>NC_090928.1:60463595-70463595 GCF_040938575.1 Ambystoma mexicanum
CCCAGGAGACCTAGGGTTACCAATCCCAGGTTCCTTAACAAATAGTTTTACAAAGGTAGCGGGCGCCCCTCTCTCGCAAGAACAGACATGATAACCTGTTCAGTGGTTATTAACCACTTGAGAGTTCGCAGCCACTGCTTTTACTCACTGTGCCTTTCACAGATGGGAAATATCCATTTGCATATCAGTCTTTGTCCTGCCCAGGGGCAGTCCAGCACCGAAATACAATGGCAATTCCAATCTGAACGAGAGTACCACCAGCAACCCCATACACGTGTTTCACCCTTGTTGGGGATCATCAGTGAGGTGAAGCTGATGCCTCTCTAAGCACAGTGAGAGGGAGACCACGTCTGGTTGCCCCCAGGAGACCTAGGGTTACCAATCCCAGGTTCCTTAACAAATAGTTTTACAAAGGGACTAGACTGTTACCAACAGGATCCAAGTTAAAATCCTGACTAGTGGGAACCCTGTACTGACATCTAGGAACAGTGCTCCAGTTACAAAACGTAAGAGAACACTCGCAGATTTTCCCAAAAAGTAGAGGAGCATCGTACCTATTAGTTCCCACCCACTTCGACCTCCGGCTCTGAGAAAGCTTTGTGGAGCACACAAGTCCTGTTAGAAAAATAATACACTTTGAGACTTTGCATCCATTTTGTGGGAAAAATGCAGAGATAATTTGAGAAAGCGGAAGAGATTTTAATGTACAAATTGCACCTGTTTTCACACCGGCCTTTATTGTTTAACAGATTTGCCCAATCGGAACTCAATTCAATTTAGTATTACAGGCCTAAAAGCATAATGGGTTATCAAATGGAAATGCATGCCAGATATGAGATATGTTTGTGTTCATAACTTTGCATCAGGACGCAAGGGGCATCGACGTGATTTGGGGTCGCAGCTGCAACGCCTGGCAACCACCATGCGACCCATGGCACTGCCTCTGCAACCCCTGGTAAAGGATTACAGAGGCAGTGTCAGTGGCATAACGGTGGCTCCCACAGTGTGGAGTGACCCGCCACGCCAAGTCGCGGGGGAGTCGAAACTCCAAAAAGACATTATTTCTTTCTAGAGTCCGAGTGCATGCACTCCGACTTTAGAAAGAAAATATTTCTTTTGTGACGTGCGATGGATGCGCATCGGCTCCTCCATCTCATGCAGCAAAATATGTTTTTCCTTTTGCAGCAGGGAATGGAGTGCGTCTAACTTCCGCTGTAAAGTAAATCATTATTTCCTTTGTGGTGGAGATGGAAGAGCTCCTGTGTCATCATTTCGCGTCACAAAGGAAATATTGAATTCTTTTGTAGCTGGAGATGGAGCGCCTCCATCTCGGGCCGCAAGGGAATTATTTCCCTTTGTGACACGAGATGGAGGCCCCGTGCTCCACTGCTCATGTCACGAGGCTTGACCTGCTTGAGGGTTCCCTGGTTCCTTTCTGCGCTGTGGCGCCGTCATGCTTCCGAGGAGTCCCACAGTGACTGCAAACAGGTAAGAAAAAAAGAAATGTGTGCAAGGGTGTTGCATGTTTATGACGTATGTGTCTACATCTGCTTATGTGCATGCCATTGTGTGTATTATGGATGTAATGTGTGTGAATGGATGAGTGTATGACATGTGTACATGAGGAAGTGAATGTTGTGTGACTGCGCTTGTGCTTGGACGAGGAGCTGATTTTGGTGGGGTGTGGATGGGTTAGAGGGTGGGGGACATTGGGGATTGTAGGGGATTGCACTGCTGATATTCTAATAGGCACCCATGGTAAACCAAGCATGATATGAGTAATTACGCGGGTAGACTGGTATTTTGGTGTAGTGAGTCCAGCCATGATTTACTGTGGCCGACATGTTGTACTGAGCAGCTTTGGTAAACCAAGCATGGTAAGTTTTCTTATGTGTCTAGATTGGCATACATTGGAGCCAGTTTGGACTTGTTTAATTGTAACATGGCATTTTTTCTTCTTACCCTACTAAATTGGTTATAAACTGTATGGCATTTTAATCCAATGTTTTACTTTTCAAATTTTTACAAAGAGCATACTGTATAATACACCATTTTAACACGTTATTAAAAGAAAATTCTGTGGGAAGAAACCCTCTTCCCACACCCCCTTTCGTTTAGGCTCCCTCGCTATGCTTAGTCACTCTCCCATACTTGTGGCAAATATTTATGCCCCTCCAATTAAAAAATTCCCACCATCAACCGGCCAGACGCCACCCCCTTGTTTCTACTTTCACCTAGCACAGCACACACTTGTCTGCAGCAGCGTTATCATCATGGCGATTGCGCACACAGATTGGTCCACGCCGGCGCAGAGTGTGGTGGGACCCGTGCTCTGATGAGCTTGATGGGGGGCTCAGCATTGCTTGCAGGGGTACCCACACCTTTTGTTTTATGCCACTGCGCTGCAGGCAAACTAACCTACCATGATATCTTATCAGACTTCAGACTTGTGACCTAAATATTACCAAAATATCTCTGCAAACGTTCCTTTTAGTCACTGAGTTCGCTCAGAGGCATAGAGGCCTGTGCAGGAACACATATATGGGTGTCCATGAAACATGCAGATTCTGCACTTTGAGCTGCATTTGGCACAATGCATTACTGCAGCACCTGGGAATATGGTTCTTTACATGGCGTGTGATTACTAGACCTGACATGCGCAGCTATAATTGGCATCAGATGGCAGTATATGGCCAGATGAGGCTGTAGTGGAATATGCATGGCAGCGCCCCTAGCCTCGGCTAGTTCTACCGGGTCTAGCCCTGTCATACCATTACACCCTCCATGACACATCAAGGCAGCACCCTATGTTAAATATAGTTGTTTTTTTAAAAAGTCTAAAGTCTGCTTTGGTATCGATTTGGTATTTTATTAAATGTAAGCGTATACATGTTGTTTACACCCGTCAGTCGCTTCAGGTGATGTCATCGGAGTTAAATGTCATCTGATATCATTTCATGTGATGCCATCAGTGTCTAAGGTCACATGACATCATTTCCTGTGCTGTTATCGGATGTTTGATGTCACTTCCGCCACCCCAGGCATTTTGGTGAATCGGCGACCTTGAAAATGCCTTAACCATTGCCCTAGTAGTAGTGCCACCACCCTGGCTAATAAAGCGCGCGGCACGGAGCAAGTTCACAACGGCGTCAGGCGCATGCCTTAGAAGAGCCATTGCAAATGCGCTAAACTCGTTGGAAAGACAGGTTCAAGGCCTGAGAGTGGAACGCTTCAAGAGCGGGATTAGTTTCCCGGTGAAAATGCCAAAACCCAAATCTACACCAGCACATTACCTTTTACCATTGGGACGAGCTCAGCACGCGCAAAGCTCGGAATGACAAGTGTGTTTGTGTGTGACATGCTGAATGCTTGCCATTGGCTTTCATGTGGAATTCACCTAAAAATCCTATACTCTCAGAAAAACTGGATTTAATTGGTGGCTGTCGCTCACGCTCACTTCGTGGGCTTTGACCGTTATTTGGAAAAGCAACCACTGAAGCGAGTATTCATTAAAACTGAAGCCTTTCTAGAGCAACTGGCAGCTGTTGATATGCGACTATCTATTTCTGTAATCATCTGGACTGCACGCTTCGCGTGGTGCCAGTCAAAACCCCAGACTGTTGTTTTTTATCAATATTTAAAATTTAAATATGTGGAAGCGGGCAACAAAATGCAAAACAGGTACTGTGCAAAACATACTTCCCATAAAAAAATGGGTCATTTTCTGATTTAATGACTGAATTCATTGCAGTTGTGAGCTTGCTGTTTACTTCGCACCTTCGGCCTTCGCGTGTATTGTTATTGTCAACGTCACATAATCTTTCCTAACAGTAAATCCTGCGCAATCGATGGCGCAAAGATGGCGCCTGGCATTCTATTCATGGATTACATTGTCGCGCGCTATTGCCTCTGTCCCTTGCTTTCTTCCCGTTTGCTCCATTGTCTCCTCTTTTGGGGTCTTTTCCTTGATTGCGACCACAGCGAACGCTCTTTTTTTGTAATCCTATGCCAAAGTGCCCCACATAAGAATGTTGTGTTAAGCGGACTAGACACCAGATGCAACGGACATTAAACACTGCCATGGTGGGAGTCATTTTAAAGTATATGGTAATTGCATGCAGGAAGACACCAACGCTTGCACTTACTTGTAGCTGATGCTCTGCATTCAGTTCTCAACACTTACAATGCGCAGGGTAATTGTGAAGAGGAACTAAAGGCAAAATCACCTTCACTTTGAATTTGTGTTGCTCTCTGCGCTGTGAGAGATCAAGCACGGCCTGTAAATTACGCTTAGCAGCAGGGACGTCAACTGGGGGTCGCCAGGGTTTGTACCTGCGACCCCTGAGCTCTCCCTTGCTACCCCTAATTTTTTTTAAAGTGTTTTTTTAAATTTCTTATTTAAGCTCTTGGGCTGTGGGCTCTTTGTTTCTGGAGAGTCTGGCTTCCTTGTTCAGGCCTCTAAAAAAAGGGGGTCCCACAAGTGTAACACTGTGCACCAGACCTGCAGATGAACTGGCCTGTTGTTAAATCTCAGTTACCAGTTTATTCGAGTCCACTGCAGAGTGTCATTTGCTTTCTGACTTTGAGAACATTCAGACATGTAAATTGCTGATGTTACTATAGCCGGTAAAATAGCTATAGCTGGTAAGATAGCTCAGTGGGTTGAGCGCTTGCTGCTGCGATGTGTGTGTGTTTTGCAGGTTGCAGGTTTGAATCCTGGCAATGTCAACTCAGCCTTTCATTCTTCTGAGGTTGATAAATGAGTACCAACACAGGTTGGGTGATATTGTATGTATATTTGTTCTATATAAAGCACTTAAAGGGATGGTCTAGTAAACATTTTTATTTAAAAAATAGATAGGCCACATAAAAAAAAAAAACTAGCATCCTCCGTTTTAAAACTTCCTATGTAAAATTTTGAGCTATTCAAGCTCAAAATTCGAAAAAGCAAGCACAGGGGCGCAGCCATTTTGTGAAATGGAGGCCCTCCTGTGCTGGCTTTTGCGGCGGCACTAATGAAGGAAAAGCCAGCCAGCTGTAGTAAACAAAGTCTACCGCTGGGTGGCTTTCCCTTCATTAGTGCCGGGACTCGGAGGACGCGGACCGGAGACCAGAGCAGGAAAGCTGCAGCTGAATCTCGGTAAGTGCTATTTATTTTTTTTACAAAAAATAAGCACTAGCTGCGTTTTTTTTTCTAAGTTTTCCGGGCTGGAGGAGCCCGGAAAACTTAGAAATAAAACCGCAGCTTTAAAAACATTGTATTTATGTTTGCGGTCACTTTTGAAGCGACCGCAAACATAAATATAACGTTATTGTGTTGGAAAACGCTGCGGTTTTTCTTTCCAAGTTTCTCAGGCTCCTCCGGCTCGGAGGAGCCTGAGAAACTTGGAAAGAAAAACCGCAGCATTTTCCAACACAACCGCGTGTGTTTCTGCCTGCTGTGGCTATCACTTTGGGTCTCCGGTGCTCAGCACCGGAGACCCAAAGTGAAAGCCACAGCAGGCAGAAACACACGCGGTTATGTTTACATGCCGCGCAGCGTTTCTACCTGCAGCTGATTTCCCATTTGGGGCTCGTGGGGAGCCCGAGAGCCCCAAATGGGAAATGCTAAATGCTGCGTTGTCTGCCTGAATCTGCTTTCCCATTTGGGGCTCTCGGGCTCCCCGTGGGGAGCCCGAGAGCCCCAAATGGTAAAGCAGATTCAGGCAGACACAACGCGGTTGTGTTGGAAAACGCTGCGGTTTTTCTTTTCAAGTTTCTCAGGCTCCTCCGAGCTTCAAAAGCGACCGCAAACATAAATACGTTTTTAAAGCTGCGGTTTTATTTCTAAGATTTCCGGGCTCCTCCAGCCCGGAAAACTTAGAAAAAAAACCGCAGCTAGTGCTTATTTTTTGTAAAAAAAATAAATAGCACTTACCAAGATTCAGCGGCAGCTTTCCTGCTCTGGTCTCCGGTCCGCGTCCTCCGAGTCCCGGCACTAATGAAGGGAAAGCCACCCAGCGGTAGACTTTGTTTACTACAGCTGGCTGGCTTTTCCTTCATTAGTGCCGCAAAAGCAAAAGCCAGCACAGGCGGGCCTCCATTTCACAAAATGGCTGCGCCCCTGTGCTTGCTTTTTCGAATTTTGAGCTTGAATAGCTCAAAATTTTACATAGGAAGTTTTAAAACGGAGGATGCCAGTATTTATTTTTTATGTGGCCTATCTATTTTTTAAATAACATTTTTTACTAGACCATCCATTTAAGCATAATCATTTGGCCTTGGACGTCTGCTTACATTCATGGTAATTTGGTAATAAGGGCCTATACACTGATATTTACAATTCATATTGTGATCCATTCTTGTGTGAAATGTATATCACATTACAGTGATATCTTAAGCATATATTTCATAGTGTACTTAGGAACAATGCTATGTGATGCCACTTCCTGTTTTGTCAAGGGTGAAAGGTCGTGTTCCATCGCTTCCCGTGATGTCACTTCACATGTGGGGGTCAAATGATATCACTTCCTGTGATGTCGTCAAGGGTTATGTGATGTCACTTTCAGTACCCCAGGCATTTTGGTGAAATTACGTCCCTGCTTAGCAGGCAGCGCCTTATAATGGATTCCTATGGAATCAGGCTGCTATTAGAGAACGTTATTGCACAATAATCCGTGTTATTTGGCGGGAAACCAAAAAAGAACAGTGCAAATGTAAGTGGTATATGGAGCGTAATGAAATAAACAAAAATATATTTGTAAGGTGAAACAAATTGCCAAGTTTCAATATATGATTATTTGCAAAGCCAAAACCCTAACGATATTGTTGTCTGACAAACCTACTTTAAGTCATTCTGACACCGAATAAAACACTCCCTGCCATGCAAACTCTCCATACAAATGAGGGCCACCCATTGGCTTAGCACATGTTCACGTTATGGAAGATGGGTCAAACCAAAGCAGCTCCCAAAGGGTGGCATTAAATTTAGACCACCCAGGAAATCGAATCAATGTTGTTTTATCTACCGCCTCTCCCCGATTGGCTGTGAGAGAGGGGCCAGAGTTTCCAACAGGCCCTCTGAGTACATCTATGGACTAGTGGTTCCGGCATGGACTGTGTACCCTGGCGTCTGCAATCACCCCTGTCGAATCGTGGGCAGGTTTGCCTTGGTTCAAAGCCACAGTGACTAGCTGTGCACCTGGGGAGCCGGAGCCCTACGTATGTGCACTGGGTGGAGCCCTTAACCGCAGAGAGTATGATCCGGGAATGCACCTGCCCTGCCAATCTTCAAGACCATGTGGCCTTCATAGACACTCTCCCAAAGTGGCGAGTGTGACTAGTATTCTCAACAGCGCAGACACACACTCTAGCAGTGTTTACTAGTACAAAGTGAGCAAAGCCTTGCGATCTGTAATGCCTTGGACCACGCAACCTCGGCCACACACAGCCGCAATGCAGCTGTTTCTAGAACAAACTACCTGCAGTGCAATATTCTATGTAGTACAACCCCATGTCTGAATTGTGATATTATGTTGAAATCAACGCTTTTGTTTTATTTCATCTGCATAAAATACAAATTTAAGAAGAATAGATGTATATCCCAAGGAAACAATGTTGTAGTTATAAGAAATAGTTGTTGGCTCCACATTTAAGAGGCTGCCTGCCTTAGTTTGGGCAAAAGTAGATCTTTTATTGTTTACCCAACTGGGGTAGGCAGCCATTACTGGCAGACACTTCGAGCACAGTGTTTGATGGTAAGGCTGGATAAAGGTAGCACAAAGAGATGTATTTGCGGTGGGAAGTGGGTGAAAATGGCCATAAAGATTAGCATTGTGCAGTCAATGGCTGGGTAAAAGACCAAACAACTACACGCTTTGTGTCAGGTCCCACCTCTTCTGCCATTTCCACAGGCTGACGAGAATGCAATAGTTTTAGATTATATGTGGCGCTTTACCGCCACCTAATAGCCAAAACAAAAAAGTATCCTGCACCAGTGATTAATCATCATTTCCCTGATGGCGTATTGCAATTCAAGTCAGTGCTTAATCGGCATCGCTTACAGGCAATTGATGATTTATGAAGTATCATCGCAGTAAGCTATGTCACTGTGCTCCAACCAGCGGCCTATGTTTATCCAATGAAACATTGTAGGATGCTTTTATGAGAGATACTCTTGACCTTCATTTTATTTTAAAATTGTAATCCCTTTGGATTCGAGTTCAAGGTGCATCTTGCATGCGTTACAATTGTATTTGATATGTCTGCCCCGAGCTCGCCTTTCAATCAAAGAAACCACATTCCATGGAAAAGAAATACACCATGATCTCAACAGTATGTGAGGAAGAGTCAGGCTGCGAGTAGACACGTCAGAGTACTGATCCTAATACGCTGTTCATTTTCGGCTGGGTGCACAATTTATGGCCTTCCATCTGTCTTGGACTACATCTCCCATGATCCGTCACTACAGTGCCTTGTTTGTAACATGTGACACTGTAAATAAGCTGATGCAAAGCGTAAGGGATTGATCGAGGGTGGCGAACAGAGAGGGAGTAGGATGCTGACCATGACACAATCACACGTGTGTGGCCTTCCAGGAATCCCTCCTAGAAATAGCAATACACTACAAGATCAAACATAACTAGTATATAGGTGCTGAAGTCATTGGTCCCTTGGAAAATAGTCTAACTCCGCACATAGGGGGTTAGGTGAAAGGGCAAGGATGAATTGAACATACTGTTCAGGCTTTCATGTGGATACTCACTTGAAGTCTCTCCTCTAAAGGTATGTTTTTAAGCCCCTTATGAATCTCTTATGGTTGTATCAGAGTCGTGTGTGCTGAGGGTGATTTGTTCCATAGATTTTGTGCAATGGCAGTAAATGTTTTTGGATCTCATTTACTTGTGTGTAGGTGCATTATAAATGACATATCACATTTTTATAATTTGGCAGTGACAAGAGGTTGATTTAATAAAACCTTAACGTATGTACAAGTGAACATGAATAAATAACAAGGTTATAAATGCAAATAATCATGGTTAAAACAGTAAAATTCAGGGACGTCATTTGGGGGTCAGCAGGGGTCGCGACCCCGAAGTTCTCTCTTGCTACCCCTGAGGTCTCTCGTGCTACCCCTAAAAATATAAACGTTTTCTTTTCAAATGTGAGCTCCTGTGCTGGCTGTGGCCAGCGCCATGTGGCTCTTTGTTTTTGGAGTGGCAGGCTTTCTTGGTCAGGCCTCTTAAAAAAAAAGAAAAGCAGGGGGGTTGCACAAGTGTAACACTTTAAGCAGTGACCATAAATAAGAAATAACAAATAATTAACTAATTAAAGGTTTATTTCAGGCACACTTCAGGGGGTGAGTGACGGATTTAGTCTGTTATTAAACACCTCAACTCAGCCTTTCATCCTTCTGAGGTCGATAAATGAGTACCAACACAGGTTGGATGATATTGTATGTATATTTGTTCTATATAAAGCCCTTAAGCATAAGTGCTTTATAATAACACATCATTATCATTTGACTTTGTGCGTCTGCTTGCATTCACAGTAATTTGGTAATATGGGCCTGCACACACTGATATTAACGATACATATGATGATCCATTCTTGTATGAAATGTAGATCACATGATAGTGATATCGTAGTCCTATTTTTCCTTCGTACAACGCTATGAGATGCCCCTTCCTGTTTTATCAAGGGGTGAAAGGTTATTTTGCATCGCTTCCCATGATATCACTTGGGATTTGGTCAAATGACATCACTTCCTGAGATGTCAAAGGTCAAGGGTCGTGTGATGTTACTTTGCTACCCCAAGCATTTTGGTGAAATGACGTCCCTGGTACAATTATAAGAAAATAGTTGATAAATGCATACAACCATTTACGCTGTAGTAAAAAGCTTTTCCGAAAATCTGAATGTTGCAATAATTAGAGAAATGTGGTTGTTTCCTTCAAGAATTCTGAACCAAACGTTTTCAAATATCAAGACATTGAGATAATTTACAAATCTCGAAAAATAGCTAAATCTTATAGGTTGCAGGATAACACAGTCAATAATCAGGTGTTCCAAAGTTCAATTTTTGTGTGAACTAGACAGTCTACAAAAATGGGGTTTATGTGCAATCTTTAACCTGGTGTCAATTATTTTGTGAGTTAAGAAAAGGTTACAACAAAATCTTAGAAATAATAGCCTGATTGTTTGACAAGGAAATTTAGTGAGGTACCAAGGGAAACAACCTCAAAACATCAATTCACACACATCCTGTGATCAATTAAAACTGTACTTTGCCAGAATTGGTTATTAGCTACAATTTCAAATGCAATATGCAGTGATCGCTCAAGTTGGGGTAGTGGGCTTCCAGAGAACAGCCATTTTTTAATACATTATTTGTGACAAAATATAGTAAATCACAGAGCTACTTGTAGCATTATTTCAAGTCTTTTTATTCTAGGATGTCATCCTTTACATTCCTGTTAAGTAGTTAAAGACCTCGATGTGACATTTATTGCCCCTAGAACGAGATTGAGGTTGTTTTATGTGCAAAACATCTTCCAGACCTTGATGTAAACATGAGCAGATAAGATCCTCTGAAAGCTTTATTCTTTGTGTCACATGAAATACTGACCACGTTGTAATAAATCTGGTAATATTCTCAAATAATAGATTGGAAAGGGTCATACCAGGATTACAATAAACATTATTAAAAAGAGTGGATTCTGATAGAGGAAACTCAGTTGTGTCCCACTCAGCTTGATAGCATGAAGACAAGAGATTGTGGTCATCCAACTGGTACAATACATACCCGAAGAACTGTTATAAGCAAAAAGCATACCACCAAAAGGGTTCCCCTATGTGCCTTTTGTCTGCTGGGGTTAAGAAAACTGTCCAGGACAGGTGCTTCTTGGAGCCAAACGTCTTGCAATAGGAGTATATCTGTCTCCAAATGTGTAACAGGACTTTCTGAGATGTTAAACAAATGTCTAAAGTACCAGGAATTCAAAGATAGTATGTTAATAATTGTCTCACTAGAAATTGTATTTAGTCTCAGGTTTCAATGTACAAGTTACCAACGCAGCTGACAACCATAACCAGTCTTGCAACTCATCAGCAGGAGCACGAGGGGCAGAACCAACACATGAAACCATCCTACTGGATGGATTGTTAACATCACAGAGGACTTGTAAAGCAGAATGTTTATTGGAAATTGATGTGATCCAGCCACAATCAAGCCCTTCAAAAATGTGATCTCTAACTTGCCATGAAGCAATACAATGTTCTAAATTGTTTTTAAATGGAAATAGTTTGTAACCCATTGAAAGAAGAGTAGATGCTCCCACCAGTAAAATATGATAGACTGAACGTAAGGAAATACGCAGGATGACTATCGAAATTCTTATGATTTATAAAATCGGCTAGTTAGATGTCTGCAGAGGTTATGTGCGGTAAAACAGGAATTTCATACCGGAAGGCTAGAAAACAAATCCTGTTAAGAACAATGTTACTGTACATAGGAAAATCTGTATCAAATTAAAAGAAAATCAAGATTATGGTTAGGCACAGACAATGCTTTCCGGGGCTTGGTGGGCACACTTGGTTAGATGGGACTGTTTTTCTTCCAACGTACAGAAATAACCTCACCAAATATTATTATCTATTGTTTGTAGAAGCGTTTGATACAATATCAACATGCTGAGAGAGAGCCTGGCCTGTGTCGGAATAGGTGGAGAAATTAAGTAATAGGGCACCTATAGATGGTAATCTGTCAATAATAGCCCTGAAGCTGAAGGCTGAGAATCAATATTGAAGTTCGTAATATACGTTATCTTTGGATTTCTTTTTACTTTTTTTCTTCAGAAAATTAGATTTGTTTTTAGGTCTTTTGTTGGAAAAGAACAAGTTCTCAGTGTTGTTTCGTTGGGTTAAGTTCCTTTATATTTTCCTTGACCTGTTGTTTTTGTTTGTGGCTATGTTTTTAAAGAGTTTATATATCTTTTTTTTTCATTTGAACGGGTTCCAAGTTAAGAGGAATAGACTTTTTTCCTTTTTTGGAAAATAGTGAAGTTTCGATTGTCATTGACAGCAACCTGTTATTTAAGACTTGAGAAAGACAGTAGGTGAAAAAATAAAGGAGTTAGTTGTATGAAACTCCACGATTGGGGTTCCTGTTGGAGCATTTTCAAAGTCCATTCTATGGATTCTAAGCAGCACAAAAGTCAGTAGTTGGTCGATTTCTCCTTGGTTATAAGCTACTATAAATCTTTCCAGGAAACTGAAGATAGTGGTAATTGAATTCTGTGTGATTTAGTGCTCCCTTTGATGTTATCATATAATCACACCAAGGAATTTAGAGCAGAGCTAGAAGCCAGACCTAAATTTGTATCGACTTGTGAGGGATTATTGAATTGCGGAGAATGAATCGGCGAACAATTCAAATTACTAGCGATGCTATAGGAAACAGAGTGTATCTGTGTGCAGTGCATGTGTGAAATGAGCCAGAAAACATGGCGCCGATGCATAGCCATCTTGGATATTCACTTCCATTTACCGAAAATAAAACAATAATGAAAGTCTATGTTTTCCTGGGCTCTGGGCTCAGCTAGTAAACATGTATTTCTGCTGCAAAGACAAGGTCACATATTTATGTCAGATGACCAAGAATAGTTATTGCATTGTCCGCCGAAGGACAAGCTAGAAAGGGAGTCGGAGCACTCTGCAGGTGCAGTGATAAGGGGCAGTGGGAACGACGGCACACAGGGAACATGGGTTTTTTCCACTTCTAACTCGAATATTCCACTCTGTTGGCATCTCATGCTTATTGTCGTCTCTTCGGCCGAGGGCAGCATGGTAACCCATGAGGGACGGGGATACAAGTAGCCCCATAAGAGACAAGGGTTTCCCTCTTGGAATACAGAGTTAGAATTTGGAACCCGGGTGATGCAGTCTCACTGAGAGGGAGGACGCTCCGCTGCAGATCCCGTTTTTACAATCAATCTCTTTGCCTACCTGTTGTGGGACTAAGCAGTGTCGCAGTGGTCGAGATGAAGGTGTCTTCAGTGGCGATCATAACGTTGAAGCATTTTTTCTATACATAACACATTATGGGCTTGATTCACAGAACATTTTGCTATGGCATTGCACCATTATAAAACACTTCCATGAATCAGGCCCTATGTATTTATTTTTTCTTTGTGTATGTCATAATTAAATAAAGGTCCTGTAACGAGCCATTTTTCTTATAACTATAACTAATGTGTGATGTGTATTTCTTTGCCTACCTGAGTCCAATAACTAATTTTGTAAGGGTCAGGAGTACATAAGTACAAGATCTCCACAGGTGACCTCTATAAAGCAAAACACTGTGTTACCTAATAGTTTCTGTTAGGTTGGAACAAATTATCACTAGTTGTTTAAATGTTGAAGGTTTGTGTAGGGGAAGGAATCAAAGGTGTGACTGCAGAAGCAGACTGGACTCGTTCATAGTTTGTTATGTTATCCATTATAAGTGTTTAAAAGGTCCAACATTTTGACATCAGTAATTTTAGTGGAAACAGTCTCCATAAAAGCATCTGGAGATTTGATAACAAGATTAGAGTCGAGATTTAAGCTCTCTGGAAATAGTTGTTGGGTAGACGTTACATCCTCCATACATAATGTTCGTAACGTGACTTGATAAACCTGAAAGAGGTACTGCAACAGCCCATTTTTAAAAATGCCATGATTTTTGTTCTGGGTGTGAGCGGACAGAATCTCAAGGAGGAATTCGGCTGCGACAGACCAGCTGGAGAGGTAGCAATATTCACATTACTTTATTATTTAGGATTATTGGAGCACCACGTTTACTCTGTAAAGTTTACATAGTTAGCAAGACAGATTCAATCAACCTGCCTTTCACCTCTCCAACTGTTCTAATTTAGGGTTATTGGAGCACCACGTTTACTCTGTAAAGCTTACATAGTTAGCAAGACAGATTCAATCAACCTGCCTTTCACCTCTCCAACTGTTCTAACTGCACTCTTCTCATCGGCTTAGAAAAAGCTCTTCCTCGAAGGTAAGAACACGTGAAAACAGACTGGAACCAGACAAGCTAAGTAGAGCAGAGAAACATTGCTGCTCTAACTGCACTCTTCTAATTGCACTAAACTATTAGGTTCCCTTAGGTGACTTGAATAATTTCATTATGTATTCTTGGGCAAAGTCATATAGTGCTCTGTGCCTAAGGCAACACACCTTTAACATGATCATCTGTTGCAATGGGAGCCAGCTGAGGGTTTCAACCACCATTGATGTGTGTTGTCCTTGTTTGACATCGAAGATAAAACTCAAAGAATGTGATGATTGGAATGATGATGATGGGATGATTCAGAGATGCTTGTTGAGTTTCTTGGTAGCGCCTCCCAGCAAGCTGCTCCAGCGGTCCAAATGTGGTAGTATTGGTTCCATCACCAAGTGCATCCTATGTTGCATTTCAACGATGGTTATGATTTTTTCATCATGTGGAACTGGAAATTTACCAAATTAACAGCTTATACAGAAAAACATTGAAATAATATAGATAAGTCGAATATGATGCTGAATTTAGTGGCTGCAGATGGGGGACCAAAGGCAGGCAGTCATGAAGAATGTGATGGTTTGATGGAGCCTGTTGGTACATTATGATTTCTGCTTTCTCTCCATAGCGTATTGGATTTCCACCTGTCATTCATTCAGCGATCTTGGATATATTTTAGATTAGTAGAGACAGGGTCCAGTTGGATTTCATTTTTAAGGTTATCCATGTAGCATTGGAATGGAACGTGGAAGGAATTGTGAAAGGTGGTGAAAGGCTACATATTTTGGATAGGCAGTGATGTAAGAATGGAAAGGCAATGACCCACTTTCCCCCAATTTGATCTATCCTCCAAGAAGTGTTTGAAAGACCCGAGGGCAGTTCTGCCAATGTCTAGATAGTGCTGCAAGTTGTGTGGTGAAATAGTCCTAAAATGCCATAACTAAAGGCCGGAGGCAGTGAGGGGACATGTCGTTCAGTAAAAGGCCGGCTTTGGGTTAACATGGAAATCAGGCCCTGTAATGGCAAAACGAAAAGGAGCAAGTTTAGGTGTCAAAGCTTGGAGATGCCTGAAAATGTTCCTTGCCTCATATAAGAGAAAGACCTAAGAAATGTTTTGAAAAAGGTCTGGAAAATCTGAGACCATATTGGCAGAAACAGCAGTATCCAGCATGTAAATAAAAGTGCCAAAATTGTGTGCAACCCCGTACAACAGACTGGAGCTTTCACTGTGACAGAAATAGTTATCTATAAGAATCTGTTTTTTTTCTTTTTAATGAAAGATATGCTCTTTAAGAATGTGTGCAAAAGGTGGAATAAATGAACTGGAGTTCTGTTCATAAGGAGCCCATCACAGAAGAATCCTTTAAGTTACAAGAATCTACAATGAAATGTGAAACTACAACAGAATGAAAGGTTTCATAGCTGGAACTTTCTTCAGTAACATTGCAATTGTGCTTTTAAACATTAACACTTGGAACTTCCACATATTCAGCTAAAGTCATGAAATATACATAGTGTTGCACTTCTGTAATCACTGCTTGCAGGAAATTACTTTTGCAAGGTTTGACATGTTCAGATTGTGTGCATTTGCAATGGTTGGCTTTAGTGTAAAATGCTGTTCAGCAGTGGGGGGAAAGACAAGTCTTAAGTTGTGTTTCCTTTCCAAGACCGTTGTCAGGGGGATGAGATGAGGAATTCTCCTGCCCTCCAGATTTTATGTCCAGAAACCACTTAAGGCCACCATAAAACCTGTGTTAGCTGACAACTAGCTCTTTGAAGCTCTTGGAATTTGATCTAATCTCAACACAGTACCCCTCTTGACACCACAGACACACATGGCAAAGGTGGGGGCTAGGTTTAAGGAGGGAGCTAATTTCCCATTGTGTAAAATGGGAGACATACATTTGATTGTGTAGTATCCATAATATTCATCCCAAAATATTCATGTTAGGATTTCTGGAAAGCTGTCAGAAACCTGCATCTGGTGGGCCAAAAATGATTTTGGTGATACCAACATACCAAAAGTTATAAGCAAAAAATTGATTGAGACCTCTGCATAAATGTGACAACCTGTCACGACTAGTCTCTGCTTCCCCCGACTCCTCCTCACCTGTCTCCTCCGGTATCTCTTCCACCCTGGCTGCGGTCTTCTTCTTCTTGCCTCTTTCCCCTTCAGCAGACTTCTTCTCTTTTTGTTGTCGAAGGTAGGGACGCGCTGCCTCTGTAGTCTCCGTGATCCGACTAGTACAGATCTAAGGGATAACCGAGGCGCACGCCCTAGAAATGGGGAAAAAAGCCTGCTGGCAAAAAAAAACAATCAGTATTCCGTTCATCTTTGGGATAGGAATCCGTGGAATACTGCAAGTCCTGCTGTAGTTGAATGGCAGATGCTACTGCTGCTGCACTCCGAAGGCATTAGAGGAACGCCTACTCCTGGCTCTGCTCGTTCACAGTGAACTGCAATGAGGCAAGGATCCAACCTCTAGTATCGTGTGGTCTTGTTGACTTCCGAACGGAGCCTCGGTTCAAAAGAACAAAGGAAAGACGTTCTGCACCATAAAGCAGGTAAGTGGAAAGGAAAATAAAGGAAGAGGTAGAAAAAAGGACAGGAGCGAGGGATCACCCAAAACTACGAACAGCAAAGAGTATGCTGAAAATTCCGTCTGAAATAGGAAACAAGGAAAGAATAACACATACACGGAAGACGCCTGGTAGCACGCGTCGTGAAGTAAGAATAGAAGAAAAGATCCCAACCACCTTACCTGAAAACCTCAGCGCACCGCAAGGGTAAGAAAGTAAAGAGACCTGGACTCGGGGTAAGGAAAGTAGGAAGGCGGGACGTGGGAGCGTCCCGCAGTAGTTTGGAAGGCTGGACGCTGAAAGCAAATAGCAAAAGTTGGAAAGC
This sequence comes from Ambystoma mexicanum, assembly GCF_040938575.1. Classification (NCBI taxonomy): domain Eukaryota; kingdom Metazoa; phylum Chordata; class Amphibia; order Caudata; family Ambystomatidae; genus Ambystoma; species Ambystoma mexicanum. The sequence goes on from NC_090928.1 coordinate 60,480,530, forward strand.
TGGATGCTGAAAGCGACCAACAGGCACGTAACGAAAACGATACAACGCACCGTGCGTTGCTACGGCTTGCTGTTTAGAGCTTTCGTTGGCCATCTTGGAATACACTAGACCAGTAATACGAAATGGGCGGCCATCTTAGTAGTACTTCCAACGATAAGCAAATCTCCAGGGCTGATGCATGACACAACCATAAACATTTGAGAAAAAGTGTAACAGAACGCTATGTCTTATTTTATTTGTAATATAGTTTGTGCGTAAATGAGAAAATACTGTAGCTTCACACCAATATGTTGCACAGTCATCAAACAAAGTTTATTCACTAAAAAATATAGTGTCCAAAAATGCTGCCATATGTGGCATAAGATGAGAAAGGGCATTTGTAATAATATGAGATTTCCATGTACAAAATCCAGATCCAACCCTCTCTCCCAGTTAGATGATGGATGGGGGATTTTCTGTGGACCTATCAGCCAGCAGATGGGAGGGCACCCTTGACCATTGCCCTATCAATTGTGCAAGAAAGATGAAAAATCCGTGATGTCATTTGCCTTATAAATAGGTAACTCTGTCTCAAATTAGGAGTCTCCCTACCAGACACCGAGGTGTGCAGCTGATCACATTTTGAACCATCCTTGCAGAGTTGGCCCTAACACTTGGAATGGAGCCAGGAGCTGTAGTAGCTGGAGCAGGACTCTTTTGGAGGACAGAGAGAGGCCTTTACTGAACCCTTGATTGTCCCTGCAGGGAGGCCCTGGTGCTCCTTGATGTGCCTTCAGCCCTCTCTTGTAAGTATAGACATCCACAGCAATCAATTAAATTAGCCCTATTTTCTTCAGCATTGCCATAGAGATTCCCCATGGTAAAACACCCTATCTTCTTTGTGTTTGTGTAATTCAGTAATTTTCCCATTGAAAGATATTTCACTTGTCCATGCATTGTGGTAATTGTTCCCAGTCAAAATCCTTTGTGTGTGTGTAATTCAGTAATTTTCCCATTGAAAAATACTTAATATGTCTGTGCATGGTAGTAATTCTTTCCATTGAAAAAGATCAGGGCCTTCGACCTTAGCCTTAGATGTAGCGCTCGATTAGAATGCTTTTTGTTTATTTTCTATTAATTCGAATTGAGCCGATACCCAACCCGTCTCACACCCCCTTTTACAAATACCCTGGGTCAAAATGGACCATGAACCAGGCTGGTGGGTGGTAACACAATATTTATTTATTTTAAATTTAAAAAAATCACAAAGTTTTTATATTGGGCAACAATGGGGTGATAATTACAATGAAAACCACTGAAATACACTTGGGTAACCTTCTACAAGAACATATCCAAAGCACAAATTAATAGGAGCACTTTTTCAATTAGGGTAGATAGCACCTGAGTTAAGGTTTCCCCCTGCAATGTTCCCTCAAACTCCAATTAATAGAATTCTGAGTGGCTAGAAAGAATCAGCAAGGAGTCAGGAATATGAGGCAGCAAGCAGAATCAAAATCCGACCTTCCCTCACAAAAAAACCCTTTGCAATTGTTAAAAATGACAGATAAGTAATTAAATGTGTAGATGCATACATTTTATCACAGAATCAGGGATGTCATATCACTAGCAACTATAAGGCAAGGTAACACAAAAGGTATACAGTTCAAAAGCATTTTAAAAGTGAGAACCCTGGTGCAGTCAAAATCACAAATGTAAAAGTTGCATTTTCACCTTTTTTCAGTTGTAAATGTCAAAACGTTTAAAATGGGTGAAATAAGCAGAATCAGAATGTGTTTTTTAGGCTGGGGAATAGATGCACCTCATAGGGACAATATAGAATTGAAAGAGTGACTATAGCTGGATAATTGGATGAAATTTGCAAGGTGAAAGAAATTTGGTTTTTGGTAAAATTAAGCAGTTACAAAGAGAAAATTGGTTTGGAAAGAAAGGCACGTTTTACTTAAAGTAGATTATCAAGACTATCTTGTTAAAAAAAGACATGGTACGCTCCAAGGTTGATTCGCGACATCAACCTTTTCACCCCGCATTCAACTTTATGTGGAAATTAATTTGATTATTCAAAATATGACTAAGGACTTATGATCCATGCAAGACAGAAATGAATAGAAAAGTGGCGCTAACGCTAGGAAATCAAGGACAATATGCACAGAGAATTAGAACAGTTTAAGACAAGTTATCAGGGTATGAATAGAATTACTTAGAGAATAGAACAAAGGAAAAGGGTCAAGATGGGACAGGCTACGTGTTGCTATGGGATGGGGAAATACTCACAATCCACTTTTGAGTTAGGTATTTGGGACAGTCAACCGGGTTATGGACTCAAAAACTCTGGTCGCAAGACGACAGGCAGCCCTCACAGCAAGCAGCTGGGCAAGTCTGGTCACTGGATGGCAATGGTACAGCGGGCATGCAGGTAGTGGACAAAAAGCCAGTCTGATCACAGGATACTTCCCAAAGAATAACACAACGTTTTCCCTTTGTTATTGCGATTTTAGTGGGGTTTCTGGATCAATGGACTTTCTGGGATAGGGTCAGCAATATTTTGGCCTGGCAGTAGGGTCAGGAATCTTGCAAAGGTGGATCTGGAATGTCTGGATACGCAGGCGCTGGAAATTCAGGAGATAGTCCCTGCCTCTGTCAGCCTCTCTTATTTATAAGGCATGGTGACATCATAGGATTATACGTGGGGCAGGTTTAGGCTGGGCATGCCTCTAACAACTGGATTGGTCAGGGGTGATTGTTACCGCCTTGCTGTCAGCCAGTTGGATTTAAGGGGTATGACATCAGATTTATGATGTGGGCTTTACAATGCAGAGGATCATCTCACAGTTACTTTTGTTAAAATCAGTCTTAACATAACTCACACATTTATACAGTTGTGGCACTCTAGCCAACTATATAGGCAGATTACATATTTCACACAGAGCATGGCAGTCCAATTCTCACATTTGTAGGACATTGTTTCATCCGTCTAATAACTTTTCTCCATTTTAGTGAGGACCGCTTCACTCAAAATACCACAATTTTAGGTGTGTGTACATATTATCATAGGGCATATGTCCATTAATTTTTAACATTCCATCGAATGTGCTTTCCCCATGATTCACATTCTGCTGGTGTTTGTTTCCCATACATGCTATGGACAGCCACATAATCTTGTTTGAAAGCCACGAAAATCATATTTAAACTGTACAACTTTTACATTACTGCGTTGTCCGGTTATAGAATTGCCAGTCTTAAACGTCTATTCATCAAATAGTATTTTGAGCCAAATGGGGCTGCCTTTGTCCTCCAAATATGGTCCTGTCTTTCCAGGCTACCCCCAAGGTCAGCCTAGCCCAGGGTTGTCATGGAGTTTTTCTTTGGAGCTCCTTGGTTTGAGTGGATGATTGTTATCACTTCCAGAAGTCACACGTAGGTGTCCCAGATCTATTGTTTCAAGCTGAAGCCCAGACAGAAGTCTGCGTGTGACAATTCTTTCTCTTGGTCCATTCAAAGTTTTCAAGGCAGCAATTAACATGTGTATGTCCCAGAACTCCCTTGTGGCTCCTGTTAGAGGAAGCCCCCAGCCCCCACTGTCGCTTGAGCCATAGTAGAACCCTGTTTGGATAATTGTCTAGTATAGCCAATGCCTTTATTTCTTCATTTTATTTTATTTTATTTTGAATCAGCAGCAAGCCTGTTGAAATAACACATCCCATATATTTGTCCCAGCAAAACCCCCCTTGCTAGGCCAAGACAGGGCCTTCTTTCAACATTACACTTTTAAAACAGGCAATTTTCCTTATTTGCAAAAGCACATATTAACACATGGTGAATGCTGCTGGGATTTCCCTTTCAAATTCGGTTTTCTCTTCCATCTGGAATTCAAACATTGTTTGTAGCCCTAGCAAGTTTCTCTTACACCACAGTCTGTACAAGGGAAAGGTCCCTTGAAATTGACATATGCACAGAGAGCTGGGATTTGTTATTGCAGGTTTTTTTTTTGTTGACACTTTGTAACCAAAAGTCAAGCGCTTTTCCGTACGACTGGAAGTACATTTTCTGGTGACTTTCCAGACCATGCCTGACACAGCCTGCCATTCTGTGACAGTGCTCTCTTTTGTTGGCACAATCTGAATGTCGATGGGCACAGCTAGATCTCCCGGGATCCAAACTTTGTAAGGTTGAACAGATGCGGAAGAGCATCACGGGCACCATCATTATCAATGCCAAATATTTCCTTTTTCTAGGGGGAATGTGGATCAAGCAGCAAAGCAGTGCTGCTTCTCAATTTTCTTCTTGGTGCAAGTAAGAAACACACTGGTAGGTTTCCTCAGTATGCACCCTTGTTCCATACTGCCCAATTGGTGCTTGGCAAGATAGTGCAGCTATCATTTTGTAGCTGCAAATGCAGTTTGGATGTGGGGCAATGGTGCTTAAGGGAGCCAGCACAGCCATTTTGCTGTTAACTGCTGAAGTGCAGCTTCATGATGTGGGGAAGTACTGCTGAGTGGGTAAATGTATCCCACATTTGCCCGTGCATTTCTGTCATTTCCCACTGAAAGAATCTCCCATTGCTTGTGTAGATCCCTAGTATATTTTTCAGTAAACCAATTAATTTCCACATTATTTCACGGGATCGGAATAGTTGGCATTCAAAACTAACTATTCCTTCCCAGTGTCTTGTGAGCTATTATAAGTATAAAGTGCTTCCCCAAAGAATAAAATTCAGTGCGAGCTAAAAAACAAATTCCCTTTGTGTTTAAATGGTATTTTGCAAAGTGAAGTCCTGGTAACAGTTGGCATTTTAAACTAAAACCGTGTTTCCTATAGTAAGTAATCCCTTTGCCCCAAGCCAAACTGTTATGTGCCTCTGTCATTGTAACTGAAAACCGTTTTTCATATGTGCCTTCCCCATTGTTTAAAGCGTGCTTGTCATTTGCAGCATCAGCCAAAACGAGTGTGATTTCAATTTTCGTTTATCTAAACATTTTTACTTAACCTTTAAAAAATGTTTTTCCTAGTTTATCCTCCTTCCCCTACCATATTCTGAGCACAGATTTCGAATAGGATTTCCTTCTCTTTTCATCGCCTAGAGATTGCTTGTCATTCACAGCCTTAGGAAAACGAGTGTCATTTGCATTTTCGTTTTTTAGAAATGTTGTTCAACCTGTTTAAAACCATTTTTCCTAGTCTATCCCTCTTCCCCTACTGTACTCTGATAACGGATTTACAATTGCATTCCCTTTTTATTTTTTTTCATATGTTGCATGTACTGAAATCGAGTTTTCTATGGAGTTATAGCTAGTCTGTTCTGAAGTCCTATTTATGTCTAGTCTAAGATGCACGAAGAACCTTTGTGTGCTACCCCTCGCAGTTTTCCTAATAAAGTGAAAACCCATTTTACCTAGTTTAGAAAATGAATTGTCCCATTCATTGCTGGCCTCATTGTGTTTCTGAAAACCCCATTAAAAATTAGAGTTTAACCTGGTGTTACATGTTTGATCTGTCTTGAGGTTCTAATTGACCAAGAATACTCTGAAGTCTGTATTACCACACCTAGGTGGTTCTTGTAACTGTTCATTCAATGTTTCCATTAAATCACAAATTAATAAATATACATTGATAGCCCACCGGCCTGGTTCCTGGTCTACTGATCACAGGGTGCTTGTGGAGGTGGGTGCGAGATGGGTTGGAGGCCTCTTTAAAAGAATCTGATTGTAAATATAAAAAGTGGTCTTATTGTGTGCACACTCATTGTGGGGAAAAGAGATCCCTAACTTGCTTGTGCTGCATAATAATATATCGTGACAAACTGACAAACTTGGGGGCTGGAGTCCGGGATTGAGGAAGTGTTTCCATCCGTGACAGTGTAGCACAGCAGACTAGCCCTCTGAAGTATTGCTACATTTAGTGGATGGTAAGCTTTCTTACACCGTGAAGGAGCCAGCCAAACTTGTACCCTAGGTGTCAGGACGATGTGTGTGAATAGAATATTGTAAACTAGGCAGGAACAGGATGGAGATTTTACCCTTGGGTGGATAACCCATCAGGTGCAGAACACTTTTCACAATGAGCACCGTGGAAATTAACATGGCTAGGAAGCACCTTCTGTACAAATGGTTCATTAAAGGGGAATGGGCAGAACAGGCACATGAAGCCTGACAATCCAGAATGATTCAACAGGTGACCTCTATAAATATGGATGTGTGGCGAGACAGTGGCCTGTTACATCAAGCCCTGACAGATTTTGACATGACGCAAACCACCAAAGACGAGCAAACTAAAATGGTCCAACTCACTGCATATATGTACTTTCACATGATGGTCATAGAAGAAAGTTACCAGGAGAGTATAGCCTCTGGGCAACATCAATCTGAGCTTTAAGAGCAAGCACATGGAGAGTTAAGGCAGGTAGTGGAGAAAGTGCTACAGAGCCAAAATACCAAATTAGAATCGGATGACATCATTCAGCAGTTAAAGGATGAGTTGGCAGCACAGCAACCAATTAATTCAAAGCGAGAGTCACAAGTCACTGTGCTGAAAGAGCAGTGCCAAAAAGGAGTTGAGAACCTCAAAGAGAGTCAGCTAAAACTGAATCAACAAGTGATGCACAATAGAATATATTTAGAGGACATGGGCTGTTTTCAAAATCAGATTAGAAAGTTGAAAGAGGAGAATAACCAGTTGATTATTAAAGAGGTCCATTACCAAGAGGAATTTGACCATAAGCGCCAGAAGTTTAGCGCTATGAAACAGCAGAGAGATCACCTCAGTGAACAGAATAGCACACGGTATCGGGGAAAAAGATGCCCTATGCCAGGAAATATGACAGTTGAAGGCAGACCTGGAGAAAGGCTGTTTTCCGGAACTGACTGACCTAAAATTAGAGAATTAAAAATTAATGGGGCATATGGGACACATAGAATGTGACCTAGAGCAGACGATACAGACCAAAAATGAGTGAGGATATTAGTCTCCTGTGAAAGAAATGGTGTGAGTATTCCCAGACAATACAGGGTGCACAGAAAGAAAATGAGGCCCTTTGTGAGGAGAACAGGGGACTCCAGGGTCAAGTAGTAGCACAAGGTAAGGTCACAGAAGCCAGCCAAGCCCTGGTAGCAGAGAATAAAGCTCAGTCCTCTGCATACTACCAAGAAATAGGGGCTGAGAAAGATAAATTAGAAAGATTAGAAAAAGAACGGGCTAGGTATAATCAGGCCTTGAGGAATCCCAAACAGAGAATTGAAGGGCAACGCCTGATTATGGTGTGATGCCCCCTGTACCAGGGGCCTCAAGCCAGCTCACCACATTGCATGCGCAAGGCTCAGCTAACTTCTTACCTTTGAGTTCACTAGCCCAAGGGAATATGAGGCCACTGGACTTCAGTAGGCCTAGTATGACTGAGCCGGAAAGGCCAGCCCCATCAGAGATTGATGGACGTGCATCTTTGCTTAGGCACAAAAACATTTTGGAAAATACGTCTGACCAGGAGGACGCCTATGAAGAGAAGATCAGGGAGTTTGACTGGCAGAGACACAAGTTACAAATGGATCATCTGGTCACGTTGCAGATAAAGAAGAATCAGAGTTTAGGCTCCAAAAGAGCATCCTGAAAACCTCCATCCAGTCAGGGAGGTGGGGCGAGTTCTCCAACAACCCTGGAAGAAGTGAGGAGTCAGATGAGTACTCCCCTGTGTGAAAAAGGGAGTCCAAGGGAAGTGACCCAGAGAGCCCACAATACGACAGGGGAGAAGCGACTAGACCCCGTCATTCTGGGAGAGACTCCCAGTCTCATAGAATTAGGGAACGCCTAGAGGATAGGGACAGGACCACAAATAGTAGCAGCTCTGAGTCTGAGGGTGAATGGACTCAGGTGCTGCGGAAAAAGAAGGCTGCCAAACAAAAGAGAACTCTGGTAGAAGACCCCATCCGACAAATACAAGCCATCAGAAGTCTCATGACTCTGTACCAAAAAAATGCCAAGTACCCAGTCTGGAAGCATCTGGAGCTGTATGTCCAGATGATGACATCATTTGGCATCAAAAATGACCATAATTCTATGGGGTTTGGCAAGTGGACATTCTCCCCAGAATACTCCAGCTTCTTTGTGGGGCTGGAGGATCAAAATCCTTCAGGGTGGTCTACCTACAAGGCAGCCATTTTGAAGCACTTCTCCATGTACCGGAACTCCCAGGAGGCTCGCAAGGTGGCATACAACCTGCAGTGCAGAGAGGATCAGGCACCGAGAGAGTTTGTACAAGAATAGAAGCAGGCATTTGCTCACACCTCTAGACGGGTGCATACAAACAGTTGGGGGTTCATTAACACCTATTTTCATGCCCTCCCTAAGTACATAATGACACAACTGGTTAGAGACTTCCACGATGAAAGGACCCTGTACTGAGAAATAGAACAGGCTACCCGGATCATTGAAGTCCAAAAGTCTGTGGAAAACAAACATTCTCCCAAAAATACCAAACCATCCAACACCCCTGCTACTGCCAAGGTGGCGGAGGTGAAAAATACGCCTATTTTGGACCTAGAAGTGGGGGGTTCCATGTGTTAATATCCCCGCAAAAATATTGTGATACATAAATATTGCCATATTTTTTAAGCAATATTGGACCGTGCAACCCCTGCATTATTTTAAAATGTGTGGGGGACACCCCTGCACCCCCCGCTCCCACAAATTACCCCCCCCATAAAATATTGCCTCTGGCGAGACAAACAGCCATATGTATGCTGATATTTTTGGTGGGGATATTTTGTAGGGATACTGGAATGGGGGACCTAAGAATACCCCCCATCAACAAACCAAATGAGAGGCAGAGAAGACCATTTGACCAGTCCAAGTGGGTGGTAGCCAGGCAGGTTACCCCACTAATGTGTCACCTGACTCTGCCACCTACATCAGCCCAAGGTACAAGGGGAATAGACCCATCTTGAAGTATGTATGGTCTCCCCGGCCGAAGGGGGGATCCAATCAGCTAAGTATGGCCCTGGGAAACTTCCCTCCAAACTTCCCACAAAACCTCCCTCAGGAGGGCAGTAATATTCCACCCTGCAATTTAAGCTTCTTCCCTAGGTGCCCTCCATATCCCAACTTCCAGAATAATCCTCCTTCCCCTCCCTGCTTTTAGGATTCTAGACCACCAAATCAGGGAGTAGGGAGACCAAGAATGGAGGGCTACCAGGGAAACCCTCCATACCCAAGCTACTCTGGGAGAAGGGACAGTTACCCTTCCCAAGAGCAGCAAAGATTTGATCCTAGACCCCCATATCAACCAGAGAGGGTGTCACAACTGGAACAAGACCTGAGTTGCATGTTGAGGGCTCAGCAGAGCCCTCAAATGAACAAGGCTGCCCAGAACAGCTCAAACCCAGGGTCTGGCACCCCGGAGCAATAACAGGGAGAAAACCCTGACAACTAACAGGTTCCAGAGGAGCAGGCTTAGGGGTAAGGGGGGTGCAAAGCCCTAGAGGAAGCTTCCTTCAGCACCAATGAAAAGCCCCTGGAAACCTCTGAACCGGAACCTAAATCTCCTACCCCCGAAAAGGGGCAACCTAGGGAACAGGGGGTAAGTAGGAGAAACCAAGTGATAAAGAAGACCCATTTTGTGGAGGAAGTCTGCGTCCTCCAGTTTGAAGGGGAAGAATCCCTGGAGGATTTAGGCAAGAAGGTCTTCTCTTTCAAGGACGGGAGGATTACTCCCTAAGAAAAATGGTTCCCAAAAGACCCTAACTTAGACTGGGTAAGTATGGGGACAGATCCAGAACTACCAATTACTGAACCCCAGAAATGTCACCCTGATTACTCCAAAATAAATGAGGGATCCTCCCCCCAAACCCTTTCAAGTGACTGTCTCCAGGAAAAGGGGGACAGCACAGAATCAAAGGAAAAAGGGGATTCCCAAATCCCTCTATGGAGAGCTAGCTAGTCTGTTCTGAAGTCCTATTTCCTAAGAATTGGTTTCTATGTGTTCTGGGATGAAGGCCCTTGACAGTTTTGCTCTCCAATAGTGACCCTTTCAAGTGCTCAGGTGTGCATCATTCTCTTAGGCATAAGGTACGGAGATCCAACTCTCTCTGCAGCCTTGTCAGGTATTTCACTATTCTCTGCTGCAAAACCTGCCACAGCTACAGGCTGGCATTCTGTCTATCGCTGGTGTGGAGATTAGGTCCTTGCAAGCAATATAGGATGACCGTCTTGACAAAACAAATTCATGTTTTGCAGAAAATGTTTGTAAACCAGTTTCTTTAGCTACAGAAAATGTTTCTACTATATTTTATTTCTCACTGCACAGATCTCACTGCTATGTGAACTTGCATTAATGATCACAGCTTACCTTCAACACTTACATCCAGAATATTACATTTTATATAAATATCAGCTTTATTTGGATAAAAGTACAGATATCTATCAAAGCACAAAAAAACACCAATTCCATATCATGAAGCACAATTAATCAAAACTATATAATATAATCATAAACATATAAACATAAAAAAAATATAGATGATCAAGTTGAACATTTAATTGAAATCGCTCATCTATGTCAAGTGGCATCTAAATATTCTGAAAATACCAAAACCACATTCCTAAAAATATAGGCTTAAAAAAACACCATGACTGCTCTTAAACTCGTCAGATTAAAGGATATAATATATGGTACCAAGAATTTCAGCCTATACTCCTTATAAATAGGGAAACAATATAAATGGTACAACGATTGACTAACACCTTTTGCAGAATGGCCAGCAGTCAGACCTCATGTTGTCACATTTAGCAGTAAAAGTAGCAAGCAGTACAAGATAAACACTTGATTGACACGAGAGGGCAAAGTGTAATATTTCTTGCAGCCCCAAAACGACTTCAAACATAGGTATTCAATAGACATACGACCGAGGTTTGGGCTCACCAAGAAATGTCATATAAGACATTTCTCAAAACTCTACTTAATACTATCAATAGACCCAATCAACGATTCACAATCTTCCTTCCACAAAATGGCTATCCCGAGATCATTTAGTCAAGTTTTATTAAAATTCCACCATTTAAAATGATCACAATCAGTTCCCACTTTGCACATGTATTGCAGCATCAATTCGGCCCTTGTATTAAAAAGCAAAACTGTAAGCCACACAGCATATTGGATGGCTAACAGACCAAACTCACAATATAGCGGGATAGTTGGAACACAAATTGTTAGACAAAGTTAATCTTTTAAAAAGCTATTTTTTCCTTTTGCAATCACCTTTATAGGGGCCAGCCCCAAAGCTATGCCCATAAAGAGTGGCTAAGTGACTGCCTGTATTTTGCAAATGGCTAATGTTCCTATGTTAGTACACCCCCTCACCCCGCCCGCCTGGTTTTTCTGGAAAATGCTAGAGTAACACCAGCACGCTTACCACCCCAAAATTCATTAGCCATCAATCTTACTCCTCAATTTTGTAAAGGCATGTAAAGGTGCAATTTTAGGGTAGTTTCCCTCTGCCCCATTCAGACACACTTGTAACAATCTAACATTTATTTATTTTTATTTATTTATACCACGCCAGGAACCCGCAGGCATCAGGGCACCAACACAAACACTGAAGACATATGAAAGACGGGACATACATAGAGGGTTCGGACCCTCCAACTGCTTCCTTCATTAACATGCCCTTGGGAATGCCCACTTTTGCTGCTCTGGGAGTAAACTATGCATGTATATGTAATTTACGCCAAAATGTCTTCCTATTGAAAAGCCATGACTCCTTTTATGAATCACCTGTAACTCCTTCCTGGGGGATTTCATGTATTCATGTAAGTTCAGAGTAACTGTTTCCAGGAGTAACCCTAACTTTCTCCCGAAGAAAGCCTTATTTATTGACCCCTTTATGTCTTTGTCAGGAAGACGCAGTAGTGAATGGGTAGGTAGGTATCCAAAGCACAGATGTCTTTCAGCAGAGTTAAGTGCAAAGCTTGTGTTGTCACAATGTCATGAGGAACACTGAGATGGAAATCATCCCATTTGTTGGCATCCTTGTCTCTGGGGGGTTATTTGTGATTTCGGCCCAAGATGCCATCTTTTACCTCAGACATGCTGGGTTCCCACTGTTACTGGGGTAATTAGAGGTGCCCCTCTGAATGGGGGGTGGGGGGTCTGCTGATACTGACATGTGAGGACAAGAGGAAATGCCAAGAATCAGTTGACATGAAGTGGCTAAGTCTATGACAAAGCTGCTTTATAGAGATATTTTCTCTGTACACTTTCAACATCAGCATACACAATTGTCTACTGCTGTGATACATCTAGAATGATATAGCTGTACACACTCAGCACAGTGGTGGCTGGTGAATTATTTAAGTGGAAGGTCCTAAATATTTCCCCCAATTTTCTCTAGTGACCAAGCCTAGCGAGGGAGCCTGAACCAATCAAGATGGATTAAGGGGCATTTCCCAAGCCTCAGAAAATGTTTAAAATAATGGGTTAAAATTGTGCATTTTACAGCACACATTTTTAAGAAATTGGGTAAAAAGTCAAACTGTTTTCAATTGGTTTTGTAGGGTAACTCATGAAACAATCCAATAGCTGCAAGTCACCAACAGTGCACAGGAGCATATCTCCAACACATTTTCATGATGCCTTTGCCCACAATAAGTGCCAGTAAAACAACATTTTCACGCTGGCTGTGCCCATATATTTCCTTGCTGTCTGCACCAATATATGCCAGTATTCCTACATAAGAACATACTCATGTTGGTTTTTTGCTCATTATGCCAGTAATGATACGATAAGAAAACATGTCCACAGTGGTCCTGCCAATATTTACCAGTACCCCCACAAAATACTCTGTTGGTGTTACCATTAAAAATGCATACCACAGTATGGAAATGTATTCGAACTGGCTGTACCCAAATGCCAGATAGTAGCACTTATCATGCTTGCTTTAGCAAAGATGCCCAATACAAAATGTAATACAACAATAAGAAATGGCTAGACTAGTTGCATTAAAATGCCAGTCTAGCCACGTAATAACACTTATCATGCTTGCTTTATCATAGAAGCCCTGTAAACAAAAGCAACGCCTGGCCCTGATGCACCAGCGCCTCAAACCCACACCTAATCACATTAATTATTAATGTGATTAGGTGTGTGTACGTGGGATTCCAAGGAGTGCTCAGAGGGCAGATTATATGTGTGATGTTCTGGGATACAAGGGGACAGCCATGGCATATTTTACTGGGCATGAATGCTTGGTAAAAAAAATGCCATGCCTGCTTCCTGGGGCCCCCAGCTACTCTCTGGCACACAATCAATTGTGTCAGTGCGAGTTGCTGGAGGGCCTAGGCATGGAATTTTCTACTGTGCAGCTTTCATAGATGACCATTAAAAAAGGTTTTGCCTTCCTCCTGCGCCCCCCCGGTGCCTCACATGCACAGATAATCAATTATGCTCACATGCAAGGTGCTGGGGAGCTCAAGGGTCCGGCATGACATTGCATGCGAGGCGCTAGGAATCCCAGGGGACTGGCATGCCATTTTTTACTGGACAACTATCATCATAGATGCCTAGTAAATAAACACAATCCCTGTCCCCTGGGCCTCCCAGCACCTCAGAAGGGAGCTGATTTTGGCCAGTGGAAAGGGGTCTTGTGCAACAAAGGCATTTTTAAAATGCCATTGTTGTACAACCCTCTTCCTCCACTTGCCAAAATCAGCTCCCCGGGCCCAGCCAGCATAAACACACACACACATTCACGCAACATTCACATGCAGCATGCACTCGCTCATTCTGGCACGCACCCAAAATTATACACTCACTGACACTCATCATAACACAGGCCTCCACGCATCCATACATATATTTAAGAAAATAACATAAACCTACCTTCTGCCCAGTCCTGAAGTTTCCTCCAAGTGCTCCAGTTCCTGCCTAGGATGAACAGGAATTATGAAACAATAGCTTCACAGTTCCTGCACATGCATGCAGGAGCCAGAGAATTAGTGACGAAGTGCCCCACTCCGGCATGCTCTGTTTGTATGTGCGAGGAGGCGCAGGAGAACCCCCCTCACACCTGCAAACATGCAGTTCCACAGACAGCATTTCCAATGGGCTATGCAAGGATGGGGAAGCAAAACGCCCCTGACTTTGCATGGCTCATTGAGCATGCGTGGCTGGGGAACAGAACTGTCAAAGGGAAAACGCATTTCATTTGACAGTTCAGCCAGCCCAGAAGTGCTACCTCAGCTGCAAAAAGCACCTCAGAGGGTGCTCAGTGTTTACACTGGGCTGGCTCCTCAGATACTCCAAAATGGGTAAGTGGGGCAGTGAGTCAGCACCCCCTGGCCCGTTATGGATAAACTCACCCCTGACTCAGCAGCACAACAGTTTCCAGAGTCTACTGATGGTGTTAATGAATATATTCACTGTTTATTAATGATGAGCAGACAGTGCTTTAATCAGAAACATGGTATAGTCGAAGAAAGCAAAGCATTCCTAACAGTGAGTGCTCAACATCAGTAAAGGCAAAGGTCATAATGGAAAGAGGAACTGCTGAGCAAGGTTGAATTTGCACATAGAAGTGACAATAGAAGAATGTATAACAGTATTTGTTAACAGTAACCTACAATATATCCAGAGATAAGCAGGATGAGGGAACCAGTGAGTGGTGATATTGGTTGCTGATATAGTGGGTGTTGTTGAGAGATATGGAATTCCTCTCACAGCATTTCAAACTGAGGGGGGGGTTAAGCGCCAATCACAGGCGTATTTTCATCCTTGGGCCATGAGTGTGTAGACAATGAGAGCGAAGGTGTCTATGATTTCTCTCGGAAACCCTTGTGGAAAGCAGTCTCTTATTGATAGCAGTCAATCTACGCGTGGATGTTGCATATTCTGAAGCTTTAATGTGCATTTATTTCAAGCCACCTTTTCATTTGAAACAATCAGGGTCCTTGCTATTGCCTGATCATTCACAGCTGCTACTTTAAACGAGACAGATGTTGTACTGAGGTGGGGAGTTCAAGGAGCCGTTTCTGGGTCCAAGCAGCAGGGAAGTTGCTGCACCTTTGGGATGCCCCAGACAGAAGTCATTTCTCCAAGTATAGTTATATAAGAACCTGCTGAGGTGACTTATTTTGATTGTATTCTGTTCTGTTGCCACGCCAATGTACCACCATGCTTAGATATTTATGTTGTGGCCGATGACTTTCAATGGGATTTATACTCTTAATGTCACCTACTGAACTTTAGCTTGAAATGGATTTTTTGCATCTTATCATAAATCGGGCCTTTCCCTAGACATGAAACAATGAATCTAAACACGTCATCAAACTCTGGCTCCCTCTTTACATTTATAGTCATTCACGTAAATGACAACCCAAATTGAGGTACCCATAACTTGTACAGGAGTGTCTTTCTTCACCAGGGCATATTATAAAGGAAATGAGAAATATACTAACTGGCGCAGAATTGCCATGCCATTGCGCTTGTGCAAACACGGTTTGCACATGCGCAATTGCATCAACTCCATTGCAAATACACTGCACAGGAATTTACACTCGTGGGAATGTGATTGCACATGCGTCTGCACAGCTTGTATTTGCCCCCCACATGTCTCTTGCAAAGAAAAGGAAAACATCCCGACGGACTTCATGTACTGAATGCCTTCTACTTCTTCTTCTTGTTAGGATGACTCCAGAAACCCAAAGCCAGCGATTTCCATCTATTAAGATGATGGTCGCCAAAATAAGCACCAATCAGCCATCCACCTCCACTAGATCTCATCCCACTTCCCCGTCTCCCGCACAAACTGAAGCAGGAACCTACACTGCTCATCCACCCCCCCTCTTTTCCCACGGAACAGATCAGATAACCCCTGTACAACCACCCCAATGCCACTCAATTGTGGGCAAGTGAGTCTATTCTATAATTCGTCTGGCCTTTCATCAAGTTGAACACTGCATTCACACTTTCATGCAGTGAAGATATACAATGTGCTATAAACTCATTGGTGAATATTTTTGTTTGGTTTCTAGGTCTTTTTACTTACAAAACAAGTGCAAAGAAAGGTTATTTTTCTGGGATGTGCACCCGAGGCACAGGAATGAAAGGGGACTTCTGGTAGGTATTATTTGCTTGAATTATGCTATCCATCCCATTTCATATTTTTTATAATATAGTGAAAGCCTATATGCAAACTTCCTTTTTTCTTTGCTGTTTTGTCTTTTGATGGGAAATCTCTGTCTTGTTTGACTTTTTTGATGTGTGCTCTTCATGTTGTCCCCAGCTGGCAGTTGTACTTCTAGGCTGCTTCTTTGCTTCTGGAGCAGTCTGAAATGCAAACAGCAAAAACCAGCAACAACCCCAAACAACTGTTACGGCTTAATTGGATCAGAATTGCTTTTAGCTTCATGCAAGCATGATGCATCCCCTATGCACGGTGTCGTCTCCCACTCCAATCAGTGCAGAGGCACCAACTGTGGGATTTAATGGAGAACGGCTGTAGTGCAGACGTGCCTTTCCGGGATCAAGCCACATGATCCAATTTATTAAGCAATTAAAATAAGAGACTCTGTGTTTCCCAAAAACAGAAAAGATAACTGCTTTTCATCCTGGAGGAGACAACACTGTGTCCTGAGCTTTGTGCTGGTCAAACAAACAAGCAATTACCAGGTGCATATTACTTCACAGTCTCTGCCGATTTCAATCATTCGTCAATACTACGCGGGCATCTGTAGTTAAAGATGGCCGCTGCTAATTGCGCGCAGACCTAGCATGCAATCAGGTTGTTTGGCTCATTTTCCAGTGGGGACTGAATAACATGGCCGCGACCCTTGACTATCTTAATGAGGAGAGGCTGCCCTGATGTTGCTGACAATATCTGTTTAAACAGTGTGCTAAGGACAGCTGCACTCTGTAATGTTTTTGGATCAGATGTTTTTGGATGTCCCAACGCAGTTATGAAGATCATGTATTTGTGCTTCTTTGTAGTTTATAGGTTAAGGCAAAATACATTGTTTAGCATTAATAACAAGCTAACAATTTGAACAAATATATCATTTTTTAAAAAGATTTAAAAAACTGGAAATACTACTTGTCAAGCTTTTTTTGCTAAGTAACAAGTCTCTTACAATCAATTAAAACCAGTGGTCGGCCCGACACTCCACTTTTCGGCAACCCGCAATTCACGTCGGGACACAATACATCTACATTAAGACGCATGGCAACAAGGGGGTGCAGGCTAGTGAGGGACATGTTCAGTGAAGGGCAAGTGAAACAATTTGAACAATGGAAAGCAGATGTTGCGCTAGGCGAAAGGGAAAGGTACAGCTATATCCAATTGAGGCACTGGCTCCATCATCCCACTTTGCTACAAGCAGCAAAACGCCACCAACTCCCTTCGAAAGGTATCTCAGTAGGGATCCGGGGGACAGGCACCTGATCACGGCAATATACAAGCATCTGAAAGCAGGAGAGGATCCCCCAACGAGAGCCTACATGAGGAGATGGTAGGTAGCCACCGGCTGCGTAGTGGAGGAGTAAGACTGGTCGTGGCTATGAGCGCAGGTTCCCAAATTAACAAGATCCCTCCAAATTAGGGAGATATGGTTGAAACTGGTAGTCCAATGACAAATGACCCCCTCAAAACTCCACAGAATTTACCCAGGGTCCTTGCAGCTCTGGGAATGCCCTACAATTTATAAATACTGGGCGGGCGTCCTAGAGGCGGTCGAGCAAGTCCTAGGAATCAGCTACACAGGAAATAAGGGACTTGCGCTGATAGGCTTGGGGGGGGGGGTTTGCTGGAGTCAGTCAAGGCCAGGGCGGTTCGCAAGCTATACGTAATTATGATGATGGTAGCAGCGTTGGTCTTGGCTCGCAAATGGAAAACTAGGGAGCCTCCACAGGACCAAGAATGGGTGGTGAAAATCTGGAGCCTATTAGCAGTTGAGTGGCTTACGTACTCCATCCCTGGGGACTACAATAGATTTAACTCAGACTGGTCATCCCTACTGAAGTATTTGAAGCATCGGGCAAGGGCTGTATGGTCGGCCATGGGGCTCTTGGGCATAGTAGAACGCCCCGGAGAAGGCGATCCATGAAGGGACAAAAGAATGAGGGCACCCACGCCTGAAGGACTCCCAGCAAGGGGCCTACCACAGTACCTGTTCACCAAGAGAACTGGCAAGCATTCGGGCTACTCCCGAACCGGGGGGTGGGGGGATTTGCATTCATATTCGAATGTGTTAATGTTAATGAAAATGCCAATAAAAAGTTACTTTTTAAAAAAAAGCAGTGGTCGAAGTGTATGAAAAGAAGTAGTGGAACTATGTTCCCTGCTGGCCTGTCCCTGCTCTCCCCAAACCCCATTGCCACGCCCCCTCCCATGCGCAATCCAATCCTCTAAACAAACACACCTGCTGTTTAAGGTTATGTTGAGTGCAGTGCATTGAGGTGCATGTTTCAACTTTTTCCTACATTTTTATTTTAAAACAAAACTATTCCAGAATGGCTTCTTTTTTAAATTAAAGTATAGGAACAGTAAAATGTAGAGGGTGGCCCAGTCATTTCTGCCGATACCTTGGTATCTTAGGGAGTAAGTGTGAGGCGGAGTGTAGTTGTCTGGCTGGGCAATAATGCTCTATCTTATTTTTTAAATACTCTGGGCCAGCACTGTGCATAGCCCGATGGGTGACACAGTATCTTAAACTCGATTTGTGTCGCCAGTGGCAACCAGTGCAGGCGATGCAGAAGAGTGCAAGGACTCAGACGTGGTGCCATAAGTGCCAGACTTGCGGCTGAGTTCTGGAGGACCTGCATACGCTGGATCGGATATTTGGGTTGTCCCAGATATATCCCGTTACAGTAGTCCAGTGACCCCCATTATACTTGATGTTACCAGTGTTGTTCAAATGGCTGGTAGTATTAGGGGAAGAATTGTCCTCAAAACTTTCATTTTTCTGAACCCCGCACTACACATAACAGAGTTCTCTGCCTCTCATGAGCCATTGGGCAGGAGCCTCACCCTGAAGGTTTTTACCTATGCACAGGCCGCAGGGCAAGGTCCCAAGGAGTCAGGCCAATACTCGGAGTTCCAGAGGAATGCAGGCCCCAAACGGAAAATACCAGTACCTCTGTATTATTTACAATCAATTTCAGCCAGTTCACTGACATCCACCTATCAACTTTATCCAGGCAGTCACAGAGTTTTCCAGGGGGGTCTGTTTGTGGGTAGTCCAGCCAAAATACTAACTGTTAGTATAAAAAAGGACTCCAGACTCAGCAATAACATCAGCCAGTAGACCCACATATAAATTAAAAAGAATGGGGGCCAGAGCTGACCCTTGTAGAACTCCACAAGTCAGTTCCGAAGTAGAAGATTGACAGGCTCGAAAAGAAACAGTCTGGGAGTGCCCTTCAAGAAAAGACTCAAACCATGCCAGAACAGGCCCAGCAATACCCGCTTGCTCAACTGGGTCAGTAAGATTTCATGGTCCACCGTATTAAATGCCACAGAGAGGTCAAGGAGAATTAACACTCTGGCCTCTCCGGTGGTCCTGGAGAAAGGCTACATCATCCAACAGCAAAATCATAACTTATGCTGTACCCATTGTAGGCTGAAAACCCAGATTGAAAAGGGTGCAGGAATAGATTTTTTCCAGGAATTTTGAAAACTTTGGAGTGATCGCAGCTTCCATCAGTTTCATCATGGCTGGGAGAAGGGAAATGGGCCTATAGTTGGCCACCACCCATGGATCCAGATTTTCCCAAGAGGGGTGTGACCACTGCTTGTTTCAGAGCAGCAGGACCTTTACCCATAGTAAAAGAGTGCTGTAGAGCCGCTGTAAACATGCCACTGGAGCTCTGCGGGAGGGCTTTCAAGATATGTGGAGGGACAGCATCTAGGGGCAAGGGGCGGATGTCAGGCCATGGAGAGCCTTAAGTGCAACATCATCATTTATAGGGTCAAGACTGAAAATATTATATTTGCCAAGGTAGAAAAAGTAGGTTCCCTTGCGGGCAGCTCCCAGAGCCGCTCCGCCTCCAATGCCATTTGACTGCGTGTGATGGCTTTATGGATATCTTGAATTTTATCACAAATAAAAGCACTAATTGCATTACATCGCAGTTCCACATCTGGCAATTTACCTTGTCCTCTTGGGCAAACTGACAGTTCTTTTGCCACTAAAAATTGTTCCTCAGAGGAACAGGATGCTTCTGTTACCCGATTTGCGTAGTATTTTGATTTCTCTGCCAGGATCATCTTATGGTAACATAGCACTGCTTGTTTATAAACATTACGAGTTGCCACATCATAGTGCAGTCGCCATTTCCTTTCCAGGCGTTGGCACAACTGCTTTTGTGATCTAAGACCTGGAGTAAACCAGGCCGCTGTAGGCTTTGTTCTCCCGAAATGGGGTTTAATAGGGGCCAGAGCATCCGCCACCTTAACCAGTGATCTAACGGGAGAGGTACAGGGGTCATCTCCCTCATCCCTAAATCTGTTAGCTTCAAGGAGTTGGTCAGTCATAATAGACACATCAACCTTATTGCATAATCTATGGGTCTGCGAGCCATCAGAGTCCACCGGAAGCCAAAATGGTATCTTAATAATAAAGGTCACCAGAAAATGGTCAGACCAGATAACCAGAACAGGGTTGAAACTTGTAGCCAGTCCTTCTTAAGAGAAGATCAGGCCAAGCAGATGACCAATTTTGTCAGTAGGAAGATGATTAAGAAGGCCTAATGAAAGGTCTATTAGACTGGTTACCAAGTTACTGGCACAACGGTCAGACAAGTCATTGGGGTGGAGGTTAAAATCTCCTAGCACAACTAAATTAGGGTGTACCAGGCCCAAATTAGCAGCCAGCTGGGCAAAATTGACAGCAAAATCTGTTCGGCCTAATGACGGAGGTCTGTATACCAGTAGGAGATGAACAGTCATATTCGCATTAGCCTGTACTCTAACCAGGAAGAGTTCACAGAGCAACGAGTGTTCTACTGGAATGTGCTGACATTGAAATGAAGCATGGTAGATTATTGCTAGGACACCACCCCTACCAGGTGGAGGCCTGTCTAAACTATGAATATCTGAATCTCCCGGTGAACCCAGCAGAAAGCGGTGATTCAACTTTCTGGCCTATGAGACTGATATGTGTGGAATCTGGTGTGCCGGGATGAGGCTCTGGCATACAAGGCATGGCCCAATGGCTGACTGGCAACCTTCTCAGGGAATGCAAGCTTGAATTCTTCCTATTGTTTTAGCTGCTGTTTATCCTCTCAAGGTCAGTTTGTCCTGACTGGAGCACTTTAGGCTTATTCCCTTGGCGCACAGCGCTGGGGATGTTATCGTTGGTGGAAGCAATCGTAGCTGGAGAAAGGAGAAGAGGGACTAAGTAAAGACTAGGAATCCATCTTCTTGTGGAGAGAGTCTTACCTTAGACACCAGTAGATGACCATTCGCTTCCAGGCAAACACCGGCAAGGTCTATGGGACAGTTCTATGCCCATTCATCCAAGCTCTAGCCTGGCTCTGTCTGACCCCTTAGCTAGGTGTCCTCGTAATTCCATAGGGAGAAGTAATCAGCATGTTGAAGGGGTGGGCTATTCTGAGTTATAATTCACCCCTAAGTTATCGTGTTCATTTATTGGAAGAAAATGCCCTGGTTTCACTGCTAACGTGTCTCCCTGTCCATGCCAGTCTTGCATTCTTCCTTTGTTACCACTCTGTGAAGGTAAGCTCTCGTAAAAGTCGCAGGGTTCACTGTATGACCTCTAAAACATGACAATCTAATTGTGTGATAATCTATTGGTATTGTTTTGCGCTGTTCTTTGTGCTTTTTGTCTGTGTTGTTTCATGGGCTGAGAATAAGGAGTGACTTTTTATATTAAACCATGCCACTCTGTCTGCTCTTTAGTGAATCGCATATTTTGTTCAGAATCTATTCCTTGGAAGGTTGAGTTTCCAGAGTCCTAGAGGTAGGGTTATTGACAGGCCAGGACCCCGTCGTCCCCCAGAATCCTGCCACACAGACCGCTTCCTCTGGATGATGGTATCAGGTGAAGTGTACGTTAGAATATGGCTTTCTTTTTACCCTTTCTGGTGACACTTCCAGGCCAATCCAATGTAGTTGTCCAGCGTTTGAAAAAGACTGGTCCAGACATTTTACCATATTTTAATGTAGATTTTCATAAACTCAGACTTGACATCCCTTTTCTCATGATCATTAAATACACCATCTTTAACAGTGCATGTATTTCATACTGTTGCCAAACAAGATGTAAGCCTTTTGTGTGATGAAATCACCTGTATAGCACCTTCACACCATGAAGATAGGGTAGACACCAGTAAAAACTCAAACCTCACTTATGGTACCGCACAAGGACCACTGGATCTGGTAAAACCTCAAACCTCACTTATGGTACCGCACAAGGACCACTGGATCTGGTAAAACCTCAAACCTCACTTATGGTACCGCACAAGGACCACTGGATCTGGTAAAACCTCAAACCTCACTTATGGTACCGCACAAGGACCACTGGATCTGGTAAAACCTCAAACCTCACTTATGGTACCACACAAGGACCACTGGATCTGGGCAATTTCTCAGTCGCTTGCTCTACATCTGCCCACTTGCATGAACATGTTTTTGACCAATTCACAAAGGGAATCTGAACATGCACTTGATGGAGGCGCACATTCTGATGTGCCTTTTTCCGTCCTCTGCACAATTGTGGGGCAACCAGGTGTTCCTCTGCATTTTAAAGCACATTGCAACTTTACAAAAGGGATGCACTTTGGAATGTTCAGAAAACAGACACTTCCCTACACTTGAAGGCGCAGGGTTAGGGGGTGCCGAATTCATGAGATTGCCATGACTTGCTTTTTATGCATGTATACGAGGTGTAGTAGCAGATGACATCCCAACTTGCATTTCTATCACTCAAAGAGGGACATACATACTTTGCCTTTGTGTATTAGAATGACGGGCCATCTAAGGGCCCTTCACTGTGAAATGCACGGCCAGCTCCTTGTGCGTGCTGGGAGCCAATCATAGGTCGGAAGGATGCACTAGATGCTAGCATGTGCATGGGGTTTGCCAGTGCATCGTGTGTGCTGGTGCACAGCCCCCAGGAATGTGAAGGTCGCCTTTCTGAATAAACTGACCTGTACATTTCTTAAATTCACACTAGTACAAAAGGGGTTCCTCTGCACTTTTTCAACATGCGTGATTTTTAGGCAATTAGATAGCATACATGTAATTCCCCTGAAACAGGAGTGAATTCTATACAGATTAGTGTTCTCTACCCACGCCCAGTTGGAATTTCTCACAAAGTCTTAAGCTACACAGGATAGATTTGATGGGCCATGTGCAGTGACACAGTCCTCTATTCTTGTAAGTGTCAACCTGACATGTGGACATCCATGTAGTCATGTGTTCTCATTTCCAGTGCTGGGGTTATTCAAATGCAAATTCGTTCATTTAATATAGTAATGGGATGGATTCCTCGTTTCCCAGTTGACCAAAATCAACGCTTAAAAACAATAACCTGTAGCCTCCCGTTTTCCCCCAAACTACATTTCAACATTGGGGTGCCTTCTAAATTTTTTCTACACCCATTCATTAGCACCGACATACAACTTGCTTTAGAGATCCTTTTTTATAAGACCACCATCTTACTTTTTTTCTAATTTCGAGAATCATGTTTTTGGCCAGACGCAGCAACTCATGCAACCTATTTTGCGCTTAGGCCAGCAATGATCCGTGATCCACAGCATTTAGTATTGTACTTTTCTTTGGCTGCTACACGAGAAGTGGCTTACATTTTTCAGGAACCTATGTCGTTAATAATTAGAACAAAGTGGTAAGTAGTGAAAACACAATTTTGTGGTGCACACCTTTCATAAAAGAAATGTGTTACTTTCTCTTCCTTCTTCTATGCCTTTATAGGATGTCATCAATTATAAAACGAAGCCAATCACTGCCCCTATGGCATACATATTATCTCTATGTACCAGCCACCTGACCCGTTAGGTCAATTCTTCAGTCATCTCTCCCATCTAATTTACTCTCTCCCTCCCAATCACCACCTCATTGTCATTAGTGACTTCAACCTCCACTCTCTCTCTACTGCTCTATCCACGGACTAACCCTTTTTCTTACCACTCACTCTCTTCTGTCCAATATCTGCCCACCCATTTAAATAGAAACTCCCTTGACCTTATTCTCATCTTCTTTCAAATCTCTGCCTCTAATATCTCCCATTGGACCTTCTCCCTCCAATCACTATTTCGTCTTTTCCTCAATCTCCACTCCTGCTTTTCCCTCACTCTCTCCACCTACTATAACTAATAGGAAGTGCAAGTTCACCCTCCTCCATACTCCAACTCTCTCTCTCTGTGTCCTACACCACCCTCTCGCCTCCTGCACTGAACTCACATTTCCATCCACTGAAGAAGCCTTCACTAACTTTAACACTGCTTTTTATGTTCCCTTTTCCTCTCAGTTCCCTCTTACTACACACACTCCTAAATCCTCCCCTCCATGGTCCTGGATCACACCTCTCATCTGCACCCTGAAAACAATGATGCAGAAAAAGCTGTAAAAGCTATGCACTTGGCAAAGGTGAAGACACCCCTCTGATCTCCAACTCTATCTCACTGTGCTTCAAATCTTCTCCTCTACTTTTGACTCTGACAAACGTGACATATATCACTCTCTCATTTCATCTCAAACCCCTCAACCTCGGCACCTCCAAAAATCTATCAACTCAATTCTCTCACCTACTAAACCAACCTCCATCTCCTCAACTCTTTCTGCAAATGAACTTGCTCTCTACTTTGCATTTAACATTTCTGGCATTCACAGTACCCTCACTAATTACCTTCTATCCCCTCCCCATGCTACATTTTTCCACTCCTCCTACACTCCTCTCCCGCATCTTTCTTTTACCCCACAAGCCCTGATGAGATTATTTCCCTACTCAGCAAGGCTAACCCTTCCTGTGCCCTCACTTACCAACTGTCACCGCACATTGTGAAGCACATAGTTCCCAGAGTTGCGCAACATCTTACTTCCCTCTTAAACTTTTCTCTGGAACACTTTTCTAAAGCACTATTCCCTCATCCTATAAGAATGCTACTGTCATCCCACTACTTAAGAAATCTGGTTTAGATCTTAACTGTCCTGCCAGCGTTTAACCTGTCTCTCTTTGACCACACTATTCCAAACTCCTAGCACAAGTAGTGTTCAATAGACTCACTGAGTTCCTTAAGACCTGCAACCTTGGGGACCCTCTTCAATCTAGCTTCTGACCTCTGCATTCTACCAAGACGGCTCTCCTCAGTGTCAATGGCTTCATTTCTTCCGCTCGGCATGCACACTTTTAATTAATTCTTATTATTCTTCACATCTCTGCTGCCTCCGATACTGACATACATTCTGTCGCCCCATCTACAGTATCTCTTCTTGGCATCAGAGATAAGTCCCTCATTTGGTTTCCTTCACACCTTGCTTGTCCTGGAACAGCCATACCGCCCGGCTTGCCCGCCTTACTATTGGAGTTCCCCAAGGGTCTGTCCTTGGTCTATTCATCTTCATTCTCTATACATCCGCTCTTGGCACCCTGATCTCCTTTTATGACTTTACCTATCAAGGCTATGTTGATGACAGTCAGATCTTCTCCTTTTACTCCTTATCTGACGAGCTGCTGTCAAACATTTCAAACTGTCTCTCTGCCATGAAATATTGCATGGCGTCTCACTCGCTCATGCGCAACTTCACTAAGACTGAAGTTCTCAACTTCCAAGCCAAACAGGTTATCCCTTCCTCTCTTCGTCTTCTTCTCTTCTCTCCTGACTACCTTCCTTACTCTGCTTCCGCTCATCAACTTGGTGTCATCTTCTACCCTTCACACAATTTGTCGCTCTTCATCTCCAAATCTGTCACTGCAGCCAGACTCAACCTCCTGAATATCAGAAAAATCCATCATCTTCTTCCTTTCAATAATGATAAACAGTCATTTCTAGATCTGACTACTGTGCCAGTCTCCTCTTTGTCCTTCCTTTTTCATCTCTGGACAAAGTCCTCAACTATGCAGTCTTCACACTTTTCAACCTTTCTCGCTTTACCTCTACCTCCTCTACCTATTGTCAGATTGGCTTGCTATCTATGAAACAAAGGAATACGTATAACCTCTTCTCATCAGCCTCAATAATATTCATGGACTCACCCCACCATCTGCTCATCTCACTCCCTACTCTTCTCCTCACTCGTTAAGACAATCATCAGCTCACCTCCTTACCGCCACTTGAGGCCCCTGTGCGCCCACTCATTTTCTCTCTCTCTCCTTGCTCCCCTACTCCGGAATGCTCTTACTCATCCTTTCCATACGGTTCCAAATCTACCACTGTTTAAATCCAACTTCAAGCTCTACTTTCTAAGAACCACTTTCCTAGCACTCTACGCTGCTGCAGTCTCTCTCTACCCTTCATGGACAACCCTACAGAAGAGGCGTAGCCAGAATTGCCTAACAAGTGGGGCCTAAAGCTAATGTAGTTGGGCCCACCGCCCACTGCAGTGACAGTAACATCTGAAAATAGCCACACAGCTCTGCTGAGTGGATATTTACAGATTTAGAGTGGGCCTTGCCCGCTTAAGCCCTACCCTGTCTACACCTCTGCCCTACAGCACTTTTCTGTCACCCCTTGACTCAGCACTTTCCCCGCCATCCCGTTTCTATGTCATTGGACCTCATTATGAGTTTGCCTGTCCGTTAACAACAGTACTGGTAAGCTTGCCGGTACCATTGTTACCGGAATGGCAAACTACGAGTTCTGCATGTGGGAGCCTTTCAGCCCGCTAGGTCTAACTGTCAAAAGAGAAATCATATTGTGCCTCCTATTGCAATAAATATATGAATATTGGCCTACGCCAAGCTGCTCGAAAGTCGCTTGCAAAAGAATCCGTGTTGCAAGGTACTGACCTTAAATCAATAGAAGCTGCCATTTTAGGTCAATCCGCCATTTTTGGATTCACTTTGTAAAAGTCACCCTGTGAGTTAAAATGGTGGACGATGTCATTCCAGAATACAACATGGCCGTCTTGACCATAGCTACACAGCTACTATGTAACTTGCCTGCAGGCCACTTGTTGAAGTCGTGAACTGAGACCTTGTCCTTCATTGACATGTGTGTAAAAGGATTACTTGTGCAATGAAACTAATCCACGAGCATATGTTGAAACTATATATTCAAATACTGAACGTAGAACATCTGTTTAACTACATTGTATTAATGTTTGAGAAGGCCTGCATGGAAAATCTTAGAATACACAGTTATTGCATAGGCTTGTTGATACATGTACTAAAGGCAAACCATTTATATGCGGTTGTTCGGGACTTGGCACGAACCCTGGATCGGTGATGTTTTAAGTGGAATATTAACCCGAAGTGGAGCTGGACATAGTGCCCACCAAGTGTATAAAAAGCGAATGCATTCTAGTGTACAGCGTCTCTCACTGAACCACGCTGGAGTTTGTTATGTTGTACTGAGGGCCGATAGCTAGATTTTGCTCTGTTTTTGTAACTGGATTCAGTATAAAATAAAGTACTTTGTATGTTCCTTTGTAACCCGTGTTGGGTGTATTTCCTTTTGGGGTACTCAGCCTCGATATTTTGATTTTGTTTTCACATAACCTGGCGGGCGGAACGGCACCCGCAAGCAGAACTCAACAGATGCACCGGCACCATTCATGAACGTTGCCGGTGCATCCAACCTCCCCATTACCATTGAGTCCAATGAGACTCAAATGGGAATTGAGAGTAAAAATTACCAGCGCCCAGCAATGGGCAATTACTGGGTGCGCCGGGGCTGGAATGCTCCAGTAATTGCCCATTGCCGGGTGCCAGTAAAATCATTATGCAAGTATTTACCGGCACGGCTACCACCAGAGTCCGAATGAGGCCAATTGTGTCCTGTCCTTGTCCCTGGTTTATGTTTTCACCTTCCCTTGCAACATCTGGTGTTCAAGTCACATTCTCTCACCTCAATGTAAAGGACGCATTTCCTCCGCTCTTTTATCAATGGTCATATCTGAGGCTTTCGGGTGAGTGGCACTATATAAATCTTTTTTAGATAGATAGAAAATCTGTATGCGTTTTTGTGCCAAAAATGCAGTGCTTTTCCTGTGATTTTTTAAAATAATGTTAAAACAAGTAATCACCATGTAATTGGGAAGCATTGTTTCACGAAACACTGGTGTTACTCCATTGTCAAGAAAAATATGATTGTGGTAAAAGATAATCTGCAAAATAATTTTTTAATGCTCATTGCATTTCTTTCATAATTTACAAGAAGATATTCTATAATCCAGTATGCCAAACGGACATTTGCTATTTATCAACGTTCATATAAATACATCACAGCACAACACAGATGTGCAAACTTAATGTGTTAAATCTCAGTTGTTTAAGGTCTTTTTGGACCCTTTTGATGTGCAGGAAATACATACATTTCCAGATGATTTTTCCAATTTTTATTTCGAGTTTTATATACATGCAACACATATTTTATTCATTTATGGTGTTATAGAGTTGCCTTTCTTAAATCTCAGGTGTTACATTGCTTCGTGTCTGTTATACCCTCTGTGGTGAAATGTTATTAATATATTTACATTTTAATTCATTGCATAGAGACTTTTAGATGTCTTTGGTACCCGTCTCTACCTACAATGCCGAGACTCATCCTGTAGACAATGCATGGTCTAATGGGCCTCACGACAAGGTCATTGATTTGATGCAAGCACTACGCCATGAGGTTTTAAACCATTGCAACCAGGTACAGACAGGAAGAATAAACCATCAAGTTTGCAGAAAGAGAGTGTCCTATTCAAGCAAACCTCTAGAACAGCTATGAATGTGGGACCTAGCACTGTGTACATAACAAAGGACAGATCACAGAGAGATTAAAAGGATCTTGCAGTCTGGCATATGAAAAAGAAGCTATGTAACAGACATCTCCAATAATTCATAATTAAATTCACAATTCAAACAACTGTAGAGTCCATAAAATAGCCCTTAACACCTTGAGTGAACCCAAAACGACTGTAAATGAATGGCTGAATAAACATGTGTCTTTTAAACAGCTCCTCCTCGACGACTCCCTATACGTTATGGCATTCTTCAAAGAGGTATGTTGCCAGGTTCCAAAACTCCTAACAACCCCCCCACCCAGTCTCACCTATTAAACAAAAAAGATGCAATATGCGTATGGGGAATTTCATGACATAGTACTAGTGTTCTAGTGATCAATTCAAGGAACTGTGAGGTCAATATTATAGATGCAAACATAGTCATGTGCCCTTGTTATCACTTGAACAAGACCTATCTTATCCTATTATTTTCTCTGCCCTCTATCCTTTAGGAACATTTGACATGTACTGGGCGTGGCAGTAAGAGTCGGGAAAGGTGTGCATGAATGCTCATAAGAGTAATGTCTTAACCACGGAGCATCAAATTGTTATCAACGTTTCAAGACCTACTCACTTGTAACTCTCCTTGAAGAGTCAGCCAGATCCACATGAATCCACCCATTGGCCTTCAATGGATTTGATCACAGATCTCGACTTGTCTCTTGAATTGTTTTCCATCAGTGAGTGTTTTTGGCAATAGACACTGCTGTAGAGATAATGTGCTGATGTCTTTGTTGTGCTTATGATAAGCGCTCTCAATGTTCTTCCTCATCACACATCACTTCGGTCCAGGCTATGGTGCTGTCACCCACTGAGATACCCATTGCCTCCACAAAATGACTTTCATTATGTACTAGGGCATGACAATCTTGCTTGAGGCAAAAGAGTTATATTAGCAAAGAATGTGAGGTAGTGGAATCGATATAGATTCCTGTGCGCTCTTGACCACTCTCAAAAATAAAGGTAGTTGTAAAAATCTGAATCGGTAGCGGGTGCCCCACTCCCTACAAATCCCCCACTATGATTTGAGGTAAAGTATACAGAATTAAAGATCAGGGAGGGCAACCTGCGCTCTGATTGTAAGATCCAAATTATAGTATCACACAGTTATATAACATCAGAAATGTGGTTTATTCCACATATTTGTACAGCAGCACAGCCAGCCGACACGTGTTTCGACCTCCAGGTTGTTTTCAAGGCCTATTCAGTAGCATCAGTGGATTTCACCTTATTAGAATGTTCGGTCACTAGAAGGTGAACATAATGCTGTGTTGAGTTGTCTTGGTCAATTTGGGTTCTAATACCAGTCTCACCTGGGATTAGTGTCAACAATTCTTATCCGTTGCGATCGACGCCTGGAAATAATTTCTTGCTGCTATAGTTTCCTTTCCCAATCTGTGAGGATAAATGCTTAAGCCTTTCTATATAAGACAATAGTAGGCTGACTCAGAGTGACCCGGGTTCAATCCAAACGCAAATCTAAAGGTCCGCAATCAGCAATTGTGAATGCATCAAGGAGTTGACAAAGACAAAAGATTCAAATTTGTTCTCAAAAGCTGCATATAGCTTAACATGCAGGATGGAGTAAGGCCTAACTTGCCCTATGCTAAAGTGGGATTTCCCACCTAAAGAAAACTAAAGATAGTTTGTGCCAGGAAGTCCAAATTAAATGTCTGTCTGTATCCAAAAACTATACTTGCTCTGACAACAAACTGTATACAATGTATAGGGATGTCAGCATCAAAATGATAGTGTTCAAAATAAAGTCCAGAGCTTCTTCAAGCTCTTGGTTTATGATTAGCTTCCCTTTCCCCAAGTTCAAAATAGTTTACAAAATATCAGGGTTCCCTTCCCCAAGAGTTCAAATCTTGCAGCTTTCAAAAATTACACAGTTACTTGGGACACTTCCTAGTTGGGAATTCTTTTGATATCCATATTTTGTACCAGTGCACTCATGCAGTTCTGTTTCTTAATTTCAAATGCACATATAAGGCTGTTGTAAAACACAAGCTTCTTTACGCATACTTCCATTGGCTTTTCCATGCAGAGCACTCTGTCTAAGCACAGGTGTCGGACCACATGGTCTACCAATTAGAGGTCACGCACTGCTTCTTACCCTTCTTACTGCTTCCATCAACAATTAGCCACTGCTTCCATCTGATAGTGATGTTTAGTTGATTCCTCAGTGTCACATTCTTTAGACACTGTACCATGACTTGCCAACACAGGTTTCCTCTTAGCCTGAAATCCCTGGGCCCCTCGTAGCGTTGGGCCAGTACTTGGTTTCTCATTTTCATACCCTTCTTGGTATTCTGGTGACTTTGCCAATGCTTATTTCATACAATACATTCTGCAGTATCTGCCACATACAATACTTTGCTTTCACTCCCTTCATTATTATTCAACTTGATTTGTACTCTATGCAGCATTCAAACATGCTTTCAATAACTTTCGGTTTATTCAGTATACATAAAGTACTTGTTTTGAAAGTACCTTTAATTACTTTCAGTTCATTCAGCATTAAAAAAGGATTCCCCAAGTGCCTCAGTATGAGTGTGTCCCCCTATTACACTCATCGGAGCACATGGCAGCTTCCTTCTGCTTGGCGTCCTTCATGGTGGGCTTCTCAAGTCTCTTTCAGCTTTCCGGCTTCCCCAAACTTTGCCTCTCCCTCGCAGAATCGACAAAGTGCACCACTCGCTCTCCTTGTTTCCGGCGACAGTGACTGGGGTCAATGGGATCCCCACAGCTCCTGCTGCGCTGACTCATTCAGGAGGTTAACAGAACTTCCAGACCCTCTCACAGCCTGGTGTCTCTTTCTCCTGCACAATACTGCTCCCAGCATCTGGGTCTCCAGCTTCCTTCTCTCCAGCAAGCTCCTCTTCTTTCAATGCGGCAGGCATTTATATATCCACCAGGTGTGTTAAGTGATGCCAGGTGTGGGTCATTGAGTTCAATTGCCTGACTATGGAGTACTCCATTAGGTGGACCTGCCTGGTTGTTCCACTGGTATGCATCCATAGTCCTTTTCTTCGTCTGAGTACCAGAGTGATGTTTGGAACTGCCTGATTTAATAAAAGGATCATTTATATCACTGTTTTGTCCCTGATATGTGTGTGTATCTGCCAAATGAGGATGTGTTCTCCTAGTTTGTCTCTTCCTCATCCTAGTACTAAGGTGGTGTTTCTGGGGACTTTTTGGAAGTTAGACAAGGGAAAGTTTTGAGAATAGCCTTGGGCTTTAGGCATAGAAGGTTCACTGTGAAAAGGGAAAAGGGGGACACCATGTCTCATCTAAGGATGTCTTCTCCCATGTCCCCTCCACCCAGGTGATCCTCCTTCACAATAACCACCCCCAGGGTCTGGATCCAAAAGCAATGGCCTTTCCATGGCCACCTGAGAGGAGGATCCAGAGGGAAAAGAAGTGTGGGCGCTCTCGGGTTACTCACTCAGGAATTGCTAAGTATCCCTAATATTACTCAATCCTATAATGTAGAATAAATGGTGTAGCCAAAATTGTCCCAGATATGAAGGAACCTCCTTTGAAACAGCTCTGATTTGGAAATATTATATCTAATTATTCAGCACTAAAATCAATTAATCCTTCTCCACCCCAGCCTGTTTTGAATCTGCATGTTCTGATTCAAATAGTGAGGCAGACCGTCCTGTGCTTCTGAAAAGGTAGGGTAGTTTCCAAATGCATTCCTTCATTCCATTATATACCTATTCTCTGACAATCAGAATGCTCTGTATGCAGTCTATAATCTCTGGTATAGACTTAGTTCCAAACATTCTGACTTGAGCAAAAGCCAGAAAAGCAGCAAAGAAACACATGTCTTCAGCAGTGTAAAGGCAAACTACAGGATGTGTTGTTCAATTACCCAAACTAAAAAATAGCATTGAAGCACAACATGTGTAACGTTTATTATTACTAGTTACATGTTCATTAAATTAACATTACAAATTACTGGTGTGCTTATCTTTCCTCACCAACAAAAAAAAACTACACTTTATAGTTGTGTAGAAATTGTGTAAATACAGGTGATATTATTCAGCTGCTTTCACATGTGGGCTGCCATTGACAATGCAGCCAAGAGAGGGCAGCCCCTTACTACTTCTGTTTCATCACAAAGTAAAATTAAATAATGTTGAGCTCTTTATGAAATCAGAATACTCCTAAATCACATCAGAATTATCGTTTTCTGTTGATAGACCAATATATCCTTTCATTATAACTAAAAAAGATTTAGGTTGAACAATTTCCCTTTTAAATAGGACAGAAAGCCACGTGTGAAGCATTGACATCCTGTGAATTTAAGCTGTGAATGTTAGACGTCTGTTAACTCATCAATTAGATTAATGTATGAAATGTGAACGGAACAACTGTGTTTATTTAAGACAATAAGCCTTGTTTTCACATTGCAGAAATATGCCCAAATAGAAGTATTTTGCATTGAAAATCAAATCCACAGATCTGAAATACCACTCGTGCTTTGAGTAATGGATGTCTGGCAGACAAGGTAAGTTCATTTTCAGGAATGTAATATAAAACAGGTTCATTAACCCAAGACCTTTGAAAGCATTAGGTAAAAGAATATGCACATGTTCCATTAGGCTCTAGGTAATGCAAACATATTACTAAATCCTTCTCTTTGGCAGGAATCTTCAAAGCAACAGAGGTCTGCTATTGATAGTGATCAGACCACACATTGGAGATTTAGCTGAGGTACCATAAAAGTCAACTTTAAACGGGGTACATAATCCAGAAA
Organism: Ambystoma mexicanum; assembly: GCF_040938575.1. NCBI lineage: Eukaryota > Metazoa > Chordata > Amphibia > Caudata > Ambystomatidae > Ambystoma > Ambystoma mexicanum. The sequence goes on from NC_090928.1 coordinate 60,514,241, forward strand.
CATTGTAAAACAGACATTGGAGTTTGTGAACCATTTGCTGCACTGGAAAACTGAATATGGATCTGAATTAAGCAGAAACAATGTGAATACAATGATCATCATCAAGTAATTTAAAAACATATAATTTCTTCATACTCTATATCAATAATTCCATTATGCACAAAGGGACCAAACCCCAAATTATATGCTTGGATTCAGAATATTGTTATTTCATTTTCCTCAATGTCAAATATGTCTGTAAAGAGTTATTTAACTGAATGTTTCAGCTCAGTATCCCTCCTCAGATCACCGTATGGTACTAGTTTACAGCCAACACATCAAATGTAATGGGCTGATGTCAGACAGAGAAAGAAGCAAATCAGATAACTCATCCAACCTGAAATGTAGTTCAACCTGAAATTAAGTCATATGGGTGGGATTTAGCCTAGTATAAACAATGTTTTTTCCATGAGAAAAAAGGGAACTAGAGACTTTTCTCAATGCCCTACGACATACACCCTTATTTGGTTGAAGGAACATTTTTTCCGGAAAGGGGAAGTGGAATGAGCACAAAAAGGAATTGTGTCTTTGCAGGCAAGGGGCTTCTTTGCAGGGGGACCAGAGTAAAGGGCACCTCCCTATCTGCATCTAAATGTTCTGAGGAGAATCAGATGACCTCAATATGTTGTGCCTTCCAAATTTCAACCAGTTTTTAGCACCAAGGAGGTGCCCAGAGACATCTTAGGTACCTCATTGTTGTCCATGTGATTTGATTCAAGAAGGCAAACACTGTGAAATTATACTCCATTGTAACTTAGAAATCGAATTTAAAAAGGGGGGTTATTTCTCTTATATAGTTAGGTAAAATAATTAAATCCCTGAGCTTCTCCTGGAACCTTTAGTCTATGATCCAATGTTACTGATGTGGCCAAGGAATTAAACTTACTGATGTGGCCTGCATGAAACTTCCTTTTTATAATTAAATTTCTTGAAGTAGAAAATATCACAAAGAATACATAATAGAAGCAATTATTTTGATAGGAAATTCTATTTCAGAAACCTAGTTTTAAAAGTATTTAATTTCCTACAAACTTTTTTAAAAAGTGCAAAACCATATGAAACGTTCCTTTTCATTTATGCACAACTTAAAACTCCAAACCCATTCCATTTTCTGTCCATGTGTTTTAAGTATAGGCCATGCTGTCCCTACTGACACCATTTGAATTTGATATTATTGTATTTCTATATAATGATGATGTTCTGATCATTTATTTAGCACAGCCCAATTAATTTTGCACTCATATTTTGTTTGAAATCATAACTGCCAATTGTTCTTTTATATCAATTCGAGTTCCAACTTAAAAATAGTGTTTAGAGGTGAATTGTAGGGTAACATACCCATGCACATTTTCTAGAATTGCCATTCATATTTATTTTTCTATTTATGCTTGTTTGAGCAATGCTCACTAAATTAAATGCTTTATTTCAAAAGAAAATGTTAGTGATAGAAAGGTAGGCAGGCCACAGAATGCTTATTATCATAGAAGTCTGAATTATTTTTCAGTGTTTTGAGGTAACGTCACCAGCATTGTTAGTTAGGGGACCACCTGCAATTCTTTGATTTCATATTTTAAATAAAACAAAAGTATTCTGAATAAAACAGCATGTTCTTGATTCAGATTGTGGGACAGGATTATTTAAGTGGCGGGTTTTTATATGATATTCCTACAAATAAAACAAGCATTATACAAATAAATATAAGTTCCTTATACATGTATTACAGTTGCACAGCTCTATGTTTGAATTGCCTTATAGTCCTCAAAAGGACTATTTATTGTTTGAGATAATGATCCTCTTTCCTCTTACAGCCCTTAGATGTACGTCAGGCAATAATTAGGGGCAGTCATTATCCTGCAATAATGACCCCTCCATCTGTACAGACAGCTTAATTCAATCATTTGATGGATCATGAACATGACCCTTTATTCAGACGGAAGCCAATCTTTGAAGTCATGGTGCCTCTCCCACCTGCTGTGCCTATCATTTTCTCTACCCTTTAAGGTGAGGTTACATACGCAAAGAGAAGGAATCTGTGGAAAGTGGATGCTTCAACTTTGAAGAGCATTACCTTATCTACAGTACTTTATTTCTAAACCCATAACCTTATTCTGCAATATCCTATCCAAACATTCAGACAGTGCTATAAGGGATCCTTCTTGATTCCAAAATGGCATCCGATAAACATGAATACTTACAAAATAGGGAAAACTATAATTTTATAGACTTGCTGTAAAATCTCACAATGAGCAGCAGCCTTCTGAAAAGACAGTGCACAATTGTTTTAAGATTTCATGAATAAATCAAAAATCAAAACGTAATCTCACTTGGGCAATATGTTGCGCAGTGTTCCATTCTCTCATGGATGGAGGCATTTGTCCCTCTAACATCGTTGGAAACAAGGGAAGCATGGATCCTGAAGACTAGCTGGGAGTTCTGCTCTAGTGTTTTCCTGCTCTATGATAGTGCCTTCTTCTGACATCAATGCCTGTATATTTCTCCGGGCAGACAGAAAGGAACCTGTGTCACAATGTGTCAGGTCAGTGTTAGATGAGGTGAGATGTTCTTCATTCTATGTGTTCCTTCGTGTTCTGTCCCAGCATGTTACCGCACCACTCTGTGTACCTGCATCCTGTCCCGGCATCCTTCTGCTCCTCTCCTCATTCCCGCCTTGCTCTGCATGCATCTTGTTCAAGTATCCTATCGCTCCTCTCTATATCACCTGCATCCTATTCTGGAGCTTGCCATCCCTCTCAGACTTGCTTTACCTATTGCCATGATGCCTCACTGTTCATCTCAGCATCTTGCAACCAGCGACAACCTTCATCTCTGCACTAGCCGCAGTGCCCAGCTGCCATCAGACATTGATTAACAGAGACTACTTACCAGACCCTGGTGCCCGAAAGATCATTTGCCTAAGATCTGTGTCATAGGTTTCACCTATCCCGTTTTTCCTCTTGCTGCACCTAGTCCACTCTGATAAGGGTGTAGAAAGGAGGTCAGGTGGTTTAGAGGAGAGATGAAAGTTATCTCAGAACCTCCAAACTACAGCAGCGTTTCACAGTATAGCCAGTCACTGATATATATATATATATATATATACACACGCACATGCACTTCAATGCAAAGACTAACTCTTCTAGCTACACAGGCCTTCAAGGACAATGCGACCATGCAAGATAAGCTCACATTTTGGCAACCAGAGTTGGGCTCCTATGGTTATACCGTCCCCATCTCTGAAAGTAAGTTTCTCTGTAAAGCAGCGCCACCCTGCCGTGTCCAGAAAAGTACTGGCTGCTAGCCCAGAAGAGACCAGCAGTATATTTCATTAGCACCCAAGAGGGGGGAGCCAGCCAATCAGATGGCTAGGAACACAGGCTTGAACCGCCGGTACAAGTCCACATTCCAAGCTGCCTGATGGCCGGCTCCCCCCACCGCCATCTTCCCCCCACCCTCCGTCCCCTTTCCCCTCTACCCCCATGCGGAGCCTGCCTTCGCTTTCCATGGAGGCCATCTTGGGAAAGGATTTTCCTTCCTACAGCAGGACGCCACGCTTGTCCCATTGTAGGAAGGAAAATCCCTTTTTTTAGCACCCTGGGTTACCGCCTTGGCAAACCAGGGGTGCTAATGGCCTTCTTCCCTCGTTCCCAGGGCTGGAATGGGGAATGAACGCCACGTTATTGTGATAATCCCCATGTTCTGGGGCTGACAGGGCAGCAATGTCATGCCAGCCCAAGACTCAGGCAGGCCTGAGTGTAGCAGGCCCCCAGAGTGGGTAGTGTGATGTTACTGCCTATGTCAGCCTACAAACACAGGGATTATCCCTACTGGCACAAACAAGGGCACCATTAGCATGCTAATCCATTTTACATTTTCTTTATTTAGGGAAAAGGGATCTCTGTGTATTGCATGTGCCAAATTACCTTAAGAAAATTACAAAACAAATTGTGTGTCAAGCAAAATAAAAAAGTGAAGAAGTCCATTGCCATGAAGGTGAAACAATGATCAGCTTGGTGTGTTTCCTGGAGCAGGATCGAGTGGCAAGGAAAGAGTGGTGAGCCTCAACTATCAAACTACAAAGAAGATGTTAAGAACAATTGGAGTCTCTGTACATTTCATTGTTTAAAGATCTTTGAACAATTATGTTTGTTGTCTAGGACAATTGAAATACTTACTGTTCACTGGTCCTGTACTAGTATTAAGGTGTGCAGGGGGCAGTGGTATCCCAGTTTATGGATACCATTCTCTTCTTATATGCACAGGAAAAGGAAAGCACTGTAAAGTACTCACTCCAAAATAGAGGAAGTCATAAAGGGAACCCAGGAAGCAGTAAATACTAATAGGCACACTGCAATCGAACTCCTCCTGGGATCCAGGAACAAGCAACAAAGAATTAGGAGCTAGAAACTAAGACTAAGAATAAGAACCAGGAACAATGGTCTGGCCACAAATAGGAAAACTGCAACAATAACCAGCGATGGACTGAAGCTAACAGAGACTTTTAAAGCTAGCTAATGATCACATGCTTCAGATGTGATGCTTGCTAGCAGCTGCCATCCACATATGTTCCTTAGCCTCCTCCCACAACGTGTTCTGCTAAGGTGGAGATGAAGCAGTTGCCATGGAATTCTGGGAAGCATAGTCTTTTGAATAAAGAAGTATACTGGCTGTCAAAAAGCCAAAATGGAACTGGAAGGGAAGTGAAATTGAAAATATGGTTTTAGAGCTTCAATACAGCACTGTGTCAAAAGGTTCAGACGGAAAGTCCAATAGGCAACTGACCTAAAATAAGTCTCCAAAGTGGTGGAAATGAGAGCAAAGGGAGTGAATTGAGACACAAAGTGGTTGTTGGCCCTTTACTGTGGGAGGTTAAACCGAGTTCAGGTGGTTAGGTTGGGTATTATGTCAAGAGGAAGAATGGCATATGTAATGTTGCAAATTAATGGATACTTCCACATATACCTATGGAACTATAATTTGGGAAACTAAATCTCAAGAAATCCTCCTTAAATAAATTTACCAGTACAAAATGAATTAGGATAGAAATATAATGGATTGACATTTCAAGGTGATCCATTTTAGTCAAGGCTAGAATAGATATCCAAAGGTAATAGAGAAGAAATAAGTTGGGGTGGATAGCATATGTGTTAAGCACTCACCTCGCATTAGGCAAGACTTCACTACCAAACAAATAATCCTGACAGGACAGCATCAACCCTTCAACCTTCTGGGGATTATATATTATGTAGCATTAAATTGGCTAATTATGGCAGCTGATCTTACACCACTTAAAATTTGGGAGAGCCCTGCTACGGTTCTCTAAAAAAAGTAACATTGATAAAGTCATAGAGCCTTGGTTGTAATCTTGAGTCGTTAAATGCTCATGCGTGAATAATAAACCTACTTTGTCTAGCATACAGTATATCCACAAAAGAACATTATGCCTTCAATATGAGGGTACAGGAAAACAGAAACTTTTGGATATAAAAAAGGGCTTTTTAGGACTGTCAGAGAAAGTCATAGAAAATTGCAGCATAGGAAATAAAAACAATGTACAAGAATTAAGGTGCAGTCTGACAGACAAATGAGCAGTTGGTTGACAATTTCCATCAGCTATTTGTTATTTTCCCTAATTCTGCACACTCCAGATGGCACAGCATGTTCCTGTGATTTGTTTCTAATGTAGGACAGGGCTTTATGATAATCTGCCATTCTAGTAGGATGCTAAAAATCAAAGGGACTTGGGAAAGCCGGTCTCCTGAAAAGAAATAGGAGTCATAACAGTATTGTAAATGTTCTACGTCATCACATGGATATTCGTACTTCTAGGAATTTAAAGAAATTCTGGCTTAAATGTAACTGAAAAATATAATTCTGTGAAAGAATGGAAAAGCACTATCATAGTACAGCATGTCTACGTAGAATGTCAGGGAATTAAATGGGATATTTGATTTGAAGCTGAACATTGAGCCTATTTGTGCACTCCCTGCCATTGCGCTGGCACACCTATCCCTTCTTGAAATCAAGAACGAGGTCATTTGACAAGCTTCGACTCGTTGCTTCAAATATAACACCCTGCCTCTTGGGCGAGCAGAAAAAGATTAAACAAAAGCGATAATTAACAGGAGGCTGAAGCAGGGACAAGAATATGTACATAGATCCCTTTTGGGAAAACCCTAATCTAGTTGAGCTACACATTTTATATACCCTTTAGAGTGGAAGCAAGCCCCAGCATAGATAGAAAAGCCTTACGTTGGGTGAAAATATACAGGCTCATTTTGATGAGTCCGCAAAGCAATACAGAAGAGGGATTCCTAGCATGTAGCGGAATGGCAGCTGGAAATGCGCTTCACATGTTTCTCGTGTCCATGAAGGGAATCCAATCCCTCTCTGGCCACAATGTTGCTGTGGGCAGTAAGGCGTGGATTCCTATTGATTCAGCCTTCCCCTCTGCATGTAAGGAAGTGTAGGCAGACTATGCAGGTGTGGGGAGAATTACAATCAAATCATCAATACTACTTGAATTAAAAGCTAGAGGTGTGGAAAAGTTGAGCTGCTTTTTACAGGATACATATGATTAAACTGTTTGAAGAAATACTGCGTTGACAAAAAAAACAAATAGGTGCATTGTTTTCTAACGGACAGCACCTGATACAAGTCATGGAGACTGCAGTTAAAGCTGCCAAAAGAATGCATTGATTGATTTATTTGCATTTTCAACAGTTATTTGCTTGCTGGAGAGACAGCACTGAAAACAGGAGAACTGTACCTGCCACAGTGGGACTGCACATACAAAGAATGCCAAGTCCTAATTGTGGCAGAAATATAATTTATCTTACAGCAGAACACAGCCTGTGTTACTCAAATAAACTTTTAAATGTAAAAATAATCAAGTGGTAAAATGTTGTCTAGTGTTCTGAATGGCACACTTATGAGGTTTCCCCATTGTACATCAACTGATGAAAATGAATCCTCGTTCACATTCATAATCTTACTAATGTAATGTTTTATTTCTCCAACAATTATCAGATTATTGTACAAAGCTTATAATAATATTAGCCATAACACCCTGTGTTGCCTGGATTTGTAGCTGGCATGCACATGGCGGTCTGCTGTAGCCTTGTGTATGTTATATTGTGTCCTAACTTCCTATTTTTAAAAAATCACAAAATTGGAAATCTCCCGGAATTGCATATACTGATAGCACATGACCGGACCCAGGTCCACCCCTTTGCATGATCGAAATGGTGGGCTTGCTCAGATTTCAGTATCGCCAGTACACCCCGGACTGGTATGCCAACCTCAGGCCAGAATTTCAGCCCACCAACTGTTGTGTCAACAATCGCAAAATTATCAATCTCCCGAAATCGCCTATTCTGACAGCACAGGGCCGGATGCCACCCTGTGCATGGCGAAAGGGTGGAGTTGGTCAAATTTCCCTATCTCCAGTACATCCCAGACTGGAATGCTGACCTTGGGTCAACATTTCCGCCCACCGACTATTATGGGGAATGAGCCAACCCTGAACATACTAACACACTTTCACCCACAAAGAATCACTATTTTTCAACATACTTACACTGTAGGATATTATTTAAGTCCAATATATTTGTATGTGCATATATATTGGACTTAAGTAATATCCTACAGTGTAATTATGTTGAAAAATAGTGATTATTTTCTGTTGGTTTGTATAACATTGATGTTGAATATAGCCTGACATTGTGCTGACTTCAGGTTGACCCAGGTTCCACCTTAAACTGGCCCACACCTTTGGAAAGGTCTTTGAAAGGGGGGAATGTTAGAAAAATATTCTAAAATATCAAGAACGTAGGAGTTGTGGTCATCTGATAGATTATGATCTGGAGTGGCAAGATGGTTGGAGTCTGTTCCTTTGACTGCCAAGCTCAACAGGAAATTCATCCCTTAGCTGGCATCTTTTTAGTCGGCTCTCTCAATAGAAATCAGTCATTTGTAAGTTAATGGATGCAGTACAAAAAGACCTGTCATAAATGTCCTAATCAATCATGGATAAATGGCTTTGCGGAGAGGCCACTGCAGAACTATCTCAAGTTATTGTGCTGAGCACGAAATCGCGGTTAACAGATTAAACACACCCATTTGTTGCAATCACATGTTACTGTATTATTCATGTTGGCTCATAACTTTAAAACCATACCAGTTAAAAACATGAGACTGAGTTAATACTGACAATTTAATAAAATCATTAATTTTCATACAATTATGAATGTGCTTCACATTATGTGTATACAAAGACATTTGCATGTTGCTATCTTGAATTATATAATAAAAACAATTTTGAATGTAAAGTATTGGGAGTCGCTTGGGCTCCCCACCTTTTTCTGATCACAAATATAGAAAAAATGAATATCCATTAAAGAATGGGGGATGTATTCAATGCAGTGCCTGGCTATTAGGAAAGACAAAGGAAGGGTTTAACCAATTAGAGAATTAGAGTATTCAGCATCCTGATGGCAGAGCGTGAGAATATATAATAAATGGTAGCATAGAGGAATATGTGAACTGAGTCTGTCCTGACTTCGTAGAAGAGACCAGGGGGCCTGCTGTCAAAGATGTAAATTCCATCAACCCCTCACTCTTGAATATGCATTACAGAAAAATAATCTTGTGTCAATGGGATTTAATCTGAAAAGTGAATGGGAAGGGGAACTGATAGCAGTTTAATAAAATCCTATAGCCATTGTCCCAGTTTGGGAGGGTGGACTGACATTCTGTGTGTAATTAATCAATAACAGAGCTTCCGTAACCAAAGACCTACAGAATTCTAGAGCAAGTTATTGCAAGCATATTTTAAAATGTGCACATGTTATGAAACCTCAGCATCATATAACTTGTCTCGGGAGGATAGCTCAGGGGCAACGTCCTCGCCTTGGAAGTAAGTCGACATGTAGCAACATAGGTTTGATCTCTGGGTCCACGCTTAGAAACCTGTGGGAATTACGCGTGTTATAAATAATCTATCATATCATATTCAAATGGAAAAGTGGGGTGGCATCTAACAGTTCACTGATAACAGCACGTGTTGCTAATATTGGGGAACAATAGTGTATATCATGTGCAATTGTAACTTTAAGTCCAATTTAAAAATGCTAGCATATTACAGAAAGTAAAACGTTTTGAAGAATCATGTTACTTTTATTACACATCTGCTGTCTTCATTGCTATGTGGTACATTTAAACACAATATCTGGTAAACTGAAAAGTTGCAATTGTTATTCAGCGCTTTGGATTAAACACTATATAAATGGCAAATAAATACAAAAAAATATTTTAACTTCAATATGTCTACAGTAATAACAATGGGAATGAATGCTTGTGTGTGAGAAATAGTGAGATACATGCAGATAGGTCAATTTCGTTTTTATAGACAAGTTGTCTTGGATTGTGTAACACTATGGTGACTTCCCCACAACGGTAGGCTCTTACCATTACCTTGATTGCATCTTGAATTAATTTATTTCAATAAATTCGGGTTTTGATCAGATCGCCTGTTTCTTGCCCAGAATTGTGGGGTGAGACTGTAAAATTAGGGGACATTAGATCTGTGTTTCCTAGCTAGGTTCACCCCAAAAAAAGATACATTGAATCCTAGAGGAGATGCATCGTTATGCAGAAGAGCAAGTTGCGATGTCATAGCATTGGATGGAAATGTATCATTGCTCAAGCCCGTTACGTAACATTGCCATTATAAAAACCCTATACCTGAAGAACAGCCAGACTACCCTCAGAGACCCCAGCTGCTGATGGGAAACAAGATATGGGGATAAAGGGAATCAGGCAGCATATGGGGCAGAAATGAAAGATTGTGAGGTGGATGCGGCACGGCCTCTGGATCAAAGTTTTACGTTAAATCTCAGCCAGGGCCTGCCAAATCCTAGGGGATCCTGGTGCTACTTTGACCAAGGGGAGGGCAGCAATTTTCATGCGCTAGATATTTTGACAAATTGTGGGATTCGGTCAGTTCACCCCAGTGGGGAGCCTTTCCTTGTGAGTCTAGGGATGTGAGCCTCTTGCGCTATATTGCGCCTAGTGGTGGCGGAGAGCGGGATCTCATAGGTAGAGACTCTCCCCTTGGGAATAAGGACTCCCTTGTCCCCCGTGAACCCAAATCCAGGAAGGTAACGGGAATACCAGAAGACCCAGGGAGAGGGGTGGCTATAGTGACTGGCTTAACCCTAATTGGCAAGATAAGAAGAGTGAGAATGGCTATCGGACTTGTCCTACTCATCCCAGTAATACCAAAAAACCTAAGAAGATTGAGAATACCTATGGGACTCTTCTTACTCCTCCCAGTAGTATTGAAAACCTTAAGATGAGTGAGTCTGACCCATGGGCACAATACACAGATCTCAGGGAGGAAACAAGAAAGCAAAGAGACATAACAAGTGATCTCAAAAAGGTGGAATTAATAATACAAGTGAGAGACAGAATGTTAATGATAAGAACAGAATACAGGATAAGATAGGGGTTTATATCCATCCGTAGAGGAAGTCAATAAAACAAGGAATGATAAAGAGCAAGACGTGGTGAAGTCCTGTAAGAGAACTGAAGGAACTGGTGAAGGAAATAGCCAAGCAATATTTTAAAATTCAATATTGAAAATAATGTTTTCATTGGAAAGCTATCGTTCCACCCCAGGAGAAGGGAGTCATTCTCCTGGTCATTAGTTGTTTAGTGTTAGTGGTATGGTCAGTATAGGTCAGTTTTTGGACTGAGGATAGACAATTGTTTTGGATTTAAGTACTGATGACAAGCACACTAGTTTAGTTGTGTTAGGTAGGGCAACCCTTAGATTTGGGAAATTAAGACCTTTCCATCTTTATTTTGAATACACACTGTTAAAATGGTGAAACCTGGTCTGTCTCATCCTTCTGACCCTCCACAATACTTAGTGCCTGGTAGAGGTATCCTCACATGGGATTCCTCCCCAGCTAGACCTGGCATGCTTGCCTTGTGACCAGGGGCATGATTTTCAGTGCATGATTAGAGGTTTACTGATTACCGCGTGTTCTGCAGTAAAAAAAGCTCCATGAGGTGAAAGGAGATCTTAACTTAGATATGCTACGTATAACAGAAACATGTTTCAGGGGGCACTCGTTGGGGGTATTGAATGATCTAGCACTCCAGGATACTCTGCGATTACAGTTAACCACCCGGTAGGAAACTGTTGGGGGTGGCTTTTATTTCTAGAGATGACCTCAGAATAACCTCCAAAATGGCTATCTGTATTGAGGGATCAGAAATGTTACATGTAAAGTGCTTTTATAGTTCTCCTGTTACTGTTAATTTTCTAATAGTATATCACCAGCCAAGGTCGCCAACCAGTTTCAAAGGCTGTTTGCAGATGTTCTGGCACAAGTAATCAATTTCTGCGCCTCTCTGATTGTGATGTTAAGAACTCAGGTATTTCTGGAGTTTCCTTCTCAATGCTAGGTTGAAAACAGATGGTGGTTGGGCCGATCCATAAAGCCGGCCACACTTTGGATTCCATCTTTGATAATACTAACTGGGTTATAGTGACGCTGCCCATTCCTTTTCCATGGACTGATCACGCAATGATTTTATTTGCGCTGATAATGGCCTCTAACCCATCTGCAGTACAAGCTGGAGGGGGGGAGCTTTATGAGTACCATAATTGGGATAACATCAACACAGATAAATAAGGCCATTCTTTGAGGTTTCAGACTCTGTAGTCATACCATTGGATCCTGCATATTTATTGGATAACTTATTTGATAAACTTATCAAGGCCACAAAAGCACTACCAGCAGGGTCCTTGCGGAAATGGAAGGAGACTGAGAAAAAGAAGGAATGTTTCTCCAGTGCATTAAACAATGAAAAATGTAAAGAAATAGCAGGAGAAAGGGCTTGCAGAAAAAGTTACGGTGAGCAGGCAAAAGTAGAGTATAAATGCTGTCTGCATAAATACAAAAAAATTATTGTCATGGCTAAACTGAGCAATTATCCGGTCTGCAGCTTCACACACTCTAATGTTGCTCAGGAAATCTTCTATGTGCTGGCAGAACTGCAGGATCCTGTGGTTTGTAGGAAGGTTCTGACTCCTTGGGAACATTTCCTTGAGGAAATGGGTGACTTCTTTGTGGGTAAAATTAGTAGAATTCAAGAGGATTTCAATGGGGCTGACACCGGCCTCCCACCTTTGGGTCAGGTGGGTCCTCTGCCCGTTGGCCCTTTGGTGGACAACCTCTTTACATCTTTTGTTCATATCAATCATATCTTTTGGATACTGTGGTTAAACAGTGTGCCTCTGGGTCTGGGCACGGCCCTGCCCTGAGAGAATTCTAAAGGCTTCTAGTGGAGTGATTGTGCAAGAGCTATGTCAGATAATCAATTGCTCGTTTGACTTGTGCATAGTGCCACCGCTTCTTAAGAGGGCAGTAGTGATTCCATCGTTGAAAAAACCCTCACTGAATCCTTACTGTTGCTCACATTACTGGCCCAACTCCCTACTGCCCTATGTTGGCAAATTAATTTAAACATAAGCCACAGAGTACCTGCAAGCCCATGCAGAAATACAAAAGTGGTTGGATGCCTCTGATGCAGGTTTTAGACCTGGCTGTAACAGTCAGGTGGTGGCTGCCCCAATGGACGATCTCAGATATGCCATTTCCCTGTCCCAGCTCAGTAGTTTTGGGGTGAGATGGAGACCTTGATTGGCCTACCTCCTTCTGATCAGAGAGATTCCAGTCAGTGGTCTGTCCACCTTTTGAATCAGTTTTAAAACCAGTGACCTGTGTTGTCCCCCACGGATCCTCATTGAGCCCCCTATTATTCAATCTTTATATGAGACTCCTAGCACATCTTATTAGATCAGCGGGTGTCAGGTTATATATTTTTACGAATGACACAAATGTTATTTCAAGTAGGAGAGGATGCAGACCACCTCGGTGGCAGGGTTAAGGTGTGCTTAGAACAGATCAGTATGTGGTTGCATCAAAATAGCATCAAACTTAATGTCCAAAAAACAGAAATGATGAACAGTGCTACCTCCCTGGCCAGTCATGGGTTAAGTAATCATTTGGATCAGGAGGATGCAGCATGGATGACTCAGTTATGGCCTTTATCAGTTGGCAGGAGCCCAAACACTCTCTCGACAGTCAGGAATCTGTGGGAATTTATGATATGATAGGTTATTTATAACGCGCTTAATACCCAGAGGTTTCTACGCACGGACCCGGGGATCGAACCTGTGTGGCTACATGTCATCTTGCTTCCAAAGCGAGCACATTTCCACTGAGCTGTCCTCCCGAGACATGATGGCTGGACTCATCTCTGCCCATAGAGAGTCAAATCTCTCAAGTCTCCAGCTCCTGTTTTTTCCATCTCTGGACATTAGATTCTTGGATTTGTTTGCTTGTTCTCAACTCCAGATAGTGAATGCTTTCATTTCAAGCAGAAGCAGGCTTGATTTTGCAATACAATATACCTAAGCCTGCCTAAGTGGTGTTAGGCAGACTTCAAAGAATCCACAATGCTATGGCAAGGGTTCTTCTCAAGTCAGGTCGGAGAGATCGTGTCACCCCAGCGTTGCGAACACTGCATTTGCTTCTGGTGGAGGAGTGGGTCAAATTTAAGGTGCTCTGCATTGTTCATAGAGCCCTGCACTGTTGGAATCCCGACTTTATCAGTACAAAACTCTGTCGGTATGTTCCCGGGAGAAGGCTGCATTCGGCTTCAGCTAATCTGTTATTGGTGCCGAAGTTCAGCTAAAATGGGGGTGTCTGTCTTTCTCGGTACAGGCAGCACATCTATGGAACTCGCTTGCCGACCACTCTGCAGTTAAATGGAAACCATCTAGATTTAAGCTGAAGACTTTCCTGTTTTCACTCTGATCAGTGTCCTCTTTGAGGGTTTTTGGTGGGGAGTTTCCTTTCCTAATGTTCTTGTCTGGGTCTCACTGTTCCTACTGTTCAGCGCCACAAAGCCTTTCACAGGGTTAATATCTGCACTTAACAAGTGATTTACCATACCAAGTTTTAGTGTCCATGTGCATGTGGTGAGTATAATTAGAGGAAGGACTGATTGTTAAGTAAATGGTACTGAGTGGAAATAGGGTGGCTGAGTAGTGGTTTGGCGGGAGGAGTAGTGGTTTGGAGGGAGGAGCACTGCAGGAGGGAAACAAAGTATAGGAGGGAGAAGTAAAATCAAAGGGTGAAGGGAAGGCCTAGGAGAGTGAGAACAGAAAAGGGATAGGATATTGGAGAGAGGAGGGGGGGTGAGTAGGAAAGGGAGAGAGTGAGAATGGGCATGTTGGGTGGAGTCTGAGTAAAGCAGGGTATTTGTACAGCACAATCCCTGTGGCAGTAGAAAACTAACAATTCGATAGAGTGGGGACAGGCCGTTAGACAATAGGGGTCAATATTTGATAGCACTAGACTGGGTTCAGGGATGCCTGGTTTAGGGTGGAGGTTTAATTTGAGTCGAAAGCGAGAGGGAGGTAGACAGCCCTAGTTGTCACGGATGGCACTCTATAAAGAGTGGCACAGGACACCCAGAAGAGTTTGGGTGCTGAAAATAAGTGGACAGACAAGTACACACACAGCAGAACGGAAATAGAACGAAGAGTAGGAAAGAGTAGCAAGGGAAAAGGTACAGAATGGATACCCTCTTGGGGTGTATGCAGAATAGGAAAAGAGTATTCCACGAACCTTGGAAATACTCTAGCCTTCTGCACAGTTTGCTATAACAGAGGCCCACGCTGTTTGCTCATGACTTGGAACAGCAGCTATGGGTGTCTGTAATGTAGAAACAAGACAAAGGAAGGGGCAGAGGTTGACTGATGGGGAACCAACAGACAAGCTCTGGAACAAAGGGTCGACAAACGGTACAAGAGATGTTACAACAGACAAATCCAGGAAAGGAGGTGATAGCAAACTAGCAGAAGGAATAGAAGGGAAAGTCGAGTAACAGGATAGGATAGCAGAGGACAGTAAGGTACAAGGTAGAGAGCTCAGAGGAGCAGGAAAGCAGTGAGTAAACCTACAGGAGTGGGATGGTACGGTAGAAAGCCAGAGGAAAAGGGTTTAGGGCAGCCGGAAAGAGGTAGGCTGTAGAGCAGGGAGCCCAGAGGACAAGGGCTAAGGCAGCCGGAGAGGCAGGCTGTAGAGTAGGAAGCCCAGAGGATAAGGGCTAAGGCAGCCGGAGTGTGGCAGGCTGCAGAGCAGGGAGCCCAGAGGACAAGGGCTAAGGCTGGAAAGCAGCAGAGCTAGATCAGCTGCAATGTGGAGGGCCCGCAGGTCAAGGGCGGAGGCTGGAAGGCAGCAGAGCGAGATCCGCTACAATGTGGAGAGCCCGCAGGGCAAGGGCGGAGGCTGGAAGGCAGCAGAGCGTGATCCGCTGTAATGTGGAGAGCCCGCAGGGCAAGGGCGGAGGCTGGAAGGCAGCAGAGCGTGATCCGCTGTAATGTGGAGAGCCCGCAGGGCAAGGGCGGAGGCTGGAAGGCAGCAGAGCGAGATCCGCTGCAATGTGGAGAGCCCGCAGGGCAAGGGCAGAGGCTGGAAGACAGCAGAGCGAGATCCGCTGTAATGTGGAGAGCCCGGCAGGGCAAGACTGTGAAGAATGGAGCCTGAAAGGCTATGGCTGGAGGCAGCAGGGTGAAGCAAGCAACAAGGCAGGGAGCCCAAAAGGCTAGGGCTGTAGGCAGCAGGGTGTAGCAAGCAACAAGGCAGGGAGCCCAAAAGGCTAGGGCTGTAGGCAGCAGGGTGTAGCAAGCAACAAGGCAGGGAGCCCAAAAGGCTAGGGCTGTAGGCAGCAGGGTGTAGCAAGCTGCAAGGCAGGGTCCAAGCAGGAGTGCAGGAGTGATGATTAACAGCATACAAGGAACCGAAGTCAGGAGCGAAAGGTGGAGGGAGGACTCTCGGATGCAAGAGGCTGAGCCACTGCAGGCAGCAGCCTTTATACTGCCTAGCCCTGCACAGAGGCAGGCTAATTGGTTTCACCTGGCGAATCACACCTGCAGGCAATCGGCCACCTCCCTTTCTGTTCCTGGGCTGGTGGAAGCAGGAACAGACTCTAAGGCTTCTGGGGGGTGTAGTTCCATAGAAAACCAATAGGAACGGCCAGGAAACAATGCTTGCGGCCAGGTGCATTATGGTATGCGTAGTTAGTTTACAATAATCATTTAGCAGCAAAGTCCAAATGGAGCATAAATGGATGTGCCCATGGCGCAGGCATGACACTAGTGCAGACAAAGTCATCAATGAAAACCCTGGAGTGGCCTTCGGACTTGAATTGATTTGTATGCCATTTGTTACACATCAAAATAAATCAAAATGGAGACTAACTATGGTGAGGATCCTGGACCCAACAAGGGACGCTATGGACTTACACCAAGATTGTCCAACTGTGTAGGCCTATACCATTCCTAAGACCTGTACAGGCACTAAAACCGTATTTTATGTGTCACTTTATTTATGCTCAACTGAACATCCCTGGCAAACTGAATGCAATGTAGGCCTCCTGCAAAAGGAACTGTGCCTTACCTCCTGCATTGACTTGCTACCCCCAAAATAGGTCTCCTTTTCCTCGCCCCCTTTGCCACAGAACTGTAGCGGTTTGCTGCGCCAATTTCATGTGACGAAAAAATCAATTGTAGAAATAAAAAGTACACCGTGATACGGTGGCCATCAATTTACTAAAATGAAAATACTAAATTGCTGATTTTGCAATTTACTAGGGGTAGAGGCTGCATAAGAGTGTGTGATTTACTGACTAGGAAGGGGCACAAACTGAGACAGCCTGATAGATCGAATCTTGAGTTCTAAGGCAGGCAATACTGTAGCAGCGTGTAAGCTAAAAAGGCTGTTGAGTCTTTAGTGGGTTTGGAAAACTTGGCCACCAGAAGCAGTGGAGAGCAAGTCGACCCGGGCTGATAGTACATGGTCATAGCACTTCAGCTTCAAAGAGTAACTGGGAAGCTTAATTCTGCACCCTCTGGAGGTTGTGAATGGCTCATTCCAGAAGGCCCGAGTATGATATGATATGATATGGTATTTATAACGTGCCTATACACAAGTGTTTCAAGGCGCAACGAGGCCAGGGAGGGGAAAAAGGGGAGGACGGACAGCGATTCTACTAGGCCAGGTATCATTCAGATCAGGCAAGTGCGAGGAAAGGGTCCAGGGACAGTGCAGTACATGGGAATAGGTAATAACAATAAGTAAAGTAACGGCCAGCAAGTGGCAAGTGCAAAGGTAAGTGCATAGGTAAGTGCAGACATCAGGTGTCAAAGGCTGGGAGGGGGTCTGTAGGGATAAAGAAATAGTCACAAGTGCGGGTGTTGCCAGGTGGGCAGTGCAGGTGTGATGCTGGCGGTGTAGGTACCTGGACCCAAGATCAGAGGGTGTTCAGGTAGCCAGTGCATTTCCGGTTACAGCCAGGTCAGCAGAGGAGAGGAGGAGAAAAAGCAGAAGCAAATAGGTTTTGAGGTGCTTCCAGAACCGGAGATGGTTCTCCTCAAGTTTAAGGGAGGCAGAGAGGCTGTTCCAGAGGGAGGCACCAGCCGAAGAAAGAGATCTACCACCAACTCGTTGCTTGGCGAAGCGACTGACCCTGAGGGAGTTGGAGGCGGATGAGCGAAGAGCTAGAGAAGGAAGATTAGTATAGACTGTCACAGTTGTTCACAATGCTGACGTGTAGGAAAACTGGAAAATGGGAGTTCATGTCTTAGGATTCAAAATTGAAAGCATTTCAATGTAGGGCCATCACTGGAATACTTTCCTGGACTGACAATTAAGCAGCACAAATAAAGACGCAAAACTAAGTAATTTTACATACAAAGCAATGTAAATATTAAGGGCCTAACTCACAGAAGTGTTTTATAATGCAAAACCCTTTTGGAAAACGCTCTGTGAATCAGGGCTTAAACAGTGAGCCATTTCAAATAACGGAAACTGTATTTTTACTTGTTTAAGAAAATGGAAGTCTGTAAAAATATATGAATTCGTGATAAATTGTGCTGCTTGTTAGCTCTTAATTCAGTAACGATTTAGTAATTACATAAGGAAACTACTGCACGAACTCAATTCAACTCAGCATACCTTCATTTGCGCTTACTTCGGCCTTTGATGAAACACTTTGGAGAATCCCTTCACCCCCAAACCACAAGTAACCTTCCAACATTCCTTTGCAAACTTTTTCTTTAAGCCACCTTGATCTCGATGAGAAGTGTTTTTTTGTTTAATCCATTTTATGACATGAAAAGGTAGGTTATTTTATTTCTTTTCCATTTAAGATGACTTATGTTCAGTAAAAGTTACTTGTACCTATTTGTTGGCAGGTTTCTTTATTTCTACAGAGATACCTTTTGTGTGAATCCTGAAGAGTCATGAGCCACACCACTGTTGAGTGAACGAATCATCAACGCTGCGTCCAACGTGGCGTTCAGAGGTGTTGTGACCCGGGGGGCACTGAGGTGGAGTGTGGGCCCTCCCCAGGTCTGGGCCCCAGCGCGCAGGTGTGCCGCGCAAGAACGAACACTGGAGACGTCCGCCTGTTCCGGCGCTCCGGCGCGAACTGCCCCGGGCGCCGCCTTTATTAACTGGCGCGCATGCGCCGGCCCGCTGGGCCGCGCATGCGCGCTTCGTGTACCACGTACACAACATCCCTCCTTTTCCCCCTCAAACAACAAATACATTAAACACGGGGAGCCAACATGGCTCGAAACAGTTTATACTTAACAGACTTGGTTACTCAGGCTGCCGAGTCCATAATGAAATCTTGGAACCTTTGTGGGGGGCGGCGCCCCTCCCTGCGGGGGTATCTGGGCGGGCTCCTCTCGAGGTTCTCTGGCCTCCCAGGATCTTCGGGCGGTTCATCGCTTTCCGGCGGCGCCTCTGCCGCCAGCCCTTGGCCGGGATCGGGTTCTTCTTCCACGGCCATGGGTCCTATGCGCTTGAAGAAGGACACATTTCTGATCACCGTCCCACGCGCGTTCGCAGCCGTGACCATGGAGCCTTTGACGTGAGTTACTCCTAATGGTTGGGTTTCATAAGTCATTGAGAGTTTCCCTTCCGGTTTCCTGTTCCGGACAAGGACGGTGTCTCCTACTGCTATCTCTTTCTCCGGCAGCCTCCGCCTTGTTGTCTCACTCTCGTTTCTCGCGGCTCTGTCTGCTGCCACCTGTGCGCCATCGATCATTCCTGGGCGTCGTTCTCCCGCTTCCGGTATCTGCCCTCTGGGTATTCGCCTGAACAGCGCCTCGGCGGGTGCGATTCCGGTGGACCGATGTGGGGTGGACCGGTACTCACGGAGAAAGTCAATTAAGTTGTGACGCAGGTCTTCCCCACCATTGACGGAGATACGAAAAATTTTGTTGAGCGTCCGCATGAAACGCTCGACCTCTCCATTGGCCCTCGGCCACAGCGGGGTCACCTTTCGGTGCTTGATGCCTCGTTCCGCGCAGTATCTGGCAAAGCGCTGCCCTTGGAACGGCGCTCCATTGTCTGAGCAGATCTCAAGTGGGAAACCATGGGTGGCGAAGATCTTGTCCATGTCCAGGATGGTGTGATCGCTGGCGGTGGATTCCACGAGTTCTACCTCCAGGTACCTCGACCACTGGTCTGTGACTACCAAGAAGTATAGGCCTCTCCCGGTCGAGCCGAAGTCTGCGTGTACTGTACCCCACGGCACGTCGCTCCGTTCCATGGCTTGAATGGGCGGGCCCTTTTCCGCTGGACCGGTGGCCTGGCAGGGGATGCAGGTCCTTACGAATTCGGCTACCCTGTGTTCTAGATCGGGGAACCAGACCTTCAGCCTGAGGCGCGCCTTCATCTACGCCACGCCTTGATGCCCTGTGTGGGCCAACCGGAGTACTCTCATGACCAGGGACCTGGGGATCACGATCTGGTCTCCACGCAGCAGCAGGCCGTCCGTGGTCACCGAGAGTTCGTGTCGAGCTTTCCACAGCAGTTGTAGGTCTCTCTGCACCTCTGGGTTTCTTCTGGCGTTGTTTAGGAGGACGTCCCGCCACTCCCCCGTGTCCACCGCTCTTTTCACTCGTAGGAGTGCCTCATCGGAGTTTGAGTCATCCGCAATGTCCTCTCTCGACAGGGCCACTGGTAGGGCTGATTCAACGACGAGATGCACAGCGTCTCCAGCGTCTGACACCTCTACAGGATTCTGGGCGTTCCTCATGCCTGGGTGGCGGGACAGGTAGTCCGCGGGGTTGTGAGTGCCCGGGCGGTACACCAACTTGACGCCGTATTCGATGAGGGACAGCATCCATCTCTCGATACGGGGAGGTGGCTTGGAAGATGTGCCAGACAGGATGGGAATCAGGGGTTTATGATCCGTGACCACGACAACAGGTTTGCCGAGGATGTAGATTCCGAAGTGTTTGCACCCCCACAGGATGGCAAGGGCCTCTCTTTCGATTTGTGAATACCGCCTTTCCGTGTCGGTGAGGGCCTTGCTGGCGTATGCTATGGGCCTCATGGACCCTAGTTCGTCAGCCTGCATGAGGACCGCCCCAAGTCCTACAGGGCTGGCGTCGACCACAATCTCTGATTCCCGGCTGGGGTGGAAGTAGGCCATTGTTTCCTGCTCTGACAGGGCTTCTTTGATGGCATTGAAGGATCTTCGTTCGGTCGCTGTCCACTGCCAAGCCACGTCATTTCTTGTAAGTGCTCTCAGTGGTTCTGACAGGGAGGCCAGGTCTTTGATGAATCGGCCGCAGTAGTTGACCATCCCTAAGAAGCTCCGAATCTCCGCAGGCGATGTGGGTGGAGGCGCGTCTCTTATGTCTTTTACTTTTCCAGGGTCTGGGGATATGCCGCCCGCATGGAAGGTGAACCCGAAGAATTCCAGCCGATCCTTGAGGAATTCGCACTTTTCTTGGTGCAGGGGTAGGCCTACCGCCTGGAGCCTCTCAAACGTGCGCTCTAGCCGTTTAAGGTGTTCACTTTCCGACCTGGCGAAGACTAAGATGTCGTTGGACATGTTAATGACACCTTTCAGACCGGACAAGGCCCCTCTGATGGCGTTCTGGAAGACCTCAGCCGCGGACGAGATCCCAAAGTTAAGTCTCTTGTACTGGTACAACCCCTCGTGCGTCGTGAACGTCGTAATGTACCTCGACTCGGGGTGCAGTTCCAACTGATGGTAGCCGGATCTGAGGTCCAGTTTGGAGAAGACTTTGGCGCCTTGAAGTTCACCGACGATGTCATCTAGGGTGGGTGTGAGGTGGCGCTCCCTTTTGATGGCGGCATTTGGGAGCCTCATGTCCACGCAGATGCGTACAGCCCCGGCTGTTTCGGCTTTGGGGCTACTACGATGGGCGAAACCCAAGGGGTGGGGCCTTCCACCCTTTCGATGATGTCTCGGTCGACCAACTGTTGCAGCTCCTCCTCCACTTGGGCCCTCAGGTGAAAAGGGATTCGGCGGTGTTTGAGGGCTGTCGGCCTTACAGACTTGTCGATGTGCAGGCGATTGGGGTCTGCGTTCAGTTTGCCGATGCCCTTGAAGAGACTCTCGAACTTGTGTAGCATGCTTTTCAGATTGGCGTGGTATACCCCAAATGTGAAATGGACAATGTCGAGCGCTTCTGACGCTGCACAGCTCAACAAGGAATGTGGGCTGACGTCGGTGACGAAGAATCTTGCTTTGATGGAGTTTTGTCCATGAGAGACTGGGGCGACAAACGCACCCTGGATGGGTAAGGGTGTTTCTCCACCGAATGCTTATATTCTTGCTGTGGATGTTGATAGTTCTGGTGGGCCTGGTAGGGCTACATAGTGTTTGGTGGCTAGCACGCAGACTGAAGCTCCAGTGTCGATAAGAATGGGGGTGGGAACGTCATTGATGTTGACGGTGCATGTGGGTTGGCGCCTCGTGCCAGGACCTTTCGCGATGCTGGAGATGAAGAAAACTTCTTCCTCCTCCTCTTCTTCTTCCGCGAGGTCCAGGTCCTGCAGGCCCTGATCGATCGAGGAGATGCCTCTCACTCTGCGAGCGCCTCCTCGTCCAACTCTCTCCGGTCCTCTTACTGCTGCAACGGGGGAAGCCGCACGGCACATCCTGGCAAAGTGCCCCGGTATGCCACACCGGGCGCATGTTCTCGACTTCGCCGGGCAGTCGCCGCTGTGGGGGAGGTCATACCCACAGTACGAGCACGATGGGGCGATGCTTGGTGTGGATGTGGCATCAGGCCTTTTCGGCGCCCATCTCGACCTACCCGCAGCCGACCGTCCTACTGCAAATGCGTCTTCGTTATGTCCTGGTCGCGAGGCAGCGTCCATTTTCGCGCCTCTGGCATCCGCCAGCTCACGTGCTCTGCCCAGGTCTAGAATTTGCTGGAGGGTCAGGCCAGGCTCCCTCAGTACTTGCCTCCGAAGTTTTCCGGAGCTGCACCTCTGCAGCAGTTGGTTGCGGACCATTTCCTCCTCATCGGCCCATCTGCAGGAGGTCGCCAGGTGTCTCAGGCGGGCGCAGAATTTGTCTAGGGGCTCGTCGTCCAATTGTTTCTCAGCGCCCATGACAAACCTGTCAAAGTCTACGTTAGCCATGGGGAGAAAATGGTCTTTGAGTGCCTGCTTGACTGCGTCATACGTGACCACGGGGATGACGAGGGAGTCGTAGATCTTGTGGACTTCTGCGCCTGCTGAATAGATCATGGTTGCAATTTTGGCGTCATCATCGTCCACCCCAGATGCCCTGAAGAACATATCTAGTCTTTTGACCCACAATAGCCACTTCGGGCCTAGCTTGGAAGGGGGGCCAGTAGTGTCGAATTCCGGCATGGGGGCTAGGGAGCTACGAGCTCTGCGTGGGATTGGGGCGGCGGCACCCTCATCGTCAGCTCCTTCACCCATCTCAGCGCCACGT
The DNA here is from genome assembly GCF_040938575.1 of Ambystoma mexicanum. Classification (NCBI taxonomy): domain Eukaryota; kingdom Metazoa; phylum Chordata; class Amphibia; order Caudata; family Ambystomatidae; genus Ambystoma; species Ambystoma mexicanum. The sequence continues at coordinate 60,537,161 of NC_090928.1, forward strand.
ACTCACAGTTGGCTGCCTCGGGAGAGGGTGGCCTGTCCTGGCCTCATGGCAGGGTTGGGTGTGAAACCCCCTTCTTTCTTCTCAATTGCCACAGCCCTGCGCCTGCAGGACTGTGGGCGTTCCAAAAATGTCTCTCCGGTGTTCTCCGACGCCGCTGGCGACTGGCGCACAAGCACCCAGTTGAGCCGCAACCACTGTCGCCACGTGTGACGGGGAGCGAGTGAAAGAGAAAGATGGCCGCCGGCGCTCCGTGGGTCCGTAATACGGCAGACTTCCGTCTCTCCGAGGTCGTCGGGCACGGAAGTGGACCGTACCTCCTCGTCGCCAGTGTTGTGACCCGGGGGGCACTGAGGTGGAGTGTGGGCCCTCCCCAGGTCTGGGCCCCAGCGCGCAGGTGTGCCGCGCAAGAACGAACACTGGAGACGTCCGCCTGTTCCGGCGCTCCGCCGCGAACTGCCCCGGGTGCCGCCTTTATTAACTGGCGCGCATGCGCCGGCCCGCTGGCCCGCGCATGCGCGCTTCGTGTACCACGTACACAACAAGAGGAGGGTTCACAGAGAAAATGGTGCACACAAGAGCAAACTGCAGCTTCCGCACTTACATGCAATGTCCACAGGCATGGAGATTGGAAAATAGCATGACGTTTCCAGTGAGATATCTGAACAGCTCCTAAATTGCATCGGCAAAAAAACACATTGAGTTACAGGGGATTTGCTAGGTCTGGAAAAGACCCGGGGCTAAGCTGATGTCAGAACTGTTGGGACTGGGGGCTAGCTAGTCTTTTGGCTGTAGCTCCCGAGATTCTATCCGGTGCTACAACCAAAAGATCAGGGGCTATAGCCCCCTTAGCCCTCCCTAGCAACCCCCCTGTTGAGTTACACAAAACAATAACATTTCTCGGACACACGCCAGGAATTCCTGTGTGGCACAGTCACATGTGAAAATAATGACATTTCACATACAATTGTAGCATTGCTTTCACACAGTAGGGTAAATCAAAGAGAGGAAGTTCGTGATAGGCGTGATATGGAGGTTTCAGCACCGGAGATTTGGTCAAAGCCAAAACCATCTAATTTATTCGGCCAAATGTGGTCACAAATATAAGTGAGGTGTGGGTAAGGGTAATAATTAAGGTGGGGGGCAAGAGGAGGTATCCCGCTGCATATATTTGTGGCCAAATGGCTTAAAAGAAAAAAGAATTAGATGGATTCGCATTCGACCAAATCTCCTCGATGAAATCACATAGAACCGCTACAGGCTTACCACTGGTCCCAGGCACCTACTTCTCCCCCCAGAACCCCTGCAGGTTTACCACTGGTCCCAGGCACCTACTTCTCCCCCCAGAACCCCTTCAGGCTTACCACTGGTCCCAGGCACCTCCTTCTCCCAGGACCCCGAACCCCTACACTGGTCCCAGGCACCTACTTCTCCCCCCAGAACCCTTACAGGCTTGCCACTGGTCCCAGGCACCTACTTCTCCCCCCAGAACCCCTACAGGCTTACCACTGGTCCCAGACACCTACTTCTCCCAGGACTCAGAACCCCTACAGGCTTACCACTGGTCCCAGGCACCTACTTCTCCCAGGACCCAGAACCCCTACAGGCTTACCACTATTCCCAGGCACCTAACTTCTCCCCACAGAACCCCTAGAGGCTTACCATTGGTCCCAGGCACCTACTTCTCCCAAGACCCCGAACCCCTACATGCTTACCACTGGTCCCAGACACCTACTTCTCTCAGAACTCAGACTCCCTATAGGCTTACCACTGGTCCAGGTACCTACTTCTCCCACGACCCAGTCCATTACATTATTCCGGACATGCTGCCTTTCTGTTGCTCTGGGATGCTCTGCCAACCCATGTTTCTGCCATGCAACCGTGTTATTCTGTCCCATTCTCTATTAGCTATGCTCTGCCTTGCTTTCGAATGCCAAGCTTTCATAGGTTTGGTATGGCACATAATGTTATTTGATGTTATGCCATAGCTTGTTCAGTTACTGGGACATGTTGCGTAAGGTTGGCCTTTTGGAATCTTTTTGTTTTGTTTCCAAATGTAGCGATGCCAGAAATGTGAACGTGAAATTGTTAGTTTTGATGTGAATTTTCATTTATTTTTTGGTGGTGTTCCCCCACATAATCCTGTTGGACTTCCACTTCCGCCTACACTGCATCTGTACCTCCTCCTACAATGCATCTGTACGTCCTCCTACACTGCATCTGTACCTCCTCCTACACTGCATCTGTACCTAACACCGTTCCAGCCTTGTGTTTTTCCCTTTAGTAATTCTAACTTCCCGATTTCAATCCAATAGCTTTTTTAGTTTTAGGGAAGTGTTACACCCCTAAGTTTTTTAAGTATTTGTTTATTGATCCAAGTCTTGTTTCTTTTGTGTGGACTTAAGGCCAGTTTGGTATAGTAACTGGTTATGCTGTGTTATCTCAGGTTTATATTTTCAGGTTTTATATCCCTTTTTCATGAATGCAGTGTTGCTGTGAACAAGGATGATGAGGCCAATGACATGTGACACTCCACAAAACACCCAAATAAATAAATAAATATTATCTGTAAGTAGCAGTTCATGAAAAGGGCCCTAAAGCTCAACGAAGACCTGCAAATGGAAGCTGTTAAGACAACTCTCCACCTCCACTTGGACCTAAGGCCTCCCGAGGGCCCTCTTAACAGAACAAGGTAACTTCATATCAGATCAACCATGATTGAAAATGCTGAATTATGCAATTTAACAACCAGAAGGGTCCAGGCGCATCCCAAGAGGAATCATGCTTCCTGCACACCTATTACCGTCCCCATAAAGGTTTTAGCAACCCTTCCTGACTTCTTAACAGCCCAGTCGAGGGCATTTCTGACATAGGCGTTACAGTTCAAAACTGACCCTCATTAAAATGGGCCTGTTGCTGCTTCCAGAAATCCCCTCTAAAGAGCCTAGACATTTGAGAGTAGAAGTGCATTATATCTCCTGTTTCCTTGTGCATGGTTTCAACACACCCAGGATAATATCACTAGAACATGTTCACACAAAAGAATGCCATACTGTCACTAATTACAGATGGTAGATACCCCTCTGTACTCCGCCATCCGTCTGTACGTATCCTGTTTGTCTCGTTCTACCTTCTTGACTTGGCCTCTCATGTGAAAGTTAGGACAACACAGCAAACACGCCTCATTTAGCTGAATTGAAATATAACTTCCATTCAGGTAAACAGGGCCTGTTTACTAAGTGTTGTGTTTAGAATGCACTGCTCTGATGGCAGCAAGCAAACATGAGCCCCCTCTAGCACGCTGGAGGCGGCTGGTGTTTGATTAGTGCCGCCAGGGCATTGAATCAAACAAACACATGCACACAGCACAAAATGGAGGCATGCAAAGCTTTTATAAATGGGATTTTGGAACCTATTAAGTTTCTCATTTTACATTTAAAAATTACTTTGAAGCACTGGTATTATCTTTTAGGTGTAGCTATGGTGTACAACAATAAAATACAGAGTGACCCCCCGCCCCTTTAACTCCAACAGACATGCTAATGCAAAATATTTGCATTGTACATATTGACTAAAAAATAAGCTGTGTAATGAATCCAGGGAATTTGCCCCCTCTCCCTAAGGGGAGCCACCCACTTTGGACCTAGGGAGGTGAACCTGCAAAGGTTAACACCCCCTAAGGGGCAGGGCAAGCAGGATCCCATTGGGGCAATCCCAAAAGAGGAGTGCATGTTGTTCTCCCTTGTCTTAGGAAAGGTAGAGATTTGTGGAGTTAAACTGTATAATAAATCACTATTTCCTACACCAATGGCTGGTACGGTTCCTTGCCCTTTTCAGGCACTATCCACAGAATAGACCCACCCACTGGCTGTATGGAAGATAAAGACGCAATCAGCATTGCTATACGAGATCACAGGAGCCCTCAGAGCTGCACAGAGAAAGAGAGCTCCTCATGGGAAGTGTGGCAATACAAAGCTAACACATGATCTGCATGGTGGCTCAAGCCACAGTTGACTCGGCAGAACACTCGGCAACCCGGCCGAGATGCGTTCGGGGAAGTCTGGTTCACCAGAGTCTCAAGCTTTGGAGAACGCCTAACTGGTGAACAAGCAGCATTACGAGGAACCAACCCTGAAGCCCTGCTGGAAAACTGCAGGGAGTGGCATCTCTCTAAGATGTAGAATGCTGGTAAGAAGCGCAAAGAGAAATAAAATGCTGGCCTACTGGAATGCCAACCGAGAGGAGCACAGCAATGAAACCAAACAGGAAGGCGGGTGAGAGACTAGAAACCCATATGTGACTAAAGTAACCAAACCAGAAGGTGGGCTCTGGGCTGTGAAGCATGAGCCCCCAAGATGAGGTAAGATAAACGAAACCCCAAGGTGGGGAAAGAGAGAGGGTCCAGAGACACCAAGGGATGATGAGAAAAAGCAGAACTCAATGTGGGGTGAAAAAAACAGAACCCGAGGTCAGGGTGAGAAACCAGACCTCCAAACCGGGTGAGAGAAACCATACCCCAAGGATGGACTGAGAAAAACCAGACCCCAAGGATGGGCTGAAAAAAACCAGACCCCAACGATGGGCTGAGAAAAACCAGACCCCAACGATGGGCTGAGAGAATCCAAACCCCCGGGGCAGGATGAGCGAAACAGACCGCAAGGGTGGGCTGAGAGAAACCAGACCCCTATGGAGAGTGAGATAACACTGACCCCTATGCTATGGTGAGATAAACCAGACCCTTATGCCAGGTGTGAGACTGAAGCCCCATGGATGGAGGGGAAAAGCAGAGGAGAAAATTCACTGGAGAGAGTGTCACAAAGTTCCTTGCTGGGGAGCCCAAGGAAAATGTATAGAGTATTTAGGAACCAATGGTTCCAGAGCCCGAGACCAAGTTCCTGACAACCCCAAGAACAAAGGGTTCTATGTTCATTCATCACCCATTTTTTTTCCCTGTTTTTTTCCACTGCACTTTTTGCCGAAAAAAAATCATCTACTTTTTTATTTTATTTGGGGGGTCCATACACCGTCAACTAATAAAACTCACCCTGACCCCCTGCAATCGAAATGCTGTCCGCAGACACCAAAATTAACCGCGACATGGCAGCCTTTCCAAACCAGCTCCATGTTACCTTTATTTCACTTCCCTACCATTTCTATGCCCTTGTTCAGTTATCAAATAACCACAAATCTGTTTCCCAAGCCGTCCATTCACGGCGCTCTCAGTGGAATATGGTGGTGTCCGCGGACCGCTAACACACCTGCCCGACCTTTTTCAACTATGAAAATATCCTCATATCATCTTTTTGCCACTCCCTTACCCTTCCAAGCACCTTTTTTGGCCATCAAATAGCCCAAAATGTGTTTTCCAGACTTTTCCCCAATCGCGCTGTCCTTGGACAGCAACGACTGTCCGCAGATTCAACATGGCAGGTGTTTCCAAAAATCTGTGGACCTCACGCCACCCTCTGAGCTAATCAGAGGTCCATCCGCGGACCGAACAGGAAGTGGGTCCATGGACCGAACCCAGAAATCACACATATTTTTTTTACCTTCTTTTTGGTCATTTAAAAAAAAATGACTGAACGGATTTCCACCAAATTTACAAAAGCACGCTTTTGGGACCAAGCCGCCGCTCCTTCCACAAATTTGGTGAAAATCCGTCCAGTGGTTTGGGCTGTAGGCATGAGCAAAGACATTTTTCCATTGCATCAATTGGAAAAACCACACATTATGAGAGCCCCCCCTATAACTTTGCCCCTGTGGACAAAACCTCACCAATCAATCTGACGGGCCATATACTTTTTTGAAAAGGTTTGGTGTGGATTCGTCCCAGGAGGGGCAAAGTTATAAGCCTTCCAAAAAGTGTTTTTCCTATGGGTTGAGCAACTTAACCATAACTTCAGGGCCATTAGCACAGGCCCAGTAATAAGAAAACAGGTGACTTACAAAGTGAAGCAGTCATTCTGTACAGAACAACCCAGGAGCCTGTGGATATGTGTATGCTATATAATGTTTAATAGTCGCTCATAATTAAACTGTTGTTCAACTCTGTGGCATTTTAATCAGACATCCAATAATGCATTGTTACCGTACCCTACCAAACCGATTTTTTACTAATTAGACATTGTGACGTTTCATTGCATCGCACAGGAGTGTTAATAGCAATTCTTTTCATGACAAGGAGTCTTAAAAAAGGAGAACGTCGACATATAAAATAAAAGCATCATGCAAACATATCCGAGTCGCTATAAAAACAGTCTTCGCACGCCAATACGATAATAAAGCCACAATCATGAGTGGTACAGAATTGTCTCTAGGGAGCCAGTTTCACTTGTTTACAATTCTGTGCATGTTTAACAGGTGCATTTTGCACATGTGAACATTTGAAGTGCAAAGTGGATGTAAGTGCGGTTTCATTCTGTGACTCGGCTGACGGGCACATCCACCTGTTGCAGTCACCCCCATGCCCTTGAAGTGGAGCAGTCCTTGTGGCTTCGCAATATGCCAGCGACCCCGCGGAAATCCTGAAGAAATACCCTTGTGGGATTTGCATTTTTATGATTTGTTTTGAAACATAAAACTCCTGGAACCTAAATCCATTTGACACGGATTGACCTCGTGTAGCATGCTGGGCTACGAAGAGCGCGTGCTTCTTTCTCCCTCTGTTATATCACTGGCAGTGAATATCGTCGCGCTCTGGTCGAGGCCGCATATATTAGATGACGCAGGTGTTTATTTTGTTTTGTAAGCGAAGACCATTCTCCGAACAAATGCGTAAATGTCAGACATGTGGGTCCTGCCTGACGTTGTTTTAAGAATTCGATATAATATTTACGATGAAACTGTGAGAATTGTGTCAAATTAAAAAGAAAACTTCCGCCTGGACCACAAAACTGCACATACATTCATTAATAGTAAGAGACGCGAGGAACAAAGTAAAGTCTGTCCGTGCACCCTGTTTGGGGGATACAGCTTTTGGGGAGACGTGTTGACATCACCTTGAAAGCCATGGCCTTTTGGGCCCGATTCCGAGTTTGTCAGAGAAGTAAAAAAGTGGTAGTAATTGCGTTAGCACTTAGCGCCATTGTTTTTACTGCTCTTCCAAATCCCGAGTTTAGCGGGATTTACCTCCTGCATCATACTGGAGGTAAATCCCCCACGCTGATGGCAACATCGGCAGTACTATCACCAAAACCCCATGGAGTCGAATGGACTGCAAAAATGAGAGCTAACACCACCCTGCCACCACTTGTAATCCTATGGTAAACTCAGGAGACCAAGTGGAAGTAACGGAAACCAATTGTGTTGGTAATACAGCGGAATTACCACTGAATTAATGCCAAACTTGGAATGAGGCCCTTAATATGAGCCAAGGATCTAAATAAATATTTAAATAAAGGACACAATGCTGTGGACAGCTCTAAAAGAAAAGTGATACCGATGAACTGCATTGAATGTTGATATTCCTTCCTCCTCTTACAATGTACACATAATTGCAGCGCCGATGTACTCACACTTAAGCCCAATATTTTTAAGCTAAAGCAGTCCCAACTTCCCCAGCAAATGCAACGTAGGTGAATTCAACAGATCCAAGATACGCACACAAAGCCCATCTCAAGCAATGGAGAAGCAATTTAGGTAACTGTTACTATGGTTTGCTCAAATTCATGAAACAATTGTTGGTGCACAAACATAGCTCATCCGCTCACATAGGTTCCCTGCACAAATGCAGAAAACTGGATGAATTTGCAAAACCAATGTCTGCAAAGATCTTAACTTTCAGTCCTGGCGTAGCGGAAGGGACATCACAGGTCTACATATATTTCACTAGGAGTAGTATCAAATATGATCTACCCCCCAATGACGTCAACAGAAATGTTATTAAAATACTGCAGGCCCTGATGACACCTCAGGAAATGACATTACAGATGTGAAGATGTGAAACAAATTCCTAAAATAAGACTACATTTTATAATGTAAATAATGATTTAATAAAATATACGAAAAAATCTGTTAGCCACCAATCAAATATAAACTAGGCAGCTATGATGCTATGCCATACATGGCGCACAATCAGCAGAGCTATCATAGGTCAGAAGAACTGCCTACTTAACTCTCTATATTCTCATCTGATGGTCGTTTACTGCTATATTATAACACTTAGTTTCCCAGGGCCGGTCCAGCCATTATATGGAAAATACAATCTCCTATTCTCTGATGCTGCCATAAAATGGCAGCTCCAGCCTCCACTACAGAGGCACCTATATCTTTTTCCGGTCATTGCCTTTCTTATGGCCGAGACAAAGATCAAACAACAACTTAAAACACTTCTGTTTAAGCGCGCTATAAATAAAATATCATAACTCAAAGCCACCTTTTTTATTGTATGCAGCAGAAAACCAGGGCGTTAGTTTGATTACCACATGGGGTGAGTTTCTAGAAGAGTGACAAATTAAACACCTTCCCATAGGACCAGGGTTTTAAATCCTTCCCTCTTCCCTGAACAAATCCATCTTCCTTGTGGTAAACAGTTACTCACAGTCCTTTGGGATTTTAAGTGCACATATCTTCCATGGCACCTTGCAGAGTGTTATTTTTTTTCCGTAGGACTGGTCTTACCAAGATGTCACATTTGTCTACCTCGATTTAAAGGGTACTTGGAACCACCATCCCTAGTGCCTTGGTTCATCTCTATGGGGATCAGGTGTCAAACTCTTTGGCTACTGGCAAACTACTGTGTATGCGAGCAAGCTAGGTCCAGCTTGTTATTTTTCAAGCCTTTTAGCTGCCACATGGACCCATACAGCACTGTATTATTCTGCTTTGGGTCAAGATTCTGGAGTGTGAAAAACCAGAGAGTGTTTCACAGCCTAGTTCCCAGCGATCCTGTACTCACTGTGGGGTGTATTTACCCATGCATCCGAGCCCTACCTCAAAACTGTGCAGTACTGACATGAAAACATCATGATGGCCAGAGCTTCCCAGAAAATTCACAGGGAAATGCATGAAGAATAGGCTGCCACTCATTTTTGCCGATGTTATGGGCACAGAAGGGCACTGCCTAAAAACCCCATTGGACTACCCACACAGTAGTCTGAAACCATTGGGAGTGGCAATGCTGATTGCCAAAAGCAAACCCATAACTGTTGGGAATTCATTTTCTTAAATCCCAAAAAGGGGTGCAGTACCAGTACTCACCACTATCAGAAAGCCGGCGTTTTAAAACAACACCAGATTTTACTTTTTTTGTGTAAAACTGAATAAATGAACCCAAGGCAAGCCAAAGAAAGACTTACTGAGAGGTGGATCCAATGTAAAGTTATATTCTGAAGTGACTTGAAGGTTTATAACAAGACTGGCTGAGCTGTGGATTTCAGCAGTTTAAGTAAATTTGGACTGAAAGACACTAAAAATCTAAGTGTTTAAATTGACTGAGTGACCTACTTCTGAGTGTCACATAGGTTGCAATTGTTTAAATGTCATAGTTTTAAACTTAGAATCAGCATTCTGGCTGCATATGTAAAAAATTGTCTTGACTTAAACTGGGGAACAAAAAGTGACATTTTATCTGAAACCTGGCTTAAGGAACTGAATTCTGCCCACCAGCCAGCCCATCAGGAGTGAAACTTGAGTCACAGCTGTGTTCCCAGGCCTATCTGCCTTTTGCTGGCCACACTAAGGATATGCCATCTCTCTGATAATTGAATTAAGGGGAGCCCCCACAGAATACAGGAGCTCTGAACAAAGCCCTGTCCTGACTCAGGCAAATGTTTTATTGGCGGCAGTCGTAAATGGAGCTTCCTCCTGGAAATAAAGGGGAGGAGCACTGCCTGTGAGAGCAAGCTGGCTTGGCAGAACTGGAAAAACCAGAAATTCAACCTTGTGCTGGGGGAAACCACACCCCTTTGGGGCCAGAACATAACTCTAAAAAGATGGATCATTCATAGAGCGGACATGTGAAAATTTTATAAATGATACCATAATTCTTGTGATTTTTCTGCCCACATTTTAAGAGGTTTTTAGAACCGGTGGTATGTTCAGGGGGGTTTTAGCGGAAAAGAGGATATTACTCAAAATGTGTGCATGTGAAAAATCTGACACTTCGTCAACTAATGTCCATACTCCTTGCGCACATGTGTGTAAATTTGGGGTAATGTCCGGTATTGCAAACCAGTTAAAAAGTGCAAAATATTGCCATTTCTGAATGCAAGCTCCCAGGAAGAGCAGAGTTTGAACAGGGGATACCTCCTGTGATATGTGAGGGGTGCATATGATTTTAAAACAATATGTACCTCTGCAAATATGTATTTGGTTCACATCTAGATTTGTGTGTAAGTTGACAGGAGGAGTGGACTTTCTGCAGGCTGTAAAATGACATCACTCTGACACAACTTAGCTCCCCCAATCAGGGGAGAAATGAAAGCTTGGCCAATGATAAGTGGAGAGGGGTAGGGTCTAGTGATGCTGCACACACACCCATTTTGAAAACACATAAAAGCAGACAGACAGGACAGATAGGGACCTTCAAATCCATTTGCAGCTGGAAGCTCTGCCGGAAAATCCATACTTTACCTCCCTCAACCTTCAGAGAGCAGACATAGAGACTTCAAATCTATCAAATATCCAGAACCAGAAACCTAGACCAGCAGGGCAGAGCTGACCCAGATCACTGTGAAGTGCAGAGCCCAGAGTCCAGTCTAAAACCTGACCAGATCCGTGGCGAGGCCCATTCTAATTCAAGAATATAGTGTGAGTACCTAGCAAGACTGTGCAGAACCAATCTCTTAGTTAAGATAATATAATTCAAGCTATTTTAATCTAAGTAGAATTGCCTCCTAACTGTCAACTGTCATTTGTAAAGCTGTCACTTGTCATTTTCTAGTTGCAAGCTGCACTTGTCTTTTTGAACTTTAAAATTTCAAATTTGAAAAACGACCTTTTTGTAATCGCTCATATCTCCGTGACCGTTTGTGCTAGAGACTTGCAGTAACTTTCATCTGGAAGCTGAGATCCCAGGTTTTCCTAGGACCCCAAAACGATTGTGATAGTCCTTGTAGTTACTCTGTAATAGCGCCCGGCGCATTCGCAAATTTTGCCGCGATTTGCAAATTTCTCCACGTGTAAAAATCTGCTGCTGCTTGCCTTTCAGTTGCCAAAAATTCGTTTAACCTGCTAGTTACACCCTAGATCCTTGCTAAAGTGAGCCTGGACTAATATTAACTTGATTTCACTCACCCTGAACCTCCTAGAGGGAATTAAAAGCATTTTAGCATATTTTTTTCTACATTGCCAGCACATTTAAAAGCATTTGGGCCTGTGTTTCCAACTTCTGTAGTCTAAGCTTGCTGGGGTTAACTGAATCACATTTAATTGCATTTCTGAGAACTGTGTGCCTTCCTTCCATTTCCTTGCATTGCATAAAAGGGGGGGGTGAATTGTACAAGAAAGTGATTACATTGTTTTTGCTGAAATCCTATCAAGTTATTTTCTTTACAGCATTTCATTCCACATTGCATCCATTTGAAACCATAAAAGTATTGTTGCTATCTTATCCATTTCATGTCAACTCCTTAGTGATTATAAAGAAGTGTGCTAGTGCCAGATTCTCCGTTGTTAATCTTTATCATATCAGATTAAGTGTGATATTTAATTATTAATTTATTATAAAGTGTGATCTATATATCTATTGTTTAAATTATCAAATAAACCTTTTAACTTGCAAAACAGAACTACTTCTTGGCTCAGCGGGGTCAGGAGGATTCCAAGAGAGGGGTGTTATATAGGGGTAGTCATCCAGAACGCATGAACTGGACATAAAGACATATCAATAAGGGTTTTCATTCAGTATTCTAGACTAGGCGTTGACTTGGCTGTAGTGCCGAATTGAATCCTCTTACAAATTGGGGGCTTGTGCCGGACGTTTGGATTAGATCTATCACTTGTGCAGATTAATACAGTGTGCCAGCTGACCAGATACACATATCCGGTCGGATCACCACGCTGTGTTATGCTGTAAAGCACTCCTCAAAGGAACGCTCTTAGGAAAAGGTCTGTTTTGCAAAAATAAAATACAAACTTCTGTAAGTCAGGACAGAGACCAATCTCTAGAATGACGACCTTAGTAGACATGAAAATAGCCAGAGAGCACCTCTTACATAAACTATTTGTGAGAGGTGAATGGACTGAACAGGGCCAGGATGCCTGGTTGCAGGCCATCACGCGACAGGTCACTGAAACAGGGTCAGACCTATGGAGAGATCAGGGTCCATTACATGTGGCCCCGAGTGAACTATATATGGCTCCTAAAGCCAAAGATGAACACAATAAGATTGCCAGGATAGCAGCATACCTGTACCTATATATGGGAGACATGCAGGATAAATGCACTGAAAGCCAAGATCTGGCAAATAGGCAACAGATGGCAGCAGAGAAGGCCCAATCTGATCTGGCCTCTTCTGAGCAGAGGCTGCAGAGGAGCCAGGAGTCAGAAAATGATAGTAGGCAATATATCATTAAAATAAAAGAGGATATGGGCATCCTACAACAGGAAAAGACAGACTAGGATACCAGATTGCTGGCCCTGCAGAAGGAGCACCAAGACAGTTTGAACTCCTTACTGCAGAACCAGAAAAAGTTGGAGCAACAGATCAATTTCAACAGGGCATGCGCGGAGCAGGTAGTCACCCTGCGAAGCCAGCTAGATAGAGAGAAAGAGGAGAGCAATAAACTGATTCTGAAAGACCTGGATACCCAGGCAGAGTTTGATGAGGAGCGCCAAAAAGCTGGTGCCTTTCAACGACAGAGGGACGACCTGGCAGCACAGATGCAGGCTCTCAGTCAGGAAAGAGACACTTTAGGCCAGGAAGTCTGCCACTTAAAAAAGGAAATTGAAGAAAATCACCTGGCCCTCCAGGGGCTGGGTGACCTCCAAAAAAAAAACCAAAACTTGGTAGAGCACACCAGAAGGGTGGAAGATGCTCTGGCAAGAAAGGAGCAGGCCAGTAGGGATGGGACTCAGGAGGTAAACCTCCTGCAGCAAAGACTGGCCCAGTTCTCCAGGACCAACCAGGAAGCACAGAGGGAAAATGAGGCCCTCTGTCAACACAATGATAGGCTCCAACAACAGGTAGCGATGCAGGAGAGACTGATAGAGTCTAGTAAGGCCTTGACTGAGGAACTGAAAGCACAAATGCAGGCTCTTGCATTGCAACAGGGAGCAGGGGCGGATATAGATGAGGTCCGCTGGGAAAGAGAGACTCCTGACCATAACCTCAGGAGCCCTAACACCAGGGGCCTTCATCTCTCCCAGTCCCTGGACTCTACCACCCCCATGACCCCTGGCGCACATGAGCACAGGGCCACAGGGATGGCAGATTACTATCCAGCTAAAAGTATGGGGCTCATAGGCCAGTACCACTCAGGAATGGAGGGGTGGGCATCCGGGTATGGGCACCCAAGTACAGTACAGTTCAGTGGGGAACCCCAGGAGAGTAGGCCCCTTAAGGGCATCCTGAAAACCTCTGCCCAGTTAGGTCAGTGGGGGGGGGTACCCAGCAAATCCTGGCAGCAAGGAGGGATCCGAGGACTCCTCTGAGCACCACAGGAAACAGGAGACCAGGTCCCCACATTCTGCCAGCCATTCCCAGGCTCGCAGAATCCGGGAAAACCTGGAAGAACAGACAGGAACCTGTGGGAGCAGTGCCTCTGAGTCAGAAGATGAATGGACCAGGGTTACCCGAACCAAAAAGGCCAATAAGGCAAAAAGGGCCTTGCTTAAGGACCCCTTAAAGCAGATTAAGGCGATCAGGAGCATCATCACGCCTTACCATAAGAACGCTAAGTATTCTGTTTGGGAGCACTTAGAGTTGTTTGAGCAAATGATGGAGACTTTCCATTTGAAGGACAGCCTAAGCTGTATTCAATATGTAAAGTGGACCTTCTCCCCGGAATACTCCAGTTTCTTTGCGGGGCTGGAGGACCAAAATCATTTAAGATGGTCCACCTATAAGGCGGCCATCTTGAAACATTTTTCCATTCATAGAAATCCTCAAGAGGCTCGCAAGGCAGCCTACAATTTGCAATGTGGGGAGGATCAGGCCCCACAAGAATTTGTGCAAGAACTGAAACGTGCTTTTGCGCAGACCACCAGAAGGGTGCGCACAGACAGTAGAGAATTCATTAATACATTTTTTCATGCCTTGCCCAAATACATAATGACCCAGCTCGTGAGGGATTTTCACGAGAAAAGATCTTTAGACTGGGTCATTGAACAGGCTACCCGGATCTATGAGGTGCAGAAACCGGTAGATAGCAAAAGTAATGCCCAGAAAAACCCCAAAGCCAACAGCACCCCTGCTGCTGCCAAGGTGGCAGAGGTAAAGGTCACCCCCGTTTTAGAGTTGGAGATGGGGGGGCCTAAAAACCTACCTGCACCTAATAATGCTAGGCCCAGAAGGTCCTCGGGCCAGTCACAGACAGGGAGCCATGGAGGCAGCCCCACAAATGGGGTCCCTCGCTCTCCTGATTATGTAAGTCCCCGTTACAAGGGAAATCGACCCATCCTGGGTTATGTGTGGACTCCTCCAGCCCAAGGGGGGGGATCCAGCCAAGCACCTAACCCAGGGAACTTCCCTCCTAACTTCCCACAGGAGGGCAGAAATTCTCCAAATCCTGGGCAGAACTTTTTCCCCAGGTATCCACCCAACTTCCAACCCCAAAATCATCCATCCTTCTTTCCCCAATTCCCTGAGCCCAGACAACCTAATCCGGGAGAGGGGAGGCCAAGGGTGGAGGGGTACCCAAATCTTCCCAACCCGGGGTATTACCAGAGGAGGGACAGGTACCCTTCCCGGGATCAGCCCAGGGGAGAAAACAGGGCCTCGTATCAGCCTGAGCGGGTTTCCCAGTTAGAGCGCCAGATTCAAAACATGGTGCGGGACCTGTGTCACATACTGAGGGCTCAGCAGAACCCTCAGATGGGCGTGCCGGCGCAGAACGCACCCAACTCTGGACCTGGTGCTCCAGAACAATGACGGGGGCAGCACCCCGATAACTCACCGGTTCCCAGGGAGGAGGCACAAAGGGAAGGGGGGTGTAAAGCCTTGGAGGAAGCTTCCTTCCTCACTTGTAAACAGCCCCTGGAAATCCAGGAACCGGAAACAAAATCTCCTGCCCCTGAAAGTCTGCCTCCTAAGGAGCAGAGGGGGGGTAGGAGAAACAAAAGATCCAAACAGACTCAGTTTGAGGAGGAGGTACAGATCTTCCAATTTGAGGGAGAGGGATCCTCAGAGGATCCTGGGAAAAGGATCTTCTCCTTCAGAGAGGGGGGAACACCTCCCAAAGAAAAATGGGTCCCTAGGGATGCAAATCCAGACTGGGGAGATGTGGAGACTGAGCTACCGCCGCCCACCATCTCATCCCAGAACCAACCGCAAGAAAATCTCCTGGTTCAAACCCATCCTGATGACTGCCTCCAAAAAGGGGGGGCCGGCCCGGAACCAGAGCCAGGGGAACCCACAATGGCTCTGATCTCCAGTTGCCAAATTTTTCTTTCAGATTCCCAAGGCTCTCCACAGAATTCTGCCCAAAACTCTTCGCTAGCGATGTCCAAAACCAGAAAGTTAGCCCACCAGTTGTCCAAAAATGTGCATTATCTGTGCCCCCTTGAGGAGAAGGAGGGAAGATACTATGCCCCGGTACAAGTACAGGGGCAGGGTACAATTTCAGCGCTGGTGGACATGGGATCTCAAGCTACCCTTCTGTCCAGAAGGGCCTTTGATGAACTGAATGCAGGAAGGGGAGAGAATTACCAAATTCCTCTCACCTCTCTTCCTGGACAACTGCAGAACTTTGACGGGAAGAAAATTCCCGTTGAGGGGACTGCAGACTTGGACATTAAAATTGGGCGACACAAGTTGAAACACCCGGTCATAGTAGTGACCCCAGAGGGCACCCCTTGTTTACTAGGGAATGACCTCCTGAGAAGGTTGTCACCCCTAATAGATTGCGTAAACAAGGTCCTCTGGACCCAGACTAGCCGACCAATAAAATTAAAAAAGAGTGTCAACCATGTTAGTTTAAATGGCACATGCCACATGGTTGAACAAAAATCTGACCAAATAGAATTTCACTTCCAGAATAGCCAAATTCCAGACGTGACAGTAATAGCAGTAGGACAACAGACTGGTGATGGAGGGTCCTCTCTATTTCTGAAAATCAACCTTCCTTCCAGTCTAAAGTGGTACTCCACGCTGGAAGGAAACACCCTGAAATTTTATACTAATCCACAATCAGAAACTCCCACTCCTATAGTCCAGAAAGATGTGAAATCAGCTCAGAGCCTGGCTGATATTCAGCAAATTGGAGAGCAGTTGTTCATCCCTGTCCAATTAAATGATGGGAAGGACTCTGTTCTCGCTCGAGTGTGTGTGAACAACGGTAAGAGCTTCATCGGCGAAGCCTAGTTCCGCCAACTCCCAAAAGATCCAGCCATTCCCACATTCAAACTGATAGACAAATGGGAAATGGACCTGGAAGCACCTAATTCCAAACAGCTCCTGCCAAGCAGGTGTATGCTCAAAATCTCCATTGGCAACAAGAGCATAGTCCATAATTGTTGGGTCGTGCGAGACGTCACTGCCGCCTTTTACTTAGGCAGTGACATTCTCAATCGCTTTGCCATTAGTTTGGACCTAATAAACTTCAAAGCTTGGTCCCGATTAGCGGATAATCCCATGGGCTTTGATGATCCAGAAAAAGCATTTAGGTCAGCTCAATTGCTACCTTATGCAGTTGAAATTCAGGTTAAAGAGGAAGTCACCATCCCAGAAAGGACCCGACAATTCTCCCTGGAAGTGAAAGTTAAAAGGGGACAAGAGTTGAAAAACCCTGATGCTTACATACATCTAAATGCTTCTCTCCAACAGCAAGGGTTAGGGGTAAACCCAACTCCATTAGTCAACATAGAACATGACACCATTCCAATAGAGGTGGATAACAGCGACTTAAAGAGTATTACTCTAGCCGCAGGCACCATTATTGGAATGGCGGTTGATGACCGACATTTCTCCATTGATCTTGGAAATGAACTGTTAGGACCAATCCCCAAGGACTGTTTTGACAGTGGCAGTGATGACAATGCAACACCAGACAGGATTTTTACCCGGCATGGGGGGAACTTCCTGGTGTACACTTCTTGCCCTTATGGTAAGGAAGATGTGACTTGTGACTTCAGGAGGGATGAGGTGATTTTCCAGGTCCATGAGGGCTGCCTTTCCCACCTGAAGCCTCCAGTCCAAATCAGCACTCTGACCAGGGACTTCTCCACCCAGCTGGAGGAGGCCGCTGAAATAGCCAAACCAGAAGTCTTTCCAGGCTTCAGGCAAATGGTGGAAGAGAGAGTCAACCTAGCTGATGCCTGTGTGACTCTGGAACAAAAGCAAAAGTTGAAACAAGTTTTCTTGGATTTCCCAGATCTCTTTGCGGTAGACTCATATGACTGTGGCCGCACCGACATCCACACAACAACAATCCCCACGGACCCTGGCATGACTCCAGTGTTTGTGAAGCAATATCGTTTGCCTCTCGCATCCATGGAGTCCCTTACTGAAATAATTAAGAACCTTGAGTCCAGGGGAATAATCCGGCCAGTCCACAGCACCTTCAATAATCCGGTGCTGGGAATATTGAAGCCAAACGGCCAGTGGAGACTCTGTGCTGACCTCAGGGAGCTCAACAAACGGGTCCATACTTCCCGATGGCCTCTGCCCTACATTGACCAAGGGCTGGCCCAGATCCAGGGGTCACAGGTATTCACAGCAATAGACCTGACCAATGGATACTGGACTGTGCCTGTCAGTAGGGAGGACCAATACAAGCTGGCTTTTACCTTTGGGGGCCAGCAGTACACATGGACCCGGACTCCCTTCGGATACCTCAACTCCGGTAATGAGTTCAATATTTTCCTACATAAGGCCATGCCCGACCTGGGTGCGAGGGGTAACCTGGCTTATGTAGATGATGTCCTCATCAAAAACTCAACTGTTGAGGAACACATAGCGGGGATCCGTTATGTTCTAACACAGTTGAGGGCTGCCGGAGCAAAACTTTCCTTTCAGAAAGCACAGTGGTGTAGAACCCGTGTTAATTTCTTGGGGCATGAGATTACTCCTCAGGGTCTCTGTCCCCAGGAAAAGAAAGTGGAAGCACTTCAGAAACTGAAAGACCCCACAACTCTGCGGGAACTAAGGAGCCTCCTTGGACTGACTAATTACAGCAGAAAGTTCATTGAGGGCTACGCAGAGATCACCAGACCCCTGATTCATCTCCTGAAGGGGGGGGTCAAGTGGGAATGGGGTCCAGAACAAGCCGAGGCAGTAAAACAACTCAAAAGAAGCCTCTCACAAGCGCCCTGCCTAGCTTACCCTGTCAGAAACAAGGAGTTCTTCCTGGAGACGGGGTTTTCTAATACGTGCTTGACGGCAGTATTATACCAAAAGCATGACAAGGTCAATAAAGTAATCTCCTATGCGAGCAAAACTTTATCCTCTGTGGAGGAAAAATTCAACGATTGTGAGAAGGCACTCCTGGCAACGGTGTGGGCATTGAAGAATTACCGCCCGTTTATCCAGGGGGAACACATCATAGTGGAGACTCCACACCAGCCTCTGCAATATCTCCAAAGTGATAGAATCCAGACCGGAAATGTGAGTAATTCCCGAATTACTTCCTGGATTCTGTCAATGCAAGGCTTTCCTGTGGAGGTCCGATATGGCCAAAACAAGAAGAGTCCCCTCGCGCAAGGTCTGGCTGACTTGCATGATTGTGCCAGAGAAAACTGTCTCGAGGACGAAAGTCTAAAAATAAAGGACAACATGGAGGCATACCTTAATTCCCCACACAAAGTCTTTGAAGAAGACAAGTGTGAGGGAATGCCCACTGTGTATATGGATGGATGCTCTTACCATGTTGACAACAACGGGGAGAAAGAACTGGTGGCCGGCGTAGGGAATGCATGGGTGAATGAGTCCCCAGAACCCTCCGCTGGATACAAAATTGGTCCCCGAAGTAGTCAGGTGGCAGAATTGATGGCTGTGCATCAGGCCATCCTCACTGCTGTCCAGCATCAACTCCACGAACTGGTCATAATCACAGATTCGGATTATGTACGGAACGGGTTCGTGGAGCACCTGGTTAATTGGAAAACCAGAGGCATGTTCTGTGCTAACAACAAACCCTTGAAACATGGGAAGTTGATCCAAAACATTGATGATCTGGTCACCTCGAAGGGAATGACCATCTATTGGAAGAAGATCAAGGGTCATTCCAAAGTAGAGGGACCAGACAAAACTGGAAATGACTTAGCTGATCAGCTGGCCAAAACCGGGGCCATCCAAGGGGATCTAATTGAGATTGAGTCCCTGTTGGGGGAAATCCAGGTCACTGCCATCACTAGGTCCCAGACAAATGCTCACAGCGACCTATCAATTGCACAATGGAGTAAGGAGACCCCTGATGCTGATTTGATTACCGCTCAGAAGGGGGATCCAATTATTGGAAAGTTTTACCAACACCTTGAGGACCCTGAGAACTTTCCCCTGACGGATACCGATTACACTGGGAAAGAGGACCTAAGAGTGTTGATGAAATGTCCAAAAATGTTCCGAATCCAAGACGGTTTGCTGGTAAGGGAATCCAAAGCTGGCCACGATCAGTGGGTGGTTCCTACCTCATTCCGAAGCCTGATGTTAAGTCACGCCCATGATGCGGCCACCGCCGGTCATAGGGGGTTTCACACAACATTGGAAATCTTAAGAGAGGTTGCATACTGGCCACACATGGGGCAGGACCTCGACCAATACTTGAAGGGGTGTCTTGTGTGTGCACAATTTCAGCCATCATCCCTCACGCACCGTGCGCCTCTCCAAAAGCGGGGGATGACACTGCCATGGTCAGATTTACAAATCGACTTTGTAGGCCCCGTGATTCGCTCTGCTAGGGGGAATAAGTACATGTTGACTGTGACATGCTTGTTTACTAAGTGGGTGGAATGTCTCCCAGCCCCAAATTGCAAGGCAGAAACCGCAGCTGCCCTGATGATTAACCATATCTTTTCCCGTTTTGGTCTACCTCAAAGGATTGAGTCAGACAGAGGTAGCCACTTCACCAGTGAAGTAATGACAAAGATGTGGGAGATACTGGGGGTCAAGAGAAAGCTACACATTGCTTACAGGCCAGCTTCTTCCGGGGCAGTAGAGAGATATAACCGAACCATTGTGAGCATATTAAAGAAGTTTGTGGCAGATTCTGGGCCAAGTTGGGATATCCGATTACCTCTGGTCCTAATGGCCATCAGATCTACCCCTTCATCTGCAACCAAAATGTCACCATTCGAGTTGATGACAAGAT
The DNA here is from genome assembly GCF_040938575.1 of Ambystoma mexicanum. Classification (NCBI taxonomy): domain Eukaryota; kingdom Metazoa; phylum Chordata; class Amphibia; order Caudata; family Ambystomatidae; genus Ambystoma; species Ambystoma mexicanum. Next base: position 60,557,564 of record NC_090928.1, read on the forward strand.
GGTGCTTCCTCAGCATTTGCTATACAGGACCCAAGAGCAGACACTGATAAATGCCTCCACAACTCATGAGTATGTGGAGAATTTAAGGAAACACCTTCAACATGCTTTTGCTTATGCTCAGCGGAATCTAGAAAGATCAGCTGATAGCATGAAGACCCACTATGACCTGAAAACTTCCAGGAAGGAATATCAGGTGAGAGACCGGGTCTATCTATAAAACTTCCAAAGGAACCAGGCCAAGCAGCGCAAATGTTTGCCTACATGGAAGGGACCCTTTGAGATCATAGACAAAATCTCCCCTGTGGCCTACAAAATCCACATCCCCAAAGATCCTTTGGCAGCGGGGGAAGACAAGTGGGTCCACATAAACCAGTTGAAATGTTGCCATCCCAGGCACGCTCTGCAACAACTGGAGGAATCCTCTGGAATCCTAGCGGGTACTGTCTCAGACCAATTCAGTTCCAATCATAAAACATACCACATCTAGTCTCTAAAGTATTGTGATTTGCATGAAACTGTCTCTTAGTTATACTGTTTTTTTTTTCAAAATAAGAATGTAATGTTTCGTTATGATGAAATGCATATGCTGCCCCACTATCTCAACAGTGGTGGAAATGTCCATGAATAGGTATTGCCGCTCTTCCTTTGTCGTCCTAGGAGAAAGAAAACCTGGAGACGGGCCAAGGAGGATGATCCGGAGACTGGGAGGATGATGCAAGGGGGCCCGGGGTACCGCCCAATATTCCCATCAGGACCGGGGAGGATGACCGATCGATCCACCGGATGAAGGAAGAGATGCTGAACTGGCCATCTACCGGAAGAAGATGAGAACTACATCCCAGGTCTTGCGAGTCCCATCAGTGAAACCGAATGGCCATCGCAAGAGGGGGGCTTGTGGGATGTATTTACCCATGCATCCGAGCCCTACCTCAAAACTGTGCAGTACTGACATGAAAACATCATGATGGCCAGAGCTTCCCAGAAAATGCACAGGGAAATGCATGAAGAATAGGCTGCCACTCATTTTTGCCGATGTTATGGGCACAGAAGGGCACTGCCTAAAAACCCCATTGGACTACCCACACAGTAGTCTGAAACCATTGGGAGTGGCAATGCTGATTGCCAAAAGCAAACCCATAACTGTTGGGAATTCATTTTCTTAAATCCCAAAAAGGGGTGCAGTACCAGTACTCACCACTATCAGAAAGCCGGCGTTTTAAAACAACACCAGATTTTACTTTTTTTGTGTAAAACTGAATAAATGAACCCAAGGCAAGCCAAAGAAAGACTTACTGAGAGGTGGATCCAATGTAAAGTTATATTCTGAAGTGACTTGAAGGTTTATAACAAGACTGGCTGAGCTGTGGATTTCAGCAGTTTAAGTAAATTTGGACTGAAAGACACTAAAAATCTAAGTGTTTAAATTGACTGAGTGACCTACTTCTGAGTGTCACATAGGTTGCAATTGTTTAAATGTCATAGTTTTAAACTTAGAATCAGCATTCTGGCTGCATATGTAAAAAATTGTCTTGACTCAAACTGGGGAACAAAAAGTGACATTTTATCTGAAACCTGGCTTAAGGAACTGAATTCTGCCCACCAGCCACCCCATCAGGAGTGAAACTTGAGTCACAGCTGTGTTCCCAGGCCTATCTGCCTTTTGCTGGCCACACTAAGGATATGCCATCTCTCTGATAATTGAATTAAGGGGAGCCCTCACAGAAAACAGGAGCTCTGAACAAAGCCCTGTCCTGACTCAGGCAAATGTTTTATTGGCGGCAGTCGTAAATGGAGCTTCCTCCTGGAAATAAAGGGGAGGAGCACTGCCTGTGAGAGCAAGCTGGCTTGGCAGAACTGGAAAAACCAGAAATTCAACCTTGTGCTGGGGGAAACCACACCCCTTTGGGGCCAGAACATAACTCTAAAAAGATGGATCATTCATAGAGCGGACATGTGAAAATTTTATAAATGATACCATAATTCTTGTGATTTTTCTGCCCACATTTTAAGAGGTTTTTAGAACCGGTGGTATGTTCAGGGGGGTTTTAGCGGAAAAGAGGATATTACTCAAAATGTGTGCATGTGAAAAATCTGACACTTCGTCAACTAATGTCCATACTCCTTGCGCACATGTGTGTAAATTTGGGGTAATGTCCGGTATTGCAAACCAGTTAAAAAGTGCAAAATATTGCCATTTCTGAATGCAAGCTCCCAGGAAGAGCAGAGTTTGAACAGGGGATACCTCCTGTGATATGTGAGGGGTGCATATGATTTTAAAAAAATATGTACCTCTGCAAATATGTATTTGGTTCAAATCTAGATTTGTGTGTAAGTTGACAGGAGTAGTGGACTTTCTGCAGGCTGTAAAATGACATCACTCTGACACAACTTAGCTCCCCCAATCAGGGGAGAAATGAAAGCTTGGCCAATGATAAGTGGAGAGGGGTAGGGTCTAGTGATGCTGCACACACACCCATTTTGAAAACACATAAAAGCAGACAGACAGGACAGATAGGGACCTTCAAATCCATTTGCAGCTGGAAGGTCTGCCGGAAAATCCATACTTTACCTCCCTCAACCTTCAGAGAGCAGACATAGAGACTTCAAATCTATCAAATATCCAGAACCAGAAACCTAGACCAGACCAGCAGAGCAGAGCTGACCCAGATCACTGTGAAGTGCAGAGACCAGAGTCCAGTCTAAAACCTGACCAGATCCGTGGCGAGGCCCATTCTAATTCAAGAATATAGTGTGAGTACCTAGCAAGACTGTGCAGAACCAATCTCTTAGTTAAGATAATATAATTCAAGCTATTTTAATCTAAGTAGAATTGCCTCCTAACTGTCAACTGTCATTTGTAAAGCTGTCACTTGTCATTTTCTAGTTGCAAGCTGCACTTGTCTTTTTGAACTTTAAAATTTCAAATCTGAAAAACGACCTTTATTTAATCGCTCATATCTCCGTGACCGTTTGTGCTAGAGACTTGCAGTAACTTTCATCTGGAAGCTGAGATCCGAGGCTTTCCTGGGACCCCAAAACGATAGTGATAGTCCTTGTAGTTCCTCTGTAATAGCGCCTGGCGCATTCGCAAATTTTCCGCGATTTGCAAATTTCTCCACGTGTAAAAATCTGCTGCTGCTTGCCTTTCAGTTGCCAAAAATTCATTTAACCTGCTTGTTACACCCTAGATCCTTGCTAAAGTGAGCCTGGACTAATATTAACTTGATTTCACTCACCCTGAACCTCCTAGAGGGAATTAAAAGCATTTTAGCATATTTTTTTCTACATTGCCAGCACATTTAAAAGCATTTGGGCCTGTGTTTCCAACTTCTGTAGTCTAAGCTTGCTGGGGTTAACTGAATCACATTTAATTGCATTTCTGAGAACTGTGTGCCTACCTTCCATTTCCTTGCATTGCATAAAAGGGGGGGGGGGTGAATTGTACAAGAAAGTGATTACATTGTTTTTGCTGAAATCCTATCAAGTTATTTTCTTTACAGCATTTCATTCCACATTGCATCCATTTGAAACCATAAAAGTATTGTTGCTATCTTATCCATTTCATGTCAACTCCTTAGTGATTATAAAGAAGTGTGCTAGTGCCAGATTCTCCGTTGTTAATCTTTATCATATCAGATTAAGTGTGATATTTAATTATTAATTTATTATAAAGTGTGATCTATATATCTATTGTTTAAATTATCAAATGAACCTTTTAACTTGCAAAACAGAACTACTTCTTGGCTCAGCGGGGTCAGGAGGATTCCAAGAGAGGGGTGTTATATAGGGGTAGTCATCCAGAACGCATGAACTGGACATAAAGACATATCAATAAGGGTTTTCATTCAGTATTCTAGACTAGGCGTTGACTTGGCTGTAGTGCCGAATTGAATCCTCTTACATCACGTGGCCAGGGAAAGTGTCAGACTCTGGAGCCCCTGGGACCGATGGAGTCGCTCATGCTGTGTTGTGTCGTTACGGCTTCAGGTGCTACAATCACGCAGTCTAGTCTTTCCCAAGATGGCCGCCGGCAGCTTGCACAGCAGAGTTCTGCGGGAATAAACGCTTTGTGATTCCCAGACCTCCGCATCTCAACAAATATAATTCCTTGCCTAGCAACACTCCCTGTTCTGTTTTCTTATTCCTCTTACCTCCTTGATCCTGTTGCCTACTCGGTTTGTGTCTTCCTGCATTTTCTCATTCTTTGCTCCTTGCCTTCTGCCTCTCTGTTCCTGTGTCTCGCTACTCCCTCTCCTCAGCCCTAATTGGATTCGGTCCAGCTCCTGAAGTCTCACATCGCGTCTTCCTGAAATACTACTTGGAACTATTCTACCACCCATCTCCAAGGGAAGCTGCCACATGTTTTTTTTTCTGGGTTATGCTCATTTTTCCTTCATTGGGCTTGGTCGCTGGGTCCTTTCCTTGATCTCGTGTTGCTCGGGATGATCAGGCGAAGGAAACAATTCACCTAGTTCAGTATTCAACTGGCTGATCAATTTGCTTGTACAGACGATGAGACCATTACTCTTATAGAAAGGCCATCACCTTTGGATCCCGACCCTGGGGGTGGACAAGTGTAGGAGGATCACCTGGGTAGGGGGTCCTCGGGGAATGGGGGTGAAGCACATGATGGTGAGACATGTTATCCCCCTTTTTCCTTGACCCATCTAACCCCTATCCTTGCTTATTTCATGGGAAAATGCAACTCCCATAATTCTTCCCCACTTCACATTGACAACACTACTGAACTTAGGAAGAAGAGGAATGAGGCTAGGAGGATAACCTCTACTGACTTGCAATGCCTCTTTCTCTCTAATGAGATCAGGCAGAGTCAGGCACATAATACGAATTACATACTACTGCCACTTGTTAACACTCCCTGTCAGGATGAAAGGTGGCACACACAGGCACATTCTGAGCAAGGCTGGGTGCAAGAAGGAACAGATCTTTCGGGGCTGATGAAAAGCAGGCTATGGAAGTTGGAAGATCAAGGGGCTGTTCGGCTGCCTCGAATAACGAGTGAGAGCCAGGGAAGCCATAAGCGTTCCACGCCCAAAACAGAGTGATCGGAAAAGAGAAACCTTCATAGTGCTTCCAGGCGGCCTGAAGGCAAACAAGTAACCTCGATCCCGAACAAGAGTTGATTGATAGCAATTTACATGAACTTTGAAAACCGCTAAGAGGGCAAAAGTAAAGAGCACATTAACTGTGAAAGATGGCAAGAGGGCAACAGTAAATCTACAAGTGCCAAGGATCATTGGTGTTGTGAAGATGGTTATCAAATTGTTTAAAAGGAGGTCGAAGTGGTCACGCAGAGGTTTACATAAAACCTTTGTAGTTTCGAAAGTTTTCAACAGTAAAAGAGAAAGACAGGCTCAAGCCCAGCAGAGGGAAGCCTGTGCTGAACTGTGGTAGAGTGAAAGAGTCACGGACAGAATGTGGGGAAGGGAACCCCCACAAACAGAAACACAGGCTCGTACACCCAGCAGGGGGGGGGAGCGTGTGCAGAACTCTGATGAAGTGAAGAGTTGAATGGGGAAAAAAGAGGCAGGCTCGAGCCCGGCGGAGGGAAGCCTGTGTTGACTATTGGCAAAGTGAAAGCTAAGAGAAGAACTGTGTATTTGTGGTAAGGCGGACAACGCCTAAATAATTGGTTAGACTGTCAAAAGCTTGAAACCCAAGCCTGAACTGTTGACTTGTACCAGCAGGCCAGAGTGTGCAAGACTGATAGAATTGTGCCATCCACCTATGCATTTTAAGAAACTCTCGAGACCCTGTGCTTCTGAACGTGGGGAAGGGAGTTGTTACCTAAGCCATTCTGGCATTTCTTTTAAGACACTATTTTTCCTTTTGTATTCCTTCATACATTTGCCATTTGAGAAGGAGGGGAAGGCTATGTTTTCTTAGTATGGGCCTTTTTATTTCTACTCGACTGACTTGGACTTGTTTGTTGTTTATTTTATGGTCGGGATTACTCCCATTTTAGAGTTAGGGCCAGTTAGGAATTTCACCGACTCCAGTAAACTGCAAAATAAAGGTTTTCGAAACTTGCATTTGTTGTGTCTATGTCTACTGTTGATACCATGCCTTCCTTACAGGAGGCTTTCCCACTTTCCCTTCTCTTCTCCTCCTCTCCTCTCTTCATGCCTTCTCCTTCCTTTCTCTACTCCCTATGGCTTTTTATGTACTTTGCTACCTTCCCATTCTATGGCCTCCTCACTTTCCTGCCACACAGCTCATCCCTTTACCTGAACTTTCCACCTTGTTATTTCTTGCATGCCATTTACTTCTCCTTTCTCTGTCCCTTTCTCTCCTTAGATCTCTTCATCCTCATCTCTTTCCGTCTCTCCTTCCCACTCTTTCACCCCCACCAATGCTCCTATTTCTCCCACCACTGCTCCTCTAGCTCAGACCTCCTCACAGTCAGACCTCTCCTATTTCTGCCCTTCTGGTGACCTCTGCAACACGCTCTCCCACCTCCCGGGTTCTCTGCACCTCCTCATCTCTGTCCTCTTCCTCCACCTTCATCTCGCTGTCCTTCTGCCTTTCCCTCCTTGCCGAACCATCATGCTATGAAACCTTCCCTACTCACTGTGCTCCTTTACTCCCACACTACATATCAGCCCAGTCCATTTTTATCCCTATGTTGGGTCATGATTGTGGAAGAAGCATGTGATGGTGGTGCACCCAGCAGCTCTGCTAGCCGATGTACTAAACCCTACGTCCACCATCGTTGATTTACTGTCTACAAGGGGATGTCAGCACTGGGTCTGGGACTCAGAGCCTTCCACTTACTGCGATGGTGGAGCCAACTGTTTCAGGTGGATGCGAGCATGCATGCACCTGGTCCCCAGACTTCTGTGTGACTCACACTCATAAACTGTTACATTTGGAACACTATGCCTCACTCTTTGATGACTCCCTAATTACAGTGCTCCATTGCTTCCCAGCTAAGTTATAAATTACATACAGCCGTGGCCAGCTGCGGTGGCTATGAAAACTGCATGATAGTTGTCCGTTTTTCTGTTATGCTGCCCATGTTGTAGCCTATTGTGCTGTGAAAGGTACAGGGGATAGAATTGTGCGGCATGTGCCCAAGGCTACAGATGGACTGAGGAGCTTGGGGAAACCAGTGCATATATCTTCCACTGCATGTGTGCTGATCCCCCGCCACTTCGTGGATGAGAAGCCCAAGCACCAATTGCTAGCACCTCTCATATAACACTTGTCACACCTTAACATACAGAGCGCCAATCTCTAGCACATCACATCCACCACATGTCAAGCCCCTTTTCAAAACAAGCATTGGCAATGCCAATATTTTTGGCCTTTACTGAAGGTATTTGCATTTTGCATTTATAGGTACAAGGGTTTAAGGAGGAGGGTGCAAAGTTTTAAAGGAGGATGTGATAAGGGGTGCAGGTGTGCAAGAGAATGAGAAGGAAAGAGACTAGACCAAGGGAGGGAATTATTAAAACAGGGTGCTATCGATGATGAGCAAGAGGAAATATTGGTGACAAAGGTTGGGATTGAGAGGGTAAGAAATAAAGCAAGTGTGAGAAGAAGTATGAGAGGGTGTAGAGAGTGGTGGTGAGGTGGGTGAGTGGGTTGCAGAGAGGGTTGGGTGGGTGGTGGTAGAGAAAATGGTGCCTGCAAGCCTCTGAAATCATTGGCATTTATAGTCTCCTGGCTCCTCCAACCCACTGACACCTGACACACAGTGGTGTCTGCAACCTACCGTGTTCTCTACCCCACTGGTGTCTGCAACCCACTGATACCTGTATCCCATTGCTGACTGAAACCCCAATGTCTGCCTCCCATTTGTGTCAGCAGCCCACTGGTACCTGTAACCCAGATGTCTGCAACCTACCAATAGTTTCTGGACCTCGCAGATGCCTTCTCCACCGAGTAAGCACTATTTTCAAGCAGTCTGTGCATTTTGTGGAGCCAGTGTCTTCAGCTCTTGGGGTTCAGTGGGCCGTCGTCTACAGAAGTGGGCTGCACACTGTAGAACAATGACACAGGTACCGATTCTTCTTACTTCCAATCTCTCTGTGAGAGTCCCACTTGCAGGGTTGGGGCTGACCATCTCCCCTACACTTCCCCCGTCTCTTCAGAGGGCTCGGTTGCCTTGCAGGAGTGTCCACTGGCATTTCAGTGAGTGTAAGGGGTGGGCTGGTAGGACGTCTGCAGGGGGAGGGCTCGGCTGGTCAAGACGTCTGGAGCCAATACGCATATTCCTGAGGATGGGGGATGGGATGCTCATGAATGACAGTGCCAAGTGGGATTCCAGAAGTAAAGTTGTGCATTATATTCTGCGGAAACCAGGGGTGTTGCTAGGTCTGAAAAAGACCTGGGGCTACACAAATGTCGGAACTGTCAGGACTGGGGTCTAGCTAGCTTTTTGGTTGTCGCTCCTGAGATTCTATCCAGGGCTACAACCAAAAGACCAGGGGCTATAACCCCCTCAGCCACCCCCTAGCAAAGCCTCTGGCGGAAACGCCTCCCACAGCTCCATGAACGTTTTAAATCACACCGATTTTGCAAATGTCGAAAGGATGGCACTATTATCTGTTAATACATACAGCGCAAAAGGGGGCACTAAAGTTCTCCAAGTGGATCCGGGCTTCGAGCAGGTCCAGCAATGAACCCATTGAGCCAGTTGATGGTAGAACGCTTCTCATTCTGGGAGCAATAACATCCTGTCGGAAAACAGGTCTGGCTCGGTGCAGCAACCACTTACCTGACCGGCCATGACAAGGGCCCTACACATGCAGTGCTTTTCCTCACTGGCCGGAAAGAGACCCACATGCGCCAAGGCTCAGATGACCTATGGGTGTTGCTCTATGACATGAAGCATTGCTGTTCAGTGGTGACATCTCCGGTCATGCCCCAAGCTGGACATCGTGTTAGCCAACGCACAAAAATGCCTGTGCATTAGAAGAATACGTAGAAATAGGTCCCAGAGTGTCACTGCACAGAGGGCCTTCCTTCAGCGATATTAAAAGGCCTGATTATTTATATAGCCAATGCATAGGGAATTCCAAGCTACTAATCACTAGAATAGCAGGCAGCTACGGTGTTTCGGAGGCAATATTCCCAAGAGGTATATAGAATAATTTGAAGACGCTATTGACTAGGGTCTGTCTGGGCCACTGTGCAGACACAGTTCTTTCAGGCATATATAAGACACTGGTTCATTGGCAGGCATTTCAATAATAATGAAAGGTACACTGCACACGGTGAAGTCACTGCTGAATAGATGCATGCAGAACGTTTCAAAGACAGAGTTATATGGGGGCAGGGAGTATGCACAGTATTTTGATGACACTTCACTTGGGAGACATTTTTCAAGGTGCTAATATGAAATCGCATATTAGGGTAAGGCGGGCATTTCAAGTTTGTACAAATGCCTAATTTTTCTCGCACAATTCTCTGTTGCCCTCGCATTGCCCAGTATGCAATAACTAGAACTCAAGACATTTACTACTGCATAATACTATGGTCTGGCCGAGGCCCCTGAGTCACGTGGCAGCACGACACATTCTGTTTGCTGGGTGAAGCAACCTCGTGTGCATACAACATGGCAGCTTACAACGTGGGGCCCGTTGGTGAACCTCACACTCAGGTCGTGTGCAATGTACGGCCCTGGTGGGTGTCAAACCGCACAGCAGCATCGCACTGCTCGGTGAAAAGTGACAGCTAAGTTTCTTTGAAAAAAATGTATTCATTGCCTTAAGAGGACACACACATCCCGTGGGCACATATAGGTGATACTGTAAAACCCTGTCAAGGTAGCCCTGGGCCATGAAACCTGACAAAGCTGAATGCGTGGCTAACTGGGAACAGATCACTTTGCGACAGACTTTAAACATAGTCCGACAGGAGTTCAAGTTAGAAAAAGCAGTGGTGCATGGAAATGAAAATCTAAGGGGCATCTAGTTTAGTGCTATCATTTCACTCCAACTTTGGTAGCACACACAGCTCCCCGTCAACAGCAGCAGGCCAGCAGACTTGAGCAAGAGGGTCAACGCCTGGCAGGTGCTTGGACCATTTCATCGCCAAGCGTCGGCAAGTTGCCATGCCAATGCCATTACACTGCTCCCAACACCCCATTTCTCCTTTTCTTTTTTACACTACCTTATGCCCCACAAGTGACAAAACCAAAAATGAGGCAATGCATGACTGATAGTTCATCAATATCATACCTGAGAACGACAGGGCAATGCGAGTTAGCAAACATGGGAATTGTCTGAACAAACCTTTGGTAATATTCAAATGAGACCATCTATGTGGTGAACTGATGCTTTGGGTGTCCACTTGTGTTGGTGTGCCCTCAAACCACAACACACTGATGAGAGGCAAAACTAAGGTCACAAGTGTATTGATCTTTTTTTCATCATTGCCATTGGAATTTCATGGATGCATAATATGACATATGATATGATATGATATGGCATTTATAACGCACCTGTACACACAAGTGTTTCAAGACGCGACACGGCAAGGGAGGGGGGGAACAGAGGGAAGACTGAGACAGCGATCCTACTAGGCCGAATGGCATTCAGATCGCGCAAGTGCAGGGGTAGGGGGAAGAGGAAAAGTGCAGCGTGGGAGGTGGGAAGGGGACAGTGCAGTACATGGGGTAATAAAATAAATAACAATAAGAGAAGTAGGGCCAGCTGGTGGCAAGTGCAAGGGTAAGTGCAAACATCAGGAGGTGTCAAGTGCTGGTGGGGGACTGTAGGGATACAGAAAACAGTCCCAAGTGTGGGGTTTGCCAGGGAGGAAGGGACCTGGGCCCAAGATCAGAGGGCGGCCAGGTAACCAGTACAGCTTCAGTCGGAAATTCAGCAGGGGAGAGGAGGAGAGAAATCAGAAGCAGAAAGGAAGGTTTTGAGGTGCTTTGGAACTAGAGATGGTTCTCCTCAAATTTCAGGGAGGCAGGGAAGCTGTTCCAGAGGGAGGCCCCAGCCGAGGAAAGAGATCTACCACCAACTCGTTCCTTCAAGAAGCGACTGACCCTGAGGGAGTTGGAGGCGGATGAGCAAAGATCTCGAGAAGGAAGATATTTACAAAGAGAGAGTTGAAGTTATTGAGGCCCCAGGCCCTAAAAGGCCTTGTGGACAATGCAGAGGGTTTTGAACTTAATCCTTGCAGCCACTGGGAGCCAGTGCAGAGATTTCAGTCCTGGAGAGATACGATCCCTGGGCTTGAGGCCAAGGACAATTATCACAGTCCTGCTTTTGGATGAGTTGCAGAGGTCGGAGAGTAGAATCAGGCAGATTTAGAAGGAGGCTGTTGCAGTAGTCCAGCCTAGAGAGAACCAGAGCTCTGGAGACAGCGAGTTTCTGGGGGAAGGAGAAGAAAGGAAGAATACCTCTAAGGAGGTGCAGCTGGTAGTGAGACTTCCTAGAGACGTCAGAGATGTGAGGAGAGAAGGAGAGTGAGGAGTCGAAGATGACCCCGAAGTGGGAGCAGGAAGAGGGCCAAGAGAGGCCGGCCAGAGAGTGACAGGAAAGGAGGGAGCGGTTGTGCCGATGAGAATCTCAGTCTTACTGGCATTAAGGCAGAGATCATTGGTGGCACACCACTCCTGAATAGCAGACATACAGTCAGAGATGAGAGACGAAGAAGAGGTGGCCGAAGGTAGCCTGAAAAAGAGCTGAGTGTCATCCGCATAGCACTGGAAGTTGGGGCAGAGAGCGGCAATGCGGTGCGCAAGAAGTACCAGGTATTGGTTGAACAGCCAGGGAGAGAGATTAGACCTCTGGGGGGATAGCACAGGTAGAGATAAAGATAGAGGAGATGAAGGACCCAAGTTGGACCTGAGAAGGTCGATCAGAGAGGAAAGAAGTCAGCCACACCAGGGCCTGACCGGTGATACCCAGGTTATCACAGCGGCGGTTGAGCAGGATGGAATGGTTGACTGTGTCAAAGGCAGAAGAGAGATCAAGCAAGATGAGGACACACTGGGTGTTGGAAGCAAAGTTTGAGAGCAGGTCTTCACGAATGTTCAGGATTGCAGTTTCCGTGCTTCTAGCAGCTCTGAAGCCAGACTGATGGTCATGAAGACAGCCAACAAGTCTGAAGATTAAGCTGGAAGATGGCCAGCTTTACCAGGAGTTTGCCCAAGAAGGGAGTGATGGAGATTGGGTGATAGTTAGCCGGGCAGGACGGGTCCGCAGAGGGTTTCTTAAGAAGAGGGTGCACAAGGGAGTGCTTCAGGGAGGGTGGGGAGACTCCAGTGGCGAAGGAGTGGTTGCAGAAGTTGGCCCGAGGAGGAGCCAGGGAATCAATGTGATCCTTGATGGTTTTGGAAAAACAGGGATGAACCTGTTTTGATGAGACTTTCATAGATCAGACTTGTCTAGAAACCTCATCTGGGGAGAAGAGGGGAAAAGCTGAGAAGGAGGGAGGGGAGGTGGCCAAAGAGGGGCCAGACGAAGAGCAGGGTGTAGAGGGCAGAGGGGGAGAGGAAGAGAGAGAGAGGACAGGATGTCCTGAGTTTTAGAGATGAAATGAAAAGCCAGAGCCGTGCAGAGGGCCTGGGCAGGGACAGGAGAGGTAGAAACTGCAGAAGGATTCGCCAGTTCCTTGCAAATTTTAAAGGGTTTGGCTGAGTTGTTAGATGCCGCAGAGAGGGGGGTTTGGATGTGAGCTCTCTTCTTGGTGCGTACAGAGAGCCAGTATTGCCTTTGGAGCAGGCAGCAGGCCAGTTTGTCAGACCATGCACCAGAAGCACGCCATTTCTGCTCAGCACCCTTGCACTTGCGTTTTGAGGGTGACGAGGTCTGAGTCGTACCAGGAATTGCACTTGGCTTTGGGCTTCAAGCAGATCCCCATGACAGGGGCAAGAACATCGAGGGTATCAGATATAGCAGAGTGGAGCATGGAAAGGGCTGTGTCAGGGTGTGTGTCAGCCAAAGGGGGGTGGTGAGAAAGTGGCAGCGAACGCCTCAACTGACACATGCTTCATGGGTCGGATAACCGAGAAGGTAGGTGGCAGTGCTGGAATTGGCTTAGCCTGGGGGGGCGGGGAGGGTAAGATGGGAAGAAATGAGAAAGTAATCACTCCAGGAGAGAGGAGTGGTTAGAAGGACAAAAAAGAGAAAGTCTGAGGAGATAAGATATCCAGAGTGTGCCCTGCAGAGTGAGTCAGGCCAGAAGGGAGAATAGAGAGGGAGAGAGTGTTGCAGAGGTCGCGAAAGAGTCCAGAGGAAGCACAGGAAGCATCCAGGTGGATGTTAAAGTCTCCAAGAAAGAGGAGTTGAGTGTTCAAGAACAGGAGGGAAGAGGAGAGGTCTACCCATTCAGAGAGGAAGGAGGAGGTCTGACCAGGTGGCCGATAGATAGTAGCCACAGTCACAGTAAGGGAATGGCTAGGAGAGAGAGACAGCCTGCAGACGAGGTATTTGAAAGTGGAGTAGGCCTGCGTAGGAATGACAGAGGCAGGAATCCACTCTGGGAAGATCAGGGCTTGGTTGGACCTGGGCACGGAGAGGATCTTGTAGCCATCTGGGTGGAGAGTGTCAAGCTTGTGACAGAGCTGGCCATGAATCAAGTCTGGGTGAGACCGAGGACATTGAGGTCAAGTTCCTTCAGGAGGCGGCTGACATCAGAGGAGTATTTGACAGCTGAGCGAGAGTAAAGAGTGGCAATATGGAGAAGTTTGATGTCCTTGAAAGACTTCCGGCGAAGGGTACAAATCATAGGTACGCCCTGCAGAGGTGTAGAAAAGGAAGGAGGAGATATCAAGGTAGCCAAGAAGGAGACAGCCAGGGAAGGCAATGAAGCCATGGAGGCAAAAGAGGGGACTGCAGGAGAAGGAAGGAAATGGATGAGGCGCGGGAAGCATCTATCAAAGAGGAGAAGATTGGCCTGAGGGCCTTGGACAAAGATGGTACCATTCAAGTAAACGTTACCTTAGAGGAGTCGAAGGAGGCCAGGTGGGCCTCCCACCAGGTGCCACCGTTGATGGGAGAAGAAGAGAAAGGAGAAAGCACAGAAACCATATGAAGAGTCCATAGGTCTGGTGAGGGAACGACAAAGAGGATGTTGGTGAAGGTTTGCCTGGAGGCGGCACTGGTATATGTGTAAGCGATAGGGAGGCCTGGGTTGGAGACCAGGATATTCTTTTTAAACTTCTTCCTACCAGATTTATTGAGGAGAGCAGGATAGTCAATAGAAAAGCTGTTAGAAAAGATAGGAGAGACATAGAGAACCATAGAGGAGGTGAGGAGAGAAGAGGAAGGGAGCGGGAAGGGTAAGGGAGGACACTAGGGAAGGACACAGGGCAGGGTGCAAGCGGACGAGACAGAGAGAGGCAAGACAAGTTGAAAATTGGACAATATGACAGGCACTCAGACAATGGTGGAAAGTTTCTAGGTGAATGCTTAACTAAGAAGTCGACCACAGAATGGCAAAACTATCACAGTGATATTTAGATGCTGGAGAAGCACACCTAAATCTGAGAGTCCTGTAAGGAGGTGAAGGGGCTAGGTTTACAATGCAATTTTAAATACTTCACAATGCAATTTTTAGTCTGAACACACCTAAGTCTGAGAGTTTGCTATGTGGACAGGGGTATGCAGGGTAGCGATAGGGTCTGAGCCTGGTTGATGGCTGGCAACTGGCTTCCCCTGCTGACACCTGCAGAAACTGGGTGGAGTCGCCTCTGTAGGAGCCACCTTTGGCCTAGGGAGGGGCCCTTAGCCACAGGGTCTGCCGGGCAGAGGCTTGCCCGGGGGGGGGTCAGTAAGAGAAGCAATCAGCCAATCGGAGGAGGATGGGTGGGTCAGGAGGAGGGTGGGAAGGGGGAAAAACCAGAACAGCAGAACGGGAGGTTGGGCAGGAAGGGGGCCTGCGACGGCTGGGGGCACAACCAGGCGCCAGATATTAAATAAAAATGGACCGAGGAGGGTCACTGCTCCCCTCGTTGGCATCTGGAACAAGTGGCAACCACAAGGGCTGCCCAGGGCTTGTTTATCTTTAAACTGATTCAATTGTTTCTATTTTGTTAATAAATAGACCTCCTATGCAACCCTGTGTTTCTTGTCCTGAAAGGAGAAGTAAGACTGTAGGCAATCAATTCTGTTTAATTGGGGGTTTCAAGTTCATTAAAAAGTACTTTATCAAATAAAGGAAAAGTGTGTGCGCCTGGTATGTGGTGGGTGGAAAGTTCCCTGAATTAGATGTCGCCTGAATAAAAAATCCTACACTTGCTTGGCTTCAATTGTAATCTTCCATTTGGCATAGGGAAGCTAAAGATACAATCATATTCTTTTTGGTTGACATGTTTCTGTAACTATTTTTAAATTGCCAGGCTAATTTCTTATGTAATTTTTGTATGTTTCCAGGCATTGTTATAAAATGAACTCATAACCAAGCTCTTAAAATCTAAGTATTATAAATGTATATGAACTAAAGCTGGAAAGATATTGTGGCATATGCTTTACTTGCAGACTGAGCCCAAATGCCGGTTTCACCACTTGTACAAAATGTGTGATCCTGGGCAGATTTTTAACCTTACTGTGTCTTATCTGGAACAAATGAGACTCCCCATAAATTATTTCGTTTGCAGCTTTTGTTATTAAAAAATCATTGTCCACAGCTTGCTAAACTATAGTGTTGCTCCATATATAACAATAGTGACCATTCATATATTGCCAACACAAAGTTATTTGTCTCTTGGGTGACACATTGATAATATAGGGCATCTTTAGAAATAAAATTACAATAAGTGACTAATGACACTGATTGTAATGTTTGCTGTGATGTCACTTCTAATGATGTTAATAGACATACATACATTCTAATTTGCATGTCTTTGTCTCACAGGGGTTCTGAAATTCCAGGACAGAGCTGGAAAGAAATATAGCAGGACAGTGCACTGTATGCATAACAGTCTTGCGGGTTTGCTATTTTCATGTGCTTTGTATGTGTTTGAATGCTTCGCACTAAAGTTACCATAAAAGTGCATACAGGGCAAAGAAGGGCTCGAGCAATACTATACAGGCTCGCACACGCCACAAAATGCTCTGATGCACTTCTGCTCCTGCAAAACCATTTTTTTATTTTATTTTTTATGCACAAAACATAGTAAATAAATGTTATATTACGTTACACAACAGTTCCAATCATACATTAAAAAACATAGTTTAAAATATAAAATAAGTCTTAAATTTCATTTTAAACAATGGCAATCAATCCCTCATAATAATTCAGTTAAATCAGTCAAAACTAATTTTGCAAGTGCCAAAAAAAAAAATCCTTTGGACAATCAAACCGGTGCCCATCTTTAAATGATCATTGCTTAGTCACAATTACACCTTAATACTATGACTAATACTTGATAACTCATGTTCAAAGTACTATATCCAACATTTTAAATATGTCTATAATCATCCAATATAAATGTATCAATTTCCAAGAGCTATTACCCAGCATTAAATCTGCCCAAAGAATGTTGCCTAATCTCCAAGGAACAAAAATCTTTAATCCGTCTAAAGTGTTGCTGCTTAGTGTGTCGGGTGTCTACACAGGAGAGTATCAAATGGTTAATTGTCTCCTCATGCCCATTAATTTTACAAAGCCAGAACGTCCTCTCATTCTCCTCCAATTGGATCATAGGACCCATGTATTCTAAAGTGGGGAGGTGATTGAATTTAAATCGCAATTAAACGGACCACACTCTAAAACCAGGAAACAAGAAGATATATTTTGAAAGATTCCTTTATTTCCTTGGAAAGCGACTATGTTCCTTGTGGAGGGAATACGAATTTAACCCATCTACAATCTCACACCAATCTTGGTGAAACAGCTTCCACTTAACTAATTCAGAATTCTACATGATAATAATAATTCTTTAATGTGGTATAGATTGAAATAAATTCAAACTTTACACATATTACAAATTACAAACATTATACTCACATCATAAATATACAAAAAACATGAATTAATAACAATATAGAAATCAACTAAAAAGGACAGTTAAACAACTTTCCTTATGCTATTTACAGAAGTTCATATCTGAATGTATTACATAGAACATAGAACAACTTGCATCTCGGATGTCATTGAAGTGAGTATTAAAGAGTACTCACTGTATTCCTTGATATCCCCAGTATTTGGAATAGTTACAGTCCACGGGCCAGGCTAAGTTCGACCTGTTGCCAGACGTTATATAATGCACTGAATAAGTGCATATTGCAGGTGTTAGTGCAATATCGCCAGAATGACATTTCGCATATAGTTGTAGGATTGTGCACGAATTCACCCAGATAGCGTAAGATTGTATTCTTCAAAGTCAGACATTCCGTAAGAAGATGTCTAGCTGTCTCCGGACATTCTGAGGATTTACAAAGACGGCATATACGCTCAGCAGCCGGGATATTATCCCATGCTCCTCTGATGTGCAAAGGAGGCAATTGCTCCCATCGAAACAATACGATGAAGCGTCTAAGTCTTCTCGAGTGGCATAAATATAGATAGGCTTGCGGTTTCATAAAATTGTATAATCTATATTTCACAAAATGGTGTGTCTTAAGGCTACCTATGTGTGTAAAGTTCTTGAGCCAATCCCAGAGGTCCACTTTTTTTCCTAGTGCATTTAAGGTTTCCTTGGTGACAGTAGCCCCTCTATGTGTCCATCCAATATCAACGAGAAATTTGGTCATATCTTTATGTAGGGGCGAAGTAGTATATTTTTTGGTCACCTCCTGATGTATCACAGTTAATAGGGGGTTCATAGTGCCACTTATCATCTTAAGGTAAAGCCCTGCTCTTTTCTTCAATAACATTGCCTTCAGAGAGGGAAGACCCAGTTCAAGTCTAATCAGGGACATAGGGACCCCTGGGGGTAGCCCCAATATCCGTCGCCAGAACTTGCCCTCCAGCACATGCAGCCACGCTAGGTCTAATGTGTGCATTGACTCAAGGCCATACATAATCATGGGGGCAAACACTTGAATATAAAGGTGGCGCTTTCCCCAGCGGGTAAAGCCACCCTGCTTGTTTGCAAAGGAGGAAATTAATGCTATAGCTTGCATCGCCCTAGTAATGCGACCCTGTCTACATAGTAAGTAATCGCCAAGAGGCTCAATTTCAACTCCTAGGTAGTGATAGAATGGAGCATAGGGTATAAGATTTTCATGTACTATCAGGTTCACTCGCGATACTCTTCTTCTCGTGAATCTAAGGACTTTTGTTTTGTCCAGATTTATGGTCAATCCGTTGGCATAGTCCCATATGGCAGAAGCGGAACGCCTCAAACCACCTATGGTATTGTCAAAGACAACCAGATCATCCGCATATGCTAATACGACACACGATGCTTCACCAATTTTAGGAGGGCAATTATCAACCTCAGCTAATACTGCAGGAATATCGTACACATATATATTATAAATAAGGGATGTAGTGAGGCAGCCCTGCTTTACCCCCCTATCTTGGATCACATTTCTGGTCATATTTCCGTCCTGATCTAACCCCAGGCGCGCCGTAGTATTTTGATGGAGTAATCTAAGGTAATATAATATACCTGGCGGACATCCCAATTTCTCTAGCTTAGTCCATAACCTCTCACGTGGGATGGAGTCAAATGCGGCCTTAAAGTCGATGTAGAGGGCGTACAACGTGGGCTGCCCCTTACTAAGCGCCCGTGTACAGAGTATTTCCATAATCAAGAGGTTATGTGAGGTGGAAAAATCCTGTCTAAAGCAGCATTGGAATCTGCTGAGTATTTTGGCATTTTCTACCCATTTCTGCATCTCACAAAGCAATAGTGAGGCAAAAAGTTTACCTGAAATGTCAAGCATGGATAGAAGCCTGTAATTATTAGGGTCAGAACAGCTGCCTTTTTTAAATACAGGAATGAAAATAGCTGTCTGCCAGGACCGGGGAATTGTCCCCTGCACTAGAATCTTATTGAATAGTAGAGAGAACAGGTCGGCCCTAAAAAGGGGATGGTTCTTGTTCACTACGTTAGCTTGCCCATTAGGGCCAGGGGCTCTAGTGGACTTAAGGATAGCTATTTTATTCAGTATTGCATCTACTGATACATCAAAAGGCAAATGGATAGGAACCTTCTCCGATACTCTGCTCATGGATTCCACTCCCCTGAATTTCGGCTTAGTAGGAATTTTACCCATGTCTCCTCACTTATTGGGTTAATTAAGGGGCCTTTTACCTTCTCTCTATTCTCGTTTAGTAATGACCAAATGCTACAAGAATTTCTAGCGCAAATCGTTTGTATCAGCCGCTGATATCTGGTGTTTTTCTCTATTATCTTAATGTTCTTAATATTCGCTTTATAACAGTTTTTGATAATTCTTAATTTTTCGTGGTATAGAGCTCCAGATAAGTTCATGTGTTTCAGGTCTCGGATTGCCTTTCTTAGCCCTCTCTTGGCATCCCTGATTTCCCTATTAAAGGGAAGTATAGCACCCCCAATTTTTAGCATATGTCCTTTGTTGGCCATGGCATGCTGACCCGAGAATCCCGATATCCAGTCTTCAATTTCATTTGCCGTCATAAGTTTGAAGTCACAGAAGCCCCGAACTAAAATAGGTTCAAGAGCTTCAGTGGCCAATCTTATGTTCTTCTCAGACCACACTATTCTAGATTGTGCACGGTTGGCTTGAATGGTACCCATGTTAGCAGGAGAGGAAGTTGATATAGGAATGCTAAATATACACTGTAGCGACGCATGGTTGCTCCATATATTAGGCTTAACTTACATATCGCTTACTCTACTCTGCATCTCGGGGCACATGAATATATAATCTAATGTGCTCATTAATGATCTACTCGCCCAAGTGTGTCTCCCTGGCCGATCTCCCAAAGTACAGCCATTAATCATAGCCATATCCCAGGCTCCAAACAATTGCAGCCAGCCTAATCCCTCAACCTCCCTCTTTCCATGGCACATCCAGCACCTTGCATTGAGATCAGGGTTGGAGGAAGGATATAAGTGTCTTGTCCGTCATATGGCAATTAAAATCCCCCATAACCACCACAGCGACATTGCCCGTCCTTAGCAGCCAAGAAGACAATAAATCTTGTATTGCCTCTTGCAGTGAGTCCCGAAACAGTTCTCATGGGGGATTATACAGATTGATTAAAAGAAACCTTCCCGAGCCATTTTTATCATGATATTCGACCTCTACTGCCAACAGCAGCTCCTCAGATTTACATTGAATCTTTCGGGACATAAACGTGTTCATTTCCCCCGTAAGTAAACCACCATATGGACGCCCCTTGCTGCCCCGTTTAGCAAACGCTTGATGTATAACAAAACCATCTAACAGTAAAGGGTCAAGAGACCATGTCTCTTGTAGACATATGCAACTATGTTGGGACAGTAAGTCTACAGAGCCCTCCGACCTTAAGAGGAGGGAGAAGCCTGTGCAGTTCCAAGAAAGTAAAGACAAACATCAATGGTTCTGTAACAGTTGCGGGATGGATTCTAGAAGTGACTTCAGGACTTGCTGTATTTCGACTAGAGCAGGATTGTCCCCTCCCCCAGATTTGAGCACATTAGCCACAGGAGCTGTTACCATAGTGTCCTCTGGATCGGCCGAGGGTACCTTCTCCAGCGGGTCCACATCAATGTCAATGTCCACTGCATTCAGATCTTCTTTATATTTTCTGATGAGTTGCGCCGTAGTCGGAAAAATGCAATGTAAGGCAGAGACATTAGGGTTGGGGCCCGACAGGGGTTCAATAAATAAGAAATCCTCAGATTTTAGGACACGAAAGTTGAGGTATGTGATATATTCTTGTTAGTAGCTCTGAGCGTGATAACCAGGGATTTTTGTCACTAGGATACAAATTCTTAATGAAACAGATACGATTCGTATTTATGTCCTTCGCTGCCTTCTTCGGTTCCGATGGTAAGGGCTCGGCAGGTTCTTCCACCGCCCTTATTTCAGGGAGAAGCTCCGGCTGCATATGCATACTAGTTTCCAAATCAGGCTCAGAGGACACTTCATTTGGGTGCATTCCCGTTGACTTCTCTTTGGGTATCAGCCAGTCTATTAGAGGGCCTTTTGCCTTTGCCGCCCTTTGAGCTGCTCTCACCAGTCTTTTCCTGGACTTTTTTGAGCAGGTCTCTGGTGCCGGTTTGGGAACTGTTACAAGTGGTTGGGCCCCTTTTGCAGCTGACTTATTTTTAAGTGCCTTTTTTGCTAATCTTCGTTGTTTCCGTGTGCGAGGACACCGGGGGCTTTGCTCATGCTCTTGATCATCAGCAACCACAGGGATTTCCTCAATTATGCTGTCGCTGTTGGGCACATATTGTGCTTCACCCCCCTCCGCCACATCATCCTGCTCGTCAATCTCCTCGACTGTCTGTAAAGCATCAGATAGATTCATTTCTGCCTCTTCTCGGAGGAGATCCTTTTGCTCTAAAGCCAATGTGATGGTATTAGTATTGGACAAAATACGCCTGACATTTGTAGGAGTATTTTAAGGGCAAATTGGAGAGCAGCCACCGATGATTGTAGCTCAGTTATCTGTAATGAGCTTTGCTGTGATTCGATATTATCTTCCATCTCATTATCCGGTTCATCCTCCATCGACGCCATTACCAGAATAGGAGAAGCAGACAGACCTCTGCTGATTCCCCCACCGGTATGCTCCCCCGAGACACTGTTCATGCTGTTTTCTTTTAAAGGCGTTATGCCACTGGATGACCTATGGGGAGTTTGTGCTCGCATCCCTCTCTGTATCGTTAGACAAAGGTCTAAGAAGGAATTATTGCCTATGTCGTCGAAATTGGAGGTATTTAAAGAAATGCCGCCACTCTCTATCGGTACGGGTGTTTCATCAATTGCAGTGGAATTCGTGGCCAGGGGTGGGTTCACAGGAAAGAACTCAGTTATAGCCCCTTGCGCCACCGGAAGAGCATATTTGGCATTCTTTTTGGGTTTGCCCCCTTTCTTATGGGATTCCTTGGGTTCCTTTATGGGTTGGGATTTATTTTTACGTAGATTATAGATCGAGTGGGGTACTCTTCTTCCCCGCTGCATGTCTACGTTATGGCTCAATTCACTTCAAGAGTTTATATCCAGTAAGTGCAGGTCAGTCCAGGCAAGCAAGGTAATAAGGGCTGCTGCTAGAGGGCGGAAAGGGTTTACCTCTAGATCTGCACTGGTGAGGTAACTAGATTGAATTTCCCACCTTTTTCTGGCACCCCTCCACCAGTATAGTGACCCAGGGAGCTTGCAAGCCCGGATCAAAGGCCACAGCCCGCAGTCTCCGGGAGAAACTCACAGGCTCCCCTTCTTCTCAGGATCAACTCCAGCCCACTTCAAAGGCAACGGATTAGTCTGAATTAGCCAGAGATTTATATATTTATTCGCCCCTCAACGGCCTTCGCAGTCTCGCTCTAAAGGTGGTCACTGTAATTACCTATCTAAGCAGAGACCACCTCTTTCAGGGGGGGGGGCTCCTTCATAGAGGGCGCCTATCACCCAGTACCTCAGCAACTGGCCACATACTGAGATTAAAGGCTGCCAGAAACCGTTAATGCAGGGAGCCACAAGAAGCCACAGGGAGCCGCCGCGCCGTGCCGCGCTGTATTACAGCAGGGAAGAGATTCCTCGGCTGGATGCAGCGCGGCTAGCTTCCGCGTGCTTCCGTTCTTCCGGCTCCAAACCCGCTTCTCACCTTCTGGCTGCCAAGTCAGCCCTGCTCGCCTCAATCTCCCCGCGAGAGGCTTCCTGCTCACTCGCTCGCCCGACTCTCGTCTCTGCTCCGTCTCCTCCGTCGAGTTCCAATTCCAGGATGAAGACTAGAGGAAAGGACCCACGTACGTGTGTGAGCGTGTCAAGCCGCACCTCTCACTGCAACAGGTTTCACGCTGAGGCCGCTTCCGACACACCTCGTCCACACAGAATTCTACATGGGTTTATTCTCATCTAGGCCAAACAAACCATTTACCATAGTGGACGCAAACTTGTTTAGCGAAGGAATAGACTTTTCTTTCTATGCTAGATTAAGCATCTCAAAAAGAGATTTGGAAGGGGGAACTAAGAATTTATAAAACAAGCATATGTTGGCCCAAGTGACTCAAGCAGCCAATGTAACCAAGCCAAACTCGTAGCGGATAACACAATTCGCAACCAAAAAGGGAGGCCCAGACCCAATTTCCAGATACACCCCTCAAGAGAACTTAAAAGAAGCTGGAATCAAACAAAGACCATTCCAATCCATATATTAAGCATGGAACTACTTTAGCTAAGTAACATTTCCAAAAGGGAAGTAATGTGAAGCTACAGATTGAAAGTTGTAGTCTCTTTAGTGGAGTGATATGAGCTTTGGGCCACGCTCTCATATCACTTTCCAAGGCTGTGCACGACTCCTTGTATGTGAGATTAAAACCAAGGTATCTAACAGAGTTACTGAGTTCCAAACATGACTATTAAGTTGTTATCATCAGTGTAAGATGCAAACACTGACTACTTTCATTGTAGTCCCACAGGAGTCAAGTTAAAGAACAATAAATCTCTCTCCTGGAGTGATCACTTTCTCCTTTCCCCCCAGCTCACTCTCGCCAACTTCAGCACTGCCAACTACCTGCTGGGTTACCTGACCCATGAAGCGTGTGTCAGTTGAGGCTTTCGCTGCCACTTTCTCAACCCCACCTCCCCCTTTGGCTGACTCACACCCTGACACAGCCCTTTCTATGCCCCACTCTGCTATATCTAATACTCTTGATGTTCTTGCCCTTGTCATGAAGATCTGCTTGAAGCCCAAAGCCAAGTGCAACTCCTGGTATGATTAAGACCTTGTCTCCCTTAAACACAAGTGCAGGGTAGCTGAGAGGAAATGGCATGCTTCTTGTAAATACTCAGACAAACTGGCCTGCTGCCCGCTGCAAAGGCAATCCCGGCTCTCTGTCTGCACCAAGAAGAGAGCCCTTATCCAAGCCTGCATCTATCTAGCATCCAACAACTCGACCAAACTCTTTGAAATATGAAAGGAGCTGGCCAATCCTGCTGCAGTCGCTACCTCTCCTTTGCCCTCCCAGGCCCTCTGCATGGCCCTGGCTTCTCATTTCATCTCTAAAACCCAGGACATCCTGTCCTCTCTCTCTTTCTCTACTTCTCCTCCCTCTACTCCCCACTCTCCCTCTGGCCCTTCTGTGGCCACCCCTCCTCCCTCCTTCTCTGCCTTTCCCATGTTCACCCCAGATGAGGTTTCTAGACAAGTCTGGTCTATGAAAGTCTCATCAAAACAGGATCTCCCCTGTTCCTCTAAAACCATCAAGGACCACATTGACACCCTGGTGCCGGCTCTGGCCAACTTCTGCAACCACTCCTTCCCCACAGGAGTCTTCAATTCCTCCCTGAAGCACTCCCTTGTGCATCATTTTCGTAAGAAACCCTCAGCCAACCCCTCCTGCTCTGCTAACTAACGCTCAATTGCCATCACTCCTTTCCTGGGAAAACTCACTGTCAACCATGCCATCCTGCTCAACCATCTCCGTGATAACCTCAGTATCACTGATCAGACCTTGGCATGATGGACCTCTTTCCCCTCCAATCGACCCTCCCAGGTCCAACTTGGGTCCTTCCTCTCCTCTATCTCGATCTCTACCTGTGGTGTTCCCCAGGGGTCTAACCTCTCTCCCTGGCTGTTCAACCAATACCTAGCACTTCTTGCCCACCGCATTTCCGCTCTCTGCCCCAACTTTCAGTGCTATGCGGATGGCACTCAGCTCATTTTCAGGCTCCCTTCTGCCACCTCTTCTCCTTCTCTCATCTCTGACTGTCTGTCTGCTATCCAGGAGTGGTGTGCCGCCAAGGATCTCTGCCTTAATGCAAGTAAGACTAAGATTATCCTCATTCGCTTACCTGCTTCCTCCTTTCCTATCACTCTCTGGCTAGCCTCCGTTGGCCCTCTTCCTTCTCCCACCTGTGAGGCTAAAAACCGTGAGGTCATCTTCGACTCCACAATCTCCTGCTCTCCTCACATTTCTGATGTCTCCAAGAAGTCACACTACCAGCTGCACCTCCTCAGAGGTATTCTTCCTTTCCTCTCCTTCCCCCAGAAGCTCACTGTCTCCAGAGCTCTGGTTCTCTCTAGGCTTCACTACTGCAACAGCCTCTTTCTAAATCTGCCTGCTTCTACTCTCCACCATCTGCAACCCGTCCAGAACAGGACTACATGACTTGTCCTTGGCCTCAAGCCCAGGGATCGTATCTCTCCAGGACTGAAATCTCTGCACTGGCTCCCAGTGGCTGTGAGGATTAAGTTCAAAACCCTCTGCATTGTCCACAAAATCTTCTGGGGCCTGGGACCTCAATACCTTCAAATCTCTCTCCTAAACATCCTGCTGCTTAAGCTCTTCGCTCAGCCACCTCCAACTCTCTCAGTGTCATTCGCTTCTCCAAGCAACGAGTTGGTGGTAAATCGTTTTTTCTTCGGCTGGGGTCGCCCTCTAGAGCAGCCTCCCTGCCTCCCTGAAACTTGAGGAGAACCATATCTGCTTTCGGAAGCACCTCAAGACCTTCCTCTTTGCTTCAGCTTTCTCTCCTCCTCTCCCCTGCTGAACTCCTGACTGAAACTGCACTGGTCACCTGGCTATCCTCTGTTCTCGGGGCCAGGCCCCCTCCCCCGGCAGCTGCACCCCTGCACTGCTTCCCGGGCAACCCCTGCACTTGGGGGCTGTTTCTGTATCCCTACAGCCCCCACCAGCCCTTGACACTTGATGCCTGTACTTGCCACAAGCTGACCGCACTTTTTACCTATTGTTTATTTATTCTATTTATTTATTACTGTTGATCCTATGTACTGCACTGCACTTGCACTTTCCTTCCCCCTTGCACTTTCCCTTTTCCCCTCTCCCCTGCACTTGCGCGATCTCAATGTCACCTGGACTAGTAAGATCGTTGTCTCTGTCTTCCCTCTGTTCCCCCTCCCTTGCCTCGACGCGTCTTGAAACACTTGTGTATAGGCGCGTTATAATTGCCATATCATATCTCTGGCAAAGGCCAACCAATGTATTTTGGCAGAGCCGAGCATAATGGGGAAAGAAATAGTCTACTCCCATTGAAGCTCTATATCCGAGAGATAGATGTTAAAAAGAAGGGGTGCCAGAAGACACCCCCGTCTTAATCCCACAGATGTTTAAATAGGCCTAGAAAAGGAGCCATCCTTTGAAATTCTACTCTGGATATAGGCGTTATGATGGAATAAGGAAATCAGCTTAACTAATGGCGGGGGCATTCCCCCTGCCAGATGTTTATGGCAAAGATTGAATTGATAAAGAGTGCATTTGATAGAGTTAAAGTCCAAGGAGGCCATGTAAGCCATATCAAGAGTGCCACTGGAAACCGAAAGCCTAATATGGGATATAATGGCTGCATTAAGTGGGGTTCCAACTTGTTTACGAAAATGCTAAACTCCATGAAGCAGGAAAAACACCTGTGTCCATAATTTTTGGGAATAAATGACAATTTTGACGGCCACAAATCGGGATCGTGTTTCAAGGTTATGGTAGCTAAACTATTGGGACTGGGCTCCCACACAGGCACACATATACGTGCACATGTATGATAGCTGGCACCGCTAAGAACTTGTCATATGGTTTAAGTGTGTGTGTTCTGATGTTGTGATCAGGCCCGTTTCTTGGCCTGGGCGAGGCGGGCAGCTGCCCGGGGTGCAATAGCCCCAGGGGGCGCAATTGCACTGGTCCCTGGAGCCTCTGGAGGGGATCAAATTCTCCAGTTTGTGAGGCGGCGCATTTTAGTGGAGAAGTTGCGCGGGTCAGGTGCTGGCACTGCCCTGACATTACATGAGTCAGAGGCTCACTCTGACCACTTCGCGGGGGGCAGGTGAGGCGGTTACAGCGGCATAAGCACAACAATGAAAACACTTGATGTCCCCCTGCAGTTAAGACCAGCCCCTCCCAAACGATGCCGGCAGGAAACTGCTAATAGTGGGCCATTAGTCACTGAATGGTTTCTTGCTGGCATTGTGATGGGAGGGGAGGTGCAGTGGAGGGTGGGGAGTGGACGTGCCTTGCAGGGACGTACTGTGGGCCCCGACACGGTACAAACCGAGACCCGTTTCAGCCCATGGTGCGTCCCTGCAAGCCCAGAAAATGGCAAAAATAATAGTTTAAAGCGGCGCTATTTCTTTCATGCTGCTTCTTTGCCAAACTATATATCAATTAGACTTTAAACCACTTCCATGGCACTGGTGATGGGTTACTTCATTATGCTGATAATAGTTTTGACCAGTGTTGCTGAGTAAATATTCTTTAAGCCACGACCCGGTTTATTTATTTATTTATTTATGCAATGTTTGTCGGGTACATGGACATGGATAATTTATTTATTTATGCAATGTTTGTCGGATACCTGCACCTGACAAACATTGCATAAATAAATATACAGGTACCCGACAAACATTGCATGAATAAATAAATAGTCTGGGTCCATGTATCCTTATAACAAGTCAGACTTTACTGTATCAAAGCATACACTTGATTCCCATTCAAAGAATTTGAAAGTGATTGTTTATTGGGCTCAGGTGTCTCCTTGTCATTGCCCTTTTGGCTTAGGTTGCCTCCAAACCCCCTTCAGCATCTTGTGTTCTTTGTTGGTTGTATATATTGCATCCTGTGCCATATTCATGGTCTCTTGGTGTGCACAGTCCTCATGATCTGCAGCCTAAGTGGGACTGGGGCATACAATTGTCTTGGGCACCAATGAAAAAGTGGCCCATCGTTGCAAATGGCAATTCATTCTTTGTGTGACGGACTGTTTGATTTTGGGTAGGAGTTGCTGAACAGCGTAGTTTGAGAGTGGCGCGTGGGGTACGGTGGATGTGGCGCGCGGGGTGCGTTGGTAGTGGGGCGCGGGATGGGTGTGGGGGGGTGCATTCCTAGTGTTCCCTGGGCACCAAATGGACTAGAAACTGCCCTGGTTGTGATAGTTGTGATAGAGAAGTGAAAAACTCTGTAATTGTTTATTGTTTTTTTTTTTATTTTTCTTCTGGTCTCTGGAGAAGTGAAATTCCCTTAAAGCCCTCATTGTATTGTAGTCAGTGTTGACTGCGCAGTGCTGTCTTTTTGACCTCGCCCTTCCCGCTCTCAGAAGCAATATCTTCCAGAGGCTTTCCTTTTGATCTGCGCGTGCAACCCCCTCCGACCTCCCCAACATCCAATTGGCATGTCTTAGTAGCTCCCGCTTCATTCTTCATAAAAGCTGCAGAAATTAGGTGCCTGGCGGAGGGCACGTAATGATGCTTTCTCCGGTTATTTAATCATGCATCCTCCATTTAAAGAACCCTCTGATCTGTGTAATTAGCCAGAGGAGTCGCGTGGGCCGTTGTAGCCGCAGAGCTGACGCACGCCTCCCGGCCACAGGTTGCGTGCAGGAAAGGGATTTGAAGTGATCAATAATACAGTGTAATGTTTTCCATGCTCCAGCAATGCCAAATCATCAGGCTTAAGTTGGCCACTAAGCCGGTCTCACAAAAGTCGATGCCCCAATCTAGCGGCTAAGGGACACTCACGCCTGAACGGAAAGCTCAGCAAAGCTCAATGCCTGTCCCCTTAAGACAGCTCTGCAGAGTAATGAGACATACTTGGGAAACTGGTCAACCCATTGCACCGCATCACTGAGCAGCAATGGGGCATACGAACACCTCGAGTCGGTATCTACGGGTGAAAACCAACTGAGCCACTCAACAAAAGAGGTACTAATTGGGTACGCGTTGGTTTGTGTTACTGAGAATGCGGCATCCATATATCCCCCTTTTGCATTTCTCACTCAGTGACACGCATGGGCTGCTGTGATTGAGCAAAGCCATTGAAGGGGCCGCTGAACCGGACCCTGCAATTTGAAAAGGATCCCCCTGGTGTTCAACAAGAGCCAAATCAGCTTTAAACCAGGCATACCAAAATCGATGTCCCATTAGTCTTTGTAGTCACACTAAATGCCACTATTTTCAGATGTGCCTTTTTTGAGCCTTATGTGTGTGTATTATGTTTAGGAGTTTCTCCACATTAACATTGAAAGGTCAAAACAAAATGGCCGCAATATAGTGTGGAGTTCAATGAAAAAGCGCAGGTACTCAAATCAAATATGAATTCCAACTGCATTTGTTTGGCTCAAACAGAACTGAACAGCTTGCTCACTTTCAGGGACCGACTGGGCCAATTGTCTGGGACACCAATGAAAAAGAGGCCCACAGTTGCAAATGGCAATTCATTCCTTTTGTGACACTGTTGGAATAGTAACCAAGCAGGAGTTTCTTGATAAAGTGTAACGCAAATTGTGCATTTTAAAGGCTATGTATTCGGCAACACTGATTAAAACTACTAGCCACACAGTGAATTAACTCATCAAACTGGCCCCAATTGTGCAAAAAAGTGGCCCACTTTGACCCAAAAAGCGGTCCGACACCAGCATTTTGCCCTACAGGCCAGTCCGAGCCTGCTCACTTTTAGAAATGGTAGTTCAATACCTACATGTATGGCCTCGGTTAACACAGCAGAATCACTGAAGTGAACGTTCTGCATATAGCCACATAGTAAAATTGAGTCCGTTCTTTATTATTTTTTTTTTAAAGGCTCCGGGTACATGTACCCACATTTCTGTAATTGTATCAGGGATAGCAACAATGATAATGACTCCTTTTCTGGGGCAATGCGGCTGTCATGGAACCCTGCACAAAAGGAGACTCACATTAATTGGCATATGGCAGCAGTGTAAACAGAGAGAATGCCAATGCTGCTCCCACCGGCTGTATGCAAATGCCCACGGAGCGCCCTGTCAGTTCTCCGAGCAGCCACGTTACGTCTCTCGCTGATTGACAGAGCGCGGCGCGGAACTTCTCACAGACTAGCCAATTTGTTTCCATAGACTTCCCCCACAGATAGCGAAGTGCCTACGGAGAGAAAAAAAGGCCAGGCACTACACTTTGAGAACGCATTCGACGTTTGTGTTAAAACAATGGCAAGTAAAAAAAAGTTCATTTGAACCAGAAATTATATTTCCTGCACACGCTGGCAAGAAATACCGGGACATATGCACGCAAACAATGTCATAATGTGTTTGCGCCAACACGAATTCCACTTGAATGACCAGCGTTCGCATTTTACTGACTGCTGTTCACTGCACCCCAATGAATAGCCGACGCTGTGCATTGTCTCCGGGACTGCCATAATTCAGTCCTTTGTGTCCACGCATTGATACATGCGACTGTGGTACAACAAAAGAGTGAAACGCTGTCAGAATGCCAGGAGAGTGGCGGGCGCTTGAATTACAGGAACAACGTGAACGCCATGCGTGCGTGCGCGCGCGCGTCGAAAGTACAAGTCATTTCCGAGATCGAGAACCCCAAATTACCTGTTGCAGATCCAGAGTGATGGTGACGTAGTGATATTCCATCCCATTTTGGATGCTTGGGCTCTGCCACCAGGTGTTTTTGCCATCAATCGCATTCGAAATCGGGTGACGGACTGATGGGCCAGCAGTGGAACACACAGGAAAAGAAAAGGGAAAAAAAGAGCAGGTCAGGCAGAGAGTTAAACTTTAAGAACAATCTTAGTTACAGGCAAAAATATCATTGATAGCGTAGACATGCAGAGATGATATTTTATACACTGCAAGAACTTCTGATGACCTCCAAGTCAAATGATGCGGACATTGTCACATGCCCAATCCTGCTGTATCTTTCACTATCACCTTAGCATCAGTGCAAACACTCCACACACGTATATGGTGCAATTGGCCCTGGCGTGGCTGACTTCTTTCCTCTCTGACCGAGCCTCCCAGGTCCAACTTCGGTCCTTCCGCTCTGCTATCTTTTTTTCTACCAGTGGTTTACCCTAGGGGTCTAACCTCTCTCCCTGGCTGTTTAACCTATACCTAGCACTTCTTGCCCACCGCATTGTCGCTCTCTGCCCCAACATTCAGTGCTAGGTGGATGACACTCAGCTCATTTTCAGGCTACCTTCGGCCACCTCTTCTCCATCTCTCATCTCTGTCTGTCTGCTATCCAGTAGTGGTGTGTCGCCAATGAGCTCTCCCTTAATGCCAGTAAGCCTGAGATTCTCCTCATCGGCACACCCGCTCCCTCCTTTCCTGACGCTCTCTGGTCGGCCTCTCTTAGCCACCCTCCTGCTCTGACCTGCGAGGCTAAAAACCTTGGGGTCATCTTCGACTCCACACTCTCCTTCTCGCCTCACATCTCAGACGTCACTTAGAAGTCACACTACCAGCTGCACCTCCTCAGAGGTATTCTACCTTTTCTCTCCTTCCCCCAGAAACTCACTGTCTACAGAGCTCTGGTTCTCTCTAGGCTGGACTATTGCAACAGCCTCTTTCTAAATCTGCCTGCTTCTACTAAACGCCCTCTGCAACTCATCCAGAACAGAACTGCGAGACTTGTCCTTGGCTTCAAGCCCAGGGATCATATCTCTCCAGGACTGGAGTCTCTGCACTGGCTCCCAATGGCAGCGAGGATTAAGTACTAAACCCTCTGCATTGTCCTCAAGGCCTTCTGGGGTCTGAGGCCTCAATACCTTCAACTCTCTCTTCCTAAATATCTTCCCTCTCGAGCTCTTCGCTCTTCCGCCTCCTGACCTTAGGGTCAGTCGCTTCTCCAAAGAACGAGTTGGTGGTAGATCACTTTCTTCGGCTGGGGCCTCCCTCCGGAAAAGCCTCCCTGCCTCTCTGAAACTTGTGGAGATCCATCTCCAGTCCCAGAAGCAGCTAAAAACCTTTCTCTTTGCTTCTGCCTTTTCTCCTCCTCTTCCCTGCTGACCTCCTGGCTAAAAATGAATCTGCACTGGTTACCTAACCAGCCTCCGTTCTTGGGTCCAGGTCACTCCCCCACCAGTCACACACACCTGCACTGCCTGCCTGTCAACCCCCGCACTTGGGGACTGTTTCTGTATCCCTACAGTCCCACTACGAGCACTTGACACCTGATGTCTGCACTTATCTTTGCACTTGCCACCTGCTGGCCATTACCTTACCTATTGTTATTATTCTATGCCATGTACTGCAGTGTCCCCTCCCCCTCCATCCGCACTATCCCCCCTTCCCATGCACTTGTTCGATCTGAATGACACCTGGCCTAGTAGGATCATTGTCTGTCCTCCCTTTGTTCACCCTCCCTTGCCTCGTGATGCCTTGAAACACTTGTGTATAGGTGCGTTATGGATGCCATATCATATCATATCATATTGCGCATTTGCAAATGCGCGCTTATGCGTGTCCCTTGGCTTTACTGTAGGCCTGGTTTAGCTCTTTTTGACCTGAGGCAACAGCAATTTACGCTCCTTAAAATTAACTGTGTGCAGCCTACAATGATTCCTTATGCGATTGGAGGATGAGCATAAACGCCCTTAGCACTTAAGGTGGGTGGAACCTGCTCCGCTTCACCCTCACACCGGCTCCCTGATGTTAGCCTCCAGATTTGGTGAAGGTTTGCCACCAGATTTGGAAGTGATCAGCAGAGCTGGGAGGGACAGGGGTGGACTGGCCTATAAGGAACCCTGGAGATTTCCGGTAGGCCTCTGCACCCTGGTCCTCTTGTGTGTGTGTATGGGAACCACATGTTCCCATAGGAAAAGGGTTGAGCTATCTGAAAATGTGTTATATGGGGGCACTTTGATCATTATTTCCATGGCCTTTTTTGGTTCCCAGTCCACCCCTGGGGAGGGGTTGTTACTTTAATTGCCAAGGCCGGGGAAGTGCCCGGGACAATACCGGGAAGAGGAGATGCCTGCCATAGTGGGAGAGCAGCTGGTCATGTAGGTGTTACAGCAGGCATCCACCTCTTCCACCCCAAGTTACTGGCAAGGTCGCTTGTAAGAGCTATAGATACACATCAGTCACCATCATTACATAAACTGGGTACTGGCTCACTGTCTCTCCCCACAACACAGGGGCCAACACTGACCTGGTGTACGAATGCTTTGAACAGTGTGTATTTGATATGACAGGTTATTTATAACGCGCGTAATACCCAGAGGTTTCTAAATGCGGACCAGGGGATCGATCCAGTGTTGCTCCGTGTCATCTTGCTTCCAAGTCAAGCATTTTGCCTCCTGAGCTATCTTCCTTTGCACTTTAACATTGTCTGACCTATTGCTCTTAGTGTGCTAAATTGCAATTGCAATCAATGATAATTTCTCTGCTGCAAGGCAGATCCTAGTTTGCAGATTGGTCTAAATTGTCGCCCAGGATAAAATCAAGCATTGGCACAGCCAACAGTTTGCACTTTTGTACGGAAATGTGATTCTCACTAGCAAGGCACTTGCATAATGGTACAACATGGCCATAAGATAACAACAGCTGTCAAAAGGGGCTAGTTCCTGGGCATAGTGTGGCAGTGACTGGCAAGTGCATATCTAATTTCTACAAAAGAACCAAACAGTTTGCTTTGGACTTCAGTACAAGGAACAAAAGCAAGGACACACATGCTCCTTATAAAACAAGTGGCTCTTCATACTTGATAACAACCATTGTACCTGGTTTATTGCAGAGTTTAGGCTACTACTTTTCAGAAACCTGTTAGGAAAGAACTTCTCCATACTCAAAGATCCCAGTACAATGTGTTTTGTGTATGGAGGGGCAGACAGTGGGTGGGAATGGGCAAAGGGACTATAATGGTCATGGGCAGTCAACAGGTTGAGCCAAAGAGGAATATTTTTTAGGAGGGCTCCAAAGCCTTGGTTAGAGCCATTTCACAACTTTAATAATTTTAGCCTGTTGCTCACAGAGGGGAAGCACATCCTCTCAAACATGTTACTGGTCTGTGTGTGATGCAGGCAATGTCATTTACTACATATGTATGTGTATTACAACATTATAGTGCAGTGGTCACCGCTATATAGTTAATGTGAGTAGCATGATCCATAGGAAACCCAACAATTGAATTGCTCATAACTTCTGACGTGCATGACCGTTTTGGCTCATACGTTGCAAGTTATCAAGGACCCCCCAGGTTGGACATTTTGGGAAACATTTGTTAAAAAATGAAAAAGTTATTAAGAAAGTGAAAAAATGTGTTTTTGGCCTACTCCCATTCATTTTCTAATAGTGAAAAAGCCAACATTTCTGCGCAGCACAGGGAGAAAACCGTTGGATGGAACAGCTCCAACTAAATAACAACTTTGGCACATTGCATTCACTGGTTTTCTGGGAGTGTACTAGGGTTATTCTGTCCAGTCATTTTAAAAATATTTGAGGGGGAAGGTGGTTCCTCCCCCTTAAAGTATAGCTACATGTTTCCCGTGGTGCTTTGCAGAGGCTGAGAGGCTTTACAGAAATAAAAAAATTGCCATTTTTTCCCA
This sequence comes from Ambystoma mexicanum, assembly GCF_040938575.1. Taxonomy (NCBI): domain Eukaryota; kingdom Metazoa; phylum Chordata; class Amphibia; order Caudata; family Ambystomatidae; genus Ambystoma; species Ambystoma mexicanum. Next base: position 60,591,894 of record NC_090928.1, read on the forward strand.
AAATTGTATTGCCAATAACTTTTGACTTGCTGGGTGGATTAGGTCATCAAGAGCATCCCCCCTAGACACTTTGGGGAACAATGTATTAAAAATGAAAAAGTTATCAGGAGAACAAAACATAACAGTTTTCAGCCCATTCATTTTCCGATAGAGAAAAGGTGCAGTTTTGGAACAGTTGTAGTGCGAAAACAGTGGGGAAGATTTGGACCAAATAAGAAAAAACGTGGGAACAAAGCTTGATATAATTCCCTTAACTAGTTTGGAGAAAATCCATCCAGTAGTTTTGAAAATATTCATCAGTGAAGGATGTGACTATGCTCCTTAAAATGTTTATATCGGCCTTGGTGCTTTCCATCAGAGAGGCTGAGAGGGGCTAATAACTTTTTACTTGCTGGATGGATTTGGGTTAAATTGTCTAAACAAAAAGGTTGTCAAGGGTGCCCCAAACTTGAAATTTTGGGAACAATTCATTAACAAATGAAAACATTATTAGGAAAACATATAAATGCAGTTTACAGCATATTACCATTCATTTTTCTATAGAGAACAAGTGTAGTTTTTGAAGAGCTGTTGCACAAAAACCCCGGGGCAGATTTGGACCAAACTTTGGAATGAACTTCCCCAGAACCTTACAGAGTAAAATAATGTCCTCAACATCAGAAAGAGTCTCAAAAATCTTCTGTGTATGTAGCTAATTCTCGGGGAACACTGATTGTTTTGAATGACAGAGCTTAGATGGCTTGGCCGTAGGCGCCATATAAATACAAATAGCAATAGGAATCACATCTGGCTAGAGGTCGGGAGTGGGTATAAATGTACCATGTGAAGTTGTGTATTTAGGGGAGGGGTAGTGAGCGAGTACGGCTAGACATGTTTTGGTTTATCAAAGGAATACTGTGTGAATCTCACAAAATTACAGTGGCAAGGGTGCAAGACGCGCTCAGAAAACAATATGCATCACACAAAGTAATGAGTGATAGAGGGTAATGGGCGAAGGCTAGGGTGGGAAAAAGGGGGCCATCGGAAAAAGAAGGGGAACACATGTTGAGTGTCTGTGAGGATGTGGAAGACATTTTAATTCTTAGCAATTTTTCCCATCGTTGTGGAAATCGGCAGGAATTTCTGTTATTGGAAATTATTACTGTGAAATTTTCGCAGGAATAAGGAGTTTGAAAAAAAAAGATTTAACATCTGCAGTGCCTCCATCTACTGAGCAAGTGTCAATGGGTGTTTGGTGAAAAATATATGGTGTGACATGGGTAGTTGACCGAAGAAAGATATTGGTGCAACATTTTGTTATGTTAAAATATTGCAGGAACTTAAGGCTCACCTTAGGTATATTTTAGGTATATTTATTGGGAGATCCCCCAGATGGGTGCACTCTGTGCGAAACTACAACTGAACTGACTCCGGCGTCGTTCGCGAACCTCGTAGTTCGAGAACGATGTCGGAGCGCTCATTACAACATCTCCCCTCTAAGGAATGAACAAGGAAAAATGGAAAGGGGGAAAGGGATTGGCAAGGAGGCAGGGATATAAAAGTGAAAGGATACAGTTAGTAATAAATATAGTCACTCTTGAAATTGGGAACAACTCTCTTGTTCCTCAACAGCATCCTTCTGACAGGGTCATCACCACTTCTATTCGTCACAATATCCATCCAGTCATCAATCTGCCCTTGATATTGAAAAACATGTGACAAATCATTTGTTCTTCTCTGTTCTCTGGAATGTACGGCATCATCACACAACCACCTTTTTCCATCCTCCAAAAATAGACTTCTGTGATGCTTTCACCACTCTCTGTGCCTCCCTGAATTTGTACAATCCTTTTAAGACTTTCCTAGGTTCCTTCACACAAACCCAATCTCCTTCCTTAAACTCACTTTTCCTTGCATGCCTGGTATGATCATACTATCTCTGTATTTCTTTTGTTTCTCTTTCACTCTCTTCAATGTGTATTCTTTTATAGGTTTTTGATGGTAACCATGGTGGCCACAACCTTTTAGACGCTACTCTCCCTCTCGTCATAATAAACGTTTCTTCTTCTGTTGTACAATGAGGGGTCCTTCAATACGAATTTAGTGCCTCCTTGAGTGTATCGCAAATAAACAAGAACAAGTGGAAAAAACAGAAAAAAACTATACAAAGTGCATTGAAGAAAAGAACTTCTTCAATAAACACATTTTGGAACCATCAAACTTTGCTAGTAAACTTTTTGAAATATTGAAATCCATTGAGAAACCTAAAGCACTTACCCCACAAGTAATTTCATCACAATAAGATGGTGATAAAGTACAGGAAGCATACACAAACAAAATTAAAACATCCAGAGAAATTATTCAAGAAGCACAAATTACACTACAGGAGCAACTAATTACTCCTTTGATGTCAAAACCCATCAGAGATCAAGATACATTCAACTTCCAACCTATAAGCAAGAGCGATATGCAAAATATTTGATCAGATATGAAACCTACAACATGCGCTGAGAATATTGTTCCTCCTTATATTATTTGCGTAAATAAGGACATCTTTACACCACTTTTTACAAGGATGGTGAAGGCCTCCTTCATGGAAGGAAAAATACCAGAAGTGCTGAAAACTGTTAGTATTACACCCTCAATAAAGAAACCTGGCCAAGACCCGAAAGACCCAGGCAACCTACATCCCATTACAAACTGTAATTTTCTTCTGAAGATTATGGACAGGTTAGCCATGGCACAATTTCAAAAATATATTGAAAAAAAAGACATCTTACATAAGCAGCAATCGGGCTTCAGAGCAGCCCATAGTACAGAAACCGCAATGCTGGATCTGAAGAGTCACATGCTGACCATCACGGACAGAGGAAAGACTGGCCTCCTGATTTTACCTGATTTGAGCACAGTTTTTGACCTGCTAAATCACAAACAGCTTCAGTGGGTCATGGAAAACACAGCAAATTGCTCCCCTGAGGCAATTGATATGATATGATAGGTTATTTATAACACACTTAATACCCAGAGGTTTCTAAGCCCAGACCCGGGGATCGAACCTGTGTTACTCCATGTCGTCTTGCTTCCAAGGCGAGGACATTGCCCCTGAGCTATCCTCCCGCGACTTAATGGATAAACACTTTTGTCTCTAACAGAAAGTCAAAAATCCATTGGAGGGACAAATTCTAAGTAGAAAATCTGATCGGTTATGGTGTGCTGCAGGGCGCGTTTCTTTCCCCATTCTTGTTCAACTTATTTCTGTGGTGTCTGTACATAGTGCTCAAGAACATCAGAACCTTTTTTACTAACTATGCAGATGACACCCAGCTAGTGGTTGAACTGAGCGGGTTTTATTCCAAAGACAGCGCCAAGGTGGAAGCCACCTATACAATCATTGAAACATGATGGCACAAAATTGGATGTGCCTGAATTTGAAACATGGATGGCACAAAATTGGATGTGCCTGAATGGGAGCAAGACTGAGCTGATGATATTTGGCTCCAGCCAAGCTCGAGCCAAACTCAGCCCCAGAGTTTAAGTCCTTTACTATCAAGGACGTAGTCATCCCCGTCAGTGAAAAAGTAAAAACACTTGGCTTATATTTGGAAGCCTCCCTGGGGGCAGAATCACAAGTGGGCTATCTGCATAGACACTGTCACTATTATCTTCAACTTTGTAAGAACATTAGACCTTACTTAAATGAGGAAAACAGTGCTACCATTGCGAGAGCAACAATCTTATCGAAATTGGATTATGGAAATGCTCTGATGGTTGGTGCTAGCCAAAGATGTCTGACTAATTGTTTGATTATTCAAAATAATGTGGTAAGAATAATCAAAATGAAAAAAAGGAGAGACCACATCACTAAGGATAGAATGGACCTCCATTGGCTTGCCGTCAAGGAGAGGGTCTCTTTTAAGAGTTTGACACTAGCACATAGATGCTTGTTTGGTCAAGCCCACGCATATCTTAAAGAGATGATCATTCAATATGTACCTCAAAGATCTTTAAGATTGGACACAAACTCTGATTAATGCCCATCATTCAAGCGCTCAAATGGTCTGGACAGATTTTTCCTGTCAAAGTAGCTCAAAACTGGAATAGCCTTCCAACCGAGCTAAGGCTTGAAAGAAACTATAACAGTTCCAGGAAAAAGCTGAAAACGCACCTTTTTAAATGAATAGCATTTAGAAAGAAGTCTAAACAGTTTTTCTGAGCCAATTTTTGTCCCGTGCTGATTGTTAAATGTCTTCGTCTTTTGGGGCGCCCTGATGCCTGCGGACTGCGGCGCGGTATAAATCGATAAATAAATAAAATCTCTCCATGGTAATGAATTGACCACAACCAGTTGTATTATATTCTTTACAAATACATTCATACGCTCCACTAGCCCATTGGCTATGGGATGGTATAGTGAAGCAACTTTATTATCAATAACTCGATCCTTTAACAATGCTTGCATCGCCACTGATATAAATTGGGCCCCATTGTCGCATACTATTTCTTGGGGATCTCCTTCCCTGCTGAATACCTCTTTGAAGAATCTCACAATCTTCCCTGTCATAATCGTGCCCTCCATTACTCCCCATTCAACCCACTTTGAAGTATAATCCAACAACACAACTATATATACTTTCTGTGCATCCAATGTCCCAAAGGGTCCAGTAATGTATATGGCCAGTTTCTTCCACACCATACTTGGAATCTCTACAGGTTGTAATGTGGTGACTTGCGTCTTCTTGCTCTTGTCCCTTGCTGCACACTCCTGGCAATTCCTTACTAACTCTTCAAGTTCGTTCCACATCCCTGGACACCAATAACATTCTCTGTTCCTTCTTTTCATAAGGTTCCTTCAAAGATGGCCTTCATGTGCCAAATCCATGATCCTCTTTCTTAGTGTTACCGATGAAATTATTCTATCACCCCTAATTGCACACACATAATCTTCTGCAATCTCATTCTGAATGTGGGCATATTCTTTCAGAGCATGGTCAATCTTCTCCCATCCTTCCTGCAGAGCCTGGCATAGTAATCTTTGTTCAGGGGATGCTCGGGCCCACTCTTCCTCCAATATTCCCGGTTCAATATGTGCAATAATGCATTCCATATCCTTTTCATCAACATACTGTTCTCCATTATACCATGGTAGTCCGGGGAAGCAATCCGCAATGACGTTCATTTTGCCAGGCGTGCACACTACCTTCACGTTGAATTGCATTATGTCAAGGATCCACCTGCGAATTTAAGGGGACACTAAGTGTGGATTATTGAGATATAAGATGTGTACCAACGGCTTGTGGTGAGTCTTAAGAGTTACTGGAAGGCCCCATATGAATCCTCTAAAACTTTCCAGAATCCATTTCACTCCAAGATCTTCCCTTTCTATAGTGGAATAATTTAGCTCTGCTGCCTTCAGTACACGCAAAGCAAAAGCAATTGGTACAATACCATTCTCCTGGACTTGCTTCAACACTCCACCCAGGCCAACATTACTAGCATCAACTGTGATTACATTAGCGGCTGTGCTGCTGAACATACTGAGTGTTGGTGCACCGTTTATGGTCCTCTTTATGTTTTCTAGTTCCTCTTGGCACTCCTTGGAGGGCTTTCATGTGCTGCGTTCTGTCTGTAAAATGGGGTACACATTTTGAATAGTATTCCTCTGCCCCGAATAAACTGCACAATTGATCTTTATTTGAAGGAGTAGGTATGTTTGATATTGTTTCCAGCAGATTCCTCTTTGGACTGATTCCTTCAGAATGTATGATCTGTCCCAAATGCATTACTTCCTTCACTTTGATCTTGCAATCATCAATCTTAAGCGTGAGTCCTTTTTCTTATATGACCTGCAGAACCCCTAACAGTTTGGTTTTGCATTGTGTTCTTGTTCCGTCGTGGTTGCAATTAGAATGTCGTCCTGGAAGTAGTATACACCATCAAGTCCCCCAAACAGTTGTTGCATCAATCACTGAAAAACAGCTGCAGTAGATGCTAGGATGAAAGGCATGCATTGACTGATATCTGAAGGATCCCAGGGTTTGACAAAAGAAGTTAAATGCTTTGAACTTTCATCTAAGACAACTTGATGGTATGCTGATGACAAGTCGAGTGTAGTGAAGTACTTGTTGGGCTTCATGATTGTTAGCATCTCACTTATATTTGGTGAAGGGTGCCTATCAATCCAAATGTTGGCATTAAGATCTCGAAGATTGACACACATCCTTAAGGAATTAACTGGTTTGGGTACAATTACAATTGGGGATAACCACTCAGAGGACTATGATTTTCTGTTCACAAAGTTTTGTCAACTCCTTCTGTAATGCTTCCCTTGTTCCAACCGGAATGTTTCTCACTCTGTGTGCGATGGGTTTGGCACCTCTCCTCAGCACCATGCTGCCCTTTGCAACAAAGTTGTTTTAAAACATCAAAATGATCTTTGCACTCAGTGTTGCATTGCCATGGTGATGTGTCATCAAAATGATGCATAAACAAAATGGTGGTCACATTGTGTAACGTCTTTGTGTCCTTTTTTGTATTGTTTCGGGGGGATGAGCAGTGAGTGCTTTCCTTCGCGCTCCCAATTAATTTTGTATGCAGTGTACTTGCCTCTGCCGTTCAGCTGGCCCACAGGATCCTCTCTTATGTCCCTCGATAAGCAGTTTCTCCCTGCTCTACCTGCACAGTGTCAGGCTGTGGTCCGCCCACTGGAAGCTCTCACTTGCGGTCTCCTCTTCACCACTTATGTTAAGATATACCAGGAACTTAAGGCTTACTTTAAGTAAATGTATTGCGAGAGCCCCCAGGTGGGTGCGCTCTGTGGGAAGCTTCACCTCAACTGACTCTGGTGTCGTTCTCAAACCGCGTAGTTCGAGAACGACGTCGGAATGCTCAATACAAAACACGTACAGAGGCCACGGCAGAAGGCCATAGCTAGTGAGACCTCAAGAAACTATGCAACATGTTCGGCCATGGCCATGGTCTTGTAAAAAGTGGTGTAAAGATGTCCTTATTTGTGCAAATAATATTAGGAGGGACAATATTCTCAGCACTTGTTGTAGGTTTCATATCTGATCAAATATTTTGCAAGCTATGTAAGCTTGATCTTATAAGCTATGAGCTAGGTATAATTCACTGTAAATTAATAAAATAACGTTTCATAAAAAATATCTCTAGTGACCAGCTGTTGAATGTAGGAAGACAGTTACAGTCCTAAGAGGCACCTTTATATCCTCTCCAACACAGACTAAACATCCAACAGCGCCATCCTCTAGATCAGACGAATGCAACTGCAGGACTGAATGCAACTGCAGGATGAGTTGCCTTCCCATTAATGCTTATTCCGTGTCCAAATGACAACAACATCTGTTAACTGCTCCTTTAGGGCATCACAAATTTACTCTTTGTTCAAACTGATTAATTTAGTAAACCTTACCAGCAAGAGCAGAGGAAGGTTACATGAAACCCACAGAGAAAAGGTTACATGGACAATAACATTACTTTTCACCAGAATGCCGATTATGAACCCTGCTTGCATTTTAGGTCATGGTTACTACAAGTATTTCATACTTGACCAGGCGCTAGGCTTCTGCTTCTGTGTAAAGTGCTTAAGGACATGAAGCAGGTCATTACGAATAAGCCGGTCCAGGAATAACGCCGGTAAAATGTCTGCTACTACCGGCTCTGGCATTTTTCATAGACCGGCTTACAGTGTTTGTCATTCCATGGAGTCCTGTCGGAATGAGAACTTACCACCATTGCTGGTGCCCGTAATATTCCAGTGACACCGGGATCTCATGTGCCGGGAATGTTAAGGTGAGTCTCCCGGTAAACTGCCGGTAGCAGCGGCGAGTTACCAGCAGACTCGTAATGAGTACATAGATTGTCTGTGGCTCAGCAGTGGTCAGACTTGTGAGCTTCCAGAGCATCACAAGAAAACACAGACAGCAGCAACGCTCTTCAATTTACCCCACTAGGCCCCCCCAAAAAGTTTGCAAAAGCTCCCTGCAAAATTAGCAAAACAATCTCAGTTTTTATAGTTTTTTTTGGTTTCCTCATTTATGTCACAGTTACCATACAGAGTATTTTAATATAAATTTCACCCAATCCTGGGCTTGTGGGCAAAGTGCTGAAGGACAAAAAGACTGTCTTTGGCTCATCATTGATCATGCTTTTGAACCTGTCACAGTGCCATTGTGAGCTGGGCATGTTGAAATTAAGCCCAACAAACACAGCAGGAAAAGTCCTTGCACTTACACCCTTAAGCTTATGGGGGGAAATAGCCCAGGATGTCATGAGTAAAAGGCCGGAGTCAGTTATGAGGGCTCCCCAAAAAAGAAAGGCCTGCCCTGAACTAATGTGGAAATGAGGCCGTGCACTTTCAAAGCAAAAAGGAGTGCATTTGGGCCTCAAAACCTGGAGAGGCATACACATGTAAATTGCCCAGCATAAGGGAAAGACATGAGACAAGAGTGGGCAAATTATGGAAAAGCTGAAGTGACATCCTCAGAAATTACAGTCCACAGAACACTAAATGGGATGTCAGCATTGTGAGCTACAGTTGCAGTGAAGCAGACTTCATTCTAGCAGGAACATTAAAGAAAATGTATAAATCTGTTTTTCCCTTTAAATTAAATACATACTCATGTAAATGTGTGCAAGATTTGTAATATATGAACTTGGGTTCTGTTCATGAGTCCATCACAGAGGAGACAACAATCCAAAGAATCTACAAGGTGATGTTGAATTGCAGCAGAATTAAGGCTTTTTCACTGCTGGAACTTCACAAAGTGACATTTCAATTGGGCCTTAAAATGGTACTCTGAGAATCCAGTTGTACAACTAAAGTCTCTAAAAATATAATGATGTTGCGCTTCTGTAACCACTGTGTGCAGGGAACCACTTTGCAAGGGTTTTACATATTAAAATTGTGTGCGTTTCCTTTCGGGGGCAGGTCCAATCTTGGTTCCGTTTCTCTCTGCTTGTGTCTTCAAATGTGAAACTAGATTCCAAAGCCTGTTGCCATGGGGATGGAGGTGTGGGTTCCCTTCAAGCATGAGTGCTTGGTCTTATAAATACAATCTTAAATTCCATAAGAGATCAAATTTGTGGTGCGGGCAAGATAAAGACAGCTCTGCCCTCCAGCTTTTTATGATCCAAACCACTTAAGCCGCAATAAAACTTGCCATAGCTGGCAATTAGCTCTTGAAGCTCTCAACATGGGTCCCCTTCTTGATGTCACAGCCAGGAACAGACCCATGCCAAGGGTTGGGGCCAGGGTTAATGAGTGGTTTCACTCCCAATGTGCAAAATGGGAGATATGCGTTTTATGGTATAACATTGCCAATAGTGAGCACACAATAATCAGGGTAGGATTTCTGAAAAGGTGTCAAACTGGCCTTTCTGGTCAAACAAAAATGATTTTGGTGGGGCCTACACAACCCAAGTTATTTAAGAAAACATCATGGGGCACTCCTGGTGGGGTTGGGAAATATGAACTTTTTAGGAAACATGCAAAATATGATTCATATTCCGCCCACCGAGCGGCATATTGTTCACAGATATAGTTTGGGAGTAAATGAGGGAAAACTGAAACTCTGCCATGGAATAACCTAAGAAACATGTAAGTAGGGTAATTTGATTTGCAGTAAAATATAGTGCTCTGAAATGCCCTCATATGTGTCCAAATATGAAGACTAAGAGCATTTTTCATGCAGGATGATTTCCATGTGCAAAAACCAGACCCAGCCCACTGTCAGAGTAAGATGACCAAGGGGTCTCCTCCCCTGGTTTCCCAAAACACTCCCACAGATTCCTTTATTTGCCTGTGCATTTCAGTCATTTCCCATTGAAGAGTCCCCAGTCGCCTGTGTAGAGCCTTAGTATATTTTACAAGTAAATCCATTCATTTCCCCATTTATTTCACAGGATTTGAATCAGGGGAATTTGAAACACACCATCTCTTCCCAGTGCTTTGCGAAGTGTTATAGTCATAAAAGTGTTGCCCAAAAGAATAAATCCCATTGTCATCTGAACACATTTGTCTGTGTTTAAATTGTGACCTGCTAAAATGAATTTCCATCAGCAACTGTATTTTCCCTTTGCTCTGCTATCCTAACCCCAAACCCATTTTCCTTTTGTGAGCTATTCCTTTTCCCAGAGCCTACCTGTCATTTGCATATGTCATTTTACGTAAACACTGATTTTCCTATTGTGAGCTACCCCATTGCCCAGAGCTTGCCTGTCATTTGCAGCCTCAGTAAAACAACGAATGTCCATTTGCATTCCCTTTCTATTGCCCATGTGTTGCACATCCTAAAACTGATTTTCCTCTTGTGTGCTGGCTAGTGTTCTCTAAAGCCCTGCATATCTTCTAAGTATAAGTATAAGAAGTATGAATTCCCTTCTGTTATGTCCCATAGCAGGGGTGCTAAATATTAAAAAAAACATTTTTTTCATTGTGCAAAAGTGAGTTGTCCCATTCTTTGCTTGCTCCCCATATTGTTTCTGTAAGCACCACTCAAAATCCGATTTTTAACTTGTGTTCTCATTCCTTGCCACTGCCTTCCATCCAAACCTGACAGTTGAGGTTTGTGGGGTGGGAGTAGGGAGGGTTGCTGGGACTCAAGAATCATTTTTTGTGCGCATGCACTTTCCTGTTTGTTGCATTCATTTTCTTGGTGTTTTGAACTGTTCTTTGACGGTAGTGGTGAAAGAAGTAAAGTAAATCCTTGCACTATATATATTTGAGTTGTCTCAGTGTGCTGTCTGACCAAAAAAGACACTTCATTGTGTGTTGCCACACCTTGGTGGCTGTTGTAATTTGTTTATTTTAATTTAACATTAAATCATAAATTAATAAAATATTTGTTGATAATACACACTGGCCTGATTCCTAGTCCATTGTGTCTACATTGACTCGACCCTATCCCTGACCAGACAAACTAACTCAGTCTCTTCCGCAGTAGCATATACCTGCAAGCTTATTACAGCCTGTCGCCCTTTCCTCTCCACAACCAATTGTGTCACCCTGGCTAGAACACTTGTATTATCCAAGATTTATTACTGCAATGCACTGTACCTAGGCACCAATTGCTGCAACCTAAACAAGTTGCAAATTGTCCAAAACAATCCGATTAGAGCTGCCCTCAACATTCCCAGGCGCCAACACATATCCGACACCAGACGCAATATTCGCTGGCTTTCAGTCCCACACCGTATCTCCCTGAAAACCCTGGCTCTTACCCACAAATGCCTTCATAACCAAGCTTCCTGCTACCTGGCCAACCAATTTGCCCTCCACAACTCCATTAAACCCCGCAGAATGGCTCATTTAAACTGCCTTGAGGTTCCACGTTTCAATCTCCAAAGATCAGGTGGAATTAGCTTCCCTATCTTGGCAGCTAAACTCTGGAACACGCTTCCTAATGAGCTCAGAGCAGAACCCTCATTCCCGAGATTCAAACACCTTACGAAAACCTGGCTGGCCGCCCAGGACATTTAGCTCTGTGTTCTCTGCTTAATTTGTACATGTATATATAATCTGCTTGTCCTCTCATTGCTATTATTATACCTGTAAATTCTGTATTATACTTGTAAACTTTGTAATTATTTAATTTATTAATAATGTGTTACAGTTTATTTTTAAACTTTACACATAATTATAAATTTTATAAACATAGTAAAAAAAGAACTAAACACAACTAAAACTAAAACTAAAACCTAGCCTAAAAAACAATCTCATAATACATATATTACTTATCTAACTAAAAAGAAATTACAGTTAAGCACAACTCAAGCATGTTATACTTATTGTTCTAATCATTAATCGTTAATAAAATTGCTCCTACGAAAATATATAAAATTGCTCCTACGAAAATATAAAGATCACCAAACCTCTAATAGAGTCAGTATCATAGTATCAGACAAGTTCATATATATATATATATATATATTCAGAGTTCTTTCGATTACCAACCAGACTCTAAAGGTAGCAATCTGCAGCTGCCGACTTTGCGGATTCATAAGGCGTAGCCAAAATGCAGATTCCCCAATGGATGCCGTATCATGGACAGAATTGCTATAACTTACTATGTAAGTATCTTTGTAATTATGGCTCTGTCTGTTTTTCTTATGTTGTAACTAAGTGATGCGCCCGATTGCCCCTGGGCCTGGTGCGCTATACAAATAAATAAAATACAAATACAGGGTGCTTGTGGAGGTTGGGTGTCAGATAGGTTGAAGGCCTCCTTAAGAAAGAATCTATGTTGTAGGAATAAAAAGCATTTATATCGTGGGCCACATTTATTGTACGGGAAGGAGACCCCCGACTTGCTTGTGCCGTATAATATATCATGTCAATCTCCGAAGAGTCACACATGGCCAGGTTTTATAGATGAGAAAGCTGGAAGAAAGTATGGGCATATTTAACCAAGGCTGGAATTTCGATCACGCTTCCCTGGGAGCAGACGCTGCAGTCTGGGCTTCCTGGAGGTTGCTCAGTGTTGCTAGGACTTTTTTGGGAATATCAATGTTACTGAGGACACAAAGAATTAACCAAGCTAGAGTACAGAAATGTTGCCTTTACTTAAAGTTCTATTGGTTAAATTCAAGAGTTCTTTTCTCCTTTGCCCAGAGGTCACTGCCATGCCTGCCTTGATCATGTCTGCAATGCTTTAAGGACTTGAAATGTGCCCAAATGAGGCTGCTGCATCTAGGTCTGCATCTTCCCCTTCCACACATATTAGGTTTACTTAGGATACCTTATTGCATCAGTGTCCCTTTCTCTGTCTTTCTCTCTGTCACTTGACAGAACATCCTCATCTGTACAAAAATACACTGTTATTTCATCGTCACTTGTGGATTTGACATCTGGGAAATGTGCAGTGATTTCACTGTGAGAAGAAACGTAAAGGCCTTGATAGTCTTTTTTGTTGAAATGCCCATGTTTATTTTTTTAGAGAAGGCATACACCCTCCCTGAGCCATAATGTGTGTTGCCATGCTGAACATTCCTGGCTTTGTTTGGCAGAGTGCTCCCTGAATCTTCTGTACTTTGTCAGTGTATTTCTCACATCATTACATGATCAAATACATGTCTTGTTTTTGATACAATTCTGATTTCATCTTTTCAAAATCATTTTGTAGGTGATAAATATCTTTGTGAAGCTAATTTTAATTTCATGCATTTTACAAAGAATTGCTGTATGTAGAGTTTATTTTTATTCTTATTATACCAGTGCGCGGAATCTCTTACCACGGAAACATAATTCAATGCTGGTTACATAAAACAACTTGCAATTGGGGGAAGAGTCCCATCATGCCTTTATGTGCCCAATCCCCACTTTCTGGCTGCAACCCTCAAACCCATCCAACATTACTCAAGGCTTAACTGGAAATATGCTACCCAGAGTACAGAGCCTGCAGCATGACTGCAAGTTTGCATCCTGTCACAGCATTGATTTGCATTGCCCTCAGTGCCATTGGGAGGCCAACAACAACCCAAAACCCCCACCCGTTTCAGCCTCTAACTTCATTCAGTGAAGTGTGCAAAGATCGTTCACTGTAAGGAGACATTAATTCATTTTTTTTACCCTGTTCCAAGATGACTTCAATGAAACAGATGCATGCCTTGAAAGTCTCTACTTTCTCTGGGTTATGAGTGTAGCCCCATTTCCCTTAAGTTATTACTCTTTTCTTCATATGTGTTCAAGGTTCTCTTGATCATCTTTATCCTAAATACATAATTCTATAAGATTGTTTGTGTATTGGGGACTTGGCATGTGCACAGCCATACTTACCCTGGGACGAGGCTTCTACTATTAGCTTCTCATCTTTAAACATTTTGTAAGGACCTTGACTTCAATGGAAGAACAAATGTTGCAACCATTTTATCCTCATATTAAAATTTTAGCCTGTACCTAACGAGTTTTTATGCTTCATGATTACAAACACTTAAATGTTCGAGAGAGTGTTGTGAGAATTAAAAAAGGAGCATTGAGCCCAGTGTGCATTATCTGTTTAGGGATTTAAGCATATAACCCTTTTATGACAGACCAATTTGCCAAATATAAATGTCTGTGAACAAGTTTATGCTCCTAAAAAGTACTTCGCTGTTATACAAAGCAGGCAGGAACCATCATTGGTGGTATTTGTCACCGTCTCCGTTCTCATAAGTGTATTTTGAAAAGAGTACAATATAAATGTATGAGACTGCACATCTTCAATTACAAACGTTTTCTCTGAAAATGATTCATATGGCTATTGGAGGGTTTTATAATGTGTTTTACTCAGTAAGACAGGTCTTAAATTCGTATTATGACTACAATATGAACTGGAACTGACCATTAACATTAAACATTATAACATTTTTGTAAATTTAAATAATTTCCCATTTTTAAATTAGCTTCTTTTGCAGAGAATACATACTATTTTGTCTTCCAAAATATACTTTCTTGGTAAGGTTCAGGCTGAGATTAAAAATAACTTACTAGTAGTGCAGAAGTTGTATCGCAGTCCAGGTCTGTCAAAACCCCAGCATCGCCCATATAGCCTAACCTCATCCCCCACATATCCTTCCTATGGAAAAGGCTCTCTCGGCGTGATGGTGACATTCCTGTAGGACACATGCCATGACATTCTACTTTAATAATAATAGAAAATACAGCACCCTCGCCCTACAAATTATTGGTGGACTTTCTTTCCTGCACTGCTGTTAACAAGAGCTGGGTGTATCTAGGAAACATGCACCTGGCAACATGACTCTTGCCCACAGAGTGAGGGAGAAAGAGTGTGCAAGCACTATGTTGATATATGATATGCCAAATACAGCTGTTTTCCACATACTTAACCATATGTGAAGTCCGACCACTCTGAAAGCTCTTTTCTGCTTGGTTTTCCAATGTGTCATTTTTTTTCAAGACCAATAGAAACTACCATACCCTTACGGCTCACATTTGCCATATGGAACGATAGATTAGTCCATTTAGCGTGATCAGGGTCGTCATTAAGGGGTCGCCAGAGGTCGCAAGTGCGACCTCTAAGGACTCCCTTGCGACCTCTGTGGTCACCCTTGTGTCATCTAAAAAAAAAAAAGGAAAAAAGAAGGATTTTCTTTTGTTTGTTGTTGTAATGAAAGCGCCTGGGCTGTGGCCAGCACCATGTGGCTCTTAACTTCTGGAGTGGCTGGCTTTCTTGTTCAGGCCCCTTAAAAAAAGAAAAAAAAATAAGAACAGGAGTGCTACAAGTCTAACACTTTCAGCACTGACCCTAAATAAGAAAGAATGGGAATACCAAATAATGTTTCTTTCTGGAATTCTATACAATAATTGCTAGGCTCATTAAATGTTTATTTCAGGCACACTTCAGGGGGTGAGTCACTGATTTAGTCTGTTCTTAAACGCCTCAACACAACCTTTCATCCTTCTGAGGTCGATAAATGAGTACCAAGACAGGCCGGGTTGATATTGGGTGTATATTTTTTCTATATAAAGCGCTTAAGCATAAGTGCTATATAATAACACATCATTATCATTTGGTCATGGACGTCTGCTTGCATTCACAGATGTGGAACGTTTCCGTCCGACCACATGGGCAGTTTCGGGAGGTAGGGGGTTTAAGAGACAGGCATGGACTGTAAAACACACAGCTCAAGAGTATTTAGAATACATCCTGACCCCAAAGATGGAAAGCATTTATATGCACTGGGAAGCCTCATTTATAGTGCCCTTAATCACTCATACATCTTTCTTTTTGACAAGGTTTAAAAAGAGGCTGTCAGAGGCCTACTTGACTTTCAAAGCAATTTCCCAATGAATCGTTCCTTTTAATGTCGTTATGTAAACCATGGCTGAGTGTTCTGTCCTTTCTAGATTGCATCTGAAAAAAGGGCATCTAAAATGTTACATTTTCAATAGTTTGCCTTTGAGGTTTGGCTGGCTTCATCCGCAATCGTGAACTTCTACAGTCGAATTCTTTGAGGCATTTGCCATTTGCCAAATAATGTGTTCGCGCCATTTTGTGCAAGTGTAGAACTTCCACGGATTCGAGTTACAGCCGTTCTGGGAGATCCTTAATTATACATGTTCACGGCTATAATGTTTCTGTAAACAAGACCTTCTCAAAACACGGCCCGGGGCCAATTTCACATCTTGCACAGGCAAAATGTGTTCGTGTGCCTATTTGCCTAAAGCTGCACTGAACACTACTGGTGAGGTTCTTACTTTAGAAATTATCGGTCACCTCTTAGAGTCGTAAGTCGCTTAAAAAGTAAGAACTTCAAACACATCTTTTCCCCTCGTATAGAATATGCAAAATGCCTCGGGCAGTGGTACATCAATGCACTAGAGCTTAATGGCCCGTGCACAGCTCTAAATGGCCGCGTTAAAGTTTCCTCAGAGAAGGAACTCTTTTTGCTTTTAGTGCACACGTATTGAGTCAAAAAGCCACTACTCGTTTGTAATGGAGGACTTTAATGACCTGGAAAGTTCGTCAAGAAAAGTACTTTTTTTCTGAACATTTTGGGCCTGTTTTTTGCCAGCTGGTAGTTTTTCCACGGTTTGGACCTTTTGGCTGCATAAACTTGGCGTGAAAATTGAGCGCATCTTGTAAAATATTGGCATTTTCAAAGGGTCCTCTTCCTTTGGTGTTGCCAAAATGCAACATATTCCGAAAGATTACCATACATGGGCACAAGGTATAGGAATTTAGTCATTCTGTCAGTAAAACATTTTGGATGAACTTCGAGAAGGATGTGGAATCCGATCTCAACACAGTATTACTTGCTTCCCGCAGAATCTGTGCCCCCACTTGTCCCCGGGATGTGCAAGTGTGCACCCCAGGGGTGTTGCTAGGTCTGGAAAGGATCCGGGGCTGCGCTATTTTTGTTGACTGTCGGGATGGGGGCTAGCTAGCCATTTTGGTTGTAACCCCTGAGCTTCTATCCCAGGCTACAACCAAAAGACCCAGGGCTATAGCCCCCTCAGCCCCCCCCACCCGCTTGGGTCCCCCTTGATGCTCGAGTGTGCCCCCACTCTCGGTCTCCCATGATGCTCGTGTGTGCCTCCCTGGATCCCCATCATGCTTGTGTGTGCCCCCCGGTTAACCATGATGCTCGTGTGTGCATCCCACCCCCCCGTCCCCTGTGATGCCGTTATGCCCCCTCCCATGACCTTTCCCACGCCCCCTTCCTTTCCATCTCCTTGCTTCCTGCTTGCCCTTCCCTTCTCCCTCCCCCTCCCCTTCACCTACTCACTGCAGGAGTTGTCTTGACCCACTATGGTTTTCATTTCTGATGGGTTGCCAACGCTTGGATTTAGTCTCTATGGAGACATTGACTTTGGTGAGCACCTTTTCAACTTTCATGCTGGACCTCCCTGGATCCCGTACTCAGGTTGGCCCTGCATCATGCTGTGCCCATCGCCTTCCTGAATCCTTGCCTACATTTTGTGTTCCCTGCAACACTGTTTTATTGACCTCTGCAACTGTAGCTCGCTCTCCCCTCTGCTTCTCTGCTCTTTTTCACCGTTTTATTCTCTCTTCTCTCCTCACCCTTCTACCTTTCCCCTCTGTCCCCCCTACATCCCTTACCTTTTTCTTTGCACTTACTCTATCTGAATTGTCCTTGGATAGCAACAACTGTTTGTCACCTCCCCCTCTCCCATACTTGTTCCCTTCCCCATCCAGCACTATCTGAAATGTCCTCAGGCATAGTATGATAGTCGCTTGTTTTGTTCCTCTCCCTCCTTTGTCCTCCCCTCTCCCTCACCTCTTGTATTTTTCCGGCTCTACCAGAAATGTTGTAGGGCCTAGTACGGTAGTCGACTGTCTGTTTCCAATTTCCTTCCTATCTGTGTTTTAGCGCTTGCACTATCAGAAATGTCGCTAGGCTAAGTACGACAGTTATTTCACATTCTTGTTGCTCATGGCCTGTAAGAATGTAATTGTATTTTCCCTTGTTCCCTCCCTTGCCTTGAAGCACTTTGAAACACATTGTGTAAAGGCGCTATATAAATAAACTATCATTCATTCACTATCATTCATCTGCTGTTCTGCTATGCTATTTTACGTGGTAAGTATATAGGCTGCATCTTCCATTAGAGACGCTTCATAGTGCTCTGATCTGCCCGTCTCTATGAAGACTGGGGTATTACTGTGGAAGGGTGGTATGTCTTGACTGTTAATGGTAAGTCGCAGGTTGGAAGCAAGCTTGATCGCATGGCCCCAAATGGTGGGATAGGGGTGTTGTTGTTAGTGGTGCGTTTTAGTCTGCAAGTGGACCTGCTGGTAGTTCTGTTTATTTGTTGGGTAGCTTTATGTCGAAGCATGGTGAAGTTTGTGCATCAGTGAAGTGTCCGTTCATCCAGTTTATGGTCCAGTTTATAGTGCTCGGTGGCAATGGTTGCAGATTGCCCCATACAAATTACTTTTTGTTTGGTCGGGGTGGGTTTTTGTGTCCTTAGCAATTTGTTGGAGCTGGAGTGTTGGTTAATAATTCAGCAACATAAGCATTGGAACAACCTCTTGAAGGGAATAAGAAACACCAAAGACCACCTACAATTCAGAAAACTACTAAAACCTAGCTCTTGAACACCTCGGAACCAGACGGAAACAACTGAAACAATAAAAACAGGAAATACAAAGAGAACCAGCTGAGTGAACCCAATACGGTACAGACAACACCTAGAACCGACAGAGGGGGGAACACCCACAAGAACAAGTGTGACATTGCTAGGCAGAACCGACCACGAGCGACAACCCAATCAGGACAGAACAATAGTTAACAAGGCTGACACAAACAACAGGCTCAACTATCAACCTTTCCCACTACCAAGCATCCCCCTGACAGACATGACTACATGACCCTTGCGTAAACCCCAACCGAACGCAATTGTGCATCCACACTATCCAACCACTACCCACGGTCACAAGACAACCATCCTCAAACCAAACCCTAGATATAAGCGAACCTGCCAGCCAAATGAGACTGCTATCATCACACTAAGAAACCCACACCCAAGCTCGTAGGTAGAAGGCCGAATGCACTAGACCGACATATATGATACCATAGCAGGTTTCTTGGAGATGTACTGACTTCTTACCGATTAAACCAACCCACTCAACAAAATCATCTGAGACAGGTAAGACTGAGTAAGAACAAAGATAGAATTGTAGAGATTAACTAACTCAACATTTCGACAGAGAGATGAGAGACAGCCTTGTCATGCTGAAACTATATCTCTGTAAAGAAGACATTTTGTCTAAATCTCGAAAGACACACGAAATTAATGTGCGTTTTCGCCAAACAACAAGGCTAATAACCAACCCTACTAAAACCTCACCCCTCTTCACACACCTCTCAAGCCCTAAATAAACAGAACCATACCTCTTAAACCACAGCAATCTCCATGAACTTCACCACTATGCAACAACAAACACACCACACAGAGCCTCACACAACAGCGCACAACTGACTCTGACTGGATACCATGACTGGATACCACACACAAAAGCTCAGCGAACAGTGTTAACCGAACTGAAGCAGCCAACAGCACATCACAGCTCCCTTGCTCTCTCTCCAAACTTTATCCTACTAACACGCCCAAACCTACCCCCCTTTCTTTCACAGCTGCCAGAGCACATGGGGACCATTACGGTGGTGATGGTGCGGTCATTAATATCCTTTAACATTAACATTAACATTGGATGTGTTGTGCATGACAATAGTTAAGGAAAATGTATGCAGGTTTGGAGCAACAATACTCAGATGATGGTCACATGGTGTTTATAGGTAACACACCGATAATGTACTCGTGATGATATTGGTTTAAAAAACATTGTTGTCTAAACCCATTTGTTTGCACCCACTAAACACCCTTTCCAATATATTTTAGGACTGGTAAAATTACATAAATAAACTCCAGCCCTACAATATGTGGGGAACGTGCAGCATGGTGGGACGAAAAACCTTCCCAATGAAGTTTCTTTCTAACGATATTATCACTTGATGGGGAGCAGGACCTCCAGTGTAGTATTACTGTAGATGTCTGGCTAAACCATTTTGTTGGCCTATATGATGGGGGAGTGGACTTTGGCGTCCTAGATGTTAGTCGCGATTACTATGGTTTGGAAGGTGGCAGGCTCACAATTGAATTAAGGGAAGTCATAAAAGTCATTCAATCCAAGAATGGGGGGAATCAGCCCCAGACTGGATGCCAATTGACATTTTTAAAGACAAACTACTGTCCGGATTACTATTTTGTGGAGACTTTGTCGGCCTGTGTCAAGACACACAGGGTCCTGCAGTCATGGCAACATTTTCAGCTTTTATCAATCTATAAAAAAGGAGGGGAAGGACCAACCAGTTAATTATCAGCCTCTCGCTATGTTGGATGGGTCTGGAAATTGTTTTGCTTGGGTCATCCCTGAGCGTGTCTATTCATGGGCCGTAGAAAAAACATTGTCATAAGCACTCTCAAGGCAGGTTTTCAAAAGGGAAACGGAACTGCCGATCAGAGTTTTCATTTGTTCATGATCGTCCAGAAGTATACCGTCCTAAGAAAGGCCACCATTTACACCGTCTTTGTGTACCTCAAGATGTCCTTTGATAGTGTGCTTTGTGACTTTTTGTGGCAGGTCCTTTTTAAGAGGAATATGCCACATTCTTTAATTGCACCTATTCGATCATTGTATAGCAATAATAGGGCAGTAGTTCGTCATGAGCTTGCGGTAGAGGTCACACCACAGTTCACTGTTACGAGAGGTGTGAGGTAGGGGTGTGTCCTTGCCCCCCTTTTGTTCTGTATTTATATTGAACAGGTTATTGTCTGCTCTCTGTGTGGATGACCTAGACACCCCCTACCCCCAAAGCTGGGGTTGGAAAACTACCTTGCACATTCTTTTAGCAGATGACGCTGTTATATTGTACTATTAACCTCAGGGTCGAAGAGCTTCTTTGGAAACCTTAATTGAGACATGTGGAGAGCTAAAACTATCCATAAATGTCGATAAAACAAAGTCTACGATTTTAACATCCAAGTATACTAAAACAGCAGCCTATTAATATCAGGGTGGTAAATCACAGACTGGAACAAGTCAAGTTTTACAAATATTTGGGGACCCGCATCCATGTGAATGGACTTTGGTTGGTGCAAATGGAAAAAGCTTGTGTCACCATGGAAAAATATAGCGGTGCCACTAGGGCATTTTTCAACCAGCATGGTTGGGTCTGAACTCTGGGGTTATGTAAACTGTTCTGGTCTGAGGACAATAGAAAACACATTTTTGAAGGGCATTCTTATGCTCACCATTGTGACACCCAAAGCGTTGGTCCACATGGAAGATCTTTGTCATAGAAGCCATATGGTGATTATGAAACAGGTATTATTCTAGTTGAGGTTATGGTTTACCCCAAGCCTGCTTGAATATTGTGATGCGTTGGATAACCTGTTGAGTTTGGGAGGAGGAAGAAGCCTACCCTTGGCTATTCATGTAAAGAACTGCCTGGCAGAACTGGGTGAGAGTAAGCTATGGGAACATCCCAAAGACATCACTAAAGCCACGTCCCACAGAGTTAAGAGACTGTTCTTAGCAAATGCTAGGAAGGATAAGGAGGAAGATTGCTCCAGGTTACAGATGGGCAGGAGATATTTAAGGTGTAAATAGGAATTTGGATACAAATGTTATCTTGACACTGTTGACCCCCACTTTCTCATACCCTGTTTTTCCACATCAGACTAGGTACACTTCAGGTGGCTACCTTTGCTAAATCTTAAGGTGTCACTGACATGAGCCTTTGTCCTCTCTGTGATCTGGAGGAGGAGACCTTTATACACATTCCCTTCTTCTGCCACCGTCTTACAGTATAGAGGGGGCTCTACCTGAAACTGTT
Organism: Ambystoma mexicanum; assembly: GCF_040938575.1. NCBI lineage: Eukaryota > Metazoa > Chordata > Amphibia > Caudata > Ambystomatidae > Ambystoma > Ambystoma mexicanum. The sequence goes on from NC_090928.1 coordinate 60,613,752, forward strand.
ATTAAGATCAGCTGGCATTTGCACTATTGCAGATACTGCATTACTATTATATAAACGAACAGTCGATTTAAGAATCGTCGATCAGGTAGTCAAATTCATCCATCGAGCATGGCTATTAAACCTTGGAGTAGCGAGAGAATAATGCTATTACCCTTGGGATGGCTTCTGTCTTCATTATTTTCCTGGGCCTACCTGTGCTTTTGGTCAATCCTGTTCTGATCTGCTGGTAGAGGAGACACATGAATATTATTAACTGAAGAGACGGGTGGTGGGGGGGCTGCGAGTATTCTCTACCCCCAGTGTTTTATGATCACTTTATGTTTTTAGATGTGTTGAATTAAGTTTTAATGAACTGATCTTATTGTTTTTGTTGTTCACTAGATCAAATTGTTTATTATTGTATTCCTTTTATAGTTGCACTGCTATCATTGTTTTGTGTGTCTTTTATGGCCCCATCCCATATAAAAGCAAATGATGAATCACTTGATTCTGATCAAACACTGGTCTAATGCCTATGATAGGCTCATTTATCCATGTTCACCATCTGGACCAGAGGGAATTAATTAGTCAAGCCCTAGTTCAGCATTTAGGATTACAATTAACTGCATCTCCCATTCTTGGATCCTAAATGTTCCCTACCTTTTCCCTCTTCAAGCCCTTGTATATATAAAGACAGTGGGCTAGATAATGTTCTGGTTTTACTCTCCCACTGGACATTTACTTACAACATGGATTGTCTAAATAGCTGTTATATATTCTAGCTGTCTGTTTATTTTAGGAAGCCATCTGGCTAAGGCGGAAGAGTGGCTGAAGATCTTGATACTTGCAATGACAGAGGTTTAAGAACAGTCCATTCATGGGGGCCTCAAATGTGTGCTCCAAGAATGCCTTAAAAGCATCTTTGGCTCCTGCTTGGGCGAGAGTGCAGCTGCAAGATTACTCCGTCTCTTCCGTACAGACCCACACATCTCCTTCAATCACTCAAAAAGCAACACGGTTAAACAAATAAAGATAGTAAGGTTCAGAACCAGTTTTTTAAATTGATGAAAATGTAACAATTAAATATCATTAAATATTAGATGAAACACGTTAAAATATTATTTGGAAGAAATGAATACAACAGACACACAAGTCAAGGGCATCAAAATAATGATTTCAGAGATCTGTACATTGCAAACTTTATCCTATGCGCTCTATGGAGCTGACATTTGGAGTTTTATCAACTGCCAGCCCATAGTAAAGTTGTTAAAAACATATTCTCAATAACTACTAAGACTCCCAATGAGTTCTCCAAGTGTTTCAATCCATATGGAATGTGGTATACGGCTGATATCTGATATAATGAGCCTCAAGTCAGTACTATTCTGGGTGAGGATCGGGCAACACCGGAATTAGTTAAGAGTTATTAGTTATTAGTTAAGAGCAAACATGTTCTGGCAGTCGAGGGCGGACGATCACTGCCGTGGCTTGTATATATCAAGCAATGGTTAATAGCTTTGAACCTGAGCAGTTTTGGGCATAATCCAACTTCCATTGACAGCGGAGGCGAGTGCAAAGTGAAACATGCAGCCATATTCTAAGGAAAAGGATGGAGGACCTGTGTCTATCATTGAATTTGGGTGTGATATACTTGTCCAACAAGTACAAGCCTGGGTTTGAGGACTACCTCGATATAGTCTCACCACCATATGCATGCACACTTTATGTCAAGCTTAGGATGAACACGTTGAGAGTTGCCATGTTCACAAGGAACTGAAGTGGGCACAACTCTACTAACTGTCCAGTGTGCGGAATTAGGGATGAGACTGTCATGCAATGTATGCAATGGCTTCAAGGAGCTGAAGGCCAAGTATCACATACCACTGTTCAAAACTGTTCACATTTGTCATGCAGAGGAAGCTATAACCTATTGTAAATCACTGTTGACCGGAGGGTTGCTTACTATTTGGTCAAGTTTCTTCATCATTTGTGGATTAAAATAACATGGCAGGTCAATCAGTCGATAGCCAACATGGACACACCTATGACACCCCAACTGATCCAAGACAGTTACCTGGAGCTTTATGCGCAAATAACTTTTTCTCTGAAGCATGGTGATGTAATGTAGCATCATATTGAACTATTTATTGCTTGAGAATATTTTTATGAAGTTATTTATAAATTCCTGGTATTTTATTTATACTGGAACAAAGGATATTCTCAGTGAGTTTAAAGATTATCATGGATTATCCATTTGTAGAGGTTTCCTAATTAAAATATTGTCCTTTTTCTACTTAGTATTAAAGACCTGTCTGATTTGTGTTTTAACATATGGAATGGAACTCAGTATATTTTATGGACTTACATGGATCTGCTGAAGACACGTTGAATGAAGCTCAATGATGATAATTATTTCAGAGTGGAAGTTTGAAAAAGTTGTATTTCTCAAAAACTTTAGCAAAGAAAACAATAAGTGAGATGTCTGATTAGACATTTATGATCAATCATGAGTTTCAACTCCATACAGGCGATGGAAAAGTCAGCAGGGGCTAACCATCAACACAATGTTCTTATTGTTTTCAGGTCAGAAGTTGGATGATGAAATCTCTCACTGTCTTTTGCAGTTGGACGCCAACGTTCTTCAAAGTTTATGATGTAAGATATGGTAACCTATTACTGTGCTTGATAACCCTCTTCCATTTCCATATTACCTTCTGCTGGTTCAAACCAGCTCCAACTAACACTAAGTCTCTCTGATGGTCCAAAGGCTTTCTGTGTCTAATAGAGGATCCCAAAACACCAGAGACACTACAATACACTTCCTGGTAATGGCCACAAATAGCAGACAATTTAGGGGAGAAGATAGACTAACCAATTAGCATGCACAGCAAGAGGCAACATTTAGAGCCACTGCTCTTCAGCTCACGGGGACATCTGCTCAACACACATGCTCGTAGGTAGGCCCAAGAGTCATCCTGTCTTCATGTCCTGCCAAACACCTAGGCATGCACCACCAAACAGGGCCCCAAGCAGCAAGCACGGCAGGATACAGGACAGACATATCTCTTTCAATGGCTCTAAAATGGACATGAGAAAGCTAGTTAAACCAGCTCCGTTAAGTATGCCCCCTTTCTAACATTCACTTCAAAGAGCTTACCAAGGAGTTCTGGTTGCAAACTTGGAACATTATTTAAAAATCTAGGACTGGTCAGGATCCAGTGATATTAAAACCTTTCCTAAACTCTGATTGACTGCGGCTTTGGTTATCTGTCTAGTTTTCATTGTTGCCCCTTGGCCGTGTCTCTCAGGTAGGTTATTTACACAATCCTCTCCCTGGGCTTTCCTTCTTCTTTACTCTTCCCTTTCTAGGGCAACCACTTCTCGTTTGCCCCTTTTTGTGGACTCCTTAATCCTTGGTTTCCAACCTTCTGTTTGGAATTGTTGACCCCTTTCATTGGAGCTTATTTTATCTTCACTAGGCCCCCCCATGGCTCATAAGCTACTTGAACGACTTCTTTAAATCAGAGTCTCGCGTAGTGCCACAACATGATCCATAATCAGTTAGTTGAATCCCAATCTGCAGGTCAATGTGGGACCGCTCAGAGATATCCCCATCACAGAAGGGAAGTGACCGGGGTGGGCGGCTGGGGGAGTGAAAAAGAATGCTTGAACATATTGAAACATATGTCAAATTAAGTCCTACATGCAGGAACGTAATGTGTACTGTTTCCATGGTCTTGGATGGAGGAGCACCAGCGTTTGCCCTTTTTGCCATGAGGAAATCTAGAGGAACATGTTGTTATTTTGGGACTATAACAAGAGGCCAGTCCTGAGAATGCCAAGAGGAACACTTCTATTTTGTTTACATAAGAACTTTTGATTATTTATTAGAACTGTTAAAGTAACAGAGAACCTAGGAAGATGAGAGAGGCAATTTACAGAGACACTGGTTAGGAGGGTGGTCATGCACCAGCCAACAGCCAGCAGAACCATTGGTTGAATTTGTTTTCCCTTTAATAGTGGTAGGTTGACATAGACCACTTAGGTTTTGGGCGGTGGACAGCATCAGTTTGTGTTTCACATCCTGACAAGCAGCTTTCCTTTTTCTTTATTAGATAGGGGGCTTCTCCCATAGCAACAGGGCTAGGTGAGGGATTTATTTTTACTTTAATAAAACTTCAAGTATTTTCTCAAACAGTTGTGCTAGTACTATCTCTGATCCACTGCATGTCCTAGAGAATGGAAGAAGGGGAGGGGCTGAGTCTCAGTGTGAACCTGCACAGTCTCCAATGCACAGACGTTGTTAGAGTATTATACATGTAGGGTAATAATAATAATAATAATAATAATAATAATAATAATATTTGTGACCAAGTTATGGTGGTTGTACGATACAGTGACAACATTATATATTTGCCGTTTAGTTCTATATTCCAACTGCAATGCCCCCTTAAGAAACTGTTTTCAATGAATGTGTCTATCTAAACAAAGGGTTCAGTATTGGACTCAAAGCTTATCACACGTAAAGAAATTGTCTACTGTTGGCACAATTCATGAAATTGTGGTCATTATCACCACACAAAGGTCAGTAGCCATGTTATTGAAACATCCATTCACCACACTTGCAAAATGCACACCACACAACAGAGAAATTAAAATGTGTCTCACTAAGTCATAAGCTAAAGGGGGACTGTTTTTGTATGAGTTGCATATGTCATTACTCATGTCCATGTTGTGTGATCTCGTCACTCTGTCTGAGCCCAAGGATGAGCTTAACCCCCCCTGCTATGCATGACCTGAAGCCTGTGGAGTGTTGACATGCTGAGGTTAAGAAAGAGGCTATTAGAATTGTCCAACCTCAAGACGATCAGAGCCTTTGTCACTTTCACTTCATGAAAGAAATTAAGGAAAGACAGAAAATGTTGGAGACAGTGTGGCTGGAAATGAGACTTCTCTGATCACTCATGAATCTGATAATCAAATGAGAGTTTATTTTGAAAGATTACTCCCAGGTTTCTGGAAGATGGAACAAGAGAGTAGGCGAGCTGTTGGTAAGACATTTGGCCTCATTATTAGTTTGGTGGTATCCCACCGGTATATCCTGTGGGATACCACCAAACAGTATTACTGTTACTGGCACTTGAAATGCCGGAATAACCGTCAGATTACAAGTGCTGATAAGTGTATGTAATTCCCCATTCCATGAAGAATTGCTGGTATTACTGCCACTGGTAATACTGGTGCCAGTAATACCAGCATTTTTTGGTGGTGGAGTGCCGGAAATACCGACAGCTCGGAGCTGCAAGTAAATCCGGCCTACCAACCACCAAATTTATAGTTTGGTGATGCAGGAAAAGTTGCAGTAATGGAATCACTGCTATGTTTTACTCACATCGCCAACCTTGTAATAAGGCCCATTGTGTTTTGTACATGGCTAGGTTAGCTTAGTGCATTTGCAGGGAGCTGTCAGTCCGCACTTGTAGACATTATGTGTACACCGTAGGTATAGCCATACAACAGTTCTAAGGTTACAATAGAAGCTCCTAACCCCTCCATATCTACTAACACCCCTTTAGCGCAATATATTTTGTACAGCTTTATGCCATACATGTTCACCCAAGAACCGCAGGAAATAAAGACACAACTAGGTATATAAAAAATAGGTTTTTATTAGCATTTAGACCATCCATTTTTAGTAAAAATGTTATTTACATTAAATAATTTGGGTTATCAGGTGCTGCACAGTGATTCTTTCAGCTACACATTCTGCAGTATCAGCATTTACTTCATACACAGACTGTCGTTCACCACATCAATAAGCAAACATGCACAGCCTAGAGGTGGCTGACAGAAATTCATAAAGCTCCCTGTTAAACAACAATGTCCTTTAATGCATCGGAAATGCTGTTGCATGTTGTCCACCTTCAGTCTCAATGAGGGGCCCACAAGTGGCTTTAAATCACTGAAATACCCTTTTTAGTGCTTTCGCCAGTAGTTGTCCATTAGCGGGTGGATGCTGTTGGTGCATATGTTTGTGTTAAGTCACTGAAGCAGGACACGCTGTAACCGTTTTGGAAGCTTTATTGACAAGCTTTATACAAAAGAACCCCCAGCTCAACCAAGCACAGTCACAGCTCAGGCTGCTGCTCTCCAACTGTTGCACCATAGAACCACAACAAAAGTAAACACAGAATAACATTCTCAGAACATGAACACTCCCATAAGATTCTTACACATCACACGCTCCATACTCCATTATCATATTCCATCCAGCAAGAAGCAACAACATAACAGTTTGCAATACATAAAAGATTGCATTCATGTCTGCATACCTCCAGGTGTTTCCAGAAAACCCAATGTCCTTGAACATATAGTAGTACTTAGATGCTATTTAAGTAAATCCAGTAATAATTCTTGTACACATATAATGGCGGGTTTCACATTAAGTTGATTGCTTTCCATCAGGTGTTCATTTACTTCATCCCCCTACTTGCAAACTATCTTCCTGATGATGCTTTCAACACAAATCGGACATCCCCGTCTAAATTGCCTCATTTTAAAAAGGGGGTTATTCTCCGATTGTATAGCCCACAATGGGTTTAGACATGCATCGTTCCGCCCCCTTCCCCAACCATTAGCTGTGTTAGCACCTCTATTAGGCACATCATTTCTACAAGGCGTTTAGGGCTCAACATGTGACATATTTTACATAGCAAATTATCTGTGTAAGATGTTTCCAATCATTCATGAGCATCCTGTTGGGGATCATCAATTTTCTGTCCACAGCATCATCTGTGAAAGTGTTGTTTTAAACACATTTTCCCCACTATGGCTGTAAAACCCTGAATAGCCAGGGTATCAATCCATGTCACAGCCGGTGTGTCTGCATCATCTTTAACGCTATTGGTCGCCATTGGCGAAACACATTCCTTACATAGGTTATTATCACGATCCCCAGGTGTTCAATTTGGTTTGAACAGCGAATACAATAAATATTGATAGTGTTGGCTACAGCTTGGCTCACCGTCCACTTTATCTGTTAGAAGCTGTAAACAAAACAGAGATGCAAGGTTTTAAGTACGGCTAATTCCCACACCCTTACAAAATACAAACATTCACTTTAAGAGATACCAACTAGATAACAGGCTGTCTGATATCCATTCCACAGGGACCCCTGTTTTTCCCGAAGTCCTAGTGGGGCGGGGTCACTCTCCGTCATCATGACTACATCAGTCTGCATAACTATAGATTCGTAACCGCTGTCTTCAGAGCCCACTTTGCCTGCAGAGGGTTGCCCAGGCTCCACAACCAGTCGCTGCTCCAGAACCACAGCATCATTCCAGGTTGGAATTTCCAGATTAACCATAGTTATGGGTACATCCTCCAACATACTGTCCCATAGCCGTGACAATGAGCGGCGGCTCGCTGGTGACAGAGAGTATAGCCAAGTTCACGTAGAGCTCACCGGTTTCGTAGTCCGCCATCATATTGTGAGCATCCTCCATCTCATTATTCCCCCATAAGACAATAAGGGGTATCGATATTAATGGAATTGCCTGAACCTCTGGGGGATGTAACTTTGTAACTGTAGCGGTTCATAATTCGCAGTTTCCTGCGCACCACGCTGAATAGCCCCTGGGAAGCTGGAAAGTGTTTTCCAGGCCTAAAACAAAAGCTATACAGCCGTGATGTAAGCAGCCCCCCCACCTCCAGAGTCTTTATAGCCTTGGAACCAGCCTCAGACCAATTTATAGCCCATCCATTAAAGTTCTTATCCAATTTTTATCAAAATCATATCAAACATTCTTAGGATTCGTAGCATTTTATATCACAATTTATATTAAAATTACATAAAATTTATATAATAAATGTATATTAAAATTATATTAAAATTATATCAAGTTTATATCAAATTTATATCAACATTTTTGGGTGCCAATAAAATTGAAATACAAAATGTTGGGGTCAATAAAGTGTATACGAGTTCAGGGGTGGGGAAAGGGCTGGGAAAAGGGCCAGGGCCACCTGTCAAATGTAACATTGACAGAAAAGTTATCCCCTAAAACTACTCACATCCCGTCACTGAAATTACCATTGGTGGCCTGCCACTGTGGGTGGAGGAACAGGCAGTACAGTCCACCAGTTTGCCTTATAAGCATGAGGGAATGTGCTTGCTCCCTCTGAGCAGGGGCACACTTTTTTGTTTTTTGTGCAGTCCTTTCAGCTCTTCAACAAACATAGCATGTAGTAATGAGAGGCTGCAAGGTGGCTGAAGACAGACCCCACAGCCTCTGAATATTCCGCTAACAGCGTAGACACGCTGACTAACAGGAGAGGGGTCATCTCCTTGCAGTCTGGATTGGAGGTTCGTCTGGCTCTCTCTGAGCACGCATGGAGGCTGCGAGCAGGTAAGTGAATTGTTTCTTTATGTTGTGTGTGTGTATATGTTTGTATGCTTGCTGGTGTGCATTTCTTTATGTATGCGTCCATTCAAGGAGTTTTTTTTTTTAATGTTGTGTGAATGCATCAGCAAAAGTGTCATGAGTGAGTGCGTGCCAGCCACCAACCCAAAATGTAGCACACTGTGGCTGCTAAATGTAGGGGTGGGGGCTGTTAGGGGCATTGTATTTTTTTACTGTGCATTAAGGGTATATCAAACACAAGTGTTATTTCATGGATGGACTGGTTTGCAATGAATATAGGCTAGTCGATCCACATAGTAACAATTCACATGTTTGCTTTATCCTTGATAAAAGGATAAAGGAAACATAATCAGTGTTATTACTTGGCTAGACTGGCCTACATTCCATGTAGCAAAACAAAAGAGATAATGGCTGGAAAATTTAGAATTAATCTTAACCTCTGGCATTGCTATGGGCAACCCTCCAGACCATTGTTCTTTGCCTGCCAACCCATTATAAAAGTGGAAAGACCATATGCAAATCTGGCTTGGTCCCACTCCAAAGGGGAAGTTCAGGCCAAACTATTTGGTGCCATCCCTGCTGCACGAGACCACAGGCATCCCCAGAAATGTTTCGACCTCATTGGCCCTCATCAGTGAGGGGTAGCTTGGGTCGGTAGGCTAAGCAGGCACTGGACCCACTTCCGGAAACACCTGTCCCACCCGGAGCATAGTTGTGGGAAAATGCATTATGAAAGTACATTAGAACAATGGTCCTGTGAACTGTTGGTGAGTTGCATCTATAGGGATTTTTAATGTGCTATCATACACAACCGATTGAAAACTGTGTAGCTTTTACCCAATTTTTCACAGAAAGTACTGCAAAATGTAGCATTTTAGCCCATTATTTTGAAATGTTTTTCATGGGGAGAACGTCCCCTCCAACCATCCTTGTTAGGTGTGGTCTGCCTCGCTACGCTCGGGTGCTAGCGCATATTCGGGGCACACATTTATGCCTCTGCAGTTCCAATATTCACCAGCTGCAACTGGACATTGCAGCATGCATTGCAGACAACGTGTGAAAAATCGTTGTGAGTCATAAGCCTGTTACCTCGGTGGTGGCAATTAAACTGTTCGGTGATACGCATCCTCATTCATGAAAACAAGGAAAAGGGTGCTTTTTGAAGTGTAAAACTTGGAGGTTTACCTCTGTGAAATCCTGATAAAGGCTTTTTTGTGCATATTTCTTTTAAGTCTTGTCTTTTATTACTGGGTTGGGGCAGACACAAGTGTGAAACGGAGAGTGCTGATGGCCCCTTTCACTGACAATTCACAGCACACTGGTAAGGGGTCACTAGCACCCCGAAGTCCCTCATTCTGTGTATAAGCCACAGTAAATGCCCGCACCACATAAGCCTGATTTTATTCTAGCTAGTCTGCTATGTGTCTAAGTTGACATGAAATACAGTGAGGTAATAATGCATACACACATGCACAATTATTTTGAAGATGCTTGGGTGAAAGTTCTGTGCTGTGAAGACGAGTAGGACAATGCAAAGATGGCTGGTTGCCTTGTGCAGGTTAGAAAATGTCATTCAGCAGGGTGTTGCAATCGTTTTACGGACTCCTTGATTTCGGGAATATGGGTTGTTTGATATTAATGTTGAAAACAAGGAAAGGGGGTGCTTTGAAAAAATGGAGACGAGCATGGGTACAACTTTAGACTGAGAGTGCCACCACCATGCCTGTTAGTTTAATTTGTGCAGCTGACGAGGCTGGTAAAATATCTTTGGTGAAGCGTAGCGGTGAAGGAGCCAGGCGCCACCTAGAGTATTTACCAAACTAGCTTATTCATGACTCAGGGGAGGCCATTTATTGTGGGTGTCTGGCTATGCCACTGAGATATAATCTGGAACTGGCGTGCTAACTCGACCCACATGGTGAAGTCCGGAGCAGGTGCCAAGGTTCTTCTGTGAACAGCTTCAGACTATTTGCATTTCCTGTGCCGACGAGAGGAACATGAAGTTCAAAATTGCTCTGTCAGTTGTAAAACTAGGAAAAAAGGATTTGTGTGCTTCTTCCCATAGGTTAGTCATAAAAATTTAAAGTTTCTTTCAGTCTGTAAAATTGTGTTAAACTGCAGTCCATTAGAGCGTTTATTGTTTTTTTTAAATAACTACCAAATTGTTCCTTAGTGCCTATTTTATTAAACAATATTTCTTTCTTCTTTTCACTCTTTGGCTGCCTCCCATAACGATGGGAGAAGAGCACTTTCAGTGTTCAGTGTGGACATGGCAGCGAGATAACAAGCATTGGCAAAGCCAACGTTTTTGGCTTGTGTTTGTAGGCATGGCATAGGCGTTTGCCAGACAGTGCCACAACAGTACTAAATGTCAATACCTGGAAAATGGTGAGATTACCTCTGCACTGACAGCAGTGCCTGACACATGCCTATCCCATGGCTACACAAATGCCAAATGTGCTGGCTTTGTTATGTTTGTTTTTAACAGGACGTTAGTGCAAGGAACATCAAGCAGCTGAAGGCACACTTGCTTAAGCCATTCATTACACCAGTAGCACAATTACAACTGCAAGCAAGGGAGACCCTGTATTTACTATGCAACCATTGAGCACAGGTCCTAACCACGCCATAATTGCTACACAGTAAAGACGTGTAACCACAGTATGTGTATGCATGTATATGTGTGCACATGTGCATCAGGGTGCTCAGGCATGAAAAAGTAGACATTGTGTAGAGGACTCCTCCTCTGGAGAGGACATGGCACACGGAAGCTCTTAATGCAGTTAAGTGGTGGGAGTGTTGGGGTCCTAAAGGGGTTCCCCTTCCGCCAGCACACAGGTCGGTGTGCGCATTGAGGAAAGGTTAGGGTGACAGGACGTCCTGGTTTTGCCTGGACAGTGCTAGAATTGTGCCCTCTGTCCCCTCAGCCTGATAGTATAAAAAATAAAATGTAGAATCCCCATCGCGGTTTTGGGGAAAGTATGGGGTGCCAGTCCCCGTTTTTGTGCAAAAGGAAGGTCAGCAACAATTATAAAGTAAGTATACATTAAAATACACACAGAATTGTGCTATGCGAGGCTGGGCTCGAACCCCCAACCGACCAGTTGGTAAATGAAGGAACAGCAGGGCTTCTAACATGTATCTAATCAAAAACTCTTTTTCATTATTAATAAGTTTATATCCACAGTCAAAAGTGCGTAATTTATAGGAGCAGTGCTGGAAATACTGTGGGATGGGAGGGAGGATAGTGGGTTGTGGGATGGGCTGTGAGGGGGTAGTCCATCTTTCATGCTGTTGGACGTCCCAGTTTTTTGTCTTGAAAATCTGGTCACCACAGGAAAGGCCCGCTCAGTAAATATCACCGAAGCAATGACATGGAACCCAATTAAGCCATTAACTCTCATTAGTCTTCTTAGAAATAAGACTGCCAGGCCAAATATGCATGTTACTGCTTGATAGAGGTAGCTTAAAGAGATTCCAAAAAGATCTGTTTTGGTCATGGAGGGGCAGTCAATGGGTGGGTACATGACCAAACAACATAGACAAGCTGATTGTCCCTTGTCAAATGCAATCTCCCTCCTAGCTATACTCCAAAACAATAGTTTAAGCTTAGTTGATATGTTGATAAATCAGCTATAACAACTATTAATAAAACAATATATAGTTTAAGCTTATAGGTGGTGCTTATGCACCACCTAATAGCACACATTAAAAACAATCCTTTGCTGGTGTTAAGCAGATCAGTTTTTCTGGATGGTACTGCGAGGTGGAACTATAGAGGCCCTCACTCCAGGAATTGGCATCACATGACCCTCTTCCTCCCAGATGAGAGCTTTCCATCAAGAGGTCATGTGGAATGAAATGAAGGTCAGTAAAAAGATTAATTTCGCCCTTGTTACCGCCCACTCAGACTGAGTGTGATTTTTCTTCTTTAATCGCACTCTGCCCAGTCATTACTGCCCAATGAAATTTACCATCTTTCAGGAGGGAAGAGGGTCAGTAAATAATGATTAGTTTAGCCAAATTAATCAACTGGCTATGGATTTAAGGAAAAGGAGTATTGTGCATTATTTGAAGCTAGATGGAACCATATCAGGCTATAAACGACTCATTAACCTTTAGTTCTGAACCCATATTACTCTAATTTTGCATGGTGAGTGGAAATAGCAGTCGAGCAGCCACAGGGGGCATTTTGTTTGTTCTTTCATTTGTGCAGAGTGTTAGTGTTCCCAGGAGTGGAAGTGGAAAAAAGGAAATAGTAATACTCTGGCTGCATCCAAAACAGAGGGAGTTGGATGTTCGGACAGTTGGCTGTGAGGGTAGGTGGTCAGGGCATGTCGAGTGTGAGGGGTGTGTGACCAGGATCACTTACTTTGGCTCAAATAGTTGGATTTCAAGGTCTAAAGTAATAATGTGTTTCAAGTGTAACCATCAGAACACTTCAATGTGATGATTGGGCCTTTTTGGCAAACATTTGAGTACTCTACCCGGGAGACCAGGATATCTTTAATGTTCTTTTTCCTTCTTATTTTTTTGATTTTGTGTTAATGTCTGTTCTTTACCCAACCTTACACAAGGTCATAAAATTGACCATACAAATTCAACATAACCAGTTAATTACATACTGCATTAAAAGCTTATTTATTCTTTCATCTGTGCCATTCTTGATTCAATAATTACATTTGTGAATTGACTTGACGTGCCCTTTGATGGAAGTTATATATATTTCCCTTTTACTGAGGTTTGCACAGGCCGTGGTGGCTAATTTACTTTGGGAATGGTGGGCACAAACACCAGCCAGTCTCTGCAAAATAGTAACATTTGCAGTGAAGTCAGAAAGGTATATGATTCAATGCAGACAAATACCAGCACTGCATTAACAGAATCAAGTTGGAACCAAAGGGAGATTAACTAGAGATGTCCCCATTCAAAAAGTAGTCAGACAGGGGCGCTGTACACTCCTCCCTTTTACAGCTGGCTGCAGGGGATCAGGGAGGAGTCTCCAAGATGGAGATGGGCAGAGTCCGCTCCTACTCTCTCTGGAGGACACATTCCTTTTCCGTAATCTGAGAACAGCCTGATAAATCTAGACCGAGCGTTTGAAGGATAGTGGCCATAAGGAGTTTCAGATACATAGATCTGAAGCCATGAATAGGGAGATGAGCCACCATAAGGTCCGAAACAGATGATCATGGTGTTGGAGGGATGAAGGGGCACCACTAGAACTGGTGCCGTAGTTCCACTCCCTTGGAATCTGGTTCTCTCCTACAGGAACCTGAACACAAACAGCTGATAAAATGCATGCTCAGTTAAAGTTGTAATCTTTACTGTAGGATAAACAGTATTCCTTAAAGGATGCCTTCTTTGAATACTCCTGAGGAATCTATCAACGATGGTTCACGAGGAGCTGTAGATTCACCCCATTGATGAAGAGGTGGCAGATGCATGCCATTATTATTATTGCTTAAAATATTCGTCCATGCAGGGCCCGCAATGAAGAATATTGTGGATGGCATAATGAAGTAGAAAGGGGGCAGAGAGCTTCCCTGCATCCCCTACATCACAAGCAGGGCAAGCTAGCTAAAGATGTCACACATTTGGAAATCTCATGAGATGATCACCTACTCCATTATCACCAGGCTAAAACTAAACTCTTGGGGTCCTATGGGAGAAGCCGTGATGAGATTTGCTAGCTCCAACCTAAGATCACATTTCATTACAGGTTTGCCAGTGCGGAAATAACGTGCCAGTAAAACATTTTACTGGTGTTTCGACACCCGCAAACTACAAGTTTGCCAGTGTGTGGGGCGGGGGAGGTGTCTGATTTTCCTCCAGCCAAGAGCTGGAGCTAAGTCAGGGACCCCACCGGCAAAAAACTCCATGGAATGGGAAATTCCTGCACTTACTGCCACTTGTAATCTGCCGGTAATTCCAGCAGACCAAGTGGTGGTAACAGTATTACCATTTGGTGGTAGCCTGCAGGATTTAGCAGTGGGATACCATCAAACCTTTAATGAGGCCCAATTTTACTTTGACCTTAAGACCACTACAACAAGCTTGTAAAGCATTGCCCTCCCTAAGATGCTTTCTCTCCATGTGAGATTTAGTTTAAGTCTATGGCTTCTAAAGGTGGAAAGAGAAATTTGGAGGAGCTAGAACATCATGACTGTTCTGGTTCATCTCTCAAAACGCAGACCCATTTCCATTTATTGTGCCCCTTATACAAACAATGAAGAGAGAAATGGCCTAAGGGAATACAGCCTGAGGCACACCCATAGTGCACCCTACCGCCAGAGCTCTAGCCTTAGGGGACTGTTAGATACCCAATGATTTGAGGATAAGGTTCTTCTAACTATGTGTCTTCCCAAAAGAATAATTGTATTATGATCTAACTGTTTTGCTAGTGTTGTGATATTTATTTTAGACTAACTCTGATTCGGGTTTTCTACATATCTCCTTTTTTTATTTTTTGTTTTTTTATTGTGGCTATATTGTGTTTTCTTGGTCAGTGGCCAGCATCTTTTTTTGTGGTCCTATGGGAATCCAGTATAGATAATATACTGCATCTTCTTCACCAGGTTGACAGTCAATGCTGTGCACTTGATTCGCACATTAAGGGAGAGCCCACTTTCTTTGTTTTTTAAAACCATGTTTCATGATCCACCCACTCTATGCCACAGTAACATTTTAAATCCCTTCTCCCTCTAATTACTCACCTTGTCACAGACAACATTTCCTCAACTATCTGTCCTGCCACAATCCTCTAAGCAACCTCCGAGATGCACTCATCATCTGGTAAAAGCGTCAGTCTGCATCTATTTCTGCCAACATCTCGCCATAGTTAAAGACATATTTTGGGTGAATAATTCACCCATTCTGCAAGTAGATCCCAGAGAGAATTTACTGAACACCTGTTTGGGCAAATGTGGTGATCCAGTCTTAAAATAAATTAGGGACGTTTGTCAGTAAGAGACGCAAAGTAATTAAGGAATTAAAAACAATTTCCACAAATAATCAATTCAGTCTGTCACAGCACTCATCCTCTCATCTAATATCTATGGGATGCTATTAGGGACCTAGGCACTTCCTACCTAGCATCATGCTGGCTCAGAATGCACACACACATTTTAGAAATCCTTCCTCACATCTCGGACTGCGGCCCTCCCAAGGGCGTCCATCCCCACAGCGGTAATAGGTGCTATACAAATGCCATAAAACATAACATCTAAGCTGCCAAAGGGAACCTCTGTATAAGTACACTGGGGTGTGGGAAAGGGAGCATGTTGCTTCACAGAATGTACGTATTTGTTGTGCTTCATTGTACTATCGGTAAAAATAGTTAGCAGGAATTCCTGTTCTAAAAAAGCGGGGGAGAGATAACAGAATCACTGCCAGTTTTCTATTGCATTGCCAAACGCGTAATGAAGCCCAGAGATCGCTTTGGCCAGTGATGATGTTTGTTTTATCGTCTAGTAGACTATGCCCAACCAAAAAGGGCACTTCAGACATGAGCATAGTAGGCAGACATTTTATCCCCAGGATCATCTTTCAAATAATCCACATTTTAACACTTAACTGTTCTCGAAATTCCTGCTCCATGTATCACCAGTGGTTCCTGGTTTGGATGGAACTAACTCAGCCATGTGTTTTTTCCCCAAAACAGACATTTGAAGGAATACATTCATACATTTTACTGCTTACTCATTCTTTTCTCTGGATGCAGCGACATGTGATTTCTGCTTGCATTTACTTGCAAAGGTCACACTTGGTTATTTAAATTCTCAGGATAAATTCTTTGACTTTTCAATTATTGTCCCATTCACAGGAAAGGTCTTGTTTGTCTTCCTTTCCTGCACTTTTCATGCTCCCTATTCTTTAGCTTTCTGAATATTAATTATCACATTATTTCCCTGACAGCAGAATTTTTTAAATATCCTGTTTTAGTTCTGCATTTGGAATTTTAGTTTTACGGGATATACAAGTATTGTCTTATGGGTGTTTTTTAAATATATGTATATATATAGTCAGTGAAAAAACTTTGTTAAAGGGATGTTATGGTTACAAGTAAAACTGAAAACCTCAAGAACTTCACCAGTTATGGTAAGCGAAGCAACCATAACTTGCGCCACCACTGTACACTGCTAAGACTAACACCCAGGACATCAAAGATGACATCACAAATGTAATTGATGACATCACTGACGATATCACATATCTGGGCCACTTGTTTTTGTTCACTGACATATCTAGGCCATGTTGTTTTTTTCACTGAAAGTCAGAATATTAAAATTGAAAAGGTGCTATATATCTAGGTGTTAACTTTGTCATATGTTCTTAAAGTACATTCCTTAGGGATTGATCTCGGCTCATGGTGCACATACATGGGGCAATAAGCAGGCCTCAAATACACAATTCATTTGTATAAATGAAGATAGACTTTAATATTATTAACATTTTCTGATGATGCTGTTTCTTTCTTCCTTACATTAGTTTCCCTGTATGTACCTCCGATTTGTATGCATTATGGGTCTTATGCCATGACCCGGACAATCTGGCTACTGCCCATGGCCACAGGCTATACCTCAGTCACCAAAAGTATATAAATCCGCCAATGTTTTTATTTTTTCAAAAGTATCAAAATGTATGTACATACAATAGTCATATAACTTAGCCACCACTTGACAAAACCCATTCAGACTTTACACAAACATTCAAGGTTGGGTCTATAATCGTTCTGGAAACTTTTCTTTGCATTTGTCAAACGGCAACAAAGGTATAAGCCATTTAAAAATGTTGAGACCCCCCTCCAATTTAGCCCCCTTGACAAAATCCACCCAAACCTTACAAAAACATCTATATCTACATCTAAAATTTTTTTTTTTTTTTTATTAGTAGTTGATTTGGTCGCGATCAATCGAGACCTTTCAACTTTAAAAGCAAATGATAAAAGATGTATGTACAAATTCACAACAATTTACATAAATACAGTATATATACAGGATACAAGTAAAAAAAGAGATCAGGAATATTATACAATGTGCTTAGTCATTGCCATGAACTTTTGGCTTTGCATACATTGGTATTTTGAGTTGATACAGGTAATTTACCACAGCATATCTGACGGCCTTTCTGTTGGTGTGGAGTAATAAGACCCATAAGTGCTTTGGGGTCAGGATCTCTTGGGCCAAAAATAGGGGTTTAAAATGAGTACAGCGAATTGATACTAGTCTATCACATTCAGTGCATAGATGCTGAAGCGTTTCTGGATGTTGTTCACAAAATCGGCAGGGCAAATTGCTGTTGATATTGTCCCTGCGATTCAACACTTCATTGGTCAACCATAAATTTAGCCTAAATCTCAAGAAACCATTACGGTGACTCGAGTTGGGAGACCTCGCCAGGTAGTCAGCCACTGTATTATAACTTTTAAGTTCAAATGGAAAAACCTCAAAGTTTTTATAGTTAGTACAGGCTAGACGTGTGTGAATCCAGTCGGCCTCCCAAATTTTTAATTTCGCTTTGTCTGGATTCTCTAGTAATAAGGCTGAATCTATCTGTGCTTTTTCTAGAATAGATTGGATTTTTTGCCGCCATGCTTTCGGAAAGGTGTCCATAGATCTTAGTAGGTAGATGGATATGATATTGGTAATCCCTGTTGTGGCTTGATTTAGGAGGCATTTGCGGTATAAGGCGCATAAATTCCACTTATAGATTGCATATAGTGAGATTAACCCCAACTCATATCTTACAAGTGGCAAAGGTTGTAAGGTTGGTAAATGCAAAATTTGCCTCCAAAACCGGCCCTCCCTGATGGCCCAGTAGGTGTATGTCATAATGCAGCGGGTCTCGGCGCCATATAAAATGACTGGAACCACTTTTTGTTTGAAGTACGTGAGGATCGGTAAAAGAGAGAATTTACAGTATCTCGCCTTAATGACTTTGGCTTGTGAGATACACATTTGCAGTTTATAAAGCCCTTTTTTATTATACTGATCAGGGGCACACAGATTGGAAATGACCATACCTAAATACACATAGTCATTAGTAACAATGATCTTACTTTTTTGAAGGGGCCAATATAGCTGAGATGTGCTTTGCCTCTTGGTGCCAAATTGGACGACATTTGTCTTAGCAATGTTAATTGTTATGCCATTTGCTTTTGTATAGACGTCTAGGGAACCTGGTAGTTGACGTAAGCCTTTGGGGGTATGTGACATTAGGACCATATCATCAGCATAGAGTAGCCATTGAATCTGAACTCCCATGAGTCTAGGAGAATCAGATATTACTTTATTGAAACTTTGGTGATTGTCGGAGACAAAGAAATTAAACAGGGCTGAAGCTAGTAAACAGCCCTGCTTCAGGCCTCTAGCTGTGACAATTGGTGGTGTTAAGAGGCCATCATTGGTGAGTTTCACTTGAATTGTGGTGTTGGTGTATAGTTGGATTATCCATTTCAAGATGTACCATGGACAGTTAACATCAAACAATTTTTTGTACAAGAGCTCTCTTGGCACCGCATCAAATGCCATTTGAAAGTCGATAAAGGCAAGGTACAGGGGCTGTTTTCTTTGGTAGGCTCGTTGGATAAGACTTGATAAGGTGATGATGTTTATGCCAGTGCCTATCCCTTGCAAAAACCCTGTTTGGAATGGATCTCGTAAATTGCTATTCTCTAGCCATATGGTAAATTGTTTCAAGAGTAATCTGGCAAATAATTTGCCAGGACAATCTAGTAGTGCAATTGGCCTATATGATTTAGGATTCTCATGATTACCCTTTTTGTAAATTGGGAGAATGATAGATTTTTTCCAGGTTTCAGGAATGACACCAGAATTCGACACCTGATTGAAAATACGATGAAGGATACCTGCCCATTCGTCAATGTGCTTTTTTAACATAGTGTTATGCAGCCCATCTGGGCCTATTGCCCGGGACGAGCTCAATTTCAAGATGCATGATTTGATGTCGTCAATATCAAAGGTGAGTTCTTTTGTTACCACTGACAAACAGAGATTTAGTTGGATGTCAGGAAAGGGGGAAAGATACAGTTTCTGAAAATACGACTGCCATGTCTCGGATGAGATTGAGTTTATTTGGGCTGCATGTAGGGAAATGTCAGATGTACGATTGAGTAGGGCCCAGATGCCAGCTGTAGATTTTGTAATTAATTGTTTGAGCATTGTTTTCCCCTCCAGTTCGTACAACTTGGCTCTTTTGACTTGGAGCCATTTTTTATACTTTCGTTTGGCTGTTCTTATTTCTTCAGCCATATTTATTTTTTGTAAGTTCCGCAAATGTCGGATTTCTCGTCTCAGATCAGATTTACGATAACGTATTTCCAAATCATGGGCATGAGTGTGCCGCTGTTCATGTTGCCCATGGCTTGGAATAATTCGAGTGAATATCTGCATGGCAGCGGTGTAATCTTTAACTACAAGATTACTCCGGTACATGGTCTCAAGGTGGCAATTAAGAATTCTCAATTTTTTTTTGTCCCAAGACAATCTATTTCTCCCATTATTCACGACAGCCCCACTTACATATGTGTTAAACCATTGTGTTGCTTGAGCATGGCCAATCTGTAATGACAGTTTAAGTTTATGATGATCACTTAAATGTGTGTTAAGAACTTCAAACTTTTGAACTGAATTAAAATTTTTAGCATTAATATAGATGTAATCAATTATAGCATATTGGGCACCTCTTTGCCAGGTTGGCTGGGCGGGGCAGTCACCCCTCACATTTCCATTTAACCTCACAAAGTTGCGTTCGGCCATAATAGATGACCATTTAATTTCATCTTCCGATAAGGGCAAAAGCCCTTTTGAGATAAGATGTAGATTGAGATCGCGCAGTATAAGAATATGTGTTAAGGCCTTTCCAGTTGCCAATCCATCTAAAATTTCTATAAGTTGCTGGAAAAATTCTTCAGAGGATAATGTGTTACTACACCAATAGATATTAACAATTGCTATTCTGTGGCGGGTATTACATAGCTTTACTACCTGGAATGAGCCGGAGGGAACCTTGCACATGGTTGCCTCTAGTCCACAGGTTTTTTTTACTGCTAATATGAGCCCTCCTTTAGGTCTGCCGTGGGCGCCTTTTTCTGCGGGGGTGAAATGGATAGCATGCGAGTCCCAAATCGGGGACCGGACAAGCCACGTCTCCTGAAGGGCAACAATATCACTGTCACATAAATCCTTGCTTGGTATAGAATTCAAATGGCTATGACCTTGTGTATTCCACGAGATTAAAGTAAGAAGTTTCATTTCATGGCATAGTTATGCTTGTCTTGTTCGATTCATCACATCTTGTTGCGAAGAGCCATTAGAGGATGATGTGAATATACGTGGCATGTGGCCCTGTAGTGTAATAGGACCAGGCATTGTTTCTTGAGATAATATGAACCCCAGGTCAAATAATGCCATTCTGGCCTGCCACAAGGTCTCAGCTACCAATCGAGATCGAATGTGCAGGCGGGCAACAGACAGGTCCGCATGATTTATAAACTCGATCTGTTCAATATCCAGTGATAGGATAGCTGAGAGGGCTGGAATTTCTGCACAGATGTTAAGAATACTCGACCGATTCAGATCATAGGGTTTAAATGGGGCGTCTCGACATTTTATTATGAAACGATGATAAGTTAGGTCTTGTTTCGGTTTGGTCTGCGCCGTTCGATCTCTCGACAGCATTGATGGTCTGGCTGGAGAACGGGCTCTTCTGTCTTGGTCGATGGCAACAATCGCCTTTGGTCCCTGTATAAGGGGTTTAAGCGAAGGAAACCCTTTTTCTGCCAGTTCCGATGAATTCATCTCCTTTGATTGATGAATATAAGCTTCAATAGAGGCTTTGATCTCATCTCGTAGCTCCTGTCGAGAAACTGAAGTTTGATTGAAAATAGGGACAGGAGTGGAACTAGAGGCTTGAGGCTGATGTAAAACGTTTATCTGAGGATTAGGATTGGCATTACGCTTCAAGTATGCCTCTACTGAGGCTCTAATTTGTTCCTCCGTGTTTATCGGGAAGCTCTCTTCTCTTGGCAGGGCATTATGGGCATCTAGGCTCTGTTCCGATTGGCCATTAGACTGTGGAGCCCGTCTGATGTCAGATTGTAAGGGGTGGATCTTGGTCTGATCATCCACAGATATAAAGGGTACGGCGTCGCAGGACTCCCGAGTTAAAAACTGGGAGGACTTTTTTTTTGGCAGGGATTTCAAGTATAAGTCAATGGATTTCTGTACTTGCAGCTGAATCTCCTTCGCCATAGGAGCATTCTGGAGATCAGGCGATTGGGACACAGACTCCACTGGGGCTGTGACAGCAGCAATTAAGGAAATTGGGAGAATTCTATCAGGACTTTTTAGCTGAGGGTCTTGCTGTTTGCTATTACATTCGACCATCTGCACCAGATTGTCCAATGGCTTGTGCGGAACAACCGGCACAGCTATAAGAGCCGCATCCGGGTTCGAGAAGCCAGGATCAGAAATAGAAACGGTCGACTGATCAATTGGTAAATCCTCCTGATTTTTTCGTTTTTTACTCAGTGTTGATTTTATGGCAGGAGTCTTGGGCTTGACGAATTGAACTTTCCTTCTTTTGATGGACCGTAATGTAGTGGGTTTGGCAGCAGTTATGCCAAAAACCTCAAACATATTCTTTTGCAGTAGTGGTCAGGTGGATTGGTTTGTCTTCGAGGTTACGGCAGGTGCATGAACGTCCACATGGACTTGTGGCTCTGGTATAGAGGCAAGCACGGGCGTGGGAGCATTTGTACAGCCAGTGGATAGTATCATGACAGAACCTGCCGTTGTCTTAGTGGTACTGTCAAGGGAATTGACATTTTCGATTGTGGTAGGAAATAAATCAGTGGTCGACATCGTAGACAAATTGGATTGGATTGGCGCCCCTTCTATTTGTGAGGGCAGATTATTATCATGTGTCTGCGTGTAGGCTGCATAGGTGACTTTTGAGCTAAAGAGCTCTTGAGTCTGACTTAATAGATTGATTTGTGGTGCGATTTTTGAGTACAGGGAGAGTAACTGATTAAGACAGGAAGTCTGTTTGGAAACCTTTGCATCCAAACTTTCGTACAGTTTTGCAATAGCTAATAGGGCTGTATTCATTGCTGACAACGTATTGTTTAGGGCCGGAGCCTCTGGAAAAGAGTATCTCTCTCTGAGATTAGGGTTGAGAAAGAAATCAGAGACTCGGGGAACCTGATCAAAGCGTGGTTGTCTCGGAGTGGGTGCTATATAGGAATCAGCTTCCTCTGTTAATTCAGGGGGACGAGACGGGTGTGTAATAGGCGAGCCCGTCGATTCAACCATTGCCGTGTTATCATGAGGCAACACAGGTGATGGGTTCTCACCATTTGCACCAAAATGGTTATTAATATCTCGTTCTAGCTGAATTAAGTCACCGGTATTTGAACACACATAAAAAACCTCTTTAGAGCGCTCCTCAGTCCGATTGGAGAGGTTCATAAAATCAATATCCTCCTCCTCTAATTCCCCAATCACAGTCATATGAGTGTATGCTTGTCTCAGTTTGTGTTGGGCCAGAACTGAGCATTGAACAGGTTGGTGCATAGTGTCCCCCGGAAAGAGAGCTGGAGTTGTTCGTAAATCGCCTGCAACACAGGCTGCTATTATTGTGTTATCGGTGGGGGCACTACATGAGCTGGTTTCTCGAGGTGGGATATCAATAGCAGTTATGAGCATGGGGTCAGGAGTACTGGGGCTAGAGGGTTGATCTCGGGTGTTGGGCCCCATAAGAACAGGTTGAATTATTGGAGGCGGGGGGCCAGACTGACCCTCTATCTCAGACATGAGCCCCTCAGTTGGGCATAGATGCATATTATCAGAGACTGAGTGTGAGCGTTGAGTTGTAGCACGTCCCACATATGGTAATAGGCTTGTGAGTCGTGGTTGGAGAAGAATTTTTTTCGTAGCACTTGCATGCCCCATTTCCATCAATTTTGACCTGGTCTCTGATATAGGCGGCATGCTGGTGGTTAATGTGTAGGGAATCATGCAATTGGCCACACAATAAAACAATGAAAACGAAAAAATATATAAATAAATAGAAAATAGCAAGAAAAGTAATGAAGAAAAAGAAGGAAAAAAAATAATAATTATACCTTTGACCAGGACCTCGCGACCCGCGAACAGCAAACAGTACTTATAGTACTTGCCGAGTGCGCGCGCGGGTGCGCTATGACATGGACTAATAAGGGCCAAGCAAAGCAGGCTTGGCGGAGGGCGTGGTCGAGGGCGTAACAGTCCTTTAAGGAAAAAAAGGGAGAAAGAAGACGGAAAGCTGTATTAGGGGCCAGCCACGGTGGTTAGAAGTGACACACCAACACAAAGTACACAACGTGAGGGCTAATCAGAAGTGCACAACGTGCACAACGTGCACAACGAGCTTCACGCACAGTCACCTTTGTTGCTGTTGTTTTACTCAGGCAGGTCGGGTGTTACATGAAAAGACGTCATCCGTCCGAAAGCAGGGCAAGTCCACGAGTGAAGCAGCAGCTGTAGAAAACGCTCCGACTTCCAGAGTTGAAACGCACAGAGGATCGGCACAGCAAACAGTACTTATAGTACTTGCCGAGTGCGCGCGCGGGTGCGCTATGACATGGACTAATAAGGGCCAAGCAAAGCAGGCTTGGCGGGGGGCGTGGTCGAGGGCGTAACAGTCCTTTGTTGCTGTTGTTTTACTCAGGCAGGTCGGGTGTTACATGAAAAGACGTCCTCCGTCCGAAAGCAGGGCAAGTCCACGAGTGAAGCAGCAGCTGTAGAAAACGCTCCGACTTCCAGAGTTGCAAACTTTCGTGGAGATTCATAAAATAGCACCACATTTACAAGCCTTTATAATATTTTGCCCCCCACTCTAATTTTGCCCCCTCTTGACAGAATCCCACCAAATGTTGCAAAACTATTCAGGGTCAGGTCAAGCATAGAATTCCAAAATGTCCATGCCGTTTCATTGAGTGGCGCCAATGTTATAAGCATCCAGAAACTGCTTTTCACCAACCCTGTAATTCAGAAATAGGCATAGATGCCTCTAAACATCTGAAGTGTTCACAAACATCACAGGACTGTACCCAAACATCTGGACTGTTCACAGACTTCGGGGGTGAAAAACACAATTTTCTTGGCTTCTTACGGCCATATCCCATCCGCATCACCCTTCAAATCCCCAGATATTGTTTGATAAGTTTTACAAGTTCAATGTTGTGTTTTTTATATGCTTTTATTGCGATTTCCGCGGACACAGGCTGCTGTCCTCTAATCTAACATGGCAGGCATTTCCAAAAAACTAACGCACTTCATGCTTTTCACCATCCAATCAGTGGGTGCGTCCAATATCATGCGGACATCACGTCGCCCTCTAGGCCAATCGGATGCCCTTCCGCTGACAGAACAGGGAAGTCAGACCGCGGACCGAACCCAGATATCACACATTTATTTTTCCTGCTTTTAGCCCATTTTTAAGAAAAATACTGGATGAATTTACACCAAATTTACAAAAGAACGCTTTCGAGACCAAGCCACTGCTCCTGGCGCAAATATGGTGAAAATCCGTCGAGTGGTTTAGGCTGTAGACGTGAGCAAAAAAATGTTTCCATTGCATCTATGTAAAAGAAATTATGTTGGGACCCCCTATATTTTACCCCACCCCTTGGCGAAACCTCACCAAACTTATCAAAAAAATCAGAGTGGGCCATGTACCTTTTTTTTTGCAAAGTTTGGTAAGGATTGGTCCAGGGGGAGTGAAGTTATAAGCTGCCCAAAAAGTGCACTTCCTATGAGTTGAGCAACTGAACCATAACTACACGGCTGCTACAGCACCTGTATATATATATATATATATATATATATATATATATATATATATAGATATAGATAGATATATATATTCAGTGAAAAAACTTTGTTAAAGGGACGTTATGGTTCAAAGTAAAACCGAAAAACCCCTGAAATTCGGCAGTTATGGTAACATAAGCAACCATAACTCGCGCCACCGTGCACTGCTAACACTAACACCCAGGACATCAAAGATGACATCACAAATGTCATTAATTTCATATTAACATTACAAATATTATACTTTCATCTTGTACTCTGCACACAATGCTATGTTTCTCCATCAGTATACTAGATAGAATCCCATAATACAATGCTATTTATATCAATGCATCGTTCAAAGCACTAATAACGGTATGATATTTATTGCAATATCCTTGACACTTTTTTCGCAACATTATAATAAAAATCCCTAGTACACAAATTCCATGAAAAGTACATACACATGTGATGTCATCAGTGATTTCATCAATGACCTTTGCGATGTCATCTTTGATGTCCTGGGTGTTAGTCTTAGCAGTGCACGGTGGTGGCGCGAGTTCTTTTTCATAGCTTACCATAACTTGCGATTTTCAGGGGTCTTTCGGCTGTACTTAGAACCATAACGTCCCTTAAACAAACTTTTTTTAATATCACGCAAACAATATACAAACATGGCGTGCAAAAACCAACTTCTCACAGATGGCTTTACACAGAATGTTGCAAAGTAAGAATTTATGCTCGTTCACAGTTAAGGTCAGCTGCTTCCATTTTTTTCTCGGGCCCCGGAGAGGCTCACGAAGCAGACTATAAGGTTGTATTGTGTTTTGACCTTGACAGACAGAGATTGTGATAAAAGACTTCTCTTGAAGAAGTGTTGCTAAAACGTAAGAGAAGATAAGGATGAAATTTATGAAACGAAACCACTTTTATATATTATATCACTATGCGAAAGATCGTTCGCACACGCACAGTCGTATTTTGGGACTGCCCTACTTGTAGACAATGGAAATTGCAATTGTACTGTAAGTAACCCTTTAGATTATTTTATACCAAATATAATTACAATAGCATAGCATTAAAGACCGCTCAAGTTGAACTTGTTCGTTGAAAGTGGCATAATGTTTTCTACCGCACACTATCACCGCCGAATTGATCCCCTGTCATTTAGAGGGCTCTGAAAAAGGCAGATGACACAGGGTGGGTTAATAGAAATAATTTAACCGTCTATAGGCGGTCAAGCGCTCTACTCGCTGTGCCACTTCACTGTAGCCTGACAAGTGGCACAGCGAGTACAACGCTCGCTTTGATATCCGTGCACAGCTTGCTAATGCAAGTTCGAATCCCGGCAAGGCCAAACTCAGCCTTTCATCCTTCCGTGGTCAATAAATGAGCACCACACACCGTGGTTAATAATAAGCACCGCTTAGATACCACACGGTTCTTAGCGCTATATGAATGGGAAAATATTATTATTTTATTATTAACATACTCCGTTGCACTATCTTCGATAGCAAATAGTTTCACGCCCTAATAAACAAAATGATGATTTTTAATGAAGATCGTCTGGTGAGATTAATTTATGTTTTTTAAAACAGGTATGTGGCCCCATTTTGCCTATGTCATGATTTACAGACTCCAGCGGATGGGGTCTTCAACTGCCAGGTGCAGGTCCAAATATGCAACTTCATGACCCTCACCATTTTATGGGACAATCGCCAAGGACCAATATGCCCTTACGCAGTACTAGCGGCTACAAACAACATACCAACCAACAGGGTAGTCTAATGGCTTGTTGTTGGTGCAACCTTCCGATTATCAGAGCGACCATTTACTGCTTTTATCATAAACCAACAGCCTATCTACCGCAAAGGAACAACGCGTGGCTCAAAATAAACTTTTGCTGATCGACAGCAGAGACAATAGCAAATCGCTGAATATTCACTAAACATTTCATGTGAAATAAATGTACTTTACCAAATGTACAATCCTGCTGTTTAATTTTAAACCACAGTTTCATATTCCGAATTGTGGCGCACTGAGTTGTAAGCTGATCTAACATCCTCTGTACCGCAAAGGAACATTGCGTGCCTCAACATTAACTTTTGCAGATCGACAACAAAGACAAATGCAAATTCCTGAATATTCTCTAAACATTTGATGTCAAATAAATGTACTTTACAAAATTTACAATCTTGCTGTTTGCTTTTAAATCACTGTTTCATATTCCGAATTGTGGCGCGCTGTGTTGTGACATAATATGTGTTGTCTTCCGGGTTCTGTGTAAAGTCACTTAGGACTGCAGAGGACTGGGCGCGTTTGATGACGCACCCTGTAACGTCACGGAGAGAGGCGGGGAATATGAATGCTTTGATAATATCAGGCTTAGGGGCGGGAGATATGATTTAGTGTCGCAAAAGCAAGTCAGACAGGTCAATAGCGCCAGTCATAGGATTATCACATAATGTCGGCGCACACCAGCCGGATTTATCGTTTCTTTAGTGGACAAAAAGTCAGTTGACGCCCATAGGAAATTGTACTATTAGCGGACAAAAGGAGTGGTCTTAAAAAACTTTCACCCTGACAACGAACAATACAAACAACGTTCTCAGAGCACCCCCATTTTGTGTAATTGCAACCATTTCGGGACACCGCGAGTGTTCTTAGAACACATTCAACTAGACAGATTACAATATGGACAGCGTCCTGAGGACACCCCCAGTTTGTGTATTTACAAACAATTAAGTACACTGCGAGTGTTCATAGCTCATTTTTACCTTCCTTGTGAACAAAAATGACACAAACTCCGTCCTCTAAACACCCCACCATTTAGTTTATTTACAAAATGTCAGAACAGCCGTGTTCTCCGCGGACAAATCGAACACAACAAAAACGTCTAGCACATAAAAAAACAAAACATTGAACCTATCTCATACTCCCCCACCCTCCCCAAACACTCTTACACACCAACACACTGCACTAAATACAATTTTTTATCCACGTTTCACCGCGCTGTACGCGGTCGACGGCGAATACAAGATGGGGGGCGCCACAAAAAATCTGACGCGCTTTACGCCCCTCGCCGTCCAATCAGCGAACACGTCGCATGTCCACGGACATGACGCAAGGCCATGGGCCAATCGGGGTGCTGTCCGCGGAGCAAACAGGGAAGTCCGTCCGCGAAGCGAACACAGATATCACTAATTTTTTTGCCTTTCGTTTTGGTCATTTTATAAAAAACTACTGGACGAATTTACACCAAATTTGCAAAAGCACGCTTTTGGGACCAAGCCCCCGCTCCTGCCGCAAATTTGGTGTAAATCCGTCCAGCGGTTTGGCCTGTGGCCGTGCGCAAAGTTTTTTCCCATTATGTCTATGGGAAAAAAAAAGTTTTGGGACCCCCCCTATAACTTTTTGCAAAGTATGTTGAGGATTCGTCCAGGGAGAGCGAAGTTATAAGCCGCCCAAAAAGTGCTCTTCCTTTGGAAACACCAACTTAACCATAACTACATGGCCACTAACGTGGCCATGTAATATATATATATATATATATATATATATATATATATATATATATATATATATATGAGAGAGAAGAGAGAGACGTTACGCTTGTTGTATTTTCTTAAAGTAATTTCCTTAGGGTTTGGCCTCAGTTCATGGTGCACATACACGGGGCAATGAGCAGGCCACAAACACATAATTCATTTGTATACACATGAAGATGAACTTTAATGTCATTAACATTACGTGGTGATGGTGATTCCTTCCTCCTTACTGGAGTTTCCTTGTATGTGCCTCACATTTGTATACATTGTGGGTCTTCATATGTATTGTTTGTACTAACACAAGTGTTTAGTAAGTCTTAATTTGTTACCTATGTATTCCATAATTAACATTAGTCAAGTTCTGATAGGATTGAAGTTATTATTTTACTGGCCAATAGTATCGGATTAAAAATGCTCTACTTCTATGGTATATGATGGACCTATTGCCTATGTGTATGTATGATTTTGTTCCTGCATTAACAACAACCCTCCAATATAATGTTTTGTTTGGATAAGTACATTTTTTCATACATTAAGTAGTTTATGATAGATCTCCCGATCACCCCTGACATCTTGTTACCAACATCATAAACACAACCCCTTGTAAGGACTTATCATCAACATTAAAGTCAACAGTGATGTCATCAATGACATGTATGATGTCATCTTTGATGTCCTGGGTGTTAGTCTTAGGAGTGCATGAAGGTGGTGCAAATTATGGTTGCTTAGCTTGCCATATCTGGTGAATATCTGGGGGGTTTTGGTTTTACTTGTACCCATAACGTCCCTTTAACAAAGTTTTTCACTGAATTTCATAGGTTTTTATTAGTGCAACTTAATCTGCTACAAGTTCCTCATACTGTACTCACCCCAATGTAGCGGGTGTAGAGTCTGCGGACAGTTCGAATGTCCACAGCCAAAAGGCAGCATTTAAAAAGCCCAGAAGCACAGTGGAGAACAGAAAATGTTCTACCCATTAACCAACAAACGCATATACATAAAACAACATTATTTTCTATTTATAACATACAATATAATGAAATGCACCAAGCATTACCTATAACTGTACACCTCATATTATCACTTCAATACAACTGTTCATAGAGACTGACATACGCCATGCACTGATTCTAAAACAATCTCTCACCAAACAGCAAGTACACTGTATTTATTACTTTATCATTAGCATTCATTATGTAAACATGTCTTATAAAGAAAAAACGATTTTTTTTTTCATTTTGAAAGAAATGACAAACAGTTAGAGGAGAACTTCCCAAAAGAAGGAATGACTGACGATAACATATCTAATGGTATACAATACATCTTTTAATATAAACAAATAATGCAATTTGTACAGACCTCACTGAAATAGTAATTTCTTGTTTATCCAGTACATAGTTTTCATGAAGAAACCGCACCCCAATTTAATTATACACAATCCCAACAATCACAATGAGAAGCCCTATCCCCAACTGCACATAATCAAATCATGAACTTGTCTGAAAAATTAGATGAACTAAGTAATTATTTTAAGAAACTTTTATAATATGTCAAAAATCATGACATTAAAAATGTTCTCTATCACTCCTTCTTGCACCTGTCCCCCTTGACGCCAGCAATCATCCTCATTAAATTCACATTTAAATCACAGACGTTTTGATGAAACCTCACCCCCTTCCTCCTCTGATCATTATTGTAAAGAAATTCCTAATT
Source organism: Ambystoma mexicanum (assembly GCF_040938575.1). Taxonomy (NCBI): domain Eukaryota; kingdom Metazoa; phylum Chordata; class Amphibia; order Caudata; family Ambystomatidae; genus Ambystoma; species Ambystoma mexicanum. The sequence continues at coordinate 60,644,271 of NC_090928.1, forward strand.
CTCCCATTTATGTTTCCCATTCCAATACCCCATCACTTTCATAAATGAATGTATTTTTGATATTATAAATGCGTTGTATGTTGTGTGATATTTCTTTTTTTTTTTTTTTAAAAAAGCCCAATTATGAGTCTGCGGACAATATAACTTTTCAGAGTGTCCACACTCAAAATGGAAGTCCCCCCAAACATGCGTGATGTCCGGACATGTCTGTTCTCGCATGATGCACTTTTAATTAGTCCACGGACAGCATGCTTGTTCTATGGACGACCACGTGTATGCACACTGATTCCCCCTGATGGGTGTCCACGGATGGCCGTCTTGGCCACGGACGTCGCTGGACATCATCATGTGGCCGCACCCGTGTGGCTTGATGCCCTGACCACGAACAGTGTTCGTGCTCCGCAGATAGTTTGAAACTGCATTTCTGGCCAATCCAGGGTGTTACAATTTGAAAGTTTACCTTTCCAGAGCTCCTAGACCATATCTTAGTTGATCTGGCAACTTTTTACAGCTTTGCTCAGCCTATTTTCTAGTCAGTAGTCTGCGGACAGTCGTGTGTTTCAACGGACAGCTCCTCTGAACGGAGCCACCCATTACTTTTCCACATTCTCAATCTGGCTATCCAGAAGAGAGCACCTGCTTTGGAAAGCTATTAGGGAGAACTGCAATCTTGCAGAAAATGGCATCTTCTATGGCCATTCCTCCTCCCCAGCCACCCCACCACCACCACCATCACCATCTGGAGGGCCTGGACAGGGAAGAGGCGCAGTGATACAGATCAGGATGAAGAGGAAGATAAAAATGAGGTTGAAGAAGTCCCTATCTCTAGCATCCAGAGTGAGTCCATGAGTCGAGAGTGTGGCAATTTTTCACCACTATTGGGTATGTCCTGAAGGCTTGTGCAGCCAAGGTGAGACACAATGAGTACTCAGTCATGGAAATCTGGCCTGTATTCCTATGGGGCAACTTCAATGAGGCAGCACACAAAACAAACCACCTGGGTGCGCTGAGAAAGGTGGTACCTTTCTCAAGGAAAAGTAGGATGACACCCTGTACCCCATCTTCTTCAACTGCTCCTGTTACCTCAAATAATATTCCTTTGGGGCAGAGGATCCAAACGGCCGTCTTGTAGGCCTTACAAAACACTGTTGACCTTAACCTTTTGTGGGTCACAGTCCTATGTGGTGGTCAGTCATAATTTTGAAAAAAAAAAAAAATGTCGAAAGACAAAAATGTCGAAAAAATAATATCGAAAAAAAAGTCGAATTCTTTTTTTTTAAAATTATATATTTATTTTGTGGTCCGGGAATAAAAAAAATGGGTAAAACAAAAAAAAAATTAAAAAAGGGGGGGTTGGGATGAACCCCCCCATTTCAAATAAAAAACGTAATAAAAAAAAATTCGACTTTTTTTTCGATATTATTTTTTCGAAAACATGACTTTCGACATTTTTGTATTCGGAAAAAATGACTATAAACCATCATCAGTTAGATGGACTCCATCTCCATCTCTCCGAAACACTTCAACAATATCAAATTTAATGTTCTCATTATGAAAGATGCCATGCCAACATCTCGTAAAAAAGCACACACATCTTTATTCACATTCTGCCTTGCTTTTTCCATTTGTGGACAAATTAAATTTGAAAGCATTCACATTTGTCTCTAAGCAATGCGAAAAAACATAATTTTTTAATTTGAAAACATTTCGATCGACTTTCCAAATGCATCCTTCATTGCAAACTGCAATGAAATTCCAGTAACGTACCCCAAACTGTTCCCTCCACAATCAGGGATATCATTTCACCAAAATGTCAAGGGTAGTGGGAGTGACATCACACAACCCTTGACCTCTGATGACATCACAGGAAGTGATGTCATTTGACCCCACCCCAAAGTGATATCGCGGGAAGCGATGGAACACGACCTTTCACCCATTGACAAAACAGGAAGTGGCATCACATAGCATTGTACCCTACGAAAAATATGATTACGATATCACTATAATGTGATGTACATTTCATACCTGAATGGATCGCCATATGTATCGTTAAGATCAGTGTGTATAGGCCCATATTACCAAATTACTGTGATTGTAAGCAGACGTCCATGACCAAATGATAATGATGTGTTATTATATAGCACTTAAGCTTAAGCGCTTTACATAGAAGAAATATACACCCAATATCACCCAACCTGTGTTGGTACCCATTTATCGACCTCAGAAGGATGAAAGGCTGAGCCACTTGATCACATAGCTTTGTCTTTGTCTGTCCGCCCATTTAACATGTGTGTTCACTACAAGATAGAAAGAGAAATAGATCTTTCGTAATCACACCAAATGCATTGTCCCATGTTTATATTCATTACAAACATTGTCCCTTGTTAGTGTTGCTAACACAGTCATTGCTTAACAAAACTAGCACCATGCAAATGGGTAAATAAACCCTATGTGTCATCAGAAAGATATACATACCGATGTCCGCGTACTGAATGATTTCTCCTGATTCACTATAACGGTGTTGCAACTCTTAATAGAATGTAAACTCTGCATAGGCTGAATACGTAAGATTAGTTTACACCTGCTATATCATATAGCATTCCATGCATTCGGACATTCCTAATATGCGGCTATTATCCTATAAGGTGCAATTAATTTCTCTAGGCATTTATTAAGAACCAATGTGGCAAAAATATCTCACAGTGTCTGACCTCGTACTGGGTGACAGTCATGCATTTCTCATACAATACGTCCTTTCTAGGTATATATTAAAACCAAGAAGGCAACTATATCTCCCAGTATATAACATTCATACTGAGTGGCACTAATGTTTTTCTGATGTCCAATCCATAACTTATGCATAGGGCAGTCATATGCGATATGTGCTATGGTCTATACGAGAATGCCTGACATGATGGCACCATGCTATGACCCAGCAAGACTAATCCCAATTATATACATAGCACAATTAGGGGCAATAGTGTGTATCTGCGTACTCCTGAACTCACACAAATAATGCCACAATATCATTCAATTAGCCTGTTCTAAAGTGCTCAATGTATACGACATGTCATGTACGTCTCAGACTTCCCAGAGTGTTGCATCAATAAGCAAACACTCTTTATAAAGTGCTCCATGCTCACATTGCTTAGTTACCACATCCAAAGCTTACAACATCACTTACAAACACGTTATACACAAACCTAATAGCCACCCTATTCAGCGTTTAGTAATCATACAGATTACCACATTAAATAATTAACAAAAGCATTGTATGCAATGAGCACAATTATTGCAAAATGATTTCCTAAAAGGGGACACCTAACGTGCATAGTGCATACCTTATAGTATCATGACCCTGAAAGAACGCAGGGCCGAAAGTGCATAGTGCATACCTGATCATAATCCAACCCTGAAACAACACAGGGCTGAAATACACATATCGCAAAATAATACTGTCAGATGACAAATAGACCTATAGTCATGCACTACCATGACTGTGGTTCAAAAGGATGTTGCAAGCGAAGCAGAATGCAGAGGGGTGTACTACATCTACCCAATAACTCAAATGAAATTATGCAAGAGTCAAATTGATAACAGAAACAATACCATGCAATACAGGATTATAGGTGATACTGACCTGTGCTAAAGTGCTAAGTGCTCACTTGGACAGTCAATTCACGAGTTTGAAATAACCGCATTTGTGAGATAACACAATACATGGTATTCTAAAATACTGAACACACAAACGATCATCATGGGCAGACACAAATCTAACAGTTAAAAACAAGTAATAATCCAAAAACAAAAAGATAGAACAAGGTTCCTAAGAGAAGAGAAAAGAGAAGAAAAGAAAACAAGAGATGAGGAAGTTGCAGAAGATTCAAAATAGTCATTGCATTGGAAGCTTGTCACATTGTGCGGGTTACTCATCACCACCCCCTAGCTTGATCACAATGCTGGGCTTTCATTCACCCAAAAATGTGTACAACTCTTTGTCTACATTATGTCCTGTTGGATTCTTGGTTTCAAAGTCCACAATACATCTTGTTTCCAGCTGACGTAGCATGCATTCCCAGTCACCTCCTCTAGGTCCCAGGACCACTCTGTGTATCCCGAAGAAGGAAAAACCATCTAGTTTTCCCTCATGTGTATCCCAAAAAAGTGTCGCCATGGAATATGCGGCATCATGATTCTTGATCGCACAAACATGTTGCAAAATGCGGACCTTCAGCTTACATTTGGTGCTCCCAATGTACCACTTGTTGCATATGCATTTGAGTATGTATACCACAAAATTAGATTCACAATTGATCTTACTGTTTATCTTGATAGTGGTATTCAGAATGGAATGTTGGTATGAAGTGCAATTATTAGCATATTTGCAAATTTTAAATCCGGTAGATTTATGGAACCCCTGAGTAGCCTCGATAAGCCATGTATGTCCAGCATTTAAATATTCATCCTCCATAAACTGCTAACTAAAGTGTCTTTGAGGATTTGTTCTTGCGATAACACATATTGGGATGAGTCCCTAGACCACGATTCCGATCAGGATCCGTGAATTAGTATTTTCCAATGCTGTCTGAGAATCTTAATCAGAGTCACTGAGGTTCCATAAGTGAGTATAAGACATGTGACATCTTTATCTTCTAACTTGTCATGGTTTTGTCGATTGTTCAATAGCAGTGATGTTCTATCACACTTTTGGACCTTGATGTAAGCTCTTTCGATGACCCTTTTGGGGTACGTTTGTTGTGAGAATCCCCATGCTGTGATTTGACTTTCTCTGTCAAATACTTATAATTTTGAACAATTTCTCCGTGGAATTATATATTCCCCATACAAGATACTCCAAATCAAATTCTTAGAATGACAACTGGTAGGGTGTAAAGGAGTGTTTGCTCCTGGTGGCTTACGATGTCGCTCACTTATTAGACAATCACCTTTTGACAATAACAGTCACACCCAAAAAGACAACCGACTTGGAGCTATGTGTTTCTGTGAATTTCAAATTACATTAATTTCTATTGGGTACTTTGACGATATCCAACCATTCCTCCTGATTAGCTCACCAAATAATGAAGAGGTTGTCGATGTAGCGTAGCCACAAAATGATCTTATCTGTATGGTTTTCATTCTCTTTACTCCATACCTTGAATTTCCCCCAGTACCCCATTGTTAGATTAGCATATGACAGGGAAAATATCCATGGCTGTCCCTTGAGCTTGTCTGAAATACTGATTGTTGAACAAATACACGTTATCAGTAAGGCACAGCATGATCATTTCGAGCACCATTTGAGAGTGTCGGAGATAATTCAAGGATTTTGTAGTCAATAAGTATTTGCAAGCCTTCACTCCACACTTATGCTGTATGGGTGTATACAAAGATATTACATTCATTGTGGCCAAGATATATTCTGGTTCCCAGGGCAGGTTACCTATTTTGTAGAGAAAGTCCTTCATGTCCCTTAAGTAAGATGGCAAGGAAGACACAAATGGAAATAATGTTTCATCAATATACTTTGACATATTTTCAAGCAGTGAACCGACCAAGGTGACAATAGGTCTACCTGGTGGTCTATGAATATTCTTATGGACTTTGGGAAGAATGTATATGGTAGAGACTGTACAACGGCATTTGAACAAAAATGTGCAGTTGTCCTCTTCCATGATTCCTTTAGCTTAATAGTCTTTAGAAAATGTGTGCACTTTCATTTCCAATTCTTAAATGGGATTGGGTAGGAGCTTTTTTTGTAGCAGGTCATATCATTCAACTGTCTGTATGCTTCACAAATGTTATCCCACCTATTGACAATGACGATGTTGCGTCCTTTGTCAGACAGCTTTATATATATATATATGTATATAAAGGGTTCCTGCTACTTACCCTGTAATAAGATTTACAATAAGGATATTCTCTTTTTTGATCACCCCAGCAAAATCTATGCATGGCAGCATTTAGCGCCTGCTCACATCAAGCAGCAAATACTTACAATGCTGTGCATTTAAAAATGTTTCTTTTTAGGAGCAATTTGATAAAAGTAAACAAAATGTATATGTCCATTTTATAGCAGCACTGTATGCAACGTTTTTCTAACAGAAAGAAAAAGCAGATACAAAATATTTGTAGAACATTTTTAAGTGGCACTAGGTTTGTGCAAGTTTAATAGGTTGGCAGTGCATGCATACGTGTCAGTATGACCCATTCCAATCTGTAGGTGCTTATCAAGTCTTCATTTTTTCTTTGGATTCTGTGAATTGTAATTCAACTTCTCCCATTATACAATTCAGACTAAAAGTCCCACAATGCAATGAAAAAAACAGGACTGGAATGGAACCTTTGAAAATGTGACATTTGAATGAAAAATATAAAATACTGTGCGTGTAAAAATGTTTCTTGTTAGGAGCATTTTCATGAAAGTTAATAAATGCATATGTGCATTTATAGCAGCACTTTGTGTAACTCTTTTCTAAAAGAAAGAAAAAGCAGATGCAAACATTTCCACAACATTTTTAAGTGGCACTTGGTATGTGGATGTATATAATATGTTGGCAGTACATGCCCACTAGCTAACATAGCCCATTCCAATCTGTAGGTGCTTATCCAGCCCTGTGTTTTCTGTGCAATCTAGAATGTGTAGTCCAAGTTTTATAATGGGAAAGTGGAACTACAAGTCCCAGAATGCCAAAAAAACAAACTAGGACTAAATAAGCACTTACACATTGGAATGGATTATGTTGGCAAGTATGCATGTACTGCCAACATATTAAACGTACACACACCAAGTGCTACAAATCTTTTCTATCTGCTTTTATTTTGTTTACCAAAAATGTTGCACACAGTACTCCTATAAATGCACATATGCATTCTTTTACTTTCATGAAAATGCTCCTAAAAAGAAACATTTGTAAACGCTCAGCATTTTCCATTTTCCATTCCATAAACATGTCACACTTTCCAACCTCACTCAATACACCCCTTACACTGTCACCATTATCCGCCTGCTCACACATGTGTACACCCCCAAAGTATTGATATACAACACTTCACCTTACATATAAAGTACTCTTCTTTTCCAATCTCTACTTTAAGACACCAAAGACTGCTGCAACCACAATCCGCCAATGCATTACCACTAGGCCACACTTTCCCTATTCTTAACAAAACACTGCAACACATTACAAATACATTGCCCCACAAACACAGCACTTCTTTCATTAAAAGCAGCAGCACTAAAGTAACCTAAACATGCACCTTTTTCTTACACCCATTTCTGCCCTGTGCTTTCTAATTCCTCAAACACCACTACTCATACTCCACTTGTTCTAACAGCATACTTAGCATACTTTAGCACACCATCCATAACACAACTTTATTAACTCTTTTTCCCAACAACTCCTCCCACCTTCATAAACAACAACCTCTCTTACTAAAAGTACTTGTCGATTACCATATATACTTACTAACTTTCTTTTACAATTACAGGAAAGAAGAAAATTACTGAAAACAGCGACAAAAAAGAACACTCTTCACATCCTACAAAGTAAGTACATTAATATAGAATTAATCTATTATTGTAACAATGTGGTGTCACTATAGATTAGCCTAGAGTATTCATTTCAAATCAACAACATTTATTTCACTCTTATTCATTATAATGTAACATGCAATCTCCTTCTATTCCCATCTGGTATAACACCCACTGTTTTCCTCAAAACATAACAATGTCCCTACTTATTCATTCGCACCACCACTCACTAACCCAAACCCATCACACATGTACAACCTCTTACTTTTACTACCTTCCCCACCACAATTATCATCCCACTACACAATTACACAACACGCTATTCATCTCTAAAATCACACCCACACACCTCTGCACAATACATTCATATACATTCCACAAATTTCAAAACCAAACTTTCTTTGTAGAAAAGAAAATGAAATAGAGCAGATAAAAAGAAAAGCAAGCCATATATTCATCCATATCTAAAACAATTTATAGAAAACATTAAAACAAAAGAGATAGTAACCTCACTCAAAAAAAACTAAACCAGCAACGACTAAAAAAGCTGAAGCCCCTCTTGCAAAAACTAAAAGCAAAAAAAAGATATACAAAGAAAAGCAAACCTACTAATGAACCTAACACTATGTACCAGTGTTAACATAATCACTATAAAGCAATTAAAAAATTTAGAAATGCTTTTCCACTGTAGAGTTTTTCACAATCATGTAATAAAAGCTGAAAAGTCACAATCTACCCTTAAAAACTACCACATGAGGCTAATCCTTGAAGCTTTAATTGACAGCGTTTTTCTACTAAAGAGAACATTGTTTTTATTGACTTTAAACAGAATGAAACCACTAACTAAATTAATTAATACATTACAAGAAGTACGTCTAAACATATGCAATGTCAATATAGATACCGTTTCACACTTCTGTGAAGGCTAATGGATTCACACAAGCAGCACATAACCATATATGAACAAGAACAAAAAAAAACAATTGCCATAGACAGTGATGGCCGAGGGTATGAAATGGTACGAGACACCAGTATTGCAAAAGAAACCCTTGGACATGCAGCTCAATGTGTAACGTAAGGCAACAATCCTTCAAATGTTTACGACAATTCCTCAATCACTATGTCAAACTAAAAGACAAAAGTAGAATCAAAACTTTACAAACCTTGGACTCCTGTGCAGTGCACAGCCACACAGGTCTGCAAGGACATTCGTTAGCATGCATTTCGGGAACGTCTTGCAAAAGCAACTTCTCCACATCAAAATGTTGGCAACACACCATTCGGCTATAAAATATCTTGTGCATATGTTAGGCAGACTCCCGTGCAGTGCCCTTAGAGACCACTACACACAATTAAGACTACAGGTGGCAATACAAGTTTTACCTTTGGTACAAGCCTGTACTACTATGCCAGAGTGGTAGCAGTGGCGGAGCAGCCAGGCTTATCTCAAGAGTATATGAGCAGTAGCAGAGATTACACAAAGGGACCACAATTACTGTGACTCAAGCAAACACTGACTCAAGGTTTCAGGTAGAAAAATATAAGTACATTTATTTTTAAACCATTTGTTGTAAACACGACACTTCTATTAGATTTAAAACCACACGAAAAATATACTACAACTAACCCATTCACTTTGTACAGTAAGTCTCAAGGTAAGTACCCTGTGTCTGAAGGGACCGGTGTTACAAACAAAACATGTTACCATGTATACGATTGTGATCACTTTTTGACAGTTCGGTCTAATAACTAAACGCGTATCAAGGACATGAAATGCTACCGGGGCAAAAGCACACTTAGCAACAGAGGGAGTTGGAGGCAAAAATCACAGGCAATATTTTGGTTAGGCAGACAGAATCGAGAAACACTCAGAGACAGGAGTTCAAGAGTAAAAGGGTCGGAGCCAGGGTTAAGTGACAACGGGGACCTGTTGCCGAAGATCACACAGTCAGACAGTTCACGATTCAACATAGCCAAGAGTACTTCGATATTGTCAATGTTTGGAAGCAAAAGTTATAAGAAGGAGGGAAGACAAGGGCAAGCCTTGAAAATGAAGAAAAGGGGTTCACCCTGTTTCCTCAAGCAGAACACAGTACCTTATTCCAATGGTGCAGCTGGTGCCCTGGCAGTTGTTCCTGTTGGTATCCCGCAGACCCACAGTTCCTGGAGCTTTGAGGTGAAGGAGGATGTCTGAAGGGGGGTCTGTACCACACAGGGATGAAGCCAGCAGCAGCGACAATGAATAAAAGGTGAGCTCCTTAAAAACAGGAGAGGCTCTTCAGGTGGCTATCCAGACCACTACATCAGTGTGCAGTGATTTCGAGCATGAAGGCGACCTCTGGCTGAATAAGATGAGCTGGTTATCCCCACCAGGCTCAAGGGAAGAAGATTCCGGACTGGATCTTCTCTAGTCGTCGAAGGGTAGATAGCTCAGGACTGCAGCAGGGTTTCACCGGGATGGGGTAGTTGCAGCAGTCGTCGTTCTCTCCGCTTCTCTTCGGTTCCTTGTAGTTCCAGTGGCGACTCTGACTTCTAGCCCAAGAGACCTGCCTTTTATGTGCAAAAAACCCCATTCACACAGTCTGGCTGTCAATCAGCCAGCAGGGGGTTGTCCAGTCTGGACAACCACCTCAGCCAATCATGGCAAAGTGCGACTTGGGTTTCCTAGGATACCCTGTGCAGGGGGTGACTACACCCCTCCCTCACATTCAGCCCACCAAGACACCCAGGCGCCTGGTGGAGGGCTTCTGGGCAGAAGGCCGCCAAAAGACGGTGAACAAAGAAGGCAAACCTAGTTTGCCGTGCAAAGTAAAACACAAGAAGGACTTTAACAAAAAGAAATGGCAAATATACCCAACCGGAGTCAAAAGAAAGACAATTTGGTCAAGTGGGTAATACAATAGCCTAAAACAATACCACGTTTATTTAATATAATCGTGGTAGAAAGGTTAGGGTAGATACCACTACCACCAACTGAGTCTAAATGTTAAAAGAGCGAAACAATGCTCTAGGAGGTACAGATAAAAAGGGGTATGAAGTAACCCTTTACAGTACTCCATGGAAGATGGGGTGTACTGGATCTGTGGTAGATTGACTAGGTAAAGTTAATGGTAACTTTACCCTTTTCTGGGGGACTGTAGTCAGCCTCAGAAATGGAGTAGGGGGGAAGTCTCAAAGACAACCCTGTGCCACGGCACTGAAGGAGCTGTGTGACACACACAAGAAGGGGGGTACTGAAGTGGTGTACTTCAGAGTCCACAATCACAAAAACAGAGAAATATACCTGGCAAAACACAGGTAAGAGTGGGGGAAAAGCTCACACTCTTACCAAGTGGAAAAAAATAAACTCCAGAAGTCCAGCAAAGCTGCTGGGGGACTCACTAGGTGAGGGAAATTAGCCATAAATAAACAACTTAACATGTATGAGAGCATTATAATCTAAACAGTACACCCATTTCAAGCTATAATACGCCTTTCGGCAAAAACAGCCAAATTACCTCCATCTGAACTACCAAAAGGCACCCATGGCAAAGTAGTATGTTTGCCTGTAAATCTTAAAGAAAATGTAGAAAATCAAGGCACACAACAACCAATAGATCAATCTTTGATTTTACTAGTTAATGGTATACCAACAAAAGACCAAACAATTTGGCGACAAATAGTTGATTTGAAAAAAGTTAGACAAGCCCTACAATATCTAAAATAAAACAATGAATACTACAAAGATATAAACACAGAGGAACATATAAAAGAAAGCACCCAAATAATTTAGGATTCACCAGCAACTGGCCAATGTGTTACTTTATGCTGTGCAGAGTACGCATGTGATGACTTGCATGACTTCTTACGCACTGTAAACCAAAAGAAAAATGGAATAGATATAAAAACACCAGGAAAACTCAGTTCTCTTGACTGTGTCAATGTATCAAGGAACTTTCACCATCGCTGTATTGCCATGATGCACTTCATCTGCAATAACACTACCCCTCGGCTCTGAGAAGTACAGCACTACTTTTGGAGAAAAGAATATCAACCCAGACGAGCACCACACATCCACATGCTTTTGTCGATAAAAGATGTTCCCAAATATGGCCATGACAGTGACAGCACTGTTTTACAGTCCATTGAAAAATATGTATCCTGCGAGATCTCTTCAAAAATCACAGATAGTGACCTATGTACACAGATCTTACACTTCCAAAAACATAAGTTTGGCAAATACTGCTGACGTAGATATGAAAACGAAGGTAAATACTATACCAAATGTTGTTTTGGCTTCCTGAGACCAGTTTGCAAAAAAGGACAAGTAAGTAGCTTGATGTCTTCTGTTAGACACAGTGTAAAAGGCAAATCCCATAAAAACACTTACAACACTAAAAGGGATGAAGCATCCAAGTACATCAATAATTGCAATACAATAATTGGCCTCTTATGGAATGAAAACATAGACATACAATACATTGCAGACAATTCCAATGCAGTTGCAAGATCTGTCACAAAGCTGAGAAAAGAGAGGTAAAAGAGCTCTGGGATGACATATCATCTGACAAAACACTGCCACAAATATTGTATAGCTTCGGTATACAAACACTCTCCCATAGAGAATGCGGGTGCTACGCAGCTGCAGATCATTTAACCGGTACAACCTTCTATGGAAAATCTGAACATATTGCCTGGCTAAACCTTGTTCCAGATTCATCCCAAAAAAATAGTACTAAAATCCTACCAAGAGATACAAACAATAGCCACAAATGATCCCAACAGCCAGGACAGTTAAAAAAACATTTTAATTGACACATACTACCCAAACAGAAGTACTGCTTTGAAAAAAATGTGCCTGTACGACATAGCCCAAAACGACTCCTACAAAAACAATGTCACACCAGATGATACAACTGTAAAATATTCAGTTGCAACTTGCGAAAGAAGCCTACTAAAACTTACCAAACTCAGGCTAATTAATCATATAAAGTGATCATTTAAATATCTGCAACATAGAGAACTGTATTACATGTCTCTACTGCAACTTTTTAAACCTTAGAGAAAATAACAAGAATTATTCGGTGACTATGACTCATTTGAAGCTGCATTCAAAACAAATGAAAGCAGTATAACAAATGTCAATTTCAAACAATACAAATAAATGGTGGACAATGAGCGCCAACAAGAGGAAGAAATTGAATCTCAAACTAGATAGACACTCCTGAGGGTAGTCAACCTTCCCTTAGAGGAATCCGGGAACCACTTGGAGAACCACTCATTCTAAATGAAGCAGAAATACCCATGACTGAGGTAGAACATACCATGTATCAATATAAACAACTTGAACAGGCGAATAACTCATCATTTATTGAGAAGTCACTGAAGAAATTGAACATGAATTTAAACATGAAACTAAAACTTGTAGCTGTAAAATGTATAAACCTCTGCTCCTTTAAGTGGCAAAGCTGGTTCTGGAATAACATTCTTAATTAAAATAATCAGCTAATTTCTAAAAAACATAACAAACAACAACCTTTCAGCTGTTGTAACAGCCACGATAGGTTTAGCTGCCTACAACATAGGAGGTGTAACTTTACACTGACTGCTGCTCCTTCCAGTAGAACACCAAAACAAATTAGAATAGTACAAATTATCAGCAGAAGCTTCTACCAAAGTATGCAGAATTTGAAACAATGAAAATACTCCTAATAGATAAAGTAACTGTGTTTTATGACCTCATGTTGGCTCTAATTCACCCCAGAAAGCAGGAAGTCCTAAAAACCGACTACGAAGAACTGTTTGGAGGAAAACACGTGATTGTTTTCTAAGACCTCCTACAGTTAACACCAGTAAAAGGTCAACCTTTTACAAAACATTAGGAAACAAACAATGCCACAACACACCAGGCAGCATTAGAAATGTAAATCTCTGGCAACATTTTTAGCACAGAGAACTAGCTCAAAATATGCAAAAGTCTGCGGACCTCACCTGTGCTAACATTTTAAAAAGCATTAGAACTTGTCTGCTTACTAAAGATGCAAAATCCATCCTAAATAGTAGACTAATCCATGAGCTATATGGGAAAAACACATCTGTTCCTGATGTCAAGCAACAATTAACTCAGCAAATTATGAAATGGATGTCCTGAATGCCAACCCTTGCAAGCTGTAGGCAATTCAATGTGACAATGTTAAAAAAGTAATGCAATCCATTCTGCATATCAGCTCCACTCGGAACGACACTCCCAGTGTGTCAACAAGCAACCGCAACACTAAATAATTTAGACAAATGTATCTCCAACACAGTTGGAATGGAGAAAATGTTAACTTTGTATCGAAACTGCAGAGTCATTCTAAAATGTAACCTTGACGTAGAACATGGTTTAGTCAATGACGCCATTAGTACAGTTGTTGGCTTCCAAACATATCCACATGACAACAATATTCAGTTTGTAAAATCCACTTTGACAAACTTGCAGAAGTTAAAGAAAATGGCCACACAATAGCACGTTTCCTTCTTTTTAAAGACAACTATGTACTCAGAGAACAATTCTCTCTGGCTCTTGCATATGCTGTCACTATTCAAAAATTGCAAGGTCTAACCCTAGATCACACATTGATTGATATTGAATGCACAGTCTTTAAAGAAGGTATGAGTTACATATCACTTTCTAGCCTCAGTACACTCAATGGTCTAGTCCTAGTTAACTTTGAGGGAAACCAAGTCAACGCTGACATTCCTTGTATCCTAGCATACAACAGGCTACGTGCACTGTACACCCCAATCTAGATATGTACCCTGTACCGGAAAAATGGAAACCTTTAAAAACAAAACTAATACAAAGAGAACCTATAACAGATCTCTCAACAATACTGATAAAGAAGCAATGACCAACTTCTTCTCCATCAAATAATACAACCACAAAAATGTCTAGTGCAATCTCAACTGCATGTCCATCAGAAGGAAGACAAAGAGACACATATGTCTTCTCAAAAAACAACTGCAGGCCCATCGAATGATGCAGGGGCACCACTCTCAGGGTCCATTTCATTTCAGCAACACAACTGGAGTAAATTGCTATACAAATGTAACATCAATCCTCTCTTCCAATTGCCACCCATTGTACACAAGATTTAATTAAACGGCTCAGATCAGTTGTGTTTGCAAATGCTTGTCCTTCATAGAAACGTCAAAAAAATTCATGATAGTACTTACAGTGTCTTAGGTATAAGGCAAGAATTGGACTACTGTGTAGGAATGTTACAATTTGCCATAAACACACAAGAAGATCCTCAAGAATTCCTAATGTACTTATTATAAGTACTTGCAAACAAAAACTTCCCTATAATTGAAATCTTGCAGATTTCATACACGTGGAAACATACATGCACTCTCAGCAACCCTGTTTCACAAAAACACATCCTTTAATAATCGATTTGAATATGTAGACATACCAAATGGTTAATCCATTTTATTTCAGCAGCTTCTGCAGAATGCAACTCGTGGCATATTATACCATGTTTGCAATTCAGACAATCATTCCAGCATACAAATAAACTCACATAGCCAATATGTCATACAAATGCTTCTAAAGTACAATGCGATGGTACTAGAAATAACGGTAAACTCATAAGCTTTACACATGGCCATGTATCTCTTGACAAGAAAACCTTCACAACAGTAGGCATAATATACCATGCTGGTGCCACAACCACGTCAAGGCACTATACTGCATATGTCAAAAAAAGAAGTGGTTGGTTTGAATGTAACAACACCTCAATTATTCCAAAACATATGTTACCAGCAATCTAACAAATGCCTACTTAATATTCCTTCAACCCAAATGTACCCACTAAACCGTAGCACAATAAACGGAAAACAACAATAGGCATTTCACTACATCCATAATACTACAATAACACTTTTAAAAGTCAATCTAGTTAAAATACGCCAACAAGTATCTAACTTCTTCAAAAATACCCTTCATTGCAATACACTTCAAATGCGCCTTCCCAATTCCTGTTACTACAAAACCTCTTCTAAAGGCTAATGTAGTTAGAATACGCCAACAGGCATCTGACTACTACAACACACTTGAAACAAACATACTATCACACTTATACTGACATAATTGTAATAGGTTTTAAAAAAAATCCTGTATGGATTTTTTCCCCAGTGACCCAATGATTATTTAATGTCAATACAACAACATTGTATCATACAGTAATGTTGTACGAAACACCGTACATAGAATGTACTGTTTATGAGGGTCAAAAAAGTAAATCTGTATGTAAAATTGTATGCAATTAATGCTCTTAAAATATCCTTATTAACAAAGGATACTGTTTTTTTCCCACAGAAAATGAACTAGAGATTGCAGCTTCATTACTGTATGCAACTAAGTAACCATACCAAGTAGAAACAAACACATATCCCACAAGCACTATGCTCAATTGTACTACAATCATAAATGCCACATACAGTTCAATTATATAATCCCGAAATATTACAAACACTTTATACTCCCATTACATTACCTATAATTACTATATACATATCACTACTGTGGTGGTTGTGGACAGTGCTCTTCCTATGGGCTGAGCAACATAACCATAATTACACAGCCACTACCGCAGGCCGTGCAATAGAGGCCTATGTATCCTCACTACACCCACATTTGACAAACAGGATCCGGAAATGCTGCAGGAGTGGGGAGAGGCAAGGGGTTTATGTTCTGTCACTTTCCTAAAGATTCTTATAAAATACGCAGGTATTGACAGAAAGAAGATTCTGTTGAAAATACAAGAAGTGGGAAATCAGTTAAAGTCTATTGATCCCAGTGAAGAGGGTAAAGCCATAAGAAACAGCATGGATAAAGGATACAGAATGTTTGAGGATGACATCAAGTTGCGTAAACAACGTAAATGTATACGCGACAAAGATGATTATGTAAAAGGAAGGGTGTTTACCTTCGCCAAACATTTTGATACTCTGAGACTTAAGTTACCCACTGGTCCACAACCATCAATGATGGAACTTCCAGCCGCTTGCTCATCCTCCGAAGGAGACACTACAGAAAGTGAAAGTGAGCAACCTGCACGTAAATTGAATTTTTTAGAAGAGATGCAGTTGCTGGGTATGGATGTGAGAAACAGCAACAAAAAACCAAGAGGCAGAGGTCGCGTAAAATCGATGGGACAAAGAGGAGGAAAAAAACAAGGAGGGGCAACAGGCTCAGATACCGGAGACAAGGACAAGACGGCATGGAAGACCTGCTCTGGAACCAAAACATTATTGAGACTAATAGGGAGAAACAAAACATGTCTATTATTAACCTCTCCTCGTATCCTCTACCCAATGACCACATGAAAGTACTAAAACCTGGCCTCAACTTCTGCCCCACAAGTTACTATAACTATGCTGAAACTCGCATAGATTTTGATAAATACATTGCGAAAAGTCAGGCTAAAAAAGTTTTTTGCTATGAATCCATCCAAGCAACCTGTTCAAGAAGCATTAGCAGGTTTTACTCCTGTCACCATTGAGGACATGGCAACATTTGGAAATCTCATAAGCCTGGGATCAGACTGTGCAGGATCTGATGATATTAGAGACCTAGACTGGAATTCTATGGCTATAGATACAGACTGGCCAGGCACCAGTGAACTCAGGTGCAAATCCAGATTCAACCCCATGTTTAATCCGGGAGGGCACATAGAAGCATTCCAGGACTTAGTGATCAATGACCTGAAAAAAATCAGGAAGACCAAAGATAGTTCCCATGGTAATCTTACCCTTCAAGAACAGAATGTTTTGAAACATCTCAGTACTTTACCAGATTGTATCATGAAACCCTCAGACAAGGGGACCAACATTGTTGTGATGAACCGCGCGGACTACATCAAGTAGGCAGCAAGACAACTTACTGATCATTCCTGCTATGCAAAATTGGAAAACGATCCTACTGCAGGTATGAATATGAAACTTTTGATTTGCTTAAAACATACAAAGACAAAGGGCTACTCGAAGATGATATGTGCAAGTATTTACATCCGAAGTTCCCAGTAATGCCCACCATTTACTTTTTGCCCAAAGTGCACAAGAATATGGGGAAACCTCTGGGATGACCCATTGTGACACTCTGTGGGGCTCTGTATGAGAATACCTCCAAATTTGTAGATGAGACCTTGGTGTCCTTTGTGACTACACTTCCATCTTATCTGAGAGACACCAAGGACTTTTTGAATAAAATTGATGGCATCACTTGGGAACCCACATACTTGCTCACTACCCTAGATGTGGTATCCCTTTATACCTCCATTAAACATATTGATGGCCTGCGGGCGTAGGAATATTTTCTTCACACACGGCCCATGAACTTTTTATCACACAGCAAAATGATATTGGATATGATCCACCTTTGTCTGACAAACAATTGCTTCTAGTTTAACAGAGAATTCTATGTACAGCTTCAAGGTACAGCTATGGGAACTACGTTTGCTCCCCCTTACCCCAACGTGTTTATGAGCTGGTGGGAAAAGTTTGTTGTTTGGAGAACTGAGAACAATTGCTACACAGCTAAAATAATACTCTGGCTGCGGTATATAGATGATGTATTCATCATTTGGGACGGAACAAGCTCTGAATGGCTGGACTTTGTCCAGAAATTGAATAGCAATGAATTAAATCTCCAGTTTACAGAGAGCCACAACAAGACTGCTATCGTTTATCTGGATATTCTTGTTAAGGTGGCTCAGGAAGAACTTGTCACAGAACTATATAGGAAGCCAACAAGTTCACATATACCACTACATGGCAAAAGCGATCATCCCACCGCCCTCAAATGGAGTATATCATATGGCTAATTCATTCGCATTAGAAGAAATTGTTCAAAGTTGGAGACATTTGATGCAGAATGTGCACATATGGCCTTGAAATTCAAACAACGTGTATATCCCAAAAGGATACTCGAATGAGCATATCATAAAGCTAGGGACCAGGATCGCTCCTCACTTTTAGTAACTAAAGTTTTGCCACCATCAGATATATGTAACAGTGAAACTCGACTCATTCTCACTTATGGCAAGGCTTCCCAGCATATACAGCAGATCATGCGGAAACATTGGCATGTATTACAGCTGGATGAACATTTGGGAGGGATCTTGGGAGACAGGATGAACATCACATTCCGACGCTCTACCTCCCTAAAAGACAATCTGGTCTCTAGCTTTATGAGCTCTATGACCCCATCCACTGGCCTAACTTGGCTTCAAACACCAACTGCAGGCTTTTTCAAGTGCAGGAAATGCAAGGCCTGCCAATATGCCAGAGATGTCTCAAATTATGAACACCCCATTTTGGCCAGGAGTATTTTTATAGGATCACAAATCACTTGTGACACCGAGTATGTGGTTTACGTGCTCGTTTGTCCATGTGACAAGTGGTATGTTGGGAGTACCATAGGAAGATTGAAGCTGCGTATTGCTCCAGCATATCCGGGCCATCAAATATGTGGATCCAACATACCCCATGGCTGTGCATTTTAAACAAGTACATAATGGAAATTTAGATGGCTTTACATTTTTTGCCATACACACAATAGCCAAACACCCAAGGGATGCAAACAGGGAATTGGCACTTAGACAATTGGAAACTAAATGCATCCTCGATCTAGAAATGAAAAAACCAAGAGGTCACAATTTAGATGAAGAACTCTATACCTTTTTAGGGACCTAACAACGGTGGTCAAGATCATTATCATGATAATTTTTGTAATGTAGATGTTCTTCACCTCTATGAGATGCATTTTAATGTCTAGCATTCCTCATCCTTATCTTGGTTACATCTAGCCAATATCACTTATAGTATTGCCGAATGTAGGATCTCACATATGAACTCACCATTTTGTACTGCATGATGGTTTTGTTATGATACTTTATTGTTGTAGTAGCTGTTTTTCCATTTTTCCATTTTTTCCATTATTTCTTCTCTCCTTTTTCTCTTTCCAAGGTTCAGTCTGTAACTGCTTTTGGTCATACAGGTTTCTTATGGTTAGTTGGTTTGTTTGTCCTTACATTGTTTATGTACAGGGTATACCTTTTTGGTTCACATCTTAGGTTGGTTTATAGTGATTACCTTATACTGACACCCCTGACATATTCTTGGATATCATTTACTATAGCTTTTTAGAATTTGAGAAATGTTTCTTTCTCTTGTATTTTATATTCTAATTTAGTTCCTTTGGGAGTGTTCAAAGGCGAAACACATTGGAATATCTGTAACAGTCTCTCTCCTTTTTAAGATTACTCCTCTGGACTCCTTAACATTGGCAGGCTTTCTCTGCATGAACTACATGTTAATGTGATGCCACAGTACTGTTTATTTTCCCAAGCTGCTATATATATATTTTTGTAGGACCGGGCACGAGGCACTTTACTGTAAGGATGATATATGTATGTGAAATTCTAGTAGACTAGAGACTATAGTAAGATCATACTACCTGATATCTTAGTCTTTGCAGTATTGGTTCTTGTGTTTGCATCAGATGGATACAGTTTATAATTTTTTTGCAGATTTGCACAAGTCATATTGTTTACAATTGAAGTTTACAGGCACTAAGCACTTTACTGACGTGGACATATTTAACTGGGAATAATAAATTCCAGTTAGATGCTGCAATGCATATTTGCACTAGTCAGATTGTTTACAGTGCAGTTCTGCACCGGCACAATGCACTTTATTTACTGATGCTTTTTTTAGTCCTTGGACATTTCCACATAAGCGAGGCCAGCAATTTTGCTATGTGTATATAAATAAAGGCCATGCTTATGGGAATTAATTGTGTCAGCAGCAACAGTGAGCAGCATAGGACAACGTTTCCTTTACATACATAATTTTAAACATATAGTAATACATTAAAACGTTGGCATTAATGTGATGCTATTGCATGCTAAATATACAGTGTTTTTTTTACCGTGGGAACATTTTTGCACTAAGCATAAATATTTCTCCATGCAAAGTCATTATTCGAATTTTACACACTTTCTGTGAAAATGCGAACTGTTTTAATGAAATGTAATGCGATTTGAACACATTTTATCAGATCTTAGCAACCACGCTGAGTATTGCATGTGTAAAGATGTCTGCCACTTTGTATTTCAACAAGCACTTTGCTTTAGACGGAGACACTCTATCTGGAGTCAAGGAGATAGAGACTGATGTGTTATTTAAAGTCACCTTTACTATGTTTGCACTTCTAACGTGATCAATCGGTGAGTGCACCGCGAAACGCGTCATTTCTTGTCTTTTTCCTTGCCATGCTGATGAACTAAAGAATAAAAGGATTTGTCAGTCTGGACTCGCTTTGGTGTTCCTGCCTCTTTGCAGAAAGTCATCTGGGCTTTTTTCTGCTGTTCTTGGGAGTGCATCCCGTCCACTTTCTCCTGTTTCCATCCCAGATCAGGTTTTTGTCTTTTTTTGAATATATATATATATGTATATATATTCACTACAAAGGGGACGTTATGGTTAAGTTGCCTTACCAAAAACCTGGGTACTTCACTAAAAAAATAAAATGTCTACTTCCCCATTATGGTTCAAATTAAAACTGAAAAACCCCTGAAATTCGCCAGTTATGGTAAACTAAGCCCCCATACCTGCCATCACCACTTTGCACTGCTAACACTAACACCCAGAACATGAAAGATGGCATCACAAATGTCATTGATGACATCACTGACAACATCACATGTTTAGCCCCTTTGTTGTCGTTTCCTGCTATATATATATATATATATATATATATATATACACATATATATATGTACATTCAGTAAAACACTTTGTTAAAGTCATGTTATACTTCACAGTGAAACCACAAAACACTGCACATTCCCACATTATGGTAAGCTCAGTAACCATAACTCACAGCATCTACGTGCATTGCTAAGACTAACACCCAGGACATCAAATATGACATCACAAATATCATTGATGGCATCACTGATGACATCACATGTCTGCCTCACTTATTTTGGTGCAATGAAAAATCTAGGCCAGGTGGTTTTATTCACTGACAATCACAATATAAAAATTGAAAAGGTGATATCAAAACAGTAACCTTGTCATGTGTTCTTAATGTACTTTCCTTAGGGTCTGGTCTGAGCTCATGATGCACATGCATGGTGCAATAGCAGGCATCAAACTCACAATTAATTTGTATACAGGAAGATAAACTTTCTGATGATGCGGTTTCTTTCTTCCTCACCTGAGTTTCCCTGTATGTGCCTCTGATTTATATGCATTGGGTCTTCATATGTATTGTTTGTACTAGCACAAGTGTGTATTAAGTCTTGAATTGTTAGCTAGTTATTCCATGTTTAACACTACACAATCACTCCTGACATCTTGCTACCAACATAATAGAAAGAACCCCTTGTAGGAAGGGACTTTTCGTCAACATTATTGTCACATGTGAAGTTATCAGTAATGTCAATAATGATATTTGTGATGTCATCTTTGATATCCTGGGTGTTAGTCTTAGCAATGCACGTAGATGCTGCGAGTTATGGTTGCTGAGCTTACCATAATGGGGGAATGTGCAGTGTTTTTTGGTTTCACTGTGAAGTATAACATCCCTTTAACAAAGTTTTTTTACTGAATGTACATATATATATATATATATATATGGCAGGGAACGAAAACAAAGGGGTTAAACATGTGATGTCATCAGTTATGTCATCAATGACATTTGTGATGCCATCTTTCATGTTCTGGGTGTTAGTGTTATCAGTGCACAGTGGTGATGGCAGGTATGGGGCTTAGTTTACCATAACTGGTGAATTTCAGGGGGTTTTCGATTTTAATTTGAACCATAATTGGGAGGTAGACATTTTTTTTTTTAGTGAAGTACACAGTTTTTTGGTAGGGCAACTTAACCATAATGTCCCCTCAACAAAGTTTTTTTTGTAGTGAATTTTGCAGGTTTTTGGGAGGGGAACTTAATCCTAACATTGTGTCAATGAAGTTGTTGCGCTGAATATACATTGTCATCATGTGATTGTGTGAGATATGTAGTATAATGTACGTACTTGATATACATTTAACATAGAACATACAGAACCCCCTCCCTATTGATATTAGAAAGGGACGGACTGAGCGCCTGTTTGCTAACCGGGGCGGACGGGCTCAACATTACCCAAAGATGCAAGGGGTATATGAAAATGTACTATTGTCTTTCACAAAAAATCTGCAACGTAGAAGAAGGACATAAAGACATTATAAGTAGTAATAAGTAAATATGGAAACCTAAAGGTGTGAAATGAAAATGATACATTTAACAACCATGTAGAATGAAATGGATGGTACCATAAGAAAAAAGGATACCTCCATCGTAATCACTTCACAGAAACTCTGCAGCCTGGACCGACAGTGGACAGACGCAGTAGGACGAAAGGAAATTACATCAAAATAGTGAGTGAAAGTCATTTTTTGTATGTGTATGTAATATTTTTGGTATTTGGTGCAGAAATAATAATTTCTTTCTGTTGTTTTGACACAGAAATGGCTAGTACTTTGGAGTGGCTGGAGGAGAATTTTCCGCATGGGGAAATGTCTGAAGACAGCAAAAATAATGGTACACACTGCTCTGCATATGCAAAATAATGATCAGTATTTTATAGGCATTTAACATATGTATATTTTTTTGTACAGAGCAGGAAAGAAAAGAAGAAAGGCCAACAAACAGACAGAAGAAGACAGGATGAAAAGGACTGAGCAGAAAATGGATGTACTGAATGACAATTTTCAAAGTTTAAGGGAGTTTGTGGAGGACTGTGTGAGAGGAAAAGTACGTTACCATTGTCCCACCTGTACCTGTCCCACTTCTCCATTCCCTAGTGAACCATCCCCAAACCTTCAAGAAGAAAATAGACGTTTTGACGAAACATCATCCCTTCTTCCCCTCACAAAGCTTCTCCTCATAACCAGCCCGTGTTGAATCCTAATTCCCCTATATTTGTGTCAGCATCTGCTTCCCCCGCTATTTCCTTGGATTGAAGTGTCTGTGTGTGTGCGTGTGTGTTTGGAATGTTTTTGTATAGTAGTTGTAGTTATAGAGTTTGAGGAAAACATTTTTTTTTAAAAAGACTTAAAATGTTCGTGAACAGCGCGCCTGTTCGACCTATCCGTAAGGAATGGAATGTGGGTGTTGTAAAGGCAGTACACCTACCCTTGCTAATGTCAAGTAAGATGGAGTTGATGTTTGACCGCAGCATCTGTTCAAGTTGTGCGTACATAAACAGAAAGGGACGTCCTAAGGACATTATACCTCGCTGTGCCGCTTACAATCGAGATGAAACATGTTCGTAGAACACACCAGGTGTCCGGGATGGCTGTAAATGAGCAAAATGGGAGTGTGTTAAGGACAGTATACCTGTCCGTATCGTCTGCAGCCAAAATGGTGGCATCCATAGAACAGGCGCGGTGGCTGGCAAGTTCATAGTCAAACAAAATGGAGTTGTCCTAAGCACACTGGACCTGTCCCTACAGTCAGCATATCATGTATGCACATGCGCAGTACAACGTAAGTATAGCGAACATCGCGCCTGTCCCTAACTGTCCGTCTTACTTGTGTCGCACTTTGAATTAGTTTGAGAACCCGAACACTGTCCGTAGGACACTTGCGCGCATGCGCACGTTTGTTACTCTGCATTTGCTGTCCAGCGGACTACCATTTCTGTCACGGATGTGTTCAGGACGTCATCATGTGACCGCACCCACGCTGAGCGTTTGGACTAATTTGCACAGTTTGTGTGCTTCCGCAGCAGTACAAAAGAACTTGTAGACACAAGGCAAAATATTGTAAAGTGTAAAAATATAATTTCACATATTCCAGACAATAGCTTACCTGAGGACTTCTTGTGTTAAATTTCCATACCGCTTTGCAGTGATGAAGACGGTCACGAGGCATACCCCTCCACCCCTATAAATGGCCACACCCCCGAGCGCATCTTCATTGTCCTTCTAGCTATAGCAGATTGACGTGTACTGCCTTTACTGCTGTAGTGACCAAAAGTAAAGTAATCGGTTTGGCTTCCGTGGCTGATGTTGGTTCATTAGCCTCTACACCACCCCCAAACCCGCCACCACCACCACCTCCCTAAGGGCCTGCAGAGAGATGTACGGTTGAGGATGTAGAGAGCGAGGAAGAAGAGGATGAAGAGAATGAGGTGGAGGAACTCCGCACTATGAGCACTCGCCAGGAGTCGTGGGTGTGGCGGTTGTTTTCCATTTATGGGAAGGTACCAAAAGCATGTGCGAACCTGATGAGGTGTAACAAGTGCGAGGTGGTGCTGAGTCGTGGGAGATTTGGTGTGTACAGCTTTGGTACGACAACCATGAAGCAACACCTCACTTCGTTCCACACTGCGGACATTCGCAAGGTGGTGCCATGTGAAGAGCGTAGTCGATTGAGTTACTCCACAGCATCCTCCGTGTCCGATCCTCCCACCACAAGAGACACTCCTGCGGGGGAGCGCCTCCCTCCAGCTGCCTCACAAGCCATTCGCAATGCTGCTGACCCTTACCTTTCAAAGGTGACAATAGTGTGTATGTATTGTGATGAAGTACTCTGCAGGGGGGAGAGTTTTTTCGAAGTGCTTTTGAGGCTACGTTCACGGAGCACCCGAAGATCTGCTCCTTACCTTAGTGAAGCTCACCCTATATCTTTCTCTGTCCACTTGCCCTTTCTTATCCCCGTGGCTGGTGTCCCTTCCTTACCCTCATTTGGCCTCCTCTGCTAGTGTGTTGTGTGCTGAGAAGCAATAAATGTGAAAACAACAAAAATTACAGAAAAGGCTCTTTTCAGAGCGGCCTTTCTCAGTTTAACAATAGAACTATGAAGTGACCGTTGTAGACCCCCGCTGAGTTGTGAAAAACTTTGCAGACAGTCGTAGGGAAAAAAAGGAGGGTGCAAGCGGAGCAAACACAATGAAGTGTACTCTGGGAGTAAGTGGTGGCTCCGAAAAGAGCCTTTCGGTGGTATGTTGTGTGGGTCAAAAACTGTGGATTGGAGAAAACGGATTGTCACATAGGTTATTGTGAATCCAAAGGAGATTGCAATGCATTTTGTACATTGTGAAGAAAAATCTGATTGCCAGCATGTGTGAGATGGACTCCATCTCAGTGGAAAATGAAAGAGCTGCCAAACAAAATGTTTTCATTGTGGAATGAGGACATGCCAACATCTCTTAAAAAGGCACAAACAGCCTTATTCACATTGCATCTCGCTTTATCCATTTATGGACCAAAAGCAGAAGAACGCAGCCATATTTGTCTTTGTGCAATAAGGGGAAAAAATATTTGACAATTTGGAAACATGTCCATGAGCTTCGCAAGTCCTTCCTTCATTTCAAATTGCAAAGAAATTCCAAAGACATGGTCTAAACTGTTTCCTTCGCAATGAATGATAAGTATATCTGGAGAACGCTCTGTCAGTAAAGTAGCACAGAGAGGTACCAAGTCCAGCCACCTCATGCCACGCACGCCATGCCACTGCACTTCCACATGAGGAAATCCGAGATCTGCAGATAAACTGCAGCTTTCTGCATGCACCTTCAACCAATGTATCCATTAGTCTCCCAAAATCCAGATAATCTGTTTTCGAGCACACAGAGCCATGGCTGTCTGGTCTCCTGTCAGGGAAAAGACGTTCTGACTAAATATCTCTGTACAGAACACACCCACTGACCTTTACTGACCAATCCCTACCTTCGCACATTCTCATTTGCATGCGTCTCCACCCCAAAATCCCCATTGGTAAAAGGCCTGCAAACTACCGCCATGTTCGCAGACACATACAGGAGCAGAGTGTGACGACTGTACATTTAAATATTATTCCCCTTTTCCCCTTGAAGGTGGGCTCTCAAAAGAGCCATTGTTTTTTTTTTTGTTGGGCATATGCCTTAGAGACTCCTGTTATTTTTCTTTTTTTTGTGTTATTTTTTGTTCTTACTTTACTCCTACAACCATTACAGAACCTTCTCCAAAGCAAGCCTCACATTCCAAAAGAACATGGCATTTCCCAAAGAAGATAACGCAACACCATCTGCTTCGAAATAAGCCGCATTACTGGGAGCAACGTTCTCGTGGCTGCAGAAAAACATACCAGCGCATTACATAAAAGCATGCATGCCGCGATTAATGATACACCTCCAAATACTTTGATCTGGACAGAAAAAATAATTGTTCTCCCATTTTACTCTAGGGAGTAAACCAGAAAAAATGACTTTCGCAGTTGGAAAGATGTTCATGAGTGCTTGAACCAACTGTCCCAAATCTGCCAACAAAGTACGGGCAGTCACATAGCCCAAATGGCAAGCACCGTAGTGCAAAATTACCACATGAGGAGAGGTCATTGTACGTATGTCTGTGCAAACTTGCAGAATTGCCGCAACATTGGCATCAGTCTCAGCGTCCCACACCACCTCCACTCCTCTCACGTCGAAATGGTGTGCCACATGCCTACTCTCGGCATAATGTTGTAAGCCATGGACAAAAATGTCTCCAAGCACACAAACCCTGACCCTCTCCACCTCTGCCATCTTCAGTGTACGCACTGTCTTTCGACACAAAAGAGTAATGTGAACATCTGATTGGCTGATGCCTTCAGTCCCCTTTCCATGCAGGATTTGCTGTAGAAACCTGTATGTGACACGCCCTACCCGCGGTCAAGCATTGCCTACGTGCGGCACGTAACTCTTACCCAGTCCTTTCACCCTTTTCACAGCGGCAGCAAATCGAGTCCCTCATTGGACACAACTAAGCAGTCACACAACCATCCACCAATCACATTAAACATCGCTAAATCTAACTCCGTCATCAACATTGCGCACTTCAAAAGTACTGTCAATAATTCTGAATGGAAGTCGCATATCATTGCAAACCACCTACTTCAGAAGCTACTGTGCAAGTGTTGCGAATTTCTACGTACAGCTCCATGCATGCGCACATGCATGAGTATAGAGTACAGGTATGCATATTTTAATCAGAGAACATTTGCAACCCTTATGATTTAATGTAAACAAATTAATGCCGCTAAATGTGCATAGGCAATACATACCAACGCTCCCCCTTTTAAGTGCAAGATGTCCGATTTATTGACAAACCACATGCCTTCTTACTGTCTTCCGCATAACCTATACATACGTTGCAAGCATGCCTATTTAGGGCGAAACTCGATTTTGTATTAGAAAATGTCGGAGTTGTGTACTGTATATGGCCTACAGTAATGCTACTTGC
Source organism: Ambystoma mexicanum (assembly GCF_040938575.1). NCBI lineage: Eukaryota > Metazoa > Chordata > Amphibia > Caudata > Ambystomatidae > Ambystoma > Ambystoma mexicanum. The sequence goes on from NC_090928.1 coordinate 60,672,085, forward strand.
AATGTAATCGTATGACAAAAGTTAGCGCTCCCGATTGTTGTGGTGACATCTCCCTCTGAGGGTCTCCTGCTTTTTCAGCATTGTGCTTTTAAATTGCAAGTAGACATTGTTTTCCCATCTACTACTATGCCCTATCGCTTACAAACCTCTCTCCTATAGATAGTACACCTTGTAAAAAACAAGGCATTTTCATAACCTTAAAAATGTTAGCAATTTTGAAGGACTTGCAAGTAATATATTGCAAATACCATGCAAAGGCTGCACAGAGTGAAGTGAAATGTGCACATGCACTGGGTTGAAATATGAAAGGAGAATGCTCTGACGAAAGATGCACAGTTAATTTGTGCAGTATCAGCACTGCTGTATACACACAAAGTAATGAATTTTGTTTTTTTGAATCGCAGTGAAGACTACTCTCCTGAGAATCAACAGCATCTACACTGCAGACGACATATCTGAAGAAACCTGGTCATTTTGCAAAATAAAGTAAGTACAGTACTACCTTTATATTGTAACTACTCCTCAAACAGGCTGCGTGGGTTATTTGTTTAATTTGGGCACCAAAGCAAATATTGATATCTGAACCATTCTACCTACAAATATCCATTTATTGAAGAAAGAATAACAGGCAGAATGGCTCACAAATCCCTGTGTGTTTGGAACTCAAATAGCATACGTAATCCTTAGAAGGTTAGATTTAGAAAAGAAGTTGTTGTTGCAAGTTTATGGCATTTTGTTTATTAATAATGCTTCTCATCACCACTAGCCCACTTTGTACTCTCATCTGAAGCACATTGTAAAAGTATACAAACAGTAAAATAGCCTTACCAAATCATTGCAAGAGTCCAATGCACATTCGCACACCATGACAAAGAGCTTCCCCATCAGACTCATGCACACATGCACACAGCACACATACATTGTAGACAGACCAAAGTATGCCTTCTTTTTTTCAACAGACACCAAAGAATGCCTACCAGAAAGCAACTCTGTAGAAAGGAACACAGAAGTAGAGCAAATAAAAATAAAAGTGCCCAATCTAAGCATCCATCTGTTGTAGAGTTTGTAGAGAATGTTGGAACAAACCAGCTAATGTAGTCGGTTAGCAAAACAAAGGAAGCTTCAACTACCGAAAGTTTACCTCCTCCATCAAAATGTGTCACAAAACACAGAAATGTTGGCAAAAAATCAGCTACCAGTACAGCTAACAATGCTCCTACTAATCCTGATAGTGTAACAAGAACCCATAGTAAAAAAAGTATTTTAATCAAAAATGTTTCGTCATAGAGTCCTTCAGAATCTACTAAGAAGAGGACCGAAATCATCCTCACCCCTTAAAACCTACCGTAGAAAGTTAATGCTACAAGCTCTCGTGGACAGTGCAATCCTTCTCAAAAGGAAGTTGTTTATATTAGTGTTAAATAGGATGAAAGCACTAACAAAACTAAGTACCAAACTGCAAAAGAAACTCAGCAATAAACAGAATGTGAACAAAAATAATTTCTTAAATGTTTGTGGTGGTGAATGGAGTCACACAACAACCACAGAACCATATTTTAATGAAAAAGCATACAAACAAAATAAAAAAAACACAATTGCCATCCATAGCAGTGGACGAGGGTATGAGAAAATCAATACTATCATCATGGAACAAGAAACACTGCTTACAAAAGTGTCCTCTGAAAAGTCAGAATTACTTCTCGATTCAACAGAACCACACCGTCGTGTATACAAATGGCCGTGCACATCAATGTGTGCCATTCCAAACAAAGCTTTCAAACCTTTACATCAGTTCCTCAATCAGTATGTAAAAGGTAAAGACAAAAGTAAAATGAAAGTGCTGCAAAATGTGGATATTTGTCCAGTGCGCAAATACACAGGACAACAAGGACATTCATTAGCCTGCATTTCTGGGCCTTTTTGCGAAAGCACCTTCCATGATATCAAAAGGATATCAATACATCATTCAAATGTAAGAAATCTAGTGTATAAAATATACTATGCAAAAAGTCCAGCTTCAGAATTAGGTAATTTAAATAACACTCTTCTGCATGGTACACCCAAATACTTACAAGAAGAAATTGACCGTATTCAGAGAAAGTATTTTGGAAGTGAAAGCCACTTACAAAATGCAATAGTTTTAGAACATAGTAGCAACAATTCTGCACATAGCAACCTTCTATCACACACATACAAAAAAGAAATAGTAAAATGTAAAAGATCATCGGCTGAAGTACCAAACCATGTGTGTGTGTGTGTTGCCGCAGAACGTTTTACAAAAGGAACACAAAAAAAAGTAGACATAGCATAAAAAATAGAAGACAATGAAGATTCTAAATGGTTTGAATTAGCTCTCTAACTTTTAGCAGAAAACAAATATGAACTAACTGAACGCCTAATATGTTGCAGTTACTGTACTACAAAATTACACAACCACACTCCTTCATGTGCTATTACAAATAATTTGGAATTGTTCCCACTACCAAAAATCCTGCAACAACTCAACTTGTATGAGAGCATAATAATTCAAACAGTTCACCCATTTCAAGCAATTATACGCCTTCATCCAAAAACAGCAAAATTACCTTCCTCTGAATTGGTGAAAGGTATTTGTGGCAAAGTAGTTTATTTGCCATTAGATCTAATGGAAAATGTACACACTCTAGGTGTTCAATGTTCAATAGAGCATTCTTTAATAGTCTTGGTAAATGGTGTACCAACAAAGGACAAAAGAATGTGGCAACAACTGGTGGATTTACATAAAGTAAGACAAGCATTGCAATATGTAAAAGACAATAACGAGTACTACAAGGAAATAAATATTGATGAAAGCTTAATGGAAACAACTGAAATAATTCAAGAGCCATCAGAAACTGGACAATTCAAACTTCTGGATCCTGCTACACTATCCACTCTTTTGGACCATTACACAATTCATCCATTGCATTCCAATGAAAGCATAGATGATGCACTAGAAACTTACTAAATGCAACAAACCAAAGGGTCACCAATGAGTATGTGGGAAAAAAGTATAGAAGCACATGCTTTTCCACTGCTATTTCCTACTGGCAAAGGTGGAAGATACGATGATAGACTCACTCAGATTGGGGCATCAGAATACCACTCTTTACAAATGTATTCGCAAGATCCCAGATTTAGACAAAATGTGGAATACATATTCCACCTACTCTATGAAAGTGAATTAGCAACACTATGTTACAGAGTTGCACACATTTTGAAATCTGGAACCCACTTTCAAAATATGTCAGCTATGCAGTTAATACAAAAAGTACAGGAAAAAGATGACATTTTACAATCAAGTATAACAAATTTGTTTGCAAACATGCGTAGTACAAAGGAATACTGGTTCCGAGAGCACGGAGACGTGTGTTGTATGATCAGAAACCTTGGACCACCGACTTGGTTTGTTACGCTAAGTTGTGCAGAATATGCATGGGAAGATTTACATGAGTTCCTACGCATAGCAAACAGCAACAAAAATAACATAGATATATTAATACATGGAGAACTTTGCTCTCTAGATCCAGTTAATGTGTCAAGATATTTCCATCATCGTTTCATTGCCATGCTACTATTTATTTGCAATAAAACTGTTCCTCCCCTTGGAGAAGTGCAACACTTCTTTTGGAGAAAAGAGTATCAAGCGAGAGGAGCACCACATATTCACATGCTGTTATGGATCAAAGGTGCACCAAAATTTGGTCACGACAGTGATAGCACTGTTTTGCAGTTTATCCAAAAATATGTCACTTGTGAAATCCCTTCACAACAGACACATAGTGAGCTGCATGGGCAGATTTTACAATTTTAAAGACACAAATGTGGCAAATATTGTCGCCGCAAATACAAAAACAAAGGTAAGTACTACACCAAATGCCGCTTTGGTTTCCCTAGACCAGTTACAGAAAAAGGTGAAGTAAACAACTTCATGTCTTCAGTTCGACATAGTGTTAAAGGTAAACCACCTAAAAACACGTATTACATAAAAAGAAGGGAAGAATCAAAATATAGCAATGATTACAATACAATCATTGCCCTTTTATGGAATGCAAACATAGATGTGCAGTACATTGCAGACAATTCAACTGCTGTTGCACGATATGTTACAGCCTACTTAACAAAAGCAGAAAAAACAGAGCTTCAAGACCTCTGGGATGACCTAGCATCAGACAAAACATTATCACAGAAATTGTACATCCTAGGGATAAAAATGCTCTCTCATAGAGAATGTGGCGCCTATCAAGCAGCAGATCGTTTAACCGGTGCTGCTTTGTATGAAAAATCAGACAACATGGTATGGCTAAGTCTTGGTCCTGCAAAATCTAGAAAAAGAGTGCTGAAATCATATGAGGACATAGAAACATTTGCCAGAAATGATCCCAACAGCCAAGACATTCTAAAAAACTATTTACTGGACACATACTATCCGAACAGGAGTAGCAATTTGGAAAGCATGTGTCTATATCACATAGCTCAAAACTTTTCATACAAAAATAATGTAAAACCCGATGAAAGCAAACATAGATATAGAGTGACTGATTGTGAAGGGAGCTTAGTGAAATTTACCAAACGAAGTTTAATTAATCATGTAAAATTGTCATTAAAACTCCTCAATAGAAAGAACTATATTGCATGTCTCTGTTACAACATTTCAAACAGGGAAGTAAGTGGGCACCACTAGTTTAGACATTTTTATATATCCAGGTAGATTTAGAGGTAAAAAATGTATAATAGTAGATATTTGAATGGAGCTGGCTGTGACAAGTCTGGAGACATCCGGACTTCAAAATACACCAACAGCTAAAGACCAAGTAAGAATACAAGGTCACACAATCTCTCTCAAAAAGGGCCCGGATCCGGGCATTCAGTCAAGACATTCAAAAATATAGTTCTTATCAGGGTATCACAGGAGTACTTCAAGGTTGGTAAATAATAAAGATGAGGTTGTCAGTTGATTTTCATATAGTATTTTATCGGAAGAATAAAGCTGTCACTAATATTTCCTTAGTGAGGGAGCATTTGCCGCAACCCATGTATATTTCAGACTAAAGCCAATGCATTACGGAACATTTTTCCTTCATCAGGGCAAGTCTATGTAATTCAACATTGAAAAAATAATATGCCGATTATAATACACACAATACAAATAGTGATATAAATAATGAAAACATACCGATCACTAGCAAGTCCACACATGTTCATAAAATAGAGAAAAACAAAAATGTAACATAGTAAGTGGATTAATGGTAACCAAATACAAAATGAGAATCAGAACAACAACTGGTTTTACCTTGGAAGATTTGTATGGGAGCTGACAAGCGTTAAAGCTGCCCACAGTAGGGTGCAGCGGTGCGGCATGCAGCAGGCAGCCGTAATGTTAACACGTACGTGTTTCAGAGTGAAATCTGTTTGGAAACAAAGGTCGGGTTCAGAATGTCAGCGTGTCTGAGGATCTGTGATAAAGGCAGAGTGAAATGGAAATGCTAGCGAAAATCGCGGCGAGAAAGTCGCGTACCTTAACGCATCTGGAGCACAGAAAAGCTCCTGCGTGTAGCCGCCGTGCTTAGATTCCACTGAGCAGTGTTTAGGTGGTTGCCTGGACGACCGCTCGTGTTATAGTACACGTGACTCATGAGCGCCATTAAGTGGCCAGTGCTTGCGGATCACACTGCATTACAGGTGTGGGCCTGCAACATTACACAAATTAACCAATTTAGAGGCTTGCTAGGGTGAAATGCATCCTAAAAATCAAATTTAGCTAGAACCTAAAATGTGGAGATTTTCATAGAAATAGAAAAAACACTCAAGTATGATGAACATGGGTGATGAAATAAACAGACAAGTGTGGATGTATCTAAAATATTGGAAGTAAAGCAGAAAACAAAACAAAATACAAAATGCAAAATACAAGTTTTAGCGGGATGCACTATGTTGAAAATTAGTGCATAGGCAAGGCTGGTACAAATATGCGCAGTCATGAAAAGTAAAGAAAGGTCAACAGACAGAATTCATTAGGCATATCCTCGTCCAAAGTGGTGTTGCCCACAGGAGGCAGCACCTTGGGTCCCAGACCAAGGTCCGGGAGGTTGGACGTCCCCCATGGTTTGAACGAAGAGATAAATTACCATTGTTATATTTGAATCCATTTCTGCATGCTTATTGTGCTGGCTGTTGATGTTCCTGTTGTGCTCATACCAATACTGACCAATATGTTTAAAACGTTTAAGACATCTTACTAAAACAAATGAAAATGCTACTAATAGATGAAATGAGCATGGTCTCCAACCTAATGTTGGCTTTGATTCACCTCAGTTTGCAAGAAGTACTTAAAAGTAACAACGAAGAACTCTTTGCAGGGAAACACATTATTGTTTTTGGAGATCTTCTACAATTGACACCAGTGAAAGGTGAACCTATTTTTAAAACCTTAGGCCACAACTCTGCCAGAAAACTGTTGGTAGCATAGGTAATGTCAACCTTTGGCAACATTTCCAATACAGAGAATTAACTGAGAACATGCGGCAATCTGCAGATCTCACTTATGCCAACATCTTAAAAAGTATTAGAGTTCATGTACTATCGCAAGAAGCAGTTGTATTGAAAAACCGGCACATTCATGCACTTTATGGCGATAATGCATGTGCAACTGATGTTATGGAACATATAGCGTACAAAAATTTCAATTGTATGGCCTTAATGTCAACTCTTGCAAGCTGTTTCAAATTCAATGAAACAATGTTAAATAAAGAAATGCAACCAATAATGGAAATTAGCGCCACAGACAAACTAGACGTACATAGTATGACAGTACCCATGTGTGAGCAAGCCACAACAAGACTAAATAGTTTAGAAAATTCAACACAGCTGTGTTGGAAAAAATATTAAAATTATCCTTAAATTGTAGAGTAATGCTTAAACGTAACTTTGACGTCAAGCAAGGGCTAGTTATTGGAGCACTAGGCACAGTTATTGGCTTTCAATCATACCCATGTGACAGCAACATTCAGTTTGTCAATATTCGCTTTGATAAAGTCTCACAAGTGAAAAGGATGGGGCGCTCAATTGCTCGATTCCTTCTCTTTAAAGACATTTATGTATGTAGAGAGCAATTTTCTCTAACTCTTGCATATGCAGTTACCATTCATAAATCCCAAGGTCTTACCCTAGACAAAGCATTGATAGATATAGGAAACAAAGTCTTTAAGGAAGGCATGAGCTACGTAGCATTATCACGCTTACGTACACTTGACGGTCTATTGCTAATTAACTTTGATGCAAGTAAAGTCAAAGCTGATATTCCTTGCTTTCTAGAATACAATAGAGTGCATTCACTGTACACCCCTCATCTGAAACAATATCCTGTTTCAGATAAAGTAAAATGTGGTAAAAGAAAACTAAATGAAACAGAAATGCAACAGAATCCCACAGCAAATTCCTCAAAGAAAATAAAAGAAGCTAAAGTTTCAGCAATTACCACAAACAAAGAAGAACCTATTAGGGAATGTAAACCAGGGACGTCGTCAAAGAAGGAACAGAAATTGAGAAAAATTCACTCACATACAGAACTAGCTGGTCCATTCAAATTTGCAAATGAAAGTAGGGTAAGTTGCTATGCAAATGTAGCAATGAATATTCTATTTCAATTGCCACCAATTGTTAACAATATTTACTTGCACAGTACAGACCAATTGTGTTTGCAAATGTTAGTGCTTCATAGAAATGCAACAAGCAATCCTGACAACACATACAGTGTTCACGGAATACGGCAAGAATTGGACGACTGTGCTGGAATGGTGAGATTCACTGTGAACTCACAAGAAGATCCACAAGAATGTCTAATGTACTTACTATTAGTATTGGAAAACAAAAGCATACCTGCAAATGAAATCTTCCAGATTTCGTACATGTGGAAACATACATGCACTCTCTGTAGCAATGTGATACAGGAAGAAATCCCAAATGAGGGATTTGTATATGTTTCCATACCAAATTTTGAAAGCATTCCATTTCATCAACTTGTACAGAATGCAAACCATGGCAGATTATGTACTATTTGCAATTCAGACAATCGCTCCACCTTACTGATACAATCACATATTGCCTAAATAATACTTATTCTTCTACGTTATAATGCAGATGGTACCAAAAACAACTGCAAACTGACTGGATTCACACATGGTCAAGTGTCACTTGGAAAGAAATCCTTTACAACAATAGGTATAATCTACCATGCAGGAGCTACAACCAATGCAAGTCACTGCACTGCATACATTAAAAAGAAATGTGGATGGTTTGAATGAAATAATAGCACCATTACTCTAAAGCAGAGATTGCCAGCTAATCTTTCAAATGCGTATTTAATCTTCTTAAAGCCAAAATTTAATAAATAATGTGTACTTCAAGATTGCCAATAAATTATGTGAAAGACTACAAACAGTTAGAATACGCCAACAGCTATCTAACTGCCCAAGAGGATATAACAACGACACAAATAAATGAATATCACAGATCAGTAGGAATAAATGCACAGTTAGAATACGCCTACAGGTATCTAACTGTTGTTAAAAATCAGCAGGAAGGCAACAAACATAACATTAATCAGAAAGATGAAGGAAACACTCAAAGGAAACAAGGAAGTAGTTAGTACCATAGCAAATGAAGGTTTTTTTTAATCCAACAAGGATTTTTTTTCCCCAGACCCAAGTATTAGAAAAGCAAACACAGAAACTGAGTACAATGCACAATACACTGGTTTGTAAACTAAATATGAGGGTAAAAAAAAGGTAAACTCTCTATTATGCAATGTAGCAAGTTTTCATAAAATGCAAAGACTAACATATGTTTTTCTTTGCCCCCCTTACCTTTCCTCCCTCCTCACTTTCTATACTCCTTCTCATTCTCTCCGCTCCACCGATCTCTTCCTACTCTCTCCTCCTCTACCACCCTGCGCCCCTTCCCGCTTCTGCTCTTTCCAACTGCTCGCCCCTTTCCACTGGAACCACCTCCCTCTCACCATCCGCTCTACTCCCTCCTTCCCTAACTTCCGTACCTCTTTAAAATCCTATCTCTTCCATTCACCTCCCTAAAACTCTTTGCTTCCTCTCTTACTTCTGCTACTACTTCTACCCACACCTCCTACTCCCTTTTCTACTTCTCGTACACCTCTCCCCCTCCTTTCACACTACTCCCTCCTACCCCAATTCCTGCACTTTTCTAATCATCATCTCTTCCTTCCCTCTCCCTTATACTCTCTACTTCCTCTCTTACTTCTGCTCTCACCAATCCTCATACCTCCTACTTCCTCTCACACCTTGGTCCCTCCCTACTCTTCTATCCTCTTCTATAATATAAATTGTTTTTGTACTGTTTTCTGGTTTAATTCAATTGTTACTTAATGCTTGTTGTATCTTGATTGTCACTCTTGTAAAGCGTTTTTGATTAAAACGCTATATAAATTCAATAAAATACAAATATCAGCCCTATGCTTGTTCTTCACTGAAGTCATCTTAAAAACAAGCATTAGTAAAGTCTACTGTTGTGGCTTGTTTATATGTATTAGGAATTTGCCAGGCACTGCTATTAGATGCCTAGGTACTCGCACCATTTTGCACCTGCTACCGTTAATACCACTATGGCAATGCCTGGCAAGTGCCTTTCCCATGCCTACACAAAAGCCCAAACTGTTGGCATTGCCAATGCTTGTTGGCTTTGTGTTTGGAACGTAGACATTGATAGCGTGCACTTCAAGCACTGAATTTCTCAAAGGGATAGAGGCAGATGACCTTTCTTAGCAGGGTTTTATTCATTAACTAAATTCATTTGGAGACTCATTCCCATCCATGGCATCAGTGGTGCTTGCCTTGCTGGGTGTGACCATACAAGTTACTTTTCCTGAGGTTTGTCACGGCCTAGAAGGCTGATGGAAGGAACAAACTCCTCATTGGAACAGAATTTAGCATGGCAGTATCTGCAGATTTTTCAGGTACAGACAGGGCCTAAGACAGGGAGAGGCAAAGCACACAGCTCGACTTAAGAGAGCTCATGTGATGTTGAAGCAGATCTGCTTGAAGGCTGCATCATTGAGATCATGGTAAAGGTGTTGGCATCAAAGAATGTATAACAAAAATCAACAAACTGCACGTAGGTTCAGAGAACATGGGCTTACACATGTGCAGATGCCACGTTTGTGGTGACACGGTTAAATCTGCAGTCACTGCTACCTGTGCACTGCAATCCTACAAAGTGAACCTGGAAGTCTTCCTTATTAGTCAGTCCACCTCCCGGCATGTCTTCCAATGCCGATATCTCCCCATTCTTTCCCCATATCTCCTCCTTATGGCCCTGGCCCTACTCACTCAACTCCCATACTAGAATGCCATTCCTAAGGTTCCACCTCCTTCCCACAAACAATATATTGCCACACTGGTAATCCTCCTACCTCCAATACATTAAATACACACTTCAAAGGTGTGTCAGTTATGACATACTGCACTAATTGCTGCAGCAGGCATTGAGCCTACTGTCATCTCTTACCTTTGTGTGCATCCCCATCAATGCTGGTGTCAGACAGTGTCCAGCTCTGCCGCCATGAACACTCAGCATATCATCACTAACTCAGTGAAAAGGGACACATCCTCTTGTTCAGCCCACACAATCAAATCTCCCTCACAGACACACACATCCATCATAAATGCACGCACCTTTCTCTCATATACACACATCCTACTCCATAACACACAGACCTTATATTATTATTGTGTTATTGAGATTGAGTGCGGACCTAGCTTCAGGAAGCAATGACATGCGTTATAATCATAGGGGGGAGAACACAGTGGTGGAAGCAGAGAAACGGGGAGTGGGGAGCTAACAAGGGAGGGTGCACAGTTTGCAGCAAGGGATCAGCAAGTAAAATTGGGAGGAAACAGTGAAGAGCAGATCACAGAGACTCAGATTCTGTGGGGAGTGGAGGGTGAGTGGGCGTAGGTTTTAGGGAGGAGCCATTGCTTGGAAAGGAAGGCCTCAGGCTCTTTCCTGAACTGTAGAAGTGATGGACTGAGTCTGGTGTTGATGGGGAGGAGGTTCCAGACTCTTTGGCCATAGACAGAGAAGGTCTTTCTTCTGATTCTTTCTTCCCTGCACTGGCAGAGTTCAAGTCTGCACATGTCATTACTTCTGGTGGATTGCAGGGCTCTGGAGAGTGAGGTAGCTTATGGACTTCAGCGTGACAGCCTTATAGATGATGCAATAAGATTTGAAGATGATACAGGTTTGCAGCAGGAGCCAGTACAGTTCAATGAGGGTCAGAGTGAGGAGCTAGAATTTGCAGAGTCCTTTGGTGAGTCATGCTGCTGCATGCAGGACACATCTCAGGGGAGCCAGGGTAGTCGCAAGAAGGCCTTCCAAAAGGGCACTGCAATCATTCATGTGGGAGATGACCAAGGCTTGGACAGCGGATATGACTTTTTTTTCGGGGATGAAATGATGCTTGATTTTCTACAGGTGAAAACTTTGGCACCAAGCCACTTGTGTCTTCCTTGCTATGCACTGTTTGAAGGTGGGGTATCTGTTGATGTTGAACCCAAGGCACTTGGTGCAGGTGGCCAGCTGGGGTGTGTAGCCCAAAAGGTTCAAAACAAAGAGCCATGTCTGGATGTCAGGGTGTTCGGTGTTGTTGGTCAGCAGTAGGAATTCCATTTTGGATGGATTGAGCTTCAGGTAAGCACTGGACATTCACGGCTGGATCAACGTGAGGCAGGGCTTGAGCTTCTGGATGTCACTGATGGAGGATATCTTGAGGTAGATCTGTGCATAATCTGCGTATTGCTAGATGTGGATGTTGTGTGGAGCGAGCAGGGTTCAGAGCGGTTTCATGTGAAGACTGAAAATCACGGGAGACAGGATGGATCCTTGTGTGACTCCACAGGTGACTGGTAGATTTGTTGGTTTGAAGGAATATACTTGTACACATTATTGGTGATTAGCAAGGTAGGATTTGAACCCGCCATGGATGATCTCACTGATCCCCATGAGGGGAAGTATATTGTCGGTGAGTATCGGGTGGTCTACTGTGACAAACGCTGCTGAGATGTCAAGGAGAACCAGTAGCCAAGGATGCCCATCATCAAGGAGTTTAATGGCATTGTTGAGCACTTTCACGGAAGCTGTTTCTGTGCTCCATCTGGGTCTGAAGCCAGATTGGTAGCACTGACAGAGGTTATTGGCTTTGATGTGTTGGAGAAGTTGCTTGGCTACTTCTTACTCAAGAATCTTGCCTAGGCAGGGGAGATGGGTGATGGAGCAATAGTTGCTGAGATTGTCATGGTTCAGTGTTGGTTTCTTGAGAAGCGGGAGGATATGGCCATCTGTTGATGATTGACAGGTAAGGGAGGAGTGCTTCAGTCAGAAGGGTCTTGCCTTTGGAGGCAGGGAGGATGTCATCTGCATACAATATGGCCTTGAGTGATGCTAGGACGGCAGTGAGATCTTCCATAGTTAGTGTCTTGAAAGTTGTCCAGGTAGTTGTGATTTTGTGAGATGGGATGTATAGTGTGCTTTCAGTTGTGGGATTGGTTTCTATGTGTTGTTGGATCATGCTGATCTTGTTGATAAAGAAGGAATTTATGGCTGTGGATCCTTTGATGATGGATTACGGCACAGGTGCGTTGGTACAGGGTTGATGCAGATTTTGATAACTTTAAATAATGCTCCACTTTCATTGATGGCCTTGGCAACAATGTTTTGGTAGTAGGTGTCCTTGGCAATGGTGAAAGTCATCATTATGCAGCAAAGAGTTCCTTGAGCTGGGGGAGGTCAAATGCGCTGTCGGAATTTCACCAAATCTTTTCTTGTTTTCTGATGGTTCATTTGTTGGAGGTTCAGTTCTTGAGTGTAGCATGGTACAGAAGGTTAAGACAGACACACACCCACACCTCAGTGACATATAAATATCTCGCTGACAAGAATATAGTATTTCTCTCTCGCATACCCCTTACAAAATGTAATTAACATGAGTATTTGCAGAGTGCTTATTCAACCTGAAAGGACCATTGTGGTGTAATAGACAAATACGAGATATTTACTGTTGCCAACTTAGTGAAAGTCATGCTATTAACCACTGATGGATGAACAGCTGAATGGATCTGATGGGACCTCTTGGGATTCAAACCTATGTCCATTAGGATAAACACAGACTCATGTTGTGAAAGCAGTAGTCCCTTGAACCACAGACCCTAGTTTCCTTTTGCATGCAGTAACTTCCCTCTCAAACCTTCAGGGCATGTATGTCACTTTCTGACAAACACCTTCTTCTCATATTCAAATACCTCTCTCCTCAAATATGAACACACAACCCACTTTTGTATTCACACACTTTCCACTATTACAACTTTAGTCATTTTCATTTCTTTCATACACACCCAACTGACTCTCACATAAGGATACACATTTCAATTCAAATCTCTGTGCATGCATCCCACTCTCACAAATCCATTTCCCCAAAAATAAGCATCCTTCTAATATACACTCAAACAAATCATTTTGTCACAAGAACCACTTTAGGTTCACACCCCTCTTTCACATTCTTTAACCTCCTCCAGCCACATATTGACCTGCTTCAATCATACACCCAGATCATCGCTTTGGAAAACATGTCTCCCTTGCACATGCACACAGTTCTGTCTCACGTACGAACACATTCCTCCCTTATATGCTCACAGCTCTCACATGTGTACAAACATAGCCCTCACTGCCACGGTAACACAATCCCTATCATATTTACACACTTCCATTTTTAATAATCACCTAACTCCCTCTCTCTTATTGTATCGTATCTTTTAAGTTTGCTAGGACTACAGTGTTTCCTGGCTACTGTAGGAGTAGGAATCTAGACATTTCAGCATTCACATTTTAGTGAGGGCTTTAGTTTTAACTAGAGCAAAGTGTGTGGGACTCATTAAGGGACTCCAGTGTATGAGTCTCAGGCTGAATTTAAATAAGTGCCAATGTGCAGAGCACATGCTAGAAAATGATCACTTTGCTCCAGGATGCTATTTTTATTAACTGAGCTGCACTAAATATAATACTAACATAAATCTAACATACTAATTAACCCAACCCCTTCTAACATGTAACTGAATCCCATAATAACATTTAGTGCACATTAGCCCATGAAATAAAATGGATGTGGATTTAGCCAATGCATAATGCTCTAAAAATAGGAAGAAAAATTAACTTTGAACATGCAGGTTGAATCTGCGCTGTGTGGTAAGCTGAAAAATGTGAAGATCCGTTCCTAAAGACATGGCTTTGTCTTGGAGTAGGAAGCACAAGAGAGATGTATCTTTTTTGCTCTTCAGCAATGCAGTTAGCACAATGAGAGGCACAGAGGAAATTGCCTGATGTTAGTGGGTGGATCTGGTCAAGGGGAGGTGTTTTTTGGAGTGACAGGGGGTTTCATAAAAAAGGATTTTGAGGCAGAATAGGGGCATTCCTCTTCTGGCTCTGACTGATGACGAAAGCAGAGGGCTGGTGCTGAGCTGATTGCAAGCTGACTAAATCTGTGTGTGTCTCTCTCTCTCTCTCTCTCTCTCTCTCTCTCTCTTTCTCTCCTGGGGTGAAAATACTTAGCAGAGCTGTGAAGTCTTGAGAATCCTCATCTGAGTTGACCCATTGCAAGGCAGGCTGAAAGGCTGGGGAAGGATTTACTGCCAGGCTGAGTCGGGAATATCGTCAGTTTATCTAGGTAAGGAGTGTGTAGTGTACATGGGAAATGCTTACATGTTGTGTGATAGAATAATGTTTGTTTTCTGAAAGTAATTCACCATCTATATTTTGAGTGGATTCCCATTTTATAGCTGCCAAGAATTGTATGAGAAAAACATTCAAGGTTACATCAGACCGTGTTTTAGCCAGTCAGCAAACTAATGTGCAACTGAAGCTTATTATTAGAAAAGTAATTTCATGTGTGCGAGCTCTCTAATTAAATACATTTTATCCATGGTTAAATATAAGTCTCTGTAAAGGAGTACAGCAGAATACAACTGTTTGGTCATTTTCTGAATTTTAACATTGTATAAAGCCATAAAAGAGAAAAACGAATTGGACTAACATTTCATTATGTGTCGGAATTATTGTTAACACATAGACTGAGGTCCAACAGGTGGTAAGCCTATTTTACCGCAGGCGGTAATTCACATTTTACTACATGTGGCAAAACATAAGTAAATTACTTGTGGGAGTTGAGCCTTGCAGAGTTGCTATATATGTGTGTGTGTTTGGAGTGAATTGTTTTAGTCAGAGTGACTGAAGGTGTTCTATTTCAATTGAATGCTTTACATTTGTAAAAGTGCATCATCATGATGTTGTAAATAAAACATCACAGAAGAGCGTGAGCCATTTATTCAGAGTGTATTAGATCCAGTATTTATTTATTGTTAGTGACCCTAGTATAATAATTATTAGGCGGTATTCTGAAATTAGTCTCACCAATATAAAAATACCACCATAGCAAAATACCACAATATAATACCACAACGTATTAGGTTTAACCACAAAATATATCTTACGATACCCAGGACCCGGCAAAACGTGGGCCAAGCCCTCAACAGACATACAGCTATAATTACTGGTAAACCATGAGGGGGAAGCTACAATCCATCATTCAAGAGGGTGATAGCAGATTGCATTACCTTAGATTACATATTTCCCTTAGATTGCATATTTCACTAAATGATGTATTCTTCCTATTTGGAATCGCGGATCACACAGCAGGACCTTGCTTTCCCTTGCATTCCTCCACTGTATTGCACACACCTTTCAGCTCAGGAAGTAACTCCTATTCCAGCATGGCAGGAAGAGTTGGCATGGCCATTGAGACCATGCAGCATGCAAATAACTCATAGCCCAGAAACAGTTCTTTACTAGGGAAAGTCATTCAGCATATCATGGTAATATATATGTACAGAGGGAACATCTGGCTGACAGAGACTGTGTTTCCCCATTGGGAGAAGTCACCTCTTCTCCCATGCTTTTCTTTGGGTCAAAGGCTGGTTGGAAGAGGAGGAGAGAAAACCCTCAAGCTGGCTATTCTCTTGCTCTCAAGGTAGGAGGTGCGTATGTGACATTACATGATCTTGGAGATATTATGTCTCACTTATTTTTGCTGCGCTCTCCTTCACATTAACCCTGATTCTTGTCCCTCTTGAGAAGCAAAATAGAATATATATTTTGGAATGGAAATATGATCTCTCCATCCCCTATCCCCCAAATTCTTCATGCAATGCAGACATTTGAGACTAGTTATAGTACTAATTGCATGAATGATGACAGATTATCCTTGCCCTACTGCAGTGATTAAAGATTGTGCGCAAATGTTATCTCCTTTCAGTGCTATAGAGTAATCTAATCTTTCAAAAGAAGGTATGGTAACTGGGATCCTGAATAAAGGCCATGGTTGCTCCATTATTCAAGCTTTCCTGGATATATCTATCTGTTCTAACTATAGACAAAAATCAAATGACTCTTTCCTCTTGAAACTATTCGACAAAGCAACATATTTGTAACACAATCCTATGTAGAAAAACGAAGGCTGCTAGGCAGGCTTACTTCAGGCCCAATAGAGGAATGGAGACAGCACTCTTGAATGTGAAAGAAAATATTCTTTAATTGTTAGAGGCTGTTGGATCTGGCATCCTAATTCTGATATATCTACCAGCAGTGACGGGCTGGAAGGTGAAAGCATGATCCAAGGTGCACACAGGCATCACCAGAATGTGTCCATGTACATTACATACATAAACAATCTCACATTTAACAAGCACACAGTATCACCTGTAGAAATCTAGGTTTGTTGCCTTTGCCAGTTCTGCTTTATGCCAACCAGCCTCATTCTCTCTTTGCTTCAAGGTAGGGCATTGTTGTCTTTGTGCCCAGGTTCTTGCGAGATGTCACATTATCTGTGAAGTAATGCCACTTATTACAAGTTAGCCGGTCTAATATAACTGTGCCTGTAAATCCGTATGGCACCGTGTTCTGGACAGGCTAACTACAAGTTCTGTGGCTGTGTGGTGTTACGCCCGGCCGGAGACGGACGCGAAACACCGGCACCATTACCACATGGTGCCTGTGTTTCCACTCCCCATTCCCGTGGAGTCCTATTGGACCCCACGGGAATGGGGATTTACAGAATGCCGGCTCTGGAATTACCGGATCACTGGGACTGTAATGCCCCAGTGAGTCCAGAGCTGGTAAGTCCCCACGTGTCCGGCGGCAGCCTGCCGGTTTTACAGGCGCGGCTAGCGATGGACTCGTAATGAGGGCCAATGTCTTTATATTTTCCGTGTTCTGCAACAATGTCATTGGTGTACATCAGATGAGCCAAAGTCACACAACACACAGCAAGCTAGTCTGCTCCCATCTGCATGTTGAATGCACCGCTTCACCCACTACCATGCTAGCCGTTGCATTGCTGAATCCAAACACCAGTCTCAGAGATCATTGCTAAATTTTAGATACTACTTCTTTTACATTAATTCTCATAGAGCTCAGTCTGAGCGCAGTGTATAGAAACATCCGACTCTCGTCTACCCGAAAAGCACACTCAACCACACCTCTAAAATTCCTACTACACCCCAAGTCAAATGCATGCATAGTAAGGCTAGATCACTGCTCCACCATTAGAGCGACGGAATGGCGGTTGTTACAGTGATTAAGAGAAAGGAAGGTGTTGATATGTGCAAGCAGGAAGTTCCAGAGTCTTGAGTGTTGGTATGAAGCTATGAGCTAAGTGGCAGAGACGTCTGGGTTTCAATCAGAGGGGAGAGCCAAAGGTTCATGCGAGACCGACATAGATGCTGGCATGGGTGTATGTGGTAGGACTAGAGAAGAGAGTGGAGGCAATGATCCGTTAGTTTGGTATGTTTGTAGGTGGTTTGCTGCATTTAATGATGGTTGCTTATGTGAGCAGTGCAATGTGGTAAGAGACAGAGATGTGAGTTGGTGGGTGGGAGAGGGTTAGGGAGAATTAACTTCTCTGTTCTGGATTATTGATCAGGTTGCACTGAAATGTTAGAGGTGTTGCCTCTGGCAGAAGAGTTTTAATTCCATTTAAAGGGGTGCAGGGAGACCAAACCGAAAGTAGCCCGAACCAAAAGGAGCCAACAATCCAGAATTCCTTGGTTGAGGCCTTATGTTAGTGCAGGGGCACAGTGGGGGTAAAGCAAAGGAGTTTGCTCTTCCACATGACTTTGCATGAGTGTTGTGTGAGGGCACGCAGCAAGTTGGAGTGAGTAAGCCAAGGAGGTTCCAACAAGACGATGCCTCCGTGAATGGAGGGCAGTGCCTTGAAGATGGTCCAAGGAGCTTGGCTTTGGCTTGTTCTTCATGGGCGAGGTGCTATTGTGTCATTTGTAAAGCCAGGCTTTGAGGGATTTTCTGAAGGTGACGTGTCCTTTCTCTAAATAAAGCTATCTATGGGTAGATTTCCAGAGCTTGTTTGAAAGGAAAGAGGACGATTCTTTGTGACGTTTGTGATTAAAATGTTCCACTCTTAATAAGGGTGCATTATTGAATATTAGCATCCAGCTTGGCTTGTAGTAAAGTACATTTCTTGTGGTGGCTTCTGGACTACTGCCTTGGAAGGAACGACCAGTGATGCATAGGGTTACACATGAAAAATCATAGTTACAGCAATATAAATAAAGTTAAAATATATCTGCACTGTTGGTAATTGGTTTGCATGTGTGCCACTGTAGTTAGCGCCTGCACAAACGTCTTATTATTCCACCCTCTATGTTTGTTTTGCCAATCTATGTCATTGCATAGGTTGGCCTTGTTTGGACGGCTTTTGAAATCCACTTGTGCATTTATTATCAAGAAGAAGTTGCCAAACGGCATAAAACAGTCATAGCCATGGAGACGAAGAACATGCTCAACTTTGACCTATGTCTAGTGTACAGTTATGTAACCCTTTCTGACGGTGATGAACTCAGGTGGTCCATTAACTGGCAAGAATTGATTATATATGCAGCCCTATACAAATTGTGGATCATAGCTTTTGTGGGAAGTGAATACATTGTTTTTCTCAAGGCAGGAAGGATACAGCACAAATACATTCATATGCAAATGACGCCTTCATGGTTTTTTTTTATGATTGGTTGGAAAACAGAGAGGGTTACTTTACCTTGCATTGCACTCCCTTGGGGGAAACATGCACTCCTGCTGTTTGGAGACAGACTAAGAATGTGATGAACGCGTATCACAGCCTGCCTAGCTGTTGTTCTCCGACAATCAGAACGGGGAGGTTGATTTATATCACAGTCCTGCATTTTAATCTCTGCTACAACAAAAAATCTTTGGCCAATCAAACTGCGCGCCTCTGCGTTGATTGTGATAGATTTGATTTAATTGGGGGATTTGATTTTATCCTCCTCAGGTCAAATAGATATGAGGATTAGTCATGAAAAATGGGAACATGTTGCATGAATTAACAATTAACTGTAATCCTCATTACCAAGGTTTAATCATTTTGAGACACTGATTAATTGCTGCTACGTCTCCTTATTTAAAGGAGGAATTACATCTGCAGGAAGGGATGGAGCACGGCAGTATCCAAGAAATGACAAGATTCAAGTTGCTTCAGTGGCAGAGGCAATAATGCTAGAGCTGTATTTCTTCCATGTATGTGTGCAAGCTTCCCTTTGCAAATCTAAAGTGGTGGATGGGGAGATTGACATTCAGTTGCAAAACATTTCCAATGCATGAATGTGTACCTTGTGTGTGCCAGTGACCCATTGCATGAAACGCAGATGCTCCGGGTGACTCAAGTCAACATATCTGAGACATTACCAATCTCCTGCTAAAATAGAATTTACAACCTAAGTGCATTTACCATGTGATGCAAAAATCCCCAAAAATATCAACAGCTTGTTGAACTAGTTCTTGCACTAAAACCCTCCCATGAATAAGTCACCATCCAATGCCTAAATCTCTTGGCATTACTGGCACAAAAGGCAGCACTGCAAAGCAGGCACAAAGCACCTACAGAGCAGTGATCAATGCAGTGCAGCAGCTCTAATGCAGCAACACGCAGGCAGCTGGTGCCCTCGTCATTGCCTAGCAGTAAATAGCACCTAGAGCTCAGGAGCTAGCAACTTGGAGGAGAATGGAGACGGGCGTCCACGTGAATATTCAGAACTTGAAAGTCATCTTTAATGCCAACAAACAATTTCTCAAGTACTTTTGTGGTTTTCATTGGCATACATAAGACTTGTATGGCTTGCTTCAACATAAAATTACAATAGATAACATCACAAAGCACAACAGACACACCATAATAATATATTAGATAACTGCATCATTCAGCAGCCACTGAACAGCCAAACCCAACCTGTTACTAAAAGTTCCCCATGTGCGCATGAGAGATTTCTTATAGCCCATGGTTGTCAAACTCCAGGCCGCTAGGGTAGGCATCCTGACGGTTTTTTGGATATTCATGAGGAAAATTTGCATATGATTAGAATCATTGTATGCAAATGTATCTCATGAATATTAATGAGGGGTATACTGAAAACCCAACATGGATCCAGCCCTCGAGGCCTGGACTTGGGACAACCCTGTTCTAGCACAAAGTAGCAACAGGCTGTTCTTTTCACAACCAACATTCCGAAACATCCTCTCTTATGTGATGGTGCACTGTCAAGGGTTCAAGATCAGAACATCATGCTAACAAGTGGCCAACAGCACGTAAATGCTGACAAAGTGCAATTGTATGCCAATTTAGGATTCCAAATGTTGTGGGGTCATATAGACTGTACACAAACAAAAATAGTTTCCCCAAAGGCAAGTGACAAGTATTGCACAAACACAACATTCAGCACCACACTGATGTCCAATAACCTTCGATTTTGACCTCTTTATAACACAATACATTGCATGATTCCCTGGATCTACACAGGATTCCATAAGCCTAAGAAGCATGTATCTGCCACCCATGATTGACACATGACAGCCTCATAAGGCAGAACATTAAGCAATCTTGCATGCCATTAGGTAGGTAATGCGTGCGGTGGCACCTTAATGTGCCTGGACAACATTCTGTGCTCCAGGGGTTCCAACATACTGGCATTTATGTAATGTGCATAACCTGGAGCTTGCCCTTTAACTGCATTCAGCCTAATATGTATCTTAAAGTGAATGCAATCTATGGAGGGATGGCTTGGGACTTGCCACTAGTTGTCACATGCAGCATTAATGTTGCATGTTCACAAAATCACCTCAACTGGTGTGCACAACTAGTAAATCAATCCGAATGTGTGCCCAAGAGGCCCATAAGTATTTTGCTCTACCTAACATTCACCTCTACTTATTTCAGCTAGCTTACGATATCCCTACCTGCTGTGGTCATGCGGTGTGGGGCCGTCCCCACAGTAGTCAACAAGTGCACAGGAGGAGACATAATATGACAAACATCAAAATGAGTAATATGAGTGTGTGTTTGGATGGCTGAAAAGCATGTTCTTCGGATGCCGATACAAATTTGAAGGTGGGCACTTCGCAGACCAAACCAGAAAATATTTGTTACATAGTAAATGATACCATGCTACATATGGCAAAGGATCTCCATATGCCGTAGAATACCTATGCCACCAGCGAATGAGATGGATCCACAGAGCTCTCATAATAATGATGATGACGACGACCATGATGATGCCACACACTGTTTTGCATTGCAAGAAAAATTCGATGGAAGAGGGCCTACAAATGTGGTGACATATGATTCTTTAAGCATTTTAATAGATGATTCACAAGAGAAGAACATGACAGGTGGAATGATCATACATACAGGGATGGGGCAGATTCAGGATCAGCATAACCTGAGCTCCCTCCCTAGCCCAGTAATACCCCATTCCCATACCTCTGTATGCCCACACAAATCTTACATTATCCCTAACAACAAAACCCCAAAACACAAATCCCACATCCTCAGTAACCCTAAAACCCCCACAAATGATCGTCCAAGCTTAGAAGAGCTCAGGACCGGCTGGTCTTTATTTTGCAATTAGGAACAATTAGGTGCAATGGCTACAGACAGCAGAGAGTGGGTTTTTGGACGTGTTTGTTCCTAAAGATGTGTGGATGGTTGGTGATTAAATGTGGAAGGGTTGATAAAAGCTGTATGCTACGTAACATAATAACTACAAGATGGTGACTGTATAGTGAACTTGCTTTCACTGTGTTTCTTTCAGTCTTGATAGTGACTTTAAAATCCAGATTAGATCTTGTTTCAATTCACATTACATTGCATGCTGCTAATTTTAGGTTTCCATTTTGAATTTGGAAACTAAACTTACAATCATGTTCATTCTGAACAACATTACTAAATTATGTATATTGTGTGTGGTTTGCTTATTATGCGATTTGTGCAAGTTGAGTGATCTCTGAACAAGAGGGTGTAATTTTACACATTTTAAAAACAAACATTTGATATCCAACCATCTGACATCCATGACTCCACCCCTAGGGGATATAATCCAGCTACAATCACCGAAATTGAAGACAAGGTATCCACCATAAAGAGAGACACTTTGCTAATTTCTAAAAACACAACCAAAAGATGAGTGTATGGTTTATGTGACAACATACTCTGCCCAAAGCAAGAAAATCAGGAACATCATCCAGAAAAATTGGCCAATGCTTCAAATGGACCCCCAAACACAACCACTTTTTCAACAACTTCCAACCCTCGCCTACAGAAACAGTAAGGCCTTAAGAAATAGCCTTATTAGAGCTGAAACTCAGAAACACCAGCCTACCACCAAAACATTCAAAGGGACACAACCATGTTTTAATTGCCAGCATTGTAGTAACATCTTACCTGGAAATACCATCTCACACCCACACACCGGAAAACCAATCTCACTCAAACATTCCTGCCCTTGTGATTCCACTAATGTGGTGTATGCCCTAAAATGTCCATGTGGTTTCTACTATGTGGGAATTACCATGTGAAAGGCCAGACTGAGATGAACAAAGCATAAGTCCAATATAAGGACAAAAAGCCTTAGGTCACCGGTATCTATGCATTTCATGGAATCCAGGCACACGATTGCTCAGTTGAAATGCTTGATCTTAGAACAAGTGAAGGTAGGACCAAGAGGGGGTGATGTCCATAAGAAACTGCTCCAAAGAGAAATTATATGGATTGACCTATTAGACTGCCTTACCTCTAGGGGTATGAACTGTGAGTTCGACCTTATGTGCTTTTTATGATGCTTTTTACTTAATACTGGACGTATTATTCTGGTGATTTTGACCTTATGTGCTTCTCATGATACTGTTTTCCTAACACTAGACGAATCAGGACATGGCACTATGCATATCTATATGTTGAATGTCCACAATAAGGCAGATTGTCCAGAATGTGAACGGCAGAGGGACCGGCAGTGAGTTATTCACCTACTGTAAAATTTGATCCTCATGATGTTCTATACTCTATACTGGACGAACCAGGACTCTGGTGAATAATTGAAAAGATGCACTATGCATTTTTTTATATGTTCTATATTCACAACAAAGCAGATCACCAAGAATGTGAACGGCCATGGGGCCGGCAGCAAGGTATTCGCCTGTAGCACAATATGATTCATACAGTGACTTGTTTGAATAGCTGAGACTTGACTCAAAATAACTTATTTTGAATGGTGTCATTTACACATCGTCTACCCTGCGACCTGGTCACTGATAGGCACAAGGCAATTCCTTGGCTGCCTATGTCGGGTCTCATATACATTGCAAGAGGGGGGCACCCAATAGTTTAATTTGAACTATGGTGCCCCCCTCTTGCCTCTTAAGCTTGCGATATATTCGCAGCCAAATAAACAGTGTTCCGCAGTGTTTAGACGCCATTTAATGACTAATACATGTATTCTTAAAGCTTTCACAACCATAGGGCTAACCGCCCATATTGCAACTCGACCTTACAGGCATGATTACAAATGACTATGGGTCTCTTTGATGAGGGACCGCAGAGATCTACCTGATTCTCACAGAGGAGACTCTGGCGGTACACTTTCCCTACTACACGCATGCCGCTCCAATACAGAGTTAATGTTGACATAGTTTATGGAGCCGTCTGATGCCCACACAAAGATGGCGTCCACGGCGCCTACGCGCATGCATGGCGTCCGTGGCGACCATTTCCATGGAACAGAGGAGAGCGATCCGTCTTGGCGACGGGTGCTCGACTGCGACCTCCTCACGCATACTGCAAGTAAGTGACTAAGTAAACATGGGATTTTGCCGCTCTCACTTGATGGTGGCTGTAACACGCATGCAATTACACTCGACCGCACGGAGCACAGTTTATAACTTCCTCGCTTCTGACACTACTTGTCAGATGCGCTTTAAAACTGCGATTTTAGCATTTGACTAAAGGTGATCTAGATTCACCTTTTATATATTTGTCTACATGAGCATGGTCTAAACGCCTCAGCATACATTCTAGTCTTAACATGAACACACAGGGGATCAATTTAGTATGTGTCCTCATATCCTGCTCTGACAGAGGTTTCCCTCTCGTTTCAGATACCTGAAAAGGAAGAGGGCTGTTTCCCGCCATCACTCCAGTACTCTCTGGTCTTGAGGAGACTCCAGACCTGACTACCATCCACGAGTCCTGTTCTTTTGGACCACTTAGGTTTGTAGATGCTCACTTCTATTCTGTAATTTGAATTACTCTCTGTTATACTCACAAACTCTAAATTAGCATATTCCTATTATTCTTAGGACTCACCAAGAAAATGAATTATGAATACAGCATGAAAGCCTAACAAACCCTGCTCTGAAGATGGATTAGTTTAATCCGAAACGCGTTGTCACCAACCATTCCTTGGGAGTGTTCTTCCTATGTTAAAAAATTCTAAAAAATTCAAAAGTTATGATCAATGATGGAATTGTCATATAACTATGTATATTCTTGTTGATTTTCTTCTTTTTTGGTTTAACCTGAGCGTCTTTGCAGCTCATTTGTACCACTGTTGTTTTAAAAGCCTTTTTGACAATTGCTATAATTTACATACCACACTGTGCAACTAACAGTGCGTCTTCAAGTGACTTTATTACATAAACAATTGTCTTTTACCTGTTCAACTTGTTTTGAGTCAGTTTGGTTCTTTTCCTTACTACACTCCAGCAGGCAGACAGGAATATTGAAATATTCAAAAAAGCTATGATTTTCTGAACACAATGAAAGCGTGATTATGCATTATCTGCTACAAGAGTACAATTTTACCTTTTCCAACTATCAGGGATGACCGATTCCACAGAGGAGCAGGTCAAGCCCCTTTAGTTGTGATATTTGACTTGGGATTTTATCCCTCTGGGAGTGCAGCTTTGGGTCACTGGTCGGCAACGTCCAGTGTGTGTTTTGTGTCCCTTTATTTTGGATTCCGAGTGGCCTCGAGATCTTCCCAGCTGCACCTGAAGTCTTTTTCTACTCAACTACGTACATTATCTCTATAATTTTTTACACCATCAATATTTTTCAGAATTCAAAAGCATTGTCGTCATACATAACCAGTTGAGCCTCCCACCCCCCATCTTTGCTACTGTTCCACCCCTAGCCCTGCCACACCCTCACGCCCTAGGGGGAATCCCAGAGTAATTTTTCCATTTCCTACACTGTTTACAATAATTACCTTTGAAAAAAGTTTGAGGGGATGCAGGGATGTCATGACGGTTAAGTGAAATATTAGTTAACCGTGGTAGCTATTTTTGAAATCTATCCATTTACTTCTACTAATTCAATTTAAAGAAGCACAGACTATAAGTTCTATACATGCTAGAACCTATTGGTTGGCTGAAAACTGAACACATTCTTAATGTAAATTCAAATAAGAAACACGCGTACATGATGCTGAGCTCCTGAATTTGGGTATGCATTCACTTTACATCCCAGAGTTCGAATCAGCTAGTTGAAAATGAGAGTTGGATAGTACTATTACCTTATGTACATAGGTCCAAAGGCAAATGGTGTAAATTCCTACATGAGTGTACTCCAAGTTGTTTCAATCTGCTAGACAAGAATTTCAAGATGGAAGATTGCTGAAATGGAATTCATTGAGATGAGCAGTCCCAACAAAACCTCTCCACGCCTTTAAACATTGGTAGAGTCAGCCTCAGTAAGGCAAGTAGAGAGGACTGAACAAAAGGAATTCTTATGTGATCACTAAACACCTCAAAGACGTGTGTCCAATATTCCTGCGGCAATTCCAGGCAAGATGCATGAAATAGCCTTTGCTTCACCACATTGCTCGCACTATCCCATGCTTCAGGGCTGATTCTACATGAGCCCTTGCACATATAGTAAACATGATTTACAAACTCAAAGTGTAACAGTTTATATCTATAGTTCAAGGAAAATATTTTAATTTGTTGACCCATCCAACTCCATTGCTTATAACAGGGGTCTGCAACCTTTGGTTCTCCAGAATTTTTGGACTCAAACTACCATCAATCTTAGACAGCAGAGTGAATGGTGAGAGATCATGGGAGACATAGTCCAAAACATCTGGAGAGCTGCAGGTTGCAGACCCCTAGTTTAAAAGTTAGGTTTATGCATAGATCACTTTCTATATCTCAGTCTGATACAGTAATCCTTCAACTTAATAACCTCAACCTGCATTTCCGAAATTAATTTACTTTTCCCTCTTGCCATAGTAGTCCAATCTATTGGCTGAGACGCTTTCGCATGCCAGCATTGTCTCAGAATAAGGGCTCAATGCTGCCAACAGTGAATAATATATCAAAATGTCTGAAGATGTCCCATTAACCTAGAACTTTCCATTGGATTTAGACTTGGTGGAGCATACTATGCTGGTCACCGAACTCACTCACCCCACCCACTTTTCACATTCCTCCGCAAAATGGCTGGAATCCTTCCTAACGGGTCGTACAGCCAGGGTATTTGACGATAATCACAAGGCTGACGACTGTGTGGTGACATGTGGAGTTCCAGAGGGGTTGTGTTGGTCCCCTGTACTCTTCAACATGTTAACCATCCCTCCATTTGAATTATTGCTGCTAACGGGGTGCTATACACAAACTATGCTGATGATACTCAGTGTCTCATCCCACTCTCGGGAGACTACATCAGGGACACTGAGGCTGTCAATGTGGTCTACTCCCTTATACAAAACTGGATGATGGACAATGGCTTAGCGCTTAATGACGCACAAATGGAGATAATGATTGTGGGCACAGTTGCATGATTAAGGAAAGTAAGCCCGGACAAGAATGAAATTTATATAGCCGGCTGTGTTATTATCACTCTCCCTAAGGTTGAGATGCTGGGCATGTCAAACGTCCAGGAGCTTGGCATGAAGGCCCATGTAAGTTACCTGGTCTTGTCCACTTCTTACTACCTGAAACTTCTTGCATACCTGAGGCCTTTCCTGTCTGGCGAAAGTTTTGCTACTATTGCCAAGGCGATTATCGGAGCCACACTCGATTATTTAGAAACTCATCCACCCACCCCCTTTTCCTGCATAAACATTTTCTCACGGACAGGCCGCTCTGAGTGAAAACAGACTCACACCCGAGCTGTGTACATGACATGTCCCAATACTGTGGTCAGATAATTATCGACAATCAGTGAAAAAAAGTGGTGTAGAGGTGCACTTCTTTTGTTAATTACAACCACCTTGGTTTGGTATAACAATTTAAAAAGAATAGTTCAAAGAAAATGTAGATGCTCCCAATGTAAATCTTGGCTACAAGATCTTAAACATGGATATGAATGGTCCCTCTATATTAATGGGACAAAATCCGGGCACACTATATGACAAAAAAATGCCTGTTACAATTCCAACAGTTTATATACATTTAATGCATCAATTCACACATTTCATATAACATCATGTTTGGTGAATTTTTGGAATATAAGTGAAAAAAAATGTTTATTATGCATTTGACATTTACGCATGTGGATTACAATTCAATGACAAAGCGAATAAATGATAATTACAGTACATTGATCTAAGAAATTAGTTTACAGTTCTTGGTTATAAATGATTGTTAAATCCTTGTTTCAAGCGGAAAGGGGGCACTCAGGTTAGGTGGTAATGTCAATACGATGCATTCTGGGCATTCAACCTTTCATCAGGTATTAAACATTCCTAATGTTCTGTAATAAATAAAATGGTATCAAAAGGGGATCTGATCCTGGATAAGGCGGATCTATGGTCCAAGCCCGAACGAGGGAGACCAACCTGTGAACACTGTAGAAAAGGTGTCTGAGCCCGGACGAGTGGCACCCGTGGTCCGAGCCCGAAAGAGGGAGACCAGTCCTGAACTTGTGAAAGTGAAACCTTGACAAAGAAAAGGAACGTTTGTGTTTTGTTTGCTGCATTAGGCCCTCTGCTTTAAGAGACTGTCATTGCGAGAGAGTCTTTGGCGGAAGGCCCAGATGCCTATGTGTTGAACTGTTACCTCGTGGCCAAGAAGTTAGAGTGTGAGCAGAGCCTGCACGTTCCACCTTGCTGTGTGCTGAAAACTATCCTGACATATCATTTCTTGAACACTTCTCTTTTGAGTACATTATTATCCAACACCATTTTGGATTTATAAATAAGTATTGGCAATAGGTTTATTGGTATAGGCCCTTTTATTCTGACAGACTCTACTAGCACTGCGTTATTATTATTTGATGGTCGTAGCTTGCTCCCATCCTTACATTTAGGTTTAGATAGGCGTTTTACCAACCCATTGAAGTTCAATAAACACCCTTGAATTGTGATCTGTCTTCACTGTTTGATACCATGCCTTCCTTACAGCTGTAACACAGACTTTCCACCGCTTGAGGAAAAGCAACCACTTACCAATACCAGAGTTATAGTGCAGCTCTTTGACAAAGAATATCTTGCAAAGGCCTTGGACCCTCATACGGACTAGAACTTTGATTACAGCGGGCCACCATTGACAGTCACGGCAGTCTCACAAGGGAAAAACGGGTGGGTCTTAGACACCCTTATATGTATTCTAATGTCTGTAATACCTTCAGGGCAAAGAAGACAAAGGAAGAATTGCCCGGTGGAACAAGAAAGGGTCAGCCAATGGAGACAGGAGGGGAAGGATAGAATAGACAATAGGATCCAGGTAGGTGTGGATTGTTTGGGAGGTGGCAGACCAATACACCACAAGGAGGAAGGATAGTGGAAAGGAGAGTGGAGGCAGTTTATACAGAAGTTGAGGTATTTGATAGTGAGAGAAAGTGGTACTGTTTTGGGAGTGCACGTAAGGTGTGTGAGTGAAAGTGGTAGCAGGATAGTAGGGAATGAGTGAAGGGGGACTGAGGGAGAGAAAGAAGGGTGGTTGTGGAGAAGGTGGGGTGGAGTAGTAGTTGTGAGAAGATGGGGTGGAGTAGTAGTTGTGTGAAGGTGGGGATAGCAGTAGAGTAGAGAGTATGCATTACAGAATTAATTGTTCAGACCGGTACGCATTTGACAAAAACAGCCAAGCAGTCAGTTGGCATGTTATGTTAGAGAATTTTTTTGTGAAAATATGAATGACTTCTTTGCATGAGGCAGCCAGGTTGTCTTGGCTGCTGTCCAATCCAAACATCTCTGCATTTTCTGCCTGAACAGGCTCTGATGCAGAGTGTATCGCTACATTTCCTTTTTATGCCATTGGGTCACTTTTTTTTTTTTTTTTAACACCAACGCTAAACATTTTCCCCATCCATCCGTTAACAACCTTCAACTAAGTCTGGTTTTTGCTTCTGTGTATTCATACCAAAAAATATTCATATTTTATGGTATCCAGTAAACCCACATATTTAACAGCACCGCATGCACCTGATGTAGATTGATCATGTCACTGAATAGTCAAAAGGCAAATCCTATGTCACTCATCCTCCATTTTTTCATCAAGTACTGGCTCCAGAAGTTCAATATTTCTGGGCAGATGCGGATTTCGAAACAAAAGGGCTCCACAGTCTCCCTTGAATCTTCTCTGTACCTTGCTTTGCCCTTGACGCAGCCTGATGTCTAGCTTGTTTACATCCCGCATCATAGGCGTGCAGTGGCAAGTGGAGTGCAGAATGGCGGATCTCCATTAAAGGTTACTCCCTGGGCTCCGCTTCCAATAATGAAGGCGATGGTGAGGAAGGCGCTTTGGACAGAGGGCCCCACTGGGGGCAGCCGCCTTGTTTAATGTTGCTGTGAGAAGGGAATCGCTCTCCGCATGATCCTGAAATGTAATAGCATTTCTAAACAGGATTATCACTGTTTCCTCCTCAAGAACCTCTGGTTGAACTTGCTCATAAGCATTTATTTATTTGAGCTAGTTCCTCTGTGTATTTACTCTCGGAAGAAGATCGAGGCCACATTAAAACAGAAAAGCTCGCTAATTTACCCACAAACATGAAAAAACACGAACCTTGCAAGCATCAACATGACTGTGTTCAAGAGGAGAGAGTTTAGGGAATAAATACAATTTAGCATACCATATACGCAAGTGGGAAACTTGTCTGAAAGCTATATATATATATATATATATATATATATATATATATATATATATATATATATATATATATGTATATTATGTATATATATATATATATATATATATATATACATATACTTATATATATATATATATATATATATTTATATATATTTAAATGTATATGCAACTTATTTTGTTTTTGAATACAGGCAACAAAGAACCAAAGCAGAATACAAAAGTGGAATTCCTTTGTTAATACATGAGACAAAGCCATCCATGAATTGTTCTAGACTTTTCTTGATAGTGAGTTCAGCACGTCGTTTTAGCTGGGATCAACGTCCTGTCACAGTTATAATATGACAAAATGACAAGAGCACCTCAGGAGTACAAGGATGAGCAGTGGCTAAGCACCCTACTCAGCTCCCACACTACTACGGAATAACAGTGATCCCAATCATAAAGGTGAAACAGGCAGAGTCAAGAGAAATACTGCCTTAGTCTTGTGTAGTAATGTGGGCCGCAGATAGGCTATATCCAGAGGAGTAGTGTGAATGTTTTGACAGTGGCAACCCAAACAGCAATAGCACAACAGTACAAAAAAAAGGAATGTCCAACTAAGGCTCCATACAATATGTTATGATATGATATTTTATTTATATTGCGCTTATACACATGTGTTTCAGAGCGTGACCAGGCAAAGGGAGGGGAACAGGGGAGAGAACAAACACAAGGATCTTAATGGCCATAGGTAGAGAGGGAAATGTGTAGGGAGGGCCGGGCTTAACCAGCAGGGTCCTCAGGATTCTAAAGGTGGAGGAGGTCCTTAAGAAGCCGCACCCGGCTTAGAATATCCCGTGGTGTGGTGGAGAAACCGATCACATAAACTTTAGTAAACAACGACATATGCAATAAATGTATTATAACAACACCATCAAAAACCTATCTTTATGGAAAAAACAAATGATATGCAGCATATAAATGATGCAAGAATTCTGGGTAATGGTAGTAGGGGTGAAAGATAAATAATCACCAACAATATTACCAAGAAGGATAGGTCTTTGTTGAACATTTTTCAAATGGGTGGCTTAGTAGTCTATAGGGTTCCAAAAGTGGACCAAGAGGATGGGGTCTCAACAGTACCTTTTCTCAATTATTGGTGGTTAAACAGCATTGAACCAGGCTTCCTAATGTTGTGCAAGAGGGTCAAATCAGGTTTCGATGCAGCAAGTGGCAGTGATCCAGATGGGGAGCCGGAATCAGCTTCGAGATGAAGCTTAATGCGGTTCGTTGTGGCATTCGAACAATGTGGTTGATGAGGCCACCAGGGTTGATTTGATGTTCAAGCTTGGGTCGATGAACAAAGATGCTGGTGGTTAAGTCACTGTTCAAGATGTGGTGATTCGAAAGGCTTCCACAGCAGATAGCTTCTTGTTTAAGCTAGAGCAAGCAATGTGCACAGCTGGTGCTGTGCAGTGGTGAACTTGTTCGAGGAATGCAGCAAGAAATTCAGAAGTTTGAAGAAGTGCCAAAGGTACAACTGTGAGTCCTGGCGGTTTGAATGTGCTCAATGATGGTTTTAAGGGGGTGCAATGCAGTAGAATGCAGGAAACCTGATGCTTTCTTTCATCTGGTGCTCCAGGGCCTCAAGGACCAGACTGGTCCTTGTTGTTTACACTCTTAACCCGGGGCAAGCTATCTAGAACCTGCAGTAGTCTTTCACCTTCAGTGAGGAGCATAGATACCAATGACGCTGGCTGAGAGAGGTAGGTTTGCTCCAACAACAGTTCACCCCAATGTGCCCTGGGGGTGGAAAGGAAGCAGAGATTGCTTCTGCTGTCAAACACCTTCCTTCACCTCACAACTGGAGTGCTTTGGAAAGTACTACTCTCCTAGCAGGATCCAAACAAATGTATTTTGAACTCTTTAAAGGTCCAGGTTTAATCAAAGGAGGAGTGGGAGATTCCTTTCTTATTAAAGCAAGAACCCATGTGGGATTGTATAAAAGTAAGCCGGCTTTATGTATCAAATCCTGCAAATCCACAAGTGATTCTTGCATCATCACATCCAAAGTGATTTGCTGTGCAGGAAGAATGAGTGATAGGACAGAAAGAGAAGCCCACTGAAAACCAAGTTGGGGAATACCTTCCCCATGTGTTTATGCAATGTCTGACTGTCTAATCCCGCCCTTTTTCTAAAAATAAATGTGTAGTTGTTCGGGAAGGGACAACAACGAGAGAAAGATTTCTGGAGAGTCAGAGTAGAAGTAGCATCTCAGGCTGGTAGAATAAAGAATAAAAGAGGGTAATCGAGCAAAGGGACCATGAGCGGTCTGAGGACAGAACCTTGGAACCCTGAAGGAGAAGAAGAGGGTGGAGGAGCAGTCAGACAATGAAACAGAGCAGGTGTGCGTGACACAATAACTTCTGATCTGCAGGAGTCCTTAAAACTGCTACAATCCAACAGTGATCCCAATCAAAAAGGTAAAACAGGCACAGTTAACAGATGCACCTCCTTTGCCCTCTGTAGTAATGTGGGGAGAAGGAAGGCTATGCTCTCAAGATGTGTGCAAACGTGATTCAGTAGCAACTCAAACAGCAAATTATAACAGTCCAAAAAAAAGGGAATATCCAATCAAAGTTCTATAAAAATGAATATACTTTAATATCACACCTACAAGGATAGGAAAAAACACTGTACAATAACTACCTCTGTGGAAGGAACAGACTATGTTAACAAAGAGAGAGGAAGCAGTCGGGACAAAAATCCAGGGGCGAAAGACAATTCAACAACCGCAATGTTCTCTAAAAACAGTATGTCTTTCAAATGACTTAACCAGTCACTACTACCTGAAATGGACCAGGGAGTTCAGTTATTGATTAATGGAACCTTTTCTCAGCTTTTTGATGGTTTGCTAGTGTCAAACCAGGCTTTGAGCTGTTGTGCGAGTGGATCGAACCCAGTTCAGTTGCAAAAAATGTGTTGGCCCAAGCAGAAATCTGGCATCAAATCAGTTAGAATGCAGTGGCACAGAGGGGTTTGAAGGTGGCATTCAAGAGATACAGGCTAGAGTGATCAACAGGATCGGTTTGAAGTCAAGCGGTTTGAGATGTGTCGTAACATCTGGTTACGGTTGGCATCTGACTCTTCCGCCCCCTATTCATAGTGAGCTCCGCAGGTGGTTCAAAGCTGTGGTCTTGATATCCCAGGATGCAGATCAGCGAAGCAGGAGTTTGAGGTCAAGCTGGGACAAGTTTAATAACTGCTGGTTTAATGAGTGAGTGAGACTCCAGTGGTTTAAATAGACTCTGACAATGAGCAGTTGATTAGAGTTGAGCAGGTGAGGGGCTCTGCAAGGACACAGTGCAACACCATACTGGTTCAAGGTTGCAAGCATGTTGGTTCAAAGGTTCAGTTGAGTGCCAAAAGAAGCACCAGCAGGTCCCTCAGATCTGATTGCAGTGAATGTAGTTTGAATGCAATTTGACAGGTTCAATGTGGCAAAACAGGGAAACTTACAGAATTTGACAGACCAGATCAGTTGAGACCCACCCCAGTCCTTTCTGGGTCTGCTCTCCCAGCCTAGGGAGGTTTGGTGCAGAGTGGCAGGTCTTGGTCCACAGCAAGAGTCACTTCCAATGTTCTGTGGGAGTGGGTAGGGAGTAAAGCTTGCCTCTGCTTTAGCCTACTCCTTCACCTCAGTGCTTGAGGGCTTTGGAAAGATCAGCTCTCCAAAAAGTGGTGCAAATAAATTATATGTTTGTCCAAGTGTGAACCGGAGAAGGAGTGAGATAGCACTTCTTTTAAAGGCAACATTCCACCCAGTGATAGGACTGTAGCAAGACTTCTTTTGGGGTCCAATCACTATCCTTAGGACAAGTGTACTTTGCCTTCTGACATCCGACCTCATACCCAAAGTGCTTTGTGTGGGAAGTGGAGGGAAGAAGAAAAAGAGAGATTGAGAAATCAAGATGTGGAACCTTCCTCCAGGTGGTCTGGCCACCCGGTGTGTACACAAACCCGGCCCCTTTCTTTGTCAATAGCATCAAAGGCCATTTTAGTATGCAGCAGCCAGGCGTGAGGCTAGTCCTTTTGGGATGGTTATGCCCGTTGATTCTTGTTCACCAGGCCAGCTCCTGCCTTGGTGGGGTGGGCTGGCTCACTGGAGAGAGGTATTACCTGACCTTATAAAGGATCAAAGGAGAGACATGGCCATCCAGTCTCCTGCCCTATCACTTGGCAGGGCTATGCTGCTCTGGGGTGCACATTCAGCCCCAGAGTGACAGAAATTAAAAGGCCATGCAAGGCCCCAATTGTGAAAGTAAAGCTGGCTGATGGGTGAGACCCATTGGAACATACCGGACAGTTCAAAACATTGTTTTCCAACATGAGGCCTGGGGAATGAATGAAAAGGGGCCTCCCTCAACTTTACCAAAATGGAAAGGCACTCAGCTGAAGAAGAGTGTGCCTTAGAACTGAAAACAGCTGATGTGCCAAATGCATTCTAAAACCATGTGTTTGCTGCAAATATTGACTCTATAGACTGGGAAAAGGCACAATGTGGCTGAAAAAGACAGATGGCTGCATGCTGCATTGAAGTTCTGAAATACAAGACTGTGATCTGGATATCTAAGTGAAGTCACGTGATATTTCATTGACACAAAAAAAATGTACTGTCCAACAAATAAACTGAAATTAAATGGAAAAGCTCATTTGGAGTTTTAAAATGGACATTGCTTTCGCATGTGAAACTGCAACCTATTTGTGAACAATACAGTAGGGACTCATGTCTTGTAACTATTATATTAAAGAAATACCTCACACATGGACAGAAGGCCCAAATACAATGTATGGTGATATAATGTATGACAAGTAAAACACATCTTTTGATTTAAAAAGACACTGCTTTCAGCTTACAAATGTGATTGTAGTTTGTTTTTACAGCTTCCTCTACTGAACTGTTGGGCTGTTTATCTGGATTTCTGACCTCAGAGACCTTTTGCTGAGGCCCACCAGGAAAACAGGTCTGTTCCAGTTAAATACAAAGAAATACAACAGTTTTTGGGTCATAATTGTGGATGGGTCAGATAAGGCAACCAACATAACTGACCTTTCAGGACTGTCATGGCCAAATAAACAGCCTCTCAGAGAATCCTAATGGAACTTCAAAGACTGTGTATAAACATACAACATAGATAAACTGATGTCCAAGTCATGTGACTTTGGAGAGGATGAAACTGTTAGGGGGTGGTCTGAATGTGAAACTGTGGCGTCCATATTAATGCCTTGCCATTCAAATACCAAGGGACACCTTTTCATTAATAATAGGAGAAACATGCATCGTAATGGGCTCATTCAGGACTCATTTCGAAGATCACCAAAAGCCTGTCAGTTCATGTAAATATCAACAACATGCTATGTGTGTAATTTGACCTAGAGATGAAAATGGGATTGTGACACTCCTATAAATGACAGAAATCCAAAACTTGGTGAGCTGATAGAAAATAGAATGAATGCGTGTTTTGTGAAGTTTGATGTTCATAACTATTGGTATATGAATAAACTGCAGAAAAAGATAGCTCACTCCAGGAAGGTCGTGCTGAGACCAAACTAGTTTGAATCAGCTCTGCAGGAGTCACTGAATCTGGAAATATAAGAAAGTTGTCGTGTTGTGACTTTCTGGGAAAGAAAATGCAACTGCAAATGTAATTTAAAAAAATGCATTTCTCTCTTTCCCTCATTATCTATAATCTGGACCTTCCAAAACCCTTGCCCTATCAGCTGGCAGAGGCCGGACTAGAGAGGTGAGGAGAAAATGAATGTCCGATCCGTGGGAAAATGGCTTGGCACATCCTTATATTCATAATTTGGGATGTGTCATAAATACTAAATAATAGAATTACCCGATGACCCAGGGACAAATGAGACTGGGAAAGAAGTAGGAGAGCTGTCAAAACCATCAGGTTACCACCTTGCCAAGAGAAAAGCTGGCTAAAAACCATATTAGAGGGAGACAGCTGCCTACATTGAGAGGCCTTAAACCATGCATGGGAGGCAGAGTCTGGGAAACTTAAAAGCTGACCGGGCCTGACATGTGAGGGGCCAGATGAGGACTGGGTGCTGGTGACTATCCTTGACAGAAGCCTTTGACCAAATCTGTGCTATTCAAAGATAAGCCCTGCTGTTTCCCTGAGTGCCAGATGACCAAGGTCTCCCATGTATGTAGCTTTATCCAAATGACAACCAAAGTGTGGGGAGAATCTGCCAGCCTTAATCTCCTTCCTGCATAGTGGGTGAGCAGGGCAAAACTGTGTAGACCCTGGCCATATTTGACGACAAATATAATTCAATTAATTCCCCTACAGAAAATCAGCACATCCATCTTAAACTGGAGAGTGAATCAGTCTGTTTTAATCCATCCCATTTCATTAGTGGGCTCTCTTCCATTAGTGGGAGGGGGTATAACGGTGTAGACCTTCCCATATTTAATTTAAAATAATTCAATTAATTCCCCTATGTAAAATATCACAGGATGATTCTTTTTACAATTCGAACCTAACAAATCTCATTCCCAGTGTGTTATAGTCACCATAGCATATAAAGTAGTTGGGTGTCCCCTGTCCCAAAATGAAAATCCCAACACCCTGCATCCCCTTTGAAAGTGAATTCAAAAATAAATAATCACATTGCATTTCCCAAAACCCTGCATGTCAAAATAAGCCACGGGTGAGTCTCCAGTCATATAAAGTGTCTCTCTCCTGGGAGTGAGCAAGGGATATGCATAGCAGAAAGGTTTGAGACTGCTTTGGGCTAAAGAAGGAACAAAAGTGCTGATTTGAAATAAACTGTGTGTGTTCTCAAAATGCATGCATTTTGGGTGCAGAGAGATTAAGCCCATGCTCAAATTGAATGTATAAACGCCTGTGCACTTTCTAAGCTGATAACCAAATGACAATTTGCCCTATTGTACTGTCATATCGCAACGCATTGTGTGCTTTAATAACTGGGAGTTTTCGGGACAGGAGATAAAAATCGAGAGCCTGATTTGTATTCTGTCAAATGTAAAACGAAAAGTGTCTCATCTTTTTGTTTAAATTTGGATGTCAAAGAGAAGGTGGCGTTTGTAAATTAATTGTTTTCTAGATATCTATTAAAACTATTTGTTAATAAAAATATCTATCAACTCAATACCCCGGCCTGGTTCTTGGCTTAGTGTGGCACAGGGGAAGAAAGACTTGGTGATATTATATGTGGTGCAGACAGGGCTAAGTGTACCTAATATAACAGAAATAACGCTATTTGGTGTGGAACTTTGGGCGGGAGCAGGTCCTTCCCATGTTGATAGTGGTCCTCAATAGATAATGTTTCAAAATGGGGGTTCAGTATCCGGTAATTAGCCTGTTCTGACTCGTGACAAGGGCAGGGTATAGCAGGTCAGTCATTTTTGTGTAAAATCACTAATTGTTTGGTGGGTTTTTCATGTTTTGTTGAAGTACCACTTTGGTTTGACCTCTGAGAATCAGCAGGGTATTGAGGAATGAAAGTACCCAAAGTAATCAGAAAGTAATCGTATTTGACCAGATATTTAATTTAAAAATTATACACATTTACTGACTGCAAAAGAAAGGATTGTGTTGCAGTAGAAAGTGTTCGCAAATGTGGCCCAAAGAAAAAGTCACTGGTAAGCATGAGTGCTGTAGAAATGGACCAGGGCAGACATAATTTCCTCTCAAAGTTGTTCATTTGGGGTGAATGGGCAGAGATGGATGCTGGCACCTGTCAGGCCAGAATTATTCAGGAAGTTACAGCAGTAACCACTGATATTTGGCTAGATAGGGTCTGTTACAAAAAAAGTTAGAACATTCCTAATGCAATTAGCTGAAGAGCGTTTGAAAATAAAGAAGCTAGTTTGATGGATAAGACTGGGGACATAGAAGAGACCGAGAATTCATTACAGAAATTAGAACAGCAATTACAAAACAGTCACATTGCAGAGCTAAAATATAGGAAGGGTGCATTTAACAACTCAAAGAGGAGATAGAAACCCATTTGCAGTATGGCGCTGAGCTGGGAATGTAACTCTCAGCACTTCATGATGCACATGTGCAATGTAGGGAGGATGTGAGCACACTCTAAGCCAAGACAAATGATCAAATGTATTACAGTAGGATGTTGTTAGATGAAATTGAAGCTTTTAAACAAATCATAAATGAACTAAAAGCTGAAAATAGTCAGCTGATTATAAATGGGATTGATTCCCAAGGTGAATTTGATCAGATACACCAAAACATATGCAGTTTGAAAAAGCTAAATAAGCAACTGCTGTTGGAAATAGACCTCCTGAACCAGGCAGAGAATCAGTTGAAAATGAATGCAGAAAAGGAACAGTCGGGTTCTCAGGAAGTGACTGGCATTGGGTGAGAAAATGTAGAATTCAAGGAGCGTGTGAGTCAAGCACAATCTGACCTATTGCAGGCAGCACTGTGCAGCAATACGCAAGAGGAAGAGATAAGTATATTGAAAATAAAATGCTCAGAATATGCACGCACAATGCATGCCTCACAAAATGAAAATGTGTCTATTTGCAAAGAGATTAAGGGATTAAAAGATTGATTGATGGCTCAAAGGAAAGTGCTCGAAGCCAATAAAGCACTTGTGTCGGGATTAAAAACTCAGGTGTCTGCATCCCAGAAAGAGATAGGGACCGAGAAAAACAGGTGTGAGAGATTGTCAAACAAAATAGAGCGATATAAACTGGCTTTGAGGCACCCTGATCAGTCTGGGTATCAAAAAACACCCTTTGATCAAGGAGTGTTTCCCTCCCTACTGAGGACCTCTTTGCCAGTTAATTACCACTTCATATGTCCACAGAGTGCAGCTGACCTCATGCATACCAGTTATCAAGACAAGGGAAACTTAAGGCAGCTGGACTCAACCAGGCCCAGTCAAACTGAGCAATAATGGCAGCCTCTATCTGACAGTGATGAGTACTCACTGTTACCAAACAGAAGGGAGGGTGGCCAGGCCAGTGGGTCCTGGGAAATCAAAAATACTGCAGGGAGTACTTCTGACCATGAGGATTCCTATGATGAAAAGATCAGGGAGTTGGACTTGCAGAAAACGAAACTACAAAGGGACCACTTTGTCCACTTTGCAAAAGGGAAAAGCCCGAGTTTTGGCCTAGAAAGAGCATCTTAAAATCCTCCACACATTCAGGGAGATGGGAGATTTCCCCAGCATAGCTACTGCTGTGAATATGGCAGAGGTGAAAAATAACCCTCCATTAGACTTGGAGATGGGGGGGGCCTAAAAATACTCCTTTTGCCATCAAATAGAACATAAGGCAGAGGAGGCCCTTTGACACAGCCCAGTCGAATGATAGTCAGGCAGGATACCAGACCAATGCTCCATCTGACCCTGCCACCCATGTAAATCCGAGATGCAAGGGTCATAGACCAATCCTGGGGTATGTACACACTCCCTCTGCACAAAGGGGCAGGGGCCTGACCAGGTAAGCCGTGCCCCGGGAAACTTTCCTCCAAATTTCCCTCCAAGCTTCCCTCAGAAAAGAAGTATCACTCCACCCCTCAACCTACATTTTTTCCCCAGGTACCCTCCGAACCTGAATTTCCAGAATAATCCTCCTCTCTCTCTCTCCACCTCCAGAACAATAGATCCCTGAAGCCGGGAGAAGGGAGACTTAGGATGGAAAATTATGGGGGAACTGCCAATGCCCAAGTTACTCCGGGAGAAGGGTCAGTTACCCTTTCCGGGAGCAGCAAAGGCATGTATGATTCAAGACCTCCCTTCAACCCAGATAACGTTTCCCAACTGGAGCAGCAGGTCTAGCAACTGACCAATGATCTGCGACGCATGCTGAGGGCTCAGTCGAACCCTCAACAGGAACCTGCTTTGCAGAACAACCCAACACCCAGATGTGATGCCTGGGCGGGGGGAGTAACTGTAAGAAAATTCTGACAATCAGCAGGTTCCTGAGTAGGGGGCCTGTGTTTAAGGGAGATGCCAAGTTTTAGAGGAAGCTTCCCCACCAGAACAAGACCCCCAGAAACCTCTGAGCCTGAATATGCATCTTCTACCACTGAAAAGCTGGAACCTAAAGAACAGAGGGTAAGTAGAAGTCAAAAGAGAACACACTTTGTGGAGGAGCTCAGGATCAACCCCTTTGAAGGAGAAGAATCCCTGGAGGATTCAGGTGAGGAAATCTTCTCTTTCAGGAATGGAGATCCCAATTTTGATTGGTTAAGTATGGAGACCGACGCAGGGCAAGAAATTCTTCAACTCCAACAATGTCTCCCAGATGACCCTGAAATCACAGAGGTATCCTCCCCCAAACAGGTTCTG
Source organism: Ambystoma mexicanum (assembly GCF_040938575.1). Classification (NCBI taxonomy): domain Eukaryota; kingdom Metazoa; phylum Chordata; class Amphibia; order Caudata; family Ambystomatidae; genus Ambystoma; species Ambystoma mexicanum. Next base: position 60,712,966 of record NC_090928.1, read on the forward strand.
GGAACTGTCTCTGTGAAAAGGGGACAGCAAAAAATCGGGGGAAAAGAGGACTTCACAATTCCATCTATTTCTGGGTGCACAATCTTTTTTTACAGATTTCTGAACTCCGACACAGAAAACTGCCCAAGATCACACTGGGTCGGAGTTGATCATAAAATAATTCACTTCAGAGCTGGCACATAATTCACAATTTCTTTGCCCCCTTGAGGAGAGAGAAGGAAGATTTTATGCCCCGGTCAAGGTACATGGTCAATGTGCATTATCAGCACTGGTGGACACTGGGTCCCAAGCCACCCTCCTTAACGTGTCGAAGAGGTGACCTGTGACATCAGGAAGAATGAGGTGATATTCTGAGTCAAAAATTACTACCTCGCATCCTTGGAACTTTACATCCAGGTCAACGCCGTAACAAGAGATCTATCCACCCAACTGGAGGATACCACCAAAATTGCCAAGCCCACGGTCTTCCTAGGCTTCAAGCAGACGGTGGAAGAACGCATCAATCTTGCTGATACCTGTGAGACCGAGGAGCAAAGACAGAAGCTAAAACAGGTGTTCCTGGATTTCCAGGACATCTTTTCAGTGGACTCATATGACTGTTGATGCACAGATCTATATTCCACCACCGTACCCATGGAACCTGAGATGGCTCCAGTATTTGTGAAACAATACCGGTTACCTCTTGCATCCATGGAGTCACTCACAGAAATTATTAAAAATCTAGAATGCTGTGGGATAATTTATCCAATCCACAGTACCTTTAACAACCCGGTACTAGTGATACTCAAACACTACGGCCAATGGAGATTATGTGCTGTCCTGAGGGACTTGAACACATATAAAGATGGCCACTTCCCATCATCGATCAAGGGCTGGCACAGATCCCAGGGTCAAAAGTGTATACAGCCATTGATTTGACTAAAGGTTACTGGACTGTACCCGTGTGTAGAGAAGACCAGTATAAGCTTTCCTTTACCTTCGGGTCAGCACTACACGTGGACCGAACCTCCTTCGGATACATAAACTCTGGCAATGTGTTCAATATCTTCCTACATAAGGCCATGTCTGATTTGGGCAAAAGGGGAAACCTGGCCTATGTGGATGATGTTTTGATCAAGAGCTCAGCTGTGGAAGAACATATAGCAGAAATATGCTATTGTCTAACCCAGTTGCAGAAAGCCAGAGCAAAACTGTCCTTTCAGAAGGCACAGTGGTGTAAGACCCAAGTGAACTTCTTAGGGCACAAGATCAGCCCTGAGGGTCATAATCCCCAGGTAAAGAAGGTGGAAGCCTTACTGAAATTAAAAGACCCTACCACTTTGTGAGAATTAAGAAGCCTTCTTGGACTCACTAATTATAGTCCGAAGGTCATTGAAGACTATGCAGAGGTCACTCAACCCTTGTTCCATTTATTAAAGACTGGAGTCAAGTGGGAGTGGGGTCTGGAATTAGCTGAGGCAGCTAAACAACTGAAAATAAGCCTTTCCCAGGCTCCTTGTTTGGCTTACCCCATAAAGGACAATGAGTTCTTCTTGGAGACTGGGTTCTCAGATACCTGCCTATCAGTGGTATTGTACCAAAACACAACAAGGTCTAAAAAGTAATCTCGTACATGAGCAAATATTTGTCCTCTGTGGAGGAAAAATGCATTATTGGCAACGGTGTGGGCATTGAAAAATTACCCGCCGTTTATCCTGGGAGAGTATATCATTGTGGACACACATCACCAACCCTTGCAATACTTAAAGTGACCGAATCCAAGCAGGGAATGTAAGTAATTCCAGAATTACTTCCTGGATTCTATCCAGGCAGAAGAATCCTCTAGCGCAAGGATTGGCGGACCTGCATGATTGTGCTCAAGAAAACTGTGTCGAGGACAAAAGTCTAATGACCAACAACAACATGGAGGAGTACTTAACTTCCCCACACAAGGACTATGAAGAAGATACGTGGCAGGGGATACCCACGGTTTTTGTGGATGGGTGCTCCTATCATATTGACAATAATGGGGAAAAGGAACTAGTGGGTGGCACTTGGAATACCTTGGTTAATGATACCCCAGAGCCCTCTGCTGGTTACAAAATAGGTCCCTGAAGTAGTCAGGTGGCAAAGTTTATGGCGGTACATCAAGCCATCCTCACTGCAGCACACCACCAACTCAATACACCGCTAAAGCATGGGCAATCAATCCAATCAATTGATAATCTGGTAACCTCTAATGAGATGACTATCTATTGGAAAAGGTCAAAGGTCACTCTAAAATAGATGGACCAGAAAAGACGGGAAATGACCTATCTGATTAGCTGGCTAAAACAAGATCCCTTCTTAGGCATTTAATAGAAACCAAATCCCTGTTGGGTGAAATCCAAGTCACTGCAGTCACCAGGTCCCAAACCCATGCCAAAGATTAACTGTGTACTGTCCAGATGCTGGTTTCATTACTGCACAAAAAGAGGAACCGATTATTGGGACATTTTATCAACATATTGAAGATTGCATGAATTTTCCTCTGACAGAATCTGATTACATCGGGAAAGAGGATCTACGGGTGTTAATAAAGGTTTCCAAAATCAGAGACAAAATCAGAGACATTTTGTTGGTACGTAATCACTATCTGGATGTGACCAGTGGGTGGTACCTACCTCATTCTGAAGCCTAATATTGTGTCATGCCCATGACGCGGGCACTGATGGTCGTAGGGGGTTTCATACAACACTAGAAATCTTGCACAAGGTTGCATACTGGCCCCACATGGGTCAGGACCTCAATATCTACTTAAAGGGGAGTCATGTGTGTGCTCAATTACAGCCAAGTTCTCTCACACACCAAGCTCCCTTACAGACACTGCCTTGGTAAGATTTGCAAGTTGATTTAATTGGGACAGTGATTTGCTCCTCTAGAGGAAACAAGTACATGTTAACTGTAACATGCTTTTTTACCAAGTGGGTAGAATGTCTTCCAGCCCCGAATTTTAAAGAGGAAATAGCTGCTGCAATAAAGATCAACCACATCTTCTCTTGTTTCGGCCTCCCACAAAGGATTGAGTCGGATCGAAGAAGTCATTTTACCCACGAGGTGATGGCAAAGATGTGGGAGATTCTATGGGTAAAAAGAAAACTCCACGTTGCCTACAACCAGCCTTGAGCGGGGGGGTTTGAGAGGTAAAGTAAGTCACATGTGGGCATCTTCAAGAAGTTCATGGCAGATGCTGGGCCAAGTTGGCACATTTGATTAGCCTTTGTCCTGGTGGCGATTAGGTCTACACCGTCTTCTGCAATGAAAATGTTTCCATTTGAGCTCATGACTGGATGGAAAATGGTGCTACTGCAGCATCTGTTCTACAGAACGCAGGAGCAGACACTGATAAATGTGTCCACTACCCATGAGTACATTGAAAATGTAAGGAAACACCTCCAGCATGCTTTTGCTTATGCTCAGCGTAACCTAGAAATGTCAGCGGAGTGCAGGATAACCTACTATGACCTAGAGACCACAAAGAAGGAGTATGAAATAGGTGACAAGGTCTACCTGACAGTTTTCAAAGGAACCAGACCAAGGAGCGGAAGTTCCTTCAATCTTGGCATGGTGCCTTTGAAATTGTCTGTTGCCCATACGTTCTGATTCCCTAAAGGAGAACACATGCAAGAGAAATGGGTCCACATCAATTAGTTAAAGAGCTGTCACCCCAGAGAAGCTTTATGACTGATTGAGGAGTCCAGTGAGGTTAGAGCCCAGGAACCATCTGACGGATGAAAAGAAAGAAGGGAAACCCTGAAGGAGAATAAAACAGAAATAAAATGAGTACAATAATTAAGGCTCATAAAGAAATGTATAAATAAGGATTGAAAATAATAATGTTTGTAGGATAATTTTAATGCATCTTAAATAAATGTCAAGGTATTGTTTGGTTGATATAATTATGTAATGTTCTTTTATTTTTCAAATGATATACCTATTTACCAGGGAAAGGTGTATTGTATAATATACTCAATCTCTCTTTTACTTGTCCCGGCAGATCAATAACTCCTTTACCTCCACAGCCTGGAGGTAGGAGGTCCCAAAAGGAAGGGGTTCCAGGACCATACCCCAACATCTGAAGAGACAGATGCAGGCCGGGGTGCCCACCCCCTCAGAATGGGAAAAGGAACAGACTGGCTCCAACTAATGAATAAATAAATTAATAAAAAGAAGACAAAAGAAAAACCCCACTCGCCGTTGCTCTTTGAGTTAGCAGAATCGGGGGTGAGGGGAGATGTGGGGTGCAAATTCAGCGCCAGAGTGACAGAAAATAAAAGGCCCTGCAAGGCTCCTATTGGAGGAGTAAAGCTGGCTGATGGCTGAGACCCATTAGCCTCTGTTTCAATTAACCTTGCCTAGTGAACCACTACCTTGCGTGGCTTTAAAGGGATCAAAATACATAAAAGAATATCTAACCCACTCACTGCTTAAACGTCAGTCAGTCAAAACCACATTGTGGAATTTGAGGCAGGTGGTTGTACATTACCCATGCGGTACATGCACAGTATGCAGATTCACCAAGAAGTTCAAATCGTTCACACTGAAAGGCAAACTTTGGATGTTGAGGCATTTTTCTAATTGTAAGACACAAAACACAATTTATTGCATTCAATGCCCATGTGGTAAGAAATACATTGTACAAATGAGCATTCCAGTACATAAGAGAATCATAGAACTCAGGTCAAGAATAAGGTGCAGGAATACATCAGTCCCATTGGTTACACATTTTATTGAACACCATCATACATAGGATGACATCCTATGGTGGGTAATTGATGAGGTGACATAGTCATTGAATAGTGGCAATGCCTTAACACAAAGAATCCTGTTGGATGCATATAATGAAAACTTGCATTACAGGACTCAATGAAGAACTTCCAGCAATGTTTTAAACAAATGGGATCACCAGTGGCAGGAAACAGGTTGAAAAATGTTATTTTGAATTGAGGAAGCTAACATACAGTATCAAAACATAAAACCGAGCAACGGGGCATCCGAGCCAGGTGGCACATAGAATCGCGCCTGCAAGTTACACCTTGGGCTTCAAGATGACTACAACCATTTGTGCTTTTTTTATACAAATATGGGATTGGTGCAATTTCTCTGGCAGTTGAATTATATCAAAAACATGCAATACCAGTATCTACTTTCGGTGCAGAAGTGTGGGTTATGGCAACTCATGATCCCTCAACAAAATCAAAAATAAGTTCTTGAAAAATGTGCCTATGTTGCCTCGAAGTTCACCTGCAGCCGTATTACATTTCAAATATAATATTAGCTTGATAGCTGATCTAGTTACTCTCAAGCTAGTGTTTTACTGGCTTAGATGGTGGATTACAGATAGCCTGGGGAAGTACTGAGATGCATTAAAACATCTGCTAAGTCTGTAGGGGGGAAATGTATCCCCTGGTTTGCACATATTAAGGAACGACTAATCGGACTACATGAGTCTGGAGTATGGGACGCTCCCACAAACATTGACAAATCTGCCATAGTTAGGATTAAGAAAACAGCACAAAGGACAAAGGAATTGATGATGGAAGCAGGTACTAAGCTTAATCTTTGTCCCGAGTATCTTGATTGCAAGACAGATGTTAGCTTTGAGAGCTACCTTGATTATATATGCCCCTTCTTCCCCCCAGTGGAGAGATCTATGTATATTTGATTCAGGATGGGCACATTATCCCTGGCTTGCTTTACTAAATCCTGGGGAGGCTGGGTATTTGCCCTCTTTGTGATCAAGGCATGGAAACTGTCACACTTCTTTGTTTATTTGTGTAAAACTGAAAGTGTTAAGAACCCAATATATAAAACCGCTATTGAGGACGACAAGTATTCAAACTACTAGTGAAGCATTGACATTTTGTAGAGACAAAACTGTACACTATATTGTATTTTCAGTATCCGTTATGTCCATATGGCTTGGTTACTCAGAACAAAGATAATGGGAAAGAAAGAAGGACTGGAGAAAATCAGCCACCTGCTGTAAATTTGGCAAGAATTGTGTGGCCAGTCTACATCTATGTCACATCCAAAAGCTGCAAGCTTGCTCTCCTCATGTTATGAATTCATATGAATTGTTATAAGATCTGTATCACTTTTATCTATTTTATCTGTCTTTCTTTTAAGGGATGAGTTTAATAATAAGCAGTGATGAAAAATTGATGTGTATTTTCATGTCTTGAGAATAGATAATGAAATGATTTTGTATGTGCATTTTAATGTATTTGCTACTTTATGTTTTTATATCAAATAAAGTATTTAAATGAAATGAAACAACCATGTGAAGCAGTGTGTGGTAGATACACGTGGATATTAGCGCATTAGCAAGGGAGCCATAATATACAAAGCTAATATACACCATTAGGTATATCCTTGGTAAATAGGTGGTCTTGCAGAAAATAATGTGAACAATTATTGTGGCATGTTATCCCAGGTAGCATGCTGAAGAACCACGCAAACACAAGTGCACTGATATATTGAGTATGGTATGCATAATGAGCCTTGCAAGCATAGGACTAGTGTAGAGGTGCTTGGAGAACAAATGTGCACGAGTACAACCCAATAAATTGGTCTGTTTTCACTTCCGCCTTAGAGCATTGTAACGTGACGTCTAGTTTTAATTTTGCAGCACGTGGCACAATCCTTGATAGGGTCACATTATTGTACTTTGCTACAGCTGCTATAGCACTTACATGGCTAGAAGCAGACCGTTGAGAACTAGCAGCAGTAGTGGGTAGACCTGGGAATTACACTCGTGGTAAACAACTCTTTTTTCCTTTTTATGAAAGAAAATGCACCGAGTAGAGGCTCAGCAAATAAGATATCGGTGAATGGAGAAGAGTAATAAAGGGAGTCTTATTATTGTCCACAGCCTGCCTCCCACCGAATATAAGCAGTAGCAACGTTTTGACACAGAAAGACTCTCGAGAATCAGGAGTGAACTTATACAGCCGAAAACACACGGCAGTAGCTTGTGAGGTAATAATAATTTGCATTTATATAGCACTACGAACCCTCAGGCATCTGGGCGCTGTGTACCCACTGTGTGTGGTGCTCATTTATCGACCTCAGAAGGATGAAAGGCTGAGTTTGGCCCTGCTTGGATTCGAAATTGCGTCGGCAGGCTCTGCACAGAGGTCAAAGCGAGGTCTCTACTCGCTGTGATATTTCACCAGCTTCGTAGCCATGTCTTTACAACCAAGGGGATGTATATATATGGGATGACACAGAAAACACCTGCAGCAGTTTTAGGTCACTTAGACATTGATACAGATACAAGTTTTTTCTGTCTACACCACATCATGCCATGGAGATGTGGAATCATGGCTGTAGAAGTGACTCTAGGAGGAAGTTGGGTGTAGAAGGTCAACAATATAGGAGAGACGTCAAAATTCATATCACAGGTAGGAAGTACCCCATTTCTTTCATGAGCCTTGCAGGGTGAACACATGTAGAAACATATACTAGCATTATATTGCAATGTGTAAACTTGCAGATGATGTAGCCTAGCTCTGAACAAAGAACGGTCGGATGGGAATGATTAGGAATGGTTTTTGGACATGCAGTGTGACCAGGTGGTCTGAAAGAAGGGTGGTTGAATAAGGTTAGTGTTTTCGATTGAATTGTTGTAAAAACCACAGCAGTTATTAATAATAGTAGCATACATTATTACAACGCCACATTTGTTGTTTCAACACTTGGTCCATTCAATGTCACGGTCCTGACGAAGTTGGTTAAAGAGAAACTCTGCCGAAACGTCCATTCAAAGAGTAGTTTTCACACACGCTTCATAATACAAAAAAAGTGGAATTTGTTACATTCTGGCCCATTAAGTGGCGATGTAGACCCTACAGACTTCATAACAAGCTGAACAGGAACGCAAATCCATTGTTAAAATAATCTTGGATGTGTATTATTGTTTCAAGCATGCTGCACTCTTCAATATGTTGTATAACATATTGCAACAAGTATATAGAATAAAAGAATGTAAGACGACATTGGAATGCGAGAGTGTATAGTTGTTATCATCAAACTACATTCTCGAATACATACAAGGAAGAGATAGCATGTGAAGAATTAGAATTACATGTGTTAACATATAGTGAAAATAATGTTTTTGTTATACAGGGTTATTTTAATGTATAGTCTGACATTGTGTGTATATGTATTTTGCACTTTGGGCTTGAAGCAAGCCTTATAGCTTTGTGAATTAATCCTATCGATGTATTCCCTGAGTTATCTTTTAATGAATTGTTGTAGCAATGTGGTGTCCTTTTATATTGTGGGGATATATCCTGAGGTAGTGGCACAACCTTGTAGGTAATGGCCCGACACCCAAGTTAAGGACCCGAGTGCAGCAAGTCTCCCTTAACGAGGCAGCAGTGCCATTACCTACAGGGTCGGTCCATGACTGAGGGTGTCATGTCTGCAGATTCTGTCCTTACTGGTGTACAAGGGCATGTTGGTTCTCGAGCACAATAAAACGCCATTTGCACTTTGATCGGCTGCCAGGCTGTTTTTCACACAATGGAAAGCTTCAGGGCGGTTACCATGGCAACATTGGTTTGTCCCAGTACGTCATCCTACGCTTGCGAGATTCAAGTGTTCCCATGATCACGTGATGCAGGACTCGGCTAGTTTCGGCTACACAGTGTAGTCAGGTCTCGTTTTCCATTCCGAGGCTACCGGTTCGAACATACTCATTGAATTTAGCGCCAAACTGTCATAATCAATACGTTAGCCTCACGTTCTAGTACTGAAGTTCCCTTAACACTCCATAACTTTGTCGGTGACATTCCAGTAAGAGGCATTTGACTTTGTGTATTACGGAACAATAAAGTCTTCACAAGCAATACTCACGCAACCGTTCGAGGATCCACACAGTCACTCCACTCCACCTCTTTGAATATTTCCGCGGATTACAAAACAGTGCACTTCATTCAGGTTATTTCCTTTACTAACCTTCCCAGTCCTCCCAGTCCATTTTGCTACATTTTTCCTTAACCTCAACCATTTGGAATAATTTTGGAACACCAATGAACTCTGCTTTGGTAGGAGAACAGACGTGGGGCAATTCAAAGGAATTAAAGAAGGAATAGGCAGTTTACTGGTATATTTTCACTCACATATAATTACTTGTATTCTTAGGGGATTCATGAAGAGTTCTTCTTCAACATCAGAGAAGGTCCAGGATATCGATATTGCAGGTTAGTCTAGACTGCTTTGGGGTTAACTTGCTTTTCTGAAGACCAGTCACTGAAACATTGCTTTCTTATTGCGTTCCGCTTCTTGTGGATTCCTTGCCATTCCAAGTGATTCATTTCTCTAGCTTTTCATTACGCAATAGCTAGTGAGGCTGCTATATTCTTACCTGGATCCAACTGGTATTTCATTTTACTGAAGGTCTAGTCCGTGTTCCTGGTAAGTCAGACCTTGAATTTAATCATTCAACAAGGATATTGGCTATTTGTGACAGAGGGGCACATCACCATTAACACCCATATAGATCCCTACACGGGTGCTAATGTTTTGGTTTTTTCCATTTTAGCTGGTTGCTCAGAGAGCATGGGCTGTCCTCAGTGAATACAGCCCGCGTTCCAAGCATTTTCATTGGCTTAAAACGACAACCAGGGTGCTAATGAAGATAAATATATTATTTGTGTAAAGTATAAGTCATTATGAAATAAATGAAAAACAGACATTGAAGAAATATAAATAAATAACACATACCTAACTGAAAACTGCCTATTGGAATGTGAGAATATTTGGTTGCTAAGGATAAGAGATGAATTAATAATGAAGTTGGGTTTATGCCAGGAACATGTCTTGTGTTTCTCAATACCACAGGGGAGTAGGTGCTGCATATCCAAATATGGATTCATCAGACCACATGTGTTGTCATGCTTTTGGCATGTAGGTTGTGGGGAGAGTTGTCTAATCAGCAGACCACCCTCTCTGAGAGAGAATTACCTGCATCATTTTATATTTCATAAAAATCAAAACAGTAAGGGCTTCTGCACCCTTGCAGGATTGCAATCCTTCACAGTGTGACTAAAATGCAAGCAACTAATCAAAGAGACGAACCATACATATCAAGAGATGAAAGACAAAATGGAATAGAAACAAATCCAACAGTGGTGGATAGAAAAGGTGGTGGTTTAGAATGTCAAGCAGAAGTGAGGAAATATCAAGGCATTTGTAAGTAAGAAACACGCCCAAGATGTTTGCAGAAAAAATTAAGAAGATTAATGGGATGATAGTTTCCTGGAAGAGAAGTGTTGGGAGAAGGATGTTTTAAAGATGGGCAGGTCAGTTACATTCTTAAAAGTTAATTATAATTGTTCTTTTATAACGTTCGTAAAACCAGAAATTGTTTTTTAACCGTGGGATCGGGATTCAAACCTATGTTGCTCTGCGTTGTCTTGCTTCCAAGACAAATGCCTTGCCCATGAGCTATCACCCCCCACCAATAGGGGCGAGGGCCAAGTAAGAAAGAAACTGAATATGCTGGTGAAATAGGGGAGTAAAGACACAGATAGGATAAGTGAAGATGGGAGCCAGTCCGGAGTTACATTTTCTCTTTCCTCCTCTTTAATTTGGGTTCTATATTTGTCACTCTATTGAATGCGCTCTTCTGTATGTCAAACATGTTCTTACGTCATCTCATCATGCAAAGCATTCTTCTCTCCTAAATCTTCATTATCTAGCCACCTCTTTAGGCCCAGTGGATCAGTGTAGTCCCTAGCCTCTGTTGGTATCTCTGGTGTTGCGCATTCTGGGTTTCCTCTTATCTTTCTAACCACTATTATGATATACCATGGGGTAGGAATTCTTATTCGCTATCTCCATGTTATGGTGTTTCGCAAGGCTCTGTCCCTGGTCCCTTACTTTTCTTTTCTTTGTACATTATTCCCCTTTCTTTTATCATCCAATCATTGGGTTTCTCCATTCGATTTTATGTTGAGATAATCAGATTGCTTTCTCATATTACTCCTTTACCTTAATGCACTTTTCTATTTCAGACTGTTTTTCTACTGTTAAACTCTAGACTCTCTCTCATTCTCTTCATCTTAACCCATCCAAAAATAAGATTCTCTTCTTTCACCCCCCTTCCACTTATATCTGTTCTCCTCCATCATATATTCAATTCCATCATAATTCTCTTCCGTTGTCTTCTTCTACTCACAATGTAGGTGTTATCTTTGACTCTCACCTCTCTTTGTCCTCATCATATCTCCACTAAAGCTAATTCTTGCCATTACCAGTTTTACAATATTTGCAAAATCCTACCATTGCTTACTTTTCCTGCTGCTTAAATCCATGTCCTGGCTATGGTGTTCTCATGCCTTGATTAATGTTCTTCTCTTCTTGTTGGATTGCCCACTTGTGCCCTCGTGCCTTCAATCAATCTTCATACTGTGCATTTTCTCCCTGCTTTCCTGTTGTTGCTCCTTTAGCTGCACTCCATTTACTTCCTTTTCCAGACCATCTTCACTTTAGTTTTCTTTGCATGATGTGTTCATGTATCCAGGGTCTCCTACTCCCTCCTTCTTTCTCTTTGATATCAGTCTTCTCAAACACATACAGCTGCATTGGACTACCCAGGCCTGCAGGATTCCCCCAGATAACGCTAAAAAATCCCAAACTCTTCCCTTTCGTCACAGGCACTCATCATGTGCCCCCCTCTTCTTATCATGATACCCCTAGAACCCTTCAATTGCTTTTTTTCTCCCTTGCCATCTCCTGGCCAATCTAGGGAAGACTGTGTGACTCTCACGAGATTACAGTCGGAACGCCGGAAGAAACGCTCAGAAATAATTATGCGTCAGAATAAGCGATGAATGATGTGAGTAATGATAGAGGGTTAGGGAGGGAAAAAGCAATTGAGTGGAGTGAGTCCGGAAAAAAAAGGGCGGCACAGGTTGAGTGCTTGTGAGGGCGTGGAAGACTTCTCAATTCTGACCAATTTCTCACTTATCATGGGAATCGGCCACCCATCACACTACCGCAGGAATGTTTGTTATTGGGAATGATTACTGTGAAAGTATCGCAGGAATAAGGAGTTAGAAAAAAAAGGTTTAACATCTGCAGTGCCTACATCTACTGGGTAGGGGGCAATGGGTGTTTGGTAACACAATAATGGTGTGACATGGCCAGTGGCCATGGCTAGTGGGCTGAAAAGAAAGCTATTGGTGCAACACGTACAGAGGCCACAGACAAAGGGCATAGCTAATGAGAGCTCAAGAGACTACGCAACATGTTTTGCTGTGGCCACTGACCATGGCTACTAGGCCCAAAAGAAAACTATTGGCACAACATATACAGTGGCCATGGCAGATGGCCATGGCTACTGAGCCCTGAGGAAACCAACTTATAGCAAAACCCTTGAAATTCAGGGAAAATCCCCGGTTAAGACAGAGTTAAGGTGATCAGATTTAAAGCAAAAACAAAACACCTAAAATTCAACACTTAATGGTGTTTTTATAATGCCTACGGCCAGGCCATCTAAGTGCTTTTGTTCTAAACAATCAGTGTTCGTCCTAGAAGTGACTGCATAAACAGAAGAGTTTTGAGTCTCTTTCTGACGTCGAGAACAATATTAGACTCTGCAAGGTCATGGCGAGTTCATTCCAAAGTTTGAGGGCATCCTCTTTCCTCCTCCAAATAGTGTTTTGAATTCTTTCATTTGCAGCTTCTCCCAGTAATATCGTAGGAATCACTAGCATCATTCAACAAGAAATTGTGGTTTTCATTTCTGAAAAAAGTCTTCAGCCTCTCAGCTGCAAAGCACCAAGGCACATACATATATATATATATATATTTATATATATATATATATATATATATATATATATACATATATATATTATATGGCCTGCGGTAGTAGCTGTGTAGTTTTGGTTAAGTTGCTAAACCCATAGGAAGAGCACTTTTTGGGCGGCTTATAACTTTGCTCCCCCTGGACGAATCCTCACCAAACTTTGCAAGTATATGGCCCACTCTTAATTTTATTGCAAAGTTTGGTCAAGGGGGGGCAAAGTTACAGGGAGGGTCCCAAAATTTATTTTTTTCCCATAGACATAATGGGAAAATGCTCATGCCTTCAGCCCAAACCGCTGGATGGATTTTCACCAAATTTGCGGCAGGAGCGGCGGCTTGGTCCCAAAAGTGTGCATTTGTTAATTTGGTGTAAATCCGCATAGTCGTTTTTTTTTTTAAATGACCAAAACCTAAGGCAAAACAATTAGTGATATTTATGTCTACTCCACGGACACAATTCCCTTTTTAGTCCGCGGACAGGACACTGATTGGCTAATAGACTTGCGTCATGTCCGCGGACACACAAAGTGTTCGCTGATTGGTTGGCGTGAAGCGTGAGGTGCGTCAGATTTTTGGAAAGGCCCACCATCCTGGATTCGCGGACATCGGTCAGTGTTCGCGGACATTGCGGTAAAAACATATTAAAAAACAAAACATTGATCTTGTCAAACTTATCAAATAATCTCTGGGGAGGTGAGGGGTGATGAGGATGGGATGGAATATGGCTTCAAGAAGCAAAATAACAGGTGGTTTTGCCGCAAAAGTCCACAAACAGTTTGGATGTTCGCGAACAGTCCTGTGAAAGTTTGCGGACACTTCAGATGTTTGGAGGCAGTTTTTGGATGGCATATAACTTTGGAACCACTCATTTGTGATGTCATCTTTGATGTCCTGGGTGTTAGTCTTAGCAGTGCATGGTGGTGGCGTGAGTTATGGTTGCTTAGCTTACCATAATTGGCGAATTTCAGGGGGTTTTCGGTTTTACTTGGAACCATAACGTCCCTTTAACAAAGTTTTTTCACTGAATTTCATAGGTTTTTATTAGCACAACTTAACCATAATGTCCCTTTAACAAAGTTTTTTCATTGAAAATATGTATATATATATATATATATATATATATATATATATATATATATAGAGAGAGAGAGAGAGAGAGAGAGAGAGAGAGAGAGAGAGAGAGAGAGAGAGAGCGAGAGAGAGAGAGAGAGAGGGAGGTTCTAAGGAACAGGGGACACTCCCATGTCTGTCAAATATTTTTAGAACTACTAGATGGATTTACCCCAAACCAGTCAAGGAAATGTAGTCAATGCTTTTTGCCCAAATTGTTCCTCATTTAGTTCAAATCTGCCTAGCGGTTCTCGCACTATAGCTGTTTAAAAACTGAACTTTTTCTCTATGTGAAAATTAATGGGAGTAGACTAAAAACTGCGTTATTTTTTCTTAATAACTTTTATTATTTTTTAACAAATTGTTCCCAAAATATCTAATTTGGGGGGCCCTGGACAACTTTTTTGTTTGCAAATTTTCATCCAAATCTATCCAGCAAGTGAAACGTTAATAGCAATAGTATTTTTGGGAGGTAATGGCTGCTTGTTCATTTCTTTAAAGCTTTTCAGCCTCTCTGCTGCAAAGCACCATGGGAGATATAGCTATTGTTTTGGGAGCTGGGCACCAGCTTCCCCATCAAATATTTTTAAAACACCTGGACAGATTTACCCAGAAATCGAGTCAACGCTTCATGTCTAAGTTGTTTCTCATGTGGTCCAATTCCGTCCAGCAGTTTTTCCTGGATGTAAAGGGCAGAAGACTGACTCCCCTTTCCTCAGGTACCCACTGATGGGCTTCTCAGAACCCCCAAGGGCAAAATGAAGCTGCCTATTGCTCTCTCTGCACTGTTTAACTACTTTGAGGGCTCCAAACTCATTTTGACGTGTACTAAGAGACAGCAGAGCTGCCTCTATCACTCCATGTCATGGAGCCACTTCAATTGCCACCTCAAAACATTGCCTGCCTGTCCCAAGCCTCTTTGAGCCACAAGCTGATGCTGAATGTCAAATTGCACTGCTTTGTTGGATCCACTTGCTCCAGCTTGTGGTGAGGCCAAACCTCTGCTTTCCTCACATTAAGACTCTATTGACCTTCAAGCATTATGCCTTGAACATTGTCTACCTGCTCTAAGTATCTTCGACACTAAAGTAATTGCTCTTTGTGAAAGTACACCACGGTGTGAAATCCCTAATCAGCATGCCAACCAGAACCTTACTCAATGCACTGAAAAGTGCTCAAAAGCCAACAAGCGTCTTGAACTTTGCTTGACTTGCCACAAGACTATTTATTTGCAGACCCCTCTTCTTCAATATCCAGAGTTCCCTTTCTCCCAAAGTCTGCACTCTCTGTGTTTCCCACTACAGGTGTGAGTTGTTAGTGTTTTTAATCCTTTGTCCGTTCTTTTAGTTTCATTGAAGTCTTATTTTATAGAACGTTAACTTGGGCATTTATTTTGTTTTGGCACAAACTGCATAAGTGTTGTTTTGGATGCTTCTATCCTGGCTCACATCATCCAGGAGAGTATAGACCACCCCTGGCCGATGCTACTTTAGGAGGAAATGAAAGTATACTACTCATGCTCGGCCTTGTTATGATTGCTACGACCTCTGTTCTAGTACGAGTGTGTGAGATGAATACGAGCTGAGAAGCCCTATGATCTGAACAGCCTTGTTCATCCCTGCTGTAGTCTTGCGGAGCAGTAGCTTTTTCTTCACACCTACTGTACCAGCTGACTCGACAATGAAAGTCAGTGTAGGGGCCTGTCATTGATGACACCGAGCCCAGGGGTTGTGTTAGTGTCCTTTATTTTACTTCAGCACATGACACTGTTAACACATAATACTGATCTTCCAGCATACAACACTATGGGGGTCATTATAAGTTTGGAAGTAGCCATGAAGCAATTAACGGCATGGCTACCCCCTTACCGGGTCCGGGTTCCCTGAATGGGGAAGTACTGGGCCATTCCAACCTTGGAGGGCCCGGTATTTCCCCATTCAGGGAACCCAGACCCGGTACATCCCCATTCCCATTTGAGCCCCCATAGGGCTCAATGGGAATGGGGAGCATGCTAACAACGGGCCCGTTAATAACGGGCCCGTTGTTAGCATGCTGGTCTGCTCGTGGGACCCGCTAAGGCCACCTGGTAAAACCAGGCGTCCTTACCGTGTCCCGCGAGCAAACCTCGCAAAGCGGCGGTAGGGGTTTAACAGGGCCGGCAGCTCTACCGGCCCCGTTAAACCCCTACCGCCAACCTTGTAATGACCCCCTATATCTATAAATGTGAATGTTAATGTCCTCTTGTGGTTCCTATGCTCAGAAAGTATGTGGCAGATTGCTGCTCACTCCCTGCTTGCCGGCTCTCAATGCCGTGGGCGGGAGCTGCTGCTCGTTTCCTCGCAGCACTTCCCCTGGGACCTCCATCTGGACCTGTTAAGGTCTTTTACTCTAGTGTCAGCTTCTCAAAATCAGCTGGCCACTGACCAACCAAAGGACATTGGCACTAATGGTAGAACTCGTTGCATCAAGGCTCTGTCCTAAAGAACGCTCAATGGCTGTGTATGGGCCTCGATCACTGCGTCTGAAGTTCAGAAGAGTGCTGAGGGACCATCTATTCAACGCTGACAGTCTAACCTATCTAAAGTGTTCTTTCATCTCCTTGCAACTTTTCTCAGACTCTTTTTTTTCTCTTTTTTTAACTTTTGTATCTTGTTTTCATTTGAAGTTAGGGAATAGCTTCAACAAGAAGATCTGCGTATGAGCCAAACAGAGCTGTTGGGCCAATCCCAACTTTTAGGACATTGCCATTCTACACCAGCTGCATTGAACTACACATTAGCCAGTTGTGAAGTTGGGAGGAGCGGGGAGAGCAAGAGTGGGATGCACTAACTTCAGCCAGGCTGATGTCATACAAGATGATGATTTGCAGAATGTGCACCTATGTACATGTGATAGGGCTGGAAGGGGGATGGGGGAGTGGATTAGCACTATGAAGTGGATTTCCTAAAGAGTGAACACTGTAAACCTGAAAAAAAAATCAACAAATGTATTAATTAGTTGTAAACATAGGTATTCACTGAGCTTTGTATGGTGAATGCACCCCCAGTTTAAATGTAATAACACATGATGACAAAAGGGTTGACAAAGGCACAGATCAAGTCAAGTTTACCCGTGTCTATTATTTTTAAAGTTCTACGCCATTGTGGAGTGTAAATGTATAATGCACAAAACCTATCGCGCAAAGAGCCTCATCAAAAGGGATGTCCCTTCAAAATACTGGATTGTTTCATTGTAATCAATGGAAGAGTAAAAAGGTGGTATGCCAGAATGGTGAATCGCCCATTTTCGGGACACATTGAAAAATTGATAAAATGTTAATGTCGTTTCTAACCCCTAGAAACTGTCGTTGCGGCCCCGTTCCACTGCACCCTTCCCTTTCCTTCACAACACCCCCCATACCGCCCACACACCTTTCAACATGAAATATATACGTATGCTTGGCATGGAAAGTCGCCTGGACTCAGTATGCAAAGGAGGATTTGTGATTTCTTTTTCATGACTGCTTGCCAGTTTTCTGACTGGATTGGTAAGAATGCCATTGTACATTTCATTTCTAAACAATAACTCGTAATGCATTTCTTCCTAAAAGATAGTCTCATTTTGTCATCATGGAGTGTTTGTGAAGTTGTCTTGGCACCAAAGCATGCAATTTATCAAGACAACGCTAAAGAGATTGGAAACACATTTGCGGTCCAGGCGGATCGTCTTGTATACATTCTTTCCAAGGATTCCTAGACAGGATAAGTCCCAGACATAACAAGTACAGAATGTACCGTGTTTTGCAAGTTCAATTAATTAGGAGTTAAAGGAGGCAAAGGCACATACGGTTCGGGTTGGCACTGCCCTGGTCGCAGACACGGCACTGGGTGTTTCTGATGGGCTTCCCGGGCACATGTTCCACAAGCTTGCAATACATCTGAGGGCCATTTTCCCCGCATGTCGCGTTGCTCGTGATGAGAGCGTTGGTGGCCAGGTTAAGCACTGCCGGAAACAGACCTGAAAACAAGTAAACATAGAAATGAGCTAGACAGACTCGAGGTGCGTCACTTCCCAATCAGAAACATGACAACCTAGCAAAAGACGGTAGACACGGGCGATATAAATGGACACTTACAGTCATAAGCAGCGGACAGAAAACATGGGTTTCTTGGCTTGCATTTGTGTATTTTAGACATTAAGATACACTACTTTAAATTCAAATGGCTCATTGCAAATTTGTCAGGTGCAGTCCCAACAAGGTGCCCTCAGGGTTCTCTCAAGATTTCCTCCCAGTAAGTGCACCAGTGTGACTATAATCCTGACAGAGCCACCACTTTGCAGAATTCTCAATATCAACCTTATTTTTTTTCATTGTGTATTTGAGAAGCACTACGACAGTGTGGTAAGGCTGCCGACGCAGCTTTACACAATCACAAGCAATGGTGCAGTTTTCCAGCTAGTTCCCTTGTATGGGTCATCTTTGTTGTATATTTTGTACACAGCTGAAATAGATCACTGGATCACTGATTCAGATGTCACTGGTTGCAGATGTGGAGCACAACACAAGGAACACAGGAGACTCGAGAACGAATTGTCTTGATCAGGGAAAGTATTAATGTACAGAATGAGAGCGTTTGCGTAGTTTGCATGGCGTCCGCCGTGCTCTGCATAGGATGTTCACAGAGGCGGGGTGTCACTGCAGGAAAGAAGCGTCCCTTTGCTGTTCAGCGTTTAGATGATAGAACACACAGAAGAGGCTTTTAGAGTGTATGTTTACTATTTCTTTCTACATAAACAGGATGTTTATCAGTTTGTGGTTTAATTTAACGATAACAAATTGGATCTTTCACTAAACTGAAAGCCAAGACTGCTTTTATATGCCTTGTGTAATATGGACCCCCTTGCGCGATCGCCATCCTGTCCCCGCCTGCGCCCCCACAATGCCTGGCTAGTACTTCGTGCTCTCTCCATCCCACTCTGGCTGGTGAGAGGTGCCCCCTGAATGCCCACTACCTGGCTGGTTTTGGGCATCCTCTAGCCACTCCTCCAGTGCAATCATGTCTGTGAATCCATCAGAAGGAGCACCTCAGGCGTCCTATTTCTCTTAGACTCTACGAAGTCGCCTTGACTGAGGCAGCAGTTATGGTTGCATTGCTTCTGCTCATCAAGCAGTGTCTCTCTGATCATACTCCTGTAGGTCTCTCTTACTCCATCACTGATTTTCCTATGCCTTTGCCAACGTTTCTCATATTTCCAATGAGTTTTTTCATGTTTGCCAATGTCAACCTAGCAGTAGCAATGAGGAAAATATTCAATAAGCTCCACAATAGCCAACTGTATCAGCTTCAAGGAGCTACACAAAACAGTTCAAAGATATAACCGATAGAAACAAATCAAATGGATCTATTTTCTATTAAGCATGGCTGCCTCCATCTTTTTTTTTTTCTTCTCGTGATTGGGCTTGCGCAATATGTGCAAATAATGCCTCCATTACAAAAACATTTAAACTATTTGCACCCCAGACGGAGCCCCGGGGTGCTAATAGCTATCACCCCCCTTCTCCTGGGCACACAGGACCAGTAACAGCCCTGATCCCTCGCTGAGACCCTGACTTTACCTCAGGCCTGCCTAAGCTTGGGCTGGAAGGCCGTTACTGGCCCTATAGGCGCCACAACGGAGGGGTGATTTCTATATTAAGGTAGGCTGGCACCAACAAGTAAAGACATTTAAACACCAGAAATACCGTTTACAAGATCACTCCATTGCTGACATCAAACCCAATGCAAGGAGGATCTAGCAATCGACATGTGATCAAAGTTTCCTAAACTGTAGATGAGACTGAAATTAGCATTATCAACTCTTTGAAGCTTTGGAGGAAACCACGTAGCAGGTCTTCCTCCAAAGAATCTCTCATAAATCCAATGTGTGTCTGTTACCTCCTTTAATGTGTGCCCCACCTCTCATTCTTCCAAATTGTCTCTTATCTCTTCGAAACACTAGTGTATAGGCGCGTTATAAATGCCATATATATCATATGTGTGACTCATCTTCACTGCTAAAGCAGCTGCAAAGAGCCATTTTGGAAGGGCAATTCTCAAACATGTCAACATTTCTCTATAAAAAAAGGAATAGTAGTTCAGCTGTCAAAATTGCTAATTAGCTGAGCCTTTAAATAGAACCGCCACAGTCCTCTGCATGCGGTATTGGTCGACAAAGTGTGAACTCCCTACTCATCCACTTAGCTGCCCAAGAGGACAGGATATGATACTATGTCATATGTGAGTTTTTTCTGGTGAAAATCTGAAATCACTTCATCAAGATACTAACTAGGCCGTCTATTGACATGGCATTCTATCTCCAGCGAGTGGTAATGTCTTGCCACCCAAGTTAATAGACTCGAGGAAAGTGAAGGCCTTTAACCAGGGGATGGTCCGGTGAGTGGCAACCAGCAGCAGACAGATCTTAGCACTTAGGCACAGCTGACGGGGAGTTCTCTTTACAATTGTATTGATCAGAGGTTTGAAAGAGGTGGAATTAGATAGGACAACCACATTCTGGACTACTTGAAGAAGCAAGTGGGCCGGGTATCCCAGCACTGATTGCCAAGGGATAGGGATCTCAGTGGGATAGAATCGCAATCCAGTAACAGGATCCTTGGTTTACTAGCCTTGAGGTGAAACCCGTGTGTCCCCAATACAGGCCTAAACAGCCAACAGACAGTCTCCAATCCTCCGTCCACCCTCAGATTTACTGTTCAGATCTGGATGCTGCTGGCATACATTTGAAACACAAAGCCCAACTTGCCAATTGGAAATGCAAAGGGGAACATGCAGGCTTGAAGAGAAGTGGCAAGGTTGCAGAATCCTATTGGACACCATATGACACTTTAATAACCTCAGATCAGTGCTCTCCATACCTAACGCGCCGATGATGACAGTGACACCATTCAATCATGCAAGATTTAGTGATCAATGGTTCAAATGGACCAAACCTGTGCATAAGGTAGGGTTACTAACATGTTGGCACCCCCAATAACCAGAACACATTTCATGTCCAACCAGCTTTAACTGAAAGGGCTTCTATATGGGAATGAATTAGATCTTTACCAAGACACATTTTAGAACAAACTAACACAAACATTTTAAAGCAAATATTAGGTTTTGATGAACAGTACGAATGCGTTGCTCATCAGCCACTAAATGGTGCCATACAGAGTGTGAATTTCTTAATTCTTTCATTTTTGCTCCCTGAAATAATATGTATACATGTAGCACATTACACAATCCTAAATAAAGAAATTATTAAAACCACACTTTACCTCTATCAGAGAAAGCATATTTATCACCCAACATTCAACTCAAATGCATCTTAACAGTTGGGCAGGGGTGAGATTCAGAACATGGTTTGTCCCACATTTGTATTTCCTCTCCCACTAAGGGGAAGGAAGAGTGTCAGGCACTCTATATGGAAATAAGGTGTCTTTTTGAGGCAAAACAAGAGAATTCCTTGTCCCTAACTGCCTCTTCTAATTACCACAGACAGAGAGAGGAAACATGAGCTGTACAGGGAAAAAGTAGAACAGGCTGGAACTCGAACAAAAGATCGACATGGCTCGAGGGCTTGAACACCCACACACAGGAGCCACTCATGCACATCAACACTGGCCATCTCAGCTCTTATTAACCACCAAGTAGACTGAGCCTCAGCAAGGTCTGAGGGTCAGTTTCTGCCCTGTACACACCCGAACACAGGCATGATCACTTTTCATGCCAGAGGTCCTACTCCAGGGGGCAAACAGTTCAAAAGCTTTTTTTGTGACTGGAGATGGGCTCTTCACCTAGTGAGTGTTCCCAATTTTCCTTCAAAAAGAAAACCAAAGATAGCTGCCACCATGGGAAATAGAACTGAGTCTAAGTTCCTTCTCTACTTCTATTGTGTTGGCAAAGGAGTACTGGGATGGCTGGGAGGTTGAGGGCCTGGGGCAGATGAAGTAAGTGGGGTGAACTGAAAAGGGGAGCAGTGGTATTTGTTTCCATGGGGATGGTGGCATGTTGTCGGGAAGAGGAGCACAGAGGGCCTCCAGGTACAAAACAAAAAAATGGCAGTGACTCACAGGGGATCTGAGAGAACACAGTCACTGGCAGATTGCTCCCACGTTCCTGGCTACCTGACGGGCTTAGTACACTTCCCAAGGTGTGAATAGTTATAAGATACCCGAAAATAAATCCAACCAACAGATGTTGTAAGATTGGTCCATAGATAACTACCCCTAAACCAATAGGACATTCGCCATGTGGACAATGCAACATCTGCAGATTAACCACAAGAACTAGAGAATTGGATTTAGGCCTAAATACTCCTTGGAAACAATTACATTTTACCAACTGTAATTCTGCTAATGTTGTTTATCTCATTTTATGCCCCTGCTCCTTGAGATACATCGGGATGACAAGCCACCCTGTGAAGAAACGCATCCAAGAACACATGTCCTGCATTAGACTTCACAGGGAAAATGCACCACCGGTTGAACACTTTCACCAATTACGCCATGACCCCACAGATCTGAAATGGACTATTATTGAGAAAGTGACTTGCTACCAATGAGAGGGGGAAATATGCAAAGTCTTTTATTAAGATGAGAACAGAGTTGGATGTTCCGATTGAAGACTGATCTCCATGGGCTAAACAAGTCCATTGTGTGGAATACTCTAGCCACACTTTAATTGACTGATACATATACCGTTACCACCCCTATACCTGATTGATGTATACACTGTGGGGTGGGTACATTATATAATTATGCAACTCCATCAGAGTGATAAAAATACAGGATGACGCAATCCTCATGCGACCACACAGGAATTAGGAGTTTCAAACTGCCTCCGTAAGGAAATCATGCTTGCAGAGTTCCGGCAATTACATAAATGTGTTTGTCATCAGAAAAAAGAACAATGTTTTCCGTCTTGACATTGTAAATTTTAATATTTTAATATACTGGTGAAAAAGTGCATGTTGAATGAATCTCTAATTGAGGCTGATTGCTTTGCCTCTTTACACAATATATATATAACGAATATATGATTTGTCAGCCCGTGGATAGGTCAAATTAAATATCACATTGATCATGCAGTTATATTTGAGGAGATTTAGCCAATATTTTTAATATGATTCTCCTTTATTGTCCAAGGTCACTATTAGGCGTTAATAAGCTTAAGATATCACGACAACGTGTCCAAAACTGTGAATGACTGTCTGACCTCCGCATAAGCACAAAATCGGAACTCACGTGTCACGTCTAATACGTCTTTTGGTCACGTGACACGAGATATTCTTTCACTTATGGGCCGTCCTCATAGTAACGGAAACTACATTCCGAACATTACGGAGTGAAGCTACACTAGCGACAAGTGGACGGCATCAGGTAAACCTTCTTCCATACACGTGCTGACAAACGAGCATCTTAAGAAAGTTGTTCAATAGTGACACCATCGGATTTATTGCTTAGTGCATTGTCTTGTAATCATAATAACAATATATAGACAAGCCTTTTACAAATGTCGAGTTAAATACCCCTGAGGGTATTAATCATATATTCACATTGGCAATCAATATGAGAACAAAACTGAAAAATTAACAGCATTGTGTGTTAACAAATGTTTGGTCAGGAGACATTGTGACTGTTCGTTCTAATTTGGATGTGTTTAGGACACACTTCACAATAAGTAGTGTCTGTTCTAATTTATTTAGTATCAGCAATCAGACTAGTGAAACTGGTATTGCATTTCCTCTTTTCAGGTTCACCCATTTCACCCCACGAACTACACAGCAGTACCCAAAAGGAGGATTTGAGTAACCAACAATCCGTCCTTGTTGTCCTTTTTTGCTGTTCGTGTCAAGCTGTTTTGACACCCCTTAAGAAAACTGTTTCGAAGAAAGTGGGTAAACTCTTGTAAAACACCACTGAAACCGGTCGACACAGAACCTGCAACAACCATTGGTTCTCCCTCCCATATCAGGGTGGGCGCCCCCTCTGGCATCACATCTGACTGAGGAAAAGATTATATATTTTTTGTCTTCAGCTCACTCTCGGGCTACTCCTAGAATGTAGATACATTCTTAGGGTTCTGATATAAAAGGGTTGAAAAACATTTTATATTCTATTTTTGTAAACTCAATGACTTGGGTCATTTTTTATTAACACCTACACACACCTAGTCAACCTCTACAGGCAAATAAAGATTGCTACCACAAATAGACTGACATAAGGGATGTGATTGGGTTATAGGTTATAGCCCACTTTTTACTGCTTTAATTTGGGACACACTTACTAGGTACTAGGTGTGCCCCTATCTGTTGAGAAACCTATTTTCAATGATACATGGGTGCATACTAGAAGTGTTACATTTTTCTTTTACATTTACTGTCTCTATTAGATAAGCGATACAACAGTGCTCGCTAGTCAGTGTGGGAATACAGGTAGGGATAGTTTAGCTTTCAGATCTATCCTTCTGTCTCCTTTGTGTATGCACCCCAACATTTTCTGGGTTTCTCAACTTTGGTGATCACATTTTGTCAATCTTTGTGAACACTCCGACGTGTTGTTCTGTTTTACGTGAAAATCCTTGCTGCCTACAACCTTCAGTGGGGTAGATATCCAATTTTTTTTTGTGTTTTTGCAATGTCGCATGGACGACACCACCTTTAAAAATTATGGTACCCCTTTGTTTCTTTGTATTTCATAGATAACTATCATAACTGTACATGCTGCACTTTTTATTTTTAGGAGAAAGGGAATAACCACCGATGTACAAGGCTTGGGAACATTGCCCATGCCAAGTGATTTGCTGATAAAGAGAAGAAAACGTGGCAGAACGGTCCGATGTACATTCTTACAGTCCTTTGTGGGGCAGGATTCTAGCAGAGAAGAGGAATAGCCTAGTTTGGAAAGCACTCCTCTGACTGCAAATGCATCCTCCAGAAACAAATGAGGTCATTTGTGAATGACGTGGGGCACAAAACCATTATATGTGGAATAGATAAATCACAAAGTAGAGGAACTCACAGTTCTGTTCCTGACAATGGAGAAGTTGATCATCTCCTAACTGATCCGCCACACCACCATTTGTGGCTGTCTGCATGACCACCAGTCTGGCTTCAGAGCATCCAGAGGCACGGAAACTGCTCTCCTGAACACCCGTGAAGACCTGCTCTCAAATCTTGATTCCAACTCTCCTTCCATTCTCCTCGATATTTCCTCTGCCTCTAACACGGCCAATCATTCCATCATCATAAACCAGCTATGTGATACCCTTGGCATCATGGACCTGGCACTGGAATGCCTGACCTACTCCCTATCTAAACGTCCTTCCCAGGTGCAACTGGGCCCTTTTCTCTCCTCCAGCTCAAACTCTACTTGCAGCATTCTTCAGGGCTTGATCCAATCGCTGTGGCTCTTTAACATTTACATTGCCCCTCTTGCCCACTTGATCTCCTCCTTCTCCCCTCATTTCCAGTGTTCTGCTGATGACATACAGCTCTCCTTCAAGCTTCCCTCCACTGCCTCCTCTTCTTCCTCTCTCATTCCTGATTGTCTCAGTGCTATTCAGGCATGGTGCATGGACAACAATCTCTGTCTTAATGCCAGTAAGACTGAGGTCCTTCTCATTGGGACCCCTGCTCCCTGTTTCCCCCACTCTCTGGCCGCCCTCCTTGGGTCCTCTCCCGTTACCATCTTGTGAGGCCCAAACCCTTGGTGTCATCATTGACACCTCTCTCTTTCTCCCCCCACATCATGGTCCTTGCCAATAATTCCCACTTTCAGCTTCACCTCCTTAGAGGCATTCTCCCCTCCCTCACCTTCCCACAGAAATGCAATGTCTCCAGAGCTCTGGTGCTCTCTAAGCTGCACTACTGTAACAGCCTCTTCCTCAATCTGCCTCTTTCCTCCCTTCATCCCCTACAACAAATCCAGAATAGGACTGCAAGACTTATCCTTGGCCTCAAGCCTTGGGACTGCATCTCTCCAGCTCTAAACTCTCTCCACTGACTCCTGCCTGGTGTCTAAGAGAATCAAATGCAAGACCCTCTGCATCATCCACAAGGCGTTCTGGAGTCTGGGACCCCCACTATATCCAACTCTCTCTCTCCAAGTACCTCCCTGCTAGAGCTCTTCGATCCTCTAGCTCCAACTCTCTGCAGATCAGACGTTTTTCCAAGCAGAGAGTGGGGGGTAGATCTCTCTCTTTGGCAAGTTTCTACCTCTGGAATGGCCTCCCTGGCCCTCTCAGACTTGAACCAGAACTCCTTAAGTTCCGGAAACCTCTCAAGACCCTACTGTTCTCTACCTTGCCCTCCACTGCATTGTATGCATTCCCCTCCACTCCCCCCCTTTCTTGCACTATTTATTACTGCACTTGCACGATCTGAGTGTCACAAGGCCTAGTAGGACCATTATTGTTTTATCTCCCCTGTCCCCCCCAGTCTGCCCCCTTTCATCTTGTGGTGCCTGGAAACACCATTTGCTGTATAGGCACATTATAATTATTCAATACAAAAAGGGCACCCTCAGAGCAGAGGTACTGATGGTCATCAGGAGTATATTGTGCAGAGGGGGGCAACATGTAATGTTTGCAAATTTGGATAGCTCACCAGGTTGGATCAATAATAACTGCAAAAAAAGGACTTTTCTATTGCCAGTGCAATGTTTTGTAAGTAGTATTGTACTGGTCACACATACATTTGCTCATTGGGTCCTGAGAAGTCATTTGCCTTCTTCCACTATCTCTTCCCGCTTGCTTGAAAGATGCCTATTCAGAAGCATACCATTATGTCCAGATGTGAGAGCTTTCTTGACTTCAAAGCTACAAAGGGTAGTGTGATGAATCTAGCGATGTCATCACTCCCTCTCCAGGGAAACTCTCTTACCATATGGCCAGGAAAGGACAGCCGCTACCTGATCCCAACCCTTTGGGAGGCTGGCGGAGGGAAGACCGTATGTGGGGAGAAAACCCTCATGTGAGGGAAGGAGACTCACTTGTAGGAATATGGTATTACCCTTTACACTAAGGGTATGACACCAACCCTTTGACTTCCCAAACCTGTATGGCATATTGTAATATAGATCCAGTCCCTCCACTATGCACTGACAGCACATCTCTTTCCTATACATTTTGCAAAACAAATGAGACGAGGAAGAGCATGGGAGCAATGCAGAGCACTAAAGCTACAGAACTAGAGACATGCTCTAGTGGTTGGATGGATCAGATAGGAGCCGGGACATTTAAAACCGTGGGACTGAGAGAAATATGGAGATCCACTATACACAGCATGGGCCGAGAATGGAGGAGGAAGCCAGGTGCAGAAGGCAACAGGAGAACTCCTACTAACAGACAGAGTACAACCGCGGGCAAGACTAACACTCCAGAGGGTGACAGTAGCAGATGAGAAGGAACTCTGTAGCCCCTCCCCACGGACGGTTTGTAGGTAAGCAGATCCCCACCTTATGATTTAGCCCCCAGGAGTACGTACTTCTGGATTACTTCCATACTACTGCCTACTTGGGTACTCTCCACGGTACTGGCGGCGCCCCGCCCTCTCTCATACATATTCTATGTCTCTCCTTGACAGGGTGACTTTCAGCCCTTTTTCCACTGGCATAAGACTCCCTCACAGAGACTTCTCTGCAATTTCAGTGATTCCGTGAGAGTCGTTTCCACAGGTAATTGTCCACATGGCTTTGGCATGTACACTTCTACATTTAGATATTTGCCCTTTCTACTGTGCAATTAAGGCACGAAGGTGTGGACAGAGGCTTACTAACTGCTTACGATGTGCTCATGGCATGCCTCATTTCGGGTGCCGGGCGCTGTCAGCTCACCTAGCTAGCCTGGTTAATTCCTACTCCCCTCTGTGTTTTCTATTCTAGATGACCTTAGCGCCACGCAATACCATCGCTTACGGTGCTTTGAAGACATGCAGTCCTACGTTAGGACTTTGACTTCACTTGCAACTGGTTGGCTAGACTTCTCTCCAGCACAGCGAGGCCAGCAAGGTCCCACTACAGGTGGGTGTAATTCAAACTTTGCTTACCCTTACAAGTTTCCCATGAGAGCCGCGCACTCTGTGAGCGTAAGGCTAACTATATCTCTGCTTTCTTTGCCGCCACACAGTAGGAACACTACTTGTACCTACTACAGTTCAACAGAAGGATTGTACGGCCCCACAAGAACCATTCCGAAGAAAATTGTTTATCCTGGGATTGTGGTTCTTAGTCCATTTAGGGAACTCATAGAGACTGATAATAGCAGTACTAGCTTACAGAATCTCTCTCTCTTTCTAACCTTAACAGGTCGTGTTTGTTTGTTTACCTTCACACAAGCTGGATGCAGAATAGGAATTTGATTCACATTACTTCCTCTTGATGAAAGTTCTGTATATATGACATTTTAGAACTGAAACATGTCGAGACTAGATGTCTCTGTAGAACAACAGCACCACAACAACAACATCAATTGTTAAGATACTAATGATTGCAAACAATGATTTACCATTTCTTGCCTCTTGCTATGCTCCAATTGAAGGTGAGCCCCTTATAGACTATATGTCACAAAAAAACTTTTTTGATGACACACTGTTTGAAGTTATGTCTAATGATTTAATACTTGTTTTATGAATGTCTTAAATAATTAAAACTTTCACCATGACCTGTCTATTTATGTTCTATTTTCTTATATTTAAAGTCGAATCTGTCCCGGAACAGATAGAACAGACACTGTTAGCGTGTGCTTACACAGTGTCCACTGGGTTTACTTCCATATCCTATATGAACTCCTACTTGCACCATCATGAGAAGTTCAGAGGTTGAAGGTATGCCACATAGAGTCCTCCAGCAGGAAAAGCTGTGGGGAGGAGGTCAAGGCACAGCGAGTACCGAAGAGCAGACACGATGCCAGCAGAAGAAGGAGATGCCCTGCTGGAGAAATCGAAGGCCACAGAGAACATCAAAGCAACCACAAGAGACTGGTTAGCCCAGAGAGAGGAATGGGGCACTTCAAAGCATATACCACATACCAGGTAAAGACAGAGACATTCACAGGGCAAACAGAGCAAGGGAGCTGCGACACTTAGTGAATTACAGAAGGACCCATTGGCTGAATGAGTCAAGCTGTTACGTGTGGAGAAAACCCTGGCAGGAGATTATAACAGGTAACCTGTTGCGAGTCTGGCAACCGCACCCAATTATGAAGTGTACATTGTGAAAGTCCTGCTAGGAGAGTATACCAGACAATGTGATTGTGAGCCTGGGACCCACATCCAATTGCAAATAACCTATAAGATTCAAGAAGAGGAAAGCAACCTCTTGAATTTGTGAAATCCAGTTGACAGAGCCATACCGCCTGGACTGGAAAATTTTATATTCTGAAAATAAGAACTGTGCTTGTGAGCTGTAAAGAAGCAGAGGAATTCAGGGGAAGGGGACGCCCTCCTGAGAATTGTGGAACCTTGTGGAAGTTTGATTATTTGTTTGTTTTTTCACCGTTTGAAACTTAGTGTTGGAACATTGGAAAAAGCTACAGATGGCCAGTTGAAAGACGATATCCCTTTGCATTTTATTTTGCATTTAGCATATAAGTGTGAGGTTAGGATTTTGGACACAAAATGGAGCACTCCTTCTTTTTGGACATTCTGACACTGGCATCCTTTAGTTTCGTTGAAGCATGGAAACCCCTCATAGCGATAGGGTGAGATAGGTATTTTTCCAACCCTCCTTTTTCCTTTAATAAAAGTCTGTAGCAACCATCATAATGCCCCTGTGTTCGAGTCTTACTCCTGATTCCTTACAGTAGCCAATATCTAGTCAGGATTGAATATCCAGCACTGGCTCAGAGAACTGTCATTTTACCAACAAAGTTGAGGTGGGAAACTGATGAAATTCCTACTGTTTCCATGTGTTCAACAATACTGGTTTTATATGCATATGTCTTATGTTTTTTTAAGTGAGTCATGGAACAGTGTGACGCAGGGACAAGTAATTGAATTGGTCCTGAGCGTTTAAAAGTGCATGCTATTTGGACGAGTGTAGGCGGGGGACTTAAGTGGATAGGAAACTGTCTGACATAAATGAAACCCCCTCAGATGAGATAAACATATGGCTAATTGACTAGCGTTGGCTTGGTTGCTTGCTGGCACTGGAGAGCCAAATGGAAAAAAAGAAAGAAACAAACATGTGAATGGGCAACAGGTTAGCTTAAGCTGCAAAAGTGGTTAAAACAATATACCCTCGTCATCATGCCAGCGGCTTGGCCATCTTGTACAAAGTTTCTGCAAATGTCTGAGCACATTATTCTCTTTTTACAATAATGATTCAGTGATTTATATAGCGCTTCATATCAGATTCTTCTGATTTCTCAGCACTAATAATCTGCACTGCCATTACTACCAACTCGTGCTACTAAATTTCGGCCCAGGGCGAATGACGGGCTGAATTGGCCTGGCTGTGGTTTCAAGCACTTGTTGCATAGCATTTTCCTTGTCCCAAGGTGAACATGTTGCACTTGAGCTTTCTGTGCAACCATTTGGATACTGTTTTCCATGGGGATATTTTTTTTGTAAATAAAGTAATGGTACAATCTGACAATGTTTGTGATGGGAGAGGCAGTGATGGAAAACGTGGTAGCCTTTTCCCGAAGAGAGAGGCAAAGTGGAAGAGGCCAATTTTCCTTGGTTAGACTGCGCTCAGAATTTACGCTGATGCACCCCCGATGTCATAAAATTGAAGTGTGTGCACGGAGAAGCCACCAATTGTTTAATCTTTTATTTCTTCATTTTTTTCATTGCCAACAGAAAAATATGTAACATCTTATAGTGGCATTGCCACTTTAAAAGCCATACAACCTAGTTTTTGTCAGAATATGTAATCATTTTGTACCCATGATTTGGACAGAAGTGTCTCAGTGCAAAAGGTACATACATAGGTACATACATAGCTGATACAGCTTAGAAGCCATGAGCATTGTACACAGGTATCGGGATCAAGACTGAAATTAGAAGAGGGCCATGTTTCAAGTGGCATTGCTGTTAGTGGCCAAATAAACAAATGTTTTTGTGGTCTGTGATATTTCAGTGGTCATTATTATAATATTTAAAGCAATGCTATAGCCAGTTAAACTATGAGTGAGATTTTGTAAAGGATGCTGTGAATAATCCTGCGGATCCTCACTAAAACCCTGCCTAAAGTCTCCTCCAAGGTGGCCAGGGGAAGGCAGACGCTTCTAGTTCCCCACCCTGGTGGTGGTGTACTGTGTGGGGGGGGGTCACCTCGATGGAGACAAGGCCCAGGGTGGTGAGGAGAATCCGAGGGATGATACACAACATTTTTCCTCTGAAAGGGAGATTCTTGACACTGTGCCAAAAGAGGATATGGCTTATTGTCATTTTAATTCCTCTCAACCTCCTATTAAATCTAAGGTTGTGAGCCCTAAGGTTGTAACCTCAAAGAACCATACACCAAAAGAAAGACACCTTTTGGTATCTAACATTAAATGCCCTCCTCACTTCCAAGGGAACAGTAAAAAGGATTGTGGAAATGTTGTCTTCTCTAAATCATCTTTCTCTAGCAAAGTTAAAACCTACAACCCTCTGTTAACATTACTAAGGGAATTAAATCTACCCTTAAAAATAATAAAGCGGTAGAAAAACCTAACCTTAAGGCAACAAACTACATGTCTCAGAATCCTATAGGGACTGAGGCGAGGAAGAGGGATGAAGAGGCATGTAGATGTTGTAGTCAGGCAATTAGGCCTATCAGCCATTGCAAGAGTCAGTCAATTAAAACCTGAAGCCAATTGTCAAACCTGTGAGGCATAAAAGGCTGCAGCAAGAGAGGAGAGAAGGAAGAAGCTGGAACAGGAGTTGGAAGGCTGGCAGTAGTAGTAGAAGAGCACAAGGCTGGCAATTCACAAGAAAGTGTGAGCACGGAAGGGACGTCAAAACGTGGAGACAGCAGATTTCAACTGCAAGTTCTGAGAGGGTCATGTGTTCTCAAAACCTGCATTACTGTGGCTGCACTGAGGAAGACGTGCTGAGAGTGGAGTTTTCCTTTTTTGCGTCAAGCTGCAGTGATTGCAGAACCGTGACTTTGCTGAAGCCCGAGGCCCATAGCAGAAGGCAAGGCAAAGGCCCGAAAAGTGAAGGAGACTCCCAATTAATGTGGCAGGACCGGAGACACTGTGCTGCAGAAGGGTGTGGGTCCCAAGTGTGCCCAAAGCAAGCAGTAGTAGAAGTTGAAGAAGTTGGGTGTGCGAAGCAACCCGCAACCACAGTGTTCCTGAAGCCGGTGAGTGATGCTCAGTGTTCAGGTTCACACAGTAATTCTTGTTAGTAATTTTAACCAGTTCTAAGGTGACTCGCATATGCTTAAAAGCCAGTTTAACTTGTTTGTCTTTCTGAATATAGTTCTAACAATGGAAATGTAGCACGTGCACTTCATCCGTAGTGTTGCATAGAAAGCACATTCCTACTGTTGCCAAAGTGGTTGCGTGTCCTTAATTGAACAGGGAACGCTTGCTGAAACCATTCTGAAAACCAACGTTGGCTTTCACAAGAGTTACAAGTGAATACAGCATCAAAGAAAGGTCATGTGGGGCCAATTGTGATTCATGAAAGAAATCTGAATTCACCTCTGTGATATTACACAGGAATTCAATCACGTACAACCCTTTAAGGTTACAAATCTATCTTAAAAAGTGGTTGCGTGTGCCTAAATCTGTTTTCTCTTTAAAGACTGGCCCTTCTAGTATTCTGAATAATCCTTCTTTAATTCCAGAAGTTGTTGTACTGACAAGAAGAACAAGCATTACCTAAGCCAAGAGATTAACCCTTTCCACAGTGAAACAAGTTCTATTCAGATCCACCCACCTGATCTGTGAGGTTGGTAAAGGTACAGCGTCCCCTGATACAAGTGTGCCATCGATACCTGAAGCTGGAAGAGTAGCAATACAGCTTTTGGGTATTTACTGTTACTGTTATTTGGCATTTATATAGCGCTCTATATATCACTGGTATGATCTCAAAGGGCTTGTTGGTTGAACACCCTTGGGAAACGTAGTCCAGGTCAGGCGAGTTAGTAGGGTAGCATAGGGTGCTTGGGTGCACTCAATATGTGAGCATCTGATGCGATTGCCTGATGGTAGTTGCATCCTAACATTAGGTGCGGTGGTAGTGGGAGATCAACTGAATGTGTGCAGTCTGGTGGTTGCTTTCCAAGACTGCAGTCTGGTGGCATTAGGCGTGTGTAGGACAGAGGAATGTGTAGAAATGAAGAAGGTGTGAATAAAGCTGGGAAAGGGAGCTGGTTGCTTGCAAAGAATATAAAGAAAATAACCTGTAATGCTGAAGACTGCTGAAGCTGAGAAGTCATTCTTGGGGCAGAGACAGGTTGTCTTTGTGGTAGCGAGACAGATAGCAGAGGCAATTACGCTACCCTTTCCCTGGAGCATGATGGTTTAAACAACAATGACGGCACAGGGCAAAGCATAGGGTTATGACCAAGCAATAACCGTGACCATGAACAGAACTGTATGAGAAAGACACTGAATCTTGGGAAAGGTATTACGCTCCATTTCTTACTCCTGGTAATGGCATATTTAATGGTGAAAGACTTTAAATTGAGATCACCAATGTACATCAGCATCTCCCACTTGTAACCAACCCTTTAAATGCAGAAAGGCAAAGGCCTATCGATGTGGGTTCAGATACGCCAAAAAAACAAAAACTTGTTCCAACAGAGCTCATTTTCAGACTGGACCCATAAAATATATTTTTCCCCCTTTCGAATGTGAGATGGTCTGTGTCCAATAAAATACACTGTTGGTCTGCAATGCGAGGCAACGAGCAACAAGGCTACCAAAAGCAGAGGTGGTCTACAGAAGACAACTTTACTTTACATCTCATTTCTTTGTGAGATATTCTCTGGCACACTTCCCCTGTCCTCCCTTCCCACTCATTCTTCATACCCAGATTTTTTGTGAAAGTTAGTAAAGTAACTTGGGACTGCCCTCCCTTTGGAAACATCATCAATATTTGCGGTTGTGTTTACCATCAATGCAACTTGTAACCAAATCTTTCCCAATGTAGCGTTGTGTGCATTTTTCTTTTGTGGCGTCATGCGCACGCCTGGCATTCAATAGCAAGGGTCCCCCACGCACTGCTGAACATTAATACTCAGGGCTTTAAGTGGGCCGGGGCCTGCTGGGGCCGGGCCCCGGCAGTCTCCAAAAAGTGGGACTGAGCCGGGGCCCTGCCGGGGCCCCCGTCCCACCACACGCAACATTGGCGGGATGCATTATCCCGTCGCGGCTGCTGCCGCGACGGGATATGCGCCTGCCATGAAGTCAGGCGATCTGACAGAAGTGGCAGCCAGCCACAGCAATGCTGTGCCTGGCTGCCACTTCTGTAAATCATAGTAACTGCCTCTGGTGACCTCTCGCGCGAGGGGTCACCAGAGGCAGTTACTGTCCCTTTGTTTCCCCAGGTCGCCGAGGCGTCTTTAACCCTTGGCGAACCTGGGGATTCCTTGATATTTTTCGAGGTTTATGAAAGATGGCTTGAAAAGTATACAATTCAAGCCATCTTTTATAAAGCTTTGCCGACGGACAATTTTGTCCGTAGTCAAAGCTTTATAAAAGATGGCTTGAATTGTGTACTTTCAAAGCCATCTTTTATAAAACCGAAATGTTTTTTTAAAAAAATGGCCTGAAAGTAGGCAAACCGTAAGGTATGCACACACACATATATATGCATGTTATATATCTGTGTGCGTACCTTACTATGGTTTGTGTACTTTGCAAGCCATCTTTTCTAAACATAGAAATACATATTTCTATGTTTAGAAAAGATGGCTTGCAAAGTACACAAACCATAGTAAGGTAAGCACACAGATATATAACATGCATATATATGTGTGTGCATACCTTACGATTTGTGTACGTTTTAGGCCACGCCCCCCACAAGCCACGCCCCCAAATGAGGGCCCCCCTCGATTTCTTACCCCACTTAAAGCCCTGTTAATACTGATGTATTCTTGATTCCTCCATACAATGAAAATTCAATATTCTTCCTCGATTAAACCATAATTTGTTCGGAAGAAAGATCATGTTTGTCATGACAACTGCTGCTACACATTGTTGCCTTTGTGTTCCACTAAAAGTGACACATGGTGGAATCGTGTTATCAATGTAGATGCTTTGCAGACTGTCTTCTAGAGATTCACCAAACTAACAGCCTAACCCCCAAGAGTATGCTCGTGGGTACTCATGCAGGTTCATGCTCTTAATCTTTGTCCCCCCTCAGAAGGGGGCGTGCCTTCAAGAAATATCTATAGTAGGGTTCTAGGAGTAGCACTCACCATGAGACCCCAGGTGGACTCTGTTGTTAAATAAGGCATTGTCACGCTGCAGCTCCTGAACACATTTCTAACCCCCTTTGTCTTTCCTGTGGCAACCAAGTCCTTGGGACTATCGCTTCGGTGCTAGTGGACCACTGCTCACCTGGGCTTGCCAAAGTGTCCAAGGATGTGCTTGCGGAGGCTCATGGATGCTGCTGCTCACCTGCTACTTTGGGCCGCACAGATTTGACCGTGTTACACCGGTCCTCAAAATGCTACAGTGGTTACCTGTTGTTGGGAACCAAGTTAAGCTCGAGTCACTCGGCATGTCCCATTGATCCTGGCACAGAATAGAGCACACTTAAAGGCAAATAGGGTGGGCATTAGTTAAGGTTCTGCATAATATAGGTTTATTGTTTTTTTCCCCTTTGCTTCCATAAAAGCCAGGTTACACACACTGCAACTCTCTGGAACACACTCCCAATGTAACTAAGATGAAAGGTGTGTCGTCTTCAGTTCAGAAGATCACTCGATACCGTTATTTTCCCCTCATCTAGTGCAGTAGGATATGGTTGTGTATAAGTTAGGTTGGTAGCCAACAGCACTAGGAAGCTATCTTGTGTGGCATCTGTTCACTTTGGAAGATCCTATAACAAAACAGACGGATGGAAAGTCTGAACTGCCAGGCTTCAAACCTGTGACCTTCAGGTTTCATGCAGATCTCATCTATGGGCACCTACGTCAGCATGGCTAGATTTAAAGCTTTACATTTCTGGAGTCTACCAGGCAATGTGATCTTGGCTTCATGTCTACTGCTTGTAGAAATCAGGCACCTGATCATAGCCACATCTAGTTAGGCTTGGGACTGGTATAAGGTTGTTGGAGAAATGCAGAGCATTGCTCTGGGATGTCCAGACTAAGAACTCAAGTCGCTTACCATGATCCTGGACTGCAAAGCCAGTGCGTCAGTTTGGAGAAACCTGCACACTAAGGACCACACATTACTTAGTTTCCAATGAAGATAAAGCAATCCCCGCTCACACCTTTGCCAAATTATTGCCAGTTCAGAGGAAGAAGAAGGCAGTTAAGCATCGTACCCTATAAAAAACGACATGTACCACCAACATTGTGGTTGGTGCAGAATTTCTACAACAATTGTGATGTTTCCAAAACCCCAAAAACGCTAGTGTTAGTTTGTTGTAAATCCTGCTGGTGGCCTTACCACAGTAGCAAGGGGAAACAAACTCCAAAACCTTATGCAATTTGGCAGGTCATGACCCTCAATGGGTGAAAGACATATGGGCATACAGTTGCAAATTAATTAGAGCTGGCAAACCATTTCTTTCCTCTTACAGCTACCTAATTCTTGCCAGAGCCCTCATACTATCCAAACTGGACTATTGTAACACCCTGTACATTGGTGCGAACAAACACATAGTTAAAAGAAATACAGTTACTCCAAAATAACGCCTTGAGAGCGACACTAAGCATAACAAGGAAAGAATAAATTTCCGCAACTAGGAAACAATACAAATGGCTATCCACGCATGATAAAATTTGCCTAAAAACAGCATCTCTTATCCACAAATGCCTAAACAAAAAAGCACCTTGCTCATTGACAGAAAGGATCACTAGAAAAACGGCTAATAGACCCACATGATCAGCCAACTCTAACTGTCTCCTTCTACCACGATTTAAACTCTCCACAATCGGGGGCTCCAGTTTCCAAGCACAACTATGGAACTCTCTGCCATCTCCATTGAGAGTGGATCAAAAATGTACCAAATTTAGACAGAACCTGACCAACTGGTTCATAGAGAATGACAAGTAACTCCTCCTGTCCAGTGTCACATTTGCCAACAATTCTGTCCACTAGAGTAATCTGTACTCGACATCTGTCTGAGTTACCTGCCTTTTGCCTGCTTTGTCCCTGGCCTGTATATGTGCACCTTAGACACTTCACACTCTACTTGTACCTTCTTGATGCTTATATAGCTCTGCATATGTATGTATGTATGTATAAATGTATGTTTGCTATGTTCTTATTCCTAATCAATTTGAACATACTCTGACCTCTTGTGCCTTGATACCCTATGGTGCCTGTATATCTCTGCTCTGTATATTTTGTATATATGTTATGTACTTATTCTTATATGTAACCAAGCTGAACGTATTCTTGCTTTTTGCGCCCTGATACCTTCGGGTCTGGTGTGCACGACAAATAAACAAACAAACAAACAGACAGCAGCCGCCTAGCTCTCTGTTGTCCAGGCAGCTCAAGTTATCCTCTGAATAAGTAAAGATGCAATGAAGAACTTGATCTTGAAAAGTTCCCGCTTACATGATTGTCCATAATGAGGTTTGCCAAGCTTTCTACACACGTGCATACCCAAAGTAACTGTTCCAGCACAGACTTCTGCAGGCATCCCTCTAAGGACGAGCTACTGGCAGTACATGCGATGGGTAATCTAGAAAACATGTATTTGCTCACAGCAAGAAAAACAGATCAAATGGAAAGAACAGTCCCCAAGAAAGGGAAGTTCCTGGAAGCGAACCAAAAGAAACCTTTCAAGTTGCTTTTACAGAGAAGCTTTTCCAAAATAATACTCCTAGTTTCTGGGGGAACTAAATGGTTGGGACTGAAGGAGGAACAAGGGAGAAATGAAAATGACACTGTAAACACGTTTTTGGCAGTAAGAACATAAAGCACGGGCCTTTTGCACACACGATTTCTTTGTCAGTACTCCGTGTATCAGGAGGGAGTAAGAAACATAGAGGACTTCAGCGTAACATGCGTCAATCTAGAAGATCAAACTGTTGTGCCATTCGCTGTGCTGGGCTGGCCTTGGCGCTCTGCAGAACTGAGGCGGTGTGTGGGGCTGCTAAAGTTGACTGGTGTGCAGCATGGGGTAAGGGAAGCTGCAGCTTCTTGCCAGCTTGTGAAAGACTTTGCCTGGTAGGGTCCTGGAGTAGACAATATCGCCAGCTGAGGGATCCTGGCTGGTATGTCTCCTGTCAGTGGACGTCACTCACTTTGCACCTGGGTTAAGGCGGGATGTGTCGCAGGACTGCAGTTTCCTCTCCCTGAAACTTGACGAGGAACCAGAGAAGGAATCCTGGCTGCAGTTTCACTCGCTGCGATCCTTGGTTCATGTCTGTCCCTGGTGTCTGTCCCCGGTGGAACACAGTAGTATCTCGTGGTGCACCTGCTGTGCTCTCTATAAATGTGTCCCCCTCCCTAGCAACGCCTTTTCTGTGACCCGGGTTCCATCATCCCACATGCCCATGACAGTGTGCCATCAGCAGAAGCTGAACTAGAGACACCTGCATACAGAGAGTCGGAGTGCTGCCATCTGCTGGCGAATGTGTATTTATGCAAACGTTGATATGGAGGATAATCATAGCAGACTGAGGTTTACGTTTACAAACGTTTCACGAAATATGCCAAATTCTCTGACTTGGCCTAAACGGCCGTGTCCTATTTATTTCTTCTGTGCGCATGCTAGAAATGCACACAATCACACTCCACTGGCGGCTAGCAATCACAGACAGGACTGACCTCTCTCTGGTAACACATTATGCAAGCTTTGGTCCAGAAGGGGTGCAATCGGATGTGGGGGTCAATTGAAATGCCCGGACCACCAAGGCCAATAAGGAATGTTTCACATTCCAGTCAATAACAGCCATGCTCAGGATATTTTGTTGACAAATGTACAAATCTACATCTAGTCATTAGATAATACACATTCCCAATTTCCTATAAACAATGTATCTTTCTAGATGCCAAAAAGGGCGTTGGAATGAGTATGTAGAATGTGCCTGGGCTTCAAACAAACTTTCTGGAGAAATACAACAGGATGGACTTAACAGAGCTGACCAACTATAGAGCCATCTCTCATCGTGGATTCCCTAGCAAAATCCTTTCAAGTAGAGGCACCTAAGGAACTGAAGCCTTCATTGTTTCCATTGGCTTCCTCATTAGTCCCAGTTAATCATTTGGTCTGGCAGAGCGATCCCAACCACTGCAAGAGACATTAAGGGAAACCTACAACCTGACTGGTACAAAGCATCTCTGGCTGCCTTTCTCACCCTATCGGCAGGTTGGAATAATGCGGACAAGGGGTTTCTTCCTTACCTCTTGGGGAAATAGTACAGAGTGTCCGGTGAAGCCTTGACCCGGATCAAGTATTTCCTGTCCAATGGGAGCCAATAGATATGTGTTGGGGACACTGTTTTCTTTGTCGTCAATGTACATCAGGCCTTGGGTGTTTACCAAGGCTCCGAAAACCAAATATAAATGATGGCATGCAAATCCATCTTAGGGTAGACAGAGCATCATAGACATGTAGCAACTTTTAAGAATGCCTTACCATGCTTATATGTGGATGATGGGAGACCACATGTGCTCCAGGGGAACAGAACTGAAGTGCTTTCAATGGAATACACTGACTAGCCAATCATCTGCTTCCAGTGGGAGTTCACATCCTAAGGAAAACCTGTTCCCCGGTCACTAATAAACGAGGGGTTGAATGTATGTCTTGTTTTCATCGTTTCAGATATCAAAAACACAACCTTCAACCTTATCATGCTGACATAGATTTGTACATTCCTTCCTGTCTAACCACATGGTTTGCTTCTTTTCCTTTGGGATTATTGCAAAATCATCTCTGCAGCTACTCATAGAAAGCAGGTGCAGAATCATCGGAGGATTTAAGGCAAGCCTAATTCATTTGTATTGTATTGTAGGACATTTATAAAGCACTATGTTCACCCAAAGGCATCTTGGCACATCTCACAATACATCGAGCCAGGGAATATTTAGACGAGAGAGGTTGTCAGAGCCTTACGAAAGACAGGGTGGCCACTTGTGGCGCTAAGAGAAGGCCAGAAAGATTTCCAAAGACCTGACACAACTACTGCGAATGATCGGCCACCAATTTGTCTGTACTTGACCCAAGGGACAGGGAGGAGACAGGCATCCGCAGAGCACAAGGCCTACCCCGTGACATAAGGTCGAAATTTAACCACAAGATATTCAGTTCCTTGGCCGTGAAAAGACTGATGTACCAGACAAGGAGTTTTGAAACGGATGCATTTGGCCACAGGTAGCCAATGAAGCTTTCGAAGAACAGGAGAGATTTGAGAGCAGCGAGGAGTGGAGGTAGCCAATGGGCATCAGAATCCTGAAGAACTTGAAGACGCTGTAAAATATAGGCAGGTTGAGCAAGAAATAGAGAATTAGAATAGTCAATCTAAGAGCTGCTAAGAGCAGAGACTACAGGGGCACTAGGATGAGCGGGAATATAGGGAAGGACCCGATGGAGGAGTTTCAATTGAAAAAAGCTCTGTTGGCAAACTGAACTTACCTGTGGCTCCATAGACAGGGACGAGTTGAGTTTCACC
This sequence comes from Ambystoma mexicanum, assembly GCF_040938575.1. Classification (NCBI taxonomy): domain Eukaryota; kingdom Metazoa; phylum Chordata; class Amphibia; order Caudata; family Ambystomatidae; genus Ambystoma; species Ambystoma mexicanum. The sequence continues at coordinate 60,753,680 of NC_090928.1, forward strand.
CCTAGATCTTTAACAAGAAGGACAGGTGAAGAGAAGGGGCCCAAGGAAGCAGGCCAGAAATCAGCAGTCCAGAAAGAGGATGCCAGGGGGAGTTGGGGGGGCACCAGCACCTCCGTTTTTTAACCATTCAACTTGAGCCAGTTTTTCCACATATATTCCCCCACTACCTCCAGACAGGCATGAAACCTGGCCACCGACTCAGGTATGGAAAGGTCAAGGCGCACCAGGATTTGCATGTCGTCAGCATAAGAATAGCAGAGGAAGCCATGAGTGAAAATATGTTTGGTCAGATGTTAAACATAGGTGTTAATTAACACGGGCGAGCTGGGGGACAATTGAGGGGTACCACAGTTGAGGCCCGCTGCCTGAGAAAGATAAGAAAGAAGAAAAAGAGTTTGGCGGCGGTCGTAAAGAAAAGAGGAGAACCAGTCCAGGACAGTGCCCAAGAGGATGGCCCACGCCAGGCAACCCAGTAGGACCCCATGATCGATGGTATCAAAGGCGGCTGAGAGGTCAAGCAAAAGCAATGCACTAAAGCCACCCTTGTCATGAGTCCGAGCTAGCTCGTCCATGACCGAGACCAGGACATTCTTGGTCCCACGCCCTGGGTGGAAACCAGACTGCGAGGAATGAGAAAAAGAGGATTCCGGAAGAAACGCAGAGGGCAGACCAAAGATTTGAGATGTTTCATAGAAAAAGGAAGAAGAGATAAGGCAGAAATGTGCCGGAACCAGAGGGTCAAGCAAGGCCTTCTTCAGCAGCAGGAAAGCAATTGCATGCTTAAGGAATGTAGGGAACACCCCAGTAAAAAAGGAGTTGTTGACAGCTCGATCAGCAAGTGGAGAATATGGGGCATAATTTCCTTAACTATGCAGAGAGGGATAGGGTCCTGGGGAGAAGAGGATTTGAGTTTCATGAAAGAGGTAACCTCAGCGGCTGAAAGAATAGGACATACGGACCAAGAGGCAGTGGGTGGAGAAGCAACAAGGAGCGGAGGAAGGGCAGAAGGTGGAGCAGCAGGAGAAGTAATAATCGACTGGATTTTACTAATTTTGTCTGTAAATAAATGGGACTGAGAATCGCAGATCTTCTGCGAAGAGGGGACTGGGTCTGGCACGGGGGTGAAGAGACTGCATAACAGCTCGCGCAAACGATTGATGGACGTCTCAATAAAGGAGGCATAAGGAATTTGTTTGGCACTAATAATAGCCTGGAAATCATACTATATCACTCTCCCTCTGGAAGCCCTCTACTGGTTGAACAGCATGTCAACTCAAGGTCTTGCGTACCATATTCAAAGCCTACAAGAGTACAGCACCAGCATACCCCCAGTGACTTGTTCTTCTCCCTTCCTCATTGCTAAGTGCTTATTCCAGGTCAGGACACCTGACCAGATTCTGACAAAACAAGCACAAAGCTAGACACCAGGGTACATGACACCATCCAACGGACTAGTCTGGAACCCTAACTTAAGGACAAAAAGACATTTAAAGTAGCACTATTAAAGGAAGGCTTTGCATTTCATTTATTTTAATTCTGGCACCGCCACGCCCCTCCTCTAAAGGGCAATGACACTCATTATCCCTAAACAATAAGGAAGACACCTGGGGATCTATGGATTGCCCCGAAACAGAGTACAGTCAAGAGAGCATTACTCAAAGTGCTAATGCAGTACCAGTCTTCACAATTACTAAATGGCACATGCCTGCAGATATACATGTATTTCTTGTATCTGCCCCTTCAATTTGTTCAGTGGCCTCTCGGTACAGAACAGAAACACACTCTGTCAGATTTCAAGAACTGAAATTCCTTAAGAGCACCCAAATGGGTGTAGCTGTGTCCTCTGATAAAGCTGAAATGAATCTGGAAACTCAAGAAAACAACTCTTCAACGATTGGATGATTACAAAACAACCTGCAACATTTTTCTAACAGCAAACTAGATAAAACTATAAAAGATAATAAATATAAAATTGAACAACTATAAATAGGGACGTAACAAAAAAATAACAAAAAAAATGGTTTACTTTGAAAAGGACAAATACAGTTAAAATTCCACATATGAATGAACCAGAGGCGTTGCTGTGGGGGGTGGAGGGGGCTGAGGGGGCTGTATCCCTGGGTATTTTGGTTGTAGTCACGACAGTCCCAAAAATAGCAACGCCCAGATCTTTTCGAGACCTAGCAACACCCCTGGAATGAACAAATACCAAACGGCTCAACTATAAAGATCCAATCAAAGCAGTGCATCCGAATTCTCAAGTCCAAATACAGATCAAGCATATAGACAACATCCCGGATGACCTTTTGAGCGTACACCCAGTGGATTCATCGTGAAAAAGCAAATATAAGCACAAAATCCTCAGTTGGCACTGAATGCTTTCCACGTGAGAAGAATACCTGAGGAAGTGGGGACACAGAGAATGTGCAGTCACTTCGATACAAACACGTCATAAATGAAGGAAAATCTGGTATTGACCTTGCCAAAGCATGTGCTCACTGAAAAATAACGGTATTGATTGAGCAATAGTTTGAACTCCTCCCAGTTTATTGTAACCCTTTATTTGAATTGAGATTACAATTATTTAAACGGTTTAGTAAATTAAGATTAAATCATCATTTCAAGATTGACCTGTTACTGAAAATCCTAGAGATGATGAATGTGCATATTCACAGGGTAATTCATAGAATTTCGCAGAAAAGTGTTGCAAGCGGCTGGCGCAGAGTGTCCGCGTGCGATTGTCTGCGCCAGGCACGTGCGCTAAAACCGATTTCCGCGCACAGCGTATTCATGGATTTTAGGCTCCCAAACCAGCCGTGGCGCAGAGTATCGCAGCGACCCTGCAGCAGCGCCAGTAACGCCCCCAAGACCGCCCTCGCGCAAGGAAAAGCCATCAAAATTGCTAAATCATCGCAAAGGGCTGCGCTAACCCTGGACCAGTCTACAGGGCTGCCAAATAAGGAACGCAAAGTGGGTAACATGCATATCAGGGGTACGCGTGAAGTTATACACGCGATTAGCCAGGGTACGTGTATTACAGGGGTACGCGTGAAGTATTACACGCGATTAGCCAGGGCACGTGTATCACAGGGGTACGCAGGAATTATCACACACGATTTGGCTGGGTACGTGTATTACAGGGGTACACGGGAAGTTCTACACGCGATTCGGCTGGGTACGTGTATTACAGGGGTGCGCGGGAATTCTCACATGCGATTTGGCCAGGTACGTGTATTACAGGGGTGCGCGGGAATTATCACACGCGATTTGGCTTGGTACGTGTATTACAGGGGTGCGTGGGAAGTTCTACACGCGATTGGCCAAGTTACGTGTATTACAGGGGTACGTGGGAATTATTACACGCGATTTGGCTGGGTACGTGTATTACAGGGGTACACGGGAAGTTCTACATGCGATTCGGCTGGGTACGTGTATTACAGGGGTGCGCGGGAATTCTCACATGTGATTTGGCCAGGTACGTGTATTACAGGGGTGTGCGGGAATTATCACACGCAATTAGGCTGGGTGGGTCCTCACAGGTGTTCCCTGTACACCCTCCACGGCCCCTGCAGGCAGCCCACAAAACAGGGGACTACCCTGCACACCTGCTCATGTCCCCCTGCACCCCCACCCCCCAGCAGTGCAGGGGCAGCCTCCACCAGGCCCCCACCCATGTCTCCCAACACCCCCACCCCCCAGCAGTGCAGGGGCACCCTCCACCAGGCCCCCACTCATGTCTCCCACCACCCCCACCCCCAGCATCCAGGGGCACCCTCCACCAGGCCCCCACCCATGTCTCTCACCATCCCCACCCCCCAGCATCCAGGGGCACCCTCCACCAGGCTCCCACCCATGTCTCCCACCACCCCCACCCCCCAGCATCCAGGGGCACCCTCCACCAGGCCCCCACCGATGTCTCCCACCACCCCCAACCCCCAGCCACCAGGGGCACCCTCCACCAGGCCCCCACTCATGTCTCCCACTACCCCCACCCCCCAGCATCCAGTGGCACCCTCCACCACTCCCACCCCCCAGCATCCAGGGGCACCCTCCACCAGGCTCCCACCCATGTCTCCCACCACCCCCACCCCCCAGCCACCAGGGGCACCCTCCACCAGGCCCCCACTCATATCTCCCACCACCCCCACCCCCCAGCAGTGCAGGGGCAGCCTGCACCAGGACCCCACTCATGTCCCCTATCACCCACACCCCCCCGCCACAAGGGGCACCCGCCACCAGGCACCCATCCATGTCTCCCACCACCCCCACCCCCCAGCAGTGCAGGGGCACCCTCCACCAGGCCCCCACTCATGTCTCCCACCACCCCCACCCCCCAGCAGTGCAGGGGCACCCTCCACCAGGCCCCCACCCATGTCCCCTATCACCCCCACCCCCCAGCATCCAGGGGCACCCTCCACCAGGCCCCCACCCATGTCTCCCACCACCCCCACCCCCCAGCATCCAGGGGCACCCTCCACCAGGCTCCCACCCATGTCTCCCACCACCCCCACCCCCCAGCCACCAGGGGCACCCTCCACCAGGCCCCCACTCATGTCTCCCACCACCCCCACCCCCCAGCAGTGCAGGGGCAGCCTCCACCAGGACCCCACTCATGTCCCCTATCACCCCCACTCCCCCGCCACCAGGGGCACCCTCCACCAGGCCCCCATCCATGTCTCCCACCACCCCCAATCCCCAGCAGTGCAGGGGCACCCTCCACCAGGCCCCCACTCATGTCTCCCACCACCCCCACCCCCCAGCAGTGCAGGGGCAGCCTCCACCAGGCCCCCACTCATGTCCCCCATCACCCCCACCCCCCAGCATCCAGGGGCACCCTCCACCAGGCCCCCACCCATGTCTCCCACCACCCCCACCCCCCAGCATCCAGGGGCACCCTCCACCAGGCTCCCACCCATGTCTCCCACCACCCCCACCCCCCAGCCACCAGGGGCACCCTCCACCAGGCCCCCACTCATGTCTCCCACCACCCCCACCCCTCAGCAGTGCAGGGGCAGCCTCCACCAGGACCCCACTCATGTCCCCTATCACCCCCACTCCCCCGCCACCAGGGGCACCCTCCACCAGGCCCCCATCCATGTCTCCCACCACCCCCAACCCCCAGCCACCAGGGGCACCCTCCACCAGGCCCCCACTCATGTCTCCCACCACCCCCACCCCCCAGCCACCAGGGGCACCCTCCACCGGGCCCCCACTCATGTCTCGCACCACCCGACCCCCCAGCCACCACGGGCATCCTCCACCAGGCCCCCATCCATGTCTCCCACCACCCCCACCCCCCAGCAGTGCAGGGGCACCCTCCACAAGGCCCCCACCCATGTCCCCTATCACCCCCACCACCCAGCAGTGCAGGGGCACCCTCCACCAGGCCCCCACTCATGTCTCCCACCACCACCACCCCCCAGCATCCAGGGGCACCCTCCACCAGGCCCCCACCCATGTCTCCCACCACCCCCACCCCCCAGCAGTGCAGGGGCACCCTCCACCAGGACACCAACTTCCCTGGCACTGAAGCTGGTGCCCCTCTGCCTCCTTGGCCGGGGGTTGCCACTGGTGCCAGATGTTGTAGTGCCCGACATGGCAACCCCAGAGGCAGGAGTGGGTGGGCAACTGGGCACCCTCCACCAGGCCCCCACTCATGTCTCCCACCACCCCCACCCCCCCGCCACCAGGGGCACCCTCCACCAGGCCCCCATCCATGTCTCCCACCACCCCCACCCCCCAGCAGTGCAGGGGCACCCTCCACCAGGCCCCCACTCATGTCTCCCACCACCCCCACCCCCCAGCCACCAGGGGCACCCTCCACCAGGCCCCCACTCATGTCTCCCACCACCCCCACCCCCCAGCAGTGCAGGGGCACCCTCCACCAGGCCCCCACCCATGTCCCCTATCACCCCCACCCCCCAGCATCCAGGGGCACCCTCCACCAGGCCCCCATCCATGTCTCCCACCACCCCCACCCCCCAGCAGTGCAGGGGCCCCTCCACCAGGCCCCCATCCATGTCTCCCACCACCCCCACCCCCCAGCCACCAGGGGCACCCTCCACCAGGCCCCCACTCATGTCTCCCACCACCCCCACCCCCCAGCCACCAGGGGCACCCTCCACCAGGCCCCCACTCATGTCTCCCACCACCCCCACCCCCCAGCCACCAGGGGCACCCTCCACCAGGCCCCCACTCATGTCTCCCACCACCCCCACCCCCCAGCCACCAGGGGCACCCTCCACCAGGCCCCCACTCATGTCTCCCACCACCCCCACCCCCCAGCCACCAGGGGCACCCTCCACCAGGCCCCCACTCATGTCTCGCACCACCCGACCCCCCAGCCACCACGGGCATCCTCCACGAGGCCCCCATCCATGTCTCCCACCACCCCCACCCCCCAGCAGTGCAGGGGCACCCTCCACAAGGCCCCCACCCATGTCCCCTATCACCCCCACTACCCAGCAGTGCAGGGGCACCCTCCACCAGGCCCCCACTCATGTCTCCCACCACCACCACCCCCCAGCATCCAGGGGCACCCTCCACCAGGCCCCCACCCATGTCTCCCACCACCCCCACCCCCCAGCAGTGCAGGGGCACCCTCCACCAGGACACCAACTTCCCTGGCACTGAAGCTGGTGCCCCTCTGCCTCCTTGGCCGGGGGTTGCCACTGGTGCCAGATGTTGTAGTGCCCGACATGGCAACCCCAGAGGCAGGAGTGGGTGGGCAACTGGGTCCTGGGGCTGGGGTGTGGGGGAACGGAAAAGCAGTCGGGAGCCTTTGGTTCCAGCAGGGGTGGTCACAGCAACAGCACCCCTGGCTGATGTGCAGGCAGCAAATGGCAGGGCACGTGGGCAGCAGGCAGTCAGGCAGCAGCAGATGGCAGGTGGGAGCGTGCTCAGGACTCTGGGGGGCAGTAATTTGGCCTCCTGGGCAGGAGCGTGGTCTTTCGTGTGTGAACGCGTGGACAGCTTGATACGTAGTGAGTGATTTTGCACGTGAAAATCCCACACGTCTGCGTGTAAATCGATGAAAGGCCCTTAGCGCGTAAACGCGTATGCGCGTCTATGAAGTCACGTGCACACGTAGGAAAAAGTTGCGTGACACGTCCGAGTGTCAAAGCGTGTTATTGGTGGAAATAGCCCTACAAGCAGAAGTGTCAAAGCGTGTAATTGGTGCAAATGGACCTACACGCAGAAGTGTCAAAGCGTGTAATTGGTGCAAATGGACATACACGCAGAAGTAACAAAGCATGTAATTGATGCAAATGGACCTACACGCAGAAGTGACAAAGCGTGTAATTGGTGGGAATGGCCCTAGCACGTACACGCCGCGTAAGTGACGCTGTATGTGTGGGCCTGCATATAAGGTACGTGTAGAACACCAATTCCTTGTACTGCTTTTCGTGGAGAGCGAGTGGGTGAATTCTGTACTTCTTGTCGTTTCACACGCGATTTACTTCACGGCGTTTCAAGTTCGTACTCCTTGTTACCTCTGACAGCTTTTTCTATTTTTTCTCTTGTACTGGTTTACCTGGGCCTGTTCCCTCAAACAGTGTTCCCTTCTACTGTTGTCCTGTCTCCTCAGACAGCGTACATATCTTCTTTTGGCGGGGGTGTTGCCAACCAAACGCACTCATTTTTCACGCTCTTTTACCTGGCAGACGGTGAGTCACGCACGTATCTAACATCTGTGCTTGCCCCGTGTGTAGCCTACCCCTTCAGAGGTCATTCTAGGCTGCGTGTGACACGCATACGTTCATTCTTGTGTTACTGGGTGCCACAGCGTAGTGCAGGTTTTTCTTTCTGCACACGTGGTCTAGGAGGGGTTGCGTGCACGTCATCTCCCTTTTTTGGGCCTCCTGTGCGTTGCGTGACCCGTCATCTTTCCCCAGGGGTTACATTCAGCCTTGCTAGAGCACTAGGGTACAATTACCATCTGGTACCCAACCCCTTTGACCCCCAATTGCCCAGGACAATAGTCTACATCCACTCCCATACGCACATTAACATCAGTGCCATGGCTGGGAGGTGAGGATTCCGTAAGGGTGGCAAAGGTGGAAGAGCCACAAGTGGTGGCCGTGGTGGATCCGGTAGGGCACGTGGTCGTAACTTGCAGGGTGAGCCTGTCCCCCCATGTGTGGAGGACCAGTCACGGGCACCCATAATCCCCCCCTCTCCCCCGCTCCCGTTGAGGCTGATGTGGCTGACACCATCCATGCTCAGCCCTTGTTGGACCAGCCCATTGTGGCACCAGACCTGGCTGACTCCATGGCTGACTTCCAGGTCAGCAGGGCTACGACACGTGCGCTGGTGCACGTTGATGCCATCATGCCACGTGGATCTGGGGCAGCAAGGTCATCTGCTGCACCAAGGAGGCAGGGCGGAGAGGCTGCAGGGGCAGCTGCGGCTCCATCCACCCCAGCCCTCACACACCCAGCCAGGACAGTGTCGGTCCTAGTCCATGCTGCTGACATTCCCCCTGACACCATCACACTAGAGCCAATGCCTGCACCAACTCCCATGCTGAGTGTGCAATCCCACACTCCTGATACAGAGTCCACCAGGGCTCCTGCCCCTAGTGTCCAGAGCAGAGCAGGACACTCAGGATCACCACCACCTTCCAAGCGGAAGAGGAAGAGTGCTCGTCCGGCACAGGCTGATGCCCCAGACACGGCTACACAGTCCGGCCCGTCCAGGAAGCCCAGCTTCACGGATGACGAACTGAATGCACTTGTCGAGTATGTGTCCGGACATGACAACGAGATGGTCATTGTTGCAGGATCCAAGACCACACCTGCACCACGCCAGGCACACTGGCAGACCGTTACGGACATCGTAAGTGCCCTTGGAATCGTGAGGCGCACAGCCAATGATTGCTATAAGCGCTGGAATGACCTAAAGCGCAGGGCAAAGAGTAAGCTGACCTCAAGTCATGCCGCAACTCTAGTGACTGGAGGTGGGTCTCCAGTAGTAGACATGGAACTCACTCCACATGAGTCAGTCGCTGGGACCTACGTCACGGAGGAACAGATCCAAGGCGTGGGAGATCTGGCTGATTACGAGGCATTGTCCGGTGAGTGCACATGCATGTGTGTGTCATCCATGTGCATGGTGTGTGTGTGAGGGCTTCTGTTTGTGTGCCAGGTGAGAGTGTGTGCGCCTGAGTCGTATGGGTCAGCCATGTGCTTAATGCAATACTTCCTGCGCAGCTGCATTTGGCCATAGCAGTATCCCTTCTGCCAACAGTAGACATCTAGCCCAACTGCACGCCAGTTGCCCTTGAAGTGTCACCTTGCCACAACATAGTTGCTTATTTTTCACTGTTCATTCAGTCAGATTGTTTGCATTCCCCCACTTTTACTAGCCATGTCGCTGTCCACTAGTCACATGTCTGACATGGCTATGGTAAAGTGGAGTGACTTTGTTACCTGGATATCATTTGCACACACATGTCCCTGTGCAATTGGACCATTTCAGACTGGCAGCTCCAGGTGAAAAATCTGACCTGTTAGAATTAGAAAAGCAATTACATGCGGGAACTGGACTGAATGAATAGGTGCTGCCCTCCTCTCCATCTTCACTCAATAGCAATGGTACATGCCATCTGTGTGATGGCATGTGTGTTTCACCTGGCAATCACAGGCCAATGTGTGATGCCACTGCCAGGCAGCATGCAGAAAATGTGTTCATCTTCCATCTTGGTGTCATCAGTGTGGGCCATTTGCCTGCACTTCATACGCAGTGAGGGTGCATGCATGGGAGGGTTTTAGTCATGTGGGACATGTGTCAATCAAGTACTGGTTCTCTTGCTTCTCAGCCCTCATTGTGTGCCATGGTGCTAATGCCTGTTTCCATTTCTTTGTTTTCATGTCTTTGCAGGGGAAGACGCACCTGATACTGCTGGGGTTGTGGAGATGGTGCAGACCCAGGAGGGGTCCGAGGGCCGACCAACCACCAGTGAGGGACGTGGTGGTGGGGGAGAACCCACAACTGCTGCAGGTCGTGCTCTCAAGGGGTGTCTCTGGCTGCACCTCCCCCGAGCTGTACTCAGGTGTTGATTCGGATGAGACCTACGTGCCGTCGCAGGTGAGTGTTCCAGGGAGGGATTTTGTTCTGTCTCACCCACCTGCACCAGGGTCAGAACCCTCCATGGGGATGTCAGTGTTGGCAGCTACGCCTTTGGTGGTTACGGATGCAGGGTCACACTCCGCGACATCTGATCCTGTTCCTGGGCCAGCAGATCAGAGGGGGAATGCAGTCCTGCAGCCTCAGGCAGTGCCGGCACAGCAAGGCGCAGTTCGCCTTGCCCCAGACAGGTGTGGTGCCCGCCGACGTGGTGGCCGTACGCCACCTGGCAATACCGCATGGGAGCAATCCATTTACGGTATGGCAACCCAACAGGCTGCATCATCCGAGATGATGGCTCAGGCCATGGATAGGGTGGCCACTTCCATTGTCCCCCCAGAAAGGCTGATGGAGCGACTAGAGCAGGCAACCGACTCCATCTGCCAGTCACACAGGGAGGACATGTTGGGGTCCAACAGGGACAGGCGGGCGGCACTGGCGACTCTGCAGGAGGCCATCTCCATTGAGTCCCAGGGCCACAGGGAAGCCCTGAGGCAGGAGCTCCTTCACCTCAGGACGACTCTTGTTGAGCCTTAGGCTTCAACACACCAAAGGACAGAACAGCAGCTGGAGCGTCTCACCCGTACGCTCTCAGCTGAGATGCAGGCAATGAGGGCGGAGGTCCGGGCTTCCCGTGAGTTGTTGCATGGGGACCTCCGCACACTCATCCTCCAGAACCAGACCTACCACACCCGCATGCTTGCAGCCATGGAGGAGCAGACTAGGGCCTTGCGTGGGCTGCCTCCCATAGTGCAACCACCTCCGGATGCAGCTGCACAGGGTGATAATAGCGACAGCAGTGATACTCCCACAATAGGGTAGCCGTGTGGGCCATGAGCCCATGGAGGTGTTTTATTTTCCCAGGATCCACGCAGGTGGGTTCTGGTGTGCATCCTGTCCTCGGACCTCCTGGGTGGCCTCCCCAACCCCCCCGGGCCCATCAATGGCCATTTTTGATTATTTCTTATTTTTATTTTTATTTTTATTTATTTTATTCCCTATTTTTTTGGGACGATTTGTTGGCTTCCGTGGTTCCTGTGGGCATACGCTGCATTGTGGCTGGGCACATGCAGGCTTGTAATGTATTTGGTTCAGATGCTTGGGTTTGAGTCACACACACCCCTCCTGCTTCCCGTTTCCATGGGCTTGCAAAGGGTGTGCCCAAGTGACAGTGAATTACACAGTGACGTTGGACTCCCATGAGCTGTGTGGGCAGTCTGTAGTCAATACTGTGTATACATTCCTAGTGCATATTGCTGTTGTGTTGTACACTGCATGTTGCATTGATGTGTAACTCATCTTCTGTGTCTACCTCCCAATTTGCAGGTCCCTTCCTCATGTCTACACAAGGACCTCTAGTCTGGAGATGGGGTCCATGTTGGCAGCAGTGCACCTACAACTCTACATGGCGCCAACACTGCACAGTTGGTAGTGGTGGGAGTGCAGGCATTTCCAGGTGGTGAGACTACTAATATGTAACATTTGTGATGTCATGTTAATGGTAGTACGTGCTCAAGTATGTTGTTGGTCCGGCATTGCTGTGAGCATTTCAGGTGTTGCAGGTTTCTAATAGGGACACTGTCCATAGTGACACTAGTGTCATGTTGTGGGGATTACTTTGTTTACCTGCAAATAGCATGACATGGCACGGTGTGTCGTGTGACGGTGCTGGGGTTGGGTTGGCTGACATGGCACTGTCCTCTTGTTGCATTTTGCAAGTGGGTATTCTTTTTAGCTGCTTGAATGTGTAACTCCACAAAACTGCATTGGTGGTGTCTGTGTGGGTAGGGATGCACACATTGTGACACTTCCAGGTGAACAATCTCAGGCTGATATGGTATTCACGGTTCATTCTCCAGACATTCTGGATCAGTGTCAGGTTGAGTCATCATTGATTGTCAGATGGAATGTGCCAGGGCAGTGTGCACTCCACAGGGGTGTGATTTCTATGTGAAGTAATTAGCCACTAGCTGTGTACGGGCTGCCTCCCCCCGTGCCCTTTCCCCTCCCATGCGCAGCGGCTGTGCATGTGGTTGGGGATGTGGGGCCACCACCATGTCCACGGCCAGGCCCCGGCATGTTGCAACGTTGTGCAGGACACATGCTGCCACTATGATCCTGCACACTACTGGGGGAGCGTATAACAGCTGGCCGCCAGAACGGTCAAGGGAGCGAAAGCGTGACTTTAGCACTCCGAATGTGCGCTCCACTATGCCCCGGGTCGTAATGTGGGCTGTGTTATATCTTACCTCGGGTGGCGTGGTGGGGTTCCGAATTGGCGTCATCATGTGGGGGCTGAGAGGGTAGGCACTGTCCCCTGTGGAGTTGGTGATTGGTATCATTGGTGGGGTTGTGACCTTGCTCAGTATCCAACATGCATGCATGTGCAGTGGCATACATACTCACCAAGCAGCCATGTATCGCCATGCCGCCCAGCTTCTAGGTCCCGGCTTAGGGTGGACATTCGGTAAATGAAGCTGTCGTGGGTGGACCCGGGATAGTTGGCATATACTGAGGTAATGATTCCCTTGGCATTACATGCTACCTGCACGTTGATGGAATGCCAGTGCTTGCGGTTCCTATAGATGTCCTCAGATGCCCTGGGGGGACGGAGAGCCACATGGGTGCAGTCGATGGCACCTAGCACTTTGGGGAATCGTGCCACACCGTAAAAATCCAGGACGGCAGCATGCCTTTCTGCAGGTGTTCTGGGCAGGTATATGTGCCTGCGGACTGATGGGCGTGCAGTGATGATGTTCAAGACCTGGTGTAGGCAGCGTGACTGGGTGGCCTGTGACACCCCACCCACTATGGCACTTGTCCGCTGAAATGATCCAGTGGCTAAGAAGTGCAGTACATTGAGGACCTTCTCCAGGGGGCTGAGTGCTTGGGAGCACAGGGTGGGTGATGTGAGGTCATCCTCCCACTCACTCACCAGGTCCAGTATTATGTGTGGTGGAAACCTGTACCTCCCATACACCTGGTCATCAGGCATCCCGAAAAGGCTGGTTCTGGGTGTGAATATTCTGGCCCTGACTATCCTCCTCCTCCTCCTTTGGTAGCCCACTGCCACTGCTGCTAGGAACGGTATGTTCATCCTGGCGTCTGAGCTTGTTATTGTTAAAGTGCGCAAATGTATGCTTTGCGCGTGTTCTAGGCGAGCGTGTGACCCGCGCACCCCTGGAATCCAGTTCCCAGTCCAATAGCGTGTGGAAATTCCCACGCACCACGGGATACAGGTGCGCTGACGTACTTGCGTGTGTAAGTGCCCGCGCACCCATGAAATACACGTACATAGGCCAATCGCGTGTACGCGCACTTTTGTCCAATTACACGCTGACGTGCAGTATTTCCACATGTGCTCGGTCATCACGTGCTGAGTGGGGAACACCCGTGCGGGTCACGTCACAGACGCGCTTACACCCTGAGGGAATCTGGTCCAATAGAATCGCGTATGCGTGCTGACGCGCTTACGCGCTAAGGGCCTTTCCTCGGATTTCACGCTGACGTGCAGGATTTTCACGTGCCAAATCACTCCGTATCAAGCTGGCCACGTGAAAACACACGGAAGACCACGCTCCTGCCCAGAAGGCCGAGTTACTGCCCCCCAGTGCCCCGAGCAGCCTCCCACGTGCCATCTGCTGCTGCCTGCCTGACTGCTGCCACCGTGCCCTGCCATTTGGTGCCTGCACATCAGCCATCTGCAGGGGTCCAGTTGCTGTGTCCACCCCTGCTGGAACTGAAGACTCCCGACTGGGATTACATCGCTCCACAGCCCAGCCCCAGGACCCAGTTGCCCACCCACACCTGCCACTGGGGTTGCCATGTCGGGCACTTCCACATCTGGCACCAGTGGCAACCCCAGGCCAGAGGGGCAGAGGGGCACCAGCTTCACTGCCACCGAAGTTGGTGTCCTGGTGGAGCATGTCCTGGGGCAGTATGATGCCCTCTTTGGATCGTCCCGCGCCAGCAAGGAAGGACGGGAGAGGATCTGGGCCGACTGTGTGGTTGCCATCAACGCGGAGGGGGTGGCAACCCGCAACGTCCTGAAGATCAAGACGCGCTGGGAGGACTTGAGGTCCAGGACCCTTGTGAAGGCCCGGCGCCTCGTGGAGGGGGGCCGGGGCCGCATGAGTTCCATCCAGATGAGGGTCCTGGAACGCGTACGCCCAGCGCTCCACGCCCAGATCCTTGAGAGGGAGGCCCGTCTGGAGTTGAGCGGTAAGTGTCCAAGCATTACTGTGTGAGACAGGGCATGTTGCGGTGTGCTGGTTCTATGATACTTGCCTGTATGTGTGCCATAGGCCATGTATGCATGTATGTGTGCAGGGACATCATAGTAATGCATGTGCGACCAGTGATGTGTGACCCACATGGTTGTTGCATGTGTTCAAATGCCGCATGGGGAGCCCTATACAGATTTTGAACATGAGAGCATGCCAGTCTCTGTACCTGGACATGGGTAGGGGTGAGGGATGGGTGCTGATGCCAGGTACATATATGGTAGCCATGTCTGTGTGCCTGACCTGCGTGTCTGTGACTTGTGCATGCCATGGATGCATGACACATGTGTGTGACAATGCACAGATTCAGTGAAGCAGCCAAATTACCCTTGTATCCGCTGTGTTTGGTGTGTTTGGGGCCAGATGGATGTGACTGAGGTGAAGTGTGTGCATGTGATAGGCATGAGCCATGATGCATGTGAGTTACATATCATTGAATGTTTCAAGAGTCCATTGGACATGCCTGGATATGTCCATGGCATGCACCATGCCTGTTACTGTGTGTGTTTTGCCTGGACTGACCCATGTGTTGTGGAGGGACATGATGGAAGTGTACTTTGACAGTGGTGCTCATCTGCTATTGCTTCCTGTCTAGGGGACCATTGTACAGTACCCTGATGCTTGTGTTCTTTGTCTCCCTCTACGCAGCGGCTAGTGAAGAAGAGGGCGGAGACGGCACTGTGGAGCAAGGCGGCGGGGATGCCCCCACGGCTGCAGCGGAAGGGGTGGGTGAGCCCCCACAGGGGCCTGCTACGGTGGGAGACGGTGAGGAGCCATCCAGGTTGGTGGTTTGCACAGAGGAGGAGGAGGCCGCCACTGGGGCACACATGGGGCCTGGTGGGGGCATCCCTGCTGGTGCAAGTGGTGCAGTCCAGGGCCAGGGGCAGGAGGCAGCACAGGTCACCGTGGAGGGGCCTGTGCATGTCGCTGTCCCTGACCCTGTGAGTGCACCACCATGCACCAGCAGGGATGCCCCGTCCCAGGCCCGTCCGCAGGTAGAGGGGATGTCCATGTCACCTGACTCCCCTCCACCTGCGGACGTGGGAACCCCTGGCCGTGTGGAGAAGGTCCTGATTGGGGTCGCGATGCGCACGGCTGTGATTCGTGATGCCGTGCATGCTTCCCGGGAGGAGCACGCACGTCATCACGAAGTGCACCGTGCCGACGTGGCCCAATTGGGATCGGCCATGTTCGGGGGTTTGCTGCATGTGTTGGCCAATCTGGCGGCCCTCTCCTCCTCTGTGCAGGCTATACACCAGTCGTTCTCCTTGCCGTCTTCTGGCCCAGATGACACCAGGGCCCCCTGTGGACCTGCCCCGACCAATGCAGCCAGCTCGGTGGGGATCCCATCCCTGCCACAGTTGGGAGTCGGAGGTCCAGCAGGGGTGGACAACACAGCAACTGGACCCCAGCAGATGGAAGATGTGACAGCATCATCGGGCAGGGCACGTGCACGACGGCGTCGGTGGTTTCCATCAGCCTGGATGCCGTCGTGCTGGCAGAGGCAGTGGCGTCGGAGGCAGCAGCAGGCTCGACGTGGGAGGCATCATGGCTCGGGGCCATCAAGATCAGAGGGGCAGGCATCGGCCGGAGGGCAGGGCAACCCTGGGATGGTGGTGTCTTCCGTGTGGGAGCAGTTGGTCCAGCGGATAGGTGCGGAGCGGCAGCGGGCGGAAGAGGAGCGGCTCACCATGGTCAGGGCGGAGTTCTCCATGCGTCAGGCGTTGAGGCGGGCTGAGTGCCTCGAGGAAGCTCGCAGGGAGTTTGAGCTGAACATGGGGTTATCCCTGCGAGACCTCGGGGCCAGGACAGAGTCCCGCCTCCAGGACATCGACATGGAGTTCGATGATGCCCTGGCCAGCAACATCACCGAGTGAGCCGCAGGACTTGCCCGCTGCCTTTGTATATAGTTATTTAGTTAGTTAGTGTTAGGTTTCCTTTATTCATTTTTATTTTTTTGGACCGCTCGGACAATGGCCACTTTTTTGTAGATATTTTTTTCATTAGGTAGTAGTAGGTTTCATTTATGGTGTTGGGCTCATGGACCCTGGAATATTCGTGTATATAGTTTGCTTTTTGAAGAAACATTTTTTTTATTGATTATTGTGTTCACCATGAGGAAATGGTTTTTCATTATTTTCCTTCCAGATGACATTGCTTTGGACAACATTTGTTTTTGGATTACTTTTTTTTTAATTTTTACATTTGTTCTCGGACATGGACCATTTATTTTGTTATCCCCATTGTTGTATGTTTGATTTGTTTACATATTTTTCATCTTTAATACATGTTTTTTTAACTTTCACTTGTGGTATTTTCTCATTGGTTTCATACATGTCATGATATGGGTTTTGACATTCACTTGCACCCGTTGTGTATGTGTGTGTGACGGACATGTGTTCATTTACATACTTGCCATTGGGGTTGTATCATGTAATTGCATTCACTATGTGGGTGGATGCAATCCTTGCCTGGGTGTTTGTGCTGGGTATGCTGCCCATTACTGCCATGATTGAGTATCGTCAGGACCTGGGGGCAGGGGGACATGTGTGGGTGCCTGGTGGAGGATGCCCATGGTGGCAGGGGGGTGGGGGTGGTGGGAGACATGAGTGGGGGCCTGGTGGAGGGTGCCCCTGGATGGTGGGGGGTGGGGGTGGTGGGAGACATGAGTGGGGGCCTGGTGGAGGCTGCCCCTGGTCACTGGGGGGGTGGGGGTGGTGGGAGACATGAGCGGGGGCCTGGTGGAGGGTGCCCCTGGTGGCGGGGGGGTGGGGGTGATAGGGGACATGAGTGGGGGCCTGGTGGGGGCTGCCCTTGCACTGCTGGGGGGTGGGGGTGGTGGGAGACATGAGTGGGGGCCTGGTGGAGGCTGCCCCTGGATGGTGGGGGGTGGGGGTGGTGGGAGACATGAGTGGGGGCCTGGTGGAGGGTGCCCCTGGATGGTGGGGGGTGGGGGTGGTGGGAGACATGAGTGGGGGCCTGGTGGAGGGTGCCCCTGGTGACTGGGGGGGTGGGGGTGGTGGGAGACATGAGTGGGGGCCTGGTGGAGGGTGCCCCTGGTGGCGGGGGGGGTGGGGGTGATAGGGGACATGAGTGGGGGCCTGGTGGAGGCTGCCCCTGCACTGCTGGGGGGTGGGGGTGGTGGGAGACATGAGTGGGGGCCTGGTGGAGGGTGCCCATGGTGGCAGGGGGTGGGGGTGGTGGGAGACATGAGTGGGGGCCTGGTGGAGGCTGCCCCTGCTCTGCTGGGGGGTGGGGGTGGTGGGAGACATGAGTGGGGGCCTGGTGGAGGCTGCCCCTGCACTGCTGGGGGGTGGGGGTGGTGGGAGACATGAGTGGGGGCCTGGTGGAGGGTGCCCATGGTGGCAGGGGGGTGGGGGTGGTGGGAGACATGAGTGGGGGCCTGGTGGAGGCTGCCCCTGCACTGCTGGGGGGTGGGGGTGGTGGGAGTCATGAGTGGGGGCCTAGTGGAGGGTGCCCCTGGTGACTGGGGGGGGGTGGGGGTGGTGGGAGACATGAGTGGGGGCCTGGTGGAGGGTGCCCCTGGTGGCGGGGGGGTGGGGGTGATAGGGGACATGAGTGGGGGCCTGGTGAGGCTGCCCCTGCACTGCTGGGGGGTGGGGGTGGTGGGAGACATGGGTGGGGGCCTGGTGGAGGGTGCCCATGGTGGCAGGGGGGTGGGGGTGGTGGGAGACATGAGTGGGGGCCTGGTGGAGGCTGCCCCTGGATGGTGGGGGGTGGGGGTGGTGGGAGACATGAGTGGGGGCCTGGTGGAGGGTGCCCCTGGTGACTGGGGCGTGGGGGTGGTGGGAGACATGAGTGTGGGCCTGGTGGAGGGTGCCCCTGGATGGTGGGGGGTGGGGATGGTGGGAGACATGGGTGGGGGCCTGGTGGAGGCTGCCCCTGCACTGCTGGGGGGTGGGGGTGGTGGGAGACATGGGTGGGGGCCTGGTGGAGGCTGCCCCTGCACTGCTGGGGGGGTGGGGGTGGTGGGAGACATGGGTGGGGGCCTGGTGAGGCTGCCCCTGCACTGCTGGGGGGTGGGGGTGGTGGGAGACATGGGTGGGGGCCTGGTGGAGGGTGCCCATGGTGGCAGGGGGGTGGGGGTGGTGGGAGACATGAGTGGGGGCCTGGTGGAGGCTGCCCCTGGATGGTGGGGGGTGGGGGTGGTGGGAGACATGAGTGGGGGCCTGGTGGAGGGTGCCCCTGGTGACTGGGGCGTGGGGGTGGTGGGAGACATGAGTGTGGGCCTGGTGGAGGGTGCCCCTGGATGGTGGGGGGTGGGGGTGGTGGGAGACATGAGTGGGGGCCTGGTGGAGGGTGCCCCTGGTGACTGGGGGGGTGGGGGTGGTGGGAGACATGAGTGGGGGCCTGGTGGAGGGTGCCCCTGGTGGCGGGGGGGTGGGGGTGATAGGGGACATGAGTGGGGGCCTGGTGGAGGCTGCCCCTGCACTGCTGGGGGGTGGGGGTGGTGGGAGACATGAGTGGGGGCCTGGTGGAGGGTGCCCATGGTGGCAGGGGGTGGGGGTGGTGGGAGACATGAGTGGGGGCCTGGTGGAGGCTGCCCCTGCACTGCTAGGGGGTGGGGGTGGTGGGAGACATGAGTGGGGGCCTGGTGGAGGCTGCCCCTGCACTGCTGGGGGGTGGGGGTGGTGGGAGACATGAGTGGGGGCCTGGTGGAGGGTGCCCATGGTGGCAGGGGGGTGGGGGTGGTGGGAGACATGAGTGGGGGCCTGGTGGAGGCTGCACCTGCACTGCTGGGGGGTGGGGGTGGTGGGAGACATGAGTGCGGGCCTGGTGGAGGCTGCCCCTGCACTGCTGGGGGGTGGGGGTGGTGGGAGACATGAGTGGGGGCCTGGTGGAGGGTGCCCCTGGTGACTGGGGGGGTGGGGGTGGTGGGAGACATGAGTGGGGGCCTGGTGGAGACTGCCCCTGGATGGTGGGGGGTGGGGGTGGTGGGAGACATGGGTGGGGGCCTGGTGGAGGCTGCCCCTGCACTGCTGGGGGGTGGGGGTGGTGGGAGACATGAGTGGGGGCCTGGTGGAGGCTGCCCCTGCACTGCTGGGGGGTGGGGGTGGTGGGAGACATGAGTGGGGGCCTGGTGGAGGGTGCACATGGTGGCAGGGGGGTGGGGGTGGTGGGAGACATGAGTGGGGGCCTGGTGGAGGCTGCCCCTGGATGGTGGGGGGTGGGGGTGGTGGGAGACATGGGTGGGGGCCTGGTGGAGGCTGCCTCTGCACTGCTGGGGGGTGGGGGTGGTGGGAGACATGGGTGGGGGCCTGGTGGAGGCTGCCCCTGCACTGCTGGGGGGTGGGGGTGGTGGGAGACATGGGTGGGGGCCTGGTGGAGGCTGCCCCTGCACTGCTGGGGGGTGGGGGTGGTGGGAGACATGAGTGGGGGCCTGGTGGAGGCTGCCCCTGCACTGCTGGGGGGTGGGGGTGGTGGGAGACATGAGTGGGGGCCTGGTAGAGGGTGCCCATGGTGGCAGGGGGGTGGGGGTGGTGGGAGACATGAGTGGGGGCCTGGTGGAGGGTGCCCCTGAATGGTGGGGGGTGGGGGTGGTGGGAGACATGAGTGGGGGCCTGGAGGAGGCTGCCCCTGGATGGTGGGGGGTGGGGGTGGTGGGAGACATGAGTGGGGGCCTGGTGGAGGGTGCCCCTGGTGGCGGGGGGGTGGGGGTGATAGGGGACATGAGTGGGTGCCTGGTGGAGGCTGCCCCTGCACTGCTGGGGGGTGGGGGTGGTGGGAGACATGAGTGGGGGCCTGGTGGAGGCTGCCCCTGCACTGCTGGGGGGTGGGGGTGGTGGGAGACATGGGTGGGGGCCTGGTGGAGGCTGCCCCTGCACTGCTGGGGGGTGGGGGTGGTGGGAGACATGAGTGGGGGCCTGGTGGAGGGTGCCCCTGGATGGTGGGGGGTGGGGGTGGTGGGAGACATGAGCAGGTGTGCAGGGTAGTCCCCTGTTTTGTGGGCTGCCTGCAGGGGCCGTCGAGGGTGTACAGGGAACACCTGTGAGGACCCACCCAGCCTAATCGCGTGTGTAACTTCCCACGCACCCCTGTAATACACGTACCAAGCCAAATCGCGTGTGATAATTCCCGCGCACCCCTGAAATACACGCGCCTAGGCTATTCGCGTGTGGAAATTCCCGCGCACCCCTGAAATACACGTACCCTGCTGTAATCGCGTGTGGGACTTCCCGCGCACCCCTGAAATACACGCGCCCAGGCTATTCGCGTGTGGAACTTCCCGCTCACCCCTGAAATACACGTACCCTGCTGTAATCGCGTGTGGGACTTCCCGCGCACCCCTGAAATACACGCGCCCAGGCTATTCGCGTGTGGAACTTCCCGCGCACCCCTGAAATACACGCGCCCAGGCTATTCGCGTGTGGAACTTCCCGCGCACCCCTGAAATACACGCGCCCAGGCTATTCGTGTGTGGAACTTCCTGCGCACCCCTGAAATACACGCGCCCAGGCTATTCGCGTGTGGAACTTCCCGCGCACCCCTGAAATACAGCTACCCTGCTGTTATCGCGTGTGGGACTTCCCGTGCACCCCTGAAATACATGCGCCCACGCTATTCGCGCGTGTAACTTCCCGCGCACCCCTGAAATACACGCGCCCAGGCTATTCGCGTGTGGGACTTCCCGCGCACCCCTGAAATACACGCGCCCAGGATATTCGCGTGTGGAACTTCCCGCGCACCCCTGAAATAAACGTACCCTGCTGTAATCGCGTGTGGAACTTCCCGCGCACCCCTGTAATACACCTACCCTGATGGAATCGCGTGTGGAACTTCCCGCGCACCCCTGAAATCCACGTACCCGGCCAAATTGCGTGTGAGACTTCCCGCGCACCCCGGTATACACGCACACATATTTTTTGTCAGCTTGTCCGTGTTTGTGGGTACCCCTTTGCACGTCATTTGTCCTGGAGGGCCACAGTATAGGACATTCATCATGGCAGTATATGGGTGCTATTTGTTGGCGCACCTTTTGGCGCACATTTCTTACAGCCGCAGAGACGCTACCGCCTGCTTTCTTGTGGCGGTCGTGTTTGTGCCTGTGCGCTGGTTTGAGCGTGCGCTTTTTTGCCCTATTCTATTCCATGAATACGTGTTGTAGGCGAGCGTGTGGGCGTTCTGCGCACTTGTGCCCTGTACTTCCCCCGTGACGCCCACGTTTTTGCAAGTTGTTCCCCATTCCGAGTGTTACGCCCGTGTTCCGCCTACTTTTGTTGCGTGCGCCGCGCTATGTGCGAATTTCGCTGTGGCTTGTGCGATTTTCGCTGTGACCTGGCGCACGCTGTTAGATGGCCTGTGCGCCAACGTGCGCGGCGCACTTTTTATCGCACATCCGCTGGTTTTCTCGCGCATGGACTTCCATGAATCGACGTGCGCTGCTTTTCGTGCGATTTTCGCACTTGCACTGCGATTTTCGCTATTCCACTGCGATTCGCACGTTTTTGCCCACTTGCGCCGCGCTAATTATTCCATGAATCGGCCTGAAAGTGTTTTGTCTAAGACCTGTGAAGGCATCATGAAGTAAGACACAGACAACAGATTCCCTTTTCTAAAATAAAATGATTTATTGCTTAAATGTCAGGATGGACTAAGGCCTAATTTGCCCTGTGCTAAGGTGGGATCTCCCTACCTAAAGAAACTAAGGATAGTCTGTGTCATTAATTTCAACTCAAAGGTCTGTCTCCAAAACGTAGTCTTGCCCCAACAACTAAAGATATACAATGTGTAGGGATGTCAGCAACCAAAGAAACAGTGTTAAGAAATAAAGTCCCGAGCTTCTTCCAGCTCCTGGCTTCATTTCAGCTCCCCGTTCTCCAAGTTCAAAACAGTTCCACAAAAAGACATTGGGGTTCCCTTCCCCAAGTTCAACACAATTCACAAAGTCTTGGGGTTCGCATCCATAAAGCAGCTCTTCTAGCTTCAAAATCACAGTCAGTTCAATTCCCTTGACTTTCCATAAGTAACCTGTGTAACCTTTCAGGCTTTTCAACAGTTCACATAGCTTTCTCCTTTGTCTAATCACTTTAACACTTGATAGGCCCAACAGCTTCAGTATCTTGACTTTCCTTGGTTTACTCCAAGAGGGGTTACTTGGTCTAGGCGCAGTTGTGATATAATATGATATGATATTTTATTTGTATCGCGCTCGTACACAAGTGTTTCAGAGCGTGACTAGGCAAGGGAGGGGAACAGGGGAGACACAACACAACATAAAAACAATCTTACTAGGCCCAGTGACATTGAGAATGCACAAGTGCATGGGAAAGGGAAAAGGGAAAAAGTGCATGGAAGGGGAGAGTGGAATGTGCGCAGCAGAGGAGCGCAAATAAGTGAAATAAATAAAAATAAAGAGAAAATGGAGGAAAACTGCGGTAGTGCAGCCAGCAAGTGGCAAGTGCTGTGTTTAGGGCAGCAGACTGGGTAAGTCTGAATAAGTGCAGAAAAAGAAGAAAAAAGGGGGGGTGCTGTATGGGTACAGATACAGTCCCCAGTGCACGGGGTGGCCAGGAGGCAGTACAGGAAGGTGGCAGGTCTCTGCCCCAGCGGACAGAGGGTGGCCAGGTGCACAGTGCCAAGAGAGAACAGATCAGCAGGGGAGAAGGGGAGCGAAGGCAGAAGCAAAGAGTAAGGTTTTGAGGTGCTTCCGGAACCGGAGATGGTTCTCCTCAAGTTTTAGAGTGGCAGGGAGGCTGTTCCAGAGGGAGGCCTCAGCCGAGGATAGAGATTTACCCCCGGCTCGTTTCTTTGAAATACGATTGAGCCGGAGGGAGTTAGAGGTAGAGGAGCGAAGAGCTCGAGAGGGGAGGTATTTGCGGAGGGGTAGCTGAAGGTATTTTGGACCCAGGCCCCAGAAAGCCTTGTGGACAATCCAGAGGGTTTTGAATTTAATCCTTGCATCCACTGGGAGCCAATGGAGAGGTTTCAGAGCTGGAGAGATACAATCCCAGGGCTTGAGTCCAAGGACAAGTCTCGCAGTCCTGTTCTGGGTAAGTTGTAGAGGGCGGAGAGTAGAGGCAGGTAGATTTAGAAAGAGGCTGTTACAATGGTCCAACCTAGAGAGAACCAGAGCTTGGGAGACAGTGAGATTCTGAGGGAAGGAGAGAAAGGAAGAATACCTCTGAGGAGGTGCAGTTGTCGCACCGCACGGTCCACCCATTAGAGGTCATGTAACCGATAGCACTTAATCACCCACTTGTATTCTCTCTCTTACCTGTACCATTTGCCGCCTTTTAATTCTTTTTCTCTTTTCCAGTCTCAGGGCTTTATCATAACATGTTTTCTATACCCTAATTCTCTCCAAGCTTATATCTATTTCAGATTCTCCTTGCCCAATTGTATTTCATATTCTCCTTCAGGCCTTATTGTCAACACAGGTTTTCTCTTCTTTAACCCTGTTTTATTTCAGTTCACAGTCAATTCTGTTTCTCCTTGGCAGTCTCTTGACTCTGCCACAACGTGATGTCCATACAGTTTACTTTATGGTGTTTAGTCCTTGTCACCACCTTGCTGTCACAGTGATCATCATGTGCTTTTCACTTGCTTCACAAGCCCTCATTACTGTCTTTCACTTGGTTTCACATTGTCCATGAATGCTTATTACTGATTTTCACTCTGTTCATACATGCATGTAACCTTCTTTTCACTCAGCAGTATTTTTCATGTAGTTTGCATATCTTTTCCTCAGTTCGATATTCAATAAATCATACAGTACTTTGCAGCTTGTTTGGATTTAATAATCTTCTATTAGCTCTCCAGGCCCATTCATTACATGTTTTCATTTGAGCAGCATCTTCCTCTGCCCAAATCCAGCCCATGGAACACCTGGCATGAGTGTTCCCGCTCTGTCAGTCACCGGTCTGTGGCGGCTCTCCCAGGTGTCTTCAGTTTCTCCACTGGCTTTCTCTCGCACCACCTTCACTTGTCAGGAGCTTGAGGGAGCAGTGCTTGCCTCTTCCATAACTTGCTGCTGCCGTCTGAAATGTCCTGCAGTTTTCTGTGCCCCCACAGCTTTGCGTGTGCACACACCATGCAGGAATCTACAGGGCTCTCAACCCTTTCCTGGCCCTGTTCTGGCCTCGGCGTCCTTCTTGCTCTTCTACAGTGCTCGGCGTCCTTCTCACCGACCTCTCTTCAGCCTGCTCCATGTCGGGTTGCCACGTCTTCGTTCCCAAGAGGGTTTCTCCTTTCTTCTCGCCTCTCTCTACTTTTGTGCACCTGTAGCCTATCAATTGGCTGCAGGTGCAAGTCCTTTGCCTGACCATAGTTAGCCTCATTAGTGGGACTTGTCTGACCATTGTACTGATGCTTTGCAGTCCTCTTCCTCGTCTCAGTACGAAAGTGGTGAGTACAAATGGAAGTGTGCATTACTCCCAGTTGCCTCTAGCCTTGTCCCAGTCTTAAAGGAATATGAATGTTGACAGTTTGTGTGTGTAAACGAGGGGTAGACTGATAATAACCTACAAAGGCAAAAGGAGGGGCGGGTGCATTCTGACAAGGGAAAAGGGGATGTGGGGCTAACCTGCTCCTATAGAGCTCCTACTTGTCCCTCTATGCTGATGGCCTGTCTGAGGGTCAGTACCCTACAAAGGCTTCTTGCATGGAAGGTTCATTGTCAAAATGGAAAGGGGAATACCGTGTCTCACCTAAGGACACCCTCCCTCCATTCCCCAAATTTTCTCCACCCAGGTGATCCTCCCTCGCATATCCACCCCTAAAGTCGGGATCCAAAAGCGATCGCCTTTCCCTGGCCACCTGAACAGAGAATTTTGGGGGAAAGGAAGTGAGGACGATCTCATGTTTTTTACAGAACATGTTCACTACAACCATGAGTATGCCAAATATAGACTATCTTCAGCAATGTCTTATCATCTATGAACAAAATAAATTTAAAAAAGAAAGGGTTGTCAAATCTTAAAAGAAACAAAGTTACCAATATTTTTGTGATTTAATATCTCTACCTGCATAGACCATTCAAACCGAATCATAAAGGAAGTTCATTAATAATAATGGACATCATTAGATATGAAATAGAATGCTCGTGCCAACTGAATGATGCAAATGTCTACATTGACATTTTTTTTGACCTACATATTAAAGGAAAAATACAGATTTGGTTAGTTGATGCCAAAAAACATAATTGGATTGATAATAAAGCTATGTGTATTTTAACAACTTTAGAGCCTGCAATACCTCCCCTCTATATCATATCCACAGTACATATGGACCCAATTGATCCTCCAGTCCAACTCCTGTGTGTATACATTTTGACTCCTTTTTGAAACAATTAGTGCAAGCCATGATGAGTTATATCAAAGATATGTCTAATTTCCTCCAAATTGTCAATCACACCAAGTTCAAAATGTAGTACATGTTGATGATCAATGTGAAAAATGTCTCTACATCGATCCCTCAAATGACTCTGCAGAATGCATGTGTGATGAATTGGATTCTGCCCTACAGAGGTACACGGATGAGTAGAGGCTAAAATGCCCACTTAGCCCTCACACTGCTACAAAACAAGGGCCAACACAATCAAAAGGTAAAACAGGCAAAGTTAAGAGATGTACCTGCTTGGCTTTTTGTGGTAAAGTGGGTCGAAGAAAGGCTTTGTTCTTAAGAGGGGTGTGAATGTGATCTAGTAGTAACTCAAACTCCAAAGCATAACAGACCAAAATAAAGGGAATGTCCAGTCAAGGTTCTATAAAAATAGATATACTTAAATAAAACACCAGCTGCAATAAATAGAACAACACTACACAAAACCCACCCATGAGGGAAGAACAGAGATCAAGCAAAGATAACACATGCAGCACTCTAAATAATGATTCAGGGGTGTAAGGCAAGTAAAAACCACAATTTTCTTTAAAAAGGGTATGTTTCTTGGATGCAAACAGGGAATTGGTGACCTTTTCAGTCTCTAGTGACCATTGAACTAAGAGGGCATTTAATAGTCAATAGCACTGTGTTGAAGTCTGTGGTGGTTCAGCAGCGCTAAATTAGACTTCTTGGCACTGCGTGAGCGATATGAAGTGCATGCAAACTCACCCTGCCCAATGAACTCTGCTACATGCAGATGATTGACCAACACTGCCAAGGTCCACTACTACCAAAACACCATAGCCAAAGCCAATAATGAAAGCAGAGCACGCTTCAAAGCCATCAAGCACTGCATCAACCATCTGCCCGACCCACCCTTAGCACATTCCATCAAAAAATCCAGCGTCATCAACTCTTTCTTAGTCAACAGGATCAACATTGCGTGAAATCCTCGATGATGGCCATCCTTGCTACCTAGTTATGCTTGACCTCTCAGCAGCATTTGATACAGTAGACCACCAGACACTCACCGACAATCTACATCACTGCATGGGGATCAGAGAGATCATCTTCTGCTGTTTCAAATACTACCTTGCGAATTGCCAACAGCTTGTACAAATGGATTCTACCAGATTGCCAACTCTACCCATCACCTTTGGAGTCCCGCAATGATCCATCCTGTCCCCTGTGATCTTCAATCTTTACATGGAACCGCTCAGAAACCCTCTTTACTCCACACAACATCCACATTCACCAATAAGCAGTACTATATAATAAAAGGCCAGGTGTATGTTTGTCCAAAGCCGTCCTGCCTTCTTTGCCTGTTATCAGCGCTAGAGGGAGCTGTTGCCTTACGCATACAATAATAAGACTTCAAGTTCATCTTCAGGCAAACAAAATGTGTATTACAACAATGATAACATAGATTTAGCTGCAGAAAAGGCCCAAGACAGGGATACCACTTTAACAGCATACTTAAAGTTGCATACACTAAGAAAATATATACATTTTAAAAAAAAATATAAACAGAAATTCATTTGAATAAGCACCATTTCGCTAACAAAATAAATTACTTTGTTTAATGTGCTTATGTATTATGTAATTATGGGTCCCACACCCATGTGAAAGACAAGAAAGTAAAGTAATCCCGAATTACAGCGTCTGAAACCCCATGAAAAAAAAGAGAAATATCTTGTGAAGGGGCTACTGTTTGGCAGGAGAGTAAACCAAGCAGTTCATTAAAGAGAGAAAGAAGCACTTCCTGTGTAGAAGCCATTGCTTGGCAGGAGGGTAAACCAAGTGCTACATACTATTGCGAGTCTGGGAATCACACGCACATGAGAGTTTGGACATGAGTTGTTTGAGAACCTTGGGACTGGAAAAGAACTGTGAGTCTGTTTCATATTATCCGAGAAGAGACTGTAAATACATTTATTCTGTGTGAAGTCAAGGGGAAAGAGCAACCCCTACTGGAACAATATTTCTAGACCATTATCATTTTTTATCCTTTTTGGAAGCCTGACGTGCTGCCAACATTTATGTTGGCTTGATGAACACTTTATTTCCTTGTGAGTGTGATCACCCTTGCACCATTTTGTTATGTCTTTAGAGTCTGGGACGGAAATAGGTTTTGGAGACGTGACTGGGACAGATTTTAACTTTTGGACTATTTGCACTAGTTCTTTTGAGGCATGGAAACTCTTTTTAGATTTAGGGATAGAGAGGCCTTTCCCCCAACCTTTCTTGATCAATAAAAGTCTGCGCCCAAAGACATGCCACCCTTGTGTCCAAGCCTTACTTCTGGTACCTCACAGTGGGCATTCATTTATATTGAGAGCAGTGGCAAGGCTTACGGGCCCAGTTTTGAGGAAGACACTTATTTACAATGGGTTTTCGTATTATTGGCTGGGAGCCTGGGGTCTGCATTTGCTGCATCTGCAGAGTATTTTGTGGGACACAGTGCAAAAAGGCCACGTCACACTCCCAGATGTTTTAGTGGTACACGTGGGTGGTAATGACATGGCTCATTGGGGTAGTTGTTGAGTTAGAGAACTCCTGTTAAATGAGTTTTCATTTTAGGGCGTAATGTGGTATTGTACATAAGGTACCACAAGGGGGCATGAGCCATTCATTCAGAGTGTCTCGAGTCCAGTATTGTTTTTGTTGTTAGGGACCCGGTAAAAACGATTATTACGCAATATTCTGAAATGAGTCTCATCACTATAAAAATACTCCAACGAGTTATCACAATACATTACCAATAATTATAAAATATCACCAAATACCACCATAATAAAAAAATACCACAAAGTAATAGATATAACCCCAAAGTATATCCGACAGGATGCAACAGAATTATGTGAATCCTGGATTTCCCTGAGAAGAGTTACACAAAATTCAAGAGGCGATTGATAAGATACCGCAGCAAGATCACGTTATGACTAAATACCATAAAACCGGCTACCCTAAACCAGCACCTGATTGATATACGCATTAAGTGGTCTACTGAAAGTTACAAAATTTAACACATTTTTAGAGATAAATGGTACATTTCCAAACATGATCTAAAATTGAAAGAAACATTTTCAAAACCCATCATCTTTTGCTTTCCAATGATATTCCAGTTTGCGGGAACTACTAGTCAAAACTGAAAAGCAACATTTTGGTCAGCAATTATTTGTATACTCACAAAAAAACAGCACATGCATGTTCTTACATTTTGGGAACTGTAGCAATGGCCCAATAAAGGAATAGAGTGTACCATTTTACAAGTGGAAAACAATATGCACTCAAAGGGTTTTCTAAATTTGAATTTTTGAAAATGATTGATAGTAAGTGCTGCCCTTCTGGAATAAATAACATTGGCCAATCAAAGAGATACATATGGATGGCTTTGTTAAAGATACTTAGTTACCATGTGAGCTAAACTGTTCAGCCTTTGATAACTGTAATATGTAAACAGGTTTAATTAGCTTTAACATCTTTGAAATTGAGAGACAAAATCTGACACATTTTTCCTTTACTGGAATGGTTAATTCACAAGACAATTTTCATCTTATGTTTTCATTGAGGACACACATTTTATTTATTTACTCTGCTAATTGATCTTGACGGTGCAGCCTTAACATTAATGAACTGTGAAAAAATCTTTCAAAGCCTTTTATCACCCTCATATTTCTATTATTGGTTCCTCCGAGTTACGTTACCAAATTTGGGTATGGAGAGAATACATTTTACACATTTTTAATGGTTCTGAAATGCCTGTGGCTTGACACGTTGGCCATTGGGTATTGTTGCCTGAATCAGTGGTTGGAGAGGGGACGTGCATTGCTTTGTTTTTCATTATCTGCGAATGTTCCTGATCATAACACACATATATATATAAAAAGGTATGTTGAATGGACGCTAATCGGGGCTGTTATTACCAATACAAAGTGAAGTCCAATTGCCATTGTGACCAGTTGAGTGAGTTGATTTTTCATATGTTTGAGTGACTTCATATTATTTTTTTATATTTTATATTTATTTATGTTTTCTTATTAGATACATTTCTATAGCTGATGGGGATGACCATTGAAATGCATCCAGAACACTGATGTATCTGCCTCTGAAGCAAATGTTCCTAACGTATATTGCTGATGTATTAAATACGTTTTAGAAAGGGGGAGATGTGTCATTGAATGATACAAACTAAATTGTAGAACTCTTACGATAAACTATAATTGGTGCACCGACTGCTCTCTTCTGGGATCTAGGTCTGCTGCTGATGTTCTCAGAGTATTTTTTCCCTGAGCACCTCTGTGGGTATCAGCTGACCATCAAGAAAGTACCGAAACAGAGGACTACCTTTTGTGAAAGTTGTGTCCACCAACCGACCATTTAAGATAAACCAAATAGAACTGATGGCATTCATATTCCTCTCTGGGTGGACAAGCAGCAAAGACTTGTGGCAACTGTTTCAGTCTGTCTTAACATGTCTGTGTTTGGATGAAAGAGAGAGACATGTGCTTAAATGGGGCCAACACCAAAGTATGTGCTTTTAACGAGAGACATCAACCAGTCAATCATCAGATTCCAGTGGGCTCGCGTCATGACATCCGCCTGATTCCAAGTCTAGAAATCGAACAAGATTTAGCTCAATGTATTTCTTTGTATTCATTCCTCAAATTAACGCAGGGGTACAAAAGCTGAACTGTAACCCTATCGAGCTGACGTGGGTCCTTCCATTCATGGCTGAACTGAGTAGAGCCTTGGTTCTTTTGCTTTCTGATCATTACAACTTCTCCATGGGTACTCCGAAAAAGCATCTACGGAAACTAGAAGATCCAAGACCAGCCTCAACCACTGCAAAGCAGACTAGATGCTCTCCCACTGCAGGCCCTTCAGTGGCTAATGGGCAAACATCATGTCAACACTGGACCTCGTGCACCAATTCTCAAAGTATACCCCCAGTACCTTACCCTTCTCCAACCCCTAGCTAAACCCTAACCAAAACCCTCTGTTTCTTCAATTCCAGGTTAGTTCAGCTGCCTGATGCTGACAAACAAGAACAGAGGCAAGGCAATGAGAGTAGGGGTTCCTTGCCTCTGCAATGGCTTAGATCCCCAAATTGCATGCAAAACACTGCCTTTCATTATTCACGAAGGATTTGCACTCTTCACGTCCACCCTCTGTTAATTGTGGTGCCACCACCTCCTGCAACATCTCTCGCCCACCGAGGTGCGAGACTTAATAATCCTAAACAAAGACGAGCAAAGGTTACAAAAGCATCTGAGGGAACTAAGGACCGACACCCTGACTCCACCTGGAGATGAATTAATAATCTCCAAAATGAATACATGGGCCATATTTTCATGTACGCGTCTTTTTCCCACTTGTTCCATAATGTTTTCTCTTCAGTTAGTTCACTGGTCCTTGGGTTCTCGGATTAAAACAAAAAGGTTCCAAAAGAATTGCAAAGTGGCCCTTTAAACAAAATTACCCAAACGCATGAAATGCGCAAGAAGGCCACCCATTTAAGGTGCACATTAAAAACAACAATCGTTCCACAAGACTAATCCTCGGTCTTCTGTTCAAAATTCCATCTCTCATAAAATGGACCCATCTCAAAGGAGAAGCGAGAATAAACAGTGACTAACATGCTGCTTTGTATGTCCGCATGAACGAGGGAAAGGAACATTGTTTTTGTCTCTATGCCATCCTGTCAGCTCCGTTTTGTGTAAACAATCTTTTTTAAATTGATCTTATTTTTCCGCCCTATAAAACTCATTGTCTGCAATGTGTATCTTGCACAAGGAACACTTCCCTGCTGGGCTCAGCTGGAAAGCATTCATTTCAGCAGGATTTTGCTTTGTCCCATTTCTCTTTCCTTCCCACTGCGTCTCCGCACGCCAGCGGAGCGTCGTCAAACGGTAGACAAGCGCCAGATCTTCATTTTTATGCGCCGATCGCTTTTAACTGCCAGGGTTCATTATACATGTCTTAATGCGTTGTGTTAGATTGCCTCAAATAACTTGCAAAACACGTCAACCATCTATACAGATTCAGGTGAGAGAGAGACAACGCCTCCAGCGAAGTCCACAATACTGCAGCATGCGGTGAAGGTTCTTGGAGTAATCGCTACTTTTTCTTGCCTGCCCTAAAGTACAGAGCCGCAATTCAGGCTACAAAAAGACCGTCTTCTAAAACGACGGCAAAGCAGGCAGTGGCTGGCCTAGATGTGAGTAGAACCATTCCCCATGACCCCGTGCAACAGGCCCACGTTGGCCAGTTTTGTGGCCAAGGTTGGCCACTTTGATGAATGGGTGCTCTCTGAGGCTGATAGTTTTGGCAGATGCCATATGCACACAGTGCTTTAAAATGCACCTTTGGGTACACATGTTCCGAAAAATACAGGCACAGTCACTAAAGAAATATTGGACAGAAAAAAACACATTTTCTACTTAAATTTGGGCAATTTGTTTTGGTGTCAGGGCCTCCATTTTGTCTAGGGCCAAACCACTCCAAAGTGTTGTTTGTAAACCCATAGAATGTCTCATAGAAAGTCTATTTTTTTAGGAGTTTTGCAATGTGCTAAATTGCAGGATTGCCGCTTCAAAGTACCTACAGTGCATCTCTTAACATAGCACATGACTAAATCACGCAAGAACTTCACCTGATGGAA
The DNA here is from genome assembly GCF_040938575.1 of Ambystoma mexicanum. Classification (NCBI taxonomy): domain Eukaryota; kingdom Metazoa; phylum Chordata; class Amphibia; order Caudata; family Ambystomatidae; genus Ambystoma; species Ambystoma mexicanum. The sequence continues at coordinate 60,786,095 of NC_090928.1, forward strand.
AGTGAAACAAGGATTACACCTAAATCTCTCTTTTTGGGTGCTTTCATCTGTGCGATATTGTAAAGTGCCATGTGTAAGCCACCCATCGACAAGCTTCCCATTTGGCAGTTGGTGCCTGAGGCGGGTGGATGCGGGCACAGCTGCCACCCGTCATTGGCATTTTAAACTGCGCCACAGGCACCCTGCTGTAGACAATTGCCCCCACATTAACACCGCTCAGGCCTGCTGTCAGGCAAACCTGAACACATATATACACACATATCATCCATATTGTCCATTTCCAAAGTGTGGCTTGCACTGCGTGCAGTCTTAGCTGCGAAGCTGTCGGAGTTGACTGCAATGCCAGACACGCATTTGTGACACCTCGGCCTGCCCCTTTTCTAGCCGCGGACTGGTGTAGATCAAGTGCAACCTCAAATGCCCAGGAAACCTCATGCCATGACTAAAGGGCAGAAATACGGGTTGTTACGTCGCAAGTGACAGCAAGCGTTACACTACCTCACACAAACAAAGCACACATTGCAGAGAGGAAGTTGGACACTATACTAGACTGACAGCAGAGGCAACCATTTGCAACTATAGCACATACAGGATGTTCACTTTCCGGGACTGTTACAATGCAAGAAAGATATAAAAAGCGGGAGTAATGACAGATCACAATGGACCATGTGTGCTCATGCGCAGTTGCCTTCTAACACTATCCTCACCAATCGTTCAAGAGTCAATGACTTAATTGGAGCTGTAAACACACTAGTGGTGTAATAAAAATGTCTTAACCAGGTCTGCCTTCAGCCACTCGATTTATAAGCACTATGCGTGCCCTTCACTGAAGTCCTGTTAAACACAAGCATTGGCAAAGCAACCCGTTTCGGCTTGTGTATAAGTATCAGGCCGGTGCCAGGCACTGCTAATGATGCCCAGGCACTTGCACCTGCTACCATCAGCAGCCAGTTAATACCACTATACAGTGCTGGCAAGTGCCTTTCCCATGCCCTAAACTGTTGACATTGCCATTGCTTGCTTCTCGCCTTTGCAAAAATCTCTTTGGTTCACACAAGAAACTGTATAGTACAGTATTGTTTCATCAAGATTGTATGTCGATTACTAGCTTTCATTATCTTATATAAAGATAGCTGATGTACTTAATGAAACTACATAAAGTCAGCTAACTTTCTAATTCATTGTATACAGTTTCCGTGAATGTCTCATGACACTTACAGCTCAATTATATTTATATGAGGTTAAATATTGGCAGGTGTATTGGCCTTGATAAAGTGCCCTGGCACAAAACATGTGTTAGCCTTTGGTCAGAGATATATTTCAGGGTCAAGAAAATTAATGTTCATTATAAGAAAGGGTCATATTTCAGGTTACTGTACACGTGACACAGCCAACTTCAACTTCACATTAATTTAATAAAAATAACATTTTTAGGGCATATTCCATAGAATGGCCAGTGCAGAACCTTTTCTTGGGAGACTAGGGTGTCTTACCTTAGTAAAGGTCTTGAAGCATAGCATGCACGTTTATTACACAGTCACTGGGAACCTACACTCGCCTGACTTATTTTTCACTTGCCAGCATTGCCACAGAAAACACTTTCTTGATGCCATGTCCATAATATATGGCAGCACTGCCACAGTAAAACATATGCTCATGATGCTTCTGCCCACAACATATGCCAGCATGGCCCTGTAAAACACTTTTTCATGCTGGTTCTACACAAATTTCTATCAGTAATGTCACCATAACACAATGGGCCTCATTCCGAGTATGGCGGTAAGGGATAGCGGCCACCGGTAACGAGACCGGTGGCGGTAATCCCTTACCGCCATACTCCGAGTTCCCTCTGCGCCCTCGCCCTTAACGCCTGCTTTGAGCAGGTGTTAAAGTCGAGGGCGCAAAGGGGCCTCCAAGCCAATAACGGTGACTGTAATGAACGGTCACCGTTATTTGCATCTTCCCCATTCCCATTGAGCCCTATGGGGGCTCATTTGGGAATGGGGAAGAGCCTTGGTGAATGGGGAATTACCGCCCCGCCAACCTTGGAATGGGGCGGTGATTCCGCCATCCACCAAGGCGCTGCCGGTCCGGGTACGGCGTCAACCAAGGCGTTAATAGCGCCATTGGTTAGCGCCGTACTCGGAATGAGGCCCAATTTCTTGATTCTGGGCCCCAATGTATGCCAGCACTATGTGACAAATCCAGAGATTTCGTCTACTTTCCACCAAGGGGAGCCACTGCCTTTGTGACTAGTGAGGGGACCCTGCTAAGATTAATACCCCCTAGGGGACAGAGCAGGCAGAATCCCCTTGGGGGTGACCCCTCTTTAGAAGACAGGCACTCCCTAAACAGGATGCTATCCTTTCTTGTTTAAGGAAACAAGATGGCTCAGTGGGTTAAACGCTCATTGCTGTGATCTGTGTTTTATCTGCAGGTCGCAGGTTGGAATCCCGTCAAAGCCAACTCAGCCTTTCATCCTTCCAAGGTTGATAAATGAGTACATATTTCTTTTTTTTCACTTATTTATTTGTACATTTTACAAAACAGTAAGGAACAGTCAACAGTAAAAAGTAAAACAACATAGTTACATGCAGATAAGAGAATACATATTTACAAACATATAACTAGTAAATTTTTAGAAATTCATCCTAAATTTGAATATGCAAGTTAAGCTTCCCTTGTTTCCTATACATTACTCTTTCCATGTTGGCAAGACAGTTCATCTCCTCAATCCAATCCACCACCGTCAGAGCAATCCGAGATTTCCAGCTCCTCAATATCATCTTTTTGCATATACAAGCCCCCTGAACAGAATTTATTTTTGAGAGACTGAAAGATCTTCAAGCAACTCATCACAACCTAATACCATTGTTTTGAAATCCAGAGCAATAACCTGATTTAAAATCTGCAGGCAAATGTTACATGCATCTTGCCAAAATCTGCGGACATGTGTACAGTTCAAGATCATATGCTCCATACTACCCACTCCATTCCCACAGTTCCAGCAGTCATCAGAATCCATCAAACCTCTCTTCATCAATCTTTCCGAAATCCAGTACACTCTGTTGAGGATTTTAATTTGTTTGTTGTTCCAAGTTTATTGAGCAAAGTTTAACATTAGCACACATCGCCATCCACATCTCAGAAGAAATCACACAGTCCAATCTCCTGCCCCAATCTGCTCTCACTTCTGAATTATCTCCATAATTGTACACATTTCAATTGGGTAGTAATAGTAATGTATGTAAATATGTCCTAGTGATTTAGACTAAAGCGCTATATAGAAAAACATATTAATAATTATAATAGTTTTGTTGGTTATATGGGAGTTAAACTGTATAGTAACTTGCAAATTCCTCCAAAAATGACTGGTATGGTTACTCTCTCTTTTCAGGCACCATCCACACCTCAGAAGAAAGAGCAGATAATAGACCCACTACCTGGTTGTGTGGAGGATAAAGACCCAATCAGCATTGCTACACGAGAGGAGCCCACAGAGGTGAAAAGGCAGAGAGAGCTCCTCCTGGGAGGTGTGGCAATGACAAGCCAGCGCATGCCTGACGTCGTCAATGGAACCACGGCCAAAACTGGCGAAAGCTCAGCAACCCTGGCGGGACAGCGACTGGAGATGTCCGGCTCACAAGAGCCTCAAGCAGTGGAGGAAGCCTAGGTGGTGAACGAGCAGCATAATTAGGAGCCAGCGCAATGCTGGAAGACAGCGGGATGGGATCGGCAACTCTGTAAAACGTGGAACACCGGGAAGGAGCCCAAAGAGGAATGCCCTGTTGGACTACTAGAACATCTGCCCAGAAGAGCACTGCATCATGGAGAAATAAGGTACGTGGTTGCCTTAGGGAACCAACAGGAGGGCGGAAAGGACCAACCAGACCCCAAGGCGTGTGTGAGACCCAAGTCCCGAGGCCGGGGTAAAACCTGGGACATCATTCACTGGAGAGAGTATCACGAAGTTCCTTGGTGTGGAGACCAAGGAAAATATCAGGTGTGGACTTATGTACTGGATAATCCCCAGGGGTATAAGGAAACCATAGTCTTAGATAAAGTGCCTTGACAAAACTAAGGAAAACGAGACTAATCAAAGACTGACACACACCCCAAGGAGGAGAAGCTTGATGAGACATTTAGGTGGGATCAGAAACCAGCCACCAGTCTTTCCTTTTAGGCAGAGGTCCTTATTACACTTTTGTTAAATGTTCTTTTGTTCACCCATGTAGGGACAGCAATCAGGTTGCAGTAGGTTTTCTGAAAGGTGGACTTTGTTTACGCTGTAGGACACCCTGCTGAGCATTCTTTAGACTCCTTTTATTTCTTTAGAGTAGGGCCCAGAAACCTAGGCACAGAATAGGTTTTGAGTGATTCAATAAATACCCTTTAAACTCAAAATACCCTCTTGTCCGTCTCCTCATTCTGATATACCACAAAAGCCATGCAATGACATTAGTAATGAGTGGTATATAATGCATTCTGGGACATGTAGTCTTATCTCTACATATGTACTGAGTGGTGCAGAAGACATGTGCAGGTTTGCACTGAATGAGCAGAGTACAGTCTGAGAAATGCCCTGAGGTTCCTGTGTACTCTGCAACATAGAAAGTGATTTGGCATGTGTTTAAGGGTCCTCTGCTCCCCAGATGACATTTGTTAAGATGAGGGTACCTGGGCTAACCAAGTACTGTGCACGGTTCCCATATCCAGAAAGAAAGGCTGAGAGGACAGAATGTTCTCAGAGTTATCACTACGTTATGGGACTACCCTCCCAGCAACCTTCATCGAGCTTCCTAAACTCAACAATTCTGGAAAGTCCTAAAGACCTAGCTCAAGTCAATAAAGATGGTTGAACTTGCCTGATAGGCTTTTATCAGAGCACATGGCTGTTTCCTCTCACTGCCTCTTACTTTGCGCTACCGTCACCTCATGGTATATGTAAGTGCTCATAACATCATTGTGGTATCTACTATACGAGTAATAAACATAACTAGCTGTAAATGGCATATTATATGCCCGGCTAGCGCTCGATCTCCATCTCGCGCTGTCTCTTGCACATTCTCTCTTTATTTATTTATTTATTTCATTTGGTACACACCCATACCCTGGGGTATCACGGCGTGAATCCCCTTTCACTCTATCACTCCACATCACACTTTATGCATCTGCCTCTTTATATGTGGGTGAGAGTCATGTTGTCAGTTGCATGTTTGCTAAAGCCACTCCAGCCATTGCTGACAGCCGTGGGATCAGAGGGAAAGAACATATCTTGACAGGCATATGTTTTTTTTCTCCTAAAAACATATATTAAAATAACAATAATGAGAATTAATTGTACTAACATTGTAAATTGGCTCTTTTTAAAATGTTTACAAGGTTCGTTTCTAATGATTTCTTTCAGTATATTTTGATAATCATAACATTGAGCAAAGCCCCTTATCATAACCTCAACTAGCCAGAAACATGTAATATTGCTCTTGCAATCACTCTCCAAGTGTGCTGTTTGAAAATATCTCTAATCGAAGGGGAAATGAAACAAATTTCACCATTGAGGGTTCCAGCCTGCTTTGCATAACATCGAACTGCATTTTGGTAACCGAAGAAGGTCTATAGATCTGGATAATTGGCAAATATCCCTGTGCTAAAAGGGCTGTATGCTTGAATCCTCAAGTACATAATGCACCCTCGGCTTGGCGCACATTTCTTTTTTCACGGCACTCACCACAACGTCTAAATGTTCAGACCATTGAACCATCTATACTGATTCTGAGAGCCCCGTGATCATAATGTGGGATAGAATGGCTGTGGCATCAGTCATTCAATGGGGGTCTGAGCGCAGTGGTGTAAGGATGGCTTTGCAGGCTCCATCACTTGAGTGTACATGGGTATCGGATTGCTTTGCCTGCACATTGCATAACTTCAGATCAGTGCATTTGGTGCACCAGGTCAATGAAAGCTACACCCCTACCTGTTGACAGTACCTAGCCATATGAGGCTGCATTCCTCGTTATACGGCAGCCCATGGGCACGTGAGATTTAAAGTGCCATTAAATGAAGCCAGACCTAATGTCATGATTGCTTAATTGACAGAATTGCACTCATCGCATTCTTTCCTATGTAAAGACGTCAAACATGTCCGTTTCGTTTGGTGTGTGGCAGACCTTTGGTATGTGCTTTTTCTTGGAATTTTGGGAATTGTAGCCCTGCGTTCCTCCATTTTAAATTCATAACTGCAACTATCAGAATGCAACGAAAGTAAACACCTATGGACTGTCATGTGCTGAATGAGATAATCAGCAGGTCATGAAAAAAAGCTCATTCTGGATTAAAAAAAGGGCTACTTCGAAACTGTTACAAACATGAAATTGTGACTAACAGCACCTTCCGGTTTCAAGTTATAGTTCTCATTGGGCGATTTCCCCTCGATAAGCTCCTATAAAATGAAATGGGAAAGATTAAGAATTTGGCAAACACACTATGCAGCCCTTACTCGCGGTGTCCTTTTTTCATTTCCATGACCTGGTCCATAACATCTACATGCTGACTTTTATTCGACCTGAAAACACCCCACCAAGTGGCGATGTGGTGAGGGAAGGCAGGCGGGCAGGCTGTAACATTCCTCCCTGGTGGCCACTTGGCCATTTCTGAAGCACGACGTGAACGAGGGCAAGAATAAACGCCTGAGGAAGCTGTGAGGCGGCCGAACACCTGCGCAGAGCGTTACAACAATTCCCAGCCATCCAACGCACGTGACGCCATGGGACTGAAGCTAATCACGTGGCATGCGTAAAGGACCAACCGACAGCCTATTCATTCCATCTGTGCACACACACGCACGCGGCAGTGCTGAGAATATCATGGGGCAGCAAAGAGACTGCAAGCCGAGGCTGCCATGCGTGTGAGGAGTCCCTCTAAGAATAGCATTGGCCAGAGACATTTATCTGAAATGATACATGGTGTGTCACTGGTTCCAGATGTTCTTCCAACGGGATATCTTTGCAACCTTGCAATGCGTGCCCTCGTTTGGAGTTGTAGGTGAGCAGTATGAAGCTCGGCCTGTGGATAATGCACCATTACCCAAGGATAACCAGAGTGCATTGCCTCCATGCAAAATGAACAGTGTACATGAGTGTCTATTGCATACTTGCCAACATTCTGTGACCAAAAAGATGTAGGATTTTTCAAGTTTGAAAAATAATAATTCCCATAACAATGGCATCACAGGAAAATACAAAACATACAAACAGCACAACATGGAAAGATGTTGAAATGTTAAAAATGTATAATTCTGAATGCTAACACCAAATTGTCGGCAGATGCTGTGTGATAGTGCTACACTCTGCCACTTGCTTTCACTGCTGGTTCACCTAAGGGTTGTACCGGCAAGAGTGCAGGACAGAGTCACGCCGCGGTCAGGTTAGTGGATTGGTCTGAGTGAAATCAAAGTAATCACCTACCAGCCCACTGTATAGACAGACTAATTAATGTGCTGCATGCTCTTTCCTGGAGCCTGCCTTAGAATCACATAAATTACTTGCCACTGTAAAAAGGAGTAGGATCTGTCCCTGAAATCTGTAGGCGGTAGTGCTGCTTCACAAGCAGTAGCCTACTGCCTAAATCTCTGTAGGGTTGGCAAGTATGCTATTGTCAGACTCGAAAGCATTTCAAGTACAAATATATGATCTAAAAAAAGAAACCCGTAACTCAACATTTGAAACGTAACAGTGGTCGTTTCCGGGATAGGCATTTGGCAGGAACTGCCATAACAGTACTTACAGACCAATAATGGTAGAGGCTGCATACAGGTCCCAGTACCTGGACATATAATAACAGTGCTTGGCAGATGCCTATACACAAGCCAAAACTGTTGGATCTGTCAATAATTGTTTTAACAGGATTTCAGTCAAAGATAGCATACTGCTTATAAATCAAGTAGCTGAAGGCACATTTGATTAAGACATTTTTATTAAACCAGTAGGACATTTAGAGTCCCGATTATGACACTAAGGCCCTCATTGCGAGTTTGGAGGCAGCCATGCCCTTAATAAGGGCATGGCTGCCTCCAAACTCGGGTCCGGGTTCCCTGAATGGGGAAATACTGGGTCATTCCAACCTTGGAGGGCCCGGTATTTCCCCATTCACAGAACCCGGACCATCCCCATTCCCATTTGAGCCCCCATGAGGTGCATGCTAACAACGGGCCCGTTAATGACAAACTCGTTGTTAGCATGCTGGGCCGCTCGTGGGACCCGCTAAGGATGTCTGGTAAAACTAGGCGTCCAGAGCGGACCTCGGAATAGGGTGTTAAGGGGTTAATGGCTCCGGCACCTTTACCGGCACCGTTAACCCCTTACCGCCCACCTCGTAATAAGGCCCTAACTCTTAAGAGACGACTTTGAAAGAACACTGGCAGGCACTTACAGCACACCAGTTGGTGTTACTGCTTGATAAAAGCAGCTCAAAGAGATCACAGGAGGATGTGTTTTGGGCTTGGAGTGGCAGGAAGTGGTTGAGAAAAACAGAGATTAGCATGGCCAGTGGCAGTCAATGGGTGAGAAAATAGCCAAGCAACACTTACAAGCTGTGTTTCCTTTCCTCATATGCTATCTCCCTTCCAGCTGTATTCCGATCCAATAGTTTTGGCACATGTGGTGTTTTAATGGCACATAATAATCAAAACTAATGAAAGCACATACTGACAGCACGCTTACAAAGGAGCACATGCATCTGTGACATGTTGTATCTACACTATTACAAAATCACAGTTCAGATACATTGAATTTGGTAAAAACTTTGACGTGAAGGATGAAATACTTGAGATAATGCAGTAAGTGGACTCTTTCCTTTCAAATAAACATTTACATAAAAAGTGGTCTGTTGCCCCATGAGAAGGTAATTATTTTGGTTACTTTAAATCTTTATTAAAGCACCAGTGAATGCATTAAAAATGTGGTCCCCAATGGTATTGAAAACCACCACAGGCTTCATTAGGCCAGGCACAAACAACTGTCATAGGCCACCCGTTATCGAAAATGTGTCTTTCAGGGGAGTAAAAAAAAACATGTGGTTGTGTCTGCCTTGGCCCCCTCATAACATTGTGCTTTGATATCCTAGACTGCTCCCCTGTCTCTTTATGACACAAACTCAGCTTTTGAGGCAGGGCATGAAAGTTCCTCCATTAGGTCTGATGTGGACATTTGTTGGCAGGAACATTTAGATATTTGTCTAACCTCACGAGGATTTGTGGTAGATGAGTATTGCCAGTGGGTGTTGTATGTTTGAGGGGACACCCCCACAACTCCCAGAGAGTAGTAGTGCACAGGATGAACAAGACTGAACCTAGCTGGATTGCACCCAAGTGCTGGACCTGGGGGACAGAGCCAGAGGTTTATAGGTAAGGTGCAGAGGTGGCCGAGGTAGTTGGGCTCACAGAGAAGTCAGGAAAAGGGGGGAACTCAGGAGGAGGGGTTGGGTTGAGTGGCACGAGGACTGGAGGGTTGGAAGGTGTGATCATTGGTTTGGAAAGATGTAAGAGAGAAGAGCTAGCTTCTGTTTTAAAGGAAGGATGTAATCTAGTATAGCGCAGAGGCTTGGAAGCAAACGTTGTTGAGACGCGAGAGGACTAGTTGGTAGTCAAAAATATCAAAAGTAGTAGCTTTTGTTAATTGCAAAAGATTTTTTGAATATTTTAAAAACATCTTACCAATGTGTAGTGCACATACAAAACAATTACCTATTTAAACACAGACACAACACTTATCTTATCAAATGTACTTCACACGGTGAACATGTAAATACAATGATTTTCACCTATTAGTTTCTTTCTTACACACAGGATAGACTGGTTTGTTATTGTTTGAGAGTCCATTTTTGAGCATTCATTTCATGGCCACTTTAAATTCTGAGGCAGTATCTTTGTCTCCTTCTGTATCATTGAGCTGTTATTTTGGTACTATGATATGGGTCGAACCGGGTGTTTCGGCCTTCTGGGCATTTTTGGGCTCTAAATTGTGATGGCCTTCATCAAGACAAACATATTATTGGTATGCACACCTAAGGGATTCTGTGTAACCATGTCTTCATTTATGTATGCCACCGCTTGTTTTCTTGGTCACTGGTACATATGCTAGGCCCTTTTTAAGTAAATTGGCTGCAGAACTGGTATGTCTATGAGATGACAGATTAATTATGTGGCCAGCCTGGGTTATTGGTTTGAGTACCATTGTCGCGTCCTCATTTGTTGGTCTGATTATTAATATCGACGTTCGTTGCAGCCTTTTGATTGCCTATGCGAAAACCCTGATTTTGTTGTTGGTTGTTTGACCCCCTCCCCCATTTCCTTCAAAATAACTGTTTGTTGTCTGGGGTTCTGGTGCACTATCGCCTGATGACGCTGAGGTATCCCAGAATGTTATGTGTCTATTTCTTCCTCGGTTTACTAGATTTTGTTCTGCATAGAAGCCCTCTCAAAAAAAGGGATACGTTCTCTCTTTAGAATTGTCTACATCCCTTCTGAGTTTCTGAATCTTCTTATGTAGATTCAATTGCTTGAATTTACTTATCTCTTCATCTAGTCTTTCTAGTTTTTTTTGCATCTTTGATTAGTTCATTGTCTAGAAATAGTTTTCCCAACTTTGCAAGTTTTTTGCCCTGTATTTCCCTCTCTTCCTCTGCTGTTTCAATTATTAGAATGAGCCAATCAATGGAACATGGATTCCCCACTCACTGCAGTTCTTTTTAAATCTTGAGTTGTCAATAAAGACTGGGAATATTTTGAGCGTGTAGGCCTTCTGGGATAACCCCTGCCTTCAAGTACTCTAACATGAACTGTCTGCGTAAGTCGGTCCTAATCAACGCTTTCTTTGTTTGGTTGATGGTTTTCAATGTATCTTGTGAACCACTCAATGAGGTTTACACTCCAATCAAACAATGGTCTGCAGTGTTTCCCACAGCTGTGCTCATGGTTATGATGAACTCAAAACCTTCCAGTCAGCACCTTGTTGTTTTGCCGAAAGTGGCCATGGGCAGCTCAGCTTTCAGTGTGGAGCAATGCACAAGACTCATCAAATACTCGTAGACTCACCTGCATAGAGCAAGATCTACTGTTGAAACACTAGAGATACGGAACATGCGTGGGCTATGGTTCGAAACACTGAACATTAGGAACGCTGGAATCATGAGGTTCACACCAAATGATTAATAATGTGACCATGCCACTGACTTCATAGGCCAAGACACTTGTGTGATGCGTTAGAACATCCACACAGACACCTCTTTCTTCTTTCCACTAGCCCCCCCACAGTAAGTGCCAACCATAGAGCATGAATCAGGGCTTCTGTACTATATGACTCACTCCTCTCTAGGCTGTCTAGTTTGGGATGTCCATCACCAGCAAAGAGGAACACTTTGCCCCTGCTGCCCCCTTCTCAGCCCTTTCACCCAGACCTCTTGCCCGTAGCAGTGGGCAGCAGAGAGTTTCTGTCTATTCTGCTGCCAACATACGCCCCCTGGCATGCCACGCATGCACTCCTGGCCCTGCTACAAAGGCAGTGGGAGCAGGAAGGAGCGTGAACTAAGGGACAGCAGGGATACCTCACCCCAGATGTCTTCTTATACGTCTGATGGTCTCTTGACATCTCTGCCAACATCAGCTGGATTGGCGTGGGGGGACAACAAGGATGCTGCTGTGCATCTTTCCCACTTCTGGCGTGCTCCCCTGATCCACATGGCTTCCCGGCCATGCTTCATGTTGAATGCAGTGAGGTTCCAGGGCTTGCAGGTAAGAGATGGGGCGTCCCTAAACACTATCTCTATAGTCAAATAAGGCATATTCTGCAGAGATCGGTCATTCAGTTGCAGCATAGGACATACGCTGCCAACACCTGCCATTTGTTTGCAGCATCTGCCATTTAATTAAAATGAAATCCACAAAAACACAACCACACTGCGCTGAAAACTGATTTAAAATGAAACTATATTTTAATCCAAGGAGAACATCCGACACGTGTTTCGACCTCATGGTCTTCTTCCAGGCTGTTATGTTAATAATAAATAAACAATGGATAACAATAGTATCATAATACAATCATTCGTGAACCCCCAATATACATAGCGCAAAGTACATCAATGAAGGAAATGAAGTATAGCCATCAGGGTCATGTAGTGAGGGTCATATATACATGAATATTATCACAAAACATTCCAGCGATGCCATATTGATTTGAAAAGGAACAGAATGTGAATTGTCTGCGTTTGTTACATATCTTAACTCTAACCGGGGTTACACCACAGCTCAGCCTAGCTATCCCTTGAACTGCTGTTTCATTGATTGCACATCGATGCACCCAAGATCACCACTTTGACAACCATCACCCACCGACTCTAACCGCTGGAGCTTCACTGGCCGACCCCTCCCAGCAGCTAAAACCTGACTTGGCCTGTCCAAATGTGAAGCATTCCTGGGACCGACCCAACCTGAACCATTGAAGAGCCCCCGTTCCACCGCAAGAGCACCTGCATTTGCTCCTACTCGGTGCTGCATGCTGCTGAGGCCACCACAATCCTACATGCCCGAAGTGAGCCTGGTCAGCCCACACCAATGTCTGAACCCAGGTCTGACTGCGTCAGCCCTTCAAGAACTGGATCAAAGTACTGTTGACTTGGAAGTGCCTATATGGTCCACTTGGATCCAAGAGACTGGTTAGGTCACAATCACTCCTGTTTTCTCCAAGATATCCTTTTTTATGGTAGTACCTTACCTACCACCCCGGGAACTACACTCAGAGTGCTACTGTCTCCAGGCTATTGCATCTTCTCTGTTCTTTCCTTTGGGGGTGGGATTTTGCAAAGCCATCTATTTTTGTTGTACATGCAGATGGTGAGTGTAATTAAAGTGTTTCTGTTCCAGTGCGTATTGATTCATGGACTATTAGCCTGCACCTGGACTATTTGAACATCTGAAGAAGAAAATAGTATTTCTTTTACTCACATTACAATCTTTAAATTGTCTTCAAATTTTTCAACTCAGTATTCATTATGGTTCATTGGTGATTGAATGCTAACATATGTACTACTCATGAATTGCAATTGACTGTGTATATATTTTATTTATATGTTGCTCTATTTTGTTTCCTGTTGGGTTATGTTGTCACACTCAGAAACAGCGGATAGATTCCATGCTCATAGAGTAAAATAAAAGAAATACATGTTTGTTTGTATTGAGAAATGCAGCATCATTGCTTACTGCTGCCTCTTACTTTTTCCTGTTCTTCTTTCATGTCATTTTGACATATGCAATTGACTTGTCATTGGTATTGTGAGTGGTTGTTCCAAGATTTCTACTCAAGGATCTCCAACTAAGGAGACCTGAACATATAGAACCAGCAGAGATCCAAATAACAGATTCTCTCCACCAAACATATTGTTTTTTTTTTCATGCAGTGAATGTAGGGGTACACTTATTATGTTGACCTGTTTTTATAGAACCTTGACCGTATATTCCCATTATTTTGGACTGTGACCCACATTTTCACAAAAGGCGAAGGAGGTATGTCTCTTGATTGTCTCTGTTTTACCTTTAGGATTGCATTGTGTTTTGGTTTGTCGAAATGTGTGAGGGTTGAGTGGGCTATTTTACCCCTACTCATCCTTGTGCTCCTGTGAGGCATAAACCAATTCGTCACATACATCTGCAGTGGATCTGCCATAACATAACCCTGCAGAATCAAACAGTACAGATACAACAAGGGACATACAACTGCAGTTGAACCCATGTTGTGTACCTCATCTAATGAATAAAATGCATGCAATGGAATTATGTAGACAAGACCTGCAAAGAGCTGTGGGAAAGGATGAACCTACACAGAAAAGCCATCTCGAGCCTCAAAAAATGGACACTAGTGGGTCGACACTTCAGACAGGATGAACACTCATTGGAACATCTATTGGTGATGATTTTAAAAGGTGGCCTTTCAAATACCACACCAGAAAGATATGGGATCACAAGTACCTGAAGAGGCTTAATTGAAAAAACAAGTGTCTGAACATACATATAGTTTTTATGACGCACTATGGCTAACTTCTAACTATGGCTAACTTCTACCCCAGTCCAGCAATGCCATCACTTCAACAAAGCCAAAAGACAAACCCAAGTACCATTTCAAACCATCAGGTGTTGGACACTACTGCTCTGGCCCCTAATGGGTGAGGGGCACAAGACACTGACAACGGAAATCTTGGTCATCTAAGCTCAAATGGATGGCACACATTACTGAGCATGGGACACACTAAGATAACAACAGACACTACAATGTGCAAAAATGGGTAACATTTTGCTTTTGCCACACTATATGCAAGCAAGGAAACCATTGCGAAGCTTAAGGCACACTGAGTTGATGTTGGCGACTGCACCAAGTAAACATCAAGCGCATATTCTGTACTATCACAAAATACTAACCAGCACACATTAGCAGCTGCATTAAAAGTACCACAATTTCCAGACACTGCAGGCTGCAAAAAAGATGTGTATATTCCTACAAAGGAAAACGCAACACTGACACTTGCTTAATTATGTATTTTAAACCTCTCATTTCAATAAGCCTTTTAAATACCATCAATAATTTTAAGAAAATGATGGGGTCCACTTTGACACTGGCTGGGCTTAATTTAACAGTGGCATCTGACAAGGATTTTTGACTTTCAGACAGAAATGTGTACTATTTCGCAACTGCTATGTGTGCCCTATTTCCAGGAGTTTTGTGGCTTATTATTTAGGACTGCAGTTTCCAGACACACGTTCCAGGCATGCTAATTCCTTCAGCCAATTAAGTTTAAAATGCCCCTTTTTTCCTTCATATTGAGAAGAAACTGTGCTGTGGCTTTTTCTTTATGAATCATTCCATGCTGCACCATCTGACGAAGAAGTCTGTGGTACTTCAAAAGCTAATGTTCTATACTTTGTTCCATCTATGCATAGTGTTTTAGTTATTCCAATTAAAGGTTTCAAAACCTCCATCTTGTATGATTTTCTGAGAAAGGAATACATATTCCTCCCACTTTACTTCGCAGATTGGGTCCCAGTGTTGCAGGCTCCTCCACCTGCTGTGCAATACTATGAGTAAGAAATTAATTACAAAAAGCTGCACTTTATCTGCACAGAAATGCTATGGTTCCCCAGGTAAAACGAATCTGTTTTAGTTTTGAATACATTAAGAAAGAAAAGTTCAGATCCCACTTTAATTGCTGAAGCATTCTCTTTGTAATGAGCTCTCCCTAGTGGAAGTCCCTCCCAGTTCACCGACTCCAGGGACTTAGCAGATAAGTAGTTCTAGAGGGTCCATGTTTAACTACTTTGGGGAATGTTCATACTTACTTTTGAATAATGCCTTATGGCAGAGAGACAACAATGACCCTCAAAGGTTTCCGGAGTAGTCCTAGGCAGCAGGCCCCTTCTGGTCTATTTCTAGGAAAGCAGGTGTTCCTCAGGAAATTCTGTTCCAGGTTTCCTATTGGATAAAGCCCCTTTCATCTGCAGATATTATCCAAGATTAGCACTTATCCATTTGGATATGAAGTACCCCTTCTCTGCAGCCTTCCAAGTCCTCCCCTTTTCATTTCATGTGTTTTTCTATGTGTACGAGTTGTCAAATTACCAGTCTATGTCATCATGACATTGCATCTTTTAATTGGTCAAGGCATTCCACTGGTTTTCTTGACTTGCATAAACTGTCAGAGATTACACCCCTTAATTTTCATAAGGCAGATCATATTTCTAACATGTGACCGAGAGGGGGTTGCATGCTTTGAACACTTGAATTCAAAATCATATTTTATTCCCTATCTCACCATGACATGTCACTTTGATAAAATTGGATTTCTGAGTCCACATGGTTCTCACTAACACAAGAACATGTGTCATGAATGTATGTGATAAAATATAATTATTTGTTAATGTTTATGGTTGTATCACTTTTTAATAATGCTACACATATATTTAGGCTCATTTCTTAGAGGTGAATCTCACAGTTGCAACACACTTTCTTTTGATTCTACATTATGTTATTGTAGTTATGGCAAAAAAGATTTTTAAAATGCATTTATGAGGCCTCTTACCTTACAAGTTTAATTTCCTGGAATTATGAAACTGTGTGCTAGCATCATGAGTCATGCAAACAGTTCTCAATGGCTGCTTTATTGGATCTTCCATTAACTGGGCATCTGTTGGACTATAACCTAGCTTGATGTCAAGAGTTCACACTCTAAGTGCATTCTGGCCCTTTGAAGGTACATCTGAAAATAGTAAGCTCCTAACATGTGACCGGTTTAGATTTTATCTTTGCACAAGGACCATCGCTGAGGCCTCTTTGGAATGTCAAAATGTATTTGACTTTAAGAATATTTCTCTTGAGATTGGGCCATGTGAATGGTAGACATCTCATGACATGCTTCACTCAGGGGCTCTGTACATATGTTCTTTGTAGCAGGGAATGTATTGGGTTTCTCTAATGTCAGATAGGTAAGCCTTGTTTGTCTCCAAATGACCAATCTAAATATCTAAATGCCTGTAATTTCAACTCTAGCCCCATCAACAAAAACAGAAAGTAATTTTTATCAGGCAAGTCTAGAGTTTACAAGACCAGTATTGTCAAGGTTATGTCAGCATATCATTGATGCCCATGCAGATCTAAACAGTAATACATTTCCTATTTTGTATTGCCACAGGCAGTATAGCACAGAGTGTAATTACAATAGACTTCTCTGTGCATTTATGAAGGCATCACTTTTATGAGTAATATTATTTCACATATTCTGTATGACATGCACTGCAAGCTGACTTGCCTGGTATTATATGCTATGATGCTATATTTTAAATTACATGGCAACACTTTAGGAAATTAAAGGGTTGTGAACTGTAATACTTGCCTTGAAAACACATACCAATGCTTTGGTTTATAAAATTAGAGGTCAATACATTGAGCTCTGTGTGAGAAATCTCAGGGTGTTCTCACATCTACTCTCCTTGGGTCCTTTTCTCGGGTGCATATTGCTATGTCTATTCCACTAACCAGGAATATATCCAGAGATACTACGACTCCAGAAGCACCCGAAAAATAGGGAAGAATAAGAGAAGGGTCAAGGAAGAGACATGGTATCCCCCGTTCCCTATTGAAAACCACCTGCATCCTTCCCCAGCCTCTGTGGGCTATTGTACAAGATCTCCTCCCCTTGTCCTACAATTTTCCTATGAAAGTAGTAGGACGAGGAAGAGGCGACTGAGAGTAAGGAACACTAGAACTTAATTTCACCTCTCTTGTACTGGGACGAAGAAGATGCCAGCAGAGTGCTTTGAAAGTCAGGCAAGTCTAATTATGAGTCCACACCCTCAACCTGTCAAGTGGTTGCAGGTGTATAAAGGGAAACCGGTGAAACAGCAGAAGTAGCAGGTAGACCTTTGTGGGAGAGACCAGCAGGAGTCCCGTGAAGAGGCAGCTGTGGTGGGGCCTGCGAGGAAGCCAGGACACAGGCCAGTGACCGGAGGAGCTGTGGAGCACCAGGCAAATTAAGTGTGGAAGCCTCAGTGTTGGGAAGCGAGTTTCTGATTCGGTCGGCAAGCAGGAAAGAAGAAGGAATGCAGTCTGCATCCTTGCATGGGAAGCAGACCAACCAGTGTCTGCAGGCCAACACCCGGAGTGCGAGTGGGGGTCACAGAAGGCTGGCTGCCAACCGGAGAAGCAGACCGAAAGCAACAGGAGCCTCCAGATACAGAAACGTTTTCATGGGAGGGCAAAAGAGGCACTTGCCCAGGGCCCCCACGTTGAAGGGGGACCCCACAAGGCTGCCTCATCTGAAGAAGTAAGATTCCATTGTTCACCAGTCTTAAATGGCACACATCAGGATATTTTATGGGTTGCTGCAGAGGCTCAAAACCCATTGCATTTCTGTTTTGACAAGTACATTCTGCCTTGATCAATTCATCATGTATTGCTTTCTGTCTTCACTGTGGTATACATAGTTTGTGTGTTCCTTACAGCACAACTCTGCAGCATTCTTTCCTTCCTGTGGGAATTATGTTGATCATGTGCAATAGGCAATGGTGAAATGCATATTGATAAATTGAGTGCCACAATGGTTCAGAAGTTAGCTTAGTGTGTCAAGCATCCATTGCAGAGATGTGTGTTCATATGCAAAAATAGAATATCACATTGCAGCAAGGCTGGCTGAGCCTTTCCTATGTCTGAAGTTTATGAAACTGCCTGCATATGTACTTGGTTTTGCAGAACAACATCTGCTGGTATCAGCAATGTGCCTGCACCAGATAGGGGTTGCTATAAAAACTAACATAACATTCGTATGGTGAAGGTCTAGAAATTGGTTTGTTCAGATGGGGTGTTGTAAAAGCTAGGCAATCGCCTCCAACAATGGCATAAACTGTTAGTCCAAGAGGTGAATACATATCCAAATTCAAGACTATGGAACGAAAGCGTTCATGCTTGTATTGTGCAATTGCCAGCAGACGATAGAGTGTCCCTGGTAAATCATCTAATATATTTTACATTACTTTGCTGTCTTCTGTGAGGTTTGCCTTCTTGCATGCTGCTGGTATCGTTTAGACCATGACTTGATCTTTCTTCTTATGTAGGCCACTTGGGTGGAAGGGTTGGTAGACAGAAGAGAGCAGACCAGATTTTGCAGGCCTATTTTAAGGTGTGCTTGTTTGACTTTTACCAAAAAGTAAACCGTTTTTTGTGTCAAAAGTTTTTATGCACGTTTATAAATGAAAATATCACAAGCCATAGTTTTCAAAGTATTTAAAGCTTTAAGAAACAAAAGACAAACCATCATTAAATTTGTTAAATCCCGTCGATTGGTATGCTGGTACTTATATACTTGCCTTGATGATGGAGAGAATGGAGCTAGATCCATTCCCATTTTGCATAACACCCTTCTATAATATTTAGTTAAAACATTGTCATGTTTGGTAATGTGATGTGTGTACTTTCCAAGTTCGTTTTTATAAAATGAGATTGTTTTAGTTCATGGTATGAATTGGAAAAGAAAATGTTCAAATGCAGAAATGGCAGAGTTGGCACAAATCCCAGCTTCGCCCCTTCATCCCTTTACCAATGTGTGATCGTGGGCATCTCATTTAATCTTATATTGACAATCCCTAAACCTTTCAAAATTGTCAGCCCTTCAGAGTGTTTTCCTTCTCATGGTATGATCTTCATAAAAGCCTTATTCGTGGTTTCACTGGCTAGAGGGTTGCTTCCACTTTAATATTGAGGATATTTCATATCATTTGATATCTAATAGCAATGCTGTTTGAAAGCCATATCCCACTTCTAATCTCAGTCTATCTGGATAAAGACAACTTCTTGGTAGCTTCTAATCTGCATCCACTATCCATGCTAAGGTATGTGTAGCTTTCTCCTTTCTTTCAATTGGTGGTCTCTATCCATGCATGAGCACTTTTCCATTCTGTGAGGCAGCTAATGTGAGTTCTCTTTCTATTATGGGTTATATGTACCTTTTACATATGGTCCTGCATTAATACTACAGGCTGCATAACTTCCTGGATGTAACTGATAAAAATGATCCTGTATACACTAGAACAGTAAGCTCTTCATAGACTGCTAATGTTAGTCTTCAAATGCTACTTTTTTATTATTCTGAGTAGAGCAAGAATGAAGAAGGTAAAGGGACTTAAAAGGAGTAAACATTTTTTATTATGCTGCAAGACAGCATATCAACCTTTTGGTTGTGAGCGTGATGGGTGGGGGGCGCGACCAGTATTCTTGATCCCTTCATTCCTTTGGTTTGGTGGAGGGGTGCCCCAAAGAGGTCTGTGCCCAGGGCCCCAAAAGTGCTTAACACAACCCTGTCCAGAGAGGACGCCGAGAACCTGTGAGTGTCAGCGAGGTCACTCAAAGCCAGGGCGCCTCGAGAAGACTGCGCATAGTTAATGAACTGCTGTACAATGCTTATTGTATGCCGAACGGAATGATGAACTCGAAACAAAGCTACAATATGCACATTGAATACCGAATTGAATGAAAGATCTTTTGTGGGACTTGCTTGAACTTAGGGAAGGGGAGCTGAAAAGGAGGCTGAGAGCTAGGAGGAGCTCAGACCATATCTTTGATTATTGACATCTCTAAACTTTGTTTAGCTTTAGTTGTACGGGCTAGGATAGGTTTTGCACACAGACAGACTTAAGTTGAACTCTTTGACTCAAGACTGTCATTAGTTTCGTTCAGGTAGGGAAATCCCACCTAATCTTAGGGCACGTTAGGCCTTCTATCATCCTGACATTCGATTTAATAAACCATTTTGTTTGAACTTTGAATCTGTTGTCTGTGTCTTGCTTCATGATGCCCTCCCACCTGTTTAAAATGTTCAAGATGTTTTTCAGATAATGCAAGAACTGGCTCTGAAATCCTTGGCTTTCTTGCACTCTTCTCCCAATATATGCAGGGAATAATGCTGATAAAGATCAGGTGCAATGCTGCTTTGCATTTTGCAGGCTCCACATCTCTTAATTTGCAGAGTTTTGTGCAGTACCCTATCTCAAAGCATCAAGTACAATTCTTCAGAGGAATGTAGAATGTTGTATTTTTGAAAATGCAGCTTTCAGGATTTCTTGTGGTTTGTTTAAAGTTGGCCAAAAGCCTGTTCTTGGGCCTTAAGTAGATGTTCACCTATGTAGTACCATAAGCACCATATTAAGGTTCAGGGTGTGCTGGAATCCATGCTGTATGTCATGCACTATCCCTCGGGTGAGCGTGTCACTTCCAGGGTCCCACAAGAGCATCGGTTTCATGGAGGTGGAAGAGCAACGCTCTATTCAGGCATTTCTCGCGGTAGATTCATGCAATCTCCATTTATCCCCACAATGGCCTTCAGCATGATGTGCGATCAGGGTATTTTATGGAAACAATCTGCCATATGATGTGACTACTTGGCATTTTAGAGCGATACAAGCCATTTAGTGTGAGTTACTGGCATTTAGTTGCAATAGCTGGCATTTTCAGAAAAAAGTGAAACACAGGAAATAATGTTTATGTACACATGTTCTGGCTTTTCCAATTGATGTTATGTTTTGTAATTATTATTTTATCACATGTGGTCAGTCTGCACTTTGTTGTTCTGGTTTTGGTCACCATGCGAGAGACATTCACATTTGGATCTCCGTGGTTTTTGAACCATCGTTTTATTTTGCTTGTAAGTTTTCCTGCCCTCTCTTCAAAGCAGCAATGCGTTTAAATTTGGTCACGTGAGACAGTGCCCATTGATTGAATCTCATTATTCCATATCTTTGTTTTGAATGGTCATAGAAGAAATGGGATTACTTTTTTACCAAAAAGTGAATGGGATGTGCCCTCAAAAGAAGACTTTCATCATCCTGCGAAACAGAGGAAGGACCACAAAATGTCTGTGTGTTCTCTAAACTGATTCAATCCACTTTGCAAGAGCCAGCATTTGTCTGTCAAATGGCTTCCATTATGCAGACAGGGAAGATCCATACACTTTTAAGGGTAATTATAAGTTTGGCAGTGATTTGATTTGCAAAGATTTTTTAGATCACAGTTACCTGTAGGTCTCATAGCGCTTGACAAAAAAAAGGGTGCCGCGACAAGGAGAGTTAGATAGGGGGGAGCCAGCTCTGTAAAGCGTTCTTCAATGGCAGACTCCTCTCCACCAAACTAATGTTCAATCGAAAGCACGCCAGAGTTGGGGGCTTCTCTGGAGAGGCAATGCCTCCAATTCTATTCCTGAAATACCTAGGAATGTCAAGCAATTGGCCAGCACTTGGCTCAAGCAATAATGTCTCAGGCTCCACTTATTCCTGATAAATGGAGGGCCGGATCCATAAAAGCCTATGTGAGAGATGCACAGCGCCTTGCATACAATTCTATGCCGCGCGGGTAGCCCATGAAGATGCTCGACAGCGAGCAATATATGTTCCCTTATTCTTGTCCCTCTCAGGAACCTAGGGGCAGCAGTCTGAACCATTTACAAATGTAGGTCCATGTAGGAAGGCAGGACATGCTACAAGCCCTTGACAAAATCCAGCCTGGATGTAACCAGATGCATTACCTCCATGAATTAAGAATAGATAGGTAGGGACGGGAGGAGGTTCCTTAGAACACATACATGATAGATACATGAGCTAATTGTGCTGTCAGTCTAGGGAATCAAAGAGAAATGTGGAACTTTGAACCTAGGATTTTGACAAAGGAAACTGGGAGAGGATATTTGGCCATTTAAAAGGGCCAATGTGATTGATTCCAGCCCTTATCTGCTCCTCTAGCAAACAGGAACCACTGTTCTTAGACTTCAGCTTAAGTCATTGTCCGCCCAGTGAGAAGGGTATTAGCAGCTGACTCGCCATCACTGTCCATAAGGATAATGATTTGTGTTTCATCTGCCTAACAATAAAAGTGAAAGCCAAAAACTTCAAATCAATTTGGTGGGTGGTTCAAATCTCTGAAGTGGGGCAACATTAGTGGGTTTAGCACATCTCTGAGGGTACAGCGTCCCAGCAGAATCCTTCCACATCCACCTTCTGGTAGGCACATATGGTAGCGGCCAGACCAGCCGAGTCGCTGGTGGCTCGCTTCACTCACATGCAAGGATGCGCAGTTCAGACAACTCACCACAAATGGCTAAGACCAAATCTTGACTGGAGGTATTGGCCAGCCAACTTTCAACAATGGAAACAGACTTCCAGCATTGCATCAATTAGAATATCTCATGTGTGTGCTTGATCAATGACCGAGGAAGGATTAGCGCATGTAAAAGTTCAGCGTCAGCTTGATATACTGCAGGAGGCTGAGGTTTGGAGTTCAGTGGTATGAAGCGCGGCACATTTGTCAGTTCCCTTGGTGAAAGCATCTAGTAATGCTGTTTTGTGCTGGACTGCTGTATGTGAAGATGATACACAGAAACTTCAGGTAAATTACAAGTAAGATACTTTATTCCTGCTACCCTTAAGTCCATACAACCCACTGGCTCCTACCAGCCAGGCTACATATCTCCAACACCCTGGGATGGAACGCCAGCACCCTAATATTATCTCACTCACAGATCAGCATTCTCACATTCCAACATTCTCTCTGACCTCCTGCATTGCAGACAGTGTTGGATTGGCCCCTCGCCCTTTCGGTCTGTGGCCGGGCCGAAATCGTCCATGGGGAGTGGGGGCCGGTTTCTGGCCCTGCCTGGGCCGGCTTGGAAGGAAAAAAAATGGAAAAAATATATATTTTTTTCAATGTTTTTTTTTCTTTTTTCAAAAAGCCTTTCATCCTTCTTAGGTCAAGAAATGAGTCCCAACAGAGGTTGGGTGATATTGTATGCATATTTGGTCTATAAAAAAAAGCTTACGCGTAAGTGCTATACAATAACATTATCATTTGGCCTTGGACGTCTGCTTGGATTCACAGTAATTTAGTGTACTTAGGAACAATGCTATTTGATGCCACTTCTTGTTTTGTCAAGGGGTGAAAGGTTGTGTTTCACTGCTTCCTGGGTGATGTCATCAGAGGTCAAGGGTCGTGAGGCGAGGGGTGAGCCACGTTTTTGAGACGAGGGGTGGGCTACTTTTCTTTGGGTGACCGGGCCTATTTCTTCTCCCAGTCTGACCCTGATTGCAGAGTAGCGTCCGTCCGTCAGTCCGTCCGTCCGTCCGCCCGTCCGTCCGTCCGTCCGTCCGTCCGTCCACAGCTGCCACTGTGGCAGGCATAGCATCAATACATTCTTAGAAATGTGTGTAAATGCCTCTGGTGACCGTGTGCAGAGAGTTCTGTCCTAGCACTGCATTGATGTGGAGGGGTGCAGACAGGCTTTCCGTTTGCACGCCTTCAGCATGCAGTCTACACCACCACTGCGCTGTGATTTCTGTTTAAATCGCTCCCTTTTGAGTGAGCGCAATGAACGGCTCGCCTCGCACATTGGAACATGCGTATACACTGGACCCCAGTGAGGAGATCTTATCCCACGCTAATATTCCAAACTGAGTAAAAATCGATGCTCATAGCTCTAAGGTCTGACATGCATCCTGAAGAGTAAAAGACGGCAGCGAGGCTCCTGCTTTGAGGCAATTTCTAATGTGTCCCACATGTGGTATTTGAAATACCAACTGGCGTGAAAATCAGCCTGTCAGTCATGACAGGGTGATCTCATGAGTAATTCCAGCAATAATACACGAGGACAATGCCATGTGACCCTTCTGCAAGGATGTGGAATGAAGTTTTAAAAAAAATATTTTTCATAAACCTGATTTGTGGAACAGTGGAAATGGCATGCCGGATTCCCGAATGACTGCATTGTTGCAATAATCCTTCGGGAAACCTCAGTTCTCTGAAAGTGTATGAAACAGAAGAGAAAGACCCGAGAACTGCTACCCACGAGCCGCCATCTTGAGTGTCAGTTGACTTCTTCATTCTCTACCGCATGTCAGGGATAATAAGGAAGGGGAGACGCGTGCCGGTAACCTCCTGACGCCCCCCTCTTAAATCCACCTGAGAGGATTCCGGCGCAAGATGTGCGCATGTCAACACATAAAAATTAACATCTTGCGCCGAAAAGAAGTATTCATATTCTTATAAAAAGAGCCTCGAACCGCCAGGCTTGAAGCTGATGTATCCTTACTTCTACCCTGCTCAGGACTTAAAAAATCCATATTCATGTCGAACAGCTGCCAGCCAACAGGTGCTGGCGAAGAGGGCGGGAACGCGGGGCCTTCCGCTGGAAGCGATTCCGGCTCCTTGGCTGCTAGGAGCAGGCAAGCAGAACCGCGGCAGCGCTTTAATATTGCCTCTAATATCTTGCAAAAACCGAGGTGGGAAACGGGACCCCACTGGATAATCAAGAAAGCACATCCTGCCATCAGTATAATTGCTCTCCAGGGGCCCGCGCTTTATGAGTTGTGTATTGCCGGCTGCGCTGAAGGTCAGCTCCTGAAAGCTGTGCACAGCTGGCGAGCAGTGCGAGTAAAACCCGAGGCAGGGCTGCCTCCCAAGCAGAAATATCATTTCCATGGGCCCCTCTTCCAAAATGCACTCGTTTGCAATCTGTAACTTGGATCCGAGCAAATCGCAGACCGTCCCCCCAGCTGTTCTGGAATTACACTCACACTTTCCATTTAGGCCGAGCTTGTTCTGTTACTGGGATGTATACCGCGCATCTGCACTGCATCGCAAATTAGAGTTCTAGGGTGTGTGTACGCCCACGGCCACCGTTACCTGTGTCAACTCAAATCCTCCTTCCCTCAAGGTCGCAAGGATCATTAGTGAAGCTAGAGGACACCTGAGTGAAAGCAGCAGGATTTGCCAAACACCTTTGTGTTCATTCTGAAAACGCAGTGACTGTAGCACCCTTTGCCAGGATAATTTTCGGCCTAGTAGATCAGAGATTCAGACCCTCCCCCCTCCCCCCGCAGGATCATCTCGGCCTTTCGGCCTTCCGGGGTTAATACACTGAGTACCTTTTAATTGCATACTTAAAGTGCAGAGCTATGGGGAAAACCGTCTCAGTAAGCATTATATAAAATACAATATATTAGTGGCCTTATTATTATCCCTGCCATTAGGATTAGTCTTATTATCATCATGGATATTAGATTAATACATGATAATAATAATACAAATATGTGTTACTGCATACCATATAATCCTAGAAGGAAGGCTGCACTAGGCTGCTCCACATTAGGCCCTATCTAAAGGGACACAACACGTGATGACAGGCTTTCCATGTGTTGAGCATGTTCATGTTCACAATGTACCTCCTCATTCCAGCGGCAGAACTTCAAAATGAACCTGAAGGAATTCAGTGTAAGCATGTGGTGGCCACAGGCATGAGTTAGGGAGCGGGGCTGGCTGTCTGAAGAAAACGCTTGGACCTGGAAGCCAGAATGGCATCCTACGTGATAACTTGGCTTTTTGGGAGAGGCGAGATATTGCTTTCCGTTCATGCCCCTGCACGTACCAATCTTTTGCCAGGCAGCATTGCTCATGGCACCACTCTTTTACCTCGCTGCCATTGCCTTCACCTATAATATCCAACAACCTACACTGTTATTTGCAATAATAGGTCCCCTCTTCTTCCACATCGCCATATATCTTGTATCACAATGTGTATTCACTTTACAACCCGCTATGCTTTCTTTTCTGAGATAGGGCCCCTACCAGCTGTTTTGTTGTTACAACCCCTAGCATCCGGGTCCAAGCAATTATTAAAAACAGAACTGTTAACATCATCACATGAGATATTCTTAAAGCTTACACATTGCACAAAAAGAACGTTAAAAAAGGAAATAAATCTAATGTGTCAGCTTTAAACAAAAATAAATTACTTTAAAAAAAGGGAATGCATTCGGGACTTTTCCGTTTTGACTCTTTGCTGATCAAGCTGCACAAGCAATGAGGTAATAAAATGCTCTATTTGGCCTCACATGGATTTTTGGAGGTTTACTGACCTTTGGTGCTACAACACTGCCTCCCTAAAATTGTGGTTGCAACACAAAGCATGATAAGAGGAGAGGAGGAATACGGCTCCCCATGCCACCCTAGTAATATATTGAATCACACTGATTTCAAGAAACATACAAATCATAGGCCTCATTACACGGACGGTGGTAACCATGGCGCTGTTAGCGCCATGGTTGCCGCCGGTATTTGACCGAGTCCGCCATGGTGAATGGCGGAATTACCGCCCTATTCCAAGGTGTGCGGGGGCAGTAATTCCCCATTCACCATGGCACTTCCCCATTCCCATTTTTGACCCCATAGGGCTCAATGGGAATGGGGAAGGCGGTAATTATGGTACCGCAAATTGCCGTAATTACCTCCAAGGTCCCTTTGCGGGTCACGTCCTTAACGGCTGGTAAAACCAGCCGTTAAGGTAGGGTCCCACAAAGGGCCCTCGTAGTATGGTGGTAAGGGTTTACTGGCACTGGTACCCTTACCGGTACTGGTAAACCCTTACCGCCATCCGCGTAATAAAGCCCATAGTCTTATGTTTCTATGCAGGGCTCTCTAAAGAAATTGAACAATGTCCTGAAGAAGGCAACGGTCAAGCCGTAGACAGCTGCCGAAACCTAAAATCTGCAAAGATAGGCTAGGAGCCATTGTCGCATGTTAACAGGGGTGGCACCAAATAAAAGTTACCCCTCTAAAATAAGCAAAGTTTATATTTTTTGACGTAGACCTGCAACCGGATTTACTTCTTAGTCAGCCTAGACAAGTAGTGATACATTTCCGGAATCACTCCTTGCGTAGTCTGAACAATTGACAGAATTTTAATTTACAGAATTTTCACATTAGTATATTATTACAGTGTGGTTAACAGAATTCAAGCTATAATTCCCTTGACATATGTGATGTATTGATGTTTTGTTGTATATATTTTTAAGTGTTTTCCGTGATTCACTTGTCTGATGCACTGCCACTTTGCACTGCAGCACTTATGACACTTCTATATATCTATTTGTTTTCCCAGTTACTGTATGTTATCACTATGGTATGGTACGAATCGATGTAAAAAGGCTCAATGAATAAATAGACCTATGCATGGTAGAAAAATATATTCAAGTCCACAAGGAGAAATCTGAAAAAAAGAAAAGGCCATATATGAGCATTTCCCTTTGGTTTTAGGCTCTCCTTATGCATTTGTTTTAGTTGTTGTTTAATCACATGATGCTGTTCATTTGTGCTAAGAGATGCTGGGAGCCCACTCATGTAATTGGCGCAGTGAAACAGGGGCATGCCATGCTTGCTTTCACCCATCAACCAAGCCCTTGCAGTGTGTTGCCTGCACGCCTGTGTGACATCTCTGTTTTTGACAGCTGTGGAGAGCAGCTGGGCAATGAGAGTGCAGCAACACAGAGGATCCCTGCACTTCCACTGCTCACTCGCCTTCCTAGCCTTCCATCAAAGGCAGAGTGACCAGTCAGTCAGAAGGGCAGGTGGGAGTGCAGAAGCAATGGACTCATTTCCTCAGGGCAGCTCCATCATTTATGTGCTGCATGGGAAAAGACGAGTGCAACTTGCTCTCCAGTCAGTAAGCCCCCTCCCCCAACCGCGCCACCCCTCTGCAAAGGCATTGGCAGCGGAGAGTCTGATGACATGGAAGAGGAAGCAACAATGGTACACTCGTAGCATTCACCAACATTACGGAGGAGGCGAGCGCATTCATTCCGGTCTATGGTTGGAGTACCTGGGCTTTGATGGAGGTACCTGGCAGTGGTGTCACTACATGGGGCTATGATGGCCTTTCTTAGTGGGTAGGTGAGCTCTTGGTGTCAACCCCAGACTTCTCTAAAGAACAGGGGTGGATTTGTCCCCCAAAAAAATGCCCAACGGTCACCACTCCTTAAACCATGCCTTTACACTAAGGGGTGTTCATGTTCCAAAACCCAAAACGAAATTCATCACTCTTACCACTTCCCAAACCCAGCCCCATTGAGTCTGATGGACTAAACGAAAAATTGGGGACTTACATCGGCACTTGTGATCCGGCGGCAATACCGCCAGACCAAGTAGCGATAATGGTAATTGCATTGGCTGGTATTGCAGCAGGTTTACTGCCAGGATACCACCCAATTTGTGATGAGGCCCACTGTCTTTAAACAAAGGGGTGCCCTGGGCCCAAAATGAAATTCCCAACTGTTACCACTTCCCAAACCTTGCCATTAGACAAAAGTTTTTTGGGTCCCAAAACAAAATCCCCAATTGTCACCACTCCTTAAACAATGGACCTCATCACAATTTGGGTGGTGCAGTAAAAATGCGACAATGATAGTGTTACTGCCACATTACCACGCATCCCAATCACAAGTTTGGGGGAAAGTTGGAGGATTCACCTGGAGCCACTTCCTGCCCATTTTTAGCAGAAATACTGCAGTGCAATTACCGCTGCGGCAATTGCGCCCAAAACGCACCATTGAGTCTGCGGCACTAAAAAAAATTGAGGATTTATACCGCCACCACCACTTGTGATCTGGCAGTAATACCGCCAGACCAAGAGGTGGTAATGGTTGCATTGGGCGGTATTGCGGCAGATTTACCGCTGGGATACTGCACAATTTGTGATGAGGCCCATTGTCTTTAAACAAAGGGGTGTCTTGGCCCAAAGTGAAATTCCTAAACTGTCCTTGCTCCCTAAACCTGGCCTTTAAATAGAGGGGTGCTACATATAACTGATGCCTGGGTTTTTGATGTTTGGGGAGCGAAGTGCTTGCAAAAGTGATTTCAAAACTGCTAGCATTTTCAAGTGTGCAGGGAAACTCCCTGTATCAAGCACTGACTGTGTAATGTATAAATTGCTTTAGAAACCAAATTGTGCTTTGTTTTAAATCTAAACCATATCAAGTGATATTTAACTGCTCATTACAAAAAGAAAAAAAAGTGTGTTCCCTTGAAGCTGTGTTTTGTGCCACAGAGATGGTGGCGTTTGTAACCACTAAAGGGAATTATTAATTGAACCTATACTTTTAAATATATATATATTCTCTCTATATCCTGGCCTGGTTCTTGGCTCATTGTTGGCACAGGGGGAGGGATCTCTGTGGCACTATATGAGTCATAGATGGGGCTTGTTGAATCCAAATCAATGGTGTGTTGTGGGCTCTCTTAATTGGGGAAGAGGGGGGAGGATCTCCCTATGTTGAGCGTGGTCTTCCAGTACCTTACGACCATCACTTTATGAGCTTTCACAATTCTTCCTGGTTATTCTCGGGAGTAATGATGCATTGTCAAAGACATCACAGGAAAGAAGCAAAGACACTGCTCTACTCCTATTCTATGAACCATAACATTCATACTGCACTTTGATGGGAAAAAATTCATCATCACAGCTACAGCACTATATGTTTCATCAGGGCCATAACTTATCTGTGATTCCTTTGGAGGCTTAATTGCTAGCACCCTGCTTGTGCTCTAGTCACCCATCAGCATGCTCTGTGCACAGGAGCACACAGTGAGATTGAAGTTCCATGGGCAATCTCATTAACTCAAAGCATTCAGAAAGCTTTCTGGGGCCCATGAATGCAGCAACTGCGCAACTCTGTCGTGGAAACATAGTGAATAGATGCTTACAGGGGGATTATAGGTTTCCTCCAACTCCAGATTACACTTCTGCACCAAATCTAGTTACTATGTGTCCCTTCCCCACACCAAAATAACGTCATTGCCTAACCATCAAGATTGGGGACTCTGCCATACGAACCTTGAAACCAAACATGAAAAGTAGTCTTGGCTTGACTATTGTGACTATTGTGGTTCTGTTTGGAAGAGACGCCAAACCTGTACATTGTGTAAGGCATTGTCGCACAGATATTCTGGGCCTGATTCACAAAAATATTTTACAATGGCGCAATCCCATTGGAAAACTTTAATGAATAAAATCAGCATGTTGGCACTCACAGGACATGTTTCCAGAAGCCTGGAATCTGGGAACAAACAAGACAAAAGCATAGTGTAAGGATCTGTCTTCCTCCTGCATCCCAGTGGAATCTGGTGCTTGCCACTGTGAACTGGAACTTATCATCTTGTAAATATGACTGTAAGAACTGGATGTAATACTTGGGAACTTAATAAAGAAGTTACTCATCCACACCATGAAGTCACAGTCATTATCGCAGAACCCCGATTTCCACATTGGCAACGAGGATGGGATTGAAACATGCAGCGTTAAAGTGACATTCTAAAATGATATGCTCAGTATTTGTGTTTTAGGAACATTTGTGATGTGGGGCCTGTTGACATCCCATAGCAAGCATGAGTGCGGATGCAACTGGTGGTGCGTGTAACTGATTTGATGTGCACTGATGGAGTGTAAAAGTCGTGGCCTCTGTTAACACATGCATGGTAGTGATGAAGCAGAATGATAAATAGAGTGTTACTGGCATCTTTAACTAATATTTGTTCCTACAGATGGACTTGGAATTAAAGTGTAGGTTGCCTAGTCAGGATTCCAAGAGTTTGAGCATGTAAAAGCTAAGGTAGAATGTTCTTCTACACTAATGTTTTTCTCCACAGGTGTGACTTTTGTTCATGCTAGAGTATTCGGACTTTTGTTATGCTAAAGTTTAGTAGTGTTGATTATTAAGTATCATTTTTGGTTGTTTCCTGGTTAGAAACCTTACAGCATTGTGATGATAAGGTGAAGATTTTATGCTGTTGGTGTGATGCTTGTGGTGTATTGAATGTGGTTCTCCCCAGGATGAGTTGTTGAGTGAGGAATGCTTTCAACACAGGCACATGAGGGGTGCTGGAGTCACTGAGTTTTGGTAAAGTAGTTACCCAAGTATCAGATATACTCAGCCTGGTTGGGAGTGGTGTAGAAGTCTAGGCACACCTTGGTGTTGTGAATGAAGTGTGTGAGGAAGTTTGAGTGTTTGTTTCATTGTTGGAGATTGGATATGGACGAGAGGTTTGGGTGCCTGATTGTGTGCAAAGTCTGGTTATGGTATTTCATGTGGTTGGTGATGTCTCTTCTTCACTCTGCAGAAAGGGAAAGGGGCTTTGTTGTAAAGTTTGTCCCACAGCGGTGAGGACGTTCATAGTTTTGGATGTTGTTAGCAGAATGTCTTAGTTTGGTGAGATGATGCACGTGCATTAACACTGTAGGTGTCTGTGTGAGTGTGTGTTTGAGTTAGCTGGTCGTGTTTTTGATATCTCTAAGGAGGGGAGATATCTAAGAATCTGTCTTCCTCCTGCATCCCAGTGGAATCTGGAGAGAGGGGGTTTGATTGACATTGGAATGTTAATGGGTGGAATCTTTGTGTATGACTGGTGTTCTCTGGAGGGCAGTTGGAGATGTAAGCCTGAGAGAGAGGATGTCGGTGGTTGCCACTGTGAACTGGAACTTATCATCTTGTAAATATGACTGTAGGAACTGGATGTAATACTTGGCAACTTAATAAAGAAGTTAGTCATCCACACTATGAAGTCAGAGTCATTATATCAGAACTCAGATTTCCACACACCGCCATAAATAGTGGGCCTGCTACACAACATTGTTCAAAGTTTTGTCCTTCTCCAATTGTGCAAAACCCTGTTGTGATTTTAGGGTTGTGCACTTGGAAATTGCACTTTGCAGAAGATATCTTAGTAATATAAACACACAGACTCAGTTTTAAGGAATTAACGCTTCTTTATTTGGTACAACATTTCTCCCTATACCGCAGGAGGGTCCACTTGCTTCTTTCTTTCCTCATCTGCCACTCTCTTCTTGCCACTCCTCTTCTGCCCACCTTTCTCTTCCCTCTGACGGCCAAGGAAGAACATGACTTGTGTGATCCTAGGACAGCCTCATTAGCCTTGCTGAAATCACACTTGAGCAAGTGGGAGTCTTTCCATGGATTCTGAATGGCCTGAGCATGATTGGGTCATTGGGAAGCACAATGGTCAATTCAGCTTAGAGGATGGGAAAATTGACCAAGCTAAGATACATTTGCACCAAATGTACTTACTGGTGCAAAAATGGCATGGAGTTGCATGACCAGTGCAGAAACAACCACCTGCTCGGTCTGACGACTGCAAGAAACGTATTGTCTGTGCAAATATTGTTGCCAAATTGAACGTCCCCGGCTTTGAGCCGGCCCAAAGCATGAGCGGTATGTGCGGTGGTACAAGGCCCCGCTGTCAGAGGGGCCCTCGCAAGGCACCAGTGTCTGCCTCAACTGCTGTGAAGCATCGATGCACAAAGCTCGCCTGAGGCCAGTGGCTCTCTAGAGAGACACCCATTCCCAGTGGGCCATCAGATGCTGCAGGTCCTTCAATTACTGTTTATCACTTTCTTTCTTCAAGCAGCGCATTAAAGTGCGGGTGATTTACATACAATGGTCAATTTAAGAGACCATTGTTTTGGAGGAGATGTTTGTAACGTTTCTGTGTTAAGAAATGCAAATAGGCATTTTCATTCTGAAAGCACACACAAAGCACCAGTCAGATGCCTAAATATATGCTCTCTTGCAGGTCAATTACAATATATGAAATTGTTTTTAAATTAGCTACATTATTTTCACATGTTCATCTTTAATGTATAGTTTATCTTTTGGTAGAATGTGATATTTTCATCACATCATGTATGAACCCTTCATTTGTCAAACACTGAGACACAATAAGGTAACATTTTCACACATTACATGTTTACGCCTTGAAAATACCTTTTCAAAACCCAAAGGCGATTTTTCTTTGCATTTTGCTGAATTGCATTTTGGTATTTGTAGTCTCCCAGTCAAGATGGGGGAATGATGCCACAATTGTACAATTTATGCTTAACATAGATCTGTAATGATT
The DNA here is from genome assembly GCF_040938575.1 of Ambystoma mexicanum. Taxonomy (NCBI): domain Eukaryota; kingdom Metazoa; phylum Chordata; class Amphibia; order Caudata; family Ambystomatidae; genus Ambystoma; species Ambystoma mexicanum. Next base: position 60,819,400 of record NC_090928.1, read on the forward strand.
TTTATATTTGAGTGGGTACCTTACTATGGTATGCATAGTTTTCAAGTCATCTTTATGAAGCAGAGTATTGTGTCACGACTCGCTCCCTTCGCTCCCGTTCCCACCACTTGGGGGCATGAATTGGGGTTTATTACCCACTGGACTTTTCCTCCGAACCTTATGCTACAGTGCTGTGATGATTTAGGAGCGCTAAATCCATATTTTCCAAGCTACGTCCCTTCCGGATCCATTCCAGGTTTTTGGCAGCCAGCATGCTTCTTTAATCAAATGGCTATGCTTCCCAGAATGTCTGGCCCACTGTTTCACCTCCACCCTTGCAGGACAAGGTTGGGTGGAGGGTAGGCAACACCTGTGGCTGCAGGTGCAGCAATCAGCAAACCTGAGGCGTGTGCTAGTTTAGCAACTTTAAAAGCCTCAATTTGCTTCAGTCCAGCGCTGGTCATTGATGCAGTGTTCCCGTTTGTGACTGGTCCCTTGTTCCTGGTTCTTAGCTTTGTGCTTAGTTCCTAGTTTCTATTCTTTGTTCCTTACCCTGGATTTCGAATTCATGAGCTTAATTGATTTCTGCTTTCCAGATTTTCCTTTCTGTCTTCCTCTATTTAAAGTTAGCTTTTATCAGTGCTTTTCCCTTTGGTGCAGCCCAGTTTGCCTGTGTTCTTTATTTCTTTGACTTTGCCCTTTGCTGCTGTAAACCTTGATGATTTAGTCTTTCCTCTTAATAGATTAGCTTCCTGCCTTTTTTCCTTGGATGGGTGGGGGAAGTTTGCCTTTATAATTTCGTTTTCCCTGCTCCTGCTCCTTTACTTTCCCTTGGAATCCATTCCATGTTTTCCCTTGCACTTCTGCATTTATTTCCCATTGATTATTAGGTGTAGTGTGCTGTTGTAGATAGCTCCTGTGTGAATGCCTATGTTTTCCTCACTATTCTATAATCACTATTCCTACTTGCCCCTTGTCTTGGGTCTTATGTATTTAGTTATCCTCCCATTGCTGTTATAGCCTTTCTGGGTCCCTGTTTGATCAACAGGGTTCGTGGGCTTACTGACATTCAAGTGGTATTTCTCGTCCTTGTGAGTACTGTTTTTAAGTTCTCTTATTCAATACCATCAAGAGTGTTAGCTCACAGATCCTGTCCTTGCTTGCCCTCTATGTGGGCTTAGCGCTGTCAGTATCTGTAATAGCATAGTGGGTAAGGAACTTGCCGACTTTCCTTGCAGTCATAAGGAGTGTCTAAGTGCTTACCCCACATCCCCTTTCATATATTTGTATTGCTGTCACACTCTGTTTGCACTCCTGGGTTTTAGTATACATGAATCTTGGTTCCTATGTGCATGTTGTTTGACTCAAAGCTATTCATTGTGTGATTTTGTGCACACTTCCCTTGCCATATTTGCTGCCTTAGTCCTCATCTGACATATTGTTAAAAGCCAGACCTGGGGCTGAGGGGAAACGATGAGAGGGCAAGCAAGTCCTGACTATGTGCCCAGGATGTGGCAAGAGAGGTTACAGTGCTGGAGACTGGTGCAGTTCTTTTTTCCCAATTGTGGCCATGTGCTGCTTTTCAGGGCACAAGTAAAGGATATATGTGTGTGGACAGCATAACTTTTTTCAGAGGGCAGACGCAACCACCTTGGGTGTTTTTGAAGTCAGTAAACCTGCGCAAGCATTTGGCTAACAGGATTTAACCCAGGTTGTCATGTTTTCAGTGCAGACACTTACCCAAAAGACACATAAAATGATCATCAAGCACTTGCTCATATTGGGATTTTGTTTTGTAGGGAATATTTAACTACATATTGCTTTGAGCACCTTTCATTCTTCGACCAACTTATTTAATGACAAAAATGTCCTCTCTGGTTATTTTTCTGTTGTTGATGACTATTTTTCAAAGGCCAATGTTCTTTTGTCTGGTGCACGTTCTTCTATGGGGAAAGGTCAAGTGAACTAAATGTATAGCTTTCACTTTAAGATATGTTTACGTACTGTGCATACATTCTTTGGTACCAGTTTTTGATTTTTGCTATGAGGGCAAAGGTTCCCACACACGAGAGAAGCGCGGGAGCCATACTCATCCCCATGTCAAACACACCACATTTTTCAGCACATTTTTTATTTATTTATGTTTACCTTTTTACCTTTGTAGAAAGCACACAAAGCCCTTGGGCATTTAGATGCCGTTGCCACAGAAATAGAAAAGAGGACACATGATTTACAGGAAGGTCTAAATGTATAAAATATCAGCAACCGTCTCCCAACCTGCTCATTTGCCTTTGCAACTTTCTACTATATGATCCCCTGCTATTCTACACCCGGTGAACAGTTTTGGCCTGCTCGCCCCCTCCAATCAAGACTCAGCAGGTACATTAATGGGCCTACCCTCTCATTTTGTAGTGAGCAGCACTTGATAAACGTTGTTATTGATTTTTTATTTGACAATCAAAAAAATCCTTATCTGTAGCTTCTGAAATAAAAGCATATTGCTAATTTGAACAAATAAATCGTAAAACTTCTGCAAAAACAGCAGTTGGTTTCAGTTAGCAAAACACAATCACCATATCTTTGCATTGCCTTCCACTGTGTTTTTAAACCATGTTTCAGAGACCTTTTGCAAACAATATTTCAATCAATTACATTTAGGAAGAGATGTGTTGAAGTTCCTGAATTGCAGAATGCTCCCAAATCTGGCCTTGACCACTTAACCAAAGTGAGTGCTGGCTCAACTTTTATCACACTTTGCCTTATTTGCCAAAATTAGAAGTCTGTAAAAGGTATTCAGCTGTCGGCTACTTCAAAAAAATGCCTCACTCCTGATATTGCCACATAGGTTAATATTGACAATTTATATACTGGATGTCACAGTGTATTTGTCCACTGCCTTACAGATAGCAACATCATTTAACTTCCCATGTTACCTTTGCATTCTAAAGACTCATTCTGTGATATCACTGATGTAACTATTTATGCAAATTAGGGGCCCCACACATCTTTTGTAACCTAGGGCCCAGCAAATCATGGGGCCGCCTTGGTCCCCAGGGTAAAATGTGTCCGCCGCCACTGTACTTTACATGATCCATTGAAGACTTCATGGACTCGCACCTCAACAACGCCCACTGGTGTGTGCTGAATAAACCACCCACAGAGCAATGGGGCCTCAAAACATGGGTAACTCCTGGTACAACTCAGACCTCGTCACCATTAAACGCGAGTGCAGAGTGGCTGAGAGGAAATGGCGTGCTTCCGGTACATCCTCTGACAAACTGGCCTGCCACCTGCTCCAACGGCAATACTGGCTCTCTGTCCGCACCAAGAAGAAAGTCCACATTCAAGATTGCGTCTCTGTGGCATCCAACAACTCAGACAAACCCTTTCAAATATGCAAGGAGCTGGCCAATCCTGCTGCAGTCTCTACCTCTCCTGTCCCCTCCCAGGCCCTCTGCACTGCCCTGGCTTCTCGTTTCATCTCTAAAACACAGGACATCCTGTCCTCTCTCGCTTCCTCTCCCCCGTCCCCCTCTACTTCCCACTCTTCCTCTGGCTCCTCTTTGGCCACCTCACCGCCCTCCTCTCTGCCTTTCCCCTGTACTCCCAGACAAAGTTTCTAGACAAGTCCCATATCTGAAAGTCTTGTCAAAACAGGTTCTCCCCTGTTCCTCCAAAACCATCAAGGACCACATTGACACCCTGGATCCTGCTCTGGCTGACTTCTGCAACCATTCCTTTCACCATTGGAGTCTTCCCTTCCCCTCTGAAGCACTCCCTTGTGCATCCTCTTCTTAAGAAACCCTCGGCCAACCCCTCCTGCCTGGTTAACTACCGCCCGATCTCCATCACTCCTTTCCTGGAAAAACTCCTGGAAAAGCTGGCCATCTCCCAGCTTAATCTTCACACTGAATCTGTCGGTTGTCTCCATGACCATCAGTCTGGCGTCAGAGCTGCCAGAAGCACAGCAACTGGTCTCCTGAACATCCGTGAGGTCCTGCTCTCAAACTTCAATTTCAATACCCCCTTTGTCCTCATCTTACTTGATCTCTGTTCTGCCTTTCACATGGTCAACCATGCCATCCCGCTCAAACGTCTCCATGATAACCTGGGTATTACCGATCAGGCCCTGGCTTGGCTGACCTCTTCCCTATCTGATCGACCCTTCCAGGTCCAACTTGGGTCCTTCCTCCCCTCTATCTCTACCTCTACCTTTGGTACCCAGCGGTCTAATCTCTCTCCCTGGCTGTTCAACCAATACCTGGCACTTCTCGCCCAACACATTGCCACTCTCTGCCCCAACTTTCAGTGCTATCCAGATGCCACGCAGCTCATTTTCAGGCGGCCTTCTTCCACCTCTTCTCCTTCTCTCATTTCTGACTGTGTGCTTTCCCAGAGTGGTGTGCCACCAATGATCTCTGCCTTAATGTCAGTAAAACTGAGATTCACCTCATCAGCACACCTGCTCCTTCCTTTCCTGTCACTCTGTGGCCAGCCTCTCTTGGCCCTCTTAGTGCTCCCACCTGTGAGGCTAAAAACCTTGTGGTCATCTTTGACTACACACTCTCCTTCTCCCCTCACATCTATGACGTCTCTAAGAAGTCACACTACCAGTTGCACCTCCTCAGAGTTATTCTTCCTTTCCTCTCCTTCCCCCAGAAGCTCACTGTCTCCAGAGCTTTGGTTCTCACTAACCTGGACTAATGCAACAGCCTCTTTCTAAATCTGCCTGCCTGTACTCTCCACCCTCTGCAACTCATCAAAAACAGGACTGCAAGACTTGTCCTTGGCCTCAGGTCCAGGGATCGTATCTCTCCAGGACTGCAATCCCTGCACTGGCTCCCAGTGGCTCTGAGGATTAAGTTCAAAACCCTCTGCACTGTCCACACGGCCTTCTGGGGCCTGTGGCCTCTATACCTTCAACTCTCTCTTCGTAAATATATTACTTCTCAAGCTCTTCGCTCATCCGCTTCCAACTCCATCAGTAAGTCGCTTCTGCAAGCAACGAGTTGGTGGTAGATCTCTTTCTTCGGCTGGGGCCTCCCTCTGGAACTGCCTCTCTGAAACTTGAGGAGAACCATCTCTGGTTCTGTAAGCACCTCAAGACCTTCCTCTTTGTGTCTGGTTTCTCTCTTCCTCTCCCCTGCCAAACTCCTGGCTGAAACCGAAACTGCACTGGTCACCTGGCTACCCTCTGATCTCGGGTCCAGGTGCCCTACCCACCAGTTGCACTCTGGCACTTCCCTCTTGGCAAACATTGCACTTGAGGGCTGTTTTCTGTATCCCTACAGTATTTATATTTACCATGTACTGCAGTGCCCCTCCCCCTCACACTTTTCCTTTCCCCACTCCCCTTCACTTGTGCGATCTCACTGTCACTTGGCCTAGTAAGATCGTTGTCTCTGTCTTCCCTCTGTTCCCCCTCCCTTGCCTCGTCGCGCCTTGAAACACTTGTTTATAGGTGCTTTATAAATGCCATATCATATCATATATCCCCACAGGCCCCTCTGCCGTGTACTGTGTAAGAACGTATATGGAAGGCGCTTTGGGAAAAGATACAAAAAGCTATAATTATCCTAATGTAAAATGTCAAGTCAGCCATGCACAACAGCGGGCAAAAATTTTTTGGATTAGCGTTGTTCTTTCACAGTTGTTTTACCTTAGTTTTTGTTTAATTAGTCTAGATATGTTGCTAATATGACTGGGTGTTTGTGTCTGCTTCTCGCGCTATTAATTTGAGAAGAGTTAATAAGTCTCATTTGTATAAAGAAACGTCCCCGTAAGATATACAGGAACCATGATCCGAAGAACGTGGCGTTTCGCTGGCGAAATCATGCATCTCTCTGGAGAAGTAGCCGTTTCAGCGGGAAAGGCAAGTCACAACATTCCTGCGCGATTCATTTATGAACAGTTTGCACTTAACGGCAGCGCGCGCCTGCCTCTGTCCCCTGTTTGTGTTTCAGAAGCACCATTTCTTGAGTTTCATTTTTCCCAATTGAACTTTGCCTGACATGAACGAGCTGCAGCTTAATTTTTGCCACAGCTGTCAGTGCCAACCGGGTGCCTTGTTCCCACAGCCTAGCGGGAGCTTTTGTACAGAATTATTTGGCAGAAAATGATCAGACAGGGATAGGTGGGAGGGAATCTCCAGAGGGCACATCTCAAAGCAGACAAGAAAGGTTGATATTAGGAACATCGATGGTCTAACAGAGAAAACATACCTTGACAAACCCAATAGGCCTGGCTTTATAAAATGCCATGTGCAGCCTCATGCACTCAGCTACACCCATTGTAGGCCTAGGGAGAGCCTCACATATCCAGCTATCAGCGCAAATGCTCAGATGCTGCATATAGATATGCGCCCAGGGACAGCCAGCATAGGCCCAGGTCGGTGCTTACATTAAGGAACATTTCTCACTGCACGCTGATGCCACATCAAGTGCTGTGGAATGGTGTAATCTGCGCGTTAAGGTTCTGGTGCTTTTTTTTTTTTTGTTTAGCAATTTTTATTAGGCTTTGTAATGGATAAATACAGGATATAATCATCAACAATTAACCATTATAATACTTGCTAACCAATAGTCCAAGATATAAATTTAAGTAAGGTTTTGGTGCTTTAACATCTCACTACACATAGGAGTCTGTATGCATTGTAAAAAATGACCCAGGCCCATTTCAGATTCACATATGTGTTAAAGCACATACGTTGTTTTAGACTATGATTTTGAGACCTTGTCAGGGCTGGGAGCAAGGTTCTGGAGGATTGAGGCCCTTGAGGGCATGCATCCCTTGAATAAGGTTGAATGCTCGAGGAGTTTTGAATGACAAGGGCTTCCCACCAAGTGCTAGCAGGCATGCTTCTTAACTCACTAGACAGCATGTAGACGACTACCTTTTCCAGAGTGCAATCTGCCTCAGAGGACAGAGGCATAATTTATGCTCACAATTCATTCTACATAACTCAAATTTAGTGGCCCCATTGGACTACACATTCCATCTTGCAATGTGCCTCACTTAGTGGAGAAGACCTAACAAGACTATATTTACCAGAATGCATTTTACCTTACTAACTACGGCAACCCGTTTATGACATGCACTCTCTGAAGTGAGTTAGTGTGCAGTCCGGTGTATGCAGTCTTAAGGCTACCCTCACAAAGGAAACCTGAACCACTGGCAATGTGTTCAGCTTATTTGCTCTCTCAGTACTTCTCAGAAGCCCATCCCAACTGACACTGGTTGGAGATTGGGTGTTAGTGGGTCGGCTAAGGGGCCAGGCTAGGAAGCTTATAAAGGAGCTGAATTACTTCATAAAGCAAGAGTGGGGGGGGGGTCCCAGTCAATGAGGTGGCCAAAAGATAACTTCTGGTTCTGGTGTGCATACCCTGCCAAATATATGCCATATCCCCCATGTCATTCATAAGATGGTTATCCATTCCTGTTTCTGCCTTTGCAATCTGGGACTCATAGTCCTGGATTTATAGTAGGAGAGCTAACCTATAAATTGCAGAATGCAGTAAAACCCAGGATTGGATGAACATCTCCCAAATTACATGGGATATGTTACTTTGTATGTTGTGTAAGGGTGCAGAAGAAGGACTTTAGCCCCAAATATGCCACCTTCGTGTCAAAGACCTTTATTAGTAAAAATAAAGTAAGCAACAACCTGCCCCTTCCCTATTTCTAAGACAGGGTTCCCTGCCTAAACTAAAGATCTATGGTGACTGTCAGGATGTCTGTTAAAGTAAAAGTGTCCACTGTCCTGTGTCCTGGCCCTTACACTACAAACTAATAAACAAAGCAGCACTAGGCTGACCCCATGAAAATGCCTCTTTTTTCCTGGGTGACAGTCACAATTCCGCACAATGTTTCCTTGCTTGGGGCAGGAGAATGCCCGCTTTTCACGGCATTCTGTCTTAAGCAACCTGGCAGAACGACTCCCTCCCTCAGGTCACAAAGTAAAAAAAAAAGTTCTAAATAACAGGCGTAAGTGGGACCAAGCCTCTGCGGAAGAATATAACGCTGCAGTTCCTTCTTATAAGTGTTCTTCATGGCTCTTGTGTCCCACCTCGTCCCAGTTCTTGGATTAGCTATTTTCCTGATGTTCTTTTTTACCCAAGTACTTTCCAGGACCTAGAAAGAGATTAGCATAGGAAGAAGAGGCCAGAGTGTGTGGGATGTGATATTCCTATAAGGGTTACACCCTAGATGTTGTCTTTCTCACTCGGGGGAAGGAGAGCCCCTCCCCATGATATTCTGCCTCATTTTAACACCCCAAGGGGACAATCAGGAAGCAGCCTAACCTCTCTGGCCTTATGGGAAGGGGTTTCCCCCTTCGGAGAAGTGATGACATCTAATGGGTTGTCTCAATTGCCAAATGGCTGTTTTTCAGGTAAGAAATATACCCTAACATTAATTAAATGATTCACTGGACTACCTGACCCAATTTGTTTGTCTTTTGGCATGCTATAAAGTGTTTATCCTTTTTGTATTGTTAAATGACTCCAATCAAGCAATCCCACTAAGTCAGTGCCTGGTCTGGGATGCCCAAGGGAAGCCCTTATTTATATATTTTTATGTCCAGTTCGTGTACTCTGGATGACAACCCTTATATAACACCCCTCTCTTAGAATCCCTCTGGCCCCACTGAGCCAAGAAGTAAGTTTGTTTTGCAAATTTAAAAGGTTTATTTGAGAATTAAACAATATATATATATATATATCACACTTTTATAATAATTTAATAATTGATATCACCCTTGTGAATATGAGCAGTAATCAGCAATAGGTAATCCTACAATAGCACAGTTTTGGTGATTTATGACTAGGAACAGGGGAATACGGTATTAGAGAATGCTTTATGATTTCAAGGAGATGCAAAGATGAATAAAAGGCAGTACAGAAATAAACTTGATATGATTTCAGCAAAAGATAATGTGATCACTTTTTCTTTGACAATTCACTCCCCCCCCTATGCAATGTAAGGAGATGGAAGTAACACACACAATTCTCAGGAATACACACAAATGCAATACAAAGTTCCAGTTCCCCCCAGCGAGCTTAGAGGAAAACAGGTATGATTTTAAACACAGGCAAAATCCTTTTAAATGTGGTGGCAATGAAGTGAAAAATATACTTTGCTATACTATGCTTTTAATTCCCTATAAGAGGTTCAGAGTGAGTGAGAGATACTTTAAATCAGTTCAGGCCAGCCCTATCAATGAGTCAGGGATGGTTATCAAGTTGAAAACAGAATTCCGTGATGGAAGCAAAAGACAAATGTTTTTACACATGGCTGGAATGAAGCAAAATGTCAAATCGCTGCAATTTAGTCGCGTGCGTCGAGCGCAATTATGGAGGAAGTATAAGGAGTATAAGGGCCCGCTGGAAAGCTTAGAATCTTAGCATTAAGATGAAAGTTAAATTTCGTTCCTAGGACAAATGGTTCCGGAGATACGGACGATTTTGTGAAGGTAGATTCTCGAAATTAAAATAAAGCTCAGAACGACAAATGACAGTTTTGCAGCTTTAGAATGACAGAATGACACAATTTCTAGGATGCAGTTCTCAATAGGTTAAAATAGTTTTAATTAGATTATATTAAACTAAGAGATTGGGTTTTGCACAGTTCTGGCTGAGTACTCATACTATATTTTGGACAGGAATGCGACTTCGTCACGGATCGGGTCAGGATTGGCTGCGGTTCTCTCGCCACTTGGTACTGGCTCTGCGCACAGCGATCTGGGTCAGCTCTGCTCTGCAGGTCTGGTCTGGCACTCTGCACTGTACGGATCTCTGGACCTCTGGTCTCTCTGGATACAGCACTGCTTTCTGGTTCTGCTACCAGTTCTGGCAAAAGTTCTTGGCAAAGAATTCAAACAGCTCGCCCGGCTGTGAATAGTTTGGTTAGGTTTTGAGGCCTGCTGAAGAGAACTCAGCTTCTGGGTTAGGCCTTTGCTTTAAGTTCTGGAGTCAGAGTTCTAAATTCTGGTCTCTGTCTTGCTGGAGTCAGTCCGGATCTCTGGATGTGAAGTCGTCTGTCAGCGTGCTCCGCAAGGAAATGGAAATTGAATGTCACTACCTGGGTTCCAGTGGCTCTTTTTATGTCTTTTGAAAATGGGTGTGGATTCTAACTTGCTTTGCCCAACACACTCACGATTTGATAGGTCAAGGATTTCTCTTTGACCTGATTTGGGAAGGGAACAGTGAGTCAGAGTGATGAGGTAGGTTTATGGTCAGAGGATCCTCTCCTTGTCAAATTGTACACAAATCTATTTCTGATCCAAATACCCATTTATCTATGTACCATTTTTCTAATATTATCTGTCCAGTTAACCTATTTTCTGTAGCACCAAACCATCCGATCCCTGTCTTTGTAAGATGTTGTGTCAACTTTTGACAGAATTCTGCCCTTTTCATCCAGATAACGACCTCTAAACTTTTCCAGATTTTACACAAACGTGCACAAGGAATATGGGCATCAGATGATAAAGTGTCAGATTTTTAACATACAGACATTTGGAGTAATACCTTATTTTCCACTACTACCCCCAAGAACATACCACAGATTCCTAACACCTCTTAAAATGTGCACAGAAAATCACAAGAATAATGATATTAATTATATAATTTTGACAAGTCTGTGCTATGAATTATCCATCTTTTTAAAATTATGCTCTGGCCCAGAGGGTTGTTGTTTCCCAAAGCACACAGTGGAATTTCTGGTTTGTCCACTTCCTCCAACTCAAGTTGCTCACAGAGGCTCTGGGAACACAGCTGCTGATCAAGTTTCAACTCCTGCCGTTAAACAATTTAAACCTATGTGACACTCAAGAGGAGGTCACTCATTTATTCTAAACATTTCGATTTTAGTGGCGTTAAGTCCAATTTCACTTCAGCTGCTGACATCCACAGCTCAGCCAGTTTCATTATGAACATTATTTTGGGCTCTTTCTCTTTCCAGATTTCGTATGCACACAAGTCTACCTTCTGCCAAATGTCTGCTGGTGTTCATTGAGATTTTTGAATATCTTGCAATGTTTAAAATAGGCATTTTTAGCTTGCATTTCAGAGAAACAAAGGTGATTTCAAAGCGCTTTCTGAGCTAACCGGCACTGTTGTTTTTCCTTTGGCACACATTTCACCCATGGCACTCCTGGCCCATCACGCTCGCACTGGTGGGTGGCAGGTCAGGGGAACATTTTGGTGTGCGCCAAAACTGCACGGTTTTCCTGGATTCTGGCGCAAATGTGGGCTTTTCCGCCCTCTTGGATTTCCTAAACCCACAGCACCAAGTGTTGCAGCATAATAGTCCAAACGTGGGTCATAACACCCAACAGTATCATATGCACTAGCTTGCTCTCCGAGGAGTGGTTTTCAGCTAGACTCTTTTTTAAATAATTTCTGAGAGATTTTCCAAACATTGGCTGCACCTTCAGGAACTACTACAGTTTATCAAATATTAAAAACAAAATGTCATCCACTTCCAGCCTCTCAAAACACAGTAGACAATGAATTCTGTTTCACAGCGTGAACATATCCTACGTGCCACTTCCTCCCACATAATACCCCTTGCTCAGAGTGAAGAATGGTGAACTACAGATGAAATGGTGATTTCTTTTAAGCCCCCCTAGTCCTACCCATGAGCCTACCCACTGACCTACCATAGGCTGATACATGGGAAGTGGGTCTAAGGCAGAGGTCTACAACCTGTTGCTCTACAGATGTTTTGGAGTAGGACTCCCATGATCGGTCACCATGACAATACTGGCTATGGCTGATGTGAGTTGTAGTCCAAAACATATGGCGAGCCAAACGCTGCAGACCCTGGCCTAGGGGCATGATGGGATGGTTGCAGAGGAGCTGACTGAGAAGACAGGAGTTGGTTTGACAGTGTCTATAGATGGGAATGGTTGGTGCTGCCTTTCCGGCTTTCTATTGTGCCTGACAAGCTCTTCCATTGTAGGACACAAACAGAACAATCAATGATATCTGGGGCACCTTGTGCCTGCATCACACAGCCGTTTTTCTAGGCATGCTACAGAACTAGCAATTGAGAGTTGAGGTTAAAGAGTGGCACACACAAATTCTGCCTTTTATCCAGAGATTTCGGACCATTGGATACACCTAATGGAACCGTCTCCAAAGACATCTGACATTTATTTTAGCCATTGCACACTGTGGGCCCACTATCCCGTATTTTCTTTGCATCCTGGAACTTATTTTTGCTTACCCAATTTTAAATGCAGAACGAAACGTCATACATCTGCCACTTGCTACAATACATATGGTGGTGGCATCATACTACAAACACAGTTACCTCAACCATATTTCAATGCCACATTTGGTGAGGATTGGGTTTTATCGAAATTCTGCACTGAGTATTTCAGAAGCGGATGGAGGAATGGGAGGACCCCATCCCAGCAAATGTGTTCATGGTATGTAATCTGGGTGGCTCTGCCCCTGCTTGACTGACTTAGGAAAATCCAGACAAACAGAGAAAGAGAGGTTGAGGAAGACCCTCAGGGTAGTTGATAATTCTGTCCCATCACAGGGCTGGAACATATATGCGTCCCCCTGATTGGCCAGAATGTTCTGCCTCTCAGCCAGTCAGTGGGCCAGATATTCTCTGACACCTAAGGTGTCTGGAAGGCCATCCCAGCTCCCACACTGTTGGCAAATACATCTATTCCGCTTCCACCCCAAGAATTGCACTCACTTTTATTTATTAGCCTTTGCTTTTAAGGATTTACGAATGGTAAGGTGATTACGTACCTTTCTCCTACATGCTGGCTGCGCATAAATCATTGCTCAAACTAAATATGGGCTTATTCTCGTTAACATGATTTTTGCAAAGGTTATGATTAATGTTGTGTCACTGTAACACAACCAAATTGTAAAGCCTGACCAGTACTTACTTTGTTTTCTTACTTTTTACTGTTGATTGCTAGAGCTAGGTGTAAGTCTACAGTCGTTTGGAGGCTTTCGATTCTCAGCCCTGGCCTCTGGGACTATATTTCCACCTCTCTGCTTAGATAGGTTGCTTGGCGAACATTCTGGAACACATTGAAAACTCTCTTTTTTTAATTAGGATTCTTCTTCTGTATCTCATGATTACTTGCCATAACTAATTACATCTGTGCTTAGATGCAGTTAAGTCTGCTTCGAAGTGTGGCACATTAACAATTACAGAAGAGATAAGAAGGAGATTAAAGTTCTGACATTTGTACACGGTTTTGGGATTCCAGGCTTACAATACATAATTATTTCTCCAGCAATGTTGATTCGAAAGAAAAGACCTAGCGGAAGATGATAGATGGATGCGCGGACAGATGGACAGGTGGGTATATGAATGGGTGGATTTGGAATCACGGAGAGAGAAGCACAGATGGATGATGTATCGTTGAGTGGAGGGACCAATGGATAGGTGGATGGAAATATAAATAGATCAGAAGAAGGTAGATAGTGATGATCAATGGATAGATTTGAAGAATTTAAGAATATATAGCTAGGGAGGATCTTTTCCCATGGCACTTCTTTCAGTTATTTTTTAAATGAGGATGGCCTGTAGTGGAGTGACAGGAAGGGCCCAAAGAGTTGGGCTGATATTGACCACCAACATTGTACTAAGGCATAAAGAATCCCTTGAATTGCAGGGGTGGCGGGAACACACATCACCTACATTTGCATCTCACTTGTTATTTTATTAGACACAGCCTCATTCTCATATTTTAATATGTCTCATATCTAAAAACTAAAACTAGAAAGTGAGAAAGGAGAAAAAAAGAGAAACAAGAATAAGTGCAAGTGCGAAAGGAGAAAAAAAGAGAAACAAGAATAAGGGCAAGTGCTCAATTTCACCAAAAAAGTTTGCTGTGGTTTCATCCCTACAAATTACAAAAAGGGATGTTATTTTGTGGTAGGTTTCATCATGACGGTAAAAAGATATATGTGGATCAGTAGGGGGCAGAGAAATGGGAAAGTGTGATGGGAGTGAATATGGAGGAGGTAAGGGACATATGGGGGCTCCTCCATTAAAATATCTTTTTTAAAACACAATTACATCTACGTGATTTCATCCCCATAAATTACAATGATGATGCAATCACAACCTTTAACCTGCTTTCAAAGAACGATTACTGGCATGATAGGCGTGGATGTAGGTTCCACAGGCACCCGTTGGAAGATATGACATTTATGGATTCTGCTAGGGCGACATACCCCATCTAATTTCCCCTCTATGTACAGTCCTACCCCACAATTCTGGACAATAATCAGCATTATTCTCAAAATTCGAAATGTATTCAAAAGAATTGACTCAATTTAGACAAAGGTGGTCTCCAGATTTACACCATCAAGCTTACCACAATATATACATATTACAGGGCCTGCGGTAGGGGCACCTGTAGTTATGGTTAAGTTGCTCAACTCACAGGAAGAGCTCTTTTCGGGCGGCTTATAACTTTGCTTCCCCTAGATGAATCCTCACCAGACTTTGCAAAATAAGTATATTGCCCCCTTGGATTGAATCTGCAACGTCTGGTGAGGTTTTCGTCCAGGGGGGGCAAAGGTATAGGGGGATCCTCAAAATGTGTGGTTTTCCTCATAGAAGCATGACATTTTTTTTGCTCACATCTACAGCCCAAACCGCTGGATGGATTTTCACAGAATCTGTGGTATGAGAGACGGTTTGGTCCCCAAAGCGTGCTTTTGTAAATTTGGTGTAAATCTGTGCGGTAGGTTTTTTAAAAAAAGGGCAAAAAGTAGGTAAAAAAAGAAATTATTGATATCTGAGTCCGGTCCGCAGACTCACTTCCCTTTTTGGTCCGCGGGCACCCTTCTGCACCAATGAGAGACCGTTGTGATGTCCACGGACATCAGACGCACCCTTTGATTGGATGGTGAAAAACCAGAGCTGCACAGTATTTTGAAATGGTTGCCTTGTTGGATTTGTGGCAGACTCCGTTGTCGGCGAACGTCGCAGTAAAAACATATTTAAAAAGACAACATTGCACTTGTTTAAACAAATGAATTTATTCCTGGGGAGGTGAGGGTTGAGGAGGATGGGATTGGATATGGCCATAAAAAGCCAAAAACGGATGGTTTTCCACCTTCAAAGTTTGCGAACAGTTTGGGACAGCTGTGTAATGTTCGTAAACATTTCAGATGTTCGGGGACATCTATACATATTTTTGCATTACAGGGTTGGTGAAAAGCAGTTTTTGCATGGTTTATAACTTTGGCACCACTGAATGAAACGGCATGACATTTTGTGATATCATTCTAGATCGCACCTTCAATGGTTCGACAGGGTTTGTTGCTGTTTTGCCAAGAGGGAACAAAATTAGAGGTGGGTTCCAAAGTATTTGAAAGGTTTACACATTTGCTGCTGTTTCACAAATCTGCACAAAAGTTTGCAAAAAGATGTACGACCCAGATTTGAATGTGTTTACAAAGTGTGGTGGGATTTTGTGTAGAGGGGGCACAATTAGAGGGGGGGTTGAACATTTTTAGATGGCTTATAACTTTTGTGCCATTTGACGAACGTGTACAAAAGATTTTAGAAAGATTATAGACCCAACCTTGATTGGTTGCAAAAAATCTGAGGGCCTGATTCTCAAGTGGGTGTTAACTACCGAAAATGTCCTAAAAAATTGTTAAAGACATTTAACACCTTATTCTGAAGGTGGCGCATTCTTCTGAAGTCGGACTGAATGCGCCACTTTCGTACTATGGAAGCCGGTTGCTATGAAGGGCCAAAAACGACCTAGCAACCGGCACTTTCTTTATCTCTCCTTTTGCATGGGTATTCTTGTGGCACTCCTCCAATTTTGGAACTGCCTGAAATTGGCGCTGAAGTACGGTACCAAATTGGTGTCATACAGGATCAGTGCCACAAGGAGCACATGCACAAGAGTAGTGCCACAAGAAGCACAGGGCTGTTTCGGACCTACCTGTCACAATCTGCACACGCAAACAGCACATGCTTTTTTGTTTTCATCTCAGCAACATTTTCGTTACATAATGATTCCCTTGTTATTTAACGAAAATGCTGCCGAGATTCTGCAATACGCCCATTTCTATTAGAAACAGGCAGATTAAAGGGAAAGCACTGTCGTGCTTTGCTCAGACACCCAGGCCCACATGAGAATAGCAGTGGGGCCTGGGCATCAAGAAATAGTACAGTGAGTCGTGCTATTTAGCACGCTCACTGCGCTATGATGAGAATCAGCCCCTGAATGGATTTTGTCAAGTGGGAGCTAAGTTATATGACTATTTTATGTACATACATTTTAACACTTTAAAAAAAAATGTGGACAAATTTGCAGCAAAGTCGTGTAAGGAGAATTGGCAAGGACCTGAAAGCATGGCTTTACAAATGTGTTTGTGTTTTATTTTTTTAAAGTGTCATAATGTAGGTACAAATAATAGTTATATACTTTTGGTGACTGAGGTACAGCCTATGACCATGGGCAGTGGCCAGATTGTACAAATCATGGACTGAGGCTATGGACAGTGGGCAGATTGTCTGAGTCATGGCCAAAGACCATGACTCAGACAATTTGGCTACTGACCATGACTACGAGGGACTGGCAATGGGGTTAAGTTGGGTATGGCCAAGAGGGAATGCCTATGTGGTAAAGTTTTTCAAAATCAGGAAAGTTTTGAATGGGACATTTGTTTTTGCCTGTGGCTAACATTCTGCCCCTGGCTACAGCTCGAAGTGCTGCACAGGATTGTAGCAACAAATCGCTGTCATTACCATTGCAAACACTCCGAGACAATGCTAATCAGCAGATAATTACTGAGGACGCTGAACCAGGTTACCACGCCACCCCTTCAAATAATTAACCACCTTTATTTGCAACTATAGTAGGACAAAATATTGGGATTGCATGCCGGACTCATTTCCACAACCTCGCAGCAATGACTGGTCCACAATCCACACACATTGGGAAAGATCCTAGAGAGTCGAAAAATGTGTCGGCTGACTTTCAACAATAAAGAGAGCACCAACAATGTTTTTGAACACTGCTTTATTACAACAACAGCTACTTAGTTAATAACCCAGCGCTAAGGTTAACAGGGCTCACTCTCCTATCCAAAACCTAACACTGGAAGAAGGAATGGCACCTTCACAAAAGAACCCCATCACCAGCAGCAGTGTAATCCATTAAAGTAGTAGATGAAACGCAGTGATCTACCCTTTCTACGGCCCTGCAATTACTTGGTAATCGTGTACTTTGATTTGATTATTGGGGCAGGCAGCTTGGCTGAAGCCCTAGGTTTGAATGGGAAAAAATATTTTGCTTTCGGGTACAGACTGAAGTGCTGTACTGAATTACAACAAACCTGCGTGATCAGCATCAGTAACGAACTGCAAGCATGCTTTTGCAAATCTGTTTTGTATTTTATTTTTCCAAAGTGTCCAAATATAAGCACAAAAAATGGTGATATGAGTTTGGTGCATGGACAATGGGCCTAGCCCTCGGCAAGGATGAATGCCGGCTCTGATTTACTTATTGGGGCATGCAGAATGGCTGAAGCTCTAGGCTTAAATGGTAGAAAATAATCCTGCTTGCGGCTGTAGCCCAAAGTGCTGGATGGGATTGCAGCATACTTGCGTGAGGTGCATCAACAAGGACCTGAAAGGATGCTTTTGCAAATCTGTCCCGTGTTTTACTTTTTTGAAAGTGTCGAAATGTAAGTACAAAAAATAGTGATATAACTTTTCTGCTGTGGGTTGTGGGCCTGGCCCTCGGCAAGGACGAATGTCTGTTCTGATTTGCCTATGGGGTTATGTGGCATGGCCGAAGACCATTCCCCTGGATTGTGGAAACTGGCCATGCAAGCCATGAGGTTCCATGTGTTAATATCCCCGCAAAGATATCCCCATACAAAAATATCGGCATATATTTGGGGCAATATTAAGCTATGGAACCTGCGGGGGACACCCCCGCAATTCCCATATTTTTTAAAAGGGAGCGGGGGACACCCCTGCAACCCCCAGTCCCATTTAGCCCATAATTTATCCCCAGCAATAATATTGCCTATGGCCTTACCCCACGACCATATATATGGCAATATTATTGGTGGGGATAATATTACCTGATACCAGCCATGAGCAGTGGCCATTGGTTACATAATTAGGGTATTGTGGGCACTGAACTAGGTTGCTGGTTAGGTGAAGTGTATAGCAGGGGTTGTTAGGTGGGGCTGGGGTCATGGTCGAACCTCATTCCCTAGGCAATTAAACAATGACTTGCACCCCCAGCATGTGCTGCTGATAATGATTCACATAAGTATGCATTGGAAAAACTATGTTTGTTAAAGGAGGTTTATAGTTGTTTAATATATGTTAAAATGGGAATTATTAATAACATATATAGTGATGTAACATTACAAAACATTTTCACTTAAAAAAAACGATTCAATTGACAGAAAAAACTTTATTAAACAGACATTATGGTTAAGATGTACCCCACCCTTGGGACTCCTGTGCTCCAGCAGTTAGCTATTGGCCTCCCACCTAGGCATCCCTTGGCAATTTCCTCCTAAACTCTCATGATCATTTGACCATCCATACTGCCCCTTTTATTTATGGAGTTCTCTCACTGCACAATGCATATGTGCATTTATAGGAGAACTATGTATAATTTTTTGGTATAAGTACGGGAAATGCAGATGCAAAAGATTTGTAGAACATTGTTGAGTGGCATTTGGTGGGTGGAAATTTAATATGTTGTTAGGCTATATGTAGAGTTTTTTAAGTGATTGATGGATATATGTGTGAATGGTTTAACGTAGGCAATGTCATGACCACGGGTATCCCTCTTAAAAAGATCTCCAAGGTTTCCTGGGTAGTTGCCTACAATTCCTGGTCCAAGAGTAGGGAGAGCTTAGTGGGTTAGCGGATCTAAAACCACTTCCTCATCTTCCAACATGGCGGTCTGAATATGCACCTTGAATTTCAGGCAGCAGTCTAGTTGCTGCAGCTCCTAGAGTATTTAAGCGCCTCCCTCTGTTTGTTCCGCGCTTCGCATCTGTTGTTATCAGCGAGGCTTACCGCGGTCCGGATTCCTGTCAGAGATATTCTCTGATTTCCCTAATTGTTTCTGTCACAGTTCTTGCCCTCAGTCGTCAAAGTAATTTTCCTGGTCCTTTCACAGTGCCCTGCCCCTCCACTGTCCTGTCCTTCCCCGGCTCCTGACGTGTGTGAGGTTTCTGAGAGAAAACTGTTCCAATTGTTTCTCGTCTACCTCAGCGAAACGCAAGTACCATGGTGTTGTGAGGAGTTTTATGGTTATGGTTTATGTCAGGCAGTTACAGTAATTCATCACTTGTTTTTACGAAGTGCTCACCTCACAACCTGCATGCGCTGTTACAAGTCACGCCGCCTCACTAAACGAACTAGCGTTCGAAGAAGCCCGCATCCATGTGTCTGTAGGCGCATTGTTTGTTCTGGCAATTGTTGTATTAATGTGTACATTTTCTGCTTCCCATTTCGGATGAAAAGAGGCATATAAGGTTGCTCCGTATTTCCTCTAGAATTCACTGTGGAGTATACATTGCCTTGAGTTTAGAGTTGGCCATGGGAGTTGTGGTCACGGAACTCTCCTTTATAGCAACCTCCTCATTCCTCTGTCAGTAAAATACTGTTTTTCCAGCCCTGTGTGCAATCAATCCCATCTTCAGAACCTGCGCCCCTGCATATGTTGCAGGATGGATAGTTCACCATACCATAAATTAAGGTAAGGGGGGGTTGGAGTCACTTCGATTCAGAATCAGATTGAGATAGAATCACTATTCCTCAGTTAGCAGGGAAAGCCCCCTTAAATAATTCCTGGTATTTTCTTTAGTTGTTTCTTAGACCCTTTGTGAACTTGAAGGTAGTTTCAGCCAAAAGAGAGAGAGAAAGGGTAACAACGCACTCTGAGAAAAGAGAAGAGGTCAGTTGGAGTGGTGCTCCCGCAGAGTCTAAGGTAAGCTCGTCAGTTATTACAGAATCGGGCTGGGCAGGTACCCTTACCCCAAGGTAATGCACAGGCCTCCACCTCTACTTCACCACCAGTTCCAGTCCAAGTAGTCCTCCCAGGGAATATTCCGTTAGCCCCTCCAGAGCGTTTTTCTGGGGACCCTAAAAAGTTTACAGTGTTCCTGAATCACTGCAGATTGCATTTTCTGTGCAGACCTGGTACTTTCCCAAATGATCATTCCAAGGTCGCATTTGTGCTGTCCTATCTGGGTGGATATGCGGCGGATTGGTCCATCCCCTTAGTCAATAGGGACGATCCAGTGTTACAGAACTTTGCTGAATTCCAACGAGAGTTAGAGAAGCTGTTTGCTCGTCACACACAAGGACAGGCATTAGACAATGAGTTGCTATCGCTAAAGCAGGGCAACCAAGATTTACTTGCATATGTAGCTACTTTTAACAGGTTGGTGGCAGAAACAAATTGGCCGACAGAAAAGAGAACTACCCTGTTTTATCGTGGGCTACGCAGTGAGTTGAAGGATGTCTTGGCCCAAGTTGTGAATCCGCCTGAAGGCATTGCAGAATTTATAGATTTAATTATTCAGTTGGATCATCGTCTTCAGGACCGAAGAACAGATCGAGCCCGTCAAGTCAACCAACCGTTTGTAGTCCGATACAGAGAACCATTGGCTAAAACAGGGGTTGATGCCTGCTCGGAACCTATGCAGTTGGGCGGAATTCGAGGCCCCATCTCCCAAGCCGAGAGAGAAAAGAGACAGCAACAACAGTTGTGTCTATATTGTGGCAAGGCTGGACAGTTTCTAAAAGATTGCCCTGTGAAGCCTGCTCGGAAACCTATTGGAGGTGTTAATCAGGACAAAAAGGAACAGATGGCGGAAAACTCCAGTGCCCGACAAGTCTAGAGGTCCGCCTGTCGAGCATGAAGAAGGTTGCAGCGACCTCACACTTCGTGTTCCCTATCGTCCTTTTTGATCATGAAACTCCCACCGTAAGGCATACACTAATTGCATACATTGACTGTGGAGCGATTGACAATTATATGGATCAGAAGCTAGCTAACAAATTGGGAATCCCTTTGAGGAATAAGTTAGAAGCTGAGAATGTTTCTGGGGTCGATGGTACTCCACTGGTGTCTGGCCCCGTTACTCAATGCACTAACCCCTTAGTTATGCTCAGCCAGGAAGGAAACAAGGAGACAATCTCTTTTGACCTAATTCAAGCCCCACAATTCCAAATCATTTTGGGAATACCCTGGCTGGAAAGGCACAACCCATTAATTGATTGGTGTGCTTGAACTCTGACCTTTTCCTCTAAGTGTAAAAAAATGTGTTTTTCAGCCAAAGGTTCCGAATTCGCAAGACAGTCTGAAGTAATTCCCAAATCCACTTTAGGTCTTGTGGGATCCTTACCAGGAGAATATAAAAGATTTCAGAGTATTTTTCAAGAAGAAAAGCAAGCAGAAGTTTTACCCCCACACAGACCATATGACTGCCAAATTGATCTCATTCCTGGAGCTCAGCTTCCGTGTAGCAGAATTTATGCCCTCACAGAAAAAGAAAATGTTCATCTGAGATCCTATGTGGATAGGTACCTAGCTAATGGTTTTATCCAACCATCCAAGTCGCCGGCGGCATCACCTCTCTTTTTTGTGCCTAAAAAGGAGGGCGATTTGAGGACCTGTATTGACTACAGAGCACTGAATCAATTTACGGTAAAGAACCGTTATCCTCTTCCTCTTATTTCGACCTTGCTGGATCAGGTGAAACAAGCGCGGATATTTACCAAGCTTGATCTTAGAGGCGCTTATCACCTCATCCGCATCAAGAAGGGGGAGGAGTGGAAAACCACCTTTCGAACGCGGTTCGGTCTCTCCGAGTACCAAGTAATGCCCTTTGGGCTGTGCAATGCTCCTGCGGCCTTTCAATCTTTTATGAATGACATCTTTAGAGAATTGTTGGATATCTGTGTGGTGGTTTATGTGGATGACATTTTGATCTTCTCCGTAAACCTTTCAGATCATGTGAGACATGTGACATCGGTACTTAAAACCTTGGAAGAAAATTCTCTGTATGTAAGGTTAGAGAAATGTCAGTTCCATGTCCCTGAAGTGGAGTTTTTGGGTTTCATTCTGTCGGCAAGTGGAATTAAGATGGACAACAGAAAGGTCGATGCTATTCTTTCGTGGCCTGCTCCTACTTCGGTCAAAGGAATCCAGAGCTTTCTTGGGTTTGCAAACTTTTATAGACGATTTGTTTCAGATTTCTCTCGCTTGGTTCATCCCATCACTGCATTGCTTAGGAAGAATCGGAAATTTGATTGGACAGAAGAAGCAGATGAGGCTTTCAAGAAACTTAAGGAGCAGTTTACGGCTGCACCAGTTCTCCAACATCCGAGACCAGGCCTTCCATTTGTGGTGCAGACTGACGCTTCAAATGTGGCCATGGGAGCAGTATTGTCTCAGCGCGATCCTGACACACGAGAGTTGCATCCAGTGGCCTTTTGGTCCAAGAAGTTCTCTGCTGCAGAATTGAACTATACAATCACAGATAAAGAGCTTTTGGCAATAAAATGTGCTTTGCAGGAATGGAGGCATCATTTACTCGGCGCAAGACATACTGTGACCATTTTCACGGACCATCGAAATTTACAATATCTACGTTCTGTCAAGGCACACTCCGCCAGGCAATTGCGATGTGCCCTCTTTTTTGCTGAATATGACTTCATCATCACTTTCAGACCAGGAGTGCGCAATGGGAAGGCGGATGCCCTGTCCCGTATTGGAAAAGGAGAAGAAGCCTACGTGCCTGTGAATCCTGTGGAGATCATTTCTGGGGAGAAGGTGCTCGGAGTCATGGATACCACAGACTCGACCTTTGAGGATCTACGAACGGAAATAACAACCAGCATCTCTCAAGATGATTTGATGAGGTGGGAGTCGAGAGGAGAACATTTTACAGTTCGGGATGGTTTGCTTTTCTTTCAAGAACGTCTGTACTTGCCCTCACTCAAACTGTGAGAGCAAGTGATTGCTAACTATCACGGAGCCCTGTTGGAAGGTCATCCCGGAATCACCAAAACCTTGAATAAGGTCAAGAGATCGTATTGGTTGCCTACTTGGAGAAAATACGTCATTCATTATTTAAAAACTCGTGGAAACTGCGCCCAAAACAAGACTCAAAAGAAAAGGCCTGCTGGCTTTCTTCAACCGTTGGAAGTGCCACCTGCCCCCTGGCACACCATTTTGATGGACTTCATTACCGACTTACCAAATTGTGAAGGTTTTGATACCATTTTAGTGGTAGTGGATTTATTCTCTAAAATGGCGCATTTTATAGCATTGAAAGGATTACCTTCCGCTGCAGTCTTGGCTAAGACTTTTTTGGAAAATGTTGTGAAACTGCACGGCTTCCCTACCATAGTTGTTTCAGATCGAGGGAGCCAATTTGTTTCCAAATTTTGGAGAAGATGTTGTGAACTAGCAAAGATAGAAGTACGATTATCCACCAGTCACCATCCCCAGACCGATGGCCAAACGGAGCGAACTAATCAAACCTTGGAGCAGTACCTCAGATGTATGCTGCATCAACTTGACGAAACCTGGTTGGATGTTTTGTGGATAGCTGAATATGCATATAATAATTCTGTGCATGCCTCCACAGAATTAGTCCTTTTTACACCTTGCACGGACGGCATCCACGCACTTCAAGTTACGACCCTCCTGAACCACTGGAAATGCCTGCAGTAACATTGCTGCACGAAAAGATTACTACCACAATAGCTCAAGCAAGAAATCAATTGTCTCTGGCGAAAGAATCTCAAAAACAGTTTGCTGACAGTCGAAAAAGTTGTGCTCCTGAATACAAGGTGGGGGAATTGGTGTGGTTAGCCACTCGGAACCTAGCCTTGAAAGGCTCTCGAAAATTCCTTCCACGATTTTTAGGGCCCTTTGCCATTGAGAAAATAATCAATCCAGTAGCCATGAAGCTGACCCTTCCAAGCAATATGAAAATCCATTCTGTATTTCATGTGTCGCTTTTGAAACCAGTTCACCCTAATACACGAGTCCAAGAAGCTCCAGCTCCTGTGGAAGTGGAGAACGATCAACTGGAATATGAAGTTAAGGCTATCCTGGACTCTAAGATAGTCCGTAACAAGCTATTCTACTTAGTGGATTGGAAAGGTTACGGTCCCCAGGATAGGACTTGGGAACCTCTTGAGAATCTGCATGCCCCTAGATTGTTAAAGGCCTTCCACCGTAATCACCCATGCAAACCAAGGAAGGGAAGCCCCAGTTTAGGAGGGGTTTTGGGGGGGAATACTGTCATGACCACGGGTATCCCTCTCAAAAAGATCTCCAAGGTTTCCTGGGTAGTTGCCTACAATTCCTGGTCCAAGAGTAGGGAGAGCTTAGTGGGTTAGCGGATCTAAAACCACTTCCTCATCTTCCAACATGGCGGTCTGAATATGCACCTTGAATTTCAGGCAGCAGTCTAGTTGCTGCAGCTCCTAGAGTATTTAAGCCCCTCCGTCTGTTTGTTCCGCGCTTCGCGTCTGTTGTTATCAGCGACGCTTACCGCGGTCCGGATTCCTGTCAGAGATATTCTCCGATTTCCCTAATTGTTTCTGTCACAATTCTTGCCCTCAGTCGTCAAAGTAATTTTCCCGGTCCTTTCACAGTGCCCTGCCCCTCCACTGTCCTGTCCTTCCCCAGCTCCTGACGTGTGTGAGGTTTCTGAGAGAAAACTGTTCCAATTGTTTCTCGTCTACCTCAGCAAAACGCAAGTACCATGGTGTTGTGAGGAGTTTTATGGTTATGGTTTATGGCAGGCAGTTACAGTAATTTGTCACTTGTTTTTACGAAGTGCTCACCTCACAACCTGCATGCGCTGTTACAAGTCACGCCGCCTCACTAAACGAACTAGCGTTCGAAGAAGCCTGCATCCATGTGTCTGTAGGCGCATTGTTTGTTCTGGCAATTGTTGTATTAATGTGTACATTTTCTGCTTACCATTTCGGATGAAAAGAGGCATATAAGGTTGCTCTGTATTTCCTCTAGAATTCACTGTGGAGTTTACATTGCCTTGAGTTTAGAGTTGGCCATGGGAGTTGTGGTCACGGAACTCTCCTTTATAGCAACCTCCTCATTCCTCTGTCAGTAAAATACTATTTTTCCAGCCCTGTGCGCAATCAATCCCATCTTCAGAACCTGCGCCCCTGCATATGTTGCAGGATGGATAGTTCACCATACCATAAATTAAGGTAAGGGGGGTTGGAGTCACTTCGATTCAGAATCAGATTGAGATAGAATCACTATTCCTCAGTTAGCAGGGAAAGCCCCCTTAAATAATTCCTGGTATTTTCTTTAGTTGTTTCTTAGACCCTTTGTGAACTTGAAGATAGTTTCAGCCAAAAGAGAGAGAGAAAGGGTAACAACGCACTCTGAGAAAAGAGAAGAGGTCAGTTGGAGTGGTGTTCCCGCAGAGTCTAAGGTAAGGGTTACAGGCAATGAGGGAGTGTTACAAACATAACAGTAAAAAGAGTAGAATGGCGGTCTTATGTTGTGGTGGGAATGTACAATCCAGTTTTCTAATAAGGCATGCGCTAAACAGGGAATGCAGAGACTGTGGATAGTCATAGAGGGCAATGGATTATGGTGGTTATTGTATACTAAAGAGAAGAATTTCAGACAGAAAATTGCTTCTGTGCTTTTTTCTTTTTCTCTGTTATACAATTGTCCATTATTTGCATTAGCCTAGTAGAAAATGCTAAAGGGAATGTTGGAGAATCTTATTGAATCTAAATACTTCAATGAAAAATGTACAGTAGATGGGGTTTATATGCTTATTTCTTTATTTCTATGTTTTAACTATGAAAGGTGGTTCCTAAAGGAACCTTTCTTTATTTGTATTTTTTTTTGTAGGTGAGGCCAGAAAGTTATGTGCAGAGGGAAATGAGGGAAGGGGCACCAACCACACATATGGAGGGGAAGGTGGACAGTGGAATATGGAGGGGCAAGTGGTAGGGGGCAGTGTTTCTCATGCTCCTTGATTACAGCTTGAAAAGCACTACAAAATCGCCCCCCCCCGCAGAGTGGTGTGCTGCTGCCTTTGAAATATATGGTTCAACAGCCCCTTTTATCGCTTGGAAGGTAGCTGGTGGGATTTTGTGTCCGGCAGAAGTAGGCAGAAGCCTAATACTTCCTAAGAAAGGAACAGCCTTTCTGAGAGCATTGCAGTGGTTGGAGTTGGAGTGGCGGAGTAAGGAGGTGGTCCCATAGGAGTACTGCCCAGGTTGTCCGCAACTGAATACAACATGCTCAGTGCATTTCATTTTGGTAGCTTTAGCCTTTGGTACATTCCCAACAGTGGTAAAGAACAGCCACACCCAAGTGCAACTTAACCACAGTGTTCTTTTAGCAAAGTTTGTTCAGTGAATATATATATATATAAAAGGAATCAATGATCACCTAAACAAAATTCTCTTCTGTGGAGGGACAGATAAATAAGCCATCCATATCTTCTACCCCTCCCCCAGCTCAACACTTCACAGGTGAGAAACGCTACTCACTAAGAAACCGTACCACCCTTATGTCAGGCAGGTACAGCAGGACATTGACAAAATCTAAGCTGAAGATGGCATGACTAACCAAATTAACATTATGACAAAACATATGCACTCACCATGAAGAAAATGCACTAGGTCAAAAGTGGACTTATACACGAAGAATATTAACTGCATCCATTAATACATGAAGAACTAACATAGCATTCATTGGACATAAAGAAACATTCATGATTAAGCAGCCATCTTCTTCAAAATGCACACCACTGAATGATTCAGAATTAGCAAAGGGTTTCCAGGCCTTCAAAGCCCAACATTGCCATTCAAGTGGCACCAAAATGCATTCTGTTTTAAATATTGTCCCTCAATACAAAATACATTGAGCTTTAAGGAAATAACATCTCACTTTGTGTTCAATATCAATGGGAGAAAAAAGGGCATTTAAATACACTGCACTTGTGTTTCAGTTCTCAAATTGCTTCCCCTGAGCTCCCAGACATGCATTCTCCTAGAATTATCCTGGTTAAACTAGAGCAGGGGGTGCACAACTGATTTTGCCAGAGGGGCAAATGTACCATACAAGTCTCATGCAGAGGGTTAGACTGGCCATGGACAAGAGCGGGTGATAAGGACGTCGGTGAACAAATTGGAGTATTTGATGCATTTGTATTATGGGACTTAAATTATGTTTTAAATAGATACAAATCACCCGGTATCAGGGTTCAACTACATACAATCACTTTAGGCCAGGCAATAGTTAATCAAACTCAGGTGACATGGAGCGCCATAAATAATGCCCTAAAGGACCACATTCCATTCCACGGGCCCTATGTTGGGCACCACTCGTCTGCAGGGGTAATTGTGAGTTACACTGGGGTCTATTTACCTATTTAAATATGGCATCTGATTTTGGAGAATGAAAACCAGGACTCTCTCTGGAGCTGCTACATCCAGCAAGGTCATTGCCCTGCTCATTTTATCCTCTAAGGGCATCTGTCTGCAGGCTTCCTGGGGTCAGTCCTTCAAAGTGATGTCAACTCTGCTCTGCCATCTTCATATCAGTAAGAAAATATGTATTGTTTTAATTCCTCCCAATCTTTACAGAGGTATGGTTTCGCAGTCCCATGATCCAGGGAAGATGGGGAGAAAAGCACTCCTATTGAGAAATGCCAGTTTTGTTATTATGCCCATACATTGGAATTATATGTGTGAAATTTAGATCACTACAATCTATAGCTCAGTGTGCACATATATTGGTATATATAGCTTCAAGCTTCACAATGCAAATCAGTTTTGTGTTGATTTGACCTTCCATTACAATGCTACATTTATTTTAATCATACATATTTGGGTTTTGCATGTATCCATTATCTTTTAATTAAATTATGAAAGTGAAGACATGCTGGCTTCTTCCTAAAGAGGAGCCATTTATTGGTCTCCAGCATACTCATTTTCTATGATATCTACGAGACCAGTTTTCTTTTGCTGTGTACAGAATTCAATAACCTTTCCACGACTTCTGGCTAATGCAGTTTTTATGAGGCCTGGAATTTGATAGATAGTGACAAACCATTTTGCAGCTATAAGCCGAAACCCATTAGGTGGTATCTGGTAGTGAGATTGGGGGCTGTCTCCATAGAAACCAACCTTTGCACACTATCTCAAGGCCTCATGTTTTGTTACTATGAATTCCTGAACAGGAGTTTCAAAACGGGGGGAAACTCTGCACAGTTTCTAGTTCCCCTTAAGCAACCATAGAAATATGCCTCGGTGAGAGTTCAGTGCATTTGTCCATTTACAACTGTATTGCACTATAACCAACAGTGATATATCTTATATAACAGATATAATTCATATACCATGTGTCAAAATAATGTAAGGACATGTTAATAAATCCAGTTCTTTTTTTGACCCAGGCTGGGTTGCTATGTTGCGAGCATATTCCAGGTATTTGGACCTTAGAACATAACACTCAGATGATTTCAATACACATTTGTGGCCAAAGAGTTGTCCCTTTTCTTTATTATTCACAATAAACTATTGACGACTTTTGAAATGGTCTCAGCGGATACCATTCTGTTGCTTGGTTGAAAAAACTTTTCTCAAACACACACACATTTATTTACACTTGTAACGGTTTATTGAGAGGCCACACTCAACACAGGCATTTCCTTCTCTCCTCAGGCTAAGTGTCACACAATACAGTAGTTCTTTTATTCAGCCCTTTCTCAGCCTCATATCATGCTCTTTGTATCCCTCCCCCAGAGCTACCAATGATCCAAGAACCAGGCCTGTGTACAGTAAATATATTTGTATTTATTTCAATTATAGGCAATAGAAATTACACTAAACTTCACATGCCAGTTTCTTTGTGGCTCACAATTAACTTCTTGATATAAAAATAAATCACAAAATGGGTTGGGAAAAACACAAATTACAATATTTTTTTTCCTACAGATTTCACTTCAAGAAACAATTAGTGCTGGCCACTGGACACAATCAATTTACAGATGTAGTGCTGTGCAATTTCAATTTTCCTGTGTGCTTAAAAGGCCAACAGTTTGACTTACAGATTTGGACAAATGCATATGGCAATTACTATTTCACCCACACCTCTCCTCAAAATAAACTCAGGGTGATTAAGCAGTGGGTTTTTCAGACCCCCTGTATTTTGGTCTGTGTTGAGGAAGTCTGACAGAAAAATTGGGATGATTGAATAATTTTGGATTTCAGACCCCCCCCTCCACCTAAAGGCCTGTGCTGGGGGAGCTGGACAGAAAGATTGCCCTATTAAATTAGAGACTATTGTTTTCAGCATATACTGGTAATGAGCTTTGTTAATTTTTAATGTTAACAGCAATCACCCTGTGGTGTTCTGTCAAGGGGAATTAATTAAATGAATATTATTTTTTAAGTTTAATAGGCTAAGGATCTGCACAGTTTTGCCCCCCCACCCACCATAAAGGGGAAAACATTGAAGGCAAGCAGATTCCCCCACCTTTGGTTTCAAATGGTTCAATTCTATTCACATTGAAAGCCTCTGTTTAAAGTCCAGGAAAGCCAGCTGCATTTCAGGACCCTCTCAAGGATGGCCTCCAGCTCTCCACCATAGGACCCAGTCAGCTTTTAGGCCTTCTCAGCAATAGACATCTCCAACCAGAGGCAATCTCTGCAAAATCTCCCTTTGGTGTTTCCTTGTGGCTGTCAGCTCTTTTTACGATGGTATTTTTAGCAGCTATATTCTTTTTTCATAATGCATCCACTTTATATTGCAGTGATGACACCATCAAGTTTACAATCCGGGGCAGCTCCTTGCAAGAGTTCTCGCACACAGGATTGGACTGTTACCCTTCTCTCTCCTCCCAAATCCAGCCCCTCTCTAAGGATTGGTTAAGAGTTTGAAACAGACAAATGGCAACTGCCATTTGAAATCCTCTTTTGTTTCTATGTCTGCTTTTGGGCAAAACTTTGTTTTGTATCAGAACTTCATATCTTTACTAGTAACTGCTATAACATACATATATTCCATTTCAGCTACTCATGCAAAATTTAATAAAATGACAGCCATTTCCGCATCACATTGCAAGGCCATGTGGCAATTTTTCCATCATTTACACAAAAAGCATAACAATTATTAACATGAACTTTACTCTCCACATTCCTAATTTTACCCTCCACCAGTTCGCCAACTCTTACATTTGAGACATTTTCAGATCAGCCTGAAACCCATTTTAGATGACTAATACAGTTCCCCAAGTCACAAGTGGAGGAATTTTATTTCCACAAAATTGCCTGGAAATTATCTAAAATGTGATACATAAATCAATGCAGTATGACTTGTAGTTGCTGGGAAAAAGGACTAAGTTATAATAGTCCTTTTAAATTAATAGCAAATCTTTGTATTAATGCAAATAAGAGCTCTGCTTACTCCAAGCCATTTGTCTTTCTCGGCCAGCCTGTGAACAGAGTTTTTATTAGTCTCCTTATGGTCTGAAGTTGGTGGCTGCAGATTGTAAATGGGGGATGCTTTTGCTGCACAGAGATCTCCCACTGCAGATAATGAGCTGGGCTGGCTCTGTGATGTCACAAAGCCTGTGCTCTTATCTGAAGGGGGCCATCATTCTAAAGTGAAAGGCTTCGATTTCTTACATTTCTTTCAAAATTTCAGCTTCCCTTGATTGTATTCCCTGTTTTCACACCTCCCCACTACATTTTGCTCATGCACCAACCAGGGCCAATTGTCCTGCAGAGACAGCAAGTCTCAAGAAAGTTTGTTTTCCAACACCCTTAAGGCAGGACACATTTTATTACAGTTCTAAACAGGTGGGATGCACAAATCAGGCTGGCAGTGGGAGAAGACACTTGTGAATTTTGCCCTTTGTCCATGGCTGAAATGAACTCACATACTGCATTTTCTAGCTTTATCCTTTATTCTTTTACACACAGTGTGTTTTACTGATCAGAGTTCAATTTGGTTTTGCACAGAAATGTGCAGGGCTGTTTCTTTCAGTCATTAACAAAATACATTTTTAATTACTTGCTGTTTGTTTTTCTGCTGAAAAGTGGGTCTGATTGATCACAGTGCACCCCCACTTGATGGGTGTCAGTTTCAGTGAAAAAGATGCTGCATTTATTTATCAGCCTGCAATGTGATGTGATTTTGCAATCTCTATTCGGATTAAATATTTGTTTTATCCTTCTCTGCATTTCCCTTGCAGAAAGGCACTCGCATAGTTCTGCCTAAATAGGTCCGGCAGGTCAGTTTGCCAGTGGGCCCTTCAGTTCCATTGGTTTGGAGCCTTTGATCACACCCCACGCACTTTGCAAAAGCATCCCATTTAAAGATGGGTGCAAGCAAAACGCGCAATTCAATAGAAGTATACTTTTGAGAATAACACCTCTCTCGCTCTCAGAGAGGCCTTCAGTCATCAGTTTATTTTAGGCCAGCATCCATTTCTCCACAGTTGTTGCACACCTCGGTGTAATAAATATCTGTTTGAATGTGCATCAGTAATGGTTACAGTGCACATTAGCCCAGAAACTGTCATAATGAAGGGCCTCAAAAGTCTCACTGGAAAAACACAATGATCCCTTGTGCCGAGGACCACAACCTAGAAATTACAGTAACAAAGGAAGGAAAGGTGCATCAGTCAGATCAAGCTAAACATTCAATATCTGTATCCATAAATATATCAATTCCCAGCTAGATAAAATGGAGCAGATAAATGGGAAAGCTGGGCAGGCATTCTGCAATAGGACAGTCCTGCACATATAATTCAGTGGCTGGTCCAAGTGAATCAAATCTTACACATCAATGTAGCAGGGGTAAGCCATTTGGGGGCACACAAAGGCCAAGTCCCAAAGAGGCAAGCATTATCATAGAAAGCTTGATGATTCATAGTAGAGTGTGCAAAAAGAATCGAAGTCTAACAGAGAGGAGATGGTGATGAGCTACCCTGACGGAATTCTATATCCCCTGTGATGAAGTGCCTTGGCTTGCTCTAGGAGTTGGGGTGCATTAACCAAGAGGGTCAAGTGTCACCACCGCTAGGTGATGATGGGTCTGTGGGAGCATGAGGAGGTTCTTGTGGTCTACCCTTCCACCCTGTCCTGTGATCTTGTCAGGGACTTGTCAAAGCAGCAGCATATTCATCATGATCCCTTTAAGAAGGCTTACACCACCTGCAGAACATTTGAGAGGTGCAGGAGAAATACCAATGGATTAACCCAAACCTACATGGTAGAGCCTCTCAAGGATGCAAGCTCTTGTATAGGCTCTTGCCAATCCAAAAGCTCTATTGACCCATTCATTAACAAAAGAATCCCGGAAGGTGCAGACAAGAAAGCTCAGATCTAGTTGACAAATGGACTCTGATGATCCAAGAAGCCAGATCACCAGGAACATGCTTTGGTCTGCAGCGAGTGAGAGGTGTCCAGAAACAAGAACGAGCAAGAAATGCCACCCAGGAGGTAAATCAAGCAAATCCAGGGTCCAGACTTCACAAACATACAATCCATTGTACTAAGAACAACTCTAAAGGTTGGGTTGGGAGAGTGTAATAGGTGCATACACAAACCAGGAAGTGTGGAGCGAATGGAGACAAGTAGAATGACGTGTTGGAGGAAAAGAAGAGCGTTCTTTGAATGTTTCAAGGAGGCGGAGGAGAGTAGAACATATAGTTTGGGAGCTGGAAGGAGTAATTAAAGAACATCAGAGGAAGGTGAGGGTGAACATTTTACAGAGGTTGTGTGAGAGATATTCCCGAAGGTTTAGAAGAAATATAACTCAGAGGTTAGGGCGAGAGCTACCCCAAGGTTTAAGGAAAGAGACAGAGAGATACCCCTGACCTTGAAGAGATGAAGGATCAAATGTCGGGGAGAGAGGCTCTGAAGGTGGGGTAGAGGATTGTCACAGGAGCTGGGGCTGGACTCAGAGGGGGAGCTCCCCAGAAAGGAGAAGGAAAGTACCCCACTACCCAATGGTAAGTTTATTGTTCTTTATTAGTGTGCATTTTGTTCATGCACTTTTCCTCAATATCTTTTGCACCAATTTTGTATTTTAAATGGTGTCCCCCCCCAACTCCCTCCTCTAACCCACACGGCACCCCCTTATCCCTTCAAAGTGCACACAAATAAACGAACATCGAAAAACAAACACATTATGGGAGCTGGTAAAGCAACAGGAAGTAAATTAAAAGGTTGAAGATACTTGAAGAAAGGAACAGTGAGCAGGGATGGGGAAGAAGGGCAAGACCCCAAGGTGAAAGACCCTCTGAAGGTATAAGAAGGGGAGGTCCAGGGGAGAAAGCCACACTGACTGGGATAGCTAGAGAATGTCCCCCTTACATTTAGCTGACCACTGGGGCAGGGTGGAGGCAGGAGCACGCCAGCAGTGAGCCCTAGGAATCAGACGAGGAAGTCACGCCCTCCTACCACACCATACAACCGGCATACTAAACGCAAGGCACAAAGAAGTAAGACTGACTGTGCTGATCATCCCACTCCTATGAGTGATCGGCTCATATGGAAAGTGCCCTGTGCTCCCCCCTGATATGGAGTCAATAAATAAGGAGCCAACACCAATAAGATTGGTAAGCAGTTGCAACCAAATAACTGTGAATAAAACACCATCCCTGATTACCGAGCCATTGAATTCAAGCATTGGGACTATTTGGTTCTAAAAATTGTCTACCTAATTCATTCAACTGAAGGAGACGCATAGCTTGTTTTCCAACACGAAGTATAGGAATTCTTTTATAATCGTATGTTGAGCAGTTTCCTTTTGTTGGTTATAAATAAATCTTCTTTAACCTCATTGAGGTACATGTCCCTAAATAATGCCCAATTGGCTTTATGACACCCCCCAAAATTTACAAACATGAGTCTTTGTATCAAAGAGCCAGTTTAGCCAAGAAAGAAAAATAATAACATATGGAAAAGACCACTAAGGCAGAAATGTTGCAAATCATGTCCCCATGTCCCCTACTTGAAAGTAAAGGTGAAAACCAGGAAATGTGTTGGGTCCAAATTGGTCTCCTGCATTGTGAAATGGGATGTTATAAAGTGATACATGTTGAGTTTTCAGATAACGCAAGACAAACTCCTAAAGATACTCAGACTTCTACAAGAGGAAGATAAGATGGTGCACACCAGAAACAACCAAGCATGGAAGCTGAGAGAGGATATGTCCAAATATTACCATTAAACAGATGACTGAGATCGAGCAAATCTTTCCCGAACATCAATAGGGCACCTGTTCTCGGCCCAAAAAAAGGGAAAATAACTCACTTTGAAGGTGACAAGTTAGACAAAGACATGTCCAAATAAAATCACATGAGCCTGAGAAAGGCACCTTTTCCCAGTGTATCCAATAGGGTTCCCTTTAAACCAGGGAAACCATCAAACGGAAGAACTGCTCCTATCCACAGCCAGGATTTTCAATGCAAATATATGTAGGGGAATGAGGGGGAAATGGCAACATGCAAAAGCCTGAAGGGCCTTTCAAACACAGGCACACATGCTCATAGGCTCATATGCTTTATGGGTAAGACAAAGTGCAATTTCAATCCAGAGGGAAATGTTCCTCTCCCTTTCACACTGGTTACACAACAGAGGCAACAGATGAAGTCCCAATAACTTTAAGTCCACCATTCTGAGGAGACAAGAGACGAAACCAGCCTTAGTCCACATAACTTGAAGAACTGCTTCCCCAATCATTCCTTTGACCTTAGAGACTTTTAAGTTCAATTTCCTAGAGGCTCATGCCTTAAAGGAAGGGGTGGTAGTCCGACAAAATCAATGTGAAGTGATGCCACAGGAAGTGAACATATCCTAAAGTGAAACATGCACATTTCATTCAATGTGCCTTACCCAGTTGAAGAAAGTGCACAGGACAAATAAGCATTTGGCTAACTATAAAAGGTGCACATCTTTTACAGCAAATCATCTGCAACAAAACATGTCCTGTAGAGGATCATGCCAAATATGAGAAGTTTTACAGCTTCCTGGAGTTGTGTGGCTTTGTGGCTAAGTGTCTGGCCTCAAAGCCGCGCAAATCCTCGCGCTGCACTGTGTACTTCAAGTGGGATCAGCACATTTTGTTTTCAGTTCCTTGAAAATATAGAGGTAACAGTGCAACCTCTGGAAAAATGTGGACGGACATAATCCACTAGTGTGTTTCCTCGACTGGGCCTTGCCTTTCCCTCAAATCATGAGCCGAATTTTTATTTTAAAACCTATTTCTTTCCCGGCACGTACTCTTTTCTCGTTTCACATTTTCATGTAGTATGATTTAGTCCATTGTATAGCCTTTTCTCTGGCAGGAAAAGCTTGATGCCCGAAAGAGTTAATTTCTTAAATTCTAGGTAGGGAGAGCCAAGGACTATCTACACAGGAAAGATTTAAGGATAGACATATAGACTGTCTATTTGTCAGACGTCCATAGATAGGTAGATAGATGGAGAGAATACAAAATAAGGTGGGTGGGCGGCTTTATATCGGAATAATAGAAAAATTAGCAAATTGAGATAGTAGAGAGATAGAAAGTATAGAAGGATAGTCAAGTGTGGAAGAACAGGAAAGGTAGCTTGAGCGGAAATTAAGGATAATGGGAGGAGAATGAAAGAGGTGTGCTTAATGTTCACATCTCCAGCAGGAGAAAGGTTCCGCCAGTTCCGTAAAATGTCCTCTTCTGCAACAAAGATATATCCTTGCCGTAGATGAACTCATCATAGGCTAGCGTGTGCCCAACCACCTTCTCTATGGCACCCCTAAGCACCCTAAATTAGCTGACAGATAGTGTGGCACTATGTAAAAAAACAGGCACATTGACGAAAATGTTGAGGTAAATTCGGGTGCTTTAAATTTCTGTTGTACTAGTTCGCCCATGACTAGGTGACATACACCGGAAATTAATTTCTTAGTGAGCACAAGTGCAGATGTCTTTTTCTGAGAACAGCACCAAAAAAGTGGCGCATTTCCAATTTATGTGGGCGCATTTACTATTCAAACCCATGCGCCTTGGGCAGCCATAAATAAAGAAGGGATGGGATAGGTTGCGAAGAAGGAGAGAAGAGAGGCCTGTGGTTACCGGGCACAACCCGATGATTCATGTCACAGGAATAAAAAGCGAGACTCCATCTATGACTGTGCAATAAAAAGCGGGCCTTTCAGAACATGGCACCGGCTAATTTATGTGTAACCTGGTACATGGCAGAGCAGGCCAGATTCAAGACAACAGAGAAATATTCATGGCCTTCTGCTGCACATACTGTAATCATTCAAAGCGCAGCAACGAGTCCCAGGGCTCGCAAAGGCAATTTATGAGATTTTGTAATCGCGGTGTTGCCCTATAGCTAGACCAGAGGAAAAATGGAGTGCAATGTGAAACCCGAAATGCAAGGTTTTATAACGCAATTCCCTCTGATTCCAGGGACTCATCTACAGTGTAATTCGGAAATGAAATCCAATTGCTTCAGGTTAAAACATTATCCCAATCTGCTCTATTTTAATTGACATCTAATAACAAAAAAAACCTGCAGAATCCCTGGGTGGATTATTGCTTCAAATGTAAAAGACTTCATCTTCCAAGCTTTTTCCTGCTGCTGCCATATATCGCCATGCCAGTGTAAATATGATATACAGAAAAGGACCAAAACAGTCCTTTCCAGAAAAACAGTAAGCTGCAGAGTGGCTCAGTATTCTTCTTAGGAATATAATCGGTGCTGATTAATATGGAGAGAAAGAAAAATACAGTGTGTGCACAGAGTGTGGTGGAAGATGTGGACCTACACAAGAAATACACTAAAATGCATTTGTGCATGCACACAGATATGCAAGCCACACAGTTACACATACTCTTTCACTCACACAAAAGCACACATACAGACGTGCATGAGTGTGTGTGTACACACATATCCACCCACACACCTATTGATTGGGAACATGAGATTCAATCATCTATAGGAGACCAAACTCATCAGCATAGTTCTGATCATGACTCAGGTATATGTTGTTGTGCACAGCACAAGAAAGACTGAGCAGCGCCCCTTCTTCCCGACAATGAAAAACAAAAGCATAAAACCACTTAACAATGTGGAAGAAAAATGCTGATATAAGGAAAACAATGGCCCTCATTCCGAGTTAGGACTACACCATGGAGTAAATAGCTCCATGGTTGGCAACCATGGAGCTATTTACTCCATGGAATACCGGCATGATGAATGGAGTAATTTCTGGTCCATTCCAAGGTTGGATGGACCGGTAATTCCCCATTCAACATAGCCCTTCCCCATCCCCATTTCTGCCCCCATAGGGCTCAATGGGAATGGGGAAGGAGGTAATTATGGCACCGTAAATTACGGTGCCGTAATTTACTCCAAGGTCACTTTGCGGGTCCCGTAATTTACTCCTGCTAAAAGCAGGAGGTAAAGAGGGACCCGCAAAGGGAACTCGGAATACAGAGGTAAGGGATTACCGCCATCGGTGCCCTTACAGGCGCCGGTAATCCCTTACCTCCAACCTCGGAATGACCCCCAATGTCTTAAAGAATGTCGATAGGAAATAAATTTCACTTCATCTCGAATTGCAAGTGGAAGAAGTATTCTGAATTACGAATGACTAAACATTTAAAGCCAGCACTAGACCCCATGTTGCTTAGAGAAAAGACACTCCATCTTGAATTGTATGCTGGAAGCCAGGATGGAGAAATTAACTTGACAACTAATGCTGTGTTTACGGACAACATCTTTATTCTGGTAATTTAAAAAAAAAAAAACGTTTATTTTTGTTGACAGAGGCATATAGCACACATAAATCAGAGCAGTGAAAACAAATTTGGTACATGTGTAGATGAATACAAGGGCATATAAGCAACAGTAGGACAACAGTAGTTGAGGAGCGACATATCGCGGAGCACCAAGTTCTCAGACAGTGAATGGGGAGGGCTGGGAGGACTCGTCCACCGAGGAGGTGTCATTTAAGCTATTCAGGTAGCTGTTGAAGGTGGACAAATATTTTGGGGATGAGAGCGGGTTGGGAGCAAACCCAGGAACTCTTCCTCGCAGTTTCGGGACCCCATGAGTACATTTAACCATTTCTGGAATGAAGGAGGGGTGGGGCTCTTCCAGCTCCGCAAGACACATTTCTTGGCCACTACACAGCTCACGTTCAGGAACTTAACAATGTCCCTAGCCCCCCTAGGCTGCCACACCCCAAACAAAACCCCCATCAGGTCAGGATCAACAACAGAATCAGTGATTGCAAACAGTGTCTCTATGATCTTACTCCAGAATGTGGACTGTTCCGGGCAATCCCAAAACATGTGTAGATAGTCAGCATCCTCTGCGCCGCAGCAAGGGCAGAGCTGTGGATCGGAGCGTGTAAACCTTGAGATTCTGTGCGGAGTGTAATACAGCCTGTTGAGCAATTTATATTTTATGGCGCGGTAGCGGAAGTTTAGGGACACCCTGTTGGTATCAGAGCACATCCTCTCCCACTGTTGATCAGTGAGTTCCAGCTCCAGCTCGGAGGACCAGTCGTCCCGGGTCCTGGATGGCTGCGGGGAGGCAGTGGTCAGTAGGAGTTTGTATAGTGAAGAAATCACCCCTCGGGCGCCACCCGAGTTGGCGATGTAGGCAATCCCAGGGGAGTCCTGGGGTTCATTGGGGAAGTCAGGCCATGCGTTTCAGAAAGCAGTGCGGAGTCTGTAGAACTGCAGAAGTTCCAGAAGGGAACCCGAGTGACCTGACCTCCACGTCTGCGGTGTTATAAACTGCCCCTCTGGATAGAAATCAGTGAGG
Organism: Ambystoma mexicanum; assembly: GCF_040938575.1. NCBI lineage: Eukaryota > Metazoa > Chordata > Amphibia > Caudata > Ambystomatidae > Ambystoma > Ambystoma mexicanum. The sequence continues at coordinate 60,858,231 of NC_090928.1, forward strand.
GCGCGGTATCCCAGGGCCTCCCAGTGATGCGCCAGGGGGGTATCATGTGTGGGTTCCAACCCAGGAAGGTTTTAGGCGGGGAGCCACTTGTAGTACGGGTATCGTTCATCACAAGTTTTGAACATCTCGCCCCAGGCCTGCACCATGGTCTGGACCGGGTCAATGGGCGAATCCGGTACATACTGCCGTTTTAGAATCAAGGACATTACATTGGTGCCTGCCACTGCCAGAGCCTTCAGTTTGACGTGAGGACGGGGCGGGGGCCCAGGGTACCAGTAAGATGCCAACTGTGCCTGTGATGCAGTCCAATATCGCAGCAAGTCTGGGGCGGTGAAGCCCCCTCTATCGTAGGGTAGTGACATGTCTGACCACTTTTTACGCACCGCGCCAGTGTGCCATAAGAATTGAGCGAACAACTTGTGCAGGTTCGTGAAGTATTTCCTACCCGGCCAGACGAGGACATTGCCGAATATGTATAGCAACTTGGGGAGCAAGATCATCTTCACAAGCAAGAGTCTTCTGGCTGTTATAGTGGAAGGGTGCGCCAGAGCGTAATTTTGGCCTCGGCCTGCTCTGCCACAGCCCGGTAGTTGTCTGCTAGTAGCGAATCTTTGGTCAGGGACACCAGGACTCCCAAGTACCTGATCCCATCTGGGGACCAGCAGAGCGGATACTCAGTGGTGGGTTGTAGCGTGGAGCTAGTAAGGGGGAAGATCTCGGATTTAGTATAGTTTATAGTAAACCCGGAGAATGTACCTATACGGTAATATCGCGTAAGATTGGGTCTAGATGAACAGCTGGGTCTCTTATGAAGAGTAATACATCGTCCGCGTAGAGCGAGATAATCTCAGGGGAGTCTTTCAACCGTATCCGTTTGCGCGCGTGCCGCTCCCTGACGTAGTCGACCATCAGCTCTATAGCCAAGGCAAAGAGGATCAGAGAAAACGGGCATCCCTGTCGGGTGCCTCTAAAGAGAGGGAACAGACCGGACGTCTGGGAGTTAACTCGAACCCTGGCCACCGGGGAAGTGTACAGCAACTTAATATATGCTATCATATTAGGCCCTCTATCCATAGTTTCCAACACCAGCCAAACATATTTCCAAGACACCATGTCGAACGCCTTCTGGGCATCCAGCGTGACCGCAACTGCACTCGCAGTTGACATTAAGCAGCCTTCTAATGTTGTGGGATGTTGATCTCCCAGGTACAAAGCCTGATTGATCGTCGTGGATCATGTATGACATGACCGGGAGGAAGCGGTTAGCAATCACTTTGGCGAAGATTTTGGTGTCCAAATTCATTAACGAGAGGGGCCTATATGATCCGCACTCATCGGCGGGTTTACCGGGTTTGAGCAAGACCGTAATGATGGCCTCACGCAATGTTGGGGGAAGGGTGCCCAACCAGAGGGACTCGTTCCAAACCTCAAGTAGTTTGGGGGCCAGAATGGCCACGTGCTCCTGATAGAACTCTGCTGTCAGCCTGTCAGGGCCAGGTGCTTTCCCTTTGGGGAATTTGGATATAGCCTTGACTATCTCGTCCAGCATGATGGGGGAATCCAATTAGTCTCTGGTTGAGGGGGGAAATGATAGTCGTGGGGATCTGCTCGAGGAGGTTGCGCATATGGGACTCACTATGCTCGGGGGGTTGGGAGTACAGCTCTGAGTAGAAGTCCGTGAAGACTTCCAAGATTTGTTGGTCAGACCACCGTTCCGACCCCAGGCTGTCCTTGACGCAAGTAATCTGCGCTTGGCCCCACTCACCCCTAGCCAATGCGGCCAGCATCCTACCGGGTCTGTCCCCCTCACCATATTTGTGGATGACTGAAGTATTGAACTTCCCTGGTGGCCTGTTCATTAAAGAATTGGAGTTTCTTACTGATCTGGGAAAGGGTGGCAGGGTCAACGGATGTAGGATGAGCACTCTCTAGTTCTCGTAATTTGGCTTCAGAGCGGGCAAGGGCCGCTCTTATGGCTCTGAGAACTCCCGCCTCCCTTGATATGGACATTCCCCTGATGAGGACTTTGAAAGCCTCCCAACGGACCCCCAAGGATGTGGACTGGAGTGTATTAAGCTCAAAATAGGACTGCATGTCAGAAAGAATGTGAGCCCTAAATACTACGTCCTGTAAGGCCAAGCACTTGAAACGCCATGTGTTGGTGGTAGAGGCAGGCACTCCTAATTCTAGGGAAATACGGATCGGTGAATACTCTGATAGGGTGCGTGCCAATATTTGAGTGTCCACCACCCTCCCCAGCAGTGTAGTAGACAGAAGGAACATGTCAATTCTGGATGAGCTGTCATGCACAGAGGAATAGTGAGTATATTCACACGTCTGTAGATGCAGTACCCGCCACGCGTCACGAATGTCAAGTGTTGTGCTATGTGCCAGGAGTCTGCGCGCCGCGCTGGAAAGCAGTCTGGGGGCTGTGCCCGTTCTGTCCAGTGTGATGTCTAATATAAAATTCATGCACCCCCCCAGATGATCTGCACCCCCACATAACCCAGCAATATGGATGCCACCTGGTCGACAAAGTCGGGAGAGTCCACATTAGGGCCATAAGTATTAACTAGTAAGTATTCCCTGTTAGCTATTGCGCATTGTAGGACAATATTTCTTCCCTCTGGGTCTATATAACTCTTGTGGAGCACAAACTTAAGTGACCTATGGATCATTGTCAATACCCCTCTGGCACGGGTCGAGTAAGAGGTGGAATATCAATGGGGACCCCATGAGTTAGAGTGCGTTTTCTGCAAGAGTAATATTTTACATCCATGCCTGTTGCCGTGGGCCATGATTTGCGGGCCTTGGTGTAGTTACTTAAACCCCGGACATTCCAGGACATCACTGTTGTAGACATTTCAGGAGACTGAGTACATCCCACAACTGTTGTCGAAACTTACATGGAGAATGAAGAAAGCCGCCGTGGGGGTGCCCCGACGTCATGCATTCTGCCTAACTGCCCCTGTCATTTACAATGCCGTTACCCCTATTCCCAACAATTCCACCCCCCACCCTCACTGCCCACCCCAACTTGCAGTGGAAATCCCCTCCCCCCCCCCCGGATGCAGGTGTCACCAACTAAACCGACACTCACTGAGAAGTAGAGGTCGGAGGGCAAAATCCAACGGGGATATGCCCCTACCAGGGCCCAACTGGGGCCAACAAGCAGTAATATCCAACAAAACATAAGCATTGCAATTGCAGTGAGGTATGCTGTTGCCGTGTGGGCGGCTACTTGAACGTTATGTAAGACAGCGTGGGCTGTCAGAAACGGGTTTCTGCGGAATACGGAGTCTGTGTAGGGCGCCAAAGCCAGTAAGCTATCGTAAGCAAGGTGAGACTGAAAAGGTATCCAAAGCCAGAGACCAGCTCCACTCCCTCACAGGGAGAAGGAGTTTATTCTGGTAATTTAACCATCTATTTTAGAAATACGCTTGCGCTTACACTGCCAAACGTATACCCATGTTTCACAAACAGAAGGGTATTCAAATGAATGATGATAGAGAATGTAAGTCTTAATTGTATTAAGGGTGCACATCTCAGATGGTTATCTATTGAAGACTGGGGAAGTGACCTTGGGAGGGTAGGTTTGTTTGGCCTCACATAAAAGACCAATTTACTAACTGGGAGGAATGAAATCCTCCTTAGTGTACTAATAGGCTGTTCCACTTGCATTGATGTCAACTGAAAACCTATAATAGTTGTTGATAAAGTTTTGTGACAGTTTGGGGATTGTGTGCTGTCCGTTCCTTTGTTCAGTCTGCAGTGCTGCTATTAAAGATTTACTGAACTGTGACAACAGAGACACATACAATTATGGCTCAAGTGTTGCGTTGTGGAGGCTAACTCAAAAGTCCAATGAGAGGCATGCTACTTATATAGTATAACATAGAAAATAAAATGTAGGTTTCGGATCCCTGTTCTAGAATAAACAGGCTTTCCAGTTGACTACGACTTCCATGATGACTCAATACTGGCTATGATGGCTAGTGCTGATGGGTATTGTAGTCCGAAACATCTAGTGAGCCAAATGTTATAGACCCCAGCTCTAGGCCCCTGCTTCACAGGAATACATCCAGGCCTTAATGAGAGGTGCACAATTATAGAGATTTCACAGGCAACATCTGCCTCATAGTGTTTTTTACGGCCACCTGATTCAAGACTAGGATTTGATTGACCATTAATTCTCTCGTTAGAAGTGTGGAGCTAGCCATAAGCTTATAACAATTAGATATCAGTGGGGTGGAATTGGAGGCAGAACTCAAAAATGATAAAGCAGAGGGTCCGCATTACCATGATAAAAGTAAATGTGAATAACAGAAGGAGGACATTCTGTAGAGTTAGTGACTAATACTGCTCTGGTGATGGGAAGAAACCAAATCATACATGCTACTTCAGATGTGTAGTGGGTCACTGACATATTGTTGGGGCAGCACAGGCAATATATGGCCCTAGGAGTCTTAGTACTGCACCTGACACCTAACCACTATAACAAGCACTGTATAAGTGTCCCGAGTAGAAACATGGAGAATGAAATCTTAGTGAAGATTTTAGAAGATGGTTCTTCCTGCTCTTCTTGGTCACTCTCTTTGCTTCATTGGCACTTGAGGATGAGGCTCCCCTTCATCTCTGCTGCCCTCGGAAGACCCTGAGAATGTCTCTCCAAACAGCTCCTCTGAACTCGAGGAGTTGTGATGTCTGCCTCTGCGGCTTGAAAATAACATATGTTCCAGCTCACTCCTTGGCCTTGCTCTCTTTATGCTCCTGCGAGCTCTGTATCTCAGTAAGTTACAGGCTATGAAAAGAAATGCATGTCTGGGAGGCTTACCTAATATCTACACATGGTGCTTCAGCAGGACCAACATCCCGGAGCACAGCTTCATCTTGTGCCGCACAATTTCTCCCCTGGTTTTAGTGTGAACTAGGTGAATTCAATACATGTCAGTGTGTGGTCAGAAACTCCGTTTGGCTCCCCTTTTGTGGACTTGGGCGGTCCCCTAACCCTTTTGCTGTCTACACTTTTTTTCTGATAGAGACTTCTAATGAGGTCTCCCTAAAAGCTGAAAACAAATTATATGTAAAAACTCAAATAACTACTTGAACAGGGGTGCTCCCAGGGAAACCTATAATATTACGAAGTGGTTTTCTCACCCAGGAATTGTTTTGGGAGGAGGCTTTGTCAGATGTGCATTATTTTTGTTTACACCACTTTGTATCCTTTTTTCTGCATTTGTAGCTGTCACTGTGATGTTTCATAGCCCTCTATTGAGAGGTGTGTAGAGATATATCCTAATGCAGAAAATTGTGTGTTCACCAACACCAAGTTAATCCAAAATGTTCTCAATGGGTAATATATAGCCGAGCAGTCAGGCTTCACTCTTAGGAGTGGATGGGCTATTAGTTTGGTACTTTTAGACCAAAAAGATTACCCAAAACATTAAAAAGATATACTTAAGCAATAGCCCGATCGATGGGGGCGGGAGCGTATTGCCGGTATGTTGGTGACCCAGGGCCCAAGTTACAGGCCTGAACAGAGTGGTGCCACTGCTGGTCCAGTGTTTCCTCCCACAGAGGGGGTCATAGCTATTAGTAACCCGGCACAGTGGCCATTTCTCAAGTGACTAAAAAGATACTGAACAATATGGCTACAATTGATAATGAAGATGGGAACTACTCTCTTCTCCATTTCCATGGTGGCTAAATATGAACAATGGACAAGCAATTAAGTACAGATATAAATAAATGTACAAAACCCAGATGGTGGAAATCCAGCTCACGAAGAGCTCCCGGGTAAGACTTTCAACAAGGATTCACATTGATAACCAATACATACCGAGTTCAGCACACACTACATGAGAATCAAAATGCAAACTCCAATACAACATGCTGCTCAGTGTTCTGATTCTCCGTCAGCCAGAAATCATAATTGGGCAAATATATGCAACTAACCATACTTTCAGAATCAAAAACATATACTTCAAACAAAAGTTAATCATTGGTCACATACTGCGGCCAAACACAACTCACAACGGGGGGCATACTTATGCAATTGGCAATACAGAGCAAGTACATACAAGTTACACTCCTGCGCATTTCACAACACATCTTACCAACAGTGTAAAAGCATATGCAGTTCACTATTTGGAATACAACCTTATTCAGAGGCTATGATTGGATGTCTTTGTCAAGCAGAATTAACCTCCCATTTTCCCTTCCTATTTTCCCTGTACACTTCCCTCCACATTGACCTCTTTGCACAGCCAAAAAAAAACAGTTCCTGGGGGTTAAAAGGAATGCTTACAAAATACAGCAACTGCTTAGTTTCATTCTACATTGGTTGCCCAGGCTAGGGAGACATTTCATTTCTGTGCCAATTCCCTTTAACCTTATAGACCCCCAGCTCTTTTGCTGGACTCAGGCAATTTAATTTGAACTCCCGAGTGAGTTGGACTTTTTTCTCACTCTCATGTTTTTTTTCTCACTAGGATTTTTGTGTTTCTTACTGTTTAATGGAGTCTAGTAAACTCCATAGGCATCTGCATTTTGCATTGTGATGTACAGCACCGTTTGTGCAGTGCCACTGAACAGTCCCTTGGACTTCTCTTAATGTTTAACTACATTTTCTTGGATGAACTACTGTTCCCAAAAATAGTAAGATGACTCCTGTCTTACTTACCTTTTCTTTTGTGGGTCCAGCACACAACACCCTTTGTGGAGTGCTGGGGGGTTACATAGCAACTCCTTTATCCCTCTTCTCACATAACATTCTGTTACAATAACTAACTTGAATGGCTGGTGGCAGTGGTTTCTTTTTTACTACCTTGTGGCATGTATCTGCAGGATGATTCCTCCTCTACAGTACATCACACAAGAGTGACTATTTTCCCAAGATTTCCCTGTCTTCTTTTTTTGCCATTTCTTGTCAGTTTCTTCCTTCTGGGCTTTTACTCTGTTGTTTACATCAGGTTTGAGTCCTTTGTACATTTTGCTTTTGGCGGGCTTCATCCTTGAAGCCCGCCCAGGCTCCAGTGTGTCGGTTAAGCTAGGAAGTGAGGGAGGGTCCCAACACTTCCCTGTACTTTGTATCTAGGTGTGCCAGAGTGAAATCAGTTCTGATTGGCCACTTGGCTGTCCGGAAGGACAGCAACCCTGCTGGGTGATTGACAGCCTAGGGCTGTGAATGAATGGGTACTTGCTTAAAAGGTAAGGCTTTGGGGACTAGAGGCAGAGTCAACCACTGGAGGACAAAATCCTTTGTAGAAGATATGAAAAGATGCCAGCATCACCCTGCTGAATCCCAAGGTGTCTAGTGAAGCCCTGCAGCTTTGCTGACCCCATTTTCGGTTCGACTGGGAAGACCTGCAAGGGGTGACTTCCTTCCATGGACTGGTGGGACCAACTATCCTTGAGACAATCTTGTTTTGGCACAACCCCCGACTTGCTGTGACTTTCCAAGGCTGCAGAATCCCAATGCCCCGGGACCTCTGACCATCATTGAGTGCATTGTCTTTGGAAGTGTGAATCCAGCCAAAACTTTGTGGGCATCCAGAGGACCCTACAGAAGCAGGTCATCTTCAACCACAGTCCCCTGACAAGAGTCCAGGACCGAGGGATCAAGTAACCTCTAACCAGAGCTGTTTGCTATTCTTTGGCGCTGAGAAAAAGGTGCCAAAACCACAAAAGGCCACTGAATCAAGGATAATCCATTGCTCCGTTGCTGCTGCAGAAGCCCACTAGACATCCTCCCTTTCGTCACCACGACCAATGACCAAGAACAAGGTTCTGCTACACTCCAACAGGAAGGCATCCAGCCAGAACTAATTTTTCAGTTCACAGGTACTGTGGTGCTTGGGTTATATCTACCTTTTGCAATTTGTGGTGCTTCCTAGCTTGGGGAGTACTATTTTAAACACTCTTTTCACTTGACCTCAACTCACTTTCACTGACTTCCCAGCCTGTGCTTCTTCAAGGTGGCTCCTTTTGAGCTTCTGTTATTTTCTATTGAACTACTGGCTATTCTAAAAACATTTTCTAAGAAGAGAGCATCAGAACTTTGAACTGGTCCATTGACTTTGGCTGTTCTTTCTCCCTAAATGCCCTCATCTGAACCTATCGGGTTTGGCAGTGCTTGTTCCCTTACAGGTTTTAATTGTTGACACCATTATTGCTATTATAAAAGACTGCCTACATCCCTCTGAGAGTATCTAACTGTTTTTCTAAGTACAAAGTATGTTCTGATCTGACTATAACTTTCCCTCCTTATAACTCAATATTGCAATGCTGATCACAAAAAAGTGGTATTAAATTACGTCACTCAATGTGCTGGAACATGTATAATATATGGAACGTTTATTCGCCTGCTTTATTTGCTCTTGCTGAATTGAATCCTAACTTTGGGATTACTGTTACTAGTAGTTGCTACTTTTTAAAGATTGTCTAAATATCCTTGTGTATATATACATACATATTTATACTATAACTTTAAATGTGTAAGTGTTTACTTGGATACATGTATTTACTGATTTCATTGTATAGCTCTACAGCTCACATTACACCTCTTAAAATAAGCCTGGCTGCTCAGTCACTCTGACAACTTGTGTAGTACAGGACTGTATTAAACGGTGGGTTACCTAATATCAAGAGATACGTCTTGTACAGTTGCACACCAGTTGGACTCTACAAATTCTACCCTAACCCATATCAAAGGGCAATCACACATCTACGACCACACTTTCACTAAAATATTGTCCAAAGGCTATATATTGATTACCATGTGTAGTCTCCCCTGGCAATCTGTCACTCAGCAACCCAACGTGAAACTCAACATTTTACCACACAGACCTCTAAACAAACACAATTATAACCCTTTCTTCATCAACCTTACTGTTTTGGCATGTACTTTGGTGTTGTGAGGTTGTCCCCTTCTTCTCCCACATCTACCTTTCCACTGTCCACTTTCTGAGTCTTCTCTCCTTCCTTCTCCACAGGCTTTGGTCTGGTCTACACTGAGCACAATACGCTAATCACTCAGATAAGGCACCAGCAGAGTAAGGCAACTATGATGTTGGCCCTCACACCAAACAACAAAACATTCAAAGGAAATAATAAACAAAATAAAAGGATAAACAGTATTTAACCAGTATTTTGGAGGACCTTCACCTGTGCTGGGTAAATCCCTTCCCCACGGCCTTCCCCAGGGATTTTCAAAGTCAATTCTCCAAATGCTCAAAGGAAAAGAAAAGTCTTGAACTAGTTCTTATGAGTTCCAAGTCAATACAAAAGTTCATTAAACAAAACTACACTTTTAACAATTTTTCAGCTTTCAGTTTAAAAGATCCCCTTCCAAGTTCAGTGAAGAAAATAACACCAATGGTAATCCTGGATATCCTCGTTCCAATATTAATAGCCGAAGTTCAAAGATTACATTGACAACTTCTTTTTCAACAACTTTATAATTGATGAAGACCTCTGCAGTACATTTGGTATAATTTTCAGGATTCCTCTTTTTGGGTTGGTGCTTTTCTCTTAACAACCACCCTTCTACTACTGTTACCATGGAAATAGTCTCCTTTGTTCACCTTATACAACTACTTCAATCAACTTCAATGTGACATCCACTGACATTTTATACACCACCACAGTGCAGGCACTTCTGCTTCTTCTTATTCAATGTAGTACTTCAGAATTGTTAGGCATTTAAAGACAAGACTCTCCGACCTCTACAAGTAGGCAAGGCACTCTTCTTTCCTATACTCCAAGAAAAGGCAGCCTTTTTGCCTCTTCGGTCCGCCTTACTACCACAAGTATAACCTGCCTCTGCTCCAAGACTGACTTTCTCTCAACGTCAACAGTCTTCAGCATTACAGATGATCTTCTTCCGCATGACTCTTTTACAAGCACCCACCTCCCTTCCCCAGCTTCTTTCACACCTTCTTGGTTCCAGTAACTACCCTGAAGCTGTAGTGCCACTCTTCCAACTTCATGTATCAATGTCACACTTGTATCTGAGGACACTGGACCTTTAACAACCTTGTAGATCAGGTGGATATTTTTTAATAAGACTGGTTACACTATGGAAAGGGTTTGCCTCTTGGATTGGGTAATGCTTGTTCTTTTAATAAATACAACAACTTCTGAACTTAAAAAATACATGTATAGGGGGCCTGGCCAAGCGCCGATGGAGACGGTTGCCCGATCCTGAGCTCCCACCTCAGCATTTTCTATATGTGCATAGTTGTGCCCCCTATGGTTTAATTATGGAATAGTGCTACTTGCCTGTGATTGTATCCCTGTTCAATATCACAGAGAAGGTTTCAGACTCCTTTAAGGAAATACAATTGCCCACAGGTGACTTTCCTTTGATGCTGCATTTCTTGTAAAACTTGTGGAAGTCAACGTTATGTTTTTGAAATGGTTTATAAGAGGCGTGCCTCTTTAATGATAGGCACGCAACCACTCCGGCAACAGTAAATTACTCGACAATGGTATTAATATGTTTTTCTTCTTAACCGAGCACTATTGCTCTCACTAATAGTGCACATGTTGCATTACCATTATTAAGAGGAACTTCCACAATGACGAACAGTTTATACTCACTTCAGAACTTACGCGAGTCACTTCTGAGCTTGTAACAGTTACCGACAAGGCTTGCTGAGTGAACCTGAATACTGAGCATCACTCATCGACTCCAGGAACACTGCGATTGTGGGCTGCTTCACTTTCCCAAATTCTTCAACTGCTAATAAGACTTCAGGCACTCTTGGGACCCACACCCTGCTGCAGCACGGATGTCTCCAGTCAGGCTACCCTAGTTGGGAGTCTCCTTTACTCCTCAGTCCCTCGGCTTGCCTTCTGATATGGGCCTTGGGATTCAGCACAGTCATGGCTCTGCAATCACAGCTACTTGGCACATATGGGGAAAGCTCCGCTCCTTCCTCAGGGTTTGTGACCAGAGGACCCTCTCAGAACTTGTAGGTGAAATCTGCTGTCTCCACGCTCCGGTGTCCTTTCTGTGATCACACTTCCTCGTGAATTGCCAGCCTTGTGCTCTTTTACTACTGCTGCCAGCCTTTTGTATCTAACAGCCCTCTTCTTTATCTGAGTCCCTAGAAGATTCTGGAACATGAAGTTTACTTTATCAAAGTCAGGTTTTCTACTTCTTGAATATCTTTAAGGGTAGATTTAATTCACTTAGTAAAGATTTAATTCACTTAGTAATTGTAACATAGGGACTATATGTTTTAACTGTGCTAGTGGAAGATTATTTAGAGAAGACATTTCCGCCATTCCTTGTAGTGTGAGAAGAGCATTTAATTTTAGGTACCAAAAAGATTCTCTTTTGGTATAAAATGTTCTGGTGGTTACAACTTTAGGGTTTACCACCTTAGATTCCATAGGAGCTTTAGAGACATTAAAATGACACTAAATCATAAGTTATACTCTCCTACTTCCAGTCTCCCTATTGGAGGAAAAATAATTTGTCGCATCCCACATAATCTCCTCACTTCGCTCAGCCTGTCTCCACCCAGGTGATCCTCCCACTGTACACCACCCCCAGGGTTGGGATCAGGAAGCATCTGCTTTACCCTGGCCAACTCGCAGGAGACATTAGACAGGGTTTCAGTGAGGGATCCGCAGCATTCTTCACAATAGACTTCGGCCAACGCCAAAGGTTGTGGCCAGTGGCCATGTCCAAATGCCATGGCAAGTGGGTCCCAAAGAAATCTATTGGTGCAATATGTACAACAGCCAATACTGAAGGATGTGGTCAGTGGGCCCTAAAGAAACATATTGATTCAATATGTGCAGTGGCCATGGCCAAAGGCCATGGCTAGTGGGCCCCAAATAATCCTATTGGTGCAATGTGTACAGTGGCCAAGGCTGAAGGCCATGGCTAATGACCCCCCAAAGAAACCTATTGATGCAACATGTGCAGTGGCCATGGTTGAAAGCCATGGCTAGTGTGCACCAAAGAAACCTAATGGTGTAACATGTACAGTGGCCATAAAATTCAGTGGAAAAGTTTTAGTTAACAGAGTTAAGGTGAACAGATTTAATGTAAAAAATACAAAAATACATAGCAAGAAAACCTTTGAAATTCACTGAAAAAAACCTTAGTTAAAGGGACGTCAAGGTGAAAATGTAATGCAACAAAACTCTTGAAAAACGGCAGACAATTCAGGCAAAGTAACCTTAACTTCTCGCCCCCGTTGCGCAGCGTATGACCACAATGGTGACATCACTGATGACATCACCGGGGACATCACTAGTTGCAACATATATAACATCACTGAATATACATATATATACATATATATATATACATTTATTATAGTGCGATGTTCACTGCTTTATAGTTAAGTTGCATACTGAGCACCACAGGAAATCAGAAAAATGATTTGCTAATAACTAAATAAGAATTTAGATTGAATTCTAATAAAAGGATTCTGGGATTACTATTGGTTGATCAACAATAATTTAAACATGAAGGGACATTTCAGGTTGCACTCATTCTACAAAACAGACAAGTTTAATATTTTACCCTCACATGAAAAAGCTTAACCCTGAAAAACAATTTTAATTATTTGAAAATCGTAAAATGTAAGGTCCACAGAGGAAAGATTGAGTGACGGAGAATAAACAGTTAAAATGAAATGGAAGAAAGCCTTTCCCAGAAATACAATAGGCCTGGTATTGGTGGAAATAAAGCTAGTTACATGTACAGACACCTCCCATGTCTATGTCACATTGAAACTGCTCGAGGCTAGTCAATGACAGAGATTTAGGCGGTTCAGGAGAAAAGATCAAGGGCGTTTATATGTCTTCAATGACAATCCACCATCAGTGAAGCATACACCCAACACGGTAGGGGCCACAGAACTGTTTGGACACCAGCTACTGCTCAACATAGAAAACAGACCACAACATTGCAGATTTAAAGAAGTGAAAATGTTGCAAGTGCTCTTTCAAATTTCAGAATTTGTCATATGCCAAACTAAAAACAAAGAGTGAGAAAATGAACCTAGAAAACACTATGTGAACCTAGAAAACACTGTGGATTTGCTATCAAAAGAAGGTAAGCAAATATCAGCATTTTACTGGGAATCTGAGTCATCTGAACACCATATAAAGTGCCACTGACTGATAGGTAAGAAACCCATATAAAAAAGATGATGTACTCTGTGACTAATATGGTCAATTCGTCCCTTCTCCCTAGAGGGAAGCCATCCCCTGTGAGGGTAGGGAGGTGAGCTCGCTCCGCAAGACCCTCCTTAGGGGTCTGGGCAAGTGGGACCTCACTGGGAGTGACTCTCCTCTCGGGAACAAGGACTCCCATCCGATGAGGACTACATTGTTTGTTCTCATGTTTTGACTACAACTACCAGTGATCCTCTTTCCATGTGGTGGCTTCGGGTAATGCTGGGTTTCAACAAAACACAGCCATCTCGGAAGGAGGACACACCCTTTTGATTGCGATGATGTACTTCAACACAGGAAGAATTGTGAATGGAGAGACTCCTACGGCGAGACTCTGTTCAGATGACATCCTGGAGAGTGGAGCAATGTCAAACCGCAGAGCATAACAGAAGCGAGACTGGCTAGCTGGAGTCTGAGAGGTGAGCAATCTAACTGAGCATGCAGCGCTGGTCAGGAGAGGGACAGAGACAGAAACAGACACATCTTCCTTGGTGGCGCATCCACTCGAGAACAGTTGTTGGCCTGGCGGTCGGCAACCAATGCAGAGACCAGAGAGCAGAAGAGCCCAGGTCACAGAGCTCCAGTTGGCAAGTGCCTTTAAAGAAGAGACAAAAAACAGGAAGGAAGCAGATGCTCCCAACGTGAGGACAACAGTGAGGGCTGCAAACATCTTCTTCCAAGATTGCCAAAGCCGACAACAGTATGAAAGCATGAGGGAGCGGGACCGGAACCACACCCAGGCAAAACAGAATGAAAGAGATACGAACATTGCATATCGGGGCTGGGCAACCCAACTACTCTTAGAGAATCTCATAGGTACACACCCTGTGTAAAAAGGATTGAAAGACATTCTAATGCTTTATATCAAGGCAGGGAAAGCCGACAGAGTAAAACATAGTGAAAGAGGTATGCGCAATGTATGTCAAGGCTGGGGAAGTCACCAATAGAATGAAAATCTAAAACAATCGAACTGGCACATGCCCTATGTAAAAAGAGTATGTGTGCTTTATACCAAGGTTGGGAAAGCCAACAAAAGTAAAACAGAGTGAAAGATATACTAACACTGTATATCAAGGCTGGGGAGGTGGCCTATAGAACAGGAACATGCAATACCCGAAAAGGCAAATGCCCTATGGTCATAAGTTGGCCTGAGAACCAATATACCTACCAAAAAGCCACAAGACTTGGGGAGTCCCATTGCCACGCAGGTGGGATACAGAGAAGTGTGTTTAAAAAAAGGATCCTGAAGGGATTTGATCACTGGTAAACTCTGAGAAAAGTAAAGTTAGAAGAATTTGTTTTTGAAAGAGGGAAGAGAAAACAACAGGATATTTATATTTGAACCAAAAACCCTAAGTAGATTGTGAACTGTGACAATATATTTCTGAGGATCTTTAAGACAGAATAAGTCATCCACGAGTTGGGCCGGATAGATGTCCACCCCGAGGCAGTTGGTCAAGCCTCCCTTTCTCTTTTTGTTAGATTTTCTAAAGTGATAGTGCCAGTTACTTACCTATGATTTGGACTCCAGACTTCGATGAGTACCTATAGTTTTTCTTTAAGATGACAGGAGGGAACTTCCCTTATAGACATAGGGTCAGTTGGTCATTGTTATTTTTTATTTTCTTTAAACCCTTGAACATGCCATTGACTCATCTGACTCACCGTAAACTCATAGTGAAGAACCCCCAAATACAGACAACTTATGGCCAGGCACATGGTTCTCAGCCAGAGACTGGACATCAAAAGCAGCTGGCACAGACAGGACAAGACCAGATCTATCGACAACGGGATACAGGCTTTGTAGAGAAGAACATGGACTTCTTTATGCACTGCCGCAATTAAGTGGAAAGGAGAAACTGTTGCTTTGGAGCAATCCAGCATAAGCTCAATACTTTTGCCAAGCTTGAACATGAACCAGAAATTTGCTGGAAGAATCCCTCGAAAAATATGTGTAAGCATCTGAAATCAGAGATTAAAAGACTCATATCAAATGGAACAGGGTCAGGTTATTGAGGCTCTGTTACCGCAGCAGGTCACCCTCTCACTTGTATGAGGGCATTGAACGGGGGTAAGGTTAATAGAAGGAGCAGGTGAAGGAGATCTTCTCAGCCAACACCAAAAGCAGTAGGAGGGGCAAGCCAAAATAGAAGAGTTCAAGGGTAAAACCCATAAAAAGAAGTGGGGAACATGTGGTACAATCAGGAAAAAGAGAGCGTTCCTCCATCTATGAAGGAACAGTGGGAGCTTTCAAGAACAGTCTCAGTGTTACATAAATGTATTTATTGAGGTTCAGAGAGACTGGAAGGGACAGGAGGATTGAAGAAACAGGAGAGCCCTGGCCAGTTGCTCCAGACGAAGTGGTGAGGGCGCAAACCTACAGGGAGAATAGCAACGAGAATGGCATCTCGCTCATAACACTTGCATGAACTTGATATGCATTAAGATGATCTGGAGCATACACAACTTTAAAGTTTTGGCAAAATCTCTAAACACATATGTTATACCCATAAAACACTGCTGATTGACTTGAGTATAATTGAATACAATTGCATGGATGAGTGGCACCAGCCTCGTGCAGTTATGTTTCACAGTGATATTGCTGGTCTATGCAGCACTAACAACTCTGGTTTGGATGTTAGTCAACAGATCCTGGCTCTAAAGAGCCTTGAATCAGGGAAGCAAAGGGGTTCAGAAACCCTGTGGAGAACCAAACACTTAAAACCATGGCATACCTCCATTTGCTCTCTGCCAATTTAGCAAGGTGGTTATTAGGACTGTCAAGCAATTCGCATAGCTGCAGCGTAACCATCACATGAACAGAAAACAGAACTAGGTAAGAATAAATATAATGATTCAAATGTAACAGACAAATGGTGCTTAATAGAACTGACATTTGTTCTGCTTTTCTCCTGCACTATGAGAGTGGTTTGACTTTCGTGAAAAGTAGCAATTTCTTTTCAAATGTGAGAGACTGTGGGATTTTAGAACTGCTGCTCCAGGTTTCTTGTACTTCTTGCCGCTGCCATGTTCCTTCAGATCACTAGGCTTGAAATGCATCAAACTATTCATTGGTCCCTATAACTGTTACCAGCTGGAATAGGTGTGATTGCATATAAATCTAGCATTAACGTTCCTTCTTTGGTGGAAAATAAAATAGTGATTGAATTACTTCTGTGCGCTTTGAGACCTATCCATCTGTCCTCCTTTCCTTGAGCTTGTGCTGAGCGAGATATATGATGTTCCTGATTCCGAAATACAATTACTTCAAATGTTTGTTTATTTTGCGCTGCTGGGCATTGGAATAGGCCCAAAAAAAGAAAACTATAAAGAAGCACATTTTTATTAAATTAATACATATTCAGAGAAAAAAACCTTGGTTAAGGGAGAGTTAAGGTGATCAGATTTAAAGCAACAAAATCCCTGAAATTCAGCTATTGCATTTCGAACAAGCCCACATTAACTATGCGCCCACTGTTGCACAGTGTATGACCACGATGATGACATCACTGATGACAACACTGGTGACATCACTAGTTATGTCATACATGACATCAGCAATGAGATCAATAATTACATAAAATATGCCATTAATGATTAAATAAGTTACTATATTTTTGTTGTCCTCTTTTGATACATAATTTATTACACTTAACAATAACAACAACATGACAGGGAACAAAACACTGATACATAAGTATGATATGATTACGCGTGGCACATTCATTTATAATACGGATTAACGTATACACTTTAAAATAAAAATATGAAAAGAAATACAAATAGTTTGAATTTCATGTGTTAGTAAACTATTAAAATATGTATTTGCAAAGAAAGTACCTGGTTCTGGTAAATCTATTTCAAGTATTTCAAAAAGTAATATAATCAGCATATATTAGTAAAAAAGAAATAAGAATAGATAGAAGTAGAAAAATGCTTAATAGTAAGTGTTATGAAAATAGTCAATGTTCACATTTAAACTTACAATTCTCCTCACTCTAATAATATTACATGAACAAATTCTTTTCTGAATTACAAGTTTTATAAAAAATAGTCATGTACAAAAGAAAAAACGTGCCCGATGCACTGTGATAATATATGATCTAAGAATTTGAAGTTTGGTTAGTATGAGAACAGATAATTTACTTATGCTACATAATTTTATACTGCACATTACATTTAAAGAAACATGGGCAGAATACATTGTACCGTGTTTGAAATATTTACACTTTATGTTAAAAAACAGATGTCTTATTTCAAAATGTAATTAATCAAACCAGTGACATCCATGATGTCATGCATGAAATAATTAGTGACACCATCAGTGATGTCATGTATCGTGCAATTAGTGATGTCATCTCTGATGTCATCATTGGGGTCATACAAAGAAAAAAGTGGGCACGTACTCCATTGAGCTTCCTCCCCAAAAACGATTTATGTTTTAATTAGCCCTTAAAATATACTACTTCTAATTTGAGGGCACAGGCTAGCATTGGCCCAATGAAGTGACATTAACCCGAGAACACACGCTGTTTCTTTGATGCAGTTTATTTTGAGATGTCGGCTATTTGCAGTTATAGCCGAGGTTACAGAAAAGCCTTGTGTTGCAAACTCGGTCCCTAGTCCCCCTACACCTCCCAAATTTCACTTGGTGTCACCTAGCCACCCCCCCTCTACACTGATGGCATTTGCATGTAGCTTTTCCCCTACTTCTCATTTTCTGATATCCTCGGCTACAGCCGCGGCCATCTCTCACATTGAGAAAAAAAAAGATGGCAGCCGTTTCATTTCTAAAAACCCCTGGTTTTGGCAATTTACCTGAAATATAGCTATCTATTTTGAGAAGAGGACACCCCCTTCTCCGTCAAATATTTAAATAACTACTGCATGGAATAATCCCTAACCACAAAAAGGCCCCTTAAGTGATTTGTGCCCAAGTTGTGCACCGGGGTGAAGTACCGGAAGAAAGTACCGCTTTTCAGCTCCCACTCTTGCCTCTTGGATCTGCTGTAGAGTGACCCTACAAACAGCGATCTTATTTACTGCATTATATTCGCTATGAGTGATAAGCCCCGCCCCTTTTTGAAAAACTACAAGGACCATCTCTCGCGCGAGCACCAGGGCAAAGTACCGGAGGAAGTACCGCTTTGCCATTGTGACGAGCGCCACCTCGCTACTTCATCCCCCCTTTGTTTCAGTCTTTTTCTCACTTGCCCTGGCCTCACTACAACACCCGGGACCTTGAGTGCATGATCAGCTGAGGCCTGGCTGCACAGTTTCTAACAACCACTGACTTAGTGTCACGTCAATTCAACCTAAAGCCGGCGTATGACCTTGTGGATAACGGCGTACACTCTCAAACCAGGTATGCCGCCCACCAATGAATCAGCAAAAAGCACAAGGCACTTCAAACACTCTACTTCATGAAACATCACTTTAGGTGCCATAGCTAAGAACTCCCCCTCACCTCAGCGAATGAATCCAAATCCGTTACATCACAGGAGTCACTCCCATTAATTAAAGCCCCTTGTGTTCAGGCGTGCCCCAACAGAAGACTTTGTGGTTGCAATCCCTGATTTCTTAATTATAGCTGGCTTCTCTGGCACGCCACCATTGACTCCAACGGCAGACACCCTCACTCCTGTTTTAGATTTTGTGCCGGAAACTGCTCCAGCCCATATCCTGCCGTTTAAGCCAATAATTCCAACTTCTGACATCACTTTCCCCATCGGTGGACATTGATGAGCAAAACTCTATGAAGTCCTTGCCTTCTATTGTTTGTTTGTTTGTTGTTGTTTATTTGGTAATGCGCACTGAACCCTTAGGTAACTGGGCGCAACAGGTACAAGGATACTTAAAGCTTAGTTACATATTGGCATAGTTACAGTAGAGGGAGCAAGAAGAAACATAAAGAAAGAAATGCTAGCAGGTACAGAAAAAGGAGGTACAGTAGGGTGTATATATATAAGGCAGGTAAAAAGTATATATGGCGGGTGTCCAGAGGAATCATGTCATTAGATCGTAGCCAATTTACAGTGTTGCGCCTAAAGCTGAGGTAGGAATCTATGATATGTCCGCCAACTTTAACCACTCCTTGTCCGTGTGAGCACAACTCAGATGATAAAACAAAAAATCTGACTTGTGATACTCCGATTATTAAATCTCTCAAATTTCAAGCTGACAACTTGGAGCAGGATTTAGCACCCATATTTGTCAATAGTGACCTGTCAAAATCTCTTGCTATGTTTGGACCTTCCCCACAGAACTCTTCTGCTCTCTCCATTTCACGCCCCACTCCACGCAAAACAACCACTTCTTCTTATTCAACAGCAGTCCCTGCAACTCAGTCACTGTCCGTGACTCTCATTGACTTAACGCTCAGTGCAATGAACGCCACAATTGTTGCATTACTCAAACAGTTCAAAACCCTAGACAGTAAGATAAATAAACAGACAGCTCTGATTTCAGAAATAATGAATCGTGATTCCCATTTACTTACCATACTTGAAGACAGAAATTAATCATCCTTGATAGTTCCTCACATTCATTTGAGAACACAATAATAAATTACTTTGTGAAAATAAGGAATGTTTTCTGAGTATAAATACTGTGGCTAAATAATATTTGTGATTTCCTTGTTCTAGGTCACACTATTAACGTTGGTTAAACACATTTTTGTAAAATAACTTTGTTACATTCTAGCAGAGTGGATACTTTTTGGTATATATATATATTCCTCACAGCTTGTCAAGTGGTGATACTGACTTGTCCACATACAATTGTAGGGGGCAAAAATGTACCACCAGCAAATCCATCGAGCCTAAGAATCCTACCCTACCTACGTTTGACAAGATCATAAGCCCTAGGGAGATTGTAGATGATATCATTACTCTAACACAGCCTAAGTCTGCAAATGCCATGATGCTGACACAAATAGAGACTAGCAACAATAAAAAACTGCCTATACCATCTTTAGTGTCTCCAAATCTAATAATAAAACCAAGAATGAGAAGAATAAAAATTCCCCATTACAAATTCAGGAAAAAGAATTAAAAATATTAAAACTTCAGCCCAGGGTCAGGAAAGTGAACCAGTAGAGCCTTATCAACCTCTGAATGACAATACTGGAAGCTGAACATTATCGAAACATACCTATCTCTAAACTCAGATGTGAAACACCAATAGCTCGGCTCCCTTCTCGAAACCCAGATCAATCCTCTATCGATCAAAGGAGATCTGAGATTCATAACAAGTTTATCGCTACATGGCTGATCAACATCAATTCAAACATACTAGTCGAACTGGAAATCCGGATATTCCCAATCATATTATTGAGACAACACAGCAGGCTAATCCACTGCCCTCATTTGCATATCTCCAAGCTAAAACTCTTCAACAAGTCACTATTGGTGCCAGCGAACATCCGCTGCATAATGATCAGCCCAATTTTGCAGCCTTCCACACTCAGCAACCCACAATGATATATAATGAGTGGAAGAAAGATAATTTAAACAAACGTCGACCTTGAAACAACTTGTACCATTTCTGCAAAAAAAGCACACAGCTGAATGTATGCCTTGTGTTCATCATTTCATTATTAAATGTTGCCAACCTCCTTACTCGGAATATGATCTTTAATAGAACCTCGATTTTGGCAATATTTGCAGAAATTGCAAGTTTAGAATATGTTAACTCTTCTGATATAGAGCAAGTAGAGTTTTTGGAGGGCATGGATCTAACAATAGCTCGATTATGGATTAAATCAACTGGAGTTCTCAACATAATTTGGAAGGCAAAGCTTGAACTCTACACTCTGAGCTTTATCATAATGCAAGATGTTCAAATGCATAAAACACTGATTTTAAATATAAGCCCTCTCAATCCTAAGAACATGAAAACGTATAAGCCCACACAGCCTCTGTCTTCTATTCGCACCTTGAAACACTTGTGTATAGCCACGTTATAGATGCCATATCATATCATATCATAGTCCCAAGAGGCTAATCTCTAATCCAAACATTGGCAAAAATCAAAAAAATCCACACATCTCATGCAATTGTGACGCATGTACCACATAACAACCCATTCATTCCTTGCCCTCAAATATTACCTTAGCTAGCTGGAATACACATGCTTTTATTCATCTGCTAAATGATTCAGACAATCAACTAAATACCTACGACATAGTCTCCTTACAGGAGACATGGCTGTTACAACTTCCATCTTGGGATGATCATGACATAATCATGAATCCAGCAATCCGTGCCAAAAAGGGCAGGCCAATGTCAGGTCTTTTAGTAGTAGTTAAACGGGGTTCAGGTCTTACCATCTCCCCTTGGGCATCACCCAACAAATGTATGCAACTAGTTAAAATCCAAGTTAATAATCACATTATTGCTCTCATCAATCTATATTGGAATTGCGCCGGAATTTCAGCAGACAACTTATTTTGCAAATTGGAGCAATTGTATGAGTTAATCAATCAGTCCAACAATGCCACTGAAACAATACTTACTGGAGATTTAAATATACATTGCTTCTCCAAGACTCCTAGACAGGACATGGTGATCAAACAAAGATGGATCTCCTTTATGAAAGAACGCAATATGATGATGACAAATGGATCACTGCCAGGTGACATATCTCCTAAGATTGCTTCGTCACGAGACACCCAAGAATCCATATTAGATTACATCTATGTGGACACCAATTTATTTGCACGAGCTATTAGCATGAAAGTAGTAAAACAGCGACATAGTGACTACGATATGCTGACTTTGACATGGTCTGGACCAGTCACACGAACTTCCACCTCAAAAATTCAACAGAAAGGCAGCCTTATTCTTAATAACGCACAGAATCGATTTCAGCAGTCCAGATTGACAGTAAATGATTTCAACAACTATCTTGTAAACATTGACTCTCTCCAAGTATTGTTCTTAATACTGTACAAAGCAAACAATATTGTACAGTTCTGCAATTGTTTAGCAATCAACAGTCCACCATAGGCAACATTTGATTTAAAAATGTACACATTAATGATTTGGAAGTAAGAAACAGAAAGATTGAGTATAGAAAGGATGGAAGAAAAGCTTGTCTAATACCCAATCTGCTTCGAAATGAGGTTTCTCAGGAGCATTAAAACCAAATATAAAAACCGGCTTCTCCAGCGCAAAGCCGGATTGTATCAAAAAGACAGAGAACATATACTCAAATAATGGCCCAACAGAACTCAGCACAGATGTGGACACTTCTGAATCAGGTAAACTCTTCCTCACAAGATGCAATCCAAATAAATGGAGTATCTGATCTCCAATGGATGGCGCATTTTAAAGATTTATATGCAGACCCCTTATATTCTAACACAGATCAAACCAACGCAAAAAATAATGAGGTTAACCTTAAGATAATGAAGGATGATATTCTACTCTTCATTCACAAGTTTAGTCGATCCAGAGCCCCTGGCCCGGATGGTCTTTCCCATGCCATGTTCAAAGAACATCCGGAAGCATGGGCAGAGGTCTTGTTTAATATCTTTGAACATGCAATCGACACTAATTCTTTGCCAAGATCTTGGAGACACTCTATAGTCGTACCAATTTCTTAAAAGGGCAATCAGCAATGCCCAACTAACTACATCCCTACAGCCTTGCTTGCGCCGCAGGTAAGATTTTTGCGAGATATATTTTAAGGGAATTTAATGAATGGACATTCACCACAAGACATCGAGATCCATTTTAGACCGGATTTGTTGCTGAACTAGGCACAGGCATTAACTTGTTGACCCTTGCATCTGTTAAAGTGCACTGTATCCAGACAAAACAATCTTTATATCTGGCATTTGTAGATTTCCGGTCCACTTTTGATTTGGTTTCCAGACAACTTCTCATAGAAAAACTCAGATGGTCTAGTTGCCCATCATCCATAGTCAATCTGATCATTTTATTGCATTCAAATACTTCCATACATGTTTCTCTAAATCTTCAAGGACTTCTTAGCAGACACATTCAAACTTATAGAGGCCTTAGCAAGGTTGTATTTTGGCCTCTCTACTTTTTTATTTTAGATATGATGAAAACATGTGCTAAGGTAATTTCAGATGCACCAAAGCTAGGAGCACAATCGATTGTGTGGCTTTTGTACGCAGATGATCTTATATCATTATCACGAACCCCCAAAGGTCTCCAACAACTACTGGATGCTCTAGGCTCTTATGCTGAGAACAACCAGTTGATGATAAACTTGTCTAAAACTAAGATAATGCACTACGTTAAACCTAAACGAAAGATTGAAACCCTAACATGGCATCTACAAACAGAACAACTTCAAGTTGTTCAGGAATATATCTACCTGGGAGTCAATATCAACAACTGCCCCAATGATGACTTATACTTTGATAAACTAGAAGCTATTTCCCAAGCAAAATCCATCATGTACAAGTATGGACATTGTTCTTTCCAACCCGCCTTATCGTACTATGAACAAAAAGCAGTTGCTATCCTGCTATATGGTTCAGTAACCAAAAAGATCATTAAGCAGGGCATTTTGGATAGGATAGAAGTCAAATTTTGGTGAAGAGTTTTAAAACTTCTGAACTCTATCCCTGCAGCTATGATATGGTTGTAATTAGGCCTTGTCTTGTTTATACAAGGTACTGGTGGAAACTTTGTACTCTCTTTAGAAAATGCATCCTTGCTCCTAAAACTGGAACACTTTTAGAGATTCTTGCACTGTGCGTATTTAATGCCAATCATGATTGTATTGTTAAATGGAGAACAACAGTAATTAATATCATAATGGATGCTGATATAATCTTTGAGCTCCTTGTAACGAATCCCACCAGAGCCAAGTTTAAGTTATACCAATATGACTGGATTGTTACAAAACAAAGTTGCAACACATAAGTCAACTTTAAGACAAATCCATTCGAACCTAAGAAACTAAATTGTGTTGCAAACTATTTAAGCAGAAGTCCCTCTGCTAAGTTTAGATCCTCATATTTAAGATTCAGGCTAAACAGAGCAGCAGAGACATCTTAGCAAGATGTGGATTCATTGAGAAAACAGACAATGTCTGCAGGTTCTGTAAATTAAAGAACCAACCCTAGACCTAGAAGTATCTCTTAGTAGAATGTGAAAAACTTGTTAAAAAACGGAATCTATATTTAAGACCTTTGTTTAGTGACTTCTTGACTTTGGATTTGAATTTACTCTGGCAACAATTTTTTCCACTACACGTCCTTCTATCAGAATAGCCGCAATAAACTTTCTAAACACATTGAATTTTGCAAGTGATGAAATCTGATATGAACCTACACATAAAATAGAATAACTTCTGATTATAATTGCTTTATGAACCTTGCACAATGTACAGCTTTGTATTAGACAATTAAAAAAAAATCTATATTTATGTGAAATGTTTTAAATGTACTTTTATGTTATTCTTTGTTTTTATGGATCTAATTGAGATAACAAGTACTTTTTTAGAAATATGAGAAATTGGCACTGTAAGTTTACAACCGCGTTGTATTTCTGATTATGCTGGCTTTCTTTTTGAATTTCCCGGGCTCCTCTGAGCCGGGGTACCCCAGGAGACTCAAGCGAAAGCCATGATTACGCTGGCTTTCGCTTTGAGTCTCACTGCCCCTCACCCCCTCTGGGGAGCCCGGGAGACTCAAAGCGATAGCCACAGGATTATAAATACAAGTATGTTGTATTTATGATTTCCATGGTTTTCTAACCACAGCAATCATAAATACAGCAACGTTGTATTTATAAAAGCACTTCTCTGCTTTCCAGCACTAATGAAGCCAAAGCCACCTGCTGGTAGCTTTTATTACAGCGGCTTTTGCTTCATTAATGCTGCGAGAGCAGAGATTAACTCAAGCACAGGAGGCTCGTCTATTTCACAAAATGGATGTCTCCTAGTGCTTCATATTAAAGGGGTTTAAACATTATTTGTGTAATATTTTACATAGGAACTTTCATTAAAAAGATGTTTATTATACATTTTGTATTATTGCCCATCTTTTAAGAACATAACATTTTTGAGTGCACAATTCATTTAGGGCCTAGATATATATCACCTTCAAAGAATGCTTGTCATGTTTTCAGTGCACTACCTCCAGGTCAAGGGCTCCGATTAAACTGTTTCCTTTCACTAAACAAAAAAGATCTTCCAACAATATCTGATGTCATCAGTGATGTCATCAATGCCATTTCTGATGTCATCCTTGACGTCCTGGGTGTTAATCTGAGCAGTGCGTGGCGAGGACAAGAGATTTTGTTGCATAGCTTACAAAAACTGGCAAATTTCTTTGATTTTTAGATTTTGTGCTTCAGAAATAGCATCCCTTAGACAAAGTGTATTCTCTGAATTTCAATGTGGCTTTAAGCACCCTTTCCAGGGGTTGGTACAGGTGTTAACGGCCAGGTGGCTCAAGTTAAAAGCCTCAGCGGGATGTTTAAACGCATTCCAGCCCTTGGAATAGGTGCTTAACGCCATTAGCACCCCGGGTTACCAAAGTGGTAACCCGGGCTGCTAATAAAACACACAAAAAAGGTTTTTCATTCATTGAATGGGATGCGAAAGGCATCCTGTTCAATAAATGAAATCCAAACCACCATGGAAAGAGACAACAGGGTTCTTCGGAGCCCCTCTTCCAATTCCATGGTGGCCAGAGAAGCGGGAAAGCAGCTGTGGCTGTGGCCTGCGCCTCCACAACCAACAGGTAAGTGGGGGTGGGAAAAGGTAAACAAATTCGTAAACGGAATGTAGACCTGAATCAGAAGTTCAAGCCTGCGTTCCTAGCCACCTGATTGGTTGGCTCCCCCTGCCAGGGTGCTAATGGTTTTTATTAGATCAACTAAGCCATAACGTCCTTTTAACGAAGTGCTTGTCTCTATCTCTCTCTCTCTCTCTCTCTCTCTCTGTCAGTTTCTCTTTTCATATGAATTTGTGATCAAGCAACCTGTGTGGGCGTGAAACATGTAGCATTTTATCCTCTGGTGGTTTTGGACCTTGTTCCAATTAAACTTTAATCTTTTAGTAGACATTACGGAGTCTGGAGAGTGCATTCTTGTGACTGCGTGCAGTGTGACCTGGAAACATCAGTGTGCTTTCTTTCATTTTCATCATCAAATCCCACATCCGCTGAACTGAATTTTCAAGGGTTTCATTGCGTTAAATCTGATCATCTTAACTGTCCACTAACTAAAGTTTTTTCAATTAATTTCAAGGGTTTTATTGTACCATAGTTTATTTAGGGGCCACTAGCCATACATTCGGCCATGGCCAGTGGCTACGTCCGACTGTATATGTTGCACCAATAGGTTTCTTTAGGGCCAACTAACCATGGCCCTCAAACGGGGCACTGTACGTGTTCCACCTATAGGCCACCTATAGGTTTCCTTGGAGGCCTTTGGCCCTGGCTAGTGAGTGTGGCCAAAGGCTGTGGCCACTGTATATTTCAATACATTAGGTTTCTTTCAAGCCCACTTGTCCTGGCCTTTGGCTGTGGCCGCTGTACATGTTGCACCAATAAGTTGCTTTGGGGCCCACTGACCAGAGCTACTAGCACAAAGATCCATTTCCCCCTCCCTACTAGATGTGGTCACAACAGATGCCCCCCATTTCTTTATTTTTTCCTTAGTTTCGATTCCCCTGATTATTACTGCCATAATCTCTCGCTATATAACTCGATAAGAAAACTGTTTCGTATTGAAATGTTTGAAAATGTTAATAAAAGTGTACAGGGAAAATATATAACTCGATAATGCTTGAAAATTAAAAAACCTTACAGGCAATCCTCCATGTGCCTCCTTCCTTTTCCATAGGTCCTCCCACCCACCTCAGTTGATTTTTTATCTCCCTTGCCCATTCCCATTATTCCCTCTCTTTGCTTCCTGTGATGCATTTTTGTTTCCGAGTGCATCTTGCATCATTACTTCTGTAGAATATATTTTTGGGGCGACCATTAATTTAGGGAGTTTTGTTCCCCCTCCCAATCAAGCGCCACACCAACTGATAATCTAATCAGATTCTTGACTAACTCTGCCTTTGATGCATGTAACACCACTGTTATTTCAGTTCTTATGAACAGGGAATGGTGCTTTTCAATGCTGCATTTCTTTTTACATTAGGCCTGCTTCAATATATTTCATTACATACTATACATTGCAGCCATATTCATCTTTGCTGCTTATTACCAATCATTTTCACCTTGCTACCTGTATCCAATCCTTCATTAGTATGTTCCTTTGAATTTCTTCTGCCAATGGAGTTTACTTTTTTTTATATGGTACTTCTTCAATCTAGGTTGAAGGATGCACTGAGTTCTCCATAACAGTTCATTCTTTTAGCAAAACTGCACTTCAGTGCCTCAGTAACATGTTGTTTGAAAAAGGCATGTACCTTGAGGCCCTGTTACATGAACATGAGGCCTAGTTAGTGTTCCATCTTTCTGCCTGTTGGTCAGCGTCTTAGTCTGATGCTGTTCACTTGCATCCTGGGGCTGAAAATACCCCACACTGTGGTAATCTCATTTGATTCACCCAGTTTTCCCCCGATAATGTGAACACATCCAAACTGCAACTGGCTCTCAGACAGTCCCAAACTCCCCAAATTCACAACATGTCCTCTTTCCCTCTCCCCACCTCTAGCATAGTGCGATTTCAACCTTTTTCCTACTCCAAATAGCTTTATTTGCACTTTTCATTTTCGCATTCCCATGATATTAACGTGGTAAACGCTCACAAGAGCAAAAAAAAAAAAAATGTGGGCTTTTTATTTCTGAAAAGGCTCTCTGCTGCAAAGCACCATGGGAAATATAACTATATTTTTGGGAGAAAGGGCACCCTTTTCCCACCAATTTATTTTTAAACTACTGAATGGAATATGCCCAAACTTGTCCCAGAAATTAAGCCAATGCTGCATGCCCAAGTTGTTTCTTAATTGAGCCGACTCAGGACCGGCTTAACTCGGCACATTCCCGTTAATCTCCCGCATAATGATATATCCCCCATACTGCCGTTTTGTATGGCATTATGAATCCCTTCTCTTATAATACATATGTGCTCTTGGTCATTGCAAAGGGATCACGCCAAGTTAAGCGAGTCCTGAGTTTCCCAATGTGCTGAATTTCAAGGGTTTTGCTGCGTTATCTTTGGCCACCTTAAGTGCAATTCAACTGAAGATTTTTCCATGAATTTTAAGGGTTTTGTTATACCATTGTTTTTTTTTCGGTGCCACAGCCTTCGGCCGTGCCCACTGTATATTTTCAACAGGTGTAGGAAGTGATGACAATCTTAACTCAGAGTCCCCCTGCACAAGTCACCCATGTCATAATTGTTTGTTCCTGCTGTGATCTCATGTATGTGGTCATGGACTGAGCAATGGGGGGCATCAGAGTTTTTTTTTTTTTTTTTTTTTTAAATTTCTTTATTATTTTTTATAACAATAAGAACATACAAACATAGTGTCTTCCGAGCCATTGAAGGATTAGTGTCCACTTCTTTTCCCCACCCTCCTCCCCCCAAGACCGAGCACACAACCTCGCGCTACAGTCTTGCGCCTCTAGGCTAGTTTGTGCTGTCTATGTCTCCATCGGTGGAGCTACTTTCCGTAGGGTGGAACAAGGATACCGTAAGTGCTACCCACTGTAGTAGGTCGTCTGAGGTGTCAATCTTCTGGTGTCTCTGTGCCAGTTCCCATGCTCCCGTCTCGGCTGTGGTCCATCTGCGTAAATCCTCCCACCACGTTGTCGCGTCGGGTGCATTGGGGCTTTTCCAGGCCATGGCAATTCTTCATTTTGCTAAGATGTACATGAGGTCTTTGAGTTTGTTCAGTGACCTGTTCTTTTTGTTCCTGGGGTATCGACCCAAGATGCAGGCTTTGGGGGATTGTACGTCTAGCGTAATGTCCGCATTGGCTGCTTTGGTTTGGATCTGTGACCAGAAGGTTTGAACTGCCGGGCATCCCCAGAACATGTGGGTCATTCCCGCAGAGGTATCCAGGCATTTGGGACATGACGCAGCGCTCGTGTTGCTGAATCTGGAGATGACGCGCGGGGTGAGGTAAGCCCTATGTATAATGTAAAATTGTATGAGCTGGAACCGTGAGTTCCGGGATACTTTCTTGTGGTAGCGCATCACTGCATCCCACTCTTTGTCTTCGAACCTCTCGCCAAGTTCAAGTTCCCACTTATCCCTACTTTTGAGGCTTTGTTGCGTGGCACAGTTTAGTAGGGTTTCGTAGAGCCTCGAGGTTTCGTGGCCTCCCTCCGCCGTGCATAGTAGGTTCTCGATGGCTTCGTGGCCGGTGTCAAGGGTCTCTATCTCTGGCCATCGTTTTGTGAGTTTGTTCGCTACTGCCCCATGTAGGAGGAATTGACCAGGCGGTATTCCCGTAGTTTCTTGCAGTTCGGTGAAACTGAGGATGCCTTGGTCGTCCACCAGGTCTCCCAGGGTGGCTATGCCCAGGGGATCCCATACATTTCTAATCACTTTCAGGTCTTCTGGTCTGTGTGACATCATTGCAGCTATTGGTATTTGTGGGGAGTAGGGGTCCACCAGGTTGGCGATTCTGCAGGCCCTCCTCCAGGTACGGATGCCCAGGTGAATTAGGTATGAGTCTCGGTGATTCCTCTCCGACTCAGTCCAGAGTAAGTCTCTAAGCAGCCATGGGGAGTTCCTGGGCTGTAGTAGGTGAGTGTCTGTGGTGGCGTCGTCCGCCATCCACTGTATCACATGTTTCAGTTGGCCCGCCAGATAATAGAGTTCGAAGTTGGGGATTTTGAGGCCCCCTTTGTCGTATGGTCTTTGTGTGGTTTCTAGGGCTACTCTGCATCGACCCCCGTGCCATAGGAATTTTCGGCAAAGTTTGTTAAGTTCTTTGAAGAATTGTGGCGGGATGTAGAACGGGACATTGGTGAAGTAGTACAGCAGTCGCGGTAGTGCTACCATTTTGAGCAGCCCCGCTCTGCCGGCCACCGAAAGGGGAAGTTTGCTCCAGAAGTCGATTGATTTGGCTAGGCCCTCCTTAGCTCGTACAGTGTTTATTATATGCTCTGTTTTGGGGTCGCGGTGGATATTGATGCCCAGGTATTTGAATGTGGTGGGTTCCCACCGGAGTGCTAATGGGGGGAGATTTTCTTTCCTGGTGTTGCTTAGGGCTGCTAAGGGGTATAGGCAGGATTTATCGTGGTTAATTAGGATCCCCGTGCATCTGGAAAATCCTTCTAGGGTTTCGAGTATGTATGGTAGTATGTGCTCAGGATCTTTCAGGTAGAGGAGCATATCGTCCGCGTACATGGATACCAAGTGGGACACTCCATTTATTGTTATGCCCCCATCGCCATATTCGAGCCTAAGGTATGCTGCCACTGGTTCGATGGCCAGGATGTAGAGTAAGGGGGATAGGGGGCACCCCTGCCGGGTTCCTCTGGAGAGGCACCATTTATCTGAGTAGGTGTTGTTGGTTCGGACTCTGGCAGTGGGATGTGCGTAGGTGAGCTTGACCCAGTTTAGGAAGGTGGGCCCGATTCCCATCTTGGTCATGGTGGCATAGAGCCATTCCCACCTGACCAAGTCGAACGCTTTAGAGGCATCGAGGGACACCACTGCACTTCTATCGGGTTTGTTGTCTGTGCTGTGTATGACGTGGTGTAGTTTCCGCAGGTTTTCAGTGATGGAACGTCCATGCACATACCCAGTTTGGTCTTTGTGTATCAGATGTGGGATGGCCGCTTGTAGTCTCCTAGCTAGCAATGCTGTTAGTATCTTATAGTCCACATTGAGCATGGACAAGGGCCTGTATGCACCGCAGTCCCGGCTATCTTTGTTGGGCTTCAGCAGGGGGATGATGACCGCTTCGTTCATGGTGTCGGGGAGGTGGCCCACTTCATATGCCTCGTTGTATACCTGGGATAGCAAGGGGGCCAGTATATCTTCGTAGTTCTTATAAAACTCCCCCGGGAGCCCGTCGGGTCCTGGTGCTTTCCCCGAGGGTATTGATCTAATGGTGGCCGTGACCTCTTCAGGCGTGATGGGGTTATCTAGGGCCTCGGTTACGTGTTTGTCCAGGTGTGGTAGCCTGATACTGTCAAGGGCATCTTCTATGTCCGTATTCCTAGGGGGGGTGGGGTCGGAATATAGGGTCTGATAGTACTTTTTGAACGCTAGGTTAATCTCGGCTTGCGTGTGAATATTCTGGCCTTCTTCGCCCCGGAGTATGCAGATGGGTGTTTTAGGGATCTCACGTTTGTATAGCCACGCTAGTAGTTTGCCGGGCTTGTCACCTAGAGCGTGGTTTCTTTCGGTGTATTTTGCGTGGCTTAGCTTTCCTAGTGTCTCCCAGTGTCTTAGACACGCCTGTTTGAGTTCGATCATATTCTGTAAGTGGGAGGGGTCAGGGGATGGTGCAGATTCCAGGTCCCTCAATTCTGTTTCAGTGCGCTCGAGTAGGGCTGTAATGTGCTTTTGGGCCCCTCCTGTGGCGGCTATCATTTCACCCCTTATTACCACTTTGTATGCCTCCCACGCTGTGCTTATATGTTGGACACTGTCAATGTTTGTTTGCCAGTAGTCTGTTGTGCCTTGTCGTATTTGTTCGTTAAAGGATTTGTCGAGGAGCGCCTTGCTTCTGAGCCTCCATGTCGGGACGGGGGGTCTGGGGGTTGTCAGGGACCATGTGGTGATCAGCGGTGAGTGATCTGAAAGCACCCTAGCCAAATATTGTGTGTGTTCAAAGTGGGGCAGGTGTTCCTCGCTGACAAAGAGGGTGTCAATTCTAGTGTGCACGTTGTGCGGTGGGGAGTAAAAGGAGTAGGCTCTGGCATCAGGGTGTTGTGTTCTCCACAGGTCTTTCAGGGCGAGTTGCTGTGTTAGAGTATTGAGTACTTTGGCTGGGGGGGAGGGGTGGGAGTGTTTGCTATCTGCTCTATCTATGCGCGGGTCTAGGGTGCAATTGTGGTCACCTCCCCATAGTGTTAGGCCTTCCATATGAGGGCTCAGGCGAGCGTATAGAGAGTGAAAGAAGACGGTGGCGTTGTGGTTGGGGGCGTAAGTGCAGATTAGGCACAGGTCTTTTCCTTCTATGGTGCCTTGTATCAGGGCCATTCTGCCTTCGTTGTCTGTTTTGGTGTGTGATAGGGTGATGGGGACAGATGGTGCAATCCAAATCAAAACTCCTCTTGCATATGTGGAGAACGTGGTACCAACACAGGTTCCTCTCCAGGCTTTGGCCAGTGCGGCGAGTTTGGGTGCGTTAAGGTGTGTCTCTTGTAGAAGGGCGATACCAATTTTGTGGCGCTTCATGAAGGAAAGGATGCGGTGCTGCTTGACATAACTATTTAGACCCCTGACATTCCAGGACATTATTCTAATTTTGTCAGCCATGGTCTATGCATTGTTGTGGGCTTGTGGGTGGTTTTTGGGCGGGATTGTGAGTGGCTTCGGCTAATCTCGAGGTGTTGCTGCAGTGGATGGGCTCGGTCTGTAACCCATGTAACCTTAACTGGGTACCTCTTCTGGGATACCCTTCCCTGTAAACAATAACTACCAACTTGTTGTTCGTTAAATTCCAACTGGGTCCCCTAACCTGGGTTTCCCTTCCCAACAAACTTGAACTTCCCTTTAACTTAACACGTCTAGCGAGGTTTCCCCCGTTCTGACTTTCCCGTTTCCGCGCCATTGACCAAGGTCTTCAGGCGCCCTACGGGCGGGTTTAATGCACCCAAAATACTAGGGGTCTTTCAGCAGGAACTCTCCGGTTGTTTCCTTGTGGGGAGTTAGGTATCTCATGCCGCTCCTATGGATATCTATGTTGCTGCGGTGCGGTGTGTCTTGATTCTCATGTCAGTCTAGCCTCAGGGTTGGGCGGCCTGTGTCACCTGGGGCGTTGCTTCCGCGGTCTGTACTCTTTAGGTTCGATGTCTGGGATCTGCTCCCTATCCATCCATTCGCTGGCTTCCATTGTTGTATCGAACAGTAGCGCTTTGCTGTTGTGTAGTACCTTCAACCTGGCCGGGTAGAGTAGCATATAGCGGAGGCCTGCGTTTTTCAGTCGTGCCTTGGTAGTGATGAATTGGGCTCTCGCCATCTGGACTTGGAATGTATAGTCCGGGTATATGGCCACTTTGGCTGAGTCTCGTTGTATGCGGCCCCCCGATCTCGAGAATGCAAGGATCGCCTCCCTATCTCTGTAATTAAGTACCTTGGCTATTACAGGCCTAGGTGGGGCCCCGGGGGGTGGTCGTTTGGTGAGGGAGCGGTGCGCCCGTTCGATGGTGAAGCCCTGTGACAGCCCGCCGGCTCCAATTTCCTGTAGCAAGAGGTTCTCAATATAGTTCGTGGGGTCGTTCCCCTCGATACCCTCAGGAAGTCCAAGGAGTCTAATGTTGTTGCGGCGCGCCCGCCCCTCGGCTTCCTCTGCCCTGTTTTCTAGATTTTTAACCTTTTGCTTCAGGGCGTCCATGTCATTAAGCATCAGGGTTTTCGCCTCCGTGTTTTCGCGGACCTGGGTCTCCAGTGCTTCGGTGCGATTAGCTATGGCACGGACATCCTGTCGTAGCAGGTTCAGGTCAATTGCTACGGCGTCAATTTTGGTCTCCATGGTCTTCTGTAGAGCTTTAATGGCTTCCAGTAGCTGCGAGTTTGCTGGTTCCTGGGTCTTTTCCTGTGATGTTGCTGTGTTGGTAGTGTCGGTGTCCTGGTTGGCTGGGCCACTGGCCGCATAAGATTCCATAGTAGTCTGTCGCTGTTTACTTTTGTTGCCTCTTGCTGACATATCTACCGGCCAGGCCGGCAGGCCGCTGCGTGTTGTGGGGTCGGTGGAGCGTTTGGCTGTGACGCTCTTGGTCTATGGGTGCTGTGCGTGCCTTAGGTAGTGGTTGCGGTCGTAGGTCAGCAGCAAGGTGGGCCGGGGGCTGGCCACCACCCGCAGGGGGCACCCCCTTCTGCGCGTTAATCCAGGGGCAGGTTCTTTGATGATACTGTGCGGGCCTCAGTAGTCTCTGTGATTGTTGTGGTGCAGCAAGCTGGGGCACTTATGCGGGGGGGGGCGCTTATTCCTTGTGGGGTGCTGGTGATGGTGGCTGGGGTCCCCTTTTCGCCCTCTCCTTACCCGTTTGTTGGGCGGACCTCTCCGCGCTCGCTTCCGCTCTGGGTGAGGTACTGGTCCGGTCCCGGAGGCTCTGGTGGCTCGTCTCGGGCCTCTCGGGGCCGGACTGCTGTCTGGTCCCCCTCACCCTCGCCCGCTGCTCCGGATTCCGGGTCCTCCCTTTGTGGGCAGGCTCGATGGGGCCGTTCGCGCTTCTTTGTTCTCCCGGGGTCTTGCGACGCGTCGCCGGCCTCACCGCGTCAGGGCCCCCTAGAGCCCCCCCAGGGGTTCGGGGGGGCACCGGAGCACAGGACGTCGCCGCGGAGGGTGCGCAGCTTCCTCTCGGGTGCTGGTTCGGTGCACAGCTTCCTCTTTGGTGCTGGTCTGGTCCTTGGGGGCTCCGGTGATTCGTCCTGGGCTGCTTGGGCCGGATTGCAGTCTGGTCTCCCTTGCTCTCGCCCGCAGCTCCGGCTGTTGGTCTTTTCTTCGTGGGCGGGCTCGTTGGGGCCGTCCGCGCTTCTCTGTCCTCCCGGGTGCGTCGCCGGCCACTCTGCGCCGGGGCCCCCCAAAGCCTCGTCGGGGCTCGGGGGGGGGGGCGCCGAAGCACAGGGCGACGCCGCGGGGGGTGTACAGCTTTCTTTTCGGGTGCCGCCAGTCCTCGGCGCTTTCAGTTCGTGTGTGCCGTGTCTCCCGTACGGCGTCCTCAGCTAGGTGGGCGCCATTTTCCTGGTGCCGACACGCTCCGGCGCTGATCGGATATCTTTATTCCTGCAGGTCGTGGCGCCTCCAGACTTGGTGTGCGGGTGGTCTGGGTGCTCAGCTTCGGGCGTAGTGAATTGCAGCGGCAGTGGTGGGGTAGAGCCGCAGTTTAGCAGCAGAATCAAGGGCATATCATGCGGAGCCACAAGGAGAGAGTCCTGCTTACATGGCGGTTAGCCACGCCCCCTACCGGGGGCATCAGAGTTATGATTGTTGTAATTTCCCACATTTGCTCGATTGACTGGATTTTGTTGTGATGAGTGAAATTATCTTAACTCTACCTGAACTAAAGTTTTTTTTCACTTTATTCCAAAGGTTTTGTTTTGCTACATCTTCTCTGTGACAACCGTTCATGTTGCACCATTTATTAAAAAGTACTGTGGCACACATCTCCCTAAGTAGTAGCCAACCAGCTCCCAGCAGAGCCTTCAGCCATGTCCACTGTCCATGTTGGAAGAAATTAGGCAATAAGGCAAGGGTACTGTCCATGTTTCACCAACACAACTGAAAGAGAATTGGCTATTGGCCCTTAAGCAACCTCTTCTCCTCCCATGCATTTCTGAAGTAGTTTCCTTCGTCAAATTCCCATGATATATATCTGGGTCACCTTGATGCTGCCCTGTATTCCCCTGGCAATCATTCCCACGGTAATGCAACAGAACCAAAGTGATGGGAATGCTCAAACATTTAAAAGCCTTCCCTATCCCCGCTGCCACTCGCCATGTGCACCCGTCTTCCTTTTGTTGTCTCCCTAACTCCCTTGCACAGTGTAAATCCTCCCTGACCCTCTCCTATTATCCTGTTCACCAACCGGTTCACCTGATGCCTTTTTTTCCATGCACCTCTTGCAACATTGAAACGCGTTTGTACACAAGTGTTCCCACAGGAACCCTACATAAACCTATAAAATGAAAACTATCTGCCTCAAAACAAGCTCTCCGGCCCTCCGCATATTCTTGCTACCCATGTGGTCCTCTTTCACCCTCAATGCCTCTATCTTGAGGTGAAACCATACTTCTTCTGCCTCTGAATATCGTTATGAGGCCTTTGCTTTTTCGGCTTCTTGCAGGATTACAGAAAGAATAGCTCGAATTGAACACAATGTGCTCTGGAGGATAGCACAGGGCCAACCTGCTCGTCTTGAAAGCAAAACAACTCGGAGCAACACAGGTTCGATCCCCGGGTCTGCGCTTAGAAATCTCTGGTTATTAACCGCGTTATAAATAACCTATCATAAAAAAACAATGTTGCCTCTCTTTTCGGAAAAGCTCTGTATGGCAATGTACCATGGGAGATATATAAACTTTTTTTAGACTGAGTGATCCCCATTCTCAGTCAAATGTTTTTTGATACTACTGTATGTATTTACACAAAATCACAATAAATATGTGCTACATTTTGTGCCATTTCTTATGTGGAGCAAATCCAATCATCAGTTTTCCCGCTAGGGGTTATCAATGGAAGCACCTTTTTTGCTATGGTAAACTGAATAGAAGTAGGCCAGGGGAAGCATTTTTTTTAAATTTCTTAATAACATTTGAACCGTTTAACGAATTGTCCCCATAATTTAAGATTTGGAGTGGGCCATGTCAGAGGGAGGGAATGTGGAAGAGGTGACTAAGAGTGCAGTAGAGGATAGCCAACAGAGAGATCGGAGTAAAGCCGTTGCATGCTTGCTACTAAATGAAATGGCATATTATAGAGCGGATTGCATAATGCTCCATTGTAGGTTCTGGGATGCAATAAAAATGTCGCCAGGAAGTTAGGTGAGTTGTCACTGACAAAGCATAGCATAGGGCATAGCGAACACCCTGTTTCCTTCAGAACACTATATTCTGACTTTTTGTGCCACTTATATTCAGATATATGCTGCTGTAATATTGCAGTACTACATAAGGGAGTTAAGTTAAAAGGTCATAAGATTATCCACTCAGGAAAGGAC
Source organism: Ambystoma mexicanum (assembly GCF_040938575.1). Classification (NCBI taxonomy): domain Eukaryota; kingdom Metazoa; phylum Chordata; class Amphibia; order Caudata; family Ambystomatidae; genus Ambystoma; species Ambystoma mexicanum. Next base: position 60,895,231 of record NC_090928.1, read on the forward strand.
TCTGATTTTGTGGTTCCATGTAATAATATCCCAGCAAAAATGTCCCCTGACAAAAAAGAGGACACATTATTACATTGAACCCTGTTTTGTTTTTTTTTTTAAACGGGAGCAGGGGACTTCATCCGCAACCTGTCCGCATACATAATGTCACCATATATAATCTAGACAATGGATTTTCCCGGTGACATTGTGTATGGGGACACTATTACCTGATACTGATTTTGTGGGGTTAAGGAATGGGATGGATTTGGCCAGAGAAGAGTCTGACCCACAGTGCCGATTGCGGATGTCCTCTCTGAACCACCAAACTCAGTTAGTATTGGCAACCCATTGGTCCTACAGAAAACATGTTCTGTGATGTACTGTGGGTGCTGTCTGCTGAAATGGAGCGTGATCCTCAAGGGCCAGAGTCGCCTCAAAACCTTCGCTATACTATGGAAGGCCCTTGCCATAGGCACCTTTCATGCCCCCGTCCATTCAAATCACCACTTACAGAACCCTTGAGTGGTCTGCTAGCCAGGACGGAAGCTATTGCAGCGGGCCGGGAGCAGCAAGCCAAAAATGCAGCCGACCTTCTGTGGAGAGGGAGGGGGTGTAAAAGCTGACGCAGCAGAGTCTGCATTCAAATGACACTCAGAAAGGTTGAAAGAAGCAGTAGCAGCCTAAAATGAAGCACTTGCTGCCCATGAGCAGGGTCTGTTTTGTGCCCACCTGACTTACAGAAATGCCTTAAGCCATACCAGAGACCTTGACTTCTACTCCAGGGCATGGGTCCGAGGATGCATGGCACAAAATAGGCTCTTCCTCACAGGACAGATGGCCAGTAACAATGCGGCAAAATAAAAGAGGTAATTGGTGGAAGGTTTAGAATTAATCTTAACCTGTGGGGTCGCCAGTGCTTAATTTGTAAAAAAATAAGTGCCAGTGCCCAAGAAATATTGGCCCCATGATGCCGGGTGCGGCGCCGCCCTCAGTCTGGGCCCGCCGGCCGTGCCAGTTCAGTGCTAGACCTACCTAGATCGTCCCACCACCAGCCCATCACAATGCTGCTGCTCCATGTCACATGTTAGGCGCTGCATCAACTGCTGGCACAGGCTAGTAGTAAATACGCAACTAAAACATACTCCTCCTGTAACTGCGCCTCGATGCCCCCGGCTGTGTGAGCGCTTTAAAAATGCAAATAAATAAAAAAACCATTCTGTTTCAGTCACTGTTGCACTGTATTTGTCTCTACCCCTTCTGCCCCATCTGACAGTCTGTTAAAGTACACCAAGTATTGTTAATCGGTTACCTCCAGGAGGAGCACCCTCTGCTCATCCCGTTCTTCAGTCACCTCATCCAGGTGTTTTGTGTAATCAATTTACTCTCAAGCCCTTAATAGTCATCACATCTCATAAATGCATCCCCCTTCACCCTTCCTTCAAGTATGAGCATGGTGTTGTATAACTTGGAAAAAGTAATTTCTGCAAGAAATTGTTGTGAAATCAACGGCCTGTGCTACTTCTGCTTTAGGGCCTCTTTCTACCTTAACACATATTAAAAAACTAAATATGTTTTGTCACCCAATATTCAGGAGCCAGAGGAGAATGCATATTTCGATATCTCCTTCCCACTGACATGTCCTTGACATACTTCACTGTTGCGGGGTGTAACAGACACCCACCTCCCTATCTGCGGATTACTAACTGAGGATTGCATGTGCTCTCATTCGAAGCTATTGTACCCAGGTTAAGGGGCCACATCTGGTGTTTAAACCACACATCAGGATAGAAAACATGCGCTGGAATTATGTAAAAAAAAATGACAGCAAAAGACGGTTGAGAATTATACACGAATACTCAACTAGTGCTTTTATTTATGACAGATTAGTGGGCACATGCACCATGTTTATCCCCGTCTAGTTTCCATGTGTGTATCTTTAAGCCTGAAATGGCATTTCAGAAGTTCGTCTTTGCATGGGCTTTTCTCGCGAAGGGCAGCCGGTTTGGTTTTGGCCCAACACGTGCACCGTTCCGGGTCCCCTCGCTGAAGCCTGTTTGTGAACTAATGAGGCCGATAACATTAAAAGGAAGAACGGAAACACCCAGGCAAAAATTCGCAGTTCATGTTTCGCTTAGATGAATGCTATCCAGGGCCGGACTGGGGCATACAATTGTCTTGAGTCGGGCTCGGCACCAATGAAGAAGTGGCCAGTTGCAAACAACAATTCATTCCTTTTGTGACAGGCACTATTGGGACCACGCTGCAGCCCGTGCCCCGCCCGGTCCTGGGCTTTGCCCTGCCTTGCCTCAATCACTTAGGCTACCTTCCGTGGGGCCACCACGGCCATGCTAAGCCTGATGATGACAATAATAGGTGCACGGCGCAGCGGCCCCACGCAAGGTAAGATATTAAACGAAAAAACATATATTTGGGCGGATGGGGCCCATCACTTTTGAAGTGACGGGCCACAGCCGCCACTCAAAATAAGTTATTTCTTTTAAAATCTACCTTCTATGGGGTGGAGCCCCGGCCACCAGCCCCACGGAAGGTCAGGTTTTCAAAGAAAAAAGTAAAAAACATATCTTTGGGCACAATCCACGGGCCTGGCCACCCGCGGCACAGTCATCTGACTCAGTCTGCGGCAGCCGGCAGCCCCTTGTCACAGAAATTGGTCTGGGCCTGGCACTGAATGCAGTCAGCAGCACACTGCACACAGGTCACACAGACAGAAGCCCGGGTGCGGACGGGTCCCTAGTGGGGTCCTGACTCCTAGGCAGTCAGGACACGACGAGGGGACCGTGCCACCACCCGGGCCCCGACCTGGGCCTTCCTTGCCTGATCACTTGACTGACAGGCTCAAGCTGCACCGCATGCAACAACAAGTGACTTACCTGCTTTGCTGGCTGGGACTTGGTCTCCTATCAGGGCCTCAGGGTGGGGGGGCGCACACTGGCACCGGCACAAATGAAAAAGCAGGCAGAGGGGGCCCCAGGAAGCAACTAGGCCGCACCACGCAGTTCAGCAGGGCAGGCTCTCTCTCTCACAAGTCAGGACCGAGGACGCCACGCCTCGACACCTTCACTTCACAGTAACTCGTGAAATGAAGGTGGCGCCGCGCTGCCTCCTGTGGCAACAACAACACATCTCCATGTAATTTCACTGGCTCAGAAGAATAGCCAATAAAAACTGAACATTCTGTGTTACTATACAGAATGTATCAAATACTGCATAGTAACAACAGAATGGTAGTTTTCATTGGCTGTTTATAACTGTTTGTTGTTCATTGCTATTGCTGGCCCCCTCCCAGGCCCAGCCAGCCATGGCCTGCAACCTGCAAGCATGAGAGAGATCGAAATCTGAATGACAAATCGCAATGATTTATAATCAAAGCTTAGTGAAGTGGAAGAACAAACAAAGCAATGGCACGTGCGCTGGCCCCGCATGAGTTCCGGTGCCCAAAAAAGAGTGCCGGTGTTGGGCACCGGCAACCACCCCCACAAATTAAGCACTGGGGGTTGCTCTGGGCAAACCCCCCAGACCATTGTTCTTCACCTACCAAGCCATTACAGAAAGAGGAAAGCCCATACTCAAAACAGGCTTGGTCTCACAATCGGCTACAATATGGAACATCGTGGTAACTATGACTTGGCCACGGGAGTGACCTGCTGCCTCTGCACTGTGAAAGGGGCAGTAACACCGCCTCGGCTGCTCCTTCCTCGTTACATTCCTTGTTTCCAAAAAGGCCCATGAGCAGCCCTTCTCATGCCCCACTCACCTGCTGAGCCAATAGCAGAAATTGGCATGGGACTGGATTGTTGTTGTTAAGGGGCGGGGCCGGGAGGTCCTAGGTAATGTCGCACTGGGATTGTTGGCTTTACAGAGGAGTAGAATTGGCTATGTTCTAATTAAGAGGAAGGATTGTTGGGGTTGTGGAGGGGGAGTGGGTATTCTGGGGAGTGACTGTGGAGGAATGTTTCAGTAGGAAAGTAATGGCTTTAGGAGTATGTTGGGGCTAGGAAAGGGGTAACATAAGCTGAGCAATGACCAGCGGGGAATGGTTAGGTTACAGAGCCTCGGAGTTGTACCAGGCCGTCTTCTGCGTATGTCAGCCGTGCTTACAAACAAACACCTTTTAAATGAAGTTCTTCATCACAATTCTTCTATAAACATGGCGCGGCAATTACAGATATTGACGGATTGAAAGTATGAAATGGGATAAGGCGTTTAAAAGCTCTTTCGAGACAAGTTACCAGCTGGGAAATGACACATTAATTAAAATCAGAATGGAGATATGTCAAACCCTTATCGCGACCCTTTGTACGCAGGCTTTGCTGTCTAAGCGTGTGGTGCCAATACTTGAACATAATATGTGGTTCTTCACGTAGGCAACCCATTCAGACACCTCTGTGAATACAACAAGATGACACACTGTGACATTAATGGCGGGTCGTTGAAAGGGCAGAGGCCGCTGCTAAGGCCTAGAAACGCGCTGCAGAAATAATTAGAGAATACTCAAGGAGCAGGCAGGACACAGAAGCCGGCACTCGATCGAAATTATCGGATCCTTACACTTCATTCTGAGCGCATTAAACTGAATATCAAAGGTATCGCAATTCTAAAAACGTTTCACAAAAAATACAAACTGCGAAAAAACACGAGACCTCCTGTTCTCCAGATTGCGTTACAGGAGCACGGAACAGGAGGCATGAATTAATATCACTTATATCTCATTAATTGTATTCAAAATGTGTCACCTTGGAAATACATTTCAAATGGGAAACAAGTCAAATGTTCTGATGGGTGCTGTGAAAAATAATAGCTACCATTCTAAAATAAAAGCGACAGCTAAGTAAATCAGTTGTACTCCTCTCTCCCTGCTGCTAACTGCATTTGCCATTGGAAGCAAATATGTTAAGTTGTGGGAACAAAGGTTCTGTTATGAAGCAATGGATTCCTTGTATAACTCTCTGCACGTGTCTGCTCGAGACAGCTGCACCTGTCAGCAGTGCTAATGCAAGCAGTTTGGTGCTGTGCGCCTACTGACTTGTTGACCCGTACTGCAGGAACTTTGCATCGGTGCAACTGCAAGCACTAGGGCAAACATTCACAGGGTGCAAAACAAATTAGTTCAATGCATTTTTGCACTAAGGCACATTTCACACTAGTGCCACGGCTATAAGCGCTCCGGAAGTCACTCAATCTTCCACACAAATACAGGCAGCTTGTCCACAGAAAGAAATCAAACTTCTGCCTATTGTCGCAATTAGGTTTACATTAGCAACAAAGAAAACCATTCATATAAAAAAGCAAATATGAATTACTTACTATTTTGGGCAAAAGAATAAGATCCTCTCCAATATGAACATACACGTTGACTTTGGTTGTTTGATTCAAAAAGTCAAAAAGCATTCATGGGATCAAGTTTGAAGAACAGTAATGGATTATCATATGAATGTCTTATTTACTGATTGAACTCTACGATGTTGGGACCCATCTGTAGTATATTATTGGTTTCTAGCATGGACATAGGTACAGGAATGTGTCGTGGGGTTGACTTGATTACACCTCTTCTAAAGACGTGGGTTTAGGAATTCTGTTTCTTTTTAGAATGCTGGGATAGTAACACCCAACTCCCTATTCTCCAAGAATCAGGTTTACTCTTGCAACACCCCACTTTAATATGTTAATTAATTTATTTATTTAAAATACTTTACTAACAAGGGCAGCCACCAACACAAAGGCTTGTCATTCTACATTTCAATTCAGGATTAAAGGCTCCAGGGATTTCACATTGGTCTGCTCCCAGAGTGCCCCGTCTTTGTGGTCTAGTCCTTTGTTTGTCTGGCTTTCTTCAATTTCTCTCCCATCCCCTTAGCAATTGCCTAAGGCAGTCAGATGTGCCTGTCCTTTTGTCGTTCTCCTACTGCTCTCCCTTGTCTTTCCTGATTGCAATCTATAGCCATCCTGCACAACAACCACTTGGTAAGGAGTTTTAGGGCATGTTTGGTGCCTTTTGGAGGGATCTATCTGTGTTTTTACTTTTATTTCCAATCTGTTTTGAACTGGTCTGCTCCCAAAGTGCCCTGTCTTTGTGGTCTAGTCCTATGTTTGTTTCTGTCTTTTTTCTTTTCCCCTCCCATACTCCATTTCTTAAGCATTGCTGCCAGGACAGCCTTGCATGGACATCCTGCAAAGGGCACAGGCTAAGGCGAGGCCTTCCCCAGGCTGCCTATCTTCCTTTTTCATCTGAAGCCCTAGCCCTGCCATACGCCTTACAATCCATCTACAGCTACTTACAGGTAAGGACATCTTCATTGAATTTTACCACTACTGTATTGTGCCACACCTGCATAGTGCTATTGTAGGTATTACAACCAAAGGATTGTTACATAAAATATCAACACATTTTGCATTTCATCCACCAGGGTGTCCCAAAGGTAGTGCACCACATTTTGAATAATGACGTTGAGTGGGTTGCACCACATTTGAGTTGTGCCACTGCATAAATTGGTTAATGCTTCTTTTGAATTTAGAAATACTAGAATTGTAACCGGCTGTTTTTTAATTTAGCCACACTAGAATTTTACAGAGTTAGTTAGCGCTGCTTCTGAATTCTGCTGCACTAGGATTGCAACATGCTGCTTTGCATTTAGCCACACTGGAATTGAAACCAACTGCTTTTGAATTTAGCGACACTAGAATTGTACTGAGTTAGCTAATGATGCTTTCGATTTTGGCCATACCAGAAGTGCAATCCACGGCTTTTGAATTTAGCCACATTTGAATTGTACTAATTTATATGTTTAGATCTAGTTTAGACACACCACTCTGCAAACTATACACTGGGACCAAAGCAAACAGAGGACAATATAGAAGAAAGAACCGACAATAAGCCTACTCAACACTCAGAGATTACCTGAAACTAATTAACCACCCTCTTCTCATCTCCACACCCTCACACCTCATGTATTACCAACACCCAAATGGCTAGTGAAACAACCCACCAAAAAAAACACAAACTGCACACCCATCTCTAATCATACCACATACCCAATACCTGCAACCAACAAACAACCCATACACTGGATGCCACTCTTACGGACACAAGTCCAGTGCACATAACAAAGCACACCCAGAAAGCTCACAGGCACAGACACCAGATCCTCTTGGTTCTGCACGCATCAACAGATGAGCACAAATTCTATCCTATCCCTCTCTCTGTCACTAACCAAACCTACACACTTTGTTTAGAGAGACACGTGAGCACCTGGAGACCATGCAAATGTCAATTGCTGGAGAAAAGCCTTATTAAGGTGAAACAACCTAAAGTTTCAATTTTCATTACATTCACAAAACACATACACCAGGCCCTATATATATATTCCCCTCTTTCAGCACCATAGCGTATAAGGAGGGTTCCCTAAAGTACTTTTAATTACAACCTAGGACTTGATTCTCAGGACATTTGTTTATATACTCTTGTTATTGTACGCACTTCTGGCTTGCCCTCCGAAGTCCCAGAACATGTGTTGACCTTAATCAGCTCTAAGTAAATCTGCCAGGCAAGCTCTTTCTTTATCTATTCCAAAAATCACTCCTCGCAATCTGGTTCCAACTTTGGAAAGATATCTGCATTCAGTTCCATCTGGAAAAGACCTTTAAAGGAGAATTCCCATCAGCTACATCCAGTTGGAACCCCAATCCATGTTTCTCCTCTCTGTAATGCCCCCGTCCTGTGCTTCTTTCATAAAACATCTCCTCTCTTCCGATGTGTTGGATTTTAAATGCCCAGCAAACCCAACCCGCACAGCATCACATGACACAGCAGTTGATTCAGCATGTCCTGTGACAATTACACACACTCACGAGGAAATTCTGCTTTGCATCGATTGGCCTATTTAATGGATTGAAATGTCTTTGCCTTATAATTCCCTGTGTGAACTGGTGCCATACGTACAATTTATATATTCAAATGTACGAGAATATTTGGAATTTGATGACATCGTTCATGTGTTTGTAAATTCAAGCATAACAAAGATATTGAAAAATGCAAACCTATTAATACATACATTTAGGATATCCATTTTAAATACACGTGTCCCTTCCTGTTCCACAGTATTTAAATCTAACTTTGTTTTTCAAATCAGACAACGGGCTCAGAAGCAAGAGCCAAAAAGGTATTTCCTGCTTGTCACCTTTCAAATGCATTTTTGGATTTGCATTGCATTTTCATTTTTGCGCATTATCAATGTCCAATCCAGCTTAAAGTAAGTGTGTTTTTGTGAGTATATCCATTTTCTCACGATAGACCATCTGCTGAGACAGATGTTATGTGAAACAAAGGGCTTTTAATAGACTGTTTTAAGGGAACAGACTGCTCTGCTAGGATCTGAGGTCAAGGTCTGTTCGAGGCCACTGCTTTTAGGAAAGCACTTTACTGATCCACCAGACCCCTGAACCTATGGACCTTCCTATCCTCTTAAAAAAGGAGAAGATAGAAATGTTCATGTGTTATACTGATTATGTTAAATCTGTTGATAAGGCCTACATGTATTGTTAAGTTATTAAGTTATCCTTACCATAAATAATTAACCTACATATTATTTTCCTTTGTACATGTTACTTTGAAATGGTTGATTTAGCTTTACTGTGGTTAAACCCGAGAATGGTTTATCCAGGGATCAGCTCTTAAGACAAGCAGAGTTCAGCTTTCTCTCAAAAAAAGGTCTCTCCACGAATCAGGGTCTAACATTAACATAGATGCATAATCACATTGGTGTATGTTCAGAACAAAAGACCTTGTTTTAAAATCCCAAGAAAAATACATCTAAATGCAAGCCAGATATTGGTACTAGCTGAAATCAGTGAACCTGTACATTTTACAAGGAAAGCAAGAGCAGCTGGTAATTGCCACTCTAAAAGGGGACAGATTTACACATAAAACCGTGAAGCATGACCTAAGCAGAGCTATCAAGCCTCATCCATTATTTGTCTGTGTCAAGAACAGCACTCAATTAAATGAAGGCTTTGTTACCAGGATATTTGTTCAGCACATCATTTTTGTTAATTCCAAACCTTCAAAAATATGTAATGTTTACCATTGAAGCAAGGTGCATTTGAAGCCACACAATAATGTACGTTATCTGCTCTATTTTTTTCATCCTTTGCTTGATTCAAATACGTCTAGATTTGAATTCAGCAAATCGGCCACAATCTCATACATGTAAAACGGATATATACATATTTATTAATTATTAATACATTCACATATTTTAATACCTAGGCTATACTTTTAGCTGTGGAAATCTGGAGGATGTATCTGGATTCAGAATGTTCTTGCGATTCAGAATATATAGGCCTCATTAACCACACAGGTCCATACAAGAAATTATAATTGAATGACATACTTCAGTCCAGTGTGATCAGAATTCCTGGATAGAGGGCTAGCCCACAATTAAATATAACGCATTATGATATGGCAAAATACATCGGGCCAATTGAATTAAAGAGGAGACATACTTGTGGGTGTAAGTATGTGACAGGAACCTATCACAGTCCCTGTCCAAATCCAAAATTGCCTCGTCAGATGATGCTACAAGGGTGGACTTTGTTGAGCATTTAAATGTAAACACATAGGAAGTTGGGGGCATTTGGCGAAAAGCAGCAGAGGAAGCAAGCCTGTCTCACAGGAGCTCACTTGATTTCCGCCTGGATAAAGCTGATGGAAATCTTCCTTATTAAGGCTGTTCAAGAGGGAGCAGGATGTCGAAACCCTTCCCAAGACACAAAAAGTTTGCCAGAGAGAGATTTGGGAGCAGACAAAGTAGGGCTTAACTGGCGGAGTTGCCTGGAGCTGTTGATGTCCCTAAGAGCTATGAGACTTTAAAAGACAAGCAAAAAGGAAGGATAGTAACCCCAGTGCATTTAGATACATGTGCCAAGAATTAGTTAAATCCAAGATATCGATGAAAAATATTTTCGAGGAATCCTGTTTACAAGTTATGTCGCTAAATGGGTACAGGGCCTAAAAATTGAACTTTGTGGAAGTATGTGCAAAATAGATTGCCCTAGAATCTATCATTTTGCAGAGCATGTTAATCTATAACAGCAACAAATTATTAATTAATTCCTTCAATGTTCACAAGAGCAACTTATATTTGGGTTTGATGGCATGTTGAATAACGTGACTCACAGATTTTTAGGGATTGCTAGACTTATTGACCTGTGAACCTATTGTTTATGTAAAGCTTAGCATTGTTAGTCAAATTTGCTTGTAAAGGAATGGATGCAGATGTGCATTGTGAATGAAAACATTAACTAGGTGATCAGAGGCAGGTTGCATTTCTTTTCTGTAAAAAAGCTTCCTATATTCATGTGAAATCTCTTGTGCGACTTCCCAAACACTGAAAGTTAGGGGACCACCTTTGATGTCTTGGATTTAATATGTTAAACTATATTAATTATTGAGGTAAAAAATGGCTTATTACTTGTCCAATGTTGTCGGATGGGATTGTCGTTGTTGGAGAATGTGAAATCAGGGACATTTCTTTGTAAAAGAATGCATTATTAGAAATTCAGTTACACTGATATATTGTATAGATTAAAATCATCACACACCAATTGATACATGTTTCTGTGTGTGCACCAATTGCAGAGACATGCTACAACTTTCAAACATCCATACTTCTGCCTGTCTGGTCAAGAATGGCTCGATGCACTTTTTCTTTAATTTGGCAAATTGGGCTTAACATTCTACTGGTTTTATGTGATGACCCGCATCATTGCCCTTGCCTTGTTCAAACACCTGATTCCGATACTGCAGCTTTAGCCCCACGTACATATGCAGCAAAAGAGAATATGCAATCTGATGACTAAGAGGTCCAATTTGTATAGACTCACTGAGTTCGGACAAGGGGTATCCAACTGTAGCTCACAGAGCATTGTCAGTCAATTCTCAGAAAAGGAATCCTAGTTTACCGTCTGGTCATTTTGGGGTACCTGCTAAGGCTTCCCACAGAGGTAACACCATCTGGGACCGCCACATTGCACGAGGTAGGAGGACAATCAAAGGGCAGCAACAGATGTTGTGCAAGAGAAAAACGTCTAGGAGCTGATTCACAAAGCATTTTTCAATGGGTGGATCCCATTTGAAGTAAGGGCAGAAATGTATCGTAACCCTTTCTTCCCCACATAGCTAACCTGCACCATGACCAACACTTGCATACACAATTTGTTATCATTTTCTAAAGTTATCAAAGCCACAAGGATATGAGGTGAATTTACAGTATGTCTGCACATACTCTATCGCATTGTAAAGGGAATGCACATGTTCGAGCAGTATTTGCACATGCATGTATGCCAATGTACCCTGTTTCTGCACATGAAATGTTTGCCTCATTTCAGGCGTGGGCCAGATTATTATGTAAAGGAAAGGACATGTGTCTCCAACAAAGAGCAAGTGGCCGGTGCCTCTGCTGTTTGTGAATTTAAAAATGCCTCGAACAAAGGATGTTCCATTGTCAGAAGTGTCACCAGTTCATTCCATCAGTGTCAGCTTCTTTACACTCATTTTCAGCGCCAGCACGAGTGCAGTGACATGCATGTGCGGCGGACCCTACGCGCAGCGAGGAGAGGGCGCCGGAAGCCATCTACGCTCTGACAAGCTTGCACTTCTTCTGGAGCGAGAGAACACTCAATTGACGCTTGCTTTTTATCTTGTCTTCCTTTGGGCATTATCAGTGTAGACTTCCATGCCGTGTTAAGAGAAGGCCATTGCGGGAATTGCAGGGAGCTCCTTACTGAGCTGTGTGTCTTTCTAGATGCCACCATGGTGTGGACATTTGGGGGAAATAAAATCAGAGAAAACCTCCAGGTGGTGCCACTTAATTGTGCATACCCAGAAGTAAAGCAGCCTTATTTTGGGAATTAGGGCCTAATTACAAGTTTGGCGGTATTCCAGTGGTAAATCTACCAGAATATTGCTGGTGCCGGCCCCAGGTCTGCCAGTGCCATATGCAAGATGTTTTGTTGCGCTGCACTGCCCCACCCTCCCCAACATTCTGACAGTACCCATCAAGGTCTCACTGAACCCTGCCTGAGACTCCTACCCGACGCAAAGATGTGTTTGGTTGGCACCTAAACTAAGGGGGCGTTAAACCTATCCCTGTCATCAGCAGCCAGGCAATAAGAAAACGAGGATGTTCTCGCAATGAATGGCAACAGCTCTTGAAAAGCAACCAAGTGACTGTGCATACACGTCATCTGCTGAGGCTGAAGTGAAATCTGTGCAGTAACCAGCGTTCCACCATCTCAGTCCTCTCTGATGATCTTGCACTTTTCAGCCAGGGACGCCCATGGAGGTTTAATGTGCAAATCAGTGAGACCGGTCCACAAAGTGTCTTCCATCTAGAACAGAACTTAGGTATTGTAAATGTCCTATTGCAGCTCTAATTGCCTTCTTTAATAGGCGCTGGGCCAGACCCTACTTAAGTTTACATGACAAAGGGCGCCTTGTTCCAGCTCAGTGTCATGTAAACTTAAGTATCGGTCTGGCCAAGCGCCCATTAAAGAAGGCAATTAGAACTGTGATGGGACATTTACAATACTTAAATTTACATGACACTGAGCTGGAGGCAAGGAACCCTTTATTTGCTGCGCAAGGGAGAAAGGGGGGCGCCCTTGCGTGACTGCACCACCTGAGCGCATCTTGAGCTAGCGTTGAATACTGCCAAACAGAATTACTGTTACCACCACTTGGCCCGGCGGACTACAAGTAGTGGAATGGCAGTGTTAGCCCCCGTTTATGGAGTCCATCCATTGGGATTTCGGTGGCATTACCTATGGCAGTAACTCTGCGGTAAGGCAGCGGAATTACCTCCAGTATTTTGCTGGAGGATTTTCCTCCACCTCACCACCATAGTTGTAGTACGGTGGTGCGTTTTTTTTGTGTGCATACCACCATACTTGTAATGAGGCCCGTAATGCTTTGTTAGAAACAGCCCCCTTTAAGGCATTGTGCGGTCACATTCGGTAACAACAGCAAACTGTCCGCTTAATGAGGGTCAAAAGACCTGCTTTGGAATTCTCTGTGTGTGGCCCTTTGCAGCGAACGTGGTGACCTGGAGCTCTTGCCAAAGAGGGCCACAGTCTCTGTTCAGAAACAGCTGAAACATGTCTGCACACAGCCAGTCTACGTCCTAGGGCAGATTTGCAATGCAAGGTTGGGAACAGTGCTTCAGTTCACTTTTTAAGCAGAGGAAGTCATAATCATTCCAAGTCTAACATTTTTTAAATGATTTCATGTTTTTGGAAGTCAAAATGCTTCCATGCTGAAACTTCGATGACTAATAATGAAAGACCGCTAGAAGTCTCAGATTTCAGGATAAAAAGAAATACCAAGAAGTGATGGGATTTGGAAAAGTCCTAGTGGGCCCACAGGGAATTGTGGGTGGTACTTTCAGAGACATTCAACGAAAATTAAAATAGCATCAGCATATTTAAGATGTCTGTGGCTCCACACTAGGAAATCATATTAGATATTAACCGGTCCGATAGCACTGCGAGAAGAACGCTTGTTTAGAGGCCGACCGGCCCCCGTAGGGTGGACTAGAGGGACAGCCTACAAAGCGGGCAGGCCCCTCTGGCCGCCACCTTCCGGGGTGGTCAGCCTCTACTGTTCCTCCCCAGTGGAGGCGGAAGAGGCATCCCCCAGGGCCGGACTTCCGGTGGCAGGCGCGGGGGAGACGCATATAAGGCAGGGGCTGCTGTGAGTCAGTCTCTTGTCCAGCAGCCCCTGCCCCCTTTTGATCCCCATCCGCCCGCACCTTATGTTTCAACTAAAGTGTCAATTTGTAGTAGAAGGAGTAAGTAATACAATAGATCGAATGGATTTAGATCAGGAGGTAAATGTCTGCATGGTGAGGCATTTGCATCACTTAATGAGTGCAGTCTTGATGTATTAAGAAATATTTGTAAATTCTATATTATGATGGTATTGTGTTGTGGCATTATGTTTCTAATTTCTTTTTCTGTCGCAGGCGGAGTGATCGGGGGCAGTCCTAGCCAGTGAGGGTTTGTTCACGCTGCGGCTTCGGTTGTCAGTGGTTCAGGAATGGCTGGATACGAGCAGGGTCGGACTGGGACAAGAAATAGGCCCAGTCACCCAAAAAAAAAGTGGCCCACCTCTCGCCTCAAAAAAGTGGCCCACCCCTCGCCTTGACCTCTGATGACATCACTAGAAGTGATGTCAATTTGACCCAACCCCAAAGTGACATCCCGTAAAGTGATGAAACACAACCTTTCACCCCTTGACAATACAGTGGCATCAACTAGCATTGTACCTAAGTACACTTAATTACTGTGAATCCAAGCAGACGTCCAAGGCCAAATGATAATATGTTATTGTATAGCACTTACGCTTAAGCTGTTTTTTATAGAACAAATATGCATACAATATCACCCAACCTGGGTTGGTACTCATTTATCGACCTAAGAAGGATGAAAGGCTTTTTGAAAAAGAAAAAAAAAAAAGAAAACAAAATATTTCTTTTTCAATTTTTTTTTCTTCCAAACCGACCCAGGTATGGCCAGAAACCGGCCCCCACTCCCCAGGGGCGATTTCGGCCTGGTCATGGGCCTAAAGGCCGAGGGGCTAATCCGACCCTGCACACGAGCCAAATCCAGCGACGGCACTGACTCCTCTTGTCAGTATTTCCGAAAAGTGTCTGGTAGTAAACCAGAAGCGAATGTCCGCTGGTGCCCCTGGTAAACAGGGATAACATGGTTCAACCTTCATGTAATGTGTTAGTATGTGGCTGGGACCGTCCCATTTTTATGTTGCTCCAAAATAAAACTGTGACCTTGTGTCTTCCAAAAACCTTACAAAGTTGTCTGCGGTTATTGATTGAGGTACCTATAACACACTGGCCACAAGAGGTGGGGGGGTGGCCAATGGGGGATTTCCTGCTATGACATCTGTGCAGAGCCTGCGATGCAGGTTTGAATCCCGGCAGGGCCAAACTCCTCTTTTCATCCTTCCAAGGTCGATAAATGAGCAGCACACACCGTGGGTAATAAGCAGTGCTCAGATGCCTAAGGGGTTGTAGCGCTATATAAATGCAAATCATTATTTTTATAAACACCATATAATCTATGAAGTGCCGGTTGGGAGCCCTTATGTCCGGAATTCACTGCATACGTAAATCAAACGCTTCACTTCTTTGTAACTTTTCAGAACATAACTTGGACTTGTGAGCTAGTTGCGTGTGTCCATATTACGGGAACTATCGTGGAAACAAAATTTAGTCAAAAAATAAATTGCACTCAAATGCAAGGACTGGCTTCCTTAGGATCACATCAAAAGTCGCAGCAAACACGGGGGGTGCAAAACACTCCGTCCCTATCAGAGCACTGCAGTCAACATGTCCCATTGCATTTGCGAGGGCTTGATCCAGTCCTGGTCTTTTCCTTTTTTGCATTCTCGACTTTAGAACATTCTGTGCACGAACCTGGGACACAATTGTATGTATGCATTTTCATTGTAGTGTGGAGGGGCGATGGTTAATGGGACAATCTGAAAGGTGGAGCCTGTGTAGTAAAATAGAGCTGCGTGTGCCTGCCTCAGTGAGGGCGGCAGGCTTTTCGCAAGTAAAGGGCAGTTCCATTTTATATTTGCTTCCTGGATGGCAATGCCATTGGTTTCAAACAGGGGCCTGCAATCTTCGTCTCTACAGGTAGTTTGGACTACAACTCCCATGATCCCTTGCCATTGAATATACTGGTTTGGGCTGATGGGAGTTGTAGTTCATAACAAATGGATAACCAAAGTTTGCAAATTTCTAAGGTTTTTCGGTTTTACTTGTAACCATAACGTCCCTTTAACAAAGTATTTTCAGTGAAATTCATAGGTTTTTACCAGTGCATGCTATTTTCCTACAACTTACTAATATCATACTTACCCAAATATAGCAAAAATGTTGTCCAATTTACAAAGTTTCTACTTAAAACCCTTCCATTTGCCAACTTCTAGCATAGTTTTTAACACTTCTGTACACGTTTTGCAGCTTGTCCCACTGTTTTTACATGCGTCGACGTCTGCGAATGCCTGACGTCATCGCGGACCTTTCGGACAGTGTCACATGACCATGTGCTTGTGCACGGCATGATGATGTGTCCGCGAACACGCCCACACTTCGCTATCAGGTCTGTGCTTCGATGACAGTTCAGAACTCAATTTTCTACTGAACTAGGAACTTTCAAGCTTAATGTACCCTTGCACAGCTCCTACACCTACTTTTATGCATCAGCTATTGCATCCCTCCTCCCCAAGAGCCACCAGCTGGAGGACCTACACAACAAAAAAGCACAGTACTTCTAAAGACAATGAAGAGGATCAAGAAGATGAGGTAGAGGAAGTGCCTACCTCTAGCACCCAGAGAGAATCATAGGTGGGCAGTTTGTTCTTTACCACTGTTGGGAATGTACCATAGGCTAAAGCTAACAAAGTGAAATGTACTGAGTGCAACTTTGTAATCAGTCATGAACTACCTGGACAGTACTTCTATGGGACCACCTCCATGCACCATCACACCAAATGCAAGCACTGCAATGCTCTCAGAAAGGTTGTTCCTTTCTTAGCAAGTAGTAGGCTGTCTTCCTCCACTTCATCTTCCTCAACCAATACTGTAACCACACAGCCTACGTCTGTGGGACACAGAATCCCACCAGCTACTTTGCAAGCAATAAAAGAGGATGTTGATCCATATCTTTCCAAGACAAAAGTCCTCTGCATATACTGCAACACACCACTCTGCAGGGGGAAGCAATTTCAAAGTGCTTTTGAAGTTGTAATCAAGGAGAATAAGAAACACTGCCCCCTACCTTAGAAGTAACACACATGCAACATCTTCCCCAGCCCACCTGCACCTCCATATTAGTGATTGCTGCCTCATGCCCACCTTATGTTCTAACCTCTCCTGCAAAATAAATACAACAAAAGAAAGGTTCCTTTAGGAACCACCTTTCACAGTTAAAAAATAGAACTAAAAAAACAAATCTTATAGACTCCACCTACTTTACATTTCTCAGTAAAGTACATTTTGTATTTATTTATAAATGTATGTATGTGTGTATTTATTTATTATTTATTATTATAAAAAAAGTATGTAGCTGTAGGAAGAGACATTTTTCAAGATGGTCACCATGGAAAGGGAAGTTGGTGCTCCATACAGGGCAGCCTGCAGAGGGTGAAGAGAGCACCATATGACCATATTACCACAAGCACATTCTTTTGCCCTTTCAAACCTATCCCACTTTCAAATAACTTTACCACATAGCCGGTCCCAGGTGGACATGGCCACTTTAACACCATATGTCGTCCCTTGTGGTCATGGCCAGTTGCCACATTGTCCGAGTCATGATCTTACGCCATGACCCAGACAATCTGGCCACTGCCCATGGCCACAGGCTATATATCAGTCACCAAAGGTATATCACTATTTGTTGTAACTAAATTATGACACTTTTCAAAAAATAAAACACAGGCACATTTGCAAAACCAGGCTTTAAGGTCCTTGCCAATGCTCCTTATATGTGTTTGCTGGAAATCCGCCCATGTTTTATTTTTTCAAAAGTGTCAAAATGTATGTACATACAATAGTCATATAACTTAGCCCCACTTGACAAAATCCAAGCAATCAAGGTTGGGTCTACAATCTTTCTGAAAACATTTGTCCACATTCATCAAACGACAACAAAGGTATAATCTATCTAAAAATGTTGAGATGCCCCTCTAATTTAGCCCCCTCTTGACAAAATCCCACCAAACTTGATAAATACATGTATATCTAGATCTGAAATCTTTTTGCAAAATGTTGTGTAGATTTGTCAAATGGCACCACATTTATAGGCCTTTACAATATGTTGGGACCCCGCTCCTCTAATTTTTAAAAATCTTTACTTGCAAGGACATTAAGGTGAGAACTTAATGCAACAAAACCTGTAAATTCAGCTAAAGCCACATTAACTTTATGCCCCCTGTTGCGCAGACTATGACCACAATTATGACATCCCGAATTACGTTACAACAGTAACTGGCATTAAGAATGGCCTTCAGCCATGGTCAGTGTGCATGGCCAAATATATTTGAACACATGAATGGGTACTAGTCATGGCCTTCAGATATGGACAGTGGTCACAACAAGCTAAAGATGATAAAATAGCTCATTGGGTTGATCGCTTGTTGCAGCGATGTGTGTGTAATCGGCAGGTTGCAGGTTCAAATCCTGACATGGCCAACTCAGTCTTTCATCCTTCTGAGGTTGATAAATGAGTTCCAAGGGTTCATAGTGAGAACATTGAAAACAAAAAAGTCGAGTCATAATTTCGAGAAAAGAAAAATAAAAAAATAGAATTTCTTTTTTAATACATTTTTTATTCAAAATGGGGGGTTCCCCCCAACTCCCCTTTTTTTTTTTTTACCTTTTTTTTATAGACTAGAGCCAAAAAATGAACATAAATAAAAAAATAAATAATTCGACTTTTTATTTTTCGACGTTTTGTTTTCGACATTATTGTCTTTTGACATTTTGTTTTCGATATTTTGACTGACCACCAGTTCCAACACAGGTTGTGTGATATTGTATGCATATTTGTTCTATTTAAAGTGTGTAAGGGTAAGTGCTATATAATAACACATCATTATCATTTGGCCTTGGACGCCTGCTTGCATTCACAGTAATTTGGTAATACGGGCCTATACTCACTGACATTAACTATACATACGGTGATCCATACTTGTATGAAATGTATATCACATTACAGTGATATTGTAACCATATTTTTGTAGTGTACTTAGGAACAATGCTATGTGATGGCACTTCCTGTTTTTTCAAGGGGTGAAAGGTCAAGTTCGTTCGCTTCTCGTGATGCCACTTCGGGGTGGCGTCAAATGACATCACTTCCTGTGATGTCATCAAAGGTCAAGGGTGTTGTGATGTCACTTACGCTACCCCTGGCATTTCATGAAATGACATCCCTGGGAACCTGGGCACCAGAAACAATGGCTTTCCGTGGCTTCACATGCTTTTCTGACCCACAGGACAGTATCATGACCCTCAAAGTAGGAAAAGAGGTCTGCCTGATTGGTTGATCAACAGTGGATTGGCTATATCAATCAGGAAGGTATTCTTAGACTCTTTGACAAGCCAAGCCTTTTTTTAGGTAACTGGATTCTTTACTGGAACACGGTTGCGGTACAGCGTTTGCACACAAAACTAGGACTATATGACAGCTTTGCAAGCAAGGCAAGATGACGACCTGTGAATAATTAGACAGTGGAGATAGGACTGCATTCTAGAAATCGTTGCAAGGCCAATAGGCACAAACGTAATGTTTACAAAATAGACGAAAACCCGTTGGAAATATATTTCTATAAAACAAAACAATTACGTCTAAAAAATGGTTTTATAAAAAGGTCCAAATGGAAAGAAAAAAGTGTATTGCGATTGTAACTTGTGCATCTTTTGCTGCACATCGGTCAAGGCCACTTTGTTTCCCATCATAGGAGAGTTTGTTGTGTTGTGGGCTATTTTTTAAAGTGTTCCAGCAGGTCTCTGTTTGACTGCCTGCTCTAGTGTGACAGTACAGTATTTCTCATTTGAGACAATGTTAGCTTTTTTTCTATGACAGTTTTTCGATTCTATTGGTTAATTTTTCAGACGGCCTACAGCTCTCTAAGTGTCCCTCACGGAAAACATATAACTTACGGTGACTAGATAAAAACAAGAAAAAGAAAAAACGGGACTGGCAATAGACATAGATGTAGGACTACAGTAAACACAAACAGGGCTCTGATAAAACCGTAGTCCTACGTCTATGTTACTGGCCTCTTGCAGGAGGGGGCAGGGTTATTCACGAGCACACCCCTCTCATTGGAGGAGAGCGGCCAGAGAGGGGAAGGGGAAGTCAATGGGGGCGTGAGAAAAGCATTCACGCGCACAAAGAGTCGCGCCACGGATTTTGAATCGGTTCCCGGCTAAAATCGGGACCGTAGCCACCCAACCATCCAATCCCAGATGGGGTTTAATAAATTAAAACACTCTCGGGACCCCTGCACAGAAAGCGATTTCCCGGGATTGTCCCGTTAAAACTGGGATGTCTGGTCACCCTAATCTAACTATCCCTAAAAGTGATTAGTCTCTCTCTAGTTAGCACTGGTGTGCCGCTTATCTAGTTAAAGGGGATAGAGCAGAGATTAGACCAAGTGTAACTATACACTTTATAACATTGTTTTTTGTCCATATATGCTCATATGAAACACTTCTTCAGAGTGAGAAACTTTTAAATCCGTTCTCATTTCACCAGCTCCATAAGGGCAACCACTTAGAAAGCTTTTATGGATACAAAAGCATTGCAATAGAAATGTGCATTATTGTGAAACAAAAAAAAATCTCGTTAAAAGTAAAGGATACTCTTGAGTGCAATCATAATACCAAAAGAGGCATTACAAGTCCCCAGAGCAGCACATAGCTTCATAAGGTGCCCAGGGGTCCTGAACCAGTTAGTGACAGTGCCACGAAGGGTGTTCCAAAACCTACCCATGGCACTGTCTTTAAGGCTATATTGTGTTTACCCCTTGATATATGCCAATTCCCACATCTCGACACATGTTTGTTTCAGGGCTATGTCTAAAAAATATATGTTGGTAATTTGTAATGCCTCCCACTTGCAAGTCAAAAGCACTTCGGGGCCCACAGTTCCTTGCTCTTTGCATGCACTATTGCCAGCAAATAAGATCAGAAAGTATGACTTTTGTCAGCAGCAATATGCTGAAATGAATGTAGCCGCCGAGATGTAAATAAAAGTCAAAACCGAGCATGCAATATGGTCCTCTGTTTTTTGGGGGTTCGGCAGAGCTACCATGTTCCCATTTTACTGGGGCCTGGGGTTTTACATGGTTCTCTGCTGGAGAAAAAAAGAGCCGTATTCTCCCACTAAAGCTCCAACCACCTTACAATGATAGCTTATTCTCTGCGTTGGGCGGCCCCTTCACACTGGCACACAGCAGGCGCGGAAGGCGTACAAAGGGTGCATTCTATTCCCACCAAGATCACACTCTTGCACTTGTAGACATTTTACATTACTGCTCATTTGGTTACATTTTAAGCCATACATCGGGATTTAGTTTAGATTATGTTATATATTTATTTATCTTGGGTATTTATTGAGCAGCCGCCTAGCTTTGGGGAGCAACTGAGCACTGTGCCCCTATCGAGGTTACGGGCATGCATTAGATGGTTAGAAAGGATAACAATCACTACGGCATTGCATCTATTAAATATATGTCCTTTCGGGTAGTTGGGACCAGTTAACATGTGCAGTCAGCTGGGAGCACGTGACAATGGGGATTGGGAGTCTGGGGATGGAACGGCGAAGTGGGCCATGTAGACGGGTGGTCAGGAGGGAAGCCTAGCCTGGCTGGGCTCCGGTGATTCAGTTTCATTGGATGTCGAGGTGCTCATTGAAGTGGGGGGGGGCTTTATTTCTTTCTTGAATTCGTGCGGGAGTGGCAGAGGGGAGTCTGCGGTTGACCAAGGCATGCGGAACGTCATACAAGAGTGTAGCGAAACCGTGCAGGTTTCCTCTTTGTATCTTTTTTTCACATTTATGCTGCTCTATTCTGGCACATTCCTTCTAGTGATGCCCTGACCGGCTGCGAGGGTGACTTTGGTAGAAGGCAACGTGCTGCGTGCATCGTACAGGGTGCCCGCTTGGAATCTGGCGCAACTGACTTTGAAGCTGATGGACAGCACCTACAGGGCCATCGTGCCTGCGCCCGCCTTAAAGGTGGTCAGCTAAATGATGTAGCCCTCCATGCCAGAATCAGCCCATTTCTAAGCGTTGTCAATATCTGTGCTGACCCAATTTAAGGACGTTCTGTTTATAGTCTTCGGAAGCTTGGCGGGATGACATGGCAGTGGGCTGGCAGCATGGAACAGACGAGCGCCTACGCCCGGAGCTATCCAGTCACACTGTGGAAGCTGTTTGCCTGCGTCGGTGACATCTGAAGACGCTCATTAAGGAGATTTCAATATCTTGGCCCGCTGCTTGCACACTGCCTGGAGTATCATGGATGCATGTTGCCACTAAATTGCGGTCCTGCCAGCTTGCCGCTTGCCGCATTCTGCTAGAGGCAAAGGGTGCTTCAAAGCCAGGAAGCGCTCACGTGTGCATTGCGCCGGCTCCTTGTGAAGCTGTCTAGTGGCCCCTCCCCCTCCGTCACTCCGTCACACAGCCCAGTGATTCTGGACACGATGTTCATGGCTGCAGGGACGACTGCACATTACAGTTTTGAAGCCCAGTTGCCCGTGCGTCTGTTTTTTTCTCACCACCGGATTGATTTCTTTTCAGAAACACGGCAGTTAATAGACATTTAGTTCCCGTTCGCATAGATCACCCCTGCTTTTCTATTTGGTTCCTCCCACTTTAAAGCTCAGTCTGTTTCTCTTGCTAGGTTTAAGTGCTTCTACACTAAAGTTCAAATTACACCAAGCGTCCGTGCAATGAAAATATGATAGCTGCCAGTGTTCTTTTTTAACCACTGACTCTGGACAATGTGTATAAATAGTTTGCAGACGTCTAGGCCGACAGTAAAAATACGCAGATTCCTCACGCGCGGGTCCTCTGCGGTGGCTGGGACTAGTCGCTGCCACTAATGGCTGCAGCAGATTCTCTCCAATAATAACCCTCTGATTTATGTGCTGCGCGCTAACTAAGGATGTAACGGGCTCGCTGATCGCAGAAGTGGGAGCTGTAAGGGGCGATGAGCCATGCCGAGCCAGCGAGGTGGAAAACGGGTTTAAAAAGCAGGGCCTGTCAAATCAATGTCATTTAGTAAAAAGCTAATTCTCTTCACAGCAGTGAATTGCTGTGAGCATCCCAGGCAGATTTCTGGAAGCACAAGAGGAAATGGTAGCCCATGTGCACGCAATTGATTGGATCAGTTCTCTGTCCCTCTTGTGTGGTGTTTCCCTCCTTGTCCACCAAAATAAAGACTCTTCTTTGCATTGCCGTGCTCAAGCGACATGCTGAGGCCAAGCGGTGTCTTGCACGTGTTCTATGACGGCCCCTAGATACAATAGGAGCAGTACCAGTACATGGGCAATACAAAGAGTACTGACATTTCTCCAAAGTGATATTACTTGGGGATAGTGGAGTTAACCTGCGGAGTGCCTGCCCACCTCACAGGCATTAGAGTGCCAGAGCAAAAAAAAGCTTTAGCCACTCGCTTCCTGGAACTTGAGGCAGGCATAGACTGATAACTTACAAAAACTGTTTTACAGCCACATTCTAGACAAGTTGAACAACCAGAAGCAAGGTCGCATGCTTTCTTTGTGTCTGTGCAAAGGACATAAATTATGTTTTCTGTTTCTGATTTCACACATTAAAATAACCAAGAAATATATCCTTGTGTGATTTGTGTATTAATAAAACTATAAACTATTTTTGTGAATAACGTTGAACGCTGTTGGTGAAGAGTGAATTACACTTACCAGAGGCTTTTTGCCACAGGTACCGTGTGTGGGGTCAAAGGCCCCAAGCTGAAGTCCCTCTCACTTGAAAAGCAGGATATTTCAACACTGACACAAAAATGGCTTTGCAGTTTAAATGTGAAATTGTACCATTGCTAACAGAAAAATGTCAGGGAAAAGACATAATATACATTACATTTTGTCAACACGTGCCATTTTTTGTAGGCAAATAGCAGCAGAAATTTGAACGGAAATGCCACTTTCTTTTCGTGAAAAAGTGTCTTTAAACCAGAGTCAAACCTTTGTGTTGGCTGTGGGATGCTTCATAAAGAAATCCCCACTACCAGTCTGGATTTTACATCCCCCAGCTAATTACAAACTGCAATAAAGTGTCCTGCTAAAGGTGCAAATGCCCAGTGTTCCCCAGACTTGCTGGCTCTGAAGTTAGGTTACTGCAGGACAATTTCCCTTGACTGGAGCCTGGCCAAAATGTGTGAAAATGGGGGATACAAGGAAGGAGGCTAACACTCCAAATTTGGTTATAGGGGAGCACAGTGAGACCATATGGCCTGGCGGCAGGAACATCTGTATAGATTGCTAGCCTATTTAACTAAAATATTAATTTAATTAATTCCCCATTTGGTGGAACACTATGGGGTGATTTTTGTTAAAATTCAAAATTAACAACACTCACTTCCCAGTGTGCACTGAAAAACTATAACATGTACTTTAATTGGGTAAACCTGTTTAACCATTGACCCCAACCTTTTTAAGGAAGAGGGGTGTCTTTGTTTTTAAATCAGTCCAATCTTTTTCCTCAACTTTCCCCTAACACAGGCCTTTCAGTGGAGGGGGTCCAAAATCCAAAATTCCCCAAATCATTTCAATTTTTCTGTCCTACTTCCCCAACACAGACTAAAGTAAGGGGGGGTCTGGAAAACAAACTGCTAAATCACCCTGCATTTATTTTACCCCAAAAGTGTGGAAGAAATCATAATTGCTATATGGATTTGTACCAATTTTGAAATCCTACTGCTAGACTTTTAAGCACACAGGAAAATCAAGATTGCACAGCACTACATTTATAATTCTTTTGGTTATTGATCAGTTCAATTATTTCTTGAAGTGAAATTTGTAGAAAGCTAAGAATTGTGATTTATGTTTTTTTTTCTTAACTAATTTGTATAATTCATTTCTGCAACAAGAAGTTAATGGTGAGCCACAAAGAAGGTGGTGTGTGTAGTTCTGTGATTTCTATTACTTTTAATTTAAATAAATACAAATATATTTCCTGTACACCGGCCTGGTTCTTGGCTCATTGTTAGGTCAGGGGGAAAAGGATCCAAGGGGCATGATATGTGTCTGAAGCAGGGCTGAATACAATAATCTGTTAAACAGTTGTTGTGTCACATCTTCAGTGGTGGAGGGAAGGAACTCCCTGTGTTGAGGGTGGCTTCTCAATAAACTGTTATAGGTGACTGCGGGAGTAATCCTTGGAACCGCCCCTCCTAGGTTCTATATAATTACCAATGAATTGCTGAAGCGGTGTGCTAGCGGCGCAACAGTGACATGCGCAAAGCGCGTCGTCGTCATCGTCGGATGGATGGAGGAGACAGGAGAAGGCCGGGATGTGTGTTGATTTTTCAGTTCCTGATACACACATTTTTAAAGATGAAGTGCTTGTTAGGATTGCAGACAATACAGAGAAGGCTGAGGCGGTGAAGTGTATGTATTCACTTAGACACCCTTGAACTTGCATACCGAAAACCATTTGGGTACCTGCGTTTGAAAACAAGACCAAGGGTTGTGCGAAAATCACCAAGTTCTTCTCCTTGTGTGAAGGAGATGATATAGAGCAGTTTTCTCAGCCAATTTAGGTCTCTATTCTTCACTTGCCTGTTCGGGGTCAAAGATGACCGAGAGTATTATTAATAGACTTAGGTCTGATGATACTACTCTTCCACTGGAACAGGTGTTGGATAGCAATGCATTGAATGGCCCTTTAATGGACATGCCGGCAGCCAAACTTGACTGAAATGTCTTTAGTCAACATGTGATGTCTACTGTTCGTAGTCATGAGGGAAGGGGAGAGGTACTAATTGATAAGCAACCTAACCATATGCATGAAGTTATTATTCCTTTAGTTGATTTACACCTCAATAACAGACTTGATTTTGTGATTTAACCAGTGCCGGTTATAAGTCAGACATCGGCTGACGTAAATGAATACAATGTGAGTGAAGTGTTTGAAGCTGCTCATAATTTGGTGTTGGTTAATACGTGTAATGTTAGCAGTGTAGAGAAGGAGCCAAGTACCCCCCCAACCACTTCACCCATATTGCCTATATGTTGGGAGCCAGAGTGCAAGCCACGTGCGGTACCAGTGAAAATAATGATACCAAACAGAATTCTGGAAGCAAGGTTCCTATTGAGAAAACCATACTTGCATACGAGAAAATATGATAGCCATTTGAATGAAATCCCGGAAGAAGCAGAGCAAGTGAATGGCCAAATCGAATGGTGACATCATGCAGTGTTGAGCTGACGTACATAGAAGAGATGCAGAGGCAAGAGAATGCAGATATTCTATAAGGCATCAAGAAAGTATCAAGGATAAGTGACATCTTGGGACCAACGCGAAAATAAACTTATGCCACAGAACTGACGAAGATATCAAGCCAGTTTACACGTGTACAGATGCAAAGAAATGCAAGCAGACTAAGTATTCTTAAGGCTAGCTTTATAGTGAATAGATTGCGGCATGCGCCAACATTTACATATATGCATAAGTGAGTAAAGATTGGATGTTTCCACTACGAACAATAGCAGAGCTGAGCTAAAAAAGGAAGGCCTCTTTTCCAGTGTGTGGCAGTAAGAAGAAAAATGAATTACAAAAAAGAATCTCAGAAAGGCAAGGCTGGATGAGCCATGATGCCAAGCCAAGAATCCAATGTCTTATCAGGCTGGAGTGAGCAGACATTGGATACAAATCGTGTGAAAGAACAAAACTCCTGTTCAGAAGGCATGAACAAAACAAGGAAGTTATCAGAGGTCTATTAGAAAATAGTATTTTTTAATACACGAGAAGCTCGATTTTGTGGTCTTCAGTCACGTGGAAGGATGAAGTTGGACGAACATGATGGTCATACCTACGCATGAGGGCAGAGCGTGCCTTCACTCCCTGAATTCTCCAGAGCTAAATAACACTCCCAAGGAAAAGTTCAAAGTCCTACTTGACAGCAGACCACTGATGTGATGATAGATGAATATGCTCATTGGTGGGAAGCTATGATTAAGACAAGCTCACCAGCACCTGAATCCCAGCCTGCGTGCTGCTATCGTAGGTGGAAAAGTACTGACGGAGGTTAGAGTGCCAACCAATTGTAGGGGACCACGTAATCAAGGGTCCTATAGTTGGAGTAGCCAATAGGACATTGTGTATTTAGTGACGTTCATAGTGACCCGTTTAAGGGGAGGGCTTAAATGCCCCACCTGATGTTAAGAAACCAATGACTTTCTTTCACGGTCCCATACTAGTATAGAACATACACTTAGATATCCATTTAAACCCAATCACATTCTTCAATTGGTTTTGTAGTTTGCCAAGTAGGATGACGTTAGTAAATACGTAGGTTCACGTCACCTATGATGATTTTTTGCTATAAAAGAATGCTTTTTTCTAAGATCCACTGAGAGAATTTGCGCTGAGACGTCCATTGATATTCCTGTTTTAGATAATTGATATTATAACAGCTATCCTTTTTGCCAGCTACCTGAGTCGTTTCGATTATTGGTGTATGAATAAGGCCTGCATCCCCATCATCTCACGGGTATTGCTACTCATCTTTAAGGGCCGGAGATCACCCAGTTCAGCAGCAGTGAATTAAAAAAGGATAATTTAAAGGTTAGTATCAGGGTCTCAACAGGCATGGTCAATCATTGATGAATGAGGTTATCTAATTTTACATCAGCAGCGTGGGATGCAAATGGCAATGAGCTTGAAACAAATAAATCTAATATCAATAGCCACCCCACACAAAATCAACACTCTAACAACTGTGTGAGAACTGATGGCATGTCATCTATATTAGGCGTAGAGCATGTCACTGAACCTATAATGAGGATATGGTTAAGCCTGCGAAGAGGAAAAAGAAACAGAGTTGCACAGCGAGTGTTTATGTACACTACTAGTAAAGCACAAAAGGAAATGGCGCAGCACATGCAAAGGGATGTTAAGCTTGTTGAGAACGCTGAAGGGTTGTTTGAGTTAGAAGAAGTATCAGAATTGGGTGAAAAAGGATAATAAGAAATGTGGAAAGAACATTTGTGACAATTCTGGTGATATACGAATGCTCTTTATGAAGCAGGGCAGAAAGGTTAACGGTCAAATCATTGGGACCCAGGCTTGTTGGCCAAATAAAAAAATAGCAAACAGAATTGTGAATAGTGCAGATGGGGAGGAATAATATGATGGGATGCAACTATTATTCACAAATCCATGGGAGGACACGAAACAACTGTGTGCCCCATCTACTGTGGTTATATCTAAATCCTCAATTGCATGTCAAACTATGTGGGATGTATTTACCCATGCATCCGAGCCCTACCTCAAAACTGTGCAGTACTGACATGAAAACATCATGATGGCCAGAGCTTCCCAGAAAATGCACAGGGAAATGCAGGAAGAATAGGATGCCACCCATTTTTGCCGATGTTATGGGCACAGAAGGACACTGCCTAAAACCACCATTGGACTACCCGCACAGTAGTCTGAAACCATTGGGAATGGCAATACTGATTGCCAAATGCAACCTAGAATTGTGGGGAATTCATTCTTCAATCCCAAAAATGGGTGCAGTACCAGTACTCACCACTATCCAAAAGCCGGCAGTTTAAAACCACCCTGTGTTTCTCTGAAGGCAAGCCAAAGTGCCTATTTCAAACATTGCAATAGGTGCAAAATATTCACTGAACACCAGCAGACATTGGTAGAATGGAGTTTTGTGTGCCTACAAAATCTGGGAAATGAAGATCATAAGACAAGGTTTATAACAAGACTGGCTGAGCTGTGGATTGCAGCAGTTTAAGTTGCACTGGATTTAAAGACACTAAAATCGAAAATGTTTAGATTAAATGAGTGACCTATGTTTGGTGTCACATGCCTTTGTAACTGTTGAAATGTCATAGTTTTAAACTTAGAATCAGCCTTCTAGCTGCATATGTGAAAATGTGTAGTTTTATTTGAATGCAGGAACTGGGGAACAAAAAGTGACATTTTATCTGAAACTGGCTTAAAGAGATTCCAATTCTGCCTGGCAACTACCCCCATCAGGAGTGAAACTTGAGTCACAGCTGTGTTCCCAGGCCTAGCTGCCCTTTTGCTGCTCACACTAAGGATATGCCATCTATCTGATAATTGAATTACCTGTGCTCTGCAGGAGAGTGAACAATGCAACTCCCTTCACCCAGGCAGAGGGTTTATTGAGAGGATCATAAATGGCTTCCTCTTGAACAATGAGCCTCTCCTGACTCAGGCAAAGGTTTTATTACAGCAGCCGTAAAATGTAGCTTCCTCTTGGCAGAAGCTGGGAGGAGCACTGCCTGTGAGAGCAAGCTGGCTTGGCAGAACTGGATAAACCAGTATTTCTACCTTGTGCTGAGAGGAAACCACACCCCTTTGGAGCCAGAACATAACTTTAAAAAGATGGATCATTCATAGAGCGGACATGTGAAAATTTTATAAATGATACCATAATTCTTGTGATTTTTCTGCCCACATTTTAAGAGGTTTTTCGACCCGGTGGCATGTTCAGGGGGGTGTCAGCGGAAAAGTGGATATTACTCTAAATGTATGCATGTTAAAAATCTGAAACTTCATCAGTTAATGTCCATACTCCCTGCGCACATGTATGTAAAGTTGGGTCAATGTCAGAAATTGAAAAATCAGTTAAAAAGTCAATTATGTGCCATTTCTGAATGCAAGCTCTTAGAAACAGCAGATTTGGACAGAGACATGGCTAAATTCAGCCACACCATGTATATGTAATTTCAAGCAACTGTGTAACTGTGAAATATGTCTTTTATTATCAAATATAGAATGTGTGCAATCTGACAGAGGAGTGTCCTATCTGCAAGCCATAAAATGACATCCCTCTGACTCACAGTTCATTCCCCAATCAAATGATAAATGGAAGTTTGACCAATTAGAAGCTGAGAGAGAGGTAGGGTCAGTGATGCTAGAACACACCCACATTCTAAACACATAAAAGCAGACAGACAGGACAGATAGGGACCTTCAATTCCATTTGCTGCAACGCGCTCTGCCGGACCATACAACATCCAGAGATCCAGACTTCAAATTCATCAACCTCCAGAAAGCCAAACTAGAGACTTCAATCTATCCAGAACTAAGAGACCAGACCAGAGAGAAAGCAGTGCTGTACCCAGAGAGAAAGCAGTGCTGTACCCAGAGAGAAAGCAGTGCTGTACCCAGAGAGAAAGCAGTGCTGTGCCCAGAGAGAGACCCGAGCCCAGTCTAAAACCCTGACCAGATCCGTGATGAGGCCCATTTAATTCAAGAATATAGTGTGAGTACCCAGCTGAACTGTGTAGAACCAATCTCTTAGTTTAAATTCATCTAATTCAATCTATTTAACCTAAGTAGAACTGCCTGATAGCTCCGAATCTGTCACCTGTCATTCTAGCTGCAAAATTTGTCACTTGTCATTTCCTAGTTGCAAGCTGCACGTGTCTTTTTGAACTTTAAAATTTCAAATCTGAAAAACGACCTTTATTTAATCGCTCATATCTCCGCAACCGTTTGTGCTAGAGACTTGCAGTAACTTTCATTTGGAAGATGAGATCCTAGGCTTTCCTAGGACCCCAAAACGATAGAGATAGTCCTTGTGGTTCCTCTGTAATAGCGCTCGGCGCATCCGCGAATTTTACCGCGATTTGCAAATTTCTTCACATGTAAAAACTGCTGCTGCTTGCCTTCCATTTGCCAGAAATTCGTTTAACCTGCTAATCATTCCTGAATCATTGCAAGAGTGAGCCTGAGCTAATATTAACTAGATATCACTCACCCTGAACCTCTGAAAGGGAATTAAAAGCATTTTTAGCATATTTTTTAATTCATTGCCAGCACATATCAAAGCAATTTGGGCCTGTGTTTTCAAACTTCTGTAGTCTAAGCTTGCTGGGGTGAACTGAATCACATTTGATTGCATTTCTGAGAACTGTGTGTTTTCCTTCCATTTCCTTGTATTGCATAAAGAGGAGGGGATTGCCAGAGAAAAGTGATTACATTGTTTGGTTGAAATCATATTGAGTATTTTCTGTACTACATTCATTGAATATTGCATCCACCTGAGCTTACATAAAGCATCCTCTACCACATTATACTTTTGTTCCTATTTACCAGTGTGCTACCTTATCCATTTCATGTCAACTCATTAGTGATTATAAGAAGTGTGCTAGTGCCAGATTCTCCGTTGTTGATCTTTATCATATCAGATTAAGTGTGCTATTCAATTATTAATTTATTATAAAGTGTGATATATATATTTTAAATTATCAAATAAACCTTTTAAACTTGCAAAACAGAACTACTTCTTGGCTCAGTGGGGTCAGGGGGATTCCAAGAGAGGGGTGTTATATAGAGGTAGTCATCCAGAACGCATGAACTGGACATAAAGATATATCAATAAGGGTTTTCATTCAGTATTCTAGACTAGGCGTTAACTTAGCTGTAGTGCTGAATTGAATTCTCTTACAAATTGGGGGCTCGTCCGGGACGTTGGGTTAGATTTACCACTTGTGCAGCTTAATACAGTGTGCTAACTGACGGGATACATACATCCGGTCGGATCACCACGCTGCATTACGCTGTGAAGCATTCCTCAAAAGGGACACTCCAAGAAAAGTTCTGTTCTGCAAAAATAAAATACTAACTTCTGTAAGTCAGGACAGAGACCAATCTCTAGAATGACGACCTTGGTAGATATGAAAATAGCCAGAGAGCACTTCTTACATAAACTATTTGTGAGAGGTGAATGGGTTGAGCAGGGCCAGGATGCCTGGTTGCAGGCCATCACGCGACAGGTCACTGAAACAGGGTCAGACTCATGGAGAGATCAGGGTCCATTACATGTGGCCCTGAGTGAACTATATATGGCTCCTAAGGCCAAAGATGAACACGACAAGATTGCCAGGATAGCAGCATAACTGTACCTATATATGGGAGACATGCAGGATAGATGTGCTGAAAGCCAAAATCTGGCAAATAGGCAACAGATGGTATTAGAGAAGGTCCAATCTGACCTGGTCTCTTCTGAGCAGAGGCTGCAGAGGAGCCAGGAGTCAGAAGATGATAGTAGGCAGCACATCATTAAAATAAAGAAGGATATGGATGTGCTGCAACAGGAAAAGGTAGAACAGGATACCAGATTTCTGGCCTTGCAGAAGGAATACCAAGAAGGTTTGGACTCCCTACTGCAAAACCAGAAAAAGCTGGAGCAACAACTGGACTTCAACAGGGTATGTGCTGAGCAGGTAGTCACCCTGCAAGGCCACCTAGATAGAGTGAAGGCAGAGAGCAACAAACTAATTCTGAAAGACCTGGATACCCAGGCAGAGTTTGATCAGGAGCGCCAGAATGCTGGTGCCTTCCAAAGGCAAAGGGACGACCTGGCGGCACAGATGCAGGCTCTTAGTCAGGAAAGGGATACCTTAGGCCAGGAAGTCTGCCATTTAAAAAGAAAAATGGAAGAAAATCACCTGGCCCACCAGGGGCTGGGTGACCTCCAAAAAGAAAACCAGAACTTGGTAGAGCACACCAGAAGGGTGGAAGATGCTCTGGCAAGAAAGGAGCAGGCCAGTAGGGATGGGAATCAGGAGGTAACCCTCCTGCAGCAAAGACTGGCCCAGTGCTCCAGGACCAATCAGGAAGCACAGAGGGAAAATGAGGCTCTCTGCCAGCACAATGAGAGGCTCCAGCAACAGGTAGCGATGCAGGAGAAACTGATAGAGTCGAGTAAGGCCTTGACTGAGGAACTGAAAGCACAAATGCAGGCTCTTGCATTGCAACAGGGAGCAGGGGCGGATAGAGATGAGGTCCGCTGGGAAAGAGAGACTCCTGACCATAACCTCAGGAGCCCTAACATCAGGGGCCTTCATCTCCCCCAGTCCCTGGACTCTACCACCCCCATGTCCCCTGGCGCACGTGAGCACAGGACCACAGGGATGGCAGATTACTATCCAGCTAGAAGCATGGGGCTCATAGGCCAGTACCACCCAGGAATGGAGGGGTGGGCATCCGGGTATGGGCACCCAAGTACAGTACAGTTCAGTGGGGAACCCCAGGAGAGTAGGCCCATTAAGGGCATCCTGAAAACCTCTGCCCAGTTAGGTCAGTGGAGGGGGTACCCATCAAATCCTGGCAGCAAGGAGGAATCTGAAGACTCCTCTGAACTGCGCAGGACACAGGAGACCAGGTCCCCACATTCTGCCAGCCATTCCCAGGCTCGCAGAATCCGGGAAAACCTGGAAGATCAGACGGGAACCTCTGGGAGCAGTGCCTCTGAGTCCGAGGATGAATGGACAAGGGTTACCCGAACCAAAAAGGCCAATAAGGCAAAAAGGGCCTTGCTTAAGGACCCCTTAAAGCAGATTAAGGCGATCAGGAGCGTCATCACGCCTTACCATAAGAACGCTAAGTATTCTGTTTGGGAGCACTTAGAGTTGTTTGAACAAATGATGGAGACTTTCCATTTGAAGGACAGCCAAAGCTGTATTCAATATGTAAAGTGGACATTCTCCCCGGAATACTCCAGTTTCTTTGCGGGGCTGGAGGATCAAAATCATTTAAGATGGTCCACATATAAGGCGGCCATCCTGAAACATTTTTCTGTTCACAGAAATCCTCAAGAGGCTCGCAAGGCAGCCTACAATTTGCAATGTGGGGAGGATCAGGCCCCACAAGAATTTGTGCAGGAGTTAAAGCGTGCTTTTGCACAGACCACAAGAAGGGTGCGCACAGACAGTCGAGAATTCGTTAATACATTTTTTCATGCCTTGCCCAAATACATCATGACCCAGCTCGTGAGGGATTTTCACGAGAAAAGATCTTTAGACTGGGTCATTGAACAGGCTACCCGGATCTATGAGGTGCAGAAACCGATAGATAGCAAAAGTAATGCCCAGAAAAACCCCAAAGCCAACAGCACCCCTGCTGCTGCCAAGGTGGCAGAGGTAAAGGTCACCCCCGTTTTGGATTTGGAGATGGGGGGGCCTAAAAACCTACCTGCACCTAATAATGCTAGGCCCAGAAGGTCCTCGGGTCAGTCACAGACAGGGAGCCAAGGAGGCAGCCCCACAAATGGGGTCCCTCGCTCTCCTGATTATGTAAGTCCCCGTTACAAGGGAAATCGACCCATCCTGGGTTATGTGTGGACTCCTCCAGCCCAAGGGGGGGGATCCAGCCAAGCACCTAACCCAGGGAACTTCCCTCCAAACTTCCCACAGGAGGGCAGAAATTTACCAAACCCTGGGCAGAACTTTTTCCCCAGATATCCACCCGACTTTCAGCCCCAAAACCATCCATCCTTCTTTCCCCAATTGCCTGAGCCCAGACCACTGAATCCGGGAGAGGGGAGGCCAAGGGTGGAGGGGTACCCAAATCTTCCCAACCCGGGGTATTACCAGAGGAGGGACAGCTACCCTTCCCGGGATCAGCCCAGGGGAGAAAACAGGGCCCCGTATCAGCCTGAGCGGGTTTCCCAGTTAGAGCGCCAGGTTCAAAACATGGCGCGGGATCTGGGTCACATACTGAGGGCTCAGCAGAACCCTCAGATGGGCGTGCCGGCGCAGAACGCACCCAACTCTGGACCTGGTGCCCCAGAACAATGACGGGGGCAGCACCCCGATAACTCACCGGTTCCCAGGGAGGAGGCACAAAGGGAAGGGGGGTGTAAAGCCTTGGAGGAAGCTTCCTTCCTCACTTGTAAACAGCCCCTGGAAACCCAGGAACCGGAAACAAAATCTCTTGCCCTGAAAGTCTGCCTCCTAAGGAGCAGAGGGGGGGTAGGAGAAACAAAAGACCCAAACAGACTCAGTTTGAGGAGGAGGTACAGATCTTCCAATTTGAGGGAGAGGGATCCTCAGAGGATCCTGAGAAAAGGATCTTCTCCTTCAGAGAGGGGGGAACTCCTCCCAAAGAAAAATGGGTCCCTAGGAATGCAAATCCAGACTGGGGAGATGTGGAGACTGAGCTACCGCCGCCCACCATCTCATCCGAGAACCAACAGCAAGAAAATCCCCTGGTTCAAACCCATCCTGGTGACTGCCTCCAAAAAGGGGGGGGCGGCCCAGAACCGGAGCCAGGGGAACCCACAATGGCTCTGATCTCCAGTTGCCAAATTTTTCTTTCAGATTCCCAAGACTCTCCACAGAATTCTGCCCAAATCTCTTCGCTAGCAATGTCCAAAACCAGAAAATTAGCCCACCAGTTGTCCAAAAATGTACATTATCTGTGCCCCCTTGAGGAGAAGGAGGGAAGATATTATGCCCCGGTACAAGTACAGGGGCAGGGTACAATTTTGGCACTGGTGGACACGGGATCTCAAGCTACCCTTCTGTCCAGAAGGGCCTTTGACGAACTGAATGCAGGAAGGGGAGAGAATTACCAAATTCCTCTCACCTCTCTTCCTGGACAACTGCAGAACTTTGACGGGAAGGAAATTCCCGTCGAGGGGACGGCTGACTTGGACATTAAAATTGGGCGACACAAGTTGAAACACCCGGTCATAGTTGTGACCCCAGAGGGCACCCCTTGTTTACTAGGGAATGACCTCCTGAGAAGGTTGTCACCCCTAATAGATTGTGTAAACAAGGTCCTCTGGACCCAGACTAGCCGACCAATAAAATTAAAACAGAGTGTCAACCATGTTAGTTTAAACGGCACATGCCACATGGTTGAACAAAAATCTGACCAAGTAGAATTTCACTTCCAGAACAACCAAATTCCAGACGTGACAGTCATAGCAGTAGGACAACAGACTGGTGATGGGGGGTCCTCTCTATTTCTGAAAATCAACCTTCCTTCCAGTCTAAAGTGGTATTCCACGCTGGAAGGAAACACTTTGAAATTCTATACCAATCCACAATCTGAAACTCCCACTCCTATAGTCCAGAAAGATGTGAAATCAGCTCAGAGCCTGGCTGATATTCAGCAAATTGGAGAGCAGTTGTTCATCCCTGTTCAGTTAAATGATGGGAAGGACTCTGTTCTCGCTCGAGTGTGTGTGAACAACGGTAAGAGCTTCATCAGCGAAGCCATGTTCCGCCAACTCCCAAAAGATCCAGCCATTCCCACCTTCAAACTGATAGACAAATGGGAAATGGACCTGGAAGCACCTAATTCCAAACATCTCCTGCCAAGCAGGTGTATGCTCAAAATCTCCATTGGCAACAAGAGCATAGTCCACAATTGTTGGGTCGTGCGAGACGTCCCTGCCGCCTTTTACTTAGGCAGTGACATTCTCAATCGCTTTGCCATTAGTTTGGACCTAATAAACTTCAAAGCTTGGTCCCGATTAGCGGATAATCCCATGGGCTTTGATGATCCAGAAAAAGCATTTAGGTCAGCTCAATTGCTACCTTATGCAGTTGAAATTCAGGTTAAAGAGGAAGTCACCATCCCAGAAAGGACCCGACAATTCTCCCTGGAAGTGAAAGTTAAAAGGGGACAAGAGTTGAAAAACCCTGATGCTTACACACATCTAAATGCTTCTCTCCAACAGCAAGGGTTGGGGGTAAACCCAACACCATTAGTCAACATAGAACAGGACACCATTCCAATAGAGGTGGATAACAGCGACTTAAAGAGTATTACTCTAGCCGCAGGCACCATTATTGGAATGGCGGTTGATGACCGACATTTCTCCATTGATCTTAGAAATGAACTGTTAGGACCAATCCCCAAGGACTGTTTTGACAGTGACAGTGAGGACAATACAACACCAGACAGGATTTTTACCCGCCATGGGGGGAACTTCCTGGTGTACACCTCCTGCCCCTATGGTAAGGAAGATGTGACGTGTGACTTCAGGAGGGATGAGGTGATTTTCCAGGTACATGAGGGCTGCCTTTCCCACCTGAAGCCTCCGGTCCAAATCAGCACTCTGACCAGGGACTTCTCCACCCAGCTGGAGGAGGCCGCGGAAATAGCCAAACCAGAAGTTTTTCCAGGCTTCAGGCAGATGGTGGAAGAGAGAGTCAACCTAGCTGATGCCTGTGTGACTCTGGAACAAAAGCAAAAGTTGAAACAAGTTTTCTTGGATTTCCAAGATCTCTTTGCGGTAGACTCATATGACTGTGGTCGCACTGACATCCACACAACAACAATCCCCACAGACCCTGGCATGACTCCAGTGTTTGTGAAGCAATATCGCTTGCCTCTCGCATCAATGGAGTCCCTTACTGAAATAATTAAGAACCTTGAGTCCCGGGGAATAATCCGTCCAGTCCACAGCACCTTCAATAATCCGGTGCTGGGAATATTGAAGCCAAACGGCCAGTGGAGACTCTGTGCCGACCTCAGGGAGCTCAACAAACGGGTCCATACTTCCCGATGGCCTCTGCCCTACATTGACCAAGGGCTGGCCCAGATCCAGGGGTCACAGGTATTCACTGCAATAGACCTGACCAATGGATACTGGACTGTGCCTGTCAGTAGGGAGGACCAATACAAGCTGGCTTTTACCTTTGGGGGCCAGCAGTACACCTGGACCCGGACTCCCTTCGGATACCTCAACTCCGGCAATGAATTCAACATTTTCCTACATAAGGCCATGCCCGACCTGGGTGCGAGGGGTAACCTGGCTTATGTAGATGATGTCCTCATCAAAAGTTCATCTGTGGAGGAACACATAGCGGAGATCCGTTATGTTCTGACACAGTTGAGGGCCGCCGGAGCAAAACTTTCCTTTCAGAAAGCACAGTGGTGTAGAACCCGTGTTAATTTCTTGGGGCATGAGATTACTCCTCATGGCCTCTGTCCCCAGGAAAAGAAAGTGGAAGCACTTCAGAAACTGAAAGACCCCACAACTCTGCGGGAACTAAGGAGCCTCCTTGGACTGACTAATTACAGCAGAAAGTTCATTGAGGGCTACGCAGAGATCACCAGACCCCTGATTCATCTCCTGAAGGGGGGGGTCAAGTGGGAATGGGGTCCAGAACAAGCCGAGGCAGTAAAACAACTCAAAAGAAGCCTCTCACAAGCGCCTTGCCTAGCTTACCCTGTCAGAAACAAGGATTTCTTCCTGGAGACGGGGTTCTCTAATACGTGCTTGACGGCAGTATTATACCAAAAGCATGACAAGGTCAATAAAGTAATCTCATATGCGAGCAAAACTTTATCCTCTGGGGAGGAGAAATTCAACGATTGTGAGAAGGCACTCCTGGCAACGGTGTGGGCATTGAAGAATTACCGCCCGTTTATCCAGGGGGAAAACATCATAGTGGAGACTCCACACCAGCCTCTGCAATATCTCCAAAGTGACAGAATCCGGGCCGGAAATGTGAGTAATTCCCGAATTACTTCCTGGATTCTGTCAATGCAAGGCTTTCCTGTGGAGGTCCGATATGGCCAAAACAAGAAGAGTCCACTCGCGCAAGGTCTGGCTGACTTGCATGATTGTGCCAGAGAAAACTGTCTCGAGGACGAAAGTCTAAAAATCAAGGACAACATGGAGGCATACCTTAATTCCCCACACAAAGTCTTTGAAGAAGACAAGTGTGAGGGAATGCCCACTGTGTATGTGGATGGATGCTCTTACCATGTTGACAACAACGGGGAGAAAGAACTGGTGGCCGGCGTAGGGAATGCATGGGTGAATGAGTCCCCAGAACCCTCCGCTGGATACAAAATTGGTCCCCGAAGTAGTCAGGTGGCAGAATTGATGGCTGTGCATCAGGCCATCCTCACTGCTGTCCAGCATCAACTCCACGAACTGGTCATAATCACAGATTCGGATTATGTACGGAACGGGTTCGTGGAGCACCTGGTTAATTGGAAAACCAGAGGCATGTTATGTGCTAACAACAAACCCTTGAAACATGGGAAGTTGATCCAAAACATTGATGATCTGGTCACATCGAATGGGATGACCATCTACTGGAAAAAGATCAAGGGTCATTCCAAAGTAGAGGGACCAGACAAAACTGGAAATGACTTAGCTGATCAGCTGGCCAAAACCGGGGCCATCCAAGGGGATCTAATTGAGATTGAGTCCCTGTTGGGGGAAATCCAGGTCACTGCTATCACTAGGTCCCAGACAAATGCTCACAACGACCTTTCAATTGCACAATGGAGTAAGGAGACCCCTGATGATGATTTGATTACTGCTCAGAAGGGGGATCCAATTATTGGTAAATTTTACCAGCACCTTGAGGACCCTGAGAACTTTCCCCTGACGGATACCGATTACAATGGGAAAGAGGATCTAAGAGTGTTGATGAAATGTCCAAAAATGTTCCGGATTCAAGACGGTTTGCTGGTAAGGAAATCCAAAGCTGGCCACGATCAGTGGGTGGTTCCTACCTCATTCCGAAGCCTGATGTTAAGTCACGCCCATGATGCGGCCACCGCCGGTCATAGGGGGTTTCACACAACATTGGAAATCTTAAGAGAGGTTGCATACTGGCCACACATGGGGCAGGACCTCGACCAATACTTGAAGGGGTGTCTTGTGTGTGCACAATTTCAGCCATCATCCCTCACGCACCGTGCGCCTCTCCAAAAGAGGGGGATGACACTGCCATGGTCAGATTTACAAATCGACTTTGTAGGCCCTGTGATTCGCTCGGCTAGGGGGAATAAGTACATGTTGACTGTGACATGCTTGTTTACCAAGTGGGTGGAATGTCTCCCAGCCCCAAATTGCAAGGCAGAAACTGCAGCTGCCTTGATGATTAACCACATCTTTTCCCGTTTTGGTCTACCTCAAAGGATTGAGTCAGACAGAGGTAGCCACTTCACCAGTGAAGTAATGACAAAGATGTGGGAGATACTGGGGGTCAAGAGAAAGCTGCATATTGCTTATAGACCAGCTTCTTCTGGGGCAGTAGAGAGATATAACCGGACAATTGTGAGCATATTAAAGAAGTTTGTGGCAGATTCTGGGCCAAGTTGGGATATCCGATTACCTCTGGTCCTAATGGCTATCAGATCTACCCCTTCATCTGCAACCAAAATGTCACCATTTGAGTTGATGACTGGGCGCAAGATGGTGCTTCCGCAGCATTTGCTCTACAGGACCCAAGAGCAGACACTGATAAATGCCTCCACTACTCATGAGTATGTAGAGAATTTAAGGAAACACCTCCAACATGCTTTTGCTTATGCTCAGCGGAATCTAGAAAGATCAGCTGATAGCATGAAGACCCATTATGACCTGAAAACCTCCAGGAAGGAATATCAGGTGGGAGACCGGGTCTATCTATACAACTTCCAAAGGAACCAGGCCAAGCAGCGCAAATTTTTGCCTACATGGAAGGGACCCTTTGAGATCGTCGATAAGATCTCCCCTGTGGCCTACAAGATCCGCATCCCCAAAGGCGGTTCGGCAGAGGGGGAAGACAAGTGGGTCCACATAAACCAGTTGAAATGTTGCCATCCCAGGCACACTCTGCAACAACTGGAGGAATCCTCTGGAATCCTAGCGGGTACTGTCTCAGACTAATTCTGTTCCAATCATAAAACATACCACATCTAGTCTCTAAAATATTGTGATTTGCATGAAACTGTCTCTTAGTTATACTGTTTTTTTTTATCAAAATAAGAATGTAATGTTTCGTGATGATGAAATGCATATGCTGCCCCACTATCTCAACGGTGGTGGAAAAACATCTATGAATAGGTATTGCCGCTCTTCCTTTGTCGTCCTAGGAGAAAGAAAACCTTGAGACGGGCCAAGGAGGACGATCCGGAGACCGGGAGCTGAGACGCAACGGGCTCGGGGTACCGCCCAATATTCCCATCAGGACCGGCGAGGAGAACCGATCGATCCGACCGGATGGAGGAAAAGATGCTGAACTGTGCCATCTATTGGAAGAAGATGAGGAAACATCCCAGATCTTGCGAGTCCCATCAGTGAAACCGAATGGCCATCGCAAGAGGGGGGCTTGTGGGATGTATTTACCCATGCATCCGAGCCCTACCTCAAAACTGTGCAGTACTGACATGAAAACATCATGATGGCCAGAGCTTCCCAGAAAATGCACAGGGAAATGCAGGAAGAATAGGCTGCCACCCTTTTTTGCCGATGTTATGGGCACAGAAGGACACTGCCTAAAACCACCATTGGACTACCCGCACAGTAGTCTGAAACCATTGGGAATGGCAATACTGATTGCCAAATGCAACCTAGAATTGTGGGGAATTCATTCTTCAATCCCAAAAATGGGTGCAGTACCAGTACTCACCACTATCCAAAAGCCGGCAGTTTAAAACCACCCTGTGTTTCTCTGAAGGCAAGCCAAAGTGCCTATTTCAAACATTGCAATAGGTGCAAAATATTCACTGAACACCAGCAGACATTGGTAGAATGGAGTTTTGTGTGCCTACAAAATCTGGGAAATGAAGATCATAAGACAAGGTTTATAACAAGACTGGCTGAGCTGTGGATTGCAGCAGTTTAAGTTGCACTGGATTTAAAGACACTAAAATCGAAAATGTTTAGATTAAATGAGTGACCTATGTTTGGTGTCACATGCCTTTGTAACTGTTGAAATGTCATAGTTTTAAACTTAGAATCAGCCTTCTAGCTGCATATGTGAAAATGTGTAGTTTTATTTGAATGCAGGAACTGGGGAACAAAAAGTGACATTTTATCTGAAACTGGCTTAAAGAGATTCCAATTCTGCCTGGCAACTACCCCCATCAGGAGTGAAACTTGAGTCACAGCTGTGTTCCCAGGCCTAGCTGCCCTTTTGCTGCTCACACTAAGGATATGCCATCTATCTGATAATTGAATTACCTGTGCTCTGCAGGAGAGTGAACAATGCAACTCCCTTCACCCAGGCAGAGGGTTTATTGAGAGGATCATAAATGGCTTCCTCTTGAACAATGAGCCTCTCCTGACTCAGGCAAAGGTTTTATTACAGCAGCCGTAAAATGTAGCTTCCTCTTGGCAGAAGCTGGGAGGAGCACTGCCTGTGAGAGCAAGCTGGCTTGGCAGAACTGGATAAACCAGTATTTCTACCTTGTGCTGAGAGGAAACCACACCCCTTTGGAGCCAGAACATAACTTTAAAAAGATGGATCATTCATAGAGCGGACATGTGAAAATTTTATAAATGATACCATAATTCTTGTGATTTTTCTGCCCACATTTTAAGAGGTTTTTCGACCCGGTGGCATGTTCAGGGGGGTGTCAGCGGAAAAGTGGATATTACTCTAAATGTATGCATGTTAAAAATCTGAAACTTCATCAGTTAATGTCCATACTCCCTGCGCACATGTATGTAAAGTTGGGTCAATGTCAGAAATTGAAAAATCAGTTAAAAAGTCAATTATGTGCCATTTCTGAATGCAAGCTCTTAGAAACAGCAGATTTGGACAGAGACATGGCTAAATTCAGCCACACCATGTATATGTAATTTCAAGCAACTGTGAAATATGTCTTTTATTATCAAATATAGAATGTGTGCAATCTGACAGAGGAGTGTCCTATCTGCAAGCCATAAAATGACATCCCTCTGACTCACAGTTCATTCCCCAATCAAATGATAAATGGAAGTTTGACCAATT
Organism: Ambystoma mexicanum; assembly: GCF_040938575.1. NCBI lineage: Eukaryota > Metazoa > Chordata > Amphibia > Caudata > Ambystomatidae > Ambystoma > Ambystoma mexicanum. The sequence continues at coordinate 60,937,551 of NC_090928.1, forward strand.
AGAAGCTGAGAGAGAGGTAGGGTCAGTGATGCTAGAACACACCCACATTCTAAACACATAAAAGCAGACAGACAGGACAGATAGGGACCTTCAATTCCATTTGCTGCAACGCGCTCTGCCGGACCATACAACATCCAGAGATCCAGACTTCAAATTCATCAACCTCCAGAAAGCCAAACTAGAGACTTCAATCTATCCAGAACTAAGAGACCAGACCAGAGAGAAAGCAGTGCTGTACCCAGAGAGAAAGCAGTGCTGTACCCAGAGAGAAAGCAGTGCTGTACCCAGAGAGAAAGCAGTGCTGTGCCCAGAGAGAGACCCGAGCCCAGTCTAAAACCCTGACCAGATCCGTGATGATGCCCATTTAATTCAAGAATATAGTGTGAGTACCCAGCTGAACTGTGTAGAACCAATCTCTTAGTTTAAATTCATCTAATTCAATCTATTTAACCTAAGTAGAACTGCCTGATAGCTCCGAATCTGTCACCTGTCATTCTAGCTGCAAAATTTGTCACTTGTCATTTCCTAGTTGCAAGCTGCACGTGTCTTTTTGAACTTTAAAATTTCAAATCTGAAAAACGACCTTTATTTAATCGCTCATATCTCCGCAACCGTTTGTGCTAGAGACTTGCAGTAACTTTCATTTGGAAGATGAGATCCTAGGCTTTCCTAGGACCCCAAAACGATAGAGATAGTCCTTGTGGTTCCTCTGTAATAGCGCTCGGCGCATCCGCGAATTTTACCGCGATTTGCAAATTTCTTCACATGTAAAAACTGCTGCTGCTTGCCTTCCATTTGCCAGAAATTCGTTTAACCTGCTAATCATTCCTGAATCATTGCAAGAGTGAGCCTGAGCTAATATTAACTAGATATCACTCACCCTGAACCTCTGAAAGGGAATTAAAAGCATTTTTAGCATATTTTTTAATTCATTGCCAGCACATATCAAAGCAATTTGGGCCTGTGTTTTCAAACTTCTGTAGTCTAAGCTTGCTGGGGTGAACTGAATCACATTTGATTGCATTTCTGAGAACTGTGTGTTTTCCTTCCATTTCCTTGTATTGCATAAAGAGGAGGGGATTGCCAGAGAAAAGTGATTACATTGTTTGGTTGAAATCATATTGGGCCTCATTACGACCCTGGCGGTAAGGGGTTAGCGCCAGCGTTAGCTGCGCCGACCCCTTACCGCCAATTACGAGGTCCCTTAGCGCCATGGCGCTTTTAACACCTGCTTTTAGCAGGTGTTAAAATCCATGGCGCTAAGGGACCATGGAGTTAATTACGCCACCGTAATTTACGGTGGCGTAATTAACGCCTTCCCCACTCCCATTATGCCCTATGGGGCAAAAATGGGAATGGGGAAGGGTAAATGGGGATTGGGGACTTACCGCCCCGCCGACCTCGGAATGGGGCGGTAAGTCCGCCAACCACCATGGCGTAAACGTAGTTTACGCCATGGTGGTAAAGTCACGGCCCAGGCGGTAACTTACCGCCTGGGTCGTAATGAGGCCCATTGAGTATTTTCTGTACTACATTCATTGAATATTGCATCCACCTGAGCTTACATAAAGCATCCTCTACCACATTATACTTTTGTTCCTATTTACCAGTGTGCTACCTTATCCATTTCATGTCAACTCATTAGTGATTATAAGAAGTGTGCTAGTGCCAGATTCTCCGTTGTTGATCTTTATCATATCAGATTAAGTGTGCTATTCAATTATTCATTTATTATAAAGTGTGATATATATATTTTAAATTATCAAATAAACCTTTTAAACTTGCAAAACAGAACTACTTCTTGGCTCAGTGGGGTCAGGGGGGTTCCAAGAGAGGGGTGTTATATAGGGGTAGTCATCCAGAACGCATGAACTGGACATAAAGATATATCAATAAGGGTTTTCATTCAGTATTCTAGACTAGGCGTTAACTTAGCTGTAGTGCTGAATTGAATCCTCTTACAACTACGTCAAAAGCTTTGTGCACAAAGAGTTGGATAAAATGTTAATTGCCTTACAGATGTAGGTGATGGGTAGCCGCCCGTATCATCCGTCCTTAAATTGTGGTACTTTCCTTTGTATTTTACACAGTGTCATTCCACTAAGAAGTATTTTGATAGTTGATCAAGTTGAGGAAGTTAGCCGCCCTACCACTAATGTCTTCTTTACAGCTGATACTATCATTGATTTTATAATTATGTATGATGTACAGCTCCTTAAGCAGGTTTATCAATGTCAAATTGTTTCAATGCCCAAGACTACATTTGGTAGAGGTCAGTCAGGGCCTCTCCAGCGCCGCCAGGAAGCCTTACATTGAAATCTGAGCTGCCCTCAAAAATCTGTAAAGGGCACCTTCTGTGCACCCTGCAACAAGAGAGGCCTCAAGGAATTCTCGAGAGGTATCCCATGATGCTAGCATTTCCCAATCTGAAGTGGAGGGGTATTGGCAATGGCCTCTGAAAGCATTCAAGTCGCATTTCATGAAAGCATGATGACAAGCTCAATGATAATTGCATATTTTGCTCCTGGAACACTTTGATCTCTTCTCATTATGGTGACGATGGTCGGCTATCCGCACACTTAGATTTTTTTCCCCTATTCTCCTACTGCAGGAACCTGGGTGGTTGACACCCCAGATATCGATGGGCACTTTAGCATACCTGCTGAAAAGGGACCCTTTGGTTGACCTAGTCTCCATTAGTAATCAATGGAGCATATGTAAGCTAATTTGCAGTACTAACACAGCATTGGTGGGACAGATATCAAGAACATCTGATAAAGCTAATGACATGTTAGTCACTAATGTCTATGACCCCACCATCAGGCACACCTGTGCATAAGGCAAATGGCAAAACCATTACTGATCTTGTAGTCAGTTACAGTGGCCACACCTATATTTAGTGGTGTAGATTTTAATGCCAGTTTACCAGAGGGCATGGATATTCTTTCCCTTGATACATGTTTGTCTCTTATAATGAACCACCATTGCAATCACAAGGATTATCCTGGGCCGAAGCTCTTTACTACCATGAGCCTAAAATCTTGAATGGCTCAATTCCTATATATAGCCCTTATGGATTTACCAGGATTGGGAATGCAAGTACAATTGATGATATATACGCAAATATAGTTGCTTTTTCCATAGTGAATGATGTGGGGATAACTACTTGGAAGAGAGTGACCATCTGCCTCTCTGTGCCCAGTTAAAGGTGGGATTTTGCGCACAAATATATGGGATTAAGGACATTGTTTATATGGATGCAGGTTTTACTAGGCTGAGTTGCAATCCCCAGAGGCTGGATAGGGCGAATCACTGCGCTTTGGATATATTAACAGGATATGTTGCTAATGTTAATTCCAGGGGTAATGTTTCCTCTACCATCGTCATTACTGGTTTTGTTGATTCTTGGTTAGCTATACAGGCTCATGTCAGTCAGCATAGCTATAAGAAGGGTCGGAGTACTACATAAAATAGCTTTGATAGAACTGTTCAGAAAAGGAAGAAGATTCTTAGGCAATCGGTTAGTAAAGTTCTTAAGATTGTTAGGGGAAGGCATATGTATACTTTGAACAGTGTTAGCAATATAGTCAGATAATTTAAGATGGATTACCAGTGATTGTTGCAAAGATATTTCTGGCAAAAAGAAAAGGCTATTTGGATGCAATTGGCTACATGCAGGATTAATAATGATAGCAGATCCTTTGGCTAACAGTGAACTCTGATAATAAGGGAGTAGCTCACTAACTATGTGGCAGCAGAGGTTTGGGCTGATCACGCTGGGCAAACCCTTGTAGCACCAGTTGAGATAGTTAGTTGCCCTATGTTGGGGGATGTCACACGGCAGTGCATGTGTAATCTGTCTGACCTAGAGAACATTATTAAGTCATTAAATGGGTCTCATGCTGCCGTCCCAGATGGAAGATGCAATGCTTTGTGAAAAATCCACCTGTGGATGTGGGCAAAAACATTATTCCATCCATTCCAGGCTATTGGTATTAGCGGTATGATTCATTCTTCTTTGAGGGATATTGAAACTGTTCCAATCTTTAAGAATCAGTGTCATAGTGATGCTGAGATGTACCCCATGCTTGCCATGCTAGACGTACTAGTCTAAATCCTGGCCTGAACATTATCAGATGAACTAAGATCTTGGATGGTTCAGGAGGATATTTTACCTTTTAACCAGACAGATTTTCGACATATCTGTAGCACACTTGATACCTTATATCTCTGGTCACCCTTGTTCAACACGAATGGTTGTGTAGTCGGCAGACAATATATGCTGCCTACATTGACTTTAGCTAAGCTTTTGACACTGTGATAAGGGAGCATTTGTGGCAGAAACGTGTAGCCTGGAATGTGGCAGTTGGGCTACTCCGCTTCATCATTATTCTTCACACTAACACGCGTGTGAGAGTCAGGATGGACAGGTTTGGCAGGGTTAAAGATTGGATACCCACTAATAGGGGTGTTAAACAGGGATGTAACCTTGTCCTGACTCTTTTCAACCTATACCTGGCCAATTTGGACAGTGCATTGAATATTCCTAATACCCTGTAAAGTATGGCAGTTCATCAATAGCATGGTTGGCCTACGCTGATGATTTGCTTATACTGGACTGTACACAGCAGGGTTTGCAGATTCATCTGGAAGCACTTGGCAACAGCCAATCTTCAAATGGTTTGAGGATAAATATAAAAAATCGAAGATCATGGTCTTTGTGTCACCTCATACTAAACCTAAGAGTTTTAAATGGAGGGTAAATAACATGCTGTTAGAACAAGTGTCTGTATATAAATATCTTCTATGCAGTGGCAATCTATATATTATAAAACATTACAGCAGCTGGGTGCTCTCAACAAATTTGTAGGCAAACAGGGTGGTTACTCTGTGAAAGCTTGCTGACAATGTATAGAGCTAAGCTGCTTTAACTACGACCTGTGGTTTAGAGATATGGATGGATGAATATAGTGATGCTGTGACAGAATTAGAGGCCAAGGTATTGAGAACTCTCTTTAGACTGCCTACATCACTTCCCCTGGAGTATGTGTGTTTTGAACTCAAGCTTGCTCCAATATCCTCCTTGATTGTGCGTAAAAAGCTCTTAGTTTATAGGAAAACTGTAAATGCTGTTCTGGGCACCTTGTTACATCGCCTTACGCAGTCTTTTGTAAATATGATGATGTTGGCATGGGATTCCAGTCTGAGTCATATTTTCAAGACATATGATAGATGGGCCACGTAGTTGGCTGTGAATCCCATGCAGATTTCCGACCTTGTATACAAATGAGGAGTAAAAAGGACTTTTATGACATAGGATTTGGAGAACTCGTTTGTTGAATTGGGTACTTAGGTCAACAGTGCGACTACCTGGAGAACTATATGAATAGAAGGTCAAATACTGGGTATATCACTGCCTATTCAATTAGCTACACTATAAGGAAGTACTTTGCAGTGATATATCGATAGACCACTCTGAACCTGGGGCATCCCTTCACCAAATCAAGGAGCCCCACAGTAATGTGCTTGTTTTTAGAGGTAGCCCTATTGACGACTCATATAGAGCCACCTAAATCTCCCACCTTGTGCCAACAGTGAGCCACGAACCATGCTGGGGTATAGAAAGAATATATATTTAATGAATAATTACGAACTGAGAACAGGCACCACATTCTATTTGGCAGAAAACAAAGCTTCAATTACAAAAGACACTTTTTTAGGATGTTACTTTAAATGCACTTTTTTCTGCATTTCACTTTTCTTAGTCAAATTATAAAATGCTTTGTAACAGGACTACAGCATAAAGATCAGCACTTCTTGATAAAGGTTTACTTTTAAATCACATACACATTTCGATTTTCAAAGCAATCTTACAGTATCATTTGCTAGGTTAATTTCCCTGCCTGCTTAAAAATGCTTGCAATTTTGGAAACACAGATTTGGAGAAATACATGTGGCAAATAGCACCCTGTATGCTTTTCCCCCCAAAACAATCTAAAATCGTTCTACTGGCAGGGTCACTTACTCACTCTCAGGAGAGAGAGTATGTTGTTCAATAGACATTACACTAGTTTCACTTTGCAAAGCGCCACTCCCCTAGCACCAAAAACTCAGGCATTAGTGATATGCAGCACCCCTCTGTTTAAAAGGCAAGGACTAGGTAGTGGTGAAGTTAGGAATTTCGTTTGGGGCCTAAGGCACCCTTTTAAAAAAAATAAAGTTCACTTTCATTACAAAATTTTACAAATATATGAAACACAAGTTGGGAGACAATATTGCAGAGGGGAGCTTTGGACTACGAAGAGGTGAAGAGCACAAAATGTAATAAGTTAGGATTACATGTAGAATTGCTATATATTGCATTCGGAAAAGAGCTCAAAATTAGGCCGATTCTTAAAATAAATGGCACTAGAAATTTAAAATTCCTCTGGGCACCCATTTTCACAATATTGTAAAAATAAACCGAATCAAAGTATAAAAAAATAGGCACATTGTGTCAGATGGTTTGAGTTCCAAAAAAACAGGAAGAAATGTTGATTTCCCCCCTGCAAGCATACAGCACGTAGGAATGCTAGTATAGACTAGTCTTTTTCGTAATTCACAAAAACTCTTGCTCGTTGATTTCCCCATCACCATCATGATCGGCTTCATCAATCATTTCCTGTGGTTCTTCATCAGTCAGATTTTCTCCCAGTTCCTTGGCAACCCTCTTTAAATTTTTGAAGGAAATCTTCCCAGTTGCATCATCATCAACCAATTGAAAACCTTTCATAATTTCTTCTTTTGAATCCTTCTCACTCATTTTAATGGACATCTTTTGACAGGAAATCTTCAAAGTCAATGGTCCCAGATCCCTCCTTGTCAATGTCATCTATCATTTTCTTCAATTTCTCCTTTTTGGGTTCAAAGCCAAGAGCATGCATTGTAACCTTCAGTTCTTTCACGTCAATGTTCCCAGAACCATCAGTATCAAACAAGTCAAATGCTTCCCGGATCTCCTGCTTTTGCTCTTCAGTTAGCTCAGGCTTTGCTCCAGTCCTCTTGTGTTGAGCTGGTTCTACGTTATTTCGCCGAATGATTTTACATCGTGGGACTTTTCATCGCCACCTTTCATCGTCAAAAACTCCTGTTTTTAAATGTTTTTATTTATGGGGGGGCTTTGCCCCCCAAACCCACCCTTACTTAAATAATCATACCCCAAACCGCACCAAACACCCCCCCATAAAAAAGTTAAAAAAAGAAAAGTTTTTGCCGATGAAAGGATTGGCGATGAAAAGTCCCACGATGTAAAATCATTCAACGAAATGCGTGTATACCGTTGAGCTGCACCCAAACTACCAAGTATTCTGAAGTTAGTTGCCATATCATCCGGATCACGCTGTACAAGTTTCTGTTGTGCTTCTCCGTATATGTCACTGCTTGGGGTACTTGAAATGAGCCTAAAACGACCCCTTGAGTTGTCCCGCTGTCTTTATTGAGTTACTCAGAAGTCTCCACTTCTGCTGTAACCACCATACAATGTTTAAGGAGTGGTGGCAATTGGGATTTTCGTTTTAGGATAAGTATACCGTTTATTTAAAAACAAATTTTGAGAAGGGGACTCCATTGAGAATTTCATTTTAGGGACAATTACCTTTTTGTTTTAAATGCAAGGTTTTGGAATGGTGACAATTCCAAATGTTGTTTTTGTGGTCAGGACACCCCAATTACTTTATGTGACTATAACATTATTTTCGCTAGGTGAGAGCGTGGAAGTTTCAAACTCTTCCAAGCTCCCACCTGCATCAATCTGTTTGGCAGTTAATTAAATTAATATACAGTCAAATATGCTAAGGGTCTACACAATTTCCCCCCTCCACCCACGATGAAGGGAAAATATTAAGTCAGGCAGATTCCCCACACACTTGGAATTAAATGGATCAGTTCTACTAATACGGGACCTCTGTTTTCAAGTTCACAGGCTAGACAGCCAGGCTCCTCTTTGGACAGCTCGGGGTCTGGTCATCTGTTGGCTTCACTCAGTGTCTCTCTCCCAGGCAAAGTTTAAGGCCTCTCAATGTTAAGGCCCCTCCACCCAAGATGTCAGCCAGCTGTTACATGATACCCCCAAGTGGATTAAAGGCAAGTCCTGGAAGATGCTTGCATCTCTCCCTAAAGAATGTTTTTAGGCAGCCTTTTGTCCTTGACTGATCCCTTTCCTTCTGTCCTTGTTATCCTCCTTCTCTATAGAGCAAGTACTTTGTAATTATTGGAGGTGTGGATAATACATTAAAATTAGAAAGTGACAGTTCACTGGTGCTAACTTTCCCAATAGAGGATCATTCTTTCTTCCTCCTCCCAAAGCCAACCTCTCCCTGTGAATAGGATAGGGGGGTTCTGTGAATGATGAGAAGTGAAGAGGTACACACCTCCTACAATTGCATTTTTTAACATCTCAGCTTTTTACCCAAAAATTCCTTAAATGGGAAAATGTCATTTACAAATAAATCCCATGATATATAGATATTAATATTCCCCACCTCATTGCAAACCAGTTAAGCACTTTTCACCTTTTTAAAAAAAGTATAATAGTTATGAATATGAAATTTAATATCAGATTCAGGACACATTTTGGAGAAGCTAAAAACACATTTTAGGTGGTAACTGAAATACCCGCGATCACAAATGAATGAGAATTATAACAATACCACTGTCTAGAAATCAGCTTAAGAAGGATATCTATCCCAAGTCTGTAAGTATAACCGTTCACCAATTACTGAATATGATAACATTTCCAATGCAATCTATGGGTACATAATTAAAAACATAATATTTATTTTCACATCAGAGTTCAATTTCCTTGAAAACATGTGGTTCAGAGTCTGCGGGATGCAATGTTGACGTAGTCCGCAATTAATCCAGTAGCTCTCCTCTGTCCAAGGCTAATGGTCATTTTATTGCTTCCGCCAGAAACAAGGCCTGTGTAAAGTTGCTTAATCATGGTGTAAACATTCTGTCAGCAACTGGCTCCCATCCAGAATCGAAAATTGCAGTGTTGTATTTTCCACAACTCAGGAGATATGTACATGTGGGACCTGAAAGAAAATAGCCTCCTCAATGGTCAAATTTGTTTTTCCTATGCATCCTTTATTCCTTGAAATAACTATGTATTTTACTACCATGGTTAAATGAGCTTTTGAATCAGTGTATTCCTTTTTTTCCCTTTGCATACAGTATTAATTTTTCAATGGGACATTTTGAAAGTGAAGGGCTGCAACCGTTCAGTTTGGTCACTCACACTATGCATTTCCATTCAACCCAGTGGGCCTCATTACGAGTCAGGTGGGTTACTGCTATTGTGACCGGCAGGTTGCTGCTCACTCGTAACACTTTTCCGGTGCCTGATATCCCAGTGCCACTGGGACATTACAAGTACTGGCTGGCCGGGATGTCAGGTGCCGGAAAATGTTGTTCCCCATTCCTGTGTAGTCCCATAGGACTCCATGGGAGTGGGGAGATGGAAGCACCAGCACTGTCTCCGGTGCCGGTGCTTCCATGAAAACTCTGCAGGCATAGGTCGTTGCGTCCAGCAGTTCAATGGGCCCCGCCCGCAGATCTTAAGTGTGGCAGTCCGGAAACCGCCACACTTGTAATGAGGCCCAATGTCAGCTTCTGCGTTGGATGGTGGGCATAAGTCTCTTTAAATGAAAGATATTACTTGGATTTAACTTTCACATGTGAGGCCCAGTCTCCCTTAATTGCCGGTGTGTACAGCATTTTCAGGAGTGGCAGTTTTAATGAAAAATGCTGCTGTTTGTCTCTCAGCCAACACAGTGATGTGCATTTTCCATGTTACAATGTTCCTTGTGTCAACTGCAGAAATACCTGTATTTATATGTGCTAGGCACATTTAGAAGTATGAAAGTTTTGAGACAGGCATTTCATTCACCAGTGGGCATGGCCATGAGAACAATTTTGTTCAGTTATATCTGTTGGGGCTGTGATTAAACCCCAAAAGTTGCACATCAAGTTTAACACTGCAGCCTCCCTGTTTATGATGGGTGCAAGGTTGGGATCCCGTGTTCAGATAGGTACTGTTGACTATGCAGTAAGTAATTTGCTTATGGTACGGCAAAGTTTAATTGAGATATGTATGAAATTCCGTAAGCAAGTGCTATGTGTATGCTTCCCATTTCAGCTTCGGGCCAGTGATGTGAGTGCCTAGGGATTTCATACCAACCTCTGGTAATGGAGGAAGTAACCGAACATGTGATGCAAGACTTGGCAAAAGTGTGAGAACCTCTATTTCTGAAGGCAATAGGTGGTATATGACAGCAGGATATTATGATGTGAGGATGCCTTAAAATGATGAACGGATCTGCCATATGATGGTAATACATTGCCATTGGCAAATGCCTATACAATGTTGATACAAAGCCAAACACCATTGACTTTATCAATGCTTGCTATTTATTGTGGTCTACCTTGTGTGCTCACTTGTCTAAACAACACTGCATGCTTCTTCAACCCTGCCCATGTGACTAGGTGTGTGGCGTGACAACAGAGGCTGGATGCCACAACCAGCTCTTTGAGGCAGGGGCTGGGGGCAGTTTGGGGATGAACTGCTGGGTAACCTCCAAACCTGGGTCAGGGGCAGTGGGCTTGTCACAGTTGCCACACTAAGGCATCTGGCCATTTAAAAAAAGACAAGATGCCAGCTTCACAGGTAGTTTAATTGGAGGTCCATGGCCAGGAAATATTTTTTGTGCTATAGATAATGTGCCAGCTTTTTAAAGCTGTGGTCCAGAAGACACAGGAATCCCACGCAGTAGAAACTCCTGTAATTAAATGTATATTTGAAAACAGCTAAGCCCACACCAGTAAACTACATCACCTTCATGCTCAAAACCTTAGAGAGCCTGACCCAGTGAGAGGGGATAGAGGAATATATAAGGAAGCCATAAAAGAGCTGGGGTGTAGGAATTGGGTGAAGGAACATGTTTGGCAAAGTTTGGGGAAATGAGGGGCTGGTGTATGATCAAAGTAGGTTGGAGGTGGCACAAGGAGTGGATGATCAGGCAGAGTTAGACACAAGGAGGTGGTTGTGGTGAAAGGAGGATTGGCTGAGCAGGAGGAAGAGAAGTAAGACTGGAAGAGAGAGAGGTGGTGAAAGAAAAAGTGGAGGAGCATGAGGCGGGAGTAAGACTTTAAGAGGAAGTGTGGGTGAAAGTAGGACAGAAGTAGAAGGTGTAGAGGAGGATTAGAAGTGGCCAGGAGACAGGACAGTGAGGGGCGCACTCACCCCAGCCTAAACTGAGTGTGAGTTTGGTGGCCAGGAGGTACAAGCTTGTGGAAAAGCATCAAGGAGGTATTTGAGAAGCGGAATGAGAGCCAAGTCTCAGAGCAAAAGGGCACAGCAGGCTTCTCTAGGCATGAACAGCTATCAGTAATTGAGGAAGGGATCCTAGAGAGTCATAAAGGCCAACAGATTTAGACACTTGTAGAAATCAACTTTCCCAAATCTATGCCACGGGCACTACAACTTCCAACCTAGCCTCCCTTCTAACAGACCACATACACAAATGTCATTTCAGGTTTGGTGGTCTAAGACCTGGGGCTATTTTTCAACTTTGGTCCCTGCTGGGCCAACACACAAGACCAGAACACTAAGGGTCCCCGACAACTAGCTGAGAGAAGAATCAGAGACTCCAGAGAGCAAGCAATCTCTGTTCAACTATCATGTTTGGAGGCAGATAAACACATCATCCATAGCTTCTGCCCCGCTCCAATCCAATACCGCACAGGTGAGAAACATTACTGACTGTGACAACCGTACCACCCTTATCCCAGGCAGGTACAACAGGACAAGCTTAGGAGCATGCTCAGATCCATGAACTGCCAGCAGGATCTGGTTAACCTTTTGGTTAGACTACATGGTACAACCCATGCAGTGTGAAGAGTGGTGCCAAAGGGAGATGCACTGCCCCTTTTCCAGTGGAGCTAGGGGTACGCCAGGGCTGTGTCCTGCCCCCCCCTGCTCTTTTGTCTATACATTAATGGTTTGTATGAACATCTGTTAACTTCCCCATCGGAGGTCCCTAGGTTGCAGACTCTACCACTGTCGCTCTTGGTGTATGTGGAGGATACAGTCCTAATCGCGTTTACCCCTCAAGCGTTGTAGAGGCTTATTAAAGATTAGACCTCATTTATGGATGCTTTGGATCTTGGGGTTAGTACTGTAAAGTCTGCTGTGATGGCCTCCTACAAGGGGAAGCACACTTTTTAAATTTCAGGCAATGCTCTGTAAGGGTTTACAGATCCCCAGAGTCCATAGTTTTGATTATCTGGAGGTCAGGATTTCCTCCAAATTTAGCTCATGTGAACAAACAAACCGTAAGTCGCAAACGGGCTATGCGAGGGGTAATTAGGACCATGGGCATGTTTAAGGCCAAACCAATCAACTTGCTGCTAAAAGCCTACAATGGGAAAGCAGTCTCAGTCACCAGGTTTGGCATGGAGGTGTGGGTTACAGCAATGTCAATCCTATCCAGGCTTGTGGTGAACAACTTTGTAAAGAAAATCCTGGTGCTACTTTGCACAGCTAATAATCGGGGAGAAGAGAGAATCCCTTGAGATTATGAAACCCCAGAGTAGGAGGCTTGCAATTATCATGGAAACCGGCTTACAGAGCTACCTGCTATGGGCCGAGATTCCTTCCCAGTGGATACTCATAACAATGTCAGGGCTGGGCATGCTGCTAGTGCTGTGTGTTATGGTGAAGCTGTTAACCATAAGTATGGGTCCACAACACAGAACTCCAGGCAGATTCTCCATCCCTTTTACAGGAAAAGGGCTCAGGGACAGAGACTACATTTCCCAGCAGGCCGTGTGACACACAAGCCTGCCGGCAGAAAAACGCCACGGCCAACCTTCTGCGCATGCGCGAGCCACGCCTGCGAGGCTCCGCTCGCAATTCCAGCTCTCAGAGGGAGAGGACGTGTTCCGAAGAGTTCCGGCAGGCACACCTTCATGGTGTCATGCATGCTGGACGTGGTCCTACCTCCTACGCTCGTAGAACAGCTAGACCGTTCTATTCCAAATGGCGGTTGTTCGATACGCTGCCGGGAAAACGACGTTTGCACTTTTCACGTCGCTAACTCCACGTGTACTCTGCTTCGTCACGTGAACTACGGCATTACGTATTTAAGCAGCGTGGAAACTGCACTCGCTGCTTCTGATCGAATCATTTGGCGTTGTGTAGCTGAACCTCCGGTCTGCATCCTTGCAGGTTACTATAGCTACTTATTGGGCCTTCTATAGCGTGTTTCCGTCACACGCTGATTCCTGGAGCTGTTTGGTCGCGTGTAAATCCACACGCGCACGCTATCTTCAAGCGCTGCTGGTCTGGACTGCATGAATCCTGCTCGCGTGTAAATCCACACGCGCACGCTATCTTCAAGCGCTACTGGACTGGACTGCGTGAATCCTGTTCGCGTGTAAATCCACACGCGCACGCTATCTTCAAGCGCTGCTGGTCTGGACTGCGTGAATCCTGCTCGCGTGTAAAATCCACACGCATATATTGTCTTCGAGCGCTGCTGGCCTGGACTGCGTGAATCCTGCTCGCGTGTAAAATCCACACGCATATATCGTCTTCGAACGCTGCTGGCCTGGACTGCGTGAATCCTGCTCGCGTGTAAAATCCACACGCATATATTGTCTTCGAGCGCTGCTGGCCTGGACTGCGTGAATCCTGCTCGCGTGTAAAATCCACACGCATATATTGTCTTCGAGCGCTGCTGGTCTGGACTGCGTGAATCCTGCTCGCGTGTAAAATCCACACGCATATATTGTCTTCGAGCGCTGCTGGCCTGGACTGCGTGAATCCTGCTCGCGTGTAAAATCCACACGCGCACGCTATCTTCAAGCGCTGCTGGCCTGGACTGCGTGAATCCTAATCGCGTGTAAATCCACACGCACGCGCTCTTTTCTTCGCGGCTGTACATAACCGCGTGAACTTTGTTTATACCTTAAAAGGAGCGCTATTTCCAACTCCTGCTCCTGTGATATTAACAGGGGGAGTGATTCATTTCTATACTTTACTCTACGTGGGAAGGAAGCTTTTCAAATTGGAAGGTGACAGTGAACAGTACTTTGGACGCTATCCTGTGGTGCATCAACCCGGTATCTAGCGTGAGCCTCGTTCCGTTCGGGATAAGTCTCCCTTACTAATCTTCCCTTCCTTGTCGTTTGTTCTACCTTGGATTCCTCAAGAGACTCTGCTGGATTCGTTCTGCCCTAGACTCAAGGTCAGTGTGTGTATTCATGACATTTTCTATTCCATCATACCCAGGTTGGGGGCAGTTATTCATGATACTTTATTTTGTTCTAGGCTGACTTCCTATACCTTACCCACGCCCTTTCCAGTGATCCATCGCTCTGCCTGTTTTACCGGTCAGAGAGTTGTATCATTTGGAAGGTCTTAACTTGACTTCACAACTATCAAAACGCGTGAACAGGGATCCGGAAGACCCTACCACCTGTATCCTTTTGAGTACCGTATCCTTTTCAGTTAATACTTGGGTGCTTTCTGACACATGGGGCAAGCTCCCGCCTGATCACAGGCCCTGCTCTCACAAGCAAGATAAAGTGAAATCGGCTCATGTTCCGCGCGTGACTGTCGACAAACAGCTGAAGCCGTATGCATATCTAATACGCGGCTAGGACCGCAGATGATGACAGTGTGTTCCTAACAGGGGCAAAGACTAATCCGCTTGAAACTTGCATGAATACTTGCATGCTCTTGAATACTCGCATGCTTTGATTTGGGCAATACATGAAGGCTCTAGGTGACAGCAACCTCGGGCAGCGTGATCACCGAGATACGATTGAGTGATCACACATAAGCAGACGAAATCCGCATGTGCACTGAGAACTGTTAAACGCTTCAGCTGCGCATACTCACAATTGTCTTGGTATTTTCCAGTGGAGTCACAGAACATTTCCAGACCTGCACGGATTCGCCCAGAGAGACCGTGGGAAAAGAAACCCGCAGCTAAGTGCATTTCTTTTGTTTTCCTCAATGTGTTACTCACACAGTGCGATCTACATTGTTAATCCAGTGCTAGTAACCACAACCATGTAATGTGAAGGTAGGTCGTGGTGGGAGTGTATAGTCTGTCCACAAAATCTGGTTGTGCTCCAGGCAAATGCTCAGTGCAGATAGCACTCTTCAGGGGCAGTAGCCTCCACTGTATTGGTTAAGAAGCTCCAGTAAAAGGCTTCCATACAGTGTTGGGCAAATAGAGAGAATGTGGTGTGCATGAGTGAAAGGGCGGAGTAAAATTACAACGCATCGAACAGCAGCAGGAGCCAAGGAGCATGTTAGCCTAAATCCCCCTACCTATCCACTACCACCTCCTAACCCTCTTTCCGTTTAACCTTGAAACCCTTTACCCATCCAAACGGACCCTAACCCTCTTTCCCCGGCGGATTGCGGTGGCCTGTGGTTAGTACTGTTCCCGGGTGCCAAGACCCAACGGTGAGGTAGGTGTTTGTGCTGCCTCCACGCCAGTTAAGATTGGGCTACAGACCTGACAACAAGGGCACACTTTGTGTTTTCCTACGAGCTGTGGTCACAGCATGGTCTGGAAACCCAGTCAACCAGTCGTGCCCTTTGTGTAATTCACCCCAGGAGGATTTTTCCCATCTCCTATTTTTTTGCCCAGCCTACAAGAGACTGAGAGTGCCCATTCTTAAACCACTGTTGCATGAGAAGGGTTTTGCTCAGTTTCAACCTCCCTTGAATTAGTTGTTGTGGGTGTGTCACCCCGTGTTGGGTTGGCACTTTTGTCTTTTTTGACGCATACACTGTCCTTTAGGAAGCATCTAATGAAACTTTTAGGACTGTGATCTGGATATTCTTAGCTGCATTTTAATAATTTTATGTCATGTAAATGTTGTTATATTTGACATTGTTATCTTTCTATTTTTTTTATGGAACCTGTGGTGTGACTCCAAAATAAATATATGAACTGAACTGACAACAGGACACAGAGACTAAGCTAAAGATAGCAAAAGCAATCAGGCTAACTTTGCAACATTAGTAGGTGCATGTATTAGACATGAAGCAAATATGCACTCCACATGAAGAACACCGACAATAGGTAAAATTGCATTTATACATGAAAAGCATTAACATAGTTATCACAAGACATGAAGAACACTAACATAAACAATGTATAACCTGAATGCAACATGAATGACATGTGAGTATTGCTCACCAACCTGGAAACCAGAGTGTCACAGGACAGCCATATTCTTTAAAATGGACGCTGCAGTATGCTTTTAAATAGGCCAAGGCGTCAAGACTTCGAAAGAAGTCGAAACGCTGAATCCACAGAAATACAGAGCTGTGTACAGAATAGAGAGTAGCTGGCAATTATTACCAAGATTAGAACCAGATAGGGACAATGGGAATGACATAGAAAGAGCACATGTTAGCAGTTCCCAGGATGCAAGCAGGTTACTCCCCAATTAATTGAAGGTTTAAAGAATCTTGATATTTTATTTTTATCTCAATCATACACATGTGTTTCAGAGCGCGAAAATACAACTGATCTTCATTAGCCGAGGAGAATGGCACAATGAGCCAAAAAACTATATGGAGGATAACTCCAGAGTGTCAAAGAGGCAACAGAAAGTACAGCACACATGCTAATATTAGCTGAAATCCCAATAAATAGCACACATAGACACAAGCTGCCACACAAGGCTAAATACAAACAGATCTCCTGAGTTTAGGGCCTAGGAATGAGGGATGGTAACTGGTTTAATGAATAGAAGACAGTCCATAGACCTCTATCCCCCTACTTGCAGTCTGGTGCATGTTTTAACGACCAGCAAAATGTCCAAGGTTGGTTAGCAAGAAGCCAACCAATCAAATCACCCACCACGTAGTAAGCCAGCCAATTGGTTTTCTTAAAAGTAAAAGTATCATTTCTATCAATATTGGGGTAGCTTCAGGAGGAGCCATCAGATTTAGTTAACCCAATCAAATGTTTAACCCATATACGATCTATATGTAAACTATCCCCATTTCCTGTGGGTTTTATAAAATTGTGATGACGTATGATGTCCTATATGATGCGTCAAAAGTATTTCAAGTTTTGTTTTGCCTGTATTATACGAGAGCCTCAAGACTTATATGCTTGAATGCTTGAATGCTTTATTTGGATTATAATAAAGCTGACCTTTGCCTTGCAGCTTGTCTACTTCATCATTGAGTTTGGTTTGGAGTGATTCCAGTACCTCTGGTATACCAGGGACTTTTGGGCCCGCTTAACAGTCGGGACCAATAAAACCAGAGGCTATGGTGATGGATGCTGTGGAGAGACACAGATATACTGTCAGAGTATTCTATTGTCAAGAGGCATTTTCTTCCATTTCTTCTCGCAAGACTGGACTTGTGCTGCATCCTTTAGAATGACTGAAGAAGAGAACTTGTCAAGCAATACTTTGAAAATAATTATTTGTTTTTCCATTGTGCTCTAGCACCTTCAAGCGTCTGTTTGTCCTAGATGGAGTTACAATAATGATCTCAAACCAAATAATCAGACAGACTCAAAGAATATGGCAAAGTACTACTTTATTGTCATTTAATAAAGTAGGGAGTCCTCACAGACATCGGACTGATGCATGCACCCTCACATAGCAGCTTGATTACATGGAGGTCTTATACCCCAATATGCGTAAACTATGAAGTAATTCTATGTGGCAAAATACAAAACCTATCGAGGGCAAGGAATTGGTTAAGGGAATATATCTACTTATAGAACATATAAGGATTAGTACATCATTGGCTACCCCTCAACTGAAGTGCTCGTTTTGAACTACCTCTAAATGCAAATACTAGTGATTATAGCAGACAAAACAACAGGGTACTGGTCTATTCTACATTGCACATTAGGTTGTCCTTCAAACACACTGATTGATTGGCATACTATCCCAACCTTGGACTTTTTTTTTTTTTTTGCAGCACGTATGTGAAATGAAACTTAGGTGTTTGGCTTCCCGTCAGACTACTTCCCGTTTTCCCAATTAGTCCATTGCCTCTCATCGGTAGGTCATAAAGCAAGGTCTGCTGTTTGTAGTTGACCTTGTTTCCTGCTCACTGTCCTGGAACATTCAAGGGAGTGTGAGCACACCACTATCTTAGCTTAAGGCTCTAAAGAATAATCCTTGTTTTTGATTTCTGAGTCACGTGTGATGAGACCACAAATGTGTCTTTTTCAACCTTCTATTTACTGCTATTTGATTTAATTATGCTGAGTTCTGTTGCTCCTCTTGGCCTCTAGAGGCTTGCTCACTCTCTCTCACATGAACTTTGCATACTTTTAATCAACCAACAGTTCGGCTCTCACAGATGTTTTCTTTTCTTTCATCTATGAAGAATGTCCCACATTCAGAGGTTATCCATGTATTCCTTTTGTGTTCTGTGCTTAGCCCTGGAAATAGCATCCTTAATCTGGGCCAACCTTGACCCATCGTCGGCTCTGCACACAGAGCTGATTTTCTGCGTCTCCTGATTCAACGGCCTCAGCCAGTTTCTGAGGTAGCTTGGTCAAGTTCAACATGAGCCAGCGACCATCTTTCTACTATAGCCGTCCTTGCCATGTTACATATTCTTCTTTATCAAGCTTCTATACGTTGTCTTTCTACCTTGCGTTACTGTGTATTTTCAGTTACTGGTCAGTAAGTTACTTCATCTTCTTTAGATCCATGATTACTTTAGTCTTAGGGTCGTGTTACTCTTACTGTTTCAGTTACATCGTTACTTCTAAGAATTCTCACATTGTTTCAAGATAGGTTCATATATCTTCTTTATGACATCACTTTGTCCTCGTCAGATTTCACTTTAACGTCCATCCATAATATTAATTGATGCATTCTTACATCTTGGCAGGCGACATCCTTCCATATAGCATTCTTCCATGTGACATCCTTCCACGCCTTCAGTGTGAGGGTACATTCGGTATGGCTATCTAAGTGCATAACATCTCTCCTACACTCGATACGGCATGGGATCAATGCAGGGGATCACATTTATTGCGCTTCTTCGACTGTTCCAGTAAAATGGCAGTTAAGGGGTGGGAACTAGCGAGATAGCGTCTACCTGCTCCTCTACACCATGTTCCCATTCTGTTCAATTGTGCAAAAGCCCGAAGCTGAAGGACTCCTTATACTAGAATGTGAGGGGAAGGAGGGACACTGCACCGGGATGTGGATGGGGCACACGTAAGTAGCCCTAGCAGGTACAGATCAAATGTCCAGCATCTTATTGACGTTGTGTTCATTTAATGTATTCTCTGCCATTAGAGTCCTAATAAAAATATTGGTGCAAGCCACTTTACTGTCTCAGATTATGATTATCCCTCTGTGCTTCCTGACGCTAGTCTTGCCACATAATCCTGTTCTCTGGAAAACTCACCATTGCACCCGAGGAAATTCCACACTTTCTAATTTCTCCACCAAAAAGGTAAATCAATGGTGAAGTGTGTCATTTTCACCCCCATGCGATCCCTCTACACAGTTTCTGTAACATTGTTTTGTCACAGTAGGTTTCATAGATCATGTTACAAATATGTTGTAGTGTCCCAATAGTGACACTGTATTCAAGTGTAGCAGACACGTCATGCTGCAAATGTTTTTGCGTTTCCCTCTGTAACGTTGTACTTCATCCATGAAAGTGTAGCACATTTGGAAAGACACATTTGCCACGTTTAGTGGAATTTGGGGGCCATTTTCATATTGAAATGTAAGGTGTTTTAAAAGTGGCTTTTAAGTAAGTGACACAATGTATGTCAGTCGGCTTGCATCGGGCAAGCTCTGTTGATGGTCATAAGACCACTCAGCGTGATAGTGGCGCTTATTTTATACTCTTGTGGCATATTAATCTCCATGGTTTTCTTAACATGCACAGGGGTTAGTTCTAATCCATTGAGGCTATGGCTACTAAATACCTTTCTGCATCCTACCACACCTGCATAGCAAATGGACACATTTGCGGCTCACATTCAGGCAAGAAACACCATGAAAAGTGGCTTTGGTTTGTTAAAAGGCAAATTCCGCTTTCTTCGCCTTGCAATGAGGTTTGACTGTGAAGTCCAAATAATACAGCAGCAAAGCACAGAATCACACTTTGAAACAATTTTGAGGCAACAACAGATGGCGAAGCTGAGGAAGGCGAGGCAGGGGTGTATGCAAGAAATGATGGCAATGGTGGTGTGAACACACAAAATTAGCATATTCCAATGTTTTCAATAACGTTTGCATACAAAGAAATATGCACAGCTAAACAATGTGTTGAAAATAGGAGCATTTAGTGAAGCGCGTTGAACAGAAACACTGTACAACAGGTCATATTGGCAGCCGTTGCAATCACATTACTGGCTGCTTTACAAAAGCAGCAGCAAAAGTATTATAGAGGCTACACAAATTGGCTGAGGAAGTGGAAGGGGCTTGGAGCATTTAAAGAGCACTACATCGTCAGTTGGGGTAGTCTGTCTTTGCCGAGGGGGTATTCCATGAAGGATGCGAGGGGCGGCTTCAAGAGGCCATTTTGAAACCTGCCCCAATGAGAATGTTCTTAATCTCTGGGTGAAGGGAGGGCCACGCCCATGGATACAATTAAGCCAACTTCACCAAACAAACCCCACACACTCGTTTGCCAAACTGACAGGCCTCTCTGAATATAATTAATAGGATGGATAGTTCATCAAGTTTACTTGATATGTGCAATCTTTTAATGACTATATGCATACATACATATAAAGAAATAATGAGTATACATAGAGTAAAAAAAGCATAACCTACAATCTGAACATGTGAACCAGGTATGGGTTTAACAGACCAACTCCTCACCTTCTTTTAGCTCACACTTTCATTTTCCTTTCTTTGGTTATGGCTTATATTGGTGAACTACGCGTCTGTACTCGACAGACACCCATTATTTCTTTATTTGTTTGTTTTTTCTGCAGTGCCAAATACAGTGTTCATTATTCCTGAGGAAATTGACTATTCCATCAAACACATGTAGATTCCGCCTATTCTTCATTGCACTATGTAAAATATATATGTACTGATTTCACTAGGGAGGCACAACTAGTCTCATATTCTGGGTGTACAATCCTGCCCCACAATAATGGGTGAGAAAAACAGATGATTTATTCAAAAACTCATCATTTATTTAAAGAACTAAGTCAACTTCAAACCAAGGTGGTCTCCAGCTTCAAACCAAGGACATTATGAGTCTATAACATTGTAACAAACACTTAGCAAAAAGAAATTCTCCCTGCCTACATGAATCTTGCGTTTTGACAAATTACACAGGCATGCACTTCCATAATCAATTCTGAGTATAAAAGTTACTAGGCATCTTAAATACACTCCTTCTATGATTGCTTCGTATGCAGTCCTTTTGCCAACAGGAATTCTTTGCTTTACTTTGAAAGAATTTCACTGACAAAACTTATCGAAATATATATGGGGTGAAGGGGTCAAAGGGGTGGGGAGGGTCTTGAGGAAGTGGGACTAGTGTAGGGAAAAGAGTGCTTTGGGGTGGGGCCCACATAAAAAATAAAAAGAATCAATGAGTTTTGCCAGCGGAATTCCAACAAAGTAAAGAACTTGAAAGGAATGACTGTCGACAAAACTACATTGAACCGATTGCTTTTATACTTAAATGATAGCATTACTGTTTTATGTGTACCATGTTGTCATATAGAACCATTCCAAAGCTCTTCAAAAACATGCTATTTGAAGGTGATGACGGAAAAAACAACAAAATGGAGGAGGCATCTCAATAACCGGGGCAGGGTCCTCCTCCTCCTCCCTCTCCCCTGGGTAAAGGGGAGGGATGAACACAAGCCCGTCAAAGTGCTGGAAAAGCCTGCGAAGGGCGACAAAAGAATGGGGCGGGCCAAGCCCCATATAAGCAGCGGGCGTCCTGCTGGAAAGAACTTTCAGCTTTCAACAGGAGGACGCTTGCCGCTACAGAAGAGGATTTTGTTTTACTCCCACCCACCCTGCATGGGGAACAGCTACGGCAAGCCTGGCCGTTGACGTCGCGGGACGGCAAGGCAGTGTTTTGGAAACCAGAGACAAGAGACAGACTCTGAATGAGCCATTGCAAAGCCGGAAGAGTCATCGCTCTTCGCTCTTTTGGACCAGGGCCCCTTGGGAGCCTAAGCGGCGGGGACGTCTGGTGGTAGCAACGAGGGCTCAGCTTCCCACCAACAAACGGCGCTCTCTCAGCCCAGGAACACCTGCCGGGTCAG
The DNA here is from genome assembly GCF_040938575.1 of Ambystoma mexicanum. NCBI lineage: Eukaryota > Metazoa > Chordata > Amphibia > Caudata > Ambystomatidae > Ambystoma > Ambystoma mexicanum. The sequence goes on from NC_090928.1 coordinate 60,959,867, forward strand.
GTGGGTCGCAGACGTGATGGGTCGGGGGAGTTGTGACTATTATGGACTTTGGGGGGGGATAAGGAGGAAGCAGGTTTGGGACACGGAGCAGTCATGCACCTTCTGAACTATTTTCACTATTGTTTGCTGTGTTTTATTATGTGTCAAAATAAATCTGCACCCTTTTATGCCAAAAAAAGACATGTCTCATTCTGCACCTTACTGGTGGGAAAAAGAAGGGGCCAAAAGAATGAGCAAGGGTGATGTATGCTGGCATAATAAATGGACAGATGCCCAGGTTATTCTCCAGAATCAAAGCAAGTGTGGTATCAGAGAAACATTGATTGAACAAATGACTGATTTAGAAACATATATTTATTAAACTTGGCTGCCCTGTATGCATTTGGGGTTGTGAATGTTTTGTCTATGAGATGATCGTTTAAATGTACGCAAAAACCAAGTACTTCAAACATTTTTACAGGTTTGGATTAGGAAAATAATAATGGTGATTGTGCACTCTTCTCTGATCATGTATGTGTGGGCAACTTGCAATCTATATATGCGTTATTGTAAATTTACATTGGCGTGCATTTCCTTTTCCGGTAAGGAGAAGGGTGTGGGAAGGTGGCTTGATACGGAGGCAGGAGGCAGGGGTGGAGGAGGAACAGCAGTGGAGGGCAGGTGCTCTGAACCCAGGCTTGATCGTTCGATTCAGCCTGGGTTTGGAGCAACATGAGTGGCTGTCGCACCCCACAATGGTGCAAATAGGAAAATGAAGTGCTAGCATTAACAATGTCATGTTAATGTTAAAGGATATTTGTACCATGCACTATCTCCAGCGGTGTGGTCCCCTGGCGCTCTGGCGGCTCTGAAACAGGAAGGGGGTGAGTTAGTGGGAGTAAGCGGGAAAAGATAGCAGTGATGTGCTTTTGACAGCCTCGACACGGTTAACACCGTTCGCTGGGCTTGGGGTGTTTTCCGGTCGGTAGACGTCCTGTGCTGTTGTTCTTGGTCCATGTGTGGTTTGTTTTGGTGTTGCAGTGTAGTGAAGTTTGTGCGGTTTGTTGTGGTATAGGGTTGTGGTTGTGTCTGGTTAGAGTTTGAGAGGTGTAGGCGGAGGGGCGAAATTGTTAGTGGATTGGTTATTGGCATCGCTGTCTATAAGCAATGCGCTGAATACAAATGTGTCACACAAATATTGGGAGTTTGTTCTGTTATAAAGCTGTTGGTTTGGGGTGTATTACTTGGCAAGTTGCTTCTCTGGGATCTTTAATGTGCCTATATGCTCATAATGCAATTTGGAAGTCACTTACAGATGTAACCAGAAACAGGTGGGGGTTTTCAGATTAAGCATGACGGTCGTGCTATGAGGCACAAAGGAACATGCTTTGCATGGCATACTTTCAAACGGCAAATAAAAAAATAGCCATCTCCCCATGCAGGCTGTTGCTTGAGCAGGTGTTGCCGAACTATGTTAATTGGTAGTGACAAACTAAACTTGAATCTGGATTCAATGCGGCGGCGACACACTGCAGAACTGGCAGCTGAGCGGAGATGGCACTGACAGGGACGATCACTTCTGGTTCATGAAGAACCGCCGTCCGCGCAAAAATGTCTCTTCGCCTCATCGTTCGTCACCCCTCGGCGCCCTTACTCTTCTTTTAGCGTCTTATTGGTTTTGGCCTATGGAAGATTTGAAGACGAGCTGCACATTAATATTATGGCCGCTCATATGGGAAAACGCGCTCCAGGTGGACGTTGCACAGGTCTGCTAAGCTAAATTAGCTTTGCGCAAACAAATTCATTTTGCCAATGATTTTGTAATGCTGATAATGCGTTGCTCAGTGCTTTCGTGTATTTTTGATACGCGTAGAAGACCTAGCCCACAGCAGAACCGGTGTGAGGATCCATGCGTCCCTCCCAGTCAATCTTTTATCTCCCCTCCTTTTGAAAGGTGCCAGATTTGAGCCAAAATGGCAGCCCAACGGGCCCCTCTGTTCACGGTGCACCAGTCTGACTTCCTGAGTTGCCTTATAATAGCACAGCCTTACTTCAGACTCCACCCCCCCCCCAAAAGCCGAAAAGAGGCATTCTCCGGTGATAATCGGTACATCAACTGACACACCCCACTTCTCTTGCTCCTTCAACCTTCCAGTTTGTTTTGAAGAAAGTCCCCCATGAAAGCACACGCTCTATTTATACACATTGATCTTAATAGTTTTGTTTTTGGACAAGTTAAATACATACATCTTTCCTTCTTACACAGTCGGGTGTCTGGGCCCGTTTCACTCTAGCCACTGACACGTGATAGACACGTGATAGATGATCCGGTTGTGTGTACTTTGTCTTCTCCAAGTCCTGTTGGTTTGTCAAACGTTGGTTACGAGGTGAGCGACATTATTGTGGGAACAGAAGAACACACCGGAGCAAGAGCCACACAGGACCTTCCCTTTTAGGCAAAGCTAACCACACGTCTGCAGGGTGGCTACATGGATGGGTGAATGCATGAATGAAAGAAAGAAAGGAAGCAGGTATGTGAGGGGTTTAGGTGTTCACTTTGAGTCTTGTATATGTGTTTGCACACGCTGCTTCACCTGAGCATCAGAGACACTATCTTAAAGGTTGCATTTTCACAAATGTATGTCTTGCGGGCTCCCACGAATCATATACCTTTGCCAACTCAACCGTCATAAGATTTTGAGTAAGATGAATAGAGAACACAGCGCTGATGTGGAAGATGAGGGAGGCTGATAAGTCACTAACCTCCGCGCGGGGGCGCAGGGGGTATTTAATTGAAACGGGGCCCGGGCTTGTGATCATTTCCATATCTTCTATATATTTTGTGTCTCGTTTTGTGCTGATACGGGTGCATGCTTTCTCACCTTGTGCTATTTCGTTTTTATATAAAACTATGAAGCAAAGCTTGGTAAACTAAACCTACTCCGAGTAGCGATTTGATTTGATCTGTGTTGACATTAGGCAAAGAAGAGTGCATGCAATGTAAACTCACCGTTTATTTGGCCATACTTTTATGTCAATAGGTGAAATTTGCAAACCGCAATGCAATGTGTGCTGATTGGCCCACCTCGTTTTCATTCGACAGCGAGTGGTAACGCGTACTGGGATGGTGGAGTCCATTGCAACGTATACCTTGAAATGGGTTCCATGGTCACCGAGAAGAAGAATATCACAATGTTATTTAGGACTTGATGCTGGATTACGCACTGCTTCCAGGTGCTACAATATTAGTTTGTTTTATAGACCAAATTAATGCTACTGCATTTATCAACCGTAGCAGGGTTGGAGGGTTGAACACAGGATCAGGCAAAGCCACTTTGCCCGCTAAGCTCTGCTGCAGTGGATGTCAGGATGAGCCTATTAGCCTGCTCCTTCCTGACTGGAAGTAGCCATTGCAAATTTCGAATGCATTGGCCAGGCCAGGATTTAGGGTAAGGCAGGGCGAGGATGCCAACAGAGTGCAAGCAGCGGGGTACACCTCTTGGCCTTACAAGTAGCGAGGGTTGAACTCCTGTTAAGGTATAAGGGGCGATACAGCATTTGTTTCGGTGCTGTAAAATTCCTTGCACTGCCTGAGACCCTTGCCGCTGGACCTTGAGAAATCAAGATGTGCTTTGCAATAATAACGTTATGGTCCATGCAAGTATCTTTGTGACAGACACGGTGTCCCCAAGCTGCCGCGCCATGATTAGGTAAGCACATGTATCGGAGTGACATCCTGTCGCTTCCCTCGCCTTCCCCGAATAAATGCTGTCAAGAAGTGTACATACATTGAGGCGAGAGAAGGTTTAAGAAACTGCTTACCGCAGTAGAAAAAAAATTTTTTACAACAAGATAATATTTCTTGTTTGATGGGTGGACGTGCACGAGAACATTTTGGCAGCACCGTGCCTCTCTGCTCCTACACACAAGAGAAAGCTCAAGCTTCTCTCCGTGGTGTGTAATCTCGCCCTACACATTGCTGCCAGCAGAAACCCTTTCCGTCGCCTGGAATTAGGAATCAGTCTATGAAGACAGTGCAGCCTCTCATATCAGGATCAGTGGGCAAAGTGTGTGTGTGTACAGAGCCTTCATGCGGTAGGTGATCAGACAGGATTGGCATCACAGCTGGGTGTTCATAGGTCCCGTACACACACAGAATTAAGGCACTCGAGATGTGTGACTTGATCAATACAACCAAACTATTACGTGGTTGTGCATTATGTAACCCACATTCATCAGTACAGAGTATTAGAGCAAGGCTATTTATTAGGAGCACCAAAGAGACGCTTGCTTTTCAGGACATTCTGGCTAACATGACCAGTTAGCACAATAGATGGATGCCCAAAATGACTCTCTGAAGCTGTTGTGTCCAATCAATAGGCTGCTTACTTTGCAATTGTTCCCTAGGCTAAAGTTGGATGCTGGATATTGCGTCTTGCGTAGCTGCACGCCGGCCACGTTTTGTTATAACTGTAATATGGTCTATGTTATAATACAATCATCCACAAGCAACAGTGACGCCGAAGGGCAATCAAAATGCAATATCTGCGTCACTTCAGCACTGCCCTTTGCAGATTAACCGCATTGATCATATAGAAAATGTTGTACCCCAGAACCCCAAGGATTTGGCACCTGATCCTACCTATCTCCCCTCTTTGGCTTCTGGCTGACTACTGGGATCCTGCCTGATCTTTGCAGCACCTCTCTGCAAACGTGTCTATTATTTCAGCCTTCTCCTGAGCTCCCTTTTTACTCCTTTGCCTTCTCAATAAAGTTTCTTATTTTGCACCTGCCATCTCTGGTCTCTCCCTCCATCCTCACCCACCCACCCACGTCTTCACCACCTCCTTGCACATCTAATCCCTTTTCAAAATCCCTTCTTCTGCTCTTTTGCCAGGCTATTATGCAAGTCTATGCAAAAAGGACAAGCATACTCGTCCTGGGCACTTAAAGGGTTAAAGGAAAAATGGTGATTCAAAATAAAATGTTGACCAGATTTGGTTTCAGGTGATCTTAACAATAGGTGTAGTTCTGCCATTTCAAAAATAGCTCAACTCAAAAGGGTTGACCATGGAACCTTCCTCGCGGGGCTCTTGCAGCAAATCAATAAAGTTCACTAGGTCTCTGGGTCTCTTGGGGTTCCCTTCCCCAAGCTTTGATCCGCCCACTTCCAAACAAAAAAGACACTGTTCCTGTTAGGCCTCTCAGGGTTCCCTTCCCCAAGTCTAGGCTTCTCTTCACAAAGTTCAACAATGTCTTTTGTGGGTGTCTTAGGGTTCCCTTCCCCAAATCTAGGCCTCTCTGGTTTCACACAAACAAAATGTTACTTTTGTCAGGATGTACCATTCACTGTACAATTCTTTCATGGGGGTAGTATCAGAGACTTCCGAGAATGTCAGGTTCTTTGCTTCTCCCAAGTGCAACCATTCTGACTTCTAACCCCTCTCATTATTCTCTGCCACCTCATCTTCTGTGCCTCTTTCACTCCGTCCTGTAAACTTTTTTTGTGCGCCCTGTACACCTTCTTTTCCTGTCATGCACACTTGCACCTTCTTTTCCTATTGTGCACACTTGCACCTTATTTCCACCTTTCAGTGCCTCTTGCATACTTCTCTTTACTTTTCACCATTCTCTCTTGCACCCTCTTTTGTCTCACCCCACTTTCTTTCTACCTCTGTGTTTCCTGTGGGACGCTTACACCCTTTTCTCATGTTCGGGGTTACTTTCACCCTCCCTTCATTGTCACTTCTCCTTTTCACTGTCTCTTTGCTGTCTCTCTCTGTTTTGGGTGGCTTGTACGCCTCTCCTTATTTTTGGGTCACTCACAGCCCCTCTTAGCTGCGTAGCACACTTGCTCTGTCTTTCTCTGCTTCCGTACCTCTAGCGCACATTTCACTTGTATTCCGCTTTCTTTCTCTTGCTGCTTTCCAGCTTTCACCTGCTTCGCTTTTGCCTTTACCTTTTTTCGCTTTGCTTTGCTTTCTTCCTGCTTTCGCTCACTAGGCTCTTCCTTTCCAAGCACTCCTGCTGCCACTCCTGCCACCCACACACACTACTGAGTTTCTGCCGGCTTCACAAAACTCCTCAACAGTAGTGCAGCACTAGTGTCAATGTCAGTTCAAATGGGTTTGTGTCGAAGTCATTGTCTCAACACCTGCCCCTCAGACACTCCTGGGACTCGCACACATTCCAGGGGAATGAGCACTGACCCAGACAAGGACGATAGACTGCCTTCCGCCTGCTGTGGCTCCCTGGAAACACGACTTCCTCGCCACGCTGCAGTCCTTCACACACACTGGGCCAGCGTCTCGGCGTCCTGCACTCCACCGGTCCTTCTGGGCTCCTCTCCTTTAAGCCTGCTTCTTGTTGGCCTCCTGGTTCCATCCAGCAACCCCAGCTCAATCAATGATCCTGGCAGAACAGTACGTTGGACTGAGAAGGGATACCCTGCTGGTTTCAGCCGTGCAGCCTCCCTTCTTCTCTCTCAACTGCTTCTCCATCTGCTCTCTTGGGAGTCTCCTTTTATACACCTGTATTGTATCAATGGGCTGCAGGTGTGTGGTCAGGGCTGGGTTTTCCTGACCTCCAAAACTCCAATTAACAACATGCCTGTCTTTCTGTCCTGAGTATGCAAGTCCTTAAAGATGCAGTGTACCTTTCCCTGCCCTCTTTCTTTCTGATAATCTGTAGGGGCGAGTCAAGTAGAGTCAGGTGTGCACAGTTGTAGTCAAGTGCCTGACCTTGCCTGTCTTTATTAATGGGACAGTCTAATGGTGGTATGTAGTAGGCCTATTTTTGCATCTCCATGTTTTTCCTATAGGTAATCATCATTGCTCTCAGTTGCCTCTTCCTCGTCCCAGTATGTGTTGGAAATGAGGAGGGGGGACGAGATAGGACTGATAACATCCCATAAAGGCTGAGGGAGAGTGTGATGAATTATAACTGGAAAGGGGGAATACTGTGTCTCTGTACCAGTAGATGTTACATGTGGGAAAATGAAGGAAGATGCTTTGCGGCAACCTGAAGGTCGTCTGAGCGGTTAGGGTAGATTGGTCATCAGTAGGAAGGGGGAATACTGCATCTCGCCCGTGGATACCTCACTCCCAATCCCCAAGGACCTTCTACCCAAGTGATCCTTCCTGCTTGTCCACCATTAGGTCCTGGATCCAACAGAGGTGGCCATCCATGGCCACCTGAGAAGAAGATCCAGGGGGAATAGGAGTGAGAATACTCCAAAGTTTCTCACAAGTGCCATGCGCACAAAGGACAGTAAACCCCAACCCACCTTCGACAAATCAGCCCATATTAAGTTAAGTAAAGCCGGTCGACATTGTACTTAGCCTGTCTTTCTTATTACCAATTTCAGAGTGTGAGCTTAATGCTCTCATAGGCGAGAACAGTATATCACAAATAAGTCTTCTTCAACGTGTTGGCACAATAGGCACAATTTATCTCAGACATTCAAAACCATAGTGATTGGTTAGCTCTCAAATGAAGGAAATTAAAGCGGGCCCTGGTAATTGAAACTAGTTGATTTGGCCAAAGCAGGTATTGTGTTAATTCTGACATTATTATGTGTTCACGATTAAATGATATTTGGAGTTTGCTAGTCTCTCGCTATTAAACATATAAGGCATCATGTTTTTTCAATAACATATGCATTAAAATGGCTTTGTGAATGAATTTCTGTGAGTCTGGTTTTGTGTATCGTAACGATAGAATCTCAATTGCATTGCCTTTCATGAGTAGATTTTTATAAGATGTTGCGTGATATCGGCCTTCCATTGGTCCAGAGTTAGATCCAGTGAAGTACTAGTTGTATTGCTAGAGCATCCTCAATAAATGTTATATCTAGTTATGCATATACTCTGTAATTTGAAGCGACCAGGGTAAACCAAGAATTATTTTTTTCAAAAGTCACTGTCGCCAACTTGGAGACCAATGGTCTTCCCATTGGCCCACAGCGCCATCCCTTATTTTGGAACTGATATTGCTTTACTAAAATAAGTGTTCTTAATTAAATCAATAGGTTTGGCACAAAACATACCCATGAAACGCGATACTCCCCCCTTATGCTTGCTTGTACCAGCTAGTGTGTTTACCAATTTGGAGATCCATTAGAAACTTTGATGTAAAACATTCCCCCAAATAGTCGAACTCAGACACAAGTGAGATTGTGCAATTGTTAATATGCATTGCTGGGTCTCTTAGTGCACGCAGACCCCTAGAGCATACCAATAGTGCTGATTTGGTAGAGTCAACATGTAAGTCTAGGCTAATCATAAACAAGGTATATTCAGAGATCTGTGTGCAAATCAAAGAACGGCTTTTCATTCAACTATTTATGCTCAGCGATCTTACAATCCAAATCTCTCCTGGTCCAGTTGTCGCGTCTTTGTAAGAGTATACTGGTAAAAAAAAAAAAAAAAACCACTTATATTAGTAACCTTTAAGATACTCTTATTAAAGACAAGTGCCAAAAACGGTCATTAAGTGTTGTAATTTATTTTCCATAGAGTGTGCACTTTTAGATGACACGTGTTTCGGACATAGGCCTTTCTCAAATCAGGGCATGTTCAATAATACATTCGTCCTTTTTAGTTTAGTTTGGCTGTGTCATATTGATGGGATAAATCCCTGTCGGATCACAGTTCTTTGTCTTAAGCAATGGCTTTCTCACCCTCAGCTCCTGAGCTTCAAGGGTCTTTGCTCGGGGCTAATGCACACTTTATGGGGGACCTGACCTTAAAGGTCATTTCTGTTGGTCATGTTAACTGTAAATCCCTGGAGCCCGATCTCTCCTGCAAAATTTCTTATATCTTATATTGCCCTCGAGATCCTATGCGCACAAGGAAAAGGCGTGGTGGTTAGCAAGAAACAGTGTGACAAGTGGGAAGAAAAAGAAGGCTATGTTGAGCACACATGACCAGAATTCTGGGTGTCAAAGCGCACAAACAGAGATAAAATCTTGAGAGAAACGGCAAGTTACAACATTATTCAGAGGACGGGGCAGTAGCCTATGCATGAGGCAAAATTAAGCCTCAGTGTAATATGGGTTTATTTTCAAGTGATGCAGTCCCCTGAGCATGACAAATTACAGTAGACAAGGTCCAGGGCTCAATTTGTCACGAGCACACAAGAGTTTGAGCAGTGAGTGAAGAAGGGTGGACCACCAAAGGGCCACAATAAAAGGCTCATATATTCCAGCTGAAACACATGTCAATGAAGTGTCACGTGTCAATGATGTGTCAATTACTTTTTGGTGGCTAAGCAATAGACACATGGGTAGAAAGTAATGGGGTATAATGTGATATATGAAATAGAGTATTATTGTGAAGACCTATGAAATAAAAAGGGCATATGTTTGCATAATGTTTACAATTGATGGTGGGTTGAGACTGATTGATGCATGACTAGTGTGATGTGGATGTGATCATGACAAAGTGGAATATATAGTCATTGTGATATATAAATTACATTTTGGGGGTTAATTTATATATTTTTGTAATAAAATGATGTGTCTATTAAATCTGAAGTTGTGAGATTAGAAGACAATCTGATCTGTTCTGTCTATCACTCATGGGTCTTGATAAGTATGTTTTATATTACGGTTACCGCCTAGATAATCAAGGCCCTACCAGGCAACCTTATATAGTAGAGACTTTCCAGTACATATATATTTATTCTTGATTCAAACAGGCTACAAGTTATTTAATTTAAATAACGAGTCCTTGTGTACACCTCCTGTACAGTTTATATTGTGGTTACTTTTTCAAATCCAAGGATTGCTAAATTCATAAGCAAGTCGAATTTAGGCCAGAAAAATGCTTCTTCTGGCAACAGAATTCTTTCTTTAGCGTTGTTTTTACCCACCGGCTGCTATATGTCTGCTGAGTTATGGCCTTTTAATCAACCTACATCATCTAACCCTACGCTTGTGGTGGAGAACACATTACCCACCAACAGAATTCAACCTTTAACTCCAAGACCCCCAAGCTTATAAGAAGCCAGGATATTACGCTCAAATGGAGACTGTAGATTTCATCCATTAACCCACTCAATCCCAACTAGAAACTGCTTTGAATTCCTGGTTGATCGGGATGATATAAATTGACTATCTCCCACATCGAGCTTTAGCAGGGACTTAATTACAGGCCAGAATCAACTGATCCCCTAGTCCCCACGGTTCTGGAAACACTGTTTAGCTGTAAAAAGAAGCCATCACCAGAAATCTTCCAGCTACTTACATCTAATGTCCTACAAGATCATGTTACTGAAGCTCCAAGGGAGCCTGGTTTGACAATCGTACTAGATGAAAATTCAATCACAATTTTTTTAGTGGAAAATAGACAGCATTCTAGTTTTTTCTTTGCTCCAGCTGTGTGCTTATTTGTAACATGCTGATATACATTTTTTTACAAGAAACTTGGAAAATCTGTCCATTGATGGTCTCCACTCTTACCATTTCTTTGCACAGAAAAACATTCCTGGAAACATTTTGGGGGTTGGCAATATTTGTGAAATAAATATGTGTCTACCCCCTTATTCATATTTCAGTGTATTTTTCAGCAGGCATTGCAAATTTGTATGGGACATTCAAATGAATTATGATTTGTACTTTTTACAATAGCCCCCATAAGCAATACAAGAATCAACGCAAAAAAAGTAATTTTGGTGGGGATTTTAATCTGGAATTTGGAAATGGCCCTCCTTTGAGTCTTTTTGTGGACAAGGAAGACATGGTTGCAGGTATTTCCCGAACACATCATGACCGTCCCACGCATGTGTTCTGACAGGCTAATGTTGTGGTCATGGCTTTACGTACAGGGTTTACACTCTATTAACAAGCACGTATTAAACGATTAACCCAGAAATTTGAATATTTGGCAATGCAGGTAAATTCCTTTATTCATTATTCTTGTTTTCCAGTGAAGATCTAAGGTTCATTCAAAGATATCTATGTGGACAAGGATATTCTTAGTGCTCGTCACCCAATAGTATTAACATTTAACTGGCTGTATAACACAAAGTATAATGTTAACCCACATCTGTCACTGGCCAGAATGTTTACATCAAAACGAACCTTGAGATGGCTGATAGACTAGCAATCCAAAATAATATTGTCATTTCAAACTACCTAGTAATTAACCTCTTACTAGATTCTCTGAATTTGGATGTGTCATCTAAATTCCACATGACAGGTATAAGTCAAGGGAAGAAGATATGTAAAGGCTGGTTTAACAGTGAATGCATAGATGCCCAAACTAATTTGTTCTCTTTGTTGAAGAATCCCTCTTCGTCCAAACCAGACAATGCTAAGGCAAGATTCAGCTATAAAAACATCTATGAAGTAAAGAGAACTTGAATATAATTCTTGGCAGGAACTTGTTACTGCACCTGCCAACACCAATTCAATGAAATTCTGGAAGCTAGTGACACTGGGTTCTTTATATAAACGCAAGGGTACAGGCCTAGAAACCTTGGTTCCAGTTCAGGTATGGATTTACCATTTCTCTGGTATGTGTGGGGACATTTGTAATGTTGAAGCACAGGATTTCTGCTGCATTTTTTCCATACTTTCCCTTGATGGACCAGTGTGTCCATCACCACCAAGGCATATGCTTGTATTTTCCAACCTGAAACTACCGGAGGCCATTAGGAAACAAAAAGTTAATCGATGTCCAGGGCCAGATGGCATCACAGCTGACTTTTCCAGCATGGAATCAGATCTTTGGGCTCCCCTATTATCGATAGCTTTCATTTCAATCATCAGAACAGGGCTATCCTTGGGTCCTGGTGTTCAGCAATCATTCAGTCCATATACAGAAATGGTGTTCTAGAGTCCCCAGAAATGTTCCGCTCCTGGATTCCTCTTAAAAGATTTGGGCACGCACTTCTAATTAGAATTGAGGAATGGGTTGGTCGGCGCAACATATGACCTATACAGATGGGTTTCGGGCTGGGTGTGGGAACAAATGACCAATCCCTGAAATAATTCATGATAATAGCTCATTTGATAAATATTTTTAAAAAATCAATTTATCTGCCCCTCATGGTTTCAAATTAATTCCCCTTTAGAAAATCAACCTATCCATTTAAATTGAATTGTGTTGGGAATAGCCCATCTTAATCCTTTCCATTAAATGGTGGGGAGGGGGATCCTGTGTAGATCCTTAGCGCATTGTATTGAAGTTAAATCAATTAATTCCCATATTGAAAATCATGGGATGAGTGTTTTGTTCGAAACTAACAAAGTTCATGCACAGTGTGTTGGGGGTTTCAAATTAACAGTCACACAAGTCTTTATCGTCTATACCGGCTCTGACTTGTGTCCAGAAAGTGCGATCCTGAATCCCAAAACCCAAAAGAAGTAATCCTAAAGCGCTCCCTTTCAAATGGATGGGGAGGATGTAAAACAAAATGTCCAAATAATTCCCTTGCATCCAAACCCAGAATCTCCAAACCCTGCATTTCATTGGAGAACAAATTGAGCAAAATGAATTTTCCCATTCATTCCCAGTGATTCCAAAGTCAGAATTAAAAAGCCTTACATCTCATTTGTAGGTGTGTTGAAAAACGATTTTCCCATGAGTTCCTTTTTCCCAACCTTGCCTTTCAAATAAAAGCCTTAAAAAAAACTATTTCCCCATTTAATTTCCTTTTCCAAAGCTTACTTTTCAAGTAAAAGCCAAACCGATTTTCCCATTTACTTTATTTCCCAAACGTTGCCTTTCTCCAAATAAAGCCAAAACGATGTTTCCATTGTATTGTAAATGTTTTCTATGGGTTAATTTGCAATTCAATCTGATGGAAATGTTGACTGCCAAATTTGGAATTTTACATATGTCATATCGAAACGGTAAATCCTTTAAACCTTTGTTAGTAAATTGGTGCAAGAAATATGAATGTGTGATATTGTGTAATGTCACAGCATTGGTGGCTGATGTTTGGTCATTATAAAATTTTGTCAAACATTAAATATATAGTCTTACTATACACCGGCCTGGTTCCCAGCTTATTAATGGTACATGGAGTATCTGTTAGGGTTGGTGCGAGATGGGTTGGAGGCCTCGCTAAAGTTGGATCTGTATAAGCGTTTGGTGTACGCGCCACCTTGCTTCGGGGGGAAAGCAACTCTATGAGTTGAGTGTGACCACCTAATATAACGTGACAATTTGTCCACAATTGCCTTCATAAAATATTTTTTAAATTCTTCATAGAATACATTATTGATTGAGAGTAGGCATAGATGCACGGGTTTCATTCAAAAGTGTTGTCAAAACATCATTGGGAATAGAGTTTTGATGTTCCTCCTCTCTTGGCAGCTGGTTAACCTGAGCAGGCCGCACCACAGGTGGTTCTGGCAGCTTGGATTGGCGTGATACTATAGGTACAATGATATTTTGTTTAGTAGCTAATCTTGACAATGCAATTTTGGTCATCCTGGCAGAGGGGTCTGTGATGCTAAGCCAGGTAATTGCAGCGGTTTGGGAAAAGTAGATATAAAACCTTGGGCCTCATTACGGTGTTGGAGGTAGCCTTGCCATTTCTATTGGCAAGGCTACCTCCATACCGGCACGGAAATCCGAAACCCACGAATGGGCAATTACCGGGGTATTCCGGCCCCGCCGGACCCGGTAATTGCTCTTTCGCAGGTGCCGGTGCCGCTATATCCCCATTTCCCATTTGACCCCCATAGGGCTCAATGGGAATGGGGAAGCCTGTAGCACCGGCACCGTTCATAACGGTGCCGGTGCAACAAGCTTGCTGTGCTCACGGGTGCCTTTCATTCTGCCAGGTCAGACCTGGCGGAATGAAAGGCACCCGCGAGCACAACTCAGAGTTTGCCAGTCCGGATACAGTGATACGGGCAAGCTTACTGGTACAATTGTTACCGGACCAGCAACCTCGTAATGAAGCTCCTTGACTTGGCTTTAGTGTGCTTGTAATTGCGGGACTCTTCCAGACATCGCTGGAGTTCTGCTGTGAAGCGGCCAGTTCAGTAATCAATCATCAGTTCTGGGAGGATTGTTGCACTCTTTGTGGCAGTGAGTGCACGCTGCACCCTACCGCATTTGCTTGTTAATTTTACCAGCCGCTTGTTTCAGGTAGTCAGCTAAGGTTAGTTAAGAGTTCTCTGCCTTTTTGTTACCTGATTTCCTTGATTTCTTTTACCTGCCAAAGCATCTTGCAATAAAAGCTCTATAAATCTGCAACTTGTGTGCTTTTAAAACTAGACTGGCGCAGCGTGGAGCTTTTCTTTGCACGCTATCTCAGCATGAAATGAAAATACGTGCTGCAGTTCCATGGTCATTACCACACAGCTGTTCTTTTTGTCGCTCAGGGAAATTGTATTGGAATGTAAGTGCTGTTCAGATGGATCCACCGAGCCTTTTCAACGAGCAAATTTTACACAGATTGCCAACAATGGCCCCGGTGGTGCGGTTTGATTGTTGTACACAATCTCCATCGCATGCTGATATTACTGTGCATGAAACAACATTTCCTATCCTCTGGCACACGATATTGAACGTATTGATTTCATTGGCTTCGAACTACCATTATCGACACAGAAGAATGAATAAGAATCGGGCTCGATACATGTTGTGCTGAAGTCTTTTCACATTGTGTTGGCTGAGCGCAAAGGATTTTGACCTGTTTAATGGAAAAGCGGTGTCTGTTGTGTCGTTTAAACGGCACTTCGACTGCTTGCGAGATGCACCCATTCTGGGGTGTCCTATTTGGAGGCTGCCAAGCACACGCGAAGCAGAAGAGCCGGCCCGGAAACATTTGTTCACCCCTGAATGGAAAGGTCGCAGACAAAGACGCTTCAGCTGTTTGCTATTAAAAAGAATCGCTTTGGCTGTGCTAGAGGGCAGGCGCGCCCAAGGCCTCGCTGTTGTGGAGGGTTGCAGTGTAATTGCTGCAGGGAAGACAACTTCCTGCCACACAATAGAGTTCAGCAAGTGCCGGGCGTGAGGTGACTTCCACATACCACCCTCCTGGGTGGAGAACAAGTACTTCCACTCACCATACCAGTTGTTCTCTCGAGTCCTACAAAGACAGGAGAATTTCATTTCGAGCTGATTGGCTAAATAATGATATGCCGTTACGCAGGGCCGTCACGAGGGAGTTCAGGGGGGGGCAAACTGCCCTGGGCCTTGCGGCCCCCTCTCCTAAGTAGAAGGCAGCACAGTCTCCCGTGTCCTTTATTCACACGGGGGACTGTGCTGTCTCCTCTCTGCCCCCCGCAATGATTTTGCTGTTTGTTGCAAAGCCGTTTGGCTCTGCAACAAACAGCAAAATAATGGGAGACAGCAGGGCTCAGAAGTGAGCTCTGCTGCCTCCCGTTATTCAGCTGACAACGTGGACATGCTGCCTAACAGGAGAGGACTCCTCTCCTGTCAGTCAGTGTGTTCACGTTACTCAGCATGACCATGCTGACTGATGGGAGAGGAGTTTAGTCAGTGTGTTCCTCTTGTCAATCAGTGTGTTCATGTTGCTCAGCGTGATCACGCTGACTGACAAGAGAGAACTCCTCTCCCATCAGTCAGCGTGATCACGCTGAGCAACATGAACACACTGATTGACAAGAGGAACACACTGACTGAACTCCTCTCCCATCAGTCAACGTGGTCATGCTGAGCAATGTGAACACACTGATTGACAAGAGAGAACTCCTCTCCCATCAATCAGTGCATTCACATTGCTCAGCATGACCACGCTGACTGATGGGAGAGGAGTTCAGTCAGTTTGTTCCTCTTGTCAATCAGTGTGTTCACATTTCTCAGCATGACCACGCTGACTAATGGGAGAGGAGTTCTCTCTTGTCAGGCAGTGTGTTCACGTTGCTCAGCATGACCACGCTGACTGATGGGAGAGGAGTTCTCTCTTGTCAGTCAGTGTGTTCACGTTGCTCAGCATGACCATGCTGACTGACAGGAGAGGTGTTCTCTCTTGTCAGTCAGTGTGTTCATGTTGTCAGTGTGATCACGCTGACTGATGGGAGAGCAGTTCTCTCTTGTCAGGCAGCATGTCTACGTGTCGGCTGCATGGATGTTTTTTAAGGGTGCATGGAGGTAAGGTAAGTGTTTTTTATTTTAAATTAAAAGTGTATATGTGTATTTAAATTAAATTAGTATGTATATGTGTATGTATGAATGCATGCGTGCATGGTGGTGTTTGTGTCAATGCTGTGTTTGGTTTTATGTCTACATGCATGTATGGAGTTGTGTAACTGGTGGATGAATGCATGGGTGAAAGTGTTTTTTGTGAGTGTGTATTCAGCTCCACCACTAAATGTAGCCGCCCTGGGGGCCACTTCATTAAGGGGTGGGTTCATGGCATCAGAGGTGCACCTAGGCTAAAATGTCAGGGGGGAAAGGGGACTAACACTTCAAATGTTGGGAGAGGCGCTAACGTCAGAGGCTGTGAGGAAGGAGCAAACTTCTTTGTGTGGGGGCACCTAACATCTTTCCACATTTCGAATGAGACTATTCTGGTGAAGCTTCAATGTTACAAGCAGCTACCTCTTGCCTTCATTTCTGAAACGTCACACTTAAGGACTGCTGTGAGAATGAGATGTCTCATGTCACCACTTCCCTTCTAATCAGCCCCCTAGCATGCAAGTGCTACCCCCACATCACAATTTCAATTACCTAAAAATGTATTAATATGAATGCAGGTGCTAACAGTGACATGACTTCTCATTTGTATTTGTTTATTTATTGATATTTTGTATTTGTTCATTTATATTGCGCAGCCTGCCCACGGGCATCAGGGCGCATGTTTGGAAGGGTTACAATGAGAAGATACAGAAAGGCAGTTACAGGAAGGCGGTTACATATTACAAAGTATGAATATACATAGGGCAAAGAAATATACATATATTTACAAGGTAGTTAGTCGTCCCAATATATACAGAAGTGATAGGATTGGTACAGCATGCAGTGAGTGTTTACAAAAAGGAGGCTGAAGCTTCGTCCTGCTCATAAAGCCATTGTTTTGCTCTATTTTTGAAGGATTGAAGGGAGAGGACATTCCTGAGATCATTGGGAAGTGAGTTCCAGAGCTTGGCTGCCAGGACTGGGAAGCTCGAGCCTCTGGCAATCTGGAGCTTGAAGCTAGGAATGATGAGTGTATTAGCTTGTGCAGATCTTAGGGGTCTGTGGGCTGTGTGTTGTGTGAAGCGCTCTGACAGGTAGGCCGGTGCAGCGTTGTTCTGTGCTTTGTAACTAAGAACCAGTGTTTTGAGGGCAATGCGCCGTGAGATGGGGAGCCATCGTAAATTGCGTCTAGTGGAGGAGATGTGGGTGCGCCTAGGTATGTTAAGAGCAGCCCTGATGGCGTTATTCTGGGTTACCTGAAGTTTGTCAATGTTTCTTTGACTAGTTCCCAGGTAAAGGGCATTGCAGTAATCAATGTTGGATAAGATGAGAGTTCTGGCAAGGATCAAGCAATTGTCCATAGATAGGAAGGGGCAGCAAGCAGTGATTAGTTTGCACCTGTGCGCAGATGCTGAAACTACTGAGTTGGTTTGTCTAGTGAGAGAGAGGGTCGAGTCTAGATAAATACCGAGTGTTTTAGTGACCTTAGTGACCTTGATAATGTTACCATCAATGATGAAGGCATCATAAGTTTTGCAAGTTTGGATTGAGAACCTAGGATGAGTAGCTCAGTTTTCTCATCATTTAGGCAGAGACCGTGGTGGGCCATCCACGCCTGGATGACGGAGTAGTCTGCATTAAGAGCTTTGACGTCAGTTACATAGTCACCAGTGATAGGGATGAGTATCTGGGTGTCATCCGCATAATTCGTCTAGGTGACACCCAGATCGTCAAGAATATCAAAGAGTGGTTTAGTAAAGACATTGTAGAGCGTAGGTGATACGCATGAACCTTGTGGGACTCCGCAAGGGACATGCGCTGGGTCAGCAGCGGCAAGAGGGGGGAAGACTCTCATGGATCTGTTGGCAAGGAATGAGCTTATCCAAGAGGTGGCTGCATCGGAGAAGTGGGCGGCCTTTTTGAGATGCTGGCAAAGGATTTGGTGGTCCACCAGATCGAAGGCGGCGGATAGATCTAAGAGGAGTAGGAGCGCTTGTTTGCCCTTGTCTTTTAGATCCTCAATTTGTGTTTTTAGATCTAATAGAGCTGTCTCAGTGCCGTGTCTTGGTCGGAAACCAGATTGCCTGAGTCCTAATAAGTTATTTTTGTCAAGATAATCTTGAATTTGGAGATATGCAGCACGGTCCAGGATTTTTAGGAGGTAAGGTACCGTGGTGATGGGCCTATAGTTGGTGGGATTATTAGGGTCTAAGTTAGGTTTTTTGATTAAGGGGATTACCCAAGCATCCTTGAGGTTATTTGGTACTATGCCAGATTTAAAAGAGGAGTTGATGAAGGATGTTATAAAGGGAGCGAGCTCAGGTGCTGCTTCCTTTATGATTGGTGCTGGGCAGGCGTCGCCTTGACAGTTAGAAGGTTTTAGCTTCTTGATGATATTTTCCACTTCCCTAGTGGTAAGCGGTGAGAAGCTAAAAGGTTTGAATGGATGAATGGGGGATGAGATGTTGGAGGGTTGGGGGCTCCCTGCTGAGTCGCGGAGATGGGGTTTTTTTGTGTTAATTTTAGCTTGGAGAGTCGTGATTTTGTTGAGTAATGCTTTTTGTATGTTGGCGCACCATTCGGTGTCAGGGGTACAGGTGTCAATGGGGGCGGCTGGGGTCTCTAATTCCTTCAGAATTCTAAAGAGTTCCTTAGTATTGGATTGAGCTTGTGTGATCCTGTTGTTATAGACTTCTTTTTTTGCCGCTAGTATGGCTTCTTTGTAAGAGAGGGTGATGGATAGAAGGTTAATTTTATTTTCTGGCGTAGGTGAGTTTCTCCAGAGAGACTCAGCTTGGCGTTTATCTTTGCGAAGTTCTCGTAGAAGTGGGGTGAACCAGGGGTTGAGATGGTTGCGTGATTTTCCTTTGTGCTGTTTAAGTGGGGCAATGGAATCCAAGGCTTTTAACATAGCTCGATTGTAGGTGTCCACCAGAACGGTAGGGTCAGCACAGGTTGTGGAGACCGAATTTAATAGTGGTAGGATGAGTGGGAGTAGTTTCTCAGTTGTGATATCCTTCTTGTTACGAGTAAGTGTGGGTGGCGCCATAAAAGGTTTATCCATAGATGGGCAAGAATTGATGGAAAATGTTATTTTGTGATGGTCGGACCATGCACATGGTAGCACCGAGATTAAGTTTAGTGCACAATTCATGTCAGAAACCCAATCCAGTGTACGTCCTTTGATATGGGTAGGTACGTTGACATGCTGGGTGAAGCCAAAGTCCGATAGGACATTGGCTAGGTCACCGGCTTTAGTGTCATTCGTGTCCAAATAGCCTAGATTAAGGTCACCAAGTATGATAATTTGGGATTTAGGCTTGGTGCTGGATGCTAGGATAGAAGAGATATCTTCTACGAATGTGGAATGTGGACATGGCCATACTAATCCCTATAGCAATTCTCACCCAGTTCCTGCCCTCCCCACCCAAAACACCTCCTCACTGGAACTCTTTGAGCTAGCTTTAAACATGCATTGCTATCTAACGTTGCCCTCAATGTGCCTGCAAGTGTTTCCTCAAAGGAGTCTTCTGAGAATTCATGGCTTCATTGGAGTTGTAAACACTTAACTGGTGTAATAAAAATGCCTTGATCAGATCTGCCTTTGGCCACTCAATTTAAAAACACCCTGTGTGTCTTTCGCTGAAGTTCTTTTAAAAATAAGCATTGGCAAAGCCAACAGTTTTGGCTTGTGTATAAGTATTAGGCATTTACCAGGCACTACTATTAGATGCTCAGGTACTGAAACCATTTTGCACTGGCACTATCAATGGCCAGCTAATACCAATACAGAAGTGCCTTTCCCATGCCTACACAAATTCCCAAACTGTTAGCATTGCCAGTGCTCTTTTTGCTTTACCCTTGATGCACAGGACTATGCATCAAGGTTAAAGCAAACATACTACTTGGCTAAATTGACCCACATTGAATGTAGGCCAATCTAGCCAGTAATAACACTTATGGTACACAGTCAGCCTGGATATACTTTCTGTGGCATGGCATTTTTACTGGCTGGGAGTCTGTACATGGTAATAATGGCATATATTGATGCAGCCTGCATCGACATAATTAGAACAACCAGCATGAATATATTTTTATACTAGCATATCTCACGTGGAAAGGCAGCATGAAATGTATCGGAAAATGTTCCTATGCACAATTTGTGATTTGAAACTATTGGGAATTTCCATGTGCTTCCATACAAAACCAATTGCAAACTGTATGGATTTCTACCCAATTTTGCAAAGAAAGTGCTGTAAAATGCATACTTTTAACCCAATGTTTCAAACATTTTCTTGGGAGTGAGAACCCCCCTCATGCAACCCTTGTTTGGTTTGGGCTCCCTCACTGTGCTCTGTTGATCCTGCCTAATTGGCACAAACATTTAAGCCTCTTATGTTCAGAAATGTACCAGCCTCCACTGTACATCATTTGTCACTGTATATGATTTGTGTTTTAATGCGCACACAGGGGCAGGGTGCTCCTTAATGATATGATATGGCATTTATAACGTGCCTGTACACAAGTATTTCTAGGCGCGACAAGGCAAGGAGGGAGAAACAAAAGAGTAGGACAAAACACAGATCTTACTAGGCCTTGTGTCATTCAGATCGTGCAAGAGTAGGGAAGGGGGAGGGGAGAAGTGCCGAGGGTGGGGTAGGATGCAGAAGTGCAGTAACAAAAAGAGAAACAAGAGTGCAGCCCACGGTGGCAAGTGTGGGTACTCATAAGTGCAGCCAACGGGTGGAGAATAAGAGCAAGAGCGGGGATTGTAGGGTTACAGATACAGACCACAAGTGTAGGGGAGCCAAGAGGTAGTGCGGGATTGCAACAGGACAGGCAAGGACCTGGGCCTGAATTCAGAGCTTGACCAGGTGACCAGTGCATGGATCAGACAGGTGATCAGCAAGGGAGAGGAAGAGAGAAGGCAGAAGCAGAGAGACAGGTCTTGAGGTGCTTCTGGAACCGGAGATGGTTCTCCTCAAGTTTCAGCGAGGCAGGGAGGCTGTTTCCAGAGGGAGGCCCCAGCTGAAGAAAGAGATCTGCCCTCAACTCTTTGCTTGGAAAAGTGACTGACCCTCAGAGAATTATAGGTGGCAGAGTGGAGAGCTCATGCCATCTTCTATATATTTATTCATATGATAAAAAAGTTAGTCTGGCATGAACCTTTCTTCAGTAGAGAAATCTAACTTTGCTGTAGTTGATTTGGAGTTGTAGTAATAAACCATAATTGGGATCCTGCACACAAACTCAAGGGTAGATTTCTTGAGTCTCCTGTTTGTGGATGTGCCGCTGCTGGCCGAGTGCAATAAATTGTAAGGGGGCCTCACCAGATGTTTTGCCCTGGGCCTCACCACATCTTCTGACAGCCCTGCCGTTACGTCATACAAGAACTCAAACGCAGGTCCAGCTATTCCAGGAGCGATTTCACCAATTTGTACCCTACTTTTTTGCAGGTTTTTCCTACTCCTCTTGTGCCTCAGTCTTAACCTTTGCTTATTTCGCTCCCTGACTGCCTGCCAGCCCCACTTCCTGCATGGTGCATCATGTGACTGTAATAAGCAAGAGTGTGTCTTGTCTTGCCGCATTGTTGTGCCGCAACATGGCATTCCTTTACTGTTTACTTCTGTTCACATTGCACTGCATCTGCAGCCCCCACACCATGAGGCGTGGCCTTACCTGCGCTTGTATTCACCTTCCCCTTGGTTGGTCACTACGCCTGTCTGCTCTCCAATAGTAGCCACCCGCACCATGAGGAGAGGCTCTATCTGTGTGTGCATTCACCTGACTTTAATAGTGCCGATTTATGCCTGTCTATACACCTGAAGTAGCCCCATGGTCTGTGGAATGAGGCTTTGCAAGTCTGTGTGCACACACCTATTTTGTCTCTTATGCCTGTGCTTGGCTGAAATAGCCCCATACTATTAGGTGAGGTTTTGCCAGTCCGTGCACACACACCTATTTTGTCTCTTATGCCTGTCTGCATGTCTGAAATAGCCCCGCACCATTAGGTGAGGGTTTGCCAGTCTGTACACACATACCAACTTTATTTGTAACCCACTAACGTCTTCTTGCACTTTTACAAACTGTACAATACCCTTTCTGTAACTACAGCCTAGATAACTCAGGGTATTGAGCGCTGATATAAATGAAAAATAAATACATTTATTAATTGAGGTGTAGGGTATCAGAAGCAGTGCTCTAAATCAATATCAACCCCTCTGCAAAATGTGGGAAAGGGCTGCTGATATCCATACCTTCTATGACAATGTACAACGCTTGGGCCAGTCCTGGGGCCCTTAGTAGCTGGGTCACCTTGTACCACAAAGTTGGCCGCAGCATTCCTGGCCTTCAACTTACCTTAAAAGCAGCAAATCGTGTACTATGGCTGCGTAGTGTTGTCAAAGTCCACTCCACCTGGGGCAGCAGAGGTCCATTCACTGGCCCTGCATGAAAAATGCAATGTACCTAGCAATTAAATTAAGTGCCAGGCTATTATGCATGTCTATGCAAAAA
This sequence comes from Ambystoma mexicanum, assembly GCF_040938575.1. Classification (NCBI taxonomy): domain Eukaryota; kingdom Metazoa; phylum Chordata; class Amphibia; order Caudata; family Ambystomatidae; genus Ambystoma; species Ambystoma mexicanum. The sequence goes on from NC_090928.1 coordinate 60,982,468, forward strand.
GGATGGGCATACTCGTCCTTGGCACGTAAGGGGTTAAGAAGACCCCCTATCACATTTTGTTTATGAGAGCGGGCAGCATAGGTTTGGACACAGACTTACGGACATCGACGGCCCTTAGATCCATCAGTTGAGGGAACAACCACCTTAGAGTTAGGATCAGATAGGCATTACACCAACAACCGCAAAGTCTGATAATAAAGGTTTTCAAACTGTTACTTTTGAGTTTGAGACAGGCATGGTATCAAGAGAGACACAAACACTGCATAGTGGAAATCAACTATTGGCAACTAGATGATCTATTAATGGCTTGATTGCTCCACTCAAAAATGATTAATATGAGAGTTTCTAATCCTTTTCAGTTGACCTGTATGTATCTATTTGTTTAACCTTTTTATCTCAATGCTATATCCACTGTACTGTATAGTATTTTTCTTGTTTTTATGGAAATGTTTTTTTATCTCAAATAAACATTGATTGATGATACCTTTTAATGTAGTAACTGAAAATTCTATGCAGAGATGAACACAACATTAGCTTGTGAAGTCCCACACACCTCTTCATCAGATGTGAATCTGATGAGATCATCAGTGTTACTTCGTAAGCTAATGTTTTGTTCCACCTCTGTATAGAATTTCCAGTGAGTCCAATAAAAGGTAGTAATAACTGCAACTGGTGTGATGCTGACATATAAAGGCTGCCGGAAGAGGTTGGTGAGAGGATAATGGCTACTGGCCAAACCAAGCTATCGTCCATATATTAAGCCAAGTGTCCTAGATCCACTTGCACCTGCTCACAAACTCACGAGCAGCTTGGACCGCTCTAACAAGGAGATCCTTTCCTATCTACATTGCAGGCATTTTCAACCAGGGAAAGCCATCCACACTACCTAGGCAGTGGTGAGCCCTATACAGCAGGACATTGTTTGGTAAGCGCCTTGCTACACAAACATAGCATTCTTTTATGAATCAACTCACCTGAACTCAGCGTTTGACAACCCGCTTACCCCATATTACATTTTTCCTTACAGCTCAATCAGATATATGGTATTTACACCAGAGTGGCCATTTAAGCACAACAATTCAATTGCCCCACGGCTCGAAGAATTAGAATTTCACAGCGTGTCCTGGGGAAGATCTCAACTTTACATAGACAATTGTAAGTGTATGTAGAAACAATATTATTTATTTGTATAAAGACAAGTCCTTTTTTATACACAACATTTATATGACCACTATTTGGATGATTTGCTTTCAACTTGACACATTTTGGAACAGCTATAGATATGCATTATCACAGTTTTGTGTAGGTGTCTTCATGCTTCTACCTCAAGACATGATATTCACAGAAACAGATTTGAAATAGTGAGTATTCTGAAACCATTTTTATTTTAGTCTATGTCACTAAAAACATTAATAGGAATCCCCTAAACACATTGCCCATTTTGTGTGTTTTAAATTGATAGGAAGACAGGGAGCTGCCTGAAACTGAATAAGAAAATGATTCCTTTGAAAACAAGAATACATGGGATCCAGTCCTGATGAAATCCAGCCTGATGATGGTCACATGGTTGCAACTGGAGTAGGGTCGATTTAGAAAGGACCCCACAAGAGCTTGTTACAACAGAAAAACGTTAGCACATTGTCTCTTCTAGTAGACCGATGGTTTGATTGTTACTCTTACTTTTGAATCCATGGCATGGAATCACAACCTTAGAACTATTTGAGTTGTTTGAGTTCCAACCACAAATTCTTGATTATATATTTTAGGATTCAATTGTTTGTATGTTACATGTTTTAGTGTTGCACTTTGTAACCTTTCTAACCTGACACGGTCAGCATCTTTCTTTTGTAATTCATGTATGTACTTTTTTTAATTTCTTATTTTTTTGTATTGAGTGATTATTCACCCATGTATGATATTTGTGTCTGGGGGATTTCTTTACGAATTGCTGGATAAAATGTTGAGTCTGTTGAATTTAAGTCTTGTGTTGTTTTTTTCTTCAACCTTAAACACATTTCTGTAATACTTTGAGATATCAAAACTATCAGGTCTGTTGCCTGCTCAGGGGTGAGGGAGCCCACCCCCAGTAAGGACACACAGCATTATATCTTAGTAGGTCTGATTCTTGCCTTGTGCACAACATTCCGTGCCTTTATTGGCATGACATGCCTCACACCAAGGATGTCTTCACATAACACCCCCCACAAACCCCAACAACAATATTAAAGGTGTATATATCAGTACATTTGGTTAGTCCAATCCTGGAGTTTCCTTGGGCTCCATCATGATTCCAGATGCCTGTTCCTCAACTAGTCTCTTGTCAGTTGCCTTGTTTCAACTGTGTGTTCACTTCTTTTTGGATTGTTATCTTAATATGGGACATAGTATTTTACTCACCTCCTGCCGAAAGTTCTTCTGGATTTCTTACTAACTCATCTCCCCCATCTTATTCATACACTGTGTCACCTTGACCACTGTTGTCATAGTTTCCGGAACCAGCATCCAATCTTTGAGATCTCTAGTTGTTTGTTACTGGCAAGAACCATGGATCCTTTTATTGAAGTCGGTCCATTAGGTTATGTTATGGAGCATTCCCTACAAGAATGCCTTCTAAGATTCTTATAAATAGCTTATAAGTACTTGTGAGAAACTAGTGGGATTTTCTGGCAACAATAGAAGAACCTTATTGAATTCATTATAAGAATTTAGTTGTATGGGTTTGTAGCTTGTGCTGGTGGTGATGGTCCGATACTAATACTTTGCCACCCACTGTAATGTTCATTTTCATATTTAGTTTACTGATTCCACCAATGTACTTCTCTGTGTTGCCTTGTAAAGTCTACTCCCTTTGACCAGGGTAACCAACACCCCTCTAAGATCTCTTACCATCTATCACTGCAAAAACATAGCCACCACTGCCACAGAGGGCTGCCAAAGGTCTAGCTATTAGCACATCAACACTTAACAAACCACAACTAAGCTGTCCTATTTAGCGCCTTCACGCTATCGCACATCAGCAGCTAACCAGACCCAAAGCGCTGTAGTGTATCAGCTATTTGGCACTTCCTTTTGGATAAAATACACCCACGTTTCTCCACAAACCCATAGAAAGCAGATTGGCACACAGAAGCCAGGTACTTCCTATCTGCAGCCATCAACACCACAGGTTTTGTGTCTGCCTCTCCCCGTTTACCACTACTGAACCCTACTCCTTTTTTCTTACAGAGCCATGCACAGTGTGGCTGCCAACGGTGGTAGAAGGGTGCTGTACAAGACAACTAAGATTACATTACCTACGTTTGGGATTGGTCTGGAGCTGTGATCTGGTATTGCTGACCTCACCTTTACTCCCCAGAAGGCCTCAGCATGGAGCACCTGGGTAGTGGAATAGGGAGTCATGCCAAATGCAGCCACAAATGTGTAGGGTGCCTTCTAGAATGATTCTTATTGTTCCAGCACAATTCGGAACACTTTATTAATGGTGTGCATGAACCTCTGTGTTTTTCGCTATCCTGAGGCCATCAGGGGGTAGTACGTTCATGAGCTATGCCCCTCGCATCCAGGAATTGTTTGAAACCTACCCACTGAAATGCCAGCCCAACATCGGCTGCTCCCCTAGAGATAAGTTGGTCCAGTAAGGGGAATTGCGTTTTTCTAACGTGGGGAGGCAACAGGGAGAAACTCCTTGTTGCCTCCCGACGTTAGAAAAAAAAGAAAAAAAAAACACCTGTGGAAGGGTCTTGGGTGGCTGGAGATATTTACCCTGATATAGTGCCTAGCTAATGGATTTCCAATCAAAGACATAGTAAACGTTCTTCATTTTGACTCTGCTTAGTTTCAAGAATAATCTGTCATTGTAATATTCAAGTCAAACAAGTTTATTCGGATTATTAAAAAATCCATTAAACGACAAAAACACTGTTATGCACATATAAAATTACAGTTTCATCAAAACTTCTAAATAATTAAGAACCATGAACATTCAAAATGGAGAACCTGCAATAAGATCATTGGTCGTATAGTTTCATAAATAATGGATTATTCAGTGACCTCTGACACTACTAATTATGGTGGCTGTGTCAGCAAATACAGAGGAAGATTCGCAAAAAGACTCTAGGGGCCAGAAAGCAAGGTGAAAGTGTGCCTTGAATTTTGAGGAGATGGCTCCTTGCACATACATAAGTGAAACCTGGAATGAGCTACCAAAACAAAATACGTAACACGAGAGATCACCTTCTATTTAGAAAACTACTCAACCTGGATCTTCGCCCCATACCTAGAATGAACGCCTATGGGGGCACATGCACAGCTGAAACAATACGCAGAGATGGAACCGATCCTCCCTATCTGCCTAAGCTAGCCTCCATAAACAGAGGGAGGGGGAAGAATAAGTAACAGCATCTCACTATACCAAATGAAAACATAGATAAGTTAAGATCACTCTAAGGAATGAATATAAAGAGATCAGGAGGGAAGGGTAAGGATGACATTTCAAAACATGTTTAGTTGACAGAGCAAACATAGGCAGCTATGTATCACCAGCAGGGAAAGGGGTAGGAAGAGACAGAGATGTCATTTAGGGGTCGCAAACTGCGTCCCCTGTGGTCTCCCTTGCTACCCCTAAAATAAAATAAAAACATTTTTACATTTGGCTGATTGCTTCTGCAGTGGCTGGCTTTCTTGATCAGGCCTATTAAAAAACCAAATAGGGGTTCCACAAGTCTAAAAATTTCAGCAGTGACCCTAAATAAGAAAGAATAGGAACAACAAATAGTTTGTCGTCTGGAATTCTATACAATTATTGCTAAACTCATTGAAGGTTTATTTATTGGCACACTTTAGGGGCCGAGACTCTGATTTAGTCTGTACTTAAACACCTCAACTCAGCCTTTCATTCTTCTGAGGTCAATAAATGAGTACCAACACAGGTTGGGTGATATTGTATGTACATTTGTTCTATATAAAGCGCTTAAGCGTAAGTGCTATATAATAACACATCGTTATCATTTGGTCATGGACGTCTGCTTGCATTCACAGTAATTTGTTAATATGGGCCTATACAGACTGATCTTAACAATACATATGGTGATCCATTCTTGTATGAAATGTATATCACATTATAGTGATATTGTAACCATATTTTTCATAGTGTACTTGGGAACAATGCTATGTGATGCAACTTCCTATTTTGCCAAGGGGTGAAAGGTCATGGTCCATCACTTACTGTGATATCACTTCGGGGTGGGGTCAAATTACATCACTTCCTGTGATGTCATCATAGGCCAAGGGCCATGTGACGTTACTTCCGCTACCCCGGGCATTTTGGTGAAATGACGTCCCTGGGAAGGGAGCAGTTGAATGTAAAATATACAGCGCCAATACCAGAGCGGGGGACAATGCGTGACTCAACCTGGCATACAAACCTCTAAAATAGCTCAGATGGAGACTTGCCACCCCTTCATACCTAATAACTAGAGAGACAAACTACAATACCAACTCCATAGGACAATCAGACACATGGAACAAAGAAATGCAAAGACTAAGAGGCAAAAACCCACTAACCCAAAAACTCAACTTTCTGCATACATCTCTCACACAAAAACCCACACAACCACTTCTCTGCACAGCAAAACGCAAGTACGTCAACTCACCGCAACAGCAAACAACAATTAACCTGCATCAACAGCACATAAGGACCCACAACGTTCTGATAATCACACCCACGCTCAGCGCACAGTGAAAACCGAACTGAAGCTGCCAACAGGACACCACCATTCTCACTTTCCTACTCCTGCCTCACCCTACTAACCCCCCAGCCCTCCTTTTTTTGTTTGCGTTTCCACCAGAGCACCTGGGGACCAATTCCGTTGGGGACGGTGCGCGGTACAAATGTACCTTTAACATTAGCATAAATCCACAGAGTCATAGAAGAGACTTGCATGCAGGGGTAGGACCTGTGCATCAAAGGGGCCTGCACCCACTTCCTATGCCCTCCTTGGATTTCTAAGGGTCGTGGGTGTTCCCGATCCTACACAAACATGGAAACCACTCTGTTGGAAGGTTGCGATCCGCCTATATCCCTGGTGGTTTGAGGAGTGGATGTGCTGTGGTGGTAGGGCTATAAGGGCCCATAATGCACTGTTTACATGTCCACTCTCAACACCTTCCCTAGTTGGGATTGTAATCACATTAAAGAGCAGGCCGTGCTTTGCATGAAAGTTTTACATGATCATTTTAATTTGGGGCTAAAAAACACTGACATGAATTTGTTCAGATACTCTGTCAGATCATGAATCACGTGATGGGTAATCTGGAAACTGTAACTATCCACCCCTCCCCACCACCACCAAAGGAGAATCGCACAGCAAAGATATGATTCAGTAACAGTTGAGGACACACTGACGATAATATCCCAAACACAACAGCCCGCCCATGCACTCTGGGACAGGCTCTACGTTTTAGAGTAACAATCATTTTATTTCTAACTTAATGAAGTAAAACCATAGAACGTGAGTACTGCAAAGTAGGGCTAGATCAAGGGTCTCCAACCTTTGTCTCTCCGAATGTTTATACTACAATTCCCATCTGACCTAGTCAACATAGTCAATGGAATAGGATCATGGGAGTCATAGCCCAGAACATGTACAGAGACACAGGATGCAGACGCATGGGTTTGGCAGTGTTGTGCTGCTTACACACAAAGCCTTCTAACATTAAACAATGCAATCCAATGTTGTCTAACTATTCAATGCCACTACGTGGACTCAGTAAACAAGCTCTTCACTAACTAATGCATTCTTTCAGATCCGCAATATTTGGATACATTGTTCTGAATGCTTTTTTCAATTGCTGTGATTAAACACCACTGGCCTGTTACATCACTCACTAATTTTAACAATTGCACAAGATGCAATTTTTGCTAAAAACAATCACCTTTTCAACATGTGCCTGTCACTTTAAGGCATACCGCTTGTTATTCATAAAGTTCACAATGAAATTCCACTGGGTTGGACATGGTTTTAAATATATGGACAAAGGAATGTCTGGCAAAAATAGCCCTTACGTGGTATTTGCATCCCTTGACTGAAGTCAACACTAGTTACTATTTTCAGCAGAACAGATTACCTTAAGGGAGTGTGGTTGGATAACGCATTACTAGGAAGTTACTGACGGTTTTTCCAATTAGGTATCGATAATAACGATTTTACCCTCTGACCTCCACACTGGGGAGCAGCGTGACAGGCACACTTGGTGTATATTCCTGCACTACAGTTCTTTACTTTACAGAAACCTTTCATTGGATTGGCTGAACATATAGGTATATTTTTTTTTCCTGGAGCACTGGGAGAAATAGAAATAAATGGGCTGTAACTGGGCTTTAGGTGGTCTGGGGAAGCTCCAGGCGCGATTACATTCTCTGCAGGTACAGAAACACAAAAGCAGCCCGTTCATACATTTAACACCTCATTGATCAGTACAACCTGGGCTGTTAATTCATTGTGGTTTAATGAGCTGTGGCCTACATTTTCGAGCACTGCAAGCTACACGCATATTGCTGCAACCAGAACAGTGGCAATTGTTTAAGGCTAGACACAAGCATATCTCTGAAGCAGATACCTGAACACGGTGAGCTATTTTTCAGGGACTACAATCTGCATTGACCTCTTTTGATATGATTACATTTTTATTTTAATATCATTATTTAAGCAGATTTCTTTGACTACTGATTAATTACATTTAACAGAGCATGATTTTATACCTTTTTTCCCCTTTTCTGGCAGGTGCATTTTGTAATAGATCACAAATCCAATCGCATCTGTTAGGCCACGCCTTTAGTTAACATATGCCACACCTCTAATCTGGGTCCCTTAGTTACTTGCTCTTTCTAGGGCATGGAAACCACTTTCAAGCCTCCACCACAAGTATAGCTTTCTAACAGTTTGCTTTCCTGCTTAATGTCTCTTCCCACTTAAAGCACTGGCCGTAACCTTCCCCTCTTCGGTGGTTGCGGAACTAATTAGATGCTCTCACTTAAGGGTGAAGAAGTTCTTTGAAATTCAAAACTTCTAGATAACGTCTTCTAAAGCTATAGAATTAAATGGCGCCATAAAAACGTATAAGCGTTTGGCGCTCTAAACATGTAGCATCTTGGGTGATGCCGTCCTGAATCTCCTTTTCCTTTGGGACCTGGTAGGTACCAACCAGTTGTGCTCTACGGGAGTTCAGGAATACCTCAGTGATGGTCCACCGAACATCCAGGGTCTGGTTTACACAGATGCTCTGGTAGGATCTATTAAGAGAATCCTTTGGAGTTCGTTTCTAAAGACCTCTTTGCACTTATGTATTAATACTTTGATATGCACCCCAACCCCGAAAAGTTATCCGGTTCAAGAACAAAGTCCTGTCACCCTTACTCACAGGAAGACTGTGGGCAGGTTTTGAGGGTGGACCAGTGACTGTCACTTTGTCCGGTGTTCTTAAGTAGCTGCAAGATTTAATAATCAATACATAATATATCGAATTTTGGTTTTTATAATTCACAAATGTTCACAATTGACATCTTCTGTTTGTGGTTTTCAAAATTTGGATTCTGCCTTTTAAAGTACATTATGGATTATGTAAAATGTTACACTCAGATGGACTTGTGAATTGGACTCTTGTTTTTTGTACAGTGCACTCAATTCCCTACATCGACGCATTCATGGTCACATGCAGGACTTATACATGTACGTACATGGTTCGAAGACTTATCATTTTCAAAGTCAAAAGAAGACTAACATTTCTCTAAAACTGTAAATCTACGTCCTACTCTACAACACTACCAAGGAAAAGGAGGCAGGTCAGGATGTCTAAATATAAACACAGTCCTGGTCCGGAATCCTACTCTGACTTTCTCACTTTCCTCATCTCTGGAAAGAAAGTAACAAGACAACAAAAACATACATTTTGGAATTACCCATTGAAAGGGATGGCTGCTGGCTTCTGGCACCCAACCCGATCCCTCTTTCATAAAGGTCCTTGCCTATTTTTGCAGTTCTAGTAGTACAGTGTGTGTCTTGAGTGCCATTTCGAGGACTCCAGCCTAGGCCTCAAAGGTGTCTCTTCCCACTCTATGTTCCTCTCAGTCTTCCTCCCTTCGTGGAAACTCTTGTCCTTCTCGCTCACCTCTCTGAGGTCCTCTCAGTCTCTTCCCCACTACAGGGGGATTTGGCTCCTTCTTACTTCCCACTCTGCGGCTTTTTTCCTTATTAATTTCCAGTCTGCGGAAGAGAGAGAAAGGCACCCAGATTGGAAATTGAGAAGGAAGAAAGCCCCAGAGTTTGGAAGCCAAAGAAAGAGACCCGCTCAGTGCTTTCACCTTCCTTTCCCCACCCTGGGGCTTCTCACTTTCATACTGCCCACACTGGGAGTTTCTTCTTGCTCTCCCCACTCTGAGGGTTGCCTTTCTCTGGTAACACCCACTGCAAAGCAGATATTGCACAAACTGGAGTCCAACCCCAGGGGTTTGTTAGGAGGAGGTTCCTCCTCACGGCCATGGGGCTGGATTTTCTTCACTGTCACGTCAGCGTGTGTAATGTGGTGGTGAAATAGAAGTTAAATTCCTCCCTCGCTCACCAGCATTTCTATGCCACTTTGATCAAGGGAGGTGTTGTTGGAAAGCGGAGACTCTCCCGTTTCCAATGACACTTTACTTGAAGCATTGCTGCGCGTGGATGGCTCAATCTACGTCAAGCAATGCCCCTAGACCACCAGGGATCCGTTATTGAACTGTGGGGGAAATGGGGCGCTTAGTATATTGTGGGATAGATTGACCCACTCAGCTGTGTTTTACCACATCACTTTGCTGCATTTGTGCAAGACACAGTAAAGTAGCTGCGCTGGCTCCTGTGTGCACCAGTCTCTAAAAACTACGTCTTTTAACAACCAAAAAGATGGCTGCATCACCTGCCACCCCCATTTCAGGCGGGTTGGAACAAGGGACACATTGCAGGAGGTTGCCAGCGTGCTCTGAGACAGTTAACTGGAATTAAGTGAAAGAGGCAGCATTGCTTTGCTGAAAAACCAATATTCCCTTTCCAAATGAAAACGTGTTCACCTTTAAAAATGCTGGTTGACGCTAAATTCATCCATTTCTCATGAAACTACTATAATTGAAAAGGCCCTGCCATGCCCAGAAGAAGTCCTTTTGCCTCTGTAAAACCAGGCATAATTCCTGAATGAAAGGCCCAGTCAAAGCAGCTTGGAAAGAAATCAACAAGGATCTTTATTTTCACTAACAAGGCAACGCGCATTCATTTTACTTACAGTGTAGCAAACATCAGCTGTCTTCAAAATAACTTTAACTATCTGAGCCTGGTCAGTTTCATACACCAGTGTTAAGATAAAACTCATGATTCAAAGAAAAATGACTTTAGCTGCAAAGACATTGTGGAAATCTGAGTGGCTGCCCAAAACTGAATTAAAGAAAGAAATGTCAGCTTGCACCACGTGTGAAAATAGGCTGCTTACAAAATAAGGAAATATAAATGCCTGTGTTTTAAAACAGTACACTGGTAAATACATGTTTTACTTGTCTTTAGAAATATAAAGGGGTGGCTTGAGTTACAAAGTTTAAAAACAGGTTTTCTGCAAGGGGCTATGTCTCCCAGAAGATCCACCCTATAATTATCAGTGGGTTGGCAGGAACAGCTTTCATCTCTGTTGGAACCCAGGACAATGCAGTTCTCAGGGAAGGAAGCCAGGGGTGTGAAAGACAATAAAACTTGAATCAGGCTGAAGGAACCCCCTATCCTGCTTGGAAGGAATTGCCAGTTGGTGTGAGCTGGAAAAAAAATGACAAACAGTGACTCTTTAAGGACTTTTAACTCAGCAACCAAAATTGGTAAAAATATAGACTTTTTACAATGTAAAAGTAAATTTGTGGCCTTTAGTTTAAAACTTGATAGAATGTAGTGGCAACAAGGGGACAGAAATGGTGATATATGGGGAATTAAAAGAAAAGCATCCAGGTTGCAAATGTAAAATGTTGTACATATCTTCCTTATGACAATCCCCACTCATGTGCAAAGTTGTAGAATTTGGGGAAATGTAAATCGCAGTGAAAAGTGTGAAAAACTGGTAGAGGAGCAAAACCAGGCCCCACGGACTGGGGGTTTGGATTGAAATGTGAGAAAAATAAATATGTAACCTGTGTATCTGATTTACTAAAAGGCTGCAATTGTGTAAATATGTGTTTGTGGCAAAATTAGATTTTAGTTCCAGTAACTCTGGGAGGTTTCTGGACACTGTAAATATCACCCCATAAATATGACATAATTTTTCTGAGCTCCAACCAGCAAAGAGATTGTCGGAGACTTCCACCCTTGCCCAATCCTATTGTTAGAGGCGGGTGTAGTAAAGCCTGCCCCTGTCATATACTGTGATGATGTCACCTGGCATTGTAAATAAGATCCCCTGACAACAAAAAAAGACATTGATTCCTGATTTCCTACGCCAGCGTCCTATTCCTGTCTGTTCCTGTCTTCATCTTGCATCTATCATTCTAAACTCCACATCCCAACCACAAGGCCAAGCATTGATGATCTTGCTTCAGCTAGGCCTCAATTCTAAATTAATCCCAATAACCAAGGGGAACGCTGTGGTGTTTTGGGAAGCATACTGAGTTAACCTGGCTTGCACACTCACTGCATGTCACTGCCATCCTGCTCTCCTGATGCCCTGTAGTAGCCAGTAACCAGAATTGCCAGTCCAAAAGAACTATCCTTTGGTATCCAGTCCCTGCCCAGCTGACCCTGTCCCGCTGATTTTGTCCGGCTGCCCTGTGTTAAACCAGATCCGTGTGGCGACCAGAACCGCTGACTGTCCAAAAACCAAACTAAAAGTGGACTGTGAGTATCACTAGGAACCATAGAAACATAGTATACCTTTTCTTGCCTTGTCCTTAGTCCCACTCTCTAAGCTATCCTATTCTGACTCCGATAACTTATAATATTGTCACAATCATTCTTGCTACCCTGCTTTGATTTCTTGTGCTAGCACCAATTTCTTTAATAATTTTGTCTTGTGAAATCCTAAGCCCCTAGTTCTCTCTTGAATGATCGGACTGGTTCTGCCAGGGCAGGTGCAGAGGTGCTAGGGTTGAACTCGCGAGTCAACCCCGGAGCTTGCTGGGTCTCAATCGGTAGCCTAGCCAGAGTGTTCTAGTATAGAGTAAAACTGTTCCTTGTCAAAACTGATTTCTTTGCCTTTTTCGTGCCTTCATTTTCTCAAAAACGCACCTCACTAGATCTTGCATAACTCACTCAATTTTACAGCCCATTCATTCATTTATTCATCCATTTCCGAGTGTCAGTTTAGCATTGCCAGGGTTTTAAATCTGTTTTTCTCTCTTGTTTGGGATGGGAAGGTCAGATTTAAATTCTGTTTCTTGTTTGTCATTCCTGATTACCTGCTGATTCTGTTTATCCACTTAAAATTGATTATTTGTGGGTTGAGGGAACATTTCAGGGGGAAATTCTAACTCCAGTGCTATCTAACCTAAAATCAAAAAGTGCTCCTATTCCCTGGTGTTTTGTAGTTGTGTCAATAGAAGGTTAAACTAAGTGCATTGCTTACATTCATATTGTTCTTATCACCAGTAAATATTACCTTTACCAACCAGCCTGGTTCATGGTCCATTGTGACCCGGGGTATTTGAAAAGGGTGATATGAGTGGTGTATCATCTCAATATTGAATCTAATCTAACATAAGCATTTCAATCACGCGCTGCATACTGGGCGAGACTAAGGTGTGTGAAGCCTGATTGAAATCCTTAATAATATAAGCAGCACCCTCCTGCCCCTAAAGCATGGGGCCATACGTTTTGTCCACCCTGGGGACAGATGGCCACACTAATTTGCCCCTCTGCCCGTAGGAAAGGGGCAACAAATATATATATATATTTATTTTGGTGGGCTTGTTGTGGGGGCTGGGGGGCACTCTAGACCACCAGATATGTTTGTAATTGAAAGGCGGTGGTCCTCCCCCCACTCCAAATGGATGGGGGCCATGTCAGGTAGCCCTCCCTGGAGGGAGGCAGATTTGCAGTGTAATCTGCCAATCTGCCCATAGGAAGAGGTACATTTGTGTTTACTGGGGGTGATTTGTATACAAGGGGGGAGGGGAGTGGCACTCTCCCCCTGCCTCAAATGGATGGGGCATGTCATTTAGCCCTCCCTAGGGGCAGATTGCTAGTGTAATGTGGCAATCTGACTGTATGAAGGGGCAAATGTGTATTTACCTGGGGGATGAGGGTAACTAGACCACAAGGGATGTTTTTTTTATAAAATGGGGAGTGACCCTCCCCCTCTCCCCAAATGGATAGTGCATGTAAATTAGACCACCCTGGGGGCAGATTGGCAGTGTAATCTGCCAATCTGCCCCAAGGAAGGGGAAATTGTGTTTTTACTGGAGGTTGAGGGTCAATAGACCACCAGAGATGTCTTGAAAGGGGGGCAGTGATTGGAGTGTGATCGTCATGATTTGCCTTTGCTGGGTTGACCACAGATAATGAAGTTGTATGTTTCATTTACAGGTTTTTTTTACACGAGACGCATAAGTATGTAAGTATTTTTTTTTAAATCTACTGTTAGGGCCCATTGTTAGTGGGTGAGTGGGACTGGGGGTGGATTGTTGGTGGTGTGGGTGGGAGTGGGCAGTCTGGGGAGGTATTTTGGTGGGCTGGGACACAATTGCAGAATCAGGCACAAATTTCCCCCATGCAAGCCGAACATTGGCGTTTCCCTAGTAGCGGCTGTCTCCCATGTGGATCTACTATCCCCAAATGCAGCGGCAGTCCCAGGGAGCCCCAGCAGGGTCCCCATCCGTCCCCGGAAGGGAAAGCTGTAACGCAGCCCAGCCAGAGCTCCAGGATGGTGGGGCTTAGGGCATTTGTTTCCCATGTGGGTCCCATGTGGGTCTACCGCCCCCAAGCACAGTGCCAGTCCCAGGGAGCCCCGGCAGGGCCCCCGTCCTTTCATGGAGGGAGAAGCTGTAACTCAGCCCAGCCAGAGCTCCAGGATGGCCAGGGGTGATTTCACCAGGCTTGGGTGACTGTCTCCCATTTGGATGGACAGCACCCAAGCTCAACGGCTTTGCCGGGGAGCCCCGGCAGGGTCCCCATCCCTTCCTGGAGGGAAAAGCTGTACTGCAGCCCAGCCAGGGCTCAAGGCTGGGCTTGGGGATGGTTGACCCACATGAGAGACAGGTGTCCAAGGCCTGGGACATCACTCCCAACCACCCTGGAGCTCTCTCTGGGTTGTGTTACAGCATTTCCCCCCAGGGTGGGATGGGGGCCCTGCTGGGCATCCCTGGAACCACCGCTGGGATTGGGGATGTTCAAACCACATGGGAGACAGCCGCCCAAGGCTAGGGACATGACCCTCCCCCATCCTGGTGCTCTGGCTGGGTTGGGTTCCAGCATCTCCCCCTGGGAAAGGCCAGTGATCCTGCCGAGGCTCCCTGGAACCTCCTCTGGGCTTGAGGACGTTCAACCCACATTGAAGTCAGCAGCCAAGGCCAGAAGCATGACCTGCGACCATCCTGGAGTTCTGGCTGGGCTGCGTTACAGCTGCATTACAGCTTTTCCATCTGGGGATGGATTGGCACACTGCTGGGGCTACCTGGTGGAGAAAAGCTCTCCAATATGTTTCTAGGCTCTGCTCCATGGGATTTTTCCCCATTATGAGTTGATGGTCAGTGCCCACTTTGCAATAATGAGGATTAGGGATGAGAATAGGTGGGAATTTTTGGAGATCATTTTACAAGCTGCGTAGTTCAAAAGTAAGACGTCATAGAATGACATTTGGCATTGACACCTTACGTTTACACACGAGGACCTTTTACTGCCATTTGAAGGTATAGTAGGAGCTTGAGACTTCATTAACATTTCCTCAATGCATTCCTTCTATGACTACCAAGAGTGGGTTTAACGTGAGAATGAGATTTTACCTGGCTTTACACTTCCCTTTTAAATGCAAATGTTTAAAATTGCAAGTGTGATACCAAACATCACGAGAGTGCAAACATTGGATCCCTGTATGTATTTTTTTTTTTGTAAAAGATCCATTTGGTTTTTAAGCATACACTTTGAAAATAGTTTTTTGCCACCCTGCCTTTGCTCTTGCATGAATTTACTGTGAATTGGCAGCGAAATGCCTGCGAGAATGGCTGGCATTGATGAAGAGTGGAGGCCTTTCATTTCTGATAAAGCCCAGTTGCTGTAATGCACAATTGGACATATATACATTTTTGGGGCCGGTGAAACCCCTTTTTCATCAAATGTAAACAAAACATACTGGACAAAACATACTGGACAAACCACCAAAAGGCACATCTGCACTGATTTGAGCCAAACCTGTTTCTTATTGGCCATAAATCCGCCCAGCAGTTTTCACCATGCACATTTCTTTTTTTATATATTATACATGTTTATTGAATTTTAAATATAACACATCTCAAAATATATAACCAATAAGTAAACATAAAACAGAACAAAAAAAATTCAGAATCATCATGTTTGGGGGCCAGCAGGCATGTTGGGCAATTTGTTTGGAAAATGTCTCCTAAATATGTCCAGATCTGGTAGAAATTCGGCCAAAATAATCGATGGAATGGGCCCCTCTCAATTCAATATTTTGGAGAAAATGTGTTAAAGGGTTCAAAAGTTAGTAAGAGAACAAAAAATCTTTTTTTGGCATGTCCTCATTTATTTTCTCAGAGAAAAATGTGCTTCCTTGGAACACCGTAGTGTGAAAAACACTGAATTGATTGCCACCATTTGCAGCTGCTTTAGCCTGTGGAGGGGCAAGGGTGCAGTGCGTGGCGGCCTGGGAATCCTCCCCTTCTTACTGCAGTGATTGGCCATGCCCCCTAGACATATTCTCGCAGCCGTAGCCCTGCAGCGGTGAAGCCTGTGGCGGGACATGGGTGCAGTGTTTGGGCCTGCAAGTGTTCGGTGCAGCAGGGCGAGGTGAACACGGGACGATCGTTCCTTGAGGAGCCTGCGTGAGGTGAAGGGGGAAGTAAGTCAGGATTCAGTTGGACAATGTGTGGGACAAGAGGGGAAGATGGCAACATATTGGTACGGCAATACCCTCAAGTGCGGCCATGAGCCTTCACCCATCACTCCCTTTCCTCTGCTTCTCTTTTGCTCTCAGCTTGCCCCCAAGACACAGAAGTTCATCCAGAGCATAAATCAAAGCGCAAAATGTTAGCCATAAGGAGACCGCGGCATCAGGGTGGGTCGTCTAAAGTCGCCATCATTGGACCTGCTGCAGGGGGGGATATTCGGGATAACTAGGTTAACTGGGCCACTTGCCAACACTAGTGCTTCCTGGATTCTGCACTTGCGTGCGTGCAGGGCCCTGCCTCTCCACTTCTTCAGTAGGGGTCACAGAGGCAGTGGCAGGGGTCGCACAAGAGTCACATCTGTGACCCCCAAATTACATCTGTGTTTTTTCCCCATTTCTGGATCTCTCTAAAAAGGCATTCAAATGGACCATTCAAAGCTTTTATTCCATTCCATTTTGGAGAACATTCTTGTTAGCCATATTTGTTTTCGATCCTACTATCAATCACACCCCATTTTGTAATTTACAGAATATACGTCAATAAGCTCCCAATGGATAAATGGTTGAGGTGGGCCATTCAAAGGTGCTATGTTACTGGCTGAGCTGAAGTTGAAGCAGGTGATGCATTCTTCCATCCACAAGCACATTGTGATGTACCAGCGAGTGGTTTCTAAGCGCGAGGTTGTGTTTCGAACCTGTGTTGCAGCGCGTTGCCTTGCTTCCAAGACAAATGTGTTGCCCTGCTTCCAAGACAAATGCGTTGCCCTTGATCTATCCTTCCAATGGGCAATTTCACCAGCACTGTGAATGAGCTGAATCTCCTACTTGGAAAGCGATGTTGGAGATGTAATAGAGGTGGTGGCTCACACAAGCACCTGCTGCTTTCCTGCAATGAGTTGTCAGACCTGCGGGAATTCAACATTGTTACGATCCACTTAGTGAACAGAATTTTGATCAAAGGAGAACCATTAGCTATCCTTACCAATAACATAACCGTATACAATTTCCAGTAGTGACCATGGCAACTATGAATCAAGAAAGCACTGTTGATTGGCAAGAGGTTAATACTCTAATGTGTGGCTTTTGGAGATCTCCACGGTCAAAGGACTGCACAGTGGAAATATAACATTGAGTTGCACTAGAGTGGGCGCCTAAGGATTTGGAAGGTAGGAAGATCTCTTCAGGGAAATGTGGAAGCAACATCCATTATATGTACATACTCCAAGTGCCAGAGGGTCTCACTCAGGGCTTGAGTTGCTGCTGTATATTCATTGGTGTTTATTGCATAAATAAATTACAAGGAATTTCACAGTAAACTTTAATGTTGAGGGCTGCCTATAAATATAGATAAGTAAATTAAACGTGTTTTACCTGAACAGGACCAGATCTGTTCTACAAATTAGCACCTAATGTAGTGGTGCTTCTTCCTCGAAGGTTCTTTCTCTTGTTCAGGTGCAGGAGCGAAGTGACCTCTTGGTGATATAATCTTGGGAAACATTGTTGAGTTTATGAGAGAATACCAACTACAAAAAACGACTACCAAGGGCAGCATTGGCATTTTCATTAAACTGCTATGGGAGTTTTTTTTTACTCAGTGAACACCCATGTTTTGAGGTGTCTGCAAACGTTTATTGTGGTCCCTGAATTTTATTTTTGACTGAGAAATCTGTGCTTATCCTAATTGTGTAAAAACCCTAGTTTTAACCCTTTGGCAGATGATAAAAATTCTAGTATGTTATTGCTTCTCACATAGCACAGTTTCTGCCATTTTAATGGTCTCTTACGCTTGTCTGGTGGTGGATTATTGAGTGAGCCTATGTATGCCAATTGAAGGTGAACACGGTACAGAATGATGACGCAGTACATTGTGATTCACCTGGGTGCTCACTGGCAGTCGTCACCACTCAAGGTCAGGCGCTCACTCCTTGATAATCAGAAAGGCCCATTGAGTCTAAGCATCTGATGGCAATACCTACAATATTATGTGATGTGCGATGTTATGCAGGTACCCGCGCATACAAGGACAATGCTTGGGAATTTAAAGCAGTACTTGTCAACAAGGTGGCAAGAGCTGGCCAATCGTGTTAGCAATGGGGTACATGAAGGGGGTGCTTAGCAAATACCTACCCGCCAAAATAAAATCAGACGTCAGATTCTTAATTCAAACCGAGACCATTGGCTGTCCAATGAAATGAGCTACAACCTCTACAGTATGAGCACCGGCCGGAAGCCTGCAGAGCTTCACAGGAAGCCGTTTAGATGGGGGTAGGGCAGAGCACATTCTCATCCAAGTCCACGCAAGTTCCAATTACGAACGAATTCAATTTGGATTAAGCAGTGTACGCTTTGCTGGCATTTTCCTTCCATAAAAAATAGGTTTATGGCGCTAATATATTTTGCCTGCCTTTTCTATGCAAATGAGAGCCTGCTAATCTGCTTTGGGAACTTCCGTTTGATTGCATTTCCAGTCCGGTAACGTGTTGCACTCTGTGTAATGCACACAAATCAGTTATAATTCACAGAAATTGCCCTAAGCCGCATGTTATTCGCTGGAGCGTCTGCTTTGCATCAGAGCACATAATGGGGGTGATGTGGAAAAATACGAGTTGCCAGTGACATTTTACTTTGAGTTTATTTTGATAGCGGTTTAATGGCGGGAACACTCATATCATAGCGGAAGCCTGGCTAATGCACATTTGCTGGTGCGGTAGTTGCAACATGACAGAGCACGAGCTTGCCCTGTCTGGATAGAACCCGGCCGTCCACTTGCTGGAATGCATCGAGAATTCCTCACAGAATAAAGGCGGACTGTGCTGAATTCCACACGCTCAACTCGCCTAAACTGCATTAAAAAAAACAAAAAAACAATGAGCAACTATATCGGAATACAATAGCAGCTGCGTCGTAGGAGTATGCACAAGCTGCCCTCGAATAACTCATGCGGCCCATGAACTGGGCTCAAAATCCTGTCAGTGCCCTCAGTGGCATGTATTAACCCGAGCTGCCTTTGTGACAACTCATTACGAAGCAGCGCAATAAGTGGGCCCTTTGCTCAATGTTCCTCATGGGTTATTGGGCTGGGGTGTTGTGGACAGGCAGTTGCCAAACTACCAGACCCAGGCATGCCACAGATATTGCTATATTGCTCTGTTTCTCTGTAAATAGTGTTAAGGTAATGTTACGATCCCGTCTTTAAAAAAAAAAAGAATCGTGGGAAACGCCTAATTTGAAACCCCCCCTCCCTAACCCGAACTTCCACCTAACGATTTGGCTTCACTGTAAATCACATGACAACCTTCCCCCTTTTAAACACAGAGTAGGGAGCTAACCCATCTCTTTAATGAGTTTTATGGGTTTAGTCTTTGCCTGGACGGGGCGCCTGGCGTTTGACAGTTCTGAGCAGACATGGGTGGTCTGTCCACGATCCACTCACCATCATCATCTGTGACCTCTCCATTGGACTCCTACTCATCTCCCCAGTACGGGTCTTCAGCATCTGTCCATGTCCCTCGATCGTCACAACTATCCTGTACCTCCTCCGGGGCTTCCCAGGGTGTTGCATTTCTTGTGATTGTCTGTCCCTCAGCATCCATGGCAGTGACCATTGTTCCTTTCACGTTGGTGACTGTGAGCGGGCTAGGTTCAAAGCGGGAGTCTTCCTTCCTCCTTTGGGTTTGGCGTACTAGCACTCTGTCACTGTTTTTGAATCTGTGTTCCTTGGCTCTTCTCTTCACATCAGCTGCAAGTTTCATTTTCTGTTTTTCCTCAGCATCTCTGATCCTCAAGTCGCCATCCTCCGGCGTGGCGCCTCCCTCTCGTGGACTTTGTGGCAGCCGTATCCGCAGTCTGCGACCAAATAGGAGGTCCGCCTTGCATTTTCCAATGGTGCTGTGAGCGATGTGACTGTAATCATGGAAGACCTGGTACAATATTTGCTAAAAAGGTCTGTTGAACAGGTGCGCCACCTGCAATGCTCTCTTGAGGTTGCCCATGAAGCGTTCAGCCATGCCATTGGTCTGGGGCCAGAGGGGTGTACTTTTCCGATTTTTGAACCTCATGTAATGGACGAAGTTTGCCAAGTCCATGCTGGTGAACTGTGGGCCATTGTCTGATTTTATTATTTGGGGGATGCCGTATACAGTGAGAATGTGGTCCAGGGTGGGGATGACCGGTGGTTGCTACCAGTGATGCTATTATCTGTACCTCTGGATACCTGGATTATCCATCAACTACCACTAAGGCATATGTGCTATCACGTAGTGGTCCAAAAAAGTAAACAGCCAGCTCTTCCCACTGGCCCCTAGGGAGTGGTGACACCTGTAGGGGATTTGCTTTTGGGGCTGGCGCTACAGATTGTGCAGTTCTTCAGGGTGTCTTCCACCAGTTTGTCGAGCCCTTGAAACCAGATTTTCTGCTGCAGATTTTTTTTGTTTAGACTACCCCTCTGTGTCTCTCGTGGGCCAAGTCGACCACTTTCTGGTGCAACGACTTGGGCATGACGATTCAACAGCCTTTCATGATGATGTGGTCCTCTGTAGGGGCGAGCTCCTCTTGGACCAGTAACATAGCCTTTATGTTTGTTCCTTCACATGCTTTAGTTTGCCTTGGCTGATGCACTGGGCGAGGATGGCCAGCATGGGGTCACTTGCCGATTCTTGTTGTAGCGTCTTCCACGCTATTGGGAAAGGTTTGAGCTGCTGGATGATGTATTGTAAATATGCATCTGCAATGGAATGTTCTGGAGTAGACGGCCCTGTGGGGTGATGGGAGAGGTAGTCTGCTGGGTTTTTTACCTTGCCTGGCCTATGGGGGATGGAGAATTTTTAGTCATGGAGTCAGAGAACCCACCTTTCTAACCGCGGGGGCATCCGGGCCTGGGGGTTGCAGAGGATGTTGAGGAGGGCCTGGTGATCGGTGACTACTGTAAAAGCCTTCCTGAGCAGAAATAGGTGGAAGTGCTCACAGGCCCAGACGACTGCCAGATGACACCACTTTCATGTTATGGGGGTCGTATTGTGCCAGGAATGCGCCCACACCCATGGGGCTAGGGTCTACCGTCGCCTCAGTGTCCTTGGTTGTGTTGAAGTAGGCCATGTCTGAGGTCAAGGCAATGCAGACACAAATGTCTGTGAAGGCAGCCTCACTTTTGGTCGTCCAGATGAATTCCTGCCCATTCTTGGTCAGCTCTCTCAGTGGGGCACTCACTGTTGCACAGTTTTCCAAGTACTGTGAGCAGTAACTGGCCAGCCCTAGGAATGATCTAAGGTCCAATACTCCCATTGGTCACAGGGTATCTTGTAATACTTGACTTTGTCCTGGTCTGGGCTCATGCCCTGGTCAGAAAATATGTGACCAAAGAACTTTGAGTTTGCTTCCCAAAGTCACATTTGTCCTTGTTGAGCATGACGTTGGCCGCTCCTAGGGCCCTGCACACTGTGTAGGTTGTCATTGGGAAGTCAATGCAAGAGCACAAAGACCAAACATGTGCCAGAGTGTCTGAATTAAAGCGATGACATCATGATCACCTGGTGGGTCTCCTCCTGGAAGATATCTGCAGCTGACGATATGCCGAAGTACAGGTGTTTGTAGCGGAAAAGCCCAAAGTGGGTTACAAAAGTGATATAACGAGACTCCCTCACTAGTTCCAGCTGATCTCTTTAAAATCTGCAAGGAGCTGGCCAACCCCGCTGCAGTCTCTACCTCTCCTGTCCCCTCCCAGGCCCTCTGCACGGCACCGGCCTCTCACTTCATTTAAATAACTCAGGACATCCTGTCCTCACTCTCCTCCTATCACCTCCTCCCCTCTATTCCCTGCCCTTCCTCTGGCCCTTCTGCAGCCGCCCCTCCTCTCTCCTTCTCTGCCTTTCCCCTTTTTTCTGCTGACAAGGTTTTGAGACAAGTCCGATCTATAAAAGTCTCGTCAAAACAGGTCCACCCCTGTTCCTCCAAAACTATCAAGGACCGTATTGACTCCTTGGCTCCTGCCCTTTCTTTTTTTTTAGTTTTTTTTTTTTTATTATTTATTTTCAAGAATACCACAACATAGAAATACTATGTACACAAAATTACATCATAAAGTAATGACAACAAAGCAAACAAAACTATATACCTCTGAAAAAAAACCCTCCCCCCAGGAGTCACAAAACAATCAATGAATTGGTCTAATATAATAGCAGAAATTTACCCCAAATCTTGTTAAATAATGTAGTTTTCTTCTCTCTGATATAAAACTCTCTCCATATCCGCTAGAGAATGCATTTCTGAAATCCATTCTTCAATAGTCATAGGGTTAGACGTTTTCCAATGTCTCAAAATTATTTTCTTCCCCACCATTGCCCCACGAAAGATCCATTTCTTCTGGGAAGTAGTCAGGTCGTCCAATAAATCCCCACAGCCTAGTACAATTGTCTTAAAATCCATATGAACCGTCTCCTCCAAAATCTTTTCACAGATCTGATCAAACTCGAACCACAAACCTCTCACCCTCGAACATCCCCACAACATATGCTCCAAGGTGCCCTCCTCATGTGAACACGCCCAACATTCCGAGCTGTCACTCATCCCTCTTTTCATCATTCTCTCAGGTGTCCAGTATGTTCTATTCAAAATCTGTATTTGACGCAACCTATCAGCAAGATTCAAAGAACACAATTTCACATTCTCACAAATACTTGTCCAATCCTGCTCAGTAATATCCTCACCAATTCTCCGATTCCAATCCAATCTCAAAGCATCATTAGCCCGATAGTTCGACACAACCAGTCTATAGACATAACTAACCAGGCCACATCCACTCACTCCAGGTATCCATCCAAGCATGTCTATGTTGATTCTCTTTTCCAAGTCCACCTCCCCCACCGCCCTCCTGATCTTCCGATAGTCCGACAAACAAAAAGTAGGAATTTCAAACTTCAAGCGAAATTCCCTAGCCGTCATCCAACGCAAACCATTGAACAAATCACTAATCCAATGCACCCCGGCTAGAAACCAATCCTGCCAGAACAAAGTTTTCCCTTCAAGCGTAATACAAGGATTCATCCAAATTGAAGCACTCGGATCTCTCAAAGCATTGAAACCCAGACACTCACACAAGGCCACCCAAGAGTTCCGTAAACTCCTAGTTAGTAGGCCTTCCACGCTTGTTCGCGATGGCTTACTGGTCAAAATGGCCCTATGCGACAAAGGGCCGACATGGTTAGACTCTGCACACATCCAGTCCTCATGTTCCGATTTTAGAAAATCAAAAATATTCCGCGACATAAACGCCAGATGGTATGCCTTAAAATTAGGGACCCCCAGCCCACCCTTAGACAAAGGCAATTGCAATTTGCTAATCTTCAGGCGAGGAGGTTTATTATCCCGCAAAAATTCCTGCATGAGGCTATCTAACTCACGCCAAAAATGCTTTTCAATATCTAAAGGGATCATACTCAGAACAAAATTCACGCGAGGAGTCGACACCATTTTCAAAGCATTCACCTTCCCCCAAAGGGAAAGGTGCAACACATTCCATCTCTTCAAATCTGATTTGAGGTTAGTACACACCATCATCATATTTTCTCACAAAATCAGCAACATTAGGCAAAATCCATACCCCCAAGTACAGTAGTTTTTCAGCACACCACTTGAATCCCAACCGGGTTATAAATTGTTTGTCACACAGCTGCACTAACGGTAAAACCTACGATTTTGCCCAAGTAATCTTATAACCAGAACACTGGTGAAAGGCTTCGAGAATGTTCATAAGAACCGGTACTGACTCACCAAGATTCTTGAGGACCAATAACAAGTCATCTGCGTATAACCAAATTTTTTGCAACATCCCCCAACAACTTATGCCTTGTAAACCCTCCTCATTTCTCAATGCTATAGCCAAGGGTTCAATACTCACTACGAATAACAAAGGAGACAATGGGCAACCTTGTCTCGTGCCACGTTCCAAATCAAAAGGTGCCGACCTCTGACCATTAGTTTTGACATAAGCCGTCGGCCTGGTATACAGTAGTCTAATCCATGAACAAAACTCAATCCCAAAACCCATCTTTTCCAATACTTTAAACATAAATCGCCAGTCAACTCTATCGAATGCCTTTTCTGCATCGAGTGATAGGACAGCTGAGTCCTCAGACAACTCTGACGCCTTCATGATCGTACACAGCAATGTTCTCATGTTACTGGACGTCATCCTACCTTTAACAAAACCAGATTGGTTGCGATCTATCAACCCCGGCAAAAGATTCTCCATTCGCAGAGCCAGAATCTTGGCCAAAATCTTATTGTCCACATTGATCAAACTAATCGGTCTGTAGCTGGACGCCATTGTTTCATCCCTGCCTTTCTTCAGAAAGACAGAGATAGTTGCATGTCTAGTAGAGTCCGGAAGTATGCCCCTAGCCTTTGAAGTCTTATACACTTCCGTCAAAAGTGTCAATGCCGAATTATGCAACCAATCTATAGAATTCAACTGGCAGTCCATCAGGCCCTGGAGACCTACCAACATTCAATTTTGATATCGCAAACTTGACTTCGTCCACCGAGATATCTTCCTCCAATAAAGTAGAATCCTCCCCTGAAATTCCAGGGACCTGAATCTCATCCAGGAAATCTCCATTATCCGCATCAATATGTGACTCATTCTTATATAAATCCACATAAAACGTTCTGAATACTTCATTAATACCATCCGGAGTGAAAGTGACTTGACCATCAGAATCAGCAATAGACAGAATCGAACGCTCAGACTCTCTCAACCTCAATCTATACGCCAACCAGCGATCACATTTCTCCCCATGTTCAAAATAAGAGCATTTTTGGTGGAAATACTTCTTATCCACTCTACCAGAAATCAAGTCCCTCAACTCTCTTTTTAGCTTGTTCAACTGGGGAAGCAAATCCACTCTTGTGGGATCCACCATCAGAACCCCTGACAAATCTCTGATCTTCAGTTCTAATACATTCTGTGTATTGTCCCATTTTTTTTCAGACCACTCGCTAAACTAATAAACATACCTCGAACAGTGCACTTAAATGCTTCCCAAACCATATCAGATCCAACTTCCCCAGTACAATTCTCCTCCACAAAATAGTCTATTTCAGTTGCAATTTTGTCCATCTCATCCAGATTGTCCAGCAATATGGTATTTAGTCTCCAAGTTTTTTGTCTACACAAAGTATAACTCCAATCCAAATCCACCGAAACATGAGCATGGTCAGTCAGCACAATATTACCTATACTACTTGTTTTGTATTCCTGCAACAAATCTCCTGCCATCAACACCATGTCAATTCTGGAATATGTAGCATGTGCACCGGAATAAAAAGTATATTCCCTCTTTAAGGGATTTTCTATTCGCCAACAGTCTTTCAGATTATGTTCCTCAAGCAGATCATGAAAAGCCCGAGACTGCATGTTCATTCTACGACAATGTCTAGTATTGCTCCTGTCCAAAGTTGAATCCACAACTGTATTGAAATCGCCCTTTCTGACTTCTGCAATCACTCCTTCGCCCCTGGAGTCTTCCCAACCCCTCTCAAGCACTCCCTTGTGCACCCCTTCTTAAGAAACCCTCTTCTGACCCTTCCTGCCCAGCTAACTATCGCCCAATCTCTATCACTCCCTTCCTTGGCAAGCTCCTGGAGAAACTGGCCATCTCCCAGCTTAATCTCCATGCTGAATCTGTTGGTAGTCTTCATGACCATCAGTCTGGCTTCAGAGCTGCCAGAAGCACGGAAACTGCTATCCTGAACATCCGTGAGGACCTGCTCTCGAACCTTGACTCTAACATTCCATGTGTTCTCATTTTGCTTGATCTCTCTTCTGCCTTTGATACTGTCAACCATACCATCCTGCTCAACCGTCTCCGTGATAACCTGGGTATCTGCTATGCAGATGATACCGAGCTCATCTTCAGGCTACCCTCGGCCTCCTCTTCTCCTTCCCTCATCTCTGACTGTCTTTCTGCTATCCAGGAATGGTGTGCCGCCAACGACCTCTGCCTTAATGCCAGTAAGACTGAGATTCTACCCATCGGCACACCCACTCCCTCCTTCCCTGCAGCTCTCTGGCCGGCCTCTCTTGGCCCTCTTCCTGCCCCTACCTGCAAGTCAAAAAACCTTGGGGTCATCTTCGACTCCACACTCTCCTTCTCTCCTCACATATCCGACGTCTCTAAGAAGTCACACTACCAGCTACACCTCCTCAGAGGTATCCTTCCTTTCCTCTCTTTCCCCCAGAAGCTCACCATCTCTAGAGCCCTGGTTCTCTCGAAGCTGGACTACTGTAACAGCCTCTATCTTAATCTGCCTGCCTCTACTCTCCGCCCTTTGCAACTCATCCAGAACAGGACTGCGAGACTTGTCCTTGGCCTCAAGCCCAGGGACTGTATCTCTCCAGGACTGAAATCACTACACTGGCTCCCAGTGACTGCGAGGATCAAGTTCAAAACCCTCTGCGTTGTCCACAAGGCCGTCTGGGGCCTTGCGCCAAAATACCTTCAACTCTCTCTTCCTAAATATTTTCCTTCTCGAGCTCTTCGCTCATCCGCCTCCAACTCCCTCAGGGTCAGCCGCTTCTCCAAACAACGAGTTGGGGGCAGATCTCTCTCCGCTGCAGGGGCCTCCCTCTGGAACAGCCTTCCTGCCTCCCTGAAACTTGAGGAGAACCATCTCCGGTCCGGAAGCACCTCAAAACCTTCCGCTTTGCCTCTGCTTTCTCTCCGCCTCTCCCCTGCTAAAATTACTGAAACTGCACTGAATCTGCAACTGGGCCACTCACCGTTCTCGGTCCTTGGCCCAGCCACTCTCCCCTGCACTGCCTCCCGGGCAACCCCTGCACTGCGGGACTGTGTCTGTATCCCTACAGCCCCCCTTCCCAGCACTTGTCTGCACTTACCTCGCACTTGCCACCAGCTGGCCCTTATTATTTATCCTGCATGCTAATAAACCTGTACTGCACTTTCCCCTCTCCCTTTCCCCCTTGCACTTTTCCCATCCCCTCTACATTTGCACTTGCGCGATCTGAATGACACCTGGCCTAGTAGGATCGTTGTCTGTCTCCTCTTGTTCCCCCCCGCCTCATCGCACCTTGAAACACTTGTGTATAGGCGCGTGACAAATGTCATATCATATCATGGTAACCTTTGGTGAGGTCGAGCTTCGAGACTACAGTTGCGCCATTTCGAAGGTGGATAATATCCATTATTCTCTGACCTTGGTGTCACTTTCGTTCTATAGCCATGTTCGGGTGGTGCATGTCTACGCACAAACGAATGGAGCCCTCAGCCGACTTCTTGGGTACTGGTATAATGGGGGACACTCATGGGGTGGGTCCCACAGCCAGCTCTATGATGTGAATGTCTAGTAGGCGTCTTAGCTCCTCTTCTATTTGTCTTCGTACATTTAT
Organism: Ambystoma mexicanum; assembly: GCF_040938575.1. Taxonomy (NCBI): domain Eukaryota; kingdom Metazoa; phylum Chordata; class Amphibia; order Caudata; family Ambystomatidae; genus Ambystoma; species Ambystoma mexicanum. Next base: position 61,009,979 of record NC_090928.1, read on the forward strand.
CGGTATGCCCCTATAATGCTGGGCAACTGGTTTGGATCAATGTGGAGTCTTACTTTGCAGTCGTGCAATTTTCCGAGACCTTTGAAGAGGTACGGGTAGATCTTTGTGACTTCTCCTTCAGGGGGCATATATTTGTGGGCCATCGGGTTGTATAAGATGTGGACAAATCCCATGTCGATGGCTATCCTGAAGCTCAAAATTCAGCTGCTGTTGGCATCTGTGGAGAGGACATGTAGTTGTATCCGTGCTGTGTGCGACTTGTGTGCGCAGACCGTGGTGAAGGTGCCCTTGCACGGCAATGGCATGTTGGAGCCATAAGGGAAGATATCGACTTGCGAGGGCCGCAGTTCTGGCAGATGGGGCATGCGATTGTAGGCCTCTTCGCTCATGACATTGACGGTTGCGTCCGTGTCAATGAAGAATTCTATCTGCGTGTTGCATACCTGGAGTGTCAAGATGGGGCTATGTTCTTTTGCCATCTCGTTTCGCCCATACATATCCTTTCCTCCTTTGGCTATTGTGTGAAGAGGAGGAATCGATCCCCGACTGTGAACATATCTTCATGTAGCAGACACTTCTTCTGAGTCTATAGGAGGATCTTCTGTGGGGGGACCGGAATGATTTCCTGGGGTTCTGTCGGGTCTTTTCATTCTCTGAGGGGCGGTATCTCTTGCGCTCGTAGCTCACTCTCCTGTCTTCTGGTCATGTATTGGATGGCATCTGCTGCTTCTCGGGGAGGTTGAAGGGGCAGGAAGTGTCGGGGCATTCTTGCAGACTGTTCTAAGGTGGTCATCACCACAACATGCTGCGCACTTCTGGCCGATGGCTGGGCACGCGCCTTCATGGGGGAACTCATATCTGCATTGTTAGCACAATTTTGTGGATTGCGTAGGTTTGTCATGCTGAGCTGGTTCCAATTTTCTAACGGTTTCCTGGTCCTTTGCATCTGCTGATATCACCCTTCCCAGGCCAACCATTTGTTGTTTGATCACCGAGTCGGTGCGGGCCGTTGCCAGTATTTCGTCGAGGGTCCTCTGCTTCTGGAGTAGTTTGTGTTTGAAGTCAGCAGACCCGCACCCCACAATGACCTGGGAGCGCAGAGCCTCATCATGTGAGTATAGGTGGAAAGCGCAGTGCTTCATGCGGATGCTCAGCCGCATAACGTAGTTGCGCATGGTTTCACCTTTCTCCTGCATGGTTGTGAGAATGATATGCCTCTCGTAATCTAAGTTGGTGTGCTACGCAAAATAGGTGTCCAGCTCCACTTGGATTTCCTGGTATGTGGTCTTTTCTTCATCAACCAGCTCATAGACGATGTCCCTTACCGCCACTCCCACTGGCAGCCTGAGGATGTTCTTTTTCCTTTCTTCATCATGGGGCCCATCACCCCCACATACACTCTAAAGTTTTTCATCCATCGGACCAACCTGGGTCAAAGGTTGCCTGTGTCCCTGAGATTGAATGCCTGGGGTAGTTGCCACGGGGCAGTTTCCTGTGTTGTGTCTCTTATTGCAGCAGGGAACTGGCCTGGGCTGCCAGTAATTGTATCTCCGGATAAGTTCAGATAAAAGAAAAAATATGCACAAAAAATAGAAAATCAGAGATAGGTGCATTACATAAATAACTCTGCAACAACCGGGAGAGGGATTGCTTTTTAAAATCAAATTTAAAAGAAGTCTACCTCTCTCTTTAACAACCTTAACATCAACAATATTCTTTTTTTAATTAAAATGCAGCCATATACATGGCTCTTTATAAAACATAATAAAAACGCAAACAAGATTATAACCACTCGTTTCTTGTACAAAAGAAAACAGAATAGCATACTAGATGCACTAAGCATGTGGTTTGTGTCTAATTTTCCGCAGTCATTTGTTCACCTAAATCAACCAAGTTCTAATGCATAGCCCAAATGTGGTAATATGGTAAATCAGTATAATGTTATTACCTTCCAAATATTGTAGCCAAAGACAATCACTATCAGTATACAAACGTTTTATATCCCCTGATACTTCAAAGACTTTAACTCTTTGCTAATTTAATGCATAATGTAGGTGGTTAGCAAACTCTATGGGCCTCATTACAACTTTGCTGGTCCAGCAAAAATGCTGGTAATTCTGGCACCAGCATTTTTTCCAGGCTGGCAAAGTACATGGGGGGCCACGTATCTCCTGACAGGCCTGACCAACTGGTATATCAGGCCCCCACTGGCAGATAAATGACTCAATCACCAGCACTGCAAATGACAGTGCCGGTGATTCAGTAGTTTCCACCCCATGGAGTGCTTTATGAAATGGGAACTCACTGCTGTTGCCGTCACCCGTAATATCCCGATAATACTGGGATATTGTGCCCGGTAACAGTAAGGCGAGTTTGTTGTAACCCGCCAGAATTACCAGCAAATTACCGGCAAACCCGTAATGAGCCCCTATTTCTCTAGTGTTGCATAGTCTGCAAGTGCATTCCTCCCTGGGTACACCAAATATGGCCCCAGTACCTCAAGAGTGTTGACTAAATGAAACAGATTTGTAATATAGTCCATACGTAAAAACGAGTTAGGGAAAGCAGAAAGATAATTTGCAGGTAGTGTCTGTGGCTCGCGTAGGCCATCATCATCCCTACTGCTGGATATTGAGTCAAGACTGATACTTTTGATCATAGTCAATTTCATTAATTTAGCATTTTATCAATCTTTTCGAACTTTTCCTTGAAATGTTTGCCAGGTCAATCTCCAGCTTATGTTGCCACAGGGTTCCTTCTGTCATGGTGTGAGAGCAGGTGGAATCCTTAGGCAATATTTAGACTGTAAGGGCCCAATTCATGGAACTTTTACCACGGTGCAGTGACTTTGCACTGGTCCAAAGTGACTTTGCACTGCCAACAAACACGTGGAAACGGCCCCAATTCACAGAGTGGTGCAAAGTGGGTTTTTGAGGAGCAAAGTGACTTTGCACTGCAAAAGTACTCTTTGCACTGGCTAAATAGGTGGTGCAAATATTATTTATGCAGTGCAAAGTGACTTTGCTTTGCAAAAATACACTTTGCGACGCTCTGTGCATCAGGGCTGGTTCAACTTGGTTGTTGCAACACAATATAGAAAGAACCACTTAATTTTGAAAATTATTCTTGCTTCTAGGGTCCCTACATATAACTAGATGCCCCTACACAAAGAGATTCTTGCTGTCCCTCACTTGAAAAAAACGTTCCCTAGATAGCGCTATTGTAACGCCTATCTAGTGTGAGGGATAGTCAAGGAGCTCGCCCTATCCCCTCTCACTACTTTCCTTGCACACTAAAAATGGTGCACACTTTTTGGGAGTCGATTATTCTTATTTAGTGTTATCGCTCCCAAAATGTGTATTTTATACAATTGCAACATACTTGTGTTTCTATTTACACGTTAGTTATATGTAGGGACCCTAGAAGCAGGAATCATTTTCATAATTAAGTGGTTCTGTCTATATCGTGTTACAAAAGATAATGGGTAAAGACAGAATTGGCTGACCCAATGACTCCATTTTGAATATAAATACTCAACTTGTTTGTTGACAGTGCAAAGTCACTTTGCACCGTGAATTAGGCCCTTAGTGACTTCTACCAATAAGGCTGACAGGTGTGTAGCACAACCTGTATTAACCAATTTATGATGGTACAAAACATATTGAATGATTTTAAGGAACTGTATAGTCTAATGCCGGGCCTCCATCTAAGCTCCATATATAATTTATTCGGATTTTTCTTGTATGGTATGAATTTTCTAATTTTGAATTTTTTCGACATTGATCTTAAGATGTGTTCTTGAATAGGTGGATAATTGCTTTAGCAAAGCTTGGAAACCACTCAGCGTCCAATAGCAGAAGATCGTCTGCATATATCAACCAACTCATTTTGGTAATTCCCAACCTAGGGGATAAGGATGCAGGAGTTCCCAGATGTAATAAGTCCGTCATGTAGAGGTTGAACAATATAGGGTCTAAAATACAGCCTTGTTTTAGGCCCTGAGAAGTGGGAAGGTCCACCGTCAAAGTGCCCGTTTCATCAGTTCTAACCCTCACCGAGGTTATGATATAACAAAGAGTTCATGATATTCAGAAGACCATAAGGCAGCCAACAATCCCTTAATTTGCACCATACTTTGTGGCTATTTACAGTGTTGAAGGTGCACTGAAGTCCACAAGGGCCACATAAACAGGATGATTATGAAAGCTCCAGGCACTCTCAATCACAGTGATGTTATCCAGAGTAGAATGGGCATTTCTAAAGCCAATTTCATTGAATGGTAAAGTCTTAATGCTCTCAGCCCATTCGTTCAATTCCATTAACAGGGTTCTTGCAAATGTTTTTGTGGGAGCATCAAGAATAGCTTAGATCCGGTAGCTCGCCGGGCCGGTGCTGGGGCCTAGTTTATAAATGGAAACAATGATACTCTTGGTTCAGGTCGCTTGAAAAAGGCCTGTCACACTAAGTCTGAAATAGATGGGATAAGACTTTGCTCCATACATCAGGATTTAGTTCAATTAAAGCATTACAAATACCATTTGGCCCTGGCGGCCTGATTTATTTACTGTTCCTGGAGTACTTGGTAATTTACTTAGTGTTTTGAGTGAATCTCCATTTTGCTTCTTGCCATGGGCAATGGCCCGATTCTTCGCTGTTGTGTCCTAGTGTTGATGAGATGAACCATACCCGTGCATCTTTAGGGGCACCTCTCACCACCTTTGAGTTCCCCTGATGACCGGTCAGTAACTGATGGAACTTGCGTGTTTCCCGGCCGTTTGTGATCTCAATCAGCTCCCACCATATCTCTAACTTTAATGGTTGCCTTTATGACTATATCCATGGGCGATACTGATTTCAGCAAAAGAGAGTGCTCCAGAAATGTTCCTTGCTGCACATCTCAGGTTCTTCCTCAAGGCTCTCTTTTGTCCAGAATCTCCATATCAAAAGTGTGCTCATGATCTTTATACAGATTAAATTCCATTTCAGAGAGTCTTCTGTAGGAACTAATATCTTTCCGAAAAGTGAGCATAATAATGTCAGAAATTAGGGCTTCAAAAGCATCCACATAATTAAGAAGGTTATCCCTAATGTCAACTGGTGTAGTTTGAGGGCCAGCCATTTCAGAAGATAAAACTTCTTTTAGTCAAAAATAGAGGACCAGAACAGGTGATTGTTACATATTCAATTGCACCCTTAAATGTGTCTAGTTTGCATGTTAAGCGATTATCTTTTGTATTGCTTTAGATTCTACCCACATAATCATGTACTGGATCAGGTAGGTTAGTCAAGCAGGAGACAATCAACGGAAAGTGGTCACCCTCAAGTCCCAAAATCAAATTGAAATAACGGGCATGGATAAAACAGTACTCTATAGTAGTGTAGCAGGTGGCACTTATCCTAGTGTAGCCACATGGAACGTCGTCCTTGCATCTACCATTTAGCCTTACACATCCATGGTTTTCTAGTGACTTTAACCATTCCCTACTCTTTGCATTACTAGATTTTTTTTTCAAGATCGCTGGGAGAATATTGGATTGATTTTCAAGATCATCTTGCTCAACGCAGGGGATTTTGGCATTAAAATTGCCTACACTTATTGTTGGGAAATCTGAGGTAAGGTCATACGATTCCAATAAATGCTCAAGTGTCTTCATGATTTCCATTGAATGGCAGAGTCCTGGTGGGTCGTAGATATTAATAATCATGGTTTTCATTGTGGAGGCAATTCCCCAAAATGAACCCAGCCAAAATGTATTCCAATGATGTGTCGATCAGCTGTGAAGCCAAGGAAGTGATAACGCTAATAAGTAAGCCCTGCTTCGGTCTGCCCTTAATTCCCTGTGAGGCGCACCTTTGAGTGGTTTTCCTGCCATTGCAAAAGAGCTCTTCTACACCCCAGTTTCTTGTAAGGCGATGACTGAATTCCTCAAGTAGTGCCCAAATTCCATCTGCATTTTGATAGCGGGAATGGATCTGTGTGGTCCATTTGAGAAAGTAAGGCAGAGTGTTGGCCCAACCATAACATTGGATTATAGCACTCTTGCCAACCAGGACCAATGAGTAGATGCTGACCCAGACAATGATTCCGCTCCAGCAGGCTTATAGTAGGTTTTTCTGCTTCCTTGTGCATTTACTGATATAAACATTTCTCCTTCATGTTTTGAACGTGACATATTAGATGCAGGAGTCGCCATGTGTTTGTGGCGTGGATAAGGGACCCTTTCTAAGAGACATATTAACCAGTCAACAGTCATAGCCCAGCTTCAGTAACTCATATTGGTAATACAATACCATATTCCTGATCTGAACTGAGGCCAGAGGTTAAGATATATTCTAAACATTAAAACCATCACCTCTTCTGTTTTTCTATTGTCACCCTGATTGGAACGGGTATGCCCAGACATCGGTCCTGTACCTGCTGGGCCTAGGGACCCAAGCTACTCATCACTGATGATGCCCATTAAGGCCAAAACATGCCATGGGATGCTTGTGGTCTCATGCAGAAGGGATGTGACCTGGCAGTTCGGCTGGACCGCCCCTTTGGGGGTGGGATGAAGACTGATTTGTATGGCAGGTGAAGAACGATGGTCTGGAGGGTTGCCCAGACCAATGCCAGAGGTTAAGATTTATTCTGAACCTTCCAGCCATCACATCTTATTTTTACTGATCTTATTTAATACAAAATACACAATTGCCATAGCAAGACTCAATTTGCAATTGGTTGATGATTTTGATGTCACACAAATCAATCAACCAAAGAGGGAATATGGAGTGAATAAGATTGAGTATGCACCTCCTAGTTAATGAGCAATCACATTACTTGATATATAATATAAGCTTTGAACTTTTTGGGCTCCTTCAAGATAGTTTTGCTCATGAGACACAGGAATGTTATTGTCTGTGAGGGATGCCAAGTCAGGTGTCAAATAGCCACCAGACACAGTGTACGTACTGTAAACGGTAGATGTCGTTCTCTTAGGCCAAGAGGAAGTCCGAGAAGACTCCGTAGCTCTTTATTTATTTATTCTGGCATTTATAAAGTGCGCTAAACTGCATTCCTTTAATGGGGACGTCTGAATCCTTTAACTATGAAGGTGTCAGCTTAATGTTTATCATATCATTCGCTATTGGTGGCTCAGAGGGAAGAAATGCCTTGTTGGTAACAGAGGAAATAATTAAGTAATCTCGTATATCACTTGTTTTTTGTGATTGGCCTGGTGCTTTCCTGGTGTTAGTATCATTTGAAGCCCATGTTACTTCATGGGTGTTCATAGTAGTTTTTGAGTGTGTGTCTCGACCAATTGCTATACCTTAGACTTTTGCAGATGTATTTCCTCGATGGAGCATTTGGGTTTCTGATTTTTTTCACTTTCAATGTATTCTTTTTTACTAGATAAAATCTTCTTTCCATGGATATGCAAAGATTAAAAGTCACTGATTCCAAATGAATTAACAAGGCTGATTTCCTTTTGTTTTTATTGTTTTAGATCATTTAATTGCGCCCATACCCTCATTTATAGTTTTACACTTGGAATGCATACACCAACCATTCGGCTAGTGTTAGATTTGGTAAGGGATTTTCTAGATTTGAAAACCTTTCTAGGTTTATTAGTCTTTTCATTATTTGTTAAAGCTAGGGCAGAGGGGTTCAATCTGTAGTGTAAGCCAGTCTTCGGTTCCTTGAGTGAGATATCAAAGATATTCTCAGTTTTCATGGGCAGGGAAAAATTGGCAGTTCAATTGCTTTCCTTGGGTCTCCTTTCTAGAACATGGGGGTTCCCAAAACTCCTAAAAACCGTAGGGTTTTGCTAATGAGTACAGGCAGAGGCTTGGGGCTCCTACACAAAGAACGTGTTACTGATATAACAGGCTGGTTAGGCTTGTTGCTGACTTAAAAATGCCACCCATTCACTGTTCAGGCACATCAAAAATTTAAGAAAGCCCTCAGTTGCCTTAGGAGAAGGTTTTCAGTACTGGCTAATATGCAACTCCACCTTCTGCGCATTTTCTCAAATTTCAGCCTTGTAAATGGTAGCCTGAACATGTCTCAAATGGGAGTGCATGACATGAATTGTTTAGTCAAAGTGACCTGCATGCTATTAACTTCTACCCCCACATCCCTCACGGCGGCAAGCCCTTTAAGCAATGTGGTTGCAGTGAAAACAGAACATTTCACTTGGGCCTGTTTTTGTCTCCAACAGAATGGATTCTGCCAAGAAACTTCAATTTCAGAGTTATAAACATAGAGAGTGTTTTGCAGAAAAGAGGTGGCCCAACTGTCGGATCGTAAAGTATCTCCCGTCCCAAAAGGACCATGTGCTCCAAGCTTGCATCTAAGTTGAGATACATAGAAATCTGTATCCCTTACTTTAAGGACACTGCGGCACCTACTTTCTGCTACCATGACACCCCACCTGTATCCTCAGAGGTATTCTCCCTCTCCTCTCCTTCCCCCAGAAGCTCACTGTTGAACCTCAGGGTTATCTTGGACACCACACTATCCTTCTCGCCTCACATATCAGCCGTCTCTAAGAAGTCAAACTACCAACTGCACCTCCTCAGAGGTATTCTCCCTCTCCTCTCCTTCCCTGAGAAGTTCACTGTTTCTAGAGCTCTGGTTCTCTCTAGGCTTGACTACTGTAAGAGCCTCTTTTTAAATCTGCCTACCCCTACTCTCTGTCCTCTGCAACTCATCCAGAAAAGGACTGCAAGACTTGTCCTTGGCCTCAAGCCCAGGGATCGTATCTCTCCAGCTCTGAAATCCCTCCATTGGCTCCCAGTGGATGCAAGGATCAAATTCAAGACCCTTTGCATTGTCCACAAGGCCTTCTGGGGCCTGGGAACAAAATATCTCCAGATTGCTCTTCTGAAATGTCTTCCTACTTGAGCCCTTCGCTCCTCCACCACCATCTCCTTGAGGGTCAGGCGCTTTTCCAAGCAACGAGCTAGGGGCAGATCTATCTCTTCGGTGGGAGCCTCCACTGAAACAGTCTCCATGCCTCTCTGAAACTGGAGCAGAACATCTCCATTTCCCGAAGCAGCTCAAGACTTTCCTCTTCGCTCCTGCCTTCTCTCTTCCTAGCTGATGTCCTGTCTGATACTGCACTGGTTACCTGGCTACCCTCTGAACCCACCAAGGGCCCAGGTCCCTGCCCTCCCAGCTGCACACCTGCCCTTCCTCCTGGCAACCCTGCACTGTAGCTGTAAACCTAAAGTCCCCCTAACTGTACTATCAACTGCTGTTTTTTCACTTAAGCTTGCACTGCAACCTGCTTGCCGCACTTCTTGTTTCTTGATGTTTAGATCCTATGTCTTTCACTTGCTCCTCCTGCCTTCCCTCTGCACTTTTCTCCTTTCCTCTCCCCTGCACGTGCATGATCTCAATGCACTGGGCCTAGTAAGATCGTTATCTTGTTCCCTCTCTTATTCTCCTCCACTGCCTCATCGTGCTTTGAAACACTTGTATATGGGCACGCTATAAATAAAATATCACATCATTCTATGAGTTTTGCAGCACGATAGAGTTGCCCTCTGTTGTGAGAAAAGTTCTGAAACACATTTACAATTGGGCACTGATGCAACATGGCAATGAGATTCTGTGTAACAAGGTTGTGAGATGTGTAAGTTATTTGTCCCGGACGGAATACTAGTGGGGCTAAAGGGGTAGCTTGTAGATCTTTGTACATCATACAAGCAAGAGCCAAGATGACATTTTTGACTTGTAAAGTTAATGGCTACTGGTCATGCTCTCTTCCCATTTAATTGAATTTGTCTTAATTCACTGTACATTTTTTCATTCCTGTAGTCAAGCTTCACTCCAGAACTTCACAACATGGTTTCTGTAACTATTTTGATCATTAGCTCCCGGCAGAGGGGAGCCAGCCAATCAGGTGGCTAGGAATGCCGGCTTCAACTACCAGTGTAAGCCCATGTTCCAAGCTGCCTGATGGCATGAAGGCTGGCTCACCCCGCCGCCATCTTCCCCCCAGCCCCACATGCCCCTTTTTTGATTTTTAAGCCTCCCAACCCCCAAACTTACCTGATTGCGGCTGCAGCAGCACTTGCTGCCGCAGCCTCACCTTCCGCTCTGCTCACAACAGCCGCCATGGAAGGGGAAGGCGGGGCTTCGCTTTTCATGGTGGCCATGTCGGTAAAGGAGTTGCCCCTCATACAACAGGATGCCACACACATCCCGTTGTAGGAAGGAAAACACTTTTTTAGCACCCCGGGGTTGCCGCTTTGGTAACCCTGGGTGCTAATGGCCTAAACACTCGATCCGGCCCACTGGATCGGATGTCAATGCCAGATTCCATCATCTTTGGCTGACTCTCCACTCGGACCTCCCCCTCTCCATCTACCACTTCCATTACCAAGCGGAAGTTGCCCTGCTGCAAGTTTCCCATGTACCTCTCTGACCTGCCCCACTCCCTCTCCTCCAATGCAAAATTCACTGTTCCATCCACTGATGAAGCCTTCACTAACTTTAACATTGCTCTTAACACTCCATTTTCCTCTCACTTCCGTCTTACTACATTTACTCCTAAATCTTCCCCCTTCACGGTCTTAGATTACACCTTCCATCCGCACCCTTAAAATAACAATGAGGAAAAACCCTTGCAGTTGGCAAAGATCTAGATGCTCTTCGGATCAACAGACTACTCAAGAGTCAGGTTTGAAGTTAACCAACTTTTATTACACACACGGTGTGTGTAGCAACCGTAAAACGCAAGGATAAACTCAAGCAAGCATCACTAGGGTAATGTGTTTCTGGATGGAAGACACATGCAGAATATGACATTCCTTGTTGTCCTGACCACACGTCCCTTTTCCCAGGCTCTTAAAGGTTGCAGTGCCACATGCCTACCATCAGAATAAGTGTATTCCCCTTGCCTAAGGGGATACTTAGGACGATTACCAGAAGGACTTTGCCCAGCCCCTGGGAACTGAGGGGGAAGACTGAGGTTATTCCCACCTACTATCCAAGGGGTGCCCTCTTGGTCTTGAGCACACCAAAGGCTCAGATGTCCTGCTCCTTGCTATCCCTGGCTCTTGCCAGAGTCTGGGCTATAGCGCTAGCTTGCTATTAACGCCTCTCTGTCCTTCTGGTAATCACAGGTTCTTGCCAGGTTCTGGGTTTTAACTCCCATCAGGCTGGCAGCTTTTTCTTGGTGGTCTGGGCTATAGCCCCTTCCAGGCTCTCAGCGACTTGTTTCCCCAAGTTGCCTGATTGATGTAGTGGGCGGAGCTACAGCTCTCACTAATCGCTGCCACCTCACTTGCCCCTCTGCTACTTCTCCCACAGCTGCACCACTCTGGATTGCCACCCAAACTCCCCCACTCTCTTATTTCTTATTTCCCCTGTGCCCTTTTCATTCTCTTCAGCCGGTATTAATGGGGTACTGGATTGGTTGTGCTGTTCTTTCCATCACTAGCATGCCCCCAGATTGGCTGTGGTCTCTTTGTCCCACCTCTCCACAATGTGTTCTCCTCATTCTCATACCTTTCAGGTGCTTGGGGTCACCCTCCCCTCTAGGGTTCTTGATTGACTGATTTGTCTATGCATCTGCTGGCCAAAGCCGTGGCGGCGGCCGTGCTAAAGGTCATGGCACCTGTGCACCTCTATCCTTCTACCAAGTCACCCCTTAACTGCCCCTTCCCCCTGCTGGTAATCTAACGTCAACCTTTATGTCTGTACGCAGAGTGCAAGTTCCTTAGCGTCCACACAATCCTTTACTTTTTACTAAGCAGTGTATCTCCAGTGTGAGTAGGCTCATCAGTACCTTGCCTCTTGTGTTGTGTGCTCTCTGCATTTTCCTAAGTTTCATGTTCTAGACCTCATTTACCACTGGAACCCATCCTCTGCCTTGTGTGATATTCCCATTCTGCGTTATATGCAACTACTTATGGGAAAATCTGCATTCCTCTGGGAAGCCTTATTTCTAGAATCTCTCACTACCGGAAGTGCCCTGTAATTGTAGTCGCAGACATCCTCTTCCACAAACCAAATCTGTTTTTTTATTAGGACCTTCCTGGTCGCAATCACTGCTGTGTTTATCGCTTTTATTTAAGTAGTGGGATTTTTCTCAAATGGTCATTTACCAGCTTCTTGTCTATTCTAGTCTATGTAGTGGTTGTCTAAAAAGGTGGGAAATGAAAAGAAAGGGTAAGGATTAAATATTCTAAAACTCGGCAACTCCGAAGTATACGAGAATGCTCCACTTGGCTAAAATTACAGCTTGGTCCAAAGAGAAGGACTCAAGAATTCTCTACAAAATCAGGCATGGATTCTCTAAGTAAATCTAGGTTGCAAAAGGCTGTGCCCATTTTCTTAATCATGGGACTTCACCACTGTCCACTGGTATCAACACCTTCTCCAACCCCCATTGTTCCAAGCTGGGTGCCTCTCTCAGAGAATGCCAATTAGAAGCTAGCCCCTTCCTGCCATCAAAGGTCCTCTTGCATGCCAGATCGGCCGGAAAAAAATGTTAATTTGGTTTCGCCAAATTAAATATGACATATTTGTGCATTTTCCTGTTTAACGCTATACCATATAAAAACATTCCTTCGTCTCTTTAGGCAATCATTAGCATTCAGAGCAGGGGAGCCAACCAATCAGGCTGCTCGGATTGCTGACTGAATCCCATGATCGCAGCCTGAGTTCCCAGCAGCCTGGCTGCTCCTTCCCTGCCCCGCCATTCCCCCCCACCCTTCCCTCCCTGCCCCTCTATCACACTCACCTTATTGTTTGCCAGCTCCAGCCTCCGTCCTGGCCAGCCGGCCATTGTGCAAATGGAAGAGGGGCTCCGAATGGTGCTCCACCTTCTGTCTCCACAGTGGCCACCTGAAGTTCATTCAAAGAAAATGCATTGCCAGCAGCACCCTGGGTTTCTGGATTGGAAACCCGGGGTGCTAATGGCAACAATAACTGGTATGGTGGGCCTCACTGGCCCGGTAATGGCACTAAGTCCCAGTGTTGAGGAAGTGCACCAAACCAGTTAATGCCAAAGTGAGTGTGAATTCCAAGCTTAAAAACCAAGTCTATGCTCCTCTTTATTCTTCTAACAGCTTCCATCTCCCTAGACAATCAGCAGGCTTGCCATGAAGGCTCTAACTACCTGTTAAGGCAGAATTCCAAGCTTTTCTTTGCAATGTGTGCACAAGGATGTATGGACAAAGCTGCGTCAGAGGAAGCCCCAGGTGAGGCTGACCCCCCACCCCCTCTATACAAGCTCTCCATCTTGTTAGAACCCTTATTGTGGGGCTCTATTGTGTTCAAGATGATCTTTGCCCTCGTTAAAGGTCCAAGGCTTTGGCTCAGGAACACTTCCTGGGTGGAGGTCACCTACTGCATTATAGAGTATTGCATTCTGAAGCATTAGAGCCTGCACCAGAGGGCTCTATCAAGCTTCCCCCATCATAAGGCATTAATATTGAAATTCCGGATGATACAATGACAGATAATAAAATCACAATGTCTGTATAACAGAGCATTACGGATGCTAGCGTGTTGCTAAACTATGCTAGATTTCTGTTATGTTTACCAAGACCCTTTGCTCTATCAACTTCCTGGAACATTGGCATTCAAAATAATGCCATTCTTTTATCCAGAATATTTTTCTATCTGGCACCCTTGATTTCCAAAGAGTGCCCAATAACTAATCTTTCACTAAACTAAATTGAAGTATGCTTAAAAAAGGCAGATGATAATTTGAGGGGAAGAGATGAGAGGAAGGAATTGGAATATGAACGCTCCCTATATCCATCCCCGCCACGTGTTACTGATGGCCACAGGGGAAGCCCCAGATTTTGGAATGTATTGCATCCTCTCTCAGCAGGTGTCAGGGGCTGGGGGAGGGGGAAATGACGTAACCAGTGAAAAGGAAGGAAATACTTGCCTTGACAGTACATCTTAAGGCCCAAGAGGATGAAGGTGGACACCGATCAGGATTTGCGAGTACAGCAGCTGTACGAATCCCACGCTAGTGCGTGACGGTTTCTACACAGCTGCATAAATGTATAGTGCTTCCAGAGAAAGGCGCCCTGAGGGGGAAGGATTGATTTGCTGGAAGTATTTATGTATTTATATTGGCTGATGAGGGGCTTGTCCGGGTTCCCAGATTTGGGGCCAGGAAGTAATCTGTTTCCGTTCTTTGAGAAAAACATGGCCTGGAGAGTTACTGAGGTTTCTTATTTCTCGTTTTTAGAAAGTCGCACAGGACTAGCCATGTCTTAAAGAAGGCTACCTTTGTAACTAGTCCGTGCCCCGTGCCCCTCATCACCTCTATACGCCAAGCAGCATGGGAATGGAGGGCAACAAGACGTCGTTTGCTAGTCTCTCCGCTCTCACTAGTCCAGTGTGGCCTGCATGGGCCATTTCATGATCTTGACTGTTTTTCAGGTGTTGTGCAATTGTTATGGGTCGCCACTCTGGTGTAACTTAAAGTAGGGAGCGTAACCGGGTGGGGTGCACACGCAGGAAAACACCATGCAACAATCACTCATAGGTTCTGTACAGGAGATGGGGCAACGTCTCATCTGTGGCTGAATTTCCCGCAGGAGCCAATAGGGTCCACCCTGTGGACACATTTAGGCGATTCTCCAGGGGTGCGTGAGACTTCTCAGCCTCAGTAGGCATATACACCACGGTGGACAGGAGGCTAGTAGGGCCGTGCAGTGGGAAGACGAGGAGAAGAACAGGCATGCTACCTGCTGTGTGTGAGACACTCTGGGATGCTAGTATGAGTGTTGACCCTACCCACAGGGGCTCTAGAGGGATGCAAGTGTCCTACATACTGCGAGTTAGCAAAAGATTCTTGCTACTGAATCAGCATCATCAGAGGAAGACATTCTCAGTGTCAACCTTGGAGGTTTGGGCTATCATGCATAACTCGACTCGGAAGGATAGCTCAGCGGCAACATGCTCACATTGGAAGCAAGACAACATGGAGCAAAGCAGGTCCGATCCGCGGGTCTGCGGTTAGAAACTTCTGGGTATTAAGCATGTTATAAATTACCTATCATATCATATAACTCCCAATGCACTTTATGTGAGAACTGAAGATGGATGGACAATGGACAAAAAGTAACGCTATGGCACAAGACAATGTTGATGGAGGCTGCAAAGAACAAGCACAAAGTAGGGCAATGCTGCGACGTATCCTGATTTGGAAGGAAATATCGTGTGCCATGTCTGTGACAGGAGAGACTTGTGTCCAAGACATGAAATGAAGCTATGTTACTAGGATTTAAAGAGTGCACCGCGGGCAGTTCCATGTGTCCAGGCACTCCGGGGGATCTAAACGAGATTCATTGAATTGAGCAGTGCAGAACTACCCAGGTACAGTGGGTGGTCTGTTTTCGGTGTTCTGGCTTGAGGGCATAGAAGCATTGTTGTCCAGATGGCAGCCTATCACACCCCTGGTGCCATTGTGCATTGGCATGGGCAGTGGTATGTAGGTTCTATGTGCAGTTGTGTTTGACCACCTTGCTGAGAAAAGAGGGGATGGGCTACATTATTGGTATGTGATGTGTAGGATATAATCAAAACCGAACAGCTAGAAGCGGAGGCAACTTCATCGGAGGACCCAGGCAGCAATACTCATTTATTTTCTTATAATCCATTTTTTTCACTGATGCTCTTTCGTATGAAACCAAACAGATAAAATCTAACAACAATAAAAGGGCAGATATTTATTTGTTTGTCTGATGCGGTCATGCGCAGTAGAGGCTGACCCAAAAGCACAGAAAGCTCTGCTAGAGGGAGCTGTTGCCTTGGGATATATAGTGGTCCTAGTGTGTGAATGAAAACCTGCACTTTGCCCGTGGACACGGGCCTGTACACTAGTAAAATATAATTTGTTTCAGAAAAAAACGAATGCACTCTTTTTTTTAAAAAAACACAAGGGATTAATTTTAAAGATTTATGCCATACGGACATCTTTCAAAATGTGCAGTTGGAAACCCAATGTTCTTTATGTTAATTGCCTCTTTGGTGCTATTTGTTCCACATGTGTTATGGCGGCATTCATTTTTTTGACAACCGTCATCTGGTAACTCTGGTTCCTTAAGATCTAACACATCACGGATTAAGTCTATTCCTTGAAAATTAGACATGATCTAAACCAACAACATGGCGGTAAATGATCAGCTTTTCCTGCCTTGGTGTTTTGCTCTATGGTTACTGGTCGCAACGCTGGCCACATGGCAGGAACTCTATGGTTTTCACCGACGCAATCAGAGACTGGGGTGTTTGACCAGGCAGCCGGCCTTGTGGGCAGTCAGAAGAACCTCCACTTAAACAATAAATAGCCGAACCCAATCAAGGCATTTGTTTTCACAGTCTTTTCTCCAAACTAGGTAAACCACAAAGTGCAAAATCAGATAAATGTGTGTGCAGGGCTCAAGTCGAGGGTACACGCGGGTGAGTTGAGTACCCCCACTTTTTTCAGAGGGCACTGTGTTATGATAATTTGATAATTTCTGGTGACGCCATATTTTGGTATGTTAATGAGCCCCACACTTTTTTTTATGACTTGACCCGTGGCATTTTGTTCCCTAAACAAGACCCAATATAATATAATGTGCACTCACATCAAATCACAGTTTTTTTCCCAAAATCTGTGCGTTGGGGGCCAGAGGGGATCCTTGATCCAGCACCATCGGCATTTACAATGACATCACTGCGCTTTCACTGACAACCACGTTGCACTGGGACTCATGACCCGCGCAGTGCCGGATGTAGGATGTTGGCTCGGCCCAAAACCAGCTGGCTCAGGGCGATGCCAAGTATTTGCACCATGCACGGGGAATAACTCGGTCTGTTTAAAATCAGAAATGGGTCAGAAGGTCAGTTAAGAACATGTGGCTCAAAGATGCAACTGACTGGTAGGTTTCCTCTTAAAGAGACATGTGTTAAGCATATTGTGTGTGCATACCACAGCCTGTGCCTGACTGGGCACCTCCCGAGAGCTGCCGAGTGTCCATCACACAAACCCCAGCAGCTACAGGCAGGGACTTCCACCATCCAGAAAAACCTGCTGAGTAGATCCACAAACAGACATGGCCTGGGGGCATGGCCTGAAAACTCCCAGAAATTGACCAACTTCGAATGTTCCTATATTGAAAGGATAACGGGTGGGCTTGCCCAAATCTACGCTATGTGGACGGCTCATTCAAGGCCACTCATTTAACCTGCTGAAGATGCACATAGGGTATTTTCCTGCTGGAGACACTTGCGCCAACCATTCTGCCCACTGCACCACCCGCAGGAGGAAATCACTGGGCAGGTAGATAAATAGCTGTGTCCTTTTCAGCCACTTACCCGTGTGGAACAGGATTCTCTATGTCATCTCACTGTGCCCGTGCATTACCGCGCAACAGGGATCGTTACCATCTGCAGGGGTGAGTGTCAATATTTTATAAAATGGCCTCCATAGTTTCAGGTCCCGATTCCGGACACAAACACTCATGCTGATGTGCCAACATGATTCACTAGGGTGGAATGTGACAATGCCCTCCTTCAAGCAATGATGATGGATCCTGGCATAGACGGGTGAAGGTGTTATCGTATGACTACAGCGAAGTTAGCAGAGCCCGAGGTCCACCCAGGTCTGTAATGGTGGCTATCATGACAAACATGGCTGTCGCCATTACTCTGTTGAGATCCAATGGATTTCAAGTGCTTACTTCTGATGCAGGAAAACCAGGCCCCATCTGCTGGAAGCATGCCGGTATGCAAGGATCCCAATGAGGATTCTCACGCTACGACATGAGGAGTTTCCACATAGTGCGGGAACCCACATGGGACAAATGGCAGCAGTGCTTTAAATAAAAATAAAAAAAAGAAGAAGTGGAGGTTTTCCCCAAGGTAGGCTTTAAGTGAGGCGGGGCTAAGACCCGGTAAGCTCCAAACTTGTTCTCATGCAGGGGCCCTTCTAAATCTCTTTGACCCATTTCAATTAAATGTACCCAGTGTCCCCGTCCAGTCCTAGTTCTCTATTCTGTGTTTTGTGTTTTGTTCTTTGTGTCAAACCCTCTATTTGCATCACTTTCCATTTGTGTCCCTCCCCAGCTACCCATGCTCCAATATATTTTCACTCAGTGTAAGTCCCCCCTTGGGGACCCTGCCACACAAATATTGCAATTAGGGATTCCAACAAAAAAATCAGCATATTGGTGTACTTCAAGTCATTTGTATGTCATTTGATTTTATCAGCCAAATGCAGTTATCTCTCATATCCATCTACTAATCAAAGACTGATTTTGCCCTGTTTTGGCACCCTTTTTGTGATGTATAAAAGTGGGCAGGCTTTGATGGAAAGGAGGGTCAGAAAGAGGCTCATACTGTATGAATACCTATGACCTATGGGTAAACTGGGGTGCTTAGTGACAAAAGTCATCAAGACACTCTCACAATCCCGACTGAAACCAGCTGATGCCAGATGGGCACAGGGTGCCTGCACACATGAAACAATGAGCAGGAAGGTGCCAACCTTAGCTTCAAACGTGATCGCCCTAATGAGTGACGGTTTTAGATGTGTAACTTAGTTTCAAACTGACCATCCAAAAGTTACTCTGTAGATGCCACCGTGGGCAGCCTGCCCGGCCCACTCTTTGGATGGCAGGGTTAATGTGCTTCCCTCTGTAACTTGCAGACGGAGGCTCTACTCTCCCTAACACTGGCGTGTTGGTAGTCCTCCCACTCCCTTCCCATCGTTTGAAGCACACATCCCTTGAAATTCAGACAAAGCCAAGTGTCAGTGCATTCGTTTCACTTAGTAGTGTACACCGTAAATGCCTTCGTGCCATGAATAGGCATGGCATGAGGCATTACCATAAATTCCTATGGCATCCGCCATCTTGTATCCGTTGCTAAAAGCTGGCGTAACGATAGGAACGCAATGCACACATTTCCCATCATCAAATCAGATGCTCGCCTCAATGCATTCGTTTTTTGAAAGATGGAGCACATGGGGTGGTGGGCATGTACGTTTTGTTCTCAGCCATTCAAAACCTTGAAAAACATGTTGAGTGGGCAAACAAGGTCAAAAACCATGCGCACACATGATTTTTACACTTCATGTACCACTCTGGGAGATTGGAAAATGACTACCTAAATATGCCCCTTTGATAGGGAGTATTTATTTCTCAGGACTCTCAATTATTACAGATAAGGCACAGTGAGATTAAATGGTCTGCCCCTGACCACACACTTTGCTTAAGAAGTGAAACCAGAATTTGGGCCCACTCAGAAATGTAAATACTTGGCCTAAAGGTTTTAGAAGAATGTTAAGCAAAATCACAGTAAAAGCCTATAAAAGTGTGTGACCTTTCAAAACGTTATTCAGAGTGAAATAAAAACTGTATTCACACTTAAAGAAAATGCAGAACAATGTGATGCCATCTGCTAGGCCAGTCCAGCATCGACATGCTAGGCAATTCTCCTCTGAACAAGCGTGCCATCAGCAACCCCAGACACGTGTTTCTGGGGTTGCTGATGGCACGCTTGTTCAAAGGAGAATTGCCTAACATTTCGGCGCTGGGCTGCCCTTGAGAGTGGGACAAAAACTGATTTGCAAATGGCTATTTCCCCTCTGTGAAGGGTGCAGTGAGCTAAAACCTGGTTGTAGACCCTCCTGGGTGGAAGGAATTCCATAGAACAGGGTATTTGACCATTGTTAATTTTCAATAGAGGGCTTCCACAGTCCTTTGACAAAAGCGCTATATAAATAACAAAGCACTTTACATACAACATATTCACATATAATATCACCCAACTGAAGTTGGTACTCATTCATCCACCTCAGAAGGATGAAAGGCAGAGTTGGCCTTGCCAGGATTGAAACCGGCGACTTACAGATCACACACAGATCACAGCAGCGAGCACTCAACACGCTGAGTTATCTTACTTGAATGCCTGGAATAAATGCCCAACTTCCCTTTCCATGCCTTGCTAAACAATGCACCACAGAGCTCTTCTAGCACTCTATTGGAGATTTCACTATAGAAGCAAGCTGCGGGAAGATGATGTGAGAATACAGATTCCATACTTGGAATTCCACGCTGCTGAAAAACTGCATATGCACAGCATATCCCTGCATGCTGATGTTAGGGTGACATTCCTTGATGACTGAAGGCAGGAGGTCTATTGGGATTTTGCATATTCATGAGAAATGTATTGTTCTTGAGGAACAAAATTGTCCCCCTCCAACTCTCTGCAGGTCAGCCGCTTTCACAAACAGACATTTGGGGGTGGATCTTTATCCTCTGCAGGTGCCTCCCTCTGGAATAGCCTCCGTGCCTCTCTCTGTCTTGAGCCAAAATACCTTGAGCCCCGGAAACTCCTCAAGACCTTCCTTTGTTCTTCCTCTTCTCTCTCCCTCGCCCTTGCTAATCCTCCTTTCCTTCTCTCTTCCCTCCTACCCCCCAACTCTGTTCAGTTTTTGCTGACTGGTTGCCTGGTTCACCTCCAGAGCCTAACAGGTTCCAAGCTCCCCTGCCGGTCTTTTGTACTTTCCTCCTGGCCGCTGCACATTTTTTGAGCATTAATGCGCTTTCAGCTTATTCTCTATGAGCAGGGCAACCTCTCTGCACGTAACCCAGGGCCCTGCTGGTCTGGACTAGTTTTCCTCTGCCCCCCCGTCCCTGCACCCTGTATGTTCGTATGAATTACCTAAATGTTCTAGTACCAGTTCCTTGTTTGTCCTGTTCCCCTTCCTGCCCCCTGCACAGTTTCTCGGCTCCCCCTCCCGAGCTTGGTCGCAACTATAACAATTCATACACTTACTCTAGGAGAAATGTCGTCAGGCCTAGTATTCTAGTTTTCTTTCTCTGTTTTGATCATTCAGAATCTTCAAGGCCTAAGAATGATTACTGTATTCCCTTGTTCCCTTCCTGCCTTCAAGCGCTTTGAAGCACTTCACGTGTGCATAAGAGCTGTATAAATACACTGTAAATAAAATAAATGAAAACTAAGCACTTGGGCGCTGTCTTACTGTATAGCTTTCAGACCCTGGCTGGGGGCAGACATGGGCTTTAACGGCCCGCCTGCTCAGGCTGTGGGCCGTTAAAGCCCATGCCCGCCCCCCAGCAAAGACGTGGAAGCTATTCACACCCTGGGATTTAGCAGGGTGCAGAGAGTTTTTTTTTTCATCTGATGGGAGGTCTGAACTGCGCAAGCCCATCGCCTGTCGGGAATTTTTTTAAAAAAAATGACTACTGCCATTGAAGTGTAAAAGGGACTAGTTACCTTTTCGGATGATGGCAGCCATGGAAACAATTTTCCAAAATGGCCACTGTCATCTTAAAAAACGGACCTAGTCCCTTTTCCATTTCAATGGCAGCCAGACGGGAGGAGTTCGAGGACCAGAGTGCAAAGCTCCAGTCGGGCAGGCAATTTGGGGTGGGGAAGGGGAATCGGGTGATTGGGGGCAGGGCAACAACAACAAAAAAGCACCACCTGGGGAAGGGCCTCGGGTGGCTGCAATAGCGGGCAGGGATTGTGTATTTGCATCCGCTGTTGCAGCCACCTCATTGGGTGGCTCACCATCCACAGGTGCGACAATGAAATAAGGGCCTAGACGGAGGAACATTATGGCTTAGCAGCAACTGGATTCAGTGACAACTTTGGTACCATGCACAATTGTATTGGAGATAATTTAATTGTGGCAAAATGTGCACTTAAAAGGGACTGACTTTAAGTGATTTTGAATCTGAGGCCTGCCTTTGGATCTAATAATAGGACTTTATTATCGGAAAGCACTTGGCATTGTGAAATTGACAAAACATTTTAAAACTTCTTATTGCAATTCTCAATGGCACATCTATCTGAGTTTGTTTTGGTAAAAAAAAAGAGATCTGGCAGATAACTTTACCATCCATTATGAGGTAAAACAGGACTTTTTCTTGGTTTTTCATTTATTTATTATTTTCTTTAATGACATGAGTGATTATTTAACATTTCTTGTTCTGTACATGCTACATTCAGGAAGCAGTCCTTGCCATCCTAATTTCTTGGGGAGGACCCAAACATTTTGTCAGGTTTCTGTATATATTGCAAGTGGATAGACCTAGTGACTAGTATCACAAACACCAAGATGAATGTCTGGGGCACTAGGGTGCATCATGGTTATTTAGACCCCTTTAACGAGTTAAATTAGAAAAGTTCCCAGATTTGATTATCTAGCTCTACAAATTGTATTTTCTCTATCTTGGGCAGCCATGTTAGGTGCTAGATCAGGAGTAATGAGGGGTTGTTCCTGCGATTACTAGAAAATTATAGAACTGGCTCAATTCCAGACATCTTAGAGTAGTCTGTGTTATCTGCTGTGCCTACAGCGCTTTACAGGGCTGACATTTAGATACTTAAATCTCCACTATTTAGATACCAGCAGAAATGGGCTTCTCGCAAAATATGATCCG
Organism: Ambystoma mexicanum; assembly: GCF_040938575.1. Lineage (NCBI taxonomy): Eukaryota > Metazoa > Chordata > Amphibia > Caudata > Ambystomatidae > Ambystoma > Ambystoma mexicanum. Next base: position 61,032,398 of record NC_090928.1, read on the forward strand.
ACTCCCCCAAAAATACTCTTTTGATTAGTATTGGGGTGGAATTGTAAACCAAGTGTTTTACAGAGGGGGGTGATTTCCGTCCTTTGCTCTTTCGGATGAAAATAGGGATACACGGAGCAGGAGGGTTTATCAAGGAGCTATTAGGGACCTTCTTGCATAGAATATGTGAGGTGCTAGTTGGCAAGATTCGGAATCAAAAATAGTTTTGAGAATAGCACACACAATGATGAAAACGTGCAAGGTGGAGGTAAAGAGCATGTTCTGGTCTCTGGAGGAAGAGCAGGTTTGACTCAACCTAGTGGGAGTCCCAAGGCATTGCATTATTTTGGAATTAAATACAGGCGATAAAGGTGTTGGAAAATTATTTCTTTGTCACGTTACATAAAGAAAATCTATTCTTATAAATCAGGTTACGCTGGGACGCTCTGCCATTAGCAAAGGAGAACGTAGGCAATAGAACTGAGGCATTAGCAAAAAAGTACTTAGGGAACAAGTGCTCTTTTGTTGTTTTTAGCTGTGAATTGTTTGTGCTTGCCTGCATTATGTTTAGCAGTAATATTTATTTATACGTATCGAATAATGATTATGAATGAAATGCATACTTGGTTATTCATGTGTTTTTAAAATATATGCTATAGAGTCTTCTGGATAAACACTGTACAGTATACATATGTATCATTGCTCGTTTTCCCTAAGAGAAGGTCTGCCTCCTGCAGAAATAGTATCCTTCCCATGTTACCCCTTGGCTCCTAGTAACAGTACAACTAAGCATCACTGAACAGTCTGCACATAGCAACACCCTTCACTAAGACTTACACATATCAAATGCTACTGTGTGAGAACTGCCTTCTAACAGATTCCAAGGCATAGTGTATCAGAGTAGGTAGTGATGCTAGGGGCCAGACAACTAGATGCAAATGATATAGGCGTGTAACAAGATAAGGCAACCGATTTGGGGAAGGCATTTGAATATAATGGGCCAAAGACATCCAAAACAACAAGTGAAATGCAAAACAATCACTGGAAGCAAAGGTTACAAGGAATTCACAACAGCATTCTAGATAACTGGTCCAGAGCATATCTCACGTAGCCAACTTATTCTCCAAACTAGATCAAGGCAACTCAGGGTTTACGAGAGAAGATACATCAGTCCCTGACCGGGAAATTGCTGAAGCAATTTGAAGTGACGCATTACCTCTCTTTTTTAAACAGCAAATAGCATACAAAACCCACAGACTTTGCGGACTCGTGCAACAATTCACCAAACCTGAACAAAGCAACCTCAGCGTTACCCTGAGTACTTAAAAAAAGATTGATTCTTAACAACTCAAGCCAAACAGATCTACTTTTAGTACAGAAAAAAACATCTAGGTACGTGTGGACCACATATTTTTTACAATTGTAATAATTGGAAGACCAAACTGAAAGAAATCTACCCATTCACAATGGGGACCGTTGTGTGTTGTATAAAGTTTTATAATGCATCTAGTAAAGCTTAACATCCCTTAAATACGTTTTTCCAAATATTACTGCTTGGGTCTTATGGTAGGCCAAGTCAGAGATATGAGAATATCCCAGAATGTCATCTGACAGGTAGCAAAATGGGGACACATATATAGAGCTATAATTCTCTGAAAATGTGGAGAGAGTTGTCCATATGCTTTGTATACTAGAACTCCTGCAGCAGGCAGTTAAAACTAGACTGTTGGAAGATGCTATCTGAGTGACTTGACTGATCATTAACCCTTACATTCACTTCTGATGAATTTTTACACACTCCAGCATTAAACTAATGTAGTTATTCAGTGGTTTTAGTTAGAATATGAAATTGTCCATTAGAGTTGATCCATTTTATGGTTCTTATTATCAAATGTCTTAAGAAGGCTAATCAAAGCCTGGGGTTACTAGAAGGATCCAATGGTAATCATCTTAACAACATTCTTGAAGCACATAGTGAAGTTGGTAGAAAGGATACACTTGCCCTAATGACCATTAAGGACCTGGTCTGAACCTTGAATGCCTGCAATTGGCAAATAAGGGGGCCTAGGCCAACTTATTGAAGCATGTGAGAGGATGCCATCTGTGAGGGTGGAACACTCTGAACTTTTCTGATCTTTAATATAAATTGATGCAAGTACATCTGTCCCTGGAAGTGGCATCTGTTAATCAGATCGTACTTCCATAATGTTCCATGCTGAAACTCTGCTGAACCTGCCTGACGCCTCTCACCAGCTACATTGTAGTTTAGCAACATGGCAGTTACAAAGTGACATGTACATTCCTACCAAAAGCCGATGGAACCAAAAGGCCAGGAGTCATGGTCTACCTTTAACCACTGGTAATCCTGATCCTAGATTGAATTGTATAATTATGTGCTCAGAGGTCCTGGTTGCAGATGAAATCTAACTATAAACCATGCCAAAAGTCAGTAAATCCCTCTAGGTGGTTAGCTGGGAACCATTGTTTCAAAGGTAAAGAAGACGTGTTCAGTTTATTGGATAAGAAATCAAACATAGTTCACTAAATAAAATGTATTGTGCAACGTTTTATCCCCATACTGTTAATCTTACAAATCAACATTTTTCTCAGCAAATGTCAAATGCAAACAGTTTCATTTGTGCATCCATGTTACATAAACTGTATTGGAATACATGCAAGAAAATAACTGAATACCCGAAACACTAAACATTATAATTGAATTACATTTGTTACTAAGGCCTACATTACCAACTTCCAACTAAGTAAAACTAGACTACACCATTTCTTTATATTTGCATGTAATGTAAAAATGGTCAAATGCAGTTAAAACGGGGCTGTATTAATTAAATCTCAAACCACAAGACAAGGGATCCAGAGGTCAGCTCTCTGGCATAACAACACCAACATTTAATCAGTAAGTAATCCATCAGCTTAATCAAACAGAAAAATGTGAGTATTCAGAGCATATTCACCATGCAGTGTTCCCCAGGGCTCTATCCTCTCACCCTGGCTCTTCAATGTCTATCTGGCACCCTTGCCCATCTCATCCCTACTTTCTCCTCTATTGTACAGTGTTACACGGATGACAGACAGCTCTCCTTTAGGCTCCCCTTAGCCTCCCTCCTCGCTCATTCCTGACGGTCTATCCGCTGGTGCACCTCCAACGACCTCTGTCTTAATGCCAGTAAGACAGAGATTCTTCTCATTGGGACCCCTGCTCCCACTTTAGCTCTCTCTCTCTCTCTCTAGTCACCCTCCTTGGGTGAGGCAAAAAACCTTGGTGTCATATTTGACTCCACTCTCTCCTTCTCTCCTCACATCATGGACCTTGCCAAGAAGGCCCAGTCCCAGATGTCCATCCTCAGAGGTACACTACCTTTCCTCACCTTCCCCCAGAAATGTACTGTCTACAGAGCTCTGGTTCTCTCCAGGCTGAACTATTGCAACCGCCTCCCAATCTTCCCAACTCTACTGTTCGCCCTCTTCAACTAATCCAGAACAGGTCTTCAAGACTTATCCTTGGCCCCAAGCCCAGGGACTGCATCTCGCCAGCTCTGAAATCTCTCCACTGGCTCCCAGTGGCCACGAGGATCAAATTCAAGGCCCTCTGCATCATCCACAAGGCTTTCTGGGGCTGTGGCCCTCACTATATCCAACTATCTCTTCCTAAATACCTTCCTTCTAGAGCCCTCCTCTCAGCTACCCTCAATTCTCTGTGGGTCAGACACTTCTGCAAGCAGAGAGTGGGTAGTAGATCCCTCTCCTCTGCAGGTGTCTGCTTCTGGAATGTCCTCCCTGCCCCTCTCAGACTTGAGCTGGACCAACTGAAGTTCCAGAAGCTGCTCAAGGCCTTCCTTTTCTCCTCTTCCTTCTATCTCCATCTCCCCAGCTAATCTACATGGTCTGCTCATCCTGACTGGTCGCACGGTCGCCCTCAGAGTAATACAGGGTACCATGCCACCCCCTCGACCAATCACCCTCCACTGCCTCTTGGCCTACCCAGAAATCCCAGTCTGGGACTGCACCTGCGTAGTCCTTTGCCATCCTTGCACTTACTCATAGCCCTGCGGTCTTCACTGCGCTTCCCCTTCACCCCCCCTTCCATGCACTTACTTCCCCCACACCCTCTCTCTCGCCTGCACTTCTCATTTGCACTTGTCACAAGGCCTATTAAGATCGTTTTCCTTTTTCCACTGTTCCCCTCCCGTCTTGTGGCGCCTAGGAACACTTGTGTAGAGGCTTGTTACAAATACCAAATCAAATCATGCAATATTGACACCTTAAAACGCAGGAAAATAGTCGATTTTGCATTCCAGAAACCCCTGTTCTGTGGTGTTTCACAGTTGGTGAGGAAAGTCAGTTTGAGAGATCACAAGTCTGCTCCTTTCGTGAAACATTGCTTCAAAAGAACACATTTTCATGCAGTTATGACTTGCTGATTTAGGCATAACCAAAACCCAATAGCCAGTTTCATGGCCTGGAATCTCAGCTGCCTAATCTGGTAAAAATATGCAATGCACAGCTGTTGAATTAAGAAGTTAAAAAATGATTCATTTAACTGCCATCAAAATGAAATCAAATTAACAGCCATAACGTCTGAATACTTTTCTGTTTTTAAATCACGCGAACAGATTTGAATTCAGCAAAGGGTTACATATCCTATACATATGATTTATAAATGTATTAATAATTCATGCATTCCTATATTTCCACAACTATCTCACATTACACGCTATTGGAAAATGAAGGATGTCTACCATTCAGAATGTTCTTGTGATTTCAAATATATAGCCCCAGATAATGGTCCCGGTCCATAACAGAAATGAGGGAAAATCATATTTCAGTCAAATTTGATAATAACGCCAGATGGGATGAAAGAAAAACCTCCCATTGACACATGCCAAAATACACTGGACCAAAAAATAAAATAATGTGGAAGATGACTGGGAGTGTCAGTATCTGAAGATAACCTATCAAAGGCCCCATCCAAAGAGAAACGGTTGCACCAAATAATTCTGCATGGATCGAGTGTATCAAACATTTAAGACAAAGCACACAGTAAATAGGGAGAGTTCTTGGGAAATCTGCAGAACATGGGAGCTAGTTTGTCGAGAGAAGTGATGATGGGGTCCACCTGTACCTAGCTGATGGAAACCCCCTTTAATAAGGACTTTTCCAAATGGAGGCTGATGCAAAAGCCTTGACAAAGATATAACCAGATAGTCTGAGAGGAATTCTGAAAATGTGGGGCAGAATGGGAGCATAGTTCACTTGGCGAAGCTGCCTGAAGCGCTTTATGATCCTGCCATCCATGTGTCTTTAAAAGACAAACCAAAATTGAGTACAATTAATCCCTATGACACTGATTCATGGAATTAGTCGGGTGTAAAACGGGATTTGCATGCCATTCTGCACACAAATCCGTGTTTGACGAATGGGGATTTGCGGGCAGAATGGCACGCAAATCTCTGTTTTACACGCAAATAATTCCATGAATCAGGTTATATGTATCCCAAGAATGAGTTAAATACTCTGATAGCAATTGAAAGCATATGGACACATATATACTTCAAGAAAACTGGAAAATCGAGAACCAGCGCCGCAAATAACTAAACAGAATTAAGAGGACGATAACTAAAGCTCATTCCCCTCTGAGTCTTACACAACGGACTCTTCAATTATAGAACGTGACTATCCAAAGGTCATACGCTCTAAAATGCCACAATTACAAAAACAACATCACTCAAGACAAAAACCTAATGAAAGCTTGATCAAAGAGTTACAACCGCTGTTGATGTCTTCAATGGCAATCACGATTGCTCCTTTCCTTAAGCTATGTGAGCAAATTAACGATAATGTCAAAGACTAAACAACTCTGCTGGCATTAATGAACTCCAAATTAGTACATTTAGAAAAAGACTCTATTCTCTCAAAAAAGGCCTTTGGAGATTCAGAAAACAAATTTGAGGCCTTACTTGCCACAATCAATGATCAAAAGGAAAACAACAGAATGGACAAAAAACGACTTGCTGTGATTTCAAGAGAAGCACTCAGCCTGTTACAACACAAACCACGGTGTGATAAAAAAAAAAATTGTCGCTCGACCCCAGGAGACCCCAGGAAACTGCAACTTTGCAAGCTGTTTTGAGAAATTAAAAACCAATGACTTGGAAGGAAAACATTGCAACTCTCATTAACAAGATCTAGCCAAACTGACAAGTCCCACCCTTGCTGCTCAAACACTTCCCAAGATGCAGCTGAAAGAGACAAAATAAGTGTTTGTGATGCGACAAAATCCGTCAAAATTCCTACTCTACAATCCCACTTGTGTGTGGCTCCCACGAACGAACAAGTAGACTTAACTACAATAAAGGAACAAGACACTCCAAAAGAAATGCTACTTTTGCAAGTATTTTGGAAAGCAGCAAAGTAGCTGGCAATCTTGCAAGTCTGGATCCCCAAAATCCAACAACTTCTATGCTGACACCCGGGCTAACCACCGACCAAGAGTGCCCAGAATCTCCTATTCCACGGCCGATTGAAAAAAATAGCCAAATATTTGCCATATTCAAAGGAACCTGTGAGCAAAAAGTTGATGACAGCGTCAAAAAGCCCCTTCAAATAAAAAAAACAAAAAATCAACAAGCAACAAAACAGCGCAGATGTAATGACTCTAGAAAATTCCTTCTAAACCTCAAAACGGTTAATGTCACTGTTCACACCAACAAGAGAGATGAGAGAGTGTCCGTCTCCGAAAAAAGAATCCATAAGTGCTTCCTTGCCCAAAAACACCCAAATGGCCCCGCAACCTCTAAAAGGCAATAAGGAAGCTTTAATTGATTTAATGGACTTATCACTGTATGAAGATGACCAGGATGAGTCGAAATTAGAAGTGAGGGATGCAGTCACTGCTCCACAAGAAGAGCTGGTGAAAGAAGCCGAGGTGGATAAGGAAGACATCGAAAGTGCTCAACTGGAGCCTTCAATCCATCCCAAAGGACCCAAAGACAGTGTTCCGATGGCTAAACCACCATCAGTCAGTAACACTAGAATCTGTATGCTGAAACAAAAGATTAACAAGCAAGCTGATAAATACATTGATTCCCCAAGTCCCACCTTTAAAACGATGGAAGACAGGCACATGGAACTTGACCGCGCAACAAGGCCTTCATGGCCCCAGAGATTTTCGGGAGACTCATCGGGGGCTCTCCCCGATTTGATCGAAAACATCATGAGAAGGCCCCTGAAGATATATTCCGAGCCAAAATGGATGGTAAGCGCCTTCCGGATGTGGTAAAGAATGCACCTGGAATAGAACCAGGTGTCAAAAATCAAAAGGAAAAAAGACTCAGAGAAAAAGCCCAAACTCCTCACAGAGCGTGACTGGAACGCATCGAGAGTTACGACAACCTAATACTAAATCGCACAAATGTTCTATGCCTATTCCACTGTGTTCCATGTCTCAGGACTATCCAAACTGATGACATTAAAGCAGTGGAATTCACAGAAGAAGATCTAAATGACAGAATTATTCTGCACTTTCGCTCTAAAATTGTATTGAACATTGTGCTAGATGCCGCAGCTGCCCTCATGTCCTTGGGCTTTGACATATCTGAAGTTCTGGATATCCAAGAAACTGAAGATGAAAAAAATCACATTAAAACACGCCCAGAAGTAAGATTTTAAAATGTACTCATTACGAGAAACACTGTCAGTGATGTGAAGAAAATTGAGGTTTACTCAAGAATGAGTGAATGTGTACATCCTGCAAAAAATGGGAAGGCCATGTCGCCAATATGCTGCACATCGGAACGGTTTAAAAGCTTGACCGAAGATGAGAACATCCAGATCACCATAAAGGGGGACTGTGGTCCGGACCTAAAGTGTCTTCTGGACCTACATCTCCGAAGGAACTAAACACAAGGCGTAATGATTGGCGCTGGATGGCTGAAGTATTAAGTAGACCCGCAAACCAATAATGCCACGCAGAAGAGGAGTCCAATCTCCTCAATATTGGATCCTGGAACACCAGGGGCTTCTCCCATTTGTTCCAGGATCCTTGGATGGATGGACTCGACACGGCTTATCTCCAGGAAACCTGGTTGGATGCTTGCCCGACAATCGATGATTACGAATTGGCAATGAACCCAGCATTCAAGAAACTAAAAGGTCGACCTTGGCCGGTTTATTAACATTTGCGAAGAAGACTTCTGGCTGCCGCATTATTAAATCAGTGAACCCATTAGCATTCATACAAGTTTCAACCATTGTGACAACAAAGAATTCAAACACTAATGTGAGCCACATTCACATCCTCAATATATACTGGAACCATGGGGTAGCAGGTACCATGTATTTTACAGATCAAATCTTGACACTGGTGGATGAGATCTTAGAGATGGATGAGACAGCCAACATCATTATATGTGGTGACCTAAACATCAATTGCTTTACAACAAAGCAGAAGGACGTCGAACCTAGCCTTACATCTAACACACTTGTAGCAAATTGGCTGATGGAGATGGACCTAAGAAATCTCACCATGTTAAATGGAAATACCAGCCAATCCAACATGGAAGAGGGGTGTTCAAAAATCCATCCTAGACTACTTCTTCGTATCGGCCAAAATACAGCAGGCAACTACATCGTTACAGGTTACCTCTAAGCCTCAAAGTGATCACAAGATGGTAATCCTGTTCCCGGTTAGACCAAGGCAGTTGGATAGCAAATCCTGGAAACACCGGATCGCAGTTTAATCTAATCGAGTAAGGTTAAAACTCGAGACAGGGAAGGTTTCACACCTCACAAAAACATATATTGATAAGGAATTTGGAATTGAATACAGCCACGTATTACAACATTTTGTGGAAAAAAAGCACAGACCCAGAATGCCAGGACTTGCAAACAAACATAAATTTGATGTGGCAGCCTTGAGAAAGAAACGGGAATTGCGTGCCGCTATTAGACATTTATAAAAGGTGGATGCAAGCTATAGATCAGCAAAACGAGCAGACACACAAAAATATAAAAATTGGCTGGGGGGCATAAAGCAGCTATGTTTCAAAAAGACACGGAATCCATAATGCAAAAGATGCGACACAAAAACTCCTCTGAATTCTGGAAGATTCTGAACAACGAAGGCGTCTCCCAAGCAGCCCTAATGACCAACATGGTACCTGAAGTGGTGTGGTTCACTCATTTCACGGAACTCTTTCGTAAAAAAGGGCAGTGGCCTGATTCAATATTGTCGACTCTTGAGAGATGGAACCTAAACTTTGACAAGGAAAACATTCTTCAAACAATCAGAAGCGCAAGTGCATCGAGGGCTCCTGGACCTGACGGTGTTACTAACTTCACCCTGAAACAAAACCCAGAAAAATGGGCTGAGCTATGCACTGGGCTATTTACCAGAATTTCTATGAAACACTCCACCCCCCGAAATCGTGGAAGAACGCCATCATTGTCCCCATATTCAAAAAAGGGAATTGCGCAGATCCCAAAAACTATCGCCCACTAGCCCTTGTGGATGTGTTGGGGAAAGAATATGCCACGATGTTGCAACACAAACTACTACACTGAATAATTGAAAGTGGACACATGGATGCGCAACAGACTGGTTTTGTCAAGGGAGTTGGTTGCAGTTTAAACCTGCTGTTAATAAACTTGCTAAAAATGGAGGCCATAAGAACGGGGGCGAAAAGTCTATTTAGCCTTAATTGACTTTTTGCACGTCTTTGATACCACCTACCGAGAATTACTCTGGACAAAGATATAGAACTAGGGCTGTCCTGAGAGCCTCTTAGCCGCTATTGCAGAACTTCACACTGCGACTACCATCAAGGTCCGGTTAGACCAAAGTGGCACTCTATCGGACGACATCAACACCTACTGCGGCGTGAATCAAGGATGTCCCTTAGCCTCCATAATTTTCAACCTATTCCTGTCAGATATTGGCATTACAGTTGAAGATCCTCGATCTTTCTCCCCCAAAATCCATGGGTCTGTGCTAAATTGGATGCTATACTCTGTAAGCGATATTCAATCAACACTACAGCTAAGTCAATGCCTAGTCTGGGATGCTGAGGAAAACCCTTATTGATGTATTTTTATATCCAGTTCAGTACTCTGGATGACAGCCCTTGTATAACACCCCCCTCTTAGAATCCCCCTGACCCCACTGAGCCAAGAAATACGTTTGTTTTGCTAATTAAAAGGTTTATTTGAAAATTTAGACAATATATATATCACACTTCTATAAATAAATTGATAATGGATATTACACTTGTGAATATGAGCAGTAATCAGCAAGAGGTAACTATGAATAGGAACAGAAGAACAACGTGGGAAAGAATGCTTTATATGATTCAAGGAAACGCAAGGTGGAATAAAATGCAATACAGAAATAACTTGTTATGCTTTTAGCAAAAGGCAATATGATCACTTTTTCTTTTGACAATTCACTCCCCCCCTATGCAATACCAGAAATGGAAGGAGAGCACACAGTCTTCAAGAATCCCAACAAATCACACTTTATAATGCAATACACAGTTGCAGTTCTCCCAGCAAGCTGAGGGAAAACAGCGATGAGTTTTAAGGTGGTAAAATTGCTTTTAATTCCCTCTAGAGGTTCAGGCTAGGTGATGGCTACTTTATATTAGTTGAGGCTCACTTTAACAATACTCTATGAATGATTAGCAGATTGCAAACGAATTTTAGCAAAGAGAAGCAAAAAGCTGCTGATTTCTACAGATGAAGAAATCGGGCCAAATCGCAAATCGCGGTACATTTCGCGAGTGTGTGTCTCGCGATTATGGGAGAAGTATAGGGAGTAGGAAGTCGGTTCTAGGTTCCTCGGAAAGCCTAGATTCTAAGCTTTCAGATGAACGTTAAATTTCGTTTCTAGCCCAAACGGTTCCAGAGATACGGACGATTTAATAAAGGTAGATTTTCGGATTTAAAGTAAAACTCAAAATGACAGGTGACAGCTTGCAGCTTCAGAATTGACAGGTGACAGTTTGTGCAGCTTTACAAATGACAGATGACACGATTTCTAGGAGGCTGTTCTACTTAGGTTAAAATAGTTTGGATTAGATTATTTTAACTAAGAGATTGGTTCTGCACAGTTCTGCTAGGTACTCACAATATCAATTTGAAAATAGGTCTTGTCACGGATCTGGTCAGGTTTTGGACTGGACTCCGGTTCTGGTCTCGGCACTTCACAGCGATCTGGATCTCTGGTTCTGCTCACAGCGGTCTGGTTTGTGGTTCTCTCGGGTTCCGGATACAGCACTGCTTTCTGGATACTGCTACAGGTTCTTGCAAAAATTCTTGGCAAAATTCAAACAGCTCGCCCGGCTGTTGAATAGTTTGGTTGGTTTTGAGGCCTGCTGAAGAGGATTCAGCTGGTGGATTCAGGCCTCTCTGCTACAAATTCTGGAGTTAATTTCTGCTACAGGTTCTGGAGATTGATGGATTTGAAGTCTGGATCTCTGGATGTGAAGTCGTCGGTCAGCATGCTCCGCAGCAAATGGAATTGACTGTCTCTACCTGTCCGAGCAGTCTCTTTTTATGTGTTTTGAAAATGGGTGTGTGCCTGGGCCTAGCTAAGCCTGCCCCTCTCTACTTGTCATTGGCCCAATTCTCCCCTCTCCCATAATTGGGGGAAGGAAATGGATTGTCGTCATGATGAGGTCTGTTTATGGGTCAGAGGATCCTCCCCTGGTCAGTTTGCCCACAAATCTATATTTGATTCAAATACATCTTTCCCAGATACACAATTTGTTGAAATTACATGTACACATTATATATTCCTTATGGTCCATGCTTGTCTGCCTCTGATCTTCCTGGGGGCTTGCATTCAAAAATGACAACATTTTGCGCTTTTTAACTGGTTTTGCAATATCGGACATTTACCCAAAATTACACACATGTGCGCAAGGAGTATGGACATTAATTGATGAAGTGTCAGACTTTTAACATGCAGACATTTGGAGTAAGACCCTATTTTCCGCTAGCAACCCCCCAGAATACACCCCAGGGTCCTAACGCCTCTTAAAATGTGCACCGAAAAATCACAAGAATAATGGTATTACTTATATAATTCTGACAAGTCTGTACTATGAATTATCCATCTTTTTTTAAATTATGCCCTGGTCAAAAAAGGGGTGTGGCTTCCCACATCACATGGTGGAATAACTGGTTTATCCACTTCCCCCAAGCCAGCTTGTTCACAGAGGCACAGCTGCCCCCCAGTTTCTCCCAAGAGGAAACTATTTTACGACGGCCCCAATATAACATTTGCCTGAGTCAAGGAAGTTGCATTGTTCGGTCCCTTCCAGTTCCCAGGTGCTCCACCCCTAATCTAATCAGAGAGGTGTCAACTCCTTTTGGCAAGGGGCAGCAGGATGCAGCTAGGCCTGGGAAGAGTGGCTGTTGATCCAGTTTCAACTCCTGTCGGCGGTAGTTGTCAGGCAGAATTCAGTTTCATTAAGCCAGGTTTCAGCTAAATGTCACTTTTTGTTCCCAGTTTTCTACATTCAAATCAAACTGACAATTTTTACCTATACATTAAATAATTACTTCCTTCAAGTCATTTCAGAATATAGTTTTACATTGTATCCACCTCTGAGCAAGTCTTTCCTTGGTCTGGTTCTGTTTCATTTGTTCAGTTTTACCCAAAAGTCTGGTGGTTTTAAAACGCCGGCTTTCTGATAGTGGTGAGTACTGGTAATGCAACCATTTTTGGGATTAAGAAAATGAATTCCCCACAGTTCTGAGTTGCTTTTTTGGCAATCAGCATTGCCATTCCCAATGGTTTCAGGCTACTGCGTGTGTAGCCCAATGGTGGTTTTAGGCAGTGCCCTCCTGTGCTCACAACATAGGCAAAAATGGGTGGCAGCCTATTCTTCATGTTTTCCCTGTGCACTCTCTGGGGAGTTCTGGCCATCATGATGTTTTCCATGCCAGTACTGCACAGTTTTATGGTAGGGCTTGGATGCATGGGTAAAAACATCCCACAACGCTGATGACTTGATTTTGTTAGACACTACTCTGATCGGCCTACAGCGGAAAATGGACTGCAAAGTTACATGAACAACAACGGCCTGCTTATAAACAATGCCAAGAGTGAAATTCTAACATTGCAAAATCTGCAAACAGGCCTGCATGGGTCCAACAAAAAATTCAAATGGTACCAAGCAACAGAAACATTAAGTACTGTCAAAAACACCAGATATCTTGGCATGCAGATGAGTGCAAATATAAACGACGGCCCTTGGGTGGAGAGTGTTAAAGCAAGGTGTCTGCAATTCGCTTGCCAGGCCACGATACTAAACAAAAGATATGGGAAGTTTTCTTTTAAGCCGGTGATAACGTTCTACCAGCAGAAAGTGGTTCCAGCTCTAATATTTGGAGCCGAACATGCCTTTGGCTGCTTTGAAGACCTATGGTTAACCTTGGAAAACATCTTTTGGGTAAAAGTCCTCCACCTGCCCAATGGCACCCCCTCAGCATGTATAAAACATGAGTTAGCCTGATTTCCATCCAAGCTCGAAGTAGCTGGAACACCTTAGCACTGTTTAGAAAAACCATCACGAAAGATGTAACTCCTCAGTTCAGAATTATACACAATCCTGGCAGTGGAAACCCGGAGTGTCTACTATCTTTATGGCACAAAAGGTGTGAGGAAATCTTAGAAATGTATGCCACAGATGTGAAAACCCCTCAAGAGAACCCAGGCGTGGTAAAGGAATAAATATGGAAACAGGATTGGATCCTAACTTAGGACAAAAGAAGGGGTCTGAAATCAATGAAAGTCACACCTAGAGAAGCCAGAACGTACAACAGCCTTCAAAACTATGTGGCCTTATTTCCAGACAACAAGAGGAGAAATATCTATCTGTGCTTTCGCTTAAACCTGATCAAGACCAAAGATAGAATCAGCCACCGGGCAGGTACTGGTGAGACGAACACAAAGTGTCGGCTTTGTTTCACCAGTGAAGAATCAATAAAACATCTTACGTTATTTTGCCTGGCCCTCCGAGCGCACAGAACCATACATCTAGGCCAATTGATGGAAGGTCACTCAACGATGGACACTGAAGAGTTGTGGCAACTAATGTCTCCGGGGTGAACAAAAAACAGATCTTTGCATTAACTTTTTTTGTTGGCAGACGTAGAGAGATGCTTGGAAAACACAGACTCTAAAGGTCCCGGACCATGAATCAGTGTGTCTCTCACATCACAACACTTATAGGAACAACTTGAGTCAATGGCAATTCTGGGGCATGTTTATGTCTCAACAGACAAGTGCGGTGATGATGCACACTGATCTTGATACTGACATTGAGTGATTTCTCGTAAAGTTGTGATTTTATTTTGTTTTTTGTTTATTAAAATTTTTGTATAAGCCAATATAAATAATAATTAAACAAATTTAAAAAAATTGAAAGCATTTTAGGGAATTAATTTGTAGCTTGTATGGAGAGCCCTAGGTATGGCGCTAGACCCAATATTGTGCAATATAACAAATTGTGTTTTAAAAAAAAGAGTGCCTTTATTACAAGTGTGCACCTTGGTTGTTAGCACGTGTTTCAACCAATCTCTGTTCTTTTTCAAAACTGTGCACTGTTTATGGATTGTTCTCAAAAACAGGAATGGTCAACTAAAACATACAAAAGTGTTTAGTAGAGGTATATGTAAAAAAAATAACAGACACATAATCAATTAAAGTGTATATAGTTATTAACGTAGCAATACATATTGCAACAAAAACATCAGCATTGAACATCATGTGTTTAAAAGGCTATAGGAGATTAGAAAAGGGGAGAAGCAGTGGGGGAAATAAGGGAAAGGACTTATCTTTGGACTACTGAAGCAGAAGAATTACACCTAGAACTTTGTTGAGGTGCAGTATGCTCCAAAACCCTCCTCCATATAGGTGAAGACAAAGCATTTCAGGAAAAAGGCAAGCCGTTTCCTTCAAGCATCCAATAGGAACATTTGTGGTGACTGCAGATGACAGGCCCTGCAAGCGCTCTCTAGACACTTTCCTGGCAGGGAACTGCAAAACCAAGAAGCCCCCTTGAGGCTGGAGACTCTGGACAGTGCGCTCTAGCCAGCAAAAGTCCAGAACCAGCTCCAGTGTGTCTTTGCGAAACTGAATTCTGTTTAAATAATAGTCCAAGAGGATTTTGAGGACTGTTAAAGCAAATGACACTTGGATTTACAGCGTATACATATTTCATCAATAGCTGTATTCAATTATGCCACGAAAGTGGTGATTTGCTCAAGCAATTACTCGTTCCACACGTCAGTCCAGTTCAGATGGTGATGTGGGAGAAAGATTGAATTGCGAGCTAAGTGAATAAAGTCTGAAGCCGCCAATTATCAGGCTCTGGAAAGGACTAAAAAAGAAAAAGGTAAGAGGGAAATTATTGATGTGTGATGATGGAGCTACACCACAGAAACAAGTTAACAGCCCGAGGATCAATAGCAGCTCGCCTGTCAAGGCCAGAGATGTGTAAATTGGGCACTTTTCACTTTACAAACCCTTTGCAAAGAAAAAGTCAGAATATTGTTCTTAGCAAAATAATATTCAACCGAGCACCAAGAAAGGGGTGCATTTCGCCTAAGGATGCAGAAAAGACGGTGTGTGTGGGGGGGGGAGGGTGCTGCACATAGATGTCTCAATGCGTGAAGAATAGTTAATAACACACGTAAACGTCCACTTTTTTGAATTTTACAAATGTGCATACTACCCATACGGAAATACCTACTAAATGTGAATAAATGGGCTTAATCGGGGAGCGTCAAGGAAGTGGCTAATGCCAGGATATGATTACACCCACAAAAGAAGGCAGCGTCGGAAGCACACACGAGACGTTTGTACTGCTGGCAAGGCTGGAGCACCCAACCAGTCGCAGGTCCAGGGCTCCCCGCTGTCAGCAAGTTTGGCACCAGGCCTTTGACATTGAGAAGTCAAATGCCAAGCAAAGAGCAGCTCTCTGAAAGCACAGGAGCTTGGCGTCAGGTTCTTTGACAGACCGGCAGTGCCCGTGCTGTCAGAGCAGTAGCCACGCTTGCCAGCTGTCCTCCGAGCATCGGAGGCCTGGTGCCAACTGCAAGGCAGGTTCTTGGCCATGCTCACCTCTGTTTCCTTCGGCTTCGAGGAGACATGGGAAGGCAGAGACAATGCTGCATATGGCTCTCAGCCCTGATTGCTATTTCCTAGAAGCGTGACGTCACCGTTTGCTGGTGGCTCCTTATGAAATTCATACACAAGAATACCGAACTCCTTAGCGCACATGCATTCATGCCTCTGGAAAGAGCTTGCCTTGAATGGTTTCTTATCCTCCACTCCAGGACATGTGGATTTAGCACTTGTTATTTTGTGCATGGCCTATAAAAGCGCACATCTCATCGATGTACATCAAATGCACGGTAAGGCTGCCTCGCGCTCGGTGGTTGGGCCGAGCTGATGGGTTTCACATTAAGTGGTTGCACTGCTCAGCCTGGGAACACACGAGGGTGTTCACTCTTCCGCCCCCGCCCCCCACGCCTCATTCCCCCCCAGAGATCACTGGGACCAGATGTGATTGCAGCCAGCTGACGGGCCCGGAAGCAGGTCAGTTTCTTGGCAGCGCGGTGCGCAGATTCTAGGAATCAACACTGCTACGGAATCTGCAGAACTCCTGCCTTAATGATCTCCTGATGAGGATTCCACGGGGCGCACCGAGGTCCACCAGTCAAAGTTCATCCTGTGCTTTGTGTACTTCTTCCTAACAAGTGGAAAGGCAGCATGCATCCCAAACGGATCTATGTGATTATTGCGACGGCCGAAAATGCTGACTTTTTTTAAAACCCTTAACACCACATATATATGCAGGGGGAGATCCCCCACAGCCCCACCCATATTAATATTATACTCTAAACCCACCCTCCCCCACATATATATGCAATTCCCAGGTCGACATTTTTGTACGATTCCTTCCAAACTTGCCCCTGAGCTGGGAGTCTGCTTCCACAATCATCCTTCTCTCTAGAATTGATCTAAGGTGATATTCTGACATTCTGTTACCGCAAACTAGATGCCAAAACAAGTCAAAGATTTAAAAAAAAAAACATACACAATGCAGTCAACAAAATGGTTTGAACTCCTACGTTCTAATTCCGTAGGGAATCATTAGAGCCCCACCCAGAACTGCAATTATTAAAAGGGCACAACACATGAAAATGCAGCTGTCGATGATAAAGCACCGTAAATGAATAAGAGCTAAGCTTCCAAAATGCAAATGCATCCGCTATGACAATCTACTTCATTGGCTTCGCACCTGACCTTGAGAATGAAATCAATCAAGAAAGCAGCGACAGCACAGTCATTAATCAAGCAAAAAAAGAAATGCAGGGTGCATCCATCAAGCGCACGTCACGAAATAAATAATGAAACGCGCATGAATGGAACCTGTGGGTTCACCATGAGGTCTAGGGATGTGTGAACTTCTGGTGAGGAGCAACACTCCCTCAGCCATGCTTTAATGCGCGAGAAAACCCATGGTTACGACAAATACATTAATAGAAGAAGCATAATAAATCCTTTGTCCATATAAAAGTAATCCCAGAGTTCATCATTGTTACTTAAGTAATACTACTGAATTCCTGGGCCCATTACCAGGTGGTAACGGCCCTCGCCCCATCTCAATATGGCTGAGGTTTGCTTGGCCTTAACAAGGGTCAATGGATGTTAACATTTGGTAATGGCCCAAGGAAAGGGGAATTATTACTATTAGTAAATTCTACCCAATCATAGTAGAATATTCTGTTCAAAACCAGGAAATACAAAGGAGAAACAGTGAGATATTGGGGCAGAAAACATACACCAGCAATTAGCAACCTCGGCGGGTGCGTCAACCAATCAGGTTGCTCAAAACCCAGGCTGAGTCTAAACATCCGGGCACAGATTCTGAGCAACCCGAGCAGTGGAGGCGCCCACCAGCCATCTTCCTTCCCGCTCTGCCAATTGCCACCCCGTCCCCGCCATCCCCCACTCACCTGCTGCAGTGCCGCCGCACCTCATCCGACTCCACTGATGGATGCCATGGAAATGCAAGGGAGGCTGCACACCAGTGTCATGGCTTTCAGTTCCATGGTGGTGATTTTAGGTGATGATGCCTTTGTATGCATCAAAGGGTCGCACGTTCGCTGTGACATGTTGATTCAAACATGTGTATTGCTGTTGTCGCCCCAGGGTTAGTCTAGGGTGCTAATAGCAATAAGCATGCATTCAAGCTGCTTCACCAGGTGGTAAGCGTGCCGGGGCCCAGCGCTGAGGCACTCGCTTCACTCAGGTATACAATTTGGGACCCTGGGCTGTTACCACCCAGAGAAGCCCCCAAAACGGAAGCTTATTGCTATATTAATGACTCCTGAACTCCATTGCCTGCAATAGAACTGTCCACATTCCAGTCTTCCAACTAAGCTTTTCCAATCCAAGTAGAGTGGTAGGAAACCTGAACCTCTCCACATGTTTTGGACTACACCTGCTATGATTCCCTGAGCAATGGAATAATGTCTGGGGCTGATGGAAGTGGTAGGCCAAAACTTCTGCAGAGTTGCAGGTTCCCATTGTCCCATTTACTTACAGCCATGTCAGAACGCTCTGCGGGCCTAATTCACAAATCAATATCTTGCAATTAGATACTTATAACATCAGCAATGCAGTGAATGAATTTGATGCAGTGACATCATTTAGGAGTCGCAAGGGGTTGCAGCTGCGGCCTCTGGGTCCCAGTTTGCAACCCCTTGGTACTCCCTGCGACCCCAATTATTTAAAACAATGAAAAAAAAATGTAAACAAGAAATGGAAGCTTCTTGTGTAGCAGTGGCCCCTCCAGGCTCTGTGGTGTGGGGGCCCCCACCACACCAGGTGTGTGGAATCCCTGGCAGTGTCCTCACCCATCAGGGTGAAGGCTAGGCCAGGGAGGTGCTCAGAAGAGCTTGGTGTTTGAGGTGACTGTGACATGCGGCCCATGTCATATGCCACGTTTGGCTCCAACCCCTTCTCCCTCGGCTTCCTCGCAGCTCACATACAGGAATCAGGAAGCCCTCCCAGTTTCCTGGTTCCTGTATGTAAGCAGCATGGAGGAGCCAAGGGTGGCCTGCAAGGATGGACCGAAGCTGCAAGAAAAAGGTAAGAAGGCTTTTTAAAATAAAATGTGATGTGTATTTTGCATGTGTGAAGTCTGTGTCAGAGGTATGTATGTGAATATGTTTTAATGTTCTGGGTGGGAGGGTGTGTGTGTGTAGAGAATGCAATGAGTGGATCTAAGAGAAGGTGTGAGTGAGTGACTGGTGGGTGAATGAGTATGGTATGAATGCGATGGTGGGTTTTTTAATGTTCTGGGTGGGAGGGTGTGTGTGTGTAGAGAATGCAATGAGTGGGTGTAAGAGAAGGTGTGAGTGAGTGACTGGTGGGTGAATGAGTATGAATGTGATGGTGGGTTTTTTAATGTTCTGGGTGGGTGGGTGTGTGTGTGTAGAAAATGCAATGAGTGGGTGTAAGAGAAGGTGTGAGAGAGTGACTGGTGGGTGAATGAGTATGGTATGAATGCGATGGTGGGTTTTTGATGGTGCACGCCTCCCCAGGTCAGTGCTTTTTAGGCTCGTTTAACACAATAACGCCACAGATAATGAGTACTTCTGTGTCCATTGATCTATAAATGTTTCATACACTAGCTGTGTCCTGCATTAGAGATTTCGGTTACCCTGTTACATGTACTGCATTATGTATGTTTTACACATAGACCCCATGTCAAATTTGGAAAATAACATTCCCCAAATGTGTGATCGTGGACAAATCACGCCTCCCTCTGTGTCTCGGTTCTTGTAGCTGGCTGAAATGAGAGTGCCTGGAAACCCGGGTGCTAGATGCATCTGAAAAATCTGAAGGTCGTTTGCCATCACTTCCTGTGATGTCACTTGGCGGCAGGGTCAAATGACATCACTTACTGTGACATCATCAAGGGGTCACGGGTCGTGTGATGTCACTTCCACTACCCCTGGCATTTTGGTGAAATTGCTTCCCTGATTCGATGGTCAAACCTTGTCTCCTGTGCACCGCCTGCGCCCATGTGTGTACAGTTTGTACATCATTCAAGAAAAAGCTATATTCTATCACGTTCCAATTTGGCAAGGTAGAGAGTTCAGCTATGGCACCCACGTGGTCTGGCTAATGTAATGGGCCTACAGGATACAATTTCTTTCCTTTCCAGCATTGAGGGTTCATAAACTAGGCCAGGACATCTAAATTACCAACGTGCTACCCGAGTACTGTTAGGGCTCCTGTGGCCAACCAGCAGTACTCATCAATCCCTGGGTTGGGGATCTGCTGTGGCCTGGGGGGCCTGGTGACAATCTCGACCTGCTCTCCATAAAACCATCCCATGACACCCCCCGCTGGCCTTGGAAAAGTAAGTATCCGCTTTTGGTTTAATGTCTGTCAGTGCCTGTCCAGTATCTGCCTTGAATGTAATATGCTCTCATAAATAGTCTGGGCCAATGGAGGGGCCATCATCACAATGTGGAGAGTGTGCTGTGTTGGGAAGTTTGAAAGCAGGATCTTCTCCACATGGCAGTGCATGCTCACAGTAGCTATAAGCCACCAACAGCGGTGCTCTGCCACCATTGCAGCAATGAGCCCCAAAGAATGCACCTTACCAAGGAGGCCTTCAGGAACATTGTTGGTGTCATAGTCCCAAATGGCCATGCCTTACATTTCAAGAGCATGTCAATTCCGAATAACACTGGTGCACATTTCATTCCACATATTTAGCTATAGCTGAAATGGATGGCAGTGGCAACAGTCAACTCTCCTCGGTGCAAGTGGGCAGAGGTGGAACGGTCCAATCTGCTCTTTATCCACAGGTGCAGAAACCTCACTGTGCCCCAGTAAAGATGTTCTTTTAGTTTTCAATGACTGACTGCATTGCCTCAATGAGAATGTGCAAAATGTCCGGTGCTGCTGGAGAAGAAACACTATTGACATTTAAGTCAGTTTATGAATTACACTGTTGGTAATGCAGTGTTCTTGTCCAGAATCTCATCAGATGTTGTTTGTTTTTTAAGTGGAGTGATGAGTCCTGTACTGCAACACTTGAAAAGTAGCTCAGCGGATATAGTGCCTGTTGCCAAGATCTCATTTTCTCAGAATTGTATGTCTTTTATTCTAACTCCTTCTGAAAATGTGGAGTAAAAATCACTGCGTTGAGTGGAGGCGGTAAATGACCCTCTTTTCACCTGAACAGTTGCTCAAATTCGAGGGGATGGGAGAATGTTTTGCCCTTTAGTGAAAATCAAAATCTGGTAGGCTGTGAGTGGCAACCCCCTCACTTCTTGGCACTATTTTGGCAGTGTTCTCTGCCTCGTACGCTTAATGTTTTTTGGAACAAAAAAACTCATTGAAATGCAGGCTTGTGGGACAAATGCCATTGATTAATTGTTCCAACTGAATTCATTTTTAATGAATGAAGTAGGTTGAGGATACGCGGGGATGGATCGTACATCACCGGGACGGGATAATTATGATGGCAATTTCTGAAAAATGATTGTAATTATACGTTCTTTGAACACACCATGAAGTGTGTCCTCTTTCTGCCAAAGACAGAAGAAGTGTCTTTGGACTGACATTCAGATTTGCAGTTAAGTGTTGCTGAGTGTTCAATTCTTCCTTCGTTTGCAAGAACGCATGCATATTAGCAGGGTAGAGGTCTGATCTGACACTTCTGGCCTCCCATGCCCTCTATCCTCTTAGCCAGCAAAGATCACATTCTACTAAAAAACATGGGGCAATCTGGCCCGACTCCAGCAATTTTCCACTGCACCCACTCTCAACTAAACAACCATTAACGAGCCGGAGAGATTTAGAATTGACTTACATTGGAAAGCTATGGAGCAAATGTATGACATTTTCGTTTGTGCCAGACAGTGCACTTTACCTTTAACCATAAAAAAAGAGATGTAAACCGCATTTTAGAGGTTGTCAGACGGTGTCTCCAACATCGGCCTGCGAAGCCTGCAGGAAATGCACCCAATAAACTAATATCAGAGAATGTACTCATGGGGCTACTGCCAGCCTTCGCCTGACCTCCACTTCCTGTCTGACTGCAGGAACCAGAGCCGTGGAAATCAACACTCTAGTGATTTGCAGAGGGTGCTGGCAGGTAGCAGAAGTAGCCACAGGCAGAGGCGTTGCTAGGGGGGGGGCTAAGGGGGCTCTAGCCCTGGGTCTTTTGGTTTGCAGCCCCGGATATAAACTCAGGAGCTACAACCAAAAGGCGAGCTAGCCCCAAGACTCGACAGGCCCAACATTAGTGTAGCCCCAGATCTTTTCCAGACCTAGCAACACCCATGGCCACAGGCAGACACTACATCCCACCGTCGTCCAAGGGACCCCTGAATCCAAACTGATCCTTGCCAAGCGGCTTTGCACGCTGATCTGGATCTGTGCACCCCCAAGGCATTTACTGGCAAAGTAGTCCGCCTGATGGACTTATTTATGGTGAGAGCATTACCATCTCTGAGCAGTTCTTGGAACCCGATTGCTTAATAGACAGGAAGGCTCTACAGGAAGGACTTAAAATATCTTATTCAGTCCACCTGTGCATGGTGTTTGGGAACATTGAAAAACACAGAATGCATTCCCACATTGCAAGGGTGGTGTTAATTAAGTGGAAGAGCCAGGAATGTTTATTCTAACCGAGAGCGAGCGACAATGACATCAATAGACAGATTTTAAATTTGCATTGAAAAAAGCGAATGCCTCGAAGCCCAGAGCCAACTGACACCTTACCTTTGCTTCCTGATATACGACGACGACTGAGGCATTGTTTTGGTGTTGGCAATAAAAGGCTGTGGTTTTTATTGCAAAATGTATCATCATAAAACTGAGTTTAGAGCCCTTTGGGTAGCACGCATGCAATGGATGGGATGCAGAATAACTCTGACACCACATAATCAAACCAACTCAGGAAGATTGCAAAGTTTGCTGTTTTCTTATCAAATCAAATGTCTCAAACAGGGAGTTACAACGGACGTCAATGGACATTCGCCCGACCTTCTCATAAAAACACATTCATATACTAAAAATATGTCATATGTGACGTCATACTATGTGGCAAGTTAGAAAAACCTACAAAGAGTTGTGATAGGCTTAAGGGGAACATCTAAGTATACTTTCTATAAGGGGTGGGATTATAATTGGATGTCTACTGTCAGGTGGACAATTTAGTCCCACCTCGAATGCAAGTCATCTCCAACACTATTAAGTACACGATATAACATTGGCTCTCAAACTATAAGGCCCTTCGTTATATGGCCCTTTACAATTGGTTGGCATGTTCTTAAATGAATAAAACAAACTTGGCACACATGCAATCTTCTTTTTCGTATATGAAAGTTTATTTGATTCTTTACTTCGTCGTCAGTTACTATACGGTCCATGCATTCTCTTCAGTTAATCTTCTCAGTGCGTCACGTTCATCTCTCATGATGTCACCAGCTCCTCTTTCTCTCATTTTCATATTTCTTCAGGGAGTTCCTCCCTCAGATTGTCATCTCTTCAGGAATACATTTGATAAGGTTTTCTTAGTGGGTACCTTGTTTCGAATATTCGCTGTGGTATGGTCACAACTGATGGTGTAAAGCATTGCACAATCTCAGGTTTCCAAGATACAGGCATTAGGGGGACTGGATTACCTGCAGAGGCATGCAGCAGCCCCTCTACAAAAACATATTTTGGTAAATGTATTTATCAAAATCACACATGGAAAAACAATGTTATCTTTTGGGCACATGGTCCAGGGGGTGTCTACCTGGCATGTGCCGCCATCCTTCTCCCACGATTTTGTGGGCCACGTTCGTGCCCATGTTTTCCCCTTTCTTCTCCCCTTCTTCTTCCTTCTTGGTGGGTAGGATTGGGAAAAGAAAAGTCTCCTGTGTTCACTGGATGACTAATGGTGCTTCGTTCAGAATACCAAAAGATAAAGGAGGAACCCCGGGGTGCACTCATGGAGCAAATAACTGAGTGCAGTCTATCTATTTCCGGGTATGTTCAATTGTTAACAATCATGAGATAGAGACTGATCTGACAGATCAGGAGACTGAAGAGATTATGCAAATAGATCTTTCAGTACTGTTAAAATCAATTTAGTTGCTAATTCAATAATTCATACAGTAATCAATGCATGATATTTTAAAACACAAACACAAGGAACTATTAACTAGTCCTCTCGATAACAATCTCCACGGGGTTGGCTTGGGTAACACAACATCATGAATGTACATCAGATTTTCAACATGGTTGTCTTCTGGTTCATTGAGTATAAGAACCGGAAGTCATATGTGAGCCTTTGCTTATCTTGATCTCTTGAAACTGTGTACTGAATCACAGATTGGGGTCTCAACATGTTTCAGTTCATATATACATTAATGTTGAACATTCATCAGGAGTTTTTCACCCAGAAATTTAAAAGAGCGTGGTTCGCAGTGGTGTTTGCAATCATTCACACGTTGTTTTTCTAGCAAATATTCTCGACCTGTCAGGTAAATAAACAAACATGAATAGTGTAAACTATTACTGCCATGATTCTGTTCTTGCTCCTCATGTGAGATAGAAACCTTTGTGGGTGATGAATTACCTGCATTGGTTTCATCAGGGCGATAACACTATGGTCAGTCGTAGGCGGGACTCTGGTGCGTCCTTTTCGGTGCCTTATCAGCGGAAAAGCATAAGAATATGCTTTTACTGTCGCTTAAGTGAGCCCCCTAGGGTTAAGAACCCAATACTATAACAGAAACCTATATTTAGAATTGATTTAGGTGCGGAGGTACCCACCTAGTGTGTTACTCATGGGTTTTCTTCCACGGGTATGTGGCACGGCGTTGGCGGCGACTGTTAGTGTAGTTTGAGGTGCTGGCTCCTCTATACTCATCTGGATCTCTTCTTTCAGACTGGGTTTTTTGTTAGGAAGTGCTTCTGAAAGTGAGGTACAGAGGACATGTTCACTTCTTATAATTATTAGTTGGGCATCCACAAGTATGGGATACGACCAGAGTGTTGGTTAAGGAGTTAAATCCTACCTTGGGGTTGTCCTGGTGCATGTGTAAGCGGTGCTTCGAAGCTCGGATCCTTCTTAGGTAATGGTTCAGAAGCACTTCCTAACCAAAAACCCGGTCTGAAGGAAGAGAGCCAGACAAGCTCCTAAATCAACTCTAAATATAGGTTTCTGTTATAGTATTACTCTCTGCCACCCAATGTTCCTCTCTGGTCCTATAATTGGACCAAAACACAAGCGGAATAGGATATTTACAACTTATTTTAACTAAATATTAATTCATTATAATTACTTGAAATGTAACCATTTCATCACCCCTGCACCTCCAAAACAGTAAAAGATTTTGCCTCAGTCTTATGTCCTTTTTAGTGCCATGATGCTCCACTTCATCCCTCGTGTGGAGACATGTAGTGTCATTAGGCTCCTCGTAAACACCTATCTTCGTGTAGTTCTACCATAAATCTGACTTTTGATCACCTATAACAGTAGAAACCTCTAATCAGCAACTTGTCTACATAGGACGGTGAACCCATCACTGCTCCCATCTATCTTAAATTGTCTACAGTGTTTGTGGTATCTCCTGCTGCCATAATATGTTTCTAGCTCCTTATCTGTGTACAGGGCTCACATTTCTCTGCCCAAGCGTACGTAATAGGTCCTTTAATTCAAACAGACCCTCATAGCCTGCTGGTTAAGTATACTACAATCCACTTGTTACCAGGGAACGCTGTCTGCGACAGGCCTTTAGCATCTGCCATCCTGTGGCTCTTCAATTTGCTAAAATACACCTCTAACCTAATACCACCTGCATGTGTTCCCATTCCCGATGTGCAGGCTTACCTTCACTGTTCCGCAGCAAACACCTGCTGTATTTTTACAGACTATTGATCAGTTTGGGGTACAGAATGTTTCTCCACAGCGTCTCGCTCAGTTTGGTGTATCAAGTCTCCATTAGTACGGCAGTAGAAACTGTTGCTCCATGAGAGTCAAACATTCGGCTTCGTACCTTCATCTGTTTCACTCGCCAGCAGATCCCCAACGCCATCTTGGCGTGTGTTATAACAGCCGAGTTCTCTTGTATGTTCAACTCGTAATTGCAAATATCCACTAATGTCTCCTTTTTGGCACACATAGCTCGTATGCACAACATACGCATTATGTTTGAATTAAACGAGAAGATTATCTGTGTCCACGACTGGCACTTTATGTCAAAGTTTGTTAACTGCAGCTGCACTCCTTACATTTAGAACACCTATTTGCGAGTGGTGAGTACTAGCCGGGTTCCTTTTGAATTTAACTCATAATTGCAAGTATCCACTATTTCCTACTACCTCATATGCACAACATGCCCTTTGTGTGTCAATTACAGGGGAAGATTATCTGTGTCCACCACAGACACTTGATGTCAAAGTGTGTTAATCACAGCTGCACTTTTTACATTTCGGGCACCTATATCTGAGTGGCACAGTGAATAGTGGTACATTACCCATCTAATACTCTATGTTACACATAAGGTAAAAGCGGCCTTAATGCGTGTTATGTGTCCCTCGTCTGGTATGGCCAACAATCTCTTCCTAAATTCCATCAGAAAGGCTGTCCTTCCAGAAATATTCGAATGCTGAATATTGACCCCATATGCCATCCCACTCTTCTATTGGCCCAGCATCTTAAAATCTGACCTGTATTGTCATTGCAACGTTGGTTCCTCTGTTACAACCGAGTGTTGCATATACTTTTCTTTGACTATTTGCTCAATTAGATATCCTCCTTACCGCCCAAGAGTGGCCCGATCATGCCATTGTATCTGTTTGTTAAGTCCCTGTTTATCAGTCTTCAGAGAAAAAAATCCAGCATTGGTCCAGCTTGAGTAGGATTGCTGCAAAATTCCCTCCTCTCATAGGAACGTGTGGTTTTTCCATAATGGTCCATTCTAATTCATCTGCTGTGTGGTTAGCCTCTAAGAAATGGTTCACCAGTGGTGCAACTATTTTCTTAGTCCTTATACAGAATTTGTGTTCTAGTTTCCCTTTCTTAATCGGCCTAATAGTCATACCTAAATACTGGCGACAGCAAGGACAGGGGATCATATAATTGACCCCATGTGTTGCAATTTGTAAAGGTCTTTTGAACCCATGGTTTCTGCCATCCAATGTCAATTGTTTTTGTGCACTTGGTTAGTGGACAAGCCGCACATGACCAACATGGGGCATGTCCAGTGAGACCTCATTCATACCAGAGTTCCCTCTTTGCTGTAGCCCGAGGGAGCTCCAAATCTGCTGTGTGTACCAAGCAAGCTCTGATATTACGTCTGCATTTGATTTCAAATCTATGTTTAGTTGGTTGAACTTTTCCTGTGTTGAAAATTGGCCATAGGTGAAGAATGCCCCTCTTCTGCCTGCCAAACACTGGAGAGAAACTTAAGACAGCTGTTATTCTGTCTTCACTTCGTTCTTTTACTCAAACACAGCGATGGGGGCGATATTTTCACAACGAATTTGAGGAGACGGTGATCTATACACCTATAAACCCGATTTTGGGCAAGATAATGATATGGCGTCGCTTTATCGACAACGTGTTCCTGATTTTTGAGGGAATAGGGGAGTCACTGCAGCAATTTTCTGTCTGGCAGAATGTCCAGAATCGCTTGTAGAAATTTACAAACCAAAACAGCACTACTGAGATTTAATTCTTGGATATCAAAATCAGAGTGGTAGACATGACACTCACTGCTGCCGTCTTCAGAAAACCTACAGATCGTAAATCGCTTCTTCATTACAGGAGTTACCATCCTCAAGTCCTGCCTGCCAATTTACTGTTCGGTCAATTTCTGCAGTATAGACGCACCAGCTCAGAAATAAATTAGTCTAGACTACAGGCAGAGGGATTAACAGATCGGCTTGTACAAAGAGGCTATCCCCGCAAACAGGTCAAGAGAGCAGCTAAGAGGGCACGTAATATACTGAGGGACATCACTTTAGAACAAAGAGTAAAAGAACAAAGTAAAAACATGATAACAGCTATTTTTAGTTACTCTCCAATGTTTGGCAAGCTGAAGAGGAAAATTATTCGCCTATGGCCAATTTTGAACACTGGAAAAGTTCAATTTACTAACCCTAGATTTTCAATCAAACACAGCCGTAACATCAGAGATCACTTGGTACACATGACAGATCTGGCGCTCCCTCAGGCTACAATGCAGAGGGAACTCTGGAGTGAACAAGGTCTGAATGGACATGCCCCAGGTGGGTCATGTGCGGCGTGTCCACAAACCAAGCGCACAAAAACAATTGACATTGGATTCAGGAACTATGGGTTCAAAAAACTGTACAAATTGCAACACAGCGGGCGTCATTTATATGATCACCTGTCCTTGCCATCTCCGGTATATAGGTATGACCATCAGGCCGATTAAGAAAAGGATACTAAGTCCTGTATAAGGACTAAGAAAATAGCTGCGCCATTGTGAATAATTGTTTAGAGGCTAACCACAGCAGCAGATGAATTAGAATGCACCATTTTGTAGAAACTGCATGTACCCAGAAGAGTAGCTAATTTTGCAGAAATCCTACTCAAGCGGCTGCAATGTTGGATTTTTCAGCTGAAGATAGATACACCGGGACTTAGCTAACAGATACAGTGGCATGATCGGGCCGCTCTTGGGAAGTACGGATACCTAACTGAGCAAATAGCAAAAGAGAACCATATCCAACAGTCAGTGGTAACCAGCAGGCTTTGCACCTCGAAACACTGTGTATAGGTGCATTATAAATACCCAATAAATAAAGAAATTATGGTCTGTTTGAATGAAAGGACCTATTCCACTTGGGCACAGAAATGTAAGTCTCGTACAAAAAACTATAAACATATTATGGCAGCATAAACTACCACCAACACTGTAGACAATTTAACATAGACGGGAGCAGTGATGGGCTCACTGACCTATCTAGACAAGTTGCTGATTAGATGTTTTACTGTTATAGGTGAT
Organism: Ambystoma mexicanum; assembly: GCF_040938575.1. Lineage (NCBI taxonomy): Eukaryota > Metazoa > Chordata > Amphibia > Caudata > Ambystomatidae > Ambystoma > Ambystoma mexicanum. The sequence goes on from NC_090928.1 coordinate 61,061,468, forward strand.
CAAAAGTTAGATTAATCGTAGAACCACATGAAGATAGGCGTTTACGAGGAGCCTATGGACACATGTCCCCACATGAGGCATGAAGTGGAGCACCATGGCACTAAAAAGAACATAAGAAATACGATTCCTGAATAAGGTATGCATATCATGCTTCGTTAGTATGGTTTTATACTGCTGAGGCAAACTGTATTATACCGTTTTGGATGTGCATATGTGATGAAATAGTAGAATTTCAAGTAATGATAATGAATTAATATTGAGTGGAGTAACAGGTAAATACCCTATTCTGCTTGTGTTTTGATGAAATTATAGGTCGAGAGAGGAACATTGGGTGGCAGAGAGTAATATCCTTCGGCACTCTAAGAGGATTTGTAGACGACAGGGAGTCAATCTCCATTGCCAGGTCCTGAAGAAGGTGGCATAAAATAGTTGGCCCACAAAACTGGTCAACCGACCATGACAACCGATATCCTTTTTAATGTATAGGGATACATAGCTGAGAGCTGGCAGACAAACAGGGATGCTTGCACCTCGACACGCTTGCTCAGTGGTTTTATTCATTTAATTTGGGATACAAGTCAGTGAAAGAGGCAGAATAAAATAACAAGTAGTACCTTTCTCTTCTATCTTTTTAGGAGATACAAGTTCTCTGTGTTAGTGAAACGTAAGAGAACCAGCAAAACTCACAAATAAAGCAAAAACATGTTAACATATAATTTTGTTTAGTGCGCTTTAGGAACAGGGACATTGCTCTCCAAGCTATACCTATTAGATAGGTGGCACACCAGCGTAACCTAGAGGAAGCTGGTCCAGGCGATGGGAAATTTCGTCCTGAGCGTTATATATAGCTTAGTAATAGGGCATTTTGATGAAGTATTGGACAAACCTACATGACTACCACCACCAACAACAAGCTGCTGTCATTGTTATGGTGATGTGGCAACGGGAACAAGGCCCTGCTAGTTGATGGTGCCAGTAAAGCCGGGCGCAGGGGGCAAAGGTGCTTGAGAAGCCTGCAAGTCCCCAGAGTGGAGGCTGCTTGTGCCTTTGTGTCTCGGAGTAACAGTCTGGTGTGTCCTCCTGTGGGGACACTCCATCATTGCTATCCCCACTGTTTGAAGGTGTTGTGGAAGAGGGGTGACTGGAATCTGATACAGTTATGAGGACTAGTCAGAGCATGATTCCATTTCATGTGCTTGCATATTGTCATCCCAAGGAGAATCCCTAGGAAGTATTCGGCTTCAGACATGTCTTGCATATGTTGCATATTGTTGGGTGTTCTGACCCACGTTTGAGCTAGCATGCTGCAACATTTGGTGCTGTGGGCTTAGAAAATCCAAGATGGCTAAAAAGCCCACATGTGCGCTAGAATCCAGGAGAACCACGCAGTTTGTGCGCACACCAAAATGGTTACCTAACTTGCCAACCACCAGTGTAAAGAAAGATCTTTGTTAACAAAATCCACTGTTACTGATGTCAAAAAGTTGCTGAAATCGTGGCTCACCGGACCACTTTAAAGATTCAACCCTTTTGTGGGGTTCCACATAACCATTTTACTGTAAGGAGCCCCACCAAAACAATGTTAAGCAAGGATTATTTACTACCATGTAAGAACCATTCCTGTTTGGAATGCATTAATCCAAGAAAGATCCCAAAAATGGATGCAGTACCAACAAAATCCTCAAGGCGGCGCTAGCGGTCTAAACTCTGATAGGAGAACTGAGTGCAGTTGCTGACAAAGGGATTTGACTCTGCTGACTTCAAAGGCTGCATTTTCATTAAAAATTAGCCACCTGCTGTTCCCAGAGGCCAGAAGCCTGGGAAACCCTCTCACCTCAAGAGATTCACACCACAGCCCAGGATATCACATGGTCATAATAACCAAATGCAAAGTGACCCCCTGGTCTGCTGACCTCAACCTCCTGGAGACCACACAATAGGCTATGGCACTTGAATAGAATATGTTGATTTTGACTGTTTCCTGTCAACAAAGGCCTGCCTGCCAGCAGAGGCATGGTCACTGACCCACCCAAGTCTTGGAGGCGGACTCCAGCACTCTGAGAACTGAATTGAAAGCAAAATATATATTTTACAGAAACACTGATAACTCTTTGTAATCAAATGACAGAAATGTATAACTTTGAGAGCCTTAATTTAAAAAATGTACCTTCAATTCAAGCCCAAACTCCAATTTGTGTGATGTTCTGGGGCAAAACCCTGCTATTTACGTATACTACAGACTCTGTGTTTAAGCTAGAGACATGGGAATTTACTGGAGTATGTAGGGACAGGCCCTGTATATGTGTATAATTTTTAATGAAAAACCAATATTGCAAAACCACTAAAAAGCACAAATTTTGCCATTTCTGAATGCAAGCCCCCAGGAAGAGCAGAGTTTGAACAGGGTATACCTCATGTGATATGTGATGGGTGCATGTAATTTCAAACCACTGTGTATCTATGAAATATGTCTTTAGGTCAAATATATATTGTGTGTAATTTGACAGGGGAGTGTCCTTTCTGCAAGCCATTAAATGACATCATTCTGACACACAATCCTGCTCTCCAGTGAGAACGCAAAGAATTCTCCAACCTATCAGAACTCTGAAGGGGTTGGGCCTAGAAAGCTAGCCTCTCCACCCACTTTCAAAACACATAAAAAGAGACTGCTGGGACAGGTAGAGACATTCTATTCCATCTGCTGCGGGACGCTTTGCCGGGAAAATCCATACTTTACCTCCATCAACCTCCAGGGAGCCAACACAGAGACTTCAATCTATCCACCTTCAGAGACCTAGACTTTACTTCAGAATTTGTAGCAGAGAGGTCAACTACAAGCTAAATCCCTCTTTAGCAGGCCTCAAATCATTGCAACTATTCACAGCCAGGCGAGCTGTTTGAATTCTTTGCAAGAACTCTTGCCATTTGCCAGAAAGCAGTGTTGTATCCAGAGAGAGACCAGCTGAACCGGAGACCGCTGTATCCGGACCCACAGACCTGATCAGAACCAGAGACCCAGACCAGACCAGCAGAGTAGAGCTGGCCCAGACGCTGTGTGCAGAGACCGTCCGTGGCGAGTGAAGAAAACCCGCTGACCAGATCGTGGCGAGGCCCAGTCCTTCTAAAAATTAGGAGTGAGTATCCGCCAAAACTGTGCAGAACCCAATCTCTTAGTTAAAATAATCTAATGCAAGCTATTTTAACATGAGTAGAACTGTCTCCTAGAGATCCTGTCACCTGTCATTTGCAAAGCTGTCACCTGTCATTTTCTAGCTGCAAGCTGTAACCTGTCGCTTTGAACTTTTAAAAATTTCAAATCTGAAAAACTACCTTTATTTAATCGTCCGTATCTCTGGAACCGTGTGGGCTAGGAACTTGGTTTAACTTTCCTCTGAAAGCTTAGAATCTCAGCTTTTCAACAAGCCTAGAACCGACTTCCGACTCCTTATACTTTCTCCGTAATCACGATTCTTGCACTCGCGAATTTTACCGCGATTTGAGATTTGGTTAAAAATCCAGCCGCGTGTAACCATCAGCAGTCATCTCTTTCCTGACTAAATTTCGTTTGCCTCTTAAGAACCATCCCTGAATCATTGCTAGAGTGAGTCTGGACTAATATTAACTAGATACCACTCACCCTGAACCTCCTGAAGGGAATTAAAAGCATTTTCAGCATATTTCTCACTGCATTGTCACCATATTCAAAGCGCTTGGGTCTGTGTTTCAAAACTCCTATCTGTTGTATAAGCTGCTGGGGGGGAATTGAACTGAACTCTGTTTGATTGCATTCCTAAGAACTGAGTCCCATTCTATTCATCTCCTTACATTGCATTAAGGGGGGAGGGTGAATTGTCCAAGAAAGTGATTACATTGTCTTTTGCTGAAATCCTATCAAGTTTTTTTCTGTACTGCATTTTCATTCCACCTTGCATCCATTTGAAACCATAAAAGTATTGTTGCTATCTTATCCATCCTATACCCACTCATCATTGATTATAAAGAAGTGTGCTAGTGCCAGACTATCCATTATTGATTACTGCTCAGATTAAGTGTGAGATTCAATTATTAATTTATTATAAAGTGTGATATATATATATATTTTTTAAATTCTCAAATAAACCTTTTAAACTTGCAAAACAGAACTACTTCTTGGCTCAGTGGGGTCAGGGGGATTCCAAGAGAGGGGTGTTATATAGGGGTAGTCATCCAGAACTCATGAACTGGACATAAAGATATATCAATAAGGATTTCCATTCAGTATCCCAGACTAGGCATTGACTTAGCTGTAGTGTTGAATTGAATCCTCTTACAATATGACTGTGTTGTTGTTAGGCAAGCTAAAGGTTTCTCAGGCCCCGTAACTGGGCGGGTACTATCTGGCCATATGATGTCCCCTGTGCCACCTAAAACTTGACAAGGAATCCCTGTTCCAGCCTCACACCCAATTTGAGAGTATGGAGAAGTGCAGAGGCCTCTATCTCTTCCTCTACCTAACCCACATGCTCAGGGAACACAAGTGTCTCCTCTAATGGTTGCTCCCCTGCCTCCGTCAGCACCATTGCCTGCAACCTCTCCTGCTCGGTTTCCGTTTCCTCTTCCACTCCATAGTTGAGTAAGGCATTGTCTAGTGTATCTGAACCAACTTCAATGTCCTCCTCTGACTTTTATTAAAAAATGAGCACCAGTACCTCCCAAGACAAATCCAACTTTTCCAGTACAAGGACTCCTTGCAGTGGCTATGCCTACTCCACCTCGCCTTCTCCGTCTCCTCCAGTGGCAGTGGCAAATGCTCCATTGACAACCCTGCCTCCTCTTCCCTTCCCACGCCATCCCTCAAATGATTCTTCTAGCTACAGAAACATATGTTGTGACTGTTACAGACTGGCACCAATCCCCACAAGCACAACAGTCATACCGTTCGCCTCAAAGACCTAGCCTTGAGCATCCTCATAAGCTGAGAAGTGCACCTCTGCTTGCACCTCCACCTTTTCCTCGAAATATTTTACACCCTGCCCCACGTCATCACTTCAATATGTTTTTAAGAAAAAACGAACACGACAAAAACAAAGAGAAGTGAGTGTTCTGGCACACGCAGAGGAAGGCGATAAAAACACTGGAAAGAGTTTCTGTTTCACATACACATGGGTACATGTTTTACATTCCACAAACTAGTGGCAATACAAAAAGCCAGAGTTTTATTTCAGTTAAAGGCAAGGTAAGGCAACCATATAAAAAGCTACACAATACCTAATAGAATGAACAAAGTCAAATGGGAATACAAAAGGGAAAATGCTTATTTTCTTTTTGGTTTTTTGACTTCTTAAAAGAAGGGGAAACCGTTATTTGGCATTTTTTAAGGAGACATTGGTCCTATTAAAAACAGAAACAGGCAAAAGAGGACAAAAAGGATTCGCACAATGCAAGGCAAAAATAAAATCACAAAGCTCATCCAAAATGCTTCCAAACTCCTCCCATACAGAAGTTGTGACCTTGCCTTAAACACCCCTGCTCTTACCCCAGGTCCTAACTTCCGGAAAACACTGCATCTTGCAGGGACAGTTGGTGACTCAAATTTTTTGCTGAACAGTACCCCACCCACTGAAACCCACAAGATGGTCTTGGGCACCATTATCGGAGATCAGAGAGTCCCACTGAAATCCCTCCATTCGTGGCACGAGCAAGGCTGGGTGGAAGTTTGCCAGGATTACTTCTCGCCATAAAACAAACCAAACAATGCTCCATCAGCAAAAGAGAATAGAGTACACCTGATGACTTGTTTACAAACACATGTCTTCAGCCATCACCCCAGGCAAAGTAAAGGCCAGCACGGAAATCCTTGCAATAAACCGAACATATTCGATTGCAAGGCCAACCCAGAGCATAGCAATCTATTCCATCCAGTTTGGTTCCTCGAAATAACTCATTAACACAAATATAAAAAAAGGGGCGCTTCTTAATCAAATATGAGCAAGGGAGTTATGTTTAACATATGATCTAACAATATAATAAAAGGCCAGATATATGTTTGTTCCAGTATGTTTGTCCAATGCTGTAGCTTCGCCTGTTATCACCACTAGAGGGAGCTGTTACCTTAGGATACATAGAGATAATGCCAATTCGCATAGCTTCGTCTGTTGTCACCGCTAGAGGACGCTGTTGGCTTAGGATATGTAGTGGTCCTACTGTGTCAATGAAAACCTGCACTTTGCCCCGTGCACACAGGCCTGTACACTAGTTCTTTTATAATGAAGCAGGGCAACTTTCTGGAAACAATTAAAAACAGTGCCGAAAAAGAACACAGCGCCACTTTGAAGCTATTCCAGTTAGAACATCTGTGTTGATTCAAAGAAAATGGCATTGAACTTGAATAGCTTGGATTTAAAGATAAATTACCAATATAAATCATGAGTGGAATGCACATTGTAGAAGAGCAATACATCAAGCAGGCATGTGTTTTGAGACTTAAGATGAAGGCCAAAAAAAAGGTATTACAGCATGGTCCTTAAAAAATAATAACTATAAAAAGGAAGTATTAGGTGGAAAACGTTAAAGCTTTTTGGAGTGGGGAAGAACGCTTTCTGCCGATCGGGTTTAAGCCGAAATATGCAGCATATGTATGGCTGCGTGTCTGCTGCATTCGATGTAGTATCAATTTACAGGGCACGTCCCCAGTATTTACAATAGGCCATATCATGCCACGTTATGTCATGTCATCCTATACATAAACAGACCTTCTACCATTTCAAGGGCCTTTTGACCATTAGGAATGGCAAGAGATGCTGTGGACAGGAGATGGCTGTGGGGGAGAGAGAGAAAAGAGCAGGATAGGCGTTTCTGCAGTGTGGTTGCATGTGAGCAGAAGGATCTGGGATTCATGCGCGGGTAAGAGCATGTTTGGAGGCCTGGTGTCCGGTGGGACGCGGCCTAGGCACACGCAGGAAGGAGTGCACCAATTCAGTGCCAAGCGTGAGTTCCAAGACATCCTGTAAGTGGGATACCACATATCTTTGCAGGCTAGAAAGCAGCATGTTTCACCGTCAGTCTCCGAAGTGCTCAATGCCCGGGACCCCCTTGCTTTACATTGGTGTCGGAACGCATGTGTGGTCTGTACGGCTTACAAACTAAAGGGCACAGCATTGGCCTTGACTTAGCCCGTCCTGCGACAGCTCGGTTTTCCACATCTTACACAACCATAGAGCAAGAGGTCCCCTTACACATGGTGTCTAAAGTTCATTGTGTTAAAAAAGAAGAAACACATTTTAATTCATTTTAAAATTCGTTTTCAAACAATTCATTGGAAAGGTCTACTTCAAGGTGCGACGTGACACTGTAGACTGGTTTCTAGGGCACCCCATTGGTTAAATATTGTTCAATGTATTTTTTTTGTATTTTTTTAATCATTCCCAGATCCAGCACCAAAGGGCATCTCTTATCTTTACAGGAAATATGTATTGTAGTGGGAGCCGTTCTAGTAGAGGGAAAGGCGGGGCTACGTGACAGTGTGTAGGTTACGCTTGAGACTGGATTACACAAACCAAGAAGAGATGGAGCGGTGGAGTGGGAACATATAATTGGCAACACAACAGTTGGTTTGTACGTGTTTACAATACACAATGGCAACAACTGAGGGCCATATGCAACACCTCGGATCTTTGTTTCCAAGTGGTGCTTCTTAGGCCACGATGGCACAAGTAAATATTTAGTGACACTCTAGATCCCCTGAACTCCCCCCCACACACGTGTTCCATCCCACTTAAAAAGCACCCCAGACATCATGCCATCAGCACCTCTGCATCAGAGTCAGCCAAGAGACACCCAAGCCATTGATGCATCATTCCTGCAAGTCGCGCGGATCCCCTGTGAGTCTTCAGTGGCGCGAACTCGAATGGTTCGGTGTGGCTGAGGTGAGAACAAGTAGCCAGCACAGAACAAAATGCCAGCTGCAGAAACAGGGCCAACTGCCCAGCATGTGCCCAGCTCTAATTTTAGCCAGAAGGAGGCAGCTGTCGAAAGGGCTGTCTTGAAGAGGACCACATGAAACAAAACATAGATGCACATTCCCGCACCCTGAGACATGGCAGGACAAAGGGTTGCGTCCATGCTCCCAACTAAACCCAGTCTGCACGGCGAGGCCACGGTGGGAAGCAGCTTGCGCCCAATCTGGTTATTTTACTCGGGGGCGCCAGAGACCGGTGTGTCATTTTACTATATTTCACACAGACTTAAGGGGCGCCACTGCAGCCCCCTTGCTACAGGGAGTCATCCGTAGTATGGGCTGCCCTGATTGGCCTAAGGGCTGTGTGTGCCCTGGGGTGCTGAGAATCTCAGGGGGCCCCCTCGGGACATTTTACCTGGGGCCCTGTCATGTTACGTTTTGTCAGAGGGAAAGCAAGAAAAAGATGACTTTCCTAACATGGCAAAGAAAGTATTTAGTACTATTTATTTTATTTTATTGCTTATTTATAAAATGGTTTCCAAGCCGGGATCGGGATTCGAGCCTGTGTTGCGCTGCCTTGTCTTGCTTCCAAGACAAACATTGGCCCTGAGCTATCTCAATCGAGATATTGCAGGAAATGCAGGCATGGTGGTAGTTTGTTTCGATGCTGTTTTAGCCCGATCACAGTCAATGTCATTGAAGAAATTGGAGTTCAAAACTCGATATTGCATTTCAAATCACTGGGTGCTTACCGCCTTTTCACCATGGCACACAGTCAACACGATCGGCAAATGGCGGATTCTTTAAGGAGGTCCATTTGGCTAGCCAATGGTACTTCTGTATTCTAGGATTTGCCTTCCGGATTTCGAATCAGACAATGAAACGCCCTGAAGGAATCCATTTGCATTTACATCACATTCACGAACAGGGAATGATAGAAATACAGTATTGGCAAATAGATGACCAAAGTCTGGCAAATCACTCCAACATTCAACAACAGAGCTGGCCCGAGGCATGGGCACTCTGTGCTGATGTGCCAGGGCCCTGGTGTCAGAGCCCCCCCGCCCCCACAGGAACCAGTGACTGCCTTGACTATCCCAAGCTAATTGGCTGGCCTTATGGCAGGGCCGGTCGGTCAACTGCCCAAGGCACTATTAGCCCCCCCCCCGCTATGCCAGCTCGGGGCAGTATTTAAAGGCCTCGCCCGAGCTGGCGCAGTGGGAGACAGCGCGGCAGGCTACCTATTGAAATGAAATGTGCCCCGTTCTTGGCAGCGGGTTGCATTTAGGGCGCTGATGCTTATTGAAAAATGTGGCAGGGACGCCAAATTTTGATTTTGCTGAGCGGGGCACTGCCGTCACCAAGGCCGGCCCTGCCAAGCAATATTACTTTAAAATGGGGCAGTTCTGCTTCCATGTACGTGGTTCTAGTGAGGCTATGGTGTCACCGCCTATGGCTCTGTAGAGAAGAATAGCCCCTCCCGGCTGCCCACCAACCGCAGAAGGCCCCATAATTCACACTTATCACGTTCTTTCTTTCAGCAGAGCTTTTAAAGAAGTAATGTTACGAAATGCAAGGCAGCATTTTTATTCTAAGCACACCAAGCACCCGTTAGCTGCCTGAATCTATGCCCTCTTCCGTGCCAATTAAAATATCACACAAAACTGTTTTAAGCTACATGATTTCCAGATGTTCATGTTTAACAATCCAAAAAGTGTTCATTTTTGATAGAATGTAATATTTCCATCGCATCATATGAAACATCAATTGGGGTAGGATCAAGCCTGGTTTGCATATGGTCTTTCCCATTTTGTAATGGCTTGGGAGGCAAAGAACGATGGTCTGGAGGGTTGCCTAGATTAATTCTAAACCTTCCAGCCATCACCTCTTTTGTTTTGCCTCAATTTGTCAAACACTGAAACACAAACGGGTAACCTCTTCACACATTACTTTTTGCCATGAGTTTAAGTCTTGAAAGTACATTTTCAAAACCAAAAGGACATTTGCATTCTGGTATTTGTTGTCTGCCATTCAAGATGGGGGTAAGGGGGCCGTGTAATGCCACAATCGTACCGTTTTTGCCTAACATTTTTCTATATGGATTTATATATTTATGTGTGTACCTTAGTATGGTTTATGTACCTTTCAAACCATCTTAATAAAACAGTATTGTTGTTAGCCAAACATGACAGTGAGGAGGGGACATGATGAGAGCGCAAGTGAGTCATGAATAGTTGACCAGGATGTGGCAAGAGAGGTTCCAATCCTAGATGGGTTATTTTCCCCGCTTCTGGCCATGTGCTGCTTTTCAGGGCACAAGTAGAGGATACACGTTGGTGAACAGCATCCACCCACTGTTTTCATAGGGCGGATACAACACCTGTCCCACCCCCGTGGGTGTTTTTGAAGCCAGCAAGCTTGCTCAAGTGCTTGGCTACCAGGATTTCAACCAGGTTGTCTTTTTCGCAATGCAGACGCTTACCCACAAGGCCACATAAAAATGTCATCAAAGCACGTCTCGTATTGAGATTTTGTTTTCAAGGGAATATTTCAATATAGATTTCACTCGGCTCTGATGCGTATATCATTAAGCGCCCCACTTTTTTTAAAGACTTGATTAACTTGGTAAACATTCGAAAACCCACGAAATTGCCTACTCTCGCTGCCTCAAGACTTCCCAGGTAAATAGGCTATATCACACTGTATGCCAATCCTGCAGTATACACAAGGAGCCCTGTCTGCCCCAGGCCCAATCCCAGCCCTGCCCTATCCTGGCCAGAGTTTATTTCTTATGATAGTCAAAATAAGCCTTATCTGTAGCATCTGAAATAAAAGCATATTGCTTATTTTGTACAATATGACCAGATATATACACAATACAAATAAAAAATAATCTTGAAATTTCTACAAAAACAGCAGTTCACAAAACACAATTACCATATTTTTTCAATGCCTTTCTGCAGTCAGACGCAAAGTTTCAAAACGACCTTTTGCAAACAATTGTTCAACCAATTACATCTGGGAAGTGATTTTTTCAAGCGCCTGAAATACAGACTGGTCTCAAATCCCAACTACATCACTTAACTGAAGTGTGTAGTCCTGGGCAAATGCTTTTATCTCTCTATGCCTTATCTACAAACATTAAAAGTCTCTTCAAGATCTTTAGCTCACAGTCTGCTACTAAAAAAAAAAAAGCTTCACTCCTGATATTGCCACATAGGTAAATATTAACAGTGAGAAATCATATGCTGGACGTCACCATGCATTTGTCGCCTGCTTTATTCATGGCAACACGTTTTTAATCTAACTTTCCATGATACTTTTGTGTATTTTTTTAATTTTTGCTTTTTTAAAGTGCTCACACAGCCCGCGGGCATCGAGGCCCTGTTACAGGATTTGTTTATTTTTTAGTTGCGTAATTGTTTTTGTCTTAGTTAACGCACTTAAATACCCAGAGGATTCTAAGGGCAGACCCGGGAATCGAACCTGTGTTACTTTGTGTCGTCTTGCTTCCAAGGCGAGCACGTTGCCGCTGAGCTATCCTCCTGGGACAATCAAAAACTCATTCTGTGATGATATGTACTGTTATATCACTGATGTCACTTTTATGCATATACGGGGACCCACACATCGTGTGCTTCCCAGTCCCCCTGCTAATCCTAGTCACCCATGGCAGACATCTGGCCACTTATGTGTTTCATTCACTATTAGCTGCAGAGAACCTATTGCACCAAAACTCACTGTGTGCTTCCTGTCGGCTGAATAAAGCTCACCCAGCTTCACCTTTCACACCGGGTATCACAACCCAGACCCTCTACCCCAACCCAGTTGTACTCAACACCTGTTCCTCACAGACCTCGCTTTGAAATGAAGCCCACTCTGCCCTTAGCCTGCCTGCCAACAGGTGGCATCTGTCCTGCTGTGCTGCAGACAGGTGCAGCGCCTATTACAAAGGGAACGCTTTCTAGGCGCTGCAGCTGATGTCATAAGTGCACGAGAAGTGGCCTAGAGCACAAACGTATCATTGTAAGTAGCTCGCAGCGGCACATTGCAGGGAAAGTATTTTTTTTTCTATTTTTTCTACAGTTCTCTGCTAAACATTGCTGGATGTACTCGCCTAGCCTGTCTCAGAAAATATATGAACAAATTAAATGTATCCCAAATAATGAAACCAGACTGCCCCTTATGTACAAACAAGCGATGTTAAATTTGGCACATTGACCATTTTTCAATGATGTGAACTAGAAACAGAATCTAATATGAAAGGAAATGGTTCGGGTACCATTGTTCCGGTGAACCAACTATGGGCGTTTTAGTTGCCACAACCGTGAAAAATCTCTTCGAAGCTTGGCACTTCCAATCCCACATTCTTGAACGCCGGACAGCGATCCGGTCCCTGCAACGAGAACAGATGTGTGGATGGCGTTGTGGCCGTTCACATTTAGATTGTGAAGGCACGCAAGCGGAGTTCACATCTTCTCAGATACAGTGAAATGTTATTCTCCAGGGAAGGTTTTTTCCACACAATCTGCTGAATGAGAAATGGCGTAAGTATGGCATGAACCGGCCTGGCGTGCCAGCCAGCAGCTGTGCCAGCAGCTGTGCGTCCTTCCTTTCTAGCACTGGGTGTGTGTGTGCGTGTGTCTAGCTCTGCGCCTCTCGCTTGGAAGTTCCCTGTACCCGCTCCTAACTCCAGAACCGTGTCCCCGTCATCTGGTCCCTCAAACGAGAGACAGATTGGAGGTGCGATGACACGTGCAGACATCAATCCAAGCGCCCGCCTCTGTCGGCGCCCACGTGCGCCACAGGTGAAGGCGGGCATTATGTCGATTAAACCACTGCGCCACTTTTCAGAGCTGGGAGACTTGGACTAACGTGGAGCAACGCCCGGTGACAGAACTTCTTTGCAAACTGCTCGCTGCAAAACAATCACCGGATAGATAGAGACCCGTTCATTATCCCTACAAACTGTCACCGAGATCCAGAGGGAACAAAGTTATGCACAACTTGTCAAAAATCCGTCAAAGACGAGCTGGAGTTTGCCGCCAGTCGGCTGTGGCAAGCTTCCCTGTCACGCGCGCGCACACGCCAGAATAAATGACACCGAAGACAACAGACAGTGCGGTAAGAAGCGCAGTGCAGTACCTCGCTGTTGCTGCTGTTGGGCAAGGATGCCTCGGCTCGCCAGCACGAGGAGGAACACTTGAAAAGTTCCCCCTGCCATGGCGAGAGGTGAAGAGCTGAAACACTTCAGCAGCTAGTCCGACGCGGCGACTGCAGGTCAGACCGCCTTCTCCTCGCCCTCCCTCGAAGAATGCAGCCCTCTGTGAGCGGCCGCAGAGTGTCCCACACGAGCCCAGCCGCTGGAGCTAAACTTACAGCGCGCGCAAGACGCTCCTCCCCCTCCTGCACTCACCCACCCGTGGGGCAGCAGGGTGGGAGGTATGCGATTCATTAGAGGGAACATGCAAGGGGCTGTCTGGATTCCTTCCTTCTGGATGCAGTACAAGTTGCTCTTATTAGTAACTTTTTAAAATGAGATGTAGAACTAAAGGGTCTGATGTACATGGTTGAAACGCTATCCCTTGGCAGGGCAACCTTGTGCTCCCGAGGACAACAAGGGTTAGATGTAGGCTCAGACTGCCACTTTTTGGCAGGAGTAGGCCTTTTTTATTTATATAAGTTACAACACGAGTTTTAACTAATATTACTAAGCAAATAGGTTTTCAAATGGGTTATTTGCAACATTTTTTACCATAAACACCCCCTTGGATAGTACTCCAATAGTCTGTTCTGGATAGTAATGAATCATGATGTGGAATGGTGGGCCTCATTTTCTTTGGTGCCTGGGCGGATTTTATTCCCTAGCCAGATGACCCATACTCTGTGTGCATGGGTAGGGTGAGACGGTTCCCTGCAAAGGGCCTAAGCTCTGGAGTGCTCCCATCCACGAGACCTCATTCTTAATCGGATGACTTTCAAGAAAGCAGTCAAAACCTTATTATGTACCTAGTTTCTGTGGGGTAGAACATAGCCTCTGAATATCAGAAATAAAAAGACCAGACCAGTATTTAAGAGTGAAGCTGACTGGTGCTACCCATTGGAAAATGCTGGCCAGTCCCAAAATACTTCTGACTTAAGGCCTAGGACAGGAACAGAAATGGGCCTTTGTCAACTTTACAAAATGAACAGGCGCTCGAGTGAAGGAAAATGTGCCTGAAGACTTAAAATTGCTAGATGTGCCCAATGGATGGCAAAAGACATCTGTGGTTGAAAAGGCTGTTTTAATAAAATATGAAAAGCTACACTTTCTACTTAAAGAGGCAGATAGCAGCGTGTACAATATCTATATGCAACATGAGACTGTGATTCAGGAATCCAGATGAAACCGAGTCTATGACATTACACATGAGGGAAGAAAATAGCATTTATTTTCAACAGCCAAAATTAATGGAAAGGCTTATTTTATTTTTTATATTTGAACACTGGAGCAGCGTGTGTCTGATAGAGCCCACACTGGGTTCAAATTAAACAAGGAGGAAAAAGCCCATTGTGACCCTGTAAAAACGAAATTTGTGTGATGTACATAAATAAGTTATGTTGAAAAGTATGATTTTTGCCCTTTTCGTACACCTGAGCAATGGGAAAGTTGGCCCAGGGTAGATCATGAAAATAAGACCTAAAATGCTAACTGTCACGATTTTAGCTATTTCGGCACAGCAAAAAAACCATGAAAAATTGTAACTCTGCTCAGGAAGGGCGTGTCGAAGTAATATTAGTATGGCTGGATTCGCCGTAAAATATAGAACCCATATATCATCATGGGCTTATTTGAAAGACCAAGTGAGTTATTGCAGTATGAGATTTTTCATAACAAAAGAAGCACAAATCCTTGTCACTTTGAAATGATGTATCTTTTCCCCTCCCTCAGCCTACATCAAACATATCTCCCAACTTCTGGTCCTATCAGCAACCAGTGGGCATTTTAGTGGGAGGTGAAGGGAACATGCTAGCCATTCCTGACTACGGGAATCATGAAAAGGTTGCTGTTTCGTTAGCAATAGAAGAGGGCAGGTTTGCATCAGAACTGGGCTTTTGGTTCATTATTCCGGGAGAGAGCTGCTGCTGGACTCTTGCATGGAACAACTGGCAGAGAGGCCTCAATCCTTGCTTTGGAGACAATGGCTGGGACATAGAGAAGCTAGCTGGAACCCAAACCAGAGCAGCATGAGGAGTCAGGGTGCAGGAGAAAATCCCCGATTTAAAGCCCTTGACAAGACCTGTGTTGTCCTCAGAGGAACCTTGCTGTTTTCCCTGACCAAAGCCTCCCATGTAAGTAGATATCCCAAAGCCATCATTAGTGTGGCGAGCCACCTGCCTTTATCCATTTCTATTAGTGGGTAGAGGGGGTGAAACTGGATAGGCCCTTCACACAAATTATTAAATCTTACTCAAACTTATTTCCCCATAGAAAAAAACACCATCTCTGTTTAAATTGCATTGTGTTGGGAGTAGCCATCCTTAAACCTTTC
This sequence comes from Ambystoma mexicanum, assembly GCF_040938575.1. NCBI lineage: Eukaryota > Metazoa > Chordata > Amphibia > Caudata > Ambystomatidae > Ambystoma > Ambystoma mexicanum. The sequence goes on from NC_090928.1 coordinate 61,076,936, forward strand.
CATTACAGTGTGGGGAGGGTGGAAACTGTGGAGCCCCTTAGCACATTTGATTAAAGTAAATCAATTAATTCCTATATAGAAATTCACGGGATGAGTTGTTAGAATTCGAAACTAACAAAGCTTGTGCTCTGTGTGTTATAGCTGGTATAGCCCATAAAGACTTGGTTGACTGTTTCTGAAATCCTTGACTTCCACATAGAAAAGGGAGAAGGGGGTCCATAATCCCAAAAGGAAGTAATCCACGAAACACCACCTTTCAAGCCAGGGTGGAGAGTGCAAAAAAAGTGAAATTCCCCATTTTGGGGTTGGGTGCATGACGGGTTGGAGGCCTCACCAAATTGAACCTAAAATGTAAGTGCTTTATTGTGCACCACCTTGCTTTTGGGAAAAGGAACTCCCTGAGGTGAGAGTGACTGCAGAATAAACCGCAACAAAACTGGGGGCTTGTGCAGAGATTGGTAGAGTCTTTACTTGGGACAGTGCCGTAGCAGCAGACTATTCATTTTGGTGCAATTGCAGTGCAGTGGATGGAAAGTTGTGTTGCACTGTGGAGGTGCCATTCAGACCTGTACCCTGGGTTCCAGGGTGGTGTATAGATAAAACAGTGTTGATTTTGAGTTGTCATTGTGAGTGGAAACTAAGCAGGAACAGGGTTGAGATTTTGCTCTTGCATAGAAAGCATATAAGGTGCAGAACACATTTCAGAATGAGCACCGTAGAAATCAATATGGGCAGGAAGCATCTCCTATCCAAATGGTTTATTAAAGGTGAATGGGTAGAACAGGAGCATGAAATGTGGCAAGCTAGAATGATGCAAGAGGTTACCTCTTCAAATGGTGATATGTGGCAGAACAATGGGCTGTTACATCAGGCCTTGACAAATTGTTATATGATGCAGACCAGCAGAGATGAGCACATTCAAATGGCTCAGCTCTCAGAATATATGTACTCTCATATGATAATCATGGAAGAAAGATACCAGGATAGTGTAGCCTCTGTGCAAAATCAGTGAATGAATTGGATTTGGGTGATTCACACTCTGTTTCCTTGAGTTAGATGAGCAGTGAAATGATATGAAAAAGAATCCAAAATTCTCCAAATAGGTCAACTAAAAGAAGGAATCAATCTCATTGGGGTCAGCCAACACATGTTTCAGCCTTGGTCAACCTCAAGGCTGACCGAAAGGTGAAAAAATGACAAACATACATTCAAATCATGGTATCATACAAATGTTTGTGTATAAAATAGTACATTAATGTTTCCCGTGAAAAATACAATGTTGTGATAAAATTAGATGGAACATGTGTAGACATATTTGTGACATAGCATATGTATATGTAAGAGCAATGTTTTGATAAATTGAGAATACCCTAAAATCATAGGTTACATACCCAGGGTCATTTCACTGATGGAGGGTGTAGAGAAAATGAGAAAACAGAATAAAGACACATATTCACCATCATAGATAGGTAAGTTGAATATCATGAGCATGTGATTGAATATCATGAGCATGTGATTGCTCAGTCCATGAGTAAGTCATGCACCTCGCCTGCACCCAGCCACAGTATTCCTATGTGATGTATGCAATGATTAAAGAATGGTTGGTCCCCAAGTTAACCAGATTATCCCCCAAAATTCAAAATGGTGAGTATTCAGAGGTTGAAATTATATTGTTACCAAGTGCAATGTGAAATAGCTCACACCCATGAATGGATAGTACAGAGTGATTTCAGTACGGTTATTACACTCACTGTGAATGCTCGTCCGGCATCATTCTAGATATAAATTGGGTGGCAACTCACACTTTTTGATCATACGTCTTTGAGCAATTCTGGTGGATTAAAATTATTCATACGTTGTATTAGGCTGACCTTATCAACTGTCAAAATAATAGTGAATTGATCACAATTACTTCTGCAAACAGATTTCCATATAGATACAATTAGTTATGAGTGCCCTACCGTGGATTGCACGAGGGCGCAGTATCTGCTTCTTGTACTTGTATGTTTTCAATATTTGAAATCAATATTTTGAGTATTCAAGTTGATAAGACTGTTAAAAAATAATGCGTGGAAAAGTTTGAAACAAGCACTTGCCACTGTTTGGATTGTGGAATAATATACAGGAAACTGGTACTCCTTACCTTTATGCATAGTCAGTCGCTGGTGCTGTTATATTCATGGGTACATTCCCAGAGATCAATTTTAAAGCGTCATACACTTCACCTGTATGTGAATAAATAAGACGCTTGTGTAGATATATGCTTTGTTGAAAAGCTCTGTGATATTAGCTGTAAGCTTTGACAGGATACAATGCCTTGTTCTCAAACTGTATGTAACAAAGGAATGTGTGCATTACATAAAAAGAAATATGGTCTGATAATGTTCTCGTGGCATAATTTCCAGGTCTTAATGTTAGGTGTGCTATAGTTATAATCGCGGGTGATGCCCCAATGAAGGTTAACAATAACATGATCTATGTCTACTTGGGGAAAAGAAATATTTGTGTTCCGAGTAAAACTACCTTTAGCCACACCCGTTGTACATATTTATAAATGATATTGAATTGGTCCCAGTTTGGCCCCAAAACAGGTTTAACGTTGCAGTGATCATTATGTATGTACCTGATAGAAAATGCAAAAAACATAGATTGTTAATGTCATTGTGGCTACTCTCCCTTACTGCCATTGAGTCTGTAAACGTGTTGGGGTTAGATCCCTGTGGCACCGTGCGTGTCCGCTTCCTGGAAGGCCATTCTTATAACGAAAGTGAAGTTGCTGTGCATGTGACATCATGCGCACAACTGTGTTGATGCAAGTGACGTCACACATTAGATGTGCATGACGTCAGATGTAAACAAATAACTGGGGATCTGTAGATCCATTCAATGATATGAAGAATCTCCATTTCAATGCAAGACCAGTGCATGAATGTTTACACGCACAGTTCTTTTGCTTTATATTTTGTGATAGAACATTTCTTAAATTCTGATAATATTATGGGTTGTTCCATTAGCTTGAATTAATTATTGTAGTAGGGAAACAAAAAAGGGTGGCAGCATGATAAAATTATTGTTGAACTAATTGTGAGAATGTGGCACTGCGTGCTATACAATGTGAATACCAGTGCTAAAGAGGAGTCCAGACTAGGACTCCAAACTGTAAATTGGTACAGGTAAGAACTGCTATACAATAGTTGGATGGCAAATGCTTATGGTAGTGGACAAGTAACCGTCTGAATATCACATTATTATTGTCTTTCATACATGTTTGAGAATATTGACCCCTGAATAAATATACCCATTTGCATACAAAATTGTAGTAAGTGTGAGGTCTCCAACATAAGAGAAATCTAATATCAGCATTTGAATTCAGCAATCAACCAACCCACTCGCTACCTTACAGAGTTGTGGTTACAAAAAGACGTTAATCTCTTGGTCTGAATTAAGACCGACTTGAGTGCTGCGTAGATAGCAAATGTGTTTGCATTCCATTTGCTTTAACTTCAGTTTGATGTCTCCTTTTTCCCTTCCTCGATCTCATTAGACCGATGAATTGAATGCCATACTTACCAGCAAAGTGATGTTCTTGCTGCCAGTGGACAGCTAGGGGTACTTTTGGGTCAGCACTATTCAGGCTGGCTAGATGTTCACTCACCCTAATGCACAGCTGCCTCATTGTGCCGCCCGCATGAAGTTTCCCACACACACACAAATGAGTGCATAGACAACACAATTAGTTTTGCAGTTTATGAAATCATTAATTTTGACTTTCATACTATTAAGATCAGTAAAGTCAATACAGTCCTTATGTGCATGCTTGCACATGCTACAGGTTCTGCACTTGTAAAAGCCTGGTGCAGGTTTCAGCCAATTACTCCCCTGTGTTTTATTTAATTTACATGTGTCTAGAAACAATGGACTCAGTTTATTCCTGGTAGTTTGAGCTTTGGTGTATATAAACTTGGGTTTACCTGACAGAAAAGAAAGCAAATTATTGTCTAAATTTAAAATATGCCAGTGTTTGGACACACGTTTATACAGGGCCAAGACACCCCCTGATAACTTGGTTATTATAGCCAAACTTCTTGCTGGTCTAGCCTTCTTAGCCACTGTATTAATCATGGTTATCTGATCTACATATGTGTATTTTAGTGAGGCTCTATTGATTCACCCCTGTGCTTACTGACCTATTCATCACAAGACACCTGAATGGACCACCGCCTGAATATACCTGGTCCCCCCCTCCTTTTGGACTCCTTCCTTTCCCTTCCTGTGTTGACCCTCTCAAAATGAACTATTTATCAACCACTTGGAGACAATTACTGTTGTTATTGTTAAATGCTTCATGTTGAAGTTGTTTATTGTTCATTAAATGACTGGCTTATATGGACACATGTATTCTATGCTGCAGTTGGCACTCACTGCCACATTGCTGTTGTGCCTATTATAAATGCCAATAAAGAAATTTAAAAATAAATTGGTGAGGCTCTATTGATAATATCTTGCTTGTTCCCCCTCTCGAGAAAACGCTGCGTTAGAAAATCACAATCTTATTCAAAATCCATGTTATTACTATAATTACATTTTGCCCTATAAAATTCACCACCCGGAATGTTGTTGATGGTAGACTGCTGGTAGTAGCTATGAGCATGAAGAGTAGAGTTCACCTCAGTGGGCTTAGGGTAAGTGCTAGTCTCTATTTTGCCATTTCTAATGGCAATGTGGAGATCAAGGAAATTGATGCTACTCACACTACAATGGCCTGTAAGTCGGATGCCAAAGTCATTGTCATTGGTATAGGTTACACACCTTCCAAGATTCTCCTCAGTACTGTGCCAAATGATCAAAACATCATTGATATAGTGTTTCAATGATATGTTGTTTTTGGAAAAATCACTGTTAAGTATGTGCATTTACTCATATTGTGCTACAAATAAGTTGGCCAAGAGTGGAGCGTATTTGGCTCCCATCACCACCCCTTTTGTTTCAACATAATATATATCTCATTGAACATGCAAGCTTTGTTAGTCAGTGTAAATCTCAGAAACATTTTAAGCATATCTATGTGCCTACGATAAGATGCAGAGGAGCTCCGATAAATTTAATCCACTGCTTTAATGCCTAATTCATGATCAGTGCGTGTATACAAAGCTGTTACATCAAGTGTCCATAAGGTAATCTTCCTGCTAGTGGATGTTTGATAGAAACTTCAGAACTTGTCTGCTATCTCTGATGCAGGATGGCATGTTAAGTACATGTTGTTTAAGTGCATTATCCAGATACTGGGAAATACCTTCTGTTGCCCAACCCACACCACTCATTATGGGTCTGACATCAGGAAGAATTTCAAAAGGTTTTTGTTTTTTTGGTAAAAAGTATAAGGTGGGCATGGTAGGTTCAGTGATATACAGAAACTTCTTCTCATCATCTGAGAGATACCCCAAAGTGTGCCATTCTTGGATCAGGGCCTGTAGGTCCTGAGTGACCCTTTTTGTTGGGTTAGAGATTAGTTGTTTATAACATCCTGGGGTGTAAAAGCAGATGTATTTTTGCATTATAATATTGGCCTAAGCACGTACACATTGAACCGCACCATTGTGCTTTCTGAAAACGCCATCTTGGCTGCTTTGCTCTCATTTCTGAGTTTTCATTCTGAACGCAGTGAGAACTCACAAAGTCACCGCTTCGGAAGCTTCCCTAAAACATGCCCCTACACGGGAATGTTGAAACCGCTGAGCATGCTGAACTCTGTAACAGAGAGCCTTGAAGCACTGTCACAAACGTAACTAATCTGTAAATTAGGTACCATCCGGTCTTCCTTGACTCGCTTGTTTTCTGCAGCTAATTGTGAATGTGCAATCCAGACCATTAAAGTGAAGCACAGTTTATAGCATATTCCGTTTCTGAATGATCAAGCTACTGAGTAGAAATACTGACTGACCTTTTAGTCTAGCAAATGTTGATGTGTGGCAGGATGATGGGCTGTTACATCAGGCCCTGACAAACTGTTATATGACACAGACCAGCAGAGATGAGCAAATTAAAAGGGATCATCTCACAGCATATATGCACTCTCGTATGATAATCATGAAAGAAAGATACCAGGATAGTGTAGCCTCTATGCAAAACCAGTCTGAGCTTTTGAATCAAGCCCAGAGAGAAATGGAACAATTAGAAAATAAAGTGCAACAGATCCAAAATTCAGTTAAAATTAGAAAATATTATTCAGCAGCTAAAAGGGGAGTTAGTAACACAACAGCAAGCAAATTCACAGCGAGAGGTTCCATTTTCTGCACTGCAAGAGTACCACCAATAATGTGTTGAAAACCTGAACACAAGTCAACACAAATTAAGTGAGCAGGTTTTTTACAATAGAGCCTGCCTAGAGGACATTTTCACATTTCAAACTCAGAGTAAACAAATGAAAGCTGAAAATAGCCAGTTAGACATTAGGGATGTTCATTCTCAGGGTGAATTCGATCAGATGCGCCAAGATCTGAACACTTTGAAACAATAGAGAAAGTAGTTGAGGGAAGAAAATAACAAATTGCATCAAGAGAAGAGTGCCCTCTTTTAGGAGGCGTGTCAGTTAAGGATGGACATGGAGAAAAGTTTCTGTTCTCAGGCACTGACTGACATGAGGCTAGAAAATGAAAAATTAAGGGAAGATGTGAGGAAAGTAGAGGTTGACAGAGCAGGCATCACAGGCCAAAATTGCACAAGGGGAGGAGATTAGTCTCCTGAAAAAGAAGTGGTATGAATATGCCTAGATAATACAAGCCTCACAGAAGGAAAATGAGTACCCTTGAGAGGAGAACAAGGGACTCAGAGACCGAGTATTGGCACAAAATAAAGTGCTAGAAGCTACTCAAGCACTGCTGTCAGAGTTGCAAACTCAGGACGTGATATATCACCAAGAGATAGGGGCTGAGAAAAGCAAAGGTGAGAGGTTGGAAAAGGAAATAGCTAAATACAAGCAGGCTTTGTGGCACCCCGACCAGTTAGAGTATAGAAAAACACCCTCCAATCATGGAGTAATGACCTCTTTACCAGGGACCTCAAGCCAACTAACCACCTCATATGTACAGGGTGCAGCTAACTTCATACCGGCCAGTTCTCAAGAAGAGGGAAACATGAGACAGTTGGACTCAACAAGGCCTAGTCCAACTGAGCCAGAAAGCCAGTCATGATCAGTTATTGATGAATATTCATCTCTACCCAGATTTAAAAATATCCTATCATGTACTTCTGACTAGGAGGGCTCATATGACTGGCAGAAACTGAAATTACAAAAGGGACAGCCAGGTCCGCTTTGCAGACAGAGAAGAACCAGAGTCCAGGCCACAAAAGAGTATTTTAAAAACCTTCACACATTCATAGAGGTAGGGAGCGCATAGAGAACAGGGAGTGGACCACCCATAGTAGCAGCTCTGAGTGAGAGGGTGAGTGGACTCAGGTACAGCAGAAAAGAAAGTCTGACAAATAGAAGAGAGGGCTTGTGAAAGACCCAATTTGGCAGATAAAGGCCATAAAGAACTTTATGACAACCTACCATAAGAATGCCAGTAAATATGGGAGCATCCAGAACTTGATACCAAATGAAGTCATCATTGGTCATAAAGAATGATCAAAATTCAATGGAGTTCATCAAATGGACATTTTCCTCGGAATACTCAAGCTTCTTTGCAGGGCTGGAGGACCAAGATTACCAACGATGGTCCACCTACAAGCCGGCCATCTTAAAGCATTTCTCCATTCACAGGAACCCTCAGGAGTCCCGCAAGGGGGCCTACAATCTGCAGTGTGGGGCAGACTAAGCATCTAGACAGTCAATGCAAGAGCTGAAGAGTGTATTTGCACAGACCTCTAGGTGGGTGAACACAAATAGTCGGGAGTTCATTAGCACTTACTTCCATGTGCTCCTGAAAAACATTGTGACCCAAATAGTAAGGGACTTCCATGAGCGTAGAACCCTGGATTGGGTGAAAGAACAGGCCACCCAGATTTATGTAGTACAAAAGACCTCTGAAAACAAAAACAACCCTAAAAAACCCAAACCGCCAAACACACCAGCTGCTGGCAAGGTGAAAAATACCCCAATATTTGACTTGGAAATGTGGGGCCTAAATATACACCTCCTGCTAACACTAACAAGCAGAATGAGAGGCAGAGAGAGACCCTCTGATCCAACCCAATCGGGTGGTAGCCAGGCAGGGTATCAGACCAACGCTCCATCTGACCCTGCCACCTATGTCAGCCCAAGATAGAGGGGTAACAGACCCATCTTGGGGTATGTATGGACTCCCACAGCACACGGGGGGCCCAATTAGGTAAGTACTGCCCCAGGAAACCTCCCTCAGAACTTCCCTAAGGAGGGAATAAATACTCCATCCCAAACCCTCATTTCCTTCCCAGAACAATCCTCCTCTCTCTCCCCGCTTTAAGGACAATAGATTGCCAAACCAGCGAGAAGGGAGACCTAGGATGGAAGGTTATCAGGGAAACTCCCAATACCCAAGCTACTCTGGGAGAAGGGACAGCTACCCTTTCCGGGAGCAGCAAAGGTATGAATCCAGAACTGCTACCAACCTGAAAGGATGTGTCAACTGGAGCGACAAGTCCAACACTTAACATAAGACTTGGGTCGCATGTTGAGAGCTCAGCAGAGCCCTCAACTGGAAATTGCTGCCCAGAACGACAACACCCAGGTCTGGTGCCCTGGAACAATAACTGGAAGAAACCTTCGACAACCAACAGGTTCCAGAGAAGGGGGACCGGGTGGAAGGGAGATGTGAAGCCCTAGAGGAAGCTTCCTTTTCCACCAGAACCAAACCCCTGGAAACCTCTGAACCTGAAGATAAATCTTCTACCCCCGAAAAGCTGGAACCTAGGGAACAGAGGGTAAGTAGGGGAAATTGAAAGCAAAATAGAAGCCACTTTGTGGAGGAAATCCGTATGATCCCGTTCAAAAGAGAAGAATCCCGAGGGGATTCAGGGAAGAAAATCTACTCATTCAGGGATGGAGTGATCCCAAAAGACCAGGATTTAGACTGGGTAAGTATGGAGACTGACCCAGAGCAACACATTTGTAAACCCCAACAATGTCACCCAGATGACCCTGAAAGCACTGAGGTATCCTCCGTCCAAACAGGTTCGGGTAACTGTCCAGGAAAAGGTGGACAGCAAAGAATCAGGGGACAAAGGGGACTTCCCAATCCCACAGATATTTGGGTGAAAAATCTTCTTTACAGATTCCCGGACTCCGACACAGAAAACTGTACAAGATCACGCAGTGTCGGAGTTAACTTTTTTATATTGAACTGCCAAGCTGGCATAGAATTAGGCGACATTGGAGTGACTTCTATCACTGGGTATTTCACCCTGAGGGCACACCTTGTCGACTGGGGAATGACCTCCTTCGGAGGTTATTACCACTGATTGACTGCGTGAACAAGGTACTCTGGACTCAGACTAACCGGCCAATCAAATTAAAGCAAAGTACAAATTATGTGAGTTTAAATGGCACATGCCACATAATTGAACAAGGGTACGATAAAATGATTGTTCCGAAAGTGGAATTCTAAGTCCCAGACATCACTGTTCTCTGTAGAAGAACAAACTGGTGATGGGAACCAGTCTCCATTTTTAAAATTAACCTCCCTCCCAGTTTTAAGTGGCATTCCACAATGCAAGGAAATACTCCGAAATGATCATACCAATCGACAATCAGAAGAAAGCCCAGATCCCATGATAAAAGATGATGAAAAACCAGTTCAAACTTTGACCGACTTCCAGAAAAAGGGTGAACAGCTGTTTTTCCCCATTCAGGTAAATGAGGGGGAGGAGCATGTTCTCACTCGAGTATGCTTGAATAACAGAAGAAGCATTATTCAGGAAACTCCCCAAAGAACTGAACATTCACATGTTTAAATTGATTGATAAGTGGGAAATGGGCCTAGGAACCCCAAAATCCAACATCTGCTGCCTAGCAGGTGTACGCTAAAAATCTCCATTGACAGCAAAAGTGTTGTGAAGTGCTTGTCCCTGTATGTAAGAGCTGGTGATGATATGTGGAATGTTTGGTGATGAATGGTGTGTGAAGGTTCTGGCTGTCAGTTAACCCTGGCTGATGGAACCCAGTGGTTCTGTTCTAGCTGTCTTGATGTAACCTGTAACAAAGATATGTTAAAGAAGACTGCAGAGTTCCTATTATTACAAAAAGCATAGAACATGTTAGGTTGTGAGAGATGTCCCCTCCGCCTTTTACTTAGGCGGTGACATCCTCAACCGCAGTTCATTTGGACCTAATTAATCACAAAACCTGGTACCTACTGGGGGCTAACACCATGGGCTTGGATAACACTGAGAAAGCATTTTGGTCTGCTCAATTGCTGTCATATGCAATTGAAGTTCAAGTGGAAGAAGAGGTTACCATCCCAGGACAGGTGAGACAATTTACAATTCCCCTAAAAATTAAGCGAGGATAGAACCTCACACACAAGGACGCTTATATAAATTTGAATTATCAACTCCAACAGCAAGGTTTGTATTTACATCCAACACCCCTAGTTGGCCTAGAACATACCACCATTCGAATATTGGTGGATATAGTGACCCTAAAAGTATCACTTTGCACGCAGATATCTTTATTGGAATGGTGGTTGATGGCAAACATTCTATTGATTTAGGTAATGAGATCATTGGACCAATTCCAAATGACCGTTACGCGAGACCTAGACTGAGAGCGAGAGAAACAGAGCGAGCGAGACCGAGAGCTAAATCAAGAACGAGAGCGAAATCAAGAACGAGAGCGAAATGAAGACCGAGAGCGAAATCAAGAACGAAAGCGAGAGCGAAATCAGGAGCGAGAGCGAAACCGAGAGCGAGACCAAGAGCGAGAGCGAGACCGAGCCCAAGAGCGAGACCGAGACCAAGACCGAGAGCGAGAGCTAAAATCAAGAGCGAGAGCTAAAATCAAGAGCGAGAGCTAAAATCAAGAGCGAGAGCGAGACCGAGCCCAAGAGCGAGAGCGAGAGCGAGAGCGAGACCGAGAGCGAGAGCGAGACCGAGAGCGAGAGCGAGACCGAGAGCGAGAGCGAGAGCGAGAGCGAAATCAAGAGCGAGACCAAAATCAAGAACAAGACCGAGACCGAGACCTAAAATCAAGAGCCAGAGCTAAAATCAAGAGCGAGAGCTAAAATCAAGAGCGAAAGCGAGAGCTAAATCAAGAGCGAGAGCGAAACCGAGACCAAGAGCGAGACCGAGAGCGAGACCGAGAGCTAAATCGAGACCGAGAGCGAAACCGAGACCAAGAGCGAGACCGAGACCGAGACTAAGAGTGAGAGCGAGAGCGAGAGCTAAATTGAGAGCGAGACCGAGAGCGAGAGCTAAGAGCGAGAGCTAAGAGCGAGAGCTAAAATCAAGAGCGAGAGCTAAAATCAAGAGCGAGAGCTAAAATCAAGAGCGAGAGCTAAAATCAAGAGCGAGAGCTAAAATCAAGAGCGAGAGCTAAATCAAGAGCGAGAGCTAAGAGCGAGAGCTAAATCAAGAGCTAAATCAAGAGCGAGAGCGCGACCGAGACCGAGAGCGCGACCGAGAGCGAGAGCTAAATCAAGAGCGAGAGCTAAAATCAAGAGCGAGAGCTAAAATCAAGAGCGAGAAACCGAGAGCGAGAAACCGAGAGCGAGAAACCGAGAGCGAGAGCCGGACCGAGAGCGAGAAACCGAGAGCGAAACCGAGAGCGAGAGCCGGACCGAGGGCGAGAGCGGGACCAAGGGCGAGAGCGGGACCAAGGGCGAGAGCGGGACCAAGGGCGAGAGCGGGACCAAGGGCGAGAGCGGGACCAAGGGCGAGAGCGGGACCAAGGGCGAGAGCGGGACCAAGGGCGAGAGCGGGACCAAGGGCGAGAGCGGGACCAAGGGCGAGAGCTAAAATCAAGGGCGAGAGCTAAAATCAAGAGCGAGAGCTAAAATCAAGAGCGAGAGCTAAAATCAAGAGCGAGAGCTAAAATCAAGAGCGAGAGCTAAAATCAAGAGCGAGAGCTAAAATCAAGAGCGAGTGCAAGACCGAGACCGAGAGCGAGACCGAGAGCGAGACCGAGAGCTAATTGAAGAACGAGAGCGAGACCGAGAGCTAAATGAAGAGCGAGAGCGAGAGCTAAATCAAGAGCGAGAGCTAAATCAAGAGCGAGAGCTAAATCAAGAGCGAGAGCGAGAGCAAGAGCGAGAGCGAGACCAAGAGCGAGAGCGAGACCGAGACCGAGTGCAAGAATGAGAGCGAGACCGAGACCTAATTGAAGAACGAGAGCGAGAGCGAGAGCTAAATCGAGAGCGAGAGCTAAATCGAGAGCGAGAGCTAAAATCAAGAGCGAGAGCTAAAATCAAGAGCGAGAGCTAAAATCAGGAGCGAGAGCTAAAAGCGAGAGCTAGAGCTAAGAGTGAGACCGAGAGCTAAATGAAGAAGGAGAGCGAGACCGAGAGCTAAATGAAGAAGGAGAGCGAGAGTTAAATCAAGAGCGAGAGCTAAAATCAAGAGCGAGAGCTAAAAGCGAGAGCTAAAATCGAGAGCGAGAGCTAAAATCGAGAGCGAGAGCTAAAATCGAGAGCGAGAGCTAAAATCGAGAGCGAGAGCTAAAATCAAGAGCGAGAGCGAAAGCGAGAGCGAACGAGAGCGAACGAGAGCGAGACCGAGACCGAGACCAAGAGCGAGACCAAGAGCGAGACGGAGAGCGAGACGGAGAGCGAGACGGAGAGCGAGAGCGAGAGCGAGAGCGAGAGCGGGACCGAGAGCGAGAGCGAAAGCCGGACCAAGACCGAAACCGAGAGCGAGAGCGAGAGCGAGAGCAAAATCAAGAGCGAGACCGAGAGCTAAATCAAGAGCGAGACCGAGACCAAGAGCGGGAGCGGGAGCAAGAGCGAGAGCAAGAGCGGGAGCAAGAGCGAGAGCGAGAGCGAGAGCGAGACCGAGAGCTAAATCAAGAGCGAGAGCGAGAGCTAAATCAAGAGCGAGAGCTAAATGAAGGAGAGCGAAAGTTAAATCAAGAGCGAGATCAAGAGCAAGAGCGAGAGCTAAAATCAAGAGCGAGAGCTAAAATCAAGAGCGAGAGCTAAAATCAAGAGCGAGAGCTAAAATCAAGAGCGAGAGCTAAAATCAAGAGCGAGAGCTAAATCAAGACCAAGAGCGAGACCAAGAGCAAGAGCGAGAGCGGGAGCGGGAGCGGGAGCGAGAGCGGGAGCGAGAGCGGGAGCGAGAGCGGGAGCGGGACCGAGAGCGGGACCGAGAGCGGGACCGAGAGCGAGAGCTAAATCAAGAGCGAGAGCGAGAGTTAAATCAAGAGCGAGAGTTAAATCAAGAGCGAGACCGAGAGCGGGACCAAGAGCGGGACCAAGAGCGGGACCAAGAGCGGGACCGAGAGCGAGAGCTAAATCAAGAGCGAGAGCGAGACCAAGAGTGAGACCAAGAGCGAGAGCGAGACCAAGAGCGAGACCGAGACCTAATTGAAGAACGAGAGCGAGAGCTAAATGAAGAACGAGAGCGAGAGCGAGACCAAGAGCAAGACCGAGTGCAAGAATGAGAGCGAGACAGAGACCAAGAGCGAGACCAAGAACGAGACCAAGAACGAGAGCGAGACCTAATTGAAGAACGAGAGCGAGAGCGAGAGCTAAATGAAGAACGAGAGCGAGAGCGAGAACTAAATGAAGAACGAGAGCGAGAGCTAAATGAAGAACGAGAGCGAGAGCTAAATGAAGAACGAGAGCGAGACCAAGACCGAGACCTAAAATCAAGAGCGAGAGCTAAAATCGAGAGCGAGAGCTAAATCAAGAGCGAGAGCGAAACCGAAAGCGAGACCGAGACCGAGACCGAGACCGAGAGCGAGACCAAGAGCGGGACCGAGAGCGAGAGCGGGAGCGAGAGCTAAATCAAGAGCGAGAGCTAAAATCGAGAGCGAGAGCTAAAATCAAGAGCGAGAGCTAAAATCAAGAGCGAGAGCTAAAATCAAGAGCGAGAGCTAAAATCAAGAGCGAGCGAGCGAGACCGAGAGCGAGACCGAGAGCGAGAGCGAGACCGAGAGCGGGACCGAGAGCGGGACCGAGAGCGGGACCGAGAGCGGGACCGAGACTGAGAGCGGGACCGAGAGCGGGAGCGAGACCGAGAGCGAGACCAAGAGCGAGAGCGAGACCAAGAGCGAGAGCGAGACCAAGAGCGAGAGCGAGACCAAGAGCGAGACCGAGAGCGAGACCGAGAGCGAGACCAAGAGCGAGACCGAGAGCGGGACCGAGAGCGAGACGGAGAGCGAGAGCGGGAGCGAGAGCGGGAGCGAGAGCGAGAGCTAAATCAAGAGCGAGAGCGAGAGCTAAATCAAGAGCGAGAGCGAGAGCTAAATCAAGAGCGAGAGCGAGAGCTAAATCAAGAGCGAGAGCGAGAGCGGGACCGAGAGCGAGAGCGGGAGCGAGAGCGAGAGCGAGAGCGAGAGCGAGAGCGAGTGCGAGTGCGAGTGCGAGACCAAGAGCGAGAGCGAGTGCGAGAGCGAGACCAAGAGCGAGAGCGAGACCAAGAGCGAGACCAAGAGCGAGAGCGAGACCAAGAGCGAGAGCGAGACCAAGAGCGAGAGCGAGACCAAGAGCGAGAGCGAGACCAAGAGCGAGAGCGAGACCGAGAGCGAGAGCGAGTGCGAGAGCGAGACCGAGAGCGAGACCGAGAGCGAGAGCGAGACCGAGAGCGAGACCAAGAGCGAGAGCGAGACCAAGAGCGAGAGCGAGACCAAGAGCGAGAGCGAGAGCGAGACCAAGAGCGAGAGCTAAAATCGAGAGCGAGAGCTAAAATCGAGAGCGAGAGCGAGAGCTAAATCAAGAGCGAGAGCGAGAGCTAAATCAAGAGCGAGAGCGAGAGCGAGACCAAGAGCGAGAGCGAGACCAAGAGCGAGAGCGAGACCAAGAGCGAGACCAAGAGCGAGAGCGAGACAGAGAGCGAGACAGAGAGCGAGAGCGAGACCAAGAACGAGAGCGAGACCAAGAACGAGAGCGAGACCAAGAACGAGAGCGAGACCAAGAACGAGAGCGAGACCAGGAACGAGAGCGAGACCAAGAGCTAAATCAAGAGCGAGAGCTAAATCAAGAGCGAGAGCGAGACCAAGAGCGAGAGCGAGACAGAGAGCGAGACAGAGAGCGAGAGCGAGACCGAGAGCGAGACCAAGAGAGCGAGAGCGAGAGCGAGACCAAGAACGAGAGCGAGACCGAGAGCTAAATGAAGGAGAGCGAGAGTTAAATCAAGATCAAGAGCAAGAGCGAGACCGAGAGCAAGAGCGAACGAGAGCGAGAGCGAGACCGAGTGCAAGAATGAGAGCGAGACAGAGACCAAGAGCGAGACCAAGAACGAGACCAAGAACGAGAGCGAGACCGAGAGCGAGACCGAGACCTAATTGAAGAACGAGAGCGAGAGCGATAGCTAAATGAAGAACGAGAGCGAGAGCTAAATGAAGAGCGAGAGCTAAATGAAGAACGAGAGCGAGAGCTAAATGAAGGGCGAGAGCGGGAACAAGAGCGAGAACAAGACCGAGACTTAAAATCAAGAGCGAGAGCTAAAATCGAGAGCGAGAGATAAATCAAGAGCGAGAGCTAAAATCAAGAGCGAGAGCGAGAGCTAAAATCAAGAGCGAGAGCGAGAGCTAAATCAAGAGCGAGAGCTAAAATCAAGAGCGAGAGCGAGAGCTAAATCAAGAGCGAGAGCGAAACCGAGAGCGAGACCGAAACCGAGAGCGAGACCGAAACCGAGAGCGAGAGCGAGAGCGAGACCAAGAGCGAGACCGAGAGCGAGAGCTAAATGAAGAACGAGAGCGAGAGCGAGAGCTAAATGAAGAACGAGAGCGAGAGCTCAATCAGGAGCGAGAGCGAGAGCTAAATCAGGAGCGAGACCGAGAGCTTAATCAAGAGCGAGAGCGAGACCGAAACCGAGAGCGAGACCGAAACCGAGAGCGGGACCAAGAGCGAGAGCGGGACCAAGGGCGAGAGCGAGACCAAGAGCGAGAGCGAGAGCAAGAGCGAGAGCGAGACCAAGAGCGAGAGCGAGAGCTAAAATCAGGAGAGACCAAAATCAAGAGCGAGACCAAGAGCGAGAGCGAGAGCTAGAGCTAAAATCAAGAGCGAGAGCTAAAATCAGGAGCGAGAGCTAAAAGCGAGAGCTAGAGCTAAGAGTGAGACCGAGAGCTAAATGAAGAATGAGAGCGAGAGCGGGACCAAGGGCGAGAGCGGGACCAAGGGCGAGAGCGGGACCAAGGGCGAGAGCGGGAGCGAGAGCGAGACCAAGAGCGAGAGCTAAAATCAAGAGCGAGAGCTAAAATCGAGAGCGAGAGCAAGAGCGAGAGCGGGACCAAGAGCGAGAGCGGGACCAAGAGCGGGAGCGGGACCAAGAGCGGGAGCGGGACCAAGAGCGAGAGCGGGACCGGGAGCGAGAGCGGGACCGGGAGCGAGAGCGGGACCGGGAGCGAGAGCGGGACCGGGAGCTAAATCAAGAGCGAGACCAAGAGCGAGACCAAGAGCGAGACCAAGAGCGAGACCAAGAGCGAGACCAAGAGCGAGACCAAGAGCGAGACCAAGAGCGAGAGCGGGACCGAGAGCGAGAGCGAAACCAAGAGCGAGAGCGAGAGCGAGAGCGGGACCGAGAGCGGGACCAAGAGCGGGACCAAGAGCGGGACCAAGAGCGGGACCAAGAGCGAGAGCGAGAGCGAGAGCTAAATGAAGAACGAGAGCGAGAGCTAAATGAAGAACGAGAGCGAGAGCTAAATGAAGAACGAGAGCTAAATGAAGAACGAGAGCTAAATGAAGAACGAGAGCTAAATGAAGGGCGAGAGCGGGACCAAGGGCGAGAGCGGGACCAAGGGCGAGAGCGGGACCAAGGGCGAGGGCGGGACCAAGGGCGAGGGCGAGAACGAGAGCGAGAGCTAAATGAGGAACGAGAGCGAGAGCGAGACCGAGAGCGAGAGCTAAAATCGAGAGCGAGAGCGAGACCAAGAGCGAGACCAAGAGCGAGACCAAGAGCGAGACCAAGAGCTAAATCAAGAGCGAGAGCGAAAGCGAGAGCGAACGAGAGCGAGCGAGAGCGAGACCGAGAGCGAGACCGAGAGCGAGACCGAGAGCGAGACCGAGAGCTAAATCAAGAGCGAGAGCGAGAGCTAAATCAAGATCGAGAGCGAGAGCTAAATCAAGAGCGAGACCAAGAGCGACAGCGAGACCGAGAGCTAAATCAAGAGCGAGACCGAGAGCGAGACCAAGAGCGAGAGCTAAAATCAAGAGCGAAAGCTAAAATCAACAGCGAGAGCTAACGAGACCGAGTGCAAGAACGAGAGCGAGAACGAGAGCAATACCGAGAGCTAAATGAAGAACGAGAGCGAGAGCTAAATGAAGAACGAGAGCGAGAGCTAAATGAAGAACGAGAGCGGGACCAAGGGCGAGAGCGGGACCAAGGGCGAGAGCGGGACCAAGAGCTAAAAGAAGGAGAGCGAGAGTTAAATCAAGAGCGAGAGTTAAATCAAGAGCGAGAGTTAAATCAAGAGCGAGAGTTAAATCAAGAGCGAGAGTTAAATCAAGAGCGAGAGTTAAATCAAGAGCGAGAGTTAAATCAAGAGCGAGACCAAGAGCGAGAGCGGGACCGAGAGCGAGAGCGAGAGCTAAATCGAGACCAAGAGCGAGAGCTAAATCAAGACCAAGAGCGAGAGCTAAATCAAGACCAAGAGCGAGAGCTAAATCAAGACCGAGACCAAGAGGGAGAGCGAGACCGAGAGCGAGACCAAGAGCTAAATCGAGACCAAGAGCGAGACCAAGAGCGAAACCAAGAGCGAGAGCAAGAGCGAGAGCGGGACCGAGAGCGAGACCAAGAGCTAAAAGAAGGAGAGCGAGAGTTAAATCAAGAGCGAGAGTTAAATCAAGAGCGAGAGTTAAATCAAGAGCGAGACCGAGAGCGAGAGCGAGAGCGAGAGCTAAAAGAAGGAGAGCGAGAGTTAAATCAAGAGCGAGAGTTAAATCAAGAGCGAGAGTTAAATCAAGAGCGAGAGTTAAATCAAGAGCGAGAGCGAGAGCGAAAGCCGGACCGAGAGCGAAAGCCGGACCGAGAGCGAGAGCTAAATCAAGAACAGCGAGACCGAGAGCTAAATCAAGAACAAGAGTGAGACCGAGACCGAGAGCGAGACCAAGAGCTAAATCAAGACCGAGACCTAAATCAAGAGCGAGAGCGAGACCAAGAGCAAGAGCGAGACCTAAATCAAGAGCGAAAGCGAGACCGAGACCTAAATCAAGAGCGAAAGCGAGACCGAGACCGAGAGCGAGACAAAGAGCAAGATCAAAATCAAGAGCGAGACCGAGAGCTAAATCAAGAGCGAGACCGAGACCAAGAGCGAGAGCTAAATCAAGAGCGAGAGCTAAAGCGAGAGCGAGACCAAGAGCGAGACAAAGAGCAAGATCAAAATCAAGAGCGAGACCGAGAGCTAAATCAAGAGCGAGACCGAGACCAAGAGCGAGAGCTAAATCAAGAGCGAGAGCTAAAGCGAGACCGAGACTGAGAGCTAAAGCAAGAGCGAGAGCGAGAGCTAAATCAAGAGCGAGAGCGAGAGCTAAATCAAGAGCGAGAGCGAGAGCTAAATCAAGAGCGAGAGCTAAATCAAGAGCGAAAGCGAGACCTAAATCAAGAGTGAAAGCGAGACCAAGAGCGAGACCGAGAGCTAAATCAAGAGCGAAAGCGAGACAGAGACCGAGAGCTAAATCAAGAGCTAAATCGAGAGCGAGAGCAAGAGCGAGAGCGGGACCAAGAGCAAGAGCGGGACCAAGAGCGAGAGCGAGAGCGGGACCAAGAGCGAGAGCGAGAGCTAAAATCAAGAGCGAGAGCTAAAATCAAGAGCGAGAGCTAAAATCGAGAGCGAGAGCTAAAATCGAGAGCTAAAATCGAGAGCTAAAATCAAGAGCGAGAGCTAAAATCGAGAGCTAAAATCAAGAGCGAGAGCTAAAATCAAGAGCGAGAGCGAAAGCGAGACCGAGACCGAGAGCTAAATGAAGAAGGAGAGCGAGAGCTAAAATCAAGAGCGAGACCGAGAGCGGGACCGAGAGCGAGAGCGGGACCGAGAGCGAGAGCGGGACCGAGAGCGAGAGCGGGACCGAGAGCGAGAGCGAGACCAAGAGCGAGAGCGAGACCAAGA
Organism: Ambystoma mexicanum; assembly: GCF_040938575.1. Classification (NCBI taxonomy): domain Eukaryota; kingdom Metazoa; phylum Chordata; class Amphibia; order Caudata; family Ambystomatidae; genus Ambystoma; species Ambystoma mexicanum. The sequence goes on from NC_090928.1 coordinate 61,096,116, forward strand.
GCGAGAGCGAGACCGAGAGCGAGAGCGAGACCAAGAGCGAGAGCGAGAGCGAGACCAAGAGCGAGAGCGAGAGCTAAATGAAGAATGAGAGCGGGACCAAGAGCGAGAGCGGGACCAAGAGCGAGAGCGGGACCTAAATGAAGGAGTACGAAAGTTAAATCAAGAGCGAGATCAAGAGCAAGAGCGAGACCAAGAGCGAGACCGAGTGTAAGACCAAGAGCGAGACCGAGAGCTAAATGAAGAACGAGAGCGAGAGCGAGAGCTAAATCAAGAGCGAGAGCTAAAATCAAGAGCGAGAGCTAAAATCAAGAGCGAGAGCTCAGAGCGAGAGCGAGAGCTAAAATCAAGAGCGAGAGCTAGAGCGAGAGCTAAATCAAGAGCGAGACCAAGAGCGAGACCAAGAGCAAGAGCGAGACCAAGAGCGAGAGCTAAAATCAAGAGCGAGAGCTAAATCAAGAGCGAGAGCTAAATCAAGAGCGAGACCCAGAGCTAAAATCAAGAGCGAGAGCTAAAATCAAGAGCGAGAGCTAAATCAAGACCAAGAGCTAAATCAAGACCAAGAGCGAGAGCTAAATCAAGACCGAGAGCTAAATCGAGACCGAGACCGAGACCGAGAGCGGGAGCGAGAGCGAGAGCAAGAGCGGGAGCGAGAGCGAGAGCGGGAGCGAGACCAAGAGCGGGAGCGAGAGCGAGAGCGAGAGCGGGAGCGAGAGCTAAATCAAGAGCGAGAGCGAGACCAAGAGAGCGAGAGCGAGACCAAGAGAGCGAGAGCGAGAGCGAGACCAAGAGAGCGAGAGCGAGACCAAGAGAGCGAGAGCGAGACCGAGAGCGAGACCAAGAGCGAGAGCGAGACCAAGAGCGAGACCAAGAGCGAGAGCGAGACCAAGAGCGAGACCGAGAGTGAGACCAAGAGCGAGAGCTAAAATCAAGAGCGAGAGCTAAAGCGAGAGCGAGATCGAGACCAAGAGCGAGATCGAGACCAAGAGCGAGAGCGGGAGCAAGAGCGAGAGCGGGAGCAAGAGCTAAAGCGAGAGCAAGAGCGAGACCGAGACCAAGAGCGAGAGCGAGAGCTAAATCAAGAGCGAGAGCTAAATCAAGAGCGAGAGCTAAATCGAGACCAAGAGCGAGAGCTAAATCGAGACCAAGAGGGAGAGCAAGAGCGAGAGCGAGAGCGAGACCAAGAGCAAGAGCGAGCCCGAGACCAAGAGCGAGAGCGGGACCAAGAGCGAGAGCGGGACCAAGAGCGAGAGCGGGACCAAGAGCGAGAGCGGGACCAAAAGCGAGAGCGGGACCAAAAGCGAGAGCGGGACCAAGAGCGAGAGCAAGAGCGAGAGCGAGAGCAAGAGCGAGAGCGGGACCAAGAGCGAGAGCGGGACCAAGAGCGAGAGCGGGACCAAGAGCGAGAGCGGGACCAAGAGCGAGAGCGGGACCAAGAGCGAGAGCGGGACCAAGAGCGAGAGCGGGACCAAGAGCGAGAGCGGGACCAAGAGCGAGAGCGAGACCAAGAGCGAGACCAAGAGCAAGAGCAAGAGCGAGAGCAAGAGCGAGACCAAGAGCGAGACCGAGTGTAAGACCAAGAGCGAGACCGAGAGCTAAATGAAGAATGAGAGCGAGAGCGGGACCAAGAGCGAGAGCGGGACCAAGAGCGAGAGCGGGACCAAGAGCGAGAGCGGGACCAAGAGCGAGAGCGGGACCTAAATGAAGAAGGAGTACGAAAGTTAAATCAAGAGCGAGATCAAGAGCGAGAGCGAGAGCTAAATCAAGAGCGAGAGCTAAAATCAAGAGCGAGAGCTAAAATCAAGAGCGAGAGCTAAAATCAAGAGCGAGAGCTAAAATCAAGAGCGAGACCAAGAGCGAGACCAAGACCAAGAGCGAGAGCGAGACCAAGAGCGAGAGCTAAAATCAAGAGCGAGAGCTAAAATCAAGAGCGAGAGCTAAATCAAGAGCGAGACCGAGAGCTAAAATCAAGAGCGAGAGCTAAATCAAGACCAAGAGCGAGAGCTAAATCAAGACCGAGACCAAGAGCGAGAGCGAGACCGAGAGCTAAATCAAGACCGAGAGCTAAATCGAGACCAAGAGCGGGAGCGGGAGCGAGAGCGAGAGCGGGAGCGAGAGCGGGACCGAGAGCGGGACCGAGAGCGGGACCGAGAGCGAGAGCGGGACCGAGAGCGAGAGCGGGACCGAGAGCGAGAGCGGGACCGAGAGCGGGACCGAGAGCGAGAGCTAAATCAAGAGCGAGAGCGAGACCAAGAGCGAGAGCGAGACCAAGAGCGAGAGCGAGACCAAGAGCGAGAGCGAGACCAAGAGCGAGAGCGAGACCAAGAGCGAGACCGAGAGTGAGACCAAGAGCGAGAGCGAGAGCGAGAGCTAAAATCAAGAGCGAGAGCTAAAGCGAGAGCGAGACCGAGACCGAGAGCGAGAGCTAAATGAAGAAGGAGCGAGAGCTAAAATCAATAGCGAGAGTTAAATCAAGAGCGAGAGCGAGACCGAGAGCTAGAGCGAGACCGAGAGCGAGAGCAAGAGCGAGAGCGAGAGCGAGACCAAGAGCGAGAGCGAGACCAAGAGAGAGCGAGACCAAGAGAGAGAGCGAGACCAAGAGAGAGAGTGAGACCAAGAGAGCTAAATCAAGAGCGAGAGCGAGACCAAGAGCGAGAGCGAGACCGAGAGCTAAATCAAGAGCGAGACCAAGAGCGAGACCAAGAGCTAAATCAAGAGCGAGACCAAGAGCGAGACCTAAAATCAAGAGCGAGAGCTAAAATCGAGAGCGAGAGCTAAAATCGAGAGCGAGAGCGAGAGCGAAACCGAGAGCGAGAGCGAGACCAAGAGTGAGACCGAAAGCGAGACCAAGAGCGAGACCAAGAGCGAGACCTAAAATCAAGAGCGAGAGCTAAAATCGAGAGGGAGAGCTAAAATCAAGAGCGAGAGCGAAACCGAGAGCGAAACCGAGAGCGAAACCGAGAGCGAGAGCTAAAATCAAGAGCGAGAGCTAAAATCAAGAGCGAGAGCTAAAATCAAGAGCGAGAGCTAAAATCAAGAGCGAGAGCGAAACCGAGCGAGAAACCGAGAGCGAAACGGAGAGCGAAACCGAGAGCGAGAGCGAAACCGAGACCGAGAGCGAGAGCTAAATCAAGAACAGCGAGACCGAGAGCTAAATCAAGAGCGAGAGCTAAAATCGAGAGCGAGAGCTAAAATCGAGAGCGAGAGCTAAAATCGAGAGCGAGAGCTAAAATCAAGAGCGAGAGCTAAAATCAAGAGCGAGAGCGAAACCGAGCGAGAAACCGAGAGCGAGAGCGAAACCGAGCGAGAAACCGAGAGCGAAACCGAGCGAGAAACCGAGAGCGAGAGCGAAACCGAGCGAGAAACCGAGAGCGAGAGCGAAACCGAGCGAGAAACCGAGAGCGAAACCGAGAGCGAAACCGAGACCGAGAGCAAGAGCTAAATCAAGAGCGAGACCAAGAGCGAGACCAAGAGCGAGACCGAGACCAAGAGCGAGACCGAGAGCGAGACCGAGAGCGAGACCGAGACCAAGAGCGAGACCGAGACCGAGAGCTAAATCAAGAGCGAGACCAAGAGCTAAATCAAGAGTGAGACCGAGAGCTAAATCAAGAGCAAGAGCGAGAGCAAGACCAAGAGCGAGACCGAGACCGAGACCGAGACCAAGACCGAGACCAAGAGCGAGACCAAGAGCGAGACCAAGAGCTAAATCAAGAGCGAAAGCGAGACCGAGACCAAGAGCGAGACAAAGAGCAAGATCAAGAGCGAGATCAAAATCGAGAGCTAAATCGAGAGCAAGAGCTAAAGCGAGACCAAGAGCGAGAGCGAGACCTAAAATCGGGAGCAAGAGCGGGAGCGGGAGCAAGAGCAAGAGCGAGAGCGAGAGCGAGACCAAGAGCGAGACCGAAAGCGAGAGCGAGACCGAAAGCGAGAGCGAGACCAAGAGCGAGAGCGAGACCAAGAGCGAGAGCTAAATCAAGAGCTAAAATCAAGAGCGAGAGCTAAAATCGAGAGCGAGAGCTAAAATCAAGAGCGAGAGTTAAAATCAAGAGCGAGAGCTAAAATCAAGAGCAAGAGCTAAATCGAGAGCGAGAGCTAAATCGAGAGCGAGAGCTAAATCAAGAGCGAGAGCTAAAATCAAGAGCGAGAGCTAAAATCAAGAGCGAGAGCTAAAATCAAGAGCGAGAGCGAAACCGAGCGAGAAACCGAGAGCGAGAGCGAAACCGAGCGAGAAACCGAGAGCGAAACCGAGCGAGAAACCGAGAGCGAAACCGAGACCGAGAGCAAGAGCTAAATCAAGAGCGAGACCAAGAGCGAGACCAAGAGCGAGACCGAGACCAAGAGCGAGACCAAGAGCGAGACCAAGAGCGAGACCAAGAGCGAGACCGAGACCAAGAGCTAAATCAAGAGCGAGACCGAGAGCTAAATCAAGAGCGAGAGCGAGAGCTAAATCAAGAGCGAGATCAAAATCAAGAGCGAGACCGAGATCAAAATCAAGAGCGAGACCGAGATCAAAATCAAGAGCGAGACCGAGATCAAAATCAAGAGCGAGACCGAGATCAAAATCAAGAGCGAGAGCTAAATCAGGAACATGAGCGAGAGCTAAATCAAGACCAAGACCGAGAGCGAGACCAAGAGCGAGACCAAGAGCGAGACCAAGAGCGAGACCAAGAGCGAGACCAAGAGCGAGAGCTAAATGAAGAAGGAGAGCGAGAGCTAAATGAAGAACGAGAGCTAAATGAAGAACGAGAGCGAGAGCTAAATGAAGAGCGAGAGCTAAATGAAGGGCGAGAGCGAGAGCTAAATGAAGGGCGAGAGCTAAATGAAGGGCGAGAGCGAGAGCTAAATGAAGGGCGAGAGCTAAATGAAGGGCGAGAGCGAGAGCTAAATGAAGGGCGAGAGCTAAATGAAGGGCGAGAGCTAAATGAAGGGCGAGAGCTAAATGAAGGGCGAGAGCGAGAGCTAAATGAAGGGCGAGAGCGAGAGCTAAATGAAGGGCGAGAGCTAAATGAAGGGCGAGAGCTAAATGAAGGGCGAGAGCGAGAGCTAAATGAAGGGCGAGAGCGAGAGCTAAATGAAGGGCGAGAGCGAGAGCTAAATGAAGGGCGAGAGCGGGACCGAGGGCGAGAACGAGGGCGAGAACGAGAGCGAGAGCTAAATGAAGAACGAGAGCGAGAGCTAAATGAAGGGCGAGAGCGAGAGCTAAATCAAGAGCGAGAGCGGGACCAAGAGCGAGAGCGGGACCAAGAGAGCTAAATCGAGAGCGGGAACAAGAGAGCTAAATCAAGAGCGAGAGCTAAATCGAGACCGAGAGCGAGACCGAGAGCTAAATCGAGACCGAGAGCTAAATCGAGACCGAGAGCTAAATCAAGAGCGAGAGCTAAATCGAGAGCGGGACCAAGAGCGAGAGCGAGAGCAAGAGCGAGAGCGGGACCAAGAGCGAGAGCGGGACCAAGAGCGAGAGCGGGACCAAGAGCGAGAGCGGGACCAAGAGCGAGAGCGGGACCAAGAGCGAGAGCGGGACCAAGAGCGAGAGCGGGACCAAGAGCGAGAGCGGGACCAAGAGCGAGAGCGGGACCAAGAGCGAGAGCGGGACCAAGAGCGAGAGCGGGAGAGCGAGAGCGGGACCGACAGCGAGAGCTAAAATCGACAGCGAGAGCTAAAATCGAGAGCGAGAGCAAGAGCGAGAGCGAAACCGAGAGCGAGAGCGAAACCGAGAGCAAGAGCGAAACCGAGAGCAAGAGCGAAACCGAGAGCAAGAGCGAAACCGAGAGCAAGAGCGAAACCGAGAGCAAGAGCGAAACCGAGAGCAAGAGCGAAAGCTAAATCAAGAACAAGAGCGAGAGCGAGACCGAAACCGAGAGCGAGAGCGAGAGCTAAATCAAGAGCGAGACCGAGAGCTAAATCGAGACCGAGAGCTGAATCAGGAACATGAGCGAGAGCTAAATCAAGAGCGAGACAGAGAGCTAAATGAGGAACAAGACCAAGAGCTAAATCAAGACCAAGAGCGAGAGCTAAATCAAGACCGAGAGCGAGAGCTAAATCAAGACCGAAAGCGAGACTGAGAGCTAAAATCAAGAGCGAAAGCTAAAATCAAGAGCGAAAGCTAAAATCAAGAGCGAAAGCTAAAATCAAGAGCGAGAGCTAAAATCAAGAGCGAGAGCTAAATCGAGAGCGAAACCGAGCGAGAAACCGAGCGAGAAATCGAGAGCGAAACCGAGCGAGAAACCGAGAGCGAAACCGAGAGCGAAACCGAAACCGAGAGCGAAACCGAGACCGAAAGCCGGACCGAGAGCGAAACCGAGAGCGAGAGCTAAATCAAGAACAGCGAGACCGAGAGCTAAATCAAGAACAAGAGTGAGACAGAGACCAAGAGCAAGAGCGAGAGCGAGAGCTAAATCAAGAACAAGAGCGAGACCAAGAGCGAGACCAAGAGCTAAATCAAGAGCGAGACCGAGAGCTAAATCAAGAGCGAAAGCGAGACCGAGACCGAGACCGAGAGCGAGACCAAGAGCGAGACCGAGACCGAGACCGAGAGCAAGACCGAGAGCGAGACCGAGAGCGAGACCAAGAGCTAAATCAAGAGCGAAAGCGAGACCGAGACCGAGAGCGAGACCAAGAGCTAAATCAAGAGCGAAAGCGAGACCGAGACCAAGAGCGAGACAAAGAGCAAGATCAAGAGCGAGATCAAAATCGAGAGCTAAATCGAGAGCAAGAGCTAAAGCGAGACCAAGAGCGAGAGCGAGACCTAAAATCGGGAGCAAGAGCGGGAGCGGGAGCGAGAGCAAGAGCGAGAGCAAGAGCCAGAGCTAAAGCGAGAGCCAGAGCTAAAGCGAGAGCCAGAGCTAAAGCGAGAGCCAGAGCTAAAGCGAGAGCCAGAGCTAAAGCGAGAGCCAGAGCGAGAGCCAGAGCCAGAGCGAGAGCCAGAGCGAGAGCCAGAGCTAAAGCGAGAGCCAGAGCGAGACCCAGAGCGAGACCCAGAGCGAGACCCAGAGCGAGACCCAGAGCGAGACCCAGAGCGAGACCCAGAGCGAGACCCAGAGCGAGACCCAGAGCGAGACCCAGAGCGAGACCCAGAGCGAGACCCAGAGCGAGACCCAGAGCGAGACCAAGAGCGAGACCTAAATCAAGAGCGAGAGCTAAATCAAGAGCGAGACCGAGAGCTAAATCAGGAACGGGAGCGGGAGCGAGAGCGGGAGCAAGAGCGGGAGCAAGAGCGGGAGCAAGAGCGGGAGCAAGAGCGAGAGCGGGAGCAAGAGCGAGAGCGGGAGCAAGAGCGAGAGCGGGAGCAAGAGCGAGAGCGGGAGCAAGAGCGAGAGCGAGAGCGGGAGCAAGAGAGCTAAATCAAGAGCGAGAGCTAAAGCGAGACCCAGAGCTAAAGCGAGACCCAGAGCTAAAGCGAGACCGAGAGCGAGACCGAGAGCGAGACCCAGAGCGAGACCCAGAGCGAGACCCAGAGCGAGACCCAGAGCGAGACCCAGAGCGAGACCCAGAGCGAGACCCAGAGCGAGACCAAGAGCGAGACCAAGAGCGAGACCTAAATCAAGAGCGAGAGCTAAATCAAGAGCGAGAGCTAAATCAGGAACATGAACGAGAGCTAAATCAAGAGCGAGACCGAGAGCTAAATCAAGACCAAGAGCGAGAGCTAAATCAAGACCGAGAGCGAGAGCTAAATCAAGACCAAGAGCGAGAGCTAAATCAAGACCAAGAGCGAGAGCTAAATCAAGAGCAAGAGCGAGAGCTAAATCAAGAGCAAGAGCGAGACTGAGAGCGAGAGCTAAATCAAGAGCAAGAGCGAGACTGAGAGCTAAATCAAGAGCGAGACCGAGAGCGAGAGCGGGACCAAGAGCGAGAGCGGGACCAAGAGCGAGAGCGAGAGCGAGAGCTAAATCAAGAGCGAGACCGAGACCAAGAGCGAGAGCGAGAGCTAAATCAAGAGCGAGACCAAGAGCGAGACAGAGCGAGAGCGAGAGCTAAATCAAGAGCGAGACCAAGAGCGAGACCAAGAGCGAGACCGAGAGCGAGACCGAGAGCGAGACCAAGAGCGAGACCGAGAGCTAAATCGAGAGCGAGACCAAGAGCGAGAGCGAGAGCAAGTGCGAGACCAAGAGCTAAAGAGCGAGACCGAGACCGAGAGCTAAAGAGCGAGACCGAGACCGAGAGCGAGAGCGAGACAGAGCGAGACCGAGAGCTAAATCAAGAGCGAGACCAAGAGCGAGACCAAGAGCTAAATCGAGAGCGAGACCAAGAGCGAGACAGAGCGAGACCGAGAGCTAAATCCAGAGCGAGACCAAGAGCGAGACCAAGAGCGAGACCGAGAGCTAAATCAAGAGCGAGACCGAGAGCGAGACCGAGAGCGAGACCGAGAGCGAGACCGAGAGCGAGACCGAGAGCGAGACCGAGAGCTAGACCAAGAGTGAGAGCGAGAGCGAGAGCGAGAGCAAGAGCAAGAGCGAGAGCAAGAGCAAGAGCAAGAGCAAGAGCAAGAGCAAGAGCAAGAGCAAGAGCAAGAGCAAGAGCAAGAGCAAGACCAAGAGCAAGAGCGAGACCAAGAGCAAGAGCGAGACCAAGAGCAAGAGCAAGAGCGAGAGCTAAAATCAAGAACAAGAGCGAGAGCTAAATCAAGCGCAAGAGCGAGAGCGGGACCAAGAGCGAGAGCGAGACCAAGAGCAAGAGCGAGACCAAGAGCAAGAGCGAGACCAAGAGCAAGAGCGAGACCAAGAGCAAGAGCGAGACCAAGACCGCGACCAAGAGCGAGACCAAGAGCGCGACCAAGAGCGAGACCAAGAGCGAGACCAAGAGCGAGACCAAGAGCGAGACCAAGAGCGAGACCAAGAGCGAGACCAAGAGCAAGACCAAGAGCGAGACCAAGAGCGAGAGCTAAAATCAAGAGCGAGACCAAGAGCGAGACCAAGAGCGAGAGCTAAAATCAAGACCAAGAGCGAGAGCTAAATCAAGACCAAGAGCGAGAGCTAAATCAAGAGCGAGACCGAGAGCGAGACCAAGAGCGAGACCAAGAGCGAGAGCTAAAATCAAGAGCGAGAGCTAAATCAAGACCAAGAGCGAGAGCTAAATCAAGACCAAGAGCGAGAGCGAGACCGAGAGCTAAATCAGGAACAAGAGCGAGAGCTAAATCAAGAGCGAGACCGAGAGCTAAATCGAGAGCGAGACCGAGAGCTAAATCGAGAGCGAGAGCTAAATCGAGACCAAGAGCGAGAGTTAAATCGAGAGCGAGACCAAGACCGAGACCAAGACCGAGACCGAGAGCTAGACCGAGACCGAGAGCGAGACCAAGAGCGAGACCGAGACCAAGAGCGAGACCGAGACCAGGAGCGAGACCAAGAGCGAGACCAAGAGCGAGACCAAGAGCGAGACCAAGAGCGAGACCGAGACCAAGAGCGAGACCAAGAGCGAGAGCTAAAATCAAGAGCGAGAGCTAAATCGAGACCAAGAGCGAGAGCTAAATCGAGACCGAGAGCGAGAGCTAAATCGAGACCGAGACCGAGAGCTAGACCGAGAGCGAGACCGAGAGCTAGACCGAGACCGAGAGCGAGACCGAGAGCGAGACCGAGAGCGAGACCAAGACCGAGACCGAGAGCGAGACCAAGACCGAGAGCGAGACCAAGACCAAGAGCGAGACCGAGATCAAGAGCGAGAGCGAGAGCTAAATCAGGAACATGACCGAGAGCTAAATCAAGAGCGAGAGCGGGACCAAGAGCCAGAGCTAAATCAAGAGCGAGAGCGGGACCAAGAGCGAGAGCTAAATCAAGAGCGAGAGCGAGAGCGGGACCAAGAGCGAGAGCTAAATCAAGAGCGAGAGCGAGAACGGGACCAAGAGCGAGAGCTAAATCAAGAGCGAGAGCGAGAGCGGGACCAAGAGCCAGAGCTAAATCAAGAGCGAGAGCGGGAGCTAAATCAAGAGCGAGAGCGGGACCAAGAGCGAGAGCTAAATCAAGAGCGAGACCGAGACCGGGACCGAGAGCGAGAGCGGGACCGAGAGCGAGAGCGGGACCGAGAGCGAGAGCGGGACCAGAGCGAGAGCCTAAATCAAGAGCGAGAGCTAAAATCAAGAGCGAGAGCTAAAATCAAGAGCGAGAGCTAAAATCAAGAGCGATTGCGAAAGCGAGAGCGAACGAGAGTGAGCGAGAGCGAGACCAAGAGCGAGACCAAGACCAAGAGCGAGAGCTAAATCAGGAACATGAGCGAGAGCTAAATCAAGAGCGAGAGCGGGACCGAGAGCGAGAGCGGGACCGAGAGCGGGACCGAGAGCGAGAGCGGGACCGAGAGCGAGAGCTAAATCAAGAGCGAGAGCTAAAATCAAGAGCGAGAGCTAAAATCGAGAGCGAGAGCTAAAATCGAGAGCGAGAGCTAAAATCGAGAGCGAGAGCTAAAATCGAGAGCGAGAGCTAAAATCGAGAGCGAGAGCTAAAATCGAGAGCGAGAGCTAAAATCGAGAGCGAAACCGAGAGCGAGAGCGAAACCGAGAGCAAGAGCGAAACCGAGAGCGAGAACAAGAGCGGGACCAAGAGCGAGACCGAGACCGAGAGCTAAAATCAAGAGCGAGAGCTAAATCAAGACCAAGAGCGAGAGCTAAATCGAGACCAAGAGCGAGAGCTAAATCGAGACCGAGAGCGAGAGCTAAATCGAGACCGAGACCGAGAGCAAGACCGAGACCGAGACCGAGACCGAGACCGAGAGCAAGACCGAGACCGAGACCGAGACCGAGACCGAGAGCGAGACCGAGACCAAGAGCGAGACCGAGACCGAGACCAAGAGCGAGAGCGAGAGCTAAATCAGGAACATGACCGAGAGCTAAATCAAGAGCGAGAGCTAAATCAAGAGCGAGAGCGAGAGCGGGACCAAGAGCCAGAGCTAAATCAAGAGCGAGAGCGGGACCAAGAGCGAGAGCTAAATCAAGAGCGAGAGCGAGAGCGGGACCAAGAGCGAGAGCTAAATCAAGAGCGAGAGCGGGACCAAGAGCGAGAGCTAAATCAGGAACGAGAGCGGGACCGAGAGCGAGAGCGGGACCGAGACCGAGAGCTAAATCGAGAGCGAGACCGAGAGCTAAATCAAGAGCGAGAGCTAAATCAAGAGCGAGAGCTAAATCAAGAGCGAGAGCTAAATCAAGAGCAAGAGCGAGAGCGGGACCAAGAGCGAGAGCGGGACCAAGAGCGAGAGCGGGACCAAGAGCGAGAGCGGGACCAAGAGCGAGAGCGGGACCAAGAGCGAGAGCGGGACCAAGAGCGAGAGCGGGACCAAGAGCGAGAGCTAAAATCGACAGCGAGAGCTAAAATCGAGAGCAAGAGCGAAACCGAGAGCAAGAGCGAAACCGAGAGCAAGAGCGAAACCGAGAGCAAGAGCGAAACCGAGAGCAAGAGCGAAAGCTAAATCAAGAACAAGAGCGAGAGCGAGACCGAAACCGAGAGCGAGAGCGAGAGCTAAATCAAGAGCGAGACCGAGAGCTAAATCAAGAGCGAGACCGAGAGCTAAATCAGGAACATGAGCGAGAGCTAAATCAAGAGCGAGACAGAGAGCTAAATGAGGAACAAGACCAAGAGCTAAATCAAGACCGAGAGCGAGAGCTAAATCAAGACCGAAAGCGAGACTGAGAGCTAAAATCAAGAGCGAAAGCTAAAATCAAGAGCGAAAGCTAAAATCAAGAGCGAAAGCTAAAATCAAGAGCGAAAGCTAAAATCAAGAGCGAAAGCTAAAATCAAGAGCGAAAGCTAAAATCAAGAGCGAGAGCTAAATCGAGAGCGAAACCGAGCGAGAAACCGAGCGAGAAATCGAGAGCGAAACCGAGCGAGAAACCGAGAGCGAAACCGAGAGCGAAACCGAAACCGAGAGCGAAACCGAGACCGAAAGCCGGACCGAGACCGAAACCGAGAGCGAGAGCTAAATCAAGAACAGCGAGACCGAGAGCTAAATCAAGAACAAGAGTGAGACAGAGACCAAGAGCAAGAGCGAGAGTGAGAGCTAAATCAAGAACAGCGAGACCGAGAGCTAAATCGAGACCAAGAGCGAGACCAAGAGCGAGACCAAGAGCTAAATCAAGAGCGAGACCGAGAGCTAAATCAAGAGCGAAAGCGAGACCGAGAGCGAGACCAAGAGCGAGACCGAGACCGAGAGCGAGACCGAGAGCAAGACCGAGAGCGAGACCAAGAGCGAGACCGAGAGCGAGACCAAGAGCTAAATCAAGAGCGAAAGCGAGACCGAGACCAAGAGCGAGACAAAGAGCAAGATCAAGAGCGAGATCAAAATCGAGAGCTAAAGCGAGAGCCAGAGCTAAAGCGAGAGCCAGAGCTAAAGCGAGAGCCAGAGCTAAAGCGAGAGCCAGAGCTAAAGCGAGAGCCAGAGCTAAAGCGAGAGCCAGAGCTAAAGCGAGAGCCAGAGCTAAAGCGAGAGCCAGAGCGAGAGCCAGAGCGAGAGCCAGAGCGAGACCCAGAGCGAGACCCAGAGCGAGACCCAGAGCGAGACCCAGAGCGAGACCCAGAGCGAGACCCAGAGCGAGACCCAGAGCGAGACCAAGAGCGAGACCAAGAGCGAGACCTAAATCAAGAGCGAGAGCTAAATCAAGAGCGAGAGCTAAATCAAGAGCGAGAGCTAAATCAGGAACATGAACGAGAGCTAAATCAAGAGCGAGACCGAGAGCTAAATCAAGACCAAGAGCGAGAGCTAAATCAAGACCAAGAGCGAGAGCTAAATCAAGAGCGGGAGCGGGAGCAAGAGCGAGAGCGGGAGCGGGAGCAAGAGCGAGAGCGAGAGCGGGAGCAAGAGCGAGAGCGAGAGCGGGAGCGGGAGCAAGAGCGGGAGCAAGAGCGGGAGCAAGAGCGGGAGCAAGAGCGAGAGCGGGAGCAAGAGCGAGAGCGGGAGCAAGAGCGAGAGCGAGAGCGGGAGCAAGAGCGAGAGCGGGAGCAAGAGCGAGAGCGAGAGCGGGAGCAAGAGAGCTAAATCGAGAGCAAGAGCTAAAGCGAGACCGAGACCAAGAGCGAGAGCGAGAGCTAAATCAAGAGCGAGAGCTAAATCAAGAGCGAGAGCTAAAGCGAGACCCAGAGCTAAAGCGAGACCGAGACCGAGAGCGAGACCCAGAGCGAGACCCAGAGCGAGACCAAGAGCGAGACCAAGAGCGAGACCAAGAGCGAGACCTAAATCAAGAGCGAGAGCTAAATCAAGAGCGAGAGCTAAATCAAGAGCGAGAGCTAAATCAGGAACATGAACGAGAGCTAAATCAAGAGCGAGACCGAGAGCTAAATCAAGACCAAGAGCGAGAGCTAAATCAAGACCAAGAGCGAGAGCTAAATCAAGACCAAGAGCGAGAGCTAAATCAAGACCAAGAGCGAGAGCTAAATCAAGACCAAGAGCGAGAGCTAAATCAAGACCAAGAGCGAGAGCTAAATCAAGACCAAGAGCGAGAGCTAAATCAAGAGCAAGAGCGAGACTGAGAGCGAGAGCTAAATCAAGAGCAAGAGCGAGACTGAGAGCGAGAGCTAAATCAAGAGCAAGAGCGAGACTGAGAGCTAAATCGAGAGCGAGACCGAGAGCGAGAGCGGGACCAAGAGCGAGAGCGAGACCAAGAGCGAGAGCGGGACCAAGAGCGAGAGCGAGAGCGAGAGCGAGACCAAGAGCGAGACCAAGAGCGAGAGCTAAATCAAGAGCGAGAGCGAGACCAAGAGCGAGAGCGAGAGCGAGAGCTAAATCAAGAGCGAGACCAAGAGCGAGACAGAGCGAGAGCGAGAGCTAAATCAAGAGCGAGACCAAGAGCGAGACCGAGAGCGAGAGCGAGAGCGAGACCAAGAGCGAGACCGAGAGCTAAATCGAGAGCGAGACCAAGAGCGAGAGCGAGAGCAAGTGCGAGACCAAGAGCTAAAGAGCGAGACCGAGACCAAGAGCTAAAGAGCGAGACCGAGACCAAGAGCTAAAGAGCGAGACCGAGACCGAGACCGAGAGCGAGACAGAGCGAGACCGAGAGCTAAATCAAGAGCGAGACCAAGAGCGAGACCAAGAGCTAAATCGAGAGCGAGACCAAGAGCGAGACAGAGCGAGACCGAGAGCTAAATCAAGAGCGAGACCAAGAGCGAGACCAAGAGCTAAATCAAGAGCGAGACCAAGAGCGAGACCAAGAGCTAAATCAAGAGCGAGACCAAGAGCGAGACCGAGAGCGAGACCGAGAGCGAGACCAAGAGCGAGAGCGAGAGCGAGAGCAAGAGCGAGAGCAAGAGCAAGAGCAAGAGCAAGAGCAAGAGCGAGACCAAGAGCAAGAGCGAGACCAAGAGCAAGAGTGAGACCAAGAGCAAGAGCGAGACCAAGAGCAAGAGCGAGACCAAGAGCAAGAGCGAGACCAAGAGCAAGAGCGAGACCAAGAGCAAGAGCGAGACCAAGAGCGAGACCAAGAGCGAGAGCTAAAATCAAGAGCAAGAGCTAAATCAAGAACAAGAGCGAGAGCTAAATCAAGCGCAAGAGCGAGAGCGGGACCAAGAGCGAGAGCGAGACCAAGAGCGAGAGCGAGACCAAGAGCGAGACCAAGAGCGAGACCAAGACCGCGACCAAGAGCGAGACCAAGAGCGAGAGCTAAAATCAAGAGCGAGACCAAGAGCGAGAGCTAAAATCAAGACCAAGAGCGAGAGCTAAATCAAGACCAAGAGCGAGAGCTAAATCAAGACCAAGAGCGAGAGCTAAATCAAGAGCGAGACCGAGAGCGAGACCAAGAGCGAGACCAAGAGCGAGAGCTAAAATCAAGAGCGAGAGCTAAATCAAGACCAAGAGCGAGAGTGAGACCGAGAGCGAGACCGAGAGCTAAATCAGGAACAAGAGCGAGAGCTAAATCAAGAGCGAGACCGAGAGCTAAATCGAGAGCGAGACCGAGACCGAGAGCTAAATCGAGAGCGAGAGCTAAATCGAGACCAAGAGCGAGAGCTAAATCAAGAGCGAGACCAAGAGCGAGACCAAGACCAAGAGCGAGAGCTAAATCGAGAGCGAGACCAAGAGCGAGACCAAGACCGAGACCGAGAGCTAGACCGAGACCGAGACCGAGACCAAGAGCGAGACCGAGACCAAGAGCGAGACCAAGAGCGAGACCAAGAGCGAGACCAAGAGCGAGACCAAGACCAAGAGCGAGACCGAGAGCGAGACCGAGAGCGAGAGCGAGACCAAGAGCGAGAGCTAAAATCAAGAGCGAGAGCTAAATCAAGAGCGAGAGCGAGAGCTAAATCGAGACCAAGAGCGAGAGCTAAATCGAGACCGAGAGCGAGAGCTAAATCGAGACCGAGACCGAGACCGAGAGCTAGACCGAGACCGAGAGCAAGACCAAGACCGAGAGCGAGACCGAGAGCAAGACCAAGAGCGAGAGCGAGACCAAGACCGAGAGCGAGACCAAGACCGAGACCGAGAGCGAGACCAAGACCAAGAGCGAGACCGAGACCAAGAGCGAGAGCGAGAGCTAAATCAGGAACATGACCGAGAGCTAAATCAAGAGCGAGAGTGGGACCAAGAGCGAGAGCTAAATCAAGAGCGAGAGCGGGACCAAGAGCGAGAGCTAAATCAAGAGCGAGAGCGGGACCAAGAG
The DNA here is from genome assembly GCF_040938575.1 of Ambystoma mexicanum. NCBI lineage: Eukaryota > Metazoa > Chordata > Amphibia > Caudata > Ambystomatidae > Ambystoma > Ambystoma mexicanum. The sequence goes on from NC_090928.1 coordinate 61,111,672, forward strand.
CCAGAGCTAAATCAAGAGCGAGAGCGGGACCAAGAGCGAGAGCTAAATCAAGAGCGAGAGCGAGAGCGGGACCAAGAGCGAGAGCTAAATCAAGAGCGAGAGCGAGAGCGGGACCAAGAGCGAGAGCTAAATCAAGAGCGAGAGCGAGAGCGGGACCAAGAGCCAGAGCTAAATCAAGAGCGAGAGCGGGACCAAGAGCGAGAGCTAAATCAAGAGCGAGAGCGAGAGCGGGACCAAGAGCGAGAGCTAAATCAAGAGCGAGACCGAGACCGGGACCGAGAGCGAGAGCGGGACCGAGAGCGAGAGCGGGACCGAGAGCGAGAGCGGGACCAGAGCGAGAGCCTAAATCAAGAGCGAGAGCTAAAATCAAGAGCGAGAGCTAAAATCAAGAGCGAGAGCTAAAATCAAGAGCGAGAGCTAAAATCAAGAGCGATTGCGAAAGCGAGAGCGAACGAGAGTGAGCGAGAGCGAGACCAAGAGCGAGACCAAGACCAAGAGCGAGAGCTAAATCAGGAACATGAGCGAGAGCTAAATCAAGAGCGAGAGCGGGACCGAGAGCGGGACCGAGAGCGAGACCGAGAGCGGGACCGAGAGCGAGAGCTAAATCAAGAGCGAGAGCTAAAATCGAGAGCGAGAGCTAAAATCGAGAGCGAGAGCTAAAATCGAGAGCGAGAGCTAAAATCGAGAGCGAAACCGAGAGCGAGAGCGAAACCGAGAGCAAGAGCGAAACCGAGAGCGAGAACAAGAGCGAAAGCTAAATCAAGAACAAGAGCGAGAGCGAGACCGAAACCGAGAGCGAGAGCGAAACCAAGAACGAGAGCTGAGACCGAGAGCTGAGACCGAGAGCTGAGACCGAGAGCTGAGACCGAGAGCTGAGACCGAGAGCTGAGACCGAGAGCTAAATCAAGAGCGAGACCGAGAGCTAAATCAAGAGCGAGACCGAGAGCTAAATCAAGAGCGAGACCGAGAGCTAAATCAAGAGCGAGACCGAGAGCTAAATCGAGAGCGAGACCAAGAGTGAGAGCGAGACCAAGAGTGAGAGCGAGACCAAGAGCGAGAGCGAGACCGAGAGCGAGACCAAGACCAAGAGCGAGACCAAGAGCGAGAGCGAGACCAAGAGCGAGAGCGAGACCAAGAGCGAGAGCGAGACCGAGACCGAGAGCGAGAGCGAGACCAAGAGCGAGACCTAAATCAAAAGCGAGAGCGAGAGCTAAATCAAGAGCGAGAGCTAAATCAAGAGCGAGAGCGAGAGCTAAATCAGGAACATGAGCGAGAGCTAAATCAAGAGCGAGACCGAGAGCGAGAGCTAAATCAAGAGCGAAAGCGAGACCGAGAGCTAAATCAAGCGCAAGAGCGAGAGCGGGACCAAGAGCGAGAGCGGGACCAAGAGCGGGACCAAGAGCGAGACCGAGAGCGAGACCGAGACCAAGAGCGAGAGCGAGACCGAGACCGAGACCGAGAGCTAAAATCAAGAGCGAGAGCTAAATCAAGACCAAGAGCGAGAGCTAAATCGAGACCAAGAGCGAGAGCTAAATCGAGACCAAGAGCGAGAGCTAAATCGAGACCGAGAGCGAGAGCTAAATCGAGACCGAGAGCGAGAGCTAAATCGAGACCGAGAGCGAGAGCAAGACCAAGACCGAGACCGAGACCGAGACCGAGACCAAGACCGAGAGCGAGACCAAGACCAAGAGCGAGAGCGAGAGCTAAATCAGGAACATGACCGAGAGCTAAATCAAGAGCGAGAGCGAGAGCGGGACCAAGAGCCAGAGCTAAATCAAGAGCGAGAGCGAGAGCGGGACCAAGAGCCAGAGCTAAATCAAGAGCGAGAGCGAGACCAAGAGCCAGAGCTAAATCAAGAGCGAGAGCGGGACCAAGAGCGAGAGCTAAATCAAGAGCGAGAGCGAGAGCTAAAATCAAGAGCGAGACCGAGACTGAGAGCTAAAGAGCGAGAGCGAGACCAAGAGCGAGACCAAGAGCGAGAGCTAAAAGAAGGAGAGCGAGAGTTAAATCAAGAGCGAGAGTTAAATCAAGAGCGGGACCGAGAGCGAGAGCGGGACCGGGACCGAGAGCGAGAGCGGGACCGGGACCGAGAGCGAGAGCGGGACCGAGAGCGAGAGCGGGACCGAGAGCGAGAGCTAAATCAAGAGCGAGAGCGAGAGCTAAATCAAGAGCGAGAGCGAGAGCTAAATCAAGAGCGAGAGCGAGAGCTAAATCAAGAGCGAGAGCTAAATCAAGAGCGAGAGCGAGAGCTAAATCAAGAGCGAGAGCGAGAGCTAAATCAAGACCGAGAGCTAAATCAAGACCGAGAGCTAAATCAAGACCAAGAGCGAGAGCTAAATCAAGACCAAGACCGAGAGCTAAATCAAGACCAAGACCGAGAGCTAAATCAAGACCGAGAGCGAGACCGAGAGCGAGACCAAGAGCGAGACCAAGAGCGAGACCAAGAGCGAGACCAAGAGCGAGAGCTAAATCAAGACCAAGAGCGAGAGCTAAATCAAGACCGAGAGGGAGACCGAGACCGAGAGCGAGACCGAAAATGAGAGCTAAATCAAGAGCGGGAGCGAGAGCGGGAGCGAGAGCGAGACCAAGAGCGAGACCAAGAGCGAGACCAAGAGCGAGACCAAGAGCGAGAGCGAGACCAAGAGCGAGAGCTAAAATCAAGAGCGAGACCAAGACCAAGAGCGAGAGCTAAATCAAGAGCGAGAGCTAAAATCAAGAGCGAAACCGAGAACAAGAGCGAAAGCTAAATCAAGACCAAGAGCGAGACCAAGAGCGAGACCAAGAGCGAGACCAAGAGCGAGACCAAGAGCGAGACCAAGACCGAGACCGAGAGCGAGACCGAGAGCTAAATCGAGACCAAGAGCTAAATCGAGAGCGAGAGCGAGACCAAGACCGAGAGCGAGACCAAGACCGAGAGCGAGACCAAGACCGAGAGCGAGACCAAGACCGAGAGCGAGACCAAGAGCGAGAGCGAGACCAAGAGCGAGACCAAGAGCGAGAGCGAGACCAAGAGCGAGAGCTAAAATCAAGAGCGAGAGCTAAAATCAAGAGCGAGAGCGAAACCGAGCGAGAAACCGAGAGCGAGACCGAAACCGAGAGCGAAACCGAGGGCGAAACCGAGAGCGAAACCGAGAGCGAAAGCCGGAGCAAGACCGAGAGCGAGACCGAGAGCTAAATCAAGAGCGAGAGCGGGACCAAGAGCGAGAGCGGGACCAAGAGCGAGAGCGGGACCAAGAGCGAGAGCGGGACCAAGAGCGAGAGCGGGACCAAGAGCGAGAGCGGGACCAAGAGAGCTAAATCAAGAGCGAGAGCGAGACCAAGAGAGCTAAATCAAGAGCGAGAGCTAAAGCGAGACCGAGACCGAGACCGAGACCGAGAGCGAGACCAAGAGCGAGAGCGAGACCGAGAGCGAGACCGAGAGCGAGACCAAGAGCGAGACCTAAATCAAGAGCGAGAGCTAAATCAAGAGCGAGAGCTAAATCAAGAGCGAGAGCTAAATCAAGAGCGAGAGCAAGAGCGAGAGCTAAAGCGAGACCAAGAGCGAGAGCGAGACCAAGAGCGAGACCAAGAGCGAGACCAAGAGCGAGACCTAAATCAAGAGCGAGAGCGAGAGCTAAATCAAGAGCGAGAGCTAAATCAAGACCGAGAGCGAGAGCCAAATCAAGCGAGACCGAGACCTAAAATTAAGAGCGAGAGCTAAATCGAGAGCGAGAGGTAAATCAAGACCGAGAGCGAGAGCCAAATCAAGCGAGACCGAGACCAAGAGCGAGAGCTAAAATCAAGAGCGAGAGCTAAAATCAAGAGCGAGAGCGAAATCGAGAGCGAGAGCTAAATCAAGAGCGAGAGCTAAATCAAGAGCGAGAGCTAAAGCGAGACCCAGAGCTAAAGCGAGACCCAGAGCTAAAGCGAGACCCAGAGCTAAAGCGAGACCCAGAGCTAAAGCGAGACCCAGAGCTAAAGCGAGACCCAGACCGAGAGCGAGACCAAGAGCGAGAGCGAGACCGAGACCGAGAGCGAGAGCTAAATCAAGAGCGAGAGCGAGAGCTAAATCAAGAGCGAGAGCTAAATCAAGAGAGAGAGCTAAATCAAGAGCGAGAGCTAAATCAAGACCAAGAGCTAGAGCTAAATCAAGACCAAGAGCGAGAGCGAGAGCTAAATCAAGAGCGAAAGCGAGACCAAGAGCGAGAGCGAGAGCTAAATCAAGAGCGAAAGCGAGACCTAAATCAAGAGTGAAAGCGAGACCAAGAGCGAGACCGAGAGCTAAATCAAGAGCGAAAGCGAGAGCGAGACCGAGAGCTAAATCAAGAGCAAGAGCGAGAGCAAGAGCGAGAGCGGGACCAAGAGCAAGAGCGGGACCAAGAGCAAGAGCGGGACCAAGAGCAAGAGCGGGACCAAGAGCAAGAGCGAGAGCGGGACCAAGAGCGAGAGCAAGACCGAGACCAAGAGCGGGACCAAGAGCGAGAGCGAGAGCTAAAATCGAGAGCGAGAGCTAAAATCGAGAGCGAGAGCTAAAATCGAGAGCGAGAGCTAAAATCGAGAGCGAGAGCTAAAATCGAGAGCGAGAGCTAAAATCGAGAGCGAGAGCTAAAATCGAGAGCGAGAGCTAAAATCAAAAGCGAGAGCTAAAATCAAGAGCGAGAGCTAAAATCAAGAACGAGAGCGAACGAGAGCGAACGAGAGCGAACGAGAGCGAACGAGAGCGAACGAGAGCGAACGAGAGCGAGACCGAGAGCTAAATGAAGGAGAGCGAGAGCTAAAATCAAGAGCGAGAGCGAAAGCGAGAGCGAACGAGAGCGAACGAGAGCGAGAGCGAAACCGAGACCGAGACCGAGAGCTAAATGAAGAAGGAGAGCGAGAGCTAAAATCGAGAGCGAAAGCGAGAGCGAAAGCGAGAGCGAACGAGACCAAGAGCGAGACCAAGAGCAAGAGCGAGAGAGAGAGCGAGAGTTAAATGAAGAAGGAGAGCGAGAGTTAAATGAAGAGCGAGAGTTAAATCAAGAGCGGGACCGAGAGCGGGACCGAGAGCTAAATCAAGAGCGAGAGCGGGACCGAGAGCGAGATCAAAATCAAGAGCGAAAGCGAGACCGAGAGCGAGATCAAAATCAAGAGCGAGACCGAGAGCTAAATCAAGAGCGAGACCGAGAGCTAAATCAAGAGCGAGACCGAGAGCTAAATCAAGAGCGAGACCGAGAGCTAAATCAAGAGAGAGACCGAGAGCTAAATCAAGAGCGAGACCGAGACCAAGAGCGAGAGTGAAAGCGAGAGCGAGAACTAAATCAAGAGCGAGAGCGAGAAGAGCGAGATCAAAATAAAGAGCGAGACCGAGAGCTAAATCAAGAGCGAGACCGAGAGCGGGAGCGAGAGCGAGAGCGGGAGCGAGAGCGGGAGCGAGAGCGGGAGCGAGAGCGGGAGCGAGAGCGGGAGCGAGAGCGAGAGCGAGAGCGAGAGCGAGACCAAGAGCGAGAGCTAAATCAAGAGCGAGAGCTAAATCAAGAGCGAGAGCTAAATCAAGAGCGAGAGCTAAATCAAGAGCGAGAGCTAAATCAAGAGCGAGAGCTAAATCAAGAGCGAGAGCTAAATCAAGAGCGAGAGCTAAATCAAGAGCGAGAGCTAAATCAAGAGCGAGAGCTAAATCAAGAGCGAGAGCGAGAGCTAAATCAAGAGCGAGAGCTAAATCAAGAGCGAGAGGTAAATCGAGACCCAGAGCTAAAGCGAGATCGAGAGCTAAAGCGAGAGCGAGAGCTAAAGCGAGAGCGAGAGCTAAATCAAGAGCGAGAGCTAAATCAAGAGCGAGGGCTAAATCAAGAGCGAGAGCTAAATCAAGAGCGAGGGCTAAATCAAGAGCGAGAGCTAAATCAAGAGCGAGAGCTAAATCAAGAGCGAGAGCGAGAGCTAAATCAAGAGCGAGAGCTAAATCAAGAGCGAGAGGTAAATCGAGACCCAGAGCTAAAGCGAGAGCGAGAGCTAAAGCGAGAGCGAGAGCTAAATCGAGACCCAGAGCTAAAGCGAGAGCGAGAGCTAAAATCAAGAGCGAGAGCGAAATCGAGAGCGAGAGCTAAAATCAAGAGCGAGAGCTAAAATCAAGAGCGAGAGCGAAATCGAGACCCAGAGCTAAAGCGAGACCCAGAGCTAAAGCGAGACCCAGACCGAGAGCGAGACCAAGAGCGAGACCGAGACCGAGAGCGAGAGCTAAATCAAGAGCGAGAGCGAGAGCTAAATCAAGAGCGAGAGCTAAATCAAGAGAGAGAGCTAAATCAAGAGCGAGAGCTAAATCAAGAGAGAGAGCTAAATCAAGAGCGAGAGCTAAATCAAGAGCGAGAGCTAGAGCTAAATCAAGACCAAGAGCGAGAGCGAGAGCTAAATCAAGAGCGAAAGCGAGACCAAGAGCGAGAGCGAGAGCTAAATCAAGAGCGAAAGCGAGACCTAAATCAAGAGTGAAAGCGAGACCAAGAGCGAGACCGAGAGCTAAATCAAGAGCGAAAGCGAGACCGAGACCGAGAGCTAAATCAAGAGCAAGAGCGAGACTGAGACCAAGAGCAAGAGCGGGACCAAGAGCAAGAGCGGGACCAAGAGCAAGAGCGAGAGCGGGACCAAGAGCGGGACCAAGAGCAAGAGCGAGAGCGGGACCAAGACCAAGAGCGGGACCAAGAGCGAGAGCGAGAGCTAAAATCGAGAGCGAGAGCTAAAATCGAGAGCGAGAGCTAAAATCGAGAGCGAGAGCTAAAATCGAGAGCGAGAGCTAAAATCGAGAGCGAGAGCTAAAATCGAGAGCGAGAGCTAAAATCAAGAACGAGAGCGAACGAGAGCGAACGAGAGCGAACGAGAGCGAACGAGAGCGAACGAGAGCGAACGAGAGCGAAACCGAGACCGAGACCGAGAGCTAAATGAAGGAGAGCGAGAGCTAAAATCAAGAGCGAGAGCGAAAGCGAGAGCGAACGAGAGCGAACGAGAGCGAGAGCGAAACCGAGACCGAGACCGAGACCGAGACCGAGAGCTAAATGAAGAAGGAGAGCGAGAGCTAAAATCAAGAGCGAGAGCGAAAGCGAGAGCGAACGAGACCAAGAGCGAGACCAAGAGCGAGACCAAGAGCAAGAGCGAGAGAGAGAGCGAGAGTTAAATGAAGAAGGAGAGCGAGAGTTAAATGAAGAGCGAGAGTTAAATCAAGAGCGAGAGCGAGAGCGGGACCGAGAGCGGGACCGAGAGCTAAATCAAGAACGAGAGCGAGACCGAGAGCGAAACCGAGACCGAAACCGAGAGCTAAATCAAGAGCGAGAGCTAAAATCGAGAGCGAGAGCGAGACCGAAAGCGAGAGCGAGACCGAAAGCGAGAGCGAGACCAAGAGCAAGAGCGAGAGCTAAAATCAAGAGCGAGCGCTAAAATCAAGAGCGAGCGCTAAAATCAAGAGCGAGAGCTAAAATCAAGAGCGAGAGCTAAAATCAAGAGCGAGAGCTAAAATCAAGAGCGAGAGCTAAAATCAAGAGCGAGAGCGAAACCGAGCGAGAAACCGAGAGCGAGAGCGAAACCGAGCGAGAAACCGAGAGCGAGAGCGAAAAACCGAGAGCGAGAGCGAGAGCGAAACCGAAACCGAGAGCGAGAGCGAAACCGAGACCGAGAGCGAGAGCTAAATCAAGAACAGCGAGACCGAGAGCTAAATCAAGAGCGAGAGCTAAAATCAAGAGCGAGAGCGAAACCGAGCGAGAAACCGAGAGCGAGAGCGAAACCGAGCGAGAAACCGAGAGCGAGAGCGAAACCGAGCGAGAAACCGAGAGCGAGAGCGAAACCGAGAGAGAAACCGAGAGCGAAACCGAAACCGAGACCGAGAGCAAGAGCTAAATCAAGAGCAAGACCAAGAGCGAGAGCGAGACCGAGACCGAGAGCGAGACCGAGAGCGAGAGCGAGAGCGAGACCGAGAGCGAGACCGAGAGCGAGACCGAGAGCGAGACCGAGAGCGAGACCGAGAGCTAAATCAAGAGCGAGACCGAGAGCTAAATCAAGAGCGAGAGCGAGAGCTAAATCAAGAGCGAGAGCGAGAGCTAAATCAAGAGCAAGAGCGAGACCAAGAGCGAGAGCAAGAGCTAAATCAAGAGCAAGAGCGAGACCAAGAGCGAGACCAAGAGCTAAATCAAGAGCGAGACCGAGAGCAAGACCAAGAGCGAGACCAAGAGCGAGACCGAGACCGAGAGCGAGACCGAGAGCGAGACCGAGAGCGAGAGCGAGATCAAGAGCGAGATCAAAATCGAGAGCTAAATCGAGAGCAAGAGCTAAAGCGAGACCAAGAGCGAGAGCGAGACCTAAGAGCGGGAGCGGGAGCAAGAGCGAGAGCGAGACCTAAGAGCGGGAGCGGGAGCAAGAGCGAGAGCGGGAGCAAGAGCGAGAGCGGGAGCAAGAGCGAGAGCTAAATCAAGAGCCAGAGCTAAATCGAGAGCCAGAGCTAAATCGAGAGCCAGAGCTAAATCGAGAGCCAGAGCTAAATCGAGAGCCAGAGCTAAATCGATACCCAGAGCTAAATCGATACCCAGAGCTAAAGCGAGACCCAGAGCTAAAGCGAGACCCAGAGCTAAAGCGAGACCCAGAGCTAAAGCGAGACCCAGAGCTAAAGCGAGACCCAGAGCTAAAGCGAGACCCAGAGCTAAAGCGAGACCCAGAGCTAAAGCGAGACCCAGAGCTAAAGCGAGACCCAGAGCTAAAGCGAGACCCAGAGCTAAAGCGAGACCCAGAGCTAAAGCGAGACCCAGAGCTAAAGCGAGACCCAGAGCTAAAGCGAGACCCAGAGCTAAAGCGAGACCAAGAGCGAGACCAAGAGCGAGACCAAGAGCGAGACCAAGAGCGAGACCAAGAGCGAGACCAAGAGCGAGACCAAGAGCGAGACCTAAATCAAGAGCGAGACCTAAATCAAGAGCGAGACCTAAATCAAGAGCGAGACCGAGAGCTAAATCAGGAACATGAGCGAGAGCTAAATCAGGAACATGAGCGAGAGCTAAATCAAGAGCGAGAGCGGGAGCAAGAGCGAGAGCGGGAGCAAGAGCGAGAGCGGGAGCAAGAGCGGGAGCAAGAGCGAGAGCAAGAGCGAGAGCAAGAGCGGGAGCAAGAGCGAGAGCAAGAGCGAGAGCGGGAGCAAGAGCGAGAGCGGGAGCAAGAGCGGGAGCGAGAGCAAGAGCGAGAGCGGGAGCAAGAGCGAGAGCGGGAGCAAGAGCGAGACCGAAAGCGAGAGCGAGACCAAGAGCGAGACCGAAAGCGAGAGCGAGACCAAGAGCGAGACCGAAAGCGAGAGCGAGACCAAGAGCGAGAGCTAAATCAAGAGCGAGAGCGAAACCGAGCGAGAAACCGAGAGCGAGAGCGAGAGCGAAACCGAGAGCGAGAGCGAAACCGAGAGCGAGAGCGAAACCGAGAGCGAGAGCGAAACCGAGAGCGAGAGCGAGAGCTAAATCAAGAACAGCGAGACCGAGAGCTAAATCAAGAGCGAGAGCTAAAATCGAGAGCGAGAGCTAAAATCAAGAGCGAGAGTTAAAATCAAGAGCGAGAGCTAAAATCAAGAGCGAGAGCTAAATCAAGAGCGAGAGCTAAATCAAGAGCGAGAGCTAAAATCAAGAGCGAGAGCTAAAATCAAGAGCGAGAGCTAAAATCAAGAGCGAGAGCTAAAATCAAGAGCGAGAGCGAAACCGAGCGAGAAACCGAGAGCGAGAGCGAAACCGAGCGAGAAACCGAGAGCGAGAGCGAGCGAGAAACCGAGAGCGAGAGCGAAACCGAGAGCGAAACCGAGAGCGAAACCGAGAGCTAAATCAAGAGCGAGACCAAGAGCGAGACCAAGAGCGAGACCGAGACCAAGAGCGAGACCAAGAGCGAGACCGAGAGCGAGACCAAGAGCGAGACCAAGAGCGAGAGCGAGAGCTAAATCAAGAGCCAGACCGAGAGCTAAATCAAGAGCGAGACCGAGATCAAAATCAAGAGCGAGACCGAGATCAAAATCAAGAGCGAGACCGAGATCAAAATCAAGAGCGAGAGCTAAATCAAAATCAAGAGCGAGAGCTAAATCAAAATCAAGAGCGAGAGCTAAATCAAGAGCGAGAGCTAAATCAGGAACATGAGCGAGAGCTAAATCGAGAGCGAGACCGAGAGCTAAATCGAGAGCGAGACCCAGAGCTAAATCGAGAGCGAGACCCAGAGCTAAATCGAGAGCGAGACCCAGAGCTAAATCGAGAGCGAGACCCAGAGCTAAATCGAGAGCGAGACCCAGAGCTAAATCAAGAGCGAGAGCTAAATCAGGAACATGAGCGAGAGCTAAATCAAGAGCGAGACCGAGAGCTAAATCAAGAGCGAGAGCGAGAGCTAAATCAGGAACATGAGCGAGAGCTAAATCAAGACCAAGACCAAGAGCGAGAGCTAAATCAAGACCGAGAGCGAGAGCTAAATCAAGACCGAGAGCGAGAGCTAAATCAAGACCGAAAGCGAGACTGAGAGCGAGAGCTAAATCAAGAGCAAGAGCGAGACTGAGAGCAAGAGCGAGAGCAAGAGCAAGAGCGAGAGCGGGAGCAAGAGCGAGAGCGGGAGCAAGAGCGAGAGCGGGAGCAAGAGCGAGAGCGGGACCAAGAGCGAGAGCGGGACCAAGAGCGAGAGCGGGACCAAGAGCGAGAGCGGGACCAAGAGCGAGAGCGGGACCAAGAGCGAGAGCGGGACCAAGAGCGAGAGCGGGACCAAGAGCGAGAGCGGGACCAAGAGCGAGAGCGGGACCTAAATCAAGAGCGAGACCAAGAGCGAGACCAAGAGCGAGACCAAGAGCGAGACCAAGAGCGAGACCAAGAGCGAGACCAAGAGCGAGAGCGAGAGCTAAATGAAGAAGGAGAGCGAGAGCTAAAATCAAGAGCGAGAGTTAAATCAAGAGCGGGACCGAGAGCGAGAGCTAAATCGAGAGCGAGAGCTAAATCAAGAGCGAGAGCTAAATCAAGAGCGAGAGCTAAAATCAAGAGCGAGAGCTAAAATCAAGAGCGAGAGCGAAACCGAGCGAGAAACCGAGAGCGAGAGCGAAACCGAGCGAGAAACCAAGAGCGAGAGCGAAACCGAGCGAGAAACCGAGAGTGAGAGCGAAACCGAGAGCGAGAGCGAAACCGAGAGCGAGAGCGAAACCGAGAGCGAGAGCGAAACCGAGAGCGAGAGCGAAACCGAGAGCGAGAGCGAAACCGAGAGCGAGAGCGAAACCGAGAGCGAAACCGAGACCGAGAGCAAGAGCTAAATCAAGAGCGAGACCAAGAGCGAGACCGAGACCAAGAGCGAGACCAAGAGCGAGACCGAGAGCGAGACCGAGAGCGAGACCGAGAGCGAGACCGAGAGCGAGACCGAGAGCTAAATCAAGAGCGAGACCGAGATCAAAATCAAGAGCGAGACCGAGATCAAAATCAAGAGCGAGACCGAGATCAAAATCAAGAGCGAGACCGAGATCAAAATCAAGAGCGAGACCGAGATCAAAATCAAGAGCGAGACCGAGATCAAAATCAAGAGCGAGAGCGAGATCAAAATCAAGAGCGAGACCAAGATCAAAATCAAGAGCGAGAGCGAGAGCTAAATCAAGAGCGAGAGCTAAATCAGGAACATGAGCGAGAGCTAAATCGAGAGCGAGACCCAGAGCTAAATCGAGAGCGAGACCCAGAGCTAAATCGAGAGCGAGACCCAGAGCTAAATCGAGACCCAGAGCTAAATCGAGAGCGAGACCCAGAGCTAAATCAAGAGCGAGAGCGAGAGCTAAATCAAGAGCGAGAGCGAGAGCTAAATCAAGAGCGAGACCGAGAGCTAAATCAAGAGCGAGAGCGAGAGCTAAATCAGGAACATGAGCGAGAGCTAAATCAAGACCAAGACCGAGAGCGAGAGCTAAATCAAGAGCAAGAGCGAGACTGAGAGCTAAATCAAGAGCAAGAGCGAGACTGAGAGCTAAATCAAGAGCAAGAGCGAGAGCGAGAGCGAGAGCAAGAGCGAGAGCGGGACCAAGAGCGAGAGCGGGACCAAGAGCGAGAGCGGGACCAAGAGCGAGAGCGGGACCAAGAGCGAGAGCGGGACCAAGAGCGAGAGCGGGACCAAGAGCGAGAGCGGGACCAAGAGCGAGAGCGGGACCAAGAGCGAGAGGGGGACCAAGAGCGAGAGGGGGACCAAGAGCGAGAGCGGGACCAAGAGCGAGAGCGGGACCTAAATCGAGAGCGGGACCAAGAGCGAGAGCGAGACCAAGAGCGAGACCAAGAGCGAGAGCGAGACCAAGAGCGAGAGCGAGACCAAGAGCGAGAGCTAAATGAAGAAGGAGAGCGAGAGCTAAAATCAAGAGCGAGAGTTAAATCAAGAGCGGGACCGAGAGCGGGACCGAGAGCGGGAGCGGGACCGAGAGCGGGACCTAAATCAAGAGCGAGAGCGAGAGCTAAATCAAGAGCGAGAGCGAGAGCCAAATCAAGAGCGAGAGCCAAATCAAGAGCGAGAGCTAAATCAAGAGCGAGAGCGAGAGCTAAATCAAGAGCGAGAGCGAGAGCTAAATCAAGAGCGAGAGTGGGAGCGAGAGCGAGAGCGGGAGCGAGAGCGAGAGCGAGAGCTAAATGAAGAACGAGAGCGAGAGCTAAATGAAGAACGAGAGCGAGAGCTAAATGAAGAACGAGAGCGAGAGCTAAATGAAGAACGAGAGCTAAATGAAGAACGAGAGCGAGAGCTAAATGAAGAGCGAGAGCTAAATGAAGGGCGAGGGCGAGAGCTAAATGAAGGGCGAGAGCTAAATGAAGGGCGAGAGCGAGAGCTAAATGAAGGGCGAGAGCGAGAGCTAAATAAAGGGCGAGAGCTAAATGAAGGGCGAGAGCGAGAGCTAAATGAAGGGCGAGAGCGAGAGCTAAATGAAGGGCGAGAGCTAAATGAAGGGCGAGAGCTAAATGAAGGGCGAGAGCTAAATGAAGGGCGAGAGCGAGAGCTAAATGAAGGGCGAGAGCGAGAGCTAAATGAAGGGCGAGAGCTAAATGAAGGGCGAGAGCGAGAGCTAAATGAAGGGCGAGAGCGAGAGCTAAATGAAGGGCGAGAGCGAGAGCTAAATGAAGGGCGAGAGCGAGAGCTAAATGAAGGGCGAGAGCGGGACCGAGGGCGAGAGCGGGACCGAGGGCGAGAACGAGAGCTAAATGAAGAACGAGAGCGAGAGCTAAATGAAGAACGAGAGCGAGAGCTAAATGAAGAGCGAGAGCGAGAGCTAAATCAAGAGCGAGAGCGAGAGCTAAATCAAGAGCGAGAGCAAGAGCGAGAGCGAGAGCGAGAGCGGGACCAAGAGCGAGAGCGAGAGCGGGACCAAGAGCGAGAGCGAGAGCGGGACCAAGAGCGAGAGCGGGACCAAGAGCGAGAGCGGGACCAAGAGCGAGAGCGGGACCAAGAGAGCTAAATCGAGAGCGGGACCAAGAGAGCTAAATCGAGACCGAGAGCTAAATCGAGAGCGAGACCGAGAGCTAAATCGAGACCGAGAGCTAAATCAAGAGCGAGAGCTAAATCAAGAGCGAGAGCTAAATCAAGAGCGAGAGCTAAATCAAGAGCGAGAGCTAAATCAAGAGCGAGAGCTAAATCAAGAGCGAGAGCTAAATCAAGAGCAAGAGCGAGAGCTAAATCAAGAGCGAGAGCTAAATCAAGAGCAAGAGCGAGAGCTAAATCAAGAGCGAGAGCTAAATCGAGAGCGAGAGCAAGAGCGAGAGCGGGACCAAGAGCGAGAGCGGGACCAAGAGCGAGAGCGGGACCAAGAGCGAGAGCGGGACCAAGAGCGAGAGCGGGACCAAGAGCGAGAGCGGGACCAAGAGCGAGAGCGGGACCAAGAGCGAGAGCGGGACCAAGAGGGGACCAAGAGCGAGAGCGGGACCAAGAGCGAGAGCTAAAATCGACAGCGAGAGCTAAAATCGAGAGCGAGAGCGAAACCGAGAGCAAGAGCGAAACCGAGAGCAAGAGCGAAACCGAGAACAAGAGCGAAACCGAGAACAAGAGCGAAAGCTAAATCAAGAACAAGAGCGAGAGCGAGACCGAAACCGAGAGCGAGAGCGAGAGCTAAATCAAGAGCGAGACCGAGAGCTAAATCAAGAGCGAGACCGAGAGCTAAATCAGGAACATGAGCGAGAGCTAAATCAAGAGCGAGACAGAGAGCTAAATGAGGAACAAGACCAAGAGCTAAATCAAGACCAAGACCAAGAGCTAAATCAAGACCGAGAGCGAGAGCTAAATCAAGACCGAAAGCGAGACTGAGAGCTAAATCAAGAGCGAGAGCGGGAGCAAGAGCGAGAGCAAGAGCGAGAGCGGGAGCAAGAGCGAGAGCGGGAGCAAGAGCGAGAGCGGGAGCAAGAGCGAGAGCGGGAGCAAGAGCGAGAGCGAGAGCGGGAGCAAGAGAGCTAAATCGAGAGCAAGAGCTAAAGCGAGACCAAGAGCGAGAGCGAGACCAAGAGCGAGAGCGAGAGCTAAATCAAGAGCGAGAGCTAAATCAAGAGCGAGAGCTAAATCAAGAGCGAGAGCTAAAGCGAGACCCAGAGCTAAAGCGAGACCCAGAGCTAAAGCGAGACCCAGAGCTAAAGCGAGACCCAGAGCGAGACCAAGAGCGAGACCAAGAGCGAGACCAAGAGCGAGACCAAGAGCGAGACCTAAATCAAGAGCGAGAGCTAAATCAGGAACATGAACGAGAGCTAAATCAAGAGCGAGACCGAGAGCTAAATCAGGAACATGAACGAGAGCTAAATCAAGAGCGAGACCGAGAGCTAAATCAAGACCAAGAGCGAGAGCTAAATCAAGACCAAGAGCGAGAGCTAAATCAAGAGCGAGAGCGAGAGCGAGAGCGAGAGCTAAATCAAGACCAAGAGCGAGAGCTAAATCAAGACCAAGAGCGAGAGCTAAATCAAGACCAAGAGCGAGAGCTAAATCAAGAGCAAGAGCGAGACTGAGAGCGAGAGCTAAATCAAGAGCAAGAGCGAGACTGAGAGCGAGAGCTAAATCAAGAGCAAGAGCGAGACTGAGAGCTAAATCGAGAGCGAGACCGAGAGCGAGAGCGGGACCAAGAGCGAGAGCGAGACCAAGAGCGAGAGCGGGACCAAGAGCGAGAGCGAGACCAAGAGCGAGAGCGGGACCAAGAGCGAGACCAAGAGCGAGAGCTAAATCAAGAGCGAGAGCGAGACCAAGAGCGAGAGCGAGAGCGAGAGCTAAATCAAGAGCGAGACCAAGAGCGAGAGCGAGAGCTAAATCAAGAGCGAGACCAAGAGCGAGACCAAGAGCGAGACAGAGCGAGACCGAGAGCGAGAGCGAGACCAAGAGCGAGAGCTAAATCAAGAGCGAGAGCGAGACCAAGAGCGAGACCAAGAGCTAAATCGAGAGCGAGACCAAGAGCGAGAGCAAGTGCGAGACCAAGAGCTAAAGAGCGAGACCGAGACCAAGAGCTAAAGAGCGAGAGCGAGACCAAGAGCTAAAGAGCGAGACCGAGACCGAGAGCGAGACCAAGAGCGAGACCGAGACCGAGAGCGAGACCAAGAGCGAGACCAAGAGCGAGACAGAGCGAGACCGAGAGCTAAATCAAGAGCGAGACCAAGAGCGAGACCAAGAGCTAAATCGAGAGCGAGACCAAGAGCGAGACAGAGCGAGACCGAGAGCTAAATCAAGAGCGAGACCAAGAGCGAGACCGAGAGCGAGACCGAGAGCTAAATCAAGAGCGAGACCGAGAGCGAGACCGAGAGCGAGAGCGAGAGCTAGACCGAGAGCGAGAGCAAGAGCAAGAGCAAGAGCAAGAGCGAGACCAAGAGCAAGAGCGAGACCAAGAGCAAGAGCGAGACCAAGAGCAAGAGCGAGACCAAGAGCAAGAGCGAGACCAAGAGCAAGAGCGAGACCAAGAGCAAGAGCGAGACCAAGACCGCGACCAAGAGCGAGACCAAGAGCGAGACCAAGAGCGAGAGCTAAAATCAAGACCAAGAGCGAGAGCTAAATCAAGACCAAGAGCGAGAGCTAAATCAAGACCAAGAGCGAGAGCTAAATCAAGAGCGAGACCGAGAGCGAGACCAAGAGCGAGAGCTAAAATCAAGAGCGAGAGCTAAATCAAGACCAAGAGCGAGAGCTAAATCAAGACCAAGAGCGAGAGCGAGACCGAGAGCTAAATCAGGAACAAGAGCGAGAGCTAAATCAAGAGCGAGACCGAGAGCTAAATCGAGAGCGAGACCGAGACCGAGAGCTAAATCGAGAGCGAGAGCTAAATCGAGACCAAGAGCGAGAGCTAAATCGAGAGCGAGACCAAGAGCGAGACCAAGACCAAGAGCGAGAGCTAAATCGAGACCGAGAGCGAGACCAAGACTGAGACAGAGAGCTAGACCGAGAGCGAGACCAAGAGCTAGACCGAGAGCGAGACCAAGAGCGAGACCAAGAGCGAGACCAAGAGCGAGACCAAGAGCGAGACCGAGACCGAGAGCGAGACCAAGAGCGAGACCAAGAGCGAGAGCTAAATCAAGAGCGAGAGCTAAATCGAGACCAAGAGCGAGAGCTAAATCGAGACCAAGAGCGAGAGCTAAATCGAGACCGAGAGCGAGAGCTAAATCGAGAGCGAGAGCTAAATCGAGACCGAGACCGAGAGCTAGACCGAGACCGAGAGCAAGACCGAGACCGAGAGCAAGACCGAGACCGAGACCGAGACCGAGAGCGAGAGCGAGACCAAGACCGAGACCGAGACCAAGACCAAGAGCGAGACCGAGACCAAGACCGAGAGCGAGAGCTAAATCAGGAACATGACCGAGAGCTAAATCAAGAGCGAGAGCGGGACCAAGAGCGAGAGCGGGACCAAGAGCGAGAGCTAAATCAAGAGCGAGAGCGGGACCAAGAGCGAGAGCTAAATCAAGAGCGAGAGCGGGACCAAGAGCCAGAGCTAAATCAAGAGCGGGACCAAGAGCGAGAGCTAAATCAAAAGCGAGAGCGAGAGCGGGACCAAGACCGAGAGCTAAATCAAGAGCGAGAGCGAGAGCGGGACCAAGAGCGAGAGCTAAATCGAGAGCGAGAGCGAGAGCGGGACCAAGAGCCAGAGCTAAATCAAGAGCGAGAGCGGGACCAAGAGCGAGAGCTAAATCAAGAGCGAGAGCGAGAGCGGGACCAAGAGCGAGAGCTAAATCAAGAGCGAGACCGAGAGCGGGACCGAGAGCGAGAGCGGGACCGAGAGCGAGAGCGGGACCGAGAGCGAGAGCGGGACCGAGAGCGAGAGCGGGACCGAGAGCGAGAGCGGGACCGAGAGCGGGACCGAGAGCGAGAGCGGGACCAGAGCGAGAGCCTAAATCAAGAGCGAGAGCTAAAATCAAAAGCGAGAGCTAAAATCAAGAGCGAGAGCTAAAATCAAGAGCGAGAGCTAAAATCAAGAGCGATTGCGAAAGCGAGAGCGAACGAGAGTGAGCGAGACCAAGACCAAGAGCGAGAGCTAAATAAGGAACATGAGCGAGAGCTAAATCAAGAGCGAGAGCGAGAGCGGGACCGAGAGTGAGAGCGGGACCGAGAGCGGGACCGAGAGCGGGACCGAGAGCGAGAGCGAGAGCTAAATCAAGAGCGAGAGCTAAAATCAAGAGCGAGAGCTAAAATCGAGAGCGAGAGCTAAAATCGAGAGCGAGAGCTAAAATCGAGAGCGAGAGCTAAAATCGAGAGCGAGAGCTAAAATCGAGAGCAAGAGCGAAACCGAGAGCGAGAACAAGAGCGAAAGCTAAATCAAGAACAAGAGCGAGAGCGAGACCGAGAGCGAGAGCGAAACCAAGAACAAGAGCGAGACCGAGAGCTGAGACCGAGAGCTGAGACCGAGCTAAATCAAGAGCGAGACCGAGACCGAGAGCGAGAGCGAGAGCGAGAGCGAGACCGAGAGCGAGAGCGAGACCGAAAGCGAGAGCGAGAGCGAGAGCGAGACCAAGAGCGAGAGCGAGAGCGAGACCAAGAGCGAGAGCGAGAGCGAGACCAAGAGCGAGAGCGAGACCAAGAGCGAGAGCGAGAGCGAGAGCGAGACCAAGAGCGAGACCGAGACCAAGAGCGAGACCTAAATCAAAAGCGAGAGCGAGAGCGAGAGCTAAATCAAGAGCGAGAGCTAAATCAAGAGCGAGAGCTAAAATCAAGAGCAAGAGCTAAATCAAGCGCAAGAGCGAGAGCGGGACCAAGAGCGAGAGCGAGACCAAGAGCGAGAACGAGACCAAGAGCAAGAGCGAGACCAAGAGCGAGACCAAGAGCGAGACCAAGAGCGAGAGCTAAAATCAAGACCAAGAGCGAGAGCTAAATCAAGACCAAGAGCGAGAGCTAAATCAAGACCAAGAGCGAGAGCTAAATCAAGACCAAGAGCGAGAGCTAAATCAAGAGCGAGACCGAGAGCGAGACCGAGAGCGAGACCAAGAGCGAGAGCTAAAATCAAGAGCGAGAGCTAAATCAAGACCAAGAGCGAGAGCTAAATCAAGACCAAGAGCGAGAGCTAAATCAAGACCAAGAGCGAGAGCGAGACCGAGAGCGAGACCGAGAGCTAAATCAGGAACAAGAGCGAGAGCTAAATCAAGAGCGAGACCGAGAGCTAAATCGAGAGCGAGAGCTAAATCGAGAGCGAGAGCTAAATCGAGACCAAGAGCGAGAGCTAAATCGAGAGCGAGACCAAGAGCGAGACCAAGACCAAGAGCGAGAGCTAAATCGAGACCGAGAGCGAGACCAAGACCGAGACCGAGAGCTAGACCGAGACCGAGAGCGAGACCAAGAGCGAGACCGAGACCAAGAGCGAGACCGAGACCAAGAGCGAGACCGAGAGCGAGACCAAGAGCGAGACCGAGACCAAGAGCGAGACCGAGAGCGAGACCGAGAGCGAGACCGAGACCGAGAGCGAGACCAAGAGCGAGAGCTAAAATCAAGAGCAAGAGCTAAATCAAGACCAAGAGCGAGAGCTAAATCGAGACCGAGAGCGAGAGCTAAATCGAGACCGAGACCGAGAGCTAGACCGAGACCGAGAGCTAGACCGAGACCGAGAGCAAGACCGAGACCGAGAGCGAGACCGAGAGCGAGACCAAGACCGAGAGCGAGACCAAGACCGAGAGCGAGACCAAGACCAAGAGCGAGAGCGAGAGCTAAATCAGGAACATGACCGAGAGCTAAATCAAGAGCGAGAGCTAAATCAAGAGCGAGAGCGGGACCAAGAGCGAGAGCTAAATCAAGAGCAAGAGCGGGACCAAGAGCGAGAGCTAAATCAAGAGCGAGAGCAGGACCAAGAGCGAGAGCTAAATCAAGAGCGAGAGCGGGACCAAGAGCGAGAGCTAAATCAAGAGCGAGAGCGAGAGCGGGACCAAGAGCGAGAGCTAAATCAAGAGCGAGAGCGGGACCAAGAGCCAGAGCTAAATCAAGAGCGAGAGCGGGACCAAGAGCCAGAGCTAAATCAAGAGCGAGAGCGGGACCAAGAGCGAGAGCTAAATCAAGAGCGAGAGCGAGAGCGGGACCAAGAGCGAGAGCTAAATCAAGAGCGAGACCGAGAGCGGGACCGAGAGCGAGAGCGGGACCGAGAGCGAGAGCGGGACCAGAGCGAGAGCGGGACCAGAGCGAGAGCTAAAATCAAGAGCGAGAGCTAAAATCAAGAGCGAGAGCTAAAATCAAGAGCGAGAGCTAAAATCAAGAGCGATTGCGAAAGCGAGAGCGAACGAGAGTGAGCGAGAGCGAGACCAAGAGCGAGACCAAGACCAAGAGCGAGAGCTAAATCAGGAACATGAGCGAGAGCTAAATCAAGAGCGAGAGCGAGAGCGGGACCGAGAGTGAGAGCGGGACCGAGAGCGAGAGCGGGACCGAGAGCGGGACCGAGAGCGAGAGCTAAAATCAAGAGCGAGAGCTAAAATCAAGAGCGAGAGCTAAAATCGAGAGCGAGAGCTAAAATCGAGAGCGAGAGCTAAAATCGAGAGCGAGAGCGAAACCGAGAGCAAGAGCGAAACCGAGAGCGAGAACAAGAGCGAGACCGAAACCGAGAGCGAGAGCGAAACCAAGAACAAGAGCGAGACCGAGAGCTGAGACCGAGAGCTGAGACCGAGAGCTGAGACCGAGAGCTGAGACCGAGAGCTAAATCAAGAGCGAGACCGAGAGCGAGAGCGAGACCAAGAGCGAGAGCAAGACCGAGAGCGAGACCAAGAGCGAGAGCAAGACCGAGAGCGAGACCAAGAGCGAGAGCGAGAGCGAGAGCGAGAGCGAGAGTGAGACCAAGAGCGAGAGCGAGAGTGAGACCAAGAGCGAGAGCGAGACCGAGACCAAGAGCGAGACCGAGACCAAGAGCGAGACCTAAATCAAAAGCGAGAGCGAGAGCGAGAGCTAAATCAAGAGCGAGAGCGAGAGCTAAATCAAGAGCGAGACCGAGAGCTAAATCAAGAGCGAGACCGAGAGCGAGAGCTAAATCAAGAGCGAAAGCGAGACCGAGAGCTAAATCAAGCGCAAGAGCGAGAGCGGGACCAAGAGCGAGAGCGGGACCAAGAGCGGGACCAAGAGCGAGACCGAGAGCGAGACCGAGACCAAGAGCGAGACCGAGACCAAGAGCGAGAGCTAAAATCGAGACCAAGAGCGAGAGCTAAAATCGAGACCAAGAGCGAGAGCTAAATCGAGACCAAGAGCGAGAGCTAAATCGAGACCGAGAGCGAGAGCTAAATCGAGACCGAGAGCGAGAGCTAAATCGAGACCGAGAGCGAGAGCTAAATCGAGACCGAGACCGAGAGCAAGACCAAGACCGAGACCGAGAGCGAGACCGAGAGCGAGACCGAGAGCGAGAGCAAGACCAAGACCAAGACCGAGACCGAGACCGAGACCGAGACCGAGACCGAGAGCGAGACCGAGAGCGAGACCGAGACCAAGAGCGAGAGCGAGAGCTAAATCAGGAACATGACCGAGAGCTAAATCAAGAGCGAGAGCGAGAGCGGGACCAAGAGCGAGAGCTAAATCAAGAGCGAGAGCGAGAGCGGGACCAAGAGCGAGAGCTAAATCAAGAGCGAGAGCGGGACCAAGAGCGAGAGCTAAATCAAGAGCGAGAGCTAAATCAAGAGCGAGAGCGGGACCAAGAGCGAGAGCTAAATCAGGAACGAGAGCGGGACCGAGAGCGAGAGCGGGACCGGGACCGAGAGCGAGAGCCTAAATCAAGAGCGAGAGCTAAAATCAAGAGCGAGAGCTAAAATCAAGAGCGATTGCGAAAGCGAGAGCGAACGAGAGTGAGCGAGAGCGAGACCAAGAGCGAGACCAAGACCAAGACCGAGAGCGAGAGCTAAAATCAAGAGCGAGAGCTAAAATCAAGAGCGAGAGCTAAATCAGGAACATGAGCGAGAGCTAAATCAAGAGCGAGAGCGGGACCGAGAGCGAGAGCTAAATCAGGAACGAGAGCGGGACCGAGAGCGAGAGCGGGACCGAGAGCGGGACCGGGACCGAGAGCGAGAGCCTAAATCAAGAGCGAGAGCTAAAATCAAGAGCGAGAGCTAAAATCAAGAGCGAGAGCTAAAATCGAGAGCGAGAGCTAAAATCGAGAGCGAAACCGAGAGCGAGAGCGAAACCGAGAGCGAGAACAAGAGCGAAAGCTAAATCAAGAACAAGAGCGAGAGCGAGACCGAAACCGAGAGCGAGAGCGAAACCAAGAACAAGAGCGAGACCGAGAGCTGAGACCGAGAGCTGAGACCGAGAGCTGAGACCGAGAGCGAGAGCTAAATCAAGAGCGAGACCGAGAGCTAAATCAAGAGCGAGACCGAGAGCGAGACCGAGACCGAGACCGAGAGCGAGACCGAGACCGAGAGCGAGACCAAGAGCGAGAGCGAGAGCGAGACCAAGACCGAGACCGAGACCGAGAGCGAGACCAAGAGCGAGAGCGAGACCAAGAGCGAGAGCGAGACCAAGAGCGAGAGCGAGAGCGAGACCAAGAGCGAGAGCGAGACCAAGAGCGAGAGCGAGACCAAGAGCGAGAGCGAGACCAAGAGCGAGAGCGAGACCAAGAGCGAGAGCGAGACCAAGAGCGAGAGCGAGACCTAAATCAAAAGCGAGAGCGAGAGCGAGAGCTAAATCAAGAGCGAGAGCTAAATCAAGAGCGAGAGCGAGAGCTAAATCAGGAACATGAGCGAGAGCGAGAGCTAAATCAAGAGCGAGACCGAGAGCTAAATCAAGAGCGAGACCGAGAGCGAGAGCTAAATCAAGAGCGAAAGCGAGACCGAGAGCTAAATCAAGCGCAAGAGCGAGAGTGGGACCAAGAGCGAGAGCGGGACCAAGAGCGAGAGCGGGACCAAGAGCGAGAGCGGGACCAAGAGCGAGAGCGGGACCAAGAGCGAGAGCGGGACCAAGAGCGAGAGCGGGACCAAGAGCGAGAGCGGGACCAAGAGCGGGACCAAGAGCGAGAGCGAGACCAAGAGCGAGACCAAGAGCGAGACCAAGAGCGAGACCAAGAGCGAGACCAAGAGCTAAATCAAGAGCGAGAGCGAGAGCTAAAATCAAGAGCGGGACCGAGACTGAGAGCTAAAGAGCGAGAGCGAGACCAAGAGCGAGACCAAGAGCGAGAGCTAAAAGAAGGAGAGCGAGAGTTAAATCAAGAGCGAGACCGAGAGCGAGAGCGGGACCGAGAGCGAGAGCGGGACCGAGAGCGAGAGCGGGACCGAGAGCGAGAGCGGGACCGAGAGCGAGAGCTAAATCAAGAGCGAGAGCGAGACCTAAATCAAGAGCGAGAGCGAGACCTAAATCAAGAGCGAGAGCTAAATCAAGAGCGAGAGCGAGAGCTAAATCAAGAGCGAGAGCGAGAGCTAAATCAAGAGCGAGAGCGAGAGCTAAATCAAGACCAAGAGCGAGAGCTAAATCAAGACCAAGAGCGAGAGCTAAATCAAGACCAAGACCGAGAGCTAAATCAAGACCAAGAGCGAGAGCTAAATCAAGACCAAGAGCGAGAGCTAAATCAAGACCGAGAGCGAGAGCTAAATCAAGACCGAGAGCGAGACCAAGAGCGAGACCAAGAGCGAGAGCTAAATCAAGACCAAGAGCGAGAGCTAAATCAAGACCGAGACCAAGAGGGAGACAGAGACCGAGAGCGAGACCGAAAATGAGAGCTAAATCAAGAGCGGGAGCGAGAGCGAGACCAAGAGCGAGAGCGAGACCAAGAGCGAGACCGAGAGCGAGAGCGAGACCAAGAGCGAGACCAAGAGCGAGAGCGAGACCAAGAGCGAGAGCTAAAATCAAGAGCGAGACCAAGACCAAGAGCGAGAGCTAAATCAAGAGCGAGAGCTAAAATCAAGAGCGAAACCGAGAACAAGAGCGAAAGCTAAATCAAGACCAAGAGCGAGACCAAGAGCGAGACCAAGAGTTAAATCGAGACCAAGAGCGAGACCGAGAGCTAAATCGAGACCAAGAGCTAAATCGAGACCAAGAGCGAGAGCGAGAGCGAGACCAAGACTGAGAGCGAGACCAAGACCAAGAGCGAGAGCGAGACCAAGAGCGAGAGCGAGACCAAGAGCGAGAGCTAAAATCGAGAGCGAGAGCTAAAATCAAGAGCGAGAGCTAAAATCAAGAGCGAGAGCTAAAATCAAGAGCGAGAGCTAAAATCAAGAGCGAGAGCGAAACCGAGCGAGAAACCGAGAGCGAGACCGAAACCGAGAGCGAAACCGAGAGCGAAACCGAGAGCGAAAGCCGGACCAAGACCGAGAGCGAGACCCAGAGCTAAAGCGAGACCCAGAGCTAAAGCGAGACCCAGAGCTAAAGCGAGACCCAGAGCGAGAGCGAGAGCGAGACCGAGACCGAGAGCTAAATCAAGAGCGAGAGCGAGAGCTAAATCAAGAGCGAGAGCTAAATCAAGAGAGAGAGCTAAATCAAGAGCGAGAGCTAAATCAAGACCAAGAGCTAGAGCTAAATCAAGACCAAGAGCGAGAGCGAGAGCTAAATCAAGAGCGAAAGCGAGACCAAGAGCGAGAGCGAGAGCTAAATCAAGAGCGAAAGCGAGACCTAAATCAAGAGTGAAAGCGAGACCAAGAGCGAGACCGAGAGCTAAATCAAGAGCGAAAGCGAGACCGAGAGCTAAATCAAGAGCAAGAGCGAGACTGAGAGCAAGAGCGAGACTGAGAGCGAGAGCGAGAGCGGGACCAAGAGCAAGAGCGGGACCAAGAGCAAGAGCGGGACCAAGAGCGAGAGCAAGACCGAGACCAAGAGCGAGAGCGGGACCAAGAGCGAGAGCGAGAGCTAAAATCGAGAGCGAGAGCTAAAATCGAGAGCGAGAGCTAAAATCGAGAGCGAGAGCTAAAATCGAGAGCGAGAGCTAAAATCGAGAGCGAGAGCTAAAATCGAGAGCGAGAGCTAAAATCGAGAGCGAGAGCTAAAATCGAGAGCGAGAGCTAAAATCAAGAGCGAGAGCTAAAATCAAAAGCGAGAGCTAAAATCAAGAGCGAGAGCGAAAGCGAGAGCGAACGAGAGCGAAAGCGAGAGCGAACGAGAGCGAACGAGAGCGAACGAGAGCGAACGAGAGCGAACGAGAGCGAACGAGAGCGAAACCGAGACCGAGACCGAGACCGAGACCGAGAGCTAAATGAAGAAGGAGAGCGAGAGCTAAAATCAAGAGCGAGAGCGAAAGCGAGAGCGAACGAGAGCGAACGAGAGCGAACGAGAGCGAGAGCGAAACCGAGACCGAGACCGAGACCGAGAGCTAAATGAAGAAGGAGAGCGAGAGCTAAAATCAAGAGCGAAAGCGAGAGCGAAAGCGAGAGCGAACGAGACCAAGAGCAAGAGCGAGAGAGAGAGCGAGAGCTAAATGAAGAAGGAGAGCGAGAGTTAAATGAAGAGCGAGAGTTAAATGAAGAGCGAGAGCGAGAGCGAGAGCGAGAGCGAGAGCGGGACCGAGAGCTAAATCAAGAGCGAGAGCGGGACCGAGAGCGAGAGCGAGAGCGAGACCAAGAGCGAGACCAAGAGCAAGAGCGAGAGCGAGACCAAGAGCGAGAGCGAGACCAAGAGCGAGAGCGAGAGCGAGAGCTAAATCAAGAGCGAGAGCTAAAATCAAGAGCGAGAGCTAAAATCAAGAGCGAGAGCTAAATCAAGAGCGAGAGCTAAATCAAGAGCGAGAGCTAAAATCAAGAGCGAGAGCTAAACCGAGCGAGAGCTAAACCGAGCGAGAAACCGAGAGCGAGAGCTAAACCGAGCGAGAAACCGAGAGCGAGAGCGAAACCGAGCGAGAAACCGAGAGCGAGAGCGAAACCGAGCGAGAAACCGAGACCGAGACCGAGACCGAGAGCGAGACCGAGAGCGAGACCGAGAGCGAGACCGAGAGCGAGACCGAGAGCGAGACCGAGAGCGAGACCGAGAGCGAAACCGAGAGCGAAACCGAGAGCGAAACCGAGAGCGAAACCGAGAGCGAAACCGAGAGATAAATCAAGACCGAGAGCTAAATCAAGAGCGAGAGCGAAAGCGAGAGCGAGAGCTAAATCAAGAGCGAAAGCGAGACCGAGAGCGAGATCAAAATCAAGAGCGAGACCGAGAGCTAAATCAAGAGCGAGACCGAGACCAAGAGCGAGAGTGAAAGCGAGAGCGAGAACTAAATCAAGAGCGAGACCGAGACAAGAGCGACATCAAAATCAAGAGCGAGACCGAGAGCTAAATCAAGAGCGAGACCGAGACCAAGAGCGAGAGCGGGAGCGGGAGCGGGAGCGGGAGCGAGAGCGAGACCAAGAGCGAGAGCGAGAGCTAAATCAAGAGCGAGGGCTAAATCAAGAGCGAGAGCTAAATCAAGAGCGAGAGCTAAATCAAGAGCGAGAGCTAAATCAAGAGCGAGAGCTAAATCAAGAGCGAGAGCGAGAGCTAAATCAAGAGCGAGAGCTAAATCGAGACCCAGAGCTAAATCGAGAGCGAGAGCTAAAGCGAGAGCGAGAGCTAAAGCGAGAGCGAGAGCTAAAGCGAGAGCGAGAGCTAAAGCGAGAGCGAGAGCTAAAGCGAGAGCGAGAGCTAAAGCGAGAGCGAGAGCTAAAGCGAGAGCGAGAGCTAAAGCGAGAGCGAGAGCTAAAGCGAGAGCGAGAGCTAAAGCGAGAGCGAGAGCTAAAGCGAGAGCGAGAGCTAAAGCGAGACCGAGAGCTAAATCAAGAGCGAGAGCTAAATCAAGAGCGAGAGCTAAAATCGAGAGCGGGAGCGAGAGCGAGAGCGGGAGCGAGAGCGGGAGCAAGAGCGAGAGCGGGAGCAAGAGCGAGAGCGGGAGCAAGAGCGAGAGCGGGAGCAAGAGCGAGAGCGAGAGCGGGAGCAAGAGCGGGAGCGAGAGCGGGAGCAAGAGCGGGAGCAAGAGCGGGAGCGGGAGCAAGAGCGAGAGCGGGAGCAAGAGCGAGAGCGGGAGCAAGAGCGAGAGCGGGAGCAAGAGCGAGAGCGAGAGCGGGAGCAAGAGCGAGAGCGGGAGCAAGAGCGAGAGCGGGAGCGGGAGCGGGAGCGGGAGCGGGAGCGGGAGCAG
This sequence comes from Ambystoma mexicanum, assembly GCF_040938575.1. Taxonomy (NCBI): domain Eukaryota; kingdom Metazoa; phylum Chordata; class Amphibia; order Caudata; family Ambystomatidae; genus Ambystoma; species Ambystoma mexicanum. The sequence continues at coordinate 61,138,067 of NC_090928.1, forward strand.
GAGCGGGAGCGGGAGCGGGAGCGGGAGCGAGAGCGGGAGCGAGAGCGGGAGCGGGAGCGGGAGCAAGAGCGAGAGCGGGAGCAAGAGCGAGAGCGGGAGCAAGAGCGAGAGCGAGAGCTAAATCAAGAGCGAGAGCTAAATCAAGAGCGAGAGCTAAATCAAGAGCGAGAGCGAGAGCTAAATCGAGAGCGAGAGCTAAATCAAGAGCGAGAGCTAAAATCGAGAGCGGGAGCAAGAGCGAGAGCGGGAGCAAGAGCAAGAGCGGGAGCAAGAGCAAGAGCGGGAGCAAGAGCAAGAGCGGGAGCAAGAGCAAGAGCGGGAGCAAGAGCAAGAGCGAGAGAGGGAGCAAGAGCGAGAGCGGGAGCAAGAGCGAGAGAGGGAGCAAGAGCGAGAGCGGGAGCGGGAGCAAGAGCGAGAGCAAGAGCGAGAGCGAGAGCGGGAGCAAGAGCGAGACCGAGACCAAGAGCGAGACCAAGAGCGAGAGCTAAATCGAGACCAAGAGCGAGAGCTAAATCAAGACCGAGACCAAGAGGGAGAGCAAGAGCGAGAGCTAAATCGAGAGCGAGACCAAGAGCGAGAGCTAAATCGAGAGCGAGACCACGAGCGAGAGCTAAATCGAGAGCGAGACCGAGACCGAGAGCGAGACCGAGACCAAGAGCGAGAGCTAAATCGAGACCAAGAGCGAGAGCTAAATCGAGACCAAGAGCGAGATCAAGAGCGAGAGCTAAATCGAGACCGAGACCAAGAGCGAGAGCTAAATTGAGACCAAGAGCGAGAGCGGGAGCGAGAGCGGGACCGAGAGCGAGAGCTAAATCAAGAGCGAGAGCTTAAATCAAGAGCGAGAGCTAAAATCAAAAGCGAGAGCTAAATCGAGAGCGAAACCGAGCGAGAGCTAAATCGAGAGCGAAACCGAGCGAGAAACCGAGAGCGAAACCGAGAGAGAAACCGAGCGAGAAACCGAGAGCGAAACCGAGAGCGAAACCGAGAGCGAAACCGAGAGCGAAACCGAGAGCGAAACCGAGAGCGAAACCGAGAGCGAAACCGAGAGCGAAACCGAGACCGAAACCGAGACCGAAACCGAGACCGAAACCGAGACCGAGAGGGAAACCGAGACCGAGAGGGAAACCGAGACCGAAAGCGAAACCGAGACCGAAAGCGAAACCGAGAGCCGGACCGAGACCGAAACCGAGACCGAGAGCGAGAGCTAAATCAAGAACAGCGAGACCGAGAGCTAAATCAAGAACAAGAGTGAGACAGAGACCGAGAGCGAGACCAAGAGCGAGAGCTAAATCAAGAGCGAGACCAAGAGCGAGAGCTAAAATCAAGAACAGCGAGACCGAGAGCTAAATCAAGAACAAGAGTGAGACAGAGACCGAGAGCGAGACCGAGACCGAGAGCGAGACCGAGAGCGAGACCGAGACCGAGAGCGAGACCGAGACCGAGACCGAGACCGAGAGCGAGAGCTAAATCAAGAGCGAGACCGAGAGCGAGAGCTAAAATCAAGAGCGAGAGTTAAATCAAGAGCGGGACCAAGAGCGAGAGCGGGACCAAGAGCGAGAGCGGGACCGAGAGCGAGAGCGGGACCGAGAGCGGGAGCTAAATCAAGAGCGAGAGCAAGAGCGAGAGCGAGAGCAAGAGCGAGAGCGAGAGCGAGAGCGAGAGCGAGAGCGAGAGCGAGAGCGAGAGCGAGAGCGAGAGCGAGACCAAGAGCGAGACCAAGAGCGAGACCAAGAGCGAGAGCTAAAATCGAGAGCGAGAGCTAAAATCGAGAGCGAGAGCTAAAATCGAGAGCGAGAGCTAAAATCGAGAGCGAGAGCTAAAAGCGAGAGCGAGACCAAGAGCGAGAGCGAGACCAAGAGCGAGACCAAGAGCGAGACCAAGAGCGAGAGCTAAAATCAAGAGCGAGAGCTAAGAGCGAGAGCTAAAATCAAGAGCGAGAGCTAAAATCAAGAGCGAGAGCGGGACCAAGAGCGAGAGCGGGAGCGAGAGCGGGACCAAGAGCGAGAGCGGGACCAAGAGCGAGAGCGGGACCAAGAGCGAGAGCGGGACCAAGAGCGAGAGCGGGACCGAGAGCGAGAGCGGGACCGAGAGCGAGAGCGGGACCGAGAGCGAGAGCGGGACCGAGAGCGGGAGCGGGACCGAGAGCGGGAGCGGGACCGAGAGCGGGACCGAGAGCGGGAGCGGGACCGAGAGCGGGAGCGGGACCGAGAGCGGGAGCGGGACCGAGAGCGGGAGCGGGACCGAGAGCGGGACCAAGAGCGAGAGCGAGAGCGGGAGCGAGAGCGGGACCAAGAGCGAGAGCTAAATCGAGAGCTAAATCAAGAGCGAGAGCTAAATCGAGAGCGAGAGCTAAATCGAGAGCGAGAGCTAAATCAAGAGCGAGAGCTAAATCAAGAGCGAGAGCTAAATCAAGAGCGAGAGCTAAATCAAGAGCGAGAGCTAAATCGAGAGCGAGAGCTAAATCGAGAGCGAGACCGAGAGCGAGACCGAGAGCGAGAGCGAGACCGAGAGCGAGACCAAGAGCGAGACCGAGAGCGAGAGCAGAAGCGAGAGCAAGAGCGAGAGCGAGACCAAGAGCTAAATCAAGAGCGAGAGCGAGAGTTAAATCAAGAGCGAGAGCGAGAGCTAAATGAAGAGCGAGAGCTAAATGAAGAACGAGAGCGAGAGCTAAATGAAGGGCGAGGGCGAGAGCTAAATGAAGGGCGAGGGCGAGAGCTAAATGAAGGGCGAGAGCGAGAGCTAAATGAAGGGCGAGAGCGAGAGCTAAATGAAGGGCGAGAGCGAGAGCTAAATGAAGGGCGAGAGCGAGAGCTAAATGAAGGGCGAGAGCGAGAGCTAAATGAAGGGCGAGAGCGAGAGCTAAATGAAGGGCGAGAGCGAGAGCTAAATGAAGGGCGAGAGCGGGACCAAGGGCGAGAGCGGGACCAAGGGCGAGAGCGGGACCAAGGGCGAGAGCGGGACCAAGGGCGAGAGCGGGACCAAGGGCGAGAGCGGGACCAAGGGCGAGAGCGGGACCAAGGGCGAGAGCGGGACCAAGGGCGAGAGCGGGACCAAGGGCGAGAGCGGGACCAAGGGCGAGGGCGAGAGCTAAATGAAGAGCGAGAGCGAGAGCTAAATGAAGAGCGAGAGCTAAATGAAGAACGAGAGCGAGAGCTAAATGAAGGGCGAGAGCGAGAGCTAAATGAAGGGCGAGAGCTAAATGAAGGGCGAGAGCTAAATGAAGGGCGAGAGCTAAATGAAGGGCGAGAGCTAAATGAAGGGCGAGAGCGAGAGCTAAATGAAGGGCGAGAGCGAGAGCTAAATGAAGGGCGAGAGCGAGAGCTAAATGAAGGGCGAGAGCGGGACCAAGGGCGAGAGCGGGACCAAGGGCGAGAACGAGAGCGAGAGCTAAATGAAGAACGAGAGCGAGAGCTAAATGAAGGGCGAGAGCGAGAGCTAAATGAAGGGCGAGGGCGAGAGCTAAATGAAGGGCGAGAGCGAGAGCTAAATGAAGGGCGAGAGCGAGAGCTAAATGAAGGGCGAGAGCGAGAGCTAAATGAAGGGCGAGAGCGAGAGCTAAATGAAGAGCGAGAGCGAGAGCTAAATGAAGGGCGAGAGCGAGAGCTAAATGAAGGGCGAGGGCGAGAGCTAAATGAAGGGCGAGGGCGAGAGCTAAATGAAGGGCGAGGGCGAGAGCTAAATGAAGGGCGAGAGCGAGAGCTAAATGAAGGGCGAGAGCGAGAGCTAAATGAAGAGCGAGAGCGAGAGCTAAATCAAGAGCGAGAGCTAAATCAAGAGCGAGAGCGAGAGCGAGAGCGGGACCAAGAGCGAGAGCGGGACCAAGAGCGAGAGCGGGACCAAGAGCGAGAGCGGGACCAAGAGCGAGAGCGGGACCAAGAGCGAGAGCGGGACCAAGAGCGAGAGCGGGACCAAGAGCGAGAGCGGGACCAAGAGCGAGAGCGGGACCAAGAGCGAGAGCGGGACCAAGAGCGAGAGCGGGACCAAGAGCGAGAGCGGGACCAAGAGCGAGAGCGGGACCAAGAGCGAGAGCGGGACCAAGAGCGAGAGCGAGAGCGGGACCAAGAGCGAGAGCGGGACCAAGAGAGCTAAAAGCGAGAGCGAGAGCTAAAATCGAGAGCGAGAGCGAAACCGAGAGCTAGAGCGAAAGCTAAATCAAGAACGAGAGCGAAACCGAGAGCGAGAGCGAGACCAAGAGCGAGAGCGAGAGCTAAATCAAGAGCGAGAGCGAGACCAAGAGCGAGAGCGAGAGCTAAATCAAGAGCGAGAGCTAAATCAAGAGCGAGAGCTAAATCAAGAGCGAGACCTAAAATCAAGAGCGAGACCTAAAATCAAGAGCGAGAGCTAAATCAAGAGCGAGACCTAAAATCAAGAGCGAGACCTAAAATCAAGAGCGAGAGCTAAAATCAAGAGCGAGAGCTAAAATCAAGAGCGAGAGCTAAAATCAAGAGCGAGAGCTAAAATCAAGAGCGAGAGCTAAAATCAAGAGCGAGAGCTAAAATCAAGAGCGAGAGCTAAAATCAAGAGCGAGAGCTAAAATCAAGAGCGAGAGCTAAAATCAAGAGCGAGAGCTAAAATCAAGAGCGAGAGCTAAAATCAAGAGCGAGAGCTAAAATCAAGAGCGAGAGCTAAAATCAAGAGCGAGAGCTAAAATCGAGAGCGAAACCGAGAGCGAAACCGAGAGCGAAACCGAGACCGAGAGCGAGACCGAGAGCGAGACCGAGAGCGAGACCGAGACCGAGAGCGAGACCGAGACCGAGAGCGAGACCGAGAGCGAGACCGAGCGCGAGACCGAGCGCGAGACCGAGCGCGAGACCGAGCGAGAGACCGAGCGAGAGACCGAGCGAGAGACCGAGCGAGAGACCGAGCGAGAGACCGAGCGAGAGACCGAGCGAGAGACCGAGCGAGAGACCGAGCGAGAGACCGAGAGCGAAACCGAGCGAGAGACCGAGAGCGAAACCGAGACTGAGAGCGAAACCGAGACTGAAACCGAGAGCGAAACCGAGACTGAGAGCGAAACCGAGAGCGAAACCGAGAGCGAAAGCCGGACCGAGACCGAAACCGAGACCGAGAGCTAAATCAAGAACAGCGAGACCGAGAGCTAAATCAAGAACAGCGAGACCGAGAGCTAGAACAAGAGTGAGACAGAGACCGAGAGCGAGACCGAGAGCGAGACCAAGAGCGAGACCAAGAGCGAGACCAAGAGCGAGACCGAGAGCTAAATCAAGAGCGAGACCGAGAGCGAGAGCGAGACCGAGACCGAGAGCGAGAGCGAGAGCGAGACCAAGAGCGAGACCGAGAGCTAAATCAAGAACAGCGAGACCGAGAGCTAAATCAAGACCAAGACCAAGACCGAGAGCTAAATCAAGACCAAGACCAAGACCGAGAGCTAAATCAAGACCAAGACCAAGACCGAGAGCTAAATCAAGACCAAGACCGAGAGCTAAATCAAGACCAAGACCAAGACCGAGAGCTAAATCAAGACCAAGACCAAGACCGAGAGCTAAATCAAGACCAAGACCAAGACCGAGAGCTAAATCAAGACCAAGACCAAGACCGAGAGCTAAATCAAGACCAAGACCAAGACCGAGAGCTAAATCAAGACCAAGACCAAGACCGAGAGCTAAATCAAGACCAAGACCAAGACCGAGAGCTAAATCAAGACCAAGACCAAGACCGAGAGCTAAATCAAGACCAAGAGCGAGAGCTAAATCAAGACCAAGAGCGAGAGCTAAATCAAGACCAAGAGCGAGAGCTAAATCAAGACCAAGAGCGAGAGCTAAATCAAGACCAAGAGCGAGAGCTAAATCAAGACCAAGAGCGAGAGCTAAATCAAGACCAAGAGCGAGAGCTAAATCAAGACCAAGAGCGAGAGCTAAATCAAGACCAAGAGCGAGAGCTAAATCAAGACCAAGAGCGAGAGCTAAATCAAGACCAAGAGTGAGAGCTAAATCAAGACGAAGAGCGAGAGCTAGAGCGAGAGCTAAATCAAGACCAAGAGCGAGAGCTAAATCAAGACCAAGAGCGAGAGCTAGAGCGAGAGCTAAATCAAGACCAAGAGCGAGAGCTAAATCAAGTCCAAGAGCGAGAGCTAAATCAAGACCAAGAGCGAGAGCTAAATCAAGACCAAGAGCGAGAGCTAGAGCTAGAGCGAGAGCTAAATCAAGACCAAGAGCGAGAGCTAAATCAAGTCCAAGAGCGAGAGCTAAATCAAGACCAAGAGCGAGAGCTAAATCAAGACCAAGAGCGAGAGCTAAATCAAGACCAAGAGCGAGAGCTAAATCAAGACCAAGAGCGAGACCAAGAGCGAGAGCGAAGAAGCGAAGAAGAAGCAACTGAGTAATAAACACCACTTACTCTCACCACTTTCGTACTGGGGCGAAGACGATGAATGAAGGTCAGGAAACCTTAATTAATAGAGTACACATGCTGCCCATTGAAGGAGCACAGGTGTATAAAAGATGGCCTGCAGGCAATGCCACCAAGCACAGCCAGAGTTCCGCATGAGAGCCGGTGAGTGTTGAATGAAGCACCCAGCAAAAGTATTTCCCGCTCGGTGAGAAGCCGGCAAAAGCAGCTGCTGGTCGTGGACACTGGAGTTACCCGGGTGCTCCAAGAGACAGTCAATGGAGTAGCAGTCCATGGAAATAAGCAAAGTTACACGTTTCATTCAATTTGGTATTTAATAAGTAAAACCTGCCTATGTTATATACTGACGAGAGAAAAAGGCAAAGACTATTCATTTTGAATAGGGAGTTACGTGGAACAGCACAACTGCTAACATTGAACCTTAAAGTAAATGCAAATAACCAACTTGCTAAGACAGAATTTTGAATTGAACGATAATTGAAAACAAAGCTAAATGAAGACCCTTATTTCAGAATTGAAGTAAAGGCTGAATAAGTGCTTTTTGTGGAGCTGCATTTAAGAAACCACTGGCTTGCTAAAGTGGAATGGCATTTAAGACACCATTGGGTCAGCTGCAATATTAAACTACTCAAAGAGAGCTTGAAGTTCCTGGTTGCGTGACCTGTAATGGGTGAACCCTTTTTTGTCTAACAGCGCCAAGAACAGACAAACCCTATATGCTAACACGGAAAGTTGCTGTTGCATAAAGCTGAAAACTACCATTGGTGCATATAAGAATTGGGTAAGGGAACCCTGAGCTGTAAAGAACTATGGAAACAAAGTTTAAAGAGAACGCTTCAATATACTACTTTTTGTGACTTCTTTTTGACATTGATTTTGGGGAAGGGAACCCTGAGACTTGCTGCCCTGGAACTATATTGAACTTGGGGAAGGGCACCCCAACATTTACCAAGGTGTGTGGAACTTTGTTAAATCAAGTGCAGAAGAAGGTAAATGGAACATTGTGATAAACCGGGCGGCATTTGGGGAAAAGAGGCTGAAAAATAAGCCTGAGCTGCAAATAGCTCTGAACTATACTTTTCAAACACTGTTTAGTGTGTGGTTGATATCCCTACACATTATTTTGTCTTGGATGTGAGGTGTGACAGGCCTGGTATCAAGAGAAAGACAGACGCAAAGATCTTAGCTTCAAAACCTGTATGTACTAAGGTTCCTTGGTTGGTGTAATACCTAACTGGCCCTAACTCTAAAGGGGTGTCCCCTTAACTGATGTTTCCAAAGGCCATCAATGTCTGATAGTCCAAACTAAAAGTCTGGCTGCGTCTAAACCTATGCTTGCCCTCACTTTCTACAAAATGTGATAGTAAGTCTTTATTTGCAGTGTGTGTTTAGCAGCGACAATTGCCACCACTGCTAACAACACTACAATTAATCAGAGTAAGCATATAAATATGATATTCATGTGAAAATTTGGTGTGCAAATAATTAGTGAAATTAACATGGATCGCGTTTTACCTTTGTGGCAAACAATAATATTTGTTCATCTTTTTCAGTGGAGCATGAAATAAAATCTGAGAATGGACATCCCCTTATGCTAGTAAAAATATAATTGACAAGGCTCGAGATAAATATTTCCAAGTACTAGAAAGTATCCTGCAACTTGTATTAAAATTTAATCTTACTTTGAGAAATGTTCAAAGAACAGTATTAAACATAGGTCTTGGCCAGAACTTTGATCAGCAAAGGTAATGCTACAGTGTTGTACTGTTTTCAAGTGACTTTTTTCACCAAAATGCTACATTGCTGTATTAAGCATTAGCTATAGGTTTGATCTGACGTACGGTATTCTTCCTTCGCATAACCCCTGCAACAAGATGGGAGGGACGATCCTTACTTTCACAAGAAAATGAAACTCTTTTGAAGTGGAGAAATGAAAACTGTCAGAAAGCCAGGCCTGGCAATGAAGTCACATTTTGACATTTACGGCATCTATAGGTCTATGTGCTTGGGCTTAAAATCTTAAATTAATGATTTCAGCTTGGCCAGTGGTTCCCTCAGCTAATATGTGATTGCAATCAGCCAGGCCTTTCATGAATGAAGGAATAAACACGGTTCCGGACTCTAGGTCTGCTTCAAAGGGTCAGCCAGACCCTGCGACTCCTCTAAGAGGGCAGGGCTAAAGTCATCTATGGCCCAGCAGCTTAAAATACAAAAGGACTTTGCCATGGCGGAAAGGCTCTGGAACATAAATACTCCAGCTCTGAACTAACACAGACAACAGATGTTTTTGTGACCAGGCAGAAAAAGCAAAGACGTCCCTGTAATAGTTTACAAAGTGGAAGAGAAAAAAATGCATCATTGAAATTACATTGGATTTGTATGTCTAGTGGTAACTTTTAAGCAAAATCTCGTAGAGAGGTAATTGTTTCAAAATATTCAGCTTGAAAGTCCCTATTAGATAGACCAAAAACGAAATTATATTTTTATTATGTAAATTAGACATGTGTATTTTGTTGCAAAGAAACAGCACACACCAGCGATTCATATATCTTAGCATCCTTATTTGTGAGCCTGTTACTTTGGGATGGAAAAATAATTTGTGCATGAATGTATAAGTGAGTTAAAAGCCAAAAAGGGTAAGTCAGCCACCATAAGAGGTGGAGATGAAAATTGCATTATTTAATTCACGACAGAGAGAAATCTGTGGACCCAATTGGTAACATGATTACATGTGTGGAATACACTGTTTCAGAAAGTTACTAATTGAGAAATCTCCAAGATTACATATCAAATGGGACGGAAACATGCTTTAGAAGTTACTCCCATCAAACTGCCCCCTTCATTCATATGCCCAGTGACCACAGAGGGGGAGGTCACTTTTGGAACTCTGTCCAATCACATACATTGACCAATTACGATATAGATGTTTTACACACCACAAAAGGGAATGGTTTCGGTTCTATAAAAGATCAACCCCTTAGATTCTGGGGAGAGACTCACTTGCTCACTCACTGACTAATTGGGTAGAAGGATAGAAAGCAGAATTGATAACAGTAAGGAGAAGGAATAGATTACTTTGCTTTTGAAGCCACTGATAGATTGTCAGTAGAACACTTGCGAGGCCTACCAGATGTTTGGTCCCAGGCCTTCAATTGAAGAGACAGCAGACAGGCTGTAAATGGATGCTGACCCCATCTTGCTGACTGATGTCCACCAGTTCCGAGCAGGGGGCGGGGGGTGGAACCAGTCCTTAACAGGGTGCCTACCCGTCTGAAAGACAGCCAAAAGAATATCATATACAAATATGATATAATGCAGACATAGTCCTGAGGGGACTGATACTATCGAGAGAAATATATATATATAAACCTCCTGTTATTTGTATGTACTGAGGGGCAGGAATATACACATTGATGGTACATCCTGATAAATTAAGGAACATTTCAGTTGTGTATGTGCTTCTGGAATTATACATTTTATAGACTAGGTCTAATGGTGTGTATACAGCAAGACCCCCTCACTCCTTCATTAGGCAAAGACATCTAGCACAGAAGAAGTATTTTGGGAGTCAAATATTATAATTTAAGTAATTCCTGGTGGACTCATCAATCAGAATATAATTAATGCTGAGTTGCTCAAGATAAAAAGGGAAAAGGTGGTTATTTGCTACCCATTTCCCCACTTTTAATTGTCTAATTAAAAGTGAGAAATGTATGTTTCTTCACATTAATAAACTAGAAGCACCACTGAAAGGAATTTAGCCAATGCACACGTTGAACATATATTTTCCTTTGTACAAGCAATTTATAGGCAGGAAGGTCAAGTAGCTTGTGGCAACAGTTTTCTAGAATGCTTCTGAAAACCTTACAGGTCTATTGAGTAAGTGGGGCCTATCGTTTTTCAATAATGGTTAAGTATTGAGAATTAGGTAGACAGGGATGATTTAAACTTATTTGCTTTTAAACAAATGAAAATCTTACTCTGGCCCCTCATGCATTTCTCAATCAATGATGCATTTGTGCCCAGCGTAAACAAAATATACATAAGGTGATGTGTGTTTTACAAAAGTCTCTATTTCTATAATTGTAGCATTGAAAACTGAGGGAACTAGTATATTGAACATTTTTCATCATTGACATTTCATTGATGCATAACTCAGTTGATATTTAAATTGATTCAAGTATTTCTATTTTATTAATACAAAGACCTGTCCAATCCTGTGTTTTTCTTGAACAGAACGGAGAGGTTGGCTGTTAATTTAGGGGTCCCTGGTTAAAAGTATAAAAACTATTAAATAAAGGAAAATTGTGCACTCCTGGTTTGGGGTCGGTGGAAAATTCTGCTTAATTTGATGTCACCCGATGAAAACCTTCCTTCCTTTCCATAGTCCTAAACAGTGGGGCCACAAACCATAGAATATGCAAAATTTAACCTCAATCTAAAGTTGCTTATTTTTCGGTTATTCTCTGCTCCTCCTCCCCTGCTCTGTCTAAAATGAGCAGAGCAGGCTCTCTCTTCTGCAGGAAGGCATTTACTGATCAATGTCTCTTAAGTGGAGGATTAGTGTGGGTGTCTCTGGTTCCTTGGAATTACATGCATACTCTACAGACTCCTCGATATGCCCCAGATTGTCACAGTGTAGAGCTATGCTGTCCTTTTGGTTAACGTTGAGGAAATCAGAAAAACCATGGCCAGCTGCCTGCTGTAAAAAGGACACTAGAAGGGTAGTGATTTTAAATCTCTCCTCAAAGATGTTCAGTGGAGGTGAAAAGCGAATCACATGACATTCCAGGGGCATTGTTACTTATAATCGGTCTCCATATAAGAACTAAAGTGGTCAACGCTCCGAGCCAGAGGATGCTGCCACAGATCCTTGCATCTGAAATTGAAGTGAGGTACTACTCCACTACATTTGAAAGTCAGCTTTGGTTTCTCTGTGAAAATGTGCCCATTGAAGTTGTGTGAAGTCATGGAGAAATATTTTCACTATGATCAATAATGTTTCCCAGGTTATAGTAATTCTGTCCCCGTGTGGGATATTCTAAACAAGGATGGCAGGGCCAGATAATTCAAAATGCTGATGTAGACTTTTTAAGGGATTGGAGGCATTTCCCTAGTGCCCCCAACCTCTTCCATACTCTTCCACACAGTCCTTGGTTTCACAGTTCATTTGCTGGGCCCCCTGTCACTTATTTGGCTATGCTGATGGTAATAGACCCCAGCTCACTTCTTGGCATCAGTGTCTCTGTAAAAAAACAAAATTCAGCTGCATTGTGCTTGGATGTTTCAAGACTATAGACCAATCTTGCTTCTTATCTTCACATACTAGCAGGTACTTCTCTATTGCTTTAGTGTAGGTGTCTGCTGCCAAAATGGGCTGGACTAAATTTCCCCTGATGCCTTGACACCGACTGATGGCTAGGGATGATGGGAGTTGTTTTTCAGAATATCTGTAGAGCCAAAGATTGCATACCCCTGCAAGGTATGGGTTTGGCATTAATGTTCTCAGTTTATAATTACGGATTGTCGTCCTGGGCCGACGCCACCTTTTATACTCTCCTACCAGCAAATACGTCTTCCCCCCCATTTAGGGATTTTGTCAGGCTGTGTTTTTATAACTCAACAGACAATGGTCAGCGTCTTGGGCACAGGTCTGTTTCCATTCCTTCTTGAAGTTGGGGAGACTTTTTTCACAGTATCAAAGAATCACATGTGAAGAATAGCTAAAACAATCTGATGATTGGGTTGCAATTACAAGCAATTGTAACGTTCATTGCATGTTGCATTTTCCCAATACAGATAACATGGTCTATTGCCTTTGCAAGCAGCAAAGGGATGTGCATTCAGCCCACTGCAGTGCAGAATGCTGTGGCTGCACCCTGCAATGGTACATAGAAGATAGCCTTCATTATGCAAATGCTTTGCTGGTCTGTGGGGAAGTAATAGGTTTCAGGATGCTGCATCATGAAATACAAGCTATGGTTTGTTCTCGGAGGTAAACAAAAGAGTACAATTGGTCAAGACAAAAGCATGGTATCCAATGCTAATAAAACCAAAGGGAGATGTTGGGTAACACATTATGGAAAGCATGATCTGGAACTCTATGTAAGCATACCATTGGGTATAGATCATTCCAAGTGAAATGCACCCTCACACTGCAACACTACTATGCATTCTCAAATGGTAGTCCTCTGGCAAATTCTTTAGACATTTAATGTGTTTAGTGCCGTCCCTATAGACAAAGGAAATGTACCTTTCCAGGCAAAGGATCAAAGAATTTAGATTAGGGAAACACTAACCCAACTCACAATTATTAAGAACCACATCAATTGGTCACTTGTGTTTCCCCCCCAACCTATTCTTGACAACCAAATGAGCCACCCCAGATCCATAGCCTGAGCCCTTTTCCAGGAGGTCCTGAAGGCCCCTCTGCAGCCAACGCTGAACTGTGTTGAGAAGTGGTGCCATAATTAAGCATCCAGCCTGGCTTGAAGAACTTGGGGGGGGGGATCTTGCAGTGACCCCAACAAAGAGCTTAGAAAGAGGATTTAAACCTAGAGTGCACAACATACATTCATATGTGTATCAGTTGTTTAGGTTTCCTATTGGAGCTTTGTGATTTAGACACGCCGATTACCTTTGACCTTTAGAGGCATTCATTATTTTTTAAATTGTACATTCATTAATTTTGGCAAGGGTTTAAAGGCAGTAAATGTTACTATGGACAGTTTTAAGTACATTTGTGATGTACCATGGCTTCAGATAATTATGATTTTGTTCCAGACATTAGTGGGGAGAGTTGAACATAGACCAATGGAGATCACTGTTACGAGGGAAAGGGGTGGGGAAGCTTGGGCAACAGTATTGTCATGTCTTGCTGACCTGAATTGATGGTGTGGAGTTCTAATGGAAGCATTGCAATGATGGAAAAGATATATGGAAAAAAAAGATGGGGAAGGAGTAGGAGAATGATATTCCATATGACACAGACATGCTAAAATTGATGAGATTACAAATATTTTTGACCATTTTCACATCGGGATGCAGCTAATATAAAGCACAATCTGATGTTTGGTTGAATCTTAATTTGCCTGGTTCACTTTAAAATTCCAAATTTGTTTTGACTTTTTTTTGACAATACGATAGGATCCAGACTGTTTGTGGAAAGGTGAAATTGAAACGGACATCTGTTTGTGAGCTACCACACAGATTCTCCAACTCAATGCTGGCATCTTGCTGCAAGCCACCTCTGCATTTTTTGCACCATTCTATCTGTCACACTATGCTGGCTATTTAACAGTGGGTAGCTGCACATTTGCCTTTCTGATATAACAATGTTAATGCAATAATGACTCTTCAGTTTTTCTCATTCTGTTTCCTCTCTCATCTCCTCAGCCTGACTTTCTATGGAGGGCCTAGTGGAGACGAGACACCTTGGTGCATTAGCAGTTTTGCTTAATTATTGGTTGCATTTTTTTACGCCTTTCCCACGTCTCCCCGCTTCTCCCCCCACTGCCCTAAAAATCCCCAAAAATGTTTTCCATACCCACCCGCATCAAAAATTGCATCAAAATGGCAGCTTCACCAAGTGTGATGCAATGGGCACAACGAAATGAGTGGGTTGAAAGCCAGGAACCCTGCAAACTTCTCCCTCGACAGCTCCACTCACACAGCATCATGCTTATCTCAGTCCTTGCTGGCTCCATTGCTCCCCTCCAATGCATACATAGATCTGCCAAACCCCTTCTCACTACCCCTCGCCCCCTTTCCGTGGACCCCACTCAGTGCTCTATCTTTCTACTTGTCCTGTAATCCACGTGGAAAGAAAGGACGTTGTCCTGCTGAGATGTACCCTTTTCTTTCTGGAGTAAGAGTGAGAAATTACCTGGACCTTCATTCACAACTGTTTTAACAGTCTGTCCAACCTCCCTAAGCAATATACTCATCAGGAATTGGATAGACATAACCAGTATCTTGATGACATGCAACTGGCACAGCAAATGGATAGCATATCAGCTTTTGGACTTTTCTGACTTGTGGATGACCAAGGGTCAGACCTACAATGGAAAATGTCTATCTATAACAATCCATCTCTTTCACTTGCTTGCTCTCTTTGTGTTAAAGTCTGGGAAAATAATTGTGGCCTTCCTCAGTATCACCCGACTTTTCAATGTATTGAGGATTGGCCTTGGAGGTGGAACGTTTGCAAGATTTGGAAAATCAGGTTTAGGCAGCCAGATTAACCTGTCTATGCCAGAACCTTGCTTCTGAAGCATTTGAACATTCACTAGGTATCTTTCAGAGAGGTAGAAGGATGAGGTTTTTTGCTACATGGAACATTTTACTCTAAGCAAGGATTGTAGGGATTGGTGTTTGGCATTGCTCAATAGAATATTTTATTTTCATTTTTGCAAAAATCTTGAAACAGCGTTTTCCATATTTCACAGAAAAACAGGCTAGGCTTAGGTCTTTGACATATGCAACAAAGCAGACATGGACCAATCAAAGGCCAGACAACCAGATCTATTTAAAAAAGCATTTATTTGGTGAGTTTTCTGTATTTCACAGAAAGACAGGCTACACTTAGCCTTGGTAAGCCATTTAGATTATCAGACACATTTCACTTCGTTTGCGAGGCCCATGACCTACTTGGTTGAACATTGTGTGCTTTGATGGCTTGATTGAATCTGTGCTCATCAGACCTTAACACAGCACACTAGCCACAGACACTTGAATTCGGTGTAAGTGATCAGGCCATGGCATAAGTGGTAGGCTGAATCAATGTGCGATGTACTCAACAAACGGCCATCCTGCCTGGATGGAAGATGAATTTACTCTGGTGTGATCTTATTGAGGCACTGCAGATTGCTCCAGACATTGAGGCAAGATGTACAGTCCCACAGCACAGCACAATCTTTAACAGGGCAACCAGCATAGGAAGTATATGAGGTAATAAGGAGCACCAAACAAAGTCCTCAAGCACAGGGTTGAAACATAGGCAAGGGAGAGGAAGGCATGAGGACGTTACCTGGTTCATGGTAGGAACAGTTGCAATTTTTGGGGATGCAAGAATCCGAGGTGGCAGCCTGCACTGCTCTTGGCAGAAACTACAATTAGCACACCAATCCTGTCTACAAGTACTCCAAGCATGGTCACACTGGCTGAGGTGGCTACGAGTACTCCAACTGTTATCTTTAGTTTGGCTGTGGGTGACATGCCACTGCTGTCAGCCCATAACGCATCTTCCCTAACAACTGAGTGTAGCAATTAAGCACAACCTCCCATGTTGCCAAAGACTCAGGATCCCTCCTCTGTCTTATGCTTGCCATGGAACACAAGATCTGCTCTATTTTAAGCTGGTTATACACTACCATAATTGATTTTCAAGCATTGGAGGCACAACCCACACTCTCACCCCACAAGGTGGAAAGACCTATGCTATTACGCTGGACTTCATCTTCAACACTGCTTCTCCTTGACTGGAGGTGTGAGCAAAGCACTGATATGACTAGAGTTGCAGTCACAGCTGGAAATTGGACAAACCTTCTTCAAATGACTCAGTGGCAGATCATGAACAATGTGTGCTTTGCGCTTGGACCCTTTGAGGGGAGCACAGTGTATAAGACATACTTCTGTGTCACATAGTGAGATACCACCATTGATTGTCTATTTTGGTATTTGCAACATGAATACACAAGTGACAGGCATTGTGCAACTGGTAAGACAAGTGATGACAATTGTATTATGATTTAAGCATAAATAAAGCATGAAAGAAAACCCATTATCCTTTGACATCAGTCACAAACTAGACATGGATCAATCATAGGCCTGACAGCTAGATATTTCAAACATGCATTTATTTGGGAATAAATGCATAGAGGGAAAAACGAATGAATGAGATGCAAAATGAAAGTAAATGGTAGGTTGGTCAGGATATCTCCACAATATGATCAGCTCCAACCACAGGTCCCCCACCCAGGTGCCTTATCATTTCAAAGGAAATAACAAAAAGTTGTCCAACACCAAGCAAGTCCAGGCCGCAGTCTTCCCCGCTGTTATGAATTGCCATCTGGCAAGGGTGTGAAAGCCCTGGCCTTTTTGATTCTTATTAAATAATACAATTATGCAGGTAATTTTATCTATGAAAGGGAAATCTGCTCATCATCTTCCCTTTTAATATGCTCCATGCTAAAAGCATACTGTGTACTTGTGACTTGCTGCATCAGTACCTTGATTCACAGCACCTGCTGTACCAGTGGCACAGAGCAGGTTCAGAAGTTACAGATTCCATCTTTACAGCTTCAGTGACAGCCAAGCAACACAGGGGCTGCATTTAAAATATACACCCCTGTTCCAAAAACGACAACTCTGAAGACGTTTTTGTCCTGGTGGCACAAACATCCGTAAATATAGGACATAAACGAGTTAGCATCTTAGAGTTATTCCAGCCACATTAATTTGATAATCGCACGTTTATCAGCCCTGTCGGCCCAGTTTAGCTTTGGAAGCGTTATGAGTATTCCCCCTGACAAGCTGGACTCTTCTCAACTTGCAGGAAGGTAGCCTGGTGGGATGACTCTTTGATCCTTTGTAAGGGCAGGTAACAACCTTCTCCCTGGGATAGCAACTCCACAAAATGCTGGCCTGGGAGCAGAAACCAAAAGGCACACCCATTGACAGAAAGTCAGGCCTCACACCAGAGTCCTGTCTTTTTAAAGGACGTTGATCCTATTGAGAAGGAGAGAGGCAGAGTTAGGACATCCAGAGGCATCTGTACCGTTTGGGAGGGTTTTGCTATCTTGATTCTCTTTGCCTCTCCACTTCCTCTAGAGAATAGCACTTTGGATGAGACATCATAAGAGCAAAGTCCACACATTTCAAGAGCAGGGATTATACTCTTAAAGCAGGCTACCTTTAGTCAATCATTGGGGACTTTTTACTACTATATTTGAATCAACTGTACTCCGATTGAACCATCCTGAAGATTTGGTTGGACCCTGCTGAGGATTCAGTCCTTTCTAAAGTCCTCCAGTTGTGGGGTGAAGGCAGAGGTTTCAAAGGCAGAAGCAAGATCTGTCTCCTAACCATCCCCAGGGACCATTGGAGGTGAACACTGCTGCTGGACATTAAGCCTGCCTCTCTGCCAGCTGTGACGATCCTACAGATGATGTCACTTCCCTCCAGGTGAAAAGCCCTCTCCAAGAGGCTAGGAAGGCGAGGCGGTTAACCAATAGCATCTCCCCCACCCCCCGGGATTGGTAACATGCAGGAGGATCTCATTGAGAGATACTCCTCTGCTGGGGATAAGGACATGATTGGGAGACACAACCCCCTTAAATCCCGACCTGGCAGGCTGACGATAGATCCTAAACCTTGTGGGTCTAAGCTCCTAAGTTCATGACTAAAACCATGCGTTACTGTAAAACATTGAACCACATGACGGTTTGGGTACTCTGATGAATAAGCTTCCTAGAGCGCTATAAGTGACTGGGGAAAATAAAATAACAGCCCAGCTATAGTTAATGAAATGGACGGTACCTCAGGGTGGGCTCTACTATATCAGGGCATCAGAAACAAACAAAGGTGGAGAGTACCTAGAAGGGAACAGAGGAAAGTACTAGAGAGAGTGAGAACAAATGAAGAGGACGAAGAGTGAGAGCGAGTTAAGACTGCAGTGACTGCCAAACCATTCTTGTCCTTTTTCAGTCTCTCAACCCTGCCTTCTCGAGCTTCGCCCTCATCCACGAGTCAATCAAGGGCGAGCATATTGCAGACGGTAAAACAGGACAGTCCGCGAGAGGAGGATGAGGGTGTGGTTCAGGATATCGCACAAGGATGCTAAGCAGGCTGCACTTGTATTGGGGGGGAGGAGTAGAAGCAGAGACTGGAGCACGTGTTCTGTACGAAGACTGAATGCCAAACCTTTTCATAATTATACTTAGTGGCTGCCAGGTAAAAATAAGACCACAACCAAGAACGATTGGCCTTTCGCCACAGTGAGACTAATTCCCCTAATGAGTGGAAAGCATCTCAGAGGGCCGGCAGAGTGCCTAACAGAAAGACAGTGTACACAGCAGTGGCGTGACCTGTAATGGATGAACTGTCGTGTCCAACAAATATGCCGAGACCGCTATCCTAGGCTTGCTACAGAGAAGAGAGAATGAGCCGGGGACAACTGCAGAGTGCCGGTGGCACCCAGACCGGCACCCAGACCTATGAGAAGGACAGTCAAAGCCACTTTCGACAGAGGAATAGGCAGGGTGAGGCTGCAAGAATTGGCACCCCCCCAACAGAGAAGGCTGATGACATCATCCGAAATCCTACCAACCCAGTGAAGTATCCTGGCCCAAATAGAGGTAACAGGAGTTAACAAAAGTCTGGGAGAGAGTGCACAAGCTATTTAAGAAACTCCTTCAACATTACATGAAACTTAAAGCAACAAGGGAGAACAGTGAATATAATGAACTGAGAGCACCCTCCTCAGTAATTGAGAAGACACGTTATCTGTGAACCCGAGACCCCAACTCACTGAAATGCTACAAAAGGGGGTTATCCATCAACCCTGGAAAGTAAAAAGGGGCTTGAAAGGGTTGGACATCAGGGATAGTGTCTGCTCTCCTTCTCTATCTAAACTTTAAATAGCTGGGGTTACCCCTGTCAAAGGAGAGAAGGGCCTGTTTTACCTTCATCATTGTGTTGGCTCTTGGTTTCTACACCTTTGAGAGATGAGTGGGAATTGTATAATCTACTCATCCTTGCATTCCTGCAGGACAAAAAGTCAATTTGTCACACTCGCACATCTTGTTATTCTAGCTTTCTCATGAGCATCTTGTCATCCTTGGGTTTATATCATTGTAGAGGAGCAGGTGGATGCATTCTCCTTAGTCACCACCCCTCACCCCTGTCCTATTGGAATGGCAGCCGAGGAGTTCAAATTGGGAACCCATACACAGGTTTATGCAATATGTCCATACCCAGTCGACAATATGAAAGACGATATGCACTCAGGCAGCCATTCAGAAGATACCCTCACATTGACACTGTGGAAGAAAACTACCAAAAAGCATGTCCCTTGCCAAGCTGTCGAAATGCAGTCATGGATAAAATGATGCTAAACATGGATGTACGTTAAACACAGTCTAATGCCAGCAAAAGAGTGTCCTAAAGAAGATATGAACCTATGTTGAAACAATATGAAATAATATATAAGAATGACGATGTAATTGGCGAACTAAGAAATATCTACTCCATGATGCAGTGTTTATGAATATAAAGAAGAATTAAGTGACTCACTGGTCAATAACTGTAAATACGCTAAAATGCAAGGTAGAAAGAATACATAGAAGCTTGCTTATAAGAGGTAATATTCAACGTTTAGGACTACCATCAGAACAATATGGACGACAGCGCATGTCAATCAACCCAACTACCTCAAAATACGAGCCCAGAGTCCTAACATTGAAAGATGATGAAAACCCTGTTTTCCTTGCGAGATAGAGGACGACATTGGCTTTGAACCAAGGATGCTATTTCGAGAGATGAAGGGAAAAGCACAAAGGGAGTCCAACGAGCAGACCATGTAAAAGGACATATTTTACAAAAATTAAAAGGAACAACAACATTTACTGATGCCAAGTATTAGATAATTAAAAGAGCATGATGTCAATATGGGATAGAGTGAGCAAGTCTCTAAAGGCTAAAAGGAGAACTGCACTCAGCATAATTGAATCAATGCTGTTAAATGCACTGTTGAAATGAACACATTGATGATCTTGCAACAAGTGATGAGGAGCTAACAGATAAGGGCTATTGATTAGGTCTGGAGGTAAGATAGCTGTGTACTTACACTCACTGGAATGTCCCGAGACAGTGCAACCTGCAAGGTCAGTCTTCAAACAGAAGACACTTGCATGAGGCCTACCGATGAGAGAGGGTGGCCTAATTGGGAAACAAGGGGAGAGCCGACGCATCGCCAACCACCTGGGTTTCGTTTCTATGTGCGTGCTGCTAACAAGCAGAATGTCCAAGGTTGAATTTGGGTTACCAACTAATTAGAATAGCCTGCTATGCAATGTTACATACATTGTTGCAAAATATTATTCCGTTGCCAGATTTTCTGCTATGACGAGTACCCTACACCACGTGTTTAGAAGTAGCTCAGGGTGTGTCTCACAGATAAGACCACCAATGAGAGACTAACATGCACATTTTCTATAAGTAGATATGATCCGCTAATCCAATCCCACCCCTCGATAGGTTTCTGTTTGCCAAGTAGGATGACATCATAGATGGCACATCTAGCATTATATAAGCTCAAAACGAATGATAAGACAGTGTGATCTTGCATGAGTTAATTTGATGAGTGTTTATTCACCCTGATTTACTTCTTTAGATGAATGCAGTATTTTACCATCTCCTTTGAATCTGTCCGGTTAGTTGGTCTGGAATATTTCACTGGTAATTCCATCCAGCACAACCGATACTTCAAGGTCCTAGAGCACAGCCTTGAGTCTACCTCCTTGGTACTTTGGTTGGGTTTAGCCTCAAATTGGGATGCACTACAGAGGAGGTGGACAAGCAGGCAATACCATGCTCATTTCTCTGGGGTTATCTTTTGAGTTTCGTCATCTCGTTTACTTGCATTTACCATATCCATCGTTCTACATCACCCAAGTACTATGTTCAAATATACAAAAAAACAAGCTTCTGGAATTAAATAATGGACTCAGTCCCTTTTACTAGCATGCCCTTTACAAACCTAAATATCATGGCATCTATAAAATCAAGGAAACTGCAATCCACGAACACCAAGATAGTTATCAATCAAAGCCTACTTTGTGTGCTGGCCTAATTAATGCAAGATAGATTGTTAAGAATGCAGCCGCACGTAATGACATTATTGAGTCAAAAAAATTAGATGTGCTTTTCCTAATCTGGTGCACTACAAGTGCTGTTACTCATTTTCATCTTTGGTACCCGTTAACTTCCAAATCAAATGGCTCAACCGTGAAACCCATAAGGGGTAGAGTGAGGGGACTGCCATTATCGCCAGGCCTTCTTTGGTACCGTCCAATTTGCATTCTTTGGACTGGGATGAGACTTCCCAATGTATGCTTGCAATCTGTCTCTATCACCTACCCGCTCCTATCAGTTAGTTCTTTGCTAACAGCATCCCGACCCTACCAGTGCTTTTTTAGAAAATTAAGACCTTTTCCTTGACACAGAAGTCCTTCATTACTCTAACTTGATTATTCTTAGAAGTTTAAATATCTAGTGTGTCATCCTTGATGACCCAGACTGCGTCAAGCTTAATGATTTAAATTCTCCAGTCCCACAATCTTTCACTGCTCATGACCTCTGCCTCTGATAAATGTGGTCACTGTTTAGATTTAGTATTGTTTAAAGGTCAAACTAGTCGTGTGGTCTGATAAACACGTCATACCTTTCTGTATTCAGACAGATCACGCAAGACAACACAAAGCTTTCCTATCTACTGTTATTATTTGCATAGCATAAAAGACCTTAACATGATACCAGGCATACAAATATCATACAGACTGAAGTCTTTTAACCTTGATTTTAATTGTGAAGACTTTTTCACTCCAACATGTCTATTTTACATCAAGTCTGTGACTTGAATGCACTTCTTAAATCCAGGAGTGAGTTAAAAATAAAAAGTTGTAATACGTGGTACACTGAATCACTAAGGGCCCTAAAGAAAGTATCGAAAGAAGGAAAAAACCTGCCTTGAATCTAGAGATCTACTTGACCACCAGGCTACCGAAAGAAGCATTGAACCTACATAAAAAGGGCAATCTATCAGCTAAGTCATTTTCCCTTCAGAACCAGATAGATCTTGTCGATAATAGACTGAAATAACTTTTTGAAGTAATAAATAACTTAGTTAACCCAGCATGCATTTCAGCCAGCCTATCCCCCTCTCTTAAATTGGCCAATGATTTTAATGAGTTCTTCATGAAGAAAGTTAACTCTTCAATTGAATATGGACTCGACTCCCCAACATTCAATCCTATTTACCAGATTCCAACTTCATCACACCCACCGTACTGACATCACCAGAATTACTCTTTACCTCAGTTACCCCTGAGGAAATAAGCATTCTAATTTTTAAACTAAAACCCACAATCAATCATTATTAAACTACATCCTGTCTTTCCAAACAGCAGGTCCACTTCCTGTGTGATTTTATCACTTTCAACATCTTCTTGACGCAAGGCATTGTGCCAAAGTATCTCAAAAGATCCCAACTCCTTTGCTCAAAGAAAACCCTCATTGGACCTTAACTTGCGCTCTAATTTCTGCCCTATTCCAGGCCTGTTATGATACTCCAAAACCTTTTGGAAGAACATGGTATTCTTGACACATTCCAGTCTGGCTTCAAGCACTGCCATGACACTGAAACAGCTCTTGGGGCTCTGTGGTATTTCATTTTGAGATCTGCCAATTAAGGTGATCTTAGCATGCTCTTAATGCTTGACCTATCGGCAGCGTTCAATAGTTGATTTTGATGTTCTTATTTCCTGATTAGCCAAAGATTCTTTGATGTATGAAGATTTGCTGAAGTTGTTTGTTTATTTTCTTTTGAATCAAACCAAAAAAGTAAAAATGAGAATATATTATTCTGATTCCAGACGGAGTGCACGACGAGTGCTGTTTCCAAAGCTTAGAATTTTGCTACTTTGTTTTTGTGTCTTTCTGAGCAGACCGCCTCGAGTGTCTGTTTGGTCATTTTCTGAATTTTAATAATTCATAATGCCACCAAAAAAAAAATCTTACATATTACCACATGTGTTCATTTGAATTACCACCTGCAGTAAAATAGGCTCACCACTTGTTGGACCTCAGTCTATGAGCTAACAATAACTAAGACACTTAAGAATGCTAATTTAATTTGTTGCATTATACTATACTCTTTTACAGTGGCTTACACTTGAACATGGATTAAATGAATTTCATTAGAGAGCTCACACACATTAGTTTTTTTTAGTTACACATTTGTTGAAGGTGGCCAGCACACAGTCCGATGAGGGAACCATGAATGTTTCTCACAATCCTTGGCAGTTAGGAGACCGTCATCTTAACAAAAGTTCACTTCATAAATGGGAGTCCATGTAAAATATAGATCATGAAATACTAAAAAAAAAACATTTATATCACACAACCTGTAAGCAGTTCGCACGTATATTACACGCTCCTCAATTACTGTATAATTAATACATCTGTTGGCGATATTCCCTAACTCAGCTCGGACACGATGGGACAGGAGAATTCTTATCGCGTCTGCTCCATTTCTGCCTGTGACAAATAAGTCAGCCTTTCAACTCCCCAAAATCAGCCAGAGATAAGGGCCCTGTAGTCAGCTCTCTCTGGCAGTCCTTCTGCTACCTTCGCCAGTGAGTTGAGTGTGTGAGTGAGTGTGTGAATGACCCAGCTCATTGTGTCTCGAGACTTTTTCTCAAAATCATGCATCATTAAAATGAACCTCCCCTTGACAAAACAGTGCATTTAATAGCACGCGATTTCCTTTGTGCCTTTGATGGAGATTCAAACTGCAGCGCTGAAGAGAAAATGTTTACATTCATCCGGCGCTGTTTCCTCCTTTTTCATAAATGAGCAATGGAGGCAGTTTGAATAAATCAAATTGCATCTCAACCTTGTCATGTATTCACTGCAGAATAAATCTAATCCTAATTTTCCAATTGGCTTTGCGCAGTTAAAATATCCATACCTTTTATGAAATGGGCCACTTTGCCCCTATGTACCAACTTTTTGCACTCATAAGCAATGGCCTAAATTGCATTAAATATTAGTAGGGGAGTATGTTAATGGGACCAGGAATGTTAGTAGAATTAGTATGTTATTTTACTTTCATTGCATTTAGTCCATTGCTGTGGTGTAGTGCAAATGATAAAACTTTTTGTGCAGAGTCAAATTCAAATTGGCTGGCATGTGCGTTTTGCTTAATACTGACATCTATTAGACACAGCCTGAGGCTCAAACATGAGTCTCACACCCTTGGCCCTAGTTAAAATGAAGACCTTTTCTAAACTGTGGATGATGAAATGCAGAGATACCTTGTTGAAATTCAGAATAGGGAAAAGTATTTCCCTATACTTATCTCCACTCCATTGTTCATTTATGGAAAAAAAGGAAACAGCACCGGATGAATGTAAAATCTTTCTCTTCAACCTCAGTCAAAGGCACAAAGGAAATCACGTGCTATTGAATGGGCTGTTTTGACAAGAGGATGTTCTCTTTGAATGACAGGATTTTGAGAAAAAGACTTGAGGCAGAGTGTGCTGGGTCATTCACTCACTCACTCACTGGCAAAGGTAGCAGAAGGAATGGCAGAGAGAGAGAGAGAGCGGACTACAGGGCCCTCATCTCTGGCTGACTTTGGAGAGTTTAAAGGCTTACTTATTTGTTCCAGGCAGAAAGGGAGTTGATGCGATAAGAATTCTCCTGTCCTATCTGAGTCAGGGAATATCACCAACAGATTTAGTAATTATAGAGTAGGAGTAATATACATGTGAAATGCTTACAGGTTGATTGATAGAAATATATATGTTTGTTGTTTTGAAGTAATTCACAATCTATATTTTACATGGACTCCCATTTAAGAAGTGAGCTTTTGTTAAGATAACAGTCTCCTAACTGCAGAGGATTGTGAGAGAAACATTCAAGGTTCCCTCATCAGACCGTGCGCTGGCCAGCCAGCAACAAATGTGTAACTGAATCCTATTAGAAAAGCTATTTAATGTGTGCGAGCTCTCTAATGAAATGCATTTTATCCATGTTCAAGTATAAGCCACTGTAAAGGAGTACAGTATAATGCAACTGTTTGGTCATTTTCTGAATGTTCACATTTTATCAAGCCACAAGAGAGAAAAACGAATTGGATCAGCATTCTTATGTGTCTAAGTTATTAATAGCTCATAGACTGAGGTCCAAGCTTATTTTACTTCAGGTGGTAATTCACATTACCACAATCTCGTGAGTGAGTACAACTATTTGGTTGCAAAATGATCAACGTATTTTGAAACATAGCCAAAAATGCATAATGTGGTATCATACTTAACATACCAAATGAGGGAATGAGCCGATTATTCAGAGTGTTTCAAAGTCCAGTACTTGTTCACCGTTAGCGACCTTGATAAAATAATTATTAGGCAGCATTTTGAAGTTAGGGTCACCATTAAAAATGTACCACAATATATTACCAGGAGCTGCCAAAAATACCACTTTACCAAAATACCACAAGATACCAGGAGATACAAAAAAATATAGCCAAAAAAAAAATCTCTAACAAGGGCCCACGGAGTGCACAATGAGTGCCGATTGCACTGTATGGAAAGTTGCTACTTTGTTTTTGTGTATTTCTGTGCAGACTACTTCTAGTCTGCCACCTATTTTCTACAAAACACCCTGGTTGGAGTGGAGTGCATTCGGAGTGCATGACTAGTGTTGTTTGCAGTGCGGGAGAAGAGCACGGACTGACGGTGACTCAGACTGTATAATGACAGCAGAGCTTCAGTGAGTTTCGCACCAGGTGTGTTTTATCATGTTTGCATTAAGAAGCCTTTCACGGTCGAGTAATATACTGCTAAATGAACCGATGTTTGAGATGGCTTGTGCCCCTTCTGTCCCGATGTTTCTGGGGAAGGGCGGAAGTGAACTAGGTATCGACATCCTGCCAGTGGGGATTTCTAAGCTGGGTAGGTATCTGCAAACAAAAAGATGGAAAAAGGAGTCACATATTTCTGTTTAATACTGTGGGAAAGGATAGGTCCATCGACTCCAACCCATGTGATGATGTACAGGTTGCGGAGGGCTTGAAGGGCAAGGAGGTTTTTCCAAATAAGACCTGCGACAACACTCCTCCAATTCCTTGAAAACATGAGTGACAACAATGATACCTCTCTGTCTCGTTACAGATCTGCTCCTCGTCCTGATCAATTTAGGAGGCATTCTACTCCACTTAGGCAAACAGATATGGAAATGGATGGCAGTGCTCAAAAAGCTCTGGTGGTGCTGAACCATGTGCTTTTGATGTGAGTTCCTTTATATGAGAATAGAAATCGGAGCTAGAGGTGTATATTAATTATTCTGCTCAATTCGATCCTAAAATAATTGTATGACGCAGCAAATCAGTTGGATTTGAAAACTCTAATACACCTGTACCCAATCTCTGTGACTTGCTTCAAGCCATTTCTTTACTGCAGATCTTGTCAAGTTTGTCTCAACTCATACAATCTGAGCAACCAGGTTGTCCAAGTAATTCCTGTAATTCACTTGACAGAATAAATGTGCCTGAATCCCTGCAGGTGTTGGCTCTGGTGGAGGATGCTGGGAATCATCCTATAGCCTATAAAGCAGTTAAAATTGTTGAGCCTCTGGGAAAGAAGTTTCTCCAGAAGATTAAGAATGGAAGATTGTGTCAAGGGAAAAAGTCTAAAAATAAAGAAACAAAAAATGCAACTAGAAAATCCTTCAGGAAATGTTTCAGATACCTCTTACAATTGTTTTACTTTTATGGTTTGCCTGATAATGTTCAACCTTTCAATGTTCTATACTACATACAATGACACAAATGTATAAACAATTAGATCTAATACACAAAGAATTTCATAAATCTTTCACCATTTTCTAAAAACAAAGCCATTGATGTTCACAATTTCCCAGCATCAAATAGAAAACCCTTCTTCACTTTTACCCAGTAAGATCTTCAAAAACAGCAAATAATCCACTGCAGCTAAAATAATTGACACAAATTGCCCATTCAAAATGAAGTCCAACATTGTATCCCTTATCAGTAACTAATAATCTAAGAAGTGTCTGTAGAAAAAATGCCTCCTTTGCATCAGTAGATTTGGACAACGGACAATAATGTGTCTTAATATTTCATGCTTGTCCTTGTCTTGGCAGAATCTACATGATTTCTGGTCATTTGACCATTTTGAATGGTTTCCTAAAACCACTCTGGTTAGCCATAAGTAAAAAAGTTGCCTTAAAAAATAATTGGAATATGTAGGGCTCAGACATTTCTGCATGTATTTAGGAATTTGATGGAACACTTTAATAGCAAACATATCAGTGTTAAACAAGGTATATGTATTACAGTCCTCCTAGGACTTCCTCCAATCATAATTTTAAAAAAATGTTTTCGCTCGTACCAGAATATTTAATAGTAATGTGGGTCAAAATCTGCTCTTAGAATTTTGGGTAAAGGAATGTTTGGAAATGATGCAAAGGATTTGTCTGTCTGTCTGTCTGTCTGTATAGGTAATATCTGAACTAAAACCGGTAGCAAGCAGGTAGTAGTATAGTGATTCTTTCATGAAACATTTCCTATAGAGTACCAGAATACGTAAAGTTACCATGCCTCTCAAAGATGAAAGACCAAACCTGAAGCGGATTATCTGTATAGGAAAACTTTTAGAAAGTGTAAAACTCTTTTCCAATACAGTCCCTCTAATTCCTCCCAATTGGGTCTATGCTCCTCTCATTTTATCTATACCCCATAGATTACTGTAGGGACTGTTTTTTGATCATAAAAAGGTCATCACTGGAATAGCTGCGAATTTCCCATATTTTCTATTAGCAATGGTGCTTGAGCCACCATTGTTTCCATCTTACATCTCACCACCAGTTTAAGGACTTTTGTGGATATTAGTATTTATATTCAATCCAAATAATATTTTGCCACAATCTGGAGAGGCTGATTACATATTTGCCATTGGAATGAAGGCTTCCTATGCATTTTCTTTGTTGCAAACATTAATATTTTGGATTTTCATCCAGTAGTAGTTAACAGGTTTTCCACAGCATATTGTTCTAAAGCCTGAAGCTTTCTTTGAAGTCCTATCAGCGTTTTATTTAACAGGACTTAATCGTCTGCGTATAGTAACCATGACATTAATATGAACCCTACTTTTGGTGGGAATTAATTTACTTTGCACAGATGCATCCCTAAGTCTTTAATAAAGAAGTTAAAGAGCTGGGGCTAAAATACAGCCGTGTTTTAGACCTCGATGGGTTGGAATCAGCCCCGATAATAGTGCTTGCCTGTTTAACTTGCGTTGTATAAAGGTCTTCGAATACATTTAAATAATCAAATTAAAAATATAGTTCAGGCAACCTGCCTCTTTCATCTTAGTCCACAATAATTCCCTATGCACTTAGTCGAACACCATTTTAAAGTCTATAAATGCTATATATAGACAGGTTGGCCAGATTGAACTACTATTTTTTATTGATGTCAATATTAGTAGAGTTAGCATTGTCCCAATTCCTGACACAAAACCAGATTGACAAGCATCAAATTGAAGATTTCCAATTACCCATTTCTTTAGGACTTTCAATATCAGCCGCGTCAATAGCTTGCCTGGGGAGTCCAGAAGGGCTATTGGGCAATAATTTACCAGATTATTTCTCTCTCCCTTTTTAGAAATCAGAATTATCACTGAATATTTCCATGACAAAGGAATCTTTTTATTCTGCAATACTTGCATAAAAATGAGATATAGTATTTTGGCTCATTGCTCTGGGTCGGTTTTCAGCATTAAGTTTAAGCCATTTGGCTCGCAAAGTACTTAATCTCTTAATTTAAACAGGATATCGTCCTCATCAAATACTAACTCCCCTAGACCATCAGAGGGAGTATGTATTATCAGGACTTGATCATCTATTTTGTATATTGTTTGCCAAAATAAACTCCATTTTTTCATCCTAAATTGAGTTCATCATTAGTGACAAGGGCAGATCATTGGAGACTAATTTAAAACAATACCAGATATGGGCCCTTGATTTGGTGTTTACAGCATGCAGCATAGCTTCGCCATCTTGTTGGAGCATTTTGGCCTTGTGCATTCTTGTCCAATTTCTGTATTTCTGTTTTACATTTTTTAATCAAGGGTGATTTAAATTCAGAGTCGTCCTTGAGCAGAATTCTTAGCGCATTCCTGCATTTCGTTTTTCTTTGTTTTAGCTCCCCATTTTAAACGTGTCTGTTTAAAGATGCTCCGCTTCCCGCACTGCTTGTTTAGGAACTACACATAACTACAATTACATCACCACTTCTTTGATCATTTGTTTTAAGACATCCCTTCAGTCTTTCTAGCCTAGGTTCCATCCATTTGAATCTATTTCTCCCACTTTCAATCTCTATATTGTGCTTACAGATATTTCTCAAGGGGGTGGGAGGAGGGGGAGTAACTGGTAGTTCCCAGGATACTGTGAGGATGTCATGGTCACTTAGATGTTGAGTGGAAATGCAAAGTTCAACCATTTCATTAAAGGATTGTCTGGAAACAAATATGTAGTCAATTGCTGCTATCTGAGAGAGGTGCCTCCAGGTTGGATGCGGGGGGATATCTACTTTAAGGGCCCCATTCAACATCACAAAACCTCTGTTTTTCATTAGGTGTAGCCATCATCATGCTCTGGGGGATACTAAGGTATCTCCAGTCTGAAAACACTGGATGTTCAGGTCACCCGCTATTAAGACAGTGCCAGTGTTATCAGCCTGTAAGAGATCCAACATTGATTCCACTGCCCTTATAAACTCGTCATCCACAAACGCTTGCAGATTCCAATATAAATTCAGCACAGCATGCTGCTTCAAGGAGGAGACCTTTGTCTTAGGGCCATACAGTCTTGTCATTTGGATAAATGGATTAGAAGCTACCCAAGGTTCCAGAGTTAATCCACTATCTAATTTACATGCTGTCAAACCGGGTGAAGGCCTCCCTTTTTTACCTTTAATTGCTGAAATTGCATGATTTGCCATACTGGCGGATCAAGAAGCCAAGTTTCCTGAAACAAGATAATAGTGTGGTGTTTATATGCAATAGTAAATGAGAAAAGCCTCTAGTGTTCCATGAGACAAGTCATGTATTGTGTTTTGTAGTAGTTGTTAGACATTACTTTCGTGAGGTATTTCTGCCCTTCCCTAAGGCACCTTATAATCATGACCAATCAGTTTGATCCCTGATGTTTGGGGTATGTGCAATAACAACTTATCTCACTAACTTTCCCTGATCTCCTTGGCAAGAAATGTGCAAGGGTAAATACCCCAAATGACGTTGCCTAGTTTGGGATATTAACCTCTGCAAATATGAATGTTTGCGGTTAGGATCACACTTATCCTTCTCTAATCTAAATCCTCTCTGCTATAAATAATTTTTCATCTCCCATAAGGCTTCCCTGAAAAGTGTTGATTTAACTACCAGCTCTATTTTGTCTGGGACATTTTGATCAACAAAATGTATCTGGGTTATATCCATAGACTGAATTGCTTCTAGGCCCGGGAGTGCTTCCATAAGTGCTAGAACATATGTTCTGTTAGGCTAGGAGTCCTCACCTTTGCCTATCATTCATATGTAGGTATAGGCAATGTTGCTCATCATTTTGCTGTCCCCTACCCTGAATCAAGCCTTTCCTATTTTTGCCATAGGGGAGGAGCTTAGTCTACTATTTTCTTCACAGGATTTATGCCCTTCTCTCATGGCGCTAAATCTCCCACTCCTTGACCTATTTACATTCCTATGGCTCCCCCTGGCCTTATGTGGGGTATATTCAGGATATTGAGTGGACCTCTCCTGGTGTTGTAATGAGCAGAATCTTCACTCTTTGAGTCTGGTGAATTTTTCCAAATTAAATTTTTTCTAAATACATCGCCATATATGGCATATGGCGAGTAATCATAATTGGATCATGGCCACTAGGCGTAGTGGGATTAGGAGTTGATCATTCACTTGGTATTGAATAAGTAGAGAGATTTTGCATGTTCTCGTCCCCTGGAGAGTTGTGCTCCCTTGCTTACAACTAAAGCCTGCTCCTGAATATTGGTCTGCCCTCACATCTATTGAGTCGGCATTGTGGTGGTTTCTGTTTGTTTACGTTTACTATCCTGATTTTTTTTTTTTTTTTTTTTTTTTTAATCAAAGTTTTGCGATTTTTTTGGTTACAACATCTTTCAATATTCAACATAACATTTCTCCAAATCAGAATCATAAAATCCCCCACTTCCCCGTGGTCTTGGAGCAAGTCGTTACTTCTGCAGTCTGAATGAGGCTCGTGATTAGTACTGCACAATATAATAAGGATTCACAGCAATAGTTGCACACTCTAGCTTTGGGCCCAAAACTACCCATCAATCAGTACCCAATGTACGTCGATTCCTTCCTGGACAGGGTGGGATACCTAGGGTCCCATAACGGTCGGGTCCCCAACCCTATAGGGATACATCTGTTCAAGTCAAGCGCCCACATTTCTCAAAAAAGGGAAGCCACAGACCTTCTATATCCGTTTTCTATTCATCAACAACGTGGGTTACAAATTCCATATCATAGATGGCGTGGACTTTGAGAACCCAATCCTTCTCCCCAGGCATGTTAGGGCTTTTCCATTTCTGGGCCAAGCAACACATAGCTCCAACCAGCATGACCTGCAACATGTGTCCCTGTGTCTCCTTCCTGGTCTCCCCTCCTTCCGATCCCAAAGAGGAAGAGCCATGGCGATAACGTTCTACCCACCCCGTCCACCCCCCTAATCCAGGACAGAACCTCTTCCCAGTACATCCGTACCACTGGGCAAGACCACCACATATGTATGTAATCCCCTTTCTCTGTCTTACATTTCCACCAGTGAGGGTCATCCTGTTTATCCTCTGCGGCGGGTAATGCCACCTGTGAAGTACCTTTAAAGCCTGGTGTCGGAAGTGGAGCGAGGCCGTGGAGTGATGTGCTCGTGGGCACATCTTAGACCATCGCTTATGTATTTCCTCACGCAGATCTTTCCCCCATTGTGTCCGCACAGGCGGTGGAACTCCTGGAGTTGCGAACATGAGAAGTTTGTAGAGGCTGGATATGACACCCCTGGATCCCCGTTTTGAGATTAGGAGTTTCTTGAAATCCAGGTGCACCCTTCAATTGGAGGTAGCGGAACAGGGAGAGATTTCTAAGCAGTAGGGCATCCTCCAAATCCTTCAGGGGCATAAAAGAAACCCACCCACAACTGACCAGCCCTACTGAGACCCGCCTCAGACCATGATTGAAACGCCTCAGGAGCATCAATCTTGTCTCTGATTGGGGGGGCCAGATACAACTCAGCAGGGAGGGCCACATCGTGAGCCACCTATAGTATCCCCCTTCCTTCCACACCGACCACAAAACCCCCTGGACCGGATGTTGCAGGACACTTCTGGGAATGCACACCCTGGGGACCCAGAGCCACTCATTTAACGTGACCGGAGCCAAGACCGTGTTGTCCATAGCCACCCATTGTTTCTCCGTTCCTGGGGTGAAATAATCCACCAGTATCCTTAACTGGGAAGCCTTATAGTAGGATTCCAAGACCGGGAGTCCCACTCCTCAGTCTTCCTTGGGTCTGGTTAACACCTCATGAGATTCTGTGTTTCTTGCCCGCCAGAGAAATCGTACAATGGCCTGCTTTATCTCTATTAAAAATGCCCTAGGCATCAGTATCGGGAGCATTTGGAACAAAAATAGAAACTTAGGGAGAGTCACCATTTTCACCATTTTAAGGCGCGCCATCCAGGAGAGCCCCAACCACGCCCACCTGTCAATATCCCTCTTGATTACGGTCCAAAGGGGGAGGAAGTTATTAGAAAAGAGGCCCTCGAGGCTATGCGTCACCTGAATACCCAGATAGCGAAATCCTTCCCTCCGAGTAAGAAAGGGGAGCCCCTCCAGATAATCCACCTCTTGGACTGACACACTACCTGCTATAAATGCCACCGATTTCTCAAGGTTAACCTTGAACCCAGAGGAGACTCCATATCGCATCAGACTTTTCAATACCCGATGTACCGTTTGGGATGGTTTGGTAATATAAAGATGTGAGTCATCGGCAAACATTGCGACCTTACAGTGAGTCTCCCCGACATGCACCCCCAGTGATCGCTGCATCATTACGAACGGAGATCGCCCAGGGCTCCATGACCAATGCGTATATGAGAGGGGACAGAGGGCACCCCTGTCTCGTACCCCTACCAAGGGGGAACAAGCCTGATTCAACCCCATTTACCACTACCCTGGCTGACGGCGTGGAGTACAGGGCTGACATCCAGCCCAACCATCTCGATATTTTTTTTTAATTACTTTTGTGTTTCTCTCGTCCTGAGAGAGTATGGTCAATGCTCCTAGGAATTTCCTGGAGCCTACGTTTGTTGCTTTTATTAGAAAAGGTTGGTTTTTTGATTTTTTTTTTTATGTTGACCTGACTTTGGTTTTTTCCTCTTTTTATTTGTAAATATATCAAAAAATGTCTCTGGACTTTTTCTACTTTCTAAATCAGGAGATTTTAACATGTTTTGATATAATGGACTTTGGAGTGTTACAACTTTGGAACTGTACCATGGAATTAGTGTAATGTGCTCTTCCAAGACTCCATTGTCAACGATACATGCGGTCTGAATGACCTCTGGTATAATATTGTTTACTGTAAGTATAGAAAGGTTTTATTGGTGGTATTTCCTCCTTGATACTCATTCTGTTGTAACATTGAAGATGAAATTGTAGTTACATTATTTTTTCATCATTGTCACTATATCTAAAAGTGAGTTGAATGGATTTGAATGAGTATCTGTTTTTTTCTCCATTATTTCAAATATTGTTGTTAAAGCCATGATTCCATTATTCATAGCAGTTAGTGTAATTTCTAACAATGGAGTCCCCTGGAGATTCAGACCAAAAGATTGTCTTGGGGTCGGATTGACAAAAGAAAATGCAGGGGATCAGGAGGATTTCAGTGTGGAATTTAGTGATTCAGGATATAAAATGGGGAGCGTATAGATTTAAGGGGATAGCCAGCAAGGGGGCTCGCCATTGAGGTTTTCCTGTACTAAAATGATCTCATCTTGGGGTGCTACCTCCAAACAGGTTTCCCTAGTCAGTAGAACCAGGGCCTGGTTCAGGGCAATTGATAGCTGTTGGTTTCCATGCTCCTTTCTTGATGAGCTAGCCAAAATCTGAGAAGGTTGGGTATGAAGTGTCATTCTTACTGAGGACTGATCAAAATGAACCTGTACCTCAGACGTAGGAAAAAATTAAAGTTGAAGTTGTTGCTCCCTTGTTGCCCCTATGGTTTGGCCAGAGATTCCGTCCAATTGAGAATTTATAATGACGTCCCCATTTTGTTCCATTTGTCTGACTTCCTCCGCCAGGGCAGAGTCTGGAATTTCTTCAATGTTTATTGAAAGGATCTCCCGGTTCTCCCCCTTTTTCTGAAGTGGGGTTTTGAGGCTGACAGGGAAGCAATTCACTTGGAGTTTGGTTATGAACTAGTTTTTCCGTTTCTACTGTATTTGTCCAATAAGATCTAATGTCGGACGAAGTAATTTTAGGACAGAGTTCAAGGGGCTTTCTACTTTAACGAGAGGGTCATTTCTTTCTTTGCCCCATCGGACCTTGTGCTGCTCCTTGGGATTTCTTCTGTGGCATTGATGAGTTTAACATTTATGTCTTATGCATATGACTGATTACAATGTAGTCTACTGTAGGCACAAATCTGATTCTAGAATTCAGACCACAGAACCAAACGTAAAACAAAGATTAAAACAATTAATAAAACCTTGGTACAAAAGCACCCATGTATAACAACAATATGATCCGCTGAAAGGCTCACTGGCCCCCAGACACCCACCAAAGACTGGTTTTATCATTGAACGTGTATTTGATTTTATCAGAGTATAACAGTACCACCAGCTCAAAGCCTCTAACAATCAACAGTTTCCTAATAAATGTATTACTGGGTCGGCTCAAAGGCTTTAAGGCCCGCAGTCACAGCCGGAAATTAAAAGTAAGGACGTTTTAGAACAGAGGCCACAGTGCGTAATTCCAAAATCAGATCCAAGGCTCCAAAGGCCCATAGCTACTGATTAGAAAATAGCACTGGGCAAGTTATTTCCAGTTCTCGATATTCAAAGCAAACACGGGTATCAGTTCAATGTGTAACTGGATCGGCTGAAGCCATAGTGTATAAAACCAAAATAAGCTCCAAGGCTCCAGTTTCCCCACAGTTACTGATTTAAGAGCGACACTAGGTCAGTTATTTCCAATTATCAATAACTGTATAAGTTAATTCAAGGAAAATGCCTGATAAACACTGAGGAAAGGTAAAGCACACCAGGGGCAGACACAAGGCTCAATCAATTCCCACTGGTGAACCAAACCATTTCCTCAGAAGCCGAGACCTGCATTTCCAAAGGCAGGCGGTCGCGGACAAAAGAAAACCGTCAAGGGGAAGGAGGGCTTTGTATCCTTAAATCTACCACACTGAGCAAGGGATATGGTAAAATACGTTCTCAGCTTTAGTTTCTAAAAGGAGAAACCCATGCTATGGAGACAGTCTGGCCACACAGTCCACACGGATGATTCAGACTTCTATGACTGCTTCTTTTCGCCTCTCCACTCCCACAATTCAAGAATCTTTTTTACATGTTAAAAGTCATGCTAATCAGATAGGAATCACAACAGCGAATCCTCAACAGGTGGAATAAAAATCTCCTCTGAGGATGAGCAATGTCCGGTTAGTGACTCGACTTTGTGCAACCCTGTTGCTGTGACTAGCTACGACCATTCTGAGCTTGAGATTAAAAATACGTCCCTGGTCAGGGCTTCTCTTTCGATCGCGGTACATGCAGGTCATGTATGAATGAGCTTGTCATCAGGGAGCAACATTACACCAATAACCAATTTGACCAATGGGGCCCTTTCTACTGCTGTACAAATAGAGTGTATTCTGTCCTGTAAGAGCTCTTGATGCCAGGGATGTGGGGTCAAAAAGTAGCCCTCTTGCTTGTGGTATGGATAAGAAGCCTATATAGCAGTCTTGACAGCAAATCAATCTGTTATGTTACTTGAAGGAAGGACTAAGACTTCCTGTATGGGAGAATCGCCTGGGCTTGGAAAGCAGCAAGTGCTGGTGAACAACTCTGTTTTTAGTATTTTGAGGGGTATGGGTGGTCCGGATAAGTCTACATGTGCAAGGGACGACAATCTTCTGGGCTCTAAAACCAGCAAAGGCAGGAATCCCAGTCAGCAAATGATAATAAACCTCAGTCGAATGGGTTTTTGGTAGAGAGTTTATGTAGAGAAGATAAGCAATTGATCCTGTATAGGTTTAATATTTTGGCCCTGTTTGCGAAGTGCTGAATCTTTGTGCTATCTCTACTAGGACATCGACAGAGTGGAGTTTATTGACTCGATTAGAACCAAATAGAACCAATTTGATTACTCTGGACATTGGTTCTAAGATTGTTTTAGATACTCTCTTATACTGGTTTGCTCCTCTTAGGGAAGTTGGCTTTCATATCACTGAATATGAGCATAGGAATTTTCACAATGATGTTATCAATAACCTACAAGGATCAAACTTGTAGAAGGATATTGTGATCTGTGTCTGAGGGGGTTAAGGAGCCTAGATAAGTTCAAATTGTGCACGTTTCAGTTCTAAAGTCGAATGAAAAGCCTGATTGGTTCAAGTTAGCAGGTGCATTGTATAACGGTTCCAGGGGGTACCAAGGGTATTATAGCCTTTAGTGAAAGTGTTCATCCTGGAACTCTCGAGGACATGCAGATCTCTTTACAAATCCTGACCCAGGATTAATATTAAAAAGGCACAAGATCATCCTGATACAAGACAACATTTTGGTTGAGTGCCCTGTTTTTGATGGATATATCATCTGTTTCTAGCCAGCTCATAAAGGTTCTGGTGGATGTCTGGCAGGTGGTTTAATACTTATCAAATCCTGTCCAGATTGTACTAGTATTAAGGAATATAACATTCAGCAGGGGGGTGGGGTGGCTTTAGCTGTGGAAGTGAGTATTTGCATGCAAACAAGGATGATACACGTTTTGTTTGTGAATATTTTTTGGCACACAGGGATGTTTCTACTAAACAAGTTTTTAGACACTCAAATTTTATTCTGAATTAGCATGGCTCAACTGACAATGGATTAGTGCTATTAGCACAGGATTTGAATTCCAGCAGTCTTAATGAGGATGATATTATTAAAACATGGTCTGTGTGCCTCCTGTGGTTTCTAAATATAAAAAATAATGTACATGGTTTAAAATGGACTTCGTGGCAAGGATATTGCCGTTATGACGACCTGCATGGAGTTAACCGTTTTTCGGATTTGGATTACATTTTTGTTAATCATTTTTTATTCAATTGCTGTAGTCTCATGAATGTTGAACAAAGTGTGTGGAGTGTCCACAATATTTTGATGGCTGCTTTCGATCTGCAACTGTCTAGGTGCAATATGGGTGGTATGGTTCATCGAGAGCTTAATCCAGGTAATAAAAGCTATCTGGAATGTTGGGACAGTAGGCGAATAGCATCTGTTCTAAATGATATTACTCACAATTCACATATTTTTTTATTTGACCAATCATGAATGTTTTGTAGATAGAAATTTAAAGGACATAATATTGAAAAACAAGATGAAATTGGGGAAGCCCTGTACAAATACCCATGTTTTTGATTCTATTGTGGCGCAGAAGCAACGAGTGGTGAGGTACTTAATGGTAGTGAAGAAAAATGAATTGATGCTTGATGAAGAAGTAAAAGAAATAAAACTATTTAGGCAAAGATTTAAAAATTGGCACAAGCAACAGCGTGCAAATCTTCACAAAGATGCTGAAACAATGTTTGGCATCTTAAAAAAGAGTGATGTGGGAAACTTCTGGTGAGTAGTTAACTCTTTAGGCTGTGTGCAGTAAGAGAAACAAATTGATGCAGTAGTTGTGGCTTATTGGATCTGTCATTTTGAAACCCTTTATTCAATTGATTAAGTGTTTTGTCCTCCAATTAATCCTGTATTGGACCAATGTGTCGATTACGGGACAATTGTTTTTGATTAAGATATGGTGCAGGATGTTATTGGGAAAATAAGTAATTCAATGGGCCCCAGGACGTAATGATCTTGGTTATTCAAGGGTGATCCATTGGTATGGACAATCATTTTGATCACACTGTTTGCTTAGATGTGGTTGACAAGAGGTGCTTTTCTACTTTCTGGCACAGCTCAAATTGTCCCAGTGTATAAAAAAAAAGGGTCTGAAAATTGATTTTAGAATCTATAACCCAATTATTATCCTTATATGCGGATAGTAAGGTTTTTGCCACTATCTTGCTACACCATCTTGAAGAATGGGTGGTAGGCATGGACAAGTATAGGAAACCTCAAACAGGCTCTAGGAAGCTACATAGTACCAACTTGAATGGCAACGTTCTGAGATGTCTGCAGGAATTGACCTGGTCTGGAAGGTATGAGTGTATATATGTGGCCTCAACTGATTTAAAATCAGCCTTCGATCTGATGAAACACAACCTTCTCGGGACAAAGTCTTTTAATTGGGGAATACTTGTGTGACTTAGACTGATTATTGGGTTGCAAGAGCACTCAAACATACAGGTGCATCTAGATCAATCAGGATCTCTCGCAAGGAAATTCGTAACTAGGACAGGCTTGAGGTAGGGGTGCATCTTGGCCCCCTGACTCTTTAAAATATAGGTTGGATGTGCACAATTGTTTAGAATTGTGCTGGTTAGTCCCTCTAAAATTAGGGTTGCGTAAATAGTCGGGCTTTCTTATGCTAATGATTTTCTGTTGTATGAGCACACCCCTACGGGTTTACAGCAGTTGCTTATAGCTTTCTCGGAATGTGCTGAAGAGAATACTTTGAAAATGAATACAATGAATACCAAGGTTTTGAAGTTTTCTAAGTATAGGAAAATGTATATTTTTAATTGGAAGATTAACTAGGATTGTATCAAGGTGGTTGACAATTTAATGTATCTTGGTTTCCCCATAATTGGTAAGACTAGCAAGCAATACATACTTGAATATAGGATGCATAACGCTGCTGCTTTTGCATCTCAGATGTTATGGATCAATTCTAAGTATTGCAAATTCTCATGGGTAGTACTACAGGGGTAGTGAAATACTATGCAGGTAAGGTTATTCCGAAACTTATGGAACCAAAACTTTGCAGTTCTGGGTGCTTAACATGCTGAATAATTTAGAAAGTTGTAATGGCGCAAAGCACTGCATATCTCAAATGCAGTCCCCAGTGTCACAATTTGATTGGAGTTTGAGTTGAATTCCATAACATCTAGAACCCAGTGGAAGTACTTGCAACTTTATTCTAGAATGCTCAATCCACCTAGGGACCTGTATGGCGATCTGGCAGTGGTCATGACTTCTGTAGAGGAAACCGTGTTGAATTTGCTTGGTGCATATCGTGAAAAGGTGTTGTCCGATTTGGAGTCATCTTCAGCCGATTTAAAGGCTAATCCAGGAAAAGTAAAAATAAGATTGTAGCAACACGATTGGATATGCACTCCGGAATTACATCATGGTTTTAAGTCACTGTCACATCAAACACGAACAGAAGCGACTTGGTGTACTTGCACCTTATATAAAAATCTTTCCTAACCCACAAGAACGACTGGAATTTTTCCGATTTCAATGGAACCTGCATCCGACTAGAGAGATTTTGAAAAGATGTAATATAACTGATCACCGGGTATGTTATTGTTGATTTTGTGAATATCAAAATTAAATTGAAACTTTAAAAGCACCCAAAATTGTTTTTAACTCGTACCATGTATTTCAAAGATTTCATGTACAGCCTGAGTTTTTTAGAGAATGAAAAGCTATGTTTAGATGCCTTGCTGGTTTATCCTACTTCGGTGGAACTTGTAGTCATTGGGTTTATCAAGAGTTTGAATTTAGGATATATGAACCTGTTAGCACTAGTTTATTTGTGAAAATTTAGCAATACTGACTTAAGGGAGTGAAAAAGTGTTGAATTTTATTTTGCATGATTATGTTTGATAAAGTCACATTAAGATGTCTAAAATGGGAACTATTTTTTTCCCCAAAGTTGGTATTCTATTTTGTATAGTGATTTTTTACCTATGGTATACTTTATAACCGATGATTGTGCAATTGATTTTTTTTCGGATGGGAAAATACAACATTGATTAGGTTGAAACATGTATTTTAAACTATATAAAATTTAAAAAAAAATTTAAAAAAC
Organism: Ambystoma mexicanum; assembly: GCF_040938575.1. Taxonomy (NCBI): domain Eukaryota; kingdom Metazoa; phylum Chordata; class Amphibia; order Caudata; family Ambystomatidae; genus Ambystoma; species Ambystoma mexicanum. Next base: position 61,178,527 of record NC_090928.1, read on the forward strand.
ATTCTCATTCATTGCTTGTCCTCTGTGTAGTTCGACAAGGGTCCTCAATGTCCCTGTTATTATTCAATATTTACATTCGGCCACTATTAGGATTAGACATCTTTTCACAATTTAATCTAAGATACCACTCCTATGCCGTTGTAACCCAAATCTACATTGTGCTAAAAAGATCCCCTAGATGCAGTTAATTGAATATTTGTATGTGCCCAACACATAAAAAGTTGAATTAAATCCCACGAAGAGCAAGATTATTCCGTTTGGCCCAGGAAACCGGTTTGGCAGACTCGCATTCCTGTATGCCCTGCCCTGCTCTATTCGAAGTACCTACTGTTTTTTCTTATGAACTGGTTGGTTCCATCTGACAGTCAAACTAATTTACATGTCAGTGAAATTGGGAAATCAATTTATTTTCAACTTAAACTGCTGCAACCTATCGCAGAAAAAGATCAAGTTGTTGGGACACTGGTGAATTCAAACTGGACTTCTGCAATGCTCTTCTCATGGACATTCTGGCTGGCCAAATGCATCATCTTCAAGTCCCACAAAATGCGGCCCTCAGCCTCCTTTACAATCTCCCAAGAACCATATCACTATCCCCTTGTCTTAGAAGTCTTTGTTGGCTCCCAGTACAACAGAAGATCCTTTTCAAGATCCTCTGTCTTGTTTTCAAGTGCCTCCATGGCCTAGCTCCCAGCTATCTTGTTTTTAAGATGTCTTCACATTGTCCAACTCGTATAGTAAGATCTGCGAGTCAGAATTTCTGAAGATCCTCTTCTCACGTCACACATCGTGGAGACAGACATTTTTCTGTATGTGGTCCACGAGCCTGGAACTCGTTGCCTCCTGATCTTCCAAAACACAATTCCCTATCATTATTTAGGACGAAGTTAAAACATTTCTCTTCCAATAACTCACTCACTTTATGATCATAACTTTGTTTTCCATTGTTTACCATATTGTTAACATCTGAGCCTAGTTGGAGTTTCTGCTTAGTTCCCATGAGGATCTGCACATTTTAAATAAACAAATCTTTTTGTAAGGAGGTCCTGGAACTACTGCTCACCACACCAAACACTTACCTGCTAGATGCCTTACCAAGTGCTCATACATAATGGAAGCTAGTTTTTCTCCTTTATTACACCTTGTGTTTTGCCTGCAACTCCTCGACATTACAACAAATGCTCACTTCTCCAGCTGTTCCAGGCTCAAACTTCGCAAGCTCCAGGTTGGCCCCATGCCTTTGTCAACTTGGTTCCCCTATGGGCCAGACATGACCTGTACTCCAATCTCACTTTCCCTTACAGCACCCCCTCTCTTTTATAGTGTTCCTTTCACATTCCCTCTTTTCAGTGGTATTCGTACTCTCCTTCTCTTACACTCTCCTTTCTCCATCTGCACTCCTCCAGATTGTTCTGAATGCAATCTTTCTCAAAACAACCACACTGTCTGGTAAAAACCTGCCCCTTAAATATGGGCCTCATTTGACTCACACAGGAGTCAGGTGTTTCTCTGTGTAACTTGCATCAGGACTGATTTTCTTGATAACCTCTCAATGACTGCCTTAGCCCTGGCTCCACTTTTTATGGATATGCAGTGTGAGCCGATAAAGGACAGCACAACCTTCTTGCTTTTGATTTGCATGCTTTTGCTATGAGTGTTGTGCGGTCAGAAGAATAATCCATGGACCAGCTTGGTCTTCTCTAGGTGAGGTTGACAGACAGGGATTCTCCAAGTGCACATGTCCTGCTCTGGTGTGCGTTTCCTGCACAATGTCTATTGCATATTTCTAGTTTCCGCAATGATTGTGTCTGTGTGGACTGCGTCCTGTGATGTATGAAAGTCTATGTACTGATTCTCTGTGGCAGGAATCACCAAGTGGTTTAACGTGTGCGTGTGGAACTGCCCTAAATACCTTAAAGTAATATGACCATTTTGAAATATTCCGTGGTGCACCCCTGCCTTCAGTACTCGGTTTGAAGGAGTGGGCCATGGGATCCTCCCTGTTCCACCACCTGGTGGTCAGCATCATGGTGTGAGTGGTGTCACCAGACACCCTGTGGCAACCCTTTCATCGCACCAATGGGCAGGCAGGGGACTTTGTCATACCTCACCCATTGACCCCACCAGCTCTACCTCCACCACTTGCTTTAAGGGGAAAGTGGCTGCATTTCAGAGAGGAGAACAACATATCAAGATGTCGCTGATAAACTGTTAAAATGTGTATAACTACACAATATGTTTTTGTAAGAATACTTGTTTACAGAGTAGGAGTGAATGACAGACAACTGAGAATCCCCACCAGCAAGTAGGAATCTCATATATCAGTCTCCTCTTAAAAACTGAATCTGTGTCAGGCACAGGTGAACCTCATGTGGCACGTGCAATTCTCAAACATTCATGTTCTTCTTCCTGATTCTTCAATGTGCCTGTACCAGAGCGTAGAATAGCTAGTGGAAGCAAGCCCAATGCCACATAAATCATTAATGTGCATTTGAGTGACATTTTAGCACTGAGAAGATAATCCAGCCATAATTGGTTATCCAAGCTGTCTGTGTGGTCAGCCGTGCTTGTCTGTGAAGCCATCAACATCCTAAGCTGCCCCCATCCACAATGAAATCAGAATATATTTTCAGTGCTGTTGGTGCAATTTTCTCTGACAAAAGAAGCCTCCCTGGAGCTTGTGACATTTAGCAGCTATTCATCAAAATGAATCAACATCAGCAGACTATGGCAAGACACTGCTTCTCCTACAAGAACTGCAACAGTATGCCGAGAGCAGGCAAGCGATCATAGTGGAGTCAGATAATGACCTTTGTCCCGGTGAAAAACAGGTTGGCAGAACAGTCGACTGTAGGAGTTGGTTATTCTTGTTTTTATGGTTACCACGAGCCCAAATTCTGAAGATAAAATTATACTGTGAAGATGTTGAAGGTGATGATTACTAACAATGCTGATGCCCTAAAATGTCAAATATGAAGCCTGATACCTTTGTAAGTATACGATCAAAACATAGTTAGAGGAACATAAGACATTTTGTTGCTTGCACACACCACCAGGTCAATGGAGTATCCTTCACACAATGTTTGCAATACTCCATCAAGGAAGGGGATGCAAGCATACATATTTTATTTACACAGCATTGGCAGCACACACATTTTGTATATCTCTCTCAGGAGACCCAAGGCTGAATGGAGATGCTTGATGAACATACTCTCAAGACTGGGATGAATTCACCCGTCACATGAACCTAGGTAATGAAGTTGGAGGTACACTGCAGCCATGAGTGTAAGCACCGCTTTTGTGAAGTGTACCCTGGAGGTGGTACAAGGAGGATTTCCTAGAACTCTTTTCAATTCCCTGCAGGTCCTAAGTAATTGGCCTACACATTTACCCCAGAGTATAGCCTCATCAACACAGGGAAGAATTTGCAAACCACATCTTGTATAATGCCTTACAATATCAGCAACAAAAACTGTAGAAAATATTAAAAACTTATGGAGAAGATTCAAATGGGGAACACTTGCCAAAAATCCCTAGGGGCCAGTGGAGTACCCTCTCGCCACTTCGAGCCATAGGAGTCTAAAACACTTGGCTTAATTTAACAAAAAACACATCAGATCGCAAAACATCTCCCAGCATGCAACATTCACAATCACAAAACCTGGGCCAGAATTCACAAAAATTGATATGCATGCCCCAGCCCATAGGTACATATTTCTTTGAGAAACCAAACCCAGACCTGATTTTCAAAATGAGTATTGGGATTTATGCGCAGGTGGGGAAAATCAACAGGGCCATGAAGAGCAGATAAGAACCGTAATAAACACTTTCATAGTGCTCTCTTACAAACTTTACAAAACCCCAAGTCAGACCCCAACATAGGAGAGGGCAGCCTGCTGGCATCAGGCACAGGGCCATTTACACTGCATGAGCAGCATATCACACAACTAACAGACAACACACAAAGGAACTCTCCAACCAATTTTATACTCAGCCACAGCAAAAACAGTTTTCAGTAGACAACGATTTTCAGACAAGTAGGATCTCAAAAATTAAAAACTCCCCTAAAGCTGGCCTGGAACCCCAGCAAACATGGTCAGGTGACAGGCCACGAACAACAGGAAGTACAAGGGACAGCACCATGATACATCCACCGGCCCCGCAAGTTGTGGGCTTGGCGGGAGTCAAAGCAGGAGGAGAGGAGAATGAAAAAGGACCAGCAGCTTTCAGGTGGTTGTGGGGAGGAGGAGTGACTTACACAGCATCTCATTATCTTACAGCTACACCTCAAAATGGAATACATAGGGTGCAGGGGCTGTGAAGACAGTTTGGGGTTTTCTCACCAAGGAGCTGGGAGGAAACTATTCTGTCAATGCGCCAGGCCCTATATCTTCAGCCCAGCACCACCTTACAGTAAATTGACCAGATCTTCCACAAAAATATTGATCAGAGAGCGAAGTACCACATCACCAGGAAGTAGAAAGGAGGAACCTCTACAAATGTTCCTACATGAAGCACGGGTAGGCTGATTAGAATATGGGTACACACACACACACACACACACACTTAGGAGAACCAATCCCATGAGGCAGAGCAGCCTTAGAGCTCCAGGGGTGAGGAGGAGGGGCATCCAATCAAAAGACAAGGAAAGGAAGAAAACAGGCTATAATAGAACAGACCACAGGAATCAATTTGTCTTTATCTCCTTGCGCCTGCAGGAGGACCTAGAGGAGGATGAAGATTACACCTGGGCTTACTAAGCCCAATTCTGTTGTAACACCACCACACCAAGTGCTATTCTTACCAGAGGACCAATGTACCAACTATACACTTAGCAGAATTATTAATACAAAAATTAAAGAAAAAGCAAAAAGGCATTTTCCTTTCCCGTTTTCATACAGAAACCTGTGGAAGAATCGTTCAAAATGTAGGAATTTCAAAACAAAGTGACAATCTTGAAGAGTGCAAGAGGATGCGGGAAGACAAGATACCTATTGGAAAGCATCTATTCAAAGCACTAATTGAGAATCCAAGACGGCTATCCCATGTCTTCAGAACTTTACTTCTCTTATGGCCATGTCTCCTCTCATTGATTGACGGATAGCCTCAACCCCTCCCATAAAAAGTGCATAGGCTTCCATTGTTTGTCACAGACACGGGGGAAGCAGACATGCCTTTCACCACTCTTGACATAAGGGGAAGATGCTAACTGGTGCAAGTTAGTGTTGTTGCTTTCAATTATATAGCAGACCCTATGGCTGATACAAGCTTGAGAAGATGACGCCAAGAAGAAACCTTTGAGAATCTTAAGCAGTAACATGGGCTGGGGAACATGCCTCAATATTGTGGGAACAGCGGCCACATCTCTGGCTGCAGCTATGTCTCTGGTTTGTTTTGAAATAAACCTGTTATGGACTTAAATTGTCAGTGTTAAGAAACGTGTGGTATCAAGCGTTCTGCTCACAAGGCTTTAATTAGCATGCACAATTATTTAACTGTTTATGACTGTTTATTCCAAGTAAAATAGGGAAAATATAAATTCTCTTCAATGTAATATACCAACGGGAAAGGCTTTACAGTAAATGTAGGACGAACAAGGCTCAGACTGGACTACTGCGAGGGAGAAGCTTATCATCTACATCAACTTATCTACAGTGAGGGTCAAGCTTGTGCAACCCTCCAAATTCACTTTTAGATCCAGACATTTAAAAACTCTTTTCAAAGCAATTGTAAAACCAGTAATCCTAGCTGCAGCAACAAGACTGAATTCACGCTACCAAACAAACATTTAAAGGGCATGTAAGTTGGGAGTTGTTTGGCACCATGATTTAAAAAATGGTCAAATGCATCATAAGGGTGGAGGCTTTAAAGTGTGGGGATTTTGTCAAAGAACGTCCATCATCAAGTATGAAACTCAGTTCCAACGTTAAAAAACACCCTATAAATACATTTTAAATCTGCATTAAATGTGAAGACAATTTAAACAGCACTGCCACAACATACTTCCGCAGGAGTCTGTCCGGATACATTCTGGTTTCACCATCACCGTCTTGTGGCCAATGCTGGTTTTGACTTTTATGGACTTCATTGATTCACGGTGCGTCACCCTTTTTCAACTCTCATGCTGGACTTCCTTTGCATCCTGTACTCATGGTGGCCCTGAATCATGGTGCTCCCATCTTTATCTTGTATCCTGTCTTGTAACATTGTGTGTTACTACTGACTTCTGCAATTGTATTCACTCTACCCTCTTGCTTCTCTACTGTTTACTCTCCGTTCTCTGCTCCTCTCCGTTTACCTATCTCCTCCCCATCTCCTCTTACTTTCTTCTATGCACTTACTCTATTAGAATTGTCCCAGGACCTATTATGATAGCAACCCCGTCAGTCTCCTCCCTCCTCCCCTTACTTGTCCCCTCCTACCCCCCTCCAGCACTATCTGAAATGTCATCAGGCCTAGTACAATAGTCGCTTGTTTTGTTCCTCCCCCATTTCTGCATCCTCTCCCTCACCTTTTGTTTATCTACAGCTCTACCAGAAATGCCGCCAGACCTAGTACGGTAGTCGCCTGTCTGTTTCCATTTCCTTCCCACTCTCCCCCTCCCTTCCTGATCTAGGTCTTAGCTCTTGCACTATCTGAAATGTCCTCAGGCGGAGTACGATAGTTAATTTCACATCCTTACTGTTCATGGCCTGTAAGAATGTCATTGTATTTTACCTTGTTCCCTCCCTTGCTTTGAAGCGCTATGAAACATTGTGCATAGGCGCTATATAAATAAACTATCATATCATATATATTATGTGTACACAGGTGGATACATGCAGACTACAGATTAGACCCTACACTACCTGTTTATAACAAGCACAACCAAGATTATGTTACCTTTTCTTCTTAGAGCAAGGTCCCATGGATCCAGAAAATTGACAGAGGGTTTTGTTCAAATGAGCCGGTCGTGAGGCAGATAAATACGTCATTCATCATATCTGCCCCGCCCCCACCACCATATCCTAGAAACGAGAGGGCTACTACCCGCTATACCGCAAATAAGAGAACCGATATTCACTAAGACAACCATACCGACCATATCCTGGAAAAATAAAAGCAATGAATCTGCAAAATCTAGAAAAAATGAACATGCTGTAAATGAAGACGACAAGAGCAAGTGACATCACTGCCAAACTGACATTCATAGATATATTGAATATGAAGCATGTAATGTATGCACTCACCATGAAGAAACAGACATTTTTAGACAAAGAATATTACCAGCACCAACAGACAAGTGTAACATACCATAATTCATGTATATGCTGAAACACAAGACAAACAATGATACTCCATTAGGCTTGCTAAATGGAGAAACGCAACAGTAATGAGTGGTCATTCTGAATAAAATGGAGAGCGAAGCCATGTTAGAGTAAATGGGAAGCCTCGAAGCTGCAAGGAGATTCAACATGCTGAAATTAGGTACAATACAGACGCAGGCCAGGCCCTGGCTGCACATCCCCCTCCAAGGTTACTGCAAAAATGGAGGATTGGATGGCTCCGAGACGAACAGAAAACAATTGACACGCGTTAGGCATTCTTCTCTTAGATTAGGTAAAAGAATTAACAGACTTTCAATGCCAGGTGTCCATTAATTAGAAGCTCAATACTGCATACGCTGTAGCTCGACCAAGTCTCCAGTGGCCAGCCAAAGTAATAGCACTAGTATTAATTTGAGTTTATGGACCTGCCAAATATCCAAGGTTGGTAAAACCAATGCCAAACCAATATCAGCTCTCAAAACGAGGCCGCCGTATAATTGTTGCATTAGCCAATTATCTGTTGCTAAATTGATAACTTTCTTACTTACTCAATTTAGGGGTGGGACCATCAGATAGTTAAATCCAATGAAAACACTAACCCATATGTAATATATGTAGACAATTCCCCCAACCAATCCCTTCAACTCATAGGTTTTTGTAATCAAGAATGCAGTGTGACGTGTGAAGAACCCGAGAGTATTCTCACTCCTACTCCCCTTGGATCCTCTACGCCGGTGGCCAGGGAAAGGCTATCACTATTGGATCCACATACTGGTGGTGGACAAACGATGGAGGGTCCTTTGGTATTGGTAGTAAGGTACCTCTAGTCGAGACATGGTATCCCCTTATCCTCATGACAACCAGCCTAACCCTCCACTGACCTTTATGGGTCATTATATAGCAGTTCCCCTTCATTCCCTTCTTGGGGTACATATCAGTACTGAGATGAAGAAGAGACAACAGAGTTATGAACATTGCACAATTTCCCCACTCTAGTACTGAAGCGAGGAAGAAGCAACAGAGTAAAAGACACGACTTACTCTCAACACTTTCGTACTGGGACAAAGATGATGCATGAAGGACAGGCAACCTTAATTAATAGAGTACACATGCAGCCCATTGAAGGAGCACAGGTGTATAAAAGATGGCCTGAAGGCACTGCCAGCAAGCAGAGCCAGAGCTGTGCATGAGAGCCGGTGAGTGCTGAATGAAGCCCCCAACGAAATTATTTCCAGCTCAGTGAGAAGCCGCCAAAAGGAGCTGCTTGGTACGGAAGAGTGCCGTCGACACTGGAGTTACCCGGTGCTCCGAGAGGTGTAGCAGTCCATGGAAGTAAGCAAAGTTACACATATTAAATACCAAATTGAATGAAACAAGCAAAGTTACATTTATTAAAATACCAAATTGTAGGAAACAAGTCAAACCTGTCTATGTTAAATACTGATCAGAGAAGAAGGTAAAGACTATTCATTTTGAATAGGGAGTTAAGTGGAACGGCACAACTGCTAACATTGAACCTTAAAGTAAATGCAAATAACCAACTTGCTAAAACAGAACTTTGAATTGAAAGATAATTGATAACCAAGCTAAACGAAAGATCCTAATTGCAGAGTTAAGTAAAGGCTGAATAAGTGCTGGTTGTGGAGCTGCATTTAAGAAACCACTGGCTTGGTAAAGTTGTGGAATTGCATTTAAGACACCATTGGTTCAGCTGCAATATTAAACTACTCAGAGAGCTTGAAGTTCCTTGTTGCGTGACCTGTAATGGGTGGATCGTGTGACCCAACAACTGCACCTAGACCAGAGAACTACTACTTGATGAATAAAGAAATGTTGAAAGCAAATGCAAGGTTCCTGGTTGCCTGACCTGTAATGGCTGGAACGCTTTGGTCTAACGGCGCCAAGAACAGACAAACCCTATATGCTAACACTGAAGATTACTATTTCATAAAGAGGAAAACTACCATTGACGCATATAAGACTTGGGGAAGGGAACCCCAACATTTACAAAGGTGTGTGGAACTTTGTTAATTTAAGTGCAGAAGAAAGTAATTTGAACATTGTGATCAACTGGGCGACATTTGGAGAAAAGAGGCTGAAGAAAAAGCCTGAGCTGGAAATAGCTCTGAACTGTACTTTTGGAACACTGTTTAGTTTATGGTTGATATCCCTACATATTGTTTTGTCTTGGATGCGAGGTGTGACAGGCCTGGTATCAAGAGTGACACAGACTCAAACATCTTAGTTTCAAAACCTGTATGTACTAAGGTTCATGGGTTGGTCTAATGCCTAACTGGCCCCAACTCTAAAGGGGGGGTCCCCTTAAATGATGTTTCTAAAGGCAGTCAATGTCTGATAGTCCAAACTAAAAGTCTGGCTGCGTCTAAACCCATGCTTGCCCTCACCCTCTAAAAAATGTGATAGGAAGTCTTTATTTGCAGTGTGTGTTTAGCACTGACAATTGCCACCACTACTAACATCACTGCAAATAATCAGAGTAAGCATATAAACATGATATTCATGTTAAAATTTGGTGTTCAATTAATTAGTGAAATTAACATGGCTCGTGTTTTACCTTTGTGGCAAACAACAATATTTGTTCAACTTTTTCGGTGGAATATGAAATAAAATCTGAGAATGGACATCCCCTTAGGCTAGTAAAAATATATTTCCAAGTACTAGAAAGTACCTTGTAACTTGTATTAAAATTGAACATTTCTCAAAGTAAGATTAAAAGAACAGTATTAAAGATATGTCTTGGACAGAACTTTGATCAGCAAAGGCAATGCCATAGTGTTGTTCTGTTTTAAAGTGACTTAACACGTGGAGAAAAAAAAACACTTAAATGCTACATTGCTGAATGAAGCACTAGCTATAGGTTTTATCTGACGTACGGTATTCTTCCTTCCCCACAACCCCTGCAACAAGACGGGATGAATGATCCTTACTTTCTCAAGGAAATGAAAACTGTCAGAAAGCCGGGCCTGGCAATAAAGTCCAATTTTGACATTTACGGCGTCTATGTGCTTGGGCTTAAAATCTTACATTAACAATGATTTCAGCTTGGCCAGTGGTTCCCTTAGCTAATGTGTGATCGCAATCAGCCAGGCTTTTCATGAATGAAGGAATAAACATGTTTCCGGACTGGAACTGTAGGTCTGCTTCAAAAGGCCAGCCAGGCCCTGCGACTCATCTAAGAGGGCAGGGCTAAAGTCATATGGCCCAGCAGCTTAAAATACAAAGGACTTTGCCATGGCAGAAGACTCTGGGTCATAAATACTCCAGCCCTGAACTAACAGCATAGCTAAGTTACCAGACAGAAAAAACAAAGACTTCCATGAAATAGTTTACAAAGTGGTAGAGAAAAAAAGACATAATTGAATTTACATTGGATTTGTATGTCTAATGATCTTAAGCAAAATCTCGTAGAGGGCTAATTGTTTTTTTAAATGTTCAGCTTGAAAGTCTTTATTAGCTAGACCCAAAACGAAAATATGATATTTTCATTATGTAAATTAGGCACATGTGTATTTCGTTGCAAAGAAACAGCACACACCAGCGATACATATATCTTAACATCCGTATTTGTGAGCCTCTTACTTTGGGATGGAAAAATGATATGTGCATACATTTGTGCGACCCAATTGCTCACTCACTGAATAATTGGGTAGATGGATATAAAGAATTGAAAACAGTAAGGAGATGGAATAGATTGCTTTACTTTTGAAGGCATTGATGGATTTTCAGTAGAACACGGTAGCAAGTCCCACCAGGAGTTGGGTCCCAGGCCTTCTTCAATTTAAGAGACAGCAGACAGGCTGTAAACGGAAGCTGACCCCATCTTGCTGACTGATGTCCACCAGTTCCTTGGGCGGGGGGGTGGAACCAGTCCTTGATGGGGTCAAGCTCAAAAGAAATACAAATATGATATAATTGGGAAATAGTCCTGAGGGGACTGATACTATCGCGAGAAATAGATATAAACATCCTGTTATTTGTAAGTACTGAGGGGCAGGAATATATACATTGATTGTACATCCTGATAAGTTAGGGAACATTTCAGAAGTGTATGTGCTTCTGGAATTATACATTTGATAGACTAGGTCTAATGGTGTGTATACAGCAAGATCCCCTCACTCCTTCATTAGGCAAAGACATCTAGCACAGAAGAAGTATTTTGTGAATCAAATATTATAAATTAAGTCATTCATGGTAAAATCATCAATCAGAATATTACCAATGCTGAGTTGCTCAAGATAAAAAAGGGAAAAGGGAAAAGGTGGTTATTTGCTACCCATTTCCCCCACTTTTAAGTGGCCAATTAAAAGTGAGAAATGTATGTTTCTTCACGTGAATTAACTCGAAGCACCACTGAAAGTAATTTAGCCTATGCACATGATGAACATAAATTTTCCTTTGTACAAGCAATTTATAGGCAGGAAGGTCCAAAAGCTTGTTGCAACTGAGTTTTCTAGAATGCTGCTGAAATCCTTACAGGTCTATTGAGTAAGTGGGGGGGTATCGTTTTTCAATAAAGGTTAAGTAGAGAGAATTAGGTAAGCAGGGATGATTTAAACTTATTTGCTTTTAACAAATGAAAATCTTACTCTGGCCCCCATGCATTTTTCAATCAATGATGCATTTGTGCCCAGCGTAAACAAAATATACATAAGATGATGTTTGTTTTACAAAAGTCTCTATTTCTATAATGGTAGCATTGAAAACTGAGGGAACTAGTATATTGATAATTTTTCATCATTACCATTTCATTGATGCATAACTCGGTTGATATTGAAATTGATTCAAGTATTTCTATTTTATTAATACAAAGACCTTCTGTGTAATCCTGTGTTTTTCTTGAACGCAACAGAGAGGTTGGCTGTTAAAAGTCCTGGTTTGCGGTGGGTGGAAAATTCTGCCGAATTTGATGTCACCCGATGAAAACATCCTACCCTTCCATAGTCATAACCAACAGTGTGGCCACAGACCACAGAATATGCAAAACTTATCCTCAATACCTAGTTGCTTATTTTTCTGTTATTCTCTGCTCCTCCTCCCCAGCTCCATGTTTGTGTTATTCTCTGCTCCTCCTCCTTTACTCTATTTTTCTGTAATTTTCTGCTCCTCCTCCCCTGCTCTCTTACTAAATTGAGCAGAGCAGATTTTATCTTCTGCAGGAAGGAATTTACTGATCAATGCCTCTTAGAGGATTAGTGTGGGCGTCTCTGGTTCCTTGGAATTACATGCATATTCTACAGACTCCTCCCTATGCCCCAGATTGTCGCAGTGTAGAGCTATTCTGTCCTTTTGGTTAACGTTGAGGAAATCAGAAAAACCATGGCCAGCTGCCTGCTGTAAAAAGGACACTAGAAGGGTAGTGATTTTAAATCTCTCCTCAAAGATGTTCAGTGGAGGTAAAAAGCGAATCACATGACATTCCAGGGGCATTGTTACTTATAATCGGTCTCCATATAAGAACTAAAGTGGTCAACGCTCCGAGCCAGAGGATGCTGCCACAGATCCTTGCATCTGAAATTGAAGTGAGGTACTACTCCACTACATTTGAAAGTCAGCTTTGGTTTCTCTGTGAAAATGTGCCCATGGAAGTTGTGTGAAGTCATGTAGAAGTATTTTCACTATGGTCAATAATGTTTCCCAGGTTATAGTAATTCTGTCCCCATGTAGGATGTTCTAAAGAAGGATGGCAGGGCCAGGTAATACAAAATGCTGATGAAGTCTTAAGGGATTGGGGACATTTCCCTAGTGCCTACAACCTCTTCCCCACAGCCCTTGGTTTCACAGTTCAGTAGCTGATCACCCTGTCACTTCTTTTGCTATACTGATGGTCACAGACCCCAGCTCACTTCTTGACATCACAGTCTCCGTAAAACAACATTCAGATTGCATTGTGCTTGGCATTTCAAGAATATAGGCCATTCTTGCTTCTTATCTTCGCATACTAGCAGGTTCTTCTCTATTGCTTTAGTGTAGGTGTCTGCTGCCAAAATGGGCTCTACTAAATTTCCCCTGATGCCTTGACACCGACTGATGGCTAGGGATGATGGGAGTTGTTTTTCAGAATATCTGGAGAGCCAAAGGTTGCATACCCCTGCTAGGTATGGGTTTGGCATTAAATGATCTCAGCTTATAGTTATGGGTTGTCGTCCTGGGCAGACACCACCTTTTATATTCTCCTACCAGCAAATAAGTCTTCCCCCCCATTATTTAGGGATTTTGTCAGGCTGTGTTTTTATAACTCAACAGACATAGGTCACCATCTTGGGCACAAGTCTGTTCCCATTCTTTTTAAGCCTATTCTCCATTAGAGACTCTTGTGGGTTCATGGTGTCCCTCCATGAAGTTGGGAAGACATTTTTCACAGTATCAAAGAATCACATATGAAGAATAGCTAAAACAATTTCTGATGATTGGGTTGCAATTACAAGCAAGTGTGACGTTAATTGTATGTTGTATTTTCCAAATACAGATAACATGTTCTATTGTCATTGCAAGCAGCAAAGGGATGTGTTTCAGCCCACTGCAGTGCAGAATGGTGCGGCTGCACTCTGCAATGGCACATAGAAGATAGCCTTCATTATGCAAATGCTTTGCTTGTCTGTGGGAAAGTAATGTATTTCATGATGTAGCATCCTGAAACCGGAGATATGGTTTGTTCTCAAAAGCAGTAAATAAAAGAGTACACTTAGTCAAGACAAAAGCATGGTATCCAATGGTAATGAAACCAAAGGGTGGTGATGGGTGACATATTATGGAAATCAGGATCTGAAACTCTGTAAGCTTACCATTGGGTATAGATCATTCCAAGTGAAGTGTACTCTCACACTACAACACTACCATGCCTTCTCAAATGTCAGTCCTTTGGCAAATTCATTACACATTGAATATGTTTAGTGCCATCCCTATTGACAAAGGAAATGCCATGTACTTTTCCAAGCCAAGGATCAAAGAATTTAGAATAGGGAAACACTAACCCACCTCACAATTATGAGCCACATCAGGTAGTCACTTGTGTTTCCCCCACCTATTCTTGACAACCAAATGAGCCACCCTAGATCCACAGCCTGCACCCTTTTCCATGAGGTCCTAAGGCCCTTCTGCAGCCAACGCTGAACTGTGTTGAGAAGTGGTGCCCATCATTAAGTGTCTGGCCCGGCTTGAAGAACCTGGGAGGATCTTGCAGTCACCCCAACAAAAAGCTTAGAAAGAGGATTGAAACCTAGAGTGCACAACAGACATGTGTAAACGTTGGTTAAGTTTCCTTTTGGAGCTTTGTGATTTTGACACACTGATTACCTTAATTGACCTCCAGAGGCAATTTATTCTTTTAAATTATACCTTCATTAATGTTGGCCAGGGTTTAGAGCCTGGACATATTACTAGGGACAGTTTTAAGTTAATTTGTGATGTACCATGGCTTCAGATAATTATGATTATGATTTTGTTCCAGACATTAGTGGGGAGAGTTGAACATAGACCAATGGAGATCACTGCTACAAGGGTAAGGGGTGGGGAAGCTTGGCCAACAGTATTGTCATGTCTTGCTGACCTGAATTGATGGTGTGGAGTTCTAATGGAAGCATTGCAATGATGGAAAAGATATATGGAAAAAAAGATGGGAAGGAGTAGGAGAAAGATATAGCATATGACACAGACTGGCTAAAATTGATGAGAACAAATAGTTTGGACCATTTTCACATTGGGATGTGGCTAATATGCAGCACAATCTGATGCTTGGTTGAATCTTAATTTGGCTGGTTCACTTTAAAATTCCAAATGTGTTTTGACTTCGTTTGACAACACGATAGGATCCCGACTACTGTCTGCGGAAAGGTGGAATTGGACCTTTGACAACTGTTTATGAGTTAACGCACAGATAGTCCAACTCAAAGCTGGCATCTTGCTGCAAGCCACCTCTGCATTTTCGCACCATTCTATCTGTCACTCTATGCTGGCTATTTAACAGTGGCCAGCTGCACATTTGCCTTTCTCACATAACAGGGTTAATGCAATAATCCCCCTTCATTTTTTCTCATTCTGTTTCCTCTCTTATCTCCTCAGCCTGACTTTGTATGGAGGGCCTTGCGGAGACGAGACACCTTGGTGCATTAGCAGTTTTGCTTATTTATTGGTTGCATTTTCTGTTATGGGGGCAAGCCCCATAACCCCCGCCTCCTCGCTTCTCCCCCACTGCCCTAAAAATCCATAACATTTTTTTCCATACCCACCCACATCAGAAATTGCATCAAAATGGCAGCCTCACCAAGTGTAATGCAATGTGCATGAAAAAATGAGCGGGTTCAAAACCAGGAACCCTGCAAACCCCTTCCTCGGCTGCTCCCCTCATACTCCTCCCACTTATCTTTCAAAGTCGTTCCTTGCTGGCTCCATTGCTATTCTCCAATGCATACATACATTGATCTGCCAAACCCCTTCTCACAACCCTTCCCCCTTTTCTGAGGACCAGACTCAGTGCTCCATCTTTCTACTTGTCCTCTAATCCACATGGAAAGAAATCCTAATGAATGCTAGTTTCTATGTATAATATTCTGTTTAAGAGCAAGTAGTACATTTGCATGGTCCCTCTGAGATGTACCCTTTTCTTTCTGGAGTCAGAGTGAGAAATTACCTGGACCTTTGTTCACAACTGTTTTAACAGTCTGTCCAACCTCCCTAAGCAATATACTCCTTATCAGGAATTGGATAGACATAACCAGTATCTTGATGACATGCAACTGGCACAGCAAATGGATAGCATACCAGCTTTTGGACTTTTCTGACTTGTGGATGACCAAGGGTCAGACCTACAATGGAAAATGTCTATCTATAACAATCCATCTCTATCACTTGCTCACTCTCTGTCTATGTCTAGGAAAATAACTGCGGGCTCCCTCAGTATCACCCGTTTTTCAATGTATTCAGGATCGGACCAGGAGGTGGAACGCTTACAAGATTTGGGTAATCGGGTGCAGGCAGCCAGATTAACCTGTCCATGCCAAAACCTTGCTTCTGGAGCATTTGAGGATTCATTAGAATCTTTCAGAGAGGTAGCAGGATGAGGTGTGTTTGCTACCTGGAACATTTTACTCTAAGCAAGGATTTTAGGGATTGGTTTTTGGTATTGCTCAATAGAATATTTTGCAAAAATCTTGAAAAGGAGTTTTGCATATTTCACAGAAAGACAGGCTAGGCTTAGATATTGGGTCCATGTCTGCTTTGTGACAGATGTCAATCACTTGGCAAACAGCCAGATGTATTTAAACAGGCAGTTATTTTGGGATATTTCCATATTTCACAGAACTTAGCCTTGGTAGGCCTTTTGGATTTTCAGACACATTTCACTTTGTTTGCGAGGCCCATGACCTACTTGGTTAACATTGTGTGCTTTGATGGCTTGATTGAGTCTGTGCTCATCAGAATTGAAAATAGCACACTAGCCACAGCCACTTGAATTCGGTGTTGGTGATCAGGCCATGGCATTAGTGGGAGGCTGAATCGATGCGTGATTTACTCAATAAACGGCCCGCCTGCCTGTATGGAGGATGAATCTGCTCTGGTGTGACCTTATTGAGGGACTGCAGATTGCCCCAGAAGATGAGGGGAGGTGCACAATCCCACAACACTATCTTTAACAGGGCTACCAGCATAGGAGGTATATGAGGTAATAAGCAGCAGCAAACAAAGTCCTCAAGAACAGGTGTCAAACATAGGTGTGGTAGAGGAAGGCATGGACATTACTTGGTTCATGGTAGGAACAGTTGCAATTTTGGGGGTTCATGAATCTGAGCTGGCAGCCCTGCACTGCTCTTGGCAGCAACTACAATTAACAGACCAACCCTGTCTGCAAGTACTCCAAGCATAGTAACACTGTTTGAGGTGGCCACTAGTACTCCGTTATCTTTAGTATGCCTGTGGCTGACATGCCACTGCGTCCAGTCCATAACCCATCTTCCCTAACAACTGAGTGTAGCAATTCAGCACATCTTCCAATGTTGCCACAGACCCAGGATCCCTCCTCTGTCATATGCTTGCATGGAACACAAGATCTGCTCTAATTTAGGCTCATTATACACTTCCGTAAATGCTTTGCAAGCATTGCAGGCGCAACACAAACTAAAATCTATGCTATTACACTGGACTTCATCTTCAACATTGCATATCCTTGACTAGCGGTGTGAGCAAAGCACTGATATGACTAGAGATCTAATCACAGCTGGATTTTGGACAAACATTCAAATGACTCGGTGGCAGATCATGAACATTGTTTGCTTTGCGCTTGGACCCTTTGAGGAGAGCACAATGTATAAGAAAGTAAAATACCAAAAAAGACAATGGAACATGAATACACAAGTGACAGGCATTATGAAACTGGTGAGACAAGTGATGATAATCTTATGATGATTAAAGCATTAAAAAAAAAAAGCATGAAAGAAAACCTATTATCCATTGCGATTGGTCACAAACCAGACATCGATCAATCAGAGGGCATTCAGAAAATGATAGGATATGTTCCTCTTTTTTGTTATAGGGGGGGGGGGCCTCGCACGTGAGGAACCAATAAACTATTAGAAAAGTAACAATTGAGCACAGGCTACCAGGGCCGGTCTTACACCAGATTGCACCCCAGGCGGAAAGCATTGTTGTTGGCGCCCCTCCCCCCCCACCCCTAAAAATGACAACCAAAAAATGTCCCAGAATGTTTGATCTAAGGTACCCTATGAATGGGGCCCCAGTTTCCCAAAGACACAAAGGGTCTGCCCACTACTTGTATCTCTTGCTGCCGCCATGCAATATGTGGCCAGCACCTTGTACTTATTTAATGTCGTAACTGTAAGCACTGTTCTTTTCTATCAATGTAACCTTTCTAGTTAAAGCACCTTGGCACCTCAGGGTTTGGGCGCTATATAAGAACAATAAATAAATAAATAAAATCTGCTTCAATGACGTTTAAGAAATTTTCAAGAAAAACAAAGCAATGTAGCAGGAAGACAAAATGAACTGGTGACTAGACATGGCAAGAATCACTCTTGATGACCTTTGAGGGAACCACAAACTTTTCTGGACAACCCTCCTTAAAAGTTTGAAAGCCAACACCCGAAATGCCACTGGTTTAAGTTCTGCTCGAGCTGGTTCATGTCACTCTTTTTGACACCTTAAATGCACTGAACCCCAACGATGACAGGTTGGGGGGGGGGGTCACATGCACAGAGAACATGTAATTGACTAAGTCTGGGGGCTGTAGTTGCAAACGTGGATCCATCACCTGCCCTTACACAGAAACATGTGCCACACATTCTGCAGTCGCTGTCATGTTTCAACATGTAACCTGTAACAGCCAGTGTCACATGTAACGACCTAAACTCGTGGTTAGTGTGTAAAAACCCACTAAACTTCAGGAGCTTCTGTGCACAGACACTGCCTTGCTACGTAAACGTTTTCTGTGCCACAAAGTATTTAAACAGTACCTCTTTGTGGCAAACTATGTTATTCAAAGTGATAAGCCTATACCCTAGTGTCTGTGTATGAAGGTTTCGTTGAAACTTGAAAGTGGTAAATTTGGTCAACGTATACACTACATATAATACTAACGGAGGGGGGAGGCTGGGGTTATGCGGGAAAGGACAGGAAGGAAGTGGACAGGGTGGAGGGGGTGCATGGGAACCCCCATTACAAGTAAATAAAAACAAGAATAAAATGCAACCAAATTAAGGTCGACCAAATTCACCACTTTTGAATTTGTGCTGATGAGGCAAGGCAGAACCCCACTCCGCTCGCTCCGTACTCCAAACGTAGGCCTTGATCCCTCAACCACTGCTTCTATTTGGCGGGCACCAGGGAAACCCTTTACCTAAGGGCTTGATCTTCATTAGAAGATCCGGAATATGAGCGACAGGTTGGAGGTATGCAGGGCTTTAAGTGGGGCGGGGCTTGCCGGGGTCCACTAATCTCCCGTGGCAGCCCCGGCCACTACACAAAAATGCTTTTTTACTATAGGTTGAAGCTCTCGCTCGTGTGCTAGAGCTTCAGGCTTCAGAAAATAATGCCTTTCAGCCATAATGGTGGCGCTGCTCCTGCGAGGCATCCATTTAACCAATGGATGCCCGTGGGCCGGTGCCACCATTATGGAGAAAACATGAGGCCGCTGGAAGCAGAGGCCTTGTTTCCTAAATCCTGAAGCTCCCACGGATTCGGTGGTGAGGGCCAGGGCCACCATTAAGGCTGAATAGGCGAGGCACTATCGCCTGCCAGGCCAGCCTTTAGAAAATAAATGCAGAGATCAGCACCTGGGGAAGAGGGTGCTGATCTCTACAAAAGGCTGCCTGGCAGGGGTGCCAGTAGCCCATTGAGCCAGTGCTCAAGGGGGCGCGGCCTAACGGGCCAGCAGGCGTCCCCCGCCGTTAGGCCAGGCCCCCTTGAAGAGTCCCGGCTCATTTTGTAGTGCCACTTAAGGCATTGGAGGGATGGGATGGGGTGAGGCAGACAGACTGTTCTTATATGTATTGTCTCGGGAAGGCCTGGTATTGAAAGCAGGCGAAATATGTGATTTGCATTTGTGTAACATTTTATTGTTTTTTTAAACAACAAACTGCAATGAACGCAAACAGTTACGATGTGGGAATGAACACTGAAGGGGCAGCAGATTGTGGCACACACACACAGTTTTAAATTGACTGTACTTTGGAAGTTGTTTTGAGTTGGGGTGGAAAGGAAGGACACCATAACTGAAAATAATCAGCCATGTCGGTCATCATGTACGTCTATGGCAGCTGGCATTACCACAAAGCCCCATGGATCCCATCTGGTGTTTTCTGGAGGTGGTAAGAGAAGAATTAACTTTACACATTCTGTCACCAAACTCCTTGCAGAAAATGACATTAAAATATTAGAGAACGTCATTTAGAGGAGGAACGCTAGTTTCCACCTGTAAAATAGGTTTCAGGCATTTTAACACTTTCAGACCAATAACTTTTGAGAATTATCACTTAAAGATGAAATGCATACTAGATACGATATGTGAACGGGGTAACTTGTCTCTGGGAATATTCTGCCTTCAGTTTTTGCTGCACAAATGCAGAAAGCAGAGCACAAGAACATGCACACACGTACATGCTAGTAATTCTATCTGTGCAGAAGTCATTTACATCCCGTGTGAAAGCCAGAGCAACTGTTCTGCTTGGAACCACGCAAAGCCATTTGCAGCACGGGGCCATTGGGCCATTAGAATTCACAAAGGAGACAGAGATGTGGGGGAGTGGGTCTGCGGGCTCCGTCGCCCCGTCTCAGCACATCATTCAAACTTGATCCGATGACCAATTAATTACCTTTGTTACTGAAGTCATCAATCATGACTATCTCGGCCAGGTACATCCTCGGTGTCCAGCAACGTGCACGCCTTGGAAGCAAGACACAGAGCAACACAGGCCTCGCCTCACTGCCCCCCCCCCCCCCGCCTCAAACACTTACCTGTGCGCACGGTTGCACGACCCACTCCTGGGGCTTGTTTTTCAAGTGCAACGCTGTCACCAATGCCAGCAGCCCCCAATCTGTGGCAGAGACGAGTAGCAGTGCTGCAATACACTTCTGTGTGTGCGCGCCTGGCCTGGAGGAGGGCACGTGTTCCCATGGGTCTGGCTGGCGCCAACGGCCCCGGCGCCACCCGGGAAGTCAAAGCAACAAATGTTGCAAATTGGCCTACCAATTACTGCCCTGCCTGAGGGACGAGGCTTCCACTCGCTGCAGTGTGGATATGATTGTAAGTTAACAAGACATTAAAATGATGCATCATTAGGCAGTTTTAGTGTGTTAACTTACGTTCGTATTCCTTTGGCTGGGGCGTGCTACCTGGCCCAGTGGCTTTGCAGTGGCTTGAGGCTCTGGCGAGCGCCCCCTAGAGGCTGACCAACGTCAGGCAGCCGCCTGAGCTGCCAGATGCAAAGACCGGCCCTGCAGACTACCCCGCCCTTCCACACTATATGGCAGGGTATCAACCTACAACCAACTGAAGACTCTTATCGCTTGATCAAAACTTACTAGATTTGTTTTAAACAAAACGTATTCATAATTCATGATAGAAAAACAGATAAAAAAAATATAAATTCACAATCCATTTCCAAATGATATCTCTTAAAAGAATGATATGTGAGCAGTTAATAGTGTGATCAAATACACTATATCAGTCGACAATTAGCATACTGAAATACCTCGATTGATATGCTTGTTCGAAAATGAAAATACAAAAATAGACAATGGAACATGAATACACAAGTGAGAAGCATTGTGCAACTGGTAAGACAAGTGATAACAAATGTATGATGATTTAAGCATTAAAAAAAATGAAAGAAAACCCATTATCCTTTGACGTGGTCATTCATAGGCCAGACAGCTAGACATTTTCAAACATGCATTTATTTGGGGATAAATTCCGGGAGGGAAAAACTAATGATTGAGATGCAAAATTAAAGTAAATGGTAGGTTGGTCAGGATATCTCCACAATATGATCAGCTCCAACCACAGGTCCCGCACCCAGGTGACAGAAAAAAGCTGTCCAACACTAAGCAAGCCCAGGCCAACGTGCTTCCAGGCTGACTGGCACAACAAAACAAAAAGACAATTATAATGCCAGGCTTGCAGTGTTGCCCGCTGTAATAAATTGCCATCCGGTAAGTGTGTGAAAGCCCTGGCTTTTTTGATTCTTACTAAATAATAAAATGATGTAGGTAATTCTATCTCTGAAAGGGAAATCTGCTTATCAGATTCCCTTTTCATATGCTCCATGCCAAAAGCATACTGTGTACTTGTGACTTGCTGCACCAGTATCTTGATTCGCAGCACCTGCTCTACCAGTGGCACAGAGCAGGTTCAGAAGTTACAGATGCCCTCTTTACAGCTGCAGTGACAGCCAAGTGACACAGGGGCTGCAATTAAAATATGTACCCCTGTTCCAAAAATGACATAACTCTGAAGAGGTTGTCCTGGTGGCACAAAACTGTAAATATAAGACAAACGAGTTAGGGCATGGTGGCCAGCATCTTAGAGTTATCCCATCTACATTAAATTGATATCGCACATGTGCCAGTCATGTCGGCCCAGTTCAGCTTTGGAAGGGTTATGAGTATTCCGACAGGCTGGACACTTCCCCAACTTGCAGGAAGGTAGCCTGGTGGGGTACTTCTCTTTGATCCGTTGTAAGGGCAGGTAGCAACCTTCTCCCTGGGACAGCAACTCCACAGAACGCTGGCCTGGGAGCAGAAACCAAAAGGCACATCCATTGACAGAAAGTCAGGCCTCACAAAAGGCTGTCTTTCAAAAGGACTTTGCTCCTCCCCTTCTCAATAGGATCAGAGTTGGGATAGCCAGAGGCATCTGCACCGTTTGGGAGGGTTTTGCCATCTTGATTCTCTGCCTCCATTTCTCTATCCTGTCCTCTGCACTTCCTCTGGAGAAAAGCACTTTGGGTGTGACATCATAAGAGCAACATCCACACATTTCAAGAGCACGGATTAGATTCCTGAAGAAAGCTAGCTTTAGTCCAATCACCTTGGTATTTTTGACTATAAAAGAATGCGTCTCCCACCACTTCTTTGAATCACCTGTACTGAACCATCCTGAAGATTTTGTTGGACCCTGCTGAAAATGCAGTCCTTTCTAAAGTTCTCCAGTTGTTGGGTGAAGGCAGAGGTTTCAAAGGCAGAAGCAAGATCTGTCTCCTAACCATCCCCAGGGACCATTGGAGGTGAACACTGCTGCTGGACATTAAGCCTGCCTCTCTGCCAGCTGTGACGATCCTACAGATTATGTCACTTCCCCCAGGTGAGAGGCCCTCTCCAAGAGTCTATGGAGGTGAGTTTGCTAACCAATAGTGCCCCTGTGAATGGTAACATGCAGGAGGATCTCATTGAGAGATACTCCTCTGCTGGGGATAAGGACATGATTGTGACACACAACCCCCTTAAATCGCAACCCAGTCGGTTGACGATTGAACCTAAACCTTGTGGGTCTAAGCTCATGACTAAAACCATGTGTGACTGTGTAACATCGAACCACCTGATAGTTTGGGTACTGAGACGAATACGCTTTCGACCACGCAGCAAGCGTCTGTAAAAAAATACCAGCCCAGCTGTAGTTAATGAAATGGATCGTACATCAGGGTGTGTCCTACTATATCAGGGCATCAGAAACAAACAAAGGTGGGAGAGTACCAAGAAGGGTACAGAGGAGAGTACTAGAGAGTGAGAAAGTACCAAGAGGACAGAGGAAGATTGAGAGCGAGTCGAGACTGGATTGACCGACTCATGGATGAGAACGGGGCCCGAAGAGAAGGCAGAGGTTGAGAGACTGAAAAAGAACGAGACGCGTTTGGCAATCAAGGCCGAGCATATTGCAGAAGGTAGAACAGGACAGTCCGCGAGAGGGGTGTGAGCGTGTGGTTTAGGAGAATGCACAAGGACGCCCAGCAGGCTGCACTGGTGTTGGGGGAGAAGTAGAAGCAGAGACTGGAACACACGTTCTGTACAAAGACAGAATGCCAAACCTTTTCAGAGTTACACTTAGTGGCCGGCAGGTAAAAATAAGACCACAACCAAGAACTAATTCTCGTGATGAGTGGAAAGCATTTCAGAGGGCCGGCAGAGTGCCTAAAAGAAAAACAAAGTGCACAGCAGTGACATGACCTGTAGTGGGTGAATCGTCGGATCCCACAACTATGCCAAGACTGCTATCCCAGGCTTGCTACAGAGAAGGGAGAATCAGCAGGGGACAACTACAGAGTGCTGGTGGCGCTCGGACCTATATGAGAAGGACAGTCGAAGCCACTATCGATATCAGACGAATAGGCACAGTGGGGCTGCAAGAATTGACACCCCCCAACTGAGAAGGCTAATGGCATCATCCAAAATCCTACCAACCCGGTGAAGCATCCTGGTCCCAACACAAGTAACAGGAGTGAACGAATGTCTGGGAGAGAGTGGACGAGCTATTTAAGAAACTCTTTAAACATTCCATGAAACTTTAAGCAACAAGGGCGAACCGTAAATATAATGAACTGAGAGCACTCACAACACTAATTGAGAAGACACGTTATCTGTGAACCCAAGACCCCAACTCCCTGAAACGCCATAAAAGTGGGTTACCCATCAACCCTGGAAAGTACAAAGGCGACTAAAAGGGTTGGAGATCCGGGATAGTTTATGCTCTCCTTCTCCCTCTAAACATTGAATAGCTGGGGGTACCCCTGTCAAAGGAGAGAAGGGCCTGTTTTACCTGTATCGTTGTGTTAGCTCTTGGTTTGTAGACCTTTGAGGGATGAGTGAGAATTGTAGCCTCTACTCCTCCTTGTATTCCTGCATTGCAGAATTTGTCACACTCGCACATCTTTCATCTTGTTCTAGCTTTCTCATCAGCTTCTTGTCATCCTTGGGTTTATAGCACTGTAGAGGAGCAGGTGGATGCATTCTCCTTATTCACCGCCCCCTCACCCCTGTCCTATCGGAATGGCAGCCTAGGAGTTCAAATTGGAACCAAATGCACAGGTTTATGAAATATGTCCATACCCCGTCGACTATATGAAAGACGATATGCACTCAGGCAGCCAGCCATTCATAAGATACACTCACGTTGACACTGGAAAAAAACTACCAAGAAGGATGTCCCTTGCTGAGCTGTGGAAATGCGGCCATGGATAAAATGATGCGCAACATGGATGTACAATAAACAGTCTAACGCCAGCAAAAGAGTGTCCTAAAGAAGATATGAACCTATGCTGAAACTTTATGAAAATATATAAGAATTACGATGTAATTGGAGCACTAAGAGAAACATCTACTCCATGATGCAGTGTTTATGAATACAAAGAAGAATGAAGTGACTCACTCGTCAATAACTGTAAATAAGCTGAAACACAAAGTAGAAAGAATACAAAAAAGCTTTCTTTTAAGAGGTAATATTCAATGTTTAGGACTACCATCAGAACAATATGGATGACAGCGTATGTCAATCAACCCAAGTACCTCAAAATACAAGCCCGGAATCCTAACATGGAATGAAGATGAAAAAGCTGTTTTCCTTGCGAGATAGAGGAGGACATTGGCTTTGAACAAAGGATGCTATTTCGAGAGATGAAGGGGAAAGCACGAAGGGAGTCTAACGAGCAGACCACGTGAAAGGACATTTCACAAGATTAGGAGGAACAACAACATTTACTGATGCCAAATATTGGATAATTAAAAAGGGCATAAATGTCAATATGGGATAGAGTGAGCAAGTCTCTAAAGGCTAAAAGGAGAACTGCACCCAGCATAATTGAATCTATGGTGTTAGATGCACAGTCGAAATTAACAAGTTGATGATCTTGCAACACCCGATGAGGAACTCACGAATAAGGGCGATTCTTTAGGTCTGGGGGTAAGATAGCTGTGTACCTACAATCACTTGAATGTCCCGATATAGTGCAACCTGGAAAGGTCAGTCTCCAAATGGAAGACAATTACATGAGGCCTACCGATGAGAGGGTGGCCTAATTGGTAAACAAGGGGAGAGCTGAGGCATTGCCAATCACCTGGGATTCGTTTCAATGTACGTGCTGCTAACAAGCCGAATGTCCAAGGTTGGATTTGGGTTGCAAACTAATTAGAATAGCCTGCTATGCAATGTTACATACATTTTGCAAACTATTATTCCACTGCCATATTTTCTGCTATGACGAGTACCCTACACCACGTGTTTAGAAGTAGCTCACAGTGTGTCTCACAGATGAGACCACCAATGAGAGACTAACACGCACATTTTCTATAAGTATAAGTGGCCAACGGAGGAAAAGGAGCTCCCTCACACTGCTCGAGTAGTGTACCTTCATCAAGCTGCCTTGTTCGTGTACTGAGGTAAGCGTGGGTGTGCCACCTAACCCCAGATGTCTGCATCCTCCTGAACAGCGAGCATAGTGCAATTTGCACAATATTATCCTGCCACATGCCCTTCCCTGCTGCATGGCTGTGCCCCTCACATTAGCCACATCAAGAAGAAAGCCCTGTGTGCATCCCAACCCCTTTCCGTGCCACGAGATCCGGACCATTCCAAAATTGCCGCCCCGATGACCTGAGGCCACAGCTGCAGCCTAGCTTTTGCCATCCTACGTTTGGACCTGCTGATTGGCCCAATCAACCACTTAATTGGCCAATCCACAGCCCATAGGCAAGAGCCAGCCCACTCACAGGAAGGCCCTCGATAGCAAGGCCCCCTGCCTATCAAGAGGCGTTAGAGGCCAGGGCCAGGAACCCTGCCCGTCAGCCGCAAGCCCTATACCTGCAACCTATCATCCGGGTAAGCTGTTTCAATCACGCACCTCCTCCTAATAAGCTGTTCTTGTGTGATACGCCACAGCCTGTCGGCCTTACCCTTGAACACTCTGCCCCTAACGCCATTCTCCAGACGCCATCATCGATGCGGCCACTGTACATTATAATGGCCAACTTAATACTCGTGCATTGCACTGCACTATAGAGTTGTCCTACCGGACATGGACCAATACAAACTTTCATTTAATTATACCTGTTCAACCACGCTCACTCATTTGAAAACAGCAATATGAAACTGTGTATTGTGAATTGCATTTTGTAGAAACAACGTAAATCAATGTGTTGCATGGAAAGCTTGCTCTGATTCAGTATAGTTCTATTGTGTATAACTGGAAATAGCCAAACCCTATTCAGATATACAGGTTATGAAACATTATTCTGTCCCTCACGGTTGAATTTACTGGAAATAGCCTACCTATAGCTATATGTGCATTCCAACAAGCATATCTTTGTATCTGCCATGCTTACTCAGAAACAGCTTAACTCACTCAGCCATTAATGTCTAAAACTGCTGCAATTTAGCAAGCCATACGTGTTTTGGAGTAGCCCATCTCCTCATGATTATGCATTTTTAAAGCAGCCAAAATCACTTAGCTAACACCGTCTGAAAATAATAACCATCTGCAGCAAAGAGTGTTTTGATTTTACATATTATTGCAACTGTTAGACATATTCCACACTAGCTATTCGAGATTTAGCCATCATCTATGCTAATCGTGATAAGCACAATCTGCGCCAGCCTAACGCCTTACCGAACAGCCTAACCCATGCTCTCTCACCTCATCCGCAGTACGTGCCCCATGCCCCACCACCTTAGCCTACTTTGCACACTACTCACATTTAACTTCATATTCATTTATGTCAGGATGGGTCCTTCTAACAGTAACAACTCCATCAGAGGATACAGTCACACCTTGACTAACCCTCCCAGGCCCGACCACTCCACTCATTACAACACTCTTGCACTAGTTCACACATTTAACTGCCAGCACAGACTTCACAGACTCGGAACACGCACACACCCTCAGATCAGTGCCCTTCCCACACAGGTAGCACACAGAAACTCCCGTTTAGGAACCTGCATCTATTACAGGCCTAATTCGACCCAACTGCACCTTAAGACCCACAACCCCATCACCTTTACACTGCCCCTCATAAAGCCTGCCCATAACGCCTGCAAACAACACAACCCCACACCTAAAAACTGACAAACTAATGCAATCCAAAAGGACTAACCCATCACTACACTACAAATGCGCCTTACTCAATGTTCGCTCTCTCAATGCCCATGCTCTTGAAGTCAATGACCTAATCATAAGTCAGGACTTAGATCTACTAGCCATCCCAGAAACATGGCTACATGAGGGATCCGCCGCACCATCTCGCTAGCCCAACCTAAAAACTAAGCTATCCTCAGACAGGATAGGTCTTCTAAAATAGGAGGGGGGGTAGCTCTAATTTTCAGACAGGCGTTATCCATTAAGCCCATAGCCCACATAGATGAGGGTAATACAGACATTCTATCAGCCAAACTATCACTCTCACCTAGGGACACCATTAATATCAACGTCATCTACCGGCCACCGGGACTCAATCCAGACTTCCAAGGACTAGTCACACACTTACTTAGTGAAAATTTAAAAGACAGCACTAGAACCCTACTTCTAGCTGATCTTAACTTAGGATTCAATGACCAAGCTGCTACCTCTCTCACCAAGGACCTCTCAGATATGGGCTTCTCCAAAAAAATTACAACCCCACCCACTATAAAGGATGCATCCTTGATTGGGTGGTAGACCATAATTGACACTCAGTCTCCTCCAACACTGTTCTCCCATGGACAGACCATCACTGTCTACAATTCACTGTCCCTACAGCTCCAAACACCAAAACTACTACACCAGCTCCTGCTACTTTGGCAAGAAGCGCTAAAAAAATAACTGGACAACATCAGAGCCCATCTCGACCTCCCATGCTTAGCTCTTCCGTTTTCACAAGACCCAAACATCCTAGCAGACATATTTGTTATGTTACAGACATTTGTATGAGTGCACGTACACCCAAGGGCATCTTGGCACTGAAGAGGCAAAAACAAGACTACCGCTGCATAGGAACTAGAAGTGTAATTAGAAAAGCAGGGTTATTAAGCTTCAACGGAAAGCAAGATGATCGGAGGTGTCGCGCAAGGGAATGGGAAGGTCGTTCCACACCCTTGCAGCAGCAACTGAAAAGGCTCGCCCACCCTTACGGGCCAGCTTGAAACGAAGGACCTCCACCTGCCGGGCAGTTTGAGAACAAAGAATGCCAGTGGGTTGGTAGGGAGAGAACTTTAATTGCAGATATTCTGCTCCCAGTCCATAGAAGGCTCGATGTACTATACACAACATGGACTTGAACATAATCCGCTGAGCAACAGTGAGCCAGTGTAATTGTCGCAGCAAGGGGGTCATATGAGCTCCAAAAGGCGGACGGACGATAGAACGGGCAGCAGCGTTCTGGAGTAGCTGTAAACTCCGAATAAGGTAGCTGGCCTGGGCTAGATATAATAAGTTACAGTAGTCCAGCAAGCTGAGGACCAAGGCACCAACCACAGGTGCATGGCTGGCCGTGGGAATGAAAGGGAGGACTTTCCGGAGGACTCCGAGTTTAAGATGGGCTGATTTACAGATCAGATTGGCTCATCCATGATCAGAGTGGCAGAGAACCGTACTCCCAAATTCCCGACAGAAAGAACAGGGATAGGTAGAGGGCCCAATGAAGAAGGCCAGAAATTGGCTGTCCAGAATACTTAAGGTGTAGATGTGCCCACAACCAGGACCTCGGTCTTGGTACATGGATGACGCTTAACTGACTTAAGCTGAACGGTACCAAGTTCTTCCAGACATGTTTTAAGACCGTTTGCTGTTTCAAGTTTTGTCGGGTCCAAACGGACCAGTATCTGGGTGTCATCTGCGTATGAATAAAAACGGAACCCATGAGATTCAATAAGAAACAGAAGGTATCTTATGTAGATATTGAACAGAATAGGGGAGAGTGCCGATGCCTGAGGGACTCCACGGGAGGGAGAGGCAGGGGCAGAGCAAAACGGAGGGTGGGAGACTGACTGGGAACGACCAGTGAGGAAAGCTGTAAACCATTTAAGGAGAAGAAAACTTCCAAATAATTGCCAAAAAAGTACAAAGACTCCATCTTCATTGCTAAATCTGAAGCTTACAATTGCTGAATCTCCGACACTAAATTGCAAACCAAAGAACTCTTCACTATACATAAGGAACTCACAGACCCTCCCACTTGCACTGATGAGATTATCAAGGATGAAGCTTGGTGCACTAGCATACAATCTGCCAGAGATCCACAAAAATCTTAAACCATCGCAATGGAAGGGCAATGTGTGTGCGCCCCCCTGCAACCCCCCAGATCATAAAGGAGTGCACTGAGCCACTTGCTCCTCTACTGACTGCCTTCATTAACTCTTTTAAAACCGGCATAGTCCCGGACGGCCTTAAAGAGGCATTGGTGCGACCCCTCTTTAAAAAAGCCTATACTAGACCCCTCTCAACCCAACAACTACCGACCCATAATGACTGTCCCATTTCTTCTTAAAATATTAGACAAGGCCGCCCACAGTCAAATCCAACTCTACCTTGAAACCAACTTGATTCTAGGAAAAAGACAGTCAGGTCTTCCTCCTCCTCCAACAAACAAGTCAGCGCCATCGTCTCTGCCTCCGCCCTGAGCACTAAGCTCATCAATGCCATAAAACCTTTCCTAACAAAGGATAACTGTCTCTCCATTGCCAGAGCTCCTATAGGGGCCAATCTGGATTACTGTAATGCGCTCCTAGCCGGTACCTCAAAAAAAAAAAAGAAAAAACATTAACAGACTACACAAAATAATTTGCTTAGAGCTGCTCTCAGTATACCTAAAAAGACCACATCACAAGTAAGAAAGGCGGCTCACTGGCTACCAATCAAAGTCTGCATCACGTTCAAAATCCTTACCACTACACATAAATGCATAAACTACACAGCACCATCATACCTCTCAGACACACTATCCAGATCACTCTCTACAAGGCCCATCAGATCTCATTACTCTAACCAACTTGTTGTACCACGCATTAAACAGAGGTAAGGCTGGAGGGTTAGGCTTCCCTTATCTTGCTCCTAAACTCTGGAATATGCCCCCCACCGCACTCAGAGCTGAAACGTCTACATGCCTTCCGAAAAAAAAACTCCAAACCACTCTCTTCAACCAACACCACCATCTTTTCCTGCCCCCCTTCCTTATGCCTCCTAGCTGCCCTCTACCTTCTGTACATATCATGACTCTCTGTTGTGTTTTTTTTTAATGTAACTAAGCTATGATCACCTTCTGTAACAAGCGCCACGATGCTTCCGGCTGTTGTGCGCAGTACAAATGTGAATAAATAAGTATGATCCTCTAATCCAATCCCACCCCTCAATAGTTTTCTACTGTTTGCCACGTAGCATGACGTCATAAATGACGCATCTAGCATTATATAAGCTATAAACGAATGATAAGAGTGTGATATTAGATGAGTCAATTTGATGAGTGTTTATTCACCCTGATTTACTTCTTTAGATAAATGCAGTATTTTACCATCTCCTTTGAATCTGTCCGGTTATTTAGTCTGAAATATTTTACTGGTAATTCCATCCAGCACAACTGATACTTCAAGGTCCTAGAGCACAGCATTCAGTCCTGGTTGGGTTTTAGCCTCAAATTGGGATGCACTACAGAGGTGGACAAGCAGGCAATACCATGCTCATTTTTCTGGGATTGTCGGAGTTTCATCATCTTGTTTACTTGCATTTACCATATCCATTGTTATATATCATACAAGTACTATGTTCAAATATACAAGAAAACAAGCTTCTGGAATTAAATAATGACACAGTCCTTTTTACTTGCATGCCCTTTATAAACTTAAATATCATGGCATCTATAAAATCAAGGAAACTGCAATCCACGAACACCAAGATAATTATCAATCAAAGTGTGCTTTGTGTGCTGGACTAATTAATGCAAGATCAATTGTTAAGAATGACGCCGCACGTAATGACCTTATTAAGTCACAAAAATTAGATGTGCTTTTCCTTACTGAAATTTAGTTTGCTACAAGTGCTGTTACTCATTTTCATCTTTGGTACCTGTTAATTTTCAAATCTAATGGCTCAACCGTGAAACCCAGAAGGGGTGGGGCTAGGGGGGACTGCCATTATCGCCAGGCCTTCTTTGGACTGGGATGAGACTTCCCAATGTATGCTTGCAATCTGTCTCTATCACCTACCCGCCCCTAACAGTTAGCTCTTTGCTACCAGCATCACGACTCTACTGGTGCTTTTTTAGAAAAAGAAAATCAAGAGCTTTTCCTTGGTGCAGAAGCCCTTCATTACTGTAACTTAATTATTCATAGAAGTTTAAATATATAGTGAGAGATCCTTGATGACCCAGACTGCGTCAAACTTAATGAATTAAATTCTCCAATCCCTCAATCTTTCGCTGCTCATGATCTCTGCCTCTGATAAATGTTGTCACGGTTTAGATTTAGTATTGTTTAAAGGTCAAACTACATCCTATCAGGACACTATCCCAGTCGTGTGGTCTGATAATCACATCGTAACTTTCTGTATTCAGACAGATCACGCAAGACAACACAAAGCTTTCCTGTCCACTGATAGCATAAAAGGCCTTAACATGATAACAGGCATGCAAATATCAACCAGACTGATGTCTTTTACCCTTCATTTTAATTGTGAGGACTTTTCACTCCAACATGTCTATTCTACATCAAGTCTGTGACTTGAATGCACTTCTTCAATCCAGGAGCAAGTAAAAAAAAAAAGAAACATAACAATACGTGGTACACTGGATCACTAAGGGCCCTAAAGAAAGTACCGAAAGAAGGAAAAAACCTGCCTTGAATCTAGAGATCCTCTTGACCTCCAGGCTGCCGGAAGAAACATTGAACCTATATAAAAGGACAATCAGCCAAGTCCTTTTTCCTTCAGAACCAGATAGATATTGCCGATAATAGACTGAATAAACTTTTTGAAGTAATCTTAGTTAAGCCACCATGCATTTCAGCCAGCATATCGCCCTCTCTTCAATTGGCCAATGATTTTAGTGAGTTCTTTATGAAGCAATGTAACTCTATTCAATTGAATATGGACTCTCAACTCCCCAAATTTCAATCCCATTTACCAGATTCCAACTTCATTACACCCACCGTACTGACATCACCAGAATTCTTCTTTACCTCGGTTACCCCATAGGAAATAAGCATTCGAATTTTTAAACTAAAACCCACAATCAATTATGATTAAACTACGGCCTGTCTTGCCAAACAGCAGGTCCACTTACTGTGTGATTTTATCACTGCTTATTTCAATATTCCCTTGACGCAAGTTATTGTGCCAAAGGATCTCAAAAGATCCCAACTCCTTTGCTCAAAGAAAACCCTAATTGGACCTTAAGTTGCGCTCTACTTTCTACCCTATTCCAGGCCTGTTATGATACTTGAGAAGATAGTCACTTCACAACTGCAAAACCTTCTTGAAGAACATGGTATTCTTGACACATTTCAGTCTGTTTTCAAGCCATCTTATGGCACTGAAACAGCTCTTGGGGCTCTGTGCGATTTCATTTTGAGGTCTGCCGATTAAGGTGCTATTAGCATGATCGTAATGCTTCACCCTTTCGACAGTGTTCGATAGTTGATTTTGATATTCTTGTTTCCTGATTAGCCAAAGATTCTCTGGTGTATGAAGATTTGCTGAAGTGCTTTGTTTATTTTCATTTGAAAACGAACCCAAAAAGTAAAAATGCGAACACATTATTCTGATTCCAGACGGAGTGCACGACGAGTGCTGTTTGGACTGCTTGGAAACTTTCTACTTTGTTTTTGTGTTGCTGGGTGGACCGCTTCTAGTGTGACACCTATTCTCTACATAACACTGTAGTTAGGACAGAGCACCTGCGGAGTGCACGACGAGTGCTGTTTGCACTGCTTGGAATTTTGCTACTTTGTTGTTTTTTTGTCTTTGTGAGCAGACCGCTTTTAGTGTCAACTGATTGGTCATTTTCTGAATTTAACATTTCATAAAGCGACAAAAAAAGAAATTCTTACATATTAACCACATGTGGTAATGTGAATTACTGCCTGTAGTAAAATAGGCTTATCACTTGTTGGACCTCGGTCTATGAGCTAACAATAACTAAGACACCTAATAAGAATGCTAATCCAATTTGTTGCATTATACTCTACTCCTTTACAGTGGCTTATACTTGAACATGGATTAAATGCATTTCATTAGGGAGCTTACACACATTAAATAGCTTTTCTAATAATAAGCTTCAATTATACATTTGTTGCAGGATGGCCAGCGCACTGTCTGATGAGGGAACCATGAATGTTTCTCACAATCCTTGGCAGTTTGGAGACTGTCATCTTAAAAGTTCACTTCATAAATGGTAGTCCAGGTAAAATATAGATCATGAAATACTAAAAAAAAACATTTCTATGACACAACCTGTAAGCAGTTCTCACGTATATTGCATGCTCCTCAATTACTGCATAATTACTACATCTGTTAGCGATATTCCCCAACTCAGCTCAGACAGGAGAATTCTTATTGCGTCTGCTCCATTTCTGCCTGCAACAAATAAGTCAGCCTTTCAACTCCCCAAAGTCAGCTAGAGATAAGGGCCCTATAGTCAGCTCTCTCTCTGCCAGTCCTTCTGCTACCTTCGCCAGTTAGTGAGTGAATGACCCAGCCCTCTCTACCTCAAGCCTTTTTCTCAAAATCATGCGTCATTAAAAGGAACTGCCCTTAAAAAAACATATTAAACATGTGATTTCCTTTGTGCCATTGACAGAGATTCAAACTGCAGCGCTGAAGAGAAAAATGTTACATTCATCGGGTGCTGTTTACTCCTTTTTCATAAATGTACAATGGAGGCAGTTTGAATAAATCAACTTGTATCTCAACCCTGTCATGTATTCACTGCAGAACAAATTTAATTCTACATTTACAATTGGCTTTGTACAGTACAAATATCAATTTTATGAAATGGACCACTTTGCCCCTATGCACTAATGTTATGCACTCATAAGCAATGGCCTAAATTGCATTGAATATTAGTAGGGGAGTATGTTAGTGGGTCCAAGAAAGTTAGTAGAATTAGTATGTTATTTACCTTTCATTGCATTTAGTCCATTGCTGTGGTGTAGTGCAAATGATAAAACCTGTTATGCAGGGTCAAATTCAAATTGGCTGGCATGTGCGTTTTGCTTTATAATACGGACATCTATTGGACACAGCCTGAGGCTCAAACATGAGTCTCACACTCTTGGCCCTAGTTAAAATTCAGACCTGTTTTAAACTGTGGATGATGAAATGCAGAGCTACCTTGTTGAAATTCAGAATAGGGAAAAGTATTTCCCTATACTTCCCTACACTCCATTGTTTATATATGAAAAAAGGAAACGGCACCGGATGAATGTAAAAATGTTCTCTTCAATGCTGCAGTTTGAATCTCAGTCAAAGGCAAAAAGGAAATCTCATGCTATTGAATGGGCTGTTTTGACAAGAGGAGGTTCTCTTTTAATGACAAGAGTTTGACAAAAAGGCTTGAGGCAGAGAGGGCTGGGTCATTCATTCACTCACTGGCAAAGGTAGCAGAAGGACTGGCAGAGAGAGAGCACTGACTACAGGGCCCTTATCTCTGGCTGACTTTGGGGAGTTTAGAGGCTGACTTGTTGGTTCCAGGCAGAAAGTGAGTGGACGTGATAAGAATTATCCTGTCCTATCTGAGTCTGAGATTATCACCAACAGATTTAGTAATTATACAATAATTGAGGAGCGTGTAATATATGTGAGAAATGCTTACAGGTTGTGTGATAGAAATATAGGGGTTGTTGTTTTAAAGTAATTCACGATCTATATTTTACATGAACTCCCATTTATGAAGTGAGCTTTTGTTAAGATAACAGTCTAACTGCCGAGGATTGTGAGAGACACAGTCAAGTTCCCTCATCAGACTGTGCACTGGTCAGCCAGCAACAAATGTGTAACAGAATCTTATTATTAGAAAAGCTATTTAATGTGTGCGAGCTCTCTAATGAAATGCATTTTTATCCATGTTAAGTACAAGAAACTTGAAATGGAGTACAATATAATGCAACTGATAGGTCATTTTCTGAACGTTCATATTTTATAAAGCCACAAAAGAAAAAAACTAATTGGATTAGCATTCTTATTATGTGTCTAAGTAATTATCAGCTCATAAACTGAGGTCCAACAGGTGGTAAGCTTATTTTACTTCAGGCGATAATTAACATTACCACATGTGGTAAAACGCAAGATGAAAATTTATGAGTTGCTTTTTTCAGAAGTGCTAGACGAGGGTGTGAGTACAACTATTTGGTTGTGAAATTATCAATATATTTTGAAACATAGCCAAAAAGGTAGAAGGTGGTATCGTACATAAGATACCAAAGAAGGGCATGAGCTGATTATTCACGAGTGTACTAAGTCCAGTACTTGTGTACATTATTGACATTGGTAAAATAATTATTGGACAGCATTTTGAAGTTAGTCTCACCACTAAAATGAGAACCCAAAAATGTACCACAATATATTACCAGGAGCTGACAAAAATACCACTATACCAAAATACCACAAGATACTACAAAAATATAGCCCTAAAATATCTCCAACAATTGCCCACGGAGTGCACAACGAGTGATGTTTGCACTGCTTGGAATTTTGCTACTTTGTTTTTGTGTATTTCTGTGCGGACACCTATTCTTTACAAAGTACCGTTTGGTGCAGAGCACAACAAGTGCTGTTTGCACTGCTTGGGGTGTACCTACTTTATTTTTAGTGTTACTGGGCAGATCGCTTCTAGTGTGATACCTATTCTCTACAAAACACCCTGGTTGGCGTGGAGCGCACGCGGAGTGCATGACGAGTGTTGTTGGCAGTGCGCAAGATAGGCATGGACTGAAGGTGACTGTATAAGGACAGCAGAGCTTCGGTGAGTTTGACCACCAGGTGTGTTGCATCATGTATGAATTAAGAAGCCTCTCACTGCCAAGTAATATACCGCTAAATGAACAGATGTTTGAGATGGCTTGTGCCCTTCCTGTCCCAGTGTTTCTGGGGGAGGGCGGAAGTGAACTAGGTATTAACATCCTGGCAGAGGGGATTTCTAGGCTGGGCAGGTGTCTAAAAACGAAAAAAGATGGAAAAAGAAATCACATTTTTATAACACTGTGGGAAAGGATAGGTCCATTGATTCCAACCCATGTGCTGAAGTACAGGTTGCGGAGGGCTTGACGTGCAAGGAGGTGTTTCAAATGATTCCCGTGAGAACACTCCTCCCAATTCCTTCAGAAGGTGACAGTGACAACAATGATACCTCTCTATCCTCTTATATATCTGCTCCTTGTCCTTGTCAGTTTAGGAGGCACACTACTCCACTTCAGCGAATAGATGGCAGTGCTCAAAAAGCTCTGGTGGTGTTGAATTACGTGCTTTTGATGTTAGAATGTAAAATCTGAGGTGAAGGTGTATATTATACCGCTCAATTTGATCCTAAAATCATTTGATAATGCAGCGAATGAGTTGGATTTGAAAACTCTAATACACCTGGACCCCACCTCTGCGACCTGCGTCAAGACATTTCTTTACTGCAGAACTCATCATGTTTGTCTCAACCCATACAATCTGAGTAACCGGGTTATGTAATTCCTGTGATTCACTGGGCATAATAAATGTGCCTGAATTCCTGCAGGTTTTGGCTCCAGTGGAGGATGCTCGGAATCCTCCTATACCCTCAAAAGCAGTTAAAATTGTTGAGTCTCTAGCAAAGAAGTTGGTCCAGAAGAGTAAGAATGGAAGATTGTGTCAAGGGAAAAAGTCTAAAAACATTAAGAAAAATGCAACCAGGAAATCCTACTGGAAATGTTTGAGATATCTCTCACATTTTTTTATGTTAATGGTTTGGATGAAAATGTTCAACCTTTCAATATTCTATTCTACATAAAATGACATTTTTAAATAATTAGATCGAATACATAAAGAATTTCATAAATCTTTCACCAATTTCTAATAAAACCATTGATTTTCACAATTTCCTAGCATCAAATAGAAAACCCTTCACTTTTATTCTAAAGATCTTCAAAAACAGCAACTATTTCACTGTAGCTAAAATTGACACAAATTGACCATTAAAATTGATGTGCCACACTTTACCCCTAGTCAGTATCTGTGGATTTAGACAAGCAACAATAACGTGTCTTAATGTTTCAGGCTCCTCCTTGTCTTGGCAGAATCTACAAGATGTCTGGTCATTTGACCATTTTGAATGGGTTCCTAAACTTTTACTAAGTAGCAATATTCTTTTCCAATACAGTACCTCTAATTTCTCCCAAATGGGTCTATGCTTCTATAATTTTGTCTATGCAACATAGATCACCTTAGGGACTGCTTTTTGCTTATAAAAAGGTCATCAATGGAATAGCTGAGAATGTCCCTTATTTTTTTATGGACAATGGTGCTTGAGCCACCATTGTTTCCATCTTACGTCTCACCACCAGATTTTAAGGACTTTTGTGGATATTAGTACTTATATTCACTCCCAAATAATATTCTGGCACAATCTGGGAGAGGCTGATTACATGGTTGCCATCAGAATGAAGGCTTCCTATGCATTTATTTTCTTTTTGCAGACATTAACATTTTTTATTTTCCTACATTAATATTTAACACGTTTTCTGCAGTATATTGTTCTAAAGCTCAAAGCTTTCTTTGAAGTCCTATCAGCGTTTTATCCAATAGGACTAAATTGTCTGTGTATAGTAACCATGACATTAGTACTGATCCTACTTTTGGTGCAAATGATTTACTTTGCACAGATGCGCCCCTAAGTCTTTAATAAAGAACTTGAACAGAGCCTGGGCTAAAACACAGGTTTAAGACATTGATGGATTGGAATCAGCCCCGATAATAGTCCTTCCCTGTTTAACTTGTGTTGTATAAAGATCTCCGAATACATTTAAATAATCAAATTAAAAATCTAGTTCGGGCAACCTGCTTCTTTCATCTTAGTCAAACACCATTTTAAAGTCTATAAACTCTATATATAGACAGGTTGGCCAGATTGAACTACTATTTTTTATTGATGTCAATATTAGATTTAGATGTCAATTAGATGTCAATAGTAGATTTAGCGTTGTCCCAATACCAGACACAAAACCTAATTGAAAAGCGTCAAATTGGAGATTCCTATTACGCATTTCTTTAGGTCTTCCAATTTCAGGTGCGTGAATAGCTCGCCCGTGAGTCCAGAAGGTCTATTGGGCAATCATTTACAGGATTATTTCTGTCTCACTTTTTAAAAATCGGATTATCATCGAATATTTCCATGACAAAGGAATCTTTTTATTCTACAACACTTCCATAAAGATTATATATAGTATTGTGGCCCATTGCTCTGGGTGGGTTTTCAGCATTAAGTTTAAACCATCTGCCACTGGGGCTCGTAAAGTACTTAATCTCTTAATTTCATACAGGATAGCTTCCTCATCAAATAGTAGCTCCCCTAAAACATCAGGGGGAGTATGTACCTCAGGACTTGATCATATACTTTGGCATATAGTTTGCCAAAATAAGGTCTCCATTCATCATCCTGAATTGAGTTTATTATTAATGGCAAAGGCAGATCATTGGAGGCTAATTCAAAAAAAGACCCCATTTAGGCCCTCGATTTGGAGTTTATAGCAAGGAGCATAGCTTCCCCATCTTGGTTGGAGCATTTTGGCATTGTGCATTCTTGACCAATTTCTGTATTTCTGCTTTACCTTTTTTATTAGGGTCCATTTAAATTCAGAGTGGTCCATGAGCAGAATTCTTAGCGCTTTCCTGCATAGAGTTTCTCTTTGGTTAAGCTCCTCCTCTAAAACATTTGTGGTTAAAAATGCTCCGCTGCCCGGACTGCTTGTTTTCCATAAACAAGTTTAGGACCAACACATCTCTTCAATTCCATCAGCACTTCTTTGATATTTTGTTTTGAGACACCCCTTCAGTGTATATAGCCTAGGTTCTGTCAACTTGAATCTATTTCTCCCACTTTCAATCTCTAACTTGTGCTTACAGATACTTCTAAATGTGTTGGGGGTCTGGGGGGAGTAACTGGTAGTAACTAGGATACTGTGAGGATGTCATGGTCACTTAGATGTTGAGTGGAAATGCAAAGCTAAACCATTTCATTAAAGGAGTGTCTGGAAACAAATATGTAGTCAATTATTGCTATCTGAGAGCGGTGCTTCCAGGTTGGATGCAGGGGGGAATATCTTTTTTAATGGCCCCATTCAAAATTACAAAACCTCTGTTTTTCATTAGGTGTATCCATTGTTGTGGTCTGGGGGATACTAAGGTATCTCCAGTCTGAAAACACTGTGGGCCCGATTCACAGGAGCATTTTACATTGCAGAGTCCCATTGGAAAATTCTCTATGAATCAGGCCCTTGAAGTTCAGGTCACCTGCTATAAAGACAGTGCCAACATTGATTCCACTGCGCTTGCAGATTCCAGTATAGATTCAGCACAGCATGCTGCTTCAAAGGAGAGACATTTGTCTTTGGGCCATACAGTCTCATCTTTTGGATAAATGGGTAAAAATCCAACCAAAGTTCCAGGGTTAATCCAGGATCTAATTTACATGACGGCGTCAATAAACCAACTGAAGGCCTCCCCTTTTTACCTTTAATGGCTGAAATCCAACAGAGTGCCCGATTTTCCCATACTGGCGGATCAAGAAGCCAAGTTTCCTGGAACAAGATAAGAGTGTGGTTTTTATATGCAATAGTAAATGAGAAAAGCCTTTAGTGTTCCATGAGGCAAGTCATATTGTGTTTTGTAGTAGTTAGACATTACTTTCGCAAGTTATTTCTGTCCTTCCCTAAGGCACCTTGTAATCATGACCAATCAGTTTGATCGCCGATTGGGCGATTTGCTAATGTCAATTTATCTCACTAACTTTCCCTGATCTCCTTGGCAAGAAATTTGCAAGGATAAATACCCCAAATGAGGTTCCATAGTTGGGGATATTAACCTCTGCGAATATGAATGTTTACGGTTAGGATCACACAGATCCTTCTCCAATCTAAATCCTCACTACTTTAACATGATTTTTCACCTCTGATAAGGCTTCCCTGAAAAGTGTTGATGGAACTACCAGCTTTACTTTGTCTAGGGCATTTTGATAAAAACAAATTGTATCTGGGTTATATCCCTAGACTGAATTGCTGCTAGGCCCGGCATTGCTTCCATTAAGTGCTAGAACATATGTTCTGTTAGGCTAGGGTTCTCACCTTTGCCTATCATTCACATGTAAGTATAAGCAATGTAGATCATCCTTTTGCTGTCCCCTATCCTGAATCAAGCCTTTCCTTTTAACCATAGGAAAGGAGCTTAGTCTTCGATTTTCTTCACGGGATTTATGCCCTTCTCTCAGGGAGCTAAAGCTCCCACTCCTAGACCCATTTACATTCCTATGGCTCCCCTTAGCCTTAAGGGGGGTATATTCAGGATATTGAGTGGACCTCTCCTGGTCTTGTAATGAGTTGAGTCTTCTCTGTTAGAGTGTGGTTTATTATTCCAAATTAAACGCTCTTGTTTTCTAAATGTGTTGCAATACATTGCATATAGCGAGTTTTCATAATTGGATATGGGCCACTAGCGTAGTGGGATTAGGAGTTGATGATTCACTTGGGATTGAATAAGCAGAGCGATTTTGCAGGTTCTCATCCCCTGGAGAGTTGTGCTCCCTTGCTTACAACCAAAGCCTGCTCCTGAACATTGGTCTACCCTCCCATCCCTTCAGTCGGCAGTGTGGTGGTTTCTGTTTAAGTTTACTATCCTGATTTTTCTTTAATTACTTTTGTGGTTCGCTAGTCCTGAGATGGTATGGTCAATGCTCCTAGGTATTTCTATGAGCCAAAGTGTATTGATTTTATTAGCGAAAGTTGTTTTTTAAATTTGTTTTAAAATTTGTACCCGACCATGGTTATTTCCTCTTTTTATTTGTAAATATATAAAAAAAAAGTCTCTTGATTTATACTTGCTAAACCAGGAGATCGTAAAACATTTTGATATAATGGAGTTTGATGTGTTTGAACTTTGTCACAGTCCCATGAAATCAGTGTAATGTGCTCTTCCAAGACTCCATCGCCAATGATACATCCGGTCTGAATCGCCTTGCGTATAATATTGTTTACTGCAAGTATAGAAAGGTTTTTTACGTGGTGTTCCCTCTTTGATATTCATTCTGTTGTAAAATTGAAGATGAAATTGGACCGTCATTTTTTCGCATCATTGTCACCTTATCTAAAAGTGAGTTTAATAGTATTATATGAGTATCTGTTTTTATCTCCATTATTTCAAATATTTATGTTAAAGGCATGATACCATTATTCCTAGCAGTTAGTGTAATTTCTAACAATGGAGTCCCCTGGAAATTCAGACCAAAATATCATCTTGGATTCAGATTTACAAAAGAAACTGCAATGTGGAATTTAGAGATTCAGGATATAAAATTGGGGAGATTTAAGGGGATACCCAGCAAGGTTTCTCTGGGTTGTGTTTTTTTAAAAAAGTATTTCGTCTTGGTGTGCTACCTCCGAATAAGTTTCTCTAGTCGGTAGACCCAAGGCCTGGTTGGGGGCAATGGACAGCTGTTTTCTTCCGTGTTCCTTTCTTGATGAGTTAGCAAAAATCTGAGAAATTTGGGTATGAAGTTTCATTCTTTTTGAGGACTGATCAAAATGAAACTGTACCTCAGTCATAGATTAAAATTGAGGTTGAAGTTGTTCCTCCGTAGTTGTCCCTATAGTCTGTCCAGAGAGTCCGTCCAATTGAGAATTTATAATTATGTTGACATTTTTTTCCATTTGTCTGACTTCCTCTGCCATGGCAGAGTCTGGAATTTCTTCAAAGTTTATTAAAAGGAACTCACGATTCTCCCACTTTTCTAAAGTGGGTCTTTGTGGTGGACAGGGAAGCGATTCACTTGGAGTTTGGTTAGGAACCTGTTTTTCCTGTTACTCTGTATTTGTCCAATAAGATCTAATGTCGGAAAAAGTAGTTTTAGGACAGAGTTCAAGGGGCTCTCTAGTTGCCCGAGTGGGTCATTTCTTTCTTTGCCCTGAGCTCCT
This sequence comes from Ambystoma mexicanum, assembly GCF_040938575.1. Classification (NCBI taxonomy): domain Eukaryota; kingdom Metazoa; phylum Chordata; class Amphibia; order Caudata; family Ambystomatidae; genus Ambystoma; species Ambystoma mexicanum. Next base: position 61,221,448 of record NC_090928.1, read on the forward strand.
TGAGTTTGCAGAGAGCCATATCAGACCTTGTCCTTCTCCTTGGGATTTCTTCTGTGGCCTTGATGATTTTAAGGTATATGCATAAGACTGACCACAATGTAGTCTACTTTAGGCAAAAATATGATTCTAGAATGTAGAACACAGAACCAAATGTAAAACAAAGATGAAGAAATTCATAAAACCGTGGTACAGAAGCACCTATGAATAACAATATGTTCCACTCAAAGGCTCAGTGGCCTGCAGTCACCGACCAACGACTGAAAATCAAATACATTTTTCAACAACAAAACCAGAGTAAAATAGTACCATCAGCTCAAAGCCTCCAATAACCTACAGTTACCTAGTAAATGTATTACTGGGTCGGCTCAAAGGTTTCAAGGCCCACAGTCACCACCCGAAAATAAAAGCTAAGACGTTTCAGAACAGAGGCCACAGTATGTAATTCCAAAATGTTCTACCAGGCCTACAGTTACCGATTAGAGAATAGCACTGGGTAAGTTATTTCCTGCTCTCGATATTCAAATCAAACAAGTATCGGTTAAATGTGTCACTGGGTCGGCTCGAAGGTTCCAAGGCCCGCAGTCACCCCCCGAAACTAAAAGTAAGAAAGTTTCAGTGCTGAAGCCACAGTGTAGAATACCAAAACAGCTCCAAGGCTCCAGTGGCCCGCAGTTACTGATTTAAGAGCGACACTAGGTCAGTTATTTCCAGTTAAAAATAACAGTGCAAGTTCATTCACAGCAAATGCCTGATAAGAAGCACTGAGGAAAGGTAAAGCACACCAGGGGCAGACACAAGGCTCGATCAATTCCCACTGGCGAGCCAAACAGTTTCCTCATATGCTGAGATGTGTTTCCAAAGGCAGGCGTTCGCGGAAAAAAGATGAACAGTCAATGGGAAGGACGCCTTTGTAACCTTAAATCTACCAAACTGAGCAAGGCATATGGTAAAATACCTTTTCATCTTCTGTTTCTAAAGGAGAAACCCCTGTTGTGTAAGACTGTCTGGCCACACAGTTCACATCGACGACTCGGACTGCTCCAGTCACCTCTGTTTGCAGCTTCGAAGGAGGAAGGGGTTTTTGTTAATGAGAACGCCGCCTCCACAATGAGCAGAAAAAAACAGACTGAAAAATTCAAGTGCCTGCTCCGACTGGCTCTCTTCGCCTCTCCTCTCTCACAATGCAATCTGTATTTACATGTTAACAGTCATACTAATAATCATATAGGAGTCACAAAGGCGAATCCTATACATGTGTGAGCAAACAGCTCCTCTGAGGATGAGCAGTGTCTAGTGACTCTAGTTTTTGAAAACCCCGTTGCGACCCACTTGCTAAGACTAGCTATGACCATTGTCGGAATGAGATTAAAAATACACCGCTTGTCAGGGCTTCTCTTTCGATTGCGGCACAAGCATATCATGTATGAATGAGCTTGTCAGCAGGGAGCAACATTACACCAATAAGCCCTTTGACCAATGGGGCCCTTTTTTTCCTGCTGTATAAATGGACAAAGAGTATTTTGTCCTGTATGTGTTCTTGATACCAGGGAGGTTGAAAAGGGCCCCTAGGGGACCCTGACGTCTATGGAAACAAGTCGGGTCACCACACACGATAGAGACGCCAGACACGAGGTTGAATTCCCATAGCTAGGGTTTTATTGCAAAGCAAAAGTCTCAGTTGGCCAACTCGGTCTCACGCCCCGCGACGTGTATCTCTAGACCTCAAGGGACGCAAGAGCACGAATCATGTACATCAGTTACATATATACAAAATGCTTATCAAACAATCAGCTATGACATGGTTAACACCTTTCTTTATTGGGTTTCTTTGAACTTGGTGTGATGATGGACATCTCCGACCACTATGACACCTTCAAACATCTATTCTAGTAGCAATTTGCAATTTGTGAGTGCGTAGGCATCTTTCGGTTATTGAATAGAACACAGCGCTTCTGTTCTTGGAAGCGAACTACATACGGGGGGGGAGTTGCATTCCGGACCTTGCTATCTATCAGGTGCTATTCGCGTCTTGGGAGCCGACATGCTCTTAGCGGGCTCAGCAAAGGGGGGCCATTAGAAAAGCATAATTCAAGCCTTTAGCGGTATTATTCTAACATATTCTACCATATAACGAGACTGGCTGGCAGCTGTGAAATGATTAAATGCCCTGCAGCTCTGCTTCAAGGCTACATTAAGGAGGGAGCCGGGCATTCTTCCTGGCGCTGCCTACGTTTGTTTCAGCGAACTCTTGTTATCCTCTCGGCCTTGTCCTTTTCATATACAGACAACAATGTTCCACAGTCGAGCAGTGTAAGCGGAAAATATTCTGCGAAGCAATAGGAACAGAAAGCAATGAGCAATGGTTAGTAAACAAAATGGTGATTCTTGTTACATCAAAATGGCCGTTCATTGGCAAACTCAAAAACCAATATTCTGTCGTATCGTGCATGAGATGGTTGGTCCACGGCCACCAAAATGCATTTGCGGTCTCAAATTAGAGGTATCCGTATTTCTAGACTGACAATGTGGGGGTCAAAAAGTAGCCCTCTTGCGAGCGTTATGGATAAGAAGCAACCTGAAGAAGAAGCCTGTATAGCAGTCTTGAGAGCAAATAAATTGGTTACTTTTCTTGAAGGAAGGACTAGGACTCCCTGTATGGGGGAATTGTATGTGCTTGGAAAGCACAAGTGCTAGGGAACAGCTCTGTTTTTAGTATTTTGAGGGGTATGGGAGGTCTGGATAGGTCTGCATGTGCAAGGGCTGACAAGCTTCTGGGTTCTACAACCAGTGAAGGCAGCAATCGGCAGTCAGCAAATGATAAACCTCCTGTTAAGCCTCAGTCAAACAGGCTTTTAGTGGAGAGTTTATATAGAGAATAAATATTGCTTATCTTGTATTGGTTGAATATTTTGGCCCTCTGTGCCATCTCTAGTAAGGACAATGACAGAGTGGAGTTTATTGACTCGATTCGAGACAATTTGAGTATGCTGGACGTTGGTTCTAAGATTCTAAGATTGGTTCTAAGATTGGTTCTAAAATTGGTTTTGATACCATTATAATCTCTTATAATTCTCTCTGCTCCTCTTAGGCAAGATGGCTTTGCCATCACCGATATATATATATATATATATATATATATATATATACACACACACACACACACACACACACACACACACACGCGCCTAGGAAGTTTTGCAATGTTGTTATCAGTAATCTACAAGGATCAAACTTGTTCAAGGATATTGTGATCTGTGTTTGAGGGGCATAAGGGGCCTAGGGAAGTTCAAATGGTACACATTTAAGTTGTGAAGTCAAATGAAAATCCGGATTGGGCCTGGTTAGCAGGTACATTGTATAACTGTTCCAGGGGCCCCCAAAGGGATTATAGCATTTAGTGAAAGTGTTAACTTTAATGTTTTATCCTGGAATTCTTGAGGACTCGCAGATATCTTTACGAAGCCAGACTTAGGATTAATATTACGAAGGCACAAGGTCATCCTGATACAAGGAACCTGGTTGGTGGACTGCCCTGTTTTTGACAGATATAAGATGTGTTTCTAGCCAGCTCGTAAAGGTTCTGATGGATGCCCGGCAGGTGGTTTAATACTCATCAAATCCCATCCAGATTTTACTAGTATTAAGGAATAGAACATTCAGCGGGAGGGCTTTAGCTGTGGAAGTGAATATTTGTCTGCAAAAGGATATGAGAAAAGTATTTTTTGGCACATAGGGATGTGTCTACTAAGTAGGTTTTTAGACACTCAAATTTTATTCTGAATTTGCTTGTCTTGACTGAATTGATTAGTGCTAATAGCACAGGATTTGAATTCCACCGGTCTTAATGGGGACAACATTATTAAAACATGGTCTGTCTGCCCTTTTGTGGACTAACTCTAAAACAAATTTACAGGGTTTAAAATTGACTTTGTGTTGAGGATTTTCCCGTTATGACGACCTGGCATAGAGGTAACAGTTTTTCGATATTGGATTTTATTTTTGTTGATCATTTTTTTTTACAAATGCTGTAGTCTCATGAATATTGCACAAAGTGTGTGGAGTGACCACAATATTTTGATGGGTGCTTTCGATCAGCAACTGTCTAGGTGTAATGTGTGGTCCTGTTAATCTAGAGCTTAATCCGGGTAATAACAGAGGTATCAAATGTTGGGGCACTTACTCGCTTTAATAGGTGAATAGCATCATAAATGATACTACTCACGATTGGAAGCTAAATACTTTTAATCTTGCCAATTATGAATGTTTTACAGATTGTGTAACAAGGTAAGCAACATGAAATTGGGGAAGCCCTGTAAATATACTCATGTTTATCCTATTGTGGTGGTAAAGAAACGAGTGGTGAGGTAGTTAATAAGGGGAGTGAAGAAAAATAAATTGGTGCTTGATGAAGAAGTTAAAGAAATATAACGATTTAGGCAAAGTTTTAAAAATTGGCACAAGCAACAGCATGAACATCTTCAAAAAGATGCTGAAACAATGCTTGACATCTTACAAAAGAGTGATGTGGGAAACTTCTGGCTAGTGGTTAACTCTTTAGACTGTGGGCAGTCAGAGAAACAAATTAATGCAGTAGTTGAGGCTGATTGGGTCTGTCATTTTGAAACCCTTTATTCAATGGAAACTTTGCTTTCTCCTCCAATAAATCTTCTATTGGGCCAATGGGCCCAATTCACAGAACGTTTTCCAATGGGGTTTTGCCATTATAAAAAGTTTCTTTGAATTAGGCCCTATGTGTCGATTATGGGACAATTGTTTTTGATCAATAGTTAGTGCAGGATATTGTTGGGAAAAAAAGTAATTCAAGGGCCCCCGGACAAAATGATCGTTCAAAGTGGTTATTCAAGGGTGATCCAGTGGTATGGACAACCATTCTGACAAGCCTATTTATATAGATTTGGTTGACAAGGGGTGCTTTTTTACGTCCTGCACACCTCATATTGCCCCGTGTATAAAAGAGGGTCTGAAATTTATTGTAGAATCTATCACCCAATTTTATTTTTATGCGGATGGTAAGGTTTTTGCCACTATCTTGCTACAACATCTTGAAGAATGGGTGGTAGGTATAGGGAACCTCAAACAGGCTTAAGGAAGCTGCATAATTCCAACTTGAATGACAACGTTCTGAGATGCCTGCAGGAATTGACCTGGTTTGGAAGGCATTTATGTGGCCTCAAATGATTTAACAGCAGCCTTTAATCTGGTTAATCACAACCATCTCTGGACAAAGTTGTATAATTGGGGAATACCTGTGGGATTTAGACTGATTATTGGGTTGCATGAGCACTCAAACATACAGGTACATTTAGATCAGTCAGGTTCTCTCTCAAGGACAATCATAACTAGGACAGGTCTGAGGCAGGGGTGCATCTTAGCCCCCTTCCTCTTTAAAATGTACATGCCAGATGTACACAAGTGTTTGGAATTGTGCTTGTTTGCTCCTCCAAAATTAGGGTCGTGTAGATTAATCTGGCATTCTTATGCTGGATCTTTCCGTCATTTGATCGAACCCCTATGTGTTTATAGCAGTGGATTACAGCTTTCTCAGAATGTGCTGAAGAGAAATCTTTTAAAATTAATACAAGGAATATCAAGGTTTTGAGGTTTACTAAGTATGGAAAAAGTATGTTTTTAATTGGAAGATTAACAAGGATTGTATCAAGGTTTATAGGATGCACAAGGCCAACGCTTTGGCATCTCCGATGTTACGGATCAAACCTAAGTATTGCAAATGCTCCTGGACCCCTGTAATGAATTACTATGCAGGGAAGGTTATTCCAAAATTAGCCTATGGAACCGAAACTTTGCAGTTGCTTGCTTAACATGCTCCGTAAGTTCGAAGGTTTTATATGGCTCAAAGCACAGCACACCATATCTCATATGTAGTCACCACAGTTGCAATTTGATTGAGTTGAATTCTATAACATCTAGAACCCAGTGGAAGTACTTAAAACTTTATTGTTTAATGTTCAATCCACCTAGGGACTCGTATGGGGATCTAGCAGTGGTCATGAGTTCTGGACAGGGAACAGTGTTGAATTCACCTGGTGCATATTGTGAAAAGCGGTTATCTGATTTGGAGTGGTCTTCGGCTGATTTAAAGGGCAATCCTGGAAAAGGAAAAAGATTGTACCAACATGATTGATCAGCACTCTGGAATTACATCATGGTTTTGAGTCACTGTGTCACATCAAACATGAACACAAGCGACTTGGTGTACTTACACCTTATTTGAAAACCTTTCCTAACCCAAAAGAACTAGCATTTTTACAATTTCAATGGAACTTGCATCCGATATTGAAAAGACATAATATAAATCGACCACCGGGTATGTTATTCTCTATTTTGTGAAGATCAAAATGAACTTGAAACTTTAAAAGCAACTGCAACCGAGTTTTGTAGAGTGAAACGCTATGGCTTAGATGCCTGTGGCGCTTGAAGTCCTTGCGTTTATTAGCAGTTTAAATTTAAGAGATATGAACCTGTTAGCACTACTTTTTTTGTGAAAATTTAGGAATCCTGCCTTAAGGGAGTGAATAAGTGCTGAGTTTTATTTTGTGTGATTCACATTTAGATATCTTATATGGGAACAATTTCCTTTTTTTTTTTTAAAGTTGGTTTTATATTTTGTATAGTGCTGTTTTACCAAGTGTATATTTTATAACCGATTGTATAATTATTTTTTATCTGATGGGAAAATACATTATATTTTTACGATTGAAACTTTTATTTGAACGTATATACAATAAAAAAAAATGTAATAACACATTCAGAGTTCCACAAGGTCTTCACTTTCCCTTTTATTATTCAAAATGTACATTCAGCTACTATTAGACATCTTTTCACAGTTTAACCCGATATACCACTCATACGCCGACGTTACCCAAATCTACATCATGCAAAAATAGCCCCTCAATGAGTTAATCGAATATTTGCTTGTACTCAACACATGTTATAATGTTGGGGAAGACTGCCCCCGCAGCTTCCTACCCTAGGACAGAGAGTTGGTGAATAGGGTATATCTCATCATTCAGGCATGGATGGCATCTCATGGTCTATGCCTGAATGATGACAAGACAGAGCTCATCATCTTAGGTACCCCTGCTAATATCAACAAACTAGGCCTTGAATATGCCGAATTCAACATAGATGGCAATCTCATCAGAATATCCAGGGAAGTAAAAACCCTTGGCTTTTATCTGGATGCCACTATGTCTTTCACTAAACAGGTCAACTCACTAGCATCTACCACTGCGTACACTTGCAAATTAATAAGGGCAGGCAGACCATTCTTATCCAATGACAGCTGCCTGATCCTGGCAAGAGCACTCATACTATCTAGGCTTGATTATTGTAATGCCCTCTTTAGCGGTGCTAACAAAGCCATTATCCACAGGCTCCAAATCTTACAAAACAATGCCTTGAGAGCTGCCCTCGGCATTAATAAGAGATCATATCTCAACCACTAGACGCCAACAGAAATGGCTCTCTACAGACAACAAAATCAAACTAAAGTTGGCCTCCCTAACCCATAAAGCCCTCAACAATGCCGCCCCCAGTTATCTGATGGACAAGGTAAAGAGAAAGTCCTCCATCCGACAAACAAGAACTATCAATTCCAACCGTCTGATAATTCCCAGATTCAAACTCTCCACCATTGGTGGGAACAGTTTCCCGGTGAAAGCTGCCACGCTCTGGAACTCTCTGCCACACAACCTAAGAGCTGACCAACCATACTTGCACTTTAGAAGACACCTCATCAGTCACCTTAACTCCAATAACCCTTGTATTTAGCTGCACTTTCTACACCTATGTATAGATAGTGATACTTTTGTTCGTGATTCGGCCCTCGCCTCTAACAGCCCTGCACACATCTGTACACTTACCTCCTGTATAGATATTGACTTTTTATGTTTGAAGATTTGTATACCTCTTATTCCTGTAATCCTGAATATTTTTTTTCAGGATTACCCACCTCTAACAGCCCTGTACATATCTGTATACTTACCCCTGCATAGATATTGACTTTGTATGTATGAAGATTTGTATATTTTTTATTCCTGTAATCCTGATTATTTTTATTACTACTTCAAAGTGTATATTTCTGCAACATTTTAAGCTTCGAATTATCTTTTGCCTGCGCCCTGTTGCCCCTGGGTAAGGTGCGCCATACAAACAAAAACAAACAAACAAACATACCCTAACTTATACCCTTACCCCACCTATTATGCATTACACATACCACTTCACCTACTATTTTCGGTGAAATAAATACGGTGAAATCTCATTAGGTAAAATGGTATTTGTTAAAATCTACGGTAACAATTAAATCCCGCTAAGACCGAGAATATTCTGTTTGGCCCAAGAAACCGGTTGGCAGACACAAATTCCTGTGTCCGAACAATCAACAAATGACAGGTACTGCTACTGGAGGGTGATAACCAAAAATGACTATTATTGAGAGACTAATCTGTTCACCATATATAGATCAACAAATGATGATCAAATCATTAATATTCAATGCCAGAAGCAAACACACAGAAAGCCAAACAGGTAGTGTTAATTGTAATTCATCTATTAACTTAGTACTGAACGTATTACAGCAAATTGAACAAAACAAACGGAAACAAACTAACTGAACAAAAAACTGGTACCAAAGACCTGAGAAATTAATAAATATGAACAGTGACAATACAACAATGAGGTAAATGACAGATAACGTTTTTTTTTAAAGTGAAAAATAGCTTCGACATCGAATATTTCAAAGAAGCAAATCTTCAAGACTTGTGTTCAACTAAATACTCACTGGCGAGTCATTTTGTTCATGTGCCCACGTGTAAACATGTTTTCAGCCCAAAAATCATTTGATGCTGAGAAAAGTTTTGCTATGGCCACATGAACAGGTTCTGATGCGACAGGGGGCCAGATAGTCAATTAGTGGTATCCCGTGTCCCCCGCCCCACACTATTCGAAGTACCTACTGTTTTTTCCTGTAAAGTTAAGAACCTTGGTTCCATCTGCAGTCGAACCTGAACTGTAATTTACATGTCAGCGAAAAAATTTTTTTGTTTTTTTAATTCTTTATTTTAATTTTAGTACTTAGAACAGGACTGAACAATAAATCACAAAGTATCATAACACAGCATAAAGAATATAAACATGTGGGAATAGAAAAAGAAATAATTTAACGATGAACTAGTACCTACTCAAAAAAGCTCCCCAGACCTTCGTATATAAACTCAATTTCCCCATTTTTCTGTATATAAATTTCTCAATATTCGCTAAGCAGTTCATTTCTGTAATCCAATATTGGTGAGACACGATTTCCAGCTCCTCAAAATCATTTTTTTGCAAATAGAAGCACCTCTGAACAAAAATTTCTTTTCCGATAGTGAAAAAGTAAATCATCGCAGCCTAGCACCATATAGTCTTAAAATCCAAGTCAACATTTTGGTTCAGAACCCCGAGACAAATAATACAAACCTCATGCCAAAAACCACAAACCCTCACACAGTCCCACAGCAAATGTTCCATACTGCCTTTCTCACTCCAGCAACACCAACAAACATCAGAATCAGAAAAACCTCTATTTTTAAGCCTTTCCGGGCTCCAAAAAACTCTTATTGAGAATTTTAATTTGTCTCGAACGTTCAGTCAAACTTATCGAACAAAGCTTCACATTCGCACACATCACAAGCCACAGGTCAGAAGTGATTTCACAACCCACACTTCTGCTCCATTCATTAAGTAATTCAGTATTCTCCTTATAATTCGATACAATTCGATGATAAACCCTTCTCGCAAGTGACTGAACGCCAGTAGTGAAAAGTTCAACATTCGCATTCTTGTCACAATGCACTTCACCAATACATCTCTTCAATTTCCTGAAGTCTGAGATAGAAAAATTTTCAACAGTAAAAGTAGCACTTAACTCAGCAAAGTCAATCCATTTTCCATCTTCAAAAAAATCACTAATCCATTGAATTCCGCCAAGAAAACACTCCAGCCAAAACAACAACTTGCCATTGTCCGTTATAGCTTTATTCAACCACAGAGATGCATCAGGCGATTTCAGAGCAACCGATCCACACATATCATAAATATTCTTCCAAACTCTGTCAAGGGGCATCTACTACCATGTTTGCTAACAGTCGTGAATATCGCTCTTGGGGCGAGTGGGACCATCACACTTGCCTCTGCCATCGCCCACACACTAGGAGAATCCTTCAAAAAAGGAAGAAAAAATTGGCACGAGAAGGCCAAATGATATGCCTTAAAATTTGGGACACCTAGTCCCCCCTTCTCAACCGGAAGCTGGAGTTTCCAAAGCTTCAGTCTTGGCGGTTTCTCATCCCAAAGAAAGGACTGGAGAGTGGTATCAATCAACTTCCAAAAAGATTGACCAATTTTCAGGGGAAGCATACTCAGAATATAATTAATTTTTGGTGCAGAATTCATCTTTAGCGCATTTACCTTACCCCACAGAGATAGATGCAATACCAACCACCTTTGGACGTTCAATTTCAGTTCCTTACAAACCATACCCATGTTCTATTCAACCATATCACTGACATCCGTAGTCAACCAAACCCCCCCCCCCCCCCCCCCCAAGTACTTCAGTTTTTTCTCACACCATTGAAATCCAAACCCCACCACCAAAGACTTATCACAATGTGCAGTCACCGGCATTACCTCCGATTTAGCGAAATTGTTAAATCAATTTATTTTTCGACTTAAACTGTTGCAGCCTATTCTTCCTTTCATCGCAGAAAAAGTTCATCCAGTTGTTGTTGGGACACTGGTAAACTCAAAACTGGACTATTGCAATGCCCTTCTCATGGGCATTCTGGCTGGTCAAATGCATCATCTTTAAGTCCCACAAAATGTGAACATTAGCCCCCTTTACAATCTCCCAAGAACCATATCACTATCCCCTTTTCTTAGAAGTCTAAATTGGCTCCCAGTACAACAGAAGATCCTTTTAAAGATCCTCTGTCTTGTTTTCAAGTGCCTCCATGGCCAAGCTCCCAGCTCTTTTTTCCAAGATTTCTTTACATTGTCCAACTCGTATAGTAAGATCCGCTTGTCAAAATCTTCTGAAGATCCTCTCTTCTCACTTCACACATCGTGTAAACAGACAGGTTTCTGTATGTGGTCCACAAACCTGGAACTCGCTGCCTCCTGATCTTCTGAAACTCAACTCCTTTTCATTATTTAGGAAGAATTTAAAACCTTCTCTACCAATGACACTCACTTTATGATCATCCCTGTGTTTTCCATTGTTTACCACATTGTTAACATCTGCGCCTAGATGGAGTTTCTGCTTGTATCCCTTGAGGATCTGCGCATTATTAATAAATCAATAAATAATCTTCCTGTAGTGAGGTCCTGCAATGACTGCTCACCACACCAAACACTTTCCTCCTAGATGCCTCTCCTTTATTACACCTTGTGTTCTGCTTGGACCTCCTCGACATTACAACAAATGCTCACTTCTCCACCTGTTCCAGGCTCAACCTTTGCATGCTCTATGACTTTACCAACCTGGTCCCCTATGGGCCAGACATGACATGTACGCCAATCTCACTTTCTCTTATAGAACCCTGTATGGTCCTGAATACTTATCCGCAGGAGCTTCTGAGCCCCACAGACCCTCCAGGATTTGTAGTCAACAACTTATTGGTAAAAACAGAACTCTCAACACCCCCCCTCCCCCCAAGGGGAAGTGGATAAAATAAAAAAGGTCACAGGTCACTCTCTCCAACTAGCCAAGCACCTGCAGAGGATAAGAAAATAAGAGATTTCCTTTCTAACAAAAATAACCCCTCCAATATTCCCTTGTAATTGCAAATACTTGCTATGCCTCCCTGGATAGCTGGAGGGCGTGATTTAGAAGCTCCCGACAGCAAGACCTCTCGTTCTATACTTTACTCAAGAGGAAACTTCTTTTGAACTGAAAAATTAAAGACTTCTATACCTTTTCTTCAAAGGGATTTGAATTCATAAAATACTCAAGTCATTTGACTGGAATACTGTCCCCTTCATTAGAACGCTGGTTCCCTTCGGACAAAGTGTCTTCTTAAAATGATGCAAGAAGTTGCAGTTTTGATTGTCCAAAACTGACTTTGCACATTAAATGTTCTTTTTCTCCATTAGAAGTGAACGCACCGTTTTCTCAGCAGTATCCTTTGAATCTTTCCCTTCATTCAAGCACAGCTTTAAAAGTTCAGAAAGGGAAACTCCAACTCTTACTTTGCATAGGAAATGACTATTGCATGCTGCTCTCCGATTTAGAGACTCTAGTCTCGTTTGGAGCATGCACGCAGGCAAATTGCATGCAACACATAACTCCTTAGGTTTTATTTAACCACTTGCTCTGTGGAATTAACCTAGCCGAGGCGTGCGGATGAGCCACTCGAAACAGGAGCATGCGCGCGGGTGGCATATAACTAAATAAGCGCTTGCTGCTGCGCGTGTGCTGAAAAATCCCCTTATTTCCTGGAAGCCTTGCCTCTTACTGAGGGCCTGATTTATAGAAGTGTTTTATAATGGCGCAATCCCATAGGAAAACGTTCCATGAATCAGGCCCTGAATATGCATAGTCCGGTGCTCACTTCAGGATATAAATATAAAGTGTGCACACGGCTAGCGTAACAGTTTTACACTGAAGAAAAATGTTACTCCATGTGTCAGCTTCCACTGCCTTTCTCAGTCTCGCTTTCAAACAGGAACAAAGAAGCTCCCACAGATGAAAGTTAAATCTAACTAGCTAATTACCTAAACTAACTTCAGAAACACAAGAAAATGACTTTATGAAGCAATTTCTTGACTGAATGTGCTGCACTGAAAGCGGATTAGATTGTCTCTTATCTCAAAGAACTAGAGCGCAGGGCTCCCACCAATTTATCTGCTTGTCTTGTCCCACGGAGTTCTGTAACCAAACCTGCCCCTTAATCAGCCTGGCCAAAATTACAAGAGTTCACAAAATGGGCCTAAACTCAGGAGATTATTGAAAGAGGACCTTCCTGTTGACGAGAGGACAATGAAAGGCAGTTTAGAATCTCCTTTCAGTTCCCTAGCACCCACATCCTCCAATCAACTTGCAGAATCTTCACATCCAATCAATTCCCAGCTTCCTCAGCACCATGCTGGAATGGTAAACTCTCCCTCTAATAAAATGGAGATTAAGGACAAACCTACCTGAAATATTGTTAAAATTGAAAATACTAAGTAATTGCAGTAAAAGAAAGCCACAAATAAAACGGGAGACCTGACACACCCTCTCATTTTCCTTCTTCCGTAAAACAGATGTTTCACGTTCCCTATTCTCACCTGGCATTCTTACTATCCTCCTTTTACACTCTTTCTCCATCTGCTCTCCTCCAGATTGTTCTGAAGGCACTCTCTCTCAAAACAACCACACTGTCTAGTAAAGACCTGCCAATTAAATATGGGCCTCATTTGACTTACACAGGATTTAAGCGTTTCTCTGTAACTTGTATCATGAATGCTTTTTCTTTTGTTTTTAACCTCTCAACGACTGCCTGAACCCTGTCTCCACTTTTTATGGATCTGCAGTGTGAGCTGATAAAAAAACAGCACCACCTTCTTGCTTTTGATTTGCATGCTTTTGCTATGAGTGTTGTGCGGTCAGAAGAATGTAATCCATGGACCAGCTTGCTCCATCTAGGTCAGGTTGTGGGGCAGGGATCCTCCAAGTGCACATGTCCTGCTGTGGTTTGTGTTTCCTGCACAATGTCTACTGCATATTTAGTTTCCACAATGATTGTGTCTGTGTGGACTGCGTCCTGTGATGTATTGAAGTCTCTATGTATTGATTCTCTGTGGTAGGAATGAACCAGTGGGTAAATGTGTGCATGTAAAACTCTTCCTTAAATACGGTGATATCACCATTTTGATATATATATATTCTATAGTGCACCCCTGCCTTCTGGACTTGGATTGAAGGAGTTGGCCATGGGATCCCCCCCGCTCCACCGCCTGGTTCCGCATCATGGTGCGAGTGGTGTCAGACACCCTGTGGCACCCCTACCATCACACTTATGGGCAGGCAGGGTACTTTGTTGCACCTCATCCATTGACCTCTCCCCCCCAGCTCTACCTCCACCGCCTGCTTTAAGGTGAAAGTGGCTGCATTTCAGACTGGAAATGAGGGCAGGATATCAAGATGCTGCTGATAAACAGTTGAAATGTGTATAACTGCACACAATGTTTTTGAAAGAATAATTGTATACAGAGCAGAGAAGTAAATGGCAGACAGCTGAGAATTCCCACGAGCAAGTAGGAATCTGTCATACGTCAGTACCCTCATAAAAACTGAATCTGTGTCAGGCACAGGTGAACCTCATGTGGCACATGCAATTCTCTCACACTCATGTGCCTCTTGCTTCCCGAATCGTCAATGTGCCTGGGATAGAGTGTACAATAGCAAGTGGAAGCAAGCCCAATGCTATACAAAAGATGAATGTGTATTTCAGTGACATTTCAGCAATGAAAAGATGATAATCCGGCCATTATTGGTTATCAAAGCTGTCTGTGTGGCCAACCGTGCTTGTCTGTGAAGCAATCGACATCTTAAGCTGCCCAGATCTATAATGAAATCAGAACATGATTTCAGTGCTGCTGGTGCAATTTTCTCTAACAGAAGAAGCCTCTCTGTACCTTTAGACAATTAAGTGCTATTCATCAAAATGAACCAACACCAGCAGACTATATGGCAAGAGACTTCTTCTCCTACAAGAACGCAACAATATGCTGAGCGCAAGCAACCGATCATAGTTGTGTCAGAGAATGACCTTTGTCCCAGTGAAAAACAGGTTGGCAGAGCAGTAGACTGCAGGTGTTGGTTATTCTTGCTTTCATTGTTACCCCTAGCCTAAATTCTGAAGATAAAATTATACTGTGAAGATGTTGAAGGTGATGATTACCAACAATGCCCTAAAATGTCAAATATCAAGTCTGCTACCTTTTGTATGTCTAGTATCAAAATGTAGCAGAGTGGAACATTAGACATTGTGTTGCTTGGAAACACCACCAGGTCACCCGAGTCTCCTTGACACAGTTTTTGCAATACTCCATCAAGGAAGGGGAAGCAAGCATACATATTTTATTTACACAGCATAGGTAGCACACACACTTTTTATGTCTCTCCCGGGAGACGTAGGGCTGAATGGAGACACTCAAATGCTTGATGAACTTACTCCCAAGTCTGGGATGATTTCACCCATCACATGAACCTAGGTAATGAAGTTGGGTGTACACTGGTGCCAAGCGTGTACACACCAAATCTGTGAAGTGTACTCTGGAGGCAATACAAGAAGGATTTCCTAGAACTCTTCCATTCCCTGCAGGTATCAATTAATTGGCCTACATTTTCCCCAGATTAAAGCATCAACAACACAGGGAAGGGAATTTGCAAACCACATCTTTGATAATGCATTACAATATCAGCAATAAAGCCTGTGGAGGATCTTAAAACTTACGGACAAGATTCAAATGAGGAAATCTTGTCAAGAATCTCTACGGGCCAAAGGTGTACCCTCTCACCACTTCAAACCAGTGGAGTCTAAAACACTTGGCCTCATTTCTCAAAAAAATATCAGATCACAAAACATCTTCCTGCATGCAACATTCTCAATCCTAAAACCTGGGCCAGAATTCACCAAAATTGATATGCATGCCCTAGCCCACACTTACATAATTTTTTGATAAACCAACCCCAGACTTTATTTTCAAAATGAGTATTGGAAGCAATGAGCAGGTGGGGAAAATAAACAGGGCCATGAAGAGCACTTTCATAGTGTTCTCTTACAGACTTTACAAACCCCCAAGTCAGACCCCAATATAGGAGAGGGCAGCCTGCTGGCATCAGGCACAGGGCCATTCACACTGCATGAGCAGCTTACCACACCACTAACAAACACAGAAAGGAACTCTATAACCAATCGTATGCTCATCCACAGTAAAAACAGTTTTCAGAAGACGATTTTCAGACAAGTAGGATCTCAAAAATTAAAAACCTGCCATAAAGCTGGCCAGGCACCTCAGCAAACCTTGTCAGGTGGCAGGCCAGGAACCAACAGGAAGTACAAGGGACAGCACCATAAAACTGCCACTGGCCCTGTAGGTTGTGTCAGCTTGGAGGGTGTCGAAGGAGAGGAGAAAGAAAAGGACCAGTAGTTTTTGGGTGGGTGTGGGGAGGAGGAATGACTTACACACAACAGCTCAATATCTTACAGCAACACCTCCTAACAGTGTATGTATGGTGCAGAGGATGTGAATACAGTTTGGGGTTTTACCAACAAGGAGCTGGAAGAAGACTCTGATGGTCCATGTGCCAGGCCCTATACCTTCAGCCCATGC
This sequence comes from Ambystoma mexicanum, assembly GCF_040938575.1. Classification (NCBI taxonomy): domain Eukaryota; kingdom Metazoa; phylum Chordata; class Amphibia; order Caudata; family Ambystomatidae; genus Ambystoma; species Ambystoma mexicanum. The sequence continues at coordinate 61,237,849 of NC_090928.1, forward strand.
ACCACCAACCATCACAGAGCAGGAAACAGTACCACCCCACAGTAAATTCACTGGATCTCCCACAACAATGTTTATCAGAGAGAGAAGCACCACGTCACCAGGAAGGAGAAATGAGGAAACTCTACAAATGTTCCCACATAAAGCAGGGGCAGGCAGATAAGAAACTGGTTATATATATATATATATATATATATATATATATATATATATATATATATATATATATATATGTTGAAAAAAAGAGGAGAGGGGCGCACTCCAGTTCCCTGCACAGTAAACCTTCCCAGCCACAGGTGTTCTCCTCCGACCGGTTTCTGTGCCAATACACGTCATCAGGGAGGCTGTCTTAACTTGCAGCTCACAGCAAGTGCAGGTGTTACCACTTAGTGAGGATTCTGCTGCAAGGACTTCTGGTAGCTGTAGTCATCAGGTTAGCAAGGAACAGACTCACACCCAATCCCACAGTGGGGAAAGGGGGGGGAGTAGCCTACAGTGAGGCACTCCAAAGTTGGGCATAAATTACCCCGGTGCAGCACCCTATTAGATTTCTGAAGATTCCACCCTTCAGAAAACTTACAAATGTGTTGAAAAAAAGAGGAGAGGGGCGCACTCCAGTTCCCTGCACAGTAAACCTTCCCAGCCACAGGTGTTCTCCTCCGACCGGTTTCTGTGCCAATACACGTCATCAGGGAGGCTGTCTTAACTTGCAGCTCACAGCAAGTGCAGGTGTTACCACTTAGTGAGGATTCTGCTGCAAGGACTTCTGGTAGCTGTAGTCATCAGGTTAGCAAGGAACAGACTCATACCCAATCCCACAGTGGGGAAAGGGGGGGAGTAGCCTACAGTGAGGCACTCCAAAGTTGGGCATAAATTACCCCGGTGCAGCACCCTATTAGATTTCTGAAGATTCCACCCTTCAGAAAACGTACAAATGTGTTGAAAAAAAGAGGAGAGGGGCGCACTCCAGTTCCCTGCACAGTAAACCTTCCCAGCCACAGGTGTTCTCCTCCGACCGGTTTCTGTGCCAATACACGTCATCAGGGAGGCTGTCTTAACTTGCAGCTCACAGCAAGTGTTAACACCTGCACTTGCTGTGAGCTGCAAGTTAAGACAGCCTCCCTGATGACGTGTATTGGCACAGAAACCGGTCGGAGGAGAACACCTGTGGCTGAGAAGGTTTACTGTGCAGGGAACTGGAGTGCGCCCCTCTCCTCTTTTTTCAACACATTTGTAAGTTTTCTGAAGGGTGGAATCTTCAGAAATCTAATAGGGTGCTGCACCGGGGTAATTTATGCCCAACTTTGGAGTGCCTCACTGTAGGCTACTCCCCCCCCCCCCCTTTCCCCACTGTGGGATTGGGTGTGAGTCTGTTCCTTGCAAACCTGATGACTACAGCTACCAGAAGTCCTTGCAGCAGAATCCTCACTAAGTGTTAACACCTGCACTTGCTGTGAGCTGCAAGTTAAGACAGCCTCCCTGATGACGTGTATTGGCACAGAAACCGGTCGGAGGAGAACACCTGTGGCTGAGAAGGTTTACTGTGCAGGGAACTGGAGTGCGCCCCTCTCCTCTTTTTTCAATATATATATATATATATATATATATACACACACACACACACACACACACTCTCTCTGAGGAGAACCAATCCCATGAGAGATAGCAACTTTAGAGCTCCAAGGGTGGGGAGGAGATGCATCCAATCAAAAGACAAGGAAAGGATAAAATAGAACAGACCACAGAAATCAGTTTGTTTTTCTCTCCGTGCACCTGCTGGAGGACCTAAAGGAGGGTGAAGAATACACCTGGGCTTAGTAAGCCCAATTCTGCTGTAACACCACCACACCAAGTCCCTCAGCAGCATTGCTATTCTTACCAGGGGTCCAGGTTACTACAGACTTGGCAGAATGATTAATACAAAGAATTAAATAACAACCAAAAGGTATTTTCCTTTCCTGTTATACACACACCTGTGCAACAATCAATAAAACTGCAGGAATTTCCAAACAAAGTGACAATCTTGAGGAGGGCAAGGGGATATGGGGAGACAAGCTACCCATCGGAAAGCAAGTACCCAAAGCACTAACTCAGAATCCAAGATGGCCATCCCAAGTCTTCGGACCTTTACTTCTACTATGTCTGTACAACTAACCAATCAGGATACAGACATGTCTTCTTTCTCACATTGGTTGACGGATAGCATCAACTCACCCATAAAAAGAGCAGAGGATTCCATTGTTAGCCACAGACATGGGGAGGCATACATGACTTTCACCATTCTTGGCATAAGGGGAAGATACTAACTGGTGCAAGTTACTGCTGTTGTTGTCAATTATATACCAGACCCTATGGCTGATACAGGCTTGAGACAATGATACCAAGAAGAAACCTGTGAGAATCTTAAGCAGGACCAGGAGCTAAGGAACAGGCCTCAATATTGTGTGAAAAACGGCCACATCTCTGGCTGCGGCTACGTCTCTGGCTTGTTTTCAAATACACCGTTGATGGACTTAAAGGTGTGAAGTTTTAATTAGCATGCTTAGTTAGTCAACTGTTTATTCCAAGTAAAATATGAAAAACAAATACTCTGCAATGTAATATACCAACAGGAAAGGCTTTGCATTAAATATAGCAAGAACCAAGCTCAGACTTGGACTACTTTGAGGGAGAAGCCCAAAATCTACATCGACCCATCTACAGTGAGGGTCGAGCTTGTGGAACCCTCCAAACTCACAATTTTTAGATCGATATGTGAACATACTCCTTTCACAGCTAGTGCAACACCAGTAATCCTATCTGCAGCAATACTGAATTCATGCTACCAAACAAACATTTAATGGGCAGGTAAGTTAGGAATTGTTGGACACAATACATTCAAAAAGGATCAAATGCATCATGTGTGGAGGGTTTAAGGTGTGGGGAGTTTGTGAAGTAATAATGTCCATCATCAGGTATGAAACACCCAGATGGTTCTAATGTTAAAACAAAAGCTCTACAAATGCATTTTGAATCTGCATTAAATGCGAAGACAAAATTCAAATACCACTGCAACAACCGTCATATTCCCATTACAGTATAGGCTAATTAAGGCTTGCAAAGTCTTTCCCACATGCCTAAATTCCAATCTTGCTTCCCAACTCAATTCAAGAGGCATAGTATACAATTTGCACTTGGAACCAAGACGGGGTCGGCTGATGATGCTTGGGAGACTCTTGGGGGCACATGTCAAACAGATATATGGGGAGGCCTTGACTGCAGCTTGGGAAACACATCTAAAGAAAGCAGCATAGATAATGGAGAAGTTTCATAATGCAAAATCCAATGAACGATTTGTCAGCTTTTATCATGGAGGGTGCATTACAGAAAGCCCACATTCAGCTTCATCCCAAAGCCTATCCACACCCCATCCCTCAAAACAGCAAACGGGGAATTGCGTGCCTGTCTGTCTTAAGTACACATTTAAAGGCACAAAGCCTTTCAACTGTGAGACTGAGGCTTCTTTAGAGAATGTGTGCATACCAACATCCACACATTGCGGCTTCTCTGGCAAAATCCTAGAAAAAGCATTAGATGTAAAGAGTAGATCAAGATGATCAGAGGGCATGTTTTACTGACCTCTGCACCTGAGCGCAAAACAAAAAGGCAGCAAACGAAGGTGTTGAAACCCTAAATGACAACTTAAAGGCCCCGACACTGGGCCTGGTGGAGCAGAGGCAGTAAGAAGCATGGAATGGACCCTCAGCTGCAACAACTCATTCAGAAGAGTCTTTTCAGCAGGATTACAAATGTTTTAGTTTAGTAAAAACATCTGTTATGGTACTGACTTCACGCATTTTACTAAAGCTACGTTTTGGATAGCCTTCTTGCCCGAGTATGCTAGCAAACTGGATGTAATGTTTTCTATTAAATGAGTGTACAGAATAATACTTTAATCTACTTTAATGTAAAGCATAAAACAAAGAAATATAAGGAATTTACCAGTCATTTTCTCTGACACAGTAACTACAGCTCATGAATAGCCCTGTCTGCTGTAAGGAAAGCATCCCAGTATTCTCCTTAGGTACATTAAAAGTAAAGATGGAATGTATTATTCTGTTTCTATATATGTTCTGTGTACATAGGTGGATGCATGCAGACTACAGATTAGACCCCTAAACTAACTGTTTTTAACATGCAGAGCCAAGATTATGTTAGCTTTTCTTCTTAGAACAAGGCACCATGGATCCAGAAAACATACAGGGGGTTTTGTTCAAATTAACCAGTTGAAATGCAGATGAATAAGTCATTCATCATGTCTGCCTCTCCACTGCCTCAATGTTGAAACGAGAGGTCTTCTCGCTGCCATACCACAAATACGAGAGACGATATTCACATAGACAACCCTACCGACCTTATACTGGAAGAATAGAAGAGATGAATCTGCAAACTCTAGAAGAAATGAACATGCTGTAACTGAAGATGAGAGCAAGTGACATGACTGCCAAACTGATATTCGGAAATACACTGAACATGAAGCAGATATGCACTCACCATGAAGAAACACAGACACCAGGTCAAACTTGCATTTAGACATGAAGAATATTACCTGCACCAATGCAAATGAGTAACATAACAATCAATGTATACGCTGAAACACAAGACAAACAAGATACAAATAAAGCTTGCTGATTGTAGAAACGCAAAAGTAATGAGTGGCCATTCTGAATAAAATGAACAGCGAAACGTTGTTTGAGTAAATGGGAAGCATCGAAGCTGCAGGGAGATTCAACGTGCCAAAATTAGAGGTCTTTGGCACATGACATTTTGCTGTTGCAATATGGAAACCTGGCTTTTTTCAGTGTTTTTTGCAGCCGCACAATATTTTCGCTTTTGTTAATCCCAGGACCACTCCCCCCTTGTTTTTTGCATATTTAAGTAACTTTGGGTCTCACCCTAAGTTATTAGGGCAATCGAGACGTGGACCCCTTGCTCACTATTCTTAGAGAGGCACAGCTCCACCCTACTGATGAGGCCCAACCAGACCGAAACACGTGTCTGGGGTTGCTGTTGGTACTCTTGTTCATAGGAGAATTGCTTAGCATTTCAGTGCGAGACTGCCCTAGGGCAGGGCAACGACTGATATGTTTTTAGATATTTCTTCTCTGTGAAAGATAGTGCGCTAAAGACTCTGGGTAAGTCTCTCATAACCGGGACTAATGTCCGGCAGAGGGACTCCCAGGACCCCCCTTGTTTTTTGAAAAATTGCTCAGCAGCTCTTCAGAATGTTCGTGGGCCACTTCTTGGTACTGTTTAATCTGAGCATCCCTGTCTGCTAACCTGCCCTCTACCAATTGGATGTGAGAATAAGAGGCAGACCAGTTTAAAGTATTCTTCTTCATATACAAACTCTGTAGGGACTGATTTAGTGGGCCACGTTCATCCCAAATGTCTGCACCAACGTAGGCCATTATGTCGAACATCTGTCTACCAAAGAACAATATCTGTGGCTGTCCAATCCCCTTCCAAATATGACTGAAGGAGCATGGGCATTTGTCGCAGGTGCTGCTATGTCAGACATCTCTGTTTAAAATGTAACATCCTGCCTCCAAAATGCTCACCAAGCAGAAGTGCAAACTTTTTTTTACTCCTATAATCCCACTATGACTTAACCACGCACAACTCCAATTCAAACCTTAATATCCTCTGCATCGGTGCACACCTTAGTATTTCCCTAGGAGGCTGTGGTATCAATACCTTATAATGCAACACAAAACCTCTATGCATATTTCTGAGCACTGAACAAGTTAAAAAGGTCTACGTTGCAATGACACTAGTTATCCCAGAAATAATATCTTTGTAGGACCTCTAGTTTTGTAGGATGTATTAATTGGGCAACATCTAATTCAGTGGGACTTTCCACCCATCCCAAACCAGGCAGGGCCAATTACATTTATTATATAAAGTTCTTTTTATGAACCTGGGACCAGCAAATTTAATTACATTGATTTCTTACAGGTTCACCCCCCTTTCAGGACAAGAAACACACAGGGTTGCATAGAAGGTATTTTTAACCAAATAGAAATAATTGACTGCACATAAAGATAACTTATACAATCATAACTGCTTATGATGAAAAATAAACACACTAGTCACCTCAGTTATCAAAGCTGCAGTTATGGAAATGGAGACCTTAACACCCGAGTGTGTGCACCATGGATTGAATGCATTGGAGTCCAGGAGTATCCCTGCCTATCCAATTCCCTCTACTTCCCATTTATTGAAAATGCCACCACCCTTAGTCAATAGACAGGTCAGAATTTCAGCAGCATTCTATAATTCTCAATTGCAACAAACTACTGGACCATCAGGTATGTCAATGGCTTGTAAAAAGGGAAATGTATGTAGACTAGATTCCCTTCAGTGATGTTTTTATTTAATTACCGTGTAAAAACAAACCTTTCTCACTTTCAATGGGTAACTTAAAACATGTCTGGAACAACTAAGCATTAAGAATTCTTCTTGATGGTGACTTCAGTTACTTTGTCTATGTATACACACAGTGAGGTGTCTCAAGCTGGTCTGTGCTTGTACAATTCACAGAATAGGAGTCAAGAGTTCTCCCCATATACAAATCATGCAATCTTTTTAATCAAATATATAATTCCAGAAGCACATATTCTCATGAAATATTTACTTATGTCCCAGGTTGTACAGTCAATTTATATATCTCTGCCCCTCAGTACTTACAAATAACAGGGCCATGATTGTATCTAATTCCATTAAAAGTATCACTCCACTCAGGATTGTTTTCTACTTGCATATTATCACAGGCAGGTGGGCACCCTCTTAAGGACTGGTTCAATTGTTCACTTCTTGGAAGATATTGGCATCAGTTAACAAGGTGGGATCAGATCTCCTTCACAGTAGGTCTGCTATTTCGGCCACTAAAGAAGGCCTGTGGTGTTAACTCCTAGTAGGCCTCACTTACAGTATGTGCTAATAATCCACAAACAGGTCTAAAAAGGAAAGCAATCTATGCCTCCTTCTAGTTATCAATTCTTCTTCTTCCTCTTTTCCATCAGTCAGTGAGTGAGCAAGTCTATCAGTGTATTTCCCTAGTGAGTGTCTATTGAATCTTTTATAGACCCCAACCCCCACCTTTTTGAGGTGGGTGTATACAGTCCCCAATCTGATTGGACAATATATGTAATTGGAAAGCATTCAAAAAGTGAAATACCTGTAGAGGAGCAGCCGAACGCCTATGCAGTAAGTCCCGGCCCCCCTAATGCCTGTATGTTGGAAGCCTGAACCTGCACTACATTTAACATCAATATTTGTGACCATACCGCGACAAGTGGTTGAGAAAAGGCATCCATTAAGACCATACCAGATGTATGCTCGAAGACCGTACCAGATGTATGCTCGAAGAGACAACAATCTGAGGGAGGAACTCGCTGAAGGAATATGAAAAAGAGTGAATTAGGAGCTGGTGATGTCACAGCGATATGAATGATGCATTAAGAAGATGTATGAACCCTATAGAACTGATCAGGAATTAAGGAGTAGGGTAAACTTTCATATGTAAAGGGAAGACTGCATATGTGTGTGTGATGCACTGCAAAAAATGTAAGCCATTTAATAACTGTACAGATGCAGCAACGCAAGTAGACTAACTGATCATAGAAGGTAGCTATACGTAGTGAATAGACTGCAGGCAATGTCTCCATTGTATAGTGTCTGGATATCAGTGCCATAAACTTTAGTAAGCTCAAACGCACGGAGAAAGAAGGAGAGCTGTGTGTGTCACAGCAAAGAATTAGCTGACGATCGCAGACTTGAAGGGTGAAGCTGTTTAGCCCGATATCAAAGTTGGAGCAAGCCAAGGCCGGTTATCTTTTCTCAAAGGCAACAAAATGCAAGAAGCTGAATCGCTCCTTGTTAAGGGGCAAAGAAAGAAAATCATGAGTGTCAAGTTTAATTCAAGACAATTAAATGCTGAAAATCAGGCTGAATTGCGGTCTATCATGTGGACCAAGGATGAAAATAGGAGTTGGGCATGCAGACCAGAACTGTGATAAGCATGTGCCACACTCCCTCAAATTCACATAGACGAGAATACATTGCAAGGCCAAGATCAAAGTCAATCTCCATGGCAGAATGCATAGACGTTGAGTGATGTTGGGCTAATTGGGTGGGAAACAAAGTCATGCCCACCTCCCGGTACCTGGGTATAGGCTTACGTGCTGCTAAGTGAACCAAATATTCCAGGCATGGCACGAGTGTGCCAGCCAAATTGTAGAGGGCCACATAACTAAGGGCCTTATAGTTTGAGAGCCAATGGTATACCGTGTATCTAATAAGAGTTGAGGATGACTTGCACTAGAGGCAGGATTAAGTTGTGCACATGATAGTGGATGTCCTATCACAACCCGCTCCTGTATAGAAGGTAAACGTAGATGTTCCCCTTGAGCCAACCACAATCATCCATAGGTTTTTCTTATTTACCACATAGTATGATGTCATGCATGATGAATTTTTAGCATAAAGATTTGTGTTCATGTAATATGTATTGAGAGCTCGAGCGAACGTCTGTTGATGTCCGTTGTAACTCCGTTTTACATAATTGATATTAAAAGAGTCACATCAGATTTTGCCAACTTCCTGAGTTAGTCAGATTATTTGGTCTAAGTTATTCTGCATCCCATCCTGTGCATGATGTGTTACTTATTAAAGACCTTATGTTCATACCTCTGCACTGTCATTGGGCATATGAATGAAGAGGGCAGTCTGATGGGAGTACATTCTACAATGTGTTTCCCTCCCATGCAATGCAATGTCAATTCAGAGAGTTCTTAAATTAAAAATTCTAACAGTCTGAAATAGTACATTCTACAAATATAGCAACTTTTCTAATTAGCTCAACATATTTCTCTCTTGCACTTATCAGACTATGCAATTTTCATCATGAAATCACAAATGGTTATTGAGATGCAGGTTTTTCCACTTAACTCACTCCTAGATTTATATACAAATTATAATTAATGGGCTTGTCACTGCGGATACTAGACATGTCAATTTCTGCACATTGAAATACAAATCACATAGAACATTTTTTTTTAGAACACCATATACTCAAACAAAATGTTTGACAAAAAGAATGAGCTTGCTGCGACATTCCATTTCGGAGATATAAATAGAAATAGGAATCCAGTGCTGTTTCCCCATTGCATTTTTTCTTTTTGATCAAATATGACAGTTCATCTGCATTTGGGTCTGTCAGTAACAGAGGATGGGTTGTCAGCGTCTGGCAATCTTGCACAGACTTCCTGCCTCCAGAAGAAGCCTGGGAGATTAAAATAGCAGATTAGGCAAAACAAAGCCACTGGTCAAGCTGAACTACCATTTTTTTTTCTCATTATCTTAACCCCAACAAACAGAGATGCAGGCCATAGACACACTGGCACGAGGAGGCTGAAATTGCTATCAATCCCAAGGCAAAGTCCCAAAGACTGTCATTATGGCTCAAACTACAGGGATTCCAACTGCTTCAGAACACAGGATCTGTCTTAACATTGCATTGCTGGTGGAGGTGAATTGAACAAAATACCAGATGTCACTATAAACCAAGCTGGATTCAGGTCGATTTCCACTTTTAAAATTACATTTTCTCTATGCCCCTATATTTATTTTCACCAATACACACCAGTTTATCCATTGCTCTGGCCTATTAAATGCCCATCAAAGGTCCACATTTCATCATCTGTAGATTTCATAACCACAAACCCTGACTTCTGCAAGGGAAAATAAAAAAGCAGTAGAAAATGCAAGGCCAAATGTGTTTTTGCTGTCACTTTAAATTGCAAGTTTTTTTTTTTCTTAGATTACGCAGTTCTCCATTTTAATAAGAATTGCAGGATATGTCCTTGTACTTGAGATGTTCATTTCGGGACTTGTATTTTGATGTGAGGGGACTTGAAAATACTGCACACTTTGATTGCTCATGTGTTTTTCAAATGCTGTGCGCAAACCGCAGCTTACATCTTTGTTTTTAAAATAGCACTTTGCTCTGCATATTTTCTTTGAAGGAGATTTCCCTGCAAACACATTGCTTTTCTAGGGGGGATTTGGGGGCGACCTTGGTGCATTCATCCGCGCTGCTTTAGTTCCCTTACAATCTTTATTAAACCAACTGGCCACCCTCATTCCCTGATGCTCCTTTATCTCTCCGACAAAGCTGGAGGAGATACTCAGGATTAAATGATGATGCAAGACCCTTTCAGCAGTGCAGCATTGATCTAAAATAGAAGTCATCAAACTACTGTCTCACCTTTAATTCCCTTTTTTTTTTAAGCCATTGCCAGCATCCTAGCTAATTCTATTCTGTTTGCAGATACGACATTGGTCATAGGAAATATGGTTTCATCCGACTTCCTATACCTCCACCCAAAAACTAGAGCCAAACCTACTTTGAATTGCTTAATGGACTTCAAAATACTTGGAGGTGATGCACAGATAATCTAGTCTTGATTTCTAAATATGTAGTTGGGTATATCGCTCTCGTGGCGAATATTAATTGATTGAAATCTCACATCATGTAGCCAGTTGTACAGTGTAAATCCATTCGCTCAGGTACAGGGATCTAACATGCACAGACATAGGATATCAAACATTGAGTCCTCAATATCATCCAGGAGTCTTTCAGGGATCCTGACACTTATTTCAAGATTGAAAACTCCCCCACAGTATAAAACTAGGTTTTTTTTTCCTGACGACCGATGTCAAATCGATGGTCCATAGTTAATTTTAAATTGGAAAGTGTAGATTCCGCAGAATCAGTGCAGACCCTGTTGTAAATGTTGACTATATATAGCAGGGGGCCCTCTTTGGTTAATCTTAACAAGTTGAATTGGACATTTTGTGAGGTATATTGTAATGGGATTAATGCAGCTTCCCAAGAAACGGTCACTAATTTTGTTGGGCCTCTATAGGTGCAACCTCTCATCTTTTTTTGCGGCACAGTTTAGAATATGGCGTAGCCATCAAGGCCTATAGGTTCCAAGTCCCATGTTTCCTCTAGGACAATCACATCATACATTTGTAGTTTATGGAGATCAACCCAATTTATCGATCTTTCAAATTGGCCTGCAAGTTTCCATGTTGTCAAAATGAAATACCGGTCAATTCCCCTTGTAGCCTTTCTGTAACCTTCATGCCATTAAAAGAGATGGGCTGCAGATTATCCTCAGGTAGTCAATCAATTTCTTCTAAGGCTGTTAGCACTTGGAATCGGTTGCCTGTCAAAATACCAACCATACAGGGTCTCCGCTTGTTGCGGTCTTTATGGGACTTACGCAGTCATTTGCCTACTTTGCAGTGTTATTGTCTTCCACTTGCAATCACAGGTGTGGGGTAACCCTCTGAGAGGATGCTCTTGGGTTCCCTGTAAGCTGGGTGGATTTGCTAGACAAGAAGGGTCTGTACTATGAAAATGACAATGGGCAAATCCTAGCTTTCCTTTTAGGAGACTGGACTGATACTTTTGACTGATAACCATATTTGTATTTGGTTTATTTATATTGCGCACCCGGCCCAGGGGCATCTGGGCGCATATCATACAAAGGTCACAGATAACAACTTCAAGTTACATTCTTAGAGGTACAACTACAGTTGAAATGGCATATAAGAGAAGAGGCATGTATTACAGACTCAAGCGAGAAATACATATATCGTAAATAAATACATAATACAAGTGGAGGAGGGACATAAGAGACAGAAACTATCATAACAGGCATGAGATACACATGCACATGGACATTACTGTAGCGTAGCAGGTAAGAGACATTTATGTGCTCGAGTTGACTCGATCTTGCTCCGTAAGCCAGAGGTTGGCTGTGTGCTTGAAAGTGGAGCATCAGGGTTCAGATCTCAATGAATTGGGGAGTGTGTTCCAGAGTTTGGAGGCAAGGACAGGAAAGCTAGACCCCCCCCCCCATGTGTTCTGGGATTTAAATCTAGGTATGTCAAGAGAATGTGCTTGTGCGGATCTTAGTGGTCGTGTAGCTGTGTGTGCCGTAAAGCGACTGGAAAGCTGATGGGTGATCCAAACTCCAGTTAAATGTTTTGTTGCATTACTTACCCATGCAGTTCGTCTGGGTATTAGAATGATTAAAGAAACAGTTGATTCCCTATTATTAGGTTTAAGAGAATCTATCCCCACCTTGTGTATGAGAGCAATATAAATAAAATATAATTTCACCAAAATATCCCCGGTTACAGGGTCTACTGCAATATCAGATGCTCTTATAGTTGTGTGGCCAAGGGTACTAAGTGACTAAATCGATTTGGTAAAATTGATTTCTTCAAAGACCGATTTAGAAAGACCGCTTGGAGATTGCTCTGAGTGTTCTTTCTAAATCAAACTGTCAGCCCCTGCGACGTGTGCGGTGTGTGAGTAATGTTTGGGGAGGGGGCAGGGAGCAGGTAACTAGCTCTGTGCGTTTTTGAATGCCTGTTAGCATGCTGTGGTGAGAAAGGCTTTTGGCGGGGGAAGGGGCCAGAGCAGAGGCAGGCTCTGGGGTGAAACCCCCGATTGACAAAAAACTTGCCAGTGTTGGAGGAGGAAAGCATGGTGGGGGGGATGAAGGGATGGTGATAGTTTGGGGATCATTTCATGTGATATTTCGGCTAGACCCCAAAAAAAGAAAAGCAGTTTTTTTTGTGTTTGGTCTTCAATATGCAGAAATATCACATAGAACATGGAGAAGGCATGTCTGACCTTGCATCTTTCCAGATTTCATCCTTACCAGGTGGGGTCATGGCCGAATCCACGACTCAAGTTGGAACCCTTTTTTTGTTGTTTCAATGGTCACATCTCTAATGAGAGTAGGTTGGTTAAGGGTCAAAATTCAATTGAGGGATTGCAGTGAACTGGTTGATGTCTGCCCGTGGGCTATTCCAGTTATCAGGGATCTTTTTTCGTAATGGTTCTAATTAAATCATCCATTATGGTTAAAGAACCCAAGACTGATTGCCTAAACATTTTGAAAGAGTGAAGGATGTTATAAACCTTTGTATTAATCTCTGAGAAGTCCATTAATAAGCCTTCTAGTCATCTCAGCAAGTAAGGAGGCAATAAAGTATGTAGATTTACTGGCTCTTCTACAGAGGTATTCACGTGCCCCAGACTGGGGCAGGTTTCTACGAGGCCTGTCTCCGAGTTGGTACACTCTTCCCTGTGTGTAGGGATGGAGGGGTTTGTAGGTGAGTCCAATGCCCTGTTGGGGCCTTCTACATGCCTCCAGATAGTCTTGGGAGTTTCTCATGGATGGTCCTGAGGATTGTCTTCCCCCCCCCAGTCATAGCGATAACCCCACTTCTTCACCCCCTTTTCTGTGGGTTGTTGGAATTACCTTTAGGGTTGTCATTCATGAGTGCTGTTTTGGATGACTACATGCTTTCCTATATTTTCCCTTTTACATAATCATGTACCCTCCTTATTTGTCTTTGTTGGGAGTCCCATTTAATTTCTTTTGTTTTTTTCCTTCTATTGACCCTACTTGGTGAGTGGATTTTCTGTTCCACCATCTCCTCTTATCCCCCACCAATCCACAACAATGATCCTGTAGTTTCCACAACAAGGAACATGAGATGGGGATGTGAGTCTAAAGAATATCAAAAGGACCAGTGCATACAATGGATAAAGAAAGAAAACAGATACTGTAATAACGAATATCATAAAAATTAATCAATCAATTAGCAACTACATCTCAGTGTTAATTCATGTGGTGTCTGTTAAAAAGAGAAAGAAGAAAAGGTCTTTTCAAACATTGGAAACTGTGCTTCAGAATAAAGTTGTGTAATGTCCCAGATCAGAACAGCATATCAGTAAAGAAATTGCACGAGAATCATGAGCAAAACTACATTTTAGGACAAAAACTTTGAAACTTAGGCAGCCTTCTTTGAAAACATTATTTGATTAGCCGTATTAACAAAATATGTTCTTTAATAAAAACTTGTGGGAGTACATAGTTGAAATCAATGTCAGAAAAAGTCTGCAAGTTAGGGCCACTTCAGATGGCAGAGATAAGTCACTGGAAGTGGCCAATGTTGCCAAACGGGTCCACTCGAATGGCTTGAGGGTCTATGCTGGAGTTCTTCTCCCCATCCCATTGGGCTTTCTCACACGTCCTGTGGTGTAGGGGTCGAAAAACCCACAAATGAGCAGATGAGCTTGTGATGTTGGAGGGCAAATGCACAGAAGCCAGTAGATCAAAATCTACTAGATAAACTCAGTCTCACGTTTTATGTACATTTTCAGAGGGTGCTGGCCAACAAGCGGCTGTTATGCAAATTAGAGATTGCCGTGCCTTTTTGTTTCCAGATTATTAAACCCTTTATGTTGGTTTCCAAATCAATAAACTATTATTCCAAAATCCAAACTACATGACTCATGGTAATGCCTGAATGGGCAGGGATGTAATGGGAGGAGGGCGGTGGCACATGCTACCCCTCAAATATTTTAACTCCTGGCCTGTGGCCAGCGCCATGTGGCTCTTTGTTTCTGGAGTGGCTGGCTTTCTTGTTCAGGCCTCTTTATAAGAAAAAAACAGGGGGTTCCACAAGCGTAACACTGAGAAGTGACTCTAAATAAGAAGGAATAACAAATTATTTGTCTCTCTGGAATTCTATACAATTGCTAGACTCATTAAAGGTTTATTTCAGGCACACTCAGAGGGTTGAGTCACTGATTTAGTCTGTTCTTAAACACATCAAATTCACAATGCAGACAACCACTTCCAAAAAGCATTGAGAGTAGAATAAGCATCCATTTCGAAGCATGTATTTTGCTTTTCGCAAGTTGCGGTTATAGCATGCTTTCTTATGCCGTTGTCTGTTGCAATCACCCAAAGACATTCCATCTTGGTGTCCTCGGTCACTTGACAAAACCCTTGTGCCTAAAAGCTTGTGCACAGTGCAGAAATGCGGAATATAGCACATAAATAAAGTGGCCTTTAATTTCATTGTGCCACAATTAATGCTTCGTTGTAATGCGGCTATCTTTCTTATAGCCCTGTCGTGCTGTTCGAGATGTTTGTTTGCATGAATGAGGCAATGAGTGCCCAGAGCTCGCGCTGCTTTCCCTGTGCTACTCAATTCATTACTACACAATTATGAACCCTCCCAATGGTATGTATTTTGCCAACCTCAGAAGGCTGAAAAGTAGATCCACAGCGGCTTAACGCATGGCCAACTTTGCACCAGACCTGCAGAAGAACTTGCCATGCTATTAAATCTCAGTTACCAGTTTAATGATATCCACTACAGAGTATAATTTGCTTTCCGACTTTGAGAACATTGACAAGTAATTGCTAATTTTACTACAGCCAGTAAGATAGCTCAGTGGGCTGAGTGCTCACTGCTGTAATGTGTGTATTATCTGCAGGTTGCAGGTTGGAACCCTGACAACCAAATCAGCCTTTCATCCTTCTGAGGTTGATCAATGAGTTGCAACACAGGTTGGGTGATATTGTATGTATATTGTTCTATACAAAGCACTTAAGCGTAAGTGCTATGTGAAGGCATCATAAAGCAAGACAGACAACAGATTCACTTTTCTTAACAAAAGTATTTTATTTTAAATGTCAGGATGGAGTAAAGCCTAACTTGCACTATGTTAAGGTGAGATTTCCCTACCTAAAGAAACCATAACAGTCATTGACAATAAGAACAACTTAAAATTCTGTCTGTGTCCAAATCCTATACTTGCCCTCACAACTAAAGCTATACAGCCAGATCTCCAGGATTTTCAGGGCGATGTCCCTGGCCTTGTGTGGCTGTCTCCCATGTGTGTTGACCATCCCCCAAGACCAGCAGTGGTTCCAGATCGCCCCAGCAGGGTCCCCGTCCTTTTCTGGAGGGAAAAGCTGTAACACAGGCCAGCCAGAGTTCCAGGGTGGTGATGGCCTTGGACAGCTGTCTCCCATGTGGGTCGACCATCCCCAAGTCCAGTGGCAGTTCCAGGGAGCCCCGGCAGGGTCCCCATCCTTTCCCGGAGGGAAAAGCAGTAACGCAGGCCAGCCAGATCTCCAGGATAGTCGGGTGATATCCCTGGCCTTAGTCGGATGTCTCCATTCAAGACCAGCAGCGGTTCCATGGAGCCCCAGCAGGGACCCCGTCCTTTTCTGGAGTGAAAAACTGTAACAGGCCAGCCAAAATTCCAGAATGTCAGAGGTGATGTCTCTGGCCTTGGGCACCTGTCTTCCATGTGGGTCGACCGTCGCCAAAGTCCAGCGGCAGTTCCAGGGAGCCCTGGCAGGGTCCCCATTCTTCTCCAGAGGGAAAAGCTGTATCGCAACCCAGCCAGAGCTCTAGGCTGGGCTTAGGGATGGTCAACCCACATGTGAGATGGGTGCCCAAGGCCAGGGACTGTACCCTTGACCATCATAGAGCCCTGGCCAAGCTGCATTACAGAATTCCCACCCCCCCGTCCCTGGGGAGGTATTGGCACGCTGTTGGGGCTCCCTGGTGGGGAAAGCTGTAACAGGCCAGCCAGCGCTAAGGATGGTTGGGGTGATGGCCTTGGGCAGCTGTCTCCCATGTGGGTCGACCAGCCCCAAGTCCAGTGGCCGTTCCGGGGAGCCACTGCAGCGTCCCTATTCATCCCCAGAGGGAAAGTCTGTAATGCAGCCCAGCCAGAGCTCCAGGCTGGGCTTGGGGATGGTGGACCAACATGGGAGATGGGTGCCCAGGGCCTGGGACATCACCCCTGACCATCGTGGAGCTCTGGCTGGGCTGCGTTACAGAATTTCTCTCTGGGAATGGATGGGGACCCTGCCTGGGCTCCCTGGGATTGCTGCTGTGCTTGGTGATCGTCGAGCCACATGGGAGACAGGTGCCCAGGGACTGAACCCCAAACCATCCTCTGGCTGGCCTGCTCTACAGATTCTCCATTCAGGCAAGGACAGGGACTGTGCCGGGCCTCCATGGAAACATTGCTGGGCTTGGGGACATTCAACCCACATGGAAGACAGCCGCCCAAGGTCCGGGATAGGAGCCCTACCACCCTGTGGCTTTGTTGTGCTACAGCTTCTATCTCTGGGAAAGGACAGGGACCCTGCTGAGGCTCCCTGGAACCGCTGCTGGGCTTGTGGGTGGTCAACCACATGAGGGACAGCCGCCCAAGGCCAGGGACATCACGCCTGACCATCATGGAGCTCTGGCTGGGCTGCATTACAGTCTTTGCCTCGGGGAGGTATTGGCACACTGCCGTGGCTCCCTGGAGGGGAAAGCTGTAAAACAAGCCATCCAGAGCTCCACGATGGTTGGGGGGGAGGGGAGTAGAGAATGTCTCCCTGGCCTTGGGTGGTGGCTGTCTCCCATGTGGGTTGACATTCCGCAAACCCTGGCTGCACCTCTGGTTGGGCTGAGTTACAGATTTTCCCTCTGGTAAAGGACATGGACCCTGTCGGGGCTCCCTGGAATCACTGCTGGCCTTGAGGATGGTCAACCCACATGGGAACCAGCCGCCCAAGGCCAGGGACCCCAAACCATCATGGAGCTCTGGATGGGCTGCATTACAGAATTTCCTTTCAGGGAGGTTTCTGGGGGGGGGGGGGGGTTGAACTCCCTGGCCTTAGGCAGTTGCCTCCCATGTGGGTTGACAGTTCACAAACCCAGTGTCGGTTCAGAGGAGTCTCCGCAGGGACCCCGCCCATTCCCAGAGGGAGAAAATGTAATGCAGTCCAGCAAGAGCTCGACAATGGTCGGGGGTGATGTCCCAGGCCTTGGGCACCCGACTCCCATGTGGTTCAACCATCCCCCCAGGCACAGCCTGGAGCTCTGGCTGCGTTGAAGCTTTTCCCTCTGGGAAAGGTTGGGGACCCTGCCAGGTTGACCGTTCCCAAGCCCAGCAGCGGTTCCAGGGAGCCCCGGCAGGGTCCCGCATCCATTCCCAGAGGATAATTCTGTAACGCAGCCCAGCCTTGCGTGGCTGTCTCCCATGTGGGTTGACCGTCCCCCAAGCCCAGCGGCTGTTCCGTTGAACCTCGGCAGTGTCCCTGTGCTTTCACAGACTGAGAAACTAACGCAGGCCAGCCAGAGTTCCAGGATGATGGCGGGTGATGTACCTGGTCTTTGGCAGCTGTCACCCATGTGGGTTCACCATCCCCAAGCAGAGCAGTGGTACCAGGGAGTCTCGGCAGGGTCCCCATTCTACCCCAGGGGAAAAAACTGCAACGTAGCCCAGCCGGAGCTCCAGGCTGGGCTTGGTGATGGTCGACCCACATGGGAGACGGGTGCCCAAGGCCTGGGACATGACCCCCCTCACCATGATGGAGCTCTGGCTGGGCTGTGTTACAGAATTTCCCAACGGAAATGGATGGGGGACCCTGCCAGGGCTCCCTGGAACCACCGCTGGGCTTGGGAATGGTCAACCAAATTGGGAGACGGGTGCTCAAGGCCAGGGATATGAGCCCCCCCCTCCCCTTCCTCCCTGGAGCTCGGGACGGGTCGCATTACAGCTTCTCCCTCTGGGAAAGGACAGGGACCCTGCGGAGGCTCTCTGGAACAGCCGCTGGGCTTGGGGATGGTCAACCCACACGGGAGACAGCCGCTCAAGACCAGGGACTCACCCCTGGCATCCTGGAGCTCTGGCTCGGCTGCGTTATGGAATTTCCCTCCGAGAAAGGATGGAGACCCTGCTGGGGCTCCCAGGTAATGACGGTGCACTTGGTTCCCGCTAACAGCTACTGAAACGGAGCAGCTGTCTGTACAAATGAGATGGCAGAGGCAACAAACAGATACAAGGCATTTACATGCCATCAGGTGAGGAGTTACCATTCTTGCCACTCATGTCCATCTACCATTTCCACACCACCAATGCCTGGGGATGGAGGTGTTTGCCCAATCCGGATCTGCAGATTCCAAACAGAGCAATGCCGAAGTGTGGGTCCTGAAGAAGATTACATTAGTAATCTCAGTCATCGAAACCAGTCGACCCATTGTTACCCTGATGAGATCCTTGGACTCTTGGTCAGAATACATTTTACACTTTGCTCACACCAGTACATGTTGACAGGGATTATTGTGAGCACACATCGGAGACAGGTGCCCAAGGCCTGGGACATCACCCCCCCCCCCTCCCATCATCATCCTGGAGCTCTGGCTGGGCTGCATTAAAGCTTTTCACTCCAGGTAGAGATGGGGACCCTGCCAGGGATCTCTGGGACTGCCGTTGGACTTGTCGACGGTCAGCACTTTCTTTTCCATCCAGGTAGGAACTACTCATGTGAGGTAGTGTTTTTGTTGGGACACCTGGGGGGCGGGGGGTAGGACATGTGTTGTTGGTGGCATGTTTCAGTGGTTTCCTGGTGGCAAAGGTCTTGAAAATTGTGTTTTTCCCCTAAATTTCACCAGGCCTTGTGGTAATACATTCTGTGGCGTTTTGCACAAGTCAGACCTCTGTGGTTTCTCACGTGTGTTTTTTCAGAAAACGCATGGGGTTCCCCATTTTCCTTTGTGGCTGCGACACCCCAAAGCCAAATCCAGTCTTCCCCAGGGCATTTGATGTACCAGTGGTTCAGCCTTCTCCCTTTGTGCCCAGGTAGGCGCACAGACAGGTATCGTTTTCAACTGGACACCTGTAGAAGGTAAGACACGTTTTCCTTTTTTTGGTAACATTTTCATACATTTGCTACTGCACTTTGTTACACAACCATTTCATTTCCCAAACGTAACCTACATTTAGTAGCTGCTTTAGGCAATGTACGCTTTTCTGTCACAAGTAACCGATCCTTCTAAAGGTCTGCCTGTGCTCTCAGAAAATGTATGCTTGCCATTCCTCACTACATTTGGGGCATACGAATGGCAGTAGCCCTGTCCAATGTTGCTCTTCTACTGGTCTAGCCCCATCATAAATTGTCCTCCAAGCCATATCAAGACAGCATACAAACTAAAGTGAGGTTAGTATCTAAAAAGTTCTTATGTCTTATTTAGCATCGGTTTGGTATTTTATGAAATGTAAACTTAGTATGATTTTAACACCCATCAGTCACTTCAGGTGATGTTGCTAGGATTAAATGTCATGTGAGATTATTTTACATGATATCATTGCAATCAAATGTCATGTGAAAACACTTCTTGTGATATAGGTGTGTGATGTCACTTCCCCTACCCCAGGCATTCTGGTGAATTGCCATCCATGTTTCCGATTCACCCTGGGCGCAATATTTTTGTAAACTTCCATAGTAGGACTACATTCACCCAAATGCAAAGGGGCTTGAACACCAGTATTAGCTGAACATAATTACACACAAGGGGCAGCTTTAGACATCGTTAACTATTAGTTTAAAGACACGCTCCAAGGGACCACGTTCAATCGCTTCGGTTTGACGTCATCCTACAAAAGATTCATGGAGTGGTGCTTGGTTATACATGATTAATTTAAATCTACATCTCAACATAATAAATACTGTTTCACGTGTCGAACAAGTGATCAACTGTGCCTTCTACGGGGATGACTTTGAAATGCAGGTTTGTACTTCACAGATGCGATTCTACAACCATTGCAGGAACACCATTAATTGCAGCACGGAGGACATTCACTGTGACATTGCTGGGGCTGTGGGTTCTATAAACATGCGCTTAAATGGCACCCTTTCCTGCCAGCCACTGGTGACCCAACGGTGACAAAATCCTGCCTTTAAAAATATTCAGGTGCCATCCCTTAATGCACACTATGTCCTGTGTAGTGCACCAACTCTCTATTACAACCCTCTGCAGCAGTCCATGCACAAAACTGTTCAATGAACACGTTTAAGAGCATACTGATGTAAATTGTGTCAAATAGTTAAGCGCCCCCCACCGTCTATTCAACAAAGCCGCGACACAAATGAAATGCATTTGAGTCCCTTTTCCATTCCCTTTAATAAAGGCACAGTACGAAATTGAAGGTTTAGCTTTGTGATATCAGTTTGCCTGACCAGTCCTCCTCGTTCCGCAAAGGAGGAACTGGATGTTGGCCAAGAAGGGGCCGTGATGCAAGCAAAGAAGGAAGGTTAGTTTAATAAAGGGTGGGTCACCTGTGGATTTCTTTGGGGTTAGACTGCCCAACCATCAGGCAGAGCAACCTGGACCATGAAGTTGACTGCCAGCTTGCCACTCCCTCCACAGTAAAAACATAACCCTACAAGTTTTCCTTGCTCTTAAATTGGTCAAAAGACAGGTGATCCAATTCACAAGAGCAAACTAATGCAAGAGGTGTACATAATGCATACATGCCAACATTCTGTGACCAAAAATCTGTAGGAATCTTAACGTTTCAAAATTAGTAATTAGCATAATGAGGATTTCATAGGAAATTATGTCATATCAATGTGACCCAATGAAGTGGAATGCCATGTCATTACAGAAAAAGTCACATGAACTTGGACCTTATGACATCACATGAAATGGCCTCAAGTGACATCTGGCCTGGTAGAGATCATATGAAAATTCAACAGAATGGTTATGAGGAGATGGGCAGCAGCAGGGAGCTGAAAATCTATGCATCCTAGGTCAGCAAGTGTGTGTTGTGGAGTAATGAGTGAAAAGTCAACAAGGTGATAACACTTCTATACCCCCCAAGGGAAGAGACAGCTGCAGGGATCCTGCAAATTAGGCTTCTAAGGCAATCCCTAGAACGAAAGTAACACCAGAAGTGTCTGAAAGTGCCTGCTGTGTGGCTGCATTCGCTGTGCTACTGTGTTGCCGTGCGCTGCTTGGGACCAAGGCGCCGTCGGCAAGGAGAAGTGCGGGTTGCGGCAAACCGCGCCTGTATTTCCTGCTGGGACTCCATTAAATAAATATTGACTGCTGCCTCCTTTGCCATTTTATTGGCTGTCATTTGTGTCTGTGGCTAGAGACTACGTTACGTCTTGTAACATCTTGTAACTTGCCGAACTTACATGTGCCTTACTGAAGCGTTGCTTCTTTTTGTTTTCAGCCACAATCCTCTTGGCCTGATTGCCACACCCGCCCCTGCCGTGATTGGACACTCGACACTATACCTGACCCGGGCACGCGCATCGGTAGTGTCTGTAAGTGTATGCTGTTGGGCTGTTTGGCGGCACGGCGGGTGCAAGGGGGCCCCTTACCTTAATTGCTGCGAGTAAATTTCTCGCTGTAGCACAGCATTTTGAGGCCAAAGTTTAACAACATGGTATGTGCTAGCATTCTGAGTTGGGCTGATTAAGCTACTACGATTGTTGCACTAGTAGCTACATACACTCTGTTCTAAGCAACTGATTCGTGATTACTTCTGCTTTTGTCTCCTTCTCCCTTCTGAAGCAGACAACGTGTTATTATACTCACATTTGCCCCAGAATTGTGAATGGGCTACGAAGCCGATGGAAACTTACAGACCCACAAACTATAATGCAAACTAACTGATAGCGAGGTTCCACCTGTGTTACCAGCTATATTACCAGCTGAGATGTTACCTGCGTTATTAGCAGCTACACTATCAGATGTTGATGAGGTAATGGACGGAAATGTAATAAGTCCTCTAGACCTAGGATCCTAGAAGAAATGGGTATCTCATCCAAATTTAATGTGCCCGCTATGATTCATTGCACTGATAGTGATATTGATACTGCTATAACCAATACAAAGTTCAAGCTAAAAGACTTGAACAACAGTAATCAAACAGGCTTTCTACAAACAGATCCACTGCAATTTCATGATAATGGTATGTACAGTATCACCATCATATCATATAAAGAATGCAATTGATTGTTCAATGATGGGCCCCACAATTGAAGCCGAATTGGGCAAGCATGTTCGTCTCTCCCTTGGCCCATCAACGCCAGTCAATCAGCGTTTTTGGTCAGGCGAGAAGACTTATTCATGATGAGTAACCATGCCCTAAAAAAGGTAAATACGGCATCCAAATCCAATTCTGGTGTCATAGGTGGTGAAAAGTCTAAACTGGTATGGGAAACGGATCTTGTTACCAATAATTCCCCTAGTAAACCTATGGGGAGTTCCCCAAATGTAAAAGTGCCCAAACTGCACTTAACGACAGAATGATCATAGACATAGACGAGTCCCAGTCTAGTCTGAATGACAGAGACAAGGAAGCTTCCAACAATGAAGTACGCTCTGAGAGTATTACTCTTGATGTTCCATCATTAAGTCCCGATTTTCCTGTATTGGCAAGAATTTTGGATTTACTAGACAAGGGCCATGAGCTGTCCCATTATGAGATCGGAATTATGAGGGCAGCCATTGGGGAACTCACAAATAAAACCAATAGAATCGAAGGTCTTTTGTTCACATGTGACGCTGTGGCCGCCCTTTCTGAAAGGCAAACTAAAAGGAAGGCTATGGTCGATAGTGCCATTCAATTTGATGGGATTTTTGGTGTCCCTACAGTGAAAAGGCGATCCTTTGCTAGCATATTGACCCGAATTGTTCACAAAACGACTTATACACAGACTGATAATGTCGATTAATTACTCAAAGTGCTATCCTCTGTTCAAAAAATTGAACGTCAACTGGACCTATTGAAAACAGACATGTTCAGCACAACTGCTGAGTCAGGTCCCTACTCCCGTGGAGGAGACAAGTGGCAATTTAGAAGGGCTGAATAGTCCCTCCTCACTGACTGATCTTTCTGAAGAATGTTTGGACAGGGGTCAATCCAATCAATTGGACCAAAATAAATATTAGCCATTATCTCAACCTAAGGTAGTCCTAACCCTGAAAGAAAAAAGGCTTGCTGGGAGGGCAATGAGAAGGAGGGCTAAAGCAATTGCCTTAGCAAAGAAACAGGCAAGGGCAGTAGCAACGGCCTACTCAAAAATAACGACTGCCACCTTTGAGAATGAGGCGGTCATTGACCTCTCCCAGTTGGATGATGAATCCAGGGTCTTATTGGATCTTAACCTACCTCTCAAAAATCAAGACCAAAAAAAAATACTTAAGGTAGAAATAAAAAAGATTGGTAGTGCAATCCCTATTGAAAAAAAGGGGGGAAAAAATGTAAAAATTGTAACACCGATAAGCCCGGTCCTTCCAGGCATCACGACTGGGGGTTTACAGTTGTCTCTCTCCCAATTCTATCCCATGTCCCACAAGCAAACTACATTTAACAAAGTAAAAACTAAGGAAAAGGAAACAAAGGCTATTAAGCCGAAGGTACAAGGTGTGGGAAGTGCCGACAATCTGACCTCTGTTGAGCCATGGATGATGGGGGTGTTGGGTAGGGATCCGATACAATCCAATATGAATATGCATGCCAAACGATCTGCCTGCTAACGGTGTAAGTCTACCATTATTGAATGCTGTGATACCAAAAGAAAAAGCCACTGGGTCACCCATGAAAACGGTGGCCCCTCCTATAGCCGATGTGACAAATGGTTTAAGTACTAAGCAAAAAGATGCTACCCAAGTCTTTGACATTGATCAAGATCAGCCCTTTATACTGGGATGGGAAAGTGATCCTAAAATTAATGCCAAACTCAATCTGAATCGCTCCTCTTTATTAAAAGCTTTTCATACAATTCCCTGTCTAAGAACAATAGACTCGGAAGATATTGACTGGGTAAGATTGGCTACCATTCATAACAATAGGATGAGATGTGGTTTTTATTCCAGGCCGATCATGAAATTGGTCTGGGAGCAAAAAGAGAACTTTGTATATGTTGGTTTGACACCATATCTTTTACACTCTGAATTAGAGGCAAAAAGCTTCTTGGAAAAACCCATTGCCCACCCTATAATCCTAAGTCAACACCTGGAGCATGCTCAACTCCCTCAAATCAATGAAAATTCTGTTAAACAGATACTAGCCATGGCTGCTACACTTTCTGGACACAATAACTTATGTGCAGTGGTGACTGCACCTATTTCGGCAGCACCAACCTAGCCTTACGCAGCATGAAAAACCCTTTGAATGTCTTTCTTGGAATAGTTGTGGATTGGCTAATTTCAACCGATGGTGGGGTACTGTTAATGTAAATGCTTACCCTGCTATCATACTAATACAAGAAACTATGCATGCAATACATTTTTCTGTGGAAGGATTTGAATGTTATTCACAGCCTGCATTCAGAGGGGAAAAGGGTAGGCCATCGGGGGGGGGGCAGCAATTCTCATAAACAACGCCTGCAAACTTACCACGAAATGTATAATAGCCATTGAACTAACTCCTGGTTTATTATGTGAAAATCCCTTATTAATCATTTGCATTAATTGGAATAGGAGTACAACTACGTTCAATGAAATGACTGATACAATTGACACAATTCTGGAAGGTGCATTTACCCGACACGCACATGTGGGTGTCGTGGTTGGGGGCAGTTTTAATTCTTCTTGCTTGCATAATAATGTGCATTGGGCGGCATTTTACTACTGCTACTAATACTATAAAGAATGGTAAAAAATGTGTGGACTACTTCCTCAACTGGGATATCCAAGTAGTCCCCACTAGCAATAAGGGCCTTGCTTATACATGGTCACGAGAAGGACTCTACTCGCATATTGACCACTTTTTTAAATCCTTGACACTACACAATTCAGCTGATCTCATCCACATAAAAAAAACTGGGATTTGGCGACCACCATGCAATCTCTCTAAAATTGAAAGTAGATTGTTGGTCATTTGAATCCACTCAGGTCTTAACATTGGTGGAAAATGATCGAGTAGGTCTTTCGGTCAGATGGAACTCTTCAACCTGTCAGTTGACAAGACGAATCATAGCCGATTCAGAAATGAATACAATTGTGACAGACTCTTATCTTGATCTGAGCAGAATAGACACATTGATATCGGAGAGGATTGATTATCACTTCACTGAGATGGTAAAGAAAAGAAAATTAACATTGTATAAAAAACAGCATATTCATACCTTTAATATAGAAATCTTTCGAATAAAGAAGAGCAAGAACTACAAGATTCGACAACTTTCTAAATGAGATCTTGAACCGCTCGATTATTACTTCCTAAAAAAAGAACATCCTTCATAACTATAAAACTGAGGTGAATAACATAAAATTAAAACTATCTAAATGACAATCAGAATATGATGTACCACTAACTTAAAAGTGACACACAGGAAATCTGGTCAATCCTCAGAACGATAAATGGTCCTAATGAGGGTCTAAAAGGAAAATGGCATATCAGCTGATGAGTGGGCTAATTTCATCAAATCCAAATATGATCTACCGGTCCAATTTTCAAACTATGCTATTGTTTCTCGTATAGCCATACCTACTCAATCTCCTTCGTGCCAGGAAGATATATTAAGGGCAATTATGAAACTAAACCCCTCAAGGGCTACTGGCCCTGATGGTGTTCCCGCATGTCTATTTAGATTTGACATCCATTTGTGGGCAATGATTCTAAAATATAAATGTGATGCTATATTTCTTTCACAAGTTATACTTAAATCATGGTGCTCTGCGGTCATTATTCCAAATTACAAAAATGGTCCTATTGACGTACCAGCGAATTTTAGACCCATTGCCTTAACAGATGCATCCTCGAAGGTCTTCTGTCAGTTAATTCTTGAAGAATTACAAGAATACATGAAAAAGAATACAATATTGTCTAAATTTCAGACAGGCTTTTGACGCCACATGGATGCTCAACGCTACCTTAATTTCACATATTCAACTGAACACTAAGCACTATCATATGGGAGCTGTCTATATGGCAGCTCTCGATTTAAGCTCAGCGTTTGACACGGTGTTGAGAAGTATTATGAGCTAAGATGCTAGCAATGGGTTTTCCGGACCATGCGGTAGCGCTCATTGCCTTGTTACATTCTCACACTAATTATAGAGTGAGACTTAACAAGGAAGGAGCGCTTACTGACCCTATTCTTTCAAAAATTGGGTTTAAACAAGGCTGTACGCTGGCAGCAGTGCTGTTTAACTTGTATATCTGCGATGTGGAGGAATGCTGGGCAAAGGAAATTATCTATCCTATCAAATTTGGTTGTCTTAAATTGAATTACATTGGTTTTGCCGATGACCTCCTTATCTTCGATAAAACCCTGTTTGGGCTGCAGAACAAGATTAATGCATTTAGTTGCTATGCTGCAGCCCACAATTTGACAGTAAACCATTCCAAATCCTTGATTTTGATATTTACTGATGGGGGAAAAAAATCATGTTCCTACAACTGGACGATTGATGGTACACAAATTGAAATAGCGTCAGAAATCAAATACTTGGGGTACCCCCCATCTGATACCTTTTCAAAGTCCTGGTGGAAAGAAAAAATCCAAGGGAGAATTAAACATTTAGTCTCCCAAATGAGAATAATTATGGCAAAATATTGTGGATTCTCACTTCTGCCTGTTCTTCAGTTTTATCTGTTAAAAGTTGAACGAATTATCATCTATATAACTGACATGTGTCTATATGCGGTGGATGACATATTGGACACCCTACAAGGAGGAGTATGGAAAAAAAGTACTTGGTGTAGCTCCCTCTGTTCCGAACGACATTCGTCATGAACTAGGTCTTTTGCCACTTTCTGCTAAGCGGAATTGGCGGCTATTAAACAATTACGCAAAAATTCTCGACCCACCTTGAAATTCTCTCTATGAAGATTTGAAAGAACATCTTAATTTAGGGTATGTGCGATCACTAACAGTTTATTCTCGAAAAATGAATGGTTTAATGGCATTGTTGGGGATCCCGAAGGAAGATTTGCTATTGTTTTTACCTAGTTGTAGTTTGAAATTGCAATTCTATTATTGGAGCTGTCAGGCGGACAGAATTGGATCATATAGTTCCTATCATGAGTATGCCCAGTGTAGACGAAAATGGGGTGACAGACCAAGATATATCATACAACAATTTCCATCTGCTGCTGGCCGCAATGCATATCTTCGTTATAAACTTAACCTATTTCATACCAATCAAAAGCTGCTCCAATGGGGTAAATGTGATGTAAAGTTTGCTTTGGTATCATGCCGCTTTTGTAACGATCTCACGGTTTTAGAGAGCCTCAAACATTTGGTCATATATTGTGTATATTTTGAGGATTTGCGCCAATACAGGGTCGGTCACTTTATGTATTCTGGTTCAATTTTGTCTCGTGAGGCTTTATGGCAAAGATGTATGTGGGGAGATAGTGTCAAGCTTATTATTAGACTAACTTTGATTTTGGCAAATATCAAATCTAAGTTGAATGAATTGAACCATGAGGAATCTGATATTTATTATGTTGTTTGAGACAATATTATTTTACATTTATTTTTATGCTTACTGTTTTGTATTTGACCTTAGGAAAATTATATTTGTGTATGAAATGAATTTGAATATGTATTTGATACAGTTTTATGTTAACTTGTAAAGGTTTTTGTACCACATACAATAAAAAATAAAATTTAAAAAAAAGAACAAAAGTAATAGAGAAACATATTGCTGTGCCCTTTAGTCCATAACCCGGATGAGTACATACTGAATGATGTGAAGCAAAAAATAGATCATTGCCTAAACTTTCTGCAAAGTTGTTAAACAAAGGTACTAAATGAGTGCTATAAATATAGGCGGGTCTCTAATGGGATGGCTCTGCCTTTCATATCCCATGTAACTATTCAGAAAGCAGTTTCTCAGGCACATTTCCCCTTGGGCAGAGGAGCGGGATTGAAGGATCCATTAAATGAGTCTAGTGCCCCTCCTGTATTGCATGAGGGCCTGCACTTTGCAAGTTCGAATCTAACTCAGCCATTCGTTATGGCCACTTCTTAACCTCATCTCGAGAAGCAGCCCATGACGGTACCAAACAATTGATCACCACAAGTAGCATCCTGCAGGGGTCAAGTCCTAAAAATAAAAGTTGGAGGACTAATCAACAAACGCAATGGGATGTGATGTCGCCAGAAATTATCAAATCAAGGTGAAATATGCACATTTCATTAAATTGGCTTTGCATCAGGGACATCATTTGGGGGTCCCCTGTGTCACAGTTGCAACCCCTTTGGTCTCCCTTGCTACCCCTAGAAAAAAAAAATACAACTTTTTTTAAAAACTCTTTTTTTAAAATGTAAGCTCCTGGGCTGTGGCCAGTGTCATGTGGCTCTTTATTTTTGGAGTGGCTGACTTTCTTGTTCAGGCCTATCGAGAAAAATGAAAAACGGGGTTCCACTTTGAGCAGTGACGCTAAATAAGAAAGAATAGGAATAACGCCTAATTTGTCTTTCTGGAATTCTATCCAATAATTGCCACTCAATGGTTTATTTCCAGGCACACTTCAGGTGGTCATTGACTGATTTACCCTGTTCACCCTTCTGAGGTCAATAAATGAGAACCAACACAGGTTGGGTGATATTGTATGTATAAGCGCTTAAGCGTAAGAGCTGTATAATAACATATTGTCATTTGGCCTTGAACGTCCGCTTGCATTCACAGTAATTTGGTAATATGGTCCTATACACACTGATATTAACGATACATGGCGATCCATTCTGTATATAAAACAATATAGTGATAACGCAACCATATTTCTCGTAGTGTACTTAGGAACAATATGCGATGCCCTTCCTGTTTTGTCAAGGGGTGAAAGGTCGTGTTCCATCGCTTCTCATGATGTGACTTCGAGGTGGGGGGGTCCAAATGATGTCACTACCGCTACAACTGGCATTTTGGTGAAATGACGTCCATGCTTTGCATACCACCCAAATTGCATTTGCCTTTCATAAAATCAACACACAAAACCAAGAGAGGATATTTTCCTCTAAAAGTGTTTTTGAAAACATTAAAGGGTGTGCATGTTTTAAACTCTGAGAATCAATACCAAATGTTTTCCATCAAACATGCAGTACCGAAATGGGACATTTCACCTTTAGTTGTTTGTGATCTTTCATCAGGTTATATAGTGCAGGGCTAGGTTGGCTTTAATTCATAAATTCAAGGAAGCCTTTAATTGTTTCTCATTTAGCTGGGGGGGAACTAAGTACACCCTCTGAAAAAAGTGGGTGGACTCCGTCCACGCGTGTACCCTCGACCTTTGCCCTGGCTTCCTGTACCCCTTGCCTCAAGGGGTTCAATTTGGCCTGTGGTTTAGCCTGCGAAAAGAAAGCCGGAAGTGTCCCGCAATCCGGAAAAGGGACCCCCGGATGAACATTTTCCCAGAGCCTGTACCACCTCCTTATACAAAGGTGGAGCCTCTTTAATCCGTACATTTTAATACTTTCCTTTACTTCACAGAGCACACAATACCGGGAGAGGCAATTAGCAGTCACTCAGCAGAACATATTCAGCACCAATTAAATCTCAACGGTTCCAAACCAGGAGGGTCTGTTCACCACAGAGAAATAGTGAAGTCAGTTGAGGAGAGGGGCTGAGACTTACTTAGAATAATCCCCTCACAGGGAAGCCAAAACAATACACAAGATTGAGATATCACGTTAAGGTTCGTGCAGATGTGCTAAAACGGGGGGGCATACTTAGCAACATAACTGAATTGCAGGCTTTCTGTATCATTATTCCCCACATCTTGGGAGCTGTGAATTGACACTGGAGCATTGCACACACACACACACAGGGGGGAGGGGGGGGGGGGTCGGAGCATACACACATTACCCAGGACTGAACTCACCCGCTTCCTCGCTGAGAGGAGAGCGAGGAGGCGAGCAGCAGGAGGCAGCTGTAAAACGAATGCATCCTGATGACCTGACGTCCTCTGTACACCTGTGCTCAGAGTAACATCAGATCAGTCACAGTTCTGCCAATCAAACACATTAAGTCTCCATTTCTCTACCCGCCCCGCTTTCACAAGCCGAAATCTGGTTGAATTCCAGTTCAGAAGTGGCTCTCTCTGCCAGTTCTCGCGCGGCAGTTATCAGCGCCTGGGAGCCATACATCAACCTGACACACGGAGACACAAAATAGCGGTAAAGTCAAAGACTCAAATCCATAGCCTACCGGCTAAATTGGTAGGATTGCCAAGTATGCATAATGCCTTGCATTTAAACACATAATTCGTGAAACTACGATCATAATCTAAAACGCTATCAAACACCCTCGCATACAAAACGTACACAAACATTTCAATGGTCTAGCCCTACCCCCATCACTAATACGTGGGACTACAAACGTGAAATTTAATTACATGAAAATATAACATAGGCTGCTTCAATCTTTCTTAACATTTTTTGACAAACACCAAATCGAGCCCTCCCGCATTGCAAGCTAAAGCAACCGAGCCCCCACACAAAAAAAAACCCGCCATCCGTTGAGCTCATTTAAATGTGTGACAGCCAATCAAATGAAGTTTCATTTTTAAAGCCACATGGAACCGTTTCACCTTTTCTACTCCCTGAGGCACTATTATAAAAACGAGTGTGTATTTTGTTCCTCCCTTTATTCATCCGTTGTGCTGCTGTTTTAAACCACGCCGCCTTGAATTCACTATGTGAAAGGACTAGCAGTCCCAGAATGCATTTTACCCAGTTATACAAAACCCAAAGCTAATAAATGATTCACAACCCATGTACATTATTTATTTATTTTATTTGACATTTACAAAGCGTACAAAACACTCAGGCATCTAGGCGCTGTTAGTTTAAGAATATGGTTAAATTAAGTGCTTGTGCATGGATAATTGCATTGCGTTACATTTGATTACATTGTTGAGACAAAAGTTAGTGCAAACAGTACAAACTGTAGTAGCCACGCCTCTTGTTGTGGTGGGCTCCGACTGAAATGTACTCAAAGGTCATGGGTATAGTTAATGCAAACTAGGAAGCCTCTCCTGATTGGCAGGGGCTGCAGGCATGCAAAACATGGGACATCTTGAGAAGTAAGAAGTTGCAGACATCACACAAACTGTAAAGCCTTGCCCCTTAGTCGGAAGGAAACATCAATATATGCAATAATAGGTGGTTGCAGTCATAACATAGCTTGGAGTGCCTGAGTCCATAGTAGGCAGGTGACATCAATACATGCAATTATAAATGGTTGCAAGTTAATACGAATTGAAGAGCTAAGCCCTTTATGGGCAGGCGCTAACCATACGTTCTATGCTAAATAGCTACAAACAGCGCAGGTTGTGGGACAGGTCTAATTTTGGGAAAGTTCCCATAAGACAGGTAGTAAGTACATGCAGGCAAGGGCAATGCACATGATGGAAATCCTTGCCACGGGTTACCAGACAGTGCCAAGGTGCATATGTAAGACACAATGGGAGGTTAATCGCAGGTAGAGGCAGCATCTGGCAGCAAGATTCTTAAAGTTAGAGTCTTGCATAGCAAAACCTGACAATATCAGAGGTTTTGTGCAGTGACGAGCAGTGCCATTGTTGTAATGCACACACAGGTTTTGGTACGGATGACGTAGTGCAGCAGAACTAAATTTGAAAGAGTGATCATGTAGAGGCAATGGGCGGAACGTATATGTAACGTATACGTCTGACAAGAAGTGAATAGTGGTGGGGAATCAATCGGTGTAAAGAGCAGTGGATCACATGACAGGCGATCATGGTCGAGAGTTGCCAGGAAGAATTTGAGTCTAACTGATGGCATTAGACCGACTCACTCACTCTTATATCTGTCGGGGTTGGCTCTGGCATCGCAGGAAGGGCAGGGAAAGACAGGAGTTGGGCCTCACAATGCAGGCCTTAGGATGGGAGGCAGCTTCACCTCCCAGTTTGAAGCCGACTTCCCATTTGCAGCAGTGCTGGGCCACTCATGTTGCTGAAAGCCGCCAGGTGCCCCAGGCAGGCACAGGAGGCCAGGCAAGGGTGCAGGGACGCTCCAGTGGCCATGTTGGTACAGAGGACTGGTCCTTCTTCTGGATGCAGGTCAGGTGGGAATGGGCAGTTCCAGAGAGCTACGAGGCACATCCTCCACCAATGCGGACAAAGGAAAGACAGGAGTTGGGCCTTAGGATGCAGGCCTTGTGACGGGAGCCAGCTTCGCCTCCCGGCTTGAAGCCGGCTTCCCATTTGCAGCGGTGCCGGGCCAATTATGTTGCTGAAAGCAGCCAGGTGCTCCAGGCAGGCACAGGAGTCCAGGCAAGAGTGCAGGGACGCTCCAGCAGCCATGTTGGTACAGAGGACTGGTCCTTCTTGTAGATGCAGGTCAGGAGGGAATAGGCAGTGCCAGAGAGCTACGAGGCACATCCTTCACCGACGCGAACAAAGGAAAGACAGGAGTTGGGCCTTAGGATGCGGGCCTTGTGATGGGAGTCACCTTTGCCTCCCGGCTTGAAGCCGGCTTCCCATTTGCAGCAGTGCCGGCCCAATCATGTTGCTGAAAGCAGCCAGATGCTCCAAGCAGGCACAGGAAGCCAGGTAAGGGTGGAGGGATGCTCCGGCGGCCATGTTGGTTCAGAGGACTGGTCCTTCTTGTAGATGCAGGTCAGGAGGGACTAGGCAGTGTCAGAGAGCTAAGAAGCACATCCTCCACCAACGAGAACAAAGGAAAGACAGGAGTTGGGTCTTAGGATGCCGCACTTGTGATGGGGGCCAGCTTCCCCTCCTGGCTTGAAGCTGGCTTCCCATTTGCAGCGGTGCTGGGTGTGATGCTGGAAATGCATCGGAGGGACAGGGCCTCCATATCCTT
Organism: Ambystoma mexicanum; assembly: GCF_040938575.1. Taxonomy (NCBI): domain Eukaryota; kingdom Metazoa; phylum Chordata; class Amphibia; order Caudata; family Ambystomatidae; genus Ambystoma; species Ambystoma mexicanum. The sequence continues at coordinate 61,271,385 of NC_090928.1, forward strand.
GTCCTTTACTGCTTTTTATCGTGTGTTCTGTTGTGTTTTCCGCGCAGGAGTTCATGTGGGACTCCTGGCGGTGCAGCTCTCTCTCTTTTGGTTTGGTGAACGGACCCGTGGGATACCCTTATGGCACCCATGGGTGGGGGGTAAAACCCTGTGCCCCTAGTGTATGTTTTTGGGCACCTGTGGGTGGCCCTCAGAGCAAGGTATGGGATGGTGGCAGCTCCATGCTGAATTTGACAGGTGCGCAGAGTATCCTCCATTTTGGGATACCCCGGCCCTGCCATTGGGATCAGTTGATTCCTAATGGAAAACAAAATGGCCCCTGTGGCCTCTTGCTTTCTATTACCTATTACCTTGTTTTCCCAAAGTCCTGGGAAGCCCTGACTCTGTCCCTTCCCCCTGACTGGCTGTTGGGTGGAAGTGCCATATATGGTGTTGTTGTGAAGGCCCGGCCAGACTAGCTGGAGCCTTCCCAGTGACTGTATGTTGTGGGTACCTCCTGTGGGTGGGACCTGGGTGAATGGAGTGTGTGACCAATATGCACTTCTTGTTGTGGTTGTCTGGGTTCTGGTATGAGAGACAAAGACTGAGACAGCCCTGCCCGAAACTGGCCTGAATGCAGTGTGTAGTGTTGAATGGCTGGGTACTTGTCCCAATCCACATTCCTTGTTGTGATTGTCTGAGCGGGAGGAGGATTGCCTGAATGCACTGCGTGCCTGATTGGCTGACTGACTGCACAAATGCCCTTCTGGATGATTGGCTGCTGAGTGTGACCTAGCAGTGTGGCTGGGAGACAGAATAGTATATCTGGGGACCTCTCACCACTGGAAATTGTTCAGAAGCTGAAGTCCACTACAACGAGTAACTGGAGTAACTGAAGCTTGACCTTGAAGCCCTGCTGGAAGAGAAGAATTGCTGTTGCTCTCTTTCCCAATCTGAAAGCTGCTGTGTCTCCAAGGACTGACCCAGAGAGGACCTGGTAAGGCGCCCTCTTCCCGAGCTATGAGGGACTATCGTGCACAGCTGCTCTTTGCCAACGCTCCCTGGTAGACAGGCCTACGACAGGCTGCCGACCGGAGACGGGGACTGCCGCGGAATCCCTAAGAGAAGCACCCGGACTGTTGTCGACACGAGCCACCGTGCTTCCGTTTGCCTAAGAACTTCCTTTGATCATCGGATGCTCTCATCTGGATCGTCGCCTGCTTTATCCCGCTGGAGAAGGCCCGACCGACGACGCGCCAAGGAGCATCCGCCGGTGGGTTTCCTGCCACCTAAAAGACCACAGAGAGCTGACGACTCGACGCCCTTGCTGGGCCACAGTTCTTCATCCCCTCTTTGCGTTCCAGAACTATCGTCACCGAGGTGCCCTGCACACCTCTTCCTTGCAGGACGCCAACGCTCCGCCGTCGACGAGCACCATTAGGAACGAAGCTGCCACTTCACCGCCGTGGTTCAACCTGTTCTCTGTCGGATGTTCGACGACCCGTGACTCCTGCCTTAAAGGGAGGGCACTCAAGAAGGGCCGTCGATTCCCCGACGCCGAACGCCGAGTTCCTCGACGCCTCTCGACGATCCGTGGCTCCTGCTTTAAAGGGAGTCACTCAAGAAGGATCCTTCGATGCGTCTTCGAAGAACTCTACTCCACCAGGTACATTGGGGGGGGGTAAAACCTTAATAGGAGGAAATAAGACTATTGAACAATATATGGACTGGGCTTGTGTTATATATCTTTATTTACAGGTTGCCCAGGGGGGGGGATCTCCACACAGAACTGTGCTTAAGGGTAGGGGTCAGAAATCTGCCTATTGTTTCAACCATCTTGCGTTCCTTCCTATCTCTATTGCTGGTTTCCTCGTTATTGATCTGTGTGACATTTTAAGTGTACAGTTGATGCACTTTAATGAGATTTGATAACAATGGTGGTACCACTTTAGAATTGTATATATTTATCATTGTTGATTTCCGAGTACAAAGTGCGTTATTGTGATCGTGTACATACCTTTGAATATTAATTATATAAAGACTGTGTTTTCAGTAATACAGTGTGTGGACATTCCTTTGTGGGGTTCGGGGACTACACTGTACTTAAGAACCAGCCTGCATCACCTCCCGAGAAGCTAGGCCTTGATTGCTTGTCCATTGCTACCTATTGAGAATCTTGGCTGGGGTCCTCTGTGCCTCTCCTCTACCATATAGAGAGCGGAAGTACAGGCACCCCCCACCGGTATCTTCACGCTGGTGGCAGCGGTGGGATGCTTATGGTTTTAAGAATCAGTGTATAACTGTGCCACTTACAAAATATCTGCACTTTATTAAATTAAGGTTTGGTTGTGTACAAAATAACTGCATTACAAGCAATGGAGTCTATTGCAAATGGTAAATTGACTAGGATGGGTTTAGAGGCTCTCCAGAGTGTTTGTGAAGCCAGGGAGTTAGACATAGTGGATAAGTCTAGGGCTGAGCTGATAGCTGCCCTGGTGGACTACCAGACCGATGGTGAAACTCTTGATGAGGGGGGGAATGCAACCAATGAGGACTCTGCCCCTGGGGTTTCTTCTGAATCTGTTTCTGAGAAAGCCACCTTTCCTGCTGCCTCTGTTCCGAACCCCAGCAATTCCTTGGAGCTTTAGTTATTAAGGACGAAATTGGCCTTTGAATATCGCAAGTTGGAAATAGATGCTGAGCTTAAGAAGGAGGAGTTGGCTCAACAAGTTGAACTCAAGAATAGGGATCTTGAACTCAAAGACAAGGACACTGAATGTCAGAGAATCCAGCTAGAGAAAGCTAGAGTGGAGACTTCAGCGAAACCCAGTGAGAGTGTCAGGTCCCCAGCAACTAAATTTATGAAAGATTTGGTTGGGATGTTTGTGGAGGGTTCTGATATCCTCCAATGGATTGAAGCATTTGAAATGGCTTGTGCAATTCATGATGTTGACAAAAGAGATTGGGCTAAGTGTTTGTTAAGCACAGTGCCTCAGACTGGGTATGTCTGTATTCTGAAGCTGAGTGTGGAAGAACGGGGTCAGTATGAGTGTATGAAATCTGCTTTGATTGCCAAGTTTGGCAAGACACCTACCCAATACCTTAAAAGGTTCAGGGATTTTAAGAAAAGAGAGAATGTGTCTTGGGTTGACTGGGTGAGTGCTGCGCACATGAATATGATGGGGTGGATTGATGGTTACAAGGTAAAAACTTTTGTTGAATTGTCCCACCTGTTGTTTTTTGAGCATTTTTCTGAAGCCTGTTCACCGGAGCTGCGTCTGTATGTTGCTGACCAGAACATTTTGGATCCCTTTAAGCTGGCTAGGCTGGCTGACAAGTGGGTCTCCCACCGGGTGTCCCCTAAGTACTCCAGTGGGAAGGACAAGGACAAAGAAAAGGGGGCCTCTCAGAAAGCTGAGGAGTCCCAAAAGCAGTCACAGTCGGGTAAACCTAAACCCTCCTCTCCGAAGACCCAAAAATCTAGTGGGGATAAGTCATCTGTGAGTGGGAATAAGAGTAGTGGTCCACCTGCTGCAAAGCAGGCTCCCAGTGGTCCCAGTACCGTACCCCACACTCCCGGCACTTGTTGGGATTGTGGGGCTCTGGATCACAAGAGGGGTGACTCCAAGTGTAAAGGTAAGGCACTTGGAGTACAGGCTGTCAGCCTGACCTACCCTTAGCCCATGTCTGAGGTGGAGGCCACTCTCCTCCCCTCCTCTACAGGAATCACATTTGGTGCTCCTGTAGAGATTTCCTTAGTGTCCCATGGGGCCTGGGACAGTACGCGGAAGTACTGGCGACTATCCCACAGAACATCCTTGGATTTTTGAGAAATGTCCTCCTGAATGGCCAGCCTTCTACTGGTTTGAGAGACACTGGGGCAAGCATGACAGTGGTGGACAGGACCCTGCTCAAGCCAGAGGACTATGTAGGTGCTCCTCTGAGAACCACCAGGTTAGCTGGTGGGCCTTCCAAATTATCGCCTGTAGCCTTAGTCACACTCGTAATTGGAGACAAGACAGCAAAGCTTCCTGTCCTGGTTCAGGACAATGTCACTGCTAACATTCTGTTACGTAATGATCTAGTCAAGTTGGGATTGATCTTGGATGGTCTTCCCATGACTGCTGCTGCGGTCACTAGGTCACAGGTGACCCCGGGTCTGGCTGTGAGTCAGGTACCCGAGCCAAAGGCGCGGCCTAAGGCAAGACGAAGGAAGAACAAGAAGGCCACCTCTGTGGAGGGAGCTCCTTCTCTTCCTGCTGTTCCTACAGCACCCATTGGGATCCATGCTCTGGATGGGCTGGGTCCAGTGGTAAACCCTGTCTCAACTCCTGTGGGAGAAGAGCCAGAAGACTCTCCTGTGGGAGAGGTTCTCAACCCAGAGGATCATCCCGATCTTCAATGCTTGTTAGCTGAAGGGGGACCCTCCCGGGCAGACTTCTGTAAAGGACAGAGAGAGTGCCACTCTCTCGAGGGTCTGAGGAAACTGGCCCTGTCCCAGGCACAAGGAGAAGTGCCTAGGACATTACAGGATTTATTGGGAGGGTGAGCTCCTTGTTACTGAGCCCACTAAGCCTGAACCTGGTGCCCTCAAGAGGTTGGTGGTACCCCAGGTTTACAGGCCCTTCCTACTGCATTTGGCGCATGAGGTGCCCTTGGCTGGTCATCTTGGTACCAAGAAGACTAAGCAGAGGCACTCTGCCCATTTCTACTGGCCTCGGATGGGAGTAAAAGTGGAGTACCACAGGACCTGCCCAACTTGTTAGTTGTCTGGCAACACTGGAGGCAGTGTCATTGCCCCACTGCAGCCATTGCCAGTGGTTGGCACACCATTTGAGAGGGTGGGCATCGACATTGTTGGCCCCTGGACCCTCCCACGTCAGGTGGACATCGGTTCATCCTGGTTTTGGTAAATCATGCCACCAAGTACCCTGAGGCTATACCCCTTCGGACTGTAACTGCCAAGGTGGTTGGCAGGGCTCTCCTGGGCATTTTAACCCATGTTTGATTCCCCAAGGAGGTTGTCTCTGACCGAGGATCCAACTTCATGTCTAGTTACATGAAGACCATGTGGAAAGAGTGCGGAGTAACCTATAAGTTCTCCACCTCTTACCACCCCAGACCAATGGTCTGGTTGAGAGATTTAATAAAACTCTCAAGGGCATGATAGGTGCTTTGGAAGAGCCCCTACGGAGGAAATGGGATCTCCTCCTGCCATGCTTGCTGTTTGCTTACAGAGAGGTGTACTGCCCTCCCCCAAAAAGTGCACGAAACAACCATAAATCATCAATGCAATTATTGAGCAAGTACTTTGAACCAAAAAAAAACAACAGACACAATAACTCACAACCACACACTTTTAGAAGATAAATCAGCTCTTTACGGCTATTTGTTCAAAGCTCACAAATACATAGAAATAACTCATAAAAATAATAAGGTTATAAATAAAGAAGTCAAAAGGAAATACATCACCGTGAGCGTAACAGAATTCCTCATCTCATCCAGAAGCGGCTGGAAGACCCCGGGGACAGCCAGGCAGAGAGTACCACAGCTCACAGGAAGGCCAGACGTAAGTGTCCTTCTCTGGCTGAAGTCTCACCTGACCCCCTCCGTGCCTCCACATATATACACACTCCACAAAGGGGAGTTAATTCCCGAACATTCTGGAAATTGTACTTGCGCAGTTGAGGAACAGCCGTCGGTTGCCAGCTGGGTCAATCGAGAGCTCCCCCCAAGGAACGCAGGGCCTTCCTGCTCTAAAAACACGCTCCACGGAGAACAGTAGCAAGCCATAACAACGATAGCTTTCCCAGCAGAAATGACCTTGACCGCATACCAGGTTTGGAAAAGCATGTTTGTCTCAGCACTGTGAATCTAACACTTCAGCAAAATGTGTGCAGCCTTTCACTGCGGTATGAAGTAAATATCCAACATGGCTTCGAGCGCTTCCAGAATGCATTGCGCGCCCGGGCCATTTTGAATCAAGCATAAATCAAGCATAACAAGAGGTACCTCAAGAGGGTGTTGGTTTCAGCCCCTTTGAGTTACTCTTTGGACATCCCGTGAGGGGGCCCCTTGCCTTGATCAAAGAAGGTTTGGAAGCCACCCCTCCAGGTCCTGCCAAGCAAGTGGGGGACTATGTGTTAGGCCTCAGACGGAGGATGACACAGATGATGGGTCAGGCAACAGCGAATCTCAAGGCCAGCCAGGAATTGAACAAATACTGGCATGACCTTAAATCATCGCAAGTGGATTGGACTCCGGGACAGGAGGTCCTCGTGGTGGAGCCTACCAAGCCTCGGGCATTGGCAGATAAATGGACTGGACCCTTCAGGATAATCTCCAAGATGGTCGAGGTCAATTATCTGGTTGACATGGGAATCCCAGGGGTAGCCCCTCAGGTATTCCATGTTAATAGGCTCAAGCCTTTCCACAGGCGAGCCGAAGTCTCTTGTCTCTTGCTGGCTTCAGAGCAAGAAGAGGGTGACAGTGAGCCCCTTCCTGATTTGCTATATAGCAACCCTCAGGATGGCTCAGTGGAGGGAGTGCAGCATTGACAACAGAGCAGCAGAGGGCCTGCAGGGCTTTGCTCCAGCAGTATGCCTCTCTGTTTTCGCTGACGCCAGGCCTTACACCGTGGTGTAAGCACGAGATTGACACTGGTGACAGCGTGCCTGTCAAGAGCAGGAGCTACCGAATGTCAGATACTGTTAAGAACCACATCCAGGCTGAGGTCACCAAGATGTTGGATCTGGGTGTTATTGAACCCTCAACCAGTCCCTGGTCCAGTCCCGTGGTCCTTGTCCCCAAGGCAAGTTCCCAGGCAGGTACCAAGGATTGGAGGTTCTGTGTGGACTACCGAGGAGTCAATGCCGTCACCAAAATTGACGTGCACCCATTGCCCCGGGCTGATGAGCTCGTGGACACCATAGGTGCTGCCAAATTTGTGAGCACCTTTCACCTCACCTCAGGCTATTGGCAAATAGCTCTGACGGATTATGCCAAGGAAAAGACGGCATTCTCGACACCAGAGGGACTCTACCAGTTTAGTGTTATGCCTTTTAGGTTGAATTGGTCAATCATGCTCTCAGTGGGATAGAAGCCTTTTGTGTGGCTTACTTAGACGACATTGCCGTCTACAGTTCCACTTGGGAAGAGAACTTGACACACCTGGGTAAGGTGTTGCAGCCCTTGAAAAGGGCTAACCTCACTATCAAGGCCACCAAGTGCCAGATAGCTCAGGGGAAAGTCACATATCTTGGTCATGAGGTAGGAGGGTGTCAAATCCAACCTCTCCCCAGTAAGGTACAGGATGTACAGGACTGGGAGACTCCCACTACTCAAACCTAGGTGAGAGCCTTTTTGGGCCTCACTGGGTATTATCGCAATTTCATGGCGGACTATGGAACCATAGCTGCACCACTGACAGCTCTGACTTCACCCAAACAACCTAGGAAGGTTCATTGGACAGAAGACTGTCAGAGGGCCTTTGATGGCTTGAAAGAAAGTCTGTGTAGGGCACCTGTGTTGTGTGCGCCTGACTACAGCCGACCCTTTATCATCCAGACGGATGCCTGCGACACCGGAATTGGAGCTGTCTTGTCCCAGTTAGATGACAAAGGGAGAGAACATCTTATCATATTCATCAGTAGACAACTCAAGGGTAGAGAACTTAGGTGGGCTACTGTTGAAAAGGAATGTCTTAGTATAGGTTGGAGCCTTAGGCGTTTTAGGCCCTACCTTACGGGTCTACCTTCAAGGTCCAAACAGATCATAAGCCCCTGAAGTGGCTTATGCAGTTGAAGGGTGAGAACCCGAAACTGCTCAGGTGGTCCATTAGCCTGCAAGGGCTAGACTTCACCATAGAGCACAGACCAGCGAAGAGTCACGATAATGCAGATGGCCTTTCCAGAAGGTATGTTGACCGTCTGGATGAGGGTGTCTATCCCGTGGGAGATTAGGCACCCTCCACCTCAGTCTGGGGGGGTGACTGTGATGCTGGAAATGCATCCGAGGGACAGGGCCCCCGTATCCTTGTCCTTTACTGCTTTTTATCATGTGTTCTGTTGTGTTTTCCGCGCAGGAGTTCATGTGGGACTCCTGGCGGTGCAGCTCTCTCTCTTTTGGTTTGGTGAACGGACCCGTGGGATACCGTTATAGCACCCATGGGAGGGGGGTACAAACCTGTGCCCCTAGTGTATGTTTTTGGGCAACTGTGGGTGGCCCGCAGAGCAGGGTATGGGATGGTGGCAGCTCCATGCTGAATTTGACAGGTGCGGGAGTATCCTCCATTTTGGGATACCCCGGCCCTGCCATTGGGATCTGTTGATTCCTGATGGAAAACAAAATGGCCCCTGTGGCCTCTTGCTTTCTTTTATCTATTACCTTGTTTTCCCAAAGTCCTGGGAAGCCCTGGCTCTGTCCCTTCCCCCTGACTGGCTGTTGGGTGGATGTGCCATATATGGTGTTGTTGTGAAGGTCCGGCCAGACTAGCTGGGGCCTTCCCAGTGACTGTATGTTGTGGGTTCCTCCTGTGGGTGGGACCTGGGTGAATGGAGTGTGTGACCAATATGCACTTCTTGTTGTGGTTGTCTGGGTTCTGTATGAGAGACAAAGACTGACACAGCCCTGCCCGAAATTGGCCTGAATGCAGTGTGTAGTGTTGAATGACTGGGTACTTGTCCCAATCCACATTCTTTGTTGTGAGTGTCTGAGCGGTAGGAGGATGGCCTGAATGCACTGCGTGCCTGATTGGCTGACTGACTGCATGAATGCCCTTCTGGATGATTGGCTGCTGAGTGTGACCTAGCAGTGTGGATGGGAGACAGAATAGTATATCTGGGGACCTCTCACCACTGGAAATTGTTCAGAAGCTGAAGTCCACTACGACGAGTAACTGGAGTAACTGAAGCTTGACCTTGAAGCCCTGCTGGAAGAGAAGAATTGCTGTTGCTCTCCTTCACAATCTGAAAGCTGCTGTGTCTCCAAGGACTGACCCAGAGAGCACCTTGTAAGGTGCCCTCTTCCCGAGCTACGAGGGACTATCGTGCACCGCTGCTCTTTGCCAACGCTCCCTGGTAGACAGGCCTACGACAGGCTGCCGACCGGAGATGGGGACTGCCGCGGAATCCATAAGAGAAGCACCCGGACTGTTGTCTGCCACTGTCAACGACCGCCGTCGCCGACCGGAGCCGCCGTGCTCCTGTTTGCCTGAGAACTTCCTTTGATCATTGGACACTCTGGTCTGCATCGTTGCCCGCTTTATCCCGCTGGAGAAGGCCCGACCGTCGATGCACCGAGGAGCATCCGCCGGTGGGTTTCCCGCCACATAAAAGACCACAGAGACGCTGGCGACTCGACGCCCTTGCTGGGCCACAGTTCTTCATCCTCTCTTTGCGGTCCAGAACTATCGTCACCGATGTGCCCCGCACGCCTCTTCGTTGCAGGACGCCAACGCTCCGTCGTCGACGAGCACCGCTAGGAACGAAGCTGCCACTTCACCGCCGTAGTTCAACCTGTTCTCCGTCGGACGTTCGACGACCCGTGACTCCTGCCTTAAAGGGAGAGCACTCAAGAAGGGCCGTCGATTCCCTGACGCCGAACGCCGAGTTCCTCGTCGCCTCTCGACAATCCGTGGCTCCTGCTTTAAAGGGAGTCACTCAAGAAGGATCCTTCGACGCGTCTGCGAAGAACTCTACTCCACCAGGTACATTGGGGGGGTAAAACCTTAATAGGAGGAAATAAGACTATTAAACAATATATGGACTGGGCTTGTGTTATATATCTTTATTTACAGGTTGCCCAGGTGGGGGGATCTCCACAGAGAACTGTGCCTAATGGTAGGGGTCAGAAATATGCCTATTGTTTCAACCATCTTGCGTTCCTTCCTATCTCTATTGCTGGTTTCGTCGTTATTGATCTGTGTGACATTTTAACCGTACAGTTGATGCACTTTAGTGAGATTTGATAACATTGGTGGTACCACTTTAGAATTGTATATATTTATCATTGTTGATTTCCGAGTACAAAGTGCGTTATTATGATCGTGTACATACCTTTGAATATTAATTATATAAAGACTGTGTTTTCAGTAATACACTGTGTGGACATTCCTTTGTGGGGGTTCGGGGACTACACTGTACTTAAGAACCAGCCTGCATCACCTCCCGAGAAGCTAAGCCTTGATTGCTCGTCCATTGCTACCAATTGAGAATCTTGGCTGGGGTCCTCTGTGCCTCTCCTGTACCATATAGAGAGCGGAAGTACAGGCAACCCCCACCAGTATCTTCACACCGGGCCATTCATGTTGCTAAAAGCAGCCAGGTGCTCCAGGCAGGCACAGGAGGCCAGGCAAGGGTGCAGGGACGCTCCGCGGATCATGTTGGTACGATGGACTGGTCCTTCTTGTACATGCAGGTCAGGAGGAAATAGGCAGTGCCAGAGAGTTACGAGGCAAGTCCACCACCGAAGTGAACAAAGGAAAGACAGAAGTTCGGACTTAGGATGCGGGCCTCGTGATGGGAGCCGGCTTCGCCTCCCGGCTTGAAGCCGGCTTCCCATATGCAGCAGGGCTGGGCCAATCATGTTGCTGAAAGCAGCCAGGTGCTCCAGGCAAGCACAGGAGGATAGGCAAGATTGCAGGGACGCCCCGGCGGCCATGTTTGTACGAAGGACTGGTCCTTCTTGTAGATGGAGGTCAGGAGGGAACAGGCAGTGCCAGAGATCTACAAGGCACATCCTCCACCGACGCGAACAAAGGAAAGACAGGAGTTCGGCCTTAGGATGCAGGCCTTGTGATGGGAGCCGGCTTCGCCTCCTGGATTGAAGCCAGCTTCCCATTTGCAGCAGTGCCGGGCCAATCATGTTGCTGAAAGCATCCAGGTGCTCCAAGCAGGCACAGGTTGGGGTGCAGGGACGCTCCGGCGACCATGTTGGTACGCAGGACTGGTCCTTCTTCGAAATGCAGGTCAGGTGGGAATGGGCAATGCCAGAGAGCTACGAGGCAAGTCCACCACCGAAGTGAACAAAGGAAAGACAGGAGTTGGCCCTTAGGATGCGGGCCTCGTGATGGGAGCCGGCTTCGCCTCCCGGCTTGAAGCCGGCTTCCCATATGCAGCAAGGCTGGGCCAATCATGTTGCTGAAAGCAGTCAGGTGCTCCAGGCAAGCACAGGAGGACAGGAAAGATTGCAGGGACGCTCCGGTGGCCATGTTGGTACGAAGGACTGGTCCATCTTGTAGATGGAGGTCAGGAGGGAACAGGCAGTGCTAGAGAGCTACAAGACACATCCTCCACTGAAGAGAACAAAGGAAAGACAGGAGTTCGGCCTTAGGATGCAGGCCTTGTGATGGGAGCCGGCTTCGCCTCCTGGCTTGAAGCCAGCTTCCCATTTTCAGCGGTGCTGGCCCAATCATGTTGCTGAAAGCCGCCAGGTGCTCGCGGCAGGCACAGGAGGCCAGGTAAGGGTGCAGGGACGCTCCCGCGGCCATGTTGGTTCGAAGGACTGGTCCTTCTTCTAGATGCAGGTCAGGTTGGAATAGGCAGTGCCAGAGAGCTACTAGGCACATCGTCCACCGACAAGAACAAAGGAAAGACATGAGTTGGGCCTAAGGATGCGGGCCTTATGATGGGAGTCGGCTTCGCCTCCCGGCTTAAAGCCAGCTTTCCATTTGCAGCGGTGCCGGGCAAATCATGTTGCTGAAAGCAGCCAGGTGCTCCAGGCAGGCACAGGGGGCCAGGCAAGGGTGCAGGGACGCTCAGGCGGCCATGTTGGTACGGAGGACTGGTCCTTCTTGTAGATGCAGGTCAGGAGGGAATAGGCTGTGCCAGAGAGCTACGAGGCACATCCTTCACCGACGCGAACAAAGGAAAGACACTAGCCTATCTACAAGTGCCAGCATACAACTTGTTAATGTCACAGGTGACACAGGTTCCCTTTCAGACACACAACCAGATGAAATAACAATTTTCATCTGAGCTCGAGACCAAGAAGCAGCAACCTCTGCAATCCTCTGGGAAACCTTTGAGCGCCTTCTGTTGTACGTGACTTTTTATATTTTTCTTCCACATTTGTTACGGAAAGTAAACATTTTGAACCTCAAACTACTAACTAAATGTATTTATTTGAGGGGTGTTTGCAGCCAAAAATGCTTCTTCTGTATAGTTTACAATTAAATCATATAGTTTGGACGGATACATATAAAAAGAAATATGTTAAGTCCACACATTATTCTTACACATTTCTTTAGAAACATGTATGATAAAGTCAAGAGCCCTGATTATCTATGTGATATATTACCTCCATTTCTCTCCTTCTTGTCAAAGTACTTACTTTTGCAGCCCCGCCTTAAATGACAGTAACCTTTATCCAATTACAATATTGCAGTAACCATTTTCTGTCCTCCAGAAAGGGATAGCAGCAGTGCATGACTTTGAGGGGCAACACTGGTGGCAGTGTGTGTACTCTCCCCTGCACACGGGCGTCGGGAACCGAAAACATTGTGCTTTAGTCGTACCAGGCTCTCTGCTAGGCAAAGGGACCCAGATTAGGACGGGATAGATGCGTGCATCCTCTCTATCATTGTTGGCATTGAAGGGGGTGTCTATGTTGACAGCAAAGGACAGGGAATCACCCTGCGTCTGAACACTGGTAAGGATGGCCTAGCTGGCTTCAGGACTCACCACAGTTACCTTCAGTGATGCTAATGGAAGAAGTCGGTGGCGGTTTTGCTGTTACTTGGAGCCGCACACTGTGCAGCTCTTCTCAGAAGTCATGAGCTTCATACATGCCAACATTCTGTGACCAAAAATCTGTAGGAATCTTAAAGTTTCAAAAATAGTAAAAACCATAATGATGACATCACAGGAAATGTCACATCAATTTTACCCAATGAAATGGCATAGAAATACATCTGGTGGTTAATAAACTCTTGCTATCACCAGATGCCCGGGCAGGAGGGAGCTGAAACATGAAATAGCCACTGAAAAGCTATACATCCTTTCATGTCAGCAAGTGCCTGCTGTGGGGGAACGGGTGTGAAAAGGCAACACAGTGATTACACTTCTCTATACTCCATGGGAAGTGACGGCCGCAATGTTTCCCGCAAATGCAGCTTGTAAGCCGTGCTGCAAAGTGCAGTTTTAAAGCCCCAGAACTATAAAGAGAAATATAGTGCTGTGTTATTGCAGACTGGCAACATGGGGCAGTTTGCTGGGGTCAGAGAAGTACCGTACTCAGGCCCCTTCTCACACTCTTCACGTCCCTACATGTGCCAGTGAGACAAAAGCCGCCCTGGACACTCGACATCCCCATTTCAGTGAAAGGGAACTCTGTCATGTCAGCATTATTCGTGCCAGATACTAGAAAGAGTCTGCCTTCGGGTTCCACTCCCTGTAGGTGGGACGGGGGGAGATGTTCGAAATTGTGCAAAGTTTTAATGAACCCTTGCGCTCCAGTGCCTGATGGCATTTGTTCACCCATGGGCAAACATTTATGGCCTTAGATGTAAGCTGCTCGGACTGTGCAAAGTTTGGTTGTGGGACTTTGTTTACACACTTGACTTGTGTAGTGTACTGACACAACCTGCCCATATCATTTATTGTTGTCATTAAACAAGCCTAAGTAATTTACCACACCTGCAGAGATCACTGGAGAGCAGTGGCGGATTAAACCCTGTGGAGGCCGCTAAGCAGTCAAAATATTGCCCCCCACTCACAAAAAATAATTGAGAAACGTATTTCATGCATATCTGTTATTGGTGGCGAATATTTAATTTCTGTGTTGTGTGACTGCAAAATGCTGCTTTCTGATAAACTCTGCCGGAATATTGGATGCAGATGGGAGTCTGGGAGATCGCTGGGTTTGAATTTGCCTGGCTTGCTCAGCGGATCGCATCTAGGGGCGCGCAGAATTGGCAGGTGCCAGGCCGCCAGACAGTGGGACACCACTTTGATAATTACATGAGGAAGAAGAAGGGCTTTGGCGAAGCGGGCGGAGTGTGTCCCTTATGGGTAGGGAGAGAGATGCAGTGGGGGGTAGGGGGGCGGGTCAGGGACAGGGAGCCCTGTGGTGAGCGACACACAGCGGGCAGGAGTAGAGGCAGTGGCTTCTGTCCCTCTTTCATCTTCACTTCTTCCTGCTCACATGCTCTTGCCTTCTTACTTCTCACAGTTGCTCTTTATCTCTCCCAACCTGTTCCCTCCACTCATTCCAATCTCTAACCCTCTCCTCTTAGCTGGCTGTGTTGTCTCCTCTGCAACCTTTTCACCCAGTGGATTCTCCCTTTCTCGCCTCACTTTTGCTCGTCCTCTGATGACGAATTAGTACTAATACCCCTGCTGGTGGCGGTGCTCCTGGGCCTGCCTCGCTGCCCGTGCGCTCCAGCCAGGATGTGTCTTAGACTCACCGAGTCTGCGCTTGGGGCCTAGCTGGCACACTCAAACACGAAAGTAGAAACTGAAAAAAATTGAAAATGCTGCAAGTCGGACTCAGCAGGGAGGGATCCACACGCAGACAAGGGAGACAGAGACCAATATGATTTCTTTAAAATGCGAACGCGGCACAGGGGTTGCTAATTAAATACAACATTCTATTTAATCCAAATTAAATACCAAATCCAATGGGCACAGGCCTCCAAAAGGAGTGGGGCCCATAGGCCGGTACCTACTTGGCCTAATGGGTAATCCGGCACTGTTGGAGACAACGGTTTCCAGCTAGCAGCTGTATGTATTTACAGCAGAGCTGAGCACACAGTGACTGAACACATTCAGAAGAATTTGGTGAGACACAGACCACTTTCTCGCAGCTCACAGCACAATGAGGCAGGCAGCACTGAGAGAGGCACGGGATGGCAGGAGTCACGCTGTTGCTCTAACACTGCCTGAACCTCAGGGTGAGAAGGGCATAGTTGAGTGTCTGTTTCACGTGGCCAGGCAGTGCAATGTCATCATTCAAAACAATAGGCCATTAATACGCCCACCTTCAGGATATTGCTCTTGGCCTCAGGCATCCAGGCCTACTGGAGCTATGATAAATGAAAAATCGGTAGGTTTTGACAGGAATATTGGTAAACAGTAGGACTGCTTAAAAAGCAGTATCCTACTGCCTGAATCAGTGGAGTTGGCAAGTACGGAGCTGCTTGGTGCCGGTTGATTAATGTTTGGCTCGGGAAGGAGGGCACCCCATTCCCGGGTGCAGGTAAGCAGCATTTTGCACTACTCTAATGGGGCAGCCATCTGGAAATGGGCTTGCCCAGTTTCCTCACAATGCACTACTTCTACAGGGTACTGGGCTGGAGGTTGACTTACACTGTACCCCAGTTCTCCTGCAGAATATACTTTCATCTCATCTGCAACGGAAGAGCCCATTATGTCAAAAAGAAATAAGAACAGTCTCTTTAATAACACTGCTACAGAACAATGTCCAAAAATCTTTCCACCTATTCCTAATATTGAAATCTGTAAAACTGGGTCTAATACCTGGAAGCCAATACAGTGTGAATCATATCAATGAAACATCAAGAAACTAATTTCATTTCATTGTGTCATTCACCGAGTGCTCACAGATGTAATTCTTCTTATTGGTACAAACAGTTTCTTCTCTAGACATAATGTCCCATTGGTGACATCTTCCCCCATTCAAGGGTCTCTTGAAAAAAACTCTGCTGTGACAAGAATACGTACTGATTTTGGGTTTCATTACTTCCTCCTTATTCCTGTTATATACAAATAAAAATCATGCCAACTACACAAAACAGTGGTCCAACTAAAACTGCACAGACCCCCACTCCATACCCCTCATCTGAATCAAAAAGGACTAGAGAAGTTAATGCTGCAGCCCAAACACTCACAGGTTGTATCTTCACAATGAGGAGAGACCTAGCTATGGCTATCACTGTCCTTGGAGTGAGAAAAGAACATCTTGAGAACCAGAGCTACACCATGAGACATTCACCAAAGACATTTTCTACTACATTGGAGTTCTACACAAAGAAAACCAGGAGTTGATTTTATCCTCTTGCCCTGGCTCTTTAACATAGACCTTGCTCAGCTGGCACTCCTCATCTCCTCCTTCTCCACCAACATCCAGTGCTATGAAGATGAAACTCAACTCTTTTTCAGACTTCCTCTGGACTCACTCGCACCTTCCTTCATCCATGACTGCCTATCTGCCATCCAGGCATGGTGCAATCCCAACGATCTCTGCCTCAATGCCAGCAAAACTGAGATCCTTCCGATTGTGACCCCTGCTCCCTCTTTCTTCCCTTCTCTCTGGCCAACCACCTTGGGCTCTCCCTGTGCTCCTTCTTCTGAAGCCAAGAAGTCCCACTTTCAACTGTTCGCTCTCAAAGGAATTCTCCCTTTTCTCACTTTCCCCAGAAGCTCAATGTTTCTCGAACGCAAAATGGTTTATCTCGCTAGTGAGGCTGCTTCACTGCAAAAATACAATGTTTATGAAGGGGGAATAGTTGTATTTTGCGCCAACAAAGGTTTTCAAGAAGATTATGCCAGTTGGTTGATAATTAAATATTCTGCCAATGCTGGTCTTTGATCAAAATGAGAGATGTTTATTTTCAGACTCTCTGCTAACACCCTCTCAGGGGCCTGGTTAATATTGTTCTACTTCCTTTATGTTTATACAAAAATCCTCTGAGGTCTGCCTGGCTAGCTGCTCACAAACAGGTTTTTCTAACAATTTGCAGTCTAGAAGAGCTGGCACAAAGCGATTCCACACTTGTAAATTTTAGGATAGATGTCATGCATAATGATTTATCCCCGTAGTGAGGCTGATTCACTGCAAAATACAATGTTTATAAAGGGGGCATAGTTGTATTTTGCGCCAACAAAAGTTTTCAAGAAGATTATGCCAGTTGGTTGATAATGAAATAATTTGCCAATTCTGGTCTTTGATCAAAATTAGAGATGTTTATTTTCATACTCTCTGTCAACAAACTCTTGGGGGCCTGGTTAATATTATTCTATTTCCTTTATGTTTAGAGACAAATCATGAGGGTTCTGCCTGGCTAGCTGCTCACAAACAGGTTTTCTAACAATTTGCAGTCTAGAGTAGCTGGCACATGGCGATTCCACACTTGTAAATTTTAGGATAGTTGTCATGCAAAAGGGTTTATCCCACTAGTGAGGCTGCTTCACTGCAAAAATACAATGTTTATAAAGGAGGAATAATTGTATTTTGCGCAGAGAAATGTTTTCAACAAGATTATGCCAGTTGGTTAATAATGAAATAATTTGCCAATGCTGGTCTTTGATCAAAATGAGAGATGTTTATTTTCAGACTCTCTGTTAACACACTCTCGTGGGCTTGGTTACTATTATTCTACTTCCTTTATGTTTATAGATAAATCCTGTGGGTTCTGCCTGGCTAGCTGCTCACGAACAGTTTTTTCTAACGCCTCTTGCCCGCACAAAAACACTTCCAGGCTTATAAACATGTGCCATCCCGCATGGGAGGCCCGAGAGAATAATCTGGGAGGTGGGGTTGTTGTGGGTCTGGTCGGGCAGCACCGTCGTGCTGAAGAGCTAGAACATGGCGATTCCACACTTGGAAATTTTAGGATAGTTGTCATGCAAAATGGTTCATCCCGCTAGTGAGGCTGCTTTGCTGCAAAAATACAATGTTTATAAAGGAGGGATGGTGGTATTTTGCGCAAAGGAATGTTTTCAAGAAGATTATGCCAGTTGGTTAATAATGAAATAATTTGCCAATGCTGGTCTTTGATCAAAATGAGAGATGTTTATTTTCAGACTCTCTGATAAACTCTCCGGGGCTTGGTTAATATTATTCCACTTCCTTTATGTTTATAGACAAATCCTGTGGTTCTGCCTGGTTAGCTGCTCACACACATGTTTTTCTAACAATTTACAGTCTAGAGGAGCTGGCACATGGCAATTCCACACTTGTAAATTTTAGGATAGTTGTCATGCAAAATGGTTTATCCCGCTAGTGAGGCTGCTTCACTGCAAAAATACAATGTTTATAAAGGAGTTGTATTTTGCGCAAAGAAATGTTTTCAAGAAGATTATGCCAGTTGGTTGATACTTAAATAATTTGCCACTGCTGGTCTTTGATCAAAATGAGAGATGTTTATTTCCAGAATCTCTGTTAGCAAACACTTGGGGGCCTGGTTAATATTATTCTATTTTCTTTATGTTTAGAGACAAATCATGAGGGGTCTGCCTGGCTAGCTGCTCACAAACAGGTTTTCTAACAATTTGCAGTCTAGAGTAGCTGGCACATGGCGATTCCACACTTGGAAATTTTAGGATAGTTGTCATGCAAAATGGTTTATCCCGCTAGTGAGGCTGCTTCACTGCAAAAATACAATGTTTATAAAGGAGGGATGGTGGTATTTTGCGCAAAGGAATGTTTTCAAGAAGATTATGCCAGTTGGTTAATAATGAAATAATTTGCCAATGCTGGTCTTTGATCAAAATGAGAGATGTTTATTTTCAGACTCTGATAACAAACTCTCCGGGGTTTGGTTAATATTATTCTATTTCCTTTATGTTTATAGACTAATCTTGTGGATTCTGACTGGGTAGCTGCTCACGAACAGGTTTTTCTAACAATTTGCAATCTAGAGGAGCTGGCACATGGCGATTCCACACTTGTAAATTTTAGGATAGTTGTCCATCAAAATGGTTCATCCCGCTAGTGAGGCTGCTTCACTGCAAAAATACAATGTTTATAAACGGGGGATAGTTGTATTTTGTGCCAACACAGGTTTTCAAGAAGATTATGCCAATTGGATGATAAGTCAATACTTTGCCACTGCTGGTCTTTGATCAAAATGAGAGATGTTTATTTTCAGACTGTCTGCCAACAAACTCTCGGGGGCTTGGATAATATTATTCTACTTCCTTTATGTTTATAGACAAATCCTGTGGGTTCTGCCTGGCTAGCTGCTCACGAACAGATTTTCTAACAATTTGCAGTCTAGAAGAGCTGGCACATGGCGATCCCACACTTGTACATTTTAGGATAGGTGTCATGCAAAATGGTTTATCCCACTAGTGAGGCTGCTTCATTGTAAAAATGCAATGTTTATGCAGGGGGGATAGTTGTATTTTGTGCCAACACAGGTTTTCAAGAAGATTATGCCAGTTGGTTGATAATTAAATAATTTGCCACTGCTGGTCTTTGATCAAAATGAGAGATGTTTATTTTCAGACTGTCTGCCAACAAACTCTCCGGGGCTTGGTTAATACTATTCTACTTCCTTTATGTTTATAGACAAATACTGTGGGTTCTGCCTGGCTAGCTGCTCACGAACAGGTTTTCTAACAATTTGCAGTCTAGAGTAGCTGGCACATGGCGATTCCACACTTGTAAATTTTAGGATAGATGTCATGCATAATGGTTTATCCCCGTAGTGAGGCTGATTCACTGCAAAATACAATGTTTATAAAGGGGGCATAGTTGTATTTTGTGCCAACAAAGGTTTTCAAGAAGATTATGCCAGTTGGTTGATAATGAAATAATTTGCCAATTCTGGTCTTTGATCAAAATTAGAGATGTTTATTTTCAGACTCTCTGTCAACAAACTCTTGAGGGCCTGGTTAATATTATTCTATTTCCGTTATGTTTAGAGACAAATCATTTGGGTTCTGCCTGGCTAGCTGCTCACGAATAGGTTTTCTAACAATTTGCAGTCTAGAGTAGCTGGCACATGGCGATTCCACAATTGTAAATTTTAGGATAGTTGTCATGCAAAATGGTTTATCCCGCTAGTGAGGCTGCTTCACTGCAAAAAAACAATGTTTATAAAGGGGGGAGAGTTGCATTTTGCACCGCCAGAAGTTTACAAGAAGATTATGCCAGTTAGTTGATAAGAAAATAATTTCCCAATGGAGGTCTTCTATCAAAATTAGATATGTTTATTTTCAGACTCTCTGATAACAAACTCTAGGGGGCCTGGTTAACCCTTTAAATGCCAGCGACCAGCCGGCTCGTCGGTAAAAACCGCTCCAGGTTGCCACCGACGAGCCGGCTCGTCGGTGGCACTTAAGGGGTTAATGAGGGGGGAAATGCTGGCGGGTTTGGGCGGTGAATACCGCGATTTTAAAAAAAAACCCATTGGCACTGAGGGGGAACCTCAATGGCACTTAAGAGGTTAATAATATTCTACTTACTTTATTTTTATAAGCAAATCCTGTGTGTTCTGCCTGGCTTGCTACTCACGAATAGGTGTTTCTAACACCTCTTCCGCCGCACTAAAACGCTTCCAGGATTATAAACATGGGCCCTCCCGCATGGGAGGCCCGAGGGCATAATCTGGGAGGTGGGGTTGGTTGTTGTGGGTCCAGTCGGGCAGCACCTTTTAGGTGCTAAAGAGCTGGCACATGGCAATTCCACACTTGTAAATGTTAGGCTAGTTGTCATGCAAAATGGTTTATCCTGCTAGTGAGGCTGCTTCACTGCAAAAATACAATGTTTATATAGGAGGGATAATTGTATTTTGCGCAAAGAAATGTTTTCAACAAGATTATGCCAGTTGGTTAATAATAAAATAATTTGCCAATGCTGGTCTTTGATCAAAATGAGAGATGTTTATTTTCAGACTCTCTGTTAACACACTCTCGTGGGCTTGGTTACTATTATTCTACTTCCTTTATGTTTATAGATAAATCCTGTGGGTTCTGCCTGGCTAGCTGCTCACGAGCAGTTTTTTCTAATGCCTCTTGCCCGCACTAAAACACTTCCAGGCTTATAAACATGTCCCATCCCACATGGGAGGCCCGAGAGAATAATCTGGGAGGTGGGGTTGTTGTGGGTCTGGTCGGGCAGCACCTTTTAGGTGCTGAAGAGCTAGAACATGGCAATTCCACACTTGTACATTTTAGGATAGTTGTCA
Organism: Ambystoma mexicanum; assembly: GCF_040938575.1. Taxonomy (NCBI): domain Eukaryota; kingdom Metazoa; phylum Chordata; class Amphibia; order Caudata; family Ambystomatidae; genus Ambystoma; species Ambystoma mexicanum. Next base: position 61,292,236 of record NC_090928.1, read on the forward strand.
TGCCAAGTGGTTTATCCCAATAGTGAGGCTGCTTCATTGCAAAAATTCAATGTTTATAAAGGGGGGATAGTTATATTTTGTGCCAAGAAAAGTTTTCAAGAAGATTATGCCAGTTGGTTGATACTTAAATAATTTGCCAATGCTGGTCTTTGATCAAAATGAGAGATTTTTATTTTCAGAATCTCTGTTAGCAAACACTTGGGGGCTTGGTTAATATTATTCTATTTCCTTTATGTTTAGAGACAAATCATGAGGGTTCTGCCTGGCTATCTGCTCGCAAACAGGTTTTCTAACAATTTGCAGTTTAGAGTAGCTGGCACATGGCGATTCCACACTTGGAAATTTTAGGATAGTTGTCATGCAAAATGGTTTATCCCGCTAGTGAGGCTGCTTCACTGCAAAAATACAATGTTTATAAAGGAGTTGTATTTTGCGCAAAGAAATGTTTTCAAGAAGATTATGCCAGTTGGTTAATAATGAAATAATTTGCCAATACTGGTCTTTGATCAAAATGAGAGATGTTTATTTTCAGACTCTGATAACAAACTCTCCGGGGCTTGGTTAACATTATTCTATTTCCTTTATGTTTATAGACTAATCCTGTGGATTCTGACTGGGTAGCTGCTCACGAACAGGTTTTTCTAACAATTTGCAGTCTAGAGGAGCTGGCACATGGCGATTCCACACTTGCCAATTTTAGGATAGTTGTCCATCAAATTGGTTCATCCCGCTAGTGAGGCTGCTTCCCTGCAAAAATGCAATGTTTATAAAGGGAGATAGTTGTATTTTGCGCCAACAAAAGTTTCCGAGAAGATTATGCCAGTTGGTTAATAATGAAATAATTTGCCAATGCTGGTCTTTGATGAAAATGAGAGATGTTTATTTTCAGACTCTCTGTTAACACACTCTCGTGGGCTTGGTTAATATTATTCTACTTCCTTTATGTTTATAGATATATCCTGTGGGTTCTGCCTGGCTAGCTGCTCACGAACAGTTTTTTCTAATGCCTCTTGCCCGCACTAAAACCCTTCTAGGCTTATAAACATGTGCCATCCCACATGGGAGGCCTGAGAGAATAATCTGGGAGGTGGGGTTGTTGTGGGTCCGGTCGGGCATCACCTTTTAGGTGCTAAGAGCTGGCAAATGGCAATTCCACCCTTGTACATTTTAGGATAGTTGTCATGCAAAATGGTTTATCCCGCTAGTGAGGCTGCCTGACTGCAAAAATACAATGTTTATAAACGGGGGATAGTTGTATTTTGTGCCAACAAAGGTTTTCAAGAAGATTATGCCAATTGGATGATAAGTCAATAATTTGCCACTGCTGGTCTTTGATCAAAATGAGAGATGTTTATTTTCAGACTGTCTGCCAACAAACTCTCGGGGGCTTGGATAATATTATTCTACTTCCTTTATGTTTATAGACAAATCCTGTGGGTTCTGCCTGGCTAGCTGCTCACGAACAGGGTTTCTAACAATTTGCAGTCTAGAATAGCGGGCACATGGCGATTCCACACTTGTAATTTTAGGATAGATGTCATGCATAATGGTTTATCCCCGTAGTGAGGCTGATTCACTGCAAAATACAATGTTTATAAAGGGGGCATAGTTGTATTTTGCGCCAACAAAAGTTTTCAAGAAGATTATGCCAGTTGGTTGATAATGAAATCATTTGCCAATTCTGGTCTTTGATCAAAATTAGAGATGTTTATTTTCATACTCTCTGTCAACAAACTCTTGGGGGCCTGGTTAATATTATTCTATTTCCTTTATGTTTAGAGACAAATCATGAGGGTTCTGCCTGGCTAGCTGCTCACAAACTGGTTTTCTAACAATTTGCAGTCTAGAGTAGCTGGCACATGGTGATTCCACACTTGTACATTTTAGGATAGTTGACATGCAAAATGGTTTATCCCGCTAGTGAGGCTGCTTCACTGCAAAAAAACAATGTTTATAAAGGGGGGTGGGGGAGTTGTATTTTGCGCCAACAAAAGTTTCTGAGAAGATTATGCCAGTTAGTTGATAATTAAATAATTTGCCAATGCTGGTCTTTGATCAAAATGAGAGATGTTCTATTTCAGACTCTCTGTTAAGAAACTCTCGGGGGCCTGGTTAATCTTATTCTACTTACACAAATCCTGTGGGTTCTGCTTGGCTAGCTGCTCAGAAACAGGTTTTTCTAACAATTTGCAGTCTAGAAGAGCTGGCACATGGCGATTCCACACATGTAAAGTTTAGGATAGTTGTCATGTAAAATGTTTTATCCCGCCAGTGAGTGCCATGCGCTTGCAGTGGAAATGCTGGAGCCGGTGGAGGATGCATTAGTATGGCTGGAATTGGAACCATATGATGCGGTCTAGTCTTCCCCTAAAATGGCCGCCGCCTCTATTTGCACTTTTCCTTTCTACTCCCTCTCGCGTAACTACCTTCTATCACTCTTACCTTGCTCTTATCCTCTCCCTCTCTGTTCGGTATTCTATCCACTGATCTTCTCGTTTACAGCTGTCCTCTATCGATTTGCCTTTGCATTCTTGGCGCTTCAGGGTATATTTTACTTTCCTTTAGTTCTCCTACCTCCTTCTACCTTAAGTTAGGATTCTGGACTTACCTGGAGTGGAAATGCTGGAGCTGGTGGAGGATGCATTAGTATGGCTGGAATTGGAACCATATGATGCGGTCTAGTCTTCCCCTAAAATGGCCGCCGCCTCTATTTCTATGGATATTTCCTGTTGCTCAGCACGTTGTATCCGTCTCTTGGAAACTAGCGCTTCGCTTGTACTTCGCTCATGTAGTACCAGCCCTGTAGCTTGCATTCTTACCTCCCCTTGTTGCTTTTGTCTCTCTGTCCTTCCCCAGTGCTTATTTGCCTATCTTTCTACCTTATAGGACATTCTATCGGGTTGGGATTCTTTGTATCATCTGTTTACTTTTGGTTTCCCTCTCTCCTGTTGTTCTGCACTCCGCGGTGCTGTTTGTTTGCCTTTCTGCACCTTGGCGGTTATCTATCCTCCTTACATTAATTCTGCTTAGTTGTATCCTTAGTTTGTTCCTTCTCTCATAACTACGGTACGAGCCTTCTTACTTTTCTTGGCACCTTGCCCGGCATCCTTCGGCATTGCACTTTTCCTTTCCACTCCCTCTCGCAGAACTACCTTCTATCCTTCTTACGCTCACTCTTACCTTGCTCTTATCCTCTCCCTCTCTGTTCGGTATTCTATCCGCTGATCTTCTCGTTTACAGCTGTCCTCTATCGATTTGCCTTTGCATTCTTGGTGCTTCAGGGTATATTTTACTTTCCTTTAGTTCTCCTCCTCCTTCTACCTTAAGTTAGGATTCTGGATTTACCTGAGGTTCTTTAGGATTGCAAAGTCTATTGTCCTGTTGGACTCTTCCAACCATATTCTGTTCCAATCGCTCGCTAGCTGATCACAAACAGGTTTTTCTAACAATTTGCAGTCTAGAAGAGCCGGCACATGGAAATTCCACACTTATATATTTTAGGATAGTTGTCATGCAAAATGGTTTACACCGCTAGTGAGGCTCTTTCACTGCAAAAATACAATGTTTATAAAGGGGCGATAGTGATATTTTCCACCAACAAAGGTTTTCAAGAAGATTATGCCAGTTGGTTGATAATGAAATAATTTGCCAATGCTGGTCTTTGATATGTTTATAGACAAATCCTGTGAGTTCTGCCTGACTAGCTTCTCATGATCAACCAAGTGGCACAATCTTCTGTTTTGTTGGTGCAAAAGCGGCTGATTCCTAATCGTAACCAGTGCGGCTTGACACTTTGAGGATGTTACACATCAGTGTTGGCGTTGGTTCCAGGTACTTCCCTATACTCTACTCTGTCAGTGTGTGTTGTCGTCCGTAGCATTCGCAGAGTGTGAACGTGAGTAAGGAGCCCATTTTCTGAACCGTGTGGCCAGACCGGATTAGATTGATTGGCTGGCTGCAGAGAGGAGAGAACGGCGGCTGAATGGCGGCTCTAAATAACGCTGTGGCAGAGCTGCTACAGAGGAGCTGCTCGTACACCCTCCTACGTGGGATTTGAGTCCTGTGATTGCCTCACACTCTGCCTACGTTCACCTCTGCCTGACCTTTGTTCGTCTGAGCCTCCTTGGTAGCTGGGGCACAGGTTGGGGGGCATAAGACTGCAGGAGATCTATACATAGACACATAGGTATTTATCCGTAACCTGCAAGGCTCTCAGTTGGAGAAGTGTGCCAAATCTGAAACAAAAGGAGCCCCTTTGGAGGGAAGGAAGCGCCAATTTAAAATCGCCCATTCAACCTCAAGCTCCTCGAACTCTAACGTAAAAAAGAGCCGGAAATTGTTAAAATCACAGTGGGGAGTCAAACTGAACCACCTAAACCACCACTGAAGATAGCCCCTATCATCTTAAAAGGGAACAAAACAGTGCCTAATAAACTGCCCCTTATGATTGCACCTATTTATCTTAAATCGACTCACAAAGAGGTGTGCAACAATACAACTGGTTGCAGTGCGCTAGGGGGGCAAAGCGTTGCATTCACGGATCTTGGCCAACAACCTAAAAGCGGTACCCGATCAGCTAAGGCAGTGCTTGTCAGCAATCGGAAAATCCAATTCTTTTCGAGGTAATCAAAGCAGAGAAACAAAGATGGAAGTTTTGACCATTAGCTCCTGCGGCATGAATCGAACTATGTCCCAGAAAACCGACAAACTGAAAGAGACATCACAAGATCTGACACTTTTCTTATCACCTGCCACCCTAAATAATGGAGATAAACCTCCTCTGAATCGATCTGGAATTCTTTTGGAGATGAAGGATATTCCTAGTTTAAAATATGTCAGCACTGCAGATATTGAACGGGTGGGTTTCCTGCAGCTGCCCAATATTGATACTGCGGAACTGGTGCTAAGATCCAGACTGGGGTTTGATTCCATATTAGGGGCCAAATCCGACTGGACTCGGAGGGGCTTTATGATAACGAAAGATCTCTCTGAGTTTGTGGTGTTGAATGATGTTGCTCCTCCAACTGTACCCTTACCTCTGCAACCTCAAGGGAAAAATAAGGCTGTATCCATATCCCTGTCCTCAACAGTTCTGGAATTGTTTCCTGAGCTAGTATCTCAGAATTTTCTTAAGCTTGGGATGGCTAAGCAGAATCTCTAGCTAATTTGCTGATAAGAACTCTTTCTTGGAACTCCCAGGGTTTCAATTCATTCTGTAATGATCTTATGAAACAGTATGAGTTTGAACCTTTTGATTTAATCTTTTTTCAGGAATCTTGGCTGAGATCAGGATTTGATATAGATGGTTTCTCCTCATACCATCAGCTGGCAAGTGGAATGGGTGTGGATCGACCAGTGGGGGGCATGTGTATTTTTTGTAGAAATGTGATTTTTGAAGCTTCTACTCTAATCTCTGTGGAGGTTCCAGGGGTTATGAGTGTTAGAACTACGAGAAAAGGCAAACTACGTGCATGAGGCTGGTTACTAGAGAACATTTACTGGAACCCTACAGTCGTTCCTCTGATAGCCTTCTTACAAAGTCTAGGGGACCTTCTCATCATGGCTACAGCTCGCTTGACCATAATAATAATAATTATGGGTGATTTCAACTCTAACTGTTTGGGGTCTCAGCCAAGTGGCAAGGGTAACCAAAAGCTGGTTGATGGGTATGTTTGCAGACAATTTATGGAGGAATGGAACCTATGGGCACTTAACGGAAATTTGCGTGGTGATATCCCCACTGCTTCTACATAGCAGAGGGGGGCCCTACACTTAACTATCGGCTACGTCTTTGTATCAAGGGATCTGTTTGAGAGTTGTAGGGAGTTTAAAATCACGGATGGTGGCCTTTGTGACCATGGCTTGTTGGGGGCGTCATTTCATGTAGTGCACGAGGTCAGGGTCCTTCGTATGTCTCAGAAACTAGCCCTGAATTCAGCAGGAAACAGGTTAATAAGATTCAGTAAAGGGGGTCAAATTCTAACTGACAATTTAACGAAATATGCAAAAATTCTTCCGATCATGAGCTAGCCCTACAGTGTGACCCGGAAAGTTTTGTGGAGTTACTATAGAAACTTAATCCACCAAGTATAAATGTCCCAAAGTCTAGACTACCACATAGACACCATTTTGACCTGCAAATTCTGGTAAAGAAGAGGAAAGGAGAAAAATGCTGAGGGCCATAAATAAATATAGCAAGTTGAACGCCACCCAATGTTTGATGAAGCCTAAGGTGATTAACAACCTATTCAGGAACTGGATGAGATCTCATAGGGTGCTTAGGCTCCAGAATGATGGTGAGGAAATGTTAAGGGCGGTGCGCCTGAAAAACGTATGACATTTTTGGGCCTTGATAAATTCTAAGGCCACTCAATCGCAAGATGTGATTATCCAGGAGCAGGCCTGGTTTGACCATTATGCCAAAGTGTATGCTTGTCCCGAACATATAGGTCGAAGGACTGAGATTAACTCACCCTGGGCGCTAAACTCTTCCTTAGAGGAGATTGAGAATCTAATCTCTAGATCATCAGTGTCACAAACCGCAGGACTTAATGGCCTCACAAATGTGATATTAAAGTTCAACCCTCCTTTCGGGACAAGAGCGCTTAAGGGTCTCATTGACCGTATAGTTGACACTAGAAGAATTCCTGACTCCTGGAAAAGTTTTATTATAGTCCCTATATATAAGCGAGGTGATCACTTAGCCACGTCTAATTACCGCCCAATCTCTTTATTAGATGCGGACAGTATATTATTGGAATGCCTTGTCTTGAGAGACCTAGAAGGCTGGGCTAAATCGAACGGGGTAATTTCAAAGTTCCAAACAGGATTTAGGAAAGGTCTTTTCACCTCTCTTAACAACTTGGTTCTTAGCTACGTCAGTTTGAGCAGCTCTTTGAAGGGTGACAGTCCTCTATTCTGAGCCTGGGTGTACCTAACCCAGGCCTTCGACACCATCAATAGAGAGCGCCTATGGAGTAAATTGAAAAGTTGGGGGTTGCCGGAAAACTTTTTGGCAATCTTGATCGAACTCCATCATAATAAATCTGATGATCTATCCCAAAAAATTGAAATAAATAGAGGAGTTCTCTAAGGTTGCCTAATTGCCCCATTTCTTTTTAATTTGTTTCTGGCGTATTTATTCCATTGGTTTCAAAACTTACTGGTGTCCAGTCTAAAGTTGGGACAGGCAAAAATATCTTGGCTAGCCTACGTCGATGCTATTGTCATCCTGGACTGCTCACAAATTGGTTTACAGCGCCTCCTGAATGCTTTGGCAGAATATGCAAAACTAAACCAATTAATGATAAACCCGGGCAAATCAAACATAATAATCTTTAAAAGACCTCAGAGGAGGATTAAATCATTTATATGGCAGATCGACAACCAAGCTGTCCCGATAGTCAATGAGATTATGTATTTGGGCTCAAGGATCTGTGCCTATCCAAGCAAAAGTTCCCTTCTTAGTAATTTGGATAGTAAGATCTTAACCTAGGCTCCCAGATGCTCAAAATCCACAATAAATTCTGCACGTTTTCAATTACTCCACTAATAACATATTACGTAGGAAAAGTGGTACCCTCCTTGCTCTTTGGTGTGGAGTGTAACACCCAAAGTTTTGCAATTGAGTGGGACAAATTAGAATCGAAACTGTGGAAAAGAAAGTTAAATTTCCCTAATTCAGTCCCTATGATCTCCATTCGATACGAATTGGGATTTGTATCGCTCCTGGCATGGATGGAATGGAGATGGGTGTCTGTATGTAGACTGGTTATTGAGCCCCATCCATGTTCTCTCTATGCAGATGTGGCGGTACAACTTTGGAAGGGGGAAAATAGATTTCTAAATACTCTGAGGGGCAGATCAAATGAGATCAAATGAGATGCTATCTTCAGCAGAGTCTGATGTTGACACCCTGATCTATAATCCTTTAAAATCCAAAGAATGTCTAAAAAAATGAGATTGGATCAGAACGATTGAAAGGGTTAGGGGACTAAAATTAGCATCCCGCCTCTTGGAGTGTGACAAACCTCAAGCATTTTTGCCCTCCTATCTGAGGACTTCGCCGGATCCTAGTGCGAGGGATGACTTCCTCCAATTTAGATTGAACATCCTGCCAACTTTAGAAACCCTCCATGTAAGAGATAGGGAAGCATTCCCGAAAGACATCTGCGAGTAATGTTATCTTGAGCTAAAGCACACAACCCAGCATGTGCTGATTAGCTGTCCAGCAACTTGGGCCCTAAGGGTCCTTAGACTGGGGAGATTTGTCCACAGTACCGATTCCTTGGAATCTCCCATGTTCTGGGAAAGACTATCATTGGGTAATGAACTGTTCCATACAACAGAAGTAGTGAAAATGTTGAGGCTTCTAAAACATACTAATAGGAGCGATTCCTATTAGAGGAGGGAAAGGGGGGAGGAAGAGTTAAGGGGGCCGCAGAGGTGGGAAGACCTACTTAGGTAGAACCATTAAGTGTTCTCTGGTAGTTATCAGTAATAAATATGGGTTCATTCTTATTTTATTTTATGAGTTTTAATGGTTATTAGAGAATGTAATGTGGGATAGTGGACCTTTTTGTTTCTTTGCTGTTCGTCCCGCGCACTGAACATAAGAGACGTATGCTAGTCACTAGTGAATATATTGGTTTTCCCTTTTCTTTCTTTCTCTATCTTTGTTTTTTTTTGTATTCATTGTAATTGGAAAATTGTTCGTACCAATGGCCCTCATTACGACCCTGGCGGAATTCGGAAAACGATGGCGGAAATGCAATACCGCCATCGAATAGCGCTCGGTGCGACTATGACCCGTCACCGCAAAGTACGATGCCATTAGCGACACCGTAGTGAACGCCAACGCTAACTGCACCAAGCACGCGCGCGCGCGCCATGCCAAACCGTAAACACCACCATGGCGCAAGGGTACGCCAATTCCGACCCTAGCGGACATGTACCTAACGCCATCAAGCATGGCGGAATGCACCATTCCGCCATGGTGAGAAGTACGGCATCGCGAATCAACCGTAAACGGCCCCACTGAGTGCCCGTACACCGCTCCCTGCCCACAAAGTACAACTCCCCGTAGGTGCAATGAAGTCACAATGCAACCATTGAAATGTACAAGTCACCCATGCATGCCAACGAACAAAAGAAACACAACAGGGGCCAATGGGAGCTGCAGGGCACAGATGGCACGAATACAGAAGCCATCCCAATGGACATGACCACAGTCCCCCACCAAGAAACGCACGCAAACACAGGCACCTGTGACCAGCAATATTCCGAAAATCACATCATTCCACCAGTCCACCTGGCTGACCGGCATCTGTTACACAAAACCCAATCCCCCGCCCCTGAGCATGACAACATTCAAACTGTCATATTGGCAGCCCCCATCCCTGACCTCACGGGCTTCGTAGGCAAACGCGCCCAGTACAGTACCACGCAACTAAACTCCGAAGCTGGAACCCAGTGCAGATCTCCCCACAATACATCGCCCCCCAAATAGGCATATGCCACATCACTTGCAAAGAAGAACGCTACACGGGCCAAATCAGAATAGAAATTTAATGCACATCAAAATCACCAAGCCCATACAGCCATCAGGCCATGAACTCCAAAACACATTTCACCATTGTGGGCTGCATCCGCAAGAAATGACCAGCCACTACTTGTGTGACGCCCTGTTCCCTCATGGTACACAGAGCCACATTCACGTACGAAAAGGCAACATGGAAGCGCACAGAACCGCAGGGCCGTCCCAATGGGGAGGCACTAGTCCAGCTGAAAGGCCGAAATGTTGCTCCGAACCACCAGTACTGCGTAAGGGCATGTGGCCCATTGGCGATCGTCCCATAAAATCGTAATGCTGCTCCACTGATTAACACGAAGCAGCAGGTGTCGGGAGTAAAACCCATCTGCAGGAGTGGCATACAGATGGCAGTGGCAAAAGGGGAGGAGATACCTGTCAACCAAAAGAAAAGAAAAAGAACAGAATGGCCATCAGTACTACATTCCAACAACTCACTGCAATGATCACACTAAATCCACAGCCACATGCATGCTAGCCCACTCCAAAGGTCCATCACCACCCAAAAACCACTTGCGACTCATAACTATCTATATCGAGGTGTAAACACCATCACAAACGAGTGTACCTGTGCATGCGCCTGTGAAAACAGAATCCATCTGATGGGATTGGTAACGTGCATGGACACAAGTGTCTGAGGGCGCGTCGAGACAGGGAGGGCTCAACAAGGCCAGATAGACGATGGTCCCACTATGGCAGCCCTGCATCACATAGCGTAGGGGAGGCGGATAGATCCCAAGAAGCCCTGTACATGGCAAACTCTGTATCAAATCACCTGCCCATGCATCCATTCATCATTCCCTCATCCCGGGATTAAAACGCCTGAATATTTACTCACATAACATTAGAAATATCCATTGAGTCTGTGCGTTATGCAGCCTGCAAAATCCACAGTGCCCCAGCCCGTAATTCCAGTGTAGTGAAGTAACATGTATTTGGGAACGTCCGGCCTCATCGCCCACGTCGCTATTGCGCATCCCAAACCATTCATATCAATCATTGCATTCTCGCCATGGCCCCTGTCCCAAGGACATTGAACAATAGAACGTTATATTTGCAGTCAGACCTGTGGGCATCTCCTCGCCGCTAGCTGAAAACCGAAAGCGCCGCCCTTCGAATTCCTCATTTGCAACATCACGTCGAAGAGGCATCTGTGGCCGTTTGAATACACTAATTAATCCATCGAGTGCGGCTGTGTGTGAAAATGGCAACTGCCTTCACCCACGAATGGGACGCCCCGCCCGTCGTTGCAACTCGGTACAGTGATGAATGAGGGCCCACCGTTACTCGAGTACTACGTTCCACTGACCCTTCACAAGTCTGTTCGCGACTGCACAGATAGTATGTGAACCAATGGGACCACAGCAGAATGAACATATCAACCAATGTTACACGGCCATCGGGTACAAATACATGATTGCAATAGCAAGATGCCATTCCACGAATTGCAGCGTTGTGCGCGGGACGTGCTCGGCCAAAGGGGAGAGCAGTTTGCACAGGTGGAATGAATCACCACAGGTGGAGGCCATTCAGCCTGAAAACACATAAATTGCACAGCCAGTCTCCTCCCACAACCACACCGAAATGCTACCAGCAGGACTCGCGATGTTGGCCCTGGGGGACCTGATAGCACTGCAAGTACTCCAACTCCAAGAAGAAGACGAACACCAACTACAACCGGCTGCACGGAGGAGACGCAGGAGGAGGAGGAGGCCAAGGCAGGGCCAGCAAGGGCCGCCAGCACAGCCACTACCACCACGCAGGCAGCCCGCAATCCCACGCCTCCGAGCACATCCGTTCAACCTCACTGATGAGCAGATCCACACCCTCTACCGTCTGGACCGGGACACCATAGCCGCCATTGTGGACATGACACAGGCTGACCTTGTCAGCATGATAGATAGCCCAACCGCCATCCCACCCCTACTGAAGGTGGTGTCTGTACTCCACTTCCTGGCCACAGGCACCTACCAGCACACAGTCGGACAGTTGCATGGCATTTCTCAGCCACTGTTCTCATGGACACTATTGCAAGTGCTCGATGCCCTCCTGCAGCACGCAGACGACTACATCTCCCTACCACGCTCGGAGCAGGAAATTACCAACACAAAAGTGGGATTCCATGCACTTGCCGGCATACCGGGTTGCATTGGTGCCATCGACTGCACCCATGTGGAATTGGTCGTCCCACATGCCATGGAGGCCCAGTACCGCAACCGAAAACAATTTCATTCTCTGAATGTACAAATGGTGTGTGACTCCAACAGGATCATTACACATTGTTGTGCCCGATTCCCTGGATCAACCCATGATTCTATGGTCTTGAGGAACTCTACAATACCACGCTACATGGAGCGACACGCAGGGAACAGATCCTGGCTACTCGGTGAGTCTCATTTCATGCATGATAATGTGGGGTATGTGATTCGGCAATGACCTGGCAGGAAGGGGGGGGTGTGCGTACGTAGCAATGGCATTCCACATCATACGTTTCTCGTCCACATACAGGTGATGCTGGATATCCACTGAAGAGATGGCTCCTCACACCAGTCCGGAACCCACGGGACCAGCATGAGGAGGACTACAACCATGCCCACTCACGTACCCGTGTAGTCATTGAACAGGCATTCGGCCTACTGAAGGGTCGTTTCCGCTGCCTCAGCAGGTCTGGCGGGGCACTCCTGTACCGCCATGAGAAGGTTGCAAAGATGGTGATGGCATGTGTCATGCTCCACAACATGTGCGTACGTAGAAATGTGCCCATGCCCCCTGACGCAGAACTGCAAGCACCTGATGATGGTCATGATGAGGGTGGGGATGTGGCAGCACCTCAAGGAGTCTGCGAGGCACCGGAGGGCCGTGACATTCGTCAGCATCTCATTGATGTATGCTTCTAGCACTCACGCCTGGTGGCTGATACATGGACACGGGACTCGTGGCACTGTGTGTGTCTGGGACATGCACAATATGGACTGTACGCCTATGATGGCCTAGTACACAAAGATCAATGTCCACACATCTCATTGGTTGATCGTGCACTTTTTATGGCATATGTGATATCATGTTGTACACCCTATCGACCCGCCACCCAAGTGAGCCCAACACACCCCCTCCACCCTCCTACCTCCCCCCCGAACACCAGTGTCCAAAGATGCTCATTGTCAGTGGGCAGTCGCTATTGCAAGCCCCCTCTGCGGGTATCAGGGGCACCCCTGCCTGTGGAGCGCAGGTTCCTCCCAGATCTACGTTGGGGGCTGCCCTGGACGGAACTTGCAACGGATGATGTCTCTGCCTGCTCACGTCCATGCATGTCCCTAAGGGTTTGCGAGAGCTCAGTGAGCACACGGCGCACTGCGGCAAGTTCGGCACATACGTCCTTGGACGTCGCATGCAGTTCCCCCCTCAGGCTCTCGGTGCTTCTCTCCATTTGTGCCCTTAGTGTCTCTGTACCTCTCTCCATTTCTGCCCTAAGTGTCTCAGTTGATGTTTCTATGTCTGCCTTAGTGCCCCCACATTCATCGGCATGGTCCTTGAGGAGCGTGGCCAGTTGCTGCTGTTGCACGATTAACTGGTCGAGGGACTGTTGCCTCTGCTGGGCCATGGCCATTTGCGGGGGTGTCACAGAGGGGCTGTTGTCCTCATGTTGCCTTGCCACAGGGCTTGTGGGGGATGGCCAGTCGTCGTCTTGTGGGTGCCCCTGCGTGGTATCCTCATGTTGTACGGGATGGGACAGACAGAGGGATTGGGACAGGTCATGGATGGATCTGACTTCGACATCCCCGTCTTCTGTGTCGGAGCATGCTGCCATCAATGGGGTGTCACCTATGGTGCTGCTGCCACCGGAGGCAGTGCCTTCTGTGGCATCCGTTGGGGGGACCTGTGGTGGTGGTGTTGTGGGCATGCTGGCTGCTGGGGTGCCTGTTGATGTTCCCTCCTCTGTGCTGCCACCTGATTTGTGCTGCTGCCGTGTCTTGATGTGTGCAGCTGAGGTGGAGGGTCTTTGGCCGTTGGTCTTGGCCCTCTTTGCAGGTGTGCTGGTAGGGGTGTCCTGAAGCTCGTCGTTTGGATCGGACCCTGTGGTGGAGTAAAGGAGGGCGAGGGTTATTGATGGGTCTGTGGGAATTGGAATGGCATTGTATCACATGCATTGGGGTGGTACCTGAGGGTGATTTGGGTCGGGGCCTTGGAGGTGCTTTCATTTGTGTGTGGAGTGAGGGTGCAGTTGTTTGGCAGCCTGCAGTTAAGGTGTGCCTGCTGCACGTGTAGTGCGTGTTTTAGGGGTTTTTAATTATTTATGTATTTATTGTGGGTTTTAACGTGCGCTATCAGGCCGATGTGTGTGGACGTTCTCCTGGACATGTGTTTCTGTTGCACTATGTGGACGCATGGTACTTCACATGGATGGACTTTGTGGATTTGGCATTGTTTTATTTGGGCCACCTACCTGAATCTTCGGATGTCTGCACTCCTTTCTCCATCCCTCCGACTCCCTCTATGCTCTCCATTCCGATGGTGGAGGCACAGATTTCTTCCCAGGGGGTCAACTTGATGGGTGATTCAGGACCCCCCCCGGTGGCTGTGGCAATGTTGCGGTTGGCAGAGAGTATGCTGCGGACGCGTATCCGCAGGTCGTCCCATCGCTTACGGCATTGCTGTGGGGTGCGGGGTGCGGTCCCCACCGCACTTACCCGCTGTGCCACCAGAGCCCATATGGCCTTCTTGTTTGCAAGTGCCGTCCTGGTCATTTGCGTGCAGAAGACGACGGCAGCATTCTCCTGGAGGGTCTCTGTTAGCACGGTGAGTTCCTCACGGGAGAAGTGGACCTGCCGCTTGCGGTCGCACGCTTTCTTCGCTACTTTTCCCATTTTTCTTGGTTTCGCTAGGGTGGATGACGGGTTGGGGTGTGTCTCAGGGTAGTGATTTTAGTGGTTGTGTGGTTTTAGTGGTTTTATAGGTGTACGGCGGGATGTTTCCCGTTCCGGGCCCATGTTTTAACTTCCGTTTCCGTATATTTCCGGTCACCGTACTTTCCGGTAGGCGCACACTGCGGTGTCCGCTGTGATGGGTGGCGGTATTGCACCTAGGGTGCCGTACGGCGGCGGTGTGGGCCGTTTTGGGGTCATTTCCGCCATCGCGGACTTTGCACTTCCGCCATGCCGTGGTGCTCGTGCCCGATGGGTCGGAATGGGCCGCACTTTGCTCCTTCGTGCAATGGCGGAAACGCTATTTACGCTGTGGCGGTCCGGTCAGTCACTTTCCGCCAGGGTCGTAATGAGGGCCAATTTATTTATTTTTTATGCTTGTGTAAAAAGTCATGATCTATCTTAGTTAAATCACAATCAGCTCTCCTTGACTGCAAATTGTTACAAAAACCTGTTCGTGAGCAGCTAGCCAGGCAGAACCCACAGGATTTGTCTATAAACATAAAGGAAGTACAATAATATTAACCAAGCCCCCAAGAGTTTGTTAACAGAGAGTCTGAAAATAAACATCTCTCATTTTGATCAAAGACCAGCATTGGCAAATTATTTCATTATCAACCAACTGGCATAATCTTCTTGAAACCTTTTGCTGGCGCAAAATCCAACTATCCCCCCTTCTTAAACACTCTGGTGAATTTATCAACGCGTGAGCTAACCAGCAATAAACTTATATTCCTAGAGAAAGGTCTAGGTTTTGTGACTAGCAACAAACATAACAGGTTCTCATTCAGAGAAGAATGTTCTGACCTAATGTAAAAAATTAATCTAAAACCATTTGTTATGGACAAGGAGATGACAGAGAAGGAGGACGACAGTGGCCTACGAAATAAATCAATGTATTCCCCCTTTGCAAACCCGTAGCCCGGTTACTAGAGTCGTTGAGAATCAAGTTCTAAATGACCTGGAAAAGCTTGAAAATAAGAGCTGCAAGGAAGGCTGGAACGAGAATACTAGTAAAAATGAAAAAGCCACAATGAAATCCCTGTCTGAAAACAGCAACATCATAATACGCAAAGCGGACAAGGAGGAGCCACAGTGATACAAGACAGAGTGGATTACATTCAGCAATGTGAAAGACAGTTGCTTTATGCCAATAGTTATCTAAGATTGGAAGTGGACCCCACGAACACACTAAGGGGTCGATTCATGGAAATAATGTGCACCGAAAATTCCCGCGCAGAGGTGCCAAAACGTGCGAATCGCAGTAAAAGTGCGAAAATCGCAGTCCAAGTGCGAAAATCGCAGGGAAACCAGTACACATAGATTCAGGGAAGTCTGTGCGCGAGAAAAACATTGGATGTGTGCTAAAAATGTGCGCCGCGCATGCCGGCGCACAGGTCATCCAACAGCGTGCGCCACGGCCACTGCGAAATCGCACATAGCGCGACGCACATCACAAAAGTAGGCGTAACACGGGGCGTAACACTCGGAATGGGGAACAACGCGTGAAAATATGGGCATCACGGGGGAAGTATAGGAGGCAAGTGCGCGCAACGCCCACACGCTCGCCTACAACCGTATTCATGGAATCGAATAGGGCAAACCAGCGCACGGTCAAAGAGGCGCACAGGGCCAAACAAGTACGCCACAAGAAAGCAGGTGGTAGCGCCCCTGCGCCTGAAAAGAATGTGCTCCAAAATGTGCGTTAACAAAAAGCACCCATATACAGCCATGATGAATGGGCCATACAGTGGCCCTCTAGGACAAATGAGGTGCAAAGGGGTACCGACAAACACAAACACCCGCTGTGTGAAAAATAGCGTGTGCGTGTGTTCCTGGGTGCGCGGGAAGTTCCACACGCGATTGGCCTGGGTACGTGTGTTTCGGGGTGCGCGGGAAGTTCCACACACGATTGGCCTGGGTACGTGTACTTCGGGGTGCGCGGGAAGTTCCACACGCGATTAGCCTGGGTACGTGTACTACTGGCTGCGCGGGACGTTCCACACACGATTAGCCTGGGTACGTGTGTTTCGGGGTGCGCGGGAAGTTCCACACGCGATTGGCCTGGGTACGTTTACTCCGGGGTGCGTAGGAAGTTCCACACTCGATTGGCCTGGGTACGTGTACTTCGGGGTGCGCGGGAAGTTCAACACGCGATTGTCCTGGGTACGTGTACTTCAGGATGCGCGTGAAGTTCCACACGCGATTGTCCTGGGTACATGTACTTTGGGTGCGCGGGAAGTTCCACACGCGATTGGCCTGGGTACGTGTATTCCGAGGTGCGCGGGAAGATTCACACGCGATTTCAGCAGGGTACGTGTATTTCGGTGGTGCCGGGGAATGCTACACGTGATTTGGCCATGTGGGTCCTCCCAGGTGTTCCCTCTACACCCTCCACGGCCCCTGCAGGCAGCCCACACCACAGGGGACTACCCTGCACACCTGCTCATGTCCCACAGGCAACCCATCCACCATGGCCATGCCCACCAGCCAACCCACATGTCACCTTGCACTACTGATCACCAACACATGTCTCCCAGCACCCCCACCACCCAGCAGTGCAGGGGCACCCTCCACCAGGCCCCCAAACATGTCTACCACCACCCCCACCACCCAGCAGTGCAGGGGCAGCCTCTACCAGGCCCCCACTCATGTCTCCCATTACCCCCACCCCCCAGCCACCAGGGGCAGCCTCCACCAGGCCCCCACTCATGTCTCCCATCACCCCACCCCCCAGCAGTGCAGGGGCAGCCTCCACCAGGCCCCCACTCATGTCTACTATTACCCCCACCCCCCAGCCACCAGGGGCAGCCTCCACCAGGCCCCCACTCATGTCTCCCATCACACCCACCCCCCAGCCACCAGGGGCAGCCTCCACCAGCCCCCACTCATGTCTCCCACCACCCCCACCCCCCAGCAGTGCAGGGGCAGCCTCCACCAGGCCCCCACTCATGTCTCCCATCACCCACACCCCCCAGCCACCAGGGGCAGCCTCCACCACGCCCCCACTCATGCCTCCCATCACCCCCACCCCCCCAGCAGTGCAGGGGCAGCCTCCACCAGGCCCCCACTCATGTCTCCCACCACCCCCACCCCCACCCCCAGCCACCAGGGGCAGCCTCCATCAGGCCCCCACTCATGTCTCCCACCACCCCCACCCCCCAGCAGTGCAGGGGCAGCCTCCACCAGGCCACCACTCATGTCTCCCATTACCCCCACCCCCAGCCACCAGGGGAAGCCTCCACCAGGACCCCACTCGTGTCTCCCACCACCCCCAACCCCCAGCCACCAGGGGCAGCCTCCACCAGGCCCCCACTCATGTCTCCCACCACCCCCACCCCCAGCAGTGCAGGGGCAGCCTCCACCAGGTCCCCACTCATGTCTCCCACCACCCCCACCCCCCAGCAGTGCAGGGGCACCCTCCACCAGGACCCCACACATGTCCCCCTGCACCCCACCCCCCAGCAGTGCAGGGGCAGCCTCCACCAGGCCCCCACTCATGTCTCCCACCACCCCCATCCCCCAGCAGTGCAGGGGCAGCCTCCACCAGGCCCCCACTCATGTCTCCCACCACCCCCACCCCCCAGCAGTGCAGGGGCAGCCTCCACCAGGCCCTCACTCATGTCTCCCATTACCCCCACCCCCCAGCCACCAGGGGCAGCCTCCACCAGGCCCCCACTCATGTCTCCCACCACCCCCCAGCCACCAGGGGCAGCCTCCACCAGGCCCCCACTCATGTCTCCCACCACCCCCACCCCCAAGAAGTGCAGGGGCAGCCTCCACCAGGCCACCACTCATGTCTCCCATTACCCCCACCCCCCAGCCACCAGGGGCAGCCTCCACCAGGCCCCCACTCATGTCTCCCACCACCCCCACCCCCCAGCCACCAGGGGCAGCCTCCACCAGGCCCCCACTCATGTCTCCCACCACCCCACCCCCCCAGCAGTGCAGGGGCAGCCTCCACCAGGCCCCCACTCATGTCTCCCACCACCCCCCAGCAGTGCAGGGGCACCCTCCATCAGGACCCCACACATGTCCCCTTGCACCCCCATCCCCCAGCAGTGCAGGGACACCCTCCACCAGGCCCCCACTCATGTCTCCCACCCCCCCACCCCCCAGCAGTGCAGGGGCACCCTCCACCAGGCCCCCACTCATGTCTCCCATCACCCCCACCCCCCAGCCACCAGGGGCAGCCTCCAGCAGGCCCCCACTCATGTCTCCCATCACCCCCACCCCCCAGCAGTGCGATTTGCCTGGGTACGTGTATTCCTGGGGTACGCGGGTAGTCTCCCATGCGATACCATCAGGGTACGTGTATTATGGGTCCGCGTGAACTTCCACACGCGATACCTGCAGGCTATGTGTTTTACGGGGTTCACGGGAAGTTCCACACGCGATTGCCCTGGGTACGTGTATTTCAGGGTGCGCGTGAACTTCCACACGCGACTGGGCCTGTGAGAGTGGGGTACGTGTATTACAGGGGTGGGCGGGAATATTTACTCGCGACTGGGCCTGGGAGAGCATGTTACATGTATTCCTGGGGTGGGCGGGAAGATTCACACGTTCGCCTACGACGCGCTGAAAAATAAATGGTCCAATCCTGAAACACGTACGCCAGCAGGAAGCAGGCGTACGTCGACCCGCGCAGCATAAAAGTGGGCGCAAACAACAAACAAGCTCAGACGCCAGGATGAATATACCGTTCCTAGCAGCAGTGGCCGTGGGTTACCAAAGGAGGAGGAGAAGGATAGTGAGGGCCCGAATTTTCAGTCCCAGAACCAGCCTTTTTGGGATGCCTGATGACCAGGTGTATGGGAGGTAGAGGTTTCCACCACACATAATACTGGACCTGGTCAGTGAGTGGGAGGATGACCTCACATCACCCACCCTGTGCTCCCAAGCACTCAGCCCCCTGGAGAAGGCCCTCAATGTACTGCACTTCTTGGCCACAGGATCATTTCAGCGGACAAGTGCCATAGTGGGTGGGGTGTCACAGGCCACGCAGTCACGCTGCCTACACCAGGTCTTGAACATAATCACTGCACACCCATCAGTCCGTAGGCACATATACCTGCCCAGGACACCTGCAGAAAGGCAGGCTGCCGCCCTCGATTTCTACGGTGTGGCACAATTCCCCAAAGTGCTAGGTGCCATTGACTGCACCCATGTGGCACTACGTCCCCCCAGGGCATCTGAGCATATCTATAGGAACCGCAAGCACTGGCATTCCATCAACGTGCAGGTAGTATGTAATGCCAAGGGAATCATCACCTCAGTATATGCCAACTATCCAGGGTCCACCCACGACAGCTTCATTTACCGAATGTCTACCCTAAGCCGGGACCTAGAAGCTGGGCGGCATGGCGATACATGGCTGCTTGGTGAGTATGAATGCCACTGCACATGCATGGATGTCAGATGCAGAGTTATGTCACTACCCCACTAATCATACCCATCACCTCCTCACCAGGGGACAGTGCCTACCCTCTGAGCACCCACACGATGACGCCAATTCGGAACCCCATCACGCCTCCAGAGGTAAGATACAAAACAGCCCATATTGCAACCCGGGGCATAGTGGAGCGCACATTCGGAGTGCTCAAATCACGCTTTCGCTCCCTTGACCGTTCTGGCGGGCAGCTGTTATATGCGCCCCCAGTAGTGTGCAGGATCATAGTGGCAGCATGTGTCCTGCAAAATGTTGCAACACGCCGGGGCCTGGCTGTGGACATGGTGGTGCCCCCACATCCCCAACCACATGCACGCCCGCTGCGCATGGGAGGGGAGAGGGCACGGTGTGAGGCAGCCCGTACGCAGCTGGTGGCTAATTACTTCACATAGAAATCACACCCCTGTGGAGTGCACACAGCCCTGGCACATACCATCTGATAAGCAATGATGACTCGACCTGACAATTATGACCAACAAAGGGACAGTCAACTGTCAGAACCATAGCAGCCTGAGATTGTTCATGTGGAAGTGTCACAATGTGTGCATCCCTACCTACACAAACACCACCAATGCAGTGTCATCAAAAGACACACTTCCATGCTGCAGAAATGAATACCCACTTGCAAAATACTACATGAAAACAGTGCCATGTCACCCAACCCCTCCCCGGCACGGCCACACAACACACCATGGCATGTCATGCAATGTGAGAGCAAACAAATTAATCCCCACAACATGACCCAAGTGTCACCAGCTACAGTGTCCCTAATGGAAACATGGCCACACATGAAATGCTCACAGTAATGCAGGACCTACAACACACATTACCAAATACTTACCAAGAATACCAATCACCTACACAACCTCCAACCGACCTTAAACATGACATTACAGACTTAAAAATTTGCTAGCCTCACTACCTGATGATGCCAGCACTTCGAACACTTCCAAGTATACAGTGTTAGCGCCACGCAAGAGTGTAGGTGCACTGCTTACAACATGGACTCCAGTTCCAAGGTGGACCGCCTTGTGAAGACATGAGAAATGGACCTGCATATTAGGAGGATGAGATGGATGCAGAGGCACATATCAATACACCATGCAGTGTACAATACAACAACAATATGCACTATGAATGTATACACAGTATTGACTACAGACTAGCCACACAGCTTATGGGAGTCCAATGTCACCATGTACGTCAATGTCACTTGGGCACACCCTTTGCAAGCCAATGGAAACAGGAAGCAGGAGGGGTGTGTGTCACAAAAACCCAAGCATCTGAACCAAATTCATGACAAGCCTGCATGTGCCCAGCCACAATGCAGCGTATGCCCACGGGAGCCACACAAGGCAACACACAGTCCCAAAAAAAAATAATAATAATAAAATAAATGGCCATTAATGGGCCGGGGGGCGGGGGAGGCCACCCAGGAGGTCCGAGGACAGGGTGCACACCAAAACCCACCTGTGTGGATCTTGCGAAAAAAAAACACCTCCATGGGCTCATGGCCTACACGGCTACCCTATTGTGGGAGAATCACTGCTGTCGCTCTCCTCACCCTCTCTAGCTGCATCAGGCGGTGATGGCACTATGGGAGGCAGCCCACGCAAAGCCCTAGTCTGTTCCTCCATGGCTGCAAGCATGCGGGTGTGGTAGGTCTCGTTCTGGAGGATAATTGTGTCGAGGTCCCCATGCAACAACTCACGGGATGCCCGGACCTCCGCCCTAGTTGCCTGCATCTCAGCTGAGAGCGTACGTGTGAGACGCTCCAGCTGCTGTTCTGTCCTTCTGTTTGTTGAAGCCTCAAGCTCAACAAGAGTCGTCCTGAGGTGAAGGAGTTCCACCCTCAGGGCTTCCCTGTGGCCCTGGGACTCTATGGAAATGGCTTCCTGCAGAGTCGCTAGTGCCGCCCGCCTGTCCCTGTCGGATGCCAACATGTCCTCCCTGTGTGACTGGCAGATGGAGTCTGTTGCCTGCTGTAGTCGCTCCATCAGCCTTTCGGGGGGGACAGTGGAAGTGGCCACCCTATCCATGGCCTGAGCCATCACCTCTGATGATGCTGCCTGTTGGGTTGCCATACCGTATATGGATTGCTCCCATGCGGTATTGCCAGGTGGCGGACGGCCACCACGTTGGCGGGCACCACACCTGTCTGGGGCAAGGCAAACTGCGCCTTGCTGTGCCGGCACTGCCTGAGGCTGCAGGACTGCATTCCCCCTCTGATCTGCTGGCCCAGGAACAGGATCAGATGTCGCGGAGTGTGACCCTGCATCCGTAACCACCAAAGGCGTACCTGCCAACACTGACATCCCCATTGAGGGTTCTAACCCTGGTGTAGGTGGGTCGGACAGAACAGAATCCCTCCCAGGAACACTCACCTGCAACGGCACATAGGTCTCATTATCGGAATCGACACCTGAATACAGCTCGGGGGAGGTGCAGCCAGAGACACCCCTTGAGAGCACGACCTGCAGCAGTTGTGGGTTCTCACCCACCACCACACCACGTCCCTCACTGGTGGTCGGTCGGGCCTGAGACCCCTCCTGGGTCTGCACCATCTCCACAACCCCAGCAGTATCAAGTGCGTATCAAGACATAAAAGTAAACAAATGGAAACAGGCATTAGCACAATGGCACACAATTAGGGCTGAGAGGCTACAGAAACAGTACCTGATTGACACCTGTCCCACATGACTAAAACCCTCCCATGCATGCACCGTCACTGCGGGTGAAGGGTAGGCAGATGGCACACATTGATGACACCAAGATGGAAGATGAACACATTTGCTGCATGCTGCCTAGCAGTGGCATCATACATTGGCCAGTGATTGGCAGGTCAAATACACATGCCATCACACAGATGGCATGTACCCTAGCCATGAAGTGAAGAAGGAGAGGAGGGCACCAATTGTTCATTCAGTCCAGTTTGCTCATGAAATTGATTTTTTCATTGAAATGGTTCAAATGTTTAACCTGGAGCTGCCAGTCCAAAATGGTCATATAGCACAGGGACATGTCTAAACAAATCATGTCCAGGAAACAAAGCCAGTCCACTGTACCATAGCCATGTCAGACATGTGACAATAGGACTGAGAAATTCCGAGTAAAAGTGGTGGTATGCAAACAATCTGCCTGAATAAACAGAGGTAAATAAGCAACGATGTTGTGGCAAGATGACACTTCAAGGGCAACTGGCGTGGTGTTGGGCTGGATGTCTAATGTTGGCAGAAGGGATGCTGCTATACCCAAATGCTGGTGCGCAGAATGTATAGGATGAGGCACATGGGTGACCCAAACCACTCAGGCACACACACCCTCACCTGGCACCCAAACAGAAGCCCTCCCACACACACCTTGCACATGGATGACACACACATGCATGTGTACTCACCGGACAATGCCTCATAATCTGCCAGTTCTCCCACGCCTTGGATCTGTTCCTCCGTGTCGTAGGTCCCAGCAACCTGCTAATGTGGAGTGAGTTCTATGTCGTCTGCTGGAGACCCACTTCCAGTCACTAGAGTTGCGGCATGACTTGAGGCCAGCTTATTCTTTGCCCTGCGCTTCAGGTCATTCCAGCGCTTGTAGCATTCAGTACCTGTGCGCCTCACGATTCCAAGGGCACTTATGATGTCCGCAATGGTCTGCCAGCGTGCCTGACGTTGTTCAGGTGTGGTCTTGGATCCTGCAACAATCACCATTTCGCAGTCATGTGCGGACACATACTCTACAAGTGCATTCAGTTCGGCCTCATTGAAGCTGGGTTTCCTTGACGGGCCAGACTGTGTAGCCGTGTCTGGGGCATCAGGCTCTACTGGACGAGCACTCTTCCTCTTCCGCTTGGAAGGTGGTGGGGATCCTGAGTGTCCTACGCCGCTCTGGACACTAGGGGCAGGAGCCCCGGTGGACTCTGTACTAGGAGTGTGGGATTGCACACTCAGCATGGGAGTTGGTGCAGGCATTAGCTCAAGTGTGATGGTGTCAGGGGGAATGTCAGCATGATGGACTTGGACCGACACTGTCTTGGCTGGGTGTGTGAGAGGTGGGGTGGATGGAGCCGCATCTGCCCCTGCAGCCTCCCCAGCCTGCCTACGTGGGGCAGCAGATGACCCAGCTGCCCTTGATCCTCGTGGCCTGATGACACCAACGTTCACCGGCGCACGTGGCCTAGACCAACTGACCTGGAAGTCAGCCATGGAGTCACCCTGTGCCAGGTCTGGTTCCACAGTGGGCTGGTCCAACAAGGGCTGAGCATGGATGGTGTCAGCCAGGTTAACCTCAACCAGGGGGGGGCATGGATGTCCCTGACTGCTCCTCCACACATGGGGGGCTAGGGGCACCCTGCAAGTCATGGCCACGTCCCCTACCGGATCCACCACGGCCACCACTTGGGGCTCAGCCACCTTTGCCACCCTTACGGCTTGTTCGTCTCCCAGCCATGGCACTGATGTTATTGTGTGTTTGGGAGTCGATGTGAACTATTGTCCTGGGCAATTGGGGTTCAAAGGGGTTGGGTACCGGATGGTAATCGTACCCTAGTGCTCTAGAAAGGCTGTATGTCACCCCTGGGGAAAGATGACGGGTCACGCAATGCACAGGCACCCCAAAAAAGGGAAGTAAGGTGCACGCAACCCCTCCTAGACCACGTGCGTGGAAAAATAAACCTGCACTATGCTGTGGCACCCAGAAACACAAGAATGAACGTATGCGTATCACACGCAGCCTAGAATGACCTCTGAAGGGTTACGCGACACACGGGGCAAGCACAGATGTTAAATATGTGCACGACTCACCGTCTGCCAGGAACAAAAGCGTGAAAAATATGCGCGTGTGCGCGTTGGCAACAACCCCGCCAAAAGAAGAATTGTATGCTGTCTGAGGGGACAGGACAACAGTAGAAGGGAACGCTGTTTCGAAACAGGCCCAGGAAAAAGAGGAAAAGAGAAAAAGCTGTCAGAGGTAACAGGGAGTACGAACTGGAAACGCTGTGAAGTAAATCGTGTGTGAACCGACAAGAAGTACAGATTTCACCCACTCGCTCTCCACGAAAAGCACGTATAAGGAAATGGCGTTCTACACGTACCTTTTATACACACGTCACAGACGCGCATACGCGATGAGGCCATTTCCACCAATTACACGCTTTGACACTCGGACGTGTATCTTTTTTTTTTACACGCGCCATTCTCTACGGCCATGCGCGTGACGTCACAGCTGCGCATGGGGGCCTTTGGGCCAATGAAATCTCGTATGCGTGCAGACGCGCTTACGCGCTAAGGGCCTTTCCTCGAATTACACGCAGACGTGCAGGACTTTTCACGTGCCAAATCACTCCGTATCAAGCTGGCCACGCGTAAGCACACGGAAGACCACGCTCCTGCACAGAAAGCCGATTTACTGCCCCCCAGAGCCCTGAGCACGCTCCCACCTGCCATCTGCTGCTGCCTGGCTGCCTGCTGCCCATGTGCCCTGTCATTTGCTGCCTGCACATCAGCCAGGGGTGCTGTTGCTGTGACCACCCCTGCTGGAACCGAAGACTCCCGACTGGGATTCCATCGCTCCACAGCCCAGCCCCAGGACCCAGTTGCCCACCCACTCCTGCCTCTGGGGTTGTCATGTCGGGCACTGCAACATCTGGCACCACTGACAAACCCCGGCCAGAGAGGCAGAGGGGCACCAGCTTCAGTGCCAGGGAAGTTGGTGTCCTGGTGGAGCAAGTCCTGGGGCAGTATGATGCCCTCTACGGAAGGGTGCGAGCCGACAAGGAAGGACAGACTCGGATCTGGACGGACATCGTGACTGCCATCAACACGGAGGGGGTGGCAGTCCGCGACTTCCAACATGTCAAGAAGCGCTGGGAGGACTTCAGGTCCAGGACCCTGAACAAGGCCCGGTGCCTCTTGAAGGCAGCGGATGCTAAGGGGCGCCGGGGCCACTTGTCGGAAGATCAGATGAGGGTCCTGGAACGCATATCCCCAGCGCTCCACGTCCAGGTCCTTGAGAGGCAGACCCGTCTGGAGTCGAGCGGTAAGTGTACATGCATCATGATTGTAAGCTGTGCGTGTGGTGATGTGCCAGTAGTTTGCCGGTTGCACATCTGTTTGTATGGGGCCGAGTATGGGTGGGGGTGTACAGGACCGTGAGGCTAACACATGCGAGCGCTGTCATGCGTGAGACATGGATGGTGCTTGTGTGTGTAGGCTTGCATGCCAAATGCAGTTGTGTGGGCACACATGTTTGTATGAATGTGTATGTAAGTAGGCATGTTCGTGATTTCACGCATGTATGTTGTTTTCAGCTGCATGTATCAGCACTGTGTACATGTGCATGTGTGTGTATTTGACAAGGGTACAACAGTGATGCAACATGGATGCATGTGACAGCGGGATGTGGAAGCCTGATTGGCAGATGTGACATGGATGCCCATCGGAACACTGCGACAGTTGGCTGAGGTGTACACATGCATGCAAGTGTGGTGGTGTGCGTGCATGTGTAGTGCACTCCCTGTGTTGCATGTGATGTCTGGCTCACCTTTGCCTGCTCATGCTATTGTATGTGTATGGATGGTGCTGGCAGTTGCGATGTGGCTGTGATATGGCTCATGTGTGCATGTAGAAATGACATGTGTGTTACCAATTGTGATGCCATGTCTGAGGTTTGCCAATGCCACTCATGTGCAACTGTCATGTGTGTATGTGTCCATTGTACAGTGCCCTGATGCCTGTGTTTTATTTCTCCCTGTCTGCAGCGTCAACTGATGAAGAGGGCGGAGAAGGTGCTGTGGAGCACAGCGGCGGGGATCGCACCGCCAGCCGGAGACGCAAGGCCCGGCTCCCCTCCCAGGTTGTGATCTCGTTGGGGAGGGAGGAGTCCGGTGCCGCGTCCCAGGCCGCAGCTGTCGGGGGGAGGTCCAAGAGGCGGAGGTCGGAGTTGGACTCCTCGGCAGCAGAAGGGGCAGCTGGGACCCCACAGGGCCCAACGGGGGAAGATGGCACAGAGTCATCCAGGTTGGTGGGGGGTTTGGTGGAGGAGGAGGCCGTGCAAGCAACAGAGACGGGGTCTGGAGGTGGGGATTCCACTGATGCTAGTGGTGCAGTGCAGGACCAGGGACAGGAGGCAGCACAGGTCGCCGCGGAGGTGCCTGTGTGCAATCCTGTCCCTGATCCTGTCACTGCATCATCTTGCACCAGCAGGGATGCCTACGTCCAGACCCATTTTCAGGCAGGGGATGAGCTCACGACAACTGGACTTCCTCTGCCTGCGGACGTGGCTATCCGGGTCTGGGTTGAGCCTGTCCTGACTGGTGTGGCGTTGCGTCAACAGGCCATGCGAGGTAACCTGCAGTCTTTTCATGAGGAGACTGCACGTCATCTCGAATGGCTCGTTGACCGTGTCGGCCTACTGGGACAGGTCACCCAGGCCGGATTCCTCCGTTTGATGGGGCTTGCTCAGACCCCCTCCTCAACTGAACCCCCTATGCGCCAGTCGTCCTCCGTGCCATCTTCCCACCCATCAGTCACCTGGGTGCCCTGTGGAGCTGCCTCTGACGGTGCGGCCAGGCTGGTGGAGGAGGCATCCCTGCCACAGTCGGGAGTCGGACGTCCAGCAGGGGTGGCCACATCAACGACTGCACCCCAGCCAGCGGAGGATGTGCAGGCAGCAGGAGGCAGTGCACGGGCAGAGGCGCAGCAGCAGCAACGTGGTGGGAGCCATGATGGCTCGGGGCCTTCGACATCGGAGGGGCAGGCATCGGCCAGAGGGCAGGAGGACCCAGGACGGGAAGTGTCTTCCGTGTGGCAGCGGTTGGGCCACGCCATAGATGCGGAGCGGCAGTGGGCGGAAGAGGCATGGCTCACGATGGTCAGGGCGGAGAACTCCATGCGGAGGGCCCTGAGGCGGGCCGAGTGCCTCGAGGCAATCCGCAGGGAGTTTGGGGGGAACATGTGGATGGCCCTGCGGACCCACCGGGCCATGGAGGAGGAGCGCCTCCGGGACATTGAGCAGGAGTTCGATGATGCCCTGGCCCGGAACATCCCGAAGTGAGCCGTCGGACTAGCCCGCTGCCCTTGTAAATAGTTCTGTAGTTAGTGTTAGGTTTCCTTTGGTTT
Organism: Ambystoma mexicanum; assembly: GCF_040938575.1. Lineage (NCBI taxonomy): Eukaryota > Metazoa > Chordata > Amphibia > Caudata > Ambystomatidae > Ambystoma > Ambystoma mexicanum. The sequence goes on from NC_090928.1 coordinate 61,320,310, forward strand.
AGCATTTTTTTTGGACCTTTTGGACAATGGGCCACAATTTTGTATATATTCTTTTTTTTTAGGTAGTGTTATTAGATAGGTTTCATTTCTTCGTTTGGGATCATGGACCCTGGATTATTCATCAGTATATAGTTGACATTTGGATTTTCATTTTTTTTTATTATTTCCCCATGGAGCAATGGTTTTCGATTTTAATTTTCCATTGGATTTAATTTTGTGGACTGTGACTTTGGACACCTTTCGATTGCATTATGATTTGTGGTTTTGCATTATTTCACGTACCTGCTTGTTTTTTTAAAAAAAAATCCATTATTGTTTGTTTATTTTTGGTTCAATTTCTGTTGCGTTTAATAAATATTTTTCTTCAAACTTCAATGTGTAGTATCATCTCATTGGTTTCATGCATATCATGATATGTGTTTTGACATTCACTGACACCCATTGGGTGTATGTGAGGGACATGTGTTCATTTCCAAACTTGCAATTGTGGTTATATCATGTTTTTGCCATTTCTAAGTGGGTGGATGCAATACTCAGGTGGGTGTTTGGCATTTGGAGGCTGACCATAAGGGCCAGGGATCTAGATTGTGTTGACATGTTGGGTGGGGGACATGAGTGGGGGCCTGGTGGAGGTTGCCCCTGGTGGCTGGGGGGTGGGGGTGATGGGAGACATGAGTGGGGGCCTGGTGGAGGCTGCCCCTGCACTGCTGGGGGGTGGGGGTGATGGGAGACATGAGTGGGGGCCTGTGGAGGCTGCCCCTGCACTGCTGTGGGGTGGGGGTGAAGGGAGACATGAGTGGGGGCATGGTGGAGGCTGCCCCTGCACTGCTGGGGGGTGGGGGTGATAGGGGACATGAGTGGGGGCCTGGTGGAGGCTGCCCCTGCACTGCTGGGGGGTGGGGGTGATGGGAGACATGAGTGGGGGCCTGGTGGAGGCTGCCCCTGGTGGCTGGGGTTGGGGGTGGTGGGAGACATGATTGGGGGCCTGGTGGAGGGTGCCCCTGGTGGCTGGGGGGTGGAGGTGGTGGTAGACATGAGTGGGGGCCTGGTGGAGGGTTCCCCTGGTGGCTGGGGGGTGGGGGTGATGGGAGACATGAGTGGGGGCCTGGTGGAGGCTGCCCCTGGTGGCTGGGGGGTGGGGGTGGTGGGAGACATGAGTGGGGGCCTGGTGGAGGCTGCCCCTGCACTGCGGGGGGTGGTGGTGATGGGAGACATGAGTGGGGGCCTGGTGGAGGCTGCCCCTGCACTGCTGGGGGGTGGGGGTGATGGGAGACATGAGTGGGGGCATGGTGGAGGCTGCCCCTGCACTGCTGGGGGGTGGGGGTGATAGGGGACATGAGTGGGGGCCTGGTGGAGGCTGTCCCTGCACTGCTGGGGGGTGGGGGTGGTGGGAGACATGATTGGGGGCCTGCTGGAGGCTGCCCCTGGTGGCCGGGGGGTGGGGGTGGTGGTAGACATGAGTGGGGGCCTGGTGGAGGGTACCCCTGGTGGCTGGGGGTGGGGGTGATGGGAGACATGAGTGGGGGCCTGGTGGAGGCTGCCCCTGGTGGCTGGGGGGTGGGGGTGGTGGGAGACATGAGTGGGGGCCTGGTGGAGGCTGCCCCAGCACTGCTGGGGGGTGGGGGTGATAGGGGACATGAGTGGGGGCCTGGTGGAGGCTGCCCCTGCACTGCTGGGGGGGTGATGGGAGACATGAGTGGGGGCCTGGTGGAGGCTGCCCCTGGTGGCTGGGAGTGGGGGTGATGGGAGACATGAGTGGGGGCCTGGTGGAGGGTGCCCCTGGTGGCTGGGGGGTGGGGGTAATGGTAGACATGAGTGGGGGCCTGGTGGAGGCTGCCCCTGCACTGCTGGGGGGTGGGGGTGGTGGGAGACATGATTGGGGGCCTGGTGGAGGGTGCCCCTGGTGGCTGGGGGTGGGGTGGTGGTAGACATGAGTGGGGGCCTGGTGGAGGGTGCCCCTGGTGGCTGGGGGGTGGGGGTGGATGGGAGACATGAGTGGGGGCCTGGTGGAGGCTGCCCCTGGTGGCTGGGGGGTGGGGTGGTGGGAGACATGAGTGGGGGCCTGGTGGAGGCTGCCCCTGCACTGCTGGAGGGTGGGGGTGATAGGGGACATGAGTGGGGGCCTGGTGGAGGCTGCCCCTGCACTGCTGGGGGGTGGGGGTGATGGGAGACATGAGTGGGGGCCTGGTGGAGGCTGCCCCTGCACTGCTGGGTAGTGGGGGTGATGGGAGACATGAGTGGGGGCCTGGTGGAGGGTGCCCCTGGTGGCTGGGGGGTGGGGGTGCAGGGAGACATGAGTTGGACATGAGTGGGGGCCTGGTGGAGGCTGCCCCTGCACTGCTAGGGGGTGGGGGTGATAGGGGACATGAGTGGGGGCCTGGTGGAGGCTGCCCCTGCACTGCTGGGGGGTGATGGGAGACATGAGTGGGGGCCTGTTGGAGGGTGCCCCTGGTGGCTGGGGGGTGGGGGTAATGGTAGACATGAGTGGGGGCCTGGTGGAGGCTGCCCCTGCACTGCTGGGGGGTGGGGGCGGTGGGAGACATGATTGGGGGCCTGGTGGAGGGTGCCCCTGGTGGCTGGGGGTGGGGTGGAGGTAGACATGAGTGGGGGCCTGGTGGAGGGTGCCCCTGGTGGCTGGGGGGTGGGGGTGGATGGGAGACATGAGTGGGGGCCTGGTGGAGGCTGCCCCTGGTGGCTGGGGGGTGGGGCAGTGGGAGACATGAATGGGGGCCTGGTGGAGGCTGCCCCTGCACTGCTGGGGGGTGGGGGTGATAGGGGACATGAGTGGGGGCCTGGTGGAGGCTGCCCCTGCACTGCTGGGGGGTGGGGGTGATGGGAGACATGAGTGGGGGCCTGGTGGAGGCTGCCCCTGCACTGCTGGGGGGTGGGAGTGATGGGAGACATGAGTGGGGGCTTGGTGGAGGGTGCCCCTGCACTGCTGGGGGGTGGGGGTGCAGGGAGACATGAGTTGGACATGAGTGGGGGCCTGGTGGAGGCTGCCCCGGCACTGCTGGGGGGTGGGGGTGATGGGAGACATGAGTGGGGGCCTGGTGGAGGCTGCCCCTGCACTGCTGGGGGGTGGGGGTGATAGGGGACATGAGTGGGGGCCTGGTGGAGGCTGCCCCTGCACTGCTGGGGGGTGGGGGTGATGGGAGACATGCGTGGGGGCCTGGTGGAGGCTGCCCCTGGTGGCTGGGGGGTGGTGGTGGTGGGGGACATGAGTGAGGGCCTGGTGGAGGCTGCCACTGCACTGCTGGCGGGTGGGGGTGGTGGGAGACATGAGTGGGGGCCTGGTGGAGGCTGCCCCTGGTGGCTGGGGGGTGGGGGTAATGGTAGACATGAGTGGGGGCCTGGTGGAGGCTGCCCCTGCACTGCTGGGGGTTGGGGGTGATGGGAGACATGAGTGGGGGCCTGGTGGAGCCTGCCCCTGGTGGCTGGGGGGTGGGGGTAATGGTAGACATGAGTGGGGGCCTGGTGGAGGCTGCCGCTGCACTGCTGGGGGGTGGGGGTGGTGGGAGACATGAGTGGGGGCCTGGTGGAGGGTGCCCCTGGTGGCTGGGGGGTGGGGGTGGTGGTAGACATGAGTGGGGGCCTGGTGGAGGGTGCCCCTGCACTGCTGGGGGGTGTGGGTGGTGGGAGACATGATTGGGGGCCTGGTGGAGGATGCCCCTGGTGGCTGGGGGTTGGGGGTGGTGGTAGACATGAGTGGGGGCCTGGTGGAGGCTGCCCCTGGTGGCTGGGGGGTGGGGGTGATGGGAGACATGAGTGGGGGCCTGGTGGAGGCTGCCCCTGCACTGCTGGGGGGTGGGGGTGATGGGAGACATGAGTGGGGGCATGGTGGAGGCTGCCCCTGCACTGCTTGGGGGTGGGGGTGATAGGGGACATGAGTGGGGTCCTGGTGGAGGCTGCCCCTGCACTGCTGGGGGGTGGGGGTGATGGAAGACATGAGTGAGGGCCTGGTGGAGGGTGCCCCTGGTGGCTGGGGGGTGGGGGTGCAGGGAGACATGAGTTGGACATGAGTGGGGGCCTGGTGGAGGCTGCCCCTGCACTGCTGGGGGTGGGGGTGATGGGAGACATGAGTGGGGGCCTGGTGGAGGCTGCCCCTGCACTGCTGGGGGGCAGGGGTGATAGGGGACATGAGTGGGGGCCTGGTGGAGGCTGCCCCTGCACTGCTGGGGGGTGGGGGTGATGGGAGACATGGGTGGGGGCCTGCTGGAGGCTGCCCCTGGTGGCTGGGGGTGGGGGGGTGGGAGACATGAGTGGGGGCCTGGTGGAGGCTGCCCCTGCACTGCTGGGGGTGGGGGTGATAGGGGACATGAGTGGGGGCCTGGTGGAGGCTGCCCCTGCACTGCTGGGGGGCGGGGATGATGGGAGACATGAGTGGGGGCCTGGTGGAGGCTGCCCCTGGTGGCTGGGGGGTGGGGGTGGTGGGAGACATGAGTGGGGACCTGGTGGAGGCTTCCCCTGCACTGCTGGGGGGTGGGGGTGATGGGAGACATGCGTGGGGGCCTGGTGGAGGCTGCTCCTGGTGGCTGGGGGTGCAGGGGGACATGCGTTGGTGGGCAGTAGTGCAAGGTGACATGTGGGTTGGCTGGGGGGCATGGCCATGGTGGATGGGGTGCCTGCAGGACATGTGCAGGGTAGGCCCCTGTGGTGTGGGCCACCTGCAGGGGCAGTGGAGGGTGTAGAGGGAACACCTGGGAGGACCCACACGTGCAATTCACGTGTGGTGCTCCCTGCGCACCCCTGTAATACAATTACCCTGATGGAATTGCGTGTGATACTTCCTGCGCACCCCTGAAATACACGTACCCTACTGCTTTTGCGTGTGATACTTCCCGCGCACCCCTGGAATACACGTACCCTGATGGAATTGCGTGTGATACTTCCTGCGCACCCCTGAAATACACGTACTCTGCTGATTTTGCGTGTGATACTTCCCGCGCACCCCTGAAATACACGTACCCTGCTGCTTTTGCGTGTGATACTTCCCGTGCACCCCTGGAATACACGTACTCTGCTGATTTTGCGTGTGATACTTCCCGTGCACCCCTGGAATACACGTACCCTGCTGTTTTTGCGTGTGATACTTCCCGCGCACCCCTGGAATACACGTACCCTGATGGAATTGCGTGTGATACTTCACGCGCACCCCTGAGATACACGTACCCTGCTGCTTTTGCGTGTGATACTTCCCGCGCACCCCTGAAATACACGTACCCTGCTGCTTTTGCGTGTGATACTTCCCCTGCACCCCTGGAATACACGTACCCTGCTGTTTTTGCCTGTGAGACTTCCCGCGCACCCCTGCAATACACATACCCTGATGGAATCGCGTGTGATACTTCCCGCGCACCCCTGAGATACACGTACCTTGCTGCTTTTGCGTGTGATACTTCCCGCGCACCCCTGAAATACACATACCCTGCTGCTTTTGCGTGTGATACTTCCCGCGCACCCCTGGAATACACGTACCCTGCTGTTTTTGCGTGTCTTACTTCCCACGCACCCCTGATGTACACGTACCCAGGACAACCGCGTGTAGAACTTCCCGCGAACCACTGAAATACACGTTCCCCGCTTTGGCGTTTGCTGTTTGCCAGCCCTGTGAACTGGTCCAGGGTTAGCGCAGCCCTTTGCGATGATTAGGGGATTTTGAAGGCTTTTCCTTGCGCGAGGGCGTTCTTGGGGACGTAACTGGCGCTGCTGCAGGGTCGCTGAGCCACTCTGCACCACGGCTGGTTTCGGAGGCTAAAATCCATGAATACGCTGTGCGATGAAAAGGATTTTTTCGCACGCGGCTGGCGCAGTGCATCGCACGGGGACACTGTGCGCCAGCCGCGTGCGCCATTTTTGTGCGAATTTCTATGAATTACCCTGTAAGTGAATTAATTAGCTTGAAAGTGGGCAAAGCACAGGAAAGGGGCTGGATCGCAGACAAAGAACCAGGCTTTCTTATTATGGACAAACCTAGGAAGCCCCAGTTCTACACACTCCCAAAAATACATAAAACTCAGACCAAGCCCCCTGGTCATCCAATAGTTTCTGGCATTGATTCAATGCTTGAGTCCCTGTCTAAATTTGCGGACATCTATCTCCAACAGCTTGTTAAAGAAATGGCATCCTACGTCAAGGACCCGACACAAATTATTAAAGAAGTTGAACAGCTGAGTTTTGATGAAAGCCAAGAGTTTCTCATTAGCTTGGATGTCATGGCTCTGTATACGAGCATCCCACAAGGCCTATCCCTGGTAGTAATTGAAGAACAACTGAGACAAACTACATTGGGAACCCAAACTCCTATATCATTCAATGTCTGCTGCGCAGTGGTTGCACTTATGGAGAACTATTTTCACTTTAATGGCAATTACCATGAACAAAGGAGAGAGACTGCAATGGGGCAACACTGGCCACGAGTGTTGTCAACCTCAATATGGAATTTTTTGAGGTGAAATGGATTTATGCATACCCCAATTTAAAGAAATATTTATGGCTGTGGCAGCGATATATAGATGATGTCCTGATCATCTGGACAGGCAACGAGATGGAAGCATCTAGCCTTTTTGAGTGGATTAACCAGCAAGATGGTCATTTAAAATTCACATATACATCGAACTGTAATGAAATCAACTATTTGGACTTGACCATAATAGTGGATAGTGAAAATAAAAGACTAATGGTGAAACCATTCCATAAACAAACGGTTAAGAACTCTCTATTACACTACACTAGTTTCCACCCCAAGCCGCACGAGATAATCTGCAGCTGGGCCAATTTCTCAGATTGAAAAGAAACAGTACCAACCTCAAAGACTATAAACAAGAAGCAGAGAACCTAAGGGACAAACTACATAAGAGGGGATAACCTGCAAAAATCACAGTTCTGAAATGGGCCAAGAACAGCAATCTGGAAGCCCTCTTGGATCAGAACAGAGGTAGTGAGGAAAAGAAAGGATAAACACTGGTATTTGTTAACACGTTTAGCCACCTTTCAAACCAGATTCAGAAGATCATCCATAGAAATGGGAATATACTGGAGCAAGGGAGTAGTCCTTTGGAGAGACCCTGATAGCCTACAAAAGAAGTAAGAACATCAGCGATCAAGTTACAGGTAATAACTTAGCACAATGGAAATCAAGACAACAAACTATCACGGAGAGTTGGGATATGGGGAGGCCGTTTGGACATACCCCATGTGGGAATTGTACATGTTGTAAACAGACCAAAAGCAGCACAGAACTGCACATAGGTCTACCAAGAATGTGGACACAAAACACCTTTACAAATTGTAATTCAGCAATGGTGGTGTACGCAATCTGGTGCACCTGCGACAAAATCTATATAGGGAAGAAAGAGAGGAAAATAAAAACTTGGATAACAGAACACAAAAGTTGCATAAAAAATAGAATACACACAGCACCTTTGGTGAGCCATTTTATTGAATTTATTAATAAGGCTGAAGATCTCAGATGGACTATCTTGTACCAGGTTAAACCAGGAGCGATGGAAATATGGATAAAAGAAGGCTAATTGGCAAAGAAAATGAATTAATCTATCCCAGAAAAAAATTCAAGAACATGCCTAAATTACAGGTTGACTTTTTTATCATAAAAAAGAAAAATGCAAATTACACAGAATAACAATTATGCCCACTTTGTGTTTCACAGTGCGAATACATTGCAATAACTGTGGAACTGATTAATGGAATTTGTGTGCCGAAAAACGGGGATTTGTGTGCCATTCTGCCCTCACATCCCTGTTTAACAAATGGGGATTTGCGTGCAGAATGGCGACAAATTCCATGAATCAGCCCCTGTGTGTTTTTATCTGTGCCAAGTCCTGCCAACTGTCCAATGCAACTTTGCACTTGCCAAGAGAAATACACTTTGGAAAAGAAAATGCAGCAAAACTCTTCGACACATAAATGCGGGAATACATGCACGATAAAAATAGATAGCACTTAATACGAAGCAATCTTCATCATTCTTTCTGCCTGCCCCACCCAGGATCGTTCAGATAAAGATTGCTTCAGCATCAGGCAGCCTGTCAACAGTGAATTATTTCCCCTGTCTGAGTTTCACCCCCTAAGCCCCTATTGCAGTTCAAACCCACGCTAACATGTGCATGCTAAAATATTGAACCATCGAAATATAGTCTCACCTCTAAAGTTCAGAGCCCCTACTTCTACACTCCCTAATTATTTTACTGCTGGAATATAACCCGAAATCACTGCAGGAAAAACAAACATTGAGTTCTAAAACATGTGTGGTTCTCCCAACTGAATCTTCTCTTATCAGTCGAAAATAAATTATACACAAATGGCCAAATTCCAACATGAGAAACTTTATTTACACATTTCTAGTCTTGAGCAAATGAATTATGAATCTTGATTAAAAAAAAGATATCTTTAAGAAAGAACAAAAAACATAGTTTTTCTGTGTCTTTTTTATATTCTCTTGATCACCTTTATATTTTTATCTTTTTAAATTGGTGATCTATTTATTTTTTATTTTTTATCTTCTTTTCAATTATAATTCTTTTTTTTATTTTTTATCTTTTTATCTTTTGATCACCTTCATTTTTTATCTTTAAAAAAAATCAAATCATTATCATTTTCAGAAAACATACATCCAACAAAACTGTGTCATTGGCTTCAGTCCAATGTTGGAAACAGCTTTGACCCATGAACCTGTGCAAGACCTTGATCAATAAATGGAAGGGGCCACCTTGAAACAGGTACCTGTCTGTTTAATTCCTGTAGGTCTGCACACAAGCGCCATTGGCCATTAGGTTTGAGCACACTTAATATAGAGGTATTTGATGTACTATGATGTACTATGAATAGGCCTGATGATTCCTCTAGATTCTAAATGTTTGATTATTTCAGCGGGTGATTCCAAACATGCCATGGGTAACCTATATTGTTGCCCAAATACTGGCTCCCTACCATGTCCTCCTGGTAGTGTGGCAACATGCAAATCTGTTAACCCAGAGATATGCATCTTTGGCAAAAACCTGTTTGAATGCCATACATATTTTTCTCAATTGGTCTTTTTCTTCTTCACTTGTGCAAGCATCTGCAGCTTGAATTTGCTCTTCTACCATTTTAGAAAAGTCTGGGAAGTCCTCCAAAGGAGGAACCTCTGTACTTTCCTCTAATCGTGTGGCAGTAGCTCTTTGGTGGGTCGCTACACTGAAATATTTAGGGAGATTGACCTCCATTTCAATATGCTGGTTTTCTCTTTTAGATTCACTTAATTCAAACAGATTATAATCATATTGATGACAGCACAATATTTCACTTGGCTCATAAGGGTACACAGAATGAACTTTACATTTTCCCTTAAGCTTAGACTCCAATGATTCTGGCAACTCACTCTGTGCAGTCATATAGCTTTCAGGAATTTTCCCAATCACTACGTTACTGAAATCAGCAGTGTAGTAAGTCTTCTGTATTACCATTCCAATTGCTGAATTCTCTTCCAAATGAATGCCATCACACCCTTTATTGTCCACCAGGATTTGAATGGGTTCATTCCCAATGTCTGTGAGTGGTGTATGTTCACATTCTAACCCTTGTTGCCTCAAGGATTCATTTAGGCACATAAATGCATCAGAACCTTTTATCTGTTGTCCCATTCTGTATTTTAATGCTACTCTAACGTGTCTGGTGAATGCGGGAATGGTAGCATCCCTTTTCTCCTGCAGTTCAATAGCATATAGTGTCATCTGGGCGCAATGGTAAGCTTGTCTTTTGTCTTCAAATTCAGGTGCGGCTCCACCTAACCTGGACCAAACCTTTTAATTTAGAAAGTCTAATTCATACACATTCTGTGCATGACGTCATTTCCTAAATACATTTTAATTTGTGTCACGCTCACGAGCCACACATTGTGATGAATACTCTTGGGACCAATTGTAATCTTTAACATGCATCTCCCTACAATTCTTTGTCCTGACTCGGGGTCATCTAGGCCAAAATGTGTTGTTCCTTTTTTCTGAAATTTGGGATCTCCTCCCTGTCAATTATTTGCTGGAGTACCTTTTAATTAATCAAAGTTCTTTCACGTTCAAGTACTGAAGTGGCTTCAATCATTTCAGAATGCCCATTCACATGGATAGGAATCCTTAGCTGCCCATCTCCCATATGTATTTCTGAGACGGTTAAAATATGCTTTTCTTTGTTTATCTATGGAGTGACATTTGGTTTGCATTTTTCTTCATTTAGATAAAACCGCAACATATTTTCATCTATTTCTGTTTGCCATTTTTTCTTGGGGTCCAAATAAATCACCAAGGCTGCTTCTCCTTTTCTCTTTGCATTTCATCTTGACACATGAGAATGACAGTAATGCGTGGCACAGAGCCATTCTGAAAATATACTTCCACTGCACTTTATGATTTAGCACAGGTATGGCATTCTTTTACACTGTTGCTTTGTGTCATTATTTTCTTAGGTCTCAATGGTTTTTTAGCTAAGGACCATAATACTCCATTGATGGGCGACAACCTCTTCAGGCAATTCGTCCCTATGAGAAAAGGTATTTTTATTAATGTATGTGATCAATACTTCCTGTCTCATCCAATGCTTCAATATCTTTATGTCAACCTCAGTGACACCTTCGATAGGTATTTCATCCCCATGGAAGTTGTGCACAGGGCCTTCATTTCGCATCAGCTTTATGTGATGTTTTGGGGATCCTCCTTCATTGATACTTTTCACTAGTTCTTTTGACGTTATAGTTGCTTGGGCACCCGCATCAATCATTGCAAATACATCACATTGTTCTTCAATAGTAGTAGGAGCATAGTACCTATCTTCAACCTCTTCTAGTACACATAAAAAGTATGAATCTTTGCTGATTTCAGGACTTACTTTCATTAGCTCCTTTTCACTCTTTGCTAGGCAAAGGGGCATATGAAATGACATCTTTCCCTCCTTTTTCCACACTTCATTTTGAATTTCTTTGTCAATTCTCTTGGGCTCAGAACCCATTTGGAGTGTAGCCACTGACGGCCCCTCTGACTTGGGACATCTAGCGTTCACATCACAATTTCTTATTGTACTTTTCTCATTTTCTGGATTCTTTACACTGCAACCTTTTGACTGGATATTTTCACAATTGTCACGTGACAGCCTGTCAACTTCTGGTGCATAACACTTATCTGCGTTGTGCATGGAGCCTGTCATTTCTGTCCCTTGGAATATCCGTGGTTCAAAATACTCTTCAGGTGACTGACTTGCACCCTCATTTTGAGTTACTCTTTCCTATATATGGGTATCAACAGTATTCTGAAAATCAAGTGAGGATAATCTATCAGTTAATCCTAACTCTTTGCCTTGTGTTTTATTTTCACATTGGATTCTCTTTTTAAATCTGTTTCTCTATTCTTAGGTTTTTCTTGTTCATTTTGCCCCTTTTGTTCTTCATTTTCATACACCTCAATAGAGTTGTTCAACTCTAAATTGAATCACACTCCCTTTTTGTGTGTGTTGAAATTGCCTGTCTCACTTTCATTTGTTTGTTTTCTTATTTTTAAATCAGTAGTCTTACATTCTACAGAGTTAGGGTTAAAGGCCACACCAAGCGTGAAAATGCTATTTTCACATTTTTAAGGTATTGGAGAAGGGACATATCTGGCTTTGCCATTATAGTATAAACTTCTTTTTGGCATCCTGTATAGACTAAGGTGAGAATTGATGTTTAATCTCTTTCTCAAAGTCCACCCATGACAAATATTCCTGTTCATTGAGACCACGAATGACACTAGCAGCTGCTGAACCAATGGTTAGGTGAAAGGACTGTCTACATTGTTCCTTAGGTAGCTTGAGGGCTTTAAATATATCATGAACGGTTTCTAAGTTGTCTTCCATGCAACAATCGCCTCCTTTTGTGTATGGCTTAATCAAAGTCTTGGTAGATTTCATAATTTTGATAGGTCTCCATGGTCCAATCTGGTGTGTGTCATTCTGTCGCTCATTTCTGTTCTCTTGTGGACAGGAATGATTGTGAATATTTGCTGGTGAATCAGACTGCACCATTGGGTTATAACTAGGTCTGGCCACAGGGACAGCTGTTGGTACATTGTTTCCTTGGCCAGACCTGTGAAAGAGTTCAGTTCCATTGAATGCAGTGGCTTGTCGCCTTTCCTGAGACCTGAGACTAAATATTTGCTGTTCTAAGTTTTTGCACTGTCCATGAAGCTGTTCTGCCTCATGACAGAGATTTGATTTCTCAACCCTGACCTTATTGATTATTGCTTGCAATATATTGATTTGTGTCTGACACTGATTAAGCGCTTTGTCCTTTTTGTCATTTTCTTCCAGTAATTTGAATATCTCCTGTTCCATAGCATGGAATTCTCTGTCTTTCTCCCTGTTATCTTCTCTACGCATTTGTATCTTCGAAATAGCAACATCTTTGTCTTGTCTTATTTCATCTAAAATTGCTTTTAAGTGTGTTAATTCTTGCTCACTCTCATTGAACTGTTTCTCTTTCTGAGCTAATTGAGTAGCCATATTGCTGCATTTAGCTTGCAATTCCATGTCTAGCTCCCTCTATTTTAATTCTGCTTTTAAGGGCTGCACCAGATCACATTCAATGTCCGAACTACATTGTAACTTCATAATGACTTCACTGTCATTCCTTTGCATCCTTATGGACCAATGTAGCAAAAACCACAATTTTGCGCATAATCTGATGATGCAGTTTTTCTCCTCCTTGGTCCTGGTGCTTGGAATATTCTAAGGAGGCACACCTGCACAATGCTTCCTTCATCAAAAATGTTTTCAAATGCCTCCCGTTCTACCTCTGTGGAAATTCTGTCTTTCCATATTGTCACATTTTCTGAGAACTAAACTGCATGGGCATTAAGCTTTGCCTCAAGATATTTAGCCAATTCAGAAATCTCTGCCTGGATTTAGAACATGGTGACCCTATTGTGTCAATCAAATGAGCACACAGTACTGCACCACTTCACAGCACTAATTCAATTAATGAGTGCACAATATGGTTATGCAAGGCCATGCCCAGTAACTATTTTAAAGTTTCCCAATGGCAACTCACCAAATATGTTGGATATACTTTGGGGTTATATCTATTACTGTGTGATATTTTTTATGTTGATATTTGGTGGTATTTTATAAATGTATTGTGCTAACTCATTGGGGTATTTTTATAGTGGTGAGACTAAATTCAGAACATTGCCTAATAATTGTACTCAATGTCAAGAACTGTCACGTATAATTTTCAATACTGGGTGCCAGACAATTAAAGTAAATCTGAGAAACCTAGAGACTAACTCAGCTACATATTGTAGGATTGGGTGTGTTAGTTACCTGTTATAATACTAACAGATTCTTTGCTGAGACATGAGGCTAGTGAAGCTGGGGTTTGCCTATTGCCACCCTTTGGTAGCCTGATCTCACTGTGTGCCCACGAAAGTCCATCTTGGCAAAGTCCTGCATTTCCCCTCGCTGATGGGTGCAAAATAAAATCAATGTTCGACTCCTAATGTTTCCGCCACTAGAGAGCACGCTCCCTCTGCCATAAGGGACAAATCTGATAAGCTCACTGGCACACCGGCTAAAAGGAGAAACTTTTTTTTCCAATTCAGATCCCTCTAGTTGGTGATGCCACCCTTCGTGAAATGACCTGTATGAATGCGGGATTCCAATCAGAGGGGGCTAAACTCGAATGCCATTGGTTTCTAGCACCATCTCACTTTATAGTATGCAAATGAACCTCTCAGGCCAAACAAGTGAGGTGGATGCATCCTTTTGGATATATTTTGGGGTTATATCTATTACTCTGTGGTATTTTGTTATGGTGGTATTTAGTGGTATTTTATAAATATATTGTGGTAACTCGTTGGGGTATTTTTATAGTGGTGAGACTAAATTCAGAATACTGCCTAATAATTGTTTACCAGGGTCACTAACAAAAAACAAAATACTGGACTTGATACTCTCTGGATGAATGGTCTATTCCACCTTATGGTACCTTATGTACAATACCTCACTACGCCCTTTTGGCTGAATTTCAACAATTGTGAAGCATGCAATTGAAATACTGCACATTCATTCTCTCTCTCTCTAGCTAACAGCTCAGGCAGCTACTTTGTTTTGAGATAGCTCTTATCATACTTCTGTATTTTTATGCATATCAAATAAAAGAGACCAAAAGTTACTTTGAAATTGTTTTTTATCTTAAAATAGAAAAATGCAAATTACACAGAATAACATTTATGCCCACTTTATATGTCACAGTGCGAATACATGCCAATAACTGTGTGTTTTTATCTATGACAAGTCCTTGGCAATGTGGCACTTGGCAAGAGAAATACATCTTGGAAAATAAAACGCAGCAAAACCTTTCAACACTTAAATGCAGGATTACATGCACGTTAAAAATAGACAGCACTTAATACGAAGTGAACTACTTAATCTAGACTATCTGCCTCATTCAAAACAGAAGCCCCTCACTTAAACTCATATTTACCCAGATATGTTGGCGATGTTTCTAATTCAGTTTAGCATGGAAATCTTCATCAATCTTTCTACCTGCCTCACCCAGGGTCACTCAGATAAGGACTGCTTCAGCATCAGACAGCCTGCAAACAGTGAATTCTGTCTCTAGCCAGTCCTCGGTTACTTCATCTACCAGTGCCCAAAGATGTCTGAAAATGACTACCTCTTTTATTCTTTTTATAAAATATCCCTGTCACTCAAGGGAAATACCTCCCCTTGAGCAGATCATTCCACTGTAAGGACACATGATTTAACTGCTGGAGAGCAAAAGATACATCTCTCCTTGAGGGTCCTGCCTAACACAATGCCTTGTTTCCAGTGGAACCGATCTTCACATTTTTTTTATCTCCCAATGCAAATCCAGCCTGCACTTTTCATTTCCCATTTTTAAAGAGCAACATGCTTTTTCCAAACTACCTTTAGGCTATTTCTTCATGGACTACTTTGCACTAAATGTTATTAAGGGATTCAGTTACATGTTAACTGGGGTTGGGTTAGTATGTTAATTTAAATTAGTATGTTTAGTGCAGCTCAATCCATTGAAATATCATCCTGCAGCAACGTGCAATTTCAACCATGTGCTCTGTGCATTGGCATCTATTTAATTATTCCTGAGTCCAGAACTGAGTTTCACCCCCTAAGCCCCTATTGCAGTTCAAACCAATGCTAACATGTGCATGCTAAATTAATGAACCGTTGAAATGTAGAGTCTCACCACTAAAATTCAGGGCCCCTAATCCTTCACTCCCCCAATATGGATAACAACCACTCACTCATGAACTTATGTTTGAACTTACAGAGAGAATCTCTGGGGGCAGCCAATAATGCCCCGGGCACTTCTTCAGTAATAGTAATAATAATTGGCATTAATATGTCAGCCATGCCAGATTTGGAGACATTGGTGTCTGACTCAACAGATTCTGAAAGCAAAACCAACAGTGAGGCTCATACCAGAGATTCATGCAGGAGTGTTCTAGAAGTTAACGAAGACCCCCTCCCATGACCCTAAGTGCTATTGCTGCAACCATCGATGCAGTATTTGGTCTTTGTGCTACCCTGGCAAAGGAGAAAATTGAGCTGAAGAACATCCTGGCAAGGGTTCTAGATGTCATTCTTATAAATAGCAACCCTTCTAGGTCCTTAAATATTAGTGCAACCTCCTGGGATTGTTATTCTACTCTGGCACGCGCAAGTCATCGCATGCCCGGCCTTGTGCAGGACTGAGAAGGTGGCGTTATGTGGGCAACAGCTCTTAATGAGCACCTCTGCCATCCTGCCAAGGCCATCAGTGCGTTGATGCCGGTAACTGTAGACATTATTAAACTTGTATCTCGACCTGAGCTTTCAATGGTAGACTACATTGAAATCAGAGATGGCAGAGTGACTGACCATGAGCCCACATCTTTCAGATGCCCAAAAAGGTGCAGAAGCACAAAGACAAAATAGAGCCTGGAATGAAGTAAGGCCCCGGACCTACCAATAATTATCCAACTGAAGATGGGCACGTTAACATGGTGGGGGTATGTACTAGAAACTGCTCTTTACCACTAGTGGGAGTGCCTGGAAACACTACCTGCGATAGCAGTGCAGCAAAACCATTCACAGACCCCTCTTGTGTCTTGGTTATGGCTCCCTGAGTGAGGGACTAATTTATCTTCTGCTATGCCCCATGATTTAAATAATATTCCCCACAAGCAGGCTAAGCTACTACTTCTGCCTAGTAATGGGCTTGTGCAAAATCCAGGCCAGATATGTCTTGTGGCATCTTTACCAATTGCCTCATCTGACTTCCGGCAAAGCAACAGGTGCAGAAAATGATATGGAGAGAACTCTGAACGAACATCGCCCACTTGAAGGTGTATCATCGGAACTTTCCAGTTTTGGCAAATGGGTTAAACTGGTGCAAATCACTCCAACTGTATAGAGCCTATTCCTAAACCATGATTTCCTCCTAAGATTATTTCATGGAATCCCGTCATTAAGGGCAATATCGACTGCAGATATGGACCATGTTGAACTGCCTGATGCTGATTCTACTCAGAATTGGGCAGTGATTGAATTTGCTATATATGTTAACCACAATTCTCTCAAATCTATGGGTTTCAACTTGATTGTGCCATGTAATATTGTGCTTGATAAGCCCCCCACTGAGATAATACAGCCAAAAGTGCAAAGTTATATTACCTCCTGTAAACTCTGTTCACTTCTCAGAAAGATTTAGTCTAATCTCATACAAAAAACCTTCTGTAGCTAAGTCTCCGTTGGTTGGATGGATCAAGCGCTGGGCTGCCGAGGCCACCAGCAGGCAATGTCAGGTACCACTGGCACTTCACACTTAGCCTATTTATCAGAATCAGTATTATGTCTAAAACAAAACCGTTGTATACAACACTGTAGTTGCAAAATAATTTATTAAAGTAATTTTTAAAGGAGTATTCCAGATTCTTATTGATGCATAGTTTGCTTTTCATTGAAACAGCCAACACGTGTTTCGACTCTCTGGGCCTCATTACACGGTAGGTGGTAAGGGATTACCGGCACCGGTAAGGGCACCAGTGCCGGTAATCCCTTACCACCCTACTACGAGGTCCCTTAGCGGGTTTTACCAGGCGTTAAGGATGGGACCCGCTAAGGGACTTCAGAGCTAATAATGAGCAAATGGGAATGGGGAATGGTTCCCGGAATGGGGACTTACCGGTCCCGCAAAGGTCGGAATGACCTGGTAAGTCCCTATTCCGGGAACACGGATCCGGAATGCGGTAAGCGGGTAGCCATGGCGCTAATAGCGCCATTGGCTACCGCCTACCGTGTAATGTCCTCTGTCTTTTTCAAGGCTAATGTGTTTGATTTATATACCTTAATAGGTGTGCTTGAAATTGCTCATCAGTTTCTAAAAAGACTTTGTGTTCCTGTGTCGTTTTCAAATAATTTGGGAACCTTTGTAAGGTGTGTGATCTATTTCAAATTAGGTGTCCTGTCAGGATTCACCTTGTTAGCAGTCTGCATGCATTTTAAAACCCCTCTCTTAGTAGTTACATATTCCTGTCTTGGAAAAGAGGCCATCAATCCTTTCTATGCACCCCGAGGGGTGTGTAAGGAATCATGGCTGCTGACATATTTATGTTGCAATAAACCTGGGCCTGCCAGCCTTTTCTGATTGACAGATGTATAGTTATTTGCCTGCCTGCTAAAGCTACATGTGGCCGCCCTGTGGGGGACTGGCTGTGGAGGCCCAAGACCATCTAAAGATAAGCCCATTCTGTCCCACAAAATCTGTACCAAACACCTTTAGTGTGGTTATTGAGAGCTCCTCCCCCATTTTGGTAATATTCTGCTCATCGATATATATATATAACACTCCAGGTCATTTTGCATTGATAAAACTCCAGTCACAAGTGGACGATATCATAACAGCATGGGTTGCTACCAACTAAAAATTTTAATGTGATTGTTGTGGGGGACTTTAACGCGCATTGTGCTTCTACTGGAGAACAGTCAACTGACCCCGATGAAGAGACTGATTTGATCGTCATAGACCCCTTACAACCTGTTATTTATTGGAACAAGTTGTGCTCATGGGGCCAGCGCTAGCCCAGCAAAGTGAATATACATGACTAAAACTATCTAGAAATGCAAGATCGAAAGGGAATGAAGGCATCTAGCACCTGGTCCAACAGAACATAGTGCTCTAGACTGGACTATGTGTGTGTGGGTTACAAGTTGCAGAGCTGTACTTTCAAGGTGCTGTTGGAATGTAATGGGCTGAGTGATCATGCAGTGCTGTCCTGGATATGAACATGGGGAACAAT
Source organism: Ambystoma mexicanum (assembly GCF_040938575.1). Taxonomy (NCBI): domain Eukaryota; kingdom Metazoa; phylum Chordata; class Amphibia; order Caudata; family Ambystomatidae; genus Ambystoma; species Ambystoma mexicanum. The sequence continues at coordinate 61,338,648 of NC_090928.1, forward strand.
AAGGTCACACATGGATATCAATTTTCCACATCAATCTCTTTGCAAGACAATCAGGTTCTGTGGGCTGATTCAAATTTCAAGAAATATAATAGCTGGCTCTTACAGTTTAGCTAGATATAAGTGGGTCATTCAAAGTATGCTGAGTGATTCTATGAAATTGGTTTTCCGGCCAAGTGTGTGTATTTACGAAAAGGGGTCTGGTTGATATCCTTATTGCAAACAAGAAGAAGATACTGCACAGAGCAATACGCAGCACACAGAGCAACAAAAATATGGCCTGTGAAGCAAGGAAGGCAATATGTAACAAGCTTTGCATGCATCACAAGAATTGCGTTTCCTGTGATAGGAACAACTTAAATAATGCCAATTGCTGCTTATTGCTCCCTATGCCGTGAAGCAAAGAAAATTAAACAAATGCTGTAGGTAATATAGGCAGTATTTAGCTGAAGCCTCCCCACTGGATTTGAATCCCTTATCCAAGTCTGAGTGGTTATGCCATGTTTAAAGTCTGTATCACTACACAACTGTGGACAAGACATTGGTGGACCCTTATGGGTATGACGCTGGTTTTGCATAGGGTTTAGAGTATGAGGACCTACACTTCGATGCAGTTTTCAGTTGTTATTACTTTTAACTTTTGTACAATGCCAATGTTTTATTTTAGGAATGGACTCAACAAGCATTCCTTATTCTCAATTGAGGACAAGCGACCACTCCGGTAATTTGAATAAGTTCAACAATGGATGTAATGGCTTCTACTTCTCACGCAAATAACACAGGTTTTGGAATAAGCGCGAGTCCTACAATCCCATTGTTAAAAACAGTTTAAAGATGCTGCACAACTTTGACTCACTTTACATACTACGCAAGTTACTTCAGAGCTGGTTACAGTTACCGGCCAGGCTTGTGAAGTGAATCTGAATGCCATGCTTCACTCACCGGCTGCAGGGACACTACGGTTGCTGGTTGCTCTGCTTCCCCGACTACTGCCACTACTTCGGGCTCAATTGGGACTCACAGCCTTCTCCAGCACGGGTTTCACCGGTCCGGCCAACTTAAGTGGGAGTCTCTCGCACTCTCGGGACCCTTGGCTTGCCTTCTGCTTCTTTCCTTGGGCTTCTGCACGGTCACAGCTCTGCAATCACAGCAACTCGGCTCAAATGAGGAAAACTTCACTTCCAGCACGTCTTCCTCTGTGCAGCTTCTGCAATACAGGTTTTGGGAACACAGGACCCTCTCAGAACTTGTAGGTGAAATCTTCTGTCTCCATGTTCCACTGTTCCTTCTGTGCTGCCACTTCCTCGTGAATTTCCAGCCTTGTGCTTCTCCTCTGTTACTACTACTGCCAGCCTTCCAACTCCTCCTCCAGCTCCTTCTCTCTCTCCTGCTTTCCTGCTGGGGTATTTTATGGCTCACAGGTTTGAAAATAGGCATCAGGTGTGAGCATTAGTTTCAATTGCCTGGCTTGTGCAATGGCTACTAGGCTTAATTGCCTGACCACTAAATCTACATACATTTTCAGCCATCTTCCTCGTCTCAGTTCCTCTAGGAATCTGGGATATGTAGTTTGTGTTATCAAAGTTCGTTTTTTCTGCTTCTTCTTGATTATTTATAAGGGTAGATTTAATTCCCTTAGTATTTTTAACAGAGGGGCTGTGGGTTTCAACTTTTATAGAGGAAGATGTTTAGAGAAGACAATATTTCCACAATCCTTTGTAGTGAACCCTTGGAATTGAGGAGGGCATTTAATTTTAGATACCAAAAAGTGTGTATCATTTGGTATATTGTGCTTTGATGTTACAACCTTAGGGTTCACAACCTTAGATTTTATTAGGAGATTGAGAGACATTAAAATGACAATAAGCCATAACCTCTTGTGGCACCGTGGTAAGAGTCTCGAAATCAGAGGAAAAACACAGCGTCTCATTCAACGGTATCTCCTCAATACCCTGGACCCTGTCTACACCCAGGTAATCCTCCCACAGTACACCACCACAAGGGTGGGATCAGAAAGCATCCACCTTCCCCAGGCCAACTGGGAGGAGACTTTAGGCAGGATTCTTCACACTTAGCTGGGCTCAAACTGGAAACAGCTCCCTACTGAACTTGATAGCGCAAGGCATATATGCCAACCCTCAAAATCCAATTTACATTTACTTAGAGGAAATGGTACAGACCCACTTAAATGACATTGGCCTACTACCTCCTCCAGCTGAATACTGGTCCCACTTACCTCTATCTACTAAATGTAAAAACAACAGATTGGGACCGCTCGACTAACATGGAAAAACTGAGTAAAAATAAAAGGCAAGCTGAAATTGCCAGCTCTGGCTTCCGTTGGAAGTCCTTGCCCAATATCTTTTAAAGCCCTGCAAATACTTTATTATGCCTTTTATCATTTATATGTGTTTTAATATTTTGCCCACTAACGAGTGCCACTGTGCATGGGCGGGAATCCCCATTGGCTGCAGGGTATGCCGCCTGTTCAGACAAAACGTTGAGACTAGCAGGGATTTGCTACTAGAGTGCTCCACATCAAAGGAACAATATTGTAGAGCATACCAACATTTTGTCTTCCATTTGGAGCAACTCCACTACGATCAATTCTGGAGCACAGTTCACGCAGCTACCTCTGTGGTAATCAGTGGTGCAGCAGAATATGCATGGAAGGAGGCTCTGGTGAAACTAGAAAAACTACTGTAACTGTAATGAAATTCTTTGATGCACTTTTGCACAATGTCTTGCTGTCTTACTGTCTTGCTGTTTTGCTGATTGGTAATGTGCAATAGAATTATGACACAGTTGAACTATTTTAATGATTGTAGCAATTACCTATTAAGTAATTCATTGTTATTCAAATGTTTTTTTTCTGAAGTGTGGTTTTATAGTGCAACCAATACCACTTAATTTAAAAGAATAGTGCCAGCTTTCCCTCCAATCTCCTACCTAGAACACACCTGTTGTCTGTGTGCCCTATTTATCTTTCCAGCCTCACATTGTATTTGTTTTCCTGGCTCAAATATGCATTCACCCTCATAATTATTGTTTGCCTTATTCATGTTTTATCCCACTTCCTCCTTAACCCACAAGTTCTAGCTTTTCACTTACTTACCCTTTCATCCTGTTTATACTCAGAAAGTGCTATTCCCCATGGTATCACTTTCTACTTATCATCTTTTCATGCCTTTTACTCTCACACCCCATTTCGATCTTCTCATTTTAAGCCTATCACCCAGCTCCTTCCTTCCTTCCTTCCTTCCTTCCTTCCTTCCTTCCTTCCTTCCTTCCTTCCTTCCTTCCTTCCTTCCTTCCTTCCTTCCTTCCTTCCTTCCTTCCTTCCTTCCTTCCTTCCTTCCTTCCTTCCTTCCTTCCTTCCTTCCTTCCTTCCTTCCCTCCTATAGGAGCACCCTTGTTTCCAATGTAAAATATGTGACAGGTGGAAACAACTGATTTCTTTTTGATATAGAATTTGATATCAATACATTTTGTATATCAAAATGTTTCGATATCAAATTTATATTGAATTGATATCCGTCTTATATAAATGGCTATATAAAGTGTGTTTGTGTACTTTGATATGGTTTGATATAAAGTTTATATCAAAATGATATAATGTGTATATCAAAATGTTTTTAAAATGCGAGAGCGCATGTGTGCTGTTGCTTGGTCGAGATCAAAGTGAGTTGTGGGGAGTTAGACAGCGAGTGTTAGGGTTTGGTGACGTGGCGATGATGGTGGAGTGGGTGGTGCGGCATGTGTGAGAGTTTGATAGAGATAGAATATAAAGTTAGGCAGATTGGGTGACGTCACACGGTGCTAAGAGTTTTGTGAATATAAATCTAGGCGCTCTAAATGATGTCACAACGTCATAGCGGTTTTGGGGAGTTTGAATATAATTCTAGGGGGATCGCGGCCATGATTTTATATGGATTAATTAGGGATGGCTTTAGGCACGCCAATGTTGGGATGCGGCGGGAGCAGACATGCCCGGGCATGTATGTTTGTAAGGACCATGCAACCATTGACAATAGAAACTCGCAAAACAAGTGTAATGTTCCAGCGGCAATGGGAAATGTGAATGTGTGGACAGCGTGGACGCAATTATGCGCTTTTGTTATTTTAAAAAATGATTAGTAGAGTCTTATAGAGTGCTTTCTATAGTTCAATGGGCCTGTACCTGTGTGCTGTTTTAAACACAGGCATATTTGTTTTTTAGAATGATATGGCTTTATATCTGAAACAAGGCCGTGTGTGTGTGTGTGTGTGTGTGTGTGTTTGTGTGTGTGTGTGTGTGTGCGTGTGATTTATCTCCTTCTTTAAAGCTTGCAGCAGTCTAAATGAATTCAATACATGAGAAAAATCTGCTCTGAAACAATGTTTGCTACACTTGCAAGCAATATATTTGTGTGGCTGCCAGGGGTTACACAGAAACACACACCAATTAGGAGATTTAAAACTCTTAAGAAAATACAAAAATATAATATTTCCCCATTTCTTGAACACAGACGAAATCAAAGGCCTATGCGCGGCTGCAGGCAATGCCTTTCCCTTGTTTAAAAAAAAAAAAACTCCAAGTGTTTTATGAAAGGCTTAATTAAATTCATCTGTACCAATCTGACAGACAGCACACTGCCCCCCGCAGAGTTTGAGCTTAGAAGACAGGGGACAACCTGTGGATGGAGGCTCTTGTTATGCCCGGGGGGATTTGTCAATCTGGAAAAGTGAATAGCCTTCATTTGAATGACAGACGTAACTTGATGGCCGTAGGCCAACCGTCTTATGCACCGAATTATAGAAATATAGACTGTTATGCTTGACCAACAAGCGGCCATTTTATACGTAGCAAGAATCGCCATTTTGCTTGTTAACCATTGCTCATTGCTTTCTGTCTAAAACTGCTTTGCAGCTTGCAATTCTTGCAGATTCTGCTTACTCTGCTCAACTGTTAACATTGTTGTCTGAATATGAAAGGGCAAGGTCGCGGGACTGAGGAGTTTGTTGAAAACTCCTCATGAGTAGCCCAGAAAGGAATGCCCACGCTCCCTCTCTGTAGCCTTGAGGGAGAGCTGCAGGGCATTTAATCACTTCACAGCTGCCAGCCAGTCTCGTACGATGGTAGAATATGTTAGAATAAAACAGCTAAAGGCTTGAATTATGCTCTTCCTATGGCCCCCCTTCGCAAAACCCTTTAGAGCGTGTCGGCTCCAGGACACGAATAGTACCTCATAGATAGAAAAGCATGGAATGTGGCTCTTCCCCCCCGTGTGCAGCTTGCTTCCAAGAACAGAACCACCGTGTTCTGTTCAACAACTAAAAGATGCCTCCGCACTTTCTAAATTGCACATTGTTACTAGAATAGACATCGAAAGTGTCATAATTGTTATACCCGTCGGAAATGTCCATCGTCATCCCGAGTTCAAAGAAACTTAATAAAGGAGGGTGTTAAACATGACATAGCTGATTTATATGATATGCATTTTGCATATATGTAACTGATGTACCTAATTCGCTCTCTTGCGTCCCTCAAGGTCTAGGAAACTCACGTCGCGGGGCGTGAGACCAGAATTGGCCAATTGGGTCTATTTTTGCTTGCAATAAACCCTAGCATTGGGAATTTGAACCTCGTGTCTGGCGCATCTTTTCGTGTATGGTTATTGCCTTGTTTCCACATCACGAGGGACCCCTAGGGGCCCCTTTCAAGATGGCACCCGAATAGGGACCCTCCCCCACTTGCCCCATCGTATACGTTGTAACGGAGTAAAGGCGGAAGAACGGCGAGGACGGGACGATCGAGCCGGGATCAAGAGGTGTACGGGGCGCCCTGTAGAAGTGAGGAGAGATTCCTTCCGCAGATCTGCACACATCTGATCCCTGATCGACGTACCGGGCCAGAGGGCAGAGGAGGCGAGGGTCCCGAGACGAGGCAGAAGCCAGAGAAGCGCAGACATGACGTTGAGAGAGGTTGCGTTAGGACAGGCGACTTGTTTTATCAGGTGAGTCATTCCCCGATTCAAATAAAAACCTGATTTTTGGTAGAGTGTTGATTTTGCAAATTCAAACGTCCAGGTAAAGGTTAGCTAACCAAAGGGGAAGGTTAAAGAAACATGCCCGGAGTACTGTCCACTTTAGCAGGGCTTTTCAGCTGCGGTAGACAGTCCTTGGAATATGGCCAAAGTGCACCGCCTGGGGGAACGCCGGCTTATGACATGTATGCAAAATATGGAGTGGGTGCGATAATATTTTGTGAAATTTGGCATAGGCAAACTAGAAAGCAACCCGACCATCAGTGGCCGATTAATGGTAGCTTTGAGATTGCGAGGATAGATAACCTAGAAAGGGTGCTGATTAGGAAAAAAGCGCGACCCGCAGCTTTTGAGACTGTCAAAGATTGGAGGAGGGAAGCAATGCTCCGACTTAGGAGTAGAGAGAAGCATGCGCGTAGGCACAAAACGAAGCTTGAGGTAGCAGAAGAAAAGGAGGAGGAGGAGTGGACGGCAAGTCTAAGACGGGAAGGAAGACGTCAGCAAATGAACATAGAAGGAGTATACCCGCAGCAGGAATTACACATAGCAGACGAATTAATGGAACATTTGTTAACTAATACGGGTCGAGGCCCAAAACCAGAATCGAAACCAAACACGCCAGTAGTGACTGCGCAGGCCCAACCAGTAGCTCTCGTACCCCCTCCCATAGCCCAAGCACTTCCCCTCACGCAAGCATTAACCCAAGCCCCACCCACAGCTTGAGCACTCCCACAAGCGCAGACCGCAGACACGCAATTTCCCAGCACCCAGGAATGCCCTTCACAGATGCCACCTGTGTCACTTGTCCCATCCGCAGAGACAGATTCAGCACCATCCGCCCCTCCCGAAGTCGAATTGAGACAGGGGAGGCGAGGGGCGGGGCTGAAGGAACAGGATTTGGACTGGTAACTCGAAGCGCGATCAGCAAAAAAAGAAAGATTGAATTACGGCAAGAGGCAGAAATGTACATAGAAGGAAACGATGGGACGGCAGCATTGGCCTCATTGTATGGGTCCCGAAGAAGCGACGAGAGACCGGTAGTGTTGGAATGCCTGGGGGAAATTTTGGTGGGAGAATGGAAAAAGATACTTGGGAATTTACCGCCACAACGATTGTTAGATTTGAATAAGTTAGCACGCAGTGAGCAAAGAGATGAGGATGTAAGAAAACATGTGCACAAACTCATTGAACTGAAAAATGAAATGGAAGACAGATATGCTGAAATGTTTGCTACACCTGAATATAGTAGTGAGTGTATTAAGAAAGGTAGGAAGGAGGCGTCGAGGTTGTGTAGGCAAAAATCGTGGACGAGAGTTTTTTCAGGTCGTATAAAGCATTTGCCGGTACCGGGACGAATAGGTGATAAACAAAGATTTCAGGTATGGGTGGGGGAAACAATGCGATGGATGTCGAAGAAAAGAACGTCAGTGAAGGAAGTAAGTGAGATATGTAATGGGTACCCATTGGAGATGAGAAAAGAAGCGATGCGAACGATGGCAGGAGTGTTACTGCAGCAGGTCATTGGATACAATAGAGGTAGAGGAAATGCACAAGGCAGAGGAAATTTGAATAATATGCACGGGGTGTCATTGGGAGTAAATCAATGTGCGTACTGTAAGGCGGAAGGACATTGGCGAGCGCAATGCCCGCACCTACAGAATAGAGGTGGGTTTGGTCAGAGAAGGCCTCATAGAGGACATCAGGGGTCAAACGGCCCAAGCAGAAATAGGATGCAGCAGCAGCAGGGATATACCAATGGAGGTACTCAAAACCAATCCTATGGTGAAAACCAAGCGCAAGAGAACCAGGCATTGAATCAAAGCGTTTCGAACCATAATCAGGGCGGGCAGGGCCAACAGAGAAATGATCAAAGTGGAGGACATCGAGGGGGAAATGGGAATATTTTTGATACACAGCCAAACACGTATTATAGCAGCAGAGGTGACTACACATCGGACAATGTGTTATTTTTGCGATAGGACAGCCCACGGCAGGGGTCGGAACCAGTGTCTATTCCTGTGAATCAGAGAGGACCCTATGTATAAATGAGAGTCGGGAATAAAGAGCACCGTTTCCTTGTAGATACAGGGGCACAGAAGTGTTCGATAGACCACCACTTGGTTCTGGAGATCCCACTGTCGGGGCAAAAGAATGTTTCTGTAGGGTTCGCAGGTACACCAGTAATTATCCCCATGTCCGAAGCTGTTCCAATTACAATAGGACCATTTACGGAACAGTGTCCATTTCTTTTAACAGAAAATTGTGGAGAGAACTTGCTAGGATTAAACTTGTTGAGAAAATTGGGGGCAATCATACATTGTAAGGCAGATGGGGTGTTCCTCACGATGTGGCCTCACGATGCACTGGTGACGGAATTTATGTCAAAAGCGTTACCAGAAGAGCTAAGTAGAGTACCAACCTGTCTGTGGGCAATGCATGATAACGATGTAGGATGCTTGAAAATAGAGCCAGCAAAAATAACTTTTAAGGAAGGTGTTACACTACCACGAATTCCCCAGTATAAAATTTCTGTTGAAGGTGAGAAGGGATTAAAAAGTATTGTTACTGACCTGGTGAGATTGGGGGTGGTTGAAGAAATTGCAGGTAGCACGCGTAACAGCCCGATTCTTCCAGTTTACAAGAAAGGAGGCAATGAAGTACCCTATTGTTTCATAATTGATCTGCGCGCATTAAACAAAGTGGTAGACCCACAATTCCCTTTGGTCCCAGATGTCACAACGATACTGACAATGATACCGGCCACTGCAGAATACTTTAGTGTAGTTGATCTGAAGAACGCGTTCTTTAACATTCCAGTTGATAAAAGCAGTAGATATCTGTTCGCGTTCACTCTAGAAGGTCGATCATTGACATTCACACGCATTCCACAAGGATACACAGAAAGCCCGATCATTTACAGCAGAGCGCTAAAAGAGCAGCTAGACATGCTAGAATTATCCAAAGGTTGCGTACTCTTGCAGTACATAGATGACTTGTTATTAGCTGCTGACACGAAAGAGATCTGCAAAGAAAGTACTATATTACCATTGACACACTTAGCGACCCATGGTCACAAGGCAAGTTTGAAGAAATTCCAGTATAATCAGAAGGAGGTGTCTTATTTGGGTTACCTACTTTCGAAAGAAGGGAGAAGATTAACACCAGAATGCATAGAAAGTATTTCTAGTATGCCTATTCCAAAAACTCAAAAAGGAGTGAGAGCTGTAATAGGCATGGCCTCTTATTGTCGGCAGTGGATTAGTAATTTTGCGTTGATTGTGAAGCCGATGATAAAGTTAACTAAAAAGGATGCAGTGATGCCTTTACGGTGGGATGAGGAATGTCAGAAAGCGTTTGAGCAATTGAAAGCTGCATTGTGTGCTGCGCCAGTTTTAGGCACTCCTAACTATAAAAAGATCTTTAGACTAGACTATTTGTGAGTGAGAGTGAAGGATGTGCATTGGCGGTTTTGACACAGGAACAAGGTGGAAGAAATAGGCCGTGCGGCTATTATTCTTCCGCGCTGGACCCTGTAGTGCGCACACTACCACGATGTTTGCGATCCGTCGCAGCGGCTGCTGCGTCAGTGAAACAAACGGAAGGAATGGTATTGGGGCACACTTTAATTCTGATGGTGCCACATGCTATAGACGTTCTATTAAATAGGACACAGACGCAACACCTCACCTCAGCCAGACTGACAAGATATGAGCTCATCTTGTTTGCACCCCACATCCAAATTATGAGGTGTAGCGCATTGAATCCTGCAGAATTAATGCCACTGCCCATAGCAGAAATTGGTGACAACGAATCACTACCCCATGATTGTTTAATGGTCACTGAAGAAGAAACAAAGGGAAGAATTGACTTGAGTGACATCCCACAGAAAGAGCCAGTTGGGGAGTTATTTTGTGACGGCTCTTGTTTTAAATTACCTGATGGCACATCAACGGCCGCATGTGCAATTACTACCCTAGAGAGTGTTGTAGAAAGCAGAAGAATCCCCTACAATTCGGCACAAGCCACAGAAATAATAGCACTGACCCGAGCCTGTGAACTCTCTGAGAATTTGTACGTGAATATTTATACTGACAGCCAGTACGCCTTTGGCGTAGTTCATAATTTTGGCCGACTTTGGGCTCAGAGGGGTTTCTTGACATCACATGGGGCCAGTATTCAGCATGGCCCTTTGATTGTGCGATTGTTGTCTGCACTCACGTTTCCAAAGCACCTAGCTATAGTGAAATGCGAGGCGCATAAAAAAGTAACATGTAAAGTGGGAGAGGGAAATGCATTTGCAGACAGGATTGCGAAGCAAACAGCCACAGATTTGGGAAATAAAATGATGACAGTACAGACTGAGGAAGTACCTTGTATGATAGAGAATGGAGTTGCCACAGAAATGCAGGCTGAGGCCATGACCGAAGAGATTCAGGGGTGGGCTGAGGGCTCTGCTGAGTTAGATTTCGAGGGATGTTGGGGGGACAAAGAGACCAAGAACTGGATGTTGCCAAATTGTTACGTAACCGCAATGGTTACAATGGCGCATAGCCCTACCCACATTTGCGCGAAGAAAATGGTACAGCATTTATCCACAGTATGGAAAAATTAGCACATAAAAAGAATGCAGAAAGGCTAGTGCACAATTGTATTAGGTGCCTGCAACACAATGTAGGGAAAGGAACCATGACTCCAGTAGCTAGTTTTGGCCTACCTCTATGCCATTTGAGGTGATCCATTTTGATTTCATAGAAATGGAAAGGTGCCAGAACTACAAATATGTGTTAGTGGTGATTTGTGCATTCAGCAAGTGGGTGGAGGTATATCCTTTAAAAGACTGTACTGCCATGTCAACGGCAAATGTAATGTTGAAGGAGTATTTCTCCCGGTTTGGGTTGCCTGTGTCCTGTGGTCAGACAACGGCCCACACTTTGTGGGCGCAGTAGTGCTACAGATCTGTGCAAGTCTGCAGATAGAGAAGCGATTTCACAGTTCCAGGCATCCCAGTTCTGCCGGGCTTGTTGAGAGACATAACGGTATCTTAAAGTCAAAGATAGCTAAGATCTGTGCTGGGAGCAAGTTGAGTTGGGTGGATGCATTACCCCTAGCGCTATTGTGCATGTGCACGTGTGTGCAGGCTAAAACTGGGCTCTCCCCCTATGAAATTATAATGGGGAGACAGGTAAATGTATGGTGCGCACCGCAGCCCAAAAGATTATGTGAGGTCGAGCATCCTATGTTAAGCACGTACTGTGGCCTTTTAATGCAGAAGTTGCGTTTGATTCATCAGTAAGTGCAGGAGGCATTACCAGTGCGATACACCGGACCGGGGCACTCGCTGGAGCCTGGAAGTTGGGTCTTAATAAAGAACTTTGAGCGGAAGACAGCATTATCACCCAGGTGGCGCGGCCCCTACCAAGTACTTTTGGTGACGCAAACGGCCATTCGAGTGGACCGACGGAAGGCATGGATCCATGCGACACATGCCAAAAGATTCCCAGGACTGCTGACAACTTCCGACGACAAGAGAAAGGAAACGGTCTCAGAAACGAAAGAAACTGTTGCCAGTCCACTGCCACAGCATCAGCCTGAGCGAGAAGTGAAAGTTGAAACAAAGCCCAAGCGAGAAGTGAAACTCAAAACAGAGCCTGAGGAGGCTGCCAGTAAGGGGAGAGGGCGAAAAGTGCCCCAACGTTGCTCAGCGGAAACAACATCACTGCCGAGCGACACAAACCCTGCATTGCAAACATGAGCAGAAACAACGCATGTACCCCTTTGGCGCCCACCAGTTTCTGCAAATGCACCAAAGCCAAATAAAGAAACTACATCATTGCCACGGCGCTCATCGCTACCCATCATTGTGCCACAGGCTGACACTGAGCCTGATACTGGAAGTGCAACGGCACTATTCACGGATCATACAATACCAGGAGTGAAACGGTATAATTTGCGGCCTCGACAGGCAAAGTGATCCACAGATCTTTGGTGCTTTTCTTTTTGCCTTTGGTTCCACTCACGGACGGAGTAGGAGCCAGGGGCGTAGAGGAGAGAAGTGTGAGAGTTGTGCAAGTCGGACAATTCAAGACTCACGGCTCCTCGGTGCGCTTATAAAAAGTACATGTGTCAGGAGCCAGAGCAGGACAAGCTGGACGCACATAAGTACTAAGACTGATAGAGTGCATGTGTCCTAAGCCAGAGCGGGACAAGCTGGATGCACATAGTACTCTATCAATAAAAAAACTGTTCAGAAATTGTCTGAGCAGTGGGAGGAAGAACAACTAATCTTGCTCGGAGTGGATAGGTGATCTAGGCTGTGAAAAGGGCTGGCAGAATTGAACTGTGACATTTTTCGTTGAACTTTTCTGGCATCAAGAACGAGAGGCATTTGCGACGAACTTTGCCAGCAAGAAGAAGGACGATGAAGAACAAATCAAGACCGGTTCCAGCCTATTCCTGCACCCCTGCTGAAAAGATGATAGATTTAGAGACTGTAAATTTAGGGAAAAAGCATGGTAAAAGGAATAAGGTACTGATTTGGACATTGGTCCTGCGTTTCTTAAGTATGGTAGTACCAACAATAACAGCTATTACACTATGGTTCCTGGAGTCCGCGCACCCATTAGAAACACTTTTGTCAAAAGCAGCTACTGAAAGCCCGTTCATGTAATCACTGGTACTTTGCCCCCAATGGAAGAAAGACATAGAGAAGGATACGGCAACAATACATTGTTGCTCATCATGAACATGACCCATGCGGTTTTAAAGAAAAAAGATTGCTGGGTTTGTGCCCATTTACCACAGCACGGTGGGAAAGGGATAGGCTGGTATGTACAACCATTACCATTGGTTTATTCATGTGAAGTATCATTGCGTGCAATGTTCTTTGGGAAATGGAACAAGAGTAATACGGGGCAGCTAGATGAGACCAATATGAATGAATTTGAGGAAGTGATCATGAGACCTGTGGGTTGTTCCATATTCCACAAAGCTCGCGTGTTTTCACCAGATCCCATGAGGAAGAATACACGAAAGACAACAAGACTAGATAGATTACTTAGGCAGAATAGACCAACCCCGCCAGCAGAAGAAACATCAGTAATGACATTTCGAATGAGGGATGAATGGAATAAAGATGCTGTGTCCCCTGCCTATACAGTGGATCACAGCCCCGAAACTGCTTCCCTATGTTTACAGAAAAAGGGTTCCTATAAAGTAGGAACGTTTAGCAACTGCCTGAACACAGTGGTTTTAAAGCACAAAATAGAACTTGTGTACGTAGGGTACCCTGTTTACTTTATATGTGGGAAAAAAGCATATCCATGGTTACCTAGGAACTGGGCAGGTACATGCTACCTAGGTCTACTGTTTCCAGGAGTGTTCCTGTTGGAGACAGCAGAAGTAGCCAGACGAACAAAAGGTAGAACTCAAAGGAGTAGCGAGGATGGAATGATAGCAATAGATATAGCCAAATCATTTATACCATTCTTGTCCCAAATAGAAAATTCCTACAATATAAGAAAACTGTCTAGAATATTAAAAAATACAATAGATTCAACAACGGATATTTTATTGAATATGACGTTAGAAGAAATAGGAATAAGACTAATGGCACTCCAAAACAGGATGGCTCTCGATATAATATTAGTTGATCGTGGGGGAGTTTGCAAACTCGTAAAAACTGCATGCTGTGTGTATATAGATGATTACTCCCCTACGATATTTAAAGCAATCCGGAAATTACATGTCCTAAGTTCCACACTCTCTACTGAAGAAGGGGGTTGGGGGATAGGATCCTGGTTTGGGGATTATTGCGGTCTTGGGGATAGAAGTTAGTTTTGATACTAATGATGGTACTTGGTATATTCATAACATGTTACTGTTGCATACAATGCTTACCAATAATTTGCACTGAAATAACTGATGGATGTACTACGGGATGTATGCACATGGTGTCGAGAGGAAAACAAATGCATGGCCAAAATAACAGAGACACTGATGAAACAAAAACAGTAAAACAATTCATGGCTATAGACATTAATGATGAAGATGATGCTGATAATAGTATGAAAGGTTCAGACATAGATACCCCAGAGTTATCCTCATCGGAGGAGGATACAATGAATAAATAAGACGTTTGGCAAACGGCCAAAAGGAGGGTTTGTCAATCTGGAAAAGTGAATACCCTTCATTTGAATGACAGACGTAACTTGATGGCCGTAGGCCAACCGTCTTATGCACCGAATTATAGAAATATAGACTGTTATGCTTGACCAACAAGCGGCCATTTTAAAGGTAGCAAGAATCGCCATTTTGCTTGTTAACCATTGCTCATTGCTTTCTGTCTAAAACTGCTTTGCAGCTTGCAATTCTTGCGGATTCTGCTTACTCTGCTCAACTGTTAACATTGTTGTCTGAATATGAAAGGGCAAGGTCGCGGGACTGAGGAGTTTGTTGAAAACTCCTCATGAGTAGCCCAGAAAGGAATGCCCACGCTCCCTCTCTGTAGCCTTGAGGGAGAGCTGCAGGGCATTTAATCTCTTCACAGCTGCCAGCCAGTCTCGTACGATGGTAGAATATGTTAGAATAAAACAGCTAAAGGCTTGAATTATGCTCTTCATACGGCCCCCCTTCACAAAACCCTTTAGAGCATGTCGGCTCCCAGGACACGAATAGTACCTCATAGATAGCAAAGCATGGAATGTGGCTCTTCCCTCGTGTGTAGCTTGCTTCCAAGAACAGAACCACTGTGTTCTGTTCAACAACTAAAAGATGCCTCCGCACTTTCTAAATTGCACATTGTTACTAGAATAGACATCGAAAGTGTCATAATTGTTATACCCGTCGGAAATGTCCATCGTCATCCCGAGTTCAAAGAAAGTTAATAAAGGAGGGTGTTAAACATGACATAGCTGATTTGTATGATATGCATTTTGTATATATGTAACTGATGTACGTAATTCGCTCTCTTGCGTCCCTCGAGGTCTAGGAAACTCACGTCGCGGGGCGTGAGACCAGAATTGGCCATTTGGGACTATTTTTGCTTGCAATAAACCCTAGCATTGGAAATTTGAACCTCGTGTCTGGCGCATATTTTCGTATATGGTTATTGCCTTGTTTCCATATCATGAGGGACCCCTAGGGGCCCCTTTCAGATTGACCAAGTATTTTAATTAGGTGTGACGAAAGGACACTGTCAGGAGACACACGGCTGAATAGCGCGGGCTCACACAATTTAAAGAGATAATATCAAACATTTAAAATGACAGGGCATTCATGATAATGACCCAGGCCCCTGCACATTCACATCTCCTGATAAACCCAGAACTTTAAGTAGCTATTACAATAGGTGGGACGAATTGGCAATGTCAAGAGATCCGGGCTGAGAGGACAGCCAGTAAATCTGGGCTCTTGTTATACCTGGGGCGTTCCACCAAGTATTTTAATTAGGTGTGATTAAATGACATTGTCAGGAGACCCACGGTTGAGTATTGCAGGCTCAAACAATCTAAAGAGATAAAAATCAAACATTTTAAATGACGGGGCATTCTGGGGCCCATAACATGGAGTTGTTCTTTTGTTTCATCCAAAGGGGCCTGTGGCTACAATGCCCCGAATCCTTCTCTTATTTCTGAAAACCGGTGCCGTGGAATGCATGGCAAATGCTAACACAGTGTTTTTTACAGGTGCGCTGGACTGGGGCGCTAGATGCTGAATGATTCATTATAACTTCTAAAGCTATGTTGTGTGCGATATATATTGTATGTGTTTTATACAGTTTTCAAGATGTATAATGTATCATGTTTTTTATTTACAGATTTTTTATTTTCAATTCGGTGTAAATTTCGACATATCGCTTAAATGCTGTGTAGAAGAGTGCAGCCATAGTAATGTTTGTTTTATCAACTTTTAGAAGCTTGAAAGGTGCACCATTCGATGTTATTTAAACTCACTGAGAGGCTCAAACTTTGATATCTGTGCATGCTTTGCTAATGTGGAAGTAGTTATCATTATGGATACCAGGCTACAACAGGACTTTGCGTGTGTGCTGGCAGGCCCTTCTAGCTGCAGAGAGAGATATTTTGTCAAAAAACTTTTAGAAAATGCCCACACTGTGATATCACTGCCCCCAAAAATATTATTTGGTATTACAGCTGCTGGCAACTACTTTACAAGACCCTGCAACAGAAGGTTAAACACCTTCGGTTTGTAGAAGGGATACCCAAGAGTCTCAACGATGATAGTTTATTACCGTCAAGTGTGGTGAATATGATTATTGTGGATGATTTGATGACCGAGGGATCACATACTGAACTAGAAAAAGCCTTTACTCAATATTGCCATCACTGCAATCTGAGCATAGGTTATATCGTGCAAAACATATTTAACAAGGAGAAGAGTAACAGATCGATAACACTAAATGCTAGCTATATACTGTTATTTAAAACCCCTGGGATAAAAAGCAACTAGCCGTGATAGCCCACCAGATGTATCTGATCAAAACCCATTTTTTCATGGAAGCTTTTGAAGATGCGACTAGTAAACCCTACGAATATCTCCTGGTTGATTTGAAAACAAACACTCGTTAGGTTTATAGATTGCGCAATGATCTATTTCCGCCGGGGTTACCTGCTGTTTATATCCAAAGAAAGCCATCTAAAAACACATCAACGGCAAAATCGTGTCAGTACCATGTTGCGCTTTCACCATGTCGACACGCATACGAAACATTGCGCTGTTGAAGGCCATTCTAGCCGCCGCCTCCAAAGATCTGGTGGCCCTTATTGCAGAGATTGCTCAGAACACTTTAAAGGGACACATCCCCCTAACACACCGTCAAATTAGTGTGTTGAAAAAGAAAAAGAAGGTCATCAAGAAACTGTGCAATAAGCAAATATTGCTAAGGGCTAAAAGAAAAGTAGTCTTGCAGGCCGGTGGGTTCAGAGGATTGCTTATAGGCATAGCCCTACTGATAAGCACCAGCTTTCTCTGGGGCCAATAATGGAACACACCCAGAAAAAGTACCTCGTGCACAAGGGTCAGTTAGAAAACTGATGACTCCCACAGCTCCGCCAGTTTGGGATATACAAAAAGTTGCTAGCAAGTGTCTTGTCTTAGAAATGAAGGATGTTTTGAACATATCTGATTTATCGGCGCATGATAAAGCGGCGGTGTATTCTAATAATCTGCACAAATACTTAAACCATACCCGACACAGTGATGCAGAGAAAAACAAACTAACTTTACACATGCCGCCCAAAGAATCTAGCAGTGTGTGGGAACCGTCGGGGACTGATTCAGTTGTGGCTGATGTGTTAAACATGCTGAGCCAACGCTCTAAACATATTGCTACATAAGATGAAACTTGCAAAGGATGTGGCTGTGTGGACTGATAGGGGAGAGTTTGTTTAAAAAGGCAAGGTTTTAAGGGGTTCAAACTTGCACAATCTAGTACACAGTGTTACAAACCGACACCCCACTTCTACAATAAATGCCCCCATCGGATGGAATGAGTTTATGCAGACAGTGGCTGATTTAAATAAACCGACTTTGGTTGTGAGTAATGTCGCCCAACGCCGCCTTCTGGAGCGGCTAAAAGCTGGGGCTCCTGCAAACTCCTTGCCAACAACACAGCCCGTTAAGCACACCCATCAGCAGCCCCCACTCAACCAGCCTCGAAACGGGGTGGAAAACCAGTTGGCTTACAGATTCTTTAGCCGCCTCCAGCATACGTGACACTAAAACATCTATACACCGACAAGGCCGTGACAGGCCTATATGGTTATCAGAGTAATGCGGGCACCCCTTTTTGAATGTGGATGATTCTTCACAGCTATATTCTGCAATAACATTTTTCCTTCAGTATTAAAAATGTCTTTTTATTAATAAATGTTTTCAATTCATAAACATGACTTGTTTATTATGTTATATTATTTGGTATGTATAATAAGACGCGTTGCATGGTTTAAAAAAAGCAATTTTATTGACACATGTATCAGTGTATAGATGATACACGTTTATATTTTTGCCACACTGTAAACATTTTGCGAGATCTATGCACATTGTGTAGCGTCTTCTTAACAAATCTGGTCACTGTTTGATCATTTTGCAAGGGGTTGCTTGAATACCTTTTCAAAACAACTGACAGCGCTTTCCATTCTGACATTTGAGTGATGAAAAATATACAGCGTTGACCGCAGGTCATGGCTTTAGAGTCTTGAACCAGTACAGTAATAAAGCATAAATACTTTGGGATGCTTCATGCATAGTCTGTTAACATTGTGGCATGAATGGGGTGGTGCGGGAAGCGTGCCAAAACTGTCAAACACCATTAGCACATCCCCCTCCAGCCACAGAGCTATCCAGTGTTTTCCACCCTGGTCCTGCTGGTTGGTGTTCACCGCCAGGCTTACAATGCAATTTCTGGGTAGACGGCTGGGACATGTATCGCTGGCATACACACCATTAAATGTTTTTCATGCTTGTCTATGCTTGCACAGAAATCTTCTTATCTGTAGACTGTCAATTAAATATAAAAAAGTATGTTTCGCTGCGTGTTGTTCTCAAGAACGGTATCAAAAACCCTCCACACCAGCAGCAAATGTGTGGAGGTTGGGTTTCTTTCAAACTTTATCTCAACGCGTAGGTTTCCGGCCCTCGCGATGTTGAAATGCCTCGCTGACACGTTATCGGGTCTTAGATCAAAGGCTAGTAGGGTGTAGCATTTAAATGAAACTGGCACATCGCACATGTGTTACAGTGTTTGAACTCGAAGGTTTTTTTAATTGCATGCCCCATTGAGGGCCGTTGTTTCAACAATCCCCATGATGATTATTTTAGAAAGTTGCCCTAGAAACAGGTTATCTTGACTGGTACAGTGGCAACCAGTATGAATGCTGAAGACTTTTAGAGTGACTCTCTGCACAGGGTATTTCACGTTAGATATCTGGAGCGCCTCTGCATGCGCTAGTCTAAGATTCGTGAGATGTTTACATGCTTAAAGAATAAACTGACTGATACAATGACTAGTTTGTAATGCTGGGCGTCCCCACTCATGAGGCGGAAAGCATCCTTGTTTCTGGATAGTTTCACTTTAAGATCAACGCTGTTAATCATTAGTTTATTCTGAAAGAATTGGTTGGCACGTAGGCGGCCTAGTAAATCATATACTCTGCTGGCCCTGGCATGATAGGCTCTTTTCACAAATCCCTTGTTATCACCGTCCAGAGCAGTGCTGTCGGAATGCCCTGCATTATCACAGTAAAAGAGACTGGACGACAGTTGTTTGTCCAGGACATTGCTGCTATAATTGAACAGTCTCTTTATATAGGCCCGGTAGGCGTATATCTTATCTTTCTGTGTCATTTGTCGATCGCCAAGCGCCACATCCACCTGATTGAACATGCTGGCTATCGAGTAAGCGATCATGCCCAATCGCGCTGTAGCAGCGGTGTTGGTTCCATCAGCCTTTGTTATTTTACATGATAGATTTAGCAGCATATCGTTCAAATCCAGATACATATCGGTCGAACCCGATACAAAAAATTGTATGGGGGCTAGCAGTGATAGAGCCGCCAGCGGCGAGACCTCTATAAAGAAACTGTTGTTGATGCTGGTTTGGGTCAGGAGTACGGTAAAGAGATCGAGCTCTGATTTTACACACTCCAAGGCCATTTTTCTTTAGAAAATATCACCACCTTTGTATCTTTTAGGAATAGCATCTTTCTTCTTCCCATGCATTGGTGCGCAGCAGGGCTTTGATCTGTTTTTCCTGTTGGGTATTTCCATGCAACAAGGACGCCGACCTGTTCCTCTTAATGCTTCTACGTGATTTATAAATGAGCCTCGACCCACCCTGAACCTTCTTTTTCTGTCTGTCTAGCCGCCCAGCAACTGCCGTTTTCACGCTTCCCACGACGTCTTTTTCAATATTGCCAGCCGCCGGTTTCACGTGCGGTTTAACTAATTCAAAGCTGCGCCGTAGAAAGGGCATCGCGCATCTAAAAAGACTTTTAAACATACCGCCTAGCCCCGCTCCATGCATGACGGAGGCTCTGCTAAAATACAGTTGATCGCCATAACCGGCTTTGTTCATGTAATATTCCATGTGAGCCCTTGGGTCTCCATAGTTCATCACCACCGCCATTATAGCTCTGCTTTTATTAGTCTTTTAGCTGGAGCGGTCTGAAGTGCAACCGCAGCCAGATGTTTCCTTATTTAAATGATACAAAATGCCCCTGATTGTCTCTTATCTGTATGTTGATGGTTTCAAAGCGGTTTTTACACACAGGGACATACTCAGGTTTGCTGCATTGAATGTTAACAATATAGTTGTTGTTTCCTTTAATCTCAACGGTTCTAAGCAGTGGGCGTAGCTGTCACCCACCCTTTGATACTCCACGATGCGCTATAAAGCAATAAGCTATAAAAAACCCTGTTAATATCGGTGCAGGTTTTGACCCACGGTTCTTTACTTCCAATGTGTTGCTCAGTTTCCAATATGCTGCACAGTCTCCTGGTTGTTCAAAACCTGACAGATGGGTATGAGCCCTGAAGAAAAACTTTCTGCTAGTGCGGGTCTAGATGTAATGTTGTGTCCTCATACTCAGGTATGCATGCTACGGCCTTGTTGATGACTCTGACAAGTTCCTGTATATTTGGATAATGTCCTTCAGGAAATCCTCCCGGCCAAAGCCTTGGAGGGTTTGTTCGTTGTATGATAAAAATAGCTGCCCCCGGGGATACTGTGTCTCATGATTGGACATACTGAACCTCAGTTAGCACAACCATCCATTGACCCTCCAGATTTACGGATTTGGCTAGCTTCACTGTACAGTTGGATATTTAGCTCCCTGGAAATGTCTTGGCTGAAGCGTTGCCAGGAAGCATGATATAAAAAGATGCAGACTCCGTTTTGACCGCTGCTACATACCTGTGGTCTCTATGGATCCGGCGGGTACCCAACTGTTGAGTTTGTCAGGCCATCCCAGCCATTTAGCTAAATATTGGTTTTTGGCGCCACAACCTTTACTTTTTATATTTTTTTTGATTCTATAAATGCGCTGCTGGTTTTTACTGACTTTCTGGATCTCATCCTTATAAAAATACACTCTGAACACCCTCCCCCAAATGTTCATTTAATCCATATATAAACACCCTCCCTTTGAACCACGCCGTCTATAATAAAGATCTCGTCGCTGTAGTTCTGCTCGCACCCCTTTGTGAAGACGGCCTTGTGTTTCGAGATTTGCACATGATTCCCCTTTTTAAGGGGTATATCTTTTGTGTTTTTCAAAAGTCTTTCACCGTAACATTTTTTCCAGACAGCCATGGAATTCTGCAGTGTTACACCCGCCAGCATGGTTTTAATATATCTATGATGCGTATTGTTATACACATTTATAAATGTGGGTAGCACCTCCACAAATCTGCTGGTCTTTTTAGCTGTAAAAAAGCACCAATCATGTTTTAAAGGTGCATATAAAACGTTCTACAATAGAGGCTTTAACTTCAGAGTGTGTTATAAAGTGGTGTACACTGTGCTGCTTCAGATGGTTTTACAGCGGTTTATTTAAAAACTCTTTACCGGCATCCATCTGTAGTTTAGCGGGGACTTTGCCATTGTTAAATGTTTTTGTTTAAAAGCAGCTGCTACGCTGTGCGCCGTCTTATTCTTCAAAGCCTCAACATAGGTGTATTTTGATAGAACGTTTATGACGGCTAGAAAATAGTGGAAACCATCATTGTCTTCACGTAGCTGGCTCAAATCCATAATATCTGCCTGCCATTGTTGATTGACGTCACATACCACTGTCATTTGCTGTTTAAAATTTTATCAGGCCGGCTTATGCAACACGTAGACCTCGTCCACTGAATGCCACGTCTTTTTTTTAATTAAAGGTTTTTATTCATTTCCAAACAACAATAATCACGTCTTGTAATATAGCATAGTCATCTTCAAATCCATACTACAACAACATCTAACACTACCCAAACCCCCCTAAACTCAGCCGGTACTAATCATCTAGATATACAATTTCTATCCTAATGCATCTACTTCTCTCAATGCGGGCTGCGTGACTCCCTTCTCCTCATTGCTTGTAAACAGTGTCACGGTTATAGCTATACACCATTGGATAGCCGTTCCCAAATCTGCTTTTTGTTCACTTAATGTCTTCTCCCATACACCGGTCCCTGCTGTGTCCCACTTTTCTAACTCCCCCCCAACATTTAGCTACACACGGTTCTTTAGCATCTTTCCATTGCATAGCTATGCTGCATTTAGCCAGTATGTACATCAAATCTTTAATTTTATTTAGCGGTTTATCTTTTTCCGGTGTTTGGGACATGTAATTAAATGCCTCCAAAAGGGATGCCTTGCATACCAACCCTCTCAAGAACCCTTGCACTATTGAGCATCCCCAGAACATGTGTATGAGCCCTGCATCTGTCATCCTACATTCGGGGCATTCTTGCCTATTCGCACCTTTAAATGTCTCAATGACGGCAGGTATGAGGTATGCTCTTTGTGTAATGTACAGTTGTATTAGTTGTAGTCTAGCACTCCTAGAGACCTTCTTATGGTACGATGTCACCTCTTTCCATTCTCTGTCCTGAAACATCTTCCCCAATTCCTGCTCTCATTTCTCCCTGCACTTCAATTCTGTTTGCAAACTTCATACCACCAATACCTTGTGAATCCTAGAAATGGCATGTCCACCCTCCGCCACATTAAGCAGCGTCTCGATTTCCTCACTTCCTATGGTCTCATCATTGCTAGTAGGCCATCTGTGTCGCAGTACCCTCAGTACCGTGTAATGCAACAGGAATTGTCCTCTGTGTATGCCAGTTGCCTCATGCAATTCCCCAAACATCATCAGCCCCCTCTCATTCCGCAGGTTCCCCACCATGGCTATACCATGTGCTTCCCATTTGGATCGCCACCCAAACTGCCTTGGAATATCGTATGGGACATTCCTGAAGCAATGCATGAGCCTCAGTAGTGCCACCATTTTTTAACATCGCAGCTCTGCCCATCACTTACAGGGGTAACTTACTCCATAATTCCATATATTTTATTAACTCGTTTTTGTCCCGTATTGTGTTGAATTCGTGCTCACTTTTGGAGTTGTGATAGATGTTGACTCCCAAGTACCTGAAGGAGTTCTTGCTCCAGGGCAGAGGAAGGACAGTTAAGTCCTCCTCAGCCACCTTTGCTGTCGCCACTAGTGGAAACAAGCACAATTTACTTTTGTTTATTTTAATCCCTGTCAATTTGCTGGAGTTATCCAGCACCTCCAGGATGTATGGCAAGTTACATCAGAGGATGTATGGCAAGTTTCATCTACATATGGACATCACATGCTTCACCCCACCTACGTCTATCCCAGCATCTCCATATTCCTGTCGCAAGAACGCTGCCATGGGTTCTGCCGGTTTGATGTATAGCATTGGGGATATTGGGCAACCCTGTCTCGTGCCCCTATATAATTGCCATTTATCGGAATACATGCTCACCATATGAACCCTGGCCATCGGTTCGGTGTATATCAATCATACCCATTTCATGTACTGAGGCCCTTTGTCATCGTAGCATACAACCAGTTCCAGTGTGCTGAGTCGAATGCCTCAGTTGCATTCAGTGAGGCCACTGCACATTCTGCAGTCTGATCCTCTGTACTGTAGATCACCTGATTCAATCTCCTGAGATTCTCTGTGATGTTTCTCCCCGGCACGTACCTGGTCTAATCTGGATAGATCAGTACCTGTATCACCCTGAAAAGCCTATGTGCCAAGATCGCTGGGAGGACCTTGCTATCTTGGTTCAATAGTGACAGAGGTCTATAGAAACCGCAATCTGTGCTTGCTTTATCTGGTTTGAGCAGCAGAACTATCAGGGCCTCCCTCATACTCTCCAGTGGTATGCTGTCTGCATACGCCTCGTTATAAATCTTGGCCAGCAGTGACGCCAGTGCATCAACATAAGTACACTAGGGAGCTCATCTGTGTCTGGTGCCTTCCCTGTAGGCAATGTTCTAATAGTAGCTACAACCTCCTCCAGAGTTATGGGTGCCTCCATTGACTCTGCCTGGGGTGCATACAATTGGGGCAAGGTAATAAGATCCAGTACGTCCTGAAGATCCCTCTCCTCTCACACTAGAGGGTCGGCATAAGAGAAAACCTTGTTTATGCCTGCCTGTTTGTTCACTTCTTGGTCCCCATTCTCAATAGAGCATATAGGGGATCTGGTGTCCTTCTGTTTATACAACCAGGCTAGCATTCTCCCACGCATATCCCCTTGTGCATGACTCCTTTCGAAATATTGTGCGCTTTAAACTTCCTCTATCTATCCCATTGTACTAGACATGCCTGTTTCAGTATGATAACTTCCTTCACATGTTCTTTGGTGACTTTAACCTCCCTTTCTAATATTTTCAGTTTATCTTCCATATTCCCAAGGTCATTGACAATTACTTTTTGTATCCCCCCGGATTCTGTTGTCATTTCCCCTCTGATAACCACCTTATATGCCTGCCAGACTGTGCTCACCTTCTAGACACTCCCCTCATTTATTGCAATTAATTCAGCCATCCTCTTCCTAATGTGCTCAGTGAATGCCTTATCTAACACTGTTTCACTCCTCTGCTTCCATGTGGGCATTGGTGGTCTCGTAGCCACCATCCGCCATCTTGCTACTAGTGGGGAATGATCCGACAGGACCCAGGGCAAACATTCCAGCTCTGAGAATTCAGTAATATGTTCCTCACTCGCTAACACATAATCTATTCTCGCGTATACTTTATGTGGGACCGAATAGTGAGAGTATTCTCTGTCCACCCCGTGGTTTACTCTCCAATGCTCACATAGTTGGAAGTGCTGTAGTAGCGAGTTTAACACCTTGGCTGGATGAGATGGGCGTTTATGTTTCTCGTCCGATCTGTCTACCGCAGGGTCTAACATGCAATTAAAATCCCCTCCCCAAATGAATATTCCATCCCTGTAGGGCCCCAACCTCACATACAATGACCTGAAAAACACAGTGGCATCGTGATTTGGGGCATAAGTATTAACAATGCATACCTCCCGGTTCTCTATTATACCATGTAGCATTGCCATCCTGCCTTCGTTATCTGTCTTTGTGTTTAACACTTTGAGTGGTACTCCTGGATTCACCCAAATGAGGACTCCTCTTGCATATGTAGAGTATGTGGAGCCCACCATCACCACTCCTCATGCACCCGCCAGGTTTTTCTATTTTTGTGCATCTAGATGCGTTTCTTGCAACAACGCTATCCCTACTGTGTTCCTCTTAATGTACATGTTCACTCTTCTACGTTTCATGTAATTATTAAGCCCCCTGACATTCCACTTCATAATTTTAACAGTGTCAGCCATTGCAATACCATGTCTAGGGTATCAATGAGGTTGCCAGCCTGTTGCCAGCCTTAACAAGAGTATGATGCAGTGCTTTGTCATGTATACCAGGCTTTCCCTTCACATCCCCCTCCCCAACCACACTCAGCATGCTAGGACGTACCTGTTTCCACTCCATTCCACCTGGTCGCTAGATTAGTTTTCTAGTGCCTAACGGGCAGGCAACTTATAGTTGGCCCTTAAACTGCTTCTTGGGGGCGGGGGTGGCGAATCTGCGTTCAGCGTTCCCACTACTGGGTTTCTGTGTCTCTCTATGTTGCTACTGTTATCTAATAACATATCTAATCGCACCTGTATTACTAGTATTACTAGTAATTTCCATTGCTAAGTCACCTGCTACCATCTCTTCACTGTTTTGTATTTCTCTACATTGCCAGTTCTGTTGTAGCAGTCTGCTCTGGGTCTTATTCTGGTCATCTAGGTGCGCTGGTTCTGTTCCGCTGTGTCCAGTAACTGTGCACGGTCCATCCACTCCTGTGCTTCTGCTGGAGTCTCAAAGAAAGGAGCTTTGCCGTTGCATATCACCTTAAGTTTCGCAGTATATATTAACATGTATTTCAGGCCCGCCTTCCTGAGTCTGGCCTTTGTCGTGATGCGTTGGGCTTTTTTTTTCTGGACCTGGAAAGTATAGTCAGGGTACACTGAGATATTTGTTGATACCCCCTGTATCTTCCCTCTGGACCTGGAAAAAGCCAGGATCTTCTCTCGATCCTTATAATGTAGTACCTTAGCAATCACAGGCCTTGCAGGGGCACCTGTGGTGCTCTTCTGATGAGGGCGTGATGAGCTCTTTTGATAGTAAACCCCTGCGTGAGTTCACCCGCCCCTATTTCTTGGAGCGATATGTTTTCAATTAGTGAGATCCGACCCCTCCGTTCCTTCAGGCAGCCCGACGATTCTGATGTCGTTTCTGCATGCCCGTCCTTCTGCTTCTTCTGCCCTGTATTCCAGTAGTTTCACCTTCTGCAAAAGTATGTCTATGTCTATGTCCTTGGTCATTTGCATCCTTACTTCTGTATTTTCTTTAACTTATGCTTCCAACGTTTCTGTAGGTTCCGCTATGGCACAGATATCTTGTTGCAACAGTCCCACATCAATGCCCACTGCGTTGACCTTGACCTCCAGCCTCGTTTGAAGTGCTGCGATCGCCTGCAGGACCTGTTGGTTCCCCGTGTCTGCCATGTCTGTTGGGGGCTGCACTTGAGTCTTCCCTTTGTCCTCACTGTCTCCTTCTTGGTGGTTGGTCAGGCCTTTTGTGAATGTTCCCAACGTGGTTTGCTTATGTTTGGTCTTGTTGCTCTTGGTTGACATTGTGCCTTGCGGGCCTTGTGGTGTTCCTTGTGCACCTTTATTCCTATTAGGCTTCCTGCGGCCCCCAGTGTTCTGTCTATTATTGTGTATAAGATTCTAAGTACTCGCCGTCATGAGCGGCTTTCACCCTTCACCGTCATTGTGCATGTTGTACCTTATTGATGAAGTCGTGGTTATAGAAACTTCTACTCCACAAGTTCTCCTCTCGACATGTACTGAATATTGTCTGGTTCTGGTTTTCTCTCTTGACCACTGTCCTATACATTGCGAGCCATACAGCCCTTGGCCATCTGGCATGGTCACGCCACTTTCCAGGGTCTCTGTGTGCCTTACATCCTCTTGTTTCCTTGTAAATGTCTAATGCCGGTACAGGGGTGAATGGGGGGAGCCCGGGGCCTGCTTGGCCAATTCACTCTGTCCCACAAGCTTCTTCGCCGCGTATTGCCTGTTCCCCTTTTAAATCTGCTTCAGGGGTTCTCTGACCTGTGCACCTTGCTCCCTGCCATTCAGCAATTCTAGGCATGGCCCCCTCTCAATGTTCCTTTATACTATGGTGCAGCGCAGGAGTCTGTTGGCTGGGTGTCTTTCTCTTAGACTTTCAGTCTCACTCTTCCATCGGTGGCCCTCAGCCTCAGGGGCCAGATCATGTGACCGTGGGCTATCTTCCCACCTACTCAATCCAGCGATCTGTTATTTAGGGGGGAGAACCTTCTCCCTGGATGTTGTTGTCCCTTCTGGAACTTATCATCCGTGTGTCAGTCTAACCATCCTATTGCTAGAAATACGAGGCATTTCGTTTACGGGATAACAGTCTGGGGCCGGTGGGGGCAGTGTGTCTTCGCCCTCAGGTGACTTCATCTAGCCAGTGTTACTCACCACTCCGAAATAGGCCGAAGATTGCAGAGAAGTGACCTTGGAGATGATGGGTACAAGAATCGATATTCAGCCTTCCATCCCAGCTCCCCTGAGTACAAGACTCAGGCTTCCTCAAAGAGAGGTTTTTTTCCACAATGTACCTCTCTGCTGTTTCAGTTGGGACAGACAGAGGTGTCAATTGAATAAAAGAGCGGGGAGAACACACACCGCCAATACCAATGCTGCAAAGGAATACAAAGATATTAGACAGTGTTGAGGTAAATGCAAGTTATTAGAACAGTTGAATTAAATGGGCAACTACCTAGATAGGTATTGGAGTGGAGCTTCCCTGGGGTGGATCTACAAGGAATAATACAAAATGAGTAGAAATGGTCTAATTCAATATTGGTCCCAACTATATATAGAATTGATAACAACTAACCTGAATAAGGATATATTGAGGAAAGTAATCCAGGAAACAGAAGACAACGACAGGAGAAAATAACAAACAGGGATGTTAGTATAGGGAAGTAGCCCCGGACGGCACGAGGGTCGCACTAGTGCCGGGTAGGTGCAGTTTTCAGGAAAGCGTTTATATGCACTTAAGGACAATCTCACAGGAAAGTCACTCAATGTCCCAGAATCCAACAGAAGACAAATATCCAAACAAGTCGTGGAGATTAATAGTAGCAGAGATGGGGATAGCCAATTAAGTATGTACCTGAGCACACATGTATCCAGAGTAGCTGTAGAAAGGTTCCAGATAGTCGGCAGCAATTTGGTTCCGAGTGCAGAAGCGGCAACCTGGAATGAAGTACCGCAAGAGACGGAAGGGAGCCGGATCCAGTAACGTTCTGAGTCAAACAACCAGACGAGCATGACAGGAATAAAGGAGGAGATGAGGCAATCCAGTAGTCAGGCAAAGGTCAAAACCAGGAGTTCAGATGAGGAATCGTGTAGGAAGACACGACGAAGTAACAGACGAAACCGCGTGTAGCTTGTAACGCTAATTAGCGGCAATGAGCCCCTTGGAAGACGGTGGTTTTATAGTCGTAAAAGGGGCGTGTCTCGCCGTACGTCTTCCACGTACAAGACGTGTCAGCTGACCCAGAGTCCGTCGAAGTTTGTACAGACGCCATGGTAACCTGTATCTGGTCCATAGAGGAGCTTGTAAAGAAGTTGTACTCTGCAAGGAGGCCCGCGGGGAAGTCTGAAGTGTAACAGCATCCTCCCCCAAAGACTCCGGCAACCCCTTGGCGGAATGGAAACTCCTCAGAAGATCCGGACAATGCAAATTGGAGAAAGGCTCCCAAGTACGGTCCTCAGGCCCATACCCCTTCCAATCCACGAGGTAGAACAACGTACACCTAGACACCCTGCAGTCCAGGATACGCGAGACCTCATATTCCTCCTCACCATCCACCAAGATCGGCGAAGGACGAGTAGGCAGACGGGTCCCCTGGATGAAAGGCTTGATTAGGGAGACGTGAAAGACTGGATGTATGCGCCATGATCGCGGCAGAGAAAGCTTAACCGCCACAGGATTGATAACATCAGTAATGACATAGGGTCTCACATATTTGTGCAGAAGCGAGCTTTTGCCCGCAATTCGCAAATTACGGGATGACAACCACACCTTCATACCACTGCGATAGACTGGAGCAGGTGATCGATGCACATCAGCATACTTCTTGGCACGATCTTGAGCTCGGAGTAAATGACAGCGTACATCCTGATGAATCTTATCGAGATCTCTCATACAATCTCTTGCTGCAGGATTAATGGCCGGTAATACCGGATCAAGTGGGAGTGCCCTAGGATGACCACAATACAGGGCAAAAAAGGGAGAAACTCCAGTTGATGTATGCATAGAGTTGTTATATGCAAAGTCTGCATAAGGCAGAGAAGTAAACCAAGACTGTTGGAACTGAAGGCATAAACAGCGTAGGTACTGTTCGATAGTAGTGTTAGTTCTCTAAGTCTGCCCATCCGTTTGGGGATGGTAAGCCGAGGAGTACCTGTCCTCAATACCCAGAGAAGCTGTAAGAGCCTTCCAGAATTGTGACGTAAATTGTGTGTCACGATCAGAAACAATAAACGAGGGTAATCCAAAGAAACAAAACACATTCGTCAAGAACAGTCTCGCCAATTCCGGAGCCGCAGGCAAACCAGAGCAAGGTATGAACAATGCATATTTTGTGAAATAATCAATGATTACCCAAATAGTGTCATGGCCCTGAACGTCACGAAGTTCCACAATGAAATCCATTGACAGCATCTGCCAAGGTTTGTACGGAACAGGAAGAGGTTGCAACAAACCGACTGGTTTGGCTCTAGAAGTTTTACACTGAGTGCATATGGAACAAGTCAAAATGTAGTCCTTTACATCACGAACCATGGAAGGCCACCAAGCCCAACGCCGTAAGGCTTCAAGAGTTTTTTGACTTCCTGGATGTGCAGCAATCAAAGAATCGTGAGACCACTGAAGCGCTAAATCTCTAGCTTGACCTGTGGGTATATAGACGCGCCCTTGAATGAACGGCATGCCCTGAATTATTTCCAGGTTGAAGTCAGTGATCTCTTTTGGATCACTGATGGGTCCATCAAGGAGCATTGAACACAAAGAGGGCTGAACCGAACAACCACAAACAACTTTGTTCGATAGAAGAGGAATTGCTTCGATCTGTTGAGACTGGCCATCTGCATGTAAGCGAGAGAGAGTATCAGCCGAAACTTGAGCTTTAGCAGGACGGTAAGTGATAACAAATTGATATTGTGAAAAGAATAAATGCCACTGTGCCTGTCTAGCTGTAAGACATTTCATAGATTTGAAGGCTAAGAGACTGCGGTGATCCGTGTATACTGTTACAAGGTGTTTGGCCCCCAGAAGGTGAAGTCTCCATTCCAAGAATGCGTCTCTGATGGCTAAAAGTTTGCGTTCTGTGATGGAATAATTTCTTTCGTAAGCTGTCAATTTACGAGAGAAGTAGGCAACAGGATGAATCTCTCCCGAATGAGGACAGGTTTGAGACAACACCAGCCCAAGAGCATAACCTGAAGTGTCAGCTTCGACAAAAAAAAGGAAGCTTGGAATCAGGATGTTTGAGGACAGGGGCGGAAGTGAAGGCTGATTTTAATTGATCCAAAGCTTTCTGAGCTTCTGAAGACCATACAAATGGCACGTTGGCACTTGTCAGAGAGGTAAGAGGTGCAGAGATTTCAGAAAATCCATTGATGAAGCGTCTATAAAAGTTTGCAAATCCCAGGAATGATTGTAAAGATTTGACTGAATTGGGCACAGGCCATTCCAGGATTGTACTAATTTTGGACTGACTCATGCGCACTCCATTGTTAGTAAGATCATATCCCAAAAATTCCACCTCTGAGGCATGAAATATGCACTTTTCGGCTTTTACAAACAATCTATGTTCTCTCAGGCGTTGGAGTACTGTTTTGACATGTTTTTCGTGGTCTTCCTGGTTTTGTGAATAAATCAAAATGTCATCCAGGTAGACAACAACAAATTGTTCAAGAATGTCATAAAACAAATCGTTCATGAATGCCTGAAAGGTGGCCAGGGCATTACATAACCCAAAGGGCATGACAAGATACTCAAATAGACCGTAACGTTTTTTGAATGCAGTCTTCCATTCGTCCCCCTCTCTCATACGGACGAGATTGTAAACTCCTCTGAGATCAAGCTTAGTAAATATTTTGGAAGATCCCAATTGATCAAGGAGGACAGAAATCAGAGGAAGAGGGTACTGGTTTTTTATGGTTGCTGCATTCAAAGCACGATAATCAATACAGGGACGTAAATTCCCTTCCTTCTTAGGAACAAAGAAAAGTGGTGATGAAATTGGTGATTTGGAAGGACGAATGAATCCCATGGCCAAGGCCTTGTCTATGTAATCTTTAAGGACTTCATCTTCTTCTTTGAGAGTGAGGGAGTACACTCTGCCAGATGGTATCTTTACTCCCAGCATTAGGTCTATTGGGCAATCATAAGCTCTATGTGGGGCTAGAGTCTCCGCCATCCCTTTGTCAAAAACATCTGTGTAATCTGCATATTGAGAAGGTATCACAGAGACAACATTTTTAGAGACAGCTCCAATATGCATAGTAGGAGAAACCAGCGCCCTGACCGGACTGTCCTGGGTAATACCGAGTAATGTAGTACATCGAGTATTGCATATATTGGAAGGGAACTGAATCTGAGATGTCGACCAGTCGATGGCAGGATTATGAAGCTTCAACCATGGAATGCCCAGAATGACTTTGTAGGCTGGTGCTTTGATGATATCGAATGATATGTCTTCAGTATGGCCTTCATCGGTACTCATATGTAGTGGAACTGTTTGGTGAGTTACCATTCCTGAGACAAGAATTGAACCATCCACTGAATTCATTGTTTCAGGTATAGATTTGCGAACCAGTGGTATTCTTGACATAGAGGCAAAGCATTGATCAACATAATTACCTGTTGCACCTGAATCAATCACGGCTGTTGTCTGGAATGAAACACCGTGATCTAAGGAAAATGTAACAGCTAGGCGGACTAAATGACTCGGATTCTGTAATGTAGAGTCCAAAGGTGAGTTTCCCGACATAGGGACTCTGTCTACTGTCCGGATCTGGCATTTCCCGCCTTTCTTTTAGGCTTTTCGGGACATTCAGGCAATAAGTGATCAGAGGCCCCACAGTACATGCAGAGATTGTGTGATCTACAATATTCTCGTTGAGCAGGGGTAAGTGGTCCCCTAACAAAACCAATCTGCATAGGTTCTGGCACAGGAAGTGAGGAAGACGAGGCCTCTGCTGAAACCGTGCTGAACAATGCTGGTTTCTTTTCACCACGTCTTTCGGATTTATGGGCATCAATCTGAAGGCCTAAATCTAGCAGTTCCCTGAATGCCGTGGGGACTTCAGGAACAGTGGAGAGGATGTCCTTTAATTCATCTGAGAGACCTTGATAGAAGACGGCTGTCTTCTTTTCCTCAGACAAGTCAGTTTCTGCTGCCAACTGATTGAACCTGGCCAAATAGACCAATAAAGAATTGTTCCCTTGTCGATGCTTTAAGAGTTCCAGGTCAGTAGCTTGAGTAGTATAACGAGTATCAAATACTTTACTCATCATAGCAAGAAGGGCATCACAATTGTAGAGAACATGACTATTGGATTCCAACAATGGATTAGCCTGTGCGGCTGCAGTGCCTCCTAAATGAGACAAGACAAAAGCCGCTTTAGTTGTAGAGGTTGGAAATGAAGCGGGGCGCCACAAAGAATGCAGTTTGCATTGGTTAATGAATGTTCAGTATTGTTTAGGGTCGCCTAGGAAGCGTTCAGGAGGAGCTAGAGGGAACTGGGTTGTAAGCATGATCGGGTTTGATTCCTGCTGTGGAGGTGGAAACCCTGAACCTGATGCTGTAGCACCAGCACCGGCCATCTGTGGTGCTGGTGTGGTAACCAAAGCCTGAATGGCGTCCATACGTTGGCGTAGTGCCTCTTGTGCATTGGTCAAGTCGGTACGAAGATCCGTGATCATTTGCACGATTTGATTCAAAGCATCACTGGCCTCCGTGGACATTTTCGTTGGCTGCTAATTCTGTTACTCACCACTCCGAAATAGGCCGAAGATTGCAGAGAAGTGACCTTGGAGATGATGGGTACACGAATCGATATTCAGCCTTCCATCCCAGCTCCCCTGAGTACAAGACTCAGGCTTCCTCAAAGAGGGGCTCTTTTCCACAATGTACCTCTCTGCTGTTTCAGTTGGGACAGACAGAGGTGTCAATTGAATAAGTGAGCGGGGAGAACACACACCGCCAATACCAATGCTGCAAAGGAATACAAAGATATTAGACAGTGTTGAGGTAAATGCAAGTGATTAGAACAGTTGAATTAAATGGGCAACTACCTAGATAGGTATTGGAGTGGAGCTTCCAGGGGGTGGATCTACAAAGGAATATTACAAAATGAGTAGAAATGGTCTAATTCAATGTTAGTCCCAACTATATATAGAATTGATAACAACTAACCTGAATAAGGATATATTGAGGAAAGGAATCCAGGAAACAGCAGACAACGACAGGAGAAAATAACAAACAGGGATGTTAGTATAGGGAAGTAGCCCCGGACGGCACGAGGGTCGCACTAGTGCCGGGTTGGTGCAGTTTTCAGGAAAGCATTTATATGCACTTAAGGACAATCTCACAGGAAAGTCACTCAATGTCCCAGAATCCAACAGAAGACAAATATCCAAACAAGTCATGGAGATAAATAGTAGCAGAGATGAGGATAGCCAATTAAGTATGTACCTGAGCACACATGTATCCAGAGTAGCTGTAGAAAAGTTCCAGATAGTCGGCAGCAATTTGGTTCCGAGTGCAGAAGCGGCAACCTGGAATGAAGTACCGCAAGAGACAGAAGGGAGCCGGATCCAGTAACGTTCTGAGTCAAACAACCAGACGAGCACGACAGGAATAAAGGAGGAGACGAGGCAATCCAGTAGTCAGGCAAAGGTCAAAACCAGGAGTTCAGATGAGGAATCGTGTAGGAAGACACGAAGAAGTAACGGACGAAACCGCGTGTAGCTTGTAACGCTAATTAGCAGCAATGAGCCCCTTGGAAGACGGTGGTTTTATAGTCGTAAGAGGGGCGTGTCTTGGCGTACGTCTTCCACCTACAAGAGGTGTCAGCTGACCCGGAGTCCGTCGAAGTTTGTACAGACGCCATGGTAGCCTGTATCTGGTCCATAGAGGAGCTTGTAAAGAAGTCGTACTCTGCAAGGAGGCCCGCGGGGAAGTCTGAAGTGTAACAGCCATGAGGCCGTCACATAGGGCTCCTCATCCGCACTTCAAGGGTGGCATGGGGGGAGCTCTGTTCATGTGTGATAGTTTAGTGATTTCTGCACTGGGCCCCCCACCTCCTCCTACTTACCGCCACCTCCGATGTCCTCTGATGTGTATAGGCTCCTCACCTGCTCCCGCTTCACTTGCACTACCTCCGCCGTCACCTTCACTGCTTCTAGAGGGGTGGGGGATTCCATCTGTCTTCCAGCTCTCCAGCTCATCTGCTTGCATCCTTCAAAACTGGTGTCCTCGCAGTAGCTCCTGGCTGGTTTGGATCCACGTATATGTCTGACGGGCTGCCGCCAGCACCGCCCCTGCTCACTTCACCTTCTTACAGCACTCTTCAACGGTGCCGGCATCATGGCCCGGCCACTCCGCCCAGCCAGGCGCAGATCTTCTTTGTTCACGGCGCCGCTCAGCCACTTTTGGTCCGCCAGCCCTCTTCTTGCCACAATATTCAGAGCACTACCGCGGCCGCAGAATGTACTTTGTCTCTGCCCGTGCTTACAGGTGGTCAGTGTGTCCGCTTTGCATCCAGTATAGCTTCTGGTATCTGTAGCATTCCCCAGCGCTCCCAATACTCTACATTTCTTGGGGCACCGCCATCATCTTCTTTTCTTTTTTCCGTACCCACAGCGCGGTGGGACGGCAGAACTCACTGCAGGAGGCCTCTCAGAGCTCCCGTTTTGGTACACGGCTTCCCTGATGTTTCTTACTGCCGTATCTTTGCTTCTGGGTGATGTAGGCGCAAGTGAAGTGGATATACAGAGCTTCTCAATGCTGGATCAGTAGGAGCTCTACTCAAGCACGTCACCCTCGCATGGCTGCCAGCCACGCCCCCCCCCTGAAAGCCACATCTTAACAGCCCCTGTGACACCTTCCCACCATCAGCTCACATTTTATGATACAGGCTGTCAACCCCGCCATAACTGGTGATACCTCCTTCATCATAATATATTTTTGACACCTTCCGGCCATACATGCCTCCCAGTAACAACTCAACATAAAGACACAGTCAGTTTTTATGACCAGCAATTTTTATTCGCATTTAAAAATGGCAATTTTATACAAAATATATTTACATTAAAACATTCACATTAAAATAACACCTGCGAATAACGCACAACCACATTGTATGCCACTGCTTCGTTAAGTGCTCGTCTTACACTCCATTTCTATATATGTTGTTGGAAACAGTTTTTCAATGATGTTCCTAGCCCCCATCGGACAGATGCAATTAAACTGCTTCATTTTCAAAAGCGGTTTATTCGCGGATTCTATAGCCCATAATCTTTTAGAAACACATTGCTCAGTCCCTGCTCCGATCCTTATCTCCGTCAGCAGTTGTGTGAGTCGCAACAAGTCTATAATGCGTTTTGGGTTCAACACAAAACATATTTAGCGAACTATCCGCGTTAAGCTTTTTCCAAACACTCATGAGAATCCTGCTGTGGATCATTAATTTTATGTCAGTGGCACCACCTGTAAAAGTGTTGTTTTAAACACGCCCCCATTATGATGGGCGTTATCCCTTGGATGGCATAAATATCAGCGCGAAGAGGGGTCTGCGTGTCCATGTCGATCTTCATTAGCACAATACAATCGTTGCACAGATTGATATCCACCGGGCTTTCAATATGTTTTGAGCAACAAACTCATTGAATAGCAGCTTTGTTTTAAGGCTGTTGGTCTCCAGCAGCGATAGACAAGCCTTACACAGGCTACTTTTAAAAGACCCTAGGATTTCAAACCGGCTGGAACAGCAAGCCCAATACATATTAATAGTCTCTGCCATAGGTTGGTTCGCCCCACACCGGCACACTTGGCCCTGTTTTTCATCAAGGTGCCGGGGCCGGAAGCGGTCTCCTTTGTCATCGCAGCTTCCACTGACATCACTGTAGCTTTGCAGTCCTCATCTTCAGGGTTTGTGTCAACCGCAAAAGATCTCTCCAAAACAGCCTTGTCATTGTCACAAAACTCTTTGGGTTCATAGCAAGCCATTAAAGCATCCTCCAGCCCTTCGTACACCAGTAAATCCACTGGACTTCCTGGGGGTATTCACCCCTTGCCATAGCTACAGCTGTTCATAATAGCTGCTTCTGGAATAGTCCCTGAAAAAACTAAAAAAGCACAGTGTTTTCTAGCCCATCGCAGAGCTGTATATATCCGGGTTGTCCGACCCTCCCCTATGTCACCATTGCGGTCTTAAACCAGCCCTTTCAATCAAATTGGATATTAACATTACATTAAGTTTATATAAAAGGTATTATTTTGATATCCAGAAATTTTGAAAAATGACCGATAATAATTTGATATCAAAAAGGATATCAGAAAAATATCTGATATCAAAAAAACATTGGCTATAAGAGTTGTAAAATTATATAAAATCCATATCAAATCATGTCGACGATCCCCCTAGAATTATATTCAGACTCTCTAAAACCCCTATTAAGTTGTGACGTCATTTAGCTTTCCAAGATTTATATTCATAAAACTCTTAGCACCCTGTGACGTCACCCAATCTGCCCAGCTTTACATTCCATCTCTATCAAACTCTCACACATGCAGAACCGCACACTCCTGCGTCATCGCTGTGTCAGCAAACACTAAAACTCGCCATCTAACTCCTCACAACTCACTTTGCCCTCGACCAAAAAACAGCACACACGTGCTCTCCCATATTAAAAACATTTTGATATACACTTTACATCATTTTGATATAAACTTTATATCAAACTGTATCAAAGTACACAAATACACTTCATATAACTGTTTATATAAAACAGATATTAAATCGATCTAAAATTTGATATCGAAACATTTTGATATCAAACATTACTTGATATCAAAATGAAATCAAACCCATATCAAAAGGGGGCGGGAATAAGGACAACCAGGGGGCATTCCCACCTGTCAAAAATGTTACATTGGAAAAAGGGGCCCCCTGTAACTCCTCTTTTCCTCCCACCCCCAGATCTGTATTTTGCACTCAATGTGGAAATTCGGCAGAACCTCTACATGGCACATAGAACTTCATCTGGATCAAGTACCACTTCTGTCCTAGATTTCTTCATGAACAAATAAGCACATAACTTTAAAGTTAGTTCTTCAAACGCACATGAAAAACAAATGTCAACCATGTGATGTATATTCTACAAACCAAAGTATCATGGGTGCCTCCACGACAAGTATCAAAGTTAATAACCTTCTAAGCAAAAACAGGCTTCCAAATACATAAACCATAATAGGTCACATTATACCACTTTTACTTTTGTGTAGGCGTACTTCTTGAACAATCCACACTCTCAAGCGTCAACCAAAAACACAATACTCAAATTAGGAACTATCAAGTTTATTCATTGGTTGCAATGTCAACCTTTACAATATGAACATATCACCAAAGGTCCAATGCCCTTTGATGGTATGTTACATAATCTGCACAATAATTAACTCACACCAACAAAACCATATACAGAAATGTGAAGACAAATATCCATCTAATACTGTATTAAAAATACTTAAGTTATCTATAAAATAGTTAAAGTATATTTGATTTTACTTTTACTATTCAATAATATGTTAAACCTTAAGGCATTCCCAATGTTCATAGATCTTAACTTTAAAACACAAACCCTGCACTGTATATACAGGAAAGGTAGTCATCATCTTAAGTATAAAATCTACAAGTAAGACATTTTAGGTTGGGCTGTAACTGAAACTTATTGAATGTCTTGTTTATGATAGCTAGGACAACCATAATGGGGCCAATTCACTACAAGGTTACTATGTTACTATGAGGTTGCTATGAGTAACTCTAGTTACTACTGATGAGAGCTTTTTGATTCACCAAAGAAGTTCCTATGAGTAAGTCTGACTTACTCCTGAATTATTCACAGTGCACCTTTTGTGAATGGGGTAGCACTGTCAGAGTGGATTGATACCTTGAGGAGAACACTAACACATGTCTTGCACAATGTAAGAACAGCGCATGACCACAAGTAAGATGCAACCATCTGGCAGTGTCACAAAACCTAGGGGGACGAGGGAAAATAACACTGACCTGCTGCTGCTGCAAGAGCAAACAACAATAAAGTTAGCAATTTTGCAAGTAGGTAGCAAGCACCAAGACATCAAAATAAGCAAACAGCACAACTGGGACACATCCCATCATTTGTATTTGTATTTATTTGTATTTGTTTTATTTATATAGCGCAGACCAGGCCCACGGGCAACCGGACGCATATCTTAGTAGGACATTACAGGTATGACATATCATTGCAGTGGTCAAACAGATTGTAAACAAAAATATACAATTGAAGTTACAAATCAAGGGCAAAAAGCAGAACGGTGGTGCCAGAGCAAAGCAGAGCTGGGTCCCAGGTGGCCCGTCCAGAAGAGAGGTTGTTAGTGAGATGTAGCTAACCAAAGCTTGGCTTTGTGTTTGAAAAGGTTAAATGAGGGTAATGTTCTGATAGTGAGTGGTACTGTGTTCCAAAGCTTGGCAGCCAGGACTGGGAAGCTGGCGCCCCCAGCAGTTTGCAGCTTGAATCTAGGGATCGCCAGACCTAGGGATTTTGCAGATCTAAGTGCTCGCGATGGTATGTGTTGAGTGAATCGCGAGGCTAGATATGAGGGGGCCTGGTGGTTAACACATTTATATGTGAGGGCCAGTGCTTTCAGAGAGATCCTTTGGGAGACTGAGAGCCAGTTGAGGTTCTTTCTAGTTTCTGAAATGTGGGCAGATCGGGGGATATTGAGGGCCGCTCTGATGGCATTATTTTGGGAAGTCTGAAGTTTGTTGAGATTGCCCTGGTTAGTGCCTTGGTACAGAGCATTGCAGTAGTCCAATTTTGACATAACCAAGGTCCTGGCCAGGGTGATGCAGTTCTGGGCGGTGAGGAATGGGCGACAGGCTGAAATCAATTTGCAGGTGTAAGCAGACGCAGCGGCTACTGCATTAGTTTGTCTAGTGAGAGTCAAGGAGGCGTCCAGGTAGATACCCAAGGTTTTGGTATCTTTGGATACTTTAATTAGATTACCATCAATATTAAAGGAGCCGAACAAGGGACTCAGTTTGTTAAGTCTCTGTTGCGTGCCTAAAATGAGAAGCTCAGTTTTGTCATCGTTGAGGCACAACTCGTGCTGGGCCATCCAAGCTTGTATGACCAAGTAGATGTCATTAAGGGCTTTGGAGTCAACAATGTAGTCACCAGTGATGGGTATGAGTATCTGGGTGGCATCCGCATAGTTCGTGTAGGTGACGCCCAGATAGTCAAGCACATCAAATAGTGGTTTAGTGAAGACATTGTAGAGAGTTGGGGAGACACAGGACCCTTGTGGGACTCCACAAGGGACAGGTGTAGGATCGGCCGATGCGGTAGGTGAGAAAACTCTCATGTGCCTATTGTCGAGGAATGATCTAATCCAGTTGGATGCATTGTCAGAGAAGTGGGCAGCAGACTTCAGGTGCCGACATAGTATTTGGTGATTGACCAAGTCGAAGGCAGCGGATAAGTCCAGTAGTAGTAAGAGGGCCAGTTTACCGTTGTCATGAAGGTCCAAAGGGAGGCGCAGGGCCCAACTACCTGATAAAATGAGAATGTAAGAAGGAGGAGAAACCACAAGTCCTAGTAAGTATCACACATTGGAGAAAAACTTCAATCCAAATAGTAAATCCAGTGGAAGTCCAGTAGAGTCACAGGAAGAGAAATCCCAAATTCAGAACAAATCCCACTAGTCCCAAGGTGGAACTATGCCAGTCCCAGAAGGCCACACAGGAGTAGGGGAATTTAAGGGGGAAATGAAAGTGGAAGACAAAGAGGAGCACTTTCTCCAGTTCACGGTCTAATAATTTGCGATTATGTGGTTTTGTGCTTCTGCATGAAGACATCTGTTCTTACGGCCACGCTGTGTCCTGGTAAATGTCCTCCTAAAACAGTGTGGCATAAGAAGGGTGCTCAGTTATCAATTCTCACAACTGAAGAGCGTGCAAAGGGGAAATACAGGGATGTGCTACATAGCCCCGATCATTCAA
Source organism: Ambystoma mexicanum (assembly GCF_040938575.1). Classification (NCBI taxonomy): domain Eukaryota; kingdom Metazoa; phylum Chordata; class Amphibia; order Caudata; family Ambystomatidae; genus Ambystoma; species Ambystoma mexicanum. The sequence continues at coordinate 61,379,153 of NC_090928.1, forward strand.
CTGCTGATTTCTGACAATGAGTAAGTCAAGGGTAAGTTTGAGCTACTTAAAGTAATATCTTTGTGAATTGACTCCAATCAAATCGTTGTCTGGTAAGGTCAAGCCAGTCCTATAACTCTGGTTAAGTGGGAATCAATGATCTACTGAGTGCTATTTTACAACAGACCCGTTGCCTTTGAATATTGAGGAAGGGTAACATGTCCATGTCATGGGAAATGCCATTAATCAATATCACATATAATGTATTGTTTTTGGTCCCAGAATGATAGGGCATATGGACATGGAATGTTTGAGGTTGTTTTGGAGCCAACCTCAGCCCCCGGCTCTTTTTTCCCAATGAAATAATTGTTTCCTTCTTCTTTTAAAGATAATCCATGCTTGAGTCCCACTGCTCTCTGCTCCTCTCCATACCACTTCCCACCCTCCCCAATGCTGATTCATGTCACCCAGAACCGCACATTTCATACAGAAACCCAGGGCAGCCATGCCTGATCAGCCCTCCTGTTTGCCTGTACATCTGGCATCCTAGCCAGACAGCCCTCTGGGATGAAACTCCCAGCAACACTCGGGTAACAAGTATATCCAGCTGTGTTCTCTTTACAGTAACAACATTACTGCTCTGCATTTTAAACAAGGTCAACCCATAACTTGGCTACATTTTATTGCACTACACTGTGACTTCTTAATGAACAGCTTACCAAATCATTATGCTACATTCTACAAATGCTGAATACACAGTATCATCATGTACTGGTACTGTGTTTATCAGACATAATTGCATTGCACTACTCCATATAGTATTTTTCTTCCTGGGTGTTTTGCACTGCGCTTAGAAGGGTTTTGCATCTAGGTATAGATATTGATATTGATATTTTATTTGTATCACGCTGGTACACAAGTGTTCCAGAGCACGACAAGGCAAGGGAGGGGAACAAGGGAGAACAAAAACAACGATCTTACTAGGTCCAGTGACATTGAGAACCTGCAAGTGCATGGGTGAAAGAAAGGGAAAAAGTGCCTGGAAGGGGGAGAAGTGGAAAGTGCAGAGCAAAGGAAAAACAGATAAATAATAAAATACATAAATAATAAAAGGCAACAAACAGTAGTAGTGCAGCCAGCAAGTGGCAAGTGCTGGGTTTAAGGCACCAGACAGGGTATTTCTGATAAGTGCAGGAAAAAAGTGGGCTGGCGGCTGTATGGTTACAGATATAGACCCCAGTGCAAGAGATTGTCCGGAGGCAGTGCAGGTGGGTGGCAGAGTGAGCAGGTACCTGGGCCCGGAAGACAGAGGGTAGGCTAGGTGCACGGTGCCGAGACAGAGAAGTTCAACAGGGGAGAGGAGGGGCGAAGGCAGAAGCAAAGAGGAAGGTCTTGAGATGGTTCTCCTCAAGTTTTAGAGTGGCATGAAGGCTATTCCAGAGGGAGGCCCCAGCCGAAGACAGAGATCTACCCCCAGCTTGTTTCTTTGAAAAATGACTGACCCTGAGAGAGTTAGAGGAGCGAAGAGCTCGAGAAGGGAGGTATTTAAGGAGGGATAGCTGAAGGTATTCTGGACCCAGGCCCCAGAAAGCCTTGTGGATAATGCAGAGGATTTTGAATTTAATCCTTGCAGCCACTGGTAGCCACTGGAGAGATTTCAGGGCTTTAGGCCAAGGACGAGTCTCACAGTCCTGTTCTGGATGAGTTGCAAAGGGCGGAGAGTAGAGGCACGTAGATTTAGAAAGAGGCTGTTAAAATAGTTCAACCTAGAGAAAACCAGGGCTTGGGAGACAGTGAGCTTCTGGGGGAAGGAGAGGAAAGGCACAGTACATCTGAGAAGGTGCAGTAGGAAGTTTGACTTTTTAGAGACATCAGAGATGTGGGCAGAGAAGGAAAGCGTGGAATCAAAGATGACCCAGAGGTAATTTGCCTCACAAGTGGGGGTAGGAGGAGCGCAAGAAAAAGCAGCCAAAGACTCAGGGCAAAGGAGGGTGAAGGTGTGCCAAGATCTCTGTCTTGCTGGCATTCAGGCAGAGATCGTTGGCGGCACACCAATCATGAATGACAGTTAGGCAGTCAGAGATTAGAGAAGGAGAGGAGAAGGCTGAGGGAAGCCTGAAAATTAGTTGAGTGTCGTCCGCATAGCACTGGAAATTGGAGTAGAAAATGGTAATCCAGGGGGCGAGCATTGCCAGCTATTGGTTGAAAAGCCAGAGCAAGAGTTTAGACCCCTGGGGAAAACCACAGGTAGAAAGGGAGATAGATGAAACAAAGGAACCTAGATGCTCTATCTAGATGCTATCTAGATGCTCTTGGACATGAAGGCATTACGTTGCTCCCTATTGTGTTTTATAATTAGGTATTCTCAGAAATAAGCCCTGTTGGAGATCTTTTTGTGCTATATGTTTAGTATCTCATGGTACTTTTGTCGTATAGTGGTATTTTGGATATAGTGGTATTTTTGGTATAGTGGTGATCCTAACTTCAGAATGCCGACTGATAATTGTTCTTTTACCGTAATCACTAACAGTAATCAAATACTGGACTTAGTACACTCTAAACAATTAACTCATCCCCTCCTGTGGTATCTTAGGTACAATACCACCTTATTCCCTTGTGGCTTCCATCCCAGAATACATTTACCATTCAAAGGAAACATGAAACATTCATTCACAGCCTCTCAGAAGAAGACAATTTACAGTGACTAACTTTGTTTTTATTTTTTTTACTGCACGTTATGCATCTCTCGGCATGCCAACAAAATAAAGCTGAGTACGGAATAAGTACACTGAAGCTAATTCACCTTTTTGAATTGTTATTCTTTATCAGAAGCTAGAAATATGAAAGTTACACAGAATTACATGTACATCCACGTTGTAATTCAAACATAAGTGAAGTCTTTCCTTCAATGGGTTTCAAAACATTCTATTTGCAATAATGCCAAGACTTCTGCCAACATTGGCCTTGAACTTCGCAACAAAAAGTGGCAGAGCACAGCTTCTGTCACACTGAGCTTTATTGCAGCAAAACGTGAGAGAATGAAATATGAACACAGTTTTACATACTCGTTTAAAATGTCATGGTGCAGCACCTAAAAATGAAATGACTTATTTACCCTACGATATCTAGTATCAAGCATTCACTTATCTGCACTTTCCTCAAGTTGACTGAACTTACCCCAGGAATCTTCATTTATGTGTGTGTCTTTCACTGTTTGCGACCCCACTCTAGTTGTCGGACAGGAGAACTCCTATCTGGCCCACTCCCTTTTCACTTGGAACAAACCCTCTATAGACAGCTGCCAGACTTTCTGCTCCCGAAGTCAGCCAGAGAGTGTGCACCCGGGTGAACCCTCTTTAGACAGCCGCCAGCCTTTCTACTCCCAAAGTTAGCCAGAGAGTGAGTGAGTGACCCAGCACTTTCTGCTGCAAGCCCTGTTCTAAAACCTCATGTGTCATTCAAACCACCTCCCGTAGACAAACTCGCCCATTAGATAGCTTGTGATTGTGTTTGTGCCTTTGACCGAGATTCAAGCTGCAGCGCTGAAGGAAAATTCATCCGGCGCTATTTCCTCCTTCTCTATAAATGAACAATGGAGCCAGTTTAAATAAATCAACGTGCATCTAAACCCTGTCACGTATTCACGCAAAACAAATCGAATTCTACATTTTCCGTATAAATGTTAGCCTTGCAGAGCTCAAATGCCTTTGCATTTTATGAAATGGGCCACTTTATCTCAGTGCACCAATGCTTTGCACTCATAAGCAATGGACTAAATTGCATTGAATACTAGTAAGGGAATTGGTTATTGGGTCCTGGGATGTTAGTAGGATTAATATGTACATTTTATTTTTCATTGCATTTAGTCCATAACTGTGGTGTGGTGCAATTGATTAAGAAAACCTGTTGTGCAGGGTCAAATTCAAATTAGATAGCATGTGCTTTATGCGTTATAATACTGACATCTAGTAGGCAGAGCTTGAGCCTCCCACACCCTTGGTCCTAGTTAAAAGTCAAACCTTTATTAAAATGTGGATGATGAAATGTGGAGCTACCCTTGTTGAAATTCAGAATAGGGAAAAGCATGCCCCTATTTCCCTGCAACCCACATCACTGCTTTTAAATGTATTTTCTACCTGGATGTTCTCACACTTGAGCACATTGCATTGCTCCATATGGCGTGTTCTCAATATAGGTGCTTCTCAATAAATAAGCAAAATATACTACTCTGTTATCTGATCCCGGCCTATATATTCCTTCAAACTTGACCTGAAACCTACAAAGCTGAACCATTTCTCAAAATGTTCCTTCTGACTTGGAACAATGAGAAAGCAAAAAACATCAAACTAACTTTTCTCACAGCAATATGCAAAGAGCATAACCTACTAAAGACTCACACAATCACACAACACATGCTCATCAACTCGCTAACACAAACGGCTTAAGAAAATCGTCAACCCACACCAATACAGTCTACAACTGTACATCTCATCTCTCCAATCAACTTGAAAACCTGTATCACTGGCTAAACCATTCAGATCCTCCACAGACTCTATTTACTTTCACTTTATTACATTTTTATAGCGCGGCCATAGACCCTAGGCGTGAGGGGGCTACAAGACACATACAAACAAATAACAAAAAATCATATAAAATGCAGGCATAAATGCTAAAAAAGGAGGTACTCATCAGGTAAAAAACAATATGTGAGTTCATTAAAAAGGTGAGTCTTCAAACTCTTTTTAAAGATCTCAAGTGATTCGATGCGTCTCAAGTCTAAGGGGAGAGCTTTCCAAACCTTCGGTCCAAAAGAGGAGAAGGCTGAGTTGGCCACTTTAATAGTTCTACATTTCGATACCACTAATAACAGTTGATTGTTGGATCTTAATGTTCCGGTGTTTGTTCTCGTGATAAGTAGCTGTTGTAGGTATACAGGCATATTGGAAAGTCTACATTTTTGCACTAGGGTCAGAGTCCTGAACAGGATTCTGGATTCTACGGGCAACCAGTGGAGATTGCGTCTTGCGGTCGTGACATGGTCTCTATATTTGAGTTTCATCACAGTTCTGATTGCCCCATTTTGGCATACTTGCAGTCTATTACAATCAGACTTATTGAGTCCCATGAGGAGACTTGAGCAGTAATCTATTTTAGATCCTATTATCGCTCTTGCGATAGTCTCTGCGTTGTCTTGTGAAATAAGGGGCCTTAGATGCACTAAAAGTTTCATGTAGTAGGCACATGATGATACCAAACTGCTGACGTGTTGTTTCATAGTCATACGTTAGTCAAAGGTCACCCCTAACGTGTTCACCTTTTTTAGTGGCATGATAGTTTCATCTCCCAACTGAAAACTATCATACTAACTAACTGACCACTGCAATTGTGTTGTGCCTTATGGTCGCTAACTGACCACTGCAATTGTGTTGTGCCTTATGGTCGCTAACTGACCACTGCAATTGTGTTGTGCCTTATGGTCGCTAACTGACCACTGCAATTGTGCTGTGCCTTATGGTCGCTAACTGACCTCTGCAATTGTGTTGTGCCTTATGGTCGCTAACTGACCACTGCAATTGTGTTGTGCCTTATGGTCGCTAACTGACCACTGCAATTGTGTTGTGCCTTATGGTCGCTAACTGACCACTGCAATTGTGTTGTGCCTTATGGTCGCTAACTGACCTCTGCAATTGTGTTGTGCCTTTGGTCACTAACTGACCACTGCAATTGTGTTGTGCCTTATGGTCGCTAACTGACCACTGCAATTGTGTTGTGCCTTATGGTCGCTAACTGACCACTGCAATTGTGTTGTGCCTTATGGTCGCTAACTGACCACTGCAACTGTGTTGTGCCCCTGGTCACTAACAGACTAGTGTTATTGTGTAAATGTCATATGGTCGCCCTCGCATTCCTTACCAGACCACGCGCGCTTAGACTCTACTAGGTCAACATGCCCCCCACCAACAGTCTAACTACTGCAAACTCACCACTGTACTCTTTCAGTACCCTACTTACCAGACTGCTGCCTACCCTTCTCATCCTTATACTGCACCCTGGCTGCACTGCACTATACCATACCACCACCTCTATCTACCACTCTTACTTGCATCACACCTCAACTATGCCATCCCACGCTCACCACACCAACCCTTATCTTAACAACCCAGCCCTCTGGATCCAGCACTTCGCCACCAGACCTTTACCTAACCTACCCTGCTCTATCTCCTTGAGAAATGCTAGACTTGGCTCGCGTCTTACCCACGCTTCCCATCATTTAGCTCACCGCATCAAACTGCCTCTCCCTTTGTCACCACCTACACTTTCACCTAATCTACCACCATCTTCCAACTCCCCTAACTTAAACAATATCAAAGGCGCGCTAATCAACGCCAGATCACTCCCGGCTCACGCCCTAGAAGTAGCTGACTTGATCCTCAACCTTGACCTCGACTTTATAGCAATCACTGAAACCTGGCTCCACCCAGCTTCAGGTCCTCTTCTCTCCCTCGCTATCCCTCCTGACTACAACATTATCAGACATGACCGTAATTCCATCCAATCTAAAGGAGGTGGCATCGCCATCATCCACAAAAACGCTCTGAACTTCCACCTCTCAGCCACACATCACTCCTCCACTCTGGAAGCACTCACAGCTAAACTAGCTCTCACACCCAACCATTCTATCACCTTTCATCTACTCTACCGGCCACCCGGCCCACTATCCACCTTCGCGGAGGACCTCTCCAACATCTTCACACACAACACCAAAGCTATCTCCCAGGTCATGATACTGGGGGATTTCAACTTAGGCCTCCACGACCCCAAGGACACTGCTGCTTCGTCTATTGACAACATCCTCACTAATGCTGGATTCACTCAGTTCCTAAACCAACCTACCCACAACAAGGGCAGAACCCTTGACTGGCTAGCCGCCCTCAACTGTCCCATCAACATCACCTCTAACCAACAGTGCGCCTGGACAGACCACAACTTAATTACATTCAATATTGAGTCCAAACCTATCAGCCTCCCTCACAACATTGCCCCGGCTATGGCCACCCGCAACAAACGCAACATTACCTGCGATAGACTCCTCCCCCTCCTCCTTCCAGCTCTCAATGTTCGGGATCCATCATGCTCTGACCCTACGGCCCTGGTCGACACATTCAACCGGGCCATGCTTACAGCCTTAGACACCATTGCACCCTCGAAACTGAGAAAATCTAAACCTCGAGCCCACCTAAACTCCTGGTTTACACCCCATCTCAGAGCACTACGCAAAGAAAAACGAATTGCAGAATCCCACTGGAGAAGCAATCACTCTCTAGCTAACAAATCACGCGTACTCCTGGCCACCCTTAACTACAAGGAAGCTATATTCCAGGCAAAAAAAGACACATATAACAAACGCATCGAGCAAGCCAAATCTAACACCAAAGAATTGTTTAAAATCCTAAAAGAACTTGAAACTCCTGTTACTCCACCTGACACATGTACCAAAGATAGCACCTGGTGCTCCAAAATCTAAGAAGCTCTCCTAGGTAAGATTGCCACTCTCCAAATTAAAATCAACAACAAACAATCTAGCCTTCAATCCAACCCTCTACAGATCCCTATACCTACCATAAACCTCTCTATCACAGACTCTCTGACTCCTTTTAGCTTCTCTCCACTCTCCATTCTCGAAGTGGAAAAGATTATCACTAGCCTTAAACCGTCCAATTGTCAGGGTGACCTTTGTCCTGCACCTATTATTAAGGAAGCTGCTCACGACCTAGCACCTTTCATCACTACGCTCATCAACTCCTCCTTTAGCTCTGGGATTGTACCGGACAATCTTAAGGATGCATGCGTCATCCCGCTTCTGAAAAAACCTACCCTGGATCCCAGCATACCCACAAACTACAGACCAATTACCACTGTACCTTTTTTACTAAAAATCCTTGACCGCGCGGCCTACTTACAAATTCAGGAATACCTTGAATCAAATAAACTTCTGGGACTCAGGCAATCAGGCTTCCGGCCTCTCCATGGCACTGAGACCGCCCTTATTGACTTAAAAACGCAGATCGAAGATCTCAAAGACAAAGGCAAACTGGCGTTATTACTTCTCCTGGACCTCTCTGCTGCTTTTGATCTTGTCAATCACAAAATTCTCTGCCATCACCTCAAATTAGCCGCACACTTCTCAGAAAATGCCGCCACTTGGATCAGATCCTTCCTGGATAATAGATCAATGCGCGTGTTCTCCCCACTTGCGGCCGCACCACCCGCTCCGGTCTCTTGTGGTGTGCCTCAAGGGTCCTGTGTCTCGCCCACGTTATATAACGTGTTTACCAAACCCCTTTTTGATATTTTGGACCATTTGGGCGTCACGTACACCAATTACGCTGACGACACACAGATACTAATCCCCATCACAGGAGACTACACAACTGACTCCCTTGCCATCAACGCCATCTACCAGGTCATCCAAGCGTGGATGGCCCAACACGGCCTCTGCCTAAATGATGAAAAGACAGAGCTCCTCATTCTTGGTTCACCACAAAAACTCACTAAACTTGACCCTGCCTTCAAGTCTTTCACCATTGATGGGAACACCATCCCGATTGCTAAGGACACGAAAACCCTAGGGATTTACATCGACTCAACCCTATCCCTGACTAGACAATCCAACGCAGTCTCATCTGCAGCAGCGCATACTTGCAAGCTCATCACCGCCTGTCGCCCGTTCCTAACCACTGCCAACTGCGTAACCTTGGCCAGGACCCTTGTACTATCCAAGGTCGACTACTGTAATGCCCTCTATCTAGGTACTAATCTCCGCAACTTAAACAAGCTACAAATTGTCCAAAACAATGCGATCAGAGCGGCCCTTAACATTCCTAGGCGCCAGCATATATCTGACAACAGGTGCAACCTGCACTGGCTCTCTATCCCACATCGCATCTCCTTGAAGTCCTTGGCTCTCACACACAAATGCCTCCACAACCAAGCCCCTCGCTACCTGGCAAACAGATTCTCTTTCCACAATTCCACCAGACCTCGCAGAGCGGCCCAAGCCAACTGCCTTGACATCCCGCGTTTTAATCTCCAAAGATCTGGTGGAACCAGCTTCCCCATCCTGGCAGCCAAACTTTGGAACTCACTCCCCAATGACCTTAGAGCAGAACCTTCCTTCCTGAAATTCAAATACCTTACCAAAGCTTGGCTATCCGCCCAAGACTGCTAACACCAGCTTACTGCCCTACTTGCACTTTGACCTACTCTGCATCCCTTATTAACTATCCTGTAAATCACTGCCTTATCGATATTCGTTTGAATGTATATTTTGTAAATTTTGTAAATCTTCCTGTAATAATCCTGTAATACTCTGTCACATTGCCTTGTCATGCTTTCATCTTGTTGTAACTAAGTTAAGCGCCCGGTTGCCCCTGGCCCTGGTGCGCTATAGAAATAAATAAAATACTAAAAAAATACTAAAATAAATACTGTGTAGAGTGTTAGAGGATCCTATAACAAGCAGCTCAATTTTAGATTTGTTCAGGGCCAACTTGTTATGGACCATCCAAGTTTCAATTAAGGGAAAACTCTGTTGATGGCAGATTCATCTATGCTATGTGAGCCAGAGAGCGGGATGACACATTGAGTGTCATCCGCATAATTTGTAAATATTATGTTCTCCTGGTCAAGCATTGCAAACAGAGGGGCTGTGAAGATGCTGTAGAAACAGGGAGAGGTACAGGCACCCTGAGGAACGCCGCAGGTGATTGTGATAGGTTCAGATTCTGCCGTACTACTGAAGACCCTACTATCACGATTGTTGAGAAATGAGGAGACCCATTTACATGCAACGGGAGAGAAATTTGCGACTTCGTGCAATCTGGTGGCCATGATATCATGGTCCACCAGGTCGAACGCTGCAGAGAGATCGAGGAGCATAAGTAGTGAAGCTTCATTGCGATCCTTGCGGGACAGTAGCTTGGACTTTAGTTCCAAAAGCGCGGCCTCAGTTCCAAAGCCAAGCTGAAACCCAGACTGATGATCGTTTAAAACAGGATATTTCTTCAGGTGATCAGCGATTTGTATATAAGCCACGCGATCAAGGATTTTTAGAAGGAACGCCGTATTAGTAATAGCTCAGTAGTTATTTGGAGCATCAACTGAGAGGCCAGGCTTTTTCAGAATAGGCATGACTCAGGCTTTCTTAAGATTCTGTGGGACCACACCAGAGGTATGGAGGCATTAACAAACTTGCAGATAGAGGTGATAAGAGAGGGGGCACAGGTTTTGATCAGCATAGTGGTGTAAATATCGTTCTTACATTTTGTGGGCTTAAGTTGGTTAATAATAGTTTCTATGTCTTTTTCCGTGACCGGGGATAGGTTGAGCGGAGATCTTTGAAAGGACCAGTCAGCAGGCATGGACCCAGTACATTTTAAGTTAATGCTCTTTTCCAAGATGTTACCCTTGATAGTATCAAGTTTCTTGTGAATAGCATGTTGCATTACATTGCACCAGGAGACATCGTCAGTGATGGATCTCTCTGGGATAGTGTGATTAGTACTTTCCTGTTCTTTCAGTATGCGAAAAATCTCTTTTGTATCGTGTTGAGCATTTTGGGTCCTATTATTGAAAAAGTTATATTTGGTCTTCATGATGGCCTTTTTGTAGATGGAGGCTATAGCTTTATATTTACTGAGGAGTGCGGGCGTATTGCAGGATTTCCATGTGTGGTAAGATTTAAGGGTCAGTGATTTCAAGGATTGAAGTTCTGGTGTGAAGCATAGATTGCGTTTAATATCAGGTTTTGCTGACTTCTTTTTTATCACAATCCTCAAAGAAAACACATGCCCACAGACGCCAGTTACTCTGGGTTCTACATGAACCAACAGTAAAGCAAAACACATGTCTTTCCCCCATACCTCCTAACCACTCACTGCCTCCATTTTGTTCAGATCCATGTGAGCACCGGAAAACCATGAAAATGGCAGCGTGTTTGGAACAAATGCCAATAATACAGCTTAACATAACAGATTTTTGTCAATAGAAAGCAAGAGACTCAGTCGTGCAGTTCATTTTGGGACAATGTTCTCCTTTCATAAGGAAATAATTAAAGTATAGATGATAGGTGTCTATCACCTATGATGATTTACATTAACTATTTGTCCATCAGCTGGTTAGAAAGAAAAGGCAAACATAAGTCAGTATATGGATATTTTACATGCTTGGTAGTTTTCTTTTATTTATTTGTTTGCTTTATTTATTTTTTAAAGCACTTTTGCCAAAGCTTTGTACAGGGGCTTCAAAGCAGTACACTAAGTGAGTTAAGGAGGAAGTACAATATTGAGGGTGGAAAGCGGTACAAAGAATCAAGTGGTGTGTTTTAAGAGATAGAAACAAAGACTGGACGTGGGGATAGAGTCCCGAAAAGGTGCGAGTGATTTCCAAAAAAAGGAATGTAGATGAGAAAAAGAGTGAAAGCAGGTGAAACACAGGGGTACATAGTGGGCACGAGGTCCTATGCTTTAGCCTTTCACTTTGCATTCTGGGACTTTTAGGTCCATACTGACAATGGGAAAAAGGAAGCTAAAAGTCCCGGCTTGCAAAGTGAAAAGCAAGGTTTAGCTAAAGGAAGCACTCTTTACATGGGGACGAGGAGGTTAAAGACAAACCTGGAAAGGAGAGTGGAGCCGGCCATCAATGTCCAAACACTCATTTGGAAGGCAGCACTAAATGTTTTTTTTAAAATAGGTGTTAGAACCCTAAACATTTGGCTAAGAAACCCTATCGCTACCACATTGAGGGTATTTGTTGGTGTAGCATCCTAAACCATTTATTAAGAAACCCTGTCCCTACCACCTTGAGGGTTTATGTGCGTGTAGCACCCTAAACTGTTGACAAAGTAGTCTAGCATTTCATACTATGCTTCCAGAATCTATAGTGGGTGAAGGGAATATTCAATTTCCTCCTTATATGACCTACTTTCTTTGTCTTGTTTTGCTTGTCTGACATTTATTCTCAGATGTGTCACGAGTAGGAATTAATGAGTATCTCAGAGCTAAGTAATGCAGTTAGAAATTGGACTGCATGGGGGAGTCACAAAATTGTAAATACATGAATAATTTTGTACAATCTGAAATTAACTCTGCCAACTGTTCATAGCACGCACAGCAGGGTCAATGTAATTGAATAATCTACAATAGTCAAATAGGATGTTAGCAGCTGAATCCTAATACCGTTGTCATTCTGCATGCATATTTGTTAAACACACAGATTTAATAGTATTTTCCTGTTTTTTTAAGTTAAAGCAATGTTTCAATTGCATATAACAGTGACACATTAAAGTGCCAAGGACGAGTATACTCTACGCAAAATATCATATCATATCAAGCACTAAGCGCTTTGAAACACATTGTGTATAGGCGCTATATAAATAAACTACCATATCATATCATAGACTTGCATAATAACCTGGCAGTTAAGGGTTTTAACTGATTAAGCTAGGGAATGAAGCAACTTCATTTGGGGAATGGCGAACAAAGACTCCATCACTTTCAACAGGGTGCTATAAAGGTGTTTATCTGTAGACCAAGTGCTCATCAGTTGCTAGTGGTTTTCGATAGTGGAACAACTAGGGTTATGCCTGACCCCCACAAAATGATTGTTCCTAAAGAATTCAAATAATTACATTATAGTATTTCAAAAGCAAGATAACAAGTTGGTAGTACTTTAATGGCAGTGCGATGTGGGAAATTATTATTATGGTTAGACGATTGTGTCAGTTAGAGGTAGAAGCATCCATGGAGTAATAGAGCGGGTGAGGTACTTAGAAAATTGAAAGATAGCATGGAGAGTGGTGACTGCAGGCAATAAGTAGCAAGGAACTCTTAAGGAACACAGACATAGTTAAAAAGTTGTTAGATTTTACAAAGCATCTTATAGGGTGGATGTTAATTATGGTACTAGGAGTATCTTCTAGGCCCAGGGACGTCATTTCGCCAAATTGAGAGGGGTAGCGGAAGTGAAATCACACAACCCTTGATCTCTGATTACATCACAGGAACTGATGTCATTGGACTACACCCCAAAGTGACATCACGGGAAGTGATGCAACACAACCTTTCACCCTTTGACAAAACAGGAAGTGGCATTACATAGTATTAATCCTAAGTACACTAGGAAACAAATGGTTACAATATGACTGTAATGTGATATACATTTCATACACGAATGGATCAGCATATGTATTGCTACTCCCACAACTTTTGAAACATCGCAGGAAACTTCACGAACTGGCCAATAACCATGGCCCCCACTCTGGGAGGAAACCATCAACGGTCAAGAAATCTAATAACATAAAAAAATGGGACAAAGGGCTACAACAGCGACTACCGGAAATTCCTCCATCACATGAATCTCTGGGCCTCGAAGAGACACCGAAGCAATATCAAGTATGCCATAGACAGGGGACAGAGTGAGACCATTGAGGACTTGGATGACTCTTGTAATGAGGGGAGTACATCTAGACCTGTGGAAACTACAGCAAAGGAAAACAGGAAACCCCTTAAAAAAGGATCAATTCCAGCAGGCGTACAGAGGTCCAAAAGGCACCAGTGTCTACACCCTTCTAAACTGAGAGAATCTAAGAGCCTGATCATCCTCAACACGGGCGCGGAGATGCCTGCCTCACTCAGGCAAAGTGATCCAGGCCAAACCCCTGCAAAAGAAACAGTTTTCCACAACGGTGCCCTAGACAAAATAACGTGCCGCAAGCCACTAAGGGAGCTGGATATACAGAGACAGCCCAGAAGCAGCAGAGACAACTCAAACAATATATCCAAGCCTACGTTGGTGAGGGACTCTGGCCAGAAGAAGGCTACCGATGGTAACGCTCATGTCAATCCGCAGCAGAACCACCCTTGCCCTCTTGCCTTCCATCCCCTTTCCAAAGGATATTTCCATGATGTACAACCAATGTGTGTACAAAGTAGGTGCATCCAATTTGTGCACCTACTCGACTGTAAGCAGCTGGGGAAATGTGCCATATTCTTTAATTCCAAAATCGTGGAAACACTGGTTAGGGACTGTCAAGAAGACCTACTCCTGAATGGGTTCGAGACTTACTACCCAATGACATCGAGGGTGGCAGGTTGCAAACATGGGAGGGCAAACCTGACTGTTGAGCGCTTTTTTACCATGATCAGCAGAGGCTGGTCGATCAGGAAAGACCAGCCTCGGGCTGGGGATGGCTCCCCAGTTCGCTCCCTATTCGCACAAGACCACGTGCAGGTTTCTGTGCTCCTTATCTGTTCTTGGAACTCAAGAAGTCACAATTCCTTCTTAAACGTGGATTTTAATGTTTTATTCAAGGGAACAGACAGAATATTGCTACAAGAGACCTGGTTGAGGGACACACCCTCGTTTGATGTACATATTACGATCTGTCATCACACCAAGAAGGGTCCTAAATGGCATCCAGTGGGGGGCTATTAGTCGCTTCTCAAATTGCAAGTGGAAGACTGCTCATCCCTCTGAAAACCTCGGTGGAGGGCTTCCTGATTTCGAAGGTCATGTACACTAGCTCAGGCATAGCAGCCCAGGCCCTCTTAATTAACATCTATTTTAATCCATTGATGGGTAATGCTGAATGGAATCAAAAGCGCCCTGTATGAATGGCAAAAAGAGGGGATTGAGGGCCCAATTGTTCTAGGAGGCCATTTCAATTGTAACTGCAATGTAACAGCGGATGAGTTCTCAGAGCTTGAAGGCAGGGAAACATGCAGGTTAATCTCAGGGACCTCCAGAAGGTCTAATATGGGGAGGGAGTGGTCTCACTTTCTGTCAAGATGGGGCTTTACCCAATCTAACCTGATCGGGGACAACCCCCCAAGAGATACCCCTACATGGGCTAACTCCTTCACCTCATGAACAATAGACTACATATTTACAAAAAACATTGACATGGAGATGCTGAGAAATCTACATATCCTAAAAACCAGGAGGAGCAACCATTGCCTGCTCCTGTTGTTGGTATCCCTAGCAACCAACCCGGATAAGCTTGAATGCAAGGGTAACAAATCACTACTAATCACGGGGGAAGACTTGTCCAGTGTCGTTTGAATGTGGATAACATTAACATCAAGCTTCCCCGAGGTGGTGCAACCTAAGTATTGAACACAGACAGGGGGCTACAGCGCCTGATTTGTTTCCCAAATCACTTAGTAAACTGGGTAGTACGGCGACCAGGGTCTCCGAGAGACCACTCACTCCCATCCTAGTCACCAAGTGCTGCCCTTTTGATAGTGAAGTTGTGGAAAGAAAACTATTACTACACAAAGAAATTAGGTCCACCTAAAAAAAACTCCATACGAATAATAAAGCAGCCTGCACTAAGGAAATCCATACACTAAAGCAAAAATATAGACTGTGGTGTCGTTATAGGATAAAGCAGAAACACATGCATAAGAACCAGTGTGTGTTGGCAAAGCTTGTAAGAAAAGATACCTGAGGTATCTGGTGGACACTGAATAACAAGAATAGGTTACAATCTCCACTCCTGACCACGGGGTATTGGAGGAAGACTGGGTAGGCTTTTTCAAGGACAAGTTTAGTGGCGAGGAGGACAAGCTTGGGGGGTAGATGCATGTAGTCTCCCCCAATCCTGTCTGGAACACCAAATTTGATAGAGAGGATTTATAACAAAAATATTTCGAACTTCAAAAGCTCAAGGGCCAGTGATCCAGATGGTGTGACGACTAGGGTCCTGAAGAAAAATCCTCCCCTATGGGCTGATATCCTGGGACAACGATTTGAACAAATAGCCAAGCATTGCAAGTGTCTTGATTCCTGGCACAGTTCTATATTTAACCCTCTATCTTCAAAAAAGGAGACAGGACATACCTGGGGAGCTACCACCCGCTCTCACTGATTGATACTTCCTACAAGGTATTTGACACTATGGTGTTGCAGGAGTTGAGGTCCTGGGCCGAGTTCACAAACTGCCTACACCCACTCCAAACCGGGTTCACAAGGGGAGTGGGAACCCCCCAGAGCGGGCTAGTCCTTCACGCCTGTCTCTCAGATGTTAACGGTAAGGGACCAACTAATCTGTACATCGTAGCCATAGGCCTTTCAGTAGCCTCCTGTGCAAGAAGCTGGCTAGTCGAGATATTGACCCCAGCCTCCTGGCCATGATACATATGTTATACTCCCGCAATACATGTAAAGTAAGGGTAAATAGCAGAGGAGATCTCTCCAGAGCCATATCCTTTGCAAAAGGAGTTCGGCAAGGGTACATGGTAGCACTGATACTCTCTAATATGAACTGAGCAGACCTGTGGGAGGATGCTAAAACCTGGGGGGATTCAACCCCAATTGGGGGGGGGCTCATCAGTGATAGTCCTGATCAACTACACACTGGCAGGCCTACAGCGCTCCCTGACTCGCCTCTGTACGTATCTTTCCATAACCATCTCATCATAAATCCAGCAAAATCTGCGGTGATGATATGTAGAAAGAGGAAGAAACAAATCAGTTACAGGTGAAAAATGTATTAAATGTTGATCAAGAAAGTGGAGTGTTTCCAATACCTTAGTTTCTCTGTCTCTTTGAAACGTATGCAACTTGTGACTGAAGCTAAAATGGAACAGAAGTTGGGTGTCTGCCTGTCTCTTGCAAAAGCAGTGAAAAATACACTGTGTGAATTCTCCCTCCTGCCCCTAATTGAGTTTTACAGGGCCAAGATCTCGGCGATCGTCCTGTATGGATCCGAGCTGACTCAGGGCACGAGTAGGAAGTTCCTGGATAGACAGGAAGGGAGCATCTTAAAAAAGGTCTTGGGGCTGCCAACCTCAGTTCCAGTGAGTCTGATCAGACTGGAACTGGGGCTGCTGTCATGGTGGGCACAAGTGATGAAGCGCTGCCTATCGTTGTATTTCAAATTGGTAAGAGCGGAACGCCCACACGTCGACCACTATTTGAACACCACTAAGGTAAAGAAATGGGACAGAATAACAGACCTCCAGGATTTAGGCCGCCTTAAGAAATATGCTGGACAGGTAGGCTGGTACTTTCCACCAAGAGAGCTTAGACTCTACATAAACAGATTCCCCTCATCTAAGCTTAGAGACTGGTACCTCAAATTTAGATTGGTCTTCTGACCCTTGATCTGCTAGGGCCTAAATTGGGGATTTCATTGGAGCTGAGACTCTGCAGATTGTGTGGTGGGGAAGTGGAGTCACTGCAACATCTGGTCAAGTAGTGTCCCAGGGTATTGAAGGAGAGGATTGCCACTTTCACCCCCTTCCTTAACTCCCCGACAGGTCTGATAGCACACGACTTATGTCACAGACTCAAAACCACTGCCGACCTGTCCCTCACTTTGGCACTGGTAAAGATCCTGATCTCTATCTTCTGCAGTCTGGAGGAGGTGAGGGGAGGGGCACACTTAGAGGCAAAACAAGTGCTGGGCATGAGGTAGGCTCCTGTGTACTGGGTGTCGGTGCAGGACTGTTGCAGGCAAGGGTTGTGGGCCCCCCCTTGTAAGGCCAGTGAGAACAGTATTAACGATTGACACACAGATAAACATGGTATTCTGCATGTCAGTAGTGAGACACTAGAGATATTGATTCATCACGTTTGTGTACAAAAATGTTTTTTATTTCTTTTTTTCTTTTGTCTTACTATATAAATAATGCATTTGTATATGTGGTGCTATGTTTATCATGCTGTATATGAGATTATTTTGTAAAAGTACCTTGTGTACTGAAAACATTTTTCTGTTTAATAAAATAAATGCAAATAAATATGTATCAATAATATCAGTGTGGATAGGCCCATATTGTCAAATTACTGTGAATGCAAGCAGATATCCAAGGCCAAATGATAATGATGTGTTATTATATAGAATTTACACTTAAGCGCTTTATATAGAACAAATATAGATACAATATCCCCAACCTGTGTTGGTACTCATTTCTCAACGTTAGAAGGATGAATGGCTGAGTTGGCTTTGCTGGGATTTGAACCTACCACCTGCAGATCACACACAATCGCAGCAGCAAGAGCTCAACAGCCTGAGCTACCTTACCGGCTTTAGAAATCTTACCCACTATAGTAAAATGAGCATGTCAGAAACCAAATTACACTCTGTAGTGGATATCATTAAACTGGTAAATGAAATTTAAGGTCTGAGGTCTTAAGGTAAATTACGGTACCGTTATTAGCTCTAAAGTCCCTTTGCGGGTCCCGTCCTTAACGCCTGCTAAAAGCAGGCGTTAAGGAAGGACCCGCAAAGGGAACTCGTAGTAGGGCGGTAAGGGTTTAACGGCACCGGTCTCGTTACCGGTGACCGTTAACACTTACCGCCCTACTCGGAATGAGGCCCAATGATTTTGTCAAGTGACCGAGGACAACGAAATGGAATGTCTTGTGATGATCGTAACAGAGACAACGACAGAAAAAAAAACATGCTACAACTGCAACTTGCCAAAGGCAAAATGCATAGTCCGAAATGGATGCTTGTTCTACTATAAATGCTGTTTGGTGGTTTTCTCTGCATTGTGAAGTACCCCTTAGCTGCCTGGCTATTATGCAAGCCTATTCGAAAAGGACGAGCATACTTGTCTTTGGCACTTGAACAGACTAAATCAGTGACTCACCCCATGAAGTGCGCCTGAAATGAACCTTTAATGAGTCTAGCAATTATTTTATAGAATTCCAGAAATACAAAATATTTGTTATTTCTATTCTTTCTTATTTAGGGTCACTGCTCAAAGTTTTAAACTTGTGGAACCACCTGTTTTTTTTTAAGAAGCCTAAACAAAAAAGCAACCCACCCTAGAAACAAACAGCCACATTGCACTGGCCATGGACCAGGAGCTTCAATTTGTAAAAAGAAAAAAAAAGGTTTTATTTTTTGTTGTTGTTTTTTTAGGGGTAGCAAGGAAGACCTCGGCGGTTGCGGGTGTGACCCCTGGCCACCCCCAAATGATGTCCTTGTCTGGGTCTGATTTACAAAAGCATTTTGCAATGGGAAAACCCTTTTGAAAAAAATCGCTTTTTAAATCAGCCATTCTGTGTTCTGTGCCAAAAAGGAGATTATATGAGTTATTCGCACCCGGGGAGGGTAAGCCAAGAAATCAGGTGGCTGGAATAGCAGGTGAGAATACACAATTCCTGCCTGCTGTTTCATCCACCCGAGGCACTTCCCCGGGTAGTGCTTTTTTCTTTTTTTTCTTCTTTTTTTTATCATGGGGGGCAACAGGCAGCATCTTCCTGTTGCCCCCTCGCCCCCCCAAATCACCTGATTCCCCCCCGCCATCCTAACTGACCTACGGGACTCCCCGATCTCCTTCTGTCTACCAAAGCTCAGGCTGGCAGCTCGTTAAAGCCCATTTCCGCCTCCCAGCTGGGGCTTGAAAGCTATATTCTGGCTGAATGCTGCTGCAGCACATAAGGCACACTGCACAGTGTCTAGTTGTAGTTAAGGAAAATGTGTGTTTTGCGCTGCAGCGCTTCCACACTATTATTGGTACCTGAGTTTACAAAATATATATAATCATCTTTGTATAATAATGATGGTTATAATAGATGACTCACAAATCATTTAGTTATTATATATGTTCAATACCATGTTCACATGTCATAATACATTTCATTCATCTGTGCAAACACGTGTTTCAACGTGTTTCAGGCGGTCTTTATTAAGGCAAGTATGATTGATTCATGAAAGAAATATGTAACCAGCTGTCTTATACCTATTTAATCTTGTACAATATTGCTTAATAATTGTCTAAATGGATTGTCCAATAGCAACTAAAGAGAAAGATCTAAAATGGAAACATAAGGATTAAAATTGGGAGGTAAATACAAGAACAGTCTGTATTATGTGAGAAGCCTGAAGGTGTCTCCCTATCTAGACCCTGGGGATCTGTCATCAAGGTGGCGAGGATATGGCCATGGCTTTTGAATCCAGTTCCTGGGAGTGGACGAGTTTGGGAGGATCACCTGGATGGGGGGTCATTGGGGAGTGGCAGTGGGACACAGATGGGTGAGACGCAGTATCCCCCTTCCTTAAACACTTTTTCTCCATCCTTACATGTAGGATATTCCAAAACACTTCCCCCCTTTTCAGACAAAAACACTTTTGTACAACACAAAAGACAACAGCCTTACATCAGAGCCGCTTACCTGACATTTCCCAATACAAGGGTAAGGCAAAGTCAGGCAATTGATCAGAATCGCACACACCTAACAGCCCATTCCCTTCCCCACAGGGATAAAAGGTGGAGCACGACAGCACATTACGAGCAAGGAAGACAGCACAACGTGAGGGCTATCTCTGCACGGCAGTTCAATTGAGGAGTAAGACGGCGCATGTCAAGAGGATACCAAGGGGAGAAGAGACCTTGCCCTTATCGACAGAGACCCATTAAGCCTCAAAAGAAGAAATCGTAAGACCACAGACAATAGCCGGAATGTGTTGCAGCAGAGGTCAACGCTACCCGGGCACCTCCTCTGCTAACAGCCAAGCCAGTGAGAGACGCATGACCCAATGGTACCGGCCTTGACTCGACAGACAAGAAAGTAAAGCACTTCATCACAGCCAGTGAGTCGAGGGAAGAGCCGATAAAGAAACCGAACTGTGTTGAACGAAAGTAGCAAGCAGCTAATTGAACTTTGAATAAACAAACTAAACAAAGAACTGTTGATAAAAGAAAAGGAGAAAGCCAGCATAGCAGAATCAAACACCGTCATATCATAAAGGTTGGCAAGAGTGAACCCGCAGAGAGTTGATAACAAAAGGGGAAGAAATCTTAAGTCCCAGGAGCATTGTGTTGACAGGCGTGAACCAGGCGGAGGGAAGTCCACAGAACTTTTGTTTGAAAAGACATTGAGACTCGTGAGTGTAAGAGTCTAAAGTTCTGTGAACAGCGTGTTGAAAACCTGAAAGAGGGAAATCTAGGGGTGGGAAATCACCACCCAAAGTTTGTTGAGAAAGGAACTTGTGAATTGAATTGTCGAGTGCGACTGGAAGAGATCTACGCCCGGAAGAGGGTGACTGAGGAGTGAGGCCGTCACCCAAAACCATAAGTGGAATAGAACATTTGTGTTTGTTTGTTGAACATACCAGGCCCTCAAAGGCTAGATACTTTTTATTGAAAAGAGACTTAACCATCGAAGAACCTGATAGCTGGAATGGAACTGTTGACTCGTGCTCGGAAAGCGCAAGTGTGTGCTGTGCTCAGGAGACCCACCTTGGCACGTGCTGAAAATGTGGGTACGGTAGACCCCTGGCAATCACATCCTGACTTATTATTTGTTAACACATTTTCCTTTATTGAAATCCCTATCCCACACACTCTTTCTATATTTAGTTGTAAGGAATTGGCAATAGGTTTTTGTTAGTATAGGCCTTTTTACTTTGACCAGACGCCACCAGGACTGCCTTATTTTTATATGATGGTCGACACTTGCTCTCATCGTAGATTTAGATTTAGGTTTAGGTTAGGTGTTTTTCCAAACTGCATATTGTTTAAATAAACACCCTTGAATTGTGATCACATGTGCCTGTCTTTGATATGATATGATGTGGCATTTATAACGCGCCTGTACACAAGTGTTTCTAGGCGTGACAAGACCAGGTGGAGGAAACAAGGGAGGGCAAAATAATGATCTTACTAGGCCTTTTGTCATTCAGATTGCACAAGTGCAGGGAAGAGGGAAGGAGAGAAGTGCCAGGGGGCGGGGAAGGTGGAAGTGCAGTTAACTCACAAGCGCAGCCAGTGGTTGGCTCATAAGAGCAGATAGAAGGGACTGGAGGGTTGCAGATACAGACCCTTAAGTGCTGGGGAGCCTGGAGGCAGTGCAAGGGCAACTGGGCATATACTGTTGCCACCATGAGATCCTTACAATGATTAGTAATGGTATTCTTAGATGTCAGGAGCTCATGCAGTGAAGGTGCAGACTCGGCATTGCCGAGGAGGGCTCACCTACTAGTTGCAGGAGTGATTGCAAAGGTGGAAGAGGCATCCCTGGGGGGGCATCATTGACAGTTGCAAAGTGTAACTTATGTGCAGTGTGCGCAGGTGCAGCTAGAAGTCTGTGGGGAAGAGCGGGGGTGTGGGCACTCTGGGGGGCACATGATGGGGGCAGGGATCTGAGGTAGGGGGAAGGGGTAGAAGTGGTAATATAGTATAATATGAACCACATAACAGCCATTTTGGGGCATAAGCCACAGGTTAGTAAACCACTTGTCTTTTCGCACTCACAGTCCCTGGGTTTTAGGCAGACGTGAGTTTCTCGAGCGCTCAGCCACAGCAGTGTGCTAGAGAAATGTTGCAAGCTGACCGCTGGGCAATGGGTCGATCTGATACTTTCAAGGTCAGCGAAACGAGCACCTGGGCAATAGCTGTAAAATGAAGGGATCCAACTAATAAATACAGGCACATAGGAGCAAAATCTAAGTGGGGGTAAGCAGTTTCAAATCGCCCCTTGGCAAATGAGCCTGAGAAGAGGGCTGTGGGGTGAGGGGGTGAGCCGGGAGGGGACCAATCATAGAGAGAGGTTCAGTGTCCCTAGAGTGAAACAGTAGTTAGTGTCCTTGCAAATGTCAGCAGGGCACCTCATTGGTTGGATGCCATGTGAATGTCTCTCCATTGCCAAGCTCAGGTTGTCTTGTGTGTCTCATGAGAACTGGCCACTGGCAGGATAATAAAGTTCCAGTTGTCAGCACAAGCACGTAATGTAATGAATGTCATTTTAGGCCAGTGCGGGAAGATTTGTGACAAAGGGGTGGTGCTGGGCATCGTGGGAGGCCCTGCTCCAATCACGAAAAAGTAATGTATGTTTAGCTAGAGGGGCTTTACGTAGCCCACCAATAAGCTTTTTAGGATGATTTTACTAACACCTAAACATTTTGTTATGCTAATTCTGTGAAGAATGGATAAAAAGTTTGCCTGCAGTAGGCGGCGTCAACAACTCCCTTCATTCAGTTCTATTTGACTGTGCTGTTTGAATTGAGCTCTCCCAGCTGTGCTTTTGGCCCTGTAATAACCTGATTTTCTTCCTGCTTGGTTTGGTGTATGCTCCTTTTTGGATTACTTTGGTGTTCCAGTCGTTACTTGCCTTGGGAGGACTTCTCATACATTCATTTCCTGACCCTCATGATGTCTCTTACCATTTGGTAGTACTTTCCAAAACTCCTACATAACAATAGCAATCCACTTCAAACTTCGGAAGAGATACATTCAATAGAGTGCCTTTGTTCACAATCTGTATATAGAAAGATACAAATAGTAACAAATATAATGTTTAAGTGAGATAATACCTGACAGGATATATTGCTGCTTCATTTTAACAGCCTTTCAGTCTTACCCCTATATATGGTTATTGTGATATCATCTGGGGCATGATCCCTTTTGGTTATTTGAGTCTAGAGAAATGTGACAGGATCATGATATTATTCTTACTATTAACTATCCTGAATTAATGGAAAATTGTATGTTTTAGCCAACATTATACTGAGTAGACAAACTATTATATAAAGAATATGTCATTTGAGGACTTGCCTCAATAGTATCTTTGCATGTTATTCAGCCTAGCCCGGTTCAGCATTACGCTTGGCTTTCCCTGTGTTATGATGCCATTTATTTATTCATATAAGGTCCTGTGACGTCACTGCATATGCGTCTTACGTCATCTATGTGTGTAAACGTCACAACACAATGGAATGCGATATGGAATGTAACCATCTTATAAATATGTTGTAGGATTCATCCCGTTGGTATATTTCAGGTGGATATAGATCAGACTAATTAAGTATCTGCAATTATAACTATGTATCCGAAATCACTTTCCACTGGTTATTGACATGTATTGTCATACCTGAATTATTTGATTTGTTTTCAGCCCATTTCCAATTATTTATTTATTTTATACTATTTTTTTTTTATAACGCACCTAATACCGTACCTGAGTTCGGTTTCTAAGTGCGGATCCGGGATTCAAACCCTCTGTTGCTCTGAGTGGTCTTGCTTCCAAGACCAGCACGTTGACCCTGTGCTATCCTCCATTCACTTATATATTTATATACTGTGTTACAACATCCCATTGCAACATTAATGTATTACAATTTGTTTTTTTACCCATTTTCATTCAGTTGTGTACTGTATTACAGCATCATATTCCAACATCAATTTTGTTACTTATCAATTACCTCCTACATTGTTATGGAAACATATTAATGTCATATTGAACATAATTTTCTTGATCATGGGTCAACTCAATACTCTCTACAGGATTCACAAGAATGCACTCATTTCATGTTTAGTGTTATGTCCAGTTAATGTTGTTCTGAATTTGCAGGTGAGTTTTGCCTCCTGTTGTCTAAAGGTATGTCTGCAGGTTCATTACAGACAAAACCAAGGCACAGGATTGGTGTGAGAAATTATCAGCATTTAACAGGCTTAAAGTCACTGTGTGTTTTTTATAGATTGTGTTTTAATTGCCTTAAATCACAGAGATATTTGGTTCAATTTCCGTCACCTAGATGCAGGGGAATTTTCCTCTTGGAAAGGATGACTCTAATGCCTATGGTAGTGGGATCTGGTTCCAGGTATGGTATTGAAAACAAACATAGGTATTGTATGATCTGTAAACTAAAAAAATATGTCTGAGTTGTCAAAGTCTGAAAGATATGCTGTATCACGTTTTTAGGGACATTTCTACACAATTTAGATGTCATTAAAACAGCTATTTTGCCTCGCTGTTTAGCTGACAACCACATGTCTCTAATTATTGCCATTACTAAATTATGATGGAAAATGAAAAGTTGTTTCATCGAATTAGTATGTTTGCCAACTGTACTGAAGTATAATATATTTTATATACATTTTGTGTTAAATGACTTTGGATGATAATTGTATTGTAACATGAAATAAGGTATTCATGTTTATTTAATGTTTGGTATTTGCTGTATGCAAAGTTTCATGTAAATTGTAACACACTGATGAAAATAAAAAATAATATTGTGTGTATGACAAGAGACTTTTATAGTGCACCAGTAGTCACAGAGGACCTGGAAAGGAGGCGTATTGTGTCCCCGCCTGGTATGACGAGACCCTAGTGTAAGGAGAGAGAAAGAGTGTAGGAAGATTAACATGGGGCAGGGAAATGGTTGAAGTTCTAGAGAGACATTAGGAGGGTTAATATAAGCAAGAAGAGGTTTCTTTGTGATAGTGCTTTTCTGACAAATGTGTCGAAATGAATCAGTGAGGCTTTGTTTGATCTTGGATATATATGCCACGTTGAAGAACATGAACATCTATGCAGTTTTCATTGATCTAAAACTGCCTTTGATAGTATCCCTAGAGCAAGACTGTAGCAGACATTGACGAACTTGGGTATGCCATTTGGTATAATGAGAGCAGTTCAGTCCCTTTATACTAAAAATGGGGCAGTAATCAGGCACACGGATGGCCAAACAACATGCAAAGTAAATAATGCTGTTGGAGTTAGGCAAGATTGCGTCCTTGCCCCCAGCTTGTTTTGTCTATTCATCAGTGGGGTCATTAACTTGCTGTTGGCTGAACCTACTGATGCACCATTGTTGGTAAATGAGAGAATTCCAATTCTCTTATTTGCCAATGATGCTGTCCTGCTTTCCCTTAACCCAGAGGGCCTGCAGGTGCAATTGGTTATCTTTGAAGATGTGTGCGAATTAAATGGTCTCACAGTTAATGTGCAGAAAACACAGTCAATGGTGTTTAGCAGGAGGAGGGCAAAGAGTAAACCGTGCCTCGTAACCAGATTGAGGGATGGCCCAAATGAGCAGGTCGCACAATATGACTACTTGGGAGTTTGAATGAAGGCTAATTGCGTATGGAATGATCAGGTAAACCGGGCGACACTTAAGCTCACTAGGCACTGTGGGGCTGTGTCTAGATTTACTCAGTGGCGGCTGGTGATTTTTTAAACTGGAGGGGCATAAATATTTCTCACCGATATACCATAGCAACCGAGTGCAGCGAGGGAACCCGAACCAATAAAGGGGAGTTTTGGGGGATGCTCCCTCCAAGAAAATGTTGAATAAAAGTTTTAAAAGTATGCAGTGCCGTTTTCAAACAAAAAGACTAAACATGTATTGGTTTTACAGGCAGTTCTTAAAATGAAGAATTAAGTATTCCAATACTCCAGCTTTTGGTACACTTTGCCGTGATTAATGAGGTGGTCACTCTCAACTCAGGGAGTTTATTTGCCCCCCAAGCAAAGTGGCAAGTACCCAAAGCGCTTATACAGATTCAACTTTAGTGAGGCCTCCGACCCGTCTTGCACCACCCCAACAAATACCCTCTATGCCCCCAAAGAGCTAGGAACCAGGCCATCTGTATAGTAAGAATATATATATATTTATTTAAGGTTTGACAACGAAGACTAGCAGCCAACATCAACCACCAATGCTGTGGCACTACAAAATATCACAACTTCAAATGACCTTCCATTATTAAAACAACACAGGTAACATTTTGAAATAAGCAGTCACAACTTACATCCGTTTTAATTGCAAATTAGCCAATAGAAAACATTCACAATACAATGGAAAAATCAATTTGGCTTTATTTGGAGACAGGCAGGGCTTTGGGAAAATTATTTTGGGATGCAAGTAAATAAATGGGAAATTTCATTTTTCACCCTCTATACTCACTTGAATGGCAGCATTTTAGGGTTACGTATGTTGGGATTATGGACATCCCACTTCTGTTCAGGAGTTCGGGGTTTCAAAAGGACAGTCACCAAAGTCTTTATTGTCTATACCGACTGTAACACACTGGGCATGAATTTGTTAGTTTCGAACTCTAACAACATTCAACCTGTGATTTTCTATATGGGAATTAATTCATTTAATTTCAATTCAATGCGCTAAGGAACTACACAGCTTCCCCCACCCCACAATTTAATGGGAAGGATTAAGGTGGGATATTCCCAACACAATTCTTTTTAAATGGATAGGGTGATTTTCTAAAATGGAATTAATTTTAATTGGATTCAATCAAATTAGCCAAGGGTCTTCCCAGTACCAGCCCCCTACATGCTAAGCGAGATGGAGATTAAGGCTGGCAGTTCCACCCCCACACTTTTGATGGCTTTGTGATATATCTACTTACATGGGAGGCCTTGGATAGGGGAAAACAGCAGGGATCCTCTGAGGACAGCACAGATCTGGTCAAGGGCTTCAATCAAGGATTTTCTCCTGCACCCAGGCTCCCTCTGGCTCCTCTGATGGGGGTCCCAGCTAACTTCTAGATTTCCCTGTCACGGTCTCCAATGCAAGGATTGAGGCCTCTCTGCTAGTTGTTCCTTGCAAGAGTCTGGCAGTTGACTATCTCCGGGAATAAAGTGGAACAGACCTGTTCTGATGCAAAATTGACCTCGTATACAGCTGATGACACTCCTAAATTATCATAATTCCCACAATAGGGATTGGGACACCCACTGGCTGCTGATAGGACCAGGAGTTGGGGGGTGTATGATGTAGGCTGAGGGAGGAGAAAGATTTGTCATCTCAAAATGACATGTAGGTTTTACCTTCTTGGGTTCTAACATGGGAGCTAAGCAAATTTTTCCAATAACTACATACATCTATATATGTTCTAATACTACATTTTATATTGGAAAATACTACGTTTATTTTGGCAAGCCCTGCCTCGGCAGAGACACCATTTTCTGTGCTTGGTGGCTCCACCGTAATAGTCACGAATCTGACACTACATACTTCAACATTAATTCCACCGTCTACCACTTCACCAATTTTCCAGTTCCTCACATGAATGAAAATGCAAGAATCATAATTTTGATCACAACTTAAGTTATGTACATCACAAAGATTTTGTTTTTACATGGTCCCAACTGGTGTTTTTATCCCATTTAAAATGAACCCAGGATGAGCTCGATGGGACACACAATGTACTTTTTAATCGAGAAAATGTATTCAATGTTAATCAATGGCAATGCATCTCATGAGTCTCTCAGTTTCAGATGGCCCCCACCATCTCTTGGGTTTCATTATCTATAAACATGTGACCGGCCATCTGCTGGCCCATGTTTATTCTAGCCTCTTCTCCTGAGCTTCAAAGGGTCTTTGCTCAAAGCTAATGCACACTTTATTGGGAACTTCACCTTAAAGGTAATTTCTGTTGGTCATGTTATCTGTATCACCGTAGTTCCAATCTCTCTTGCACATTTCTTATATATTTAACTGAAGCTTTAAGCATGTTTCCTTGATAAACCCAACCCCAAAGGTATTGGGTTCGAACTTTCAGCTCAGGGAGAAAAACAAGTTGCAGTTGACAATTCTGAAAGGCTAGCATATTACGTTTACCCACCATGTACATAGTATTTCAAATGTATTTATTTCCTTCCATGTGCACTTCTGCAGCCTTAAATCTGTCACATGTGCCTTTACACAAAGTCAGCATCTGCAATGCCACATGTTTTCTGGGATTCCATTCAACAAATATTAGTCATATTTCTGTTCTGAGTCACACTTTTCTTCAGCTGAGTGCCTGTACATTCTAACAAAATGGAGGGAGGCCCGTTATCGCTCATCCACTAGGCCTTATGTCGAAATCACTGTTTTGTACTGTCTTTTATATTTCAATGGAACTCCACACTTAGCCAGCCTCCCTCTCACAATCTCACAATGGGGCCCAGCATGGCCTCTCCATCTCTGTCATT
Source organism: Ambystoma mexicanum (assembly GCF_040938575.1). NCBI lineage: Eukaryota > Metazoa > Chordata > Amphibia > Caudata > Ambystomatidae > Ambystoma > Ambystoma mexicanum. Next base: position 61,407,866 of record NC_090928.1, read on the forward strand.
TTCTTTTTACCCCACAAGTCCCTGTTCCCCGTGTCAATGACTTGGTCGATCCATAGAAAAGAGCAAGGGAGAGTGGGTTTTTTGTTTTCTATTTGCTTTGGCTTATTCTATGAATTTCCTCGTTGGGGCACCTATGCTCTTTTCCTGTCCTGATGGGAGTGGCACTCCACTCTTTTTGGATTTTGGGATTTGGTCCTGGAACTCCTCCCTTTCTATGCTCTCCTACCTTGAAGCTGTGAAGGTAATGATTTATTGAGTCTGCTGAGAGTGAAAGAGAGATTAAGTATTTTATACAATACTTCTTTCCCTGGTAAAAAGGCATACAAATTGACAACAAACAACAGTTTATAATTGAAACCAAATGTTAACTATGATTTCACTTGATATACACAATTCGACAACATTATCTTTCTCTAACTTTTTTACCTTCCTTATAAGTTTGAATTGTTTTACTCCCTGTAAATGTGTGATATTCTCCATCCGGGTTTCCCTTATTTCCTTTCGTTCTTCAGATGTTTCCTGGGCTCTACCCTCACTGGATTCTTCAATCAGTCATAGCGCCTGTCTGGGGTGACAACACTTCAACTGATTGATATGGACCAATTTCTCTTCGGTATGTTCTCCTTCAGGGATGTGGATGTTATAGGCAACATGTGAGATTTTATCGACAATTTTAAAGGCAACCAACCAAGAGGGAAGGAACCTCCGCTCCTTGGTCTGGTTCCTTTGGAAATTGTACAGGTAGACCCTGCCTCCTACTTCGTACTCTTCTTGGTCATTTGTAAGTCGTAGTAGGCTTTCATTCTTTCTGCCGACTTTTCTAAATTGTGCTGAGCGTAAGCAAACGCGTGCTGAAGGTGTTTCTGTAAATTTCCAATGTACTCATGGGTAGTTAACGCGTTGATCAGGGTCCGCTCTTGAGTTCTGTAGAGCAGATGCTGAGGTAGCACCATTTTCTGTCCAGTCATGATCTAAAATTGAGACATTTTGGTTGCAGAAGACAGCGTGGACCTAATGGCCATTAGGTCAAGCAGTAATCAGATGTCCCAACTAGGTCCAGAGTCCACCAAAAACTTCATCAAGATGCCCACAATTGTTCTATTGTATCTCTCAACTTCCTCGCTTGTAGCTAGGTGGTAGGCAATGTGGAGTTTTCTCTTGTCATCACCTCGCTGGTAAAATTACTTTCTTGGTCTGACTCAATCCTTCGGGGAAGGCCGAAACGAGAGAAGATGTGATTGATCATTAGTGCGGTAGCTGTCTCCACCTTACAGTTCAGGGTCGGAAGACATTCTACCCACTTGATAAACAAGCATGTTATGGTGACCATGTACTTTTTTTTCCTCTAGAAGAGCAAATTATTGACCCGATGAAATCGACTTGCAAATCAGACCAAGGCAGTCTCATTCCCCTTTTCTGTAGGGGAGCTCTGTGTGTGAGAGAACTTGGCTGAAACTGAGCACACACAAGACACCCCTTTAAGTAGATGATAATATAGATCTCCGTACCAACAAACAGTCTTTCATTCAGAACATTTTGGAAAACTTCATCAACACCTAGAGATCCTCCTTCCTGATGTAATGGATTTTGTCAGAGGAAAATTCATGGGATCTTTAATATTGTGTCCTCTTTTTGTGAAGTAATCAAATCTGCATCTGGGGTATCTTTACTCCACTGGGCAGTTGAGAGTTCAGTATTGCCATGGGTTTAGGACCTGGTGACAGCAGTGACCTGGATCCTCCAACAGGGATTTGGTTTCTATCAGATCCCTGTGAATGGCTCCAGTTTTGGCCAACTGGTCAGCCAAATAATTTCCAGTTTTGTCTGGTCCCTCTATTTTGGAGTGACCTCTGATCTTTTTCCAATAGATGATCATCTCATTAGAGGTCACTAGATTATCAATTGATTGGATTCATTTCCCATGCTTGAGCAGTTTGTTATTCGCACAGAGCATGCCTCGATATTTCCAATTAATCAGGTGTTCCACGAACACATTCCTGACATAATCTGAATCAGTGATTATGGCCAGTTCTTTGAGTTGGTGTTGAATGGCGGTGAGGATGGCTTGATGAACAGCCATCAGCTATGCCACCTTACTACTTCAGATACCTATTTTGCACCTAGCAGAGGGTTCTGGGGCATCATTCACCCAGGCATTCCCAATGCCAGCCAGTAGTTCTTATTCACTGTGATTGTTAACTTGGGAGGAGCACCCATCCACATAAACTGTGGGTATCCCCTGACACGTGTCTTCCTCATAGACTTTATGCAGGGAAGTAAGGTATTCCTACATATTGTCATTGGTTCTTAGACTTTTGTCTTTGAGACAGTTTTCTTGAGCACAGACGTGCAAGTCAGCCAACCCTTGGCTAGAGGACTCTTCTTGTTTTGGTAATTTCTGAGCTCCAGAGGAAAGCCTTGCATGGACAGTATCCAGGAAGTCATTCTGGAATTACTCACGTTCCCTGTTTGGATTTGGTCACAAGTTGGTGAGGAGTCTCCATGATGGTGAGCTCCCCCTGGATGAATGGGCGGTAATTCTACAAAGCCCACACCATTGCCAGGAGTGCCTTTTCGCAATTGTTAAATTGTTCGACCACAGAGGACAAAGTCTTGCTTGCATATGAGATTACTTTGTTGACCTTGTTGTGCTTTTGGTATAATACCGCAGTTAAGCAAGCATATGCGAACCCTGTCTCCAATAAGAACTCCTTGTTCTTTATGAGGTAAGCCAAAAGAAGGGTTTGGGAAAGGCTTATCTTTAGTCGTTTTACTGCCTCTGATTGTTCCAGACCTCACTCCCACTTGGTGGACCAAGGGTCGAGTGACCTCTGCGTAGTCTTCCATTTTAATTTGTTTACTGATAAAGTGGTGACAGCATCCAGCATCATTACATTACTATGGGCCTCATCACGACCCAGGCGGTAAGGGGTTTACGGCAGTGTAAACAGCGCCGACCCTTACCGCCTGATTCCGAGGTCCCTTAGCGCCATGGATTTTAACACCTGCTAAAAGCAGGTGTTAAATCCTGCTTTTAGCAGGTGTTAAAATCCATGGCGCTAAGGGACCTTGTTGTTAATTACGCCACCGTAATTTACGGTGGCATAATTAACGCCTTCCCCACTCCCATTATGCCCTATGGGGCAAAAATGGGAATGGGGAAGGGTAAATGGGGATTGGGGACTTACCGCCCCGCCAACCTCGGAATGGGGTGGTAAGTCCGCCAACCACCATGGCGTAAACATAGTTTACGCCATGGTGGTAAAGGTACGACCCAGGCGGTAACTTACCGCCTGGGTCGTAATGAGGCCCTATGAGTATATGCAGTATTACAGTACATCAATTTTACATAAGTGTGAAACATTCTCCATTGTGTTCTGTGGGTGAGAGACATACAATGTACATTTTCAGAGTTCTCATACAGGTTGTGAAATAAAAGGTCTTTGCGCCTGTTTGCTTCACAGGGCCGGGCAGTCCAATCAATGATAGTGGTACGGGCACCTCGGGTATAACAATCTGGGGTATGAAGAGCAATGGTTTCTGCACCTGTTTGTTCCACAGGTGCAGGTGAGTAACGGAACAATGATAATACAGATCAGCGCCTCTGCGTTTAAATTGGTTTATTTTTAAAGATTAATCTCTGAAACACACCAGATCCTTTTCTTTGCCCCTTCCACTACGGGGGGCGCAAATCATGGGTATTCATCAATTCAATTAACATTTGTCCCCAGTCTATGCTATTATCCGCCTCCGTATCTGCCGGACCTCGGTCTCTAAGTAGCTCCATCTCTGCCATCCCCCATCGATATACATCTTTCAACCATAGCCGAATCGATGGGCCTTTCGGATCTTTCCAAGAGATCGCAATTCTGCTTTTGGCTAGTATGAGTAGAAAGGACGCTATTTTCCTTTCGGGTTTTGTTCGCTTCCCCCCTGGATGTGTCCCCCATAGGCACGTTTCAGGTGTGAGCATATAATTTCTATTAGCCCAGGAGTTTGTTTTACATACTATCTCTTCCCAAAATTCCCTGATCACCTGGCAATCCCATGTCATGTGCTAGAAACCTGCTGTGTCTTCCTTACATCTCAGACAGGTGTATGGGTGTTATGGGTTAATCATATGGCATCTGGATGGTGGGTAAAGTTGTATTGAATTAGTCAGAACCTGGCATTTCTTGATACCTTATGGGCCTGTTCCCATATTTTGACCCACTGTTTCTCGAGTAACTCTTTCCCAACATCTCGATCCCATTTCGCCATTACCGCTAGTTCGGGGAGTTTCTTCCTTTCCTTCATCGACAGGTACAAGCGTGATGTCAAGCCCCTGCTGCAGGTACCATCTAGCATCTGGTGAATCAGGGGGCTATTTTCTGGTTCGACCAGAGTTTCCTCCCATAGATCGGCTATTCTTTTTACAATTCAGGCGTAACTTAAAAAAGCCCCTTCAGACATGTCATACCGTTGGTGCCATTCCTGGATGGTAACAATTTCCCTTCTTCGTAGTGATCCCCGATTTTTGTACATCCTTTACTCTGTAGCTTTATCCTGTCATGGTTGGTCAGTATTCCTGTGATCACTGGATCAAAGCTCATATGTGGATGTGAATTCCGAGATTTCCCCCATACCTGTTTCCAGATTTCCCGTGGCACTGGATAGATCTTTCCCTAGTCGCCATTGGGTCCCATAATATTACAATTCCTTTCCTATATTACAGGAAACCCCCTAATAAATGTTTCAGATCTCATTCTGATGTGTCTACCCAGTTGGAGACTGTTTGCAATTGGGCTGCTGTGTGGTATACATCATAATCAATCTGGCAATGTGAGTCCCCATGCCGTGTGTGGCCTTCGCAGTGTGGTAAACACTACCCTCTGTCTATACGATCCCCAAAGCAGTTCTGTTAAATACGTTTTTAGTAGCTTAAAGAATATTTTTTTGATCTTGTTAGGGATGTTGATAAAAAAATACAACACCCTGGGTAACACCACCATTTTACACAGGGCTATTTTCCCCATCAAAAAAATCAGTAAGGTGTTTCAGAATTTTATGGATTCTCCTGTACCGGCCAGTGCTCTACCTGTATTAAACTCAAATGTTTCTTCTAGTTTGTGGAAGATTGTGATTTCCAGGTAGCGAAAGGATTCTGTCTCACAGCAAATCCCCCATTTCTGGAGTAAGTTTACAGGTTGCACGCTTATTGCTCCCAGAGGGAAAACCAATGATTTCTCCTCATTCACACTATAGCCCAACAGTTTCCTGAAATTGGCCAATACTTCTAGTATTATCGGGATATTAGCCCTGGGGTTACTTACATATATCAGTGCGTCATCTGCATACAAGGTTATATTGTGCATTATACCGCAAACTCTGATCCCCGTCTCCTGTATGTAGTGCCTGAAGTATCCTGCCAGAGGTACTAGCGCTAGGGCGAATAATATTGGCAACGCCGGGCTACCCTGTCTGGTTCCTCTTTCTAACAGCCACTTCTCGGACATCCAGTCGCCCGTTTTCACTCTTGCCTGGGGGCTAGCGTACAGTAATTGGATCCACTGTTGCATTTTGGGTCCCATCCCTATTTCTGCTAGGACTTTGAATAACCATTTCCACTCCACAGAATCAAAGGCCTTTGTAGCATCTAAGGCCATCAGGGCTAGTTCTTCTTCTGAGTGGCAGACTTGTGACATTATAAAGAGTAGTCTCCTGATATTTATGGAAGTATTTCACCCCCCTATAAAACCACATTGATCAGGGAGTATGATGTTAATAACAGCCTTCTCTAACCTCAGTGCTATTATCTTCTACAATATCTTCGTTTTGACATTTAAGAGTGACATGGGTCTATATGATCCACAATGAATGGGGTAATTTTGAAGTTTTAGGATAACTGTTATCAGTGCTTCTCGCATTGATTCGGGAAGGACTCCTTGGATGAAGGCCTCCCCATAGACTCTCTGTAGCACCAGGAGCAGTATATCATTGTATTCTGGATAGTACTCCACCAGCAGGCCGTCTGTCCCACCAAGGGATTTTCCTTTCTGCATTGTTTTGAATGCCCATTACATTTCCTCAACCTCTATGGCTCCCTCCAGCATTTCTCTCTGAAGTGTCATCAGTTTGGGCATGCATGCTATCTCTAGTAGGTCTGACGCCTCCTCCTTCCAATATGTCCCCTCACTTGAGTACAGTAACTTGTAGTATTCCTTAAAGACCCCATTGATCCGTTGTTGTGTGGCTACTCTGGATCCCATGCTATCATTGATTTGTGTGATTCCCTCCGAATCATCCACGCTAGTAAACAACCCGCTTTATCCCCTTCCCTGTGTACCAATTCTGGTATAGCGGTCTCTATTGAATTTAGTTGGGGCTTCTCGGAGTGAAGTTTTAGATATGATGCCTCTGCCAGGTCCTGCCCCACTTTTTACCCCTTACCCAGGTCAATCTCTAGAGCCCTAATACCTACCACATTCGATATACACACCCCTCATACTGTTACCTTAAGAGCCTCCCACAGAATACCCTCTTTGTCTACCGATCCTTCATTGTCCTTCAGAGTTGTATTAAAGGCTCTATCTTTGAGTTGTTCTACTCCTAGTTTCCAGGTTGGTATCGGTGGGCGGTGACATCCCAACTGTAGTACCGTTAGCAATGGGGCATGGTCGGATATCACCTTCCCTAGATATTCTGTCTGGGTGAATCTATGTGCGCCTTCAGTGCCCGTGAACAAGTAATCTAGGGGAGAGTGTGCCCCATGTACCGGTGAATAGAATGAATACTCCATGTTGTTTCTGTGTGATCTCCTCCATAGTTCCTGCAGGTCCAGTTCCTGCACCATTCTATAGAGGGAGCGTGATGAACAGGGGTGTTGGTAAGCTCCTGTACCCGTTCGGTCTGTGTTTGGGTCTAAATAACAGATAAACCCCCCCACCGATTAGAATAGTTGGTCTATCTTTGCCTATTAACTCGCCTACTTTTGGAAGTAATCTTCATTGTCTGTATTGGGTGTGTATGAATTCACCATGCATAAGTTGTGTCCCTCTAATATGCCCTGCATGGTATATGTCTGTCCTTCATCATCCCCCTTGATTGTCTCCAGTCGTAGTGGTATTTTGGCATCCACCCAGATGAGCACCCCCCGAGAATATGATGAATACGAGTTTCCCACTAGTGTGCCTCCCCACCTTCTTTGGAGATCTGTTAGACCTTTCTCACTCATATGCCTCTCTTGCAATAGAGCAATTCCCCCAAGATTTCCCCTGTATTGGTTTTGCCACAATTTCCCTCTGTTTCCCTGAGTGTTCCCATTGCTACCAAGATTAATTACCCTTACTTCCAAGCTTTGAACCACCCTTTGGGTGCACCATTTTTTTTTTATGTCGCTGGTTTGTAGGTGGTGTGTTACCCTTGTTAGATTTGTGCTGTCTACTCAGTTTTTATTCCTTTTACCCTCTTCTCCCACTCCCTCCCACCCTCCCGGCTCCCTTCCCCTTTAGTTTCCCGTTCTCCCCCATATTTCTCACAGGAACTAGTTCCTGCCTTAAACTGTGACAGAACTCTGTCTCTGAATATTAAAAAAAAGACACAGTTTGGACTGCTCAGTCCTTCGGTCTCCCTTATGTTGGCGAGACTGGCGGGTTCGCAGTCAGGGGTTCAGCCTCAACATTGGCTGTGGACTCTAAGGCCCCTCCTCTTCCTCCTTCGTGGTGTAGTGAATTGTCTTTCATTCAAAGGAAACGTTCTCTTGGTCTGCTGTGAGAATTTCTTCTCATTTCCCTCTTTTTTGTATTTGCTCTGTTCATCGTTGCTTTCCTTGAGGTTCTGATTCTGTTATTTGCCAGTGCAGTGGGTCTTTATCACTCTTGGTCTCCTCTGTCTTTTTGCGCTTCTGGGTCAGTGGGCCGGCCATATTTGGATTCTATCCAGATCCAGGCTTCATTAGGTGTAAGGAAAAAGTACGACTGGTTATCTGTCAACACCTTCAGTTTTGCTGGGAAACATCATGTAACGAAGGCCATGGTCTCGGAGTTTCTTCTTTACTGAGTTGAAGGATTGCCTCTGTCTCTGTACCTCTTGTGTAAAATCCGGAAATATCAGGATTCATGCATTTTCCAAGTGTATGTTCCCCAGTCTTCAAACTTCTTGCAGGATCACATCACAGTCTCTGAAGTTAAGCAGTTTGGCTATTATTGCACAGGGTGGGGTGCCTGGGGGTAGAGTGCGGCCTGGTACACAATGTGCTCTTTCCACCGTGAACAATTTGGAGAGGCCGCAGGGCCGCAGTGTTTCCAGTACAATTTTCTCCATGAAGATTTCCGTACTATCCCCCTCCATTCGTTCCGGTACTCCTACCCATCGGATGTTACAACTTCTAGAACATCCTTCAGCATCCTCCGCTCTATCTTAGAGGGTTCTTGTGGCCCCCACAAGTCCCTGGATTTTAGTGTGCATGTTTTCAACACATACTCCAGGTTTCGTATCCGTTGACTCTGCTGATGCCACCCTTTTGTTTACTTTCCTCAGGTCCGCTCACACCAATGAGACGTCCAGCCCTACTTCTTGGATCCTGGTTTCCAACACTTTCCGTGGATCTTGAATGGCGGTCATGAGGTTCTCTAAGGTCACTCCCCTGTCTCTGCAGGTGTGCCTGGGTCTCCCTCTTGCTGGCCATGGGTCTGTTTGCCCATTTTTGGCTTGGTGCCAACATACGATTCAATTTTTTGTTAGCCTTTCACCATTTTGTGGGTGATTGTCTCGCGGGCTCCTGTGAATATGTCCCCAGCCTTGTCGGTCGATTCTATGGCTGGTTCTCCTTCTACTTCACTCCATACTAGTCTCTTCCTGGTCTAGTGTGTCCTCTATGTGGCTTTCTCCATACAACCGACTGCACTGGAGGATGTGCCTCAGGTTTTCTGAATATCCTTGTGTCTTTGTATCCTCCTTAGTCACTGAGAGTCATTCTCCCTAAACTAACAGCGTTGCTGCACTCTTCATCTGCGCAAATTCTCCATTGGCCATTGGGTTTGATTATCCCCAGTAAAGGGCTGTTAAAGGCACTGTGGATTGGACAAATTATCCCATGGGATTCTACATTTTTAATGATCTCTGTGAGTGACTCTATAGACACGAGAGGTAACCGGTATTGCTTCACAGATACTGGAGCCATCTCGGGGTCATAGGGCATGGTAGTTGAATGTATCTCTGTGCGTCCACAATCATATGAATCCACTGCAAAGATATCCTGAAAATCCAGAAACACCTGTTTCAGCTTCTGTTTTAGCTCCTCGGTCTCTTCGACCATCTGTTTAAAGCCTGGAAAGACCTCGGGCTTGGCAATTTCTGCAGTATCTACCAGTTGGGAGTAGAGATTTCTTGTTATGCTTTTGCCCTGGATGTGAGGTTCCAAGGATGGGAGGTAGTCACTAGTGAGTTGGAATACCACCTCATCCTTCCTGATGTCACAGGTCACCTCTTCCCCACCATAAGGGTGGGAAGAGTACACCAAGAAATTCCCCTCTTGACTAGTGAAAATCTTTTCCAGAGGGAGATCGTTGTCTATATGTAAGCAGTCATTTGGAAATGGTCCAATGATCTCATTACCTAAATCAATAGAATAATGTTTGGCATCTAGCGCCATTCCAGTAAAGGTGTCTGCGCCCAAAGTGATACTTTGAGGGTCGGTGTTATCCACCAATATTCGGATGGTGTCATATTCTAGGAAAAATAGCTGTTCACCCTTTAGCTGGATGTCAGTCGGTTTTTCATCATCTTTTGTCATGGGATTTGGGTTCTCCTCTAATTTTGGAATGATATAAAACTTCAGAGTATTTTCCTCCAGTGTGGAATTCCACTTAAAACTGGGAGGGAGGTTGATTTTAAAACATGGAGAAGGGCTCCCATCACCAGTTTATTCTCCTACAGAGATGACGGTGATGGCTGGGACTTGATTGTTCCTAAAATGGAATTCTATTTTGTCGAACCACTGTTCAATCATGTGGCATGTGCCATTCAAACTCACATAATTTGTGCTTTGTTTTAATTTGATTGCCCGGTTATTCTGAGTCCAGAGGATCTTATTCATGCAGTCAATCAGGGGTAATAACCTCCAAAGGTGCTCATTCCCCAATAGGCAAGGTGTGCCCTCTGGAGTGACGACTATCACCAGGTGTTTCACCCTATGTCGCCCAATTTTTCTCTCCAGATCCACAGTCCCTTCGACAGAAATATCATTCCCATTAAAGTTTTGGAGTTGTCCAGGAAGAGGTGTGAGGTGAATTTGGTGACTCTCCCCACCCCTTCCTGAATTTAGTTGGTCAAAGGCCTTTTTGGATAGGAGGAGGAGGGTGGCTTGGGATCCAGTATCCACCAGTGCTGATAACGCACACTGACCCTATACCTTCATGGACGCATACCTCTTCCTTCTCTCTCCTCAAGGGGGCAAAGAAAATGTGCATTCTGTGCAGCTTGGCAGTTAACTTTTTTATATTGAACCCTGACACTGTGTGATCTTGGGCAGTTTTCGGTGTCTTGGAATCTGTAAAAACGTTTTTGCGCCCAGAAAAAAGTGGGGTTGGGAAGTCCCCTTTTACCCCCGATTCTTTACTGTCCCCCTTTTCCTGGAGATAGTTAACTGAACTTGTTTGGGGGGGGATACCTCTAGGATTTCTGGGTCCTCTGAGTGACAATGTTTGGGTTTAAGAGCTTCTTGCTCTGGGTCAGTTTCCATACTTATCCCATCGATATCAGGGTCTTTTGGGGCTCATTTGTCCTTGGGAGGGATCCCTTCATCTCTTAAAGATAAGATTTCTTCACTGAATCGTCCAGAGATTCTTATCCTTCAAAAGGGATGATGCTAACTTCCTCCACAAAGTGGATTGTCTTTGGCTTTTAATTTCTCCTACTTATCCTCTGTTCCCTAGGTTCCAACTTTATGTTCAGGCTTAGAGGTTTCCAGGGGTTCTGCTCCGGTGGGAAAGGAAGCTTCCTCCATGGCTTCACATTTCCCTTCCACCCATGCTCCCTCCTGTGGAACCTGTTGGTTGTCGGAGGTTTTTTCCTGTCATTGCTCCGGGGCACCAGACCTGGGTTTCGACTTATTCTGGACAGCAGTTTTCAGCTGAGGGTGCTGCTGAGCCCTCAACATGCGACCCAGGTCTTCAGTTAGTTGTTGGATTTAACGTTCCAGTTGTGATATTTATTTTGGTCTGGATTCATAATTTTGTGCTCCCCGATGGGGTGGCTGTCCCTTCTCCCAGAGTAGGTTGGGTATTGGGAGTTTCCCTGATAATCATCCATCCTAGGTCTCCCTTCTCTGGGATTTGGGAATCTGTTGTCCTGAAAACAAGGGAGGAGGATTATTCTGGAAATTGGGTTTCGAAGAGTATCTGGGAAAGAAACTTAAGTTGGGGTAGATTATTTCTTCCCTCCTGAGGGAAGTTCTGGGGGAAGTTTTGAGGAAGGTTTCCTAGGGCAGTACTTACCTAATTGGATGCCCCCCCCCCCTTGTGCCAGGGGATTCCATACATACCCCAGGATGGTTCTGTTACGTTTGTATCTTGGACTGATATAGGTGGCAGGATCAGATGGAGCATTGATCTGGTACCCTGTCTGGCTACCACACAATTGGGTTGGATCCATGGGTCTCCTCTGCCTCACATTCTGTTTGTTGGTGGAAGGAGTATTTTTAACCCCCCCGTCTCCAAGTGCAATATGGGAGAACTTTTCCCCTCTGCTACCTTTGCAGTGGTGGGTGTGTTTGATGGTTTGGGGTTTTTAGGGTTGTTTTTGTTTTAAGAGGGCTTTTGGACCTCATAAATCCAGGCGGCCTGTTCTATCACCCAATCCAGGGTCCTACGCTCATGGAAATCCCTAACTAGCTGGGTCATAATGTATTTCGGGACCCCATGGAAGTATGAGTTGATGAACTCCCGGCTATTGGTGTTCACCCACCTAGAGGTCAGTGCAAATGCTCGCTTCAGCTCCTGCATGAATTCTCTAGGTGCTTGGTTTTCCCCACACTGCAGGTTGTATGCCAGCTTGCAGGCCTCCTGCTGGTTCCTATGAATGGAGAAGTGTTTCAGAATGGCCGCCTTGTAGGTGGACCATTTTTGGTGTTCTTGGTCCTCCAGCCCTGCAGAGAAGCTGGAGTATTCAGGGAAAATATCCATTTGACAAACTACATGGAGTTTCTATCATTGTTAATACCAAATTAAGTCATCATTTGATCATAAAGCTCTCGATGCTCCCATGCTGAATATTTGGTGTTCTTATGGTAGGGAGTCGTAAAGCTCTTTATGGCCTTTATCTGCCATATTGGGTCTTTCACAAGACCTCTCTTCTGTTTGGCCGACTTTCTTTTCCGCTGAACCTGATTCCACTCACCCTCTGACTTAGAGCTGCTGCTATTGGTGATCCATTCCCTGTCCTCTACATGCCCCCTACCTCTATGACACTGGGAAAACCTCGCAGAATTACAGGGCCTGGACTCTTCTGTGGTGATGTGGGCTCTCAGGGTCATTTCCATTGTACTTCCCTTTTCGTACCGGAGAGTACTCATCCTCCTCATCCCTCCTTCCAGGATGCTCTTTTGAGGCCTAAACTCTGGTCCTTCTCTTTCTGCGAAGCGGAACACGTGGTCCCTTTGTAACTACATTTTCTGCCAGTCCAACTCCCGTAACTTTTCATCACAGGAAACCTCCTGGTCAGAAGTACATGCCAGGGTATTTATAAATTCCCAGGGCCCTCTGGTTCGGCCACCTTCCCTTATACTTGGTAACCCTGAACCCTCATCGATGTAGGATAAGGACTGGCCTTCAGGAGCAGGCCTGGTTGAGTCCAGCTCCCTCGTGTTTCCCTGTACTTGAAAACTGGCAGGTATGAATTCAGCTGTACCCTGTACATATGAGGTGGTGAGTTGACTTGATGTCCCTGGTAAAGAGGTCATCACTCTATAATTGGAGGGTGATTTGCCATACCCTCACTGGTCAGAGTGCCTCAAAACCTGTTTATACTTAACTATTTCACTTCCCAACCTCTCACATCTGTTTTTCTCAGTCCCTAGCTCTTGGTGATATGCAGAGGCCTGAGTTCTCAATTCTGACAGCAGTGCTTCAGTGGCTTTGAGCACGTTGCGTTGTGCCAAAAAATCTGTCTCTTAGTGCCTTGTTCTTTCACAATGGAACTCATTTTCCATCTGTGAGGCTTGTATCGTCTGCGCATATTCTTGTTCAGGAGACTAATCTCCTCCTCTTGTGCAATGTTGGCTTGTGTTGCCTGCTCTATGTCAACCTCTGCTTGCCTTACTTGTTCCATTCATTTTGCATTTTCTAGTCTCATGTCAGTCAGTTCCTGAGAACATAACTCACTTTTCTCTATGTCCACCCTTAATTGACACACTTCCTGAAACAGGGCACTATTCCATTGACTTAATGTGTTATTTTCTTCCCTCAACTGCTCTCTCTCTGCTGTTTCAAGGTGTTCAGATCTTGGTGCATCTGATCCAATTAATTCTGAGATTTAACCTTAAGAATTAACTGGCTGTTTTCAGCTTTCAGTTGTTTAACCTGTGCTTGAAATGTGAAAATGTCCTCTAAGCAGGCTCTATTGTGAACAACTTGCTCATTTAATTTGTGTTGATTTGCGCTCTGGTTTTCAACACATTATTTATGGTCCCTATGCAGTACAGAAAATTGACCCTCTTGCTCTCCATTTTCTTGCTGCTGTGTTTTCAACTGATTTTTTAACTGTTCAATAATATTTTCTAAGTCTTGGCTCTGTTGCGCTTTCTGTTCTAATTGTTGCAGCTCTTTCTTGGCTTGATCCACAAGCTCAGCCTGGTTTTGCACAGAGGTCACACTATTCTGGTGTCCTTCTTCCATGATTGGCATATGGAAATACATGTATGCTGTGTGCTGAGCCATTTTAATTTGCTCAACTTTCTGGTCTGTGTCATGTAGAAGTTTATCAGTGCCTGATGTAACAACCCATTTTCCTGCCACATGTCAACATTTGCAGAGGTAACCTCCTGCATCATTCTGGCTTGCCACAGTTCAGGTTCTTGTTCTACCCATTCACCTTTAATAAACAATTTGGATAGGAGGTGCTTCCTGGCCATATTCATTTCTATGGTGCTCATTCTGAAATGTGTTCTGCACCTTATATACTCTCAATGCAAGGGCAAAAATCTCAACCCTGTTGGTGCTTAGTTTCCACTCACAATAACAACTTACAATTAACACTTTTTTATCTATAGACCACCCTGGAACCCAGGGTACAGGTCTGAGTGGCACCTAAACAATGCAAATACAACTTTCTATCCACTGCAATGCAATTATACTGAAATGAACAGTCTGCTGCTACCGCACTGTCACAAGTGAAAAAGCTCTCTAATCTGGGCCACAAGCCCCCAGCTTTGTTGTGATTAATCAAGCGGTCACCCTCAACTCAGGGAGTTCCTTCCCCCCAAGCAAGGTGGCACGCACCGAAAGCGCTTATACAAGTTCAATTTTAGTGAGGCCTACAACCCGTCTCGCACCACCCCAACAAATACCCACTATGCCCCAAGGAGCTAGGAACCAGGCCTTCTGTATAGTAAGAATATATATATTTTTGTTAAGGTTTGACAAAGAAGACTAGCAACCAACTTCAACCACCAATGCAGTGGCAGTACACAATATCACAAGACCAAATTACTTTCTGTTATTAAAACAACACAGGTAAAATTTCGAAATATTCAGTCACAACTTACATCAGATTTAATTGCAAATTAACCAATAGAAAACTGTAACGCTCACCTGATTCCCGCAGAGGCGCCGGTCTTGACTGGGCAACTACCGTATCTTCAAAGGTGATGTGTAGCACCCGGTTGGCTCTTTGGGCTGGACCTCTGTGCACTGTATGCCTGACGTGTAGAGTAAGATGTCTGCAGATAGAAAATATGGGGTTAATGAACTGGGGTTATTGGGGTGTCCCTATCTCTTTCCTCTTCTCCTCTCCTGTAGACCCCAAAGGTTAACGCTCTCACCTTAGGTAAGTGAATGCCGAGCTCTCCATCTGCCTCGGGGCAGGGTGCTGTAGCCAGTTTCTTCACTGGCTAGGTAGCGCAGGCCTCTTGACTTCAGAGGACTGCTGTCCGTCGTTTACTGCACGAACGGTAAGTTTCGAGTCATTCAAATGTCTTTTTAAAGTCTTTAGTAATGATGTCTCTTGTTTTGCAGGGTTCCGGCGATGGCGGATGACGGGCTGAAGTGAGTTGAAGATGGAGCCCGTGTGATGAATAGAAGCGCCTGGAAGCACGTGAGTAAGCGCTTGTTGCCTGCTTCACGATGCGCTCTAACTGTCTTTTTAGTTTGCAGGTACGAGTTCGGAGCGGCTGCAGGGTGCCGGAATACCCACTGGATTAGATGTGGAAAGGAGTAATGGCACGTGAGTATTAAAGTTCCCCAATGTCTTTAAACGCACCTTGTTTTGTCTTTCAGATGCGGATGCAGCGCCGAAGGCCTCCGGAGCGTGCGAAGAGTTGGTAAGCTTTTGTCTTTCAGATGCCGGAATGCAGTATGAAGACCTCCGGAGCGCACGAAGAGTAGGTAAGCCTTTGCCTTTCTGATGCCGGAATGCTAACCTGTTCTTTCTTGTCTTTATAGGTGTTGCTGAAGACTGGATTCAGGATGGTAAGCCTTTGCCTTTCAGATGCCGGAATGCTAACCTGTTCTTTCTTGTCTTTATAGGTGTTGCTGAAGACTGGATTCAGGATGGTAAGCCTTTTTCCTTAGGCCCAGGACTGGATGCAGAAGACACGATGAGCGTCCTGCTGCAGAGGGTGCAGAATAACGCAAAGCAAGATTCATCCACCGGGTGTGGTTTAAAAAGCCTCCTGTAGTGCTTAGGTGTCTCCTTCCACAGCCACGCCTAAGTAAGAAAAGAGTTCCTGGTAAGAAAAGAGTTCCTGCCTTCCAGAAGAGTTCCAGTGTTCTAAATCTAGGGAGTGGCTCCAGCCCCACCCAACAGGAAAAGTAGTTCCAAACAGAAGAGGATCAGAGGCTCAACTGGCAGGCAAGTAAGCAGCATGGTCTGCTGCAGGTAAGTCCACCCAAGCATTATGAGCCCGGCGCTTCCAGCGCTGGGACTGGGCATATTTATGAGCCTGGTGCCACTGGCGCCAGGACTGGGTCCAAAAGGTCCCAATTGGGACTGGTTGGCACTCTGAACCTGGGTTATGGATCTGCTTCCAAGGGAGTTGGGAAAACCCTGACCTTTTGGAAGCAGAGATCATGACAGTACCCCCCCTCAAGGCCCCTCCCAAACCGGGCTTCTCCGGGGGTTTTGGCTTGTCAGGAAATGTTCGGTGAAATCTTTTGATTAGGCGAGGAGCGTGGACATATTCAGCAGGTTCCCAGGATCTCTCTTGGGGGCCGTAGCCTTTCCACTCAATTAGGTAGAATAGTTTAGATTTGGAGATCTTGGAGTCCAGAATGCTTTTGACTTCAAACTCGATTTCTCCATCCACTAGGATAGGTTTTGGAGATTTGGTTAGTCGGGTTTGAGGTTGCACGGGTTTTAACAGAGAGACGTGGAAGACCGGATGTATCTTCATGTGCGGGGGCAAGTCCAACTTGACCGCTACTGGGTTTACTATGGTAGTGATGGAATAGGGACCAAGGTATCTTGGGTTGAATGTGCGTGGCCCTTTTAGAGATAGATATTTGGTGGATAACCAGACTTGATCCCCTACTTGATAGTGAGGGGCTTCCTTCCGATGTTGATCTGCTCCTTTCTTGTATTGTTCTTTAGCCCTTTGAAGGTGAGAAACAGCTTCCTTAAAGGCTTGGGTGATTGTAGAATGTAGGTAGTCTACTGCTGGTGTTTCAAGATCTTGGAGGGGAACCAACTCTGAGGTTCGAGGGTGACTGCCGTACAAAAGAAAAAACAGGGTTTTCCCAGTTCCCGAGTGGACAGAGTTATTGTAGGCATACTCGGCTATCCAAAGGATATCTTTCCAAGTTTTTTCAGTTTGTTGCAGCATGCAGCGTAAATACTGTTCCAGAGTTTGATTGGTCCTCTCGGTTTGTCAGTCGGTCTGAGGGTGGTGACTGGTCGATAGTCTCACATCAATTTGAGCCGACCGACAGCAACTTCGCCAAAAATGAGAAATAAATTGACTACCTCGATCCGAAATTAGAACCGAAGGAAAACCGTGCAGTCGGACGATGTTTTCGAGAAATTCTCGGGCCAGAGTTGCTGCTGTTGGCAAGCCTTTGAGCGGAATGAAATGCGCCATCTTGGAGAATAAGTCCACGATTACTAGAATCGTATTGTATCCGGAGCATGGAGGTAGATCGGTGATGAAGTCCATAGAAAGCGTATGCCAAGGGCGAGGTGGGATGTCAATAGGGCGTAAGAGGCCTGCTGGTCTTTCCTTTTGACTCTTGTTTTGGGCGTATACTCCACAGGACATTATAAAGTCTCTGATATCTTTTTTCCAAGACGGCCACCAGAAGTAGCGCTTGATCTTTTCTGAGGTCTTGGCTATACCGGGATGACCTTCCATTAAAGAGTCGTGATAACAAGAGATTACTTTTTTCTGTAAATCTGTGCTGGGTAGGTATAATCGTTCTTGGAAATACAATAAGTTGTCCTTTACTGCAAAGTCCTTTCCCTGCAGATGCCAATTCTGTATATCTGCTGGAGTTACAAGTTGCCTGGCTTTATCCTTAACTTCCTCTATGGATTCTGTGGCGATTACACCCAGAATTCTTTGTTCGGGAATGATTGGTACAGGTTTAGGGTTGATCAAGTGTTCTTCCACTCCCATCCGAGAAAGGGCATCGGCTTTACCGTTCTTTGTACCTGGTCGATAGGTAATTATGAAGTCAAACTCGGCAAAGAATAATGCCCAACGGAGTTGTCTAGAGGATTGGGCTTTTGCGGTTTTCAAATATTGCAGGTTTCGGTGATCCGTAATCACAGTAACGGTGTGTCGGGCCCCCAGCAGATAATGCCGCCAAGCCTTAAAGGCAGACTTGATAGCCAGAAGTTCCTTGTCAGTAATCGTGTAATTGACTTCAGGAGGCGAGAATTTGCGGGACCAAAATGCCACGGGATGCAACTGATTGGTTACCGGGTCCTTTTGTGATAGAACTGCCCCCATGGCAAGGCTTGAAGTTTCAGTTTCCACGATGTAGGGGAGTTCGGGGAGAGGGTGTTTTAAGATTGGTGCAGAGATAAATTTAGTCTTCAAATCCTGGAAAGCTTGTTCCGCCTCGGTAGACCATTCAAAACGTTTGTTTTTCTTTAACAAGGCAGTGATGGGCTGGACTATTCGAGAGAACTCGGGGATAAACCTGCGGTAAAAGTTAGCGAAGCCTAACATGCTTTGCACACCTTTTACGGAGGATGGTGATGGCCATTTGAGAACTGCATCGACCTTCTTTGAATCCATACGCACCCCGCCAGGTGATAATATGAATCCCAAGAATTCAACTTCAGTCACGTTGAAAACACATTTTTCCAATTTAGCGAAAAGTTTGTGTTGACGCAATCTTTCGAGGACCATTTTCACGTGTTTCCGATGTTCAGATTCCGATGAAGAATAAACGAGGATGTCGTCAATGTAAACAACAACACATACATCTATGAGCTCTCTGAGGACATCGTTCATAAAATATTGAAAGGCGGCCGGGGCATTGCAAAGTCCGAAGGGCATGACCTGATATTCAAATAGCCCATACTTGGTGCGGAAGGCCGTCTTCCATTCATCGCCCTCTTTTACTCGTACCAGGTGGTAAGCTCCTCTAAGATCCAGCTTTGTATATATGCATGCTTTTCTGACTTGGTCCAGGAGTTCAGGGATCAAAGGTAACGGATATCTATTCTTAACGGTGATCTGGTTCAGGGAGCGATAATCGATACAAGTTCTAAGGTCTCCTTCCTTTTTTGGAACGAAGAACAAAGCTGAAGAAGCAGGGGACTTGGAAGGACGAATAAACCCATTTGCCAGGTATTGATCCAGGTATTGTCGAAGGTGAAGGTTCTCAGGCTCGGTGAGGGCATAAATTCTACTACAAGGAGGAGTAGATCCAGGTATCAGGTCTATCTGGCAGTCATAAGACCTATGAGGAGGTAGAGAGTTAGCCTGATCCTTCCGGAAAACATCTTGGTATTCTAGGTATTCGGGAGGTAACTGGGGAGTCTCTGAAGAAATTTCGGCCAGTGCAACACCAGGTGGAGGGTGACAAGTAGAGACACATTCTGGAAACTGGACCGTTCTTGCTCGCCAATCGATCAGAGGATTGTGTTTCTCTAACCAAGGTATTCCTAGAATAATCTGAAACTGAGGGGCCTTGATCACATCGAACACGATCTTCTCATGGTGTCCATCTTGACTTACTAGCGTCACTTCTTGAGTGGTATGCGTTACTGGCCCGGAGGCTATCTCCGTACCATCCACCGTAGTAATGACGTCCTTTACAGCCTTGGGACAAAGAGTTAGATTCATCCTCAAAACCATTTCATGATCCACATAATTGCCGATGGCACCGCTGTCGACGTAAGCTTCAATTGCATGTAATCGATCCGGATTATCAGGGCTAATGAGGACCATAGGTATCACGAAATGCGAGGTCACGGAACTGGTTTTTACGCTCGGCAAGAGGACCTCTATTCTTGTCGGGCGAGGTCGTTTCCCTGCTCAGAGTTTGTAACTTTGGTAACTGCAGCTCCTACTGCCTTCTTGGCAGGTTTCACCGGACAGTCTCGAAGAAAGTGCCCTGAGTTTCCGCAATATAGGCATAATTGCAACTGTTTCCTCCTTTCCCGCTCCCGTTGTGTTAGAGGACCTTTCAGACCCCCTATTTGCATGGATTCCCCGGAGTCTACTCCTTTGGAAGGAGTTGGCGGTTTGGAAAATACTCGAGCATCAAACTTGGAACGATCGGCCTTCCTGTTCTGCAGCCTGTGATCTATTTGAACGACCAAGTCTATGTAATCCGAACAGTCTTGTGGGGGATTCACTACTTGGGCTAAAACGTCTTTGAGCTCTCCACGTAGACCTCTATAAAACAGCGTAATCCTTTTGTCCTCAGGCCATTGAGTTTCCACTATTAGTCTATTGAAAGATGCAATATAAGCCAAAAGGTCTTGATTACCCTGTCGCAACGAAAGAAGCTCATTGTCCAAGGCCTGTCCCTGTGAATGTCTTGCGAACAGTTTTTCCATACTAAGCTGAAAGGCTTGAAAATCATGGAGAACCGGATCATCTTGATGAACTAGAGGGATCGACCAGTCTGCCGCATTGCTACTAAGGTACGAAAGTACAAAAGCTACTTTAGCTTGATCAGTTGGAAAGGCTGCTGGCCGGCTTAAGAAGTGCAACTGGCACTGATTGATAAATACTGCAAACCTCTTTGGGTCACCAGAAAATCGCTCGGGCGGAGCCAGAGGTACATTCCCAGGTAGGTTGATCTGCACTGGATTCATAGAGGATGTTGAAGGAAGATTTGCCCCTGATGCGGGTAACGGGGTCTGTCCGGCTTGTGACTGTAGCACTTCTCTAGCAAGATTGTCTGTTCTCTCCTTGGAAATAATTAGTTCCCTTCTTAGAGCATTCGTTTCCTGACGAGTTGCATGCACTTCTGCCCTTAGTTCCCCAAGTAACCGGGCTAGGGGTTCAGTATCCGAGGTTTCCATAGCGCCTGGGCGAGAGTTTTGCGGTAGGCTTTGCGTTCTGTAACGCTCACCTGATTCCCGCAGAGGCGCCGGTCTTGACTGGGCAACTACCGTATCTTCAAAGGTGGCTCTTTGGGCTGGACCTCTGTGCACTGTATGCCTGACGTGTAGAGTAAGATGTCTGCAGATAGAAAATATGGGGTTAATGAACTGGGGTTATTGGGGTGTCCCTATCTCTTTCCTCTTCTCCTCTCCTGTAGACCCCAAAGGTTAACGCTCTCACCTTAGGTAAGTGAATGCCGAGCTCTCCATCTGCCTCGGGGCAGGGTGCTGTAGCCAGTTTCTTCACTGGCTAGGTAGCGCAGGCCTCTTGACTTCAGAGGACTGCTGTCCGTCGTTTACTGCACGAACGGTAAGTTTCGAGTCATTCAAATGTCTTTTTAAAGTCTTTAGTAATGATGTCTCTTGTTTTGCAGGGTTCCGGCGATGGCGGATGACGGGCTGAAGTGAGTTGAAGATGAGCCCGTGTGATGAATAGAAGCGCCTGGAAGCACGTGAGTAAGCGCTTGTTGCCTGCTTCACGATGCGCTCTAACTGTCTTTTTATTTTGCAGGTACGAGTTTGGAGCGGCTGCAGGGTGCCGGAATACCCACTGGATTAGATGTGGAAAGGAGTAATGGCACGTGAGTATTAAAGTTCCCCAATGTCTTTAAACGCACCTTGTTTTGTCTTTCAGATGCGGATGCAGCGCCGAAGGCCTCCGGAGCGTGCGAAGAGTTGGTAAGCTTTTGTCTTTCAGATGCCGGAATGCAGTATGAAGACCTCCGGAGCGCACGAAGAGTAGGTAAGCCTTTGCCTTTCTGATGCCGGAATGCTAACCTGTTCTTTCTTGTCTTTATAGGTGTTGCTGAAGACTGGATTCAGGATGGTAAGCCTTTGCCTTTCAGATGCCGGAATGCTAACCTGTTCTTTCTTGTCTTTATAGGTGTTGCTGAAGACTGGATTCAGGATGGTAAGCCTTTTTCCTTAGGCCCAGGACTGGATGCAGAAGACACGATGAGCGTCCTGCTGCAGAGGGTGCAGAATAACGCAAAGCAAGATTCATCCACCGGGTGTGGTTTAAAAAGCCTCCTGTAGTGCTTAGGTGTCTCCTTCCACAGCCACGCCTAAGTAAGAAAAGAGTTCCTGGTAAGAAAAGAGTTCCTGCCTTCCAGAAGAGTTCCAGTGTTCTAAATCTAGGGAGTGGCTCCAGCCCCACCCAACAGGAAAAGTAGTTCCAAACAGAAGAGGATCAGAGGCTCAACTGGCAGGCAAGTAAGCAGCATGGTCTGCTGCAGGTAAGTCCACCCAAGCATTATGAGCCCGGCGCTTCCAGCGCTGGGACTGGGCATATTTATGAGCCTGGTGCCACTGGCGCCAGGACTGGGTCCAAAAGGTCCCAATTGGGACTGGTTGGCACTCTGAACCTGGGTTATGGATCTGCTTCCAAGGGAGTTGGGAAAACCCTGACCTTTTGGAAGCAGAGATCATGACAAAAACATTCACAATACAATGGAAATATTGTTTTGGCTTTATTTCGAGAAAGGCATTTTTTGGGAAAATCGTTTTTGGCACTTTATTTGCATGAAAGGGAGGGCTTTGGGAAAATTGTTTTGTGATGCAAGTAAATAAATGGGAAATTTCGTTTTTCACCCTCTACAGTAAATTGAATGGCAGTGTTTTAGGGTTACTTATTTTGGGATTATTGACACCCCCCCTTCAGTACAGGAGTTAGGGGTTTCAGAAGGACAGTCACCCAAGTCTTTATTGTCTATACCGGCTCTAACAGACTGGGTATGAACTTTGTTTTTTTTAACTCTAACAACACTCATGCCGTGATTTTCTGGATGGAAATTAATTGATTTAATTTAATTTCAATGTGCTATGGATCTACACAGCTTCCCACCTCCCCACAATTTAATGGGAAGGATTAAGGCAGGCTATTCCCAACACAATTAAATTTAAATGGATAGGGTGATTTTCTATAGTGGAATACATTTTAATTGGATTTAATAAAATGTGCCATGGGTCTTCCCAGTATCACCCCCCTACCCGCTATGCGAGATGGAGATTAAGGTTGGCAATTCCGCCCCGACCACACTTTTGATGTCTGTGGGATATATCTACTTACATGGGTGGACTTGGTTAGGGAAAAACAGCAGGGCTCCTCTGAGGACATCACAGATGTCCAAGAGCTTCAGTCAATGATTTTCTCCTTCACCCAGGCTACCTCTGGCTGCTCTGATGGGGGTCCCAGCTAGCTTGTAGATTTCCCTGTCACTGTCTCCAATGCAAGGATTGAGGCCTCACTGCTAGTTGTTCCTCGCAAGAGTCCGGCCAGTAGGCTATTTCCAGGAATAAAGTGGAAAAGCCCTGTTCTGATGCAAAATGGACCTCTTATAGGGCTGATGACACACCTACATCATCATAATTCCCACAGTAAGGATTGGCTAGCACTCACCCTTCATCTCCCACCAAGACGCCCACTGGCTGCTGATAGGACCAGGAGTTGTGGGTGCGGTGGGGGGGGTGTATGATATAGGTTGAGGGAGGAGAAAGATTTGTCATCCCAAAATGACATGTTGGTTTACCTTTTTGGGTTCTGAAATTCTAACAACATGGCAGCTATGCTAATTTTTCAGATAACTACATAAATCTATATATTTTCTAATTCTACATTTTATGGCGACACAGAAAATACTAATTTTATTTTTATTCACGCCCTTCCTGGGCAGGGCCACCATTTTTCACGTTTGTTTGCTGCGCCCTATTAGTCACAACACTGACACTACATACTTCCAATATTAAGTCCACTGTCTACCAATGCACCCATTTTCCAGTACCTCACATGTATGAAAATGCCAGAATCATAATTTTGATCACAACTTAAGTTATGTATATCACAAACATTTCCCTTTTAAATGAACCCGGGATGAGCTTGATGGGACACACAATGCACTGTTTATTCAAGAAAATGTATTCAATGTTAATCAATAGATATGCATCACATGGGTCTCTCTGTTTCAGATGGCCCCCACCAACTCTTAGGTTTCATTTATCTTTAAAAATGTGACTGGCCATCTATTGGCCAATGTTTATGCTACCCTCTTCTCCTGAGCTTCAAAGGGTCTTTGCTCAGAGCTAATGCACACTCTATGGGGAACGTGACCTTAAAGGTCATTTCTGTTGGTCATGTTATCTGTATCACTGTAGTTGCAATCTCTCTTGCAAAATTTCTTATATTTTTAACTGAAGCTCCAAGCCTGTTTCCTTGATAAACTCAACCTCAAAGGTCTTGCGGTTGAAGTTTCAGCTCAGAGAGAAAAACAAGTTGCAGTTCACAATTCTGAAAGGCTAGCATATTACATTTACCCACCGCGTACATGTAACTTTCAATACTGCACCAGGGCCTGCTGGCAAGAAATAAACTCTTTCTTTATATAATGTTTGAACAGAAAAAGTGCCCCTTTGGATATTAGGCACACAGATAGGCCGCAATTACTACATAAGACACCAATGTTCACTTTTACACAAAATGAAATAGGCCTTTCCCTATAAATGCTGCCATTTTATGTGCTGAAATTAAGTCTCTTTATTCCTGAAAACGCAATCAGTCATTCGACTTTATTTCTTAAATGTAAAGCATCATTCCTCCTTTTTAGCCGCCAAATGCACAGTATTTCAAATGTATTTATTTATATATGTGCACTTCTGCAGCCTTAAATCTGTCACATGTGCCTTTACACAAAGTCATCATCTGCAATGCCACATGTTTTTTTGGAATCCATTGAACAAATGTTAGTAATATTTCTGTTCTGAGTCGCACTTTTCTTCAGTTGAATGCCTGTACATTCTAACAAAATGGAGGGAGGCCCATTCTCGCTCATTCACTTGGCCTTATTTCAAAATCCCTGTTTTGTACTGGCTTTTATATTTCAATGGAACGCCATACTTAGCCAGCTTCACTCTCACAATGGGGCCTAGCATTGCCTCTCCATCTCTCTCGCTCTAGGTCTGTCTTTTTACCCCACAAATTTACAGTTTTCACAACAGAACAAAATGTGTTACTTTGTGAAATGCTGCAAGCAATCACAAACATGCCTTTATGTCACATGAAGAACCACGGCCAAATTGTTTTTCTTACCTGTAAAGTAGGTCTGGCTCTTTTCTGTGTCAACTGCTTCCCCACGCAAGTGACACAGCTGTCCATTGGAAAAGCCCACTAAAGTGATTAACTATCTAAATCCCAGGAGCTGCAGCCAAAACAGAACACATTGACAATTCAAATAAAAATGTAAATTAGAACATGCCATTGTATGGGCATTACTAATGTAAAGCAGTTCATTGTCAGCACCTGTGTTTGATTGCATACAGTTTTAGGCAACTGAAATCATAAAGAGGTGTTAACCCTTACATGTCTGTGGGTTGATTCGAAGTGTATGGGGCTACAGCTCATCCTAACATTAGTCCTAAGTGTCTGGTTTCAGACATGAAGGAGATAGTTAACTGTTAAATATCTCATTCACGCCTAAACCAGACACTTAAGGACTACTGTGAGGATGGGCTGTATTTGCTTGTAACAATGATGCTGTACCAGAACGGTCTCATTCAAATGTGTACAAGAAGTGAGATGCCCCCATACCAGAAAGTTTGCTCCCCACACTTGTTTATAGGTGCATTATAAATGACATATCATATCATATCACAGTCTCCAAAGTTCACCCCTCTCCCAACATGTGAAGAGTTAGATCCCACCCCCCTCCTGAAATTTGCACCTCTGCAGGGACCCATCTCAGAAGTGCAACCAAATGGAAGAATGTCTGCTTCCTTGTTCATGAGCCCTGGCTTCTCACAACCCCTGCTCAACACACTGGCCAGTGAGCTGTCTGAGGATGGCTCCCTGCTGGAGCCCACAGTGACACACCAGCATTTTCATTTGTTTTGTTTTCATTCTCTGGAGCCCAGGAAACTTAAATGAAACATACACACAAAATATGCTTGTTTCGTTACGTTTCCTGGAGGCTTCAGTGTCCAGGGAGCAAAAGCAAAATTAATGCAAATGCTGATGGCAGGGTGCAGCCCGGGTACAGTACACTGGCGTGTCCCTGTGGGCTCCAGCCTTAAAAATTAAGGCAGACTTACTATTAGCACTTTCATTGAAAATGCTAATAGTGAGTCACGCCACTACCCTAACACACTTCCCTTCTGATCTGCATGCACCAACAAAACAGCAAAGCTATGTTGCTGCATTGTCCCTCTCACCACACTACCCTAACTTGCCTTTTTAATACTCACGAACCTGCTGCATAGGATTCCTTAGCGTATTTTCACTCCCCCTCAAACACACTGCTAGATAGGGTGCCTTCAATGTGCAAGCGCGCGCGCACGCACGCACGCACACACACACTTCTTCTAGATATGACTCTGCACACACGCTTGATAGAACACTGCCCCCAGCATTCGACCACCTTAATAGAGTCACTGTGCTTAAACATAATTAAATTACATGTAAACCCTGAGCTCGGTGAATTAAACAAAACGCCAAACTGATCTGCACTCACTGATAACAGACCTAGCAGTGAGCTCTCCCCAAAGAATAAGTGTCCTGAGCATAATGCAAAAAAAAGAAAGCTGCAATGCAATTGCACATACCACACTCCTCACGTGCAACTTTTGATTAATTATGTAACCTTGCGGCTTGTGCTGGATAATACACACACCCGTTCCTTCTGATCCTGTGCCTGCTCTGCCAAACACTTTTCTCGCATGCTTTCTTTTGGAGTTATGTACTTGTATTAGGGAAACTAGCATAATTGTTGAATTGTAATTTTGGCCAAGTTGACTTCACAAATCCTGTCTAAGCACCTATGCAAACAGAACTCGCAGGTTGGATATGATTAACTCCCCCAGCCCTGCATTTCTCCAAGTTTGGTACATAGGGGTGTGCTTTTCTTTTCCCCCACTATATTGTCAAGGCAAAGGATATGCCTGGGCGCAAGGAGCACGTTAAAGTGTTTTCAAAAGAGCAGGATTAGAATACTCGTGTCTGTCGCACTATAAAGACATGCCATCAGGGCTTTTCAACTTTTTCAGTAGAAAGGGGCCAGAGTCTCATGGTCGGCCCCCAGCAACTGCCCCATGTTGCCAGTTAACAGTCTTCTAATACAGCAATATATTTCTCTCTATATTACTTTTGTTCTGGAGCTTTCCTTACAAGCTGCATTTGCAGGAGCCAATACGACCGTCACTTCCATTGGGGTGTACAGAAGTGTTTTCACCTTGTTGCCTTTTCACACCAGTTCCTCCACAGCAGGAACTTGCTTGCATAGAAGGATTTACAGCTTTTCCGTGGACATTTCTTGTTTCAGCTCCCTGCTGCCTGGCCATCGCATGATAATCGGTGTCATCATTATGCTATTTACTATTTTTAAAAATATTGCTACCGATTTTTGGTCACAGAATGTTGCCATGTATGCAGTCACAGCTAGGCGCTCGCGCACGCACATGCCATGTATGCAGTCACAGCTAGGCGCGCGAGCGCGCACACACCGCGCACACACCCCCCCCCCCTATGGCTCTTGGGTTGCAAACAAATTTCTTTTATCTGTGGCAGAGCCGTTCATGTGCATAATGAAAAGTATTTCCAGCTCAAAGAGCTCGCGAAGTAGTGCACCAGTTACCTTGCAAATCATCTGTGATAGTTAAAGAGAGCAACACAAAGTACCCATTTAAAGATTTGTTTGCATCCTTGTTGTCCACTATCTTGACATACAAACACATAAAGTTGCTTTAAGTCATTAATCAAATGTTTTCAACATCATGAATAACAAGGAGCTGGAAGTTTGAGATAAACTTCCATCTCGTTGCTATTCATGATGTTGAAAACATTTGATTAGTGACTCAGGATGTGCTACACATGATGTGTGGCAAACGGCATGACCTCAGCCTGCCAAACACCATCAGCCTTTCATACGTTTTGTATTTGTTCCCTGGATGCAGGGAATGGAAACGAAACTTGTGCTGACTCTGGCAGGGCAGGCCCAGTTGCAGTGGGCCCACCTAAACTATTATGTTTCCTGGGCTCCCCGGCCCGGGAGAGCCCAGAAGGAAACTTAAAATGAAAATCACAGCAATGAACACTCCGCGCAGCAGAGTATTCATAATTGACGTGATTTTCATTTAAGTAAGTTTTGACCTTGTCCTCCTCTCTCCTGGGCTGCCCTGGTTCGGGAGCCCTGGAGAGAGGAGGACAGAGTGACAGACAATGTGGACAGGCTTCGAAAAAGTATCGAAGAATGCCATTGATTAAAAAAAAGAAAATCAACTATAAAAACTTACCGTTTCAGCCAGGATGACTCCCAGCTTCAGCCTGCTCATTCCTTCTGGCGCAGGCAGCCCCTGCTGTCTCCCACATAGTTTGTTCTGGAGAGTCTCCCTGCCACAGATGCACAAAATAAAACTAGTTTGGTTTAGTTTCTTTTTGACCCTCCTGCTTGGTTGAGGGTCAATGCTCATAGGCACGACTAACCCTCCCTCAGCTCCCATCCCCTGTCTTATCTCTTGGACAGACTGGGGTGGTGGTCTGGAAAGAGGCCCCGGCCTTAGTCTGTTTGAGGGACAGGACAGAGGGGTGGGGTGAAGAAAAGGATGCTTTGGGGGTGTTTCTTTCTTTACTCCCCCAGGCATCTTTATCAGCCGGGTTTCTCTGCCTTTGCTTTTGCAGTGCCGCGTGGGACTGGCCTGCAATGCGCATGTGCAGCAGGGATGGCGGATCACAACGCTCCCCGCTGCACTTTCAGAGCAGCCCCACCATGTCCACAGTGACAGGATGTTTTTGTTATTTGTGGACATGGCGGGGAGTAGAATTGAATGTGGGGCTCTGCCACGCCTGGATTTACTCAGGACCATGGGGCAGATCCTGTTGGTGCTATCCTACAGATATATAAGGTATCCCATAAGGTATCCCTACAAAATATCATTGTCTCGCCATAGGCAATATTTTTGGGGAGGATTTTTTGTGGGAGCAGGGGTTGCGGGGGTGTTTACTGCACATTTTAAAATAATGCAGGGGTTGCGGGGGTGTCCCCCGCACGGTCCATGGGTCAATATCGGCACAAAAATATGGCAATATTTTTGTATCGATATATTTTTTGGGGGATATTAACACGAGTCAAGCCAGACAAGCAGCCCTGTATGGGGAGGAACTTTGGGGCATGTGTAATACAAGAATGCTCTAGGTTGTGGAACAAAAAAAGCATTCTGGGTTTACCTGTAAACGCTCCTAATGTCCGGTCTTTTGGGACACAGATCTACAGAGCATCGGCTTCATTTGAGGAGCGAGACCAGTGTTTCTTTTGGTCTCGCCTCTGGTCCAAATGCAACCTCAGCATTTACAGAAAAGCAGCAAAAGACGTCCATCTGAGCCTGGAGGCCCCAACGTACAATGGCTGGCGGCTACAAGAACTGAGCTGACTATCATGGGGTGGGAAAGTTACTGGCTCTATCCTGAATTAATCCCAAGGAATTTTAAGATCCAATTGAAAAATGTCTATGAAATAGAGTGGGAAAATGAAACCCGTGTGAAACTAGCAAACTCAACCAGTCTAGACGCATACGTGTCAAGAATGGAACCTCCTTGCTTTGAACAGGTTCTAGATAAAATTCAGCCGAAATTGATGAGAGCATTATTCAAGAAGTTGCATATTGGCATTCTGCCCCTTGCTAGGTAGAAGTGCAACTCGAATACTACAGCAGACTGCTCACTCTGTCCAAATATAGTTGAATGCACAGTGCACTTCATTCTATCTTTGCCCAGAGTATCTGCACATCAGAAAGAAATACTTGATATTGCTTTTCAAACAGCTACATGTAGAAGTGTAAGCGAGGCTCTCAATGTATGCCTAAAGGCGGGGGAGACGAAGTAGCGACACATTGTATGGGGAATTATGTTTACAAGACACGAAGGAAGAGAGCTAAGTATGTTACTTCTTTGACAAAGGTCGTGTTAGCCTTGGATGGTTAACCAATTGTTTTTTATTGCTTGATGAATTTTAACAGTGCATTTTATGTGCCATTGTTTTTATCTGTATCATTAGTCATGTTATTTTGACCTATTGTTTCTGTTTAAGTGCTGAATTTTGTATGTGACTTTTATGATCTGTCGGATCAAAATAAAGTTATATGAAATGAAATTAATCAGTTTGATGATGATGATGTGGTAGTATGGGTGTGTGTGGGTCCACTGGGAGAACCACGGACACAACTTTGGGAAAGAAGAGTATGTATGGTTGTGTGAAGCAATTGGTAGAATGATTTCTTGTTTGCATATAAAAGATTGTTGAGGCGTCTTGTGATGTCTTCAGGGTGTACTTCTTTACAATCTCTCTCTAGGGTGTATCGGAAAGGGTTGGTGCCGTGCTCTGATGACTGATTAAACTCTTTGAAGGAGAGAAAGTGAGGAGACTGAAGGAGGGTAGTTCCCTGTGTGCCGGTGATCTCAGACCTGAGTTCTTTATATCAATTTTCATCCTATTATATCAGCTACTAAAGCTTTACAGTGCCTTAATTCTGGAGAATGTGTGTAGAGGCACCATTCCGGGTGACACAATTTTGTCCATTGCAAAGGAGGGGTTTGAGAAATGATGTCTTAGTAATTTGGATTGTTCCTTTTCATTTTAAGTGGCGAAGACCTGGTTGACGCTATTAAGGGTCCGTTGGGGTCCTCAAACCCCAGTCCTCTCTTTGATATTAGGACCTTTACCAAGGGTGTATATGGATTCTGGGCTTCATTTGCTCTGAATGCTAAAAAGACACAGAATGATATTTTCTTTTGGAGGCTCTAAAATGGCATGGCATTCTAGAAGGTTTTGAAAATATCATTAAAATACTGTCTACAGCCCCTAGAATGTGCATTTAATGAAAGGAGGCTTTTCATATTACCATGAAAAGAGACATACAAGCAGGTTACTCCTTGCTGCCAAAGATATGTAAACAGGTGATTAAACCATTGTTAGAAGAGATTAAATGTAGTATGGTACATGCTGTACCATCTGTGACAAATCCAGGGAATTCGTCCCCTCTCCCCAAGGGGGAGCAACCCTTTTTTGAGACAATGGAGGGGAGCCTGCTATGCAAAACACTCCCTAGGGGATCAGGCAAGTTTGATCTCACTGGGGATGCCCTCCACCTTGGAGGGCAAGGACTACCATGTGAAGCAATCTGTACCATCCCGCTTAAACCCCATGTCCAACAGGGTTGTTGCATACATGCAAGTTGATCATACTGGTAAAAAAGTGGGCCCATTAAAAATGCTGGGATTGGTTGCTGACCACTCCACGAAGCTGAAACGCCATGACAAATGGAACTCTACTCCTTGTTCCCAAGCGGAGCATATATGGGACAAGCCTCTTACCTGGAGGAGGAGTGGTATTACAGCAGAAAAGGATGACCCACCAGAAATAGGCCAGAAGCAGAGAGACTAATAGGAGCATGAGTCGCTGCTGTAGCGCGGAACTAAGTTTGCCCAGCGACAGGACTATGATGCTTACGTGGTGGGTGGAGAGCCTGTGCAACTTTTTCAATTGCAGGAATGCTCTGGGTTCTCAACCCCGAGATCTCAAGGAGAGAAAGACCGCACCTCGACACAAGCAGCAAACCAATGGAACTGAACTGCAGCACCAGAGCGAAGACTAAAAAAGCCGGTGAACTGAGAAGGACGGTGTCCAGCCGGGAAGGAGCAATCACCTCACTCAATGATAGGCCTGGCGAGAACACAGGTACATGAGCAACAGAGAGAAGAGGGAGGAAGGCGATGAAGCTCCTGGAGATAGTGAACTTAGAGAACATAAAAGCTAAGCAAGCAGAACAAATACAAAGCGGGCCTGGTGGGCCTAAAAGCATGCCAAAATTGAAAGAGAAACCCAAAGTGGAGGAAAAGAATATAGGATCCGAGAGGAGGCTACCAGAAACCAAAGAGCAAGCAAACCACCCGAAGGGATGGACCCAGACCACGTACCCTAGAAGGGGTGACCGAAAGCCTAAAAGAAGTAGAAACAACCACAATGGTTGTAGCTAAAAGATACATTCCTCAAGAAGAACACTTTAAGTCAAGAGGTCTGAGCCCACTCAGAGTTACACCCCACAGCAACACACTGTGGATGTAGAATTATAAGCATTTATAAGAAGCAGCCTCACTGTATCCCAGTAGGACCACCAACAAGCATATCCTATCTGATATCTCACCACCCTGGCATGGTGGACCAAGAACAGGGAAAGGAAAGTTGAAAGAGTAACAAGGTCAAGTTTATCAGTTGAAAGTTGAACTATCAGGAGTGAGCCACTCGTTGTGGAAGAACCCAGGAGTTTAGCCTTTCTGCTCTTCTTACAAAAAATGAACTGCTGATGTGTGAACTGTGCAAGAAAGATGAAGCCTAGCAGCATTTTTAGGAAACTTTAGAAACACAATATTTTTTTATTTCTGAAGACAAGAATTCTGAGAGTTCAAGAGAGATATAATCACAAGAGACACTTTTGGGGAGAGGGGGTCATGCACCAACCTGCAGAAGCCAAGAGAGGGGAAAATAGAGCCACTGCTGTAGGCCACGTTTTGTCTGTCTGTCATTTAGTGGTAGGACCAGTTAGATAAGGATAGGTCCGGAAATAGGACTAGTTGGGTTGGAATGACATCCTGACAAGCACTGTTTGTTATTTTGTAGAATAGGGAATCTCCAACATAGAGATAGGGCCAGGTAAGAATTTTCTTTTTTTTTAAAATAAAATCAAGTGTTGAACCAGAAATGTCGAGTTGTCTGCCTCCAATCTCTGACTTACCATAAATTCCATTTAGGGAATTAGAATTTAGATTTGTGATTTATGTTGATGATCTTTGTTAATGCACACCTGAATGATACATTGCAAGAGTTATTGAATTTCGATGATTGTTTTCTCAGGCTCTTTGTTTATAAATTAATATGTGATCATTTTCCATTGACAAGATAATGCGGAAAGAAGGTGGCTTCAGATGATGTCTGAGGTCAACAAGTGAAACAACAACGATATCCAGGGATCTGTTTTTAATGAACCCTAAATTATAGAACCATGTCAGCTATTGAGGGATGCTTGGTGAGACTTGGGAATCAGCTGGATGGGTATGCACCCATGAAGCTGACATGATGCGATCATATTGCCCCCATTATCCCTTATCCTCTGTCAATGCTGGTTCATCACATGCTGATAATGATTACCTGTATGAATACCATTTTGATTGCACTTTTTATCTTGTCAGGCTGCAAAATGCTAGAGAGGCACCAAATATGGGGTTCCCAATGTTTGGACGATACGGCAGACTATTTGTCCTACAACAAACTCAACTTTGATTTAAGAAGATTAATAACTCTGACAGTCCAAAATGGCTGGTTTTTGGGGGAGCATAGGTTGCCCCACGTTTTAACTGCCATCATTACGTTCGCTGAATTCTGTCAAATTTTCAATTAGATTTACTTTTCTGCTGAAGGAGCAGAGGGGGTCTGCGGGTGGCTGCCTTGCATTGCCAGCATTTCTTATCATAACATAAACATTCTGTTTAACTGATCACTCAAGCGACTGGGATTGATTGGGAATAGTATGCTATATCTTGATCAAGGTATGGGTGATGGGACCTTAAAACATTTGCTCAATTGTGTAATGTGTCCAGCCTGAATCACTGTGACTCCCAAAATACCTTGAACTGGAGACTGCTGTGTTCAGCCTTGCATGGCAAAAGTGTGTGCACACTCCCAGATCAAGGGAGGCTAACTCAGGGGCAACGTGCTCGCATTGGGAGCAAGATGATACGGAGCAACAGAGGTTCGATCCCCGGGTCGGCGCTTAGAAACCTCTGGGTATTAAGCGCGTTATAAAAAGCCAATCATATCATATCAGATCTCTATTATCATAATGATCGGATGTCTGGTTGGTGCCCAAACCTTTTCCTATTTCACACACTGCAAGTGCGACACAGACCTTAACCTTTCTTATGAATAGATGCTTATGGTGCAAAGCGAATAGATGCAACACAGTATACATCACAAGGGTAGATGTGATTGCCCTGCCACTGTTGTGTTGGGATGTTAGGGCTTTTGTGAGAGAGCACATATTCACAACTATTCCCAATGAGTGCAACTTTTTTAATGCCTTGTTTGCCACTTGTCTTAGAGGTATGACATCTGATTGATAGAAGCTAACGGGCGAACTCTATCCAAATTGGGGGAACTGGGTGTGTTTATCATATATAGAAGCAGATGGGGCTTTGAATGTAAGTGCAATTTTTGTCCTCTTTAGTCTTTTTCTCCCAGCAACAGTGCAATGCCACACTAGGTGTCTGTCAGAGGTTAAGAAGGAGCCCTGAAGTTCTGTAAACCAGGTGTACCGCAATTTATCAAGATGGTTGTTCATTGCTCCATGCCTTGCTATATCCTGGTTTGAATGTTTCCTCATTGTTTTATCTGGAATTAGATTATATTGTAGCAATCACCCACGCATCAACGGTTGTACATGGCCCATAACAGCCCACCAGCTCAAGCTTCATTGAGGGTTCAGGGCCCTTACCAGCCTTGTACGAACCCCTGACAAGGGGTGATAGATATTTGGATCCCAGGTCCTGTTCGGGGTGCCAATAAACTTTTATTTTTTTTTATACTGGAGACTGGCTGCACACAAATTGCCTTGTCCCCTATCCTATTGTAAATAGAAACTTATGTTAGGGGGTTTTAAGAAAGGCCAGATTACTTACCAGTAACCTAACCTTTACTACTCCAAGTCCTAATCTTCCTCATCCCAGTCCAGTGATCCTCACCTCTGAAACAGTCACCTTGTTTCTGAAAATTGTTGATTGCAAATGTAATATTACACTCTGCTAATGCTTCACCAAATTTAGATTTTTGTCAAGATTTTTTCTTTCCATTTCGGACAAGTTTGAACAAATGTACCTCTTCTTCGAAAAATAAGGTGGTGTTGGATACAATAGACAATTCTATTTGCAAATTTCAGAAACCTCTATGGGTTCATCGGTGGCACCATCATATGCCAATATCTTTATGTACCAATTTGAAACAACCTTTGTATTACAAAATACACAATGGAAAGAAAAAATCAAATGTTGGCAACGGTATATTGATGACATCTTTGGAATATGGCTAGGTACAGAAAGTGAATTATTACAATTTTGGAAATACCTCAACAGCTGCAATGAGAGGATTGGGCTAACAATTGAAATTGGAAGACCATCAGTCAACTTCCTGGACGTAACTGTGGAAATCTCAGGACTCGGCCTTAAGACAAAAATCTATAGGAAACCGACCGATGTTAACAGCTGTTTACATCACAGCAGCTTTCATCGTAAACATTTGAAGGAGAATCTCCTCTACAGCCAACTGTTAAGGGCGAAACGAATCACATCAGACACAGACACACTACAAAACGAATACGAAACTATGAAGAAAAGGTTCCTAGACAGAGGCTATCTGACAGAAATCATTCATAAAGCAATGGCAAGAACAGACATACAAGAAAGAAAGGAGCTATTGGCAAGTAACACCAAAAAGGACCCGGAAAATCTAATACATTCACTTAAATATTCAAGCCAAAGTTTCCAGGTGAAAAGTATCATACACAAGAACTGGGACCTGATCAAATCAGATAATACCCTAAGAGAACTGTTCCCAAACCCACCCATGATGGCCTACATAGGTGGTAGAAACTTGAGAGACCAACTCATCAAAGCAGAAAAACCTACACAAACTACTCTAAGTAAACAAAAAGTTGTAACATTCCCATGTCTCCATTGCCAACACTGCAATAATATTATTAAAGGCAACCACGTGAGACATCCAAACACGGGCAAAAAAATCCCCTTAAGACATTACGCAACATGTGACAGTAAAAATGTCATCTATGCTATCCGTTGCCCCTGTGGTATCTATTATGTCGGCAAAACAAACAGAAAAGCCAAAGAGAGATGGACAGAACACAAGTTCTCAATCAGGACCAAGAGCATCAAATCTCCTGTCTACAGACATTACAGGGACCAGAAACATAACATCTCCCAGCTAAGAATGATCATACTAAAAGTATTACATCCACTCCCAAGAGGAGGTGATCTTCCCAAACAACTAGCACAAAGAGAACTGTTTTGGATTTAACGACTGTATGTGTCATGATGCCTACCCCCGGAGCATCAGGCCAGGCCCAGCACCCCCGGAAGCAGGCATCATGCCCTCGGGTAAAAGCCCAGCGGCCCCTTATAGGGACTCTTTAGACTCAGTCCTGGCGCCTTTGGCGCCAGGCTCATGTTGGACATCAGTCCTGGCGCCATAGGCGCCAGGCTCATAAAGGGAGGTGTTTTGTGCACTTACCTGATGCAGACCATGCTGCACGCTTCAGGCCTCCCTGAGACCTGAAAGGGACTATTTTTTCATAGGGACTATTTTTTCACTCGGGCGTGGCCAGGGAAGGATACATACCTAGTTGGGGAAGGATACATACCTGGGACTTCTTTGGAGGCTATTTAAGCCACGCCCAGACAGCAGCTCATGCTTCGCGTTGTTCTGCTTCCTGCAGCTTAACGCTCACCGTGTCTGCTCCTGCTCCTGGACTACAGCCACGCCCGTCTTGAACCTGGAAGACCTGCAAGGAAGGAAGAGAAGAGAAAGGTGAAAACCAAGGATTATTTCAAGCTTCTTACCTGCATCCGGAATCTTCTCGCCAGCATCCCTGAAGGAAGACTTCAATTTAAAAGCATCGTGTTGCTCGCTGCAGCGCCACGTTTCACTCACCTGTCCTGTCCTCGAGACATCTCCCGGCTCCATCGCGGCTGTCAGCATCGGACGCCCAATCTCTGCACCTAGGGGAGAGAGGAAGAAACAAAAGGTGAGCAGAAGGACACACAGAAGGAAAGCCTGATTAACAGCCATAATACTTACCGGCTTTTCTTCCACATTTCGGGTCGGCGCCGCCCCGTTGGCAGGTACCGTACCCCGGCCCCTATGTGGAAAGGACTAGAGACATTTCAGAGGAATGATAAGGACATCTAGAGGGATCGCCCTCATTACTACTCACCTCGGCAGGTTAACCCCTCGACGCATCGCCTTCATTCTGCACCTGAAATAAAGGATAGATCACAGGTGAGAAAGACAGCATAAAGGCGGCCTCACTTGAACTTTGAACTTTCATACTTACGGTGCATCGCTCAAGAAAGTCAAGTGGATTTTGCCAGCGCCATTCTGAAAACCAGTGAAGTAACTGGACGAACGCGCTCCTGCACCAGAAGCAGGATGGAGAGTTCAACCTTCCAAACCATAAGGTGAGCTTAAACCAGGTTTGGAGGAATAGAGAGGAACGGAGGGGGGAAAGGGGGAGCTAACACACCATTCTGCAGACTGTTTATCCGCTTTCTCATCTGCAGAAGGATATTCCTACGGGCCAAGGAAGCACGATTTGGAGGTCCTGTCCAATCGGTGTTCCGGGTCCTGCGCATCACGCTAGAAGAGGCTGCAGTAATCCAGACTAGATCAGCGCCCCCGTGGGAACCAGGTGGGCGTTACAGAACGCGAAGCCTCCCTACAAATTCCCACCCAGGCGCTATGGAAACTTCAGAGACTGACCAACTGGCCCAACTACTGGGGGAATTACGGGCCGAGGTACACGCCGCTCGTCAAGAGACTAATGCCCTCAGAAGAGAAGTGATTGTAACAAGGGAAAGGACTGATGACCTGGCTAGACAGCTTTTGCAAGGTCAAGCTGGACAAACTCCTTTACCCGGTTCCGGGGGGAACCCCACTCCTGTGGTTTCCAGTAACCCTGTGCTGATTAATCTACCTGCAAACATGCCGCTGGCCCCACCCGAACGCTTTGCTGGGGACCCCAAACGATTCGCCGTATTCATGAATCAGTGTCGTTTGCACTTCCTATGCAGACCCGGGGCCTTCCCTAATGATCAGACCGAGGTAGCCTTTGTGTTGTCATATCTCAGCGGCTGTGCTGCCGATTGGTCAGTCCCACTGGTAACTCAAGATGACCCGATTCTTCGTGATTTTCAAGGATTTCAAACAAGCATGGAAAGGTTATTTGCTCGACATTCCCAGGGACAGGCTCTGGATGACGAACTTCTATCTCTGCGACAGGGCAATCAAGACCTTCTATCCTACATTGCAACCTTCAATAGACTAATTGTGGAAACTGGTTGGCCAGAGGATAAAAGAATCACGTTATTCTATCGAGGTCTACGCGGAGAACTTAAAGATGTCCTGGCACAAGTTGTAAATCCACCCCAAGAATGCACTGAATATATAGACTTAGTGGTCCAGTTGGATCACAGGCTGCAAAACAGAAAAGCATATCGGTCCAAGTTTGAAACCCGGGTGTGGGCCAAAACCCACGCTAACCCCAAGGGGGCTGATGCCTCAGAGCCTATGCAAATCGGAGGAGTTAAAGGAACCCTAACTCAAAAAGAACGGGAAAGAAGACGACAGATGCAATTATGCCTTTATTGTGGGTCCTCTAAACACTTTCTACGAGATTGTCCGGTTAAGCCACCCAAGAAGGTGGTAGGAGCCGCTGATAAAATCCATGGAAACTCTGTATCGGGAAACGACCACGCCCGGCAAGCATAGGGGTCCGCTTGCCGAGCTTGAAAACTAACTCTCAGACCTCGCATTTCATTGTGCCAATGGTCCTCATAGATCCGGAACAGCCAAAACGGTTGCATGCTATAAAGGCATACATCGATAGCGGGGCTATAGGAAACTATGTGGATAGAGAATTGGTCTCTAGGATAAACCTCCCTCTGCGTCCTAAAACCAGCAAAGATGTCATCACCACTGTAGATGGAACCGAAATTGCCTCTGGACCGGTAACACATTCCACAGCTGAGGTGACACTTGTAGGTCCGGATGGCCATCCGGAGGCAGTTGTGTTTGATGTGATCAAGGCTCCACAGTTTCAGCTTATTCTCGGAGTCCCTTGGTTAGAGACACATAATCCTCGAATTGATTGGCGAGCGAAGAGAATAACCTTCCCGGATTGTGCACAAACCTGCTACCAGAAAATCCAAAGATTAATCAAGCATCAGTAACCTCTGTCCCCGTGCAACTACCTCCAGAGTACCAAGACTTTCAGGACGTCTTCCAAAAGGAACAGGCCAACACGTTACCTCCCCACAGATCGTACGATTGCCAAATCGATCTGGTGCCCGGTGCACAACCCCCTTGTAGCAGGATTTATGCCCTTACTGAACCTGAGAATCTGCATTTGAGACAATATTTAGATCAATACCTCGCCAATGGTTTCATTCGCCCGTCAAAGTCCCCGGCATCTTCAGCTTTGTTCTTCGTGCCTAAAAAAGAGGGCGACCTTAGGACTTGTATCGATTACCGCGCATTGAACCAGATAACTGTTAAAAATCGTTACCCTCTGCCTCTGATCCCTGAACTCCTTGACCAGGTGAAGGACGCTTGCGTATACACCAAGTTAGATCTCCGGGGGGCTTATCATCTGTTACGAGTAAAAGAAGGCGACGAATGGAAAACGGCCTTCCGTACAAAATATGGACTATTCGAATACCAGGTGATGCCTTTCGGGTTGTGCAACGCGCCTGCTGCCTTCCAATTCTTCATGAATGATGTCCTTCGGGAACTCATCGATGTCTGTGTTATCGTGTATATCGATGACATTCTTGTGTACTCCTCTTCGGAATCTGATGTCACTCGCAGTCGCGGTCATCACCATGACTGGTGATTTCTTCCGCGTTGGAGTTTGAGAGGACGTAGAGGAGGATTACTTTAGTCCTTTTTCTGTGTTTCGCTCCGCAGCTCCGAACGCGGGACGCGACGCTGCTGGGAGTATTTAAATCCCCGCCTCCCGGCAGGTCGTTGCGTTGCAACCCTCCTCTGTTGTTTACTTTTCGACTCTGGGTCCTTCGCTCTTCCTCTACACCTCGCTTTGGAATTTCTCAGGGGATTTTTCCCCTTGGATACTTTACTCCGGGGTTCCGGCTTTTCAGAACACCGTACTTGTTTCCCTTTTTTCTTCGCCGCCGTCCCTGGGCGGCACTAGCTGCGCTTTTTTCTCCGGCGCTCTCTCTCTCTCTCTCTCTCTCTCTATCTCTCTCTCTCTCTCTCTCTCTCTCTCTCTCTCTCTCACTTTTTCTCCTGTTCCCTCACCTTGCTCTTTTTGGTCCAGTCAGCGTGAGGGTTTCTTCTGTGCTCCTCCACAGTGCTTTCCTGGAACATTATCGACCTCCACTGCAGCCTCCCCAGCCGCTGCCTTCTCCGCCTGCGCTTCAGGCCTACTGCTATTGTTGGACTTGGACATTTATTGCCCCCGTCAGTTGTTGGAGATCCTTCGCTTCCTTCTTTTCATCTGGGAACAACTGGCCTTCACCGACAAGTCTTGGCACCTCTTATCAGGGTTTTTTCCCCTTTGCGGGTTTTTCCCTGCATTTTCTGGCTTGGTCCCGGAAAGGAGGTCACTGTGCCGCTGTTCTCACCCAGCGGCCACAGTGGCTTCTCCCCGTGACAAGCCCACGCATCAGAAAAGAGAGAGAGACTACCTGGCACGTCGAGGACTGCAAGGAACCATTGACTCGGAAAGCTCAGGTGAGGAGAACGTGGGTACAGGGGAAACTCAGCCAAGGGTACTTGTCAAGTCACAGATTGCAACGCCAAAGAGTATCACGATGTCAGCTGAGGAACAGGTCCAAGAGCTGTGGAAGGCTTTTCAAGCTATGTCCCAGGAACTACAAGGGGTCAAGACTGAAAACGCTTTGCTTAAACAAATGGTTACGGCTAGGGAACCGACTCCCTCGGAATTGCCACCCATGGCGCTGTCCTCTGGGAAGTTTGATGGCTCCCCCAAGAAGGTGAAGGAGTTTCTTGAAGCAAGCCTGGTACATTTCACATTCAGACCTCGTACCTTTGCTACAGATCAGGCCCGGGTGGGTTTCCTAATATCCAACATGACTGGAAACGCTCTGTCCTGGGCCACCCCATTGGTGACTAGTGGAAACGCCATTTTGCAAGACTATTCGGGGTTTCAGAATCTTCTCAAACAGGCCTTTGAACGACCAGAGCTCTCCTTCACAGCCTGCGAAGATCTGTTGGATGTCCGGCAAGGCTCGCTTGACGTTTTATCATATATTTCCTCTTTCAAGACATTAGCAGCCGGAGCAGGATGGCCCGAGACAGCACAGTATGCCATTTTCAGAAGAGGGCTGAAGGAGGAAATTAAAGACGAGCTGGCCAGATCTCCTCGTTCCCCTACTTTCTCAGATCTACTTTCTGCTGCACTTCATATAGAGTATCGCCTTCAAGAGAGAAGAGTTGAACGTCGGAAGCAAAGGATTCCTGGCCATATCACAGACCCCTCTGTACCCGTTCTCCCTAGTCGCTCTACTAACATCGTTACTGAAGAACCCATGCAGATCGGTGCCACCAGGGCGCCCTTGTCTGCAGCGGAAAGACGTCGCAGAAGAGAGAAAGGACTGTGTGCCTACTGCGGATCAGATCAACATTTTCTCAGAGACTGTACAGAGCTGTCCAATAAGAGGTCGGGAAACGACTACCCTCGGCGTCAGTAGGGACAAGCGACCGAGGGTCTTTGAGCAATCTTCATCGTCCCTATGTCTCTCTGTCAGTGACCTCTTCTGAAACCAAGGAGGACTCCAGGCTGATGGTCATTCCAGTACAGCTCAACCTCGGAAAACATCAGGTGGAGACACTGGCCCTATTAGACTGTGGCGCGGCAGGAAACTTCGTTGACACCCTGTGGGCAGACAAGGTGGGTCTCCGTAGGATTCCCCGGGCAGAAGGTCAGAAGGTGGAAGGTGATGACGGTTCACCTTTGTCCTCAGGTCCCATCACCCATACCACCGAAGATCTCTCCTTGACGATTAACCAACATAAGGAAGTCCTGAGTTTTGATATTATCAGGGCCGCCCATTTCCCCATCATATTGGGCATTACTTGGCTCCGTCGACACAATCCTCTGATCAACTGGACCGAAAATCAAATAAGTTTCAGTTCCCCGTATTGCGCAACCAACTGTTTTTTACTGGAAGGTCGAGCTGATCTGCAGCCAGTCAAGGTGTTTTCCAACAACCACGTTGGTATTCATGCTTTACCCAATTTCTGCTCTGGCTTCTCTGAGGTATTTCAGGAGTGCCTCCATGCCAGACTTCCACCCCATCGGCCAGAGGACTGCACTATCGATCTGGAGCCCAATGCCGTGGTTCCGTTTGGACGGATGTTCGCTCTCACCCAAACCGAGAGACAAGTCCTACGGAGATACTTGGATACCAACATGGAAAATGGTCTCATTCAACCTTCAAAGTCTCCAGCAGGAGCCCCTTTGTTTTTCATTAAAAAGAGAGATTCCACCGATCTTAGACCCTGCATTGACTACAGGGGCCTAAATACAGTGACAGTCCGTGACCGGTATCCTATGCCCCTTATTACGGACATTATTGAGGCGGTGCAAGGTGCTCGAGTATATACCAAACTGGATCTTCGCAACGCATACCATCTGTTGCGGATTGCCAAGGGGGACGAATGGAAAACCGCGTTTCGTACTCCCCTGGGCCTATTTGAGTATAAGGTTATGCCGTTCGGTTTGGTGAACGCCCCAGCGGTGTTTCAGAGGTTTATGGACCGGATGTTCTCTGACATGCTTTCTATCTCGGTTATCATCTATTTAGATGATATCTTGGTTTTTTCCCCTAACATGAGAGAACACATCACACAAGTACGACGAGTTTTGGAGCGTCTTAAGGTGAACAATCTACTGGTCAAAGAGGAGAAATGCAGATTCGCTGTACCATCGGTACATTATCTGGGATATGTTCTATCAGAAGGTGGGATAGCCATGGATCCTGACAAGGTACACGTTATTCTTGACTGGCCAGCCCCGACCTACGTCCGGGAGATCCAGAGGTTCCTGGGTCTTTCGAATTACTACAGGAGATTCATTCCAAACTTTTCGGAGGTGGTATACCCCATCACCCGCCTACTCAAGAAGACGGCCTATCCTTTTTCCTGGTCTACTGAGGCGGAAAAGAGTTTCTGTTATCTAAAAACCCTCTTCTGCTCTGCCCCGATTCTGCAGCATCCCAACCAAACTCTTCCATTTATTCTGGAGACAGACGCCTCTGCCATAGCTGTCGGAGCAGTGTTGCTTCAGTCCTTTAACCAGGTAGAGCATCCTGTCGCCTATCTCTCCAAGACTCTTTCTCCCAGCCAACTCAACTACTCGGTTCTGGAGAAAGAATTGTTAGCAATGAAACTGGCTTGTGAGGAATGCAGGCACCTTCTCATGGGTGCCCGCCATCGGTTCCTCATTCGCACCGATCACAAGAACCTAAAGGCTTTTACAGGACATGGAATGTTCAAACTCCAGACAAGCCAGATGGGCCTACCTGTTTTCGCAGTACGACTTCCAGATCACGTACATCCCTGGGTCTCTCAAACGTCTGGCTGACGCTTTGTCTCGCAAGGATTCCCACTTGGAAACGGTTGCTGTCAAGTCTGAGCCAATGTTCCACAGAAATCGGATCCTAGCCATGGTGAGTTCTTTTCTTCAGGAGGTCAAGGCTGCTGTTGCGCAAGAGGCTCCTCATATCTCTTTTTCAGCTGATTCCCCTTTCCAAATCAAGGACGGTTGGGTCTTCTACAAGAAGAGGTGGTATATCCCTGAAGGGTCGTTGCGCCGGAAGATCCTTAAATGGTGTCACGACTCTCGTCTAGGCGGTCACAGAAGCGGAAATGGTACTATGGAACTTATCTCGAGGTCATTCCTTTGGCCCAACATCAGGAGAGACGTGTTCAACTACGTAAAGACCTGCCCAACTTGTGCCAGAATCAAATATGCCTCGGGGAAGCCCCTAGGACTTCTCACCCAAGTGGAGATACCGACTCGCCCATGGGGACTCATCTCCACGGACTTCATAGTGGAGCTTCCTGAGTCTGAGTCATGCACATGTATCATGGTTACGGTGGACTCTCTAAGCAAGTTAGCCCATTTTTCTCCTCTTCCTGGACTTCCCTCTGCCACCAAGATGGCAGAGACATTTGCCCGAGATATCTTCAAGCTTCATGGCCTCCCCGACAAGATAATATCCGATCGAGGAAGCCAGTACATTTCCAAATTCTGGACAGCTTTGTGTTCTCGTTTGGGAGTGGAAAGGGCCCTTTCCTCTGGGTTTCATCCACAGACGAACGGCCAAACGGAGCGACTCAACGCAACCTTAGAGCAGTACTTGCGATGCTTTATATCGCAGCGTCAAGATAATTGGGTTTCTCTACTCCCTACTGCAGAATTCGTCTACAATAACTCCAGGCACACTGCCACAGGCCTATCCCCTTTTTTTTGTACCTACGGTGTTCACCCGCGTTATCTAATGCCCGAGGTGCCCAGGTTCTCTAACTCTCCGACTGCAGAAGAGGTGTTAAGAAATGTCAAGGAGACCAGGGACAGTGCATTGCTAAGCTTGAAGGATTGTAGACAGCGGAATAAGACTGAAGCCGACAAACACCGCAGGGAAGCTCCTTCATGGAAACCCGGGGACAAGGTGTGGTTGTCTACCAGATTCCTTCCCAGATGGACGAGACCTTCTAAACTGTCTCCGCGGTTCTTGGGACCTTTCCCCATCCTCTCCAAGGTCAATCCTGTTGCCTACCGTCTAATACTCTCTCCATCTCTCAGACGCATACACCCTGTCTTTCACACCTCTCTTCTTAAGCCCTACTACTCTGATCCACATCGCCGGCCTCTCAACCGGAATCTTCCTGTCACTGCTGCCAACCAGGAGGAATACGAAGTTTCTGCCATCCGCGATTCTAGATTTCTTCGTGGCCGGTTGGAATACCTCCTGTCATGGAAGGGCTACCCGGTATCGGAGGATTCCTGGGAGCCTGCTTCTCAAGTCCATGCCCCTCAGCTGTTGGCTAGGTTCCATCGCTTGCACCCGGGTAAGCCCGGGTGGTTGCACTCTAGGGGGGGGCATACTGTCACTCGCAGTCGCGGTCATCACCACGACTGGCGATTTCTTCTGCGTTGGAGTTTGAGAGGACGTAGAGGAGGATTACTTTAGTCCTTTTTCTGTGTTTCGCTCCGCAGCTCCGAACGCGGGACGCGAGGCTGCCGGGAGTATTTAAATCCCCGCCTCCCGGCAGGTCGTTGCGTTGCAACCCTCCTCTGTTGTTTACTTTTCGACTCTGGGTCCTTC
Organism: Ambystoma mexicanum; assembly: GCF_040938575.1. Classification (NCBI taxonomy): domain Eukaryota; kingdom Metazoa; phylum Chordata; class Amphibia; order Caudata; family Ambystomatidae; genus Ambystoma; species Ambystoma mexicanum. The sequence goes on from NC_090928.1 coordinate 61,452,810, forward strand.
GCTCTTCCTCTACACCTCGCTTTGGAATTTCTCAGGGGATTTTTCCCCTTGGATACTTTACTCCGGGGTTCCGGCTTTTCAGAACACCGTACTTGTTTCCCTTTTTTCTTCGCCGCCGTCCCTGGGCGGCACTAGCTGCGCTTTTTTCTCCGGCGCGCTCTCTCTCTCTCTCTCTCTCTCTCTCTCTCTCTCTCTCTCTCTCTCTCTCTCTCTCTCACTTTTTCTCCTGTTCCCTCACCTTGCTCTTTTTGGTCCAGTCAGCGTGAGGGTTTCTTCCGTGCTCCTCCACAGTGCTTTCCTGGAACATTATCGACCTCCACTGCAGCCTCCCCAGCCGCTGCCTTCTCCGCCTGCGCTTCAGGCCTACTGCTATTGTTGGACTTGGACATTTATTGCCCCCGTCAGTTGTTGGAGATCCTTCGCTTCCTTCTTTTCATCTGGGAACAACTGGCCTTCACCGACAAGTCTTGGCACCTCTTATCAGGGTTTTTTCCCCTTTGCGGGTTTTTCCCTGCATTTTCTGGCTTGGTCCCGGAAAGGAGGTCACTGTGCCGCTGTTCTCACCCAGCGGCCACAGTGGCTTCTCCCCGTGACAAGCCCACGCATCAGAAAAGAGAGAGAGACTACCTGGCACGTCGAGGACTGCAAGGAACCATTGACTCGACAAGCTCAGGTGAGGAGAACGTGGGTACAGGGGAAACTCAGCCAAGGGTACTTGTCAAGTCACATCTGATCACAGAAAACATGTCAGGGCCATCCTAGAGAAACTGCGCCAGCACAAACTGTTTGCCAAGCTGGAAAAATGTGTTTTCCATACCACCGAGGTTGAGTATCTCGGATTCATCCTGACACCTAAAGGGGTCCGAATGGATTCACGGAAAGTGGATGCCATCCTCAAATGGCCATCACCTAGTTCAGTGAAAGGTGTCCAAAGCATGCTTGGTTTTGCCAACTTTTATCGCAGGTTTATCCCGGAGTTTTCACGTGTGGTGCAACCCATCACTGCACTCTTGCGAAAAAATAAACGTTTTGAATGGACCGAGGAAGCCGAACAGGCCTTTCAGGAGTTGAAAGCTAAATTCACGTCCGCACCTATTTTGAAGCACCCGCGTCCTGATCTCCCATATATAGTCGAAACCGACGCGTCCAGCTTAGCCATGGGAGCTGTCCTGTCTCAGAGAGACCCTGAAACCAACCAACTGCACCCCGTAGCATTTTGGTCCAGAAAATTCTCACCGCCGGAGATAAATTATGCGATTACAGATAAGGAACTATTAGCCATTAAGTCCACCTTTAAGGCTTGGCGGCATTATCTCCTCGGCGCCCGGCATACCATCACCGTGATCACTGATCACCGAAATTTACAATATTTAAAAACTGCCAAGGCCCAATCGTCTCGACAGCTCCGATGGGCTTTGTTCTTTGCTGAGTTCGATTTTGTAATCACCTACCGCCCCGGTTCTAAGAATGGTAAGGCGGACGCTCTATCCCGAATTGGAATGGAAGAAATAGACACAAACTCAGAACCTGTGCCGATAATTCCCGAACAAAGAATTTTGGGAATAACCACTTTACAAACACTTGAAGACATTCAAGCACGAGTAAAACAAGTCCTGGACTCTTCAGCCTTGCAGGATTGGATCAAAAAGGGGTCTAACTTTTCAGTAAAGGATGGCTTACCTTACTTCCAAGGACGCTTATTTTTGCCAGAAAAGGAATTGCAAGAACTGGTTATTTCCCGTCATCATGACACCCTGATGGAAGGACATCCTGGCATTGCCAAAACTGAGGAAAAGGTTAGACGACAATTCTGGTGGCCTTCCTGGCGAAAGGATATTAAATCTTTTGTGATGTCCTGTGGAGTTTGTGCCCAAAACAAAGGTCAAAAGACAAGACCCGCCGGTCTTCTTCAGCCCTTAGACATTCCACCAGCACCTTGGCACACCCTGTCACTAGATTTTATCACGGACCTGCCCTCTTGTAATGGTTACAATACTATTCTGGTCGTGGTGGATTTATTTTCCAAAATGGCCCACTTTATTCCGTTGAAAGGATTACCTTCAGGCTTTGTTCTTGCCAAGGAATTCCTCGAGAATATCATCCGTTTGCATGGATTCCCGTCCATACTAGTCTCCGATCGGGGAAGCCAGTTTATTTCTCATTTTTGGAAAAAGTGTTGTCAGCTGGCACAAATCGACGTAAGACTCTCGACCAGCCACCACCCACAGACCGATGGTCAGACGGAGAGAGCGAACCAGACCCTTGAACAATTTCTACGATGTATGTTGCACCAATCGGAGGGTAATTGGAAGGATATTCTGTGGGTGGCTGAATATGCTTATAATAACTCGATACACTCTGGAACCGGTCAAAGCCCCTTTTTTACCCTATATGGACATCACCCTCATACTTCAGACTTGGACTCACCTTCGAGCCTTGAAATGCCGGCAGTGGATCATTTGCATTCTACGATAAATCAAGCCTTCAAGGATGCAACTGCACATTTGCAACATGCGAAAGAGAAATACAAAAAGAATGCGGATCTACATCGAAAGGAGACACTTCCGTACGAAATTGGGGATCAAGTATGGTTGGCTACCAAACACTTATCGCTCAAGGGACCTCGAACTTTTAATCCAAGGTATTTAGGCCCTTACTCAATCAAAGCTATAATTAACCCAGTAGCAGTCAAGCTCCATCTACCAGCCAACATGCGGATTCACCCCGTTTTTCATGTGTCACTTTTGAAACCAGTACAACCAGGAACCAGATTAATAAAGCCACCAGACCCAATCCTGATAGATGGAGAGCCAGAATTCGAAGTAAAGAACATTTTGGATTCCAAAATCTTAAAATCAAAGCTTTTCTATCTAATTGATTGGAAAGGGTACGGGCCTCAGGAAAGGTCTTGGGAACCCAGTGATCACGTACATGCACCTCGGCTGGTAAAAAGGTTCGATCGGAATTTCCCAAACAAACCGAAACCTCCAGAAGGAACGACCTTGGGAGGGGCCTTGGGGGGGAGTGCTGTCATGATGCCTACCCCCGGAGCATCAGGCCAGGCCCAGCACCCCCGGAAGCAGGCATCATGCCCTCGGGTAAAAGCCCAGCGGCCCCTTATAGGGACTCTTTGGACTCAGTCCTGGCGCCTTTGGCGCCAGGCTCATGTTGGACATCAGTCCTGGCGCCATAGGCGCCAGGCTCATAAAGGGAGGTGTTTTGTGCACTTACCTGATGCAGACCATGCTGCACGCTTCAGGCCTCCCTGAGACCTGAAAGGGACTATTTTTTCATAGGGACTATTTTTTCACTCGGGCGTGGCCAGGGAAGGATACATACCTAGTTGGGGAAGGATACATACCTGGGACTTCTTTGGAGGCTATTTAAGCCACGCCCAGACAGCAGCTCATGCTTCGCGTTGTTCTGCTTCCTGCAGCTTAACGCTCACCATGTCTGCTCCTGGACTACAGCCACGCCCGTCTTGAACCTGGAAGACCTGCAAGGAAGGAAGAGAAGAGAAAGGTGAAAACCAAGGATTATTTCAAGCTTCTTACCTGCATCCGGAATCTTCTCGCCAGCATCCCTGAAGGAAGACTTCAATTTAAAAGCATTGTGTTGCTCGCTGCAGCGCTACGCTTCACTCACCTGTCCTGTCCTTGAGACATCTCCCGGCTCCATCGCGGCTGTCAGCATCGGACGCCACATCTCTGCACCTAGGGGAGAGAGGAAGAAACAAAAGGTGAGCAGAAGGACACACAGAAGGAAAGCCTGATTAACAGCCATAATACTTACCGGCTTTTCTTCCACATTTCGGGTCGGCGCAGCCCCGTTGGCAGGTACCGTACCCCGGCCCCTATGTGGAAATGACTAGATCACAGATGAGAAAGACAGCATAAAGGCGGCCTCACTTGAACTTTGAACTTTCATACTTACGGCGCATCGCTCAGGAAAGTCAAGTGGATTTTGCCAGCGTCATTCTGAAAACCAGTGAAGTAACTGGACGAACGCGCGCCCCTGCACCAGAAGAAGGATGGAGAGTTCAACCTTCCAAACCATAAGGTGAGCTTAAACCGGGTTTGGAGGAATAGAGAGGAACGGAGGGGGTAAGGGGGGAGCTAGCACACCATTCTGCAGACTGTTAATCCCCTTTCTCATCTGCAGAAGGATATTCCTACGGGCCAAGGAAGCACGATTTGGAGGTCCTGTCCAATCGGTGTTCCGGGTCCTGCGCATCATGCTAGAAGAGGCCGCAGTAATCCAGACTAGATCAGCGCCCCCGTGGGAACCAGGTGGGCGTTACAGTATGCCATGACTCCTCTGGGCATGAATGAAGATTACTACTTTGGACCTTTCCTTTAACAACTCCATTTCTCAATGGAACCAACCCTAAGAGGGACTTGTCCAACTAGTGTTTGGATATACGAAGACTGCTACCTTGACCCCTTCCTTTTTACAAACCTATTACTCATTGCAACTAAGCCTAAAAAGGACCTGTTCAACTAGTGTTTGAACATTGTTAAACACATAACTTCAAACCAAGACAAATTAATGTGTTACATTATCATATATCACCACATAGGAGGTTGTAGAATTTCTCTTAAAAATGGTTAAATGAGGTTATGCTTTTCCGTGGTGACTACTTCAGTTCACCTTTTTTTCAAGTTTTTTTTATTATATACCATTGTATTTCACAAAAATGTTTTATCAAAAGAATCTGTCATTATGCTCCGTGTTTTCTATCCGTTGAACATTGTACACCCATATATATGGTTAGTAATTGAATAACATACTGGGTGTGAAATAGGCCTAAAAATGTATCATGCTGGCATCACCAAAACGTTTTTGAACTGTTACCCCATGTCTCTACCCATCTTAAGGTTTACTGTAACAGGATCCAATGATAGGCCCCCCCTTGATTAGATAAGGGATGTTGACGATCTATTTTTCAAAATAATTTTGTAATTTTTATTACTTCGACTTTTCCCACAACCGACTATTGTACAACTGTGGCTAGAATAATACATTCTATGGTTGTTACACTTATACCCCTGCAAGGATCAGTCCCTTGGGATGTATCTGGCAGGCTAAACACATTTCTACCTTTGAGACAACATTATCTCGTACTTATTGGCAGCCCTGTAGCCACACTTTATTTTAATTCATTTTTTTTTTATTCTACATTTCGTGAAAATGACGTCACCTGCGCACGCGCGGACAACGCCATAGTGTTCACAAATTTATTCTTGCACCCAGCACACCCCTTATACAGGTTAGGTTTTAGTAATCTACTCTCTCTTGGTTTAATAGTCCCTGAATAGGGACATCCGTCCTTTATTTTTTCATTAGGAAATTCTATGTTTACCGCGCCACTCGCACATGCACGAATGACGCCACAATGCAGTGTATATGTAACGCTCACCTGATTCCCACGGAGGCGCTGGTCTAGGCAGGAAGGAGTCTGTGACTCGAAAAGTGATGTGCAGGACTCGATTGGCTTCTGGGGCTGAGCCTCTTCGCACTGTGTGTCGAACTCGAAGGGTGAGATTTCTGCAGATGAAAGAATATATGGGGTTAAAGATCTGGGCAAGTGAGTGTCCTTCTCTCTCTCTCTCTTTCTCTCTCTCTCGTCTAGCTTCTTCGTAGAGCCCCCAGGTAAACGTGCTCACCTTAGATAGGTGAATGCTGGGCTCTCCATCTGCGTCTGGTGCAGGGTGCCGTTGCCAGTTCCTTCACTGGGTGAAACGTAGGCCTCTTAACATCAGAGGATCGCAACCGCCGTTAACAGCACGAGCGGTGAGCTTCCGGACACCTTTTAGTCCATATAGTCTTTAGGTGCGTGGACACGTAAGTATTGAACAGGGATCGGAATAATGTTTTGTTCTATTTGTTTTGCAGGGCTCTAGCGTTAGAAGATGGTATGAAGAGAGCCAAAGCTGGAGCCAGAGCCTTGGAAAGAAGCGCTTGGAAATGCGTGAGTATATGCAAGCGCTTTAACTGTCTCTTTCCTTCACAGCTGTGAGTTCGTGCTGAAGAGGTGATGAAAACGCCGGAGTAGTTGCAGGCGCTCTATTGTGGAGAGCGCGATGGGCGTAAGTAAATACCTGTCTAATGTCTCTTCTTTTGTCTTTCAGATGCTGGGTTGCAGTGTTGAAAACATCCGGAATTCGCGGATTGCCGGTGAGTAATAACTATGCTTTTGTCTCCACAGGCGGAGGTGCAGCGTGAAGAAATGGTCGCTGCCGATGGACCAGGTAAGGAATGCGTTGCATGTGAAGTCGTCGTGCTAACCTGTTGTTTCTTGTCTTTTACAGGCGCTGCTGAAGACTGGATACTGGAATGGTAAGTATTGTTCTTGCAGGTACAGGATCGGAAGAAGAAAAGCTGGAACAGACTCGGTGAGCGTTCTGCTGCAGATGCAGAATAACGCGAAGCACGCTTCATCAATCGGGTGTGGTTTAAATAGCCTAGGAGTGATGAGGCGTCTTCCTCCACGGCCCCGCCTAGGTAAGAAAAGAGTTCCTGTTCCAGAAGAGTTCCAGTGTTGTATCCAGGGCGTGGAGCTTGCCCCACCCAGGTAAGAAAATAGTTCCGGCATACAGAGGATTCCTATGTAGCTGGTAAGTAAGCAGCATGGTCTGCTGCAGGTAAGTCCACCCAAGCATCTTCACATATAGTATGAGCCCGGCGCTTCCAGTGCCGGGACCGATGGCTTTGATGAGCCTGGTGCCACTGGCGCCAGAACAAGGTCCAAAAGGTCCCAGTAGGGACCGGCTGGTGCCTAGGTTTAGGATTAGGGGCCTGCTTCCAAGGACGTTGGGCTGGTCCTGGCTCCTTGGAAGCAGTGATCATGACAGCACCCCCCCTCAAGGCCCCTCCTAAGCGTGTCTTCTCCGGGGGTTTTGGCTTGTCGGGGTGATTCAGATGGATTTTCTTGACCAGACGAGGTGCGTGGACATATTCTGAGGGTTCCCAAGATCTTTCCTTGGGGCCGTATCCTTTCCAATCAATCAGGTAATATAATTTAGATTTGGCGATTTTGGAGTCTAGGATGTTCTTTACTTCGAATTCAAGTTCTCCTTCTACCAAAACAGGTTCTGGGAGTTTAGTCAATCGGGTTTCTGGTTGTACTGGTTTTAATAAGGAGACATGAAAGACTGGATGTATTTTCATATGCGCAGGTAATTCCAATTTGACAGCCACCGGATTAACTATGGCAGAGATGAGATAGGGTCCAAGGTATCTTGGGATGAAGGTGCGGGGTCCTTTTAGAGGCAGGTGCTTAGTGGATAACCAGACCTGGTCTCCTACTGCGTAGTGAGGGGCTTCTTTACGGTGTCGATCTGCTCCTTTTTTGAATTGAGCTTTAGCTCTTTGCAGAGGGGCAGTGGCTTCCTTAAAAGCACGAGTGATCTCCGAGTGCAAGTAATCCACAGCAGGTGTTTTGAATTCTTGGGGAGGATCCAGGTTAGAGGTTCTAGGATGGTGTCCGTATAATAGGAAGAAGGGAGTCTTCCCGGTTCCAGAATGAGTCGAATTGTTGTAAGCGTATTCAGCGATTCAAAGAATATCCTTCTAAGGGTTTTCAGTTTGTTGGAGCATGCAACGTAGATATTGCTCTAAAGTCTGATTTGTCCTCTCGGTTTGTCCGTCAGTTTGGGGATGGTGACTGGTTGAAAGTCTTACATCAATTTGGGCTAGACGACAGCAACTTCGCCAAAAGTGGGAGATGAATTGACTTCCCCTATCGGAGACCAAAACCGAGGGAAAACCGTGTAACCGAACGATGTTTTCTAAGAATTCTCGGGCCAATACTGAAGCTGAAGGTAGGCCCTTCAAGGGAATGAAGTGAGCCATCTTGGAGAATAGATCCACGACTACTAAAATGGTATTATACCCTGAGCATGGAGGTAAGTCCGTGATGAAATCCATGGACAGTGTATGCCATGGACAGGGAGGGATGTCTAATGGGTGTAATAGGCCAGCTGGTTTCTCCTTCTGACTTTTATTCTGGGCACACACACCGCAGGAGATTACAAAGTCTCTAATATCCTTCTTCCATGATGGCCACCAGAAATGTCTTTTGATCTTTTCCATGGTTTTGGTAATGCCAGGGTGACCCTCCATTAGAGAGTCGTGATAACAGGAGATTACTTGTTTTTGTATTTTCTCACAGGGCAAGTACAATCGTCCTCGGAAATATGGTAGGTCTTGATCCACTGAGAATTCTTTTCCCTTTAATTGCCAGTCCTGCAAATCGCCCGGATTTAGGAGTGATTTGACTGTAGTCTTGATGTCTTCAAAGGATTGAGCGCTGACCAAACCCAAAATCCTTTGTTCTGGGATTATGGGTATTGGTTCTGGATTGGTCAAATGTTCATCTACTCCCATTCGGGAGAGAGCATCTGCTTTTCCGTTTTTACTCCCTGGTCGATAAGTAATTATAAAGTCAAACTCAGCCAGAAACAGAGCCCAGCGAAGCTGTCTGGAAGACTGAGCTTTGTCTGTCTTTAGATATTGTAAATTGCGGTGATCAGTCATTACGGTGACTGTGTGTCTGGCTCCCAAAAGATAATGCCGCCAGGCTTTAAAGGCCGATCTGATGGCTAAACGTTCCTTGTCTGTAATTGAGTAGTTGATATCGGGAGCCGAGAACTTGCGGGACCAAAAGGCTACCGGATGTAATTGGTGTGTGACCGGATCTCTTTGTGATAAAACTGCCCGCATAGCAAGACTAGAAGCATCCGTTTCCACGATGTAGGGGAGTTCTGGACGAGGATGTTTTAGAACAGGTGCAGAAATTAATTTAACTTTTAAGTCCTGAAAAGCTTGTTCGGCTTCGGTAGACCACTCAAAACGTTTGTTCTTCTTTAACAGAGCGGTGATGGGCTGGACTATCCGAGAGAATTCAGGAATGAATCTGCGGTAAAAGTTAACGAAGCCTAACATGCTTTGAACTCCTTTTACAGAGGTTGGTGATGGCCACTTAATGATTGCATCGACTTTCTTTGAATCCATATGGACTCCGTCAGGTGACAATATGAATCCCAGGAACTCAACTTCAGTTACGTTGAAAACGCATTTTTCAAGCTTAGCAAAAAGGTTATGTTGACGCAATCTCTCGAGAACCTCTTTGACGTGTCTCTGGTGTTCCTCTTCAGATGATGAATAGACGAGGATGTCATCAATGTAGACAACAACACAAACATCTATGAGTTCTCTAAGGACATCGTTCATAAAATACTGAAAAGCGGCAGGAGCGTTACAAAGTCCAAAGGGCATCACTTGATATTCGAACAGCCCATACTTGGTGCGGAATGCCGTCTTCCATTCATCGCCCTCTTTTATTCGTACCAAGTGGTAGGCTCCTCTGAGATCCAACTTTGTATAAATACATGCGTCTTTGACTTGGTCCAGGAGTTCAGGGATCAAAGGTAACGGGTATCTGTTTTTAACGGTGATTTGATTCAGGGCGCGGTAATCTATGCAAGTCCTAAGGTCTCCTTCCTTTTTCGGAACGAAGAACAAAGCCGAGGAAGCTGGAGATTTTGAAGGACGGATAAACCCGTTAGCTAGGTATTGGTCCAGATATTGTCTGAGGTGAAGATTCTCTGGCTCGGTGAGGGCATAAATCCTACTACAAGGAGGAGTTGTTCCGGGTATCAGGTCTATTTGACAGTCGTAGGACCTATGAGGAGGCAGGGTGTTAGCTTGTTCCTTCCGAAAGACGTCTTGGAATTCCTGGTATTCGGGAGGTAATTTGGGAACCTCGGAAGAGATCGGTGCCAGTGAAACATCAGGCCGAGGATAACAAGTGGTAAAACATTCTGGAAACTGAACCGTCTTTGCTCGCCAATCAATCTGAGGATTGTGCTTCTCTAACCAAGGAATTCCCAGAATGATCTGGAACTGAGGGGCCTTGATAACATCGAACACGATTTTCTCCCGGTGTCCATCTTGGCTCACTAACGTCACTTCTTGGGTGGCATGCGTTACTGGTCCGGAGGCTATCTCCGTGCCATCCACTGTAGTAATGACGTCTTTTACTGCCTTAGGGACAAGAGGTAGATTCATCCTTGATACCATTTCACGGTCCACATAATTACCGATTGCTCCGCTGTCGATGTAAGCTTCAATTGCATGCAAACGATCCGGACGTTCTGGGCTAATGAGGACCATAGGCACCACGAAATGCGAGGTCACGGGACAGATTTTAACGCTCGGCAAGAGGACCTCTACACTTGTCGGGCTAGGTCGTTTCCCTGCTCAGAATTTTGGGTACAGGTATCTGCGGCTCCTACAGCCTTCTTAGCTGGCTTCACTGGGCAGTCTCAAAGAAAGTGCCCCGAGTTACCGCAATAGAGGCATAATTGCAGCTGTCTTCTTCTTTCCCGCTCCTTTTGAGTTAAAGGTCCTTTCATGCCCCCTAGTTGCATGGGTTCCACGGTGTCGGCTCCCCTAGTAGAGGTCTGCGGTTTAGAAAACACTCGGGTATCAAATCTGGAACGATCAGCCTTCCTGTTCTGTAATCGGTGGTCTAATTGGACAACTAAGTCAATATAGTCTGAGCATTCTTGTGGAGGATTCACAATTTGAGCTAACACATCCTTGAGCTCTCAACGCAGGCCTCTGTAGAAAAGCGTTATTCTTTTATCCTCCGGCCATTGAGTTTCCACTATAAGTCTATTGAATGAGGCAATATAAGTCAAGAGGTCTTGATTACCCTGTCGTAACGAAAGGAGTTCATTGTCCAAGGCCTGCCCCTGGGCATGTCTTGCGAACAGTTTCTCCATGCTGGACTGGAAGGCCTGAAAATCGTGAAGGACCGGATCATCCTGAGTGACCAAAGGGATTGACCAATCTGCGGCACTGCCACTGAGATAAGAAAGCACAAAAGCCACCTTGGTCTGGTCTGTTGGAAAGGCAGCTGGGCGACATAAGAAGTGTAGGCGGCACTGGTTGATAAACACTGCAAATTTCTTTGGGTCACCAGAAAAGCGTTCGGGTGGAGCCAAAGGCACATTACCGGGTAGATTGATTTGCACTGGATTTGAGGATGCAGAAGGGTAACTTACTCCTGGAGCGGGCAAAGGAGTCTGTCCTGCCTGTGTTTGTAGTAATTGCCTAGCGAGGTTTTCCGTTCGCTCCTTGGATATTATCAGCTCTCTTCTCAAAGAGTTTGTTTCCTGACGAGCTGCATGTACCTCTGTTCTTAGTTCCCCAAGCAATCGGGCCAGTTGGTCTGTGTCCGAGGTTTCCATTGCGCCTGGGTAGGAGTTTTGTGGTGGGCTTCGCGTTCTGTAACGCTCACCTGATTCCCACGGAGGCGCTGGTCTAGGCAGGAAGGAGTCTGTGACTCGAAAAGTGATGTGCAGGACTCGATTGGCTTCTGGGGCTGAGCCTCTTCGCACTGTGTGTCGAACTCGAAGGGTGAGATTTCTGCAGATGAAAGAATATATGGGGTTAAAGATCTGGGCAAGTGAGTGTCCTTCTCTCTCTCTCTTTCTCTCTCTCTCGTCTAGCTTCTTCGTAGAGCCCCCAGGTAAACGTGCTCACCTTAGATAGGTGAATGCTGGGCTCTCCATCTGCGTCTGGTGCAGGGTGCCGTTGCCAGTTCCTTTACTGGGTGAAACGTAGGCCTCTTAACATCAGAGGATCGCAACCGCCATTAACAGCACGAGCGGTGAGCTTCCGGACACCTTTTAGTCCATATAGTCTTTAGGTGCGTGGACAAGTAAGTATTGAACAGGGATCGGAATAATGTTTTGTTCTATTTGTTTTGCAGGGCTCTAGCGTTAGAAGATGGTATGAAGAGAGCCAAAGCTGGAGCCAGAGCCTTGGAAAGAAGCGCTTGGAAATGCGTGAGTATATGCAAGCGCTTTAACTGTCTCTTTCCTTCACAGCTGTGAGTTCGTGCTGAAGAGGTGATGAAAACGCCGGAGTAGTTGCAGGCGCTCTATTGTGGAGAGCGCGATGGGCGTAAGTAAATACCTGGCTAATGTCTCTTCTTTTGTCTTTCAGATGCTGGGTTGCAGTGTTGAAAACATCCGGAATTCGCGGATTGCCGGTGAGTAATAACTATGCTTTTGTCTCCACAGGTGGAGGTGCAGCGTGAAGAAATGGTCGCTGCCGATGGACCAGGTAAGGAATGCGTTGCATGTGAAGTCGTCGTGCTAACCTGTTGTTTCTTGTCTTTTACAGGCGCTGCTGAAGACTGGATACTGGAATGGTAAGTATTGTTCTTGCAGGTACAGGATCGGAAGAAGAAAAGCTGGAACAGACTCGGTGAGCGTTCTGCTGCAGATGCAGAATAACGCGAAGCACGCTTCATCAATTGGGTGTGGTTTAAATAGCCTAGGACTGATGAGGCGTCTTCCTCCACGGCCCCGCCTAGGTAAGAAAAGAGTTCCTGTTCCAGAAGAGTTCCAATGTTGTATCCAGGGCGTGGAGCTTGCCCCACCCAGGTAAGAAAATAGTTCCGGCTTACAGAGGATTCCTATGTAGCTGGTAAGTAAGCAGCATAGTCTGCTGCAGGTAAGTCCACCCAAGCATCTTCACATATAGTATGAGCCCGGCGCTTCCAGTGCCGGGACCGATGGCTTTGATGAGCCTGGTGCCACTGGCGCCAGGACAAGGTCCAAAAGGTCCCAGTAGGGACCGGCTGGTGCCTAGGCTTAGGATTAGGGGCCTGCTTCCAAGGACTTTGGGCTGGTCCTGGCTCCTTGGAAGCAGTGATCATGACAGTATACATGTGTGATGTCACCCGCGCATGCGTGAGTGACGTCACACGCTTCACTGCATATAAAAACAGCCTCCAATTCCAAAATGGCAGACGCGGCTCCTGCCTACCTAGTCCACCAACTAGCTCCTCCACAGGACCTATAAGAAGAAAAGAAAAAGAAGTAAGTACATTAAGCCCACGAGCAGTCCTCAGCTAAATAGATAACAACTAGATACTTACCTTATTGTATCTCGCCTTTAACAGGGAAGGACTTCCTTAATGCTGAGACACAGAATAGACCTCCCTTGTAGAAAACTTTCAAACAATGCATTACTGATCTGATACTTCTCCATTGGACCAGCAGGAATGCTCATTCTGAGTAAGTTCAACACTACTTTAACTTGGATACATGCTTATAATGTTAGCTATTCTTTAGCCTGAATCTTTCTATCCTAATCTCCCTTCCAGCCTCCAGCACTGGCGAACCTATCTGGACAGGAATCATTTAGGCTATACTTACCAGCTGATACTTAGGGGCAGGACCTGCATACTAGCCTTACTTTTTCCGGTGTACCGGATACTTATACCCACTACCAAACTAAGACGGGGTAAGATTGCTTATTTAAACTTCAACCCTCCCCCTTCCTTAACAAACATAGGATTCCCAAGAATTGACACACATTTTTTACCTCAACAGGTTGTGTAAACAACTCCATTTAATCCACTTTGATAGGTTTAACACCACAACTGGTTTCAACAAAACCGTGAGAAGAATCAGTATATTTCCCTTCCTTTCTTGCTAAGCATTTAGTATGTTTTTCCATTATAAACCCCTTTATGATTCCCACCTTCCAGTCGTGGCTACTAAAAAAGTCCTTTTTAGGTTGGACAAATGTAACTGAATGTGATCCAGGATAGAATTTCCCAAGACGTGTCTAGTCAACTGTAACTAAAGCCCTGGTAATATGATTCTATGCAAATGTGTTGAGTAATTCTAACTTTGAGAGTTGAATTAATGTTTATATTCATAATCACTAAATAATTTAAATGTTTTCTTTTTTCATAGAAATGTATGTGAAAACGAATGTATGCCCCTGACAAAGAGTGATAGAAACTCGAAACGCGTTGGGCCATCTTACATCATTTGTATAAATAAAAAACTGTATACTGAAAATGTATCCTAAAGTTGTCAAGTATAATGTTATGGCTCTTTTTGCCTTGAATTCAATATGATAGAAATGTCTAAAGCATGTATTGTGTAATAACCAGTAAATAGAAGGTTGTAATCTGTTTGGGTGTTTCCCCTAGTGGGGCTCCCGAATACTTACCTATCCTTCAAATTCTAAAACAACATTTAGGCCCAGGCCTCATTGACAGTGTGCAGGGGAAGCAGTTTTCCTATTTAGGAAATCAATTCTTCTTTGGGACTATGGCAGGTTCCATGTGTTCATATTCCTGAAAGAATATGGCCATACAAAAATATCACCATATTTTTCCGGTGATATTAAGGCATGGAACCTGCGGGGGACACCCCCGCAACACCTACATTATTTATTTTTAAGGAGCGGGGGACAGCCCCGCAACCCCTGCTCCTCAAAACCAAATAAATTATCCCCCCCACAAATTATCGCTTATGGCCATTCCAGACAACCATATATACAGTGATATTTTTGGTGGGGATAATATGTAGTGATACCCAATAGTATTAGTGGCTGAGAGAGGAGGAGATGAACAAGAGATGCAAAGAGTTATCCCCGGTATGGCTTGATAGTTTATAGATAGAGTGGAGAAAGTGGTCACTAAGAAAAGACTGAAGTTCCGTTTTCTGAGAAATGATTGGAGAGAGAAGGTTAAAGTCACCAAAGAGAATGAGGTCATGTTTAGTGGAAAGCGAATCAAGAAGTTGCACACGTTCAACAAGGAATGGTCCAGTGCACCCAGGGGGGGTGATAGATCGAGATGATGTGAACCGAATGAGGCAGAGCAATAGTAGGGATGGCGATTTCAAAAGAGGTAGGAGAGAACAGGTATCAGAGATTTGTGAGGTGTTGAGATGGGAAGAGAGGAGGTGTCCGACGGCCGCCCATCCTCTGCCAGTTAGACGAGGACAGTTTGGAGTCATGTAGGGCGTCCAGAGGGGCAGTGTCAGGTTGAGAAATCTAGGTTTCAGTGATAGCAAGAAGGTCTAGGTGCTGCCTTTAAAGTAGTTAGTGATAAAGGAAGTTTTGTTGCATATAGACCGAGCATTCCAGAGTGCAATGTTCAGTTCAGATGCACTAAGCAAGAGTATAAAGGTGACTCTCAGAGGAAGAGAGGCAAGGAGGATAGGTGTTAGGGGAGATATGGTTAGCTCTTCGGCTTTGTTTGTTGGACTTAGGTGAAAGAGAGATGGAGTAGTGGGACTTTCGAGATGTGAATTTTATGAAAGGGATAGGAAAAAAGTAAGTTGTAGCATGATTGCAGAAAGTGTAGAGAGAGGTGAGTAGGAGCAGCAGCAGGAGTGAATGCATTATAAGTGAGTACGCAGTGTGGAGAGACAGCACAGTTTTAACAAGCTAGGAAGGGTACTCCCTCATGCAGCAGGTAGGAAGGCAAAATCAAAGGTAATTAGGCAAAGAGGCTTGTCAATGTCTGGTTTTCACCCTTCACTGTACCACACTTAATAGCGATGCTCCTTGCTGGACACCCCTACGCAATTCATAAATAAGCAATTCACGCTCTTGTCACCTGATCGGCTAGTCCATCAGTGTTTGCTCTTACTGATTATGTCCCTGGTGCTCCTAGGATAAGGATTGCTTCCTGATTGATGTTCCCAGTGGAGGCTCTTGTGGACTTCAGCTGGAGAGTGGGAAGTCTCATGATGGCCACAGGAAGTGATATCACTGATCCAAGATGGCCACAGCAAGTGACGCCACTGATAAAAGATGCCGACAGGAAGTGATATCACTGATCCAAGATGTCCACAGGAAGTGATGTCACCAATCCAAGATGGCCAACAGACATAAAGTGAAGCCACAAACCAGAAGTGATTAGACACGCTCTCATCACCAGATTGCCTAGTCCATCCGTGATTGGTTTCTTTGATTACTTCTTGATTGGTGTTCCCAGATGATTATTCAGCTCGATAGTGGCCCGACACACGATTGCCTCAGGAAGTGATGCCACTGATCCAAGACGGCCACACAAAGTGATGTTACTTATCCAAGATGGCCACTGGAAATTATGTCACTGATCCAAGATGGCCACAGCAAGTGATGATACCGACATGAACCAGAAGTGATGACTCATGCTTTCATCATCTGATTGCCTAGTTCATCAGTGATTGGTCTCTCTGATTACTTCCTGATTGGTGTTCCCAGAGGATTCTCTTGTGGCCTTCATATGATATGATATGAAATGGCATTTATAACGTGTATATACACAAAGTGTTTAAAGGTGCAACGAGGTAAGGGAGGGGAAACAGAGGGGAGACAGAAAAAACGATCCTACTAGGCCAGGTGACATTGAGATTGTGCAAGTGCTGGAGAGTGGGACAACTCAAGATGGCCACAGGAAGTGATGTCACTAATCCAAGCGGGCCACAGGAAGTCATGTCACCAATCCTAGATGGCTGCAGGAAGTGATGTCACAGATCCAAGAGGACTGCAGCAAGTGATCTTACTGATCCAAGATGGCTGACAGACAGAAAGTGAAACCATAAACCAGAAGTGATGAGACACCCTCTTGTCACCTGATTGCCTAGTTCATCAATTATTGGTCTCTTTGATCACTTCATGATTGATGTTCCCAGAGGATTCTCTTGTGGGCTTCAGCTGGAGAGTGGGCCGACTCAAGATGATCACAGGAAGTGATGACACTGATCCAGGAGGGCCACACAAAGTGATCTTACCTATCCAAGATTCCATCAGGAAGGGATTTCACTGATCCAAGATGGGTACAGCAAGTGATGATACTGACAGAAAGTGAAGCCACAAACCTGAAGTGATGATTCAAGCTCTCACCACCTCTTCGCCTAGTCCATTAGTGGTTGGTCTCTCTGATTTTATCCCTGCTGTTGCTGTTACTTCCTGATTGGTGTTGCCAGAGGAATCTCGTGTGGCCTTCAGCTGTAGAGTGGGCCGACTCAAAGCAGGAAATATGTAATTTGGGCCCTAACCATCAATAGAAGCCCTCATTCCAAGTATTCACTTTTCTACTTTGCTCTACCTCCATTCGTCTGCTGCATCTGCCCTTTTTCATTGAAATTGTACCCTTTATCTTACAGTCACAGCTGAATCTCATATGGCTCTCGATAGACCCTACCTGCTTGTGTCAGTCCTCCAGTTCCTCCCCATGTTGTTTGCACCATAGCAGCCAGAGCTCTTGTCCATTCCTGACAGCATCGGTTCATCAATAATTGTTCATCAACAGCCCGCTCTCTGTATTTGCCCTTTCCTAATGGTATGCACAGCATGGCCATGTCTAGTCTTGTTTGCACTTCACAGCCATGTTGTCATGATGCCTACCCCCGGAGCACCAGGCCAGGCCCAGCACCCCCGGAAGCAGGCATCATGCCCTCGGGTAAAAGCCCAGAGGCCCCTTATAGGGGCTCTTTGGACTCAGTCCTGGCGCCCTTGGCGCCAGGCTCATGTTGGACATCAGTCCTGGTGCCATAGGCGCCAGGCTCATAAAGGGAGGTGTTTTGTGCACTTACCTGATGCAGACCATGCTGCACGCTTCAGGCCTCCCTGAGACCTGAAAGGGACTATTTTTTCATAGGGACTATTTTTTCACTCGGGCGTGGCCAGGGAAGGATACATACCTAGTTGGGGAAGGATACATACCAGGGACTTCTTTGGAGGCTTTTTAAGCCACGCCCAGACAGCAGCTCATGCTTCGCGTTGTTCTGCTTCCTGCAGCTTAACGCTCACCGTGTCTGCTCCTGCTCCTGGACTCCAACCACGCCCGCCTTGAACCTGGAAGACCTGCAAGGAAGGAAGAGAAGAGAAAGGTGAAAACCAAGGACTATTTCAAACTTCTTACCTGCATCCGGAATCTTCTCGCCAGCATCCCTGAAGAAAGACTTCCATTTAAAAGCATCGCGTTGCTCGCTGCAGCGCCATGCTTCACTCACCTGGCCTCGAGACATCTCCCGGCTCCATCGCGGCTGTCAGCATCGGACGCCACTTCTCTGCACCTAGGGGAGAGAGGAAGAAACAAAAGGTGAGCAGAAGGAACACAGAAGGAAAGCCTGATTAACAGCCATAATACTTACCGGCTTTTCTTCCACATTTCGCGTCGGCGCCGCCCCGTTGGCAGGTACCGTACCCCAGCCCCTATGGGGAAAGGACAAGAGACATTTCTGGGGAATGACTAGGACATTTAGAGGGATCGCCCTCATCACTACTCACCTCGGCAGTTTAACCCCTCGACGCATCGCCTTCATTCTGCACCTGAAATAAAGGACAGATCACAGGTTAGAAAGACAACATAAAGGAGGCCTCAATTGAACTTTGAACTTTCATACTTACGGCGCATCGCTCAGGAAAGTCAAGTGGATTTTGTCAGCGCCATTCTGAAAACCAGTGAAGTAACTGGACGAACACGCGCCCCTGCACCAGAAGCAGGATGGAGAGTTCATCCTTCCAAACCATAAGGTGAGCTTAAACCGGGGTTTGGAGGAAGTTAGAGAGGAACGAAGGGGGAAGGGGGAAAGGGGGGAGCTAGCACACTATTCTGCAGACTGTTAATCCCCTTTCTCATCTGCAGAAGGATATTCCTACGGGCCAGGCAAGCACGATTTGGAGGTCCTGTCCAATCGGTGTTCCGGGTCCTGCGCATCACGCTAGAAGAGGCCACAGCAATCCAGACTAGACCAGCGCCCCCGTGGGAACCAGGTGAGCATTACAGAACGCAAAGCCTTCCTACAAATTCCCACCCAGGCGCTATGGAAACTTCCGAAACTGACCAGTTGGCCCAATTACTGGGGGAATTACGGGCCGAAGTACACGCCGCTCATCAAGAGACTAGTGCCCTCAGGAGGGAAGTGATTGTAATAAAGGATAGAGCTGATGACCTGGCTAGACAGCTTTTGCAAGGTCAAGCTGGACAAACTCCTTTACCCGGTTCTGGGGGGAACCCCGCTCCTGTGGTTTCCAGTAACCCGGTGCAGATTAATCTACCTGGAAACATGCCGCTGTCCCCACCTGAACGCTTTGCTGGGGACCGCAAACGATTCGCCGTATTCATGAATCAGTGTCGTTTGCACTTCCTATGCAGACCTGGGGCCTTCCCTAATGATCAGACCAAGGTAGCCTTTGTGTTGTCATATCTCATCGGCTGTGCTGCCGATTGGTCAGTCCCACTGGTAACTCAAGATGACCCGATTCTTCGTGATTTTCAAGGATTTCAAACAAGCATGGAAAGGTTATTTGATCAACACTCCCAGGGACAGGCTCTGGATGACGAACTTCTATCTCTGCGACAGTGCAATCAAGACCTTCTATCCTACATTGCAACCTTCAATAGACTAATTGTGAAAACTGGTTGGCCAGAGGATAAAAGAATCACGTTATTCTATCGAGGTCTACGCGGAGAACTTAAAGATGTCCTGGCACAAGTAGTAAATCCGTCCCAAGAATGCACTGAATATATAGACTTAGTGGTCCAATTGGATCACAGTCTGCAAAACAGAAAAGCAGATCGGTCCAGGTTTGAAACCCGGGTGTTGGCCAAGACCCACGCTAACCCCAAGGGGGCTGATGCCTCGGAGCCTATGCAAATCGGAGGTGTTAAAGGACCCCTAACTCAAAAAGAACGGGAAAGAAGACGACAGATGCAATTATGCCTTTATTGTGGGTCCTCTAAACACTTTCTACGAGATTGTCCGGTTAAGCCACCCAAGAAGGTGGTAGGAGCCGCTGATAAAATCCATGGAAACTCTGTATCGGGAAACGACCACGCCCGGCAAGCGTAGGGGTCCGCTTGCCGAGCTTGAAAACTAACTCTCAGACCTCGCATTTCATTGTGCCAATGGTCCTCGTAGATCCGGAACAGCCTAAACGGTTGCATGCTATAAAGGCATACATCGATAGCAGGGCTATAGGAAACTATGTGGATCGAGAATTGGTCTCTAGGATAAACCTCCCTCTGCGTCCTAAAACCAACAAAGATGTCATCACCACAGTAGATGGAACCGAAATTTCCATCTGGACCGGTAACACATTCCACAGCTGAGGTGACACTTGTAGGTCCGGATGGCCATCGGGAGGCAGTTGTGTTTGATGTAATCAAGGCTCCACAGTTTCAGCTTATTCTCGGAATCCCTTGGTTAGAGACACATAATCCTCTAATTGATTGGCGAGCGAAGAGATTAACCTTCCTGGATTGTGCACAAACCTGCTACCCAGAAAATCCAAAGATTAATCTAGCATCAGTAACCTCTGTCCCCGTGCAACTACCTCCAGAGTACCAAGACTTTCAGGACGTCTTCCAAAAGGAACAGGCCAACACGTTACCTCCCCAGAGATCGTACGATTGCCAAATCGATCTGGTGCCCGGTGCACAACCCCCTTGTAGCAGGATTTACGCCCTTACTGAACCAGAGAATCTGCATTTGAGACAATATTTAGATCAATACCTCGCCAATGGTTTCATTCGCCCGTCAAAGTCCCCGGCATCTTCAGCTTTGTTCTTCGTGCCTAAAAAAGAAGGCGACCTTAGAACTTGTATCGATTACCGCGCATTGAACCAGATAACTGTTAAAAATCGTTACCCTCTGCCTCTGATCCCTGAACTCCTTGACCAGGTGAAGGACGCTTGCGTATACACCAAGTTAGATCTCCGGGGGGCTTATCATCTGCTACGAGTAAAAGAAGGCGACGAATGGAAAACGGCCTTCCGTACAAAATATGGACTATTCGAATACCAGGTGATGCCTTTCGGGTTGTGCAACGCGCCTGCAGCCTTTCAATTCTTCATGAACGATGTCCTTCGGGAACTCATCGATGTCTGTGTTGTCGAGTATATCGATGACATTCTTGTGTACTCCTCTTCGGAATCTGATCACAGAAAGCATGTCAGGGCCGTCCTAGAGAAACTGCGCCAGCACAAACTGTTTGCCAAGCTGGAAAAATGTGTTTTCCATACCACCGAGGTTGAGTTTCTCGGATTCATCCTGACACCTAAAGGGGTCCGAATGGATTCACGGAAAGTGGATGCCATCCTCAAATGGCCATCACCTAGTTCGGTGAAAGGTGTCCAAAGCATGCTTGGTTTTGCCAACTTTTATCGCAGGTTTATCCTGCAGTTTTCACGTGTGGTGCAACCCATCACTGCACTCTTGCGAAAAAATAAACGTTTTGAATGGACCGAGGAAGCCGAACAGGCCTTTCAGGAGTTCACGTCCGCACCTATTTTGAAGCACCCGCGTCCCGATCTCCCATATATAGTCGAAACCGACGCGTCCAGCTTAGCCATGAGAGCTGTCCTGTCTCAGAGAGACCCTGAAACCAACCAACTGCACCCCGTAGCATTTTGGTCCAGAAAGTTCTCGCCGCCGGAGATAAATTATGCGATCACCGATAAGGAACTATTAGCCATTAAGTCCGCCTTCAAGGCTTGGCGGCATTATCTCCTCAGCGCCCGGAATACCATCACCGTGATCACTGATCACCGAAATTTACAATATTTAAAAACTGCCAAGGCTCAATCGTCTCGACAGCTCCGATGGGCTTTGTTCTTTGCTGAGTTTGATTTTGTAATCACCTACCGCCCCGGCTATAAGAATGGTAAGGCGGACGCTCTATCCTGAATTGGAATGGAAGAAATAGACACAAACTCAGAACCTGTGCCGATAATTCCCGAACAAAGAATTTTGGGGATAACCACTTTACAAACCCTTGAAGACATTCAAGCACGAGTGAAACAATTCCTGGACTCTTCAGCCTTGCAGGATTGGATCAAAAGGGGGTCTAACTTTTCAGTCAAGGATGGCTTACCTTACTTACAAGGACGCTTATTTTTGCCAGAAAAGGAATTGCAAGAACTGGTTATTTCCCGTCATCATGGTACCCTGATGGAAGGACATCCTGGCATTGCCAAAACAGAGGAAAAGGTTAAACGACAATTCTGGTGGCCTTCCTGGCGAAAGGATATTAAATCTTTCGTGATGTCCTGTGGAGTTTGTGCCCAAAACAAAGGTCTTCTTCAGCCCTTAGATATTCCACCAGCACCTTGGCACACCCTGTCACTAGATTTTATCACGGACCTGCCCTCTTGTAATGGTTACAATACTATTCTGGTCGTGGTGGATTTATTTTCCAAAATGGCCCACTTTATTCCGTTGAAAGGATTACCTTCAGCCTTTGTTCTTGCCAAAGAATTCCTCGAAAATATCATCCGTTTGCATGGATTCCCGTCCATACTAGTCTCCGATCGGGGAAGCCAGTTTATTTCTCATTTTTGGAAAAAGTGTTGTCAACAGGCACAAATCGACGTAAGACTCTCGACCAGCCACCACCCACAGACCGATGGTCAGACGGAGAGAACGAACCAGACCCTTGAACAATATCTACGATGTATGTTGCACCAATCGGAGGGTAATTGGAAGGACATTTTATGGGTGGTAGAATATGCATACAATAACTCGATACACTCTGGAACTGGTCAGAGCCCCTTTTATACCCTATATGGACATCACCCTCGTACTTCAGACTTGGACTCACCTCTGAGCCTTGAAATGCCCGCAGTGGACCATTTGCATTCTACGATTACTCAAGCCTTCAAGGATGCAACTGCACATTTGCAACATGCGAAAGGGAAATACAAAAAGAATGCGGATCTGCATCGAAGAGAGGCGCCTCCATACCAAATAGGGGATCAAGTATGGTTGGCTACCAAACACCTATCACTCAAGGGGCCTCGAACTTTTAATCCAAGGTATTTAGGCCCTTACTCGATCAAAGCTATAATCAACCCAGTGGCAGTCAAGCTCGATCTACCAGCTAACATGCTGATTCTCCCCGTTTTTCATGTGTCACTTTTGAAACCAGTGCACCCAGGAACCAGATTAACAAAGCCACCAGACTCAATTCAGATAGATGGGGAGCCTGAATTCGAGGTGAAGAACATTTTGGATTCTAAGATCTCAAAATCAAAACTTTTCTATCTAATTGATTGGAAAGGGTACGGGCCTCAGGAAAGGTCTTGGGAACCCAGTGATCATGTACATGCACCTCGGCTGGTAAAAAGGTTCCATCGGAATTTCCCAAACAAACCGAAACCTCCAGAAGGAACGACCTTGGGAGGGGCCTTGGGGGGGAGTGCTGTCATGATGCCTATTAGTGGCTGAGAGAGGAGGAGATGAACAAGAGATGCACAGAGTTATCCCCGGTGTGGCTTGATAGTTTATAGATAGAGTGGAGAAAGTGGTCACTAAGAAAAGACTGAAGTTCCGTTTTCTGAGAAATGATTGGAGAGAGAAGGTTAAAGTCACCAAAGAGAATGAGGTCATGTTTAGTGGAAAGCGAATCAAGAAGTTGCACACGTTCAACAAGGAATGGTCCAGTGCACCCAGGGGGGGTGATAGATCGAGATGATGTGAACCGAATGAGGCAGAGCAATAGTAGGGATGGCGATTTCAAAAGAGGTAGGAGAGAACAGGTATCAGAGATTTGTGAGGTGTTGAGATGGGAAGAGAGGAGGTGTCCGACGGCCGCCCATCCTCTGCCAGTTAGACGAGGACAGTTTGGAGTCATGTAGGGCGTCCAGAGGGGCAGTGTCAGGTTGAGAAATCTAGGTTTCAGTGATAGCAAGAAGGTCTAGGTGCTGCCTTTAAAGTAGTTAGTGATAAAGGAAGTTTTGTTGCATATAGACCGAGCATTCCAGAGTGCAATGTTCAGTTCAGATGCACTAAGCAAGAGTATAAAGGTGACTCTCAGAGGAAGAGAGGCAAGGAGGATAGGTGTTAGGGGAGATATGGTTAGCTCTTCGGCTTTGTTTGTTGGAATTAGGTGAAAGAGAGATGGAGTAGTGGGACTTTCGAGATGTGAATTTTATGAAAGGGATAGGAAAAAAGTAAGTTGTAGCATGATTGCAGAAAGTGTAGAGAGAGGTGAGTAGGAGCAGCAGCAGGAGTGAATGCATTATAAGTGAGTACGCAGTGTGGAGAGACAGCACAGTTTTAACAAGCTAGGAAGGGTACTCCCTCATGCAGCAGGTAGGAAGGCAAAATCAAAGGTAATTAGGCAAAGAGGCTTGTCAATGTCTGGTTTTCACCCTTCACTGTACCACACTTAATAGCGATGCTCCTTGCTGGACACCCCTACGCAATTCATAAATAAGCAATTCACGCTCTTGTCACCTGATCGGCTAGTCCATCAGTGTTTGCTCTTACTGATTATGTCCCTGGTGCTCCTAGGATAAGGATTGCTTCCTGATTGATGTTCCCAGTGGAGGCTCTTGTGGACTTCAGCTGGAGAGTGGGAAGTCTCATGATGGCCACAGGAAGTGATATCACTGATCCAAGATGGCCACAGCAAGTGACGCCACTGATAAAAGATGCCGACAGGAAGTGATATCACTGATCCAAGATGTCCACAGGAAGTGATGTCACCAATCCAAGATGGCCAACAGACATAAAGTGAAGCCACAAACCAGAAGTGATTAGACACGCTCTCATCACCAGATTGCCTAGTCCATCCGTGATTGGTTTCTTTGATTACTTCTTGATTGGTGTTCCCAGATGATTATTCAGCTCGATAGTGGCCCGACACACGATTGCCTCAGGAAGTGATGCCACTGATCCAAGACGGCCACACAAAGTGATGTTACTTATCCAAGATGGCCACTGGAAATTATGTCACTGATCCAAGATGGCCACAGCAAGTGATGATACCGACATGAACCAGAAGTGATGACTCATGCTTTCATCATCTGATTGCCTAGTTCATCAGTGATTGGTCTCTCTGATTACTTCCTGATTGGTGTTCCCAGAGGATTCTCTTGTGGCCTTCATATGATATGATATGAAATGGCATTTATAACGTGTATATACACAAAGTGTTTAAAGGTGCAACGAGGTAAGGGAGAGGAAACAGAGGGGAGACAGAAAAAACGATCCTACTAGGCCAGGTGACATTGAGATTGTGCAAGTGCTGGAGAGTGGGACAACTCAAGATGGCCACAGGAAGTGATGTCACTAATCCAAGCGGGCCACAGGAAGTCATGTCACCAATCCTAGATGGCTGCAGGAAGTGATGTCACAGATCCAAGAGGACTGCAGCAAGTGATCTTACTGATCCAAGATGGCTGACAGACAGAAAGTGAAACCATAAACCAGAAGTGATGAGACACCCTCTTGTCACCTGATTGCCTAGTTCATCAATTATTGGTCTCTTTGATCACTTCATGATTGATGTTCCCAGAGGATTCTCTTGTGGGCTTCAGCTGGAGAGTGGGCCGACTCAAGATGATCACAGGAAGTGATGACACTGATCCAGGAGGGCCACACAAAGTGATCTTACCTATCCAAGATTCCATCAGGAAGGGATTTCACTGATCCAAGATGGGTACAGCAAGTGATGATACTGACAGAAAGTGAAGCCACAAACCTGAAGTGATGATTCAAGCTCTCACCACCTCTTCGCCTAGTCCATTAGTGGTTGGTCTCTCTGATTTTATCCCTGCTGTTGCTGTTACTTCCTGATTGGTGTTGCCAGAGGAATCTCGTGTGGCCTTCAGCTGTAGAGTGGGCCGACTCAAAGCAGGAAATATGTAATTTGGGTCCTAACCACCAATAGAAGCCCTCATTCCAAGTATTCACTTTTCTACTTTGCTCTACCTCCATTCGTCTGCTGCATCTGCCCTTTTTCATTGAAATTGTACCCTTTATCTTACAGTCACAGCTGAATCTCATATGGCTCTCGATAGATCCTACCTGCTTGTGTCAGTCCTCCAGTTCCTCCCCATGTTGTTTGCACCATAGCAGCCAGAGCTCTTGTCCATTCCTGACAGCATCGGTTCATCAATAATTGTTCATCAACAGCCCGCTCTCTGTATTTGCCCTTTCCTAATGGTATGCACAGCATGGCCATGTCTAGTCTTGTTTGCACTTCACAGCCATGTTGTCATGATGCCTACCCCCGGAGCACCAGGCCAGGCCCAGCACCCCCGGAAGCAGGCATCATGCCCTCGGGTAAAAGCCCAGAGGCCCCTTATAGGGGCTCTTTGGACTCAGTCCTGGCGCCCTTGGCGCCAGGCTCATGTTGGACATCAGTCCTGGCGCCATAGGCGCCAGGCTCATAAAGGGAGGTGTTTTGTGCACTTACCTGATGCAGACCATGCTGCACGCTTCAGGCCTCCCTGAGACCTGAAAGGGACTATTTTTTCATAGGGACTATTTTTTCACTCGGGCGTGGCCAGGGAAGGATACATACCTAGTTGGGGAAGGATACATACCAGGGACTTCTTTGGAGGCTATTTAAGCCACGCCCAGACAGCAGCTCATGCTTCGCGTTGTTCTGCTTCCTGCAGCTTAACGCTCACCGTGTCTGCTCCTGCTCCTGGACTCCAGCCACGCCCGCCTTGAACCTGGAAGACCTGCAAGGAAGGAAGAGAAGAGAAAGGTGAAAACCAAGGACTATTTCAAACTTCTTACCTGCATCCGGAATCTTCTCGCCAGCATCCCTGAAGAAAGACTTCCATTTAAAAGCATCACGTTGCTCGCTGCAGCGCCACGCTTCACTCACCTGGCCTCGAGACATCTCCCGGCTCCATCGCGGCTGTCAGCATCGGACGCCACTTCTCTGCACCTAGGGGAGAGAGGAAGAAACAAAAGGTGAGCAGAAGGAACACAGAAGGAAAGCCTGATTAACAGCCATAATACTTACCGGCTTTTCTTCCACATTTCGGGTCGGCGCCGCCCCGTTGGCAGGTACCGTACCCCGGCCCCTATGGGGAAAGGACAAGAGACATTTCTGGGGAATGATTAGGACATTTAGAGGGATCGCCCTCATCACTACTCACCTCGGCAGTTTAACCCCTCGACGCATCGCCTTCATTCTGCACCTGAAATAAAGGACAGATCACAGGTTAGAAAGACAACATAAAGGAGGCCTCAATTGAACTTTAAACTTTCATACTTACGGCGCATCGCTCAGGAAAGTCAAGTGGATTTTGTCAGCGCCATTCTGAAAACCAGTGAAGTAACTGGACGAACACGCGCCCCTGCACCAGAAGCAGGATGGAGAGTTCATCCTTCCAAACCATAAGGTGAGCTTAAACCGGGGTTTGGAGGAAGTTAGAGAGGAACGAAGGGGGAAGGGGGAAAGGGGGGAGCTAGCACACTATTCTGCAGACTGTTAATCCCCTTTCTCATCTGCAGAAGGATATTCCTACGGGCCAGGCAAGCACGATTTGGAGGTCCTGTCCAATCGGTGTTCCGGGTCCTGCGCATCACGCTAGAAGAGGCCACAGCAATCCAGACTAGACCAGCGCCCCCGTGGGAACCAGGTGAGCATTACAGAACGCAAAGCCTTCCTACAAATTCCCACCCAGGCGCTATGGAAACTTCCGAAACTGACCAGTTGGCCCAATTACTGGGGGAATTACGGGCCGAAGTACACGCCGCTCATCAAGAGACTAGTGCCCTCAGGAGGGAAGTGATTGTAATAAAGGATAGAGCTGATGACCTGGCTAGACAGCTTTTGCAAGGTCAAGCTGGACAAACTCCTTTACCCGGTTCTGGGGGGAACCCCGCTCCTGTGGTTTCCAGTAACCCGGTGCAGATTAATCTACCTGGAAACATGCCGCTGTCCCCACCTGAACGCTTTGCTGGGGACCCCAAACGATTCGCCGTATTCATGAATCAGTGTCGTTTGCACTTCCTATGCAGACCTGGGGCCTTCCCTAATGATCAGACCAAGGTAGCCTTTGTGTTGTCATATCTCATCGGCTGTGCTGCCGATTGGTCAGTCCCACTGGTAACTCAAGATGACCCGATTCTTCGTGATTTTCAAGGATTTCAAACAAGCATGGAAAGGTTATTTGCTCAACACTCCCAGGGACAGGCTCTGGATGACGAACTTCTATCTCTGCGACAGGGCAATCAAGACCTTCTATCCTACATTGCAACCTTCAATAGACTAATTGTGGAAACTGGTTGGCCAGAGGATAAAAGAATCACGTTATTCTATCGAGGTCTACGCGGAGAACTTAAAGATGTCCTGGCACAAGTAGTAAATCCGCCCCAAGAATGCACTGAATATATAGACTTAGTGGTCCAATTGGATCACAGGCTGCAAAACAGAAAAGCAGATCGGTCCAGGTTTGAAACCCGGGTGTTGGCCAAGACCCACGCTAACCCCAAGGGGGCTGATGCCTCGGAGCCTATGCAAATCGGAGGTGTTAAAGGACCCCTAACTCAAAAAGAACGGGAAAGAAGACGACAGATGCAATTATGCCTTTATTGTGGGTCCTCTAAACACTTTCTACGAGATTGTCCGGTTAAGCCACCCAAGAAGGTGGTAGGAGCCGCTGATAAAATCCATGGAAACTCTGTATCGGGAAACGACCACGCCCGGCAAGCGTAGGGGTCCGCTTGCCGAGCTTGAAAACTAACTCTCAGACCTCGCATTTCATTGTGCCAATGGTCCTCGTAGATCCGGAACAGCCTAAACGGTTGCATGCTATAAAGGCATACATCGATAGCAGGGCTATAGGAAACAATGTGGATCGAGAATTGGTCTCTAGGATAAACCTCCCTCTGCGTCCTAAAACCAACAAAGATGTCATCACCACAGTAGATGGAACCGAAATTTCCATCTGGACCGGTAACACATTCCACAGCTGAGGTGACACTTGTAGGTCCGGATGGCCATCGGGAGGCAGTTGTGTTTGATGTAATCAAGGCTCCACAGTTTCAGCTTATTCTCGGAATCCCTTGGTTAGAGACACATAATCCTCTAATTGATTGGCGAGCGAAGAGATTAACCTTCCTGGATTGTGCACAAACCTGCTACCCAGAAAATCCAAAGATTAATCTAGCATCAGTAACCTCTGTCCCCGTGCAACTACCTCCAGAGTACCAAGACTTTCAGGACGTCTTCCAAAAGGAACAGGCCAACACGTTACCTCCCCAGAGATCGTACGATTGCCAAATCGATCTGGTGCCCGGTGCACAACCCCCTTGTAGCAGGATTTACGCCCTTACTGAACCAGAGAATCTGCATTTGAGACAATATTTAGATCAATACCCCGCCAATGGTTTCATTCGCCCGTCAAAGTCCCCGGCATCTTCAGCTTTGTTCTTCGTGCCTAAAAAAGAAGGCGACCTTAGAACTTGTATCGATTACCGCGCATTGAACCAGATAACTGTTAAAAATCGTTACCCTCTGCCTCTGATCCCTGAACTCCTTGACCAGGTGAAGGACGCTTGCGTATACACCAAGTTAGATCTCCGGGGGGCTTATCATCTGCTACGAGTAAAAGAAGGTGACGAATGGAAAACGGCCTTCCGTACAAAATATGGACTATTCGAATACCAGGTGATGCCTTTCGGGTTGTGCAACGCGCCTGCAGCCTTTCAATTCTTCATGAACGATGTCCTTCGGGAACTCATCGATGTCTGTGTTGTCGAGTATATCGATGACATTCTTGTGTACTCCTCTTCGGAATCTGATCACAGAAAGCATGTCAGGGCCGTCCTAGAGAAACTGCGCCAGCAAAAACTGTTTGCCAAGCTGGAAAAATGTGTTTTCCATACCACCGAGGTTGAGTTTCTCGGATTCATCCTGACACCTAAAGGGGTCCGAATGGATTCACGGAAAGTGGATGCCATCCTCAAATGGCCATCACCTAGTTCGGTGAAAGGTGTCCAAAGCATGCTTGGTTTTGCCAACTTTTATCGCAGGTTTATCCCGCAGTTTTCACGTGTGGTGCAACCCATCACTGCACTCTTGCGAAAAAATAAACGTTTTGAATGGACCGAGGAAGCCGAACAGGCCTTTCAGGAGTTGAAAGCTAAGTTCACGTCCGCACCTATTTTGAAGCACCCGCGTCCCGATCTCCCATATATAGTCGAAACCGACGCGTCCAGCTTAGCCATGAGAGCTGTCCTGTCTCAGAGAGACCCTGAAACCAACCAACTGCACCCCGTAGCATTTTGGTCCAGAAAGTTCTCGCCGCCGGAGATAAATTATGCGATCACCGATAAGGAACTATTAGCCATTAAGTCCGCCTTCAAGGCTTGGCGGCATTATCTCCTCAGTGCCCGGCATACCATCACCGTGATCACTGATCACCGAAATTTACAATATTTAAAAACTGCCAAGGCTCAATCGTCTCGACAGCTCCGATGGGCTTTGTTCTTTGCTGAGTTTGATTTTGTAATCACCTACCGCCCCGGCTATAAGAATGGTAAGGCGGACGCTCTATCCCGAATTGGAATGGAAGAAATAGACACAAACTCAGAACCTGTGCCGATAATTCCCGAACAAAGAATTTTGGGGATAACCACTTTACAAACCCTTGAAGACATTCAAGCACGAGTGAAACAATTCCTGGACTCTTCAGCCTTGCAGGATTGGATCAAAAGGGGGTCTAACTTTTCAGTCAAGGATGGCTTACCTTACTTACAAGGACGCTTATTTTTGCCAGAAAAGGAATTGCAAGAACTGGTTATTTCCCGTCATCATGATACCCTGATGGAAGGACATCCTGGCATTGCCAAAACAGAGGAAAAGGTTAAACGACAATTCTGGTGGCCTTCCTGGCGAAAGGATATTAAATCTTTCGTGATGTCCTGTGGAGTTTGTGCCCAAAACAAAGGTCTTCTTCAGCCCTTAGATATTCCACCAGCACCTTGGCACACCCTGTCACTAGATTTTATCACGGACCTGCCCTCTTGTAATGGTTACAATACTATTCTGGTCGTGGTGGATTTATTTTCCAAAATGGCCCACTTTATTCCGTTGAAAGGATTACCTTCAGCCTTTGTTCTTGCCAAAGAATTCCTCGAAAATATCATCCGTTTGCATGGATTCCCGTCCATACTAGTCTCCGATCGGGGAAGCCAGTTTATTTCTCATTTTTGGAAAAAGTGGTGTCAACAGGCACAAATCGACGTAAGACTCTCGACCAGCCACCACCCACAGACCGATTGTCAGACGGAGAGAACGAACCAGACCCTTGAACAATATCTACGATGTATGTTGCACCAATCGGAGGGTAATTGGAAGGACATTTTATGGGTGGTAGAATATGCATACAATAACTCGATACACTCTGGAACTGGTCAGAGCCCCTTTTATACCCTATATGGACATCACCCTCGTACTTCAGACTTGGACTCACCTCTGAGCCTTGAAATGCCCGCAGTGGACCATTTGCATTCTACGATTACTCAAGCCTTCAAGGATGCAACTGCACATTTGCAACATGCGAAAGGGAAATACAAAAAGAATGCGGATCTGCATCGAAGAGAGGCGCCTCCATACCAAATAGGGGATCAAGTATGGTTGGCTACCAAACACCTATCACTCAAGGGGCCTCGAACTTTTAATCCAAGGTATTTAGGCCCTTACTCGATCAAAGCTATAATCAACCCAGTGGCAGTCAAGCTCGATCTACCAGCTAACATGCTGATTCTCCTCGTTTTTCATGTGTCACTTTTGAAACCAGTGCACCCAGGAACCAGATTAACAAAGCCACCAGAACCAATTCAGATAGATGGGGAGCCTGAATTCGAGGTGAAGAACATTTTGGATTCTAAGATCTCAAAATCAAAACTTTTCTATCTAATTGATTGTAAAGGGTACGGGCCTCAGGAAAGGTCTTGGGAACCAAGTGATCACGTACATGCACCTCGGCTGGTAAAAAGGTTCCATCGGAATTTCCCAAACAAACCGAAACCTCCAGAAGGAACGACCTTGGGAGGGGCCTTGGGGGGGAGTGCTGTCATGATGCCTACCCCCGGAGCACCAGGCCAGGCCCAGCACCCCCGGAAGCAGGCATCATGCCCTCGGGTAAAAGCCCAGCGGCCCCTTATAGGGGCTCTTTGGACTCAGTCCTGGCGCCCTTGGCACCAGGCTCATGTTGGACATCAGTCCAGGCGCCATAGGCGCCAGGCTCATAAAGGGAGGTGTTTTGTGCACTTACCTGGTGCAGACCATGCTGCATGCTTCAGGCCTCCCTGAGACCTGAAAGGGACTATTTGTTCATAGGGACTATTTTTTCACTCGGGCGTGGCCAGGGAAGGATACATACCTAGTTGGGGAAGGATACATACCTGGGACTTCTTTGGAGGCTATTTAAGCCACGCCCAGACAGCAGCTCATGCTTCGCGTTGTTCTGCTTCCTGCAGCTTAACGCTCACCGTGTCTGCTCCTGCTCCTGGACTCCAGCCACGCCCGCCTCGAACCTGGAAGACCTGCAAGGAAGGAAGAGAAGAGAAAGGTGAAAACCAAGGACTATTTCAAACTTCTTACCTGCATCCGGAATCTTCTCGCCAGCATCCCTGAAGAAAGGCTTCCATTTAAAACCATTGCGTTGCTCGCTGCAGCGCCACGCTTCGCTCACCTGGCCTCGAGACATTTCCCGGCTCAATCGCGTCAGTCAGCATCGGACGCCACATCTCTGCACCTAGGGGAGAGAGGAAGAAACAAAAGGTGAGCAGAAGGAACACAGAAGGAAATCCTGATTAACAGCCATAATACTTACCGGTTTTTCTTCCACATTTCGGGTCGGCGCTGCCCCGTTGGCAGGTATCGTACCCCGGCCCCTATGGGGAAAGGACAAGAGACATTTCTGGGGAATGACTAGGACATTTAGAGGGATCGCCCTCATCACTACTCACCTCGGCAGTTTAACCCCTCGACGCATCGCCTTCATTCTGCACCTGAAATAAAGGACAGATCACAGGTTAGAAAGACAACATAAAGGGGGCCTCAATTGAACTTTGAACTTTCATACTTACGGCACATCGCTCAGGAAAGTCAAGTGGATTTTGCCAGCGCCATTCTGAAAACCAGTGAAGTAACTGGACGAACACGCGCCCCTGCACCAGAAGCAGGATGGAGAGTTCATCCTTCCAAACCATAAGGTGAGCTTAAACCGGGGTTTGGAGGAAGTTAGAGAGGAACGAAGGGGGAAGGGGGAAAGGGGGGAGCTAGCACACTATTCTGCAGACTGTTAATCCCCTTTCTCATCTGCAGAAGGATATTCCTACGGGCCAGGCAAGCACGATTTGGAGGTCCTGTCCAATCGGTGTTCCGGGTCCTGCGCATCACGCTAGAAGAGGCCACAGCAATCCAGACTAGACCAGCGCCCCCATGGGAACCAGGTGAGCGTTACACATGTTGGGTATACTGTAACGCAAGGTTAGGAATCTGTAGAAGCCGTACGGGGAAGCTGACAATCTCTGTTCATGGAAGTCCATGATGAAGCTACTCTATTCTTTAGGCTTACACAGACCCAGCAGCATTAGAGCCCTTATTTTAGAGGCTCTCATGTTCTGATTGGGACCACTAACTTGGGTGTTGGTCACCTACCTCACGTTAGACATGTTTGAAAAAAGGTATTAAGAGGATAGATTAACATTGATCCGACTGTAAAAATTCTTATGAAGAATACAGCCTAAATCTATTGTATGCCAGATACATTTTTGTCCCCATTTTATTGTATTTACTGCCAGTCAAAACAGATTTATTTTCAGGTGTATGTACTCTAAATTCATATACATTAAAAAAACATAATTGCAACCGCATTGCGTTTACCAGTGAAGGACAAAAATATTTAATACTCAATCAAAATTGCTAGTATACATGCATCTGACCAGATAAACAACCATTTAACAATGTACATGTATTTACAATTTAATGAGTATGCCGTTCTACAGTTAATGTGTTGAGTTTTGAAAGTCTTCAGACTGGACCACTGTAAAGAAACGCACTGGTGGGTGGTGTCTGTACTCCTGCTCTCTATATGGCAGAGGAGAGGCACAGAAGACCCCAGCCAAGATTCTCTATTATTGGTATCGTGGTCGAGCAATCAAGTCTTAGCCTTCAGGAGGTGATGCAGGCTGGTTCTAAAGTACAGTGTGGTCCCCAAGGACCCACAAAGGAATGTCCACACACTGTATTAGTTAAAACACAGTCTTTATATAATTAAGATTCAAGGTTATACACACAATCACATTAACTCACTTTGTGCTCAGTTAATCTACAATGGCAAATATATACACAGTTCTACCTGGTACCACAATTACTATCAGATTTCATTAAAGTGCATCAACTGTACTGTGGTCAAATGTCACACAAATCAATTAACAAAGGTAACCAACAATAGACATAGCAGGAAAGCAGTTGGTTAGAACAATGGGCAGAATACTGAGCTTCTACCACTAGGCACAGTTCTGTATGAGGATCCACCCACCTGGGCAACCTGTAAATAAAGATATAACACAAGCCCAGTCCATATATTGTTCAATATTAGTCTTATTTCCTTCTAAATAATTCGACAAACCCAACGTACCTGGAATAGCAGAGTTCGACATTGGGTCGTCGATGGACCCTTCTTGAGCGGCTCCCTTTAAGGCAGGAGCCACGGATTGTCGAGATCCCACGAAGAAAAGGGTGAACAACGGTGGTGCAGGGCACCTCGCCGTCGGTAGTTCGGGACCACAAAGAGTCGATGAAGAGCTTTGGCCCAGCAAGGGCGTCGAGTCGTCTGGCGTCTCTGTAGTCTTCAGATGGTGGCAAACCCACTGGTGGTTTCTACTCGGCGCGTCGGCAGCCTCAGCTTTTTCTGATGGGACAAAGCGGCCGACAGGGCGGGCGAGAGATTCCTTGGTTTCGAATGTCTTAGTCAACGGGAGCTTTGCGGCTCTGGTCGTCAGCGGCATGGCATCAAGCGGTTCCCGGCTTTGGGCAACACAGCTTCGACGGGCCTCCAGCGGTTATAGCAAACCTGCGAACCGTGGTCGACAACGGTGGACGGAATGTCCGGTGCTTCTCTCTGTTCTCGTCGGCGGTCCCCGTCTCGGGTTGAGAGTCTTTTGTAGGCTGTCTTCCTGGGCACTTCGGTGAAGGTTAGCAGTGCACGATGGTCCCTCGTAGCTTGGGAAGAGGTCTCCTTACCAGGTTCTCTCTTGGATCAGTTCTTGGAGACACGACAGCTTTCAGATCGACGAAGTAGAGCAAAATCTATTATTTTCTTCCAGCAGGGTTTCAAGATTAAGCATCAGTTTCAATGTCAGTTTCAACTTCAGCTTCTGAACGATTTCTAGCAGTGAGAGGCCCCCAGATATACTAGTTGATCTCCCATTCATTCTGCTGGGTCACTCTCAGGCAACCAATCACTGACAAGGGCATTCAGGCAGTCAGGCAGCCAATGAGGCGCACAGTGCATTCAGGCCATTCACTTTTCTCTAGACACTGACAACAAGTTATGTGATTTGGGACAACTACCCAGCCATTAAACACTCCACACTGCATTCATACCAGTTTCGGGCAGGGCTGTCTCAGTCTTTGTGTCACATACCAGATACTAAACATCCACAACAAGAATGTATATTGGTCACACACTCCATTCACCCAGGTCCCACCCCATGGGCGTATCCACAACATACGGTCGTTGGGAAGGCTCCAGCCATTCTGGTCGGCACTTCCCCACACTACCATATATGAAACTTCCACCCAACAGCCAGTCGGGGGGAAGGGACAGAGTCAGGGCTTCCAGGGACTTTGGGAAAACCAAGGTAACTGGTGATGGAAGGCAATGGGCCATGGGGGCCATCTTGTCTCCATCAGGAATCTACTGATCCCAATGACAGGGCCTGGGCATCCCAAAATGGAGGACACTCAGGGTACCTGTCAATTCAGCACGGAGCTGCCACCAGCTTGTACCATGCTCTGTGGGCCACCCACAGGTGCCCAAAAACATACACTAGGAGTACAGGGTTGTACTCCCGCCCAAGGGTGCCATAAGGGTATCCCAAGGGTCTGTTCACCAAACTAAAAGAGAGCTGCACCGCCAGGAGTCTCACATGAACTTCTGCATGGAAAACACGACAGAAC
The DNA here is from genome assembly GCF_040938575.1 of Ambystoma mexicanum. NCBI lineage: Eukaryota > Metazoa > Chordata > Amphibia > Caudata > Ambystomatidae > Ambystoma > Ambystoma mexicanum. Next base: position 61,488,579 of record NC_090928.1, read on the forward strand.
CCACAATAAAAAGCAGTAAAGGACAAGGATTTGGAGGCCCTGTCCCTCCAATGCATTTCCAGCATCACAACCACTCACCATGCTGTAACACTATAAAGCTAACTGAACAAATTGTTATTTATTTAAGATGGGGTCACTTGTTGTATTGTACCATTTAACTTAGAGCTTCAGATCCTGCGTAGCACCTCTGACATGTTGGTAGTTGCAGCAGATTTCCTGAATTTGCCGTTTCTTTTTCAATAATTCACATCTTCTCTTTGACAAAAAATAATAGGGAGCTGGCGTGTATTTTGAGGTAGGTAGGGCTTACTCTGCAAAGTCTCCAGATTGTTATCATACAGTATGCTTTATACATCCATAATCTGGTCATGAATTATTAGGAAAAATTGGAAATTCCTGACTAAAAAGATTTGTATCTTAGCTCCCCTCCGCTCTTTCTCGTACTATAATTATGCAACCATTGTTTCTGCATATCCTGTTTTCAAAATGTCTGTTCTCAGCAGCTACCTTTCTGAAATCACTCTGCAGTTGTCTATTAGTATTGCTGGCGATACCTACTTAGTTACCTCCAGGGGGCTTCTTTTCTCCACCTCATTCAATCAGCACTCTTCATCCGTGATGCTTATGTACTTCTAACGGAAGACCTAACACGCCTCTATATTGTTCACCCTGCATCTCTGCCTTTGACATGCACTATATTGTGAGCGCTGAATGAGTCCAGGTGTTTGCCAAATGGGCGTTGTGCTATAGCACCTTGAAGCTTCTTCTTTGTGCTAGATGGAATTACCAGTAATTATCACAGACCAAATAATCGGGCAGACCAAAGAAAGATGGTAAACTGCTGCTTTAATCTCAATGAAAGAAAGCAGGGAGAAATACAGCAATCAAGATGATGCTCGATAGATTCATACCTAAGTTTGCTTGCACAGCGTTTATACACTTTGTACATACTTCATTCATGACGTCATCCTGCGTGGCATTTCATAAAAACCTAACACTTGGAGAGATTGAATTAGGGGAACATGTCTGTTTATAGCATTATATAAGTGTTAATATATCATTGGCTGCCCCTTGTCTGTAGGACATGCCCTGAGCTACTTTTACTTCTACGTACATCACATACTGATTATGTTAATGTTCATGTTAAAGGTATTTATATAGCGGACTGTCCCCAACGGAGTTGGTCTCCAGGCGCTCAGGTGGATCTGTAAACAAAAGGTGGGGGGTGGGGTAGTGGGTGAAGAGGGAGTAGGAAAGTGAGAGGTGGTGTACTGTACTGTATTATAGCAGAGAATATGGCGGCGGGTTAATACCTGCAACATTGAAAGTGTGTTGCAGGCCTTTTTGTTTGGTTGGCATGCCTATCGAATTTTGGGATTTTCAGCTCGTTTCAGAAGCATGTGAACAGAACGAAACCCAGGTGTTCAAGCTTATTTGTCATCGACCTGACCCTTAGCCAAGGTCTATCGTTTGTAGTTGACCTCGTAGTCTGCTCACTCTTCTGGGACATTCAAAGAAGTGTGAGCACACATCTGTCTTAACTCAAAGCTCTAATGAATATTTTTTGTTTTGAGGTCTTCATCACGTGTTAGGACACCATGATGTTGTCCATTTCAGCCTTTCAATTACTGCTATTTGATTTACTTAAATAGGATGCCATTTCCCTCTCTGGCCTTTAGAGACTTGCTCACTCCACCTCACATATGCTTTTGCCTTCGTTGTTGTCCAACACGTGGCACCTGCAAATGTCCTTGTCACTCCTAATCTTAGCAGAAATATGTCTCACGCACATGGTCTGTTCATTCAGCTCCCTTTGTGCTTTGTACCCATCTCTCGAAATAGCTTCCTTGACTTCAGGCTAACATACTCACTCCCTTATTCTGCATATGAAAACAGCTTCTTAATTAATTCTTCAATTTGAAATCATAGGTTTGTATTTTGAGGTAGCTGGGTTCATTCTTTAACCCAGGCATCGTCCATTTTCTTCCAATGGCCGCCCTCAATGTTTTATATATACCTCTTTTTAGCAAGCTTCTATATGCTTTTTCTACCTTGCGTTACAGTGTATTTACAGTTGTTGGTCAGCAAGTTACTTTATCTTCTTATTCTCATGATAACTTCATTTTTTGGTAGATGTTTCTCTTAGTGATTCTTTCACATTGTCAATCTTAAGTATTTTCATATCATTTCGGCTTTGGCTTATATATCTTCTTTATGACATCATATTGCTGTCGTCAGACTTTTGTTCAGATTTCATCCATGATTCCCATAGCTGCATTCTGGCAGTTCAGCAATGAACATCCTTCTTGGTAACTTCCTTCCATTGCCTCAACGTGAGGGTGTCTTCTGAATGGCTATTTGAGTGCATATCATCTTTCGTTCAATCAACGCGGTATGGACATGTCGCATAAACTTGTGCATGAATTCCCAGTTGTAGCTCTTCGTCTGCTACTCCAATAGGTTGGCAGTGAAGGGGCGGGGACTAGAGAAGAGGCATCCACCTGCTCATCTACAACATCTTCATCTCAGAGGTAACCTATGTGGTTTGGATGGATAGCTCAGACGTTAGGCACTCACATCTGACATGCAGCCATCCTGCAGGTTGCTGGTCCAGTCCCAACATGGCCACTACAGCATTTCATCCTTCTAAGAGCGATTCATATAGAACCAATACATTGATTAACAATAACAGTGGTTATTTTGGCATTTAAAAGGCGGATTTGGCATAAAGCAAAAAGGCAATGGAAAAAAACATGTTAACAGCAGTAGAGTTACATGCCACTTTAAATAGGAAAACAACACATCTTTTTCTCTGTAAACTTTGACTTTTTATTCGTGAGTTAACCAAATGTAACTCTACATTTAGCAAGTAAGTGGGGCATGTACAGTTTATGCAGAAGTTGAACCACCTGAATATTTGGTGATTCGAGTCCCATAAACTTTTAGAATTTTCCCAGAGGTTCGTCCTAGGGAGTTAGGGTTCACCAAGGATTAGGAAATCACGGCCCTGAGACCCTAAAAAGGAGGAGAGGCTACTGCTATCCTTCACAGGGGTCTATAACATCCCCACTGCCAAACTAGGGCATGCTATCAGGGCCATATGGAATTGGAGCATGTTTAACATTCACTGGAAAATGAAAAAAAGTGTTTGCCATTCTAGTGGATGTGAGGGACACTGGAGAGTGCTGCAGAAGTGGAGGTGGGGCAGTGGGGGCAGTGAAGGTCTGGAGGGCTTGTACAGACTTTTATACTTGGCCTATTGAATTTCACAGGTCAGTAAATGTTTGGCCAGTCACCCTGTTGTGCTCCACAGATTGCGCCTAGGGTCTGAGTGAGTGGGCTTACTTCACGCCTCTGAAGAACTTAGACTTTCTTCCCGAAAGCACCGCCTGCAGCGTAGCATAGCCATTCAGGCCGAGGGCTCGGGCAAAAAGGCGGGACAAACAGCAGAGCTAAAAGGGAGAAAAACAAGGCAACTGTTACACACTGTTGTCTGGCACATATGCCTATCTCCCACCCCCGCAATTCCCCAGGCTTAACTGTGCGTGACCCGGAATAGTTGGTGTACCTACTTGTGTTAAGACACAAGGTGAGATCCGAAAGGGATTCTGCTAAGAATTTCAGAAGGAATGCAGGTGATGTTGTTCGTACAGAGCAATCCCTGACCCAGGCGGTACGAGGATGCAACTGGAGGAAGGATGAGGAGTCCACAGTAAACACAGTAGTCTCAGCAGAGCGTCCTTGTAGCCAGGAAATATCTCAAGAAGAGGTCCCTAAGCCGGGCGGAACGAGGGCACAGCTAAGAGGGGTAGCAATCACAATCCAAATGAAAACAGCAAAGCGTCCTTTCCTTTTTTATCTATATCAGCAGAGCGTCCAAGGTAGAGGTAAAATGTGTGAGTCAGACCACAAACTTCACTTCAAACAGCAGAGCGTCCAGAGAAGTGAGGCGCGGGGAAGCAGGAGTCCAAAGGTGAATGTGAGCAAAGAAGTAATGCAGGTCCCAGTTGAGCGCAGAGTATCAGGAATCAAGAGGGTAGGAAGATACACGGAGAAGAGTCACTGTACGAGAGCTGGGAAAAACAGAATGGTGATGGCAACCACGGGTCCTAGGCAAAAGGTCAGGAGACGGGAAGGGGCTGGTGAAACAGACATAAACGTGGCGGGCAGGGCGAGGTAATAGCGGTCTGTGTTCAATTACAGTGTAAGCAAAATAGAATGTTGGAAGCACAGAATCGTAGTCCAGAATCAAAGTCGAAGGAGCAGGCAGGAGTCAATAATACCAGGAGTTCAAACAGACAAAATAGAACAGACCAAGAAGCAATTGCTGCTACCGTAAGGAGACGGTTTAGGAGTAACACGGTCTGAGGGGGCATGGCCTAAGTAGGAAAACGTCTCAAAGTGAGGCTTGAAACACTTGAAGGAGGCGCTCGGGGCCCTGACAGAGCGCAAAGCGAGCTGGATCCCGTAGTGCCCTGACGGTGTTGACGCTGATGACCCAGGCGCCAAGGTAAATGCCAGGTCTTGATGTTGGTTCGTCGACGCCATAATCTCTGGATCATGACACACCCGTGTAGTTGCCGAGGTCAGGTTTTGTGGAGTTTGCCACCCTTATTGGCAAGCAAACTCTCAGGCCACACCCAAACACTGAGTCCAAATTGATGAAGTTTTATAAATGGTTAGACAACACATTTTTAAAAGTAGGTTCTTTTTTGCATTGTGTTTCCAATAGAGCAAACAAAGCCTTTGCAGAGGCATAACTCAGAACTTTACTCTGTATTTTTGTACATGTGCAGTAGGTCTGGATAGATACTAATAAGCTATTTCACATGAGGAAGGGCCACACAGACACCATACCTAAAACCAACCCATGTGTAATGTATGTTTATGCTTACCAAACATGCCATTAACCATGGGCTCTAATACCCATGCACAATACAGGTGGAATTAACACAACAGTCGCAATACACATACACATAACCATGGTGAGACACAAAACCCTAATACATATGACTCAATGTATTATCATTTTATGAAGTATGTATTTAAAATAAGAAAATATAGCTATTTTAAGCACTCGCAATATGCCATAGTGTTTTGTCCTTTACAGAAGTACACAAGTCACACACAACAGACACATTCTAGACACACACATGCACACACACACTAGCATGAATGATAACAAGTGTGTAACATATGTGAACAACTGACAAGTTCATTTCCATATGGCTCATGTACACACTGCGTAGGATTGTATGAAAATCATATGCTGCAGAAGATGGTATAAACTCAAATTCAAAACCCTTTGCATCATCCACAAGGCTGTCTGGGACCTAGGACCTCTCTAAATCTAGCTTTCCATCCCTAAATACCTCCTTGCCAGAATCCTTTGGTGCTCTGGCCCGAAGACTCTGCAGGTCAAATGTTTCTCCAAGCAGAGAGTGGGAGGTAGATCCCTCACCTCGGCTGGCACCTCCCTCTGGAACAGTCTCCCTCTCCCCATCAGACTTGAGCCGGATCGTCTTAAGTTACGGAAACTTCTCAAGACCATACTTTCTCCTCTGCCTTTCATCTCCCCCTCCCTTGCTAAGCTCTCCACCTGCTGCTGCGACTGGGACCTAGTCCCTTCTGAATCATACAGGTACCAGACCATCCCCCTACCAGTCCCTCCTAGCATCCCTTGCCACCACTTGTCCTTGGGCTCCCTTTCCCAGACTATCTCTACCCAGTCTGTCTGCCCAATGCATTTTGCCCCCCCTCCCTCTCTTTTCCCTGGCACTTGTGGCCTTGGCCTTTACAGCACTTGCCCTCCCCCACCACGTGGGGTCCCCCCACTATTGCACTTCTCCCTTTACCTCTTCCCCCTTGCACTTACATCCTCAAGCACTTGCACGGTAGGACTTTCACAAAGCCAATATAACCACGTCTTTTCTTGTTGCTGTTTTTCTTACCATATCCTGTGCTCCTGCCGCCGCCCTTCTTATCTTGTGGCGCCTGGGAACACTTTTGTATAGGCACCATACAAATGTCCAATAAAATAAAATAAACATGCAATAGTGAATCACATAACAATTGGCAGTCACCCCATAGTGACTACAAATGACCCACTCGTATTTTCACTAGATGAAATAAGCACTGCTTTCCTTGCTCAGAGGAGCAACACAACTCACCGTTCCAGACCACATACCGGTTGACCTCTTTAAATCTAACCTGCTGTTCTGGGACCTGTTTCTAGTTTGTTTATTTAATGATATTATTGTAGCAGGCATTACAACAGATTCTTGGACGAAGGACAAAATTATCCCCCCCAGCAAATTTTCGTCTGATCTCATTAATGGATGCCGCAGGGAAGATCTTTGCAAGGATACTTTTAGAACATCTAAAAACTTGGATAGAGAACGTATCAGATATCTCCATGGTAGATTACAGACCGGGGTCAGTACAATCGATCAGGTCTTCAGGTTAAATCTCCTGATTCAGAAATATGTCATCTTAAAGAAAAATGTACCTATATATGGCATTCGTAGACTCACAGGGAGCCTTTGATGAAGTCCCCCACCAAAAGCTATGGGATAGATTAATTAGTCTCGACATTCAGATCTTCTGTTCAGTGCAATAAAATCTCTATATACTTGCATAATGATGCTGTGTTAAGATGGGTCTTGGAGAGGCAACAACTTGTCCTTTCAGGTTTGGGAAAGGCATTCGACAGAGCTTTGTCTTGGCACCAACACTGTTAAGCCTCCATATCAATGGTGTTATAGAGATTCTCCAGATTGTTTTGACTGATGTCCTGCTACAAGGTTGTTATAGATATCCTGCCCTCCAGTTCACAGATGATGCATTAGTCAACACATTTTTAGAACAACACGCAAAATGCTTATACCTGACCCTGTGTGGTCACACTGCTGAAACCTAAGCTGTGAATCACTGCTCGCCTGTCTGTGTTGTAATGTCAAGCATGTTAAATAAAGGTTTTTTAAAATAAAGTATTTTCTGTGCCTTTTACAGCTTTAGCAAGCCCTAAATATTTACAAATTGCAAGCAAGACAAGCTTCACTTTATGGTCATATGGGACCATATCTATAGGGGTCATGGATGAAGGGAGATGGGAGGGGGCTCACCTCTGCCCAGAGAATTATGTGAGGTGAGCAACAAGGATGTTGGGGTTGTTGGGGATTTGGGGGTGGCAGGGTTTAACATTGACATTAGGGAGACCCCTAATCTCGTTGGCCCGTCTAGTAACACGGGGGATAATGCAGCACCATTGGCTTTACTAGGGGGTAGGGGTGGTCAAGCAAGAGGTTACTCCCTTACTAGTGGATATTTTGTTGCCCACGACAACAATGGAGGATGATAAGATTTGGGTACAGTCTTTAATTGATAAAAAATTGAAGCCCCTTTACCAACTCCTGGTCCTGAAACTAGGGATGTCAACAAAGGACCTACCCCAAGATGCAAAATGGCTGGAAAAAATGTGTAGGCCACACATGCCCTGCTCCAATCCTTTAAAAATGGGGTCATGAACACCCTTGCGATATTAGATGACTCCATTAGAGATCTAAAATTAAAAGGGGAGAAATTTGGTCTTGAAAGTGAGAAAGGAAGGCTAGGGCAGGGGTACGCCCCGATAGCAGCAAAAAAGGGCAGCATGATATGGAGGGCATTGTATTAGGAGGCACTTTTGCTCAAGATGATGGTGACAGTTCATCTAGAAGAGGCATTAGCCCTCAGCCAGTAGCACCAGGCAGGACTAAATTCTTACAAGGTGTCCCGGCGAGTACTGCTGAAACAGGGCAGACATATGGGGAGACTATTGTGTTAAGTCTTCCCCCGGTGGCGGCCACCTTGGTGGGTGTGATAATGGGAGTTTGGGACTTGCCGCAGGGTGCTCCTGAAACTACAAAAGAGCGGTTGAAAAAAGATATGCATTCGATTAACACCAACTTGATGGCCCTAGTATAGACCCAAATCTAGTCATAATGGCTAGAAGAGTGGATTGGGTGGCTCCCATAAGAAAATCAGTCGAGGGTGACTGTATTGTGATCTCTTTCTCCAATTCTTTAATTGTTAGACACATGGGGGGTAATTCATACAATTTAGCGCACAAGTGGCGCACGCGGCTGGCGCACAGTGTGTGCGTGCGAATCCCTGCGCCAGCCGCGTGCGCCAAAACCCATTTCCGCGCACAGCGTATTCATGGATTCCAGCTACCAAAACCAGCTGTGGTGCACAGTGGCGCAGCGACCCTGCAGCAGCGCCAGTTACGCCCCCAAGAACGCCTCTCGCGCAGGGAAAAGCCATCAAAATCCCCAATCCAGCGCAAAGGGCTGCGCTAACCCTGTACCAGCACGGCAAGCGGGCTACGTGTATCACTGGGGTGCGCGGGAAGTACCTCACGTCATATCAGCTGGGTACGTGTATTTCAGGGGTGCGCGGGAATTTTCACACGTAAATTCAGCAGGGTACGTGTATATCAGGGGTGCGCGGGAAGTTCCACACGCGAATGTCCTGGCTACATGTATTTCGGGGTGCGCGGGAAGTTCCACATGCGATATCAGCAGGGTACGTGTATTCCAGGGGTGCGCTGGAAGTTCCACAAGTGAATGTCCTGGCTACGTGTATCTTGGGGTGCGCGGGAAGTTTCACACGCGATATCAGCAGGGTACATGTATATCAGGGGTGCGCGGGAAGTTCCACACGTGAATGTCCTGGCTACGTGTATTTCGGGGTGCACGGGAAGTTTCACATGCAATATCAGCAGGGTACGTGTATTCCAGGGGTGCGCGGGAAGTTCCACACGCGAATGTCCTGGCTATGTGTATCTTGGGGTGCGCGGGAATTTTCACACGTGAATTCAGCAGGGTACGTGTGTATCAGGGGTGCGCGGGAAGTTCCACACGCGAATGTCCTGGCTACGTGTATTTCAGGGTGCGCGGGAAGTTCCACACGCGATATCAGCAGGGTACGTGTATTCCATAGGTGCGCTGGAAGTTCCACACGTGAATGTCCTGGCTACGTGTATCTTGGGGTGCGTGGGAAATTTCACATGAGATATCAGCAGGGTACATGTATATCAGGGGTGCGCGGGAAGTTCCACACGCGAATGTCCTGGCTATGTGTATTTCGGGGTGCGCGGGAAGTTTCACACGCGACATCAGCAGGGTACGTGTATTTCAGGGGTGCACGGAAAGTATCACACGCGATTCCATCAGGGTACGTGTATTCCAGGGGTGCGCTGGAAGTTCCACACGCGAATGTCCTGGCTACGTGTATCTTGGGGTGCGCGGGAAGTTTCACACGCGATATCAGCAGGGTACATGTATATCAGGGGTGCGCGGGAAGTTCCACACGCGAATGTCCTGGCTACGTGTATTCCGGGGTGCGCGGGAAGTTTCACACGCGACATCAGCAGGGTACGTGTATTTCAGGGGTGCACGGAAAGTATCACACGCGATTCCATCAGGGTACGTGTATTACAGGGGTGCGCGGGGAGCACCACACGTGAATTGCACGTGTGGGTCCTCCCAGGTGTTCCCTCTACACCCTCCACGGCCCCAGCAGGTGGCCCACACCACAGGGGCCTACCCTGCACATGTCCTGCAGGCACCCCATCCACCATGGCCATGCCCCCCAGCCAACCCACATGTCAACTTGCACTACTGCCCACCAACGCATGTCTCCCTGCACGCCCAGCCACCAGGGGCAGCCTCCACCAGGCCCCCACCCATGTCTCCCACCACCCCCACCCCCCAGCCACCAGGGGCAGCCTCCAGCAGGCCCCCACCCATGTCTCCCACCACCCCCACCCCCCAGCAGTGCAGGGGCAGCCTCCACCAGGCCCCCACTCATGTCCCATATCACCCCCACCACCCAGCCACCAGGGGCAGCCTCCACCAGGCCCCCACCCATGTCCAACTCATGTTCCCCTGCACCCCCACCCCCCAGCACTGTGGGGCACCTGCCAGCAGGCCCCCACTCATGTCCAACTCATGTTCCCCTGCACCCCCACCCCCCAGCAGTGCAGGGGCAGCCTCCACCAGGCCCCCACTCATGTCCCCTATCACCCCCACCCCCCAGCCACCAGGGGCAGACTCCACCAGGCCCCCACCCATGTCCCCTATCACCCCCACCCCCAAGCCACCAGGGGCAGCCTCCACCAGGCCCCCACCCATGTCGAACTCATGTTCCCCTGCACCCCACCCCCAGCACTGTGGGGCACCTGCCAGCAGGCCCCCACTCGTGTCCCCTATCACCCCCACCCCCCAGCCACCAGGGGCAGCCTCCAGCAGGCCCCCACCCATGTCTCCCACCACCCCCAACCCCCAGAAGTGCAGGGGCAGCCTCCACCAGGCCCCCACTCATGTCCCCTATCACCCCCACCCCCCAGCCACCAGGGGCAGCCTACACCAGGCCCCCACCCATGTCTCCCACCACCCCCACACCCCAGCAGTGCAGGGGCAGCCTCCACCAGGCCCCACTCATGTCCCCTATCACCCCCACCCCCCAGCCACCAGGGGCAGCCTCCACCAGGCCCCCACCCATATTCCCCTGCACCCCCACCCCCCAGCAGTGCAGGGGCAGCCTCCACCAGGCCCCCACTCATGTCCCCTATCACCCCCACCCCCCAGCCACCAGGGGCAGCCTCCACCAGGCCCCCACCCATGTCTCCTCCACCCCCACCCCCCAGCCACCAGGGGCAGCCTCCACCAGGCCCCCACCCATGTCTCCCACCACCCCCACCCCCCAGCAGTGCAGGGGCAGCCTCCACCAGGCCCCCACCCATGTCCAACTCATGTTCCCCTGCACCCCCACCCCTCAGCAGTGCAGGGGCAGCCTCCACCAGGCCCCCACCCATGTCCAACTCATGTTCCCCTGCACCCCCACCCCCCAGCAGTGCAGGGGCAGCCTCCACCAGGCCCCCACTCATGTCCCCCATCACCCCCACCCCCCAGCCACCAGGGGCAGCCTCCACCAGGCCCCCACCCATGTCTCCCACCACCCCCACCCCCCAGCCACCAGGGGCAGCCTCCACCAGGCCCCCACCCATGTCTCCCACCACCCCCACCCCCCAGCAGTGCAGGGGCAGCCTCCACCAGGCCCCCACCCATGTCCAACTCATGTTCCCCTGCACCCCCACCCCCCAGCACTGTGGGGCACCTGCCAGCAGGCCCCCACTCATGTCCCCTATCGCCCCCACCCCCCAGCCACCAGGGGCAGCCTCCACTAGGCCCCCACCCATGTCCAACTCATGTTCCCCTGCACCCCCACCCTCCAGCAGTGTGGGGCACCTGCCAGCAGGCCCCCACTCATGTCCCATATCACCCCCACCCCCCAGCCACCAGGGGCAGCCTCCACCAGGCCCCCACCCATGTCTCCCACCACCCCCACCCCCCCAGCCACCAGGGGCAGCCTCCACCAGGCCCCCACCCATATTCCCCTGCACCCCCACCCCCCAGCAGTGCAGGGGCAGCCTCCACCAGGCCCCCACTCATGTCCCCTATCACCCCCACCCCCCAGCCACCAGGGGCAGCCTCCACCAGGCCCCCACCCATGTCTCCTCCACCCCCACCCCCCAGCCACCAGGGGCAGCCTCCACCAGGCCCCCACCCATGTCTCCCACCACCCCCACCCCCCAGCAGTGCAGGGGCAGCCTCCACCAGGCCCCCACCCATGTCCAACTCATGTTCCCCTGCACCCCCACCCCCCAGCAGTGCAGGGGCAGCCTCCACCAGGCCCCCACTCATGTCCCCCATCACCCCCACCCCCCAGCCACCAGGGGCAGCCTCCACCAGGCCCCCACCCATGTCTCCCACCACCCCCACCCCCCAGCCACCAGGGGCAGCCTCCACCAGGCCCCCACCCATGTCTCCCACCACCCCCACCCCCCAGCAGTGCAGGGGCAGCCTCCACCAGGCCCCCACCCATGTCCAACTCATGTTCCCCTGCACCCCCACCCCCCAGCACTGTGGGGCACCTGCCAGCAGGCCCCCACTCATGTCCCCTATCACCCCCACCCCCCAGCCACCAGGGGCAGCCTCCACTAGGCCCCCACCCATGTCCAACTCATGTTCCCCTGCACCCCCACCCTCCAGCAGTGTGGGGCACCTGCCAGCAGGCCCCCACTCATGTCCCATATCACCCCCACCCCCCAGCCACTAGGGGCAGCCTCCACCAGGCCCCCACCCATGTCTCCCACCACCCCCACCCCCCCAGCCACCAGGGGCAGCCTCCACCAGGCCCTCACCCATGTCTCCCGACACCCCCACCCCCCAGCAGTGCAGGGGCAGCCTCCACCAGGCCCCCACTCATGTCCCCTATCACCCCCACCCCCCAGCCACCAGGGGCAGCCTCCACCAGGCCCCCACCCATGTCCAACTCATGTTCCCCTGCACCCCCACCCCCCAGCACTGTGGGGCACCTGCCAGCAGGCCCCCACTCATGTCCCCTATCACCCCCAACCCCAGGGGCAGCCTCCACCAGGCCTCCTCCCATGTCCAACTCATGTTCCCCTGCACCCCCACCCCCCAGCACTGTGGGGCACCTGCCAGCAGGCCCCCACTCATGTCCCATATCACCCCCACCCCCCAGCCACCAGGGGCAGCCTCCTCCAGGCCCCCACCCATGTCTCCCACCATCCCCACCCCCCAGCCACCAGGGGCAGCCTCCACCAGGCCCCCACCCATGTCTCCCACCACCCCCACCCCCCAGCAGTGCAGGGGCAGCCTCCACTAGGCCCCCACTCATGTCCCCTATCACCCCCACCCCCCAGCCACCAGGGGCAGCCTCTACCAGGCCCCCACCCATGTCTCTGACCACCCCCACCCCCCAGCCACTAGGGGCAGCCTCCACCAGGCCCCCACCCATGTCTCCCACCACCCCCACCCCCAGCAGTGCAGGGGCAGCCTCCACCAGGCCCCCACTCATGTCCCCTATCACCCCCACCCCCCAGCCACCAGGGGCAGCCTCCTTCAGGCCCCCACCCATGTCCAACTCATGTTCCCCTGCACCCCCACCCCCCAGCACTGTGGGGCACCTGCCAGCAGGCCCCCACTCATGTCCAACTCATGTTCCCCTGCACCCCCACCCCCCCAGCAGTGCAGGGGCAGCCTCCACCAGGCCCCCACTCATGTCCCCTATCACCCCCACCCCCCAGCCACCAGGGGCAGCCTCCACCAGACGCCCACCCATGTCCCCTATCACCCCCACCCCCCAGCCACCAGGGGCAGCCTCCACCAGGCCCCCACCCATGTCCAACTCATGTTCCCCTGCACCCCCACCCCCACCCCCCAGCACTGTGGGGCACCTGCCAGCAGGCCCCCACTCATGTCCCCTATCACCCCCACCCCCGGCCACCAGGGGCAGCCTCCAGCAGGCCCCCACCCATGTCTCCCACCACCCCCACACCCCAGCAGTGCAGGGGCAGCCTCCACCAGGCCCCACTCATGTCCCCTATTACCCCCACCTCCCAGCCACCAGGGGCAGCCTCCACCAGGCCCCCACCCATGTTCCCCTGCACCCCCACCCCCCAGCAGTGCAGGGGCAGCCTCCACCAGGCTCCAACTCATGTCCCCTATCACCCCCACCCCCCAGCCACAAGGGGCAGCCTCCACCAGGCCCCCACCCATGTCTCCCACCACCCCCACCCCCCAGCCACCAGGGGCAGCCTCCACCAGGCCCCCACCCATGTCTCCCACCACCCCCACCCCCCAGCAGTGCAGGGGCAGCCTCCACCAGGCCCCCACCCATGTCCAACTCATGTTCTCCTGCACCCCCACCCCTCAGCAGTGCAGGGGCAGCCTCCACCAGGCCCCCACCCATTTCCAACTCATGTTCCCCTGCACCCCCACCCCCCAGCAGTGCAGGGGCAGCCTCCACCAGGCCCCCACTCATGTCCCCCATCATCCCCACCCCCCAGCCACCAGGGGCAGCCTCCACCAGGCCCCCACCCATGTCTCCCACCACCCCCACCCCCCAGTCACCAGGGGCAGCCTCCACCAGGCCCCCACCCATGTCTCCCACCACCCCCACCCCCCAGCAGTGCAGGGGCAGCCTCCACCAGGCCCCCACCCATGTCCAACTCATGTTCTCCTGCACCCCCACCCCTCAGCAGTGCAGGGGCAGCCTCCACCAGACCCCCACCCATTTCCAACTCATGTTCCCCTGCACCCCCACCCCCCAGCAGTGCAGGGGCAGCCTCCACCAGGCCCCCACTCATGTCCCCCATCACCCCCACCCCCCAGCCACCAGGGGCAGCCTCCACCAGGCCCCCACCCATGTCTCCCACCACCCCCACCCCCCAGTCACCAGGGGCAGCCTCCACCAGGCCCCCACCCATGTCTCCCACCACCCCCACCCCCCAGCAGTGCAGGGGCAGCCTCCACCAGGCCTCCACCCATGTCCAACTCATGTTCCCCTGCACCCCCACCCCCCAGCACTGTGGGGCACCTGCCAGCAGGCCCCCATTCATGTCCCCTATCACCCCCACCCCCCAGCCACCAGGGGCAGCCTCCACCAGGCCCCCACCCATGTCCAACTCATGTTCCCCTGCACCCCCACCCCCCAGCACTGTGGGGCACCTGCCAGCAGGCCCCAACTCATGTTCCCCAGCCAACATGTCATCACAATCTAGATCCCTGGTCCCTATGGTCAGCCTCCAAATGCAAAACACCCACCCGAGTATTGCATCCACCCACTCAGAAATGGCAATAACATGACAGAACACCAATTGCAAGTTTGGAAACGAGTACATGTCCCTCACATACACCCAATGGGTGTCAGTGAATCTCAAAACCCATATCATGATATGCATGAAACCAATGAAATGATACTACACATTGAAGTTCGATCAAAAAATATGTATTAAAGGAAACATAAATTGAATCAAAAATAAAGAAACAGAAATGGGAATGTACAAAAATGAAAAGAAGCATGTCCGTGAAAAAAAGCAAAACCAAAAATCATAATCCAAAGGAATGGTGTCCAAAGTCACAGTCCACAAAAGAAAATCCAATGGAAAATTATAATTGAAAGCCATTGCTCCATGGGTAAATTGTGAAAGAAAAAGAAAATCCAACAGTGAACTATGTACAGACGAACAAGCCAGGGTCCATTATCCCAACAAAAGAAATTAAACCTATCTAACAACACTAACTAATAAAAAAAAACTATATACAAAAATGTGGCCCATTGTCCAAAAGGTCCAAAATAAATTCAAAAACAAAGGAAACCTAACACTAACTACATAACTATGCACAAGGGCAGCGGGCTAGTCTGACGGCTCACTTTTGGATGTCCCGGGCATTATCAAACTCCTGCTCAATGTCCCGGAGGCGGTCCTCCTCCATGGCCCCGAGGGTCCGCAGGGCCGTCGACGTGTCCACCTCCAACCCCCTGCGGATTGCCTCAAGGCACTCGGCCCGCCTCAGGGCCCTCCGCATGGAGTTCTCCGCCCTGACCATTGTGAGCCGTGCCTCTTCCGCCCGCTGCCGCTCCGCATCTATGGCGTGGCCCAACCGCTGCCACACGGAAGACACTCTCTGTCCTGGGTCCTCCTGCCCTCCGGCCGATGCCGTCCCCTCCGATGTTGAAGGCCCCGAGCCTTCATGGCTCCCACCACGTTGCTGCTGCTGCTGTGCCTCTGCCCGTGCACTGCCTCCTGCTGCCTGCACATCCTCCGCCGGCTGGGGTGCAGTCGTTGATGTGGCCACCCCTGCTGGACGTCCGACTCCCGACTTTGGCAGGGATGCCTCCTCCACCAGCCTGGCCGCACCGTCAGAGGCAGCTCCACAGGGCACCCAGGTGACTGATGGGTGGGAAGATGGCACGGAGGAAGACTGGCGCATAGGGGGTTCAGTTGAGGAGGGGGTCGTAGCAAGCCCCATCAAACGGAGGAATCCAGCCTGGGTGACCTGTCCCAGTAGGCCGACGCGGTCAACGAACCATTCGAGATGATGTGCAGTCTCCTCATGAAAAGACTGCAGGTCACCTCGCATGGCCCATTGACGCAACGCCACACCAGTCAGGACAGGCTCAACCCGGACCCGGATAGCCACATCCGCAGGCAGAGGAAGGCCTGTTGTCGTTAGCTCATCCCCTGCCTGAAAACGGGTCTGGACGTAGGCATCCCTGCTGGTGGAAGATGATGCAGGGACAGGATCAGGGACAGGATTGCACACAGGCACCTCCGCGGCGGCCTGTGCTGCCTCCTGTCCCTGGTCCTGCACTGCACCACTAGCACCAGTGGGATCCCCACCTCCAGACCCCGTCTCTGTTGCTTGCACGGCCTCCTCCTCCACCAAACCCCCCACCAACCTGGATGACTCCGTGCCATCTTCCCCCGTTGGGCCCTGTGGGGTCCCAGCTGCCCCTTCTGCTGCCGAGGAGTCCAACTCCAACCTCCGCCTCTTGGACCTCCCCCCGGCAGCTGCGGCCTGGGACGTGGCACCGGACTCCTCACTCCCCGACAAGATCACAACATGGGAGGGGAGCCGGGCCTTGCGTCTCCGGCTGGCGGTGGGATCCCCGCCGTTGTGCTCCACAGCACCTTTTCCGCCCTCTTCATCAGTTGACGCTGCAGACAGGGAGAAATAAAACACAGGCATCAGGGCACTGTACAATGGACACATACACACATGACAGTTGTACATGAGTGGCATTGGCAAACCTCAGACATGCCATCACAATCCCCAACACACATGTCATTTCAACTCGCATACATGAGCCATACCACAGCCATATCGCAACTGCCAGCACCATCCATACACATACAACAGCATGAGCAGGCAAAGCTGAGCCAGACATCACATGCAACACAGGAAGTGCACTACACATGTACACACACCACCACACTTGCATGCATGTGTACACCTCTGCCAAGTGTCGCAGTGTTCAGATGGGCATCCATGTCACATCTGCCAATCAGGCTTCCACATCCCGCTGTCACATGCATCCATGTTGCATCACTGTTGCACCCTTGTCAAATACACACAAATGCACATGTACACAGTGCTGATACATGCAGCTGAAAACAACATAAATGCGTGACATCACGAACAAGTCTACTTACATACACATTCATCCAAACATGTGTGCCCACCCAACTGCATTTGGCATGCAAGCCTACACACACAAGCACCATCCATGTCTCACACATTACAGCCCTCGAATGTGTTAGCCTCACGGCCCTGTACACCCCCACCCATACTCGACCCCATACAAACAGATGTGCAACCTGCACACTACTGAAACATCACCACATGCACAGCTCACAATCATGATGCATGTACACTTACCGCTCGACTCCAGACGGGTCTGCCTCTCAAGGACCTGGACGTGGAGCGCTGGGGATATGCATTCCAGGACCCTCATCTGATCTTCCGACAAGTGGCCCTGGCGCCCCTTAGCATCTGCTGCCTTCAAGAGGCGCCGGGCCTTTTTCAGGTTCCTGGACCTGAAGTCCTCCCAGCGCTTCTTGACATGTTGTAAGACGCGGACTGCCACCCCCTCCGCGTTGATGGCAGTCATGATGTCAGTCCAGATCCGAGTCCGTCCTTCCTTGTCGGCGCGGGAACTTCCGAAGAGGGCATCATACTGCCCCAGGACTTGCTCCTCCAGGACACCAACTTCCCTGGCACTGAAGCTGGTGCCCCTCTGCCTCTCTGGCCGGGGGTTGTCAGTGGTGCCAGATGTTGCAGTGCCCGACATGACAACCCCAGAGGCAGGAGTGGGTGGGCAACTGGGTCCTGGGGCTGGGCTGTGGAGCGATGGAGTCTTCGGTTCCAGCAGGGGTGGTCACAGCAACAGCACCCCTGGCTGATGTGCAGGCAGCAAATGGCAGGGCACGTGGGCAGCAGGCAGTCAGGCAGCAGCAGATAGCAGGTGGGAGCGTGCTCGGGGCTCTGGGGGGAAGTAATTCGGCCTTCTGGGCAGGTGCGTGGTCTTCCGTGTGCTTACGCGTGGCCAGCTTGATACGGAGTGATTTGGCACGTGAAAATTCTGCACGTCAGCGTGTAATTAGAGGAAAGGCCCTTAGCGCGTAAGCGCGTCTGCACGCATACGCAATTTCATTGGACAGAAGGCCCCTCAAGCGCAAGCGCCCCTGTGATGTGACGCGCACAGGCGTGCATGGGCATTTCAGCGCGCGTGAAAACCTGCACGTCTGCGTGTAATACGAGGAAAGGGCCCATGCGCGTAAGTGATGTGACGCGTGCGGGTGTTTCCCTCAGCACGTGTTAAAGGTGAGCAGGCCCAGCAGTTCGCTGTACGTGCCTTTCGTGGAGACCGACGTGTGTAGCTGCTTCCTGTTGTTTCGCGCGCCATCACAACTTCACAGCTATCAAGGACGTATCTCTTCTTTTGGCGGGGGTATTGGCTACGTGTGTTTTTCTGCATCGCGCTAGTCAGACGGTAAGTCGCACACGCTTTTTTTCCCACTGCGGGTGCCCCTGTGTATCGCACCCATTTTCGATGTCATAGTAGCCTGCGTGTCCCACGCGTACGCGTTATTCATGTTACTGGGTGCCACCGCGTACTGCGGGAGGTTGAATCCACGCACGTAGGCTGCAGTGTTGCGTGCACGGTTTTACTGCAGTTTTGGGGTGCCTGAGCGTTGCGTGACCCGTCACTACATCACCGGGGTCACATACAGCCTTGCAGATGCAGGGGGGCTGTTAACATCTTGCTTCCCACCCCCTTCACCCCAATTGCCCAGGTCAATTGTGGTGTACACCTCCCATTGGCACCACTCCATCTGTGCCGGCACTACTACATCTGTGCCATGGTTGGGAGGCCACCAAAGGTGAGGGGCGCCTCAGCTGGGCGTCCTCCTCGTGGCGGGCGTGGTCGGGGACGTGGCCGTGGTGACCAGGGAATAGGGGGACTCCAGGGTGTCCAGGGCGGCCACAGAGGGGGAAGAGGCAGGGGTGCGCCACTTGAGCACAATGTTGTGCCATGTGTCGGTGCAGTCATGCCATCACCCCCTGTGGTTCCGGGGGACGCAGCTTCTGCATCTGGCACTGGCGCCCGTGTGACCCGGCAGTCCGTTCCATCGACTGCCACGGGCCCAAGGGTAGTGGTAGCTGCAGGTGTAGCTGTGGACACCGCCACCCAGGCTCGGGGTCTGCCAGCGCAGGCTGCGTTGGCACTTGAGGAGCCCTTGGTAGATCTCCAACAGGCCAGGAGGGAAACCATAGGGGCAGGCCGGGCTGTTCAGACCAAGACACGTGTCCCTGGGGCAGTCATGTCATCTGCTGCCCCAAACAGCCGGGTGTTGGCAAGTGCAGGGGCAGATGCACCCAACAGCACCCCGGTTGTCAGTCTGCCAACCAGGACCATTGCGGTCAATGACCCTGCCACAGCTGATGTTGCTGCGCAGGGTCCATTAGTGGGCACCCAGCTGCCACTGACACAAATCAGGCCTTTGGTCATCCCTCCACCTGCCACTCCCTTGGCTCAATCCACCGAACCCACTGGCCATACTGGTCAGGGCGGCATTAGCCAGCCAGGGTCTGCGCCACAGTCCAAGAGGAGGAAGGTTGCACCTGCAGCACAGGCTGGGACCCCACACACAGCCACGACCTCCTGCACGTCGAGGAAGAAGCCTTTCTGTAAGCAGGAACTGGACTTCCTTGTGGACTACGTGCGGGGCCACAGCCGTGACATGCTAGTGGGTGCCAATAGTCAGACTACGGCTGCCCAATGTGACACCCACTGGAAGCATGTTGCGGAACATGTCAGTTCATTCGGCCATGAGGTGTGCACGGCACAAGAGTGAAAAAAGCGTTGGAATGACATCAAACGCAGCACTAAGGCTAAGCGTGCCTCTAATTACAACTTGACTCTGGTGACTGACGGTGGGCCTGCACCAGAGGAGGAAGAGCTCACTCCGCATGATGCACTCGTTGCGGAGTTCATACCACCTGAATTGGTCGAAGGAGTGGGAGAGATGCTGGACTTTGATGCCCAGTCCAGTAAGTGTTGATGCGTGTTTGTTGAGGACGTGTGTGTTTCACTTGTGGGATGTGTTGTGCATGATTGCCGCTACATGTGACGTGTACATGGTTCTGATGTGTAAGTAATGCAATGCTTCCGTCATGCATGTCTCCTCTGCCTGCATGCGGGGACTCCATGTAGGCATGCTCACTTGCCCCTCCTCCGCCACTCTGCACCCCAGTTCCACCTTTGCACTGGTGTTCTTCAATCTTGCCAATGTGTACTTTCTTGTTCATGCGTCCTGTGTAGATGCTAACTTCCAGCGTAGAATCTGCCAAACATATGCCGTGTGGTACAGCCTTAGTACTTGATGCAGGGTATCTCACTTGTACTGTGCATAGGTCAGATGTCCCGCAGGGACATGAGTGCCCATTCATGCTCCATGTGCATTGCATGCATGCCCCTATGTGTCCTTGACTGGATGATCACTGTAATACAAGTCCTTGGTTACATACATTGCCTGCCATCTCATCAGCCTTCCCATGTCAACTGTGGCTTAGTGCTGCGTTGCACACATGTTTAGGGTCTGATAATCTGTGTGGCTCACAGGCCTCAGCCTGTTCAATGGCCAATGACTCTGTCCAACTGTTGTTGTGTCTTCTTCACACATGGGCGGAATCCAGAGTTTTCATCATGTGTCCTGCTTACTGTCCCAGCATCATTTGCAGTGTTGTCACTTGAATCAAATTAAGCTGTTGATGCCAGTCAACACTGCCTGTCAATACACAGTTGTATGGTCAGCCTTTTGATACCATGCTAGGCATCCCTGCTTTGGTACTGGGGTGGAGGGGTGCTTGGCTTCTAGATATGGTACACATTGAATGCACAATGCACGTGATGTCTGAATTTGACATTGCACTGCCTTCACATTTCCTGGCACACACCATGTAGTCCTTGTACATGTAGGTAGTGAGTGGCGTAAACATTTTCTGCACTGCATAGACCCACTTCCATGGAAACTGCCACCTTTCAACAGGTCTGATCACAGAAGCAATTCAAAGTTGACCCAGCATGTATGCCAGGTTATATGTTGTGTGTCACATGTCTGCCTGATGCGTTTGCTGTCGGTGTGTGTGTGTGTTGTGTTCTTCTGACATGTGTAGTGACCTTTTTTCTCTCTATTTTTCAGGTGATGACGCAATGGAGGCGGAGGATGGTGTTGTCATGCCAGACACAGGGTTGTTACCACTACATCAACCCGGCACTAGTGGGGGTCGTGGGGTGGTAGGCCACGAAAACCCCCAAGTGCTACAGTCCATCCTGTCTCTGGCTGCCTATGAGTCCAGCCTTGATGACGACTCTGACGTCCATGTTGAGTTGGATGAGCATCAAGTGCATGTGTCAGGGGTGAGTGATTCTGATGTGGACACTCCTCTGTCTGCGACACCTGCACTGAGGGATCAGACAGTCTTGGTTCCTCCACCCGTGGTGGATCGGGACGCAGGGTCACCCTCCACACCAGTCACTGATGTGCCTGGGACATCACGTCGACGGGGGCATGTAGTCGTGCAGCCGCGGGCGGTGCCAACACAGCGAGGACCCCCGGTCCTTGGGTCTCGCAGGGGTGAAGCCCGGCAACGCGGTCGCCACGCGCAACCGCCGTATACTGAGTGGGAGCAAGACATGACTGCCAATTCAGAACGGCAGGGGGCAGCAATGGAGAACATCGCTGAGAGCATGGAGCGTGTGGCCCGATCTGTGCTCCCCCCTGCTAGGCAGGTGCTTCTCCAGCAGCAGGCGGCACGGTCCACGGCCCGCTCGCTCAGGCTGGGCATGGCAGCCTCAGACAGGGCACGCCAGGATGAAATGTCGTCTCTGCGTCAAGCAATTGCTGCTCACGCAGAGGCGCACATGGATGCCCTGAGGGAGGAGCTGCTTCCCTCAGATCCACTCTGGGTGTCCTTATGATGTCCCAGAGGCAGCAGGCAGAGGAGAGGTTTGCACAGCTTGAGCGTACCATCTCAGCTGAGCTACAGGCTTGCCGGGAGGTGCAGCGGTTGTCCAGCCAGGCCTTGCTGGAGGAACTCTGTGTTACACGTGCTACCTTGCAAGAGGAAGCACTTGTATCACGTGAGGTTCTGCATGCAGACCTACGTCACATCGCCACACAGAACCAGGCTCACCCGTCCGGCAGACTTGCTGCCGACGAGGGGCATGCTGCGGCTAGGCGTGGCCAGGCTAATGTGCCACGTCCTCCTTTACAGGATGAGCCAGACTCGGACGACCATCTATCTCCCACATAGGTCAGGCTGTGCAGGCGTTGAGCCCATGGAGGTTTTCTTTTTGGCACAGCATCATCGCATGTGGATGTTGAGCAGCACCCCGTACCTCCCCCCTCCTGGGTGCCTCCCCTCCCCCCGGGTCATATGTGGCCATTTTTGATTTTTCTTTTAGTTTAGTTAGTTAAGTTTCTGTTTGATAGTTAGTTTAATTAGGTAATGTAGGTTTTCCATAGTTAGTGTAATTAGTTAATATAGTTTAAAATTGCTTGTCTATTGTGCTTTCATGTGACAGTGCGGTGCTTTGTGGCTTTTGAAGGCATCCACTGTCTGTTCCAGCTGGGCCCTTCAGGCTTGTCTTGTGTATGTGTTTGCTGCTTGGGGTCCTTGACTCACATATGCCACTCCTGCCTCCCTTATCCATGGGCTCGCAAGGATGATTCGGTGTCACAAACCTTTACACAAGGGCTTTGGACTGTCATATCTGTGGCATGTCTGGTGCTGTGTGACTTGTGTTTACACCCCTAGTGGGGATGATTTTGGTGTTATTGTCCACTGTTCAGCTTTTGCTAGATGGGGTGTTTCATGATTAATGTGTACATTCGTTGCTATGCATTGTGTAGTATGTTTCTTATCTTTACTGTACACGTGCTTGTTGCAATTCATGCTGTAGATAGTGTTCCACACTTTGGATGTGAAAGACGGACTGATAGTGTGATTTATGATGTGACTCTGACATGGTCAAGTAATGAGATGCCTGAAGAGACACACACAGATGACTTTGAAGCATTAATCATGTGTTTCATGCCCTTTCTGCAGGGGGATGAGCCTCCAGAGCACCTTTGCCAGCAGACATGGCCCATTGGACGACGGAATTCTGGACACGTTTGTTGGTGCCCATATGAACATGTGTGCACAAGCAGAGGCACAGGGATTGCAGACCTACATCCTAGAACTGCTGACGTGTTCCAAGGAAGTCCAGGCAAGGTGAGCAGCACAGGGGGGCCACAACACAGCAAAACTTGCACCAGGTGAGTTGCACATGCAGGCTTAGTCACAGCACTGAGGGTGAGCTTGGACGAATATTGGTGTTGAAGCACACAATGCAGCTCAGATGTGTTGGTGGACTGATGGCTGTTGATTGTAAGGTTGTCTGGGACACCTGCAGGGGCAGTGGTACATATCCTCCGGTACACCAAGGTCCATTGAGGCACTTGTATCAACCATGTAGCCTTCCGAGACATGGAAAGGGGCAGCTCACAGGGACATACAGCAAGGGACATACTCGGGTGCAGTGCATTTCATTTCCATGTACTTTATGATAAATGCACTGCCAACTTTGTTTCGGTCATGGTGGTACGCAACTTGCTCTGAAGTCATGGCTTGCTATATGGGTCTGTCTGCTTACCCAGGGAACGTTGCATGTTGTGTGAATTGTGACAAATTGGTGTTCCATTTGTCACGCACCCACTGGCGGCTGACTTACTGCATTGACTGTGTATGACCCGTCACAGGGGTAATGTTATATATGGGTACGAAGCATCTACACCAGATTGTCTGTTTGTAGAGTAGTTTGTTGCTATGGGGCATGTTTGGTGGTGTGTTTTTGTGTAATTGGCACGTACAGGTTGTTGACTGTGGCTCTCTTTGCAGCATTGCAGTGCTCCTGTAACCGGACCTGAGAGTGCGCAGGCAGGAGGCCAGCACTCAAAACCAGAGCTAAGTGTCTTGTTGTTTTTCTTTCAAACTGCTCTGCATAGGCTTGCTGGGCGGTGCACTAATGCATGGATGTATGTGTGATTCAATTTGGTATGTTTTTTCCCCCCTAATCACCCGGAATCCTATGCAATTTTGAACCCTGTACCCTCTACCCGGTGTTCCTGCTTCCCGTACCTATCCAAGCAATGTTCCCTAACCCTCTTACCCCGCTGGGGTTGCGGATACCTGTGTAAGCCCCGAACTTGCAGGCGCCAAAACCCTAGAGGGGGTGGTTGGTTCGTACCACTCCTAAGCCTGGACTACAGAAGGCCATGACAATGATGTCCAAGTTTGTTTGGATTGTGTATGTGTTCGTGCAGGTAGTACATTTTCGTGCATTCCCTACTTTCATGTGTCATTCCTCCTCCCCTCTCCTGCCACTCATTCCAGTTATCCAGTGTGCCAACACCTGTCCCGACTGCATATCCCTGAACCTCCTTCCCCACCAGGGTCTCAGGGGCCTGTGTGAGTTTGACATTGCAGGCACCCGGGACACGGTGGGGGTGGTTGTTTCGTGACACTCCCACGCCTGTACACGGGACCTGTGACAGTACACATCCGTTCATGGTGCATCATCCTATGGTATGTACCACACATGGTTCACATCCTGTTGTGACATTGTTTTACTGTGCTACCTTGGTTGTTGCATCATTGTGGTAGTACTTGGCGTTTGTGAGGTACTGCTACGTCAAGTCATCTACTGGAGGGTGTTCTGGTTCGTTTTTATGCCTTGGATTTTGTGATTTTGTAAATGAGTGTGGATTCTGAGGGTGCAGGCACCTTTTTACACACAAGGTGGGAGATGGTGACGAAGGGTAAAGGTGATCCTGTGGCCAGGTGGAATTGAGGGTTGAAGGCTCCATGACCCAGGTGCAGTTGTTCAGTGGGTCATGGTCATTTGTGAGGGAGGGGGGGGTTGTTGTTGATAGTTGCCTTGCCCTGCAGTGTGATGGGAACCCTGACATTGTAATGGTGGTATCCTATGTTCATGTTGTGTTCTGCTGATCAATGCCTGTTCATGTGTTGTGTTTACCTTTCAGGTGCGAGGGGATAGTTATGGTTTGACATGCTGAGGTGTACACATGGTGAATGTTCACATGTGATGTGTAGAGAACACTGATGGTCACTTGATTGCACATGCATATGTTGAGTGCATGTCCTTGCTGACCCACACACTTGCACTCTGATGCACTACATGTACTCCCACCCTTGCATATCCACGTGTACACTGTTTGCCTTCTGGTGCCCATTGTGTCCCTGCAGCACATGTTCTGTGACCAATTATGGATCCTGTACATGCCTAATTTGCTTTTTGATGTGGTCTGTCGCTTAGATGTGATGCTCAGGGTGTGCATCACACACAATGGCTGTTCACTGTGCTGTGCGCTGAGCAGTGTGTTGCAGGAGTAGGACACAGCACACAGAAGCTGCAGTGTTGATTTTGCAATGCACAATGTGCATGTAGACAGGCATTCATTGTTATGTTACGTCTACAACTCTTGTAATGCATTTGGAAATGACTTATTTTGGGTGGGAGGTTGTTGGTCTGTCATTTCATCTGATTCCAGGTCAGGCATCATTGTCTGATGCCACTGTACATTTTGGACATGGCAATGTGTACCTTATTGTTACTGTGTTGGTGTATGGGTATTGCTTGCCATGTCATGTTGTGGTTTGGGAGGGTTTGAGTGACATAACAGTGATGGCCATGGCCTGTTTTGCAGGTGTGTGTGATGCACACCTTGCATGTCAGGGTCATCCGCTTCTCAAAGCAACTAGCTGGGGGTAGATCTCTCTCCGCGGCAGGGCCCTCCCTCTGGAACAGCCTTCCTGCCTCACTGGAACTTGAGGGGAACCATCTCCGGTTCGGGAAGCACCTCAAGACCTTCCTCTTTGCTTCTGCTTTCTCTCTGCCTCTCCCTTGCAAAATTCTTCACTGGAACTGCACTGGATCTGCAACTGGGCCACTCTCACTGACCTCGGTCCCTGGCCCAGCCACTCTTCACTTGCACTGCCTCCCTGGCAACCCCTGCACTGCAGTACTGTCTCTCTATCCCTACAGCCCCCCCTTCCCAGCACTTGTCTGCACTTACCTTTGCAGTTGCCACCAGCTGGCCTATGTATTTGTTTTTTTGTCTACTTCCCCTGTACTGCACTCCCCCCCTTCCCCTTGCACTTTTCCCTTCCCCCTACCCCTGCACTTGCACAATCTAAATGACACCTGGCCTAGTAGTACCGTTGTCTGTCTTCCCTTGTTCCCCCCTCCCTGCCTCATTGCACCTTGAAATACTTGTGTATAGGCCATATCATGTCATGTCATATGTGTGCCTTTTGGTCACACAGGATAGCTTGTGTTTAAGTAGCTAGGGATGCAGACAATGTGGCACTTCCATGGCAACTATCTCAGGGTGGTAGGGTTGTGACAGTTGACTGTCTCTTTGTCATCATCGATTGTCACCTAGTATGTGCCAGGCCTGTGTGCACTCCGCAGGGGTGGGAGTTTAGGTGAAAAATGTGGCCACAAGCTGGGTCCGGGCTTCCTCGCCACGTGGCCTGTTCCCTCCCATGGACAACGCCTGTGCCTGTGGTTGGGGATGTGGGGGCACCACCATGTCCACCGGGACACCCTGCCGTGTTGCAACATTGTGCAGGACACATGCTGCCACAATGATCCTGCACACTACTGGTGGTGCATAGAGTAGCTGCCCGCCAGAGCGGTCAAGGGAGCGGAAACGTGACTTGAGCACTCCGAATGTGCGCTCCACTATTGCCCTGGTTGCAATATGGGCGGCGTTGTATCTTACCTGAGGTGGTGTGGTGGGGTTCCGGATTGGCGTCATCATGTGGTTGCTCAGAGGGTAGGCACTGTCCCCTGGGGAGGTGTAAATGGTTGTGATTATTGTGGTTTGTTTATTTGTGTGTGTGTGTGTGACATGCATGCATTTGCAAGGGCATTTGTACTCACCTAGGAGCCATGTGTCGCCATGCTGCCCAGCTTCCAGGGCCCGGCTCAGGGCGGACATTCTGTATATGAAACTGTCATGGGTGGAGCCAGGGTAGTTTGCATAGACAGAGGTGATGATTCCCTTTACATCGCATACCACCTGTACATTGATGGAATGCCAGTGCTTGCTGTTTCTGTAGATGTGCTCAGTGGCCCTAGGTGAACGTAGGGCCGCATGGGTGCAATCTATGGCACCGAGCACTTTGGGGAAGTGTGCCACCCTGAAAAAATCCAGGACAACTGCCTGCCTTTCTGCGGGTGTTCTGGGCATGTATATGTGCCTGCGGACTGAGGGGCGCGCTGTCATGATTGCCAGTACCTGGTGTAGGCAGCGTGACTGCGTGGCCTGTGAGACCCCCCCCACTATGGCAGTAGTCCGCTGAAATGACCCAGTGGCCAAAAAATGCAGGACATTGAGCAGCTTCTCCAAGGGGCTCAATGCTTGGGAGCAAAGGGTGGGGGATGTAAGGTCATCTTCCCACTCCCTGACCAGGTCTAGGATGATGTGGGGTGGAAACCTATACCTGCCATAGACCTGGTCGTCAGGCATCCCAAAAAGGCTTGTCCGTGGTGCGAAAATGCGTGCCCTGGCTATTCTCCTCCTCCTGCGGTGTCCCACGATCAGTGCTGCGACAAATGGGGCATTCATCGTAGCTGTATATACGTGTTTGTTGTTTGCGCGCACTTTTATACTGTGCGCGGGGACGCTTCCGCCTGCCTTCGTGTGGTGGACACGTTGACACCTGTGTGCGTCTTTTGCCGTGCGCGGGTTTCCCGTATTCGGATCCATGAATACGGGTTGTTCGCGTGCGTGTGGGCGTTCCGTGTAGTTCCCTGCAGTACTTCCCCAGTTACGCCTTCTTTTTCACGCGCTATTCCCCATTCCGCGTGTTACGCCCACTGTTCCGCCCACTTTGGTTGTGTGCGCCGCGCTATGTGCGCTTTTGCTGTGCGCGTAGCGCACGCCGTTTATGCCTGCGTGCGCCATGGCTGGATTGGGCGCACGGACAGCGGGAAACACGCGCAACGTCTTCCTTGAATCGCACACGTGCGCGTGCGCTGCGTTTCTCGCGCTTGCGCTACCTTGCGCCTGCTTGCGCATGGATTTTCGGCGCACGTTTGTTCCATGAATCGGCCCCATGGTGACTTCATATCTAACAAGAGGACTAAGGGCAAATGGTTCGAGACTGGATAGTAGGATGGTGGGTCTGGACCACTTCTATCCACAAGGTGGGCTGCTGGCAGTTCCCCCAGAGGGACCCAGGGAAAGGCATTAATTTGGGGACTTGGGATTTGAAGACGGAGGTGCCCCAGTCGTACAAAATATAGTCTGCTTGCAACCCTGTATTAAGGTGGGTAGGTGTAACCCTCATAGATCTGGGAGGGGTGAATTTGTTAGGGGTTTGGTGCTACAGAACAGATTTGACCCCCTATCCTCCTTGTATGAGCAGGATTGACAGAGGAACCCTTCGCCTTTGACCCCAGAAGGGGCACCAGTGAGTATGCCTGGAAGTGGGTATGACCTAGCCGTGGCCACAACTGATGTTAAGATCATTTCTTGGAATATAGCAGGCTCTAGGGGAAAACTTTAGCAGGATGACAACCTGGAATTTTCGCATAGCCATGAGATTATTTTACTACAGGAAACCTGGGATTTAGAGACTGCCCTATTGGACATTTATGCCTCCTATGGCATTCCAGCCAAAAAAAACATGAGGGGGGGGTTATGGGGGTTTGGCCATACTGGTCAGGGCATCACTACCTTGTAGGGTGGAGGTGGTAGAGACCCAGATGGACTTTTCACAATTTTTAAGGTTTAATCCACCCGCTAGTGAGAGATTTGACACCCTAAATTTCTATAATAGTCCCAACAAGGTAGAGGGGGATAAACGGGTGAAGGTAAAGGATTTTGTGGACAAGTATCGGGCAGATTTTGGAGGTACTAGATATAGATTAATCTGGGGGGATTTTAATAACAGAATGGGATGTGGTTTAGCAAAATATCTCTATGAACCTTTGGAGGATCTACTTTTACAGGTTCTGGATCCTCAAATGGAGAATACCAGTGTATGTGCTATGGACCTCCAATTGAGTGCTTGGTTAATGGAATGGGGCATGAGATCGGTGAACGGGCATATCAACCCGCACATCCCAGGGAAACGCACATTTAATGACCATCTAGGTTCTTCCACTATTCATTATTTTTGTCTATCACTAGATCTATGGAAAAATATTTTGAGTTTTGAAGTACCCAGTGTGGGTAATAGTGACAATTATCCCCTGGTCTTAACCATCAGTGGATTGGTTGCTGGGGTGGGGCAAATCTATAGCATCCCGTGCCAAGTGGAAATGAAAGCCGTGTCACATAGAAGGATCAAGCGGTGGAAAATTCAAGTATCCGGCTTGCATTTAAATATATTGGCCGGATTTACGATGGAATTAATGGGAATTCTTGAGCACCCAGCTGGTCCCCGCGAAGTGGTGGACTTCTTTATGGTAATTCTGGAGACTCTAACTCTGGGCTTTATGGAGGTGCCCCATTGGGAAGAATGGCTGGTTTGACCAGGCTTGTAGAACGGCAAAATGAGCACTCTTAAATGCCCTAGAATGCCCAAAGACGGATAGATGTAACATCGTTTGAGCAAGATCTGATTATCGTAGGGTGATTGAGCAAAGGAAAATAGCACTGGAAGATCAAGCATGGGAAAAATTCTTGGAGGCAAACAGGGTGAATGACGCCAAAGGTTTTTGGGAATTTGTTACGGGAGGGACCATTCATAATGGAATGCAGGGCCAGAGGGGTACCAATGTAGGGCCGGCGGATTGGGTTTCCTACTTTGGGACACTGTTTGGGGTTGGTTGTGCACATGAGGAGAAGGAGTTTGGGTGTGTAACATTGTGCTTCTCTCTGGAAGAGGTCTCAAAAGCAATTGGGGCTCAGTCACGAAATTGAGCTCCTGGTCTGGATGCAATACCGGAGGACCTCTTCTTGAACAAATTGATTTAGGGGCACCAGTATTGACCTTGGCATTTAATGCATGTTTAAGCTCGGGCATTATCCACCATCTTGGAAGTCAGCGACTATTTTCCCCATTTATAAAAAGGGAGACGTAACCTTACCTTCATTATACCGTCCTAGATCTCTCTTGGACAGCTCATTTAAATGTTTTGGACGGATCTTGCTGGGACACATTGAGAGTTGGCTTACAGAAGGGGCGATTTTGACGGACATCCAATTTGGTTTTCACCCCAGATTAAGTTTGATGGAAACAAGTACTGAATTTTTACCTCCTGGTATCCAGTTTTGTGTTCTGTAAGGGCGAGGTGGTCTACCTCGCCTTTATGGACTTAAGCACAGCCTTTGACTAAGTCGACCGATTGAAGTTGTAGCTGTGCTTGAGTCCATGGGGTGTCCTAAGGCAATTCTGGGAGTGTTTGCATGAGATCCATATGGATAATTGGGCCAATGTCTTTTTTGGTCCAGGGTGCAGGTGTACGGAGTGCTTTAATGTAGAATTGGGTGTTCGGCAGGGGTGTGTGCTCACCCCCATACTCTTCACCCTGTACATCAATGGGTTACTGAAGGCCCTGTTGAGTACTGGTGTGGACTATTTAAGTCTGGAGGCAGGCCTTTCCTGGTACTAGCGTACGCCGACGATATGATGCTTATGGCCAGAACCCCCAGGGTTCTACAGGCCTTGGTCGATGCCTATGCTTCCTTCATGACTGGCCTGGGACTTAAGATCAATACTGCAAAATCAGCAGTGATGGGCTGTAATGGAGGAAGGAAGCATATTAAGATGCGCCCCAAAGTTACAGTGGGTGAAATTATCCCCACGGTAGCCGAATATGACTACCTGTGGGTAAGGTTTTTGGAGACTCTGTCGGGCAGTGCCCATGTAAAAAAACAGTCCCTGAAAATGAGCCAATATCTGGGGGGCATATCTTGCTTTTTAGCAAGATGTAAAGGACAGCATATGCAATCAGCCCTAAAGATTTATACCTCACAAATTAAGGCAGCTGCTCAATATAGAGCAGCGTTGTGGGGTTATTGTAAGCCCGGCGACCTGCAAGGAAAGGAAAACCGGCTTCTCAAAAAACTTTTGGGGCTCCCTGGTTCATCATCCTGTGCCTCAGTTCATAGGGAACTGGGAATGGACTTTTGGGAGGATGATTGGGCAGGTGCTCCCAGTAATTTATGGCTGAGATTATCGGGAAACAAGAATGCAACCTTATGACATTTTATGATAAGAAGCACGTTGGAAATGGATAGGTGGGCCAAAATACCTTGGTTGAAGACTGTTAAGGATCTTTTGTGTCTGCGTAATGTTCCCAGCCCATTTCTTCTTGTTGTAGTGCTATCGTCCCTGGAACAAAGAAAATATAAGGAGGCAGTGATCCGGGGTATTATGGCAAAACGCGCAGTACGGATCACACATCTTGACAGTTTTCACAGGCTTATTAGTGGGATCCCGACATACAGCCGTATCTTGTCTGGGCTGGGAAAAAGCATCATATTTGGCTCATTACAAGGGCAAGATTTAACTGTTTATTACTGAGGGGATTCACTGAGACATGGCCTGGATATCCAGATGACCCCAGTTGTCCAGTGTGTGGAGCTCCTAAAGAGAATCTGAGTCATTTTATATTATTTTGTCCAGGCTATGGGGACATTAAAAACAGACAATTTTGCAGATTTTAAAATGCATGGACATACGTCAGTATATACCCGCTATGATCCTACTCATGATAGCAGGAAATGAACTGACGGCATGGGCCCTTCTGTTTTACCTGAAGGCTGCCATGTACAGAAGAAAAGGGGTTTTACAGGGATAGGATGCTGTATTTTACTAATCTGAAATTGTATGGATTTAATGTCTTTCTCGAGAAGTAATGAATTTGCTCTGGTGATTGATTTATCCTCATTTTATATTTTGATGATATATTTGTTATGTTATGTTATGTATGCATTTGATGGATGTTTCTTTTATATCCGAATAAACTTAACTGACTGATAAATTGTAAGCAAGACAAGCTTCGCTTTATGATGCATAGTTTTGCTAAAGCTCTAGTAGTCGCAGAATGAAATATGTTGATTTTACCAAAGAGCACTTGGTTTGTGACTTTAAGTTGTTCTGAGTATGGTTGGGATGCTCTTACAGAGTCGATTTGTGAAAGTAATCCACAGAGAGACAACATTGAGGACATGACACCAGGAGAATTGTGTTCCATGGACCCTGCAAGTGTATTGCAGTTCTTTCATCACAGATTTTTAGCCAAGTTACAATTTATATGTAATAAAGAAAATGGTTCATTAGGCACTGTGGAACATTTCTTTTGGATGAAAGAGTACCAGGCATGTGGGGCTTCACATCTGCATGTGCTGTTGTGGATTAAAGATGCTAATCGACTTGGTGAAGAAAGTGATGGCTGTGTGATGGAGTTCATAGAAAAATATGTTACTTGTTCTATTCCTGCTCAGCATGTTAATGCTGATCTACGGAACAAGGTTGGAAGGTTTCAAAGGCACTCATGTGGAAATTACAGTCAGAGAAAATACAAAAGTAAAGACATGTACTACACCCAGTGCAGATGTGGCTTTCCAAGGCATGTGACACCAGTTGATCGAGTGAATAGTTTGATGTTATCTGTTCGACTCCATGTTACTGGTAATTCACCAAGAAATACATATAATTTAAAAAGAAATAAGGAAAGCCAATACATTAATGAGTACAGCCCAGTCATTGCTCAGCTTTGGAATGCAAATACTGATGTACAGTATACTGCTGATGATACACCAGTTGTTGCTCGTTATGTTACAGAATACATGACAAAAGCTGAGAAGAGCAATGCAGCTGAGGTATGGGCAGATTTATCAGCAGATAAAAGTCTTAGTCAAAAACCTCTAAGCTTTGGTCTGAAGATGCTCTCACATAGTGAGTGTGGTAGCAACGAAGCTGCAGATCGGCCAACTAGTTTGCCTCTGTATGGATGTAGCATTAATGTACTTTGGTTAAGTCTTGGCCCAGCTAGTACTAGAAATCGGGTACTGAAGCCTTTGAATGAAATTGAGCAGTTAGCTGAAGCAGTACCTGACAGTACAAAGATTCTGAAGAACCAACTTGATTCGATACATATTATCCAAATCGATCATTAGCGTTCAAGGATCTTTGTTCATTTGAAGCAGCAGAATGCTATTTATATCTAAATATTGAAACAAACAGTGACAGAGAACGGTTTAAAGTACTTGGATGCACTGATTGTCTACTGAGACATGATAAGGCAAGTCTCATTAACCACCTGAAACTGTATTGCCAAACTGCAGAGAAAAGGGAATTATTTTATTTGTGTCTTTTGCAATAGTTCTTACCATGGTGTGCAGAGAGTGATTTGATTGGCAGTTTTGAAACCTTTGAAGAATATTTTTTTGCTAAAAAAAACCTCATTACATATCCAAAATGTGAGCAGTACTTGGAGTTACTGGAGAAAGAACTACGCAAAGAAAAACATTTGGCAGCTGGATTGGCAAAATAGGCTCCTTAGGGAAATCAAGATTCTGCAGGGGGAAGTCAAAATGTGCTTGGTGAGCCAATCATTCAAACTGATGTTGAGCTTTCCATGGAAGAAGTAGAAAGTGCAATGCAACAAACTTAAGTTGCAGATGTGAATTGTGATGAAATAGTAAACTTAATGTAGAGCAAAAATAAGTATGTTATAAAATTAAAGATAGGTTCTTAAATGGTTTACAGCATGACAATCATGAATGTTCTTGAGCTGTTCTTGTGTTGAATACAAACCTGTATTGTTGTATGTTAGTGGACAAGCAGGAACAGGTAAATCTTTTTTAATTCATGCAATAAGAGCTATGGTGCAAAATGTGATGGATTGCTCTTTGTCATGAATTGTAACTGCTCCAAAAAATTTTGCAGCATTGAATGTAGGAGGTGTTACTTTACATAGACTGTTGATGCTACCAGTGGAGCATGACAACAAACTAGAGTCAGTGGTCGAAGTATACAAAAAGAAGTAGTGGAACTATATAACCTGCTGGCCTGCACCCATTCCCCAAAACACCATCACCAGACCCCCGCCCACACACAATACAAACCCCCAAACACATGCACCTGTTGTTTGAGGGAACGTTCAGTGCAGTGCACTGAAAGTGCATGTTTCAACTTCTTCCTACACTTTTATTTTAAAATGAAACATTCCGGAACGGTTTCCTTTTAAAATAAAAGTATAGGAACAGTAAAACTTAATTTTAAAAAGTAGAGCTTCGACCACTGACTAGAGTATCGAAAACTTGTGCAGCACAAGAAGTAGGAAAAGTTCTTAGAAAATTACATTTTTTTATTTTTTTATTTTTGTATCATTGTGCAATAGTTAATTATAAAGTTTTAGCACAGCTTAAAAACATTCATAATATAACTTTATAGACCTGCAGCGAGGTACGGCTTGAGGGCGAGGTCTTTAAAGCTATTACAACCCATGGACAAACACACAAAAAGTTTATGTAAAAATATATATTTTCAAAATATTTGTTTTTTTGGGGGGAAATATTCCACGTGGAATATTTAAGTTTATAAAGGGGTAAAGTAGGGGGGTTGGAAACATGCCCTCAGAGGGAGTAGTTAGCAGGTGTGAGTGTGCGACAGAGCACAGAGAGTGGAGACCGGAGGAGTACAGGGAGGGCAAGCGAGGACCACGGAAGAGTGAGGGACAGCAGAGAAAGGATAGTTAAGGGGGGTGAGTGAGTCCACAGTGAGGAGGGAGGGGGCACAGGGAAGGTAAGTGAGGGAGCATAGCCTGAGCTGCGTGCTCAGGCTCACGGAATGAAGGGGAGTGATAAGGGCCACCGTTAGGGCAAGGCATGCCGGGCGATCGCCCGGGGTGCCGTGCCCCCCAGGGTGCAATAACCACACTGCCATGCCAGCTCAGCGGAGTCTTTCAAGGGCTCCCCTGTGCTGACGCAGCAGGAGAAGTCGCGGCAGGTGCACTTTTCCTATTAAATGCTCCCACAGCAGCATGGCACATTTAATAACAATAGGGTGCACACCCTATTCACATGATTACCTCCTCGCTTCGACGCGGGAGTGAGGCGGTTTGCATTGGAATAGGGGACTCTTGCATTAGCATGAACGCCCTATTCCAGTAATTAGCTCCCTGCACCTACCCCTCTGCTCTGACCTGAGGCCAGCCCTGCGAGTGAGGGACAAGTAAAGGGGTCCCTCTCTGACTTCCTGCGACCCCCAGCCGTCATGCATTTAAAGAAAACGAAAAAAGCATGGTATTTGTAGGCAAAAGTTATTTTAAAGAAGGCCACTAGAGGGGGGTGAATAACTGTTAGTGCTCAACTTTCCGAGCTACAAAACAAGCAAAGGCCAAATTTGCAGGCCATAAACTGCAAGCTGTACCGTTTCTTATAGTCTGCAAATTGATCAATAGGAAAGGCGTGTTCACCGGCCCAGGGTTCTAATGCATCATACATCCAAATGTATACTTACATAATAAATTACATCAACCAACACTTAAAGAAAATCATTATTAAAGCCCCCATAAAAATATGTCTGCCCACTTTCCACCCTAAACCCCCCCCACAGTCAAGAGATATTTTCGCATGTCAAATCATGTACATAATCAGGAGAAACAAAACCCCTCACACAAAAACAATCACTGGTAACAACCTATTACTATACAATCCCTGCATCAGAATATTTTTGTATTTCCTTCCATGTCATAAAAGTTGCCGCTGACATAACAATAGATTTAGCCCCAAACAATGTAGACCAAAATAGATCACTCCTAATGTCCCCTTTGTAACAAAGGCCGCATTGCCTCTTATATACCGATTTATAAGAGCCCAGTATGCAGTTAACAAATGGTGACTTGATTCAATATCAGTATGGCAGATTAGGTATACACCTGTGCTATTTGCCTTTTTGTTCTATTTACCGGTAAACGCCCAAGTCGGAAGAATATTAAAGCATAGGTAAAGGATAAAGCATGTGAGTTCCACTGAACATAGTTTCGCCAGGTACCCACATGGTCTGGTAGTAGCAAAACTCTGATGGGAGTATTCCACATATCTTTTCTTAAAATCTAATGCATCAACATTACCAGACCTAGCCCATAGTCTAGCCTTCTTTCTTTTGATCGTCATCAACCCCCAAACTCTCAAGGAATGAGGCAGCACCCTGTTTCAGTTCCAGCACAAAATGGTTTGTTTCCTGATCTTTCAACTTAGAACCCAATCATTTTAACAAACTATTGGAGTTCATGTTACACTGCATTATTTTTGAAAAAAGAAGAACTCTCTGGTCTTGCCATAATGAAAAAAGTGAGCTCTGACCAAACTCCAGCCTGAGTGCCTCTACCGGCACCCCCTGAGGTATATTAATCACTGCATGTCATATTTTCGCCTCAATGTGGTTTAACCAACTCACCTGGCCCGCAGGTAAGACTATCATTGCATATAAAATACCCGTTATGATGGCGGTACGGTATATTTCTAATAGACCTTGGATATTATACCCCCCACTATGGAGGATATACTGTCTTGCAGTCAGCCATTTATTCCAGGTTTTATTTAACATGTATTCCCCGTAGTATGACATAAGGGGATTAATAGTGATCAGAAAACCCAAGTAGATAAACTCACTGATATTTTCTAATGACTGATTATTTAATTTTCACACCCCTGGGGTCTTCCTGGTAGCTTTTCTTCCCAGGCCCATGGTTTTGGTTTTACTTATATTAATCACCATCTCATTTCATTTTTTCTGGCATAGCTCACCATAGCCTTCAAGGACTGCTGAAGACCGATCTCAGTTTGGTCAAATAAAAAGTGATCATCGGCATAGGCTAGCCAAGGAAGGGGGATGCCTTTAATTTTAGGTGGAAAGTTACGTATTGTGATCAAATCTTGCTTCATGTCTGCAATATACAAGTTATAAGGTATGGGGACCAAGCCACACACTTGTTTAAGGCCCCTATCTGTTTGACAATATTTAGTATACATTCCAGAAGTACTTAAGCGGACCGTAATAGAAGTATGAGTGTACAATTGTTGGATAAAATACAGTAGAGTATTGTTAATGCCCATAGCATTCAACTTTTTACAAAGAATTGTGCGTGAAACCAAATCGAAAGCCTTGCTAAAATTAATATAGCAGCAATAGAGATTTGGCCTGAGTTTGTCATTTATTTGTGCAGTGAGGTACTGAAGTATCAATATGTTCGTGATAGTATTGTATCCTTTCCGAAATCCCACCTGAAGGGGACTCAGTAGGTTATTTTCATTTACCATGCTTGTAAGTTTTTTCAATATAACTGTTACAAAGATTTTTTGACTACACTCATTCATCGCCAACAGCCGGCAATTGTTCAAATTTTGCCTATCACCTTTTTTAAAAATGGGAACGAGAACAGATCTACACCAACTAAACAGCAGAGTACCAGAACTCAATATCTGTTCAAACAGGCCTTTAAGTATTTTCGCCCAGAGGTATGAGTCATCTTTGAACACATTAGATATTCCGTTGGGACCTGGTGAACGTGAACTCTTCAAGTTAAAACAAAAAAATCAACACAATTACACAACTAAGAAAAACAAACAATTCCTGTAACAGCGCCTCGATGCCTGTGGGCTGTGTGAGCGCTTTATAAAATGTTAAATAAATAAATAAATAAATAAAAATAAAAGTTAGAAATAATACTAGTTAGAATATGCACATCGATATCCCAATTCAAAGAATCAAGGTCAGAGGTTAAGTGAATACAATTACCTTCCCCCATCTTATCATCAAAATATATGGCCTCGATATGCTTACACCAGGGATCCTCCGAAATAGGGTTAAACTCAATGGGTAGCAAGCTCATCTTGTATGCATTACATTCAGACCAGAACTTTCTGGTATTATTAGCTGAAAGCCAACTGAATAGTAAAACCCAGTTTGTTGTATTCATCGACCTTTTGTGCCATTTCATCCAATTTCTGTACCATGTAATGGCACTCTTTATCATTTGTGCTTTATTACCAGGACTGATATTTATATCTCACATTATTCTATTGCAGATTTTACGATGAGAGCTCTTCTGTTTAGCAATTAATGGATCAAATAGGAACCCATTTCTCCTGTTGTTACTAACGTTCTTCTTTTTATAGTTGAATAATCTATGATTCATTTTATTTTTAAGCATAGTGTCTAACGTCCAATTTGAGTCCTTCAAGGAGACAACAATATAAAAATCGGGCTGGTTTAGATAATCATTTATATTTTTAATGACCATCTCTGTCCACAATAGGCAGATATCTTAACTTTTTGGCATAGCATTTGTATCATGAAACCTATTAGTATAGGTGCCATCACAGCACAGATCACAGCTCAAAATGGCATAATTGCTCAGTGTATTATACTCCGTCTTAATAGGGGTGCATTTTAAAGTGAACTCTTGGGAACATAAGACATGATCAATATGAGACTTATGGACTCCATTTGTCCAAGTAAAAATATTTTGACCCTTTAGAGGATCACCAAAATGCATAATAACAAGATCATGAGCTTGCCCAAAACTAGGCCAAGGCAAATTAGATACTCTTCCTTTATTCATACCACTACTGAGGCTGGCTGTGTTGAAATCACTGGCTACAATTATCAAAACCTCAGCCGATTTTTCATTCCATTTAATTATCATGGTCTCAATATCCCTTTGGATCAGTTTTGTGGCCAGCCCCCTGGTGGATCAAAGACATTGATTACAAATCTTGGAGGGGCTGCCTTAGCTTTAATTCTTAAAATAGCTGCAACAACATATGAGGAATTATTAGTATTTCCAAAATAACATAGTTTATGCGCTAACCACACACAAATTGCCATACCCCCACTGACCCTCCCTCTAGTAGACAGAATTGCTAGTTTATGGATAATCTGGAAACCATCAATATAAAAAGGTTCAGTACACCAAGTCTCTTGCAAAAGGAAGACATCAGTCCGGTGAATAGATTCAATCCCAGTAGGATGGACCAGGAAAGAGTGGTAGCCTCTCGTGTTCCATGCAATAATTTTTACAAAATCATTTGTGGTCACCAGTCACTTTGCTCCATGATTAATACGTTCCAGAGTACATATGTAGGTACCTGAAACATCTGTATGTTTATTTTCTTGAAGAAAGGAATGTAAAGTTGCTTTATCTGAGTGTAGCACAGCAGATCTGATAGGGGGAATAGGGCCATATTAGAGCATGGTTGATTTGCCCAA
The DNA here is from genome assembly GCF_040938575.1 of Ambystoma mexicanum. Lineage (NCBI taxonomy): Eukaryota > Metazoa > Chordata > Amphibia > Caudata > Ambystomatidae > Ambystoma > Ambystoma mexicanum. The sequence continues at coordinate 61,527,809 of NC_090928.1, forward strand.
AGTTTTTTTGATTTTTGACATATACTTAAATCAAAGCCTAATTCAACAAGCTTAGTACATTTCTCTTGAGTATTGCCACTGTTAAAAACAAAGAAAATTCAATCAGGGCCCAGTAAAACAAACATCCCACTCTGGGCAGCTCAATACGAAGTATGTCCAAAGCATTTATGAGGCCAGAATTTTATCGGAGTCTCAATATATGTAATAAATTAGAACAATTTTAAAATGGACTGTACTCCAAAGGATTAGTTTCAGCCAATATTACCCATCTGCTCAACTCCGTAGGCACCTCATTAGGTAAGTCATTTTTTACCCCAGACAAAGTATTAGATTGCTGTTCCAATTACTGGAATTTATTGGGTGAACTACTTTGTCTTGGGCCAGGGGAACATTTAGTGTCAATTACTTTTATCGACCAGTAACAGAAATCCGGGTTAAGGCAGCAGCATGATGTTGATAAACTAGAATGTCTTCCTGCTGTATTCGACATAGCATAAATTGTCTTAGTGAGATTGTTGGAGCTCTGTGGGATTTTAATGCAAGAGGTTTTGAAGAATAACTACAACTTTTTGTTTGGAGGTAAACATGTACTTGTTTTGGAGACTTGTTACAATGAACTCCTGTGAAAGGTCAACCAGTTTTCAAAATGCTGCAATCTAAGGATATTCAAAGAGGTATAGGAAGTATTGGTCATTTTAACCTTTGGAATTGTTTTGAATTCCAGGAACTTAAAATTAATATGAGGCAATTTGCAGACTTAGAGTATGCATACATGCTTAATGTGATTTGTATAGGTGTCCTTGAGGAGAATGTGAAAGCGTTCTTAAATAGAAGACACATTTCTAACATGTTTCATGCAGATTGCAGTCCGTCTGATGTCATGTTGACGCTTAAGGAATGAAATCTTTTTTGTGCTGCTTTCATGCGCATACTTGCAGAGTATTACAAGTTTAACTCTGCAATGCTACTGTCAGCGAAGCAAAATATTGTGGAGTTAAAATTGTGTGATGTTTTAAATTTCATTTATTTGCATTTTTAAAGCACTCACATAGCCCTGGGGCATCGAGGCGCTGTTACAGGAATATGTCTTAGTTGCGTATTTATAACGTGCTTAATACCCAGAGGTTTCCAAGCGCGGACCCTGGAATCGAACCAGTGTTGCTTCGTGTCGTCTTGTTTCCAAGGCGAGCACGTTGCCGCTGAGCTATCCTCCTGGGATGCCATGTTATTCCATTAGAGTTGAATAGGAGAGCAAAAGCTTGATTAGGTCAACTAGAAAATTCAATTTATAAAACAGCAGGTCTAGAAACAGTTTTAAAACTGGTCATCAATGCACAAGTAATGTTAAAGAGGAACTTGAATGTTGGAATTGGTCTAGCCAATGGAGTGATGGGAAGAGTGATTGCATTTCACACTTTTCCTCACAGTACAAATATTGAACATGTTGAAGTAAAGTTTGATCATGTAGAAGAAACATTTCTCAGACCTCTGCACGTTTCATGCTTTTTAAGGGTACCTTTGTGAAAAGAGTGCCGTTTATATTGTGCTCTGATTATGCAATAACTATTCATAAATCACTAGGGTTGACTTTAGAAGCAGAACTTATTGTCATTGGTCATACAGTGTTTAAAGAAGGAATGTCATATGTAGCTTTGTCATGTGTGAAAAATATAGTAGGTTTATTTTTACTTAAACTTTGATGAAAGAAAAGTGACAACTGCCATTTCTTGCATTGAAGAATATGATCGGTTCCCTATAATGGGTGCTCCTTACCTGAACTTTATACCAGTACCTGCTTAGCACTTAGACAGGAAACATAAGGAGTCAGTGAAAGTAAGTTCTTTGAAAAACCTGAAGGTGTTTCACGATTCAGTCCCCAGGGATCCCTTATTCAGGTGGCCAGGGAAGGGCCATCGCTATTGGATCTCGACCCTGGGGGTGTACAAGCGAGGGAGAGTCACCTGGGTAGGGGGTCCTTGAGGAGTGGGGAGGAGACACCGGAATGTGAGACATGGTATCCCCCATTTCCTGATAGTTATTTATCCCATGTTACCTCTACCTTTATGGGATACTACAACTTCCATAACTCCCCTCCTTTTCCTTATCAGCCCAACTACTGAGATGAGGAAGAGGAAGAAGAAAAATAGGAAGATTACAACTGGTATCATGCACTGGCCTTGTCCCACTAATAAGGCCAGGCAATGTCAGGAACTCAGTCCCAATCACACACACCTAAAACTCATGGACTGTTTTCCAAACTATAAAAGGTGGAGCACAGAAAGACACAGAGAGCGAGGCAGGGGCCAAGAAGGAAGGCAAGCTGGATGCCGAGATGGAGGAGCAGCTGAGAGAGAGCTGCCAAGAACCAGGTCAGGATGGCGAGATGCTGTCGGGCTGGAATTTGAAGCAGGGGATTTCATGGCGAGGGATGTGTGTCTCCAAGAAGCTGGGAGAGTTCAGAGAAGGGAGCTGAGGGGCCAGCTTATCCCTTCCCTCCATGCACCAGCATACTGCTTGTTTCCTCCCTGAGGCTGCAAGTCCACCCAGGAGTGTCTGAGGGGCAGGTGGGCAAGTCCCTGACCTCAACTAGTTGAAAACTGAAGGACGCATGAAAACAATCACAGGTGGTGAGTTCAAAGAAAGGGACAAACCGGTTTGTGATACGCACGGTTGTTGAAATCCACGGTGTTACACACAAGGCTACGGGTTGAAAGATAAAAACATTGGACTGAAAGCTGAAATGTATTGAGCTGGCGAGGGAGCCAATGAGAACCAAAGTAATGGAGAGCTGCCGTGTGAGAAAGCACATTGTTAAATGTTCCTTGAAAGAAAACAGACCAGTTAATGATGAAAGCGAAATGTGTTGAGAGCCATTGAGCGAAAGAGAGCGTGCAGAGATCCCGAAAGTGAACTGATATTTCTGTAAAACAAGGAACAGAGTGGGTGTGGGCCCATTCTAATAAACTACATGCTTTTGTGAAATAAGAAACAGAGTGGCAAGGGCTTGTTCTGACAAACGAAGTGCAAGAGGCACGGACATTGAAAAGTGAAACCTATTTTCAGAGTGGTCATGCATAGGGGTGAGTATACTGTGCGGTTGCAAGGTCTCTGACAGATGAACATTGTGAAATACTAATAAGGACCCTGCTGTCGGAGTGGTCACGCATGGGGGTGAAACTACTATGCCATTACCAAGGTAGCTGGAAAGTCTTTAAGCCCCGTTTAAGGGCTGCTTGTGAAAGTAGTTAAAGAAATAACTTTGTGAATACCTGTTTGTTTGAGAATTCCGAAACTGGGTGAGGGAAACCTGGAAGAACCCACTGAAGAGAACTGTGATACATGTTGAACTGACATCGAAAATAGGCGAGGGAAGCATGACCAATTTATGGGAAATGTTTGACCTGTGCACACTATCCAACTTGAAGGCATTTTATAAGACCCCCAGTGAACTGAACTTGGGGAAGTGAGTAGTGAGCCACTTTCATTGCCATTCTGACACTCTTTTGACACACTCTTTATTTTCAACCATTTTCCCACATTTAGTTATTGTGAATCATGAGGGCATGTATAGGTTTCTAACACAGACTTTTCCTTTGTTTGACTGACTAATTGGACTATTTTATTTGACTTTGATGGTCGGGACTATGCCCATTATAGCATTAGGACCAGTTAGGAAGTCTCCAACACCAGTCAAATTTAATAAAGGTGTTGAAACTTGTACCTCTTGTGTCTCTCTACTTACTTGTAATACCATGCCTGTTTCACAGTTAAAATGAAATCATTGCGTTTAAGACTAAGAAACAATGGAATCTACCAAAGTTGGAGAGTTGTTGTAATAAAAACAAATGACCCAATAAAGCTTAATGGAGCTTTAATCAAAGGCCCCCGGAGGTGGGGCTACCAGGCTTGAAATGAGTTAAACACTCTCATACAGAGTGTTTAACTCTAAACATTCCACACTGACGTAAGGTCAGTGTGCAGACAATATAACATCTCCCTTACGAGGAGGAAGGAAAGGAAAAGGAGGAAGGGTGGGGAGAAAAGGGAAAGGAGAACAAGGGAATATAACTGTAACAACATTTTTTTTGAAGGTTTCCTCTTGACAGTAGTCTGTAGTGCTTCGTGCATCAATAATAGACGTAGTCATCGCTGTAGTTTCGGATGATTCTCTGGTTCCTCTTGGAAAGACTGACTGTGGGGTCAGCGATTACGTCATTGTTCTCACCACAGTCTTGTTGATGTATTTCTTCTGGCTGGATAACATCTCTTGTCGGTATGTCCTTACTTGTACTGGGTTTTTTGTGGTCTCTCTCTATTTTTACTAGGTCATCGCCGGACCATTTCTTTCCACCCTCCAACAGTACAGATTTGCCATAGCATCTCACTACCCTTTGTGGGGATCTGAAGCGGGATTCTCCCTTGAGAGTCTTCTTGGGTTCTTTAACACATACCAAATCTCCCTCTTGAATTGCCATCTCTCTTATTTTGTTTTTTGAGTCATAGTATGTTTTGTATTTGCTCTGTTTCTCTCTTTTGACGTTCCTGAATGTGATCCATGTCCAATCTCACCTCTCCATTGTCCATAAAGATCCAGGCTGGTCTGAGTCGATTGTAGGCGATACTGCCTCTCATCATTGTGAATGGTCCGACACTGGTGGTGGAGTGTGGAGTTGTCCTGTATGCACATAAGGCCGCCTTGAGTGTCTCTCTCCACGGAAGTGTGTTGACGATGGCCAATTGAATTACACCTTTCACTAGCCTGTTCATTCTCTCTACAAGGCCATTGGAGATTGGATGGTATAAGGAGGTGGTGATATGATGGATAGCTTTGTCTTTGAGGAATTCCTGGAATTCTAGTGACATGAACTGTGACCCATTGTCTGTGACTAGCTCTTTGGGATCACCTTCCCTATTGAATATGTCCGTCAGGAATTCAGTGATTTTCTTTGTGGTTACGTTTGTCTCTGCTACACCCCACTCCGTCCATTTAGATGTATAGTCTACTAAGACTATAATATAGATTTTGACCGCTTCTAAATTTTCAAATGGCCCCATGATGTCTATGGCCAGTTTAGACCATACATTCTTTGGGCTTTCAATTGGCTGTAATGGTGTTTTTCTTGTGGTTTTTGACTTGTCGTTTGAGGCACAGGCGGAGCAATTTTTGACCAACTCCTCTGCTTCCCTCCACATGTTCGGCCACCAGTAGTTCCACCTTAAGCGGTTCTTGGTTAGACTTCTCCCAAGGTGCCCTTCATGTGCTAGATCTAGCAAATTTGTTTCTGAGCTGTATCGGTGGGATTATTCTGTCACCTCTGTAGATGTTTTCTTTGTCCATGTATATTTCTTGTCTGATGGGCATGAAGTCTGTTAGACTTTGGGATGGTGTCGCCCAATCATTTGTTGTTGCTTTCCTAATTTCTCTTTGCTCAGGATCGTCGTTTGTCTTGCTTTTCCACTCATCAATGGGAATGGCTGGATTCATGGTTGCTATTATGTCTTGGTCTGGATCTTCAGGTTCAATGTCCTGATTGGTCGATAGCCTAGAGAAGCAGTCAGCCACGTGATTTTGTGTTCCTGGAGTGTAGCATATGTTGATGTTGTATTGCATAATATCAAGGATCCAACATCTTATTCTTGGGGATATGAGATGAGGTGTCTTTGACTGAAGAACATGTACAAGTGGTTTGTGGTCTGTTCTCAGTGTAATGGGTAAACCCCAAATTAAGTTCCGAAAATGTTGTAGGATCCATCTTACTCCCAGCGCCTCTCTCTCTATCGTAGAATAATTTAATTCTGCTCCTTTTAGTACTCTGGATGCAAAGGCAATCGTTACTTTGTCCTTGCTGTGGATTTGCTCCAGGACTCCGCCTAGACTGACCTTACTGGCATCCACTGATATAATTGTCTTTGCCTTGCAGTCAAACATGCTTAAAGTGGGTGCTCGATTGATATTATGTTTTATTTCCTCAAATTCTATTTTGCATTTCTCGGACCAGTCGAACTTGTTCATCTTCTTCATGATACCCCTCATGTTCTTGGTCTTATCAGCATAGTTACCTACAAATTTTGAATAGCACTGGGTCATTCCAAGAAAGCTTCTTAATTGGTCTTTGTTCACTGGTTCAGCGATGCTCAGGATGTTAGCTATCATTTCTTTCTTGGGACTGATGCCATTTGAGTCTATGGAGTGGCCAAGGTAGGACACTTTGTTGCCACCTCTGACCTGAAAGTTGGAAAGCTGTCCTGCTGCCTGGAGCACCGTTGGGGAATGAGCGCCGCTCTGAACTCCCAGCAGGGAGGAGTGGCGCCCTTCACAGGCAGAGTGTCGGAGGCTGTGAGGAAGGTCGGCAAAGCCTCTCCCGTGTCTCGTCTGGTAGCCGGGGAAGGCCGGGCAGAAAGTGCGGCGCAGGGAGCCGCAGGAGCGACTGGCACGGAATGAAAGTTGCAGGCAGGGGGTGGGAATGGTGACCGCCCCGGGGGCCTTATGGGGTGTACCTCGTCGCCATGTGTAATAAAAACAAATGACCCAATAAAGCTTAATGGAGCTTTAATCAAAGGCCCCCGGAGTTTGGGCTGCCAGGCTTGAAATGAGTTAAACACTCTCATACAGAGTGTTTAACTCTAAACATTCCACACTGACGTAAGGTCAGTGTGCAGACAATATAACAGTTGTTCAACTATAACATACTCTCATTTCAGATTTAGTAATGAAACAGAAATTTAATGCTATTGTAATTCAGCTTTGTGTTTGTTATTTCAAATGACTTCATTGATGCAAGAAGTAGCTACCACAGCAGAGAAGCAGCTCTGTGTGGAACTTACATTTAGGAAAATATCTGTAGATGGAAAACCACACAGTATACATTCGGCAATGTCAATCTGAAATGTAGTAGCTGTTACAAGTGGAAATCAACAATTTCCTCAAAATACACAGGAAGATAGTCAAGAATGTTTAATTACATTCTTCGATTTATTAGTGCAGGAAAGTGTTAGTTTAGATAGGTATGTAGGAATTAGTTACAAGTGGCATCATATGTGTCCACAATGTTAGAAAGATTACACTACTCAGGATCTTTTTGAAACATGTGTATGTGTTCCTATCCCTGATCAGAAAAGTGTACATTTGTCTGATCTTCTAACTAAAGAATTCCATGACATGCAATGCACTGACGGTGGTTCTAATTAACAATCAACATTGCAAAATCTAGTTTTTAATAAGTATGTATTGATTATGTTTCAAAGATACAGTGTAGATGGTTGGAAAATTAACATATCAGTAATTAATTTTGTAAATAGTCAAGTTACTATTAGTAAGAACATTTTTAAGATGTGTGCAATTATTTTTCATGAGGGGGCATCTATTCACTGTGGACATTTCACAACATGGGTGCGTGCAGAAGACGATTGGCTTGTTTGTAATGACTCTATACTCGCAAACCAAGCTAGATTGCGAAAAGGTTTTTAAAAAAATTCTTAATGTTCTTAGAACCAAAGTTTTTAAATATATGTTTTGTAGTCTTTGTGAATATAAACATGCAAAATAAAAATGTGAAATGGAAGAATAGGGTAATACGTGTTTCATGTAAAGTAGAAGATGGATTGTTACTAGGATGAATTTTAAAAACAGTATGAAATAAATGTAGAGATAAGATTCTGAAGATTACATACATTAGAAGAGAAAACATCATTCTGTAATCTTCTACTTCTGTTTTATTGTGTAAAACAGTGTATATTTAATATGTACAAGTGTTCCCTGTAAGTGCTAGGTTACATAAATGGTTCCATGTCCATTATTCTTTGTGTTAGGGAGTGTAGAAGGTCATGACTGTTTACATATGAAACAAGTAAAAAGTTGGTTATAGATAAAAACACAATAAAGTACAATGTTTCTAAAATAAATCAGATATAACTACTAATAAGAGTTTTGGGGAAGAATTTAGATATACTCTGTGTACGTTGTGAAAATAAGTACGCACACAACTAAATCAAATAAAATATGAAAACAGATTACTTGAAGTGATAGTTTGTTGAATGTTTAAATATGTTCTATGTACAGTATGGAAGTTTTCAGGAAAGTTGTACAATGTATTGAATCATTAAACCGTGGACCTTTTTTCTTTTTTTATAGTAGGTTTTTGAAAATTGTCATTAGCTTCTTGGGCGTGTAGGTGGCTAAAAAAAGGATGCACGCCAAGTTATAAAAGAAGTATTGTAATGGCAATGTAGATATCATTTTTATATTTTAGAATGCATTTTGATATCATAAAAAAGTATTCCACACTGCACATAACTATCTGTGCAAATAGATGTTTAAATAACAATTTCTAGTTTTTAAAAATCTTAAATATGATGGGTGCATTTTGAAATGTCATTATGAACTTCTCATGTGTCTATGTTGCCAAACAAAGGACACATACAGATTTTACAAGAAGTATGGAAATTACATTTCTTAGGTTATTAATGTAGTTTTTGCTAAGTTTTAATACGTTTACACACACACACAAGTTTTTATTGTCTACCTATTATTTGAAATATATGTTTGACTATACCTTAAAAAGAAGTATACTCAAAGTAATTTGGCATGTCTTCGTTTATTTATTTGTAAAACTGAAGACATAGTTAGGTTATATGTCTTTGTTTCCTCGTTAAGGTTGCATACATTATTCTGCAAATTTGTCATCATTTAATATTAAATAATGTTTGTACAGTATTGAAACATATCTTCATTGTAGTGAAATGCCTTTATTGTCATGAACCATCGTCTACGTCCTTTCTGGACCTCCTGGTCCCTGACTTGCAGGGGATTGCATGCAGTTATGCTTCCAACATGGCAGCCCGGAACAGAATGCTCCGGATCAGTCTATTCGTTCCACGCTGCTCTGCACGTCTCAACGTTACCGCTACCTGTAGTCGGACGTGCTTAGCCGGAGTTCGATCAGGGCTCTCGCTTGATTCCTTGTTCCCAGTCCCTTGAATTCCCTCCTGTTCCCTTTCCTCCCCAATCTCCTGGAAAACCTTCCGCGCTCAATTCACGGTCCTCCGTGCCTTCAAGCATACCTTAATTACTTCCTGGAATTACCCTGGACTTTTGGAACGCTCCTGGAAACTGAACCGCTACTCTCACGCTGGACGCCGAAGATCGGCGTTCGGGTCTATACAAATCCTGGACCATAAAGAAGAAGAAATCCCAGAAGGTCGCAAGTACACAACAGAAACAGGTGAGAAGGGGAGAGACTTGTGACAGATTGAGACGCCTTAAAAACGATACAGATTCAGAGATGGAAGCCACCGTTCAAGACCTCATGCGAGGTATGCAGCAATTAACAATGGAGGTACAGAACCTCAAGGCAGAGAACGCAGCATTAAAGCAGCTAGTTCTATCACGTGATTCCGCAACCAAAGAAAATGTAATATTGGGTGGACTAGTGGACAAGTATGACGGTTCTTCCAAGACTCTCCGCGCCTTCCTTGATTCGTGTTTGGTTCACTTCACTTTCAAGTCCTACTACTTCTACACTCCTAGAGCAAAGGTGGGATTTATGATCTCACACCTCACTGGAAATGCATTGACTTGGGCAAGCCCCCTAGTCAATACAAGCAACGCTCTCCTGGATGACTATGATGGCTTTGTGAGAGCCCTTAACGAAATGTTTGATCGCCCAGAGCAGGTGTATAGTGCTCAAGAGAGACTACTCGAGTTTCAACAAGGGTCCCAGGATATGCTCACCTATGTTACTCGTTTCAAACAACTTGTGAAAGAAGCAGACTGGTCTCCAGAAGCTAGTTTTACACTCTTCCGAAGGGGGCTGAACGAAGAAATAAAAGATGAGCTTGCTAGGGTGGCCCGCCCAAGCTCCTTCCAGGCTCTTATGGATCTATCCTTACAGATAGATTTGCGAATCCAAGAAAGAAGAGCAGAGAAGAGGAAGTCTAAGGCAAGTATCCAAAAGACCATCACAGAACATGCCCCTAGAGCAGAGTCTACTGTTCCTTCTACCCCGGACCCAGAACCTATGCAACTAGGAGCCTTTCGTGGACCCATTACCCCTCAGGAAAGGATGTGATGAATCCATACTGGTCTATGCATGTATTGCGCCTCTGATAAACATCTTGTGAGAGAATGTCCCATTGCTCCTCCTCGGCGTTCGGGAAATGCCAACTCCCGATCCAAGATGGAGCACAGTGTCGGGAGAGAGATGTTTGCTCCACATCAATTCCATCCTTGAACTCTCCTGGACAAAATAACCTGGTGGTTCTTCAGGCCCTACTATCACCTTCCAAGACAGAATCCTACCCCATCCTGGCATTAGTTGACTGCAGAGCTATGGGCGTATTTCTAGATCAAGATTGGGTCACTGCGCATAACATTCCACATGAAAGCCGAGTTACAATGCAACCAGTAGAGGCAATTGATGGAAGGCCTCTTTCCTCAGGACCCATTACCCTTCAGACTAAAGAGATTCTACTTTCTATTAATCACCATCAAGAGAGAATCAAATTTGACCTCATTAAATCAGCCCATTATCCGATGGTTCTTGGAGAGGCACAATCCTTACATCAACTGGGCAGCTGGCTCACTGTTTCTTGGATCTGAATATTGTATGGCTCACTGCCTATCCCTGGATACCTTACCAAAGCCTTCTAGAGACTTTCAAGAGAACCAACAAAGTCCAGTCACCGTTTCTAACATCATCCAGATAGTCCAAGGTCTCCCCCCTCACAGGCCGGAGGATTGTGCCATCGATACAGAACCCACAGCTGTGATTCCTTTCGGCAGAATGTTTATATTATCTGAACCTGAAGAGAAGGATCTCCGAGAATACCTGGATACTAACCTGGAAAATGGCACCCTACGCCCGTCCAAATCTCCAGCGGGTGCTTCATTGTTCTTCGTTCCAAAGAAAGATACCAAAAAACTCAGATCATGTCTGGACTACCGTGGTCTAAATCAGTGCACTTTCAAGGACCGTTATCCTCTACCCCTCATCTCGGATATCCTGGAAGCAGTCAGAGGTGCAGTAAACTTCACAAAATTAGACCTAAGGGATGCTTACCATCTCATTCGTATAAAGGAAGGTGATGAATGGAAAACAGCCTTTAGGACTCCCTTCGGCCATTTTGAATATCTGGTCATGCGCTTTGGATTTGCTAATGCCCCAGCAGTTTTTCAACGTTTCATGGATAGGGTGTTCTCGGACATGCTGTTCCTCTTTGTTATCGTCTACCTGGATGACATCTTGATCTACTCCAAGGACCTTCTAAGGCATGAAGAGCATGTTGAGGCAGTCTTACAACGATTACGTGAACACAAACTCCTAGCTAAACCCGAGAAATGCCTGTTTCACGTCACTTCTGTTCATTACCTAGGATTTGTCCTTAGTCCAGAAGGAATTGGAATGGATCCTTCAAAGGTAAAGGCCATTCTATCTTGGCCGGCTCCCACATCCGTGAAACAGATTCAATCTTTCCTGGGACTTGCCAATTTTTACCGAAAGTTCATACCGTCCTTCTCTGAAATTGTTCAACCGATCTTTGCTCTCTCGAAGAAAGAAGCTCCATTTCTCTGGTCTACAGATCAAGACAAGGCATTCCAATGATTAAAGACAGAGTTTACTCAAGCCCCCATTCTGGCTCAACCCGATATTAACCGGCCATTCCTAGTGGAGACGGATGCATCCAATTATGCTATAGGAGCAGTACTAAAACAGGAATTTGAGGACAAATTGGAGCACCCCATTGCTTACCTTTCACAAACCCTGACGCCCAGTGAGACTCATTATTCCGTCTTGGACAAGGAACTGCTAGCCATCCGCCAAGCCTTCACAGAATGGCGACATCTACTCCTGGGAGCTAGGCATCCAGTCCAGGTCCGTACGGACCATCGAAATCTTCAAGTTCTACAATCTTTGGAGTGTAGGAACAGTCGTCAGGCCCGTTGCGCCTTCTTCTTTGCCCAATACCAGTTCCACATCCATCATGTCCCTGGATCACAAAACATAATTGCTGATGCCCTTTCCAGACGTCCTGACTATGAAAACTCTGAGGATCGGACCTTTCCAAAGATGTTTCCTCACACGATCTTTGTTGCCCAAGCACTCACCCGCTGTCATGATGCCTACCCCCGGAGCACCAGGCCAGGCCCAGCACCCCCGGGAGCAGGCATCACACCCCCGGGTAAAAGCCCAGCGGCCCTTTATAGGGGCTCTTTGGACTGTGTCCTGGCGCCGTTGGCGCCAGGCTCATTTTGGACATCAGTCCTGGCGCCATAGGCGCCAGGCTCATAAGGGGAAGTGTTTGGTGCACTTACCTGAAGCAGACCATGTTGCACACTCACCTGATGCAGACCATGCTGCATGAAGAACCAAGCCAAATGAGGCTTAGGAGGGACTATTTTTCTGAAGGAACTATTTTGTTACTTGGGTGGAGCTGTGGAAGAATACTCACCTGGAACTTCTTCCAAAGCTATTTAAGCCACGCCCGGACAGCCACACGTGCTTCGCGTTGTTCTGCATCCCAGCAGCTGAACGGTCACTGTGTCTGCTCCTGCACCTGGACTCCAGCCACGCCCGCCTCGAACCTGGAACACCTGTAAGGGAATAAGAGAAGAGAAAGGTGAAAACCAAGAACTTATTCAACCTTCTTACCTGCATCCGGAATCTTCACGCCAGCATTCCTGAAGGAAGACTTCCATTTAAAAGCACCACGTTGCTCGCTGCAGTGCCGCGCTTCACTCACATGTTCCTGAGACGCCGCCCGGCTCCATCGCGGCTCTCAGCACCGGTCGCCACATCTCTGCACCTAGGGGAGAGAAGAAGAGACAAAAGGTGAGCAATGGAACACAAGAGGAAAGCCGAATTTTCAGCCATATTACTTACCGGCTTTTCTTGGTGAGCCATTCCACATCTCGGGTCGGCGCCGCATCTTTGGCAGGTACCGCACCCCGGTCCCTATGGGGAAAGGACAAAAGACATTACTGGAGTATTATAAAGACATTTAGAGGGGTCGCCCTCATCACTAACTCACCTGATTTTACCACCGGCAATTTAACCCCTCAACACATCGCCTTTGTTCTGCACCTGAAATAAAGGACAGAAAAGACAACATAAAAGGAGGCTCACACTTGAACTTTTGCATCTTCATACTTACGACGTATCGCTCAGAAAAGTCAAGTAGATGTGCCAGCGCCATTCTGAAAACCAGTGAAGTAACTGGACGAACGCGCGCCCCTGCACCAGAAGCAGGATGGAGAGTTCATCCTTCCAAACCATAAGGTGAGCTTAAACCGGGGGTTTTGGAGGAATCAGAGAAGAACGAAGGGGGGAAGGGTGGAGCAAGCACACTATTCAGCAGACAGTTAATCCCCTTTCTCATCTGCAGAAGGATATTCCTACGGGCCCGACAAGCAAGATTTGGGGGTCCTGTTCAATCGGTGGTCCGAATTCTGCGCATCACGCTTGAAGAGGCCACAGCAACCCAGACCAGACCAGCGCCTCCATGGGAGGCAGGTGAGCGTTACAGAACGCGAAGCCTTCCTACAAATTCCCACCCAGGCGCTATGGAAACTTCCGAGACTGACCAGTTGGCCCAACTACTAGGGGAATTACGGGCCGAAGTACACGCCGCTCATCAAGAGACTAATGCTCTCAGGAGGGAAGTGATTGTAAAAAAGGAAAGAGCTGATAACCTGGCTAGACAGCTTTTGCACGGTCAAGCTGGACAAACCCCTTTACCCGGTTCCGGAGGGAACCCTGCTCCTGTGCTTTCCAGTAACCCGGTGCAGATTAATCTGCCTGGAAACATGCCGCTGGCCCCACCCGAACGCTTTGCTGGGGACCCCAAACGATTCGCCGTATTCATGAATCAGTGTCGTTTGCATTTCCTGTGCAGACCTGGAGCCTCCCCTAATGACCAGACCAAGGTAGCCTTTGTATTGTCATATCTCAGCGGCAGTGCTGCCGATTGGTCAGTTCCACTGGTAACTCAAGATGACCCGATTCTTCGTGATTTTCAAGGATTTCAAGCAAGCATGGAAAGGTTATTTGCTCGTCACTCCCAGGGGCAGGCTCTAGATGACAAACTTCTATCTCTGCGACAGGGCAATCAAGACCTCCTTTCCTACATTGCAACCTTTAATAGACTAATTGTGGAAACTGGGTGGCCAGAGGATAAAAGAATCACGTTATTTTATCGAGGTCTACGCGGAGAACTTAAAGATGTCCTGGCCCAAGTTGTAAATCCGCCCCAAGAATGCTCAGAATATATAGACTTAGTGGTCCAATTGGATCACAGACTGCAAAACAGAAAAGCTGATCGGTCCAAGTTTCAGACCCGGGTGTTAGTCAAGACCCACACTAACCTCAAGGGGGCTGAAGCCTCTGAGCCAATGCAAATCGGAGGAGTTAAAGGACCTTTAACGCAAAAGGAACATGAAAGAAGACGGCAGATGCACTTATGTCTTTATTGTGGATCCTCTGGACACTTTCTACGATTTGTCCGGCAAGGCCGCCCAGGAAGGTGGTAGGAGCCGCTGAGAAAATCCATGAAACCTCTGTATCGGGAAACGGCCAAGCCCGACAAGCGTAGGGGTCCGCTTGCCGAGCTTGAAAACGAACTCTCAGACCTTGCATTTCACTGTGCCAATGGTCCTCGTAGATCCGGAACAGCCTAAGCGGTTGCATGCAATAAAGGCATACATCGATAGTGGGGCTATAGGAAACTACGTGGATCGTGAATTGGTCACCAGGATTAACCTTCCCCTGCGTCTTAAAACCAGCAAAGATGTCATCACCACAGTTGATGGAACCGAAATTGCCTCGGGACCGGTAACACATTCTACAGCTGAGGTGACACTTGTAGGTCCGGACGGCCATCGGGAGGCAGTTGTGTTTGATGTAATCAAGGCTCCACAGTTTCAGGTTATTCTCGGAATCCCTTGGATAGAGACACATAATCCTTGAATTGATTGGCGAGCCAATAGAATAACCTTTCCGGAGTGTGCACGAACCTGCTACCCAGAAAATCTGAAGATCAGTCTAGCATCAGTAACCTCTGTCTCCATGCAACTACCTCCGGAATACCAAGACTTTCAGGACGTCTTCCAAAAGGAACAGGCCAACACGTTACCTCCTCACAGATCGTACGATTGCCAAATCGATCTGGTGCCCGGTGCACAACCCCCTTGTAGGAGGATTTATGCCCTTACTGAGCCGGAGAATCTGCATTTGAGACAATATTTAGACCAATACCTAGCCAATGGTTTCATTCGCCCGTCAAAGTCTCCGGCATCCTCGGCTTTGTTCTTCGTGCCAAAAAAAGAAGGCGACCTTAGAACTTGTATCGATTACCGCGCATTGAACCAGATAACTGTTAAAAATCGTTACCCTCTGCCTTTGATCCCTGAACTCCTTGACCAGGTGAAGGACGCTTGCATATACACCAAGTTAGATCTCCGGGGGGCATATCATCTGGTACGAGTAAAAGAAGGCGACGAATGGAAAACGGCCTTCCGTACAAAATATGGATTATTCGAATACCAGGTGATGCCTTTCGGGTTGTGCAACGCGCCTGCTGCCTTCCAATTCTTCATGAACGATGTCCTTCGGGAACTCATCGATGTCTGTGTTGTCGTGTATATCGATGACATTCTGGTGTACTCCTCTTCGGAATCTGATCACAGAAAACATGTCAGGGCCGTCCTTGAGAAATTGCGCCAGCACAAACTGTTTGCAAAGCTGGAAAAATGCGTTTTCCATACCATCGAGGTTGAGTTTCTTGGATTCATCCTGACACCTAAAGGGGTTTGAATGGACTCACGGAAAGTGGATGCCATCCTCAAATGGCCATCACCTAGTTCGGTGAAAGGTGTCCAAAGCATGCTTGGTTTTGCCAATTTTTATCGCAGGTTTATCCCGGAATTTTCACGGGTGGTGCAACCCATCACTGCACTCTTGCGGAAGAAAAAACGTTTTGAATGGACCGAGGAAGCTGAACAGGCCTTTTAGGAATTAAAAGCTAAATTTACGTCCGCACCTATTTTGAAACACCCATGTCCTGATCTCCCATATATAGTTGAAACCGACGCATCCAGTTTAGCCATGGGAGCTGTCCTGTCTCAGAGAGACCCCGAAACCAACCAACTGCACCCCGTAGCATTTTGGTCCAGAAAGTTATCGCCGCCGGAGATAAATTATGCAATCACCGATAAGGAATTATTAGCCATTAAGTCCGCCTTTAAGGCTTGGCGGCATTATCTTCTTGGCGCCAGGCATAGCATCACCGTGATCACTGATCACCAAAATTTACACTATTTAAAAACTGCCAAGGCTTAGTCTTCACGACAGCTCCGATGGGTTTTATTCTTTGCTGAGTTCGATTTTGTAATCACCTACCATCCCGGCTGTAAGAATGGCAAAGCGGACGCGCTATCTCGAATTGGAATGGGAGAAATGGACACAAACTCAGAACCTGTGCCGATAATTCCCGAACAAAGAATCTTGGGGATAACCACTTTACAAACCCTTGAAGACATTCAAGCACGGGTAAAACTATTCCTGGACTCTTCAGCCTTGCAGGATTGGATCAAAAGGGGATTTGCCTTTTCAATCAACGATGGATTACCTTACTTCCAAGGACGTTTATTTTTGCCAGAAAAGGAATTGCAAGGACTGGTTATTTCCCGTCATCACGATACTCTGATGGAAGGACATCCTGGCATTGCCAAAACAGGGGAAAAAATTAAACGACAATTCTGGTGGCCGTCCTGGCGAAAGGATATTAAATCTTTCGTGATGTCCTGTGGAGTTTGCGCCCAAAACAAAGGTCAAAAAACAAAACCCGCCGGTCTTCTTCAACCCTTAGACATTCCACCAGCACCTTGGCACACCTTGTCACTTGATTTTATCACGGACCTGCCCTCTTGTAAAGGATACAATACTATTCTGGTTGTGGTGGATTTATTTTCTAAGATGGCCCATTTTATTCCGTTGAAAGGATTACCTTCAGCTTTTGTTCTTGCCAAGGAATTCCTCGAAAATATCATCCGTCTGCATGGATTCCCTTCCATACTAATCTCCGATCGGGGAAGCCAGTTTATTTCTCATTTTTGGAAAAAGTGTTGTCAACTGGCACAAATCGACATAAGACTCTCAACCAGCCACCACCCACAGACCGATGGTCAAACGGAGAGAACGAACTAGACCCTTGAACAATATCTACGATGTATGTTGCACCAATCAGAGGGTAATTGGAAGGATATTTTATGGGTGGCTGAATATGCATACAATAACTCGATACACTCTGGAACTGGTCAGAGCCTCTTTTATACCCTATATGGACATCACCCTCGTACTTCAGACTTGGACTCACCTTTGAGCCTCGAAATGCCCACAATGGACCATTTGCATTCTACGATTACTCAAGCCTTCAAGGATGCTACTGCACACTTAGAACATGCAAAAGGGAAATACAAAAAGAATGCAGATCTGCATCGAAAGGAGGTGCCTCCATATCAAATAGGGGATCAAGTATGGTTGGCTACCAAACACTTATCGCTCAAGGTACCTCGGACTTTTAATCCAAGGTATTTAGGCCCTTACTCGATCAAAGCTATAATTAACCCAGTGGCAGTCAAGCTAGATCTACCAGCTAACATGCGGATTCACCCCGTTTTTCATGTGTCGCTTTTGAAACCAGTGCAACCATGAACCAGATTAATAAAGCCACCAGAACCAATCCAGATAGATGGGGAGCCTGAATTCGAGGTGAAGAACATTTTGGACTCTAAGATCTCAAAATCAAAACTTTTCTATCTAATTGATTGGAAGGGGTAAGGGCCTCAGGAAAGATCTTGGTAACCCAGCGACCACGTATATGCACCTCGGCTAGTAAAAAGGTTCCATCGGAACTTCCCGAACAAACCGAAACCTCCTGGAGAAAAGACCTGGGGCGGGGCCTTGGCGGGGAGTGCTGTCATGATGCCTACCCCCGGAGCACCATGCCAAGCCCAGCACCCCCGGGAGCAGGCATCACGCCCCCGGGTAAAAGCCCAGCGGCCCTTTATAGGGGCTCTTTGGACTCTGTCCTGGCGCCGTTGGTGCCAGGCTCATGTTGGACATCAGTCCTGGTGCCATAGGCGCCAGGCTCATAAGGGGAAGTGTTTGGTGCACTTACCTGAAGCAGACCATGCTGCACACTCACCTGATGCAGACCATGCTGCATGAAGAACCAAGCCAAATGAGGCTTAGGAGGGACTATTTTTCTGAAGGAACTATTTTGTTAGAAGAATACTCACCTGGAACTTCTTCCAAAGCTATTTAAGCCACGCCCGGACAGCCACACGTGCTTCGCGTTGTTCTGCATCCCAGCAGCTGAACGCTCACCGTGTCTGCTCCTGCACCTGGACTCCAGCCACGCCCGCCTCGAACCTGGAACACCTGTAAGGGAATAAGAGAAGAGAAAGGTGAAAACCAAGAACTTATTCAACCTTCTTACCTGCATCCGGAATCTTCACGCCAGCATTCCTGAAGGAAGACTTCCATTTAAAAGCACCGCGTTGCTTGCTGCAGCACCGCGCTTCACTCACCTGTTCCCGAGACGCCGCCCAGCTCCATCGCGGTTCTCAGCACCGGTCGCCACATCTCTGCACCTAGGGGAGAGAAGAAGAGACAAAAGGTGAGCAAGGGAACACAAGAGGAAAGCCGAATTTTCAGCCATGTTACTTACCGGCTTTTCTTGGTGAACCATTCCACATCTCGGGTCGGCGCCGCATCTTTGGCAGGTACCACACCCCGGCCTCTATGGGGAAAGGACAAAAGACATTACTGGGGAATTATAAAGACATTTAGAGGGGTCGCCCTCATCACTAACTCACCTGATTTTACCACCGGCAATTTAACCCCTCAACGCATCGCCTTTGTTCTGCACCTGAAATAAAGGACAGAAAAGACAACATAAAAGGAGGCTCACACTTGAACTTTTGCATCTTCATACTTACGGCGTATTGCTCAGAAAAGTCAAGTAGATGTGCCAGCGCCATTCTGAAAACCAGTGAAGTAACTGGACGAATGTGCGCCCCTGCACCAGAAGCAGGATGGAGAGTTCATCCTTCCAAACCATAAGGTGAGCTTAAACCGGGGGTTTTGGAGGAATCAGAGAAGAACGAACGGGGGAAGGGGAGAGCAAGCACACTATTCAGCAGACAGTTAATTCCCTTTCTCATCTGCAGAAGGATATTCCTACGGGCCCGACAAGCAAGATTTGGGGGTCCTGTTCAATCGGTGGTCCGAATTCTGCGCATCACGCTTGAAGAGGCCACAGCAACCCAGACCAGACCAGCGCCTCGTGGGAGCCAGGTGAGCGTTACACCCTCCTGGAGAATATCCAAGGCCAAACTCGACTTTCTGACCTCTGGAAGGAGCACAAGAGAAATAACAGATGGAATCTCACAGCTAAGGACGGGTATCCATTCAAAGATAATTGATTAGTCATTCCCACTCCTGGACTGAGACAAAGGATCACAAGTCTATGTCATGATACCTTACATTCGGGACATTGTGGGATAACCAACACTCTCCATCTAGTACAAAGACAGTTTTGGTGGCCCAAGATGAAGGATGATATTAGGATCCATGTCCAAACATGCGCAGTTTGCAATCAGATCAAACACGATAATAAGAAGCAAGCCGGACTCCAACTCCAACCAGCAATACCAACAAGACCCTGGGAATTCATCGCCACTGATTTTATCGTGGAATTACCACCCCCTAGAGGCTACACAACAATCATGGTCACTATTGATTTGTTTACTCATATGGCTCATTTTACACCCTTATCCAAACTACCTTCCTCATCAGACCTTGCCGGAATTTTTCCTGGAACACATATTCCAACTTCATGGGTTGCCTTCCAAGATCATTTCAGACCGAGGACCTCAGTACATATCTCAGTTTTGGAAGCAAGTATGTCGTATTCTGGGAATCCAACGTGCCTCATCCTGTGGCTACCGTCCACAAACCAATGGAGCCACGGAGCGTGTGAACCAGACTCTCGAACAATATCGAACAATATCTACGATGTTTCGCCACCAGGACGATTGGTCACTCCTAATACCTATGGCTGAATTTGCCTATAACAATTCAGATTATTCAGCTATCAAGACCAGTCCCTTCTTCTTTAGCCAAGGATTCCATCCATCTGTTCTACCCTCCGTACTCCCACATCCTACTCCAGTACCACCAGTAGACTCCTGGATCGAAAACCTCATCACAGTACATAAGGAGGTTAAGGAATACCCAGGACGGGCCCGAGAAGATGTCAAACGTTATGCTGACTCTAAAAGAAGACCTGGACCCTCCTATTCAGTAGGAGATAAGGTCTGGTTATCCTCGAAGCTGCTTCCTCGACACCTGCACCCCAATAAACTGGCTCCCAGATACTACAGTCCCTTTTCCAAACAAGAAATCATCAACCCAGTGGCCTTTCGACTTCGGTTACCTGAATCTTCTAAAAGAATCCATCCATTCTTTCACACTTCTCTGTTAAAACCATACATTCAGTCATCCCGAACAGCTCCTAGATCTACCCCTGTTATTGTAAATGATCAACTGGAATATGAGGTTTCCAGGATTTGTGACTCAAGATATCGACGTGGTCAACTACAGTATCTGGTTGAGTGGAAAGGGTACCCTTCCAGTGAGCGTACCTGGGAACCCGTGTCAAACATGAATGCTCCCAGATTGGTTCGACGATTTCATCTGATCCATCCGCGCAAACCCGGAGGAGCTGGTTTCCAGAGGAGGCATTCTGTCATGAACCTTCATCTACATCCTTTCTGGACCTCCTGGTCCCTGACTCGCAGGGGATTGCATGCAGTTATCCTTCCAACATGGCCACCCGGAACAGAATTCTCCGGATCAGTCTTTGTGTTCCACGCTGCTCATCCTACAAAAGAGACACGCCCCTGCGGCTCTGCGCGTCTCAACGCTACCGCTACCTGTAGTCGGACGTGCTTAGCCAGAGTTCGATCGGGGCTCTCGCTTGATTCCTTGTTCCCAGTCCCTTGAATTCCCTCCTGTTCCCTTTCCTCCCCAATCTCCTGGAAAACCTTCCATGCTTGATTCACGGTCCTCCGTGCCTCCGAGCGTACCTTAATTACTTCCTGGAATTACCCTGGACTTTCGGAACGCTCCTGGAAACTGAACCGCTACTCTCACGCTGGACGCCGAAGATCGGCGTTCGGGTCTATACAAATCCCGGACCGTAAAGAAGAAGAAATCCCAGAAGGTCGCAAGTACACAACAGAAACAGGTGAGAAGGGGAGAGACTTGTGACATTTATATGTATACAAACTATTGAGATTGTGGGCAATTCCTTTTAGTAATTGCTGATGGATGAAAAACCAAGTTCTTAGTTACCTAAATGTTTAGTATAGTTGAGGTAATCATACTGCATTCTCTTTTCCTATACTACACTGTAGAAACCCTTTCTTTTTCAAAGTGGTATTTTTAAGTTTTTTTTATACAATGTTTTTACAAAATTTTTTACATTTATATTTCATTTTGTATAGATATACTTCTAGAAAGTGAGAATAATTTGTATCGCTATAGATATTGTAAAATATTTTAAAGAACTAAACAGGGTTTTTCTTTCTCTCCAACAGGAAGCGTTTTCCCTCTATTATATGATTAATGAATACAACCTTTTATTGGTTGTGTAGCGGGAATACATTCAGTATTCACTTAGTACCATTATGAAAAAGCATGAATATTCTTGTTTTTATTTTATTATGAAATACATTTCATTCTGTTTCAGAGTCAGTAATATTGAAGACAGAAGACAACACATATAAAGGTATTGGATAAGACATTTGATAAATATGATATATATATGTGCAATGCACATATGTATAGAAGCAGATTTGTATATTATTTTATATGAATAATTCTAGCTACGGCTACAGGATCAGCCAATGAGGTGCAGGATACTTTTGCCACGGCATGGCAAGCAATGACTGGAGTAGTGGCTCCCCTGTTAACAATGTAACCGTGGTTAAAAAAAAACATTTTGGGAGACTTTAGGTACTCAAACTGCCTAAAATTAATTACAATAGATATTGTAATATATTATCGCAGTCTGTGTTCAATTTTATCTATTTTTGTAACTTAAAGGGTGGCCCTTAATAGGGATGTTTTGGGGGAGGGAAAGAGGGGGGTGGAACAGGGGAGGAAAACACATGAGGATGAAACATATAACAAAGGCAATTAAAATAAAAAGAAACATATATTTTTTATATTTTCTTTTTTTTTTCTTTTTTTTTTTAAAGTGGAAGAAAATTGCCACTTCAAAAAGAAAAGTAAGGATGTCAGTTATCCAGGTGTTCAATGAGTAACGTCTCTCATTCCTTAATTATGGCACCTCCCATGGCTACCCATACGAGGCATTGTCCACACAGGACTCTCATCACCGAGAGATCGGAAGACGGTAACATTGTAGTTTGTGCATTTGACGCTGCTGCTGAAGTTGATGCTTCTTGAGTGTTGCTGATGTCCTACTGGTGGATGCAGGTGCTGCAGGTGGTGCTGCTGTCTGTGCTCATAATGCTTCAGCTCCATGCATTTTTATTTTATGGTGCTTGTGTGATTTATGATAGGCATCATCCACATCATCAGAGTGGACTTGCACCAGATGGTTTATCATTATTGATGTTCCTAGGCTTTGTGACGGAACATTCGAAGGGCCCTTACATAGATGTTTTTGCACAATGTTCATAGTACATCCTCTGCTTATTTTTTCAAACAGTGTTCACCCTGAAGTATTGGCAACTGTCTGCAACGGTTTTCATTCCAGTTGCTTTCTTTCTGGGGGGAGATGGATTGGGTCCCAGATGACATCATTGTCACTGCTGCTACCATCATGGTTGGATATGTTGGAATGCCCATCGGGGGAGGAATTATAAAACAATAAAAATGACAATACTAAAAAGACAATGCCTCAAAAAATTAAAAGATTTAAAACAAGGAAAAGAACTCAAACAAAAAAATAGACAAACTCAAAAAATCACACGACAAGGGAAAAGAGGATTAGGTGAAAAGTGGGTAAAAAGAAGAAGGGTTAAAGGGTTACACTGCCAAAGGTTCTTGCTGTTACTTGGGTAACATTTCACTAACAAGCACTGATAGCAATGATGAATATAAACTTTTTTTGTGTGTGTGGTGATTATTCGTGGTTATGCTTGCGCGGATGTCTTCATACGGTGTGGGCATAGCTGCAACAATACATTGCAACGTGTGAATGTACGATTTATTGACATGGATAGGAGTCATGTGTAGGTGTGTAGGCGTGGAGCCACAACACGTGTCATGATTGGCTGGTGCATCAGGTCTGAAGATGCCTAGCCACGTTGAAGGATGTAGACATTCTATTGGCTCATTTCGCACAAGTGGATTTGGTCTAACGGTATGGGCCAAGCCACGTCAATACATTGTAACGTGTGATTGGATCGTTGGTTGATGCAGATAAAAGTCACGTGTAGGCGCAGAGCCGCAGCTCATCATATGATCCGCTTGTGCATCAGGCAGGAAGATCCATAGCCACAATGGAAAGTTTGATGTTCTATTGGCTCATTTAGTACATGCAGGTTTTCGTCAAACGGCATGGGCATAACTGTGTCAATAAATTGCAACGTGTCATTGGCTCATTCATTGATGCGGCTAGAAGGGTACCGGAGATCATAATGCAATTGGTTGTTAAAAACAGGGGTGAATCCTCTTAGGTGCATCAACATAACTTTCAAAGTGATTGGGCCTTCCATTGACATGGCTATTGCCACGTTCAGGCATGACTCCTTATTGGGCAATCTGATTGGTCAATAATTTAGCCGCAAACACGTCATTGTGCTTGGGGGTACTCACGTGTACGGAAAACACATTTTGGTTGGCTATATCATGTAATTGCGGTTACACCCCTCTCCCAAACACCTTTTTCATGTTTTCTGTTATTGCTTTTCGGCCCTTGGTTGGTGAACTTCATTGTGAGCTTTCAGGAACTTTTAAAAGTAGTACCTTGATTTATCCATTCCTTTTTTACCTTTCTTCTTCCTATACCTTTGCCCTTTGTCTTGTGCTTTGTAGTTTGTTTGTTTTTGTTATTTAAGTGGCAGAGTCCTTTTTGTGTTGTGTATTCTTACAGTTTTTATTTTTCCTCCACAGTCCTGCATTTCAATATGACAATGACCAGCAGTCAAAAAAAGTTGGGTGGCTTCAACTTTTCCCGCCGCGGAAGAAGCAATGTGCACAAAGAAACATAGCTGAGAGTTGGCAATATTTCTGTGTATAGGACCAATACAGCAAAAAGTACATTGAGGAGGTCTTGTGTAATGTTTGCGGTAAGGTTTTGCAGAGGGTCCTTCGCACACACCATCACAAAGCTTGGGGACATCAACGTTAATCCAACATCTTGTTTGTGTTCATTGGGATGAAGTAGATGAATCCTATAGGAAGGCTCATGTAAAACATAAGGTAAAAGCACATGGCGCAAGATCAGCACAGCAGTATCTGTCATCTGTGCCAGAGACTTCAAACACGATTACTGAATGTGTCCCACCATCTAACACCTGACCTCAGTCCATCCTGCCGGCACATGATCTTTCAAACTTTATTGTGATGTGCAAAACCTGTTACAGCTGGATAGAAGTAGGAGGTGGCACACTAGATGGTTTGAGCAAGGCTCTTTCGGAACATATGGCCAATTTCCAACCCCGGGTATATTTTTAAGCGTCGATTGTTTTAACCCTATACTTTGTTATGTGTATGATTCCCAGTGTTTTTCCCTTCCCAGTTTCTACCTCTTTTTTCCCTATTCCTCAATAGGATCCTTTTCAGTGCCAAGTTTTCAATTACACAAATAACAATACAAACACACTTTAGGTAATACCGCCGGAGTTAGCCCCCAACTTGTGATGAGGCCAAGAATCTGTTGTCTGTGTCTTACTCCAAGATGCTTTCACATATGTACTTAAAGAGTTTAAAAACACCTAAAAGTGATCATGCTAAACTATTACTAGTACTTAAACCCATGTTGGCAGAGGTTTGGAGCCAGGATCCAAATGCCAGAAATTTGATTGTAAATAACACTAGGACCAGAGTGAATAGCTTGTTTGTAGTGACTAGACAGCTGATCACAAATTTGCATTCCCATTGGATGATGTGGAGGTTGCAGGAGAGACTCCTAAAAATCTCACTGTTGAGGTTAAATTCCACAAATTGGGTGGTTATTGCATGCAGATGACATATTTCCTCCTAGATAAGACCCCTATTGGTCTACAAAGAAGTCTTAATTACTTCAGGGCTTTTGTAGATAACAGCGATTTAGAAATGTACTCTCGAAAATCAAAAATAGTCTCGTTTATAGGGACCGGAAGAAGCGCAATTTCACATGGCCAATTAACAACACAAAGATGGAAGAGGTGGATAACTTGATATATCTTGGACTTACTATCACTAATAAAAATAAGGTAACAACTATTAAATATAGAATAAAGCTATAATGTAGATCATGTCAGTCCCAAATGAAGATAACCCTAACTAAAATTGCTCTTTCACATTACTTCTTCTAATTGAATTTGTGAAACTAAAGGTTATCCCTAGCCTAACATATGAAGTGAAGCTAGTAAATGACATTACTTTGAACTGGTTAAGTAGTCCGGATGGATTGCTATGGCGGTTGGTACTGAATCTTCCTTCCTCAGTCCCGATCTCATTGATCCGACTTGAATTCGTCTTGGAGATTCACAGTCTTTAGAAAAAGACTAAATAGTAATAGCAAGATTTTGACTGGGGAACCTAGCACACTCTTTCAGTTATTAAACAAAGCATGGATAGGAGGAGGTGATCCCTCTGTTCTGCAATTTATCGAGAAATGTGACAAGTTGTTGTCTGCATGAATGTTGAGGCATCAGCGTTGACAGAAAATCCTCCTGTTATGATGAAGAAAATTAAGGACTTGGACAACATAAACAACTGTGTGATAACATCCCATCTCAAACTCTATACAACATATAGGGAGGCCCTTCCAAGTTTACAATCTCCAATGGTTTATGTCACAAATTGTCCATCACCAGAT
This sequence comes from Ambystoma mexicanum, assembly GCF_040938575.1. NCBI lineage: Eukaryota > Metazoa > Chordata > Amphibia > Caudata > Ambystomatidae > Ambystoma > Ambystoma mexicanum. Next base: position 61,553,927 of record NC_090928.1, read on the forward strand.
TCAAGATTGTGCCTTTTAAAATTGTGTCTCAATGTGTTGCATACAATGGAGGTACTAAGCCCTAGACTAAAAATGCAACAAGAGGAACGTGTTTGTAGTAGAGTTTGTGGTTTGAATTGCATAGAAACCTTATATCATCTATTAGAACACCCTAACAGTGTTTCCAAGAACCCGATTGGTCAATCTGCGGGCTATACGAACTGGAATAGCCCGCAGATTGAATATAGCCTGGAAAAATCTAAGTGGTGCTTCCTCCACCGCGGCGCAGTCATGACAGCTCGGTAGCTTAATGATGCCCCCTCATCATCGCCCCTCGTCCATATCACGCAGCGGCACCAGCAACACCTCATTAATCACATTGCTGCGGTGCGTGCGTACATAACGTGGCCCCATCCCCACACAAATCATCTAACGCAATTCTTTCTCAGAAATGTTAGGAAGAAACAATGCTGCCATACACATAAAAGCAAATGTGCGAAAGAAAGGTAAATCAAGTTTATTGACAGTTGATTTCCAAAAGTGCCCACTTGCTAGATAAATGTTCACAATACATTTCATTTTTATAAACATCTTTCTGTGTTAAATCTTAACAGTGCCGACGTTATAATGCACTATTGTTTTTTGGTTTGGTCATATTTTTAGTTCTATGTTAAACTTCTAACTTTGGCCCTTCATTCACCTGACTAATAAACAATGCAAATAACTACTGACTACTGGATCAACTTTACACATTTAAATCGTCCAGCCATCCAATTCTAATTAGCTTCCTGGTGAATAACAACCTACTCTCATCTGCATGGACTTTCCCCATTGATGTACTGCACCCCCCAATTCTAATGACCTCCCACTACCCTATAAAAAAGAGCCACAACCAAAAGAACGCATGTAGAATAGCAGCTTTCACGTTATACTACTACACTGTGTGTATGTTTACTACACTGACACAGAAACTAAAATCAATGTTGTTCCTTACAAAACTACCCTTTCCATCCTCTAACTTCTGATGCATTTATTACTCATTTATCTTTTTTCTAATGTAATAAAATGCTGAGGGTGTTCTAATAGCTTTATCAACCTGTAGCTCATGCCATAACGGGCGTCATGGTCCCTCATAGCTCGTTAAAGGCCCTCCCTACACTTTGGTCTTCAAGGCCCATAACGCCCACTACGGCCTTCTCTGCAGGTTGACCCAGATTAGTGGAAAAACGACAACTACATTTTGAGAAATGTGATCATTCCCCTACTGGGGTATGATCTGGGGCATTATGCTCGAGAATCAGGACGGCGAGACTATTGGCCTTATCCTTAGTATTAATTGAAATCTAAAAGTATATTTTTAGTATTCTGAAACAAGTTCCATTGAAAGAATAGGTATGGACCCACCATGATCTTGGTTGCATTTCTTTTCAAATGATTGGTGGAATAGAGGTGATGCTTCTGTATACACTATAATATCTAGGTAGGTACTTTTGCATATTTCACTTTATAAAAACAATGCATTGATTAATATTTCAGGTAACTATTCTCGTGTTCTATTATGATGTGATCAACTTCTTAATTTAATTGCATCAGTTCAACACTTCAGATACAATTATTTAATATTTTCAAATAAGTTGTAGAGATTTGTTTGTACTTTGTCAAACAGAGCACACATTATTGTAGAAGGAAAACAAAGTATACATAGAATGACTCTGTTTTATATTGTGATTGAAATTGCTTCTCCTATGGCCAGGGATTTAAGGGAACCGATTTCACCTGATGGAGATGGTGCTGTTCCCTGATTGGCCCATGTGATGCTTGTCAGGTAGGTTTTCATGGGGATGCCCCAAAGCTATATAGAGGCCAGATGGCATTGTGGATTTTGTAGTGGCCTCGGATACATGTATGATCCCATCACCCTTCTCTGAGAGTATCTATGAGGCTCCCTGCTGGCTTCAGTGAGCCTCTGTGTGTCCAGTGTGTGCTTAAGTACAACAGACACACTCTTGTAAGCATGCATGTTCTACCAAGGGAACTTAATTACATGCATGTTCTACCAAGGGAGCTCAAAATGGAAACATTGTATCTGCTGTGATACTAGTCGGGAAACAGTACGATGCTCAATACATTTTCCCAAGCTCTGTGTTTATTCTCTCCCTTGACAGAGTAAAAACGTGATTCTTTGTATCCACAGGTATTGCCCTCCCCTCCACCCACGGACTCCATGGGTTTATGTATTTTCTTTCCCTAGAGGAAAAACTGGATACAGTAGATTTGAAAAAGTTTTTCACATGTTTTCTTCATGCAGGGATACTGTTACATACAATCTAGCAACCTCATTGTTCCAGTTGCAGGAAAGCTTTCTGTTCATGCTTCTATAAAGGGCCCAGTTTCCTTCTCGTTCCATGTCATTTTTTTTGTTTTTCTTTAAATTTTATTAGTGTTGCTTTAGTGAATCAAACCTTTTTCGAATATCGAATTACTACATGACAAATGGACCAGGCAAATTTAAATTATTTCATATCTTACGAGGGGGGAAACCCCCCTTATCTTCAGTAGACGATCATAAAAACACAACATGATAAAACAAAATTAAGATGGAGAACTCAATGTTACACTTTTTACACAGTATCATATGAGTCTCTGCTGTCCAACTGACCAAATACTTCCTTTAAGTAAGCTAAGAGGGCGAGAGTGATTTCATCTCGTTCTCCACTTAGCAAATAAGCCCATAGTTCCTTAGTGGAAAGAGTGGTAAAGTGTTCCAAATGTTTTCCCAACCAACAAGTTCTTTGTTCACGTAGAGATGGACACATTAAGGTTTCTTTTGGTGCATCACATAGTCTGCAAACCTCCTGTCTCATCGTTTTGATTTTTCGACCTTGTCTCAGTAATTTCTCTAGTTGGCCAAAGATCCATGCAAAATCACATAAATTGTTGTCTGAGTGGTCCAGGAATCTTTGTAAGTATTTAGGCAAGACTCCCCAAGCTCTACACTCTAAATCAGGATGGCCATAAAGATTCTTTAAAGATGTATATTCACACATGTCAATCCAGTCTTGATCAAATAATTTGGCTTTGACTTTGCCAGGTGTGAGAACAAGTGAGTTTTCGCAGGAGCCCTGATGAGTGTAAAACTTTAAAGCCACCAGCCGTTTCACCCAGCCGGCACTTCCTGTAAAATGCCTGATTCTTCCAAACTGTATTGGTGTATAATGACCTGAGGCCAAGCTCACACCTGCTTATTTGTATAGGTAACGCCTGGGGAAGGCGGATCACCCTGCGCCAAAAGATGCCCTCTAATATAGGCCAAACTGTAGCAGACAGCGAAAATGAAGTCTAGGCTATGTAGGTGAGGATGGGACCCACTTTTAAACAATAGAAGTCTGCTATTGGCTTAAGAGAGAACTTACAGTATTTTGCCGCTAGAAGTTGTGCCTGAGAAGTCAAGTTATGTGCCTGCATTCTGAGGGCTGCCTCCCTTTGAGCGTCACATATGCTGTTGTTAATCGTCATACCCAAGTATGACAGTGATGAAACTTCTCTCAGCTTTTCCAGGAACCAGGAAGGTCTTCACGTTGAAATCTTGTGGGCAGCTTTGCCACCTAAAGTTAATATGCTTGATTTTGCAATATTGATATTTAAACTTTTTACTTCCAGGTATTGTTGCAATGCATTCAGTTGTCTCTGAAGACCGATAGGTGTCTGATCCAAGAGTATGACATCATCAGCGTATAAGAGACGATTAATAGATTGTCCTGCTATGTGCAGCGGGAAGCATCTAATTTCCTCAAAGGCATGATCCATGTCTGAAATGAAGAGATTGAAGACAGCAGGAGCTAGGGCACACCCCTGCGTCAAGCCTTTGGACGTTGGAAAGGGTTTGGATAAGGCTCCCTTTCTATCCAGTCTAATCTGAAGGAAAACTATGAAGATTTGTGGAAACAAATGGCCCCCAATGTGGGTAAGCACACATCAAAAGGAAAATAGAAACTAGTATATATGTATGTTTCGGAGCTGGCTGCAGTTGTGTGGTGAGTTAGGCAATTTTCCACTACCGCCTATATAGTGAACATATGAGGGAAAGTACTGGCCTCACAGGCTGCGCTCTACCATCCAATCATATCTATTCAATTAACCACTCAAATAATAATAATAGATAGCGTATTAGCAGTTCAGACAAAAATGAGGAATAAACTTTGAGCCGCTCTCTCAGAAGACCCAATCAGGGTATGAAAGTAATGTAAACTCTCCAAAGCTTGGTAAACTCCAAAGTAAAATGTTTACATATTCAAAAATAATGATAATAATGAAAGTTCAGTGGTATTTGACTTTTATCAATCAATGGTTTTGTGAAAAAAATACGTCTCTTGGTATGAGGCGTCACTAATATCTTCTTAGTGAGGAAGAAAAAAGCCACTAGCATTTTACAAGCAGAACTGGATACAGCATCAGCTAGGGTCAGCAGCCTGACACGAGAGACCTTGTTATCTACCCAAAATCCTATAAAGAAGAGAGAACTGAAAACACCTGTATTTGTATCTAAATTCTCTATCCAGACCAACAGAATTAAGAAAACCATCAGTAAGCACTGGGGGATCTTTAAAAATGACATCAGAGAACAAAGTTTATTCACAGAAGTACCGGTGTTTGCTTACCAACTTAGCAGGAATCTGAGAGATGAACTTGTGCACACAAGACCACCCCTTAAGGAACCGATAACCCAATGGACGGGCACATACCCTTGTTTGAACTGTACTAAGTGCAATTTAGTTATCAAGGGAAATTCCATTAACCATCCCAGAACAGGGAAAAAGATTTTGCTCAAAAACTATGGTACCTGTGACAGCACCAACATAATTTATAGCATTAAATGCCCGTGTGGAATATTCTATGTGGGCCAATCCACAAGAATGGCCAAAACAAGGTGGAATGAGCATCGTTCATGTATTCGTAAGGCTAACACCAACTCTGCCGTAGCATGGCACTGGTTGGAGAATGGACATAATTTTACTCAGATTAGATTTGTGGTTTTAGAGGTACTCACAAGAAACAACCCACATGAAGACCTTAACCAGCGGTTGAATCGCAGGGAGTTATTCTGGATTGACAAACTTGGGAGTCTGGTTCCCAATGGGATCAACGAGGAGATTAATTATCACTGTTTTCTATAATTTTGTAATTTCTTTGCTTTAAGGTATATATCTCTAGCTACTATACACTGCGCTATACCTTATGTGTTATGGACCTAGGCCACCCCGCTGTGTTTCCTGGACTTTTGTCTGGGACCCAAGGTGCCGTCTGGCGACGACACCATTACAGTGGGGTGGCACTTAAAGTATGACTCATGCCTCTAACCTACCCTCTGATTTTTCCTATGACTATATAAAACAGCCCCAGATGACGTTGTTTGATGACACGGTCCAGTGAGGACATATATATATATTAATGTTGATATAGGTGTTATTACCATGTGTTTACTTTGCAACTTCCTTTTAGCAGCCCAGCATTCCTTTGGGCTCTTTTGTATTCGCTATTTCTCTTTTATGACTCTCTCATCTTTCTTTTACTTGTTCCACTCCTGTTATTAGTTGCTCGCTTGTGATTTTTTCCTGCGTTGGAGTATTTCTTTTATCTCTATGCTTTCAGTTTCCTTGTTTTTACATTATTTTGTTTCCACAATTCTTGACATATTCCCATCAAGGCTTATAATTAGTTTATAGCTCTGAATAATTACTCAGAAACCCATTTGCTGTCATTTGTCCCAGAGCGCGCGCCTCGCCAGGTCGCGATCACGTGGTTTATTAAAGGAGCGTTGTCTGGGCAACGCTCCGATGCGAACAACGCAGTGACACGCCGGCAAGCGAGAGGCACAGTCCGACTCCTCGCTGGTCTCATGGCAAGCCCCCCTGACGTTATGACACGTACTGTTCACACGGATCCCACCCGGGTTCCTTACAATGTCTTTTTTACATTTCAGCCTATCTGCGCCTTGGCACTGATTTTGTCCGGGCAGCTTTCTGCCCACCTCATGGTTCTGGTTCTCCAAGCCACTTCCCATGCAAGCATTCTGCCATTTTCTCAGGTAAGCGCGTTCTGCATCTCTTGTCATCGCTAACCTCATTACTAACAGACTTCTTATTGCTCACTCTTTTTCTTTTTCTATTTTTTCTTTTATGTATCAATCGATTTCGTCTTCTTCTACCACTACAATGATTGGTATGTTATTTACATTTTTAATGTGAATGTGCATTGTGATACACTTTCTTTTGGATGTTATGTAAACGTACATGTTAATTACAGACTTGCCCTGACGAAGGATTTGTAAATCCGAAATGCATTGGCAAAAAATTGCTTTGGTCTGATGTAAAATGCTAGTGGCTTTTTTCTTCCTCACTAAGAAGATATTAGTGACGCCTCATACCAAGAGACGTATTTTTTTCACAAAACCATTGATTGATAAAAGTCTTTATGAAATACCACTGAACTATCATTATTATCATTATTTTTGAATATGTAAACATTTTACTTTGGAGTTTACCAAGCTTTGGAGAGTTTACATTACTTTCATACCCTGATTGGGTCTTCTGAGAGAGCGGCTGTGTGACCTTGTATCCCACTTGGTCTTTGGCTTCTTGCTTCTTAAGTCTGACTGCTCAGCCACAGCTACCAGGTAAATCTGGGTGGAACAGACTGCTACCAATTGGGTTTACTGCTTACAACTGTAGTCTTAATCTTCTTGCAGTGGTCCCCAAGGGAACTGCACAGGATTCTGCCTAACACTGGTGTACAGCGGTGGTATTTGTATTGAGTATACATTTAAGAGTGCTTCTGATACTTTAGTGCAACTAACCACAAAGCTTAGCACTGTAAAAGCTATTTTCTAACAAGTCAACTATGGAAAGTTACAGCCAGGAATCCTTGTCTGCCAAAACTGCTGATTGTTTAAGAGTTCTTTGTAGACATAAGGATCTCCCTGTAAAAGGCAAGAAAATTTAACTTATTGATAGATTGTTAGAAAACCAAAGTCTGGGTAGTGGTTCAGAGGAACCTACCTCCCCAGCAATTGTAACCAACAGTAATGGAGTTAACATGGATCAAAGTTTTGATAGTAATGTTATAGAGTTAGAAGAGGAATGTGTGGCCAATGTAACTGTCCCCACTGGCCCTCTGCCTGCTCTACCACCTCATGCTGTGTCTACTGCACCTTTGTCAGGTCCCACACTAAGTCCTGCATTCATTGAACTAGAAAAAATGAGACTTCAATTAGAGTTCAAAAGAATTAGTGCCCAATCTGAACAAAAGCACCAAGAACTAAGGCTCAGAGAAATGGAGCTCAAGCATGAGCTAGAGATGAAGAAATTGTCTGTTGAAAATACTTCTCTCCCCGGATCCTCTAGGAGTTCCAGTCCCAAAAGACCCCGGATGCCTAAAGAGATTGTGGGTATGTATGAATCTAAGTTGGATGTGTTAGATTGGTTAGCTATGTTTGAGTATAATCATGGGCTCCAGGACATCACAGGGAATCAGTTGCTTCCTTGGTTGTTCTCTAGGCTCCCCCCTGTTGCATCTGATGTGGTAATGGAGTTGGGGGAGGTGGATAGGATGGACTATGAATGTGTAAAGCTAGCTTTAATAGCTAGATTTGGGAAGACCCCTTCCCAGTACCTTAAGAGGTTTAGGACCCTCAAAAAGAATGATGGTACCCATTTGGCTACCTGGGTGAATGAAAGTTTGAAGAACTTAGAGGGATGGATTAAGGGTTACAGAGTGAACACTTATGAGGGAATGAGAAATCTTGTTATGTTGGAGTCAATTTATGATGCCTGCTCTCCTGAGCTCAGACAGCACTTAGCTGATTCAAAGGAAATAGATCCTAGAAAGCTAGCTAAGGCTGCTGACTTTTGGGTGGCCAACAGGGATACTCACAAGGATTCAGGGGTCACTCAGAAAAAGGATGAGGGGAAGCAGCCACCAAAAGGGAACCAAGAGAATTCTAATACCTCCCATACCAAAGAGGGCCACAAACAACGAGATAACCAGGGTAAGCCACCAGGAAAACCCCATCAGGCTAGTATACCTTCTGGGCCCAAACCAGAAGGAGGTCAGAACAAGCCACCATTCCAGAGAGCATTTGGAACATGCTATCTCTGTGGGGCAACTGACCACATCAAAGGAGATCCCAGATGTAAGGGTAAACCTGCAGGGATCAGCACAGTCTCCTTAGCCTTCACTCCTGAGTGTCATGACCCACAGGACGTGCCCCTTTTGGTCTTCCTGGTCCTTATCGCAACGGGCCTTGCATTCCCTGACACTCCCAACATGGCCGTCCAACGTGACATGCCTTCCTCGGTCTATACGTTGGATGTAACGTATTCTACTAATAGACCGCAACCCCGCGGCTCCGCGCGTCTCAATGCTATTGCCAAGTAGCGATCAGACATGTGCTCCGTAGTTCGCTGTATTGCTTTCCTGGTTCCTAGCTTTTCTACTTCCATTCCTTGCCCCTTTCCCTTTCCTCTTGCTTCCTGGACTCGTGCGCCATCAGCACGTCTTCTTCATTTCCCGGATCCCTGGATTGCTGTATCCCGGAATCTTAATCTTAAACGCACGCTGGAGTCAGAAGAGACTCGCTCAGCCTTATTCAAGTCCAGGTCTGTCCGCAAGAAGACACCGCCCACGGAGTCCAGCAAGGAGCGTCTCAGGTGAGAAGGGGGGAACTCCGTGACAGTTTGAGACGCCTACCGACCGCACTCAAAGTCGACATGGAAGCGGCCGTCCAGGACCTGATGCGAGGTATGCAAGAATTAACCACCGAGGTGCAGAATTTAAAGGCAGAAAATGCTGCTCTCAAGCAATTAGTTCTATCCAGTGATTCAGCCGCAAAAGAAAGTGTGTTACTGGGCGGCATTGTTGACAAATACGATGGGTCGGCAAAAACCCTTCGTGGATTCCTGGACTCATGTTTGCTTCACTTTACATTTAAGCCTTATTACTTTCCCACTCCCAGGGCTAAGGTGGGTTTCATAATCTCTCACCTTTCTGGAAATGCTTTAACCTGGGCTACACCCCTAGTTAACTCCGGCAACGCTCTCCTAGATGACTACGATGGTTTCATACGGGCCCTAAAGACCATGTTCGATCGCCCAGAGCAGGTCTTTAGTGCCCAGGAACTCCACTTAGACTTTCAGCAGGGATCCCAGGATGTGCTCACGTATGTAACCCAATTCAAGCAATTGGTCAAGGAAGCTGATTGGTCTCCGGAGGCAAGTTTTACCCCTTTCAGGAGAGGACTAAATGAGGAGATTAAAGATGAGTTAGTCAGAGTGGCCCGACCGAACTCATTCCAGGCTCTTATGGACCTTGCCATGCAAATAGACTTTCGCATCCAGGAAAGGAAGGCAGAGAAGAAAAAATCTAGAGGAAACCCTCCAGAGGTGTCCTTTGAGAGTACCTCCAAATATGACACAAACCCAGGATCAGTCACAGAACCAGAACCCATGCAGATAGGAGCCTTCCGTGGACCCATATCCCCACAGGAAAGGATGAGAAGTATTAATACAGGGTTGTGCAAGTATTGTGCCTCAGACAAACACTTGGTTAGAGAATGCCCTCTGGCCCCTCCTCGGCGTTCGGGAAACGCCAACTCCCGATCCTAGATGGAGCAGGGCTTTGGGAGAGAGATGTTTGCTCCACATCAATTCCATCCTTGAACTCTCTAGGACAAAACAATCTAGTGATACTACAGGCCTTCCTATAAACCTCCAGGATTAAGACCTATCCTGTTTTGGCCTTGGTAGAATGCATGGTTATGGGAATATTTATTGATCAAGATTGGGTTTTTAGTCACCACATCCCATACGAAACACGAAGCATCATGCAGCCGGTGGAAGCGATCGATGGAAGACCCCTCACTTCGGGGCCCATAAACCTGCAGACCAAAGAGATCCAGCTTTCAATTATCCATCACCAAGAGCGGATTCGATTCGACATTATTAAGTGAGCTCATTACCCCATGGTACTGGGCATGCCCTGGTTACCGAAACACAATCCGTATATCAATTGGACAGCAGGATCACTATTCCTCGGCTCAGAGTTTTGTATGTCTCACTGTCTAATCCTGGATCCCTCCTTGACCCCTTTCAAAGAACCACCAATAGACCATCAAGCACCTCTCATGGTTTCCAATATCGTGCAGGTTCCTAAGGCTTATCAGGGATTTGTTGATGTGTTCTCAACTGCCATAGTCCAGGCATTACCCCCTCACAAGCTGGAAGACTGCGCCATAGACACGGATCCCTCAGCAGTGATTCCCTTTGGCAGGATGTTCATCCTTTCCAAACCTGAGAAAAAGGCCCTCCGAGAATACTTGGATACAAACCTTGAGAATGGCACCATAAGACCTTCAAAATCTCCAGCTGGAGCTTCATTGTTCTTTGTTCCTAAGAAGGACACTAAGGAACTCACACCCTGCCTCGATTATCGTGGATTAAATCAATGCACCCTCAAGGACCGGTACCCTTTATCCTTAATCTCGGATATCCTGGAAGCGGTCAGAGGCGCTGTGATTTTCACAAAACTGGACCTCTGGGGTGCCTATCATTTGATTCGTATCCACGAAGGAGACGAATGGAAAACAGCATTCAGAACACCCTTTGGTCACTTTGAATATCTGGTCATGCCCTTTGGATTAGCTAATGCCCCAGCAGTCTTTCAACGTTTTATGGACAGGGTGTTCTCTGACATGCTATTCCTCTTCGTCATTGTCTACCTGGACGACATTTTGATCTACTCCACGGACCTTATAAAGCATGAAGAGCATGTAAAGGCAGTACTACAACGACTCTGTGAACATAAACTCTTGGCCAAACCCGAGAAATGTCTGTTTCACGTTGCTTCTGTTCATTACCTAGGATTTATCCTTACGCCAGAGGGAATTGGCATGGACCCTTCAAAGGTAAAGGCTATATTATCCTGACCTGCTCCCACGTCCGTGAAACAAGTTCAATCCTTCCTGGGTCTTGCCAATTTCTACCGGAAGTTTATAGCCACCTTCTCTGAGATTGTTCAACCGATTGTTGCTCTCCTGAAGAAAGACACCCCCTTTGTCTGGTCTATTCCGCAAGATAAGGCATTCCAACTCTTGAAGACAAGATTTACTCAAGCCCCCATTCTGGCCCAACCCAACATTGATCGACCATTCCTTGTGGAAACGGATGCCTCTAACTATGCCATTGGAGCGGTGTTGAAGCAAGAATTTGAGGATAAACTAGAACACCCCATTGCTTACCTTTCACGAACCCTGACTCCCAGTGAGACACACTACTCCGTCCTGGAAAAAGAACTTTTAGCCATCTGCCAAGCCTTCACCAAGTGGCGACATCTACTCCTGGGAGCTAGATATCCAGTCCAGGTCCGCACGGACCACCGAAATCATCAAATTCTACAGTCATTAGAGTGTCGGAACAGTCATCAGGCTCGTTAGGCCTTCTTCTTTGCCCAGTTCCAGTTCCACATCACTCATGTTCCTGGATCACAAAACTTGATTGCTGACGCCTTATCTCGATGGCCTGACTATGAAACTACCGAAGATAAGGCCTATCCTAAGATGTTTCCCCACACGATTTTTATAGCTCAAGCAGTCAATCTCCTGGAAGAAATCCGAGTACAAACCCAATCCTCTGAACTCTGGAAGAATATTTCAAGAAAGAATCAATGGAACCTGAGAGTCAAGGAAGGGCATTTGTTCAAGGACAACGCTCTGCTCATTCCTACACAAAAATTACAACAAAGAATAATAAGCCTCTGAATGATACCCTTCACTCCGGACATCGTGGCATCACCAACACCCTCCACCTCATACAAAGACAATTTTGGTGGCCTAAAATGAAGACTGACGTACAGCTATATGTCCGAGCCTGTGCAATCTGTAGTCAGAATAAACATGACAACAAGAGGTCGGCGGGTCTTCTGCTACAACCCACACTGCCAACAAGGCCATGGGAATTTATCGCTACAGACTTCATTGTGGAATTACCGCCTTCCAGAGGGTACACCACCCTCATGGTCACCATTGACTTGTTCACTCATATGGCTCATTTCACACCCCTCAGTAAGCTACCATCCTCATCTGAACTGTCTGGAATCTTCCTGGAGCACATATTCCGCCTTCAAGGACTTCCTTCCAAGATAATTTCCGATCGAGGACCTCAATATGTCTCACAATTCTGGAAACACCTCTGTCAAATATTAGGAATCCAATGCGCTCTTTCATCAGGTTATCACCCTCAAACCAACGGGGCCACAGAACGTGCTAATCAGACTCTGGAACAATATCTTCAATGTTTTGCCACTAAGGTTCAGGATGACTGGTCGCTCCTGATACCCGTGGCAGAATTCGCCTATAACAATTCCGATCATTCAGCAGTTAAGACCAGTCCCTTTTATTGCAGCCAAGGATTCCATCCATCAGTTCTGCCCTCTGTTCTTCCACAACCCACACTGGTACCTACTGTCGACTCATGGATTGAAACACTCATTAACATACATAAGGAGACCAAAGAGCACTTACAGAAGGCTAGAACACAGACCAAGAGATTCCAAAAGAAGAACCGGGCCTTCTTATTCAGTTGGAGATTAAGTCTGGTTGTCCTCGAAATTACTACCCCGACATCTACGGTCAAACAAATTGGCCCCCCGGTATTATGGTCCATTTTCCATCAAGGAAATTATAAACCCAGTCTCATACCGGCTCAAGCGACCAGAATCCTGGAAAAAGATTCACCCAGTTTTTCACACCTCCTCATTAAAAACTTACATGCAATCCTCCCGGAAATCCTGCAGACCCACTCCTGTGGTGGTGGACAATCAACTGGAATATGAAGTGTCCCGGATATGCGGCTCCAGGTATAAATGCGGTCAGCTTCAATACCTGGTTGAATGGAAAGGATATCCCCCCAGTGAAAGAACTTGGGAACCACTTTCTAATCTGAATACCCCTCGACTGCTCAGAAGATACCACCTCATACACCCAGGCAAACCTGGAGGAACAGGTTTTCGGAGGAGGCATGCTGTCATGACCCACAGGACGCACCCCTTTTGGTCTTGCTGGTCCTTATCGCAACAGGCCTTGCATTCCCTGACACTCCCAACATCGCCGTCCAATGTGACACGCCTTCCGCGGTCTATACGTTGGACGTAACGTATTCTACTGATAGACCGCAACCCTGCGGCTCTGCGCGTCTCAATGCTATTGCCAAGTAGCGATCAGACGTGTGCTCCGTAGTTCGCTGTATTGCTTTCCTGGTTCCTAGCTTTTCTACTTCCATTCCTTGCTCCTTTCCCTTTCCTCTTGCTTCCTGGACTTCTGCGCCATCAGCACGTCTTCTTCGTTTCCCGGATCCCCAGATTTCTGTATCCCAGAATATTAAACGCACGCTGGAGTCAGAAGAGACTTGCTCAGCCTTATTCATGTCCAGGTCTGTCCGCAAGAAGACACCGCCCACGGAGTCCAGCAAGGATCGGTCTCAGGTGAGAAGGGGGAACTCCATGACACTGAGGAGGAAGTACAAGTGGCTAGTGCTCACTTTGAAGTCTTTGCTGAAGACCCTTTGAGTCTTCAAGCAAGTGTATCATTAGAGGCTATGGGTCTGGTTAGCAGCCAGAATAGGGAAATCTATGACTCCCTACCAGCAAACTCTAAAATATATTACATGGACAGTGTTCTCATCAATGGCCAGGATACTCCTGCCAGGAGAGACTCTGGGGCTAGCAGAACAGTAGTGGATGAAAGCTTTTTCAAACCTGAGGATGTGGCTAAGGCACCCAACGGTCCCACTAGAAATTCTGGAGGCCCTGTCCAGATGGTTGCTATTCTACCAGCCCTCATTCAGTGTAATAACATGACAGTGAGGATCCCTGTCAGTGTACTGAGGTGCCTGGGAGAGTCCTGCTGGGGAATGATCTAAAAACTTTAGGAGTAGTCTCCAGTACCCCCAGGCCTCCCAGTATGGAGATGCAGAACCTAACCAAATTGGCTAGAGAGGCCACCTTAAGGGACCACTCTAAGCCTGTGGAAACCTCTACAGAGAACCCCACTACAAGCCCTGGTGTTAGTAAATTGACCTCTAACCCAGGCCAATTTCAGGCTAAAATGTTAGGGAAATGGGAGCCCAAACCAAGCTCCACCATTGTTCGTCCAGTTTTAGAGTCTTTGACTCCCCCTGCTTCTTAGGAAGAGGTGGATAAACCCATTGGACCCCTCTCTAGGCCTAAGAGAACTGGTAATTCTCAGTGCTGGTGGAAAACCAGAAAAGAAAAGTCTAAGGCCAAAACCTTCACACTGTTGGACCTTCTACTGAAGACTCCAACTCAAATCCTAGTATTGGGAGTAAAACTCCTAAAGTAGGTAAGGATAGATCTAAGAGGAATGGGAAGCAGGTAGATTGCCTAACCCCAACCCCGCCAACCAAGCGGCCTGAGATCCAACCTGCTCCCAACAGAGAGGTGGTGAGGAACCTTGGAGGACCCTCTAGATCTAAGGGAATCCTTTATAAGGACCCCTTGAAAAAGCCTAACACAGGTTCAGAAGTTGTACCAACTTCTGAGGGACTGGTCAACCAGATCACCTATAGATTTAACAAGGAAGATGTTCCTCAAAGGGTATGTAGGTCATATAGCTTACAAAGGAAAACCTTTGATTTTTCCATGGAACACAGGTCAAGGTGTGACCACCAAAATGCTGATGGTCTCTCTAGGGTGTTTGTAACCGACTAGAGGTATGAGATTCATCCAGGAGTGGATTCAATCCTCCTGTCCCTTAGTCTGTGGGGGGGGCAGTGTTAGGGAGAATTCTCTTATAAGGCTAATTTCCCAAACCTATTGATTCCCCCAGCAGCTTTGCTGGATTTTTGGGTTTTTTTTTTTTCTCCTGCTAAGAGTGAGACTCTTTTCCTCCCACTCTTAGGCATGATTTGAGGTATGTCTTTGACTTTTTGTGTGCTTATGGGCTATGGGGTCTTTTACTCCATAGGGTATCATCTGTTTTTGTGTGTGTGTTACATAGCACCCTCAGTGCAGTAACACAGGGGTGTCATAGTGACCCCCAAACATAGACTCCATACCCTGGGACTGACTACTGTCTCCCAGGGCATGTAAAGTCACCATTGACTTTACTAGTCCAAAATTGTGAACAGAACCAATACAAACCATCATATTGTGGAAGTACTGGAAGGGGTTAATTCGATTGCCCCTGGGTCTGTTTTCAAGGGGGCACTGTCCAGTCCCCCCCTTGACAAGCTTTTGGCTGGTGGCAGTGGTTACCACGCAAAATATTCCACCGGATTATTTCCTATGGGATTTTCCCATTGATTTTAAACGCACCACTTTTTGGTGCAATGTTAAAGATACCGCCAGTTTATTTATTTAATATTACATCAACGGTTGGGTCTTTTTGCCAGAACTCTTTTCTAAAATGGCGTTCGTGTCTGTCTCTGTAACTCTACTAAGGTCGAGCCCTTTGTTCCACTTTTTGACGGGCTTCTCCACAGAAGCCCTCCAAATGGTGCCACTCTGTCTGGGTTCCACAGGATGTGTGGGGAGGGGAATTGGCACCCTGGACTGCGTTGCCTTAGCAACTTAAGTCGCACTCTATTCTGATTGGCCCGGTGGTGAGCCACCGGGCTCACCACTTAGCATGTGTGAGTGACAGCTAGGCTGTTGAATGGGGGTTTTTCTGCATAAAAGCAGGGCCTTTGGGACTGGAACTTCAGAAGTCATGACAGGACCTAAGAATCTGAAGAGGGAAGAAGCTGAGCCATCTGCAATGACGACACCACCGGTGGAGCCCTGCTGCAACGAACTCACCACTTTCCCAACGACAAGAGAAGATCTTCTGCTGGACGAGTCTTCTTCCTTTGAGCTGGTGGGATCAACCAGTTCGCCCCTTTCGCCTTCCAAAGACGTCTCTTGGTCGAATCGCCCATGCCAAGCACCCTGACGGCTGGATAGCCAAGCATCACCACTTTGACGGCGAATAAAAGGAACGCACCTTTTAACCGACAAACTCTGCGGCTGGTTTCATCCCTGTGCAGTGCATTGACTCCAGGTTTTCTCCTCAATGAGATCCTCTCTTCCCCTGGTCGAAACAATGAACTGCAACCACTGCCAGGAACAACTGTCGCCGCTGGAGATTCCTCTCTCTTTAAGGTACTGTGTTCTGCCTGGCCTCCCTTTCCACGGATTGCTAAAGCTGACCCTTAAATCCTTGGCTTTCCAACTGGGTTGGCCCCAGACCTTCTAACTTTACTTCTTGAATCACCCCAACCTCTTTTGAACATTCTGCAAAGACTTTTAGTGCATTTTAAACTGTGTGATCTTGGCACATTTCGCTTTGCTCCATTTAAAGTGGGACTGGCCTATGAACTTTGGCTCTGCAGTGTATACTGCCTTTACTCTTTTGCTTTGAACTTCTAAAAGTGTTGGGAACTGTTTTATTTTTATGCCCTGCCTTTTTCTCTCCCTTTAACTTAACTATTGGAGTGCCATCTAGGTTATGTGCTCACATCTGTTTTAACAAATAGTGGTGTTTTAGCTCTGACTTGTCTAATAGTTATCAAGGGAGGGGTCTATACTTTACCTGACTGTGTTTTAACTTGCTTTTGATTTAGAGTGCTAGTGTATTTCCTAAAGTGTGTTTTAAATAAATAATTATATACGTTTGATACAAAGCTCTGGTCAGTGTTTGTTTGCTCTACTGTGTTTTTAGCCCTATTGTGTATACTCTATATACTGCCCTACTCTTCTTGAGGGAAGTCTGACTGCTCAGCCACAGCTACCAGGTAAATCTGGGTGGTAAAGACTGCTACCAATTGGGTTTACTGCTTACTCCTGTAGTCTTAATCTTCTTGCAGTGGTCCCCAAGGGAACTGCACAGGATTCTGCCTAACAGCCATCACTTTTAAACCAAATGTGATAGGGGATTTTCTTAAAGGAAAAATGGCGACTCAAAAAAAAAGAAAGGAAATGTAAACCTCAGATGGTTTCAGGTAGACTTAGCAATGGGTATAATTCTGTCAGTTCAAAATAGTTAAACTCAAAAGGTTTGCCCTTTGTTAAGTGACTTCAATTCAGCAACCCCACTAAGTCAGTGCCTCGTCTGGGACGCCCAAGGGAAGCCCTTATTTATATATTTTTATGACAAGTTATACTCTGGATGATAAACCCTTATATAACGCCCCTCTCTTTGAATTCCCCTGACCTCACTGAGCCAAGACGTAGGTTTGTTTTGCAATTTAAAAGATTTATTGGAAAAATTAAACAATATATATATATCACACTTTTATAGTAAATTAATATTTGATAGCACCCTTATGAATATAATGTTGATCAACAATAGATAATCTGACACTAGCACACTTCTTTACAATCAATGAGGAGTTAGTATAGGAAGGATAAGGTAGCAGAAAATACTTTTATGGTTTCAAGGAAAAGCAATGAGGGAAAAATGCAGTACAGAAATAAACTTGATATGATTTCAACAAAGGATAATATTATCACTTTTTCTTTGAAAATTCCCTCCCCCCCTATGCAAGATAAGGAGATGGAAGGAGAGCACACAATTCTCAGGTATACAAATGCAATACAAATTCCCAGTTCCTCCCAGCGAGCTTAGAGGAAAACAGGTATGATTTTAAAGCAGGCAAGATCCTTTTAATGTGGTGGCATTAAAGTGAAAAATATGCTGAAAATGCTTTTAATTCCCTCTAGAGGTTCAGGGTGAGTGAGAGATACTTTAAATCAGTTCAGGTCAGCCCTACCAATGATTCAGGGATGGTTATCAGGTTGAAAACGGGATTCAGTAATGGAAGCAAAAAAACGATATTTTTACACGTGGTTGAAATGAAGCTAAACTGTCAATTTGCGGCACTTTTTCGGAGGAACTGTAAGGATTAGCAAGTCGGTTTCAGGCTTGTTGAAGAATCTTAGCTTTAAGATGAAAGTTAAATCTCGTTCCTAGCCCACACGGTTCCAAAGATCCGGACGATTTTGTGGTGATAGATTTTCAGAAATGAAATTAAAGTTTCAGAATCACAGATGCGCTGTGGAAGGTTTTGAATCAACAGGATGGACACACGATTTCTTATGATGTAGTTCTAATAGGTTAAAATAGTTTGAATTATATTATTTTAAACTAAGAGATTGGTTTTATACAGTTCTGGCTGAGTACTCACACTATGGGCCTCATTACGAGTTCGGATGTAACCCTTAAATGCAGTGGTAATGGTATTACAGCCGCATTTTAGGGCTGGCCCTATCACGAGTTGGGCGCTAAATCGACTGTTTTACCTCCAGCTTTTTTCTGGAGGTGAAAATCCCTGTTTTCGGCTGTATTACAGCCGGCTGTATTAGCCCGCATAATTAGCGCCGAAAATTCCCCATTGGATCCAATGGACCCAATCAGGAATGGGGATTTACCGTTAAGGCCCAACTCGTGATCCGGTGGTAATACCACCGGACTAGTCGCTGTTAGGGCTATCACAGCCGGGAATACAGCCCAACTCGTGATGAGGCCCTATGAATTTAAAAATAGGCCATCAGGGTCTGGTCAGCAGGTTTGGACTGGACTCCTGGTGGGTGGTTCTGATGTCACAGCTCTCTGGGTCAGCTCTGCTCTGCACTTCACAGTGGTCTGGTCTCTGGTTCTGGCAAAAGTTCTTGACACTGCAGAGCGGTCTGGTCTCTGGTTCTGCTGGTCTGGATCAAGTGGATTCTGGATACAGCACTGCTTTCTGGGTCTGCTACCGGTTCTGGCAAAAGTTCTTGGCAAAGAATCCAACAGCTCGCCTGGCTGTAGAATAGTTTGGTTGGATTGCTGGATTCTGTAGGCCTGCTGAGAAGAGTTCTCATCTTGTGGGTTAGGCCTTTGCTTTAAGTTCTGTAGTCTATCGGGAGTCTAAGTTCTGGATGTTCCTTCTAGATGTTGTGTGGTCCGGCAAAATGCTCCACAAGAAAATGGAAAATGAATGTCTTGCCTGTCCAAAGCAGTCTCTTTTTATCTGTTTTGAAAATGGGTGTGTGCGTGGGCATAACTAAGCCTGCCCCTCACAACTTATCATTGGCCAAGCTCTCCTCTCTCCCTTGATTGGGGGAAGGAAATAGAGTGTCATCGTGATGAGGTAGTTTATGGGTCAGAGGATCCACCCCTGGTCAATTTGCACACAAATCTATTCTTGATCCAAATACATATTTATCTATGTACCATTTTTCTAATATTATATGTCCAGTTAACATATTTTCTGTAGCACCAAACCATCCGATCCCTGTCTTTGTAAGATTTTGTGTCCACTTATGACAGAATTCTGCCCTTTTCATCAAGAACACAACCCCTAAACTTTTCCAGAATTTACACAAACATGCACAAAGAATATGGGCATCAGATGATAAAGTGTCAGATTTTTAACATACAGACATTCGGAGTAATACCTTATTTTCCGCTACTATCCCCCAGAACATACTACAGAGTCCTAATACCTCTTAAAATGTGCACAGAAAAATCACAAGAATAATTATATTAATTATATAATTTTGACAAGTCCGTACTATGAATTATCCAACTTTTTAAAATTATGCTCTGGCCCAGAGGGGTGTGGTTTCCCAAAGCACATGGTGGAATTTCTGGTTTGTCCACTTCCTCCAACTCAAGTTGCTCCCAGAGGCGCTGCCCTTCCCAGTTTCTCTCAAGAGGAAGCTATTTTACGACCCCCTCTAATATAACATTTGCCTGAGCCAAGGAAGGCTCATTGTTCTGTTTCCCTGCTCCCAGGTGCTCCTCCCCTGATTCAATCAGAGAGGTGTAATCTCCCTTCGGTGGGAACAGCAGAAGGCAGCCAGGCCTGAGAATGCAGTGGCTGGGCAAGTTTCAACTCCTGTCGGGGTTAGTTGCCAGGCAGAATTCAATCTCTTCAAGCCAGGCTTCAGCCAAATGTCACTTTTGTTCCCAGTTTTTCTTCATTCAAAACAAACTTACAATTTTTACACATGCAGCTAGAACGCTGATTCTAAGTTCAAAACTATGACCTTTAAACAGTTGCAACCTATGTGACACTCAAAAGTAGGTCACTCATTTATTTTAAACATTTCGATTTTAGTGTTTTTAAATCTAATTTCAGTTAAGCTGCTGACATCCACAGCTCAGCCAGTTTTGTTATAGACATTGTTTTAGGGTCTTCAGCTTTCCAGATTTTGTATGCACACAAGACTACATTCTGCCAAATGTCTGCTGGTGTTCAGTGAGATTTTTGAATATCTTGCAATGTTTAAAATAGGCATTTTTAGCTTGCATTTCAGAGAAACAAAGGTGATTTCAAAGCGATTTTTGAGCTAAAAGGCACTGCTGTTTTTCCTTTGGCACCACGTTTCACTCATGGCGCTTCTGGCCCATCACGCTTGCACTGGTGGGTGGTAGGTCAGGCGACTATTTTGGTGTGCGCAAAATCTGCACGGTTTTCCTGGATTCTGGCGCAATGTGGGCTTTTTCGGCCATCTTGGATTTTCTGAACCCACAGCCCCAAATGTTGCCGCATAATAACTCGAACATGGGTCAAAACCCCTGACACCTTGGACCCTTCCACGCAGGGCTCTTGCCATAAGTCAATAGAGTTCACAATGTCTCTGGGTCTCTTGGGATTCCCTTCCCCAAACTTTGATCCATCCAGTTTCAAACAACAAAAGAGACAGTTCCTGTTAGGCCTCTCAGGGTTCCCTTCCCCAGGTTTAGGCCTCTCTTTACAAAGTTACAACCAAAAATACAGTTCCTGTTGTCAGGATGCACTGGTCAATGTACACATCTTTCGTGGGGTTGTATCAGAGACTTTTGAGAATGCTGGCTCTTAGCTCCTCCCAAGTGCGACCACTCTGACCTCTAACCCTTTGCCTTATTCTCTGGCACCTTTCCCTCTGCTGTGCTTCTTTCACTCAGTCCTTTTCCACCTTACTGTGCTTCCTTCACACCTTTGTATTTTGTTGTGCACACTTGCACCTTCTTCCCACCTTCCTTTGCCCCTTGCACACTTCTCCTTACTTTTCACTGTGCTCTCTTGCACCTTCAGTTTTTCACTGTTTTCTCTTGCACCTTCATTTGCCCTTTAACGTGCCTCTTGCACTCTCTGTATTTTTTCAGGGCTGCTTGCAACCTCTTTCTCACTTTTGGGTTGCTTGCACCATCTCTTAACTGCCTGTTTTCCTTTTCACTGTCTCTTTGCTATCTCTCTCGGTTTTGGGTCAATTGCACCCCTCTCCTTGCTTTCGTGTCTGTCTCGCACTCATTCTTGGCTATTTCCATGCCGCCAACGCACTTCGCTGTCTTTCATTACTTCCGCACCTCTAGTGCACCTTTTCTGTCATTCCGCTTTGCTTTCTTTCACTGATTTCCAACTTTTGCTTGCTTCACTTTGCTTTTACCTTTCTCTTGCTTTGCTTTGCTTTCTTTCACTGTTTTCCAGTTTTCACTTGCTTTCGTCCTGCTTTCTCTCACCGGGCTCTTCTTTTCCACTACGCTCCTGCTCCCGCTCCAGCCCCCCCGCACGCTACTTAGTTTCTCTCTGTCTCATGAGATTCACCAACAGTAGTGCGGCGCCAGCGAGCAGGTCAAATGGGTTTGGGTTGAGGTCAGGGTCTCACCACCTGCCCCTCAGGCACCCTTGGGACCGGCAGACATCCAGAGGGGAACACGCATTTCCCTGAACACCGCCATCAGGATACAGGCTTCCTCACTCCAGCTCCTGGAGACACAGCTCCTAGCCATGCTGCAGCCCCTCACAGACACCGGGCCAGAGTCTTGGCATGCCGTTCTTTTCGGATCCTACAGGCTTCTCTTCCTGCGGCTCCCTGCTCCTCGGCTCCTCTGGTACAGTCAGCATCCCCAGCTTGTTCTCTGGTTCTGGCATAACCACCCTTTTTATACTGCAGGTGAGTGAATTGGAGTCAGGTGTGCACAGTTGGTGAAATGTGCCCAACCTTGCCTGACTCTATTCGGGGGACAATTCAAAGGTGTTAGATGGTAAGCCTTTGTATCCCTAGGTTGTTTCTATAGGTAGTCCTAATTTCTCCTGATTGCCTCGTCCCAGTACTTATTGGAAATGGGGAGGAGGAGATGGGGTGAGATTTGAAAAACCCCATAAAGGCTGAGGGGGTTTGGACTTTTCTCATCCTCTTTTCAGTAGTAGGTCTGGGGATTTGTTGGGGCCTGTTAAGATGAGTAGGTGATGTTTTTCCTCTTTCTTTATTTGGGTTGTTGTGGTAGTAATAATACTGGGGTGTTGGTTCTAAGTCCCTTTGTTTATTGGAGGAGGATAACTGGAGGAAAAAGGTGGGTTTACAGGATATCATCTAGGTTTTGAGGAAGCCGAGATAAGGTTAGTGTCAAAGGTTGTGAAAGGGTTTGGTCTCCCTAGATGTCAAAGATATTTTTTCTTCCCTTTTCTTGTGGCAAGGTCAAGGGGTAGGACCGGACCTGGATGACAATATCCCATGAACAAAGAGGGAGGGTAGGATCGATTGGGGCAATGAACGGGGGAATACCATGTCTCACCTTTGGATGCTCTCCCTGCAGTCCCCAAATACTCTCTCCCCAGGTACTCTTCCCTCACCTGTTCGCCCCCAGGGTTGGGATCTAAGAGTGATGGCCTTTCCCTGGCCACCTGAACAATGGATCCCAGGCATTATTTGTGAGAACGCCCTCAGGTTTCTTATAGTATCGATTTCATGCAAGGCTGCCCCCTCCCCACCGTCAGGACTATAGACGTGAGGATTGCCTCTCTTTGTTCCTTTTTGTAGTGGCATGTAACACCCTTTCCGCAGAGCCACCCACTCCACAAAAAGATGACTCGGGCTCACACCAGAGTGCTGCATTTAGAAAGGGCCGTTGATTCTATTGAGAAATGAAGGGAGCGTTCTTGTTTCGCTCTGTCTCTCTTTCTCTTTCCTGTCCCCTCCATTTCCTGTAGCACAATCACTTTGGGTGTGATGTCAGAAGGGCAAATTCCACTCATTTTAAGAGCGAGGATTTGACCCCTAAAGCAAGCAAGCTTTAGTGCAATCACCTTTAGACCATTGCCTTTAAAAGAAGGGGTCACACACAACTTCTTTGAATGATCCTTTGGGCTCTAATCATGAAAGAAGATTTCACCGGACCCTGTTGGGAGAGCAGTCCTTTCTGGGGTCCTCCAGTTGTGAGCTGAAGGCAGATGCTTTCTGGCAAAAGTGAACCCTGTTACCTAACCATTATCAGGGACCATTGAGGTTGACCTATGCTGCTGGATCAAGGCTGCATCTCTGCCAGCCACCCTCTTCCCTAGGGCCTCACCATGTTGTGGGAACGCTGAAGGTGTGTCCCATCCTCATACATGTTTGGGAGCGAAAGAAAGGACAAACCTTTTTCCTTGTGACCCTGGAGTGGAGGTATCGCGTTGATACCCCAACAGGTGTTTTTTTGATGGAATTTTTACTGAAAAAATTCAAATGAACCAGCTCATCAAAATATAGAGGTTAAGGGGATAAAAGGGGTAGGGAGGGAAAATATAGGGAAGGCGGCTTGTCAATGAGTTTTTTCGATGGAATTTCTGCAGTACAAATTCCATTGAAAAAAACACCTGTCGATGAAAGGACATACAACCGCATTGAGACTCACAGCATCTGGAAGCCTAGACAGCTGAAATCCCTGTTTTCAACATTGACACTGCCATTTGCATTCATTGTTCTTCGAAAACCATTGTTTCCCTGTTCAACTCCATTCACTGCTGCACCGCACCAGCTGATGCGTGTCATTGCCTCAGCTTGAACCATTGAAGTGCCACTGCTTTTCTTGCTTGAGTCTCTGTCCGAGCATCAGCCATGTCATCGCTGTGCCTGTAAGTCGATCGACCCAAGCCTGGTGTCTCCCAAACAGCAACCTTCGAGCCTTCTCATAGAATCAACTTGCCTATGCATCCTGGTACAAGCTCACCATCATCGAACTTCAACCGCCGGATACTCACCAAGTGAGTAGACGACTCGAGGTGACAGCCACTTTCCATTGGTCCACCACACAGTGCCAGCTTGCCGCTGGACCACCATGCCTGTCACATCTTCGACTGTAAAAAACACACGATTGATTTCAAGAAGGCTGGTTCCACCCTGTTGTACCCTCATGACTTTTTCAAAGGTATTATTGACTGGTGTCTGCCCCCTAGCCCATCTTTGGGCCCTAGAGATTGGATAGGTCATTTAAATACCTTTTACAACCTCAAGGACACATCCTTTGAACATTGTGGTCTTTGATTACCTTTTCCCAGGGTGCTGCATGTATTCTATCTTTGCATATGTTGTGCTCTGTCTACAAGGTGTCTTTTTTGCAGTGCTTTCTAGTTAGTTATTGTTGTACATGGTGTGTTTGCTTAAAGTATACATGTTTTTATAGAACCTTGATTGACCATTCCTTTATTTTGGACTGCTATACTTCGCTAGTTGGATTGCTACTGAACCACATTCACACCACGCTTGAGAGTATGGACTTCCCTTAGCCCACATTACCACAAAAGTTGAAGGAGGTATATCTCTTGAATGTGCCTGTTTTACCTTTATGATTGTGATGATTCTTGGCTTGCAGAAGTGTGATAGCTGAATGTGCCCTTTAGCCTCTACTCATCCTTGTATAGGGCAGAAGTTAATCTGCCACACACATCCACCTACAGGAATTGAACTTAGAATCCAGAGTCTGCTTGACGAGACGGGGGAGATTGAGGAGAAAGGAGTCTCACGAACAGGAATTAATGCTGTGACATTTAAGAAGAACTGGCGAGAACTAGGAAGGACAGCACTGGCTCAAAGTGTGGATACTGGTAATGTCATGAAGGAGAGAGGATATACAGAGAATAACCAGTATTAAAGTTGCACCGCCACCCGTGTTACCTATTTTCACCCAAAGAGTGCCCATGCAAAGATATACTACTCCGACTGGTACTGAAAGTGAAGAAGTTGAGGAAATAATAAATTCTATAAGGGGATATAAGCAGTGGTCGAAGTGGGCGGCACCGGTTGGGAGCAGTACTCCTCTACTTTTTAATTAAGCTTTACTGTTCCTATACTTTTATTTTAAAAAGAAACCGTTCCGGAATGGTTTATTTTTAAAATAAAAGTGTAGGAAGCAGTTGAAACCTGCACTTCAGTGCACTTCCATGAACATTCCTTAAACAGCACAGCCTTTTATTTGGGGATTTGTATTGTGCGTGCAAGGGGCCATGGCGATTGGGTTTGTGGGGAGCGGGGCATGCCAGCAGGGAACATAGTTCCACTTCTTCTTTTCATGGACTTCGACCACGTATGTCTGACAGCTCCAGTAGCCAAGAGAACCCACACTCCTTTCACCATTTGATTAAAACAGCCAAGAGACAAACTACTCAGATCATATTTTCCCATTAACTGAGCTAAAGGAACTGACGAACATTCTATAAAAAAAAAATAATAATAAAACGGAGACCTCACCCTCTTCCATTACATCCTTCATGGTTGTCAACGCAAAAGCTCCACCCTGCGATTTCCGTTTCAAACAGGTCATTGCGTCCAATTATTTTCCCTTGCAATGCAAGGAAACAACCCAGCAGAACATTACATGAGGTTACTGTTAGCAACGTGTGCAAGATCCTAGCTTGTTCTTTTAAAAAGACCATGAATATACATGTATTAAAATATTCATTGGAACAAATTAACAAATCCTGTAAAATTGTATCTAACTGTTCTTGGAACAAATTAACAAACCCTGTAAAATGTTATCTAACTGTTCTTGCTGACTTGTCCGTTTTTTAATGACCTTCATAACTTTCGAGTTTCAGCTCTCTTCAAGGCAAGATATGTATCTTCTGATTTCTTCAAAGGTTGGTACAAATGCAATAGTTATGACTGAAGCGTATTGCCAATATATATCATAGTAAAGACATTCCTTATTCTTTCAGTTAAAGCATCTTGTTTGCGCTGACGCATCAAACGCACAGTAGCCCACCCACGAATTGAATGTACTACTCAGTAAAATGTAACAGCCCTATTGCGAAATGCTAGAACTGTCCCTTTAAAAGCTTAGCAGATACACTCAGAGGTGCTAGTGGTGTTGTATCACACCTAATACAGCTCTGATAAAATGTGCAGCATTGTAGAGAAGTACTTGTACTCAGCTTTTTAAAGGACACTGTAACAACTCTGCAAGCGTTGGCACGATCCCTGGTGAGAAGTGCTGGTGACTTCTTTTATTTTTATTTTTTTTATATTTGATTTAATTGTTAAAAAAAGAAAAAACAATCCAGATCACTATTTTCCATAAAAGAGGCTCCTCCAATCGTTTGTTCACGTCTTGAATTGATCCAAGTCAATGTTTTTCCTAAAAGAAGCTACTCCAATCGTGCAGCGCGTATTGTCTCCGCTCGTCAATGCCATCCACCAGTTCTCTTCATTGAACCTAGAGAAGGATGACAGTATCTTGCCAAGGTACAATAATCTGGCATTCTGAGTCCCAGAGCAGTTAAGCAGAATGTGTCTACTCGTTTCCACTTTGTGGGAATCCTTACAATATCTACATTTATCAGAGGTGGAAAGCTTCCTTAGCGACAATATTGCATTAGTCTTTCGCTGATTCAAACTAAATCTTAAGAATGTTCTACTCAAGCTTTTATCTGGAAAGTTCTTCAAATAGCTTCTGACTTCATTCACTTTCATGGATGTTGTTGGAAACGCCTTAGTCAGACTGTAAGTATTTGCAATGTCTCCAGTATTTATCCAATCCTGCTCAATCAATTTCTTAATCACCCTGTTTGGGTTTGTTAATAATAGCTCTACGGAAGTGTCCAGGTCCTTCAGCAGGTTGGTTTTTCTTGTCGCCGAGCTTGCCAGAACTCGATTCTTACCATCATCCATTTAGTTTTTGACCAGCTTGAGTATTTTTGGTTTTGGGTTGGAAATCACTTTTCTATACAGCATTAGCGTATTCCTCGCTTTCGTTGAGCTTAATGATGAAAGAGATCGTTATCATCTGATAAGCGGCATCAGCGTTGTTTGCGCCATGCCAAGTACATCCCTCCAAAAGTAACTCTCCAATTTGAGCCAGATATTATCTGGCATTAAAGGCATTGCGTCAATGCCGTAAAGTAGAGATGTTACCACCTTAGCCTTGTAAAAGTTTATTACGGGAGTAAGTGAAAATCTACTGTAATTTCTATCGACTGCCCTTGCTTGGTTAGTCAAAATCTTCAATTTTGCCCACAGTGAATCTTGCATTGCTGTCTCAGCTGGGCTGCAACACATCATCACTCCCAGATATTTGAAGCTGTGTACTTTCTCCAATTTTACCCCTTCGATAAACCAGTTTACCTTTTCAGAT
This sequence comes from Ambystoma mexicanum, assembly GCF_040938575.1. NCBI lineage: Eukaryota > Metazoa > Chordata > Amphibia > Caudata > Ambystomatidae > Ambystoma > Ambystoma mexicanum. Next base: position 61,581,306 of record NC_090928.1, read on the forward strand.
TTTTTAAAACTTCTTTCCAAGAGCATCACTTTGGTTTTAGTTGTGTTCAACTGCAAGTTATTGCTCTTCAGGTAATTCACCAAGTTGTTCAACTGCCTTTGAAGGCCTACTGGTGTCAAATCCATCAAAATGATGTCATCTGCGTATAAAAGGTGCGTTACCTTGGTTCCTCCTATAGTCGGTGGAAAGCTTCTTACATCCGCTTCTGTGTCTGCGCAGTCAGCTATGTATGCATTGTACAATGCAGGGGTCAAAGGGCACCCCTGTTTCACACCTCTAGCCGTGCTGATTTCTTTTGACAAGACGCCATCTTGACTGAGTCTGACCCTCATTGTTGTTTCTTGATGTAAAGCTCTGATCGGACCCAGCACTGAGACCGGACAGTTCTTGTTTTCCAATTTGTTCCAAAGGAGGTTCCTGTTGACCTGGTCAAACGCTTAAACCAGGTCGACAAATGCCATATAAACAGGCGGAACTCCCTGCAGGACCTTCTTAGTACTTAGTAAGGGTAAGTTAGACGTTGTTCCTGTGTTCTTTATGAATCCCGTCTGGAATGGATTGATATAATCAACGTCTTTGAGCCAGGTTTGAAATGCTTCCAAAGCCAACGAGCCGAATATTTTACAATGACGTCAAGACGTGCTATGGGGCGATAATGACAAGGGTCCTCTTTAGCCCCCTGTTTAAAAATGGGGACAATGATGGCTTTTCGCCACGATGGCGAAATGACTTGACTATGATTACAATTTTTGAAAATGTTACTAATGCCCATGTCTCAGGGTTTTGTTTCAGATCACAGTTGGATATCCAATCTGGTCCGGGGCCCTTGAATTATTTAACTTCTTGATTTTAACCGCAATCGATTCTTCATTGCAGGGAATGTTCCAAGTTGTTGACTTCCCTGGTTGAGAGCTCTCCAATGGAACTGCAAGTTGTTTTCCAGTCAATGGTAATTCATGTAAGTGGGTGAAATGTGCCACCCATTGAGCTTCCCCCATGTTATTTTGCAGTAGGTTCTTACTTGACGTGATCGTTCCTTTTATCAAAGACCAGAATTCTTTGATTTTCCTGCCACAGATTGTTCGTAGCATTGATTCTGAGTCTTGCTGGTATAGTATTCGCCTGTGTTGCATTAGCCAGTTCTTGTATTCTGTTTGTACACGTTTCCACCTTGCTTTATTTTCCTCGGTGCTACCAACTCAAAGTTGTGAGTGTGAAGGTGAATGAAACTTGTGTTTCTATTCTTTTTTCTTGTCTGTGTTGCGTTGTTAGTAAAGGAGTATAATCCACTTCCCATTTATGATGTTTTAAACATCTTATCCCTTCATTGCTCGCTGTTTTGTATTGTTCCGTAATTTGTCTAATTGCTTTTTCCGTGAGTTTCAAATGGGTGCCTCTCCCACCTATTTCTAGTTCACAATAGAGGCGTTGTTGAGGCCTTTGTGGTGAGACCCATGTGGTAATTAAGAGGTTTCGATCACTGTTTAGCTTTTTTTCAATTCTAAAACAGTCAATTGACTGTAATAGCTCTTTGGATACGTACGTATGATCAATAGTTCCAAATTGATCCGCCCGTTGCCATGAGGGTGCCTTCAAGATGGGTTTTGTTTGCATCCAATGCATATATGCAAGCCTCATGCAGCCATCGAGCTCTCCAACATTCTGCCTCGTACCAAAATCGGTGAGGATCTTGGCAGGTGTTCCCTATGATCTCCTATTTCTGGACAGATGACGTTGAAATCTCTGTTTACAATCGTATGATTTCATAAGTGTGTGGAACTAGCTTCATCTAAGATGATTTCCATGATTTTCAAATAGGATTCATTTGATGTAGCCTCCGGGTTCCAGTATGTGTTGACTACGAGGATCGTCTCCACCTCCTCCTTTGCTTGGAGTGCAGCTAAACGCTTCCAGGTGATTACAGAAGCCTGCAACAGATAGGATGAGTGAATTTGTTCTAAAAACTCCAGTCCACAGCCTGACCGTATTGCCGGCAGTAGACTTGCTGTCGGACGGCCCATAGGTCCCTTCTCTGCTGGTGTAAAGATTATTGTGTACCCGTCCAACTGAGGTTTGTTGGTCAACTAGGTCTCCTGTAGGCATAATATATCATATGCCCCCAAGTTAACAACGTTTTTTGCGGTCAAATGGCAAAAGCCTCAGGTATTCCAACAGCCCATAGTAAGGTGTTTTTTCCGAGTCTCTGGGAGCACATGAGCAGTGATCATAGTCTCCAAGGTTAAACCCCTCGCTCCCACATATCATGGCTAGTTTTTACAGTGTGACGCGGCGACTGATGGTTTCCATTCCCACTTTTCTGGAGTTGTGTCACTATTGTCTTTTCTTGAATTCGGACCAGATTTCCTGTCTTTGTTGGCTTCTTAAACTTCTAGTCATAGTATGTGATAGCCTGCACAGGAGGGTAAGGGAGGACAAGATGCCATAGCACATGGACCATTCAATCATTGCCTCCTCTGCTGGTAATAACGAACAGAATGCCGCTATCCTTTTATCGGGCGCACTCCAGCACATGTAAAAAAAGCTTTCAATTGTTAAAAAAAACACACAGAAACAGAGTACCCTATCGGCTATATTTTCCATTAGCGAGGCCAAAATGTAGGCTTCCTGTCAGATGCCATCATCTGAAAGGGCCCAGTACAATAGTCATTTGAAGTATTATATAGCGCTTCGTGCCTGATTCCTCCTGCTTCTACACGCTGCGATAACGGGTATTATCATTATCCCAAGTATGGCTACGCAATATACCGACCTAAGCTTGACAGGAAATCACTTAAATCGTGGGATACCTTCCTACGCATCTTCAGTGTCTTACATGACTTCCACTGTAGGAATACAAAAGAAAACGAACTTTAAATCGATGTATGCTTTTCGGCCTTCAACTTTTTTGCCACGTTGTTGCCAGTGCCGCGGTTCCTTTAAGTGTCCCCCCTTCGCATAGGATATTTTCTTGCAGGATTATATATGATTTCCTGCCGCCAGCATCGAGTCATGCTGTGTTGCCGTTCTGTTTTCCTCCCATCAGGAACCGATTCAGATATAGGTCTTTCCACTTGATGATTTACTAATTAGTGGAGGTAAATCATTTGCCACAGTTAGTGAATCGTGAGATGTCTGCTCCAGACATCCCATAATTCATTAGAAGCTTAGCCCGCAAAATGCCCGCCTCATCCGGCCGATCGTCAATTTACTGTGGATGCACTGAGCAGATTTACTTTTGTGCAAATAGTCAGTCACTGATCTGTTTAATGAAACCATTCCGGTGATATACGGTACGCAGGACCGGAGCCTTTAAATTACTTGCAAGACAAGTTGTTCTAATGCAATGCTGGGACCTCTCTTCAGGGTTGCGAGCCGTGGTGTACCTTAAAACACGGCATTTGAAAACCTGGACAGGTTTACTGGGTTCCCACTCTGCAAGGAACTGCACGTCTCTCGCCCAGAGGCCATCAGTCACTTGCTGGTGATCTCAAGGTTTGTTGTGACTGCAGCATGACAGCAAATCACTGGCTTGATCAGGATCTGTCAAAGGCAGTGGTGCCGGCGATGGCATATAGTTTATGTGTCTGCCATCGTGAAACTAAGTAGAGAAAATGGCGCCCGAGAGATAGTCACAGCTGTGATTACTCACATTTCCCTAAGCATTAGTATTCCTAGCGGGCAGCAAGCAAACCATATAAGAGCACGTCTACGAATGGGATTAAAAGGGGCAGCTTGATTTCATTAAACGTGTCTGTGAGGTGGGTACAATACTTTAAATTAATTGTAAAGTCAACACGCAACAGGATTGCGTTTTTGGTGGTAGGGGTAATCATGATAACCCGTGTGGCTAAGGTTAATACTCTGAAAGAGCTACATTTTTGCTTTTTAAATTGTTTTGATTTAAATGACTCATAAGGAATGGCTAAAGGCTTTCCACAGAGTGTGTTCTGAAGTGAAAGTGACCAGTATACATTGAAAATCATTTTCCATTTCAAAAACAGTATGCACTTTTGACTCACTCATGTTAAGGCCGAAAACAATCCTGCTGCATTACAGGGCTTGCAGTAGCAGGCTTGTATTGATGGTTAATTTGCTCAACCCACAGGAAGAGTACCTTTTGGGTGGATTATAACTTTGCCAACCCCCTCCTTCTCCCCCAGACAAATCCTCACAAAACTTTGCAAAAAAAGTATATGGCCCTGTCAGATTGATTATGTGAAGTTTGGTGAGGTTTTGTAAAGTTATAGGGGGAAGTCGCAAAATGTGTGGGTTTCCCCATAGACGCAATGGAATTAATTTTTTTGCTCACGCCTACAACCCAAACAGCTGGACGGATTCTCACCAAATTTGCAGCAGGAACAACGGCTTAGACCCAAAATCGTACTTTTGTAAAGTACCTACTCTATGGTGCTCTCTGTCTTTCCTATCTTTTCTAACTGCTTCTTTATCGACTATCCTGCTCTCCTCACTAAATCTGGTAGGAAGAAGTTTAAAAAGGATATCCTAGTCTCTAACCCAGGCCTCCCTATCGCTCACACCTATACGAGTGCCGCCTCTAGGCAAACCTTCACTGACATCCTCTTTGTCGTTCCCTTGCCAAAACTCTTCATATGGTCTCTGTGCTTTCTCCTTTCTCTTCTTCTCCCCTCAACGGTGGTACCCGGTGGGAGGACCTCCTGACCTCCTTCCACTCCAAGATCATCATTAATGTTTACTTGAATGGTACGGTCTTGGTCCAAAGCCCTCAGGCCAATCTTCTCCTCTTTGATAGACGCTTCCCACGCCTCATCAATTTCCTTCCTTCTCCTGCTGTCGCCGTTCTTCCCTTTACAGCTTCCTCGCCTTCCCCTGCTGCCTCCTCCTTGGCTACCTTGCCCTGTCTTCCTTGCTCTTCTACACCTCCGCAGGGCGTACCTCTGATTTGTACCCCTCCCCGGAAGTCTTTCAAGGACGGCAACCTTCTCCATATTGCCACTCTTAACTCTTGCTCAGCTGTCAAACACTCCTCCGACATCTGCCGCCTCCTGGAGGAACTTGACCTCGATGTCCTCGGTTTCATAGAGACATGGTTCACGGCCAGCTCTGTCACGAGCTTTAACACTCTCCTTCCTGATGGCTATAAGCTCCTCTCCGCGCCCAGGTCCATCCGCTCCGCAGGGGGTGTAGTCCTGATCTTCCTCGAGTGGATTCCTGCCTCTGTCATTCCTACGCAGGCCTACTTCTCTTTCGAATGCCTCGTCTGCCGGCTCTCTATCTTCACTAGCAATTCCCTTACTGTGGCTACTATCTATCGGCCACCTGATCAGAACTCCTCCTTCCTCTCTGAATGGATGGACCTTTCCTCTTCCCTCCTGGTCTCGACCACTGAACTCCTCCTTCTTGGAGACTTTAACACCCACCTGGATGCTTCCTGTCCTTCCTCTGAACTCTTTAGTGACCTGTGTGACTCTCACTCTCTATTCTCCCCTCTTGCCCGACTCATTCTGCACACTCTGGATGTTCTGATCTCCTCAGACCTTTCCCTTTCTATCCCTCTCACCACTCCTCTATTCTGGAGTGATCACCTTCTCCTTTCCACCCAGCTCACCCTCTCTTCCCCCAGGCTAAGCCAATACCACCTTCTCGGTTATCTGACCCATGAAATGTGTGTCAGTTGAGGATTTCACCGCCACTTTCTCACCCCCTTTCCCCTTTTGGCTGACTCACACCCTGACACAGCCCTTTCCATGCTCCACTCTGCTATATCTGATACTCTTGATGTTCTCGCCCCTGTCATGAGGATCCGCTTGAAGCCCAAAGCCAAGTGCATTTCCTGGTTCGACTCAGACCTTGTCACCCTCAAACCCAAGTGCAGGGTGGCTCAGCCCATCCTCTGACAAACTGACCTGCCGCCTGGTCCAAAGGCAATACCGGTTCTCTGTCTGCACCAAGAAGAGAGCTCACATCCAAGCTCACGTCTCTGCGACATCTAACAACTCAGCCGAACTCTTTAAAATCTGCAAGGAACTAGCCAATCCTGCTGCAGTCTCAACCTCTCCTGTCCCTTCCAAGGCCATCTGCACGGCTCTGGCTTCTCATTTCATCTCTAAAACTCAGGACATCCAGTCCTTCTCTCTCTTCCTCTGCCCCTCCCCGCTCTACTCCCTGTTCCTCCTCTGGCGCTTCTTCGGCTACCGCTCCTCCCTCCTTCTCTGCCTTTCCCCTATGCTCCCCTGATGAGGTTTCTAGACAAGTCCGATATATGAAAGTCTCATCAAAACAGGTTCATCCCTGTTCCTCCAAAACCATCAAGGACCACATAGGCTCTCTGGCTCATGCTCTGGCTGACTTCTGTAATCACTCCTTCGCAACTGCAGTCTTCCCATCCACCCTAAAGCACTCCCTTGTGCACCCTCTTCTTAAGAAACCCTCTGCCGACCCATCCTGCCCGGCTAACTATCACCCAATCTCCATCACTCCCTTCCTGGACAAACTTCTGGACAAGCTGGCCATCTCCCAGCTTAATCGTCACACTGAATCTGTTGGTTGTCTTCATGACCATCAGTCTGGCTTCAGAGCTGCCAGAAGCACGGAAACTGCTCTCCTGAACATCATGAAAACCTGCTCCAAACTTGATTGCAACATCCCCTGTGTCATCATTTTAGCCTCAGAGGTAGTCTTCCTTTCCTCTCCTTCCCCAAAAGTAGCTCACTGTCTCCAGAGCCCTGGTTCTCTCTAGGCTGGACTATTGCAACAGCCTCTTTCTAAATCTGCCAGCTTCTACTCTCCGACATTTGCAACTCATCCAGAACAGGACTGCAAGACTTGTCCATGGCCTCAATCCCAGGGATCGTATTTCTCCAGGACTGAAATCTCTGCACTGGCTCCCAGTGGCTTCAAGGATTAAGTTCAAAACCCTCTGCATTGTCCACAAGGCCATCTGGGGTCTGGGGCCTCAATACCTTCAACTCTCTCTTCCTAAATAGCTTCCTTCTCAAGCTCTTCGCTCATCCGCCTCAAACTCCGTCAGGGTCAGTCGCTTCTCCAAGCAACGACTGAGCACTTCCTTCCTTGGCTCTTCGGAACACAGCCTAAACAAAATCCAGGTACTACAAAATAACTCTCTGAGAGCAGCACTTAGTCTTCCGAGATCATGCCACATTTCCACTCACAGACATAACGCCATCTGACTTCCCATCCGTGACAGAATCACTCTATGGAGCCTGGCCATCATGCACAAATGCCTCACAAACTCAACCCCGAAATGCCTGGCAGACAAAATGTGCTTGCACCAACCCACACGCACTACCAGATCATCTCATTCCCACAACCTAGTGGTTCCAAGATACAATCTCAAAACATCAGGAGGAGCCAGCTTCCCAGTTCAAGCTGCCAAACGATGGAACTCTAGCCCCATCCCCCTAAGACAGGAACCCTTCTTCCTCACTTTTAAAGCCAGTATAATAAACTGGCTGAGCAAGAAGCCTCCTCAGTAAGATGTACTCACTAGGCTAGCCGATCACCATCTATGCCTGAGCTCAGCCTCCTATTTAGTTCACTACAGTATTTTAGCTCCTGTATCTCACATCTTGACCCCCCTGTACCCATCGTCCTCTTTGTTGCTGATAATCTGTGTGCCTGTCTATATGTGTAACCTTTAAGTTTTTTCAAGCACTGAGTTACCTTGATACAAATAATAAACATACAAAAACAAAGTAGTAGATCTCTTTCTTCGGCTGAGGCCTCCCTCTGGAACAGCCTCCCTCCCTCCATGAAACCATCTCCAGTTCTGGAAGCACCTCAAAACCTTCCTCTTTGCTTCTGCTTTCTCTCCTCCTCTTCACCTGCTGAATTCCTGGCTGAAACTGTACTGGTTACCTGGCCACCCTCTGATCTCGGGCCAAGGTCCGCTCCCCCGCCAGCTACACACTTGCACTGTCTCCCTGATAACCCCTGCAGTTGGGAACTGTTTTCTGTATCCCTACAGTCCCCCACCAGCACTTGACACCTGATGCCTGCACTTACCTTTGCACTTGCCACCAACTGGCCATACTTCTCTTATTGTTTTATTTATTCTATTACCCCATGTACTGCACTGTCCCCACCCCTCTCCTACTCTGCACTTGTCCTCTTCCCCTGCACTTGCATGATCTGAATGACACTTGGCCTAGTATGATCGCAGTCTCTGTCTTCCCTCTGTTCCCCCTCCCTTGCCATGTCCCGCCTTGAAACACTTGTGTATAGGCACGTTATAAATACCATATCATATCATATCTGTATACTGTTTTACATATATATTTACTTTTTTAGACCCTCATAAACAGTACTATGTTTGGTACAACATTAGCGTATGACACGCTGCTGTTGTATTGACATTAAATAATCATTGGGTCATTGGAAAAAAAATCCATACTGGATTAAAAAACCTGATTACAACTATGTGCGTGTAAGTGTGATGGTATGTTTGTTTGAAGTATGTTGTGATTAAGGGATTGCTAGTTAGGTACCTGTTGTCGTATTCTAATACTTTAGAAATTAGAAGATGTTCTGTCGTATAAGAATTGTGATGGCATATTTGAAGTGTTTTGCAATGGAGGGTATTTTTTAAGTAGCTAGATACCTGTTTGCGTATTCTAACTGTTAATTGTGGTACAGTTTAGTGACTCAATCTGCATTGAGGAATATTAAGTAGGTGTTTGTTAGATTTACTGGTAACCTATGTTTTGGAGTAGCAGAGGTGTTGTTACAGTAAAACCAACCACTTCTTTTTTTGACATATGCATTATAGTGTCCTGAAGTGGTTCTGGCACCACTGTGGTATGTTATACCTACTGCTATGAAGTTTTTCTTTCTTTCCAAGATTACTAGGCAATGTGTGAAGCCTGTAAGTTTAGTTATTTTTGGTACCATCTGCATTGTACCTTAAAAGCTTTAGTGTGATATATTGGTTATGTGAGTTCATTTGTATGGTGGAATGATTGAATTGCAAAAATGGCATAATATGCCATGATTTGCATTCTGCAGAAGTTGGTGAAATGGAGTTCATTCAGAATTTGGTATGGATACATATACAAATTATTCATTAAGGATGTGCTCTTGAGAAACATGTTTGCAGGGAGTGCATGTATGTTTCCACGTGTATGATAGCTGGAAGATTTCCTTTATAGGGATTTTTTGGTTTCCAGTACTTGTAGTAAGTACATTCGAAATTCTGGTGGATCTTCCTGTGTGTGTTTATCGTACATTTTTACCATTTCTGCACAGTAGTCCAATTCTTGCCTTATACCTGAGACACTGTAAGTGTTGTCAAGATTATTTGAGGCATTTCGTGAAGGACGAGCATTTGCAAACACAACGGATCCAACCAGTTTAAGTAAATGTTATGAACAATTGCTGGCAATTGAAAAAGAAGATTGATTGTTACATTAGCATAATAATTTACTCCAGTTGTGTTGCTGAATTTAAATGGACCAGAGAGTTCTATTTGTGGATCGGTTGATGGGCATGCAGATTTTTCTGGATCAGAGACATTTGTGTCTTTGTTTTCTGATGGACGTGCAGTTGTCTTTGTCCTAGACAGTTTTGTGGTTCTATTCCTTGATGCAGAAGGAGTTGGTTGTTTTTTCTTTAGCAGTATTGTTTGGGATATCCGTTATAGATTCTGTTTGTATTAGTTCTCTTTTTAAAGGTTTCCTTTTTTGGGGTACAGAGTACATATCTAGATGGGGGGTGTATAGTGCATTTAGCCTGTTGCATTCCAGGATGCAACGAATATCAACGTTGACTTTGTCTGCATCAACGTTAACTAGGAATAGCCCACTGAGTGTATGCAGACATGAAAGTGCTACGTAACTCATACCTTTTCTAAAGACTGTGCTGCCAATGTCAATCAATGCTTGATATAGGGTTAGACCATGTGATTTGTGAATAGTGACAGCATATGCAAGAGATAGAGAAAGTTGTTCTCTGCGTACATACTTGTCTTTGAAAAGAATCCATGTGCTATTTGTGAGGTGAAGTGACCCCTGGATGCCATAATTAAAGGCTGGAGTCAGTTATGGGGGCTCCCCAAAAGGAAAGGCCTGCCCTGAACTAATGTGGAAATGAGGGCCTACTCTTTCAAAGTAAAAAGGAGTGAAATTGGGCCTCAAAACATTGAGAGGCACAAAAATGGCAATTGCCTGGCATAAGGGAATGACCCATTGCAAAGTTTGCCAAAGTTTTGGAGCGCTGAAATAACAGTCTCAGAAACCACAGTCTACAGAACCCTCAATAGGATGTCAGCGTTGTGTGCTGCAGTTGCAGTGGAGCAAATTGTCTTGTGTCATGAACATTAAATAAAATGAATACATTCTGTTTTTTAATTTTAAACTACAGTATTGTTCATCAAAATCTGTGCAAGATGTTTAAGATATGAACACAGTTTCTGTGCATCATGAGCCCATCACGGAGGAAACAACAGTGCACATAATCCATAAGGTGATGTTGAACTACAGTAAAATGAAGACTTTTCCACAGCTGAAATTAACAATTACATTTCAGGTTTTACCTTTAAAGTGACACTATGCACAGCCAGATGTGCACTAAAGAACTACTTTGCAAGGGTTTTACATTTTAAAATTGTGTGCATTTCCAAGTGTTCATTTGAAAGTAAAATGGAGTTAAAAGGCCATATAGCTAAGTGGGCCAAGCCTAATCTTGGTTTCGTTTCTCTCTGATTGTGTCTTCAAATGTGAAACTAGATTCCAAAGCCAGTTGTCATGGGGATGTAGGCCAGGTCTCCCTTCAAAAATGAGTGCTTTCTCTTAAAAATACAATCTTAAGTTCCAGTAGAGATCACTTTTGGGTTGTGGCGAGAAAAAAACAGCTCTGTTCCCCATGTTTTTATGACCCATGCCACATAGGCCACATTAAAACTTGCCTTAGCTTGGCAAAACCTGTGTTAGCTGGCAATTAGCTCTTGGAATGAGCAAAGCTAATCTCCACACAGGAACCTTCTTGATGTCACAGCCAAGAACAGGCACAGGGCCAGAAGAAAAAGGAGGGAGTCAACTGCCCTGTGTGAAAGAGAAATGGTTTTAATCTTGTAATATCCATATTATTCATCCCACAATAGTCATTTTGAAAAGGTGTCAAACAGGCATTTTTGTGGGACCTCCACAATTGAAGTTATTTATGAAAACATCATCGGGCTCTCCTTGTGTAGTTGAGACATATGAAATTGTGAGGAAACATGTCAATTATGATTCATATTCCACCCAGCGAGCGCTATATTTTTCACAGTTATAGTTCGGGAGTAAAAGAGGAAAAACGGTAGCTCCGCATAGGAATGACATACAAACTCATAAATAAGGTCATTGGACTCACAGCAAAATATAGTGTTAAAAAATGCCATCATATGTGTCACAGTATGACAATTAAGGGCACTTGTCACAGTGAGAGGATGGATAGGCATCCTCCCCTAGGCAGTCCAAAACACTCCCACATTTGCTGGAACTATCAGCCCAGAGAAGGGTGTGGAGGATTAGACAGCCATCAATCCCTTCTGCAAGAACCATGACACATTAGTGTTGTCATTTACCCTATTACTAGGTAACTCCACCTCAAATCAGGACTCTTACCGCTAACCCCGGAGATGATCTACATACCAAAATCTAAAGCAACATCCAAGCAGCGAGGTCTAAATCTTGCAGAGGAACCAGGAGACCTAGTAGCGGTCTTGGGAACCCTTGGAGGAAGGAGGAAATCCTTGGCTGACCCCATTGGCTGTCCTAGCAGTGGTGCTCTGATGTTCCCCTGATTTCCAATCCAGACCTCTCCTGTAAGTATAGATACCCCAAGCCCCAGATTGCATAAGCCCCTTATTCTTGTAGCATTGCATTCCATATTTCCCCCATTGAAAACCCCAATTGCCAGTGCATTTTAGTCAACTTCCCATTGAAAAATCCTTTGTTTACCTGTGTATTTTAGTCATCTCTCCTTTGAAGAATCTCTTGTTTGCCTGTGTATGTTAGCAAATCCTTACTGAAAAACCCCTAATTTGCCTGTGTGGAACCTTAGTGTATTTTTGTAAGTAAATCAATTAATTTTCCCCTTTATTTCACAGGATTTATATGATGGGAATTTGAAACCCACCATATCATCCCAGTGCCTTGCAAATTGATATAGTTATAAAGTGGTGTCCAAAGGAATGCATCCCATTGTGATATGAGAAACAGAGTTGTCCCTGTTTTTAAATTGCGCACTGCCAAACAAATTTCCGTTTGCCACTGTACTTTCTCTTTGCATCTGTTAACCCAACCCAAAACCTATTTTCCTTTTGTGAGCTAACCCCTTTCCCAGAGCCTAGCTCTCATTTGCAGCCTCAGAAAAAATGAATTTCAATTTGCATTCCCTTTCCATTGCCCATGTGCTACATATCCTAAAAAATATCCTAAAAAAACATTTTCTCCTTTTGTGCTGAACAGTGTTCCCTAAAAGCTCTGGCTGTCTTTCTAAGTCTAAGCAAGCAAGTTCCATGTTTTCTATTTCTTTACTACAGCAGTATAACGCTCACCTGGTATGCACAGGGACGTCACTCAGCCTGTTCTGACCTCTTACGACCTCAAACCCTTTCCTGAAGGCTATTCGACTGGAGACTGGGCCTGAAACACAGGATTGGTAGATTTTAACTTCCTATTGTCTCTGTGTGCTTGAACTCCTTCTTCCCTGGGGTCCAACCCTCCCCTTTGATCCGCAGCTCACCTTGTTTTCTTGGATAGTGTGCTCTGCGTCCTGCTTTCAGCGCAGGGGCGCGTTGATTGATGCGGGCTCGTTGCTGCCTAGTTACTTCACTGGCAAGAGTCCGACAGGTAAGTATAATGACTCTTTTGAACAGTTCTCTAACTTTGTTCCCTTTCTTCCTTAGATGATGGACGGCGTCCGGGGACGGCAGTGTGCTGCTGAGATGAGTAGCGCTGAAGGTGAGTGAGAGCGCGATACGCGATGCACCCCTTTCGTATTTGCATTGAACTGAGTTCTTTTTCTGTGTCTTTTAGGTGCCACAACGTTTTCAGCGTGTATGCTGGTTATGAAGAACAAATGCGGTGGGTAAGTGCGGTATGCAGTGCCTCTAGATGTTTCCACGCTAACCTGGAGTGTCTTTTCCCTCTTTCAGATGGATGAGAAGTTCCATAGACAGAGTTCCCCCAGAGCGGCTGGGATTCAGGTAAGCGTTTGAAGCTCGTACAGTATTTAATAATAAGCAAAGATTTGCAGAATGCTTACTAATGCCTTTTTTCTGTTCTTTTCCCTTTTCCTCAGGAAGCGGCGTGCCAGGATGGGAATGACACCGCCGAAGATGCACGCAGAACAGAAGGAGCGATGAATGATGGGCAGAAGCGCCGCAAGGTAAGGCTGTTCCTAACAGTGTTCTTGTTCTTGCAGGAGCAGAGCACAGAAGAAAGATCCAGGCTTACTGGAGACCGATCCGAACATGGTGAGTGTCACGCTGCAGGTGCAGAAAACGCAAAGCATGTTCCTCAGCCTTGGTGTGGCTTAAATAGTCTCTGTATATCCCAGGTGTCTCTGGGCTGAACCACACCCAAAAGACCAGACCGCACATGCAGTTCTGGGAACCGAAATATGTGGGGGCATCCATCTTGTCCACATCAATGCACTACAAGTCCAATCCCCAAGGTTATCCTATGGGAGTGAGTGAGTCTGGTGCCACAAGCACCAAGTCTGACTCCAAGTGGGTCTTTGGAGGGATGGAAAGGCCCTAGAGGGCCATGTAGGTGATCGTGGTGTTATGAACCACCGCCGCGTTCCCCGTCTCCAGGCATCTCCGATCTGGCAACGCTGGAGATTACCATGAAGACGTGGCTTTTCCGCTGCCCGTGTTTCGGGTAGTCACGTGACACAAGGTTTACGCGCAATACGCGCACAGTGACGCCTCCTTTTCCTCTTCAAATACGAGTGCCAAAGGAGTAAACGCTGCTTCTAATTAGCGTTATTACTTCAATTCCTTTGATCCAGAATCTCTTCCACAACTGAACTCGGAACGTGTTTTGACCTTTCTATTGGATTACCCCTTGGATTTGACGTACCATCCTGGCTTGCAGCATCCTTGCAGCGGCTTTTTTGGCAGCGGTTCCTCCTGTTTGCCGATACTCCTCGCTGCCTTCGTTCCTTCAGGCAAGCCATTCTGCCGGCGCGCCGCTCCTTGTAGCGGTCTCCTCAGCAGCTGTTTCGCCTACCTGCTGAGACCTCACGCTGCCTTCATTCATAAGGTAAGCCTTATTGCTGGCCCGCTTCCCTTCAACCGACCACCAAATTGCTTTATTATACTCCACTACACTTAGCCTACAACATTACACGTTTTAGTAGTCACTGTTTATGGGGAATGTATGAACACATGAACAGTCCTTTTTGACCATCTCCTATCTTCCTGGAACCATTGTGTGAACTTCTGCGTTTGGAACTTTTCAATCAGCAACTGTGCACTTTCTGAACGCTTTCCTGTAGTGCACCATCCCGGATCTAGTTTGCGACCCTCGTGCTGTTCGGGGTAGTTTTCCTACACTAACCTTCCTGTTTGTTATTTTCTCCTCCCGTTGGTTAGTACTTTCGCTACCCGAAAAACACCTATTGGGTAAGCCTTTAGTCATTTGGTTTGTTTTCTTGATAAGCATTAGACTACCATTCTTACCTGTCTCTCCTTATTTTCAGTCTTCTTGTTTCCCGACTACCCATCCTATATTGCCTTAGAGTCCTATCAAACCTTTATCAGGTATTGTTTGTTGGTCTGATCTTGAATTTACACAGTTGTCTCCAAGTCAGTGACGTAATATTGTGCTTTTGTTTCTTACAGCCTGGGTTTGGCGGTTTGTACACTCCAGCTTAGACTGAATACTTTCCGGAGCTGCTCCCTCTTCGGTTATCCCAAGGTCGAGCAACGCCCCGACCAGTTCAGCAACTGGTGAGTAACAGAATAAGAAGCCTAAAAACATGGAACCCGACCAGCCCATGGCAGAAGCCATGGAGCCGGTTGAGCCCATGGCAGAAATCCTGCACCACCTTGCAGGATTGAGAATGGAAATGGCTACCATGAAAGCCGAATTCCAGCAGAGGATTAATGAGATCCAATCACTCATATCTGCTCCTCCTGGGCAAGAGGGAGGAGCTGGGGCCCCCTCCGGCTCGGGTTTTCCTATACCTGCTCCAGAGCCTCCTTCCATTGTGCTCTCACCCCAATTCCCGCTGGCTCCTCCTGAAAGGTTTATGGGGGATCTGAAACATTACTGGACCTTCATTAACCAGTACAAACTGCACTTTTTGTGTCATCATACCTCCTTTCCGACTTGAACCACTAAGGCGGCTTTCGTCCTATCACACTTGGGAGGGACTGCCCCCTCTTGGGCTAATCCATTGCTGGAATCGAACAGCCATGTTCTTTACAATTGTGATGCCCTCCTGACCGCTATGAGTCGGGTCTTTGATACCCGTTACACCTCACAAGCTTCCGATCTTGAATTACTCAAATTGAGACAAGGATCCACGCCTTTGCTTGCCTATTTGGCCCGTTTCAACCAATTAGCTGCAGAAACAGACTGGCCTGAAGAAAAGAAATCTGCAGTTTTCTATCAGGGTCTCTCCGACGAACTAAAGGACACATTGTCTACTGTAACAGTGGTGCCCAGCGCCTTTAATGAACTATTAGACATGGTTCTTCAAATAGATGCCAGAAGGGCTGAACGCAAAGGAGAAAAACGACCCAGCATTCCGCTTTCTGTCCCAGACATCCCCACAGCGGGGGTTCCCACCCCGGAACCTATGCAGATTGGAGCCGTGCGAGGGCCGCTGACTCCGGCACAACGTGAACACCGCCGTACACACAATTTGTGTATGGACTTCGGTTCCTCAGAACACTTGTTGCCAGAATGTTCTAAGAAACCAAAGAAGAAGGCGGGAAACGCCAAATCCCGACAGTAAATGGGGTCCATACGTCAGGAAAGTCGGTTTTGGACTCCCTCTGTTCCTCCCAGACTACCTTAATCGTGCTGCCCGTCACCTTCACAGGTGCCTTGAAAAATCCTGTTCCGATCTCAGTGGTGATCGATTCCGGAGCCACCGGTAACTATATCGATCAAGGCTTTGCGACCTCTGCTGAAATAGCATTAACAAAAAAATCACACCCGGAAAACGTTAGTGCAGTCGATGGATCAGCACTCGTTTCAGGATTGGTGGTTCAACAGACGATACCTATTACCATGACCACGGCCGAAGGTCATACAGAAGAAATATGCTTTGATGTTATCCAAAACCCTGCCTACAGAGTAATATTGGGCATCCCGTGGCTTAAACTACATAACCCACTGATAGATTGGTCCTTAGGCCTGGTTCAATTTCCATCTGTTTTTTGTAACGGCACTTGTTTCTCCTCATTAGGTATTGTTGACGACAATCCAAGCCGGGTTCTATCAGGTTTGTCCGCTCATATAGGGGCAATCACCAAAACATCTGTCCCTCTGGTCCCAATCGAATATACGCAGTTTCTCGATGTGTTTGACAAATGCAAGGCAGAGACATTGCCTCCACATCGTGTTTATGATTGCCCAATCGATCTGGTACCAGGGGCCAAGATACCTTCAGGACGAGTTTACTCATTGTCCATTAAGGAGGATCAGGTCCTTAAAGAATATCTGGACAAAGCACTTGCTACAGGGTTTATACGCTCATCCAAGTCCCCTGCAGCATCCCCCTTGTTTTTTGTTCCCAATAAAGAAGGGGACCTATGCCCTTGCATAGACTATAGAGCATTGAATGAGGTAACAGTGAAGAACCAATACCCTTTACCATTAATTTCCACTCTTATTGATCAATTAGGCAACTCCAGCGTGTTTACCAAACTGGACCTTCGAGGGGCCTACAACCTCGTCCGTATTAAAAACAGTGATGAGTGGAAGACTGCATTCAAAACCCGTTTTGGCCTATTTGAGTATCTAGTGATGCCATTCGGGCTCTTTAACGCCCCTGCCACCTTTCAGGCATTTATGAATGACGTGTTTCATGACATCCAAGACCGTTTTGTTGTGGTTTACCTCGACGACATACTCATTTACTCTGCCTCAATGGCAGAGCATGTTCAACACGTTTCCATGGTCCTACAGAGACTAAGAGAAAACCATCTATATGCCAAGGCCGAAAAGTGTGTCTTTCACTCCTCCGAGGTTGAATTTTTGGGCTTTAACATCACCAACCAAGGTATCAAGATGAGCCAGTCCAAAGTCAAAGCAGTCTTAGAATGGCCTATACCGAAGACAGTCAAGGAACTTCAATCGTTTTTTGACTTCGCCAATTTTTATCGGCGTTTTATTCATTCATTTTCGGCTCTTACTGCTCCACTGTCGGCCCTGACTAGTTCGAAGGTCCGTTACATGTGGAATGACGATGCTCAGTCAGCCTTTGAATCTCTGAAGGAGGCTTTCACCTCAGCTCCTTTATTACAACATCCCAATCAGGACATACCTTTCTTTGTTGAAGCAGATGCCTAAGGGTATGCCATAGGCGCCATTCTCTCTCAGCCCTGTTCCCTCACAGGGGAAATACATCCTGTTGCCTTCTTTTCTCAGAAACTATCAACCTATGAAAGGAATTACCCTATCATGGAACGAGAACTGCTAGCCATTAAAGATGCCTTCATGGAATGGCGACACCATCTCTTAGGCGCCAAACATGTGGTTACTGTCTATTCAGACCACAGGAGCTTGCTGGCATTCAAGACTATGAAGTGCCTTACCGCCCGACAAGCTCGTTGGCACTTGTTTTTCTCACAATTTCAGTTCATCATCACTTACCGCCCAGCACGCCAGAATGTTCCTGCGGACGCCTTGTCGAGGCAGTCGTCCGATGATAAAACGGTTTCCAAGAATCCGGCGCCGTTACTGGGGGAAAAGGTGATATGTGGGTGCACTGTCCAGCCTTCTCTATGTTCCATCATTGAGGATTGGGTGAGTTCTAACCCATCCGAAGTAACATCACTCAACTTGGACGTCCAAGGGGGGCTTCCTTTCATTCAAGGGTGTGTTTACATACCTCCTTGCCCTGCCCGTGTTCACGCCCTGCGCTGGGCTCATGACTCAGTGGTGGCGTCACATCCTGGCCACCAAAAAATGGTAGAGTCCCTTCAACGGTGGTCTTGGTGGTCATCCATGTCCAGAGATGTCATGGATTATATCTCTGCTTGCGACCATTTGCGCTCAGTGCAAAACTTCTAGAACCAAACCTGTGGGTCTTCTGCAGCCTCTACCAGTACCATACAAACCATGGCAAATGATATCCATGGATTTTGTGGTGGAGCTTCCAGCCATTAAAGGAATGAATAGTATTCTAGTTGTGATTGATTACTTTACCAAGTATGCGGTATTCATTCCTTGTGCCAGTCTTCCTAATGCCCCTACTCTGGTTGAATTGGTGCGTATACATGTCTTTCAACAATTTGGTTTGCCTTCTATCATTGTTTCTGACAGAGGAACACAGTTTACCTCGCGATTCTGGAGGGCTCTTCTTCTCTCCTTATAGATGACCGATTTTTCTCGGCTTTCCATCCTCAAATGGATGGGCAGACAGAACGCCTTAACGCTACTATGGAACAATATCTGAGGTGTCTTTGTCTCCAGTTTCAGTTTTCTTGGTTAACAGCCTTACCACTGGCTCAGTTTGCATACAACAATTCATTACATACCGCCACAGGGGTGTCTCCTTTCTTTGCCTTATATGGTTTCCACCCGCGATCCTTACCTTTGGATCCTTCATTGCCCATAGACAACCCTGCGGCTTTGGCTAGTATTAGGGACATGGATCAGCTACATCGAGATGTCCGGTTACACTTGCTACGATCCCAGGTTAGCGCTAAGAAGTCCGCTGATGCACACCGAACCCCCGCCCCGGTATATAACCCGGGCATGAAAGTGTGGTTGTCCACTCGCAACTTGAAGATCCCGGGAAAAAAATCCCTCCTGCCTAAATATGTTGGCCCATATGAGATCACTGCGGTCATCAACCCTGTGGCAGTTCGGTTATCCCTACTGTCCGCATGGCGGATCCATCCGGTGTTTCATGTGGCACTGGTTAAGCCCTGCCTCCCGGATACTCGTCTGTTTCGACGCCCGGCGCCCATTCAGGTTGACGGGCAGGAGGAATTTGAGGTTTCTGCCATCCTTGATGTTAAGGTATCCAGAGGGTCGCTCTACTATTTGGTGGATTGGAAGGGTTATGGTCCGGAGGACCGCACATGGGAACCCTTGTCTAATATTCACTCACCTACTTTGATGCATGCTTTCCATGCTGCCAGGGGGTTGCCGTGGCCTTTGCGGTTGGATACTGTTATGAACCACCGCCACGTTCCCCGTCTCCAGGCATCTCCGATCTGGCAACGCTGGAGATTACCATGGAGACGTGGCTTTTCCGCTGCCCGTGTTTCGGGTAGTCACATGACACAACGTTTACGCGCAATACGTGCACAGTGACGCCTCCTTTTCCTCTTCAAATACGAGTGCCATAGGAGTAAACGCTGCTTCTAATTAGCGTTATTACTTCAATTCCTTTGATCCAGAATCTCTTCCACAACTGAACTCGGAACGTGTTTTGACCTTTCTATTGGATCACCCCTTGGATTTGACGTACCATCCTGGCTTGCAGCATCCTTGCAGCGGCTTTTTCGGCAGCGGTTCCTCCTGTTTGCCGATACTCCTCGCTGCCTTCGTTCCTTCAGGCAAGCCATTCTGCCGGCGCGCCGCTCCTTGTAGCGGTCTCCTCAGCAGCTGTTTCGCCTACCTGCTGAGACCTCACGCTGCCTTCATTTATAAGGTAAGCCTTATTGCTGGCCCGCTTCCCTTCAACCGACCACCACATTGCTTTATTATACTCCAATACACTCAGCCTACAACATTCCACGTTTTAGTAGTCACTGCTTATGGGGAATGTATGAACACATGAACAGTCCTTTTTGACCATCTCCTATCTTCCTGGAACCATTGTGTGAACTTTTGCGTTTGGAACTTTTCAATCAGCAACTGTGCACTTTCTGAACGCTTTCCTGTAGTGCACCATCCCGGATCTAGTTTGCGACTCTCGTGCCGTTCGGGGTAGTTTTCCTACACTTACCTTCCTGTTTGTTATTTTCTCCTCCCGTTGGTTAGTACTTTCACTACCCGAAAAACACCTATTGGGTAAGCCTTTAGTCATTTGGTTTGTTTTCTTGATAAGCATTAGACTACCATTCTTACCTGTCTCTCCTTATTTTCAATCTTCTTGTTTCCCGACTACCCATCCTATATTGCCTTAGAGTCCTATCAAACCTTTATCAGGTATTGTTTGTTGGTCTGATCTTGAATTTACGCAGTTGTCTCCAATTCAGTGACGTAATATTGTGCTTTTGTTTCTTACAGCCTGGGTTTGGCGGTGTGGTTCTCCCCGCTCTTTTGGTTAATCGATTCCTCTGACTGTTTGTTATTCAGCAGAGGGGTACATTGCCTTAAAGAGGTCCTCGAGTTGAGGAGGTCTGGTTCTGGATCGTACCTTTGTACACTCCAGCTTAGACTGAATACTTTCAGGAGCTGCTCCCTCTTCGGTTATCCCAAGGTCGAGCAACGCCCCGACCAGTTCAGCAACTGGTGAGTAACACGTGGCCTGTCTCAGGCCTGACATCTTGGAGGGCGGGGGACATGTGGGGCAGGAATCATGACAAGCAGTGGTGAAAAATAATAAAAAATCCCCAATCTTCCACAGTGTCTTAAAATAAATGTTCCCCTTCTTTGCTGGCTCCGCATATTGTTTCTGTGGACACCACCTGCCACTACCTTCCATTCAAAGGAATCAAGTCCAATTAATGTTTGGGTGTTGCAGGGGGAGTGTGTAACACGGGTGCTATCATTTTGTGTGGAATTGTTCTTTTTCCTGTTTTGTTATTAAAAAGGCAGTATTTGTAACAGTACATATCAACTGGGTCACTTTATAGAGTTCATTGTATTTATGTATTGCCGCAAAAGTGGTGGCTGTGTAAATTGTTGATCCTCAGTTGACATTAAATAATACATTACTAAATATCTTATTGATACACACAGGCCTGGTTCCAAGTCCATTGTGACACAAAGTGTTTGTGGAGGTTGGGTGTGAAATGTGTTGGAGGCCTTCTTAAGGAAGAATCTGTGGTATTAAAAAATGTAAAGTGTTTTATTGTGCATCACATTAATTGCGGGGAAGTAGATCCCTGGCTTGCATGTGCCGTGGAATAAATTGTGACAAAGTGGGGGCTTGTCCGGGATTGAGAAAGTGGTTTTAGCTGTGACAGTGCAGCATAGTAGACTAGCCCATTGAAGGTATGGTTACATTTACTGGGTAGAAAGCTGTGTTGCATTGTAAAGGAGCCATCCAAAAACGTCTACCCTGGGTTTCAGGGCTGTGTGTGTGTGTGTAAATAAAATATTGTGAATACAAACTAAGCAGGAGCAGGGTTGAGATTTTTCCCTTGCATAGAGAACCTATCAGGTGCAGAACAAATTTCACAATCAGCACTGTGTAAATTAATATGGCTAGGAAGCACCTTCTATCCAAATTGTTCATTAAAGGTGAATGGGTAGAACAGGAACATGAAGCATGGCAATCTAGAATGATGCAAGATGTTACCTCTATAAATATGGATGTGTGGCAGGATAGTGGCCTGTTACATCAAGCCCTGACAGATTTTCATATGACGCAGACCACCAGATATGAGCAAATTAAAATGATCCAGCTCACACTATATATGTACTTCCATATGATGATCATGGAGGAAAGGTACCAGGAGTGTTGCCTCTGCCAAAAATCAATCTGAGCTTTTGGATCAAGCACAGAAAGAGTAGAGAGGCAAGTAGAGGAGAAAGTGCTACAGAGCCAAAATTCTGAGTTAAAACTACAAGACATCATTCAGCAGCTAAGGATGAGTTCGCGGCACAGCAACAAATGAATTCAGAGCCAGAATCCCAATTCTCTGCACTAGAAGAAGAATGTCAAGAAGGTGTCAAGAGCCCGAGAGAGAGTCAACTAAAATTGAGTCAACATGTGGTGCACAATAGGGCCTGCTTAGAGGACATTTTTG
This sequence comes from Ambystoma mexicanum, assembly GCF_040938575.1. Lineage (NCBI taxonomy): Eukaryota > Metazoa > Chordata > Amphibia > Caudata > Ambystomatidae > Ambystoma > Ambystoma mexicanum. The sequence continues at coordinate 61,603,402 of NC_090928.1, forward strand.
CATTCCAAACACAGATTAGGCAACTGAAAGATGAGAATAGCCAGTAGCTTATTAAAGAGGTTAATTCCCAGGTGGAATTTGACCAGGAGCACCAGATTTTGAGCGTTATGAAATGACAGAGAGATCACCTCAGCAAACAGAATAGCAAATTGAGTGAGGAGAAAAATGCCCTGTGTCAGGAAGTGTGCCAATTAAAGACAAACCTGGAGAAAAAGGAGTCAGGTTTTCAAGAGCTGACTGACATGAGGATAGAAAATGAGAAATTAATGGGACTTGTGAGACAAGTAGAATTGGACCTAGAGCAAGCAACAGAGACAAAAAGTGCACAACGTGAGGAGATCAGTCTCCTGCAAAACAAGAGGTCTGAGTGCACCCATTTAATACAGGCAGCACAGAGGGAAAATGAGTCCCTCTATGAGGAAAATAAGGGCTCCATGGCCATGTAGTGGCACAAAGTAAGGTCACAGAAGCTACTCAAGCCCTGGTAGGAGAGCGCATAGCTCAAGCCTCTGTATACCACCAAGAGATAGGGGCTGAGAAAAGATAAAGCAGAGAGATTGGAGAGGGAAATGGCTCTGCTCAACAGGCTGTGAGGTACCCTGAACAGTTAGGGTATGGAAGGGCAACCCTGACCACGGTGCAATGCCCTCTTTACCAGGGGCCTCAGGCCAACTCAGCACATTATATGAGCAAGGCGCTGCACATGTCATGCCTACCAGTTCACAAGGACAGGGAAATATGAGGCAGCTGGACTTAATCAGGCCTAGTATAACTGAGCCGGAAGGCCAGTCCCTCTCAGATATTGATGGACGTGCATCTTTATTTAGATAAAAAAATATCTCAGTACATACATTCGACCAGGAGGGCTCCGATGATGAAACACAGGTTACAAAGAGACCATCTGGTTCACTTTGCAGATAAAGAAGAATCAGAGTTCAGGCCTCAAAAGAGCATCTTGAAAACCTCCACCCATTCAGGGAGGTGGGGGGAGTGACCCAGAGAGCCCACAGCGCCATAGGGGAGAAGAGACCAGACCCTCTCATTCTGGGAGGGATTCCCAGTCTGAAAGGATCAGGGAGCGCCTAGAGGACAGGGAGTGGACCACAAATAGTAGAAGCTATGAGTCTGAGGGCGAATGGACTCAGGTGCAGCAGAAAAAGAAGTCTGCCAAACAAATGAGAACTCTTGTAACAGACCCAATTTGGCAAAAAAAAAATCCATCAGAAGCTTCATGACTCCCTACCACAAAAATGCAAAATATTCAGTGTGGGAGCATCTGGAGCTGTATGACCAGATGATGACCTAATTTGACAAGAAAAATTACCAGAATTCCATGGAGTTTGTCAAGTGGACATTTTACCCATAATACTCCAGCTTCTTTACTGGGCTGGAGGATCAGAATCATTCAAGATGGTCTACCTACAAGGTGGCCATCTTGAAACACAGCCTACATCTGTAGTGCATAGAGGAAAAGGCCTCTAGAAGAGAGTTCATGCAAGAACTAAAGTGGGTTTTTGCCCAGACCTCTAGACGGGTGCGTACCGATAACAGGGAGTTCATTAATACGTATTTTCATGCCCTCCCTAAGTACATTGCGACACAACTGGTTAGGGACTTCCATGATCAAAGGACCCTGGATTGAGTAATAGAACAGGCTACCCGTATATACGTAGTCCAAAAGCCAGTGGAAAACAAAAATACTATTTAAAAAATCCAACACCCCAGCTGTTGCTAAGGTGGCGGAGGTGAAGAATACCCCCCATTTTGGACTTAGAAATGGGTGGGCCTAAAAATGCTCCTCCCTCTAATAAGCCAAATGAGAGGCAGAGTAGACCCTCTGATAAATCACAAGTGGGGGGTAGCCAGGCAGGGTATCCAACACGTGCGTCACCTGACTCGACCACCTATATTAGCCCGAGGTACAAGGATAACAGACCCATCTTGGGGTATGTATGACTCCCCCGGCAGAAGGGGGGGTCCAATCAGTTAAGTACAACCCCAGGAAACTTCCCTACAAACTTCCCACAAAACTTCCCTCAGGAGAGAAGAAATGCTCCACCCTCCAACTTAAGTTTCTTCCCAGGTACCCTCCAAACCCGACCTTCAGAATAATCCGCCTTTCTCTCTCCCTGCTTTCAAGATTCTCAACTGCCCCAAATCAGGGAGAATGGAGACTAAGGATTGAGGGCTACCAGGGGAACCCTCAATACCCAAGCTACTCTGGGGGAAGAGGCAGCTACCCTTCCCGAGAGCAGCAAAGGTACGACTCTAGACTGCCATACTAACCAGAGAGAATGTTGCAATTGGAGCGCCAGGTCCAAAGTGTGACCCAAGACTTGGGTCGCATGTTCAGGGCTCAGCAGAACACTCACATGGACATGGTCTGGTACCCTGGAGAAATGACGGGGAGAAAACCCTGATAAACAACAGGTTCCAGAGGAGGAGGCCTGGGGGAAGGGAGATGCAAAGCCCTAGAGGAAACATCCTTCCTTACCCAAGAAAAAACCCTAGAAACCTTTGAACCTGAACACAAATCTCTTACCCCCGAAAAGCTGCAACCTAGGAAACAGAGGCTAAGTAGGAGAAACCAAGGGACAAATATCACCCTTTTCGTGGAGGACGTCTGCGTCATCCAGTTTGAAGGGGAAGAATCCCTGGAGGATTCTGGTAAGAAAATCTTCTCTTTCAGGCATGGGGGGATTCCTCCCAAGGAAGAATTGGTCCCAAAAGGCTTTAACTTAGACTGGGTAAGTATGAGGACTGACCCACCAAAACCGGAACCCCAAAAATGTCACTCTGAGAACTCTGGAAGCAATGAGGGATCCTCCCCCCAAACTGGTTCAAGTGACTTTTCCAGGAAAAGGGGGACAGCTGAGAATCAGGGGAAAAGGGAATTCGCAAATTCTACAAATATCGGCATGCCAAATATTCTTTACAGATTCCCGGACTGTGACGCAGAAAACCACCGAAGATCACGCAGTGTCAGAGCTCAAAATAAAGACATTAACTGCCAGATTGGCCCAAAATGCCATTTCCTTTGCACCCTTGATGAGAGAGAAGGCAGATTTTATGCCTCCGTCAAGATCCAGGGCCAAGGTGCATTTTCAACGCTGGTGGATATAGGTTTCCAAGCCACCCTTCTGTCCAAAAGGTTATTTGACCAGATGAATTCAGGAAGGGGGGAGAGTCACCAAATTACCCTAACACCTCTTCCTGGACAGCTCCAAAACCTCGATGTAAATGACATTTCCATCGAGGGGACTGTGGAGCTGGAAATCAAAATTTGGCGACATAGGGCGAAACACCCGGTGAGAGTCGTCACTCCAGAGGGCACCCCCATCTCCTGGGGAATTACCTCCTCTGGAGGTTGTCACCCCTGATCGACTACGTGAATAAGGTCCTCTGGACACAGACTAACCGGCCAATAAAACTAAGATAAAGCACAAACTACATAAGTTTGAATGGCACATGCCAGATGATTGAACAGTAGTCTGACAAAATCGAATTCCACTTTAGGAACAAAGTCCCTGACATCACTGTCATCTCAGTAGGAGAGCAAACTGGTGATGGGAACCATTCTCCATTTTTGAAAATCAACCTTCCTCCCAGTTTCATTCTACACTGGATGGAAATACCCTGACATTTTAAACCGATGAACAATTTGAAGAAAGCCCAAATCCCATGATAAAAGATGATGGAAAACCAGCTCAAAGTTTGGCTGATATCCAGAAAAAAGGGTGAACAGCTGTTTCTCCCCATTCAGGTAAATTCGGGAGGGCCTGTTCTCGCCAGAGTATGCCTGAATAATGGAAAAAGCTTAATCAGCGAAGCATTATTCAGGAAACTCTCAAAAGATCAGACCATTCCCACCTTTAAGTTGTTTGATAAGTAGGAAATGGGCCTGGAAACTCCCAATTCCAAACTTCTAGCAGGTGCATGCTAAAAATGTCCATTGGTGACAAAAGCATAGATCATAATTTTTGGATTGTGAGAGATGTCGCCTCTGCATTTTACCTAGGCAGTGACATTCTCAATTGAATCGCAATTAATTTGGACCTACTTAATTACAAAGTCTGGTCCTGACTGGGGGTGACCCCCATGGGCTTTGACATTCCTGAGTAAGTATTTCGGTCAGCTCAATTGCTGCTGTATGCAGTTGAAGTTCAAACTGGAGAAGAGGCCACCATCCCAGGACTAGTCCGACAATTCACTGTTCGCTTAAAAAATAAGCGAGGACAGAACCTCCAAAACCTGGATGCTTATATAAATTTAAATTATAACCTCCAACAGCAAGGGTTGTATTTGAACCCAACACCCCTAGTTGACCTAGAACATGACACAATTCGAATTTTGGAGGATAACAGCGACCCTAAGAGTATCACTCTGGGCGCAGACACCTTTATTGGAATGGCGGTTGATGCCCAAAATTTCTCCATTGACTAAAGGAATGAGATAATGGGACAGATTCCAAATGACTGTTACAATTATGATGAGGACATACCTCCAGCAAAGATTTTCACCTGGCAAGGGGGCATTTCTTGGTGCACTCTTCCTGACTTTACAGGAGGAGGAAGAGGATAGGTAACCTGCGACATCAGGAAGGATGAGGTGGTATTTCAAGTCACTGGTGACTGCCTCCCCTCCTTGAAACCTCCTGTCCAGGACAACACCATAACATGAGATCTCTCCACGCAACTGGATGATACCACAGAGATTGCAAAGCCCAAGATCTTTCCTGGCTTCAGACAGATGGTTGAGGAATGAATCAACTTCGCTTACGCCTGTGAGACTGAGGAGCAAAAGCAGAAGCTGAAACACATGTTTTTGGATTTTCAAGAGATTTTTGCTGTGGACTTGTCGCATTGAGATACATTCCACCTCCATACCAACAGATGTGTTTCGTGTTCATGAAGCAATTTAGGTTGCCCCTTGCGTCTATGGAGTCTCTCACAGAGATCATAAAGAACTTGGAATCCCATGGGAAAATTTGTCCAGTCCACAGTACCTTTAATAACCCGTTACTGGGGACACTGAAAACCAATGGCCAATGGAGACTTTGCGGGAAACTTAGGGAGTTAAAAAAAAAGGGTTCACATGTCCCGATGGCCTCTTCCCTACATCGATCTGGGACTGGCCCAGATCCAAGCGTCAAAGGTGTATACCGCTATTGCCCTGACCAATGGTTACTGTACAGTACCTGTGAGTAGGGAAGACAAGTACAAGCTAGCCTTCACCTTTGGGGGCAGCAGTACATTTGGACCCGAACCCCCTTTGGATACATAAACTCTGGCAATGAATTTAACATCTTTCTGCACAAGGCAATGCCCGACTTGGGTGAAAGGGGAAACCTGGCCTATGTAGATGATGTTCAGATTAAAAGCTGAACTGTGGAGGAACACATAGCTGAATATGCTATGTTCTGACCCAGTTGAAGGAAGCTGGAGCAAAACTGTCCTTCCAGAAGGTGCAGTGGCGTAATATCCATGTGAACCTCCTAGGGCATGAAGTCACCCCTGAGGGTCTCAGTCCTCAGGCAAAAAAGGTGGAAGCCTTACTGAAATTAAAAGACCATACGACTCTGAGGGATCTACAAAGCCTTCTTGGACTTACTAATTATAGTAGAAAGTTCATAGAGTACTACGCAGAGGTCACAAGACCATTGGTCCATTTACTAAATGACGGGGTCAAGTGGGAGTGGGGTCCAAAAAAATTCCACAATTGTGAAAAGGCATTCCTGGTGATGGTGTGAGCATTGAAGAATTACTGCCCATTCAGCCAGGGGGAGCACATCATTGTCAAGACTCCTCACAAGCCCTTGCACGATCTCCAAAGTGACCGAATCTGGGCAAGGAACGTGAGTAATTCCAGAATGACTTCCTGGATTCTGTCCATGCAAGGCTTTCCTGTGGAGGTCAGATATGGCCAAAACAAGAAGAGTCGCCTCGCGCAAGGTTTAGCTGACTTGCATGATTGTGCTCAAGAAAACTGTCTCGAGTATGAAAGTCTAAAAACCAAAGACAACATGGAGGCGTACCTGACTTCACTGCACAAAGTCTATGAGGAAGACACGTGCCAGGAGATAACCACAGTTTATGTGGATGGGTGCTCCTACCTTGATGACCACAACGGGGAAAAAGAACTGGAGCCGGGCTTTGGGAATGCCTGGGTGAATGATGCCTCTGCTGGGTTCAAGATCGGTTCACGAAGTAGTCAGGTGGAAAAGTTGATGGCGGTACATCAAGCCAACCTCACTGCCATACAACACCAGCTCCACGAACTGGTCATAATCACTGATTTAGATTCTCTCCGGAATGGGTTAGTAGCGCACCTAATTCATTGGAAAAACAGAGGCCTGCTGTGTGCAAACAACAAACCACTCAAGCATGGAAAATTAATACAGGCCATTGATGATCTGGTCACCTCTAACGAGATGACCATCTACTGGAAAAAGATCAAGGGTCACTCCAGAATAGAGGGACCAGGCAAAACCGAAATGACTTGGCTGACCAGTTGGCCAAAACTGGAGCCATCCACAGAGATCTCAGTGAGATTGAGTCCCTGTTGGGGGAAATCCAGGTCACTGCTGTCACCAGGTCCCAAGCACTTGCCCAAAATGAACTCATAACTGCCCAGTGGAGTAAGGAAACCCCAGATGCTGATTTAATTATGGCACAAAAAGGGGATCCGATTATTGGGAAATTGTATCAACACATTGAAGACCCAGTGAAGTTTCCTCTGACCGAATCTGATTACATCGGAAAGAGGATCTCCTGGTGATGATGAAGTTTTCCAAAATTTTCCAAATCCAAGACGGTTTGTTTGTATGGAGATCCATCTCTGGATGTGATCAGTGGGTGGTACCTACCTCATTCCAAAGCCTGATGTTAAGTCACACCCATGACGCAGCCACAGACGCTCATCTGGGGTTTCATACAACTTTGGAATTCTTGTGAGAGGTTGCATACTAAATGCACATGGGTCAGGACCTCGACCAATACTTGAAGGGGTGTCTTGTGTGTATGCATTTTCAGCCAACTTCCCTCACACACCAAGCTCCCTTACAGAAAAAGGGAATGACACTGCCTTGGTCAGATTTGCAAATAGATTTAATTGGGCCTGTGATTCGTTCCTCCAGAGGAAACACATACATGTTAACCGTGACATGCTTGTTTACCACGTAGATGGAATGCCTCGGCCCCAAATTGCAAAGCAGAAACCGGAGCTGACCTGATGATCAATCACATCTTCTTGCGTTTCGGTCTTCCCCAAAGGATTGAGTCAGACAGAGGAAGTCACTTTACCAGCGAGATGATGACAAAGATGTGGGAGATACTTGGGGTAAAGAGAAAACTCCACATTGCCTACCGCCACCTGTAGTGGATGAGTTGAAAGGTACAATAAACAATTGTGAGCATCCGGAAGAAGTTTGTGGCAGACTCTGGGCCTAGTTGTGACATCCGACTACCGCTTGTCCTGGTGGCGTTCAGGTCTACACCATCTTCTGTGACAAAAATGTCTCCATTTGAGCTAATGACTGGATGAAAAATGATGCTACCTCAGCTCCTGCTCTACAGAACTCAAGAGCAGACCCTGATCAATGTGTCCACGACACATGAATCTATTGACAATTTGACAAAACACCTTCAGCATGCTTTTGCGTATGCTCAGCGAAATCTGGAAAAGTCGGCAGAGGGTATGAAAACCCACTACGATTTAAAGACGACCAAAAAAGAGTACCAAGTAGGAGACAGGGTCTACTTGTACAATTGTCAAAGGAACCAGATCAAAGAGCGGAAGTTCCTTCCCTCCTGTTGCGGCACCTTTGAAATTGTGTATAAAATCTCACCTGTCGCCTATAAGATATGAATCACTAAAGGAGAACAAACGGAAGAGAAATGGGTTCAGATCAATCAGTTTAAGTGTTGTCATCCCAGGCAGAACTTGCGACTGATTGAAGAACCCAGTGAGGGAAGATCCCAGGAACCATCCAAGGAGTACATGGTAAAGAATTGGAACCCGAATTTGGAAAATCATACATTTACAGGGAGTAGAACCATCTTCCTTATTTTGAAGTGTTGGTAAATGATTGGCATGTAAAACAATGTAATGTTATCTATTGTGATATGTCTCTTGTCTTTTTATTGTCAATTTTCACGTACCTACCTGGGAAATCTGTATTGTATGAAATACTTAAGATCTCTGTTCTTCTTGGCAGATAAAATAACTCCTTGCCTCTACAGGCCAGTGGGCAGTCATCAGAGCCTGAGATTTCCAGGATCAAAACCGTAAGGGAAAGATAAAAATCTGAAAAGAGTGGATGACCGACCATAGCACTACTCCATTCGGACCACGAAAAGAGCAGACGCACTCTGAAGGAAAGTCCTGGAATGAATCCTGCAGCAGTCATGCTGACAAAGAGATCCATGGGAAGAACCCAGGCAATACAAAATGGACACCCCACTCTCTCCTAGCTCTTCTCTCTGCATCAACTCATCAAAGATCTAGGAGGGGGGACTTGAGGATCAAGCCTGCCCTGAACTAAAGTGGAAATGAGGCCCTGCACTTCCAAACTTGGCCTCAAAACATCGAGAGGCACAAAAATGGCAGTTGCCTGGCTTAAGGGAAAGACCCATTGCAAAGTTTGACAAGATTTTGGAGCTTTTGAAATCACAGTCTCAGAAACCACAGTCCACAAAACCTTCAATAGGATGTCAGCATTCTGTGCTACAGTTACAGTGGAGCAAATTGTCTTCTGTCATGAACATTTAATAAAAATGAATGGATTCTGTTTTTTCCCTTTAAACTAAAGTAATGTTCATCAAAATGTGTGCAAGATGTCTAAGATATGAATGCAGTTTCTGTCCATCAAGAGCCCATCACGGAGGAAACAACAGTGTACACAGTCCATGAGATAATGTTGAACAACAGTAAAATTAAGGCTTTTCCACGGCTGAAATTAACAATGACATTTTTGAGTTTTACCTTTAAAGTGACACTATGCACAGCCAGATGTGCACTAAAGAATCTAAAAATGTAATTATGTTGCCATTGTTTAACCACTGCGTGCAGGGAACTGCTTTGCAAGGGTTTTACATGTTAAAATTGTGTGCATTTCCAAGAGTTCATTTGAAAGTAAAATTGAGTTAAAAGGCTATTTTAGCTAAGTGGGGCAGGCCTAATCTTGGTTTTGTTTCTCTCTGCTTGTGTCTTCAAATGTGAAACTAGATTCCAAAGCCCATTGTCATGGGGATGTAGGCCTGGTTTCCCTTCAAACATGAAACATGAGTGCTTTCTCTTAAAAATACAATCTTAAGTTCCAGTAGAGATCACCTTTATTGTGTGGCGATTTAACAGCTCTTTCCTCCAGATTGTTATGACCTATGCCACTTAGGCAGCAATAAAACTTACCTTAGCTGGCAATTAGCTCTTGGAATGTGCAAAGCTAATCTCAACACAGGACCCCTCTTGAAGTCACAGCCAAGAACAGGCACAGTGCCAGAAGTCAAGGTGGTGGGGTACTTAACTGCCCTTGGTGTAAATTGAGAGAAATCATTTTCATCTTTTGATATCCATATTATTCATCCCACAATAGTCATTTTGAGAGTTCTGAAAAGGTGTGAAACAGACCTTTCTGGTCACCCAAAAACAATTGTTGTGTATGACCTATACAACTCAAGTTATTTATGAAAACATCACGGGGGCCTCCTTTTGTAATTGAGAGATATGAACATTTGAGGAAACATGTAAATTATGATTCATATTCCCCGCCCCAAAGCACCGTATCTTTCACAGATATAGTTTGGGGGTAAATGAGGAAAAACGGTAGCTCTGCATAGGAATGACATACAAACTCCTAAGTAAGGTCATTGGACTCACAGCAAAAAATAGTGTTAACAAATGCCTTCATATGTGTCACAGTATGAACATTAAGGGCACTTGTCATGCAGTGAGATTTCTATGTCCCTGAAACAGACCAAGCCCCCTGTCACAATGAGATGATGGATAGGCCTCCTCTCCTAGCCAGTCCAAAGCACTCTCACATTTGCTGGACCAATCAGCCCACAGATGGGTGTGGAGGATTGGACAGCCACCAGTCCCTTCTGGGAGAACTATGACACATTAGTGATGTCATTTACCCTTACTCCACCTCAAATCAGGACTCTTGACATTAACCCAGAGATAATCTACATGCCAAAATCTTAAGCAACATCCAAGCAGTCAGGCCTAACTATTGCAGAGGATCCCGGAGACTAGTAGCTGCCTTGGGAACCCTTGGATGAAGGAGGAAATCCCTGGAATATATATACATATAGAACATATAAGAATACATCATTGGCTGCCTCTTATCTGTAGGACACACCTTGGACTACCTATAAATATGTATAGTACTGATTATAGCGCCCAAAATAGCGGCATATTGGTCTATGCAACGTTGTATGGTAGGTTGCCCCTTAAACCCACTGATTGGTCAGCATTCTATCCCAAACTGGGACGTTCAGCTCTTTAGCAACACATACATGAAGCGAAACATAGGAGCTTTGAATTGCACCAGATTACTCTGCGTTCTCCCAATGAATCCATCATCCCTCATCAGCCGGCCATAAGCCAAAGTCTTCCATCTATAGTTGACCTTTTATAATTATAATTACCTTGTAGCCTGCTCACTGTCCTGGAACATTTGAGGGAATGTGAACACACCACTATCTTCATTTTAGGCTCTAGTGAATAGCCCTTGTCTTCAACATATGAGGCACATGTGCAGAGACCACAAAGTTGTCAATTTCAACCTCTTATTTACTGCTATTTGATTCACTTATGAGGGGTGCTGTTGCTCCTCTTGGCCTCTAGAGACTTGCTCGCTCTACCTTGCATAGACTTCATACTTTTCCAATACTTTGGCTGTTGCAGATGTTTTTTTCTTCCTTAATCTAAGAGGAATGTCTCACATTCGGGGATTATCCATGTAACTCCCCTTGTACCTTACAATTATTCATTAAAATAGTATCCTTGATCCTAGGCCAACCTCGACTCATTGCTGTTTTGGACACAAACTGTATTTCCAGTGTTTCCTGATTCTGCAGCGTTGGTCTGTCTCTGAGGTAGCTTGGTTGAATTTGAATGAGCCAGCGTCGATTTTCCTATCATGGCTGTCCTTGCCACATTATATATTCCTCTACAGCCAGCAAGCTTCTATATGCCTCATCTATCTTGCATTACTGTATATTTACAGTTATTAACCAGTAGGTTATCATCACTCTTAAGTATGTTCATATAGTTCAGCATAGGTTCATATATCTTCTTTATGACATCACTCTGCCCTTGTCAGATTTCACTTAACGCTCCATGATGTCCATAGGTGCGTGCTAAAGCAAAAACAAAGAGGTGATGGCTGGAAGGTTTAGACTGAATCTTAACCACTGGCATTGCTCTGGGCAACCTTCCAGACCATCGTTCTTTGCCTGCCAAGCCATATGCATATAAGGCTTGGTCCCACCCCAAAAGGGGCAGTCCAGCCCGAACTGCTAGGTCACATCCCTTCTGCACGAGACCACAAGCATCCCCAAACATATTTCAGCCTTGTTGGGCCTCATCAGTGAGGATTAGCTTGGGTCTCTAGGCCCAGAAGGCACGGGACCCACGTCTGGGCATACCCATCCCACTCAGGATGACAAAGCAAAACAAAGAGGTAATGGCTGGAAGGTTTAGACTGAATCTTAACCACTGGCGTTGCTCTGGGCAACCTTCCAGACCATCGTTCTTCACCTGCCAAGCCATTACAGAAGGGGAAAAACCATATGCAAATCAGGCTTGGTCCCACCCCAAAAGGGGCAGTCCAGCCCGAACTGCTAGGTCACATCCCTTCTGCACGAGACCACAAGCATCGCCAAACATGTTTCGGCCTTGTTGGGCCTCATCAGTGAGGAGTAGCTTGGGTCTCTGGAGTTGCTGTTGGTACTCTTGTTCAGACGAGAATTGCCTAGCATTTTGGTGCTGGACTGCCCCAGGGCAGGACAAAGACTGATATGTGTAGGATATATCTCCTCTGTGAAAGATAGTGAGCTAAAGACTCTGGGTAAGGCTCTTGTAACCAGGACTCATGTCTGGCAGAGAGTCTCCCAGGACCCCCCTTATTATTTGCATATTTCAAGTAACTTTGGGTATCACCCTAAGTTACTCGGGGAATCCAGACGTGGACCCCTTGCTCACTATTCTTAGAGAGGCACAGCTACACCCTACTGATGAGGTTCAACCAGACCGAAACACGTGTCTGGGGTTGCTGTTGGTACTCTTGTTCAGAGGAGAATTGCCTAGCATTTCGGTGCTGGACTGCCGCAGGGCAGGACAAAGACTAATATGTGTAGGATATTTCTCCTCTGTGAAAGATAGTGAGCTTAAGACTCTGGGTAAGGCTCTTGTAACCAGGACTCATGTCTGGCAGAGAGTCTCCCAGGACCCCCCTTGTTATTTGCATAGGTGCGTGCTGACATCCTTACATGCAGCATCCTTCCACACTTTCAGTGCAAGGGTACATTCTATATGGCTGTTTATGTGCAAAATGTCTCTCATACACTTGATGCACTAGTGGGATTATACAAGGGGTCCCAGCCATAGCCATTTGTCTGCTGTTCCAATATGTTGGTGGCGAGGGGGCAGGAACTAGTGACAAATCATTCACATGCTCCTCTACAACAGCATCAGTTAAACACGGGTTGCCTTATGTACCTAGAGAGGAGGATGGTAACAGGTTGCGGTCTGATTAATTGGGGCTTCCCTCTCACTATAAAACAATCTGATTTAAAAATTAGCCAAAACTCTTGCTTTAATTTGTATTTGTTTTCCAGTCACCCTGGACTGAGGTGTGTATGGGAGCGCCTCTGATAGGTGGCATAGGTTTATCGTGTGGGCCCCTGGCAGAGAGGGTGACGTTTTCAGCAAATTAGTGCCAAATATATGGCTCTAGGCTTGTCGACTAGAAGTGAGTGGTGGAAAATGTCTAGTTTAATTTTCACACAATCACTCCCATTTATTTATTTTATTCATTTATTATTTATTACAAATTCTGGTATACCGCGCCACATGCCCATGGGCCTCAGGGCGTGCACATACAACAGACAAACAGACAAAACATTCTTAGAAACAATGCAGAAGAACGGTCTTCTGCAGTCAGAGAGCCGGGTTACAGCAGAGATGGAGTTGAGGCAATTAGTCAGGTGGTGGGAAAGAAAAGCACGAATGAGCCCCCATACCCCGCTTGGTCATCTGTGTATGCGAATGAGCCCCCACACCCCGCTTGGTCGTCTGTGTGTGCTTATTAGCCCCCCACCCTGCTAGGTCACCTGTCTCAAGACAGGGTTTGCTTCAGCTCGATGCCACCACCCACCCTATATTGACCTTATGCACTGTACAGTGTTGCCACCCTGGAAGACGGGGGTTGTGTATCATGTCTGTGCAACCCAACCTATAATGACTTTGCATTGTATAATGTTGCCACCCTTTTAAGATGGGGATTGTGTATCATATCTGTGCCACCCAACCTATAATGACATTGTATAATGTTGCCACACTTTAAGATGGGGTTGTGCGTCATGTCTGTGCCACAAAACCTTAAATGATTCTGCACTGTATTGTGGTACTGGCCTTCAAGAAGGGGCTCTACATCATGTCTGTGTCACCTACATTGTCCCTAGACATTGTATGCTACTGCTGCACCTCCAACTGGATCAGACAAACTGTTTATCTTTGCCAGCACTTATTGTCACTAAGTCTGTTTTTCTCACAAGCTCTTATGTAAACCAGTAGGCATTCTTAACAGCGCCACGATGCCCGAGGGCAGTTGTGCGCTTTACAAATGCAAATAAAATAAAAATAAATAAATTAAGAAGTTTTTCAACCTTTTCTAGACCTCTATGTTTGTCGGGATAGCTCTGAGACAAGATGGGAGCAGATTCCAGGCAGTTGGGCTTTGAACATTGAAGCTGTGTCCCCCACCTTCACCAATTTAAATCTGGGTGTTTAAGTAGCTTCTGTGACCTGAAGATACGAACTAGAAAATATGTCTGAAGGCGTGTCACCAAGTATTTGGGAGCCAGGTTGAGGAGACATTTATGAGTCAAGGTAAGTATTTTATGTATAATTCTGAGCTTCACTGGCAGCCAGTGCAGGTCCCGCCTTGACACGGTAATATGAGTACGTCTTGACAAACCAAGGACAGCCGAACTACTACTTTCTGCGCAACCTGAAGGGATGATATATGAGACTGTGAACAGCCACTCAGGAGGCTGTTGCAGTATGCCAGTCGAGAATTGATAAGGACTGTGGCGAGTGTTGCTATGTTTTCGTGGGTCAAAAACGGTTGAATGTTGCATAGGAGTTTGATAATCAAGCCACAGGAAGATCTAGTCTGGTCAACATGTTGATTTATAGTAAGCAAGGCATCCAACACAACACCAAGAGTCTTAACCTTTGTAGCCACGGGAATCGTGGAGCCGAGAATGAAAAAGCTCTTGTAGTCAGGTGAAAGAGATTTCAATTTTGAGCTAGAAGCAACCATCAAGATGCTTTTTGGCATTAAGTGCAAGAGAGTTGGTAGCCATCCAGGTATGGATTGAAGCATAAACAGAGCTGAGAAGGCTAAGTCCTCAGTGTAAGAACCAGAAAGTTTTACGACAACCTTGGTGTCGTCTGCATAATTCGCATACTGGACACCCAGGCTGTCAAGAAGTCTTAGAAAGGGATGATATGGATGTTGAACAGAGTGGGGGGGAGACATGACCCTTGCGGGACACCACACGTAATCAGGCTAGGTTTAGAAAAGATCTCTCTCACAATCACTCTGGCATTTCTAGGGCCCAAAAAAGAGGCGATCCATTGGGTTGCCTTAGACGAACATCCAACTACTGAGCGGAGTCTATCCTCTAGAAAAGCATGATCAACAAGATGAAAAGCAGAGGATAGATCCAACAACATCAGTATTGATGGTTGCATAATATCGATACTCTGCAGCAGGTTAGCCTTAAGGTCTAACATAGACGTTTCTGTTCCATGTCCCTTACTGAATCCAGACTGGTGTGCCAACAGAATGTCATTCCCCTCCACAACGTTCTGAAATTGGATAGAGGCTACTTTAGCCAACATTTTTAAAAGAAAGGGAACATTTGTGATGGGGCGATAATTGTCCACTGAGAAGTGATCGAGATTCTCTTTTTTTTTTAAGGGGGGTGTCCCAGGATTCTTTTAAGAATAAAGGAACAGTCCCCTCTGCAAAGGAGAGGTTCATGAACTTTGTTACCCATGGACAGAACAGAGCACATCCATACATTTTCATGATGGAGGTTTCAGAACAGGGAACAAAGGAGAAAGAAATAGAAGTAGGTATGGTAGATTCCCATTCTGTACTCCCCACATGAGATGTGGCATTGCTATGGCAGGCATCCCTGGTAGAACTGAATGTTGGTTTGTTGTGAAGTGACCTTATTGATAAATGAGTCATGAATAGACTGGCACCAGTCTTTATCTTTCACTGGGTCCTGCATAGAACATGGCTTACACTTGAATTCGCATACTATTGAGAAAACTTCCTTCAAACTGGATTTTGCATTAAAAATCTGATCATTATATGAGGAAGATTTGGCCATGATAATGCCATCCTTGTATTGTTTCACCAGAGTTTTATAGTTGGACAGAGTTGTTGCTGGTGTTTTTTTTTTGTGCCAGCAACTTTCCGCTTTTCGTTTCTTGCGTCTAAGCTGTATTATATTGTCATTAAACCAGCCTTTATGGATGGATTCACTTTTAATGTGCCGATCTTCTAAAGGGGCTAGCTGATTAGTGACTTCCTTGAGAGTATTAGTAATGTGGCGAGATAGCTCATCAGCATTGTGAAAATACTCCAAGGTACCCAACTTCCCACAAAGCAGAGGGGAGAGGTTTTCAGGGGTTAAGGACTTCTGGTTATGCATGCGCACAACAGTTCTAATATTAGTGTCAAGTCTTGCCATGGATTTTGGAAGAATAATGTCAAATGATAACAAAGAGTGATCGGACCAAATGCATGGGGAAACAATCAAATTGGTCAACGAGAGACAGTGGACCAAAATCCAGTGAAGGGTATGACCAGCAATATGGGTGGGGGAGCGAACCATTTTCAAGAAACTAATAGTATCGATAGCACACATTAGTGAGGTGGTGGCAGCATCGGTGGGGGGCATCAAACCAATACATTAAATCACCCTTTGAAAGGTTTAAGAACTGCTCTTTAAAAAATGGAAGAGTCCTCGGGGGTCTATAAATAACAATGATGGTAAGCAACAAGTTATCTGTAATCTTCAATTTCACCAGGAGAGATTCGCAATCCACGGGGGATTTGTGTGGAATTACGTGAAACTTTAGAGAGTTTTTTAAGACCAAGGCTACTCCACCATCCCTACCATAGTACGGTCAGCGCGGAGAAGAGAGTAGCACTTAGGAACGGCAAGGATTGCTTCGGATGGCATAGCTTCATCAATCCAGGAATCAGTTACAGCAAGCAAATTGGGGCTAGTGGACAATAAAGGGTCAACAATCTCTACACCGTAAGGGTGCAGAGAATGGGTATTAAGGAGTGCCGCTTGAAGAGAGGGAGTACTATTGATGGAGTCTATAGGTGGAGTAATGGTGTACATGATTTGTGAGGGCACAGCCACCGTGGCATCAACAGGCCTACTGGGTCTGCCACTTTGGTATTAAAGATGCCTTGAGATTTAATGACAGTAGCCATCATAGGAGGCTGGTCAATACAATAAGGCTTAAGATTGTCAGGGGCCTTGGAATTTACATCAGGGTCAATGCTTGCTAAGCGATTGACAGGTCTGGGTCAATTGGGGGGCTGTGAAAAGGATATATCAATATCCTGTTGTTTAACTTGTATTTGTGCCGCAAGCCTGGCCTGTCTATTTCACTGAATGTTCATGATTAGGTCTACACAGACTAAATGAATAAAAGATATAAATGAAGTGCACAGCGAAACCTAACGTAAGTGGAAAAGGAGCCAAGTACGTCCGGAGGAAGGATGAACGCATCTGGCACGTACCAGAGACAAACCAGAACTAACTGGCCAGTCGCGCCAGGGCAGCAGTCGTGCCTGGAGGTGGGATTTATGCAACGCGGGAACAACAAGAATCCTGGGAGATGTTGTCCGGGGCGAGCATGCAGTGTACTAACGCTGATTCAAATCGCTCAGGGACTGCAATACAAAACAATTGGGAACTGAAGTTACAATGGATGAAGGGAACATATAATGGAGTTAGAGAGGTTAAGGAGACAATTTAAAATGTACAGACTAAGAGCACAGTAAAAGCAGAATAAGAGCAATAAGACAGAATAAATCATGTAAAATGCACAAGAGACAACAGGGTATAATTTAGGGACTGTTCCCCCATCTGGTCGACCAAATTCTCTTCTTCAGTCGACTTAATCTTTTCTTTGAACTGTTGTTTCTTTGGGATCCATATCTTTGTGATCCCCTCAGGTGGTGACCTGCATTCTTTATATGTTCATCCACACTCCAGGTCATGTAGCAACAATCTCCAGATGGTGGACTGACTTTCCAAAGTCCTAAATATTTTTTATGATCCTTGGGGTAGTAGAACTTTGTTCCTGGAGGTGCAAGAGTCCTTTTTTATATTCTCACAGGTACTGGCTTCATTCTGCATTTGCTCTGCAGTTTCAGTATCTATATAAATGATCACCTTCATTCCAATATCCTTCTTGTCTGTGTTCTGGCATTGTCCCAAGATGATCCTTATAAGACAAAATCCTAGCAATACAAACACTAAGATTGATTCAAGTAGCTTGAAGGCATTCGCCAACCATGTTGCAACCATGAAAACAGAGATGTAAACAAATCATCCTCCTCAGTCTCATCTACTTCATCCACCATCTTTGTGTGTAGGGTTGACAACATTGTTATTGCTTCTGTCAGAGTTCCATTTTCTTTATCATGGGCAGGAATAAATGCACAGCAATAAAGAGCGATGTTGGTGCACACACCTCTGTTTATTGCTGTGTTTAAGTCCAGGACATACCTGTTCTGGAGGGACATAAACCTGATTGCCCTCATTTCTTCTCTGATCACATTAAATCCTTTTATTGTCATATTGATCATCTGCAGCAGCTCCCATCTGGTGATCTGCAACCACCTGGCATTCACTGCAGCCTGAATTCCTGGCATGAAGATAGCTGTAAATATCCCTGCTGTTCTGCTGAACAGCTTATCCTCATCTGGAATATCATGGTATGCTTCTACTGATTTTGCTGATAAGTAATTCTCTCTCTTTTGTTGGTGTCTGCGGAACAAACTTCTCTTCCTCGGGTGTGCATCCATCTTTGGAAAATGTGTTACCTGCAAGTCACTGTGTGTTACTACCAAGGCTGGCATACTTATCGGTACAAATGAACACACTCCTCCCATTTTGGTGGCAATTTCATATATGTTCTTGAGCCACAGGCCCAATAGTGGTCTATAAGGACTGATGTTCCTTCCTTCATGCCTGGGATGTCAAAAACTCAGAAACACTTGAGATTTTCTCCAACTTTGATTGTGCCCTTATTTCCGAAACATACGGGCACATTTTTCAGGGGTAATATTTGCAAGGGTCTCCTCTCATGTCCGATCCATGTTAACAATCTTGCTGTCTTAGGCCATTGGTCTTTGCATTCCTTCTCTGAGTTCATCACATCTTCTTCCCACTGTCCTGTTAATGCGAGTGTCTTAAATATAACCGATTCATCAACCCACCCTTCAGCAGTGAGCATGGCTCCTTTAATTTATAGCTGGCCTCTTTTCCCGCTTTCTCGTCTTTCCTCCCTAGTCTTGTCTTCACATTGGAGCATCTTATTTTCTTCTATCTTGATCCCTGCTCCATTTATTCCAAGCTGTTCATATTTTATTTTTCAATGCTTTGTCTCTTGGTTTTCTCTTGACCTTATATCTCGTACATAATTGTCTTCTCTTTGAAACATCTTTTTTTTCACCCATATTATGGATGCTGTTCTGCCTTTGAATTGTCGTCTTGTCAGGCAAAGTGCAAGGGGAGCCAGGAAATGTGCCCTTTTCACTGATATTTCTGTTACTATGAATATGTAAGATGTTCCCAAAGCATAAGGTATAAGGGAACACACAGAACAGCTTTCATCTGACACTCTTCTCCCCATCTTTTTCATCTTCCGATACCAAAGATTATTTTTTAAATGAGATGAATTGTCAAGACATGTATTTATATTTTCATGGTTCTCCTCAATATCCCCTTTAATTTGAGACCATAGAAGTTTAGTGATATAATAGAAAAAGCTGTCTGTGGCTCTAGTGGGAAAAATAGTAGTTGTTTCATTAACATCCTCCATATCTGTATTGTCCTTTTTGATATCTCTAAACATCAACATAATAAGGAGGACAGAACAAATGATAATGCAGACTGGAAAGTCTCTTGCCTTTGAGGGCCTGATGTGTTCAAACAGCAAAACAAAGGTTCCTTTAACCAAATTAAAGTTCTATAGGGTGATAATGGTTCAACCCTGTGTCCCCCTTTTCTGGGCGATGACGCCTCTGTTACCTCAACGTAAAGTTTCATTCGCACGGTAATGGGGCGGTAATGATTCACCTCTGGGTCTCCCTCTTCTGGGTGTAACCCCTTCCGATTCTTTCGGTCTCCCTCCACCAGGTTCACTATAGCTTGGGTCTCCCTCTTCTGGGCGCTGATCCTTCTCAAATCTTTCAGCCTCCCTCCTCCGGGTTCACTATGACTTCCCTGGTTTCCACAAATCTTCAATGTCCTTTTAATAGTTCAACATGGACATCCCTCCTCCAGGTCCACTCTTGTTAATACACTGTTTAATGGGACTTTGAACTTTGCCCCTCTTCACTGGCATCCCTCGGTCGGTTCACTCTTGCCATCTCACTATTCTCTTTTGCTTTCAATTTTGGCTTTCACATTCACCAATCCTTGGGTGACTTGGATCCCCCTCTGCAGGGCTCCGACCCCTCTCGATTCTTAGTCTCCCTTCACCTGGTTCACTGTGGCTCTCGATTAGGGTGATAGTGCTTCACACCTGGGTCCCCCTCTTCTGGGCGCTGACCCCTCTTTACTTTCACAGTTCACGTTTACACTGTTCAATGTTTGCGGGATTCGCCTCCCTTACTTTTTAACAGTTTGCAGATCAAAGTCTTTCGATTGGACATGGATTTTGGCTTGATCCTCAGTTTGACCACTTTGACCTATTTAAGTGGCACTCCTATGACCTTCTGTTATCTGCATTTCTCTTTGATGGGATCGACCAGAGTCTCTTGCATAAGCACCCACGTGGTGCTGGTCTCCTTCTTTAGCTGGTCTCATCAGAACACTTTTTACTGTTCTTTTACATGGTTCAAACTTGCCACTTTCGCGATTCTCACTCCACACAGCCCGGTGCTTATCTGTTCTCCCCTCGACTCACCGGCTGTGATAAACCGTTTCGCTTTTCTCTCTCTGGAGTCAAGGCCGGTACCACGGGGGCAGGAGCTTCCCTCACTCTTGCTTATTAGTGTAGGCTTGCCCCGTCTACCGTTGATATCTGCTGCAAGACAATTGTGCTATTGTTCATGGTCTTAGCCTCTCTTCCACGAAGGTTCTGTGGGTCTGGGTCAAAAAGGGCAAGGTTGTATCCCTCCTCGCCACCCTCTCGATCCCTGCCGTACTGAACACATCAGGTCCCTCTGTGGGCTGTCCTATTGTGGGTATAAATTAATCCCCGTACCTGTGAAAGGATTTCCTCCTATCATAGTCACACTCCCAGTTTGGGTGCAGTGCTTGTTGGGCTCCTGGGTTCATGTTCCATTGTGGTAATATAGCCTGGTGTGTCTGCGCCTGCTGGGGTTGTACCTTCTGTGCTTGCATGGGTGCTTGCCCTTGTGGCAATTGCATTTGCAATGGTGCTTACTGCTTTTGCTGGGGTTGTGGTACATATGTTTGAGCCTGTGTGTGATCTGGAGCATAATATTCCTGTGGTTCTGTATAATATTGTGGAGCAAAACCCACCCCCCTCTTTGAGCTTTCTGATTCTTTTACATGCCTCCTTTGCTCCTGCATGTTCTGGCTATGTGTCCTATTCTGCGATTTCAACATTGTTGCGACTGTCCACCATTAAAACCTCCTCTTCCCTGAGGGTTTTGAAATCCATCCTGTCCTCCGCCTCTAGGCTCATTCCCTCTTCCTCTTGGCCATAAATTGTACTCACGCTGATCCTTGGGGTATGCTACATTGTTATGCTGTGCTGATTGCATTTCTTGTGTCACCACACCCTTGTTGCTTGTCAATACCACTCCCTCTATAGCGAGTTTAGATAACTTTTTCGGGACTAACTTTGCCTCTTCCTGATTCCTGCCTACAGTTTTCTTTTTATTCTTCTCCTGTAACAATTGACAGTGATGCTCAATCGTAAATTGTATTTCTGGCCATGGCTTTGCTTCCATTCAAACCTGTTTCTTGAATTGCTGTTGCACTGGCTCGGGCAGCCCTTGACACAAAATGTGGTAAAATAATGCCACTGTTTTATCCCATGCTTCACGCATCTCAAGACGCCATTTCTTTTGAATATCTTGAATAAAACCGACAGAGTCTTCGTCCCCCACCCCATTTTCCAAGTCATAATTCGCACCCATGTCTGCTGAATCGGGATATTGTACTCTGAGCGCCCGCCATACATCTGCTCTGAAATTTTTAAATGGCGCTCCATCATGCATTGTGTTTTGTGCAGTTACACCTGCGTATCCTGCATCAGCTCTCTCCCATATGATAGTACTAGCAAGCCTTTTATGTCACCAATAGCTAACGTCATCCCCGATGTCATCCTTTGCAACTCATAAATCCATTTTCCCACACCGGGAGTCAAACTTGGCAATTAACATCTCAAAATATATTTTTCCTTTTGTGGCCACATTATATATTGTGATCGTCCCCCCCCTTTTCCAATAAAGGTATTTGTAAAAATCTCAGTCCATAATCATACTTACCTACACTCCTCGTCTTCCAGGTGGGGCTAGTCTCACCCATGTGTGTCCTTCCTGGTAGTGACCTTAATGTGCTTACATAAGGCAGGGATACAACACCAGTACTGCGCGATCGTGCTTGTGGTCGCTCAGTGTATGGTGTCGTTTCTGGTGTTCTTTCTTATAGGTCTGACGAGTTTATCCCTTTTTTACACTTGATTCATTTTAAAACCTGCATGCGACCTCTCTTCGCGCCTTCTTGTTCTCCTCCCTTTCTTTGTCTGACATCATTATGCCCCAACTCATATGGCTGTTGTCCTCCCCCACATCATCAAGATCTAATCTGTTTAAAGACAGCATTCTGTATCCGTCTGTTATGGCGTCATCTGACCTACCTTCAGATGGCCTTGATAGAGATCCTACTTTGTTCTCTTGGAATTTATACCCGTCTTTATCCCTTATTTGGCTATATACATTCCCAAGTCTTTGTACTATATCTTACTTATCCTGCTCATCAGTCCATGCTGATCTCAGCATTGCTTGCAGCTCCCTGTGGGACTGTTTTGCGCCTCTCTCATCCTCCAATCATTTTTGGCATCAATCGGTAGTATTCTCTTATGACATAGATATTCAATCTGGTCTTTTAATCCCCTATTCCTGTTCATTTCTTCTTCTCCCCTCCTCATCTCCCTCAATTCATCTTGCTCTCGCCTTATTTGCAACCTACGTACTTTCATTCATTGGGCTTCTATCTCTTCTCATTTCTTCTCTTCTAATCTCTCTTTTTCTTTCCTTGCCTCGTATCTTCTTTGTTCTTCCCTTCACTTGCATTCTTGATGCCTCTCTTCTTTGTATGCTCTTTAATCATCTTTCTCTTTCTTATCCTGCTCTTCCCTTTCTTCTCCCTCTCGAACCCCATCAATGCCCTTATTATCTAGTTTAAGCAATATTTGTCCTCCCATCCATTCATTCTGTGCCATTGTTATTCCCTTAGCTTTATCCTTTATTTCTTTCTGTTTCCTGCTTTTTCATCTATCTCCGTCTGTCTATCCTGTCTGAACTTTCTCTCATCACACTGTTTAAATTCATCACGTGTTGATGTATCTTTACGTTCATACCCGATGCTGCTTTTAATTCCTTTAAAGGAACAAAATCCCTTCTCCTATATGTGCATGCTTTTATCTTCAGGAGGGGAAAGGTGACCCGAAGGCATTTTATCCTCCCCTTTATGCTGATTTAGCATCCACTTCTTCTTGGCTGTATCTTCTTTCTCACTCTGGTACATCTTCGATAGTTCTAAAATGGCCTGCCTTTTCTGTGTATTTTTTATTTGGGGAATGCAAATATGTTGTCATATGCCGCAATATGGTTTTTGACAGCAAACCCTCCTGAAGCCACAGCATGAGTGTCTTATTAGTCGTGCCTCAGACCCATTCCGAATGATATTTCCTTATCTTCGCTGTGTATCTCAGCAATGTCCTGCACAAATGTAAAAGAGGAGTGTCCACAATAATGATGAAACGGTTTTGACTGTCAATACTTACCCGTCCTTTTATTCGATTCTTTATTTTATCAAATATACCACACCGATCAATTTGTGCAGGCACCATCAATCACCGCTTATACTCTCCAAAAATAGTTAAATTACACTTTAAAAAAATAAATCTATACAATGATGTTCTGTTTGCTCCTTTGTTTACACTTTCTATCAATTCCTGTTATCTTGTTCTTGATTTTTTTGTATTTTAAGAATCTCTTCTTTATGTATATATTAATTACCTTTGAATTTTACCCTCCTGGTTGACGTCAATGTCTTGGTCAAATGTTCATCAATCTCCTTCATGTTTTACTATGCTTTCATATTTATTAGTCTAGACACAACAAAAACTTTGTATTGACATATTTATAACCCCACACATATGCACTTTTAAAATTTGACTGTTTACGCCTTCCTTTACTATTTTTAGTAAATCTATCTCTTCAAAATAACTCCATTTTGGAGTTTGATACACACTCTTCTGCGGACCTTGCCTCAAGACTCCTTATCACCCCTATTTGGAGTCTTTACTCTAGTGCATACCCTTCTGCTCCCCCTTGAAACTAGAAATCGAGTTATCTACTTCTTGTCTTTATAATTTCCCCAAAAATCCTGCTACTTTTGTCTGTATTATTTACAACACAATCCCTCCCCCTATTTTTGTCACCTTCATATCTACTTACATCTGTGACTCAGCTCGAGTCCCTCAGCATCGACTCTGCCTCAACCCACCAGTTTGATTTCCGTCCATGGGGAACCTGTGAGGACCGGACAGGCAATTCACCCTTCAGAGGAGAAATATCCTTTTGCCTATCAGTCTATGTCCCACCCACAAGGGCTGTCCGGCACCGAAATGCTAGGCAAATGTCCTTTGAACAAGAGTACAATCAGCAACCCCAGACATGTGTTTTGGCCTAGTCAGCCCTCATCAGTGAGCTGAAGCAGAGCCTCTCTAAGACAGAGTGAGCAAGGGGTCCACGTCTAGATTACACTGGGTTACTTAGGGTGAAAACCCAAGTTTTAAAAAGTTACAAAGAAGTGTGGGAGCCCCTCTACTGCGAACAAACATGAGTGATATAAAAATGTATATGTCTCCTCTGTGAATAGTACAGTGAGCAAAAACGTGGTTTTAGACCCTCCCGAGTGGCTGTGAACTTCTGAAATAAGATGCAATTCACAATGAACTGTGCAATGTGTTCCAATAAATTGGGAGCCAACCAGTCCTCTGCAAAGGTGGCAGCAAGACTTTTTCAGGTTATATGTGTGGGGTAATGCAGCTGCGCAAGTGTGACTTTCAGTACTGCCGCTGGCATCAATGGCTTTCCAGTGCTTTCCTGTCTCCATATTGCTTCCATGGGGGATAAAGAACACCCCCTATGTTTCCATAGCTCCTGCTCTTCTTGTGGGCTCGACCCTGTATCTCTATTATTTGTGTAATTTACAACAAATTAAACCCATCTCTTACTAACATGCTTCTTTTTAGTACTTCCTTAACATTTTCAGTTTCGAAACTCAATATTTCTAAAGAATATGCAACCCTTTTGACTTCTAAGTCTGCGGCTTCAATTCTGCGAGAGATAGTCTGTTTGTTTAGTATGCGCTGCACATTTTACGACCACTATGGCTACTGGGAGTTGTAGTGTCTTAATGAGCCTGCCCAATAAAGATGCATGTTGCACTGGAGTGTTATGTGCACGGAGATAACCCCTCCTTTTTCAATGTGACAGCCTTGCATGTACGGTTGATGTCACATAGGTGGAGTCACTGTAAACCATCACTTCCTGACCCTGGTGTTTATTGAGTGTAACAATAAGTGCTACCAATTCTTCTGCCTGTGCTGAAAAATGGGACAGTAGTTATGCACTCGCCACTACCTGAAATTCACCATTTAATCTGTGTCTTAGAACTGCAGCTCCTGAATGCCTTTCCCCACTAGTCTGGTCAATTTTTGACAAAACATCAATAAAGAGAATCTCCCCTCCCGCTATAGCACTTTCTTTCACATGAGGGACATCATCATAAAATTCAACATAATTAGTGCAATTGTGTACATGATGACCTTATTCTACAGGTTCAGCTACAAACGTGGCTGGGATCACAATTTTACACCTCACAATTGTAATTGTTGGATTTGAAATCATTACTTCATATGCAGAAGCTCTTTGTGTCATGAATGTACTTTTGGCTTTCTCTAAAATGGCAAATAAGGGGTGCTCCACATATATCATCATTTCACAGCCCATCGTAAAACTTGCAGACTTCTCAATCGCAAATGCGGCAGAAGCCACAGATTGTTCACATGGAAAATGTCCTCTCATGACTGGATCTAAAATCCCACTGTAAAACACCACATTTTTATACCCTAGTGTTCTTTGTGTGAGTAGTACTGTCATTACTGACCCATTAGTGTTCTAAAACAAATACAATTCTTCACTATAATTGGGGATTCCTAAAACTGGAGCTGTACAAATTGGTCTTTTAAAATCCTCGAATCCTTCCTCCATTTCTTCATTCCATTCTATCTTTTCCTTACCAACTTATGCTTTCTTAAGTGTTTGCAAAAGCGGTTTTGTGTGTGTGCTGTAGTTGAACACCCAGGCCCTGCAATAATTCCATAAACCCAGGAACTGCTGCATTTGCCTCACTGTGTTTGGTTTTGGTGTTTGCATGATAGCCTGAGCACTCTCAGGTAACACTTTTTTTCCTTCATGTGAAATTAACTGACCTATGTACACCACCTATTTGTGGCAATACTGTAATTTCTCCTTGTTTACTTTGCATCCCTTGTCTGCTAATATAGTCATTAACTGAACAGAGTCTTGTCTATATTCATCTGTTTCACTACAGATTAATATGTCATCTACATACTGAATTACTGCACTCTTGAGTTCAATGTTACCAAAATCCATCTGTAGGACCAAATTAAAAATCAACAGGGACTCACAGTATCCTTGAGGTAAATTAGTATGTTTTAGTCTCTTTTGTCTGAACGTAAAGGAAGTAAGGTCTTGCAAGTCTTTGTGCAACGGGATAGAGAAAAACACATTTTTCAAATCAATCAACATGAAATACTTAGCTTCAACTGGAATGCGACACAAAATATTGAAGTATTCAGAACTAATGGATACTCTACTTCTACAATCTGTTTAAGAGGGCACAAGTCCTGGATAGATCTCCACAACCCTCCTTTCAATTTTTTAATCAGATACACTGCAGTATTGGACAGGGACTCTGAAGGCATTAGGATTTCCTGTTTCATCAACGCTGAGTCTCAAATATGCCTTCATCAGTTTCTTGAGACATTGGGTACTGTTTTGCTCAGGGTAGAATTGCTCCTGGCTTGAGTTTTATTTTAACCTCCCCTATTCCCTTCAATATGCCAACATCATATGGGCCTGGAGTCCAAAGGACACTTGGCATCTTTTCTATGTCTTCCTGAAAGAACGCTGGTCTTTGCAGCATCAGTGCCATTCACTGTGGGATTTCCTATTTCTCAATCTGTATCCAGTATGTAATGCTTATTAAAAACATGACCTCATCATCTGTACATTTATCTCTGAACATATCCGCATTTGTTATGTCAGTCAATCTGTAGCCCTCCTCAAGAGCTATCACTGTTCTCCATTCTCTGCCTTTGTCATCTACTCCTTCAAGCATTGTGATTTCCCTTCGTACTATAGCTGCTTCTAATTCTGTAGCAATAGCCTGCCCTTCTTCCACATCCATAGGTACTTGTGGTCTAAATAAAACTTCATCAGGTATCCTCACAATTTTCCCTACTAATCCAGGTAGCCATGTTAATAAAATGCTCACCTCATACATGATTACTTCTGGATTTACCAGAACTCCTTGTAGAGCCACTTGTCCTGTAAATGCCAGTATAAACTCTCCTACATTCAAATAGTGTATTCCTGCAGTGGAGCACACTATTCCTTGATCAGTGAATGAAATTGTCATGTTAGGTTTTGTCATCAAATCTCTACCCAGAATGTTAACTGGCATTTGTCACGAATATAACAAGGGGACAAGCATGTCACATTCCCCTATAAAAACAGGTAATTTATCAGTACAAGGAACTAAATGTGTTGCTCCAGAGAACCCCAGAGAACCCTTGAGCATTCATGGCAATTCCTGACATTGGGTATGTTCCCTCCCTTATACAAGATCTTATTGTCCCGGTGTCTACAAGAAAAGAAAAAGATTTGCCTCCTATCGTCACATCAACCCTTGGTTCCTCTTGGGGTTCTGGTGTTACGGATAGTACTGAAAACATCAAGCCACCATGTGAGCTGTCCTATTGAGAGTACAGATTTGTCCATCTCCCTGTAAAAGTGTTCCCTCCTACCACAGTGGCAACCCCTATCCTAGGTGTTAGGATTTTCCCTGTGTTCACATTCTGTTGTAATAAACAGTATGTATTGTGAGAAACAGAAGAATAATTATGAATATGATACATGTCTATATTATAGAACAATACATCCAACTCCAGCAACAGTGGATTCTTGCACGTATCTGTGATCTCTCGTTGTTTGCCACTTTATTATTATTGATATCAATATTTCCCATCTTGCCTGTGATTTACTATAAAGGATGGAAAAAATAACTTTAATCAGATAATCTCATGAAATATTCTGGCAGTTGTTGAATCAGTTCCACCAGTTACACAAGCAGCTGGCTGATTGCAGGCCAATTGATAGGATTCCAAATGAACACTAAAGTGTTTTCCTTACACCAAACTAGATAAGGATGAGCTTCAAGCAAGTAGTAAAAGATCAAGGGCAGTAAATTATGAATGTTGTCACTTGATAGAATCATTCATTCATTCAAAGAGACGTTTAGGCAGTAGACGAATCTGCTTGATGATCTCATGTGTTAGTCAATTTATTGCAGGTCGATTCCTGGGATCCCAAAAAAATACAGGAGTACTGGTCTGTCGTCCAACAAGATAAGGATGCTCTTGAAGCAGAAAATAAAGGATCATGCCAAGCAGTTTGTGGGCATTTTCATCTGATAGCACCATCTGTACTTTCCGTACAGAACTCAGGTAGCTGGAGGATCTGCTCAATAATGGCTGGGAGTAGTCTCCTCACAATAGGACCATTTTTAGGATCTTGCAGAAACAGGTGAATGTCACAAGTTCTCCCAACCAGTGGAGGATATGCACGAAGAATGAAGAGGAAATCAGCAAAAATGATCTGATGAGTGGTTCCATTAGACACCACCATGGGTGCCTCTAAAGAAAAATTTGGTAAGAAAGGAGTCAGGGAAACTGTTCCCTTTTCCAGTCGTAGAAAAGGAATTCGAAATTTGGCAATTTTCTTCTTCAGGATCTTAATACCTCAGAGTCCAAGGTTAGAAAACTCCTGTGGTTCAAGAACAATAACATTTTCACTCCTTGCTTAGCAGCTACAAAGAGTGTCTCTGGCAAAACCACAGTTCAATGTACTCTTTATCTGTCTACTTGAAAGTCTCTTCATCCTTCTTCCTCGTCATCGATCTAGTCTGCATGTGCTGAACTTCTTCTTTGTGGCTTGCTTCTGAATGGGGTGGGTGTGCAGTGGTTTCTCCAGCGTAGAGTTTTACATCCCCCAGGTGTATCCATGCGCATCTCCCTAGTACCTTCACTGTCGATGGAGTAACGTCCTCCACTATGAAAGGGCC
The DNA here is from genome assembly GCF_040938575.1 of Ambystoma mexicanum. Lineage (NCBI taxonomy): Eukaryota > Metazoa > Chordata > Amphibia > Caudata > Ambystomatidae > Ambystoma > Ambystoma mexicanum. The sequence goes on from NC_090928.1 coordinate 61,632,600, forward strand.
GTTAAATCTGGGCCCATGCCATTTTCACATAAAATTCCTAATCAAAATGTTGTCACCTGGGAATAGTATAGGTATAGGTAATTCTTGAAATTTGGTTGCTGTATGGTCTTCATCTGTGTTCTTGACCGGCACCCCATCCGTTTGACTTGGTCTGAAATGACAGCGATACTTGCGGTCATACATGTTCAATCCGCATGTAGTTCATTTCCTAACAATTCTGCTGTTGTCTGGGCATCACTTCTAGTCCTCGATGAAGGAGTGAGAGGTGTTCTCATTCGACTCCATGTAACTAGTTCATGGGGTGTGAGGTGATGGTCAGAGCCAGGTTGGTTCCTCAATGCATACAATGCAAGGGGCAAGCAATGCAGCCATCCCTTTTTCAATGTTAATTTTAGTTTGGCTATCCTCTCTTTGAGCAGACCTTTGAGTCTCTCACATATTTCTTTCACTTGCAGATGATAAGCAGAAGAAAACGTATGCTTAATTCTCAATAATAAACGTATTTGCTCAAAAACCTCATTCACAAAATGTGGGCCATTATCTGATCTCAACACCTCACATATTCCCCATCTAGGAAATACAAGTGGCATAAGGGTGTGTGCATGCACTGTCCTCGATCCACCTAGAGAAGGGTCACACCACCACTATCATATACCTATATCCTTTACATACCTCTAGCATATCAACATAGTTGATATATAAATGCTGAAAGGACCATTTGGTCAAGGAATAACTCCTCTGACTTTTTGCAGCGTGTGCCCAGCAGTAAACCTTTGACATATGATGCAATTTACTACATAAAAAAGCAACGTGTTCTAACAGGTTCGGTACGAACCAGTCCTCCGCAATGGTTTCTGCAAGGCTTTCTCTACTGACATGCACAGGGTAGTGTAGCTGTTCCAATGCCAACTTTAATAAGGCTACAGGCATCATTGGTTTATCAGTGCTTTCCTGTAGCCACAGTGCCTCGAAGGAGATAAAGAACACCCCCTCCATGTCCACAGATCTTTCTCATCCTGTGGGGCTCCACCCTGAACTTCCATCAATTGTGTTTTCGACAAATGGTTAAAGCTTTAATTAACAATCATCATCATCACCCTTCTTTCTTACACATCAGGCGTATCAAAGCTCATTATATCAGGTGAATAAGCAACTCTTTTTGCAGCTTCGTCTGTGGCTTGGTTTCCATGTGAAATAACATCTGTTCTCTTAGTGTGCGCTGTGCACTTAACTACTGTGATGGCTACTGGGAGTTGTAGTGCTTGAATAAGTCTGTCCAATAGGCAGTGTGCTACACTGGAGTGCCGTCCGCTCGGAGGGAGCCCCTCCTTTTCCAACATGCTAGCCCTGCATGTACCGTTGACATCACATAGGTGGAGTCACTGTACAACGTTACCTCCTGGTCTGCGTGTTTCTCGAGCACGACAATTAGCACCACTAATTCTGCAGCCTGTGCTGAAAAGTGAGAGGGTAGTCGTGCACTTGTCATTACTTCAAATTTCCCATTAGCGCTGTGTTTTACCACAGCAGCACCTGAATTTCTTTGTCCATCAGTTTGTTCGATCTTCGAGAAACCATCAAGAAAGAGAATTTCCCCCGCTGCTAGAGCATTTTCCTTCACCTTCGGGATCTCATCATAAAATTCTTCATAATTCGAGCAGTCATGTACCCGCTTGTCCTCTGCCAGTGGTTCAGCTACAAATGTGGCATGGTTCACTGTTTTACATCTGACTATTTTAATTGCTGGATTCAATATAAACACCTCATAAGCAAAAGCTTTTTGAGATGTCAATGTACCTTTAGGTTTCTCCAAAAAAGCAAATAAAGCATGTTCAACAAATAACGTCATGGAACACCCCATTACTATACTGGTAGATTTCTCAATAGTGAATGCAGCGGGTGCCAACGATTGTTCACAAGGGAAGTCACCCCTCATTACTAGATCCAAAATCCCACTGTAATATGTCATGACTGTTCAATTTGTGTGCAAAAATAAAAATAATTTCTCTGAATAATTGGGAATCCCTAAAATGGAGCTGTGCAAATTGCCTTTATTAACTCATCAAACCCTTCCTCCATTTCCTCATTCCATACAATCTTTTGCTGATTCTGCTGTGCCTTTTTCAGGGTTTGCAACAATGGTCTTGTGTAAGAGCTATAATCAAATACCCATGCCCTGACATAATTGCACAGTCCTAAAAACTGTTGCACTTGCTTTACCGTGTGTGGTTTAGCTGTTTTCAATATTGGCACAGCCCGTTCAGGTGTAACTTTTTTTCCCTCATGCGACATTAACTGTCCTATGTATAACAATTCTTCTTGGCAACACTGCAATTTCTCTTCATCCACTTTATATCCCTTCTCTGTTTGCATAATCATTAGCTGAACTGAGTCACATCTGCACTCTTCTTCTGATTTGCTGCAGACCAGAATATCATGTATGTATTGCAACACAACACTTGGCAAATTAATATTGTTTAAGTCCATCTGCAGGACTCTATTGAAAATCGATGGAGACTCACAATACCATTAGGGAAACCTTGTGCTTTTCAACTTAGCCTGATGAAACCTAAGTGACGTCAGCTCCTGAGAATCTTTATGCAAAGGGATTGAGAAAAACGCATTTTTCAAGTTAATCACAGTGAAACATTGTGCCTCAACGGGGATACTACTAAGGATCGTCGCCGGGTTGGGAACTAGAGGAAACTCAGTTTCTAAAATCTGGTTAATCAGCCTCATATCTTGAATTAAACACCACAACCACCCCTTACATTTTTTGATAGGGTACACAGCGGTATTGCAAGATGATTCTGACTTCACTAAGATTCCTTGATCCATCGTGGTGGATATTGTCGTCTTAAAAATACCTTTGTCCACCTCTCGAGACCTGGGATACTGCCTTGATTAAGGTCAAATTGCTCCTGGCTTTAGCTTAATCTTAACTTCTCCAACCGCCTTTAATAGGCCTATGTCATATGGGCCCCTAGTCCCTAAGGAAACTGGCACTGTCGCCATATCTTCATAAACAAATGCAGAACACTGTCGTACTATCATCATTTTATGTGGAACCTCGCGCCTTTCTGCCCTGACCCAATATGTAATGCTCTCAAATACTATCTCGTCGTGTGTCGGATCATCTTTAAATATATCCGCATTAGTGACGTCAGTCAATCTGTAACCCTCCACAATAGCAATCACTGTTCTCCATGATCTGCCGTCATCATCAAATCCTATGAGCACGGCCAATTCTCCTTGCACTACAGCTGCTTGCAACTCTAAGGGAAAACCTGTCCCCCCTCTTCATCCATTGGAATCTCTGGCCTAAAGAGAAATTCATCAGGTATTCTCATAGTCTTACCCACGATACCAGGCAGCCATGTTAACAAAATGCACACCCCATAGTGAAATCCTTCTGGTTCTAATGGCACTCCTTGTATGGCTATTTCTCCTGTAAATGCCATAATAAGTCCCCCCTTGTTTAAATAATGTATTCCTGGCATTGAACACACTATGCCTTCATCAGTGAAAGAAATCATCATGTTTAGTTTCGTCATTAAATCTCGGGCCAGTATATTAACTGGTGTCTGTCGTGAATACAACAATGGAACAGACATATCACATTCTCCTATAGATACTGGCAATTTTTCAATAAAAGGAACCCTACTTGTAGCTCCTGAGAATACATGAGCATTCATGGCATTACCCGATAATGAACATTTTCCCTCTCGTATACACGAGCGAGTTGCACCCGCATCTACTAAAAAAGAAAAGGATTTGCCTCCTATAGTGACGTCAACCTTTGGTTACTCTTGCGGATTGTGAGGAACAGATAGTACTGAACACATCAAGTCACCCAGTGAGCTGTCCTCTTGTGGGTAAATACTTATTCCTGTGCCTGTGAAAGGATTTCCAGCCTCGACAGTGACACCCCCTATCCTAGCAATCAATAACTGTCCTGTGTTTGCACTCTGCTGTATCTTCATAGGTGTGTGCTGTGACTGCCCTTGCGGCAGATTCAATGGTGCTTGCTGTGGTTGCAAAGCCTGTTTTATTCCCCGTACTTGTGCTTGATATACTGTCTGATCTTGGGAGAACCAGTCCCTTCTTTGTGAGCTATATGCAGGCAGATAAGTGGTCCACCCTCTTGAGAACTGCCCATTATGTACAAACCCTTGGCTCCCACATGTTCGTGCAATGTGCCCTGTCATTCCACATACCCAACATACAGGAGGGAGCCTTCAGATTTGCCCTCCTTGCATGCCTTGATTATCATTCTGCATAGTTTGAAACCCACCTTGATTACGCTGATAATTCCCTTGATTATTCTGAAACCCTCCTCTTCCGCAGAAACTTCCCCTACTTCTGGGTACGAATCTGTGCCCTCATCAATCAAACTGCTGTTGGTTATTCACCTGCGACATGCCCGTTACTTGTTTTGAGCCTGGCCCTTCTCCCCTAGTTAACGTTGCCCCTTCTATAGCATACTTTGATAGCTTCTTCTGTGCTAACTTAGCTCCTCGTCTTTTCTACCATTGCGCCGCATTACGAGTTTGGAGGTAGCCATGCCGTTTTTAGCAGCATGGCTACCTCCAAACCAGGTACCGGGTCCAGGTTCCAGAAATAGGGAATTACCGTGCCATGCCGACTTTGGTGGGCCCGGTAATGCCCATTCTCTGGACCCGGACCCGGTACATCCCCATTCCCATTTGAGCCCCCAAAGGGCTCAATGGGAATGGGGAGGAGGCTAACAACAGGCCCGTTAATGACGGGTCCGTTGTTAGCATCCTGGTCTGCTAGCGGGTCCCGCTAAGGACGTCTGGTCTGGCCAGGCGTCCAGAGCGGGATCTTCTGCAGAACTCGTAATGATGCGGCCCAGTATGAACGGTGCCGGTCCCTTACCGGCACCATTCATACCATGGCCGCACTTGTTGTAATGAAGCCCATTGTCTCTCTTTTGATTTCTCTCTTACAACAGTCGGCAATGATGCGCAATGGTCAGCTGTATTTCTGGCCATGGTTTCACCTCCATACCCAACAGCTTCTTAAGCTGTCTCTGTACCTTTTCTGGTAGTCTCTAATATATGATAGAATACAGGTATAGATTTTCTCCACGGCTCCTGCGTTTTCAAAGACCACTGCTCTTGAAAATTCTGAATGTAAACAATCGGGTCCTCCCATTCCTGCATCTTTTGTGCCGTTATAGCTCCCATATCTGATGTATCAGGAAATTGTACTCGAAGCGCTTTCCAGACTTCTGCTCTACAATTATTAAACGGCGCTCCATTGTGCGCTGTGTTCTGTGCAGTGACACTCATGTATCCTGGTCTTGACCAGATGTCTTCAGGTTCTCCCAAGGATAGCTGCTAGAAGACCCTTAATGTCCCCTATGGCGAGCGTATTTCCTCCCGTCATTTTTCTAATTCATAGATCCATTTTCCAGCACCCAGGAGTTTACACCTCAAATTATCCTTATCCATCTGGAGCCGTGGTATATACTGTGGACTGGCTCCTCCTTTTTCTAACAAAGGAAACTGTGAAATCCCAAAATCGCACTTGTCGCCCATCGTCTGCCTGTCCATAGCCGGGACAATGGTTCTGCACTGTCTTTATGCTGGTTGTGACCATAGCCTACTCACATATGGTGGCGAGTCCCCACCTCTCACTAAGAGGTCACCATTTAGGTCAATCTGGCCATGCCAGGGGCTCTGCCATCCTCACTTTAGCTAGGTCCAGATCTGACCATCTTACTTCCCTATCTGTCAAAGAACATCCCTCTGGACCACATGCACTAGTGCCCTCCTCCCCACTGAAGGTTTCTCTTTCTTCGTCTGACATATCTTGTCCCCAACTAATATGACTTCACTCTTACATCTCTGTTTAGCATTAGTTTGTCCAAAGACAAAGCTCTGTGCTCGAGGTTAAACAAACCCCCTTCTTTGCCTTGTGACTGAGCTCCCACAAATCGATCGGCTTTCCCTTTTTTTCTCGATTCACTTTTCGTCCTCATCTCCTGATAAGCTTTCTTGATTCTGTCTCCAATAACTCCTGTATTAAAATGATCTTCTAATTCTAACCTAGAGGGTCCTGGCATTGGTTCTTCCATTGGGAAGAAGTCTTCTATGTCCTCCCATGCCACTACTGGATTAGGTTCCATTAATTATTTCTCTATGCAATCATTGTTGCATGCTCTTTGCCTTCTCTTGCATTCCATTTCCTCATCAAACTCTCTTCGTTTCTTTGCTTCCTCCCTAACCCTTTCTTCTTTCACCTCTCTTCTCTCATTTGCTCTACGCACTTCTTCATCGCTGCGTCTTTGCATTCTTTAATATCTTAATTTCTGTTCTTCACCTTCTTCTCTTCTCTTTTCTAACCTATCTCGTTCTTCAATTGCCTTTTGCCTGTTTTCATACTTTCTTTGCTCTTCTGCTTTCTCAACTGTTCACCTTGATACGATTGTTCTCGTCTTTGTCTACTCTTTCTTTTAGCCTCGTCGTCTTTCAATCGTTTCTCTTGTTCTCTGTCTTTTTTATCTTGCTTGTCCAGATCTTCCTTTTCGCTTATTTTCTCAAGGCTTTTCCCATCAAGTTTGAGGAATATTTGACCTCCCATCTATTCGTTCTGTATAAGTGGTACCTCGTGAGCTTTGTCTTTCTCTCTTTTCCATCTTTTTATTTCTCTCTCTATAGCTAGAGACATACCTGGTCTTTCACTTCCCTCCTTGTCCCATGGGACTTTAGGGATCACATCTCTTTCTGGAGGCTTTTCAGGACAGTCATCGCTGCTACATGCAGGCGACTTGTGTGTCGGGTTGCTATACCCTGTCGCTGCCTTAAGCTCTCATAAAGGATATAATCTGTCATCTTTCATACTATCATCATTTACTTCAAGCGCGCTAGGGGGAGCAGAAGGCTCTTCACCCCCTCTTTACACTGGTTAAGCATCCAGTCTTCAGGAGGTGCTTCTTCCATTTCCTCCTGGTACATCTTCCAAAGCTGTTAGCTAGGTAAACTCTTTTCTAGCTTCTTTCCCGTGTACGCTGCATGCAAATATGTCGTCATGTGTTGAAAAACTTCTTTGGACAGTGATCTCCTTGTGGCCATGGCATGAACATTTTATCTGCCGTGCCCTTAACCCAATCTGCACTGTATTGTTTAAGCTTGGGTGGTTGTTTTGGCAGCTGTTTGCACAAGTTTATAAGCCGAGTAACATCCTCCATCATGACCAGTCACAATCAACTGTCAATACTTACCGTTATTTTACACTAATACTTTTACTTTGATATAACTAAATAAAAAAATATTCAAATTTCAGCCTTTTACCACAATCTATTATTTTTTTCATTTTCTTCAATATCTCATAATTTCTTTACTGTATACAACATACACACTGACAGACTGGCCGGCCCACATAAATCTCTGTGAACGCTCTCCGTGACTTCTCTTGGCCTTAATAATGACTCTGATCGGAGTATAAATTGTTCTCTTTAATGATCCTTGATCTTTCGTAGCCTAGGTATGTTGACTTGGACTTTAGAACAATTTCTTCTTAAAATGTCACTTGATGAAGGATTATGGGCTTATCATATGGATGGCTCCTTGTCCATATACCTTAAACTATGACTTTCTTCGTCCTTAAACTAAACATACCCCAACCAACCCTCTGTTCCTCTTTCCCTGTTATTCCTTTATCAGTTCCCCCACTCAATACATATTCATTGTTTGCCCTCCCTCTCAGACTGCTCACCATTCGCATTTTCAGCTTCTGACTCTCGAGATCACCACCTCCTCAACCAGCCGCTTCAGTCTACAGTCTGCCCAGCTGCCTGTAGAAATCTGGAGGGGAATTCTGTGAAACATAGAACCCGTCCCACCTGTCTTCAGGGACTTGCACTTTCTTTTACTAATGGCCACTATCTACAGGAAGCTTCACATTCCTTTAGCTAAATGTTGGAGGATACTCGATATTTCGAGACCCTTAAAGGACTACTTGGTCGATGGGTCTTTAACCATCCTTTTTCTGCTACCAAGTGAACCCATGTACCCAACACTAGGCCCTTTAAGCGAGGTAGCAATACTTTGAGATGGATGGGGATGCAGAATATACTCAAACATCAATAATCAGACTGACTCAGGAAGTTGGCAAAGTATGCCTGTTTTAATATCAATTGTCTAAAACAGGGAGTATAATGAACATCAACAAACAGCTGCTCGATCTTCTCACTCAGCGAGTTTCATAAAAAAATGCAGGTTATATAGCAAAACATGTCATCATTGGCATCAATCTACGTGGCAAACTACAAAAACCTATTTGGGAAAGTGATAGGCTTAAAGGGAACATCTAGGTATACGTTCCATAATTGTTCAGGAAAGTGATTGGGTTTCTAACATCAGGTGGTCAACTAAGCCCTCCTTTAGTGCAAGTCACTACGAACGTTAGCAAATACACGATGTCCCATTGGTTACATAAACTATAAGGCTCTCTATTACGTGGCCCTCTACAATTGGTTGGCACCCTTGTACCCCTCTGTAATAGTCCACACACGCTAGCAGCATGCAGGCTGGCACCCTGGTGCTGGTGGGCTGGTCATGACCATAGCTTCCCACCTAATTAGCCTGCCATCTATCATCACTCTTGCTGTCTGCCAGTCAATTAACCTTTGAACATGGCCTTGGAAATGTTCTCTGTGTCTGTGCCTGAGAATAAAAGGGAGTATAGGCATACTCTGTCTATTGGTTTCGATACTGCTCAACTCATTATCTATTTTCATCCGACCTTATGACAGGAGACCATGTTTCAGAGCTTTTCTGCATTTAAAATACTATTAAATGATAAACCTCTGACGTCTTCAATGTTCTTACTCTCACCCCAAACAGGAGTTTGTTCTTTTCTCATGTTTTGTAGCTACTGCATGAACATCCAATCTCACAGTGGCCTTGACTTCCTGGTGCTGGGCCAGCCAAGCCTTTCTTGAAACCACCTCTGTCATTAAGTAGTTTTCCAACTGCGCGACACTGAAAAAGCCTTCCTATTCAAGGGTCCAGACTCTGCTAAAGTGTGTTGTAGAACATACATAGTCTATACATTCCTATGCATATACGTTGGTGCATCGCCGCAATCTATTCACTACATAGCCAGCCTTTAAGAATACTGTGTCTTCTTGCGTTACTGCGTCTGTACACTTGTAAAATGACTGCATTTTCTTAATCGTTTCTCTAGCATGAACATTCTTTATTTCGAGCCTGAAATATTGCTAACCTTTAACACCTCCTTCTTAAATCTAATAGAATGTCTATGGTCTTCATCATCTTTTCTGGATGCATCAGCTCTGCTTCGCATGACATCATAAGTCCTCCTTCTCGTTTATTTTCACACTTCCTCCGGGATTTCATTCAATTGACCATCATATTGTTGTGAGTGTATATATGGCTTCCTCAATGGGTACCTTACTTCCAGGATTCATTTCGGTATAGGTATTTTCACTGGTACTGCATGTGTCTCACACTATGACTCCCAACATATAGGTATCATGGGGGCAGAGCTTTGAGTGGGGATACTTGGCTCCACCTCTACACTCCTCTTCTTTGACAGGCGTTCCTTTGCCTCATAAATGTCCTTTCATCTCCCACTGCCCTCCCTCTCACCACTTGGCTACCTTGTCCTCTCTTCCCTCCTCCTCTGCCCCACCTCGGGCTCCCTCCTCACCTCCACAGGGCGTACCTCTGATTTGTACCCATCCCCGGAAGGTCTTTAAGGCTGGCATCCTCCTTCATCTAGCAACTCTCAACTCTCACTGTGCTGTCAAACACTCCTCTGACATCTGCCACCTCCTCGAAGATCTTGACCTTGATGTCCTCTGTTTTACTGAGACATGGTTCACGGCCAGCTCTCCTCCCTGATGGCTACAATATCCTCTCCGCCACCAGATCCACCCGGTCTGGAGGGGCTGTAGCCCTGATCTTTCCTGAGTGGATCCCTGCCTCTATCATTCCCTCTTTTGAATGCCTTGTCTGCAGGCTCTCTCTCACTCCTAGCCACTCTCTTACCGTGGCTACTAGCTACTGGTACTTAAAAAAAGGTATTCCGCACTGAACTACATGGACACTTCTTGAAGGAGTACTTACGAGCCAGAATTATTCCCACAGGGCTAGTTGTCAGAAACCAACCTTGTTTGTTTCTTGAAGACAAGGAATATACAACGAATTTCAGCTGCATTGCAACAAAGTGTAGTAGGGACCTGATGGTCCTTACTATCACAACAGCACAGAGAATTAGTTCAGAACTACAAAAGACACTGGATGACGAAGAGAACATTTGCCAATAATTCACTCATAATTGACGCTAGAAATCAAATAGAAGCCATTAACAAACAATTCGCTACTTTCAAAACAAGGAACCCGCAAGATGAGATGCTTTTTTGAATATAAGCCATTTTATTGAACACTAGTTATCTTAGATTTCCACATGTGTCACACATGGGTCATGGTGTACACTTAGAATCATTTGTGTACCTCTCCCTTACGGGTTATGTATTGTACTTTTCATTTAGCAAGCACTAAAAAAGCCTGTACGGTGCATGTTCAGTACTCTAAATTTACGTATGTACTGAAGCAAAACTTTAATTTCTGATTTCATTATTTATTTATGCTAAGTCTACTGAATTTTGTCATGTGTAAGTTGTTTATAATTGCTTTCTTTCTCTTTTTTGAATGTTTTTTGTTTTAATACAAATCACGTTTATTCACAGCCTTTGTTGTATGTGAGTTTCCTTGTTCAACCCTCTTTTTCTTTCTGGACAATCCCATGGGTTACAGACTTAGAGATTTTACCTATTAGTACCTATAACACCAGGATCCCCAATACCAAGATATAGTTGTTTCATTTATTGACAAATATTGGGCACGAACCTGGTCAGTAGCAGCTCTACCTCTCTTTGATTTTTGTATTTCTTATGCCCGAGTCTGCAACGCGTCACCAAGGGCATACCGAAGCTCTTTGTTTACATTATTATTTAGACAACCGCCGGTTGTTTTCTTCGGATTGGTGACTTCATAAGGGTATTAACTATTTTAGGGCCGGTTCAACAATTTCAATTCGGCCAGTACCCCTGTGAGCACGGCTCAAGAATAAACTCCGAGCCAGTGCAAATAATCTTGGGCACCTTTGCACCTTACTTCTATGTACATAGAATCTCACCCAGTGAGGGCGGGCACCCCCCACAGGTCCACCACTCAGCAAGCTATCTACATATAATGGCAGAAAGTGCAACTCTAAGCTATACAGAAGAACAGACATTAGACCTACTATCAGGACCATCATTTTTTGATCCCACAGGACCCAACATACCTGGGCCGTCGACAAGCACAGGAGATGATCTCCTGAAACTTAAAAAAATGGTATTCCGCACTGAACTACACGGACACTTCTTGAAGGAGTACTTACGTGCCAGTATTATTCCCACAGGGCTAGTTGTCAGAAACAGCCCTTGTTTGTTTCTTGAAGACAAGGAATATATAACGAATTTCAGCTACATTGCAACAAAGTGTAGTAGGGACCTGATGGTCCTTACTATCACAACAGCACAGAGAATTAGTTCAGAACTACAAAAGACACTGGATGACGAAGAGAGAAAATTTGCCAATAATTCACTCATAATTGACGCTAGAAATCAAACAGAAGCCATTAACAAACAATTTGCTACTTTCAAAACAAGGCACCCGCAAGATGAGATGCTTTTTTGAATATAAGCCATTTTATTGAACACAAGTTATCTTAGATTTTCACATGTGTCACACATGGGTCATGGTGTACACTTAGAATCATTTGTGTACCTCTCCCTTACGGGTTACGTATTGTACTTTTCATTTAGCAAGCACTAAAAAAGCCCGTATGGTTCATGGTCAGTACTCTAAATTTACGTATGTACTGAAGCAAAACTTTAATTTCTGATTTCATTATTTATTTATGCTGTCTATTGAATTTTGTCATATGTAAGTTGTTTATAAATGCTTTCTTTCTCTTTTTTGAATGTTTTTTGTTTTAATACAAATCACGTTTATTCACAGCCTTTGTTGTATGTAAGTTTCATTGTTCAACCTTCTTTTTCTTTCTGGACAATCCCATGGGTTACAGACTTAGAGATTTTACCTATTAGTACCTATAACACCAGGATCCCCAATACCAAGATATAGTTGTTTCATTTATTGACAAATATTGGGGACGAACCTGGTCAGTAGCAGCTCTACCTCTCTTTGGTTTTTGTACTAGCTACTGGCCACCTGGTCCGATTACCTCTTTTCTCTCTGAGTGGGCGGACCTCTCCTCCTTCCTCAACCTCTCAACTCCTCCTTCTTGGTGACCTCAATATCCATCTTGGCACTCCTTGTTCCTCCTCTGTACTCTTCAGTGACCTCTGTGACTCCCTCTCCCTTTCTATCCTCCCGTCTCACCTCACTTACTTTTCAGGGCACACACTTGATGGCTTGATCTCCTCTGACCTCCCCCTCTCCATCCCTCTGACCACTCCTACCTCTTGGATCAATCACTCCCTCCACTCCTCTCATCTCTCCCTCTTTGCCCTCCAGGCCAAGTCTACCCCAACACTGCTACCTACCTTCTCAGACATCGGGCCAATGAAGCGTGTGCCAGTGGAGGCTTTGGCCGCCACCTTCTCCCACCCCCCTCGACCTCTGGCTGACTCACATACTGATTGTCATGATCCCTAGTCTCACCCCTAGCAGAACACCAACACATAGTGCCTCATCACGAGTTGGACAGTAACGCTGGCGCTATTACCACCGGCGCTACTAGCCCTACCGCCAAACCCCCTGGCGCTATTAGCGCCGGATCGCGGGTTTGGTGGAACAGTTAGTGCCCGTTCCCCATTGGGCCCATTCGGGAATTCCTCATTCCCCATTGGGCCCAAAGGGGAAAATTCACACAATTACCGCCGGTGGATTTCCTTCCAGCAGTAATAGCACCAAAATCGGCAAATTTGCCACGGATTTCACCCCAGCTCAGAGCTGGGGGTAAATCTGCCAAGGCCATGATCTGGCGGACCCTTAAATGTGGCGATAATAGCGATACCGCCGCATTTACGGGTTACCGCCAGGCTCGTGATGAGGCCCATAGTGTAGGCAGAGCCTGGACACTAAGGGTTGCTGTTTGGTGCAGGTGGCAGTTCACAAACCTCTGCACTGGCTATTACCAGATGGCCTCCAGAACAGGATGCCAAAACAGAACCAAGATGGCCCCAGGCAATCATCAGCAACAGAGGTTTCCTTGGTGGTCTAGTGGAGGGGGGTGCAGCCCATTTCTATATAAACCCAACCCTGGGCCACACCCTGTGCTTAGTGTTTCTTCCAGCTGGCAAGCAGGAAGCGTAACGCTTTCTCCCTTGTCCCATGTGTTGCTCTGCACGCGGCCCGTCTCCAGCTACTGGCAACAGCTACGGGACACTAATCCAACACTACAGAGAGCATGCAGCCTGTCTCCAGCTACGGGCACTAATCCAGCACTGCAGAGATCGGAGCTCTGTCTATGAACATCTGGAGCCGCAGCTGACTTCATCGCGCATACTTACCTTGCAGCGGTTTCTGTAGCCCCAGTCTTGCACATGCTCTTCATACCTAGGAACAAAGGAAAACAGTAAGCTGCTTCAGTGGACTCTCCCGCATTCAAATTCACTGGCATCATTCCACGCCACAGCATGCAACAGGCAGCATTCCAACCCTGGGAGGAAACAAGGAAACATTAGTCAGAACGGACCGTGCAATCTGCACGGAGGACATTTGAACATTAACATGAACATGAGGAGCTCACAAATGACACATCAGCTCACATCAAAGGGTGAAAAGAACACTCAATAGACACCAAAAAGAACATTAAAGAGTGCTCAGGACGCTCGAAGAACAGTTTCAACGTGCAAGCAGGAACTTACCTTCTCACAGCCTCACGTGCGCTGCAGCTGGTCTGTGCCACAGTCCCAATGAAGAAACTGGGACGTGACATATGTTTGAAGGCCTGAGCACCACTTTCAATACCTACATGAGCCAATGCCCAGTTCCCCCAGCCTATACATTTAGCAGGGAATAAGGGAGGTGGGTGGAAGAGAGTTAGGAACATCCACTTACATCCTCTTGTTTGTTGCAGGCCCAGTCAGTGGCAACACCGAGGAGCCATATCTTCAGACCAAACCACTCCCAACCTTATCATCTGCTGGGTCGACAACCATTCAGCAGACAGTAGGGGAGAGAGTGGTTTGGGCCAGCGTCTGCCACCAGAGATTAGCGAATCCCCTTTCCTACAGTCTGGACTAGCCACTCCTGCAGGGCCCCAGAGGTAAGCGTTATTTTGACATATCCTTATCCATGCTCTACTCTTCTATTTCCGATTCTCTTGATGCTCTTGCCCCTGTCACGGGGATCTGTTTGAAGCCCAAAGTCAAGTGTCATTCTTGGTTTGACTCTGACCTAGCTACACTTAAACGCAAGTGTAGGATGGCTGAGAGGAAATAGAGGGCTTCTTGTTCATCCTCAGACAAACTGGCCTGTCGCCTGCTCCAAAGGCAATACTGACTCTCTGTCCACACTAAGAAGAGAGCCCACATCCAAGCCTGTGTCTCTGCGGAATCTAACATCTCAGCCAAACTCTTTAAAATCTGCAAGGAGCTGCCAACCCTGCTGCAGTCTTTAACCCTCCAGTCGCCTCCCAGGCTCTTTGCACGGCCCTTGCCTCTCACTTCATCTTAAAAACCCAGGACATCCTGTCCACCCTCTCCTCTCTCCCCCTCTTCTACTACCTCCTTCTATGAACTCTGACCCTCCGTCAGCCAACCCCCACCCTCTTTTTCCTCCTTTCCTCTTTTGTCCCCTGATGAGGTCGCTAGACAAGTCCAATTTTTGAAAGTCTCATCAAAACAGGTTCATCCCTGTTCTTCTAAAACTATAAATGACCATATTGTCACCCTCTCTCCTGCCCTGGCCAATTTCTGCAACCTCTCCTTTGCCTCTGGAGCTTTCCCCTCCCCTCTGAAGGATTTTCGTGTGCATTCTCTTCTCAAGAAACCCACAGCTGATCCTTCTTGCCCGCCTAACTATTGCCCAATTTCCATTACTCCTTTTCTGGGCAAACTCTTGGAAAAGATGGCCATCTTTCAGCTTAACCTCCACTCTGATTCTGTTGGCTGTCTCCATGACCATCAGTCTGGCTTTAGAACTGGCAGAAGCATGGAAACTGTTCTCCTGAACATCCGTGAAGACTTGCTCTCCAACCTTGAAGCTAACATATCCGCCGTCCTCATCCTACTCGATCTCTCTTCTGCCTTAGACACAGTCAACCATACCATCCTGCTCAACTGTCTCCATGACAACCTGGGCATCAACGATCAGGCTCTGGCCTGGCTGACCTCTTTCCTCTCTGATCGACCCTCCCAGGTCCAACTTGCGTCCTTCCTTTCCTCTATCTTTCTCTCTGCATGCAGTGTTCCCAAGGGGTCCAACCTCTAACCATGGCTCTTTAACTAATACCTGGCAACTCTCGCCCACTGCATTGCCATTTTCTGCTCACATTTCCAGTGCTATGCTAACGACACTCAACTCATTTTCAGGCTTCCCTCCGCCACCTCTTCTCCTTCTCTCATCTCGGACTGCCTATCTGTCTTTCAGGATTGGTGTGGCGCCAATGATCTCTGCCTGAATGCAAGCGAGACTGAGATCCTCTTCATCGGCACACCTTCACCCTCCTTTCCTGTCACTCTCTGGCTGGCCTCCCTTGGCCCTCGTCCTACCCCCACCTGCAAGGCCAAGAACCTTGCGGTAATCTTCGACTCCACACTTTCCTTCTCTGCCCACATCTCTGATGTCTCAAAAAAGTCAAACTTGCTATTGCACCTCCTCCGAGGTATTCTGCCTTTCCTTTCCCTCCCGCAGAAGCTCACTGTCTCTCAAGCCCTGGTTCTCTCGTAGTTGGACTATTGCAGCAGCCTCTAACTAAATCTACCTGCCTCTACTCTCCGCCCTTTGCACATTATCCAGAACAGGACTGCAAGACTTGTCCTTGGCCTCAAGCCCTGTGATCATATCTCCCCAGCCCTGAAATCTCTTCACTGGCTCCCAGTGGCTTCAAGGATTCAATTCAAGACTCTCTGCATTGTCCACAAGGCTTTCTGGGACCTTGGTCCAAAATACCTTCAGCTGTCTGTCCTTAAATACCTTCCTACTCGAGCCCTTTGCTCTTCCACCTCTAACTCCCTTAGGGTCAGCTGTTTTTCTAAGAAATCAGCTGGGGGTAGATCTCTGTCGTCGGCTGGGGCCTCCCTCTGGAACAGCCTCCCGGCCACTCTAAAACTTGAGGAGGACCACCTCGGGTTCCAGAAGCACCTCAAGACCTTCCTCTTTGCTTCTGCCTTCTCTCCTCCTCTCCCCTGTTGATCTGTTCTTTATCAGCATCATGCACCTGGTCTCCCTCTGTCTTTAGGGCCCAGGTACCTGCCCACCCTGCCACCCACCTGCACTGCCTCCGGGCATTCCCTTGCACTGTGGTCTGTATCTGTAACCATAGGTTTATGTTATGGGGCCCCTGGCACAGAGGGTGATGTTTTTCAAAAAATGAGTGCCAAGTATATGGCTCTAGGCTTGTCGATTTGGAGTGAGCGGTAGAAAATGTTTAGTTCAATTGTCACACAATCACTCCCATTTCAGGGGGTGTACAGGCAGGTAACGTCCTGCCAGACCAAGCCCAGGTAGGCCCAAGCAAAGCAAGGGCCTCACAACGACTCTGGGCCATTTCGGGCCCTGTATGCCCCCGTAAGGGGGGATGAATTCTACTTACAGGCCAGGGTTCGTCCGGAGGCAAATAGTTTCATTGATAAGCCCAATCTCCTGTTATAAAAAGATGTGTAGCACCATATTATATAGAAAAGGGACATAGCCCCTTTTCTGTTTATATTGTGTTGATGGCTGTGGGTGGGACAGCGTGCCGGAATCAGAGCACAAAGATCAGGTCCAGCAGGTAAGTGTGGAGGGGGACCCATTGGGGAAGGGTTTGGGATTCCTTGGAGAGGTGGGAAGAGAGTGTGGGAGTGAGGAGAGGCTCCATGTTACCTCTCCACATTAAATATTGCAGCACCTGGGGAAGGGCTTTGGGTGGCACACTGTCTGTTCTTGCTTGCGCTTCCAGCTACCTGATTGGCTGAGTGCCTTTCCCTATGTGCGAATAACACTTCTCAACCCTTAGTTACCATCCCAGGCATGGTCCTCATTGATGAAACAATGTTGATCTCACACAAACCAATTCCTCAGACAGGTCTACGCTTCCATGTGTAGCAAGATTTGCTCAACATTTCTGGAGAGAAAAGCTGGACAACAATTTGAGATAAAAGATAAATAATTTGATGCCATAGTCTGGAAGCAACATACAACAGTCTTTGTTGATCTCAAACTGTCCATATTTTCTTCCTTCTAGCTCAAAGTAGCGTTCATAAGAACTGAAGAATGTACAAGGTTGTTTATTAAATACTACAGGAAGACAAACCATGCTTTCTGAGGGGCCCTTTGAGCCTGAGATGGTTGGTCACACAGAGAATGATGTTCTCTGTGTGGTGGAAACTGGCATCTGTTCCAGATGCCAGTTTCCACCAGAGGTGGCCTTTGTATTGGTAACTTGACTGGTTAAGAACAGTTTTCCAGAAGAACTGGCTCCACTGGTTCCCATAGCCAGAGATAGTAATCCACATTTGTACAAACCCAGTCCAGATCTAGTGTTTTCTTGCAAAAGGGGAAAAAGTCAAAGAGTATAGAGTCCAAAGAAGGCGATAGATTATTTAACTTTGAATGTATACCTCTTTCAGATGTGTTATCCATAGAACCAAGAGGGGGTTGAATGCAATATTTTGTGAACAATTGTTGTGAATTTGAAAAACTTTAAGTGTATCATAAATAATTAGTAGCAATTCCCAAGCAGAAGTGATCTATGTTTCTGTTTCAAATCCCACAACTACAATCTCATTTACTAAATCAGGAAATCAGACAATTATGGAAGGAAGAAAGAAATAGAATTATGAAAATCTTCACAGTTCTATTTTTCTAATCAACATTTTTCCAATACAAAAGAAAGACAAACATTCCATCCAGGTTTAAACCTAAAATTCCTTAATTAGTATGTAAGGTACATACAATTCAATATTGATTTGACTACATTGTTACGAGACGTGTTGAGGCCAGATGATTGGCTGGTTCAAAAAGATCTCTAAAACACATATATTAAAGTTCCAAGCCCAATCATTATATATATATATTTTGATTGACTTGAAAACATCTTTAGCCAGTGTCCCTCAAATGTACCTTTGGATAGATATGCCAGATCTGGGTATTGTAAAATAAACAGGGCACTAATTTCAAATGGGCTACTGATTTCAACAGAGACAATGTGCACCAGTTTCAAATTATGACAATGTTGCAGTATGTGCTATGTGTGTGATTTAGGATCCTAGGCCTTATGGGTGGCATTGTGGGTAACTAAAGAGGGTGTTGATTTGGGGTTTCAAGACTTAACATATTGACATTGCAACATGTGCAGTGACAGCTTTGCTTGTAAAACAGTTGGTGCAAGGATTAGATTCAGAAAAAGCTGAAAATAAGAACAGAGGAATTAAAATCAGTAAAATGTGCAGCTTCAAAATGTTCCACAGGATCAGGGCTATGTTTTATATAAGGAACTACAAGCTGGGAGGCTGGGCTTTTTTGCTGTTGGTCTTGGTCCGGGGTTGTGCTGCCAGTGGTGTAGCTTTCTTGGGCATTAAGGAGTCTGTGGCTGGGCCTTCGCTGACTGAACTTGGTCCCAAACTTGTAGCAGGTTCTGGGTCTGATTTCCAAAATTAAAAGAGACCTGGGATGTTCAGGAAGTGTCTACAAGGATTTTTGCTTTTTTAGGATTACACAAGGCTTTTGCCTTCCTCGTTTTGTCTTTTGTTGAGTCCAGGAGGGGCTGTTGCATATGGCTTATTCCACAATACAAAAAAAGAACAGAGTTTAGATCTTACAAACTCTGTGAAAAAGCAAACTAGTGCTGTTTTTCTTTCACCGTGTATGAGAGCTGGGCAGTGCCTTGTGAACATTGAGGCATTCTGCCAAGCATGATTGGAGTTGCAGTGAAGGCCGCAGACAGACTGTGTGTGCTTGGCTACATGACAGGCTTTTAAGCTGTGGTGTCCCAAAGAGTCCTGGGCTGGAAGGTGGGAGTAGCTACCGCGGGGAGCCCGACTGCAGGCAGGCCTGGATGGCTGGATGTGCGTCAGTCGCAAGTGACTATTATCAGGGTCCAGAGAAACTGGAATTTCTTTCAATGGAATCTTGATTTGGCCAGGTCAAATTGACCTAAAAGGGAATTTCCTTGTTTTTCATGGTACCCTAAAAAACATGCAAGCTTTCTTAATCTGAATTGGTTATGGGAATAATTATGTTTAGCAAGCGATCCCATTATTGCTAACATCAAACTAACCTAAAAGGTCAAGGGGTAGATAGTAGGTGGGGCTGATTCCTAAAGGGTAACTGCTTTTATAACCACTGCATGCCAAGGCTCGTCCCAATCTCATCCTCATTTTACTAATAGGATACAGGGGAGAAGTGGTAAAGGATGGTATTCTATGGTATATACATGATCAAAATCACAATAAATAGCTATTAGAAGCCAAAGAAAATGGTCAGTGTGCTATTGCATGTTCTGATTTCTTTCCTCTAATAACATGCATTGCTGAATCTATTGGCTTGGTTTGACCTTAGCTGAGGACGGAGGGTAAACGGGACTTGAGTTCAGATCTCTTACATGGCCAAGGTACTAGATGGAGATTTGATGTTGAGCTGATCAACAAATAGTATTTGTTTTTTCCCCAATGCTAAGCATTTTCATTCCTGTTTCTTGCATATATTTGTGATGCTGAAAATGCATTGGAGTGACAGGGCCTCCATGACAGAGTGTCCTTGGCCTGTACTCCTTTTATCATGTGTGTTCTGTGTTATTTTCTGCACAGGAGTCCTCTTCCTCTTTTTGGTTTGGGGAATAGACCCTTGGTATACCCTCATGGCATGCATGGATGGGGGCACAACCTGTACCCCTAAGGTATGTTTTTGGGCACCTGTGTGTGGCCCACAGAGCAGGGTATGGGCTGGTGGCAGCTCCATGCTGAATTTGACAGGTGATCTGAATACCCTCCATTTTGGTATACCCTGGCCCTACCATTGGAATCAGTTGATTCCTGATAGGAGACAGGATGGCCCCTGTGGCCTCTTGCTTTCTATTACCTGTTACCTAGTTTTCCCAAAGTCCTGGGAAGCCCTGACTTTGTCCCTTCCCCTGACTGGCTGTTGTGTGGAAGTTGCATATATGGTATTGTGGGGAAATCCAGGCCAGACTGGCTGGATCCTTCCCAATGACTGTACGTTGTGGGTACACCCTTGGTGTGGGACATGGGTGAATACACACTTCATGTTATGGGTGTCTAATTCTGGTGTGTGACACAATGACTAGGACAGCCCTGCCTGAAACTGGTATGAATGCAGTGTGGAGTGCTGAATGGCTGGGTGCTTGTCCCAATCCACATTCCTTGTTGTGAGTATCTGGATGGACAAGAATGGCCTGAATGCACTGTGAGCCTAATTGGCTGCCTGCCTGCTGAATGCCATTGTGAATGATTGGCTGCCTGAGCCTGGCTCAGCAGTGTGAATGAGAGATAGAACAGTAAATCTGGGGACCTTTAACTTACTGGAATTGTTCAGAAGCTGAAGTCGAAACTTGATGCTTACCTTGAAGCCCAGCTGGAAGAAGAAGGCTTTGCTACTGCTTTCCTTCGACACAATCCGAAAGCTGTTGTGTCTCCAATAACTGATCCCAGAGAGCACCTGACTAGGAGACCTCTTCCTGAGCAATGAGGGAGCATCATGCACCAGCTAACCGTCACCAAGGCTCCCTGGAAGTCAGTCCTCGAAAGGCTGCCGACCCGAGACGGGGACTGCCGAGGAATCTTAAGTGAAGCACCCGTACACTGAAGTCCATTGACGTCGAATGAGGTTTGGAGGACCGCTTTAACCTCGTCGACCAGAGCCGTAACAGTCCATTGCCTAAGACATTTGAATCACGGACTCCCTTGCTCATCACCGTCGTCCGCTTTGTCCTGCCGGAGAACATCAAGGTCACAGACGAAACGAGGAGAATACACTGGTGGGTTTCTCGCCACCCGAAGTCCTCAAAGATACTGACAAAAATCTGAAAGTCACCCGTGGTCGAGTCCTGATCGCTGATGCCAACTGCCGACAACCTGACGCCCTTTCTGGGCCTACGTTATTCATTGATCTAGTTTTATTCAAACTATCATCGTTGAGATGCACCGCATGCCTCATCTTCGTAGGACGTCCACGACCGATCGTCAATGAGCTGCCTTGTCAACATTGTTCACCCCTTTCTTTGAGGAATCTCGATGATCAAAAATCTCATATCTTTTAGGCCAAATCTAAATTCATGATGGGAAAAATTGACAAAGCTATTAATAGACCACAAGATTTATATGCAGTGGTGTCTCAATTAGCAAATCCGAGATGTGCATCTACAGCCTCAGAGATCTCTCAAGCACAGGCTGAGCACTTTAGTAATTATTTCTCAGACAAAATAGACTTAATATGAGCCAAAATCACTGAAATTACCCCAGTATATCCCCAGGACCATCCAGAGACATTAGACAGTAATGGATCAGAAAAATTGGGGATCCAGAAACCAGATTTGGCTAGGAAGATAGAGGCTGAGAGACTGGAGGCTCCCAACCACGATATGGAGGCGGGTTTTAACATGGAAGTTTCAGAGGGTAGGGTTTGTTCCCTTCTCTCTGACCTGAAGGCTACCAATGATATGCTGTATGTTATTCCATCTGCAGTAGCTAAATAAGCAGCTCTAGATATTGCCCCATTTATGACGAAGTTTGTAAATAGATCCTTAACATCAGGTATAGTCCCCAAATATTGAAGAAATCGGTAGTAACTCCACTATTAAAGAAATCTAATTTAGATCCGAAGAATCTTCAAAACTATAGGCCAGTGGCAGGATTGCCATGGCCGGCAAAGATTCTAGAAAAAATTGTCACGTCCCAGCTGCAAGAACATGTGGACCGCGAAAATCTCCTAGACCCGTTACAATCTGGCTTTCGACCAGGGTTCAGGACAGAGAACGCGTTGGTGACAGTATGGGATGACCTACTGAAAACGGCAGATCAGGGGGACATGTCCTTGCTGGTCATGTTGGACCTGTCGGCTGCATTTGATACAGTAGACCACGGGATCCTTTTGAAACGATTGAGGGATGCAGGAAAAATCTCTGAACAAGCCCTTCAATGGTTTGAGGCTTTCTTGTTTAAAAGAGAACAAAGGGTCCGGCTCGATGACTTCTTGTCAGATTCCATCTTACAAAAATGTGGGGTTCCTCAGGGATCTTCACTCTCACCTTTGCTTTTTAACTTATATGTTAAACTGCTTATGGATTTTGCTTTTTAACTTATATGTTAAACTGCTTATGGACATACTGAGGAAACACAACATTAATTTTCACTCGTACGCGGATAATACTCAGGTGTACCTAAAGGTGCAGAGAGCTGAAGATACATTTGCATTAGTGAAACAGTGCCTACAGGAGGTCCAGAAATGGATGTGTGCTAACCAATTGCTGCTGAACGCTAGCAAAATGGAAGTATCACTATTTGCCTCAAGACATCATCTGAAACAGAACAAACAGCTATTGCCACCATGTTTCCTAGGAGCGCAGCTCAACTTTGCAAAGAAAATCAAAAATTTGGGTTGCGTGTGGGAAGATAATATGGGTTGTGCAGCGCAGATTAGTACAAAGGTACAGTCAACATTCTACACATTAAGACTACTGAGACACATTTTACCATTTATTGCAAATGAAGATAGAGCAGTGGTTGTAGGGACACTTGTAAATGCGCGCTTGGATTATGGAAATGCACTGTTGTCAGGAATACCAGCATTCGGGCTGCGCAGATTGCAGGTGGCCCAAAATGCTGTGGTCAGGTTAGTGTCTAGGGTATCAAAAAAGGCACCAATTACCAATTTGAGGAAATCTTTACATTGGCTAGCTGTGAAAGAGCGAATTGAGTTTAAAACGCTCTGCCTGGTTTTCAAATGTATAAATAAATTGGCACCTGACTATTTATGTCATGCCCGCGCCGCTGGTGCACGCATTGGCAACCATCATGGACCACTTGGTACTCATTTATCCTCCTACTCCTCTTTGAACAACTCCTATTCACGCCTTGGTCTTTTATTTCCATTTGCTCAACTTTGGTTCTTTCTTGTTTTATTCAATTAACTACATTTCCCATAATGCACCTGGCTACAGTCCTCAATACCTGGCTATTCTCATTCATCGTTATTGGGACCACAATCCCCAGAAGCCCTAGCCGCCAGTGCTGCTTCCACCTGCTCAGGACCAGAGAGGGAGGAGGCAGATTGTCTTCAGGTGTGCTGCTCCAGGTGCTGTCAATTAGCCTGCCTCAGAACAGGGCAGGGCTGTGTAGAAGCAGCTGCCTGCAGGAGCACAGTGTCTTGCATCTTGAGATCTCCCCGCTCCTGTTTGCCTTGACCCTTTACTTTGTATGCTGTTCCTGTTGCTGCATTATCCTATTTTGATCCAGTGCCCTTTCCGGGTTCCTTGTCTTGCAGCCTGCCTCACTCCGGCTGCCTACAGTCCTTGTCCTCTGGGCTCCCTGCCCTGCAGCCTGCCTCACTCCGGCTGCCTACGGTCCTTGTCCTCTGGGCTCCCTGCCCTGCAGCCTGCCTCACTCCAGCTGCCTACAGCCCTTGTCCTCTGGGCTCCCTACCTTGCAGCTTGCAACCGGTGGTCGGTCAAAATACCGAAAATAAAATCTCGAACTGCAAAAATCTCGAATACAAAATCCCGAAAAAAAAAATATCGAATTATTTATTTATTTATTTATATGTGTTTTTGGGGTCAGGTAAGTAAAAAAAAAGGGTTAAAATGAAAAAGAAATAGAAAAAAAGGGGAGTTGGGGGGGAACCCCCCCATTTCGACAAAAAAACGTCATAAAAAAATTCGATATTTTTTTTTTTCGGCCTTTTGTTTTCGAGATTTTTGTTTTCGAGATTTTTGTTTTCGGTATTATCACTATAAACCCTTGCAACCCTCTGCTGTCTCCAAGCCCTTGTCCACTGGGCTCCCTACCTTGCAGCCTGCACCTCTTCGCTGCGTACAGCCCTTGTCCTCTGGGCTCCTTCCTTGCAGCCTGCTCCCTCCGCTGCCTACAGCCTGTGTCCTCTGGGCTCCTTCCTTGCAGCCTGGCTCCCTGCTTTGCGGCTTGTTACACTCCTCTGCCTTACAGCCTGTTTTACACTTAGCTGCCGACAGCCCTGCTCCTCTGGGCTCCCTACCTCGCGGCTCTATTCTTTTGGGCTCTCTGTCTGTCGCCTACTACTAATCTCTCTCTGTCCTGTTCTTCTGGACTCCCTGCCTTGCAGCCTACTACAGTCCTCCGCAGTCCACTACAGTTTGCCTGCACCTAGTGCCACTCTTGACTGCAGACCCGCTTCCTACTTTGCAGCCCTTCTGTTTTCCTAACTGCTGCTCCCTTGTTCTCTTCCTTGAGTCCTTTGTACTCCACCTTAGGTTATCTACTTCAGTCTAACTGCCTTTCCTTCATTTCCTTCTGCTAGATTGCTCATTGACTTCCTTTTCGCTGGATATTTCTGTTCTTGTCTTCTCATGTGTCTTATGTAATCCCTTTGTACAGAGCTTGCCTGTTGGTTTCCGGCAGGCAACCTCTCCCCCTTCCCTTGTCGCGTTTTCAGTGTTACAGACACCCACTGCTGTTGTTCCCAGCCATGAGCATACAGCGTGGGCCTCTGTTATAGCAATCTGTGTAAAAAAGGCTGGAGTTTCCTAAGGTTCGTGGAACATTCTTTCCCATTTCAGCATACACCCCAAGAGGGAATCCAGTTTGTTTGTACCTTTGTATCTTTTGCCCCTTTTGGCAGCTACAGTTTCCTACTCTTCTTTCTTGTTGAACTTCCTGCTGTGTGTGCTTATCTGCTACCTTACTTCAGCACAGCCACCCAACACCTACCTGGGTACCCTGTGCCACTCCTGACAGAGTGTCATTCCTGACAATTTATCTGACAAAATTAAGAGCTACATTCCTAGTCGGCAGCTACGCTCAGGGGAAAAGAATTTACTCCAAGTTCCGCGGTCAAAATATGTGAGCAAAGGAGACCTCAAATTTGGGGTCTATGGACCCAGACTATGGAATAAGCTACCGGGACATATCACAGAGGCCAAGACCCTTATGACATTTCGTAAGGCTCTAAAAACCCATTTGTTCTGTTGATACTTCCCATGGAAGATACTGACGGAGGCAATCTATCTAGTATTCTGGAGAAAGACAGCTCAATATCTACAGTTTCACCTGCACCCAAATACGATTCAGTTCGTCTGGTGCGCGATACAAATGATTCAAATCAAATCAAATCAAATCCATGGCTCCTGCCTTAAATGGAGTTCTCTCAAGAAGGATGCGTCGATGACCCTTCAATGAACTCTGTTAAACCGGGTACATAGGGGTAGTAGAACCATTTTAGAAGGAACCAAGACTATATTAAATAATATATTGGGCTTGTCAATATACTTTATTTACAGGTTGCCCTGGTGGAGGGATCCTCACACAGAAGTGTGTCTAGGTAAAGGGACCCAGTATTCTACCAATTGTTTAACCAACTTTCTTTCCTCTCAAGTCTATTGTTGATAGCTTTTGCTATTGATTTGTATGTCATTTGAAACTTCAGCAGTTATTGCATTTTAATGGAATCAAGAGTAATTTTAGTACCACATAGCGACTGTATATATTTATCATTATAGTATTGCCTGAGCACAATGTGTGTTATTGTGATTGTGTATATAACTTGAACCTTATTTATATAAAGAACTATGTTATCACTAACATAGTGTGTGGACATTCCTTTGTGGGGGTTTGGGGACTACACTGTACTTAGGAACTAGCCCACATCACCTCCTGAGAGCTAAACCTTGATTGCTTGTCCATTGCCACAGCTTAGAGAATCTTGGCTGGGGTGCTATGTTGTAACATTTTGGGCCCCGCGCTATAGGCGCACGGCCCGTTTAAATACATTCAGACGGTTTGCATCTCCATTCCTCCGTTGGAGGTTGCCGTGGAGATGTGGGGCTCGCCTCTCTCACCTCGGCTCCGAGTCACGTGGAAGTCAGCTGACGGCAACACACCGAGGCCGCGCCCCCCCAGCAAGGCATTCATAAACGCCAACCACGCATCAGAACGCTGCTTCTAATTAGCGTTCCTCATTTTTTCTAAATATAAACTATTCCTGTTACCAGACTTCGGACCTCGACCCGACCTTGCTGCTTTCTACTCTCTTGGATTTGTCGAACTGGTTCCGGTTTCCGTACCGGTCTTTTGGAGTTAATTCCTCCTTAAAGTCTTCCCTGCCTACTGCAGCATCCTGGACTTTCCTTTTTTGCTTGCTGCCTCTTCCGCTGTTAATATTCCATTCTGAGCTTCATTCATTCTCTCCTCCAGCGGCAACAGGCAACCTAACATCACCTCCAATACTTCTCTCCTGGAATTCTTAACACAGCCCTGTCAGCCTCAAGGTGAGATCCCAATCCTGTTTTTGTCAACGCTGTATTACCCCTGCAATACATTCATACTACCGCTTAGCTAACCCAAGGGTGGGTTGCCCTTATTTCTTGACACTCTTCTGGAAATCAACCCGCCTGTTTCCAAGTGGACCTTTTTGATCTCATCGCCTAGTAGTGACTCTTTCTGTGTGGAACTGTACGCCTTGGAACCTTTGTGCACTGTGGACACTATCCTGTTGTTAGTGCACCATCCCGGATCTAGTTTGCGTTCCGCTTGTCGTCCGGAGTACTTCCCGCTACTAACCTTCCTATTTGTTATTTTCTCCTGTCGTTGTTTCGCAACCTCTTGGCCCTTCCTGCCACACCAAGGGTAAGAACTTAATAAGGTACTTATATAGGCATTATCCTATCACCTAAGGGGTTAACTGGTTCCTTCTTGTTTTATCTCCTTTTTGTTCCAGTTGTTGGCTATTTGTTAGAGATCCATTCCTATTGAATCCCAAGTTCTGTCTAGGGGTATACAGGTAGATTAACTTACTACCCCCATTTGTTCTGAATGTAGTCCTTTTTCATCTGACTAACCTGTTGTTGTTTTTTTCTGAAAGTCTTGGTGTAGCGGTGTGGTTATCTCCGCTCTTTTGAGTAAACCACCATTCTGTCTGTCATCCGACACAGCAGAAGGGTATATTGCTAAAAAGAGTTCCTCAAGTTGAGGTGGCCTGGTTCTGGGTGTATCTCCTTTTGGGAAAAACACCACAGCTTGGGCTGAACTATTATCCGGAGCAGCTCCCTCTCATCTGTGCATTGAGGTTGAGCAACGCCCCGGCCTGTTCAGCTATCAGTGAGTTACATATGTGCTTCTACTCTGCAATGTAGAGGACAGGAGTACAGAAAATAAACCTCCAGTCTTTACAATGTTAAATGAGAATGTAACAAAGATGTTTCCCTACTGCATGTTTTTCTTTCCTTTCTGATGAATGATTATAAAGGTGCCTGAGGGCATAATTATAAAAGCCTGTGCTGTTGACTGTTATTGTGTGGCCTATTCAATGTATAGTGCTGAAGTCTAGTGTATCGAGTGCAGTCAGTGTGAAAATCTGGCATGTCATTACCAAGCCTAGTAAAACATAGCCCAGGATCCGAGAATAAAAGAGTAATAACAAAGAGTTGGTGATAAACGCCTTCTTACATTTTGATGGAGAATGCAGGCATTTACTTTGACTACGTATATTTGTAAAGCCTGACACTTTATAGTGGTTATACTGTGCTGTGCTGGGCACACTTTGAATTGTATTGGTGAACTATCTTAGTGGTGTTTTGCATTAAATAGCATTGTCACACTGCAGAATTGGCAGAGGTTACAATTTCAGACCCATGTAATTGCGCAGAAGCCAAATGTTTTGCTTTAGCAACTTGAACATCAGAAACTATCTCAAGTTGGCGCGAGCGAATAGTGGCAGAGGTTGATAAGTTATGCACTGGGCAGTTTGTTGCAGAAGGGACTATGCTTCATTCATGCTTACTTAGGCTCTTTCCATTAATGGACTGAAAATCACAGCAAAACTGTTTAGTTAGCCTTGGAATGAAGGCATGGTTTGCTATGCACATGCTCATTGATCTGAGAATTAAGAATGTGAGGTCATTACAGGTTTGCGATGTGAATTGGCAGTCATGCATGAAAATGTGTCCCAATTAGAGGCAAGCCCAGAAAAGGGAGAGCTTAGTGCACAATGCAGGCCAAATGCAATACTTTACATCTGAGATCACACAAAGAAAGAGGCAAGTGGGGGAAAGTGAAGGGCAAATTGCCCATTTGAAACAGTTTTAGAAGGTATGGGGACAAACAGAGATCTTGCTTTGCCAGATGTGCAGGTGCTACTAAAACATAATAGCCAATCTTCTAGGGACATAGAATCCTTAGAAAGTGAGGTGTTTAGGTTGATGTCTGATGATGATAGAAGATTAGAAGCAATCAATGATAACAAAGTGCAAGTTGCAGGAATTAATAATATGATAGTTAAATTGAGAGGTGAGATTCAAAATTGGCAGTCCCAGTTTAGAGAGTTAAATAGGCAATATTTGGATTTCAGATGTTCTGAGCGCTTCTCAGGGCCCCGTGGACAACAAGGCATGACTTTCACTGAGGCTGTACCAAGACACAGTCTGGGAACTATGCCGGATGATGTGGACTCGGCAAGAGCTGACTACACTCCAGTGCTGGAGACAGGGCGTACTTCTGCTGAGCAGAGAGAGATGGGTCAATACTAAGTACATTTTATTCCACTTAAAATCATGAAAAATATTAAGAGTCTGTTTAAACCTTTTAAAAAAGATTTGGGTGTGACTACTGAAGAACATTTGGAGTCTGTCCTCAAATGATTTCGTACTTCGGACATCCCTAAAACCCAATGGGCCTCATTACGGGTATTGGCTTAATAAGGGCATGGCTGCCTCCAAGCCCGTGTCCGGGTTCCCTGAATGGGGAATTACCGTGCCAATCCGAGTTTGGAAGGCCCAGTAATTCCTCCTTCAGGGAACCCGGGCCTGGACCTTCCCCATTCCCATGTGAGCCTTCATTGGGCTCAATGGGAATGGGAGCGGAAGCTAACAACGGGCCGATTACGACCGGCCCGTTGTTAGCTCCCTGGTCCCCTCGCAGGACCCGGTAAGGACGCCTGGTTTTACCGGGTCACGCGAGGGGACCTCGTAATATTGTGGAATGGTGTTAACGGGGCTGCCACCATTTTCTTCATCTGACGATGGAGGCGAGTGCTGCGAGTTTTATAAGGGACCTGAATGAACAAGAGAAGTTGCAGTGGTATGAATCTGAGAGGGAGATTAGAAAACACATCTCTCCATTTTGGTCCATTCAGAACGCAAAAAAGCCAGCATATACTACGACAGCTCAGTCAAATGAATCCTCATGACACTTCTTGCAAAACCTAAATGCACTTTCTCCAGGTTTGATGTGACCTGTGATATAACTCAGTAAAATTCAAGACCACATTCTCGTATGGTCTGCAGCAAGAGGTAGTCTCTCAGCCTGTGAATACACTAGCAACAAAAGCTTACAGTGGATTCTTGATCAGTCCACTAACAGTTCTTAATAATTTCACATAATGAGGTTGAAAACCAGGAATCAAAGCAGAAGGCGAAAGAGACTCCCCCTGCAATGTTAGAAATTAAATCAGGGAAGATCCCATTAGCGACTTCTTGAACAAAGAATGACACATCACATAACCAGAAGGGTGAGGCCATGCAGGGAAAGGCAGCACCCTCCCAGGCAACTGTATTTCAATCCACAGACTCCAGCCAGAGGTACACTTACATTAGTCCCTGGTCCTTGGCAATATACCAAGGGTCGGGTTTCGGTATGATATGGTAGGGCCTAATAATCCCAAAAGTAAACTGTATAATGGACCTTACCAGGCATTGGGGGCACGAGTAGGTTTAACCCTGATACAATGATATATGGTAATCAAACAGGGCCAAGACATGTAGCTAGGTTCATTGAAAATGGAAATCAGCAAAGAAAGCAGTTTCAATCAAATAGGAGACAAAATGTAGCCTACAGCCCTCCCTCCTATGTTCAGGTCTCCCCACAGGGAGACCATGGACAGAGGACAGTCATCCCATGCTCCCCACCTCCTTTGTACCGGGAGTTATGAGGAAACACTAACAGGGATCCATCTCCTGAACAAAACCAAAATAGACTGACCAATATGAATCCAACCAATATTGGTACAGAGTGCAGAAAGATGATTTGAGGGATCTGGATAGATTCTATTGCTTAGAGGCACAAGTGAAAAAGTTATCTTACCAGATAGGAAGACTGTAAACAGTGCAAAACAGCAGCTGGTTGAGAATATAGATTATACGAGTGACATTGATCAAGGTGACAACAAATGACAAATCATTCAGGCTACCCACACCAAAGGCACACATGATCCACCATTGACTGAGCAAACTGAATTAAAATTAAGACAACAACCAAATCATGATAACATAGGAAATAAAAACACAAACAAGAAAGGGGTGTGGTTTAATTTAGAATTAAACCAAACCATTCTTGTGTGTGAAGATGGGAAAGAAGAAAATAGAAATGAAAAGGTGGAACCCAAAGATCAAAGGGTCAAAAGACAATATAAAAAGAACTTGTTACAAGAAAATGATGAAACACACGCATTTGAACAAATGATAGCCAGTGACTAAGTGGAGCATTACAGGGTTAATGGTGAACTGAATGTCACAGCAGTAAATTAAACAAAAATGAATGAAATGATGGGTGAAAGCAGAAAAACAGGTGATAGGTTTTAATTGCCTGACAATTCTAATTAAACTCCTATTTCCACAGAAATGAAACTCCCCCAAAGACTGTTTGCAGGTGAGTTACCAGAGAAGTATTTCAAGTCACAGATGTTCCAAGAGGCAGAATTGACAGGTGTGGTACAAGAACAAGGTGAGTTTCAAACACAAAAAGCTGTTTTTTCTGCCGCATGATGCTAATGAAAACACAAAACACCAGAGTGGAAGTAAGTTAAGGAAATCAAAATAATGTGGAAAAAATTGAAAATAAATGGTGTGTGAACACAGGTGGCCCCGGGATACAAGGGAGTCAATCAGTGGCAAAGCTTCAAATGTATTCTCAGGACAGAAACATGAACAGGGAAATTGAGTAAGAGATGGGCAAAAAGGGGGTAAAATGTTATTTCATATGCCCCTTTGCTTAGCAAAAAGCAATGCAGTCCTACAGAAAATAAGCCCTGTGGTTAGCAACAATTCACATTTCCTTTGTATACTTGAAAAATATGAAGACAGGTATTTAACGCCTGTTATAATTGAAGAGAAATGCAGTGTATTTGCAATGGCAGACACAGGCACAGGGGTGACTGTTATGTCAAGGAAAATGCTTGATCGCATACATGAATGGAGACTCCCACAAGACATGTTGAAATTCAAACAGATTGAAATCCCAATGCACAATTTCAATGGAGAAGAAATACAGGTGGAAGGTGACACTGAAGCTGACATCAAGGTAGGAAAACATAGACTGAGGCAAGAAGTGGTGTTCATGCCCATTGAGGAGACCCCATTCCTATTAGGAACACATTGGGCCTCATTACGACCCTGGCGGTACGGAGTGAAAGGCCCCGTGAAAGGTGCCGGCGCCGTTCACTCCGTACCGCCGCATTACGAGTTCCCCTCGCCGGACACGGTAAGCACGCCTGGGAAAACCAGGCCTGCTTACCGGGTCCCGCGAGGGGAAGAGGGAGCAAACAACGGGCCATCTCGTAATGGCCCGTTGTTTGCTCCCTCTCCCATTCCAATTCAGCCCTATGGGGGCTGAAATGGGAATGGGGAAGGACCGTGTCAGGGTCCTTGGAGGGAGGAATTACCGGGCCTTCCGAACTCGAAATGGCTCGGTAAATCCTTATTCCGAGGACCTGGACCCCGACGCGATTTCGGCGGCAGCCATGCCGCCAATAGCGGCATGGTTACTGCCGAACCCCTAATGAGGGCCATTGTCTCAAGAGATTCTGATTGATGGGGTAAATGGGCTATTCTGGTCTTTGGCCAAAAAATCATTGAAACCTAAAAAAGTGATATTCCTGGGTAGCACTGTAAATGAATGTCACACCATTGATAGGCCAGAGAGAACAGTGGTGTATCTTCAGGTTGGCTTTGTACCTAGTGTCACTGTGATTCTCATGTTCCAGGGTGAAATGCAAGGAGAGAAAGAAAAACAGTCATTAGAGTTTAACTCGGATCCCAAGAAGAACTGGCAGACACAGATCGATGAAAACACATTGCGAAGTGATGAAGACTGTGAACAAAGTGAGGTTTCTGAGTTAGATCAGGAAAAGTATATTTCAACAATTGCAGAAATACACATGAAGGAAGGTCAGGCCTGGATACCCATGCATGTGAATGGGCATCCAGAAATGATTGCAGCAGTTTCGGCCTTGGAACAGGAAAAGAGTTTCATTAGTGAGAAAGTATTCAAGCAAATCCTTAACAGCGAAGAAATACCAAGTTTTAAAAGAAAAAATCACAGCTATCCAGTTTGAATGGTCCTGATTTGGGACAAAGAATTGCTGGGAGATGCATGTTGAAAATCATAACAGGGTCCAAAAGCATTCATCACAATATATGGATTGTAAGTGTAACCAAAGCCAAATTCTATATGGGCAATTACATCATGCCCAGAATGAGTATGCTTTTAGATTTATTGAACTAAAATGTTTGAACTAGACTGGGAGGAGCAGACCTGAATTTGACGATAGAAGGCAAACCAACCTTTGTGTGCAAATAATGCCATATGCAGTTCAAAAGGCAATTCACAATGGCATTTAAGTACAGCAAGGGACAGAATTTGAAGGAGTCTGATGCATTTGTGTTTCTCAATGAATCCATGAGGCAGCAGGGGCTAGAATGTGAATGCACACCCTTAGTGTACGTTGGCGATGGTCTCATTAGACTACTGGTGAATAATAGGGGATGTCAGGACATTTACTTGGAAAAAGGTGCAATATTAGGTATTGCAATGCAGGAATCATAGTACACTGCAGATTTAAACAACCCATCATTAAGAATATTCCTGAAAGCTATGTCATCCTCACAGGGTGAATTGCCTGAGTCTTTGAATTCTAAACCAAGAGGGATTTTCAGGATTCAAGCAATATACCATTATGAGCCAAATGATGTGATTCGTTGTCATGAGGTTGATTGCATTCTATTTTAGGTGGAAGAACATGATGAGGAAAAAAAGAGCAAATTGAGGCGGACGCTGAAGTGCCAATGTACTTGAGGGTGGCGTCTCTCCATAGAGATACTGCCACGTAGTTGGAAGAAAGCACAGAAATTCCTCCTTTGGAGGATTTCCCAGAATTTCCCTAAATGGTAGAGGAGCAAATCTAGGTGGCAGATGCCTGCACTAATAAAGAAGAGAAATACCAATTGAGAAAAATATTCATTGAATTCAAGGAGGCATTTGCCAAAGACGCATATAATTGTAGGCGCACTTATTTGGATTTTGCTACACTGCCATGAGGCTATGGTAGGGAAGCTGTATTTGTTCAACAATGTAGGCTACCCTTGGCCTGTTTAGAGTCCTTGGCAGAAATCATTTTAAAAAGGTGAGACCAGCGGAATCATTAGATCCATTCACAACACTGCAAACACGCCGATATTAGGTGTACTGAAGCCCAATGGTAAATGGTGTTTGTGTGCAGACTTAAGAGATTAAGAAAACTAAATAAGAGGGTGCCTGTGTCCAGGTGGCCACTCCCATTAATTGATCAAGGCCTTGCACAGTTCCAATGGTCAATGGTTTTAACCACCTTACATCTTATAGCACGGTATTGTTGTGTGCCCCTAGCCAAAGATATACAAACTCTATTTGCTTTTTCATTTAAAGGGACTAAATACCATGGAATCGTACCCCGTTCAGTTTTATCAATAGTGGAAGTGATTTTGGCATATTCCTGAACAAAACACTCCCAGGTGCAGCCGAGAGGGGAATTGTGGTCTATGTAGATGATGTCCTGATAAAAAATGAAGACATAAAAAGCCATTTCAATTAAATTAGTCATGTGCTCAGCCAGTTGTAAAAGGCTGGGGGAATTGTGTCACTGCAAAAGGCACTGTGGTGTAGAAAAAGGGTACATTTCTTGGGACATGAAGTGACAGAGCAAGGGTTAAACCCACAAAAGAAGCCACCCAAAAGTTAAAAGATCATGCACATTTGAAGGGCTTGAAGAGTTTGTTAGGGATGACAGGAAATTAATTGAAGAATATGCAGAAATCACACAACCATTGACTAAATTGCTGCAGCAGGGAGGGCCCTAAAAACGGGGTCAGGAACAATTTGAAGCGTTAGCCAAATTGAAAGATTGTCTGATAAAGGCCCCATGTTTCGCTTATCTAAAGAAGAACCAAGATTTCTTTATAGAGATAGGGTTCACAGATCGGTGCATCTCAGCGGTGTATGTCAGCGGTTTTATATCAAAAACATGATTCAAATAAAACCATTGTATTAGCTGCAAAGCTTTGTCACAGGTGGAACCCAAATTTAATGAATGTGAAAAAGCACTGTTGACTACTTTGTGGACTGACATTAGAACATTTCTGCCCCATTATTCAGGGGGATGGGTGATTGTTGCAACTAATCATCAGCCCCTGCAATTCTTGCAGAGAAAAATAATCAAATCAGGGAACTTAGCCCAATCAAGAATTACATCATGGACATAGGCATTGCAGGGATTCAAAGTGGAAGAGAGATATCGGCAGAATGAAATGAGTTCAGTTGCTCTGAGGCTGGCAGACTTACATGACTGTAGATGCTACAGATGATACAGAATTAGAAACACATTTGTCTGAATTTGAACAATCACCACAAAAGGACTTCTATGAAGAAGGATGAAGGATGAAGACGGGTGCAGGAGTCTCCCAACTGTGTATGTGGATGGATGTGCATACCACGTGGGGTGTGATCCTGAAAAATAATTGGTGGCAGGAATAGGGAATGTGTAGGTCAAATGTGATGGTATCTCAAGAGTGAGCATAAGGATAGGTCCCAAAAGTAGTCAAGTGGCAGAATTGGCAGCAATTTACAAAATGATATCCACAGTAGTAGAAAACAAATCAAAAGAAAAAGTTTTGGTTACCAACTGATTATGTCTGGAACAGTTTTTTAGATTACTTCCCGGGGTAGAAGCTAAGCGGAATGGTCACATGTAACAAAAAAAATGAAAACATGGAAAATTAATTCAAGCCTTCGGTGATCTTGTTTCAGTGAATGAGATAAACATTCACTGGAGGAAGATACGAGGGCACTCCAGAATACCAGGGGAAGACAAATAAGGGCATGACAAGGCTGATCAAATGGCCAACATTGGAGCAGTGATGGGGAATTGTTTCCTATTGAGCACTTGCTCCAAGTGGATGTGGTAACATGTTCAAAGTCTCATGGAGCAAGTGATCAACCAGTGGTGCAATGGAGTGTTGATACACCTGATCAGGACTTGATCAAGGTGCAGAAGGAGGACCCAATCATACATCTCTTATACAATGATTTGTCAGATGCAGAGGAAAATCCTTTAAGAGAGAAGGACTGCAAAGGAAGATAAGAATTGTGGGTGTTGTTAAAGAATAAAAATAGATTTCAATTGTAAGACGGACTGTTGGTCCAAGAATCCATTTCAGGTCAGATCCAATGGGTGGTCCCCATGTCATTTCAGTGGTTGATGCTACATCATGCCCATGAGGCAATAACAGAGGGACACAGAGGTTCGCAGCACACATTGGAAATATTGAAAGAATATGCCTATTGGTCACATAAGTCACAAGATGTGGAAATTTCTACTCAGGGGTGTTTGGTATCTGGACAGTTTCAGCCTGCCTCCCCAACACGTAGGGCACCATTAATGAAAAGAGGTCTGATACTACCCTGGTCAGATATAAAAATAGACGTTGTTGGCCCAGTTCAAAGATCATCATGAGGTAACAAGTATATGTCAATGGTTACATGTTTAATATCTACATTTTTGGAGTGTATACCGGCACCTGATTGTAGTGCACAGACAGCGGCTACTTGGATGGTGAATCATATATTTTCAAGGTTTGTTTTACCTCAAAGAATAGAATCAGACAGTGGAAGTCATTTTACTAGTGCAGTGATGACCAAGATGTGGTAGATTCTGGGAGTAAAAAGGAAGCTACATATTTTCTACCACCCATCTTCTAGTGGTGGTGTGGAACATTCCAACCAATCAATAATTGATATTCTTACAAAGCTTGTGGCTGAAGCAGGGTCTAGTTGAGATGTGCAACTCCCATTGGTATTAATGGCCATTAGAGGGACACCCTTTGTCAGAGTCCAGTTGCCCACGTCGTGTAGCCGAAGAATTCTTCCACCTGATGGAACCCTCTGGCTCCAGAAATGGACAGCCAGAGCGATCAATCAGAGGAAAGAAAGGATACCTGATGAGATCCAGATGACCCAGAAGTAGACACGTGACGCAGGAGTTGATAATGCAGAGTATGGGTGGTACGGGTAGTCGAGGACAGGCGTTGGATCTGCAAGTGAGGAGTTAACACAATACAGAAAGTATAACCAACCGCCCTTCTGAACAAGACCCGAAAAATAG
This sequence comes from Ambystoma mexicanum, assembly GCF_040938575.1. NCBI lineage: Eukaryota > Metazoa > Chordata > Amphibia > Caudata > Ambystomatidae > Ambystoma > Ambystoma mexicanum. The sequence continues at coordinate 61,669,424 of NC_090928.1, forward strand.
TGACAAATTGCAATATGTTCCACAAATTCTAATAACCACCCCTTTCCCCTATGAGACTATGGCTTACCGTGTTTTATGCAGATCAACACCTGGGAGAACCAGATGGGACAGGGAAGGGAAGGAACTCCGAAGTCCACGATGCCAAGTCCAGGAAGAACCCAACCACCTATCCCGCCGGCACGAGGACGCCTAGGGCACACTTGTTAGAGTGTGTCGCAAGTTCGAAGAGTTCCAAAGTTCAACAATCCAAAACTCCAAGTGTTCCAAGGTCAAGAATCCAAATTTCGAAAGTTTCCAAAAGTTCCACAATATTGGCCACACGCAGTCCAGGTGAGTGATGATCCAGAAGACAAAAACGAAAAGCAACCACAACAGAAGGGCGAAGGCAAGAAGTCAGTATGCAGTCCGAGGTCGAAGAACGATGCAGGCAGTAGACGAGAACCAAGCAGTCCAAAATCAAGGCCAGGTAACGGTCCGGGTCGAGGAAACGAGGCAATCAGGTATACAGGAGGAAACGGGGGGGGGAAGGGTTACAGAGACCGGATTTCAAGGGAGCAGGATACAAAGAGCTAGGTACGAGGGGCCACCACTCGCAATCAGAAGCACCGATACGAAGTGAAGGCGGGGACTAAGAAGGAGAGGTCACATGACAGCGTTCCGCGGCTTCCAGCGTCGACCGTGGGAAACGCCAAGAGGACGCCAGCGTTGCCATGCCAACTTCCAAGCACCTGGTTGTAGTGTTCTTAAAGGGCCAAGCATCCGTTGCTTAGCCCTGCTTGCCCGCCTGTACATGACAGTATCCTCCCTCAAAGGGGGTCTCACCCCCCGAGCAGACCAGAAATGAGACAGAAGGGCCGGAACATGGATGTTTACCGCAGGTTCCCACGTACGGTCTTGGGGACCATAGCCCTTCCAATCGACCAGATAGGGTCGCCTGCCCCTTCGAACCTTGGTATCCAAGATCGCACCCACCTCGAATTCATCAAACCCGCGCACCTTAACCGGCGGGGGACGAGCAGGTAGTCTGGTAGATGGGTGGCATGGTTTCACTAGAGAGACATGGAATACCGGGTGTACCTTCCATTTAGCAGGAAGGGCCAATCGGAGGGCAGCAGGGTTAATAACCTGCAGGATGCTGTAGGGACCCACAAACCGTGGCAACAGGGCTCTTCGACCAGTCAAACGTAGGTTCCTTGTGGACAGCCAGACCTTCATCCCCGGTCGGTAGCTAGGAGCCGGGGAGCGATGTGCATCAGCAGAAGACTTAGTACGAGACTGGGCCAGTAACAGCTGATTCTTGACCATAGTGTGGGTATCGGATAGATTCCTAAGACAACCAGAGGCAGCCGGATTGTGTAACGGCCAATCAGCAATACTGGGCAAAGAACGGGGGTGTTGGCCATACAGGGCAAAATACGGAGAAACACCTGTCGCTGTGTGCATAGAGTTATTGTAGGCGAACTCCGCCAGAGGAAGAACGGAAACCCACGTATCTTGGCGTTGGTGGGTAAGACATCGTAGATACTGCTCCATGGTGGCATTAAGCCTTTCGGTTTGCCCATCGGTTTGTGGATGGTAAGCACTGGAGTACCTGCCGTCTATACCCAACGTTGAAGTTACTGCTCTCCAAAAACGAGAAGTGAACTGTGGTCCCCGATCAGTAACGAGAATGGAGGGCAGACCGAATCTTCGGTAGACGTTCTTCAAGAACAGTTCCGCCAACACCGGAGCAGAAGGAATCCCCTGGCAGGGTACGAACAAGGCTGATTTAGTGAAATAGTCCACGACCACCCATATAGTGTCATAGCCGTCGACCACTGGAAGCTCTACTACGAAATCCATAGAAACCATAAGCCAAGGTCTCTCTGGTATAGGCATGGGTTGAAGTAGGCCCACAGGTTTGCCCGGTTGATGTTTGCACTGTGCACAAGTGGCACAAGAAACGATGTATTCCCTAACGTCGCGTGACATGGAGGGCCACCAGCACCACCTTCTCAAAAGGTCAACTGTTTTCCCAGTACCTGGATGTGCAGCTATTGCTGAATCGTGACACCATTGTATGGCTGTGCGTCTCGTGTCGGAATCAGGTACATATATCTTATCCTTCTTATAAGGCAATGTATGGATGATCTCCAATCCCAGGCCAGCAATCTCGGAGGGGTTGGTTCTCACCCAGTCTTGGATCCTTGTTTTCAGAGAGGGGCGCAAGGTACACCCACACACCACTTGATTGGGCAGTAGAAGAGCGCCTTTAAGCTCGGATGGTTCGGGGACTCCATGGATGCGGGAAAGAGCATCCACCTTCGAGTTCAGGGAACCGGGGCGATAGGTAATAGTGAAGTTGAACATGGCAAAGAATTCATGCCACCTGGCATGACGCGCCGTGGTACACTTCACCGATTGCAGTGCCAAGAGGTTTCGATGATCAGTAAACACTCGAACCGGTTCGGAGGACCCCAAAAGATGATGTCTCCATACCATAAAGGCGTCCCTCACTGCTAACAATTCCCGTTCGGTGATCGTATAGTTCCTCTCGTAAGAGGTGAGTTTCCTGGAGTGATACGCAACAGGATGTAAACCAGTGGACTCCGGGCAAAGCTGGGACAGGATAGCTCCCAGTGCAACATCTGACGCATGTGCTTCCACAATGAAAGGCAAAGACGGATCCGGATGTTGAAGGACGGGAGCCGTGGTAAAGGCAGACTTTAAGGTCTCAAAAGCCCGTTGAGCGTCCTTGTTCCATTTGAACACACATTTGGTGCTGGTTAGTTTAGTGAGTGGAGAGGCAATGGCTGAGAAGTCTTGGATAAACCGCCGATAGAAATTCGCAAAGCCTAAAAAGGATTGCAGAGCCTTCAAGGTATTAGGACAAGGCCACTCCAATATCGCGACAATCTTAGACTGGCTCATCTGCACTCCCCGGCTAGTGATGTCATAGCCTAGGAACTCCACCTCGGTTTCATGAAACTTGCATTTGTCCAACTTGGCATACAAATGGTTCTCCCTTAAACGTTGCAAAACGTTAGATACATGGACGACGTGAGTGTCAACTGAAGGAGAGTAGATCAAGATGTCGTCTAAGTAAACGACTACATATTGGTTTAGCATGTCATGAAATACGTCGTTGATAAAGTATTGAAAGGTCGCTGGAGCGTTACACAGGCCAAAGGGCATAACGCAGTATTCGAAGACGCCATATTTGGTTTTGAAGGCCGTCTTCCACTCGTCGCCTTTGCGAATCCGTACGAGATTGTAGGCCCCCCTCAAATCCAATTTAGTGAATACCTTAGCTGCACCCAATTGGTCCAATAAGACTGAAATCAGAGGTATCGGATATTGATTCCTGATCGTGACGGCATTTAAAGCACGATAATCGATGCAAGGACGCAGGTCCCCCTCCTTCTTAGGGACAAAGAACATGGGTGAGGAAGCAGGTGAGCGAGAAGGACGAATAAAGCCAGTACTCAAGGATTTGTCAATATATTCCTTCAAAATCACGTCCTCTTGAGGGGTTAGGGAATATATGCGCCCAGACGGAATCTTGGCTCCAGGGATCAATTCAATAGGGCAATCATAGGGCCTGTGTGGTGGTAGTATCTCTGCCCCACGTGCGTCGAATACGTCATGATAATCCCTGTACACCATAGGAAGGACAGTGTTGACTACTGCCCCCACAGTACGGGTAGTTTCAGCAAGAGCCTGACTAGGGCTGGTGATCACTGAGCTGATAGTTAGGCAATTACTTTCACAGTATTCTGACGGAAAACATACCTCCCCAGAATGCCAATCCACAGAGGGATTATGCATCTTTAACCATGGCAAGCCAGGAATGAACTTGAACTGTGGTGCTGCGATGAGATCAAAGTATATGTCCTCTTGATGACCGCAGTCTATGATCATGGTGAGGTCAGTAGTTCGCTTCGTCACTAACCCAGAGACCAAGGAAGAGCCATCCACCGAATTCACCACTTCAGGACATGTTTTGTGCATAACCGGCAGACCCAACTCCCGGGCATAGGCAGCATCCACGTAATTCCCCGTGGCTCCTGAGTCCAGGACCATCATCACGGCCCATTTCTCAGAACCGGGGAACGACAGGGAGACAGAAAGACAATAAGGACTGCAACCTGTGGGGTCTCTTGAAGAAATACCCGGCATCCGGACCCCTCCAGTCACCGGGTTTTGGCGTTTCCCTGTTTCTTAGCAGGTTTTTTGCTATATTCTCGGAGTAAGTGATCGGATCCTCCGCAGTAGAAACATAGACCATTCTTTCTCCGGTGTTCCCTAACTTCAGCCGACAGAGGAGATCTAAGTGCCCCGATCTGCATGGGCTCCGAGGATCCGGCGGCAGGTAAAGGGACGGAAAGAGCAACAGGGGGAGCCATTCTCTTCTCACCCCTCCGGGCTGCTTGTCGGGAATCAATCTGGAGAACCAAATCCAATAGTTCCGAAAAAGCTGTAGGTATTACCGGAACGGTGGCCAGTGTATCTTTCAGGGAATCGGATAGCCCTTTATAGAAGAGAGAGGCCTTCTTCTCTTCGGGCCAACTGGTTTCCGCCACCAACTGATTGAACTTGGCTAGGTAGGACAAAAGAGGCGAACTGCCTTGTTGGAGACCGAGCAGTTCCAAATCAGTAGCTTGTGTGGCATAAAGTGTGTCGAACACACGACTCATAGCCTCGATTAGGGCATCACAGTTGTAAAGAAGATGGCTGCCGTCTTCCAGCAACGGATTAGCCCAAGCAGCTGCGGTACCCCCTAAATGGGATAACAGAAACGCCGCCTTGGTAGTGGAATCCGGAAAAGAAGCAGGACGGCACAGAAATTGCAGTCTACATTGGTTCAAAAAGGTCCTAAATGTCTTGGGGTCTCCATTGAACCGTTCCGGTGGAGCCAAAGGGAACTGGGCAGTCATATAAACCGGTCCAGCACCCTGTTGGGGAGGACCAGCACCTGCCCCAGAGACACTGGGCAAGGAAGGCGCTGCTGCCCCAAGGGGTTGGAACCCTGCCTGCAACTCATCAATGCGTCGCTGCGTGGCTGAGTGAGCCGCAGTCATGTCATTACGTAAATCGGCCACCAATTGTAAAATAGTGGACAGCGTCTCATTGGTATCCATTTAGAAGGCTTCTGATTATGTCAGAGTCCAGTTGCCCACGTCGTGTAGCCGAAGAATTCTTCCACCTGATGGAACCCTCTGGCTCCAGAAATAGACAGCCAGAGCGATCAATCAGAGGAAAGAAAGGATATCTGATGAGATCCAGATGACCCAGAAGTAGACACGTGACGCAGGAGTTGATAATGCAGAGTATGGGTGGTACGGGTAGTCGAGGACAGGCGTTGGATCTGCAAGTGAGGAGTTAACACAATACAGAAAGTATAACCAACCGCCCTTCTGAACAAGACCCGAAAAATAGTGACAAATTGCAATATGTTCCACAAATTCTAATAACCACCCCTTTCCCCTATGAGACTATGGCTTACCGTGTTTTATGCAGATCAACACCTGGGAGAACCAGATGGGACAGGGAAGGGAAGGAACTCCGAAGTCCACGATGCCAAGTCCAGGAAGAACCCAACCACCTATCCCGCCGGCACGAGGACGCCTAGGGCACACTTGTTAGAGTGCGTCGCAAGTTCGAAGAGTTCCAAAGTTCAACAATCCAAAACTCCAAGTGTTCCAAGGTCAAGAATCCAAATTTCGAAAGTTTCCAAAAGTTCCACAATATTGGCCACACGCAGTCCAGGTGAGTGATGATCCAGAAGACAAAAACGAAAAGCAACCACAACAGAAGGGCGAAGGCAAGAAGTCCGTATGCAGTCCGAGGTCGAAGAACGATGCAGGCAGTAGACGAGAACCAAGCAGTCCAAAATCAAGGCCAGGTAACGGTCCGGGTCGAGGAAACGAGGCAATCAGGTATACAGGAGGAAACGGGGGGGAGGGGGGGAAAGGGTTACAGAGACCGGATTTCAAGGGAGCAGGATACAAAGAGCTAGGTACGAGGGGCCACCACTCGCAATCAGAAGCACCGATACGAAGTGAAGGCGGGGACTAAGAAGGAGAGGTCACATGACAGCGTTCCGCGGCTTCCAGCGTCGACCGTGGGAAACGCCAAGAGGACGCCAGCGTTGCCATGCCAACTTCCAAGCACCTGGTTGTAGTGTTCTTAAAGGGCCAAGCATCCGTTGCTTAGCCCTGCTTGCCCGCCTGTACATGACAGTATCCTCCCTCAAAGGGGGTCTCACCCCCCGAGCAGACCAGAAATGAGACAGAAGGGCCGGAGCATGGATGTTTACCGCAGGTTCCCACGTACGGTCTTGGGGACCATAGCCCTTCCAATCGACCAGATAGAGTCGCCTGCCCCTTCGAACCTTGGTATCCAAGATCGCACCCACCTCGAATTCATCAAACCCGCGCACCTTAACCGGCGAGGGACGAGCAGGTAGTCTGGTAGATGGGTGGCATGGTTTCACTAGAGAGACATGGAATACCGGGTGTACCTTCCATTTAGCAGGAAGGGCCAATCAGAGGGCAGCAGGGTTAATAACCTGCAGGATGCTGTAGGGACCCACAAACCGCGGCAACAGGGCTCGTCGACCAGTCAAACGTAGGTTCCTTGTGGACAGCCAGACCTTCATCCCCGGTCGGTAGCTAGGAGCCGGGGAGCGATGTGCATCAGCAGAAGACTTAGTACGAGACTGGGCCAGTAACAGCTGATTCTTGACCATAGTGTGGGTATCGGATAGATTCCTAAGACAACCAGAGGCAGCCGGATTGTGTAACGGCCAATCAGCAATACTGGGCAAAGAACGGGGGTGTTGGCCATACAGGGCAAAATACGGAGAAACACCTGTCGCTGTGTGCATAGAGTTATTGTAGGCGAACTCCGCCAGAGGAAGAACGGAAACCCACGTATCTTGGCGTTGGTGGGTAAGACATCGTAGATACTGCTCCATGGTGGCATTAAGCCTTTCGGTTTGCCCATCGGTTTGTGGATGGTAAGCACTGGAGTACCTGCCGTCTATACCCAACGTTGAAGTTACTGCTCTCCAAAAACGAGAAGTGAACTGTGGTCCCCGATCAGTAACGAGAATGGAGGGCAGACCGAATCTTCGGTAGACGTTCTTCAAGAACAGTTCCGCCAACACCGGAGCAGAAGGAATCCCCTGGCAGGGTACGAACAAGGCTGATTTAGTGAAATAGTCCACGACCACCCATATAGTGTCATAGCCGTCGACCACTGGAAGCTCTACTACGAAATCCATAGAAACCATAAGCCAAGGTCTCTCTGGTATAGGCATGGGTTGAAGTAGGCCCACAGGTTTGCCCGGTTGATGTTTGCACTGTGCACAAGTGGCACAAGAAACGATGTATTCCCTAACGTCGCGTGACATGGAGGGCCACCAGCACCACCTTCTCAAAAGGTCAACTGTTTTCCCAGTACCTGGATGTGCAGCTATTGCTGAATCGTGACACCATTGTATGGCTGTGCGTCTCGTGTCGGAATCAGGTACATATATCTTATCCTTCTTATAAGGCAATGTATGGATGATCTCCAATCCCAGGCCAGCAATCTCGGAGGGGTTGGTTCTCACCCAGTCTTGGATCCTTGTTTTCAGAGAGGGGCGCAAGGTACACCCACACACCACTTGATTGGGCAGTAGAAGAGCGCCTTTAAGCTCGGATGGTTCGGGGACTCCATGGATGCGGGAAAGAGCATCCACCTTCAAGTTCAGGGAACCGGGGCGATAGGTAATAGTGAAGTTGAACATGGCAAAGAATTCATGCAACCTGGCATGACGCGCCGTGGTACACTTCACCGATTGCAGTGCCAAGAGGTTTCGATGATCAGTAAACACTCGAACCGGTTCGGAGGACCCCAAAAGATGATGTCTCCATACCATAAAGGCGTCCCTCACTGCTAACAATTCCCGTTCGGTGATCGTATAGTTCCTCTCGTAAGAGGTGAGTTTCCTGGAGTGATACGCAACAGGATGTAAACCAGTGGACTCCGGGCAAAGCTGGGACAGGATAGCTCCCAGTGCAACATCTGACGCATCTGCTTCCACAATGAAAGGCAAAGACGGATCCGGATGTTGAAGGACGGGAGCCGTGGTAAAGGCAGACTTTAAGGTCTCAAAAGCCCGTTGAGCGTCCTTGTTCCATTTGAACACACATTTGGTGCTGGTTAGTTTAGTGAGTGGAGAGGCAATGGCTGAGAAGTCTTGGATAAACCGCCGATAGAAATTCGCAAAGCCTAAAAAGGATTGCAGAGCCTTCAAGGTATTAGGACAAGGCCACTCCAATATCGCGACAATCTTAGACTGGCTCATCTGCACTCCCCGGCTAGTGATGTCATAGCCTAGGAACTCCACCTCGGTTTCATGAAACTTGCATTTGTCCAACTTGGCATACAAATGGTTCTCCCTTAAACGTTGCAAAACGTTAGATACATGGACGACGTGAGTGTCAACTGAAGGAGAGTAGATCAAGATGTCGTCTAAGTAAACGACTACATATTGGTCTAGCATGTCATGAAATACGTCGTTGATAAAGTATTGAAAGGTCGCTGGAGCGTTACACAGGCCAAAGGGCATAACGCAGTATTCGAAGACGCCATATTTGGTTTTGAAGGCCGTCTTCCACTCGTCGCCTTTGCGAATCCGTACGAGATTGTAGGCCCCCCTCAAATCCAATTTAGTGAATACCTTAGCTGCTTCAAATTGGTCCAATAAGACTGAAATCAGAGGTATCGGATATTGATTCCTGATCGTGACGGCATTTAAAGCACGATAATCGATGCAAGGACGCAGGTCCCCCTCCTTCTTAGGGACAAAGAACATGGGTGAGGCAGCAGGTGAGCGAGAAGGACGAATAAAGCCAGTACTCAAGGATTTGTCAATATATTCCTTCAAAATCACGTCCTCTTGAGGGGTTAGGGAATATATGCGCCCAGACGGAATCTTGGCTCCAGGGATCAATTCAATAGGGCAATCATAGGGCCTGTGTGGTGGTAGTATCTCTGCCCCACGTGCGTCGAATACGTCATGATAATCCCTGTACACCATAGGAAGGACAGTGTTGACTACTGCCCCCACAGTACGGGTAGTTTCAGCAAGAGCCTGACTAGGGCTGGTGATCACTGAGCTGATAGTTAGGCAATTACTTTCACAGTATTCTGACGGAAAACATACCTCCCCAGAATGCCAATCCACAGAGGGATTATGCATCTTTAACCATGGCAAGCCAAGAATGAACTTGAACTGTGGTGCTGCGATGAGATCAAAGTATATGTCCTCTTGATGACCGCAGTCTGTGATCATGGTGAGGTCAGTAGTTCGCTTTGTCACTAACCCAGAGACCAAGGAAGAGCCATCCACCGAATTCACCACTTCAGGACATGTTTTGTGCATAACCGGCAGACCCAACTCCCGGGCATAGGCAGCATCCACGTAATTCCCCGTGGCTCCTGAGTCCAGGACCATCATCACGGCCCATTTCTCAGAACCGGGGAACGACAGGGAGACAGAAAGACAATAAGGACTGCAACCTGTGGGGTCTCTTGAAGAAATACCCGGCATCCGGACCCCTCCAGTCACCGGGTTTTGGCATTTCCCTGTTTCTTAGCAGGTTTTTTGCTATATTCTCGGAGTAAGTGATCGGATCCTCCGCAGTAGAAACATAGACCATTCTTTCTCCGGTGTTCCCTAACTTCAGCCGACAGAGGAGATCTAAGTGCCCCGATCTGCATGGGCTCCGAGGACCCGGCGGCAGGTAAAGGGACGGAAAGAGCAACAGGGGGAGCCATTCTCTTCTCACCCCTCCGGGCTGCTTGTCGGGAATCAATCTGGAGAACCAAATCCAATAGTTCCGAAAACGCTGTAGGTATTACCGGAACGGTGGCCAGTGTATCTTTCAGGGAATCGGATAGCCCTTTATAGAAGAGAGAGGCCTTCTTCTCTTCGGGCCAACTGGTTTCCGCCACCAACTGATTGAACTTGGCTAGGTAGGACAAAAGAGGCGAACTGCCTTGTTGGAGACCGAGCAGTTCCAAATCAGTAGCTTGTGTGGCATAACGTGTGTCGAACACACGACTCATAGCCTCGATTAGGGCATCACAGTTGTAAAGAAGATGGCTGCCGTCTTCCAGCAACGGATTAGCCCAAGCAGCTGTGGTACCCCCTAAATGGGATAACAGAAACGCCGCCTTGGTAGTGGAATCCGGAAAAGAAGCAGGACGGCACAGAAATTGCAGTCTACATTGGTTCAAAAAGGTCCTAAATGTCTTGGGGTCTCCATTGAACCGTTCCGGCGGAGCCAAAGGGAACTGGGCAGTCATATAAACCGGTCCAGCACCCTGTTGGGGAGGACCAGCACCTGCCCCAGAGACACTGGCCAAGGAAGGCGCTGCTGCCCCAAAGGGTTGGAACCCTGCCTGCAACTCATCAATGCATCGCTGCGTGGCTGAGTGAGCCGCAGTCATGTCATTACGTAAATCGGCCACCAATTGTAAAATAGTGGACAGCGTCTCATTGGTATCCATTTAGAAGGCTTCTGATTATGTCAGAGTCCAGTTGCCCACGTCGTGTAGCCGAAGAATTCTTCCACCTGATGGAACCCTCTGGTTCCAGAAATGGACAGCCAGAGCGATCAATCAGAGGAAAGAAAGGATACCTGATGAGATCCAGATGACCCAGAAGTAGACACGTGACGCAGGAGTTGATAATGCAGAGTATGGGTGGTACGGGTAGTCGAGGACAGGCGTTGGATCTGCAAGTGAGGAGTTAACACAATACAGAAAGTATAACCAACCGCCCTTCTGAACAAGACCCGAAAAATAGTGACAAATTGCAATATGTTCCACAAATTCTAATAACCACCCCTTTCCCCTATGAGACTATGGCTTACCGTGTTTTATGCAGATCAACACCTGGGAGAACCAGATGGGACAGGGAAGGGAAGGAACTCCGAAGTCCACGATGCCAAGTCCAGGAAGAACCCAACCACCTATCCCGCCGGCATGAGGACGCCTAGGGCACACTTGTTAGAGTGCGTCGCAAGTTCGAAGAGTTCCAAAGTTAAACAATCCAAAACTCCAAGTGTTCCAAGGTCAAGAATCCAAATTTCGAAAGTTTCCAAAAGTTCCACAATATTGGCCACACGCAGTCCAGGTGAGTGATGATCCAGAAGACAAAAACGAAAAGCAACCACAACAGAAGGGCGAAGGCAAGAAGTCCGTATGCAGTCCGAGGTCGAAGAACGATGCAGGCAGTAGACGAGAACCAAGCAGTCCAAAATCAAGGCCAGGTAACGGTCCGGGTCGAGGAAACGAGGCAATCAGGTATACAGGAGGAAACGGGGGGGGAGGGGGGTAAAGGGTTACAGAGACCGGATTTCAAGGGAGCAGGATACAAAGAGCTAGGTACGAGGGGCCACCACTCGCAATCAGAAGCACCGATACGAAGTGAAGGCGGGGACTAAGAAGGAGAGGTCACATGACAGCGTTCCGCGGCTTCCAGCGTCGACCGTGGGAAACGCCAAGAGGACGCCAGCGTTGCCATGCCAACTTCCAAGCACCTGGTTGTAGTGTTCTTAAAGGGCCAAGCATCCGTTGCTTAGTCCTGCTTGCCCGCCTGTACATGACACCCTTAAAGTCTACAAGTCTCACTCCACATGAAATCATGACAGGCAGGAAGATGGTCTTGCCCCAACACTTGTTGTACAGAACCAATGAACACGTCTTTGTAAATGCATTCACAATTCATGAATACGTGGAAGAATTGTGAAAGCATCTACAGCATGCATTTGCGTTTGCACAGTGGCATTTGGAAAGGGCAGCTGAGGGTGCTAATTCATACTGTTAGGGAATATGAAGGAGTTGATCCGGTGAATACATTTAATTTAGCAAAAGACAAAAATAAAAATGCCAAATTCTTGGCATCCTGACATGGTCCATTCAAAATTGTGGACAAGGTTTCACCTGTTGTGTACTGAATAATGACCAAGGGAGGTGATCTGGTTTCGGAACTATTTGCCCACGTGAACTGGATCAAACCGTTTCACCTGAAACATGAAGTCAAAGGGATAGAACAGCCTGGAGAAACCATTAGGGAGAGGTGTAACGGTCACACTGAAATCAAGGTGAGTAAGTCAGTGAGGTAAGTAACTCACACAAGGAATGAAAAGGGTTCATCAGGGCAGGTAGGTAGGGATGCTGGAGGGGGTGTGCCTGAAGGTATGAATGAGAAGTAAACTGATATATGTATATAAACTGTTTAAAATGTAAAATGTTTATTTCCAGGTAATTGGTGGACAAGGGAGTTTTTAAATGAAAATGTATTTTGCTTAGTACTTAACCTGATTGTCTCTCGTCTCTGGTTCAGATTATCTAGCTCATTTCCTTCATCAGCATTCCCTGGAGCCAGATGTCCACGGAGGAGGACGAGGGAAGTAGAAAGGAATGCCTCGGACCAAATGCGGGGAAAAGGTAGAAAGAGACGTGTGAGCGAAGAAAAGAGATCCAGATGACAAGATGGAAATCTACAGTCTTACTATGATGTACTTTGTGACATGGGCACAGGCCTCTGAGGTGAACAAACGAAATATACAAGACTGCCACTGCCAAAATTAGGCCTTGTGATGGATATGTCACTACCAGGTCTGAAAGAGTCAATTCCATTCTAAAGAAGTGTTCATTTTCTCTTGGCTTTCTTTCACTGTAATTCTTTCATGATATCCTCATTTCTATATTCTCTGCTTTCTGTTCTGCTTTAACCTACGGACAATTGTTGCTCATTTCTTTCAATCTACGAACAATTATTATATTTTGTTAAAAATCAAACACATTTGCTGACAGTTAAATAGTAAGCATCTCACATACTCACATGGTTAATGACATGAACATTTGTGAATGATGACTTCATTTAACCTATGGACAATTGTTGCTAATATATTTTTAATTTATGATACATTTTATTTTTAAATTAATTTGCAAAACACATACACTGTTGCATGAGGATCATATAGTTTGATGAGGTGTAGCTAGGATGCATGCTTCTGCAAAGACCTTTGTTAACTAGCCCTATACAGAAGTAGGGGGGATGTAAAATAAACATTGCACTCATTTCCACAGGGCCACTAATTTCAAAGAGACACTGTATACCAGTTTCAAATGATGCTAACATTTCAGCATGTGCTATGTGTGTGATTTAGGATACTGGTACTGATGTGTGCCATTGAGGGTAAACTAAAGAGGGGGTTGATTTGGGGGCTTCAAACCTCAACCTATCAACATTGCAGTCTGTGCCTTGACAGCTTTGCTTATAAAACAGTTTGCTTGCAAGGATTAGATTCAGAAAAAGCCGAAAATAAGAACAGAGGAATTAAAGGGTAATTTGCACGGAGTGGCCAAATGTGAGGCCCTTGAAAAATAAATGTTCATTGTTTGAGCAGAACAAACACAGGAAGAAAGGATGGCACGTCGCATTTATTTTTCCGTGCGCAGGCAAAGATGGGTGATGCTTGCCAAAAGTCAGAGATGGCTGAACTGGAATAAGCTAGTTTTGTCACATGATTAGTGACACATGAAGGCTGGGGAAAGGAAGTGACATAGGCAATAATAGGTGGGTAAAATGTGTAACTTCAATATAATCCACAGGTCTTGGGCTGAGGTCTATGGAAGGAAATACAAGCTGGAAGGTATCAGAGGAATTGGGCATGAGGCAAAACTTAAGCCCCTTTTATAATGGTATAGATTATGGAGCTTACATTTTATTACCTCTTATAGGGAGGCCATGGAAGACGTACGCCGGTGTCACTGCTCGGCGCCACTTCCATGGTTTGGACATATCCATGAGATGAGTATACTGTTGGATATGGCCTATCTGTGGGACGGCTCCAGAAGTATTACTAAAAAAACTACTGGTGTGAGCAAGCTTCGGTATAATGATCATTTTATTGTTAATCACTGACAAGAGAATCTCTACAATACTGTCTACTGACAAAAAATAGTCTTGGATTAGAAAAATATTTGGAGGAGGTGGTACATTTCTCGGCTACCAATCTCAACATAAACATGAGGGTGGGGATCCTTCTTTCGGCTAAATATACTTCCAAATGGGAAAAGCTAGGATGTAGTATTCCCTGTTGCAGGTTTTGCCCTGAAATTAAAGAGGATTTAATCCACTTTTTATTATTCTGTCCGAGGTACAATTTGCTGAGGAGATCTCTTCTTATTCCATTATTCCTTAGTTGCAACATCAGTACAGTTATAGAGGGAATCTTGGTAGGTGTGCTCCAAAGGTACCACGAGTGCGGTAACTGCAAATGCCATTTTATATATTTTAAGAGAAGAGCCAAATAGAATATGGGTCCATTCCACTGACCCACATACAAATGAAGTTTCAGGTTTTAGAGGTAAGGTGTGACTGATTTTAAATTCTTTGTTGTTCTAGTTTGTACATTTTTAGGGGGTTGTTTTGACCTTGTAGCTATGCTGTAAACTGTATAGGAACTTTTTATGTGTAATTTGCCATCAGTTGGATGGATATATTACACTCTGATTTTTATTGTAATCTGTTTTTTTGTTTGACCATACTTTATGAGTTGTGTTATTGTTTGTTATTTACATGCTTTGTTTTAATGACTAAAGCCAAAAATAAAGCTGTTCAACAGCATACCTTACAATTCCTATTGAAGAAGAAGACCAAAGGCATTTGTATTGCTTCCAATTGTACCAATATGAATTTCGTATTGTTCGTTGACCTTTGGAATATCTTTGGTGAATTGGGGGAAATCAGAATTGCGGCCTACTCAACAAATTCAATTCCTGGGGTCTGTAGTTTATTGTGTCTCAGCCCCTCCACAAGGGCCCAGTCTAGAATGCAATCCATCATACTAGATTTCGCATACCCTGACAGCACGGGTGATAACACTGAGACACAAAGCCAGGATTATAGGCTTACCCTCTGCGTCCTTTCGGGCATTATTCCCAGGCCCTTTCAGTACAGAGCAATCCAGAGACTAAAGATGTGATCCTTCCCAAAAGGTTACACTTTTTCAGAGTGGGTTCTACTTTGTTCCAAGGGGCAAGAATAATGTGCATGGTGGTTATGAACACATGGAGGCTTGGAACAGAATATATACATTTGGTTCTCACTAAAGTCTTGGTCTTGGAACATCATGTGGGGAGCTCATTGCAGTTGGGATTTCATCTACAGGGACATATTCTTTTCAGGAGTGAGAATTGTATATAAACTGTTTAGCGATTCTTGCATGATCATTTGCACTTTGTTACTTTGCAAAAGACAAATTCTTTTGTTCAATCCAGTAACGGGTGGATTGTCTCTCTGCAATCTGTTAAACAAACAGATTGGGAGTACGGAATACTAGAAATCTGCAAACCTCGCAAAAGTATTCTAGAATTTCTACTTCCCAGTTAGATAATGGTTCAAGCTGGATTTTTGCTACAGGTTTTCGACCAGGTTACAGACTAGTATTACCACCACTAGAGAGATCCAGAACACTGGCATTTGCAAAAGTACTTTTGTCAGACATTACAGAAACAATCGGGCCCATTTTAGAGGGATCTGTTTGCATCCAATCTCAATACAAAGCTTCCCAGTTTCTTATTCTGGATGCTGGATCTGTACACCGTAGCCTCGGAAGTCTTCTTCAAGGTGTGGGGTCAGGGTGTGCCCTATGAATTCCCCCACTTTGCAGTGATTCCTCATTTCTTGCTACACATCCAAACCCAGGGAGCATCTCTGGTTCTCATAACCCAATTTCGACCAACCCATGCCTGGTAGCTCTAAAAATAGCCCTAGATTGCCCAATCAGCTTCCTCTTACTCTTTGGTCCGTCAGCTCTGCCTGGAATACCTGGTTTAGCTGGAATGTGATATTGGATAAGAATCCCTTTTAGGCAACTGGTGAAGTAGTGGTGAATTTCCAAGCAGATGTGGCAAAGACGGCATCTTACCATACAGTCCAACTATGTCACTCAGCTATTTCCATACAAGGGGATGGATTTGCAATTGGAGAACAGCCTTTTATATGTCACGTATTCTGTTAGCTGCACCCACACGCTGAACTATTCCTATCAGTGGGATGTTCATTCAGTCCCAGTTTCCTTTTGAGAAATGGGCCAATAATAAACTTTACCCCCTAAAATCATTGTTGGCTAAATAGGTCACTTTCATGTGTTTTGATGGCCTCTCTGGCCTTTCCAAAAAATCCTGCGTGTTATTCAATGTGTATGACATTAAGAGCCTTTAATGTCTACTTTGATAACATATTTGATAACATCTGTTCCTGATCTGTGACTTTCTTTCTACAAACGTTTTGCCTAGGGGGGTGTATCGAACTTCACTTTACATAACGCCATCTTTACTGGTTTGCAGAATGTACTTTGCTCATTGAGGGTTTGGAGACGCTCCGTGAGCAAAATCCATTCAGCAATCAGCACACCACTGAAGGTGGCGTTTACGTAATGTGCTTCGAGCAAAGGCACTTCATGTAAAAGCCATCTTCACTGTTGCGCAGAATCTATTTCCATTATGGGCCTCGAGCAGGATCAAAGTCTAATATACTGATGGAGGCAACCTGCCTCAATCAGTACAGAACATCCCGCTTGAGGAGCATTATGCAAATGGTGCAGTGTTTTCCTATGTATACGTGCACCTTTTCTGATTGCTTTGATAATCACATAACTTTTCTGATTGCATTTAAATATTCCACACACATCCATTGGAAAATGCTTTGCCATTTCCATAACATGTCTCAAGTAGTATATTAAACCTTCTTTGATAGTGACCAGGCAGGAACCACACTTTGCTCCCACCAAGAACTACTCCGGTCTTTGTTCGGCTTCGGCTGAATATTAATTTCACAATCCTGTACAGCCCTACTGTTGCCCAGTTACCTCATCTACCTTAACCAGATGGATTGAAAGGATTATTAGAAAGGCAGGGCCGATGCGTCCATAATTGGAGCACACACTTTTTAGGCGTTCAGTGACATCCAGAGCTTTTTGGTCTTGTGCTATACCCGAGGATATTATCAAAGCAGTTAATTGGTTGAATGCCTCAACCGTATAAGATTTTAATTGCAGTCGTGGTGCGCATGCCTGGACCTTAGCTGGATTAGTGATTTGAAGTGTGCATGATAGGAGCCTTCGTGCCAGGACATAGAATACCAATTAGTGTTAATTTACAACGGACAGTTCTGATTCTACTATAGGCATGGAGGCAACTATTATCTCTCCAGTCCTATTCCTACTAAATATAATATTCTGTTATTATCCTAAAGTTAAAGGAGGCTCCATGTCAAACATTTCTCTGAATGGGTCACTTGGTGTCTTCCTGCCTGTACTGGTGAAAATACTGTTGGATTTCGTTTCATTACAGTGATGATCACACATTTCAACAGTTGTTCTGTAGGACAATATATACGACCATAATACATTTCAACAGCACTAAAATTAAAGCAGTGTCATTAAGATTTTTAATGTGTAAATAAGTCTCTTTTTAAAAACGCAAACAATAACATAGTTGGGACAAAAAAGAAGATTGTCCAAGCATGAACATATAAGATAACTGGAGGTTTCAGGCACAAATTTGCACAATTCATGTGTTTGCATTCATTACATGAGTCAATGGGCTAGTACATGCAAGAAAATTAACATTTATGGTAAAAAGCGACATTTCCAAGAAACACCTGGGTCTGAGACTATGCTACAAGAAGGGACCAGACCTAGGCGTCTTTGCTTATTTGTCCAGGAGCATGAGTGAAAGCAGCCCGGGTCTCGAGGCACTACAGAGGGGGCAGCAGAGCGGATTGACGGCCCCGGCTGTCTCCCCTCAGGTGGAAGCAGCAAAGCCTTGTAGAGCAACACCAGTAGAGCCATCACAAGTGCCACCCTCCCGGTAACAAATAGGTGCTGCTTTCCGATTGTTCATTGTCGCCCGCTATAACTACCGCCCTCCTCTCAGCTTTCTCCACCTCTGAGACCTGGTGCAACAAGTTACGCTCACGTGATGTCCTCTGGTTGAAAGTCAGCTCTGCTGATCCTATTGTAGTGGTGACCCTACAGTTCCGTTCACGCTATGGGTTGCCACAAGCCATGCTGTGGAAATGCTGACAATCATTCATATACGTCACATGTATTCAAAGAAAATGCAACAAAACATTTTACACAATATAATTATAATTGTTTTTTCATAACACGCTTAATACCAACGAGTGGTTTCTAAGCACGGAATCTGGATTCAAACCTGTTTTGCGCTGCGTTGTTTTGCTTCCAAGACAAACGGGTTGCCCCTGAGTTATGCTTCCTCCGGATGCAAATATATGTACAACATATAGGAACCACCCGCGGTAATCAATGTCACAGGTGGCTTAAAGAATACTCAACTCCCAGAAATGGTTCAAGGGTTTCTATTGAACATTTGAGCAGGTCACTAGGACTGCCCCCCTCTCATCTTAAAGCGCCAATCCTACCCTAAGCCATGCAATCTTCCTCCCCAGGTGAGTACATAATGTGGGTGTTCCAAACTGTCTAGCTTCTGTCTTGTTCACAGAGGGAAATCCATATCCATCTAAAATCCCTTAGGCTCTTCATTGACTGACCCTACACTATCAATGTTGTAGTGGACTCAAAGGATTATAGGGTCTGCCTTTCAGACATGCTCCCTGAATCCGTTTCCATCCTATCACTCCCAGGTACTCCTATTCTCTCTCTCTCTCTCTCTCTCTCTCTCGCTCTCTCTCATGTACTCCTCTCACTACTCTCCTTCTCCCATCTCCACCAACCGTTGCTCCTAATCGCTGTATTTTGCTCTTCTGTCCCCCTGATCTCTCTCCTTGTACCACTTGCCTCCACCCTTCAAGTTTACTTCCCTCGTCTATGCTCTTGTACTCCCTCCTTCATTCTACTGTGTCCACATTCACACCACATCTCCCAGCTCTGTACTGCTACTTCCACCTCCACACTTTATTATACATCCACCCACACTTCCCACTCACTCTCTACACATTCACTAATAATCTCACTGGCTAGTCATGCAGGCACTCTCATTAATCAGTACTGTTTGTTCTCACCAACCAATAGCTCACCTTTTCCGAAACCCGCCTCCATGCTTTAGTCCACTGTCCTTCCAACAGCTAGTCTCTTGGTGTGCATCCTCCTCCTTCTCCTATGACCTTATCCGAAAACCCCACAACCTCTCGCTTCCATTTGTCTTCCTTATGCCCCTAACTACCTCCTGATTGGTTCTCTGGTGCTTGACAATCTGGCCGTGTCTTTGCTGCCCGAGAGGGATCACCATTCAAGAAAGTTTCAAAACACAGGTTAAGCCCCAACCCTTTTCCCTGTGCGGGGCCACCGCGTTGTAACAATGGCAGTGTCATGCATGCTGGACATATTTCTGGACCTGGAACAACCTCTCCATGCAGAATGAGTTACGCACATAGAACCGCTAGACCGTTCTATTCTAAATGGAGGTTGTTTGATGCATTGCCGGGATAACAACGTCTGCATTTTTCACATCGTTAAATTCACGTGACTTAGTTCCGTCACATGTGTTATGGCAGTACGTACATAAGCAGCGTGGAAACGTCCCTCGCTGCCTCTGATGGAATCATTTTGGCGTTTTGTAGCTGAACTCTTGACCTGCGTCCTTGCATTCCCTTCAGCTACTTCTTTGGCCTTTTGTAGCGTGTTTTCGTCTACACCCTAATTCCTGGACCTGTGCATCCTATTCGCGTACATATCCACACGCGAACGCTGTCTCCAAGCGCGGCTGTCCTGGGCTGCGTGTATCCTGTTCGCGTGCCAAATCTCCACGTGGACGCTGTCTTCAAGCGCGGCTGTCCTGGGCTGCATGTATCCTGTTCGCGTGCCAAATCTCCACGCAGACGCTGTCTTCAAGCGCGACTGTCCTGGGCTGCGTGTACTCTACTATCCTGTTCGCGTTCATATCCACACGCGAACGCTGTCTCCAAGCGTGGCTGTCCTGGGCTGGTGTATCCTGTTCGCGTGCCAAATCTCCACGTGGACGCTGTCTTCAAGCGTGGCTGTCCTGGGCTGCGTGTATCCTGTTTGCGTGCCAAATCTCCACACGGACGCTGTCTTCAAGCGCGACTGTCCTAGGCTGCGTGTACTCTGTTCGTGTGCAAAATCCAGACGTGACAGTCTCCAAGCGCGGCTGTCCTAGGCTGCATGTACTCTGTCGCGTGCACTCCTGCACGTGGATTTCTGAACTACTTAAATGTATATTCGACTAGCAAGGACTGTTTTGCTTTGGAGTGAACCTTTGGCACCTGTGATAGTTAACAGGTGAACTTTCTATTTTCTGTTCTTCGTGGGAAAGGAAGTATTTCATTAACTATTGGAAGGTGATTGTGCACAGTACTTTGGACGCTATCCTGTGGTGCACCAACCCGGTATCTAGCGTGAGCCTCGTGCCGTTCGGGATAAGTTTCCCTTACTATTCTTCCCCTCCTTGTTGTTGGTTCAACTCCTGGATTTCTTCAAGAGACTTTTTTTGGATACTTCAGTTCTAGCCATAAGGTCAGTGTTTTGAATTTATGCTAATACTGTGCTATCATAGTGAGTTGAGTTGGGGCAGTTTCTTATGATACTTTATTTATCCTAAGCTGACTTCCTATACAATACCCATGCCCTTTCCAGTGATCCATCTCTCTGCCTGTTTCATCAGTCAGAGAGTTGTATCATTTGGAAGGTCTAATTTGACTTCACTACTATCAAGTCGGGTGAACAAGGATCCGGAAGAGCCCTACCAACTATATCCTTTTTTGGTTACCGTATCCTTTTCAATTGATACAATGTTGATTTATGACAGGCAGCCTGCACTGCAAAATGTCTGAGTGTGTGTTAGGGCACCAAGTCTCAGTTCCCCGTAAGGTAAGTGTGATCCGGTTGAGCGGTTGCCACTCTACTTCAAGTCCCTGGCGGTCTGGGGGAGCCAGAGCCATTTTGCTTTTATGCACGCTGAGGTTGGGTAGCAGTAAAGCCTAGTTGGAGCTCCAGCTCCCCTTTCATTGGTTCTCCCTTTCCAGGCTACATCATAAAGTGGGGTGCATAGGACCTGGAAAATGAACGTAGGATACCCAGCTCTTCTTTGAATGTCTCTCTCCCTCCAGCTTGGCTCGTGTGGGGGTGCTAATGGGTTGCTTCCTGCTGGTGATGTCTTTGACTGGTTGCTGCTTCTCTGACAGTTCTAGAAGAGAAAGAGAGAAATTGGCCATCGCTTTTGTAACATGGTATGGGGTGATGCATGGTGGTGGCACTTCGGAAGGGGATAAGAAATGGCGCCCTCTTCAATGAAACAACCCCCCTCTGGGTTAGGACAGGCTCTGGATTCACCCCTAATAAGCCTCCTAGCAAAGGCTGAGAAGGGTTCCTATCCCTAGATTACTGGCCTTATCACATCAATCAATGAAAGGTTTATAAATACCAATTGTTAAATATAGGTCTAAAGAAATTCCAGACGCACATAACCATTTAAAGTGCTATGTTTGTAGTTTTATAATTTGTGGGTATTGTTTGACTTAATAAGTACGCCTTAGGTTTAGGCCACATAAGTCACTATTTCACACCCTGCCTGCTTGAGGACTGCATCATCTGTAGTCATGTTCAACTTGAATACTTGGTTCATACATTCAAGGTGACTGTGCTCACATCAGTCCCGGCAATGATGCCAGTGCATTTTTGAGGAAGGGGCCTCAGAAACTATTTGGGCTTTTCAATGCAGAATTGTGTACCTCTCTGAGGTTGATGATCACAGGCAGATCAGGTGACGAAATGCAGCAACTATTGGAATGTACATCTGAACAGTGTGATGTTATTGCTGGACACTGGAAAAGAGGAAGAGTGGGAACGAGAGGGACAGTGGGAGCAGCAGTATTCCCTTTCACAATATGATTATTTTGCTGCTCCAAAATAAAAAAAATAGAAACGTGCACAATATTCTCTTACATGCCTTAAATAGGATCACCAATGTCGGTCATAAATGTACTAGGACTAATCGGCATTGCCATGCAGAGAGCAGCCAGGACAGCAAGCATGTCTGTTCTGATGACCTCAAAGCCAACCTCAAAAACATGGGATAATCCCATTGATTTCCTGAACTTCCTTTGTTTCAGTAGCGTATTGCCCTCTGAGCCATGAAGTAAAACTGTATAGACCCATAGAGTCAAGTGCAGGTTTATTCGCTAAGCTTTGTGATTTATTTATTTATTCTTTTATATATTTATAATGCGCTGATAGCCCGCAGGCATGATTGTGGCCTCTCTTATGCCTAAAACTGAGCCACCATGCAATAATGAATTGCGAGGGTAATGTAACACTTCAAAGCCCTTGCAAATCATGGGGATAAGAAGGACTCTGGTCTAACACAAAACCTGGCCTATTGCATTCCTGTTGGATGCACGTCTGCACAGTGAATGGGGTGCAGATGCATCCAATAGCAAAGGTGGGACGCTAGCGAGAGTCTTGTCCTTGCTTCCCATTGGAGGGGCACAGATTCCATATATATTTCAGTGTGTAGTCACCAAGGCTCGGGATTCTCAGTACGGATGCTAAGACCTGACTGAACAGGCAGTTTCTTTACCACTTGGGCGAGATGCTTTGATGCTTTTTTTTTGTTACTAACAATATAGAAGAGAGCTGAACAATAACCTTTCTTTGCGTGACTAAGTGCTTGCGTAGCATTGTAGGTGATTTCTATAGCTACAGAACAGGAACCACCTCAATGCCAGATTCTCTCCATGGCATTAGCAGAGTTGTCTCAGCTGCGGAGCCCCCTTGGGCTGTATTAAATCTTTTGGCTAGAAACATTTGTATGTAAGTGAGACATGATGTTCCGATACTGAAATAATCCAATTTTAAAATAATGTATGAGATGAGATGGGACATCCTTTGGGGAACTGTAAATAGATTTGTTGATACCACAATCTGTGACTTACTTTGGGTACGATTCAAAGATATAAAAAGGGGCTGCAAATAAGTACTATGAAGATACCTGAGAACTGTACAGAGCATGAACTGGGCCATCCAAACCAAAGGCAATGACGGGACACAAGCATTAATCGGTGTAAGTGTATGTTAATGTTAAGTTTATTGTTTTCCCAGCAAAGTGTATCAGCCCTCGGAGCAGCTTAAAAAGACAAAACATGTTAGTGGGCCTCAATATAAGTGTGCAGGTCCGGAAACAACAGTGCCGGTAAGTTTACCGGTACCATTGTTTCCAGACCGGCACACTACAACTCTGCTGGGCGGGTGCCCTCCCGGCCGGCCGGTCAGACCCTGCAGGAGCGCCCACCTGCAGAGTTTTCACGAGAGCAGGCGGGACTCTATGGGAATAGAGACTAACATAATTATTGGTGCCTGACTTCCCCGTCGCCGGATTTGGAATAGCCCGACTTCTACACGTCCAGCGGCAACCCGCCGGTAGCACTGGCAGGTTTACTGCCAGACCCGTAATGAGGCCCAATGTCTAAGGGAATTTTCAAAAAAGCAAGAAAAGTTAGAACTTCAAACGGAGCAATGAAATTGGCCAACAATGATACACGATTGGCTAAAAGAGAATCTTTTTCCTTGATGACTGCCAGAGCGGTGTCAGGGCCCAGGGATCTATTCACATTTCCAAAACCAAATGTAATTTTTCAAGAAAGAACCGATTTTGCAAGTAAACTTTATGGGCATAATTGTAAAGGCAAAGAGAGAAAGAGAGGTTGTGAGAAGGATAGATTGAGCCTTCTTTGACTTCATCCCTGTTTATACTTAATTCTGATAGAAGCCCCATTTTTCAAATTTGAGTTTTTTTCTGCAAATGCTCTATTATAAAATAAACAGTGCCCCCACATTTTATCACAGCAGATATTTAGCAAAGCTGCAAAGTTACAACTATGCAGCTAGATCACAGCTAAAGGGACATTTTCAGTTTTTAGGGAACATGGTATCAAAACCTGTAAGGTATGGAGTCAAAGGATAGCCATGGTCAAACAGACATGTATATCTGGCTGAGAAAGATGTGAAACCTGGAACGGGGATGGGTGTCAAGAGACAATGAATGGTGAGATGGGGAATTATACCCCCATTATAAAAATACAGCAATCTGAACGAAATGGGCACATTGAATATAAATGTGTATATCAGTATTTTCAGTTTATTTAAAGTTGTGTGGGAGAACCCGCGGATGCGGCAGGTAGGGTAGACAGGGGGGTGATACTCTGCATATCTAAACATGTCAAACATTTAACTAAACAGTTATTTTACGGTCAGACATACACATTTTTTCATTTTAAAATAGACATGACCTTTGTAGGCGGCCAACCTTTTACCGTCTGTCCATTGGTATCTGAATGTTTTGATGGCCATTCTATTTTGCTCAGATATAACTGCCGAAACTTTACAAGTAACAGGTGCCCATTTTATTTGGGAGGCTTATGAGTGTATACGGTGGCATGTATGCAGGAGATGTGACGGATGCTGTATGTGAAGGGGTAAATATATTCTGAAGTCAATGAATATTGACTTCAGAATATATTTGCGCTTATTATTCAATCTCATTTTAAAACCTGGGAATGTAAGATTGACTCCACACTGGGCTCAGAACTTCTGAGGGTTAAAGTATCTATTAATGCAGAAACTACCTTGAATGTTGTGGTATTATACAAAGCACCTTTAACTGACCCCACATTTGCAGCGTCCCTTAATAGCTCACTACTAGCCTTCTTGAAACCTAAAACTAAACTACTTCTTGTGGGCGATTTTAATTTATGGTTGGGTTGTGCTACTGATGTTCTAGCCAAGAACATGGTAACTATTCTTGACTCTCTTGAGATGTCGCAACATATTGAAGTCCTGACACATATCAAGGGACATACTCTTGATTGGGTTTCCACCCTTAACCTTAATCTTGTTAATCAACAGGTGCTTGCATGCCCCTGGTCTGATCATTTCTGTATTAATTTCTCAATACAGACGGATTTCTATGAAAAGAAAGTGCCACCTTCTAAAATATCTATTATGACCCGTAACCGCCAGAAGCTAAATCTTACACACATGACGGATTGGGCTGTATCTCTTAACGAATAGATCAGCATCATGGACAATCTTGATGAAATGTCCACCACCCTTTCCGAGTCGTTAGGATATATTACAGAGAATTTAGCACCACTGAAAAATAAATCAATACCTGCAGAGGTACGGAACATATGGTTTAGCAAAGAACTTCAGATACTTAAATCCAAGAAAACTAACCTTTTACATATTTGGCGTAAAAATAAAAACGGCACGGACCTCATCGCATATAAAAAAGCTGCTAAGGTCTATAAAATAGTGATCTCCTTAGCCAAGAAGGAATCCTTTGATACCAGGATTATAGAGGCCAAATCAGATAGCAGAGAATTATTTAAAATCTTAAAAGAACAGGCTCAAGCACCTAGATCCGCTCAAACAACTCTTAGGAAAGATGAGGCATGGTGTACGGAGATTCAATCCGCCTTATCTAACAAACTGGATAAAATTAGAGAGGAGATTGAGTTGAAGAAACTCAATCTACCGACCCAGGGTTTAGAAAATAGGCCCTTGTTGCCTATTAAAAAGCTGGAGAATCAAGCTGTGTTTAGCTTTCAGCCCATCTCAGAGCTAGACCTCTCTAAGGTAATCGCCAATTTAAAAAGTACGAGCTGTAAAGGAGATCCCTGCTCCTCTATTATCATCAAAGAGTGCTTTCCTGTTCTCATTCCAGCCTTAACCAAGTTCGTTAATGCCTCTCTTTTGGCGAATTAAGTTCCTGACAACATAAAAAAAGCATGGATCACTCCATTGTTAAAAAAACCTAATCTCTGCCCCCTTACGGCTTCCAACTATAGGCCCATTACCAACACTCCTTTCCTCTTGAAGATCCTGGATGGAGTGGCCTATAATCAGATTGCCAGTTTTCTGGAACAAAACCAGATTTATCATAAATATCAATCAGGGTTTCGTCTGAATCATGGCACTGAGACAGCCCTGTTGGCACTTAAATCCCATCTCCTAGAGAGGATGGATGGCGGTCATATTTCACTCCTCATGATTTTAGATTTGTCGGCTGCCTTTGACCTGGTGGACCATACCATACTGTCCACCAGGCTAAAGAAGTATGCCAATTTCTCGGATGAAGCAACAAATTGGGTCATCTCCTTTTTGAACAATAGACAAAACAGAGTGGCCAGCGACATTGCCGAAGCAGAACCGACCGTTCTTACGTATGGGGTCCCTCAAGGAGCCTGCGTGTCACCGTGTTTTTATAATGTTTTCATGATTCCATTTTTCCAGATGCTTGAGGAAGAGGAGATCACATTTGCAAATTATGCGGATGACACTCAATGTGTCAACCCCATTTCTGGATCCAATGCGGAAGACGAATTAAGAATTAATGAAATATACAAAAGAATTCAGGATTGGATGGTAGTGAATGGCCTAGCCATCAATAGTTCCAAAACTGAGCTCTTACTCACCGGTTCATAGGCCAAATTAAATAAGCTAGGACCTAGCTATAAATCATTTCTCATAGATAGCTGCCATATTGAGGTCATGAGTAAGGTGAAAACACTGTGCATTTTCCTCGATAAAAATCTGAATATGAATGCGCAAGTAAATAATCTGGTCTCATCGGCTTCATATTTTCTCAAATTGTTTCGCTGCCTTAGACCTTTTATATCAGAATCCAATGCCGAAACCCTGGCAAGAGCCATAATTGACTCCAAGATTGACTATTGTTGTAGTCTACTGGTAGGGTTGCCACTATTGGATGTTCATCGGCTTCAGGTCATTCAGAATGGTGCAGTCAGGGTTGTGAAACGTCTATCTAGAAGAGACCATGTGTCGGAAGCTCGGCGCAGCCTACACTGGCTACCGGTGCAGGCTAGGATTGTGTTCAGGCTTCTTCTTATGCATGCATGGAGTTATGCCACTTTACTTGAAAGAACTAGTCTCAGTAAAAAATAACATCCAATCTCTTCGATCGGATGAAACAAATACTTTGGCTATGCCACACTTGAAAACTAAAAAATCCAGAGACTCAGCTTTCAGCTCGGCAGCGCCCCCTAAATGGAACGCGCTTGCAGCCACATTGAGGACCACTTTGCCCGTGGAAATTTTTAAAAAGGGGCTGAAAACTGCACTTTTTACCTAAATTCTCTCTCCTGTAGGCCTGACCTGATCTGTGCATGATTATTTAACATGAGCCTGTCTTGGATTTGGTCCCATCTTTGCTGTTTTCTGTATTGTTTGTGTGTTGTCGTGTTTAAGCGCCCTTAAGCCTTAGGGTACCTGGTGCGCTATATAAATGCTAAACATAAACATAAACATAAAAAATGGATGAGGGAGAGGTAGGACAGGTGCAATGCTTACATACATATATGTAGATGCATGTGTGTTCATCTGCGGCTGTTTTATTTCTTTTAATAATTCATAAGTAAAACCATTGATTACATTGCTTAAAGAGGTCACAATAACATATGATATATTTGTAATATAAAGTTGTTTCTCACCTTATGTTTAGCTTCAGCTCAAAGTTGGCGAATCCAACGTTGCCCAATTTTTCGTCTGTATATGTTCTTTCAGAAGCATGTACGTATACATTGTAATTCAGCTTGCTTCTCACTTCCTAGTGCAAGCCTCCTGTCTTGCTTTGCGCATGGGCGGTGTGCATGTATTTTATCAGCTTGTTTGTGTCTTGCAGCTCATCATTCTTTTTCTTTTGCCAGCAGGTTTTTGTACAGGAACAATTACAGGCAAAACCTTAGGGCCCCTATACTTAATGGTAAATGTTAGATTCGGACTCACCGTCTGTCCCTCATCCATACTCCTTGTCCCAGTGAATCCCCTTTTCCCCAGTCCTTCTCTGTTACGCCAGGCCTTCATTTTGTCCCAGTAATTCTCCTTCACCTCAGCCCTTCTCCTTCATCCCAGTCCTTCTTTTTTTTCCTTCTTTTCCTTCTTCTTCCAAGTACTCATCCTTCTTCTCAGCCATTCTGCTTCATCCCAATCTTTCTCCTAATGCTTTGCACCTGTCATCATTCATCCCAGACCATCCTCTTTCCCTCAGTACTTCGGTTTATCCTACCTCCTAGCCTGTCTTCCCTCAAAAAAGTCCTGCTTCTTTTCTTCCTCCCAGTCTTTCACCTTCTCATTTGCCACAATCCTTCCCTTTATCATACCTCCCAGTCCTTCTTCCTCAAAAAAGTCCTGCTTCTTTTTCCTTCTTCCCAGTCCTTCACCTTCTCATTTGCCATATTCCCTCCCTTTATCCCACCACCAGTCCTTCCTCCTCAAAAAAGTCCTGCTTCTTTTCCTTCTTCCCAGTCCTTCACCTTCTCATTTGCCACAATCCTTCCCTTTATCCTACCTCCCAGTTCCTTCTTCCATAAAAAAGTCTTGCTTCTATTCCTTCGTCCCAGTCCTTCTCATGTTCTCATTCATCCCAGTACTTCTCTTTCATTTTGCTCCCAGTCCTTCTCCTTCATCCCCAATAGTTTTCTCTTTCATCTAATTTCATCACCATCACCTTCATCCCAGTACTCCTCCTTTTCCTTCACCCCAGTACTGCTCCATCCCCTCTGTCCTAGTCCAAATCCCTTTCCCAATCTTCATCATGCCCGTTTCATCACGTCTCCCTCTCTTTCTTTCTCCTTCATTACCGCCCTCCTCCTTTGTTCCATCCCTTCTTCTTGTTCAGCTGAGTGTTTTTCTTTCACTTTCAACAAAGACCTCTCTTTTATTCCAGTCTTTGTCTCGTTCATCTCATTCCTTGATTATCTCCTTCATCCCAGCCCTTCTCTTTTGTATCAGTCATCCTTCTTCATTCAAGTCTGTTTCTTTCTTCTTCATCCTAGTCCTTCTCCTTAATAGGAAACTCTTGTCTCCTTCCTCCTAGTCATTCATCTCCTCTAAAACCAGTCCTACTTTTTCTTCATTTCAGTCATTTTCCTTGCTCCCATTCCTTTTGCGTTGCCCCAGTCCTTCTCCTTCATCCTGGTACTTCCCCTTCACCCCGGGTTCTTTTTGATCACCTCAGTCCTTCCCCTTCATCCAAGAACTTTTCATTTATCCTAGTGTTTCACCCCAGTGCTTCTTCATTGACTACTTCTTCCCAACCTTCCCCTTCTTCACCTTCATAACAGTCCCTCTCCCTTTTGCCATTTCCTTCTCTTTCTCCTTCATTCCAGTCCTTCTCCCCCTTCATCCCAGTTCATCTCCTTCTCCTTCCTAAAAATCTTCTTCTGTTTAACTTTGTATTTGTTGTTCACTACAGTTAGTCTCTTTCTCCTTTCCAGTCCGTATCCTTTATCCCAGTCTTTCTCCTTCTCATGTGTCCCAGTGCTTCTCCTTTGTCCCAGACATTTCCTTCAATTGTCACGGCCCTTCAGCTTCTTTGCAGTACTTCTCATTCACACTAGTCATTTTCATTTGCCCCAGATCACCCCTTCTCCTTCATGCCAGTCTGTCACACTCTCTTTCATTCAAGTTTTTCTACTTGAGTCCCAATCTTCTTATTTTTCATACCAGTCCTTCTCCATTTTCTCAACCCTTCTTCTCCATTGTCCTAGTCCTGCACATTCTCCTTCAAATTATTACTGTGTATCCTTCACTCCAATCCTTCTGCCCCTCCTTTAATCCAGTCCTCCTTTTTCCAGCCCTCCGCATTTTGCTTGTTCTTAAAGTACTTCAGCCTTTCTCCTTTTGATTCTTATTTAAAGTCCTTCTTCTTCACAGTTTCTCCTCTTCTCATTCCACTTGTCCTTCTCCTTCACCCCAGTTTGTCCTCTTCATTTCAGTTCTTCACCACTACTTCTCAGTCCTTCTTCTCCTTCATCCAAGCGATTCTTACCTACCACATTCCTTCTTCTTTCTTCTTCTCTTCATACATGTTCTTTGCCTCCATTGCCCCAGTCCTCCTATTTCTAATTTGTCTCTGTCCTTCTGCTTCATCCCGCCCCTTTCCCTTTGTTCATATCCTTAATCTTGTCCTTCATCCCATGCTTCTCCTTCTCTCAGTTCTTGTCCTTCTCATTGGTTGCAGTCATTCTCTTTCTCCCTAATCCAAGCCCTTGTTTGTCTTCCCAGCTTTGCTTGTTCTCCTTTGTTCCAGTCTTCCACCTTCTCCTTCATACCAGTCCTTTGACTTCATCCAACCCTTTCATCCCAGCCCTTCTCCTTTTCCTTTGTTCCAGTCATTTACATTCACCCTAATTCTACTCTTTGATCCCACACCTTCTCCTTCTACTTCATCTTAGTCCTTAACCTTCTCCTTCATCATAGTCCTTCTACATTTCTTTCATCGTAGTCCTTCTTCATCCCAGTTATTTTCCTACATCCAATATCATCTTCTCCATTGACTCACTCCTTCTCCTTCATCCAGGGGCTACTTGTTTGTCCCATAAATTCTCCTCCTTCATTCCACTCCTTCACCTTTCTCTCTGTCCCACTACATCTCCTTCATCCTGGTTCTTCCCAGTCTCACCTGCCCTTCTAACTCATCCCAATCCTTATACTCGTCCTTCATTCTAAGAATTCCCCATCATCACAACCGTTCACCTTCTCTTCCTCCTTTGTCCCACTCCTTGTAATTGTAATTGTGATTGTTTATTTGTACAGCGGTTATACACAAGTCAAGTACTTCAAAGTGCTTCAAGGTGGGAAGGGAGCAAAGGAATACAGTAGTCATTCTTAGGCCTTGGGGTTTCTGAATAATCTAACAAAAAGTAACTAGCGTACTAGGCCTGACAGCATTTTTCCTAGTGCAAGTGCATAAAGTGTTACTGGCACACCCAGATTAGGGAGGGGAGACAAAAGAGGGACATGGCAGAACTTACTAGGCCTAGTAAATTCAGGTCATGCAAGTGTACAGACGGAAATGCAAGTGGAGGTGGGTGGGGGAACAAGTGTGCCAAGGCCAGCAGGGCCCTGAGTTAAGTGCAGAGAGGTTAGCCCTCTCTTGGAACATATGCTGAAAGTGCAGTAGTGCTGAGCACAGTGCTGAAGCCCGGAGGCAAGTGCAAAGGCTGGCAGGGGAGCCTGGGACCTGTGAGGCTCTGGAGATGAGCCAGGTGACCAATCAGCAAACGCTGAACAGAGTTAGGAGAGAGATGGAGGAGTGAGGCAGGAGAGAAAGAGAGAGGAGGTTAGCAGGGGAGAGGGAGAGAGAAAGAGGAAGAGAAGAGGAAGGTCTTGAGGAGTTTCAGGAACTTAAGGAGCTCCGACTCAAGGCAGAGAGAGGCAGGGAGGTTTTTTCCAGAGGAAGGCACCTGCAGAGGATAAAGATCTACCCCCAAATCTCTGCTTGGCAAAACGGCTCACCCCCAAAGAGTTGGAGGAGGACGAGCAGAGGGCTCTAGAAGAAGAGTATTTAGGAAGAGAGTGTTGTAGATAGTGCAGGCACCAGTTCCAAAAAGCCTTGTGGACTATGCAGAGGGTCTTAAATTTGATCCCAGCAGCCATGGGGAGCAAGTGGAGGGAGTTCAGCTCCAGAGAGATTCGGTCCCTGGGCTTGAGGCCAGGGATAAGTCTTGAGGTTCTGTACTGGATGGGCTGTAGTGGACATAGAGTAGAAGTAGGCAGAATGAGAAAGAGGCTGTTGCAGTAGTCCAGCCTAGAGAGGATCAGGGCTCTGGAGACGGTGAGCCGCTGGGGGAAAGTGAGAAAAGGTAGAATACCTCTGAGGGTGTACAGCTGGTAGTGGGACTTTTTGGAGAGGTCTGGGATGTGAGAAGAGAAAGAGAGAGTGAAGTCGAAAGTTGCTTGGATCCAGCAATGGAGGAAAGGTAGAGAAATATTCTTGCTATGTGGCAGGAGACTGAGGGAAAGCAGTGCAAGCACTCGCAAAGAGGCAAACAGCGAACTAGCTAAGGTGACAGGACAAGGAAGAAAGACAGAGAAACAAGAGTGTTAGAGAGCAGGTAGCACCGACCTGAAGTGTTGTAAAGCAGACAGGTCCAGTCGCTGACAGCTGAAACCCGAACAGGTGGAACATTTCAAAACGGAGCATGCCGGAGCAGTTACAGTGATCTGGAAATAGATGAGACCACTGCTGTTTCTTTTCTGGAATCATCACAGCCTCGAGTGTAGGCATAGAAGCCACGAGCATGGAACATCTTGAGAGTATGCCCCCCTCATGAAGATATGGCCACCATGCTTCGAGGGGGGAAGAGGATGGAAACCCCTCAACAGCATAGGACTGTGGATGTGAGAACCATGTTCACAGGAATGGTAGTATAGGAATAGCCCTTCCAATGGATGTTTATTGTAGAGCACCCCATCAAAAGCAGGAATCACAAATGTCTGAAACTTCAAATTCCAGTATGGCATCATTTGAAATCAGTGGGGGCAGAGGAGGCAGGCGTTGAAAGATGTGGTTGTAGTAGGGTTTCTGCAAAAGAGGTATGAAAAATGGGATGTATCAGTTTCCAGGAAGCGGGCTGGGGTAGGTAAAAAGAAACATGATTGACTTTCTGTAGAATTCAGAATGGTCCAAAATATCTGGGAGACAACGTGGACGGACCTAGATGTCTAGGTAAGTATTTGGAAGACAACCACAAGGAATCCCAAACCTGGAAGGCTAGATCAGATCCACTTCTGAGCGATGCATGCTCGTTGGTTTTGGCTTGTGCTGTAGATAAGACAGACTTAGCAGTTTGATAGACTTTACATAGGGTAGAGATCCTGTGATCGAGAAAAGGAACCTATGTCTCTAGAAAGGTGCATGTAGGGAAGACCTTGGGATGCAATTCAGAAGTACACAAAAAGGAAGTCATGCCAAGAGAAGACTGGATCGAATTGTCATAAGCAAACTCAGTTGTAGGGAAACCGCTGGGCCCAATTCTCCTTTGATGTGTTCAGTAAAGCTATTCATTTGCCATTGGACTGTGGATGATAATCGGAGAAAAAGCAACTTTCAATTCACATAACCTTACAGAAAGCCTTCCGAAATCTATATCATATTGCACCCCTTGGTTTGATATTATGCAGTCTGGCAACCCATCTAATCAGAATATTTCCTTCAGGATGACTTGAGCCATTTCCAGAGCAGTCGGTAGTTTGTGCAAGGACATGAAGGGAACCATTTTGGAAAATAGGTCTTTTGTGACCATAATTGTTATTTGGTTTTGAGAAGGAGGTAGTGGAACAATGAAACATGCAGCAATGATATGATATGATATGATAGTTTATTTATATAGCGCCTATACACAATGTGTTTCAAAGCGCTTCATGGCAAGGGAGGGGACAAGTGAAAATACAATGACATTCTTACAGGCCATAAGGATGTGAAATCAACTATCGTACTCGGCCTGACGACATTTCAGATAGTGCAAGAGCTAAGACATATATATGGAAGGGAGGGGGAGAGTGGGAAGGAAATGGAAACAGACAGGTGACTACCGTACTAGGCCTGGCAACATTTCTGGTAGATCCGGAGAAAAATAAAAGATGAGGTAGAGGGGTGCAGAAAGGGAGGGAAGGAACAAAACAAGCTACTATCGTACTAGGCCTGACGACATTTTAGATAGTGCTGGAGGGGGGGGAACAACTAAGGGCAATGGTGAGGAGACAGAAGTGGTTGCTATCATACTAGGTCCAGGGACAATTCTGATATAGTAAGTGCATAGAAGAAAGTAAGGGGAGGAGGGGAGGAGAAAGGAAAAGGGTGAATGGGAGAGGAGGAGAGAACAGAGAGTAAGCAGTCAAAAAGAGTGGAGTTGCGGCTTCCATCTAGCGCCTTCACCCTCTGGTTTTTCTGCCTCGAGTGGTGAATGCTTTCCGCATTGGATCCTCTACCACAGGTAGGGGTCTTGTCCCTTATGTGTCTCTCTGCAATGATAGACGCAATTCCATTAATCATCAGATTCCAGTCTTGGGGAGGAGTCAGCAGCCAATCCAAGTATAGTAAAAGGTCCCTTTTTCTTTATCAATATTATCAGTCCCCATGTATGCAATAACCCTGTGGGACTTAATTGTCAAGGGAGATATTATAGATTTGTCCACTTGGGAGTCCTTGTCCCCTAAGGAAGGGTAACCCCAGTGAGATCTGACTTGCCCAATCCCCTAGGGAGGGTTTTGCATAGCAAGCTCACCTACTGTCATGTTTTTTTATTACACCGGCAGACTGCAGCCAGGAACTCCTTCATCCGACAATGAATGTTGCTTACAATAAAACGCTTTTTATTTTTAATATGCTACAGATTCTTTTTGAGTAGGCCTCCAACCCGTCTCGCACCCAACCTCCACAAACACTGAGTGTCACAATGGACTAGGAACCATGCTGATGTGTATCAATAAGATATTTATTAATGTATTATTTAATGAAAAAGGAAAATAATCAATGTACAGCAGCCACCATTGTTGTGGCAACACAAATGCAATGATCTGGACAGAACAATTAGGTTAAGGTATCCTATTACAATTCACACAGTTCTTTAATGGCAAAATAGAAAAAAAGAACAGTTTTTACCAAGTGATTGCCCAGCAGTTTAGCATTTGCCCCTGCAACACTCACCCCCAGACATCAGCTAAACTTGATTCCTTTGAATGGAAGGCAGTGGCAAGGAGTAGGAATATAGAGAGAAAATCGGATTTGGGGTAAAGCCCACCACCCACAAGATGGGAAGCCCACAAGATGGGAAGCTAGCAAAGAAAGTGAAAACCCGTTTTTGGAGCAAAATGGCAGAATGGGATTTTGATTATTACTCACAACTGCTAGGGGACCGAATTAAAGGAAATTCATATTGCTTACACTTAAGGAGATTGGGAAAGTTTATAGAATACTAATTGGCACATCAGGGCAAAAATAGAAATGAAGTCGGAAAAGCGGTTTTGGGAGAAAGCAAATGCAAAAGGGAAAAATACAGTGGCAAATGTAAATTCGTTTACACTGGGTTTACAATGGCAGGCAGCTCAGAGATGTGGTTTAACTTAAAATAGGAAAATCGGTTTTCAATGACAAGGACAGAGGCACATAACAGGGATTGCTCACAATGGAACAATGGTTTGGGGTTTAATAGGACAGCTACAAATGAGAATTTGTTTGGTAATGCACACAATACACGTACAAATTCAGTTTTCAGTTACTAGAAGATGAATTCTTTTGAGACAACACCTTAATGACTATAATAATTAAATACAACACCAGGGGCAAGATGGTTGATTTCGAACTTCAACAATCTTGAACCATGAATTTCAATGGGGGAATTAATTGATTTACTTTTTTTTAAAACTAGGGATTTACACAGACAACTGAGAGGTTTTCCAAAGGAGATCTGCTAACATACACAAGCAAGTAATAGATTCTTCTATGAGAAGGTGACTGAATTACGCTGGCAGTTTTTGGGGTTTTCAATGGGGTTTTCAATAGGGTTTACAATGGGGTTTCAATGGGAAAAATATTGGATGCAATGCTGCAAAAATGAAGGGCTTGTGCAATTTAGGACTGGCGTTATATGCTACTTACAAAGCAAGCTTTGGTTTGGGATTCAGGAAAGCTAGCTGGATCTCAGGACACTCTGGACAGCTAGGGCAAAGGGTCTGGTCACTGCACTCTCAAAGATGGTAAAGTTCAGCCACCTTCTCTCTGTCCTCCTTCTCCTGTCTCCCTGGAGTTTGGTGTGTCTGTTTCTAACCTAGTACAGTCCCCCTTATATAGCATGAATGACATCACTAACTTTACAATCTAGGGGGAGTAACCTGTAATTATCCCTGCCACTTGGATAGGACAGTTTACCATTCCTCTCTCCGCTCCCTGGCATGATTGGTTCAAGGGAAGAGAGCACCATCAGTCTGTTTGTATTTATTACAAGTATTTGTTCTCATTACCTCTTTTTGGCAAAAACTAGTTAAGTCTCATAACTTCATAATTATACTAGCCCCTGCCATATGAAACAGATATTCGGTTTTAGCTGGTCACAGGGAATTAGGTAAGCCGATCGCCAACTCCGTACGAGGTAGCATGGCCCTTTGGCACATTTTTATCATTTTCATAAAATGTACAATAGTTATGACTATTCAAGCATGTCCTAATTTCCTTTTCCATCTTTTCACCAACTGTCACATTTGTCCCATTTTTAGATCAGCCAGAAAACTAGTCTAACTGGCCCGTTCAGTCCCCAAAGTCCTAGGAAAATGCAATTAATACCTTTAAAACCACGAAATTACATGAAAAAATTTCATAAAAAGAAATAAATTCTCATTCACAGTGTTGCGAAAAATACCTAAAATCAAATCAGTCTTTTAATGTAAATTCGGATAGTCGCACCGCCCTGTGGGAGAGCCACTTCACACCCCACAACCATCTGTCTTCCTCTGGGCTGAGCCGGGGACCAGAGATTTTATTAGTCCCTTTGAATTTTGCAGTTTGCTCTTTGTGGTGCATGCAGGAAGGGCTCACACCTCGTGGTCAACCTTTAGCCACACTTTGCCTTCTTTGAAGTCTCTGGCCTCCTGCCTTCATGTCTGGCAGAGCAGGGAATTATGACTCCCTCAGCAGCATCACATTTTATTGTGGGATGGTTCACTGGTAGGTGTGACTTCCAGCTGGAAGCAGGGCTTTTAATTGTGAAGTTTCCTGCCTCAGCCCAAACTGGTTTTTCCTGTAAGTGTCTCTTCAAAGGTGACTGAAGTCTTGTGGGTTGGAACATAATGTACATTATTTTGGGCCAATCCACCCCCCCCCTATTATATTTCCCTGACATTTTCTGCGTGAGCAGTACTATCTTCCCACTGTGGCTTTTTAAAGCCATTTTTCTTTTCAAACGTGTGCAGGCTTTTTGCTTCTAATATTTAAAATCCTGTCTTGCAGGTCACAGGATTCTTTGATTTCTCCTTGTTTGAGAAAGTTTGCATTTTCTGTTGGTCCATTGATAATGAGCAGTAGGCACCCTTACACATGGTTCTTTAATTTGACGTGAACAAAAGAAAAAGCCAATCCGTTTTTCCTTTGCAGTGTTAAAAGGGCTGCTGTTCAAGTGAAATGGAAAGCAAATACCGTTTCTGGTTGTAGTGTTGAAATTCTTGCCCCTCATGTGAATTAGAAGTAAATCAAGGCTGTTTTTGGATGTAACTTCTTGTCATTCAGGTGAAACAAAAGCAAAGCAAGGCCATTTTGCTTATAGTGTTCCAATGCTTGCCACTAATGTGACAGCGAAAGCAAAGCAGGTTTGTTTTGCTTATTTTGTTCCAATGCTTGCCACTCATGTGACAGGGAAAACAAAACGGCCATTTTTGCTTGTAGTGTTCAAATGCGGCTTTCCAGATGAAAGGGTTTTCAGTTTCGGGCCTTTACATGTACCCCACACTACCTAGTCTCGAAGGGGGTGGCTCCCCAATGAGGAGAGGGTATGAATTCCCTGAATTCATCACAGTGCCTGCAAATGAATATCTAGTTGTTCTACCTGTGTTATGAAGTCAGCAAAGGTAGCTGCAAACTGTCGCAAATGGGACTTCTCAGATTCTTTAACTGCTGCCCTTGATCAGGTATGGCCTGTACCCATAAAACACCAACCTGCAATTTTGTAGTTTGGATGACACACAGAAGAAACTAACTTGATTTATAAGGAAGACCGGACAGGAGGAAAAACCACAATGGAAAAAACTTCAAGCTGGAACCAGGAATGGTCTCCTGGAATGGGAAGAGGGGGAACCAGGAACAATACTCACGAACGGCATGGCAGAAGCAGCAATCGAGGAAGGCTAGACAAATATTGGAGCTAGGCAAATGGAGGCTGGAGGAAAGCAGGACAAGCACTCACAAAAGGGGAACAAGAAACTAGGCAAGGAGACAGGACCGGGATGGAAGGATGTTGACAAGAGAAATCAAGACAGAGAAATGGAAGTGTCAGACAGCAGGCAGCACCAACCTGAAGTGTTATGGCACAGTGAGTTTCAGTCCCCGTCAGCTAAATTAAGAATGGGTGGTGCGTAGCAAAACGCAGTGTGACAGAGCAGTGGCAGCCATCTTGAAATGAACTAGACCACTGCTGCAGCTTCCCCGGAATTATCACAGCCTCCATCACGACCATTGGAAGACGTGAGTGCAGAACATGACACCTTCTACTACACTCTAGTCATTCCTCCTTTGTCCTTGTCCTAGGCAGTCACTAAGGCACATTATCTATATCAGTCTATCTCTTCTTCCACATCTGCATCGTTTCATCTATCTTTTCTTCCTCTAGAATTAAGCATGAAACCTGGTGATAATGACTGAGTGGAGCAGCTGCTTCAGTTATTCTGCGGTAAAAGGTAAGGCATGAATGTTGTTCAATTGTTTCTCAGCCAACAATGGGCTTTTGTCCTTCCGTCTATCAGCTCTTCCTTACATCAGTTGTAAATAACATGTTGACATGAATGTTGCTGTCATCTCTGCATGGGCATGGCTAGTAGACTGGTGCAGGGTCTTGGCACAGCACATTATTCTCATCTTGGAGCAAACTATGGTGACAATACCAAGCAGATCATGCTCGCTTACACATGATCTGATATGTGATGTTTGTCTGTATCCTATTTCAGAGTACTACGTTTTTACTTTTTGGCCTTGTTGTGAACATGTTGGTTAAACTGGTCTGTTGGACGTCATTTAAGTCCGTGGGAATTTGCAGTTGAAAGGTTTATTTTGCCATTATTGAAGTTGTCAGATCAGACATTACAGAGATCAAAAGTTGTTTATGGGCCTCCAGGGCAGGTTGTGTAAGCTGCAAGCTTTGTGCTTCAGCTACCGATGTGAAATCTTAGAAGTATATCAGCCAGCAGAGGATAACGGTCTTGGGAGGATACCTTAGGGGCAATACGCAAGACGATCACACGTTCGATCCCCGGGTCCACGCTTAGAAACCTTTGGCAATTAATAAAATAACCAATTACAATGGCTCAAATAATAGTCACGTGATGACCGGCCCTTCAATTTGCGTGCTCTATGAGGTGGGTCCATTCTTTAAACGCAGACACAGATTCATGCCTTGAAATGTTAAGCGTAATGACAAGTGCAGAAGTCAAAAGTACTGGCTGGGCTGGTTGATGCCTGGTTTACTGTCTATTGAGAATGTTACTCTATTCTGCCCATTAAAAAGTCTAAGGCCTTGAAATAATGTATTTGAAATGATTCATTGTGTGTGTGCATGGGAAGTATGTAGCATTAGTTTAAAAGAAGGCCTCTTAAACCAGCGTGGCTTAGAAAAGTTATTACCAAACGTAATTTGAGCTGGTGGAAAACTGGTAGAGTGAAGGAACTCCGTGTCACGTTTTTAGACAGGATTTACAAGTGTGCCTATTGTTGTATTGCATGAGAGCAAATGGCTATTAAAAGGAAAGCGCCCATCTGCCCAGTAGACATCGTGCATATCTTTTCTTTTTAGATGTCCGGCTACATGTTTTCCATCGACCGACTACGACTGTCAATCCACAAAGCTATTCACGCCCTGCATGATCCCCGTTTAGACCACTTGAGTTCCTGGCGAGCTTATTACCGCGTGTTTGAGTCACCTACCCACAAAACTAAAGATGGTGCGTCATCATTATTCAGAACTATGTGAGCAATATATTCCTGTGCGCAGTGGAGAAACTTTGCTGAAAATGTTGGGGTGGGGGCAGTGGGGACAAAATGGTGTGCCAGAAAAACTCGGGGGGGGGTACAAACGCCCTTGTTTCCCCCTAAAATTACTCCCATGCCTGTCCGCTACACTCAACTCAGGTCAACTTGCTTCTGTAATATGGTAGCCATATAGAACCACTGACACCAATCAGCCTCATTGCGTTGTCTCAATTGACATGGTACTG
Organism: Ambystoma mexicanum; assembly: GCF_040938575.1. Classification (NCBI taxonomy): domain Eukaryota; kingdom Metazoa; phylum Chordata; class Amphibia; order Caudata; family Ambystomatidae; genus Ambystoma; species Ambystoma mexicanum. Next base: position 61,709,251 of record NC_090928.1, read on the forward strand.
CTATGGGGGTTGTCTCAATTGACACGGCACTGTTATGGGAATACCCAGAGCCACTGCCCCGTTTCGCACCCGAATGCGTGTGTTCACATTAATAAATGAGGGCAGGAATGAACAAGATAAGAAACGTCACATCTTGCATTACATTGCTTCCTATGTATCCTTAAGACAATAGCATGCATCCAGGTTCTCCTAGTGAATCATTGTGCTGCCTTGTTGTCAATAATACTTGCACCCTTGTGATGGTGTCACTTAATTGCATTCCTGTTGGCTGTCCATTGCTATTTTCTATAGCCTTTAAAGGATAGTTCCGGGACTTTTTTTTTATTGTCCCTACGGTTCGGCCATGTGTTTTTAAGCATAAATCGGTAGATCGTAGAAAACTTTCCTATGGACCTTACCCGACTTTTCGTCCATTAACGCACTCGAAATCAGCCGCCATTTTCTGATAATCCTATCATTTCCCCCCATCGCCCTGGCTCACCTGCTTTTGCGGCACTAAATCAAATCCCCCGCCCCTGAAACAGACTTTATCAAAACATTCATATTCCCCGCCTCTATCCGTGACGTGACTGTGCTGCGTAGGCAAACACACCCAGGCGTCTTCTACGCGACTCCACACAGAACCCGGAAACCAACACAGATTAGCTCACAATACAGCGCGCCACAATTCGGAATATGAAACTGTACTTTTAAATCAAACCGCAAGATTGTAAATTTGGTAAAGTACATTTATTTGACATCAAATGTTTAGAGAATATTCAGCGATTTGCATTTTTATTTGCTCACATTCCAAAAAGTTGGTTTTGAGGCACGCGATGTTCCTTTGCTGTACACAGGGTCTTAGATCATCTCACAATGCAGCACCACAATTCGGAATATGAAACTGTGGTTTAAAAGCAAACGGCAAGATTGTACATTTGGCAAAGTACATTTATTGGACATCAAATGTAGCTCGCACCGATTGCACGTGCACCAGGTGGAGACGCCGTCCATGCGACATGGTCCAGGCTCTTCATCCGTTGACTGGTCCTCCCAACTGCCGTCCGAATCCCCATCGTTTTCGCGTGCTTGCCTTTCCAGTAGTTCTTCCTTGGTGTACTCGGGCTCGTACATATACGGCATTATTGTAGCCATTGTGTGGTAAAGAAAGTAAAATAATTTACAGATATGGTACAGGTGTTCACAAGGCCTAGAAGCGGCGAAGGTAGCTGACCAGAGCACAGAAACGAGTCACAGAATACTCAAAGTAACACAGATAGAGTAATGGAATCGAAAATCTGCTGCTGTGTGTTGTGAAACGGTGTGTTTATACTTATTGAGGAAAGAGGCGTCCTGCCATTTCCATGGCGACACTTCATTAGCTGAGGCGCAGCGATTGTTGACACGAAACGTGCTTTGGCGTTGGGAAATGGGCGGTACGCGTCTGCTGATGTCAGGCTCAGGGGCGGGGGATTTGATTTAGTGCCGCAAAAGCAGGTGAGCCAGGGCGATGGGGGGAAATGATAGGATTATCAGAAAATGGCGGCTGATTTCGAGTGCGTTAATGGACGAAAAGTCGGGTAAGGTCCATAGGAAAGTTTTCTACGATCTACCGATTTATGCTTAAAAACACATGGCCGAACCGTAGGGACAATAAAAAAAAAGTCCCGGAACTATCCTTTAACTTGGGTGCCGGAACATACACCAGCGTGAGACTCTGAGGCTAAGTGTATGGTCAGATCTATGGAAAAGTGTGGCGGGGCTTCCCGACCATCGGCGTGTGCTGCGCATCTAGATCATCACGCACAGGAGGCACTGCCCAATCTGTGTGGTAGTATGGATTGCCAGTACTCGCGTACCATGACCGCGCCGCTCTGTGGCTCCGAGCATCTGACAGAGTAGGACAGAGTTAGCTATTACAAACCATCCTAAAGCCCACCTTACCTTCCGAGTAGGGCACAGGGACCGTTCTGCGCGTCCTCAATACAGTCAATGGATACCCCATACCCAAGGCCACATGCCTTTATCAACATGTTTTCTTTATTAGGTAGTGATGGGCGGAGTCAAGAGAGCTATTGCTTTATAAGAGTCGTGGAACCAGGGAAGAGTCAGGGGAGGATCTACTGCACTTCACCCAATTAGATGCATACACAGCAGGGAATTGCAGGGAAGGATGGTGCATTAATGATATTTAAATTGGGCCGACGAGCTGGGGTAGCTCTCTGTCTTCGGCCGGTGCCTCCCTTTGGAACAGCCTTCCGGCCACCTTGAAACTTGAGAAACACCATCTCCGGCACTGGAGCATCTCAAGACCTTATTCCTTGCCACAACCTTTGCCCCCCTTCTCCCCTGTTGATCTGTTTCTTCTCCTGGCATCATGCACCTGGCAAACCCTTTGTCATTCGGGCCCAGGTACCTGCTCATTCTGCCACCGCACTACCCTGCTTCCGGGCCTCCTCCTGCACTAGGGTTCTGTATCTGTACCCATACAGTCCCCCTCCCACTTTTATTCCACACTTATCAGATATACCTTATCTGACTAACTTTCACCTGCCACTGCTGGCTGCACTACCATGGTTTATCGCCATTATTTATTTCTTTTTTTTAATATGTACTCTGTTCTCTCCTCAGTTCCGCACTTTCCACTTCCCCCCCTTCCATGCGCTTTCCCTCCTCCCCCTTTTCCATGCACTTGTGCTTTCTTAAATGTCACTGGGCATAGTAAGAGTGCTATTTTCGTTTTTAGTCTCCCTTGTTCCCCTCCCTTTTTTTTGCCTGGTCGTGCTCAGAAACACTTGTGTATGAGCGCGATATAAATGAAACATTATTTCATTTCATTAATCATTTCTCACACTGAAGCTTATTGTAAGGCAACCACACAGCAACCGTCCTGGAGCTGACTCTGGATGACAGCAGCTAAGAGGAAAGGAGGAGACTTTTGTGAACGAGGACAAAAGAGAGGGCATAGCCAATACTCTGCCCCATCCATCCTTGGTGTGCTGCTTCTTTGCTATAGTTAGTGTTCCTCACCTACAAATCATCACATCCGCTTACCCTGGATGTGACTCTGCTTTGCTGGCTTTCAGCAAGTGCTGTGAGAAGCGACATTCTGTCAGACACCCCAAAAGTTTGCAAACATATTGGAACAGATGTTAAAAAAGTCTAGAACAGGAGTGAGCCAGCCCCCACCATCCCCAAGCCGGAGGAAAGCACCATCTGGTGTTTCAGGAAATCCTCCTGGTGAAAATTCTCTGGCCAGGCTGATGACGGCCAATGGGCTGCCATTAGGGCCAGATACGGAAATGGGGCAGTGGCTCTGCCTCCCAGGCCGGTCACCATTAGATGGAGTGAAGATGTGGCGAATGCTCTGCTTCCATCAGGTTTTAAATAGGGGCTTTAGTGTGCTGCCAGCTTGAACTTTTACCCACCAATTTTACTGGCGTAATGTTCTTTAAATTGTCCCATTTCTCACAAACTGCCCAAAAAAGGTCCATCTGGTAGTGCTCAGTTTGCAACAATCAGTTTTTAATTGTGTTTCATGAATGTGTGCCACATGTCTTCTTTAACCCATTAACAGGTCCAGTACTGACACAAATGGTGCAAACATTCACAATGCAGGGGAAGTTGAAACTTTCCTGACATAGGGGAAAGGTACAGTATGGGTATTGCAGCAAGTTATACTCACACGAAGAACAACTGCATATGGATCAGAATTGAATGTTTCATCAAACACTGGACAGACACATTATGGACAGCAACACTGCAAGTTACTCTCACACACCAAACGGGTACAGCATGGGATGCAGCAGGTCCAAATTCCGGCACTGGAACCCATCAGTCACAGCCTAGACAGCAGTGCTGCAAAGTTTACAAAAGTTCAAGATTTCCTCACAAATACAGAACACACAGGGCCTCATTACGAGGTTGTTGGTAACCCTGTGACACTGTTTCCGCCGCCTGAGATAATCATGCCACCGGGACATTGCAAGTCCCGACGGCCCGGGATCTCAGGCGGTGGAAATCGTAGGTCCCCATTCCCATGGAGTGCCAGAGGACTCTATGGAAGTGGAGAGATGGAAGCACCATTACTGTTGCTAACGATGCTTCCATGAAAACTCTGCCTACAGGGGCCGATGCGCCTGGCAGGTCAGACCATGCCGGCTGCAGAGCCCTGGCAGGCACAGTTGTAGTCTGCCGGTCCGGAATGGGTGCCAGTACGTTGCTACCGGCACCCTTAATTCCAGACCAGCAGACGTGTAATGAGGCTTACAGTTACTATATGCATCGGACCAGCACAGGATTTCCTCACATACAGCATGGACAGGGCTAGTGCAACATTCCATCTCAGATGCAGCATTTATACAAGAGCAACCTCTCTCATAAATGGTTCAGCTTAGTCAAGCTCACAAAAAAGCCAATGCAGGCGTCCCTCACAAAACGTACAAGTATAGAATGGACAGGCCAGTGCAAGTTTCCTTCACTAGCGGGTACAAGTACAGCACAGACAAGTCTATTATATGTTTCCCTAACAAATGTGAACATGGACAGCATGGGTAGCACCAGGGAAGCTTCCCTCACTAACATACACAGTATGTGCATGGTCACTTCAAACCTCCCTAACAAACAGGTATAACATGGGCAGGGTCAGTGCAGGTCCCATGAAAACAGGTACCGGCATGCCAGGGCCACTGTATGTTTTCCTCACAAATATACAAAAGTACAGCATTGGCAGAGGAACTGATTGCAAGCACTTGTGCACACTTTACTCAAACTGGTACATTTTTGCACAAACAGGATCAAAAATAGCTTCCCCTACACACTGGTACAGGTGCAGCATGTGCAAGGCTAGTGCAGTTTTCCGTCCCAAACTAATACAGATGCAGCATGGGCAGAGCCAGGGCAAGTGACCTCTTGCACAGCATAGGCGGTGACAATATAAGTTTTGCCTGCAAAGACCAGATAAAGCACAAGCTTTAGATCCATGAAGTCTGCGAGCTCCATGCATGTGGAGAGCTCCACTTTTACGTGACCCTCTAATCCAATCAGCAGCTTATACCAGTGCCCATGTCCCCGCTGAGGAGTGGAGCAGGTACAGGGGTGCACCTTTCAAATGTGCCTGCTTTCTGCACTCTCTCTTGTCAATAGCTCATTACTGGATTTACATGTGAGTGTGAGGCAAGGAAGATGGGGTGACAAGGGCAGCTGTTGCTGGCCTGCACAACACACACACAGACACAGGACCGCTGCCCATTGCAAAATGTCTCCACTCCCAAGTCTGCCCCGTATGCCCACTAGCCAATCTCAGGCTGTGCAAGGAGGTGGGAGGGGACAGCCAGGGAGCAAGTTCCAAGACTGCAGGGCAGTGCAGCTTGGTTACAGCATATCTGGCCCTTTGAAGAGCAAGTGCACTGAAGGCCAAATGCCATCAGCGTCCTCTATGTTCAATAGCACCCCCAGTGGATTATTAGTTGATCCGGCCCTGCTTTAAAGGGCCATCAATTTGGATAGCCAGGCCTTTTTTCCCTTATCAGATTGCTAGTATGACCTTCTAAGTGTTCAATTCGTTTAATGCATTTCACAGTTAGTTTAAAGTTTGACCTGCTTTTAACATCAGAGGACTCACATTCATCCTTGACAGGTCGAGTGATATGCATTAACTCTTAACATGCACATATTTTCAGCCAGCATGCTTATCTTGGATTTATAACCTGCACTGGATATAAATATGCTGATAGCCAGGCTTGACAGTACGGTTCAGTATTGCTTTGAAAATAAGGACAGAAAATTGCAAATTAATGTGGCATCTTTGTTAACATTCACAGAAATGCTAGATAATGCTTGCAGCTGAGAATTCACCCAGATACACAGAAATTCAACTTTCAAATAGCGTGTGTGTCTGATATAAAGTCTGTGTATTCCTGCAGTAGATTTTAAATTGCATGAATATATATGCATTACATCCACCTGAGAGCAAATGCTGCAACAAGTGAATTTTGGGGTCCGTAGTCTGAGTCAGCCCTTCCAGCATTGCTTACACAGTTATGTCTACCAGGTTGTTCATGCTAAGGGAAATGTTTCAGAGTAAAAGTGCTGCAATCAAAGCACATTTTGACCTATTCTGAGATTATGTGGGTAAGGCCCTTTAATTCCTTTTGGCTGAACTTTCATGAGCTCACTGCACCCACCACATCTCCCTCCGGATATGATATGGCATTTATAACGCGCATGTACACACGTGTCTCTGTGAGGTGTGCTTTGCCTGGCCCATGCTCTGGCACCCGAAGTTCCAGGAGGGTTCTACCATGACTCTTGACTTTCTGGTGTGAGTGCCCAGGTTCTGACCACGTTGTTTTATCAACATTTCATCCTGCTAGCCATGGTGCTTTTATTTGAACCAGACTATGTACTGTGCTGCTGAAAAACATGTGTCAATAGGCAATTGCCCTGCTTCCACTGTCATGTTAGATACTCCCAGGAATGAGAGCACTGTGATTTGCTTCTGGGCACCCCTTAATTGTAGAACAGTATTATGTAGCTACTTTAATTCAGATCGGTTTACATCTCTTTTGTAATTCATGAAAGCATAGGGGAAAGCCTGCTCTTTAGCGACCCCTGCTAGTCAGCACCATAGTCAGCCATCTAGTTTGCCTAATGCATGCACCGGCCCTGTCCATCTCTGAAAAGCCAAAGGAATTCCTGCCATTCACCTGTAAATGCAGTTGAGCAAAGGGTACTCCTTTGCCATGCCTGATAGCTGGAGAGGGGATGTGAGGGGGCTATCACCAAACAGAGCTATCAGTGCCGGTAGTAAAGCTACTGGCAGCCACAGCCACTAACACCCTCTCACGTTCCGTGCACGAGCAGTGGTTTCTGCCACTCCCTTCAGTTGAGGCTTAATGGATGCAGTTGGAGGCAGAGATATGACAAGCATAGAAGTGGTAGCTCCTCCTCCAAATCTGGGGTGCTCGCAGAGATCCAATGCGGTTGATAGAAGGAAGCAATTGCCTTCTTACAACAACCTTTAAAAAGATGCCTACTATATATAAATAAAGTGGCTCACAAAAGGCCAGAAAATGTCCACCAATTTTTGTCGCTAATGCTTTCTGATCTGGACATACTTTCTAATCCAGCATATGTATTGTGTGTGTAAGAGAGGATTTAATTTTACCTTGTTATGAAAAGGTCTAAAACATGATGGAGAAACTGCAGCGTGCTAGCATGGTGGGCAAGACATGCATGTAAAGTGGTTAAGACACATGGTGTTAGTAGTGGGATGGAGGCAAAATTAACTTTCACATAGGGTGCAAAAAATCCTTGGTCCGGCTCTGGGCCATTAGCCTCTTCTCTGTGCGAAGCTCCAAATCATCTACCTTCCAGAAACATGAAGGACAATACGAAAGAGGAGTACATGAATAAAACAAACCAAGATACAGAGTGGATCCAAACATAAAGGGCATTGCAGAAACAAAATTCACCAGTTATTAGTACCCGGTTCCATGAGGCACAAAGTACTGCCTCTTTCTCATGATCCGCTACTAGGGGTGGGGGGGTCTCAGCTTGGAATTCAGAAAGTGTCAGTAATAGCTCTACATGCATTCTTTTAGGCAGGAATTCATGTATACAAACAAAGGCATTGCAATGCCTTGTTAATCTGCCAAAACCTTTGAGCATCCCGGTATCAAGTACATTGTTTCATTTGCAATGGTGCCATGGACATTGTCTGATCTCGCCAATCCTCCAAATGATGATGATAATTGCACACGCTCATTTAAATGGCCTTTGTCACTGATTCCGTGATGTTCAAGTTCTTGAGGAAAGGATTGTCTTAGAGGTTTTAAACCGACCAAGGCACCACAATCCAGTCTAGTGTCACGATGCAGCTCCAGGAACTCATGGCAATCAGACGGGCGGATTGGAGGAGCCTTTTCATAAGATGCTGCGGGCCCTGTTAAAAAATGACTGCAGTTCCATGACTGCTTGCCGGTCTCAAGGAGTTGCCAAGAATCTATGCGATTGAGATGGGGAAACTAAATGCATCATTCCAGGTCTTGCCCCTCATTCACATGATAAGGTTTAATTTACATGACAGGCAATTAAGGGAGAAGGGCACAAATTATATGAATCCAGCCGGGCAAGGAATAATTGGAAACGTTTAACACTATTTATAAATGTAATTATTTCACAGTAGTGATGGAAAGACATGTCTCATTGAACTCCAAAAAAGTACAAGAAAAATAATCTCAAGGGATTCCAACTTTTTTTTTTTTTTTTTTTTTTAGGCCTATAATCTCCGTTTTCTTGGGCTACAATAAACAAATAATTTCTTCTTTTTTTTTTACACATTGTGTAGTCCCCACTGGGGAGTATTTTTCATAAAAGGTATTGAAAATTGTGCATTTTAATGAACATTTGTTTAGTAACACTGGTCAAAAGTACGAGTTATACAGTGAAGTAACTGATCAAACTGGCCCCTTTTGGTAAAGAAACTGGCCAACATTGCCCACGAAAACTGGCTCACCCTAGCATGTTGGGCCTGGACTAAGGTCATGGCCTCTTGCACTGTATGTGAGTGTGATCCTGATTTTACCAAGGGACCCCGCAGAGAAACCTTGAAGGAGACTACCTTTCTACATTCTCGAGATGGTGTGAGCGTTGGGTCAATCCTGTATGTAACACTTAATGTTACAAGTGGTAAATCAAATGTTAATGGTGTGCTTGTTAGGAGGCACTCTAACAAAGAAAGAAGTATTGTCTATTTCCATAGACATCCAATTAGACTATGAGCCAAATTCATAGAAATAGCACTAAATTGGCGCTAACTACTTTGCGCTATAAAGAACAGTGTGCGTACTTGCTTGTTCGAATAGTTTAGTGCTGGGTGATGATTCATGGATTGTAAAGCGCAAAGTAACCGGCAGCACAAAGAATAACGCGTTGCGACTGGAACACAACACGCCCCCACACAAGCAAAAACTAGCACTATCAAACAACCTTTGCACCAGGCAAATGTCAAAAAGTAATCACAGACTATCAAGCACCCCGGTGAAACGGGCCTGTCCCCCCTAACTCAAAGCGATACCCTGGTGAAACACTGTCCCATCCCCTGTAACTCAAAGCAACACCCCAGCAAAACTGCAGCCCGTGCCCCCTAACTAAAAGCAACACCCCAGCGAAACTGCAGCCTGACACCCTAACGCAAAGCAACACCCTCTCGAAACTACGGCCTTTACTGCCTAATTCAAAACAAGACCAAAGTGAAACTGCAGCCCATATCCCTTAACTCAAAGCAGCACCCACAGACTGCAAAACTATGCATTAACCCCCTTACACTAAAGTAGCACCCTCAAGTCCTGCCACCCCCCACTACTCCCATTGACCTCTGTCTCCAATGTAGACAGCCCCCTGCTACTCCTGCCACCCCCCACTACCCCCACGGACTTCTGCCCACAACTCCAGGCAGCCCCCTGCTAGTCCGCCCTCCTCCCACCACCCCCACAAACCTCCACCTCAACCCCACACAGCCCGCTCAGATCCTGTCACCTCCCACCACCCCCACTGACCTCTGCCCCAACCCCAGACAGCCCCCTGCTAGTTCTGCCACCTCGCACCACCCCAAATGACCTGCACCTCCAAACGCAGGCAGCCCTTGCTAGTCTGCTCCCCTACCAGTCCAATGTGAATCAACAACCTACCTCAACTCCTCAGGCCTGCCTCCACCATGAAGTACACCTGCCTCATATCATCCTCCAACATGAACTACTGGGAGCACTGACATTGAATCCAGAACTGCAGCTTCTTCCGCGACTCAGCGGTGTACCACACTCAGCTGCACATCAACAGAACACTATACTGTTGCACCAGCTACACAGTGATCCCTCCATGTAACATGAATATACAAAACTTTATGCGGCTTTAAGACCATAAAAGCACACAGTACAGTAGCATTCACACAAATGCAGGTTCCCAATAACACAGTGAAATAATATAACATATTACTCATTTGAATAAAGACTCTCGATAAGGATGACAAAATCATTACTCAGTAGTGACGGTAAAACTGGTAGTTATTAATTTTGATCAGTTTAGCCATGCACGAAACACATATTATGATACAAAATATACCACATCAAGGTCTTCCGTAGATGTACACAAATCCACAGCAGCAACAATTGCTCATATACCTTTGAATTGGAACAGCAGGGTCAAATAACATCTCCTGAGATCTTTGTACACCGGGCAAAACATTAAAAAGTGCACAATGGTCTCCTGTGGAGCTCCACACCCCTGGCAGGGAGCAAACTCAGATTTCCTCTACTAGGCTGTGAACGATGCCACCTTCAGAGTACCAGTACGCAACTCTATAAAAGGTGCTTGAGCATATCCAGGGCTGATGCAGTCCAGGTACTTGCAAAACCCTGAACTGGTTTGAGTTCTAAATACATTCGGCCCATACTTAATTCATGGCAGGCCTGTCTTTTACGGCCAATAGCAACCACATTATGAGCCCTTTTAACCAGCATCTTAGAACCGTCTGATATTTCCGCAGGGTTTGCCCATAAACCGACCAAGTCCAGCTCAGTAAGCCCCTGCAGTACTGCCCTAACCAAGGCTAAGGACCCCGGGCCGAGCAGACTCAACAGGCTACTTAGAGCTTCTCTATACTTGCCCATTTCTAGGGCATTCCAGATCCTTAGTCAATACATTAAAGGCTTTTCCACAATAACTTCAGATATGAGTAATAGATCACAATCCCAACGGAGACTGGCCATAGGAGCACCGCTGGGTTGCAACAAAAGGGCTCTCAAACGTTTTTCTCAATTACACCTAATGTCAGCGACCTGCTATGGCCCCAAAGTTCTGCACCATACAAGAATGCATCCAATCCCTGAGCCTTATATAAATGTAAAGTGGGGGAAATTGCACATCTCCCATGATTTGAGTAAAAGCGATGAATACCCCTGCCGTATTTTTCCAGGGAAGCTGCATCCTTCAGTAAATGGGCTGACCATGATAAGTCATCAAACAATCTTGCACCCAAATAATTGTAAAAAGCATACCTGTTCTAACAGAACCCCCTCAGTAAAAACCTTCAGTTTAACTTTCGTGTCTCCCCTAGGTTCAGATACCACCACATTCATTTTGTCAGTGTTAAGCGCCATGTGTAAATCCTTGCATTTACTTTTGAAGGCTGCTAAGCTACACCCCCATTGGTGATGTTGAAAGAATTACTGTGTGACATAATAATGTAATGTAATGAAAAGTGGCATTTTTATTGCGCCTTTGTGCCATTGCAATGGCTTCAAAGCACTGTAGGTAAATTGCCTTGAAGGACTGAAGTCTGAGGAATCATAGATTAGTCTGATTAACTGGGAATGCGTGTGTTCATTTTCGCTTGTACATAGGTTGGCAGGTAGGTGTGGCTAAGTCCCCGCTAGCATGCCCAAGTATAACAGGCCTGTTCTTGGGTGACGTGAAGGCTGTCACAGACTGTGCCAGTCAAGGAGACTAATAATGTGTCCAGTTAGACTGAATAAACAATCATGTTATTGCAATTGGTTATTTATATCGCGCTTAATCCCAGAGGTTTCTAAGCGCGGACCTGGGGAACGAACCTGTGATCCTCTGCGTCGTCTTGCTTCCAACGTGAGTGTGTTGCACCTGAGCTATCCTCCCAAGACAAAGAGGATAGTTTGGATAGTCACGGGACTCAGTTGCATTCCAGTGGCAGAGGGAGGCACCTAATGAGAGCAGAGAGTGGGTGATTGCAAATGTGTGCGGGTGGGTTGCCGTACCTTAGGAGGGATACAGCAATCTACCATTGAGTGCACAAGTGATGTGTGTAGCCCACTCGTCCACAGTGAGGCCACATCCCACCTCAACAACCACAATGTTAAATACCCATACCAGTGAATGAAGTGTGGGCACATCCACATTGGCAAGTGTAAGGAAGGCATGGTATCAAACAGTAAGACAGACACAAGTGATCACAGTTCAAGGGTGTTTATTGAACTTCTAAACCTAAATCTAAAGATGGGAGCAAGCTACGACCATCAAATAATAATAACGTAGTCCCAGTGCTGTCTTGTAAAAATAAAAGGACCTATACTAATAAACCTGTTGCCAATCCTTACTTCTTAATACAAATAGTGTAGGAAACAATGCTGTGCAAAAGAAAAGTGTTAAAGAAATGATATGTAATGATATTCAAGCCATTGGCTTCCCTTACCGATGTTTTCAGCACGGGACAAGTTGGCACACTCGAGCTTAGCACAGTCTCTGTCTTCTCTAGCATGAGGGTGCAGTTCAAAACTTCAACATCGTGGCTTTCTGTGACAAAGTCTCTTTGATATTCAAAGTCTATTTTTCAGAGAGCCTGATGCAATACGACAAACATCAAAGTTCCTTTCTTCTTAGGATTTCACACGTACAAATTCTCGGGTGATTTTTTGTTCACCCCGGGTCCCTCTCCGTAAGGCTCGGACGCACTTTAACACAAAGCTTTCAAGTGATCTCCCTCTGCTGGGATCGGACCAACTTTATCAACTTTGCCACAAGCTTTCTTTACTGTATCAACATCAAAGACTTTCGATTGTGTGCAGGATTTTGCTTGACCCGTCACAGGACTACTTTGATTCACAATCCTCTACAACTCTTTCACTTTTCAGCTGGATACCTTACAGAGACCTTCGATTGAGCACACACACGGTGCCGGACCACTCTGTCAAAGGTATTGTATCTTCGTTTCAAAGTTAAATCACTCATCAGCACTTCAACTTTACTTGCGTCTTTTCTCACACGTATTTCAAACAATGTTCGTTCCAGTGCTCGCCATACAATGTTGCCGCCTGCAACCTTGGATTCAACACAGTCCAGTCTTGCATCAGTTTACCCAACCCACTGGCTCTGTTGATTTCACTTACACTGCTTTGTTCTTAGACTCAAGGACAGTGCCAATGGCGGCTGGTGATTCTCCCTGCCTTGATTGTTGATGTGGGAGGGCCTTGGGTATCTCTGACGCACAATGCAGGATTCTTCAGCCTGTCTTTCTGGTTTTATGCTATCCAATCTCGAGGGTTCATGAAAGAAACGGTTGCTTGTCCAAAAGGTTATAGAAACTTCCTTCCTTGCGATCCCCTTCTGTTTTGCCATTTTGCTCCTCTGGTTAAACTGTCATCTTGGAACTGCTGTTTCCTTGTGTGCTTTGCCTCGCTCAGAGTGTGCTCTCGTGCTCCTCTTTTATCTGTGTGGGGAAGTTTAATGGAAGTCAAGTGTGTGTGATGGACCGTAATTGCATGATCTTGTCTGACCATTGTATTGGGACACGTCAGGAATAAGGCTTGAGTGTTAGTCCATTTTCTCTCATAGCATGCTGTCCGTGGAAAAAGTGTTTGCGTTGTAAAGGGTGGTGGGGGATGTAGAGTTCCTAAATATCCTATTTGGTTGGATGGGGTAAAGGTGTTATAAGGAAGAGGATAATGCGTCTCTACATCCGGTGTCCCACTCCCACTCCCCGAAGACCCCTCACCCATGTGATCCTTCCCACTGGTCCACCTCCAGGAACTGGATCCAAAAGCGATGGCCGTGTCCTGGCCGCCAGGATGACAGATCCCTGGGAACTAGTGGGTGAGGCACCTTCTGGTTTCTCACACAAGCAAGTGCCAAAGGAACACCTAAACATCAGTCAACCAGAAAAGAACTCAACATACAATAAACTATACCTTCAGTTGCAAATGTGCAGAGGTGAATGAGCTGTCACCAGATACAACACACAACTAATCCATGTGGAACATCTGGTGATACACATGGACAAGTGAGTATTCATCCCCAATGAGAGAACCCTAACACCATCATGATACATCTCACACATCACCACAACCATTCCTGTATGTGCACCATTACACACATACAACATAAAATGCCACTCCAATGACACTAACACACTTATAGAAAACATGCCCAAGGAATGGAATCAGATAAACAGCCATTTCCTCCTCCAGCCACCTGATGGCCCCACTCCTACATGTGAAACACATTTGCAAATGTCCAAGTCAATCAAAAGAATGACACCATGTCAATCACTTACAACACACAGCATCTGCAAACACACATGAACACATTCAGCAACGGAGTACAAACTCGATTACAGCACACAACTATCACACGCACATCCAAACCATGGCAACAATTGAACAACATGCCTTTATTGCAAAGCACGCAAGTAGGCAAGCAACACATGTGCATGACAAAGCTGTCAAAAACGTCAGTCCCAAAGCACCTAAACTCCCCACATCTACAAGAGACCACCCATGTGCATCCAGCATTTGTCCCCCAGTGAACATGACATTAACAACATGACACACAGCGTGAGTGTTACACTAGGCACTCTGAATACAACCGGATACGAAAAGAAGAAGAATGGGACTTACCGTGAGTGCAGATATGTATCTTCTATTGGGACTGTCTCTTAGGAGTGGAAACTGCACTTCCTGAGGGGAGAGTGTCCCACAAAAAGAGGATGCCTGAAATAAGTGCAATGGATGAGCGAATCACCTTGGCTAAAGACCGGTTTAGAGTTACTGTACATAATGCCATTATGGACAACATTCTTCAAAGCCTAACTAGTCGCCGTAAAACCCACGCATCTCTTGCCGCAGATATAGCAGGCCTGGATCCCAAAAATGTCAATGAAAGTCTACCTGACAATGCTCTTAGAAATATTTGCTCCTTGCTTGAAAGACTGGATGACTCCACAATGGTACAGGGGTTATGGAAAGAACGTTTGAACTTTACAACCAAGTGGACTAAACTGAGGAGGACACAACCAGAAGAGTATGCCTTCGGAGCCCAAACTAGTGAAGATCCAGCACTACAAGAAGAATTTGGAGAGCTACCTAAACATTTAGTACAGAAATACAATACATGCCGTAACTGTGCAGTATGTTGCTACTCAATTCTAAAAAAGTATGAACTTTTTAATAGTGCTTACCAGCAACTGTATTTGGCATACAAGTTCATCTTGACCTTATCTTGCACACAGGTAGCATGTGAAAGAAGTTTTTCGAAATTGAAGAATATTAAAACCCGCCTAAGAAACCACCTCAGCCAGAACAACCTCGAAGCCTTTATGCTCATGTCTGTGGAGTGGAATGTGCTTGTCCAATTGAAAAATCTAGACATAATCGACCTGGTTGCACATAAAAGTGCATTGTTGAAGGAACTCTTCATTGAGTGATTTCCAGGATTTTCATGACGCAGGATTTCCAGGAGCTGTGGACCCTGTCACAGAATTGTATGCAAAGTTATGTTATTTTATGAGTTGTGTTGTTATTTGAGCATAAATACAACTGCCAACTGATACTTTCCGGTGTCATCATTTGGCTGAACTGCTTATTAAATGCAACTCTATTTTCATTACTGGTGGCAACGAGTAGACATGCTTTTAGTCTGGTTCTGCAAAATAAGTATGAAGCTATGTGATGATGTTGTTTTTTAAAAAAAAGAACAAAAGAAATGTTTTCACTTTCTCAAGCATTTACACAACACATAGCATGCAACAGACACATCATGAACCCTCCATAAGTAGCATTTTCTGTAAAGTTGTGAATTGACGTGATGACGGTTTGTGGGCTACTCTTTTTGAGGTGAGGTAGGCCACTTTTTGAGGCGAGAGGTGGGCCACTTCTTTTGAGGCGAGGGGACTACCTTTTTTTGGGTGTCTGGGCCTATTTCTTGTCCCAGTCCGACCCTGCCAGGGAGGGTCGATCAGAAAGGAAAGAGGTCAACCAGGCTAAAGATCAAAATGGAGTTCTGTGGGAGATTCCTCTTTGTATGGTGGATATCTTAGAACAATGTTATTATCATCTACATGGAAACAGGTCCTAACGGTTGATAATTACCAATTTCTATGGAATAGTACTCTATTTCAAAAGCCTGATGATTCTCGGAGCATTGTAGCAATAATTATAGAAACTAGGGCAGTAGTAAGTACATTTAAATTAAAGCAAAATCGAGCAATAAGAGAGCAGCACTGATGGTATACATTTTGAAGTTCATATATATCTAGCAGTCATTTGGCTGAACATCTTCTAGCAGTTGTAAAGTCTATGGAAGAACTAAATGTACCCCAAAGTGTTGGTTGTTCTCTTATATTGTAATCATCAAAAATCAAAATTAAGATTGTTTGCTCAGCTAATCTTTTAGGACAATATTATTGACTGATGCAGAGAGTAAAGCATGTTGCAGAATCCTAGTGCTCAGGTTATCTGATGTTATCAATACGTTGATCCATGTATATCAGCTTGGGTTTGTCCCCTAGTGGGATACTACCCTTCATGCTCACTTGTCGCATAGTGTAATTGACAACACTCAGCTTTGTTTGATGCGGGTAAAGCATTCCATAACGTCATCTGTGATTACTTACGGGCAACAATGTGCAGTGTGATGAATCCTTTGATGCTTCAGAGCATATGTCAGAGTACTGTATCATCCCCTAGAACGAAATTATCAATATGCGGAAATCCACCCTTTAACATAAATATTAAAAGTTGGGACAAGGGATGGATGCCCACTGCCTCCCCCTGCTATTCACTCTGTACATCAAGCATGTTGCCGGAAACCTGAGAACAGCAAATTGCATATTATGGCTAAGATTTTAGAATGTAAATTTGCACTTTATGTTGACAATGCTATTCTTTCATTTGATCCTTCTAAAGTTTTTCCCTGAAAAATCAATCTGGCAGAGGAATTCAGTGCAGATTCAGGATAGCCCCTTAATGACACATTACTAAAGCACAAGTGATGGTCTGGAATACACTTGAATTTATAATTCGTGTTTCAGAATGGGGCCCATTTTTAGGAGTACAACTATTTTACAACTCATTAGGCATTGGGCACACACATTAATAAAGCAATCAAAAAATCTAAAACGTAGAGATCTCTTTAAAAAAAAATGGTCCTATCTGACTGATAGGCTGGATATGCACACTCATAATACCTATGCCCCACTTTCTCCATATTTTTAGAGTTCTACTGATATATTTATCATCTACTCAACTGAAATGAATTAATTAATTTATCTAGAAATATTTATATAGCAGCAGCTGAACCCCAGAAGTTCCTTCATTCAACTGTCTCCTGCATATATTGTAAGGGTGTTCCAGCGCTACCTGGTTTTAGACTTTATAATTGGCAAGCTCAGATTTACCTGCTTCAATATCATTTTTGGGATAGAGCAGTCCTCTCCCCTAATATCTTTGTGTTGTTACATAATTTATGGGCGCAAAAGGAGACACTTGCTTCTGCCAGACGTTCTCCTTGTGGAAACCTCATCCTATTACAACGGAACCCTTTTCATTCAATTGGTCCAGTATATGCAGGACTGTGTCAAGGCGCCCCAGTTTATTTTGTACACTAGACTTTGGGGCAAATAAAGTGCGCAAACAGACGTTCCTTGATTCCATGCTAACATTTGGGCAACACGTGGTGGTCATACAATGGGTCCATCCTATTGTAGCAAAAAGATTTACCCACTTACTCATTTATAAGCACAATACTGACTTTCCCAAAAGAATTGTTTCAAATAATAGTTACGAGTTTCCTAGGTAGTTCTCAATGCAACAAAGTAGCAAGTAAAGGCTGACGCGTGTCCTTTTTTAAATAATGTTAAAGTTGGTAGAGGCCGAATGAAGCGGTATTGTACGTACTTTGATCTTTTCAATTTAAATCTTGCTACTCCTAGCCCATTGTATGGTTAATATTATACATTGATATACATCCAGCCCTTTCCCTTTCTGTTGCCAGCATATGGCATTGACCCTAATTAAGTGCACGAGGATTGTTATGTTTTAACTGCAATACACTTAGTCCTCTACATTACATTAGTGTTTGTTTGTTTTGTTTATTCATTTATATTGCGCACCGGACCCGGGGGTATCAGGGCGCAGCAGTTACAGGAAGGTTCAAAGCTTGGTTACAAGGGAAAAGTTCATAGCTTGGTTACATAGGCAAAAGTACAATAGACAGAATGAAATACAAAAAGGACAGATAAGGCAGTGAGCGCAAGCGAGGAAGAGTACCTTGCAAGAAGTGCAGGTGATAGCAATCGAAGGTTAAAGAGTGAGGCATGTGTCAGGCCTTACTGGTCGAGAACTTTTAAATGATTGATAAGTTTCTGTCTAAACTGAAGATATGGTTGGTCAGCTCATAACGTAGGGGGTAAGGAGTTCTAAAGCTGGGCAGCTTTTACAGGAAAGCTACAACCCCCCATCTTGGGATGCGTTATTCAGGCATTTGTAGGTGAGGGAGGCAGTCTTAAGTTGGATTTCGTCGCTCATCGAGAGCAGTTGTTTTGTCTTCTAAGCTCAGAGATGTGATCTCTCTTAGAGACGCCTAGGGCAGCTCTGAGAGCATTGTTTTGAAGAGTTTGAATTCTCTTCACTATGTGTTTATTGGAACCAATGTAAAGGGTGTTGCAGTAGTCTAGTTTAGACAATATCAGGGCTCTAGAGAGGGTAGTACAGCTGTTTGTTGAGAGAAAAGCTTTGCCTGCTCTGATGAGTTTGCAGGTGTATGCAGTTGTTGATGCCATAGAGTTAACTTGTTTGGTGAATGAAAGGGTGGAGTCGAGGTAGAAACCTAAAGTCTTTACCTCTTTCGTGACTTTGATGGAATTGCTGTCAATGGTAAAGGAGGTTTAATCAGGTCCTAGTTTTTTTAGATTGAGAGTAGTACCCAGATGATGAGTTCGGTCTTGTCGTCATTCAGGCATAGACCGTGTATTGCCATCGATGCCTGGATGACGAGGTAGACCCTGTTCACCAAGGCCAAATACTTATCGTAGACCCTGGAAAGAGGAAGGAGAATCTGGGTATCATTGGCATAGTTGGTTTAGGTGATACAGAGATGGTCCAGATCATCTAAAAAGGGGCTTGGTGAATATGTTGTGCAGGGTGGGCGAGACACAGAAGCCCTGAGGTACTCCGCAGGTGATGGGAATGGGGTCTGCGGCAGCTGAGGGTGAGAAGACTCTCATGGTCCTGTTATTGAGAAATTATTCAATCCAAGTAATGGCTTCCATGGAGAAATGTGCCACTGATTTCAGGCGGCTGCAAAGGACCTTGTGTCCTGCATTTACACCCTCAGTCCTCTTGGTTGCCTGTGGGTGAGCACCGTACTGTACGAACCTCTGAGGTCACATGCTAGATGATTAGTTTGTACCTGACGACTGCCTAGTTCTATCTCTGAAAGCCTCTTATGCTCAATCTATGTCCTATCCTAACTAATGATTTCCAATGTATAACCTGACCTCAATTGCCTGAACCATATCAACTAACAATGTGTCATGCTTCACAATACTGCATTTTTCACATCTGCACCAGGCAGTCGGAACTGCCTACTTGCTACTCAACTAGAACACTGCCAGAGCGATTGTATGTTCAGCCTTGTATTTTGTCGCTACCTCAGTACCTAATGCCTATACATTTACTCCTTGATGAATGACAACTGCATGTCATATTTTTCTATTTTCTACCTCTCAATGTCTACTGTGAACTACTTGTGTCTAATTACACCTTAGTCACGCCGCTCAGAGCCTACTTTATCCACCTTTGTTCTTCAATAATGTGGCCCATAACTACCACGCCATATTCCTCTACATGGTATCTACACTTACAGTAACTATTTTAAATACAACTACGGTCTAACCATGAGCAACATGCATGCCTCAATTCCACTAATGTTAATAATGTTAGTTCTTACCGGGGTTGCTTACCAGCACACCCTATCACCTCACCATACAAGTGTGTTACCCTTGTTTAAATATGTTTAAAACTAATGTCCATGCTTCTGTGATTAGAGCCACACCCTTTCTACCATCACTAAACCGCGACCTACTAAATGCTCCAATCAAACCTACTACATTCCTACCTAAGCTATGGCTTGACCCCATAGGCCCTAACAAGACCTCTACATCTAACACCTTTGCGTTAGCTCCACCTGCTAATGAGCGCACCACAGCACATACCTTGGCATCACTTACTAATGTCCCACGCCATATTAAAGACAGAATCTACAGACTTCGATTCAGACTACCAACCTACATCCAGCCTTTGTGTAAAGACATTTACAATAAACCCACTCCAATTACCACAAGAAAATCCCGATTGGGAACTCAGTCGTGAACAAAATCTCATACAACCAAAATAAGAAACTAAAAAAGTTTCAACTCAGTGCCACTAGCTCCAAATGTGACTCTACTCAAATGATCAAGGGAGCACTAATAAATGCTAGCTCTATGATAGCTCATGCCACTGTCATAGCTGACATCATCCTAGCCGAAAATCTGGACTTTCTACCCATAACAGAATCCTGGCTGCACGCAGCTGCTGGCCCCTCGCCAGGTACGTCATGTCACCAAAATGCCTGAGGTAGCAGAAGTGACGCCCCAGTGCCACGCCCCTGAGAGTGACATCACAGGAAGTGATGTCATTTGACCACACCCCACTTGACATCACAGGAAGTGATGTCATTTGACCATGCCCCCCACATGACATCACAGAAAGTGGCCTCATAAGGCATTATCCCTCAGTACACTAAGAAAAAAATGGTGACAATATCAGTGCATTGTGACATTTCATAAAAGAATGTATCATCATATGTAGCAGCGTCAAGGTCCATGTTGCCACGTGAAGTGTATGAACCCCAATCCCCTCTTTATGTGAATCTCTGCAAATGTTGAAAGTTCTGGGCATTTGATGGCAACACCTGGCATGTGGTGTCAGTGCATGAGCATATGGTGCCAATACCTGCGAAATGGTTCAAGTACCAGAGCACATACGAAGAACAGCAGGCAAATGGTGTGAGTACATGAGCATGACTAAAATACTTGCTAAATAGTGTGAGTTCATGGAAATAAGTATCTGTCAAGTTATATGAGTTCTTGGGCCTATCATAGCAATGGCTGGTAAATGGCGTGAGCACATTGGCATAATACGGCAATACCTGGAACATGTTGAGAGTACCTGGAAATATGATTCAAATACTTGCCATATTATAACTGTGCAAATTAAGCTTCAAACAGCTTCCAAAGTGGTACCAAGTTCCGTGATTATCAGACAACTATCGAGCAATAACCCACTGATCGGTCACGTTTCTGTTTTTGTAGCATATATACATAAGCATTACAACTATACATTGTTAATCACTCATTATGCAATATGCCTTTAAATATTGAAAAATGTGTGCTCCTTAGATTTTTGCCTGACTATGCATGGTTGAGGGCGAAATGGGTGAGAAGAAATCATTAACGTTGCTTAAATTAAGAAGTGCGTAGGGTCCCCTACCTTGATATGCAGCAATGGAGTAAGCTGAAAACTTGAAGCTCATCACCCCAAGTGCAAACTCATACAAAAGGAGACGGGAGGTACAGAGAGGAAGAAATGGGAGAGTGAATGGGAGGGGCAAAGCTTACATGTGCAAACCATGTCCATGGGCACTCAGTGGTGAGTGCGTCATCGCCATCTAACTGTCGAAGAGACTTGCTGTGATATTAACAATAGAGGTGATAAAGAAGAAATAGGAAGAGATGGCTGGTTCAGAGCAGCCGTAAACCCTTCTCGTGCAGGTGCCGCTGATTTTGCTTCCCACTGGATCCTTCCAGGACATGGTGTGCATGTGTTGCACGGCATCCAACCGCCCTCATCCTTGGCCAAATAACATATACTGTGTTGCTACTCGGACCTTGGCAGCACCAGAGCGAATGCTGCCAAAACCATGTTGTACAAAAGTGTCACTTTTAATTTCTGCCAAATCGGATTAGCTGGTGGAGGCGTGCTGTGACTGGAATTAGCAGCACACAATAAACGCACGGATGGCATTTGATATCTGGACCCTGGGATTGAACCTGTGTTGCTCGTGTCATTTTGCAGGCGAGGGTGGTGCTCCGGCGCACAGCCCCTAAACTCTCCTCCCGGCCCTATGATATCAGACCCAACCAACGCCCCTCAGGTCCCTCCACCACCCACGGCCCACTCTACTCACCGCTAGTCAGATGCTCCATGGCTGCATGCGGTGCGGTGCGGCGCGGCCCGGATCACTGCAAGGGAATGGGCAATCCTTTCCTGACATACTGTTGCGGGTAGACTGGCACCACGGGCGCCCAATCCACCATCATGAGCGCATCTTGCCCCTGAAATGAATGTACGTGGAAACACAGCGGCGCAGGTGGGGGGCAGGCAGAGGCAGGCCCGGTCTTGCCGAGCATCAAATGCCCCCTTTAGGGGGGAGTGCCAGGTGGGGAACCACAGAGCATGGCGCTGGCCACTTGGGTCGTTCCGGTTCGTTGGTCTTTTTCGCATCCTGCCCTCACTTGAGGTGAGGGAGGGGGTGGAGGCACGAGGAAACCGTCCTCGCGTGAGATCTCCCCAGAGGCCTTAATTACGAGTTACCAGCGCAGGAGAGGCCTTGTTCCAGGACAACTCCCAGAGAGGCCGCCACCCTTGTGGGCAGGGCACAGGACAGTGCTCCACTCCTGCTGTTTACGCCTTTCACTGTTTTGCCTTGCCTAGCTGGTGGCTTCAGGGCCAGGATGAGAAGTAAAGCGGGTGGGGCTGCAGGCATTGGTGTTATGTGTGATGTGGTGCGGTGTAGGGGTGGGGGTCGAGTGGGTCTGTGTTGAAATGACAGGTTTGTTTTAGCCATTTTTAGTTTTGGCTTCTGGATGGCAGTGTCCCAAACAGAGTCAAGGCTTCCATTCAAAGGGAGCCGAGCCGGGCTAATGCAATAAAGGAGCACCAACCAATGGAAGCCGAACAGCACACACCTGGCCGACCTCGCTCAGCCTGGGGTCTACGGTGGCACACACGCTGGCAAAATTAATCCACCCAGCAGACAGCAGCGCAGTAGCGCACACACACACCTGCCCGCCCCTCCAACCTCAGTCACACACACAAACACACGACACAAACTGACTCACCGCCGTTAAGCTTGGAAGAAATTAGTTGGCCTGGACTCACTCGCTGGCACCAAGAGAAACCACAAAGCTGCTGGCTGGCTTGGCTGCAGTGCTCACAAAATGGAGGACCACCAGCATGCGGCACCGCTTGTGCAATGGACACGCCCCCCTCCTCCTGTGATTGGAGGAAATGCCAGAGGTCGCAAGAGAGTGACAGAGGTCTGGCAACCCCTAAATCAAGTCCCTGTCCCTCGCTTCTATTTGCGGTACCAGACAATTATTCTATCATTAGAGTGGACAGACCTGACTCCAGAGGTGGGGGTATTGCCATTATCTCTAAAACCAACGTAGACTTGAGACTAGCCACTGCACCATCACTTTCCTCCGACGAAATGCTCACAGCCAAAATGCCGATATTGAATACAAATACCATCACAATTCATTTAATCTGTAGACCTTCAGGGGCCCATAGGTTCATTTGAGGAAGAAATGATGACCTTATTATCCGACAATACTAAAACTTAATCGCAAATTCTAATAGTAGGCAATTTTAATTTAGGTTTTAATTACCCTAATGACCACTAAGCGTTATCAATTGCCAACACCTTTACGGAACATGGCTTCATGCTAAAAATTACGCAGCCTACTCATGAGAAGGGGAGGACCCTTGATTGGGTAGTAGACCTAAACTCCAACATCGCAGTGACTGATATCCTACCACAACCATGGACTGATCACTACCTTCTCTCTTTTGAGTTTGCCATAAACAATCTTCTAAACAAATCTAACCATACAGCACCACCGTGCCTGACAAGCAACACACGAAATATCACTGCAAATGCTATCATGCCACTTGTGATCCCCACCCTAAACTCTCTTCAGAATACTACCGACCCCAACTTACTAATGGATATCTACAACTCCACAATGATAAAAGCCTTAGGCATGGTTGCACCTCTCATAATGCGCAAAGGGAAACCGAGAGCTCATTTGAACTCCTGGTTCACACCTGAGCTAAAAAAGAAAACTCGTAACCCTTGGGAAACATACCCCATCCAAAGAGAACAAAACCAACCCGGCCAACCTTACTGTCAAATACAAAAAAGATATTATCTGTATCAAATGTGATATGTACAATAACAGAATTAATCAAGCCAGCTCCAGTACTAAAGAGCTCTTCATCATCTTGAGAGCAATGGAGACGCCTAACCCTCCTACTGACTCAGGCCTAAAAGACAAACTTTGGTGTACGAACATTCAGAATGCTCTCACCAGCAAAATCGCCAGCTTGCAAACGAAAATAGCAGACACACGGCGTAACCTAACCAACCTAGCCTCGACTCACCTGCCTCAAGAGCCTCTTATTAAACCTTCCCAAGGTTTCAAATTCTTAAAAGTGCCGGTACCAGAGGTACAACGAATAATTGCCTCCCTGAAACCGTCTAGGTGCCAAGGAGATAGCTGTCTGGCACAGATAATCAAAGATGCCGCTAGAGACTTGTCCCCTTTCATAAATAAGTTAATCAATGTCTCTTTCTCCACAGGTATTGTACCTAGTAATATGAAGGAATCGTGGGTACTTCCACTACTGAAAAAACAACAAAAAACAAGCCCATTTTTCCCAGTTGGCAATCACATTGATCAAATCATTCCTAAACAACAGGACCATGCGAGTCTTCTCATCATCTGCAGCAGCTGAACCCATACCCATTACTTGTGGAGTGCCTCAGGGCTTGTGTGTGTCTCCTACCCTGTATAATATCTTTACAAAGCTGCTATTTGATGATCTGAACCATCTGGGTGTCACCTACACGAATTATGCAGACGACACCCAGATCCTCCTACCTTTAACAGGTGTCTATGATTCTGATGTACGGCTTGTGAACGAAATGTATCTAATCATTCATCATTCAGGCATGGATGGCCACGCACAGCCTCTGCCTGAATGATGATAAAACAGAACTCTTGCTGGTAGGTTCTGCAGCCAACTTGAACAAGATCAGCCCAAATTATGCCTCATTCATTATAGATGGGATTAACATCCCGGTGGCCAAAGAAGTAAAAACATTGGGTCTTTACCTGAACGCTACATCTAATTTACACAAACAAGTTAATATGACTGTCTCAGCCACTGCCTACACGGGTAAACTAATAAAGGCTTGCAGACCACTGCTCTCAACAGAAAGTTTTCCCATAATAGATATAGCACTCATATTGTCCAAACTGGACTATTGTAACAGACTTTGGGCCTCATTACGACCCAGGCGCTAATGGGTTAACAGCGCCCTAAAAGGCTGCGGCGCTGTTAACCTATTAGCGCCTAATTACGGGGTCCCTTTGCGGGACCCGACCTTAATGGCTGGTGTAGACCAGCCGTTAAAGTAGGGACCCGCAAAGGGACCTTGGTGCTAATTACAGTGCCGCAATTTGCGGCACCGTACTTAGCGCCTTCCCCATTCCCATTGAGCCCTATGGGGCAAAAATGAGAATGGGGAAGGGCCATGGCGGAAGGGGGAATTACCGCCCCACCAACCTTGTAATGGGGTGGTAATTCCCCCTTTCTCCATGGCGGAGTCGGTAACTTACCGGCATGGACCATGGTGCTAATAGCACCATGGTCTTCCGCCAGGGTCGTAATGAGGCCCTTTATCTGGGTGCTAGCACGTTTGTGCTTAACAAACTCCAAATAATGCAGAATAATGCTCTCAGAGCCATGCTAAACATAGCTAGGAGAGAACACATCTCTGCAATAAGAAGACAACACAAATTGCTCTCCATAAAGGAAAAGATTGAGTTGAAAACCTTGTGTCTTACTTTTAAATTGCTGATCCACACAGCTCCACCCTAATTAACTGTAAAAATCACTATCAGATCCTCCACACAGGTCACCAGATCAGCTAACACGTCCTGCCTGGTGGTCCCTAGATATAAATAAAAAGAATCAGGAGGGAGCAGCTTCCCCATAATGGCGGCCCAACTGTGGAATACTCTCCCACCTGCTATCAAACCGACCCAGCTCTTCACTAACTTCAGGAGAAACTCCATCTCTTGGCTAATCAGTAAGAACTAAAGGAAATGTATACTTTACGAAGCACATGTTGCAACGTATAATCTGTAGTCCTGTCCTTCTAGTGGATACCATTGTTGCATTTAATGTAAATTAGCACCTTGCACACAACCTGCCATTTGCCTTTCCTTATCAAGTGTAACTGTATTTTGACAGTTTGCTCATGTCTGCAATAACTGTATTCTTGTCCTATTCTAGCTCTATGTCTTCTTCTACAGATATAACTGTAATTTGATTATGGGGGTCATTCCGAGTGAGGTGGTAAGGGGTTAATGTTGCCGGTAAAGATGCCGGAGCCGTCAACCCCTTACCGCCTCATTACGAGTCTGCTCACGGGAACCCGCTAAGGACACCTGGTTTTTCCAGGAGCCCTTAGCGGGTCCGGCGAGCAGACCAGGGTGCTAACAACGGGACGTTGTTAACGGGCCCGTTGTTAGCACCCTCCCCATTCCCATTGAGCCCTATGGGGGCTCGAATCGGAATGGGGATGGGTTCCTTGAATGAGGAATTACCGGGGCCTTCAAGGTCAGAATGGCCCGGTAATTCCTCATGCAAGGAACGCGGACCCGGTACATGGTAAGGGGGCAGCCATGCCGCCAATAGCGGCATGGTTAGCTCCTACCTTGTAATGACCCCCTATGTCTGTAACAATTATACCTGTCCTCTAATGCGTCCAGATACCACCGGATCAGTGTGCTATAGAAATAAATAAAACAAACAAACAAATACTGTCATATGTTTCTGCAAAATCCTTACAGATTGTTCTCTTTGTGCTGAAGCAGAACTTGCACTCGAATTGTTTGCACTTGAATGCGAAAGGTCCCCTCTTGCAGTTTTCTTCAGTTCCAAAATGAAGTGGAAACGTAAAGAGCAAAAAAACAGGGAATTTTCAATGTATTCTTCACTTTTCCACTCTGTTTTGGAAAATTTGAAAATGCCTCCTGCAATTAACAATTGTGGGGTTATTTACAATGGATTCATACGGAATCTGCCGACTTTCCCAGATCAGTAAAATGGTGGGAAAGTGGCGGTAACATTACCACCATTTTCCAGCATTTTATACTGATACTCGTTTTTCCCCAAAAAACAGCTGTTTTGGAGGGGGACCCCCAAAAAAAACCAACAAAAAAAACGTGCATTACAATTTTTTTTTTTAGATCCTTTTGATTCGAAACTATTGCATTCGATCCTTTTGTATTATAACCTTTCTCTATAAACCACTGATCCAGGGGTTTAGAAAATGAGTGCTGTTGTCGGCAAATTGCTACATTGACTAGCTAAATATAAAAGTTCACGATGCAACAGTTTGAAGTTTAATGAGCGTTGAAAGTACTACTTTCATTCTGCAGCCCTCTCTCATTCATTAAACTTCTACCCAGAGTATTTTGAACTTGTATAATTGCATAGCCAGTTTTCACAAAAGGCCGGATATGGAAATTATGTGTGAACTATAACTCACCAATTTGTTATATAAAGTAATTAACATGAAACATTGACAAAGGTAACGTGGCAAAAGTCCCCTGCCTGCCCTTGGGGACTGACAGCAAGGTGATGAAAGGGGCCGGGGATTACCAGGAGCTAGTGGATGCTGGACATGGAGGTATTTGGGGGATCCCCAAAACACACCAAATGGGTCCACACACTAAGACAGGGGGCAGTCACAGGAAAGTTCATATCTCTACCACCCTCACAAACACACATGACCCCAAAGAAAAATGTTGACCCTCCTAGAGAGCCATTCCACCTTTTTGGTCAGAAGCAGACACTCACCATACTATTCCCCTTTAAGAAAATAAAGTTTCAACTTGTTAAATGACCCCAGTAATTAGTTCGTAGACACTGATGCCGAGGGAAACAATTCTGATTCTGAGTCCTACTGGCACAGACCATGACAGTCCCGATCATACAAAGATACACTCAAGCAATGATTGATTGATTGATTGATTAGCATTGTGAGGCACCAAGGTTGAACGAAGCAGCACATGGTATCAGGGGTTCAAGGGCAAGAAACCTCATACATGTCTAGGGCCTCTCTGAAATCAAGGATGGCGGCAGGGTTTCATGTAACGTTAGGTTAAGCTCCATCCAATTTAAAAGGCCCTCAGCAAATAGTACAATCAAAAGACATCTTAACTCACAATACGCAGGTGCCATCCATTTCTCTTAGCACCACCCCGTAGGAGAAGAAACAAGACTATAAAAAAGAGCCAGATCTAACTTGCATTGTGGGATATTTGAGAAGGAGATGGAAAAAGGGGTTTGAATGTGGTCTTTGAAGAGGAGAGTTGGAGGAGAGAGTTAGAGGTAAAGGAGAGCAATGCAGAGGTTGGAGGAGAAACCTCATCTAGAGTGAAGGGAGCAAAGAGTTTACAGGAGAATAAAACCAATCCTATTTAGGAGGGAAGAAAGGAAGCTAGAGTGGGAGATACATTCACACAACCTGAGAATATGGGAAGAGTAAAGGTACCCCCAATAGATATTAAGAGTAAGAAGTCTCTGGAGAACCAGGTTGGTCCAGGAAGACCTCGGAGGCAGAAGGAGTTACGTTATGGTGCAATAACACCAGGGATCTTGAAGGTTACTGCAGGTACAATCAGGTGGGCCCTAACTTGGGAACCAAGAGCTACAGTAGGGAGGTTCCTCAGTGACCCTGGAATCCCCAAGCCTGTTCTCTGGTTCCTGGGAGAGGAAAGCACTGTAGAAGAAGATCCTATGGCACATCGAAAAGTTAGGAGACACTGTCAGACATTTACCAGTCCAGGGCATTCCGGCATGGAATGGATTGAACCCATGACACAGAGAAAGAAAATTCAGGAAGCCCTGAAAAGGTATAACCCAAAAACAATACCACGGGTGAACTACTGGACTGTGGTTAAGGGCCAGTGAGAGCCCTAACTAAGAAATCAAAGAACTGTCTAACACTTTGCTTTCCTTTGTTTACCATCATATTTTGGGCACTTCATTTTGTATTTTGGCAACTTTAAAAGGCTTTGCCATATCCCGGTAGGGGAACCACAGTGACTGAGTTATGTGATGAGTCACTCAATGAACCTCATGACAAATGCTCATAAGTTTGAAGGTTTTTATTTTGTTTAACATGTGTACACAAGGCAATTAGGGTTTCCTGGCTAGGGGTGGTCCCTGCACCTATTCCTCAACCTTGAAATAGGTTCCTACTAAACAAGCCCAGGCCAGTGTTCCAGTACAATAGTTCCACAACAATAGTTGCCTACAGCCTACTATCCAGATCTCTCCCTCACCCTAGGTAGGCCTAAAGTTTGTAGCCTTTATCTGCCTAAATGCCTCATGGATTCCTTACGGGACTAAATTGGGTTGTCTGGTTGGTCTGCCTCTTTTCTCCTGATGGCTTACTTTTCAGCTTGCCCTCTCTCCTCTGTCTCCCCGCTTCTCTCATATCACACCCCTCTCTCTCTTTCGCTCTACCCCCCCCCCCCCCCTTGCTCCACAATCCATCCCATGGTCTTACTTCTCTTTCCTACTTCTCCTGCCTCCAACCTCCAAATTATCTCTGCCCTGTCAATATATGTTAGGGAGAATTCTCTTATAAGGCTAATTTCCCAAACCTAGTGAGTCCCCCAGCAGCTTTGCTGGATTTTTGGGGTTTGTTTTTTTCTCCTGCTAAGAGTGAGACTCTTTTCCTCCCACTCTCAGGCATGATTTGAGGTATGTCTTTGACTTTTTCTGTGCTTATGGGCTATGGGTTTTTTTACTCCATAGGGTATAATCTGTTTTTGTGTATGTGCTACACAGCACCCTCAGTGCAGTAATACAGGGGTGTCATAGTGACCCCCAAACATAGACTCCATACCCTGGGACTGACTACTGTCTCCCAGGGCATGTAAAGTCACCATTGACTTTACTAGTTCAAAATTGTGAACAGAGGTTAATTTGATTGCCCCTGGGGCTGCTTTTAAGGGGGCACTGTCCAGTCCCCCCTTGTTGAGTTTCTGGCTGGTGGCAGTGGTTACCACGCAAAATATTCCACCGGAATATTTCCTATGGGATTTTCCCATTGATTTTAAACGCACCACTTTTTGGTGCAATGTTAAAGATACCGCAGGTTTATTTATTTAATATTAAATCAACGGTTGGGTCTTTTCGCCAGAACTCTTTTCTAAAATGGTGTTCGTGTCCGTCTCTGTAACTCTAACCAAGGTCGGGCCCTTTGTTCCCCTTTTTGGCGGACCACAGAAGCCCTCCAAATGGTGACACTCTGTCTGGGTTCCACAGGATGTGTGGGGAGGGGAATTGGCACCCTGGACTGCGTTGCCTTAGCAACTCAAGTCACACTCTATTCTGATTGGCCCAGTGGTGAGCCGCCCGGCTCACCACTTTGCATTTTTAAGTGACAGCTAGGCTGTTGAATGGGGGTTTTTCTGCATAAAAGCAGGGCTTTTGGGACTGGAACTTCAGAAGTTGCCTCATGACCTAAGAATATGAAGAGGGAAGAAGCTGAGCCATCTGCAATGACGACACCACCGGTGGAGCCCTGCTGCAAAGAACTCACCACTTTCCCAACGACAAGAGAAGATCTTCTGCTGGACGAGTCTTCTTCCTCTGAGCTGGTGGGACCAACCAGTTCACCTCTTTCGCCTTCCAAAGACGTCTCTTGGGCGAATTGCCCGTGCCAAGCACCCCGGCGGCCGGATAGACAAGCTTCACCACTTTGACCGCGAATAAAAGGAACGCACCTTTTAACCGATGAACTCCGTGGCTGGTTTCATCCCTGTGCAGTGCATCGACTCCAAGTTTCCTCCTCGATGAGATCCTCTCTTCCCCTGGTCGAAACAATGAACTGCAACCCCTGCCAGGAACAACTGCCACCCTGGAGCTTCCTCTCTCTTTAAGGTACTGTGTTCTGCCTGGCCCCCCTTTCTTCGGTTGGCCCAAGGTGACCCTTAAATCCTTGGCTTTCCAACTGGGTTGGCCCCAGACCTTCTAACTTTACTTTGTGAATCACCCCAACCTCTTTTGAACATTCTGCAAAGACTTTTAGTGCATTTTAAACTGTGTGATCCTGGGCACATTTCGCTTTGCTCCATTTAAAGTGGGCCTGGCCTATGAACTTTGGCTCTACAGTGTATACTGCCGCCAATGACTTGCTTTGGACTTATAAAAGTGTTGGGAACTGTTTTATTTTAATGCTCTGCCTTTTTCTCTCCCTTTAACCTAACTATTGGAGTGCCATCTAGGTTACGCGATCACATTTGCTTTAACAAATAGTGGCGTTTTAACTCTGACTTGTCTAATAGTTATCAAGACAGGTGTTTATATTTTATCTGACTGTTTGAACTTGCTTTTGATTTAGAGTGCTAGTGTGTTTTTAAAGTGTGTGTAAAATAAATAATTATATACTTTTGATATATATATATTTACTCCTGTAGACTTAATCTTTTTGCAGTGCTCCCCAAGGGAACGGCACAGGATTCTGCCTAACAATATAGTAAACATCCTGTCCCAACACTCTCACTCTCTATCTCTCTCTCCAACACTACATCCCTTCATCTTACCACTCTCTTTCCACTCTCCTGTCTCTATCCAATAACTCTATTCTGGTCTTCCTTCACACCAAACTCGTCACTCTCACCACAAAACCTGCCTCTACCCTCCTCTGCCCTCTTGCCTATCACTTCCCCTCTCTCTTTCACCCACACACACACCTGCAGCCTCTCTCACACTGCTCTCAGTCAGCCAAATCAGTCTCTCACTAGCTCTCACTCACTCACACACAACCCACTCAACATTGATACTGCCGTCTCAGACCCTACACGTTACCTTTGCTCTCTCACAGCACTCTAAAAGTTTCTTCCTTATCCACCTACTAGACCTTCCTCACTTTTCTCTTGGTGCATCACCTTTGCTCCTGACCTCACTCGTCCACCTTTCTTCCCCTTCTGAAACCTTTGGCTTTTTATATCCATGCCTTTCCTGCGTAAGAGTGCCTTCCGACTAACGTTAACTATCTAATTCAGCTTCCCACACTTGGCCAATCTCTAGCTGAGCTGCACCCTCTGGGACCGGGACTTTTCCTAGAAGTCTTCAAAATGCTCTCTAGCCCTGCCCCCTTTTGAATTCCCATTTTCATGTAGCCTACCATGTGCTCAGCAGGGTAATTCCTTCTCCGATGTTCTCCTCTCCTTGGTGAGTTTTCCTTCAAACAGTCTTTGGGAAGTGTTCCTGGGTTCCAATTCTTCCCTTGCAGTGCCTTTCCAGTATCGGTTCTTCTGATGATGCTGCACTGCCCCTCTGTGCTTTGTTTGGGGTTACTGAGGTGGGTGTTTGGTGCTTTGTTTATGCTGGGAAGGAGAAACCCCAGCAGGGGTGTTGCTACGCTAATTTCGGGACTGTCAGGACTCATGGCTAGCTAGCCTTTTGGGTGTAGCCCTGAGCTTCTATCTGGAGCTACAACCAAAAGGACTGATGATATATCCCACCAGCCCACCCCTAGCGACACTTCTGAACCCCAGTCCATTCCAATTTTGTGACCAAATCCTTTGCTCCTGCTCTAGGTCGGGTTTTGTCATTTGGATCCAGTGTACTGTGGTATTTGTAGTTTGCATTTTCCTTCACTTCATCTGGCTTTCATGGATCCATGATTTATGACAGGTTGCTGAAGGCTGAGGGGCTGTCGGAACTTTGCATTCTCTGGAAAGACAGAAGGAGGGAACTGGCCTGGACAGAGGCTAATAGGTATTGTTTCAGTGAGGGAGGCACCAACATGTAATGTATGGTGGCTCCTGGCACCACAGAAGCCAAGGACTGTGGGCCCCCCAGTTCCCTCTCACCTTTGAGAGGGTCATACTGTCACATTTCTCCACAATTTCAAATAAGTGTTACTCTCCCCTTTTGTTGCCAGAGGTGTCTTGACAGGTACTCAACATTAGCTTGTTTCTTTCCTTCCCTGCCATCTACTTGGAAAGAGAAAGGCTTTACA
The DNA here is from genome assembly GCF_040938575.1 of Ambystoma mexicanum. Classification (NCBI taxonomy): domain Eukaryota; kingdom Metazoa; phylum Chordata; class Amphibia; order Caudata; family Ambystomatidae; genus Ambystoma; species Ambystoma mexicanum. The sequence continues at coordinate 61,742,200 of NC_090928.1, forward strand.
GCTAAGCACCACCTAAATATGCAGTGATTGGCATCCTCTTTGCCGGCCATCCAGGCCAATGGAGTATAGTGAATTGTGCCTTTAATGTGGTTAATCATCCCAGCTGATGGGGTTTGACTGGTTTATGTCAAGTTTACAAGTTAATGGGGGTGCCAGAGTTAGAAGTTTGGGAAAAGGGTGTTTCAATGGTATGTGACCAAATTTAGGAATGCTTGAATGTCCTTTTTAGTCAGAGAGCAGAGCGGAGAGAGGATACACTGCACTTTCGTCTCATGCAGTAGTAGGCACCCATTTCCCATTTGGAGGCCTAGGTATGTCATGGAATTCTGGGCGCAGTGACATTTTACCGGGTTTGCTCTTAGCCTCACTTCTTTCAGGCATTTTCAGACAATGTAGAGGTATTTCAGATGTTCTTCCCACGCTTTACTGTGGATAACAATAATATGATATAAAATTATAGGTTATTTATAATGCGCTTAATACCCAGAGGTTTCTAAGCGCGGACCCGGGAATGAAACCTGTGTTGCTCCCTGTCGTCTTGCTACCAAGGCGAGCACGTTGCCCCTGAGCTATCCTCCCGAGACGTCTTCCAGATTTGCACCAGAAAATTCTGGACATGGTTCCAGTCCTCTGCCCATAAATCTCTGAAAGGTGGCCGGCACCACGTGCAAACTGAAGGGTAGGATTGTAAATTGGTAAAGCCCTTCCGGTGTAGAGCAGATGGTCTTCTCCTTGAACTGTGGGTTTAGTGGGACTTGCCAATACCCTTTGTGTAAGGTGAAGGGTTCACATGAATTTGACTTTTCTCAGCGTCTCCACAAGGTTGTCTATCTCAGATCTCGGGAAAAGGGTAATAATTGTATTTGGATAGTTCATTGACTCGGCAGAAGTCGATACTGAATTTCCAACTTCAATCAGGATTTGGCAAAAAGGCAATTGGTAACAACCATTGAATATGTAACTTTTTGATTTGTCCCAGGTCTAACATCGATTTTATTCTTCCCTGGCAATCTTTTTTCTGACCTCTGAGAGATGATATGGCATGAGTCGGATTACTTTCACTGGTGCCATGTGGATCATGTGATAAAATCCCTTCTTCCTGGAAGGTTTCTAAGAGAAAGCATAAGGGAAGCAGGTCTTGATGTTGTTGGGTCTGCAATCAAGGTGGGATTTTCAATCCATTGATTTGGATTGGCAAGGGTGTTTGCCTTGTGTTATTGGTCATAAACGGCCCATGAAGGCGGATTACTGTTTTCCTTCCAAGTTTTGAATAGGTTCAGTTTTACAATTGGGAAGGTTTTTTCCTGACTGCTTGATACACTTTCTATGATATGATAGCAAGGTCACTATTTCGGTAAGAATGTTTGCACCATGCGACTAAACTAACATTTTGTTTTGAATAGTATGAAGCAATAGCAAGACTTTTTCCCTAACTCAGAAAGTTCTCATCTGGGTTTTCTTATTATACATTTATTTGCTGTCTGGTTTGAGCAGTTTGCAGGTGGATAATTAACAGTCTTCTTACTCCTTGATATTTTGATGATGTGATATCTACTAGTGTGCCCGTTAAGCATGTCCAGGACGCCCCCAGGGATTTTGGCTATGGATCAGTTCAAATGGAGGGAACGCTGTCAAGACTTGCAGTGTCTATCGGACTCCAAGGTGGGCCCAAGAGATCAAATTTTCCTAGTTTCATCCATCATCATCTACCAGCTTTGTTAAGATTTATTTAATTTTCTGGTTGAAGCACTGTTCAGGAACGTCCATCTGCGCAAGATAGATGGAGGTACAGATATCCTTTATATTTATTTGCTCCTTCATTTAAGTCATTAGTTTTGACATACAAGTGATCTCTTGGTCAGTTATGATCTCGTTGGGGTAAAAAATGGGATCAGCAACTTCAGTATTGCTTTTGTAGTGTTGTGGGCAGGTCTTTGGGAAGCAGGTAGCGTAGTCTACAATGACCAGTATGTATTTGTTCCCATCTCTTTATGGTTCCAGGGGCCCCACAATATTCATACCAATCCTGAAGAAAGCTACATCAATGATTAGCAGGAGGTGAAGAGAGATTTTAGCTCTAGCGGCTGATGACGTCTTCTGGCAGAGGGGGAGTGTGGTAAAATAGTTATTGACATGTGCATAGACGCCTGGCTAGTAAAACCTGCTGAGGATGTTATCTTGGAGTCTTTTCCTGAAACCGGCCTCATCTCAATCCGTATCTCCCAGGTCCTCCACCGCCTTGCAGCTCTGGGACCAATATGCTTTCACAAACAAGATGGAGATGGTATGACCTTGTTTGATCTTGTGGGCATTGTTGCCTGAGTTAAAGAGGAACAACTTCACTTCCCCTCTGTCGTCGCTGTATACAACCACTCCTGCCCCAACATCAAAAGAGTGTTGGTGGGTAATACCCGACTTAGGGGCAATCTTGCCATATGCCTCTTCGGATATTTGAGGTGGTGAAAGAGGCAACAGAGCCAAAGGAGAACCCTATTCTAATAATTAGACCCAGTCAACAAAAGGTTAAACCAGCAGATCTAAGTAAAACTACATGTCCCATAAACCACCACGAGAAACTGAACCAAGGAGGGACAGAATTAACGAGGGAAAACAGTATAGCTACAGTACAGTCATGCTGTATAGAGGTATAGGGATAGGTACACCCAGAGACGTACAGGGTGGGACGGTCAAACAGTATATGAAACTGGGTGTAAGGGGGAAACAATTAATTGATGCCTTACCAGGACCCTTACAGAGGTGGGTTAGGCAGCATCACCATCTGTCATTGGCCAAAGCAATAGATGTGGCAACAGCATATCAGAAGGCAGGGAACACCCGACCTTTCCCGGCCACCCAATTGAGACCAAGTATGGAACCTTCCACATTACGCAGAGGAACTTATAAAGGGCCAGGAACCGAACCCAGGAACAAGGCAGAACCCAGACCAACTAATGGGGCTGGCTTAATCAAAGGAATGGCACCCCAATGTTTCGAATGTGGAGAATGGGGTCATATTGCTCGATTCTGTTACGGAAAAACGAAAACCGAACCAATGTTAATCAGGTCCATGCAACCGCAAGAATACAGAAGGAAACGATTACCTTATGTGATAGAGGTCACAGTGGATGGACAGCCCCGTAAAGCAATGATGGACAGCGGAAGCCGACAGATGACCATACAGCCCCATGTGAGCGAGCAAGATCGCGAACAGGTAAGAACCATTGGCATAAAATGCGTACATGGGGATGTAAAAGGGTATCCAGCTAAAGACATTGTGTTGGGATTACAGGGGCATGAGATACCAATCAAAGCAGCCATTATTCCTACCCTACCCGCCCTAGGTGCTAATAGTAACAGATCTACCTGAATTCGATAGATGTTTAAGAGAAGCCCCGTTTTCAAAAACTGAACTATTGGGGGCCTGCAGTCGGGAAAAATTATCCAAGACACAGAAAAGGAGAAACCGAGTGAATCAGGAAGAGTATAAAGACATTTCCATCATAGACTGGAAGTGGGGGACCATATGCCTTCATTTCTAACAGAAACAGGGCTGGATGAAACGCTAAAAAGGGCCAGAGAACTAGCTCTAGACGCTAGCAGGATCAAACCTACTACTCCATACGTTAAAGAGAAACAGGGTTTAATATATCGAGTAACCCAAGGCTCTGATAACATAGAGAAAGAGCAAATGTTGGTTCCCCAGTCTTACAGGAAAGGGCTGATTTAGCTGGCACATGACCATACCACAGGGGGACACCTAGCGGAGAACATGACTATAAAAAGGGTGTTGCAAAATTTCTACTGGCCCAGAGTTTACGCTGAGGTAACAAAATATTGCCAAGAGTGTGCTATATTTCAGAAAACAAGCCCCCATATACCAGCACGAGCACCACTACAAAGGATGCCCTTGATCAAAGAGCCATTTCAGAGAATAGGGCTAGACATTGTAGGTCCAATGGAACCTACCAGTCGAGGATACCGGTTCATACTAGTTGTAGTGAACTATGCCACTAGATACCCTGAAGTGTTTCCATTAAGAGGAATGTCTGCAAAGCAAGTATGTGATGTGCTTTGCCATACTTTGATAGAGTGGGGATTCCCCTGGAGATTGTGACAGACCAAGGACGTAATTTTATGTCAAGCATTATGAAGGAAATATGCAAGACCCTTGGCATCCACCATTTAAGGACCTCTGTGTACCATCCCCAGATGGATGGGCTGGTGGAAAGATATAATAAAACCATCAAACAAATGATAAAAAGAGCAATCAGCCCCACTGGTCTGGGGTAGGAGAAAGTACTGCCATGGGTGTTGATGGTTCTACGTGACACTCCGCAATCCTCAACGGGGTATTCTCCATTTGAATTATTATTTCGGAGACAGCCAAAATCTATTTTGGGATTACTGAAGGACACTTGGGAACAACAGGAAGAAACAACCCTCACTGAATATGTTAATGAATTAAGAGACCACCTGGGAAAACTCTGAGACTGTGCTCAGGGGATGCTGGGGCAGGCTCAAGAAAGGCAAGAGAAATATTATGATAAAGGAAGCAGACCTAGGACGCTTAAAATAGGAGACAAAGTGCTGGTGTTATTACCCACTCACAGAAACAAAATGCTCGCCCAATGGAAAGGCCCATACAGAATCACAAAGGTATTGGGTCCAGTTAACTATGAGGTAGAGCAACCAGATAGACAAAACAAACATCAGAACTATCACATTAATCTCCTCAAGTTATGGAAAGAAGAGGACTTGGCAATATTGTGTACAACTCTTGCAGAGATGTCTGTCCCGGAACAAATGGTCACACACTCGACTAGTGACATACAAGATGTGGGCTTGGGGGAACAGTTGAGCGACACCCAAAGAACTGAGTTATTTTCCACCTTAGGCCCCGTAGCAGAGGCATTCTTTGGTCTACCTGGAATAACCCATATGGCTACCCACTCCATCCCAAGAGCCCTATAGAATCCCCGAAGCAAAAAGAGGAGAGATAGCACAAGAAATAGCATGCTGAAACTAGGTACCATTATCCCCTCCAAGAGCGCATGGTGTTCGCCTGTGGTAGTAGTACCCAAACCAGATGGTACCACCCGGTTCTGTATGGACTTTAGGCAACTAAACCCTATTTCCAGATATGAAGCCTACCCAATGCCCAGGATAGATGGCCTAATAGAGAAACTGGGAGCTGCATCCTTTTTGAGTACCTTCGACTTAACAAAAGGATATTGGCAGATACCTTTCAACCCGGCAGATCAGGAGAAAACATCCTTCTCAACACCTCAAGGACTATTTTAGTTTACGGTGTTACCATTTGGGTTACATGGGGCTCCTGCCACTTTTCAGGCTTTAATGGACAAGATCCTAAACCCTTATGAACCATACGCGGCTGCATATTTGGATGACATAGTGATTTTCAGTAAAACCTGGAAAGAACACTTAGCACAACTAACCAAAGTAATTAAATCCTTACAAGATGCAGGACTGCATATCAACCACAAGAAAACTAAGCTGGCAGCTAAAACAACCAAGTATCTGGGGTATTCTGTGGGAGGTGGGGTAATCACACCATTGGTTGACAAAATACAGGCCTTGGAAAAACTACAAATACCGGAAACCCAGAAAGAGATCCAAGCCTTTCTAGGGTTCGTGGGATATTACAGAAGATTCATACCGCATTTCTGTACAATAGCGGCACCACTGACAGACGTATTAAAAACCAACTGGCCACTTCAAATCACTCCAGAAGCTGTGCAAGCTTTTTGCCAATTAATGCAGTTAATATCAACCCAACCGGTCCTACATTGCCCGGACTTCTCCAAAGACCTCTATTTGCAGGCAGATACGTCAGGATGTTGTTTAGGTGCCGTGCTATCCCAAGGAACAGAACAAGACCTTTGCCCAATAGCCTTGATCAGTAGAAAACTCCTCCCACATGAGATACCATACTCCACATTAGAAAAAGAATGTCTGGCAATAAAGTGTGCAGTAGAATCCCTTTGTTATTACCTACTAGGTCAAAAATGTATCATTTTTACAGATCATGCCCCTCTCCGCTGGCTCGCCACCCAGAAAGACTCAAACCATAGGGTCCTTAGGTGGTTCTTAACACTTCAGCCCTATCAATTTGTTACAGTACATAAACCCAGAAAATATCAGCTAGTCGCTGATTACTTGTCCAGGGCCTTGAACATGCCCAAACGGAATGGTTCCTTGGGGGGGTATGTGAGGTGGTCAAAGAGGCAACAGAGCCAAAGGATAACCCTATTCTAATAATTAGACCCAGCCAACAAAAGGTTAAACCAGCAGATCTAAGTAAAACTACATGTCCCATAAACCACCACGAGAAACTGAACCAAGGAGGGGGCAGGGACAGAATTAACAAGGGAAAACGGTATAGGTACAGTCCAGTCATGCCGTATAGGGATAGGTACACCCAAAGACGTACAGGGTGGGACGGTCAAACAGTGTATGAAACTGGTGGAAGGGGGAAACAAAACGCACTGCAGGTGTGGGAAGTGGGCGGGAAAGATGTGTGGAGGCTGAATGGAAGGGAGGAGCAGAGTATGGGTTAAAGGCGGCAACCAAGATCTCACCAGGTGTTTCTGATTACAGCTGCAAGACTGGCCAGAGACCAGAGAGGAATGGGACGAATCCCCAGGTGATTTACACTGGGTGTACTAGAAGGCTCGCGGAGAGGCACCGCAGAGACCCATATCAGAGGCGGACTCGCTGAGGAGAAGAGCCGGCCGTAAGCCGTTAACAGAGGACAGTGCATTTGTTTGCAAACCAGTTGCGACGGCTGACGGACAGATGGAAAGCTAGCGTCCGTGAAAAATTAATTTGACATTATTATTTAATCATTCAACGAGGCGGGAAGCCGAGAGGAGATTTCTTTTGAACTCTGGATTTACTTAACCCTTTCACTGAAAGCCAAGCCAAGTAAAACTAAGCACGTTTTGTTGTTTATATTGAGGGGCTGTTGGTATGGTTTACACCGCAATAAAACATGAATTGTTAACCCGGCATCCGACTACAGCCTACTATTTTACAGGGTACTACCACCCAAAGGGAAGCTCTGGTATGGAGCATTGCTGTCTTGGACACCCTCCTAAACCTTAACATTTCTAAATATGGGGGGGTCTTTTGTATCAGGGCTTAAACAATCCCACAACTATGCCACTTGTGACAAGTCACTCAATGAACCTCACAGCAATTGCTCAAATGTTTCAAAGTGTTTATTATAAAAGAATATGTATGCAAGACACATAGGTTTGCTAGGCTAGGTGTGTATCCTTTCCCCAACCTTGAAGTGGATTACCACCTCCCTAGCCCAGGTCCCATGTTCCTCCACATTAGTTCCACCAGATTGGTTGACTACAGCCATAGCACCCTACTATCTAGGTCTCAGCCGCACCCTATGGAGGCCTGAAGGACACAGCCTTATCTGACTCCCTCCCCCAGAAGACTTCCTATGGGACCTAACAGGTAGTTTGGATTGTCTGCCACTTTTCTCCTACTGGCTGCCTGTTCAGCTTGTCCCTCCACTCCTTGTCCCTCTCTCTTTCTCTCTCTCTTACTCTCTTTCTCTCTCTCTCTTTCTCCTATCTCCACCCTCCAACTAATCTCCCCCTCTCCCAATACTCTGCTTCCTGATTTAACTTCGCTCTCTATACTTCCATGTCACCCCACATTCTGTCCACTGGTCTTAACACACTATCTTTCACCACTCTCCTGTGTCCTCCCACTAACTCCTTTCTGGTCACCTCCCTCTATTCTGCTCCATCCTCTTGCCTTATACTTCCCTCTCTCTCACTCACTTGCACAGACACACACCCACAGCCTCTCTCACACCTATTTTTAACTACCCCCTTTCCACTCTCAGTCTCAAAACCAGTTTCTCACTCACTCACTCACTCACTCACTCAAATTGGTACCACCCTGTCAGACCTAACACCTTGCCTTGGCTCTCTCACAGCACTACACCAGTCTCCCCAACCTTCTCCTCCACCTGCTACAAGCTCCTGGTTGGTCTCTTGACCACCACCTCTGCTCCTGACCTCCCCTGTATACATTTCTGGCATTACTGCAACTGTTGGATGTGTATAGACCTGCTTAAGAGTACCCACTGGCTCCCATTGGCTCCAGGAGTCAACTGCCTCCATTGGCCAATATCTATCTGAGCTACGCACTTAGGGGACAGGACTTCCCCTGGAAGTCTGAAAAAAGCCATCTATCCCAGCCCCCTTTTCACTCTCGACTTTCAGCCATGAGCTCAAAAGTCAGCCGTGTTCTAAGCAGGGTCATTTGTTCTAGGTATTTCTCCTCCCTTGGGTGAGTTGTCCTTCAAAACTGAGTGTGGGAGCTGTTCATGGGTCTCCCCTGTTCCAATGCAGTTCCTTTCCAGTCTTAGCCCCACTGGTTCCCTGGGCTCTGTTTGGGATTGGCAGGGTGGGTGGTTGGTGATCCATTTAGCCTGGGAAGGAGATAACCCAGTCCATTCTAAATTTGGAACATAGTCATTCTTCCTGCTCCAGGCTGGCTTTTGTCGGCTGAGCCCTGGTGAATTGTGCTATTGGTAATTTGTGTTTTTCTTCAGGTGTTACGGCTTTCATGGATCCATGATTCATGACAGGTTTCCGAAGGCTCATGTGCTGGTTGGACTTCGTCATTTCGGAAAAGAAAAAAAAAATAGACCTGACCCCGACAGACACTGATAAAATGACAGAACTCTTAGGGTTTTGGACAGGGCTCACCTGTGGAATCTTTTTCATGGCTTTCTTGACTGCTTTTACCTTGGAGCTTTTCTTCTTGGTCCAGGGTTTCATGACGAAAGGGGTGAGCCTCCCCTGATGCAAACCCTACCTAGTAGACAAACCACCAAGCAAACTGACCCCGTGGAGACAACCCAAAAGCCAGGAAAACCCCTCAAAGAGGAAAAACCTGTAAGTGGTCCGTGGATGATCCAGAGAGGAAGATATCCAAGAGGTAACAGTAGAGGAATCCAGGAAGAAGACCATGGCACAGGCAAGAGGGAGCTGGAAGGAATCAGCAAGGAAGCAAGGAACAGCAAGAAGCATGGAGCACAACAGAAGGATGCCGCAGGAACCAGGAAAACACAGGAGGGGGAAAACAAGAAGGAACCAGGAGCACACTGAGCAAGGGTGTACAAGCCAGACGGAATGCAAGGCAAGCACTAGCCGAGAGTTGAGATGCCAGGCTCAGTGGTAATCCGGGCGCATATGAACACAGTCAGAGATTACTCTAGAGTGCATTCTTTGCTGGCCGGGAGCATCGGCAGCGGCCATATTGGTAGGAAAAATGGCCACCGTGAACCATGAGCGGAGCCTGCAGGCTTGACACAGTGATTGGGAACGGCAAGCAATGACATAGTATGGTTTCAGAGAGAGGTGCCAATATGCAAACATGACTCCAGACACTCTAGGGAGCCGAGGGCCAGGGTCCCCCACAACTCACCACCTTCTCTGCCCAGAAGAGCAGAGTGGAAGACCCAAAGAAAAACTGCACCTTTGCTGAAAGGAAGCTTACTTTAGTTAAGGTTTTCACCATATCATATGTAAGAGAAAAACTGTAGGGCAAACCAGCTAATTGGTGCGCCTAGGTTAGGGTAGTTCTGGAAGTTGTACTCTTTCAATTAACATATATTCCGTGTGCCCTGGTGTACATGAGGTTGATCCCTAACCTCAAAACTAATTAACTTGTGTTACAAAATATACCAACTAAACTGCGCTTATCCCAAACAAATATTCAATGTTTACTTATCCTTACAGCATAATAATGAATGCCCCTGAGCATAAAGTCTTGCGTTAGCCAAAACAGTCTCTCCTAAGCTGACACGTGTTTCGACCACTCTTGCTCTTTATCAAGGCTTTACAATGACTAGTTACACTCTTAAAGTGAAATCAACTTTTCTCATGATTTTCAACCAATCCATAATTATGTCATTATTATTGCACAAAATACAACCGAGAATCGGACGGAAATCTCACATATAATCATGTTTTACATTCACTCATAGCCAATGCACTTTCACTGTTGATGTTATGTTATGTTATGTTATTTTGCATTTATATAGTGCCTTATATACCATTGGTATGGTCTGAAGGTGCTGGTAGGTTGAACGCCCTTGGGAACCGAAGTTCAGATCAGTAGAGAGAGTAGAGAGAGTCAAAAGGTGCATGTGAGCACCGGGTATGTGTGAAGCATGTGCGATATCCGTGTAGTAGCTGCTTCTTAGCGGTAGGTGTGGTGGTTGAGAGATCAGGAGAATGTGTTCGTTCAGGCAGGTTTTATCCAGAACTGTTATGGCTGCGTTAGGCCTGAGGAGAACGCCTGGCTGGGGGGTGTGAGACCAGCAGTGTCAACATAGAATGATGTGGAGTGAGCGGCGGATGTTGGTATGAGAACAGTTATACTGAATGGTGTCCTAGTATCTCTGTGTTCTAGTTGAGTGCTGATGTAAAGGAGAGAGTAAGCGTGATGGTGTGATATGATGGGTTATATGCTCTTTCAAACGTCCTCTGCATTCTAAACCATACTATCTACGTCACGCAATTCTATGCATTCCAGTCCGTACCGTGCACACCTATCCATTCTATGCACCCCAGTCTGGTCCAATACACTCTGGTCCGCCCTGCGCGGTCTAGTCAGCTCTGCGCATGTGCTCTTGTCCGCCTCACGACTGTCAATTTTTCTGCCCCACGCATGCCCTCTTGTCTGCCTCGCGCATGCACTCTTGACTGCCCCAGGCATGCACTCGTGTCTGCCCCAGGTATGCACTCCTGACTGCTTCATGCTCTACGCATTCAGTAGCTCAACATACTCATCCATTCTACGCACTCATCAGTACCGGATGCGTCAGTGCTCGTTCGTTCTACGTACTTGTCGGCTCTACACGACGCATCAGTTCACTCTGGGCACTCGATCGCTCCAGGCACTCGTGTGCTCCAGGTACTCATCCGCTTTATGCCCTCACGCGTGCTATGCGTTTACCTTTTTTACGCACTCACCCCCTCTACGCACCCACCCTCTCTACGCACTCACCCCCTCTACACTCATCCGTTTTAATCACTCGTGATTTCACGCATCCAACAGTAATATCTTGTTCTATATATTCATCTCTACACTCACCTGTCCTATATCTTCATTTACTCTGTATATGCATCTATTTCATATATTCATCCGCTCCATACACTCATCCGCTCCATACACCCATCCGCTCCATACACCCATCCTCTCCATACACTCCTGCGCTCCATACACTCCTGCGCTGGCCACTAATGAAAAAATGTTGCACCTTATACAACTCTGTGGCACACGCTAAAACAGATACAGGCCTGGGATATAATTATTTAAGCAATTGCTTGTCCAACAATGATTACAACACAATACATTCAAAAGAGTACCCATCCGTTAGGATATTTTGTTTAGGGTTTTATCTGTAGAAACATGTCAAGTGCTGTGTCCTTTTAGTACTGAAGAAGCTCTCCAGCAGACTGTTTTCCATTTGGTTATAAACATACGTTGCCTCGGATTCCCTCAACTGCCCTTTAGGACACTGCACTATTTATATAGAATCATGAGCAAATTGGGACTAACTGTACTTTCATTACTAATTCTGTAACTTTGTCCTGCTGGTTATTTGTTCCACCGTGGAAAGGCAGGCTCGTGGTTCCACGCAAAATGCTATAGAAATAATGATTATGGGAAATCACTAACATAGACTTGCATGGCTTTGCGGACTATTAGTCTGATTCTCTGTCAATTATCAATATTAGACAATATGATGAGTCTGATTATATGATTCTCTCTATGAATGATTTCACGGAATTAATTGGGATGCTCTTTTTAATTATTGTGATGTATGGTGCATTAAGCTAGTACTTAAAACTTGCAATTAGTGTCTACTTGAGCGCAGTCGGATTTAAGACACTACCGGTGTGTGTTGATGTTTTTATGGGTGGCTCTTGGGCCTGGGTCACCTTCTGGTCTTTTTTTCATGCTGCTCGTTCTCAGTAAAGATTTTAAGTAGCTAGCTCGTACCTGGGTAGGTCCAACTTTGTGGTATTTGAGGGATTTCCATGTACTAATTTCAAAGAGTATAATAACTAAAATTGTTTTGTAATACATGTGGTATCCATGCATTTAAAATATGCAAGCTGGGACATTTTTATACAGGGCTCCTCAAATGAGAATCCTGCATTGAGCTGTCAGATGTTCCTATCTATGACTGTCCCAAACCAATACACTGTGACTGAAATAAAATAACTGCTCCATTTTGAAGGTAACCAACTTTATGATAATAGCTCAAGAGCTTCTATTTGAACAACGTTATGTTGTAGCATGATACCTTTTCCTCAACAAAAATAAAATACATTTCAGACTGCCACTAGTGTTTTCATCTGGACACAAGATTCAGAGACCAAGCAGGTGAAACGTATTGGTCTTCCCCCCAATGCTGCAGTTCTCCAAATAAAAGGAGACTGCAGAAACACAGAATTTAATGCAGGCTCTAGGGAGAGAAAATGCACAGGGTTAGGTGCTAACCAATTTTATGGATCCCCTGCAATGTGTGGTTCTCAGTGGTCTTATCTGAATCTGGGAAAACAGGAAACCGAAGAGACAGCCCGCCTGCAGGGGTTGGTCCTAGGTACACAGAATGTCCAGAGAGGACACCCGTCCAGCATGCCAGGAAACAATGAGTAATCCAAAACGATCCAGGGCAAAACAACCGGGCCAGAAATCCAAAGTTCCTGGAACAAGAACAAAGGGAAAAGCAACACTGGAGATGTCACTTAACTGCTAGAGATAATTATGAAGTGAAGCGGTGCGGAATCAAATGCCCTTTTTTTATGGGTATGGAAGTGATGTGTGCGCGCATGCGTACTGTGCTGTACGTCCCGCCGTCCGTTGCAAAGCCTGCTGGGACATGTCGGTTTTCTGCAGCAGTGCTCCAGGAGATGCCAAGCCAGTTTCCAGTTCCGGATTGTGGCACGGACTGACCCCAAACACTGGTGGCCCATGACAGACCGCCTGGGCACAGCCAAAGAAGGGCGAGTGTAAGAAAGATGAGTTTGATGGAATTGAGCCTGCAAACGTGGAGGGTGTAAGTGACAGGCCGGTTTCCATCTAAGTTCTTTGGTACTGTATCCCTTCCAGACTATGAGATATTGGAGCAAACCCCAGTGGAGAGGGGAATCCAGTAGTGTCTTTAACTCATATCCCTTATCCCCCTTGAATAGATATGGTGCAAGACATGGAGATAAATTAGTGGCTGGAGGGCAGGACCAGAGAAGGGACACATGAAAATCAGAATGAATCTGCTAGGATCGAGGAAAGGATAAATGGATCAAAGCCGGATTGATAACCTGTGGTAAGGCCTTGGTAAATTGTATCAAGGCAATAATTTTCACTGACCTGGCAGAGGGAGTTGCTTTTTTGCAAGCCAATCTGATAGGTGAGAGCAGGTTGCCTGTGGCGACATGCAAACCTCTTGGTCTGTATCTGTTTGGTGCATAAGTGCTGTCGGACTCTGAGGTAGAGGGCTTTGATGTTATCCATACATTGCCCAAACACCAGAACCCTGGTGGTATCAGGGGTATTGAAAGGAATATTCGTACGGTGGGTGCCATACAGTGCAAAGAATGGAGAGACTCAGATAGCCGAGTGACCAGCATTGTTATGGACACATTCTGCCATAGAGAGGACCGATAGACAATCACTTTGGTGTTGCACACATAGTCACAGGAGGAATTGTTCAAGTGTCTCATTTACTCTCTCAGTTTAGCCATCGGTCTGTGGATGGTACACCGAGGAAAGATGGGTATCTATGTGTAGCCTTGACATCAGAGCTTTCCAAAACCGGGTGGTAAATTGCATACCCCTGCTATAATTATGATGGAGGGGAAGCCATTCAATGGAACAATGTGCTGTACAAACAAGTGAGTGAGGACCAAGGACATCAGGAGACCGACACAAGGGATGAAGTTGGCCATTTTAGAGAACATGTCAACAACCACCCGCAGGATGTTCTTACCCCTAGCCTTGGGGAGCTCTATTATGAAGTCCATCATGATGGCATACAATGGTTTGTGTGGCACCAGCATGGGTTGTAGGTTTTCCTGGTTGTCTTTTGCATTGCACACATATGGAGAAAGTGAGGACATAGGTTTAGGGTTAGCCGCCAAACAATTCCATGGACACCTTGCAATATGTGATTCTCAATGATCTTACCTGAATCTGGGAATAACATAAACAAAAGGGATGACAGCCCAGCTACAGGGGCTGGTGCAAGGTACACAGGATGGTGAGAGAGGAACAAGAAGTAATCCAAAATGATCCAGGGCAAAACAACCATACAAGAAATCACATTTCTATGAATCCAGGTAAGAAAAAGAACAAGGCAACCCAAGGGCAGTCCGAGTTCAATACCCCAAGTAAGCAATCCAAAATGCTAAGCCAATTAGGGCAAATACAGAAGAGTCCACAAGAAGTAAGCCGAGGTCAAATCCAAGAACAAGAAAAAAAAAGAGAAGCAACACCAGAGAGATCACTCAACTATCAGAGCTCATTGAGAAGCGAAGCAGTCCGGAATCAGATGCCCTGTATTTCCAGGTAAGGCAGTGACGTATGCATGCCTGCACACAATGCTGGGCATCCTGTCGTCCATTGCAAAGACTGTCAGCATATGTTGGTTTTCGGCCTTGGCTGCAGTACTCCAGAAGATACCAAGGCCGTTTCCAATGCCAGATTGCAGTGCAGACTGGCCCCAAACACCGGCAGCCCATGACAATACAAATGAAAAAAGATCTTCAGGAGTGAGTTACAACTGATAGACATTTTAACAAGAGGATTTCTCATATTTTTGGCTAATTTTGTACCACATGGTTTTTCACAGTAAGGTAGTAGACAGATGTAATATACAGAGACCCCTTTCTCTCTTTGACTTGAGAGAGAGCTATTACTCTGCTGCACCTCACTGATGTTTCCCAAGGCACCAGATACACATGTGTGGGGTTGCTATCTGTGCCCCTGCTCAAAGAAGATTTGCTGAGGACTTTGGACTGGGCTCTTCCCTGAGGGCAGAATCAGACAGGTATGCACATCCATATTCTCCTCTTGTACTGTGAGGAAAGCAATGATATGATGGAAATCCTCATAAGTCCCTCACAGCCCAGGGATCAGGACATTTTAATGTTCCTCCTCTTAGTATAGGATTTCTCACATAGTTGCCTAAATCACCCTGAGTCTCACCCTATGCTAGTTGGGGTATTCAGACACGGTCGACTTTCTCTCTATGGCTTGAGACTGGAGGCAGCTGCGCCTCGCTGTTGCTGGCATAAACACATATCTCGGCATACTATCGGCATTCATTCTCTGAGGAAATGTGTCTGGTATTTTGGGCTGGACTATTCTTATAGGTGGCCTCAGGCTGATAATCAATTGGCTATTCATCCCTGGCATGATGCAGAGAGCTGATATGGGGTTGCGAGCCTAGTGAGTGGATGACAGCCCGTGCAACAGGGCATTTAGCGTTTGTTGGTTCTGAGTATCATAATGTTGACTAAAAATGCAAAATACTGGAAGGTGTATTTATGTTTTCAAGTTCTTCCGTTGTGTCTTCTCTGATTTCATTATATAAACGTGTATTTCTTGTTCTAGGTAAACTTCCAGGTAGTTGGCGCTCTTCTGTGCAATCGTGTTGCTAACAGCAGGAAAGCTGTGCATGGTTCCAGCAATCCAGCATTCAAAACTGCTTTAACGCATGGTACATGTGAATACAAAAACACTCAAAATAAATAGCTCTTGTTTCCAAAAAATGTATAATTATCTTTTTTAATGACACCATTACCAAACCAAGACATTGTACTGAATTAAACTCAAGTTAAGATAAATTCAGGGTTGCCCTGCCAGGCAGAACGACTCCGTAACGTAACATCTCTCTGTAAGACATCGAAGTCCACTTTTTCAGGGAACATACATCATCTGCGCATATTGACATGCAGACTATTAAAGGATAGTTCCGGGACTTTTTTTTTATTGTCCCTACGGTTCGGCCATGTGTTTTTAAGCATAAATCGGTAGATCGTAGAAAACTTTCCTATGGACCTTACCCGACTTTTCGTCCATTAACGCACTCGAAATCAGCCGCCATTTTCTGATAATCCTATCATTTCCCCCCATCGCCCTGGCTCACCTGCTTTTGCGGCACTAAATCAAATCCCCCGCCCCTGAGCCTGACATCAGCAGACGCGTACCGCCCATTTCCCAACGCCAAAGCACGTTTCGTGTCAACAATCGCTGCGCCTCAGCTAATGAAGTGTCGCCATGGAAATGGCAGGACGCCTCTTTCCTCAATAAGTATAAACACACCGTTTCACAACACACAGCAGCAGATTTTCGATTCCATTACTCTATCTGTGTTACTTTGAGTATTCTGTGACTCGTTTCTGTGCTCTGGTCAGCTACCTTCGCCGCTTCTAGGCCTTGTGAACACCTGTACCATATCTGTAAATTATTTTACTTTCTTTACCACACAATGGCTACAATAATGCCGTATATGTACGAGCCCGAGTACACCGAGGAAGAACTACTGGAAAGGCAAGCACGCGAAAACGATGGGGATTCGGACGGCAGTTGGGAGGACCAGTCAACGGATGAAGAGCCTGGACCATGTCGCATGGACGGCGTCTCCACCTGGTGCACGTGCAATCGGTGCGAGCTACATTTGATGTCCAATAAATGTACTTTGCCAAATGTACAATCTTGCCGTTTGCTTTTAAACCACAGTTTCATATTCCGAATTGTGGCGCTGCATTGTGAGATGATCTAAGACCCTGTGTACAGCAAAGGAACATTGCGTGCCTCAAAACCAACTTTTTGGAACGTGAGCAAATAAAAATGCAAATCGCTGAATATTCTCTAAACATTTGATGTCAAATAAATGTACTTTACCAAATTTACAATCTTGCGGTTTGATTTAAAAGTACAGTTTCATATTCCGAATTGTGGCGCGCTGTGTTGTGAGCTAATCTGTGTTGGTTTCCGGGTTCTGTGTGGAGTCGCGTAGAAGACGCCTGGGCGCGTTTGCCTACGCAGCACAGTCACGTCACGGATAGAGGCGGGGAATATGAATGTTTTGATAAAGTCTGTTCAGGGGCGGGGGATTTGATTTAGTGCCGCAAAAGCAGGTGAGCCAGGGCGATGGGGGGAAATGATAGGATTATCAGAAAATGGCGGCTGATTTCGAGTGCGTTAATGGACGAAAAGTCGGGTAAGGTCCATAGGAAAGTTTTCTACGATCTACCGATTTATGCTTAAAAACACATGGCCGAACCGTAGGGACAATAAAAAAAAGTCCCGGAACTATCCTTTAATATAGCCCGTTTCTTGGCCTAATAGGGGCAGGTGCTTGATGATTGATATAGGCGTGCTCTGGAGCTATATACCCCGACCTTGATAGGGTGCAGTCATGTGCTTGTCCATTTTTTAATGCAGAAATGAAGTTGTGGTAAGATCCTGGGTAAAGGGCAAAGACACTTTTCAGCAGTGCAAAGTCACTTTAAACCGTGCAAAAAAATCCATGACTTGTGCCCAGATTTCACCTGATCAAAGGAAAAGCGGCAAAAGACAGCTTGACTGTCAAAATAAATTGTCTGAAAACTTGAGTAAAAGGGTTACATAACTTAATTAAAACAAATCTAACACAAACGAATGAGGCAAAACGCATACACTGTCAGACTCTGTGCTTAAACCGCGACTGTGTTTGCTTGATCCAGCAGCCACTTTGCTAAAGTTAAGGTAAATCTTGAAAGGTTACGTTTTTTAGATGGAGGAATCATTGAAACAAAAGGTCAAAGAGGAAAGATTAATAGAGTTCGACAGACAGCCAGGGGCACGCGGATGGTAATGAAGCGACTTGTGATGTTCCACATTGAAGGCAGAATATATTACAAGTCCAATTACAATCTTAATTTTAAAGATTTTACTTGCACAATGAAATCCGCGGACATTTTGCAGGACTTGAAATTAGTTATTGTAATAGTCTGCTGATTTTAAATTGATGTGCACATGTTTTCTCATAAGGCAGCAATCAGCAGTGCCTTGTGCAGCTTTAAAGCTGATAGGTGCGTTTGAAAGCATCCGATGAGTAGTAAAAATGGGAAGCCAGTTTGGCAGACTTGAGCCGCTTGGGCTGTCTGTAAATTGATACTGCTTCAAAGTGGGCATGCAGGGAATAGAACAGATGGGCAATATCCCGCTAAAGCATACCCAGATATTGCCCAGCTGCTGCCCAAATGCATGTCTCAGCTGTAAAGCAGGTGGCTCCCAGAGAATTCCTCAAGTGCTAAATCCACACCTCGTTTTCAGAATAGCAGCACTAAATGTATGGTTTCTCTAAATGGGAGATATGTACATCGCCTGGGGTCATCCAGAAAACACCGTGTGACTGAAGCTCCCAAGGACCAGACATGGATCCCAAGTGTAAAACCATCCCAGAGCCCTAAAAGGGACGAATCAGGTACATGTCACATCTTCTGGACGACTGAATGCTAAGAGCCCTGATTCAGAAAGGAATAGTTCAACATCCGTAAACTGCCGCTACAGCACTGTGACCCTGCGCATACACACATGGCATGCAATCCACAAGCAATCTGTGGCTGCCGCAAACTGCGGGTGCGAGTGCACCCTGATTTATGGAATTTTTCTGCGTGGTGCAAAGTGACCTTGCATAGCCAACAAACACCCTGATTCAAAGAGCGAAGCCAAATGTATTCTTGCAGTGTTAAGTCCATGAATCAGGCCCTCTGATTCGCAAAGAAACAGCAAGTTCTCGAAACACGTGAACAGAGGTTACTAACCCAATTTTCACTGAAAGTGTTATCAAACAGCGGTAGAAGCCTCACTGAAAGTGCTATCAAACAGGGTAGAAGCTAAACAATTTCAGAGAAAAGTCTTACAAACAAAGGTTGCATTTGTCTCTACAAATTTGCCTACGTCCCAAATCTGACTGGGCCACGTGGGAACAGAGGACAATTGCAACTGACTAGAAAAAGAGCAAGTGACGCTCTCCTTTGCATTGCCTGTCCCTAGCACTCCTCCAGTCACACCGATTTTGCACATGCAAATAGCAGTATAGTTGAGGTGCAGCCACCTCCGCCACATTGTTGCATGGTTGCATGTGCAGGGAGATGCACATGCAGGACACAATTCATGCACATGCAGGGAGATAATTTAAGTTCCATGCGTTAATATCCCTAAAAATATCGCCATACAAAAATATCGCCATATTTTTGAGGCAATATTAAGTTATGGAACATGCGGGGGACACACCCGCAACCCCCATATTTTTTAAAAGGGAGTGGGGGACACCCCCGCAACCCCCAGTCCCATTTAGCCTATAAATTATCCCCAGCAATAATATTGCCTATGGCCTTACCCCACGACCATATATATGGCGATATTATTGGTAGGGATAATATTACCTGATACCATAATTTATACACACACGCCTTTTTCATTTTAGAATCAGTGACAGTTTCTGTTCTTTTTGAAGACAAATGCAAATGGATGCATCATGCTTGCAAAACCTCTTTTATTTTATTATTTAAGGTTAAAGCGCGGACCTAGTTCGAGAGCAGCACAGTGCTGTACAGAGTGTGGGTAGCCAGCATTCGGGCTGGCATCTTTTAACAGTAGTGCAGTACTGTGGAGTCTGTGCGTGGCTTTGTGCGTCCATTGGAATCAGTCCTTGGTCAGGTCTTGTAAAATCGTCTCTAAAGCGTGCAGTTAGTGTACACTGCCAGGATGCATAGCTGCTGCATCTGGTGAGAGATCCAGAAAAAGATGCGAGGTATGCAGTGTGATGCTATGGCGATGGCAAATGGTCATTGCCAGGAGCCTGTGAACCCAAGACACACCACTGAATCATTTAGCACCGGCCACTCCACAAGCATGGAAGGTTGGCCACATGCCAGGAACCCCATGGTCGGCCGCATAACAGAACCATAGCTGGTAAGACCCAAAATGACAGTGCTGACCTCCATAGACCTACCAAATCCCTGTGCATTATATGCCGGGCCTGCAGGAGAGCAGAGAACAATCCAATAGGAAGTGCGCGCAGACTCCCCTCAAGGCCAAACACCCGCCCTTTGGTTGAACTACAGGAGGAATAACCAATGAGAAAGCTGCTATGGGGCAGACTCAGGAGGGATATAAAAGAGGGCTTGCCCATAAACCTCTCATTTTAAGCTTTTGCATTTGTCTGGAGATCAGCACAGCAACAGCAGAAGATCTTACGTGGGATTACTAAATCCTTGAGGGCGAGTTTGAGAGTACACGCCTGCCCCTGGACCACCCTGGACCACCCCAACGCCAACAGAAAGAGAAAGCAAGGGATTGGATAAATTAAGTGTACACCTCAATAATCGCCTGACGTCTCTACGCGCCATGACTGTAACAGTTACAACATGACTAGTTTCTCCTACATACGCAGAACTTGTATTTATGTATTTTTGTTTACATAGATAGCATTTCACCAAAGCGATGTACAAGCATGAATCAATACATTACAACTATTGCAGTGATGGAATGACAATTATAACTAAATAGAGGGATATTTTCATGAGAAAGCAGTGCCTGGGTCGAAAGACTGATAGAAGTTAGGGGGCATTGCTAGGCTGAACTGAAGACTGATGATGCACATGATGGCAGAGAAACCACCAAGACATTTTCAGAGGCAGAACAGATAGAACAGCACATAGAAGGACACAAGAGAGGAAAGATATACCTAGGTATTTTGATATTCATACAACGCAGCCTACCAGCTGGGCATCTCTGCAGTGTACAGAGAACGAACACCAGTAATCAGTGAAAAACAAAAAGAAGATCAAGGAGAGTGAAATGGGTATGTGTTAACCTGTTTTCTAAAAGACAGAGGAGAATAAAGGGGCGTGTACATGACGACACTCAAATACCCGCCACAAGAAGCAGAAGGGGAGCAGTGGCGGGTCCAGCCTTTCTTGACTGGGGTGGCCCAAGTGGGACACTCACTTATGAAGGGGTAACACGAAGTATGATTGCACACACACATAATGATCATAGTTTAGGATAATAGGATGGCATCTGGGGTGGCCAATCAGATTTCAGTGGTAGCACGTGCCACCCCAGGCCACTGCCTGGAAGCACAACTGAAGGGGAGTGAGCAGAGGGAGATGGGAAGTGGTGTGTGAGCAGTAGGAGGGGGTTAAGCAGCAGGCAGACAGCATTAGAGAGGGTGTAAGCAGGAACAGATTTGCCACGCAAGGAATAACAGATTGGTTTGCTGGTGTTGTGACGAAAAGAGGGTCTGATCGGTGTGTTTATATGCTATTCAAATCCAGTGACAATTCTGACTTTTGTCACCAGGACTAGAATAAGCAGGGTGTCCTTGCCCTTCACATGAGAGTTAGTTATCTTAGCTAATTGATGACGCAGGGGATCACTTTGCCTTGAAATGCCCAAAGCAAAGTTGTTTGGATGTTAGACCAATTGACTTGTAGTGGATAGATACTTGGTCCCGTGCGCTATTCACCTGGCCTAAATTATTATAATTAGCAAATGTAAAGCATCCAGCTACGGGAGTCTCACAACCTCAGAATCCTCCACAAAAGATTCATCCTATAATGACAATGGTTTTTTGAATGTTGCAAAGCTATCACCGTGCTTGGAACTAATAGTCCACATCCAAAGTATTCTGTTTAGTAACAATTAAAGTCCACACATTGGAATCAAAATGTTGTTTTCTTTATATTCTTGTCGTGCAGAACAACAATGGTATAGACGACACGTGTTTCGACCTCTGCGGTCATTCTCAAGGCCTTATCCTATGTCTTAATCTTCAATATCTCAACTTCTCATTATTTCAGTCATGGGACGACATTTCTTCTATTACAGTCAGGAGTATTTTAAGGGTTAAATCCCAGTGTCCCATTAAGTAAGTGTCAATCCCTAGAGTAGCATTGAGGCTACTCTAGGGATTGACCCTTACTTAATGGGACACTGGGATTTAACCCTTAAAATACTCCTGACTGTAATAGAAGAGATGTCCTGCTATGACTGAAATAATGAGCAGAAGTTGAGATAT
Organism: Ambystoma mexicanum; assembly: GCF_040938575.1. Taxonomy (NCBI): domain Eukaryota; kingdom Metazoa; phylum Chordata; class Amphibia; order Caudata; family Ambystomatidae; genus Ambystoma; species Ambystoma mexicanum. Next base: position 61,764,347 of record NC_090928.1, read on the forward strand.
TGAAGATTAAGACATAGGATAAGGCCTTGAGAATGACTACAGAGGTCGAAACACGTGTCGGCTATACCATTGTTGTTCTGCACGACAAGAATATAAAGAAAACAACATTTTGATTCAAATGTGTGGACTTTAATTGTTACTAAACAGAATACTATGGATGTGGACTATTAGTTCCAACCGCGGTGATAGCTTTGCAACATACAAAAAACCATTGTTTGGATATTAAACACAGTCGCGTTAAGGACCATAAAGGTAAACCGTAAAGACATAGGGGAGGCAACACATAGCAGTGGTGAAACTAATATTTTTAAATGCAGATATTGGAGCAGTGAGGGCAAGGAAAATATATATATTTAAGCAGATGAATTAGCAGTAAAGGTTATGTTGGGCATACTGACCACAAAACACACATATACAGAATAAAGTAATACCTACTCTAAATGATAAGGATATTGCAAGTCACCAAGGAGTTACATGACCAAACAGAGGAACAAAGCCGAAAATTGAGTTCATTTATAAAGTTATGGAACTCAGTGGTGATTTGCTATACCCTTTTTTACATACAGTAGGGGGGGGATTTTATTCTTTAAAGTGCATGTCCATACCCTGTCATGCCCTTTAATACCTGGCCTATTGCTCAATTTAATGGTAGAGATGTTCCAGATTTATTACATTTAATCAATATTTAGTCTGGATCTGCAGATTCTACTTTTTTGCAGAAAAATAGTCTTTAATAATATTCATCTATAAATGTTTTTGTTGTGCTTTAAAATAAGTAAATCATGCAGAACGACACTTGCTCTCTTTTGTAATGTAGATCTTGGCCATGGCCAAGTTCCATATGAGGTATGTGGGTTCTGGAAGGGGAGATCGTTAGCTGTTGGGAAGGAAGGGGTCTGAGCACTGCCCAGTCTCGGGTGTCATGCATACCCAGTAAAGTACTATTAGTTCACTCACTTGACTTTGCCATCACATTATTTCATTGGTGATGAGTTGCAAGGACTGTAGCACAGAGCCCTGACTGAGTAGCGGACCAGTGAATTGAGGTTCAAAGTGGGCTAGCCGAGTCATCGGTGTAACGGATTCTAAGACACGGCACACTGCAACTAGAGAATTCTACCACTGACACTGAAGGTGGTGCTCAATAAAACACGCCCTTTTATTTTTATTTACACCCTGGATCCTTTTTTGAGAAGGCACCCAACCCGTCTCACACCCACCTTGACAAATACCCCGTGTCGCAATGGACCCTGAACCATGCTGTTGTGTAACAATGACATATGTATTTATTTTTAAAATTCAAATGAAAAATCAGAGCAAAACAAATGTTTAGGCCGGCAATCACCAGTGTGTTGATAATATACAGCAAACAGTAATAATACAATTCATTTAACTTTCTGACATCAGATATATGAACCTCAAATATGAATGAAATCAAGATCACTTTGTGTCACATTCATAGGTGGCCTTTATGTTAGGCGCTCCCCCCGCAACACTTCTCCAACACCTGCTAACTAAAGTCTGTGTGGATAGAAAGCACTGGCAAGGAGTCAGCAAGAAGAGGGAAACATTTTTAAATTCGACCCACCACTCCAGAATGGGAGGTCAAAGAAGAAAATGAAAACCTTAAAATTGAGGAAAATAGCATATGCAAATTGCACTTGTTACTCTGAGGTCAGTCTACATTTGCGGTCAGATAGATCAGACGGAATTTCATGTACTGTACTAAAGAGGCAAGAAAACGTACACGTTACTGGGCAGGGAACTAAAGCAACATGAACACAGGTGAGAAAATTGCTTTTGGAAGGAAAACAATGCAACAAAAATCACACGTGTCAGAATTGCAATTTCTTTTCACTCAAACTTTAAACTAGAAACAGCTAAGGAAATGGGCTTATCAATCAAAACCGGACATCTGTTTTTGTGATGGAGGACAAAGGTACAGAACAGATAGGATAATGAAGTGAAAAGATGACTCTTTATGGGGTGACAGTATGGGTTTCTCTATATGAAATGAAAAACAGATTCTTTAAGGAAATCAATTACACGGGCAAAATCGGTTTTGATTGTAAAATGACAGGTTCTACTGAGACTATATTTTAATGGCTAGTTTATTCAAGAAAGACACTGCATGCAAGGGGGTTAATTTGCAATTTTAACCAGCTCACGCCGCATACCTCCTTATGGGGGAATTAATTAATTTATCTCAAAAATGGCACTAAGGACCTAAACAGATAACTGAAATGATTATAAAAGAATTATGTTAACAGATATGGACTAAACAGATTCTCCTGGGGAAAGGGTGAACAGAGGATATTGGCACTTTGAAAATATGACTAGGGTTTCTTTACAGGATTTTTATAGGATTTGAACAAGATGCAAGGTAAAATAGCGGGAAATTCAGTTTTTGGGTTTTGGGTGATGTGATACTTACGGGGTACAATTGAGTTGGGCAATTTGGACAGCCAGCAAGGCCTCTGGACAGCAGGCCTAGGATCTGGTCATGAGCAGCAGAGTCAAGAGATCGGGGTACTGGGTCTGCTGGGCTCTCCTTGTTGGGAACAGCTGGGCAACGTCTGATCACTGTGGACAACAGGATGGCTCAGCTGGGCAAAAAGGTCTGGTCACCAGATTCTCCTAAAGGGATCAGTGGCCTTTCCTCCTTTCTCCCTGAATAATTGGAATGAAGGTGGTTCTGAATAGGTGGTTCTGGAGAGGTAGTTCTGCCTGAATTTGGATCAGCTACCTCTGGATCTGGTTCTGGAGTCTTCTTGCAGGGTCAAATTTGAAGATTGAATCCCTATGCCTCCCTGTCTACCTCTTGAAATAGCCAGAGTAACATCACAGGATTTTACTATATGGGCGGAAGTATGCTGGACATACCTCTTGAATAGGATAGGCCGAGCAATTAGTGTCACCTCCTCCCTTCGAGCTGATTGGTCCAAGTGAGTGACATCGGTTTAAGTGTGTGCGTTTTTTGACTCCATTTGTCTCACAAGCCTATTTATCACGAAAAAGAGTTCTGGACCAAAAACTTCACATTTACACTAGTCACCATTATGAAAATCAGACAGGCAGATCCCATTTTTCACAAGGAATATGTCGGTTCAAACCCCAGTTCTGTGCGATGTTGGTCCGCCCTTGGGCACAATTTTGCTGTTTTCAGGAGAATCAAAACACCTAAAATTCTGTAAATGGCTACATATCTGCAAACTAGCATTTGGCATATTTTCCTCAAGTTTCATGTCCCCGCCATTTATGATTCACACTGAAATACATTTTTACTGCCATTCCATTCCACCACATACCAGAAAGACACACATAGTCTTATTTTACTTGTCCAAAAATCACATGAAATACTGGCATAATATTGAATTGTTACTTATTTAGGTTGCAGAGAAAAATGTCTTAATATGAAAAGGACTTCAAATCAAATGGGCTGGATTTGTCCCAAATGTGGGCGGTCTTTCCAGCCCCCAGCCCAACGGTTTTCCCCCATGTCAGCTTGCACAAGGGTTGCAGCCCCCAACCCCATGTACAATAATATTTCTTGTGCGAGAAACAGAAAAATATTTGACATCTAACTTTAAAAGACATGTTTCCTGCTTGTCACAACAGAAAATTCACACGGTTGTTTATTTCAGTTCATTTTGGGTTTATCAATGTTTTTTTTTCAGCACACAGTTCCTTCAATTAGCCTTCTGAAGGCCTTTTATAGACATGGTCAGTTTCTGGACATATAGAGATGTACTGCCAAGCATTTCTTGAAATTGACATAACAGAAAGAAGCACCATGTTCTTTTTCTCACTTACTGCGGTTTGTGCACAATGATTAATAGCAGATGAAAACACAGGCCGTATTTCAACAGAAATCCAGATTATTTGCCTTTAAAGTGATTTACCAGTACATCAGCTGCTCTGGGAATGTTTTCTCAGCAGAAGTAAAACATGCAAGGGTGGGTTTCCATGAAGGGCACAATGTTGTGATGTTTTAAAATGAAATCAAGAGTAAATTTTAAAACCTTCTTGGATGTCATGTGTCCAGCTTTAATATTCAGCATTACAGAACAGCCAAATGGGATGCCGTTGAATCCCTATGCCTCCCTTTCTACCTCTTGAAATAGCCAGAGTGACATCACAGGATTTTACTATATGGACGGAAGTATGCTGGACATACCCCTTGAATAGGATAGGCCGGGCAATTAGTGTCACCTCCTCCCTTCGAGCTGATTGGTCCAAGGAAGTGACATCGGTTTAAGTGTGTGCGTTATTTGACTCCATTTGTCTCACAAGCCTATTTATCACAAAAAAAGAGTTCTGGACCAAAAACTTCCCATTTACACTAGTCACCATTGTGAAAATCAGACAGGCAGATCCCATTTTTCACAAGGAATATGCCGGTTCAAACCCCCGTTCTGTGCGATCTTGCTTCGCCCTTGGGCACAATTTCGCTGTTTTCAGGAGAAATAAAACACCTAAAATTCTGCAAATGGCTACATATCTGCAAACTAGCATTTGGCATATTTTACTCAAGTTTCATGTCCCCGCCATTTATGATTCACACTGAAATACATTTTTACTGCCATTCCATTCCACCACATACCAGAAAGACACACATAGTCTTATTTTACCTGTCCAAAAATCACATCAAATACTGGCATAATATCGAATTGGTGCTTATTTAGGTTGCAGAGAAAAATATCTTAATATGAAAAGGACTTCAGATAAATGGTCTGGATTTGTCCCAAATGTGGGCGGTCTTTCCAAGCCCCAGCCCAATGGTCTTCCCCCATTTCAGCTTGCACAAGGGTTGCAGCCCCCAACCATACATACAATAATATTTCTTGTGCGAGAAACAGAAAAATATTTGGCACCTAACTTTAAAAGACATTTTTCCTGCTTTTCACAAGAGCAAATTCACACGTTTGTTTATTTCAGTTCATTTTGGGTTTACCAATACGTTTCTTTTCAGCACACAGTTCCTTCAATTAGTCTTCTGAAGGCCTTTTATAGACATGGTCAGTTTCTGGACATATAGAGATGTACTGCCAAGCATTTCTTGAAATTGACATAACAGAAAGAAGCACCACGTTCTTTCTCTCACTTCCTGCGGTTTGTGCGCGATGATTAATAGCAGATGAAAACACAGGCCGTATTTCAACGGAAATCCAAATTATTTGCCTTTAAAGTGATTTCCCAGTACATCAGCTGCTCTGGGAATGTTTTCTCAGCAGAAGTAAAACATGGCAGGGTGGGTTTCCATGAAGGGCACAATTTTGTGATGTTTTAAAATGAAATCAAGAGTACATTTTAAAACCTTCTTGGGTGTCATGTGTCCAGCTTTAGTATTCAGCATTACAGAACAGCCAAATGGGATGCCGTTCTGAGCATAGGTCATTTTCTGATTGATTAAGATGAAAGAATCAAATGCAGCCATTCTTTGTAGGGGCAGTGTTTAAAGCTTGCCACCCCATGTGCTTAGCAGACAAAAGCACAGCCGTTTTTGGGTGACTGCGGAAATGCAGTTTTTGTTGAAGGGGATTTCTTTTGGGGCTGGTAAATGTACCCCACATCAGGGACTAGTGGAAGACCGTGGCTGCTGATTGGAAAGAGGGAACCCGCACTGATCAGGTAGGCCGATGTTGGGCTGCAACAATATATTGAGAGACCATCCTTAACCTGGTGAGTCCCCCCAAACAAAGTGCCATACAATAAATTGTTTATTTTTGTTCAGCTAGCCCTTTCTATGCCTCATATAGTGATACCTCCCTCTGTGCCAACAATGAGCCAAGAACCAGGCAGGGTATAGAAAGGATATATATTTATGTAAGTTATAGGTTCCATGAATATTCACACCAGATAGTTAGACACACCACTTTCTCTGTGGAACAAAAGAAAGCTTCAATACAAAACACACTTCTTCCTTTTTTTGTCTTTGGTATAGGGAACACATGCCAGATGAACTGGTCAGAATTCTTCTCCCACAAACCCCTTTTATGTCAAATGTAACTAATACTTTGGCACATTACTTAAGCATACATTTGAATTGATAAGACTTCTCTACCCAGCACCCAAAAAACCCAGGTATCAGTTATATTCAGCACGCCTCTGTTTACAGGCAAAGTCTGGGGAGTGGGTACAGTTTAGGAATTTTGTTTTTGTACAAGGACAACTCTGTTCTTTAGACAAATGTGGGGTTGACAGGAAAAATAGATGTACCAAATTACTTTAAATGACTATAACTTAACTTACTGCTAGGAAAGAGGGCAGAGGTTTAATACTCCCTGAGCTCCCCCTTTGTCAATCTATATGGGAGTTCATTAAATTAATATTCTGTAAAATATGCTAAGGGTCTACACAGTTTGTCCCCGCCCACTAGTAAGGGAAAATAGTAAGGCAGGTAGACCCCCCCCACACACACTTGGATTTGCTTGGATATATCTACTTACATTATAAACCTCTGTTTTTGGCACTCAGTAAAAACCCCAGTGGTTCAGGACCCTGTGTTGGAGAAGTACAGAGATCTGGTCAGGGACTTCAATCACAGATAGCCACCAGCATGCATCCCTGTGTCCTTTGCTCTCTGTAAAAATCCCAGCTACTTTTGTCTTTCTCAATTGCTGTCTGTCATGCAAGGTGAAATCTCCATTTAGCTTTCAATAGTTGTACCCAGATAATATTTAGGCAGTTGTGTCAGGATTCACCAAGATGGATCATAGGCAAGTCCCCTTGAAGATATTTAGGCACCTGTCCTTTCTACCATAGAGCAAGGGTTTTTCACCCTATAAGCCACACCTCCAAATATTAAAATTGGAAGGTGCAATTTTATTGGTTCTGACTTTTCATTGGTGGCTTATCCCTTGTTCCTCCCCCAAAGTTCAACGCCTCTCTGTTGATAGGCCCTTGGAGTTCTATGATTGAAATGATGTGAAGTGGTGCAGCGCTACTATCATTTACATTTGCACTCAAAAAAGTCACTACAGGATGAAAACTGTCAATTTACAAATAAATATCATGATACCTATATAATTATATTCCCGTAATCATGACGGATCTATGAAAATTATTTCCATTTTGGCAGGGCTTTGCACGCATAAATGATCATAGTTATGGACGTGAAATGTTCTACCCCGAAATCTAATATAATAAGCCACAGTCACCCCAACTTTCAAATTCAGAACATATTCGGCAAGCTATCAAAATTTTAGATTGTTACAGGGTTTTCACAGATCTGATTCAGATACAAATGACATCAAAATAACGGGCTTCGTCACAAGCTTTATAATGACTTGTGTCCCATTTTTGTGAGTCATGTTTCAAAAGTTACATGGGTATAATGAAATTTCTAATTTAAGCCTATAGCCAGATAATTATAAATAGATAGTTTTCAGTTTCATTTCTCAATTTAAGTTGCAGGGAGGCAGAAGCATCTGTTCCAATCTCTGCCACTCAATGTTGACTTAAGGCTGGGGTGAATCCATTAGCCTTTGTCCTCTTACGGCTAATAGATGCTGAAGAGATGTTATCTCTCTGACCAGATGATCTGTGGTGTCATGTGACCCTGCTATTGGCAGGTCATCCCGCAGTCAGGCCAGGGATAGTCCACAAAATTCCTCGAATTTGGTGTATTTTACAAAGTTCTGCTTCAATTAATAGCAGCCTCTATTTATCCAGCCCACCTTAAATTCATGTCAGGCCGGAGTAAAGCTTTCCTGCTTGAGCTTCAAAGCAATGACCTTTCAGAGGGACAGAAGAGCATGTCATGGGGGAAGGTAGCTTTGAATCTCAGTGTTGAAGCCAGCCCCAATTACTAACATTCTGTACTTTGCATGTCGCAATCTTCTTCTTCAGGCATGAGGACTTCCTATTATTTTATCATGTTTGTACACCACTGTTCATTTCATCATCAGGGCAGGTTCATTCCTAGCAACATTTTTCCTCAAGTCTTTTATTTCTCACTGTAAAATGCACCTACCTTTCCATTTAACATGTTGTCAGTTTCTGTGTTGAAAAGTGAGCCTTAATCACACAAAATGAAAGATACTAACATGGTTTTGAATTTCGCATGCAAGGCCCAATATGTAATCTTTCAGGGTGCACAGCATTTTGGTGTATGGCAGTCTCAATGAAAAATGCTGCTTCTTGTCTCTCAAGAAACAATGTAATGTGCCTTTCCCTTCTGCAATCTGATTTTACTTTTCAGCATACTCCTTGTTTCAACTGCAGAAGTACATGTTTTTGAATTTGATAGGGACCTTAGCTGTGTTAAGGTCTTAAGGCTGGCTAGTCATTTTGATAGTGTGCCTTTCCCCTAAAAACAATGTATTTCACACTAGAGACCTAACCTGGCCTTTCAGTTCGTATCATTCTGAGGCTGTCTTTAAACCCCATAGGACATAACAGCCCTGGGGGGAGTGCACCGTTGGGCACGAGTAATGTGCAGCACTAAAGAAGGCTGCAGCCAAGGCCCGGAGGGGCTTCTTAATAGATTTATGTTTGCAACATGCAAGGTAGAACAGAATGTGCATGAGCATAGCACATGTGAAGCACAGGAGAGAGCCGCAGCCAAGCTCTTGGGAACCAGCCAAGCAGATGAATGTGCGAAGAGAGTGAGAGAGACACAGCCAGTTCCAGATATGTCTCCAAGTGGATTTACATGCAGGAGTGATATATATTTCCAAGTGGATTTGCATATGGGAAAGTGATAGAAGGGAGTAGCTAATCCTTGGGAGGTGCCGAGGCAGAGCGAGGAGTGTTCTCAGCTCTGTAGGAGCCAAATAACAAGCAGAAAAGACATAGCAAAATTAGACAGTTGGTGTGACCATCCAGGTGGACAGGCACCTTACTGAGAGTGCATAGCATTGCAGGTTTAAGTGCAATGCCTATGGCTATGTTTCTGGAGAGCCCAGGGGATCCAATTACAGAAATGGAAGAAAGTAAGTACCTGTTTAAATTGTTTCTGTTGGCCATGGGTTGGGACAAATTCTCAGACAAGCTTAAACATGCTACGCTCATGAACTGTTTGGGCAAGGAGGCAGCGAGGGTTATCAAGCATCTTCCAGATCCACTCCCAGCAGTTGAGGATGAAGGCGATAGACCTTCACAGGCTAATTTAAGAATACGGTTATGTGTGGATTTACATGATGTATATAAGATAAGATGGGTAGACAGATATCCTCTTCCATAAAATTAACAGCATGTTGTCCCCAATGGGAAAAGTGAGTTAATTTTCATCCATCAATTTATCATTTGCGTATCATCAGGTAGACTTGCACCCTGATTCTCAACACATAATATCATATATAGCACTAATGCGGGCATATCGATATAAGTGTATGCCATTTGGGTTAGCGACTGTGAGTGCTGTTTTTCAGAGAATACTTGAGAATTTGTTTAAGGGAAACAAGAGCATACATTGTTTCCAGTACAATACATTGATGTGTACATGGGAAGAAGAAGAACCTGATCAATTACTTTTGAAGTCTTAGAAAGGCTAAACAGTGCAGGATTGACAGTAAAAAGCAAAAAAAAGATTCATGGTTTCTGAAGTTACATTCTTGGGACACGTGATAATAGGAAAGAGTTTAAAACCGAAGGCTGAGGTGTTGTGAGCGATTGAAAAATTGCTTGAACCAGAGGACAAGGAGCAGTTGAGATAATTTTTGGGACTAGTTGAATTGAAATGTTTTCTGAAAGAACATGAGAGCTAAAGCGATGTCATGTTTAACCGCTGCAGGCCGAGGTCTATGGGCTGGTCACTATGGCAACACTGGCGCTGGAGAAATCGTGTTTGCCACATCAACATTTCGGACTCTATCATCAATGTTCGCACACACTCATGATGATCTCACGCACCTGGAAGTCATTCTGCATCGTAAAATTAGTACACAACACACTGCGGCTCCCATATTGCTGTGCACTTGTTTACCGTTTGGTAAGCCTTATTCCCCCTTTCCTTCTGCCCTTACTGTGCCTTATCTTGTTCTACTTGCCCTCACTTCCTCATTGCTCCTGTTCTTCCTGATTCCTTCCTGCTTTGGATATCCTGATTGCTGCCACCTTCTGTATTAGTTGTCCTGATACTTTTGATGTCCTGGAACCTTTACTCATTGAATATTCTTGGTGCCTTCCTGCCTTGGATGTTCTACATTGGAGAATCTGCTCACTGTGTATCCATTTCTACGGACTGTCCACTACTACACTGCTGCAGGATTTTTACCCTTTGTTTGGGTTTTTTCCAGCAATCTGGCTCCTCATTCCCTAGATAAAGCCAGGTATCCAGTGCCATCTGCTGGGTCATGGTGGCTGCCCAGGGGATAGGAAGTCAAATTCAACCTAAGAAGTGATACTCAGCCAGAAAGGTAAGGCACGAACCTGACAAGCAGGTACTCAAGAAGGGGGTGCTCTTCCGATGGTCTGACCAAATGAGTTCAGAGGAGAATTGCCTATCATTTCGGTGCTGGACTGCCCCAGGGCAGGACAAAGACTGATATGTTTGGGATATTTCTTCTCTGTGAAAGATAGTGAGCTAAAGACTCTGGGTAAGGCTCTTGTAACCAGGACTCATGTCTGGCAGAGAGTCTCCCAGGACCCCCCTTGTTATTTGCATATTTCAAGTAACTTTGGGTCTAACCCTAAGTTACTAGGGGAATCCAGACGTGGACCCCTTGCTCACTATTCTTAGAGAGACACAGCTACACCCTACTGATGAGGTTCAACCAGACCGAAACACGTGTCTGGGGTTGCTGTTGGTACTCTTGTTCAGAGGAGAATTGCCTATCATTTCGGTGCTGGACTGCCCCAGGGCAGGACAAAGACTGATATGTTTGGGATATTTCTTCTCTGTGAAAGATAGTGAGCTAAAGACTCTGGGTAAGGCTCTTGTAACCAGGACTCATGTCTGGCAGAGAGTCTCCCAGGACCCCCCTTGTTATTTGCATATTTCAAGTAACTTTGGGTCTAACCCTAAGTTACTAGGGGAATCCAGACGTGGACCCCTTGCTCACTATTCTTAGAGAGACACAGCTACACCCTACTGATGAGGTGCAACCAGACCGAAACACGTGTCTGGGGTTGCTGTTGGTACTCTTGTTCAGAGGAGAATTGCCTATCATTTCGGTGCTGGACTGCCCCAGGGCAGGACAAAGACTGATATGTTTGGGATATTTCTTCTCTGTGAAAGATAGTGAGCTAAAGACTCTGGGTAAGGCTCTTGTAACCAGGACTCATGTCTGGCAGAGAGTCTCCCAGGACCCCCCTTGTTATTTGCATATTTCAAGTAACTTTGGGTCTAACCCTAAGTTACTAGGGGAATCCAGACGTGGACCCCTTGCTCACTATTCTTAGAGAGACACAGCTACACCCTACTGATGAGGTTCAACCAGACCGAAACACGTGTCTGGGGTTGCTGTTGGTACTCTTGTTCAGAGGAGAATTGCCTATCATTTCGGTGCTGGACTGCCCCAGGGCAGGACAAAGACTGATATGTTTGGGATATTTCTTCTCTGTGAAAGATAGTGAGCTAAAGACTCTGGGTAAGGCTCTTGTAACCAGGACTCATGTCTGGCAGAGAGTCTCCCAGGACCCCCCTTGTTATTTGCATATTTCAAGTAACTTTGGGTCTAACCCTAAGTTACTAGGGGAATCCAGACGTGGACCCCTTGCTCACTATTCTTAGAGAGACACAGCTACACCCTACTGATGAGGTTCAACCAGACCGAAACACGTGTCTGGGGTTGCTGTTGGTACTCTTGTTCAGAGGAGAATTGCCTATCATTTCGGTGCTGGACTGCCCCAGGGCAGGACAAAGACTGATATGTTTGGGATATTTCTTCTCTGTGAAAGATAGTGAGCTAAAGACTCTGGGTAAGGCTCTTGTAACCAGGACTCATGTCTGGCAGAGAGTCTCCCAGGACCCCCCTTGTTATTTGCATATTTCAAGTAACTTTGGGTCTAACCCTAAGTTACTAGGGGAATCCAGACGTGGACCCCTTGCTCACTATTCTTAGAGAGACACAGCTACACCCTACTGATGAGGTTCAACCAGACCGAAACACGTGTCTGGGGTTGCTGTTGGTACTCTTGTTCAGAGGAGAATTGCCTATCATTTCGGTGCTGGACTGCCCCAGGGCAGGACAAAGACTGATATGTTTGGGATATTTCTTCTCTGTGAAAGATAGTGAGCTAAAGACTCTGGGTAAGGCTCTTGTAACCAGGACTCATGTCTGGCAGAGAGTCTCCCAGGACCCCCCTTGTTATTTGCATATTTCAAGTAACTTTGGGTCTAACCCTAAGTTACTAGGGGAATCCAGACGTGGACCCCTTGCTCACTATTCTTAGAGAGACACAGCTACACCCTACTGATGAGGTTCAACCAGACCGAAACACGTGTCTGGGGTTGCTGTTGGTACTCTTGTTCAGAGGAGAATTGCCTATCATTTCGGTGCTGGACTGCCCCAGGGCAGGACAAAGACTGATATGTTTGGGATATTTCTTCTCTGTGAAAGATAGTGAGCTAAAGACTCTGGGTAAGGCTCTTGTAACCAGGACTCATGTCTGGCAGAGAGTCTCCCAGGACCCCCCTTGTTATTTGCATATTTCAAGTAACTTTGGGTCTAACCCTAAGTTACTAGGGGAATCCAGACGTGGACCCCTTGCTCACTATTCTTAGAGAGACACAGCTACACCCTACTGATGAGGTTCAACCAGACCGAAACACGTGTCTGGGGATGCTGTTGGTACTCTTGTTCAGAGGAGAATTGCCTATCATTTCGGTGCTGGACTGCCCCAGGGCAGGACAAAGACTGATATGTTTGGGATATTTCTTCTCTGTGAAAGATAGTGAGCTAAAGACTCTGGGTAAGGCTCTTGTAACCAGGACTCATGTCTGGCAGAGAGTCTCCCAGGACCCCCCTTGTTATTTGCATATTTCAAGTAACTTTGGGTCTAACCCTAAGTTACTAGGGGAATCCAGACGTGGACCCCTTGCTCACTATTCTTAGAGAGACACAGCTACACCCTACTGATGAGGTTCAACCAGACCGAAACACGTGTCTGGGGTTGCTGTTGGTACTCTTGTTCAGAGGAGAATTGCCTATCATTTCGGTGCTGGACTGCCCCAGGGCAGGACAAAGACTGATATGTTTGGGATATTTCTTCTCTGTGAAAGATAGTGAGCTAAAGACTCTGGGTAAGGCTCTTGTAACCAGGACTCATGTCTGGCAGAGAGTCTCCCAGGACCCCCCTTGTTATTTGCATATTTCAAGTAACTTTGGGTCTAACCCTAAGTTACTAGGGGAATCCAGACGTGGACCCCTTGCTCACTATTCTTAGAGAGACACAGCTACACCCTACTGATGAGGTTCAACCAGACCGAAACACGTGTCTGGGGTTGCTGTTGGTACTCTTGTTCAGAGGAGAATTGCCTATCATTTCGGTGCTGGACTGCCCCAGGGCAGGACAAAGACTGATATGTTTGGGATATTTCTTCTCTGTGAAAGATAGTGAGCTAAAGACTCTGGGTAAGGCTCTTGTAACCAGGACTCATGTCTGGCAGAGAGTCTCCCAGGACCCCCCTTGTTATTTGCATATTTCAAGTAACTTTGGGTCTAACCCTAAGTTACTAGGGGAATCCAGACGTGGACCCCTTGCTCACTATTCTTAGAGAGACACAGCTACACCCTACTGATGAGGTTCAACCAGACCGAAACACGTGTCTGGGGTTGCTGTTGGTACTCTTGTTCAGAGGAGAATTGCCTATCATTTCGGTGCTGGACTGCCCCAGGGCAGGACAAAGACTGATATGTTTGGGATATTTCTTCTCTGTGAAAGATAGTGAGCTAAAGACTCTGGGTAAGGCTCTTGTAACCAGGACTCATGTCTGGCAGAGAGTCTCCCAGGACCCCCCTTGTTATTTGCATATTTCAAGTAACTTTGGGTCTAACCCTAAGTTACTAGGGGAATCCAGACGTGGACCCCTTGCTCACTATTCTTAGAGAGACACAGCTACACCCTACTGATGAGGTTCAACCAGACCGAAACACGTGTCTGGGGTTGCTGTTGGTACTCTTGTTCAGAGGAGAATTGCCTATCATTTCGGTGCTGGACTGCCCCAGGGCAGGACAAAGACTGATATGTTTGGGATATTTCTTCTCTGTGAAAGATAGTGAGCTAAAGACTCTGGGTAAGGCTCTTGTAACCAGGACTCATGTCTGGCAGAGAGTCTCCCAGGACCCCCCTTGTTATTTGCAAATGAAAAAGGCATCTGATTATATAAAGGAAGTCATTGCAAATGTGCCTTCTTTGTAAACGTTTGCATTGGGTGCAGAAACGTTGACAGTGGACGCCAGCCAGAAGCAAATAGGAGCAAGTGATGAGCCAAAGGCAAGGAATGGAAGAGGTACCTATGGCATTTGCATCAAGAGCATTGAATGAGTGTGAAAGAAAATATTCAGTGATAGAAAAATAGGCATGGGCATGTTGTTGGGCAGTGAGGTTCGTTCCTATGGGGAACACCTTTTGTGTTAAGACGTGATAATAAGATATTAGTGCATCTGGTTATGACTCAGGCTTCAGGCATGACACCTTGTATTGCAAAGTGGTTGGCTAATAAACTTTGCACGCTCATTCGAAGGCCTCTAGCTGGTGTCCTCTCCCCAGAACCAGGAGCAACAATGAGTCCCAAGAGGCTATAGGGAAGGCCGCGTGAGGTGGCAATGTGGTCATACAAGGCTCAAGCCAAACCCCTGTACAATTGAAAGTCCTTGACAGTTTGTAGACATCTTTGACACATTGGAAAGGCAAACGTGAACCCGACTGATGGATGACTGCATATTGGAGTGAACCCTAACACACCCCAGAACATTGTGGTGAATGAACTGTGTGAAGCCTTAATGGGGGGTTTAGGGAAATCCTGACTGAGAGTTTAAAGAGAAAGCCTAGCTGGGGGCTGACACCCAGATTTAGGAAAAGGGAAGAATTTAAGGGGTCTAGAATTACTTTTTGTTGAACTATGAACTTTGCCAAATGTGAACCCGACGGAGGGATGTAGAGAGAAAGCTAGGGGAAGGGAGCTCTGCTTTCTGAGGAGATTATGACGTAGTGTTACTGTGGGAAATGTGAACCTGACTGAGGGGTGCCTGTGAGGTGAGCTGAACAGTAATACTTCTGTGAACATTGTAACAACAAGAGTGAACCCGACCAAGGGATGTCCACAGTGAGTGGTTGGTCTAAGCCTGACTGGGGGAGGCTATGGTTTAGAGAAGGATCGGAGCCCGGCTGAGGGGATCCTAGGGTAAACAGTAATCACCCAACATGAAGACTAACAGAAGGAACTTTTGTTTTGTTGTTTTTGCATATCAGGCCCTCTGAAGCAAGAGACTTTGCATGAGAAGAGGCTTGGACACTGAAGGCCCCGATATAGAGACAAGGAACTGTAAGCTTGTACCAGAGAAGCCCAGGAGTGTGCAGAGTCCTGCTTTGTCACATGCTTAAAAGACCCCGGCCATAACATCCTGACTTGTCATTTTGTGAACTCTTCTTTCTTTTCTTATGAACATTATCCCACACTATTTTGTAAAATAATGGTAAGGATTGGCAATAGGTTACTTAGTATAGGCCCTTTTTATTTGACTAGACTCCACTTGGACAGTATTATTACTATTTGATGGCCGTAGCTTGCTCCCATCTTACATTTAGGTTTAGTTTAGGCATTTCTCTCACTCATTTACAGTTTAATAAACACCCTTGAACTGTGGTCACTTGTGCCTGTCTTACTTTGATACCATGCCTTCCTTACAATTTGTATTGTTTATGTTTTTGAAAAGCTAAATAGGTATTTTTGTTTATATAATTTTTTATTTTATGTATGGTATTTGATTGTTTTTGTTGCTATCTTGCGAGTTAATTGTTGCATTTTTATTGTGCTTCTTTTTTGTTGCCTTATTTAGTGTTGTTTTTTTTTAATTTGTAGTTGTTGATGTTGATTTTTTAATTTATTACTGTTGAATGGTTTTCATTATGTAACATTTAATTTTCTTTTAAGGTGTGCTTCTTTTCATGCAATTGTTCCTGACTTTTGTGTTCTTTCCCCTTTGTAGTAATCCGCTTTTCTGAAAAACAGGTTCAAAATAACACATATTAGAGTGTTTATTATGGCTATTTTTATGTATTTAGACACTATGAAACTATGTTGTATTCATAAATAATGGAAAACTGTAGAAGTACAATAGGTTTTACAGTAATAAGCAAATAATGTTTTTTGAATGTTTTTGTGCGATTTTTTGTAAAAACTATATGCGTAATTTTTGTTTAAATAATCTGTATTTAACTTAACCTACATTGAATGGTAACATAGAAGAGCGAAGTATACAGGAATAAAGTTACATGATTAATTACATACAGTGTTAGTAGTAGCACTGATAGTTTTACAAGTTATGTAATGTTATTAACTAACTACAAATGTACAAGTTACATATTTAGTAGCAATAAAACATTTTTTTTACGTTCCAATATATTTCTTAAGATAGTTATATTTATCAGTGATGCATAACATACTATTTGTAGTGTACATCCGTTAGGTCCTATTTTTGTATTTGGAATGTACATTTATATGTTTACTGTATTGTGTGTAAAATGTAAAATTCTTTAGTCAATAGTATTACATTACATTGTTTGATGTTTAAATATAACGTTTAAATGGTTTGCTTGATAAATATTATTTAATGTACATTTTTAGGCTTTGTGTAAAAGTACTGCAGAATACAATGGGGCCGATTCATGGAACAAACGTGCGCCGAAAATCTATGCGCAAGCAGGCGCAAGCAGGTGCAAGCGCGAAAAACAGGCGCACGTGCACACGTGCGATTCATGGAAGTCCCTGCGCGCGTTTTCCTCGGGATGTGCGTCAAACCCATGCATGGCGCACACCTCACTGAAACATCCCCAACGGTGTGCGCGACGCGCACAGTGAAAGCGCACAACCTCGGCGCACACACCAAAAAGGGGGCGGAACACGGGGCGTAACGCGCGGAATGGGGGAACAACGCGCGAAAATAAGGGCGTAACTGGGATGTACTGCTGGGAAGCAGACGGAACGCCCACACGCACGCGAACCACACGTATTCATGGAATCGAATAGGGCAAAGCCGCGCACGGCCAAAGACACGCACAGGCCTAAACACGTCCGCCACACGAAGGCAGGCGGTAGCGTCCCTGCGCATCACAAAAGCGCCAATATACAGCAATGATGAATGTCCCATACTGCTATTGTGCCTGGGGTTCGCGTGAAGTTTTTCACGCGATCGGGCCTGGGGGAGCGGGCTACGTGTATTACAGGGGTTCGCGTGAAGTTTTTCACGCGATCGGGCCTGGGGGAGCAGGCTACGTGTATTACAGGGGTTCGCGTGAAGTTTTTCACGCGATCGGGCCTGGGGGAGCGGGCTACGTGTATTACAGGGGTTCGCGTGAAGTTTTTCACGCGATCGGGCCTGGGGGAGCGGGCTACGTGTATTACAGGGGTTCGCGTGAAGTTTTTCACGCGATCGGGCCTGGGGGAGCGGGCTACGTGTATTACAGGGGTTCGCGTGAAGTTTTTCACGCGATCGGGCCTGGGGGAGCGGGCTACGTGTATTACAGGGGTTCGCGTGAAGTTTTTCACGCGATCGGGCCTGGGGGAGCGGGCTACCACTCACCGTCTGCCTTGCGTGTAGAAGAACGCGTAGCCAACACCCGCTGTGAAGTATTAGCGTGTGAACCCCAACGGCTGGAAAACACACGCACCGCACCCCACGAAAAGCACGTACAGAGCAATGTAAAGGCACGTGAGATCTACAAGCCCTGCCAGGGAAACGCCCGTGCGCGAAACATCACAGACGCGCTTACGCACTAAGGGCCTTTGGTCCAATGAAATCGCGTATGCGTGCTGACGCGCTTATGCGCTAAGGGCCTTTGGTCCAATGAAATCGCGTATGCGTGCTGACGCGCTTACGCGCTAAGGGCCTTTCCTCGATTTACACGCAGACGTGCAAGATTTTCACATGCCAAATCACTCCGTATCAAGCTGGCCACACGTAAGCACACGGAAGACCACGCTCCTGCCCAAAAGGCCGAGTTACTGCCCCCCAGAGCCCTGAGCAGCCTCCCACAAGCCATCTGCTGCTGCCTGCCTGCCTGCCTTCCTGCTGCCACCGTGCCCTGCCATTTGGTGCCTGCACATCAGCCATCTGCAGAGGTCCATTTGCTGTGTCCACCCCTGCTGGAACAGAAGACTCCCGACTGGGATACCATCACTCCACAGCCCAGCCCCAGGACCCAGTTGCCCACCCACTCCTGCCTCTGGGGTTGCCATGTCGGGCACTGCAACATCTGGCACCACTGGCAACCCCCGGCCAGAGAGGCAGAGGGGCACCAGCTTCACTGCCACCGAAGTTGGTGTCCTGGTGGAGCAAGTCCTGGGGCAGTATGATGCCCTCTTCGGAAGTAAGCGCGCCAACAAGGAAGGACGGACTCGGATCTGGACGGACTCGGATCTGGACGGACATCGTGACTGCCATCAACGCGGAGGGGGTGGCAGTCCGCGACTACCAACATGTCAAGAAGCGCTGGGATGACTGCAGGTCCAGGACCCTCTTGAAGGCCCGGCGCCTCGTGGAGGGGGGCCGGGGCCGCATGAGTACCATCCAGATGAGGGTCCTGGAACGCGTAGGCCCAGCGCTCCACTCCCAGATCCTTGAGAGGCAGACCCGTCTGGAGTTGAGCGGTAAGTGGCCAAGTATTGCTGTGTGAGACAGGGCATGTCGGCTAATTGCATGTATTTGTGACATAGGCCATGTATGCATGTGTGTGTGCAGGGACGTCATGCATGTGAGACCAGTAATGTGTGAACCACACGATTGGTGCATGTGTTCAAATGCAACATGTGTTGCCCTATGCGGAATGGCCACATGAAAGCATGCCAGTCTCTGTTCCTGGGAGAGGGATGGGTGCTGATGCCATGTACATGTATGCTGTCCATGTCTGTGTGTCTAACCTGCGTGTCTGTGACTTGGGAATGCCAGGGATGCATGACACATGTCTGTCGCAATGTTCAGGTTCACTGATGCAGCCTAGTCATCCTTGTACCCACTGTGTCTGTGGTGTACAAGGCCAGATGGATGAAACTAGGGTGAAGTGTGTGCATGTGATAGGCATGGCCCATGATGCATGTGAGTTCCAAAACAACATTGTATGCTTCAAGAATCCCTTGGACATGTATGCTAATGTCCATAGCATGCGCCATGCCTGTTACCGCATGTGTTTTACCTGCACTGACCCATGTGTTGTGGATGGACATGATGGAAGTGATCTTTGACAGTGCCACTCATCTGCTATTGCTTCCTGTCTAGGGGACCATTGTACAGTACCCTGATGCTTGTGTTCTATGTCTCCCTCTACACAGCGCCACGTGAGGAAGAGGGCGGAGACGGCGCTGTGGAGCAAAGCGGCGGGGATGCCCCCACGGCTGCAGCGGAAGGGGTGGGTGAGCCCCCAAAGGGGCGTGCAACGGCGGAAGACGGGGTGGAGCCATCCAGGTTGGTGGTTTCCACAGAGGAGGAGGAGGCCGCTACTGAGGCGCACATGGGGCCTGGTGGGGGCATCCCTGCTGGTGCAAGTGTTGCAGTCCAGGGGCAGGGGCAGGAGGCAGCACAGGTCGCCGTGGAGGGGCCTGTGCATGTCACTGTCCCTGACACTGTGACTGCACCACCATGCACCAGCAGGGATGCCCCATCCCAGGCCCGTCCGCAGGTAGGGGGGATGTCCATGTCATCTGACTCCCCTACACCTGCGGACGAGGGGACCCCTGGCCGTATGGAGAAGGTCCTGATTGGTGTCGCGTTGCGCACAGGTGCAACTCGTGATGAGGTGCGTGCTTCCCGGGAGGAGCATGAGCGTCATCACGGAGAGCACCGTGCCGACGTGGCCCAGTTGGGATCGGCCATGGTCAGGGGTTTCCTACATGTGTCGGCCAATCTGGCGACCCTCTCCTCCTCTGTGGAGACTATGCACCAGTCGTTCTCCATGCCGTCTTCCGGCCCAGATGCCACCAGGGCCCCCTGTGGACCTGCCCCGACCAATGCAGCCAGCTCGGTGGGGATCCCATCCCTGCCACAGTCAGAAGTCGGAGGTCCTGCAGGGGTGGACACACCAGCAACTGGACCCCAGCAGATGGAGGATGTGACGGCATCATCGGGCAGGGCACGTGCACAACGGCGTCGGTGGATTCCATCAGCCTGGATGCCGTCGTGCTGGCACAGGCAGTTGCGTCGAAGGCAGCAGCAGGCTCGACGTGGGAGGCATCATGGCTCGGGGCCATCAACATCAGGGGTGCAGGCATCGGCCGGAGGGCAGGAGAACCCTGGAATGGGAGTGGCTTCCATGTGGGAGCGGTTGGGCCAGCAGATAGGTGCGGAGCGGCAGCGGGCAGAGGAGGAACGGCTCACAATGGTCAGGGCAGAGAACTCCATGCGGAGGTCGCTGAGGCGGGCTGAGTGCCTCGAGGGTCTTCGCAGGGAGTTGGAGCTGGACACTGCTTTATTCCTGCGAGACCTTGGGGCCAGGGAACATGCCCGCCTCCAAACCATTGAACAGGAGTTCGATGATGCCCTGGCCCATGACAACATCCAGTGAGCCGTTGGACTAGCCCGCTGCCCTTGTAAATAGTTATGTAGCTAGTGTTAGGTTTCCTTTGTTTTTGCATTTTTTTTGGACCTTTTGGACAATGGGCCATGTTTTTTTTATAGTTTTTTTTTATTAGGTAGTATTGTTAGATAGGTTTCATTTCTTTTGTTGGGATTATGGACCCTGGCTTGTTCATCTGTACATAGTTCACTGTTGGATTTTCTTTTCATTTTACAATTTACCCATGGAGCAATGGTTTTTTCAATTATAATTTCCCATTGGATTTTCTTTTGTGGACTGTGACTTTGGACACCATTCCTTTGGATTATGATTTTTGGTTTTGCATTTTTTCACGGACATGCTTCTTTTTTATTTTTTTACACTCCCATTTCTGTTTGTTTATTTTTGATTCAATTCATGTTTCCTTTAATACATATTTTTTGATCAAACTTCAATGTGTAGTATCATCTCATTGGTTTCATGCATATCATGATATGGGTTTTGAGATTCACTGACACCCATTGGGTGTATGTGAGGGACATGTGTTCGTTTCCAAACTTGCAATTGGTGTTCTATCATGTTATTGCCATTTCTAAGTGGGTGGATGCAATATTCGGGTGGGTGTTTTGCATTTGGAGGCTGACCATAGGGACCAGGGATCTAGATTGTGATGACATGTTGGCTGGGGAACATGAGTTGGGGCCTGCTGGCAGGTGCCCCACAGTGCTGGGGGGTGGGGGTGCAGGGGAACATGAGTGGGACATGAGTGGGGGCCTGCTGGCAGGTGCCTCGCAATGATGGGGGGTGGGGGTGCAGGGGAACATGAGTGGGACATGAGTGGGGGCCTGCTGGCAGGTGCCTCGCAATGCTGGGGGGTGGGGGTGCAGGGGGACATGAGTGGGACATGAGTGGGGGCCTGCTGGCAGGTGCCTCGCAATGCTGGGGGGTGGGGGTGCAGGGGAACATGAGTGGGACATGAGTGGGGGCCTGCTGGCAGGTGCCCCACAGTGCTGGGGGGTGGGGGTGCAGGGGGACATGAGTGGGGGCCTGCTGGCAGGTGCCTCGCAATGCTGGGGGGTGGGGATGCAGGGGGACATGAGTGGGACATGAGTGGGGGCCTGCTGGCAGGTGCCTCACAATGCTGGGGGTGGGGGTGCAGGGGGACATGAGTGGGACATGAGTGGGGCCTGCTGGCAGGTGCCCCACAGTGCTGGGGGGTGGGGGTATAGGGCAACATGAGTGGGACATGAGTGGGGGCCTGCTGGCAGGTGCCCCGCAGTGCTGGGGGGTGGGGATGCAGGGGGACAGGAGTGGGGGCCTGGTGGAGGGTGCCCCTGACTGGTGGGGGGTGGGGGCCTGGTGGAGGGTGCCCTGCACTGCTGGGGGGTGGGGGTGCAGGGGGACAGGAGTGGGGGCCTGGTGGAGGGTGCCCCTGACTGGTGGGGGGTGGGGGCCTGGTAGAGGGTGCCCTGCACTGCTGGGGGGTGGGGGTGCTGGGAGACATGTGTGGGGGCCTGGTGGAGGGTGCCCCTGACTGGTGGGGGGTGGGGGTGCAGGGAGACAGGAGTGGGGGCCTGGTGGAGGGTGTCCCTGACTGGTGGGGGCCTGGTGGAGGGTGCCCTGCACTGCTGGGGGGTGGGGGTGCTGGGAGACATGAATTGTTGATCAGTAGTGCAAGGTGACATGTGGCTTGGCTGGGTGGCATGCCCATGGTGGATGGGCTGCCTGCGGGACATGAGCAGGGGTGCAGGGTAGTCCTCCGTGGTGTGGGCTGCCTGCAGGGGCCGTGGAGGTTGTAGAGCGAACACCTGGGAGGACCCACACGGCCAATTCACGTGTAGTACTCCCCAGAACCCCTGAAATACACGTACCCTGCTGAATTCGCGTGTGGAACTTCCCGCGCACCCCTGAAATACACGTACCCTGCTGAAATCGCGTGTGTAACTTCCCGCGCACCCCAGTAATACACGTACTCTGCTGAATTCGTGTGTGGAACTTCCCGCGCACCCCTGAAATACACGTACCCTGCTGAAATCGCGTGTGAAACTTCCCGCGCACCCCTGAAATACACGTACCCTGCTGAAATCGCGTGTGAAACTTCCCGCGCACCCCAGTAATACACGTATCCCGCTCGCACAGGGCCAATCGCGTGTGAAACTTCCCGCGCACCCCTGAAATACACGTACCCTGCTGGAATCGCGTGTGAAACTTCCCGCGCACCCCAGTAATACACGTACCCCGCTCACACAGGGCCAATCGCGTGTGAAACTTCCCGCGCACCCCAGTAAAACACGTACCCAGCTGAAATCACGTGAGAAACTTCCCGCGCACCCCAGTGATACACGTAGCCCGCTTGCCGTGCTGGTACAGGGTTAGCGCATGCCCTTTGCGCTGGATTGGGGATTTTGATGGCTTTTCCCTGCGCAAGGGGCGTTCTTGGGGGCGTAACTGGCGCTGCTGCAGAGTCGCTGCGCCACTGTGCACCACGGCTGGTTTTGGTGGCTGGAATCCATTAATACGCTGTGTGCGGAAATGTATTTTAGCGCACGCGGCTGGCGCAGGGATTCGCACGCGCACACTGTGCGCCAGCCGCGTGCGCCACTTGTGCGCTGAATTCTATGAATTACCCCCAATGAGTTTTACATTAATTAAAGCAAGTAAAAAAGTCATTTATTAAACACATTTTACATAAATAACAAGCACTTTATTCATACACTATTGTAAGGATGCTTGTAAAAGGAGATTTCCTTGTAATAAGTATAGAATTTCTTACTACTTCAATGGTTTTGCAGAAAGAGGATTAACTCTTGGATAACATATCATTTTAGGAAGCATGTTTGATTTTTAACCAATGGGTAAGTATATAATAAAACTTGACGACATTGAAATAATACCTTGTATTGGTTTACAAATAACACATGCTTTTAAAAAAAGTGTTTTAAATGAAACTGAATCTCTTTTAAGAATCATGTGATTGGAAATATCGAGAAAGTTCCATTTAAAAAAATGGTTTCAGCAACTAATTAGATTGATTTGAAGGATTACATTTTAAAAGAAGGCGCTTTACAAATGTATTAGAACTTTTAAAGGGGTTGGTTATGTCAGGCAGCATTTGAAGGCAGGTAACATTTGCTTAATTTTTTATTTATTTATAAAACGTATATACCGTTTACATTGTTCTCTTAAACTATTTGAATCGTTTATTTATTGACTTTTAACCAAGCGCACATGTTCTAACATGTTGCAGTGTTATATTGCTTTAATTTTTTACATTATTTAATTGTTAATTAGCATTGTATATGCTGTACATGTTTGAGTATTTAATGAATAATATGGCATTGTTGAAGTAACGTGAGTTTTTATCATAAATATTTTGAGAATTTCTTAAGCAGACATATCTTTTACAGCATAAGTATGTGTTTTACATAGCGTACTTTTTAAAATATGCATTTTCAGAACTCCAGTGTTTTGATAGTGCAGCACACTACGATACTTGCTTGTAGCTGTATGGTTTCAAAGACAAATACAATACTTTTAAAATGTAATGTGTACCCTTTTTAATGAAATCTTAACATGTACATATTTTTATTTTCTGTTTTACTATAAAGTTAATCCTAAAACCTTTCTGATGGTAACGTGACATTATTATTTTTAAGTAATGTAATGTATGCTTATTTTTATATTTTGGAATTTAAAAGAAAAACAAATTGCTGTGTGCTTGCATACAAAGTACGATTATGTACTTTTACATATTAAGTTGTAAATAATAGAATAAAAAATTGCATATAAATGTAATTTTAATTGTATAAATTAACCTAGAAGTACTAATGTGTTATCATTTTTTACATCTTACATTTGCATATGTTGTATGGCTTGTAGTGCATATTTGTAATATTTTAAAAAGTGTCTATTTTCTATGGTGAAAGCAAGTAAATATTTCATCATAATAATTGCTATTTTTATTATACAAATGTTTTTATCTGCATACAGTAAGCATTTGTATACAAAATAGATGGCCAACCTGTAAAACATATTTATAAAAGCTACATGTTCAATACGTATCTCTGTAATACTATACTTTTTTAAACATACAATCCAGATGTTCAAATGTATAATGGAACATAAAGTTGTTTGTAGGCAAATTCTAAAACAAATATATGCAAAGTATGTTCTTTTATTAAACTTTGTAAAAATAAATGTTTTCTAATAGATTGCAAAATTTGAAAGCAAAGTACTAGCATAGATTTTAAACACGTTATTTTGACATAAGAAAATTATGTAAAACATCAAAATTATTTGAACAGTTCACAAAATACCCTGAAACATAAACCGGTTTTTTAAATAGATGAAGAGGGTAAAGTGCAAACAATAAAATCAATATATTTACATATGTACAGTATGTTATCTAAACACAATATTCATTTTCAAAGATTAATTTATTTAAAGCATGTCTTAATTGGAGGCACTTTCATTTTTGTAGACAAGATGCAGCATTCGGTTCTCATGCTGCAATTATATTTCCACATTTTAATAGAATAAAATAGAATAAACAAACTCTGGATCAGTGTGTGGTAAAGTTGGAAGTACCACAGAATCACCAATTGGAAATGCTTAAGGATGTTTGGAAGGTACAGGTTGATGCATTTTTTTTACTGATTTTTTTTCTATATGTTTCCTTTAATAGTACGTTTTGTACTTCTGCTCAGTACATTTGAAGTGCGATTTTTACTTTTAGTGCCCTGATTTGTTTTATTTTGATAAACATTTTTAAAATATATGTGCTCATATCTATTTCACATATGTGACAACATTAAAGAATTCCCCAATGCATATTTTGCAGGTTACCTCTTTTTTCAATGTACTTTGTAGATGGTGCTGAGGAGTCTCGAAGTAGTCCCAAACCCAAGATCTTAGTTTTCCAAATGGCATTGTTCCAGAAGTTGGTATAACTGTTTAATATAGTTTTTGTTT
Source organism: Ambystoma mexicanum (assembly GCF_040938575.1). Lineage (NCBI taxonomy): Eukaryota > Metazoa > Chordata > Amphibia > Caudata > Ambystomatidae > Ambystoma > Ambystoma mexicanum. The sequence continues at coordinate 61,789,973 of NC_090928.1, forward strand.
AACTAATGGCACTACTTAAAATGGTTCTATTACTGTCAGTGGTGGGGACATTTTGTTTTAATGTTACTTCTGTAGGCAAACTTTCAGTTATACAAACAGAAGTAACACCAGTAATGGGTAATTTGTGGAATTGCTTTTTGTGGAGATCAGCTCTAGTAACCTTCAAAAGACAACTACTTTGCATTTGTTGTGTGGCTTGGAATGTTCTATTTTCAGTGCATATTTGTAATATTTTTCTATGGTGAAAGCAAGTAAATATTTCATAATAATAATTGATATTTGTATTATACAAATGTTTTTATCTGCATACAGTATGCATTTGTATACAAAATATATGCCTGACCCGTAAAACATATTTATAAAAGCTACATGTTCAATAAGTATATCTGTAATAATATACTTTTTTTAACATACAACCCAGATGTACTGTACTTTTAACATAGAATCCAGTACTAGTAGTTACTAGTAGTACTAGGTAAAAACTCTTATGTTTGGAGCATCTAAAGTAGAAGTTTGCACATTTGACACAGTTATAGTAACTGTACGAGACAAGGCATGTGTTTTATTTTGCAGAATAATTGGACTCTGGCCAATTGGAATAGTATAAGCTGCAGTACTAGATTACTTTAGTTTGTCATTTTCTTGTGCTAATGCACTATGAAGTATTGCAATGTTACTACAGGTGGTAATAGGCAATGTACTACGTATACGACCCAACGCGCGGGGTAGGTTTACTGGCACTCTGCAGGCTTATGCCGAGGAAGAAGCTAGCTATTGGTCTAGGAGTTAAACCGGCGAAGTCCCGAGAAAGTCCCGCTTTGCCCGTTGTTCTTTGCTCCTGCTCCTGCTCTCCAGCTACTGATCGCGATGCTACTGGACGCTACTGGATTTACTTGGACTTTTATTTGCATGGACTTACTGTACCACAAGGCTGTGCTTTCTAACCTTTGTGGGTGTTACTATTAAAGTGGACTTGCGCGCGCACCGGCGAAGTCCCGAGAAAGTCCCGCTTTGCCCATTTTTCTTTGCTCCTGCTCCTGCTCTCCAGCTACTGATCGCGACGCTACTGGATTTACTTGGACTTTTATTTGCACTGACTTACTTTACCACAAGGCTGTGCTTTCTAACCTTTGTGGGTGTTACTATTAAAGTGGACTTGCGCGCGCACCACGCGCGCGCACCGGCGAAGTCCCGAGAAAGTCCCGCTTTGCCGCTTCGCCGCGAAGCTGCGGCGGGCGACTAAGTAATACAACTTTCTGACCTTTGGCAGTATTGGCAGTATTGTTTTAGTGATTATATCAAATGATTTTATTTATGTGGTGATTGTGTAATACACACTACGTTTTGCTACTGCATTTTAATATTGTAATTTACTTATTGACTGTATTTTTTTTTATTTCCACTGTTATCCATAATATCATTAAATAATGACTAATTATTAACTTTATACTTAAATTGTGAATAGCTCCAGTTGTGAAACTAAAATGGGCTGAACTCCTCATACGCTCAAAACCAATATGCCGTCACCGGCGGTGTTTAAAAATACTCCACCGGATGTCGTATCAACTAGATCGAAAAGCAATCTAGAAAAAGTCACACCGTCAACGTCGATCACACTGACACCGCGTGCTAAAACGCGATTAAAAACACAGCTGTCAAGCAAAGACATTAGGCAATTTTGCCCCGTTTTGAAAAATATTCCGCAATCTTCAGTAATTTCTGCATCACAACAAGGGGATCTCAATAAAGTATGTACCCTCAATTCTGGTCACCCTGAACAAATTGAGGCACAATGAAAATCAAATTTGTGTGAATCAATCAATAACAACTTCAATTTCTGCTGTAAATCAAAACGATCTTTCAATACATGATGCCATGTCGATAAATACAGAGATTGAAGAGCTAATTAATCTGCCAGTATCTGATAACACTATGATTCAATCTATAAAACAAACTGACCAAAAAAAGACTCAAAAACCACAATTAGATCAAATATCAGAAATCCAAGAGGATGAAAACATTGATAATAGCGAGGATGTTTTCCCGGAAGAATCAAAACAAATGACGACTAGAAATGAGAGAACCTCTCCCATTAGGTCAACTACTGATTATCACCAGCGATGCTCAATGGATTCTACGATCTCAGAAGCTACTTCATACATACTGCCAACGCCAAGACATCGTGAATCCTCTCGAGAAAAAGAAAGCGCACCCGCGAATGCAGGGCTTTTGGAAGTCACTCTTATGGCAGTAAACACAACGATCCAAAGCCTGTTCAAGTTATTTGAAACTCTCGAATGTAAAATTAACTTACAATCAGCCAAAATTGATCAAATAACCTTATGGATACAAACACATTCGGCACAGACGGAGAAAATTTGCCAACATGAAAACTCTATTAATGACTTATCCAAGAGTGTTGAAATTATAACCATACCTGCCACACATCCTGCAAGTCTTCCAACGTTTGAGCATATTATCTGCCCAATCGAAGCGGATGTTCCAGAAAAAACGGATCTAAATTCCTCATGGATAACAGTTGACAATACTCCCAAAATACCAAAGCAATTAAGTAACAGAGCTCAATATGAACTATTCAATAAACACTCGCGAAACAGAGGTTGTTCAAGACATCTCATAACCAAACCGTTTCAATCTACAAAACGAAATAATAAATTATTTAATTGTCCCCCGCGATTACAAACAATGGATCTGACTGGTCGGTTAAAGCCTCAGGATGATAAAATAATAAGAGATGATACATTGGGCGAAAGGAACCCAGCTGCGATTTTAACATCAAAACAACATGGAGCACCGATGATGCAGTCTCCGTTAAGTCAATTGGTCTCGACTCTGGAAAAAGTGATCCCAAATGAGCATGTACAAACAAAACCATTGTCGGCTCATGAAGCTAACTTAAAACCTAAGCCAACCCAGACAACTGAAAAATTAAGTCAAGCAACTTTGCAAATAGTTGAGAGATCACAAATTGAACAACTTAAAGTTGCGGTCGACTCATATATCTTGCGTCGAACAAGTGAAATAAAGGATTTGGCAGCCAAAAGAAAAAATATGCAGAATGCTATCGCAAATTGTTCTGTGAATGAAGATCATCTCAGCGAAACTGCTGCTAAAAATCAACATATGAAACACAGAGAAAAAGGAGTACAAACGATCTCTAAAACCTCGTGTGCTCTGGAGTTAACAAAAGATTCACAAGGTGATGACACATGCAATGAGCAAAATGAGATGATTAAATCAGTAATTGAATCTTATTTGGCAACTCACTTGGGGTCATTAATGATACCGACACGTCCAACAGAAAATCATACAAGAGTCACATTCTCTGATGAACATAGTCGAGTCAATGAAAACAACTCGTGTCAAAAGGCAAAGAGAATGATTAGTGAATCGGGTTGCAAAAACTCACCAAAAAACCAAGAAGTCACAACAAAACACCAAAAGATGGACCTAAAAAGGAAAAAAGAATTTGCAAACCATCATACATTAATTCTAAAATGTCGTGCGACTCCACATCCACAATATGATCTATCACGCGCGAGTGTTCTTAATATCTTCAGTGATGTGCCAGAATTAGGAGACCTAACGTCGTCTGATATCGACCAAGTAGAATTCTTATGTGATGTCAATTTAGGAATAGTGCGTTTGTGGATGAAATCTGGGCTGGTTATGAATTCCTTGTGGCAGGTTCGAATGAAACTCTTCACAATGGATTTCTTGTTAGCTCAAGACCCGGAAAGGAAAAATTGGGAGAATAGCACGAACAAACAAGCAGCAACCAACTCTTTAACCACTGTATGCCAGTGCATAAAATGTAACTCAGTTGACTCTGAATTTAAGCATCCGTATACTTCCCAGTCATAACCATCATTGCTCCAAGATGTGATTGAGAAAAAACCTGACTCCGTAACGTTAGTAAGTTGGAACACAAGGGGCTATACTCATCTATTAACTGACTGCAATTCTCTTTTGGACGAGGCAGACATTATAGTCCTACAAGAAACATGGATAAGAACTGCGCCAATATGGGATAACCATGACATTACCATCATCCCAGCAATTACAGCTCAAAAGGGTCGTCCGATGGCAGGTCTTATGGTTGCGATAAAATTGGGATCAAAAATCAAATTACAAACTTGGGAAAACCCGAATAAGTTTATACAAATGGTAAAAATATCACTTGACTCCCAAAAGTTGGCACTAATTAATGTATACAGAAACCCGGCAGCGATTACGGATGAATGTTTCTATAAAGATCTGTCTAAAATGTTTGAAATAATTGCCAAAACCAAAGAGATAACAGATGTGTTACTGGCTGGGGATCTCAATTTGGATGCCTTCAATTGTACTGTGGGGAAAAAACCACAGGAATTTAATAAATGGAGTAAATTCATAAAACAATTCGGCATGAGAATGGCCAGTGGATCACTCCCGGGAGATATTCCTCCACAAGTGACGTGGGAAAGAGGATCGTCAACAAGCATCATTGACTATTTATATCTGTCAGACAGGCTATTCATGGCATCAAAGGATTTTAAGATAAAGAAACAATCTAGGAGTGACCATCATATGCTTACATTAACTTGGCCAAGAGACTCCCCGAAAGAATACAGAAAACCACAATGGATGCCCCAAAAGCTGTCAATTAATAATGCTAAATCTCGCTTCAAGTGGTCCCCAACTAAATTGATTGCTCTAAATGAAAATCTGATGCTGCAGAATGATCCACAGAACATAGAATCCTATGTGGAAGTGTTGTCTGCTTACAGAACTTTCTTCATTCCATCTGGACGATCTCATTTGCATGTATTTGATCAATTAATGTTTAAAAAAAAAAAAGAACATCATAAGAAGTTAAGAATAGCCAGACGTCTCCCATGGCCGGAAAAGAACGAAATTTGCAAAGTGTTAAAAATTCGCTATAGAATCTGGGTGCGATCTCATAAAGGAAAGCTATTTCAACAGGACGGGGAGACCTTTTTAGCAGCCACGTCAAGTAAGAACTCAGCTCAAATCTGGCAACTACTCAATCTAAAATCGAACTTAAATAATCAACAATCTCAATTAAATGGAGTTTCTGAAAGCCAATGGGTATCACACTTCTCAACCCCATATACAGATAAAGCCTTCCAATCGTGCAAACATGGGATTCAACTTGCAATGTCCTGGAACTTATTGAGGCCCTTATACCTAAATCATCATCATCGAGAGCGGCAGGCCCAGATGGAATTACCAACTATATGCTAAAGCAACATCCGCAGCATTGGGCCAAAATCCTGAACAACATTTTCCAGCATATATTGAAAATCCAGAGAATCCCAGACTCATGGCGTACTTCTGTTATCGTTCCGATTTTTAAAAAGGAGACCGTAAAACACCAGCTAACTATCGTCCGATAGCGCTATTGGACTCCCCAGGAAAAATGTTCAATCGCCTAGTCTTAATGGCCTTTAATAGCTGGACATATGAAAACAAAAGTCGAGACCAGAATCAAACAGGATTTGTGCGTGGGCTGGGGACATCAATTAATCTAATGTTCCTCAATTCTTTAGAAGCCCAAGCTCAGCACACAAAAACATCTCTGTTTTTTGCATTTATTGATCTAAATGCTGCGTTCGATTCAGTCTCCCGTGTGAAACTTTTCCAAAAGCTAATCAAAGCACAGTGCCCACAAGATATATTTAATATCATAGTTGCCCTTCACTCAGGCACATCTATTCGGGTCCGACTGTCTACTTTCGGCCTGTTATCTGCAGTAATCGAAACATCGAGAGGTCTAAAACAAGGTTGCATTTTGGCCTCGGCATTATTTAATTTTTTCATCATGATGTCCAAGAAGTCTTTCTTACAATATTATCAGATTCACCTAAAATGAACGGTACTGCAATACAAGCTCTATTGTACGCTGACGATTTGGTACTAATATCCAATACACCGATAGGCCTTCAGAAGCTAATAACTGCACTTACAATCTATTTTGATGACAATGAGTTATCAATGAACATAAGAAAATCTCAGATAGTAGTTGATGCCCCGAGGCGTCACAAAGAACTAAGTTTGTATGGATGGTTAAGAACATCAATCTCGATGTAGTATCGTACTATAAATATTTGGGCACTCAATTTGAAGCCAACTCAGTGTCAACCGAACATCAGCAATCGATACAGAGTAAAGTGAATACTGCAATATCTCAAACTAAACTCGTTCTCTACAAATATGGTAAATTTTCCATTCAGCCTGCAGTACATGATTGGCAACAGAAAGTAACACCTACATTATTATATGGGTTAGAGGCTCGAGAAATCACTGATGTGAAAGATCTAGACAGATTAGAAGCTAAATATTGGAGAAATTTACTACATGTTTCACAATCAACTCCTGTTTCGTGCATTAGATATGAATTAGGACTTACCTCACTTAGTGCAAGATATCACTGGCAGCTTTGTGCATTGTTAAGAAAATGTTTGGTAAACATGGAAGTTGAATCGATTCTAGCTGTCTTATACTTGTTCACTTCGAATCATCGATTTATTGTAAAATGGACAATTTATGTCTATCAAATTATGGCGACAGCTGATGTAGATGTAGAAACTCCGATACATAATCCCGATCGAGCAAAAAAATAGATCTATTTACATGATTGGGTGTTGAATTGTGGTCTTTGTTTGCATTCTAAAAACTTTAATAGTCACATATTTCCGGACAAAAAAATGGGAACTGTTGAAAGCTATCTGTTAAAATCACCTTCCCCACAAATCCGTATGGCAATCTTGAGAATGAGATTTAACTTATGGCCAACACGAGACATCTTGGCTCAGCGAAGACAGATAGCCATTTCAGATAGCTTCTGCAGGTTCTGCAGCGATGTGTCACAGAGAGAAACTTTGGAACACATCATTGTGGAATGTCCTGCTCTATGTTCACTAAGTAATAATGTGTACAGGAAGCATATACCTACTGTTGCTAATGTTCAGCCAAGTCTGAGATGGTCTTGCTTGTTAAATTCTACCAATATGAGCTTATTCATTGCGTCAGTAAATTTTCTAAACGCTCTAGGCTTATGTTCCCATGTATATGATTGACACGTTTTTTGGAAAGAAATGTTCACCCACACTTTCTATCTATAAGTCATGTGACCGACTTGGAATGTTTAAGGGTTGGATGGAAAACAATGTAAATATTGTTGATATCATCTCTGCACTGTATTTAACAATATGTAACTCTGGAAATGAATATGTATATGTAATCACACTTGGAAAATGTTCTTGTAAAAATCATTTATGATTATAAACAAGAAATAAAAAATAAAAAAAAATTAAAAAAAGAATAGGAAATGTACTAATATGCAATGCAGGTTATTATGGAATTAGGATACGAAATGTTTCTATTCTAGAAGGCCAGGTAATTTAGAGTAACTCATTTTGACTGATTTTAATTTGTTAATTTTAACTGTTTAGGATTGTGAATCAAATTGATGAAGTGTGATAAAAGCAACATCAAATGTATCATTCGCAGTATTTAAAAGAATATAACCATTTTCAGTGTTTTCTTTAAAATCTTTTAAAGAACATTTGGCTACAGAAGGAAAGATTTCATAAGAAGACCTTGTTAAAAAAAGAAAATTATATAAAGAATATATGAATATGTGAATAGTTGTTTGTTATGTTGAATAATTAGTTAAGTAATTGTTTACATGCTTTTAATATTTTTTGTATTGTTCTGTACTACCACATTTTAAATCTTAACTACTAACACAATGTACCTTTAAATTGATTATATACTATCATAAACATACCCCGTTGCACTTCTTTTTGAAGAGAAAAGTGTCTGTCATCAAATTCCACTGTAATATTGTCTTTGGTAAGTTCAAACGTTGTTTGCTTGTTTACTTCTTGTTCATGAGGTAAATTATGTTGTATAAGTTCTCAGGTTACATCTAGAATACTTGATTCATTTGAAATAATTACATCATTGGGAATGATGTGTCTGCTTTTTTTTTGCTTTTTGTTTTTCTTGTCCTCTCTAGAGAATGTTTGTTTTGTTTTTCTTTATAGTGTTTTGGTCCTTTCCAGATTTTTATCCATGCTTGGACTTTCCAGCTGAAATTAAATAACAAGTGACACTTTTTTAATTAAATGTCAATGGGCCTCATTATAACTCAGGCGGTCCGGAAATAACGGTGGCGGTAAACCTGCCGCCACCGTTGCTTGCGGACCGCCTGATCCCGACTCCTGCAGGCGGGAGGTGATGTTCCCGCGAGGTTTGACCTGGCGGGTTTAACACCGCCTGCCTGGAGGCGGCCGAGGAAACACCGGCAGCATTACGAGATGCTGCCGGTGTTTCCATGATCCCCATTCCCATTTAGTCCCATAGGACTCAATGGGAATTGGGATTAACACCATTCCGCCTCCATGATTCCCTGAAAACCGGGGTTGTAATGCCCCGGTAATTCTGGGAATCACGGAGGCGGAATGGTAATACGAGTCCGGCGGTAACCAGGTGGTTTTACCGCCGCGGTTACCGCCGGACTCGTAATGAGGCCCAATGTGTTTTTTTATTGGGTGATACATTTTTATTAACAACATAACATTCTTTTTTTTTATTTGGAGACAAAGGACAAGTTAATTATGCTTCTGTTTGAAATGGACCATTTTGCTTTTTAAAGTACAATGCATTTTTACTTTTAGTGTATTTATAACTTTGTTTTCACAAAATATATTTAGATTTACTTGTGTTTATATTTTTGTTGCATGTGTTTTTGTTATAAAGGGAACATGAGGGAAGAAATCCCACCAATGCTGAATCCACCTTACTAGTAAATATTACATTACTTCAAAACACATATGGGGCTGATTTACTAAGCTAAATAAGTAGTATAAGTAAGAACACATTTACTGAGCTAAAAAAGGTATAAGTAAATAAAGCATGACTTAGGCACTCACTTAAGATCATTTTCTAGCTTAGTACATCAGCCCCATATGATCAAATCTTACAGTAAGTTCCAAAATAAATTCTTCAATGTTGTGTAGACCTTTCTTTATTGTATGAGCTCCTTCAACATAACTACTTCAGTGGCAGAAACAGAAGCCGTGTCCAATGCATTTTAGGCTCAAACCCTTCATCAGGGCGATCACTACAAACAACATAAACAACAACAAAAAATATATGTTCTTTTTGGGATGTCCTATATCCTAAGACTCATGAGTAGCACATTCATGCTTAAAAAGGATCCATACACTATAATTTACAACCCATACCTATAGTATGATATAATATGATATGGCATTTATAACGTACCTATACACAATGTTTCAAGGTGCAACGAGGCAAGGGAGATTGAAGACAGAGACAACGATCTTACTAGGCCTTGTGACATTGAGATCGCGCAAGTGCAGGGAGGAGGGAAGAAGAAACGTGCAAGGGGGGGCAGTACAGGATATAGGATAAAAAGTAAAATAAATACACACAATAAATAAGCAGTGCAGCCAGCTGGTGGCAAGTGCAAGGGTAAATGCAGGCATCAGGTTCAAGTGCTGGTAGGGGGTTGTAGGGAGACAGAAACAGCCCCCAAGTACAAGGGTTGCCAAGCGGGCAGTGCAGGTGTGCAACTGGTGGGAGGGGACATGGGTCATAGAAAAGAGGGTAGCTAAGTAACCAGTGCAGTTTCAGTTTTGGCCAAGATTTCAGCAGGGGGGAGGAGGAGAGAAAGCAGAAGCCAAGAGGAAGGTCTTCAGGTGCTTCCAGAACTGGACATGGTTCTCCTCAAGTTTCAGAGAGGCAGGGAGGCTATTCCAGAGGGAATCCCCAGCCGAAGAGATCTACCACCAACTTGTTGCTTGGAGAAGCGACTGACCAATAGGGAGTTGGAGGCAGATGAGCGAAGATCTTGAGAAGGAAGATATTTAAGAAGAGAGAGTTGAAGGTATTGCGGGCCCAGAAGGCCTTGTGGACAATGTAGAGGGTTTTGAACTTAATTCTCACAGCCACTGGAAGTCAGTGCAAATATTTCAGTCCTGAAGAGATACGACCCCTGGTCTTGAGGCCAAGGACAAGTCTCCCAGTTCTGTTTGGGTGAGTTGCAGAGGGCGGAGAGTAGAGGCAGGCAGATTTAGAAAGAGGCTGTTGCAGTAGTCCAGTCTAGAGTTAACCAGAGCTCTGGAGACAGTGAGCTTCTAGGTGAAGGAGAGGAAAGGAAGAATACCTCTGAGGAGGTGCAGCTGGCAGTGTGATCTCTTAGAGACGTCAGAGATGTCAGGAGAGAAGGAGAGTGTGGAGTCGAAGATGACCCAGAGGTTTTTAGCCTCACATGTGGGTGCAGGAGAGGGCCAAGAGAGGCTGGCAAGGGAGTGACAGGAAAGTAGGGAGCATGTATACCGATGAAATGAATCTCAGTCTTACTGGCATTAAGGCAGATATCATTGGCGGCACACCACTCCTGGATAGCAGACAGACAGTCAGCGATGAGAGAAAGAGAAGAGGTGGCTGAAGGGAGCCTGAAAATGATCTAAGTGTAATCCCCATAGCACTGAAAGTTGGGGCAGAGAGCGGCAATGCAGTGGGCAAGAAGTGTCAGGTATTAGTTGAACAGCCAGGGAGAGAGGTTAGACCCCTGGGGAACACCACAGGTAGAGATAGAGATAGAGGAGAGGAAGGACCCAAGTTGGACCTGGGAAGGTCGATCAGAGAGGAAAGAAGTCAGCCAAGCCAGGGCCTGATCGGTGATACCCAGGTTATCACGGAGCCGGTTGAGCAGGATGGCATGGTTGACCATGTCAAAAGCAGAAGAGAGATCAAGTAAGATGAGGACACATCGAGGCTGGAGAGCAGGTCTTCACAGATGTTCAGAAGAGCAGTTTCCATGCTTCTGGCAGCTCTTAAGCCAGACTGATGGTCATGGAGACAACCAACAGATTCCGTGTGAAGATTAAGCTTGGAGATGGCCAGCTTTTCCAGGAGTTTGCCCAGGAAAGGAGTGATGGAGATTGGGTGATAGTTAGCTGGGCAGGACGGGTCGGCTGAGGGTTTCTTAAGAAGAAGGTGCACATGGGAGTGCTTCAGGGTGGAAGAGATGACTACAGTGGCAAGGGAGTGGTTGCAGAAGTCAGTGAGAGGTGGAGTCAGGGTGTCAATGTGGTCCTTGATGGTTTTGGAGGAACAGGGTGAACCTGTTTTGACAAGACTTTCATAGATCACACTTGTCTAGAAACCTTGTCTGGGGAGAGCAGGGGAAAGGCAGAGAAGGAGAGAGGAGAGGTGGCTGCAGAAGGGCCAGTGGAAGAGCAGGGAGTAGAGAGTGGAGGGGGAGACAAAGAGAGAGAGAGGACAGGATGTCCTGGTTTTAGAGGTGAAATGAGACACAGACCCGTGCAGAGGGCCTGGGAGGGAACAGAGAGGCAGAGACAACAGCAGGATTGGCCAGCTCCTAGCATATTTTAAAGAGTTTGGCCGAGTTGTTAGATGCTGCAGAGATGAAGGCTTGGATGTGGGCTCTCTTCTTGGTGCGGACTGAGTGCACATTGGAATAGGCAGCAGGCCAGTTTGTCAGAGGATGTACCACCAGAAGCATGCCATTTCCTCTCAGCCACCCTGAAATTGAGTTTAAGGGTGACGAGGACTGAGTCATACCAGGAGTTGCACTTGGCTTTGGGTTTCAAGAGGATCGGCATGACAGGGACAAGAACATCAACAGTATCAAATATAGCAGAGTGGAGTATGGAAAGGGCTGTGTCAGGGTGTGAGTTAGCTAAAGGGGGAGGTGTGGGTGAAAAAGTGGTGGCGAAAGCCTGAATGGACACACGCTTCATGGGTCGGATAACCGAGAAGGTAGGTGGCAGTGCTGGAGGTGGCTTGGCCTGAGGGGTAGAGAGGGTGAGCTGGGAGGAAAGGAGAAAGTGATCACTCTAGGAGGGAGGAGTGGAGAGAGGCATAGAAAGGGGAAGGTCTACAGCAATCAGAACATCCAGAGTGTTCCGTGCAGAGTGAGTCAGGCCAGAGGGGAGATAGAGAGTGAGAGAGAGCCGCAGAGGTTGCGAAAGAGTCCACAGAAAGGACAGGAAGCATCCAAGTGGATGTTAAAGTCTCCAAGAAGGAGGAGTTGAGTGGTTGAGACAAGGAGGGAAGAGGAGAGGTCCACCCACTCAGGGAGGAAGGAGGCAATCTGACTATGTGGCCGATAGATGATAGCCACTTTAAGGGAATGGCCAGGAGAGAGAGAGAGCCTGCAGATGAGACATTTGAAAGAGGAGTAGGCCTGCATAGGAATGGCAGAGGCAGGAATACAATCAGGGAAGATAAGGGCTACACCCCTTCTGGAATGGTTGGACCTGGGCGCACAGAGTATCTTTTAGACATCGAGGAGGAGAGTGTCAAAGCTTGTGACAGAGCTGGCCATGAACCGTGTCTCAGTGAAACCGAGGACATCAAGGTCATGTTCTTCCAGGAGGCGGCAGATGTCAGAGGAGTGTTTGACAGCAGAGCGAGAGTTGAGAGTGGTAATATGGAGAAGGTTGCTGTCCTTGAAAGACTTCTGGGGAGGGGTAAAAATCAGAGGTATGCCCTGTGGAGGTGTAGAAAAAGCCACAGGGAGGGCAGAAGAGGAAGAAGGAGAGGGCAAGGTAGCCAAGGAGGAGACAGCAGGAGGAGGCAAGGAAGCCGTGAGGGGAAGAGTGGGGATAGCAGGAGAGAAAAGGAAATTGATGAGCTGCGGGAAGCGTCTATCAAAGAGATGAAGGTTGGCCCGAAGGCCTTCGACCAAGACGGTTCCATTCAGGTAAACATTAATGATGACCTTAGAGGAGTAGAAAGGGCCAGGATGGCCTCCCATTGGGTGCCACCATTAACAGGAGAAGAAGAGAAAGGAGAAAGCACAGAGACCATATGAAGAGTCCATAGGTCTGGCAAGGGAACAACAAAAGGATGTTGGTGAGTGTTTGCCTGGAGGAGGCACTGATATAGGTGTCAGCGTTAGGAAGGCCTTAGCTGGAGACTAAGATGTCCTTTTTAAACTTCTTCCAACCAGATTTATTGAAGAGAGCAGGATAGTTGATAGAGAAGCAGTTAGAAAAGATAGGAGAAATAGAGAGCACCATAGAGTAGGTAGGGAGAGGATATAAGAAGAAAGGGGGTGGGAGGGGAAGGGAAGCCGGGAGACACTAGGGAAGGCCACATGGACTGGTGCAAGCAGACGAGACAAAGAGGGATGAGACAATAGTCGACAATTGTACAATATGACAAGAGTTAAGACAATAATGGAGCAGTATGCTAAATGAGCGATTTGCTAAGAAGACAAAACCAAAACAACAAGGATAAAGTACTTGGCATATGTGGACCTAGAGGAAGGAAAAGTGCAAAGGAACACACAGCAGTATAGAAAGGACAGGGCAGTCTGTGAGGTGAATACAAAAACCACAGAAAACCAACACAGGAGAAATCGCCGGAAGCGGACTTAGATGAGGGAGGAATACAAGGATAAATACAGGCAGTGTAAGCAGAACAGTGAAAGTAGACCTATATGAGGGAAGAATAAGGAGAAATACAGGTAATGTAAGCAAAACAGGGCAGTCAGCGAGGAAAAACAACAGCAATGAAGTGAAATGACCTAGGGAGGCAAGGATATGGCAGAAACAGGACAGTAGGACAAACAGTGATCCGGGCAGTTCAGGCAGAGCAGAGAGTGCGTGGGAGCATGGGGTGAGAGGGGGTCGCCAGGAAGTGCGCGAAACACATGGTCCGGAATGCGAGGAAGTTCTGAGGACACGCGAAGAGGGAGATGGGAGGAACCAGGCAGTCAAGGATTGTGAGGGACCACACGGGCAATGCGAGGCAATGCATGGGGCATACGGTCAAGGAACACTGGGAAGTTGCGAGGACACGTGATCGGGGAGTTGCTAGGAACCACGCAGTCAAGGGTTGTGAGGAACCACACGGGCAAGTGCGAGGCAGGGAATCACTAGGAAGTTACAAGGACACATGATAGGTGGAGTTGCGAGGAACCACGCAGTCAAGGATTGCGAGGGACCAAGTGGGTGGGGCGAGGAAATGTGTAGGGCACAAGGTCAGGAACGCAAGGAAGTTGCGAGGACACGCAATGAGGGAGATGCAAAGAACCATGCAGTCAAGGATTGCGAGGGACCACACGAGCAGCACAAGGCAATGCACTGGGCACGCAGTCAGGAATGCGAGGAAGCTGCAAGGGCACACGATGAGGGAGATGCAAGGAACCATGCAGTCAAGGATTGTGAGGGTCCACACGGGCAAGTGCAAGGTAGGAAATTGGGAAGAAGTTATGAGGACACGTGAAAGGGGGAGTTGCAAGAAACCATGCAATCGAGGATTGCGAATAACAACACGGGCTGGGCGCGAGGCAAGCGTGGAGCACGTGGTCAGGAGAACGCAAAGCAGGTGACGTGGACATGCAATCAAGGAATTGTGAGGGACCAGGCAGACTATGGGGGGTCACGCAGGAGAGGGGGTAAATAAAATGCACCAGGCGAGGCTGGAGGGTGTGGGAGGAGGGCAAGAAAGTGCAGAGCAGCAAGCAACTCCTAAATTCTTACCTGGTGGCCGCAGACACGAGGGTGAAATGTCTGCACTCACAGTCTACGCCGCAGACCCCTTCATAGCCAAACACCTGTGTTGCTCAGCACCACGGTCTTGTCCTGCGAGGGCTTTCCAACAAAGGGTCCCGAACCTCAGATTATATAGGCTTGGTAGCATAGACATAACAAAAGTGTTACGTGGACATCAGGCAACGTCTCCTGCGAACCTGCATCGCTCAACACCACGGCCTTGACCTGTGAGGGCTTTGCCGCAGAGGGTCCCAAACCTCGGATTATATAGGCTTAGTAGCATGGACGTAACAAACGTGTTCTGTGGAAATCGGGCAGTGTCTCCTGCAAACCTGCGTTGTTCAACACAGCGGCCTTGTCCTGCGAGGGCTTTGCCACAGAGGGTCCGAAACCTTGGATTATATAGGCTCGGTAGCATGGACGTAGAAAACATGTTACGTGGAAATTGGGCAGTGTCTCCTGTGAACCTGCATTGCTCAACACAGCGTGAAAGATCAGCAAGGAATATCGAGGCTTAGTACCACCAAAAATTGAAGCCGTCAGTCACCAAGTCAAAGTTATGAATATAACTTTATTCTGTACAGATTCAAATTTCAAAGCAGATAGCTATCTGGCTCCCAAGTGCCTCGCAGTGTGTACCAGCAGACACTGTGAGGGGAGTGAGTACTGGTCATCACAAAGCATGCA
The DNA here is from genome assembly GCF_040938575.1 of Ambystoma mexicanum. Taxonomy (NCBI): domain Eukaryota; kingdom Metazoa; phylum Chordata; class Amphibia; order Caudata; family Ambystomatidae; genus Ambystoma; species Ambystoma mexicanum. The sequence continues at coordinate 61,805,248 of NC_090928.1, forward strand.
GTGTTTATACACAGTCCTGGTCATAGCCCATCCCTTCTCCAAACTAATAAGTTACAAATGTGGGTTCATGCCCAGTTCACATAACAAATATAACAATATTAGTATACACTTTTGACATGTTGTCCTTTCCTTGAATATTCAATGGTAATGTTGGTTCTCCAGCTTAGGTTCAAGAAACAAATTCAATAGTCTATTGCTAAGGCACATAGTTTTAGTTTGTCTACCATTCAGTTCTGATGTTTGTATATGGCTGATGCTATTGATGCAGACAACACTTTGAATTGAGGTTCACTGTGGCTCCAAGGTTCCTTAAAGTTACTGGCAAACTTTGTTGTACTCAGCTGTGTAGATCTTTCCATGTTTCTTGAGCTTTAGGATAAGGCCTTTTCCAAGAAAAGCACAATGGATTTCTTCCAGAAGTCATCGCATTAGTTACTTTGCATTGTATGTCACTGTTTAGGGTGGATGAGTCTGTAGGCATAGATAACACTTTGAATGTGAGTTCATTCTGACTACAAGGTCTCTTTGCACAGAACAAATAGTCTGCTCTTTGCAGCTCTAGTGTTCACATAGGCTCAAAGGTCAGTCTGCTCTGGCAGCTGAAAACATGGTTAATCATTTCTAAACAGAGACCAAGAGTCAGAATCAAAATGGCAGATGTTTTCCAAAATGACGGCACAGTCAATTCTGTCTAGATCTAGTTAAGCATAGTTTTTTAATACAAATGCGAAATGGCTTAGGCCAATGTTTATAATCAGGCAGTATTTATGCGAATATGGTTGAACAAACCCTCCTTTTGGCCTAAGCCAAGACCATAATTCAAACATTCTGACCATACGATGACCATGTGTCATAATCAGAACACTCTGAGTGGCAGGATTCAAAAACATCAATTGCCATTAACTCCTTAATAGTTATTTCCTGCATTACTAAGGCATTGGTTGCTTTTTCAGGCATTTGTATCTTAGGTCCTAGTGTACCTACAGCTTGTGCACAACATCCTCCTATCATGGAACATAAGACAGGGAGGCATTGTACACAACATCAACAGAACAGGAGAATACCAAGAATCACCATTAAGACTGCAAAGATCTTCCAACCCCATGATCGTAACAAGTCCCAGAACCAAGTACTAAGATTCCAGTTTCCCTCTGGGACATGTACTTCAATACTCAAGGTATGTAGATTTTGAATTGCCTTGAATATGGTAGGGGAGGAGTTGGGTGCAAACACACAGCATGCAGATCCTACCAATTTGCATACCCCACCACGCTCAGCTAGAATGACGTCTAACACCATTCTATTTTGAAGGGCTACTGACCTAATTGACTTTTGCTCTAGCGTCATGTTTACAAAATATTATTTTCCAGTACTCTTGTTAGTCTTCTGATATCCTCAGAATTCATTATTTGACCCCAGAATGGCACGATGGATTTTGCTACATCACCCAAAACTTTCAAAGGTGTATCACCATTCTCATCTCGCCTTGGACGAGCTCTAGAAATCTCAAAGGTGGTAGCAACATAAACTCCTGGCAATAAAATACCCAAGTAACAAGTACCCTGCCAATCTCTATGTAACCATGGGTAAGCCTCATTGCCACAAACAAAATAAACAGGATCTCCTACATACAAGGGTCTATCCTCACTGGTTAAATTTGCAATGGTAGTACAACCCTCAAATGTACCCATTGGCTGGAAACCCTTTCTCTGTATGCAGAATGGGACAGTTTGGACTATGGTTGATAGTATTAGCGGGAGACGTGGCATCCCAGTTGCCTACGGGAGCCATTTTGAAAGAGATCAATAATTGAAAAGGTCTAGAGAGTCTATCAGAAGACCTAATAGAAGAAACATTGAGTTTGCTCCTATTTGCAAAGAGGGAACATCCCAAAGGTGTTAGGACTCATTTCTCAAACTCATTCAGATTGGTCCCATCAAAGTTCCCAGAAATACTGTCATTCCAACGACCAAAGAATAGTGCCCTTACTGAGGCGTAGCAAGCAGTAGTTAAAGGAAGAGGATGAATATACCAGCCCATCTCTTTTTCCCCGTGCTGTGGCAAGTGTGAACACACCCAGCAATTTGTTCTGTTCATAATCGCACGGGTCGCATTCATGATCATTAAGAGAGTATTATTATGATACCCCTGTCTATGTTGGGAGTCTCAAGGAGGAAGAGTGTGCAGAGGCACGAAGGTGAAGACACACTGAGAACGATTTCAGTAGGTAACAAAGTCTCAAGTGGATGCACCCCTTCCAGATACCAAAACCCAAGCGAGAATGCAATTGTCAGACAAATTAGCATTGTAATCAAAAAACAATGGGTCCTCAGGGACCATGATCTCTGATGAACAGATTCTCTGTCACCCACAGGACCGGTGCTTGTTCCACACAAGTAGATTTAGGAAAGGACATTGTTTCTCAGAGTCTGTTTAGAAGCCTCTCCGTCAGGCTCTTTTAGTTCATCCGTCGGGGCCCCTGACCATGTGGCCTATTTTGATTGAAGGTAACTTTACCGGTCCCCACCTCTTATTTATTTTTCAGCAGAAGAGTGACAAGGGACTGGCTCAACGATGATCTCTCGTAGGCACAGCCAATGCCATGCTGTAAGTCCGGTGTCTTGGACATAGATCGACCTCAAGACTCCAGGTACGGTGTGATCTGCAAACAGAGTGCGAACAGAGTGTCCTGAAGGAAGTGATGAAGCAGAGGCAAGATTGCTCACTGGTGCAGAAAGATCCAAAGAAGAACTTGAAGGCAAAGTGGCACTCTCCCCAGGCCCCACGGGCTCAGGAAGGATTTCCAGGACACCCTTGGTGTCAGTAAGAACAGATTTGTGATGAGGAACAGAGCGAACAATCTCCTTCTCTTCTCCTTCATCATGAGGCAGAGAAAAAGGTATCTTCTTGATGTGCATTGCGTGAATCCAGTGTCTCTTTCCTTCTACTTGCCAATAGGACTTGGAACGGTCCTTTCCAGCAAGGTGCAAGACAGGATGATCTTTCAAATTACTTAGGGAGCACCCAGTCGCCGGGTTAAAGTCGATGACCTGGCCCCTAGTATGTTACTGGGAGGGCTTCTCGCACCTGTTGATAAATCAAATACAAGTTTTGAGTTAACTGGTCACAGTACTCAGAAAGGAGCAAATGCTCTATATCTTTTAGTAACTTGGGCTCTGGTATCTGAAAAAGGCATAGAAGGGAGGCCTAAACTTCCCCTTGGTGTTGGTGTTCCTTTCCCAATATTATGCTGTAGGTGTACCATGTAATTTTGGACAACACGCTGAGCAGTCTTTGGAATATTTACATTTACCCAGACATGTTCTAACAGTTTACAAATTTTTCTAGCACATATATGAGTTGGGCCATGAGCCATCGTAACCATAGCGGTGACATATGCATCAGGTTGCATCCATCTTTTCTTGTGCATTATCTATCCAACAACTTTCATCGTCTAAACTTGCTAAATCCTCAGTCCTTTTCTTAAGCTCTTCTGGAGTGGCATTAGCCTGAATGTCTTTTATACAATCAATTCCTTTGTCTATTACACAAGTGTTGGTGACTTCTCTCATTATATACATTTCAGAATACAAATCAGTGGCAGTCTGTTTGGCTATCCTGTCAGAAAAAGCATTTCCTCTCCCCACATCATCTGTTACTTTCTGGTGTGCTGTGCACATCATTATTGCTAGTTGAGTAGGAAGCGCAAGTGCTGAGAGTAGCCGAACTATCAAAGTGCCATGTTTTATCTTAGTTCCATATGAGGTCAAGAAACCTCTTTCTGCCCATAATCTACCGAAGGTATGAACCACCCCATAGGCACACTCACTGTCTGTAAATATATTCACACTAAGCCCTTTGGAAAGTTCACAAGCTCGAGTAAATGCAATAATCTCTGCGACCTGCGCGGAGTTATGCAGAATTCCTTTGGTTTCCACAATAGTGCTTAAGCAGTAGTTTGAAGCAGGAGCCATTGCAAAACAGCTCCCCTTGTAGATCTTTTAATGGTGTATCATTTAAATCAATTCTGCCTTTAGTCTCGTGTTCTGTGGTATAGAGGCAGTCATGTGACATCTTGTCACTGCAAGCAATTTCTTGCAGAAGAGGCAATAGTTTGGCCGGATTTAATGCGCAACATCTCTCAATTTGGATATGCGGTGCAAATAGAATCAACTCGTACCTTGTTAATCATGCTGATGTGAGATGTTGCGTTTGCGTTCTGTTTAATAGAACGTCTTCAGAGTGAGGTACCATCACGGTTAGGGGGTGACCCAGAACCATACCCTCACTTTCTTTTACAGATGCAGCGGCAGCAGGAACAGCTCCCAAACATCTCAGCAAAGCACATGCAACAGGATCAAGCATGGAGGAAAAATAACCACATGGTCAATTATTCCCCCCATGTTCCTGCGTTAAAACAGCCAAGACACATCCTTCACATTCATGCACTTACAAAACAAAGGCCTTTTCATAATTTGGTGTGCCCAAAACTGGCGTTGAACACAACGCAGCCTTGAGCAGATCAAAAGCTTTCTGGCAATCCATGTTCCACGGTAAAGGCAAAGAAATGCCCTTCTTTGTTAATGCCAACATTGGTCTTATCATTAATGAGAGGATAGGGATCCACTATCTACAGTACGAAGTCCTGCCTATCAAAGCTCTGACTTTCTTCTGTGTATTTGGGACAGACATGCTACAGATGCTTTGTATCCATTCATGTGTCAGTCTTCTTCCCTCCTTCGACAGAGGTAGCCTAAATAGGCGACCTCCTGTTGACACTATTGAAACATTTTTAGTGAAGCCTTATGCCCATGTTCTGCTAGATGTGTAAGCAACAGCATGGTGCCCTCCTTGCAAGTAACTTCAGAATCCTCAGCTAAAAGTAGATAGTCCACATACTGTAACAATGTGCAAGTAGAAGGTAACTCAAGTGTATCAAGCTGTTCCTTCAATGCTCTACTATAGACATTATAGTCATTCTCTAATGACTTCTAATCGCCTAATTACCTACAATGCCTGTTCCCACCAGCCCATCTACCCTAATGTATATCATCCGCATCCTTAGAATTGTAATTGCTCATATGTTTTACTGCCCTCTAATGTCATTTGTAATTTAATTTTTCCTGTTATTCAATGCTTTTATGTATTATCTTGTAACTTGTTCAAATTGTAACTTTGTAAGCTTTGCACCTTCTTACTGCTGTGCCCTGTTACCTTCGGGTCTGGTGCGAATTAAAAATGAATAAACAAACAAACAAACAAAGAAACAAACAAAGAAACAAACAAACATAGATGCTTGGACTCTCAGTGTACCCTTGTGGCACACATGTAAATGTAATCACCTTAGGAGCGACCTCCTAAGGTGAACGCAAACAAATATCTACTGTCAACATGTACAGGAATACTGAAAAAAACATTCTTTAAATCCACAACACTAAAATGAGTAGTTGAAGCTGGAATCATTGTCAATATTGTCAATATTGTAGTCACATCAGGTACAATCAGTGTACCTCGCAGTGTCTCTTGAGTGGGCAAGGACATTCGAATCCTGCAACCCTGTGGGACAGTCATGTCTGTCAAATCACTCCAAATATCAGCTAAATGCTTTCCCATCCCCTTTATCAAAATAGCCTGTTCGGGAATACTTTCTTGAATAGAAATCACAACTAAAACAGCTGAACAGAGACCAAGAGTCAGAATCAAAATGGAGATGTTTTCCAAAATGGCTACAAAGTCAAATTCTGTCTAGATCTAGTTATGTATAGGTTTTTAATACAAATGCGAAATGGCTTAGGCCAATGTTTATAATCAGGCAGTATTTATGCAAATATGGTTTAACAAGCGGCCTTGTCCTGTGAGGGCTTTTAGTATACAAAGGTCCCTATTAGAATAGAGGATAAGCTCTGTGACACTCATTTGTCACATAGACTTTCTGTACATAAAAAAATAAAAAGTTATAAATTGCACTATAAATCAAAAATTTGAAATGTCACCTTTCTATTTGAATCGTGAACTCCACTAGGATGAAGAATCAATATGTGCCGAAAAAGCACTTAGCTATACAAAATTTCATGAAAAAATAATATTTGTCTCCATTTGGACCACAACACTGTTAAGCAGCATGTTAAATTCTGTATGCACTGTATGTGTATAATACTAGTACAATACGTAACACCATACCAAAGTGGTGTTCCCATCAGAAGATGCTACACGAGAAGGGCACCACATTGTAGCAAGTGTATTTACACATATGAAATGGCATTTGCGGGAGCATCACTGTGTAACGTCACAAGCTATGTATCGCGTAATAACGTGATTGAGCGTCATATTCTTAATATTGCTTTACTTTTATGCATTGTCTACAGCACCATTTCCAATGGTTATTGTTTTTTTTGTTTAATACATCGTTATGTATTCCTTGCTTTAGTGTATGTTGTAATGTGGATGCCATGGGGATAAGTGTGTATGTTGTGTGTGTGCAAGATAATGTTGCCAGCCATATTGTTGCTTTACTGTTTTACAGGTTACATATATGGAGTGGTGGCATATGTGTGTATCATTTAACATGTGTTGTTCTTTTACTGCATACTCAGTTAGGGTGCACGGGTGTTGCTTGCGTGTTCATCTTAGCTGCATATGATTGGCATATATTGTTCATATATTTTTTGTACCTAAATGTTATTGTTTTTGTGCATGCATCATTTTATTTATTGATTTAGTTGTTTAAACAATTTTTCAATATAATTCATATTAGAAAAATATAAAAGATTATACAAAAGACAAAAAACAAGAATCTTCTTAATATGAAACAAGTCCTAAATCTCCATATGATGTTAAGTCATTCCATCATTAATTCATTATTAATCAAACCATAATACATGTAAAAGTTAAGTCATTAATATTCTCCTAAAACCTAATGAAGCTAATCTACGATTCTTCCAGCTTGTGTGCTAGTATAGTTCACTATCGCCAATCTAACTGATGTTCTTTCAGCATTGTATAGGGCATTCCATAGTGCTTCTGATGTTAATAAACGATATATATCAAAAAAATGTTCAAAGTATTTCTTCCTTAACATAGTTAATTGGGAGCAGTCCATAATCAGATGGATAAGGGTTTCTGGTTCAGCCGAGTTTTCACAAAAACGACATATATTAGTACTAGCCGGAATTAACAACCATGTGGCTAATACCTCTTTGGAGTGCCAGATATTTCATCTAAATCTAATAAATAGATTGCAATATTTCGCACATGGGAATTTGCACTCGTATGATTCTGGCACTTTGTTTTTTTTTAATCTACTGAGGTGTAAACCTTCAGGTGTTTCCGGTTTAAACATTCTGCTCGAGTATTGATCCAATCCCATTCCCAGATCTTTTTCTTCGCCTCGTTCGGATTATGTATATCATCAGAAACATCGGCTGCTGTCAGAAACTCTTGGACTTTAGACCACCATATGCTCATGTTCCTATGATCTGTTGTTTTTTTGTATTTCGCCAATACATCTAACAATCAATTATGTTTACAACTCATTATACATTTTCTATAAAGGCTACACACTTTCCACATGTGCATGGTATATCATGAAATTAGTCCCAATTCGAACCTTAGAATACACATAGAGACAGTTTTCGGTAATCTTAGCATTTTTTCCCAAAGGAACCTTCAATAATGGTCCAGTACACATGACCACGCCATTTACGAGTTTCAGCACCATATGTAGTCGACAGCACAGCTTTTTGTCTGTAAAATGTCATTACTGGAAGCAAGGAAAACCTGCCATTTCTCTGGTTTATTACAGATGCCTGTGCCACAGCATTTTGCATTTTTTTGATATGTCAGAATAATAAGGAGCATCTGAAATCAGATCACTAACAATGAGCCCCAAATATTTGTACTTGTCGACCAATTTCAAAGGCTATTGCTATAACTTCCACTACAAAGTATTTCCCTTGATTTTATGAGTCGTGTCAAAGAAAATAATCTTGGATTTTACAAAATTGATAATCAGTTCATTTCTTCAGACGTACCTGTCCAATTCATTCAGAAGAGCCTGTAATCCCTGTGGCATCTTTGCCAGCAGAACTAAATCATCGGCATAGAAGAGCCAGGGGATTGCATGCTAACCCAAACATGGGGAATCAGAAATGACACTAAGAAAACCTTGACTAATGTCCGAAATTAAGAAATTAAATAATGACGATGCCAATAAATACCCCTGTTTGAGATCTATGTGTGTTTTTATAGAGATTGAGAGTCTACCATCCAGGGAACGTCTAATTTGAACCATAGTGTTCGAATGAAATTCTCTTATCCAATGTTGGAGGTGATAAGGACATTCAGCTTTGGACAGTTTGTGGAATAGCATCTCCCTTGACACAGAATCAAACGCAGTTTGAAAGTCAATAAAGGCAGCATAATGAGGCTGTTGTTTCTGCCCTTCTTGATGTTTGATGGCATGCAAGGTGTGAAGATTAATGTACGTCCCAAGATCTGGCATAAATCCGGATTGAAAAGGATCATGAATATTGTTTTTCTCTGCACCGGTCAAGAATTCTTTCAATATGAGGCGTACAAAAAGCTTTGTTGGGATGTCCAACAATGCCACTGGTCTATAGTTTGTGGGGCATGTTTGATCGCCCTTTTTGTAAATTTGCACAATCAGAGATTTTTGCCAAGTTGGTGGAATATGGCGCAAGTGATGACCTGGGAAAATATCATGCAAAGAATCCTTGCTCAAGCTTGCAGATGAACTTTTAACATACTGTTGGACAAGCCATCCGGGCCTGGCACACGGGAGGTGGATAGTTTAGATATTTGTAACATGAGCTCAGACAGAATTATCTCTGTGTTATATGTATTGGTAATACTTGGAGGGTATTCCACCCTAGGGGAAGCGGCATAAAGAGAATTATAATATTGGACCCACATTGATTCTGGCACTGCATTTATTTGCATCGGGGTCTGTGCAGGTGAGGTGATTTTCTTCTTAAGGCCCCATATTAAGGTCAAGCTTTTAGATGTTACATCGTGTAACATTGTTTGAGCATCAGCCAAATACATATTTGTTCTTCTCACTTTCACCCAATTTACACATTTAATTTTGAGCTTTTTGAGGCAGGAATACACTCAGGGAAGATAAGGGCTACACCCCTTCTGGAATGGTTGGACCTGGGCGCACAGAGTATCTTTTAGACATCGAGGAGGAGAGTGTCAAAGCTTGTGACAGAGCTGGCCATGAACCGTGTCTCTGTGAAACCGAGGACATCAAGGTCATGTTCTTCCAGGAGGCGGCAGATGTCAGAGGAGTGTTTGACAGCAGAGCGAGATTTGAGAGTGGTAATATGGAGAAGGTTGCTGTCCTTGAAAGACTTCTGGGGAGGGGTACAAATCAGAGGTACGCCCTGTGGAGGTGTAGAAAAAGCCACAGGGAGGGCAGAAGAGGAAGAAGGAGAGGGCAAGGTAGCCAAGGAGGAGACAGCAGAAGGAGGCAAGGAAGCCGTGAGGGGAAGAGTGGGGATAGCAGGAGAGAAAAGGAAATTGATGAGCTGCGGGAAGCGTCTATCAAAGAGATGAAGGTTGGCCCGAAGGCCTTCGACCAAGACGGTTCCATTCAGGTAAACATTAATGATGACCTTAGAGGAGTAGAAAGGGCCAGGATGGCCTCCCATTGGGTGCCACCATTAATAGGAGAAGAAGAGAAAGGAGAAAGCACAGAGACCATATGAAGAGTCCATAGGTCTGGCAAGGGAACAACAAAAGGATGTGGTGAGTGTTTGCCTGGAGGAGGCACTGATATAGGTGTCAGCGATAGGAAGGCCTTAGCTGGAGACCAAGATGTCCTTTTTAAACTTCTTCCTACCAGATTTAGTGAAGAGAGCAGGATAGTTGATAGAGAAGCAGTTAGAAAAGATAGGAGAAATAGAGAGCACCATAGAGTAGGTAGGGAGAGGATATAAGTAGAAAGGGGGTGGGAGGGGAAGGGAAGCCGGGAGACACTAGGGAAGGACACACGGACTGGTGCAAGCAGACGAGACAAAGAGGGATGAGACAATAGTCGACAATTGTACAATATGACAAGAGCTAAGACAATAATGGAGCAGTATGCTAAATGAGCGATTTGCTAAGAAGACAAAACCAAAACAACAAGGATAAAGTACTTGGCATATGTGGACCTAGAGGAAGGAAAAGTGCAAAGGAACACACAGCAGTATAGAAAGGACAGGGCAGTCTGTGAGGTGAATACAAAAACCACAGAAAACCAACACAGGAGAAATCGCCGGAAGCGGACTTAGATGAGGGAGGAATACAAGGATAAATACAGGCAGTGTAAGCAGAACAGTGAAAGTAGACCTATATGAGGGAAGAATAAGGAGAAATACAGGCAATGTAAGCAAAACAGGGCAGTCAGCGAGGAAAAACAACAGCAATGAAGTGAAATGACCTAGGGAGGCAAGGATATGGCAGAAACAGGACAGTAGGACAAACAGTGATCCGGGCAGTTCAGGCAGAGCAGAGAGTGCGTGGGAGCATGGGGTGAGAGGGGGTCGCCAGGAAGTGCGCGAAACACATGGTCCGGAATGCGAGGAAGTTCTGAGGACACGCAAAGAGGGAGATGGGAGGAACCAGGCAGTCAAGGATTGTGAGGGACCACACGGGCAATGCGAGGCAATGCACGGGGCATACGGTCAAGGAACACTGGGAAGTTGCGAGGACACGTGATCGGGGAGTTGCTAGGAACCACGCAGTCAAGGGTTGCGAGGAACCACACGGGCAAGTGCGAGGCAGGGAATCACTAGGAAGTTACGAGGACACATGATAGGTGGAGTTGCGAGAAACCACGCAGTCAAGGATTGCGAGGGACCAAGTGGGTGGGGCGAGGAAATGTGTAGGGCACAAGGTCAGGAACGCAAGGAAGTTGCGAGGACACGCAATGAGGGAGATGCGAAGAACCATGCAGTCAAGGATTGTGAGGGACCACACGGGCAAGTGCAAGGTAGGAAATTGGGAAGAAGTTATGAGGAAACGTGAAAGGGGGAGTTGCAAGAAACCATGCAATCGAGGATTGCGAATAACAACACGGGCTGGGCGCGAGGCAAGCGTGGAGCAAGTGGTCAGGAGAACGCAAAGCAGGTGACGTGGACATGCAATCAAGGAATTGTGAGGGACCAGGCAGACTATGGGGGGTCACGCAGGAGAGGGGGTAAATAAAATGCATGAGGCGAGGCTGGAGGGTGTGGGAGGAGGGCAAGAAAGTGCAGAGCAGCAAGCAACTCCTAAATTCTTACCTGGTGGCCACAGACACGAGGGTGAAATGTCTGCACTCACAGTCTACGCTGCAGACCCCTTCATAGCCAAACACCTGTGTTGCTCAGCACCACAGTCTTGTCCTGCGAGGGCTTTCCAACACAGGGTCCCAAACCTCAGATTATATAGGCTTGGTAGCATGGACATAACAAAAGTGTTACGTGGACATCAGGCAACGTCTCCTGCGAACCTGCATCGCTCAACACCACGGCCTTGACCTGTGAGGGCTTTGCCGCAGAGGGTCCCAAACCTCAGATTATATAGGCTTAGTAGCGTGGACGTAACAAACGTGTTCTGTGGAAATCGGGCAGCGTCTCCTGCAAACCTGCGTTGCTCAACACAGCGGCCTTGTCCTGCGAGGGCTTTGCCACAAAGGGTCCGAAACCTTGGATTATATAGGCTCAGTAGCATGGACGTAACAAACATGTTACGTGGAAATTGGGCAGTGTCTCCTGTGAACCTGCATTGCTCAACACAGCGTGAAAGATCAGCAAGGAATATCGAGGCTTAGTACCACCAAAAATTGAAGCCGCCAGTCACCAAGTCAAAGTTATGAATATAACTTTATTCTGTACAGATTCAAATATCAAAGCAGATAGCTATTTGGCTCCCAAGCGCCTCGCAGTGTGTACCAGCAGACACTGTGAGGGGAGTGAGTACTGGTCATCACAAAGCATGCAGTGTTTATACACAGTCCTGGTCATAGCCCATCCCTTCTCCAAACTAATAAGTTACAAATGTAGGTTCATGCCCAGTTCACATAACAAATATAACAATATTTGTATACACTTTTGACATGTTGTCCTTTCCTTGAAGATTCAATGGTAATGTTTGTTCTCCAGCTTAGGTTCAAGAAACAAATTCAATAGTTTATTGCTAAGGCACATAGTTTTAGTTTGTCTACCATTCATTTCTGATGTTTGTATATGGCTGATGCTATTGATGCAGACAACACTTTGAATTGAGGTTCACTGTGGCTCCAAGGTTCCTTAAAGTTATTGGCAAACTTTGTTGTACTCAGCTGTGTAGATCTTTCCATGTTTCTTGAGCTTTAGGATAAGGCCTTTTCCAAGAAAAGCACAATGGATTTCTTCCAGAAGTCATCGCATTAGTTACTTTGCATTGTATGTCACTGTTTGAGGGTGGATGAGTCTGTAGACATAGATAACACTTTGAATGTGAGTTCATTCTGACTACAAGGTCTCTTTGCACAGAACAAATAGTCTGCTCTTTGCAGCTCTAGTGTTCACATAGGCTCAAAGGTCAGTCTGCTCTGGCAGCTGAAAACATGGTTAATCATTTCTAAACAGAGACCAAGAGTCAGAATCAAAATGGCAGATGTTTTCCAAAATGACGGCACAGTCAATTCTGTCTAGATCTAGTTAAGCATAGGTTTTTAATACAAATGCGAAATGGCTTAGGCCAATGTTTATAATCAGGCAGTATTTATGTGAATATGGTTTAACAAACCCTCCTTTTGGCCTACGCCAAGAGCATAATTCAAACATTCTGACCATACGATGACCATGTGTCATAATCAGAACACTCTGAGTGGCTGGATTCAAAAACATCAATTGCCATTAACTCCTTAATAGTTATTTCCTGCATTACTAAGGCATTGGTTGCTTTTTCAGGCATTTGCATCTTAGGTCCTAGTGTACCTACAGCTTGTGCACAACATCCTCCTATCATGGAACATAAGACAGGGAGGCATTGTACACAACAACAACAGAACAGGAGAATACCAAGAATCACCATTAAGACTGCAAAGATCTTCCAACCCCATGATCGTAACAAGTCCCAGAACCAAGTACTAAGATTCCAGTTTCCCTCTGGGACATGTACTTCAATACTCAAGGTATGTAGATTTTGAATTGCCTTGAATATGGTGGGGGAGGAGTCGGGTGCAAACACACAGCATGCAGATCCTACCATTTTGCATACCCCACCACGCTCAGCTAGAATGACGTCTAACACCATTCTATTTTGAAGGGCTACTGACCTAATTGACTTTTGCTCTAGCGTCATGTTTACAAAATATTATTTTCCAGTACTCTTGTTAGTCTTCTGATATCCTCAGAATTCATTATTTGACCCCAGAATGGCACGATGGATTTTGCTACATCACCCAAGACTTTCGAAGGTGTATCACCATTCTCATCTCGCCTTGGACGAGCTCTAGAAATCTCAAAGGTGGTAGCAACATAAACTCCTGGCAATAAAATACCCAAGTAACAAGTACCCTGCCAATCTCTAGGTAACCATGGGTAAGCCTCATTGCCACAAACAAAATAAACAGGATCTCCTACATTCAAGGGTCTATCCTCACTGGTTAAATTTGCAATGGTAGTACAACCCTCAAATGTACCCATTGGCTGGAAACCCTTTCTCTGTATGCAGAATGGGACAGTTTGGACTATGGTTGATAGTATAAGCGGGAGACGTGGCATCCCGGTTGCCTACGGGAGCCATTTTGAAAGAGATCAATAATTGAAAAGGTCTAGAGAGTCTATCAGAAGACCTAATAGAAGAAACATTGCGTTTGCTCCTATTTGCAAAGAGGGAACATCCCAAAGGTGTTAGGACTCATTTCTCAAACTCATTCAGATTGGTCCCATCAAAGTTCCCAGAAATACTGTCATTCCAACGACCAAAGAATAGTGCCCTTACTGAGGCGTAGCAAGCAGTAGTTAAAGGAAGAGGATGAATATACCAGCCCATCTCTTTTTCCCCGTGCTGTGGCAAGTGTGAACACACCCAGCAATTCATTCTGTTCATAATCGCACGGGTCGCATTCATGATCATTAAGAGAGTATTATTATGATACCCCTGTCTATGTTGGGAGTCTCAAGGAGGAAGAGTGTGCAGAGGCACGAAGGTGAAGACACAGTGAGAACAATTTCAGTAGGTAACAAAGTCTCAAGTGGATGCACCCCTTCCAGATACCAAAACCCAAGCGAGAATGCAATTGTCAGACAAATTAGCATTGTAATCAAAAAACAATGGGTCCTCAGGGACCATGATCTCTGATGAACAGATTCTCTGTCACCCACAGGACCGGTGCTTGTTCCACACAATTAGATTTAGGAAAGGACATTGTTTCTCAGAGTCTGTTTAGAAGCCTCTCCGTCAGGCTCTTTTAGTTCATCCGTCGGGGCCCCTGACCACGTGGCCTATTTTGATTGAAGGTAACTTTGCCGGTCCCCACCTCTTATTTATTTTTCAGCAGAAGAGTGACAAGGGACTGGCTCAACGATGATCTCTCGTAGGCACAGCCAATGCCATGCTGTAAGTCCGGTATCTTGGACATAGATCGTACCTCAACACTCCAGGTACGGTGTGATCTGCAAACAGAGTGCGAACAGAGTGTCCTGAAGAAGTGATGAAGCAGAGGCAAGATTGCTCACTGGTGCAGAAAGATCCAAAGAAGAACTTGAAGGCAAGTGGCACTCTCCCCAGGCCCCACGGGCTCGGGAAGGATTTCCAGGACACCGTTGGTGTCAGTAAGAACAGATTTGTGATGAGGAACAGAGCGAACAATCTCCTTCTCTTCTCCTTCATCATGAGGCAGAGAAAAAGGTATCTTCTTGATGTGCATTGCGTGAATCCAGTGTCTCTTTCCTTCTACTTGCCAATAGGACTTGGAACGGTCCTTTCCAGCAAGGTGCAAGACAGGATGATCTTTCAAATTACTTAGGGAGCACCCAGTCGCCGGGTTAAAGTCGATGACCTGGCCCCTAGTATGTTACTGGGAGGGCTTCTTGCACCTGTTGATAAATCAAATACAAGTTTTGAGTTAACTGGTCACAGTACTCAGAAAGGAGCAAATGCTCTATATCTTTTAGTAACTTGGGCTCTGGTATCTGAAAAAGGCATAGAAGGGAGGCCTAAACTTCCCCTTGGTGTCGGTGTTCCTTTCCCAATATTATGCTGTAGGTGTACCATGTAATTTTGGACAACACGCTCAGCAGTCTTTGGAATATTTACATTTACCCAGACATGTTCTAACAGTTTACAAATTTTTCTAGCACATATATGAGTTGGGCCATGAGCCATCGTAACCATAGCAGTGACATATGCATCAGGTAGCATCCATCTTTTCTTGTGCATTATCTATCCAACAACCTTCATCGTCTAAACTTGCTAAATCCTCAGTCCTTTTCTTAAGCTCTTCTGGAGTGGCATTAGCCTGAATGTCTTTTATACAATCAATTCCTTTGTCTATTACACAAGTGTTGGTGACTTCTCTCATTATATACATTTCAGAATACAAATCAGTGGCAGTCTGTTTGGCTATCCTGTCAGAAAAAGCATTTCCTCTCCCCACATCATCTGTTACTTTCTGGTGTGCTGTGCACATCATTATTGCTAGTTGAGTAGGAAGCGCAAGTGCTGAGAGTAGCCGAACTATCAAAGTGCCATGTTTTATCTTAGTTCCATATGAGGTCAAGAAACCTCTTTCTGCCCATAATCTACCGAAGGTGTGAACCACCCCATAGGCATACTCACTGTCTGTAAATATATTCACACTAAGCCCTTTGGAAAGTTCACAAGCGCGAGTAAATGCAATAATCTCTGCGACCTGCGCGGAGTTATGCAGAATTCCTTTGGTTTCCACAATAGTGCTTAAGCAGCAGTTTGAAGCAGGAGCCATTGCAAAACAGCTCCCCTTGTAGATCTTTTAATGGTGTATCATTTAAATCAATTCTGCCTTTAGTCTCTTGTTCTGTGGTATAGAGGCAGTCATGTGACATCTTGTCACTGCAAGCAATTTCTTGCAGAAGAGGCAATAGTTTGGCCGGATTTAATGCGCAACATCTCTCAATTTGGATATGCGGTGCAAATAGAATCAACTCGTACCTTGTTAATCATGCTGATGTGAGATGTTGCGTTTGCGTTCTGTTTAATAGAACGTTTTCAGAGTGAGGTACCATCACGGTTAGGGGGTGACCCAGAACCATACCCTCACTTTCTTTTACAGATGCAGCGGCAGCAGGAACAGCTCCCAAACATCTCAGCAAAGCACATGCAACAGGATCAAGCATGGAGGAAAAATAACCACATGGTCTATTATTCCCCCCATGTTCCTGCGTTAAAACAGCCAAGACACATCCTTCACATTCATGCACTTACAAAACAAAGGCCTTTTCATAATTTGGTGTGCCCAAAACTGGCGTTGAACACAACGCAGTCTTGAGCAGATCAAAAGCTTTCTGGCAATCCATGTTCCACGGTAAAGGCAAAGAAATGCCCTTCTTTGTTAATGCCAACATTGGTCTTATCATTAATGAGAGGATAGGGATCCACTATCTACAGTACAAAGTCCTGCCTATCAAAGCTCTGACTTTCTTCTGTGTATTTGGGACAGACATGCTAAAGATGCTTTGTATCCATTCATGTGTCAGTCTTCTTCCCTCCTTCAACAGAGGTAGCCTAAATAGGCGACCTCCTGTTGACACTATTGAAACATTTTTAGTGAAGCCTTATGCCCATGTTCTGCTAGATGTGTAAGCAACAGCACGGTGCCCTCCTTGCAAGTAACTTCAGAATCCTCAGCTAAAAGTAGATAGTCCCCATACTGTAACAATGTGCAAGTAGAAGGTAACTCAAGTGTATCAAGCTGTTCCTTCAATGCTCTACTATAGACATTATAGTCATTCTCTAATGACTTCTAATCGCCTAATTACCTACAATGCCTGTTCCCACCAGCCCATCTACCCTAATGTATATCATCCGCATCCTTAGAATTGTAATTGCTCATATGTTTTACTGCCCTCTAATGTCATTTGTAATTTAATTTTTCCTGTTATTCAATGCTTTTATGTATTATCTTGTAACTTGTTCAAATTGTAACTTTGTAAGCTTTGCACCTTCTTACTGCTGTGCCCTGTTACCTTTGGGTCTGGTGCGAATTAAAAATGAATAAACAAACAAACAAAGAAACAAACAAAGAAACAAACAAACATAGATGCTTGGACTCTCAGTGTACCCTTGTGGCACACATGTAAATGTAATCACCTTAGGAGCGACCTCCTAAGGTGAACGCAAACAAATATCTACTGTCAACATGTACAGGAATACTGAAAAAAACATTCTTTAAATCCACAACACTAAAATGAGTAGTTGAAGCTGGAATCATTGTCAATATTGTCAATATTGTAGTCACATCAGGTACAATCAGTGTACCTCGCAGTGTCTCTTGAGTGGGCAAGGACATTCGAATCCTGCAACCCTGTGGGACAGTCATGTCTGTCAAATCACTCCAAATATCAGCTAAATGCTTTCCATCCCCTTTATCAAAATAGCCTGTTCGGGAATACTTTCTTGAATAGAAATCACAACTAAAACAGCTGATTCTTCACCTTCTTCTATATATTTCTTAGCCCATGCATACAATTCTCTTTTTCTAGCTTTGGATACTGCACTATGAGTCACTATTCTTGAAATAGCACCCGCTCCTTCAATCACTGAAAGTGGAGCAGAACCACTTGGAAAAGGAAATTCAGGCAAATCCTGTTCAATAGGTAGTGGAGATGCTACCGCTGGTGGTGGAGACGGAATTAAGGAAACAGTAACTATTGGTAAGGTTGGAGGTGCAGAAGGGGAGACTACAACAGAAAGAGGAACAACGACTGGAGGAGGAGCAACAACGGGAGGAACAGGAATAACAGAAATAACAATGGGAGGAGGTGCAACTTTGGGAAGAGGTGAAACAACAGGGAGAGTCACATAAGGAGGTGGTGCAGTAGCAACAGTCCTAAACTCATTTAAAAGCTTATCTATTAGTTTGTCTGAGGCATGAAAGTGCTGAGACTGATATATTTTCTGTACACCAAGTTGAAAAGCCCTATCCATACTTTGAATAGATTCTGACTGTTTCTGTTGATCATACAATAATCCCTTTCTGATTTAGACATATGTCTACGTGCATGTTTCTCTTTACTCTTAAGTTGTTGCATAGCTTCCTTTCTCCAATTTCTAATTACATCAAATGCTGCAGGCCTGGCCTTTTTCTTTAACAATATAGACTCTAAATACTCTATAGGGGCAATTTCAAATCTACCATGAACTGGCCACTAATATTCGGAAGCATGCCTAGTTTGTCTGTGCCAAATATCATTGAATACTGTACTACCAATTCCGTACTTACAGGACAAAGTGCATCCGGCAACCCCAGCGGTGGCGCCAGTTGGCCATATTCCAAAGATTGTCTGTCTCTGCGGAATGAACCCCTGAAGCAAGCAGACAATTTCTGAGGCATATCAGATCACTGGTGTTACCTGGCGTCGTTTGTACTTGCAAGTGCAAAAGTGCAAACAAATATCAGGATTCTTAGGGATCGGGCCACAACTCCCCTGATTACAAAGTCTAACGAGGTCTGATCGTATTACAAAATATCGACGTGGCTGGCGATTCCGGCAAAAATACCCGCCTCGATATGGGGAGCCTCATCAAGATGTCCTCTCAAACTACTTGCTCACCGTTCAGGGATCAGATCGTGCAGTACTGTCGAGGTGTCGTGTCTCATACAAAAAGAGGCCGCTTTCTCACACTCTGATCCCGGTCCGGTCGCCGAATCCTTGATTAGCAAGGTGACATCAATTTTGAGGGTTCCTATTCGGGCACCATCTGATAGAGCAGCAAGGAATATCAAGGCTTAGTACCACCAAAAATGGAAGCCGCCTGTCACGAAGTCAAAGTTATGAATATAACTTTATTCTGTACAGATTCAAATATCAAAGCAGATAGCTGTCTGGCTTTCAAGCACCTTGCAGTGTGTACCAGCAGACACTGTGAAAGGAGTGAGTACTGGTCATCACAAAGCATGCAGTACTTATACACAGTCCTGGTCATTGCCCACCCCTTCTCCAAACTAATAAGTTACAAATGTGTGTTTGTGCCCAGTTCACATAACAAATATAACAATATTAGTATACACTTTTGACATGTTGTCCTATCCTTGAAGATTCAATAGTGATGTTTGTTCTCCAGCTTAGGTTGATCCTAGTTTCAAGAAACGAATTCAATAGCTTATTGCTAAGGCACATAATTTTAGTTTGTCTACCATTCAGTTCTGATGTTTGTATATGGCTGATGCTATTGATGCAGACAACACTTTGAATGGAAGTTCACTGTGGCTCCAAGGTTCCTTAAAGTTACTGGCATGCATTATTGTACTCAGCTGTGTAGATCTTTCCTTGTTTCTTGAGATTTAGGATAAGCCCTGTTCCAAAAAATGCACAAAGGATTTCTTCCAAAACTCACAGCATTAGTTACTTTGCATTGTATGTCACTGTTTGATGGAGGATGAGTCTGTAGACATAGATAACACTTTGAATGAGAGTTCATCCTGACTACAAGGTCTCTTTGCACAGAACAAATAGCCTGCTCTTGGCAGCTCTAGTGTTGACATAGGCTCAAAGGTCAGTCTGCTCTGGCAGCTGAAAACATGGTTAATCATTTCTGAACAGAGACCAAGAGTCAGAATCAAAATGGAGATGTTTTCCAAAATGGCGACGAAGTCAAATTCTGTCTAGATCTAGTTATGTATAGGTTTTTAATACAAATGCGAAATGGCTTAGGCCAATGTTTATAATCAGGCAGTATTTATGCAAATATGGTTTAACAAGCGGCCTTGTCCTGTGAGGGCTTTTAGTATACAAAGGTCCCTATTAGAATAGAGGATAAGCTCTGTGACACTCATTTGTCACATAGACTTTCTGTACATAAAAAAATAAAAAGTTATAAATTGCACTATAAATCAAAAATTTGAAATGTCACCTTTCTATTTCAATCATGAACTCCACTAGGATGAAGAATCAATATGTGCCGAAAAAGCACTTAGCTATACAAAATTTCATGTAAAAATAATATTTGTCTCCATTTGAACCACAACACTGTTAAGCAGCATGTTAAATTCTGTATGCACTTTATGTGTATAATACTAGTACAATACGTAACACAATACCAAAGTGGTGTTCCCATCAGAAGATGCTACACAAGAAGGGCACCACATTGTAGCAAGTGTATTTACACATATGAAATGGCATTTGCGGGAGCATCACTGTGTAACGTCACAAGCTATGTATCGCGTAATGACGTGATTGAGCGTCATATTCTTAATATTGCTTTACTTTTATGCATTGTCTACAGCACCATTTCCAATGGTTATTGTTTTTTTTGTTTAATACATCGTTATGTATTCCTTGCTTTAGTGTATGTTGTAATGTGGATGCCATGGGGATAAGTGTGTATGTTGTGTGTGTGCATGATAATGTTGCCAGCCATATTGTTGCTTTACTGTTTTACAGGTTACATATATGGAGTGGTGGCATATGTGTGTATCATTTAGGATGTGTTGTTCTTTTACTGCATACTCAGTTAGGGTGCACGGGTGTTGCTTGCGTGTTCATCTTAGCTGCATATGATTGGCATATATTGTTCATATAGTTTTTGTACCTAAATGTTATTGTTTTTGTGCATGCATCATTTTATTTATTGATTTAGTTGTTTAAACAAATGTTCAATATAATTCATATTAGAAAAATATAAAGGATTATACAAAAGACAAAAAACAAGAATCTTCTTAATATAAAACAAGTCCTAAAACTCCATATGATGTTAAGTCATTCCAACATTAATTCATTATTAATCAAACCATAATACATGTAAAAGTTAAGTCATTAATATTCTCCTAAAACCTAATGAAGCTAATCTACGATTCTTCCAGCTTGTGTGCTAGTATAGTTCACTATCGCCAATCTAACTGATGTTCTTTCAGCATTGTATAGGGCATTCCATAGTGCTTCTGATGTTAATAAACGATATACATCAAAAAAATGTTCAAAGTATTTCTTCCTTAACATAGTTAATTGGGAGCAGTCCATAATCAGATGGATAAGGGTTTCTGGTTCAGCCGAGTTTTCACAAAAACGACATATATTAGTAGTAGCCGGAATTAACAACCATGTGGCTAATACCTCTTTGGAGTGCCAGATATTTCATCTAAATCTAATAAATAGATTGCAATATTTCGCACATGGGAATTTGCACTCGTATGATTCTGGCACTTTGTTTTTTTTAATCTACTGAGGTGTAAACCTTCAGGTGTTTCCGGTTTAAACATTCTGCTCGAGTATTGATCCAATCCCATTCCCAGATCTTTTTCTTCGCCTCGTTCGGATTATGTATATCATCAGAAACATCGGCTGCTGTCAGAAACTCTTGGACTTTAGACCACCATATGCTCATGTTCCTATGATCTGTTGTTTTTTTGTATTTCGCCAATACATCTAACAATCAATTATGTTTACAACTCATTATACATTTTCTATAAAGGCTACACACTTTCCACATGTGCATGGTATATCATGAAATTAGTCCCACTTCGAACCTTAGAATACACATAGAGACAGTTTTCGGTAATCTTAGCATTTTTTCCCAAAGGAACCTTCAATAATGGTCCAGTACACATGACCACGCCATTTACGAGTTTCAGCACCATATGTAGTAGACAGCACAGCTTTTTGTCTGTAAAATGTCATTACTGGAAGCAAGGAAAACCTGCCATTTCTCTGGTTTATTACAGATGCCTGTGCCACAGCATTTTGCATTTTTTTTTTATATGTCAGAATAATAAGGAGCATCTGAAATCAGATCACTAACAATGAGCCCCAAATATTTGTACTTGTCGACCAATTTCAAAGGCTATTGCTATAACTTCCACTACAAATTATTTCTCTTGATTTTATGAGTCGTGGCAAAGAAAATAATCTTGGATTTTACAAAATTGATAATCAGTTCATTTCTTCAGACGTACCTGTCCAATTCATTCAGAAGAGCCTGTAATCCCTGTTGCATCTTTGCCAGCAGAACTAAATCATCAGCATAGAAGAGCCAGGGGATTGCATGCTAACCCAAACATTGGGAATCAGAAATGACACTAAGAAAACCTTGACTAATGTACGAAATTAAGAAATTAAATAATGACGATGCCAATAAACACCCCTGTTTGAGATCTATGTGTGTTTTTATAGAGATTGAGAGTCTACCATCCAGGGAAAGTCTAATTTGAACCGTAGTGTTCAAATGAAATTCTCTTATCCAATGTTGGAGGTGATAAGGACATTCAGCTTTGGACAGTTTGTGGAATAGCATCTCCCTTGACACAGAATCAAACGCAGTTTGAAAGTCAATAAAGGCAGCATAATGAGGCTGTCGTTTCTGCCCTTCTTGATGTTTGATGGCATGCAAGGTGTGAAGATTAATGTACGTCCCAAGATCTGGCATAAATCCGGATTGAAAAGGATCATGAATATTGTTTTTCTCTGCACCGGTCAAGAATTCTTTCAATATGTGGCGTGCAAAAAGCTTTGTTGGGATGTCCAACAATGCCACTGGTCTATAGTTTGTGGGGCATGTTTGATCGCCCTTTTTGTAAATTTGCACAATGACAGATTTTTGCCAAGTTGGTGGAATATGGCGCAAGTGATGACCTGGGAAAATATCATGCAAAGAATGCTTGCCCAAGCTTGCAGATGAACTTTTAACATACTGTTGGACAAGCCATCCGGGTCTGGCACACGGGAGGTGGATAGTTTAGATATGTGTAACATGAGCTCAGACAGAATTATCTCTGTGTTATATGTATTGGTAATACTTGGAGGGTATTCCACCCACGGGGAAGCGGCATAAAGAGAATTATAATATTGGACCCACATTGATTCTGGCACTGCATTTATTTGCATCGGGGTCTGTGCAGGTGAGGTGATTTTCTTCTTAAGGCCCCATATTAAGGTCAAGCTTTTAGATGTTACATCGTGTAACATTGTTTGAGCATCAGCCAAATACATATTTGTTCTTCTCACTTTCACCCAATTTACACATTTAATTTTGAGCTTGCCAGATTCACAGACTCTAATATCAACTGGTAGACCCTTAAGAGCTTGTATATTAGCTCTCAACATAGATTTTCTCAGCTGTAATTGAGTGTCATATGTATGTGACTGTGTTATAGCAAGATTACTCTGATGTTGAACAGTTGTCTTGAAAATCTGTATGGCCGCTGCATATAATCCATCTGTGTAAACAAGATCTGGTATGTTTGAAGGATACGAAATCCTTAGCATCAGGGCATGAAGCTTTTCAAACGTTCATCTAAAACGATTGCTCTAGTAGAGATAGCCAATTGGGACCCATACAAAATAGATGCCGTTGCCTGATCTGACATAGGGAAAGACCACATCAGATCAAGAATATGATGATCCCTTGAAGTTTGCCCTACAACCTTAATATATTTCGTTCTACATATATGTAGTCTATTAGGGCAGTATGAGGCCCTCTTTGCCAAGTATGAGCCAGTGGAGTATTCTCAGAATTAGCATCATTTGTCATCGAAAGGTTGCGGTCCTGCATGAGAGCTGTCCAACAATGCGCTACGTCTTCCAATTTCCTGCCCATATGCACAATACAATTGATATTGAAATCACCCGCAACAATCGTATACTCAATGAAGGGATCGAAAGTAATAAGATCAAGCACAGTTTCAAAATTCTCTATAAACTGGTCACCACTAATGGCTGTGTGGTTCCAATATACATTGACACAGGCAATAGAAAAGGAATTGTATTTGATTCTAATTAGTTGTATATATGCATTAGGAAATGCCCATGACTGTATGGTAAGTCCAGAAGAGGTTTTTGTACCAACCAAAAGGCCGGCCATAGGTCTACCTTTTGCTAGTGTAGAGGCCGGAAGAAGTGTAATCATGTGATTATCCCAAATTGGAGGCGAAGTTAGCTATACCTCCTGTAGCATGACCATATTATAGTCATCTAGCAAATTTCCCAAAGTCAAGGTCAGATGTTTATAACCACAAGTATTCCACAATGCTAGTCTGTAAGTGGCAATCATCCCTGAAATGGGTTAATCTGACTGAGTATTAAATGTATGGTTAGGTGCTGTAACCACTCGCGTAGTGAAAGAATTGGTACGAGAGCAGGAAATCGACAAAGGACTATTAAACCATTGCTTATTCTGTACTGGCGGTGGGATCTGATTCTTCTTAGTAAGGGTTGGCGGCACCAGGTTTGATTAGTGCAGCAATAAGAAACCCATATTATATAGATCCTCACGAGCATGCCAAATAGTATTTCTAACAACTCCAGATGCCATCCATAGTCTGACAACAGTCGTGTCATAATGGTGAATGAATTCAATCTCTGATAAGTCACTGGAGGTGATGTCTTGTAGCTTCAGAATATATTTCATGATATTTAAGACCGATGATCTATTGAGGTCATACATGGGAAAGTCACCTCCCCTACATTGGAGGATCAAGCTGTGATAGAGTTGTCGAATTACAGTTAGCATGTTTCGGTTTATAAGCATGGCCCACAGAATTAGTTGGAACTTCAGTCTCCAATATAAGTCGCAGGTTATGATTAGGAAACATTTTAACATGAGCCGGGCCCAAGGGAATCCTACAAGGATCCTTAATTTCCAAATATGAATGGCTAGGCGCGTCAGGAGGACAAGCCATGAAAAGAGTGACTGATTTTTTAATCTCCTTGCGTCTATCTTCCAAGGTTAAGAATTGTTTATTTACTTCCTCCGGGCAACATTGGGATTGTACCAGCACACCCACTCCCAACGCTTTTTGTGTAAGAGGGGTAGCCAGCACAAAGTTTATCATGGAAGCTTTTTGAACCTTATTGACCAAGTTATCCAGTGGTGCATAGGGAAGGATCACCAGCGTCACACTAGATTTGTCAGGTATTTGTTTATTGCCTAAAGCTATGCTTTTATTTTTAGCTATAGTGGAATATTTATTTGTTACTAGCAATCTGGCCAATTTAGAAGTTTTTGTGTGGCAGAGTCAGAGAGTGTATAAAAAAGCGAGAATTCGCTTTAGACTCAGATGCAGGAGTAGCTATGTTATTACTCTTCTTACTATTATTGCCGGTCGGCTTCTTCTTTTGTGTCGCTTTATTAGAATTAGGCCTGGAAAAGATATTGAAAACTGGTTTGCCATCTACATTCCCAATACATTGGGAGTTGGATTCAACATCTGCTGTGATGGCCACCATATTCTCAAGATCAGGAGCTACACAGTTACTTGCATGAATGGCGCCCACAGGTCTCTCTTCTTTGTCAAGAATGATGACTTCATTAGCGGGTAGCACTATGTGATTATCAGACATAGTAGTCGCTACTGTGAGAGTGTTCAAGGAGCATTTTGTCATGAACCATCGAACTCGCCCATTCTGGGCCTCCCGGTCCCTGACACGTCAGGCCTTACACTCCATAATACTAACAACATGGCGGAAAGCACAGAACGCTGCTCGCCAGTCTTCACCTTCTACGCAGCGTCCTCTATAAAGAAGCCACACCCCCGCGGCCGTGCGCGTCTCAACGCTGCTACTAGCTGTGATCGTTCGTGTGCTCCGAACCTTCTCTAGTGCTACTTGCTATCCCCTGGCCCCTGGATTCCCTTCTCCCGACTTCTTCCCTATTTCCTATCTTCCCGGAATCCCTGCGTCGGCTTCCGCATGCCCTCCAACTCCTTCTTGAATACTCCCGGAGTTTCCCGTGATCCTGGACATCGAAGCTGAACGTAATCTGGAAGCCGAGGACGGCTGAGCGGGCTTATTTACGTCCCGAACCATACGAAAGAAGACGCCACCTAAAGAGGACATCAGGCAACATAGACAGGTGAGAAGGGGGAAACCTTTGACAGATTGAGACGCCACCTGACCCAAGTCGATACAGACATGGAGGCGGCCATCCAGGATCTTATGCGTGGCATGCAAGAACTATCGACAGAAGTACAGAACTTGAAAGCGGAGAAAGCCGCGCTGAAACAATTGGTACTTTCACACGACTCTGCCTCAAAGGACAGCATGCTATTGGGCGGCATTGTTGACAAATATGACGGCTGTGCAAAAAACCTCAGAGGATTCCTGGATTCTTGTTTGGTCCACTTTACCTTTAAACCTTATTATTTGTTCACCTCCAGGGCTAAAGTGGGCTTTATTATTTCTCACCTCTCCGGGAATGCCTTAGCCTGGGCCACACCATTAGTTAACACCGGAGATTCCCTTTTGGATGATTATGATGGATTCATTCAAGCACTAAAGACTATGTTTGACCGCCCAGAACAGGACTTTAGTGCTCAAGAACGTTTATTCGATTTCCAGCAAGGCTCTCAGGACATGCTCACCTACGTAACTCGATTCAAGCAATTGACTAAAGAAGGGGGTTGGCCTTCTGAAGCTTGCTTCACCCTCTTTCGAAGAGGGCTAAATGAAGATGTTAAGGATGAATTAGCCAGGGTAGCACAACCTAGTTCTTACCAGGCACTTATGGATCTTGCTCTACAGATTGATTTCCTCATCCAGGAAAGAAAGGCAGAGAAAAGGAAGACCAAGTCAACCATCCAAAAAAATCCTCTTGTGAGCCCTTCAAAATCCGAAGATTCTCCTGTTCCTACAAATGAACCCGAACCCATGCAGCTATGGGCCTTTCGTGGACCATATGCCCCCAAGAAAGGCTGAGAAGGACCGATACTGGCTTATGCATGTACTGTGCCTCGGACAAGCATTTAGTCAGAGAATGTCCATTAGCCCCTCCACAGCGTTCGGGAAACGCCAGCTCCCGATCCTAGATGGAGCTCAGTTTCGGGAAAGAGATGCAGGCTCCACATCTACACCATCCTTGAACTCTCCTGGACAAAACTCCCTGGTAGTCTTACAGGCTTTTCTATCGTCATCTAAGAAGGAATCCTTCCCCATTCTGGCACTAGTGGACTGTGGGGCCATGGGAATATTCATAGATCAGGAATGGGTCCTTAAACATCATATTCCTTACGAATCCCGGAATGTCCTGCAACCTGTAGAAGCAATTGATGGAAGACCTCTTTCTTCTGGACCCATAACCCTTCAGACTAAGGAAATTGAGCTTGCTCTAAACCATCACAGAGAAAGGATAAAGTTTGACATCATAAAATCTGCCCATTACCCAATGGTTTTGGGAATGCCCTGGCTACAAAAACACAACCCATACATCAATTGGACAGCTTGTTCCCTGTTCCTAGGTTCCAAATTTTGCATGTCCCATTGTCTGCTCCAGGATCCCTCACCAACAACATCAGAAGAACATTCAACAACTCAGCAAGATCCTCTTATGGTCTCCAACATCATCCAGGTTCCTAAAACCTACCAGGAATACGCTGATGTGTTCTCTTCTGCTATTGTCCAAGCCCTGCCACCCCATAGGCCTGAGGACTGTGCTATTGAAACCGAACCTTCAGCCGTGATTACCTTTAGAAGGATGTTTATCCTGTCTGAACCAGAGAAAAAGGCCCTTTGTGAATACCTAGATACTAACCTAAAAAACGGCACCATACGCCCATCCAAGTCTCCGGCTGGAACCTCATTATTTTTTGTTCCTAAAAAAGACACCAAGGAACTCAGACCTTGTCTTGATTATTGAGGTCTTAATCAGTGCACCCTTAAGGATCGTTATCCATTACCCTTGATCTCGGATATCCTGGAAGCCGTAAGAGGAGCCGTAATATTCACCAAATTGGATCTCAGGGGTGCTTATCACTTGATTCGTATTAGAGAAGGTGACGAATGGAAGACAGCCTTCAGAACACCCTTTGGTCATTACGAATACTTGGTCATGCCCTTTTGACTCTCTAATGCTCCGGCTATCTTCCAACGCTTTATGGACCGGGTGTTTTCAGATATGCTATTTCTTTTCGTCATCGTCTACTTGGACGATATTTTGATATTCTCTAAGGATCCTCTCAAGCATGAAGAACATGTTAAATCAGTGTTACAACGGCTACGTGAACACAAGCTTCTAGCAAAACCCGAGAAATGCCTTTGCACTGTTCACTATCTAGGATTTGTCCTTAGCCCAGATGGCGTAGGCATGGATCAATCCAAGGTTAAGGCCATACTATCCTGGCCAACTCCGACCTCCGTAAAACAGATCCAATCTTTCCTGGGCTTGGCCAATTTCTATCGGAAGTTTATACCATCCTTCTCCGAGATTGTTCAACCAATCATCTCCTTGTCGAAGAAAGATACTCCCTATCATTGGACCCCAGCCCAGGAGAAGGCCTTCCAATGCCTGAAAACAGAATTTACACAAGCCCCCATCCTGGTTGAACCTGATATAAATCGACCATTCCTAGTGGAAACAGATGCCTCTAACTATGCCATCAGAGCAGTTCTGAAACAGGAACTAGATGACGGGCTGGAACATCCTATTGCCTATCTTTCACGGACATTGACCTCCAGTGAAACTCATTACTCAGTCTTAGAAAAGGAACTTCTAGCCATCTGTCAAGCCTTCATCGAGTGGCGTCATTTACTTCTGGGAGCTAAACATCCTGTCTAGGTTCAGACGGACCATCGAAATCTCCAAGTGTTACAGGCCCAGGAATGCAGGAACAGCCGTCAGGCCCGTTGGGCGTTCTTCTTTGCTCAATACCAGTTTCAAATTCACCATGTTCCAGGAACACAAAATGTAATTGCTGACGCCTTGTCTCGGCACCCTGACTATGAACCTCCTGATGACCGAACATTTCCCAAGATGTTTCCCCACACAATAATTGTAGCCCAGGCGACCAGCCTCCCTCGGAACTCTGGAAAGATATCTCGGACAAGAACCAGTGGAAACTGAAGACCAAAAATGGATACTTGTTCAAAGAAAATGCCTTGGTCATCCCAACACAAAAACTACAGCAAAGGATAATAAACCTCTGTCACGATACTCTTTACTCCGGGCATCGTGGTATTACCAATACCCTCCGATTAATACAAAGGCAATTTTGGTGGCCTGGAGTGAAAGCTGATGTACAAAGGTATATCCAGGCATGCTCTGTCTGTAATCAAAACAAACATGACAACAAGAGACCAGCGGGTCTATTGCAGCAACCTCCACTTCCAACAAGGCCTTGGGAATTCATAGCAACAGGCTTCATTGTGGAATTACCACCTTCCAGGGGATACACAACCATCATGGTCACCATTGATTTGTTCACCCATGTGGCCCATTTTACACCTCTGTTTAAACTGCCATCCTCGTCAGAACTTGCTGGTATTTTCCTGGAACACATATTCCGACTGCATGGACTTCCTTCCAAGATCATATCAGACACAGGGTCCCAATACATTTCTCAGTTCTGGAAACATATTTGCCAAATACTTGGAATCCAACGCGCTCTTTCCTCAGGATATCATCCCCAAACCAACAGAGCCACAGAGCGCGTAAACCAAACCTTGGAACAATACCTCCGTTGCTTCGCTACCAAGGTCCAGGACGATTGGTCCCTCTTAATACCAGTGGCAGAATTCGCCTATAATAATTCGGACCACTCTGCTATTAAGACCAGTCCTTTTTTCTGTAGCCAAGGATTCCACCCTTCGGTTCTACCCTCCCTCTTTCCTCATCCTACACCAGTTCCAACAGTCGATTCCTGGATTGAAATGCTCATTAATGTTCGAAGAGAAGCCAAAGAACAATTAGAAAAGGCCAGGACCTAGACCAAACTGTATGCGGACTCCAAACGAAGACCAAGCCCCTCCTACACAATAGGGATAAGGTTTGGCTGTCCTCAAAACTGCTACCACGGCATTTGCGACCAAATAAATTGGCTCCTCTATATTATGGGCCATTCCTTATAAAGGAAATCATCAACCCAGTGGCCAACCCACTCAATCTTACAGACTCCTGGAAGAAAATCCACCCAGTCTTTCACACGTCCTTAATGAAGCCATATGTTCAGACCTCTCGAACTAACCTTCGACCCAAACCAGTACTTATCAATGACCAACTGGAGTATGAGGTCTCCAGGATTTGCAATTCTAGATATAGACGTGGCAAACTCCAGTACCTGGTGGAATGGAAAGGATATCCCCCCAGTGAATGCACTTGGGAACCTATCTCAAATCTAAATACCCCCATGCTACTCAGAAGGTTCCATCTCATACACCCGGGCAAACCCGGTGGAACGAGTTTCCGGAGGAGGCATGCTGTCATGAACCATCGAACTCGCCCCTTCTGGGCCTCCTGGTCCCTGACACGTTGGGCCTTACACTCCATAATACTACCAACATGGCGGCAAGCTCAGAACGCTGCTCGTCATTCTTCACGTTCTACGCAGCATCCTCTATAAAGAAGCCACACCCACGCATCTCAACGCTGCTACTAGCTGTGATCGGACGTGTGCTCCGAACCTTCTCTAGTGCTACTTGCTATCCCCTGGCCCCTGGATTCCCTTCTCCCGACTTCACTATTTCCTAACTTCCCGGAATCGCTGCGTCGCTTCCGCGTGCCCCCCAACTCCTTCTTGAATACTCCCAGAGTTTCCCGTGATCCTGGACATCGAAGCTGAACGTAATCTGGAAGCCGAGGACAGCCGAGCGGGCTTATTTAAGTCCCGAACCATACAAAAGAAGACTCCACCTAAAGAGGACATCAGGCAACATAGACAGGTGAGAAGGGGGAAACCTGTGACACATTTACCATCCATGAGTTGTTTTAACATAACATTTTGCTCACCAAGTCTGTTATCCAGATTTTCATACAGTTTGGCAAGCAAAAATAAGGCTGTATTCATGGCTTGTAAAGAGATTTCAGCAAATGGTAACGCAGCAGATATGGATGGATCACCCACTTGATGTCCTGACATCACAGGTTTCCTCAGTGTAGGCTGAGCACAAGAAAAAGAGGATACAGAACACTCATGCACAGAGTTAGAGAACATCACTGGGGATTGCTATATTTAGGAGGGGGAGATGGAAGGTATTATATCACCTGACATCTGTAATGGCAATGACATTGTGGATATTGCAGCCACGGAAGTAGGGTTAAGACACCTCGATTCATCAAGGGATACATTCGATACCCGGGCTAAGTTATCAGTAGAATACCAAGTTCTTTGAATATTGTCTGTTCTGTCATGAATGCACACTGCAACATTGACTTTGTTGGGTTTTTTCATCTGCACTCTCGGCTCATTAACAGAGGCATAGTCAGTATCAAGCATCTCCGCCATCAGCGAATCAGACAGAGTGCATAAATTAATAGGCCCTCTTATGCTTCCATCCCCGTCACACTGATGTTCATTTAGGGATAAATTAAGCGAGTGCAACGCTGCTATTGACACATCTGTTAAGGAAGGAATGCCAGGAGGGCCTGGATAACATTTCCTTATGTCTGTAGTAAGTGACAAGGCCTTTGCACGCATAGATGTGTTCACACTGCGCACCAACTTGACAGAGTGAGCAGAACACTTTGGGGTTATATTTGCTTGAGCAATGGAGACAGCATGGCTGTCATATGTGTGTATAATGTTGGTATATACAAAAGGCCAGCCGCTAAAACAACGTAAGCCCCACAGACTCACTTCTTCACAGACAGGTAAGAAAGGAAAAAAAAATATATAAATTCAAAAAGTCAAAAGTCAAATAGCAAATATAACACGTCTACCTCCACTCCCTCCAGCCCTATTAGCCATATCAGGACTTGCGGAAATGCACTTTCGGAATGTGTGTGCTGAGATGTGCGCGCGACCGGGATAATAATGGGAGAAGAGGGTGGGATCTTGCAGATAGTCACTGAAAGTGAGTTAAACAAGAGTTAGAAAATGTAACTTAGTAGTACATACAGTAGTCCATAATATAGGATTGCTGAAGGCTAGTCATCTGACAAACTCCTCCTGTAGAATCATACCGTGGATTCTGTAGAGATTAGCATGGCTCAGCCGTATCAGCACTTGCAGAAATGCACTTCCGGAATGCATCATATATAGCTAAATGCTAAATTGCATTAATCCTAAATTGTTGATATCTGAAAATGTGCTCCTGTGCATGTAGTTAGTTTGCTTGGTGTGCGTATGGTTGGTGTTTAGTTAGTACCTTGTTCATTTTTTTTTTCAGAAGAAAACTTTGTTGTCATTGAACATACGTCATATATAGATACATCTAAAATCGTTAAAATCTCAAATTGGCTTTGTCTAGGTGCATAGGTACATGAAAGAAAATGTGAAAATCGAAGTGGACCATTTTGAGATATTTGGGCCAAATATTCTTTTTCCCTATGGAAAAATCCCATGTTAAAAGCTGTTCAAAACGCAATCAAAGTAGAAATTATTTAAGCTATGAAGCCATTAATGTACAATTCTGAAGTTTTGCATGCACACGTGGGTGCCTCAAAATATTACTGTGGAAGTTATTGTGAAAACTTATTTCCTGAATGCCATAGAGACTTCATCTTAACTTTAACTATGCCTTGCTCTAGCGCAAAGGATTATTATATGTATATATATTAGTGGCTTGCTTAAATGCAGGGTAGAGGAATATGGCAAAGAGACACACATGTGTTAGTCCTTCCTAAAGAGGAGTCTTAATTGTGCTAGCATGATGTGATGCATCTTTCATTTTGGGCATTATACGTTTGAATTGGTACCAATCCAGTTCTGTCCTCCACCAACTCATATATATGTAGACTTTGAGCATTTAATTGAATGTAGGTGGGTTCAATGTTGTAATTTTTAGGTGGTTGACCGGTACTCTCACTTCTTTCTCAGTGATTTGCTTAGTGAGCTTCAGTAGTGTACTAGTGTTGATAAGTTGTGAGATGAATCTGGCAATGGTGTTTATTTGTGTTACTTAATAAAATGATGCAGATAATTCAAAGGGTAATCTGCTCTTTAGATTCCCCTTTCATAAGTTCCATGCCAAAAGCATATTGTGTGCTTAATCCTTGCTGAATCTGCAGCACCTTCTCCGCCAGTGGAACAGAACAGGTTCAGAGGTCACAGGTACCCATTTGACAGATGCAGTGACAGTCGAGTATCTGCAGAGAAGGGGCTGAATGTAAGACGTGCACCCTTGTACCAAAACTATGATGATCAAAGGTAGCCTATACTGGTGGCAGGGTAAACAAAAACCTAAGCCATGACTTAGATAGGATGGCCTTACTTATAATCATTGCAGCCACATCCGATTTGATATCACACACGTGTCAACTCCTATGAGACAGGCTAACTGTGGAAGGCGGTGTGCAATCTGGCCAGACAGGATGATCCCACCAAAGTCACAGGACAGGAACCTGAATGGCCATGCCTCCTCTTTGATATCTTTGTGAGGGTAGGTAACACCCTCCACCAATTGCAGCCACACAACAGGCTGCTGTCCAGGGCCCAGCCATCCAAGGAGCACACCCATTCAAAGGTAGTAGGGTCACAACAGGGTGCTGCTTTTCTAAAGACATTTGATCCTAGTATGAAGGGAAGGGGTGAGACAAGGGTAGACAGGAGAGCTCTGTATAGTAGTTGAAGACTTTCACCATCTAGTTTCTCTCATCCTCTCTCTCGCCTTCCTGTCTACACGACTTCCTCCAGAACAAAGCACTTT
Source organism: Ambystoma mexicanum (assembly GCF_040938575.1). Classification (NCBI taxonomy): domain Eukaryota; kingdom Metazoa; phylum Chordata; class Amphibia; order Caudata; family Ambystomatidae; genus Ambystoma; species Ambystoma mexicanum. Next base: position 61,838,988 of record NC_090928.1, read on the forward strand.
TGGTGTGATGTCAGAAGGGCAAAGTCCACTTCTTTTCAGAAGAGGGATTAGACCACTAAGGCAGGCTAGATTTAGTCCAATTACCTATGGGCTTTTACCTTTAAAACAAGGAGTCTCAAACCATTTCTTTGAATAATCTTTTGGACTCCAACCCTTAAAGAAGATTTCATTTGGGCCCTGCTGGAGGAGTAGTCCTTTACAGAGTCCTGTCGTTGTGAAGTGAAGGCAAGTGTTCCAAGGCAGAATTGGGCGTTCTGTCCCCTTACCGTCCTCAGGGACCATTGGGGTGAACCTGCTGCTGGAACAAACCTGGCTCTCTGCCAGCCACAGCAGTACCCAGAACTTCACTCTTTTGAAGTGTCCCTGCATGTGTGTGCCAGCCTCCCCTGTGTTTGGGAGCCAGAGAACAAATATCCATCTTGACCTTAAGTCCCTGTAGATGGACTCATAGCAACTAGTGAACTGCTGCTGGGGCAAAACCTATCCCTCTGTCAGCCAAGGCAGTATCCAGGACCTCACCATGTTGAAGGTCCTAGCAGGTGTGTGCTGGCCTCCCCTGTGTTTTGGGGAACACAGGAAAAGGACTCATCTTGCCCTTGCGACCCTAGATTGGGACTCATAACACCCTGAGAGATAAGGCAGGTGGGATACTAGTGTTTTTCCCCATTGAATTGTTTGGAGCAGTGTTTCAAGAACTGTTCAACACATTCAAACCACCAGGATCCGCTGTTGCTGCCTTTTGTATTCTACCGATCTTCAAATTGCTCTCACGGCATCAAGAGGTTTGGTGCTGCTGGAACACCAAGCACTATTAACAGTTAACTGTCCCTTGGCCCAATTCTGCGCACTAGAAACTGGTTAGGTCACTTTATTCCTTTTGCACCCAAAAGCATATCATGAACACTGTGGTTATTTCTGGCCTTACACCCCATATTCATTACTCAGAGTGCTGCATCTTGCTATCTTTGCTTATTCTGTATTATTTCCTCAGGGGTGCAGTGTTTTACTAATTAGTTATTATTGCAAATGGTGTGTTTAATTAAAGTATGTATATTTTTATAGAACCATGATTTGGGATACCATTATTTTGCACTCATACTTCTCTCTGGGATCCTACTGAACCACATTTACACCCCCCTTTGAGAGTATATCCTTCTCTCGTACCACATTACCACAAAGGGTGAAGAAGGTATACCTCTTATTTATTTATTTTCTGTTTAATGGATATTTGTAAAGCGCCTATCCAACAAATGGTGTTTCAAGGCACCACAATACAAAAGAGCAAAAGGGGGGAGGGGCCAAGGGAGAAAGATAACACTAAGGGTCCTACTAGGCCTTGTGACATTCAGATCATGATTAACTCTGCCTGGTTTAGCTTTCTGATTGTGTTGGCTCTTGGTTTGTAGAAGTGTGAGGGCTGAGTAGGTGTTTTAGCCTCTGCTCATCCTTGCCCTCCTGCAGGGCAGAATCCAATTTGTCAAAAGTGGTTTCTATAATGTTCCTGCATTGAGAGTTTCAGAGCATGGTTGCAATATTCATGTGAAGGCACGGATACTCGAAAAACAGATCTTCACAAAAGTTAAAGACAGAAATAATCTACTTATAGCCACCAGCTTTCACCCTAGTGTTCCATTAAGCCAGTTTCTCTGTTACAGACGTAACATCTCAGAACCAACGGAATATACATGACAGTCCTCCCTAGTACAAAAGAAATTCAGAGAAAGAGGCTATGATAGTGCTCTGATCGCCGGTGTGAAAGAAAGAGTCAGTAACATCCAAAGAGAAACTCTACTGACACTGAAGCCACCCAAAAGCAGTGAAACACTGGTGTACGTGACCACACATTCAACGCAAAGTAAAAGAATAAAGAGGATCATTCAGAAACACTGGCAAATACTGCAAATGGAACCGAAATTACAACAACTTTTCCCACAGATACCACCTTTTGTGTATAGGAATCATAAAGCGCTACATAATAGTCTGGTTAAAGAGGAAATACTTACCTCGAAAACAACATCACAACATTCAAAGGCACAATACCCTGCTTGAGTTGCCAGCACTGTGGGAATATACTAAATGGCTACAATATCAGACATACCCATTCTGGCAAACCGATCTGGTTAAAACATTCATGTACTTGTGATGCATCAAATGTCATCTATGGCCCAAAATGCCCTTGTGGCTTCTTTTATGTGGGTATGACCACAAGGAAAGGGAAAACAAGTTGGACGGAACATACATCCAATATCCGTATAATGAGCCAAAAATCTCCTGTCGCTATGCATTTTGCAGAAGCTGTGGCACAGCTAAAATGTGTGACACTAGAACAAGTGAAACTTGGGCCCTGGGGTGGAGATCTAGTAAGGAAGCTCCAGCAAAGGGAAATACTATGGTTCGACTTAGAGGCATGAACAATGAGTTCGATTTGATGTGTTTTGTGTAAAATGTTGAAAAATGCTTCCAGCAAAAGATGGTAACCTATTTGATATGCTATATGTGTACTGAACAGTTGGTGACCCTGTAATACGTCCAATATGTCTAGAGTGTGAACGTCTTGCAACCCGCACTCGTGCACATTGCAACAACGGCAGCCAGGGTTTGAATGTTTTGCTTAGGTTGTCACAAGTACATGATGGGATCAGAAACTGTTGGTTTCAACTATGTATGTTTCATTGATGTTTGGATGAGGGAACACACGTACAAATGTGTGTCCTACTCTGTTAATCAACTCACCGTAATCTAAATCTGAATTGTGCACTGTGATGGTAAGGTGAGGATCTGATCAGTCGGTACACACCTACATTGTCGACTAACATGTTTACCCTTATCTGCCTCAATCTCTGCCTGTTCCCACCATATAGAGCGTTGGGATTAGCAACCCACCTTGGTCTAAGATCACCTCCAATTGGAATGGGCGCCGGAGCAGACTTGATCTGCTTTTCTCCTCCACCATCTTTTTGATGAAGTCCGAGACGCTGTATAAAGTTCGTACATGGTTACCCAAGTTGACATGGTTGACAGAATTTATCTGCTCTCACCCCATGCCCACATTTAGATTAAATGTAGTTTCCCACCCCACTGTGGGTTCCAATGAGCAGCTACACACATATATAACACACAGGGACCATGGGGACCCGAGCAGATTTCATCTTCACTGCCCTCATACCACCTTCTTGACAATACCAATCATCTGGCCTTTGTATGAAGACTGCCCACGGGGTTCTTTGTTGACATGGGGGCCAGAGCAGATTCCATCTGCATTTACCCCATGTCCGCAAATTGACTAGAAGAATGGTCCCACCTTGGCGTGGATCTCAATGAGCAGACATACACATATATAATGCACGGGGCCCTTGGGGAACAGAGCAGATTGGATCTGCACTGTCCTCATGCCCCGGTTTAAACAATGTCAAACTATTGGCCTCAAAGGCCATCTCACCTTAGTTCCCTACCCTTTCTTGAATTCACCTCTCCTGATCCCTTAATGCATCCTTGGGGATCATGTCACAGACATTCACACTTGGTGTTGTGAAGGTCCCACACCAAGATGGTGGCACATGGAACTGGTGCGCATGCGCCGGGCTACCATGGACACCATATCAACAATTGAAACTCCGCTCCGCGCTTTCGGGTCGGGTGGATGTCTCCAGCGTCTCCTCGAGCGAGGTAAATGTTTGTGCCTATCTCGCGAGTCGGGCTTAGTTAAGCTATGCACTTATTAAGATCTGACGCTAGGGCCTATATATGGCCTCCGCATATGTAAAGAACGCTACGGCTATGCGTCCCGGCCCCCCCGCGAGATCAGTCATCCATGGATGTTTGTCTCCCGTCACTGTGGACCGCGCACGCTCCTGCCCTATAGTATACGTACGGCAGTACATCTTATCCATTCTTTTGGGTTACAATAGAGCATATGGGCCACATTGAAGGCACACTTATGAATGATCACCTTGTGATATTAGACTAGTTCTGTAGTAACATATGAGTGGTGCTTTGTACACGGCTCATTGCTAGGACTGTACACCCGCACTAACATTCTATGTATTAAATTTTTAACACTGACATACCTTATGTGACAACACATTATGAGTATGTGTGTCTCCCAGCCTCCCTACAATATAATCCTCTTTATCTTTACACATTCCAGGGACTCTGGGTTCCTGCCACCTGGCACGATTTTGCACCGTGCTCCAGTGAGCGACTGCACCCGAGTACGATTTAACTTCCATGTGAAGATTTTTACTGTGGAATGGAAGGTTTGTGACGTTTACCCTTACTACGTTGAGACTTTGAAGAATTGCCACTTTTGAGATTACAGCAAGTCTTTGTTTTCATAAACCCCTAGGTACCCACACTAAGAATACGTTGTTCAGTCTGGACCAATAGCAATTCCAGCCCTGAAGATGGACTATGTTTAAGTCCGAAACGCATTGGCAACAGATTAAATCCTATGGTGCTACTTGGGACAATCTATAATTGAACTAACAAAGCCTTCTTACATGACTGTGTGTGGTTGCTGTGAACACAAGTTATTATATTTACATTGTGTTGGTTATGGAACTCCTTTTACATTGAAACAATCTTTTCTCTGTTGTATTATTTTTTTCAAGACTCAAGTCCAGCCAATACTTTCTACCTGTCAAAGAGACACCTTGTTGGATTAATATTATGATATAAAGAGCATTGGGCAAATTAGACATTCCAGACATATGTGAATATTATTTACTGTGAGTTGAAAGATATTATTTATGGTTCATTTTGTAAATAAATTTAAACTTGTTTATAAGGACTGTTGCTTAAGAAATGTAAGTTTACAGACAAACGATAGTCTGGCACACACTGTCTAACATATCGACTTGCTCCCTCCACTAAGGTAGAGAATGTGTTAATATCATTTAATTATACTGAAGTATATTAAGAGTTTGATCTATCTATCTTCCTGATTACCCTTGTGGGACCTCAGGACTATAGACTTATGTAACTCAAACTGGAACTCTGTTCCCTTAGGAGTGCAAATAGGCTATCGTGTGGCAACACACGGTTTCGTGTTTCAGTTTACAATATTCATGTTGATATCACATTTCTGCATGTGTCACACTGCATGTCTTAGACAAAGGGTAGATAAATGTTGAAAGTGCTTGTCTCTTATGCTCCGCAGTTTATTCTGGCTTTTGGGATTACACTTCCAGTGATCTTTTCAGAAGATCTGTTTTAGAATAATGAAGCTGGGTTTGGAGATGTCCTATTCCTCTTTCAATTCTTGTACATGGTATTTGCAATACATTATGTCTTCAGAATCTGTATCCTCAACCAGATATTTCAGATTTAATCTATTAATAGTAATACTTCCAACTTGGTTTGTTGGTTTATCATTTCCATACAGTAAGATGGGTTCTGGCAGGCTACTGGTCTGCATTTCATTTGAAATATCTAAAAATGTATTGAGAATACAAGATACAACAGAACTTGTAGTTCAAATCATCTGAAGAGCTATACAATGTTGCAAAGCCCTGTCCTAGTATAATGCTATAATTTAGCATGACATTGGACCACAGAAGACTCTAACTGCATTTATAAAAAATAAATTGACATGACAATCAAGAATGCAATCTTTGTGGAGAAGCAGGACGTATATAACACTCTTCTTTGGAATGTAATCAGTATACACAACACAAAACATTGATTTTATATGCATTAAGGAGAATTCATTTGGCAGTAGTGATATTAATAGAAGAAACAATGGCTAAACAATTTTGGAAACATCAGGTTATTTCGAAATTCAAATATAATACCGAACAATAGGGATTATCTGATTTAACAAAAGCATTGCAGATTGTCAAACATTGGCATTGAATGGAAGTTGCCCCAACAAATTGAAAGTGAGAGTCCCCCAAAAAGACATTTATAACTCCCCAGTTAGAGTCAACGATGGACACACCGCATATGGGAATGAGACCAAGGCCAAGTGCGGGTGAAGTCAAAAAGTAAAAGTTTATCCAAACCAATATAGGGCAAGCAGAGAACTTTGAGAGTGCTCTGCAAGACATTAACAAACATTCAGATTTTGTTACAAAACCACGTCACCTATGATGTGGGAGCTAAGGGATACATGAATCTATGAGATTGGGCAGTGAGGAAGGGCACATATAGATCCTTAGGGGCGAAGCTGCAGGATTGGTGAGGCTCCTTTAGGGGTCATGGTTATGCTTGTAGGTCAGCTGGATTTATCGGGGTGGAGCTCCAGCCTGTTGATGGTTGTTTGATAGCACTCTGGACTAGATTAACATTTGCCCTTGTGGCCACACATACTCATTTGGTGTTAATTGTAATTCATGATGCCCTGTAAGTCCTGCAAACTGTTATTCTAATGTCACAAGGAAATTAACACATAACTCTAAGTGTGAGTATTTCATCATCATAGGATATGCTATACAATAGGTGGGCTGCTACATGGGTTCAGCTGGCTTATCAGGGGGCACATTCCAGGGATAAATCTGTCTTTTTCTTTCGTTAGATGTAGCAGGGGGACATCTTTATAGTCTGTTAGTACAAGAATGAATATATGGCCACTATGATCACTCAGGGTTGGGGTGAACTGGGATACTACCTGGTCAGAGGGCGCATGGCCAGTACATCAAAAAGACGGTGGGATGAGAGGAGCCTGGGGGCTCGGGAGGGTAAACACCTTATGCTGGCTCAGAAGGAGGGTGAGGGGTTACATTCATAGCATCATATCATCGGTAGAACCAGGGCTTTACATCTTATTCTGTCAGGAGGTGGAAGGAAAGGGCGAGGGCTTGGGCACACTGCGCCTCAGGAGAGCGGAGAGAAGGCCATGCAGCTTGTTGTGCCATGTCTCAAGCATTTTGAGGGGGGTACACATGAATCATACGAATGGGGCAAAAATAGCCCAGTGTATGTGTAAGTACATTAAGAGGTTTGCAAAGTCTTACTTGCAATATGGGGTGCATGCTTTCAATGCTCGGGGGGTTATATACATGCTACAAAGGACACTCTATTATACAGTTGACACACATCATAATAAACCATACATATTGCGATACTAATTGAATATATTGGTAATTGTACATTTTTAGAAAATCATTGAGTATATATACATATATATATTGATATCATACATTGCTTTGTGTAGTCTGTAACAACCAATAATCCTGGCTCAGTGATGAGAGGCTTAAACATACAATTCATGGCTCTGCGTGCAATCTGGGATGGGTGAGGGTCACCTTATTTCAATATATATTTCAATATATACAATCAATCTCATGGTATACAACAACAGAAGTGAATTTATATTCCCTTCAGAAGGATTAGCTGTATGGGTGAAACAGGGTTGCACACGGGCTATGTATGCGTGTCTGGCACTTCAAACGGGGGAACAGGGTTGGGGGTTCCACAGCATATATCATAAATGTGGGGTCTGCTAGGGGACAGGACAAGTTTTATGGAAATAGCTTGTTTGTCTCAAACCCCAGCTTCGGCCCCGTCATCTGAAGGTCAATGATGGACTGCGGAAGGTGAAAGATACAGTGTTTGTCAAGTAACTTGTTTGCGCCTAGTCACCCATGAGAACAGGCCTGCAGCAGGGACGCTGAGGGGAGGAGGGCGTCGGAAGTGCCTGGCTCACTGTGCATGATCAGGAGGGTGGAGCTATAGCCCTGCAGGCCGCTTGTGTTTGTGAGGCCTAAGTTATTATGTTCAAAATAGAGTTTTAGCGTGCCCCAAAATGGAGTCTGTTACCATGTTGCTGGCTGAGTGTTGCAGCCACATGTGTCGACCCGCAGCCACCCCACATCCCTGGCCACAGGCACAGTGGTGGCTGCTGGATGGGTCATCATCTGCACGTCGGGGAAAATTAAGGGGAGGGCCTTGAAGACCATTCCTTCCATACATTCCCCCTTTCGTTACTTAAGTAACAAATACTGTAGTTACCCAACCTCTTTCGTTCTTCCTCCTCAGCCACTGCTTCGTCCCACGCAGGTGTTCCCTTTCATGGCATCCAGGCCCTGCCCACTCCCCGGAGGCTCTGTCCAGCTCTAGCATATTCATCAGGAGTGCAGGTCATATATATACACCCCCCATCTCCCTCCAAGTCCGCCTATACTTCCTTATACCACTCTAGTGTGCGGGGTTCCTTTATTGTAGTGTGATATCATCTGTCTACTTTGTACCCATAATAGTACAGTGGTACCATTCTATAATTAGGCGCCGGGTCCTCTCCTGTTTTTACATGTGCCTCGTGTCATCTGCATCACTCCCTTAGAGTTGCCCAATGTCACCATCATCATGGCACTGTTGGGTACTACGTCTGCACAGCAGCGAAGACCCAGCTGGCACACACAAAAAATCAGGAGCAAAAAAATGATGGTGGGTACCAATTGTTTGATGGCCATCCCAAGCCAGGAAGGTACCCACGAAAAAATGTCATCGAACCATGAGCTGGGCTGCACCCCTCCTTCTTCCTTCATCCGTTCACCAAGGTTGTGCACGGCTGCAATAACGTGCAACAGAGTTCCATTGTCCGCGTCTGCAGAAGGTACGAAAGTGCAACATGCGCTCCCGATTTTTCAGCAAACACCTCCATCCATGGCAGTCAACAGATCTAGGACGTACCTGTTCTGCATCGTCATTAGTTGTAAGGCCCTTAGCTCCACCTTTATTACATTGAATCCTTCTTCTGTGTCGTTGGCCAGTTGGATCAGCCCCCAGCGCATAATTTGGAGCCATTTTGCATTGGCTCGCGCTTGGATACTTGGGATGAGGAAGGCGAAAAATGTTTCAGTGGAATTGAACAACCGGAACCTGTCTGGAATTTGCGCCAAAAGTTCTGTGGATGCCTTGAATATGTAGTTTTTCAACCTTCTTTTTCTGGATACTGAGCTTTGCATGTTCTCCGTGGATAGGGCATACAGTGGGGCCTCATCGGTTGGTTGTGGAACCTCTGGTTCTTGGACGGCTGACAGCCCTTTCCCATCTTGAATATGACTTTCAGGGACCACCATCAGGGTGGAATGCAGTGTTTCCAGGGAGCATGTGCCCCTCCATGACTGTTGGAGGTGCAAGTATGCCTGCTTACCGCAAACCCAGTATGTATCCATCAATGCAGCTGTCCCTTTCATCATGTCTGTGATGATGAGCGTTTTGTTACAGTTCTTGTTTCTGCCCATGTTTATTTTTCCTTCTCCAAGAAAACACAGTTTGTACGTAATTTCTTTTTGCAGTTTGAAGGGCTTTTCCAGGGCTGTTACCCAGGTGAGCTTTGTGATGTGTTGGGCCCATATCGGAGCGCATGTTTTCTGGATCCACTGCAACTTTTCGACTGCCAACCCTTGCAGTGCCTCTGCCTTGCATGTGATTTTCTTGTCTTGCCATTTATTGTCCGAATACAATGTTCTTTTAATCACTAAAAATGGCTCCTTCAGGCACACCACTCCTTTGGGTCTTGAGTTGCATGTTTTTTCATTCTGTAGCATTTCAAAAGTGACTGTGTGCGCCTGGAAGGTGTTCTTTATTCTGCATAATGCGAGATGAAGGAGACATTGGGCATCTGCAATAGGTGACTCTTGTGGCAGGAGTACCTTGGGGGTACCCGAGGCATGGGGGATTAGAGAGCACACATAACAGCTCTCATTAGTTGTTTGCTTTGCAGTGGAGCCCATGTCTGCATCCCATTTATTGGACTGGTGCGGGTGTTGTGGATCTTCTATTGTGCCTAGCCCTAACCCGGAATATTCATCATACTTTCTCCCCCCCACGCCCCTTCTCTGTATTTTATTGCCTTTAGAATGTTCTCTTTCTTTCCCTGCTTCATGCTGTGTTAAGGGTGTTCCGCCCTCTCCCCCCTTTTGTCACTCATTGTATGTACAGTGCAATAAACCTTTCATCCGTCTTTGCATTTTCTTTTTCCACACTTATGAGGGATGGTTTCCCTATAGTGGTTTCAGACAGTTTTATCGCAGTTGGAGTGGTGTCATCGTATAACCAGGGTAATTCAGAAAAACTTTGATCATTTAATTCGTAAATATTATATTTAGAGGCATTGTATTGGGCGGTGGGCCGTGCTGTTACACGTATATCACTTGTACTGTTCGTATGCCGTGTGCCACTGTTGTGTGTCCCGTGTTGTCGAACGGGAAATCATATCGTGCCTCCTATACTGTATGAATATATGTATATTGGCCTACGCCAAGATGCTTATAAGCCACTTGCGAGGAAATCCGTGTTGCAAGGTCTTGGACCTTAGATCAGTGTAAACCGCCATTTTAGGTCTATCCGCCATTTTAGGTTCTCCCTCTTAAAGTCATCCTGTGTTCTAAGATGGAGGACAATGTCATTCTGTATGTAACATGGCAGTCTTGACATCTGTGTATAAACTAATGTATAACTTGCCTGCAGGCTACATGTTGGGGTCATGAACAGAGACCTTGTCCTTCGCTGACCTGTGTTAGAGAATTACTTGCGCCAGCGAAGCTAATCCACGAGCATAGGTTAAACACAATGGGCCTCATTACGACCCTGGCGGAAATCGTGGCGCCAAATGCACCATGGAGCACGGCGGAAAGCTGCCGATAGCGCCATGGGGGTTGGCGGATTTACCGCCCCATTCCGACCTTGGCGGGGCGGTAAATCCCCATTCCCCATTTTACCCTTCCCCATTCCCATTTTTGCCCCATAGGGTATAATGGGAGTGGGGAAGGCGTTAATTACGCCACCGTAAAATACGGTGGCGTAATTAACAACAAGGTCCCGTAGCGCCATGGATTTCTCCGCCCGGAAAAACCAGGCGGAAAACGCTCCATGGCGCTACGGGAACTCGTAGTGGGGCGGAAGGGTCCGCCGCGAATACCGCTGGCGTAAACCCACTCCGCCAGGGTCGTAATGAGGCCCAATGTATTCAAATACCGAAATGTGAACAGTTGTTTGACTACATTGTATAAAACTGTTTGAGAAGGTTTAACATGAAATCCTAATATATACTGTTGTCATTGAGGCTTGTTAGTGCATATACTAAAGGTAAACCCTAAATGTGCAGATGGACGAACTCGGCACGAACCCTAGATCCGTAATGTATTAACTTATATTAACCTGGAAATGGATTGAACATCATGATTTCGAGGGTATAAAGAGTGCGACTATTTTAATGTACAGTCCCACTCACTGAGCACACCGAACCGAGCTGGAGTTCGCTGTGTAATACTGAGGGCCAATAGCTATCTGTTGCTTTGTCCTTTGAAACTGGTCAGTATAAAATAAAGATCTTTTGTATGTTCCTTTTGTAACCTGCGTTTGGTGTATTTCCTTTTGGGGTACTCAGCCTCGATATCTTCTTTTTGTTTTCACAGTTGGCGCCCGAATAGGGACCCTAAAGATTGATGGCGGATCATCAAAGTTTGATACGAGCTATCGGACCGGGATCGGACGGTGTAACAAAATAAAGGGGCCCCTTTCCTAAAGAGACGTGACACCTCAGCAGCGCTGCACGACCCGATCCCTGGACGATGAGCTTGTGGTCCAAGACGGCATCTTGACGAGGGTCCATTTATCGAGGCGGGCAGATTTGCCGAAATCACCAAACACGAGGTAAGATTAGTTAGAAAAGAATCTTTGAAATCCGATCGGGCCTCCTTAGGATTGATCAGGTGAGTCGTGACCCGATTCTTAAGTATCTTGATAATTTGTTTTGGCACATTGTACCTGCAAATACAATTATTGACCTGGTAACACCAATATTTTGATATGCCTGGGAAATTGTCTACCTGCTTCAGGGTGTTATTCCACAGTGATAGGCAAGCTTTGCAATTTAGTCGTCCGGCACCACAGGAGGGGTCGCCGGCTTGTACTATGTACTGTAAGCATGGCATTGGTAGTATAGTGTTTAATGATATTTGGCACAGACAAACCAGACATGCTTCCGAACTTCAGTGGCCGATCAATGGTAGTTTTGAAATCCCTCGCATTGAATATTTAGAATCCATTTTATTAAAGAAAAAGGCTAGACCTGCAGCATTCGATGTTTTACAGAATTGGAAAAAAGAAGCTTTGTGACAGCTGAAGAGTAGAGAAAAACATGCGCGCCGTCATAAGACAAACGCCGAAAAAGTGTTGTTATATGACCAAGATAAACATTCTGAATCGACTAGGAATATGGATAGAGCTTTCTCACTTGGCATTCAGAAAATCTATCCTTCTAAAGACTTTCATGTTTCTGACAAATTTATTGACAAATTGTTAAATGAACGAAGGCCTGGTGCCTCTGCACCACCTCCGTATGTTCCTCTTCCTGCCGCTTTGCCTCTTCCTGCTGTTATTCCTGCTCTTCCTGCTGTTGTGCCTGTTGTCCCTGCTCTTCCTGTTGTTCCTCTTCCTACAGTCGTTGTTCCTCCACCTGCTCCTCCGCCTCTTCCTCTTGCACCAGTAATAGTACCTCCTCTGAACTTGCCTACCCTTCCTATTCCAAGTGGTCCCGCACCACTTGTAGTTTATCAAGGAGCGAGATCAAGGGTTGTCACTCGTAAAACTGTACCTAAAGAGACGAAGCAGAATTTGATTGCGTGGGCTGAGCATTGTATGGAGAGAGATGATCGAGCTAATGTTTTTGCCACACTTTCTAATATGGACAATTTTCCTGAGAAAAATGTTTTTATTGAGGGATTAGGGATACATGTAATGTGTGACAGACTAAACAATACAGATCTCCCACAAGGGTTGAGGGATCTGAACCCCTTAGCACTTTTTAGAGACACTGTGGAGAAAGTACAAGAGCATGTTGAGAGGATATTTGAGTATAGGAAGGAGTTGGAAATGTTACAGAATGAGGATGACAATGAGGATAGTATGTATGCACAGAAATGGTTCCTTCCTTGTCGTAAATCGATATCCGAAGAATCACAAATTTGTAAAAGATGCAATTAGATGGATTTCAGACATGTCGATAACTCCAGTTGAAGTATATGACACGTATAGTCAGTATACGCCAGAAATGCAGAGGAAAGTGATACAGGTAATGGTAGAGTACCTGCAGGATGAATGTGTGAAAAGAAAGATTTGTTGTCCCACAGAATTATTGAGTATTTATAAGAGAGCTTTTTCACATGGCACTTCTTCGACTGCTTTAGCACTCGATTTGGCTCTGTTGCTTAGTAAGCGTTCAGAGTTGCCTACTTCTCAGTTGCCTATGAGAGAGGTTCCTCTGACATATTTTCCGAAGGTTGAGATTGCGGCTAATGCTGTAGCAGGTACACCTGCTCGAGAAATTCCTGCAAATTCCTGCACATTATGTGTCACAGTTTGTTCATGTCCCGTTCTCAAGACAGGAAGTGAACACCATTAGACAATCTATTCCCGACATTAGGAAACATCTGACAGGATTCTATAAAGAAATGGAGTCTGTCTTGCAGTCCTCAGTATTTACCTTAGGTGATATTGATCTGTTATTTCCTGTACTCCTGCCCGTAGATTTGTGGAAACAAGTTAGGACTATAGATGATGTAGCAGGATTAGGATATATTGGGCTAACATAATTAGACTCGATGGAGAAAGACCAGCTGGCGAGAGACCGCCTCAGGTGATACTAACTTTAACTGACAGAATTATTGCTAAATTGAAAACCTTAATTCCCGAAAAGAGAATTATTTGGGACAAGCTTACGGCCTGTGTCCAAGGGAAGTCTGAGGGTGCTACTGAGTTCTTTAATCGGTTCGAACAGGTATTCGCGGATTTCAGTGGACAGGATTTAGGCACAGAGTCTGGAAAAAGATTATTTGTAGACAAATTTGTGCGTGGAATGTTGCCTGACATCCAGTCCCAAATTATGTCTTCTGAGAGTGCTTGGCAAGCGAAGTCTCAATCAGAAGTGCTGCACATGGCTCAGTACTATGAGAATCGTGTCAATAATGAAAAGGAAAGAGTCGAGAAGAGAAAAGGTGATTTGAAGACAAAAGTTTTATTGCAGCAAATTGTTAGAAGTCCTAGAGGGGGTAGTTTGCAGATTAGAGGTCAGTATGTTCCACAAGGAAGTATGCCCTTGGGTCCTGTAAACATTAACCAGTGTCCCTATTGTAGGCAAGAGGGTCATTGGCGTGCACAATGCCCGGTCCTTCGACAAAGGTCAAATAACGCATTTGGAAACATGGGTAGACGATCCAGAGGTCACCCAGCTGTAGGAGGCCCTGGTAGAGGTCAGTTTGCACAGTATCAACAACAACCTTTTTCACAGGATAATCAGGTATCAAGTGTGGATACTAGAAACATATTCGACAATCCTCTGCTGCATGCCTCTCTGAAGAACTTTTTTTTGATGACATTCTGTTTCGTTAGGATTGCCCGAAGCAGGTTTTGGAACCGACACCTATTCCCGTTAATCAGAAAGGTCCCTACGTTGAGATGATAGTGGGAAATAGGAAACATCTATTCTTGATAGATACAGGGGCACAGAAGTGTTCCATTGATCATTCTCGGGTTCCAAACATTCCACTGTCAGGGCAAACCAATGTTTCTGTAGGGTTTTCTGGCACACCAGTTGTTTGTCCAGTTTCTTCGCCGGTACCTATTTCTTTGAGTCCCTTTATGGACCACTGACCATTCCTTCTGACTTCGAATTGTGGAGAGAATTTGCTGGGGTTGAATTTGTTGAAAGAATTAAATGCGGTAATTCACTGTTCTTCTGACGGAGTGCGTTTGACGATTTCACCACATCAACTTTCTGTCTCTCAATTCTTGACTAGACCGTTTCCGCCAGAAATGTACCAGAGAGTTTATGGGCAATTGACGACAATGATGTCAGTGTTTTGCAGATCGAGCCTGTTAAAATAGTTCTGAAACATGGAGTAAAGCTGCCACGTATTCCACAATATAAGATTTCAGTTGAGGGTGAACAAGCTTTCAAATGCATTGTTTCCGATTTTGTGCATCGAGGGGTGATTGAGGAAATTGCAGGTAGTTTGTGCAATAGTCCAATTTTGCCCGTGTCACGGAATTCCCCCCTTCTCACCTGAGATCGCTCTTTGCAGGATTTCTTGTAAGAAGTCTTCTTGTGCACAGATCGGGTTTTGTACAAGCCCGCGCGAGTCTCCTCTGACTCCAGCGTGCGTTCAGCGTTCCAGGATACTCGAATGCTCAGGACGTCCAGGAAGCGCGGAAGTGTACACGAAGGAGGTACACGAAATCCAGGAAACAAGGTAAGAGATGAGGAAGGAATGAATTGGGAAATTAGAGGGTCTGGGAACCAAGGACAGGAGACTAGTTCAGCAAACTACGGAGCACACGTCTAGTCACTACCCGCGATATCGTTGAGACGCGCGGGGCCACGGGGGCGTGGTCTATTTATAGAATGTGCTACATCCGACGTGGAAGCTGGTGCAAGGCTACCACGTTAGACGGCCATGTTGGGAGTATCAAAGAGTGCAAGCCCCGTTGTGACAAGGACCCGGAAGTCCAAAAGGGGCGCGTTCTGTGGATCATGACAGCATGTCTCCTCCGAAAACTTGTTCCACCAGGTTTGCCCGGGTGTAAGAGATGATACCTTCTGTGCAATTGGGTGGTATTCAGATTGGAAAGTGGTTCCCAGGTTCTTTCACTCTGAGGCTATCCTTTCCACTCGACCAAATATTGAAGTTGACCCCGTTTATACCTGGAGTCGCATATTCTGGATACTTCATATTCCAGCTGATTGTCCACAACCACGGGGTTTGGTCTGCAGGATTTCCAGGAGGATCAGATGTAAGGTTTTAATAAGGAAGTGTGAAAAACTGGATGAATCTTCTTCCAGGAGTCTGGTAACTTGAGCCGGAATGAGACTGTGTTTATGATTTCCTTTATGGAAAAAGGTCCATAGTAACGGGGGGAAAGTTTGTTTGGTCGTTATGTCGAGGCAGTAGTTTCAAGGACAGCCAGACCTGATCACCAACGGCATAAGAAGGCCCTGGTCTTCTTTTGGTATCCGCATAATGTTTAACGTGAGTCCGGGCCTTTTCTAAATGTTCTTTGGCTTCCTTGTGAACATTGATGAGAGTTTCAATCCAGGAGTCAACTGTTGGTACAGGTGTGAGATGTGGGAGAATGGACGGTAGAACTGACGGGTGGAATCTTTGGCTGCAATAAAATGGGCTGGTCTTGACTGCCGAATGATCAGAGTTGTTGTAAGCGAACTCAGCCACGGGTATAAGGAGTGACCAGTCGTCCTGTACCTTGGTGGCGAAACAACAAAGGTATTGTTCCAGGGTCTGGTTTACACGTTCCGTAGCTCTGTTAGTCTGTGGGTGATAACCCGATGAGAGAGCATGATGGATTCCTAGAATACGACATAGATGTTTCCAGAATTGAGAGATGTATTGAGGTCCTCGATCTTATATGATCTTGGAAGGGAGTCCATGAAGGCGAAATATATGTTCCAGGAAAATGCCAGCGAGTTCTGAGGAAGATGGCAATTTGTACAATGGTGTAAAATGGGCCATGTGGGTGAATAGATCAATGGAGAGCATGATTGTCGTATAGCCCCTAGATGGTGGTAATTTCACGATAAAGTCTGTAGCAATGAACTCCCAGGGCCTAGAAGGTAGTGTAGGTTGAAGTAGGAGATCTGCCGGTTTCTTGTTATCATGTTTGTTTTGATTGCAGACTGCGCAGGCTTGAATGTACCGTTGAATGTCTGTTTTCATTTTGGGCCACCAAAATGGTCTTTGTACGAGACGAAGGGTGTTAGTGACACCACGATGACCGGAGTGAAGAGTGTCATGACAGAGGTTAATAATCCGTAGTTGCAGTCTCTGTGTGGGAATGACCAGGGCATTGTACTTGAACAAATATCCGTCTCTAGTTCATCAATTCTTTCCTGTGAATTCTTACCAGATTTCAGGACTGGGTTTGCATTCGAATGTCTTCCAGGAGACTGACTGCTTGAGCTACAAAAATGGTGTGGGGAAACATCTTTGGGTAGGCCTGATCTTCAAGAGTTTCGTAATCAGGACGTCGAGATAGAGTGTCAGCAATTATGTTCTGTGATCCGTGGACATGATGGATGTGGAACTGGGCAAAGAAGAAGGCCCAACGGGCTTGACAGCTATTCCTACATTCCATAGATTGCAGAACTTGAAGATTTCGATGGTCCGTACGGACCTGGACAGGATGTTTAGCTCCCAGAAGTAGATGCCGCCATTCGGTGAAGGCTTCACGGATTGGCCAACTGTTCCTTTTCCAAGACGGAGTAATGAGTCTCGCTGGAAGTCAGGGTTCGTGAGAGGTAAGCAATGGGGTGCTCTAATTTATCCTCGAATTCTTGCTTTAACACTGCTCCTATGGAGTAGTTAGAGGCATCCGTCTCCACTAGGAATGGTCGATTAATATCTGGTTGAGCAAGGATAGGGGCTTGGGTAAACTCTGTTTTTAATCGTTGGAATGCCTTGTCCTGGGCTGGGGTCCAGAGGAAGGGGGTGTCTTTTTTCAATAATGTGATGATCGGTTGAACTATATCAGAAAAGGATGGTATGAATTTCCGGTAGAAATTGGTAAGCCCCAGGAAGGATTGAATCTGTTTCACAGAAGTGGGAACAGGCCAAGATAGAATAGCTTTTACCTTTGAATGGTCCATTCCTATTCCTTCTGGACTAAGGACAAATCCTAGATAATGAACAGAAGTGACATGAAAAAGGCATTTCTCGGGTTTAGCTAGGAGTTTGTGTTCACTTAGCCGTTTCAAAACTGCCTTTACATGCTCTTCATGCTTTTGAGGATCCTTGGAGTAAATCAAGATATCATCCAGGTAAACGATGATGAAGAGGAACAACATGTCAGAAAACACCCTATCCATGAAGCGTTGGAAGACTACGGGGGCATTTGCCAGCCCGAAGGGCATGACCAAGTACTCAAAGTGACCAAAGGGTGTTCTAAAGGCTGTTTTCCATTCGTCTCCTTCCCTGATATGGATCAGATGTTAGGCACCCCTGAGATCCAACTTTGTGAAGATTACAGCTCCCCTCACCGCTTCCAGGATATCAGAGATTAAGGGCAAGGGTTAGTGGTCCTTGAGGGTGCACTGATTCAATCCACGATAATCAAGACAAGGTCTAAGCTCTTTAGTGTCTTTCTTGGGAACAAAAAACAACAAACCTCCAGCTGGAGATTTAGATGGTTTTATGGTGCCATTTTCAAGGTTGGTATCCAAGTATTCTCTAAGGGCCTTTTTTTCCAGTTCGTATAGAATGAACATCCTCCCAAAGGGAATCACTGCTGAAGGTTCTGTATCTATAGCGCTGTCTTCGGGTCGGTGAGGGGGTAGGGCCTGGACTATAGCAGTTGAAAACACATCAGTGTATTCCTGATAGGCCCAAGGAACCTGTATGACGTTTGAAACCATGAGTGGGCCTTGCTGGTCTGTTGGCGTGCTTTCGGAAGTTGTCAAGGAGGAATCTGGGAATAGACAGTGAGACATGCAAAACTCAGAACCAAGAAACAAGGATCCAGCTGCCCAATTGATGTAAGGATTGTGTTTCTGCAACCAGGGCATACAAGTACCATGGGGTAATGGGCTGACTTGATGATGTCAAATTTGATCAACTCTTGGTGATGGTTTATCGAGAGTTGGATTTCTTTGGTCTGCAAGGATATAGGTCTTGAAGAGAGCGGTCTTCCGTCGATTGTCTCCACAGGTTGCATGATACTTCGTGTTTCATATGTAATGTGGTGTTTAAAGACCCAATCTTGATCAATGAATATTCCCATAGCCCCACAATCCACCAAGGCCAAAATGGGATAGGTCTCATTCTTGGATGACGATAGGAAGGCTTGTAGAATCACTAGATTGTTCTGTCCAGGAGAGTTCAAGGATGGAAGAGATGTGGAGCAAACGTCTCTCTCCCGAAGCCTTGCTCCATCTAGGATCGGGAGCTGGCATTTCCCGAACGCCGTGGAGGGGCTAGAGGACATTCTCTAACTAGGTGTTTATCCGAGGCACAATACATGCATAAGCCTGTGTGGATCCTTTTCATCCTTTCTTGCTGGGATATGGGTCCACGGAAGGCCCCTATTTACATGGGTTCTGGATCACAACCAGACACTGGAGTAGGGTCGGGTTTCAATGAGGTCTCAAGGGAAACCTTCTGGAAGGGCATCTTGGTCTTTTTCCTCTCTGCCTTCCTTTCCTGGATATGAAAGTCTATATGCATGGCAAGATCCATAAGGGCCTGGAATAAACTTGGACGAGCCACTCTGGCTAATTCGTCTTTTATCTCTTCATTTAGCCCCCTTCGGAAAAGAGTAAAGCTTGCTTCTGAAGGCCAATCCGCTTCCTTGGCCAATTGTTTGAATCGTGTGACATGTCCTGGGATCCTTGCCGAAAGTCAAGTAGACGTTCCTGGGCACTATAGACCTGTTCTGGGCGATCAAACATGGTCTTAAGGGCGTGTATGAATCCATCGTAATCATCCAGGAGGGCATCTCCAGAATTGACTAAAGGAGTAGCCCAAGTCAGTGCATTCCCGTAGAGGTGTGAGATTATAAAGTCCACCTTCGCCCTGTGAGTTGAAAAATAGTAGGGCTTAAAGGTAAAGTGGACTAAACAAGTGTCAAGGAATCCACAAAGGGTTTTTGCAGACCCATCGTATTTGTCTACAATGCCACCCAGTAGCACGCTTTCCTTTGTGGCAGAATCGTGGGACAAAACTAGTTGTTTCAATGCAGCGTTTTCCACCTTTAAATTCTGTACCTCGGTCATTAATTCTTGCATGCCACGCATGAGATCCTGAACGGCCTGTTCCATGTTGGTTTCAACTTCGGTCGTTTGGCGTCTCAAACTGTCACGGAATTCCCCCCTTCTCACCTGGCATCGCTCTTTGCAGGATTTCTTGGAGGAAGTCTTCTTGTGCACGGATCGGGTTTTGTACAAGCCAGCGCGAGTCTCCTCTGACTCCAGCGTGCGTTCAGCGTTCCAGGATACTCGGATGCTCAGGACGTCCAGGAAGCGAGGAAGTGTACACGAAGGAGGTACACGAAATCCGGGAAACAAGGTAAGAGATGAGGGAGGAATGACTTGAGAAATTAGAGGGTCCGGGAACCAAGGACAGGAGAATAGTTCAGCGAACTACGGAGCACACGTCTAGTCACTACCAGTGATATCGGTGAGATGCATGGGGCCGCGGGGGCGTGGTCTATTTGTAGAATGTGCTACGTCCGACGTGGAAGCTGCTGCAAGGCGTACCACATTAGACGCCCATGTTGGGAGTATCAAAGAGTGCAAGCCCTTTGTGACAAGGACCAGGAAGTCCAAAAGGGGCGCGTTCTGTGGATCATGACAGCCTGTGTACAAAAAAGGCGATAATGCAATTCCTTTTCGTTTCATAATTGATCTACGTGCCATCAATAAGGTCGTCGCTCCACAATTTCCAATTGTGCCTGATGTGACTAGGATATTAACTATGATTCCGGCTTCAGCTACTTACTTTAGTGTTGTGGATCTGAAGAATGCTTTCTTTAGTATTCCTATACACAAGGACAGTAGATACTTGTTCGCGTTCACCTTAGGGGGACGCTCGTTCACCTTCACCCGTGCACCGCAAGGTTACACGGAAAGTCCTAGCATCTATAGTAGGGCTTTGAAAGAACAGCTTGATACCCTTGAATTGCCCTCTACTTGTACATTACTTCAGTATGTTGATGACTTGCTTTTGGCTGCCGATTCTGAGAGCGCTTGTAAGGAGGGCACTGTGTTATTACTTATACATCTGGCTAAACATGGACATAAAGCTTTGCTTAAAAAGTTTCAATATTGTTGTCAGGACGTCGCCTATTTAGGCTATCTCCTGTCAAAGGAGGAAAGAAGATTTGCACCTGAACGGATAAAACACATTTCTGGCATGTCTATCCCAAATACGCAGAAAGAAGTTAGAGCCGTGATAGGAATGGCTTCATACTGTAGGTTATGGATCCCGAACTTCTCACTAGTGATTAAGCTGATGTTGGCTTTGACGAAGAAGGTCATTTCTTCACCATTGCCGTGGAACATGGAGCACCAGCAAGCATTTGATCTGCTCAAGACTGCATTGTGCTCGGCACCGGTTTTGGGCACACCAAACTATGAAAAGGCCTTTGCTTTGTTTGTGCATGAATGTGATGGATGTGCTTTGGCTGTTTTAACGCAGGAACATGGAGGGAAGAACAGGCTATGTGGTTACTTTTCTTCTGCCCTTGATCCTCTAGCATGCGCTTTGCCAAGATGTTTGCGAGCTGTCGCTGCTGCTGCTGCGTCTGTAAAGCAGAGTGAGGGAATGGTCCTAGGCCATGATCTAACCCTGATGGTGCCTCACTCTGTAGATGTTCTATTGAACAGAACTCAAACACAGCACCTCACTTCCGCACGGTTGACGAGATATGAATTGATCTTGTTTGCTCCCCACATACAAATTAAGAGGTGTTGTGTTCTTAATCCAGCTGAACTCTTACCTTTCCCGCAAGGTACTGCTTGCAGTGACGAAGAGTCACATGACTGTACACTACCGAACAAGAGACAAAGGGTAGAATTGATCTAAAGGACACTCCTTTGAATAATCCACAAGGGGAGCTCTTTTGCGATGATTCCTGCTTCAAACCTCCGGATGGTACATCCACAGCTGCTTATGCAATCACCACATTAAGTACGGTCGTGGAAACCAAGAGAATTACGTATAACTCCGCGCAGGCCGCAGAGATTATAGCATTGACCCGAGCTTGTGAACTTTCCGAAGGGCCTATAGTAAGCATATATACTGATAGTCATTATGCCTTTGGGGTGGTTCACAACTTTGGTAGACGTTGGTCAGAAAGAGGGTTCTTAACTTCACATGGTACAAAGATCCAGCATGGCTCCCTAATAGTAGAACTGCTCTCAGCGCTTTCACTCCCAACTCAGTTAGCTGTCGTGAAATGTGCAGCACATCAAAAGATTATAGATGATATAGGAAAAGGGAACGCTTTCGCTGATCAGATACCTAAACAGACTGCCACCAATCTTTCCACAGAGATGTACATTTCAAGGGAAACCGTAAATGCCTTTGTAATGGATGAGGGTGTTGACTCTGTAAAGGATATCCAAGCCGATGCCACACTAGAAGAATCCAAGAGATGGGCAGAAGGCTTGGGGAAACTCGATGATGATGGGTGTTGGGTGGATGTAGTTGAAGGAAAATGGCTACTTCCTGACGCATACGTAATGATGATGGTCATCATGGCTCATGGCGTTATGTTCAGAATTGCATGATCTGCTTACAGCATAATGTGGGAAAGGGAACATCAACTCCCAGGGGAAGTTTTGGTCCACCTTCTGTCCCCTTTGAGGTTATACACTTTGATTTTATTGAAATGGAATGGTGTAATAACTTGAAATATGTGTTAGTTGTCATCTGTACCTTCAGTAAATGGGTTGAGGCTTTTCCTGTTAAAGAAGCTACAGCCATGACTACTGCAAAAACTATGTTAAAAGAGTATTTCCCTAGGTTTGGGCTACCAAGAGTCATCTGGTCGGACAATGGTTCACACTTTGTCACTGCTGTAATTCTGCAGATATGTGCGGCATTGCAAATCGACAAATGGTTCCATTCGGCCAGACACGCTCAGAGTGCCGGATTAGTAGAAAGACAAAGCGGCATCATCAAGAACAAGCTCGCTAAGACGTGTGCCAGCACTAAACTAAATAGGCCGGACGCCTTACCGATCGTGTTGCTAGCTGTGCGTACAACCCCTCAAACTAAGACTGGGTTCTCTCCATTTGAGGTGGTAATGGGGAGACCTGCGAATATCTGAAACCTTCCGAAATGTCGGTCTTTGAGGAATGTTGAAAATGTACTTCTTTCAGATTACTGTAGCCAGTTGACTAAAAACCTGTATTTGATTTATCACCAGGTCCGAGAGGCTTTACCTGTACGATACGAGAGCCCACGTCATAGCATTATGCCCGGAGTCTGGATGCTGACGAAGGCATTTGAACGATCCTCTTGCCTTGCACCTCGCTAGTGGGGCCCTTTCCAGGTCCTGCTGGTCACACAGACTGCGGTGCGTGTCGCAGGCAGAAAAAATTGGATCCACGTGACGCATGTCAAGAGACTTCCACACCCGGTGCCACACGATACAGAAGAAACAGAACCCCTCACCAATACTGCAACCAATGATCCCGAAGCATTAAACAACAACAACGAGAGTGCATCAGAGTGCATCAGAATCTCTCTCTGAGCCCGTGAGGCCTGGTGAATCAGCCATTTTGTCTCCACACTCTCCAAAAGTTTTGTTTCATTTGCTCTTGATACGTCGCTTCCAATGGGAAGTGACGACACATTGTTCTCGGATCAATCAGTACCGGGGGTAAAGAGGTACAATTTGCGTCCAAGGAAATAGGCTTACGGCACGGTTCAGCTGTGCATTCGAAGAAGAAAGGAAAATCATTGAGGGATTGCTTTTTGCCCAAATAATTGTTCGAAAAAGGGGGATTCTGTTGGCTAGGGTTGTGGAAGGACTAAGAAGTCGCTCGGCCAGGAGGTCGCCAGCAAAAAAAAAAAACATTGGGGTTTTTCGTTTGAAGACTGCAATGCCTGCAACCGCTACCGCTCGTACAGGACTGATAAATGACCGTGTGACCAGCAGTGAGAATGGACAAACTGTCTGGGCTCCGAAAACGTACTGCTGTCTTTTTATAATGTCAATTGGTTTTATAATAGTAACTGTGTTAAGCTTTTGGTACCTGGAAGAAGTGCATCCATTCAAAACCTTGCTACCGACTGAAAATGTACCCACTGTCCCAACTCCTTTTGTGCATCTGCTTACTTTATCTCCTAAAGACTCTCAGCATAGACAGAGATATTACAACAATACATTGTTACTTATCATAAATGCTACACATGCCATTTTTAATAAATCCAAACGTTGGTTCTGTTCGCATTTACCGCAACACGGGGATAATGGGCTAGGTTGGTATATTCATCCATTACCTTTGACAACTGCTTATTATGCCTCTCTTGGAGCACTATTCTTTGGCCGATGGAACGATAGCATCTCGGGGAACTTTGATGGTGCTAATTTGAATAGTTTTGAGAAACGTGTTCTTACGCCCTTGGGATACTCGCTTTTCGCAAATAGGAGCAAGCTCAACGTTGCTTCTATTAGGCCTTCTGATAGACTGTCTCGTCCTTTTCAGTCTTTGATTTCTTTTAAGATGGCTCCTATAGGCAATAAGGATGCCATGCCTCCTTCTTACACTGTTAACCATAGCCCCGATTCAGTTTCTTTCTGCATACAGAGGAATGGTACTCAGTCAATGGGAAATTTTAAAGGTTGCGCCAACGTTGCGAATTTGACTGGGGAAGACAGACCTTTGTATGTAGGAGAACCTGTCTACTTTGTTTGCGGTAATGTAGCATTTCCATGGTTACCCAGGGATTGCCAGGGAACTTGTTATTTAGGCATCTTGTTACCCGGGGTATACATTGCCAGTACTGTAGAGGTTTCAAAGGCTCGTCCACGACAGGACGAGAATGGTGACACTCCAGCACAGGTTCTGGGAGACGTAGCGAAATCCTTCGTGCCATTTTGGGGACAAATAGCAAACTCTGAAGACATCAGGAGACTAGCGAGAGTACTGGAGAGAACCATCAACTGGACCACGGACATACTCTATAATATGACATTAGAACAGAAAGCAATAAGATTAGAAGCAATTCAGAACCGAATGGCATTAGATGTCATTCTTGCTGAACTTGGTGGAGTTCGTACATTGGTGGGGTCCGCTTGCTGTGTTTTCGTTCCAGATTCCTCCCCAACTATCTTCAAGGCAATACAGAATCTGCACGTCCTTAGTTCAGAAGTGCATGTTCCCAAGGGAAACTGGGATCTTAGCACTTGGTTCTGGGGCTTCTTGCGATCTTGGGGTTGGAAGGTGCTTTCGGTCTTGCTGATCATTTTGGGAATTCTGTTGTTTCTTTGTTGCTGTATACAGTGTTTACCTAGTATATGTTCGATGCTAGAGGGATGTTGCGCACAGGCAATAGGTACAATAGGACACAAGGTATACGCCCCAGATAAGAGTTCCAAACAGTATGTGCTGGAAGAGATTTTGATAGACGATCTAATGTCAATAGATATTTCTGACAGTGATTCAGGGTGTATGGATGTTGAGACATGGAGTTGTTCGTAAAGTGACCAGAAGTAGTTTAGTGCTTGGCATAGGCCAAAACAAGGGTTTGTCGAACGGGAAATCATATTGTGCCTCCTATACTATATGAATATATGTATATTGGCCTACGCCAAGCTGCTTATAAGGCACTTGCGAGGAAATCTGTGTTGCAAGGCCTTGACCTTAGATCAGTGTAAGCCGCCATTTTAGGTCTATCTGGGTCTATCTGCCATTTTAGATTCTCCCTCTTAAAGTCACCCTGTGTTCTAAGATGCAGGACAATGTCATTCTTAATGTAACATGGGCGTCTTGACCTCTGTGTATAAACTAATGAATAACTTGCATCCAGGCTACATGTTGGGGTCATGAACTGAGACCTTGTCCTTCGCTGACCTGTGTGTAGAGGATTACTTGCGCTAACAAAGCTAATCCACAAGCATATGTTAAACACAATGTATTCAAATACTGAAATGTGAACACTTGTTTGACTACATTGTATAAAACTGTTTGAGACGGTTTACCATGAAATCCTAAGATATACTGTTGTCATTGAGGCTTGTTAGTGAATATACTAAAGGTAAACCCTAAATGTACAGATGGACGAACTCGGCACAAACCCTAGATCCGTAATGTATTAACTTATATTAACCTGGAAATGGGTTGAACATCATGATTTCGAGGGTATAAAGAGTGCGACTATTCTAATGTACAGTCCCACTCACTGAGCACACCGAACCGAGCTGGAGTTCGCTGTGTTGTACTGAGGGTCGATAGCTATCTGTTGCTTTGTCCTTTGAAACTGTTCAGTATAAAATAAAGATCTTTTGTATGTTCTTTTGTAACCCGCATTTGGTGTATTTCCTTTTGGGGTACTCAGCCTCGATATCTTCTTTTTGTTTTCACAGTGTCCCCAGATTAGTTTAAACCAATCCCATATGAGGTGGGTACCCTGTGTTATCATGCTTGTCCCATTGCCTCCCCCCTCATTTATATCTATTGATGCTACTGCCCAATATATTACCAGTCCAAACATCATTGAAAAGAATATCACGGCACACATAGACAAACCACATTCAAACCACATTCATAATTATATCTACGCAAGTAAAAAAATTCTATTGCCATTCCTATCTATTCTAATGCTGGTTACATTGGGGGCCCCCTTTGTTGCCATGGTTTCTCCTACATGATGAGACATAAAAGTGTATTAAGGAACTCATACAAATGACAGTTTTTCTTATTTATATTTTTCTTCTCCTTGTGCATTTATCATTACCATTTTTTCATTAACATATTATGACATTTTTCCAATTATTTTTAAGAGAGAGTGAGAGCAATTTTTCTTTATCACATTAACTTTATCATAAACATTATTTTGCTTTTTCTTTTAATGTTTCTTTTTCCTGTCACGCTTGTACTTCTTAACTTCCACCTTTCCCCTTCTACGTTTGCGTTACCTCTTTGTCATTTCTGTTTCCTGGTTTACGCTATCATAAGCTTTTCGCATGTCTGTCAAGTGTATCCAGTATCTCAGCCCTTTTACTTTCACAGCGGTGGGTGTGCAATACACCACCTCATATGGGCCATGAAATCTTGGAGAGTTCCACCTACGTACGAAACTTCTCACGTATACCATCTCCCTTGGCATGAGTTGACCTGATAGACTGACTGCTGCTGGTGTTATTGTGTCACTTGTTACCTCTTGTGTGAATGGTGGTGCTAGCTGCCTGGCAATCATACAGGCTGCTATGGTAAGCTTAGCCAAGTATTCATTGAATTCTTCCCCTAGTACATTTGCACTTCTGTGAGTACCTGAGTGTCTGCGGAGTGGGAAGTGTGCTGTATGCATGCATCTTCCTGTCACAATCTCATGGGGGGACAAATGGTGGACCTTGCTGGGTTGATTTCTCAGTTCAAACAAGGACAGGGGTAAACAGTATACCCAATTTTTCTTTAGCGAGTAACACAATTTTGAGAGTCTCCCTTTCAGGAGGCCGTTTAATTTCTCAACCACGCCATTCGATTGAGGATGATAAATCGTACACAATTTATGTGTTATTTTCAACATTGCTGTTGAACAGATCGTTGACAAAATGTGTCCCATTATCTGAGTGTATTACGTTGCAGATTCTCCAATGGGGAAACACTTCCCGCACTAGAAACTTCGCTGCACACTTTGCATCTGGGTGGGCGCAGGGGCCTGCCTCCACCCATCTTGAGAATGGGCAAACCACCACTATCATGTAGCATGATCCATTGCATCTTTCTGTCAATTCACAATGAGTGTAAGTTGTAGATTGGGCACACAGAGGTACTAAACCATACCCGCTCACCTTGGCGATAGAAGACTCCAATTGGAAGAATCAAAGCAGATAGGAAGATTTCCCGGAACAAATCCTGACACCTCCGCCCGAGGTAAAGTAACCCGGGTGAGGAGACAGGACTCCCAGGGAAACCCTCAAATGGGAAGAAAACCCTGGACGACTTCCACTCGAGATGGTCCGGTAGAAGGCAGTGGATTGGATGGCTCCGGCAGGAACCCTCAAGAATAACCCCGGGAATCTGGTCTGCAGAGTTGAACAAGGGGAAAAAACAGGGGAGAAGGTTTAGAGGAGAGAGCCAGGTAAGAGGAGAAATTAGGAGGTAATGGTAAGCTTCTCACCATCCGAAGATGGATCGGGAGTGATTATCCGGAGCTTCGTAGAGTAGAAGAGCTTCGGGAGAATCTAGATAGGGATAGACGGGAATAAGAAACTAGGGTAGAGGCACGAGAACCCCTAAAGATTGGGAAACTTACTCAGCTGGAGGGAAGGCAGAGACGGGAATCAATGGAGAGAGATCCGTGGAACCGGCTGCGAGCGGGATTAGCGGGAATAGCGAAACCGGAGAGACGGCTCTGCAGAGGATCGTAAATACAGGTAAGTCAGAACTGTTAGTTTGAGAGAAAAATGAGTTTTAGGAGAGAGAGAGAAATCCAGAAGCGAACTCACGGAGCGCCAAAGGCAGAAGCGACGCAAAGTGCCGATCGCTTGGTTTCCGTATAAAGGGTCACATGATCTCCATGCCGCACGTGATCGCCTGTTCGCACGGCAAGGGAGCGTGCAACAACTAGACAGCTACTAGCCGGATGAGGAGAACAGAAAACTTCCCGCACAGCGGGATGTGTAGTCAAGGCACCGCACAAGCGGGTCCGAGCCCATAGGGACCACTTGCGGCGATGTGTAACAGTATGCCCTCTCCTCCGGGAGGGCGCCCCGGGTTTACCCGGATGAAGTAGGAAAAAACGCCGTACAAGACGAGAAGCATGAACCCCAGAGGCAAGCTCCCAAGTTCTCTCAGCAGGAGAATAACCCTTCCAGTCAATAAGAAACTGTAAGCGACCCCGATGAATTCGTGAGTCACAGATAGCCGCAACCTCATATTCTGGACCATCGTCAGTGAGAACTGGAGGTGGTAGGGATTCCCCATCACGATGAAAACGGTCCTGCACTACTGGCTTGATCTGGGACAGGTGAAATACTGGATGAATCCGAGACCAGGAAACAGGTAAGGCAAGACGAACAGCAGCAGATCCGATCTTGGAGAGGACTTGAAAAGGACCAAAGTATTTGGGAGACAATTTGGATGGGACCAAACGACGGGGAAGAAATCTGGAAGACAACCAGACGGAATCCCCAACGGTTAAGTCCTTAATATCATGACGATGACGATCAGCATATTTCTTAGCTCGATCCTGAGCCTTCTGTAACGACTGTCTGGCAATCTTCTGCCCTTCGTGGATATCCGCAACCAGGGAGTCTATACCTGGGCAGCCAGATCCAGAGGGAGACACAGATGGAGCAAAAGAAGGGTGATACCCATAGGTACAAAAGAAGGGAGTGGATTGGAGAGCAGAATGCAGAGAATTGTTGTATGCGAATTCTGCAAACGGAAGTAGTTCCACCGAGTTGTCTTGAGCTGCAGAAATGAAGCACCGTAAGTATCCCTCGAGAGTCTGGTTCAATCGTTCTGTTTGACCATTTGTCTGGGGATGGAACCCAGACGAAAGGGCCCGTTTTACCCCCAAAATGTGACAGATCTGTTGCCAATAGAGAGAGGTATACTGAGGACCTCTATCTGACACAATCGTCTCTGGTAGGCCATGGCGAGAAAAGATTTCAGAGAGAAATATCCTGGCCATGAATGGAGCACTGGGTAGCTTTCGCAAAGGGGTAAAGTGCACCAACTTTGTGAAGTTATCGATCGAGACCATGATAGTAGTCATCTTCGCCGATGGTGGCAGATCAGAAACAAAATCTGTCGAGATTATCTGCCAAGGACGTTCCGGAATAGGCATTCTCGCTAGCAGCCCTAATGGGGGTGAACGAGGAGCCTTAGCATGAGCACAAATCCTGCAGGCAGCAACATAGTCCCGGACATCAGATCTCAAATTCGGCCACCAGAAATGCCGCTGGATGAGCTCCAAAGTGGGAAGGACTCCTCTATGTCCAGCAGCGCGTGAATCATGACAAAATTTTAACACCTCCAGTTGTAATGAAGGAATAGGAATCAAAACCTGAGTATCATGAAAGTAATACTCCGCTTCCTTGGATAGGTGATGAAGGGATGCCAGGTCTTCACAGAGCGTTTTATTAAGTCTGGAGGCTGATCGTATCTCTTGAAGGAAATCGGTAAGTACTGCGATAAAACTAGCGTTGGGAAACATCCTTTCCGGACAAAAGGAAGAAGCCGGGGAATCCTTGCGGGATAACGCATCAGCTCTGAGATTATGTCTGCCAGGCCAGTAAACAAACTCTATCCGATAGGGTAAAAAAAAATATGCCCAACGCGCTTGCCTGCTGTTAGTGGTGTAAGCGTTTTGAAGAACCTTGAGGTTTTGGTGGTCCGTACGCACCAAGACTGGAAAGGGGGAACCCAAAAGCAAATGTCTCCATTCCTAAAAGGCGCGTTTTATGGCCAACAGTTCCTTCTCAAGTACCGAATAATTTGTTTCAGCAGAACTAAACGTTTTGGATAGGTATGCCACTGGTCTCTCCTCGCCATGCGCAGAGGACTGTAGGAGCACAGCCCCTAATGCATTTTGGGAAGCATCTGTTTCAACTATGAATTGTTTAGATTGATCCGGATTGATCAAAACGGTCTTGGATGTAAACAGCTTCTTCAGAATATCAAATGCTTTCTGGGCTGCTTCATCCCAGACAAATGAGACACCTTTCTTGAGAAGGCGAGTCAAGGGAAGGATGATTTCAGAGAAGGATGGAATGAATTTACGATAAAAATTGGTGAATCCCAGAAACCTCTGTATGTCTTTTATTCCTGTTGGACTGGGCCATTCCACCACTGCAGAGATCTTTCTTGGGTCCATGGCGGTTCCCTGGGACGATAGAACAAAGCCTAAATAGGTGACCTGTCTTTGGTGGAATTCACACTTAGATGCCTTGCAGTAGAGATGATTGGATTGAAGGCGTTCGAGTACAGTATTAACATGATGGATGTGTTCGTCCTGGTTGTTGGAGTATACGAGAATATCATCGAGATAGATGATCACATACCGGAATAATACGTCTGCGAATAAGTGATCCATAAATCTCTGGAATACTGCTGGAGCATTCACTAACCCGAATGGCATTACGTGGTATTCATAATGTCCGAAAGGAGTGCGGAAAGCGGTCTTCCACTCGTCTCCGGGTGCGATACGGATGAGATGATATGCACCACGAAGATCTAACTTGGTATACCATGAAGCCCCTCTAACGGCTTCCACAATGTCAGTGATGAGTGGCATTGGATACTTGTCAGCGGTAGTAATCTTGTTGAGACCACGATAATCTATACAGGGACGGAGCTCTTCTGAATCTTTTTTGGGAATGAAGAAGAGTGATGCCCCTGCAGGAGACACTGACTCAGAAATAAGACCATTCCGCAAATGGGTTTGCAGGTAGTCCTTCAATACGGCCTTTTCTCTTTGAGAAAGAACATACATACGGCCAAAAGGTATGGGTTGATCGGGAAGCAGATCAATATGGCAGTCATCTCTTCGATGAGGAGGTAGAGTAGGAAATTCTGGATTATCAAACACGGATCGGTAGGGTAGATGACAGTCAGGAATCTCAAGTTGATTGATGGAGGATACAGCGGGTTTGAGTGTCTGATCCGAAGGTATTCGGATTCCTACTGAAGCATGAGAAAGGCAGTGATGGACGCAATAGTC
Organism: Ambystoma mexicanum; assembly: GCF_040938575.1. NCBI lineage: Eukaryota > Metazoa > Chordata > Amphibia > Caudata > Ambystomatidae > Ambystoma > Ambystoma mexicanum. Next base: position 61,870,340 of record NC_090928.1, read on the forward strand.
CGATCCTAAAAACAAAGTACCAGCAGTCCAATTTATGAACGGATTATGTAATCGTAGCCAGGGGAGTCCAAGGATGATTGGGTAGTGGGCAGTCCTTATGACATCAAAAACCAACATTTCCTTATGACCCGAGATAGAACAGATAAGTGGAATAGTTTGTTCTTTAACAGGTCCGGAACTCAAAGGTGTACCATCAACTCCCTGTATAGGAGTTATCAACGTCTTTGGTACCTGAGAGATACTGTGCACCTTTGCCCACTCTACATCGATGTAATTACCGGCTGCTCCACAGTCAATTAGCGCCGGAATACCTGGGATAGTTCTTTCTGACAACTGGATGGAAAGAGAGACGACCACCATGGACTGGTTGGTGAGAGAATCGTCAAGAGACATACTGGTCACATACGGGGAAGAATGTTGTTGGGCACTTACCGGTCTTCCCCTAACGGTAAGGCTTTGGAGTTTCCCGATTTAGGGAAAGAAGGGCGGCGAGGGGGAACCAGATGACAGTCTTTCAACACATGAGCCAAAGATCCACAATACATACATAGTTTCAATAACTTTCTCCTCTCCCTTTCGGCAGCCGTAATGGGTCCACGGATGGTCCCAATTTGCATGGGTTCTTCAGTTGAAGACAGAATTTTTTGAAGAGAATGGGAATGATCCAACTGAAGTCGTGTTGTTCCTTTCCCTTTCTTCTTTTCATATGTCCTTTCATGCATACGGTAATCAATTTGCATGGTTAGGGTGATCATGTCGGCCAGATTAGCAGGACGAGGAACTTTAGAGACCTCATCTTTGAGTTTGTCTGTAAGACCTCTCCTAAATAATGTAAGTAGTCCTTCATCCGGCCATCCTAGTTCAGAGGAGAGTTGTTTGAACTGAGTGATGTACCAGAGTAATTCTTTGTTCCCTTGTTTTGAGATCTAGAAGGCGTTCTTGTGTGGCAACTGCTATCTCCTTTCTTCCAAACATGGTTTTGAGGCTGTTAGTAAAAGCAGCGTAAGAATCGAGAATCACATTGTTGGACGTAACTAGAGGGGTTGCCCAAGCTAAGGCTGGCCCAGAAAGACGTGAAATCAAATAGCCAACCTTATCTTTGTCGGTCGGAAAAAAGCGGGGTTTGAATGTAAATTGGACGGTACAACTGTCAAGAAATTCTTTTAATCTGTAAGGGTCACCCTCGTACATAAGGGAATGCACGGATGACGGGGGGGTATTGGAAAACCATCTGTCTACTTGATGACGTAGTTGAGCATTATCTTGTTTCAGAGATTGGACTTCTAATGACATGGCCTGCATGGCCGCCATTAACTGCTGCATTTGTTGTTCCATTTGGAATAACGATTGCCAAGAGTGATACTGGTAATATTTTTATGGCGTCGCTTACTGTCAATTCACAATGAGTGTAAGTTGTAGATTGGGCACACAGAGGTACTAAACCATACCCGCTCACCTTGGCGATAGAAGACTCCAATTGGAAGACCCAAAGCAGATAGGAAGATTTCCCGGAACAAATCCTGACACCTCCGCCCGAGGTAAAGTAACCCGGGTGAGGAGACAGGACTCCCAGGGAAACCCTCAAATGGGAAGAAAACCCTGGATGACTTCCACTCGAGATGGTCCGGTAGAAGGCAGTGGATTGGATGGCTCCGGCAGGAACCCTCAAGAATAACCCCGGGAATCTGGTCTGCAGAGTTGAACAAGGGGAAAAAACAGGGGAGAAGGTTTAGAAGAGAGAGCCAGGTAAGAGGAGAAATTAGGAGGTAATGGTAAGCTTCTCACCATCCGAAGATGGATCGGGAGTGATTATCCGGAGCTTCGTGGAGTAGAAGAGCTTCGGGAGAATCTAGATAGGGATAGACGGGAATAAGAAACTAGGGTAGAGGCACGAGAACCCCTAAAGATTGGGAAACTTACTCAGCTGGAGGGAAGGCAGAGACGGGAATCAATGGAGAGAGATCCGTGGAACCGGCTGCGAGCGGGATTAGCGGGAATAGCGAAACCGGAGAGACGGCTCTGCAGAGGATCGTAAATACAGGTAAGTCAGAACTGTTAGTTTGAGAGAAAAATGAGTTTTAGGAGAGAGAGAGAAATCCAGAAGCGAACTCACGGAGCGCCAAAGGCAGAAGCGACGCAAAGTGCCGGTCGCTTGGTTTCCGTATAAAGGGTCACATGATCTCCATGCCGCACGTGATCGCCTGTTCGCACGGCAAGGGAGCGTGCAACAACTAGACAGCTACTAGCCGGATGAGGAGAACAGGAAACTTCCCGCACAGCGGGATGTGTAGTCAAGGCACCGCACAAGCGGGTCCGAGCCCATAGGGACCACTTGCGGCGATGTGTAACACTTTCGCCCATGTCGGTGTAATCTATGTGCAACTCTCTGAATGGGCCAGTTGGTTTTGGCAATGTTCCTCCCAGTGTACTTAGTGTCATTCCTGAATTATATATCTGACATGTTGTACATTCCATGGCCATTTTTGATATCTGTTCTCGCAACCCTGGTACTGTCATGCCTGCACCATGGGCGCACACATTGGCAACCAATATGGACTATTTGTTATTCATTTATCTTCAGAATACTCTTGGAACAACCCCTATTCACACTTTGGTGTTTAATTCCCATTTGCGTGACTTTGGTGCCTTCTTATTTAACTCAACTAACTACATGTACCACAATGCACCTTGCTACAGCTATCAATTCCTGGCCATTCCCATTCGTCAGCATTGGAACCACAATCCCCAGAAGCCCTAGGGATCAGTGCTGCTTCCACCATCTCAGGACCAGAGAGGGAGGAGGCAGATTGTATTCAGGTGTGCTGCTCCAGGTGCTGCCAATTAGCCTGCCTCAGTACAAGGCAGGGCGGTATTTAAGCAGCTGCCTGCAGGAGCTCAGTCTCTTGCATCAAGAGTCCTTCCTTTCTGGGCTCCCTGCCTTGCAGCCTGCTACACCCTGCTGCCTACAGCCCTAGCCTTTTGGGCTCACAGCCTCACAGCCCTGCTCCTCTGGGCTTCCTGCCTTGCAGCCTGCTACACCCTGCTGCCTACAGCCCTAGCCTTTTGGGCTCCCTGCCTCACAGCCCTGCTCCTCTGGGCTTCCTGCCTTGCAGCCTGTTACACTCCGCTGCCTACAGCCATAGCCTTCCGGGCTCCCTGCCTCGCTGCTCTGCTCCTCTGAGCTCTCTGCCTTGCAGCCTGCTACTCTCTTCTGCTTTCAGCCCTGACCCTCTGGTCTCTCTGCCTCTATGCCCTGTTCCTTTGGGTTCGCTCCTTGCTTCCCTACTCCTCTGGGTTCTCTGTCTGCCGCCTACTACAGCTCTCAGTCCTGCTCCTCTGGACTCTCTGCCTTGCAGCCTACTACAGTCCTCTGCAATCCACTACAGTTTTTCTGTACCTTGTGCCATTGGGTACTGCAGCCCTGCTTCCTTGTTTGCAGCCCCCCTCTTTCCTGGCTGCTGCTCCCTTGCTCTCTTCCTTGTTTGCAACCCCTTGTACTTGATCCCTGTCCTTCTCTTCCTTGACTTCTCTGTCCTCCCCTTTAGTTTACCCATTTCTATTGTACTGTTTCTTCCTTCATTTCTCTTAGACTTCCTTGTCCCTGGTTATTTCTGTTCTTGTCTCTCTTGTGTCTTATGTTGATCCTATGTACAGAGCTTGACTGTTGGTTTCCAGCAGGCAACCTCTGCCCCTTCCCTTGTCGCGTTTTATGTTTAACAGACACCCACAGCTGTTGCTCCCAGCCATGAGCAGACAGAGTGGGCCTCTGTAATAGTAATCTGTGCAGAAGGCTGGAGTTTCCAAAGGTCCGTGGAACACTCTTGCATACACCCCAAGAGGGAATCCAGTTTGTTCGTATCTTTGTATTTCCTGCCCCTTTCTGTTCACAACTACAGTTGCCTACTTTTCTTTCTTGATGAGTTTCCTGCTGTGTGTGTACTTATCTGTCACCTTACATCAGCACAGCCAACCAAACCCTACCTGTGGGCCCTGTGCCACTCTTGACAGAGTGCCATCCGTGACAGAATGCAAGAGCCAAAAAATTCTTGTTCCATAGGCAGGAAAGGCACACACAGACTAAAGATGCTTTCCTTTTGATTCAAGAAACCTCTGCAAAAATCTAAAGTTTTCTTAAGGACTGCAAACAAAAACCCTAGTTTAAAAGACAGACTCGCCCTAGTAAACAAAGGTTTACAAGCACAGTACTACACTCACTGGCTCGCTGACCCTTCTATGTATAACTACTATGACATTTGCAACTATGATCCGCAGTCTCTATCTGTAGAAGAACTACAGCAAGATAATGAATTCCTGCAGATTTTGTTAGCCCAACCAGTGGAAAACACTCATGCGTTTTCTGGCATTTCTTCTGACACTGCATTCGACAAACATTCAGCCGGTACACAAACCTTGTATTCCTTTATCCCAGGCTACCCTGTCTCAGGACCAGTGTCGTAACACTGCTACAGCCAAGGATATTGCACTCATTGTGGCAGACTCTCAACCAGAGTACGCTGTTGCCAAAGTGATATGCTCAAGATCAGCTTGGCAAGCTACACAACCTCCCCAGACTGCTGGAAACACTCATTTAACAGGACAAGGCATTCAGTATCCTGAGGTTAGTGCAGTTAGCCCTGGGTATAAAAGACCAATACTGACCATCAGTTGTCTTAATGCTTCCCTAGTAACTACTAACCATGATAACTCTAAGATCAGTCTTCCTATTGCAACACCCACATTTTCTGCTACACCAGATTCTGAAGCTGTAGAACAGGCTAATGGAACATACCTGTTACAAGAACAACTCTTACGCCTTAAAAGACAAACCGAAGACCTCTATGATGAATTTGTCTATTTGCATGGTAAGAATCTAGCAAAGGGACACAATTTACCAGACCATCTGGCACTATGCTCAACACCCGACATTCTGTCTTTAGAGATTGGCATGATAAGGCCTGGCAGGGTAATACAGAAATGGATACAGACTTAAACAGAGCAGATGGAAGACCTGAACTTGGCATATGCATACCTTCTAAAGTTTGACTGAGCTCATTCACTTACTAGCCACAGTAACTCAGGCTGTTGCTCAGATAGTGAAGAATTAACTCCTTCGGTGGGCCAAATCACTCACACTGCCTTTACACCACAAATCAAGTGTAATCATCTGGGTGGAGATCCTGCTGAGTCAAAGGATTGTCCCGTTCTTACCCTTGATGGCGGTCCTTTACTCACACTTACAGCCTCTAAAGAGGTGACCAAGTCAGACAGGTACTCTGCTTCTATGGACTTTTGTGCACCAGACCATGTGTCAGATCCTGAACTATACCCAGTATCTGTCTGGAATACAGCTTTGCCAACAGTCAATACCCCAGACCCATCTATCCACCGGAGCACACAAGACTTTGAAGGCCAACCATCAGAAAGCCTACCCTTTCCTGATCCTCCGTCAGCCATGCTACCTGTTACAGAATCTGCAAGCCCAATCTCTGCTGCTCCTCCTGCTAGTACTCCTAAATCTGCTACTGATGCAGCATCTCCAATCACTCTTACTGCAGTTGAAGCACCCCGTTCCTCTCTGCCTGCAAGAACAGTACCTGTTACAGCGCCAGTTAACAGCTCTCCTATTAAGGCTACAGCTCCGGTTGTTCCTGCTGGTGCCTCTGGAGCACCTAAACTACCAGACTATACTCCTTCAGTCTCAGTTGTGTCCCTGCCCGCTGGTACTCCTGTGGCACCTATACTCCCAGCTGCTACAGCACCTGAACTTCCGACTGCCATTCATGATCTCCCGGCTGCTGTGGCTTCTGAAGTCCCTGCTACTCAGGGTGTCCCTGCAACATTTGTGACTCCTGAAGTCCCTGCTGCAAATCTTAATGTTGCTATTGCTGCTTCTGAATATTTGGAAGACCCTCCTAGAGCAACATATTCAGCTGTATCTCTGGTTCCACCTTTCAGCACTGTACCGTTGCCAGCCCTAAGGAAAACCACTACTTTCAAAGACATATATGCCATGAAGCCTGCAGCAGATCTTCACAGTCTCTCAGTTCATGAACGCACTGTTGGGTTTTGGGCCCTTAAGACTTTGTCCTTTCTGACTTCTACCTCAAAGGTTCGGAACATCGGTAATGTCTCCTCCCTTCAAGACTCTCACCTTGCAGCCTTAAACAGTTTTTGGAGCTTCATGATGTGCCTTTTTGGTATAAGACATTTTCACAGTGTGGCAGGTCTTGGTCTTGCTCTTCTTGTTGGTCAGTCTTCAGGGAGCCTGGAGAGGGGCCTGGAGAGGGGCATACTGTCATGCCTGCGTAATGGGCGCACACATTGGCAACCATCATGGACTATTTGTTATTCATTTATCTTCAGAATACTCTCGGAACAACCCTTATTCACACTTTGGTACTTAATTCCCATTTGCGTGACTTTGGCGCCTTCTTATTTAACTCAACTAACTACATGTACCACAATGCACCTTGCTACAGCTATCAATTCCTGGCCATTCCCATTCGTCAGCATTGGAACCACAATCCCCAGAAGCCCTAGGGATCAGTGCTGCTTCCACCATCTCAGGACCAGAGAGGGAGGAGGCAGATTGTATTCAGGTGTGCTGCTCCAGGTGCTGCCAATTAGCCTGCCTCAGTACAAGGCAGGACGGTATTTAAGCAGCTGCCTTCAGGAGCTCAGTCTCTTGCATCAAGAGTCCTCCCAGCCCCTTTTTGCCTTTTGACTCGAATTTGTATGCTGTTCCTGCTGCTGCATTTTCCTGCTTTTGTTCCAGTGCTCTTTCTGGGCTCCCTGCCTTGCAGCCTGCTACACCCTGCTGCCTACAGCCCTAGCCTTTTGGGCTCCCTGCCTCACAGCCCTGCTTCTCTGGGCTTCCTGCCTTGCAGCCTGTTACACTCCGCTGCCTACAGCCATAGCCTTCCGGGCTCCCTGCCTCGCTGCTCTGCTCCTCTGAGCTTGCTCCTTGCTGCTCTGCTCCGCTGGGCTCCCTGCCTTGCGGCCTGCTACTCTCTTCTGCTTTCAGCCCTGACCCTCTGGTCTCTCTGCCTCTACGCCCTGTTCCTTTGGGTTCGCTCCATGCTGCCCTACCCATCTGGGTTCTCTGTCTGCCGCCTACTAGAGCTCTCAGACCTGCTCCTCTGGACTCTCTGCCGTGCAGCCTACTACAGTCCTCTGCAATCCACTACAGTTTTTCTGTACCTTGTGCCATTCGGTACTGCAGCCCTGCTTCCTTGTTTGCAGCCCCCCTCTTTCCTGGCTGCTGCTCCCTTGCTTGCTCTCTTCCTTGTTTGCAACCCCTTGTTCTTGATCCCTGTCCTTCTCTTCCTTGACTCCTCTGTCCTCCCCTTTAGTTTACCCATTTCTATTGTACTGTTTCTTCCTTCATTCCCTTCTGCTAGATTTCTCTTAGACTTCCTTGTCCCTGGTTATTTCTGTTCTTGTCTCTCTTGTGTCTTATGTTGATCCTTTGTACAGAACTTGACTGTTGGTTTCCGGCAGGCAACCTCTGCCCCTTCCCTTGTCGCGTTTTCTGTTTAACAGACACCCACAGCTGTTGCTCCCAGCCATGAGCAGACAGAGTGGGCCTCTGTAATAGTAATCTGTGCAGAAGGCTGGAGTTTCCAAAGGTCTGTGGAACACTCTTTTTCCATATCTGCATACACCCCAAGAGGGAATCCAGTTTGTTTGTATCTTTGTATTTCCTGCCCCTTTCTGTTCACAACTACAGTTGCCTACTTTTCTTTCTTGATGAGTTTCCTGCTGTGTGTGTACTTATCTGTCACCTTACATCAGCACAGCCACCCAAACCCTACCTGGGGGCCCTGTGCCACTCTTGACAGAGTGCCATCCGTGACAGGTACAAACCAATTTTCCTGTATCTCTGCTGCAATGTGTTGTTAGCATTATGAGCTGGGAAGTGAAGCTGTTGGAACGCTATTTCTAGTAGCTTATAGGGCATTACTACTTTACCTGTATTATTCTGATGCCAAAGGAGGTCAGTGGATGACTGGCTACACCCTCTTTTCTCCCACAACTCCTTCTCCTCAACAGTCGCTCCTTGTTGCAATTCTAATATCTGGGAAATGGGCATGGAATTATACCCATCAGGGTGATCCTCTTCCACATGTTTCTGCAATATGTACTCACCTGCTGTTTCCTTAACTAAATATGATGCTTCTTTCTCGGCAGTGTTGGCTGCTGTATTTCCTAAAGAGATGACATCATTTTTGTTTGTATGTGCCTGGCATGTCACTATGGCCACAACTGGAGGTTCCTTTAGTGCCTCTATCAACTCTTTTAGTAACTCGCCATGCTGCACTGGGGATCCATCTGCTCTATGGAATCCTCTCCTCCCCCATCTAGCCAATCCCCGATGAACTGTTGTGGTCATGTATGCAGAGTCTGTGTATATTGTTACTGCACATCCCTTTGCTGCATGCAGTGCTTCAATGAGTGCTACTAACTCTGCTGCCTGTGCTGAGTAATGGGCAGGTAATCTTTGTTGAACGAGTACTTCATATTCACCTTCCTCCAGTCGCACAACAGCCACCTCCACATGCTTCTCTATTGTCTCTGTATTAATTGATGCTATTCCATCTATAAAGTATACCTCTCCTTCGGATAAGGCATCTTCGCTCGTTGTGGGTGTGTCTCTATCCTGTCCTCTGTATGTAGCACAATTGTGTGTTTGCATGTCTTCCACTATGCATGCTTCTGTGAGAAATATTGCAGGTTTCACTGTTTTACATCTTAGTATGTGTATGTTAGCACTGTATAAGATGATCTTGTATGCTGTTGCTCTCTGTGTTGTTAGTGTGCTCTTTGATATCTCTAATATTGCGAATAGTGAATGTTCCACAAATAATGTCACAGATAATCCCATCACAATCGTTGCACTTTTCTCTATTGTGGACGCTGCGGCTGCGAGAGATTGCTTGCAAGCGAAATGCCCTTGCATGACTGCATCTAGTGTACTACTGTAGTACGCCAGAGGCTTATGACCCAAGGATATTTTTTGTTTGTACTGCTCTCATGAGTGTTTCATTGCAGTGCGAAAATAGATAAAAGTTGCACTCATAATCTGGGCTTGTGAGTACTGGTGCTGTTCCTTCAGGGTACTGAATGCATCATGCATGTTTGCTGTCCATTGTATTTCTGTGTTTTCTCTTTGTGCTTCTTTGAGTCCCTGCCGTAATGGTTTTGTGTACCCTGCATATTCTGATAACCAGGCACAGCAGTAGTTGCACATGCCAAGATATTTTTGCATTTCTTTCACTGTCTTAGGCTCATTTACCTCGCGTACTGCAGCTGATCTGTCTGGTATGATTCGTTTACCATCTTTTGATATCAATTGACCCAGATACAACAATTCTTCCTGTTGTGGGCCAACCAACAATGTCAAAAGTGTAATAGAATCTTTCCTGCACTCGTCTTCATCCTTTCCACAGATCAGAAGATCATCCACATATCAAATGATTGTGCTCTTTGTGTCGATATTTCCTAGATCTTCATGTAAAACCCTGTTGAATATGCTTGGGCTCTCACAGTATCCCTGAGGTAATCTGCAATGCTCATATCTTTTCCCTCCCAGGGTGAATGCTGTAAAATATTGTGACTCAGGGTCCAGCGGGACTGAGAAGAATGTGTTCTTCAAGTCTACCACTGTAAAACATCGTGCATCTTTTGGTATGCTACACAAAATTGATGCAGGATTTGGGAGCAAAGGAAATTCTTTTTGTATGACCTCATTAAGAGGGCGTAAGTCCTGGATCATCCTCCACGCGCCGCCCTTAGCTTTTTTGATAGGGTAGATGCAAGTATTACATGGTGAATTTGAGGGTACTATTATTCCCTATGCTAACAAGGCATGTATTGTCTCTTTTATCCCTTCTTCTGCTTCTCGCTACAGGGGGAATTGCTTTACCTTGGGCAGCTATGCCCCAAAGTTTGAGCTTTATTTTTACTGGTGTAACCTCGCACAACAATCCTAAATCATGTGGGCCTATGGCCCACAATTCCAGTGGCACCAGTTGCATGTCACCATCGAAAAAGGGAGGTGGTGCCCCTACCACTGCCATCAACTGTACTGCCACATGTCTTGTCTGTATCATGATATCACAGGGGATTGCAATCTCCATCACTATCTCTCTGTCGCTGTCTGAGTCAGTAAAGAGGTCCTCGTCCGACAGGTCTCATAGAGCTATGTTATCATTGATTGCTGTTCGCCATTGACACCCATGTATGTCGATTCCTATGACTGTTATTCGTTGTGCGGACACCTGTACTCCATGCAAATCTAGGGACATTACTGTTCCTGGCATTATTTCTGGGCGCGCTATAGGGTGGAAAACAAATTCTGCCGGTACTCTCCACTCTTGGCGCTATAATTCTGGTACCACTCGTGCTAGCGTCTTCAGCCCCTGGATGAACATGTCTGGATCAACTGGTATTCCATGCACCTCCGGTGCTGTGGCACGTGTGTGCACTACCAACATCACTCGCATTGGGCAGATTTCCGGGTTGAGCAAACTATCCCTCTCTCAGTTAATGATATTGTCATATTGAGTTTACTGAGGAGGTCCCTCCCCAATAAGTTAATTGGTGATTCTTCATAGTACAGTAAAGGTGCTCCTACTGTCTTCCCACCCACTGTTACATCCAAATCCTCTGTGTAAGGAACCAAACCACCGCCCCAGAGAACCCTTGTGTTTTCAATTTACAATTAGATAACGGAAAGCTACCTTCTTGTAGGCATGACTTTTTTCGGCTCCCGAGTCTACCATAAAAATGAATTGTTTGTTTCTTATCTCCGCCCCCACCAGTGGTTCCTCAGCTGCATCGAGAGACGTTGATAGTACTGGACACGCAAGTTCTCTCTGTGGGCTGTCCTATGCTGAGTATCTTGTGTTTCCCCAATTGTCGAAAACATTCCCTGACACCACTGCCACACCACCAAATGGTTTAGGGGCACCATTTGCCATTGTAACAAAATGGTTGCCTTGTACATGTGTCATGTGTTCGCGGGATTGTGGGTGCTGTTGAACATTACACGGCAGCACCCTGCATTCATCTGTGTACCTCTGATCCTGCTGTTCTTCTCTCCCTCCACTGCCCATTGGCAGCCAATGTGTGATTCCTGGGTAGGGGTGGCCGTACTGTTGTTCATTTTGATAATTATTCATGGGTCTGCTTCTACACTCCCTTGAAAAATTTCCCCACCTTCCACAATTCCAACAATTCCCTTGTCCTCCCTGTGGACCTGCACCTCCATACCCACCATTCCCTTAACCACCCCCCCTTTGTCCTCTGTACGCGCCTCATCCTCCGCAGGCACTTCTTGCTTGCCACTGTGGCCCTCCGTTTTGTTCCTCACCATTCCACTGTTCCTGTCCATTTCCAACCCAATAAGCTGCCATTCTAGCTTGTATTACTGTTCACCATTCCTCCTCCTCTTGTTCCCTTTCTGTGGGGAGTGTGGCTACAGCTGCTGTGACCTTCACCAGTTTAATCTGAATTAATTTTGCCTCGTCTGCCAGCCTTCTCTGTACTATCTCCTTCTCCCTTTCTTTGATCCTTTTGTAATGGTGTACTATAATGCTCTGTATCTCTGGCCAGCCTTTGGTTTCAATCCTATCTATTTTATTGAGCGCTTTCTGAACTTCCTTCAGGAGCCCTCTCTTTATTATAAAGTAGAACAGGGAGGTTTATTGATCGCAAGCTGTGCCCGTCTCCACTCTCCACATCTCCTGCACCCGTAAAATGAAGGCCATCGCATCTTCCTCATCACCCATTGTGCATTGCATTACTGACTGTAAATCAGGGGTGTCTGGGAATGTGTCTATTAATGCATTCCATTTTCTTGCTCTTACTGTGTTAAAGGAAGCACCGTCATGGTGGTCACAATCCAATGTTATCCCCGGGAAGCCTGCTTTCGCCCAAACCCGGTCAGCTTGATCACCCACCGCAGACACCAGCAAGCTTTTAACATCACCTACTGCCAAAGGGTCCCCTGCAATGTTCTTCTCGAATGCATATATCCATTTACTTGCACCTCCTGAAAGTGGGGGTAATAACTTTAATAAATGTGCTTTATCCATCTGTGCCCAGGGTATGTAATTTGGCCTCCCTCCTCCCATGTGTATCAGTGGCAGCTGCAACTTGCCTTTGGTCCCTTTTCCCGTACTCACCTTTGTCCCTCTTTTTCACAGTACTGCCATCCTCCTCATTCTGTTTCTTAACCTTCCATTCCATTCTTCTTCCATTAACCGCCACAGAGGTGTTTTGTCTATCCTCACTGGTGCCCCTCCTGCTGCAATCCCTATTCTCCTTCCTTCTAACTCCTGTTCCTCTATGTTGCACCAGAGTTCTTCCGCTCCTCCCGATGCCATGCCCTCTCCCATCGTTTCCCCCTCAGGCGTGTGTTGCTCTATCTCTATTATTCTTGTCGGCTCATCATTTATTCGAAATAGTATTATCCCCTTCTTACACCCTTCTTCTATGGACCTGTCAGGTGTCTGTGACCTCTGTGTCTGATCGATCCTGGAAATACCTGATCCACTTTGTTCGCACATATCTCTATTAACATATCTAAATCTTCTGTAAACTTTTCAATATCTATTGCCGGGGTACTCACCTGTCCACCCGCTCTCGGGCACTCATATGGCAGGGGTGCTGTGGGTTGTGGTGTGGTTGGGGAGGTGAGCTTTGACACATACACCGGGTCAATGTATCCCTCAGCTGGTACTGGTTCAGGTTAGAGGGGGTATATTCGTACAACCTCTACTAGCCCTTCCTTTTCTCCGCCCTCCTTCCCATTATTCTCTATTGCCAGGGGAGATGGAACCTGTTCTTTTATTTGCTCTTTCCTTTTTATTGAAGGCACCTCTTCAAATAAGCTCCATAGATCTAATATCTCCCTTCTATTCTGCAATTGTTTTCCTTTATATTTTACAAATAGGCATGTGGCTACAATGTCCAGTACATTTTTGTCAAATGATCCTCCCTGGGGCCACACCTGCGGTAGCCCTTCCCCTTTTAATTCCGTGATCCATTGATCATGGTACTTTGTAATTCTGTCTGCGTAACCTGGTAGACTCTGACAGATGTGGGCCAATGGTGTTTCTGCACCCGTTCTAACCCCTCGCCCCCTGTGTTCCCTTTGCTGGTATGTATTATACAGTCACAATTCTAGCTATACAGGTATTATTTGTCGTTTGTATACCACTTTTACATAACACTATACGCTCACTCTTCACAGTGTCACACTTACAATGACCACTATTCATGGGACAACAACGCAACAATTTTAGTCATTACCAAAATACAGCGATCACAAAAAGACATAACGAGTCCAGTACATAACATTGACCAACAGACAGTTCACGTACAACATGTAACATATACCCTCGCTACCTCCTCTCAGTGTTCTACTACCAAAGATCTGCCTTGTCCCAATACTTTACACCCTTTACCCCTTAGTTGTCTGGATATTTTCCCATTGATCAGAAAAGAAAAAGAGTAAAGCATTTCTAAGTTATATTCCGAGTCTTCCCCTTCTGTGAGGCTCCCACTGATTCCTTCTATTTTCCTCTTATTCCCAGTACTAGTCAAGATAGCACTATGCAGAGCCGCCTTCTACCCCCTCACGGAGCTAGGTTCCCGTATTCCCTTTTCACCTTGTATTCTCCTTAACTAATCCTAATAGCCATATGCAGAGAAAGAAAAAAGAATAAGATAATATCTATTATACCCACAAGAGCCCCCTTTCTGTTTTCCCCTCAACTCGATCCGACCCCATATGCTATATTATAAATCCAACTCCTTTTAATGTCGCTCGCACTTAGTACTCACGTGTCCGTCTTGATCCGAGACCCTCCGGACCCGGTCTGTCCAGGTGCTGCCCCACACTCAATGGCCACCACCGGCTACAGCGAGTGGTATGGTGGGTTTTGCAAAGGGGGACCCGTACCCTCTTGCCCTACGGCGTGCACATGTCTAAGTGTACCAGTTGCAGTAGGCGGGCAGCTCTTTTGAGGGGGCGCACCGTGGGTCTCCGCTGTGGCCGGGGACGTCTCGTGCCAAAAGGAACGAAGGGACAAATCACATCCCAGGGGTCACCACTTGAAAGTGAGAGTCCCCCAAAAAGGCATTTATAACTCCCCAGCGAGAGTCAATGATGGACACATCCCATATAGGAATGAGACCAAGACCAAGTGTGGGTGAAGTCAAAAAGTAAAAGTTTATCCAATCCAATATAGGGCAAGCAGAGAACTCTGAAAACTCTGAGAGCGCTCTGCCAGACATCAGCAAACATTCACATTTTGTTACAAAACCACATCACCTATGACGTGGGAGCTAAGGGATACATGAATCGATGAGATTGGGCAGTGAGGAAGGGCACATATAGATCCTTAGGGGCAAAGCTCCAGGATTGGTGAGGCTCCTTGAGGGGTCATGGTGATGCTTGTAGGTCAGCTGGATTCATCGGGGTGGAGCGCCGGCCTGATGATGGTTGATTGATAGCACTCTGGACTATTCTAACATTTGCCCTTGTGGCCTATACATCAAAAAGACGGTGGGATGAGAGGAGTCTGTGGGCTGGGGAGGGTAAACACCTTGTGCTGGCTCAGGAGGAGGGTGAGGGGTTACATTCATAGCATCACATCATCGGTAGAACCAGGGCTTTGCATATTATCCTGTCCAGAGGGGGAGGAAAGGGAGAGAGCTTGAGCACACGGCACTTCAGGAGAGGGGAGAGAAGGCCATGCAGCTTGTTGTGCCATGTCTCATGCATTTCGCGGGGGGTACACATGAATCATATGAATGGGGCAAAAATAGGCCAGTGTATGTGTAAGTACATTAAGAGGTGTGCGAAGTTTTACTTGCAATATTGGGTGCATGCTTTCAATGCTCGGGGGATTATATATATGCTACAAAGGACACTCTATTATACAGTTGACACACATCATAATAAACCATACATATTGCGATACTAATTGAATATATTGGGAATCGTACATTTTTAAAAAATCATTGAGTGTATATATTTTGATATCATACATTGCTTCGTGTACTCTGTAACAACCAATAATCCAGGCTCAGTGATGAGAGGCTTAAAAATTCATGGCTCTGCGTGCAATATGGGATGGGTGGGGGTCACCTTGTTTCAATATATACAATCAATATCGTGGCATACAGCAACAGAAGTCAATTTATAGTCCCTTCAGAGGGATTAGCTGTATGGGTGAAACTAGGGCTATATATGCGTGTCTGTCACTTCAAACGGGGAACAGGGTTGGGGGGTTATCCACAGCATATGTCATAAATGTGAGGTCTTCGAGGGGACAGGACAAGTTTTATGGAGATAGCTTGTTTGTCTCAAAATTCAGCTTCGGCCCGGTCATCTGCAGGTCAATGATGGACTGCGGAAGGTGAAAGATACAGTGTCATGTAACTTGTTTGCGCCTAGTCTCCCGTGAGAACAGGCCTGCAGCAGGGACGCCGAGGGGAGGAGGGCAAGGGAAGTGCCTGGCTCGCTGTGCGTGATCAGGAGGGGAGAGCTGCAGCCCTGCAGACCGCTTGTGTTTGTGAGGCCTAAGTTATTATGTTCAAAATGGAGTGTGAGCGTGCCACAAAATGGAGTCTGGTGCCATGTTGCTGGCTGAGAGTTGTAGCTACATGTGTCGACCCGCAGCCACCCTGCATCCCTGGCTACAGGCGCAGTGGTGGCTGCTGGATGGGTCATCGTCTGCACGTCGGGGAGAATGAAGGGGATGGGGGCCTTGAAGAACCTTCCTTCCATACAAAATCCCTCGGAGGAAGAAGATGGGGTCTCGGCGCTGTTCCCCTTGAGTTCTCACATTTTTTTCTAGAAGTTCAGTGGCAGAGAGGATCTCTCCAGACAGTACCCCATGGCACTGGGTTCTGATGTGGTTCTCCGTCAGCTCTGTAATTTCTACATTGACCATCCCTCTCAATTCACATGACTTTTCGGGTATCACCCATGATATAATCACTTCTCTCACTCGCCATGCCCCTTACCCACACATACACTTCCATTGGCAATTAATCACCCAAAAAATAGCTTTTTTCACCCACCCTGGGGACACAAAAGGTTCAAAGCTATTACTCGATCCACACCTCTCACTGCATTTTCTACGAAGGGTGCCATTCCTGGTTGAGGGGCTATGTAGGGATGTCTACAAATGCATGCTTCTTGTTGACTCTTGTTTCCCCTGATTTACATGTTTTGATGTTTTTCACTTCATTTGGTAGAGCTAATGTCTCCTGCTCCCTGTCTCAGATTTACAGTTTTAATTTTTAATAGCTTGACTTTAGATTTAGGCTTTACTTATAGGGCCTAATTTGGAGTTCGGCGGTAACCCGCCTGTGCTACCACGGGTTGCTGCCGAGCTCGTAACACCATTCCACGGCCAGTCCGGAAACGGGGCCGGTACAGTGCGACTGCCACCCTCCTTATTTCTAGACACTTGGAATGAAGCCCCTTACCTCTGCTCTGTGCATCTCCTCCATCTTATCCCTGCTGCAAAAGGGGGTAGAGGACGTAGATCAAGGCGTAGAAGTTTTGCTCCTTGCTTTTACGCCCTGATTTACCACTCTGCTGCATTTAAAATGAGGCTGTTGGTTTTGCACCTTTTCGATACCAGGCGGATTCCATAGGAATACTTCAGTAACAGTCACCTACAAACCATGTTTGAGGCAGCATTTCATTTTTTGCAACACAATGGGGAAAATGAAAGAATACAAGCGAGACGACCGCCCTAAGTGATAGTTGTATTCACAAAAACAGAAAAACGTGACATATTGCAAGCAGGGTTTTTTGTACTTTTCGATGTATCAAGTGAACACCTGCCTCTAGTTTTGCAAATGTTTAAAATTGAACGCAGGGGACACAACAGCTCGAAAATGCAAAGATTATAAGTGGGCCCCTTCATGTAGATAACATCTGATTTAAAAGGACCGTGCATGTGTCCTCTTATAGTATAGATTAGTTACTTCACTATGCAGTTAGTCATTTTGATCTTTGTTGCTGAATAAATACTTTTTAAATATCACAATTTACTTACATTTTAACACAAAGCACTCCCTTGGGTGCTATTCAAACAGTCTGTGACTTAAGGATTGAATATCCATTTACAACTACAGGCCACTTTTTCATTGGTGCCTGAGGCAGTTTCATGCCCGACCATGTGAGCCGCCCATGTCCATTTCTTTTATCTAAACAAAAAAAAAATCATTTTTTTACATTTCCTGCTGGGCTCTCACAGCTCCCCAGGGATGCGGCCGCGGATCCCTGCGACGGCGCGCCCCACAGTTTGAAGACCGCTGTAAGACGATACCAATATGTTTCACGTTTGCCATATCACGAGAGAAGACCTCCATAAGTGATAGTTGTATTCACAAAAACAGAAAAAAGTGACATATTGCAGAGTTTTTTGTACTTGTAATGTATCAAGTAAACGTTTGCCTGTAGTTCTAAAAGGCAGTAAAGGCAGGTTTGTGTTTAGTTTGCTGCTTTTATTAACTTTGCAGAAGGACAATACGTATCTTCGTTTGCCTTTTCGTTGACTATTTTCAAAGAGATGGGTGGTAGAAAAAATAGCTCCCATTCAGGTGGAAACGTGAGCACTTCAAAGAAAGAGAAGATTCCGCGTGTAAACAGGGACTCTGAAGTTTCTGAGGAAGTATGCTCACTTCCGCAACATCTTCGGCCCTTTACGGCAAGGAGCGTATTGCTTCAGCGAAACTCTTTCCTTCTCCGCCCATACTTGTTTCGCCATCTGGCTCTGATTACGTCATGAGGTCAGACGGTGCTGCACAAGGAAAGCGCCGACTCTTGCTTTTGGAAAGTGCGTACCCACGTGGAAGTTCGAATGAACTGCACATGATATGAAAGCTTTAAAAAGTCCAGCTGAGTTGAACGACTCTGATTCTCTTCGTAGTACTCACGTTGTACACAGACAGAAGGTGAGTTTTATGTTTCAAATTGAGCATTGTTAATGCCACTACTTTTGTTTTAACGTGTGTCCACCTTTAAACATATGTTTACACTAGCCGTACTGGCTACCGTAGGCCAATGTAGCTCTCACTCTATTTCTCTCTTTTTTTCACCCTCTCTCCCGGATGCTTTGCATATAGGGAAAGATCATTTTGGGAACCTAAAAATGAACACATAAATTGATATTTGACTAATATGTACTTGAAGTAATGTTAACTGTCATGGCACGTCGGCTGAGAGATAACTGAGGATTGTGTGAATTATCATCTCTGAACAACTGAGTCAGAATTTACAAGTGCTTACGAACGGCAACTGGGAGGACGTCTTCTCCGGTAACACTCCTTGTTTGCCTGGCCCTTGGAAAGAAACAAAGGTGATTGCTACGAATACATTGTGCATGGCGTGTACGTTGTGTCATGAACCATCGGAGTCGTCCCTTCTGGACTTCCTGGTCCCTGACCCATAGAGACTTACACTCAGTAGTACTCCCAACATGGCCACGGAACGCTGTGTACCAGTTTCCGCATCGTACGCATCACGCTCTATGAAGCAGACACGCCCCTGCGGCTCTGCGCATCTCAATGCTACCGCTTACTGTGGCTAGACGTGTGCTGCCGTAGTTCGCTCTCGCTACCTCTTGTTACCTGGCTCCTGGTCCCCAATTGTTACCTCCACATTCTTCCCTTCCCTCTCTCTTGCATCCCGGACCTCCGAGTACTCGCTGCCGAGTGCACTCTACGCTGTTTCCAGGACTTCCCGAACGTTCACAACGATCCAGGACTCGGAACGCTGAACGCACGCTGGAACGGGAGGACATTCGTACGGGGTTATACAAGACCCGCACTCGGGAAACCTGTGACAGATTGAGACGCCAACAAACCGGCACGGTTACGGAAATGCATGCGGCAGTCCAAGACCTCATGCGCGGCATGAAGGAGTTAACAACAGAAGTTCAGAATCTCAAAGCCGAGAATGCTGCATTAAAACAGTTAGTCCTCTCACGTGATACCGCGACCAAGGAAAGTGTATTGCTGGGCGGAGTAGTGGATAAATATGATGGTACATCAAAAAACCTTTGCGGATTCCTTGATTCGTGTTTAGTCCACTATACCTTTAAGCCCTATTACTTCTCTACCCCCATGGCAAAGGTGGGCTTCATGATTTCGCATCTTTCCGGGAATGCGTTATCTTGGGCTACGCCCTTGGTTAATTCTGGAGATGCCCTCCTGGATGACTATGATGGGTTCGTACAGGCTCTAAAGGCCATCTTTGATCGCCCAGAACAGGTCTACAGTGCGCAGGAATGATTACTGGATTTCCAACAAGGTTCCCAGGATATGCTGACCTATGTGACACGCTTTAAGCAACTGGCCAAGGATGCAGATTGGACCCCGGAGGCCTGCTTTACCCTTTTTGGAAGAGGATTGAATGAGGAAATAAAAGATGAGCTAGCTAGGGTAGCTCGCCCAGGTTCCTCCCAGGCTCTTATGGATCTCTCTTTACAAATAGACTTCCGTATTCAGGAAAGGAAGGCGGAGAAGAAGAAGACTAAAATGCCTTGCCAAAAGGCCTCCATAGAACCTTCCTCTAACCCTGAGCTCACTCCTGCCCCCACTACAGACCCAGAACCTATGCAACTGGGGGCCTTCCGTGGACCCATCTCCCCGCAAGATAGAATGCAACAGATTCACACTGGGATGTGTATGTATTGTGCCTCAGATAAACACCTTGTGAGAGAATGTCCTTTAGCTCCTCCACGGCGTTCGGAAACACCAGCTCCCGATCCTAGATGGAGCACAGCTTCGGGAGAGAGATGTTTGCTCCACGTCTATTCCATCCCTGAACTCTCCTGGACAAAGCAATCTTGTGATCTTGCAGGCCTTTCTATCGCCATCCAAGAAAGAAACTTACCCCATTTTGGCATTGGTGGATTGTGGGGCCATGGGGATATTTATAGATCAAGATTGGGTCACTACCCACCTTTTCCATATGAAACTAGAGGGATCATGCAGCCTGTCGAAGCTATCGATGGAAGACCCCTCTCTTCAGGACCCATCACCCTACAAACCAAAGAGATCCAGCTCTCCATAAACCATCATTGAGAGGTTATCAAATTTGACATCATAAAGTCTGCCCATTATCCAATGGTACTAGGTATGCCCTGGTTGCAGAAGCACAACCCATACATCAACTGGGCAGCAGGATCCTTGTTTCTTGGTTCTGAACATTTTATGTCTCATTGTTTATCCTTGGATTCCTCATCAACATCCCCAGAAGGTGCGCCGACAAAACAGCAAGGCCCATTCATAGTCTCAAATATTATCCAGGTTCCTCGGGCCTATCAGGATTACACTGATGTGTTTTCAACTGCTATTGTTCACTCTCTACCCCCTCACAGACCTGAAGACTGTGCTATTGATACTGAACCTTCAGCACTAATTCCTTTTGGAAGGATGTTCATACTATCCGAGCCAGAGAAAAGGGCCCTCCGAGAATACTTGGATACCAATCTAGAAAATGGTACCATACGACCATCGAAATCTCCAGCGGGAGCTTCGTTGTTTTTTGTTCCCAAGAAAGATACCAAGGAGCTTAGGCCTTGTCTTGATTATCGTGGTTTAAACCAATGTATCCTCAAAGACCGCTACCAGTTACCCTTAATCTTGGATATCCTGGAAGCGGTGAGAGGTGCTGTAGTCTTCACGAAATTGGATCTTAGAGGTGCCTACCATCTAATCCGTATAAAGGAGAGTGACGAATGGAAAACAGCCTTTAGAACACCCTTTGGACATTTTGAATACCTGGTTATGCCCCGGCGGTCTTCCAACGTTTCATGGACCGGGTGTTCTCCGATATGTTGTTCCTCTTCGTCATAGTTTACCTGGATGATATTCTGATATACTCCAAGGACCATCTCAAGCATGAAGAGCATGTTAAGGCAGTTCTACAGTGGTTACGTGAACATAAACTCCTGGCTAAACCCGAGAAATGCCTTTTCCATGTCTCTACTGTTCACTACCTAGGATTTGTCCTTAGTCCAGAAGGAATCGGGATGGACCACTCAAAGGTAAAAGCCATACTATCCTGGCCAGTCCCAACCACAGATTCAATCCTTCCTGGGGCTTGCCAACTTTTACCGGAAATTCATACCTTTCTTCTCGGAGATAGTTCAACCGATCATTACACTGGTGAAGAAGGATTTTCCCTTTCTTTGGTCAGCAGCCCAAGATAAAGCCTTTCAATGATTGAAATCGGAGTTTACACAAGCCCCCATCTTGGCTCAACCTGACATTGATCGACCTTTCATAGGGAGACGGATGCCTCCAACTTCGCCATCGGAGCAGTTCTCAAGCAGGAACTCGAGGACAAGTTAGAACACTCCATCGCTTATCTCTCGCGTACCCTAACTCCCAGCGAGACTCATTATTCTGTCCTGGAAAAGGAACTGTTAGCCATCCGTCAAGCCTTTACCGACTGGCTTCATCTACTCTTGGGGGCAAAACATCCTGTTCAGGTTGGTACGGACCATCGGAATCTTCAAGTTCTACAATCCTTGGAATGTAGGAATAGTCGCCAAGCCCGCCGGGCCTTCTTCTTCGCACAGTATCAGTTCCAAATACAACATGTCCCTGGAACTCACAACATAATTGCTGATGCCTTATCCCGACGTCCCGACTATGCAACTCTTGAAGATCGATCCTTTCCCAAGATGTTTCCCCACACAATTTTTGTAGCCCAAGCAATCAGCCTCCTGGAAGACATTTGAATTCAAACCCAGTCCTACGAGATCTGGAAGGAATTTACTGGAGATAATCGATGGAATCTTAGAACAAAGTATGGGTATTTATTCAAGGATAATGGCCTGGTTATTCCCACACAAAGACTGCGACAAAGGATCATGAACCTCTGCCACGATACCCTTCATTCAGGACATTGTGGCATCATCAACACTCTTCGTTTGATACAAAGACAGTTTTGGTGGCCAAAAATGAAAGTTGATGTCCAACGGTATATCCAAGCCTGCGCAATCTGTAATCAAAACAAGCATGACAACAAGAGACCGGCGGGTCTCCTACTCCAACCAACACTACCAACAAGGCCCTGGGAATTCATTGTTAAGGACGTTATTGTGGAATTGCCATCTTCCAGGGGATACACAACTATCATGGTTACCATTGATTTATTCACCCACATGGCTCATTTTACGCCCTTATATAAACTACCATCTTCCTCAGAACTCGCTGGAATCTTCCTGGAACACATATTCCGACTTCATGGGCTCCCTTCCAAAATCTTATCAGACAGGGGACCTCAATACGTATCTCAATTCTGGAAACACCTATGCCGTATACTAGGAATCCAATGTGGCCTCTCGTCAGGTTATCATCCACAGACCAATGGAGCTACTGAACATGTGAACCAAACTCTGGAACAATATCTTTGTTGTTTCACCACCAAGGTCCAGGACGATTGGTCACTTTTAATACCTCTGGCGAATTCGCCCATAACAATTCGGATCACTCGGCTGTTAAAACCAGCCCTTTTTTCTGTAGCCAAGGGTTCCATCCTTCGGTTCTACCATCCTTGCTCCCACATCCTACACTAGTACCTACACTCAACTCCTGGATTGAAAACCTCATCAACGTACACAAGTAAGCCAAAGAACACCTCGAAAAGGCCCGAGCTACTACTAAGCTCTATGCAGACTCCAAAAGAAGACTTATTTATTTATTTATTTATTTTATTTTTAATGTGATACAGTTTTTTGAACAAAAACTTTACACATAAACCAAGAAATAAATTCTTATTACTGTAAAACAACAACTTAGAATAAGACAACCAATTATAAAATCTGGAATTAAAGAAAAAGGAGATATATTTAGAAATATTCACTTACATTTCATTATTACAGATTTCATGGGTCACAAGCACCTTTAAGTTTTCAAATAACTTCGTATGGCAACTCAGTTCCTACTGTTATTTACCGGGAGGATGGCCTATCCATCTGTTTCAAATTTCAGGTTTTAAATTTTAAATTTCAAGTTTTCCCTTAATCATATACCATACTCTATATAGAGCCAGATGCAGACTAGGATTCAAAGTATTGAGACATATGTTCCAGAAGTCTTTAGATTTGATATGATCAAGATTGTGTACATATCTACTGTAGTGTTTTATATAAATTGAACTTAGTCTAGGACATAATGTGAGGACATGTCTCGCAGTTTCAGGTGAGGCTTTGTTCTTACATATCCTGCAGAAACGCTCAATATGCAGTAGGTGATAAGGTCTGGCTATCCTCGAAACTTCTGCCTTGGCATTTACGACCAAATAAGTTGGCCCCCGGTGCTATGGTCCCTTTTCCATTAAGGAAATTATTAACCCAGTGGCCTTCTGACTCAAACTACCAGACTCCTGGAAGAGGGTCCACCCAGTTTTTCACACGTCTCTACTAAAACCATACGTCCAGTCCTCCCGGACTGCTCCAAGGTCTACACCTGTGATTGTCAATGACCAGCTGGAATATAAAGTGTCCAGAATATGTGACTTCAGGTACAGACGTGGTCAGCTACAATATCTGGTGGAATGGAAGGGGTACCTTCCCAGTGAACGCACCTGGGAACCATTCTCAAACCTCAATGCCCCCAGATTACTCAAAAGGTACCACCTTATACACCCCGGCAAACCTGGAGAAACAGGCCTTCGGAGGAGGCATGCTGTCATGAACCATTGGACTCGTCCCTTCTGGACTTCCTGGTCCCTGACCCATAGAGGCTTACACTCAGTGGTACTCCCAACATGGCCACCGAACGCAGAACGCTGTGTACCAGTTTCTTCATCGTATGCATCACGTTCTATAAAGCAGACACGCCCCTGCGGCTCTGAGCGTCTCAATGCTACCGCTTACTGTGGCTAGACGTGTGCTGCCGTAGTTCGCTCTCGTTACCTCTTGTTTCCTGGCTCCTGGTCCCCAATTGTTACCTCCACATTCTTCCCTTCCCTTTGCCCTCTCTTGCATCCCGGACCTCCGAGTACTCGCTGCCGAGTGCACGCTTTGCTGTTTCCAGGACTTCCCGGACATTCTGAACGATCCAGGACTCGGAACGCTGAACGCACGCTGGAACCCGAGGACATTCGCACAGGGTTATACAAGACCCGCACTGTGCGCAGGAAGACTCTATCGAAGAAAGAACACAGACATGTGAGAAGGGGGGAAACCTGTGACACGTTGTGCATGTTTGTATCCAGGAAATGTTGGCGCTAATTATGCAACTTCTCAAACCTTGTTTCTGTTTCTTTGAAGGACTCAATTGTTGTGATCCCGCCCCTTGGGCGTCTATGCCCTTCTTTGATTCTATAAACTCCCAGCAGCCTGCGCACTCGCGCGCACACTGTGGAAGTACTTGAAGTACTGTTAACTGTTCACGGTGCACGGTGAGGGGTGCAGGACCTACTAACGGTATTTATTAGTTGCCTGATTTAAGATCTTTTTGAGTATGAGGTGTAAATATTGGGTACATAAAATGGTGAATGGGCTTCGTAGTGGACGTAAGATCCACGATGTAGCAGCTGATATGATTAATGCCTCACTATTAAATCACACTATGGCGGAAGATGCTAGTCTACTAGTGAATTATGAAATTAATTTGTCCAATGATGTAGGAACATCAGTGTGCGCTGAAATGCAAGCTGACTCTAGCAGACAACTATCACAACAGAAGGTAGCCACTGTTAATGAAGCTACCATACCAATGCCGCCGATTGAGGCTAACGTCAGAATTGATTTTTTGTCATGATTCCTGCCCCTCATGCCACCAGCCCTCCAAGATGTCAGGCTGGAGCCAGGACACGATCACCTACATGGCCCTCAAGGGCCTCTCCATCCCTCCAAAGACCCACTTGGAGGCGCTTGTGGCACCAGACTCACTCACTCCCATAGGATAACATTGGGGATTGGACTTGTAGTGCATTGATGGGGACAAGATGGATGCCCCCCATATTTCGGTTCCCAGAACTGCATGTGCGGTCTAGTCTTTTGGGTGTGGTTCAGCCCAGAGACACCTGGGATACCCAGAGACTATTTAAGGCACGCCCAGGCTGAGAAACATGCTTTGCGTTTTCTGCACCTGCAGCGTGACACTCACCGTGTTCGGATCGGTCTCCAGTAGGCCTGCATCTTTCTTCTGCGCTCAGCTCCTGCAAGAACAAGAACACCGTTAGGAACAGCCTTACCTTGCGGCGCTTCTGCCCATCATTCATCGCTCCTTTTGTTCTGCGGGCATCTTCGGCGGTGTCATTCCCATCCCGGCACGCCGCATTCTGCACATTTTCGCTTAGTTTTAAATACTGTACGAGCTTCAAACACTTACCTGAATCCCAGCTGCTCTGGGGGAACTCTGTCTCTGGAACTTCTCATCCATCTGCAAGAGGGAAAAAACACTCCAGGTTAGCGTGGAAACATCTAGAGGCACCGCATACCGCGCTTACCCACCGCATTTGTTCTACATAACCGGCATCCACGCTGAAAATGTCACGGCACCTAAAAGACACAGAAAACAAACTCAGTTCAATGCAAATATCAAAGGGGTGCATCGCGCATCACGCTCTCACTCACCTTCAGCGCTACTCATCTCAGCAGCACGCCGCCATCCCCGGACGCCGGCCATCATCTAAGGAAGGAAAGGAACGAAGTTAGAGAACTGTTCAAAAGACTCATTATACTTACCTGTCGGACTCTTGCCAGTGAAGTAACGAGCCTGCATCAATCAACGCGCCCCTGTGCTGAAAGCAGGACGGAGAGCACTATCCAAGAAAACAAAGTGAGCTGTGGATCAAAGGGAAGGGTTGGACCCTGGAGAAGGAGGGGTTCAAGCACACAGAGACAATAGGGAGTTAAACTCTACCAATCCTGTGTTTCAGGCCCAGTCTCCAGTCGAATAGCCTCCAGGGAAGGGTTTGAGGTCGTAAGAGGTCAGAACAGGCTGAGTGACGTCCCCGTGGATACCATGTGAGCGTTACAATTTTCAATTGTACCCGAGACCTATAAGCTCAAAGACATGAATCAAGATAAAGGTAATGTTGCCGGGCATGGGTGTTTAGAGGCACCTGAATATGGAGAATTACTAACTAAAATGGGTATTATCACAACTAATCCCAGATTCTCAGATGTCTCTATAATTGCCCCGGCTATAGAGGCACTCTTAGGTAAAAGGATGCGCTTTTCTAGCGGTCCTTCTACTCCGGTGAAATCGAGTAGATATTGCATGGAAGACGTTCATGTGTATACTGACCCTAATTTGGTAATAAATCAAGCCCAGGAACACACATATTTGCCCTTAGATGAACATTCTAAGACTAATGAGTCCACCAGGGGGTTTCAAAATCTAGAGACTAACTCGCCATCGGAAATTCGTAATAGCTCTAATTTTGATGGTGGTCCCACTGTTTCTGAACCTGAGATTCCTATCTTTCCTGCTGACCATCGACCGAGTCTCTCCGAACTCGAGGTAGAAGCGGAACGTAATCTGCTGGAGACCTCGGCTCCTGGAGTAGATTTTCCAGTCTTGACTAGGATCCTAAACCTCCTTGATAAAGGACACGAACAGACACACGTGCAAATTACCCATTCCAATAGTTTGTTAATGGAAGTTTTAGCTAAGGTTAATAGGATAGAAGGTCTCCTATTTACCTGTGATGCTGTTGCAGCTTTAACGATTGGGAAACAAAGGGTGAGTACTCCAATGATTGATAGAGACACCCAAACCCTAGTTGACCCAAGAGTGGCACTCAATCCTATGACAACGTTCGCGGCTGTCACTGCTACTGATGGCAGTAAAGAAGAAGCTAAACTATCCCAATCAACATATCAGTTGACAAAGATGGTATCAGTGAATGCTGCTGCAATCCAACAGATTCTACTGGGTATAACAAATAACATAGCCACTACACAGCTAGCAGGATGCAAGCATCAAAATGCCCATGATACGTTTGAACCACCATCACATGTGGCTTGTGGAACTATTGAGGAGCATCCAGATAGCCCTTCGGCTTTAACCAACTTAAATGGCTTCGATGATGAAATACAGAAAAATCCTAACTCGGCTGAAATAGCAAAAGAAAAGAAGGCTGAAGATGCAGTCTATGAACCGGTATTAACCAGGAAACTGAAAAGACTTATGGTTAGAGCCACTAAACGTAAGGTCCAACAAGCAAAAAATCTAAAGATTATGAAAAAACAATTTACACCAAAGGAAATCTTAGACGCACTAAAAGTAGATGCAAAGAATACCACGGTAGAAGATGAGAAGATTGATTTCCAGCAACTTAACCAAGAATCTAGAGCTCTTCAGAATATTGGTGCCATCTAATACCCTTTAGATACTCAAATGTTGCTGGATAAAAAACCCTATGGGAAAGGGACCAGAGAATCAATGAACGATGAACTCTTATGTGCCGGTAAACAAAAACAACCTGATCTGTTACATTTTCTTCCGGCTTTATATATAAAAAAGGCTTCTAATAAAATCAAAGTAGCATGTCCTACTAAACCTTTGAACAACACATCGGCGAATAAACCAAAAGTAGGTAGACCTAATGCAAAGGTCCTAAAGCCACACATTAATCAGGAGTGCGAATCTAGTAAAAAGCCTAGTATTCAGGGAATGTCACCCAACAGAGCGGCGAAAGGACCTTTAATTCAGTCGGCCAATAAAGAAGGCTCCATTGTGGAATCACAAAATACCAATCATCGTAATAGTGATATAAATATTGTTGTTGATAGATCTAACCCTGAGTCTCACTCCTGCATACATGAGTCTCACTCACGCACATATGAGCCTATGCCTAAGACTGAGGTAATGATATTAACCCCTAACATGCCATCTATCATGGGCTGGGAAACCAAAACTCCAACTAGAGGAAAGTGAGCCTGAATCGCTCTGCAATGCTTAAGGCATTTCAGGCAATTCCAGCTTTGCGTACAATCAGAAGTGATGATATTGATTGGGTACATCTATCACATAGCAATCCGACTCGGATGATTTGCGGTTACCATTCACATATCATCACGAGATTAATTTGGGCACAGCGTGATGACTTGGAACTATTAGGCTTATTTCCATGTTTATTTAGCTCAGATGAACTGGCGGAAATTTTTATTGCGACTCCGCCAGAACCTTCTCCAGCCCTAACTCATGCAGGAAGCCAACCATCCATTAATGAGGATTTGCTGAAACAATTTATGAATTTCGCTGCTTCCCTTTCAGGAATGATGGGTATTGGGCATTCGAATACAACTCCAATGCCGAAGATGACGGATAAACAGTAGGATGAAATAAAGGGAATGACCATCTTGTCATGGAACTCTTGTGGTAGTTCCAACTTGAGGTCATGGACCTCATCGCTTGATAATTTAACGTGTCCAGGGATCTGTTTGATCCAAAAAACTAATGCACTAGGCGAATTGGAGTTGGATGCTTTCTATATTCATCAGCAGCCCGCTATAACGGGGTCATTAGGTTGACCCGGTGGTGGACTTGCTATCCTAATTGATACAAACTTAAGATTGGAGTCCCCTGTGAAGTGGGCTGACGATGCGCTGTTGGTGGTTGAAATAATGTATAAAGGTGTGCAATGTCAAAGGTTTCTTGTAATTAATCTCTATTGGAATAGCGTTAAGACATCCTTTGAAAATATTACAAACCAATTGAACCTCACTCTTGAACAAGCTCTGCTTCATAACCTGATTTTAAATGTCATAATCGGGGGGAATTTTAACTCCACTTGCTTATGTGTAGATAAAGATGGTAAACCTTGGCAATATGACCAGAACAAGAAATCTAATTTGAATGGTAAAAAGTGGTTGGAATACTTCTTGACATGGGATATCCAAATGGTCCCCGTTGAAATAGGAACATATCATTACACCTGGGCTAGAGGTCCTTGGACCTCGATGATTGATTATATGTTTGCTTCCACAGTGCTGTTGTGGTCTATTGAACCGGTATCAATTTGTAATTTATCTTTTGGGGATCATTTTGCCTTGAAATCGCAACTCAGACCGAAAATGGGTACCCTTGATATTGTCCCGATACTATCTGCAATAGAATTCGATCGATCCCGTTTGTCTTTTAAGTGGACCTCAAAAAGATGTAAGAAAGTTATATCCATTATGCAAGAGGACCGGTTATTTAATTTGGGTGCGAATCAAGGAGGATTGTCCTGTGTTGTTGTAGAAATGCATAATTTAACAAGAATTGCTGCTCATGTAATGCACATTATGTCCACACGGGAAACTAGTGTTCCTCCCAATCATCAACACCTTTACAATAGTAAGGTGGTGAACTTACGAAAAGATAAACGGTATCAGATTCGACAACTCTGCTTACGTGAACTTAATCCTAATGAGTATCATGTTTTAAAATCATATATTGTTCTGACATATAAAAGACAAATAAAAATGTTAAAATATGAGCTTGCTAATACTGATAACCAGAACCTTATTGCCCTATTATTAAAGAATGATACTAGACAGGTTTGGGGCACAATTTGTACCTTGATTGGAACTTGTGAGATCATAGAAGAACCAGCCATTTCTGCCATTACATGGGTTAACTACATCAAATTCAAATTTGCCATGTCACAGGGTTTCTCTTTAAATTCTCAAACGAATTTTACTGGTCCTATAGCTGCAGTCTATCTTTGGACAAGTGAGGACATACGCATGGCCATTATTAAATCGAAAGGCTCAAGAGCTCCAGGGCCCGATGGTATTCCGCTCTGTCTGATTAAACTTAATCCGGAATTGGGGCCTTGATCCTTAAAATCAAATTTGACTCTATTCATTATCTAGGAATTATTCCTAGTTCCTGGTGTTCGGCTACTATCATACTGGTCTACAAGAAGGGTCCCATGAATGAGCCATCTAATTTTAGGCCGATAGCGCTTATGGATTCCTCTGCAAAGATTTTTACTGGTCTTTTGTTACAATTATCCAGCAACATATAAACAATTTCAATTTATTGCCCAAATTTCAAATAGGATTCCGTCGCCATATGGGCTGCCAATTAAATTCCACCATAATTGCCCATTTATATTAGCTTACAAGGTCCTCCATTGCAGGGCCCATTTATATGGCAGCCCTTGATCTCACTGCTGCTTTCGATTCAGTTATAAGAGCATTATTGTTGGCGAAACTGCTCAAATATGGATTCTCAACTCAACTTGTCGCGACAATTGCTGCTTTACATAAACAAACTTGTTACACATGGTTGAAGATGGACTCTGTGGTCCCGTACCCGCTTGTGCGGTACCGTTCGGAAGTGCAGTTCCAAGATGGATGCCCCTCGAGTTCCTCGAGCCGACAGCAACGGTCTAGTCTTTTCACGTCTCTTCGAGACGCCACTGATTGCTCACGTGATACTATATCCAGACTCAAAGCCAAGGATACAGCGCGTCACTTCTGCTACCGACGCTCCATGAGTTCGTTATTGAATCCTTTACTTACTTATTGAATATTACACTTTACCCTTTTCATTACTCTAATCTTGTCTCTTCCAATCTCTCAGAGGGTATCATCATTCACGCAATCCAACCCCTGTTTCCTACGTGTTCAGATCTACCCGGCAAATCCTGTTTAACCCATCCATCTATAGAACTTTCTCCCCGACATTGCTGGCCTCTCAGAAACCTGCGAGGGTAAGTCCCTTATCCCTTGGGCCTTTTCCTTTTAGCCAGTCCAGATCACTTACCTGTCTGTTCTTGCAGATTTCTTGCTGCTCATCCTTTATCCTTCCGAGATCCAGTTCCGAAGTTCCGGTCTCAATCCTTCCCTCCAAGGTTGAGAGATTCTTCCTTTGCTAAACTGTCTTACCTCTCCTCCCTCTCTGATACTCTCTTTGCTTTCCTTTCTTGCACTCAGAAGGAACATCCGGGGTGGCTCCCGTTTGAAATCACCTCTCTGGGATGCCGCTGCTCCATCTGTCTCCCGATCGACGAGCCTCCAGACTCTTCCCATTAGAGGGTTTCCCTGGTGATCCTGTCCTCTCCCCCCGGTTTCTTCTCATTCCGGGTTGGCAAGGCCAGGGCTGTTTCAGGGGAATTCTCACTGCTGCATTTGTCTCTACCATATTGGATTTCCGATTTGTCAAGGTGAGCGTGTTAAAACCTTTTGTAATATACTTAGACTACAACCGCTTTAAGCAAATTTCAGTAAGCATAACAGTAAGCGACGCCTAATATTATTGACCATCGGACTCCTTATGGAGCAACAAATGCAACACGTAATGTAAGCTATGCAAGCCATGTCCTTAGAGGTGCAATCTTTGAAATAGGATAATGTACAGCTGCGACAGAAAGTCGCCAGAGCTTTTTCTGATACTCCTCCATCTTCCTTACATACCATAATGTATGATGGTGATCCTTATAAGCTCAAGGAATTTTTGGACAGTTGTACGGTCCAATTTACTTTTAAGTCACGCTTTTTCCCTACGGATAAAGACAAAGTGAGGTATGTAATTTCCCATCTTTCTGGCCCTGCTTTGGCTTGGGCCACGCCTCTAGTCACCTCTAATAATGTTATCCTAGATTCATACCCCGCCTTCTCCAACAGCCTTAAGACTATGTTTGGCAGAAAGGAGATATCAGTTGCCACGCAAGAAAGGCTTCTTGATCTGAAGCAGGGAAATAAAGATTTGTTAGGATACATCACACAATTCAAACAATTATCTTCAGAATTAGGATGGCCGGATGAAGGGCTTCTTACCCTTTTTCACAGAGGCTTAACAGAAGACCTTAAAGATGAGATCTCCAAAGTGCTTTGTCCGGCTAACCTGGCTGACATGATTACTCTAGCTATGCAGATAGACTATCGAATGCATGAACGGTCTTATGAAAAAAGGAAGAGCAAAGGAATACGGGCACCAGTTGACTATTCCTATGCTGGGAATAAGACTCTCTCCCAAACTGAAGAGCCTATGCAGATAGGGACCGTAAGAGGACCTTTATCTGCGACCGAAAGAGAGAGAAGAAAAACCCTCGGGCTATGTATGTACTGTGGGTCCTCCTCTCATGTATTGAAAGATTGTCATTTGGTTCCTCCTCGTCGCACTTCTAACCCGAAGTCAGGAAACTCCAAAACCCTACCGATTGGGGAAGAACGGTAGGGGTACATAAATCTATTCCCCCATGTCATTCAGGTCTGCTTTAGACCATGCCTCAACCAACCAGACCATGGTAGTAGTTTTCTTGTCCATGATCCTTTCAGAACGTATTGCACCTGGTATTCCCGCCTTGATTGATTGCGGAGCGGCTGGAATCTTTCTGGATTATGAATGGGCAAAGAAACACGGGATTACCCTGGTAACCAAGAACATGGTTACTCCTATTCAAGGTGTGGACGGGAGTCCCTTAAGTTCAGGACCTGTTAAAGAACAGACGGATCCTATTACCTGCATGATTGCCAGTCATAAAGAAACCAAGGTGTTTGATCTAATCAGAACTGCCCACTTTCCTATCATCTTGGGCCTGCCGTGGTTAAGACTCCATAACCCATATATTAACTGGTCAGCGGGTACTCTTTTCTTGGGGTCGGAATACTGTGTACACCATTGTCTTTCTCGGGAGTCAGTTGGCATACATCTTCCCTCTAGAGAAGATCCACACCCTGCTGTAGCCTCCATTAATCAGTTGTAAATTATCCCTAAATGCCATTGGAGATTCCGGTCTATTTTTGAGAATCCTGAATTTCCTACTTTGCCTCCTCATAGAAGGGATGATTGTCATATCGATATACTTCCTGAACAGCCCATTCCATTTGGCCGCATGTATGTGCTATCCCAACGGGAAAAGGCAGTATTGAAAGATTATTTTCAAACCAATTTACGCAATGGACTCATAACTGAATCTGTGTCTCCAGCAGGAGCTTCTCTCTTCTTTATCCCTAAGAAAGACTTGGACGAGCTCCGTCCTTGTATTGATTACCGAGGATTAAACAAAATAACCATCGCCGACAAATACCCCATGCCTCTCATAACAGACATCATTGAAGCGGTTCGAGGGGCCACTATTTACACAAAACTGGATCTCCGAGATGCTTACGAATAGCTGCTGGAGATGAATGGAAAACAGCCTTTCGCACCCCTTTCGGGCACTTTGAGTACCACGTTATGCCGTTTGGTCTGGTCAACGCACCTGCAATATTTCAACGGTTCATGGAACATCTCTTTGCCGACATTTTATTTCATTTCGTCATCATCTATTTAGATCATATCCTGGTATATTCCAACAACCCAGAGGACCATATTCAGCATGTTAACATGGTTTTGGAACGTCTTCAACTCAACCACCTTTACTGTAAAGCCTCTAAATGCGAGTTTCATCAGGAGCAGGTTAACTACCTTGGATTTGTGTTATCTTCTCAGGGTATCTCTATGGATCCAAAGAAAGTGTCCGCTGTTTTGGATTGGCCAACTCCCTCTTGCATCAAAGACATTCAACGTTTTTTAGGATTCGCCAACTTTTACCGGAAATTCATTCCATGTTTTTCAGAAATCATTTTACCCATCACTCGGCTTCTGAAGAAGGGAGTCACATTCTCCTGGAACGATTCGGCTCAGAGCGCCTTCCAAACTCTAAAGGAGATATTCACTTCTGCTTCAGTTCTTATTAACCCGGATCAAACCAAACAGTTCATTGTTGAGACGGATGCTTCGCATTTTGCGTTAGGAGCCGTTCTCTTACAATTGTCGGACCATGGAGAAGAAAGACCTGTGGCATATCTGTCTAAAACCTTCACTGCTGCTGAACAAAACTATTCTGTGCTTGAGAAAGAGCTACTGGCGATTAAACAAGCATTCAAAGAATGGAGACATTTGCTTTTGGGCTCTACCCATCCTATCAAGGTTCGCACGGATCATAGGAATCTCCGAGTACTTCAGAATGCCTACACCACCAACAGCAGGCAGGCCCGCTGGGCTTATTTCTTTCTACCCTTTCGAATCGAGTTCACTTTTTGTCCAGGGAAACATAATTTGAAGGCAGATGCCTTAATCCCGTAAGGATTCTCCTACATCTACATTCTTTTCCGAGAAGATGTTTCCCAACGCCCGTTTTATTGCTGTCTTAACTGACTTTCTCCAAGAAGTGCGAACAGCCACCGATCAAAATAAATCGTTCTGTGAAAGTATTGCTTCCACCCACCATCTCATTAAAGAAAAGGAATATTTTTTTCAAGGAGCTCAGTTATTGATCCCCATTCCTTCATTATAACTCGAAGTGTTACAGATGTATCATGACTCTCGGGCTGCAGGTCATAGAGGTTTTCTCTCCACACTGGAACTCATACAACAACACTTCTGGTGGCCAAACATATGATCTGATGTCCAGGATTAAGTTGCGGCTTGTAGTATCTGTGCCCATGCTAAAACTCCAAGAACCCCTCTTTTGGGATTATTAACAAAGATGCCTATTCCAGACCGGCCTTGACAAATCATCTCTACAGATTTTGTATCTGAGCTACCTCCATCGGAGAACAAGACAGCCATTATGGTGACCATTGACTACTTCACCAAATTGTCACATTTTACCCCTTTAGAGAAACTACCTGGGGCAACATTGATGGCCAAAATCTTTCTCTCGGAAATCTTTTCTCGTCATGGTCTCCTGGATACTATCATTTCGGATCGAGGTTGTCAGGAATCTGAGGAAAGCTACAGGTCGGCGCTTCTTGCTTTGCAAGAGGCGATAAACTACATTTCCCATGAGGCGTTGGGAAAGGTGTAGTTCTCCTATCGCGCGCTACAACAGCTGCTCATTAGCAGCAACTGTTAAAACCGCTGCCGCCCGTGCCTCGGTGCAGGTAATTAATGATTCTCAGCACGGGCGGTGGCAGTTTAGGAGCAGGCATGTGGAACTTCTCAGACGCCGAAGGACTCTTGGAGCTTCCCCGGGCCGCGACGGTGACGAACAGCTGAATAACCACGGGCCGCAGCAGTGAAGCGGGCTCCCATAAGCTTCGTGCATCGCTCTTCAGGGTCCGGATGTCCTTGTGAGGCATCCGGACCATCAGTTAAGTGTTTTTGACCCCAGTGTTCATATTCTGAAGTTGCTATATGCTTACTTGTTTATTAATTGACTACTTCAACGCGGTAGTGGGTGTGTGAGGTAACACGCCCTAAGATACATGCCATGCATTAGACAAGCCACGTGGAGAAACATGCGATAAAGCTCTGAACGGATAAAACAGGGCACTGGGAAAGATATAGAGACTATTTAAAGAACACGCATGGGTCCACACAGTACAAGGGCATGTTCGTGTGTGTCTTTGTTCCTAAATCATTGTTTGTGGCTTCATTGTGCCCGACGGGCCATGTGTCTCGTGTCTTCATAAAAAGGGACACCCTTTTGTTTGTGCCATTTAGCTTGTAAGCCAATCTATGTGTGTTCAAGAAATGACTGTCCAAGTCCTACATTATGTTCAAGCCCTATGTTATGTTCAAAGTCCATGTTCTAGGTTATCCGCTTATGTTATGTGAGGTGCAAAGTGGAGTTTAAAGAGCTCCTATGATTCGTATGTAGCAAGGTCATTACAGGTATTGGAGGTCGGTTTAGGTGTTCAGGAAATAGAGGTACAGGTTCAGGAATATCGCTGTATTGTATGTATTTGCTTGTGTATGTTCCCCTCCTTTCCTTTGTCACTCCATCCCCTTTTCCCTAACTCCATCTTCCCCCCATTGGCTGCCACGTGGCTTCCTGTGATATCCGTCTTCAGGCGCCCGTGCCGACCACGGTGGGAGGGGTCAATCTATTTGGCTTCTGTGGTTCGGAAGAGGGGATTGAGACCCCTATTCCCTTATAAGTTTGACACAGATCCCCAATATACCTCCCTTTTCTGGCAAAAGACGTGTCATGTTTTAGGGACAAGACGAGCCCTCTCTTCTGGATACCATCCCCAAACCAATGGGCAAACGGAGCGATTAAAACAGACTCTAGAAGGATATCTTCGATGCTTCGTATCAGCGGCTCAGGATGACTGGGCAGGATTACTCCCTTTTGCGGAATTTGCCTATAATAACTCACGTCACTCTGCCCTCCAGACTAGCCCCTTTCACTGCTCTTATGGCTATCATCCCTCCTTTGTTCCTATGGTGTCGACTCCTGCTTCTTGCTGCCCAGGAGTTGATGAATTCATTGCAGATATTCAAGATGGTCAGAGACTGGCTAAGCGTTCCCTTGTGAAGGCTCAGGACTGTGCTAAGCGGAATGCCGATCTTCATCGCTGCATTGCCCCGAAACTTACCGTCGGTGACTCTGTTTGGTTGGCATCCCGGTTTCTTCCTCGCCATCTCGTCCCGTCTAAGCTATCACCGAAATACTTTGGACCTTTTAAGGTGTTGGCCATGGTGGGATCCGCTGCAGTCAAATTGGCTTTGCCAGCCTCTTGGTCTCGGATACACCCGGTGTTTCAACTATCCCAAATGAAATTGGTGGTGCAGGATCGTTTTCATCGGACAGGTAGACTCCCTCCTCCTGTTCTCACTGATAGTGGTCCTGAATTTGAGGTGGCAAGTGTATGTGACTCTCGCTTTTGGTGGGGTAGATTGCAGTTTTTGATTGACTGGAAGGGTTATTCCCCTGCTGAAAGGACTTGGGAACCAGCCTCTGGGGTTCATGCCCCCAGACTGGTGCGTCGTTTCTTCCGGCTTCATCCGGGTAAGCCCGGGGCGCCCCCCAGAAGGAGGGGCCATACTGTTACACATGGTTGCAGATGGACTCTGTGGTCCCGTACCCGCTTGCGCGGTACCGTTCGGAAGTGCAGTTCCAAGATGGATGCCCCTCGAGACGCCACTGATTGCTCACGTGATACTATATCCAGACTCAAAGCCAAGGATACAGCGCGTCGCTTCTGCTACCGATGCTCTGTGAGTTCGTTATTGAATCTTTTACTTACTTATTGAATATTACACTTTACCCTTTTCATTACTCTAATCTTGTCTCTTCCAATCTCTCAGAGGGTATCATCATTCATGCAATCCAACCCCTGTTTCCTACGTGTTCAGATCTACCCGGCAAATCCTGTTTAACCCAACCATCTATAAAACTTTCTCCCCGACATTGCCGTCCGCTCAGAAACCCGCGAGGGTAAGTCCCTTATCCCTTGGGCCTTTTCCTTTTAGCCAGTCCAGATCACTTACCTGTCTGTTCTTGCAGATTTCTTGCTGCTCATCCTTTATCCTTCCGAGATCCAGTTCCGAAGTTCTGGTCCCAATCCTTCCCTCCAAGGGTGAGAGATTCTTCCTTTGCTTAATACTAAACTGTCTTACCTCTCCTCCCTCTCTGATAATCTCTTTGCTTTCCTTTATTGCACTCAGAAGGAACATCCGGGACGGCTTCCGTTTGAAATCACCTCTCTGGGATCGCGCTGCTCCATCTGTCTCCCGATCGACGATCCTCCAGACTCTACCAGGCTTTTCTTCCCATTAGAGGGTTTCCCTGGCGATCCTCTCCTCTCCCCCCGGTTTCTTCTCATTCCGGGTTAGCGAGGCCAGGGCTGCTTCAGGGGAAGTCTCACTGCTGCATTTGTCTCTACCATATTGGATTTCCGATTTGTCAAGGTGAGCGTGTTAAAACCTTTTGTAATATACTTAGGCTACAACGGCTTTAAGCAAATTTCAGTAAGCATAACAAAACTACCTATCGAATACAGCTGACAAAAGCTGGTGCCCTTACTGACTCCATCCCCACTGAAATAGGACTAAAACAGGGCTGAAATCTTGCTGCAGTCCTGTTTAATCTATATTTATTAGATCTAGATGAAGAATGGAAGGAGGCCATTATTTTTCCTGCCGAACTAGGATCCTTATTACTTAATTGGTTAAGTTTTGCAGATGACTTACTATCCATTGATCGGACCCCTTTTCGGCTTCAAACCAAGCTGGCTTTATTTCATTCATATGCAAGCAAACATAATCTACAAGTAAACCCTGAAAAATCCTTTATTATTATCTTTGCATAAGGACGGAAAAGATGTGCCAAATTCACATGGTGTCTTAATGGTATTTCTATTCCTCGGTCACCTTCCATGCGTTATGTAGGTTACCATCTATCTAGAACATACTCTCTTGATGGCTGGAGAATGATCTTGAATAATAAAGCCAAATCGCTTACTTCACAGATGAAGTTAATACATCAACGACTGGGGAAATTTTCATTGCTCCCAATTCTCAAATTTTATTTACAGAAAATGGAGCCTATTCTACTTTATGCCTTGGATATATGTCTTCATGATCTAGAGGGGATCTTAGATGTAATTCAATGCAAAATGTGGAAAAATGTATTGGGTTTGGCTTTATCTACGCCTAATGGAATCATCTGCCATGAGTTGGGCTTATTACCACTATCTGTTAAATGGCACTGGCGATCGCTCTCAAATTATGGTACAATGTTAACTCCACCTAAAGATTCTCTATATGAGGACCTGGCGATTATGATTACGAAAGGACATCCTCCATCTTTTCTGAAAATTAGAAATAAAATGAAGGATATACTATCTTGTACTATGATCAATCATGATGACCTGGTAATGGGGTTACCTTCAAGCAAACTCAAATTCTGCTGTTACTATTGGTGCCTACTAGTGGAGAAGATCAATAAATATAAGTCATACTATGAATATGCAAAATTTACTAGGCAGTGGGGATATCGTCCCAAGTATCAGAAAAATGTTCCGTGCTATTTAGCTAGGAAACTATATTTGAGATTCTGTTTAAATCAGTTACAAACCAATGAAAAATTGTTGACCTGGTATCAGCACAAAAATAAGACTAACATCGGTCAATGTAGATTCTGTGAAATTAATAATACTCTAGAATCTTTAAAACTCCTAACTGTGTATTGTTTGTATTTCGAAGTTGAAAGAAAACAAATGTTTGGTGAACATCTCTACTCAGATTTAAGTCTAAGTAGAGAGAGTCTATGGCAAAGATGTATGTGGGGAAGGAGCCAAACTCTTATCCTTAGTCTAACGAATTTTCTGTTAATTTTAGAAGACAAACTGATTGAAAAGTCTTTAGACATCTCTGGTCGAGATTGTAATGAGGTTGATGTGTTAATGTAGAGCGGTATGACTATTCTATTGTAAGCTATGCCATGCATGAATCTTGCTCAAATATCTGCAATACACTTATTTTGATGTATTTTATCAGTAAGAATTGTTAGCCATATAATATTTTGAGACACCTG
This sequence comes from Ambystoma mexicanum, assembly GCF_040938575.1. Classification (NCBI taxonomy): domain Eukaryota; kingdom Metazoa; phylum Chordata; class Amphibia; order Caudata; family Ambystomatidae; genus Ambystoma; species Ambystoma mexicanum. The sequence goes on from NC_090928.1 coordinate 61,909,596, forward strand.
ACTATACAAATGAATTAATGATTATGACGAGTTATGAAGGCGCTCAGAATTATAAGTAAGATATAATCATTTGAAATTTATGACTTTTCTGTTTTAGCCAATATATGAACTTAACGATGGAATTGGGTCATGGAACATTGTGATTAAGTGTTGATGGATTTTTCTCTTTTTATATCTTCTTACTGTTTGCAGTTGTTGACATTGTCGAGTTTGATTAATACAGTCGCTGGTTTCTCCATTACATGAACTTACGAAGGAAGTGGGTTCATGAAGTATTGTAGATAGGTGCTGATGGATGTATTTCTATATCCCGTTAATTTCTGTTGTTGTGATGTTCTTGAATCTGATTTTAATCTTAAATGTATATGTTGTTTTTTTTTCTTCTTTATTATATATGTCATTTGTAAAGGTTTCTTTTAACCATAAACAATAAAAAAAATATATGTCTGTGATAAAAGGGTTGTGTAGTTAAATAACTGTGTCCATAGTGAAACTTGGCTTTGTGCTCTTAATATTTTACAGCACTCATTGTAACATTAAAGTGTTTGCAGCCCTGAACCACACACGCTCATTCTGGGACATCCTGCTGCTCACTTCGGGAGATGATATACCCTCTCCCACATGAGAAGAGCATGGAATTTTGATAGCGAGTTTGGTGTTAGGGTGAGGATGCATGTCGCCACTACACAGAAATACTTAAATAATTGTATACATAGGACACCCGTTATTGGTTCCATGCAGACCTTCAGTGCACAAATGCTGTCTAATTAAATCACTGTGCTAACATGTTTCTCTATAGAAGCAAATCATGAGAGCAACATCAAAACGTTTTTACATGCCCAGGAGTGGTATGTATACATGAACAGCCAGAATTATATTAAAATAGAACATTAATTGCTTGCAAAAAACTATGGTTTCTCTATATCTTATGTCATTTAAATTAATTGACTATTGCTCAGAGAGTGTACACATACTCATCAGTATGTCTAAGATTAAGAATCCTTTCAGACACATGTATAATCCGCACCTGTATACATTCCCCACAATGGCTCTTGATAAGGATCTGGGGCAGTATTACAGAAGATGTCTTCAATCGCCAGCGTCCAAAGACATGACACTCCATACAGCCCCATCACAGATGTCCGAACACAACACCCGACTTCTGCAAAACCACCCACGGTCAATAGTATCCTATTAAAACATAAGAACTCATCAGTACTATAGCAGCAAATGAAAAATGTAGTATCCCGCCTAGTCCTGCGGAAAAGGGCTGACCTGCTTAAACCGTCCTCCGAAATACTGAGGAATAATTATCAAGTGAGGAATGAAAATGAAAAATAAATGCTTGCATTATTTTATTTTTCTATCTATCATTCTGATTTGTATTAGAATGTATAAAACCAATACAAGCAAGCACAAATACCACTTGGAACAATTCATCATGTACAATTACAGTCCTGGGAAATTGCAAATGAACAGTTCATATGATCACAAAATATATATATATATATATATATATATATATATGTATTGTATTGTATTGATATTTCATTTACTCATACACAGGTGTTTCAAAGCACTATATATATATATATATATATATATTACACAGCCACGGCAGTGGCTGTGTAGTTATGGTTAAATTGCTAATCCCATAGGAAGAGCACTTTTTGGGCGGCTTATAACTTCGCTCTCCCTGGATGAATATTCACCAAACTTTGCAAAAATTATATGGCCCACTCTGAATTGTTTTGCAAAGTTTGGTGAGGTTTAGTCCAGGGGGGGCAAAGTTATAGGGTGGGTCCCAAAATGTCTTTTTTTCCAATAGACTGAATGGGGAAAAAAATGTACTCATGCCTACAGCCCAAACTGCTGGACGGATTTTCACCAAATTTGCGGCAGGGTCCAGCGGCTTGGTCCCAAAAGTGTGCTTTTGTGAATTTGGTGAAAATCCGTCCAGTAGTTTTTAAAGAAATGACCAAAAAGTAGGTCACAAAAAATGTGTGATATCTATGTCCGCTCTCCCCAGACACACTTCCCTTTTCGCTCCACGGACAGGACACTGATTGCTTAATCGGCTTGCGTCATGTCCGCGGACATGCAACGTGTTCGCTGATTGGATGGTGAAGAGCGTGAAGTGCATCAGATTTTTGGAAACGCCCGCCATCTTGGATTCGCGGACAGTGGCGGGTGTCCGCGGACATTGCAGTAAAAACATATTCAAAAACACAACATTGCACTTGTCAAACTTACCAAATAATCTCTGGGGAGGTGAGGGGTGATGAGGATTAAATGGGATATGGCTTCAAGAAGCAAAATAAATGGGTGTTTTTTGCTGCAAAAGTCCGCGAACAGTTCGGATAGTCGCAAACAGTCCTGAAAAGTTTGCTGACACCTCAGCATTACAGGGTTGGTGAAATGCAGTTTTTGGATGGCTTATAACTTTGGCGCCACTTAATGGAACTACATGGAATTTTGCATGTATACTCCTGACCTGATCCTGAGTAAGTGTACAAAGTTTGGTAGAATTCTGTCATGAGGGGGCAAAATTATAGGGGGGGTCCCAAAATAATGTACAGGCTTATAAATGAGGTGCCATTTGATGAATTTACATTTAATTTGGCAAACTGATAATAGATCTAGATATACATGTTTTTGTGAAGTTTGGTGGGATTCTGTCAAGAGGGAGCAAAATTAGAGGGGGGTCCCTAAATATTGTAAAGGCTTATAAATGTGGTGCCATTTGACAAATCTACACAAAGGTTTGCAAAAAGATTATAGATTTAGATATAGATGTTTTTGTAAAGTCTGAATGGATTTTGTCAAGTGGGGGCTAGGTTATATGACCATTGTATGTGCATACATTTGACACTTTTGAAAAAATAAAAGATGGGTGGATTTCCAGCAAACTTGCGAAAGGAGCATTGGCAAGGATCTACAAGCATGGTTTTGCAAATGTGCCAGTGTTTTATTATTTGACAAGTGTCATAATGTAGCTACAAAAAATAGCGGTATAACTTTAGTGACTGAGGGGTAGCCTGTGGCCATGGGCAGTGGCAAGATTGCCCGGGTCATGGAATAAGGTCATGATCCGGACAATCAGGTTACTGGCCATGACCACAAGGGACAAAACATAGGATTAAAGTGGCCATGTCCACCTGGGACTGGCTTTGTGGTAAAGTTATTCCAAATTAGGATAGATCTGAAAGGGAAGAAAAATGTGCTCATGGTAATATGGTCATACGGTTCTCTTTTTGCCTTCTGCAGGCTGCCATGGAAAGCGAAGAGGGGCCCTGTATTGAACCCTCGCCTTTCCTTTCCATTGGGGCCATCTTGGAAAAGGATTTTCCTTCCTACACCGGGACGCCGGAGGTGTCCCGGTGTAGGAAGAAAAATCCTCTTTTTTAGCAACCCGGGTTCCCACTTTGGGAAACTAGGGTGCTAATGGCCTTCATCCCCCATTTCAGGGGCTGGAATGGGGGGGATAATGGTCCAGAGACCTCGTTATCCACCCTTGCTTCGCTTGGGCTGATGGGGCTGCTGGTCCGGTATCCACCATTCCAGTCCCTGGAGCAGAGTATGAGCGCCACAATATTGCCATTAGCATAACACAAAATGAAAATGGAAATGCTGGAAAATCTTATTGAGTCTATGTACTTTACTGAGAAATATAAGTAGATGGAGTCTATACTTTTTTTTTAGTTCTGTTTTTTAACTGTGAAAGGTGGTTCCTAAAGGAATATGTCTTTTGTTGTTTTTGGATGGTTTTTTTTGGCAGAGAGCTGAGAACGAAAGGTGGGGAGGGAAATGAGGGAAGAGGAACCAAACACTAATATGGAAGGATAGGTGGACAAGGGAAAATGTTGTACGTGTGTTATTTCTAAAGAAGGGGGCAGTGTTTCTCTTGCTCCTTGATTACAGCAGTTGTGGTGGCTCTTGGGGAGGAGGGATGGCATTAGCTGATGCCATTTTAAGATAAATAGCAGTTTTGCTAAAAGTATGTACTGTGTACTACATTGTTAATGGATGATAAGAAGGAATAGGTGTTGGAGCGGTGCAAGGACAGTTTTGAAGTTGAAAGTTCCTAGATCAGTAGAAAATGCAGTTCTGAACTGCCCGCGAAGCAGAGATCTTATCGTGAAGTGCGGACGGTTTCTCGGACACGTCATCATGCCGCGCAACAGCGTATGGTCATGTGGCACTGTCCGGAAGGTTCGGTATGAAGTCAAATGTTCATAGACGTCTCCGGGTGCAAAACTAGTTGAAATAGTTGTAAAAAGTGTATGGAAGTGTTAAAAATGATTCCAGAAGGTGGGAAATTGCAGAGTTTTAAGGTGACACTTTGTAAATTGGACATAGACATTGCTATATTGGGTAAGTATGATATTAGTAAGTTGTAGGAAAATAGCATGCACTGGTAAAAACCTATGAAATTCACTGAAAGAACTTTATTGAAGGGACGTTATGGTTAAATTGCACTAATAAAAACCTATGAAATTCAATGAAAAAACTTTGTTAAGGAGACGTTATGGTTCTGTTGCACTGATAAAAACCTTTGAAATTCACTGAAAAAGCTTAGCTAAAGGGACCTTATGGTTATGTTGGACTAATAAAAACCTATGAAATTCAAAGAAAAAACTTTGTTAAAGGGACGTTATGGTTTCAAGTAAAATCGAAAACCCCCAGAAATTAGCCAGTTACGGTAAGCTAACCAACCATAACTCCCGCCACCACCATACACTGCTAAGACTAACACTCAGGATATCAAAGATGACATCACAAATGTCATTGATGACATCACATATGTTGGCCACTTGTTTTTGTTTATTGACATATATAGGCCAGGTGGTTTTGTTCACTGGCAGTCAGAATAATAAAATTGAAAAAGGTGCTATATATCTAGACGTTAACCTTGTCATATGTTTTTTAAGTACTTTCCTTAGTGTTTGGTTTCAGCTCATAGTGCACATACATGGGGAAATGAGCAGCCCTCAAACACACAATTCATTTGTATACATGAAGATAAACTTTAATGTCATTAACATTTTCTGATGATGCAGTTTCTTTCTTCCTTTCTTTAGTTTCCCTGTATGTGCCTCTGATTTGTATGCATTGTGGTTCTTCATATGTATTGTTTGTCCCTGCATAAGTGCTGTAAGTCTTGAATTGTTAGCTAGTTATTACATGTTTAACATTATTCAAAACTCAGATACGGTAGCATTCATTACTGTACTATCCAAAATGACAAGATTATAAATCATGTACTTCTATGGTGCATGCTGCAGTCATTGCCTATGTTTATATATGATTAGGTTTCTGTATTAACAACACTCTAATACAATGATATTAGATGAGTGCATTCTTTAATAGATTAAGTAGGGTCATGGTAGGTCTCCCGATCACCCCTGACATCTTGTTACCAACAATATAAACACAATTCCTTGTAGGGACTTTTCATCAAAATGTATTTCCTATGTGATGTCATCAGTGATGTCATCAACCATAACGTCCCTTTAACAAAGTTTTTTCTTTGAATTTAATAGGTTTTTATTAGTCCAACATAACCATAACGTCCCTTTAGCTTAGTTTTTTCAGTGAATTTCAAAGGTTTTTATCAGTGCAACTTAACCATAAAGTCTCCTTAACAAAGTTTTTTCATTGAATATATATATATATATATATATATATATATATCAATTCATGTTCTAGACCACATGTCAGCCCCATTATGCGTATTGCAGCACCCACTAGACCTCAATCCTGTGTAAGCCTCAAGGACAGCCCCCATATGGATCAGAAGTCTACCTCCTTGTCCATCTCCCTGTATATGACCCGTTCGTATGTGGCCCTTTTAACCATTTCCATGTCCCACAAATTGATGGTTGGACAGCTCAGTGACCTCTACATCCCTAGCACAAGCTGCTTGGTGACTAACAGGGCAGTATTCACCCCTCCTCTAACTTAATTACACAGTCCGGACAGGTCCTGTAGAACACGGAGTACAGGGTCTAGTGGGATTACCCTCCCCAGACTTTCCTGGACTTTCGGGAGAATATCGGCCCAGTATCCTTTCAGCTTGGGGCAGGAACATAGTATGTGCAGTAGGTCACACCTCACAGATCATGACACCCCCAGCGGCAGTCTGTCTAGTCCAGGTCTGTGTGAATGAGCTTGTGTGGTGTCCAGTATCAATTTGGCAGTGTCTTAAAATGTGTGACTCCAGGTCGGGTCTCCCAGCTCTTCTTTCGAAGCTGCGTATTATACACCTCAACCTGTCATCCAAGAGCCGCCCTCCCAGCACCCCCTGCCAACATCTCATTATCGGATGGGACCTCCTGCAGAATAGCATATAATTTACCAATCAGGCCTCTCTTCCCTTTCCCTCTTCCCTTTCCAGGATCTTGCAAGCGTCATGATTGGTGAACTTCCAAGCAGTGATTTATGCATTCGTGCATCCCCTGCATTGCTATTTGACAATGTGCCAGTTGCCATTCTTCCCCACTTCCTTATCAACCAAGCCAAATACATTTGCTACATTTGCAAAGCACCTAGCAAAGCACCTAGGGCGGTGTCCCTCTGAGATATCCCCAATTTGGCAGATCCCAGTGTGTCTCCAACTCATCCAGGATACTACCTTGTTTGCTATCTTTAGCACGCTTTTGTTCCACACTGGAGCCTCTAGGTGCCACCTACTTTCTTTTAATATTAATCAAACATATAATCATTACAATCTAGAACTTGACACATTTTACAGAATACACAAACATTCCCACCCACCCTCCTTCACAGTAGTGGTCAACAAACAATAATAGCATCACTAAAATAACTCCATCAATATCACCATATTACATGGCTCTGAATATAAAGGTAATTGAATACATGGATTTTACAACTCGATGAACCTCTCCCAAATGTGCTCATAAAGATCGCTTTTCATACTCCTGCACATGATCCCCCTCTCTATTGCAGACATTTACTGTAAATCCTTTAACCAAGCAGAGGCAGAAGGCGCCTGCTCACTCTTCCATTCATTCCCGCATTATAATTTTCTTTGCAGATAACTATTCCCTGAAAAACCAACATTTCTGTGGGAATGACAGATCCACTATTAAATCCTCTTCTCCAAGATAATGTTTATAAAATCATAATCCACATCAAGCATCAGAACTTTCTTCATAGTTAATGTGACCTCTTTCCAGAATTCCCTTAAACTGCTGCACTCCCACAGCATATGCTCAAACAATCCACTCTGTGTTTACATCTACAAAATGCCCCTCACTCTAGCAAACCCCATGCATAGAGTTTCTGCAGTGTCCAGTACCCGCTGTTAAAAATGTTGATCTGTCATGCCCTTTGTCCCATGTTTAATGATGTCAAGGTCACATTCCAGCATAAGTTGTTCCACCTGCAAACTCTCATTTCTGAATCTATCACTTCTGACCATTTATCAAATAGCTTCCCATTAATCTCTTTGTATTTTGCCAGGTGTTTATAGACCTTTGAAGCAATGTGTCCTTCTAACTTGAATTCTTACAACAAGTGTGTCCAATCTTTGTACTCTTCTGGGATTCTCTCACCAACTGCCCTCTTCAATCTTCGATATTCCCCAAATGTGCAATCTTTTAGACCACTTTCAGTAGTTAATCTATTAAAAGTTATCAATTCTTTATCTTCAAATAGATTGCCCAGCCATTGGATACCGCTCAGAAACCAATTTGGCCAGAACAGCATTTCCCCTTCCAATTTGTTCTCAAGATTTAGCCATAATGATGATTTATTAGAACAGGAGACATCTTCTTGGGACAGCGTCATAAGGCTATGCCAACATTCTCTGAAGAATTTCATCGGCGCATAGGATTTGCATCCATTTGCATCTTTCTCTGCCTGTGTCCAAACATCTGTCAAATTCTCAATGAATGGAAGCAAGTGTCTTGCCACAAAAGCCAGGAGGTCGTTTGAAAAATCTGGGATTCCCAAACCACCTTTCTCAGTCGATATTTGCAGCTTCCACAACTTCAGACGTGGTTGTTTCCCGTCCCACGAGAAAGACTGTATCAAATGCTCTATCCTCTTCATTGCCTTCTTTTTTTCCGCCATAGGAACCATACTCAGGATGTAATTAAGACGTGGAGCAGATGTCATCTTGATTGCGTTCACTCTCCCCCAAGGACTCAGCCTCAGTTGATTCCATCTACGAAGTCATCCTTCAGATTCTCTGTTACACAATTCAAATTAACATCCATCAGCCGATCCACGTCCTTTATCAGCCAAATGACCAAATTTCGCATTCTCTCTGGGGACCAATTGAAGCCATAATTGCTCAGCCGTTGACTAGAACATGCTTCTGAAGCTGGCATAGCTTCCAAATTTGACAAGTTTATTTTGTATCCCGAGTGATCATGGAAGGTATCGATTTGTCCCATTGCTGCCGGGACAGATGTGCCTACACCGGTTGTATACTAATTGACCTTTTCACAGTTGACCTCGGGAGAATTGACCTTGGGAGAATCGACCTAATTTAGAAGGTCAATTAGGGCATATATGCAGGGGGAAACCCCCCGCAACACCCTACCCAATCCGAAACCCCTCACAGCCCCTCACCCAATCCCCTTATATTATTTATAATCCAAAACCAACCCAATACATATATAAAATAACTAAAATAATATAAAGGTCAATTGTGCAGAAGGTCAATTAGGACCATTATAATTAGGTCAATTGTGCAAAAGGTCAGTTGTAAAAGGTCCATTTGGGTAATACCTCTACACTTTGTGACACCAGTAGCATATCATCTGAGTAGAGCCATAGTTTTTTTGAGGCCTCTCCAAATTGAACCCCTGAATCATGGGATCCCCTCTGATCTTTGCGGCTAACGGCTCCATTGCAAGGGCAAATAGCAGTGGGGAGAGTGGACAGCCGTGTCTTGTTCCTCTTCCTAGTTCAAATTCTTCTAAAGACAGTCCATTCGTATTCAATCTTGTTGGCTGGTTTCAAGTACAACAGCTGTACCCACTGAATTAGGTTTTCTCCCAGTTCGAAACCTTCTAAGGCAGCCATGAGGAAATCCAATGCTATGCGATTAAATGCTTTGTCCGCATCCAACGACAAGACCGCCACCTCTGTTGGTAATTTCCAGCTTTCATATAGGGTCAGAATCAATCTGCGCATGTTCTCCGATGTATGTCTCCCTTTAACAAAACCCACTTGTTCAGGTCAATAATCTCAGATACATTTTCTCCTCCTTCATAGTAGTTGCATCTCGTTTTGGACAGGAGTATATCCACCTTCTCTGTAAGTATTATCTCTAGTTTGTTTTTCTTGAATTTTAGAGCAGAGCATGAATCTACTCTAGAATTTACCATTGTTTGCTTTTCAATTTCTTGTAATTTTATCTCCTAGTTTCATACCCCCATGTAGCATTTAAACACCTCCCAGATATACTCCACCAACACCTCATCCATCCAATTCTTCTCCACAAAAAAAATAGATTCCTACATAATCTTGTCCAATACCTCCACGACATCAAGTAGTGTAACATTCATTTTCCAGACACTTGTCTTTGCATTGGAAATGAAAATGACATCTCAAGTAATACCGGGGCCTGGTCAGAAATCAGAATAGTATCAATATCTTCCCCTTTGTACTTCTGTGTACATAATCCAGATGTCAGGAGTAGATCCATGTTTTAATACATTTTATGACGACCAGAATTAAACATGTATCGTCGGTCTTGTGTGTGTTGAAGTCTCCACATATCTTGTAACCTGCACTCTTCCATAAAATCTACCATGGCCCTGCGTTTCACCATACTGTCAGTACGCAATGTGCTTACACTTCTATCCAATATTGGATTAAGTGTGATATTAAAATCCCCTCCCACTATGAGGTTGTGTTGATTCACATTCTGCACAAACTGCGCTAAAGTGACAAAATATTTGCCATCTCCCCCACGTTTGGAGCATAAATATTGCAACACAATGTAATACATTTTGTACATTCATAATGAGACCTACAAATTCGTCCTTCATTGCCTTTTTACATGTTTTTTCAGATAATGGCAAGTTCTTCTCTAGAAATGTGCTCCCCACTATGAACCTTATCTCCGTGAGTGCCCACCACTATATCAGTATAGTCACCCCATGATAGGATGCTTATTCATTCAAGCATTTGTGTCATATAATATCGCCTCTCCTGACCTCCCAGGCAAGACTTACTCTCAGCGTGCCCATAGGGACCTTTCCTCTGGTTCAGGAAATAGCACAGCTGCCTGGGAGAACTGGTGCGCCAAATAATTTGAGTCAAACATTCATCCACTTCATCCGCCCTCTACCAATACAGTGCTTGTGCATCCTATCATTGAGGGGCATGGCTTCCGACTTATCCCAATTCACTGTATAGCCTGAAAAGACAGAAAAAGCTCATATGACCCTCATCAGTGCCGGCATAGATGTGTCTGGGGAAGAGAGTGTTAGCATGATGTCATCCGCATAGAGAAACGCCTTTAGCTCCCCGACCGGAGTGCTAATTCCTTTAATCTTCCCATGTCATCATGATCTGTTTACTTTGTACAAATGCTGTGATACCCCTGGGTTTGGGCATTACCTAAATGTAATAAATAAACAAAAATTAAAATGCCCTCCGATGGGCAGGGTGAGCAGCTCTAGGGCCAAAATGAATAGCAAGGGGGAAAGAGGACAGCCCTGCCTCCCCCCATGCCAGTTTGAAAAACATCCACTGGTTGCCACTGCTACTCACTCTAGCATGCGGGGTCTCATATAAAAGCCTCACTTTATGCAAGAATCCCTCCCCCAATCCAAGTCTCTATAAAATGTGAAACATGTACACCCATTCTATCCGGTTGAATGCTTTTTCTACGTCCAACGAAAGCGTGATCGCTGGGTTCTGCACTACACTTTCCTGGCATAGCACATTCAGTAGCAGCTTCATACTATCCCTTGCTGCTCTACCTGGAACAAAGCCCACCTGTGCATCATGCACCAATTTAGTTATCACCGTCTCCTGTCTGGAGGCCAATGCTTTGACTGGTATCTTAATATCAGTGTTAATTAATTAGATTGACCTATAGCTGCTACACTGTTGTGGCTCCCAACCTGATTTATGGGTAACCGTGATAATGGCAGTGTTAAGTTATTTTCTGAGAATTCTCTGGTCTGCTGCCTCATTATACATTGTAGTCATGGTTGTTCTGCTACAACCAGTCTTCGCACCTTGTAGAACTCAGGAACAGGTCATGCTTGAGATGCTATTGCGCACTTCTTGCACCATTATGGGCTCTCCCATCATTTGCTGGTCCTTCCAATCTAACTTTGTAATCACTAGGTCCTTCATAAAGATGCCTTCTTCCAAAGTCCCCTCCGTGGGATCCACCATGAATAGCTTTTCATAGAAGGTCAGGAAATTAATTTAAAATCTCATTGGGGTTCATAATACACCTGCCCGAGGATTGGCACCTAATCCCAGCAATCCCCTGCCATTCCTCCCATTGCTTCATCTGAGAAGCCAGTAGGTCACCCAATTTATCCCACTGCTCATAGTGTACCTATTTCAGCCTAAATAAAGCATATCCCACCTTTTTGGTATATTAATTGTTGAGCTAAAATGTTCCACCCGACAGCTCTAGCAACTTGCCCTTCATAGGTAATCCCTCATATTGCTGCCTCAGAGTGACAAGCCTCCTTTCAATAGAAACTAACCTCTCCTTATCCCCTTCTTTTGTGAGAGAATTCTTCTGAATCAATCTGCCCCTAATATAGGCCTTCCCTGCCACCCACACCATGGCCGCCCATTCTCACAGAGCCAAAATTCTTAAGAAGATATTCCTTGATTAAGCCCAACAGCTCTTTCTTCTCTCTCTGGGATTTAAGGAGGCCCATATTCATCCTCCATCTATCAGCTCTTTGCTGTTCTAGCTGCAGGTCTAGCCCTATGGAAATGGCACAATGATCATAAACTCCTCCAGGTAGGATATCACCGTGGGTCACTTGGGAGAGTAGCCTACGTGATACCACAAAATAATCAATCCAGTTGCATGTGCCGTGTACACAGGATGTACAATTGTAGTCCAAAACCGTGGGGCTGGCGAGTCTCCAGGCATCTTCCAAGCCATGATATGTGAAGACTTGCTTGAGAATCCCTCTATCCCTCCATCTATGTACTGTAAGGAACTCATGGTGACAACAGTAAAGACAAACACAAGTGATCACACTTTAAGGGTGTTTATTAAACTGTACGCTGGTTGTAAAAACGCCTAAACTAAACCTAAATCTAATATGGGAGCCAGCGTCGACCATCAAATGATAATAAGGCCATCCTAGCAGTTGTGTGTCAAATGAAAAAGGGCCTATACTAAGAATCCTACTGCCAAACCTTACAACTAATACAAAAAGGGTGTGGGATAGTTTTCAAGAAAAGGAAGAAGTGCTCACAACTAATATGTCAGGATATGGTAGCCTGGGTCTTCCTTCCCCACGTTTTGATCATGGGGTAAGGTGGGATCTTGGACCACAGCACAGTCTCAAGCTCTCCCAGCTCAAGACGACAGTTCCTTTTGCATATCAGGGCCCTCGATGGCCAAGTCTTGTTTCTCTTGAAGGTCTCTTGCATTTGAGGGCCTGACGTATTCAAATAACAAAAACAAATAAGTTCAGTTCCAAATGCATGTTGGGCGATACTTTCACCCCTGGGTCCCCCTATTTTGGGTGCTGACCCTTGTTCCTCGTTTTGTTGGGTGTTAGCTTTTTCACCCCCTGGATCTTCCTCTTCCGGTTTGGATCTCCAAAACAGTTCATATCAGTATCAGGGCCTTCGGTGGTTGTGTCTCCCGGTTTCGAGGGCCTGATAGGTTTACAAAAACAACAAAACAAAAGTCCCCTTTGGATTTCGCTTGAGGTGATTGCTCTTCACTTCTGGGTCCCCCTCTTCTGGGTGCTATCCCCACTGCAATATCAGCCTCCCTCCTCCAGGTTCACTATGGCTTTATTTTCACTTTAGCAGGAGACATTCCCCTTACTTCTTAATGTCATTTCAAACAGTTCATAGTGGACATCCCTCTGTCAGGTTCACTCTTGTCAACACACTGTTTATTGGGACTTTAGACTTTGTCCCTCTTTTCTGGCATCCCTCTGCCGGGTTCACTCTTGCCACTGCACCTTTGCCTTTATTTTTGATGGTTGCGGGATTCACTTTCCTGGCTTTCTCATGATGCAGGATTCACTACCCTTGCTTTCTCTCAAAGGCTTTCAAATGTACAGGGATTTTGCTAGATCTCTTGTATGCCACTTTGACCTGTCTTGGCGGTTCTCCAACGGCCTTCTATTATTTGTAGTTTCACTCATACAGGGCTTGACCAGAGTTTCTCGGTGCAGCACCCATGTGGTGCCGGTCCATTTCTGCAGCTGGTCTCCCCTTCACAATTTTACAGTTCTTTGAACTTCTCTCACTTCGCCACTTTGTGACTTTCATTCACCACAGCCCCATTCTTATCGGCTCTCCCTTCGAATCACGGGCTGTGAGGAACCGCTTGGCTTTCCTCGTAACTGGAGTCAAGGCCGGTACTATGGTAGCAGGAGATTCCCTCGCTCACGCTAATCAGCGTTGATACGCTGCGTGTACCGTTGACATCTGTTTTAACACACTTGGGCTATTGTCCATGGTCTTACGATGCCATCTGCGTTGTTTTGCAGTTTTTTTTGTCAAAAAGGGAAACGTTGTGTCTCTCCTCGTCAGCCTCTCGATGATTGCCGCCTTTGTCTTCTTGAACTGCCAGACATGGATAGCTGTCTTGTGCGGTCTGCCTTGCTTGTACTGTGCTCTCTTGCACCACCTTTTATCCCTGTGGGGAAGGGAAAGGGCCATCAGGTGTATGTGATTCTGATCAATTTCCTGACTTTGCCTGACCCTGGTATTGGGAGAAGTCAGGTGAACAGCTCTGGTGTTAGTCCGTTGTCTTTCATGTTCTGCGAAAGTGTTTGTGTCAGAAAAGGGGGTGCAGTGTTTTTGAATGTCGTACGGAAGAGGATGGGGAAAAGGTGTTGAAGGAAGGGGGATACCACGTCTCTCCTGTCGGTGTCCCACTCCCCGAGGACCCCCCATCTAGATAATCCTCCCTCACTAGTCCACCCCCAGAAACTGCATCCAATAGCGATGTCTGTGTCCTGGCCACCTGGATAACAGATCCCTGGGGTATAGCCAGGGAGACACCTTCAGGTTTCTCACATATCCTTCCCGTATGCGAGGTGGATATGTCTGTTCTTTGGTGAGGTCTTCTGTGGTCAATACCGGGCAGAGAACAGGGATGAGAGATGTCCATGGACCCTCGCATATTCCACTGATCGGTTTTATTAGGTAGAGGTAAAGTGGTATTATCGCTTTCCCAACAATAATCTATGAACTGGGTTTCAAGGGTTGTCTTGGGTTTTGTTGGTTCTGAGTTTTCCCAATCCCATACAGGCGAGTTTTGGGAGTCGTAGGTCTCTTGCCAGGATCTTTGTGGTAGAAAATCTCTGAAGGGAGGTGGTGACTCCCGTTAGAGAGTAGAGAAGATGGGAAGTCTCGTCCCAGAATAACTTCCTCAGGGAGCCTTGGAATTATGGCAGATGGTATTTTGCAGGATTCATCCTGGATTTCAATGCGTACTGGAATTTTAGTATATACCTCATTGTCTCCTTGTACACAAGTTACTCAGACCAGGGCTGCGTAGTCTAGGCTTTTTGTTGTAACTAAATCGGCCCGTATAGCGGTCTGCTTACTATCCGAGTCGATTAGGGCCCTTAACTGTTTCTCATTTACACAAGCCCTTTCATATATGAACTTGGTAGGGGTTTGATATAAACAGATGCTAAAGGTCTCCAACTCTTCCTTGGCTTCATCCCACTTCTGACATCATATGTAAGGAACTCATGGTGGCAACAGTAAAGACAGACACAAGTGATCACAGTTCAAGGGTGTTTATGAAATTGCTTGCAGGTTGGAAAAACGCCTAATCTAAACCTAAATCTAAGATGGGACTAAGCGTCGACCATCAAATGAAAATAAGGCAGTTTTAGTGGTGTTGTGTCAAATGAAAAAGGGCCTATACCAAGAAACGTATTGCCAAACCTTACAACCTGTACACAAATGGCATGGGATAGTTTTCAAGAAAAGGAAGAAGTGATATGGTCGCCTGGGTCTTCCTTCCCCACGTTTTCAGCATGGGGTAAGGTGGGATCTTGGAGCACAGCACACCCAAGCGACTTTGCAAAAAAGCACGCGCGCAAAAGCACACGCTCGCCTATTTTGTAGAGCGTTCTGGGATTTGGGGGTGTGGCCTCTTGCTGACTCTAAAACAAGTAAAGAGTAAGAATAAGGTTATTAAAAAGGTTATTAAAAAAGTATTAGCAGTCCACTTTAAAGTCCACAGATTAAGTGTGAAGGAATAGCGCTGACCCCTAGCAGGGTAATAATGATTTATTCTCTCTGAACGTTCGATTCCAGCGTTGGGTTTCAGCAAACAGCGACTTCCCAAGCGACTTTACTCAAAAGCGCACGCTCACCTGTTTTGTAGAGCATTCTGGGATTTGGGGGTGTGGCCTCTTGCCGACTCTAAAACAAGTAAAGAGTATGAAAAATCGTATTAAAAAGGTTATTAAAATAGTATTAGCAGGCCACTTTAAAGTCCACTGATTAAGAGTGAAGGAATAGCGCTGACCCATGCCTGGGTAATAGTGATGTCTTCTCTCTGAATGTTGGATTCTAGCGTTGGGTTCCAACAAACAGCGACTTCCCAAGCGACTTTGCTTGAGAGGAGAAACTACTGATACTTGTGGTAGAATAGGAGATTAATCACGATTTTTATGTTTCTGTTTTTGTCTCCTATTTGTATGGTTTTATTTGGGTAGACTTGATGGATTGATTTTGTTACATGAATTTAGAGTTTAGCCCTGAGGACGGACCTAGTTCCGAAATGCATTGACTACTCAATATTTATGGCTTTCCATTGCCTTTTACGATGGAATAAAAGAACTCAGTCATCAGATATTTGTATGGATTATGTGACTTAAAGACAATGCTAATTGTATTGAATTGAATTACAGAAGATGTTTATGAATTTTGATTAAACTTTATATAAGAGATGAGCGAGAACACATGGTCTGTTTAGGGGCAACCCTGAACTTTTCTCTGTGAGGGTGATGGGATCATCATTATAGGTTAGAGAATAACAAGTAGGCCAAGGGGTTCCTCCATTTCCCCCTCCAGACCATATATCACAGGGCATGCAGGTGGTGGCCCTCACCCCATGTCTTCACCAGCCTCATGTACGAACCTCAAACATGGGCACCATTACAGTAGCAAGGATCGGATGGATGTTCAGCTTTTAGGTACTTCACAAAGTTTGCATTTAAATAGTAATGAAATGGAGTACTATACCGTGCAACCTTGGGTGTGAAGGCTTTTTACCAATAATGGTCCAATTTTGAGGGGTACACATTGCATCACAAACTTTAAGTGCCGGGTCAGATAGCAGCTTAGAAATTCCCTAGTGAGGTACATGAAGGGTTGCTCATGCATACCTTTGCACACTACGCAAGATTTCTTAAGTCTCTCCATTGCCTGATTGTGAGACAGTGCAGCATTGATTTTATGGCCAGACTAAAATGGTCTGAGCTTTTAAAGTCAAGGATGAGCGAGATGGTGGGGTGTTATTCCCTCAATCTGGCTACAGTTGACTAACCACATTGGTCCGAGGATCAATTTACCACATTTTACCCTGGCAAGTTTTGGGCGGGTAGGGTGACAGGGGATCAGTGGAATAGTGGTTGGGAGGGTAGAAGGTGTAACAGCTAGAACAGAGCTATCGTGGATGACCCCCACAAAAAGACTGCAGTGAAATATGGTAGGTGGTCCCATGCAACCAGATGTTTCACATCAGGTGGAAGGCTAGCCTCTTCATAGCTTCTGCAGCCTCTTTGCTGGGGACCCGGTATGAATGCCATTTCAGCTGTCAAGGCTATATATCACTGTGAGGATCTGCCAGTCCAGTGTGGCATGTGCAACCTTGTGAGGATTCCATGCAGTGCCCATCAATTGTGAACATATCATTTGGTCCTGCCAGTGGCTTGGGGGACTCCGAATAAAATATGTCAAACATCTCCAAGGCAGCAGACCTGATTCAGGATAATGGTGACCCTGGCGGTGTGTGGACAGCAAAGCAAGAGAGAGATTTGGGGACAGGTGGAGAATATCTGGTGTACGGATGCTTAATCAGTTCATTTGCTTCTCCTTCTGAAGATGGGTTCTGTGTTCTAAAGTGCCTCTGAGTGTGACAGACGCGCATGTAGTAACACTTGAGAGCTTTGCAGACGTCACATAGATGTTGGATAGGTTTGCACCAGGCTGTCCTCAAGTGAGCACAGTGATTTAGGAAAGGAAAGGTGATTGCTGTACCCTAAAGGAGTGTTAAGTCAAGAAGAAGGAGAACCTTTTCATCACCACCCCACCGCCCCAGAGGTCGCATCCCTAGAGGTTGCGTTGAGTTGGCGGCGGAGTATATTGTGTTTGATGATGTCAATATGGCAAAGACGTAATTGTAGGATCTGTGTGTAGGCATTGCCTTCAATGCAGCCACTGTCTGACCCTTTTAGATCTCCACGTTCAAGCTGACATGGCAGTAATGTTACAGCGGGGGGCTGTTAACTTACTATTTGTTTATATAGGCAACAATAGGCTCAATAGAAAAAAAGTTAATTAACTTTATCAACATAGGCCATCAACTTACATGAATTAATGAAAGCCTGAATCTTTTAACAGCCAATCAGATGGCTGCACTTAGAAATGTAAAAGCGAATGGCCTTAAGCTCACAAATTCAATAAAATGAATCCAGGTAATAAAAATAGTCACTACAATCTGAGCACAATTCTGTTTTCCTTGCCCTGAGGCGATTTAGTGACATGTGTATAACTCGAGCCAGACCAGTAAAGTCGCTGCTGAAGGGTGACATTGCCGAATCAGCGACGGGGTTGGAGTCGCTGCACCGACTGGCACAGTCATCAAGAAAGAGCGATTTCTTAATGATGTTTGACCTTATTGCCTAATAGGAAAATGATGACTGTGAACTCGAAGCATAGCCACATGCACATTAAGCCATTACATGTGCTGAATATTTAGTTCGACTGTGGCAGGGTCTATCATTCACGAGGAAAACATTTTAATTTGAGGCAATCAGCATAATGAGCAAAGAGGATCTGAACAGTTCCCAGCATGTTGGTGTTTAGCTCTTAATCTAAAGCCTCTGGTGGAGGCGTATGGAATGCATCAATGTGATGTAGTGAGGGGCAAATCCCGAATGGAGATAAAAGAAGGGTATTTGTGTGATTAATTTGTTTTTAAGCCAGAAAGGTTAATAATTGAACAGAATCTGTGCAATTTCATTAAGACCAAAACAAGGCATGAAAATGCATGAAATGTCACGGTGCTTAGCCTTTATGAATGAACTTTGAGGCACTTTGCTGCAATAGAACACCGCAGAGAAGGTTAGAAATAATGTATGGGTCTTCGGGTGTCTGAGCTTGCACTAGACCAGTGACGTTCAAACCTTTTTATGCTGAGCCCACATTGAGTAAAAATATTTCTCCCAAGCCCCCCCCTCTTGAGATATAATATTGTTGCTGGGGCCCCCCAGATGCCATATCGGCTATATTTTCTATTATAATCCCGGCTCGCGCCCCCCTGGCTCCTGCGCATCCATTGGGCCCCCCTAGGGGGGCCAGCTCCACAGTTTGAAGACCACTGCACTAGACTCTTTGATCTGACTTGATTCAAGTTGGAAAGAAGTAAGTAGTCTTAGTTTAGAGCAGGGACCGGTTGGGAATGGCGTGTGCCCCAGATGCTACCAAACAGTGCACACGTTATGGGCACCCTTGTCCCACATTCATCTTTCAGTGTTAGTCTCTTACCTTTAGTCACATCCTAGAAGGGCATTTTACAGGCTGGAGCGAGTTCGTCTTCCGATCTCTCCTCCACCCACCCTTGAATTGGTTGAAGGTAACCAGTGTGAGGCATGTTATTCAATATCCTTTCAAGAATGCCGTCCCACAGTGACTTACATACATCGAATCATTCAGGAAATAAACACTTTAGCAAATATCTTAGAACATGGCATGTAAAAGGGAGCTGTTTCTGGAATAAAGGGATGTAGTGGTAACAGACTCATTGGCAATTCAAGTTAATTGATGATTTGACTTTGAACCTTTGGGCGGGTTGGTCTGGTGACTTGTGCTGTACAGTGGGGCTTCAGTCCTGCAGCTTTCTCTGACACCTCACTTTCTGGGATACCAGCTTTTGCAGTTTGTTTGTGTAATTGTAGTGAAGAAAGGTAGTTTGGATTCCTCCACTCCTACCCCATTTACACAAGCAACACATCTTTAGTTCCTTGCTAAACCTGAACCTTTTGGTGCTAATTTGTCATGAGCACAGATACCAGGAGATGACAGTGACACAGTGGTATCCCATAGTTTACAGTTCAAAGGGACACTGACCAACACAAATGAATTAAGACCAAGAGGCCAGAGTGCGAGCCTGTGATGTTTCCCACACATTTGGTCTTCTGTTGAGTATCAGGATCTCCTGCCAGTGATGATCTAAGGGCTGTGTGTGTCTGATTGAAGGTATTGGCATAGTTGACCTAATACCAACTTGACCTACTCTGATTTGACCGCATCTTTTTGGTCGAATTCGGTAGGTCAAATGGTATATTTTAATAAAAAAATAGTTGTGGGGTGGGTTAAGGGAATAAGTTGAGGTGGGGTTAAGTCAGGAGTGCGGGGGTCTCCCCCCGCATTCGGTCAACAAGAATTTGCCCACTAAACATTAGGTCAAATCTGAAAAAGGTCAGGTTTTTTAGGTCAAACAACACATATCCTGATTGAAGGGCAGGTTACGAGCAGGACATGAGTGGTGCCATCAGCGAGCCAAACGCCAATAACTGGTAGCCAAACCCAAATCACAATGAGCCATCACCAAAGACTGGAGGGAGCCAGGCAACACAAGATAATGTACCCCTTTCCAATGGAACAACCAACCATTTTGCCGGCGGCCCTGGGAAAGAAAGATTAGACTTCTAGCTTGGAAGCTGAGCCCAACCCCATGCTCTGCTTCCATTCTTTATATCAGTGGTTTACTGTGAGGCTAGCTTCCCTGGGTCTGGCAGGAAGATGTCCAGGGGAGATGCACAGGTGTTTAAAAAGTGGACGTATAGTGACTGTTTTTAATACAAAAATGATAGGCACTTCTGGAATTGGGGGGCCCAGAAAAAATATGTTTACTACAGGTGGCCCAGCCAAAAGAGGTTTGATACCAATGATCTATACGGTAGCCTTCCTCTTCACCATATACGATTCAATGAAACCTATTTCAATACAAGCTATCACATTGAACTTTTGTCCAAAATCAAGGCTGTGTCACTCTAAATGCACTCATTTAGTTATATAAATAAACCTGCTGAAATGTAAAAGAATATTTTAGTATGTTATGTTATGTGATCTTGCATTTGTATATCGCATCCTGCCAGACTTTATGGCCTCAAAGCTCTTTGCCCGTCAGAGAGGCAAAGAAGACGTATAACAGAACATTCAGTAGAGGTAGGGAGAAGCAAAGTCAGGCAGATAGTCGGTATGAGGGCGAGGGGTAGATAAGGTGCTCAGGAAGACATGAGAAGAAAAAGGTGGAAGATCTATGTGTACAATTAGACCAAATCTATCACGCGATGCATCTTTATTCTATGGGGCGCAGCACCAAAAGGAGAGATTGCTGGAGAGGTGTTCTCTGTGGAAGGGGGTATGTCTGGAAATAACGGTGAGCCTGGGGAGGGTAAAACCATGGCCAAGAAAACACATGCAGCAAAGCCCTTACACTTACAGCTCTAGGCCCAAAACAACATTTGGGCAGGTTTGTATGTCAGAAATCTGAATTTGCCAAGTTTGCAAAAGCTCCCTGACAAGCCCTCAAAAGAAACTCAAATGTCTGTGATTCCTCATTTATATCACGATTATCAAAACCCTAGGCTTGTGGGCAAAGTGCGTATGGCTAGACATTGAGCCTTCCACAGTGTCATGGGGAGCCAAGGCATGTAGAAAACCATTCCCAAGAAAATACAGCATGTAAAACCCCTCTACTTACTCCCCTAGGCCCCAAGTGGCCATATTCTATGTATGGGGTTGCTGGAAGGAAAATATGGGCACATTTAATTGAGAGTGGAATTTCAACCATGGCTTCCTTGGGAGCACAAGCCCAGACTTACCTTCCTGGAGGTTCTGAAGTCCTGCTAGGGCCTTTAAGGTAATGGTTACATTGATGTGTGAGGCCAAAATACTCTTAGGATGAGGCTAGGCACTTAAGGGAGGTAATATACGTAATACAGCTTTGATTAGCCTTCTCAACCTGGGCTGCAGTTACTGTCTACTGTTAATAGTAGGCATCATGTGAATGTTAGGGGTGTACGGTCTAGTTCACAGATTAGCTGTCCAGGTCTACCTTCTGGTTTTGTGTGTGCATATTTGTTACCTGTCGTCTTATGCCTGCTTGAAACGCACTTGAAAATTAGAAATTTAAAGCAAAACATTATAATGAAACCTCTACATAATATAAAATGGCCTAACAAGCTAGTATAAAAGGACACTGTGGTCATATTATCACTCCCCCATAAAATGAGTGAATCAGTACATACATTATCACTGATGTAGATTCTAGTTAACAGTCATTTAGCTTTGGGAAAATAACACTTTGATTCCAGAAGAGCAATACATTACAAGCATGTTCCTACAGTTTAAAACATGAGATGGTGTAGCATAACATAGCACAGTGTAGCATACCAAACCTAATTCAGTGTAGCGCTTTTAAAACAGAGCTGGGCATAGATAATATAGCTTAATACAGACACATAGCGTATACACACTCTGCTCCAGACTCATCTTCTGCTGCTCTTGGATTGACTGAATTCAAGATGAAAAGACTGCTCTTTTGTAGGCCCAGGCACTCGGCCTTCAAAGGTAAGGCAAATCCCACACCATCTATAGTTGAAAGCACAGATTGAATCTCAAGCACCCTGACCGCACTGATCTGATCCATCCTAGCCATGGTCACTGTGGAAAAGAGCGAAATATTGGAGAGGCTGAGAGAAGGGAGGGTAACATGACAGAAGCACAGATAAAAAGCACAAAATGAAGGACTGAAAATCCAGTATTTAGGGTCTCATTTTTGAGTTACCCGTAATTAGATGGTGGGGACCTGTTACGTTTACAGTGTAACGTGTACACTGCCTTTTGCCCTTCACGTTTGCAGTCCACAGTGCAAAGTGAGTAACGCTAGTTGGCATGCTGGCATGTCAGGCAGAGTTTACTTTGATTGTGAGCGCAGCTTGCCACGCTCTCAAGGGAAGTGGTGCTCACAATTGAAATGAAACACTCTCTGACGTGCTCACCTTCAGAGAGTGTGTAAACTTAATTTGTGAACACTGCTTAGCATCTGTGCATGGTAAGCAGTTTCAAAATGAAAAATGAACAGTGTCTGACATGCAAACATGTCGGACAGCATTTATTTGCAATTGTAAATGCTGTCTGACATGTCAGCATGATAGACAGGGTTTACAATGGATCCCTCTGAGGTCCGCCTGATTTATGCTGGTGCATAAAGCTGGCAGGCACCATAGGTATCTCCAGCATTTGCACCAGCATAAAAGTCTATGCTGGTGCAAATGCTGGAGCATTTGTATAGCAGAGAGGAAGGAAGGCAGTGGAAACGCAAGTTGTGTTCTGCCCTTGCACTCCTCCAAACAAATAAATGAAAATGAGCCATGGCGTCAATGGAAGGTGGAATAGCCTTACTCAAGTCTCAATGGAAAATGAGCTCCTCATTGTGCCAGGGTAATATTAGGGAGATAGAGTGTGGAGGGCGGTGCCTTTAGAAAGGACGGGAGTGACAATAGAAAACTGTTCAGCTAGCCCTTCTTTTGAACTATTGCCACATAATAGCAAAGATGCATATTTTCATAATCTATACATGTTTAGACCAACCACACATAGCATTAATTTGCTGTCGGCTGCAATAGAAGGCTAACAGGCGGAGTCTGGCTGCAGAGTCTTTTGTTTGAATCTGACTCTGCTGTGTACTGTGAGGAACCTTGTCATCTTTTGTTGTTCATCCTTCTTCAATTCTAATACCCAGAAAGACTGTGGAGCGGGCCGCAGAGTCTGGCTGCAGAGTCTCTTGGTCTTTGGGCTCTGTGGACCCGCAAACCCGCAAACGTTAAACAGAAAGGATTCTAATCCTCCAAACCAGCAGAAGCCCTCCGAGATAGATTGCAATCTTGACTACCTGATATCAGCCTGAGTCCCTGCCGAAGACACGAGACTCAAGCTCCCCCTCGAGTAAGCAGAATACTCAAAAGACTTTGTGATTGAAGCTGAGCAATCTGTGACAATCCATCGACTGTGACATTAGTTGCCGTACGAGCAAGATATTGTGAAGGACCGCCTCTTTATGCTTGTCCTCTAGCGGATCTCCACACTACTGTTACCCGAGTTACGGTTGTGTCTGTGCAACCGGGAGATTGAGGGGGAGTGCCCCAGCGATCTCGTGTGTAGCCCCAATCGACACTTGTCACTGGGAGAATGAGCAACTGCACGGGAGTGCCCCTTTGATATCGTGTACAGCCCCAATTCACATCTGTAACTGTGAGACCGAGAGACTGCGAGGGAATGCCCCTTTGATCTTGTGTGCAGCCCAAATTTGCATCTGTGACTGTGAGAACGAGAGACTGTGGGAGAGTCCCCCTTGGATTTTGTGTACAGACCAAATCCCTATCTGCGACTGTGACAACAAGACACTTTGTGGGAGCGCCCCTTCGATCTCATGTGCAACCCCTATCTCCAGCTGTAACTGAGAGAACGATAGCTTGCGGGGAATTGACCCGTTGACCTCGCGTGTAGCCCCAATTGAGAAAGCAAATCTGAATTCCAACTTGCTATTTGCTTAAATCGACATCCTGTGATGACAGGAGCCTATAGGAAATGACAAATAGTGCTCCCCTTGCAAGCCAATCCTCCTTTGCCTGTATCAAGAACATGGCGAATACCTTAGGTCCAGGAACTAGGCAGCGCGGTAAAACCGGCACAAACATGATGCTTCTTTCTCCACACCCTGCAGCGCAACCGACCATAGAACAAGTGCTTTCCAAAAACAAACATAGAAAATGTGTTAATATGTCCTCTCAACAGAGTGGAAAGCCAAACCGATCTCGAACAACAATGCCACTGAAGAAAGACACAACAAACGACAAACCGCATTCTCTTTCTACAATGCCCGCAATTATGGCAGAGACATCCACCAAGTCTGACGATTCCACACCTTCGAAACCACCTCCAAAATCCTCTGATAGCGTGACTGGATGCGGATACAGAGATGGTGCTGATATACCTCAAAAAGAGAGCGCCTGCCAAGATGACCTCCCTGAGACTCAAGCTCTCAAGACAGAAACCACCAACGGAGACGATGGCAACCATAACACGAGAGCAACAGAGCACAGCCCAAGGAGCCCTTGCCTCTCTTCGCCCGTAGATCAACCCTATTGGGCTCGACAACTCGCCACAAACAAGATCCAGCTCTCATCCAAAGCTTAGTGCAGCTATGAAAGATAACTGCCTGAGTTATCCTACGCCACAGATCAAGTCAGAGACAATAACATTCAAAGAACTGGGCAAACCCAAGCTCCAGCCACAGACAAACATGAACACCAATCATAGACCATTGAATGCTCTGTCTACACAAAGAGAACCAGAACCTTTGCCAAGATACCAAGAAGATTTCAACTCTGACAAATCTCCTCTTAGAGCGACTGACAATACACAAAGGATCTGCAAGACTGAGGAGGCAATTCTATATAATCTGGCTTCCTTTGCCAAAACAGACCAACTAACAAATCATTCGAATAACCAAGGTATGGTATCCCTGAATCAACAGGTCGACACTTCGAAAAAAAGAAAAGGCCAGGCTGGCTAACCAAAATGGCAACAACTATACAACCCACAGACAAAAATTGAAGACTCCACACTATGCCCACATTACCTTCCTAATACAAGGGCAGCCCGACTATCCCTACATATTACGGAAATAGAGTCTCTGATGAGCTGCCTGGAAAAAAGGAAGCGGTATTAGGAGATTTATACAAAACAAGGAAAAAGGATACCCAAGCTACCTCGCTACCTCAACCCCTATAGATAGAAGACTGCAAAGAAACCCACAGGTGCCATTTCAAAACAATATCAAAACACAGATGCATAAGAATCAACAGAAAATAGCACAGAATCACTTCAAATATGATATGGATCAGCATCGAACACCCTCGCCGGAAACAAGACTGAAACATATGGAAACAACACCACCACAGTCTCGAGCTGGTGCACTTAAGCAAAAAAGATGCCAATGTGAAGGTTCAGAATCATTTCATCAACAAAGAATTCCGACAAAAATTATAGACCTTCAAATCATGCTGATCGCGATCACCTCTCAGTCCATGATTCCCTTTTTAAAACTACATGAAGCCAATAATGATATCAAAGACCATTCAACTCTCCTTGCCTTGATCAACACCAAACAAATCCACATAGAAAATGTAATTAATAACATTGAGAAGAGAGTGGAAATAGAAGCTGAACAAACATGGATGTGGCAATCAAGACTTTTTGACATGGCAAGGGCAGACCGAGCTGACAAAACAAAACTGACCACAGATTTGATGGTATGGATAAAAGAGCTTCTGCAGAAACAGATGAATCCACAGAGTTATCCAACCATTCCAATTGACAAGAATAGACAGGCACCGCAACCACAACCAGACCCATCAATCATACACCCAACAACGAGAAAAGATACGGCACAAATGGCCCCAGCGATGAAGCCAACAACGCTTCCACCAATAACACCCAAGAAAGTGGAGAACAAATCGGTGCTGAAACAGGTCAACACATTCCAAATATTCACACAAACCAAGAATAATACAATCACTAAAACATCTAAAGGAAAAGGGAGAAAATTGATCAATAAACAGACAGGATCAAGAGCATTTCTAAGGAACTTAACGATGCCGCAGCAAAAACCACCTAACCGACAACTAAAGAGCACGGAAACAGGAAAGAGGAAGGACACGTCCATAGAAACTAAAACGCTCTCCTCCAAACAACCTACGACCTAGTCCCAGACAATAGCGCAACATGAAGACTCATTCCAACAAGATCTGTTAAATTTTACAATAAACATGGACACACCAGAGATAGAGACCATAGATCTATCTACGAGCCCAAATGATTCATCATTAATTATCATAGACCAATATGACATCGCACTCTCCATGCATTCAATCTTAATAGATTTCACATGCGAAGACATCTCAGACATTACTTCAGATTACTTGACAGAAAATGCAGGATCGTTAATAGAGCTGACCGCAGAAGACGACATCCAATCTCCTTATCAGAGTAATAACACACGAAAAAACCTAGCCACGACTCACAACAATCAATCCAGTTCGACCAATGAAACCCGAAGCAGCAAAAATGTAAAGCTTGATAACCAGATACAATGAAATAGACAAGAGCCTCAGCTGCTGGCATTCATAGACCCACGTAAACCAAAAGCCCAATACATTATTAATCTAGCAGGAGTTCAGCAAAGGAATGATCCTCTGATACTCAACAGGACGAATGTGCTACGATTATTTCACGCGATACCACATCTGAAGACAATACGATCGGATGCAATTAAGGTTGTGATATTTTATGATGAAACTTCACTGGTTACAGTACAGATCGAACATCAAGACAAACAAGCTATGAAGCGTATTCTAACAATGAAACAAACTTTATATAGCCTGGGATTCCAATTCTCGGAAGCTACAGATCCAGCAACGCAAGTTACACGAATGCAGAAAAATGTAAAACAATAACCGCAAGTCACTGATGATACATGTAGCAGGAAATAACAACTAAGAAGTTTGATAACCCATGATAATGAGAAACATACACCATTCTTTCCAAATCAGCAAAGAGAAAGTCCCAATTATAGATCGAGAACTAACTACACTAAACATTTCATATGGAGAGAACTAGATGACAACACAGAGAAAGGGACAAATGCGGTGACAACCCACTCATAACCACCAGCAACACAACATAACTACTGCTGGTCACTTTGTTCTTGGAACACGAGAGGCCACAGCCATTTATACGATCAAGTAGTTCCGGATCTCGAGAACTTCCATATAATATGTCTACAGAAAACCTGTATTTCACAAACACTGTGCTGTGATGGATACATAACACATTTAAATCCAGCCCATACAAAGAAACCAAGGGATACCCTCTTCTGGTATGCTGACCATGATCAAAATTGACCCAGATTGGATCACAGTTGACGTTACCAATCTGAACCCATAGATTCAATGCTCCATTATTCGGACAACAGACGCAACACAACAGAGAAATCAACCACTATTAAGATCACACCACACAAAATTCTTGGCGATTCTAAACCTTTATTGGAATCCATTGGCCATTAATGACAAAATCTTCTTAGACAGTGTCTTCACAACCATTGATGAAGCCGCTGACAAGTATCGGAAAATTGTATTTATTTTGTGCGGCAACCTCAACATTCATGTCTTTGACAGAAAGGGTCAAAGATTAGAACAAAGAGAATTTAAGGGTAGACCTCGTAGATGGAATAGAGAAACCTCAATCAGAAACATCAGCCTAACTGGAAAAGCCCTAGATGATCATAATAAGCTAATCCTAATTTAGATACGAGGGAACTCCAGAGCGATGATAGATTACATCTATGTGTCCACTGGACTAAGAGATTCAATAGTGAAGTCAGAAAATATTCCGACTTTGAACCGCGATCATCACAAACTCACTTTATTCTGGTCTGGACACACGCAGATGAGAAAGAAGCAACACCTTCCACCACTTGCAATACATGACGCGAGGTCTAGACTAAGGATAAATCAAGCACAAATAAGTGGCTTACCTAATTATTTAAAAACTCAACCATGGAAGACAATGTAAAACTGACCTATGGATGCCTACTGATTACTTTCCAACAAAAAGTGACCCAAAAAGATTCATAAACATCAATATAATAACGAATTTGCAGAAAAAAAGAAAGTACTCTGCAAAAAACTCAGACTATTGAGGAAAAATATCAAGGAGGATAATATCAAAAAGAGTAAAACAGCCAAACAATTCTATGTCAACTGTCTGAAACTCATAAAATGACATTACAGCAAACGGATGCAGAGGCTATTCTTGCACCATTTAAAAATGTAAAATTAAAAGAGCTATGGAATTCATTAAATAACAATTTACAACATCAAAACCAGCTAATATCTGATGTAACAGAAAATAAATGGATACAACACTTCTCCGCTCTCTATAAAATGCGACCTTCAGATTCCACAAGTAATGAAATACAGCATCTCAAGAAATGGAACCTCACATGAGACAAAAAAGACATATTGACACTGATGAACAAACTTAACTCATCTCGTGCCCTAGGCCCAGATGGCTTTTCGAATGCAACCATCAAACTAGCCCCCGAGCTATGGGCGAATTTTGTGGATCAACTGTTCATCCTTATTGACAAACTCAATCAGATCCCATCGACTTGGAAAAGGGCAACCCTAATTCCAATATTCAAACAAGGAGACAGAGATGACCTGATTAATTATCGACCGATTGCCCTACTCAATCCATTGGGAAAACTGTTTGCCACTTTTCTATTGAATAAGCTAACTGATTGGTCTAAAAGAGAAAATAGATTTGCGATGAGCCAAACAGGCTTGACTGCCAATGTAGGAACCAACATAAACTTAATGATTTTAAACCTCATTAAGCAAGAAGCCTCTTGAACAAAACCCAAGTCTGTGTGCCATTTGTCGACCTCCATATGGCATTCGATGCAATAAATAGGCAAAAGCTTTGGGACAAACTAACGGCCTGGAACTGCCCAACGGAGATCATTGAGCCCATAAAGCTCTTATACTCCAATACATCCATCTCAATTAAAAAAGATGGGGTTATATCAACACCAATAGAGACATGGAATGCGTTTTGCAAGAGTGGTTGCTGAGTGGGTTGTCTTGCTGCCCTCATGCTGCTCCAAACGAATCACAGTGGATATTGGACTTTCCATTTGCACTGTTTCTTTTGCAACCGATCCACATCATTGTGGACCTTTGGGCCAGGTTAATTGCACTTTGCCTGCCCACCTTCCCAGCAGCCCCAACATAATCATCACTTCCGCGCGTTTAGCGCATGCGTTTTCAAGAGTGGTTGCTGAGTGAGCTGTCTTGCTGTCCTCACGCTGCTCCAAATGAATCAAAGTGGATATTGGACTTTCCATTTGGACTGGTACAACTTCACAACCATCTGAAGATTGCCTTGGATCTGATATTCATTCACTAAGTTAATTAGTGTTTTATTTTTATTTTCTATTTTCTTCTAGTTTCTTTTGCAACCGATCCACATCGTTGTGGACCTTTGGGCCAAGTTGATTACACTCTGCTCGCCCACCTTCCCAGCTGCCCCAACATAATCATCACTTCCACGCATTTAGCGTGCGTGTTTTGCAAGAGTGGTTGCTGAGTGGGCTGTCTTGCTGTCTCGCGTACAAGCAGACAGCGGCTGCCAAACCTCTTAGTATTACCGAGAGTTTACATTCTTGACACA
This sequence comes from Ambystoma mexicanum, assembly GCF_040938575.1. Classification (NCBI taxonomy): domain Eukaryota; kingdom Metazoa; phylum Chordata; class Amphibia; order Caudata; family Ambystomatidae; genus Ambystoma; species Ambystoma mexicanum. Next base: position 61,939,368 of record NC_090928.1, read on the forward strand.
AGCCTGGTGTTACATTTCATTCCACGCATTATGATCAGTAAAAGATATACCTTAACATCAGCATGCCAGCCTTTAATCCTGGCCAGCTTTTCACGATAGACCATCTCAAAATGGCTGTAATGGGAACTCCCTGCCGATCTAATTGGAGGAGTCACAATATGCAGCGTTCAATGTCACTCACATCCGACATACGCACATGCTATGAGCAGGACACGATGTCTAGTGATGACAATGTTCCACAACCTGGCGAATGTCCTGCTCCCAGGCTCATATCACCTGACGTACTAATTGTCCCTGAGATTTCACCCCCATTGGAAAAACCAACTTGTCAGATGCCAATTCCTCCGAGTGGTGCCGGTGCCACTGGCAAGGAGGATGTCTTGTTAGACCCTGCCGTGCCACTGATTTCGAGACTATCGGACGAGGTCACTGACACAACTATGGAATTGTCCTTTGTCTCGTGAGAACTGCCCCCTTGTTGCAGAATGTTGCCTTCTGTCGATGTAAATCCACAGAGAGTGTTGGAGCCCATTGATGTACAGTGGCTGCTCAGCATAGATTGAGAGTGGCGCACAACCCACTCACGCTTGCAGGAGAGATTGATGAAGAGGCGATGGACTTCATGAATACTTCAGGTAAGTCCATCTCCCCTTCACCTGATGTTCTCTATATATGCTCCAATATTGGTGATTTAATTCAGTTACACCCTGATAACACTCTAAGCAAAACATCAATTCAAATCAATCCATTTTTAGAACCAGATCCTGCCCCAGAGAGGAATCAAACAAGTCCCCAATGTATAGATGAATCACCCTCCTTCATTATCCAACTCCCCGGCGGACACGATTTGAGGATCCAATTCAGGAGTCTGCTTCTTCATTAATAAAAACTGTTCTAAGCACTTCTCATTCCCAGAAGCCCCAGCCCTCAACAATACTTTGAGCGTCATGAATACTGCGCTATTAGCTATATGAAGTTCTTGATGGCAAAATGAATCACCAGACATCACTATTAGTACAACACGTTAGTAGACTGGCAACTTTGACGAAAGTCTCCATACCCAATTCAGATCATCTCTCGCCCAATTCTGGTCATGACTCCAATGCTCATAACATCCAGGCTGCCTCAAATGCCACCCCTTACTTATATGATGAAAGTGAGGTGGGTCTGATCCAAGATCCAGGACCCTTATTGGGTGCTCCTCAGGTTTCATCTGCACAATCTTGCCCACCCATTAGCACCTTAGAAAGCCTGTCTCATGAATCGAACAATCGCGAAAGCTTGCATGATGTAAATAACTTACAAATGCTCCTGGTGAGCCTCTGTCCAATAATCAGTGAAATTCAAGCAGTATATGATGGACACCAAACACTCAATTTACCTAGAGGCAAGTCACTACTGACTGATGCCTGCGTGCTACCTCCCTACTCCACCAATGTTCCTGGTGTCGCCTCTGTAAATTCGATGGCTCCGGAAATGTTCAAACTTTTTGCTTCAGTTCCTGTTAACGTAGAGACCAGCAAGTCAATGGCTACAGCCCCCCAGCCTGATTCGATCAATCTTAGAAGACAAGCCAAGGTGCGGCGCCTGAACCAATCTAGAGCAAAAGGGTGGAAGTATATCAAAGTAGTAGCCAGGCGTGATAAACCAAGCAATGTTAAAATAGTCGAGTCGGTGTTATCTGGCAATAAGCTTGCAACACAGACCTTCATGCCATATAGACCACTTGACGAGCTAGTGGCTCTCACTGCTAGTCAGAACATACCAGGTGACGCACAAGTTCACATCCCTCAGAATACTACAATACCTGCCTTTTCTACCATAATCAATTCAGATGTCAGCCTAAACACTTGCAAATTGGATGACAAAAAGGTATGGACTACTTCCTCTTTTGGGACTAACAAAGCCTGCACAGTTCAACCGTGTCTTGCTGAGCTGAGAGAGGAGATTAGAACTTACATAAATGCCTATATGTCCCAAGCTCCATGTGTGAAATCTTTACCACTGATCATTCAAACACCATTTGTTTCGCAGGCCCCCGGTCTCACAACTCAGGGCCTTGTATCAAACAAATTGGGCGCCGCGAATCTTGGTCAAATAAATACACAATCATTACATACATTTAACTCATTCACTGAGCAAAGGTCTCAAGCCGTATCATATGAATCACATTTGAATGCAGTTATACCCTCACTTTTTCAGAATAATACAAAACTTTTAACCACTCATTTACCCTGAGAGACGAATTCTGCACAATTGATGTCTTCGACGCAGAATTTGAGAGACAGCATAAAAACTTCCATTGATGCATATATTACAGAGCTCAATGAGCGCTCCCAAGGTACCAAAAACATCCGACATGAAGGATTCCCTGATGTGAGTGCACTACTAAAGGGGCCGACCATGGCAGAGAACATGAGTGCACAATATGACGCCACTCGTACTGGAGTCAATCTCTCCTCTTTGATACAATACACCCAAGAGAAACACTCACTCAATTTTAATTGCCCGAATGGTGGTAAACCATTAACTTAACCCAAGTCTCATAGTTTAGTGCTTAGATGTCACAAAGAACCTTATCCTAAGTGTGCATTTAATAGAGCCAGTATCTTGAACATATGCAGTGAAATTCCTAAACTGGCAGCTCTATCCTCAACGGATATCAACTTGGTGGAATTTACCAACTTAAATGAACTTTCCGAGGCCAGAATTTATGTTCACTCCACCATTGTGATGAATATCTTGTGGCAGGCTAAATCATCGTTATATGAGCTGCACTTCATTCTATTCCGAGAACCAAACATTGGAGACAATTCGGTTGAGAAGCCACAAATTAAGACATACAAGCCTAGCAAGAACAGAGACACTCTTCAGACCACAAGTTACATCCCCAATATGATGTCAACACAAGCTTTTAATTCGAGATCATAATATGATGCCGCTATCAGTATCTGCAGTTTACTCTCATGGAATAAAAGAGGACATAAGCACTTTATTAATTCAGCGAGCAACGACCTGGCCCAATATGACCTCATAGCTTTACAGGAAACCTGGCTTACAGAATGCCCCACATGGACGTCCCATATCACCATCGTGACTCCTGCTATTCAGAACGCCAAGGGCCGGCGCAGTGGTGGACTTCTACTAGCTATTAACAAAGCCTCTGTTTTCATGGGTGAGAAACTGCCTTCACCCTCTTCGTATTTCCAAATTGTAAAGCTGAACAGAAATATGCAAACTATGGTCATCATTAACATCTATTGGAGCAGAATTAATATATCATCAGACTCCTTCTTTGTGCAGTTGCGCTGGCTTCTCAATTTCTTGACACAGGACCAAAGTATACATCGGACGATAATAGTAGGTGACTTAAACCTGCACCTGATCCCTCAAGGAGGCATAAGGTTGGCGGCTTATGAATTTATCTGATCCAACATTATGAAGGAAAGAGGCTTTGTTATGCTGAATGGCACAGTCCCAGGAGATGTTCCCTCCCAATTTACTTGGAGTAGGGGGCCCCAGCGAGCCACATTGGACTATATTTATGTCCATACAAATTTCATAGCCCATGTGCAATCTATGCAGTTTGTGAAAATGGATCATAGTGATCATAATAAGTTTGTTATGCGCTACTTGATATCTCAAGCAGTAGTTACGCGTCTGGGAAATGATCATGCACACCATATTCTTGTTAATAACAGTGGCACGTGCATGCGATGGAATCCCAATAAACTGAAGCAATACCACCAAGCCCTCTGTCAGTCCTTCAGCCATCCTAGTGATGAACATCCAATTTGCTATGTCAAAGTGATGCAGATTTTCAAGCAACTCAAAATGCCGGATTTGAGCATCAAACATTGTCACCCATATGATCTTGTACTCCAGCGTAAGAAAGCAGACCTTCGTAGGGCCATCCACAATCTGAAGTTCTTTCCAGAAGGTGATCGTTTTTCAGCTAAAAAACAGCTAAAAGCCACTTATAGAACGTGGCTAAAGGGCCAGCATCTGCTCCACTACCAACATAATGGGGAGAAAATGATGCGCCAAATTCTCATGAAATCAACGAGCGGCATCTGGGCGTGCTTGAATGAGGCCACGTATAAAACACAAGAATCGGTTCAGATCAATGCTATTCCAAATGAAGTCTGGCAAGTATATTGCAGCAGGTTATACTCCTCACCATTTCCAGATTTAAATCCAAATACAGAAGATTCATGTATGTCACACCATTTTACAATTTCAATTGACGACATTCAGCATTTCATTATGAATTTGAGTCGCTCGTGGGCAATGGGCCCAGATGGCCTTCGTAATGGCACGCTAAAAGATCATCCTTATGAATGGGCAAATATACTCCACCAGATATATAGACACACCCTTGCAACAGGAGTTATCCCAGAATCCTGGAAGAAGTCCATAATATTACCTATTTTCAAAAAAGGTAATAGAGACAACCCTGCTTCATATCGACCGATTGCATTATTGGACTGCCCAGGAAAAGTTTTTGCAAGACTAATTTTGAACAAATTTAATATATGGTTGAATGCGAACAAATTCCGAGACCCATTCCAAACAGGCTTCCTTTCAGGCATCGGGACAGCTGTCAATATCATTACTTCATACAGCATTACTCAGAAAGCGCAACAACAGCAGCAGCCACTCTATACTGCCTTTATAGACTTCAGAATGGCATTCGATGCTGTCCCGCGAGAGCTTCTTTACAAGAAACTGATGGACAGAAGATGTCCATGGTCCATTGTAAAATGGCTCATCGATCTACATACAGACACCACAATCCAGATGAAATTGTCCAGTGAGGGTCTGTTGTCTGATCCGATTCAGAATGCATGTGGGTTAACACAAGGTTGCTTATTGGCCTCTGCAATGTTTACCTTTTTCATCTCAGATGTGGGTCTAAGCTTTGAGGAAATTGTTGCAGATCCCCTGAAAATCAATGGCGTCCATGTAAAATATCTGCTTTACGCTGATGACATGGTTCCCTTCTCAAAAACCCCCAAAGGGTTACGTGCTCTTTTGGGTGCCCTTGATCGCTATACCAAGAAAAATTGTATTTCATTCAATTTAATGAAAACGAAAATTATACAATTTGTAAACAAAAGCAACGTAATGCCACCTACAAATGGCCTTTGCAAGACATCTATTTAACCTCAGTCACCTCATACATTTATCTGGGTACATATATAACCAATTGCCCAACCCAGCATGCAAAAATCAGCATGCAAAGCAGAAATAAATTCATGACTGCCATTTCTTAAACCCGATTAATCAAGGGAAAATATATATTTTTTTTTATTGAAAAACTACAGTTTTGACATAAAGAAAAAACTTTTGCTTCAAAACAGAAAATGAAGAAAAAGGAGAGAATCAAGATCATAAACTCCGTTCCTTCACATCAAAAGTCATCGCTGTCATTTGTCATGAGCCGAGCAGACTTCTGTTCTGTTCAACGCCGGTGAGCCTATATTAGGCTGGACAGGAAATTTCAGGAGTACATTCAGGTAATTAACAATTGCACACACGTGTTTCGTGTTGTTGCCAGATGAGATCATATGCCACCACACAGCCATGTCTCCATCTAAAGGGGCAAATTGACCGAGATGTTTCGAACGAATGCCACAGATTGCCTGGCAATCTAGGATTAAATGTTTTAAGGATTCCATCGCATCCAGACAAAAGCGACAACAGTTATTATTCGTTGATGGATTTTTCCTTTGCCAAAGGATTTCCTTCGACTGCAAAGTATTTAGACGAAAGCGGAGGAATTGGTCATGATAGTGGAGAGAGTAGCATCGTATCAGGTAGTATGGCTGTGTATTTAATTTTTTCTGTTCAATTCCTAACCAGCTTGCTGCAACCAGTTTTTCCCGTTTCTCTAAGTTGGTGATCCATGTCCAGGCTTCAAATTTTCTCTTGGCATGTTGTGGGCGAGAAAAAAGGTCAAAGTTGCTAATTTCAGCCGCATCGATCCAATCTTGCACTCTTGAATACCATTGACTCAGCAGACAACCAGTTTTCGGCTCATCATTGATCGCAAATATCTTATACGCTGGAGCTCCACCGATCTCTTTCATCTTACGCGTTAGTGAAATAGATTTCCATATCACCTGGCTGAAGAACGAGTTTAGTGATAACTCATGTCGTATCAGTGTCATTGATACGCAGGACAGAAGGTTGAGGACACGTCTTCAAAAGTGGCCCTCGAGTTGATTCCATTTTGGCTCGCTGATGTTCCAGCCGGCTTCTGCGCCAAACGTTAAAATTGGTACTACCTTTTGTTGGTAGAACATTAGCACAGGCGTAAGTGAGAATTTGCCAAAGTCTTTATTTATCTTAACCGCTTGAAGGGCTAGTCTTGAGGTTTTCAATTTTAGGTCTTTTACCCACTGATCTTCGCAGATTGAAGTGTTGAACTGGACTCCTAAATAGCGGATTGAGTTGACAGAAGTTAAAAGCTGGCCATCAACCTTCCACTTAAATGCACAATCTTTTCTGCAGGTCCCAGGGCCGATAGACAGTATTTTCGTTTTGTCTGTGTTGATGGTAAATTCGTTAATAGACAAGTACTCATAAAGACTGCATAGTAGGCGTTGAAGTCCAATCTGTGTTCTGTCTATCAGGACCAGATCGTCAGCATATGCAATACATCTTACCAAGATCTTATTTATTTTTGGAGGGAAGCTATGGGCTTTCTCAAGATGAATCGGAAGATCCGCTAAGAATAGTTTAAATAAGTCTGGTGCGAGTGGGCAGCCTTGTTTGACTCCCCTTGTCGTAAGTATATTATTAGATAACATGGCGATTTTGTTGAGACGAACTCGAAACGACGTCTTCGAATGAAGTGCAATAATTGGATTGAGAATCCCAGCCGGGCAGTTCCACTTACGCAATTTAGACCAGAGCAAGTCACGATTGACACAGTCAAATGTTTGCTTCATGTCAATGAATGCTAGATGAATCTTAGTTCTTGTTTTTATAGCATCTAGTTTCAGAATTGTTAATATTGCAAGATTGACGTCTACTCCGGTTCCTTTCGAAAAGCCTGTTTGTCGAACGTCAAGGATTCCAGCATGTTTCGCCCAGTTGACCAATTTCATCCTGAGGTTCGAACCAAAGAGTTTGCCGATTGAGTCTAGAAGGGCGATGGGACGGTAATTTTCTGGAGCCTCCCAGCTGCCTTTCTTGTGGATCGGCACCACAATTGCGGTTAACCAAGAATCGGGTAGTTTCTTAGAGGAGGCAATTTTCTTAAACAGACACTCAATAAAGGGTGCCCATTGACGTGTTTTTTTTTTAACATTACGTTGCTCACCATATCTGGGCCAGCTGCACGAGAGTTTTTTAGCAGCTCAATAGCTCTGACAATATCCGCCTGTGACATTTGCACATCCCAGGGCACTGTTTCAGCAACCTGAGCTGGTATGATTGCGTTGCTTTTGGAATTAAACACTGCTGAGAAGTGTTTACACCACGTGTCACCCGCGATTGTATTCTGGGTTGAATTTAGGCTGTGTATGTGGCCCATATTTAAGATTTGCCAGATGTCACGTGTGTTCTTAGTGATTAGGAACTTCATCATTAGTTCCGCACGATCTTGCTCCACAATGTTTTTATGGGATCTTGCCCAGTTTCTATAGCTCGCTCTTCTTGATTTTACCTCTTCAGTCTGTTGAGCAATGGTGATGTTTTTTTTCTTTTTTAATAGACGCACATCTCTTCTCAGCTCTTTCTTTTTGTCGTCCATCACTTTACTAAATGGCTGATTGTGACTTTTGACTTTTTGAGGTGGGTCTTTTTTGTTTACTATGTAAATTGACAAAAGGGGAGTGTAATCCACGCTGTTTTGCAAATTCATTAATCTTTCAGTTAAGTTGCCAATTATATTCACACTCAGCCGAAGACGATTGCCACTAGAATTCGCTTCCACTGGTGTAGCATATCTCAAGGCAGCTTCAGGAGCTGCTAATAGGCATCCAAGTTTTAATAGCCTATGATCGCTATTGGGCATTTTCAAAGATTGAAGATTGGTTACCTTGGACTCGAAATTCCTGGAAACCCAAAAATAATCGATGATACTGTGTGATGACAATCGGTGCCATGTCGGTTGCGCCGGAATGTCGCCTTGGACGGCACCGTTCAGCAACACACAGTCCCGCATCTTCATTGCGTCTGACCAATGTTGCTCTTTCACGCCCAGATCTCCATAGGCGAGATGTCTATAGCTTTGGATGTTTGAGTCATGGTGGAACCATGTACAGTTTAAATCACCACAACAGATGATCGTCAAATTGTTGTATTTCAGAATTGCCTCATCCATTAGCTCGCTGATCGCATTAATGAAGATCTTTCCATTTATTTTGGCTGGATTCCAATAACAGTTGATAATCAGCAATGATGTATTTACCCTTGCGGCATCGGTCGTTGATTGCAGAATTATGCCTTGAATGAAGGGGTTTGGATTTGAGCACGTGGGTGTAGACCAATTTTCAGATAGACGCACCATCATCAATAGGCCTGCACTTGGACATCCTTGTATGTTTCTGATGGCTGGATTAACAAAAATTAAGAATCCATCTCTCATAGGCGCTTCAGAAAGCCAAGTCTCTTGTAAACAGATTGCAAAAACATCGTCTAAGGGAACCTCAAAGCCTTGAAAGAGGTGATGGAATCCTCTGGTGTTCCACGAGAGGATTGAAAAAGGGGCATCCGCGAGTTTCAATCATTGCTAGTCAAGTGCTTTCCGTCTCGGTTGAGCACCTTGCTTTTCGTATTGATGACTCAATTGACTCTTTCTCACTTCCACAGATAAGCTGCTACGTAGCTGGTTCACGTCAACAGCTTTGTTTTCTGTTAGGCTGCAAGCCGGAGACTCAGAGCTTCTGTTGCCATATTGTGTTTCCGGTTCGACTGAGATGTCGAATCCAAACATCAGGAGGTCGTCAACCGCTTTAAGCAGAGTGTTACGAACTCCTGCCGATTCGATGTGGAGCAGAACAGCATTGGAGCATTGCTCAGTAACATATTCTACGATTTTGATATCGTCAGAGTTGATCAGACACAGGGGTGGAATATGTTTAAATAGTCTTAGCACATTTGCTTGGTTTAAGTTTAAGTCATTATCATCTTTGTGGATGTTTTCCAACCTGAGTTTACAATTGTATTCGGCAGCTCGGTGAGCATGAGGTTTATGCACCTTTGATGTAAATCGAACTTGCTGTTTACGTTGATTCGTAGTTAGTTTTGGATTCAGGCTCAAAGCTGCCCCATATGGTTTCTTTTCCTCTATGTTAGAAGGGGCTATACTCATTGCTCGATCGACTTGCGATTTTGAGGAAGAGGAAGACGTCGTGGCATTTGTAGCTCAAGACGAAGGATGTAAACAGGGCAGATTTTCGTCGCTAGAGGCGAGAGACTTCACATCATCATCTGAGTTTGAGTACGTAGAAAGGTCACATAAAGCGGTTGAAGCTGAGTTTATTGATGTAACCGATTGACAGTCGTCCGAATTTATGCGACGCCGTTTTGCGCCAGGTTTTAAGAACATTGACTCACAGTTCTTTTGGGGGAGCTGTGGATTCCTTGGCGCCATCACTCTGGCGCTTGAAGAGCCCCAGCCTCGGTGGTGTAGTGAGGTTTCGTATAAAGCTTTTCGTAGAGGAATGAGTGAGTTTCTTTACTTTCTTCACTGTTGTGGTGGATTTGTTTTTTTTGTTAACTTGTGGTTGTTTCTTAACTTCTGTTAAGACTGCAGGTGTTTTAGCAGGGCAACCCACAACTCCTGTTTTGGCCGAACCAGTGAAGATGCCAAATGAATAGAATTCAGCTCCTTGCGAAGCCACTTGAGGTGGAACCTGTACAGGGAGCCTCTCTTCATCGAGGGATGCACATGCAGCTGCGATAGACAAGTCAATTACCGGCTGAACTTGTAGAGGATCACTATCAAAAGTGATCTGAGTGTTTCCTACCACAGTATTTTGAGCGCTTTCATTTTCGTTGGCATGGGCTAGTATTGACTTGTTTTGGGCCGGCGTTAACAGACGAGTACCTGCATCTTCCTCAGAAGCTTGTGGCCCAGCAAGAGTACTGGAAGATGGAACAGGGGTCCGTGTGGCACCTCCAGAGTTGTTTGAACAGTGATCTGTACATAACATGGGAGCTAGTTCTCTAAGCACCTCCAAGAGACAATTTATCTGGAGCTCATGTCGCTCCTGTTGCGTGGCAACTAATTCGCCAAGGCACGATTGCCACTGCAAACTGTTGTCTTTTTCTTCTTGCATCTGTTTTTGTACAGACTTGGTGAAGTGATCTAGATGGTCAAGTTTTGTTGAGAGATTTGATAAAACTGCCGCTTGATCTCGAATCGTTTCATTCAGTGATTCGTAGAGTTTTACAAACGGGCTCATCGCTTGGGATGAGGCCGCCAGCACATTGTTGTGCAACTGAATTGCGGCGCCCACCGAAAGATTGATTTTGGAGTGAGGCGTATTTTGACCGTCTTTTCCTGGACTTGGGGCAATTGACGGCTCCATAAGAGAAGTGAGAAACTTTGATGGAGTTGCAGGAAGAGCTGCAGCATTTGGCTTTTTCGCACTTAGACGCCCTTCAGATTGTTTGGCAATAGACGGCAAATTTGGAGCGTTATCTTTTTCTTGATGGCTATTTCGTGGTGTTAACAAAGAGTTCATAGGTGCAGAAGCTGCAGTTATAATATGTGGAGGCACCATGATCTTGTGATTCAGATTAGAAGGAGTAGTAGTCACCTGCTGACTCTCATTTTTACGGGGCTGCTGGTTAGACGCTGATTTGTGAACTTCCTTTTGTGGGTATGATTGAAGTGGTGTTTCACGAAGATTGATTACACAACCATTTAGTGGTTTTGCTGAAGGATGATTAGAAATCTTGGAACCTTGCACGGAGGCAGCCTTGTGTTGTAGATGGCATTGGTTTTTTTTAATACCGAGGCCGTCCGCCATTGCCACAGATGACTGTGAGGGAGCTGCCAATGGCCGCAGTTCCTTAGTCGGCGTGTCAGACGCTGCTGGCAGGACTGTGGTTGGGTCCGCCGGGCTACTGTGGATAGCCGTTTGAAGTATCAAATCTACAGTGGTCTGTTTACCACTGGTTCGCGTGTCAGATTTTTCAGTGAGGCTCTCGTTATTACCGTCTGAAGTATTTGTAGCTGGTCGCTCACCTGTAGCGGCATTTGCATGACCATCCGGTTTGCTAAGTAACGAGACTATACTTTCAGCAGGTCTTTCGTGTGTGTCAAACGTAGCACTTATGATTTCTGCGTCCGTTAAGTCGGATGGAGAAAAATACTTCTTGGGGAGAACAGTTTGCCTTGGAACGACATCAGCTATTTCTTCATGTGCAATTAGCGGGAACGGTATCGGCTCCAAATCGGCCAGAGAAAGCAGCACCAGAGGTCTTATTGGATTTTCACATGAAGGAGTACATGGCTGACTGCTCGAAGAGTCAGTCGCTTCTGGTACGATAGAACTTGCAATCTGGCATGTAGAGTCAACAGACACATTGGAGACTTCATTAGCGATGTCTTGATGCACATGGGCACTAGTCAGGGTAGGCAATGTCAAATTCAAGCTCGGTATTTTTGACGTGGCCGGAACATCATGCAATGCTAATTTGCTTACCTTGGGGCCAACCGCAGACTTCTCAGGCAGCGCAGTCCAAGGATTTAACATGCAGCGCTGCTGCAGGGTCTTGCGACGAGTCTGTGGGCCGCTTAAAAGGGACACTTTCTGCGGAACAACCATACCGGCGTTCCGTCCCTGGTCGTCCTGGCAACCTGGCGACCTGGGCAAACTGGACTCTGCTGGACTCTGCCGGACTCCGCGCCGCGCTCCGCTCCGTGTGGCAAAAGTGTTTTTAAACACAACAGTAAAGGTAGAAACAGGACTGAGATACATTGTCGCTTTTATCAATTTGCACCAGAAACAATGATGCATTTATGTCCAATGTTATTGTCACAACGAACCATACATTTTGCCCATTTGTTTATTGGATACATGACTGTAACAAACATCCGATGTTGGAATTTGATATTTCATACCAATTTGAGAACTATCAGATATGCCATACTTAATTAACTGTATAGTTTGGGCCTATTGAAAAAGACAACTACTATGAGTCATTTGTAATGGGCAGAACAGGACAAGTGCCTTGCTAACAGAGGAAACTGTATATCTTATAAGTTGTTGCTTTTTTTTCTTCTCTCTTATTATTCATGTCTTGTTTTTACATATTTACACTAAAAGTAATTAATTATATATCATTTTAATAATATTTTAATTTTGTAAAGAAATTGTTGTTTATGTTGAAAAATCAAGTTTACTTGATTAAACCAACTTCTAAATAAAAATTAAAAAAAAAATAAAGACATGGAGCGGACTGAAACAAGGTTGTCCCCTTGCGGCAACCCTGTACAACATGTTTACAGCCGACTTTGAAGATCACATGAAAGCGAACACTCTCAGCCCCCCTCCCCAAGATCAATTCAATACCAATTCCCATAATGATGTACGCTGATGACATCGTTCTGATGGATAAAACGATCACTGGCCTACAAGTAAGCCTGAAGATGATGGGAGGCTACATGAAGGTAAACGAACTCCAAATCAATGCAAAGAAAACAAAAATTATGAATTTAACGAAACTACCAACCAGGAAAAAAAAGATCCCTCACCCTGAATTTAGATGGCAAAGACCTGCAAGTAGTGTCAACCTTTAAATATCCTAGTTTCCTCATAAATCAATCAAGAGCATAAAAAGAATGGGTGATCCACCTTGAAGCGAAAATACAATCACTAGCCAGACAAGGCCGTTTTCTCCACCGGAAATATGGAAAATGTTCGCTCAAGCCCACCATCGCCTTTTATAGGCATAAAGCTGTACATATAATAATTTATGGGAGCGACACTATGACCAACTTCCCACAACTTATGTGGCAAAAATACAAAGCTACGTTCTGGCGGAAGATCCTAGCACTACCCATAAACTACCCTATGGCAAGAATTCGATTCGAAATAGCAACACAGTCCCTTGCATCCATTGCACGATGGAAACAACTTGATCTATTTCCAAAAATAAATGAACAATGACAAAATTCCGGCTATGCAAATTCTTCAAACAAATCCGACCGGAATGAACAATACTCTACTGAATAAATGGAAACGCGATATGGAACGCCAACTGATAAATTAAGATATTTCGATGGAAATTCTACTACTACGCCAGCAGCATGCCAAAATAAAGGTGCAGTGCAATGATTGGGCCAAGGCCATCAGAGAGAAAACAGCATATCACATGAACCTACACTGTGAAACAGGTATAAGGGCTATTAATGAACTCCCAAGCTACCTGAATCTATATGCAGACCAAACAATTTGTGACACTTATCTGAAAGTACGCCTGGACACCATCCCAACGAGATACAGACTCGCGAAAACAAGACAAATGATCATGACGGAGCAATACTGTCGCTTTTGCCTCAACAAACAATTGCAAGAGACATTGCAACACATCATAATGGAGTGCCCAGTATTAGCACAAAAGAGAGAGCTTTTTGGAGACCACTTAAAGATCTTGACACAGCAAATGGACACGGAAACTAGATGGGCAAAGATCCTAGTGGGAAAAGACAAAAAACGATTCTACACCATGGTCCAGTTCTTAATTAACATACTGGAACTCGACAAGCCACAGAGTTGATTAACTGCAGATCTGTGACGCATGTTATCTTTTTAGTTTAATGCTTACATTTCTTCATACTTATGTCAATTGAAGGCAATATAAGAGGACTAACTATATTAAAATCGATAAATGAAAAGCTTAACATGTAAACTATATCATTTTAAATAAAAAATAAAAACATTTTAAAAAAGAAGGCTGACAGTGCCGCCATCTTGATGACTTCTATTACTAACAATGCACTAGGCTTGGATAGCAGTGACATAATATATACGCGTATGCAGTAATTTTATATTGTAGGGGAGGATAAGTTGATCTGTGCCTTTTTCAAATGTTATAGTGCGCTACATGCATTTACATTGAAAGGGACCTTTTTGAAAATTATTAGTATCCTCCAATTTAGGACTGGTTAGGGACACGATTTGTTACTGCAGTCCATCAGTATTGGCATACTTCTTTCTGCTTCTGACGTAAAGCGATTTGAGCTCTATCATCAGCATATAAAAACATTGCCTTGCTCCAGTAGCAGCTCAGTTCTGCTAGGCCTCTCCTGTGTCATTGCAGCCCAGAGTTCAATTTGTACAGTGAACACCAGCTTGCAGCATTGGCTAGAACCAATCTGTGGGCACAGGCCAACGTGAGAATCAGTATTCAGACCTTGATGGATTAAAGGCCCGCCCGGGCATCACTCCTAATTGCACCAAAATTACATTTGACATTGAACTGAAAGCAGAGCAGGAGGGGCTAAAATGGCATTAACAAAGGAATTATGTTTTGTGACTCTTGCACAAAAAATCTCCTATGTGCTGTAATAAGGCTCCAACATGTATGTGCACATGGTGGGAGCCAGAGGGCAAATGGGATAATGTGTGGGGATGAGGGGACAGGTTATACTGAAATGATTGGAATGATGCAGGCATCTGAGAAAAAACTCCCATCATAAATGATCATTATTATCAATATGTGTTTGACAAATTAATAGAAATGGTGTTTTTTTATCTATTCTTCTGGCAAAACATATTGAGAGTACGAGAGATAATTGGTTGAGAAGGATAACCTGAGGTAAACGGCTCTGGTTGCCCCTAACTAATGACTTGCTGCAAATCAGCAAATAATATTATGCATGTATTGTCAGTGTAACATTCAATCTAAATAAATTACACCAGGGTTCATAAGTGGAGCAGAAATTAGCAAAATAAATAAATAACGCAATCCTACTTGACAGATGGTCCCACTGGTCACAGCCCTAGGATAAATCACCTGCCTGGTACACAATACTGACACATCAATTCGGAAACAGCACTAACAAAGCACCCTGGTTTATTTAGACCAATATCCTGCAAACAAGTGTTTCGTGCACAGTGCACGGAAAATACATTGGTCTTGTGACCCATCCACATCAGTATTGAAAAGCTGTTTGCAGTGGTGTAATATGAGTAGACTCAGTAAAAATGCGCGTGTAAAACAGATCTTGAACTTATTTTATCTGTAGTGTTGCTTATTGTCGCTGGAGCGCTCTGTGTTGTGGCGATTATCTACTAGTGGAGCTGGTTGTTCGTTTAATACTTAGAAGCAAACAGTCTGACTGTATCCAATGGCTCTAGTGTTCTAAGTAAGAGTGTTTTTGTCTGTGGAGTTCCTTTATGATTATTATATTGTGGTTTGTCTTACGTCATCTTGATTATTAAGCCGCTTGGTACTGTGCTCTCCATGGAAGTGAGCTAGTGCCTGTGTTTGTCCTTGTAAAGCTTGGTTATTTTGCTTCTACTCAAGGACCTGGCCCTACGCTGCATCTCATTCCCATGCAGCTGAGATCTACTGCATCTGTTATCAGCTCTTCCAGGGTTTTCTAAGGGGCTGTGGAGTAGATTTATTAGAGCTCTGGAAGGGTGCCAGAGCCCCCACTCATTCAGAACTGACATTTCCCAGTGCAGGAGGGAAGTGGTACTGGACGATATACACAAAATGAATAGGAAACGTAGACAAAGCATGACCATATTGTGTCAGAGCCGTGATTAAGTCCCTTGCCTGAGCTGAGTCTGCAGAATGTAATAAGGGTGATACAGCGGTCTTTGCAGCTCTGCTAGGCAGTCAAAGATGGACCCAGGCCCCATGGGGAGGATCAACTGATCACCCTCCTTTAGTTACTGGCACTTATTGATTGATTGATATTTTATTTCTATCGCGCTCGTACACAAGTGTTTCAATGTGCACTTAGCAGTGGCCAATCACATGGAGCAACGAAACAGACACTCTGACCATGTGGAAAAACATGATGGTCCTACAAATTACACAACAAATCTCAAAGGGAAAGACAAATACCTCAAAGCTTTAAAATTCAAATTTGTATTCAAGCTCCTTATAAACTCCTGTCGTTACTGTGGTTGAAAGCCTGCGGGGGACTCACTCAAATGACGGATGCATTCTCTCACACTGTCTGCATCCACTCACAGACTGAGACACGTGGCTGAACCACAGTCCTCCATGCATCTCGGTCTGGGCAGCAAACGTTGATACAGGAGTCTACAAACTCTTCCAACGTTGGCGGGCAGCTTTCCGAGGGATAGGGGGCCCTCAGTGCTCACTTCACTGCAATGCAGGGATGCTGACAATGGCCAAAGAAATTAGGCCACATTCACTGACGGTGTCCGGTTGTTTGTCCAAGGCAACACCAGGCTTGCAAACCAGGGACCCAGCATGATATCCCATCAGACAGACCTCTAATAGGGATCAAGGAGAGTGGAAGGAATACTTTACAATTCAAAATGGCAGAACAAGAATATGAAACTTTAGATGCATCCTTAATTTGGCCAACCCGTGCACATAACACAATTATCTTTACTGTATCAGAAGGCTCTACTTATTTATTCACAGAGGTGCATACCCTTACATATAACGTTGCTCGGGGGAGGAATCACTGGGGAGTAAAAAGCCTCTGTTTCAGTACAAGGGTATGGGTGTTTGGAATTGAAAGGTGGAGCAGGTGGTGGGAGAGAGATGGAAAGCATTGCATGGATCAGTTAAAGAAGCTGAGGAGAAGGAGTTGAAACATATTGAATAAGGGATTGGAAATTGAATGACGTAGTTGGAGAGCTTGAGGAGAATGTGAAACATCTTGAGGACACTGTTGGTTAAGTGTAGGAGTCAGCAGGGGAGAAGGAGAAAGTGGAAAATCTAGATGAGGAGATGGGCACAGCAGAGGAGCTGGAAGAAGATCAAATAAAGAGGAGATATTTCACATCAGAGGCAGTATCCCGATATCCGTTATTAAAGCACAAAGAGGTCGGGTTAGCCAAAGGAAGTCTCTAGAAGTGAGAGGAGAAACCTGCTTGTCGCATAATGATAAGAAAGGAGATCAGAGGGGACGTAGAGAGGGCTATGCAAGGGGAAAATCCAGGACCCCAAAGAGGGAAGGTGACCAGGCCTTCAATGGAACCCTTACTGAGAAGTAAATTGGGGGAGGATCATGGTTGCAGATGTGCCCTGACAAAGTTTTCATTCTATCATAAGCTTCTTGAAGAGACTCTGAGGTATTTCCAGGGGAACCCAGGCAGAGATGGAGCAACACAGGGTTTGGGAACCCCAGCAAACCCACAACAGGTGAAGGAGAAGGATATTGAAAGCCAATTAACTCAGGGCTCAGCCTGAGTGGCAAATGGTTTGGGAACTCCTGCAAACTATCAATGAAGTTGGTACTTACTATATCATGATAGACTGTATGGTGTTTTTTTCTTTACTTTGTTGTGAGAAATATTTTTTTTTAAACTTTCTTTATTGTTTTTTTCCAACAAAACAAACAAACATGGGACCGAACGTCGGTCATACTGTGAAAACTGCACCCTTCCCACCCTCTCTTCCCCCCCGCCCATCGTGTTGAAAAAAGTCATTGTGCCAAAGGTTATCATCTAGGTGGCGCCGCTGCTGGGGCTTCGGCGTTGTGTGTCGGGCTGGTATTTGAGTCCTGCGTTGGTTCCGATTGTTGTGAGTCAGCAGCTTCGATCGTTGAAAGCAGGTATATGATGTACGGCCCCCAGATGCCCGGAGGGCGTGCGTGTAATGGCATAGTCTTGATAAAGTCAGTTTCTACATCTTGACAAAAGGTTCCATCTTTCAGCCAGTGCTGTACGTTTGGAGTGGGTCCTCTACCCCATGTGTAGGCGATTCTCCTTCATGACAGGATCAGCAGTAAATCTGTCAGCCTTCTAACTGAGCTCGGTAGCGATTGAATCAGGCCCAGTAGCACCATTTTTGGCTCGGGGACAAGCTCTGTTTCGATTATTGCTGAGATTTTTTTCGAGTACTGCACTCCAGAAGGTGGCTACTGGAGGACAGGACCATGCCAGGTGAAGGAAGTCAGCTGTGGGTGCCCCACATCGGTTGCATTCTGCTGAGATGGAGTCCCTTTGGGAATGCAGTTTCGCCGGTGTGTGGTATGTTTGGTGGAGAAAGTTGAAGTGGATCAGTTTGAATCTCGCATTGATCACTACTCTATGGGTGAGTTTTAGGATGTAGGCTCATTCTTTATCTGGAATCGCGCTGTCTAGTGTCTTTTCCCATCTCCTTTTGGCTCTTGCTCTGGGTGGGATCGCTTCGTCGAATAGGCCTTTGTAGATGTTAGTTACCAGGTGCCCTTCTCCCTGGGCTTGGATTGCGTAGTGGAGTAGTGGCCAGATTGGTGGTTGTTGAGGGAAACTCTGGATTACTGCCTGAAGCGAGTGTCGTAGTCTGTAGTATATGAACATGAGCGTTGTTGCCTCCTCTTTCTCGGGCTTGTTGTGCCGTCATGAAGGTCCCTGCCGGAAAGAGGTCATCCATGGAGTGCACCTGTAGCTTTTCTGTCCAGAGCAGGAAGAAGTTTTCGGTTGTGATGGGGATTCCAGGAATGTGCTTTACTGGCAGGAGAGAGGAGTATCTGGCTGAGATGTCGTTTACTTTGGCAATTTTCCTCCAGATTGAATATTTGGTGGCGACTGGATTAATTCTGGACTGAGTGACTGGGAACTGCCCAAAGATTATGGATTGGATGAGGTGTGGCGTCGCCAATGCTCTCTCTATCTGGACATGTGGTCTCATGAACTGCGTTGCCTACCATTGGCTGAGGTATTGGGCCCTGGCTGCCCAATAGTAACGTTCTAGGTCTGGGAGGGCCAATCCACCTTGCCGTGTTGGTAGGGTTAGTGTGGAGTAGGCGACCCTTGCTACCTTGCCGGCCCTAGGACCATACTCTTTATGCGTTGATTAAGTTTCTGTGTGAGGAGCAGAGGGATGTTTGAGAAGGGGTACAACAGTTTTGGTAAGATGATCATCTTTACAATTGATACCCTGCCCCAGAGGTTGAGTGGTAGGGACTTCCATCTCTCGATCTTGGCTTGGAGGATGTCTATGGTGGTTTCGTAGTTGTCATGAATGATCTCCTCTCTCCGACGGGACATGTAGATGCCGAGATACCTTACATGTGTATGTTACCACTGGAAGCCAAAGTCATCAGCAAATTCAGTGGTGGTGGTGGTGAGTGGAAAGATGACTGATTTGCTGTTATTGATTTTCAGCCCTGAGAAGCGGCCAAACTGTATTACTGCTCTCATTGCTGGGTTTAGGTTTTCATCTGCGTTCTGTAGAAACAGGGCTATGTCGTCTGCGTAAAGCGAGATGACCATCTTGTGTGGGCCGAAAGAGAGGCCTCTGTGAAGGTGTTGCATACGCATGTCGGAAGCTAGGGGCTCCATTACTAAAGCGAACAAAAGTGCCGAGAGTGGACATCCCTGTCTTGTTCCTCTTCTCAAGTGGTAATCGGCAAAGCAGTGGCCGCCTAGCCTGATGTTGCAGATTGTTTTTTTTATAGACTAGGGAGATCATTTGAAAAAAACGCTTACCCAGCCCCATCCTTTCCAGAACTGTGAACAGAAAGGGCCATTCGACCGAGTCGAAAGCCTTCTCGGCGTCCAACAGCACCGCTACGGCCTGCCAGTCCGGTTCTAAGGCCTCCATTGCTCCAAACATCCTCCTTATCACGTATGATGTGTTCCTCCCAGGGACGAAGCCCGCCTGGTCAGCCAGCACCATGGCGGGCATGAGGGGCATCAGCCTCCTGGTTAGGACTTTTGCAAAGATTTTGTTGTCCAAATTTATTAGCGAGATTGGCCTGTATGAGCCTCATTCCATTGGATCTTTGCCGAGCTTGTGCAAGAGGATTATGTTGGCCCTGTATAATGTTGGTGGTAGCTGGTCCTTGGTCAGGGCTTCGTCATAGACCTGGAGGAGTAGCGGGGCAAGGAGGTCTGCAAAGTGTTTATAGAATTCGCCAGACAGGCCATCTGGACCTGGTGCTTTAGAATTGGGTAATTCTTTGATGACTTCAAGGACCTCTTCAATGGTAATGGGGGCGTTTAATGGTTCTCTGAGCTCTGGGTCGACCCAGTAAAGTTCTATTTCATCTAGGTATCGTGTCAGCTCTGTTTGGTCGGCGGAGTAGCTTGAGTCGTACAGGTCCTGGTAGAATCTGCGAAAATTTTCAACAATGTCGATTGTTGAATGGACGGTATTGCCTATTGGTTCACTCACTGAATCAATCGCTGTGGGTTTTCTATCAGCAGCTATGAGCCTCGCGAGGAGAGCTCCGGGTTGCTGCCCTTCACCGTATTGCTGAATTTTGCGCTGTATGCCTAGAAATTCTATTTCCCTTTCAGCTGCGTCTCTGAACACTTCTAATTCTTTCTTGATTGCTGCTAGTGATTGTGGAGTATTGTTTATCAGGAGAGCGCCTTCAAGGTCTTTGAGTTTTGTTTCGCTGGTGTTCAACTCCCTTTGCAATAGTTTTAATATTCCGCATTCTTTCGTCATGCAGACCCCTCTGGTGAAACATTTTAGAGTCCCCCACAGTCCCGGCTGAGGGCACTGTTCCTAGGTTGGAGTCGAGGAAATGTTCTAGTTCACTTCGGAGTTCTTCTGCAAAGACTGTGTCTTGCAGCGCTAGTGGCCTGAATCTCCAATGAGGTCATGGTTTGGTTGCTTCAGTGGTGTTGCAAGTTAGAGACACCATGGAGTGGTCTGACAGGGTTCTCGGTAGGATGCGACAGTCGTCCCATTGTAGGCGGCTATGGCAGGACACAAGGAACTGGTTCTGTGTACCCAGGAGTGGAAGGTGACGTCACTGGTGTTTGGGTTCTGTTGTCTCCAGATGTCAATGAGGTTGTAGGCTTTGCAAATTTCAGTGATTTGTAGGGACGCCTTGGATGGGGTCGCTGTTTGGTTATGCGATTTATCTTTAGCTGGGTTCAGGGTTGTGTTGTGGTCGCCACCCCATATGATCGTGGACCGATTTACCGTGCTCAGTTGGGTCATTACCCAGTCGAAGTTATTGGGACCGCCGGTGTTCGTGCCATATGAATTCACTAAGGTGATTTCTTCTCCATCAATCGTTCCTTGTATCATGAGCGACCTGCCTTCTGTGTCCTTTTTTTGAGCGATTAGGGTGTTCGGACGTTGGACGTAGATGTGCTTCTTGGATGAACGCTATGTCGATTTTGTGCCGGCGTAGGTATTGAGTCCTCTTCCTCACTTTCGCTGGTTGTTTCCCACCTTTAATGTTCCATGTAGCTACAGTGAAGGTGCCGTGTTTTCAATTCCTTGCTCGTGCGGATCGTGGCATTTAGCTACTAACGGGTGGGGGTGGTGGGCCCTGTTGGGTCAATTTTGTTTGTGGTGTGGTCTTCTCCTGAGTGGAGCATATGGGGTGTCCTGGGTGCTGTACAACTTGTTAACTCCCAACTTGTGTGATTTTCCCTCCCATTTCTCGCGAGCAACCCCCAACTGGCTCGTCGTGGATCCCCCTTTTTTTAACTTGTAATTTGAAAACTTGAACATTGCTGTGCTAGGGGCGCTTGGATCTTCCCAAGTCGCACACCCTTGAGGTTGTTTTTCCGTCTATTTCACGTTCCGCAGCGTTGATTGTCGCAGTGCACCGCGTTCTTTTGCTTCAGTCCATCTATGGTGGGTTCCTCTGGGCCCTTTCTCTTTGAGCTCGTTCCTGGTTATTCTCTGGTGGTCGACAGCCCGCCCGGTCCAGGTACATATTTGTCTCTTCGGGTGTTTGGAAAAACTGGGTTCTTCCCTGGTGTTGTATTCTCAGTCGGGCTGGGAACAGCATCGAGTATGGGATCTGGTTTGTGCGGAGTCTCTGTTTAATGTTTGTGAAAGACCTCCTTTGTGCCTGGACGGCTGGGGAGAAGTTTGGTTAAAAAGTGGACGGTATCGCAGTCGTGCTGTAGCTCGCCTTTCTCTCTGGCCATTCGGAGTAACTTATCTCTGTCCTTGTAATTGAGTAAATTTGCAATTATTGGACGAGAGGGGGCTCCGGGAGCGGGTCTTAGCGTTGGTATTCTGTGGGCTCTTTCGACGAAGAATAGGGGCGAGAGAGTTTCCGGACCGAAGAGCGATTTGCACATTTCTTCAAAGTGGTCTTCCATTTTGCCTTGTAGTTGTTTCTCTCTTACTCCCACTATCCGGATGTTGTTCCTTCTGGAGCGCCCTTCGAGATCTTCATTTTTGGCGTTCATTATTTTCATTTGGGCCTCGAGGGATGACACCTTGGTATTCAAAGATGATACCCCATCGTCCAAAGTGGAGATCCGTTGCTCTGCTTCATCCAAACGTTCATTGTGGGTGTCTAGCCGGTGTTAGACTTGATCGACTTTGGACGAAAGGCCGTCCAGCTTACTATCTAGGTTACTGATACCAGATTTCAGTTCCAGGAGCAGTGCTCTGATGTCAAGGGACTGGGTATTGTCGTTCTCTTGGTTTAGTATAAGTGGGGGGGACTCTGATTCGTTGCTGTGTCTTGGGGTTTTTGCTGAGGTTCCAGCTTCGAAGTTCAGTTTGCGCTGTTGTTTGTCAGTTTTCCCCATTGCGGGTACGGATGGGCAGCGTAGTTGGTTACCTGATTGTAGGGTTCGTATGGCGGCCGAGGCGGGGGTTTCCTGTGCCCCTTTGAGGGGTTTTGTGAGATGTTTTGCTTGACTGTAGGGTTGGCCCATGCCGGACACTCAGCCGCCATATGCGTTCTAGTTGGTGTCAGGGACGGTGGATTATTGGCCGACCGAACCAGTCTGGTCCCAGGATAGTTGGTTCAGTTCGGAGTCCTATGGCCCCTGCTGTGTGTCACTGCGCTGCCAAAGTGGGGCCTCTTGCTAGATAGCGCCGAGTGGGTTGTTAGGCACAGCCACGACAGTGTTCCTCGCTCGAGCCGCCTCCCCTCCAGCATGCGCCGTACCTGTTGAGGCGTCGCCCGTGTTCTGCTCCTCCGATTTGGCCCTGTGTCCCGGCTGCTGCCGCGCCGTCAGGGTGTAGCTGTGTAGATCGTCGGTGGGGGTCCGTGGAGCTGCAAGGTTCTTCCGGGATGTTGCTTCTCGGCCGCCGGGATGGTGCGGGACCGCCCGACCCCCCCTCGGGCTCACGCCCGATCTCCGGAGGTCGACAGTACCTTTTATGCTGGGCGGGGGGCCTGGTGGACCCGGCTTCTGTTGTTGCTGTGGGGATAGAGCCGAGGGGGGCACCTGTAGCGCCGGCGTCCCGGGCGGCGGGCCGCTCCTTTCTCCCGCTTTCAGCGCGGGCTCAGTTGGGCCGCGCGCCTGCCACCGAAGCTCTCTCGCGGCCCTCGAGACGCCCCAGCCATCCGGGGATGCCGCGAAGCAGGATCTAGGCGGTCAGGGTCTCTGGATTCGGCTTCTGCACAGCTGATTTCCTTCCCTGTACACTGACTGGAGCGATGGTGGTTGTTTTAGGGAGTTATACTGCCGGAATAAACAGTATTAATAAGGATTTTAATAGGCCGCGCGGGAGCTCACATGGGAGCGGCCATCTTGGTTGGGTCTCTAGCACCCTTGTGAGAAGCAAATAAAGCAATATCATGCTAGTACTTCTAGCGTCTAACCTGTTTGTACTTCCCACTCAGCTATGTGACAGAACTCTCAATTTTCAAATGCTGCACAACTTTGTTTTTCAATGGGAATGGCACTTGGCCCCCACATACGCATGGTGTCTTCTTTGCATCTGACAGCTGACAGTTCCAGGGTGAAAGGACAGCTGTTAGGTGTGTGGGTGTCGGGCAGTGTTACTTTTTCGTCACATTAAAAACATGTCAGACCGGTGGAAATCTTGCAATGCCAATTGATATTACCCATATTTTTAACAATCTGAATGGCTGAGATAAAAAATCCTTAGCAAGCACTTTTTGCTTATTTAGCAATAATGGCTGGTACCGCATGACAAACTCGATGGCAATGGCCTGCCAGCCTGAGTTAAAATGTCAACTTGAATGGTGATAAAGGCAACTGCGTTGTACTGGAGACCACGAAGGTGGTGTCTATGAGAGAAGGGTGCCACTGTGAGCCAGTATATAATGAGCCATGAGCCCAGGGTACATATGGGGAGAATTCCCTAGTCACCCCAACTTGGTCCCCGCAACATGGCAATCGATCATTACAGTGCATCATTACCGGCCAGTATTTGGCTCTAGACTTGCCCCACCCAATCAGTCCACTTGGGCAAACCACCCACAAAAGCCTTGATATTCTTAAACCATGTGACAAGACTTTTCAGGGCAGTAAAAGTGTGCATCCTCCCCATCTAAAAGAGCCTGAAGCTCACTCTGAGTATGCCCAAAGCAGCAATATAGAAAAGGACACCTTTACCTTTAATGGAATGTGTTCTCTTCACTCGACGATGGTAGCAAGTTGTAATATTAAAGAAGCCATCTCCCAACAGTCACTGGACTCGCAGTTTACTCTGCAGTTCAGCAGATTGAGGGCCCGATTCATAGAAAAAGTACATAATCCCTGCAAAGTACTTAGTGCGTAAAACAACTTTGCACCTATCTACGCGCAAATGTTTTTTTGCAAGTTGCGCATATTTATGGATTTCTAACCTAAAACCCGAGGCGCAAAGAAAATCAAGTTGCGCCCGGAACACCCATAACACTCCTCCGTGCAAACCAAAATCAGCGACATATACAAACCTTTGAACCTACCTTATCCCCATCATCCAGCACCCCGGCAATACTGGGGGCCGTCACCCAGCAACCAAGGGAGCACCCCTTCGAAACTGCATATAAGCCCCTTAACACAAATCTGCACCCCGCTAATCTTCGTACATTTCATGTAACTCAAGGCAGCGCCCAGTTAATTTGCATACAAGCCCCCATAATTTAAGGCAGTACGCGCTAATCTGCATGAGATCACCCCTAAGTACAAGTCGCACCTCAACTATGTACCGTCACCCCTAAATTGCTATGTTTACATTACCTTTGCATGTTGGTTGCTATGCGCATTCTACTTTGCGCCTCCTATCATGTGGCGGTAAGATCACAAGGTTTGCATGTGACTTTTCCTGACGGGAAGCTGCACATAGGAATCCATGAATATAGATAGGTCTGCGCTTCACTGGTCGAGTGATTGTCTTGCGTGGTCCATCGCTCAACACGTCCACGTTATTCTTCATTCTTCCTTATTTTGTTGGGAGAATGGAGAATATGCATGTTCCGCCCCCTATTTATTTCTTTGCATAGGCCTCTCCCACACTTTGTGTGAAGCATTGCGCAAAGCACTTGACTGCACGCAAGGTTGTGATGGACCGCTGCAAAGTTGCGGAAAGACACGCAAAGTCTGATCCATGAATCGGAGAATGGATTTATGCGTGCTGAAAAATGTGCAAAGTCACTTTTCACCGGGCAAAACATTCTACGAATCTGGCCCCAAGATTTCAGTGTAGGAAGCAGAGTTTCAGAAGCATTGTTCCCTGGCAAAATAGTCCCATGCCAGGGATACAATGTCACTGTCTTTGAATCTAGCTGCACTTTTGACACTAGCCACTACTTTGAATCTAGCTGCATCATTAATTTTGTCACTATCTTTGAATCTAGCTGCGCTTTTGACACTAGCCACTGTTTTGAATCTAGCTGCACTTTTGACACTAGCCACTGTTTTGAATCTTGCTGCGCTTTTGCCGCTAGCAACTATCTAGAATTTAACTGCATCTTGAATCTTGAAACTTGCTGTGTTTTTGATGCTAGCCGCTGTCTTTGAATCTAGCTGCGCTTTTGACGCTAAACACTGTTTCGTATCTAGCTGCTCTTTTGACACTAGCCACTATTTTGATTCTAGCTGCATCATGAATTTTGTCACTGTATTTAAATCTAGCTCTGCCACTAGCCACTGAATCTGAACGTAGCTGCACTATTGACACTAACCACTATTTTGAATCTAACTGTATCTTGAATCTTGCCACTGTCCTTGAATGTAGCTGCGCCACTGGCCACTAATTCTGTGTATAGCTGCGCTTTTGACACTAGCCACTATTTTGAATCTAGCTGAGCTTTTGATGCTAGCCACTGTTTTGAATCTAGCTGCGCTTTTGATGCTAGCAACTGATTAGAATCTAACTGCATCTTGAATCTTGCCACAGTCTTTGTATCTAGCTGCTCTTTTGACACTAGCCACTCTTTTGAAACTAGCTGTGTTTTTGACGCTAGCAACTGTCTTTGAATCTAGCTGCATTTTTTACGCCAACCACTGTTTTGAATCTAGCTGCACTTTTGACACCAGCCACTGTTTTGAATCTAGCTGCATCATGAATTATGCCAATGTCTTTAAATCGAGCTGCACTTTTGACTCTAGCCACTGTTTTGAATACAGCTGCATCTTGACGCTTGCCACTGTCTTTGAATATAGCTGTACTTTTGACGCTAACCATTGTTTTGAATCTAGCTGCATCTCGACTCTTTTCACAGTCTTTGAATCTAGCTGCGCTTTTGACACTAGCCACTGTTTTGAATCTAGCTGCACTTTTGATGCTAGCCAATGTTTAGAATCTAACTGCATTTTCAATCTTGCCACTGTCTTTGAATCTAGCTGAATGTTTGACACTAGCTGCTTTTTAATCTAGTTGTGCTTTTGATGCTAGCCACTGTTTGGAATCTAGCTGCGCTTTTCACACTAGCCACTGTTTTGTATCTAGCTGCATCTTGAATCTTGCCACTGTCTTTGAATCTAGCTGTGCTTTTCATGGTAGCCACTGTTTTAAATCTAGCTGCACTTTTGACACTAGCCACTACTTTGAATCTAGCTGCATCATTAATTTTGTCACTTTCTTTAAATCTAGCTGCTCTTTTGGCACTAGCCACTGTTTTGAATGAAGCTGCACTTTTGACACTAGCCACTGTTTTGAATCTTACTGTGCTTTTGACACTAGCAACTATTTAGAATCTAACTGCATCTTGAATATTTCCACCGTCTTTGTATCTAGTTGCTCTTTTGCCACTAGCCATTCTTTTGAAACTTGCTGTGTTTTTGATGCTAGCCGCTGTCTTTGAGTCTAGCTGCGCTTTTGACGCTAAACACTGTTTCGTATCTAGCTGCTCTTTTGACACTAGCCACTGTTTTGATTCTAGCTGCATCATGCATTTTGTCACTGTATTTAAATCTAGCTGTGCCACTAGCCACTGAATCTGAACCTAGCTGCACTATTGACACTAACCACTATTTTGAATCTAACTGTATCTTGAATCTTGCCACTGTCCTTGAATGTAGCTGCGCCACTGGCCACTAATTATGTATATAGCTGTGCTTTTGACACTAGCCACTATTTTGAATCTAGCTGAGCTTTTGATGCTAGCCACTGTTTTGAATCTAGCTGCATTTTTTACGCCAACCACTGTTTTGAATCTAGCTGCACTTTTGACACCAGCCACTGTTTTGAATCTAGCTGCATCATGAATTATGCCACTGTCTTTAAATCTAGCTGCACTTTTGACTCTAGCCACGGTTTTGAGTACAGCTGCATTTTGACTCTTGCCACTGTCTTTGAATATAGCTGTGCTTTTGACGCTAGCCATTGTTTTGAATCTAGCTGCATCGCGACTCTTTTCACAGTCTTTGAATTTAGCTGCACTTTTGATGCGAGCCAATGTTTAGACTCTAACTGCATTTTCAATCTTGCCACTGTCTTTGAATCTAGATGAATGTTTGACACTAGCTGCTGTTTTAATCTAGTTGTGCTTTTGACGCTAGCCACTGTTTTGAATCTAGCTGCGCTTTTGACACTAGCCACTGTTTTGTATCTAGCTGCATCTTGAATCTTGCCACTGTCTTTGAATCTAGCTGTGCTTTTGACGGTAGCCAATGTTTTGAATCTAGCTGCACTTTGTGATGCTAACCACTGTTTTGAACATAGCTGCACCACTTTTGATGCTAGCCACTGTCTTTGAACCTAGCTGCGCTTTTGACCCCAGCCACTCTCTTTGAATATAGCTGCACTTTTGACACTAGCCACTGTTTTGAATATAGCTGCACCTTGAACCTTGCCACTGTCTTTGAATCTAGCTGCGCTTTTGACGCTAGCCACTGTTTTGAATCTTGCTGCACTTTTGATGCTAGCAACTGTTTAGAATATAACAGCATCTTGAATCTTGCCACTGTCTTTGAATCTAGCTGCGCCACTAGCCATTGATTCTGAATCTAGCTGTGCTTTTGACACTAGCCACTGTTTTGAATGTAGCTGAATCTTGCCTCTGTCTTCGAATCTAGCTGCACTTTTGACACTAGCATCTCTTTAGAATCTAACTCCATATTGAATATGGCCACTGTCTTTGTATCTAGCTGCTCTTTTGATACTAGCCACTCTTTTGAAACTATCTGGTTTTTTTACGCTAGCCACTGTCTTTGAATCTAGCTGTATTTTTTACGCCAACCACTGTTTTGCATCTAGCTGCACTTTTGACACCAGCCACTGTTTTGAATCTAGCTGCATCACGAATTATGCCACTGTCTTTAAATCTAGCTGCACTTTTGACACTAGCCACTGTTTTGAATATAGCTGCACCTTGAACCTTGCCATTGTCTTTGAATCTAGCTGCGCTTTTGACACTAGCCACTGTTTTGAATCTTGCTGCACATTTGATGCTAGCAACTGTTTAGAATCTAACAGCATCTTGAATCTTGCCACTGTCTTTGAATCTAGCTGCTCTTTTGATACTAGCCACTCTTTTGAAACTAGCTGTTTTTTTGACGCTAGCCACTGTCTTTGAATCTAGCTGCATTTTTTACGCCAACCACTGTTTTGAATCTAGCTGCACTTTTGACACCAGCCACTGTTTTGAATCTAGCTGCATCATGAATTATGCCACTGTCTTTAAATCTAGCTGTGTCACGCCGTTACGGCGCTGGTCTCTTTGGCAGCGCCACCGATTGTGCGGAGTAATATGCTCCAGCCTGTCCAAGATGGCCGTGGATGTCCGCACCGTAACTGCAGACAACGGTATGGACTATGCACGCTCCCCTGCGACGGAGATGGCTGTTCATGTGATCCCATTTAGGGAAGGAAGTACGGCTACCCGCTGCGTCGCTACTTGTGATTTCAGCGCTCTGTAAATTTCGCTACTAGGTTGCCCTTCTCTGACTTATGTGAATTCTTATTTCTGTAACATCTCTGCTTATTGCTCTCCTTTCTATCCAGACTCTCCTCTTCTCTCTCATCTCGGTTTCGCTCAGAGTCCCGTATATCCTCGGCAAGTCTCCCGTTCCCAACTTCCACTTTGACTGTCCCCCCCTCTCGACATTCCCATCCTCTCTACACCACATTCCCAATATGACTGGGGCAGAAAATATCTCTCTTTTCCCTAAGGGTGGGCTGGTACTACTTTCTGGACCTAATACTGGAAACCGGTGTTCCTGATCAAACCTCCTCCAGTAAGTGTCAGACTACTGCTCCTTCTACAATATTTCAGGTAAACCTCACTATTGAATTCTGACCTGTCTTGTGTCTAACTCCCAGACTCCATCTTCAATACAAGTGACAGCTACTCCGAAGACCTCGTCGGGATTACCTGCGAGCAACATCGTCCAGGGTTTTCTTCCCCAGAGGGTTTCCCTGGGGTGTTTTGCTCCTTCCCGCTCTGGCATATTATCATTTCCGGAAAGGGGAGGGTAGAGCTATCCGGAGGAACTTTCATCTCAGCATTTGCATCTTTCATGGGAAGTCACTGTCAGATCAGGTTAGTGACACTTTTGAGATTAAATGTTGTTACTAAGTTAACCAAATTATAACAAGCTGCACTTTTGACTCTAGCCACTGTTTTAAATACAGCTGCATCTTGACTCTTGCCACTGTCTTTGAATATAGCTGTGCTTTTGATGCTAGCCATTGTTTTGAATCTAGCTGCATCACAACTCTTTTCACAGTCTTTGAATCTAGCTGCACTTTTGACACTAGCCACTGTTTTGAATCTAGCTGCACTTTTGATGCTAGCCAATGTTTAGAATCTAACTGCATTTTCAATCTTGCCACTGTCTTTGAATCTAGCTGAATGTTTGACACTAGCTGCTGTTTTAATCTAGTTGTGCTTTTGACGCTAGCCACTGTTTTGAATCTAGCTGCGCTTTTGACACTAGCCACTGTTTTGTATCTAGCTGCATCTTGAATCTTGCCACCGTCTTTGAATCTAGCTGTGCTTTTGATGGTAGCCAATGTTTTGAATCTAGCTGCACTTTGTGATGCTAACCACTGTTTCAAATCTAGCTGCTCTTTTGATACTAGCCACTGTTTTGATTCTAGCTGCATCATGAATTTTGTCACTGTATTTAAATCTAGCTCTGCCACTAGCCATTGAATCTAAACCTAGCTGCACTATTGATACTAACCACTATTCTGAATCTAACTGTATCTTGAATCTTGCCACTGTCCTTGAATGTAGCTGCACCACTAGCCACTAATTCTGTATTTAGCTGCGCTTTTGACACTAGCCCTTATTTTGAATCTAGCTGAGCTTTTGATGCTAGCCACTGTTTTGAATCTAGCTGTGCTTTTGATGCTAGCAACTGATTAGAATCAAACTGCATCTTGATTCTTGCCACTGTCTTTGTATCTAGCCGCTCCTTTGACACTAGCCACTCTTTTGAAACTAGCTGTGTTTTTGAGGCTAGCCACTGTCATTGAGTCTAGCTGCATTTTTTACACCAACCACTGTTTTGAATCTAGCTGCACTTTTGACACCAGCCACTGTTTTGGATCTAGCTGCATCGTGAATTATGCCACTGTCTTTAAATCTAGCTGCACTTTTGACTCTAGCCACTGTTTTGAATACAGCTGCATCTTGACTCTTGCCACTTTCTTTGAATATAGCTGTGCTTTTGTCGCTAGCCATTTTTTTGAATCTAGCTGCATCTCGACTCTTTTCACAGTCTTTGAATCTAGCTGCGCTTTTGACGCTAGCCACTGTTTTGAATCTAGCTGCACTTTTGATGCTAGCCAAAGTTTAGAATCTAACTGCATTTTCAATCTTGCCACTGTCTTTGAATCTAGCTCAATGTTTGACACTAGCTGCTGTTTTAATCTAGTTGTGCTTTTGACGCTAGCCACTGTTTTGAATCTAGCTGCGCTTTTGACACTAGCCACTATTTTGTATCTAGCTGCATCTTGAATCTTGCCACTGCCTTTGAATCTAGCTGTGCTTTTGACGGTAGCCAATGTTTTGAATCTAGCTGCACT
Source organism: Ambystoma mexicanum (assembly GCF_040938575.1). Taxonomy (NCBI): domain Eukaryota; kingdom Metazoa; phylum Chordata; class Amphibia; order Caudata; family Ambystomatidae; genus Ambystoma; species Ambystoma mexicanum. The sequence goes on from NC_090928.1 coordinate 61,970,628, forward strand.
TTGTGATGCTAACCACTGTTTTGAACATAGCTGCACCGCTTTTGATGCTAGCCACTGTCTTTGAACCTAGCTGCGCTTTTGACCCTAGCCGCTCTCGTTGAATATAGCTGCACTTTTGACACTAGGCACTGTTTTGAATATAGCTGCACCTTGAATCTTGCCACTGTCTTTGAATCTAGATGCACTTTTGACACTCAGCAGTGTTTGAATCTAGCTGCACTTTTGACACTCAGAAGTGTTTGAATCTAGCTGCACTTTTGACACTCAGCAGTGTTTGAATCTAGCTGCACTTTTGACACTCAGCAGTGTTTGAATCTAGCTGTGCTTTTGATGCTAGCCAATGTTTCGTATCAAACTGCATCTTGAATCTTGCAAGGCTCACATGTCAAAATTAATTGCCTATCCCAAATTCCATCATCCTCTCTGTCAGTGATAACACATTACTGTGTCGCTTACCTTACCTTTCAGGTTGACTCTAAATGTCACAGTACTGCTTGCATCGCTAAAAGGCAGCATTGCCTAATTTAGCAGCACGTATTTCCCTGTAGGTGAGGGGATTGGAACGGAGATATTTCCCCTGTACTGTGCAGCAATACTTCGCTTTGTTTCACAGCAGGCGATTGAAATGCAGAATGGCACTTCTGGCCTTCTTTTTAGGAGGCCATATCCTTCAGTTGCGGGCTCATTGCCCATCATGCCACCCCGATGAAATGCTGATGGCAGTTTATGGGAGAAGCGGTCAGGTGTTCCTGACATTGGCTATTAATGGTGGCAGACAATAGAGCTGTTTTAGGACAAACAATAAAAGGAAATGATGACCGGTTTTATCTTTTTCTCCAAACCTCTCAATTCAACCAATAGTAACACTATGGAAATGGAATATTAAAACGTCAAAGGAACAATATCATTCCTTCTCCAAACATATTTTAGCGACGTGATTTATTCAATAAAGCTCTGCAGTGGAATGTAGAGCATCACAATGGTGGGCTTTGCATTCAACAAAGATATGCCACTGAATGCTATATGATCAGTCTGGATAAAGGATAACTGCCACCACTAACCTAGGTTATAAATTATGATGCAACACCTATGGCCCTCTCATTGCACCAGGTTATGTAAGTGCGGAGCCCCTGGGACGAAGGCCTGTGGGCTCTTGCCAGTCTCTGTTCCTGGTGTTTGTAGTTTGGTGCAAGGGATCATTCATGCCAATCTCTGTTCCATAACCCCTTGCAGCTCCTTGAAAAATATACATGTACTTTTGTATTGGTGCCACAGAGTTTTGTGTTGTGAAATATGTGTTTGTGGGTGTTTTAAACTTCAGTCCTCCAGTAATCGACAAGTCGTTTTACATGTTTAGAGGGAAGGGTGGAACATTAGAAGCAGGAAGGTGGGTGGAAACTTAGTAGTAGACCCTTTTTCATTAAGCACCTACGCACTCTTCCACTTAGTTGTTATATCCACGATAGCGGACGCCATATAAAATGCAGACGGAAGCTGCGCAGTAAATAAAGACACAGGAGTTGGGATACAGGTCTAATTCCTTTAATATTACAATAATAAGTGAGATAAAAGGCTGTAGCAATGCCTTTAGGTTATATAGTGGGCTAGTCCCATAAAAGGAGTGAAAAGAGGACAGGTGACTTGCCTGTCCTCATGTACTGAGACAAAAGGCAATAGCAAACAACTAGGGTGCTAACTCATTTCTTCAATCCATCTTGATGGTTTGCGAATCACCCTTCTGGATGGGCTTCACAGGGGGGAAGTCCTTTCATTGTTGTGATCACACTCACTGTGATCAGTGTCCACATCGCCCTCCATAAACTCAGAAGTCTCAGGAGTCTCAGGAGTCAGACCTCTTCTAAAAGCTCGAAAGATTGATGAGTTTCTTGGGCAGTTCCTGTGGAACTGGCAGCTGTTACCATCAATCAATCAATGAATCAATCAATCAATCAATTTATTTGTATAGCGCTTTATCACTCAAGGCATCATGGCACTCAAACAACTGATAGTCAGGATAGATGTAAACGAAACCCAGGCGTCAAAGGGGATATCTCTGAGCTTTAGCTATCTGAATTGTTCTCAAATTTTCAGGCAACGAATTCCTAAGCCTGGGATCTACCACTGAAAAGGCCCGGCCACCCAAACGTTCTTTCCTGTACTTGGGTATCTGAAGGAGTGCTGCATTTGGGGATCTCAAAGAAAGCACCAGGCTATATCTAACCAGTTTCTCCTGGATGGCTAAGCATTAATTTCCACTTGTGCACGGTGCATAATGCAAATCGCCTTAAACTGTACCCAAGCTTCTACCGGAATGGAGAGATTGTCTAGCCTTCGTTACTCCTACTCTGACTGGCAAGTGGGTAACCAAATGCACTGCTGCTTTTTGTAGCACCTGCAGGCGCTGCATAAGAAAGGTAGGCTGTGCATTACAATAATCCAACTCCCATTAACACAAGCTGCCACTACTTGAGCATGAAATGTATCTGAAATAAATGGGAGGACTTTCTTTAGCTGTTTGAGTTTAAGAAAGCCTGCACCATACACTGACTTAACCTGCGCCTCCATAGACAGGGATTCCGAAAGTTTTACACCTAAATTACGATCTGTCTTGGAAGGCTTAGGTAACAGCCCAATGATGTGGGCCAAAAAGCATCGGACCATCCATCAGCAGCCCCTGGCAGGACCGAGATCAGAATCGCTGTCTTCCCGCCATTCAACTTGAGCCAATTTGACTCCATCCAGACTCGGATGGCATCCAGGCAGTTTTTTTAGCTTTTCTCTTACATCGCCCTGCTTAGTGTCTAGTCTAAACAGCATCTGTGTGTCATCTGCATACGAGAAGACTCTAGAGCCAAACAGGTGAATCAAGATCAGCAAAAGGCAAATTTATAAATTGAAAAGCAGGGGCAAAAGAGCTGAACTCTGTGGAACACCGCAGGTGACCGAAACCGGAGAGGAGCGGCTTCTTCGTCAGTTGTAAAGGGGCCAGTTTCTCTGCTACAGACTCCAGACCGTTGACCAACCTAACTATATGTCGGTGGATAGGGGTCCTAACTTTCCATTTCATCAGCCTGCTGCTGGATTACTTTATTGAAGACCATAGAGGGTTCCACTCTGACCCAATTTCATCCCAACCACAAACTATTATGGTGAAGAGGCTGGATCAGAGCTCATCCAGTTTTAAGTATAAACGGCACAACCAGATGATCCGACCACGTAAACGGAAGACTGGGAAACACATCTACCAAGGCCCCAGGGGCAAATAACAAATCCAGGGTATGGCCCTTCGTATGGGTGGGACCAACCACATGCTGTGTCAAGTTTAGTTGCTTCGTGGCTTTAAGCAAAGCCCCATGAGCTTGGGCCAGTTCTGTTTCAGCCCATAAATTTAAATCCCCAAGTACAACCAAATTGTTGTACTGCAGGGTTAATTAAGATGCATCATCAAGAAAAGTTAGAGTAAATAAGGGGAGTTCATTGCTGGGGGCGATAAACATATACAAAATGACAAACCCAGAACGCATTTACCTCCACTCTTACCACTAGTTATTCCATTTCAGATTCCATGGGTTTTTGCACACTCATATTGCGCGTTTTATATCACTGCATCCCCCTCCTGCCTGTTTAGCTCCCCATCAACTTTCAGCAAGGCGTAACCGGAAGTCGCATTTGTATAGTCTCAGGACCTGTGGCATCAGTGAACCAAGTCTCTGTCACAAATACCACATCCGGAAGTGATCCTCTAATATGGAAAACATTGCCAACCTATGTGCCACAAGGGAGCGTCCATTAATAAGACATGCAAATATGGGTGAGGGGGCAAGAAGCGACTCATGCCTAGTTTCCGGACAACTCAAAGGAAATACTGTACCTACCGGCGGTAAGGCGAGTAGCTTGCTGCGAGACATGTGCAGCTTACCAGTATGCTGTGCCCAGAGCAAAGACTGTGCATGGACGAGCGCAGACGGGCCGGTCTTTGGCCTGACTTCGGGCTGCTGTCGGTCGTTTTGCTCCCAGTGAGGTCCCTATAGGGAAATCATTGAATTGTACAGACCAGCCCCTCTAGAGGCTGGAGAAGATAGGTGAATGCGAGAAAGGACTCACATGCAACAAAGTTTGCTGGTTTGAAAGTAAAGACAGCTGGGAAATGTAGTCCCCAGCAAAAACACCAGTTTACACAAGTCCATGCAAACTTGAAGTTGAAAAAACGGCATACAAGGAAACAAAATAAAACAGTGAATGCAAAACAAAATAGATTGTGGAATAAAACTGCTATGAATCAGAGAACAACCATGGCATCCAGTCAACCATCCGGCGCAGTAGCGCCTGAAAGGAAATTAAAAATACTATTTAAGTTTACTTTTTAAAACAGACATATTGAAAATGAAAGAAAAAGCAAAATAACAAACACACACCATGGTTCCACAGATGTGGGTCACTGTCAAGGGATCTGGGTTGAATGCCGGTGTTTCCTTGGAGCCTTGTGCTTGATGCACTAAGACTTGTCTCCTATTTGAAAATCACTGGCCCTTGCCTTTCTTCGGTGATCGGCATATTCTTTCATTTTGCGTTTGCTATCGAAATCCTTTGCTCTGGCTTTGGCTTCACTGTTGCCGGATATCTGCTTGTTAGGATTGTGTGGGAGAGTGGTTCTCACCATGCAAACAAACATTAAAGCGAATGGGCACACCCCCTTGGAGCTGTGTAGTGGTTTACTGTAGTCCCAGAGTAATGTGCAGATGGCCTGCATGAACAATCACTTTGTGGAGCTGTACAGTGTGTTCGTGTAGTCCTGGAGTACTGTGCAGATGGCCTGTATGAACGGTCCCTTTGTGATCAAACTGATTTGCAGGGCTAGTTTCAGATTGGCCATGGACCTCTCCACTGTTCCATTAGCTTTGGGTCAGAGTGGTGTGACCTTGCAGTGCTGAAAACCTAGATCTCTGCGAACATTGCAAAATCATGCTCACAGAAAGGGTGTCCATTATCCGATTTCACTATGGTGGGGATTCCGTAGTCGGCAAAAGTTTTGTCCAGCGCTGGGATGACTGACTGAGCACTCGTGGAATGAATCAGGTGCATTTCAAGAAACCTGGACATATTATTTATGACTACTAGGACCTATTTGCCATTTGAGAGCGGACCAAACATGTCAACGGGGACCTCATCCCACACTTGCTGGGGTATCATTGTCATTTTGAGTGGTTCAGGGAAAGTTCACTTTGGCATCCATTTGTGGAAACCAATGCTTTTGTCCTGAGTTGCCTTTTTGTGGATATGATGCCACGGTGTCCCGTGTGTACCAGATCAATTACTTGGTCATGTAGGCATCTAGGGATCAACATTCTGTTCTCCTTTAATACTAGTCCTTCCGGGGAGACAGAGAGAGTGAGATTGATGTCTTTTGCCAGATGATGTATGATGGTGAATGAGTATTCTTGTAAACGGAGCCCCCATCTTGTGATGCAAGGTGGCACCTTGGATGTTGGTTTTCCATATATGGTCGTGAGGGCTTGGTGATCTGTTATGATGGGGAATGGCTGACCATATAAGAACAAGTGATAATGCTTGCATGCCCATACATCTGCAAGGCTCTCTTTCTCTGTTTGCGAATATGCTCACTCGGTTGGGAATAGGCCACAACACGTCTTGCGAAAATCGCTCCAAGGCCTACAGGACTGGCATCAACTGTTAGCTTAGTGTCTAGTTCTGGATCATAGTAGGCCATGCACAAGGCGGCGGCGATGCGTCTTTTAATTTCTTGAAATGCCTCCTCACAGTCAGCCGGCCAGGCAAACTCTTGCCCTTTGCCAGTGAGGGGGCGTGCTGACTGAGGCAAAATCTTGAATGTACCTAGTGCAATAACTTGCCATGCCTAGAAATTATCTGATGGCCGACACCGATGTTGGTGTGGGAGCTTCTACTAGCGCTTGTGCGGTTGCAGACCTCTGTGCGAAAAGATGTGACCAAAGAATTTGAGTGTTGATTTGCTTAGCTTGCACTTGTCTGCGTTTAATGTTAGGTTTACAACTGTGGGTGCCATGCACAACCTCCTCAATGTGTCATCATGGGATTCTTGTGTTGTTGCGAAGATCAGAATATCATCGCTATAATTCAAGCAGTGGGGAATGTGTTTGATGACCTGATGCATCTTGTTCTGAAATATTTCTGCAGCAGAGTATAGCGCCAAACTGAGCTGTTTATTTCTGAAGAGCTCTATGTGCGTGGAGAAAGTGGTTATATAACGAGAGTCCGGATGTAGTTTGAGCTGATGATAACCTGGAAAAGACTCTTGCCCCATGTAACAGGTGCAGCATGTTGGTCATGCATGGCGCCATATGGCGCTCTCTTTCAATTGCAAAATTGGTTGCCCTCATGTTGACGCAGATGCAAATACTTTTATTGTCTTCCTTCATTGGTATTGGCACTATGGGTGACACCCAAGGGGTGGATCCCGATGCCTGTTTGATGATGTCCTGGTCTAGTAGAGATTGTAATTCATCCTCCACATGCTTCTGAATTTTGAGGGGTAGCCCCTGGTAATGTTGTGCTATCGGTTTTACATGCTCATTGATATGCAATTTAATTTGCTTCCCTTTGAACCTCTCCACTTTTCCATTAGCAGTTGTTTATTTCTAAAGTCGGGCAATGTGCACCCTGCAATAGCTTGTGACTTTAATGCTTCATCTGTTGAATAGAGGTCGAAGTCGTAGTATTTCGTCCTTTTCCGCAATCTCATGACGAAGTTGTCCATGCTTTATCCTTTGTCTTGTGTGGATGTGTGGAAGATATGACATTCGTAATCTACATTCTTTAGCAGGGCGGAATAAATATTCAAAGAGTCAATAATGCCTTGGAAGGTGTCAGTTGAATTTTCCAGCATTTCAAATACAATGGGGCTCATTACTAGTCTGGCGGTAACCGTTCCAGTACTACCGGCAGGTTGCCACCGGACCTGTAATGATTTACCAGCGCCTGACTTGCCGGTAACACCAGGGGATTACAACCCTGCCGTTCCGGAAAGTCAGGCGCCAGTAAATTGTAATTCCCCATTTCCATAGAGTCTGAGTGGACTCTATGGGAATGGGGAACACAGAAGCACCAGCACCATTAATAACGGTGCCGGTGTTTCCATGACGGTGTGCTTACCATGGGTGCTGTGTCCGGCAGGGTCCGACCAGTTGGGCACTGCGGCTCCGGCAGGCAGACTCGTAGTATGCTGGTCCAGAAACAACGGTGCCGGTAAGCTTACCGGCACCGTTGTTTCCGGACCAGCATGCTTGGAATGAGCCCCAATGTCTCTCACAATGGGGCCCTGCAAGTACAGGAGAATGTCTCTGAGGCTGCGTTCTTCCCTGATTCCTGTTGTATTAATGTATATATTAAGTTCATTGAGCCCACTGCTCCACCTTGCTGCTAAGCTGTTTGTATCCGAAATATCAAATGGCTGTATGGCATAAGCATACATGTGGTGGAGCTGCTGTGGGCAACGGGATAGCTCACTTGTAAGCTTTGTTTTGGAATCAGAAATCGGGGGAGCTAAACTAATGTCTAGAGGCAGTGATACCTGGCCCAAGATCTTTTCCTCTCAGGCTCCCTACTTCTGATCCTTAACATTGTTGGTCTAAATGTAGCGGGGTGAGATGACGGAGGAGAGCATCTTCGTATGTCCATGCGCTTTCACTGTACCCTTTACATATCCTCAAAGGAACAATAGTTAATTGGAGGTGATAAAAGGGGAGGATGTAAAGGAGGGATAGCCCTTGTACTCTGCATTTCCCAATCTTATCCCATTATTTTTTCATGGGCAAGTACAAAGTGTACGAATGAGGGTGTGTGGGTCTTAACAAACCAGAGCATCAAAGAGGACAGAGGTTTGGAGGTGTAGATGCTAGGTTAGAGAGTGTGACTGGAAAGTGAGATGGAGAAGAAGGGAGTGTGTGTTTGGTAGAGAGAGCACACACAAGGGTGAGAGAGGCACATAGTGGAGTCAGTGTGATTGTGTTTCAAAGTTTGAAAGAGAGAGAGAGAGAGAGAGAGAGAGAAATAGAGAGAGAGAGAGAGAAAGAGAGAGAGAGAGAGAGAGAGAGAGAGAGAGAGAGAGAGGGGAGAGAGGCACATAGTACAGTCTCTGTATAAGTGTGAGTGTGTATGCATGTGCGTGTCTGTAAGAGAAAGAGCAAAAGAGAGCAAAAGGGAGAGCGAAAGATCTTAAACCCATAAAGGTGGGAACGTGTGTGTGTGTGTGAGAGAGAGAAAGAGAGAGACAGAGTCGCTGCCATGGGAGGTAGAGAAAGTGAAAGAATGAGAGATGGATGAAGAGAAAACAATCTAAAATACACAGAGGTAATATTTATGAGAAGCTAGAAATACAGAGACAAATGAGATCCTAGATACCTCCTCCCACACCTCAAACACCATTTAACTAAAACCCTAATTTGCAAATGAGACCACTGTGAAAGCCTGCACTACTGCTCTTCTCTTTTGCTCCACTCAACAAAGTCCTCAACTTTGCGACACCCAATTTTCAACCTGCCAACATCCTTCTCCACTTCTACCTACCATTGTCATGCTAGATGGCTACCATGCAAAATGTTTCTTTTTTTAAATTCCTGGTACTCATCCATAAATCCATGCATGGTCTTGTCCCCACTTCCTCACTGAATGTATCTCACTGCACCCTCCCTCTTTAACTATTTGCTCCTTGACACTTCACAACTTATCAGTCTGCCTCCCCGTACTTTCTCCCACTTTCGCTTCTATACTCTACCCACTCCAGTGGTATGCTCCCCCGAACCATCAACGCCATATCTTCAGTGGAACTCATTAAAAACAATGTAATGTTAAGTGATCTTATAAAGCACCCGTCTGCCAATAATGTGGGCCTCTATGCGCATGGCTCTGTAAGAAAGCAGAGGAGGGTGTGTTACTTGGATGGGGGGAAGGCAGATGCAAAAACCTTTGGTGTTGATGCATGAACGTTGGAAGTACCCTTTAACTTTGTACCGATATCAAAACAAGCTCTGTGTTCTTTGTGGTTGGTACCGATTGGCAGGTTAGCCATATGGGCAGCCCCAGATTGTGGAGTGCAAAAATTAAAGCATAGATGTTGGTAGGAGATGGATAGGGTCTGAAACTGTTAAGTACACCACATCACCAAGGTTATCTGTAGGATTATGGGAGGACTAAGGATGCAAGATTTTAGTAATGAGGAGTTAGTTGAGGGATGATGGGGTGGAAAGTGGGCGTGTGTGTGATGTCACTTCTTTGTTCTTGGTGGTAGATTTCACTTACATCAAAGGTGCTCAAGCTCCACTTGCCAACAATGGAAGAAGCACACCAAGCCCCTCTAATCTAATATCCAAACTAACCAATGTGCCAAGGTCAGTACACTGGCCTTGTCAAAGCCTCTCTCACTCAGAGGTAGCAAGTCTAGGGAGCAGTCCAGAGCAAGTTCTATTCCTAAGGATGATGCCATTTGAGATTACTGTCCCCCACCCTTGTGCCAGCATATTTCACTTTAGTCCACCTTTGTCTCAAACCATGCCTCTGCAACACGAGTGTTCTTCGATTTCTCCTAGCGACATGAGAATTCAAACAGAAACCAGCGAGAATGGAAGCAATATTACAGCACCGGACTGCAACCACCAGCATACCATAACCCAAACACCAAAGCAAACCCTGCAGGATTTGAAATTCAGCCAATTGCAGGAGGAAAATCAACAGAAAGAGAGAGATATAGAGAGTGTGAGAGAGAGAGTGAGAGAAAGAGAGAGAGAGAGAGAGAGAGAGAGAGAGAGAGAGACGGATGGATGGTTGGACGTAGTGTCTCCAGTAAGCAGCAGCTTGTGAAGCCATGGGATATCGATGTGCAGACATGATGATCACACTGAGCTGCAGATGACAACCTAGACCACCAGGGACTAATAGAGGGTATACAGTCCCATCCAGCATTGGGACGTAAGTGTGGGGTAAATAGAACAAATGTCAAGAAAACAAACCTGAGCCTTCAACCTCCCCGGCCACCATTACTGCTCTATAGCAGGCCTGTGCAGAGAAAGTGGGTGTGGCTTAGCCCTCTGTTTGTGAATTTGGCATACAAGACATCCTGGGAGGGGAATACAGGGCCAGAATGGTTAGGGACATAACCCCAATCCAGACAGGAGGAGGGAGATAAAAGAGCCCTCCAGAAAGCAAGAAGTGAGGGTTATATGGGTGAGGTCAGAGGAGGTGTTGAATGATCAAGTGACCAGCAGGAGAGAGGAAGTGGCGGTGGAGGGCAGAGGTAGTTCCTGAAGCTGAGATATTGGCTAGCGAGTGAAATTGGTACTGGAGTGTGAGTGTGCATGTTAGTGTGGCAAAAAAAGATAAATAAGTAAAGTGTGGTTAGATAAGTCAGTGTAAGGAGTGATTGTGAAGGGTATTTTACTGGGTGAAAGGAGGGTATCTGAGTAGTAGTAGCATGGAGGAGAGAGTAGTAGTTGGAGGCGAGAGGGAGTACTAGTGTGGAGGAGGGAGTTATAGTTTGTGGGAGGAGGAAGAAGTAGTGTGGAGGAGGAAGTAGTAGTGAGGAGCAGGGAGAAGAAGTGTGCAGAAAGGAGTTCTAGTGTACAGAAGGGAGTAGTAGTGTGGATGAGGGACAGGTAGCTGGAGGGAGGAGGGATTAGTAATGTGGAAGAGGGAGTAGTTGTTGCCAGGAGGAGGGATTAGTAGTGTGGAAGGAGTAGTAGTGCAATGGAGGGTAGAGAGGAAGCCTCAACAGAGTGAGAGATATTGGAGGAACAAATGATCAGTGAGGAGAAGAGGGGGTAGAGTCAAGGAAGGGGAGTGGAAGATCGGACAAGGGCTGGTGAGTATGGTAGAACAAGCCTGAATCAAGCAGGGCATTTTCAAGGCACATTTCCCTATCCCACTAGAAAACTAACCACTTGTAAAGTTAGGAAGTCCCGAAGGGAGTTTGGTGAGATATGGCCAAGGATCTTTTGGTTAACATCTCAGTTAATTTAGCAATTAGCATACTGACGGAGAAACAATAGCTATATGCTAACCTGGGACTATGGACCTCTGGGATAGAGAGGAAAGCCTTTGCACTGCCTCTGAGTCTTGGATTGATTATTAAAATCAACCAGCACACTTCTTCTGCATTCTTCCTTTAGACTTCTCTGATTTGCAAATATGTAATACTGATATTTGGTTTCTATGGTTAAAACTGTTTTAATGTCCTCCAGTCCTTGTCCATGTTTATGTTCCTATTTGTTACCCCTTCACCACCTGGCATGTGCCCTTCAAAACAACAATACTCTTATGTCAAAGCACCTTATCCTAGGTCTCCCTCAGCTCTCTGTTATTGCCATACTTTGTAAGTCATGTTTTGTTTGAAATGATATCCTGGTCTTAAATAAATATAAATACGAACATATAGGCAACAATAAATGTTTAGCTAATGGAAAGGGTCAGTAACCTGACCCTGCAACAAGAGGCTAAGAACCCCTCTCAGCCTGAGGAGGGAGGCCTGCCAGGGTGGAAGCCAGAGGCAGTTTAGGGGGCCCCAATTCCTGTCCATTCCCCAAGGGCCTGTTTGTATTTGAGCAGTAACTACTTGCATCACCCAATGCCTCTTGATATAAATGCACATCAAGTTTTCACTCCTTGTTCCAGACCCAGGATAAATTCCACAGAAATACAGAGAGAGCACAGTCCACCAGCAAACTGGAAAAATGAGAGCGCGGCAGCAGGACAAATATCACAGCGCTTATGTTGCGAATGGGCTTGCCGCGCACTGCTCCACACCGCCATTGTGTGTCTCAGCAAAACCTCTGCAGTAACCCTAGACCACCAAGGACGTGAATGGGAGTCTCAAGCACCTCGAGAGACTGGGCTTACCTTGGGGAAGCTATGCCAAAGCCCTCTAACATGAACTAGGACATTATTCAAAGCAGGCTGACATTGCTACCTCATGGCGGCCCCACATGGGAAAAAAGGATGGGGCTTAACCCACTATTTGAAAGTTGTTCTGTGTGAACACCTCCCAGGTGGGGAAGACAGGTCCACATTTGCAGGGTCAGACAACCTATCAGAGGATGTGGAGGGGGATAAGAGAGTATCCATGAAGCAGGAAGTTGCGGGTTGTTCAGGTGAGGCAAGAGGAGTTTGCAGAGCACAAGGCCAGCAGGAGGAAGAACAATGGATTAGTATCTAGAGGTGATTCTTGAAACAGGCACAGTATTGGTTGGTGAGAACAAGTTTTACCGAGTGCTGAGTGTGCATGTAAGAATATAGAGTGAGATTGTTAGAGATAGTGTAGGGAGTGAGTGGGAAGTAGCTTTGAGAGTGAAAGGAGTATGACTCAGCTCTTTTCCTAAAGCTAGTCTGATCGACTATATTATGCTAAAGGTCGACTCTTGGCACCATCTGTAGGATTTTATGGTGATGAAGGGATCGGAAAGCGACCACAACCCTATTGCGGCTATGGTGGCAGGGACATTGTTTGGCTTGAGGGTGGGCGATTGCGGCAAAAAAGAAAAAACTATAATATCTGAGGTAAAAGGCGGAGAAAGATGTTCAATCAAATGGCAGCTGCTGGAGTTAGAAATGAAGCTACTCATCATCTATGCAAAGATTCAGTGCCCATTTGAGATGTTCTGTTTCTGCGATGCCGACAATGTTGGTCACTTGTTAGAATTCCATGAATCAATCGTTAGCATCGTGGGAAATGGGTTGAATAGGTTTAGATCAGCTTGGGGAATTAGGCCAGCCTGTAGGACTCCCTGGTACGATGCTGAATGCTGTGCTGCAAAAATGGTCCTGATTGAGCTTGCAAGGGAACCTGGGAGAGGGACAGAAGCATAGCCAGGATTGTCTAACAAGAGTGGCCTGAAGGTAAGCTATTTGGCCCACAAAGTGACATTAAAATCTCTAAATGCCCACACAGCGCTGCTGAGGGGGCGTTTACAGATTTTAGGTGTGCCTTGCCCACGCAGGCCCAACCTTGTCTACACCTCTGGAGAGGTGCCACTTCAGCTCTGTCTGTTTCAAGGGCATTGTGCCGCAAACCGCTTAAAACCAAAAGAGCAGATCATTGTGTACACTTGTGGGAAAATCTCCTACAGGCCTCTAAAGTGGGAGACTCCAGGGGTATTGGCAGCATGCTGGGGGTTTGGAGGGGAGGAGTGAACAAACCCTGATCCTGAATGGTATCCCTGAGGATGCTTGGCTAGCCCACTTTGGAAATCTTTACAAAGTGGAAAATCATGATCCCTGCAGGGAAACCAAGCTAATCCTTGGCAGGCCCAAGTTGGGTGATAACGCACCCCTTGTGTTAACCTTGCAAGACATTGAGGTGGTTCTATTGTCCCACAAGTGAGGGAAAGCCCCTGGGCCAGACTTGGTCCCCATTGATTGGTATCGACAGGAGGTGAGTATATGGCTTCCTTAACTAGCAAAACTGTTTAACGCTTTGTTGAAAGTGAATAATTACCCTACTCCTGGACCCAGGCAATACGTGTCCCCATACATAAGAAAGGAGACAGGGGCTGTCTGGAAAATGGCCGGCCTGTCTCCCTCTTGGATGCTGTGGGCAAGGTTTTTGCCAATGCAGTATTGGGCCATTTGGACGCATGGAGTCAGCAGAGGTGGGTTCTGCAGCTCCTCCAGGCCAGATTCCAGCGCAATATTAGCACGGTGCTAAGGCTCCATCTGATTCTGGACAAATATATTGCATTATGGGCCACGAACATCTGTGCAGTCTTTCTTGACTTAAAAACCGTGTTTGACAGTGTGCCAAGAAGCAGCTTGTGGAATGTACTGACTAAGCTGGGTGGACCGTTTGGAATTTTAAGAGCAATCCAATCTTTCTATTTATAATGGGGTGAAAATCAGTTATGGGTCAAGGGGGCAAACTACAAATAGAATAAAGATGGACGCTGGAGTTAGACAGGGCTGTGTCCTGGCGCCAAGTCTGTTTTGCCTTTTTATAAACAGAGTTATTGACGTATTGCTGGCCGAAAAGACAGATGCCCCATTGTTGGTTGGTGAGCACATCCTGATCCTTTTATTTTCCGATGGTGAGGTTCTTCTCTCTCTGATGTCCAAAGGTCTCCGGAAGCAATCTAAAACATTTGAGCACTTCTGTGAAAGTAATGGACTTTCAATAAATGTTAAAAAAAACAAGATAATGGTGTTCAGCAGAAAAAGGGTCAGGAAAATGCCAAGGCTAACAATCAGCGTGTACAGTGGGACTACCAAACAGGTTATAAACTAAGATTATTTGGGGGTCCGGTTGACTGCATACTGTGCTTGGAAGTACCAGGTGAATAGGGCAGGTTTAAAGCTGACCAGGCACTGCAGAGCTATGTCTAGATTCATGCAGGCCCACGGGACAGACCCTTTAAGTGTTGTTTGACAAATGTACAAGTGCCAGGCCAGGCTGACCTTTATGGGCCTAGCTGTGGGGTGCCTACTATTCAGACACGCTCAGGGTTGTAGAGTGGACATTTTTTAAAACAGTCCTAGGCTTGCAGGTAAACACCCCAAATGCCCCAGTCTTCTGGGTTCTATGCCTGGTTCTATGCCTGCAAGGTTGGGAGCGTTGCTCCTCTACTTTTTTAAATTAAGTTTTACTGTTCCTAAACTTTTATTTTAAAAAGAAACCATTCTGAAATGGTTTCTTTTTAAAATAAAAGTGTAGGAAGAAGTTGAAACTTGCACTTTCAGTGCAGTGCACTGAACATTCCCTTAAACAGTAGGCACATGTGTTTGGGGGCTTGTATTTTGTGTAGCGATGGGGTTTGTGGGGAGCGGTGCAGGCCAGTAGGGAACATAGTTCCACTACTTTTTTTCATACGCCTTGAAACATTTGTGTATAGGCGTGTTATAAATGCCATATCATATCATATCATACCATACACTTCGACTACTGGTTCTCAGCCATCACAAAAGAGTTAACCGCTTTGGGGCTGTATAATTATTGGTCTTGCCCAGACACAATTCCTGAAAACTCTAAAATATTAGTAAGAAAAGCCTACAAAAGCAAATGGCTGAGAGAAACAGGAGCAAAACATGCAAGGTCGGCCAGTCTGGCTCTTTATCTGTCCAGGAAGGAATATCCTGGCCTTGAAGATTATCTGGACAGAATGAAACTGAAACCAATGAAATCACTGTACATGAAACTGCACATTGTCACTCTTCCCCTAGCTAAAGTCAGGCATCATTGGAATAAAAGTATATCAGCAGCTTGCCCTTTTCAGTCCACATCAGATTGAAAGCATAGTGTATTTTATTCTGTTTTGTCCCAAGTATTCTAATATTAGGAAAAGATTTCTAATTCCGCGTTTCAAACAGTTTTCTATCAGAAGAATTGATGTAGCGATTGACCTTTGCTTGGCGGGGGACTCCGAGTTGGCAAATTACTTGCTCCAATCTTGGAGTGCAAGATGTAAATACGTCACCTTATTGTCAGTCTCTTGTCGCTAAGTCTAGTGTTTTGTCATTTTTGCTTTTATACTTGTGGCCTCTGGTCTTTGGTATAATAGTGCCGCATTTGAGAGAGTTTTACCTATGTTTTAATTATTTATCACAATGTATTGTGTGATCTGTAATGTTGTAAACTCTGTGTATGACTTTTATGATCTATTTATTGGATCAAAATAAAGTAATTGATTGATTGAGTATGACTGGAGAGAAGGTAGAGTGCAGTGATAGTAATATGGAGGACAGACTAGTAGTGTAGAGAAGGGAGTAGTAGTGTTGAGGAAAGAGTAGTATTGTGGAAGAGAGCACAACAGCATCAAAGGTTGGAGGCAGTAGCAGAACGAGTGAGTGCCAGAGGAGGAAAATGCAAGGAGTAAGGAAGCCTGAGTTAGGGTGGAAATCGCTAGTTCCAGACGAGAAAGGGAGGAACGGCATTAGCACCCAGCTGAGTCCATTCATAAAAAACCCTCAACATCTCTGGTGCTGGAGTGTGCTCTGAGCCATCTGTGACCCTAAGCCACCAGCCTTTGACAATAAACTGGCCTTTACTGCAGACAATAAGGGTCTTCAGGATTTGTGAGATAAGCTCTCTAGTGCATGAGCTAACCTGCAATATACCGACAACTTTTTATTTTGAAAGACCACCCAGAGAGCATTGGCAGAGTTGGTGTTGAGTAGTGGGCTATCAGCTCGATCGTGAAAGTGTGACGGGTGTACTGGAGCAATCTTCAAAGCTCTTCATTTTTTGAACTAAGGCTTCCTTGACATGGCACTCACCTGAAAGTTTGTTCTCTGGTCACATTTGGAATAAGCTCCTATGTGTTTTTTTAATAGGACGTTGCTAATACGGTGCCCTCAAATATGTGGGTTTGGCAAGGGCCGTAGAGGGGCATTTAAAGCAGCATTGTTCAGCCTTACCAGAATTAAGATCATTCAGGTCGCTCTTTCCAATTCACTTCTCCAGTCGTTGAATGCCCTCATAAAAGGCATTGCGCTCACAGGCGCCAAAATTATTCATTGAAATATGTGTATCATGGGACCCAAAATGGAAGCTCATAAGCACTTGTAGGTATTATGGTGATAGCATGTGATCATGCTGTCTAAATCTAAATCTTGAGTTATTCAACAAGGTCTCTGCATGGTTTACGTGGAGATCATTTTCAAAGTCCTACATTTACTTCATAATGGCCAAAACGGTTGTGCCTCGCACATGAAAACACAGGCGTAAATACTGTGCCACTAAAGTGGTGAAATCGCACCAAAGTAACGTGCACCTTTACCGCCTCAGAATAACGGCAAACAATACGCCCTCCGAAAAACCTTTATAGGGATACTACTGGAATAGTAAACCTGTTTTTACATCTACGTTTGCAACAAAAAATGCCTCCTATTTAGAGCAGGTGCAAATCACAAGAGCAATAGTGGATTTCCAGCACATGAGGAATAATACAGCCAATTAAACCATGGGTGCATCCACAGCAAGCCATGTGTGGAAGTAATTAACAATTAGAGGGTGTGCAGAGGATATAAAATACCTTTCTAAATCAGTGCCACTTCTCAAGCACCGTGAAAGGAAACACCTCTTTATCCCTGCACTAACCCAGCTAATAAGAGTGCCCAGCCAGTCCACGCAGAAGCAGCCCCCACCACAGGCAGGTTATCAGCATGTACCCCAGGCCAAACCACAAGTAGAGGATCAGTCAGCACCTCAGACCACACCCCAGGCAGAGCATCAGCAAGCACCCCTGCTCTCCTAGTGGTTCATTAGCCTGCACCTCACCACCTCCCGATGGCCCTTCAATCTGCACCCCTGCCCTTCACTCAGCAGTCCATCAGCCTGCATCCGTTCCCACACCAGAAGTCCATCAGCCTGCACCCCAGCCACCCCATGGCTAAAACCCTGTGATTTCTTAAATTGCATTTATTGGCCACCCAGAATCCTGTGATACCCCTCTATGCCCTACTCCTTGCCTTTAATTCTCCTACCATACTGCTCCTCCTCCTTACTGCTCCTCTTTCTCTCACGCCACTCATTGCTCCAAAAAAGGAAGTGGTGTTGGTCCCATGATAAGCAAGGGCACACCATCAGCAGCCTTCTCCTTTGAGCATGCCTTGGTCCAGCTTCTCACAGTCACCCCTCTTATTATCCTCCTTATCTACTGCCCACTAGGCACACTCAACCTCTTCTTCTCCAATCTTAAGCTCTTGCTTGAAATACTTGCAGCTGATTCCCTTGGCATAATACTGGGTGACCTCATCCTCTCCAATATGACTGAGGCCCAAGAGCCTCGACTTGACTCCACTCACTCCGACAACTCACTAGTCAACCTACATAACCTTCCAATCCATACACATGGCAGCTCTCTTGACCTCATATTCCTATTCGCTGCCCTGTTTTACTCTGTTCTCAGGATTCACCCCATCTCCTCTGACCATTCTTTTAATGAACATAGCCTCTGACACTCAGGAATGATTACTTGACTCAGTCCACACAGCTACTTGCACAAGTTGTCGTCTCGTTTATGTTTTTTGTTTGTTCTCATCTTGTGAGCGCCCTGAGATGTTTGGGTTAGTGTTGTGCTATATAAGAAACTATTTAGTTAGGAAGTTAGTTATTCACTTCACCCTCTCTATTTTCCCCCACTATGTGGGGTACATTTACCTACTCAGCAGAATTACCCTCCATCACGAAGCTGCACTTCAGCAGTTACCAGAAAAATTGCTGCGCTGGAACTATTGAGCTCTATTGCCTTGCCTTAAAAATTGCCTTTTGCAGCTACAAAATGATTCCTGCACTGTCTTGCCGAACACCTATTGGGCAAGATGAAACAGGGAACACACCGAGAAAGGCTGCCTGTGTGTTTTCTTAGGTGCACCAACAAATTGAATTGAAAAGCAGTGCTGCTTTGCTGCTAGCTCAAAATTTCCCATTGAAAAAGGAAATATTTTACATTTAAAATGATGCTGCCCTGATGCTGTTTTCATCTGTTCAACAATATACAGTTCTTATCCAGTAAGACCCAACTATGCCGAGCCATATTCAAGTTGTGCTTTAGCAAAAGAAAGCCTTTCTCACTGAATGACAGGATGTGGCAGGCAAGATCTGGAAAATCACCAGAAACTTTACTCTCAGCGGTACGGAAAAACACTTGACTTTTATGCTACAAAATGTCAAAATCAACTCTTCAAAAGAAACCCTAGCTCACTGTGCATGTCAATTTCAGTGGACCTGTGTGTTTTGAACAGATTGCTGTTTAAGAGAAACTGACTAAGGCTGCAAACAATGTTTGGAATCCATATGGAAGAAAAAAACGAATTTGAAAGGCACATCACAGCAGAATTCACCATGTGTCAAAATGTGCTTTTGCAAACAAGAAAAATATCTGTTTTCAAAGTGTAATGTTGAATAAGGCACTGTCCTTGCCTAGAAATGTAAGGGTGTTTGTTAAAATGTATGATAATGTTTTATTCCAACAGCCTAGCCGTTTGGGCTCAGGAAAACTCAATAAATACATAAACGCATTGGCTGTACTGGAAGCCACAGAACAGGTTTTTCTGGCCCTGCCTTCAAAGGACATTGCATCCCCGCAAGGAGGCCAGTATCTGCAAGCTCTAAATTGACCAAGGGGGTGAAGGTAACACGCCCATCACACGTTGTGGCTGGGATCCAGCTTGACACAATAGATTCTGGGACACCTACATGTTACTTTTGGAAGTGACACCTCCCATCCACTCAAACCAAGGAACTCCAAAGACAAACTCCATGGCAACCCTTGGCTAAACTGACATTTGGTGGTAGCCTTGGCAGAAATGACCATATTTGGAGGACAAAGGCCAGCCCATCTGGCTCAAGAGACTATTTTAATGAATAGACTTTAAGACTGTTATTTCTATGACCGGACAACGCAGTAATGTAAAGGTTTTACAGTTTAAATGTAATTTTTGTGACTTTAAAACAAGATATCTTTGCTGTCCATAGCATGTATGGAACGCAAACGCCAGGAAAATGTGAATCATGGGAAAAGTGCATATGGTGGAGTGTTAAAAATGTATGGAAATATGCTCTATCATAATATGTACACATATCTAAACTTGTGGAATTTTGGGTGAAGCGGTTCGCACTAAAAATGGTGAAAAAATATTAGAAGGGCAAAATAATGTCGTACAGGCCTGGGAGTTGGAGTACCATGCTCTGTATGAAATATGTAATTTGCCTATGTCATTTGCAAAAGTGCCACAACTGTAAAAAGGAGCAATTTATGTCATAATTGATTTTGCAAAATGACTGTGGGATGGCTTCGTACCTCATAAAAAACAACCCCATAAACTGAGTCCCCTCCTTGAAGAGGCGACCAACATAGGCTGACCTATCCGGTTCTTAGGGGTAGGTCTAGCTTAGTTCTGCCCAACAATAAATCCTGTGATGCCACCCACCTTATATAAAGAGGGGAAGCTCACAGAGACAGGGACTCTCTTCTGAATTTTCCAGCGCCTGCGTATCCAGATATTCCACCTTCACTCTGCAAGATTCGAGATTCTACTGCCAGGCCAGAGGATAGCTGACCCTATCCAGGCAGGACCATTGATCCAGAAACCCCACTAAAAATCCCAATAACTGTGGGAGTATCCTGTGACCAGACCGGCTTTTTGCCCCACTATCTGCATGCCAGATGTACCCTTGCTATCCAGTGACCAGACAGGCCCAGCTGTTTGCTGTTAGGAGAGCCCGCCGTGCTTTGACCAGAGCCTTTAAGTCCAGAACCCGGTAGGCTGTCCCAAATCCCAAACTCAAGTGCAAATTGTGAGTATTTCCCCATCCCATAGCAACACATAGCATAACCCATCTTGATACATTGTCTTTGTCCTACTCTCTAAGTAATCCTATCCATACCCTGGTAAATTCTTTAAAACTGTCAGAATTATCTGTGCCTCCTGTCCTTGATCTCCAATTCTCTTCTGAATGCCCACCACTCTCCCCTCGCCCCAACCTCATTCTTATATACCTTCAGCTGCCTTTGAGAATGTTGATCATTCTACCCTGCTTCAAACTCTTTCCGTCTTTGGCCTTAAAGATACTGTACTGACTCTAACCACCCAATAACTATCTCATTGGACTCCAACATCTCTTCGCTAACACTCTTTTCCAGGGTTGCGCTTCAAGGACCAATCCTGTATCCACTTCTTTTCACCCTACAAACCTCCTCTCTTGGTACATCCATTTACTCCTTTGCCTTTAATTATCACCTTCTCACTGATGATATGCAGACAGTTTGCTCCTTACCCTACTTCTCCCGTGCAATCTCTGAATGCATAACAAAGTCCCTATCTTCCATTTGTTACTGGATGACTCTGTGCTGCCTCATGATAAACTCTTCAAAGACGGACGCATCTTTCTCCCTACCTTCTAAGACAAACCCAGTCTCCCCTTTCCCACATCTCTTTCCCCCTGACCTTCTCACCCCCTCTCCAATTGCTTGCAGCGTTGGGGTTCTCTTTCACAGGCACCTGAAACTCTACCAGTTCACCATGGCCACTGCAACCATGACTAAATATTCAAAAAGTCCACCCACACCTCACACACCAGGCAACCCCTCACACTCAAGGACCCCAAACCGCTCCACTCTCTGATCAAATTAAACTGCCCACCCAACCAACAACCTCTTCGGAATTCTACACTGAGAGTACACAATGTAATTTGTAAACACATAACTACTGGCCTCAGACTCTCAATGTCACAAATATTGTAATGTCCTCCACACCTTGCCCCTGGATTGCGTTCCTATTCTTACCACCTGATTTAGTGATTCACTACATTTCTGCTCTCTGTCATTGCCTACTTTGTAAGTCATTTAGGTTCGAAATTACACCCTTTCTGTAAATAAATAAATAAATGCATATATATATATATATATATATATATATATATATATATATATATATATATATATATATATATATATATATATATATATATATATGTAAAATACAAATCAAATGACCTTTATGTATGTTACAGCCAATATGAACCCTCCTTGCATGCTGTAACTATCATTTGTATAGAACAGTCATCACGTCTGCAGTGTAGTCACGTCATCCTTCTGGAAGATAGACCTGCAGAAGTGCACTAAAGCTATGTCAAAAACCAAATAGACATACTAGATGCCCCTGCAAAATCACTGGGTTTCTCATGCAGAAGGGATGTGACCTGCCCCTTTTGGGTTACGACAAAGTCTGGTTTTCATATGACCTTTCCCGCTTCTCTAAATCTTCCACCCATCACAATTTTGTTTTACTGAATCCAAATGAAGAGACACCTGTACCAAGGTTGGGGAATACAGAAGGTGAACAGCTGTGGGCCTGCCTACACAGTGGGGTGACTGGAAGGAGTGATTTGAGCTTCCTGTGATTCCGAAGGTGCAGTTGGAGTTTTAAGAGACCACCTATCACAGTCCAGTGCCCTAGGGGACAAGGAAAGTAACAGGCACAAGGGGAAGGGATGGTCGACAGTGTCAAATGCCGGAAAAAGGTGCAGCTGCTGGACTATTAGAGCGAGTCAAAGGTGTTCAACAGTAGCCAGGAAGTTGGTGTCAAGAGTGGAGATGGTTTCAGTGGTGTGATTGCTCCTAAAGCCCGGTGCAGGGTGGAGTGAGTTGCCTTCACAATAAGGGGCAATGCTGTGAGGGAAACTGTGGTGAGGTTTCATTTTTGATGTCTCCATTAGTTGACAGGTGGATGGAGAGAGGGCTTCTTGAGAAAGAGAGAGCACATCTTAATGGAGGAGATGACCATGGGTACTTCATTTCCAATGGGGTAAATAACAATGAGAGTGTGGGTTGGTGGAGAGAAAAGAGGCAGGAGCAAGTAGGGGTGGGAAGTTGTTGCATACCTTTCTGGGCTAAGTGGTTGATGTGAATATGTATAGATTACCTTACCACGTAATGGGTGTTCAGGTGAACGAGAGGGGACATAGCGGTACTAGGAGGTGGATGAAAGTAAGGGTGAGAAGCAGTGGTAGACATGTGAACAATGAGTGGCTTGTTATTGTGGTTTTGGGGGAGAAGTACGAGTGAAGGGTCACAGCTGAGTTACAATGGATGGGCTTGGATATGCGAGGTGGACATGGTAAATTAGTTTGCTGTCGGTAATGTGAGTGGGCAACTAGTGGCCAACAATTCGTTTGTAGGGGATAGTTGATGAGTGAAGGGCAATGGATGGGATGGAGCATGGCTGAGGGCAGAGGCCCTGAGAGAAATGCAATGAGCGGGAGAGCATGGCATTACTGGAACGGGAGTTGATGTGTGGATGCTACAGTGGGGGGTTGTGATTGAAATTAAAATGCAGGCGAAGCTATTCATATGTCCATGGGTTCTACAGAAGCAACTTTGAGTGGGTCATTCAATGTCCCTGGGAACCATGTACAGATGTGTTTGACAGTCTGCTGACTTAGTGTGGAAATGTTTTTGTCACTACATTTGTTGATCTTCACTGCACCACATTAATATTGGAGTGGGGATAGGTATGGCTATTCATCAGATTGTAGCAATGCAAGCGTCATCTCGCCATGTGCTGGCCGCATGTGTGCATGTATGATCCCAGCAAGGGCCAGAATAACAGGTGGAACATGTCTTATATAACGTTGGGCTGACACATATCCTCAGCTATGACAACAATATGTTGTTGTTGTCTTCAACACTGCACATGAATAGGGCCTAGTTCACTGGAGTGGCATTAATAAAAGCTGAGGTGGGTGTGGCTCAGGAGGCACTGGTGGTGGTCGTCAAGGAGACAACAAGCAAGGCCTAGTTTCCTGCACTTTGTTGCTGCTGCCAGTAGTGTTAAGTGGCCCTAGGCTGCCGAAACAGCTTTTATAAAGTGCGAGGTTACCAACGCCAAGGAGACCGGAGCACTAGCGGCACTCAGCAAGGAGACGGTAAGCAAGGTCATGTGACTTGCAGCTCACTTCTGCTACTGCTGCCAGTGGCGGTAGGTGACCCTAGGCCAACAGTTGGGCATTGATAAAGCCTGACGTGGGAGAGGTTGAGGAGGACAGAGCACTACAGGTAATTGGAAAGCAGGCAGAAAGAACGACCTCCAACTTGCTCCTGCTGCTGCTTCTGTCGTTGGTGGTAAGTAGTCCCAGAATTCTGGAGCAGAATTTATAAAGCCTGATGTTTCACAGCAAGATACTTGGAAACAAGGTAATGAAGCCTATGCTTTGCTCCAGCTGCAGAGAGTGGTATTTAGTGTACCTGGGCTGCCGTAGCAGCATTGATAAAGCCTGAGATGGGCGTGGCCAAGGAGGTCAGAACAGTGGTGGCGGTCGCCAAGAAGGCGCATGGCCTTCACCTTGCTCCTGCTGCTTCCAGTGGTGGTAAGTGGCCCTATGCTACCAGAGTGGGTTTGATAAATCCTGAGTTTGCTGTCGGCGAAGAGAATGGCGTGCTGGTGGTGGTTGCAAGGAGGTGGGAGTCATGCTATCATGGCTTTTCCCTCATTCCGGCGGCTGCTGTCAGTGATGTTAAGTGGCTCTAGGCCACTTGGGTGTTGTTGATAAAACCTGAGGTCAGCCTGGCTGAAGAGGCCAGATCACCCTTAGCGATTGGCAAGGATGTGGGAAGCAAGACTACATTACTTGCACCTAGGTCCTGTTGCTGCAGCTGCCGGTGCATGTAGTTGACTTTAGGCCAGCATTGATAAAGTCGAAGAAGGGTGTGTCTGAGGGGACCTCATTATGAGTCCGGCGGTAATGGGCCGGTGCTACCGGCTGGTTGCCGCCGGACTCGTAACACTTTACCGGGGCCTGAATTCCTGGTGCCACCGCGACATTACAAGTCCCGGCGGATTGGGAAGTCGGGCGCCGGAAAATGTTGGTACCCATTCCCATGGAGCCCCATAGGAATCCATGGGAATGGGGATACGGAAGCACTGGCACCGTGGTGTCCGTGCTTCTGTGACAAGTCTGCCTACCGGGACTGGTGCGCCTGACAGGTGAGACCAGCTGGGCGCAACGGCCTCTGCAGGCAGACTTGTAGTGTCGCGTGCCAAAAAGGGTGCTGGTACGTTGCTACTAGTACCCTTATTTCCAGACCGCCACACTTATAATGAGGCCCAAGGTCATGTAACCTTCCTCTCGCTACTGTTGCTGCTGATGGCGGAAAGTGGCCCTAGGTGGAAGGAGTGGTGCAGAAAAGTAGGGAAATAATCGTTTAGGCAAAAGAAAAAGGGAGCAAAACAAGAAGGCACCAACGGGTTAAGAGTAATTGACAAGTGGGTGCCACCTGCTACTGCTATTATTAGATTATCTGCTTTGTAGTCAGTCTGCAATTCTCGTTGATGATTCAGTCTTCATCGCATATCCACGCTTCTATACTTCTGCCACTCATTTCAACCTCCACTTTAGAATATATCTCTAATACTAGCTCTCTCTCCTTCACAATATTCCACACATCTCAGGCGTTTCTTACGAGCAGGGCAAGCTGAAGATGTGACAGGGCTGGTTGGGACCCAATTCAACATGGTGTTTGGGCACCCCTAGACCCTGCCACCACACTTTGACTGGGAAAAACAGCCCGAGACACCCACGGGGTTCTTACATTATAATTAAGTCAAAGGAATAGCTGTAGATTATCACAGGAGCCAGGAGGAGCTGAAAGTACATGTCTGCTCAAAATCTATTAATCGCTCTTTGACAGCAGGGTACTGATGTCAGGGAAATCGCAGTAGAAAGGCAACGAGATAAGTGGGAGGTGATGGTCGGATGGCGCCAGCAAAAGGCATACTGTATGCGCACTTAAAATGCTATGTTGCTGTGCCAGTAGACTGTGAACGGGCCCCCCAGATCCACGCAGCCATTGCTTATGAGGACCCCTGCAAACTCAAGTATAGTTTATGCTCTGATTACAATTTTGGCATAGCACGCTGTTGGTACTGTTCTCCATTTTAGTCCAGTTTCCACCTTTGAAATACCTGTTCTCGTTCACACATTGATCCTTTTGCTCCGTTTTGTCACATTTATTTGGGCACCACTTTGGCCCAACAGGCATTTTCCCTTTACTGCTGGTGCCACATTGGGCCTCATTACAAGTATGGAGGTAGCCATGCTGCTTTTAGCGGCATGGCTACCCCATAACGGGTACCGAGTCTGGGTTCCTTCAATGGGGAAATACCGGGCCATTCCGACCTGGGAGGGCCCGGTTTCCCAATTCAAGGAACCCGGACCTGGTACATCCCCATTCCCATTTGAGCCCCCATAGGGCTCAATGGGAATGGGGAGGATGCTAACAACGGGCCCGTTAATGACGGGCCCGTTGTTAGCACCCTGGTCTGCTCGCGGGACCCACTAAGGACACCTGGTTTTACCAGGCGTCCTTAGCGGGACCCGCGAGCAGACCTCGTAATGAGGCGGTAGGCGGTTAACGGCGCTGGCAGCTCTATCGGCGCTGTTAATCCCCTACCGCCTGGGTCGTAATGAGGCCCATTGTCTTTCGCCTTCTCATTCATGGCTGTTCTGTCTCCACATACCTCTTTGACACATTTAGTAGTATGTTCAATGCTCTTAGCAATTTCCAGAGCTAATTCTCACAACTTTTTTTATGTATTTATTTGAATATGTGGTTTATAGCAATCCTTACACAATTAACAAAATGTATATAAAACATATTACAGTCTTAAATATATTAAGATTATATAAAAGACAAGAAAAAAGAGAACACCCTCTCTTGAATCTCAAGGAGCATAGCATCTCCTACAAGACACATATATTGAACTACCAGCTCAAAACAGCCACATAATTACAGTCTCTCTAACCCTTTGATCCCTGGTACCATTTCAAGACAATATTACTTTTTTGTTGAAAATGGCAATACAGCCTGTATACCCACTGTCATAACAGTCCATTTCCCCTCCCTCTTCTCCACAAATATGGTAGCGTATTGCAAATGCCCTCCCTTCCTCCCCGAATTGTGTAACAGCCCAGCTTGCTTCTTAAAAGAGGCTCTCTTTTCAAGGACAATAGGTACTGTGTGTCACGTATTTATTTATTTATTCATTTGTTAAGCGCACTAAACCCAAGGGCATCAAAGCGCTGGATACATATAGGAATATCACAGGTAAAAACAGTAAAATGCGTGTTTAAGTGCTTGGCTAGTCAGGGAGCTTGTTCTCTGAGAAAAGTTGAGTCTTCAGTTGTTTACGACAGACCAAGAATGACTGTTCAGATCTTAGTGAATGTGGTAAGGAGTTCCAGATTTTAGCAGCTATAAACAGGAAACTACCCCCCACCGATCTCTTTCGTCTGAAGCCTGGTATCGTGAGTAGGTGAGAGTAGGTGGTGCGAGTGGGTCTTGGAGATTGAGTTTTGTAGAATTTTGCAAGAGGTATTTCAGGGCAGAACTAGTGAGGCATTTATGCGTGATCGCTTTTGCTGCTAAGATATGTTCACGCGCTGGGATGTTGAGGGCGTTGTATTTAATTATTTGCATTTTATTTATGTTGCATGAGGAGGTGCCTGCAAATAGGGCATTACCGTAAGTGCCCTGGCAATGTTGATGCAACTACCATTGTTTAAGAATGGTCTGCAAGCATTAATTAGTTGGATGTATGAGCCGCGAAGGAGGCAATCGCGTTAACACCTAGTAAGCGACAGGGTAGCGTCAAGGTAAACGCTGAACTTTTTCACATTGTTTGAGACCAGGATGGTGTTGCCCTCAATATTGAGCAAAGCCTAACGCCTTGAGCGATCTGTTAAAAGATAGGGCATTAGTATCAGATTCATCGTTGAGAGCTAAGCTAAAGTCACCTAGGAACATAACCTTAGAGAAAGGTTTGGAGTTGGAGAGAAGGTGCAGGATATCCTCTTCAAACGAGGCGCGAGGGCCAGGGGCACGATATACCAGGTAAATGGTTATCATGGAGGTGTGAGGTGGGCTGAATTTGGTGATCAAGAGTTCACAGGAGATGGGAGGGTTGCAGACTTCTCTTAGTAGCAGAGATTCTCTTGCTATGATGGCGCTGCCGCCACCTCTGGAGTCCAATCTGTCCTTGTGATAGCTTGTGTAATTGGGTGGTATAGCTAGTATAAGAGAATGGCCAGACATAGGCTGAAGCCATGTTTCAGATATGGCTAATATGTCCAGGTTATTAGCTAGGATGAGGCCAGCAAAGTCAAAGGGGTGGGCAGGGATAGATCTGGCATTCACCAGAGCTCCTTTTAGGGTGGCGGACACCGTATTGGGTTTGCAAGCATTGACCTGTGTCGTGATTACAGAGTCTATACACTGTGGGTAGGAAAAGGATTTTGAGCATCTATTTGTCCCACCATATATGTGGATTCCCTAGTTGAGCTAAAAATGGTGGAGTGGAGCCATTCTAGGCGTTGCCATGATATACAGAAAAATCAAAATAAAACACGCATAGACAAAGGTAACAGTTTTGGCATTTACTGCTTTTCTTTGCATTTTGCATTTATATGCACCATGGTGCAAGGAGGAGAGTGCAAAGTTTCAAAGGAGAATGCAACAAGTGGTGTCGGTGTGCAAAAGAATGAGAAGGGGAATAGAGCAAGGGAGGAACCCATTCATAGATGTGCCATTGACAATGAGCAAGAGGAAATATGAGTGGGATGGTACGAAATAAAGCGAGAATGTGAGAGGAAGGATGAGGGGGTAGAAAGAGAGGGTAGGGTGGGTAGGTGGCAAATAGAGGGGGTTGGGTGAGGGTGTAGGGTGCCTGGGTGAGGGTAAAGAGAGAAGGGTTAGGGTTGGGTAGAGAGAGAGGGCGTGGGGGTAGAGTGATAGGGGGTTGGTGGGTGAGGATAGAGAGAGTGGTGGTGGAGTGGATGCTCAGGGTAGAGATTGAGGGTAGAATGGGTGGAGTAGAGAGAGTGGGGTTTGGTGGGTGGGATAGAGAGAGTGGGGATAGGGTGGGTGAATCTTGATAGAGAGATTGGGTGTAAGGTGGGTGTGTAGAGTGAGTGCGGGTAGGGTGGGTGGGTGGGATAGAGAAATTGCGGGTAAGGTGGGTGGTTAGGATAGCAAGAGTGGGGATGGGCTGGGTGGAGGTAGAGAGTGGTGGCTGGGTGTGTGGGTGGGGTAGTGAGAGTGGCGGTAGGGTAGGTGAGGGTTAGAATGCTTGGGAGTGGGGTGAGTGTGAGGGTAGAGAGAGTGGGCGGTGGGTGTGTGGTAGAGAGGGTGGGGACTGGGAGTGGGTGAGTGGGTGGTAGTAGTGGGGTTTGGACAGAAAACATGAAGAATAAAGCAGCCTCGGGAGCACTTGTTAAAAAGTAGCCCACGATAGCCCAAACAAATCTCAACCAGAACATGTAATGGGGTGAAGTGGGTGGGTTGGGGGTAGAGAGAGTGAGAGTGGGTTGTGGGGGTAGAAAGAGTTGAGTGGGCTTGTTGGCAAAGAGGCAGCCTTGGGAGGACTACACATTCAGACCTGCCTTTAAAAGTAGCCCAAACATAGTCCAATTGTATGCAAAATAGCCCCAAACAGCCCAATATTGAAACCTTACAAATCACTGTGTGGGTGGTAAATGGAAATCCCAGTACCCAATTTTCTTGTTACAAACCTGCTGATTGGAGCAATTAATGTTAGGGAACTCCTCCTTGGGTAGTACGGTGGATGAGATAGGAAAAAGAAACTTTATTGAGTTGCCAATTTCATGTAACAATGGCTTCACAAATGTTGTAGCACAAGCGCCACAAAAATTAGCCCAACCCAAAAATGTTTAACAAGAAAAGAATGACAGAAAAAAAGTCGCATTTGTCGCTAAAATATGTTGCTATATGAACAATGGGAAACACCAATAAGGTCAGTTTCCAGTTTTAAAAAGATGATTAAAGTGAGGTGTGTTCCACCAAGATCTTAATAAGAATTAAAAAACACTACAGGTGGTAATTCATTATAAATGACTGCACTTCCAGTGCAAGGGGTGTCCCCAAAATGCCCCAGCACATTTAGTACTCGAGATGTCCTCAGTTCCTAAATGCAGTTCACGTTGCTTCTTTCTGTTCTGGTGTTTGCCTCAGAAATGCCTTCATGACATCCTGTCCTGTTTGCAAATTCATAAAAGAAGCAATCAGGGCCAATAATGCGGCCCTAATGCACCAGACTGCTCCAGAGACATTGTTTCCTGCCTCATGCTAGAGTACACTTTGCCCTCCACGGCTGCCATGGAAGACACGGCTGCATTGAGAGCTCCACAGAGAAGGTTGAGCTCTAAGGCCACTCCAAGGTCACTGAGGCTATGCCAGAGGCACTGTGAATGTGAAGGTTGTTAAGTTAAAGTGGACAAGAAAATATAGGATATGCATTTATTTATTTTTGTATTTGTATAGCACACTAAGCCGTAGAGCATCAAGGCGCTGTAACAGGGCCAGTTACTCAAATCAACAATATACACACATTCTTTTCAAAAAGCCAATGTGACAAGTTACTCAAATATAGAATAGACACACTTTTCACAAAAACAAAGTCGAACAACTATCTGTGATTAATTGAGTTTCATATTGCACTTATTGGAGCGGATTAAGTGAACATCAGGTTTTTAGCGATTTCAGAATGTCCAGTAGGAGTGCTCAGCTCGCAGGATAGGTGGGAGAAGGTTCCAGTGTTCGGCTGCAATGGCTGGTAAGCTCGAGCCTCCAGCTTTGGCCCGTTTAAATTTGGGCTGGGCAATGCAGTGGTCATAGGCTGCTCAGGTAGGTCTGGAGGAGGAGGCTTTTGTGATGTTTTGTGCTAAATAGTGAGGGGCATCCTTAGACAGGCGCCTATGCTTGATGGACAGTGTTTTAAAGAGGATCGGTTCACGAATAGGGAGTCAGTGTGCGTTTTTTCGAGCTGCAGTGAAGTGCTCAACTTTGGGGATGTTCAGGGCTGCCTCAGGGCATTATTTTGAATGACGTGCATCTTTTAAATGTTGTTGTCTGTGGTGCCTGCAAAAAAGGCATTGCAATAGTCAAGCCTGGATCCTATTGTGGTTCTTGCAATTGTGAGGCAACTGGCCGGGAAGAGGAAGGGTCTGGAGGCATTGATTAGTTTGGTCGTGTAGGTGGTGCAGGAGGCAATGGCGCTGACATGCCGTGTGAGAGATAGGGTAGCATACAAGTATATGCCAAGCTCTTTGACAAAAGGCATCGGGGTGCCATCAATCTTAAAGGAGGGGTATTGTGGGATGAGCCTTTTGATCATTGATGGAAGTCCCATCAAAAGTATCTTCATCTTTTCGTAGTTCGGGCATAGATGGTCGTGTAGACAGAGTTTAGGGTGGAAGAGTCCTTGTGGTAGTTGCTGGAAAGGGGAGGAGAATGTGAGTGTCATCAGCACATTTGTGTAGGATATGCCAATTGAGTCCAGGAGTGCAAATAGTGGGATTGTGAATATATTGTAGAGTGTTGGGGATACGCAGGATCCTTGGGGTACACTGCAGGTGATGGATGTGGGGGGTTGGGAGGTGCTGGCGTTTTTCTGAGAATACTCTCATGGATATGTCCCTTTGGAAGGAGGCGATCCAAATTGTGGCTGCATGGTAAAAGTTTGATTTCCAGACGGGGTTGAGCAGGCATAGCTTATTTAAATGTTAGTTATTCAAATATCCTTTGTGTCGTACTGTATATTATTTGGTCCTGTTGCCAGATAATCCCCACTTGCACAGTGGAGTTATACATGAAATTTGGGAAAATGTTTGTCTGGTTATAGTAACCCAAACAGCTGGAAAGACCTGTTTGAATTCTCACTATGAGTTCTTTATTGTTGGAGTCTATTGTGTTTAATTCTTCTTTTATAGTATTACAAATATACTTGAACTATTCTGAATCACAGAATGATTTCATTCTATACTATAAAATAAGGGTTAAGCACAGTAAACTCAAACAACAAAGAACTCATAGTGAGAATTCACACAAGTCTGTCCAGCTGTTTGGGTCACTGTACCCAACAAACATTTTCCTAAATCTCATGGTAAAAGTTAGCAGATGTAGATAGATGGTGATCCAATATTTTGTAATGCACTAGGTCAAAAGCTGCTGATAGGTTGAGAAGTAGCAAGAGGGCTGGTTTGCCTTCATCTTGAATTTCGACAATCCGAACCTTTAGGTCGAGTAGTGCGGATTCAGTTCTGTGGCCTTGACAGAACCCTGACTGGCACATTCCTAACATGTGGCTAGCTTCTAGGTGTTGCTGGATTTGCAGGTAGGCTGCCCTGTCCAGATTTTTTTTAGCTAGAACTGGACTGTTGTGATGGGGTGGAAGTTGTTTGTAATAGTGGCATCTAAAGTAGCTTTTTGATAAGAGGGAGCACCCATGCTTCTTTGAGGCTGTTAGGGACTACACCAGTGGAGAAGGAGGCGTTGATCAAAGTGGCAATAAGGGGTGCTACAATGTTGGAGCAAATTGTGATAAGGCTTGCTCGGCAGGCGTATCCTTTGCAATGGGAAGGTTTTTAACTTCCTCTTCAGAGACATTGGTAAAGTAGAACATAGGAGGATCTTGAGGGTTCCTAGTGGAAGGTCAGGAGGATGTCATAGATGCTAGAGAAGGTTTTAACAGGGATTGTTTGGAATTGACTTTTCTGTGCAGGGAGTCTATTTTGGTGAGCATGGCATTTTGAATGTTGGTGCCCCCTGAGATATTTTGTATATGGTGTGAGAGGGGCTGGTAGGGTTCTCTAGCTCCCTAAGAATGGTGCAGATTTCTCGAGTGTTAGCTTTGGCATTGCAGGTGGGGGATTCGGCAGAGAGGAGGGACTTTTGTAGTCTATCGTAAATAATAGCTTATTAGCTTCTGAAGGCGACTTCTTCCAATTGGTTTCAGCTAATTGTTTAGTGGAACGGAGTGCTTGAAGTTCTGGAGCGAACTTCGAGCTTCTATGTGCAGAAGGTTTGAGTTTAGGAGGTTTAATTGGGGCAATGGTGTCAACCACTGTGGTAAAGATTTTGTTGTACAAATCCGCAAGTGAATTAGGGTCTTTGTCGAAAAGGGGCTCAGGTAAGACTGAGCTAAGCAAAGGAGCAAGGTGATCCTTGGTGAAGTTTCTGGAGCTACGTGCAAGTGTAGGAGGCAGTGGGATGGTAGTACGTGAGGTCTGCCTAATGGGCGAGATAGAGAACTGTACTATGTTGTGGTCAGACTGTGGGCCAGGGGAATTGGTGCGGATACCCACCTGACAACTGATATCTGCAGTTAATTCTAGGATGAGGCCTTTGTTGTGTGTAGGGGTGTTGATGCATTGTTGAAAACCGAAAGCGCTAAGCGAGTTAGAGAGAGATGTGGCTGCTGGGTATTTAGCCTTGTTACATCCTAGGTTGTAGTCTCCCATAAGAATAGTTTTCGAGGAGGGTTTGATGTGGGTGCCCAGAGTGTGTAGGAGGTTCTCCTCAAAGGACAGGACTGGGTCTGTAGCGGGTAAATAATGTGAAGGGTAATGCTGTCAGAGTCTGAGAGGGTCAGTTTAGCTGATAGTATGGCGCAGTTGTTGGACAGGGCGGAATTTAGTTCTCTAATGGAGAGTATGCTATGAGAGCTACCCCTCCTCCTTTTGCATTGGCTCTGTCAGAGCAGAAAATAGAGTATCCCTGAGGGAGGGCAACAGAGAGGGCAGGACCAAAGGCAGCCTGTGGCCAAGTTTCTGAGGTTGCTAGGATGTCAATGATGAGATTGTGTATGTCAAGGGCGTGTGCAGGGATGGATCTTGTGTTGATTAGAGTGCATTGTGGTGGTAGGGTAGGTGCATTCCTGTCATGTGGGCCAGATGGCGCCTTAGTGGAATCCTTCTGTTGGGCCAAGGGCTTTATCGGTTTGTAGAAACTGTGGGTGGCTGTCTGCTTGGATCTGGGTTTAGGGGGGGGGTGCTGTCCACACTCCTAGACAAGTATTTCTCAAGCAAGTAGATTGTGGTGTGGCAAGTGTTTCTTAAGACAGTAGATTGGGGAGTACCAAGCAGCCTAGTACGGTATCAGGTAATAATGTCCCCATACATAATCTTGCTGGGAAAAGCCATTGGAGACATTAAATATGGTGACATTGTATACAGGGACAGGTTGCGGGGATGTCCCCTGCTCACCTTGTAATAGAAAATGTAATAATATCTCTGCAAAAAACTGCAACATTTTTGTCAGGAGACATTTTTGGGGGGACATTGCAGTCCGCACTCCTAGGCAAGTGTTTCTTGTGGCAGTAGTTTGAGGGAGTGAGGCTTGCTCGAGGAGGGATGAAGCTTGAGAGATAGCGCCGCAATGGGGAGCTAGATCCAAAAGTACTAGAGGCCGGCGGCCACGCCATATGGACCCTGATGCATCAGGGTGGTTGTGCCAGGTGGGGTGGGGGTGGCCCTGGGGTGGCTGCTAGGGTGCTCATATGATGTAGGACGGCTGCTAGGTAGGGGAGGTGCGTGATGCAAGGTTTTCAGGGCTGTTGCTCTGAGAGCAGGTAGTTGAGCACCAAAGTTGTAGTGCTTAAGGCCTAGGATGCCTTGTGGTGGCTTATCTTTGATGTTGGGGCTCGGGGGAAATGAGCTGGAAATGCTTTGGGATAGTTTGGGCGTGACCTTCATGGATCTGGAGTTAGGAGTTTCTATGGGTGTGGACAATTGACTCTTAACTGTAGGTGCTATAGTCTGGGGTGGGCAGGGGGCATGCGGTTAGGCACAGAGCATGATTTTTGTATCTTACTCTGCAGAGTAGGGCAACGCAACTTCGAGTGCCCAGGGCACTCTGTCTGGTAAATAAAGCGGGTGGGGCCACCTGGCAGAGGGAAGGGAGGGAAGGGATGTAGTGACAGTGCCCAATTTAGAGGGGCGGCGACCGGGCCTTTCAAGTCTTTCAGTTGAAATGAGCCTTAGCCTCAGGCCCCTCCTCCCCTAAGTCCCTGCCCCATGTTTTACTATAAATGACTACTGTTTAATGGTGTACATTAAAGAGTATGAACATATAGAATGCCTTTTCTGGCGCCATCTCACTACCTGCACCTTCACCGTATACAGCAGCCACTCCTGTTTCTTCTTGCCTTTCAGCGCCATGGTCCATGTTTCAATTCGTTGAAACATGGAACAAGGCTGCCTGCTTAATCATCCTGGAAGGATGATTAAGCAGGCAGCCTTGACGAACAAGGGCTGGTTTGAGGAAGCATGTAAAACCACCAAAGATCAATTGTTATCATATTTTATAAATGAGACAACTATTGATAAGCAGTACCTAAGAACTCTTTCAGTCAGTCTGTGAAGACATTATTCAGAAAAAGGCGGTTGCAGTTGCTAATCATACATGGGAGGATGTATTGTCCGTTTGTAGAACGGGTGACATTATCAGCTTTTAGAAGCTGATAGCAGAGAAGGATCCGAATGCACAGGATGTTGTGAAATGCCAAAAACCTCCGGATTCTTGGCATCACCATTTCAGCCAATTGTATATAAGGGCAACTGGAGAGTGCCAAGGAGGTTTGCCCCAGTTGTAGCAATTCACTTATAGGGGAAGACTTTGCTGCATTAACAGTAAAGGAGGTGGAGGAAGCTATCGAGGATTTGGGAGCCGGGAAATCCCCACGCACCTCTATAGAGAGGTGAAGTCTATCGGCTCTTATATTGTGCCGTGTTTTTAATTCTGTTGCCGCCATAGGAAAGGTTGGTGTAAGGCGGAAATCCTGCCCATGTACAAGAAGGGCGACAGGAGCCTCCCGGGGAACTATAGAGCCATTTCCCTGTTGGATGCAGATGGTAACGTGTATGCCAAAGTGTTACTCCACCGTTTACAAACATGAGGAGACAAGTGCGAAACCAAGGATCCATTACAGGGCTGGCTTCCAGCAGGGCATAAGTACAGTGGATCAAAAATACACCAGGTAAACTAATTGGGGTATAATACACATTTGGAGGGTACAGGCCCTACTGTTAGGTACTACATATGTTGTATCACACACAAACAGACATAGAGCATGTTCCTTTTGTAGCGTTGAGTTTTTCGAAAAAGAGCACTAAAGGTATCCCTGTGACAGGGATAGATTCTCTCCGCCCATTTCTATTAGATAGGCTGCGCACCAGCTCTGGCCAAGGGATAGCACTACCCTAGGGGGATAGGTTGTGCTTCTTACTAGGGACAGTGCCTGCGGATACATTTAGTGCTCTTTTTTGCATGAGTACAGTGGACCATGGCTTTAGATTGGGTCTGATTTTAGCCAAGGACACTTCCCTTATTCGGGTTAAGGTTTACGCAATTTGTATCGATCTTCGAACGGCTTTCGCTTGTGTCCCACGAAGGCTCCTATGGGAGGTGCTCCAAAAGAAAGGCATCGCAGGGAATATACTTGCCAACTTTAATTCCCATTAGACGGACAACAAGGCCTCAGTCGATGGGGCCTGGGTGTGGAGTTAACCAAACCATTAGAGGTTGAGAGGGAGGTCCGACAGGGCTGTGTGTTGGCCCCCCTTCTCTTCTGTCTATATATCAATGAGATAATCGAGGAGCTGCCAGAATCTTGTCTTGATCCGCCCAAATTAGGATCCTACAAGTTTCCTGCGTTGTTTTTCATGGTTTACCCAGTAATTTTTTCCACAACTCCCATGGACTTTACACGTAATCTAGTCATCTTTAATAGTAAGTGTAAGGAATTGTGTTTTGTGCTAAACACTGATAAAACTAAATCCATACTGTTTAGGGATAGGCCTTGAAAACGACCCAAACTATGGTAATATCTTGGAACAGGTGACTACATTTGATTACTTGGGTATTAGACTATCTGGGAACCTCCTGTTGTCTCATCAACATCTGAAATCGACAGTGACCGTTGATAAATATTGTGGGGGTATAAGAAGTTTCTTTAATACCCATGGAAGAAGAAAACGCCAGAGCTACACCTGTACAGGTCACAGGCCTTGCCTGTAGCCCTTTTACGGAGCAGAATTATGGGGGCTTAGAAAGACTTTGTCACTTAGTGTATCAGAGAACAACTTCATGAGAGCGTTGCATATGCAGCCCTCTGGAGCCCCTTTAGCCAGTCTCCATTCAGTGGGCAATCCTTCTCCGATTGCTGATGCCCTGGGAATCAAACCCATGTGGTACTGGGCACGGATTTGGACCTATGCCCTTTTAGCAACATATCAAGCTGCCCTTAAAAATCTGCTCAGTCTGAATGGCTCAGGCTCGCTCCATTGGCTCAGGTACGTGCATGCAGAGCTCCTGAGGCTGCACTTGGCAAGTCTCTGGGATTGTCCGGGAGCCATGAACTCGGGTTCCAAGATACTGGTCAAGACAGCAGGCTCTGAGGCCACACTATGTCAAATGAAGAGGGATGTATAAACCTGAGTACTGGTCGTTTTAAGTATTAAACAAATTCCTGGTTTGGAAAACTATCTTGTTGTGATCACCCCAGGGCTTGCACGTGCTCTTTTTTATTCAGTTGCGTATCAATACGCTCAAAGTGGAATCTTTTACAGTAAAATGGAAGTCTTCTTACGATCTTCAGTGCCCGGCCTGCAGCACTATGGAGGAGACTCTCATCCACTTTCGGTTGTTTTGTGAGGGTTTTAAGGATTTGGATCAAGATAACTTCTTCCTTTATTCAGACTGAAAAGCATTAGGTCAACTGGTTCCGCACTGGATTTTTGTAATGATTCTAGTGATGTGAATGCTGTTTTTGTTGTCTCAAAATTCTTACATTGGCATGGTTGAGAAGGTTAAAGTGGGTGGTGCAGTCTGGGCATATTTAATTCACCCTTTATTGATTATATAATCCTATTGAATTGATTGATTTCCTTTCATGTGATTCCGGCAAGTGCAAGGGGCTGCCAACCAAGGGTTATGATATGATATGATAAGATATGGCATTTATAAGGCGCCTATGCACAA
This sequence comes from Ambystoma mexicanum, assembly GCF_040938575.1. Taxonomy (NCBI): domain Eukaryota; kingdom Metazoa; phylum Chordata; class Amphibia; order Caudata; family Ambystomatidae; genus Ambystoma; species Ambystoma mexicanum. The sequence goes on from NC_090928.1 coordinate 62,007,932, forward strand.
GTGTTTCAAGGCGCGATGCGGCAACAGAGGGGAACAAAAGGAGGACAGACACTAGGCCAGTGTCATTCAGATCGTGAAAGTGCAGGGGGGAGGGGAAGGGACAGTGCAGTTCATGGGCATAGATAAAACAATAAGTAAAATGATGGCCATCATGTGGCAAGTGCATGGGTAAGTGCAGACATCAGGTGTCAAGGGCTGGTGTCCCACGACACCATGGTTTCATATTCAATGTCAAGAACTGCTTTATTGTGTGCCAAAGTACGATAGCATTTGACTTGTATGAATATATATTCCTTATCTTGCACTAAGGGGCTTCAAATAGTTTTTAGGGACATTTTCCAAAGTTTTATTCATTTGTATTTATTATAATAATGTATAGGGTTCTTTGTTTTTAGGCATGCTTGGACTATATTCACGAGCTTGTTTTAAGTATTGTAAACTAGCACTGTGTTATATAACTGCTATCCTGTGACATGGAGTGCAAATGTTATTGTCTCTTGCAGTTTGATATTGATGTATGACTTTTCATATTGTATGTGCTTTATGCTTTTATGGCAACATTGCCGAATAAAGCTGTGCAACAACAATGCATTGGCATTTCGATGGATCCCCCTCAGCACAGGTTGTCAGGCCTGCGTCAAACGCCTGCTACTTGGGTTCTTAGCACCCCTTTGTCTTTCCAACACATGAGCTCCTTGCAGTGTTGCCAGCAGAGCTGGGCTTCAGTGCCTCCTTCCTGCTTTTTCACAACCTTGGCACTGACTCTCCCTTCGGCCGGGTGGGTTGCCAAAGGACTGGCGCCTGTTTGCAGATTTCATGGTGGCCCCCTCTAGGCTGCACTGTGCCCCCACTGACTGACAGAATACCTGGAGGCTGACGTGATTGATGTGTGCCCCCGCCTCCCCAGATCATGACTGCCTGGTCCAGTGTTTTCCCTGCAGGCGAAAACAAAGAGAGCGTCTCCGACTGAAATTGTTGCTGTACACAAGCCTGTCTGCTCTCTCTCTGCGAGGGCTAGCCTCCTGCTTTGTGATTCCAAGACCCCCACCGAATTTCCCTGTTGCCAACGTTTTTTCATGACGTTTTTCCTGCAAGCATTACTCTGCGATGTAGACACATTACTTTATCAGTGGACCTGTGCATAAGGAAGACATGAGAGGAGATAGCTCAGCTGGTTGAGAGACGTTAGCTGAGAGCTGTGCATAAGCTACAGGGCACTGGTCCTTTTCGAATCCTTTTACAGCCAAATGTGCCCCTTTCTTTAATTCAGAAGGTAGTTAAATTGTCTTTGAAAACCTGTTTCACTTGTATCAGAGTGAGAAAAGTACAATCAGAAATGTGAACTGCCTTTGATCTAATATGGCTCATTGTAGTTAAGTTGCTGTTCATGTAGCAGTTTGAATGACATTGGTGGTGTATACAAGAACAGCTTGCATGTGTACCAGACGGGCATAGCTGATCCCGGGTCTTGGCAGGAGGGCCTGCGAGCAGACCTTTGAACTGGGCCCCCGCTCATCTTCAGCCGGGCGCTCTCAAAGGTATTCAGAGCCAGTGGTGTCACACACTGAACAGATTCCCTATGCCAGGGCTTTCATGTGGGTAGCCTGCTTTGCTCCCACCCAATCCCCTCGGTGACCTTCACGCAACCTTCACCAGGTACCTTCATCAAGGTCGGGAGCCTTAGCAAAGCCCTGCTTCAATAACCATTGTTGGAGGAAGGTACACTGGGGTCAGGTGGGGGAGCTGGGGGGATGTGTGTGTGTGTGGGTGTGTGCATAAAAATGTACAACATTCTATCAAGCGTGGGTTTACTAAGATAAAGTCACTGGCATAAACATTGTCTTTCTATAAAACCATTCCAAGCATTACAAATGTTTCTCAATTTTGATTCCTAGTAATTCACCTTTAACAAAAGTTGATTATCATCATCATTTGTTTATTAGGGAAATAAGATTTCCATAAAACAGTGCATATCATAAAACACATTTCAATGAAATAAAACGCATTAGTCAGCCAAAAGACACTATATTTCTCACAGGCCTGCACTTATTGTATTGGCTGGTGACCCTTCTGCCACCAAATGGTCACTTCCTGGCACTTACCTGTTGCCTTTGCAACTGCTCTCTGGCACTTACCCCCTATGTGGAACTTCTAGCACTTACCCCCCTTTCCCTGTCCCTACTCTCTCTCTCTGCACTTGCACGCTGCGAATGTTCACAAGGACTAGTAGGGCTGCTTTTTCTATTTTGCTCATCACTGTTATATCCCATTGTCTTGCTGTTGCCTTTTGTTCCATTCCCTTTGTCCTGTGGACACTTTGAAACACAATTTCTTGATGTTTAAGCGCCTTACACATGCACAATGTAATAAAAGAAATGCAAATTAATACATTGTCAACCTCTATATCTCTATTTGCCATATACCTTAATTTTGAGGCTCCATGCATTGTTGATCCATAAGGCTGTTTCGCACTTTACAATCAATTCAAAATGGATGTTCACATTTTACATTCATTCACAAGACCACCCTTATGTTCAGTTATAGACACAACCATCAGTGGCACTTTCCCTCCCAGATGTATAATAGCTTTCCTGGTGGCTTTCCCGGTGGCTTTCCCGGTGGTGTGACGCCCCTTTCAGGGATTACTCTCATACTGGTAAACATTAGCACAGAGCTGTATGGTGTTTCCGGGTCAGTCATTTTCCTGCTTCTTTATTCCAAGGCTTCAGATTTGTGCCACGGTTCCAAACCAACAGGTGTGAGCTGAATCGTGTGTATTACAGAGCCACAACTGTTTTTGCTTGCAGTGGTTAAACACATGTTCTCTAGTTGTCGACCTTTAACTTTACAGCTTTTTTTAGGCATGCTTCTCTTGCATGCTTGATTTCAAGCTCTAAATAACTAGCATATGACCTGCAGCATCTGGGGATGGCTGTATACATGTATTATTGCCCTGATTTCAAGTCATCAACTCCCATACCCTGCTGGAGATTCAGCTGAAGGAAACAGAAATTGGCCTGATTTTCACATTCCCCCAACATTTCGAGACTGAACAATGCATAATCTGTGATTGAACCCTGCCAAAACTGAAATGATTCGCCTTTCTCCGCAAATCCGTTCTCCATCCCTTTCGAGTGCTCCCCATCGTCCTTCTTCTACTGACAGAAACCTTGGGATCCTATATGATCCTATATGAAATAACATGTCTTTGCCCGTTCAAATTAACTTGACTGTCCCAAAAGAGGCATTCCCAAATGCACATGAGGAGAACAACTTCCCCCTTCCTTGAAGTGTGCTACAAAACGAAATTATTCATGACCTGTTTGATCCCGATTAAATTATTGTAACTGGCTACATGGACCTTTGGTGAAGTCGCCGGATACACCATGATAGCCTATGGGGCTGGCGGGCTGCTAGGGTTAGGGTTGGATCAGTTGCAACCTGTTGTGCTCTCCGAAGGTCAGGCAAAGTGAATCTCATAGGCCTGTTACTCCCCCAGATTCGCAGTAGTTACCTGTGCACTCCCTGGCTCCACACAGTGGCCCATTATCCAAAGGAGAAACTTAAACTACAAGGAGTACCAATGTGCCTCAGTAACAGCAGTCTGCAAGGATATGGGCCTCAGTCCAGTTAACAGCTTTCTGCAGTATCGATCCAAACAACATATGAGGGGCCCAGAAAACAGAGATACTTTTGTGCTGCCCACGATAAAGTGAAATATGTTTCCAACTTAGAAAAGGTAGTGAATCATGCAACTGTGCAATATGCCGCAGACCCACTATCAAAATCCAAGGGATTTCCAAGATGGTGCTGTGCAACGTAGACTCTTTATAAACCTCTCAGTTGCAGGCCAGAAGGGAGGACATCAATGCAGCCATTGGGCAACACCTACAACCAATCATTAAAGAGATATTAAGAAAACATGACATCACTACTAAGTGTAACCAATTCAAGAAAGAGAGAGAAAGAAGGCTAGGAAGTAGCCAAACAGAGCCAATTCCACCAGAGTCCCGTGGGCATAAAGGGGCGACGCTAGGTCATTCAGGGATTTAGACATGGATAAAGCAGACATATCTGATGATGTCCTGTGGTATAAGGGAAGGATGCTGGTGGGAGGCTGCATGGAGAGAGTGCTATAAGGACAGTTGCCTAGAGGAAGGAAGCACTAGCTGGGAGGGGCTAGAAGGAGAGGGGGAGAGATGTCAAACACGGGAAGCCCTGGGGCATGAAGGCTGGCCTGAAGCTTACCACAACCCTACTCAACTCCTAGGGGAAACTAGAAAGCCATAGAAACCACGGGCACAGGAGCAGATCACCTGCAAGACAGAAAACCATCAGCACCCAATTCAAACCCATACACAAACCCTGGCAAAGAGAGGGAGAGTCAGCAGGAAGAGAACCAGAGGCCTTGCTCATCAGTCCACAGCCATATGCAAGTGACGAGAGCTCCTATGCGGCTGCTGCAGATGCCGCACGCAGCTCACCATCCTCAGACTGCCTGGCAATGAGACAGGTGTAGGCCTCCTATTCTGCCAGCAACATAAAACAAAACAACAAAACCCCACCAAATAGGGACTGGACTTTCCTTAGGGGTGGCCAGGCCAGACTCTCCTAACATGTACTTGGATACTGTACAACACAAAAGTAAGAGAAGATTTAATACATTTCTGAATTTTTTGCCCACTTTACCACTAGGTGAGGATAAAAGGATGGTTGGTCCTGTTATAAATAAACCTGCCAATTGTGTTAACATGGGGAGGAAAACCTCTGTGGATAAGCAAGAGGACGGGCAGATGAACATCCCATGCCCACAACACAGAAGAGTCAAAAAATCCAACAAACAACTGTTTAATTCAACAAAAACCATATGAAACAGGCAGCTATCAACATTACAATGATTTCGCAACCCTCAAATAATTCCAAGCTAGACATCATCTTAAAAACGGGTTTGACATCACAAATGACGTTTCATTAAAAAAAAAATACGGAAGTGGGAAGGAATTGGATACGGGAATCGACTGTATATACATTGCATAGGGCTTAGTGCATTCATTGGCTATACCTTGTCCGGTGTCTCCGCCTGAGACAACCTACTGAAATGAAACAAGTAAAAACATGTCATCACAATGCAGTGTAATTGGCTGCTGTAAAAATGATAGACACGCTTTACAAGTCAAAGGGGGGTCTGGGAGAGTCTCAACCAAGTCTTCAGCTCACTGGTGCACATCTCCACCTCACTGATGATGCCCAACAAGGCTGAAACACGTGTATGGGATTGCTGTTGGTACTCTTTTTCAGAAGGGAATTGCCGTAGCATTTCGGCTGGACTGCCCATGTGGGTGGGACAAAGACTGGATATTTCCCATCTGTGAAAGGCACAGTGAGCTAAAGTGTGGCTACAGACTCTAGAGTGGGTACCATCCCATAGAACAGGCCATTTTTGTCGTGTTCGTTCTCATAGAGGGGTGCCCATGGCTAATTTTTTGTCTAAAATAATTTTAAAGTTTTTTTGACGCTTTACAAGTGGGTAGAGGTACATCTTCTGAAGAAGGGGATCTATTCGCCCCGAAACGCGTAAAGCATACTGTACTTTGAAGATTTTGACTCTGCCTGCTAAGATGCATGTAACATATCACATATCACTGTGCACATTGGATTAGGAGTTAAAATCAAGTACAAACTGTCTACTATAAGCCACATGAATTGTAAATGAAAGTTTTTGGTTATCTGGACTATAAAAAATAGTTACTATTTGTACCATGTACTGTAAAAATCAGTTTACTTTATGTTATATATGTTGGTTATGAACTGATACAAACTGAATGTTGAATTTTTTGTTTGTCTAAATTAACCCCAACTGGGGCACACAATTCATGGATGACGAAATCATCCTTTTATAAAGTCTTATTTTTGAAATTACGCAAGAGAATTTGGTTGTGTTTTCAACTACAGGGTGTGCAAGGGACGGGAGTGTTCCACAAAGGTTGTGGACACCTGCTGTTTTCACCTACATTTAAAAGTTCACACAGCACAAACGACACAAGTGGACACAGTTAGACGCCACATTTCTATGCAAAATATTTGTATCAAACGATTTGCAAAAGTCCAGCATCCAAAATATACTCTCAAAGATTTGTAATGCTTTGTGTGTATTAAGATATTCCAACAAGAGTGCATCTCGGGACAAGGAAGCTACATTTCTCCGAAGTGACCTAAATCGTGTTTTTAGACCATTCACCACTGTATTGGTCATTAAATTGGTTCCAGGTACGAAGATCGCGAACAAAAGAGCAATGCTATACAAAATTGCCTTGTGAAGGCCACCACTGCAAGTTTGCTTTTTGTCCCCATTGCTCATTATCTGTTGGGTCAACCCCAAACTACTCTTCATGCTGCACGGCCCCCACTCTCACCTTCCTATGCCCCTCTCTGCCCGCTTTCCCCCACTACCCCACCTATATTTGTTGCAGCGGACTCCATTCCTGATTGCGGTCTGCAGATCGCTGGGCTGAAGTATGACACTCAGTGTGTTGGGCTACGTACGATGCTCCTTTGTTCATCGGCTTCATGGTTGCGGTCTTCAAACCCCAATCGAATTAAAATGTATAGTTATATATAGATAATTTTAGTACTGAGCTTTCACATTTGGTACCCAGTGTCTACACCCTCCATGAATATCTCTGAGTATCTGAACTCAGATACCAGCTCAAAATTGAAACATGACAATGCCCACTTAAAGTTATTTGCTTATCTTCAAACAAGAAATATGATTTTAGTTTGGCCCATCTTTCTCCTTAGGCTGTGTTTGTTTGAGTAATTGATCAAGCAGCCCATTAGCTATCGGAAGCAGATTTACATCTTTCCCAATCAGGTAATAGCATCCGTGTAGTGTGATAAGTGATGGATCAGTCAGCTGAAAATGCAGAGAGTTCAATAGGGAAGTAAGATAATACAATGTAACAATTTTCGTTTTGATTTCAATGGATAGATTTATGTCTGTGCACATAATGGCACATGTATGTGAGTGTGTGAGCTTCAGGGGGTACATACATGTTGTGAATGGCTCCTTGTTGGATACATTATTTGACAACTGTACAATGCTGTGGTTGTGTAGGAACAACCATGAGGCGATATGCCCCGAGGTGGCGAGTCAACCCTGTGTGTAACGGCCCGCTGCCCAAGTTAAGGGCCCGAGTGCAGCAGCCGTCAGCCAGCTTGCAACACCGGCTAACACTAGCAGCGTCAGCCCACGTTCCATTCCTCCTGATTGGCTGGTTCCCCTGCTGAGGATGCTAATGTGTTATATAGTTTCATTGTAGGCTGGCCATTTTGAAACTCTACTAGTTGCAGGTGATTCTGCTGAATAAACCCAGGTCTTTCAGAAAGAAGTGTCATTAATTGAACTATCCAACCAGCTCATAGTGTATTGCTTCCACTTCCAAACCATTGTGGTTGTCCTGCATGCACTCAGTTATGTGTTGTACTTCTTGTGGAATGTATAACTCAGTTTGAGTTTAGTGGATACATTCCTGTTAATAACACAATTCTATTTTTAGTTTCAAGTCCATACCAGAAAATTCATGTTCTGCTTGGATCACCCACTCTCCTTTTTTAAAGTTATTATAACGCTTTATTGATGTTTTCCTTCATCATTTGAAGAACATTTTTTTTCCAACATCAATGACTGGATTAACTATCATTATTGAGGCATTTTATCATTTTGCCTCTTTCCCAAACGTAGCTGGTGTGCTTGGCCGCATACATGTCCACATGGTGTCTCCAAAAGCGATGAGCACACATATTTCAGAACTGAACAGGGCCTTGTTTTATTCCTGTATACTTATTGTAGTATTGTACCCACGTTTCTGACGTGTCTTGAATTATATTTTGTCCGATATTCTTTGAAATCTAATGTGTCTACTTGAAGCTATAGTTTATGGCCTTGAAAGATTTAATGAAAAATAAACATTAACAGTAAAAAGGCTCCAAGAATGCACATAGGACTCCCCTAGTGCACCTCACTGTCACCCATGTGATACAAACTTTCCAGTGTCTGCACATGAAAAGGGCAATACAAGGGGAAGGAACACATCCCCTTAAAGGGGCAATGCACACAGGAGAGTTCACCTCACATCCCTCCTTTTCCATAAAAACAAAACAAACAACAGTACACAGTAACCAATTTTTTTCCCTTCCCTTTACCAAACAACATTACTCCAAAATCGTGGGCCCAGCTTCCCACAGGATGTGCTATTGACACCTACTCTTATCTATACATCACCTACCGCCCCATCACCCTCAGATGACGGTCACAGAGGTACGCCCCGGTGGATGGTTAGCAGCTGGACCGCACTGTAGACCCTTTATTAACCTGGGGTACGGACTTGCCACCATTGCCTGCTGCTACGGATAGCCGCTGGTACCATGTAGAGCCCCCTACCAAATGCAGGATCCCAGTTTCACCTCACTGTTCTCTACTGAGACCACTTTAAGCATGTACATACAATGCGGAATCACAGCATTGAAACGCATGTTTACTGAGTCCTCTTCAAGCAATGGTCGGATTGCAGGAAACCAGTCCATCTTCCATCCGCGTCTGTTAGGGAGTCACCTCCCTGTGACCAGGTCCATTGATGGCATCATTCAAAACCAGCACAGCGGCGCCTGGCAGAGAATGCCAGGGGCCACATCGGCATAGACCCTTGATGTTATGGGCAGTCCGTGCAGGAGTCCCTTCCCCCCAGTTTCTTGTCCCTTGATGGTACAGTCCACGGCCGGCAAAACCGCACCTGGCGGTACAAGGGGCCCCATCGGCATATCCTCCTAATTTTTAGAGCAGAGTAGTGAGACGCAGATCGCAGCGCGTCCAGGCTGCTCCTGATGCTGTTGATAGGGGACGGTGCGGCAGGTCGGGCCCGGGATGACAGGACATCGCTCACCCCACCCTCCTTGCGATGCGCTCCCGTCAGGAGTGTCTCTTTCCCCCAGGGGTGCAGAAGGGCGCACAAGCACTCATGATGAGCTGCAACCCATCCCTGCTCGCTGCACTGCTTCGAGGTGCTGGTTCAGTCAGCCACAAGTTGTTGGCTGCACTCAGGGGGCCCGGCAGGTATCTCCCCAAGCCCACGTTGATCGGACCTCACAACGGCATGGGATGCAGTGCGACACCAGTGGTAGGCAGTTCAGGAACCTTTGTGGCTCGGTGTCTAGGCCACTTGTGGGGCAGGCAGGGTGACTGTGGTGGTATATTGTTGGGGCCACTTACAACTGCACGCAGGTTGACTTCGGCAGCAGGGTGTCCTGAAGACGTTTCCTTCTATTTATGTTGGCCATGCTTTCCAACTGCTGGTAAACAGCACGGGTTCTTGTCCAAATGGCCGTGCAGGAATTTCCTGGTGTTGGAGATGCCCAGTGGGATTCAGCCTCCCGGAATGCCTGACAGTGCAGAGCACCTCTTCCCCAGTGCTGTGGGGTCTTCACCCTGTCACGTCCTGCGCATGCAACCTTCCATGCTTAATAATACAGGTGGGACGTACAGTGCACAGAGCGCAGGATGTTTTGATGCTTGTAACCTGGAACCTTTAGGAGCATGAGGGTGTAAGTCCCATATTAGACATGGTGTATCCATTGTTGGTGCCGGTGCGATGCCACATATCCGCGACACATGGCTGTCTTGGGGGTGCATAGCTCCTTCACTGCACCTTCTCTTCTCCAGGCAAGGGCAAGGGCACGCACCCGTGGTAGCGGGCCATTCGTGACAGGGCGATGCTGGCAATGTGACGCTGAGAGTGGTGGGGGCTGTGTCAGAAATCCGGGAGCCTGGTTCCGCGTTGACCCGTCGTGAAGAATATATTTCTTCCTACCAATGTGATTCTCAGGAGTACGAAAGGACAGTCTAAGAATCCAATTGATCGGAAGATGGTGTAGAGTCGTTGGGATCGTAGAGCTGAGCGGCCCGCAACTACCCGGTAGATGATGGTTCCAGGTTCCGTCCAACGACTGCAGAATATTATACTGATTACAATCAAATACACCCCTTTCAAGAGAACACGTAACAAAATCTCAACAGACTAACCTGCAGAAAACGGTTTAACCAGAAGTGTTTCATGCAAGAATGTCCTCTATACTGGGGTACTCTGGAGACCAGAAGAAGAGAAAAGACAATCAGTACCAGAGAACGAGTGAAAGAAAAAAATGGTAAGGAAAGGTAGGTTTCTTACCCTGGTTTCCCTGGAAGTGAACGTCTCTGGCAAAGTCCTTCTTTTTTCCTGTAGGAACAGTGATGGTATCTGCCCTCTGTTCGGTGGACCAAACAATCCAAGGTGTAAGAAGTCACTAGTCCAGCAACCACCTATTCCCGCCGGCACGAGGACGCCTAAAAGGTGCTCAGGAAGTCTCTAGTCCAGCACCAAGCCTATACCCGCCGGCACGAGGACGCCTACAGCACCCTGGGGAAGGACAGGGAAGGGATTGGAGGGGGAAAAGGAAGGAAGGAAAGAAAGAAGGTAAGAGGTCACCCAAGCTTCGAGGTCCGATTTCGACAAAACCAAATCACTAGGCAAGAATAATCCATAAACAATCCGAGGTCAAGATACAAGAACAGGTAAGGGTAATCCAAGAGCAATCCAGTAAACGTAATCCGAGATCAAACAAAACCACAAAATCCGAGCAAGAAAAAACCACTGTCACTATTGGATCAGAAGCAGCGAGAAGTGGGCGCCAGACCATTAAGTACTTGAAGTACCGGCACCAAGATGGTCACGTGACCCAACACGTCTTCTATCACGTGGAAGATGCTGCGTCCACTGACGTAGTCTCCATGGCAACTTCCACGTGAGGCGTCGGGAACTGCGTTCCCGACGCAATTGTGTTCCGTGCGTAGAGCGTGGATACCGCAAGCCCGCCTTCTGTATGGTGGTATAACGGGACAGAAGCTTTTGGTGAGGATGAGACACGTGAACCGCAGGGGTGATACGAGACCTGGAGCGTTTTCTGACAGTATCCTCCCCCAAAGGACCCCCATGCCCCCGAGAGGCCAAAAATTGGGAAACCAACAACGGGGCATGCACATTCTGCTCCGGTTCCCATGTCCGATCTTCCGGACCGTAACCCTTCCAGTCCACTAAGAAATACCTGGTACCACGAGAAACCCTGGTATCAAGAATGGAATTGACCTCATACTCCTCCACCCCTTGGACCAAAATCGGAGACGGAGAAGCCGGTATCCTGGTACTGTCTACACAAGGCTTAACCATGGACACATGGAAAACCGGATGTATCTTCCAAGTGTGCGGAAGTTCTAATTTGACCACCAATGGACTCAAGACGTCCTTTATAACATAAGGACCTACAAAACGAGGCAACAAGCATCGCCGACCTGGAATGCGTAGATTCTTAGTGGACAACCATACCCGTGTACCTGGACTGTAGACGGGTGCAGGACGGCGATTCCGATCCGCGTACTTCTTCGCCTGTTCTTGTGCTTGATTCAGATGTTCCAGCACCCTATCCCGGACCAGAGACAAATCTTTGATACAAGATTGAACTGCCGGACACTCCTCAGGTAGCTTCCAATCAAGAGGAAGGGTGCGTGGGTGTTGCCCATACAAGGCATAGAATGGCGATGTACCCGTTGATGAATGGCTGGAATTATTGTACGCGAATTCCGCCAAAGGAAGAACTGCTAGCCAGGATTCCTGATGTTGAAGGATGAGACACCTGAGGTACTGCTCCATGGTAGCGTTAACCCGCTCTGTTTGACCATCCGTCTGGGGATGGAACGCTGTGGAACACCGTTCATCTACCCCCAAAGAGAACATTAGATGCCTCCAAAAACGCGACGTGAACTGGGACCCCCTGTCAGAAACCACAATCTCAGGCAACCCAAAAAACCTGAAAACATGTCGCAAGAACAACTCTGCCAGCTTAGCCGCTGATGGCAGACCTTGGCAAGGCACAAAGAGAGACGTTTTAGAAAAGCTGTCAACCACCACCCATATGGTATCAAAACCATCAATCAAAGGCAACTCCACCACAAAGTCCATGGTAATCATCGCCCAAGGTCTGGCTGGCACTGGTAATGGTTGTAATAACCCCATAGGTTTCGCTGAATGGGACTTACACTGGGCACAGATGGCGCAGGTCAAGATATACTGCGAGACGTCTCTTCGCATGGAAGGCCACCAACACCAGCGTTTGAGGAGTTCAAGAGTTTTCTGGGAACCAGGATGCGCTGCGATAGCAGCGTCATGACACAAAGAAATAGCTGTACACCGGGTATCCTGATCAGGCATATAAACTCGACCCTGGACATAAGGAAGACCATGCAGAATATCCATGTTATAGTCTGCCAGTTCTGTGGGCTCTTTATCAACCCAGTTCTGGAGCGTTGACTTCAAAGTGGGCTGTAGAACACAACTACAGACCACTTGTGTAGGTAATAACAAAGACCCATCCTGTGGACGTGAACCATCATTACCCAGGCTTCTGGATAGTGCGTCCGCCTTGGAATTCAAGACACCTGGGCGGTAAGTCAAAATAAAGTTGTACATGGAAAAGAATTCATGCCAACGGGCATGTCTCGCAGTGGTACACGTCAGGGACTGCAACGCCAACAGGTTTCTGTGGTCTGTAAAAACCTGGACCGGTAATTCCGTCCCAAGGAGATGATGACGCCAGATCACAAATGCGTCTCTTACGGCCAACAATTCCCGTTCAGTAACGGTGTAGTTACGCTCATAGGGCGTTAACTTGCGCGAATGGTAGGCGACTGGATGCAACTCCTTGGTATCAGCGCAGGTTTGGGACAAGACAGCCCCTACCGCAACATCCGAAGCATCAGCTTCGACAACGAAAGGACGTTTGACATTTGGGTGTAGCAACACTGGGGCTGTAGTGAATGCGGCTTTTAAAGACTTAAACGCTATTTGGGCGTTATCGTTCCATAAATAAGGTTTCTTGTTACTGGTCAATTCGGTGAGGGGTGCAGCAATCGAAGAGAATTGTCTAATGAACCGCCTGTAAAAGTTCGAAAACCCCAGAAATGATTGTAACTCTTTCCTTGAAGTTGGTACAGGCCAGTTTAAGACAGCTTTCACCTTATTGCTACTCATCTGCACTCCTTTATTGGTGATGTCATATCCAAGGAACTCGACCTCACTCGCATGGAATACACATTTTTCCAGCTTGACAAAAAGATGATGCTCCCGCAAGCGTTGTAAGACTTGTGAAACATGACGTACATGATCTTCCATGGATGGAGAATAGATGAGTATATCATCTAGATAGACAATAACGAATCTGTCGATCATGTCGCGTAGAACGTCGTTGATGAAATTCTGGAATGTGGCCGGGGCATTGCAAAGCCCGAATGGCATCACCAAATACTCGAATAGGCCATATCGTGTCTTAAAGGCTGTTTTCCACTCATCCCCTCGCCGTATCCGGACCAAATTGTACGCACCCCTTAGATCTAATTTGGTGAAGAATTCTGAAGACCCTAACTGATCCAGCAAGACAGAAATCAACGGGATCGGGTATTGATTACGGATAGTACCTGCATTGAGTTCCCGATAATCAATACAAGGTCTTAAGTCCCCCTCCTTCTTGGGTACAAAAAACAGCGGTGAAGCAAACGGAGAGTGAGAAGGCCGAATGAAACCTAACTCGAGGGCTTTATCCAAATATTCTTTAAGGACGACTTCTTCCTTTTGTGTAAGGGAATAGATACGTCCCGAAGGTGTCTTGGCATCCGGTTTGAGAACAATGGGGCAATCATAGGGCCGATGAGGCGGCAGGTTCTCTGCTTTCCCCTTGTCAAAGACGTCCTTATGACTTATGTATTCGACAGGTAATACGGTGTTAACAACAGCTCCGATTGTAACCACAGAGTTCAACAACGCCCGACTAGGAGCTTCAGGTACTTCATATATGGACTCTAGGGAACTGCAAGATCGAGGACGTTGCTGAGCACTGAAAGCGATAACCCCGGTCTCCCAGTTAACGACCGGGTTATGAAGCTTGAGCCACGGTAAACCCAGGATGAGTTTGTATTGCGGTGCCATAATGACGTCAAATGTGATGATTTCCGAATGCTCGGCGCCAACAGTTAACAACAACGGAATGGTATGTTCAGTAACAAGCCCCGAAAGTAGGGTTGAACCGTCAACCGCATTGACTACCTCCGGAACACTTTTTGACAACAAGGGAATACCCCATTTCCGAACGTATTGGGCATCAATGTAGTTACCGGTTGCCCCTGAGTCAAGAACAGCTGCAGAACTCCAAGGAGTGACCTGATCGTAACTCAACATGACGTCAACATAAAAAGGCGTGGACAACGAGGAACCCTGCAGGGAAGGGCTCGGCGTAGGGGTTCCTTCTACGACCGGGCCTTGGCGTTTCCCGACTTGCGGGGTCTCTTTGGACATGCACTAAGCAGATGAGTAGAGGAACCACAATAAAAGCACAGATTGTTCCGTCTACGATGTTCTCGTTCTTCTGTCGTTAACGGGCCCCTTACTGCCCCTATTTGCATAGGCTCGTCACCGCCAGAAACAGGGATTGGGGATATAGTGGTATTGACCGTAATCATTCTCTTCTCCCCCTTTCTTTCGGTACGTCGGGCATCAATCTGGAGTACTAGATCCAAGAAATCAGGAAAGGACGTAGGAACCACCGGAACCGTAGCTATGGTATCCTTTAACGTATCCGACAGTCCTTTATAGAACAGAGCGGCTTTCTTATCTTCCGGCCAACCAGTTTCAGCCACCAACTGATTGAACTTAGCCAAATACGATAATAAAGGAGTGTCCCCCTGACGGAGATTCAGCAACTCCAGATCCGTGGCTTGAGTCTTGTAGCGAGTATCAAACACCCTCGTCATAGCACTGATCAATGCATCGCAGTCGAACAACAGCGGACTGCCTTGTTCCAACAAAGGATTCGCCCAAACCGCGGCCATACCTCCAAGGTTAGATAAGACAAAGGCTGCTTTTGTAGTCGCATCAGGAAACGAGGTAGGCCGACACAAGAAATGCAGTCTGCATTGGTTAATGAATGACCGAAAGGATTTTGGATCCCCAGTAAACCTTTCTGGGGGAGCAAGCGGGAACTGAGCGGCCATGTACACATGCGTAGAATCAGGTCTGACCGAAGGCCCTGCCTGACCTGAAGCGGAAGCGGAGGCCAAAGACGGTATTCCTGTAACCACTTCCCTGATACCAGCTTGCATTTCATCAATGCGCCGGTGGGTGTCAGCCTGGGTGGCCGTCATATCGGCACGTAGGTCGGCCACTAACTGAACCAAAACGGCCAACGGGTCATTCGCGGCATCCATAATAAGGCTTCTGATTCTGTCAGAAATCCGGGAGCCTGGTTCCGCGTTGACCCGTCGTGAAGAATATATTTCTTCCTACCAATGTGATTCTCAGGAGTACGAAAGGACAGTCTAAGAATCCAATTGATCGGAAGATGGTGTAGAGTCGTTGGGATCGTAGAGCTGAGCGGCCCGCAACTACCCGGTAGATGATGGTTCCAGGTTCCGTCCAACGACTGCAGAATATTATACTGATTACAATCAAATACACCCCTTCAAGAGAACACGTAACAAAATCTCAACAGACTAACCTGCAGAAAACGGTTTAACCAGAAGTGTTTCATGCAAGAATGTCCTCTATACTGGGGTACTCTGGAGACCAGAAGAAGAGAAAAGACAATCAGTACCAGAGAACGAGTGAAAGAAAAAAATGGTAAGGAAAGGTAGGTTTCTTACCCTGGTTTCCCTGGAAGTGAACGTCTCTGGCAAAGTCCTTCTTTTTTCCTGTAGGAACAGTGATGGTATCTGCCCTCTGTTCGGTGGACCAAACAATCCAAGGTGTAAGAAGTCACTAGTCCAGCAACCACCTATTCCCGCCGGCACGAGGACGCCTAAAAGGTGCTCAGGAAGTCTCTAGTCCAGCACCAAGCCTATACCCGCCGGCACGAGGACGCCTACAGCACCCTGGGGAAGGACAGGGAAGGGATTGGAGGGGGAAAAGGAAGGAAGGAAAGAAAGAAGGTAAGAGGTCACCCAAGCTTCGAGGTCCGATTTCGACAAAACCAAATCACTAGGCAAGAATAATCCATAAACAATCCGAGGTCAAGATACAAGAACAGGTAAGGGTAATCCAAGAGCAATCCAGTAAACGTAATCCGAGATCAAACAAAACCACAAAATCCGAGCAAGAAAAAACCACTGTCACTATTGGATCAGAAGCAGCGAGAAGTGGGCGCCAGACCATTAAGTACTTGAAGTACCGGCACCAAGATGGTCACGTGACCCAACACGTCTTCTATCACGTGGAAGATGCTGCGTCCACTGACGTAGTCTCCATGGCAACTTCCACGTGAGGCGTCGGGAACTGCGTTCCCGACGCAATTGTGTTCCGTGCGTAGAGCGTGGATACCGCAAGCCCGCCTTCTGTATGGTGGTATAACGGGACAGAAGCTTTTGGTGAGGATGAGACACGTGAACCGCAGGGGTGATACGAGACCTGGAGCGTTTTCTGACAGGCTGCCACATGTTTATCCAGCTCCTCTTGCATGGAAGCATGGAGCACTTCCTTGTTGGCCCCGCTGAGTTGGGCTCTTTAAAGGGCCTTCTACTTTCCAGGGCTCCGGCGCCAGAGCGCTGCTGCGAGTCACCACCTCGAGGCCTGGGGTCTTCATGATCTTCCTGCAGTGTAGGTTGCAGCCTGGTTGTCATGCTCACCTCCTGCACCACTGTGTGCCCAGGGACGAGGCCGGGGAGCTCTGGCGGTACCACGTCACCTGACAGTTTTGCCGCGAGCCGGGGAACCCACCTCCTAAACTCTGCTGCCAACCAGAGCACTGTGGCAGTGCTCCATTCTGGAGCATATCTTGATGCCACTGCTGCAGGGTCCAGAGTCAGGCTGACTCCTCCGATGATGTGAGCACATGATTTGTCTGTGCTAACATGGAGTCAGCTGGGGCCCTTTTCTGTCCTGGCACCAGAGCACTTCACTTGACCACCGCCGCAGCCCATGCTTTTTGTAGGTTTTCCATGACTTCCACTCCAGCAGGGACCATGTCATTCTCCTGCGGTTCTGACATGGAGCACATTACCTCTGATCACCGCCGGAGGCCCGGGACCTTCCAGCTCTGATCCCGAAGCATCCTGGGTCTGCCGGCCATTCTGTGGGGCCCACACTTCTTGTCTTCACTCGCAGCCATGCCTTCCTGAAAGGCACGGCAGGGAGCATGCTGAGCTTCACCGCCAGTGGGTCCAGGGGCATCCAGGTCGTCAGTATGGCACATGGCTTGCATGCTCCACCAACCCTTGTCAGCTGGTCCTTGTCTTATTGATGGAACACAACGGATGGTGCTACCTCTTATTTGGGCTCCACAGCAGGTCACCTCTCTTGCGAGTTTGCATACGGTCACAGGTCCTGCTACCTCAGGTTGAGAAGGCGGGCTGGCCTCTCCCTTGTGCTCCGAGCCGAGCATGTGTTCTTCACCGCCTGCGGCCCGGTCTTGTAGTAGCTGAGGCTGCCGCAGTACCAGAGTGCCGCCTGCATCACTGCTGCAGGCGGGCATCCTCTGTCTTTAATATAGATTTCACAGATGGGTCGGAATACCATGGCGGGCGGGCGTGCATGACCCGACCGACATTTCACCTTTTTTTTTTTTTTGCAGCTCCGACGTCAGAGCTACGTTTTACTGCCGCAGGGCCCAGAATCTTAGTGAGGGCTCGAGAGGCGGCATAATGTCGGATGGTGCTGTGCCTGGCTTACAGGGACACTCACCTCCTCCTTGCAGCTACAGCCGTTTTATCGTTGTGAAATGGATGACAAGGTCGTCCCCTGTGGCCCTGCTTCTTCTGGAAGGCGTAATACACACACTCCCCCTAAGGGTAACAGGCCACAGCCTCCATCTCCAGCCGCAATGGGAGAGAAAAATGAAGAAAATTCAAAGATTAACGGGGAGAGGCAGTTCTCCGCTGGGTTCTTCTCTTTGTCGCCAATATTGGGGGTCGCCGCCCATGGACATTCCGGCAGGCGCCCCTAGGTGCTGGTACCTTCAGCATGCGACAGGCCCAGTGCCTGTGGGGTTGAGGGCCTGCCCTGGATATCCGGCAGGCCCCATGGTACTTTGGGACACCAGTACCAGTGGGGAGTTGTGGGGGCACAGCCTGCCAGGCCCCTGACCATGCAGACCTCTGCTACCGTCCTGGCACGAGGTTCCCACGGCATCGAGGCCTGCAGGCCTGTACCTCCACGTGTAGGCCTGCAGCCAACATCATAATGAGACACGGACTTAGGCGCTCCTTTTGTGGAGTCTGCAGCCGCTCTGGCGCACGTGCTTGCAGGGCTCCCTTTTATTAGCTCGGGCCGTGACAAAGTCATGGCCCATTTTAAAAGGGCAATACAAGGGGAAGGATCACATCCCCTTAAAGGGGCAATACACACAGGAGGGTTCACCACCTCACAGTCAGTAGCAATGTCCTTGGTCTTCGGTTGACTGAGAATTCTTGAGGCTCCAGAATCTTCTTGAAACATGAAAGTGAAAATGTGAGTTTAAGTGCACATGGTTCAATGACACTGTAACAGGTTTCAATCATGATGTGTGTCAAGGGTCTTTTCATAGGCAGATCAGGCACGTATAGTTCTGCCCATGTGTCTGTGAGTGCCGATAACTCATCTGTTTCAAATCTAAATATCCAGCAGCATCAGATACCCCCCTCAACCCTGCCAGCCTTTTCAAAATGAAGGTGTAATATTAGGGCAACACTAGTGCGCTGCACATGAACAAACCCTGTTACAAAAACAGATATCTCCTTAGCACGAGAAGTGATAATGGTACAAGAATGGAACAACAGTGTACACGAGACAGCCACTGCCTGGATTTTGGCAGCAGATAACGAGCACCTTGGCTATTCCTCATCTTTTGAAAACATGTTGAAGTTCAGTGGAATGTTATTTCCTGCTCCTCCAAGCTGACCACGCTGCATGAATTCCTCCGCCATTTTAACCCCGCTGGAATGTGGGTGTGTGAAATGGTACTGCAACTTGCTTCTGCAAAATATTTTGGACACTGAGACTTCCACTGCTTCATGGACTGTGCTAGTAACATGGTTTCTGTTTAAGGACACAGAAGTGTATCTTTCGTCACCTGCGTCACCCCTAAACCTCCAGACGTGAACCCAACAGATTATCGGAGATTGTGAATCACTGATCTGTTTTCTTAACTCTTATACACCAAATCAACTTGAAATCATTGTTTGAAGAGACTAACTTTGGTGCTTGGGTTCATTGGCATTTTCTTTCTGGTTCTGATTAGGCCTGGACAAACTTTACTGCTAGAACCTCGAATCACCCAAACCTCAGGCGATTCGACCAGGTCAAACTTCGGACACATTTTTTTAAAAAAGTTCAACTTCATAGCTTATATTTAATTATAAAAATTGTATTATCTTTTTCGAGTGACGTTCTGATATGATATGTTATTTATAACGCGCTCAATACACAGAGGTTTCTAAGCGCGGACCTGGGGATCGAACCCATGTTGCTCCGTGTCATCTTGCTTCCAAGGCGAGCACGTTGCGCTGAGCTATCCTCCCGAGACGTTATTTTCATAATATATGCATTTATCACAAGTTACTCATTACAAGCCTCATTACAAGTTTTGCGGTTCGGAATTAACGTTCCATTCACCGGCACGTTTCTGGACGGCCAAACTACAAGTTTGCTGGTGGGGTGGCCTGATTTATCTCCAGCCAAGAGCCACCCTAACGGCCTTATAATAATCAGGCCACCCAATGGCAAAAAACTCCAGTATTAGCAATCCCCCCATGGAGTCCTATTCCATGGAATAGGGATTTACTTGTATTCCCGCCACCTGTAATATGCTGGTAATTCCAGCATATCAGGCGGTGGGAACTGTAATACTGTTTGCCGGTATACGGCCGGAATTACCGGCGAGATACCGGCAAACTCTTAATGAAGCCCAGTGTATTTTATTATAATGAAACGAATTGAATTATGTGTGCACTGTGCAGCAAAAACTTTTAATGCTAAGAAATATACCCTTTCTACTTTGTACGTGGCATTGCCCGTGTATTGTGTCTAAATGGATGGTAGTGTGAACTTGGGTTTTTAGAGAGCCTCAAACTTTCTGTAGGAGATTCGAGGCTTTATAAACCCAGAGAATAGTCCTGAGATTCGAAATTAGACTTGGGGGTTCAACTTCTTCAAAAACCTGTGGTACCCGGACAAAATACGTTGAACCCACGAATCTTGTTTTAAGAAGTTTGTCCAGGCCCAGTTCTGATGTTTGGCTCTTCTTTATAGTATGCGGATGGGTATACATCTCACCCTGACCAAACAAGATTTTTGTTTAGAGATGTGTAAAGCTCCTCCACTCTGCTTAAAATATTTGTCATGCATTCTTTCAATGCTCAGTCTAGATGTTTTAGTATCTGTTCACAAGGTGTAGGTGCAACTAAACATGTTTCACCGCGATAACTGTACACGTTACTAACATCATTCTTTAAGGCACTGCATCTTTAACAGCGAACCGAAAAAAAAAAACATAAATGAATGAACGCTGCGGATTAAAAGCAGTGTGCTCGTGTTCTTGGAATTGACAGCTGTGAGGGTGGGGGACATCATGCAGAGAAACACCTGAACTGTACCTGCCTTTCATTCTGACAGCAGCAGCCTTTATTGACGTTCTCAAGCCATGTATGACATAATTGATTGCAAACCTTGCTTTCATTGAGTGTCTTGTCCAAGGCAAGCCATGCATTCAAAGATTATTGGAATTCAATGACTTATCTTCTCGTTGCATCAGAATGTACTTCATCATTCGGAGTTGCCATATTTCTCTCTTTTGATTATGTGAATAATGATGATGCATAAGATGGAGGAAAGGAATCCACCAATCATATGGCGCGGGCACTCTACAGCTGTCGAGCAAACATGACTTTCCTGTTGCAGCAACTGAGCCAGGAGGCCAACATAGTGCATCACTCCTGATAAACTGATCAACAGTGAAATTGCATTATCAATCTCTTTCCGCGTATCAGACGGTACAGTGCCTGTAGTTACAACAGGTCTAAAACTGTTTCTGTGTCTGATTCCTGCATAGCTTTCGATCAACAGAGCGAAGGTTTGCGTAATTTGCTTGTAAACAGTTTGTAATTCCGGAAAATGCGTGCAGCAGAAACTGATGATGAGCCGGGACACAGTTTCAGCGGGAGAAACAGCCCTGAATAGCGCGTGGCTCCACGGAAACCCAGTCCCAACTTCCCCCCAAATGATAATAGCCGAGGGGGCAGAGATCTGGGAAGTCAGCCTTCAGGTGCCTAAAAGGAAGGAAGCAGTGGGGAAGATCAGAGGTGTGGGGCAGAATGAGTCACATTGGCAGGCCCCTGAATGCCTGCCGAGTAAGGGCGAGCTATCAAGGAAAAGGCATTCCTCCCACTTCATTTTTACCACCTACTTCTTCCACCCAACTGAGCCACCAGTCATTGGTAATGCAGCATGCTGGAGACCATCATTAAAGTAGACCAACACATTGTGGCTCAGTGGCTCAGCTCTGTGCCTCAGGTATCCTCTCTGTTCGACAACTCACACAGGACAGGACAAGTCAACCAGCGCCACCTACGTCTCGTGAAGGTATCTCGTCTGCACACCACCACAGCAGAGCTGAGGAAGTTATTCCTATGATATCATGACAGCGCTTCCACATTCCTCCACCTCTCATGCCACTGCTCGTGTAGAGAGTCACCTCATTGGAAATCCCATTGTGATAGACTCAGAGGCACCATATACTGGGGCTGGAGATGCGGTGCAGGCTGCACCATACAACCATCCCACATCCGCCTCTTCTTTCAGGTCCAGCAATCACCCATGTGGATGCCATCAAAAACACATTCTCCAGGATTCATACTGGAACATAACATTATGGCCTCCAGCCCTTTCACCTCCTCCCCTTGTTAGTTATTTCCTGCTTACTCCCCTCCCTCGCCTGGTTAGATTTCCCGCCTTAATCCACCACCTCCATATCTCTGTTTCCCCACATCCACCATACAACCTCCTTTTATACCCCTCACCATCATCTCCCCTTTTCTTACCATCTCTCTCCAGCCTTTTCTTCCCTTCTTCAGCTCCACCCCCTCCTCTCTAATTTTCCTTCAGCCTCCTGCTTTGTACCCCAGCTTCACCTTATTCTCCTTAATATCATTCCTCTATCTGCTGATCTTCACTTCCACTCACTCCAAATACCAAGACCATTCCGCAAGTCCACGGTCTTCCAAGAACCACCTTTGACTAACAAGATTCAGTTGCATGGGCTTTTTCTTCTTGAGACCTGATTGGTTGCGCTTTATTCAACTGCTTTGTTCCCATTGCGTTCTTGAGCCTTCCTCGTCTGTGTATGCCTGTGTAAACCACACCATTAAACGCATCACCACCATCTTTAATGTTCTACCTCGTGCTTACATGGGAAGGATCTGGTGCACCTGAGCTGCGTGGTGCGTGGACACACCTGTCATCTCTCACCGGCAAACCACAACCAGCATAGAGAAGGTTTGCTGAACATGAGCACACATGCATTCAAGTTGTTCTTTCTCTCGAACTGTGAAACATTTCTGGATCTCAAGCTCTTTGTAATTCTTTGCTAGAAAAACCTCCCAACCTGACAGGAACGTATACGGTGTGTATCACTGTGGGACCATGTTTGAGTTGGGGTCTAGGGCACATTGGGAAGGTGACAATGTCCATGGATAATTCTAGTATACCAATATCACTGGAAGCTCGAAGATACCCTTTCTATCAGTAAAATCCACCTTTAGTATCCTGTCCTGGAACTCTAGGGGCCACAATGCTCTCCTTAAAAACACCCAGGTAATTTCGGTTCTGAGAAACTATTACATAATTTGCCTACAGGAGCATTGGTTAACTAACCTACCGAGTGTGGCCGGGTATACCACAGCTTCCAGGCTGCTAAGTGCTGTGGGAAGTCTAACGGGGGACTAATTGAACAATAAAATCGTGATGCTGTTTCGACGAAGTTAAAGAGAAGGTCTCTCATACCAGAACTTTAGTAACTGAATTTGGACTGAATCCTACATGGGGACCAGTTTGGCTCTTGCCAATCAATATTCATTGGCATGAGAAAGTGAGGCCATTGGACACGTTTTTGCCACAATAGAGAATGACGGTTGAAAGCTGGCGTGGCAGTAGAAATTCGGAACACGTTCTTATTCTAGGTGACCTGAATTCTACCTGCAAACTACCGGAATATGCTGATATGGATGGCTTAATTGATGAAGGGAATGAACGCTCAAAGAAGTAGTCACGTAATAGGGTAACATGATTGGCCTGGATGCGCTCTTCGGGTTTATTTAAAGTGAATGGAGCAGTCAGATGGAATGACACAGAACATTTTACCTGGTTAAGGGGGAGAGAAAAATCCACCCTTGACTATATTTTTATGCATGAGTATTTGTAGGCACACATTTTGGACTTGTAAACCTTGACCAAGTAGGAGAACTTCCAATTCGTTTATAGCACCACAGAAACTAATATGACAAAATGTCATGCAGAAAGTAAGTTGATGAACCATAACAACCTGTTTGCTTGATTTTGTACACTGAATGCATGATTGATGGATTGATTCTGATATGAGAGGATATTTAGTTATTATGTATTTATTGATTTATTTATTTATTTGGTTTTCTAGAATTGTGACTAGGATGCAGTATCCAAACTTTATGCACTCAAAGATTAACACCTAACAGATTATTGTGCATATTTGCACTATCCTTGGTATTTTATTCAATGCTGATTCATTTGACATTGGCAGATTCAGATATATGATCATGAATCCATAACCAATAAACAGTAGCAGACACAACAATTGATATACTGCCTCTTCTTTTCTTTTCTCTTCTTTTTTCATTTCTTTTCAACCGTATGGATCCACATAACTGTAGCAAGTGTTATTGAACTACTAAAGGATGAACAACATGAATTGTGGGGAAACACGTGTTGAGGGGATTGGCCAATGTAATTATGAAGACAGTGTCCTTTATTGTAACGCATCATTATCCGGAAGCATGAATACCAATTTGAATATATTGCTTAATACATAACTACAGCCCAACAATTTGGAGCGCTAGAATCAAGTGACTGGACCTTCTTTTTTGTTATAATTTTTTGACGCATTCAGAAGTCTAAATGCAACCGGCCACTTCTACTGCAGCCCCAACATACTATTCAATCCAAACTATAAGATCCCACAGCAATAGTCAGTTCCCCATCAGCTGTACAAGACTGCACATTTCAAGCAATGAGTATTTGTATGCTAACTTCTTAGAACTTAGGGCAGAGGTCACTTTCTGTAGCAATCATTGTATGTTGATCTGTTTAATGGGATTACATCTTGCTCCTGCACTGAGACTTTTTGAATATAAGGGTTGTGGTTTGCTCAGGGGACAAAAGAGTTGTATGGAAAACAGGAAATATGAAGAGATTTAATTCCACGACTGAGCAAACAATGGACTCCACAGACCTACAACATAAAATGGTGTTTGTTTTCAGTAGAGTGCCTTGAGAAAGTGATAAACTCGAATCTGCCTTCTGTATCGGCAAAGAATAGTGGGAGGGTGAGTTCTACATGCAAGGACAGGGTGAACTCTCATGTTTACGACTAGAGTGTTTTTGAAAAAAATGCAGGAAATGAGAGCTGCAATTAGAACAGCTAGGAATTCCAGTCCTGACAAAATGGATAAAAATAAAATGACCTCTAAAATAGTTATAAAATATAAAAACTGGATTAAAGGCCAAAGAGCAAGGCTACAACATCAGGAGTCAGTTCAGATGCTGTACTGTCTTAGAGCTAATAATGTCGTTAACTTCTGGTCCGTTGTGAATTCCGCAAAGAACTTGAAATTTAGTGTTCAGTTAAATGCAGTGGCAGAGCATGTCTGGATCACCTACGTCGAATCTTTGTATTGAAAAGATAAGGCTTCTGAGTTTAAATGGAATCCCTCAACGTGTGATGAAAGTGTACAGTAGCATAGCGATTTTTTGCTGCAGATTGCGTTGGATACTATTAAAGGGGTAAGAAATTCAAGGAACCCAGGTCCCAACAAGTTATGCAACATTTTTTTCAAGATAAAGCCTTTCTGCTGGGCAACAATATTGACTTCACTTTTCCAGGATATAGGAAAAAAGGAACGTTTTCCTGCCAAATGGAAAATGTCCTACATGATCCTAGTATACAAACATGGCCTCCGCTCAGACCCCATGATCTACCGTCCCATTTCAATACTTGATGCAGATAGTAAGATCTACGCTGCAATTCTTCTGAAACATCTGGAGCAATGGGCAACACGTATTGGTTGTCTGAGCAAATGGTAAAAAGTATTTAGGAAATCACACTGAACTACTCTTAATTGGTTCATTTTAAGATACTGTCTAGATTTGGTCCAGGCGGGACGCTATAATTCTCTCATTGTCGCACCAATAGATGTCAGCTCTGCATTCGACCTACTAAGTAGAAATCTACTACGGTTGAAAATGAGTAATTGGGGCAATCTATTCAATATATATGTGTCTGACTTGGGGGAAGCAATTGAGCACACTCCCTTTATTCCTCCTAAAATAGGCCACTGATCGGCTTCATGGTTGGCTTATGCAGATGACTTTTTGTTACTGGACTGCTCTGTAGTTGGATTGCATCGATTATCGACTGCCTTTGAGGGTTACACCAAACACAACTTTTAAAAAATGAATGCAGTTATAACAAATTTCAAGAAAAAGGAAGATAACAAAAGGAATGTGGGTGTTGGATGGAGTGCAATTGATGAAGGTAGCCAACATGATATAGCTGGGTTTCTACATTCTTGGTTCCCCAAATAAAGAAAAGAATATACTGATCTATTGATTTCTCAGATGCTTTTTGTTAACAATAGGTATTATAGGCATACGATCATTTGCCGGGTAAAGTATTATGTTAGCACTGTATTCCCTAAATTGACTTATGGAATAGAGATCTACCCAAGTTGGGTCCCCGACTATTTGGTAAAAATTGAAAACAGGTTGTGGAGAAGAGTTCTGGGAATACCGAACTCTGTTCCAACAACGGTAATCTTGTATGACTTGGATTTGTGCAGCATATTGACTTTAGTAAAGTGGAAAAATGGCTATAAATTTTATTTCCTTGCTCAAACTCTCTTTGCTTGGACTTAGCCTTACAAGTCCAGAACTAGTGAGCTCCCCAAGCAAAGTGAAGAAAGCAATAAAGAAATGTGTCAGGTGCATATTAACCGACAGAATTCACAAACTTAAGAGCCTGCGGTATCTATTACATGAACATAAGCGATTGGGGGAGTTAAAAGAACATGGGAAATCGTTTTCTTGACAAAAACTGAGGTGGGAATTAATTAGGTTCTGTACAGGAGCTGGTTATACCCCCCCCCTCAAACTGAATGTATTGGAGATGGACCCCCTCCCCCTCAAACCGAACGTAGATAACTTGTTGGGTTGATGAATGACTTTAAATATTGCAAAAATAAGAAATGTAGTGCCTTTCAGAAAGGCGCTTTGAAGAGTGATCTATTGTGTTGGGTCAGAATGTCTTGTGTGATAGAAGCTTTGTTAAGTAGTATATGCTTAGTATAAATTGCTGAAAAACTAAATTCGAATCGGAGCAGGTAGCAAATTCTGACCGTGGATATGCTGATCCACCATTTTGTGATAAGCCAGGCATGGGCAGGCAATTTCTAAGGTGGTGGATTTTTTCTAAGATGGTGGGTTTTTTGCTAAGTCACAATGACATCAATGGATAACTTTTTTTAAATAAAAGTTCATATAGAGTCCACTGATGAAGGATGAGCTAAGTAAAACCTGTTTAGACTAGTTCTGAGTGGCAGGTAGGCCAACTAATCACAGACAGGAAGAGTGGTTGTACATTGATCATGCCATTATGGGCCAACTAATCACAGGCAGGAAAAGGGGTTGTACTTTGATCATGCCATCACCTCACCTTCCTAGAGTGTATATAAGAGAGGCAGAGCTCAGAATTGTTAGGAGAGTTGCAGAGATGTTTTTAGTGCAGCATGCTGTAGCTTGCCTGCCTGAAAAGAAAAGAAACCTGATGTCTTTGAAAATCCTGCTTCAGTGTCATGATGTGCTTCTGAGTGCCTTCCTGACCCAGAGATGCCAAGGCCCGGTGAGGGGGTGATGGGACCCTCATTGACACATGGTGAGCCAGGAGTCTTAAGATGATATTTCTTCAAGACAAATGAACCTGAAGGAACAGGTAACATGCTATGGGGTCTGAGAGAGGGGGAGAGAGAGAGACAGAGAGAGACATAGAGAGAGAGAGAGAGAGAGAGAGAGAGAGAGAGAGAGAGAGAGAGAGAGAGAGAGATAAAGACAGGGAGAGAGAGCGAGAGAGAGAGAGATATGGGGGGCAAACTGCAGTTGCCCGCACATCACAGAGAAGGGACTCACAGACCTGATAGCATGGAAGGGCGCCTTGGCACCTGGGGGCTGGAAAGGGCTATTTTTTGGCAGTCTTCCAAGAAAAATTATTTCAAAATAATTTTTGGCAATCTATTTAACCACTTTTGAGAGACCACTCTTAGAAAAAAATTTTTGGAGTTGTTTGAACAGCTTTCAGAAACAACTTTAACCACTTGTGGGGGGGACCCCCCTTAAAATTTCTTTTGGGAAAAATCAATGTTTTTAGAATGTAATATGGTAGCTTAGAAGTAATGAGATTGGGGTAAAAGTAACTTGAGAAGCAACTGAGTGTTGAATAAATTGACTTGAGGAGAGGCCAAGCAATTAAGAGGTATCATGAGGAAAGTAGCCACAATAAAAGTGTACAGCCTAGATGCCTGTGTTGTAAAGAACGTAACAGAAGGAACAGGACCTAAAATCCCATAGTGGAAGACGTAGGAGATGAACCTAGTTAAAGACGGGTTTAAGGAGGTCTGTTCAAACTCCATAGGAGTATATTTTAGAGGTTCTTAACGAGAAGACTGTGTGAGATCTGTGTGGCCAGCCAGTCTGTTATGATTGTCAAACATTGTAATCATGTGTTGTATTATGAGCACAGTACATTTGGTTATGTTGTGGTATTAAGAATAATTCATTTTTTTAGTTAGAATAAATTGGCATCAAGCCAGAAAATAAAGTGATCAATTATGGAGAAAATATGATTTATATATGAGCTATGGATAAAAGTGCACAGGGTGCGTTGTTTAAAATTATTGGAAATGCAATATTTAGTGAAAGTAGAAAAGGTTTGAAAAAGTGGTATTCTCTGAACCTTTGTAAAAACTAAAATCCAGTAAATATGGAGTTCATTCTTGTATTTGCTAAAATTAGACAAGTTAATTTACCTAATTAACCTTACGCAGTGAAAATCCGCATCAGTCTTGGTAAAAACAGAGGCTAGATAGAAACTTGACAGAATGTGAAAAAATGGTGCCTTTATTTGCAGCGGACTGCGTAGCCTATGGAAAACAGAGAGGTGTATTTCTGCTAACACAGACATTCCCAGTTTACAAATACAGATAAGAAAACTGAAGCACATGTAACATGTGGAGACTAAAATATATTCTTTTGAAAGGAAGAAAAATAATGTTTGTAGTTTGGCAGATTGCCAAAATAGCCACACACTGCTGGAGAATGGATAGTGTTTGCTTTAAGGGATTAAAAAGATAACCTATGCAGTTAGATGAGATAATTTATGTTTGCAGCGAACAGTCTCTTGAGTGGAATGTGATTCAGACTGTGTGCGCGAAAAACATGACAATGAATAATGGTTAATTCACAGATGAGAGGGACATCTCTGTTTTAGAACGGAGCAAGTTAACTCTTTAATGATTAATATGTGAAAGAATTGATGTTTTTAGACAGAGGAGAAGTGAATAGTTGAAGTTAAAAGCCATGTGTGTAGTGGGGGAAAGCCACGCCGACACAGTGTTTAAGAATTACAGAAGCTGTTTTCAAATTGTAAGAGGTTGACTGATCATGTAGTAAAATAATTATAGAAGTCTCATGGTACTGAAACACTTTTTGCATGAACTGTGTCTCATTGTAAGGGCAGAGCTTTGGTCATGTTAAGCTAACTGGCAATTCATGTTTCCTGATGGGTACATTTTGAGAAATGCCCATAAGTTATTTGGTTTTATGTGTGACAAATAGCAGTACAAATAAGAAGAGAAGGAGACATTTTATTCTTTTAAATAAATAGGTTTTTATTTTGCACCCTAACTGGGAGTTGAGAATAAAAGAAATATTGCCATGCAGTGATAGCATAAAGTGCAAAATATATGTAAATCTATAAATTTGCACTAAATAAATTTGGAACACAGTAGATAGGTGTCTAGTGAGGGAGCGATGTTTCCAGTGTTGTACAGTATGTCACCAAGATTGGTTGGACATTTGGAGAAAAAATGGGAAATAATGTGTCTAAGATCACACAAGTAGCCACGATTCAAAACCTAGTTTTTGTGTGCAAAATACAGCAAAAAGCAGGCCAAAATTTTAGTGACGGTCATTTGGTTAGGCAGAACAAATATCTATCAGAGAGGAAAAGGATACATGGATCAATAGGAAATTTTTGTTAGTTGACAACATGTGATAAATATATGTGGAAATGAAATCTTTATAGTTTAGCATAAGGGAAGCAGTGAACATTGAAAGAAAGCATGCAGAAGCATGTACATGAGAAGGTATGCATACAGATACATACAGATAGAAAGACATTCATGCAGAAGCATGTAATGGGAGGCATTTATGTAGATGCACTGTCATGAGAAAAAATACACAAACACAGACCCACACACACATGCAGACACATATACAAAGGTACACATGATTTTATGGAAGTGTATGTAATCTGTGCACCATGGACAATGCATTTGAGAACGCGCATGCACACATGCAATCACACACCCGCGAATACACAGAATGTTTTTACAGTTAAAATGATAGCTGGCATAGAGAATAGCTGGTCCTTATTGGAAAAATAGGAAGGGCCGAGATTTGCCTATTTATATTTAGAAATACTGAGATTCTTGCAGTACGCAAGCGAGAATGAAGAGCAGTAATTATACTTTACCACGGTAATAGAAAAAAGTGTTTGAAGTAGATATGAAAGTAGGAGTACTGGTGAGATTGCCAGAAAGGAATGCAGCAGTATCGCACAATCTTAAAGTCTTAAACTAAACTGATGTTGGTCACCATTATTCAACCCAGTCCAAAAAGCAACTCCTCGGCAAGCATCAGTTTCCTCTTCAGAGGGGATTAGCTTAGATGCACGCACAGTACTTATGCGTTATATTTCTCTCGCACATTTATAATAATCGCTGGAGCAGTTTCCGATTAAAAACTCAGGAGGATGGTCCTCTGGACCATCCTCAACCCCAGAAAGCAAGCCAAACACAGCCCATTTCTCATTTTAGACCAGTCAATTCTTGTGAGAAGGTTGAAAGGTGTGGGGGCGAATTCAAAATACAGAGACTGTAAGCCCTGCAGGAGCTTTCTGCATCTGCATGGGGCAGAAGGAGAGGAATTCATGATGGTTTTAACCACAATGAGAAAAGCAAACAGACACGTTGCGACCCAGCATTCGGTTTCTGGACAAAGGCCTCTTTTCTTAGGCTATTCCTGTTGCTTTGAAAAGCAACACCCGCCACCCTCAAAGTTTATAATGTGTTTTCTTCTCCATACAAATTTAAAATTCATAAACATCTAGGAGGGAGGACATCTCTCCCTCTGATGAGGCAGTGGCACAGTCTTTCCAGCTCAGATGTTATCTGCACGTTATTTAAGGTGTGTCTACTGGGAGGGAGGGGACCGATACTCACTGGTAAACTGTTCACACATCTGGGTAGAAGTGGCAATAGAGGCATTTTTGCATTCATGCGGATGTTGCCCTCCTCTCCCCATTATCAAGCACACCCTCTCCCAGGGTGGTGTTCCTTATGCTCTGTGAGAAACCTGAGGGTATCCTCCCGAGTAGATCTCGAGAATCCCTTATTCAGTTGGCCAGGGAAGGGATGGCGCTCTCAGATTCCAACCCTGGGGTGGACAAGCGAGGGATGGTCGCCTGGGTAGGGGAACCAGGGTTTATGCCTGGGGAAATGCCCTAGGTGTTGTGCGGTATTATACTGGAGAAAGAGACGAGAGAGATGTGCTTCTTGAAGCTTTTAAAGGTTGTACCAACTCAACCTCCCTTCCACCTAATGAATCTCCCTTATCCAAAACCAACAACCCCTACATATCTGGCAAAGCCCTTAGGAACTCAACCCCCAGGACATTCGACAACCACAATTCCCAGAATGCCTGTTTTGCTGTTTTTGAACCGAATGCTCCCAATCATTCTTCTGCATGTCAGTTCGATCATTCCTTTCCCCGTCCCTCTGAATATTATTTCCCACATTCCCAATCTGATCAGACAAAACCCTACCGTTCCCACAATCCCCTCTGTTTGTTCATTCCAGGATAATAATCCTGGTCCTTCTTGTTTGTTTCCCAAACCCTACCAATCTCACCTTTCTGAAATTATAAAAGCCCCCTTTCCCGACACACACATTTTCGCACACTGCGAAAGACAACAAACAAACAACAAACCTGTTCACCTGACATGTCCCAATGCAGGTGCAGACGAGCAGCCAACTGCCCTTGCAGGAAGTCCCGCCCCCTACTACCTGTATGCTGGCATCCTGAAATAGTGCCAGCAGTTGTGACTATTCTGCGTCAAATCTTCGAGAAAACGATCATGACGCACAGAGAAGACTGGTTGAAGAAGAGAATTTATGGACCTTATAGAAACTCAGCGGCAAAGTAAAGAATTGAGTAAACATTTAAGTGCAAAACAAAGATTGCACGTGTGAAGAGCACTGCAGAAAATGCAAGTAGTATAATAACTATACAGATGCAGTAACACAAGTAGACTAAGTGCTCATAGAAGCTGGCTATACGTAGAGAATAGACTGCAGGCAAAGCTGCCATTTTATAGAAGCTGGACATGTCACAATTTTAGTAAGTTCAAACCCATGAAGAGAAGGACTGAAAGCTGTGTCGCAGCAGAGAATTAGCTGGGAGCATGGAAGAACCGAGAAGGGCTGTCTGGCCTGGTGTCAAGACTGAAGGCAGCCAAAGGCTGGCTGTCTATTTCTGAAGGCGAGAACATGAGAAGCTGATCCATCCCTTGTTAAAGTGCAACGAAAGAACACCATGAGTGCCCAGTTTTATTAATTCAAGACAATTAAATGCTGCAAAATGGGCCGAATTGCGGTCTCCTGTCACGTGAGCCCAGGATGGACATAGAGTTGGGCACGTAGTTCTAGAACTATGATAAGTGTGTGCTCACACTCCCTTATATTCCCAGAGATGAGAATAGATTGCAAGGCCAAATTCAAAGACAAACTGCATGGCAGAAGGCTTGGGTGATGAGAGATGTTGGCCTAATTGGGTGGGGAGGTACAGTCCAGTCCAGTCCACCCCCTGACACCTGGGTCTGAACTAACTTGCTGCTAAGTGAACCGAATGTTCCAGACATGGCACAAGCATGCCAACCAATTGTAGAGGGACATGTAACGAAGGGCCTTATAGCTTGAGAGCCAATGGAGTACTGTGTTTCTAATAACTGTTGAAGATACCTTGCACTAGGGGTGGGCATGAGTTGTCCACCTGACTGTAGAGACCCAATCAGAACCCAACCCCTTCTAGAAAGAATACTTAGAGGTTCCTCTTGAGCCAACCACAATCCCCCATAGGTTTTTCTTTTTTGCCACGTAGGATGTCGTCACTTATGATGAGTTTTTACTGGGCAACGTCCGTTGATGTTAAAGGATATTTGTACTGCGCACTATCACCACTGGAGTGATCCCCTGGCGCTATGGTGGATCTGAAAAGGAAAGGAGGTAGGGGTGAGTTAGTGGGAACGAGCGGGATAAGTGCAAGAGAACGGTGAGGTGCTGTTGGCAGCTTCAGCTCGGTTAACACTGTTCACTGAGCTTGGGGGTGCTTTACGGTCGGTATCCGCCATGTGCTGTTGTGCAAAGCTATGTGTGGTTTGTTTTGTTGTTGCAGTGTAGTGAAGTCTGTACAGTTTGTTGTGCTTTAGGGTTGTGGTTGTGTTTGGTTAGAGTTTGAGAGGTGTATGCAGAGGGGTGAAATTGTGAGTGGGGTGGTTACTGGCCTCACTATCTAGAAGTGATATGTGCTAAATTTCCACTTTCTTTCTAGATGTGGCATGTGAATATCTCTACATTACTATCTTAATCCGGCACTGGCTAATATTCAGAATCCTGTCTATATATGACGCACGCCAAATTTCACAATTATATCCAAATGTGGCACAGGCCCCCCTTCGAAATCCTGTCTAGATGCGAAGCAAGCTAGCATTCACAAATCTATCTAAATGTGGCATTGGTAATATTCCCAATGCAGTCTAGATGTGGCAATGGCAAATATTCGCTATTCTATCTAGATGTGACGCTGGCCAACATTCACAATCCTGTCTAGATGTGACGCAAGCTAATGTTAACAATTCTATCTAAGTGTTGCACTTGCTAACATTCGCAATTCTATCAAAGTGCGGCACTTGCTAACATTCGCAATTCTATCTAAGTGTGGCACTTGCTAACAAACACAATCCAATCTATATCCGACACAGGCTAATGTTCACAATTCTATCTAAATGGTGATTGGCATGGTACAAAATCTGAGTAACAAAGCATACCATAAATAGCGCATGCAATTCCAAATGATGACATTTTAGAGGTTCAAATATTATTAACTCCCTGGCCGAGCAGTGTATGATTTGCTGAATTATGCAAATACTAAATTTGCATAATTATTGAGGAGTAACTTGTAAGACAAACTTCTTTTTCATAGGGAATTTGATGCAGAGTTGAAAAAACAAATCATATCCACCTGACATGAGGGAAAGCCGCAAATCACATAAAAGGCATTCCTCTGGCATGGACGTAATTTGGGAGAATTGGGCCAAGAGTATTCCTGCCACTTAACTTTCGTGGCACACCATTTTGACCACCTCATTTGGCAGGGGCCACTTTCCTTTAGATATCACCCCCCAGACCCCAACATTTTCCACAAATTTCCTCTACTGTTCCTCTGATATAGGTTTTCTGAAATTCCATCTGAACTTTCAAATCTCACACTCGACACCCGAGTTCCTACATGTGTTCATAATCCGGTTCATAACGTGTGTAGTACACTCTCCATAGGCCCTCACAAATGGTATGCTCTTCTTGCCTTTCTCTGGCCACTTCTCCTAGAATTAAACTGGAAAGAGGAGGGGTACATGTTTTGCCGTGCAAAGTGCTGCTACTTAGATGATTTCATAATTGCGCTTCATTCCCACAGTTTAAGAAATCCCTCAAAACATGTCTTTTTCAAACTTCTTTATTGCTGTAATGTTAACTGAGCTTTTGTCACAGTCCACATTGCCTTTGGGTACAAGTGCACAATAAGCACCAAATAACACAACACATAAGATAATAGTGTGACACATGTCTTGGATGTGCCAAGTGAAACCAAGCACAATGAGACATGGTCCACGTGTCTACGTTCTTCCTAGAAACAATCATAATGTAAGCAATTTTTGGGGATTATTTGAAAATAACTAGGAATTCAAAATGGGTCCACATGGCCAAAAGATATGTCATTTCGTAGTTTTGGAACTAGGTTCAGAACTGTTAAAACACATTTCTAACACTCATGCTCGGAATCATAGCAAGTTGTGTAAACATTTACATATTTGGGTAACAATTTCAGTCTGGACACCAACTTATCCAGAAAGGCAGGCCGGTTGCTCCCCTTTTTGTAGTGCAAATAACTGCTGGTGAGTCAGACAGTGCCTCCTTGACTCCAGGACTCGCCCTGTGGGGGCAGTTAATATCTTGTGCAGATGGTAATTCGTGAAAGACCCTCACTGTCTTTACATGGGATGTCCGTTGTAACTCCGTCTTTTAGATAATTGATAATAAAACAAATTCCTGAGTTGGTCTGATTATTGGTATACAGAGTTATTCTGTTTCCCATCCACCTGCATGATACAATACCTAAAAAGGGCCCTAATCTCATGTGGTAGCAGTGGTAGG
The DNA here is from genome assembly GCF_040938575.1 of Ambystoma mexicanum. Lineage (NCBI taxonomy): Eukaryota > Metazoa > Chordata > Amphibia > Caudata > Ambystomatidae > Ambystoma > Ambystoma mexicanum. The sequence goes on from NC_090928.1 coordinate 62,043,093, forward strand.
ATGGTTCAGACCCATCGATCAGTTAGCTCCAGAATTTCGGATGATCGGACATCCTCTGCCAACTAGTCGGAAGATCGCAGGGTTTCCAGTGGAGAGCGGCTGGATAGAAATATTGCAAGAAAAGCCGAGACGGTGGGCAGGGTCCCTCATTGACGAAATCCCTACCTGGTCTCCATGGGCGCTCTGCGGACGGAAGGTGAAAGTGGTCAGTTGGAGGAGGAGACGATACCGAAGGCCTTGAGTCAAAGAACCACTGAATGGTGAGTATACTGAAGGGAATGGCAAATTAATGGGACACAGTTGTGGTAATTTAATAGTAACAGGATATATTGTGTGGAGATAGAGATGGAAGCACCCAGAAACCTGACCCAAGGGGGTCTAGAAAAGTCGTCTCACACTCTAACGAGTGTCACTAGGCTACGTGTGAACAGGTTCACATAAGGAGATGATTTAAATCCTGTGACATGATATTTGATTAGGGGTGAGGAGAAAAAAGGTGATCACAGGGTATTTTTAGTAAATGTGCAAAGTTGACTAGTCTGTCTGTCTGTGTTATTTGTTGAAGTTAAGGTTTTGAATAAGTCACAAAAGTTGTGAAGGAATTGAAACGAATTTAAGGAGCTAAAAAGACTATCTAGGAAAGTGGTTGGTACCAATCCAGAGATAGACAGAGATAATTGGAAAGGTAGAGGCTTGAGCAGCAATTATTGCTCATAGTGATTGTTTTAAGAATTATTAAAAGCGGTGATAGTATTTTACAGAACCTGGTAAGTATTGACAGTCAATTGAAACGCGACACAATAGGAGACACTCCCCTGATGCATTTATGTAAGACATTGCCAAAACACACGCCAAAGCTCAAACAGTATAGTGCGGAATGGGTGAAGGCACGGTAGGTAAGATGTTCATGCCGTGGCCACAAGGACGATCACTGTCAAAAGCCGTATTGCAACACATGACTACATACTTGTACGCTGCGTACACAGGGAAGAAATTGGAGAAAAGATGAGCTATTCTAGAGCTTTGGAAAATGTACCAGGAAGAAAGGGTAGATCTGCCAACTGAGGAGTGGATGCTTAATCAGTGTGAGGAGGAAGGTGTTGAGCCATAGGTCCCCTTACCTCACCTGAAGTAAAAGGTGCTAGTGTGGAAGAAGTAGGGTTGTACCCTCTAATGGAACTGAAAGCAGCGACGGGGTATAGTAATCCGATATACGAACCGCCAGCTTATAGCAGTGATGATAGTCCAGAGGAGAATAAGAGAAAAGAGGAGATCTTTAAGATCATACAAAATAAAAAAGAGAAGAGTGAGCGATCAGACGCATCTACCGAATTAGAAAGAGAGATTAAGAGATGGAAAAGGGAAAAGGTAACACTCGTGCAGAATGAATGGATGGGTGGGCAGATATTACTCAAGCTAGTGCGAAAAACATTGAGGAAGTAAGGCAAAGAGAAGATAAGGACGAACAGGATAGAAGAGACACAGACTGTGAAAAAAGTTAAAGGAAGATGAGTATAAAAAAAGAAGCGACGAGAACAGATGTATCAGGAGGAGCAAGAGAAAAAACAGTAGTGGGCAGAGGAGCCAAGAAAGTACGACAATAGAGGCAGAGTGCAATAGAAGATAGGGATAGAAAAGAAAGGAAGAGCGAGGAGGAGGAAGAGCAGAAATTACAGGACAAAAGGATGCAGAGATGAAGAGAAGAGGAGGAAAGGAGAGAAGAAGTGAGGAGAGAAGAGCAAAGACAAGAAGAGGAGAGAAAACGAAGAACATTAGATGAAGAGTTAGAACGAAGAAGGAGACAGCAGGACTTTGAGATAAGCCTTGTTCGTAAGGAACTAGTAGAGCCAAGCCCAGCAATACGATGGCACAGAATAGAAGAGTTTCTTCTGTTAAAGGGAGAAATGTCATGGGCATCTAGAGTAGCATTAGAAGAAGAAAACTTTGATATAGGAAGTATCGGCTATAGGATTGATAAAGCCTATCAAGAATTAAAGGAAGGTAGCAACTCTGGAAGCCGAGGGAAGGGAGATCAGTCCCTAGTATTTCAATCACGGAGCAAAGAAGAAAATCCATTTAGCCTCGAGCACAAAGCCTTATCCCTAAGCAGACTGACCTTAGATAAAGGCGAAGGAGACAAGAGTCACACTAGTTGGGGACTAGATATGTCAGATGAGGAAAGAGAATACTTCCTTGAGGAAGAGGAAGGGAGCATGTGTGGCCCAGGGGGAAGCCTGCAGATGGACAAAGAAGTAAGATGGTCCAATCTAGAGTAACCTAAGGATAGGATGCCAGATTCCATAGCATATCCAGAGCGTCCCAGAGGACGATCATATAGCGAAAAAGGAGAATCATTGCCATATGTGAGCAGGTTAAGATCGCCACCAGAGAGGAGACGGACAGGGGCAATTGACCCTGCCATGAATAGGTAGACGATGGGAGCCGACTGCGGGTTAGGGTTTACTCAGTTTCCCTTATTGTAAAAAGGGGGAACAAGACCACAGTACATTCTATGGCCACAGATGGGTAACGCTAATTTAAGGTGCAAACTCACAAGTCTGACTTCGGGCACTGGAAAATGGATACATGAGTTAGAAAATTTACAGGAGGAGACACGCTGGCCATATGGGACATTAAGGGTTTCTTTGCAGCTGTTCTTGGGGAGAGAGCTGATGACATATGGAGGAGAGCAGGCTATTCCAGTGTGGCAGCACAAAACACAGCGCATGACGGAGCGCTATTTAATAATTGCAGAGCAGATGTTTGGAGGGCTCTTAGGGTGCAGTATCCCGACACATCAGATATGGGTGCGAACATGACACATAAGATCTTCTAGTAGACACTGGGGCTACTTGTTCATGTATATGAGAGGGAAAATATCCAGTGTCAGGAATTTCCATGAATGCTCAAGGGTTCTCTTGAGCTACGAGTCGAGTTCCTTTTACTGATGAATTACCAATCTCTATAGGCGAATGTGACATGTCTGTTCCATTCTATTCAAGACAGACACCAGTTAACATTTTGGGAAGAGATTTGATGACAAACTTAACATGACGATTTAATTTACTGATGAGGGAATAGTGGTTCCACTCCCGGAATACACGACTTAAATGTGGGAAAATTCATACTGGCGTCCAAAGGGCAAATGCCTCTGGGAGGCATTCCAGTAGAGCCAGAGGTTTTTCTTTATGGGGTGAGCATTCTACGAGCATGGCTACCTGGTTTAGTGGAGAAGACTGTGAGGATACCTCACGAATTCTTGTTCAGACCACAGATACCTATGGACAAAGAGGGGGGGACAGATTATCCCTCTAGAATTAGAAGCAGCCATAGTACGAAGGGAAATGGCGCTGCTCGAAGGAACAGATGATGCGGGTATACCATGGAGGAGAATAATAGCTCTCGATGAAGGGTACCAGTTGACTGACATTATTGATGATGAAGACCCAACAGATGATGAAGTAGCGTTCTTCATGAGCATTACATACTGAATAAGAATAGAGAAAAGGGAAATCCTGCAGTGAATGGCAATAATACAGCAGTGGCCAGCATTTTTCGAAGAGCACTTGGAGAAGGTGCCCAGCATCCTAAGGACTAGAGGCCCTTATGACATAGGATTATTAAAGGGAATAGGGAAAGTTCAAATAAAGCTGAAGCCAGGGGCAGTTTTACCTCGAGCATGTCCGGAGAGGCTGATGAGGGTATATTCAATCCCATTTCCGCACTAATGAAACCAAGTTTTCTGGTGCTATCAGAATCGTCGTGCAACAATGTGGTGTATCCTATTAAAAAATCAAATCAAAGAGAGGGTTGTGGAGATTCATACAAGACATGAGACCAATGAACCAGATTGTAGAGGCAGAGTTTCCTCTAGTTCCTAATCAGGCGATGATACTATGCAATATCCCAGTAGAAGCACAATATTTCATGGTGATCGATTTTAAAAATGTGTTTTTCTCAATCCCATTATACCAGGCCTCACAAGACTTGACTACATTTACGTTTCACCAAACTCGTCTAAAACACACTTGTTTACCCAAGGGGTACTGTGAGTCTCCATCAGTCTTTAACATGGTCCCCCAGATAGCAGGCAAGGCTCGATTCAGTTGATGACCATCTCAGCAGAGAAAGGATACAAGGTAGAAAAGAAGAAGCTACAATATTGTTAAGAAGAGGTGTTATACATAGGACAGTTGATTTCACATGAGGGAAAAGAGGAGACACCTGAAAGAGTTGAGGCGATTATGAAAACTTCAAAACTGCACACAGTAAAACAGATGCAACAATTTTGGGACTATGTAATTATGTTAGACCTGGGTGTTGACTACAGTTTAAAAACAAGTCCCCTTTTGTGTTACGCTCACCTGGTATCCACGGGGACGCCACCCAGCCCTGGTTGGATGATCTGCACTCTCAAACCCTCTCCTGGTCACTTGGTAAGGCCTCTGGTTAAAGAAGGGTCTGCAATATAGGAGAGATGGATTCAATACCAGATTGTCTTTATGTTTTCTCACCTCCCTTGGCCTCAACTCCTTCCTCCCCACTGGGCCCTCTCCTCACCTTAATATTGTAGAAGGTGGATTCACCGTCCTGCTCCTCGTGGCAGTGGCGCGTAGATGTGGGGGGCGAGCAGCGGCCAAGTTACTTCACTGGTGCAAGCCCCCCCTGTGGGAATCCAGGCCTGCTGAGACTCTGTGAGTTTGCTGCTTTACAGTCTTTATATGCAGTTATTATGTTCCTCTTAGATCGAATAATAATGTCTTGCTTCTTTCCTTTTAGGTATGGAAAGGTATTTTGGAGTTGTCATGCAGTTTGAAGATGAGGATGGGCCGGTAGGCGAAAGCGCGGTGTGCGCGATGCTGTCCGGTGAGTAATGCGTGATGCGCGCCACTGTTTCGCCTTTTATATTGCTACCCTGTGTCTTTTCTCTCCTTGCAGGTTGCGATGTTCCTCGCCGAGCGCAGTAATGTTCCAGCAATGATACTGAACAGGAGATGACTACCCAGGTAAGAATTGTGTGGTTTTCTTCATTCGGCAGGAAACGTGAGTAAACGCTTACTAATGCTGTCTTTCTTTCTCTCTTTCCAGGTTATGGTATTCCAGGATGCATGCGGTGCTGGATGATGGAGTTCGTACCTTCAGGTGAGTGGAACTGAAGTCGGCGATGGATTGAAGACAGGATACTGTTCCAGGTAAGTTTCATAGTGTTCTTTCTCTCTCTGAAGGTCCTTGGTTTCAGGTAAGCTGGCATCAAAGAACTGGACATGGTGAGCGTTACGCTGCCCATAGCAGAATAACGCAAAGCATGTTCTGCTGTTTGAGTGTGGTTTAAATAGTCTCAGGTAAAGTAGTCCATGTAAAATAGTCCCAGGCCTGCCACACCCAAAGTAGTCCAGGTAAAGTAGTCCCAGGCCTGCCACACCCAAAAGACTAGACCGCATAGCTCAGTTCCTTGTAACTGAGCTATGTGTGTGCCTCCATGTTGGCTGAACCCCCCCAAGTTAAATAGTCCCGAGTAAATAGACCCATCCTAATGTTGGTCTTCATGATGGTTATGAGCCTGGCGCCAAAGGCACCAGGACTGACTCCAAGAGAGTCTTGGATGAGGTTTTAAGGCCTTTGACCTGGCCCTAACTGGAAGGCTGACTTGCCAGTGAGGGCCAGGGGCAAGGGTCATGACATTTTGCAGTCTTTAAAGAAAGCACAGGTGAACAAAGTAGAAATAGACTGAGGAAACGGAGGAAGGGTTTGAGGAATTGAAGAAAGCAATTTGTACAGCCCCTGTTTTAGGAATTCCCAATTATGCTGAGGAATTTTATCTATTTCTGCACACAAATGGAACAGTCATGAAAGCAGTGCTTACACAGAGGACTGCACTGGGGGTACAAGCCTCTTGTATATTATAATGGGATTTTAGACCCAGTTATGAAAGGACACTTTCCTTGCTAACAGTCACTGGCAGCCAGCGCGTTCGCATTTGAGAAGTCTACAAGTATTGTTATGGGCTGCTCTATGACTCTCTTTGTGGAGCATGCTCTGTTCATCATTTTAGACAAACCCAAAGGTACATTGACATCTCAGAGAGTCTCAGCCTGTGAAGTCATGATTTCAAACCCAACAATCAAAATTGTCAGATGTAAAATGGTGAATCCTGCCACATTTGTAGCTGAGCCAGCAACAGAAGGTGATCATGTGCATGACTGTGCAAATTATGTTGAATTTTATGATGATATACATTGCGTGAAAAATGCTTTGCCAGGAGGGGAAATTCTCTTTATTGATGGTTCTTTGAAAATTGATCAGATTAGTGGACACAGCTGTAGTGAGGAATAGATTAAATAGACAATTTGAAGTCGTATCAAGTGCCAGGCTACTGTCTCACTTTTCAGCGCAAGCGGCACAATTGGTATTGCTCATTGTTGCGCTCGAGGAACATGAAGGGCAGGAAGTGACGGTGTACAGTGACTCTGCCTATGTGATGTCAACCGTTCATGCAGGGCTAGCACTTTGGAAAAGGAGGGGCTACCTTCATGTGAACGGCACTCCCGTGCGGCACACATCCTTATTGGACGGGCTGATCAAGGCACTATGTAACGTCAACCGTACATGCAGGGCTAGCACGTTGGAAGAGGAGGGGGTTACCTCTGTGCCAACATTAATAAACTGAGCTCGAATTATACTACCTTCCAGATTGACGGTAACACCATCAAAGAGGTTAAAGAAGTAAAAACTGTAGGTTTTTACCTCGACTCTGCCTTCACATTTAACAAACAAGTTAATGCCTTGGCTTCCTCCACAGCCTACACTGGTAAGTTGATCAGAACCTGCAGACCATTCTTGTCCAAAGAAAACTGCACAATTTTAGGTAGAGCTCTTATCCTAAACTGGACCATTGTAATGCTTTGTACTTAGGGGCCAGCAAATATATCATTAACAAAATCCAAATTTTGCAAAACAACTCTCTCAGAGCGACTCACGGCATACCTAGGAGAGAGCACATCTCACACCTGAGAAAACTGAAATAATGGCTTTCCACTAATGACAAAATCCTGCTCAAAACGCTATCTCTGACGCATAAATGTATTAATCAAGAAGCCCCTATCTACCTCACTGAAAGAATCACAGAACAATCTTCATCACGACCCACAAGAACTATCAATTCATACTGTCTGGCCTTGCCTAGATTTAAACGGAAAAAAGCATGAGGAAGTAGCTTCTCTGTTATGGCACCACAAACATAGAATGACCTACCCCTTTCAGTGAGAGTCAACCAACCCTTCCTTATGTTCAGGCATAACACTATAAAATGGCTGGTTACTAATGACTCGTCTGGATAGTTCTAACTTAAGAATGATAAGTAACTCCCTCCCCCGACTCGGCCAGTAACCCCTCCTTGACCACCTCTCCTCATGATACCTGTCACTATGTATATCTGTGCACCATACCTTTGCTCAAATTACTGTATATTTTGTATTTCCACTGCATATTTTGTATATTTCACTGTATCTGTTTTTATATTTGCACTGTAACCAAGCTGAAAGTATACATGTAACCTATTTTCAAATAGGTGCCCAGTTACCTCCGGGTTGGGTGTGCCACACAAATAAACGAACAGCCAAACTACAACTCCCAGTAGCCACAGCAGTTGTTAAATGCACCGTTCACACTAAGCAAACAGATTTGTTTTCTTGCGGGAATGAAGCTGCAAATGCAGAAGACAAAAGGGTTGCGTATTCCCCAGTTATCTAAAGTTTTGACACTCCAAATGTCAAAGAGAAAGTAGTCAAGATTATGGTAATGCAAGAAGTGCAAAGTCCGCGATGGCGGAAATGTCCCCAAAACGCCCCTCACCGCCGTCGTACAGCGCCCTAGGTGCAATTCTGCCACCCATCATAGCGGTCACCGTAATGAGCGGTAATCGCAAAATACGGTGACCGTAAATATACGGAAACGGAAGTAAAAACATGGGTCCGGAACGGGAAACAGCACGCCGTACACCTATAAAATCAGAATCCCAACACAACCATTAAAAATCCGACCCTGAGACACAACCCAACCCGTTAGCCACCCTAAAACAATCAAAATGGGAAAAGTTGCTAAAAAAGCGTGCGACCGCAAGCGGCAGGTCCACTTCTCCCATGAGGAACTCACCGTGCTCACAGAGACCCTCCAGGAGAATGCTGCCGTCGTCTTCTCGACGCAAATGACCAGGACGGCACTTGCGAACAAGAAGGCCATATGGGCCCTGGTGGCACAGCGGGTAAGTGCGGTGGGGACTGCACCCCGCAACCCACAGCAATGCAGAAAGCGATGGGGCGACTTGCGGATACGCGTACGGAGCATACTATCAGCCAACCGTAACATTGCCACAGCTACCGGGGGAGGATCGGAATAACCCATCAAGTTGACCCCCTGGGAAGAAATCTGTGCCTCCACCATTGGAATGGAGAGTATAGAGGGAGTCGGAGGGATGTAGAAAGGAGTGCAGACATCCGAAGAATCAGGTAGGTGGGCCAAATAAAACAATGCTAAATCCACAATGACCAATCATGTGAAGTACCATGTGTCCACATAGTGCAACAGAAACACATGTCCAGGAGAACGTCCACATACATTGGCCTGATAGCGCACTTCAAAAGTCACATTAAATACATAAATAATTAAAAATCCTAAAAACACCCTCTACACGTGCAGCATGCACACCCTAACTGCAGGCTGCTAAACAACTGCATCCTCAATCCACACAAAAATGAAACCACCTCCAAGGCCCTGACCCAAATCACCCTCAGGTACCACCCCAATGCATGTGATACATTGCCATTCCAATTTCCACAGACCCATAAATAACGCTCGCCCTCCTTTACTCCACCACAGGGTCCGATTCAAACGACGAGCTTCAGGACACCCCTACCAGCACACCTGCAAAGAGGGCCAAGACCAACGGCCAAAGACCCTCCACCTCAGCTGCACGGATCAAGACACGGCAGCAGCACAAATCAAGTGGCAGCACACAGGAGGGGACTTCAACAGGCACCCCAGCAGCCAGCATGCCCACAACAGCAGCACCACAGGTCCCCCAATGGATGCCACAGAAGGCACTGCTTCTGGTGGCAACAGCACCATAGGTGACACTGCATTAATGCCAGCATGCTCCGACACAGAAAACGGTGCTGTCGATGTAGGACCCATCCATGACCTGTCTCAATCCCCCTGTTTGTTTCATCCCGTACACCATGAGGATACCACGCAGGGGCACCCACAAGACGACGACTGGCCATCCCCCACAAGCCCTGTGGCAAGGCAACATGAGGTGATCAGCCCCTCTGTGACACCACCGCAAATGGGCATGGCCCAGCAGAGGCAACAGTCCCTCGACCAGGTGATCGTGCAACAGCAGCAACTGGCCACGCTCCTCAAGGAGCATGCTGATGAATGTGGGGGTTCTAAGGCAGCCATAGAAACATCTACTGAGACACTTAGGGCACAAATGGAGCGAAGTACAGAGACACTAAGGGTACAAATGGAGAGAAGTACAGAGACACTAAGGGTACAAATGGAGAGAAGCACCGAGAGCCTGAGGGGGGAACTGCATGCGACGTCCAAAGACGTATGTGGTGAACTTGCCGCTGTGCGCCGTGTGGTCACTGAGCTCTCACAAACCCTTAGGGACATGCATGGACGTGAGCAGGCAGAGACATCATCCGTTGCAAGTTCCGTCCAGGGCAGCCCCCAACGTAGATCTGGGAGGAACCTGCGCTCCACAGGCAGGGGTGCCCCTGATACCCGGAGAGGGGGCTTGCAATAGCGTCTGCCCACTGACAATGAGCATCTTTGGACACTGGTGTTCGGGGGGGAGGTAGGAGGGTGGAGGGGGGGTGTTGGGCTTTCTTGGGTGGCGGGTCGATGGGGTGTGTAATATTATTTCACACATGCTATAAACATTTCATAATCATCCAATGAGATGTGTGGACATTGATCTTTGTGTACGAGGCCTTTATAGGCGTACAGTCCACATTGTGCATGTTCCAGACACACACAGTGCCACAAGTCCCGTGTCCATGTATCAGCCACCAGGCGTGAGTGCTAGAAGCATGAATCTATGATATTCTGACGAATTTCACGGGCCTCCTGTGCCTCGCGGACTCCTTGAGGTGCTGCCACATCCCCACCCTCATCATGACCATCTTCAGGTGCTTGCAGTTCTGCGTCAGGGGGCATGGGCACATTTCTACGTACGCACATGTTGTGTAGCATGACACATGCCATGACCATCTTTGCAACCTTCTCATGGCGGTACAGGAGTGCCCCGCCAGACCTGCTGAGGCAGCGGAAACGAGCCTTCAGTAGGCCGAATGCCTGTTCTATGACTACACGGGTACGTGAGTGGGCATGGTTGTAGTCCTCCTCATGCTGGTTCTGTGGGTACCGGAGTGGTGTAAGGAGCCATCTCTTCAGTGGATACCCGGCATCACCTGTATGTGGACAATAAAGGATGTTTATGGAATGACATTGCTACGTACGCATCCCCCCCCTTCCTGCCAGGTCATTGCCGCATCACATACCCCACATTATCATGCATGAAATGAGACTCACCGAGTAGCCAGGATCTGTTCCCTGCGTGTCGCTCCATGTAGCGTGGTATTGTAGAGTTCCTCAAGACCATAGAATCATGGGTTGATCCAGGAAATCGGGCACAACAATGTGTAAAGATCCTGTTGGAGTCACACACCATTTGTACATTAAGAGAATGATATTGTTTCCGGTTGCGGTACTGGACCTCCATGGCATGTGGGACAACCAATTCCACATGGGTGCAGTCGATGGCACCAATGCAACCCGGTATGCCGGCAAGTGCATGGAATCCCACTTTTGTGTTTGTAATCTCCTGCTCCGAGCGTGGTAAAGAGATGTAGTCGTCTGCGTGCTTCAGGAGGGCATCGAGCACTTGCGATAGTGTCCATGACAACAGTGGCTGTGAAATGCCATGCAACTGTCCGACTGTGTGCTGGTAGGTGCCTGTGGCCAGGAAGTGGAGTACAGACACCACCTTCAGTAGGGGTGGGATGGCGGTTGGGCTATCTATCATGCTGACAAGGTCAGCGTGTGTCATGTTCACAATGGCGGTTATGGTGTCCCGGTCCAAACGGTAGAGGGTGTGGATCTGCTCAGCAGTGAGGTTGAACGGATGAGCTCGGAGGCGTGGGATTGCGGGCTGCCTGCGTGGTGGTAGTGGCTGTGCTGGTGGGCCTTGCTGGCCCTGCCTTGCCCTCCTCCTCCTCCTGCGTCTCCTCTGTGCGGCGGGTTGTTGTAGTAGTTGGTGTTCGTCTTCTTCTTGAAGTTGGAGTACTTGCAGTGCTATCAGGTCCCCCAGGGCCAACATCGCTAGTCCTGCCGGTAGCATTTTGGAGTGGGTGTGGTTGTGGGAGGGGGTTGGGTGTGCAATTTATGTGTTTTCAGGCTGTATAGCCTCCACCTGTGGTGATTCATTCCACCTGTGCCAGCTGCAATCCCCTTTGGGCGAGCACGTCCCGCACACAACGCTGCAATGTGACGCATGGCATCTTGCTATTACAATCATGTATTTAATCCCGATGGCAGTGAAATATTGGTTTATATGTTCATTCTGCTATGGTCCCATTGTTTCACATACTATCTTTGCAGTCGCGAACAAACTTGTGAAGGGTCAGTGGAATGTAGTACTCGATTAACGGTGGACCCTCATGCAGCACTGTACCGAGGTTCACCGACGGGCGGGGCGTCCCATTTGTGAGTGAAGCCAGTTGCCATTTTCACACACTGCCGCACTACATGGATGAATTTGTGATTTCAAGCGGTCACAGATGCCTTTTCGACGTGATGTTGCAAATGAGGAATTCGAAGGACAGCGCTTTCGGTTTTCAGCTAGCGGCGAGGAGACGCCCACAGGTCTGACTGCAAATATAACGTTCTATTGTTTAATGTCCTTGGGACAGGGGCCATGGCGAGAATGCAATGATTGATATGAATAGTATGGGATGCGCAATAGCGTAGTGGACGATAAGGCAGGACGTTCCCAAATACATGTTACTTCACAACACTAGAATTCCGGGCTGGAGCACAGTGGATTTTGCAGACTGCATTACGCACAGACTCAATGGAAAATTCAAATGTTATGTGAGTAAATAATCAGGCGTTTTTATACCGGGATGAGGGAATGATGTATGGATGCATGGACAGATGATTTAATTGAGAGTTTGCCATGTACATGGCTTTTTGGAATCTATCCCCTTCCCCTGCGCTATGTGATGCAGAGCTGCCATAGTGGGACCATCGTCTATCTGCCCTTGTTGAACCCTCCCTGTCTCGACGCGCCTTCAAACACTTGTGTCTATGCACGTTACTAATCCCATCTAATGGATTCTGTTTTAACAGACGCATGCACACAAACACTCGTTTGTAATAGTGTTTTCACCTCGATTTATATAGTTATGATTCGCAAGTGATTTTTGGGTGGAAATAATCCTTTTGAGTGGGCTAGCATGCATATGGCTGTAGATTTAGTGTGATCATTGAAGTGAGTAATACAAATGAAGTTCTGATGCCCGTACTATTCTTTTTCATTTCATTTGGGTGACAGGTATCTCCTCCCCTTTTGCCGCTGCCATCTGTATGCCACTCCTGCAGATGGCTTTTACTCCCGACACCTGCTGCTTCGAGTTAATCAGTGGAGCACCATTACGATCTTATGGGACGATCGCCAATGGGCCACATGCCCTTACGCAGTACTAGTGGCTAGGAGCAACATATCAACCTTTCAGCTGGACTAGTGCCTACCTAATGGGACGGCCCTGCGGTTCTAGGCGCTTCCATGTTGCCTTTTTGAACGTGAATGTAGCCCCTGTGTACCATGAAGGAACAGGGCGTCACACAAGAAGAAGCTGGTCATTTATTGCGGATGCAGCCCACAGTAATGAAAAATATTTTGGAGTTTATGACCTAATAGCTGTATGGGCTTGGTGATTTTGATGTGCATTATAATTTTATTCTGATATTAACCGTGTAGCGTTATTCTTTGCAAGTAATGTAGCATATTCCTATTTGTGGAGCGATGTATTGTGAGAAGATCTGCATTGGGTTCCGGCTTCTGAGTATAGTTGTGTGGTACTGTACTGGCCGCGTTTGCCTACGAAGCCCACTAAGGTCAGGGATAGGGGCTGCCATTATGACTGTTTTAATGATGTCATGCTCAGGGGCGGGGGATTAGCTTTTGTGTAACAGATGCCGGTCAGCCAGGTGGATTGGTGGAATGATGTGATTATCAGAAAATGGCTGGTCACAGGTGCCTGTGTTTGCGTGCGTTTCTTGGAGGGAGACTGAGGTCATGTCCATTGGAATAGCTTCTGTATTCGTGCCATCTGTGCCCTGCAGCTCCCATTGGCCTCTCTTGAGATGAGCCTGGCTGCTCAGTCACTCTGCCAACTTGTGTGGTACATGCTTATGCTGATGGTTGGTTTGTTTACTGGCAAGAGTACAGGGCTGGTGCAGTCTCCCTCAGGATACTGCTTTGAATGTTGCCTTACACTGGTGTCAAGCGATGGGGGCCTGTTGTTGTTTTGTCTCATATTTCAGTTCATATTGCTGTACTTGAACCATCACATGCCTGTGCTGCATCAGTACGGCAATGGTGACATGCCAAATATGGATGGCCACTCACAAGGCACTTGGAGCCCCTACATTCATTTGTTCATTGGCATGCATGGGTGACTTGTACATTTCACTGGTTGCATTTTGTAACTTCATTGCACCTACGAGGAGTTGTGCAATGTGGGCAGGGAGTGGTGTACAGGCACTCAGTAGGGCCATTTACGGTTGGTTCACGATGCCGTAATTCTCACCATGGCGGAATGGTACTTTCTGCCATGCTTGATGGCGTTAAGTAAATGTCCGCTAGGGTCAGAATTCGCGTACCGTTGCGCCATGGTGGTAATTACGGTTTTGCATGGCGCGCGTGCGCGTACTTGGTGCAGTTAGCGTTGGCGTTCACTACGGTGTCGCAAATGGCATTGTACTTTACGGTGACGGGTCATAATCGCACCGAGCGGTATTCGATGGCGGTATTACATTTCCGCCATCGTTTTTCGATTTCCGCCAGGGTCGTAATGAGGGCCATGGAAAGGAAGGGCGCTGTCTTTATCCCCCACAGAAGCATTATGGTGACAGGATAGCACTGGAAAGCCATTGATGCCACTAGCATTGTTAAAGATAGCATTGAACAGCTGCATTACTCCACACATGTAACTAGGGAAAGGATTGTTGCAACAATTGTGGAAGACTGGTTCATTCCAAATTTGTTAGAACATGTTGCATTCTTTGTAATGAATTGCATCGTGTGTCAAAAGGTTATGGCTGGGCATGCACTGAGAATGATTAGAGGAGTAATAACTCAACTGAATGGTCCCTTTCATCATTTACATATTGATTATGTTGGCATGCTGCACATATGTAATGGATACAGGTGTCTGATAGTGGTGGTGTGTCCCTTCTCTAGGTGGATCGAGGCTCGGACTTATATACACTCTGGTGCCACTTGCACTTCAAGGTTTTTAGTGTGTGAAGTCTTTCCAAGATGGGGTGTGTGTGAATTGCTGAGATCCGATTATCGGCCACATTTTGTTAATGAAGTGTTCGAACAGTTAGGACTATTATTGAGTATTAAACATACATTTTCTTTTGCTTATCACCAACAAGCAAACAGCGTATGTGAGAAACTCAATGGCCTCCTTAAAGAAAGGACTGCAAAGATATAGCTATCTTTGAAGAAGGGATGGCTATATTGCCTGCCCTTAGCTTTATATGCGCTGAGGAATCAGCCTGGTTCAGACCACTACCTCTCCCTGATTGAACTAGTGACAGAGAGGCAAATGAGAACACCTCTTACACCTCCATCGAGGAGCAGAAGTGATGCCCGGAGTACAGCAAAACAGGTGATGAACTGCACAATTATTTGACATGTATGACCTCTAGCATCTCTCTCATTTCCGATCAACTCAAGTGTCAGAGGAGTCGTCTAAGAACACAGATGAAGACAATCCAGCAACTGAATCTTCTGAACTTGTATCGGCACCTAAACTGTTTGTTGTTGACACCATTCTGATTAAAAATTTCACCTGAAAGTGGCATGAGCCGCGTTTCAATGGTCCCTTTGAAAATATAACCCCCTCAGCAGTAAAAGTCCAAGGCAGGCGAGCTTGGCTTCACTTGACTTGAACGACATGAAATTGTACAATGGCAAGACCGCCCCTCCTCCTCCTATTGTTGCCGATCCAGAAGCAAGACAAGAAGAAGAATTTCAGCGTGTGCAAACTCGATCGATGACAAAGAAGAAGCACGACAAACCAATTCGCTGTTAAATGCAGATATTGCATTTGGACTATGAATCATTTGGACACACCTTATAGATATTATAACAGGAGTGCAAACCTTTGCTGGGAGTCACAGAAAACTTTGAAAATGAACTTTAGAGAAATATTGATGTATCATGATTATGCTTAAACGACAGCACCTAATTAAGAAATGGAGATGAGAGCAATAGCCTGAGTCCTTCCTCACTGAGTATCTATTTGGTTAGCCCCATGGTTGTGACCAATGGGGATGTACGCAGGCTTATATTTGCTATTTTTGTATTTATCCTTCAAGCTTATCCTGCTCTTGTCAGAGAAACGTTGATGTTCGCACTTCTTTACAGGATCCTAAAAATGGCCCCGTGATTAGCAGGTTGTTAACTGTAATCATTGAGCAAATACTGCAACACCAGGAGACATTGCAATTGCAGGAGTAAAAAACTATTTTCATTTCCTTCAATCATCACAATAGAAATGAGGAAAGATGGGGCAAACACGATTTTAGGGAATGGACAAGCACGGCCAGTACCTGGATGGCTAGAGAGGTGGATGTCAATAGTCTTTTGCATATTGTATGCATGTACAATTTCTATTTTTGTCTTTCTTTTTCTCCTGGTTCCCATCCTCTATTTCATTGATCCAAAAAAGGCAGTTATCCCTATGATCTTCCCCGCTAGGAGAACTGCTTTTGACTTGCTTTATGAGTATTACTCAAATCGTTCATTGGGGAGATACAAGAGAAATGCAGAGGAAGATAATGAAGGGATAAACACTTATCTAGATAACATAGCACACCTGGGTAATAACATGTGGAATCAGCACGTGAAAAAGGTGGGAGAGAGAACATCTAAGGAGGGTTGCTATGTGTGTTCCCTAATACCTTATGTGTTAGAAACCTCTAAAATATTCATAGCCAAAGAAGTAGCAGTGAAAAAAGCACATTACCTAACACACCTCGCACTTTGCCTGACAAAAGTACAATTCCAAGGCAGAACAGCATCCATGGTGTGGATGAATAAAGCAAGAGAAGACAATTATGTGCAAGATTTAAATACAAGAGAGAAGCCAGAAACAAGGCATCAGATAATAAAATATGAACAGCCTGGAATAAATTGAACTTTAATCAAGATTGAAGAGAACAAGATTCTGCAATGCAAAGGAAATACGAGAATGTTGGGAAAGAGGTCAACCACAAATCAAAGGAACAGTGCTTACTCGCGAAGGATGTCCTGATGGACTGGTTGTGTGCAAAGCAGCAGCTTTAACCAGACAGTGGGAAGCAGTTGTGGCAAATACAGAAAAAGAATGCAACGATCAATGGCCAAAGATTGCAAGAGTGTTGACATGGGTCGATGACAAAGGAGGACCAGTGCAGATACAACCCCTGAAGGATGCATCCTTATGTTTCAGAAATAAGGGTACAAGGAAGGTTGCAGAGAATCCCCAGTGTGGCTGAATTGTTAATGTACCAGGCATGAAGGAAGTGACAGCCGTCCTGATGGATCATTATTGGGCTTGTAGGTCCAGAGCCTACATGAAGCTGCCCAAGGACTGCAGAGGGACGTGTTCCTTAGTGCTTATCCATGTTCCAGCATTAGTGACTCCTCAGAATGACCTGAACATTGGAGAATTTCCAAATGCAGATGCCCATTTAAGAAGAAGAAGATTGTTCAAATTTCACAATCGAACAAGGAGGGAGAATTATTTCTCAGCTAAATCAATAGAAGCCTTTGATGCTATCCCATATGAGCACAGGTTGTTCAGCAAGACTGCCTCAATATTTAAAGGTATCTTTATGCTTGGAATCCAGATTATGGCAACGCCAAATGGTTACAGATTATTAGATGGGAACTTCTGCAGACCATCAACACCACCATAAAGGGATTCAATGCTATCAGGGAAGAATTGAGGGCCATACAATTAATGACCCTACAGAACAGATATGTCCTTGACATGATCTCAGCGATGGATGGAGGAGTTGTGGCAAAATCAGGCCATCATGTTGCATGTTCATACCTTCTCATGATGACGTAAATAGGACCTTGACAGAGGCCATAACCTTGCTGACAAGCCTGCACAGCATAATGGAAGATGAGAGAGAGGACATGACAGATGACAGATGGTTTGCGTCTATTTTCTAATGGGTTCCACAGTGGATGGCAAACATCTTCAAGTTTCTCGGAGCAATGCTAGTGATGGTGATGTTTGGATTCTGTGGGACCAGGATAATAATTACAGTGCAAGAAGACAGCGAAGAAGACAGTAGGAATGAAGATCATGATCTATGTCAAATCAGGGTTGAAACTCAAGGAATTGACAGATGAAGATATCAGAAAATACATAGAGGCCAGCATCGGAGCACCTGAGGATACAAAGTTCCTGTATCCAAAGAATCACAAGAAGTACGTGGGAGGCTCTACTGTAATCCGAATGGACAGTGCAGCTACATGATCTGGAATGTGGACTAACATGTAAAAACAGCAGGATCCCTAAAAGGAAGGATGAAGATTTGGACCCTGAAGAAGCACTTCTTCAAGAGAAGAAATAAAAATGTGGAGGTTAATGAAGGTGTGGTTGATGAATCAACCAGAGGGGGGAGTGTAGAGGAGCAGCCAATTGCCCCTGTAGGAAGTCCCGCCCCCCTACTACCTGTATGCTAGTAGCCTGAAATAGTTCTATGCTTGACACCAGTAGTTGTGACTATTCCGTGGCAAATCTTCGAGAAAAGGTATCCACTAAGAAACCCTATCAGATGTATTCCCAAAGAGATGACGATCCCCAAATGAATATGAAAAAAGGAGAAAGAGAAGTTGGTGACATCACAAGAAACGAGAAGACTGGCTGAAGAAGAGAATGTATGGACCTTATAGAAACTGATCACAAAGTAAAGAATCAAGTACATTTCTATGTGCGAAACAAAGGTTTCACGTGTGAAGAGCACTGCAGAAAATGCCATCAGTTCAATAACTGTACAGATGCAGCACCGCAAAAAGACTAAGTGATCATAGAAGCTGGCTATACATAGTGAATAGACTGCAGGCGAAGCCTCCAATATATAGAAGCTGGACATTGGTGTCACAATTTTAGTAAGTTCAAACCCATGAAGAGAAGGCTGAAAGTTGTGTCACAGCAGAGAATTAGCTGGGAGCATGGAAGAATCAAGAAGGGCTGTATGGCCTGGTGTCAAGACTGAAGGCAGCCAAAGACTGGGTATCTATTCTTGAAGGCGAGAAGTGAGAAGCTGATTCATCCCTTGTTAAGGTGCAACGAAAGAACACCATGGGTGCCAAGTTTTATTAATTTGAGACAATTAAATTTAAATGCTGCAAAATTGGCTGAATTGCGGTCTCATCTCACATGAGCTGAGGATGAAAATAGAGCTGGGCACACAGTTCAAGAACTGTGTTAAGTGTGTGCTCACACTCCCTTATATTCCCAGAGATGAGAATACAGTGCAAGGCCAAGTTCAAAGACAATCTACATGGCAGAATGTTTGGGTGATTAAAGATGTTGGGCTAATTGCGTGGGGAGGTACAGTCCAGTCCATCGCCTGACACCTGGGTCTGAACTCACATGCTGCTAAGTGAACTGAATGTTTCAGACATGGCACAAGCATGCCAACCAATTGTAGAGGGCCATATAACGAAGCGCCCTATAGTTTGAGAGCCAATGGAGTACAGTGTTTCTAATAACTATTGAAAATGACTTGCACTAGGGGTGGGCATGAGTTGTCCACCTGACTGGAGACTTTTTTATAGAAAGGAGACTTAACCACCGAAGTTGAAAGCGGAATGGGTAGCTAGGTCTGGGAAAGCTTGAGCTTGTGCTGTGCTCTGGAATCACACCTTGTACCGTGCTCAAAATATGGAGAAGGTAGAACCCCCAGCTAACACACACTGGCTTATTATTTGTGAACAGTTCTTTCTTTCCTGTGAACCCTATCCCACACTATTTGTTTGCATTTAGCGTAAGGATTGGCAATAGGTTTTCTTCGTTTAGGCCCTATCATTTGACAAGACGTCATTAGGACTGCCTTCTTATTATTAGATGGTCGTAGCTTGCTCCCATCATAGATATAGGTTTAGAATAAGCATTTTTTCCAACCCAAATATACAGTTTAATAAACACCCTTGAACTGTGGTCACTTGTGGCTGACTTTGCTGTTGTTACCATGAGTTCCTTACAGCTCACACACTGGGAGCACTGGAGATTCTTTGTTTAAGTTGTTCTGTGTGTACCTGCAGAGCGCCTGTCTGCTGGCTGCGCATGAGCAGGCTCAAGGGGGGCACCCCACACAGTTGAGGAAAGAATGCTGGCTGCTCTCACGTTGCTATTCAGGACATGTACATTTTTTAATTCATGAATTGATAAAAAAAATGACCTTACATAAAATGGATCAGACATTTGTATAAATCAATAAATCATTCATGAATCATCATACAATGCATGTAAAGATCACAGGCCCTTATAGAAATTGCTACCACAGACTTATTCACGTAAGTAAGTGATTCTGTTTTGTAGTGAGGCTGGTAGGCACTGGTGAGCAGCATGAGAAGCTCGCCCTGGCAGCCTGTGTGTGAGGCTTGTACTGATGCGGAGCACTTCTGTGTCCATCGCTTTCATCGTGGACCATTTAGGAGAATATAATTTGCACACAAATTACTTAGATGCCCGTCACCCCACCAAGAAGCAAAGAGATTGAACCACCTCACCCTTCCAGTAATGCAGATGCTCCTTCACTTAGCACCAGCTTTATTCAGCCGCTGAAATATCCTAGAGGCTGATTGCAAAATGTATGCAAAAGGCAACTTTCTCCTGCTGAGAGCGGTCCTGCTACTGCACACACATCTGCTGCCCTCTCAGGAACGGGTCTGTCTTTCACATGACCCCAGGCAAGCATTGCTCGCTTACTGGGCTGCCTGCAAGATTGCCTGTTTGGCAGAAGAGCGGGACTCTGCATAAACACTAGGAGGAGAGCTGTGAACACCTAGTCAGTACACAGCAAAGGAAAGCACCGTTAAGAGGGGAAAGCCTGTGGGTAGGTGAGATGCCATGCAGCCAGTTAAAAGTATGCTAAAAACAAAAGTGTGTTTCATAGGCATTTTCTTCCCTCTTGTTCATAGTTGTGACAAGTCATATGATAATGCAAAACTTTAGGCTTCATTTCATTGTAAATCAAAACAAAGCAAAAAAACTCCCAAAATGCAAATTACTTTAACTATTTTAAACAATGAATCATTTTATTTAGAAGATGCATGGTATCTTTCCCATTCAAAGATGGCCACTAGTTGTGGCTCTTTTCCAGAGAACTTCCTTAGAGACAGTCATCTGGCTAAAAAAACTAAAAGAATTCCGAGATGGGCAGGAAATGGTGGAATAAGCCATAGGGATCACATTGGCTAGGAGCAGGTAATCGGAGGGATCACAACTGTGCATCCCTCCTCAAATGTTATCTCCATTGGAAAAGCATTACAGACCCTCATTCAAAGTCCATATTTGAAGCTATTATGTTAATGACAATAGTTGTGGCTTTAAAGGTAGCCCTTTTAGCGTCACCTAATGGCCCAAACTAAAAAAGGTTATTGAAAGTACTCTTGGAGTTCTGTGACTTTATAAAGGAACTTTGCCTTCAACCTTGTTCCTCTATTTGGTCACAAAATTCCTTGGTGACTTGCAATATTCTTATAATTCACAGCAGGGGTACATTATACCATATATAATCTGCAAAGATAACAGAAAAACAAGCATTGGCAATGCCAACTGTCTTACATTTGTGAGAAAGGCATTTTGCAGGCACTGCCACAGTGGTATTAATTGGCCATTGATGATTGCAGGTGCAAAATGGTGCGAGTACCTGGGTATCTAATAACAGTGCCTGGCAAATGCCTAACACTTATACACATGCCAAAATTGTTGCCTTTTATTATTATTATTATTATTATTATTATTATTATTATTATTATTATTTATTTTAATTATGCGCCACATGCCCATGGTCTTTAGAGCAAACAAATAACAGATAGTGGCACAAAGCTAGAATGTCAGACAATAGGAAGCCAAGGAGACAAAGGCGCCAGCTCTCTTCAACTTGGTTTGAAGTTGAACAGAAACGTTTTGATAGATCTTTTTAACTCGAGCAGGGATGAGGATGTCCTCAAAGGAAGTGGAAGAGCATTCTGTTCTTTTGGTGCTTGCACATTGAAACTTGTCCCACCAAATTTCATCAATTTAAAGCGTGGTTGCAAAAGCTTGTGGTTAACACTAGAATGCAGATTTTGCCTGGGTGGGTTCGTTTATCAGGCGGTTAGTTACGTATTGGGGAGCAATGGCAGTCTGATATTTGTATGTTAGTGATAGCAATTTGTGGGTAATCCTGTGCTTGATGAGAAGCCAATGCAAGGCCAGTCTAGATGGAGTAACATGGTCTCATTTGAGTAGGCCATGAACGGCTATAACAGCCCTATTTTGTGCAGTCTGCAGAAAGTGTAATTTGAATTCGTATTTTCCAATTAATATACTATTGCAATAGACAAGTCTAGTGTTAACAAGGGCAGTGGCCAGGAGAGATCTGCTTCCAAAAGACAAGTAAGGTCTTTTTTGATGCAGGAGCTTTGTAACGTAGCCACAGAAGGAACAGAGATGAGAGACGTGAGGTTTCATGGACAACTCAACATCCCGGTAAACTCCCAACATCTTGAACTGTCTAACCACAGGGATCTCGCTACGCATGATAAAGAAAACACTTGTAGAGAGGGTCCAATTTCTTCAATTGGGCTTCTGAAGCTCTGTCTTCTTGTCATTGAGGGCGATAGAAATGACAGCCATCCAGGATTGGATGGCGGTATAAACCCCATTCAGGGTCTCAGTGTCTTGTGCATAATTACCCGATAACACACACACAGGCTGGTTGTCATCGATGTCATCTGTGTACTGTAGACCCAGATTATCCAAGAGGTAGAGAAAAGGCCTGATGTATATATTGAGCAGGATTGGCGACAAGCATCAGCCTTTCAGCACTCCACAGGTGGTGATGGTGGGAGATGATTGAGCCTTCTCAATCGCCACTCTAGACGTTGTAGGATCCAGAAAGCATCAATCCACTGGGCAGTGTCAGGAGTCAGACATGTGAGACGAACACTTAGGTATAAGCTTGTCAAGAGTCGCCATTTTAGTAAATAAAAAGAGGTAAGTTAAACTCCTATCTTTCCCTAGCCCAACAAAGGTTTCCCTACCTGACAAACTAAAGCTAAAGGAAATCAACGTAATGTCCAAAATATCTGTCCCTCACACTAAAACACACAACAAAATCATAAAGGAATCATCTGTCAATGTAACTTCCTAAAATAACATATAAGTTCAAACACAAAAGTTATAACAAAGGAATCCTGTGACCAGGGTTAGATCCCCTTCCCAACAATCAACTTAGGATGTTTCCAATTAAAGTTCAGTTTCAGAAAAGTAATTTTCACAAGCCAGGTTTCACTCCAGTAGAAATGAAAGATCTTTTCATTAAATATGTTCTTCACTGGCAAAATGACTGTCTCAGTTCAAAAGGTTTTCCACACTTTTGAACAATGGTTAAAGTTTCTACAACCTTCTGCTTGATAAATCAAAATGACTTTCTCTTCATATGTCCAATCAAAGGTCAAGGCAACTGTTCTCTGAAGATCAAGCAATTATTATTGCCTAATTTTCCTTATTTGGAAACAGCTTCTTAGTCAGGATGGTTATACAACAGTTCATTAAGCAATGTAATGGAATTGACACTTCTTTTCTGCCACAACTTTATACCACATTCATAGTACTTCAAGTTATCTTCTTCCTGGTCCACTTGTCTGACAGGACTAACCACCAATTGTCCCCTTCCTGGTTTACTCTCCTGCCAGGACAAACAAACTCCCACGTGTACTACCTGTATTCTGTGGTAAGGCGTGTTAGCACAATTGACATAAATCTTCTTTCTCCAACATGCTATGCAAAAGGAGAATACATCTCTCATTGATCTGTTTGCCACACGCAATGCAGGCTACACTTCTCTCCCTCTTGTTCCTTGCTACAAGGAGGTATTTTCTCCTGCTCTATCAGATTTTGTTTTACACAACCTTTTGGCTGTTGTTAATGTGGTTTACAACTCCCTCCCTCGAGGTATCTTAATATGGGATTATTGAATTCAACTTGCCTTGTTGTCACTCTCAGCTTTCTTTGGCTTTGGCAATGTAAGTTACAGTGTTCCCTTTTAAGACATCCCTCTTCAGGGAAGTTGTATCTCCTTTGTTTTGTCAATGGCCCTCTTTGGCAATGCAGGATATATTACTCCTTTATTGGCTATTCCTCAGTTTGGCTTTGCCAATGCAGGTTACAAAAATCTCCAATCTGACTTCTCATGATAGGAGAGATGTGCTCAGTTTACTTACATTCAACTGTTTGGTATTTAAAAGTACTCAGCAATCTTCCTCAGAGCACCCCATGGTCAGCTGCATTAGGCCAACTCAACAGTCTTTCCTGGCATCTCCTGCTGATACACTGACTCCACTTCTTTGTTCGTCTGGACTTCTGCAGAGTTTGACAGCTTCTGCCAGCCTGCCACTTCTCCCACAGACGGTAAACTGAGCATGTACAACCCTGGATGCTCACCGTTGAGCACCACTCACTGGAGCGGGTTGTAGAATGTTGGGAACTTCTCTCTCCCTATGGGTCACCAGCATTGATACTGCTTCCCGTTGCACATCCTCTGCATTCATCAAAGATCCCGACCTCCATTAGGCTCCCCAAACAGCTTCCGGCTGTCAGTACAGCAGTGAATTCAGTCCCTGCTTTGTCCTACTGCTTCTTCTGCTTGCCCCGCTTCTCTTCTTGACTCACACCTGACAGGTCTTTAAATCTTTAAAGGTCTCACTCAGGTATGGGTTATTAGGACAACTAGACCACACATTACACTTTGGCAACTCTTTATCCCTCTTCCTCATCCCGACTTGAAGTTCATAATGTTCCTAGTTGGTTTAACATCAGAATCCTCAATTCTACAATAGGCCATTAAAAATGTATAGTCTTTAGGGAAATTATTAAGGGGGCTTTCCCTTTCTTCCTGACCTGGTTCCCCTCCCATGTGATTCTCCTACAGACTAACAACCCCAAGGACAGAATCAGGTAGTGTCTGCCTTTCCCTGGCCACATGAGAAGGTTCCAGGCCAGGATTTTTGGGATGATCACCTCTGAATCATCACATCAGCCATCTCTGAGCAACATGCAATGCCCATCAGCCTATTCATCAGAAGTTTGTTGTCAACCAGATTGAAGGCCGCTGAGAGGTCCAATAACATTATTAATGCAGCATGGCCTCTCTCCACAATATGGGTGATGTTAGCCTTAAGATCCAATAGGGCTGTCTCTGTAATATGTTTGATCTAAATCCAGATTGTCGGATACCTAAGATGTTGTTAGTTTCTACAAATTCCTGGAGCTGCAGATATGCAACCCGGTCAAGAATTTTGAGAAGGTGTGGAATATTTGTGATGGGACGATAGCTTCTTGCCAGGGAGGGGTCAAATATTATTTTCCTTAGCAGTGGAGTGATTCAGGCCTCCTTAAGAGTTGAACAAACTAGACTATCTCTAAAGGAAGCATTCACAATCTTTGTGATCCATGGAACAAGCTTATCGAGAGACCCTTTGAAGATGTTGACTGGGCAGGCATCTCCAATACACAAACTTGGTTTCAAGTTAGAAACTATACAGGGGATTTCCGCTTCGGTACATTGTTTAAGTTCTAACTCAGGTAGAGTAGAACTACCAGTGGGGTCAAAAGGTGTACACAAAAATTCAATGTCCAGAGTGGAACCCTTGAGGCTCTGCTATTGAGCTGTAATAACCTGTTGATGACCAACGATTTTACTTACAAACTTGTTCTGTACTTCCAGGAACCAAGCTGCATTACTGATAGGTAAAGGGAATGCTGGAGCTTTGCCCTCAATCTCTTTCAGGATTTTAAAGAGTATAGGAGAGCTTGACCATGCGTTATCAATTCTGGTATTATACTCTTTGGATTTAGCCTCAATGATGACATGTTTGAATCTTTGCACAGATTCCTTGTAAACACTTACAGTACTGGCGTAGGGATGTTTCCTCCACTCCCGTTCCAAGGCTCTTTTCTGTTTTCTGACCTGAATAATGTCGTCACCAAACCAAGAATTCCTAATGTTCTCTGGTTTGTTCTTTTGGGGGTTTTCTGGTTCCAGGAATTTAATAGTAGAAGAAATGGCAAGTAACACATGCAATACCAGGTCATTGGGATCATCAAAGGACTCCAGGTGATCTAGATTAGCAGTTAAAGGTGCAGAGAAGGCAGAGGCTATAACATTCTTAACATTTCTCTTGTTCAGTATTCCAGGTTGTTTGTCCAACCTAGGTGGTTTTGATGGTAATAGTGCTGATAGATTGACTATTGCATGGTCTGGCCATGGACACAGCATTATGGTAATGGGAGCAGTAGGGAGGTTATGTTTTAACACCCAATATAAAGTGTGGCCATCTTTGTGGGTTTGCTCCTTCACTAGTTGGATATAAGAGCTAAAAGTAGTGCTGATGCTTCAGTTTCCTGTTTATCCTCTGCCTAAAGATGGAAGTCACCTAGCACAATCACTGGTTATTGGGGCTTAGAGATGTTATTGAGGAGAGCATGGAGACATTCTTCGAACAAACTGAGGAGAGCATGGAGATATTCTTCAAACAAACTGTGGCATATGCTTAGGAAGTTTATATAGAGTGAGAACACTTATTGATATATTCTGGTTAACCTTCAGTTTTACCAGAATATTTTTACCAATATTCACTAGTTGGATATAGCCATGGCTCCAAGAGCTAAAAGTAGTGCTGATGCTTCAGTGTCCTGTTTATCCTCTACCTAAAGATGGAAGTCACCTAGCACAATCACTGGTGATTGGGGCTTAGAGATGTTATTGAGGAGAGCATGGAGACATTCTTCAAACAAACTGAGGAGAGCATGGAGATATTCTTCAAGCAAACTGTGGCATATGCTTAGGAAGTTTATATAGAGTGGGAACACTTATTGATATATTCTGGTTAACCTTCAGTTTTACCAACATACTTTCACAGTCCTTAAGATGTATAGTATTGATTGGGTGGCATTCCAAATGTTCCTTAACATTAAGGGCAACCCCTCCACCTCTCTTCCTGTATTGATCTGACCTTAACATCTTTTAGCCGGGTGGGAGGGCATGGGAGGCTGCCACCGGAGCTGCCTCCTGCAGCCTCATCTCTGTCACAGCAAACATATCCGGCTTAGATGTAGCTGTCATGACCCACAGAACGCGCCCCTTCTGGACTTCCTGGTCCTTATCGCGACGGGGCTTGTAGTCATTGTTTCTTCCAATATTGCTGTATCACATGACACGCCTCGCACCAGCCTTCACGGCGGACGTTGTACGTCCCATAAATGTGCCACGCCCCCATGGCCCCGCGCGTCTCAATGCTATTGCGAAGTAGCGACCAGACTTGTGCTCCATAGCTCACGGTATTGTATCCTTTGCTTCTTCCAGCTTACCCCATCCTAGTCCCTTTCCTTCCTTTCTTGGTTCCTAGACTCGTGTGCTTGTTGCGCACCCTGTTACTTTCCCGGACTCCTGGATCCCTGCATCCCGGAACCTTGAACGCACGCTGGAGTCGGAAGAGACTCGTGCAGCTTTATTCAAGACTCAATCAGTTTGCAAGAAGGCATCGACCAAGAAATCCAGCAAAGATCGAACTTAGGTGAGAAGGGGGGAACTCCTTGACAGTTTGAGACGCCACCCGACCAAACTCGATATGGACATGGAAGCGGCTGTCCAGGATTTGATGCGTGGCATGCAAGAGCTATCAACCGAGGTGCAGAATCTAAAGGCGGAAAACGCCGCTCTCAAACAATTAGTTCTATCCCATGATTCTGCCACAAAAGAAAGTGTATTGCTGGGCGGCATAGTGGACAAATACGATGGCTCAGCAAAAACCCTTCGTGGATTCATGTTTGGTCCACTTTACTTATAAGCCCTATTACTTTTCAACTCCCAGGGCTAAGGTGGGGTTCATAATTTCCCACCTTTCAGGAAATGCCTTGACCTGGGCTAAGCCCCTCGTTAATTCCAGCGATACTCTTCTGGATGACTATGATGGCTTCATACAAGCCCTTAAAACCATGTTTGACCGTCCAGAGCAGGTCTATAGTGCCCAGGAATGCCTGTTAGACTTCCAGCAAGGATCCCAAGATATGCTCACCTATGTTACCCGATTCAAGCAATTAGTCAAGGAAGCTGATTGGTCCCCGGAGGCTAGTTTTACCCTTTTCAGGAGAGGACTGAATGAGGAGATTAAGGGTGAGTTGGCCAGAGTGGCTCGCCTAAACTCATTTCAGGCACTAATGGACCTTGCCTTGCAAATAGAATTTCCGCATCCAGGAAAGGAAGGCAGAGAAGAAGAAATCCAGAGATAATCCTCCAAAGCTGTCTTTCGAGAATACCACCAAGACGGACACAAACCCAGGCTCAGTCTCTGAACCAGAACCCATGCAGATAGGAGCTTTCCGTGGACCTATATCCCCGCAAGAAAGAATGAGAAGGATTCATACGGGGTTGTGCATGTATTGTGCCTCAGACAAACACTTGGTTAGGGAGTGTCCTCTAGCCCCTCCTCAGCCTTCGGGAAACGCCAGCTCCCGATCCTAGATGGAGCAGAGCTTCGGGAGAGAGATGTTTGCTCCACATCAATTCCATCCTTGAACTCTCCTGGACAAAACAATTTGGTGATACTACAGGCCTTCCTGTCGCCCTCCAAGAATAAGACCTATCCCATTCTGGCCTTGGTGGACTGCGGAGCTATGGGAATCTTCATTGATCAAGACTGGGTTGTTAGTCATCATATTCCGTACGAGACACGAAGCACCATGCAGCCGGTGGAAGCAATCGACGGAAGACCCCTCTCTTCAGGACCCATAAACCTGCAGACAAAAGAGATCCAACTTTCCATAAACCATCACCAAGAGCGGATCACATTCGACATCATTAAGTCAGTCCATTACCCCATGGTATTGGGTATGCCGTGGTTACAAAAGCACAATCCGTATATCAATTGGACAGCAGGATCACTATTCCTGGGCTCAGAGTTTTGTATGTCCCACTGTCTATCCCTGGATCCCTCCTCGACACCACCTAAAGAACCACTAAGAGACCAGAAACCCCCACTCATGGTTTCCAATATCATACAAGTCCCAGAGGCCTATCAGGGATATGCTTATGTATTTTCAACTGCCATAGTCCAGGCCTTACCCCCTCACAGAACAGAAGACTGTGCCATAGATACAGATCCCTCAGCAGTGATTCACTTCGGCAGAATGTTCATTCTTTCTGAACCTGAGAAAAAGGCCTTCCGAGAATACCTGGACACCAATCCTGAAAACGGCACCATAAGAACCTCAAAATCTCCAACTGGTGCTTCGTTTTTCTTCATTCCCAAGAAGGACACCAAGGAACTCAGACCTTGCCTCGACTATCGTGGCTTAAATCAATGCACCCTCAAAGATCGGTATCCACTGCCCCCGGATATCCTGGAAGCTGTGAGAGGCGGAGTAATATTCACGAAGTTTGATCTCTGGGGTGCCTACCATTTAATCCGTGTCCGGGAAGGAGACGAATGGAAAACAGCCTTTAGAACACCCTTTGGTCACTATGAATATCTAGTCATGCCCTTTGGACTAGCTAATGCCCCCGCAGTTTTTCAACGTTTTATGGATAGGGTGTTTTCTGACATGTTATTCCTCTTCGTCATTGTCTATCTGGATGACATATTGATCTTTTCCAAGGATCCTCTAAAGCATGAAGAACATGTAAAGGCAGTGTTACAACGACTCCGTGAACACCAACTTTTAGCCAAACCCAAAAAATGCTTTTTTCACGTTACGTCTGTTCACTACCTAGGATTCATACTTAGCCCAGAAGGAATTGGTATGGACCCTTCAAAGGTCAAAGCCATATTGGCTTGGCCCGCTCCCACATCTGTGAAAGAAGTTCAATCCTTCCTGGGGCTTGCCCACTTCTACCGGAAGTTCATTTCTACCTTTTCCGAGATCGTTCAGCCGATCGTTGCTCTCTTGAAGAAAGACACCCCCTTTATCTGGTCTACACCGCAAGATAAAGCATTCCAACGATTGAAGACAGAGTTCATGCAAGCCCCCATCCTGGCCCAACCCGACATAAATCTCCCATTCCTAGTGGAAACGGATGCCTCTACCTACGCCATAGGAGCGGTCTTGAAACAGGTACTTGAGGATAAACTGGAACACCCCATTGCTTACCTCTCACGAACCCTGACTCCCAGTGAGACACAGTATTCCGTCCTGGAAAATGAACTGTTAGCCATCCGCCAAGCCTTCACTGAATGGCCACATCTACTTCTGGGTGCTAGATATCCAGTTCAGGTCCACACGGACCATCAGAATCTTCAAATTCTACAGTCGTTGGAGTGCAGGAACAGTCGTCAGGAGCATTGGGCCTACTTCTTTGCCCAGTACCAAAATACCAAATCACTCATGTTCCCGGATCACAAAACATGATTGCTGATGCCTTATCTCGACGTCCTGACTATGCAACCACTGAAGACAAGGACTTTCCTAAGATGTTTCCCCACATGATCTTTGTAGCTCAAGCAGTCAACCTCCTGGAAGAAATCCGAGTGCAAACCCAGTCCTCTGACCTCTGGAAGGATATTTCAAGGAAGAATCCATGGAACCTAAGAGTTAAGGAAGGATATTCATTCAAGGACAATGCACTGGTCATTCCTACACAGAAATTACAACAAAGAATGATAAATCTCTGCCATGATACCCTTCACTCTTGACATCGTGGCATAACTAACACCCTCCGTCTTATACAAAGACCGTTTTGGTGGCCTGGAATGAAGACCGACGTACATCAGTACATCAAAGCTTGTGCTGTCTGCAGTCAAAACAAACATGATAACAAGAGACCGGCGGGTCTTCTACTGCAACCATCGCTGCCAACAAGACCATGGGAATTCATTGCTACAGACTTCATTGTGGAATTACCACCTTCCCGAGGATACACGACCATCATGGTAACCATAGACTTGTTCACTCATATGGCTCATTTTACACCCCTGTGTAAGCTGCCATCCTTGTCCGAGCTTGCTGGAATCTTCCTGGAACACATATTTCGTTTACATGGACTTCCTTCCAAGATCATATCTGATCGAGGACCTCAATACGTCTCTCAATTCTGGAAACATCTCTGTCGCATTTTGGGAATCCAATGCGCCCTTTTGTCTGGTTATCATCCCCAAACCAATGGGGCCACAGAACGTGCTAATCAGACCCTGCAACAGTATCTTCGATGTTTCGCCACCAAGGTTCAAGATGACTGGTCGCTCCTAATACCCTTGGCTGAATTCGCCTACAACAATTCTGACCATTCAGCACTTAAGACCAGTCTTTTTTTTTGTAGCCAAGGTTTCCATCCATCGGTTCTACCCTCTGTTCTCCCTCATCCTACACCAGTACCTACTGTCGACTCCTGGATAGAAACCCTCATCAACGTTCACCAGGAGGCCAAAGAAAACTTAGACAGGGCCAGAACACAGACTAAGAGGTATGCAGATTTAAAAAGGAAACCAGGTCCTTCTTATGCTATCAGTGATCAAGTCTGGTTGTCTTCGAAATTACTACGCCGGCATCTACGGCCAAACAAGTTGGCCCCTGGGTACTATGGTCCATTTACCATCAAGGAAATTATCAATCCAGTTTCATACCGGATTAGACTTTCAGACTCTTGGAAGAGAATTCACCCAGTTTTCCACACATCCTTATTAAAACTCTACAATCAATCCTCCCGGAAATCCTGCCGACCTCCTCCTCTACTGGTCGACAACCAATTGGAGTATGAAGTATCCCGAATATGTGATTCCAGGTATAAACGGGGTCAGCTTCAATACCTGGTTGAATGGAAAGGATATCCTTCTAGTGAAAGAACCTGGGAGCCACTTTCTAATCTCAAGGCCCCTCGACTACTCAGAAGATTTCACCTTATACACCCGGGCAAACCTGGTAGAACAGGTTTTCGAAGGAGGCATGCTGTCATGACCCACAGAACAAGCCCCTTCTGGACTTCCTGGTCCTTATCGCGACGGGGCTTGTGTTCATTGTTTCTTCCAACATGGCCGTATCACATGACACGCCTCGCACCAGCCTTCATGGCGGACGTTGTACGTCCCATAAATGTGTCACGCCCCCGAGGCCCCGCGCATCTCAATGATATTGTGAAGTAGCGACCAGACGTGTGCTCCGTCGCTCGCTGTATTGTATCCTTTGCTTCTTCCAGCTTACCCCATCCTAGTCCCTTTCCTTCCTTTCTTGGTTCCTGGACTCATGTGCTTGTTGCGCACCATGTTACTTTCCCAGACTCCTGGATCCCTGCATCCCGGAACCTTGAATGCACGCTGGATACGGAAGAGACTTGTGCAGCTTTATTCAAGACTCGATCAGTTCGCAAGAAGGCATCGACCAAGAAATCCAGCAAAGATCGAACTCAGGTGAGGAGGGGGGGGACTCCTTGACAGTAGCGAGATGGTCTGCAATCTCAACTCCATGTTGGACGAGAGATCATGTGTTAAGCATGAATATATTAAAGTATGATTCCTGAATAGAACCTTTAACATTAGTGTCTGATGTAATAGGTTTCATCTGTACATTGTTGGTGCTATGAGTCTTTACTTCAGTAGCCTCTTTAATAACCGGAGCAGCATATGCAACAGGATTTTCATCATGAGTAGTTTTAACTTGCTCGGTCAAAATACAATTATGTTTTATTTTTGCAATCTATTTTGGGGCATCCTCAGCCCCTTTTAAGACCTTCAAGTTAGATAGCTTATAAAGCTCAGTGTCAAGGTCAATATTTTTATGTCGCAGTCACCTTTGGTCAGTAGTGGCACTCATAGTGTATAATTTCATGGCCAGGCAATGGGAAACAAACTCAGCGTGTTTTGTATGATGCCAAATGACGTTCTGGACAAGGGTAGTTGTTTTAGGATTATGCATATTGTCCAAGAGTACAAATATGGTAGACATAATTCTGAATCAGAGCAAAAATTGAGGAAAGGGCACACGGATAATACAGTGATACAGTCAGGATAAGATACCAGGAATAATACCTGAAAATGTGAGAATTCCAACCAAGGACCAGCAGTCGATCACAATACACCCACGCAAAGCGTGCACAATGGCACTAACGTGCTGCCGATCGGTTAAAGAAGGCTATACCTGATGGGAATTGTAGTTCGAGGAAACTCCTCCCACACAATAGCGCATGACTTAATCCGGTCAAATAGAGAGCGATAAGTACAAATAATTTATAGAGCAATTTAACGTTCCCTTTGCAGAATGTCAGGTATGAAAAAAGTACAATTTAAAGTTTTGTATTTTAGTGCAAGTTAAATTCACAAATCAGCACTTCAACCACACACACACACACACACACCACAATCTAGCATGCCAATGCTTGTTTTTAATAGGACTTCAGTGATGGACACACACAGTGCTTATAAATTGAGTGCAAAACAAAAGAGGTGATGGCTGGAAGGTTTGGAATGAATTCTCACCTCTGGCATTGCTCTGGGAAACCCTCCAGACCATCGTTCTTCAGCCTGCCAAGTCATTACAAAAGGGGAAAACCCATATGCAAATCTAGCTTGGTCCCACCAAAAAAGGGGAAGTTCAGTCCAAACTGCAAGTTCACATGCTTTCTGCATGAGACCACAAGCATCTCCAGACATGTTTCGGAATCATTGGCATTATCAGTGAGAAGTAGCTTGGTTCTCTAGGCGCAGCAGGCTTGGGACTCATGTCTGGGCACATCTGGCCCACTTAGGGTGACTTATGCAAAACAAAAGAGATGCTGGCTGAAAAGTTTGGAATTATTCCCAATCTTTGGCATTGCTCTGTGCAACACTCCAGACCATCGTGTTACAGTAGGGGAAAAACATATGCAAATCAGGCTTGGACCCACCCCAAAAGAGGCAGACCAGCCCAGACTGCTAGTTTACATCCCTTCTGCATGAGATCACAAGTATCCCCAGACATGCTTGGGACCTCATCTGGGCATACCTGTCCCACTCGGGGTGATTTATGCAAAACAAAAGAGGTGATGGCTCGAAGGTTTGGAATTAATCCTTACCTGACATTGCTGTGGGCAACCCTCCAGACCATTGTTCTTCAGCCTGCCAAGTCATTACAGAAGGGGAAAAAACATATGCAAAAGGGACAATCCAGCCTGGTGTGCTAGGTCACCTCCCTTAGAATTCTTAACTCCCTATTTTAGCCATCCCACAACCCTAAGATGTTTCCATTCTATTGCAATTTAATAACATTATTTGCCATATGCCAGGAAATGTTTCTGTATTCTGACCATTTGTTTTGAAAATGTCCCATACTTTTTTGCGCCATTGTTCTTAAAAGGGGTGTGGCTAGGTTTGGAAAAGACCCAGGGCTACGCTAATGTTGGAACTGTCGGGACTGTGGGCTAGCCATCCTTTTGGTTGTTGCTCCTGAGATTCTATCCGGGGCTACAACCAAAAGACCAGGGGCTATAGCCCCCTTAGCGCCCCCTAGCAACGCCTCTGGTTCTTAGGCCATTTGGAAATAACTTAAGGATTTGTGACTTTACTCTTTTCTGTTGCAACTTTTATAGCTCAATTTCCGAATAAAGCGAGTTTTGGAGTTGAAGTATATATACATCGAAATGATGATGAAAACTAATACTGAGTAAAAGCATTCATCATAATGATCGCACCTCAATTCCTTCAGTCCTGATGGTCAATAAAATGGAGCGGCCACAGGTTAACATGCTTTTGACCCAAATGGAACACACCCAAGGGATGAGTTATAGTCAAACGGATGGCGCAATCAAATAAGTCGATCCAAGTACTGCATGCGATGACTGAGGCTGCTGTGGTTTCGCGCTGTATTTGCGTTGCAGTCCAACTTTCTCTCTCACCCATCCATCAACCTCTGAAATGTAAACCTACCCAAATGCATAGCGTTGCTAACGTGCATATACATTATTATGCCACTTTTCCATTGCAAGCTGCTGCTGTATGGAACGTTTTCCAATTTGTTTAATGAAAAATGGCAAGCCTGCCATTTTAACAGTCTGTTGAACATGATGAATGCAAGCCGCCAATCAATATGTATATGTACTAATGTCAGCTTCATCAAGTTGGGAACAAGCAAACGCTGCCAAATGTCCCTTGAAATTCCTTTTCTGCTACCCGAGTTCCTTATCATTTACACAATTTACAACATTTCAAACGGAATAGCGCATTTTTCCACTACATTTTAGATTTGCTCTTTGAATGGGTAATGAATTAGGCAAGCACTAAAATTCCACCATTAATTTCCTTAAACAAGAAGTCAACAACAAACACAGAACTTCCAATTAATATCGATGCTATGGAGAGATAATTCATCTGTTGTGCAGAACGTGGATGTGTTTAGGAGTATATTGAGTAATTGAGCCGTTAAGTGTGCTGGTCCGGATTTTATTTCAGTTAATGTCGAGAAGATTGCATTGTTATTTTCAAGAAGTGAAAGAGAGTTATGAAGGAACTTTTTATCTGTGGGTTTTGGCACTTAAGGTCCTCTGAGGAAAGCGATTTTGTGTGAAAGAGACTTGGCCACAGATGGCCCTGATATTTTGGAAACACACTATAAACTCGTGCTGGGAAAGCCCAGGAGTGTGATGTGCTCAGGACTCCCGCCTTGTCCTGTGATAAAAATGTGGGGAAGGGAGAACCCAACTGTAGCATCCTGACATATCATTTTTCTTTTCTGGTGTACCTTATCCCACACTCTTTTGTAACTTAGCGGTAAGGGTTGGCAATAGCTATTTTTAGTATAGTCCCTTTTTATTTGACAAGACGCCACTAGGACTGCCTTATTATTATTTGATATTCGTAGCTTGCTCCATCTTAGATTTAGGTTTAGGTTAGGCATTTGTCTCACCCATTATATAGTTTAATAAACACCCTTGACCTGTTATCACTGGTGTCTGTCTTTAATGTTGCCACCATGAGTTCCTTACATATGATGTCAGGAATGGGATGTGACCCAATTGAAACTAATTGGGGAACCCTACAATTTCAAGAACCTAGTCAGAGGGCTTCTAACCCTTCCATTGCCACTAAGGAATTGATAGGTTTTGATATCTGTAGCAGTAGGGAAACTCTTATCCCCCCTGGTAAAAGAGGAATGATTCCCACAGACATAGTTTTAATACCCCTTCTTTGGTGCTATATAAGATTAGCCCCAAAATCTGGCCTAGCCTGGAAGTTCGGGATAGACGTTTTAGCAGGCGTCATTGATCCAGACCTCCGGGGAGATGTAAAGGTTCTATTACAGAACTATGGTGAGATCCCCTTTGAAGTACGTCGTGGAGATCAAATTGCCCAAGGAATTTTGGAAAGGGCTCTATATCCTCAGCTTAAAGAGAGTGAACCAGACGAAACAGAAAGAGGTACCTTAGGCCTTGGGAAAGTTGATAAACCTTTTAACATCAAAGAAAGGAAAGGAGAAGAGCCTTCCATCTTTCCCGACCTAACCTTCACCCAACGAAATGATCCAGCTCTCACTGAAACTTTCCTACAAGCCATCCCGGAAAGTGAAGGCATAGAGAAAGGAAGCCACTTTCTCTTCTTAAAACAAGGTTTAATAAAGACCCAGTTGGTAATACCCAAGAGCCACCAAATGGTTGTGTAGGAGATTTCACATTCCCATGTTACCGTGGGGCATTGAGGACAGTCTAAAACCCACGCTAATATTAGTGGGAAGTTTTACTGGCCACGTATTCACGACGATATAAAGACCTTTTACAAATGTGCAAAATATATCAGAAGACCAGCACTCACATCCCATTACCTGTCCCGCTAAACCTGAAGCATTCCCAATGTGAAACAATACCACACAGCAAACCCTTAAACACCTCCTACCGTATTTCTTCAGGGTCGGCTTTCCGATTTGAAATACTAACCAACCAGGGTTCGAATTCAACTATCAATACCCTAACCACACAACTACTCTCATTCCACCCACATCTTCTCCCTCAGTCACCCTGCTTTCACTTCTCCAGTCAATGCTTCTTTCCCTCCGAACCCTCCCTCTATCACTCTCACTCACACACCATTCACACACACTCAAACCCAACTACCACTCTCTCCCACCAAATGATACCTCAACTTGCACTCTCCTTCTACAATTTTTCTCCATGCTCCTCTGCTCTGTGATTCCTCTGCCTTGTATCTTGGTCTTCTTGTTTCTCTTGACCTCATCCAAACAACCCACACTTTCCTGTTCTCCCTTTTATCCTCCCTCTTTCCCCACCATAGGTTGTTTCCCTCTGATGGTTCCCCAAGCTAAATGCTGACTATCGTTTTCATCGGGGAGGCATTACAATAAAGCAAACATTCAATAGGAGTCTTAAACCCTGACCATTTCCATCCATGGGATGGATGGTCTTCAGCAATGGCGGCCGGCGGCCCTCGGCCCTCAACACCTAACGTCCTAGTTCATGTGACAGTCTCCCAGCTGATTCAGGATGCCTGCTTTTTTAGGGCGCTGGTCCACTGGCCTCTTGCGACTGAGCATAATCTGTTTTATTGATGTTCCAATTGGGGTGTGTCATGCAGTGGCTTGACTGGTTCGGACCGATGAGTGGTTTGTTCTGCCTCTTGCTCACTCAGCTTCATCTTTCCCTTGAAACTCGCAGGCTGTCCCATTAGGGCTGCTGAGATTGTACATCTTAAATGGCAAAAGAGAAAGTAACCTGCCAGAATGGTGCTTTACAGGCATGGGATGATAGATACCGGTACTTTTTTCACACAACCAGTTACAGAGGGAATGGATAGGAACTGGGATCCTTCCAACTCCTACACCCCACCTCTTGGTTAGGACTGGCATAAATCCTAGTAGGCACAGAGTGGCCCATATCCCGTCATGAAAGGGACAGCTCTCTGGCCCTATCACATATCGTTTTCCGTAAATTTGATCATGATTCTTATCAGTCGATAATTGGACAAATCTTAGGAGTATATAGTGGAACCTTCTTTTCCAAATATCAAAAACTACTATACCCACTTTGCAAACCTACAATATCACATTCTAGTAATACATGCAACAATGTTAACAAATTCTTCACAGGAAAGATGTAAAGATTAGAAAATATTTCAACAGCATCAAAGGCTCAGTAAAGATATTAACCCCAAAAAGTCATGCGTTACCCTTAGTTGGTCCAAGTTGAAGACAGTAACTTTAGGAGATCTGACCAGTATCCTCGCCATTATTAAGGCCTCCTGCTATGAAAAGTTAATCCTCCTTGTCTCTATCATGAAAGGCATCTCTGTAAAATGCACGCACAACCCCAAACCATCAACATCTCCTTCATGCAGCTGTTCTTCCGTGTCTCTTTGAAAAACAGCCAAATCCTTTTACTGTTACCAAGGCAATGTCATGAACTACAGAACACGCCCCTTTTGGACTTCCTGGTCCTTGTCTCAACGGGGCTTACACTCCCTTGTACTTCCAACATGGCCGTCCACTGTGAAACACCTTCCTCGCTCTACACCTTGGACGTAGCGTGTTCTATTTTTAGACCACGCCTCTCGCGGCTCAGCGCATCTCAATGCTATTGCCAAGTAGCAACCAGACGTGTGCTCCGTAGCTCGCGGTATTGTTTCCCTTGCTTCATCCAGCCTACCCCATTCCTAGTCCCTTTCCTTCCTTTCTTGATTCCTGGACTCGTGTGCTAGTAGCGTACTCTGTTAATTTCCCGTATTTCTGGATCCTTGCATTCCAGAACTTTGAACTCACGCTGGAGTCGGAAGAGACTCGTGCAGCCTTATTCAAGACTCGATCAGTCCGCAAGAAGGCATCGATCAAGGTATCCAGCAAAGATCAGACTCAGGTGAGAAGGGGGGAACTCCTTGACAGTTTGAGAAGCCAACCGACCGAACTCGATATGGACATGGAAGCGGCCGTCCAGGACCTGATGCGTGGCATGCAAGAGCTATCAACCGAGGTGCAGAATCTAAAGGCGGAAAACACTGCTCTCAAACAATTAGTTCTATCCTGTGATTCTGCCACAAAAGAAAGTGTGTTGTTGGGCGGCATAGTGGACAAATACGATGTGGTGGCAAAAACCCTTCGCGGATTCCTGGATTCATGTTTGGTCCACTTTACTTTTAAG
The DNA here is from genome assembly GCF_040938575.1 of Ambystoma mexicanum. NCBI lineage: Eukaryota > Metazoa > Chordata > Amphibia > Caudata > Ambystomatidae > Ambystoma > Ambystoma mexicanum. The sequence continues at coordinate 62,081,760 of NC_090928.1, forward strand.
CCCTACTACTTTTCAACTCCCAGGGGATAAGGTGGGGTTCATAATTTCCCACCTTTCAGGAAACGCCTTAACCTGGGCTATGCCCCTTGTTAATTCCGGCGATGCTCTCCTAGATGACTATGATGGCTTCATACAAGCCCTTAAAACCATTTTTGACCGTGCAGAGCAGGTCTATAGTGCCCAGGAATGCCTGTTAGACTTCCAGCAAGGATCCCAGGATATGCTCACCTATGTTACTAGATTCAAGAAATTAGTCAAGGAAGCTGATTGGTCCCCTGAGGCGAGTTTTACCCTTTTCAGGCTGAATGAGGATATTAAGGATGAGTTGGCCAGAGTGGCTCGCCCAAACTCATTCCAGGCACTAATGGACCTTGCCATGCAAATAGATTTCCGTATCCAGGAAAGGAAGGCAGAGAAGGAGAAATCCAGAGGTAATCCTCCGAAGCTGTCCTTTGAGAGTACCACCAAGACGGACAGAAACTCAGGCTCAGTCTCTGAACCAGAACCCATGCAGATAGAAGCCTTCTGTGGACCTATATCCCCGCAAGAAAGAATGAGAAGGATTCATACGGGGTTGTGCATGTATTGTGCCTCAGACAAACACTTGGTTAGGGAGTGTCCTCTAGCCCCTCCTCGGCGTTCGGGAAACACAAGCTCCCGATCCTAGATGGAGCAGAGCTTTGGGAGAGAGATGTTTGCTCCACATCAATTCCATCCTTGAACTCTCCTGGACAAAACAATTTGGTGATACTACAGGCCTTACTGTCGCCCTCCAAGAATAAGACCTATCCCATTCTGGCCTTGGTAGACTGCGGAGCTATGGGAATTTTCATTGATCAAGACTGGGTTGTTAGTCATCATATTCCGTACGAGATACGAAGAACCATGCAGCCGGTGGAAGCAATCGACGAAAGACCCCTCACTTCAGGACCCATAAGCCTGCAGACCAAAAATATCCAGCTTTCCATAAACCATCACCAAGAGCGGATTACATTCAACATCATTTAGTCAGCTCGTTACCCCATGGTATTGGGTATTCCCTGATCATGAAGCACAATCCGTATATCAATTGGACAGCAGGATCACTATTCCTAGGCTCAGAGGTTTGTATGTCCCACTGTCTATTCCTGGATCCCTCCTCGACACCCCCTAAAGAACCACTAAGAGACCAGCAAACACCACTCATGGTTTCCAATATCATACAAATCCAAGAGGCCTATCAGGGATATGCTGATGTATTTTCAATTGCCATAGTCCAGGCCTTACCCCCTCACAGACCTGAAGATTGTGCCATAGATACAGATCCCTCAGCAGTGATTCCCATTCGGCAGAATGTTCATCCTTTCTGAACCAGAGAAAAAGGCCCTCCGAGAATACCTGGATACTAACCTTGAAAATGGCACCATAAGACCCTCAAAATCTCCAGCGGGTGCTTCGTTGTTCTTTGTTCCCAAGAAGGACACCAAGGAACTCAGACCTTGCCTCGCCTATCGTGGCTTAAATCAATGCACCCTCAAAGATCGGTACCCACTGCCCTTGATCTCGGATATCATGAAAGCTGTGAGAGGCGCCGTAATATTCACGAAGTTGGATCTCCACAGTGCCTATCATTTGATCCGTGTCCGGGAAGGAGACGAATGGAAAACAGCCTTTAGAACACCCTTTGGTCACTATGAATATCTAATCATGCCCTTTGGTCTTGCTAATGCCCCCGCAGTTTTTCAACGTTTTATGGATAGGGTGTTTTCTGACATGTTATTCCTCTTCGTCATTGTCTATCTGGATGACATATTGATCTTTTCCAAGGATCCTCTAAAGCATGAAGAACATGTAAAGGCAGTATTACAACAACACCGTGAACACAAACTTTTAGCCAAACCCGAAAAATGCTTGTTTCACGTTACTTCTGTTCACTACCTGGGATTCATCCTTAGGCCAGAAGGAATTGGTATGGACCCTTCAAAGGTAAAGGCTATACTGGTATGGCCCGCTCCCATGTCCATTAAACAAGTTCAATACATCCTGGGGCTTGCCAATTTCTACCGGAAGTTCATTTCTACCTTTTCCGAGATCGTTCAGCCGATCGTTTCCCTCTTGAAGAAAGACACCCCCTTTGTCTGGTCTACACCGCAAGATAAGGCATTCCAACATTTAAAGACAGAGTTCACACAAGCCTCCATCTTAGCCCAACCCGACATAAATCGGCCATTCCTAGTGGAAACGGATGCCTCTAACTACGCCATAGGTGCAGTCTTGAAGCAGGAACTTAAGGATAAACTGGAACACACCATTGCTTACCTCTCACAAACCCTGAATCCCAGTGAGACACACTATTCCGTCCTGGAAAAGGAACTGTTAGCCATCTGCCAAGCCTTCACTGAATGGCGACATCTACTTCTGGGTGCTAGATATCCAGTTCAGGTCCGCACAGACCATCGGAATCTTCAAATTCTACCGTCGTTGGAGTGCAGGAACAGTCGTCAGGCGCATTGGGCCTACTTCTTTGCCCAGTACCAATTCCAAATCACTCATGTTCCCTGATCGCAAAACATGATTGCTGAAACCTTATCTCGACGTCCTGACTGTAACTACTGAAGACAAGGCCTATCCTAAGATGTTTCCCCACACGATCTTTGTAGCTCAAGCAGTCAACGTGCTAGAAGAAATTCGAGTGCAAACCCAATCCTCTGACCTCTGGAAGGATATTTCAAGGAAGAATACATGGAACCTAAAAGTTAAGGAAGGATATTTATTCAAGGACAATGCACTGCTCATCCCTACACAGAAATTACAACAAAGAATAATAAACCTCTGTCATGATACCCTTTACTCCGGACATCGTGGCATAACCAACACCCTCCGTCTTATACAAAGACAGTTTTGGTGGCCTGGAATGAAGACCAACGTACAGCAGTACATCAAAGCTTGTACTATCTGCATTCAAAATAAACATGATAACAAGAGACTGGCGGGTCTTCTACTGCAACCTACACTGCAAACAAGGCCGTGGGAATTCATTGCTACACACTTCATTGTGGAATTACCACCTTCCAGAGGATACACGACCATCACGGTTACCATAGACCTTTTCACTCATATGGCTCATTTTACACCCCTGTGTAAGCTGCCATCCTCGTCCAAGCTTGCTGGAATCTTCCTGGAACACATATTCCGTTTACATGGACTTCCTTCCAAGATCATATCTGATCGAGGACCTCAATACATCTCTCAATTCTGGAAACATTGCTGTCGCATTTTGGGAATCCAACGCGCTCTCTCATCTGGTTATCATCCCCAAACCAACGGGGCCACAGAACGTGCTAATCAGACCCTGGAGCAGTATCTTCGATGTTTCGCCACTAAGGTTCTGGATGACTGGTCGCTCCTGATACCCGTGGCTGAATTTGCCTACAACAATTCCAATCATTCAGCACTTAAGACCGGCCCCTTTTATTGTAGCCAAGGTTTCCATCCATCGGTTCTACCCTCTGTTCTCCCTCATCCTACACCAGTAACTACTGTCGACTCCTGGATAGAAACCCTCATCAACGTACACCAGGATGCCAAAGAAAACTTAGAGAGGGCCGGAACACAGACTAAGAGGTATGCGGATTTCAAAAGAAGACCAGGTCCTTCTTATGCAATCAGTGATCAAGTCTGGTTGTCCTCGAAATTACTACCCCGACATCTACAGCCAAACAAGTTGGCCCCTCGGTACCATGGTCCATTTCCCATCAAGGAAATTATCAATCCAGTTTCATACCGGATCAGACTACCAGACTCCTGGAAGAAAATTCACCCAGTATTTCACACATCCCTATTAAAACCACACACCTAATCCTCCCAGAAATCCTGCCGACCTCCTCCTCTGCTGGTCGACAAACAATTGGAATATGAAGTATCCCGAATCTGTGACTCCAGGTATAAACGGGGTCAGCTTCAATACCTGGTTGAATGGAAAGGATATCCTCCAAGTGAAAGAACCTGGCAACCGCTTTCTAATCTCAAGGCCCCTCGACTACTCAGAAGATTTCACCTTATACACCCGGGCAAAACCAGAGGAACGGGTCTTCGGAGGAGGCATGCTGTCATGAACTACAGAACACGCCCCTTTTGGACTTCCTCGTCCTTGTCTCAATGGGGCTTACACTCCCTTGTACTTCCAACATGGCCGTCCACTGTGAAATACCTTCCTCGCTCTACACCTTGGACGTAGCATGTTCTATTTATAGACCACGCCTCCCGCGGCTCCGTGCGTCTCAATGCTATTGCGAAGTAGCGACCAGACGTGTGCTCCGTAGCTCGTGGTATTGTTTCCCTTGCTTCATCCAGCCTATCCCATTCCTAGTCCCTTTCCTTCCTTTCTTGATTCCTGGACTCGTGTGCTAGTAGCGCACTCTGTTAATTTCCTCGATTCCTGGATCCTTGAATCCCGGAACTTTGAACGCAGGCTGGAGTCGGAAGAGACCCGTGCAGCCTTATTCAAGACTCGATCAGTCCGCAAGAAGGCATCGATCAAGGAATCCAGCAAAGATCGAACTCAGGTGAGAAGGGGGGAACTACTTGACAGGCAACCTTCAAAAACCTTTGCCACACATCTTTAAAAGAGGATCATCCCACACAAACTCATCAGGGATTACCAGTCATCTTTCCAACAGCACTGAAACATCAAATGATCAAATCATCAATGCCATGCCACTCAAGTTTCTCAAAGGCGGCACTGTCTATTGATATTGCTTGATTTCTTATCAGAGTTTCACACAGTCAACTATGAAGCCATCCCTCCCACTTTGGGGCTTAATGTTATTGCTCTGCACTGGTTTACTTCTTATGTCACAGACAGATGTCAGATTGTGCTTTTGGGTTCCAAATGATCACACCAATGCCAATTCACCTGTAGAGTCCAACAGGTATCTATCTATTCTCTGCCTGGTTATCTTGAACTTGTATATGAAACAACCGAAGGAAAGCCTTCCCGATCTTAATGTCAGTATATGCAAATCGGCTGATGAAATGCAGATGTGTCTCAGGATCAACTGTGTTCATGATGTAAATCAAAATATTCTCCTGGACCCATGTTGGATATCAACCATCTACCTTAAAGTTAACAGAATATAGCTTCTCTGGTAATTCCTTGAAGCAAGCCTATGTCCAAACATAGATGACAGATGTATTTGTGCCATTCTAAGTCCTTTGGGTTCCTCGTCAATGGCAACTTCTCAATCAAGACACACATTATTTTACACAACTCGGGCAGTTTGTTACTAGCTCTCCCAGCTTTACAATGCCAAGATCGTATTCCTTATAGCAGACTTCAGAACCCCCTTCCAAGCCCTTGTTCTCCCATTCTTCCTGGTAACTCGGGTCCCATGACAGCGATCCAAAATGCTGCAGTTCTTCTCAACGTAGGAGCTAAGAAAATCGACCAAACAACACATATACTCAAAGTGCTCCATTAGCTTCATGTTCAAGGTTGATTTACCTTGAAGGCAGCCTGAATTCCTTACAAGGCTGTGACAGCCAATGACCAACCCTGCGTGACAGAAAAACTCACAATATTCAGAAGCCACTGTGAGCCAAGCCATTTCCAAACCAGAAAATAATAAATTGCAAAAGGGAGAAAACTAGAAAATTAGGAATCCCCCTGCTATTCCCCTAGGCTATGGAAAACCATATCAACCCATGTTAGCCCCTTCTTTTCTGCAATTGAAACAGATCAAACCCCTGCTCTTTAAACAACAACAGAGTGAGCATTGATTATGGCCAACCTTTTACTACTACCTCCTCCCTGATTTACCCCATTGCATTTTGCACTCCTTGCTGCACAACTCTCTGCAGCTCCTGAACTAGGTTTCTACTAGATAAATCCCGAACATAACAAAAGATTCCTTTATTGTGTTCTTCATATCCATGGGACAGACAGAGCTTTGTTGGAATGGCCTATTCCGGGCCTAGACAAGCTAAGGACGGATGGATAGAATTAATGATAAATAAATAAGTGAATACAAAATAAAGCCAGTTAAGTTATCATTATTATAATTATAATTGTTTTTTTATAACGCACTTAATACAGAAGAGGTTTCTAAGCGTGATCCCGGGATTCGAACCTCTGTGCTCTGCATAGTCTTGTTTCCATGACTAGCACCTTGCCACTGAGCTATACTACCCATATTTCCAGCTTTTTGCAGGTTGTCATTACAAATGAACTGAATAAAATTGACCACACCCATATAACGTCACTACTCATTCCCCTTATGGGTTCTTTATCAAACCTTCTAGATATTCCCTGAATCCATTTAGCTTTGCCACTGCTTGTTTCCCTGTGGACTCACTTGATCATGTGCTCTCTGGAATGAACTGGAAAACGCTGATCAGTGAGGCTAGTGTGCCAAGGTTGAAGGCATCCACATAGTGGCTATAACCAGCTTAAACTGGAGTGATGAATGGGATTGCTCTTGAGCAACCAGAAGTCATCATTGGATGGATGTCCAATGCCCCTTAGTGGGAAGTCATCATAGGGCATATTAACCCGGAAATAAACACTAGTTAAGTACTACGTGGGGAGGAATGCATTTATTGTATTGGTGGAGGTGGGATAAATGTGCTAGTGTTCTGTTTCCGAATGTTCTTAAGTTTGGATTGTGTCAGGTGACCATTCACTGCTTGGCAGGTCAGGTAAGTGCAGTCAGTTCCTGTTTGGTGTAGGTTGCTGTTTGCCTTTGCTTGCAAGACAACAAATAAATATGTCTCTATTTGTCATCACTCTAACTTGATGTGTGAACCTTTCCCCCACAGGACCCAATGTGGCCCTTGAGGATTGAAGCAGAACATGGCTCTGTTGGAAACTGATGTTCTCAGCAGCATGTAGAATCATTTTGGGAGTAACTAATCTAAAGATTCAGAGCAAGGATGGTTGGATCTTAGAATCAACGAAGGAATCAAACAGCGATTCGACTTTATTCATCCTTATGGACCCATCATTTTGTGATTTTAAAATTAAAGAAGTAAAATATGTCATGATAAAGCTGGAAAGAGTCTGGTGGTGTTTTCTTTGTAGCTTCTGGTTATATAAAATATTGATTTCTTTGCTCGTCGCTTGGCAGATTTGACCTTTTCCCTGTGCATATGTTGGATACCTCTCATGTGGACTTTCCATATAGTACTGTCAGCTGCACCCATGATTCTATCCGACAAACATGTGTCTCTTCATCTCAACAAGTTTAAGAACAGAAAATGTGATTGCTGTCTGGCTGGTTTGGGTTATTTAAGATAAATAAGGTAAGCATGACGTGTTGGTGATTCTCATGTCGCGTTGTAAATAGTTTGTTGTGGATTTGACTCTTGGCTGGCCATGGACTGGACTGTAATGAAGGTTTTATCATCCTATGGTCTCTTAGTAGTATTGGCTCTCAAGACCCCGTGGCAGCACTCATCAGAGTACGGCATCGAGAGTTATCAATATTTGGTCAAAGTATGGCTTGGTTTTATTGCCACTCTGAAACTTGAGGAGAACCATCTCTGTTTCCGAAAGCACCTCAAGACCTTCCTCTTTGCTTCTGCCTTCACCCCTCCTCTCCCCTGCTTATCTTCTCTCTCCTTGCACCGTGCACCTGGCCTACTCTCTGACTTCCGGGCCCAGGTGCCTGCTCACCCGGCCACCCACCCGCACTGCCTCCTGGCAATCCCTTGCACTGGGGTCTGTAACTTTAACCATACAGCCACCCCCTTTTTCTTGGACATATCAGACATACCCTGCCTGCTGCCTTAAACCCAGCACGTGCCACTTGCTGGCTGCACTACCACTGTTTGTTGCTTTTTATTATTTATTTATCTTATTATTTATCTGTTTTCCTTTGCTACGCACTTTCCACTTCTCCCCCTTCCGTGCACTTTTCCTGTTTCCCTCTCCCATGCACTTGCGCGTTCTCAATGTCACTGAGCCTAGTAAGATCGTTGTTTTGTTCTCCCTTGTTCCCCTCCCTTGCATTGTCGTGCTCTGAAACACTTGTGTACGAGCGCAATACAAACAATATATATATATATCAATATCAATATTTGAAAGTTAACCATCTGAAGTCTGCAGGAGTCAACGAACTACAGAATATTTTGTCTCTGTATTTCAGAGTTGATAAGCTGGACACATTCTAAAGGGTATCAAGTTTACATTGAAATCCTACTTCCTGTTCAATGAACATACCAAGCATTTGAAATCCCTATCAAATATGTTTTTTTTAATTTACTTTTTATGTGAGAATTGATTTATAAAACCTTACACAATTGCACATAAAACATCACCTTATTCAGCAATTTTAAAACACCTATAAAACATTAATAATAAAGGAAAATAGAGAAAAGAAAATTATTCACAAAATCATCCTATTTAGAAAACATTTACAATAATATCAATAAAAATTGAGCAGCACATTTTTACTAAATCCTTTCGAGTGTTCAGCTAAAAATATTAATATCCCATAATGTGGGTCTCTCCCAACTGAACATAAATCAAATTGATTATTCTTACAAAAGCTAATATCAACGATGTGTGATTAGCCTCCAAGAGGTGTTCCCAGAACGAGTGATGTATTGATTTATTAACAAGTTCTTCAGCTAAGCTGGTGCTGTAGTCCCATTTCCAGTAAACCACTGACAAGATGAAAGAAGGGTAGGGTTGGAAGGCTCGCCAGTGGTGATATTATCAAAGGGTTAGTATTTGGCATCTGAAACCACAGAAACAGACTGTTTTTCATCATAGACCACTGCTACTCCACTCCTTGGACTATTTCTGTTATTGGATCGGAATTCGTAGTTTGTTGGTAGATGTTCTTTAAAGGTAAAGTGTGAATTGTTAGTGAGATAAATCTGGTCTGAACTAAAACATGGCAATTTTCCCCCTGAAAGATGTCATTGATGCCTAGCGTATGTTTGGTTGCGCACTGTGCATTAATAAGTGATCTTGGGCCTCATCATGAGTTGGGCAGTATCTCGACTGGGATACCGCCCAACTTTAATTGCTTTAGTGCCCACCCGTCCAACACTATTACTGCCGGATCACGGGTTGGGCATTAACCATTACTCCCCATTCCCCATTGGGTCACTGGGGAATTTTGGTACAATTACCACACAATAATACCGCCGGCGGAAATTGTGCTGATAATTAGATTTTTTTCTGCGTGTTTTCACCCAACTCTGAGCTGGGGGTAAACACGGCAGACTCGAAATTGGGCGGTGTATTGCTCTCCCCAAAGTGCACGGAACAAACATAAATCATCAATGCAATTATAGAGCAAATACTTTGAACGTAGACAGACACAATAACTCCCAACCACACACTCTTAGAAGATAATCAGCTCTTATACGGCTATTTATTCAAAGCTTGGAAGTACATAGAAATAACTCACAAAAATAATATGGACATAGATCACAGAAGAAGTAAAGAATTCAAAAGGAAATACATCACCGTGAGCGTAACAGGATTCCTCATCTCATCTAGAAGCGGCTGGAAGACCCTGGGAACAGCTAGGCCGAGAGCACCACAGCTCACAGGAGGGCCAGACGTAAGCGTCCTTCTCTGGCTGAAGTCTCACCTGACCACCTCTGGGCTTCCGCATATATACACACTCCACAAAGGGGAGTCAATTCTCGAACCTTCTGGAAATTGCACTTGCGCAGTTGAGGAACAGCAGTCGGTTGCCAGCTGGGTCAATCGAGAGCTCCCCCCAAGAAGCGCAGTGCCTCCCTTCTCTAAAAACAAGCTCCACGGAGAACAGTCGCAAACCATAACAAAGTTAGCTTTCCCAGCAGAAATATCCTTGACCGCATACCAGGTTTGGAAAGCATGTTTTTCTCGACACCGTGAATCTAACACTCAGCAAAATGTGTGCAGCTTTTGACTGCGGCATGAAGTAAATATCCACCATGGCTCCGAGCGCTCCCAGAATGTATTGTGCACCAGCGCCATTTTAGATCAAGCATAACAATTCCACCCTTGGATATTTACCTTCCATAGCCCGGTGGCACAGGAACCGGTCTCTGAAACCTACGAAATGTTAAAACTAAATTGGGAATACATTGAACGCAACAACAACAAGCAATTATAATAGACAATATAATAAAAATGCAAACAAAAACGTAACGTAGTGTACCCCCAATATCAGGTATCCATGAAAATAACCAATCCCACCAATTTCTATTACGATCTTGAGACACTTGAGAAATGAGATCCCTCAAACCTCAGATATGACTTTCAATAGATCGTGAATGGTCACTTAAATTGAAACAACACATACCTTCAAATGCGTTACACCCTAAATTATGTTTTAGCAATAGATAATCAACAGCAGCTCTGTTCTGCAAAGTTGCTTTTCTAATAACTTGACTATCAAGGAGTAATTCTTCTAATGCCTGCGAAGTATGATTAAGGCTTTTAACTACTAAACATGCTAATTTCATCAAAGATTTGTAGCCTCCAGCAGCTAAACCCCAAACTGCCACTAATGAAAGGGTTAATGCTAGAACCTCAGCTTCTGATAACAAATGTACATGTGAATCACAGTCAGGAGATAGACCTACAGATTCAAAAGTTGACCTTTTACCTCGAGTTATCGCTGAGTGTAAAGGAAACATCATTAGTCCTAATCGAGTTAAAGCACATGGACCTCCAGAAATGTTAGCTGGAATATAAGTATATGTAATGTTATCACATGAAAAGAGCCATCCTGTTGGAAGTTTCACATGATTCAAATGACTAGCAGTTATCAATGTATGATTGCAGGACATAGTGTTATTTACACTGGTGCATTTGCGTGGCACTCGCGAACACAGTCGCCTCTCGAACATAGTATGATTGTGCTGATTGGTCAACTCTATTTGTCGGCATTTGCCAATTTCTTGTGCATTGCATGTCATAACGTAACATAGATCACCTTGGGTTATATTATAAATAATAACACATGTCAAATTTCTTTATTTACGGTCAGTCTCTTGGCAGAACCGACAGTATTCATAAACTGAAAAAGATTGTCTAATATCTGAGTCTTGAACTAAAGAATCATTGTGTGTGACGCCGAAGATATGCTTTAAAACCGGAACAGGCGTCGGCACCGCTACTAAACACGTAGTCAATAAAGCTTCAGCATTGGGCACATCAGTAAGACAAAAGTGTGATAGGTTCAGTACTTGCTGTGCCAGATATATCCACATATTCTCCTCTTGCGTAATCATAGGAGAGTGTTTTCGCCTTCCTACGACCGCATCTTGCACGACTGGCATCAAGGTTGTTTTCACTGGCTCCTGATGTGTTTGTCGCATTTCACGAATCCATGTCTTCTGTCTGGTTGGCTTTTCGGCACTGGCATAAGGCTGCTTGGGGACAACATTATTCATCACTATCAGTATCCCCTTGATCACTGGCACAGATGTGACATTTTTCGTTGGTAGTAGCAGACTGTATAACTCTCCCAAATGGAGTCCATTTAGTGCCACAGATACACCAACCAGACACAGGATCTACAAAGCAAACCCAGAAAAGAGATATCAGTGTTGCACATCACTCTCTTAGGTAACATTTGTCTGCAGGTACATATTGCCATTTCTTTCTACCAGGCTCCATAACTAAAACTACTTGATCTTGCCTGATGCAATGACATCTGCGGGCACTGGTGGGCCACTTGGCTTTTCCACCCACACCTTTGCACCCGGTACCATACTGTCTGAAGAGCCAAAACCGCGGTCCCCATGGGTAGTTAATACTGTAGGAGGCTCCCCCTTCTTAATCATGGACAACTTAATGGGAATGACTGTCAAGTGGGCTACTCGATCACCCTTGTGGATTTATAACAATTGATCCCCACTATTCATTAGGATGACTTTAATCTCGCCTTGGTAATCAGCATCAATTACCTCTCCCAACACTTGAACTCCCTTCAATGCTAGGCCAGATCTAGGGGCAATTCATCCCATATGCTCTGGGGGAATCTGTACCCCAATTCCTGTTTCAATTACAACTATTCCTCTTGGATCTAATCTGATTTCTTCATGGGAATGCAAGTTTACCCCTGCTGACTCTGGAGTTGCTCAATAGGGAGCTATAGAACTTGGAGTAATTCCCAGTACAATAGTGTTCCTCTGACTGAATTCGGTTGAACCTGTAAAGTAGGAGTCATTAATCGCATCAAAGGAGTTTCATGTTCATACACAGGCCTATTGTTTAATACTTGCACCATATCAAACACCTGATCACGCCAGCCTGCCAAACTGCCGTCTCCAGATTTGCGCAACTGTTCTTTCAATAACCCATTCATTCGTTCAATTAACCCTGCAGCAGCTGAATGGTATGGAACGTGATACAGCCACTCAATACTCTTTTCCTGACAAAACTCCTGGATTAGTTTGCCTTTGAAATGTGACCCATTGTCACTTTGAATCTGTAAAGGCACTCCATAATGTAATATGATCTGATCTAACAACCTGATGGTGTTTAGTTGGGATGCACGTTTGCACGGCAAAACCATCAAATATCCCAAGTATGTATCCACAATAGTGCATGCATACTGACAACCTCTGCTGATTGGCATGGGACCGATATAATCAATCTGCCAAATTTGACCTGGTAATTTTCCTTTTCTCAATGTGCCTCGAACAATTTGAGGTATAGGTCTATGTAATTGGTGTTGGCACATGGGACATTGCAAAATGATTGTTTTCACTATTTCTAAAGGAAGACTGATTCCTCGAGCTTGTGCCCACCTGATAGTAGCCTTTTCTCCAAGGTGCCCACATTTCTGATGGGCCCATTTGGCCAAACCCTCCAAATCGTCTTCCTGAGCCTCTGCATCCACTGATGAAATCTTGGTGTGTTCATCTGCAACAGAATTAAACCAACGTTCTAATGAATCTGTGGCACAATGCACGTCCACATGATATACAGTGACTTCACTTTGTAATAACATTTCTGCAATATCTTGCCACAGTTCCTTTCGCCACAACTCTTTCGTATGAATCTTCCATTCATTCTTTTGCCAAGTTGGCAACCACACTGCCAAACCATTCGCCACTGACCATGAATCTGTGTACACATAACATTGACCAGGGGTCTCTTGTTTCAATGCTTGTTAAACTGCGTAAAGTTCTGCAAACTGACTGCTCTTCCCTTTCCTTGTAGATTTTCAACATCTTTTTTGTTTTGGGATTGTATGACACTGCTTTCCAGTACCGCTCAGTTTCCACATATCGAGCTGAACCATCCGTGAACCAAGCATGCTCTGTTTTCTCCACGGTCAAATCGCTGTAAGGTACTCCCCATTTCACAGGAGACTCACGTTTTTCAGGCACTTCCGGTGGTATGTAATCTGAGGGCGGTATGTTGGCTACTTGCTCATGCAATTCTGCCACTCCACCCTTTCCTGTTTTGGCTCTGTCTTGAATATACCATTTCCACTTAATTATGCTGGCTTCTTGAGCCTGACCTATTCAATGCGTTTTAGGAGAGCTCAGTACCCATTGCATAATTGGTATTTCTGGTCTCATGAATACATCATGGCCCACCGTCATCTGCTCGGTATCAACAAGAGCCCAATAACATGCCAGCAATTGCTTCTCAAACGGAGTGTATGAGTTACCAGCGTCGGGCAACTTACGACTCCAAAACCCTAATGGCACACGTTTCCTGTCTTGTTTCTTCCACACACTCCAGTTAGCATAATTGTCTTGTACAGACACATTTAATTCCACCTCTCCTTCCTTCAAGGGCCATAAATCAAGCACCTGCTGCACGGTGTCTTTCGCCATCTCAAAGGCTTTCTGCTGCTCTTCCCCCCACTGAAACTCATATTTCTTTCGTGTCACCTTGTAGAGGGGGGCCAATATCTGCCATAAATGAGGAATGTGCTGTCTCCAAAACCCAAACAGTCCTATAAACTGCTGAGCTTGCTTTTTGTTCATTGGAGTGGTGAATTCAAGTATTTTCTGTCGGGCTTTTGGCACCATTTTTCGATGCCCATGATGCCACTGAATCCCTAGGAATATCACTGTTTCAGCTGGACCTTGAATTTTACTGTGATTAATTTACACCCTTCCTTTTTCAATCCTTCCATGAGGACATCTAACTGGCTTTACACACTGTGCTCATCCTTGCCTTGGATCAAATTATCATCAATGTAATGAGAGATTTGTATGTCAGGTTTACACGGTATCTTGTCTAAGTGCTCTGCCACCAGCTGGTGACAGATAGTCTGGCTGTGTATGTTCCCCATAGGTAGCCTCGTTAAAGTGTACTGACGTCCACTCCACGAAAATGCAAACTGTTCTTGACACTCGTCAGCAATTGGCATGGAGAAAAATGCATTAGCTAAATCGATCACTGCATACCAAGTCCCTTCAAACTTTTGGACATTTTCAATCAAGGTAATAGCATCTGGGACTAAGGGAGGAGTATGTTTATTCAACTCCCTGTAATCCACCGTCATCCTCCACGACCCATCCCCCTTTTTAATAGGCCAGAGAAGATTGTTCCATGAGGTGGTAATAGGGCGTAATATACCCGCCTCCACGTACTCTTTGATGGTGTCTGAAATTTCCTTGTGCCCCCCCCCAGGAATGCGGTATTGTTTCATTGCTACCCGCTTGGTTGCCACTGGCACTTGCACTGGGGGTATCTTCAATTTGCCTACGGTAATGGGTGTACAGATTAATGCACTCACCCCAAACTGGTACGTTTTACCGCCAAGTCCCAAAGTTAACCCTTCCAAAATGTCAAAGCCAATGTTACGCTCACCTGACTCCCACGGAGGCGCAGGCCTGGTTTGGAGTGCTGTTGCCTCTTCTATGGTGAAGCGCAGGACTCGGAAGATGGACAGGACCGGTCCCTCAAATCTGGCTTGTCTGGCTCGCAGAATTATCCTTCTGTGTGTGAAAAGGGAGTATTAACAATCTGTGGGATAATGTGTAAGCCTCCCACTCCCTTCTCACCCGCCACGAAACCCTTCTGCGATTCCCCGTGAAGTCTCGCCTTAGGGTCTAAAAGGACGAGCTCTCCATCCTGCTTCTGATGCAGGGGCGCGTTGTAATCCAGTTACTTCTCTGGATCTTGGATTGTAGAGAGTTCAAGTTTGCTTGACCTTCCCGGTAAAATACTGTGAGAATTCAGTTTATAAGTATGAGCCCGAAATAATAATTATCCGTTGTCTCTATTTCAGGTGCAGAACAAAGATTCCGAGATGAGCAATGGAACCGACGAAGGAAACTCAGGTGAGTTGTTTCATGAGAGGTTCCTTTAGTGTCCTTGCATTAGTGCACTAATCCTTGTGTCTTTTTTCCCCATAGGGGCCGGGGTTCGGAAATGCCGGAGATATGGCACCGACCCGAAGTGAGAGGTGCAGTTCCAGTAGATATCAGGTAAGTCTTTAATGAGCGTTCAGGTAATGTCTTAGCATTCGCTCACTAACGCTGATGTCTCTTTTTTCCCCTTAGGGGCCGGGGTCCGGAAATGCCAGGATGCGGCACCGACCCGAAATGAAGTGGGAATGACCCAACAGGTAAGTCTTATGATGTAAATTAAGGTTTTCTTATTCTCTTCCCTAGCTCACCTTTGTTCTTGTCTTTTTCTCCCTAGGCGCAGAAATATGGCTGCGGATCCAGATGGTCGCTGATGAACATGGAGGCGCCCAGTAAAGGTGAGTGGAATGCGGCACTGCAGCAATCGATGCAATGTGCTTTTAAAATGAATGTCTTCCTTTTCAGGATCGTCGGCGAAATGTCTCCGGGATGCGGATTTAGCAGGTAAGGACTTTCTTCTATTCTCTTCTCTTCTCCCTTTGCAGGTGTTCCAGGATGCTGGCGGGCGTGGCAGAAGTCAGGATGCAGGAGCAGACACGGTGAGCGTCCAGCTGCTAGATGCAGAACAACGCGAAGCGTGAGTTGCTGCTTGGGCGTGGCTTAAATAGCCTTCAAAGTAGTTCCAGGTATGTATCCTTCCTCTCAGGTATGTATTCTTCCTCCGGCCACACCCGTGTGGTTAAGTAGTCCCCAAAGATAAAGTAGTTCCATTTAGGCCTCTAGATGGCCTGGATGTTGCAGCATGGTCTGCATCAGGTAAGTTTACACCAAGCACCTTTCTACACAAAGTTATCTTTTATGAGCCTGGTGCCTATGGCGCCAGGACTGTTGTCCAATATAAGCCTGGCGCCAAAGGCGGCAGGACTGAGTCCAAAGGGCCCCTATTTGGGGCTGCTGAGACTTCCCTCGGGGACATGTTGCCTGCCTCTGGGGTAGCTGGGCCTGGTCTGGCTCCTTGGAGGTAAGCATCATGACAGTACCCCCTCCCAAAGCCCCTCCCAAGGCTGTTCTCTCCAGGGGTTTGGGCTTGTTTGGGAATTTTCGGTGGAATTTTTGTATTAATCGTGGCGCGTGTACATGGTCGCTTGGTTCCCAAGATCTCTCTTGAGGTCCATACCCCTTCCAATCAACTAGATAGAAGAGTTTTGACTTTAACACCTTGGAGTCCAATATGTCTTTAACTTGAAATTCTAATTCCCCATCAACCTGAATTGGTTCTGGTGGTTTGATCAGTCTGGTTCCTGGTTGCACCGGTTTCAACAGTGAGGCGTGAAAAACGGGATGAATTTGCATGTTCGCTGGTAGATCGAGTTTAAAGGCCACCGGGTTGATTATAGCTTTGATGGGATAAGGTCCTATGTATCTGGGGTTGAAAGTCCGCGGTCCTTTGAGAGGTAAATGTCTAGTTGCTAGCCACACCTGGTCCCCTATTTGGTACAGAGGTGCTTCACTTTGATGTAAATCAGCATTTTCTTTGTACTTTCTCTTGGCTTGCTGAAGATGAGTCGTAGCTTCTTTGAAAGCTCGGGTTATCGTGGAATGCAAATGATCTACCGCAGGCATTTCCAGGTTTTGAGGAGGGTCCATGTCTGAGGTTCGAGGATGATGACCATACAAGGTGTAAAAAGGGGTTTGTCCTGTTCCAGAATGTACAGAATTGTTATATGCATATTCTGCGATCCAAAGAATGTCTTTCCAATTGCATTCAGATTGGTGAAACATACACCGAAGATATTGTTCAAGGATTTGGTTAGTTCTCTCGGTTTGGCCATCGGTCTGGGGATGGTGACTGGTGGATAGTCGTACATCAATTTGTGCCAGTTGACAACATTTCCTCCAAAAATGGGAAATAAACTGGCTTCCCCGATCTGAGACTAATATGGATGGAAAACCATGCATACGAACTATGTTCTCCAGAAATTCCTTGGCCAATATGTAGGCTGAGGGTAGCCCTTTTAAAGGGATAAAATGGGCCATTTTGGAGAAGAGATCCACAATCACCAAGATAGTGTTGTATCCATAGCAAGGAGGCAGGTCGGTAATAAAGTCCATCGACAAGGTGTGCCAAGGTGCCGGTGGAATATCCAAAGGTTGTAGAAGACCGGCTGATCTTTTCTTTTGACCTTTATTTTGGGCGCAAACTCCGCAAGACATCACAAAATATTTTATGTCTTTTCTCCAGGATGGCCACCAGAATTGTCGTTTGATCTTTTCCTCAGTTTTAGCGATACCAGGATGTCCTTCCATTAATGTATCATGATGATGGGCAATAACGAGTTCTTGCAGTTCTTTGTTAGGCAGAAATAATCGCCCCTGGAAGTACGGTAAATCGTTATTAATGGAAAAGTGAGACCCCTTTTGGCTCCATTCTTGTAAGGCTGTGGAGTCTAATAGTTGTTTAACTCGAGTTTGAACGTCCTCAATAGTTTGTAAAGATGTCAAACCCAAAATTCTCTGTTCAGGTATAATTGGTACTGGTTCTAAGCTCGAATTTCTTTCTTCCATCCCAATTCGAGATAAAGTGTCCGCTTTGCCATTCTTCCAACCAGGGCAATATGTGATTACAAAATCAAATTCCGCAAATAATAAGGCCCCCCTGGAGTTGACGTGCTGATTGGGCTTTGGCCGTCTTTAAATATTGCAAATTTCTATGATCTTTAATCACCGTGATGGTGTGTCTTGCGCCGAGGAGGTAATGACGCCAAGCTTTGAAGGCGGATTTAATAGCTAGTAACTCCTTGTCGGTGATTGCATAATTAATATCAGGAGACGAGAATTTTCTGGACCAAAAGGCTACAGGGTGTAGTTGGTTAGTTATTGGATCCCTTTGAGACAGGACAGCTCCCATTGCTAAGCTGGATGCATCGGTTTCAACAATGTAAGGGAGATCTGGGCGTGGATGCTTCAACACAGGTGCGGAGGTGAATTTAGTCTTTAGGTCTTGAAAGGCCTGTTCTGCCTCATGAGTCCATTCGAAGCGCTTATTCTTCCGTAAGAGAGCTGTGAT
Organism: Ambystoma mexicanum; assembly: GCF_040938575.1. Taxonomy (NCBI): domain Eukaryota; kingdom Metazoa; phylum Chordata; class Amphibia; order Caudata; family Ambystomatidae; genus Ambystoma; species Ambystoma mexicanum. The sequence goes on from NC_090928.1 coordinate 62,100,097, forward strand.
GGGTTGGACCACTCGAGAAAATTCCGGGATGAATCTTCGATAAAAATTGGCAAAACCGAGCATGCTCTGAACCCCCTTCACAGAGCTAGGAGATGGCCATTTGAGGATGGCGTCCACCTTTCGTGAGTCCATTCGGACTACTTTAGGTGTCAGGATGAATCCGAGAAACTCGACTTCTGTGGTATGAAAAACGCATTTTTCGAGTTTTGCAAACAGTTTGTGCTGGCGCAATTTTTCAAGAACTGCCCTACATGTTTTCTGTGATCGGATTCCGAAGAGGAGTACACCAGAATGTCATCGATATATACGATGACACAAACATCGATAAGTTCCCGAAGAACATCATTCATAAAGTATTGAAAGGCGGCAGGTGCGTTGCACAATCCGAAGGGCATCACCTGATATTCAAAGAGCCCATATTTGGTGCGGAATGCAGTCTTCCATTCGTCGCCTTCTTTTATACACACTAGGTGATAAGCTCCCCGCAGATCTAACTTGTTGTATATACAAGCATCTTTTACCTGGTCGAGAAGTTCAGGGATCAGAGGCAGAGGATAATGATTCTTAATCGTTATTTGATTTAGGGCGCGTTAGTCAATACATGTTCTAAGGTCGCCTTCTTTTTTCGGCACGAAGAACAGAGCTGAGGAAACAGGAGACTTTGACGGGCGAATAAAACCATTGGCAAGGTACTGATCTAAATAATGACGCAAGTGAAGGTTCTCAGGTTCAGTAAGAGCATAAATCCTACTACAAGGCAGTTGAGCATTGGGTACCAAATCGATTTGACAATCGTACGACCGGTGGGGAGGTAACGTGTTGGTCTGTTCTTTTTGGAAAACGTCTTGGAATTCTTGGTACTCAGCCGGTAGTTGTATAGTGGCGGAAGTTACTGAGGCCAGGCCCATATTTGGATTTCTTGGATAACAAGTTTGTTCACAATCAGGAAAGGTTATTCTCTTTGCTCGCCAGTCTATTCGAGGATTATGTGTTTCTAACCAAGGAATTCCTAGAATTACTTGAAACTGCGGGGCCTTGATTACGTCAAACACAATGGCTTCCCGATGTCCATCCTGACCCACTAGTGTCACTTCTGTAGTGGAAGGAGTTACCGGCCCTGAGGCTATTTCGGTTCCATCAACTGTAGTAATGACATCCTTGTTAGTTTTCGGACGGAGAGGGAGATTAATCCTGGAGGCCAATTCACGATCTACATAGTTTCCAATAGCTCCACTGTCGATGTTTGCCTTTATAGCATGCAACCGCCGAGGCTGTTTCGGATCCACGAGGACCATTGGCATGATGAAATGCGAGGTCAAAGAGTTTGTTTTCAAACTCGGCAAGCGGACCTCTACGCTTGTCGGGCTTGGTAGTTTCCCGAATCAGGTTCGGTTAAATTGTTGTCAGTGGCTCCAACCACCTTCTTAGGTGGTTTTACCGGACAGTCTCGTAGAAAGTGACCAGAAGCCCCGCAATAGAGACATAATTGCTTTTGCCGCCTTCTCTCCCGTTCCTTCTGCGTTAACGGTCGTTTAACTCCACCGATTTGCATAGGTTCTGAAACGTCGGTACTCTTGGGGCTAGCGTGAGTTTTGATCAACACTCTGGTTTCAAACTTGGATTGTTCTGCTTTTCTATTCTGAAGTCTGTGATCAAGTTGGACCACAAGGTCTATGTACTCCGCGCAGACTTGGGGTGGATTTACTATTTGGGCTAGCACGTCTTTAAGTTCTCCGCGCAGACCTCGATGAAATAATGTGATCCTTTTATTCTCTGGCCACCCAGTTTCCTTAACCAACCTATTAAAGGTGGCGATGTAAGATAAGAGATCCTGGTTACCTTGTCGTAAGGAAAGCAGTTCGTTGTCTAGGGCCTGTCCCTGAGAGTGTCGAGCGAATAATCTTTCCATGCTTGCCTGGAAGCCTTGAAAATCCTGGAGAATTGGGTCATCTCGATTTACCAAAGGAACTGACCAATCGGCAGCACTGCCGCTGAGATAAGATAATACAAAAGCTACCTTGGTCTGGTCATTAGGGAAGGCCCCGGGTCTGCATAGGAAGTGTAAGCGACATTGGTTCATAAAAACGGCATATTTCTTGCGGTCCCCAGCAAAACGTTCAGGCGGGGCCAAAGGCATGTTTCCAGGTAGATTGATTTGTACCGGGTTATTCGAAATCATGGAAGTGGGATTACCCCCGGAACTAGGTAAAGGAGTTTGTCCTGCCTGACCCTGCAACAACCGTTTGGCCAGGTCATCAGTTCTTTCCTTAGATAGGATCAGTTCTCTTTTGAGAGCGTTAGTCTCCTGGCAGGCGGAGTGTACTTCTGCCCGTAATTCCCCCAAAAGCTGGGCCAGCTGGTCTGACTCGGAAGTTTCCATAGCGCCCGGGTGGGAAATTGTAGGTAGGCTTCACGTTCTGTTACGCTCACCTGTCTCCCACGCAGGCGCAGGCCTGGTTTGGAGTGCTGTTGCCTCTTCTATGGTGAAGCGCAGGACTCGGAAGATGGACAGGACCGGTCCCTCAAATCTGGCTTGTCTGGCTCGCAGAATTATCCTTCTGTGTGTGAAAAGGGAGTATTAACAATCTGTGAGATAATGTGTAAGCCTCCCACTCCCTTCTCACCCTCCACGAAACCCTTCTGCGATTCCCCGTGAAGTCTCAGCTTAGGGGCTAAAAGGACGAGCTCTCCATCCTGCTTCTGATGCAGGGGCGCGTTGTAATCCAGTTACTTCACTGGATCTTGGATTGTAGAGAGTTCAAGTTTGCTTGACCTTCCCGGTAAAATACTGTGAGAATTCAGTTTATAAGTATGAGCCCGAAATAATAATTATCCGTTGTCTCTATTTCAGGTGCAGAACAAAGATTCCGAGATGAGCAATGGAACCGATGAAGGAAACTCAGGTGAGTTGTTTCATGAGAGGTTCCTTTAGTGTCCTTGCATTAGTGCACTAATCCTTGTGTCTTTTTTCCCCATAGGGGCCGGGGTTCGGAAATGCCGGAGATATGGCACCGACCCGAAGTGAGAGGTGCAGTTCCAGTAGATATCAGGTAAGTCTTTAATGAGCGTTCAGGTGATGTCTTAGCATTCGCTCACTAACGCTGATGTCTCTTTTTTCCCCTTAGGGGCCGGGGTCCGGAAATGCCAGGATGCGGCACCGACCCGAAATGAAGTGGGAATGACCCAACACGTAAGTCTTATGATGGAAATTAAGGTTTTTTTATTCTCTTCCCTAGCTCCCCTTTGTTCTTGTCTTTTTCTCCCTAGGCGCAGAAATATGGCTGCGGATCCAGATGGTCGCTGATGAACATGGAGGCGCCCAGTAAAGGTGAGTGGAATGCGGCGCTGCAGCGATCAATGCGATGTGCTTTTAAAATGAATGTCTTCCTTTTCAGGATCGTCGGCGAAATGTCTCCGGGATGCGGATTTAGCAGGTAAGGACTCTTCTTTCTTCTATTCTCTTCTCTTCTCCCTTTGCAGGTGTTCCAGGATGCTGGCGGGCATGGCAGAAGTCAGGATGCAGGAGCAGACACGGTGAGCGTCCAGCTGCTAGATGCAGAACAACGCGAAGCGTCAGTTGCTGCTTGGGCGTGGCTTAAATAGCCTTCAAAGTAGTTCCAGGTATGTATCCTTCCTCTCAGGTATGTATTCTTCCCCCGGCCACACCCGTGTGGTTAAGTAGTCCCCAAAGATAAAGTAGTCCCATTCAGGCCTCTAGATGGCCTGGATGTTGCAGCATGGTCTGCATCAGGTAAGTTTACACCAAGCACCTTTCTACACAAAGGCATCTTTTATGAGCCTGGCACCTATGGCGCCAGGACTGTTGTCCAATATGAGCCTGGCGCCAAAGGCGCCAGGACTGAGTCCAAAGGGCCCCTATTTGGGGCTGCTGAGACTTCCCTCGGGGACATGATGTCTGCCTCTGGGGTAGCTGGGCCTGGTCTGGCTCCTTGGAGGTAGGCATCATGACAGCCAATTATATATTCAGGTTTCGGGACAATGAACACTTGATATTTCTGCCTCTTCAAATTGCCTATTTTCATCTCCACTTTCGTTTGTACTGCGGGGGTCTCCTTTCCCCCTAAACCTGTAATAGTAAACTGTTTGCCTTTAAATCGCGTTGGATTACCATGAATCAAAGAGGCCTCCGCCCCGGTGTCTATCAATGCTCGCACCCCTTGTGGATTTCCTGGCCCCCAAAAAATCTTAACAGCAACATGAGGCCGCCTATCCACTTTTATGCGGGCAGACGCTGCTGGAGCTTGGCTGAAGCCCTATTCAAACTTTGAATGAGTGTGACTCGACTCCGCCTCTAGCATTGCACTCACCACCTTTCTCAAATCAGCGTATGTTGGCTGGCACGGGGAAGGTGTCCCCATAGACCCTTTGTCTTGTTCTTCCGCAGGGGGAACAGATGGTGAGGTGTCCCCCTGTGGCGTGGTGACTACTTGTTTATTAACCTGTTTATAGCACTCTCTGGCTGCAAGTCCTTGTTTTTTGTATAACTCATACATTACTCTGGTTTCAATGCCATCAATTTCCTCGTGTGGCACGCCATCTTTTAACAAAGCCAAAAACATGTCTTTTCGGGACACTCGGGAGTCTCTACTATCTTGTCGCCTGCCTTCTGTTCTTCTCTCACTACTCCCCTCTCTCTCCCGTGGCTTGTTATCGCTCTTATCCCACTCTCCCAAATCTGCAAGTTGCCGAATGGCATCTGCTACCTCATCAGTAGCCTTGCCCGTCATACCTAAGAGCAAAGTCATAATGACACTTTTGTATGCGGGTGGCGCAGTTCTAATCACCATGTTTCGAGTTGAAACTGAGAGCGGCACGGCTCCAATGTGATCAGGAGCATCTATGTGAATAGCCTCTTTCATAGCATACTCTCCGACTTTTTGAATTGCTTCTCTCAACGTATACCACTTCGTTTCTTCACTAGGCCAATCTGTGGTAATAGGGTATTTACGGTTACATGCTTGGGCTACTAGGTGCAACAAAGACACCTGCGTATCTTGACCATTCGCATCAGGGGGCGGTCCTGCTCTTAAGACCTCCTGTACATTGGTGTCAATTGACAGGGGTAAAAAACGCAGTGAATCCGTAGAATCTACCAACAACCCTGCAGCACCCCATCTAGTAATCTCACCATCCATGTCAATAAAGCTTCCCCTGATTTTTGCCTCAAACGGGTATTAATTTCCCCAACCTCCTGTTGTGTGTAATCCTCCAGCGTGGTTAAATCCACCATTCCGCCAGCAGGATTCTGCGGGTGGGGTCCGGCTCGCCATCTTATAACGGGCTTAGCCGCCACTGTTTTCTGTTTCGCCTCTGGTTTGGGGTCAGACTCATCTGTGGAACTACTTTCTAGACTGGTTGAATCAAAAATATCACCATCCCACTTATCCGGATCCCAGTCTACGCCAGCGGTAGCGATTACAGTTGCCACCTTTCTTTTGTTGACGCCTCCCCGTCTTTCCTAAACTTATACCAGGCTACTCTGACTGCTGCACTTTCGGCCACCGCCTGATATGTGTCGGCCTTATCTTTAAACAGTTTCATTTGAATCTGCTGCATTAACGCAGTCTGCCATTCTGCAGCTAACTCTCTTTCTAATCGCAAGACCTTATTTTTCATTTCCACCTTCATTTGATGTATTTTCCTACAAGCATGCAAAAGAACCCAACCTCGCCTACCTAATGCCGCACATTCTTTGCCACGTTCTACTGGGACTTGTTGCAAGCATGCCATTACATCAGCCGGATCGGCATCTCCCAATCCTTGATTCCATGTTTCACTTACACCGGCACCACATGCCCACGCCTGAGCCAACTTATCATATGGACACTTAGTCCAGCCTGGAATAACAACATCAGAACAGTCACCGCCAGCGGTTACGTTCTTCTTCCTGAACAAACTACTCATTATCGCAAACAAAGCAAAACTTTTTTGAATCTATATATTTTCTTCTCCACACTGCAATCACTCCCACAGGCACTTACACACTTACAAAAGAGAAAAAAAAACTTCACTATTCAACAACTTCACTTACAAGACAACCAAATCCTATCTACGTTTCAACAGATTCTTGAATACTCGGAACAACTCATCACAAGTATCCTGTTCGTGACGCCAAAAATGTATTGCTCTCCCCAAAGTGCACGGAACAAACATAAATCATCAATGCAATTATAGAGCAAATACTTTGAACGTAGACAGACACAATAACTCACAACCACGCACTCTTAGAAGATAATCAGCTCTTATACGGCTATTTATTCAAAGCTTAGAAGTACATAGAAATAACTCACAAAAATAATATGGACATAGATCACAGAAGAAGTAAAGAATTCAGAAGGAAATACATCACTGTGAGCGTAACAGGATTCCTCATCTCGTCCAGAAGCGGCTGGAAGACCCCAGGAACAGCCAGGCCGAGAGCACCACAGCTCACAGGAGGGCTGGATGTAAGCGTCCTTCTCCGGCTGAAGTCTCACCTGACCACCTCCGGGCTTCCGCATATATACACACTCCACAAAGGGGAGTCAATTCTCAAACCTTCTGGAAATTGCACTTGCGCAGTTGAGGAACAGCCGTCGGTTGCAAGCTGGGTCAATCGAGAGCTCCCCCCAAGAAGCGCAGTGCCTCCCTTCTCTAAAAACATGCTCCACGGAGAACAGTAGCAAACCATAACAAAGTTAGCTTTCCCAACAGAAATGTCCTTGACCGCATAACAGGTTTGGAAAGCATGTTTTTCTCAACACCGTGAATCTAACACTCAGCAAAATGTGTGCAGCTTTTCACTGCGGCATGAAGTAAATATCCATCATGGCTCCGAGCGCTCCCAGAATGCATTGCGCACCGGCGCCATTTTAGATCAAGCATAACAGGCGGACCCGTAAGGCAGTGACACTGTTACCGCCACATTTAAGTGATACCGACCCACTCGTGATGAGGTCACTTGGGTCTATCAATGGTTCTATGAGTGATTCATTTTGGAGAACGTCGGTAAGTGGCAGAACATTCATAATACCTTCAATTGGCAGACAAAAAAGTCATAAAATAGGACACAGTGGAGGCTGGATGGACAATTGGGCTCGAAGTCATCTTAAGCGATGTCCGGTAACTACAAATACATTTTTTCAATTTATTTTACCTGAGTTAATATTGAAAAAGAAATCTATCTTTGGCAAAGCACTATAGTTCAGAAAACTATGCACATTGGTGTTTCAGCTAATTAGGTTTTCTGCTCAGTTGAATTAGTAGCACTTCCCCTGTTTACAAGGGAGTGTTCTTTGCATTAATTATCCCCCAGCAGGTGGTGTCATGAACTTCAGATCACGCCCCTTTTGGACCTCCTGGTCCTTGTCTCAACGGGGCTTACATTCCGTACTACTTCCAACATGGCCGTTCAGAGCCGTAGCCCTTGCTCGCTCCATGCGCTGAGCACAGCGTGATCTATTTATAGACCATGCATTCCGCGGCTCCGCGCATCTCAATGCTATTACAGAGTAGCCCAGACGTGTGATCGTAGCTCGCGGTATTGTTTCCTTTGTCCCAGTGCTATTACCCACTCCTGTCCCTTTCCCCCTTCCTGGTTCCGGGCATTTCTAGCCTTTCCCAGTCTCCTGGATTCCTGGACTCCGTGATCCCGGAACTAAACGCAACCTGGAACCAGACGAGACTCGAGCAGCGCTGTTCAAGACCAGGCGCGTTCGCAAGAAGGCAGCGATCGAAGACACCAGCAAACACCGGACCCAGGTGAGAAGGGGGGAACTCCTTGACAGTTTGAGACGCCACCCGATCGAACCTAAAAACGAGATGGAAGCCGCCATGCAGGACTTAATGCGACGCATGCAAGAATTATTGTCAGGTTGCTTGATTGTCGTGAAGAGTATTGGATCCTCCGTCCCCAAGTAGCACAGAGAGAGAATACAAGATTACTCCCTATGCGATCACTGAGGCCACAGGTGGGTAGTTCTTGCACCTCGGATCCACGGGAAATGTTGAAACCCAAGGCAGCTGTAAAGAAAATCTTTATTAGCAATCAACTGAGCACAGTATAAGCAAACCGGCAGAATAAAGTACAGGGCTTACCTAAACTGATGGGTGAGGAAGCCCAGAACCTAAGATAGTTGGTAATTCCGTGGATGGGCATCTGAGCTGGTTTCCCCGATGACAGTAGGCAGAAGAACTGTAGGCTGGGTTAAAACCCAACTTGCCCTCCTGTAACTTGATGAAACAAAGGACCAAAATCCAAAGTACTTGATAACGTAATGCAGTGAAGAGACCAATGGCGAGTCCAATTCAGGGTAATCCAAGACAGTCCATAAAGACGTTCCGAGTTCGAGATGATCCAGCAAACAGAGCCAAAGACGTGAGCAAAAGCAAATCCAAAAACAATCCAAGAGTCAAGATGCCGTGAAAACTTAAGGTATCCAAATGCTGTACAGAGTCCTCCAAAGAACAGCTGTGAAGCGCGGACGTGCGGAAGTTCAGCGCTTAAATAGCGGAAGCTTCAGCATCACCTGATCCGCGATGCGTCACGTGACCGGCGGACACGACACGTGAGCGTGGTCTCCATGATCGCGGACTTGGCTTTCTGCGAGCAGCGTCCTGTAGCCGGCGTCTGCGAGCTCCCTGTTGCAGACGCCATGGCAGACGCCAATGAAGGAACGGAGAACCCCTGAGTCTGCATGTGTGGCCCCTGGGGTAAACCCACTCACGTGACAACCTTCCACTGTGAGGGACATGGAGTGGAATCCTGACTGGGGTAACTGGTGTATTGTGAGTGTTGCCTGTCCTATTGTCTGACCTAGATGTTTGCGAAAAAGGGACAGAATGAGAGGACAGCGTGACAATTATCAACCGAGGTTCAAAATCTTAAGGCGGAAAACGCTGCGCTCAAACAATTGGTTTTGTCCCGGGATTCTGCTACAAAGGAGGGTGCCCTGTTGGGCGGTATTGTTGACAAGTATGATGGTTCGGCAAAAACACTGGATTCATGCCTGGTCCACTTAACCTTTAAGCCCTATTATTTCTCGACTCCTAGGGCTAAGGTGGGTTTCATCATATCCCACCTTTCCGGCAACGCCTTAACTTGGGCAACACCCCTTGTTAACTCCAGCGATGCCCTCCTAGACGACTACGATGGGTTCATACAGGCCCTTAAAGGCATGTTTGACCGTCTAGAGCAGATCTATACTGCCCAAGAACGCTTGCTGGATTTTCAACAGGGCTCCCAAGATATGCTCACTTATGTGATCAGATTTAAACAATTGGCTAAGGAAGCAGACTGGTCCTCTGAGGCTAGTTTTACCCTGTTCAGGAGAGGCCTAAACGATGAGATCAAGGATGAACTGGCCAGAGTGGCCAGACCAAATTAATTCCAAGCACTAATGGACCTGGCCTTGCAAATAGACTTTCGCATCCAGGAAAGGAAGGCTGAAAGGAAGAAAACCAAGGGAAACCCACCCAAGACGTCCTTTGAGAGCACAGCCAGAACGGACGCAAACCCAAGTCCAGTCCCAGAACCTGAACCCATGCAAATTGGAGCCTTTCGTGGACCCATATCACCTCAAGAAAGATTGAGAAGGATCCATACGGGTTTGTGTATGTATTGTGCTTCAGACAAACATTTGGTCAGGGAATGTCCTCTGGCACCTCCTCGGCGTTCGGGAAACGCCAGCTCCCGATCTTAAATGGAGCAGAGATTCGGGAGAGAGATGTTTGCTCCACATCAATTCCATCCTTGAACTCTCCTGGACAAAACAGTTTGGTGATACTACAGGCCTTCCTGTCGCCCTCCAAAGACAAGACCTATCCCATTCTGGCCTTGGTGGACTGCGGAGCTATGGGAATTTTCATTGATCAAGACTGGGTTGTTAGTCATCATATTCCGTACGAGACACGAAACACCATGCAGCCGGTGGAAGCCATTGACGGAAGACCCCTCTCTTCAGGACCCATAAGCCTGCAGACTAAAGAGATCCAACTTTCCATAAACCATCATCAAGAGCGGATTACATTTGACATCATTAAGTCAGCCCATTACCCCATGGTTTTGGATATGCCCTGGTTACAAAAGCACAATCCGTATATCAATTGGACAGTAGGATCATTATTCCTGGGCTCAGAGTTCTGTATGTCCCACTGTCTATCCCTGGATCCCTCCTCGGTAACTCCTAAAGAACTACCAAGAGACCAAGAAACACCGCTCATGGTTTCCAATTTCATACAAGTTCCAGAGGCCTATCAGGGATATGCTGATGTATTTTCTACTGCCATAGTCCAGGCCTTACCCCCTCACAGGCCCGAAGACTGTGCCATAGATACGGATCCCTCAGCTGTAATACCTTTCGGCAGAATGTTCATTCTTTCCGAACCCGAGAAAAAGGCCCTTTGGGAATACCTAGACACTAATCTTGAAAACGGCACCATAAGACCCTCGAAATCTCCAGCGGGTGCTTCATTGTTCTTCGTTCCCAAGAAGGATACCAAGGAACTCAGACCTTGCCTCGACTATAGATGCTTAAATCAATGCACCCTCAAGGATCAGTACCCACTGCCCCTGAACTCGGATATCCTGGAAGCTGTGAGAGGAGAAGTAATATTCACCAAATTAGATCTCAGGGGTGCCTACAATTTGATCCGTATCCGGGAAGGAGACGAGTGGAAGACCGCCTTTAGAACACCCTTTGGTCATCACAAGTACCTGGTCATGCCCTTTGGACTAGCCAATGCCCCAGCAGTATTGCAACGTTTTATGGATAGGGTGTTCTCTGATATGTTGTTTCTCTTCGTGATTGTCTATCTGGACGACATATTGATTTTTTCCAAAGACCCTCTGAAGCATGAAGGACATGTTAAGGCAGTTCTACAAAGACTCCGGGAACATCACCTCTTAGCCAAGCCTGAAAAGTGTTTGTTTCACGTTACCTCTGTGCACTATCTGGGGTTTATCCTTAGTCCAGAGGGGATTGGCATGGACCCTTCAAAAGTAAAAGCCATTCTCGCCTGGCCTACTCCCACATCCGTGAAACAAATCCAATCCTTCCTAGGACTAGCCAATTTCTACCGGAAGTTCATTGCCACCTTTTCCGAGATTGTACAACCCATAGTGGCTCTGCTAAAGAAGGACACCCCATTTGTCTGGTCAACATTACAAGAAACTGCATTTCAGCGTTTAAAGACTGAGTTCACACAAGCTCCCATTTTGGCTCAACCCGATAAAAGTCGACCCTTTTTAGTGGAAACGGATGCCTCTAATTACGTTATAGGAGCAGTGTTGAAGCAGAAGATGGAGGACGAATTGGAACACCCCGTTGCTTATCTGTCAAGAACCTTAACTCCTAGTGAAACGCACTACTCTGTCCTAGAAAAGGAACTCTTAGCCATTCGCCAAGCCTTCACTGAATGGCTACACCTACTTCTGGGAGCCAGACATCCTGTCCAAGTCCGTACTGATCATCGAAACCTTCAGATTCTACAGTCACTGGAGTACAGGACAGTCGTCAGGCACGTTGGGACTAGTTTTTTGCCCAGTATCAGTTCCACATTACCCATCTCCCTGGATCACAGAACCTGATCGTTGACGCCTTGTCTCGCCGTCCTGACTACGTGACCACTGAAGATAAGGCATTTCTTAAAATGTTCTCTCGCACGATCTTCGTAGCCCAAGCAGTTGATCTCCTGGAAGAAGTCCGATCGCAAACTCAATCCTCGGAATTATGGGAGGACATTTTAACACGAAATCTCTGGAAAATAAGAGCCAAGGAAGGCTACTTATTCAAGGACAATGCACTACTAATTCCTACACGGAAGTTACAGCAAAAAATAATAAACCTTTCTCATGACACACTCCATTCCGGGCACCGAGGTATCACCAACACCCTCCGTCTTATACAGAGACAGTTCTGGTGGCCAAAAATGAAGTCTGACGTACAGCAATACATCCAGGCTTGTATAACCTGTGCCCAAAATAAACATGATAACAAAAGACCGGCGGGTCTTCTTCTGAAGCACACTCTACCCTCTAAACCATGGGAAATCATCGCTACAGACTTCATAGTGGATTACCACCTTCCCGAGGATATACTACCATCATGGTCACCATAGATTTGTTTACCCATATGGCCCATTTTACGCCACTGATGAAACTACCCTCCTCTTCAGAGCTAGCTGGAATATTTCTGGAACACATATTCCGACTACATGGGCTTCCTTCCAAGATTATATCTGACCGGGGGCCCCAATACATTTCACAATTCTGGAAACACCTCTGTTGGGTACTAGGAATCCAACGTGCCCTCTCTTCAGGATATCACCCCCAAACCAAGGGAGCCACAGAACGTGCAAATCAGAACCTGGAACAATATCTCCGATGTTTCGCCACCAAGGTCCAGGATGACTGGTCTCTCCTGATACCCGTTGTGGATTTCGCTTACAACAACTCCGAACACTCAGCGCTACAGACCAGCCCCTTTTATTGTAGCCAGGGGTTCCATCCATCGGTCTTACCCTCGGTTCTTCCTTACCCTACACCAGTACCTACTGTTGACTCCTGGATCGAAACTCTTATCAACATTCACCGGGAGGCTAAAGAACACTTAGAGAAAGCCAGATCACAGACCAAGAGGTATGCGGATTCCAAGAGAAGACCAGGTCCTTCCTGTACGGTCGGTGACCGAGTGTGGTTGTCATCAAAACTACTTCCCGACACTTACGACCAAACAAACTGGCTCCCCGCTACTATGGTCCATTCCCCATCAAGGAGATTATCAATCCTGTCTCATGTCGAATCAAGCTACCTGACTCCTGGAAAAGAATTCATCCAGTTTTTCACACATCCCTGTTGAAACCCTACATCCAATCCTCTCGAAAATGCAGTAGACCACCTCCTCTACTGGTTGAAAACCAACTGGAATATGAGGTGTCCCGGATTTGTGACTCCAGGTATAAGTGAGGCCATCTTCAATACCTAGTGGAGTGGAAAGGATATCCTCCTAGCGAAAGGACCTGGGAACCTATTTCAAATATCAAGGCTCCTCGGTTGCTCAGAAGATGTCACCTAATACACCCGGGCAAACCTGGAGGGAAAGGCCTTCGGAGGAAGCATGCTGTCATGAACTTCAAATCACGGCCCTTTTGGACCTCCTGGTCCTTGTCTCAACGGGGCTTACATTCCGTACTACTTCCAACATGGCCGTTCAGAGCTGTAGCCCTTGCTCGCTCCATGCGCTGAGCGCAGCGTGATCTATTTATAGACCACGCCTTCCGCGGCTCCGCGTGTCTCAATTCTATTACAGAGTAGCCCAGACGTGTGATCGTAGCTCGCGGTATTGTTTCCTTTGCCCCAGTGCTATTACCCACTCCTGTCCCTTTCCCCCTTCCTGGTTCCGGGCATTTCTAGCCTTTCCCAGTCTCCCGGATTCCTGGACTCAGCGATCCCAGAACTAAACGCAACCTGGAACCAGACGAGACTCGAGCAGCGCTGTTCAAGACCAGGAGCGTTCGCAAGAAGGCAGCGATCGAAGACACCGGCAAACACCGGACCCAGGTTAGAAGGGGGGAACTCCTTGACAGGTGGTTTCCTAAAGGTCAAGGTTTACTTGGCGCAAGTGAAATCACGTATCATACATTGGTAAAACCTGCATGTAGCATAATTGTGGTGTCCTCTAATCACTGACTATCGCTTCAAAGGGTTAAAACTGTCCCGTACTCTGTATGTCTAAGTCAAGTCAGTTTTATTTGATTTTACCGAAGTACAATTCCGAGTGGTAAGTTTTATCGAGGTAAAAAATACCATACAAATACCAATTACTTTTATTTTTTATTTGGTCGGTTCCCTCCCAAGCCCCCTGTTTTCCTACCCTTTTAACCCCATCCTCACCCATTTTACCCCCTCACTCCACTTGCATATATATATTTATTTAAAATTGTCAGTATTTTTTGGTATTTTTTACGTCAGTAAAACTTACCACTCTGAATATTTTTCGGTAAAATGACTGGATACCGTCTAAGTCCCTTACAGTGCACCATTCCCCTTTGTGACTTTGCTCAGTGCACTCAATCTAGGCAGATCTTATCAAATGAAAATGGGAAAAAGCTGTTGAAAGAAGATCAATGTTTTTAAATGGAAAAGTCATATTTAAAGTAGAAGAGTGGCATAGCTTCATGGTCCAGGCGGCTTTGTACAGCACATTTACTTATTAAAGGTAAATAGTTGTATTGCAAGTTCATGAAATCCTTTTCAAAACACATGTTACATCTGTTTTCAAAATCAACAAATGCAAATGCAACTGATTAAAGTCTTTAAATAACCCCACTAATGACAATAACATGCAGGAATGCTCATTGTCTACAGAGTTAATGCACTTAATTTCTATTAATCAGTTCAGTAGAAAATATCATCCGTCACTTGAAATGATCACGACGTTGTTTTCAAAATGCACTGCACAGTACAAGAATCTTTTACAAATGTCCCAAGATTTCCCTAAAAAAAAACATGATTTTCATGAACATCACCCATATGTTAATCCATCCCATTGTGTGTGTAGGTTGTTAATAACTGTTGTACGTTTCACCTTGTAATGCCAACTGGAAACTCCAAAGTGTCTCCGTCATGGAGGAGGTGGGGTGAAAGGGGCACAGTAAGGGTGCATGAGGAGGAGACCATTTTCATACTTCTCACCCAATTTTCAACTATGTGCACACAACTCCTCCCTTGAGGTGCAAAACAGGCATTGGCAAATGCAGTCGTTTTGGGACGTCGTATATCAAGTGCTGTCTCAAATGCTACATTATTGCCATTTATGCCTGGTCTAGGTGTAGTCATCGTCACTGGACACCGGGGGCCGTGTAGCAGCTACTCTACTCTGCTAATCATAACCTTCTAGTGAATGTACAGAGCTGAACGACCTACAGGTAACCTTTCTTACAGAGTTAGCAGCCAAGCTCTAAGAGCACTTATCATTGCATGCAAATATGCACTACGCTATCAGTCCGGGAAATGCCCTTGCCTGCTAATCCTTCACATCCAGAAACCACTGTGGTGATCCATTTAGCAAGGGGCACACTCAGAGCCCACAAGGGACAATGGCCCTCATTACAACACCAGCGGTAACCAATGGCGCTATTAGCACCATGGTTGCTGCCAGTATTGTAACGAGTCCGCCATGGTGCAATGGGGAATTACCACCCCATTCCAAGGTTGGCGGGGCGGTAATTCCCCATGCACCATTGGCCCTTCCCCATTCCCATTTTTGCCCCATAGGGCTCAATGGGAATGGGGAAAGCGGTAATTATGGTACCGCAATTTGTGGTACCCTAATTACCTTCAAGGTCCCTTTGCGGGTCCTTACTTTAACGGCTGGTCCAGACCAGCCTTTAAGGTCGGGAGCCGCAAAGGGACCTCGTAATTAGGTGCTAAGGGGTTAACGGCGCCGCAGCCTTTTACGGCGCCGTTAATCCCTTAGCGCCAGGGTCGTAATGAGGCCCAATGATATAATATAAGTTCACTACCAGGACAGGAATACCCTACCCCCGCTGTAGACAGTACCCGGGACCTGGAAAATGGGCCTGTTGACAAAGTATGCACCAGCATTAGTAGTCCAGTCACGCTCATCAAATAGGACTGAGCGGACCCCTGACCGAGAGATTCTAAGAGCACCAAGCACTTTTTAACAGGGAGCATAGACGATTCGGCAGGTACAGGAAGGTAATCAAGGACAGCGACATCTTCAGACAGTACGGATATGCACACAAACCTACCACTCTCTTCTTGCACCAAGAGCAGTAGAATGCGGCGAAACCCCACAATCACATCGGCCTAGCCACACACATAATTAATTACACACCACATCGCACAACTCAACACGCTTTAGAACGCAGCAATCAACCACGAACAAATCGGCATAGCTGCACACATAATCCCATATGCAAGCACCACCTGTGCTGGAAGGCAGCTACCGACCACTCAGCGGTCTAGTCACGCACATACCGAGTGCACACACGCACTATCTACCTTCCTACACTCTACTGACCTGGACTATGGTTCCCGAGGGCGTTCAACCCACAGCGCTTTGTGATCATACCAATGGTAAAAAGTGCTATACAAATGCCCAATAAGATAACATAACATAACATAACATATGCTAAGGTACAACCCCACATGTACATGTACATGTGATGCCAGCATATAGCCTAATAACGACACATACGTCTTCAATATCCAGCATATGCAAAATTGAAACTGTAGTAAAGCTTCCAAATGATTCAGGGCTTTCTGTTCATTAATACAAACATTTACTAATAAGGACATGACTAAGGGCCTCATTACACGGTAGGCGGTAAAGGCGGTAAAGGTTACCGCCTTACTACGAGGTCCCTTTGCGGGTTGGGGATTTTGCAGGTTGGGGCTTTTTGCAGGCGTTATAAACCAACCCGCAAAGGGACCCAGGGAGCTAATTATGGTACCGCAATTTGCGGTGCCGTAATTAGCGCCTTCCCCATTCCCATTATGCCCTATGGGGCAAAAATGGGAATGGGGAAGGGCAATGGTGGAAGGGGGAATTACCGCCCCGCCAAACTTGGAATGGGGCGGTAATTCCCCTTTCCACCAAGGTGGTGCTGGTATTTTACCGGCATGAACCATGGCGCTACTAGCACCATGGTTCTCCGCCTACATTGTAATGAGGCCCTAATAGTTCACACTGAGCTCATTGATAACATTGGTAGCCCTCACACACTCCATTCGGCTTTCAGTGGAGTCTTTGGGAGTCTAGGTATGCAACACCGTCAGGGGTCGAAGCAGAGTTTGCGCAGACTCTTCACACAACACTAAAATATGTCTGCATGAACATGGATTGACTGTAGTTCTTGACAGCTGCATGAAGAATCACTGCCAATTCATGCGACAAGATGGCTGTACCATTAACTATACATGTATGTTGTGCATGTTTTGAATGTTTTATTATCTTTAACAAAAAGCTCATTGGTTTTGGTATTTGTGTTCATAGGAATGTAATGACTGAAACAGGATTTACTTTTAAAAAAAGGAACACCATTGAACTTCACGACATTAGTAAAGGGCATCAGTAATGTTCGCAAAATTAAAAGTGATAACAAGCACACAAAACATGCTCATAGTAACCAAGAAATGTGCATCAAAGATAAATCTGCCATGGCAGGCCTCTCTAACTGGATCTCTTTTCATCAGATTGCCCACAGAGACAACACATTGTGAATGAGTCTAAGATCCATTCTATAAAGCAACCTAAAAAGGTGGTTGGAGAGGCATACCTGTGAGGCATTAGGGTGAAACGTCATGAGTTGGCAGAAGGGAAGCACCAGGATGTAGTTAGAGGGATAACAAGAAGTGATAGGGGATAGACATCAGAATTGGTTGCAGGGAAACACCCAGAGATGGTTGGGGATTTTATTTTAATGTATTGACACTTTCTGATCCAAAAGAAATGTTTCACAAAAAAAGTCATACTAACAAGTAAAACAAATTAGATATAATATATTTAATTGTATCGACATTACAAATCACAAAACATTTGCAAAGGTGGTGGAGAGATTTCTGCGCTTTTGATGAGTGCAATGATCTGGCGGTCTCTAGAATTAGCAACAACTAGTGACAGTCCCATAGATGTATTACCACATTAATTAACTAAACGAATCCATTCCCAATTTTTGCAAGATTAATTCCAGCTGGACCCTCATTTTCCAGGCTGTAGAAAGAAAAACACACACATTTCATGTTACCTGTGAGTCAAAGTCGCCAAGCAGAAACACCATAGCCTCGTTTGCTGATAAAACCTTTTCTGCACTCTGTCTGTGGCGTATCCTGCTGTTTCTTCAGTTGATATTGTCACAGAAAGCCTTAAAACTTCATGGATTTATCAGGAAATTCCAAGGTTTCTTTTTAAGTACAGCCTAAGGTCTTTCGACTGTTGAATGAATATACTTGTGGATGTAGATAGGTAGATGGTTCAAGCCAAAACAATGGCTGGAGAAGAGATTTGGAAGTGGTGCTACGTCTGTCCCTGTCTTTTTCGTCTCCCATAGGATCCCTCCCTAACCCATACCGTACCCCCAGGTTAGTTCTCCTGATTGGTAAGGCCTTCTGTCTAGTAGCTGACTGAGCCTAGTGATGACTCCCAAAATTGCACGCGCACTGACTCGCTCAGGGACTTCCTAACTTTTCCTACTCTCACAGTGTTCTAATGGTGATTGCAGTGTGGCTTTCAATTCCTTGGTAGGACCCAGTTGCTTTCAGTGATGCCCACGGTTACTTATACCCATCTATTTTATCTACTTCCTCTACCCTGATTCCTCCCCACCCACCTTCTGTCCCTCCGATGTTTCCCTCCTCGTCTCCTGCCTCCAGCATTTGATGTTAAATCTCCTGTTTCCTCACACTCTCCTTCTATCCCTCCTCCCACTCTACCACTACTACAACTCCTTCTCCTTCAATATTAGTCTTCCTCCCATTACTACTATTCCCACCACTACTTCTCCTCCTTCCACTACTACTCTCTTCCTTCCACTACTACTCCCCTCCTTTCACTTCTACTCCCATCCTTAAACTAATGTTATGTTCTTCCACTAATACTCCTCTCCTTCCACTACTACTGTCCTCCTTCCACTACTACTCCCACCTCCCACTGCCCTTTACTAACACACGCCTGTCACCTAGTATCATTCAATTCACATTTACTCCTTACATTAACTTCTACCTTCCTTCCACACAAAGACACACACTCCAACTGCAGTACCCCTGCACTCACTAAGCCAATACCTCACCTTTCTCCAATAAACGCCTCCAGACTCCATTGCTTCTTCCTTCATTCTGCTGGTCTCCTGGTGTCCTCCAATGCTGAGCTCACCCAAATAACCCACACTTCCTATTTCCCGCCACTGCTTACATTTCCACTCCCTCTGCCCCGATTGACCTGCTTTTCCTAGCCAATACTGATCTAGCTTCACTTCACGGGAGGTGTGTGTGTGCAAGGGGAAGTCTTTACAAGGTAGCTAAGATTTGCCCTGAAGATTTTACATTAAAAAGGCATTAAATGACTGGCCACCAGGAGGCACACGGATGGCAAGCTTCTCCGCGTGAGCTCCGCACCGAGGTCCGCCAAAGTGACATGAGCCCCCACTATTGGACCCTCCCCAGATGGATGATTGAGCGGATCTGATGCCTAAAAACGCACAGCACACCCCGGAAAAAACGCAACCAAAAACTGAGGTGTTTTCATAGACTTACAGCCTCGTGCAGCCCAGAGAGGAACCTACGCAGCCAAAACCAAGTGAGGCCCGCAGCTGCCGCTTTCCGCCATGGGTCGGCGACCACCCTCGACACCCCACCTGCGAGCAGCCTGCCAGACCCACTACCGACATACCCGCGGCCCCAGAGGTACGGGCCCATCCATGGGGAGCAGCCCACACGGACAATAAGGCGCGAGGACGCCACTCGATAACGCTGTGGCCTGGACCCTGCAGGCACCCGGGAACTTCAGCAATCAGCGCAAAGAAGGTACGAACAGAGCGGGGTGCGGCCGGCTGGAGACTCTGCCTCGCCAACTAACATTATTGGGCCCCTCCACTGCGAAGCCCCCCGCTTGCCCACTGAGGCTGGCTCCTTGGAGCCCTGTCTCCAAACGCTGCACCCTACGTCTGCCAGCACCCGATGAGCCTCACTTATCCTGCTGACACGGGAGCACCTGCTTAGATCCTGCGCAATATAGTCCCCCCTGGGCCGGTCCTGTACGCCTCACATGGCCCATTGATTTACCCACAGGCAGACCCTTGAAGCAACGTTTTCAGGGAACCTGGCTGAGGTCTTGGGGGTGACGACCATGGGAAGCCTACACCACTGCCCTCCGCACAGGAGATTTTTCCACAACACGATTGGTGCAGGGACTCAGTGCCCGGAAAGCTACCATCTGAGGTGCCACATAAAGCGCTCCTGCGCCAACTGTCAGAAGTTGAGAAGCACCAGCAACCTACAAGATCTGGATCAAGCAACAGACCAGATTCCACCCTTTCTGGAACCCTTTTGGAAAATCTCGAAGCCCAGACTTTCCACTTGAAAGGACGTCACTGAGAGCTGGGCCCCTGTGTTGCAGGGCGTGTGCCCTTCTCAGATCCGTTGCTTTAACCACTCATACATCTACCAAACAATTGGGGAGCCCCTGCAGAGTAAGGAGGGTGTACCCCAAAAAACAATGTACAACAGAAGCCCCACTTCCTCTGACCAGTGAGCCCCACCTGAAAGGGTGCTCGGGTGTCAGGGACAGGCCCCACCACCCTGCCCCCATCACACCTCGAAAGAACCCGCTTGTCCTCGTACCTCATAAACCAACACATGAACGTCAGAGAAAGACTGGCCCCATACCACTTCACACCATCACAAGATAGCTACTGCCCTCTTGGAGCCGCTACAATGACAACACAGAAATCCGAAGCAGCCTCGACTAAAGCAGATGTTGCTGATATCCTCACTGAAATGCGGAGTATGAGAGCAGATATTGGTGGCTAGATTGATAAAATCACCCAGAGGATTGATAAGATTGAGGACAGACTTGAAGAGGTTGAGCATAATCAGACATCCTTGAACACTCTAGAGACCCAAATTGATGTACGAATTGCGGAACTCGAGGCTAGAAAAGAGGAGTTTTGCTTAAAGGTTGATGACTTGGAAAATAGGGAGCAGCGCAATAATATACGCATTTTTGGCATTCCAGAAAACAAAGGCGAGACGGAGACAGACTTGAAGAGAACTCTGCATACCATAATGAAGTCGTTATTCAACGATGACTCGGTAGACAAGCCCAAAATTGATCATGTTCACAGAGCCGGTGAAAAACTAGGAGGTCCCAGAACGGTGCTCGTACGATTCCATAATTACGCAGACAAAGCCAGGGTCCTGGAAAAGGCCAGACATACCCCACAAGTGATGTTGGGGACGCGAACATCTCCATCTACCAAGACCTATCCTCCCTTACATTGGCAATGAGAAGAAAATGTCTCCCTCTCACCAAAATGCTGAAAGAGAAAGATGTGAGATACCGCTGGCGATACCCCTTCTCACTCACCTTCGAGTGGGAGGGCACCGCCATAAAGCTAATCTCTGAAAAGGACATTTGGAACTGTATTGCCGATCTGTTGGGGACTCATGAGGAGGAGCCAACTCAGAGTGGGGAAAGGCCAGAGGCTAAGGAATAGCACATCAAGGGCCCGCGGGGAATGAAGATGTTTGGCTCCAGGAAATATAGGCGGATGAACAACTCCCCGGACACTGAACACTGAACTCGCCCGGATCTCTCAGATTCTTTTCTAGGGGTGCAACCGAAGACAGACTTTTAACCGCCTGAAGGCCATCTGCAACTACGGATCAACATACACCAAATGACGGCGGACAAAGGTGAGACTCAACCCCCCTTACCCTGCCCACACTGAAGCAGATGATATACCCAAGAACTTGTCGAGGGTATGTTCACACTTATATGACAAGAACCAATGCACCTTTTTACTGGCGCTCGGGAGGGGGGAGAAGGCCGGGGCTTGCAGGCCATCTGGAAGATGAAGAGACACGGAAATGTGGCAATATGAAGGAAACTATCACAATGCCAAAGATTGCCCATGAGCTGACTTTGCGGAAGCCCGATACCGGGCTCGCACAAACAAGATCTTAAGTTTGAAATATAGTTTAGGTTGTTAACAAGCTTTTGAAATATAGGGGGGAAGTTGGGAGCTCATTGTTAAGCTGTATTATTATACGGACGGGACTGTTCGTTGTACGGTTCCCGCTGGTGGTCCAAGAACGACCGGGTGAATATAACCCAGCCGAATCAGACGCCGTGTGGATGGCGGGGTGGGGAGAGTGGGGAAGTACAACCCAATGGGGACACTGGGGAAAAGGGAACGGAACAACATGAATGCGGAAGGGCATGGAGACATCTTTGATACCACAGACTGCAGAGCATCCGGAATATGTATCGGTCTTATTAGGATTACACAAGATCCGTCGCACTCGCAAAACATCAGACACATAGCTGGTATCTAGAGATAAGAGAACGAAACAGATACACTTACTGGGCTACCCTTTGCACGAAAATAACAATGGCAACAATGTCTAGAACTCACAAATTACGTATATGCACACTTAATGTGAAAGGCCTGAATTCCCCCACAAAACGCTCCATAGTGGCGAGAGAATTTAAGAGGTCCAACATAGATATCATGTTCCTGCAGGAAACAAAATATCAGAAGGGGATGAGAGAAGGATTCCCAGCAGCTTGGTGGGGCATACCTTCTGGAGTTCGGGTGTTCTGAAAAGGGCAGGGGTTGGGATCCTGATCCGTAAGGACCTCCGCATGAAGATCCTGAATTCCTGGTCTGACACAGAGGGTAGAGCCCTGGCAGTAGTGGGATGCATTCAGGACACGATTATAACCTTAGCCACAATGTATGCACCTAACAAGGGTCAAAAAAGATTCCTCCTCAAAACGACTGAATGGCTGTTTAACAGATCACAAGGTCACACGATATTTGGGGGCGATTTTAATACATGGATGAATAGTGCCATGGATAGGCAAACCCCATGAGACACCTCCCAGCCTCTCCCGATAAATGAGTATGCAGACATCAAAATAACACTTGCCCTATGTCGCCTCTTTGACAGTTGGCGCCACCTCCATCCAACGGACAAAGGATTCACCCTCCGCTCCATCCCTCATGACACGCTCACAGAATAGACTATGTATTCCTCTCTGAGGGCCTAATGAAAATACTCCAGACTGCAGACATATATCCCATTGCGTGGTCGGACCATGATATGCTCGTGGTGGACCTAAACTGGGATGGCCTTGCCCCACGTAACACAAAGTGGAGATGCAATGAATCATTATGGTCTGACATAGTCTTCAGGGAAGAATTAGAAAATTAAATCAAGCAATTCTTTATAACTAACGACACAAGTGAAGTTGCAAAAGTGAACGTGTGGGAAGCAGCTAAGGCCACTTGGCGAGGGATCCTGATTAGAGAAGGTACCAGAAAAAAGAGGGAACGCACCTTAATAGAAACTACCATCAGAAAGAAACTACACACGGCAGAGACCTTAGCACAAACATCCCCACAAAGCAGAACTGTACACCTTGCTGAAGCCAAGGACCTTAGAGAGGAGCTTAAAACCCTTGAAATAGGCAAAGTTAACCAGACCTTACAATATTTGAAACAAAAGTATTATGAAAAGGAGGACAAAGCCGATGCCCTCCTTGTGGCGCGGTATGGGGCACAACGGGCAGAAAGATGGGTAGACATGATAGAAAGGACAGATGGCACCCTTATAGACACAATAGAATCTTCCCCAAAAGGAATACAAGAATCATTTGCCTTCTTTTATGAAGACCTATACACCAATAACTCACCCCCCACTGGGGAGCGTAGATACTTACCTCAAAGAGGCTGGCCTCCCCGCACTGACACACTCTAAAGCCCTCGACGCACCAGTCACTGGCGACGAAGTCTCCGATGCCCTCAAACGTCTTAAGCTGGGTAAGGCACCGGGAGATGATGGATTTACTCCCGGCTTCTATAAAGCGTTCACTGCGTTTCTATTCAACGACATCTTTGAGACAGGCCGGGCACCCCCTTCTTATGCCCAGGCCCTTCTAACGGTCATCCCTAAGGAGGGCAGAGACCCAATATACTGCTGGTCGTAACGCCCTATATCACTCCTCAACATAGACGCTAAAATTTACACCAGAGTAATAGCGGCCAGGTTAGAAACACACCTACCAAAGTTAATACACTCAGACCACGTCGGCTTTGTGAGGGGTAAACAGGGAGCGGACACGATGAGGAAAACCTTGCATTTGATATATGAGGCACAGGGGAGGAACGACGACCCAACTCTCCTATCACTCAACGCCTTAAAAGGCTTTCGTAAGAGTAGACTGGGGGTTTGTGGAAAGGGTTAAAGGGTTCTGGTCTGGATAGGTCTTGGACCCCAACTCCGCCGTGCAATCAAAGCAATTTTTTCATCCCCGAAGACCTCTGCGGCAGTGAACGGTGGTTACTCAAGATGATTTCCACTGGAGAGGGGAACCAGACAGGGCTGCCCTTTGTCCGCCATACTGTTTGTACTATCCCTTGAACCACTCGTGCAGAGGCTAAGGCTTGACAAAAGGTTGGAGGGAATCCTGGTAGGGGACCAGGAATATAAATTGGGTCTACATGCGGAGCACATCCTCCTGCATACAACCAACCCCCTAAGTTCGATACCAGCAGCTATAGAAATAATCGAGGAATATGGCCAACTAGCAGGTCTAAAGATTAATACAGGAAAATCGGTCCTCCTCCCGCTCGACAAAGCTAAAGATGCAGAGGTAGAGTGATTTGCACCTTTGGGGATGAAGGTCAGTCTCACCACGAGATTTGCGCGGCCTATTTGAAGCCACCTTTCCCCCGATAATACACACAATCCAAAAAGACATTGAGAGGTGGACGAGACTCACCATCTCATGGATGGGCCGATTAAACACAATCAAAATGGTCATCTTGCCAAAGTTGCTCTACCTATTTCAGATGCTCCCAATCCAACTACCTAAAGAATTCTTTGACACCACTAAAAAAGCCCTACACATCTTTCTATGGCAAAACAAAAAACCCAGAGTCCCAGCTGCCCTACTCCACCTTCAGAAGGATAATGGCGGGGTAGGCCTCCCAGACTATAGGGCTGCCCAAATACGAGTCCTGATCCTCCACGTCAGGCAGCAGAAAGAACCCCAATGGATAGGCCTAGACAACTACCACCACCGACCATTCATTGTGGGAGAATGGCTATGGGTACCAGGACCCCTATTACGCAACAGCATTAAAAACCATCCCATTCTCGGGACTATATGGGCAATATGGAAACCAAACAAAGGGATGAAAGGGATCACAACATGGCCCTCTCCCCTATCACACTTATGGGCACTGGGTGTTCGGGATGATATCTCAGATCCAGACAGCTACGATTCGTGGTATGATGCAGGGCTGGAGAGGGCGGGACAATTATGGAGAAATAACACCTTTATCACCATCCAGGAACTGTAAGAAGCCCTGGGCCTGGGTCCACTCTCAGTGTTCCAATACCTAAAATGAAAGGGTGTCATGACTCGAGAGGTGTGGAGGGAAGCTTTACAAAGGGATCTTACTCCGTTCGAGACAATTCTGGACACCCGCTCAGGATCCAAAGGCCTCAGAAGCGAAATGTACACTGCATTGGTAAAAGTCAACATAACCCCCTCAGCCACTCTAAAACGCAAGTGGGAAACAGATCTCAGCAGACTCCTCTCCCCAAAGACACGGCTCAAGATATGTAGAGGGACTTCGAAAACCTCTATCTCATGCCAGTATAAATTACATGGGATCAAGCTATTATACAAATGACAATACGACCCACTTAGGCTAGCTAAAATGTACCAGGATGTAAGTCCAATTTGCTGGCAAGGTTGCGGCCAGAAAGCTGACTACTGGCATATGTGGTGGGGGTGTAGGGCGGTCCAAGCATATTGGGACGAAGTCCTCAGTTGGATTAAAGAGCTTGAAGGGGAGGAGAGGGAGAAACAACCACTCACGATCTTATTCAGCCTAGTTGAGACGGAAGACCTAGTAATTAAGGTACCCAAAATGACACATGAACTCTTGTTGGCAGCAAGGGCCTGTCTCACAACCGTGTGGAAAAGAACGAGTTTACCAACGAAAGCCGAGTGGATCAATGTCTCCCGAAATATTTTCAACATGGATAAACTGACAGCAGCTATCCATGGAAACCGCACCTCCATCGATAACGAATGGTCTGAGTTTCGAGCCAAGTACATCTCGTAAAATGTCAAGTGTGCGACACGATATGACTGAATGCCATTATATTGTTTAGCCCGTAATATTAATTCAGATTTTGTATGTCACAAGAAGTATCGTTGTCTTAGCATTTGAAGCAGTTGATTAACTCCTTTCCTGGACTATGATAATATCTGTTGTTTTCCGTAACCATCATAGTTGTAGGGTGGGGGGAGGTGGGCGGGGGTCAATTTGAGGATATTTGGTACCACGAGCAACGGTAACGCAATTTCTTTTCTTCTTTCCTCCCTTTCTTCCTTTCTCTTTTTCTTTCTCCCGCCCCTTCTCCTTCCCCCCTCCCTTTTCCTCCCTTTCTTCTCACTTTGCAATTGCCAAGTCAATTTGTTATGTTTGTATTGAATACTGCAATATCCTTGTTTAAAATCAATAAAACCAATTTTCAACAAAAAAAAGGCATTAAATAGGGAGCTAAACACTGCCCACTTTCTCTGTGTGGGCTCACCACACAATAAAGATAATGGTATCCCATACAAGTAATGTTTGAGTTTATGCCACAGGTAAGTGCTAGTGAGATGAGGGCTTGAATCCTTCCAACGAGTCTCTGGTGGTCTTGGGTGGGTGTCTGTGGGTGCTTGTGGCTGAAGAGGCTAACCACTGCTACTGGGCAGGGCTTTGTGGCTTGACTGGCCATCTCCAGACCTTGTAGTGGTGCTCCTTCTCGACTCCTTCTCTACCAGTAATGTAATTTGTGAGACGGATGGGCTTCTGTCTGATCGTCGGGTCACAGGCTCTCGTCTAATGGTAGACAATGCTTTGCTTCAAACTGGTTCTTACGAGTTACTGCTCTGTTGCATTCTTGTTTCACCTCTCTGCAACAAAGAGAAAAAGACTAGTGAGAAGCTTGGGGTAGGGGCATAGTGTGAGACAAATATATACTGATAACATATAAACAGCACAAGGGAGAGGGGTAAGGGTTGGTCACCCTCAGTTGCCTTTGCCCTTAGGGTCAGGAATGGCTCTGTACTGCTTTGTGGGGAGCTTCCCCCTGCCCCTCTTGACAAGGCCAGAATACTGGCCATGTCACAATAAACAGAGGACCAGTTAGCAAAAATGCATTTTCATTTTCAGGAGACAACTGCCTAGTGGGTTTTTCTAAGTTAGCAGAAGCTTGTTAAATTGAGCTAAACACTTGTCTTTCCTACGGTCTTGCAAGTAGCTGATGTGAGGGTAAATACAAGCTTTGCCATAATATATATATATATATACATATATATATATATATATATGGTCTTTGCATGAAGTCTAATTTACGAAGGACATTCTGGTGACCATACTTAAACTTCTTTGCATTGTTTGTTTTAGCTCTCTTAGGACCATAGCTCTTTGAGCCTGTCAGACTTGTATCCAGAAAGCATAGTGCACATCATTTTGACTACTGATGGTTGACATGAATGGAAGGATACAAAAATGTAAATGATCACTCAATGATAAATCAATCAAATTTCCTTTTGTTGAAATCAACCCTCGGTGTATATCTTCCCAGAGAATTGTGGGCCCCATTGGCAATGTATTAATAGGTCACATAATTTCTAATGGCAGCTTTTGGAAAGCATGTCGGGAAGAGCAGCAGCCACTTCTAAAATCATCTTTCATTTGTCCCAATAGTATCCACATGTCTGTCAAGGTGCCTTAGTTCAGAGTCATACATCACTGCACTTGCTATTTCCACATAGAAAATCATATCTATTTGGGATAAAATTATGTTCCCTTGCCTACTTTACATTTTTATAATAGCTTTCTCAGTTGTATCAGACTCTTTTTTACTTCTGAGAGTAGGTGATGGGGGAAAGACAACTTGGGTTGAATATAGAAATAAACCAGGAGTAGAAGGAAATGAAGCAAAGGCTTTCAAGGTAGTAGCTAGCCAGAGCAGACAGGAACAAGGGGGTGCATACCGTCTGAGACGGGGGTAGAGGCGAGACCTTTGACTGAAAGGTGTCAAGCCCATGGTGGGAGGAGCAATGAGCATTAAGCAAAGAGTCAAGGAGAGTTAGGCTCAGGACAGGAGTAGAGAGGTGTTACAGATTCTAGGATGAGGGGGTGATAAAGCCTTCTTAAGCTTTGCTGTGCAATGACAACTGACTAAGGAAACCCAGTTGGATCTCCCTACCACTGGAGGACAAACTCCAGCTGCATCAGCAATCTGCGGCAGAGATACAGCAGCATCTACAGAGCCGGCAGAAAAGTCCAATGGTGTTTGTATCCCACCATCAAGAAGAGTTACACTGGAAGAATGTTAGATAAGGCCCGATATCATGTGAACTGCTAAGGTACACCCTTGGCATTTAATAAAAAACAAACTCTCCTGATATTTTTTTTTCAATTTTATCCAAGGAGGAGATTGTTATGTTACTAAAAACTCAGTTGTTATCTAACATTGTGTTTGGAAAACTTCTTCAATTATCTTAATAGTATTGACCAACGAATACAATTCACCAATGAAGTGTCTAGAACAAACATTCATTATTTAGACGTCCAGATTGAGGTACATGAAGTCAACTATTTGACTAATATATATAGAAAAGCAACGGACCGCAACAACTTACTGCATCGCCTCAGCTTTCACCAACCTAGCTTGATAAAGAATCTTCCTTACAGCTAAATGATGAGAGTGAAGCGTATAGTAAATGACCCTACCACATGTGAGAGAGAAAAAGCAAAAATGGGTGAGAAATTTGCAGCAAGAGGATACAAACCAAGAGAAATAAGTGACGCTAAGGAACGATTATCAGCTACACATAACAGAACAACAACACCACCACAAAAAACCACACCATCTATAGCATATGTCTCCTGTTACCCATTGCAAAGCAACAAAATCAAGTCTGTAATCAAAAAGAACTGGTGCACCTTGACAAATGATGCGAGAGTGGAACATCTTTTTAAAGAAATCCCAATATTTGCTTACAAAAGGAGTGCTAATTTGAGAGATAAATTAGTGAAGACCAGAACAAGGATGAGCAAACCGGTTACCTTGAGGAAAGGGACATACCCTTGCCTCCATTGTAGCAACTGTAACTTTATAATAAAAGGAGAAACTGTTAACCATCCCCCAACGGGAGAAAAGATCAAGCTTAAGAACTATGCAATGTGTGATACACCAAATATCATATATGGGATTAAATGCCCATGTGGCATTTATTACGTGGGACAATCAAAAAGACCAGGGAAAGTTCGATGGAACGAGCACAGGTCCTGTATATGTACCAATAATATGAACTCAGCAGTGGCGAGACATTGGAATCAGATGAAACATAATTTCAGCCAGATAAGGGGACAAGTACTGGAAGCGGTCAAACAACAGAATGCACATGAAGACCTTGGTAAAAGACTGAACCAGCAACAATCCTACTGTATAGATCGCCTAGATGCCCTCAGACCATGGGGGATAAATGAAGAGATCAACTTTTTGTGTTTTCTGTAAACGACAGGAATGCGGACATGTACATGCAGTAATGTCTCCTGTTAATGTTTTTGTGTTTTTAGTGTTTACTGTAAACGATAGGTTTGCGAACATGGACATGCAGTAATGTCCCCTGTTAATGTTATTTTTCATTATGATTGTACTTGTTTGCTTAAGCTACTAGATGGATCTCTCTTTATTAACACAACATAGGACTGAAATATAATCTGTAGGGCAACATGAAAACGTCCCACAAGAGGAAATTGTTCCTAGAATCTTTTCCCTGTGGGATGTAAGGCAGTGAACCACTGCCTGGTCATGTAATCCCTCTGTACATGTATTACACATGCACCTATAAACATTAACATACACATTGTCCAGTTTGTACCAACTTATACAAGAGGCATTCCCTCTGTACATGTATTACATATGCATTGATAAACATTAGCATACACATTGTCCAGTCTGTACTCACCTAGACTAGTGGGTTTGTGACACTTTTTGAGTAAGATAGTGACATAATAGCTAGGAGTGGATCCTCACTCCATTGAACCTTATTTACTACTTGGTGTCCAACTGAGAACTATTGTTATTTAGGCACATATGTGTACCCAATGTATATACACAGTGCACCCATGCACTATTACACATAAACCCCACACTATACAACAATAGTGGACTCATTATCTGAGACGCTACCTTTTCAACACACGGCTGTGCATTTGCGCCAGACTGTGACACTAATCTAATGCGCATGCGCGTCAGCGCATTGTAATAGAATCGCAAATAACACGCGATGTATATATTACAAGCTAAACACAGAGAAAAACTCAATAGATAGATGCGCCTGGCACTAAGGGAAACAAGTCACCTTATTGTGTAGTGGAGATAATGAGTATTGAGATAGAACTAAAACACGGGATCAAGTTGCGCATGCGCGAAGGTGACCAGCGTTGTTAAAAAGCGTACATCAGAGTCGGCAGCCCCTTTGAGCTGTCACTCGTGATTCTGCAACGCCAAACTACGGAGGTAAGCGTGCACATTGTAGGGAAAGGTTAGGAGTATAGAGATAGGACACCATTTCTAACAAGCACAATCCTATAACCACTACAGATGAGACAGCCAGAGTGATCTACATTCTGGAATACATTTATGTGAACACCAAGTATCACAGGTATGAACATATGAGAGATACTTATTTAAGAATTTGTGTTGTAGATACCAGTATCACTGTAAACAAGTATTAACAATGATTAATTGGAATCTCTTTATTTTCATATTCTACATATCCCATCATGGACCACATCTGTGTTAGGGGTACGTGCAATTTTGCAATTCATATCATATTATAATTCAATTAACAATATTCTATACATGTGCAATGGTGAATATTGAAATTACTTATGTTTGGACTGTGTTGTGAATACATGTCTAATTGATTGTTGTGGACACTGTGATAAGTTGATGATTTACAATCAGTGCCTAGGAGCCCTGACGATGGTCATAGTCCGAAATGCATTGGCAATGAAATATTGGGCACTGACTTGTCAGGCATAATACTAAAGAAGCAATAAATCATGACACTTTGGTGTCAGAAATAAGGATACATACTCAGTTCTACCTTGCCTTAATTGAACTTTTTTAGTGAGTTTGATACAAGATTGTTTTGGAAAGAATCAAACATAAACATACTCCGGAAGGAAGGTCCTCCGCCCCTAATCTCTTTCTAGTTGTGTTCAGAACCTGGTGCCAAGGCTACAGGGTGTGCTCCCACTACATGATTTTGCTTTATTTCATTTACAGACATAACACTATTCATTTTTTCAAAAAACGTTTCAATATTGCGGTGCCCACCCAACCCCTCCATTTCAGTAAAGGAATGACTGCCACTTACGGCAGCACCGTGCTTTTAGAGGTCCAGAAAGCGACTCGTCGAAAGAAACACAAACGATTCATTATGTTTCACATTGCAAAAAAGAGCTATTCGATCTACCCACGTTCATGTTTGTTTGTATTGTTTAGGAATGGTGTGTGTGCAAAACACTACAAGAGTTGAACGCGAATGGTGCACCCACTCCAGCAGCACAACGACTGCATGTATCTGCTGTCTGTCGACTCCTCACCCACTACTGTCTAAAATGGCGCGCTGCTGAATTAACCTCCGGCAACCCACTGGCTTTACGGCAGTAGCCACGCCAGCCAGACAGCAGCTCCGGGGAAGTGCAGCTATTGGAACCAGCCCATAAAGCCAGATGGAACAGCTGATGGAAAAGCTTGACAGCCCAACCAGCCAGCATGAGCCGCAAATCCCCCATTACTGACTGTGCTTTTGTAGCTGGCAGCCGCCATGCAGACCAGCCATCCGCCGGCCAGTCTGTCAGAGTGCGCCCTTTATTTTTGTAAAAGGATTTTTGATGACTAATAAGTATAATCGCAAAGAGATAAGAGCCCCCGTTCTACCTCCACAACCAACAGCATGCAGCGCCTGGGTATTAGAGCTCATAAACTTGTGCTTATAATGTACTTTGAATAAACAGGTTGTTGGCCTCAATTGCTGGAGGAAAATGAATGCAAATGTTGGCTCTCCAATTTACTTGCGGCTCTGGTTTAATTCCTTCTTGGTGGGGATGGGGGGAGGGATAGACTCTCAATGTAATGTAATGAAATGAGCGCCAGGTCCTTTGCCAGAGAGAAAGAAAAACGACCACCTGGCTTCCTGGCCCACAGACATGGTAAAGATGGACTCCCAAGTTTTCTGGAGCGCCGCTGTCATTTTACAAAGTCACTCCCGGTATTCTGTGCAGTGCACTTCCAGTTAACTTATGGATTTAGGACATATATATATATATTTATATATATATATATATATACACTAAACTAAACCAGGTAATATCAGTTACGCAGAAACTTGGGTGAGCAAAAAAAAAAAAAAAAAAAAAGAAAGACAATAGTGCCGAGTGGGGGTGTTTCTTGTTGAATTACGTAGGAAAGCATCGCAAGCCCCACCCACTCATGCGATCTATCCTCTGTATTTCTATGCCAATATTTAATGGGACATCATTTACATATTCCCATTAAGAAAACACAGATTATATATGACAATGAACAAACCCGACCTGTCACTCGTGCCCATGAAGCACAAGCACGTGAAATAACATGTGTTGCATCGTTTTAAATGGCCGCGAAAATGTTGTAAAGGTTCGGAAAGATTCGCAAGAAAATAAGACTTTGTGACTGGAAGCAGGAGATGAAGTG
Source organism: Ambystoma mexicanum (assembly GCF_040938575.1). NCBI lineage: Eukaryota > Metazoa > Chordata > Amphibia > Caudata > Ambystomatidae > Ambystoma > Ambystoma mexicanum. Next base: position 62,132,672 of record NC_090928.1, read on the forward strand.
AAATAGTGGCTCTGAACAGTGGAGTTAATTAAAAAAACGAAACATAAGGGCTGATTAACACATGAGTTACTGTGAGTGGCTCTGAATTTCTCCAGTAGAGGGCTTTTCGATTCAGAATTATAATTCTGTGACTGAATCTGATTTACTCCTTGAGAGGGCTACTGGATTCACAATAAAGTTACTGTCAGTGACTTTGAGTTACTCCTGAGAGTGCTACTGGATTCACAGCAAAGTTACTGTCAGTGACTTTGAGTTACTCCTTGAGAGGGCTACTGGATTCACAACAAAGTTACTGTCAGTGACTTTGAGTTACTCCTTGAGAGGGCTACTGGATTCACAATAAAGTTACTGTCAGTGACTTTGAGTTACTCCTGAGAGTGCTACTGGATTCACAGCAAAGTTACTGTCAGTGACTTTGAGTTACTCCTTGAGAGGGCTACTGGATTCACAACAAAGTTACTGTCAGTGACTTTGAGTTACTCCTTGAGAGGGCTACTGGATTCACAATAAAGTTACTGTCAGTGACTTTGAGTTACTCCTGAGAGTGCTACTGGATTCACAACAAAGTTACTGTCAGTGACTTTGAGTTACTCCTTGAGAGGGCTACCGGATTCACAGCAAAGTTACTGTCAGTGACTTTGAGTTACTCCTTGAGAGGGCTACTGGATTCACAATAAAGTTACTGTCAGTGACTTTGAGTTACTCTTTCAGAGGGCCATTCGAATTCTGTGACTAACTCTGATTTATGCCTGAGTTATGGTACTGAGCTTGTTTTAGTTCTCTCTTTTAGTGCAGGGACAGCAACATTTGCACAGCAGGGGGGCTATGCCGAAGACCACAGTAAAGGAGAAAGCCTTAGCTGATTATGGCATCATCTTAAATGGAAAAATTGCCTCTTGGATATACACTATATGAGGTGCCCATGCTTGACTATGTTTCATTATGAATTCTTAAATAATTCTGACTGATGTATTCAACTATGTTTCATGGGTAGTTGTCAAACGTTTAGAGTGATGCCTATTACTCTATTATCAATACAATACTGATAACATAGTTAACCATGGCCATCACATATAATGTATATCCAAGCGACCATTTTTCCATTCAAGATGTTCCCATATTCAGCTAAGGATGTCAGTCTAGCCCCAATGACCTCTATAACTACTTGCATCTCTGGACTCCAACTCCTCAGCTGTCCTCATCCTACTCAATCTCTCCTCTGCCTTTGACATGGGCAACCATTCCATCCTCATAAAAATGCTCCACGATACCCTTGGTATCTCGGAACACGCACTGGACTGGCTGACCTCTTTCCTAACTGACTGCTCATCCCAAGTTATCTTGGGCTCCTTCTCCTCACCTATTACCTTCTCCGCCTGTGGGGTCTCCAAGGGATCCACCCTCTCGCCCTGTTTCTTTAATACTTACCTGGCTCAGCTGCCACTCCTCATCTCCTCCTTCTCCCCCAATGCCCACTGTTATGCAGACAACACACAGCTCTTCTTCAAACTTCTTGCTGACCCTCTTGCAACATTCATAATCCCTGACTGCCTATCTGCCATCCAGTCCTGCTGCACTTCCAAAAATATTTCCCTCAATGCCAGTTAAACTGAGAACCTTCCCATTGGGACCCCTTCTCCCTCTTTATTCCCCTCACTCTGGCCTCCCTTTATGGGTTCTCCCCCTGCTCCTTCAACTGAATCCAGAAACCTTGGAGTCATCTTCACCTGCTCTCTCTCTTTCCTCCCCCACACTCAGGACATTGCCAAGAAGTCCCACTTTCAACTCTTCCTTCTCAAAGGAATTCTCCCTTTTCTCACTTTCCCCCAGAATCTTAATGTTACCCATGCCCTGGTTCTCTCTAGGCTTGACTACTACAATAGCCTCCTCTTGAATTTACCTTCCTCCACTCTGCGACCCCTCCAGCTAATCCAGAATAGGGAAGCAAGATTTATTTAAACCCAGGGACCGCATCTGTCCTGGCCTAAAAAGTCTTCACTTGCTCCTAGTTGCTGCATGGATCAAATTAAAATTCCTCTGCATCATCCACAAGGCTGTCTGGGGCCAGGGACCACGCTATCTGCAACTCTCTCTTACTAAATAATTTCCCCCAGACTTCTACTTTCTTCTGGCACTAACTCTTTGTGTGTAAAACATTTAGCTAAACAGAGGACACAAGGCCAATCTCTTTCCTCAGCTGGTTACCTCCAATGGAACAGCCTCCCCCTTCCTCTGCGTCTTGTGCAGCACTTCCTCAAATTCCGGAAGCTCGCCAAGACTTTCCTCTTTACCTCCTTCTTTTCTTCTTCCCTGCTAAATCTCACAGTTGCTGTGATTGGTGACCAGAGCCCTTATTTATCCTTGGGGCACTGGCCTTTCACACCCAATCGCCCTAGCTTCTGTCTACCTTTCAGCACTTGCCTCAGCACCCTCCGGCCTTCGTCCTGTAGGTTCGCACTTTTTCACCCAAGGCGGCTCCAGGCCATTTAGCACTTACCGTACGATGCCCTTCATCTGCTGCTCAGCCACGAGCATAGATATCCTAGCATCTAACCCCCACTCCCTGCTTCCTTGCTGCACTCGCATGTTTTGAATACTCACAAGGCATAGTAGGTTTATCCATTTTCCTCCACTGTATTTAATGTTTGAATCCCATGTTCCCTCCCTGGCGAGCCCTGTGTAGTGTTTAAAATAAACTAGTGTTTTTATTGTTTTTAGATTGGTACAATGTTTGGCACATTCTCTGGTCCAGTTAAATAGGTCTGTCCTGATGAATCTACTCTTGTGGGGCCGAAACACATTGTACCAACATTTCAGATCACTAATCATTGGGGATGATTGTTTTCACCACTCACAGAACATTCTTTTGGTAAATATACTGTTCTAATTTGATGGTGGTTTATTTCACATGAAATAGTGGGATTGGAAATAATGAAATGTGCTTAGTATTTAAATCTTTTATATATTTTTACTATGTGCAAAAAAGTATCTTTAATGTAAAATAATGAGATAGTAATAAAGATTATTTTTTGATGTAACACAGATGCCCTCAGTGGTATGTGTCATACATGATTAAAACTTCAAATTAATTTGCCTCTAAATAAATATTACAGCTCTGGGAATTTATTTTTTGGTCTGATTGTGCTGAGTACCAGGTCCCTCATTTGTAGCTAAACCATTCTGTATGTGTTCAGAAGGCTGAAGAAAATAGAATACAAATGTCCCAGAGCAATTGCCTGACAAGCAAGAATTAAATTTCAATGTTTAGGTGAGTTTGGATGGTAAAAATGTCATAGCAGCATAACAGAAAGTGTCAAGAGGAATATACACATAACACAACAGCTTTACCAATCCCCTGGCCGCCTCCCTCTGGAACTCAGATTTTGTAGGTTTCCTAGAACATTGGACTCTATGTGCATGGCTTATAATTTAAGACTGTTTAACCCAATTTAAGGAGGCCCCTCTGGCTACCCGAGTATCTTCACAGTATTTTCACAGATAAGCAATCCATTCAAAGTTCCTCTGCATAACAAAGCCATAGTGAGATGGCTAACAAGTGACTGATCATATTCTTGTTTATGTGTGCCCGAGAGATCTTGCAAGCAGCATACATGTTTTGAAATATGCATTCCTGTAACTAAACCAAGTCAGTATGGGAATTATAGGGCCTAGTCCAGGACTGTTCTGTTCATTTCACCACTTTTTATTTTATTTCACTTAAAAAATGTTTCACTCTAACATTCTCATTTCTTTGTTTTTCCCATGACAAATATCCTCCCCTGTAATATGCAGTTGGCCAGTGTTTATCACCATGTATATGCGTTTAAACACCTTCAGCAAAACGTTCTCTTTCATCACAAAACAGTGTAAATGACTTCCGATAATCGGGCTCACCCAACCCTGGAGATGTTAACAATTCTCACGTAATTTTCAAAAAATCCTTAACAACTTTAGGGCCCAGGGCAGGGTTCCAGGAACCAAACCAAGAGTAAGATCCTGAAAAGGCTGACTAATTGCAAGCATTTACGCTAGCGACTGCAGTTGGCATTTTGAAGGAATCCTCTCATTTATTTTTGGGATCAGGGTCTGGGTACTTGCAAAATCACATTAATACCATCTTTGGACAGGCGTCTCTCCCCAGAGGAGATGGTGTGACCAGAATAATGAACTTTAGTATGTCACAAATGAAGCTTTTGTTTAGAGGTATTATGTCCTTTGAAAGCAAGAGCAATCAATAGTTCAAGACAATCTTACTCTCATGCTTCCATTGATGGATAAGCCTTTGAACAGTCATCAACATGCTGAACCAAAACAGATTCCCCTTTGAAAATCAGCAAGTCAAGATCTATTTTCAAAATCGATGGCAAGAGTGTCAGGCTTACCACATACCGCTGGGGCAGCCCCGTGAGGGTATGTGAGTAAATGAGAATAACAATTGACTAGCAGGGTGAACAGGTCTGCAAAGTAACCAGAACAGGGATCTATCACAGTAAAATGTGTAGTAGATGCAGGAATACTGTCACACATCAGGTTCTGAATGACCCGCTCGCCTCCTCATCACGCCAGGCTAAACAGACCACTTTCAAGGCACCTACCAAAGTCGTGACGCTTCGCCGCAGTATCCGACGTTTCTCAGCTCCTTATTTCTCTCGGTGGCGATTACCCTGGAAATTGGGGTCAACAACATAAAAATTACCAACGACCCAGCCTTTGCCTACAACTCCCAGGAAACCTACCTTTTGCGTGTAGTTCCGACTATGCGGAACGTGAGCTCTGTCGGGCTAACGGCGCTCCGCTTCCTGGGTGATATTAGTCACTGCAGCCGGAGGGACGCTGCTTCTGATTAACGTTGCAACCGGCATCCGAAGTTTCGTCTTCTGTGCCTTTCCTAACTATTGCCTTCTCGTGTACCATTTCCTGTTTTCCCTTTACGGACTGCCTTGAGATTCCTCAATTCTTCTGCCCACCCGTGTACCGGACTTTGCCTGCTTTACGGTTTTGCCTTTGGATTGTGTTACTTCGTTTTGTGTGTCGCCAGTGTATCGGACCCCATCGCCTGCCTACGATTTGCTTGCATCCTGATTCTGTACTGTCTATAACCCAACTGTGTACCAGACCTCTCTGCCTGTCCACTGGATTGCCTTTCTTCGTTCTTCCAGAACAGAAATTTCTCTCGTTCTGTTCTGAACTATCCAACGGCCGCCTACACCTGGTTTTCCTCACCTTCCCAGCTGACTCCAAGCTCTCAGCTTCAACCTCTCACAACCGAGGTGCCTTTTGCGGATTCCTACTCCATTCAGTTGTTTTGGAACTATTTCCTCAGGTGTACGCAGGGACGCTTTGCTGATTGTACACAAGGACTCATTGCTGAAAGTGCACACAGGGACGCCTTGCTGAAAAGTGCACCTACCCGTATCTAGTGCGCTCCTCATGCCGCCCGGGTATAGCATCCCTACTAACCTCCCTGTTTATTGTTTTGTACTTCCATTGTTTTATAGCTTGGATTGATTAGGTTATTTCAAATCGTGTTCTGGTAAGACCTCCTTTACTCTTATTTAATATACCCTATCTGAAACCATCGGAATAGAATCGAATATCCTTTCTATACTTACAGGGGGAAATTCCATTCTTGTTTCTTTCAATTACAAGGGGAGTGGGTGACCCAGGTACTTCCTGCTTTTGTGAGGGTTTTCTTGTGGTGGTCTTTACTGTCACCAAGTACTTACCATTTGTCTTTTTCTTTCAGCTGGGTCCTTGGCGGTGTGTTCTCCCCGCTCTTTTGGGTGATCGGTCTCTCTATCTGCAATTAAGCACAGCAGAGAGTCATATCATCAAAAAGAGCTTATTTCCCTCAACAGAGAGGATGCTCAGGCGGAGGCTCCACCTCGAGCTCTTCAAGCAACCATCCAGTATAACCATCCTGGTCGCTTGCCCTGTTTACTCGTCGGTCGGTGAGTAACAAAATCAGAAGCCATGGAAAACACGGACCCTCTGAACGCTTTGGTTTGCTTGGTGTCCAAAAACTCTGTACGGACATGACAGCAGCGCATGACGCATTGCATCACAAGATTGACAGCCTGCAGAGGTTTCCTGCTTCTCAGACTCTGGGCATAGACACCTCTGGTGCTACGGCTTTGGGTTCTAGTGCCCCTACGGCTGCCGCCTCCGGGTTTTCTGCAACCCCTGTGCTCATGGCTACACAGTTTCCGTTGGCCCCCCCGGAGCACTTCACAGGTGATCCAAAACAATACTGTACGTTTATTAATCAATGTAAATAACACTTTCTTTGCCGCCCCACTGCCTTCCCCAATTCTACGACAAAGGCGGCTTTCAGTCTTTCTCATCTGGGTGGGACGGCAGCGGCTTGGGCTAACCCTTTACTTGAATCTAACAGTTACGTTCTATACGACTGTGATGCGCTTATCACAGCCATGAACAGGGACTTTGATACCCGCTACAAGTCACAGGCCACAGACCTGTAATTCTTGAACCTGCGCCAGGGCACTTCCTCTCTGTGTACCTACCTTACCCGTTTCAACCAATTGGCGGCTGAAACAGATTGGCCTGAGGAGAAGAAATCGGCAGTATTCTATAAAGGGTTGTCTGAGGAATTGAAAGACACCCTGGCTACTGTCCCCGTTGTTCCTACTGTTTTTGGGGAACCTTGTTATCTTCGATTCTGGGGCAACGGGGAATTATACGGACTATGATTACGCCATCAGTAACAAGGTTCCTGTACTAGATAAGGCCCAACCGGAGGCAGTCCACGCCGTGGATGGTACCTCTCTGGTCTCTGGGTTGGTAACCCAAAACACATCTCTCGTCCGCATGCAAACAGAAGACGGACATGTGGAAACAATCTCCTTCAATTTGATTAAAGCACCCCAGTTTCGGGTCATCCTGGGTGTTCCATGGTTGCGCTATCACAACCCAGCCATTGATTGGGTTGCTAAGACTGTCCAGTTTCCTTCCCCGGTCTGCAATGAGAAATGTTTTCAGGACTCGAACGTGTGTCCGGTGTCTTCTTGTCAGGCATTGGCAGCCTCCAATGCACTCATCAGTGCCATTTCTACTCTCAAGGAAGTCCATGTTCCATCAGAATACAGTGCCTTCCGGGATGTCTTTGACAAAGGGGGTGCAGATGTTCTTCCCCCTTCTGCCCCCTCATAGACCCTATGACTGCCCTATTGATTTAGTGCCAGGAGCTAAGATACCAGCAGGAAGGGTGTACTCGCGTACTCTGTCCGAGGACAAGGTACTTAAGGAATACATCGACAAGGCCTTAATCACCGGGTTCATCAGACCATCTAGATCTCCTGCGGCATCTCCCCTCTTTTTCGTTGCTAAGAAAGAAGGCGATCTTCGCCCTTGCATCGATTACAGGGCCTTGAATGCTATAACTGTAAAGAACCAATACCCTCTCCCGCTGATATGTGTTCTTTTGGATCAGCTTGGTTCTTCAGTAGTCTTCACTAAACTAGACCTTCGAGGTGCATACAATCTTGTTCGAATACGAAAGGGGGATGAGTGGAAAACAGCCTTTAAGACCCGGTATGGACTGTTTGAGTACCTGGTGATGCCCTTTGGGCTGTGTAATGCACCTGCTATGTTCCAGGCATTCATGAATGAAATTTTTCATGACTGTCTGGATCAATTTGTCATAGTTTACTTAGACGACATTTTGATATACTCCTCTTCCATAGAGGAACACATTGACCATGTTCGCTTTGTGCTTCAGAGACTACGAGACAATCATTTATTTGTCAAAACAGAAAAATGCGTGGAGTTCTTGGGGTACGACCTTACTAGTCACGGAATTAGAATGAGCCGTTCTAAAGTTAGAGCTGTTCTTGACTGGCCTGTGCCTACTACGACTAAGGCCTTATAATCCTTTTTGGGTTTCTCAAACTTTTACAGGCGCTTCATTCACTCATTTTCATCCATTGCAGCTCCTCTGACAGCATTGACCAGCTCTAAACGGTCATTTCAATGGAGTCTGGAGGCGCAACAGTCCTTTGAGGCTTTGAAAGCTGCCTTCTCGACTGCTCCAGTACTGCAGCATCCTAATCCGCTCTTACCATACCTAGTGGAGGCCGATGCCTCAGGCTCAGCCATAGGGGCAGTACTATCCCAGCATTGTCCCGATTCGGGAGAGATCCATCCGGTTGCTTTTCATTCACGGAAATTGACTCAGTATGAACAGAATTATCGCATCACGGAAAGAGAGCTGTTGGCCATCAAGGACGCCTTTTCTGAATGGAGACATCATTTGCTGGGTGCGCGTCATCTTGTCATGGTCTTTTCAGACCATCGGAGTCTCCTTGCGTTCAAATCAATGAAATGTCTTACCGCTAGACAGGCTAGCTGGCATCTCTTCTTTTCCCAATTTAACTTCACCATTACTTATCGGCCAGCCCGGGTTCAATACTTGTGCTGACGCCTTGTCACGTTTGTCTTCCAATCCCGGTGGTAACACGAATAACCACTCTCCCCTGCTACCCTGTAGAGTGGTCTGTGGGTGCACCCCTCAACCCCCACTTCGTTCCCTGATATCTGATTGGGTTTCCTCGCACGCAGGGGATTGTGAGGTTCTCAACCTCGATATAATGCAGGGTTTGCCCTACATTCAGGGCAGATTGTTTCTACCTCCTGGGGATGCGCGTTTACGCGCACTTGCCTGGTCTCATGATTCACTGATGGCAGCTCATCCGGGCCAACAAAAAACCCTCTACTCTTTGCGCCATTGGGCTTGGTGGCCCTCTATGTCCAGCGACATCATCAATTATTTGGCCTCCTGTTCTGTATGCTCTCAGTGTAAAACCTCTAGATCTAAACCTGTGGGTTTGTTGCAGCCTCTTCCAGCACCGCATAAACCATGGTATATGGTCTCTATGGATTTTATAGTCGATCTGCCCTCTGTGGATGGTTTTGATACCATTTGCGTTGTCATCGATTATTTCACTAAGATGGCACTTTTCATCCCGTGTTCGGGGCTGCCTTCAGCACCTATATTGGCCTCCATTTTTCTGAAGCATGTTTTCCGATTCTTTGGGCTCCCTTCTATCGTGGTTTCGTACCGCGGCCCTCAGTTTACGTCCCGCTTCTGGAGGGCATTGACATCGTCTCTTGGTGTTGATGACAGGTTCAGTTCTGCTTATCATCCGCAGACGGATGGGCAAACTGAGAGGGTCAATGCAACTCTTGAGCAATACCTGCGTTGTCTCTGTCTTCATTTTCAGTCATCCTGGTTGGCGATGTTGCCTCCCGCCGAATTCGCCTATAACAACTCGCGGCATTCGGCTTCTGGTGTTTCTCCTTTCTTCGCGTTGTATGGCTACTATCCACAGTCCTTGCCCCTGGATCCTGCTCTTCCCATTGACAACCCGGCTGCACAAGCTTGTGTTCGGGATCTCAAATCTGTTCGCAAATCTGTTCTAGAACATCTCCTCCGTGCTCAGGTTAAAGCTAAGAAATATGCGGATCAGTATAGGATTCCTGCTCCCAGGTATAAAGTGGGTGCAAAAGTTTGGTTGTCTACTCGCAACCTGAAGATACCTGGAAAGCGCTTGCTCCTTCCCAAATTCGTGGGTCCGTATGCCATCACGAAAGTGATTAGTCCGGTTGCTATGCGACTTTCTCTGCCTTCATCCTGGAAAGTGCACCCTGTTTTTCATGTTTCCCTGGTAAAACCTTGCCCGTCTTCTACTCGTTTGCCTGCCCATCCTCCCTCGATCAGGGTGGGGGGCGATGTTGAATATGAGGTGGCGGATATCCTGGATTTTCAGCTGCGCAAGGGTCATCCGTTCTATCTTGTTGATTGGAAGGCGTACGGCCTGGAGGATAGATCCTGGGAACCGCTGAGGAACATCCGATCTCCTGTGCTCCTGCGTCCCTTCCATGCCCGCAAGGGGTTGGCGCTGCCTTTGGGTGTGGATGCTGTCACACATCGGGTTCTGAATGACCCGCTCGCCTCCTCATCACGCCAGGCTAAACAGACCACTTTCAAGGCACCTACCAAAGTTGTGACGCTTCGCCGCAGTATCCAATGTTTCTCAGCTCTTTATTTCTCTCGGTGGTTAATTACCCTGGAAATTGGGGTCAACAACATCAAAATGACCAATGACCCAGCCTTTGCCTACAACTCCCAGGAAACCTACTTTTTGCGTGTAGTTGCGACTATGCGGAACGTGAGCTCTGTCGGGCTTACGGCGCTCCGCCTCCTGGGTGATATTAGTCACTGCAGCCGGAGGGACGCTGCTTCTGATTAACGTTGCAATCGGCATCCAAAGTTTCATCTTCTGTGCCTTTCCTAACTATTGCCTTCTCGTGTACCATTTCCTGTTTTCCCTTTACAGACTGCCTTGAGATTCCTCAATTCTTCTGCCCACACGTGTACCGGACTTTGCCTGCTTTACGGTTTTGCCTTTGGATTGTGTTACTTCGTTTTGTGTGTCGCCAGTGTACCGGACCCCATCGCCTGCCTACTATTTGCCTGCATCCTGATTCTGTACTGTCTATAGCCCGCCTGTGTACCAGACCTCTCTGCCTGTCCAATGGATTGCCTTTCTTCGTTCTTCCAGAACAGAAATTTCTCTCGTTCTGTTCTGAACTACCGAACCACCGCCTACACCTGGTTTTCCTCACCTTCCCAGCTGACTCCAAGCTCTCAGCTTCAAAATCTCACAACCGAGGTGCCTTTTGCGGATTCCGACTCCATTCAGTTGTTTTGGAACTATTTCCTCAAGTGTACGCAGGGATGCTTTGCTGATTGTACACAAGGACTCATTGCTGAAAGTGCACACAGGGATACCTTGCTGAAAAGTGCACCTACCCATATCTAGTGCGTTCCTCGTGCCACCCGGGTATAGCATCCCTACTTAACTTCCTGTTTATTGTTTTGTACTTCCGTTGTTTTATAGCTTGGATTGATTAGGTTATTTCAAATCCTGTTCTGGTAAAACCTCCTTTACTCTTATTTAATATACCCTATCTGAAACCATCGGAATATAATCTAATATCCTTTCTATACTTACAGGGGAAATTCCATTCTTGTTCCTTTCAATTACAAGGGGAGTGGGTGACCCAGGTACTTCCTGCTTTTGTGAGGGTTTTCGTGTGGTGGTCTTTACTGTCACCAAGTACTTACCATTTGTCTTTTTCTTTCAGCTGGGTCCGTGGCGGTGTGTTCTCACCGCTCTTTTGGGTGATCGGTCTCTCTATCTGCGATTAAGCACAGCAGAGAGTCATATCATCAAAAAGAGCTTATTTCCCTCAACAGAGAGGAGGCTCAGGTGGAGGCTCCACCTCGAGCTCTTCAAGCAATCATCAAGTACAACCAGCCTGGTCGCTTGCCCTGTTTACTCGTCGGTCGGTGAGTAACAAATACAATACAGAATAGTGTGAGCATTAGGAAATAGATCTTGCAAAAAATGTTAAGTGTGCTTACCAGGTTTTTTAATAAGAAAAAATGTGGGAAATACAAAGACTATGAGTAGGGAGTAGGAACACACATTTATTGCCCAACTTACAATTCAATAACGCACGTTATGCCTTCCTCAACTTGATTGGAAATGGGGTACTAAGGGAGCATGTTAGAGTTTTGGCTGGGCTCTGAGTAATGTGTACAGGTTCAACACTTAACATGCATCATGCATCATTTGCATGTGTGGATCACAATTTCGCTGGAACCTTGTCGAACAGTCCCTGTCACAATGGGGATTGTACCAAAATGTTACCCCGAACACTGCAACATGTCAATTACTGCGATTTTGCGCTGTACTAAAATCCTGACACCCACTACACAGATTAATGGGAGGAGGGGATGCGGGGTGTCCCCTGATACCCTTTGTTGGTGTAGTGGGGATCAGGGGTCACAGCGATGTCCCCTGCTTCCATTAGATGGTAGCAGGGGACAATAAAGAAAAAATAAATTTGTAAGAAAAAAAAGAAATAAGGACCCTGCGGTGCCAGTTCAGACCCATGTCTGTGGGAGAGTACTGACGCCGCAGGAATAGAGGAAAGACGGCAGCACACTTCTCGGTGTGGCGCCGAAAAGGTAAGTGGGTAGGAGGGAATGAGGGGCCTAGTGATCTATGTGATCACTGCCCTGCGCCATAATGTAAGTCGGCATTTTGAAAGTCGACATTATGGGCGGCGCAGTGATCGCATAGATCCGTCACAATGAGAGAGTGCCATACCACAGTTCCTTTTCTGCATTTGGAGACTTTTGCAACACGCCAAGAATTCCAATTCTCTATGCAGTGGGATACCCTGATAAATACCATCAGGGAAACACTAGATAGTGCAACCCATATAACATAACAAATACAGTCCCAATAAATTCACGGGCGTAGATAGGGGTTCCATGTGATAATGTCGCCTGGAAAATGTTGCCATGTAGGTGACTTTTTGTTTCCCGATCCCTAAAATACTTTCCGCAAATAATCTCGGAGGGGTATAATTTTATATTATATAATCTGTCCTCATAGAATATTTGGGGAACGTGTTTGATTTTAATGAGGGCGGATTGTTTGGGAAATGTCGCCACCTAGTGGCCATTTCCCAGGCAACTTTATCACTGGACACGCAGAAAGGCCCAATAGGAAAGCATGGCTCTCAGACATAGGACCCAGATTGACAGACATAGGGTGAGTAACATAATCTACGCATGGGCATGTGGAAACTCAGAGGCTTGAAAAGTGGAGCATATTGCTCCGGTATCAAGTAGAAAGGAACAATCCTTGCCACTGATGCCGCAATGAACATAAGGTGCACAAGGATCAAGAGTATCAGTGGTGCAATGACCCTAAAGGCCCGGTTTCTGTCCTATTGTGTGTTCAACATATTGGGCAGTTGAAGCAGTGGAAAGGACTGTGAGAAGGAAGGAGGGAGCAGTGGAAAGGACTGTGAGAAGGAAGGAGGGAATTGCATTTGCTGCTCTGACTGGTAAGCCAGGCATTTGGGGCACTAGGTATTCAAGTACACAAATTGTTTGCAAAAATGTCATTGGCCACCATACATATTTATAGCCTGTCTATCCTGTAATCCTCCTTGACCCAGATGGACCAGGACTCCTCCTCTCCTTCTGTTTTGGTTCTCTTCCTCTGATGTTAGCAACATTCCGGTGCCCCTTCCTTCCCTGCACTTGCTGGTGCTGCTGAATTTGCCTCTCTGCTTTTTCACGAATATGCTGCACAGTAACACTACTTCAGTTAGGTTCTTGCCTTACCACACTATGGCCCTCATAATATGTTAAACGGAACCGTGCACCAACAATTTGAGGGGACGAATTCGTCCCTCAAAAGTCACTGTTGCATCGGACATAGCGGGGAACCGAAGAGATGAAATATTGGCTATCTGTTGTGCAACATATCAATAGCTCAAAGCGATCACAATGGAGAGCCTCCAGTGTTCGTTAGGGTGTTGACGGATAATATGCCGCTGTTTCACCAACGGTTGAATCTGGGCTCTGAATTGAATATGGCTCTGTTCGCCTGGTAGTAGTGGCATTGCAGAGGCAGCTGCTTGAATTTGATTGGGTACCCAATCAGGTACAGGATTCACTGGTGCAGGGTTATATGAGACTAAAATGTCCTCTGGAGTTTCTTTTAAAGAGCCGGATAAAGTCTGCCGCATTTTACTTTTAGAGACACATAAATTAGCATGCTCAGATTTTAATTATTTTAAGTGTTCGTGGATTTATCCTCAAGCTCTGGTTCGAAACTGCTAGGTTCCACAGTTGTGATATCTGTCTCACCTTTTTCTGGAGTGATCTCTGGCATTCAGCAGGGCATTAATACCAACAAACTTCAGAAAAGAAGGTTTCTTCCCACAGAGAAACATCAATCCCAAAAGAAGTCCACACAAAGAAAATGCGGAGCGAAAACCAGAAGCAGGAAATAACAAAAATAATAGAAGCCGGGGTTAAGGCTTGAGTGAGACAGGTGAGCGAGATGGAGTCAGTAACAAAAAATAGTAACAAGCAAAAAAATAAATATATCAGAAGCGGGAGATGCAGGAAATATTCAAAGGCAAACAGCAACACTGTACAAACGAGTTTGTGACATTATGGAGCCCAATCAGGATTTTAGGTGCGGAAGCAAGTTTTCAACTCCAAATGCAGATTTCTGAAAATGCATGCAAGCTTCTGAAATGCTCATGCAACATGAACTTTCAATTAAAATGCAATGTAAAGGATGAACAATTAGTACAGTCTAAGTAGATGTGTCGCCAAGCAAAGAATTTCATAAGACTTGCCATAGTTGAGCCAAGAGTAGCCTCGCTTGGCTCTAAGAGGAGAAGCACAAGACGAGCCATCGTAAAAAAAAATGGTCCATTAGGCAGCAAGAGACTTGTGCCCAACTGTTGAGTGGCCCATTTCACAAGTTGCATGTAATTTATGTACAGATTGAGTGTGACAGTGCCTGGCCCATCTGAAATGTCAGCAGACAGCACACAGCACAGTGCACATCAGCACTAAATTGGAAAATAGTGCAGAAAATGGCCTTTTGATATTAAGCCTACCAGCAAAGGAGGCTTAGCATGTGGCCCAACACCAGCAATAACCATCCAATTCAATAGAAGGACATGAAATAATGTCCTTGAAAGCACAAGTAGGACATCTGAAGTCGAATCTTGTGGGATTCCATGATCATACTGCAGCTCCTGTGTCGAACTGAAGAGAGAGGGGCCGGGGGAGGGAGGGGAAGGTGTTGGGGGGGGGGGGGGGGGTTACATGATTCTCCTCTGTCCTAATCTTTTTTTTTTATCAATAAGGAAGTTCTTGAATGTGCACAGAGTGCTGGAGGAAGGATTGCTGCAAGCATTCATTCTGTCCTCTTCACCTAAAGATTATTAAAAAAAAAGATGCATGAGCTACTTTATGTTCATGTGATTCACATATAGTCTATGAAGAATCTCTTCAATCTGGAGCTGCAGATAGCCGGAGGTGTGAGGTGTGCGCAGTTTCTCCGCACGTGACTCAAAGCTCACGTCACTGGCATAGGTTATGTAAATTGAGCAATATGAAATGCATTTTCAAACAAAATGAAACCAAAATGTAGAATCAAAGTTACTGTATGCTTTTTATGTTAAATATGGCTAATGGGAACCCTCACTATCAGGTGAAAATAATCACTGCTTCAGGTGCAGCACAAGAATACATGAAATAGCTATGCTTTAAACTCCTCCTTACAGAGAAGAAAACCAACTAGAAGAACCATGCAATGGATCTGAACAGGAATAATTGTCATCAACATAACATTGCTTAATGTAGTGACTCCAATTGCGAGTAGAAAATGTTGACAGTCCACAAGTGAGCTGACATGCTCAGGACTTTGAAGAAGTATTGCTTGATGATGTTACTCCAACCCAGTACTTCAAAGCAGAGAACTGCACGCCCCCAAAGAGTTGTTGATGATTCCCAGTACAAAATATCATGACAGTGACACAGTAAGAGATGGCTAGACTGGCTGAAGCAAAATGCCAGTCAATTCACATAATAACACTACTATGCTTTCTTTATCATAGATGCCTAGTATCAAATGTCATGCCACAGTACGAATGTCTAGAGAGTGGCTGCACCATAATGCCAGTACTGTCTAGCCATGTAATAACCTTTATCACCCTTTCTTCATCATTGATGCCCATAAAAAGAGTTATACCTGCGACCCAGCGCAATCCAACCAGCACCTCTTCCGCACGCACACACACACACACAACCACCATTCATACCTATTCACCTAGTCACAACTGAGTATGACCTTCTCTATCACATGTGCACCCAGATGCCTCAACATTCACACACTTAATTCTGATTGCACACCCCGAACATACAAACAAACACAATGCATTCTCCTTTATTCAGACAACACACATATGTTCTGTACACTCACTCAAACACATACACATCTTTCACATGCACTGTGCAAACAAGCCATGCATATTTAGTAACATACACATAAACATATTACAATCACACACTGTTCTCAAATAAAAGACAGTGCCTGTGTATTCAGTACCAGCTCCTCGGTGCTCTGTCTTTCTTGGCCTGCTCTACCGACTGAGGTCCCGCTACACACATGCTCCATGCAGACAGAAACCAGGAAGCTCTGCAGGAGAGCTTCCTCGTTCATGAATCCTGCCGTACCCAAACTGCTGTGCAGCCAGGGAGTGACACACTCACACAGTCAGCTGCAGTGGGCCCCACCACTCAGTCCTGCAACCTGGTTTCTGACTATAGTTAGGCCAGCCAGGGTGAAGGCTGAGGACCGGGGCCTGAACATGCTGGCGCTGCTCTGTGAGCCAGGACAATGAAAGCCTGGGCACTGGGCAAGAGTGGCTGAGGGGGATAAATTGATGTCCCCCCAAAGTTGGGGCAAAGACCATTGTGCCCCCCTAAAATTTCGCTCATGCTTCCAAGTACCAATCATAGAACTAGTCCCACTGTTTTTGGTGCTCTTTTGAACTTCTAGGGCACTTCATAGGTAAATAATTCAACCCAGATCAAATGTTCATTCTTCTAGAACTTTTGTTATGTGGTTCCCACATGTAAAATAGTGCAATTTATCCAGGAATGTGCAAATCTTGTGCGAGTATTGTGAAAACTTGAAATATGCTGGACATTCTTAGGGGCAAGTGGCACTTGCCTTTGTCTACCTGATCCCATTTTTCACAGGGTAAGACAAGGAATTATTGTGGCAGCCTGTGCCACTCTTTGGAATACCCTTCACTATTGCGCCAATGTACCACCAGACCTAAAACAGTTGTGCAACCACCTGAAAAACAGCACCCTACACACCAGTGACACAATGCTGTTCCTCCTACTTCGCAGTCAATTGCACTGTTTCCTACTAATTTTGCCTGACGCAGCAGCATCGAGGCTGAGTTTACTAGCTCCTCTGACATCCCAAATTAATAGCGGTCTGGAAAAAGTGCATGATGAGGAGACATGGCTCACACATTAAAGAGGAGGCGCTAAAAGCCTGATCATTTTCGTTTTCTAGGATAAGAAGCAAAATACTTCACCAAAGCCACAATAGCTGACCCAATGGGCCTATGGATGCACACATGAATTTGGTAATGAACTGGGTAGACAGACAGACAACAAACCCATACATATGATGGATTTTTGGTGCCCCCACAGTGTGCTCCATCACCAGCCCTGAATGACACCTGTATCCAGTTATAACGTCCATTGAGACTCTAGGGAGGGGTACACTGATTGTTTGGTAGTTTTGAATCGAGCACTGACCATTTCACGTTTTGTCATTCATTCAAGAACCATTCATACAAGAACACTCTCTATCTTCCTGCACTGTGGAGGTACCCCTCTGCATGCCAGGAATGGATGCAGAATGCTTCCATGTACAGTTTCACGTGTACAACTGTCTGTTTCATTGCCAGGTGGGGTTTATAACACAGGTGTATAATAAAAAGGGAAATGTTTAGAGAACCAGCCTCAGAATAAAAACGACTTCCTTCCAATTGACTAATGTGTCTCCCAGTCCAGACGTTCCCTTCAGTGCGATCTGCATTAAGACACAAGTCTTACCGTCTTCAGTGGGCCGAGGGCCGTCACTGGGAAATCTGGCCTAGCCTGGGAGTATGACAGTCATTTCTACATGTTCTAATATCTTTGATTTTCAAAACACAACATTCTTACTTTCTCATTTCCTTATT
The DNA here is from genome assembly GCF_040938575.1 of Ambystoma mexicanum. NCBI lineage: Eukaryota > Metazoa > Chordata > Amphibia > Caudata > Ambystomatidae > Ambystoma > Ambystoma mexicanum. Next base: position 62,150,351 of record NC_090928.1, read on the forward strand.
TCGACTTACATTTTTCCACAACATACCAGTGGTTATGAATATTTCAAAGTTTTTCTATTATTCTTTATGGGAAACAAGACTTCCTGTGGGGAACAGGAATGACTATATCCGGGTCCCAAACTTGTTGTGCCTAAAGTCTCAAGCTACACTTCACTGATGATGTCCAATGAGGCAGAAGCATGTCTGGGTTTGCTTTCAGACTCCTGCCCATTTTTGGGCAAAACCAAGCCGTTTTTTTCCTATAGTTGTTCTCCTTCTGTAATAGTAAAGCAGGATGAATGCGATGTTAAGGAAGGCTGCACTGCAGTGGTTGTCATTAATTCAAAGCTTTTGTACCCATCGCTCTTCAGTGTTGTGAAACAAAATGACACTGGGGTCCAATTGTTCTTAAAGTCAAGAGTAACGAGGAGCAAAAACACGACTAAAGCAAGCCAAATAACACAAATGAGAGGCAGTGGCCCCAGGTGGACATTTAACAACTTGAAATGTAATAACCCGAGTGCAACTTCGAAGCCGGACATATCGATAGACTAAAATAGAGGAAATTGAATTGATCTACATAAAAGGGAGGACGTTTTCTAAAAACACTGAAGAAGTTGAGAATCTACAGACAACCCCGTAAAACACTAACATGCAAAGAAAGAAGGAGAATATACTGAAGGACAGTGAGAGCCCATGTGGAAATAAGATAATAAAAGAACCAAGAAGCGTGATTGTAATCAATGCTCCTGATGAAAGTCTTGCATTAAATAGCACTCAAAACAGAAACATGGCATGTTGAGCAAAAGGACAGTCCTGTAAAAGATAATAAAATATTAATCTAATGTAACTTCAGTACTCAAATTGCAATTAATGTCGCCCAAAAGTAATGTTATGTATTTTTAAGATTGAGTCACTACGGTGGTGGTTTGTGTATATAAAATAAGTTTTTCTATGTTTGTAATACGAACATGAAGTACATTTTGATAAAATTAAATAAATGATTGCAACTATTGTTACAAGTGAATGTACATTTTCTGCCCAGAACTGCAAGACATTCACTAAGGCATCATCACTGGTAGATGATGATGTTATAATTTTGAGTCTGGGGCAAGTGAAGGCTAAGCACCTTTATAGGAACTGCTAATCCCGGGTGTTCTCTCTGTTATACGGTGCTATGTAGAGTTCAATTGTACCAGAACATATTGGCAACATTTTGATGAGCCAACTGCCCAACCCGCAGTCAATTTAGCACGTGGAAGGGTGTTAATACAACATTTCATATATAGTTTTCTTTTTGTTGGTGGAAAAAGATAATTTAGGAATCTTCTTTTACGGCACTGTTCATATGATCAAAGACTATTTCATTTTCATTCAGGAGATCTGTAAACCCTGAGATATTCTGAAGGCTTTTAACATGCTTGAACAATTTCCACTGATAACTTTGAAGAGTTTGAATACCATTCCACATATCATCTATTAAGAGCAAAAGAGTTTGGCAGTGGCCTCAGATGTCCCTGCAATAAAGTGTTGCTGTAAAGGTGTGAGCTTTGTGAACATCAAGAACAGCTTGTGGAGCTCCGATTCCAAGGAGGTCATTTCAAGATAGCAGTACCCCAACTCACCATTATTAGCTCACTGTTAGAAATATAGGATACCAAAGTCCCATTCTTATACATTCTACACAAAGAAGGTTGAACAATTTTACTTGTTTTATAGCCTCTCCATTGTAGCAAATGTTAGCCCTTGAACACCTATTCATATGGCAAGACATCATAACAGTTTTACTTATATTAACACTCAGGTCCCTTCCCCCGCAGAAATCTGCCACTATGTATGCCTGTTTTCTTATGCACTCTGGAGTTTGAGGAATGATTGCAGCTTTATCAACAAAGAGTAAAATAATGTCACCCTCTTGATCAATCCCCCATTGCATGAGGATTTTCCTCAGTTGTGGCTTATTGACTCTATTGAAAGCTTTGTTTAAGTCCATGCAGGTGATATAAAACACGCATTTCTTAAGTTGTGCAATGTTTTGCATGGATTGTGGTTGTTTGTTTGTGTGAGATTTGATTGCGGTGAACTGACTATAATAAATATGCTCGAAGTAGAAGATTGTACGTACATTAAAGTAAACAATTGAAAAGGGTTAATACAACTAGAAATAGCTGCTGTGCAGCAAAGGACAGTAAATAATAGGTTTAAAAAAAACGCACCCCCTCCCCTTTCTTACCTGCTTGCTCGCCACTGCTTCCCCTATACCTCTGCAGTGTCAGATCGTCCCTCTAATGTGGGTCGAATCCGGCGAAGCAGGGTCCCTTTTTCTTTTTTTTTGGTCCGCCACCTCCAATGTTGAGGAAGAGGAGTAGACCCCTGCAATCCACAAAGCCCAAAAATACCAAACATGGGAAGCGGGGGACACCCCTGCAACCCCTGCACCACATGTTCTTTATTTTTAAAAATTGATCGAATGGTACTGGCTGAATTCGGTCAGATGCACCATTCGATCGATTTTTAACAATCAAATGAGGTAATTCCATTTTGCAGCACTAATTGAAAAAGAAAAGCCTGGTCGATGGTACTAGGCATGGTATCAAACAGTAAGACAGCCAGATACAAGTGACCACAGTTCCAGGGTGTTTATTGAACTTCAATGTGGCTTGAGAAATGCCTATCTAATCCAAAACCTAAAGATGGGAGCACACTACAACCATCAAATAATAATAATAATGCAGTCCTAGATGAGTCTGTCAAAATAAAAGGGCCTATAATAATAAACATATTTCCAATCCTTACTTCTAAATACGAATAGCTGAGAAACAATGTAATGCAAAAAGAAAAGTGTTCAAGAAATTATATGTCAGAATCTTCAAGACGTTGGCCTACCATCCCTAAGTTTTCAGCATGGGACAAGGCGGCACACTCGAGTTTAGCACAGTCTCTGGCTTCTCTAGCATGAGAATGCAGTTCAGATCTCAGTATCAGGGCCTTATATGTCAAAATCTCTTTGCCATTCAAAGTGCTCTTACTTCAGAGGGCCTGATGCGACAAACAAACATTCAAAAGTTCCTTTCTCCTTGGGATTCCCATGTACAACTTCTTTGGTGATTTTCGACTCACTCCGGCTACCCCAGGACAGGGCTCAGCCCACTTTAACACATTGATCTCCCTCTGTCAGGCCTGGACAAAATCCATGTTTTTTTCCAAAATGTTATCTACTTCATCGAATACGAAGACTTTCGACTGTGTGCAGGATTTGACTTGACCCGTCGTAGGACCACTTTGATTCCCATTTATTCATTCTTCTCAATTGATCTCCCTCTGCTGCGCTTGGACCAACTTTATCTACTTTTCTCACTTCTTAGCTGGCTACCTTATAGAGGCCTTTGAATGAGCACCCACGCGGTGCCAGAACACTCTATCAAAGGTATTGTAGTTTGCTTTAAATTACAATCACTCATCAGCAGTTTAACTTAATTGGCGTCTCTCATCACACATCTTTTAACAATGTTCGTTCCAATGCTCGCCAACAATGTTGCTGCTTGTAATCTTGGCTTCAACACAGACCGGTCTTGTATCGGTTTCTCTAACTCACTGGCTGTGTTGCTTTACTGAAGCGGCTTTGTTCTTGGAGCCAAGGACAGTACCACGGTAGCTGGAGATTCTCTCCACCTTGATTACTGATGCTGGAGGCCCCTGGGTACCTCCAACTTATAATGTAGGATTCTTCAACCTGGTTTCCTGGTCTTACGCTTTCTCCGAGGTCTCGTGAAAGTAACGGTACCTTGTCAAAAACAAAAAGGTCAAGGGAACTTTCCTCGTTGCGACCCCCTTCTGTTTCGCCGTCTTTCTCCTCTCTTTAAACTGCCATTTAGGAACTGTGGTTTCCTCATGGGCTTTTCCTCACTCAGAGTGAGCTCTCATGCTCCACCTTTTATCCATGTGGTGAAGTGTAATGGAAGTCAGGTGTGTGTGTGATGATCAGTAATTGCCTGACCGTTGTATTGTGACATGTCAGGTACACGGCTCGGGTGTTAGGCTCTTTTCCCTGTCAATGAGAAAGTGCTTGTGTTGTAAAAGGCGGGGTAAAGTTCCCAAATATCCTACTGGCTAGGTTGGGGTAAAGGTGTTATAAGGAAGGGAATACCGCATCTCACTGCGTGGTGTCCCACTCCCACTACCCAAAGACCCCTCACCCAGGTGATCCCCCTGCACTGGCCCACCCCCAAGACCTGGATCCAAAAAAAGCTTAGGAATATATCTCATTTTATTAATCATATCAAAAAATAATGTTAGAACAGGGATCCAAACTGACAATCCAGCTTTAAATACATCTATTACATTTTTATGATTATCAGATCCTGTCATAACTAAGGTAGAACTGCAGTTTGAAATATCAGTCCACATTTCTACTTCTTCTGCTGAAGTTTAATTATTCTTAGCCCGCTTCAGGAACAAACATTGTGACGATTCCCCTCTTATTTCTCCCATTTCAGTAACATGTTCTGGGATATTATGCTGACTCTCTATTCTGATGTGTTTAAAATCTAGCTGCGAAGCCCTGGAAGGACCCTGATAATATGTTGCTTACAGACTATTTAACACATTTAATTAATAGTATTCTTCCCTATCACCTATACAGTCCCAGGTAAATACTCTTTGGTAGGCTGTGAAAAAGTTAGGTTTTGTTTAAAGCAGCTATGTGAGTTTCTGGTGTTTAAACATCCCACCTAATCTTAAGTAAGAAACTATGCAAACAAATGATTTGAAAATGCAAATCATCAATCTCACTTCCTCCCATTACTCATCAAAGAGATGGAGGCAAATGTGTGCTGGTCTTCATAAGCACAATTGAGAAAATCGGGCAGGAAATATTAGAAACTCTGTTCTACAATATGCTGCCATTCTTTCGAGACAAATGCCAGAGGATTAGGGTTTTCTTACCAATAGACCTCCACAAACATCACATTATTCAGAACCACTAGCTCTGAAGAAGCTCTGAAGAAGATCCCATTATATACTCTTGTGTTAAGTCAAATCACCTTAGCATGGGTTGTTAAGTCAAATCACTTTAACATGGGCCCTGCTTTTTCCCAAAAATGTGAATACTATCCCAAAAATACTATGACTGAAAAAATCAGAGATTAACCCGATGATCCAGGACAGTGCTTATGTGGCCCTGCTTCTTTTCCTTAAACCAATTCTTGCTGATACAGAAATGATTGGTTCCCCAGTACAGGGTGCACACTACGGGTACAGTGCCATTAAAAACACAGTGATGTAAGCATAGGGAGCTGCATCAGTTAATTTTCCAAAGGTGCATAAAGATGCCAACATGCCTTCAGGTTGCCCATTTGTTCAATATATATATCTTCCTCTGTAAATGACTTGACACTCATGATTATTTTGTTTTATTCAAGCGATTGCGTTTACTATCAATATTGAAATGCTGGTTACCGTGCACATCAAGAGCCTACAAACACCATATTGCAATGACATGCTGTTTATGTTTATGATACCATTTTAATTGGTTCCAGTATTTCTATCAATAGCTGTTATATTTGATGACCACTGTAGTGCATGCGGGCAAGACTTTCTCTGCATTTCACCTCCATCATCAGTCGAAAGATAATAGTGTTAGTCTCAATATTTGCTCAGTTATCCCATGCAGTCGGTATAACAATGTATTGCTACCTATGATGCTCTTGCATGTGAACGATTAATCTTAGGGAATCATCAAAGAATGATCTCCACTTTTCCTCACTCAGGTTGAAACCCAGTTCTGTGGCCCATTCTCTCCTACATAGTGTGAAGGGATTAATGTTGCTTGGGATATACGCTTTTGAATGGGGCAGTAGAAACGAGACCTGCAGTTCTAATAACAATTTTCTCTATAATTAATGTACCTTGCAAATGCTGAATCATTGAACTTCTTCGTAGCTTCAGAACATTTATATAGTTCCAGAATTCCTGCAGGTCCCGGAAGGTAAACAGTGTACTATCAGGACTATAAGGTCTCTTCATATTTTTTGTGTCTGAATATGATTATTTTTCCCATTGCTTCCACAAGACAGGTCTATCATGTGTCAAGATGTTGGTATGCTTGATCCTCATTTTCCTCCTGGATATTTGTAAGGATGCAGCTACCTTTGTGGATCATAGTTTGTAGGTCCTTGAGAAATAAAAAGGGGTTTCTTCCTCTCTAAAGAAATGTTGCCAGAAGTCTTTATATTTTTCATAAACACTTTCTAGGTATTTTGCATAGGATGTTGGTGCCAGCATAAAGTATTATTGGTAGGATAATCATTTTCATCAGGTTAATGCATGTCCAAACCCTAATTTCAGAGATGTTCATTTCGACACATAAACCAAAACATCTTTCAGGGCTGACTCTATATTAAGATCCACTAGGATGGGAGACATAGCACAGTTGTTAGGACCACATCAGGTACCTGGTCTTTATGGCATAAATGGAGGAAGAGACATCCTTATCGCATTTTAGGATATCCAAGATGGTGCTGTGTTAGGACTCTGAGCGTTTCCATGTGTAACTCTCTAGCTTATCCCAAGATGGCACTCGAAGTAGGAGAACCTTGCATTCTATTTAAGTGAAGCAAGCAGCCAGATCCGTGCGTCGCTTTTTGCCTTATGGAGCACATGCTGTCTTCCCTTCCTACAAATCACTTAGACATTGCTCTCCTATCCCTTCGCGCAGCGAGTACTGGAGGACAAAACGATCTCTGAACGGGCCCATGAGATTCGGAGCTTGCCCCCCGGCACCTTTAAACAAGATAGCCGCACCATGAAGAGGATGGGGTGCGGGATTCACTTACTCCATCACCAAGCAAAGAGGACAGATCAACGGTTTGGCAAAGGGAAGTCCGTTTAATGACAACTACAAAAACTTCCCCGTTCTTCATTCAGACAGCAATAGTTATACCTAAAAATCATCCTCATTGACGTGTAACACTCAAAAGTTTTTCATGCAAAAGTAACTTAATTATATGTGCTATATCTGTATATGGTAACAAAGTGTGGGGATTGGATAACTCTTATTGGGTGGGCGTCTACGCCCATCCCTCTTTATCACTCGTGATAGACGTCACTACAAGCACAACGTCTAATTGGTTCTACAGCTATAGGACCCTATATTATTCGGTCCATTGTGATTAAGTGGGTTACACCCATAGGCATAAATCTCTACTTTAATTAGCAGAATGCAGAATAGACACCCAGGTGCCTTGTGCCGCAAGATTCACCCTGCCTCCCTTCCATCATTCAGTACTTTAGGGCTATGTGTCAATTAGTTGTCTGAGGATGGCCTCGAAACTGTAGCTTCTTATCTGGGAAAGTTATGGCATCCTCGGGTTCTGGGTGACATCAGACGTTGGTACCTCTTCACCCTTGGCTCGTCACATGTCTGTTCGCCGTGAATCCACTTCATTTTCCTTGTATTCATGTATTTGATTCTCCCGTAGCCTCGCCACCTGCCTGGGGCCTCTTTATCTCGACCTTCACTTGCTGGCTGCCATGCTCTGAAGTTTCGATTCTTCAGAGCTGCCGCTCTCCTACCTTCCTTAGGTTGACCTCGAATTCCCAAGCATGAGCTACTTCTCACTAAGTTTAGATTCCGCTTTTCCCTTTGGTTTTGGCTGGAATATGAATCTTGGCCTTGCAAGCCCTTTGCAGCCTGGGCTTAATTCTGCTTTTACAAAATGGAGTCACACTTGTATAGTGTGCTTTATTGAGGTAAATATATAGTTGGCAAATGCCGCTCTATTCTTCTACTAAGCATTGCAAGCAGTATCATTCTCTTAGCTTTTTGCTTTCCGAGCCTATTTACAGGCACTTTAGTCAGTTACGTGTGTTTATTTCACTTATTGGTTACGTTTCTTTATATCAACGTCTTTTCTCTTACACGTCCATTACAACTTTATTCCTAACGTTTCACCCTTGTGTGTCAATTTTCGTTCATCGTTTATGTTCATCTATACGACTGTCCAGGTTCTTATGTCATCACCATTTGCCTTCCATTAAGGCTCTTTGGGTCTCTTTGGGGGCTGTCTGTAAGTAGTCTGCATTGCGTGTTAACTGCTGGTATGGTTGTCTCAGTGGTTACCGGGCTGCCCAAGGTTGTCTGGTTATAGGCACTTCAACATGTATTGCTCTTCTGATGTGCACTGGGCAGAGTCCTAGAGCTGCTCCCTGTTGGCTCATTTGTTCCTCATACGTCACATACATTGGCGAGTATGATCCTGGTATCTCACTCTGTGAGGTTGGGGTGTAGACCATGTCTGGGACCTCCTCTACACTCCCCCCTCTGGTCGGTTCATCGACCACTTCTGCAAACTCCTTTGGGTTCGTCTAACTTGGATCTTCAGTATCTTGATCATCGTTTCCTGGGTTTGTACATAATGGTATGAACGTGTGTGTCTTTGGAGTCCATATCTTTATCACTCCTTTTAGACTTCCTGCTGTTTTTACATGTTCGTCTTTGTTCCAGGTCATAAGCTGACATTGTCCATTTGGGCTGCAATAGATCCATTTTCCTTCGTGCCTTCGTCGTTTTCTGGGATATACAAGCTTTGTTCCTTCTGGCGCAAATTCGCTGGCCTTCACAAAGTTTATTATTTCTTTGTCAGTTAGGTATCTGGGCTTCCATCCTGGTTCAACATTGACTATGATCTTCATCCCAATGGCTTCCTTCGCAGTTTTCTGGCATTGTGTGATGATTATTTTCAAAACACAAAATACCAATAGTATCATCAGTAGCAGGGCTCCCAGAAGCTTGAGTATGTCTGCCATCCATTGTGGGACTCAAGAGAATAATACTCTGAACCAGGTGTCGTCATCTACTCCATCAGTTTCATCAGTCATCTGGTTCTGCAGGTTTGTTAGCATGCTTATGGTTTCTGTTAAGGTTCCATTTTCTTCATCATGTGAAGGTGTAAATGTGCAGCATGATTCTCCGATTTTTGCGCAAACACCTCCATCCATCGCTGTGATCATGTCAAGTACATATCTGTTCTGTAGGGTAATCAATCGGATTGCTCTTAGTTCTTCTTTGATTGCCTTAAATCCTTTTATGGTGGTGTTAATGAGCTGCAATAACTCCCATCTTGTTATCTGCAACCATTTCGTATGTACCCCTACTTGGATGTGGGGCAAGAGTAGTGCTGTGAATACTTTTGAGGTGAGGCTAAACAGCCTGTGTTCATATGGGATTGCATAAAATGCTTCTTCTTATTTGGCAGAAAAGTAATTTTCCCTCTTCATTCGGAACACCAGTTCCACAGACCTCCTTTTCCTTAGGTGCGCATCTGCTTTCGGGAAACTGTCTATACCCAGGCCACTTTTCGGGATCACTAGTGCAGGAACGTGGACGTTCACTAGTGTGCATATGCCTCCCCAGTCTCTTGGCAGTCTTATGTATGCTTTGGACCCGCGCGCCCAGTAATGGTCCATAATAACTGCAATCCCCTGAGTCATACTGGGAGCTTCAAAGATTTGTCTGCAGTTTTGATTCTCTCCCATCTTCCTTGTGCCATTGCTTCTGAAGCACAATTTCAGGCTTTCCAGTGGTACTATTTGCAAGGGTCCTCCTCTGTCTTCGACCCATGTCAACAAGTCTACCAATTTCGGCCATAGAGGTTTGCATAATCTCTGTGAGTTTTCTATTGCTTCCTTGCAGGCTCCAAGGACCATCCACGCTCGGCATATCACCACTCCTGCTTCCCATCCGTGTGGGGATAGCACTGGTCCCCAAATCTGCATTTGGCCTTTTTTCTTCCAATTTTGGGCTTTTTCTGGAGTTTTACCTTGGACGTTCAGTCTCGGGTTAATTTCCCATCTTGTGCCTGGTCCTTTCGCTTCTGGCTTTGCATACCTGATCACGTGATTCCTGGTATGAGCTCCGTTTCTTGTCTTAATGTCCTGGATATAGTCATCTTCATTGGGATATGCTGTTTCTGTTGCCCATAGCAGTGAGGCATCTTTTCCCATGAACTGTCCTCTGGTGTTGCACATTGCTACGTGTGACAAGCAGTGTGCTGTCGGGACATCAATTTCTACAGCTACAAAGATCTTGGATTTTGGCATGCTGTACGGTAGGAGTGCGCAGACGTAGCATTCTCCTTCAGCTTTTCTTCTTCCGACCTCTTTCATGTGTTGGTACCAAATGTTATTTCCTAGATGTGCTGTGCTGTCCAGGTAATCGTTCAATTCATTGTTGTCTTCATGTGGGCTTCTCTTTATTCTTAGTATCTTTCTGTAGTCTGCCATAACTACATCTCTAAACGCGTCGCTATGGGTTTTCCTTGCTGGAGGACTCTTGGGCATGCTTGTCAGTGAAGCAGGTTTCATTGGCTGTATCGCTGTGATAAGAGGCAGTTTTGCAATTTTCTTCCTCTCCTCTTGTGTCCTTTCGTGGGGCTCCTTCAACCACCTGTGTATTATTTGTCAGACGTATGACTGATTCTTGGGCCTGGTGCTTGTTTCCTGTGTTGGAACTGGCATACTTGTCTAGTCTCTGTAGTTTTATTTTCCAGCTCCTCGTGTAGTTTCTTTGCTTTAGCTATAAATGGGAATAAATGATCTATCAGCATTTGTGTCTCTGAAGTGAATTCTCTCGTAGCTGCTTTTGTCTTCTCAAGGGTTTTTGCTATATCTTCTTTAGTTGGCCTTTCATTTGCTTCTTTTCGGTCACCCCTATCATTTCCAGGGACTGGTTGTTTGGTGGGCAGTCTCGTAATTTCTGTTGCCATTGTTCGAGGTTCTGCAGCCATTGACACTTGCCCTTCTTCGTGTGCATGCAGTGTATGTGCGCGTGTAGCGGTCAGTGCTACATTTTCATTAATTCCGTGCTGACCCTGTCTCCAGCATTTCTCTTCATTCGTTACCTCAAGTGTGTATGAATCGCTGCTAATTACAACCAATTTTAGTTTGTTTACCTAACCATCAGATTTTCTTGGAACCGGAATGACTATATAGGGTCTGGGTGATTTTGTGGGATTCATGCGTACATTATCTGGTGGGTGCAGTGAAATTGGAACGCTTCGTGCACCAATAAAGAATGCAGTTCTGATAGTTAGAGACAGAAAAACAATAATAATCACTATGCATATACACATAACTGTGCAATACGACAATTTGCAGCACTTTTTTACAGGAAAGTGGGGTCGCCCCTCTGTTTGTGGGAAGACCAGGTTACTGTTCTGTCCTTTGTTAAGCTGTGCGTCTCTAGGGCGCTGCGTACCTGGGGTTTCGGTTCCTGGTCTCACTGGTGACGCCAGACTGTAGTCTCCAAACCGAATGTAGATATTGCAACGCTAGGAAGCGACCCCGACCCAACCCTAATGGAACAGGGATGGATTGGAATCACCTCCCAACGCCACTGGCTCACCTCCCTGTGGATTACAGTGACGTCGGGACAGTGCAAGCACTGACAGGGAGGTGACTAGGTTGAGCTGGTATGGTCCGGTAGAAAGCCACAACTGGAGGACGAGAGGTCTTCAGCACGATCCACCAAGGCAGTTGATAATCCGGAGGGCTGGCACCCAGAGCCACAGAGAAAAAAGGTACAAGGCAAACAAGGAGGTCAGGAAGAGAGAATGGACCCAGGAACAGGGAGACCCAAAGAGAGGGAGAAGGCCAAGATGGAATCCCCCCCAACCTCCTAAGAGCCACGGAGCCAAGGGAGCTAATCCCAAGAGAAGGGAAAGGAACTGGCGGGTAGCAGGAGTGAGGCAGCCCGTAACCGGGAAAGGAAACAGGAACCAAGGAGCAGGGAACTGAATGCGGGCACCAAGCAACGGTAAGTGGGGACAAACCGCGTTAAGACGCGAACAGTAGAGGGCTGGACGCTATTTACAGCGTCCAGCACGAAAGCGAGGCGTGGACCGCTGGCGGGACAGCGCATGCGCGATGGCCGAGCGGGCACCGGAACGAGGCTTGGAACACAAGCTTGTCTGCCCGTTCCTGGTTACCCGCGGAGCCTGCGTACGCAAGCGAGCGCCGACCCGCTGCCCACAGCCACGCTTCCCAAGCTGGTAACAGGGGTAGAACCGCCACGTCCGGGAACGGATGCGGCGAGAAGGCCAGGTAAGTGTCCTAACATCCTTTCACTTTACTCCATTATTGTCTCTCGGAAAGTTTGCAACATAAAGTGTCTTGTGCTTCGTGAGTGTCCCCCCTCTCGAGGGTGGTGATTGCCCCTGGTTACGGGATACAGTTCGCTTGCTAGACTATGGAAAAAGATTAGACTATCCCCTTTGGTGAGTCACATTCATTATGCATATTCAAAATAGGTAAGTTCCCAATGCACTCCCCGAATCTGCTTTACTCCTGAGGACATGCTGGAATCTGTTCAATGCAGAAAAGATGGAAAAGGTGGTATCACTCCAAATTAAACAAAAATAAAAATAAAATAAGAATAAAAATAAAAAATAAAACACAGCGGTGAAGTTCTCTTCTCTGCTCTTCTCGATCTGTCCCTCGGCGAAAGATGAAGAACTGTGTCACTGTCTCTTGGATCTGTCCCTCGGCGGAAGGTTTCACTGGAATCTCCGTAAATATTCTCGCTGAAAGTTGGACAGCTCCACCTGGAGCATGATCCAATGGAGGAGTGTTCCCATGTGTGCAACATTAGCTGGATCACTGATGAAGGTGATGACGTCAACCTCGGCAGGTCTCCCGACCATTTCTGGATAATCAGTGACTAGACGGAATAGGACATTTTGGACCAGCCTGCTGTCTTTTGGGTGACTGGGACATTGTCCTGCTTTGCTGGTTTCGAGATCATAGACCTTTCTTTTGATGTGAACAGTCTTTACACTTTCCTGCTGCGTGGATTACCACTATGTAGTTGAGCTTGATCCACAGTTGGTTCAAATGTTCATTGTTTCTTGGGTCTCTAATTTAGGTTAGTTTGTCCGTGGTTCTCCCGACTAGTCCTGGGCACTCCTCTATGATACGAAAGAAAAGCGTATAAGTGAGTTCATCAATGTTTACCTCTGGTGGAAGCATTTGTGTCCTTATCACTGTGTTTGGGTAATTCTGCAAAGGCTTCCGCGATGACAGTCAGTAGTTGCCAGATTATTTTTTTGTTGGAAGGATCTTGAATAAAGTCTGTGACACTGGTGACTCTCCCTACGAGTGACGGATATGAAATTACCACTAACTGGAAGTAGGTGAGTACATCCCATGAGAGATTTCTGCAGGGAGATAGCATGGGATCTGCACCCAAAGTCTTGGTGTCGGCTGCTTCAGGATACTGTTTTATGCTCTTAAATGAAAAATCTTTGCTCTCATTCTATCAAAGTCTTATTTTCCAATAATGCTCAAATATGGTTTGATTCAAAAGTTCGTATTGTCTGTGCATTGCGGATTAGATTGCAAGATTCTCTTCTTTACCCTGTAATTACGATGCACAGAGTGTCCTTTATGTCCTTATCCCCTTTTTTGCTTAGAGGAAATGTCCAGTTTAGAGCCACAGTTTTTTAAAGAGAGTTCATTTTGTCTTGGCTTTGCTGTTCATGCGTCCTTCTTCCTCGTCATGGCTCTGGTCTGCATGTGCTGAGGTTCTTCCCCATTGTCTGTAGGTTCTTCGCAGTGGGGTGCAGCTAGAGGGATCTTGCCAATATAGGGTTTGATGTCATTGAGGAAGATCCATGCTCTCCTGCCCTGCAGTTTGACGGCTGAGGGACTGCAGTCCTCTACGATGAACGGGCTGTTGAATTTGGCTCGTCCCACCTTTTCCTTGTGTGGTTTCCTACCAGCACTGCATCACCAGGGAAGATGATTGGCGCTCATAGACCTTGAACTGTGTCTTTTTCAGCACTTCCTGCTGGGTCTTGTGTTGTGCTGCACCGTTTTCATTGTCGCCGTACTTGGTCTGTAACGATGAGAAGGCTTAATGTCATGCAGTTCAGATACTCCGATAATTCGGTCCCCAGGTCATCTCGGGTTGGCTGGGCATCACATCTAGCTCTATCTTGAGGGGTAAGGGGGGTCCTCACTCTCCTTCCCGTGACTATCTCGTGCGGCGTAAGATGATGGTCGGAGCCTGGTTGGTCCCTAAGAGCATACAATGCCGTGGTAGACAGTGCAGCCATCCCTTTTTTAGAGTAACCTTCAACTTGGCTATCCTCTCTTTTAACAAGCCGTTGAGCCTCTCAGAAACACTGTTACCTTCCGGATGATATGCCGATGAGAAAGCTAATCTGTTCGAAGACTGCGTTAACAAAATGAGCCCCATCATCTGACCTCATCACCTCACACACCCCCCATCTAGGGAACACTTCCTTCACCAGAAATTTGGCAGCACAGGTTGAGTCTGGGTATGTACAGGGACCTGCTTCTATCCATCTAGAGAATGGACACACCACTACAATTAAGTACCTGTACCCGTTACATACTTGAATCATGTTGACATAATCGACATGCAGGTGCTGAAAAGGCCCATTTGGCCGGAGGATGACTCCTCCCACTACTTTTAATGTGTGCCCAGCGGTGAATTGCTGGCAGACTATGCAGTTCACCATGAAGAATGCAATATGCTCTGCTAAATTCGGTATAAACCAGTCTTCTGCGAGCGTTGCAGCAAGATTTCCTTTTGTCATATGAAATGGATAGTGCAGCTGTTCCAATGCTATCTTTAATAGGGCTACTGGCATGACTGGTTTACCAGTTCTGACTTGCCACCACAACCCATCTGAGGGGTTTAAAGAACTCTCGACGCTTCCACAGGTTCTTTTCGTCCTGTGGTGCCTCCCCTTGAAGCTCCATCAGTTGAGTCTGCCCCATATACTATATATGGTGTGGCTCGAGCTACCATCATCCTTTCATGGTTGTGTGCCACTTCTACTTCCATGATCGTCTCATTTTTGGATGCCATACGCTTGGCTTCCGTGTCTGCTGCGTGATTTCCGCGCGACACAAAATCTGACCCGTGAGTATGGGCGGCGCATTTCATGACCGCTATGCCCACTGGGAGTTGTAGTGCCTTGATCAGCCTGTCTAGTAAAGCTGCATGCTGCACTGGCGTGCCGTCTGCTTGGAGGTAGCCCCTCCTTTTCCAGCATGCTAAACCTACATGCACTGTTGACGTCACATAGGCGGAGTCACTATACACAGTTGCTTCCAGGTCTGCGTGATTCTGAATGGCGAGTATCAATGCCAATAGCTCTGCAGCCTGTGCTGAGTAATGAGATGGTATTCGTGCACTGACGAGTATTTGAAATTCTCTGTTTGCTATGTGTTTCCTTACGGCAACACCTGTATATCTTTGTCCATCTTCTTGGTGGATTCTCGAAGAACCGTCAATGAAGACAATCTCACCACCCACCAGGGCATTCTCTCTCTACCTGGGGATTTCATCATAGAATTCTTCGTAGTTTGCGCAGCCATGTATCGGCTCACCATGAGTGACTGGTTCAGCTATGAACGTGGCTGGGTTTACTGTTTTACATCGAACTATTTTGATTGATGGATTTGATATGATCACCTCATAGGCAGAGGCCCTTTGAGATGTCAATGTACCTTTTGGTTTCTCCAAGATGGCGAACAATGAGTGTTCGACGTATAACGTCATGGAACAGCCCATTATAATGGTTGTCGCCTTCTCTATGGCAAATGCTGCAGCGGCTAAAGTTTGTTCGCATGGGAACTGGACTCTCATTACTGGGTCCAGATTCCCACTGTAATATGGCAGGGGCTTGTACCCCAACGAGGTTTTTTGAGCAAGTACTGCCGTTTTAACATTGCCATTCGTGTGCGAGAACAGGTAGAATTCCTCTGCATAATTAGGAATCCCGAGAACTGGAGCCGCGCAAATTGCTCTTTTGAGTTCTGCGAACCCCTTTTCCATTGCTTCAGTCCATGCAATTCTTTCCTTTGTTGCCTGGGCCTTCTTTAGGGCCTGGCGAAAGGGCTTGGTATACAAGCTATAGTCGAAAACCTATGCTCTAACATAATTGCACAGGCCTAGGAAGCTCTGAATTTGCTTTATCGTGAGCAGCTTAGCCGTGCTCATGATAGCTTCAGCCCTTTCTGGGGTAACTTTTTTCCCCTTGTGTGAGATTAACTGGCCTATGTATAGTACCTCTTGTTGACAGTATTGTAACTTTTCCTTGTCAAACTTGTATCCTTTCTCAGCCAGTATGGTCAGTACCTGGATAGAATCGCGCCTCCATTGCTCTTCAGTGGTGCTGCAGATCAGAATGTCATCCACATATTGCAAGACAACACTGTCTACTGCAATATTGCTTAGGTCCATTTGCAGGACTCTGTTGAAAATGGACGGGGACTCACAATACCCCTGTGGCAATCTCGTGCTTTTCAGACGCATTTGTCTGAATGTAAATGACGTCAGATCTTGCGAGTCACAGTGTAACGGGATTGAGAAAAAGGCATTTTGCAAATCAATCACCGTGAAGTATTTTGCCTCGATCAGTATGTTACACAAAATCGTAGATGGATTAGGGACTATAGGGAACTCGGTTTCAACAATATCGTTTAATGCACTTAAAGCTTGGATTAAATGCCACAACCCTCCCTTTGATTTCTTGACGGGGAAAATCACTGTATTACAGCGTGATTCTGACATCACTAGGATGCCCTGATCCATCATGGCGGAAATTGTCTTTGCGATCCCTTCATCCGCTTCTCTGGACATGGGATATTGCTGCACTCTTGGTAGAATCGCTCCTGGTTTCAGTTTAATTTTCACTTCTCCTACCCCTTTCAGGAGGACTACGTCATAGGGTCCTGTAGTCCATACTGAGACAGGCACCTGGGCCATATCGTCGTCAAAGTATGCAGGATCAGCGCCAACATCATTCTCTGAGGCACTTCTCGTTTGATAATTTTGACCCAGAATATGAGACTTACTTCTCCCTGGTCTCTTCCAAGTCAGGGTGCTCTTCGAACAGAGCGTCATCTGTGACATCAGTCACTCGGTACCCTTCTTCAATGGCGATAATTGCACACCATTGTCTGCCTTCGTTGTCGAATCCTTCGACCACTACTACTTTCCCTCGTATTGCTGCAATATATATCGATAAGGGAAATACTTGTCCCTCTTCTTCATGCATAGGTATTCTGGGCCTGAACAGGAACTCATCAGGGGTTCTCATAGTTCTATCTGTGAGGTGTGGCAATCCCGCCATTAGCACTTGCACGCCATATGCGAAGATTTCCGGTTCTAATGGTATAGCCCTCATGGCTATGAGTCCCCACTATGCTCTGATCATTTCGCACACATTCCAATAATGCATTCCTGGAGTGGAGCATACTATGGCCTCCTCTGTGAACGATATAGTCATATTCAACTTTGTCATCAAGTCTCAACCCAAAATGTTTACTGGGGTCTGACGTGAATATAGTAAAGGCACATTCAGCTCACGGTCTCCTACAGGGACTGGGAGATTGTCCGTAAAGGGAACTCTGCTGTGAGCTCCTGTAAAACTCTGAGTGTCTATGGCCTGGCCGGACAAGGGAAACTTGTCTTCTCATATGCACAAGAGTGTTGCACTAGTACCAAGTAAGAAAGAATATCCTTTCCCCCCTATGGCGACATTTAACCTTGGTTCGCTGTTAGGGTCTGCAGTCACTGATAGGATAGAACACATCAGGGTCCCCAGCGAGGTGTCTTATTTCATGTATAAGTTAGGTCCACTGTATGCTTGTGTATTTTCTCCATTCCCAGGGTTGCCTCCCCTTCCGGGGTTAGTGCTCTGGGACATTTGCGGTGGTGCCTGTTGGGATTGCCCTTGTGGCAGGTTCCCCATGTTCGAGGGTTGAACCTTTTGCTGCGCACCTTGTTGCAAGCTTGGCGCTTGCTGCTGCACTGTGTGATTCGGTGCACTGCCCTGTTGTGGGATAGTAGGCAAACTTACCGTGCCTGCTCCCATTCCTTGTCCATTTTGCCACATGCCTTGGCTTCTGTACGTGCGTGCCACATGCCCTGTCATACCACATAGCCAACATACTGGCGGTGGTCGGGCTATCTGTCCATATGGAATATCTGGATTGCCCATCTGTACATTTTGAAAGACTCCTTGATTATTTTGGAAACCTCCCTGATTACTCTGCCATCCTCTTCCTATGAATCCCCTTCCCCTCGGGTAAAATCCTGCGTTAGCCTGGTTATTCTGCGACGGGTTAGTCACCTGTTGTATGTTCGATTCAGCTGGGCTGGTCAGCATTGCTCCTTCAAGAGCGTACTTTGAGAGTTTCTTTTGCACCAGCTTCGCTTTCCTCACCCTTACGAGTTGCCCCCTTTTTCCGATTCTTTTCTTGCAGCAATCTACAGTAATGTGCAATTGTCAACTGTATTTCGGCCCAAGGTTTAGCTTCTACTCCCGCCAATTTCTTGAGCTGTTTTTGTACCGTTTCCGGCAACCCTTGGCACAATATATGGTAGAATACAGGGATAGATTTCATCCAAGATTCATGTGTTTTGAGCACCCATGCGTCTTGAAAATTCTGGATATAAATCAACGGATCCTCTGACTCTTTCATTTTTCGAGTCATTATGGCTCCCATATCGTAAGTGCCTGGGTACAATACTTGCAGCGCTTTCCACACCGCTGCTCTACAATTATTAAATGGCGCTCCGTCATGGGTAGTATTAATTATGGTTACACCAGGGTACCCAGCTCGTTTCCATACATCGTCTGCTCTCTCACCAAGTACCAAGTATGGCTATCAGGAGGCCTTTAAAGTCCCCTATAGCTAACGTGACACCCCCTATCATTTTTACTAACTCGTGTGTCCACTTCCCAGCTCCCGATGTCAGCATTGGAAGCTTGTTTTTCAGATTTTCTCTGTCCATGTGTGGCCATGGAATATATTGTGGTCTTAGTCTCCCCTTTTCTAGTAGCGGGACTTGGAATGCGCAGTCCTCCTTCTCATTCCCCCATGGCTCTCCTGTCAATTGCTGTTTTAGCATGCCAGCATAGCCGTCTACCTGGCAATGTCCTCAATCTGTCTACATAGGCAGGTGCTGACACCCCCCTCTGACCATGGGGTGTTCCTTCATTTCGGTCAGGCTGCGTGGCAGACTCTGATGCCCTAGATGCGGACTCACTGGCATCTGACCATCGTACCCCTTTGTCCCTTGGGAGACGCTTCTCGCGCCTTCTCCTTTCTTTGTGTGCCTCGTCCTCTGTCTCCTCACCGGAGTCGGACGCTGATTGTTCCCAGTTCACGCAACTTCTTGCGTCATCATCAGTTTTGCTGATTTCTTGTCTGTCCAAAGACAGTCTCCTGCTCCCGCTACTTCAAGTGATGTCCTCGGTGTCATACAGCTGAGTGCTTTCCAAGTGCTCGTCTTCCCCCTCTCCTTGAGATATTCGCTCTAACCCCATCTCATCATATACCTTATCAAAGTCATCTTCAATATTGGCCCTACTTGAGCCTGGTACTGAGTCGTACGCAGGAGAGAATTCTTCAATTTCTCCCCATTCTACAACAGGATTGGGTTTTTTAACTTCCCGCTCAAAATATTCAAGATCGCGTGCCCTCTGTCTACGCTTACGTTCTATATCATCGTCAGCTTCTTTGCGCTTTCTTGCTTCTTCTCTAGTCTTGTCCTCTCTTCTCCTTTCATTTCTACGCTCACTTGCCATTCTAACTCCCTCACCTTCCTGATTCCTTGTTCTCTTTTCATGTACTCTATGCTCTTCTTCTAAACTTCCATGATTCTATTTGTACTGGTCATAGGCTGCCTTCTGTTTGCGAATGAGCTGTTTTTGTTGCTCTTCGCGATACAGCTGTTCTCGTCTCAGCCTATCTTTTCTTTTTATTCTTTCGTCCCTTACTTTCTTTTCTTTCTGCTTATCCCTTCTCTGTACCTCATCAGACCTCTCTCTTGGTCTCACATCATCACTTACTTTACCACTGAGTTTCAATAATATCTGTCCTCCCATCCATTCGTCCTTTGCGAATGCTATCTCATCAGTTCCGCCTTCACTTCCTTTCCGTTTCTTTCCCTCTCTCTCTTTATCGAGAGGTGCACTAATCTGTGCCTGGTCCTTCCTTTCATCATCGCGTCTCTCCCTGTCCCTCGGGACTGCGGAGGTAAGATTAATTTCCTGCTCCTTCTCCTTGATTTCGTCACTACTGTACGTAGGTGACTCATACGCAGGGTTACTATATCCCATAGCTGCCTTTAGCTCTCTTAGTGGGTAGAGGCCCTCTGACTTACTTCATTCAATCTCTGGTTCAGGCGGGGCTGGTGGCACGGTAGGCATCCCACCCCCCTCCATGCATACGTTTAATATCCAGTCTACATCCTCCTTCGGCTGCTTGAACATTTTCCAAAGTTCAAGAACAGCATGACGTTTCTCTCATTTTTTACCTGTATATGTGGCATGTAAATAAGTCGCCATGTGCTGTAAAACGGCTTTAGACAAAGACCCATTCTGTGGCCATGGCAAAAACATCTTGTGGGCGGTACCCTTAACTCACTCAGCACTATACTTCTTAAGCTTGGGTGCATGTTTAGGCAATTGCTTGCATAAGTGGGTGAGTGGGGTTATCTCTTCCATGCTTGAATTCTGTTTTCAACAATATTTTCATGGACTTTCAATACTCCCAACAAAATGAGCGAGCACCAATTCAATCTTCTCCTGCCAAAATACTATATCATCAATTTATTCACAACATCAATCCACTGGCGATTCCCTCTTAGTTACAGAATCACGTAAAACCCAAACTTTGTATCAAACAATCACTGATACACAATTATTGCATGTGACATATAACAGGACACGTACAATAGACATGTGACAGACCAGAGAGATGCCAGCTGGATACATATATCTCTGCCTTCTAATCAATACCCCGACATGGAGTTTAAACGAACCCCTTTTGTGATGACTTTAATCGTCATAGTAGCCTAATCGTCCCCTATTATATGGGCTCTGAGTTTACGTTTCTTCTGACCGCTATATTAAAGCACATGGGACAAGGCGAATCCTCTTACTTTTTTCTCTCGGGTGCCCTCCCGGTAACCTACTTTTTCTTTTGGGTGTCCTCACGGTAACCACTGTTTTCTCTCGGGTGTCCTCCCGGTAACCACTGTTTTCCTCTATTATACTAGAGTCATTAGCCCCTTATATATATAAAGTCTTCTCTACTTCTGATTATTTTATTTTCCGCCACCCTCCGTTAATTTTTCCCTTACTTGTTCTAACAAAACAAAACTTTTGCCAAAGTATTGAATCTTCTCGTTCACTCACCGCTCGCATGGTTCCTCTCTGGATCTTCGGGATCACCAGCCCCTCTGTCCTTACCGCCTCTCTGGTCTTTTTGTCCGATCGGCTGCCTGTAGGAATGAGAAGGGTTATGCTCTGTAAGGCAGGCTCCTTCAGACCCACTGCAGATTTTATGGACTTCTACTATCATTGTCCATGGGAAGCTTATCAGTCTACTCAGCCGAATGGCGAAGGACTTGTGATATTGCCGAAGACCCAGAGTTACTTCGTGTCGACGGGTCAATAGGTGTCTTAATAATAATTAATCAATAGTTGATGGTCTAACCATCCTCGTCGCTACCAAATGTACTGGAGGACAAAGCGATCTCTGAACGGGCCCATGAGATTCAGAGCTTGCCCCCCGGCACCTTTAAACAAGATAGCCGCACCAAGAAGAGGATGGGTGTGGGATTCACTTACTCCATCAGCAAACAATGAGGACAGATCAACGGTTTGGCAAAGGGAAGTCCGTTTAATGACAAGTACAAAAACGGGGAAACAAATGGTAATCAACAGTAATGCGATCGCCTGTCTCGCTTCAACTTCCCTGTTCTTCATTCAGACAGGAATAGTTATACCCAAAAATCGTCGTCATTGACGTGTAACACTCATGTTTATCATGCAATTCTATTGGTTGGAAAAGGTAACTTAAGCATAGGTGCTATATCTGTATATGGTAACAAAGCGTAGGGATTGGATAACTCTTGTTGGGTGGGCGTCTACGCCCATCCCTCTACATCACTCATGATAGACGTCACTACAAGCACGACATCTAATTGGTTCTACAGCTATAGGACCCTATATTATTCGGTCCATTGTGATTGGGTTGGTTACACCCCTAGGCATAAATCTCTACTTTAATTAGCAGCATGCAGAATAAACACCTAGGTGCCTTGTGCCCCAAGATTCACCCTGCCTCCCTTCCATCAATCAGTACTTTAGGGCTATGTGTCAATTAGTTGTCTGAGGATGGCCTCGAAACTGTAGCTTCTTATCTGGGAAAGTTGGCATCCTCGGGTTCTGGGTGACATCAGACGTTGGTACCTCTTCGCCCTTGGCTGGTCACGTGTCTGTTCACCGTGAATCTGCTTCATTTTCCTTGTATTTGTGTATTTGATTCTCCCATAACCTCACCACCTGCCTGGGTCCTCTTTATCTCGACCTTCACTGGCTGGCTGATATACAAAATGGAGTTGCGCTTTTATAGTGTGCTTTATTGAGGTAGATATATAGTTGGCGCATGCCGCTCTATTCTTCTACTAAGCATTGCAAGCAGTATCGTTCTCTTAGCTTCTTGGGTTCCGAGCCTATTTACAGGCACTTTAGTCAGTTACGTGTGTTTATTTCACTTATTGGTTACGTTTCTTTATATTAAAGTCTTTTCTCTTACACGTCCATTACAACTTTAATCCTAACGTTTCACCCTTGTGTGTCAATTTTCGTTCGTTGTTTATGTTCATCTGTACGACTGTCCAGGTTCTTATGTCATCACCATTTGCCTTCCATTAAGGCTCTTTGGGTCTCTTCGGGGACAGTCTGTAAGTAGTCTTCATTGCGTGCAAACTGCTGGTACGGTTGTCTCAGTGGGTACCGGGCTGCCCAAGGTTGTCTGGTTATAGGCACTTCAACAGGTATTGCTCTTCTGATGTGCACTGGGCAGAGTCCTGGAGCTGCTCTCTGTTGGCTAATTTTTCCTCATACATCACATAATTTGGTGAGTATGATCCTGGTACCTCACTCTGTGGGGTTTGGGTGTAGGCCATGTCTGGGACCTCCTCTACAAGCTCTCTGTTCTCCGCGCTCTGCATACCCCATTATCCTTCTCCACATTCATTTTCTATGACTTTCTGCTCAGTGACATCTCACTGCCATTCCCAGGCTACCTCCTCTCTATTCAGCCTTCCTGTGTCCTAAACTTTCGACTCTTTTCAGCTGCCTGCTGTCACTTCTCCATACCTGATTGTGGAACTAGTCTCCAACAGCGCTCCTGCCAATTCACGGCCACGCTTCAACACCGGAAGGAGAAGTTTCCATTCTTCCATGGCTGTATCCTACCAACTGCCGCAGCCGTAAAGCGTATTCCATAGAGACAGTACTTCATTCTCTCTTGGCTGCATTCTGACTCCCGCAGCACCTCACCTTTCATCCAACATCTTTGAAGATCTACAAGGATTTTTCCCCCTCATTGGGGTTTTCCCTATTTGGGGGCTGGCCCTCACTGTTCCCTTGGTTGCCCTTGTTCCTACAGGGCTCAGAGGAGTCAGAGAGGGACTGTCTTATTTTCAATTTACCTACAACCAGTGGATTCTACTTCGCCAGACCACAGGTCAGTCTGTTCTTTCATACCTGTGGGGAGTTTGGTTGTGATAGTAAGCGACATCTACAAAACAAATAATATACGGACCCGCAAACGCAACAAGTCCTATCAGCACAGCAGGACCTCACTCAGGAGGTCCAGCAGCTAAAGAACAAAAATGCAACCTTGCGGCAGATGGTCGCTTCTGCTCCTTCAAGGGCAGAATTACCCACATTGCCCTCAATGGCAGTTAAGTTTGATGGTAACCCAAAAAGATTGCAGGGGTTTCTGGAAGCTTGCATAGTACAATTCACGTTGAAGCCTGCCTTTTTTCCATGAGACCTATAAAAAGTCAGCTTCATGGTCTCTAATCTTACAGGAGGGGCACTTGCCTGGGCTACACCGTTGGTTATAACAAAGAACCAGATCCTGGATTCATATCCGACATTTGCCAACAGTATTCAAGCAATGTTTGGACATCAAGAATTGACTATTTCCACTCAAGAACAGTTGATCGAGAACCGGCAATGAACATCTGATGTTCTGACCTATAATACTAATTTCAAAAACTTAGCTGCAGAAACAGCTTGGCCAGATGATGCACTAATCACTCTTTTTAGGCGTGGGTTGTCCAAAGATCTTAAGGATGAGTTATCCAGGGTAATGAAACCTCCTAGCCTAACTGAGATTATAGCAATGGTTCTACAATTGGATTTCAGACATCAGTAAAGAGTGCCGAAAGACGTAAACATTGCTTATCAAGGAACCCGGAGATGCCACAGTCTAGTCCGCGGTTGACTGTGACAGAAGAACCCATGCAATTAGGACTAGCATGAGAACCCTTAACCACAGAAGACCGAAACCACAGAAAAAAACTGGGACTATGTTTGTACTGCGGTTCAGATAAACATCCACTCAAAGATTGTCCTCTAGTTCCCCCAAGATGCTCGTGAAACGCTAGACCTCAGTCATGAATGGAACAAAAGCTAGAGGGGGATTTCTTTGTTCCCAAGCACAAATCGTGCAACACAAGACCATGCTGGTTCTCAAAGTCAACTTACAACTACACAACAAAGTTCTTTTGGATATTTCAGCACTCGTGGATTGTGGTGTAGCAGGAAACTTTCTCGATGACCAGTGGGCACCAGACCATTTCATTCAGTGACAACCCATGATGGTTCCCTTACCGGTGAAAGGAGTGGATGGCACACCCTTGTCTTCGGGGCCCATTTTGGAACAAACCAAAGGTTTACTCATGAGCATGTCATATAATTCGGAAAAGATATGTTTCAACCTCATCAAAGAAGCTCACTATCCAATCATTTTGGGGCTCCCTTGGCTTCGACAACATAACCCTTACATTAACTGGACCGCAGGTTCAATGTTCTTGCGTTCTAAATACTGCCTGCACCACTGCTTACAAGAAGGTTCCATAGGCTTCGGGACACAGGAAAATAGTCTAAAGGACAAGGCAATACATCAACAACAGACCCTTCCGACTGAATACCACGAATACCATCATGTGTTTCTGAAGGAAAAATACAAGTCACTTCCCCTGCACAGAAACAAGGATTGTTCCATTGATCTTATACCTGATCAACCTATTGCTTTTGGCCATATGTACACTCTCTCTAGACCTGAAAATGAAGCACTGCAGTCCTATCTCCAATCAAATCTGCAGAATGGACTGATTATGGAGTCCATGTCCCTGGGAGGGGCATCACTTTTTTTCATCCCCAAAAATGGGCGCTCTGAATTACGACCTTGCATCGATTACAGAAGCCTAAATAAAATCACTGTGAAGGACAAGTACCCTTTTCCACTTATCCATGATATCCTTGAAGCGGTCAGAGGGGTGTCCATATTCACTAAACTAGACCTAAGAAGTGCTTACCATCTCCTCCGGATTCCTAGTTGCGGTGAATGGAAGACAGCATTTCACACTCCCTTTGGCCAACACGAATACTGTGTAATGTCCTTTGGATTGTCAAATGTCCCTGCCACATTTCAAAGATGTATGGACCATCTTTTTTCAGACCCCATTTTCCATTCATTAATCATTTATCTAGACAACATCTTGTTTTTTTCCAATTCCTTCCTTGAACATCAAGCCTATGTTGCAGAAGTACTTTCACGCCTATCCAAGAATCATCTGAAAGCCAAGCTAGAAAAATGTCTGTTTCATCAGTCCTCAGTTTCATACTTAGGGTTCAGCAGAAGGGATTGTAATGGATCCGTCTAAGATCAAGGTGATTCTATAATGGAAAGAACCCACATCCATTAAAGACATATAGAGACTTTTGGGTTTTGCAAATGTATATAAGAAGTTAATTCCTAATTTTTCTAGGCAGATCGTACCATTAACATCATTACTGAAGAAGAAGGTTGTTTTTCAATGGGATACAGATGCTCAAACTGCCTTCCAGACACTTAAGGCATTGTCCACATAAGCCCCGATCTTACGAGTACCAGATCAAAATAAACCTTTCTTTCTGGAAACAGACGCCCCTAATGAAGCTCTCAGAGCACTCCTTAAAAAGGAATGGAAAGGATAAGAACATCCAGTTGCCTGTTACTCTTATACCCTGACAGTTTCCGAAAGAAATCACACAGTCCTAGAGAAGGAGCGTCTAGCAATAAAAAAGGCATGTTCGGAATGGGGATATCTGTTGTTGGGATACGTTCATCAAGTAACTGTATATACGGAGCATTGTAATCTAAAAGTCCTTCAATAGAAGGAATGTCAGAACAGCAGACAAGCCATTTGAGCTTATTTCTTTTCTCAGTATGATCTCCTCTCTCACTTACCTCCCAGGGATGGAAAACCAAATGGCGGATGCTCTATCCTGTATATAAATCTCAGGAGAAAGAACAACTTCACAGGAAAAGATACTACCGAGTGCTTCTTTCCTGTTTATAGTGACCACTTTCCAGCAAGAAATCCATAGAGCCATGAATCCCAACAACCCAAATATTCAGGAAATCCTCCGACAGTAAGGCTTAACTCAAGAAGACAGACTTCTTTTTAAGAGTGATCTGTTGTATGTTCCGAACAGCTCTCAACAACAAAAGGTGTTACATCTCTGCCACGACTCAAAGGCAGCAGGTCACAGAGGTACACGGGTGACATTGGAAAAAGTACTAAGGCACTTCTGGTGGCCAGATCTTAGAAAGCAACTCATGACCTATGTCTTTTCATGCCAAAATTGTCAACAAATCAAGACACCTTGTAGGTCCCCCCTAGGAAAATTAGCACAGTCTACTCTGCCAACACAACCATGGCAACACATTAGTACCGACTGCATTGTGGATCTTCCCCTGTCAAACAACCATGCCACCATCATGGTAACGGTAGACTCTCTCACTAAGCTGGCTCACTTCATTGCCATTCCACAGGTTCCCTCAGCCCCCCACATGGCAAAAGTGTTCTTGCATACCATATTGAGGCTGCATGGGCTACCTGGCACCATTCTCTCAGACTGTGGACCCCAATTCACGACAACCTTTTGAAAGCTTGTATGTCAGAGTCTAGGAATTAAGAGAGCCCTAACTTCTGGATATCATCCTTACTCTAATGGACAAACAGAAAGACTAAACCAGGCCTTAGAGCAGTTCCTACAGTGTTTTACATACGCCACTTAGGACAACTTGGACGAATTACTACCATAAGCAGAATTTTCAAACAATAACTCACTACACACGTCCATTTCTGTCAGTCCCTTCTCTGTACATATGGATTCCATCCCAGTTTCATTCCTAACATTAAGACCTGCCCGACTAAGGCTTCTTCTGTAGATCTACCCATAGACCGGATTCAAAACAGCCATGCCTCTGCCGTACAAGCACTCTCATACGCCAGAGCAGCCAGTAAGAAACAAGATAATAAACATCATCTTCAACCACCTCCATTAAATGTCGGCGACCTAGTTTGGCTTTCATCACAATATCGAAATGCTTGACCCCATCCACTTTGGCACCTTGTTATTTTGATCTGTTCAAAATAACTCCGCTGGTGGGCCCTGTGGCTTTCAGACTGGAACTACCCAAATGCTGGTCCAAAATACATACAGTTTTTCGTGTATCACAATTGAAGCCTCACATACCGGATCCCTTCAACACTAGAAAGACTAAACCACCAGCTCCAGTATATACATCATCCGGATAAGAATATGAAGTACAATCCATCTGTGACTCTCGTTTCCATCGAAGTCGGTTACAATATCTACTGGATTGGAAGGGGTATGGGCCGGCTGAGCGCACCTGGGAGCCAGCTTCTTCTGTTCATTCTCCCAGACTGATAAGACGGTTTCATATGTTGCATCCCTGTGTTACTTACTGCTCCGTGTGCTTATTGGAGCTTAGGGAAGATGACCTTGCGGAGGGAGGTAGGATTTAACAGGTTCAACATCCAGGATTCCAGCTCCCCTGAATTCTGTGATTCAGACTTCCTCTAAGAGCGGCTCTTTTCTATGATGTACCTCTCTGCCGTTTGAGTAAAAACCAGCAGAGATGTCTATCGCCTAAAAGAGTGGGGAAAACACACACCGCCAATAACCAAGGCTGCAAAGAAAACACAGTATGATTAGAAGCAATAAGGCATTATGGAATTAACCAATCATATATTTCTCTAAGTACCTAGACAATGGTTGAGGTGGTGTTGGACCTTAAATGATGAACCTTCAAGAGAACCCAAGACTATGAGTATGCACAAGTGATAACCACAACCTCACTATGACTGATACAACACCCAGCAGACCTGATAAGTGGGATTCCTAAGGAAAATTGGGGTACCGGTTGAAAGGAGTACAACGGCAGGTACAAAACAACAAATGGGAAGGTTAGTAAGGAAGAGTATACCCGGGCGGCACGAGGGTTGCACTAGTGACTGGTTGGTGCATACACTGAAAAGCATCACTTCTATGACTCGGTTAGGGTAGAGAAGGCAGGAAATTAATGAGATTGTTCCAGGAATCCGCATGAGAAGCACTGATTTAGTTTCAGGTAATGAGCAATACAGGAGAATTGGACGAGCTTTACCTTAATTGTACAAGCACAGGGCAAGTTGGCGGGGCACTCTGTAATGTGCAGCGTGGCAATCCGCATTGGAGGTCGGCAGCAGGGTTCACGGATCAGGCTGGAAGAAAAAGCAAATGCAATCCAAGGACAGTCCGAAGTAGGCAACAGAGTTAAAAAAATCAGGCTGGAGGAAAAGGCAGTGACAATACAAATAGATAAAGGTGGGTCGAAGTGCCAGGAAATCAAGTAATCAAGAGGAAAAGGGAATAAGCACCGGAGCGGGATGGAACCGAAGGAACGTAACGCCACAATTAGCAGCAACAAGCCGCTGAGTTGCTTCGGCTTTTATGGTGCACGGGGCGGGGCCACCTTACGTGTTCTCTGTGCACGGGATGTCTCAGCTGATGCGGCGTCCTCTGCTGCACGGCTAGGTGCCATGGCAACCGATACTGAAGCCACAACGAAGTTCTGGAACACGCTTGCCCCCGTATATAGCCACCAGAAAAGGGAGGCACTGCAGGTCTGGGCCGATGTGTAACACCCTGGAAACCCGGACCCTGTGCCCCTCGGAGGGGGCATACTGTTAGGACCACATCAGGCACCTGGTCTTTGTGGCATACATGGAGGAAGAGACATCCTTATGGCATCTTAGGATATTCAAGATGGCGCCGTGTTAGAACTCTGAGAGTTTCCATGTGTAACTCTCTAGCTTATCCCAAGATGGTGCTCGAAGTAGGAGAACCTTGCATTCTATTTAAGTGAAGCGAGCAGCCGGATCCCTGAGTCGCTTGTTGCCTTATGGAGCACACACAGTCTTCACTCCCTACGAATCGCTTAGACACTGCTATCCTATCCCTTCCCACAGCGCTCTGTTCTCCACGCTCTGCAAACCCCATTATCCTTCTCCGCATTCATTTTCTGTGGCTTTCTGCTCACTGGCATCTCACCGCCACCCCCAGGCTGCCTCCACCCTATTCAGCCTTCCCATGTCCTAAACTTTCCACTGTTTGCAGCCGCCTGCTGTCGCTCATCCTTACCTGATTGTGGAACCAGTCTCCAACAGTGGCTCCTGCCAATCCACGGCCGTGCTTCAACACCAGAGGAATAAGTTTCCATTCTTCCGTGTTTGTATCCTACCAACTGCTGCAGCCGTACAGCATATTCCGGAGAGACGGTACTTCATTCTCTTGTGGCAGCATTCTGGCTCCCCGGCACCTCACCTTTCATCCAACATCATTGAAGATCTACAGGGATTTTTCCCCTTCAATGGGGTTTTCCCTCTATAGGGGCTGGCCCTCACTGTTCACTGTGTCGCCCTTGTTCCTACAGAGCTCCCAGGAGTTGGAGAGGGACTGTCCTATTATTGACTTACCTACAACCAGCAGATTCTACTTCGCCAGACTACAGGTCAGTCTGTTCTTTCATACCTGTGGGGAGTTTGGTTGTGATAACAGTCCTAGTTTGTACCACAACATAGCTGTGATTCTGATGACAGAAGATTGTTTATCTTTATCCAAGCTTTGTAGCTAATGTAAACTGTTGTTATTAAGTTCACACATTTCTCCTAAAAGTCTGTCTTCCTTAGTGTCTTAGACAAGAATGTCCACCATGTGTTGTTGAATGCTTTCTCCGTGTCAACAGGTGCAATTGGATCTATTCCCCTCACTCCTCCCTAGTTTTCTTGGCAGATAGCATTAGATTATCCTAAAACCTCAACCTTCCTCTTTGGCTTCTCCTTTCACCTTTTGTCTTCTACTCCTTCATCTCCAGGGTTGGCCATGCTTAAACAAATGTAATTATACAAACAAATCAGCCTGCAGGTAAGATAACTTAATTTCTATTTAAATTAATTTTCACTTCATTAACTTCATTGCACTCCTCTAATTAAGTTAACCTATACTTCCACAAGCCCCCTATTTGTACGGCACATGTGAGAAGCCAGGAAGGAGACACAGACACAGAGAGCTTATGATTGGGATCACAAACTTTCATTAAATCAAAAGGGGGTTGGAAATGCCTCAATAGGAGGTATTTCCCTACCGCAACTGAAACTAAGGGGTATGTCCTACGTCAAGATGTTGAAAGCAAAAATATGTCCAGCGTCCGAAATCCTATCCTGTAGCTCACACTCTAAAACTAACTCTAAGGTGCAAAGGATATTGGGCCTCATTACGAGTGTGGTGGTCCGGAAACAAGGGTGCTGGTAAGCTTATCAGTACCCTTGTTCCTGGACCACCACATTACAAGTCTGCCTGCCAGGGCAGCTGGCCACGGGGCTCCACAGGAATAGTAACATACTGAATGGAATGTCCTGGTGGCACCGGGAAGGTAGGCGGCGGATCCGGACTTACTTGTTCACAGTCCAACACACATGTTTAAATCCAAACAAAAAGTTCCAAGTGGACAATGTCCCCAGATTACATATCACGAATAGAAAAGTTCAAACAAAGAACAACCACATTTCTTGTAACCCAAGAGGATAACTCCCTCCTCTTGGTGTGTTCACAGTTCTCGAGAAATGTCTCGCTTCGCCAGGCTTCTCTTCACAATTCAGACAGTTCAAAATCCTAAGGGCATGTCTCCCCTTTGGTATTCTCTTTTCACTGTATTACAATTTGGGTGCAGGTCCTAGACTCGAATGTCACCTGGTATACTCCCCTGCCAGGCTCTTTTCCACAATTACAACAATTCAAACTATCGAAGGCATGGATATTCCTTGAGGTTCTCCTTTTACTGTAACTTGTTACACACACTTGACTTTGCCTGGTAGACTCTCCTGCCAGGACTTCCATCCATTCTTTCAAAAAGTGTCTTTCAGATTCTTTTAAACACTTGGCTTTGCCTGGTATGCTCTCCTGCCAGGACTTTTATGCAGTTACTTTTCTTTTTATCCATGAAATTATATTTGCAAAATGTTGGCTTATTGTGGCTTGTTTGCTAAAGTTTGTTTCATTCTTCTTTCATACATTGGGTCTCTGCCCCTTTTCCCAAACCTTCACTTTTACTTTACTTTCTCTTCTGTGATATGGGTTCAGCGACCTGCTGGTAACATGGTTCACAAATGTGTAAGGGCCTCATCAAGAGTTGGACGGAGCTGTAAAATGCAGCAGTAATTTTATTACTGCTGCATTTACCGCTACTCCCAATCTCACATTGCACGGTAAGGTTTTGCCACTATTAGCATGGTGCTAATTGTGCCAGCTCTAATAGCATCAAAAAACCGCCATTGGGTCCAATGGCTCCAATGGGAATGGGGATTTACCAACAGCAACTTGGGATCTGGCACAAATTGTGCCGACCGGGTTGCACTAATGCTAATAGCGTTGGGCGGTATCACGTCGCAATTAGCTCTGGGAGACCGCCCAACCCCTGATGAGACCCTTAATCTTTTCACTGAGTTCAGTTTGCATCTTTCGCATTACCTTTATGAACCAGCACACTCTTTCCCACAACCCTGGTAAACCCGCCCATCTTCCCTGGGCTCACTGTGTACTTTAAGTGTCTCTCTCATTTCCTCACTTTGGTACCTTTTAAGTTGCTTGCTCGGCATGCGTCCCATTAGCCAATGCAACTTCGTTGTGTTCTTTTCTACTGTGCACGGTTCCTGCTGTCTCGTATTCTCGGGTGGCAGGCTTTCTACATTCCGTCTTTTCTCTCCACTGTATGGATTTGCCTCTGCACCGCTTCCCACAGTGTGCTTTCTCTCAGTGTTCTGACTGGTGTCAGCACTGGTCATGGCACAACTCAGCCTCTTCAGCTCTTCGTGCTGTCTGTCAGCTGTGGCAGATTTAAACTTCCTGCATGAATGAACAGTCCTCTGTGCAGGTTCACCGATCTTAGTCATCTTCATTGCTCCATCCTGCTTTCTCATCTCAGTTGTTACCATACTGTTCCTTATCTCCTTATCTGATTTTGAGGAAGCTGATCTTAGGACTCATTGGGAGTGAGCATCACTACTCCTTGACGCTCCTCATCTCAGATACACTGTTCCTTGTGTGATATTGGGGAATGCTTGAAGTAGGCCTAGCAAGTGGTTGAGGGAGAGTGTTACAATATGCCAACAGGGCATGAGGAATGAAGGGAACATCCCTAGAAGGGAAGGGGTGTATGTGACTTTCTCCAATGATGTTGTGTCATCTCCCTGAGGGTCGCCTCCCCATGTTGTCTTCCCTCATATAGCCACCCCCAGGTTCAGGATCAGCTAGCGGCTGCCATCCCCATGCCACAAGGGGAGAAGCTAACTCTGTTAAAGGAGTGATGACATCATCAGATTCATCACATACCCTTGCCCTAATGCCTCGGTTTCCCACCGAAGGATTATATTTTTGACTATGACTTGGGGTTCCCCCCAGGAAAAGGGTTCTCCTTCAACATTGGTTTCCCAATCCCATAGAGGGCTGTCTTGTACAAATCCCTCTTCATCCCAGGAATGAAAAGGTGAGTAAGTACTAGAAGGGGTACTTACTCTTCTCAAAAGGGTTTTGAACTTTGGAAAATCAGTAACAATTATAGTTTCTTCTGGTAACCCTGGAATAACAGCTGCGTTCACCTGAGTTGTTTTGTCCTGAACCCGAACGGTTTCTGGGGTCTGATGATATACCTCCTCATCTCCGTGAATACAAGTTATTTTCACCGTTTTTTTCTCCTGATTTCCCAGTTGGAATCAAGTCAGCCCTACTGCTGTTTGTCTACTACCAGAATCAATTAAAGCTCTAACCAGTATTACATTTACAATTGCAGACTCATGTGCTTTCAAAGGGGTGACTCCACAGTAATAGTTACTTCTCGTCTCTAGGGACTCTTTCCTAGGGAAATGTACTTCTTCCCACTCTTTCCTTGGGCTCTCTCTTTTTATTAAATGGGCACTGTCTAGCCAGATGCCCAGATTGTCCACAGGAGAAACACACGGTTAGCAGTGGTTTATAAATGTGCCCTTCTTATAATTGTATTTCTCCCCTTTCTTTGCCAATTATACATTTGTTGCCTCCCTTCTTAGGGTCCTTTATCATTGGTTTAGGGAAGCTATCCTGACTTCGGTCTCTTGTTGTTTTTCTTTCACCTGTGGTATAGGGAGGATGGGCAAATCCATTTGGTTCTTTCTTGGACTCTTCACACTGGTGGATCGATCTTAATTGCCCATTTGCTTCAGCATAATATTGGGCGGTTTCCACAGCCATTGCCAGGCTGGGTGGATTTAACTGAAGGATGGTCTTCTGCGAGTAAGGTGGCAAGGAATTATTGTACTGTTCTAACGTTAAGGATTCTATTACTTCTGGTAGAGTTTTCTTCAAGAGCCATGAAGAAATTGTGATTTCACTCGGGCACCCAATTCTATAAATGTTTCTCCGGCCTTTAATTTGATTTCCCTTAACTTCTACCTGTAGAAGTTGTCTTTTTGGCCAATCCTTGGTAATAGCCCTTGTTTAATTTCATTAAATGTTGCAGTTCCTAATGGATTTAAAAGTTGGTAGGAATTCTGCAATTGCCCTTTTAATAGGGGACCTAAATAGCGGGTCTTTAAATTGCTAACATTTTGGAATCGAGTAAAGAATTTCCTAAGTCATCCCAATCTCTACAGGGTTCCAATACCGTGTGGAGAAAAATAGGTCTTTGTTGGGTGAAAACAATTTGATCCAGTCCAGCCCGAAACTGTATCTCTGCTTGGATCTGGAGGGCTATCAGTTGCTGAATACTTGAAGTAGACCTAGCAGGTGGTCGAGGGAGAGTGTTACAATATGCCATTTGGGTATGAGGAATGAAGGAAACATCTATAAAAGGGAAGGAGTGGTATGTGACTTTCTTCAAATATATTGTGTTATCTCCCTGAGAGTCATCTCCCCATGTGGTGCTCCCTCAATATAGCCACCCCCAGGATCAGGATCAGGTAGCGGCTGTCATCCCCTGGCCGCATGCTACCCAAGCTACATCTGGGAAAGGAATGATAACATCATCAGATTCATCACACTCAACAGTCCTAGGTTCCTGCTTAAGCCCTGTTTAATAATGTATATCTGGTAATTTACTTAATCTGTATGCAATCAGACCGTTATTAATCTGCAGGCACAGTCATATGACTCCTTGTGCATATTCAGTGCATATGGGGCAATGCAGAGTCATAATTTGCAGACAGGGGTCCATTCACCCTTCAGAACACAAAAAACACCCTCCTTTCTTTGAGATTCATGACACTTCCCCTGTGCTCATGTCCCTGCTTTGCCCTATAAACCCTCACCTTGCTGTGCTATATAAACTCCTGAGGGGTCAGTTCAGTTTAAGTCTGTGCAACTGCCCCACCGTTTTTTTTTAGAGTAGCTAGAGTAGCTTCAACAGAGGGAAGTCATGGCGAGGGCATCATGTCAGACTGCTAAGATTGGCCCAAGTTGGGAATCCTAGCTGGGGCCTATGAAAGTAAAGGTCCTAGTGAGTTCTCTAAGAATGAGGGAGATGGAGGAGGTATTCTGCAGCAGGAGGACACAGGTGGCTAGGCTACTTTTAGGGTACCCCCCCCAAAAAAAGCTGCCATAGACAGCTGTACGCCAAAGACGGTGGGAACAAGACTCCAGGGCCCAACAGGAGCCACTGTATATACAGAACAGACTCTACCTACCACGAGAACCCCAGAGGGGTCGCCGGACCGCACTTCATAGCCTTGAGAAGCACCAACGGGTCGAAACACGTGTCAGCTGACCACATGGGGAAACAAGAACCCCAACTGTACCTATAAAAGGCGTATACAATCTACCAAATCAAGTAAAACAAACGTTTTTTACATTCAAGCACAAAACTGCATGGAGAATATAATTCTTGAACTTGACAAATGCAAGGTATCCAGGTTTCCCTCCTTCTACTTATAACAGAGGTTGAGAGTGAACGGGTATTTTGGGCGATGGGGACAGGTATTGGGATATTTGTACCCCTTTCTGAGCCTCACATTCCTCCCTGGAGCGCTCATCACTGGGATTTTCCTTTATGTGATTTGCTGCTTTCGCTAAATACCCTATCCCTTGACGACCACCAATACAGCAGAGATTGATGAGGCTGAGTGGAGCATTTGATGGCGAGGCAGAGAAGAGGGAGCAGCCACCCCTCCCTGTCCCATAAATGATCCTTGGAGGCCATGGGGCAGACACCTATCCCTGTCAGGTGTGGGTTAGGACCCCACTCAGCCTGAGGTGAGAGGCCTACCATGATTTACAACAGAGATAATGTTTGGGGACCTCACAACTGCCAGAGCTTGGGTATGGGAGTTGTGAAGGCCCAAACCCTATTTCATTCCCCAGTGCCTGGTAGCATAATAAAGATACCACTTTCTTTCCCCATACCTGCACAACACCATTCTGTAGCGTGCTATTTTCTTTGTCTTTTTAGATCCACAAAATCAGCAGGCTTATTGGGACAGACAGCGAGTTCCCAGAGAGAGACCAAGCCAAGCGAGCACAAAACAGACCAGAAAAAAAAGCCAGCATCTCGAGACAAGCAAGCTGCAAAGCAACCTGCCTCAATTTGAATAGCAAATCAAGTGTGAACGTGGAGTGCTCCTGCAGAATCCACACGCCCTGAGACATCGACCACACCAGTGTGTTTTAGTGTACGGAGTGGCTCGGAGGGCTCCCACAAAATAAGTAATTACAGTTACCTGCAGGTGGGCCCTGAAAAGGGTACCTCAGCAATATTACATGCTGAAGGGGTGACACTTCCTGGGGTAAAAATAACCTGGGGGTACCAACTGCATGCAGAATAAGTGCACAGACATAGCAGGAATCATTATGCTACTTTCTGCCGATTTCCTGCTATTCTCTGAGTGGTATTCTCCTCCGATATCAGTATATATACTGTCTTACAACTGAACATACCTTTTGTGTGTGGTTGTGTCATCTCTACTAGTTATTGGTGCATTATTTACATTAGTCAGATTCTTTTCCCTAGCCCCACCTTGCATATTCATAATCTACATTAGAAAGAAAGAGAGAAAAACAAACAGAAAGTCTCTATAAACAATATTATAGTTCTTCTGCTGTTCGCTAATCGTGCTTCTAAGATTTGTGAGTACAGTTCTGCTCCTGTTTGGCCAAAAGGGTACACTGCATCTGCATCCTTGCTCATATTGTCTACTAAACTTTGAATGTTTGTTCTCTCCTCAATGTCCTCTCTTGTTCTGGAGTGGAAGTGGTGCTATTATCTCAGCAAATGTCAGAAAGGTGTATCCAAGCTCACCGCCTTCTTATTTTCACAGCAGTTGGGCTCGAATAAATCACTTCATGCAAGCCTGGGGTCGTTCCACTTTTTGCTGTAGGTGCAAATGTACACCTTTTCTCCTGGGTAGAGTGGTGGTTGCTGGAGTGTTACCTCATTGGTTGGGTGCACTGTGGCCTGTTGGTGCACTTGTGATGTTACCTGATGAGATATAATTCTTGCACATGTCAACTCCCTCAGGTACCTCCCAAAGTCTTCACCCAGAAGCTCAGCACTTTTATGAGTGTCTGACACTGCTTGAGTGGGAATTACCAGCGTATGCATCCGCCAACCTGTCACCACCTCATGAGGAGTCAGGTGTTGGTCCTTGCTCGGCTGATTGTGCAAGCTGAACAGTGCCAAAGGCAAACAATACATCCAACTTTTCTGCAGAGAATGACATATTTTTGCTAATTTCATCTTTAGTAGACCATTCAGTCTCTCCAATATCCTGTTGTCTTGTAGGTGGAACACTGAGCAGAGCTTGTGTCTTATACCCAATAGTTTGAAGATTTCTCAAAAGAGTCTGTTTGAAAAGGGATGTCCATTGTTGGATGTCAGGGTATCACATATTCACCATCTTGGAAATACTTCTCTGACCAAAAATGTTGCAGCTGATTTGTCATCTGCATGGACATAGGAGCCAGCCTTGAGAAAATGGGCAAACAACAACAATCATATAACGAAAGGTACATGAACCTGTCAATTGTGTCAATACAATGGACATGAAGCTCT
Source organism: Ambystoma mexicanum (assembly GCF_040938575.1). Classification (NCBI taxonomy): domain Eukaryota; kingdom Metazoa; phylum Chordata; class Amphibia; order Caudata; family Ambystomatidae; genus Ambystoma; species Ambystoma mexicanum. The sequence continues at coordinate 62,187,866 of NC_090928.1, forward strand.
TTGCTTGGCCCCGAAGGGCCAGGCCATGTTGCTTTCAAGGTCTTCAACGTGTGACCTGTGTGGTACATGTGACACGTTGTACAGTTGGCCACCCATTTCTAGGCATGATCTGATAAGTTTGGGGCAAACAAGTCCTTGCTAATGTCTACAGCAATATGCTGCTTAGATGCATGGGTGGGCCAGTGTGGCTGTGCCATGGAAATGGCAGTTAATTTCAAAGAAATAACTACTTTACCTGTAACGCTTTGTCTCCATACTTGGTCTGTGGGTGAGAATGCATATCCTCTCTTGACCCACAGGGCCTTCTCTTGTGGTTGGGTTCCCTCCTGTAATTCTACTACGTGAGCCATGGACAATGGACTGTACAGTTCTGATAACTGCTCTTGTTGTAGGGCAATTATCAAGGTCTTACTTTCTGTAGCTGTTTTGCCTCAGGAAATTGGGTCTCTCCCCTTAGTACGGGTGACACATTTTACAATGGACACTCGGCTGGGCCATTTTAGGGCATCAATTAATCTGGACAGTAGTGCTGCATGCTGTACGGGGACCCACCAGACCTGCTAAAGCCCCTTCACTCCCACCTGGATAACCCTGAATCTAGTGTTGATATCATATATGCTGACTATGGGCCTCATTACGACCCAGGCGGTAAGTTACCGCCTGGGCCGTGACTTTACCACCATGGCGTAAACTATGTTTACGCCATGGTGGTTGGCGGACTTACCGCCCCATTCCGACCTTGGCGGGGCGGTAAGTCCCCAATCCCCATTTACCCTTCCCCATTCCCATTTTTGCCCCATAGGGCATAATGGGAGTGGGGAAGGCGTTAATTACGCCACCGTAAATTACGGTGGCGTAATTAACTCCATGGTCCCTTAGCGCCATGGATTTTAACACCTGCTAAAAGCAGGTGTTAATAGCACCATGGCGCTAGGGGACCTCGTAATTGGCGGTAAGGGGTCGGCGCAGCTAACGCTGGCGTAAACCCCTTACCGCCAGGGTCGTAATGAGGCCCTATGTGTATATGATGACATCGCCATCTTGTGACATTTCTAGCAATTCAATGGGTGCTATGAGTTCTGCTGCCTATGCTGAATAATATGTAGGCAATCTTTTCAGCGTCACCACCTGACACTCATCTTCTTGTCCCTTCACATATCTCACTACTTCTGACCCTGTTTGTCTGTGGCCAGTTTCCTGATCTAACGTTGAAGATCCATCAACATACACAACTTCTCCTGTGTCTATTGTGTCTTCTCTCACTAGACTATCTTCTACTGGTGTGCCTTTGTATACTGTACAGTCATCCACTGTGTCCTGTCCTGCCACAGGTTTTGCTATGAATCATTCTCGATTAACCATGCGACATGTGATAATGTGTATGGCAGGATTTGATAGTATTACCTCGTAATTTGATGCTCTCTGTATCATGAGGGTGGATTTGTTATTTTCTAGGTGTTCTACATTTAATGTTTCTGGACATATGATTGTTATTGCTGTGGATTTCTGTGCTGAAAATGCTGCAGTGGCTAGTACCTGCTCACAGGGAAAATGGCCCTGCATTACTGGGTCCAATAGACCACTGTAGTATGCTATGGGTTTGTGTCCCAAAGATGTATGCTGAGTGAGCACTGCTGTCATTACCTGACTGTCAGAATGTGAAAACAGATGAAATGGCTTGCTGTAACCAGGCTTAGCTAACACTGGGGCATACCTCATGGCTATTTTAAGGTCCTCAAAACTTTATTTCATCCCATCTGTCTACTTGATGGATCCTTTTGACTGTTGTGCATCTTTCAGTGCCTGCAGTAGGGGCCTGATATATATTTGGAGTAATTGAATATCCAGGATCTGCAGTAGTTACACAATCCCCAATATGGTTGCATTTCCTTAACATAATTTGGCTGGGGTGTTGCGTACTGTACCTGCTCTGTCTGGGGTAACTCTCCTCTCTTCTGGTGATAGTATCTATCCCATATATAATACCTCATTCTCGCTATATTGCAATTTCTCTTTTTCCACCTTGTACCCTATGTGTGCAAGTATCTTTAGGAGGGGGATGGTATCTTTCCTGCACTGTTCTTCTGTTGGGCTGCACACTAGATGGTCATTCACATGCTAGATAATAGTGCTTGGTACCTGTTTGCTAGGTCCATTTTGAGCACCCTGTTGAAAATACTTGGGGATTCGCAGTATCCTTGCGATAATTAAGGGCCTGATTCATGGAAGTGTTTTATAATGGCACAATCCCATAGGAAAATGTTCCATGAATCAGACCCTACGTGTTATGAAATTGCTGCCTTCGGTAGGTGAACACCATGAGATACTGTGAGCCTGGGTGTAATGGTACTGAAAAGAATGCACTTGTTAGATCAGTCACCATAAAATGTGTTGCATCTGAGGGTATGTGACATACAGTGGTGGCTGGATTCAGTGCTACTGTGAACTCTGCCTCAACTAAATCATTCAAAGGGCAGAGTGTCATACGCCGACCTGATTGGCGTTTACTTCCGCGTTGGCGGCTCCGGCGCTGAAGCCAATACCACTAGTTCCAGCACGTTTTCATCGTTTGTGCTGTGCAGGTCTAGTTGTTGCCTAAGATGGTGGCCACCGGGAGGTACTAATTCACTCCTCTTCCGGCGACCGTTGCGTTGCAACCCCCGATTTAGGCTAACACTTCTCTTTGGGTAAAACGCTAGTTTTCCGCTTTCTCAGCTTCTATTTAGCCGCTCTCCTTTTCCTCTGGATCGTGCCTCTTGCGTTCCGCCATCCTTTTATTTCCTCCTTACCTTCTGTCCGGCTGCTACCCTGCCTGCTTGGCTACTCCGCGGCAAGCCTTTTTTCCTGCTTCCACCTTCCACCTTCTATCCCCTCTCTTCTTGTGATACCTTGTTTATCTCAGTGCCTCTGTCTAGCATTCCTGAGATTCTGTTACGGGACCTCCCTCCAACTCCTCTTCGGACTCCTCCTGCCGGCTCCATCAGCTGTTACCAGACATTCAACCTCTCTGAAACTCTCCATCACAGCATCGCAGCATAAGGGTTTTTTCTGCCGTATTGGCTTTTTCCCTTACCGGCCTGACTACGGGAACGGAGCCTCAGGACTGCTGGTTTCAGAGCATTCACTGTGGCTTCCTCTCGTGGCAGGCACTCTTCATCTAAGAAGGAGAGAGATTACCTCACACATCGCCACCTCAGCCCTGAAGATTTGGAAGATTACAACACAGGTGAGGAGAGTGGGGAGGAAGAACGGCTAGAAGTCAAGACGGAACAGGTCAGATTGCAACGCCCACATAACATAATGTCAGCTGAGGAACAGATCCAGGAACTTTGGAAGGCAATCCAGAGGATGTCACAAGAACTACAGACTGTGAAGGCAGAAAATGAGGTATTAAAGCAACTTGTCACCACATGTGAAACTCCACCGGTGGAACTACCAACCATGTCGCTTCCCTCTGGAAAATTTGATGGTTCTCCCAAAAGGTTAAAGAATTCTTGGAAGCTTGCGTAGTCTATTTTACCTTCAGACCTCGTTCCATTGCCACAGACCAATCAAAGGTTGGGTTTTTGATATCCAACATGATTGGCAATGCGCTGACATGGACCACCCCGTTGGTAACTAGTGCCAATCCTATACTGCATGATTTTGCCGGATTCCAGACGCTATTAAAACAGTCCTTCGAGAGACCAGAACTAACCGTCACAACCTGTGAGGACTTGTTAGATGTTCGACAAGATACCTCTGATGTCTTGACCTATATATATAATTTCAAGACTTTGGCAGCAGGGGCTGGTTGACCAGAACAAGCCCAGTAAGCCATATTCCGAAGAGGTTTAAAGGAAGAGATCAAAGACAAACTCGCCAGGTCTTCTCGACCACCGACCTTTACATACTTATTATCATCTGTATTGCAGATCGAGTATCGACTTCAGGAACGTCGATCAGACGCCGCAGACACCGCACTGCAGTGCATCTTTCAGATTCCCAGGCTTCTGCATCGTCCTTACCCTCTTTCTCAAGAAGAACCCATGCAGATTGGAGCTACTAGGGGCCCTCTTTCATCTGCGGAAAGAAGACGGAGAAAGGAGAAGGGACTTTGTGCTTATTGTGGTTCAGAACAGCACCTTCTTTTTTTTTTAAAACTTTATTTTTGGTATTTAATACACCACACACATACACACCCACATTAGGGTGGATTGAAACTTTGCGCCATCACCCCGTAACCGCCCCTCCCCCCCAGTCCCCTGAGCCCCCCCACCCCCGCCACCGCCACCGCCGACCAGTGTCCTTGGTGTAGCTCACACCCCTCTGTGGGCTTCAAGCTGGAGAAATTTGGCCTGGGGTGTGGCTGCGTCGGGGTGAGTCGGCAGGCTCCGATGCATTCGCCGAGGTGGTCTCTGCCTCGCGCATCAAGAAGGCCACCAGCGGGCCCCATATGTCAGGCGGGAAAGCGTGGTGAGGGAGAAGTTTTATGAAGTCGGCCTCTATATCCTGGTAGTACAGTAAGTCTTTACGCCAGGCAGCGTAGGAGGGGGGGGCGGCCCCATGCCATGGCGATTCTCCTACGAGCTAGTGTCAACAGGACCCCGGCTAAACTCCTTGATGTAGCGGATAGTAGTCTTGTCATTCCCAGTAGTGCTGCAGTGTGACTTGGGTGTATTGCTTCTCCCACGATCTCGTTTTTGTGTCCAGTACTCGGTTCCAGAAGGGGGCGATTTCTGGGCATTCCCATGACGGGTGTAGAAAGTTCGCAGATAGGGTTCCGCATCTCTTACACTCCGCCTGGGTGTCGGGATGATGTTTGTTGATTTTTTGAGGAGTGTAGTAGGTCTGATGGAGGAAGTTGAAGTGGATAAGCTTGAGGCGGGAGTTAAGCGCGATTTTCTGGGTCTGATTCAAGGCGTAGCTCCAGTCCTCATCTGGTATGATTGTGTTTAGTGCTCTTTCCCATCGGGTTTTTGCGCCAGTGTTGGCGGGTGTCGTGCCCGAGGTTAACGCTTTGTATATTTGTGACACCAGTCTACCGCCTCCCTCTGCTTGAATGACATCATGAAGCAATTGCCATGTCGGTGGTTGTCGTGGGAAGTCAGGTAAGAGGGACTGTAGTGTGTACCGGGTCCGGAAATAGAGAAACACGTCCAGGGCAGTGTTGCCCCCTTTCTGTTTGGCTTGATCTGGCGTTAGGAAGCCTTCCTCTGTGAATAGGTCCCCCAGAGTTTTTATGTGGAGCTTGTCGACCCATTGGTGGAAGACTTTTTCTGACGTTAGGGGGATTCCAGGGATAAATTTGACTGGCAGGAGGGGCGAGTATCTTGTTTGCACCCCAAGTTTTCTGGCAAGGGTCTTCCAGACCTTGTATGTCGTGAGCATCACATTCATCGTAGGGCAGGGCACAGGGAGCTGTCCGAATACCACTGCCGTCAGGAAGTTAGGGGTTGCTAAAGCTCGTTCCACTTGTACATGTGGCCGAATGGATTGCGTTGCGTACCAGTGGCTGAGGTATTGTGCCTGGGCTGCCCAGAAATATTTCACCAGGTCCGGGAGGGCTAGACCTCCTTTGTTCACTGGAAGTGTTAATATGGAATGGGTGACTCTGGCTGGCTTGCCGGCCCAAAGCAGATCAAGGACCAGGCTTTTCAGCTTCCTCAAGAAAGTTTGCGGTAGCAGGAGTGGAATATTGTTGAAGAGGTACAGAAGTTTAGGTAGCACTATCATCTTAACCAATGAGGTTCTGCCCCAGAGTGTTAGGGGAAGCGTTTTCCAGCGTGTGACTTTGTCTTGTAGGGACTTTAGCGCTTCCTCGTAGTTATCTCGGAACACCACCTGCTGGTCTAGTGACAGTTGAATTCCCAGGTAACAAACTTTAGCGGTCTTCCACGTGAGACCGAAATCGTCTGCAAACTGTTTAGTGGTTTGAGTCAGTGGGAAGACGACGGATTTAGAGTGGTTGATTTTTAATCCGGAGGCTGCCCCAAATTTGATGACTTCCCGCATGACTGGATTCAGGTTAGCTTTAGGGTCACGTATGAAGAGAGCCACGTCATCGGCGTATAGAGAGACAATAAGCTTGTGTGGGCCAATGATGAGTCCCCTCTGTTGTTGGAGTTCTCGTAAGTTTGAGGCTAGTGGCTCCATTACCAGGGCAAAGATTAGTGCTGACAGTGGGCATCCTTGTCTCGTACCGCGCTGTAAATTTATTGATGTTGATTTTGCCGTGCCCACTATGATATTAGCTTGTGGCTTAGTGTACAGGCGGGAGACTAGCTTTATGAAACGGGCCCCCAACCCCATCCTGGTGAGAACCATGAACATAAACGGCCACTCCACCAAGTCGAACGCTTTTTCGGCGTCTAGCAGGACCGCTATTGCCTGGGATGTTGGGTCAAGCGCCTCGATGATTCCGAACATTCTCCGTATGCCGAAGGTTGTATTGCGGCCTGGTATGAACCCTGCTTGATCTGCCAACACCAGGGCGGGCATCAGTGGCAATAATCTGTTCACCAGGACTTTAGCGAGTATTTTATTGTCGAGATTAAGAAATGAGATAGGGCGGTACGAAGCGCATTCTTCTGGTGGTTTATCAGGTTTGTGTAGAAGAATTACATTGGCTTCCCGGGATGAATGAGGGAGGGTCCCCCGTTCCAACGCCTCCTCATACACTGCTGCCAGGAGCGGGGTCAGGGTTTCTGCGAAGGCCTTGTAAAATTCTCCTGTGAGGCCGTCGGGACCAGGCACCTTGGATGAGGGCAGGGACTTTATAGCTATTCTGATCTCTTCTTGTGAGATCAACTCGTTCAAGGGTTCACGTAGGTGATGTTCGACCCAATATAGTTCTGTGTCTTCGAGGTATTCTAGAGGGACGTTGGAGTCTTCCGGGAGCTTGGCACTGTAAAGGTCTTGGTAGAACTGACTGAATTCCTCAGCAATCTCCTTGTCGGTGTGGACTACCTTGCCATGCCTGGTTCGGATCCTTTCGATTTGTGACTGTTTGTTATCGGCTCTGATCAGGTTCGCCAGCAGAGCGCCTGGCTTTTGGCCTGCTCCGTATTGCCGGACCTGGCTGGTTCGGTGTAGAAATTTGACCTCGCGCTCCGCTGCAGCGTTGAATTTCTGTAGTTCTGTTCTTAGAGCAGTTGCTGCTTCCGGATTGGAGTTGTTCGTAATCTGGATCTCAAGTTGCTTTAATTTGTTTTCGCTAGTAGTGAGTTCACTTCTAATGAGTTTGAGGATGCCATTTTCTTTGGCGTGGCAGACTCCTCTGATAAAACACTTTAGAGCTTCCCATATTGAGCCCGCTGAGGTGACTGATCCCATGTTGGCCTCCAGAAATATCTCTATCTCCTCCCTTAGTTCGGATGCAAAGACACTGTCCCGAAGCGCGCCCACCTTGAAACGCCAGCGCTGTAGTGGTGGGGTGGGACTAGCGGGTTTGAGCCTTAGGAAGAGTGGTGAGTGATCTGAGAGTGTTTGTGGCTGGATGCAGCACCGGTCGCATGTTAAGGGCCCATTTATTGAGGTAAAGAAATAGTCAATCCGGGAGTTTGTGTTTTGGACTGCAGAGTGAAAAGTGAAGTCACGCTGGTCTCCACTAGAGACTCTCCATATGTCCTGTAGATCGAACGCTTTGCAGATTTCCTTTATTTGGAGACCCGCCTTGGATGGCGGCTGTCTCGCGTAGGTTCCATGACTGTGTTCATGTCTCCGCCCCAGATAATTGTTGTTGTAGGGTCGCAGGTGGAAAGCTGAGTCAGTACCCATCCGAAGTTGTTGGGGCCATCCACATTCGGTGCGTATGAGTTAACGAAGGTCACTTTCTGACCGGCGATGATGCCACTCACCAGGAGTGCTCTTCCCTCCGCGTCTTTTGCTGTATGTAGTAGCCGAAAACGGAGACGTTTGTGTATGAGGATAGCAACTCCTCTCGAATATGTAGAATAGGATGAGAAGTATCTATGACAGCCCCAGCTCTTGGCCCACAGACGGTCTTTCCCTGGTGTGAGATGGGTCTCTTGGATCAGGGCCACATCCACTTCGTGGCGTCTAAGGTATTGTAGGGTTTTCCTGGTCTTGACTGGGTTGTTGCCGCCTCTTATATTCCATGTTACGACATTGAATGTGGCGGTTTGGATTTTATAAAGGGACACTTCATTGGTGTGTTAGACAGCGATGACTGGCTATGCTTAGCTCAGTGTCTGGGTCGGTGCTCTGAGAGCAGAGGTCCGGGTGAGGCAACAGTTCTGATGACGGGCAGGGGGCAGGCGGGGAGCCGGGCGGACGCAAAACAGCGTGGCTGAACTGTCCCAGTAACTTCTGGGAACTCTAACTGTGGTTCAACTCCAACAGGCCCGAGACTTTACTCTGCATCGGGTGGGCAACCACAAACTGGCCCACCGAGAGGAGTCTCATTAACCAACAAATAAACAACGTGGCCCATGGAGTCGTCCCACCAGGAGTCAGGGCCATCACCCTGGCAGAAGAACTCAACGTAGGCAATAAACCAATTAACAGTAGCTGTGATAGGGGCGCACGGGGCCTCCCAAGCCTCCATGCCCTGTCTGATGCTGCTTGTGGAAGTTTCGGCTTTCTCTGAGTTGCTGGACAGCTTCTTGGATGCTGTCCTGTTTTTGTCATTTATGGGGGGTTCCTGGGATTTCGGTCTCTTTGGGGTCTGGGGCGAGCTTGGTTCTGATCTGGGCATCCCAAACGATCTAGGAATAGGTTTGCTTCATCTGGGGTTTGGAAGAACTGAGCTTTTCCTTCGTGCTGGACTCTGAGGCGCGCCGGGTATAGCATCGAGTACGCCAGTTGACTATTACGGAGTCTCTGTTTGACGCCGGCAAATGTTTTTCGCTGTGTTTGCACTGCTGGGGAGAAGTTGGGGTAGAAATGGATTTTGTCCCCTTCGTAGTTTAGGTTTCCTTTCTCCCTGGCGAGCCGGAGTAAGGAATCTCGGTCTCTGTAGTTCAACAGCCTCGCTATTATCGGTCTGGGAGGAGCACCTGGGGCTGGTCTCGACGTTGGGACTCTGTGGGCTCTCTCTACTATGAAAAGACGGGACAAAGCATTGTTGCCAAATAGATTGATGCACAGAGCTTCTACGAAGTCTTCCATTTTCTCTTGCGTTTGCTGCTCTCTTACTCCGACGATCCTTAGGTTGTTTCTTCTCGACCTGCCTTCTAAGTCTTCACACTTGGCTGCGGTTATTTTGACCTGCGATTCTAGCTGGGAGACTCTATTGATGAGAGTAGTTGAACTGTCATCAAGGTTTGACACTCTCTGCTCCATTTCGTTCATGCGTTTGGTGTGAGAGTCCATGCGGTGTTGTAGGAGATCGACTTTGGACGCAAGGCCGTCCATTTTGTTACTTAAGTTGCCAATGCCGGCCTTCAGATCTAGGAGGATTTCTTTAATTTCAAAGGGGTTATCGGGAGAAGCATCCTGGTGAAGCTCAATAGACGAGGGAGCATGGTCCTCTTGCTGGAGAGGTGCTTGGGGGGTCGAGCCACCTTCGAAGTTCAGCTTCCTCTGGGATTTGCCGGTTTTTCCATCGTGGCTGCGAGGATGGGTACGAGTTATGAGGATTGAGGGTGGTTCGACTACTCCTTGGGCTCTTCAAGAGCTGAGATGTGGACTTGGCTGGATGTTGCTGGATGTGGGAAGTGGCCTGTGGCCATGAAGGACGGAGAAGCAGACCCTCTCGTGTGAGGTGCGTTCCTGCCGAACCCAGCCCCTGTGGTGTGTTTCGGTGCAGGAGTGGCGTATGTAGGTAGGTAGCTGTTGGCCTCTCGGCCCTCTTTGGTATGTGGGGGGGGTGTCTTCGCGGGCATATATTTGGGAGGAAGTTGGAGTATGCGTGCCTCGGTGTGGGGACAGACGGTTGTCCAAGTGATGGTGGCTACTCAGCTGCAAGTGATGGTTGTCGCCGTAATGTGGAGGGTACAGTTTGTTGAGGCGCTGGAGTTCACTGAGTCCCCACCAAGGCAGAGCACGGAGGGAGGGGGGGAGGAGGTAAGGACCGCTCTGTCCGGTGTCAATCACGGTATCCCCCCCCTCTCCTTACCTCCGAGGCTCCGCTCCGCTGGCTCCTCCGGGCATGGGTCACACCAGGTTCGTGCTGACTCAGGTAGTCTAATCTGGCTCGGCGTGAGCCGGCACAGGTTGCGGTGTCGGCCACCCAGATGCCGCCCTGCTGAGGTTCACCCTTGAACGCCGGCCTCGCGTGGAGGAGAGGGAGCGAGGTCGTCTTCCCGATGGCGGCCACAGGGCAACCGCTGGGCGTCTCACGCTCGACGGCTCTCAGCCGGGTAGGGCTGGCTGCCAGAGCAGGTTGGAAGGTTGCAGGCCGGGTTAGGGGGAGAGGCAGGGGGCCCGCGACTCTCACGTTGCCGCTTCTTCCGTTAGGATATTGTTCCTCCCCTGTCGTTGGCACTGGCTGGGGGGGGAAGGGGTCTGATGATCGGCGCTTGCTCTTCGCCCCACAAATGCCTCACCGCTGACATCCAGGGCGCCCCCCGCGGGCCCGGCAGAGGGATTCTCACGAAGGGGCAGCTGGGCTCACGCAGGCCAAGAGTGTTACGCCCGGCAACAGGGCCGCATGGGCCGATTTTCAGGATGGAGGGGCCTTTTTTCATCCAGATTTCTTGTGGGTGATACTGGAGAGATCAACGTTTCAGGCACCGGGATTCTGATTCGCAGAGACGCCTGAAACCGCAGGATTTTGCAGGATTGATGCGAGGTTAAGTGGGAGCTTAGTCCAAGGCAGCCATCTTGGATGGCCCTCTAGCGCCCTCTGAAGAACAGCAACTTCTTAAGGATTGCTCTGAGGTTCCAACCAAATGACAGGGAAACGATCTCCCCCGGTGCCAGTAGGGACTAGGTTCCGAGGGGCTTCATGCAGTTCACGGAGTCCCTATGTTTCGCTTTCAGTCTCCGCTCCCAACGTCCAGGAAGACTCCAGACTGATGGCCATTCCAGTCCTCATAAACGTCCACAGCAGATCAGTGGAATCTCTAGCCCTCTTGGATTGTGGGGCTGCAGGGAACTTTGTGGACACTCTATGGACAGAAAAGGTGGGCCTTCGCAGGCTAGTCCGCAAGGAAGACCAAAAGGTAGAAGGAGTGGATGGTAACCCACTTTCTTTGGGACCCATAACCCATACCACAGAAGGATTACATGTAACCATCTTTCAACATGTAGAGGTTCTCAAATTCGATATCATACGAGCTGCTCACTTTCCTATCATAATAGGCATTACCTGGCTGAGAAAACACAATTCTCAGATAAACTGGACCAGCAATCAGTTGAGTTTTTGTTCCTCCTTTTGTAAACTTCACTGCTTCCCCGTAGCCAACAGGAGTGATCTCCAGACTATGATGGTATTAGCAAGCAATCACGTGGCAGTACACGACTTACCTCAGTATTGTTCATCATATCAAGATGTTTTCAAGGAAAAGAAGCCTGACAGGTTACCTCCACAGAGGCCTAAGGATTGCACCACAGATCTGGAACCTAATGCCCTGGTTCCTTTTGCTCGGATGTTTTCTTTAACTCAAACGGAGAAACAAGTCCTAAGGGACTATTTGGATGCCAATTTGCAGAACGGTCTCATCCAGACTTCAAAGTCTCCAGCAGGAGCTTCTTTGTTTTTAATCAAGAAGAGAGACTCAGCCGAGCTTTGGCCCTGTATAGACTACATGGGCCTTAATAAAGTTACCATTCGTCACCGCTACCCCATGCCACTAATAACAGAGATTATTGAGGCTGTACAAGGGGCACGCATTTTTACCAAGCTCGACCTCTGGAATGCATACCACTTGCTTTGTATAGCTAAGGGGGTGAGTGGAAGACAGCCTTCCGCACCCCGTTCGGGTTATACGAATACAAAGTGATGCCGTTCGGTTTGGTGAATGCGCGGGCAATTTTTCAGCGGTTTATGGACTGAATATTTTCAGATCTATTATTGGTAACTGTCATCATTTACCTTGATGATATCCTAATCTATTCATCAACTTTAGAAGAACATATACTTCATGTCAAACAGGTCTTGGAGCGCATTCAACAGTACCAACTTCTGGTCAAACCTGAGAAATGTGTCTTTGCAGTCTCATCTGTACCCTATCTAGGATACATACTGTCGGAAGAAGGAATCGCCATGGATCCAAGCAAAGTCTCAGCTATACTCAGTTGGTCCTCTCCTACCAACGTCAAGGAAGTGCAAAGATTTCTCGGTCTGTCGAATTTTTACAGGAGATTCATTCCCAACTTCTCTGAGATTGTTTTTCCCATCACCAAGTTGTTAAAAAAAAGAGTACCGGCTCCTTTGTATGGTCCCCAGAGGCAGAAGAGAGTTTTGGAGATTTGAAGAGGCTCTTCTGCTCCGCCCCCATTCTTCGTCACCCCGACCAGGGAAACAGACGCATCAGCCATGGCCATAGGAGCTGTCTTTCTACAATCCTACAAGGGTGTTGAACATCCCATACCCTTTCTCTCAAAAACACTGTCCTCCATTCAACTAAACTATTCAGTTCTGGAAAAGGAACTGCTTGCTATGAAACAGGCTTGCGAGGAATGGCGACACTTACTCATGGGATCCTGACACAGCTTCCTCATCAGAAATGACCATAAAAATCTGAGAATCTTGCAAAATATGGAGTGTGTTAACTCAAGGCAAGCCCGATGGGCTTACTTTTTTGCAAAATATGACTTCCAAATCACCTACCTACCCAGAACTAACAGAGTAGCCGATGCCTTGTCTCGGAAAGATACCTCCGGTGATAGTTCTACTTTTCCCAGGGAACGAATGTTCCAAAGAAACAAGATTCTGGGACTTGTTAATACCTTCTTCCAAGAAGTCAAGACAGCTTTGGCATTCGAGATGCCTGAACTTCTACGTCAAGGAAGAAAGACCTATATTGAGAGGGACGGGTTAGTGTATTATGGTAACCGACTGTACATCCCTTCAGGTCCTTGGTGGAAGAAGATTATTAGTTGGTGTCACGATCCACCCACAGCCGGCCACAGAGGACAACACAACACCACAGAACTTGTTGCAAGATCATTTTTCTGGCCTGAGCTAAAAGAAGACGTCAAGGACTATGTTAAAGCTTGCCCGATTTGTGCCGTAGCCAAATATCCATCTGGTAAACCTTTAGGGTTGCTGACTCAATCGGAGATGCCTACACGCCCCTGGGGACTCATTTCTACAGACTTCATAGTCGACCTACCGGTGTCTAACTCTTGTATGTGCATCATGGTCACTATAGACACTTTTACCAAATTGGCAAATGTTTCTCCTTTACCGGGTTTGCCGTCGGCTATGAAGATGGCAGAGACTTTTGCTCAGGACATCTTTCGACTACACGGCCTTCCGGATAGGATCATCTCAGACCGAGGCAGCCAGTACATCTCCAACTTCTGGAAGGCTCTCTGTTCCCGCATTGGAGTCGAAAGAGCTCTTTCCTCTGGTTTACATCCTCAGTCTAATGGCCAGACGGAATGACTCAATGCTACCTTAGAGCAGTATCTGCGGTGCTACAGTAACCAGTACCAAGACAACTGGGTTTCATTACTACCAACAGCAGAGTTTACATACAACAACTCAAAGCACTCAGCTATCGGTCATACACCATTCTTTTGTACATATGGGGTTCATCCAAGATCCTTTCTTCCAATTCTTCCCATTCCTACTAACTCTCCTACAGCGGAAGCTGTGCTTCAGTCCATAGAAGAAGGTCCCATCTCTGCCAAAAACTGCCTGCAGATGAGTAAGAAACAGAACAAAGAACAGGCCGACAAACATTGAAAGATTGTCCTAATTGGAACAAAGGGGACAAAGTTTGCCTTTCTTCTAAGTTCTTACCTAGATGGGTTCACCCTTCTAAGCTTTCAACTCACTTTCTGGGTCCTTGTTCCATCCTATCTAAGATCAACCCTGTCTCGTTTAGGTTAGATCTACCCTCCAATCTCAGTCGCATTCATCTTGTTTTTCACTCTTACCTTCTTAAGCCTTTCGTCCCAGACACATACCAGAGATCAGTTCCCTGTCAAACCTTTGCACGTCCCAGTGACAAAGATGAATATGAGGTCCCTGCCATCCATAACTCCAGATATTACAAGGTACGTTTGGAATACTTACTTTCGTGGAAGGGATACCCTGAGTCGGAGGACTGATGGGAACCCGCTTCTCACGTACATACCCCTAGGTTGTTAAGCCGCTTTCATCGCTTATACCCCAGTAAGCCCGGAGTACTCCGCACTGGAAGGGGGCATACTGTCATACGCCGACCTGATTGGCATTTACTTCCACGTTTGCGGCTCCAGCACCGACGCCAATACCACTAGTTACAGCACGTTTTTATCGTACGTGCTGTGCAGGTCTAGTTGTTGCATAAGATGGTGGCCGCCGGGAGGTACTAATTCACTCCTCTTCCGGCGACCGTTGCGTTGCAACCCCCGAATTAGGCTAACGATCCTCTTTGGGTAAAACACAAGTTTTCCACTTTCTCGGCTTCTATTTAGCCGCTCTCCTTTTCCTCTGGATCACGCCTCTTGCGTTCCGCCTTCTTTTTATTTCCTCCTTACCTTCTCTCGGGCTACTTCCCTGCCTGCACGGCTACTCCGCGGCGAGTCTTTTTTCCTGCTTACACCTTCCGCCTTCTATCCCCTCTCTTCTTGTGATACCTTGTTTATCTCAGTGCCTCTGTCTAGCATTCTTGAGATTCTGTTACGGGACCTCCTCCAACTCCTCTTTGGACTCCTCCTGCCGGCTCCATCAGCTGTTACCAGACATTCAACCTCTCTGGAACTCTCCATCACAGCATCGCAGCATAAGGGTTTTTTCTGCCGCATTGGCTTTTTCCCTTACTGGCCTGACTATGGGAACGGAGCCTCATGACTGCTGGTTTCAGAGCATTCACTGTGGCTTCCTCTCGTGGCAGGCACTCTTCATCTAAAAAGGAGAGATTACCTCACACATTGCCACCTTGGCCCTGAAGATTTGGAAGATTACGACACAGGTGAGGAGAGTGGGGAGGAAGAAAGGCTAGAAGTCAAGACGGAACAGGTCACAGAGATCTTGTATCAGGACTCTTTCTTTTTTCAGAGGGGAAATAGCTGTGTTACATCAGGGTGTGGATGGTACTATGATGCCTTGCTCAATTACTGCAGTGATTGTGTCATAAATTGCCTAGTCAGCCTCTCTGGATAAAGGGTACTTCTTCACTCTGGCAAGTACTGCATCTGACTCAAGCTTGTACTTCACTGCTCCTATGCTTCCTAGTAGATCTACGTCATAAGTGTTATGGTCCATAGACAGCTCAGCACCTCTGCTAAAACCGTGATGGTGGTGCTGTGGCAATCACTACAGTGGTGTATGGTCATGTGACATTAGAAGCAGATTTTGAACATTATCTCTCCGTGTCTGTGAACAGCCGTACATCTGATACTTCTCTCAGTGGTAGTGTGGGATCTATACAAAGGACAGTGCACGATTCTACTCTTTACTCATGTGTTCGATCGGCATACTCCTTTTTCACGATAATACCAATGATGTAATAGTGACAAAACAAAAACCATCACAACACAAATACCAATGCTACCACAAACCTCTAGTTGGCTGACCCTCCGGTGCCCCTGCTCCAACAAAGATACTCCTCCACAACAAATGCTTGCCCCAATCCAAATTCTCTCTTAGAAAAAGTGCCTTTTTCCCACACCCGGCTGCTCTTGCCCCATTCAAAACACCTCTACATGCAATTTCTATAGCACAAGTTAAAGAAAAGCACTTTTTTACACAATGGTTTGCTTTTCCTCCTCTCGCTCCCTTACCTCAGGATGGAGGTATTCCCAATCCTCTCAACTACAGGACCTTCAGTTCTTACTGTGCAGCGCTGCCCTCCCTTTCCTTTCAAGGGGATCTCCACTTTACTTTATCTCAATATACTATTATTGTGACGTCACGCTCCCCTCTTCGGGAGCCTTCTTCTCTTTTTTCAATATTCCTAAAAACACCACGTGGCTCTCTTTTCTTCCCTCTTTTCCAATCATACTCAAATACTCATGGCCCTTGTTTTGTTGGACTTGCACGCATGCACTCACATTCTTGATGTTCTTCCACGGTCCTCCGAAGCTGTGTCTCCCCAGGAAAGGCCTGCAGGAATGGGCGCTGCACCAACCCTCCAGCGATCAGGCAAGCTTTTGGTGAAACCTGCCGCGTGCCGGCCTCTTTGTTTATGTACACGTATTCTGCTTTCTGCAGGTAAGTGCTGCAGCCCTGGACATGCAGCAGGGAAGCTCCAAGCGCCTCCAAAGGGCCTGAAATCACATCTCGGCGTCAGCAGAAAATGCAAGGTATGGCCAAAACCTGCAACGAGTATAAATCTATCGAAGTAGCTAAAATAAGTGCAAGAATAACAAAAATGTATTACGTGCAGTTTCAAGCAGGAATAAAAGACAAGCTTCATTCAACGCATCATCATTAAATTGTCAGTATATAGGAAAAGAGACATGACATAGTTTTGACATTGTTTTAACCACATATAAATGCTTACGCAATGATCGGCTGACAATTTAGGCCAACTAAATAAACCTATACATGAATTAGCTCTGTTGGCTCAAACCTCACTCTCTTGACCAGAGCAATATCATTCCTCTAATTATGACCTACTATCCATTTTAGGTAAGATTCTCCATTCTCATTGGCTAAACCTGGTGATACAACTTGCTATCGTTATCTCTCATGGTGTGCCTTTCCACTCATTCTTGACCAATCCCCTGTGAGGTGCAGACAGTGTGGCTTTTGAGAAAGGAATACCTCAACCTTTTCCCATGATACCAAAATGTTGGCATCCCCTGATGGCTCTCAGCCTTGTAACTGTGCAATTTGTAGTTCATTTTGTGACTTCTCTTTGGACACACGTCGCACCTCTTTCCTTCTGCCATGACAATCAGTGTCTTCCTAGTGAACACTACTCAACACCACTTGTTTGGGGAATAGTTACTTTAGTGGGTGTGTGAGCTTTAATTTACTTCGATTTTCTGAACAGCATTGATTGCGGCGGGGGCTGGATTATTTCTCCCCCCACCTTCTCATCGCCCCTTCCTCGCTGATTGCTGTCATGATTCCCAGTTCCTCTGTTCATTTGTCAACCACATTCCCAACTACCTGCCGGCGATTCCCTCCTGAGTGACCATTTTCTGCCAGGGGGCAGAGTTTGTTCACAACCTGATCTATTCTTTCTGGCTCAGACTCTGAATTATCATATTCTCACCGACCTGTGTCCTTTGCCTGATTAAACTTCAGCTCTGAGTTGCAACACTTACTTGTACAGATGTTCCTCGCTTGAGGCCTGAGAACTCGCTATACCCTTCCTTCCTAACCAATTCATGTGCAGCTCCTTCCCTTCCCTTCAAGGGCACCGGCCTTGTCTGTGCAACATCTATAATGAACATGAACAAAGTGTATTTCACTGCAGGGAAAAAATCATGTTCCACTGTAGCCTACCAATCTGAAATGGCCCAAGAAGCAGCTTCTACGATGGGGCCTATTTCATGAATGTGAAATCTAGATTCTATGCAGTCAATGGGCTGTCAGACTTATGTGTACTAAGAGGTATAGCTACTTCATGTGGCATTACAAAAGAAAGCTTTTTCAACTACCCATGGTGCCCTTTGTACCTTTCTCTGTTTATGATTGTGTTTCAAACCTAATGCACTACTGCTCACTATTTACCTGCTGCATTATGCCACATAATCTATACTCTGAGTGTGACTTTTACAATATGTTTCTGCCCTACATTTTGGCATGGAATGCTCTCAGAAACATATATGTATCCCCGTTGCTGCTTACACAGAGTAGGAGGTGCAATTGGGACTAAGGCCACTGGCACTCTAACGGTCCATTCTATTGAGATTTTATTAATGTGTACTTCTCATATTTGGGGCATTGGAACTGCATTCCAACACCTACTTTTTAAATTGGGTTTCTTTATTTTGGATGCTTAAGGTGTGATATTTCTCCTTATGTAAAATGCATCCAATTCACAGAAGTAAAAAGAAATTCATATTACTCAGATCTTTGTGAATCAGGGTGATGAGGGTCTCTTCACAAATACGTTTCATTTTACACAGTTATCCATTTCATATCCAAAGTGTTTGTTTTGCTTCAGTGTATTAGTCCCAGAGGGTCTCCCTTTAAGAGATCAGCCTTTTCAAACTGAAATTCAGCAATTCTCAATTCCTGAAAGTGCACTCTGAACATCGGGCTTCTCATTTCACACATCCTCCTGATCATAAGATCAAATATGACTGCAGCAATATTGATGCTGAACAAAACGCCTCCTTCAGTCTCTGAGAATCTGATTCATCCACTGCGATTGGAGCAATTGTTAATATGCATGTAACACATTTTAGAAATGACCAATACACTATTCATTTCCGGCTTAAGTCAAATACACGTTTTATAAAAAACGATTGACAAAAAGACAGATTCAGAAAGACCGCTCTGTGAGCGCAATGAGCGATCTTTCTAAATCAGACTGTCCCGCCCCTGCCACAAATGAGTGCATGCAGGGGCTGACGGGCAGGCCAGGACCTGGAAGCGCCTGCGGGGGACAACGGGTGTTTGTGTGCTATGTGTTTTGTGTTTGTGTGTTTGTGTTTGTGTGCATTTGGGTTGAGGGGGGCAGTCTTGGGTGGGGAAGGAGGCGGTGATGAGCAGAGGGAGGGAGGTTTTGGGGGTGAACCTCCCCTCACCCCCCCTCCTCCCCGATTTCAAAGAAACCCTGAAAGAGGGGGTGGAGGTAGGGGTTGAAGAATGACCTTTTTTGATAAAAATCCAAAAAATGTCACAGAGCCACTAAATTCAGCAAATGCATGAACACTGGCAGGTGTCTGCACTCTTTGGCTCCAGATGTTTTGGATTTGCACGTCCATCAATCCTAGTCAGCATATTCAATGGTGAGGAGCCATGTGAGGTATTGTCCAAAACCTCTGGAGAGCTCCCGGTTGCTACCCACATCTCTATGGGCTTCATGAGCGCCAGGGGACTACTCCGGTGGTGATAGTGCGCGGTACAAATATCCTTTAACATTAACATTCACCGAACCTTATCAGCACAAAATAGTGATGGGCTTGTGTCTCCCCTTCACAAAAAACAATCTAATAATATTGCGCTTTTGCATAATGTTTCATGCCAGTTTCCTCTGACTTCGAACTGCTAACTAATTTAATGGTATTCAACGATGATCTTAGAAGAATAAAGGCCTGAGTCGGCCCTGCAGTGATTTCAACCTGAGTCATGCAGGCTGAGCGCGCATCTCTAAGGTGAGCGCTGGAGTTGTTGATCTTATCTCGCTGTTGATTGAACAAATGTGTTGAAAAATGTATGCCTCATGACTGTGCGCATTCACACCACGTTTGTGAATGCCTAGGAGCCGATATGCTCCTTCGATACTGGAGTGGGTTTCCATACACGGAAAAGAAAAATCCGGTGTTGACACATGATGTGTGCTTTTCTACGTGCGGAAAAGCTAAGCCTATCCCTTTGTCTGTTCGGAAATGGCGCAGGGAAATGCACAGCTCAGTGCACTAGGAGATCCGATAAGGTAAACGAAAAGTGTGCACTCCAGCCCTCTCTCACTGGTCTATAGCACTGCTGTAGGTGACCCTTAACATAGGTAGGAGGGTAAGCCGCACATGGAGGGAATCGAGAGGCAAATCCCAGCAGGTATATGTGCCCTCACCTAGTCAAACAATACATGTGATGGCCATTAAGAAAGTAAAACGGCAAACACAGGTTCACAGAGCCTACTGCAGTGAGGGAGAGTCTTATTTTACTGAGGGAGTGAGTATTCTTTGTAATGCTCCGAGGAGAGTGTGCAGGATTGGTACTCAGAGGTACTGTCATTAGAGGGGCTAACTTTCTTCCGATAACCAGAATGAAGCATCGCGCAATTTGGGGAACACTTGCTCCTGCCACCAGCGGTTGAAGGGGAGATATGATCTGTCGGACAAGAGACACACACCCAGATGGCCTTTGCATGTTGTTTAGGAGAAACCACTGCACACCTTCCGAAAGTGCTGAAGATGAAATATGGCCCTATCACCTTAAAGCTTGAGAATTAATAGGTTGATACTGGAAAAAAATGGTTATGGTACAAAAAAGGTTTTA
Organism: Ambystoma mexicanum; assembly: GCF_040938575.1. Classification (NCBI taxonomy): domain Eukaryota; kingdom Metazoa; phylum Chordata; class Amphibia; order Caudata; family Ambystomatidae; genus Ambystoma; species Ambystoma mexicanum. The sequence continues at coordinate 62,208,033 of NC_090928.1, forward strand.
CGGGAGAATATGAAAGAAGCCCATTCAGTCCTCCAAGCTCCAAAGACATATGAGTGAAGGGGGCTTTACCCTTCCAAATCTACTATGGCATCATCGTGCAATCCCACTGCATAAGGCAAGCAAATGGGAGACATAAGACAATGAGGGACTGCGCTGGATAGGGATGGAGAGAAACATAATGGCCAAGGCTGGGGTTCCCATCAAGTCTAAGGGATCTACGGGAAAAGAATACCTTGAAAGCAAACGGTATCCGGTCATTGCATCGAATACAAAGCATCATTAGACCATGGCCCTCATTACGACCCTGGCGGAGGTCCATGGTGCAATTTGCACCATGGACCATGGCGCAGAGCTGCCAACACCGCCATGGGGGTTGGCGGATTTACCGCCCCATTCCGAGGTTGGCGGGGCGGTAAGTCCCCAATCCCCATTTACCCTTCCCCATTCCCATTTTTGCCCATAGGGTATAATGGGAGTGGGGAAGGCGTTAATTACGCCACCGTAAATTACGGTGGCGTAATTAACAACAAGTCCCGTAGCGCCATGGATTTTTCCGCCTGCAAAAAGCAGGCGTAAAAATCTCCATGGCGCTACGGAATGTCGTAGTCTGGCGGAGAGGTACGCCATGCATTACGCTGGCGTAAACCCCTCTCCGCCAGGGTCGTAATGAGGGCCCATGCCATTGAAAAAAATGCATCGGAAAAAAAAACATTGAATGCATTTTTTCCAATGGTAAAGGGTTTAGTTTAATAAAAAAGTGTTTTAATGATTTTAAAAGGGGGGTTGGCAGTGGAACACCCCATAAAAAAATGCATTCGATGTTTTTTTTTAATGCTTTTTTGTCGATGGTATGGTTGTCGATGGTTTGGCTGTTGATGCAATCACTAGGAACCAAGAAAACATGCCTTCCAACGGTGGTCTAAGCAAGTAAACAATGGGTATCACTATTATGCCCTAATCAAACCATGCTCTACAAGGAAATATAAATGGAGAGAGGTTTGCTGAAGCAAGAGAGTGACTTGTGTGGAGAGGTGAACAATGCAGTGGCCCCAACCCCCTCTCCATTGTCCTGCCTCCCCTGTCCAATGAAGACCGAACAGAAACGATTAGCTGTACAAAATGTAATTTGTGAAATGTAGATCAACTGTTGCTTAGTGATTCAGAATCATTGTCAGCACAGCTTAACGAGCGATTGGAGCCACTTTTGCTATAATCCAGTGGAACAATGTCCTAGGAATTATAGCGAGGTATTTAAGAAATCTACAAGTCAGAAGGAGATGACAAAGATCCATGTTTACACTGTCCTGTATTGCAGAAATGAAACACAAGCTGGACTGCTGAGACCCAAACAACTGTTGGAATCAGGGTTGGGGTACCTCTTCGATACGTTTTATTCTTGTGGCAGATGCAAACTGTTTTTGGGGAGAATGAACCTCACTGACTTTGAATCCACTCATAGTTCTTTTGGTAGAAACATACATGTGGAAACGTCTTAGTACATGTTCTTCCATGGCACCTGATGGCTGTGGCTTACGAAAATAGAGAGGTATTTTAGAAAAGGAAGAGTGTCCAAGCCCCCAAAGTGGTTCCATGGATGGAGGACCTTGGGAATCTGAACATGCTCAAAAAGGCTTCACAGGGTAATCAAGTACTATGCTGTCAAAAGGTTAACCACCCTCCCCTCTCCATTTGACTGCCCCATATTATCTTCCATCCATGTCCCGTTTCATGCTTTTACCTGAGTAAGGTAATGCTATCCTAATGCTTGCAATATTATTCATGAATTGGACTCTTTTGCCTAACTCTTTGTGAAGAAAAAATAATAATAATAATGTGTAGTTAAAACAATAATGAATAGGTAGAGGTAAAGTTGGTGAGGTAAAGAGAGATCGAGTGAGAGAGAGAGAACTAAATAACTCATTGGCTCGCTGGAGGCAGGGTATAATCTCTGGCTCCTACTGACATCACTCATACCGACAGGGATGTATTATAGGAAAGGATAGGTAATTGGTCATTTGTTCTACACAAACATTCCTTGTTTAGACAAGGGGAGTGGACATAATTGGCGCAAGCAGTTGGCTAGTCTTCTGACTTTCATTTCAATACATTAATAAGGATGCCGTAAATGTATACTGTTGTACGGTTACTATTATAGCCCCTGACTTCTGGTGCTGGTCAGGGACAGGGACGGTCCCCATGGGAACCAAACAATCCACTTGACAAGCTGGACAGGAAGGGACACACTGCGACCTGAAAACGAATGTGCTATTAAACAGGAGTTGGGCTATGACCTGAGTCCTTACCTTATTTCATTCCATTGGTTTCCTAACGGGGCCTCGCTATATTTATAAAACACATAAATCTCAACACATTTCCTCCTATCTATACAACTCTTTTTTGTTCCCATAGCATGAGTTCTTTCTGAGCTATCTGACCCGTCATTCCACATTCCCTTAGAGGGGTCAGAGGAAGGCCCATAGGGTACACCTGGTATTACAGATCCCTAAGCTCTTCCTGGCAACACCCACTGTAGAGGGGGACCAGTAGATGGCCCAAGTGGGTGGTCCCAACGCACAGGTGGCCATTGGTAGGCCGCAGCTTCTCTTACCTGCCTCATGCCAGGGCACTAACAACCCCTTTTTTACTTTTTTCACAAGCAACCTTCCCACTGTATGCATTCCCCACTTATCAGTGTGAGGCCACCCGATGTCTCTGCACATGTTTCACTGTAAAATAATGTTTTCAGGAAGCCCCCATGCCTGGGGTGGCCTGCTGCACTCTTCACCCTTCTCCTTCTCCTCTTCTGAGTCGGAGTCCCGTGGCCTGAGGGGCTGCCACATCAAACTCCACGCTCTGGAGGCTTTTCCCATCATGTAGGGTAGCCCTATACCCTGGGGGGCCAACCGCTGTCACTGCATTGCCAACAGCATGCATTATTAGTCAGCGTCCCTGCCACCGTCAGTTACCACTGTGCTCCCCTTCATGCTACCCACCTCTCTTTCTTGTGCTGGTGTGGCGCCTGGAACATGCCATATATTTCATGGGCCCAACCAGCGTGCTGGAGCCTTCTGCTTCACCCAGGCCGCTTGCCCAAGACAGCCTGGGACGCCTGGGACTTAGCTTCACTGCCCCACCCAATGGGCGGGGTAGACTTTACCGGCAGCTCCTCCCTTCACCGTGGAACTTTTCATCCCCACCCCACCTAACATGGCAGGGCAGACTCTCAACACTGCTGCTTTCTCTGCCTCTTCACCTCCCAGGCCGCACTTGACTTAGGCGGCCTTATAGGGGTTCTCCTCTGGGCTGGCCCTGCCTGGCCTCAGAACGTGCCTAAATGGGCACAGTCAAGTCACCCGGTTCAGGCTGCCCCACACACATTGCCCAGACTGTCTTTGAGGCTTTGGTAATTTTTTGATTGCTGTCTTGAATTTGCTGTCTCCTTCAAACAGTTGCCTATCCTGTTTATATATTATTCCCCAAGGATGTATGTTCATGGCTTTCCTTCTGAGCGGCCTTCTTTTGAAATGCAAGCAGAAATGGCCCTAATGATCAAATGAGGTGTCAGATTTTGCAGCCATTTTATATATCCATTCAAGTTATGGGTTGTTTAAATACCTCTATATGATTCATTGTTATAGCCACTTCAATGTAAGGGTGCATTGTTGGGAACAATTACGGTGTGCATTATGTGTTGCCTTTATTAAATGTATTTAATAATGCGATACAGTTTAGATATAAACTTTACACATAATTTATAAAAACCCAATTTATCAAAAATTGCCAAAATTAATTGTGTGCATTATGTAGTTAGTGAATAAGCCCTTTCATGAGTGACATATTTGTCAAGTAAAATATTTATGGTGATACTTATGTTCCCAATAAGCTCATGCACCCAGAAACATGGTTTGATGCTATTTATTCCCTTAAAAAGAGTGCACGTGTGGCCCAGACGAACCTTCTTGGAATAATAACCTTCGATCAGAAAATACATTATATGATTATTCTATGTTTTGATAATATGTTTTACTCAGGAGGACCACCACAATATTATTATGACTACAACACATACTCAAAGTGATCAATAAAAATGAACATTATAACATTTTATAAAGAGCCAGCTAAATATGTTAGTACTATTGCATCACTTTAAATAGCTGTTTTTGCAGAAAATACACAATTATGGCTCTCAAAATGTCCTTCCTTCTTAGAAAGGGTCATGCTCAGATTAAAACCAATTATCTGCTTCATTTGGGTAGGAAGGATAGCTCAGGGGCAAAGCGTTTGTCTTGGAAACAAGACAACGCAGTGCAACACAAGTTCGAATCTGGACCTTGTGCTAAAATAATAGTTATCTAATTAAAATCTGTCAGCACAGAGGAAATGTTAAATTTTCTTGCTTGCTGGCTGGTTTGTAGAGCTTTAACCCCATCATCTTTTCCTTCCTTCTCACTTCCAGCCATACAGACAATGCCCTCATTACGAGTCTGCCGGGCAGGTTATCAGCAGACTCTCCTTACCGTTACTGGTGCCCGATATCCCATTGTTAATGGGATATTCAGGCAATGGCCTTAAGTTCCCATTCCATGGAGTCCAACAGGACTCCATGGAATGGGCTTGCCCCTATCACCGGTGCCAGACACACAATTCTTTGCCGGTAGGGGCCTGAACTCCCGACAGGTCAGGTCTGCTGGTAGTTCACTGCCCCTACTGGCAAACTCAGAGTGTGCAGTGTTAGGCAGAATCCTATGCAGTGCCCTTAGGGACCACTGCACACAATTAAGACTACAAGTGGTAATACAATTTCACCTTTGGTACAAGCCTGTACTACACATAACTGCTGAACCCATATGCATGCATTAGCAAATGGCCGAAACCCAAAACCCCACCCATAATGATAGGCTCACAAATTGTATCAAGTGTTGGCAATAAAAGGCCGTAGGATTTTATTGTACAGATATGGGTTATGGCAATAACAATATCACATATCATGATGGTATCATACTTTTGGGCACCGGGTCCTGAGGTTACCCCCTCGGACCCGTGCCGCCTTCTTGTGTCCCACGACTTGTTGTGGGCACCGTACAGTGCCTTGTACTTCTTTTTGTTCTTCTCCCCTTTTTGAAGGGTGGGCGTGTTCTGTGGTAAAGAAGCAAGAAGATTTGGAAGACACTGAGTAAACAGTGAACCTCCTGTTTGCTTGGGTCCCCGTTCAGGGTCCACAAACAGATTGTGTTTACTCTGAGCATGCTGTTCTCATTTATAGGACCCAGGGAGGCCCTGGGTCTTTGTTGTGTATGTGGTGGGGGCTGCTGTTGTCGCAGCCCCCGGCCGGATAGTCGACTGTCTGACCCCCTGGTGGGTGCAGTTCTTTTGAACGTGGGCCCTGCCTGACGGTTGTTTTCCTTATGGCGCTTAGCACCTTGCTGTTTGGAGGAAGGGTGTGGTGACTGTTTGCACCTTACCCTTCCGTGGCTTTTGTGCTGCCGAGACTGCGTGTCTCCGTAGCTGGGGGGAGGAGAGAGGCAGGCGCGGGGAGGTTGGGGCTGCCCCTCTCACAGCTGCTGATAGTAACAGCAGTTACCCTGCCTCGCTTGTGGGATGCCCATGCAGCATTGCCCATAACTGCTGAACCCATATGCATGCATTAGCAAATGGCCGAAACCCAAAACCCCACCCATAATGATAGGCTCACAAATTGTATCAAGTGTTGGCAATAATAGGCCGTAGGATTTTATTGTACAGATATGGGTTATGACAATAACAATATCACATATCATGATGGTATCATACTTTTGGGCACCGGGTCCTGAGGTTATCCCCTCGGACCCGTGCCGCCACACACGGGCAGGTTGCCGGCTGACCGTGTTCCCCCAAGAGTATGCCCTATGCCTGTGAGCAAGAGTTGTATTGATTTCCCGAAAGAAATGCTCCATGCTCTGGCTAGACAGATTTGTGCCGTCGTGGAGAAAAAAGTCTGGGTTGCCTAGTGTAATGGCTGGGTGCTTTATGAAACCCAGTCCTCTTGTCATACAGAATCTCTCTACCGTCCTGTTCAGTTTTCTTCTGGATATGTTTATAGATTTGTAGCAGTTGGCCCCTAGCCATTTCTTTCTTGGTAAGATGTCTGAGAAATATATTTCAGTACCCCTCCAGCTGTGCGAAATGCCTGCTAGGGAGGAGCAGATTTCTTCGCATAGGATGTGTCTACCTGTGTTGACTAGGTCGTTGCCCCCTAGGTAGATGATCAGGAATTCAGGGGGGTCCCTATATGCCACCAGTTCTGCTAGTGTTTCGTGGAGGTCCGCCCAGCGTAGGCCTCTGTATCCCCACCATGAAGTAATGGTGTTTCTGTAAGGTGGCCCTTCTTTGGTCTCTTCTGCCCATCTGCCTGTCCTGAAAACGAATGAGTGGCTGACTATCCATGCTGATCGGAGTGTGGTCCTCGATTCGCCTGTTGTTTCTGTGGTGGTGGGAGGTGGGGAAAAGAAAGAAAATTTTAGGGCGGATGGCTATATCAATTTTGGTCTGATATATCTTTTATAACAGTCTGACTTCCATCCCCCTATGTTTTGTAGTAGTTGCGGTGCTAAACCTCCTTGCCATGCTGCAGTGGCGGCACCTATCCTGAAGGAATGAGTGCCGAAATGTTTAGGATCCCACCCTGCTCTGCTGATTGCTTTTATCAGCACTCCTTTAAATTGGTAGCGGCTTAGGGCCGATGCATCCTTGTGGATTAAAAAACTCCCCCCCACCTTGGTTCGGTGTGCGTAATAGAGGTTGGTGATGCAAACCGGGCAGTTTGTTGCCTCATCGATGCAACAAATATTGATGGTTCTTTTTGCACCCTTTTTCGACTGTTGCATTTCTATGTTAATACCTTCCTGTCTCACCCTGATTTCCATGACGCCCAGACGTTTGTGGCCTTTGTGCTGGAAGCAATGAGTTCTCCTACCCGGAAAGCCCCGAAGTAGGCTGGGAAAAAGGCTGTTTTAAATAACATTATCTCGTATGGGTGCCAGCATATGGCTTCCAAGTGGCTTGCTATCTGCACCAGTTTGCTGAAATCAAGGGGTCGGCGGGTGTCTACTTGTGGACCCTCTATTCTGCCCCATCCCTTCATTGCATAAGTGATGAGGGCATTCTGGGTGGGGTCTGAATCGCCCCGTATTTTTGTAAAGTATGAAATTGCCACCAGGTGTCTTTTAGTCCAATCCCTTTTGAAACCTTGTTCCCGGGCCCATTTTAAAATTACTTCTATATCATTAATCGTTATTAGCTCTACGTGTTTTACATCTGTGGCTTTAAATACTGTTTGCAAACACTTACTGTACTGTGTTGCCGTGGTGCTTGCCACCACCCTCTCTGCCATCTCCGTTAGGAAGCCTGTGAGGTTGTTGGCACCCGTTGTTGATGTGCCTGATTCTTGTTGGGCATCCCGGCCTGGGCTCTCTGGCACCGGCGTTGATGCCAAAGCGTTGCTGGCACCCCTTTTAGAGGTGCCTGCTTTGTATTGGTCATCACGGCCTGCACTCTCTGGTGCTGGCGTTGATGCCAATGTGTTGTTGGCACCCATTTTAGAGGTGACTGCTTTGTATTGTTCATCCCGGCCTGCACTCTCTGGTGCTGGCGTTGATGCCGATGTGTTGTTGGCACCCGTTTTAGAGGTGCCTGATTTTCGTTGGGCATCCCGGCCTGTGCTCTCTGGCGTTGGCGTTGATGCCGTTATTCTTGTCTTCCCATTATTGCCCAGCATTCTGCTGGTATTGGCGTCATCTGTTCTTGGGCGTGCGGCGCTAGCTCTCAGAATCTTGTCCACTGGAAATGAGATAAGGCATCAGCAATGTTATTATCTGCCCCTGAGATGTGCTTCGCTTTGAGTACAACGTTTACTTGTAGTGTGACCGTTGTAATGGCTCGTAATACTTTTAGTACTAAAGGGCATTTCGTAGACCTTCTGTTTATGGAGCCCACTACAGCCATGTTATCGCACCAGATCAAAAGTTCTGTATTTGCTGGTCGCCTGCCCCAGATGTGTAATGTTAGCCAGATGGGGAATATTTCTAGTAGGGTGATGTTTCTTGTCCACCCTGCTGTTTGCCATGAATTGGGCCAGTGTCCTGCCACCCATTCGGAGTCTAGTATGGCTCCAAACCCCTTGCTCCCAGCTGCGTCAGTGTATAGAACCCTGTTAGATAGGGTATTTAAAGGCGTTCGCCAAAGTAAAGACCCGTTGAAATCTCTGAGGAATTTTCCCCATGTTTCCAGGTCTTCTTTCACCTCTCTGCCTAGCCGGATATGCAAGTGTGGTTTGGTGAGTGATTTGATTTTGAATTCCAGACTTCTGGAAAATATCCTTCCTTGAGGTATTATTTTGGATGCGAAATTGAGGCTGCCTGCTAAGGATTGTATTTCCTTTACAGTCCCCTTTTCTCTCATTATCAGGTTTTGTATTTTTGCCAGGAGTTCTGATATTTTTGTTTTGGGGATTCTGCAGAGCCCCTTTGCTGAGTCTATTTCGATGCCCAGAAAAATTATGTTTGTGTCTGGTTTGGTTGTTTTTCCCTTCGCTAGGGGAACTCCCCATTGTGCGGCCATGTGCTCCAGTTTTGCTAAAGCCCGGCCGCATTCCTCGGAGTTTGGTGGCCCTATGACCATGAAATCGTCTCGGTAATGCACTATTTTTGTCCCTGGTCTCAATTTTAGGAAAGCCCATTGAAAAAAGGAACTGAATTGTTCAAATAGTGCACAGGATACTGCGCACCCCATGGGGAGGCATCTATCTACGTAGAATTTGTTGTTAAAAGAGAAACCTAGCCACTGCTGTGACTCTGGGTGGACTGGCAAGAGTCTGAACGCAGATTCGATGTCCAGTTTGGCCATCAAGGCGTTTCTGCCGCACTTTTGTATGAGCCTTACCGCCTCTTGAAAATGCGTGTAAGATACAGCGGATTCTGTGTGTGGGATGCCGTCGTTTAAAGACTGGCCTTTAGGGTAGGAGAGGTGATGAATTAGTCTAATTTTTCTGGGTTCTTTTTTGGGGACCAGGCCTAGTGGAGATATTAAATAGTCCTTTAAAGGCATGGAGTCCCAGGGACCTGCTACCCTGCTCAGTTGCAGTTCTTTCTTGATTTTGGTTTCTACTATCTGGGGGTTGTCCCTGGCTGACTTTAGGTTCATCGGGATGTATTGTGACCCAGTGCCCTTAAAGGGGATGAAAAAACCTTTGGTGAAACCCTGCGATAGTAACCTGCTGGTTTCCTTGTCTGAGTAGCTGTTTAGGGCGTCCCTAAAATTGCCCGGATTGATGGGCGTTCGTCCTGGTTCTAAGATTGGGATATCATTCTTTCTTGGCTGGTAGTCTGGTGCAGTTGCTTCCTGCATGGTCGCCATTGCAGTTTGTGCAGGCATGTTTGTACCAGCATTCTTTGCCCCATGTACACTGGTTTTTCCCAAAATTTCTCCATGGGATGTTGGATTTGACAGCCTGCTGTTTGTTCTGTCTGTGGGCATTGTTTTTAGCCGCCCAAGGCTGGTTCCTCCGAAAGGGCTGCTCCCCTTTTTTGGGTTTATCATTGTCATGGGATTTGCTTACTTGGGAATGTTTGCTATTTTTGGAAGAAGAATGCATGGTATCTTCTTCCAGGGGAGGTTTGGCGTTGAGGGTGTATAAATCGTTCTGGACTTCATCCCACTCAATGGCCCGCCTTTCTGACATGCTCCTCCTAAATCTGATGTCGTATGCAAGCCATGTATTTCCCCCTCTGTGTTACTTTTACTTCCCTTAATTTATCAACGTATGCCCAGATCTTCATACCATCCAAGGGGAATTTTTCTTCATATATTGTTGCTAAAATGGCAAAGGCCTGTAACCAGTTGTCCCAGTTTTGTTCGACCTGCGCGTTTCTGGCAATAGCTTTTTCTTCTATTTTTTTGGGTTCTCTGAAAGCGTCTTTCCCTTTGCGCTGGGCTTCTATTAGGGAAAAGATTTCTATACATTCTTTGGCTCATATGGCTTCTTTGATTGTGGTATCAATGTTCCATGCCAGGCATCTTTTGTATCTATTTAATATCTCTGTTTGGAAAGATTTCATTTTGTGGTCTAATTGTGCATTACAGATTGTTACAATGTCAGTTGTATTGCTGCCGGGTGTCCCTGTCGCGCCCGTGTTGTCTGGTGCCTGGGGGTGCCCATGCTTTTAGGGCACTTGTTGAATCAGTTGCTGGAGTTGTGGAGGCTGGTGTATTTATAGCTGTGGGCGCTATTGGCAACTGCTGTACTTGCTGTGGTGGGATTGCTATAGGTAGTGTTACGGGTGGGTTGATAACCGTTATTGTAGGTTCTATTGCGATGGTAGGGTTTGAGGCCCCAGGTTCCCTTGTGGGCGGTGTCTGTTTCCCCCTTATTTCTACCATTAGTTGCTGTAATTCCGCTACATTCTCGCATAGTTTTGACAATTTTTTGGTACCTTTTCTGGTGTCTTTGGATATTTTTCTCCTTTTTAATGGTGCAGAAACCTCCTGGCTGGGTGGGCTGGTAATTCCTTCCCTGGGTAGGCCGTACATGTTTTCTCTAACCCATGCCCATCCGTAGTGCTCTGCCACTTCAATGGCTGCTAGCAATTGTGGTGATTTGGGCTTCTGCGCCGGTGTTGGGGGTGCCCGTGTTTTCCGTTTGGGCCCCATGTTCTTCTATGCCTGCTATAGGAAAAGGAAAAAAGGTTTTATCAAGGGAGTTACACTGTTGTTATCGGCGAGTTCTTTGCGCCTGTTCTATTTGTTGGCCGTGCTGGGTAACTGTTGCCTGGTTCCTTCTTGACCGGGTTCAGAAAAATGGGCAGCCCACAGGCTTGATTTACTGGATTTAAAATAATTGGTTTCGCTGTGAGGTCGCCCTGCAATATTACAGAAATCATTTTAAATCTGCAGTCTATGGGGCCGCCGAGCTTGGAACTGTGTTTGCCAGCTCTGTGTGGCTGTCAAGCAAGGACGAGCTCCCAAGCTGGCTTGTGACTCTGCCCGAGTTTAAAACTGGCTTGTGTTATCTTGCCCTGCCCGCCTTATAACGCGGGGGTTCCGGTCCACTGTAATAAAATGTATCTCTTCCGAACATAAATGTCTATTTTTCTTCCCTCGTAGCCCCAGCACGGTGCCTCACCTGTAAATTGTTGAATCGGTAGCCGTCCGCGCCGCGCTGTTCGAGTGCCTCTCTCTCCTTCGTTCGCACTGGTTTTGGGGATGATCCCGCAGCACGCGTCTTTGTTTTGTTTTGGACACGCTCGCCGCTTGCTTTTCCTTCTGTGCCGAGATGTTGAGATTGAAAGCGTCCGCGCTGGTCGTTTGGTTGCCGCTTCTTCCTTCGTTAAAGCTGCATTGAAATTGCTTTGAACAGTACAATGTTCACGAAGGAAAAAGACACTGCAATGTACAGTGAACTTCAAAGATTGCTAAAGAAGCAAGAAGATTTGGAAGACACTGAGTAAACAGTGAACCTCCTGTTTGCTTGGGTCCCTGTTCAGGGTCCACAAACAGATTGTGTTTACTTTGAGCATGCTGCTCTCATTTATAGGACCCAGGGAGGCACTGGGTCTTTGTTGTGTATGTGGTGGGGGCTGCTGTTGTCGCAGACCCCGGCCGGATAGCCGACTGTCTGACCCCCTGGTGGGGGCAGTTCTTTTGAACGTGGGCCCTGCCTGACGGTTAAGGCGCTTAGCACCTTGCTGTTTGGAGGAAGGGTGCGGTGACTATTTGCACCTTACCCTTCCGTGGCTTTTGTGCTGCCGAGACTGCGTGTCTCCATAGCTGGGGGGAGGAGAGGGCCAGGCGAGGGAGGTTAGGGCTGCCCCTCTCACAGCTGCTGATGGTAACAGCAGTTACCCTGCCTCAATTGTGGGATGCCCATGCAGCATTGCCCAGAAAGAGTGGTAGAAATGGCTGAGCAGCCCGACTTATCTCAAGAGCAAATGAGCAGTATTAGAGATTACACAAAGGACTACAATTACTGTGACTCAAGCAAACACTGACTCAAGGTTTCTGGTTAAAAAAATACAAGTACATTTATTTTTAAACCATCTATTCACAAAACACTTCACTTCTATTAAAATAAAACCACACTTCAAATATACTACACACAACCAATTCCCCTTGTGCAGAACAATTCAAGGTAAGTACCTTAGGATTTGACAGACCAGTGTTGAGAAACAAAGACGTTACCGGGAGTACATACTCGATCACTTTTTGACAGTAATGACAGTTCGGTCTTACAAAAGATAAGCGTACCCGCGGGAAGAGATGTAACCGAAGTCAAACACACTTAGCACCTGACTGAACACAAGAAAATTGGGGATAAAAATCATAGGCAATACTTTTGTCAAGGCAGATAGAATCAGAGGGCACCTTCTAACCAGTAGATAAAAGTCAATAGGCCTGCGCAAGTGTCAAATGTAACAGGGGTCCTGTTGCCGAGGATCACACGGTTAGTACAGTTCACGGTTCAAGATTGCCAGGAGTACATGGATATCGTCACAAAGGGAGGCAAAAGTTATAAGAGGGAAGGAAGAAAAGGACAAGCCTTTGGTGAGGAAGAAGGTTTCACCTCAATTACGCAAAGTCGGACACAGTATCTTATTCGTTGGAGACAGCTGGTGCCATGGCAGTTGTTCCTGGTAGTTCCTGCAGACTGATCCTGGAGCTTCCGTCATGGGGACAAGAAGGAGGACGTCTGGAACAATCTGCACTACCCACGGATGAGGCCAGCAGCAGCGAAGCAACGTGGAATAAAAGGTGCGCTCCTTTAAAACAGGAGAGGCTCTTCCGATGGCTATCCGGACCACTACAGCTGTGTGCAGTGATTTCGACCACGAAGGGGATCCTCTGGCTGTGGAAGATGAGCTGGTTGATTCCACCAGGCTCAAGTAAAAGAAGACTCTGGACTGGATCTTCTCTGCCGTTGAAGGGTAGATAGCTCAGGACTGTAGCAGGGCTTCGCCGGGACTCAGGAGTTGCAGTAGCCGTCTTCTTCTCTGCTTCTCTTAGGTTCTTGCAGTTCCAGTGGCGACTCTGACTGTCAGCCCAAGAGTCCTGCCTTTTATGCCAAAATCAGCCATTCACACAGCCTGGCTGTCAATCACTCAGCAGAGGGGTTGTCCGGCCCAGAAAACCACCTCATCCAATCGACACAAAGTGCGACTTGGGTCTCCAAGGAGACCCTGTGCAGGGGGTGACTAAACCCCTCCCTCACATTCAGCCCACCTAGACACCCAGACGCCAAAGGAGGGCTTCTGGACAGAAGCCTGCCAAAGGTCAGCGAACAAAGAAGGCAAACCTGGTTTGGCACGAAAAGTAAAACACAAGAAGGACTTCAACAAAAAGAAATGGCGATAAAACCCAACTAGAGCCAAAATAAAAAGTTTTTGGTCAAGCGGGTTTATGTTCGAGGCTAATACAATAGCCTAAAACAGAACAGTACCATGTTTATATAGTATAATCGCGGTAGAAAAGTTAGGGTAGATACCACTGCCACCAGCCAAGTCTAAATGTTAAGAGAGAAAAACAAAGCTCCAAGAGGCACAGACAAAAAGGGGTAGGAATTAACCCTTTCCAATACTCCATGTAAGATGGGGTATACTGGGTCTGTAGTTTAAAGTGACTATATAAAGTTAATGGTAACTTTACATGTTTCTGGGGGACAGTAGTCAGCCCCAGAAAAATGGAGTCAGTGGGAAGCCTCAAAGACAACCCTGTGTCACTGCACTGAAGGTGCTGTGTAACACACACAAAAAGTGGGGCTCATGGAGTTGTGTGGCTCCAGAGCTCAGGATCACACAAAAAGCAGACATTCACATGCCAAAAACACATGTAAGAGTGGAAAAAAGGCTCACACTCTTACCAGGTGGAAAAAATAAACCCCCGAAATCCAGCAAAGCTGCTGAGGGACTCACTAGGTGAGGGAAATTAGCCATAAATGAGAATTCTCCCTAACACTCGCCCCCCAGACTAAGGGACAGGTGGATTTAATCCACTCTTGGATGGACCACATACCTCTAGTCAGTTATAAACATCCTAGAGAGACCATCAGAATTTTGGTGGTGAATTCCTGCTCTGTGCTCAATGGTAAAATGAAACCCTTGCAAGCAGATTGACCATTTCAGTAATTTAGGGTTTTCCCCTTTCATTTGCATCAGCCATCTCAAAGGCTGGTGGTCAGTCTGAATAATGCAAGTAGATCCATACAAGTATGGTCTAAACTTCTTAAGTGCCCACACAATAGCAAAGCATTCACATTCTATTGTTGCCCACCTTGTCTCAGGATCCTTTAACTTCCTGCTGATTAAACAAATGGGATGTTCCCTACCTTTCTCATCCAGTTGACTAAGGACTGACTGCACTTATACCTGCATCAGAAGCATCAGTTTGTACAATGAAGGGTTAGTGGTAGTCAGGAGCTCTTAGGACTGGAGCTTAACAAAGGGCTTTCTTCAGGCCTTCAAAGGCTTGAGTGCATTCCTCATTCCATCTGACCTTTTTAGGGAATTTTGGAGAGGAGATCACATTCAAGGGAGAAGCCATGGTCCCATGGTTCTCTATGAAGTTCCTGTAGTACCCAGTGAGGTCTAGGAAGGCTCTCACTTGGGCTTGTGTAGTAGGGGCGGCCCAGTTTTGTACAGCCTGTACTTTGCTAGGCAATGGCCTTATTTCACCCCTCCTACCTCATGTCCAAGGTAGACCACTTTGCTCTGACCAATTTGACATTTACTTGCCTTGATGGTCAGATGGGACTGCTCAAGAGCCTGCAAAACATATCCTAGGTGATCAATATGTTCTTTCCATGTAGGGCTGAACACTGCAATATCATCCAAGTATGCCATGCAGAAGTCCTCCATCCCATTCAGAACTTGATTGACCATCCTCTGAAATGTAGCAGGTGCATTCTTTAGACCAAAAGGCATTACCTTAAATTGGTAGAGGCCTGCTGGGATGGAGAATGCAGTCTTCTCCTTGGCATGGTCTGCCAGGGCTATTTGCCAATAGCCTGACGTTAGGTCAAATGTGCTGAGGTTCTTCGCTGCACCAAGTTTGTCCACCAGATCATCTGTCCTAGGTAAAGGATGGGCATGAGTCTTTGTGACTGCATTTAGAGCTCTATAGTCCATGCAGAATCTCATCTCTTTGGATCCTGCCTCTGGTACAAGCACAACTGGGCTAGACCATGGGCTAGTAGAGGGCTCTATCACCTTGAGATCAAGCATCTTGTTGAACTCAGTCCTTAAATGGATTCTTACATTGTCTGACATTCTGTACCCACTGCTTTTCACAGGCAAACAGTCACCAGTGAGGATTTCATGCTGGCCCCAATGGGTCAAGCCTGGCGAAAAGTGAGAACAGGGAGGCAAACTGATTTGACAGTAATTTGCACTCTTCCTGCTGGTCAGATGTTAGACTGGAAGAGAGATTAACTCCTTCCACTTTCTCATCTAAAGTTAAGCCTCTGAGGAGGTCCGGCAGACGTTCACTCTCCTCCTCCTCTTGAGCTGAAGCTAGAAGCAAAGCTCCCATTTCAGGTCTAGAGACATAAGCCTTCAAACGGTTGGTGTGAAAGACTCTGGGAGCCTCCTTAGGATTGCCTAGGTCCACCAGATAGTTCACCTCTCCAAGTTTACCCACAACCTTGAAGGGTCCTATCCATTTGTCCTGCAAGGCCCTCTGCCTTGTGGGTACCATAACAAGAACAAACTGGTCTTGAGTAAACTCAACCATGTTAGCCTTCTGGTCATGCCAATGCTTGACCAGAGCTTGACCAGCCCTCAAGTTATCACTTGACTCTGCCATCATGTGTGACATTCTCCTCTGGAGACCTATCACATAGTCAGTCACTCTGACTGGCTTGAGGGAAGGAGCACTCTCCAACCCCTCCTTAATCAGGGCCAATGGACCTCTGACTGGATGGCCATAGAGAAGTTCAAAGGGACTGTAACCTACTCCCGCCTGAGGGACTTCTCTATATGCAAAGAGAAGGCATGGCAGTAGAAGGTCCCACTTTCTTTTAAGGGGTTCTTCTAAAGCACCTATCATGCTCTTCATAGTTCTGTTAAACTTCTCCACCAAACCATTGGTTTGTGGGTGGTAGGCAGTAGAGAACTTGTAAGTGACTCCACAGGTTTTCCACATGGCTTGCATGTAGTGGGACATAAAATTTGATCCCCTGTCAGATATCACTTCCTTAGGAAAACCTACTCTGGTGAAAATACCAAGTAGGGCCTTAGCCATAGCCTGAGCCGTAACAGTTCTCATAGGTATTGCTTCAGGATACCTAGTAGCATGGTCTACTACAACCAGGATAAACCTGTTACCTGAAGATGTGGGAGGGTCAAGAGGATCAACAATGTCAATCCCGACCCTCTCAAAAGGAACTCCCACCACTGGGAGAGACACCAAGGGTGCCACATTCTTGGCTCCACTCTTGCCAGAGGTTTGGCAAGTGTGACAGCTCCTACAGAATTTGTCTACTTCTGAACCCATGTTAGGCCAGTAGAAGTAAATAGAGAGCCTTTCCTTGGTCTTCTTAAAACTTCAGTGACCAGCCAAAGGTATCTCATGGGCTAACTGTAGGAGCTGGAGTCTGTTCACTAGAGGTACTACAAGTATTTTGCAGTCTCCATGGGTTGACTCAGTCAGTTCACTGTAGAAGAGGCCATCTTCCCAGTGCAACCTATACTTCCCAGGCTCTTCCCCAACATGCTGAGAAGCTGCCTGTAGGTGAAGACCTTCAAGAGTAGGACACCTTCCTTGTCCTCTGCTGAAGTCTGCCCTGTTGGGTCCGCCTTCTGCCAGTAAAGGCTGCTGCTCAGGATGTTCAACAGGGTCAAGATCTCCAACCAGAGTAAGGCCTTCTACCAGATCTGAGTCCTCAGTGTCTGGAGGAACCACACAGGGTTGAACCTCACACTCAGCCTCAGCTGGTGGAGGAGTCACAGGTGTGAATTTGGACAGTCTCGGTGATGTCCTTGTAGGCACAGGGGTGCTTGCTGTGTCCTTGCTGATAGACTTGGGTTTCCGCTTTGTCTCTTTTTGTCTTGCAATAGCAGTTAATAAGTCCTGTGGATTTGGGGTGATAGCTTCTATCAATTCCCCAGAAGAGCCCTCAAGGTTCTCTCAGTTGCAGACCTTGTGAGCTCCTGCTTCCTTTTGCTGGGAGGTCTGGGGGTACGAGACACAACTCCAAGAGTTATGTTACGCTCACCTGGTGTCCACGGGTGCGTCGATCTGAACTGGGCTGTTGTTACCTCTTCCAGCGACACACGGGGCGCCGAAATGATGGACTGGACCGGACCACCCAGCTTAGCTTGTTTTGCATGTATGAATATTCTTCTGTAATGGAGAAAAGGGAATTAGCCACCTGCGGGGACTGGGCGCCAACCCCACCTTTCCCCACTCCTGCAATCTCTTCCCACAAATTACTTACGAACTCTTGCTATGTTCTCACCTGATAGTTTGGAAAGATGAGCTCTCCATCCTGCCTCGAGCGCAGGGGCGCGTAGATGACCAGTTACTTCACTGGTGTGGGATGTTGGAGAGTTGCAGAACGGTATTGACTCCGTAAGGAAATAGTTTGAAAAAGAGTTCAAAAACATCTGGCCTTCACTCTGTCCAAATTCCCTAGGTTGCCTTAATAGTTCTTGAGAAGAGTTCCAAGTGGCAACCAGTAAGATGCAGGTAAGTGTTTATGGATTCTGTTCAGTTCCTTAATGAGGACCTGGTCTAACCTGTGGCCCTTTCCTTTTGCAGGCGCTGAATCGGTGGATGTTCCGGTGATTGCGGCCTCAGGCAGTAACCAGGTAAGTCTGTAGCGGAATTCGGTTTCCCCTACTTGCGCTTTTGTGTTGCTTTAGTTTCCCCTTTGGGGCTGGGGTACGGCGGAGAACCTGTGGAGGCTGCGCCGACCCGAGATGAGGTAAGTACTCCCTGTGGTATCAGGTAAGTCCTGGGGATTGCCTTTATTGTCTGGGAATGCTCCCTTGCTCACCTTATTGTCTTTATTTCCACAGGTGTTGGAGAGCGGCCGCTGGATGCTGAAAAGCGCAATGGAATGCGGAGGATTGCTTCAGGTGAGTTCCCGCGTGGCGCTGCAGGATGCGAAGCGGCGCGCGTCTGATGATTTCTTCCTTCTAGGTCAGAGCCAAGAAGATTCAGGATTCAGGTAAGGATTGCAGGTAAAACTCTGGTTCTAACCTTCCCTCTGCTTTCTTTCAGGTTTTCAGGAGCTCCAGCATCCAGGCGGGCGTGGCTGAAGACTGGAAGCTGCTGCAGGCACGATGAGCGTTACGCTGCAGGTGCAGAATAACGCGAAGCATGGGTTGCTGTCAGGGCGTGGTTTAAATAGCCTTGGAAGTAGTACCAAGTAAGTATCCTTCCGCGGTCCCACCCGAGTAAAAAATAGTTCCTAGGGAAAAATAGTCCCTCCTAGGCCTCATTTGACTTCTGGTCACTGGCAGCATGGTCTGCCTCAGGTAAGTTAGCAGCATGGTCTGCTTCAGGTAAGTCCTTGACCATGAGCCTGGCGCCCATGGTGCCAGGACTGATTCTGAACTTATGAGCCTGGCGCCACAGGCGCCAGGACTGCACCCAAATAGCCCCTAATTGGGGTTCATGGGCTTGCATTAAATGGCATGATGCCTGCTTCTGGGGTAGCTGGGCCAAACCTGGCTTCCCGGGGGCAGGCATCGTGACAAGTTTTCAAGTCATTACCCAACAGAACCCTCCCAGGTACGCCACTTTGCACACTAACAGGTATCCTGACAGTCATGTCATTAGACTGGATGAGAGCTGGTAACTGGGGAACCATTTGCACAGGGCCTCCAGCTAACTTGGTTAGGTGTTTGGGTGCATTAGCAACATCCTCTACCTTGAAAACACATTCATCAACCACAGTTGTGCTGGATGCAGTGTCTCTGATGGCAGGTGTCTCCTGATCATTCACAAGATCACTATCTTTATAATACTTTTTTGTGTTATCTGGGATTGAGTTATAGACATCTAAATTCTGTTGTTCCTAAAGACCCAAGGACACTAAAGAAACACTAGCTGAGACTCTCATGGGCTCATCAGCTAGTAATTGAAAGTTTCCACTGGCTATAGGTACTTCTTCCACCTGGGAGAAGGCTAAGGAGACATTGTGGACCCCTGAAGGTTTACCCTTACAACAAGGATCCCCTTTCACATGGTCAGTTGACCCACAAGCTAAACATTTCCCAAATGCTTTATAATGAATGGGGGCTTGTTCTGACCTCCATCTGGTTTGGGACCAGATGGTACACTAGCCTGATTCGGTTTCCCTTGTGGCTTACCCTGGTTATGTTTGGGGCTCTCTTTTGGATGGGAGTTATTGGAATTCTCCTTGTTATCTTTCTTTGGCTGCTTTCCCTCATCCTTCTTCTGAGTTGCCCCAGAATCCTTGTGAGTAGCCATGTTGGCAATCCACAAGTCAGCATCCTTAGCTAACTTCTTAGGATCTATCTCCTTTGAATCAGCCAAGTGCTGTCTAAGCTCAGGAGAGCAGGTATCATAAATTGACTCCAACACAACAAGAATACTCAAACCTTCATAAGTGTGCACCTTGTAACCCTTAACCAAACTGTTACACATCGCTGCAAATGGTCTTTGTGGGCAGGTACCCGTTTGTGCGGCACTCTACTTTCGAGCAGTTCCAAGATGGATGCCCGTGAGATTCCCCGTGCTACCTGCAGCGGTCCAGTTTTTGCACGTCTCTTCGACGTACGACCAACTGCTCACGTGATCCTTTATCTGGAATCAAAGCGGACGGTGCTTCGCGTCGCTTCTGCTTTTGACGCTCCGTGAGTTTGCTTCTGAATCTTCTACCTACCTCCACTAGTCAAAACTACCTGTACCTTCTGTTTCTCCTAACTCTGTTCTCTCCCCTCATTCAGATTCTCCCTTCAGTCTTCGCCTGCACACTGTTCATTCAGACCAATCCGGCAGACTTGTTTGTTTCCCGTCTCTCCTAGACTTCTGTTAGAGTAAGTTTAGTCCTTTTAGGGCTCCCCCCTCTCTCTGATTAGCTTACTCACCTGTTCATTCCTTCCAGAGTCACCCGCTGCTCCACGATACTTCCGATCTCCAGTTCTGAACAGTCTTCCTCCAACTTCGTACCTTCGTTGGTGAGAGGATTACTTTCTGCTTCCCCTTCACTGTTCTAATTTATTCCTCTTCTGACATTCTCCTAATTTCCCTCTTGTGTGCTCGTAGGAGAAGCCTCCCGTGTGAAATCCTTTTCTGCCATCCGTCGGGGAAGCTTCCACTTCAACTTCCTCCCGATCCAGATGAAGAGGGACTCGATTAGGGTTTTCTTCCCAATAGAGGGTTTCCCTGGTGGTCCTGCCCTTTCTCCTGGGTTACTTTATCCTGGGTAGGAGAGGTCAGGGCTGTCTCAGGGTAACTTTCACAGCTGCATTGGTCCTCCCATTTGGTTTCATCGATCTGTCAAGGTGAGCTTTGTAGACTTTTACAACAGCTTTATTACACTGCTTAATACAGACATAATACCAACCATCTAAGTTTTTCAAACGTTCACACACCCAGGTAGCCCAAGGGGTACCATCATGCTTTTTGAGGGTCCTAAACCTCTTAAGGTACTGGGAAGGGTTCTTCCCTAATCTAGCTATCAAGGCTAGCTTCACACACTCATAATCCTGCTTATCCTCCTCTCCCAACTCCATTACAGCATCACTTGCAACAGGGGGAAGCCTAGAGAAAAGCCAAGGAATCAACTGATTCCCTGTGATACCCTGAATCCATTGACTATACTCAAACATTGTAAACCAATCCAAAACCTCAAGTTTAGTCTCATACATACCAATCATTTCCTTTCGCATACAGGGTCTCTTAGGGCTGGAAGACCTAGAAGATTCTGGGAGAGAAGCATTTTCCAAAGACAATTTCCTCATCTCTAAAGCATGAGCCATCTCCATTTCCCTGAGCCTTAACTCTTGATGTTTCATGGCAGTTTGTGCCTCAATACGTTTCACTTCCCATTCAAGTCTCATTTTCTCAAGGGCAATAAATTCAGGAGTGAGTGTAGGACCTGATGGGGTCCCTGTGGACAGAGGTTGTGGTTTCCGGGCAGGTAGGGGAGTGGTAGGGCCTTCTGACATAGACTCATCTACTCCCTCTAATCCAACACTCTCAAAATCAGTAACATCATTACCCACATTTGCTGGAGTGGTAGGCCCTTCTGACCCACTCTCCAGACTTTGTTTTCCCAATAACTTAGCAACCAGTTCAGATTTCTTTCCTTTACCAGAGAGGCTCTGTTCTCTACACATGGTTCTCACAACCTCAGCAGTGTAGTTTAAGAGATTCTCTTCACTGTAGTTTTCCATACTTGACATGATTTTTCAGTTAACAGATATAGTGGTGTTTAGCCATGTGGTTAGTTGACTGAAGGTAATAGCAGCACTCTAAGTGTAATCACTATAATTAAAAATCCCACCGCTGTACACCAGTGCTAGGCAGAATCCTATGCAGTGCCCTTACGGACCACTGCACACAATTAAGATTACAAGTGGTAATATAATTTCACCTTTGGTACAAGCCTGTACTACACAGAAAGAGTGGTAGCAATGGCTGAGCAGCCAGACTTATCTCAAGAGCAAATGAGCAGTAGTAGAGATTACACAAAGGACTACAATTACTGTGACTCAAGCAAACACTGACTCAAGGTTTCTACTTAAAAAAAATACAAGTTCATCTATTTTTTAACCATCTGTTCACAAAACACTTCACTTCTATTAAATCAAAAGCACACCTCAAATATACTAGACACAACCAGTTCCCCTTGTGCAGAACAATTCAAGGTAAGTCCTTAGGATTTGACAGACCAGTGTTGAGAAGCAAAGACGTTACCGGGAGTACATATGCGATCACTTTTTGACAGTAATGACAGTTCGGTCTTACTAAAGATAAGCGTACCCGTGGGAAGAAATGTAACCAAAGTCAAACACACTTAGCACCTGAATTAACACAAGAAAATTGGGGATAAAAATCATAGGCAATACTTTTGTCAAGGCAGATAGAATCAGAGGGCACCTTCTAACCAGTAGATAAAAGTCAACAGGCCTGTGCCACTGTCAAATGTAACAGGGGTCCTGTTGCCGAGGATCACACGGTTAGTAGAGTTCACAATTCGAGATTGCCAGGAGTACTTAGATATCATCACAAAGGGAGGCAAAAGTTATAAGAGGGAAGGAAGAAAAGGACAAGCCTTTAGTACCTTATTCGTTGGAGACAGCTGGTGCCACGGCATTTGTTCCTGGTAGTTCCTACAGACTCACGGTTCCTGGAGCTTCAGTTGTGGGGACAAGAAGGAGAACATCTGGAGCGATCTGCACTACCCAGGCATGAGGCCAGCAGCAGCGAAGCAACAGTGAATAAAAGGTGCGCTCCTTTAAAACAGGAGAGGCTCTTCCGATGGCTATCCGGACCACTACAGCCTGGCTGTCAATCACTCAGCATGGGGGTTGTCCGGCCCGGACAACCAGCTCAGCCAATCGACACAAAGTGCGACTTGGGTCTCCAAGGAGACCCTGTGCAGGGGTGACTAAAACCCCTCCCTCACATTCAGTCCACCTAGACACCCAGACACCAAAGGAGGGCTTCTGGACAGAAGCCCGCCAAAGGTCAGCGAACAAAGAAGGCAAACCTGGTTTGGCGCGAAAAGTAAAACACAAGAAGGACTTCAACAAAAAGAAATGGTGATAAAACCCGACCGGAGCCAAAATAAAAAGTTTTTGGTCAAGCGGGTTTATGTTCGAGGCTAATACAATAGCCTAAAACAGAACAGTACCACTTTTACATAGTATAATCGCAGTAGAAAAGTTAGGGTAGATACCACTGCCACCAGCCAAGTCTAAATGTTGAGAGAGCAAAACAAAGCTCCAAGAGGTACAGACAATACTCCATGTAAGGTGGGGTGTACCGGGTCTGTAGTTTAAAGTGACTATATAAAGTTAATGGCAACTTTACATGTTTCTGGGGGACAGTAGTCAGCCCCAGAAAAATTGAGTCAGTGGGAAGCCTCAAAGACAACCCTGTGTCACTGCACTGAAGGTGCTGTGTAACACACACAAAAAGTGGGGCTCATGGAGTTGTGTGGCTCCAGAGCCCAGGCTCACACAAAAAGTAGAAATACACATGGCAAAAACACATGTAAGAGTGGAAAAAAGGCTCACACTCTTACCAGGTGGAAAAAAGAAACCCCAGAAATCCAGCAAAGCTGCTGAGGGACTCACTAGGTGAGGGAAATTAGCCATAAATGAAATTTCTCGCTAACATGCAGGTCTCCGAAAAATGTCAGACCCAGTATTATCAGCTGTTTTACCACCATTTAACCTGGACCGGCACACTCATGAGGGCCAATGTGGCCTCAGTGTGACAGGGAAATTCCTACAGGACACACAGAATGACATTGTAAGTCCTGTAACAGAGTCAGAGACTCTGTATAAACAGGATGGGAACCCTCACAGCCTGGTGTGGGAGGTCTACTACGAAGATTGCCAGAGCAAGTCCTACATCAGAGGCAGGACGTAGAAGTTAGGAGGGCCCCAGTCCCTGTCTCTCTTCATGTTTCTGCATGTTTGAAAGGAGTAGCACTGTTGATCACCCATATCTGTACCGCTCACTTCTGCACCGCTTCGTTCTGTTTATCTCATAGGACCTCAAGTACCAGCAGCCTTAGTTGTGGAACAGTCAGCAAGCAACCAGAGCCAGAGAGGGAGCGAGACAGCCAAGAGCAGATGGGACACAGAACAAACCGCACAGCAGCTTAATACAGCCAAGCCGCTACGTGAACCGCACCAACAAAACTATAGCACTGGTGAGTGGGCTGAGTGGTCCAGCACTGTTCACACGGTCATAGACAGTGTACTTACCTGCAGGGGGGCCACACAGCAGTTACCTTCTCAAACTGGCATTGTTAACCTGAAGGAAATCCCTTACATGAACTGGGACATTGAATGCAGTGGGTACCCATTGCCTGAAACCGGCGGCCCCATGTACAAGAAAAGGGCAGGGCTTAAGACTCCTTCTGCATGTTCTCTTGTCTGGCACACCTCCCCTGGGAAAAGGAGAGGCAGAGGTTAGCCTGGGGAACCAGCTGAGGAAGATAATCAAAGGAGAGGGAAGGGAAAGGATAACAAAGGTCACAGGAAACAGGAAGGTGTGGACTATTCGGGGGGATGGAAAGGGAGGAGAAAGAGGACCAAGAGACCAGGAAGAAGAGGGATGATGCAGAGGAGCATGGATGAGAATTGCTTAAGGAGTGGGCAAAGTGAGGTATCGGTTGGTGGGAAAATGTAGTACTTGGGTTTGAGTGTAGCAGTAGTAGTTTGGTGAGAGGGGAAGTAGTATTGGTGTCGCGGTGTAGAGAGAGAGTACTAGAGAGTAATTTTGGAAGGTGGAAGTAAGCATGAGAGAGAGGCACAATGTTGGGATCGAAGAAGAGGGGTGGGGAGAGAGGAGAGTTGATGGGTGGAGTAGTGGGCGAGGTGAGTAGGAGGAGAAAATGTAGGGTCATAGAGAGACTGAGAAAGAGGAATAGCAGGGTGGGAAAGAAAGGGCCAGGTGATGCCTGAGTGTCTGGAAGGCACCAACCCTGACAATATACTGCGTTGCAGAACTAGGGACCGCCTAGATTGATCTCAGAGGAAGTTTAGATAAAGAAAACATTTGCCTTTAAACCATCACAACCTGACAGACAGCTTTGTAGATAGTAGAGGTTACCGATCTCTATTAACAATCCTAGGATTGAGGGCCACCTAGTTTAGGGAAGCCATAGACTATACTAGATGTGAGAGAGGGAGGGACAGCCCTTAGCGAGCCCCTTGACTATTCTGAAAATAAAAACACATGAACTGCTGTAATGTCCGGTTTCTCATGGATTGACAGGACTCTCATGTTGTTGCAGGTAAATTCGTTATTTAACAAGAGTAAGTATATACATGGATGGACCTATCAATGCCCCCCACCCAGGTAACTGCTCCTCGGTGCAACACTGAAGGTACACGTTCCTTCTGACATCATAGTAACACAACACTTAGGTCAGGCACACACAGAGGGACAGGCAACCAAGACACAACTACTGTCTTCAGGAGTTGGTTTGTTTTTTAAGCCATCTGTGACAGTCCACAAATACCAGGCCAGTCCCCATCTCGGGGTAAACCTTTGCTGATGATGCTCTCATTCTCTTTTAAGCCATAAACAGAACACAGTATATTGACTAGAGGCAATGCCTACCTGACAGCGTGAGTCCAACCCAGAGTGAGAGAGAGAGAGAGAGAGATAGAGTGAAATATAAAGAGAGAGATAGAGAGATGTGGCAGAGAGAGACAGAGAGAGAACGAAAGCATGGAAAAAGAGGAGGTGACAGGGAGACAGAGTGGCGGTAGAGAGAGGTGGACGGAGAGAAAGACAGAGAGAGTGAAAGAGAGAGGGAGATAACACTAGATTGGCGTATGATACAGCTAGAAAGTAGGATTTTGGCTGATATCCTGACTAGTTAAAGATGGTTGTTGTTTTGGTTCATGATCCAAACTTACTTTGGGGGTGTGCAAAGCAAATTATTTGCTGCCAGAATTTCACTGCAAGGTGGGAAAGTTCTAACATCCCTTTATACATTTTTTAGTTAATCAGTGAAGATAATATCCTCTTTAATGCCAGTATTTGATGCTGCCGCCATGTAGAGAAAAGATTGTTATGACTAGAGGGCTCCAGATGTACCATAATGGGAAATACATGACATGAAAAAAATGAATGCATTACTTGTAAATTAACATGTAGCAAGGAGCACGTTGTTTTTCAAGAGAAGGCATTCTCTCATTTGTGAGAGGAAATGACCTTTGCACCACCACCAAATTAGATATTAAACTGTTTCTGCAGTTTTTATTAAGAATTGCAACATAATAGCATGAGATCTGAAATGGGATGTAACATTCATTTTCCAATGACATTTAGGTTGCTTTCTGTAAGTGTAAAATGTATTCTGTCGCTCAGTTGGAATTTTTTTTAACATTTGCCATTCTATGAACTGCCTTTTGAAATACAGTGAAATGAGAGCACCTTTCCATGCTGGTGAAAACAGTATTATGCCGTTCTCAAAAGATGCATATGACGACCCCCATTATGTGTAACAGTAAAAACATGTGGCATTTGAAATATCTTCTATTTCTAAAATACCACCAAATAAGGGCCCAGATTCATCTCATTATGAATTTTCGATGTAAGCCATACCCTAAGGGCCCCATGCAGACAGAGCGCGCAGCAAAAATGTGAATATCTTGCAGTACCTTTAAACTACATTTTTAGCACATTTTGATTTCTGTGTGAGGTTCAGGGGGGGCACAAGCCTTGGATCCCAGCTGACCTGTTGTGAGTCAATCAAGAACTGTTACTAGATCCTGTTGTGCATTGTGAAAGAGAATCTCTAATTTACTTGGGGCAGTGGTACGATCAAACACAGACAAATCTACAAGCTCATTCCAGTTGTAGTGAATTAATTAACTTGTATAGAATGCTTGACATGAAATGTTTGCCCATCGGAATCACATCCAAAGAAATGTGTGCCTTGAGGGGGAACTTTCTCCAATTCTTGATGACGTGAAACAACTTCAATGCAATGTCCTCCCAATTTGCACCTAGTGCCAATTCCAAATTATGTAGTGAGTTCAAGGTCAAATCTTTGGAACCAGGCGAGAAAGATGATTTTCTAGCAGTCCACTGCTTTTTACAGTCTTCCTTACTATCAGTCATCAAATATACAAGAGATACTTTTGTTTTTAAATGCCGCTACTAAAGGGCATAGAAAGGTGGAGCGTGATTTCTGCAAAGGTTCTTCACCATGGGAAGGGTCCATGAATGCATGTTAAGAAACCTCAATGTGGTATCTGAGTTGTTCATTAGACCAGACGAGCCGTGAAGACCAAGCAAAAAGCTTGCAGAAATGGGCTATTCTGGCCAGTAGAAAAATATTTACTGACACTCCAACAAGTTTTCTGAATGGGACTGTGGCTCTTACAATGCCATTTCTTCAAATGAGGAAAGGAATATCTGACCCCAGGGTTGGTCCTATGGGGAATGTAACATCAATTAACTTAGACTCATCACTAGAGCTGATTCCTGATATAGGGGCCTTTGTAGACATAAAAGAGCCATTAGCCGCAGAGATAATGACTCTGCATGACATGATTACTACAAAACAATATGCAGATGATGAAGACAGGGAGGAAGCTTCATCTGAATGTACTTAAATTCCTCTAATCTGGGAAGAAAATATCAAATAATAAAAGTCTAAAAAGAAAGTAATGAAAGCACTTAAACTCCAATGATTAGCAAAGCCACAAGTGATGCAAAAATCGGGATCAAGACATATGGGAATGAGTCAATCCTTAGAATGGAAAGCAAATTACAGGGCATGAAAAAATCTCGGAGACATGATTTAAAAATTCTCTCTGTGTTCTAGACCTGCTCCCAGGCAAGGGTGACCCTTCCTTACCACCAGACCAGGTATAATCGAAAATGTAACCACCACCAACCTCCACACCAGCTGCAGAGGAGGAGGCTTTATGCAACCTGCAATTAAAAGATATTAGAGGGGGCGTGGCCAGCCGGCGACCGATGAAGACGTGAGCCCGCAGAGCTCCCGAAGCCGCCAGCTACATCCTGAAATATCCTACGAATCTGGGCAAATACAGCCCTAAAAAGGTTCCTCAAGGGTGGCGGAAACCCAGTAGGAACAATATCTGCAACTGGTGCTAATTCCGAAGCGTCAATCCCGGGATATCGGCAGTTGGAGAGAGAGGGGCGGTCGGCGCCAAGACGAAATGAAAATGGCCGACGGCGACACAATATAGACCCACGGGCGCTGCCTCCCGCGGAAGCCGAAGAGTAGTGGCGCCAACCTCCGCTGCGGAAAGTCAGCAGCCCTGACTATCGTTGCTGACCGAAAAGAGCAACCACCTCCCCGCTCCCCGTGGCCCTCGCTGGGCTAGCTATCCTCCGGGAAGACATTCCGGCGACGCCGAGGCCTACGAAACCAGCGTATCTTGGGAGACCAGCACTACAGGCCTAGGCTGAGCGGGCGCTCCAATCTCTCGTAGAGCGCCTGCCGCCAACAGCAGCGACCGCTGCGACGACGAAAGGAACCTGGAGAGCGGCACGCGGCAAAACCGGTAAGGAGAGGGGGGAGGAAAGGAGGCGATCTCCTGAGACACCAAAGCACAGCAGACGGCACCCCGGACTGTCCGTCCGCCAGCCCGCCTCCACCCCCCCTACTACGAAGAATAGCCGGGGGAACGCACGCGCATTATTCCCCCCACACACCAGAAATGGGCAAAGAAAGGCTTAGAAGAACTGGAACCCAGAACACAATGGAGCAATATACAACGTCTGCCCGACACCTATGGCTCAGAATAGAACTGTCGAATCACCAGAGCCCGAGGACGACATATCCCTTAGAGACGTGATGAATGCTATATCCAATTCTCGATCGCCATGGGAGTCAAAATGGATAACATTTGCACAGAGGTCTCCCTGCTGCGCCATGATCTTCAGAAACTATCATCCCGTACAGGGGAGGCGGAAACGCGCATATCAGTGGCGGAGGACACTATAAGAAACATGGGTCAACAAGTGAATGCCGCACTAGACCGCATTAAGACACTGGAGGAGAGGGTGGAAGAAGGAGAAGGCCGATCGAGAAGGAATAATATCCGAATCCTCGGCCTGCCAGAGAAAGAAGAAGGACCCAGCATGGAGCTGTTCCTCGAACAATGGTTCGCTGATCTATTCGCTCCCAAATCCCTCTCAAACTTCTTCCCAATCGAACGGGCACACTGGATACCGACTGGCAGACCAATTCCCAGAGCACCACCACGAGCGGTGATAGCCAAGATCCTAAATTACAGGGATCGAGATGCGATTCTCCACATGGCAAGGACGAAAGGGGCCATGACATATAACGGCTGCAGGATAGCCTTCTTCCCTGACTTTACCAAAGAAGTACAAAGAGCAAGGCAATCCTTTGACACTCTCAAAAAGCGACTTCAAGGGCTGAATGTGAAATACGGCTTGCTATTCCCAGCTCAGCTGAAAATCTACCATAAGGGCACTACTGTGCACTTCACGGATCCAAAAGAGGCATGGAGCTGGGCGGAACGCAACCTAGAAGGCGAATGGGGCCCATGGAGACGGCAGGAAAACCGAAGAAACAGACCTCGACCAAACAGGCCGCCAAATGAGCCGCCACAGCAACAAATGGAAGAAATACCACAGAATGCCGATGATTAAATACGACCGACAGATCATTGCATGTAACGCTCTCCGCAACTGAACAATCGGAGGCACAAGCTGGAACAAATACTACACAGAACGGCTGGCGGCTGCGATAAACCACACCACGCAAGCCACCCCCCCGATTGCAACCGCAACAGAACGAAACTTGCAATCACCCGCCTTCAACCCACGGCGCCTAATACAATACCCAGACTCTCCACTACGGTGCCTCCGACGCCACAGTGACTAGAGACACCCCAAGTTCAACGGTTTGATTAAGTTTGGTTGTGTGGGCGACAGATGCTTCAGTTGGGGAAGGAGTATGGGGAGGGGGGAGAGTTGGGACTTGTTCGCGTTATTTGTTGGCAACAAGGAAAGCACGGCTTAGACAAGCACTTTGAGATGGGAAGAAAACAGGGCAGTCCAAACACCCATAGCGCAGGATTCCTCTCGCCTAAACTGCTACCACTGACACGGACATTCAAACAGGACAAGGAATGAGTGCGAAAGAGCCAAATACCAAAAAACTTACTATCATGACATGGAATGTCAATGGCCTGGGAAACTGCATCAAAAGAAGACTGGTAACACAATACCTGAATCGTCACAACCCAGACATAGCACTGCTTACCGAGACGCATTTAGCTGGCACACGATGCCAATTCTTCAAAAGAACCAAATACCGTACAGCAATACATGCAGGTTTTTCAATGGGCTCGAGAGGTGTGCTAATACTAATAAACAAGAGAATCCCTATTGAGATATCCAACATAACCCTGGATACCGGAGGGAGATTTGTCCTCATAAAAGGAACGCTATGGAATCAAACCATTGCCATACTGGCGATCTATGCTCCCCCAGCGCTTATAACTACTTTCCTCGATGACATCACACCTATCATAGCCAACAACACTGCAGATATACTAGTAGTAGGTGGAGATTTCAATGACGTAATGGACGTCAACTTAGACCACACACATATAAGAGGGAGAACCCCAGCGATACCAACTAAAATAGCCACCTTCGCTACAGCAATGGGACTGAAGGATGCATGGAGAGATTTGCATCCGACGGAGAAACAATACTCTTTCCATTCGGGAGCACATGCATCGTTGTCTAGACTAGACTACTTCTTCCTCCCTGGCGAAGACATACACAAGGTAAAGGAGGCAACGCTACAGCCCAGAGGGATCTCAGACCACTCGCCGCTGATGATCCTACTCGAAACAGAAAGACCCATGCCCCCACTGACTTGGCGCCTGGATTCATATTATCTAGGATTCACAGAGTTAGTAGAAAAGATTCAGGAAGCCACTGCCTCATATTTTGAACTAAATCAGGACTCGATAGACGACCAAGGAACCAAATGGGAGGCGTACAAGGCAACGCTGAGAGGTGAAATACTGAGTTGGACTGCTGCTCACAAAAAAGCGCACAGGAAGGAGGTTGAAGACGCTGAAACAGAAGTCAGAAATGCCGAAATGCAATATATAAATACAGGCGCTCCAGATGACAACAGAACCCTGCAAGCGGCACAAAAGAAGCTGCACAATATCACACTCACCTGTGCGAAACAAGCACATAGAGCTATGCGCACTAGACTATACGAGACTGGAGACAAAGCCGGCAAGATGCTGGCGTGGTTGGAGAAAAGAGAGGAGGGGCAACGCCAGATAAGATGTATAACCACCATGAAAGCCGAACGGACCTGGACTGATTCGGCCATTGCTGAAACCTTCGCAGAGTACTATGAGACACTATACGCCTCCCCGACGACTGCAGTGGATCCCAGTATCCTAGATACACTCACCATACCACACCTAACTGATACGCAAAGGATGAGCTTAGAAACAGAAATCACAGAGGAAGAACTATCAACAGCCCTATCCCAACTCCAAAATGGTAAAACCCCAGGGCCTAACGGCTTCCCAGTGGAGGCTTGGAAAAAGATTGGCAACGAACGAATAGTACCATATATGCATAAAATGTTCCTGTATGCCAAAGAAAGAGGAACCCTACCCCCGGACCTGAGAAAGGCCACCATAGTGGTGATTCATAAGGAAGGCAAACCAGCAGACATATGCAGCTCCTACAGGCCGATTTCACTTATAAACATAGAAGCCAAAATACTAGCCAAGATATTGGCTAACAGACTCCAGACAGTCATACACACTCTTATCCACCCAGACCAATGTGGCTTCATGCCGCAGAGATCCACACGCATGAATATCCATAGGCTGCACGCCGCCATTGAAAAGTCCCCAACGTTGCCGGAGTCACTAGCACTCCTCACGATTGACTTCGAAAAAGCCTTCGATTCAGTCCACTGGGAGGCCTTGTGGTGCATCATGGGTAGGATGGGGTTGGGTGAGCAATTCATAGGCTGGGTCAAGTTGCTCTACAATACACCGACAGCTGAGATAAGGGTGAACGGATGGACCTCACGCACCATTAATCTAGGTAAAGGGACAAGGCAGGGGTGTCCCCTCTCGGCGATGCTATTTGCACTGGCAATTGAGCCCCTGGCAATAATGCTGAGAGACTCACAGCTGTGGAGGGGGTTCCAATGGGCCCGGGACTGGGAGGATAGAGTTTCCCTCTATGCCGATGATCTACTGATCTATATGAGCGATCCACCAGTCTCATACCCCATCGTCACCCAAATACTAAACAGTTATGGAGCATTTAGTGGTCTACGGGTAAACTATAGCAAATCCATTCTATTTCCGATCCAAGGAACTGATGCGACAGCTCTATGCAATTGTCCATACAGAATAGAAACCGAGCAGTTTAAATATCTTGGGGTACAGGTTACGACGGACCTCAAGCAATATGTATCCCAAAATCTACACCCAATCAGAGATAGATTCGCAAACGACGTGAAACACTGGATGACCCTCCCTCTCACCCTATTAGGAAGGGCGGCAATGTTTAAAATGCTCGCTCTACCCCGATTCGTATATATCCTCCAAAACGCTCCACTGTATGTACCCAAAATAGAATTCCACAAAACAGACGAGATTCTCAGAAAGCTCCTCTGGGGTGGAGGACACCCCCGGATCGCACTAAAAACCCTGCAACGCTCCATATGGGAAGGAGGTATAGGACTTCCCCACCTACAAACATACTATTGGGCAGCCCAGATGCCAATAATAAATGACATCCTGCATAACAACCCTGAATTACCACACATTAAAGCGGATAGCCAGATGGTTATGGGGCTCACCCCACTAGAGACCCTCTACCATAGCAAGGTACGCATGATCCCCAACACAATTAGAGCACACAGAACACAAATATGGCGAGACGCACACAAGCACCTAGGATGGGATGGGAGGCTCACGCTGGCACAGCCCCTATGGCGTAATAGGCGATTACCGGAGCTTGGTAAACTGCCGAAATGGGCGGACTGGGAGGTAGCTGGGATAACGAGGCTAGCAGACATAATTCAAAACGGAGTGATAATGCCATTCCAGACCCTGAGGGACAAATTCAACCTATCCCCCACAGAACACTTTCATTACAGACAAATGCATCATGCACTTACCACATGTGCGATAGACCTACCGAATATTCCAGATTGCACACCAATTGAGAGGAACATTGTGGTAGAACGTATCGACAGTAAAATAACCTCCATAATGTACAATGCAATAGCCTCTTTCGCCGCAACGGAACTTACAGACCTGAAAGCAAAATGGGAAAGAGATGTGGGGCCAATACAACCGGAAGAATGGACCAAAGCACTCATGTACCCATGTCGGCTAGAATCAGATTGATCCAACTTAAAATCCTACATAGGGTATACTACCCAAGAGAAGCCCTACACCAATGGGGGAGAGCAACTGACCCCAACTGTCTAAGATGCCAACAGGCGAGGGGGTCCTTTTTTCACATCTTGTGGGAGTGCCCACGAATCCAGATCTTTTGGCAGAAATGTGACAGATTGTCAGCGGTCATGGGCCAACAAATACCTATGGACCCCAAACTGCTGTTGCTTGGGATGGATGACGACTTAGATATTTCCCGATTTGAGAGACTCATGTTGGCAACAACCACAGGACTCGTGAAGAGGAATCTGGCCCAACTATGGGGCTCATCCTTATCCCCACAATACGACCAATGGATAACGGACGTGGACATCTGTGTGCAAATGGAAACGAGAATATACACTACCAGAGGATGCCCAGGGAAAGCACGCAAGATCTGGCAAAAATGGGAAGACACATAGTATGTTGTGAGCTCATGAACAGATTTCATAGACGTTTGGACTCCCTTGGAGACCCATCTGCATCATGTATAATTTGGATGACCTGTAACTTATTATATGAGGGACTTGATATTTTGACACTTGCAATGTGTATGAAGAGCCGTGCTTAGAGAATGCTTGTATGCCCGATCGATTCGATCGAGTTCTTTGTTCTTGATTTGTATGTTTATGTTTATAAAATGAATAAAATTTGTTATAAAAAAAAAAAAAGATATTAGAACAAGAGATGGGATAGGCCCTCACTTCTGACCTTGTACCTCACAATGTGACACATACACCATGGTGGATTTTGAAGGTATCCCAATGTGGTCGGGGACCCCGTTTTATTTGTATTTTAATCAAACACCTTAACTATAAAACAATACTAACTGTAACAATCTTATCACCCTTGTTTCCCCTGTCGTGGTCTCCCTCTGAGTGATCTGCTCCATCACTTCACCCTCCCTGAGAACGGTCAAATGTAGACTCTTAGGGTGGAACTGACAGATCAGACTCCTATTCCCTGCCTGACACCCCTCACTGAAGAGAAGGGCCAAGAGAGTTCCCCTGTGGGTGGCTTCAACCCATGGGGTGTCTTGGGCAGGCAACCACTTCCCTTGCTTACCTCACACAAGGGTACCTCTGTATCTACTTACCCACACTTCTATAACCTACAACCTATGCCCAACTGATTCTGCATACATAACTAACAGAATTAAATACATTCCTACCCCCCATATCAACCACTATAAATATAACACTAAGCGTACACAATTACATACATACATATTTTAATTTTGCCCATATTACAACCAACATTAAACAAGTACTTAAATTGGTGGTTTGGGTGTGACTGCTGCATTCAGCTACGCCCTTACGGTACCTCTCTGGTGTTGTGTCAGCTGATGTGGAAAGAGTCTGCCCAAGGCACTATTCCTTTGCTGGTGATGCCTCGTCCACCAGATGAGGCACCACTAACACCCCACGCATGGCCTGCACCTCTGTCCCATTTCATGGCAGCTCTGTTAGCCAAGTGGAGCTGTCAGATCATCTTTGCATGGCCCACACATTCCTAGGTGTACCCCATGCCTTGGGGTCCCGTCAAAGTCACTGCAGCATAGCCTGTGGCTAAATGATTTTCCTTGGCTGTCCTGTCCCCCACATGGGGCTGCCAACAGCACTGCTATGCCCTGCGGACCACTCGTTCTTCTTTGCCGTGGCCCTGTAACCTGGTGGGCCACCATATGCATTGCTGTGGTCGGCAGTGCATTATTTCGTCTGGCAGAATCCTCATTGCTATGGAGATGGCCCCATCACAGC
Organism: Ambystoma mexicanum; assembly: GCF_040938575.1. Taxonomy (NCBI): domain Eukaryota; kingdom Metazoa; phylum Chordata; class Amphibia; order Caudata; family Ambystomatidae; genus Ambystoma; species Ambystoma mexicanum. The sequence continues at coordinate 62,242,936 of NC_090928.1, forward strand.
TGCACTACGGTGCAGACATCAATTTGATGCCGGGCCCGCCCCTTTCATTTTTACGCTGATGCAATGCAAGGAGCGAGTTTTGGCCTCTCTGGCACTGTAGCTGGTGTTATATATACTAGAATATGTTATATTTGTACTACGATGGGCTGTCATTAGGCTGGATCATCACCTATTCATTGGATGTGGGATTGTATATAATTATGAGGAAGACATGTACATAGTTGAGTGTGACACCGTAGGAGATAGGAGTACAGTCAAACCAAATCAAATCCTTTATTCAGGGACAGAACTTCTCCTACAATACTCCAGAATAGTAACTCAAAAGTCCTTAAAGTCAGGGTCTGTTCCTCTTTGTTGTAAATATGGGTGTCTTCTTCTTACAGGATTGAACTGTCCCTGGTTCTACGTGTGTCTCTTACAGAAGTCAGAGACAGAAGCACCCTGAGGAAGGTGTTGAAGGTTTTTATAGGGGAGGTTGGTCTCATTAGCCAATCAGGCCCTTTATTGCAACCTTGATCAAATACCATAGCCCCGCCCCCTTCTTGAACTATGGACTCCATTGGCCTCAAAAGCCCAGTGCTGCTGTTGCAGCGTTGTTTAGGACCGGATCCCTCACTCCTTCCAACGTAACCCTGCCCGGTGCCCAGGTTGTGTTGCAGCTGCCGTTGTGAGTGGGGAGGACTGGGTTGCCTCGAGTCAGTGGATGTGTCTCCGTCTCTAGGTAAGTCTAGGTAAGTGTGGCCGCAATACGTTTTGTTCCAAAAAGGTGAGGGTTCCTGCTTCCCTATGCCGTCCGGCAAACCCTGCTCCAGATAATCCTGTACTGGGCTTCGTTACTGTGGCTGCAGTTGCTCGGGGTCGGGAAATGCAGATGTTGTACTTCGTGGGTCGGGGAACGCTACTGTTGTATTCCGTGGCTTTCCTCTTGTACCCCACGGCACCCTGCTTTCATCGGATCTCATAGTAATGCATTCAGATCCGTTGGCCTGATGGCTCTGTTCCACATGTGGCTCTGTCTTACAAAGGGTCCTCTCTCATATTGAGCATAATGCATGTGGATGTAAGTCCATTCCATAATGGAGCACCTGCGATGTTGTATCATTTAGTGATCTGTTGGGAATGTCTGGCTTTAAAAGACAAGAACAGTTGTGGCTCTGTAGAGAGGTTTGGGGCAGCTGTAGCTGTCTGAATAAAATGGCTTTGATGACTTACTTGCGTCCTGATGGTCATTGGAATGCAATACTGGTGACAAGGATCAAGTGTAGCAGCCTCAGCCCGATACTGATAGTGGCCGACATTTTGCATAATTCCTTGTACGGCGGAAGGTTGCTTTCCAGTAAGGGTGCTTGCCTGCCGTGAGAGTGCTTGTAGGGGAGCGCTGCAGTTTGATTCCCCACAGTATTCTGCAAGTTGGTGGCAGTGCTGGATCCTGGGATTCCTGTGTGACCTGCGTCTGCCATGGGGGGAAGCCGGCCCTGGCTCTTTGTTACACGGCTTTCACTACATTACCATTTGAGAGTGAAATCTTGCAAGTTCTCGCGTCTGCCATCTTTGAGTCAGGCGAAATTACAGACAAGAAAAAATATTATTTGCAGCTAGCAAAGCTCTCCTTTGGCACCTGCTCTTATTAGTTGTGAAAGAATCTAGTGTTAGGTTAATTTAAAGAAAGAGTGCCTAAGGTTGTCAACATGAGTAATTCCCAAAAGCTGTGTGGCTGCTGCACAGATACAATGTGAGTAAATAAAAAACATTTTGAGAAATATGTACTCCAATGCGCCAACCTAATTTTTAATCGTATTCACAGGTGATTCAACGGACCATCCAGTTAGCTTTGTTAAGTTCAAATTAGATTCAAAGCAAAATAATGGTCTCAAAAATGTTCTTTATTTTCATTATTTAGTTGAAAAAACAAATCTTATGGTGTTAACATCACACCTTATAATCTTCAGGTCAGTTGTCATACACAAATCCTTGTTTTTTTCAGTTTATATAGCCTTAACTCGTCAGTTTATATAGCCTTAACTAGACATGTGTTTCCCTATTTAATCTGTCAATGGTTCATCAGGAGAAGGAAATGATATCTGACAGGCAAAAAAGAACCAAAATAAAAGTTATTACAGCTAGAAATGGATAAGAATTAGTTATGCAAATCATTGTAATTTCCAATCTGAACATGCACCATTGAAAGTAATCATGAAGTTTGACTCACCCTAATTGTGATTCTGTTATATAGATTTTAACTTTCATCCAACTAGTGTTATAAGTGCCTTCTGGTAGTTGGCAAATATTGCTTGTGTCCAAAGTGGTCTTTAAGAAATGCCTTTAAAGTTGCCTGGTTTTCCTTTTATTTAGATCCAAGATATCTGAATTTCTACAGGGAAAAGAGAAGTGTATATGACTTCTGTTAAGAAAAGGTGAAGATGAAAGAATGAAGGGCTCGGGGCAAAGCAACTATTCTTTACAAGCTAGATATTTAAATCTATGGTGGCTTACCTAGTGTTTCCAAAGGTTTCACTCCATGAAGTTATGTCAGTCCTTTTCAGCCGTGATAAGCTGTAAAGACAAAGCCGGGCCGGGTGCGCAGTGAAAGTGTTTGTGCACGCGCTTTTTATATTATCAGTGCGGCGCATGGTGATGTCATCACGCCCCGCTCAACGTTATCTAGCATGACGTGATGATGTCATCCCGCATGGAAACGTTCGTATCGGCCATTTTGAATCGGGAAAAACTGAGTTTCAGGTTAAAAGGGTAGGTAAATTTGTTAAGAAGATATTTTAGTCTAAAATAGCTATTTACCCTTACTGATACATTCATTTAGGCATCATTGAGTGAGTACATGTTTGGTTTTAACATGTTTTTGAAAAATAAGAATTAATAAGGCGAGAGTTGAGTATTTGTAATTTCCAATAAAATAGTCCATGCATCAATAATTGAATATATATTTTTAATTTGCTTTAAAAAGAATGGTTAAATATTAAGGAGTTCAGTTGGAATTTCAAAGATAAATGTAGAGAGATCTAATTTGTACACCCTATTGAGGATTCCAGTTGTAATGATTGATGGATGACAAGAAAATAATAATCTTGAGGTATTGAAAGCCTGCAGACATATCTCTTTGCACGAATCTAGATAGTATGATAGTAAATATAAAGATGTTGCAAGCAGGATAAGTCATTTACACAGTGTGATGCTCAGAAAAGGTATTAGGGTCCAGGTGGTTAAAGATACTTTTGGTTGTTTATACATGCCTAGAAGGGATAAAAAGAAGAAAAAATAATAAATATAATATCTACAGCCAATTATACATTTCAGTATCACAATTCAGACCTGATACGCATGTGTCCATAATACAAATCCATTTGCATTCCTGTTTGCGTAACAGTTCCTCCTTATTTCCTCCTCTGGGGGATAGCATTACTTTCTCCAAGCCAAAGATTTTTAGTTTTGCGATTTCAAAAGCTGGGTGGTTTGTAATGATGTGGACCGAAATGGGAGATCTGAGGTCCTTGTTGCACATAGCTCTTATATGCTCAAATATTCTCACCTTAAATTTTCTTATGGTGATCCCAATATAGAGTTTTACACAGATGCATTCAATTCCATATACAACATATGTAGAGTTACAGTTAATCATTTGGTTGATTGGTTTAGTTTTTCCATTTGGAAGACCGATTTCTTTTTTTCTTTGGTGTAGAAATGGGCATAATTTACAATGCCCACATTTGTAAGTGCCTTTAGTGGTAGTGTGGAAAAATGTCTTTCTTTCACTTGTAATTGGGCTAAGAAAGCTTGGACTAATCAAATTTTTAATAGTTGGTGCTCTCTGGGAACAAATACCTGGGAAGTTGTCCAGATGTTTCTGTATGCTTGAGTCTGTGAGAAGACTATTCCAGTGATCGGAAAGTATATGTTTGATTTTTTTAGCTTCCGTGCTGTATGTGGTGATAAACTGAGTTTTGGGTCTCGATGTATCAATTTTCGGTTTGTCAATGAGTAAAGGTTCTCTTGAGACTTACTCTGCTTTGGTGATAGCAGTTTTGATGGTCCTAGATCCGTAACCTCTCTGTTGGAATTTGTGGTAGGTTTGTTTCAGGTTGTCTTGAAAGGTGAGAGGTGTGCTACAATTCCTTTTGATTCAGAGGATATCCCACTGGAATTACAGACAAGCCCTGTTGGTACATTGCACACTAGCATTGCAAAGTCAGGTGTGGTTTAAAGGAGCAGCTTCTCAAGTGATATGCAGAATGTTAACAGACTTGCAATGCCAAGAAGCAGAGGGTTTGTCTATTTTTAACCAAGGCTTGTTAAAACTGGATCAGCACTTCATTGTGAAGGAGAATATATGTTTGGCTAGATACCACCTTGTTATAAGAGTCCAGAAAAATGAAGAAACCATAGAGGAATTTGTTACCGTTCTTCATGGCTTAGCCATTAAGTGTGACTATAACCACTGCATGGAAGAACAAATTGAAGATCAGCTGATGATTAGGTGCACAGACCACAAAATTAGAGAAGCTTTGTGGCGTGAGGGAGCAGGTGCTATGGACTGTTCTCTGGAAAGAGCCATTGAAATCGAAAAAATTGTGGAACATACAGAAAAGTGCATCAAAACTTTGGATGCAGAGCCCAAAAAAGCAGTTCCTAGCGGTGCAAATGCTTTTGAGCAAATTAAAACATGTAAGCAACAAGGAGTTAAGGAGGAAACCGCACAGGTAAGTACAAAGAAAGCAGACACCAAGCAAATGATGGAAGGGAGAACATCTATCAAGAGGTGTTTTAGATGCGGAAACCCTGATCATTTTGCTAGTGATAAACAGTGCTTTGCGCATCATGTGATATGTAGAGATTGTGGAAAAAAGGGACACATGTCTTGCTGTTTCAGACACTGAAACAAACCAGGAAGTGTTAAAATAGTGCAAGATAATATGACATTTTGGGGGATGAAGGCAGTAGTGGGCAGGATGAGGTCTGTAATGCAAATGCTGTTAATGCAATGCCAAAATGAGTTAAGCCACACGCGAATATAAAGGTGAATGCAGTGACTGTGAAGTTATTAATATATCGTGGGGCAGATCATACCCTGGTGAACATAGACACTTGTAGGGAGAAGTTTAATTCATGTGACTTACAAGAGGCAAGCGTGAGTGATCATGCGTATGGAGATGTCCCTATCAATTTTGGAATTATATGTGTGATTCAGGTATGGTGGGAGTTGTGCCCATGGTATGGTAAGGGTGACATCCACGGGTGTTAATGTCTTATCCTGGGATGCCCAAGCCGATCTAGGATTGAGATTGGACCCTGATCACCCCTCCCAGGTTGTAGAAATACGCAAGCCCCCGGCAAGTGGAGAATTTATTCAAGAAATAGAGTTGGACGTGGTTAAGTTGTTTCCAGAGGTTTTTGACGAAAAGATGGAATTCTTGAGAGGGTGTGCTCATCTGATTAGATTTAAGCCAGGGGCTGAGCCAATAATGTCAAAAGCTTGCACTATACCTCTCACTCCGCGTGTGGACGTGGAGAATGAGCTGAAGTGCATGTTGAGTGAAGCAATAATAGAGGAAGCAGAAGCAGCCGAATGGATAAGTCCTATTGTGGCTGTACGCAAGGCGAATGGGAGCATGAGACTATATATTGACCTCAGAGCACTTAATAGAAATGTGATGCCAGATAAATGTACACTTCTGTAAATAGATTATTTGTTGGTGAAAGTTGGGGGATTTTGCAATTTTTTCAATGATTGATTTGAAGGCAGCTTACCATCAAGTTAAGCTGCATCTTGACTCTGTGGACTTAACTGCGTTTATAACAACTGCGTTTATAAAACCTTTTTGATTGTACCGATGTAGAAAGATGCCATTAATGTTGCTATCCGCTTCCAGTGTATTTTAGAGGGTCATGAATGAGTTGCTCAAGGATGTTTTGGACATGTGTTGTTTTCAGGTTGACATATTGTTGTGGGGCAAGAATGTGGAGGAGCATGATGAGCAGTTCAAGGAGGTATTAAGCAAGATAACAGAAGCAGGTTTCACCATATCAGTTAAAAACTGTAGATTCAGACTGGAAAAAGTTCAGTATTTAGTGCATGAGTTGTCTGCAGAAGGTGTGAAACTGAAATGTTGAACCCAAGAAGCAATAAAAAAGATGACGCCCCCAAAAGACAAAAGAAAAATTGTCCTCATATCTGGGATTGGTCGAATTTTATGGGAAGTTCATAAAAAAATTGGCTGCGAGGACTCAAATAATGAGTACGTTGGTAAAGAAAGGTGAAAGATTTAATTGTTGTGAAGGAGAATTTAATGATATAAGGAATTGTTTGGTGAACGCACCCATGTGAGGTGCAACTGTATACTGACACAAGTTACAATGGCCTTGGATGTGTGCTAATGCAGAGAAAAGGGGACATACTACAAACGGTGGCTTTTGCATTGCACATCCTGAAGGAAGCTGAGTGGCGCTACTCAGTTGTGGAGAGGGAAGCCCTGGCTTGTGTGTGGGGGATAGAGAAGTTCCACACATTTGTAAGGGGGAGAACATTTATTGTTGTGATTGATTATAAGCCACTAGCGAGAATCTTCAACAGAAATGGGTTAGATGGAGTTTCAAGCAAGATTGTCAGGTGGATTTACACTAGGCAATGCTTAAACATGGAACTGAGGCATGTGAAAGGTGAGTTAAATATTATTGCTGATGCTTTGTCATGCAATCCCATAGAGGAGGATGGGGATATGAAATGTGATGAAGAAGGTGAGGGTTTTTTTAACTATAAAGTTGCCAAGGAAAGTGAATGGAGAGAGGAATGTGAGAGGGATGCAGCTTACAAGGCTGTGATGCGATATGTCCAAGAAGGGTGGCCAAATGAGGAACATGACGAAGATGTGAAGGTATACAAGAGGGTGAAACAGGAATTGAGTGTTGAGAGGGGAATTTTGTCTCAGGGTGAACAAATGATTGTGCCGGAGGGCATGAGGAGGGTTGTGCTTCTAATAGCTCATGAGGGACATCTTGAAATTAGCAAGACAAAGGTTCTGATACGTCAATATCTCTGGTGGCTGGGTATGGACCATAATAATTAGATGTTTTTGAAGGAATGCAAGGCCTATAAGGACAGTGTTTAGATGTTAAGTACTAGAGTGCCTCCGATGAGGACTGTGGAGCCTTCTAGTTCAGTCTGGGATGTGGTGGCCATGGGTATTTTGCGACCCATATCAGTTTGGGGAACCCAGAATGCTTATCTAATTGTGCTGGTGCATTTGTTATCTAAGTGGCCAGATGTGTTTATAGTGAGGGACATTAGCTCAAGAAGACTTAGTACGTTATTAGAATCTGTGTTCTGGAGGGAGGAGTTTCCCAGGAAGATAGTTTCAGATAATGGCCCCCAGTTTCTGGGGAAGTAGATGGAAGCATTTGTAGAGGATAATGGCATTGGGCATTCTACAACAGCTTTTTATAACCCAAAAGGGAATGCCACCATGGATATGTTTAACAGGACACTGATGGAAGTATTTAGGATTGCGATTGCATCTGGTGGTGATTGAGAACGTTCTGTAATGAAGGGTGTAATGCAATATAGGTATTGCACCATACCAGGTGACGGGAGTTTCTCCGTTTGAAGCCTTTAGAAAAAGGGTGCCGAATTCCAGAATGCATCAGGGATGGATAAAAATGTTGGTCAGTTCGAGGTACGAGGGGGGTCTTACATTGAAAAATGGTGGATACTCAAAGGAGGTCCAAGGTGAGGTATAATGAAAAGAATTGTGTGAAAGAATGTGTGTTGAAGGAGGGTATGATGGTAAAGGTAAATAAAGGCAGAAGAGTACATAAGGGGCTTGTGAAGAACTCAAACCCTTTGAAGGTAGTGAAAGATCTAGGAAATACCGTCGTACTGAGTAATGGTGGGAAATGGTGTAAACAGAGGGTGGTCATTTTTAAAGATAATGACAATAATAACAATATTTAGCAACCTCATTTATTATGCTCAATTTTCACACCCTGTAAAGGGAAGGCGATGGGTTATATATACTATAATGTGTTAGATTTGTACTAAGATGGGCTTTCATTAAGATGGACCATCATCCCATTGGGTGTGGGATTGTGTATAGTTATGAAGGGACATGTACATATTTGAGCATAATGCATGTGGATGTAAGTCCATTCCATAATGGAGCACCTGCAATGCTGCATCATTTAGTTCTCTGTTAGGAATGTTTGGCTTTGAAAGAGACGAACAGTTGTGGAGAGGTTTGGGGCTGCTTTAGCTGTCTGAATAAAAATGCTTCGATGACTTACTTTCATCCTAATGGTCATTGGAACATTAGAAATGGCATGCCAGAGATCCACTCTTCACCCAGGCCATGAAGAGTCAGGGCGAGCGTCAGCTCCACAACTTCTTCACCTCATGGGTCACTCTGGCAGATGCAGCCCAGGATGGCTTATCTTCTGGGCCTGCCCCATCTGGCCCCCAGGTGAGCCGACAGTTCACACAGACCCCTGAGTGCCTGGGCTGCTCCAGCCATGCAGTCCGGGCCCACGGTAGGTGCCGAGCCCCATCTGGCATACACAACACGGTTTAGAAAGGTGTTAAACCCCTGTTGGCCACCCGATGTCACAGCCCCCAAGAGAGAAGAGGATTTCATCCTCCTTCGGCTTCCTCTACCTTAGGTTAATGATTTTTCTAATGTTTCCTTCCCTGGTCCAGCCAACTTCTGGGTCGGAGAGGCATTGTTCTTTCTCTTTTTCTTCACTAAATTCCATCAAGCACCATGGTGGACTGGGAAGTACATTCCAGCAATCAATAGGTAATAAATGTAAAATATACAAAAAACCATTAAATAAGATATTTTTCCTCTCTGCCTTAGAGGCTGCGTCTATGTTTCCCTCAGGGGATAAACATGTAGTCCTACCTATCAAGGCCCAAATTGGGCCAGGGGCTCCATTTTATATTAATTGCTTTGCTCAGGATGAACTTAGTCCTCATGGTGAGATGTGTAAGACACAGGCATCCACTGACCAGTGCCCTATTCATGAAAAAGAGTTTGTAGAGGAACAATTCAGATATATATAAATGACTGTCCAAGAATGTTATTTAGAATTGTGATTGTAAGTGAATTCGAATTAATGTGAGTACACTGATGCAAGAGAGACTAGGCCTCTATATTGAGCACCCAGTCCCAAAGTAGCTTAGATAAACTCCACTTTGAACTATACGCTTGGATTCAGGATGCATAAAAGAAACTTCACAGACAAAAGCAGAATGTACTCACATGCTAGCTCTCTGCTGCCTTAGCACATTTATTTATAATCTCGCTTACAGTGCCAAAGTATATTCATGTATCACTAACTGAAGTAGCTTCAAACAAATGATGATAAGAAACTGTATGTTTTAATTGTGTTATGAATGCATGTCCATTTTGGAATCTCTTGAATATAGTTTATGTTACTTTGGGAGACCAGGCTTGTCGGTGTCCCTATATAAGTCCATCATGCTAATTGGAAGGATAACATCCTCCTGAGTGAAGTCATAGTGTCTTCTGTATCATTGCATTGAAGTGAATGTGTTGAAACCCTCTATTGGTTGTTGATAAAGGGGCCGGGTAGGACAGTGTCAGAATGGTGTAGGTATGTTGTGCTGTCTTCCTCACCATCAGCGGTGCTATTACATATATACTGAACTAACTTCACCCAAGATTCGAGTCCAGCATCTAATTTCCACCACAGGTTGGAGTTGAACAGTGTGTTGCAGTTGGTTGCACCTGCACCTAGTAAGAGCCTAGTGCAGTTTTTCATGGGATATGCTATTCATCCTTGTTTTGCTGGCATGGGCCAACAGGGTAAGGCTTATCAATTCTGCCAAAGTGAGTTGGTGATGGTATATTGTATAAGAGAACATTTAGCAATGTATAATTTTGTAAAAGATATATTGCCGCCAAGTGGATAACACGAGGGCCACAGGAAATGACATAGCAAACAGCTTAGAAAGTATCATTGTATTTAAGGGTACTGGCACGTTTGAACAATTTTGACTGTGGGACTCTAGAATAGGTCTGGAACTGCATGGCCAGATTCCCAAGCTAAACTCTTAACATTTTAGGAGTTTAGCCCTGGAATTAAGCTTTTAATGGATAATAGTACAAAGGTAAGATGTAATATTGAGAGTACAGTAAATAAAGCTGAAAAGGGTTAAACAGACACACTGATAACCCTCCTTGTGTTTGTAAGTGATATTGTTTCGACCACAAGGTTGTCGAGGGGTACAGAGCAACACCACTAGTTTAGCAGAATTAAACTAGTCACTAGGAATAGTCTCTGGGAACACTCTAGGTCCTAACCACCATTTTGATGACCCCTCATTTATGGAAAAGATTAATACATGTTAGATCTTGATCATCCAAGAATCTTTACTGACATCTGCAGCAATTGTGAATGGCTATGATGTTCTCTTATATGTAGTAGTTTATCTGTGGATACAAAGGTAGGTATAGTTTAGGAATCTTGCGTTGCTCATTGTAGAAGTTGAAATGTTATAAGTGGAAAAACTTATTAAAAGATATCAGTGAATGATGGCATGGGTGACTTAATTTTATTAGCTATTTTCATCAAACTGTACTTGAACGTTGAAACTACGAAGCTAATCTTGGATTTAATTGGAGTGATTGTTTACATTGTTGAAAGGTAAGGCATCTGAATGGCATTATAATAATTACCAGCCATTTTAATGTTATTCTATGTTAATAGGCATTTGTATAGCGCCTGCCACCATTGGTATGGTCTAAATGTGCTAAAGGCAATGTGGCATAATCTTCAGGCAAGCAACTACAAACGTTTAACTGGCCCAGTTTTTAAAAAGGAACATTCTGTAAAATAGGAAATTATCTATTTAGGGAATTGTCATTCTAGTTCTTAACTGTCTGAATGATAAGGTGAATAAATATACTTCTGCAAAATCTTACTTCCTACTAGGAGATTGTAACAGTCATATTCACATAAACTTTTATCTATATTTCAAATGGACTTCTGTCTCCATTATACATTTAACACCCCCTTCGATTCCCCAAACATTCCGAGTAGAAGGAAATTTGCCACGGGAAATAGTTTTTTGAATTCTTGGTCAAAGCACACACTGTATTAAAACTGCAAGGGAACGGCATGCAAATTCAGCAAATCGTATATGATAGAGAGCCAAATAATTAAATCATCTCGTAGTTTTTTCAAGGTGCTTTGTTACACTTTTCATATTTTAAGGTGAATCAACCTGAACTTGGAATATTAAGTTAATAAGTATTATGAATTGCATTACTAAGGCTGCAAATAATCAAGATATGTGGGCTACAAATACTGATCAGAGTAAAAATATGTACGGGAGGCTTTTTAAACTCTGTCAACATGTGGCAGTGGGAAAAATAACTCTAAATGAATACTGACTAGAACTGAGGAGGAAAAATAAATACAGTTTTGAGTGAATTAGTAGGCAATGGCAGAGATAATCCAGAAATAGTTGTAAAGGCTATTTTAGGGCATGAGGCTGCAGCCTGTGGGGAATTAGGAAATGACAACGTTGGCAGAATATACTGTTAAATATACTGTTAAGGATTTCAATCAGACGATACACTCTGCTCCCGGCCTAGTGTACAGCGCAATGGAAAAACCTATTTAAGATATAGATTCAATTATTTGAAAGATGTACCACTCGTATCACACCCCTTATTTAAGAATACCCCGGGTCACGCTGGACCAGAGATCAGGCTGGTTTGCAAAAGGTATTATTTATTTACTTAGTTAAGATCAAAAACACAATATATATTTTAATAGGTAAACAACAATCACCAATGGGGTGACAGAACACAGAATGATTTCTTTAATACACTGGGACTAAGTTGTGAGCAAACAAATGCAGCACAGAAACTAATACTTTTGGGTTGGTTTCAGATCAGATAGCACAATGGTTAGAAATTCCCCTTGCAACACTTCTCAACCCCCCAACAGGCAATGCAAAGAGATGGAAGGAGAGAGCAAGTATTCAGGAATAGTACAGGTCAAACATTGTCTCACTTCCCACTTGCCCCCTTACACAGAAAGAGAAAAACGAATTGGGCTTTTCAACTGTCAGGATGACTTTTAAAGTGGCTGAGCAAGAACTCTAAATGTGTGGAAAAATACTTAAATTGTTGTAAATTCCTATGGGAACCGATTGGAACAGTTGCACACAAACATAAGCAATGATTTAGTCAGCAGAAAACATTTGCAATCTTAAAATCCAAGTCGGAAGCAGTTTAAATCTATTTTACATGTGTAAATATTTCTCAAAATGAACATTTGCGGCAAACTTTTCCGTGCGCGATATTCGCGATAACAGGAGAACCGTACTGTTTTGAAATTTCATTCCTATCACAAAAACTGAGGGAGTTATAGCGATTTTAGTAAAGGTAATTTTTGCGAGATATGCATGAGAATGGAACGAGGCTTCAGTTTTAAAATCAGAAAATATTGGCTATGGACTAGAGCATTCAAGCTAAGCCACTAGGACTGCACAGGTAAGAGTCAGGAGTGATTTACGACTCAGTCCTGGTTTCTCGCAGTCCACATTGGAGCGCTAGGCTGGTCACTCGAATTAAATTAATAGATCAAGTTGACAAATGACTAGGAAAAAGATGCTTTTGCAGATAGACAGAATAAGATTTCACTACAGATTTAGACAATGTTACTGATTATGGAAGTAAGGATAGTTCAGAGGTTAGGAGGGGACAAGATACTGCATGGGAATCAACAATTTCTAGCTTTCTGTTAATACTCACAAAACACAATGGCCCTCATTAGGACCCTGGCGGATTTTTTCCGCCGTCGGCGGACTTTTCCGCCATGGCGCAAAGTCCCTTTACGCCATGGCGGATGGCGGACTTACCGCCCCATTCCGAGGTCGGCGGGGCGGTAAGTCCCCATTGACCCATTTACCCTTCCCCATTCCCATTTCGGCCCCATAGGGCTCAATGGGAGTGGGGAAGGAGTTAATTACGCCACCGTAAATTACGGTGGCGTAATTAACACCAAGGTCCCATAGCGCCATGGATTTTTACGCCCGCAAAAAGCGGGCGGAAAAATGACCATGGCGCTATGGGAACTCGTAGTTGGCGGTAAGGGGTCGGCGCAGCTAACGCTGGCGCAAACCCCTTACCGCCAGGGTCCTAATGAGGGCCAATGGATTTAAGATTTTGGACCGTCAGTATTCTGGAACTATCAGGGACTGACAGCTGGGCACATCGGACTGGACGGGGTCAGCAAGGCACTCTGGTCACAGCATGGCACAGCACAGCATGGGATCTGCCCTTCTTGGTTCTGAGGATTTTTTTAATTCAGCAGTCAAGCAGTAACAGCACAGCCCGCTGTATTATGATGCTTCCCCTAGGCTTTTGGGGTTCTGTTCTAGAATTTGAGGCCTAGCTGAGAATGGTTCAGCTATGCAATTGGCCCTTGCTTTGCCAAGTTTCTGGAGTCTGGAACAAAGAAGATGTAGATTTCAGCAGCATCAGGAGGGTGAGTGGATCTGTCTGTCCCTATGTGTGGTGAGCTGTCTCTATTTATGCTATGAAATGACATCATGAAGGGGGTGCGTGGGCCGGTTTAGCTAAGCTTGCCCCTGTGCAAGGTGATTGGGTCAGAGCCTATTCTCTGCCTTGATAGGAGGAGTCTAAATTTGGCAAAATACATATTTACACATTTGCAACCTCAATAAAAATCGCATATACAGATTGCATATTTTACTTAGCAGCTATTCCTCAAAACCCTGTAGCCGTGGGATCATGTTTCCCCTTTCTACGGAATTTTGCCCTTTTTGCTATCGACACACTTGTCAATTTTTATGCAAGTTTCCACAAATGTGCATGTTTAACATGGGAATGAATGTATAAAGTTTCACAATTCTAGAGGAAATACAGACCCCACAAACCCACATTTATTGCCATTCCTGTTCAGAATAAGCTACCCGGTTGTACTAAGTTTTCAAAGGTAGTGCTAAAAATTAGGTTAATTAATCTGCCATTTTCAGATTTTGCACCCCTTTTGATAATAAGTTATACATCTTCTACAAATGTCCATTACATATCCTGTTAACACCAAATGGCCAGTCGTTGTCACTCCTTGAAGCAAGCGGTGGCCCCCTCCTTTGGAATTTGTTTCTGTCAGCCAGCAGTTTCCTGTGCTGCAGTAGTTTTATGGCCTTTAACACCTTCAGTGTCCTGGGTTGGAGGATGGTCATTGTTCCTTTGCCCTTTGGATTAGATTCTGTTCAAACCCCACAATTAACACCTCCCTGTGAGTTCCTGCTGAGAGAAGGCCTTCCTTCTAGGAGAAAAACCTGCTTTTCAAGTCTTGGCAACTTCAGCCACGCTAATTACCTTTTAAATTTAGCAAAACCCACATCTGTTGCATCATATACAAATACATTTCTTTCTTGGCCTTAAAATATGTGGAATCAAACCACAACTAAAATCTGTATTCCTTTTTGTCAACAATCATGTGTAGGTTTGCTAATTCAGTAGACTTTTTTTTAGTTGTAGGTTATTTTAAAGCTTTCTCAGTCTCCTCTGACAGCTGTTATATAGGTGGCCCAGGGTACTGCACCCAGATTTTGGCATGGCTGTCAGTTTTCAGACAATCCAGTTTTCTGATGAATGTTTTGCTCTTCATATCAGGACTTTGTATGTTTACAATGCTTCATTAGATACATGACTTTTAGCACCAGGCAAGACTGTGAATGTTGAAAGTGTTGTTTAATAGGCATTTTGCAGTTTTTGGGAACAAAACAAATGTCATTTGTAGGCACATTTTTGGGTTTCATTTGCAAAGTGCTGCTTTTCTCTGTACTCTGTTTGCTGGTCATGGAGCCCACTGGCAAATTTTCTGCAGGGTGTGCTCTATTCCCCCGCACATGCACCATGGGTGGCAGGTTGTGCATCCCTCTTTTTGTGTGCTGAAGTACACAGTTTTTGTAGGTTTTTGGCATGCACAAGGGTTTTGCCGCCATTGTTGCTGTTTCTTTCCCCATAACTGGCAGGGTGATGCCGCATAGCATAGCAGAGTGGGTCAATAGATCCCACAAAGCCCCCCGACTTGATTTTGACCGCCCGTCAAGGAGAAGTCAGGAGATTGGGATGTTCTTCTCTTTTGTCCTTGTGGAGAAATTCACCTGCTTCTCCCGTCAGTGCTGAAGGGATGTGCTCTCCTCGCTGGTTCTGGTCAAGAGTCTTGCTGGTTCTGGTTTGGAGCATGGAGTGGCACTCCGGGTTCCTTGGGTCTTTCCTCCCGGTCCCCGAGTGGTCCTCCTTGGTGATAAGAAAATTCTTAGTTCCAATGCTAGAAAATCGAACAGAGCATGGTCATTTCCTACTACTGTGTCCACGCGTCATTTGGGGATGTCAGCAGTGGGAAAGACACTTGCATAGGTTATAATTGGTACTATTCCCCATCTGTTTACTACTGGTTTTAACCCTCTTCTTGGACATACACAGTGAATATTTAGTGATTCTTCTAGGTTTCCGGATTTCCCCCTCTGGGTTTCCGGTTGGCTCCTCTATTTGCCGCAAAGTATGCCTGGGATGGCAACTCTTCAGCTGGTTCATGTGGACCCACTTGTCTTCCCCTTATGCCAAACTGCCCTTGGGGATGTGGATTCTGTAGGTGACTGGTGAGATTCTATCCACAATTTCAGATGGACCCCACCAAGTTGGGAGGAATTTGCGCTGTTTGTCTTGGTTCCTTTGGAAGTTGTACAGGTAGACCCGGTCTCCTACTTGGTATTCCTTTTTAGTTGTCTTAAGATCATAGTGGGTCTTCATACTGTCTGCAGATCTTTCTAGATTCCACTGAGCATAGGCAAAAGCATGTTGAAGGTGTTTTCTCAGATTCTCAACATACTCAAGAGTTTTGGAGGCATTTATCAAGGTCGGCTCTTGGGTTCTGTAGAGCAGATGCTGGGGTAGCACCATCCTTCATCCAGTCATCAGCTCAAATGGAGACATTTTGGTTGGAGAAGAAGGGGTAGATCTGGTGGCCATCAGGACAAGGGGTAATTAAATGTCCCAACTTGGCCCAGAATCTGCCACAAACTTTTTTAATATGCTCACAAAAGTTTTATTGTACCTCTCAACTCCACCACTAGAGGATTGCTGGTAGGCAATGCGTAGTTTCCTTTTGACCCGAAGTATCTCCCACATTTTGGTCATCACTTCGCTAGTGAAGATACCGCGGTCTGACTCAATCCTTTGGGGTAGTCTAAAATGCTATAAGATGTGATTGATCATCAGGGCAGCTGCTGTTTCTGCCTTGCAATTTGGGGCAGGGAGACAATCCTCCCATTTAGTGAACAAGTATGTTACGTTCAACATGTACTTGTTCCACCTAGAGGAGCGAATCACGGGCCTGATAAAATCGACTTGCAAATCTAACCAAGGCAGTGCATTCCTCCTCTTTTGGAGGGGAGCACGGTGTGAGTGATGTTGGCTGAAATTGTGCACACACAAGACACCCCTTCAAGTATTGGTCGAGGTCCTGCCCCATGTGTGGCTAGTATTCAACCTCTCGCAAGATTTCTAATGTCGTATGAAGCCCCCGATAACCAGCTGTGGCTGCATCATGGGTGTGACTTACCATCAGGCTTCAGAATGAGGTGGGACCACCCACTGGTCATGCCCAGATATGGATCTCCTCACCAGCAAACCGTCTTGGATTCGGAACATTTTTGGACATTTCATCAACACTCTGAGGTCCTTTTTCCCAATGTAATCGGTATCCCTCAGGGGAAAGTTCTCAGGGTCCTCAATGTGTTGATAAAACTTACCAATTATTGGATCCCATTTTTGAGCCGTAATCAAATCTTCGTCTGGGGTCTCCTTCCTCCATTTGCAGTTGAGAGTTCATTGTGAGCATTTGTCTGGGCCCTAGTGATAGCAGTGACCTGGATTTCCCCCAACATAGACTCGATCTCAAGTAGATCCCCTTGGATGGCTCCGATTTTTGCCAGCTGATCAGTTAGATCATTTCCAGTTTTGTCTGGTCCCTCTACTTTAGAATGTCCCTTGATATTTTTCCAGTAGATGGTCATCCCATTCGAGGTGACCAGATCATCAATATTTTGTATGAATTTTCCATGTTTTAAAGGTTTATTATTAGCACATAGCATGCCTCTGGTTTTCCAGTTAACCAGGAGCTCCACGAACCCGTTCTGTACATAATCTGAATCAGTGATTATGACCAGTTCGTGGAGTTGATGTTGGACAGCAGTGAGAATGGCTTGATGCACAGCCATCAACTCTTCCACCTGATTACCTTCGGGGACCAATTTTGTACCCAGCGGAGGGTTCTGGGGACTCATTCACCCATGCATTCCCTACGCCGGCCACAAGTTCCTTTTTCCCCGTTGTTGTCAACATGGTAGGAGCACCCATCCACATAGACAGTGGGCATTCCCTCACAGTTGTCTTCGTCATAGACTTTGTGTGGGGAATTAAGGTATGCCTCCATGTTGTCCTAGATTTTAAGACTTTCGTCCTTGAGACAGTTTTCTCTGGTGCAATCATGCAAGTCAGCCAAACCTTGCGCGAGGGAACTCTTCTTGTTTTGGCCATATCTGACCTCCACAGGAAAGTCTTGCATTGACAGAATCCAGAAAGTAATTTGGGAATTACTCACATTTCCAGCCCGGATTCTGTCACTTTGAAGATATTGCAAAGGTTGGTGTGGAGTCTCCACTATGATATGTTCCCCCTGGATAAACGGGCAGTAATTCTTCGATGCCCACACCGTTGCCAGGAGTACCTTCTCACAATCATTGAATTTTTCCTCCACAGAGGATAAAGTCTTACTCGCATTGGAGATTACTTAATTGACCTTGTCATGCTTTTAATATAATACTGCAGTCAAGCATGTATTTGAGAACCCTGCCTCCAAGAAGAACTCCTTGTTTTTGACAGGGTAAGCTAGGCAAGGCGCTTTTGAGAGGCTTATTTTGAGTTGTCTTACTGCCTTGGCTTGTTCTGGACCCCACTCCCACTTGACCCCCCCCTTCAACAGATGGATTAGGGTCTCGTGATCTCTGCGTAATCCTCAATGAACTTTCTGTTGTAATTAGTTAGTCCAAGGAGGATCCTTAGTTCCCGCAGAGTTGTGGGGTCTTTTATTTTCTGGTGTGCTTCT
The DNA here is from genome assembly GCF_040938575.1 of Ambystoma mexicanum. NCBI lineage: Eukaryota > Metazoa > Chordata > Amphibia > Caudata > Ambystomatidae > Ambystoma > Ambystoma mexicanum. Next base: position 62,261,119 of record NC_090928.1, read on the forward strand.
ACTCCCTTTTCCTGGGGACGGAGACCTTCAGGAGTTATCTCATGCCCCAAGAAATTGACACGGGTTCTACACCACTGTGCCTTTTGGAAAGAGAGCTTTGCTCCAGCAGCCCTCAACTGTGTCAGAACATAACGGATCTCCACTATGTGTTCCTCCACAGTTGAGCTTTTGACTAAAACATCATCTACATAGGCCAGGTTACCCCTCTCGCCCAAGTCGGGCAGGGCCTTATGCAGAAAGATGTTAAATTCATTGCCGGAGTTGATGTATCCGAAGGGAGTCCAGGTCCAAGTGTACTGGTGCCCCCCCAAAGGTAAAGGCCAGCTTGTACTGGTCCTCCGTACTGACAGGTACAGTCCAGTAACCATTGGTCAGGTCAATGGCAGTGAATACTTTTGAACCCTGGATCAGGGCCAGCCCTTGGTCAATGTAGGGAAGAGGCCATCGGAAGTATGGACCTGTTTGTTGAACTCCCTAGGTCAGCATAGAGTCTCCAATGGCCATTTGGTTTCAAAATCCCCAGCACCGGATTATTGAAGGTGCTGTGAACTGGACAAATTATCCCACGGGATTCAAGGTTCTTGATTATTTCAGTAAGGGACTCCATTGATGCGAGAGGCAAGCGATATTGCTTCACAAACACTGGAGTCATGCCAGGGTCCGTGGGAATTGTTGTTGTGTGGATGTGTGGATGTCGGTGCGACTACAGTCATATGAGTCCACCGCAAAGAGATCTTGAAAATCTAGAAAACTTGTTTTGATTTTGCTTTTGCTCTGGAGTCTCACAGGCATCAACTAGGTTGACTCTCTCTTCAACCCTCTGCCTGAAGCCCAGAAAGACTTATGGTTTGGCTATCTCAGCAGCTTCCTCCAGCTCGGTGGAGAAGTCCCTGGTCAAAGTACCGATTTGGACTGATTGCTTCAGGTGGGGAAGGCAGTCCTTGTGGACTTGAAAGATCACCTCATCCCTCCTGAAGTCACAGGTCACATCTTCCTTACCATAAGGGCAGGAAGAGTACACCAGGAAATTCCCCCCATGCCAGGTGAAGATCCTCTCTGGTGTTGTGTCATTGTCACTATCACTGTCAAAACAGTCCTTGGGGATTGGTCCTAACAGTTCATTACCTAAATCTATGGAAAAATGTCGGTCATCAACCGCCATTCCAATAATGGTGCCTCCTCCCAGAGTGATACTCGTTAGGTCGCTGTTATCCACCTCTATTGGAATGGTTTCGTGTTCTGTATGGACTAGTGGTGTTGGGTCTACCCCCAATCCTTGCTGTTGGAAATGAGCATTGAGATGAACATAGGCATAAGGATTTTTCAGTTTCTGTCCTCTTTTAATTTTTACTTCAAGTGAGAATTGTCGGGTCCGTTCTGGGATGGTGACTTCCTCTCCAATCTGAATTTCAACTGCATATGGCAGCAGTTGAGCTGACCGAAATTCTTTCTCTGGGTAATCAAAGTCCATGGGGTTACCTGCTAATCGGGACCAGGCTTTGAAGTTTATTAGGTCCAAATTAATGGCAAAGCGATTGAGAATGTCACTGCCTAAATAAAATGCATCAGGGACATCTCGAACGACCCAACAATTATGGACTATGCTCTTGTTGCCTATGGACATTTTGAGCATACACCTGCAAGGCAGGAGATGTTTAGAATTTGGGTGTTTCCAGGTCCATTTCCCATTTGTGTAACAGTTTAAATGTGGGAATGGCTGGATCTTTTGGGAGTCTGCGCAACATGGCCTCACTGATGAAGCTCTTACCGTTGTTCACACACACTCGGGCGAGAACAGAGTCCTTCCCTTCATTTAATTGAATAGGGAGGACAACTGCTCTCCAATTTCCTGAATATCAGCCAAGCTTTGAGCTGTATTCTCATCATTTTGGACTATAGGAGTAGGATTTTCTGATTGTGAATTTGTATAGAATTTCAGAGTGTTGCCTTCCAGTGTAGAATGCCACCTGAGACGGGAAGGAAAGTTGATTTTCAGAAATAGAGAGGACTCCCCATCACCAGTTTGTTGTCCTACTGCAATTACTGTCACGTCTGGGATTTGGTTATTGTGGAAGTGGAATTCAATTTGGTCAGGTTTTTGTTCAACCATGTGGCATGTGCCATTTAAACTAACATGGTTGACACTATGTTTCAATTTTATTGATTGGTTAGTCTGAGTCCAGAGGACCTTGTTTACACAATCTATGAGGGGAGACAATCTAGGCAGGATGTCATTCCCTAGTAAACATGGTGTGACCTCTGGAGTCATAACTATGACCGGTTGCTTCACCTTATGTCGCCGAATTTTAATGTCTAAATACGCAGTCCCCTCGTCAGGAATTTCATTCCTGTCGAAGTTCTGAAGTTGTTCAGGAAGAGGGGTGAGAGGGATTTGGTATTTCTCCCCCCTTCCCGAATTCAGCTGATCAAAGGCCCTTTTTGACAGAGAGGGTGGCTTGGGATCCAGTTTCCACCAGTGCCAAAATTGTACATTGCCCCTGTATTTGGACCCGGGCATAAAATCTTCCCTCCTTCTCCTCAAGGGGGCAAAGATAATGCACATTTTTGGCCAATTGATGGGTCAATTTCTTTGCTTTGGATTCTGACAGAGGAGTGATTTGGCCAGGATTTTGTTTGGGATCTTGGGAGCCTGTAAGGAAAAGGTGGCAGCTGGATACGGGGGGAGTTTTGGACTCCCCTGGTTCTGATTCTGGGCTGCCCCCCCTTTTTGTAGGCAGTCACCAAAATTGTTTTGAACAAGGGGATTTTTTTGCTGGTCATTCTGGGGTTTGATGATGGAGGGTTTTAACTCGGTCCCCACATCTACCCAGTCTTGATCAGGATCTCTTGGGACCCATTTTTCTTTGGCAGGAGTTCCCCATCCCCGAAGGAGAAGATCCTTTTCCCAGAATCCTCTGAGCACCCCTCTCCCTCAAATTGGAAGATTCGCACCTTCTCCACAAAATTGGCCTTTTTGGGCTCGTTATTTCTCCTACCCACTCTCTGTTCCTGGGGTTGCAGACTTTTGGGGGCAGGAGATTCTGGTTCCGGTTCCTTGGTTTCCAGGGGCTTTTCACAAGTGGGGAAGGAAGCTTCCTCTACGGCTTTACACCACTTCCCCCTGTGCCTCCTCCCTGGGAACCGGTGGGTTTTTGGGGTTCTTCCCCCGTCATTGTTCTGGAGCACCAGACCCTTGATTTGAGGAGTTCTGAGTTGCCATGTTCATTGGAGGGTTTTGCTGCGCCCTCAACATGCGACCCAGATCCTGTGTCATGTTCTGGACCTGGGGCTCCAGCTGGGACACCCGCTCTGTCTTGTACGGGGTCCTCTGGTCCACCCTTGGTTGATCACAGGAAGGGTAACTATCCTTTCTCCCATAATACCGCTGGTTAGGATAGTTTTGGTACCACTCCACCCTTGGCCTCCCCTCTCCCGGATTGGGCTGTCTGGAATCAGGAAAGTGGGAAAAGAAAGAAGGGTTGTTTTGGGGGTTGAGGTTTGGCGGGTACCGGGGAAAGAAACTTGGCCTGGCATTTGGGGATTACTGCCCTCCAGGGGAAAGTGAGGAGGGGAGTTCCCTGGGTTGGCAGCTGCCTGTTTGGATCCCCCCCTTGGGCTGGAGGAGTCCACACATAGCCCAGCATGGGTCTGTTGCCCTTGTAACGGGGGCTGATGTAGTCAGTGAAGTTAGGGGTCCCATTTTTGGGGTTAGCTCGCTGACTCCCTGTTTGGGATTGCCCCGAGGGCCTTCTGGGTCTGAGGTTGGTAGGAATCTGTGCAGAAATGTTTTTAGGCGCCCCCCATCTCTAGATCTAAGATGGGGGCAACCTTCACCTCTGCCACCTTAGCAGCAGCAGGAGTGTTGGTTCGTTTTGGGCTTTTGTTGGTATTTTTGCTTTCTAGTGGCTTCCACACTTCGTAGATGCGAGTTGCTTGCTCAATGACCCAGTCTAGTGATCTTTTCTTGTGAAAGCCATTCACTAGCTGGGTCAAAATGTATTTAGGCAGGACATGAAAGAAGGTATTGACAAATTCCCTACTGTCAGTGCGCACCCTCCTGGTGGTCTGCGCAAAGGCATGTTTAAGTTCTTGGACAAATTCTTGTGGGACCTGGTCTTCCCCACATTGCAGGTTGTAGGCTGCCTTGTGGGCCTCTTGAGGGTTTCTATGAATAGAAAAATGCTTCAGGATGGCCGCCCTATAGGTGGACCATCTTGAATGGTCCTGATCCTCCAGCCCCACAAAGAAGGTGGAGTACTCAGGTGAAAATGTCCACTTTACATACTGAATACAGCTTTGGCTGTTCTTCAGGTGGAAAGTATCCATCATTTGCTCAAACAATTGAAGGTGCTCCCAAACTGAATATTTAGCATTTTTGTGGTAGGACGTGATGATGCTCCTAATAGCTTTTATTTGCTTCAGGTGATTTTTGAGTAAAGCTCTGTTAACTATGTTGGCCTTTTTAGTTCTGGTCACCCTGGTCCACTCATCCTCTGACTCAGAGGCACTGCTACCAGAGGTGGCTGTCTGATCTTCTAGGCTCTCCCTGATTCTGCGAGCCTGGGTATGGTTTGCAGAATGTGGGGGCCTAGTCTCTTGAGACCTGTGGCGCTCAGAAGAGTCTTCTGACTCTCCCTTGCTCCCAGGATTGGCTGAGTACCCCCCCCCCACTGTCCTAGCTAGGAAGAGGTTTTTAAGATGCTCTTAGTGGGCCTAGTCTCATGGAATACCCCACAAAATTTCACTGACTGATCTCTAGGTAGGTGATATTTCTGAGGATCCATTTCTCTGATTCTCCCCTCACTGGAGTCTCCCTGATCAGAGAAGATGGCCCTAGCACTTGGGAACCTGTACATAGATGCCCGCCCATCCATTTCTGGGAGGTGCTGATCTATTAGCCCCATATTCCCCATTGTGTTGAAGTCTACCATCCCCGTGGCCCTTGCTTCAGATGAGCCAGTGGACATGGGGGTAGCAGAGTCCATGGAATTGAAGGGATTAAAGTCCCTGATGCCAGGGTTCCTGAGGTTATGCTCAGGGGTTTCTCTCTCCCATCTTACATCATCTCTTTCAGCCCCTACTCCCTGATGACATGCCAGAATCTGACCCTTTTGTTCCTCTATTAAGGCCTTAATGGTCTCTATGAGTTGTTCCTGCATGGCTATCTGTTTATGGAGCCTGTCATTCTTTTCACAGAGAGCCTCATTGTCTCTCTGTACTTCATGTCTGAAGTGGGAGTAGTGGGCCAATTTTTGCTGCAGGAGACTCACCTCCTGAGATTGGTCCTTACTGGCCTGATTATTCTTTGCCAGAGCCTCCTCCACCCGCCTAGTGTGCTCTAACAGCTTTTGGTAATCCATTTTGATTTCACCCAGTTCCTGAAGGGCCACGTGATTTTCTTCTAACTTTGTTTTTAAATGGCTGACTTCCTGGCCTAAGGCGTCCCTTTCCTGAGTTAGAAGGCAACTTTGCGCAGCCAGGTCGTCCCTCTGTTTTTTAAGGGCACCAGCTTTCTGGCGCTCCTCATCAAACTCTGTTTGGGATTCTAAATCTTTAATAATTAATTTATTATTTTCCTCTTTTAAGGATTCTAGGCGGTTTTGCAGGGTGACTATCTGCTCTGCACAGTCTCTATTATAATTCAATTGCTGCTCCAGCATTTGCTGGCTCTGTTTTAAAGAGTCCAACCTTGTTTGACACTCTTTTTTCAATGTCTGTATCTGGGTGTCCTGCTCTGCATTTTTTTTGCAGTAAGAGCGTCAGTTCTTCTTGCAGTTTGGTGGCATACTGCCGAGCCTCTGTTTCAGCTTCTTGGCTACTCTGGAGCCTTTGCTCTGCAGAGTCCAGATTAGTTTGGATTTTCTGCAGTGCTTTCCCTTGCCTCCTCGTGAAGTCCACATGGTCTGCGTACTTTTCCTGTATAACTCTTATGTGGAGGTACAGGTAGGCTGCTATTTTGGCAATTTTGCATTGCTCCTCTTTTATTTTAGAGGTCATATACAGCCCACCGAGTGCTTGATGTAATGGCCCCTTGTCGTGCCGGTATATTGAGGTTGGTTTCAGTGACTTCTTGTTTTATTCCCTGAAGCCATACCTGTTTGTCCTGTTCTACCCATTCACCCCTGACAAACAATTTGTGCAGTTGGTTTTCCCTTGCAATATTGACTTCCACTGGGGTCGCCATTCCAGAAATATTAAGGGGGTAATTCATAGAATTCGGTGCACAAGTGGCACACGCGGCTGGCGCAAAGTGTGCGCGTGCAGCAGTCTGCACCAGCTGCGTGCGCCAAAACCCATTTCAGCGCACAGCGTATTCATAGATTTTAACATACAAAACCAGCTGTGGTGCAGAGTGGCGCAGCGACTCTTCAGATGCGCCAGTTACACCCCGAACCCCGCCCTCTGTGCCATGAACAGCGCACAAATCCAGTACATGGCGCAAAGGCCAGTGGACCAGCATACAACCCCCCAACCACGATGATAGCTATTGCTTTAAGGAAGTAAGAAGTGTCGGAAGCGGCCTCAGAGACGAGAGAGACGAGACGAGAGACGAGGTGCGGCTTGACACGAGCGTGAGCCGTGAACTAAACGTGCAGGTCCTTTCCTCAAGCAAACGAGGCGAGGCGAGGCGAGCACGACGAGAGAGACGAGAGCAGTCCGTGAACACGGCGGACTACCTTTGGTAACTGTGTGGACTGTGTGGACTCTTCCCTTCCCTGGACTCTTCTCTGCGGTGCCGGCTGTGTCTGGACGAGGGGCCGCGGGGAGGAAGCGGAGGGGGGACGCGAGCGCACGGCACACAGCCCACCGCACTGGGAGTGGAGTCCCGAGTGTGTGGAGGCAGCCCCCAGCTCCGGAGACAGTGCAACAGAGGGGCAGCTTTGGGCAACATCAAGCCCAGCGGCCTACGGGGGTGCAAGTAAGTGAAGGGGTCACTAGGTCTGGTGGAAGACGTGGTCTCTTAACAGGGCTTGCTGGGCATAGACTTGTGTGCCTTTTTGTTTCTTTGCTAGGGCAGCCCATTGAGTGAGCTGTCTATGTGATAAAAACGGAGCAGTTTTAAGATTGTGGAGACCACATTAAAGTTCCGTGGCTTTCTGGGCACAGATGTGAGTCTCGATTCTACAAGGGGAAGGTCACGAGTGAGCTGTCTATTTGTAACAATCTGTGCAGTTCTTTGTAACTGGCAGACCCCACGAATTCCCCAATCACATTAAGGTGCCAGAATAATAGTGATGCAGCGGGGGAAGAGAGCTCCACACTCTATATATAATCTAAGGAATAATAAGACACAAACTCAGAAAGAGTCCAAGGAGCCCAATAAAAAAGGGGTCAAACGAAGGAAGAACGCCAAATATGAACTCCCGGTAGCACAAGGTGCCATCACTGAGTTTTTTCCGGTGAATCCGCCGCCTGAGATAAACTCCACTAATATTGATGAAGAGCCTGTGCAGAATGAGGGGCTGGCGCAAGTGCCTAGGGTTAGTCATTCTATCAATTCTTCTTATTATGACGATATTGATAATAACTCCCTTTTGGACCTGTGCTTGACAATACAAAGAGAAATGCAACCCTATACCCCACAGACTATCCCAAGTGGCTCACCGACCCTGAAAGATAACAGTGGGAATCCTGTAGCAGGGGAGGATAACATGATAGGACTCCGTGAACGACTATCCATTTCCCCGAATCTTGCAATGGCCTCAATGGAGGATGAGCCAGACAATGGGGGATAGGGGATCTATATATGGTGCCACTCAAATAGCTGAGCTGCAAACGTCCATGGGTGCCCTCCAATTTGCTCTAAAAATACTGCTACAGATGACGGGTCGCATCCTGGTGAAGTCCAATGCCATTTCACTAGCACTGGAATTGAAGAATTTACCAAAAGAGGATGCGGAAGAAAAGTTAGCAGAAGCCCTTCAAATTGTCAAGGAGATGGAAGACATGGCAGATGAGAGTGAGGAAAGTGTGGCACAGGAGGAACTGGAGACTAATATCTCGATCGAAGAGGTTCCCATCGAGGAAATAGATCGGGAGCAGAATTATAGTCCACGGGGCCCCCTCACACGGAAACAACGGAGACTGGCAAAAAAGGCTCTTAAAAATAAATCCCCTACAACAGGCTCTTTGCCTCTTTCGGAGAGAAGTGGCCCGGCGATGGAAACTCGATCTAAAAAAGCCCGGAAAAGGATGAGGAGGGCGGCGATCCGGATGGCAGAGAAAAAAGGTCCTCTGGCAGATTGGTTGAAACCCAAAGTGAAGCAAAATGAGGAGAACCTCGATATCACTACTGGGGAGATCTCTGAAATAGAGTGTGAAGCAAGCATAATCACCCAGCATGATACCTCATACGAGAGACGGTCATTAAGAGAATCATTGGAACCTATATTGTCAGAGAAAACGAAGGATATCCAGACTAACCACACGAATCGCATTTGCCTTATAAAGAACCTATACCCAAGGGATAACCACTCCTGGCTGGCACGATCGGAGCTACTGACCAGGCTATATCATATCCCCCAACTCCGAGTATTAAAATCAGAGGATTTTCTATTTGTTGAGCCACTATCGGGCCCTAATTCTAATGTCTCTGCTCTACACTGCGTGTTTCTGAATACCGCCCAACTACTTAGAGAACATGAGGAAGAGCTGAAAGCAGTGGACATCGCTATTGATGTGGATCTGCAGGAGAAAGATCCTACAGCAATTCCTGAAGTCACAGATATAACTCCGAATCTGGAAAATGACCCCAGCCGGGTGGTAGGGGAAAACCCACTTCTGGCTGAGGTACAACAAGTAATTAAGTCTCTACTGGAGACACTTTCGCAGCTGGTGCACAAGCATTGAAGCCTATCTTTAATATCCTGGAATTGTAGAGGTTTCTCCCATCTACTCAGGGCAGAGGGATCGGCAGATCTTTTATTCCAGCATAGCTTTATAGGCCTACAAGAGACCTGGGCCCGGGAACCCCTGTTTTTGGATGGTTATGTTATACACCAATCACCGGCACACCGGGGAAGCAAAGGACGCCCGTTTGGCGGCCTACTTACGGGGATTGCAAACTACATGCTGTCACGCAAAATTCAATGCCGAGCTGAGGACCAATTGTTGGCCGTAGAGGTAGCGTACCCTCAAGATAAGAGAAGTGGTAAGCTCTTGCTTATCAACCTCTACAATCCCCCCGGCGCAGGTGTAAGAGACGAACTGCAAGAGGCCATAGTGGACCTACTGTCCTCCTGGACAATGGGACCAAATAATGCTGCAGTAGTAATAGCGGGGGATTTTAATTGTCATATGGAAGATGAAACTACTATTTTCACTAATCCAGACCTCAGCGCTAGATGCAGGATGACCCATGGAAAGAGAGAAAAGGAAGGCCTAGGGTGGTTGCAATTATTTGATGCTTGGGACCTTGCTATGATCAACGGCCGCACCACGGGTGACAGGCCGGGGAAGCACACTTGGTCCAAAGGATCATCTCGGAGTACTTTGGACTATATATTTATGTGCCCCCTGATGCAGACTAGAGTGGCTGATATGTGGGTAAAGCCCAACAGCTGGAGTGACCATGCGGCAGTATTATGTTCATTTAGGACTCCGATTCCTGACACTCCCAAGCTAAATATCGGAAGTATTGCAACCAACGGTGCAGGAAATAGAATTATTTGGTCTGAGAAGAATGTCAAAGCGGCATCAGAAGCGTTAAAGTGGGATACAGAAGAGAGTGGATGGAATTTCCTGGATATGTCTGCTAATGAAATAGAAGAGTGGATATCAGGTTTCTCAGGCCATCACGCAGCAACCAAAAAGGGATATGCTATGAAAGAAGGAAATGAGCCTCGCCCATATAACGGGAAAATTAGAGATGCCAAGAGAAGACTGAGAAGATTGATACGTAGCCTTAAAAGTCAGAATCTCTCTGAAATCTTATACCAACAGAAACTAAGATCAATTAAAAATCGATACAGGTCGGAGGTGAAAAGCATCAAGTTAACGGAGAGGAATGGAGGCTATCGGCGACTCATTGAAACAATTTGCTCTAGAAACTCCCGAAGCATCTGGGCACTTTTAAATGAAAATAGAACTAAGGCCAAAGGCTCAGTTGCCAATTCAATAAGTAAGAAAGTATGGGAGAAATTTCTCCAAAATCGCAATATGGAAGAAGAGGGGCCAGTAAGTCGGCCTATGGGGAAACCTCCAATCATTCAACCCTTTGATGTTTCACCTGGGGCAATACTCAACAAAATTGCTACCCTTAAATCTTCCAGAGCCCCCGGACCTAACGGGCTAGCGAATGTGGTGGTAAAAAGTAACCCGTTCTTCTGGGCAGAGTTATTCTCTGTACTCTTCAATAAGGTATTTGCATTGGGGGAAATCCCTCGATCTTGGCAAAAGGCTATTTTGATCCCGGTATATAAAAAAGGCAACCGTACAGATCCAAGTAATTATAGATTGCTATCCATGCTGGATGTGTCTGGAAAATTGTTTGCCTCCCTTCTACTAAGCGAAATGCAAAAGTGGGTGGAAGACAAGCAAATACTCAGCATATTTCAATGCGGTTTCAGGAGGGATTTCTCGACCTCTCATAACCTTTTTGTAATGGACGTTCTGCGTACGAGAGCACTTAGTAAGATTCAGCCCCCAATGTACGCATTGTTCATAGATTTTAAGGCCGCTTTTGACTCAATCCCTAGAGCTAGGCTTTGAAACAAATTGGAAGCACTGGGCTGCCCCACAGGTCTGTTATAATATCTCAGACTACTCCATCGAGACACATCGGTAAGCCTCCGACTTAATCAGGAGGGGCAGGCGACCCAAAATGTGACCCAAAATAGAGGGGTGAAGCAGGGTTGTGTTACAGCCCCTCTCATCTATAATTTGTATGTACACGACATCCCGGCGACACTTGCGAAGGTTAATAATTGTCCACCAAAACTAGGCGAGGTGACGTGTGTAGTCTTGGCGTATGCAGATGATCTGGTGGTCCTTGATAACACCATTGGTGGGCTCAGGCGTTCTGCACATGTCCTTTGGGAATATGCTAAGATCAATGGCCTGACCATCAATCTGCAGAAGACCAACGTATTAAGATTCACTAAGAAAAGAGTTACCCGTGTGAATCTAATAATACATGAACAGATAATTCTGTACGCCCCTTCCTACCGCTACCTGGGAGTAGAAATAGAGCCCCTAGGAGACTATGCGCTCTGCAAACAGGGCCGGAACATCAGGGCCCTCCAAGTGACTGCACTTATTGCATCTTTCACCAACAAACAAGGGGGCTTCACTCTATGGGGAACACGTCACCTCTATATGCAAGTCTTTGCCCCCATGGTCATTTATGGCCTGGAATCATTGCTGACGGTAAATTTGGCGTGGCTACAAGTGCTAGAAGGAAAGTTCTGGCGGCGTATGTTGGGGCTTCCCCCGGGGGTGCCAATGGCCTTGATAAGACTAGAGTTGGGCCTTCCATCACTCAAGGCTATGGTGCTGAAAAAAAGAGCTGGGTTCTACCTTAAAATGACAAGTGACTTCCCAAATCCCCTACTAACGGCTCTACACCAGGAACTAAGTAAAAAACTCACCACCTCATCCCTATATAAAGATATGGGAAAATTCCTAAATGAAATTGGCTGGACGCACAGAGGGAGAAATGTGACTAAAGAAATGCTAAATGCACTGGGGAAAAAGGTGGACCTTTGGGATTGGCTAGAGAACTTTGCCCATCTAGACTCCCTTAAATCTTACCATTTTGTGAACTATAGAGTATATAAGTTCATGAAACCACAGGACTATCTTTTCCTTTGTCCAACTAGAAAACTCCGCCGTTTCATTATCCTATTCAGACTGGAACAATTGCCTACCTTATCTAAAATAGGAGCAAGAGAAAATATACCTACAGCTGAGCGAACTTGCCGAATATGCAAATCTCCTGTGTGCCTAGAGACCGCTAGACATGTACTAACGCAATGTAGAGCACTCAAGAAGACTATTGTCCATTTTTTGGGTGAATTTGTACATGATCTGCTTTATATACCCAAATTCAGGTTTTGGCAGTACTGTACCAACACATCGAACATGCATTTATTCATAGCCCTGTATAATGTCTGGCAACAGATAGAACATGAAGTGGAAACTTGAGTGAACTGTAACATTGATTTTTACGTAGTGACTTGAGGGTGTCTGCAAACCCACCAAAGCCGTTTAAAAATTATGTAATTAATAATATGAAGGTCTTTAGTGACCACATCTATTTCTCTTCTATTTAGACTCTCATTTTCTCTTATTTTATTTGATTTGCATTTTGATGCAGATGTTATTCATAGTGATCTTTGATGTGTTGATTTTATGCATATGATTTCATATATATGTATGATTTTTCATGTCTATTAATATATGTGTAAAGTTTGAATTTATTTTCATACTATATCACATTAAAGAATTTCAATTTCCAACCACGAAAATGCATGGCAAACTCCCCGCGCACCGCTCATAATACACGTACCCCTCTCGCGCTAGCGAAACTGCGTGGGGAGTTTCACATGCAATTTCACTGGGCGAGCGGGGTACGTGTATTTCTGGGGGTGCGCGGGGAGATTCACACGCGATTTCACTGGGCGAGCGGGGTACATGTATTTCTTGGGGTGCGCGAGGAGTTTCACATGCGATTTCGCTGGGCGAGTGGGGTACGTGTATTCTGAGGGGTGCGCGGGGAGTTTCACACGCGATTTCGCTGGGCGAACGGGGTACGTGTATTTCTGGGGGTGCGCAGGGAGTTTCACACGTGATTTCGCTAGGCGAGCGGGGTACATGTATTTCTGGGGGTGTGCGAGGAGTTTCACACGCGATTTTGCTGGGCGATCGGGGTACGTGTATTCTGGGGGGTGCACGGGGAGTTTCACACGCGATTTCGCTGGGCAAGCGGGGTACGTGTATTTCTGGGTGTGCGCGGGGAGTTTCATCCTGCGATTTTGCTGGGCGAGCGGGGTACGTGTATTTCTGGGGGTGCGCGGGGAGTTTCACACGCGATTTCACTGGGCGAGTGGGGTACATGTATTCTGGTGTGCGCAGGGAGTTTCACACACGATTTCGCTGGGCGAGCGTGGTACGTGTATTTCTGGGGATGCACGGGGTGTTCCACATGCGTTTTCTCTAGCGCAAGAGGGGTACATGTATTCTGAGGGGTGCGCGGGGAGTTCCACACGCAATTACTCTAGTGCAAGAGGGGTACATGTATTCTCAGGAGTGCACGGGGAGTTTCACACATGAATTGGCAGTGTGGGTCCTCTCAGGTGGCCCTCTCCCCCCTCCCCAGGCTCTGCAGGCAGCCCACACCACAGGGGACTACCCTGCACCTCTAGCCATGCCTCACAGGCAGCCCATCCACCCTGGCCATGCCCCGCAGGGAGCCCATCCACCCTGGGCATGCCCCCCAGCCAGCCCACATGTCACCATGCACTAGTGAGCACCGACTCATGTCCCCCTGCACCCCCACCCACCCAGCAGTGACGGGCACCTGCCAGCAGGCCCCGACTCATGTCCCCCTGCACCCCCACCCACCCAGCAGTGACAGGGACCAGCCAGCAGGCCAAGACTCATGTCCCCCCCAACATGTCATCATGATCCGCAATCGTGGCCCTTATGGCCACCCAAATCCCACCGCATGCCACCCCTGCCCAAAGAACCAACCAAGTATCACTCACATTGAAATTCCCTTTACATGATACAACCCAAATGGCAAGTATGTACATCAACACATGTCTGTCACACACACGCAATGGGTGCCAGTGAATGTGAAAACCCACATTGTGACATGCATGAAACCAATGAGAGAATACCACACATTGAAGTGTCAGGTGTCTTGACCCATGTTCGAATTATTATGCTACAACATTTGGTGCTGTGGGCTTTGAAAATCCAAGATGGCCGAAAAGCCCACATTTGCGCCAGAATCCAGGAAAACCGTGCAGTTTTGCGCACACCAAAATGGTCGCCTGACCTGCCACTCACCAGTGAGAGCGTGATGGGCCAGAAGCGCCATGAGTGAAATGTGGTGCCAAAGGAAAAACAGCAGTGCCTGTTAGCTCAAAAAGCGCTTTGAAATCACCTTTGTTTCTCTGAAATGCAAGCTCAAAATTGCAAGATATTCAAAAATCTCACTGAACACCAGCAGACATTTGGCAGAATGTAGTCTTGTGTGCATACAAAATCTGGAAAGATGAAGAGCCTAAAACAATGTTTATAACAAAACTGGCTGAGCTGTGGATGTCAGCAGCTTAAGTGAAATTGGACTTAAAGCCACTAAAATCAAAATGTTTAAAATAAATGAGTGATTTACTTTGGAGTGTCAAATAGGTTGCAACTGTTTAAATGTCATAGTTTTGAACTTAGAATCAGCGTTCTAGCTGCATGTGTAAAAATTGTAAGTTTGATTTGAATGAATAAAACTGGAACAAAAGTGACTTTTAGCTGAAGCCTGGCTTGAAGAGATTGAATTCTGCCCGGGAACTACCCCCGACAGGAGTTGAAACTTGCCCAGCAACTGCATTCCCAGGCCTGGCCTGTCTTCTCCTGCCCCCACCAAAAGGAGATTACACCTCTCTGATTGAATTAGGGGAGGGGTACCTGGGGCTGCAGGAAAACAGAACAATGACCTTTCCTTGGCTCAGGCAAATGCTAAATTAGGGGTCGTAAATGGTTTCCTCTTGGAAGGAAATGGGAGGGGCTCGGCCTTTGGGAGCCACCTGAGCTAGAGGCGGGGACAGACAGAAATTCCCCCATGTGCTTTGGAACCTAAACCACACCCATCTGGGCCAGAGCATAATTTTAAAAAGATGGATAATTCATAGTACGGAAGTGTCAACATTATGTGAATAATATCATTATTCCTGTGATTTTTCTGTGCACATTTTAAGAGGTGTTAGGACTCTGTGGTATGTTCTAGGGAGTAGTAGCGGAAAATAGGGTGTTACTCCAAGTGTCTGTATGTTAAAAATCTGACACTTCATCATCTAATGCCCATATTCCTTGCGCACATTTGTGTAAATTCTGGCAAAGTTTAGAGGTTGTGTTCTGGATGAAAAGGGCAGAATTCTGTCAGAAGTGGACACAACATCTTACAAAGACAGGGATCGGATGGTTTGGTGCTACAGAAAATATGTTAACTGGACATAAAATATTAGAAAAATTGTACATAGATAAATACGCATTTGGATCAAAAATAGATTTGTGTGCAAATTGACAAGGGGAGGATCCTCTGACCCATAAACATACCTCATCACAATGACACTCCATTTCCTTCCCCCAATCAAGGGAGAGATGAGAACTTGGCCAATGATAAATTGTGAGGGGCAGGCTTAGTTATGCCCACACACACACCCATTTTCAAAAGACATAAAAAGAGCCACTGAGACCCAGGTAGAGACATTCACTTCTCACTTCAAACTGATTTCTTGCGAAGCGCTTTGCTGGGAGACTCCAGACTTCAAATCCAGACAGATCCAGAGACCAGAACTTAGAATACAGACTCCAGAACTTGAAGCAGAGGGGCCAATCCACAAGCTGAATCCTTTTCAGCAGGCCTCAAAATCTTTTGCAAACTATTCAACAGCCGGGCTGTGCTGTTTGATTCTGGCTCGAACCCTGTGCCAGAACCCAGAAAGCAGTGCTGTATCCAGAGAGACCCAGACCCGACCGCTGTGCAGTGCCAAGAACTTTTGCCAGAACCAGAGACCAGACCAGACCGCTGTGCAGTGCCGATAGCAGACCCAGACCAGATCGCTGTGAGCAGAACCAGTACCAGAGACCGTCTGTGGTGAGTGAAGCCCAAACCTGACCAGACCTTGACGGCCTATTTCAAATTTATGGTGTGAGTACTTAGTCAGAACTGTGCAAAACCAATCTCTTAGTCTAAAATAATCTAATTGAAACCATTTCCACCGATTTAGAACTGCATCATAGAAATCGTGTGTTCATTCTGTGATTTCAAACCTGTGAAAGTGTAATTTGCCATTCTGAATCATTATTTCATTTCTGAAAATCTACCTCCACAAAATCGTCCGTATCTTTTGAACCGCGTGTGTTAGGAACGAGATTTAACTTTCATTTTAAAGCTAGGATCCTCGGCTTTCTACTCCTTATAGTTTTCCTGTAATCGCGCTCGAAGCACTCGGAAAAAGTGCAGCGAATTGCAATTTGAATCAAATTTCTCCACCTGTCAAAATCGCTGTCTTTTGCTTGCAACTGCTGAAATCCTTTTTCAACCTGATAATGCCTCATGAATCACTGATAGTGTTGACCTGAATATCCCTCATGAATCACTGATAGTGTTGACCTGAACCAATCTTAAGTAGCTATCACCTACCCTGAATCTCCTATAGGGAATTAAAATCATTTTTAGCATATTTTCACTTCTTTGCAAATCACATTTAAAGTATTTTTGCCTGTGTTTTAAAATCATCCCTGTTGCTCTGCTCTAAGCTTGCTAGGGGGGAACTGAATTGGTATTGCATTTGATTGTATTCCTTAAAATTGTGTGCTCTCCTTCCATCTCCTTATATTGCATAGGGGGGGAGTGAATTGTCAAAAGAAAAAGTGATCATATTATCTCTTGTGGAAACCATCTCAGTTATTTCTGTGCTGCATTCTTTTCCATCATTGCATTTCCTTGAACCCATAAAAGCATTCTCAGCTAATTTATCCTCTCTATACCAACTCTTAAGTAATTAAAAAAGTGTGCTAGTATAATACTATCCATTGTTGATCACTGTCATATTCATAAGTGTGCTATCAAATATTAATTTATTTATACAAGTGTGATATATATCTTGTTTAATTTTTCAATAAATCTTTTAATTTGCAAAACAAACCTACTTCTTGGCTCAGTGAGGTCAGGGGGATTCAAAGAGAGGGGCGTTATACAAGGGTTTATCATCCAGATATATGAACTTGTCATAAAAATATATAAATAAGGGCTTCATTGGGCATCCCAGACTAGACACTGATTTAGTTGGAGTACTGAATTGAAGTCGCTTAACAGAAGTATGAAACAAAAATGTATTGAGCACAAAATGAAGGGAATTAAATGAAAACGCACAATAATGGAAATAAGAAATAAAATGCAGCATGTCCCAAGATGGAAAAAAATATATGAAATCAGAATCCAAATAAATCCAAATGAAAATGTGTCCAAACTGTCCGTCCATCCAAGCAAATCAAAAGGGAAAGAAATAAGTAAAATCCATTGCTCCATGTGAAATAAAAAAATAAAAAAATGATGATAAATCCACTGTTCAACTATATACAAATAACAAATCCAGGGTCCATGAGCCCAACTATTGAAATGAAACCTACAAAAAGGACTACCTAATAAAGAACTATCTACAAGAAGGTGGGGCATAGTCCAAGCTCCCCAAATGAAAGAAAAACATAAATGAAACCTAACACTAACTAACTATATACAATGGCGGCTGGCAAGTCCTATGGCTCACTTGTTGATTTCCCGGGCCAGGGCATCATCGAACTCCTGTTCAACGTCCTGGAGGTTGGCCTGTTCCCTAGCCCCGAGGTCTTGCAGAGAAAACACCATGTCCACCTCCAACTCCCTGCAAATTCCCTCGAGGCGCTCAACCCACCTCAGCGCCCTGCGCATGGAGTTCTCCGCCCCGCCACTGCTCCGCATCTATCCGCTGGTCCAACCGCTGCCACACAGAAGAGACACCCGTTCCAGGGTCCTCCTGCCCTCCGGCCAATGCCTGCCCCTCTGATGTTGATGGCCCCGAGACATGATGGCTTCCACGTTGAGCCTGCCGCTGGCTCTGACGCAACTGCCTCTGCCAGCATAACAGCATCCAGGCTGATGGAATCCACCGGCGCCGTCGTGCACGTGTCCTGCCCGATGCTGCCGGCACATCCTCCAACTTCTGGGGTCCAGTTGCTGGGGTGTCCACCCCTGCTGGACCTTCGACTGGCAGGGATGGGATCTCCACCGAGCTGGCTGCGTTGGTCAGGGCAGGTCCACAGGGGGCCCTGCTGGCATCTGGGCCGGAAGACTGCATGGAGAATGACTGGCGCATAGTCTCCACAGAGGAAGAGAGGGCCGCCAGAGTGCTCGACACATGTACGAAACCCCGACCAAGGACCCTCTCAACTGTGCCACGTTGGCACGCAGCTCTTCGTGATGACGTGCGTGCTCCCCCCAGGAAGCACGCACCTCATCACGAATGTCATGCGTTCGCAATGCGACACCAATCAGGACGGTCTCCATACGGTCACAGGTCCCCTCGACCGCAGGTAGAGGAGTGTCAGATGATGTGGACCTCTCCCCTAACTGCGGAGGGGGCCTGGGATGGGGCATCCCTGCTGGTGCATGGTGGTGCAGTCACAGTTTCAGGGACAGTGACATGCACAGGCCCCTCCATGGCGACCTGTGCTGCCTCCTGCCCCTGGACTGCACCACTTGCACCAGTGGTAGCACCCCCACCAGGCCCCATGTGCAGCTCAGTTGCAGCCTCCTCCTCTGTGGAAGGAAACCACCAACCTGGATGGCCCCACACCGTCTTCTGCCGTTGCAAGCCCCTGTGGGGGCTGACCAACCCCTTCCGCTGCAGCCATAGTGGCAGACGCGGCACCAGTCCCCTCGCTTCCGGATGATGGTAATTCTAGGGAGGTTGACTGGGCCTTGCATCGCTGGCCGGTGGAGGCATCCCCACCGCTTTGCTCCACAGTGCCGTCTCTGCCCTCTTCTTCACTCACCGCTGTGTATAGGGAGACATAGAACACAAGCATCAGGGTACTGTACAATAGTCCCCTAGACAGGAAGCAATAGCACATGAGTGGCACTGTCAAACGTCACTTCCATCATGTACCTCCACAACACATGGGTCAGTGCAGGCAACACACATGCAGTAACAGGCATGGCACATGCAAAGAACATTTGCATTCATGTCCAAAGAACTGTTGAAACATACGATGGTGGCTCAAAACTCACATGCATCATGGCTCATACTCATCACATGCGCACATATCACCGTAGTTTCATCCATCTGGCCTCGTACACCCCAGACACAGTGGAGACAAGGATGACTCGGCTGCCTCAGTGAATCGCAACATAGTCACAGACATGTGTCATGCATCCATGGCGTTTACAAGTCACACACTCAGACACATAGACATGTACACCATACATGTCCTTGACAGCAGCACCCATCTCTCACACCCCATCCATGTCCATCAACAGAGACAGGCATGCATTCATTTGTGCACTCAGCATGTTGCCCCGCAAGTAGCATTGTAACACATGCACCATCCATGTGGTTCACGCATGACTGGTCTCACATGCAGCAGCATGATGTCCCTGCACACACACATCCATACATGGCCAATGTCACACATACAGGTAAGTAGCTGACTACCAGCACACTGCAACATGCCCTGTTTTACACAGCAATGCATGGCCACTTACCGCTCAACTCCAGACGGGCCTGCATCTTGAGGATCTGGTGGCGAAGCACTGGGCAAATGCGCTCCAGGACCCTCATCTGCTGGTTGGTAAACTGGCCCCGGGGCCCCACTGCATCCACTGCCTCTAAGAGGCGCCGGGCCTTCTTGAGGGTCCTGTACTTGTAGTCCTCCCAGCACTTCTGGATGTGTTTCAGGTCACGGGGTGCAACCCCCTCCACGTTGATGGCACCCACTATGTCCGTCCAGATCCTCCTCTTCCTTGTCGGCGCGCGGTGCTGTGAAGAGGGCATCATACTGCCCCAGGACTCGCTCCACCAGGATGCCAACTTCTTCGGAAGTGAAGCTGGCAGCCCTCTGCCTCTCTGGCTGGGGGTTGCCACTGGTGCCGGAAGATGTTGTGTTGGACATGGCAACCCCCGAGGCAGGTGTGGGTGGGCAACGGGTTCCTGGGGCTGGGCTGTGGAGTGATGGAACACCAGTTGGGAGTCTTCTGTTCCAGCAGAGGTGGTCACTGCAACTGGACCCCTGCAGATGGCAGATGTGCAGGCACCAAATGGCAGGACACGGTGGCAGCAGGTAGCAGCAGATGGCTTGTTGGAGGCTGCTCAGTGCTCTTGGGGGCAGGAAAATGGCCTTCTGGGCAGGAGCATGGTCTTCCGTGTGTTGTCGCGTGGCAAGCTTGATACGGAGTGATTTGGCACGTGAAAAAACTGCAAGTCAGCGTGTAATTCGAGGAAAGGCCCTTAGCACGTAAGCGCGTCTGTGATATTACGCGTGCAGGCGTTCCCCGCGTGATGGGTACGTAGTGAATCAGCACGTGAATAAAAGACACATCTGCGTGTGAATGCGTGTGATCCTAGGAAAGGGCCTAAGCGCGTAAGATAAGTGACGCGCACGCACGTGTCCCTCAGCACGGGTTAAAGGTGAGTGTGTCCCAGCAGTTCACTGTACGTGCCTTTCGTGGAGACCAACGTGCGTGTTGCTACTTCGTGTTGTTTTGCGTGCCATCACAACTTCACAGCGGATCAAGGACGTATCTATTTTTTTTGGTGGGGGTATTGGCCATGCTTGTTTTTCATTATCACACTAGTCTGACTGTGAGTCGTGCACGCTATTTTTCCCACTGCGGCTGCCCCAGTGTATCGCGTACCCATTTTCGAGGTCATAGTAGCCTGCGTGTCCCAGGCGTACGTGTTTTTCATGTCCCTGGGTGCCACCGCGTACTTTGGGAGGTTAATTCCACACACGTGGGCTACCGGGGTTGCGTGCACGGTTTTACAGAGTTTTGGGGTGCCTGAGCATTGCGTGACCCGTCACTTCATCACTGGGGTCACATACAGCCTTGCAGGTGCAGGGGTGCTGTTAACATCTTGTATCCCACCCCAATTGCCCAGTAAAATTGTCGTGTACCCCTCCCATTGGCACTACTCCATCTGTGCCGGCACTACTCCATCTGTGCCATGGTTGGGAGGCCACTTAAGGTGAGGAGTGCCTCAGCTGGGCGTACTCCACATGGTGGGCATGGTCAGGGACGTGGCTGGGGTAACCAGGGAGTAGGGGGACTCCAGGGTGGCTGTAGAGGGGGAAGAGGCAGGGGTGCGGCAGCTCAGCACGATGTTGTGCCACATGTTGGTGCAGTCATGCCACCACCTCCTGTGGCTCCAGGAGATGCAGTTCTTGCATCTGACACTGGCGCCCATGTGACCCGGCAGTCCATTTCATCGACTGCCACGGGCCCAAGGGTAGTGGTATCTGCAGGTGCAGCTGTCTACACCACCACCTAGGCTCAGGATCTGCCAGTGGATGCTACGTTGGCACTTGAAGAGTCCATAGAAGAATTCCAGGTGGTCAGGAGGGGACACCGTAGGTCCACGCAGGGATGCCCTGACAGAGGCACGTGTCCCTGGGGCAGCAATGTCATCTGCTGCCCCGACCAGCTGGGTGTTGGTAAGTGCAGGGGCAGATGCAGCGGACACGACCCCGGTTGTGAGTCTACCAACCAGGACAGTCCTGGACAATGAGCCTGGCACAGCGGATGTGGCTGCGCAGGGTCCATTCCAGGGCACCCATCAGCCACTGACGCAAGTCAGGGGTTCACTCCATGTTCCACCTGCCACTCCCTCAGCTCATTCCACCAGCGCCACTACTCATCAGGGCGGCATTTGCCAGCCAGGGTCCGGACCAGCGTCCAAGAGGAGGAAGGTTACACCAGCAGTAGAGGCTGGGACCCCAGACACAGCTACGGCCTCCAGCAAGTCGAGGAAGAAGCCTTTCTGCAAGCAGGAACTGGACTTCCTCATGGACTACGTGTGGGAACACAACCGTGACATGCTAGTGGGGCCGAAATGTCAAACTATGGCTGCCCATCGTAATACCCTCTGGAAGCAAGTTGCGGATAATGTGAGTGCATTCGGCCATGAGGTGCGCACAGCGCAAGAGTGCAAAAAGCGTTGGAATGACCTCAAATGCAGCATTAAGGCAAAGCTTGCCTCAAATTACAACATGACTCTGTTGACTGGCGGTGGGCCAGCACCTGAGGAGGAAGACCTCACTCTGCACGAGGCACTCATTGCGGCGTTCATACCAACAAAATTGGTCGAAGGAGTGGGAGAGATGCCGGACTTTGCTGCCCCGTCCAGTGAGTGTTGTTGCCTGTTGGTTGACAACATGTGTGTTTTGGTTGTGTGATGTGTTGTGCTTGACTGCCACAGCATGTCAGGTGTACATGGTTCTCATGTGCAAGTAATGCAATGCTTCTATGATACGTGCCTGCTGTGCAGGATAGTGGACATGTAGAGCAGACAGGGACTGTCCTCACCACCACACTTGCACCCTAATCACATGCTAGTCACCCAGCTGCCCCTACAGTCCATGTTCCAGCTCAATGGCCCTTCTGCATGTAGCCAGGGGTGTGTTTCCTCTCAGCACTGGGACTATGTCATTGCATGACTGACGTGCATGTGTCCTCTGCATGCATGCGGGTAATCCACGTAGACATGCTCCTTTGCCCCTCCACCAACCCTGTGCCCCAATTTCAACATTGCACAGGTGTGCATCACGTTGGTGTATTGCAATGGCCTGTTCAAGACTCCTGTGTACATGCAAACTTCCACCAGCCAACCTGCCAAACACATGCAATGGTGTACATCCTCTGCACTTCATGCAGGTAGTCTCACTTGGACTGTGCAGATGGCAGATGCTCCACTGGCACATGATTTCCCATTCATGCTCCATGTGTAGTCCATGCATGCCCCTATGTGTTCATGACTGGATGATCATTGTAGTACGTGTCCAGGATGACCTACATTTCTTTGCTGTTGATCATCCATTCCATGCCCACTCTGGCTCAGTCCTGCACCACACACATGTTTAGAGTGTCAGTCTGTGCGGGACACAGGCCTCCCCCGTTTCAGGCCCACTGACTCTGTTCAACTGGTGTAGGGGCTTCTGCACACATGTCTGTACTACTGAGGGGTCATCATATGTCCTGCTGACTGTCCCATCATCATCTGCTGTGTTGTCAGTTGACTCAGATGATGCAATTGATGCTAGACAGCACTGTCTGCCAATGCACAGGTCTCTGGTCGCCCTTTTGCTGCCATGCAATGCATCCCTAAATTTTCACTTAGGGGGGGGTTTGCTTGTAGCCATGCAAAACATTGCATGCACATTGCACGTGATGCCTGGACTTGCCCTTGCACTGCCTTCAAGTCAATTGATAAACATCAGGATGTACTTGTTCATGCAGATAGTGGATAACGTACACATGTCCTGCACTGCATCAACACACTTCTGAGCTGTGTTACATCGTTCTACATGCCTAGTCCCTGATGCTATGTCAAAGTGACCTTGTATGCATGCCAGGTTCACATTTGTGTGTGACATGTGTGCTTCATGTGTTGTCAGTCTGTGTGATGTCTGTGTGTGTGTTATGTGCTTCTGACATGTATACTAATGTACATTTTCTCCACTTTCCAGATGATGACGCAATGGAGCCAGAGGATGGTGTTGTCATGTCAGACACAGGTTTGCTATCACACCAGCAACCCGGCACAAGTGGGGGTCGTGGGGTGGTAGACCATGAAAACCCACATGTGTTACAGACCATCTTGTCTGTGGCAGGCAATGAGCCCAGACGATCACTCTGACGACAATGTTGAGTTGGATGCGCATCGCGTCCATTCGTCTGGGGTGAGTGATTCTGATGTGGACGCCCCCCTGTCCGCGACACCTGCACTGAGGGGCCAGACGGTGGTGGGACCTCTGCCTGTGGTGGATCGGGATGCAGGGTCACCCTGCACACCAGTCGCTGATGTGCCTGGGACATCACGTTGACGGGGCATGTAGTCCTGCAGCCGCGGGCGGTGCCAACCTGACAAGGATGGCCGGTCCTTGGGACCCACAGGTGTCAAGCCCAGAAATGCAGTGTCCGCGCGCCACCGAGGTATACTGATTGGGAGCAAGACATGACTGCCAATTCAGAATGCCAGGGGGCAGCTGTAGAAAACATTGCTGTGAGCATGGAGTGTGTGGCTCAATCCGTGCTCCCCCCTGCTAGGCAGATGCTTCTCCAGCAGCGGGCAGCACAGTCCACAGCCCGCTCGCTCAGGCTGGGCGTGGCAGCCTCAGACAGGGCACACCAGGCTGAAATGTTGTCTTTGCATCAAGCAATTTCTGCTCATGCAGAGGCACACATAGAGGCCCTGAGGGCTGAGTATGAATCCCTCAGATCCACTCTAGGTGTCCTCTTGATGTCCCAGAGTGAGCGGTCAGAGGAGAGGTTTGCGCAGCTTGAGTGTACCATCTCGGCTGAGCTACGTGCTTGCCGGGAGGTGCATTAGTTGTCCAGCCAGGCCACGCAGGAAGAACTCTGTGTTACACGTGCTACCTTGCAAGAGGAAGCACACGTATCACGAGAGGTTCTGCATGCTGACCTACGTGTCATCGCCACACAGAACCAGGCTCACCCGTCCGGCAGACTTGCTGCCGACCAGGGGCAAGCTGCGCCTCGGCATGGTCAGGCTCCTGTACCACGTCTACCTTTTCAGGAAGAGATTGACTCGGACGACGAGATATCTCCCACACAGGCCGGGCTGTGCAGGAGTTGAGCCCATGGAGGTTTTTGTTTTGACTCAACATCATCGCATGTGAGTGTTCAGCTGCACCCTGTACCTCCCCCCTCCTGGATCCCCCCCCCAGGTTGTATGTGGCCATTTTTGATTTTTCATTTTAGTTTAGTTAGTTAAAATTGTTTTTGATAGTTAGTTTAATTAGGTAATGTAGGTTTTTTATAGTTAGTTTAATTAGTTAATATAGTTTAAAATTGCTTGTCTATTGTGCATTCATGTGACAGTGTGGTGCTTTGTGGCTTTTGAAAGCATTCACTGTCTGTTCCAGCTGGGCCCTTCAAGCTTGTCTCATGTATGTGTTTGCAGCTTGGGGTCCTGACTCACATAGGCCACTCCTGCTTCCCTTATCCATGGGCTCGCAAGGATGGTTCGGTGTTACATTCATTTACACAAGGGCTTTGGACTGTCATATCTGTGGACTGTCTGCTGCTGTACTACTTGTGTTAACACCCCTAGTGGGGATTGTGGGGGTTTTATCCACGGCATGTCTTTATTAGAATTGGGTGGGTTCATGATTGATGTGTCTTTTAATTGATATACATTGTGCTGTATGTTCATTTTATTTCCTGTACATGTGCTTCATGCACGTCATGCTGTAGACAGTGGCCGGCACCCTTTGCCTGTCAAAGCCACACTGATGGTGGGAGGAATTCTGATGTAGGTGTCTGACATGGCCCAGTCACAACCAGCATGAAGAGACACACACAGGGAACTTTCCTGCGTTAAGTATATGTTTTGTGCCCTTTCTGCAGGAGAATGAGCCTCCAGACCACCTTTCCCAGCAGACATGGGCCATTGTACGACATACAGCTGGCCACGTTTGGTGGGGCAGACATGCACATGTGTGCACAAGCAGTGCCAAAGGGCTTGTGCTCAGACAGCCAACAGAAGCAGACGTGTTTCCAGGAGCTCAAGGCAAGGTGAGCATCGCAAGGGGGCCACACCGCAGCCAAGCTTCCATCAGGCCACTTGCACATGGATGCTAAGTAGCGCCACTGACTGGGAGCTAGGACAGATATTGTTGTTGAAGCGCACAGTACAGTTAAGATGCGCTGGGGGACAAATGGCAAGTTGATTACCAAGTTGTCAGGGGCACACGCAGGGGCTGTCACACATATCCTCCGGTCCACCCTGCTCCATAGAAGCAGAGTCATTGGCACAGTAGCGTTCCTAGCCAGTAAATGAAGCCGCACACAGGGACACCCAGCGAGGCACAGACTCGTGTGCAGTGCATATCATTTACATGTGCAAATTGACACGTGCACTACATATTTTAATCTGCGGATGCCAGAACACAACTAGTACTGGAGTCACACCTCGCTATACGCATCTAGCTGCTCACCCAGCGACCATTGTATGATGTGTGATTCTTGACGCATTGGTTTTCATTTGCCGTGCACCCACGTGCGCCTGCTTTACTGCATTGAGGCCAGCACTCACCCCAGAGATAAGTCTCTCTTTGGCTTGCATTTGACTCATTTGTTACAATGTGCATGATGAACATGTTTTGTCTGATTGAGTATGTGTTATTGTGAATAGTTGTATTTTGTATTTTCCCTTCTTTCCCTTGACAATCCTACACCCCTCTCCTGCCCCTCTTTCCAGTTATCCTGAATACCAATGCCTGTCCAAACAACATATCCCTGAACCTCCTACCCCACCGGGGTCTCAGAGGCCCGTGTAAGTTTGACCTTGCAGGCGCCCAGACCACGGAGGAGGTGGTTGGTTCGTGCCACTCCTGCATCTGGACACCGGAGCTGTGACACTACCCATCAGTTGGTGCATCGTCATTGTATATTGTGTACCGAAACATGGTACCCATCCTGTTGTGGCATCGTTGAACTGTGCTACCTTAGTTATTTTATCATTGTGCTTGGACCTGTGCTTGGACATTTTCTGCTACTTCAAGTCATCTACTGGAGACTCTTCCCGGGTTTATGGTTGCCTACAGGCTTTTTCCATGGTTTGTGGGTATGGCTCCTTGGAGTTCTCTGCGAATTGTTTTTTTTTTGCCAGTCAAAGTGGCCTCTGAGGGGGCTGGACACTATGTACACACAAGGTGGAACATGGAGACCAAGGGGTAGGGTGATGCTGTGGCCAGGTATACTTGAAGGAAGAAGGCTACATACCCCAGACACAGTTGATCAGTAGGTCATGGTGATGTGTGAAGGAGGGAGGGCCTTTTGTGGTTGGACAGTTGGCTTCGGCTACAGTGTTTTGGGCACTCTGACATTGTAATTGTGGGGTACTATGTACATGATGTCTTCTGCTGGTCAATGCCTGTTCCTGGGTTGTCTTTACTTTTCAGGTGTGAGGGGATTGGTGTGGTTTGACATGCTGGGGTGTACACATGGGCAATGTTCACATGTGATGTGTACAGGACACTGAGGATCACTTGATTTTACATGCATGTATTGAGTGCATGTCCCTTCTGACACACACAGTTGCACAATGATCCACCACATGTACATGCCACCTGTGCCCACAGATTGCCTACTGGGGCCCGCTGTGTCCCTGCAGCACATGACACAGGATACACGCTGCCACAATGATCCTGCACACTACTGGGGGGGCATATAGTAGCTGCCCGCCAGAGTGGTCAAGGGAGCGGAAGCGTGACTTGAGCACTCCGAATGTGTGCTCCACTATGCCCCTGGTTGCAATATGGGCAGCGTTGTATCTTACCTGGGATGATGTGGTGGGGTTCCGGAATGGCACTGTCCCCTGGAGTGGTGATAATGGTTGTGATTATTAGGGTTTGTGTATTGTTCTGTGTGTGACATGCATGCATGTGCACAGGCATTTGTACTCACCTAGGAGCCATGTGTTGCCATGCTACCCAGCTTCCAGGGCCCGGCTCAGGGCGGACATTCTGTATATGAAACTGTCATGGGTGGAGCCAGGGTAGTTTGCATAGACAGAGGTGATGATTCCCTTTGCATCGCATACAACCTGCACATTTATGGAATGCCAGTGCTTGCGGTTTCGATAGATGTGCTCAGTGGCCCTAGGTGGACGTAGGGCCACATGGGTGCAATCTATGGCACCGAGCACTTTGGGGAAGTGTGCCACCCGGTAAAAGTCCTGGACCATGGCCTGACTTTCTGTGGGTGTTCTGGGCATGTATATGTGCCTGCGGACTGAGGGGCGCGCAGTCATGATTGCCAACACCTGGTGTAGGCAGCGTGACTGCATGGCCTGTGAGACCCCCCACTATGGCAGTAGTCCGCTGAAATGACCCAGTGGCCAAAAAATGAAGGACATTGAGCCCCTTCTCTAAGGGGCTCAATGCTTGGGAGCACAGGGTGGGGGATGTAAGGTCATCTTCCCACTCCCTGACCAGGTCTAGGATGATACGAGGTGGAAACTTATAGCTGCCATAGAGCTGGTCGTCAGGCATCCCAAAAAGGCTGGTCCGGGGGAAAAATGCAGGCCCTGGCTTTTCTCCTCATCCTGCGGTGACCCACGATCAGTGATGCGACAGATGGTGCATTCATCGTAGCTGTATATACGTGTTTGTTGTTTGCACGCACTTTTATACTATGCGCGGGAACGCTTACGCCTGCCTTCCTGTGGCGGACGTGTTGACGCCTGTGTGCGTTTTTTAGCCTGCGCGTGATTCCCATATTCAATTCCATGAATACGTATTGTTCGCGTGCGTGTGGCCGTTCCATCTATTTCCCTGCAGTACTTCCCCAGTTACGCCTTCTTTTTCACGCGTTATTCCCCATTCCGCGTGTTACACCCCCGTGTCCCGTCCCCTTTTTGGTGTGTGCGCCAATGTTGAGCGCTTTCCCTGTGCGTGTCGCGCACAGCGTTCGGGATGTTGCAATGACGTGTGCGCCGATGTGCCCCAAGCACAAATTTAGCGCACATCCAGGGGAAAACACCCGCAGGCCCTTCCTTGAATCGCACTGATCTGATGGAGGGCGGCTTGGCACACAGCTGTTACTTGGTTAGACATAGAGAGAGAGGCAGATAGATAGATAGAATAACACCCATTAATATATATTAATAGGTAAACAACAATCACCAATGGGGTGACAGAACACAGAATGATGTCTTTAATACATTGGGACTAAGTTATGAGCAAACAAATGCAGCACAGAAACTAATACTTTTGGGTTGGTTTCAGATCAAATAGCACAATGGTTAGAAATTCCCCCTGCACCACTTCTCAACCTCCCAATAGGCAATGCAAAGATATGGAAGGAGAGAGCAGGTATTCAGGAATAGTGCAGGTCAAACAGTGTCTCACTTCCCCCTTCCCCCTTACACAGAAAGAGAAAAACAAAGTGAGCTTTTCAACTGTCAGGATGACTTTTAAAGTGGCTGAGCAAGAACTCTAAATGTGTGGAAAAATGCTTAAATTGTTGTAAATTCCTATGGGAGCCGCTTTGAACAGTTGCACGCAAACATAAGCAATGATTTAGTCAGCAGAACACATTTACAATCTTAAAATCCAAGTCGTAAGCAGTTTATATCTATTTTACCTGTATAAACATTTCGCAAAATGGAAATTTGCGGCAAACATTTCTGTGCGTGATATTCGCGATAATGGGAGAACTCTGGGCTCTATGGATAGATATGGATGTTAGCTACAAGTAGGAGTTGAAATTTCATTTCCTATCACAAAAACTGAGGGAGTTATAGCGATTTTAGTAAAGGTTGTTTTTGCAAGATAGACACGAGAATGGAAAGAGGCTTTAGTTTTAAAATCAGAAAATATTGGCTATGGACTAAAGCATCAAAGCTAAGTCACCAGGACGGCACAGGTAAGAGTCAGGAGTGACTCGCAAATCAGTCCTAGTTCCTCGCTGTCCACCTTGGAGTGCTAGGCTGGTCACTCGAATGAAATTAATAGATCAAGTTTACAAATGACTAGGAAAAAGTTGCTTTTGCAGATAGACAGAATACCATTTCACTACAGATTTAGACAATGTTACTGATTATGGAAGTAAGGATAGTTCAGAGGTTAGGAGGGTACAAGATACTGCACGGGAATCAACAATTTCTAGCTTTCTGTTAATACTCACAAAACACAATGGATTTAAGATTTTGGACCATCTGGATTCTGGACCTGTCAGGGACTGACAGCTGGGCACATCGGACTAGACCGGTTCAGCAAGGCGCTCTGGTCACAGCACGGCACAGCACAACACAGGATCTGCCCTTCTTGGTTCTGAGGATTTTTTCAACCCCTTAAGTGCCTGGCTTTTATTGAAGTCTTTGTAAAAAGGATGAGTATACTCATCCTTGGCACTTAAAAGGTTAATTCAGCAGGCAAGCAGTAACAGCGCAGCCCGGCTGTATTATGATGCTTTCCCTAGGCTTTTGGGGTTCTGTTCTAGAATTTGAGGCCTAGCTGAGAATGGTTCAGCTATGCAACTGGCCTTCGCTTTCCCAAGTTTCTGGAGTCTGGAACAAGGAAGATGTAGATTTCAGCAGCAGGGTGCTTCGCCAGCATCAGGAGGGTGATTGGATCTGTCTGTCCCTATGTGTGGTGAGCTGTCTCTATTTATGCTATGAAATGACATCATGAAGGGGGTGTGTGGGCCGGTTTAGCTAAGCTTGCCCCTGTGCAAGGTGATTGGGTCAGAGTATACTCTCTGCCTTGATAGGAGGAGAGAAACAGAGTGTTGTCTTTATGGTGTAATTTTATGATGCTAAGAATCCACCCCATAGCCCCTGGAACACAAAGTCTAAATTTGCCAAAATACATATTTACACATATGCAACCTCTATAAAAATCACATATACAGATTGCGTATTTTACATAGCAGCTATTCCTCAAAACCCTGTAGCTGTGGGATCATGTTTCCCCTTTCTACGAAATGTTGCCCTTTTCGCTATGAACACACTTTTCAATTTGTATGCAAGTCGCCACAAATGTGCGTGTTTAACATGGGAATGAGTGTATAAAGTTTCATAATTCTAGCAGAAATACAGACCCCATAAACCCACATTTATTGCCATTCCTGTTCAGAATAAGATACCCGGTTGTACTAGGTTTTCAAAGGTAGTGCTAAAAATTAGATTAATTAATCTGCCATTTTCAGATTTTGCACCCCTTTTCATAAATTAATAAATTATACATCTTCTAAAAATATCCATTGCATATCCTGTTAACACCAAATGGTCAGTCTTTGTCACCCCTTGAAGCATGTGGTGGCCCCCTCCTTTGGAATTTGCTTCGGTCAGCCAGGAGTTTCCTGTGCTGCAGCAGTCTTACTGCCTTTCACACCTTCAATGTCCTGGGTTGGAGGATGGTCATTGTTCCTTTGCCCTTTGGATCAGATTCTGTTCAAACCCTGCAATTAACATCTCCCCATGAGTTCCCGCTGAGAGAAGGCCTTCCTTCTGGGGGAAAAACCTGCTTTTCAAGTCCTGGTAACCTCAGCCAAGCTAATTACCTTTTAAATTTAGCAAAGCCCATATTTGTGTCAACACATACAAATACATTTCCTTCTTGGCCTTAAAATCTGTGGAATCAAAACACAACTAAAATCTGTATTCCTTTTTGGCAACAATCCTATGTAGTTTTGCTACTTCAGCAGATTTTTTATTTTAGTTGTAGGTTATTTTAAAGCTTTCTCAGGCTCCTCTGACAGCTGTCATTCAGGCGGCCCAGGGTACTGCACCCAGATTGTGGCATGGCTGTCAGTTTTCAGACAATCCAGTTTTCTGATGAACGTTTTGCTCTTCATATCAGGACTTTGTATCTTTACAATGCTTCATTAGGTACATGACTTTTAGCACCAGGCAAGATTGTGAATGTTGAAAAGTGTTGTGTTATAGGCATTTTGGGGTTTTTGGGAACAAAACAAATGTCATTTGTAGGCACATTTTTGCTTTTCTTTGTACTCTGTTTCCTGGTCATGGAGCCCACTGGCACCTTTTCTGCAGGGTGTGTGTTACGTTTATGCTTCGGAGTCAAAACATACAGGTGGAGCCGTTCGTGGGTTTCATAGGTTTTTACTGGGTTAAGTCTACAGGTAAGTACATGAGGATAATAAGGTAAAGTACATAGGCAGGGAGAGACATCCACCTGCCCCCTAGTCCATTAAGATACAGGTCCCAAATGTTTTTCTACGAACACTCACACACAGTAGAACACTCATGCAAGGTCCAGTCTAAACATTCCACATAAACACTCCAGACATGACCCAAGCACACATACCAGGGACAGGGAGCAGGTCAAACCCTAACACATCTTCCCCCTATATAACCAGACAACAGCAGGATAAGAACACAGGGAGAAAATACAATATTTCTCTCAACAAAAATTATAATGACCAAAGAGGTCAAAACCTCCTCAATACAACTCTGACTAACCAAGCTACTGCTCAGGGCAAAAATTTGCTAACCTCACTTTTCCTTACTCTAGCTCAACACGGCTAAACACCAACCATAGACATGCCTCAACTCTGCAGTGGGCCCACCACAGTCGTCAAATAACAGGGAACCAGCCCTCATTCACCAGTCAACCATAACCACCATGTTACATGCAAAACAATCTAATCATCAAACTTCCAACTGCAAGGTGTGCACAAACACCTTCAAAACCTAGCACAAATGCCAGGAGTAAATTTGTTCCACAAGCAAATGAAACTGACGGGAATATCTCCATCAACAATTTTCCACACTGATAACATGACTGACCTTTGTCCAGGACACACAAGCACATAACCAATCCCACTCACACCTCCACGCAGCCTCGAATTCAGCATTAAATATGGTGAACATTAACAAGAAAATACACGCCCAGAATAGGGCCATAATTTAAGCCTGCAGAGAGATACTGTGTGTACATGTGGCAGAAAAACATTTGATTAAACATACATTTCATATGTGTGTACCTGTGGAAAAAATAGTTTGTTAAACATACTATGCATCACATTTATTTCATTTACATTTCCTTTTCCTGGGTGAATTCAACACATAGCACATGTAGCTACTATGCTAAAACAATGGCATCACCAAAGCAAACTGTGGCACAACTCATGCCGAACAAATGGCACCTCTTATGCACTGAGACACAATCTATGCCAAACCAATAGCATCTAATATGCCAACAATGGCGCAACCTATGCCAAAGCAATGGCACCTACTATGCCAGACTACTGGCACCTGATGTGCCAAACCATGTCAGACAACTCCCAAACCAGACTCTCTCTCTAACATCATCATGTTAACTTCTCATTGGTACATCACTCTGCCCTTCCCATAACATATCAGTGGAACGAATCAGACCCAATAGTGGAAATAATGCAATATAAAAATAACGCCTCCCAGATCCAAGCATTAAAGTCCTCAGAGCCCCACTAACAAAATTCCTGGAAAAAAATTGCAAAGTTATCACATATGATAATTCAATCTGGAATGGAATACATTAATTTACCAACATTTCCAAAAACAACATCTCCACCAGAAGTGGCAAATACTCAATCAATAAATGGATTGACCATAAGATTTGTTAAAATCACTGCGACACCCATAAATAACTCCCAGTACTTAAGTTCAAAATGCAGTTCCTCCAACAGTTTGTGGCACATCACTTCATGTCCGGGTTCGCCAGTCAACTTCACATTAGACGTTGTCTTCGCCAAAACTTCCCCACGACTCTGCAACATGTCATTGTGTTGATCCCAGCACCGACACAAGTGTTTGAGAAAAATGTCCTTTCTTTTCTTTAACTTGTCGGCAGGATCCGCAGAAAAAAAAAATTCAAGACAACATCCTGCGCCTCAAGTTGCGCTGCCCATAAATTCCTGTTAGGCAAAATTCCTGATATAATGCAGTACATGAAATAAACCTTTATGCGACCCACTGATCAACATTGACTTCCATATGAAACCCGGAACTAGAGCAGGCTGGTCTCACGTTGAAGGTTCTTTTTTCTAACCTTCGTAACACTGTTCGTGATGCGGAGACTGAGCTTGCAGGTCCTGGAATGCCGGCATATAGAATCCAGGCCAGCCACAATCGTCAATACCCCCTTGTCGTGACGTCACCATTCAGATGGTGTGAGCGGCCACAGACGGAGAGCTCCGCTCCAACCGTCACCCTCTCGCTGCCAAGAAGGAGAAGCTTGCAAGGACCATCTCAGCAATGCGCGGACATTGCTGATAATGCCGCTGTCGGGACCTCACACTCCACGGCCCAGAATCAAGGCAGCAAGTAAGGAGGAGGTAAGTGCCCGCACATTAAATCTTGCTCCCCATTAGGATGGCACCAGCCGTGCCGCATTTCAAGGCCAGCTAGCCGTCAGGACAGCCAGGCGCCGTACATTGCTAGTAGTAGGCGCACTCGTAGGCTCCCGAACGGCCCTCCATTAAGGTCAGGGGGCCATTCAATATACCAGTTCGCATATGCATAAAGTGGCACTCCTTCAGGGGAAAACACCCGCGCCATATCTATTTCCAACAGCGCTGCTTCCCCAAGCATATGGGCCCATTATAGTTCACTGCCCCTTAAGATACAAGCGCCAGCCGCCATTAAATTAATACTTGGCGCAGTCTATTGCCAGCTCTGGCACACGGGGCATGCTCACCTTATGGCCAGGGGACAGCTTGGGGTGGCCGGTGGATGTCTCCTGCTCCTCTGGTGTTCTGCCTCCATTTTCTTGCTGCATGTGCCCTCTGTCACTGGACTCCTTCTCCTGAAGTGCAGCTTTCCAACCTTATACTGCTCACTCTCACCATTAGACGTTCTCTGGTACAAATCCTCGTCGCCAATGTTACGTTTATGCTTTGGAGTGAAAACATGCAGGTGAAGCCGTTCGTGGGTTTCATAAGTTTTTACTGGGTTACGTCTACAGGTAAGTACATGAGGATAATAAGGTAAAGTACATAGGCAGGGAGAGACATCCACCGGCCCCCTAGTCCATTAAGATACAAGTCCCAACTGTTTTTTCTAGGAACACTCACACACAGTAGAACACTCATGCAAGGTCCAGTGTAAACATTCCACATCAACAGTCCAGACATGACCCAAGCACACATACCATGGACAGGGAGCAGGTCAAAACCTAACAGTGTGCTCTATTCCCACGCACATGCACCATGGGTGGCAGGTTGTGCATCCCTCTTTTTGTGTGCTGAAGTGCACAGTCTTTGTATGTTTTTGCTGTGCACAAGGGTTTGCCGCCATTGTTGCTGTTTCTTTCCCCATAACTGGCAGGGTGATGCTGCATAGCATAGCGGAGTGGGTCAATACACCCCACAATACCCATTGCCAGAATATACCTGGCCATAAAACATGTAGTGTGGAGATATCCTTAATAATCAGACATGTAAGTGGAAGTAGAGCAGCTGGACCTGATAACTTGTCCAATTGCATGCTAAGGAGACACACACCTTGGAGGGCAAATATATTACAATCCCTCTTTAATACAATCTTGAAAACAGGAAGCTTTGCAGATCTCTAGGTGGGGGCATTTGGGGAACCACTAAGTGAGTGAACAAACAGGAAAGATCCAAGTTCTTACCCACTGATTATCCTGCTAGATGCTATAGGTAAAATATCTGCTAATGGGCTAGTAAAAATACTAACAGATTGGACTAAAGTATGGAACTGTGTATTCATTTACTAAACTGTATTTGAACCAGTGGTTGGGACAAAAAACAATGATTTACATTTGCATGTTTGACTTTCAGGCAGATTAAGATCTGTGACAACAGAAGGATCGGAAGACAAATTGAGACCAAGTGGTGTTTTATAGTTTTAGACTGGGATTCTCTTTGGCCCCTTTTTTGTTTAGGCTATTAGCTGGTGCTGAAAGTGCTACCTTTAAGCCACAACTATTGTCATTAAAATAAGAGCTTTAACATAAGAGCTTCAAACATGGGCTTTGAATGAGGGTCTGTAATGCTTTTCAATGGAGATGACATTTTAGGAGGGATAGACAGTGTATTTGGTGTTGTTTGGTTTTTGAATTACTCCCATTCCCTGCCACTAGCCATGCTAATCCCTATGGCTAATTACACCAATTCCTGCCCATCTCAGAACTTTTTGAGCTCTGAGCTATTCCATGGAGGCAGTCATGTTGGATGACTGTCTCTAAGGAAGTTCTCTAGAAACAAGCCAAAACTAGCACCCATCTTGGAATGGGAAATATACCATGCATCTTCCAAATAAAATGATACATTGAATCATGTAAGTATAATCTTTTCTTAATGGGGTTGTTCCATTATTACTATGTGAAGATTACTTGCACTTAACACCTTAGAACTAATTGAGCAGCATGCACGCTCACGATACAACGTTACACTCACGTTGCTGTGATATGATCACTACACGAGGATCATAATGGTTATTGCAATATATTCTGCAACCATAACTTTATATGCACCTAACACCCAAGAACCAATTTATTAGAAAGCTAAAACTAGTCAGTAGCACAATGGAAGTGCTCTTATGAAACGTTACATACCCGATTTGATTAAATTGAAATTTCATTAAGTTTAAAAATAATCTTCAGTTTTGCATATTTTCCATGCACATCTTTTATGCATATCACTATATACAAGAACACAATGCGCACCGGTGGCAGATTCCTACTAGTGCGGGTGGTTTTATAAACTGAATTTGGGACTACTGCAAGCATCTGTACTCATAAAAGTTCGTTTGAATATGTTGCTATAACAATGAGTCACTGTTGAAGGATAACAGCGCACTGCAGAGTGACACATCAATGAGCATAAGTCCTGCATACGAAATAGAAATACAAACTCAGCAGTGGCAAGACATTTTAACGAAAAGCAACACAATTTCTCTCAAGTCAAGTTCCAAGTTTTGGAAACTCTCGAAGAACAAAACACACACACAGACTTGAAAAAGAGAAGACAACAGAGGGAAGTCTATTGGATAGACCCCCTAGAAGCCCTGTCATCACGAGGACTCAATGAAGAGTTTGATCTCAATTGCTTTCTGTAATCGCATTCTGTAATAACAATCCAGTTCCATTGCAGTTCCGTTGCACAGCAATTATGACATGAATAGTTTTTCTGTTTTCTTTTTTCACTTTTCTTTTCCTTTCTCCAAATTTATTGTCCTGAGTAGACTGTTATTGAAACTGTTAATTGGGAGATATTGTCAACTACCGGTTCCCTCATATATGGCTGTAACTTGGCTTAACGTGGTAAACCATAGAATACACCTGAGATGATCAAAATTGATACTGTAGATTTCGTAACTAACTATGTTAGTACATAATTCTCCATTGAGCAACTTTAAGTATTCACGGTTTATATTTGAACATTAATACCAGTAGTTACCTGATTCACATCTTCAATACCATAAAAGGATCACCCTCTTGTGCTATAAACCCATACATACGCACCTACTATCAGACCCCACACCTTCAAGTTAATACATACACAGTAATACTTGCAATCTGCAAAACTGCTACTATTTACAGAAATATGGGAATACCACACGTGCAAATGCATGGGTCATGTGTATATTAATATATACACACGCTAATATACCAACACTAGAGAACATTTACATCTGTAACACACAGAAGTTAACCATATACCATCATAGTTCGTAGCGCACGCACAGAGTATAAATTTATCTGAAATCACGGTTTTGCCACTACCAATATGGCCGACACGTAAGTATACTTGCGGCCATATTGTTTATGTATACGTTGCCAAGGGCACCGTCTCGAACTGCGAGCACCAGACGCTGTTAACGGAGGAGACAGCAAGACCTGCCTCACTGTATTCCAGGTAAGCGCATAAGACAAGAACTAATAGTTATAGTGCTGCACTACTGATATAAAATGTGAATAGGAGATAACGCACGGTTCTCTCCGTTGTTACACAGCGTTAAAGGAAAGAATAACAACACGCATTCTGACCGTGTATGATGTTTAAACCGGAAATCAGGTTAGTGACACGAGATGCACAGTACAAAAGCGCACTTTAGCACACAAAGGGCTATATTGGAAAAGGGCTAACACGGGAATTGATTGAACACGAGGTTTGGCATGAGGGTAAATAATTTAAATTAGATTACATGAAAGGAGTCTGTTAAAAGAACAATATGACCACCAATGCTTTGTCTTGCACACAATCAATCCATTTTGATTAACAGGCAGTCTGATGAAAACTTTTTCTTTCTCTCTCTCTCTCTTAAATGTGTAATCTTTGTTGAACATTTGTTTGTCCTTGTGGGCGCCCTGTTTTATTTTTTTTATTTTGAATTTTGATTCACATACATCTGTCTTTTATGCAATGCATTATATACTGTCGAACTTTGATTTGAATTCAACGTTGATATTGTGTCTCATGAAAATGATAATGTGTGCAGTATAACAATACCCTGGCTCTGAAGAAGGATAGATTCCGAAATGCATTAGCCATATGGGTTTCTTTGTTTGCCTCAGCTTTTTTTTGGTTTTATTGGTGAAATTGAACCAATAAAACGCATAAATATTTGAACTTAATAAATCCTAAACTTTTGAACATTTATAAAGACTTTATTTTTTTGGAATTATCTTCAAAGACTGTCTTGTAATTTATCAAGCAACAGGAAGAAATTGATAAACCCCGAGTGGGATTTTGGGTGTGCGGCCCACACCGAAGGCATACATGCCTAGGTCGTTTTTCTCCATGTTCACTTTCTGTGCCCTGCACGGTGGCACAAAATAGTGGGCTGCATCCTATTAATAAAAATATAACTTATACAATTAGCAACTAAAGCAACAAAGAAAAAACATTGTGAAAGAAGCTGTGCACTCTCGTCCCTCTCTTTTTGACCCTAGCCAGCTCTGTCTGTCACGAGTTTTGACACTCTCCTTCCCGATGGCTACAAGATGCTTTCCGAACCCAGATCCAACCATCCCGGTCGGGGTCTAGCCTTGATTTTCCCACAATGTATCCCTGCTTCTATCATTCCAATGCAGGCCTACTTCTCCTTTGAAAACCTGGTCTGCAGGCTCTCTATGTCTCCTGGCCTCTCTCTGACTGTGGCCACTTTCTACGGGCCACCTGGGCAGGTCGCCATCTTCCTCTCTGAGTGGGCTGTCCTCTCCTCCTCCCTCCATTCTTCGTCCTCTCAACTTACCCTCCTTGGAGACCTGAACATACTTGTTCAGGACTCTTTTGCAACCTCTGAGACTCTCTCTCTCTCTCTATTCTTCCCTCAGGCCCGACTCACTCTGCAGGGCACACCTTGGATGTTCTGATCTCCCCATACCTCTGCTTCTCTAACCCTCTCACCACTCTTCTCTCTTGGAGTGATCACTTTTTCCTTTCCTCCCACCTCTCTATCTCTACCCCTCAGGTCAAACCAACTCTAGCACTGCCACCTAGCTTCTCGGTCATCCGACCCATGAAGCGGGTGTCAGTTGAGGCTTTTGACACTACTTTCTCTCCTCCTCCTACACCTTTGGCTGTCTCACACCCTGACACAGCCCTCTCTAACCTTCATCTCTCTATCTCTAACACTCTGGATGTCATTGCCCCTGTCATGAGGATCCACTTGAAGCCCAAATCCAAGAGCAATGCTTGGTATGATTCTGACCACGCCACCCTAAAACGCAAGTGCAGGGCAGCAGAGAGGAAGTGGAGAGTATCAGGCGCACACCCTCTGACAAACTGGCCTGATGCCTGCTCAAAAAGGCAGTACAGACTCCCTGTCCTCTCTAAGAAGAGAGCCTACAATCAAGCCAGCATCTCTGTGGCATCTAACAACTCGGCCAAAGATTTCAAAATCTGCAAGGAGCTGGCAATCTTGCTGCAGTCTCTACCTCTCCTGTTCCCTCCCAGGCCGTCTGCATGGCCTTGGCTTCTCATTTCACCACTAAAGCTCAGGAAATCCTGTCCACCCTCTCTTCCTCTGCATCCTCTTCCACCTCCTCTACCACTCCTGGCCTGTCTGAGGCTGTCTCTCCTCCTCGTTTCTTTGCCTTTCCTCTGTTCAACTCAGATGATGTTTCTAGAAAAGTCTGATCTATGAAAATCTCGTCAAAGCAAGTTCTCCCCTGCTCATCCAGAACCATCAGGGACCACATCGACACCCTTGCTCCAGCCTTGGCAGATTTATGCAATCACTCCTTTGCCACTGGAACTTTCCCCTCCCGCCTTAAGCACTCACTTGGGCACACCCTTTTAAAGAAGCCTTCAGCTGATCCTTCCTCACGGCTAACTATTGCCCTATCTCCATCACTCTTTTCCTGGGCAAACTCCTGGAAAGGCTGACCCTCTCCCAGCTTAATCTGCATACTGAATCTGTTGGTTGTCTCCAAGGCCACCAGTCTGGCTTCAGAGCTGCCAGAAGCATCGAAACTGCTCTCCAAAACACCCGTGAAGACCTGCTCTCCAATCCTGACTCTAATCTCCCTTCTATCCTCATCCTCCTTGATCTATCCTCTGCTTTTGACACGGTCAACCATACCATCCTGCTCATACACCTCAGTGACAACCTGGGTATCACTGATCAGGCCTTGACTTGATTGACCTCCTTTCTTACTGACTGACCCTCTCAGGTCCAATTGGGGTCTTTCCTCTCTTCTATCTCTCTCGACTTGTGGTGTTCCCCAGGGGACTAACCTCTCTCCCTGGCTTTTCAACCAATACCTGGCACCTCTTGCCCACTGCATCGCTACTTTATGCTCCAATTTTCAGTGTTATGCAAATGACACCCAGCTCTCTTTTAGGCTACCCTCAGCCACTGCTGCTCCTTGACTCATACCACACTCTCTGGCCGCAATTCAGGAATGATGTGCCACCAATGATCTTTGGCTTAATGCAGTAAGATTGAGATCCTACTCATTGGGACACCTGCTCCCTCCTTTCCTCTCTTTCGCTGGCCGCCCACTCTGGCCTCTCTTCCTGCTCCTTCCAGTGAGGCTAAGAACTTTGGTGTCATCTTCAGCTCCACCCTCTCCTTCTCTCCTCACATTTCTGACATCTGTAAGAAGTCAAACTATCAGCTGCACCTCCTCAGAGGTATTTTTCCTTTTCTCACTTTCCCCCAGAAGGTCACTGTCTCCATAGCTCTGGTCCTCTCCAGGCTGGACTATTGCAACAGCCTCTTTCAAAATCTGCCTGCCTCTACTCTTCTATCTTTACAACTTATCCAGAACACGACAGCAAGCCTTGTCATTGGCCTCAAGCCCAGGGATCATCTCTCTCCAGCTCTGAAATCTCTTCACTGGCTCCCCGTGGCTGCAAGGATCAAGTTCAAGACGCATTGCATAGTTCACAAGGCTTTCTGTGGCCTGGGACCGCTCTAACTCCAAATTTCTCTTCCAAAACATCTTCCTTCTCGAGCTCTCTGCTCATTCACCTCCAAATCTCTGAGTGTCAGATGCTTCTCCAAGCAGAGAGTTGGGGGCAGATCTCTCTCCTCGGCTGGTGCCTCCCTCTGGAACAGCATCCCTACCTCTCTCAAACTTAAGCAGAACCACCTCTGGTTCCAGAAACAACTCAAGACCCTCCTTTTGCTTCTGCTTTCTCTCTTCCTCTTTCCTGCTGATGTACCTGACTGCTCCGTGCACGGGCCACCTGGATACCTTCTGAACGGTTTATAGTCATTGCATCGAATTACATAGCATCGATACCTAACCATCTAAACAAAAGCGTCAAAAAAAAACATTGAAGGTATTTTTTTTCCATTTTTTTAATGGGGTGGGGGTCCCCACAACCCTCCTTTTTTAACCTTTAAAACCTGTTACAATTAAAAGAAACCCTTTATCTTAAAAAAACTGCATTCAATGCTTTTTTTTAATGCTTTTTTTTAGATGGTTAGGCATTCGATGCTATGTAATTCGATGCATTGACTAGATACCCTTCTAAACTCGGGCCCAGGCTCTAGCATGTCCAGTTGCCCTTGCACTGCTTCCGGCTCCCACAGCACTTAAGGGTCTGTTCCTGCAAACCTGCAGTCTCTTCTCTCTGCACTTATGAGTCATCTTCTGGCTGCACTTATTAAGTTACCTGCATTTCTCCCTTCACCTCGCCCCTGGCACTTCTCCCATTCCCTCTTCCCCATACTTGTGCAATCTGATTGGCACAAGGCCTAGTAAGATCGTTGTTTTGTACTCCCTTTGTTTCCCCCTCCTTGTCTTGTTGCGCCTAGAAATACTTAGGCTTATGTTTAGGCCTGTTAGAAATGCCATATCATATCATATCACCCACACGTGACCTTGATCACACGATCCTTATCAAAACATAACCGTATCGCAGCTTTAAACTGAAGGATGCTGCTCACACCAGTTCCCCAGCGTATCCCATCTCGGCAGCACAGTGTTTTTTAGATCAGCTAACAAGGTTCAAGGTAAGCACAGACTAGATTTAGTAGGCTAGCATTGTGCAATGAGGCAAACACGACCGGTAATATTTGGTAACAGAGCGTTATTATTTTCATCAGATAGGCACATCATTATTCCAAATTCAGAGCAGACAACTCTGTTTCCAAGTTGTCTCTCATCAGCAAAGGGGGAGAATTATCATCAGGTAACCTCATCCCCTGGGTGGATTTTAAAAACTCTGAGATATATTGAGAACACTGGATTTTATAGATATTATTTTGTATTTCAGCAGCTTCATAGATACCGAATCTAAGTGGCAGTGAACATAATGTCACATTTTTGCATCAAGCAGGTTGTATGCACTTTTTAGTTTGGGCTATTTGGTGGTGCTGAAAGTGCTGCCTTTAAGCCAAAACCATTGTCATTAAAATAAGAGTGTTTCCATAAGGAAAGTACATTAGCAAAGTGGGAGCTAGCTCTGTTATTGATGCCTGGGCATGACAGATGCCTTAGTGTCTTTACAGTTGAAAGAATTAGCTCTTCTCCTCAGATCGTGAGAGCCGAGTGTCATGATATAATATCACTGATGGCCAATCGTGACCTTTGTTTTGTTCAGGTGTATAGTGTCTCTTTATTTGGCCTAACTGTGGCACAAGGGGTGATTTGCAAGTATGTGCATTCTTTTCTGAGCATGTGTGTTTATTATAATCATTCTTGTATGTTCACTGTGTGAATTGTTCGATTCTTATTTGCCCACCCATTGACTTGGCATGCTAATCCCTATGGCCATTCCCACCCAGTCTACCCTTCCCCACCCAAAATACCTCCTTGTGGGAAATGTTTGAGTTTGCTTTAATCAAGCCTTACCATAAAACTTTGTGCTCGAAGTACCTGCCAGTGTTTTTTCAAACTGGCCTTTCACCGCCTGCATAGATTAGTCTCTGGTTTTCATCATCATCATATGCTTTATTCGACAAATGTGTCTTTTGCAAACAATACAATACAAAGACAACACAAATACAATAATAATCATATACAATCTAAAAAGTATCAATTCATAAAATCAATCACAGTTCATATAACACTATGGGTTTAGAAGGCCACATATAGCTCTCATTTCTGGTGTTTAATTAACAAATTACGACGAGTCCAAGCCGTATATACAAATCTTGCACAAAATATACATCATTGATATGATATGAATTGATATGGCATTTATAACGTGCCTATACACAAGTGTTTCAAGGCTCAAAGAGGCAAGGGAGGGGACACAGAGGGAAGACAGACAGCGATCCTACTAGGCCAGGTGACATTCAGATCGCGCAAGTGCGGTGGAGGGGGGAGGGGGAAAAGTGCATGGGATGAACAGTGAATTAATGAGGATAATAAATAGAATAAATAGGATAAGAAGTGCAGCCAGCTGGTGGCAAGTGCAAGAGTAAGTGCAGACATCAGCTGGCAAGTGCTAGTAGGGGCTGTAGGGATACAGAAACAGTCCCCGAGTGCAAGAGTTGCCATGGAGGCAGTGCAGGTGTGCAACTACCAGGGGTGGCGGGCCTGGGCCTGAGATCAGAGGGTAGCCAGGTAAACCAGTGCAGTTTCAGATTCATCCAGGGGATCAGCAAGAGAGAAGGAGAGAGAAAACAGAAGCAAAGAGTAAGGTCTTGAGGTGCTTCCGGAACCAGAGATGGTTCTCGTCAAGTTTCAAAGAGGCAGGGAGGCTGTTCCAGAGGGAGGCCCCAGCAGAGGAAAGAGATCTACCACCAGCTCCCTGCTTGGAGAAGCGACTGACCCTGAGGGAGTTGGAGGCGGATGAGCGAAGTGCTTGAGAAGGAAGATATTCAGGGAGAGAGTTGAACATTTTTGGTACACTGGCATAATAGTTGGGCTTCCAGGGGGCATGAAACAGAGGTGTTTTTACGAAGTGGCAGAAAGTACAATCT
This sequence comes from Ambystoma mexicanum, assembly GCF_040938575.1. Lineage (NCBI taxonomy): Eukaryota > Metazoa > Chordata > Amphibia > Caudata > Ambystomatidae > Ambystoma > Ambystoma mexicanum. The sequence continues at coordinate 62,304,921 of NC_090928.1, forward strand.
TCTTAAATCATTATAATGTTTACAGAATAACAAAAAATGCATGATAGACTCTGGGCTCGTATTATAAAGTGGGCAAGATTGTGTGGTCTGTACTTTCCAGCTACTTGTGAGTTTGGCTGGCTTTAAAGTGGTGATTTTGAATTCCATAAACAGTATTTTAGCATAAACAGGTGTTATGAGGTCCAGATAACTTTCAATTCCCTGCTAACTTTTTAAATACAGGTGATCCAGACCTAACTTTAGTTTTAGGTAATCAATAATACATTTTTCATAACTTGCCTGTTTTACAGCAAACTTCACTTCATCTCTCGTATGGCTTGTTATATATTCAGGGTTATTCCAGATGGCGCTTAACCCCAAAGATTACAATTCTCATCTAACATGCTTCATCCATGGTAGTAAATCCCCGCCTGGGGAGCTTAACAAGGCTATAACAGCCTTCCGGAATTTACTTAAATCTGGAGATGCCCAAAGTCTAATCCAATAAAAGATTGTTTTCCAAACCAACTGTGTATTGGTTGATTCTAGTCTGTATGCCATCAACTACGGTGCACATGTGAAGCTATTTGGCAGACGCAATAACATTTTAGGAATGTATTCTCTTTAATCTCAAATTTGCGGCTCGGAACATAACCCTGTGGCTCACCTCCATATTAGGCAGCAGGTATAGCTTGGACCTTGAAACTGCCCCCTTGCTATGGTCAAGGATAATCTTTGATTTAACAAACTGTAGTGACCATGACCTACCCTTGGTGAATCTCATCCCCAAGTAATCGTAGTATGGTGCTTGTTCCAGCTCTACCCCCTCCATTCCATGCGACATACACAGGGGTAAGCTCTTGGTCTTGTTCAGCATGAGGCTTAATCTGGTACAGTTGGTGACAAAACATTTCAAACTACGCTTGATCCCCATTGGAGAAGTGGCCAGAAGAACGGCATCATCAACAAAAAATAAGGTTACCAACAGGAAACACCTTCAATAATGCCAAGATAACTTGATAAAGAGGGAGAACAAGAGTGGAGCAAGAATGCAGCCTTGGGGTATGCCTTTGTCTACCCTAAATTCTTGAGTGCATTCTGTAGTCCCTCACCTTACCACGGTACTATTTTCACAGTACAGTTGTCGAACAGCTGTAATCAATTTAATTGGAATGGCGTGCTTCATCAACACCTGCTACAGTTGACTTTTAGGGGCAGAAATACAGCATAGATCGGCATCCTCTTTAGCACAGTGTATTTTTGAAGAATAAGTGATAAGCGAAAGCATTGGTCAGTAGTACCCATCCAAGATCGAAAACCGGCCTATAGATTGGAAACCAGTTCCCTTAGGTTCACCCAATCATGGGTTTAAGGATCACGTTTGTGAACAATTTGCCAGTTCAATCTAACAACGGAATAGGCCTGTAGTTATTGGGTGTACCTTTATCTCCCTTTTTGTGGATGGGCACGATCTGTGCCTTCCGCCAAGAGTCTGGGACATGATAAGCTTTACAATTGACATACACAATTTCAACAATACTGGCGCCCAGATGTTTGGCTCATCTTTCATCAAATCTACTGGGATCTAATCAGGGCCAGTGGCTTTGTGACTTTTAGCACTCAGAATAGCACACTTGACTCCTGCCAAAGTTAAATTCATTTTTAGCCTAGTCGGCTCAAAGCCTTCACCCACAACAATCACATCCCTATTGTCCTCATCACACTTGTACAACCCAGAGAAATGACGTAACCAATCCTCTGGTGAGATAACCTGTTGTCGTTAGTGTCCTTTTTCCCCAAAACCAGAATCCAGAAAGTTTAAGTATCCACCGTGGTTGTTGCCTCTTGGCCACGCTACACTCATTAGCAAACCAATTGCACTAGTCCATTACTTTTGATCTTATTTCTGTTGCTGGTTTGTTGAAAAAGGGCACCAATCTCACTAGCAAATCATTATATATCACCAGCGCATCCTCGTCATTTGTATTTACATCACAAATACATGAAATGTCTTTCAACACTGCATAATAGATGGTATATTTTAGGCCTTCCATCTTTATGTGATCCCATTTTAGTACGTGTCTACCGTTTCCTGTTATTATGAGTGACACAGTTGACACCTGCTTGGCATCCAATTTACCTTCTAATCTTATGTGCATCTGAAGAGGTTTGTGATCACTATCTCTTCGATCAACAATAGTAAACTGCTCAATCAACTCCCAATCGTGGAGTGACACCAAAATATAGTCAATCTGCGAGGAAGAGTTGATTGCAAAGAATCTGCAACTTCCTATGAGGTCGCTTGTACATTTTCCATTGCATGCCCTCAAATGTAATCCAGACAGGATCCAAGCTGTTTCCAAGGCATAATTAATGGGCACATGAGGGATGGCGTGCTTCTTATAATGGAACATCCCACTCTTGGTCAACCTCGTCCCACATTCCTTCCAGCTCTCTTAATGGTTCAAATTGTATATTAAAGTCACCACCTAATACAATATGCAATTTTTCTGATGGTATGCAGTCCCATGACATCATACAGTCTTGAAGTAACACTAGTGCCCCCATAGGATTACTTCAATTGGATCTGTTGTACAAGTTAAATATAAGCAGGGTGTGCTCCTCTCGATTTTTACCCATAGCCATCTGTAGATCTGCCACACTTTGCTCACATAGTTCAGCTATCCATCCTGAATCAATTGATATCAAAGCCAAAGTCAACCCAATGGTTTTCCCCTGGGCCCTTCATTGCTAAGGTATTAAAAGCCATATACCCCTGTATCTCGATCATCGAGAAGGCCCAAGTTTCCTGGATGCAAAATATTTCACATTCATGGATCATGTTGAGCAATCTTGGGAATATTAAATGTCTACCGATCCCCACAGCATTCCAGGAAAGCACCCTTATTCCCCTTAGCTTTTCCAGAGCCATCAATGCAGAAGCCCCCAAGACCAAGGGGGAAGGAGGTAAACCGACTTCCTCCAAGTCACCCATTGGGAAGGTCAGGCTCGACTCCCCACCCCCCCCAGTCCTGTTGAATACATAATTACCACCCCCCTGCCTCCATATGGTGATGGTCTTAATGAGATAGATATCCCCCGGGGGCAGGTATGTTCTTGCCTCAATCGCAAGAAGGCCCTTTACCACTTACTTGTTCCTCAGAGTTAGCTGAATGTAATCATTTTGACCATGAGGCATTATGCCTCTTGTACAGTTAATAATGTCATCTCTTATAACATTAAAGTGCTGCCAACTACTCCCTTCTTAATTGGGCGTCCTTCTTGGCTGGACCGGTCTACATAGAATTCTTTGTTGGTCCTCCTGGACTCCCCAAACAGGTACTTGTATGCCACCTGAAGGAGGTAAAGAATCAAACTTGGAATGTCTACTGCCCCTATTAATCTGAGAAGACTAATATAGCATTTCTCTGAGGGCTGTGCTAGAGGTTACCAACGTACCACTTTAGCTGATCTCTACCGTCTCACTCGCTCTTGGGGTACCCCTGTTTTGCCAGATTCAGATGACCATTCTGTCCCTGCTCGTAAAGATGTATCCCTTGTCTCCTCTGCACTGCCTCCTCTTTCTCTCTTACTACACCTCCTCTCTTGTAATGTCCATCCTCTCCCTACCAATCTCCTTTTTTTATATATTCCTCCTCTCTTGCCTCCTCACCTCTCGTGTGTTCTTCCTCCTCTTCATACTCTCTCCATCACTGTATTGTGTCCACGTCCTCTACTCTCCTCCTCTATCCTCTCTCACATCTCTCAGTATTCACTAAAGCACTCCTAACTCTCACATCTTCCACTGGACTGAGCTTCCCTTTATAGCCTACTAGGTCTGTAATTGGGGTTTGGACTGATCAATTGGTGGCAGCTGTGGGCAGTTTGGGAGCAAGGCTTCTGATTGAGAGAGACAAGTTTGAACTAATCTTTTTAAGAGGAGTGGCAATCAGTGGCACCAGTGCAAAGCCTGAGATTTATAGCAAAAAGAGATGTTGGCTAGAGGCAGGTGGGGACACTTCACCCTTTGTCTGTGGGTTCAAAATTAAGTAATTTGTACGTACCTGTATGGTCGTGAAACGTACTCCATACTGCTTAAGGTAACCTGAGTCAGTCCTTTGGTAAGTAGTTCAGGCGAGTATTTCGTAAATAAATGTGTAGTTATAATGACCTTTGAGAAGGATGTTTCTTGGCTCCTGCTTTGATCAATTTATATCTAGATAATCTCCAAGGAGTTTTATTGAATAGTCAATCTTTTCCACTTAGAATTTCAAATACACACATTCCATGAACTCTGGTGACCTTAGGATATTGGAAAAAACACAAAATCTTATCCAAAGCCAAATCAGTGGATTGAGAATGTATTGGATGGAGATAGACGCTGACAAAACAAAATGGTAGAATTAATGGCAAGACATAGGGGCTCATTATGAGAATGCCGGTCCGGAAAAAGGTGCCGGTAACAATGGTTACCGGCACCTTTTCCAAACCGACATTCTCTGAGTCTGCTGGTAGGGGCTGTGAACTAATGGCAGTCCTGACCTGCCAGTAGTTCAGGCCACTCCAGGCATATAATTCACTGAAGCACCAGCATCGTTACCAACGGTGCTTCAGTGGTTCCCATTCCATGGAGTCCTATGGGGCTCCATGGGAATAGGACCGTACTGTTCCGGCGCTGCCCGTAATATACTGGTATTACTGGGATATCAGGTGGAGGAAACAGTAAACTGAGGTTGCCGGTAAGCCACTGGTGCTACCGGTGGCTTACCGGCAACCTCATAATGAGGGCCATAATGTGGCCAAATGATATATAAATTCAGCAGTGCATGAAGAGTTGGCCAATGATAACATTTCACAGCAACATTGTCGCTGTCCCATCTTCTGTCCTCACCAATCCTCAAGGTCTCATTAGATTGAATGCATCATATGGTGGCTTGATGATCGCACATCTGTTGGAAGTCTATCATGAAATCATGAAAAATTGTTGCTGGTAATCTTATATAGTAATGGCCTGTGGGGAACAAGAGTACCCATAAAAAGATGTAAACATTTGAGAGTCATTTCTGGAAAAAACCCACAGGCCATGACTGTTTAATGAGGGGATAGAGACTCCTCTCAACCTGGGTTGGTAGGCCTACTAGGATGGATGGTGGCATTTAAAAGGGCCTCAATTCCTGTACATCCCAAAGTGCCTGTTTTATATGTGAAGTGCCAACTTGCGTAAAACCATAAGTGCTGGCCATGTTTTCTCTTTCTTTTTTAGAGCCACAAAAGAAGCAGCAATATGGAGAGACCAACCATAGGATGGCAACCTATCAGTCCACCACAAAATCCTTCCACACTTGTCTTAGGTTGCAGTGTCAATGCGGATAGAGGGCCAATGAAGAAAGAAATGGACATTCTATGTGGCTTTCCCAGGCACTGTGCACTTCTCCCAGCTTCAGCAGACAATCAACCTAGCTGAAAGCGCTCAGTAGGACTGCACTTACCTTAGGGATGACTGCACCACAGTTCCCTAACACAAACTTGGGCACTTTGCAGCGTGGGTGCCAGCGGCTATGGGTAATATGGACAACCTCTAAGAAAAGTCTGATGACAAAAGAATGATGCCATAAAGAATATGTATGAATCTATGCCAAAACAATATGAAAATACTTAAGATTCACAATGTATCTGAAGCACAAAGAGAAACATGTACCTAAAGGCGAAATAATGGTGAATATAATTGTAAATACGCAGTAATGAAAGGTAGAAAAGGCATATAGAAGCTTGCTAAATGAAGTATATACATAACGTTTAGGATGGCCATTGAATGAAAAAGGAAGACGGCCTGTGTTAAGATCAACCCTGCTACCTCAAAATACACCCTAGGATTGCAAATTGAAGAAGCGATGAAGAAGCTGTTTTTGTGTGCAGAATAAGGTAGTACCTTGGCCTGGAGTCACGGAGGCTATTTCGAGAGATGGGTGAAAGCCACAGAGAGAGTCTGATGAACATACCATGTGCGTAAAACATATTTCTGTTAAGATTAGGAGAAACAAGGACATTTGCAGGTGCCAAGTGTTGGATAACCACAAAGGCAAAAGCCTATGTGAGGTGCAGAGAGCAAGTCTCTAAAGACCAGAAATGGTAATGGCACCCTGTTTAATAAAATCAAATAGGTGATCGAAATAGACACATTTGCGGTATCCTAACACGTGATACAGAAGTCGAAAACAGTGACTATTCATTAAAAGCCCAGATGAAGACAGTAGCGTGCTCATACTCCCATACATGTTCCAGAATAGTGAGCAGACTACGAGGTCAACTACAAACAGAAAACCTTGGCTAAGGATTAGGTTGATGACATATGATGAACTAATTGGGAAAACAAGTAATGAACTGACTCATCTCAAGCACCTAAGTTTCGTTTTCACTCACATACTACTAAATAAGTCGAATGTCCAAGGTTGGATGGGGTTGCCAACCAATCATAAAGTCTGCCACACACTTTCACATAGAACGTTGCATTTACCAATCTGCTGTCATATTCGCTGCTATAATCAGTATATTATGTATGTAGAAGTAGGTCAGGGCATGTCCTACAGACAAGGGGCAGCCAATGAGATATTAAACCTTCTATAATTCTATATGTAGACATGTTCCCCTAATTCAATCCCTCCTGATAATAGGTTTTGCAAATGCCATGTAGGATGATGTCATAAATGATGTATTTAAAAGTATATAAACTCTGTACATGTAGGATAAAGTGTGAATGCGCATGCATCTATTTTGATAGCTGTTATATCTACCCGTTTTCTTTCATTGAGATTAAAGCAGTATTTTACCATCTTCTTTGGGTCTGTCCATTTATTTGATCTAAGAAATGTACTGTTTATTCCATCTAGCGCATAGAAAATGCTTCAAAGTGCTAGAGCACATTTGGTAGCAGTGCGATGGTTCTGGTGTAAGGACCTAGGTTCTGGTGTAAGGACCTATGCGCAAATCCAGACCGCGGACGATCGCCTGCTCCTACCATTAGCCAGATGATTGAGGAATTTCCTGCCGAGAGTGGAGCGTAAAAGAACACGTGTTCAAGATTCGGTTGGCATATCCCACTTTGAAGAACTTCCAATCCATTCCCCGCAGGCGCCCCATAGACTGAAGGCAAACTGGTCGATTGTGAGAGAGTCGATGCTGAGGGACCGAAACTGAATAGCGGAAGTAAGTAGAATATCGAACGTGGTAAAAGATAAAGGGGGGATTGTATTGTGGGGTGTTGTAGATATATATATATATAGAATTCTCTCTTCAAAATTATATTGATGTGGGACGCATCCCTAGAGGTTTACGTATCCTCACCACACCCTCATTCGAAGAACAAGACCCTGCCATGCTACAAGAATGGGGAGAATCTAGCAATACCTGCTCAGTAAATTTCCTTAATATCTTGATCAAATATGCCAGAATGGACAGATACAAAATACTGGATAAAATACAGGAAGTCGAGGAGCAGTTGAAAAATATAGAGGCAAGCGAAGAGGGTAAAAACATGCGTACTAGCATGGAAAAGGGATACAAAGTGTTCGAAGAAGATATCAAACTACGCAAGCAGAGGAAGTTTATTAGAGATAAGAATGATTACGAACAAGGGAGAGTACTAACATTTGCAAAACGTTTTGACACACTAAGAAAAAAACTCCCCATTCAACCATCTACCTCCGCAAATGCTTGCTCTCCTGAACTATCATCCTCAGATATTGATACAACTGAGAGTGAGAGCGAACAACCCTCCAGAAAACTTAATTTTTTAGAAGAGATGAGATTGCTGGGCATGGAAGGCAGACTAAACAACGGCAAAAAAACAAAAGGCAGAGGACGTGGCAAAACAGCAGGCCAAAGAGGAAGACAAAAGCAAGGAGAGGCAGGCGTAGCATCCGCAATGAATGTGGAGAAACCGGAGCGCTTAACACGCTCTGGAACAAAGAAATAAGACTAACCTCCCCTACAACATCAGATATGGCTATAATTAACCTCTCTACACATGTGTTAACACCGGTTGAAATACAAGTCCTAAAGCTTGGATTAAACTTCTGTCCCACGTCAAATTACAACTACGCCGAAACTCGCATAGACTTCGATAAATACATGCGCAAAATCAGGCTAAAAAAATTCTTTGCAATGTATCCACCTAAACCAAAACCTAAGGTCTGCCATCCAGGATACACAGACATTTCGATTCAGGATACGCACCTCCTACACATTCTTGAAGACCTGGAATGTGAAAACATTGAGCACAATGACACCATGGATCCAAACTTCGAGTCAATGAATGTTAATGTTAACTGGCCAGGGAAAACAGCACTCATGGGTAAATCTCGTTTCAATCCTATGTTCAATCCGGGAGGCCATATAGAGGCTTTTCAGGACCTGGTCATCAATGATCTTAAGAAGATCCGGAAGAAATGGACCCCCTTGAGAACAAACTTAACACCAACACAACAACGCACAGTACACCAACTTAGTGCGATGTCGGATTATATAATCAAACCGGCAGATAAGGGAACTAATATAGTCATTATGAATCGTAGTGACTACATCAAGGAGGCACACAGACAGCTAATGGATAAGAACTGCTATGCTAAACCTCATGCCGATCCTTCACAAGCCATGAGTGTTCTATTATCTAATCTTTTACAAACCTGGAAAGAAAGAGACCTATTAGATGAAGACATTTGTACATTTCTACATCCCAAGTTTCCTACCATTCCAACCATTTATTTTCTGCCTAAAGTTCATAAAAACTTAACCAAACCCCCAGGCAGACCCATTGTTACACTATGTGGGGCATTGTTGGAAAATCTTTCACGCTTTGTAGATGAAACACTGGTTACTTTTGTCACCACTTTACCCTCCTACTTGAGAGATACCAAAGACTTCTTAAGCAGGATAGAAAGCATACCATGGGAAACATCTAATCTATTAACAACATTAGATGTAGTTTCACTTTATACATCGATTAGACACTCTGATGGACTTAAAGCATGTGAGCATTTCTTATATACCAGGTCCATGAACTACCTACAACACAGCCTAATGATACTAGAGATGATCAAACTTTGCTTAACTAATAACTGCTTTCTCTTTGATAAAGAGTTCTTTATCCAGCTCCAAGGCACTGCCATGGGCACCACGTTTGCCCCATCCTATGCGAACTTGACTATGGGCTGGTGGGAGAAGTTTGTTGTTTGGCATCCCAAAAATATCAAAAAAACAGATAAAATAACATTGTGGTTACGCTACATAGATGACTTGTTTGTGATTTGGGATGGCACTGATCAGGAATGGTTGGACTTTGTAAGAGTATTACATTCTAACGAGCTTAACCTGCAATTTACGGAAAGTCACAGTAAGACAGATATTGTCTTCCTGGACATTAAAGTTTCTGTCACAGATGGCGAACTCTCCACCAGTCTACACAGGAAGCCCACCAGTTCCAACATTCCACTACACGCGAAGAGCAGCCACCCTACAGCCCTAAAATGGAGTATCCCCTATGGGGAATTTGTCCGCATACGAAGAAATTGTTCCAACATTAACACCTTTGACAGTGAATGTGCTTTGATGGCTTACAGGTTCAAAGATCGTGGGTATCCAATTAAAGTATTGGAAAGAGCATTTTTTAAAGCAAGGGACATGAATCGTTCCCTACTTTTGGTTTCCAACTCTGCTCAAACTAAAACCACGGATAATGAGGACACACGCTTAATCTTAACCTATGGGAGTGGTGCCCAGAATGTTCGCCAGGTGATAAAGAAACACTGGCATGTTCTTCGGCTAGATGAACATCTCGGTAAACTATTGGCACCTAAAGTGAATATCACTTTCCGTAGATCATCCTCACTTAAAGACACTCTTGCACCAAGTTTCATGAGTCCTCTCTATGATCAATTGGGAGCCAGTTGGATGAATACCAAAAGGACTGGCTTCCAAAAATGTTCAAAATGTAAAGCGTGTACTTATGCAGTTAACACTAAGTGCTACCAACATCTTATTGTAGGAAAGAACATTAAGATCTTATCTAGAATCACTTGTGAAACTGAATTTGTGGTATACGTTTTAAACTGCCCATGTAACAAGTGGTATGTCGGTAGCACCAAAGGAAAACTGAAATTGAGGGTGCTACAACATATCAGGGCTATCAAGAATGCCGATCCGACCTACCCCATGACCCTCCATTTTAAGAACAAACATGATGGTAAACTAGAGGGTTTTTCGTTTTTTGGAATTCATGCAGTTATTAAACCACCAAGAGGAGGTAACCGTGAACTTACACTCAGACAATTGAAAACTAAATGTATTTTGGACCTCGAGACAAAAAAGCCCAGAGGTCACAACCTCGATGAGGAGTTATATACCTTCCTGGGTACCTGAGGGCCCTTTCCCCTCTTTCCTAAAACTCCTTTCTGGTACTTTTTAAATTGGACTCATGTGTACTCCATTCTGGTTTTCTGAATTAAGTTTAACACCAGGTGTATATCGGGTAAATAATCTCACTTCTGTTTCTCCTTCAGACATGAAATTAATTTCTTCATTAGGAGTATCTCATGCATGCTTTTTCTATTTTTACTATTTGTCGAATTAATTGAAGTGAACTCTCTTGGTTGGCGAGGTTTTTCTTGCAGATTAGAGTGTGTTACACACCTTTTTTTTAAAATTGTTTAGATTGTCAGCTATATAGGTACTGGCTCTTATTTTAAGTGCCCTCTCAACTCAGAGATTATTGGACTTGCTTTCGATTTGCTTAAACTGTCATAATCTGAAATTATCATCAATGGGTGTCACACATAGTAATTTTAAAATTACATTTAAAATTGATTATTTTTATAATATGATGCATGAATTTGGCCTAATACTAACTTAACATGATTCATGGGACAAATCTTTTTAAGAATACGGATACTTAATGCACTTTGCACTTTAGATCAATGCAATATTTGCACGCACTTGGCACCTTATTAAAAGAGGAAACTGGCTTTTTTTCCTTTTTCTCTCTTTTTTTAATAAACCAAATAAGCAGCCCATGCATGTATTGATGGCTCTGTAAAATAAACTAACTAGCAGAGATGTTTTCTGTAGTTTATCATATTTAGCATACTCATATCCATATATACATTAAAAAAATGATCCATTCACAGAGCACCATATTAATGGTTGGATTACTTGCATGGACGGAGAGCACTTTGCATTCTATTCTTTGCTGCTTTATAATACGCAAATAAAATCTTTAGGTGCTATTTTATTTTTGGCACCTATAATAATAACATAAAAACTCTTTTATGTATTTCGCTTCTTTGCATATTTGCACAGCCGAATTAAACAGGCAATACTACCACTTGGTATTTTTTCCCATCATACCACTGCCCATCTCCGCTGGAGTATATATATAGTTACAGCATTTTTAATTCCAACAGCCATATACAGAATGCTGCACTTTGCTGCTTCAACAGATGGCAGATATAAGTGCTAAGGAGCACCTTACTTAAGTTGCTTTGCTGTATTTTTACAAAACGGCACATAGTATTAGTATTTTGAAGTAATGCTGCTAAACATTAGCCATACCATGCCACAGTATGTTAAAATCAAATATTTTTGATGAATGTTCGCTCATTCACAAATGTTATATTAAACATTTTTTCTGTGCCAGTTTGTTATATATATGAAAACAGCAATTGCATCCGTTAAATTTTCATTTTATGTCTTTCTTTATATGTAAAGATGTAGTCTATGTGTACTCACCCTCATTGACCGTGTACCTCTTGTATGTTTAAAGATGTCCGCTTGTTTAAACGTGACAAAGCGGCAAACAACAGGTAGACACTCTGTACCTACGATCATAGAGTGGTCAAAGCTTAAAACTGCAGTCCATCATCTGTTTTGATTGTTACCTACGTGATCAAGCGGTTTGCATACCGCGAAACGCGTCGTTCCTTTTTTATCAGGATGTTTCCCTTTCCTGTGCATAAATACTATTAAAGAAGAAACTTTTGTTGCCAGGAATTCTTGTGGTGTCTGTTTTTCCTCTTACTTTTTGCACGGATACTTTGTTCCACTGCAATTGCTCTTGGGAGTGCACTCCACCAGCAGCCTTTCTTTGGAAAGGCTCCCTTCTGCCATATATATATATATATATATATATAGATCAACTGGATTTCCGGGGATTGTAAAGAAGAGAAAAGATACCTCGATTTCACGGGCCTGCGATGGATGGAAAGAGTACATGCCATAAAGGAGCGCTAGGGATTACTGAGTCATAGAGCCAAAAAGAAGGGTGTGTATTAAACTCAGAGACAAAGTAAATAATAGGAGATGAGATATATTTACTAAGAATAGTAAAGGGGAACAAATTGAAAGTGCATATGTGTATCGGGTGTAATATGTTTCTATAAAGCTTTCTGCATGTTTAAACTGATAGATATAAAATGACAGTAATAGAAGTGATTTTTGATACATTTTTCTAAACAAAGGATTAACGTCAATCAAAAGGTTAAAATTAGATGAAATTAGTACACAAATAAAGAAGAGAAACTTAAGATACTGAAAAACAAAGAACAATATAACAAATTGATATTAATTGTAAATGAAGGAGCAAGAAGAATATTGTTACAAAACAAAAATGTCCTTAAAAATAGGCAAAATATGTTCATTCAAGGATTACGAGAAGCGATTGATGGTACTTGCTCAAAGAGATTAAAACGATATACTCAATGAATCTAGAAAGAAGAATAACAGATTGGATTAGTATTGGCCGTCTAACTTGACTTGTCACCATGGAGGACACACCTCTTTTACACCTATACAGAACATTGCCGAGATATACAGACAAAATTAGGATTTCTGCATGTTTAAACTGATAGATATAAAATGACAGTAATAAAAGTGATTTTTGGTACATTTTTCTAAACAAAGGATTAACGTCAATCAAAAGGTTAAAATTAGATGAAATTAGTATACAAATAAAGAAGAGAAACTTAAGATACTGAAAAACAAAGAACAATATAACAAATAATTGATAGAAAGTGTAAATGAAGGAGCAAGAAGAATATTGTTACAAAACAAAAATGTCCTTAAAAATAGGCAAAATATGTTCATTCAAGGATTACGAGAAGCGATTGATGGTGCTTGCTCAAAGAGATTAAAACGATATACTCAATAAATCTAGAAAGAAGAATGACAGATTGGATTAGTATTGGCCGTCTAAATTGACTTGTCACCATGGAGGACACACCTCTTTTACACCTATACAGAACATTGCCGAGATATACAGAAGAAATTAGGATGTATCATCCCGAGTGGGTCAAGGGCATGACTAATAAAACACTTATGTCGTGGCCTCAAGAGGGTTCATTATCAAAACCGATATTGCGTCACATGACAACATACTTACTGTATGCTCATAAAGGAAAGAAGTTAGAGAAAATGTTGGCAGTTTTAGAACTCTGGAAAATGTACCAAAGTTAGAAAGAAGATCCAGCTGAGCGGGAGTGGATGCTTAATCAGAATAAAGGAGAAGATGTAACACCTTCGGCTCCTATTTCCCTTCCTGAAAAGCAAGATGTAAATACTGAAGAGAAGGGATTTTCTCCTTTAAAGGTATTAAAGGCAGCAGCGGAGTATGTTAACCAACATATGAGCCCCCTGCTTATAACAGTGAAGACACCATGAAAGAGAGTGGGAATCGAGAACGCAAATAAATATTAACACACAATGAAGGGAAACAGTGTGATGAGAGAAATGATAGACAGGGCAGACAGAGGAAAAGGCAGAGACACAGACGTGAAACAAAAGATACAGCTAAGGGTATGACAATAGTATACAGCGAATGGATGGAAGGACAAATATAGCTTAAACTAGGCAACTAAGGCATTGATGGAGTTCAAGAAAGCGAAGAGCGAGAGAAGAGAGAGAAAGAGAAAGAAGACAGAATATACAAAGAAGAGACAAAGAATTTAAGTAAAGGGAGGTACAGAAAAGGTGTGAGATGAGAAAAGAGGAGAGATTAAAAGAAGTGAAACAAAAGAGGCAGAAGCCAAAAGATTGAAAGTACGTAGGTTTAAAAGCAGGCAAGAAGTAGAAGAGTGAAGGCAAATAAGGAGAAGAGAGGAAGAAATTAACCAAATTAGGGAATTAAAGGATGATGAGATAGAATATTTATTCCTTATGAGCATAGTGCCGATTGAGGCTCAAGAAAGATTGGGAGAAGAAAGAGGGTCACAACAGCCCCGAAGTGAGCTGTAAGGAATGCTGCGATCAGCATGAGCTGATTGGCAGGACACAGAATACATACAGCAGAGGCTTGGGAAATTATATAGGCAAATGAGGGACAGAGGAAGGCATGGAACTCAAGGTAATACTGAAAGCTCCTGAATAAAGGGAACTGAAGGTATATCAGGAGATGTCATAACAGATGGCCAGAGAACGATGTCTTTAACCAGGTTAAATCTTGATGATATAGAAGAAGATAACAGCCACACGAGTTGGGGCATAATGATGTCAGATGAAGAAAGAAAGGAAAATGAGAAAGCATGAAGAAAAGGCACATATGGAATTTCAAGAGAATTCATAGTAGATAAAGGGGTAAAATGGTCAGATTTAGAAGATCCCATAGAAAAAACAACAGAACTGACACTATTTACTGATCAACCACTATCATGATTGTGCACTAATGGGATTATATCACCACTTTATGTAAGCAGATTAAGGGCATTGCCAAGATGGAAACAAGCAGGCGAGGACAATGTTGCTTGGAAGACAAAGTGTGGGCGGGTATGATTATGTATCAGGATTTTCACAATTCCCACTATTAGAGCATGGGGGGGTCAAACACAATATATGCCATGGCCCCAAATGGATAAGGATAACTTAAAGTGCACACAACCAAGTTTAACTTCTGATGCAGGAAAGTGGATTTCTGAATTAGCGAAAAGACCGTCAGGAGTGACTTTAGCCATAGGTGACATTAAATACCTATTATCAGCCATCCTAGGGGAGAGAGCTGACAATATTTGGAAAAGAGCAGGATATCCAAAAGTCACTGAACAAAACATGGTGTAAAATGGAGCGCCGTTTAATAATTGTAGGGCAGATGTATGGGGATCACTTGATAGATTAAATATTGGGGCAATACTGACTAGGGAAATGGTAGAGAATAAAGATCCCTTTGCCTTTATTTAGGAGATTTAGGAACAGTGGAATTTGGAGATGCATGAATTCTGGGATAAGAAGATAGCATTAATTTACCACATGTTATGTCAAGGGCTGCCAGAGCCCGTACAACGTCAGCTAAAGAAACAGGTGGAAATGGAAGCAAAGCCATGGCCAGAGATACAATTGGCAATTGTGCATTACTGTAGTATATTAAGGGAAAAAGATAAAAACAAAGCCGAGAGTACTAAACAGGAAGAGGCGAAGTTGGTGCAGAAAAATTATCAAAATACGCCATAGGAGGAGCGGTATTGACAAGTATCAAGGGAGCGATGGCACAAACAGTACAGTTATCACAGCAGAATAATGCAGCATATGCCGTTGATCAGAACGGGTAGACTTTCATGCCAAGAGGCAGAGGGAATGGTCCTAGAGGAGAAGGACAAGGTGGGTTTCAAAACCCTCAGGGAAGGAGAGGATTTAATGGTGGACAGCCACTGCAATGTTGGAATTGCAGTAAATTAAGGCATTTAGCTAAAGTATGCAGAATCAGGGGAGGCATGCAACAACATAATTGGCAATCTCCAAGGTGATGGGATTTGCTTCAGAGTATAATACAGATTCACAAGGATATTATGCCCAAGATAACATGCAAACTCAAACATATGCACTGCAATTGCAGCAATTACAACAAGTCCCAAAGCAGATGCAATCACCACAAGAGCAACAACAGCAAGCAGCTATGAAGATACAACGGGCACCGCCACAAGTACAATACATTCCACTGCTGCAGATCCCCAACATCATCTGGGAGAACGGTAAGCCCATCGGGGCTTTTTGACTCATGGCGCCAACGAGCGCGAACATTTTATTTTTGACACCTAAATGCAACTTTCCTTGCTGCTGGCATAGTGCTCCAAGCAGCGTTAATTTGTTTTTTGAAATAATGCTCCTTTCACGTTCTACTGCCTGGAGGCAGCCCACACCTTATACTTTTCCTAATGTGAGGCTGAGCCATTCCATGATGGCCGACCGCACCCCATTCACCGGAGTTCACGGTACCTTTGTTGCCATAACGGCCCCTGATTGGATGATGTCTTGGTTTTACCGGCCACTCACAGAGCTGGCAGGCTTGGCCGGCCCTCCCCCAATGGCCCAATCCTGGTCCCTGACTCTATGTTCCCCCTCCGTGACGGCAGCACTCTGAAGAAGAGGCCAGGTGCCCTAGGCCCTGCCCCTCTCCATCTACCATTGGGAGACACTGCTGCAGATCCCCAACATCATCTGGGAGAAAGGTAAGCCCATCGGTGCTTTTTGACTCATGGCGCCATTGAGCGCGAAAATTAGAATTTTTACACCTAAATGTAACTTTCCTTGCTGCTGGCATCGTGCTCCAAGCAGCGTTCATTTGTTTTTTGGAATAATGCTCCTTTCACGTTGTACTGCCTGGAGACAGCCCACACCTTACAATTTTCCTAATGCGAGGCTGAGCCATTACATAATGGTTGCCCACACCGCTTGCACCAGAGTGCACAGTGCCTTTGTTGCCATAATGGCCCCTGATTGGATGATGTCCTGGTTTTACTGGTCACTCACAGAGCCGGCAGTCTTGGCCGGCCCTCCCCCAAAGGCACGATCCTGGCCCCTGACTCTGTGTTCCCCCTCCGCGACGGCAGCACTCTGAAGAAGAGGCCGGGTGCCCTAGGCCCTGCCCCACCCTTGGCCGCCCGCTACATGTGGGTAAGACTGAATTGAGAGGGTACATTTGAGGTAATGATTAGTAGGAGATTGTCCCCAAATTACTCAGCACAAGCTACATAATTAGCTGCGCTTATTGACACACTGCGAAGCTTTGAGGATGAGTTAGTGACAATGTACTCTGATTTAGCTTACGTGATGTCAACTGTACACGCAGTGTCATGAACTACAGAACACGCCCCTTTTGGACTTCCTGGTCATTGTCTCAACGGGGCTTACACTCCCTTGTACTCCCAACATGGCCGTCCACTGTGAAACACCTTCCTCGCTCTACACCTTGGACATAGTGTGTTCTATTAATAGACCACGCATCCCGCGGCTCTGTGCATCTCAATGATATTGCGAAGTAGCGACCAGACGTGTGCTCCGTAGCTTGCGGTATTGTTTTCCTTGCTTCTTTCCAGCCAACCCCATTCCTAGCCCCTTTTCTTCCTTTCTTGATTCCTGGACTCGTGTGCTAGTAGCGCACTCTGTAAATTTCCCGGATTCCTGGATCTTTGCATCCCGGAACTTTGAACGCACGCTGGAGTCGGAAGAGACTCGTGCAACCTCATCCGTCCGCAAGAAGGCATCGATCAAGAAATCCAGCAAAGATCGAACTCAGGTGAGAAGGGTGGAACTCCTTGACAGTTTGAGACGCCACCCGACCGAACTCGATATGGACATGGAAGCGGCCGTCCAGGACCTGATGCGTGGCATGCAAGAGCTATCAACCGAGGTGCAGAATCTAAAGGCGGAAAATGCCGCTCTCAAACAATTAGTTCTATCCCGTGATTCTGCCACAAAAGAAAGTGGGCCTCATTACGACCCTGGCGGTAAGGGGTTAGCGCCAGCGTTAGCTGCGCCGACCCCTTACCGCCAATTACGGGGTCCCTTAGCGCCATGGCGCTTTTAACACCTGCTTTTAGCGGGTGTTAAAATCCATGGCGCTAAGGGACCATGGAGTTAATTACGCCACCGTAATTTACGGTGGCGTAATTAACGCCTTCCCCACTCCCATTATGCCCTATGGGGCAAAAATGGGAATGGGGAAGGGTAAATGGGGATTGGGGACTTACCGCCCCGCCGACCTCGGAATGGGGCGGTAAGTCCGCCAACCACCATGGCGTAAACGTAGTTTACGCCATGGTGGTAAAGTCACGGCCCAGGCGGTAACTTACCGCCTGGGTCGTAATGAGGCCCAGTGTGTTGCTGAGCGGCATAGTGGACAAATATGATGGGTCGGCAAAAACCCTTCGCGGATTCCTGGATTCATGTTTGGTTCACTTTACTTTTAAGCCCTACTACTTTTCAACTCCGAGGGCTAAGGTGGGGTTCATAATTTCCCACCTTTCAGGAAACGCCTTAACCTGGCTACGCCCCTCGTTAATTCCAGCAATGCTCTCCTAGATGACTATGATGGCTTCATACAAGCCCTTAAGACCATGTTTGACCATCCAGAGCAGGTCTATATTGCCCAGGAACGCCTGTTAGACTTTCAGCAAGGATCCCAGGATATGCTCACCTATGTTACCCGATTCAAGCAATTAGTCAAGGAAGCTGATTGGTCCCCTGAGGCGAGTTTTACCATTTTCAGGAGATTAAGGATGAGTTGGCCAGAGTGGCTGGCCCAAACTCATTCCAGGCACTAATGGACCTTGCCATGCAAATAGATTTCCGAATCTAGGAAAGGAAGGCAGAGAAGAAGAAATCCAGAGGTAATCCTCTGAAGCTGTCCTTTGAGAGTACCACCAAGACGGACACAAACCCAGGCTCAGTATCTAAACCAGAACCCATGCAGATAGGAGCCTTTTGTGGACCTGTATCCCCGCAAGAAAGGATGAGAAGGATTCATACGGGGTTGTGCATGTATTGTGCCTCAGACAAACACTTGGTTAGGGAGTGTCCTCTAGCCCCTCCTCGGCGTTCGGGAAATGCCAGCTCCCGATCCTAGATGGGGCAGAGCTTCGGGAGAGAGATGTTTGCCCCACATCAATTCCATCCTTGAACTCTCCTGGACAAAACAATTTGGTGATACTACAGGCCTTCCTGTCGCCCTCCAAGAATAAGACCTATCCCATTCTGGCCTTGGTAGACTGCGGAGCTATGGGAATTTTCATTGATCAAGACTGGGTTTTTAGTCATCATATTCCATACGAGACACGAAGCACCATGCAGCCGGTGGAAGCAATCAACGGAAGACCCCTCACTTCAGGACCCATAAGCCTGCAGACAAAAGAGATCCAGCTTTCCATAAACCATCACCAAGAGAGGATTACATTTGACATCATTAAGTCTGCTCATTACCCCATGGTATTGGGTATGCCCTGGTTACAGAAGCACAATCCATATATCAATTGGACAGCAGGATCACTATTCCTAGGCTCAGAGTTTTGTATGTCCCACTGTCTATTCCTGGATCCCTCCTCGACACCCCCTAAAGAACCACTAAAAGACCAGCAAACACCACTCATGGTTTCCAATATCATACAAGTCCGAGAGGCCTATCAGGGATATGTTGATGTATTTTCAACTGCCATAGTCCAGGCCTTACCCCCTCACAGACCTGAAGACTGTGCCATAGATACAGGTCCCTCAGCAGTGATTCCCTTCGGCAGAATGTTCATCCTTTTCGAACCAGAGAAAAAGGCCCTCCGAGAATACCTGGATACCAACCTTGAAAACGGCACCATAAGACCCTCAAAATCTCCAGCGGGTGCTTTGTTGTTCTTTGTTCCCAAGAAGGACACCAAGGAACTCAGACCTTGCCTCGACTATCGTGGCTTAAATCAATGCACCCTCAAAGATCGGTACCCACTGCCCCTGATCTCGGATATCCTGGAAGCTGTGAGAGGTGCCATAATATTCACGAAGTTGGATCTCCTGGGTGCCTATCATTTGATCCGTGTCCGGGAAGGAGACGAATGGAAAACATTCCTTTAGAACACCCTTTGGTCACTATGAATATCTAGTCATGCCCTTTGGACTAGCTAATGCCCCCGCAGTTTTTCAAAGTTTTATGGATAGGGTGTTTTCTGACATGTTATTCCTCTTCGTCATTGTCTATCTGGATGACATATTGATCTTTTCCAAGGATCCTCTAAAGCATGAAGAACATGTAAAGGCAGTATTACAACGACTCCGTGAACACAAACTTTTAGCCAAACCCGAAAAATGCTTGTTTCACGTTACTTCTGTTCACTACCTAGGATTCATCCTTAGCCCAGAAGGAATTGGTATGGACCTTAAAAGGTAAAGGCCATACTGGCATGGCCCGCTCCCACGTCCATGAAACAAATTCAATCCTTCCTGGGGCTTGCCAACTTCTATCGGAAGTTCATTTCTACCTTTTCCGAGATCGTTCAGCCGATCGTTGCCCTCTTGAAGAAAGACACCCCCTTTATCTGGTCTACACCGCAAGATAAGGCATTCCAACGTTTAAAGACAGAGTTCACGCAAGCTCCCATCTTGGCCCAAACTGACATAAATCGGCCATCCCTAGTGGAAACGGATGCCTCTAACTATGCCATAGGAGCGGTCTTGAAGCAGGAACTTGAGGATAAATTGGAACATCCCATTGCTTACCTCTCACGAACCCTGACTCCCAGTGAGACACATTACTCCGTCCTGGAAAAGGAACTGTTAGCCATCCGCCAAGCCTTCACTGAATGGCGACATCTACTTCTGGGTGCTAGATATCCAGGTCAGGTCCGCACGGACCATCGGAATCTCCAAATTCTACAGTCGTTGGAGTGCAGGAACAGTCATCAGGCACTTTGGGCCTACTTCTTTGCCCAGTACCAGTTCCAAATCACTCATGTTCCCGGATCACAAAACCTGATTGCTGACGCCTTATCTCGATGTCCTGACTATGTAGCTATTGAAGACAGGGCCTATCCTAAGATGTTTCCCCACACGATCTTTGTAGCTCAAGCAGTCAACCTCCTGGAAGAAATACAAGTGCAAACCCAGTCCTCTGACCTCTGGAAGGATATTTCAAGGAAGAATCCATGGAACCTAAGAGTTAAGGAAGGATATTTATTCAAGGACAATGCACTGGTCATTCCTACACAGAAATTACAACAAAGAATAATAAACCTCTGTCATGATACCCTTCACTCCGGACATCGTGGCATAACCAACACCCTCCGTCTCATAAAAAGACAGTTTTGGTGGCCTGGAATGAAGACCAACGTACAGCAGTACATCAAAGCTTGTACTATCTGCAGTCAAAATAAACATGATAACAAGAAACCGGCGGGTCTTCTACTGCAACCTACACTGCCAACAAGGCCATGGGAATTCATTGCTACAGACTTCATTATGGAATTACCACCTTCCCGAGGATACACTACCATCATGGTTACCATAGACTTGTTCACTCATTTGGCTAATTTTACACCCCTGTGTAAGTTACCATCCTCGTCCGAGCTTGCTGGAATCTTCCTGGAACACATATTCCGTTTTCATAGACTTCCTTCCAAGATCATATCTGATCGAGGACCTCAATACGTCTCTCAATTCTGGAAACATCTCTGTCGCATTTTGGGAATCCAACACGCCCTCTCATCTGGTTATCATCCCCAAACCAACGGAGCCACAGAACGTGCTAATCAGACCCTGGAGCAGTATCTTCGATGTTTCACCACCAAGGTTCAGGATGATGGGTCGCTCCTGATACCCGTGGCTGAATTTGCCTACAACAATTCCGATCATTCAGCACTTAAGACCAGTCCCTTTTATTGTAGCCAAGGTTTCAATCCATCGGTTCTACCCTCTGTTCTCCCTCATCCTACACCAGTACCTACTGTCGATTCCTGGATAGAAACCCTCATCAACGTACACCAGGAGGCCAAAGAAAACTTAGAGAGGGCCAGAACACAGACTAAGTGGTATGCAGATTCCAAAAGAAGACCAGGTCCTTCTTATGCAATTGGTGATCAAGTCTGGTTGTCCTCGAAATTACTACCCCGACATCTACGGCCAAAAAAGTTGGCCCCTCGGTACTATGGTCCATTTCCCATCAAGGAAATTATCAATCCAGTTTCATACCGGATCAGACTACCAGACTCCTGGAAGAAAATTCACCTAGTATTTCACACATCCTTATTAAAACCCTACACCCAATCCTCCCGGAAATCCTGCCGACCTCCTCCTCTGCTGGTCGACAACAAATTGGAATATGAAGTATCCTGAATATGTGACTCCAGGTATAAACGGGGTCAGCTTCAATACCTGGGTGAATGGAAAGGATATCCTCCTAGTAAAAGAACCTGGGAACCACTTTCTAATCTCAAGGCCCCTTGACTTCTCAGAAGATTTCACCTTATACACACCCGGGCAAACCCGGAGGAACGGGTCTTCGGAGGAAGCATGCTGTCATGAACTACAGAACACGCCCCTTTTGGACTTCCTGGTCCTTGTCTCAACGGGGCTTACACTCCCTTGTACTCCCAACATGGCCGTCCACTGTGAAACACCTTCCTCGCTCTACACCTTGGACTGTGTTCTATTAATAGACCACGCCTCCCGCGGCTCTGCGCATCTCAATGCTATTGCGAAGTAGCGACCAGACGTGTGCTCCGTAGCTCGCGGTATTGTTTTCCTTGCTTCTTTCCAGCCAACCTCATTCCTAGTCCCTTTCCTTCCTTACTTGATTCCTGGACTCGTGTGCTAGTAGCGCACTTTGTACATTTCCCGGATTCCTGGATCTTTGCATCCCGTAACTTTGAACGCACGCTGGAGTCCGAAGAGACTCGTGCAGCCTTATTCAAGACTCAATCCATCTGCAAGAAGGCATCGATCAAGAAATCCAGCAAAGATCGAACTCAGGTGAGAAGGGGGGAACTCCTTGACACGCAGACTTGTCAAGTTCGAAAAGGAGAGGTCTCTTCAGTGCAGGCGGTGACATGCAGGTTTATTAGACAATGTATAGAAGCATTTAGTTTCCCAGACACCATAGCAGTTGTTAAATCCAAAACCCAATCAAAGAGAACGGATTTAATCTCTTGCGGAATTGAAGCTGCAGATTTAGAGACCAAAAAAGCAGCCTATTACTCAACCACATTTGAAAGTGAAGTAAAAATTATAAGGCAGGCAACAGGGTGATGCATGCTGGTTAAGGAAGGAATTAATATGATGCCCATTGCACAGTTAATTGAAATACAAGGATTAGCATTGCAGGAAGAAACAGAATAATGGAAACAACAGTGATGTTCTCTATCCCCCACTGAGGCCATCTGGAGACAGAATAGCACTGGAAAACCAGTTATGCCTCTAGCATTATTGAGGGTAGGGTTGAAGCAGCTTCTCTATACAGTGCATGTGACCCGAGAGAGAGTCTAGCTGCTATTAATGCAGAAGAATTGTTTGTACAAAACCTATTTGAACATGTGGTACAGTTCATTATAAACTGTATTGTGTGCCATAAATGAACTGCTGGACACACTTTGTAAAAAGTGAGAGGAGTAATCCCCAGACCTAATTGACCATTTCATTATCTACATATAGATTATGTAGATATGCTGTAGACTTGCAATGTCTACTTGCAATATCTTCTCGGGAGGATAGCCCAGGGGCAACGTGCTCACCTTGGAAGCAAGACGACATGAACCACCACAGGTTCGATCCCCGGGTCCGCGCTTAGAAACCTCTCGGTATTAATCGCGTTATAAATAACCTATCATATCATATCATAGATACATGCTAGTTGTAGTATGTCCCGTTTCTAGATGGATTGAGGCGGCCTATTCACACAGCCTGATGCCGCGTACACCGCATAGTGCCTTGTGTGTGAAGTATTTCCAAGATAGGGGGTATGTGAGGTTTTGTGATCCGATAATGGCCGTACTTTGTTAATGAGCTGTTTGAAAATATAGTTCTGCTATTAGGCACAAGGCACAAGTTTACGTCTGCTTATCATCTGCAAGCAAACGGTAAATGTGAAAAATTAAATAGTCTTTTGACGGAAGGGATACCAAAATGGAAGGTCACTTTATAGAAGGGATGACTTCATTGTCTACCCCTTGCGCTATATGCGCTGCACAACCAGCTTTGCTCTGATCACCATCTGACACCTTATGTGTTGATGACTGGACGTCGTATGAGAACTCTTCTCACTCTCCCAACAAGGGCAAATACAGACTCCCATAGTTTAGCGAGGGCCTTAGGTGATGAAATGCATGATTATTTGAAAGCAATGACTGCAAGTGTTTCTTTTATGTCTTAACAGCTCCAGAACCAATGGGTGGTGTCAAGGGGAAGCAAAAAAGACAATCAGCCCATTGATTTGAAAGAGACACTCAAGCCACTAAGCCTGTATCCAGGGGACAAGGTGCTGGTGCGCAAATTCTTATGCACCTGGTGAACCACTTGCTTTGAGGGCCCCCATGAAGTGGAGGAAGTGTCACGGCTCGCTCCCTTCGCTCCCGTTCCCATCACTTGGGGGCATGTTTTGGGTTTTTTTCCCTACTGGACATTTCCTCCGAACCTTATGCTACAGTGCTGTGACGAATTGGGAGCGCTAAAACCTTATTTTCCAAGTTACTTCCCTTCCGGATCCATTCCAGGTTTTTGGCAGCCAGCATGCTACGTTAATCTAATGACTATACTTCCCAGAATGCCTGGCTCACTGCCTCACCTTCTCCCTTGCAGGAAAAGGTTGGGTGGAGGATAGGCAACACCTGTGGCTGCAGGTGCAGCAGGCGGCACACCTGAGGGGTGTGCTCGTTAAGGAGCTTTAAAAGCCTCAGTTTACTTCAGTCCAGCGCTGATCATTGTTTCAGTGTTCCTGTTGTGACTGGTCCCTTGTTCCTGGTTCCTAGTTTTTGTGCCTGGTTCCTAGTTCCTATTTCTTGTTCCTCTGCCCTGGATTTCGAATTTATGTGCTTAATTGATTTCTGCTTTCTGGATTTCCCTTTCTGTCTTCCTCTGTCTGTAGGCAGCCTTTCTCTGTGCTTTACCCTTTGATGCTGCCCAATTTGCCTGTGTTCTCTGTTTCTTTGAAGCTGCCCTTTGCTACTAAAAAACTTGATGCATTAGGCTTTCCCTTTATAGATTTAGCTTCCTGCCTTTCCTCCTTGGATGGGTGGGAAAGGTTTCCTTTTGTAATATCGTTTTCCCTGCTCCTGATCCTTACTTTCTATTGGGATCCATTCCATGTTTTCCATTGCACTTCTACATTTATTTCCCATTGATTATTAGGTGTGGGGTGCTGTTGTAAATAGTCCCTGTGTGAATGCCTTTTGTTTTCCTCTCTATTCTATAATCACTTTTCCTACTTGCCCTTGACTAGGGTCTTATGTGTTTAGTTTCCTCCACCCTTTGCTGTTATAGCCTTCAGGGTCCCTGTTTCATCAACTGGGTTTGTAGGTTTACTGACATTCAAGTGGTCTTTCCAGTCCTCGTGAGTACTGTTTCTAAGTTCCTTATTCAGTATCATCCAGAGTGTCAGCTCACAGATCCTGTCCTTGCTTGCCCTCTACGTGGGCTTAGCGCTGTCAGTATCTGTAATAGCATAGTGGGTAAGGAGTTTGCCGACTTTCCTTTCAGTCATAAGGAGGTTCTAAGTGCTTACCCCACATCCCTTTTCATATATTGGTATTATTGTTTCACTCTATTTGCACTCCTGGGTTTTAGTATACACGAGTCTTGGGTATTGTATGCACCTTATTAGATTCAAAGTTGTTCACTGTGTGATTCCGTGCACATTTCCCTTGCCATATTCATTGCCTTCTTCCTTTCTTAAGAGAATGACCAGCCGTTATTCCCGTTTGAATATGGCCAGTTTAAGAAAGAAAGGCAGCAAGGCCACTAACAAGTTTGTACAGGAAGCTTCCCTTAAGTTTACCTGTGACAATCAAGTCACTGATCCTGACTTAAATGAACTCCTTGTTACAAATGGGTATTTACGTGCAAAGTATTTTTCCCACAGGATGGCCCATCGTACATTGCCTGATCCTAGTTCTGTCTTTAATTTTGATCCAGATTCTATGTCCGCACAAGCCTTAGCAGCGGAAAACAACACACTGCAAGATTTACTACACACGAGTACGTCTGTTGTTGAACCCCATGATTCCGGTTGTGCTTTACCTCAGATTGAACAGTTTCATGATTCAAACATAAAGAATGGAGGGGTTCATTGCATATCTTCTGTTTTCAGCCCTCAGTCTACTGCTTACTCCTCTGCACAAGTACTTACTGTAGTCCCTAATGCCAAGAGGTCTGATGTCAGTAGTCTGCTTAAGGGAAACACAGACCAAGTCGGTAAGAGAGAGTATAGATCACAAAACCTGCAAGCAGTAAATGACAATGTACAATCAGTGCACATCCGGATGGCTAGGGCAGGATCCAGCCCTGATGCCACCATGCCTTCCCCTGTGCCTACTGATAGGGATGTACAGTTAAGGCGGGGCATGCTAAAAGCTGAACTTGAGGAGTTAAAACAATAATACATTACTTTACAAGAGGAGAATAAAACCTTACAGTCTTTTCTGAATACACCTCAAACTTTATCTGTTGATGAAGTGAATACTGTTCAGTCCCTGAGTGCGAAGGTTTTTGTAGGTCATGATACTTGTCAATATGTAAAATCTATTGGGAGTGAAAGTCCTTTTTCTAGCACAGAACTTATTCAGGGCACAGGTTCTGACAATTGTTCTACCGTTTGTCAGGAATTGCTGTTAGATGAGGATTTACAAGCCACTCCTTTACCTAAGATTTCCTGTGTAGCAGTTTGCCATAATTCTGAGCTTGAACACATACATGCTTCTGATTTCCAAACACAATCCACAATGGTGGCATACACAGAATCAGTCACTACTGTAGGCTTAGGTTCTGCCCTTGATCTAGCTGCTGAGACTGAAGTAGACATTCAAGCTGATGTGGAAAACGATGCTACCTCTGTGTTCGCTCCTCCTTCTGCCAATTTTTGTCACAACGAACAGTCAAAGACAGTACAGAATTCATGTTTTGATGGACTCATTCCACAGTATACTGAACCAAAGACCCGGCAGGCAATTCCTGAACTGTTGATTGTTAATATGCCACTTTCAGAAGCTAAGACAGAGGAATGGACATTTGACGAAATCCTGATTAACAGAGACTTTACTATGGTGATTCCTCTGGTTGATTTTGACTTCTACAAAGGAAGAGACTCTGTGTCATCCACTAAGGAGAGGGACGGCAGGGGTACAGCTCAGTCTTTGGTTACTGGTGCCAAGGAGTCAGCGGCCCTAAAGGTGCTTTCCATTCCTGAGCCACAAATGTGTCTGTCGACTTCTGGGACTTCAGTCTGTCCTCCTACAACTATTGACTCTTCGATTATCCAGTCCACGGCTCTGCAGTCATCGTTGTCAAACATGTCTTCAATCAATGAACAATTGCTATGTCTGCCAGTCACTCAAGAGCCTTCACCATGTACGTGGTCAGAGCCAAAGACCTTGACAAGTTTGTCATCAGCTAACGAGACGGCTCCAGCTTGCATGCCCTCAGCCTCAGAATTTCCTCTGGCATGCCTGTTTTCGGCTACAGTGACCCATCCAGCGGATTATCCTTCAGCCATGGAGCCTCCGGTAGCACATCCTGAGTGTCTGTCTTTGGTCCCAGAGCCTACTGCTAGTTTGGCTTCAGTTCCTGAGAGACCTGTATCCTGCTCAGCCTCGCTGCCAATATCGGAGGTGCACCTGTCTACTCTGTCTGATCATGTTGCATATTCTTCTACTTCAGAGTTACCTCCTGAATCCCAACCATTTATTACGGATGAACGTCCAGCCTGCCCTTCTTATGCTTCAGGAGGATCACCAGAAGGCCTGCCTTTTACACAAGTTGATTCTCCCAAATGCTTGACTGTAGAATCGGCGCCTCCCGAATATGCAACATCTGAGTCTGAGACTTCTGCCAGCTCTCTCTTCAGAAACATCAAGCTGGATCACGACTCGGGAGGGCCTTACATGCAAGGCCGTTGGACTTGCCTGGAGTGTTACGAGAGGGAGACGGATACCATCCGCCATGGCCCAGACACCGAACAAGTAGCCGACCATGATAACGGGCTGGATGGTTCGCATTTGAGGGCCGGTTTGGATCAGCCGCTTGACAGCCTTTTTGTTGCTGGTTCCCACATGAGCCTGAGGGAGGGGACTGGCATGGCCCCCCAGCTGCTGCACCATCCGGGTGCTAGTAGCCAAAGGAAGGGTATGACTGCTGCAGTTCAAGATGTGCCTGTTATTGCTCCTGCTGCGAGTGTGCCTGATGTACCAAGTACTGCGTCTATCACTTCTATCGGTATGCCAAACGTCCCTGCGGTTGTATCCCACGTGCAACAAGGTGGCTACATGACTGACACCAGGAGTGCCAGCCTCGTACAACCCATTGGACTTCCAGGCCCCCAAGGCGTGGAACAGATGCAGTCGAACCTTGGTCACCCTCAACCACAGGCCTTTAACCAGATGGATGATGGGAGAAGATCCGAACCTCTACCTCGGCCATCACCTTCTTTTTCTGAACATGAACATTTCCTGAAACCTGCTATTTTCTCACCTCCTGTGTGTCCGCTCTCGGCAGGGAGGCTACCAGAGCATCTACCATTGTCTAAAGCATGTTGCACCAGCCTGCCTCCCTCCTCAATGATGTATGAGTGTTCTCTCCCAGAGACTGAGCTTCCTGGACCTTCCAACTCTGCTTCGGGTCCTGCAAGTCCTTCATGCCTTTCTTCGACCCATGAGTCTCTTCCTCACCGAAAACCTGCCTATGGCTCTTCTAGACTGCGGCCTGATTCTATTCATTCCAGTCCCTCTGCTTCTGCCCGGGGGTCATCGTTTCCGTCAGTGCCACCTCCGAAGACAAAGCGCTCCTGTCATGGAAGGAAGATGTTTTGTGCGGGTGACGGCCGCCTGGAGTCGGCCGTGGGAGGGGGTATAGTGTCACGGCTCGCTCCCTTCGCTCCCGTTCCTATCACTTGGGGTATGTTTTGGGGTTTTTTCCCTACTGGACATTTCCTCCGAACCTTATGCTACAGTGCTGTGACGAATTGGGAGCGCTAAAACCTTATTTTCCAAGTTACTTCCCTTCCGGATCCATTCCAGGTTTTTGGCAGCCAGCATGCTACGTTAATCTAATGACTATACTTCCCAGAATGCCTGGCTCACTGCCTCACCTCCTCCCTTGCAGGACAAGGTTGGGTGGAGGATAGACAACACCTGTGGCTGCAGGTGCAGCAGGCGGCACACCTGAGGGGTGTGCTCGTTAAGGAGCTTTAAAAGCCTCAGTTTACTTCAGTCCAGCGCTGGTCATTGTTGCAGTGTTCCTGTTGTGACTGGTCCCTTGTTCC
Source organism: Ambystoma mexicanum (assembly GCF_040938575.1). Lineage (NCBI taxonomy): Eukaryota > Metazoa > Chordata > Amphibia > Caudata > Ambystomatidae > Ambystoma > Ambystoma mexicanum. The sequence continues at coordinate 62,334,145 of NC_090928.1, forward strand.
TGGTTCCTAGTTTTTGTGCCTGGTTCCTAGTTCCTATTTCTTGTTCCTCTGCCCTGGATTTCGAATGTATGTGCTTAATTGATTTCTGCTTTCTGGATTTCCCTTTCTGTCTTCCTCTGTCTGCAGGCAGCCTTTCTCTGTGCTTTACCCTTTGATGCTGCCCAATTTGCCTGTGTTCTCTGTTTCTTTGAAGCTGCCCTTTGCTACTGAAAAACTTTATGCATTAGTCTTTCCCTTTATAGATTTAGCTTCCTGCCTTTCCTCCTTGGATGGGTGGGAAAGGTTTCCTTTTGTGATATCATTTTCCCTGCTCCTGATCCTTACTTTCTATTGGGATCCATTCCATGTTTTCCATTGCACTTCTACATTTATTTCCCATTGATTATTAAGTGTGGGGTGCTGTTGTAACTAGTCCTTTTGTTTTCCTCTCTATTCTATAATCACTTTTCCTACTTGCCCCTTGACTAGGGTCTTATGTATTTAGTTTCCTCCACCCATTGCTGATATAGCCTTCAGGGTCCCTGTTTCATCAACTGGGTTCGTGGGTTTACTGACATTCAAGTGGTCTTTCCGGTCCTCGTGAGTACTGTTTCTAAGTTCCTTATTCAGTATCATCCAGAGTGTCAGCTCACAGATCCTGTCCTTGCTTGCCCTCTACGTGGGCTTAGCGCTGTCAGTATCTGTAATAGCAAAGAGGGTAAGGAGTTTGCCGACTTTCCTTTCAGTCATAAGGAGGTTCTAAGTGCTTACCCCACATCCCTTTTCATATATTGGTATTATTGTTTCACTCTATTTGCACTCCTGGGTTTTAGTATACACGAGTCTTGGGTATTGTATGCACGTTGTTAGATTCAAAGTTGTTCACTGTGTGATTCCGAACACATTTCCCTTGCCATATTCATTGCCTTCTTCCTTTCTTAACAGGAAGTAAGCCATACTGCAGTTAAAGTACAAGGAAGGCAAGCATGGTTACATTTACATGACGTCAAACCCTGCAAAGGAGAAATCTTGACCACTCCTGCAACTACCCTTACTGAAGCAAGTGAAAAATTGCAGCATGTGAAGAAAAGATATTTGACCAAAAGCCACGACAAGGCAAGGGAAGAAGAAGCAAAAGTTTCCTAATGAACAATGGACTTGCTGTGATCTTGGAACACCTTCCTTAGACTAAAATTAAAGAGAGAATGGGACAGAAGTAGTAAAAGCCAGAAGAAAAGAAGAATTCTTTATTTTTTATTTTACCTATTGTACACACATTCTTTTTTGCTGTTTTTTCCTATATACTGCAGTCCTATCCAGCTTTCATAAGAGGACACAGAGACATTGTGACATTTCTCAGAAACCCGAAAAACAACACTATTGTTTTAAGAATTATATTGGCAATTATTTAGCATTTTTTGTTATAAATTCATGAGCAATCAATAACCGATAAACTTGATTTAAAAAAGATAATTGGTTAAATAGAAATGTTTCAAGAAGTAAGAAATGCAGCTCCACTAAAGAAATGTGCTGCATGTAGGATAAATATTGGAGCTTTTTGTGGTATTTTGATTTTAGCTGCTATCCTTATTACGTTGGCATTCACACACATTATAAGCAGTGATGAACAAGAAAATAAGACATCTACCAATGTCCCCTTTGTCCTCATTAAGAATTAAAAAAAAACTCAGCTCTGATATTAAAATAAATTTTTCTCATAGAAAGAGATGAAGAAGAAGGAAATTCAAGGATAAATACATATTTAGACAAATCAGCTCATCTAGCTAATAACCTATGGTATAGTATATGAAAGAGGTGGGAGAGAGAACGTCAGAAGAAAATTGGTATGTCTGTTCCTTAATACCATATGCCATGAATGCTGAAAAGACATTTATTTCAAGAGAAATACCTTCACATGATGCAAAATGTCTCAGTCAACTGGAAGCATGCACCACTGCAGGACAATTCAAAGGAAAATGGCCAACTCTAAGATGGCGATCAAGACAGACTTTCCCATACGGAGATACATATGTGTTCACAAAGGGAATGAGACTAGAATGGGTGTCCCAATTTTTAGACAGTCACTCTCAAATCTCGGAGTTCCTTTCCCTCCAAGTGGGGTGGCGCGCACCCAAAGCTCTTATACTGATTCAACTTTAGTGAGGCTTCCAACCTATTTCACACCGCCCCAGCAAATACCCTCTGTACCAACAATGAGCTAGGACCCAGGCCAGTGTATAGTAAGAATATATATTTATTTAGGGTTTGACAAATAATAATAGCAACCAAAACATCAGCCACCAACGCCATTGCACAACACAATGTCACAATTTCAAAATACTTGCACCAATTGACTGAGTTGTATTTCTAATGAACTTACGGATACTACACCACAGGTGCATTTTAGAGACTGTACATCAAACACACACAGAGGATTTCTTGCACATTAACAATTATGAAAAGTGAACAACCCCCCGTGATTAGTTGGGTTATTACAATGCTCTTCTCTCCCAGCAACCCCCAGCCCCAGGCATCAGTTATATAGGACCCCTTCATTCGAAGGCAAAGTATAGGGAGCGGGAATACAGTAGCAAAATTGTTTTGGCTTTAAAAAAAAAGGCAGGGTTTGACAAATAGATTCAATCAAAACAATCGTTTTGGGTTTCTTAATTGAAAGGCAAAGTCAGGAAAGTAACTCAATGGAAACATCATTTTGGCTTTTTTATTTGCAAGAAATGCAAGGCTTTGGGAAAATTGTTTCGGGATGCATGTAAATAAATTGAAAATGTTGTTTTGCACACTCAACATTCACTTGAATGGCTGCGTTTAAGGGTTACTTATTTTGGGATTATGGACCCCCCCCTTCTGTAGAGAAGACAGGGGTTTCAGAAAGGTGGAGCCACCCAAGTACTTTATTGTCTATACCGGCTCTAACACACTGGGCATGAACTTTGTTAGTTTTGAACTCTAACAACACTCATCCCATGATTTTCTGTATGGGAATTAATTGATTTAACTTCAATTCAATGCACAAAGGATCTACACAGCTTTCCCGTCCCCACAATTTAATGGAAAGGATTAAGACAGGCAGTTCCCCCACACAATTCAATTTAAATGTATAGGGTGATTTTCTATAGTGGGATTCATTTGAGTTGAATTTAATAAAATGTACCGAGGGTCTCCCCAGTTCCACACATCTACCCACTATGCAAAATGGAGACTTAGTATGGCAGATTCCCCCCCACACCTTTGTTGGCATTTAGATCAATCTACTTACATGGGAGGCCATGGTTATGGGGCATCCAGGAAAACAGCAGGCCTCCTCCGAGGACAGCACAGATTTGGTCAAAGGCTTCCATCAGGGGTAGTCACCAGCACCCAGACTTCCTCTGGCTCCTCATATGGCTGGACCAGCTAGCTTCTAGATTTCCCGGTCTCCATCTCCCCTGCAATGTTTAAGTTCTTAGAATCTCTTCCTGTCCCTCTGCTAGTTCTTCACAATAGTCCAGAAGCAGACTACCTTCAGCAATAGAGTGGGGAGGTCAAAGGAAAAATCAAAAGTCCAAAGAAAGGTCCCAAGAGTGGAAAAGGCAAAGAAAGATCCCTCTCAGATTGGAAACTGATCTCTTATAGGGCTGATGAAACTTGATTATTATCATAATTCCCATGCTACGGATTGGCCAGCTATCTCCTTCTCCCTCCCTATAATATCTCTGTGCCTGCTAATAGGATAAGGAGTTAGGGGGTGAATGGTGAAGGCTGAGGGAGGAGAATGATTCATCATCCCAAAATGACAAGTGAGTTTAACTTTTTCAGTGTCCTCAAAATCTACCAACATGGCAGCTACCCTAATTCTTCAGATAATTGTAAGTATATACATATTTTCGAGTTCTATATTTTAAGGGCAGTCAGAAAATATTAATCATATCGAGACATGCCCTTCCTGGAAGGAGCTACCATTTTTATCGGTTATCTCCTAAGCCAAAATAGTCACAAATATGCACCTTCCTGATTCAAACCTTACTTTCATAACCTATCATCACACCAACGTTTTATTCCATCAGAATTGTGGGAATGCCAAAATCATAATTGTCTTCATAACTTAAATTGTATGCATCACATAGAATTCATATTTACACGGTACCAACAGGCTTATTATCCCCTCCAAAATGAGTCTGTGTAGGCTCACTTGGACATACTATTCTCTTTTAATTAAAGAAAAGGTGACCCAATGTTAATCATATAGCAAGGCATCACATGGGTACCTCAGTTTCACATAGCCCCAACCTATTCCTAAGTTGCATTTCTCGATCGCCACCTGACCCAGACATCTGCTTATCAGCAATCTGGTTCATACACAATGTGTGATCATCAATTGGTGGCTCTGAAGCCATTTCCTGAGGTCAAGTTAGCCCTGAAAATGTCATTTCTGTTGGCCACTAATGCACAGTTAATGGGGAGGCCTGACCTGAAATGTTATTTCTGTTGGCTGTGTTATCTGCAACTCCCACAATGTTGATGTAATTCTCAGTTCATTCTTTGTAAGTATAACTGGGCCAGGCCTGCTTTTCCTGGTGGGCCTATGCCACAGGTCTTGAGGTTTAGGTTTCATAGACACTGACCTTTCAGTTCAGTGGGAAAAATACCAGCTGCATCAATACTTCAGAAAATACAGCCTGGAATCGTACAAACTGTACAAGTAGATGTCTCAAATATTGACTACTTGATCATTCGTACTTAGGTATTACACTTTGTATGTCCTCAAATGTGAATGTCCTATGTTTTTTGAAAAATACCAGTGTATTACTACACCACTGCACTTCAAAATAAAACCCTTTTTATGTATGCAGGAAAACTGTTTCATGAGAATTCTGTTACCACCCACACAAGGGGTCACCCACTCAGGGTGTAGCAGTGGTTACTCTTCAGCAGAGATTGACCTGACCTTGCTCATTCGTTTTTGATATTATTGTACCAACCTGGGCAGAGCAAGGCAGTAACCAGTTACCCTTCAGAATACTAGTTTATTTGCACATAGTCCATAGAAAAATCCAACAAGCAGGACTTTCCATTTGAATTGCAGTTTATTTGTGAAAAGTAAGTGTCTTTCTCCGAAATATGTCACTTGGCGCCACACTTTACAAATGTAAGGCACAATTCCTCCTTGGTATTTTTCACATGCCTATCCTTTCCATGTATACTTCCCATGTGTATTGCTGCATTTTTGAACCCGTCAAAAGGTTCCTTTTCCGATTTCAGATGAAATCAGCATCTGCATCACCACATGTTATGTCACATTCATTGGGCATATCCATTGGTTTTAAGCTCTCAGGTAGATTCCCCTTCACTTGTGCACCTGGCCATTTTAGTGGAGTTGGCTATGCCCATTTCTTTCCATTTCACTAGGCCTTATGTCAAAAATTACTGTTCTGTACTGGCTTTTATATTTCATTGGAACTCCACAGTAGCCAGCTTCATTCTCGCAATAGGGGCCTAGCATGTCCTCTCCATCTCTGTCACTCTGGGGCTTTCTCTTCACCCCACATGGGGTAGACAAACAAAAAACATATGTATCCGTCCCAGTATCGAGAACAAATAAAAACTGTCGACATGAAAAGAATGAACTTCTCAGACATGACAGAAATGACCTTCTTAACCTTCTTCTTTCTTTCTTTACTGTAGGATTTCTTTTTTAGTAGATATGGTCTACCACGAAAGGATGCCACAATGGTTGTCGGAAAATTCCGGAAACCTGTGGCCCCGGATCCGCAATAACCAGAGGCGAAAAAGCCAGGTAGGCAAAAAACCCCGAACTTCCTCGAAACCGGAGAAAGGAGTCCTGATGACTTTCAGCTGAAGAGACTGGTCCTCAAGCATCCACAGGAACCAGGTAGAGTTAGTACGGACTTCCTCCGCCATGGAACGGAAGAAACCTGCGTATGAGGCGGACCAGGAACAGAGAGGATACAGGGTCCGGGAACCCAGAGAGAAGCCAAAGGTAAGAGAGGGAGGCAGAGCGCCGGGATCTGTGAAAACAGAACAGACCCAGAGGAGCAAGAGAGAACAAGGGATGAGAGCTAGGCAAAACAGGGGGCCGTCCTCAGTGAGAAACAGGACGGAAGAAACAGAAGGAACGAGAGGGAAGGGCAGAGGCCCAAGGCACGACAGGGGGGCTCAGCAGAGCCAAGAAAGAAACACAGCGTATTAACCAGCTGAGTAGAGCAAAGTTGCAACGCGAGTTGCCTGCCGAGTCAGAGCCCTGGTAACCCTGGCGGCGGCCATCTTGGGAAAGACTAGCGCGCAGCCTAGCATTACGGCTCAAACGTGACAGACAACTCAATAGGGGCCGAGCCTCCATCGATACCAATGTTTTGTGAAAAAGGGGCGCATGACAACATCTGTCCACCTAAGCTCATTAAGGACTGTGCTGACCTCCTTGCACCGTTACTGACAGCCTTCATTAATGCCTTCTTCAGAACTGGTACTAACCCCGCAAGCCTTAAAGAAGCATGGGTACGCCCCCTTCTAAAAAAGTCCACACTAGACTCCGCACAGCCTATGGTCCCCAAGCAAATGCCTTCACCTTTGGACCTCTCACTGCAGGATCTCTCACAAGAAGATGAGGGATCCATTCAGATGCACACTACCATAAATGATGTTCCCAATATGGTGGGCTCTTCCCTTCATGCTTTGAATGTTACCCTTTACTTGATGGGCACCTCATTTGATTTAATTTTGGAGGAGCTTCGTGAACACCGCACACTCCTAACCACAATGTCCTCCAAATTGGAATTTTTGGAGGGTTTCATTCATGGTAGGGTTCAGTGCCAAGTAGAACATTCCATTAAAGTTTGGTTACTACAGTCCGGAGGAGGTTGGGTCTAGAGGCCAGCACAAGTCCTGCCTTGAACCTCCCTCTCTAAATATGAAAGAAACTGGTGGAGCTGAGCAGCGTAAACTGGTGGACAAGGCAATAAACACAGTGGGAAGGAATCGAAATGGGACAGTCTAAAATTAAAGAAATCTAAACATCAGAAGATTCTTCCAAAACGAGGGTGAAGTGGCTCGCAGAGCTACATGAGGAATATATGGCATAGTCAAAGCCTTTCTCCTACAATTCAGGAGGAGGTTTGGATAGCTAGCTAGGAAAATCTAACTCCTGCAAAACATGGAAGCAAAAAACCACCATGTCCTCCAAGAAAGTCTAAGAAGAATCTAAGTAAGCAAGCAAAGGGCTCAGTGGAAGTGCTCAAGGGCTTTGTAAAACCTACTGTAAAATATGTTGAAAATTTGGATCAAAGCATCACAGGAGTGTATTTGGACATGGAGAGTGTGGGTGCACCAGCTGATTTAAGTTTAGCATGCATGGAGGACTTTTTCGCCAACCTCCGTTTCGGTAAACGTGTTGACCTCAGTGAAGATGCAGCAGCTGGAGTAACTTGCAGAAAGATAAAATAGATTGCAGAAGAGGACTCAGCAATTGGCGGCAATTTTCCAAATACGGGGTCTCAGACCCAAATTGCCGTTGGAAATAAGCCCAGGTAAGATGAGCCAGACCATAAACAATCTCCAGTTTCCTAAACTCAAGTGCTCCGATGTGCAGCGAGTGGCCACCCAGGAGCTCAAACCAGCCTATTGACCTACTTGGAGAAACCAGTGGGCACTCAAAGAGGTCAATGGCAGAGCCTATTTTCGACACTAGAAGAGAGGAGGCAAAAATCTTGCCTGACAAATAAGGAGGACTCAAACTGGGAAAAAGCCCATAGGGGACATAATTTGCCAGAGCTAGCTTCAAAAGGGAAATGGGCTTGTGTTGCTTCCCTGTATTACCCTCCCAAGCAACTGACCCCTTTGGGTATGGCAGACCCCCTACAAACTGGAGTAAAAGAGAAAGGGGGAGACAAATATCAGTATATACGATCTGGGATGGCACCCAAATCAAATCTCCACAATGAAAAGTAAAAAAAAGAGATGTGGTGCCTAAGGATACTTTGCGAGAAGAGCATACATTAATTCTGTCAGAGGTATTCTCAAATGGAGATTCGCCTCCACTAAATCAACCTCAAATTGTGGTGCTGTTTGGGAGATTCGAAGTCTGAGACTGATTGCCTCCTGTGATATAGCGCTGGTTCATTTTCCAGTAAGAGGCAGAGTGAATTTGGCAATACTCAATTTCTCATCACAAATGATAAGGTCATTGATTTTGTCAGAACTAGGATCTTTTTTAACTCTAGGGTATGACGTGGTACAGACCTTGATGGACCCAAAACCAGCCCTAAATGATCTCTTAACATAGCAATCCTCTCAATCCTCTTTGTCCATTCAAGAATTGATTACTCTAAACCCACTCTCAGTAGTGATAAATACGCAAGCCCAAGAAAAGAGAAGAATCATCGACGAAAATCCAGGGGCACCATCGCCTGAGTATGATTGGTCAAAGGTTTTGTCTGCATTACACGGAAGGGAAAATCCTTTTGCAGATGATCGGGCGACCTCTGTTTGGCCTTGTGGAACTCTAGAGGCCATACATTTCTGGAGTCAGATTTGTATTTATTACCTGATTGTGCTTTGTTATGTTTACAGGAGTCTTGGTTGACAGCATGTCCTATGGTTAGGTGGTTCTAACAGTAGACACTACTCTGGGAGCGCGGGTCGGCCAGTAGGGGGCTTCTTGTGTGCTGTGAAAAATGGCATAGGGCTAAAAATGGTTAATACAGAAACACATAGGAGGGATATCCAAATAGTAAAAGTGGTAGGTGATCATGGAACTTTGTCAAACCGATGCTGTTATGTTTTTAACATATATTTCAACCCAAAATCTGTAGCGACTGAAGCATTAATGGAAGCGCTCTCAGCTCTTGCTGCAAATGCTCTGGAGAAAGAGGACATTGAAATAATTGTATTAGCCGACTTCAATAGTGAATTCCTGGATTCTAAATGGTATTCTGAACTGCCCAGGCAGGGGGCTTCTGAAAAGGCAAGGAAAAGAGGTGGCTTAATTATAGTAAACGGAAATATAAGGAAAGACATTCCTCCCAAATTTGCCTGGGAAAATGTGCCCTTGAGATTAATTTTGGATTATGTATTTTTATCTGAATCCCTATATTAGAAATGTGATAACTTTAGAGAAACACTACTAAAGTCTAGTGACCATCACGTGCTTGTTTTAACTATACAAGAATCTGTGAATGATACCCAAAGCAATAATTGTAAAGTAGCAGTAGAGGTCACGTAGGGAACCGTTAATCAGTGTGGAATTCTGCACTATCACATCAATTCAATGAGAGTATTTTTTATATGGGCCGAAAGGATGAAGGTGACCTGTATAATCCTGCCACTTATGATAAAGTGATCCAACAGGCCATGGCTAATTTTTATCGACAAAATGGGGGAAAAGGTAAGAAGCCCAAAAAGAAGCAAGGGCATAGACATAAATATGATACCATGTTGGCAGATCGAAAGAGGGAACGCAATACAGCTTTGAGACAGTTAAGAAAAATTCTGCCTGATTATGAATATAGAGTGAGATTACTGAGATTTAAGTATAAAACTTGGGTAAGGGTTCATTGGTTCTTCCTCTATATAAATGATTTGGAAGCAATGCTGTTCTCACTCACCTGTAAAAACTCAGCCTCCTTCTGGAGACTGATCAATGATCTGATGAACCAGTGTTCCTTGCAAATCCAACCAATCCCTGCAGCTGAGTGGGAACCCCATGTTTGTACCTTGTATCATTCAAGTGAGGGGGTGGAAGAAATGCCTGCTTCTAATAGTAATTGGTCAGAGCCAGTGAAAATGTACCTGCAAATAATAAGCGGAGCTATTACGAAAAGTAAGTCTTCAAATGCCACATACCAGGATAGCCTAGCAAAAGCTACACTCAAGTCTAACCTCCAAAGCAGCCTTTTACATATCCTATTTATTGACATTTTTAGGACGAAAATCTTGCCTCCCTCTTGGAAAAAGGCAAATATCGTTGTAGTTTACAAGAAGGGAAACAGGGCTATTCCATCCAACTATCAGCCTGTTTCCCTTCTAGACGCTTCTAGTAAAATCTTTGGGGCGATCATTGTGGAGCAACTGTAGGAGTTGGCATACAATAATAATATAATTCATACATTTCATTCAGGTTTTCGACAGGAATTGAGTACTGCCCACAATTTTCTGGCAATCAACCTCTTGTAGGCACAAGCCAAACAAAAAAAGGCCGATTTGCTGTGCCTTCCTGGATATCCACAGGCTTTTGCCCGGTAGCCTTGGTGGACATCCTGATGGCTTTACATACAGATACTATGGTGACGGTGCGCTTGGACCAAAATGGAAACTTTATGAGGTGGGTGCCCAGCTGATGTGGGCTATGACAGGGATGTGTATGGGCCCCTTTTCCATGTAGCTATTATACCTGGGACTTGGGAAAGACCTTTAAACAGATAGGAAATTTACCTCCAAAGCTGGGGACCCTATAAATGGAATACCTGGCGTATGCCGATTATATTGTTTTGTTTGATCTGGCACCCATAGGCCTTCAAAGGGCCTTAATAGTGACCAATGAATGTTTTGTAGCACAAGATTTGCAACAAAATTTTAAAAAATCAAAAATTCAAGTGCTAAATTACTGGGAAAAAAGCTTAAATTCGTGTTGTCAATAGTAAAAGAACACATAGAAATAGTTCAATCTTTTAAATATTTAGGGGTGGAAATTAATTCAAGGAGAACAAAACTAGACAATCATGATCACATGGTGAAGAAATCTAAATTGAATACCTATGAAACGTTCGTGTTTGATAGGACGTTTGGTAGATTTTCAGCAATCCCAATGATTAAATACAATAACGAGAAAGTGCTGTCACATCATTTGTATGGAGTGGAATTGGGTCTTCTATCAGATATCCTGTGTAGAAGAGCGTCACTGATATGGAAAAGGCTGCTTCCCCTTCCAAGGGGGATGCCAATAGCAGTAATCAGACACGAGGTGGGCTTAGTTTCACTACAAGTGCGGGCAGACTGGAAGAAATTGAAATTGTTAAAAAATCTCCTGCTCCCCCCTCTGAGCATATTAGCAGAGTTGCTTACGGTGCTTTTCAGCAACTCCTCGAGAGTCTTAATATAGTGGTTCCACTCAAGTACAAATTTGTTGGCTGATTATGACCTGAACCTTGACAAATTGGTAGCGGGTCACGTTGACAAAAAGGATACTATGTTCGAGCTTGACTGGCTAAGGAATAGAGATTCATCTCTGGGGTATCACTTATTTTATAATTTTAAATATGAAATTATAGCATTAAATGATGTACCCTTTTATTTGAAACAGCACCCGTCAAGAAATCATTGCTCTGACATGATAAGTTTTAAGTTCAACGTAATCTCTACTAGGGAAGTTACAGGTTCGAGACAGGGAATTGAACGATCATTGAGGTTATTTAAGTATTGCTACAAAGACATTGAAACAAGTCATCATCTTTTATTAGAATACCCTGTTTTTTCCAAAACCCGCTGTGAGCTCTTTTTCCATTGTTTTCTCCTTATATAGCCCTTATTAACACTTATTAACACTCAGTGGTTTTGGGGAAAGATTTTAAATAGATGTGAATTACTTTGTCTATTTTAAGATTGTTGGAAATCCCTTTAGGCGAAAAGGTAGAAAATACCTGATGATTTTGAGTGTTTCAATGTTTTTTCTTGTATGAATTAATACCATGATTGTAATGTCATGATAAACTTACATTTTAACGATTTACGTGTTTTAAACGTTTTAAAGGTTTTAAATATGTACTGATATTATGAATGTATTGTAATGAAATTTTAACAAATCGGTTTCTTTGCAAAGATTTGTATCAACCAAAGTGCAAATAAACGAAATAAAGATAAAGAATAAAGTTCGGGTATGGTTACAGAACACACCATTGTTTTACAGATGACTACAGACTGTGGTCATTCCGAAATCATCACGTTTGATCTGATATCTGCACCCCAATACAAGGTTATACTGGGGTTGCCGTGGCTTGCTCTACACAATCCAGTAATTGACTGGTCTGTTAATGACGTCTGTTTTGTTTCCGATCATTGGCAGATCCATTGTACGGTTGCAGATCTTGAAAAGCCAGTCAGACCCACTGTTCCTCTGATAGATGCTGCCGAAGTCGTGGGAGCCATGACAACCATTATACTCTCAAAAGTATACGAGGAGTACAGTGATGTTTTCAACAAGGGTTTTGCCGAGCAGCTGCCTCCACACAGACCCTACGATTGCCCAATAGACCTTATACCCGAAGCCAAGATTCCTGTCAGTCGTGTGTACTCCCTCACCCAGAGTGAAAATGAGGTCTTAAAAGAATACATAGACAAAGCTTTGCACATGGGATTTATAAGGCCTTCCCGGTCCCTGCTGCCAGTTCCTTATTCTTTGTTCGAAAGAAAGAGGGGGACCTGAGGCCTTGTATCGATTACAGGGCTCTGAATGCAATAACAGTCCGCAATCAATACCGACTACCCCTGATATCTATACTTTTGGATCAGTTGGGTAGGTCAGTAATATTCACTAAGTTGGATTTATGTGGGGCCTACAATCTCGTCAGTATCCACGAGGTGGATGAGTGGAAAACTGCCTTTAGGACGCGGTATGGGATTTTTGAGTACTGTGTTATGCCCTTTGGGCTTTGTAATGCCCCGCCCATGTTTCAGTTCTTTATGAACTACATGTTCTGGGACGTGATCAATCAATACGTCGTGATTTATTTAGATGACATTCTGATATATTCACTGTCACTTGATAAACATGTCAAGCATGTGTCCTCTGTTCTGCAAAAGCTAAGAGAAAACCACCTCTATGCCAAATTAGAGAAATGCACATTCCATGACTCAGAAGTGGAATTCCTGGGATAAGATCTAACCAGCAATGCGGTAAAAATTAACTACAGCAAAGTGAAGGCGATCTTCGAATGGGCTCCTACCAAAGTGAAACCATTACAAACCTTTTTGGGTTTTGCACATTTTTATAGGAGGTTCATCCGTTCCTTTTCTGCTATGGTTGCGCCCTTGACTGCCCTCACTAGCAGCAAGACCCCTTTCTAGTGGTCTTACGGGGCCCAATCATTGTTTGAAAACCTCAAACTCACATTCACCACTGTACCTGTACTGTAACATCCTGATCCAACCATACCTTTCTGTGTGGAAGCAGACACGTCTGGGGTGGCTATAGGTGCAATACTATCACAAACGTGTCCTGATACGGGTGTCTTGCATCCTGCGGCTTTCTTATCTCAAAAGTTGATGCAGTATGAAAGAAATAATACAATCACTGAGTGTGAGTTGCTGGGGGTTCGGTATGCACTGATGGAATGGAGACATAGGCCCTCATTACGACCCTGGCGGAAATCGAAAAACGATGGCGGAAATGCAACACCGCCATCGAATACCGCTCGGTGCGATTATGACCCGTCACCGTAAAGTACGATGCCATCAGCGACACCGTAGTGAACGCCAACGCAAACTGCACCAAGTACGCGCACGCGCGGCATGCAAAACCGTAATTACCACCATGGCGCAACGGTACGCGAATGCTGACCCTAGCGGACATTCACTTAACGCCATCAAGCATGGCGGAAAGTACCATTCCGCCATGGTGAGAATTACGGCATCGCGAACCAACCGTAAATGGCCCTACTGAGTGCCTGTACACCACTCCCTGCCCACATTGCACAACACCTCGTAGGTGCAATGAAGTTACACAATGCAACCAGTGAAATGCACAAGTCACCCATGCATGCCAACGAACAAATGAATGTAGGGGCTCCAAGTGCCTTGTGAGTGGCCATCCATATTTGGCATGGCACCATTGCCGTACTGATGCAGCACAGGCACGTGAAGGTTCAAGTACAGCAATATGAACTGAAACATGAGACAAAACAACAACAGGCCCCCATCGCTTGACACCAGTGTAAGGCAACATTCAAAGCAGTATCCTGAGGGAGACTGCACCAGCCCTGTACTCATGCCAGTAAACAAACCAACCATCAGCATAAGCATGTACCACACAAGTTGGCAGAGTGACTGAGCAGCCAGGCTCATCTCAAGAGGGGCCAATGGGAGCTGCAGGGCACAGATGGCACGAATACAGAAGCTATTCCAATGGACATGACCTCAGTCTCCCTCCAAGAAACGCACGCAAACACAGGCACCTGTGACCAGCCATTTTCTGATAATCACATCATTCCACCAATCCACCTGGCTGACCGGCATCTGTTACACAAAAGCTAATCCCCCGCCCCTGAGCATGACATCATTAAAACAGTCATAATGGCAGGCCCCATCCCTGACCTTACTGTGCTTCGTAGGCAAACGCGGCCAGTACAGTAGCACGCAACTATACTCAGAAGCCGGAACCCAATGCAGATCTCCTCACAATACACCGCTCCACAAATAGGAATATGCTACATTACTTGCAAAGAATAACGCTACACGGTTGAAATCAGAATCAAATTTTAATGCACATCAAATTCACCAAGCCCATACAGCTATTAGGTCATAAACTCCAAAATATTTTTCATTACTGTGGGCTGCATCCGCAATAAATGACCAGCTTCTCCTTGTGTGACGCCCTGTTCCTTCATGGTACACAGGGGCTACATTCACGTTCAAAAAGGCAACATGGAAGCGCCGAGAACCGCAGGGCCGTCCCATTAGGTAGGCACTAGTCCAGCTGAAAGGCTGATATGTAGCTCCTAGCCACTAGTACTGCGTAAGGGCATGTGGCCCATTGGCGATCGTCCCATAAGATCGTAATGGTGCTCCACTGATTAACTCGAAGCAGCAGGTGTCGGGAGTAAAAGCCATCTGCAGGAGTGGCATACAGATGGCAGCGGCAAAAGGGGAGGAGATACCTGTCACCCAAATGAAATGAAAAAGAATAGCATGTGCATCAGAACTTCATTTGTATTACTCACTTCAATGATCACACTAAATCCACAGCCATATGCATGCTAGCCCACTCAAAAGGATTATTTCCACCCAAAAATCACTTGCGAATCATAACTATATAAATCGAGGTGAAAACACTATTACAAACGAGTGTTTGTGTGCATGCGTCTGTTAAGACAGAATCCATTAGATGGGATTCGTAACGTGCATAGACACAAGTGTTTGAAGGCGCGTCGAGACAGGGAGGGTTCAACAAGGGCAGATAGACGATGGTCCCACTATGGCAGCTCTGCATCACATAGCGCAGGGGAAGGGGATAGATCCCGAAAAGCCATGTACATGGCAAACTCTCAATTAAATCATCTGTCCATGCATCCATACATCATTCCCTCATCCCGGTATGAAAACGCCTGATTATTTACTCACATCACATTTGAAACTTCCATTGAGTCTGTGCGTAATGCAGTCTGCAAAATCCACTGTGCTCCAGCCCGGAATCCTAGTGTTTTGAAGTAACATGTATTTGGGAACGTCCTGCCTTATCGTCCACTACGCTATTGCGCATCCCATACTATTCATATCAATCATTGCATTCTCGCCATGGCCCCTGTCCCAAGGACATTAAACAATAGAACATTATATTTGCAGTCAGACCTGTGGGCGTCTCCTCGCCGCTAGCTGAAAACCGAAAGCGCTGTCCTTCGAATTCCTCATTTGCAACATCACGTCGATAAGGCATCTGTGACCGCTTGAAATCACAAATTCATCCATGTAGTGCGGCAGTGTGTGAAAATGGCAACTGGCTTCACTCACAAATGGGACGCCCCGCCCGTCGGTGAACCTCGGTACAGTGCTCGCCCAAAGGGGATTGCAGCTGGCACAGGTGGAATGAATCACCACAGGTGGAGGCTATACAGCCTGAAAACACATAAATTGCACACCCAACCCCCTCCCACAACCACACCCACTCCAAAATGCTACCGGCAGGACTAGCGATGTTGGCCCTGGGGGACCTGATAGCACTGCAAGTACTCCAACTTCAAGAAGAAGACGAACACCAACTACTACAACAACCGGCCGCACAGAGGAGACGCAGGAGGAGGAGGAGGGCAAGGCAGGGCCAGCAAGGGCCACCAGCACAGCCACTACCACCACGCAGGCAGCCCGCAATCCCACGCCTCCGAGCTCATCCGTTCAACCTCACTGCTGAGCAGATCCACACCCACTACCGTTTGGACGGGGACACCATAACCGCCATTGTGAACATGACACACGCTGACCTTGTCAGCAAGATAGATAGCCCAACCGCCATCCCACCCCTACTGAAGGTGGTGTCTGTACTCCACTTCCTGGCCACAGGCACCTACCAGCACACAGTCGGACAGTTGCATGGCATTTCACAGCCACTGTTCTCACGGACACTATTGCAAGTGCTCGATGCCCTCCTGAAGCACGCAGACGACTACATCTCTGTACCACGCTCGGAGCATGACATTACTAACACAAAAGTTGGATTCCATGCACTGGCCGGCATACCGGGTTGCATTGGTGCCATCGACTGCACCCATGTGGAATTGGTTGTCCCACATGCCATGGAGGCCCAGTACCGCAACCGGAAACAATATCATTCTCTTAATGTACAGATGGTGTGTGACTCCAACAGGATCTTTACACATTGTTGTGCCCGATTTCCTGGATCAACCCATGATTCTATGGTCTTGAGGAACTCTACAATACCACGCTACATGGAGCGACACGCAGGGAACAGATCCTGGCTACTCGGTGAGTCTCATTTCATGCATGATAATGTGGGGTATGTGATGCGGAAATGACCTGGCAGGTGGGGGGGGGGGGATGCGTACGTAGCAATGTCATTCCACAAACATCCTTTATTGTCCACATACAGGTGATGCCGGGTATCCACTGAAGAGATGGCTCCTTACACCACTCCGGAACCCACAGAACCAGCATGAGGAGGACTACAACCATGCCCACTCACGTACCCGTGTAGTCATTGAACAGGCATTCGGCCTACTGAAGGCTCGTTTCCGCTGCCTCAGCAGGTCTGGCGGGGCACTCCTGTACCGCCATGAGAAGGTTGCAAAGATGGTCATGGCATGTGTCATGCTACACAACATGTGCGTACGTAGAAATGTGCCCATGCCCCCTGACGCAGAACTACAAGCACCTGAAGATGGTCATGATGAGGGTGGGGATGTGGCAGCACCTCAAGGAGTCCGCGAGGCACAGGAGGGCCGTGAAATTCGTCAGAATATCATAGATTCATGCTTCTAGCACTCACGCCTGGTGGCTGATACATGGACACGGGACTTGTGGCACTGTGTGTGTCTGGAACATGCACAATGTGGAATGTACGCCTATAAAGGCCTCGTACACAAAGATCAATGTCCACACATCTCATTGGGTGATTATGTAATGTTTATAGCATATGTGAAATTATATTACACACCCCATCGACCCGCCACCCAAGAAAGCCCAACACCCCCCCTCCACCCTCCTACCTCCCCCCCGAACACCAGTGTCCAAAGATGCTCATTGTCAGTGGGCAGACGCTATTGCAAGCCCCCTCTCCGGGTATCAGGGGCACCCCTGCCTGTGGAGCGCAGGTTCCTCCCAGATCTACGTTGGGGGCTGCCCTGGACGGAACTTGCAACGGATGATGTCTCTGCCTGCTCACATCCATGCATGTCCCTAAGGGTTTGTGAGAGCTCAGTGAGCACACGGCGCACAGCGGCAAGTTCACCACATACGTCTTTGGACGTCGCATGCAGTTCCCCCCTCAGGCTCTCGGTGCTTCTCTCCATTTGTGCCCTAAGTGTCTCAGTAGATGTTTCTATGACTGCCTTAGTACCCCCACATTCATCAGCATGCTCCTTGAGGAGCGTGGCCAGTTGCTGCTGTTGCACGATCACCTGGTCGAGGGACTGTTGCCTCTGCTGGGCCATGGCCATTTGCGGTGGTGTCACAGAGGGGCTGATGACCTCATGTTGCCTTGCCACAGGGCTTGTGGGGGATGGCCAGTCGTCGTCTTGTGGGTGCCCCTGCGTGGTATCCTCATGGTGTACGGGATGAAACAAACAGGGGGATTGAGACAGGTCATGGATGGGTCCTACATCGACAGCACCGTTTTCTGTGTCGGAGCATGCTGCCATTAATGCAGTGTCACCTATGGTGCTGCTGCCACCAGAAGCAGTGCCTTCTGTGGCATCCATTGGGGGGACCTGTGGTGCTGCTGTTGTGGGCATGCTGGCTGCTGGGGTGCCTGTTGGAGTCCCCTCCTGTGTGCTGCCACTTGATTTGTGCTGCTGCCGTGTCTTGATCCGTGCAGCTGAGGTGGAGGGTCTTTGGCCGTTGGTCTTGGCCCTCTTTGCAGGTGTGCTGGTAGGGGTGTCCTGGAGCTCGTCGTTTGAATCGGACCCTGTGGTGGAGTAAAGGAGGGCGAGCGTTATTTATGGGTCTGTGGAAATTGGAATGGCAATGTATCACATGCATTGGGGTGGTACCTGAGGGTGATTTGGGTCAGGGCCTTGGAGGTGGTTTCATTTTTGTGTGGATTGAGGATGCAGTTGTTTTGCAGCCTGCAGTTAGGGTGTGCATGCTGCACGTGTAGAGAGTATTTTTAGGATTTTTAATTATTTATGTATTTAATGTGACTTTTAAAGTGCGCTATCAGGCCAATGTATGTGGACGTTCTCCTGGACATGTGTTTCTGTTGCACTATGTGGACACATGGTACTTCACATGATTGGACATTGTGGATTTAGCATTGTTTTATTTGGCCCACCTACCTGATTCTTCGGATGTCTGCACTCCTTTCTCCATCCCTCCGACTCCCTCTATACTCTCCATTCCAATGGTGGAGGCACAGATTTCTTCCCAGGGGGTCAACTTGATGGGTGATTCCGATCCTCCCCCGGTAGCTGTGGCAATGTTACGGTTGGCTGATAGTATGCTCCGTACGCGTATCCGCAAGTCGTCCCATCGCTTTCTGCATTGCTGTGGGTTGCGGGGTGCGGTCCCCACCGCACTTACCCGCTGTGCCACCAGGGCCCATATGGCCTTCTTGTTCGCAAGTGCCGTCCTGGTCATTTGCGTCGAGAAGACGACGGCAGCATTCTCCTGGAGGGTCTCTGTGAGCACGGTGAGTTCCTCATGGGAGAAGTGGACCTGCCGCTTGCGGTCGCACGCTTTTTTGGCAACTTTTCCCATTTCGATTGTTTTAACTAGGGTGGCTAACGGGTTGGGATGTGTCTCAGGGTCGGATTTTTAATGGTTGTGTTGGGATTCTGATTTTATAGGTGTACGGCGTGCTGTTTCCCGTTCCGGCCCCATGTTTTTACTTCCGTTTCCGTATATTTACGGTCACCGTATTTTGCGATTACCACTCATTACGGTGACCGCTATGATGGGTGGCGGAATTGCACCTAGGGCGCCGTACGATGGCGGTGAGGGGCGTTTTGGGGACATTTCGGCCATCGCGGACTTTGCACTTCCGCCATGGCGTAATGCTCGTGCCCGATGGGTCGGAATTATCCGCACTTTCCTCCATCGTGCAATGGCGGAAACGCTATTTACGCTATGGCGGTCAGGTCAGTTACTTTCCGCCAGGGTCGTAATGAGGGCCATAATCTTTTGGGTGCTACTCATCAGGTACACGTTTTCACTGATCATCGAAACCTGCTGGCGTTGAAGTCTGTTAAGCGTTTGACAACTCGACACACTCATTGGCACAAGTTCTTTGTGATGTTCAACTTCATCATCAGATACCACCCTGGACGACTGCACTCAAAAGCGGACGCTCTGTCTTGCATGCATGGCACCCAGCTATCCAGGGCCTCTGGCTGGTCTTGCCTGCTTCCCAGCCAGGTGGTCTGTGGTTGCACTCTAAAACCGTCACTCAAAATGTCCATCCAGTTATGGGCCTCCAAGAAGCCAACAAAACTGGACGAATATAACATGGATATCGCCCACTCACTGCCCTACATGCAAGGCTGTATCTACATTCCAGATACGGATACTCAGAGTACAGCCAAGCGCTGGTGACACGATTCTGTCCTAGCCGCACACCCCAGCCACCGGAAAACAATGGAACTACTACAACAGTGGTATTGGTGGCCCTCAATGCCACAGGATGTGGCTACGTACATAGCCTCATGTGCTGTATGCACTCAGTGCAAATCTTCTCCTGCTAAACCCCTAGGATTATTGCAACCATTGCCTGTTCCTCATCGCCCATGGAGCATGCTGTCTATGGATTTTATTGTGGCTCTACCCCCTGTTCAAGGGTTCACCACTGTGTGGGTAGTGGTGGATTACTTTACTAAGGTGGCTCTGTTTGTGCTGTGCCGAGGCCTTCCTAATGCTCCCACACTCACTGATCTCTTCCTGAGAAGCATATTCCATTTCTTTGGCCTACCCGACATGATAGTAATGGAAGGGGGCTCACAATTTACATCTCGGTTTTGGAGGGCCCTGACATCGTTCTTTGGCATTGACGAGAGGTACTCTAGTGCATGTCACCCGCAAAGTGATGGTCAGAATGAACGTCTTAACACAACCTTGGAAGAGTACCTACGATGTCTCATTCTACAACATCAGGAAACCTGTCTGTCGGTGCTGGCTGCGTCATTACTTGGTTGACTAGAAGGGTTACGGACCCAAGGATCCTACATGCGAATCCGAAAGGGACATCCACGCTCCTCTCCTTGTTTCTCGTTTTTTGGCTTCTAAGGTGTGGGGGGCCCTTTGCGGGAGAAAGCTGTCAGGAAACGGGTTCCACCCATGCCCTAGGTGCTCACATGTGGGCGTTCACAACATGCGAGTATCGGTCAGAATGCTAACCTGAAAGGCAACACTGACACCTCTGTGTCTTTGCGCGATCGTTGCCAAGTTCCTCTGCTATCGAGATGAGCTCCATTCCTTGCTCATTATTCATTGCCCTGGAAAATTGGGAAACGAGGGCGGTCTACACGTGACTTGCGCAGACAGACACAGCATATTCGAATCACGTGAGACGCTGGTCATTTTTACAGGTCCATTTTCAGACAGGCGGTGCTTCTGAACGAAGTTACATATGTTTTTTCCTGTTTGCTGTCCCGTTTCATTGATTATCTGGTATAACCTGTTTCTGCTTCTGCTTCATGAACTGTTATATTCTTGGCCCTTGTCTGTACCGCGCTCTGGACCATTGCTTGCTGAACCTTTTTTCTGCACGTGGAATGTCTTAATCTCAGTCCCTTTGTGCCTCACTACGGAACTCTTGTGAAGCTTGTTATCTCCCTGTACCTGCATCATTGTCAGCCCCTTTACCTGCTATTCCGGTTGCTGCTTTCAACCCGCACATATGCTGATATTATCGCCTGATCTAATTTGACTTTTGCCCTTCAGCTGAAATTGCCTGCAACACGAATGTACGCCGAGGTTATTGTCTGACTCATTTTGGACTTCATCCTTCACCTGGAATCCTCATCGGCTCCTGCTGCAGCTCATCCTTCATCTGGAGTTGTGGACTGAAACTCCTACTTCACACAGACTAGAGACTGATTTGTGCTTCCTTCTTAGGCGTTCTCGTGCCATCGAGGTAGGTGGAGTACAGCTGACATTCTGCTTACTTCTTTGGTGTCCTTGTGCCATCGGGGTAGGTGGAGCACAGTTGAGATTCCAGGTGTTCGCTCTTCGGCCGGATCCATTGTGCTTCAAATCCTTTGCAGTTTTCAATTCAACCAGTCATTGGATCATTTTTCGGTAAGGGTTGTTTCCTTCAGGGGGGTTCCTGTTTCTGGTCTGGTCATACACCTGTTTCTGATTGCCTGTTGTGTGCTTTTAGTTGTACACAGTCCTCTTTTTCATTGACCATCGCTAATTTCCATTGTCTTACGCATACTGCTGTGAACCCCAAAGTTAGACTGCTTCTTTCAAGTTGTCATTGGGATTGGGTTTTTTTGCACCACAGTTTTAATTGTGTGTTCTTTCCATGCAACCAGCGTAAGCAAGGTTGGGTCGCTGTCTTTCACCCAATAGACACCTTGGATCGTCATATTTGAATGACCAAGGGGTACATTGGAGGGAAGAACTCGTCATCTGCGAGCTACAGTCTTGCAAGCAACATTGCTCCTTGTTGGGGTTCTGGTGAAAAGCCTTGTTTTCTGTCACTGGCGATTAAGGGACAGGTGAATCCCTAACACTTTCACAAAACAAAAAGCAAATATTGTCAAGGGTACTATGTACAGTTACCACCAGCACTGCTTAAGTTAGGGCAGGTGAAATACAAAGAAACTGAAAAGTGACACTGGAAAACAGCAGGGGTTCGGAAAGTGTGTCTGTAATATGTATGTGTTGTCATGATTGTATAAAACATTGTATGAAGGCCTTGTTTTTTGGCTAATGAATGTGTAAAAATGTAATTGTTCTTGAAGTAATAGTATGTGTTATGTTGGTACAGAATAAAAAACTGATGTTTTTATGAAAAACTGAAAAATTTATGGTAGTAGCGTGAATTCCTAGAGGTGGGAAGTGTGACATAGTAGTCTTGACGATAGTTACTTTTTGTTTTGCCTATACTGTACCTGGACGACCAAGGCTCACCAGGAACCCTTATTATGGATACAAGCACTTTCACATACAATGTTGCATTTACCAATCAGCTGCCATAGTCTCTGCTATAGTCAGTATATTAGATATGTAGAAGCAGCTCAGGGCATGTCCTCAGGGCATGTCCTACAAACAATGGGCAGCCAATCAGATATGAACCCTTATATAATTGTATAAGTCAACATGTACCCCTAATCCAATCCCTCCTATTAATAGGTTTTGCAAAATGCCACGTAGGATGACTTCATATATGACTTTTGTCAAAGTATATAAACTCTGTAGAAGCAAGATAAAGTGTGAATATGCATGCATCTATTTTGATAGCTGTTGTATCTCCCTGCTTTCTTTCATTGAGATTAAAGCAGTATTCTACCATCGTCCTTGGGTCTGTCCAGTTTTTTGGTGTAAGGTATTTGCTGGTAATTCCATCGAGCACATAGAAGATGCTCCAAAGTGCTAGAGCACAGGGTTTTTGGGTGAGATCAGATGAGAAGGTGCTTGCAGTCCAAGGGACAAGCGGGAAGAAGCACAGTGGATTGGATTGTGGAGGTGATTTGTTGAAGCAGTGAGGTATTGTTTGGTTAGAGAAAGTTGAACTGAGAGGTGACTGTGCATGCAAGTTCAGGGAGTGAGAGTGTTTTAGGGAGTCTAGGGACTAAGTAAAAAGTTTTTGTGAGAGTGAGCAGATTGTGACTGAGAAAGAAGGCAGGTTGCAGTTGTAGTATTAGTCAGGAAGAGGAAGTAGTTATGTGGAGGCGGGTAGTGTGGAGGAAGGAGTTGTAGTATTGTGGATGGAGTAGTAGGAATGAGGGAGTTGTAACATTGATGAGTGGAGGTAGGCAAGAGAGACAGACATCATAGGGACAGAGGAGGAAGATGTAGGGGTCAGAAGGAAAGAAGTTGGGTGGAGTTGAATAAATTAGAGCAGTGAGATGAGAACATCAGACCGAGAGAAAGAAAGAATGTGGGCTTGATAGGAAGAACACACTGTCAGGCAGCATGCCTGAAAGACAGACCCTAGAATCCTTTTTAGTCAACTAACCACATTGATAGGGAGCAATAGTATGGATGAGGGAGCAGTAGTGGGGAAAAGGGAGTGGTAGTCTGGAAGTGAGAGTAGTAGTATGAAGGAAGGGAGTTAGAGCATGGAAGAGTTGAGGTAGACATCAGTGGGGCAGAGCAGGATGACTTTAGGGCAGAAGGAAAGACGTTGGGTGAAGTTGGGTGAAGGAGAGTAGTAAGAGGAGAACATCAGACAGAGAGAGGCAAAGGAGCATGTGATAGGAGAAGACTTTGTTGGGCAGTGTGTCTGAAATCGCTGCCTAGAATTGTGTTTAGTCAAGTGACCTCATGGATAGCATTAGGTCAGTTTAGGAATTCTCGGGGGGAGCTACAGCAGATAAAGCATTTGCCTTTAGGTTTTCCCTCATAGAAAAGGAAGCAGGGAGAAACCTGCAGTACATAATCACCTGAGGAGTAGGGACGCCTGGGTTAGAGAGGACGTGGTGCTTTTAGACAAGAGAGAGTCACAGCTCTAATAACGTATAAAAACCTTTGAACCTTCAGCAGTGGTGGGGAACGTCCCACCTGCAGCGTCACTGGAGTGCTAGAACATATTTGGGCCCTGGCACTTATTTCAGTACAAATGAAGCACTGGTTAGGCCTACTATAACTATCTCCTCATGCACAATTTGTAATGACTACATTGCACTAACTGACTGAGGCAGTCTCCTGTAGTAATGGTGGCGGAGCATACCTGGGTCTCTAGTGGATAGAGCTAATGTTGTGATGCATTAAAACGGACTCTTACTTCCTTGCCATCTCTCCAAGGGGTACTACTGAGGAGCCAGTTGGGTTCAATCAGAGGTGCTTATGTTCCTGAATTGTTACAGCGTCCTGGCAAAAAACGTACACACCTGTCACATGAATTATGGAAATTACTACATTGTGAAACCAAATTCCAAAACATACCGTGCAAGAATGGCTCTTTATGAACTTTGTAGTCCTTTGCTTTAAAAAACCACATTTCAGTAGGAAAGAAATTCAAGGCAATTTGACTGAATAAAGTACCTGTATTTTGTATGCAACATAGGCAGTGTATGGGAGGCTGCAACACAGTAAAGTCATATATCAAGGTGAGCGGAAGCGTGTGGGTCTGTTGATAGGCCACGTCTGATCGAGTTATTACAGGTGAGGAGGTAGGAGAAGAGGGAGAGGGATGCAGGCAAAGGTGTTACTAGGTCTGGAAAAGATCTGGATCTACACAATGTCGGGACTGTCGGGACTAAGGGCTAGCTCGCCTTTTGGTTCTAACACCTGAGCTTCTATCCGGGGCTACAACCAAAAGACCAGGGGCTATTCCCCCCTGAACCCCCCCTAGCAATGCCTCGGGGTGCAGGGCTCTCCCTTGCACAAAGGGACAAGGGAAAACGAGGAGGGACTGCAGGGTATTTGGGGGAGGTTTGTGATGATAGCCACAGTGGTTCAGGGCAGGAAAAGTACGCTTGCATAGCAACGGGTATAGCGCTAAAGTTCAGAAGGGGTCGAACAAGCAGCTTGCAGAAGAAGAGTGTGGCCACATCACATAACATATGAGGTGAAAAAAGAGACATGTGGAAGAGCATCATAGAACTATTCTCCCTGGAAATCTTTGAAACCTGTGCATTTGCAACGGCTGTTTTTGGTTCCGTCGTCACATTATTATGCGTCTGCACTGTATAATATTGCCGGTACTTGTCTTCGCACCTTTCTGATAAATTACAAAACCAGTCTCCAGTCCAGAACGTGTTTCGGTGTTTGCAACTGTACGTTCTATCAAACCATGAAAATAACATGGGTGGGAGGTGGCTAGTTGCTTCCTCCTTTCAGCTGTTGCTATGTCCTGCGAATTTGCATCTAGAAGACTAGTGATGTTGGGGCTGAGTGAACCAGGAACTACTGGATCCGTGATGCTCCGACGCAGGTCTGCTTGTTCCACTGTGTTCCTGATTCGGAGATCAGCTTGACGCCTTTGCAGTTTTAGGCATGATTTCCAAACTCTGTTTCCAGCGTGAAGCCGTTGCTGGCAAGAGCCGTGTTACCCATGTTAATGGTGTGATGCCTTTGCTTTCAGAGTATTGACGATTCCATTGTGTTGTCAGACTCCCAATCAGCATCACTTTAATTTTTCCACTGCGTGTGTATTCTGTCAGAATATAGTTCCTGTTTGAATATCGAATACAGCTGCTCTAGTTGCAGTCTGTTATCCCTTTTCTGCTATGAATACCTCCACAATAGATTGTTATAGCTTTAGTGTTACTTCGTGTATCTGTGTTGGCTCCAAAGTCTAGTATAACACACTCTCACTTCATGTGTGTTATTTCTCCAATGAGAGCTAGCTCTCCTGACTAAACATTTGCTGAGTGTTCTTTTCTTTTCCTTTTCAGGTGCTTTCCTGTTTTGGTCCTACATTTCGTTCTCTTTGTTCCAGACACAGATTTCAAGGTCCAGACCAGCGTTTCCTTAGAACCTTTTCATGTATTCACTATCAACGTTTCTACTTGATGGGATCTTTTCGATCTGTGTTCTCGGATACTGACGTCTGGTAATAAAAGCCGGACGTTGCAGATTCCAGCTGGAAATGCTGCACTTGTTGGGACTGTCTTTTGTTCCCAGTCCTCTCCTGGTCCCTTTTGAGCACCCCTCCGGGGTTTCCCTTGCAGCCCCCTCCGGTGTGCGTTCACCGCTGTCCCCCGCCACTTACCTGCTGCGGACACTGGCTGTCTCTTTTCGTGGTCTGCAGACCCTGAACCCAGAAACTCGATGCATAGCCCATTGCACTTCTGTGTGCAACCTTTTTTGCCTTGCCTTCCCTGTTCATGGTCTACAGACCGCAAACCGTCTTCTTGTTGGGTGTTAATCTGTTCCACCGGGCATCTTTTGGCAAGTGTGCTGGTGAGCATGCGCTTTATATCGTGTTGCACACAGAGGAACGACCTTTTTTTTTTTTAAACAATTGTATTAATTTTATTATAGTCAAACAACACACAACCCAACTTTGCAGTAAATGCTTTGACATTTGAAATTTACATGTGTTCTTTAATGTCTACTGCTTGCCCTTTTCCCTCCGCCCCTTTCGAGCCCACTTCGCTTCGCCTTACGTATCTTCCTCTTGCCCAGGGGATTCACTTCCCATATCTTCAACTGAGTCCTGTCCACTCGACCAGTCTTGGGTGGACCCGTCCAGTGCAGCTACTAAGTATCTCCAGGCTGTCAGGGTTCCTGCTTCTTCCTCTTCCCCTTTGCAACCCGCTTCTTGCCATACAGCCGTCTCGGCTTCGATCCATTTCTGGAGGTAATTCCACCAGATTTCTATCCTGGGCCTGTTACATGCCTTCCACGCCATGGCTATTCTGCGCTTAGCAAGTATGTACGCCAAATCCTTTAATTTGCTTACGTGTTTTAATTTACGCAGCCTGGGGAATCCTCAAACCATACATGCCCATACTGATTCAACATCTATCTTGATTCCCTTCCCTCCAAGCCGGCAGGCTGTTTCTTCCCAAAACTTCCCATTTTCGGGACATGCCCAGAACATATGCGTCATGCCCACACCTTCTGCCTGACATTTAGGACACGTCTGTCTCCCTGCATTTTTGAACTTGGCTATCCTCTGGGGTGTCATGTACTCTCTGTGGGTTATATACAGCTGTATTTGTTGTATCCTCACATTCCCAGATACTTTCTTATGATACGTTTGGGCTCGTTCCCACACCCCATCGCTCATGGGTATCCCAGCATCCTCCTACCAGTCAATTCTCAATTGTACCACTTCCTTCCCCACTCTGGACATCAGTAGCTCATATATTCTGGAGATCTCGTGCCCCCCCTCCGCTATGTCATATATGGTTTCTATTGCAGCATCCGGTTGTTCTTCTAGTACGGCTTCCAACCATGTGTCTCTTATCCGCTGTACTATTCTGTTATATGTTAGATATTGCCCTTTGTGTCCTGTTTCCTCTACCAGTGCCCCAAATCCTTTAATCTCTTCATCTTGCCATATATCTCCCATTGTTACAATTCCTACCGCTTCACAGTACCTCCTGATCACCTTTAATAGTTGTTCATCTCCTCTCGTCAGTGCAACTAGCGGCATCTGTGGGGAACATGGGTTCTCCATGGCCTGACAGGCTTTCTGCCATATCTGCCATCCCAATAGCAACATTTTTGAGCGCTTTTCCCTTTCTGCCTTGGGTAGCCATATCATCTCTTTCATAAAGTATGGGGCGCATTCTGCTATCAACAGTCTCGATTCCGAGTTCGGGTCCCCCGATAGCCATTTTGCCACATATTGTAGTTGGCTAGCTACATAGTAAATCTCATAATTTGGCTGTTTTATGCCCCCCATATCGTGTGTGTTCTGTAGCTTCCAAAGAGCTATTCTATGCCTAGTCCCGTGCCATAGGAAATCCCTGCACATGCTGTGTAGCTTAATGAAAAATCGCTTTGGTATTAGATATGGGATATTCCCGAAGAAGTGCAATAACCTCGGAAGTACGACCATCTTCAGTAGCGCCCCTCTGCCCATCATTTCCAAGGGGAGTTTGGACCAACATCTCATGCTATTTTCGATACTCTTTATCGCTTTTTCCGTATTATGCTAGTGTTCTGCTTCCACCATATGGAAAATATCTATTCCCAGATCTAAACGTTTGTCTTACCCATGGTATTTGCAGGATCGGTAACTGTTTTTGTGGGACCCTGACATATCGCCCCAGCGGGAATATACATGATTTTTGGGGATTTACTGCTATTCCGTACAACATCACAAACCGCTCCATCACTTCCAGGATGTATTGGAGATTCTCTTCGGGGTATCTTATATACAGTAACATGTCATCTGCGTATAGAGAAATTAAGTGCGGCTCTCTTTTCGTTCTAATCCCTATGCCTTCATATTGTTGTCTCAGGTATAATGCCAAAGGTTCCAGCGCTAGAATGTATAGCATCGAGGACCATGGACACCCCTGTCTGGCACCCCTGCCCAGCTGCCACCTTTCAGAGATAATCGCTCCAGTCTTCATCCTGGCTAGCAGTGTGTTATATAGCAGTTTGACCCATTTAAGGTACCCCGGCCCAATCCCGTAGCTGGTTAAGGCACCCATCAGCCAGGGCCATTTTACAGAGTTGAAAGCTTTTATTGCATCTAGTGAGACTTTTGCTATCTCCCCCCGAGTCTTTTTTTGTGTGCTCTATAACCCGGTGAAGTCTTCTAAGGTTATCGGATATGCTCCTACGCAGTACGTAGCCCGTTTGATCCGGGTGTATTAGGGTTTCTATGATCCGTTTCATTCGGTTTGCTAGCACTGCCGTAAGGATTTTGCTATCCTGTTTTAACATTGACAATGGTCTGAATGATCCGCAATCTATACCTGGCTTATTGGGTTTGGGGAGTGGGATGATAATCGCTTCTCTTAGGGATTCTGGTAGCCGTCCTTTCTCATATGCCTCATTTAGCATGTCTAACAGCGGGGGGAGCACTTCTTTTCTATATGTTTTATAAACTTCGCTGGGGAGTCCATCAGCCCCTGGAGTCTTACTGGTGGGTAGTTCTGTTACCACCTCCTCTAGTTCTTCTAAGGTGATTGGGGCATCTAGGTCCTCTCGCTCTGCCGCGCTTATTAGTGGCAGGCCTATGTCTTCCAGCGTATCCTTTATCCCCTAGCATCACTGCTGTCCCTATCTTCATACAGCGTGCGATAATAGTTTAGGAATTCTTGATTTACCCCCTCTTGGGTATCAACCAATTGCCCCTCCATTCCTTGTATTACTCTGACCGTGGTTTTAGGGATCTCTCTTTTATACAACCATGCTAGCATCCTTCCTGGTTTGTCTCCCCCCGCGTGTTGCCTTTCTACATATTTCCTGTAATTCAGATGTCATAGTCTATCCCACTGTTGTGTACATTCTTGTTGCAGTTGGCTTATAAGTCTGGCATCCTCCTCCGTGCATCCCCCCTATTCTGAGCTATCTCTAGCTTGTTGTTGGCTTCCTTTAGTGCCCTTAGTATACCCCCTTGTAGACTTTTGGATTTGGCCATTGCAATCCCTCTTACCACCACTTTAAATGCTTCCCATAGGGTACCGGTTGATTCTACGCTCCCAATGTTTTCCTTAAAGTAATGTACAATCTCCTCTCTCAGGTCCTCCCTGAACATTATGTCCTTCAGCGCTTCAGCTCTGAGTTGCCAGGTTGGAATGCTGGCTCTGCAAGGATGGTATTGTCACATAAGGACCAGCGGTGGGTGGTTCGATAGGACCTTCGCCTTGTATTCTACTAATGTTGTTTCTGCTATTACCTCCTGCATCACAAACATATAATCTAGCCTTGTGTACAGGTTCTGTGGGGCCGAATAGTGTGAATATTGCCTCTCTTGTGGGTGATGTGCCCTCCATACATCCTCTAGCCAAAACTCTGTTAACAGGGTCTGCAGGGCTCTAGCGGCAGGGGTAGGTCTGTCCTGTCTGTTATCTGATCTATCCAATTTTGGGTACAATGTACAATTAAAGTCCCCCCCCCCCATATCACTGTCCCGTTTCGATCAACGGACAATTTCTTCTATAGGGCCCTAAAATATGTCACAGTATCTTGATTGGGGGCGTACGTGTTAACAATACATACTTCCTTATTTTCCACCAGCCCCCTCAGGATCACCATCCTCCCCTCCGCTTCCACTGTAGATTGTAACAACTGAAATGGGACATGCAGTGCCACCCAAG
This sequence comes from Ambystoma mexicanum, assembly GCF_040938575.1. Taxonomy (NCBI): domain Eukaryota; kingdom Metazoa; phylum Chordata; class Amphibia; order Caudata; family Ambystomatidae; genus Ambystoma; species Ambystoma mexicanum. The sequence continues at coordinate 62,364,408 of NC_090928.1, forward strand.
TGATCACCCTCTAGCATAGGATGAATATGTTGCTTCAACAAGGGTCCCTCTCCACTTTTTCCGGACCATCTCTAGTTTGTGAGGTGGGTCTCCTGTATTAGGGCTGTGTCTATTTTTTGCCTTCTCAGATACATCATGACCTTATTCCTTTTAAGGTAGATATTCAGCCCCATGACATTCCAAGTAATTACCTTGAGGTCCCCTATTTTCAAGCCACTTCCCGTCCCCCTCTTTGCCTCTTCCTGCCTTCTTCATTAAGCGCTAATGCTCGCGTTGGTAAGCTCTTTCCCAAACTTAAACTTCCCTTAACCATTACCCACTCAACTTCCCCAACACCCCTCTCTCCCCTTCCTCCCTTGCCCCAACATAGTCTGCTCCCCTCTACTGTTCTCCCCCCTCCCAACTGTTGCCCAGCTCCATCCATGGATCTCAGGCACCCCCGCATCTAGCCCTTTTCCGGCAACTGCCCATACTCAAGGCACAGCAGGGAGATATCGCCCTAGTGGCGCTCTTACTACTCTATCCACTGGGGATAGGTTCTCTCCATCTTGTAGCTCCTACTTTAACCATCACTTGAAGCGTGGTTTTCGCTCCCCATTGTACTTTACATAAATTATATTCCAGTCCAACCAGTCCAAGTGTTACATGTTACAATCCCTCAATGCTATCCTATCTAGTTGCGCCCATTGTTAGCTCTTTCTACTGACTCTGCCCCGAACTCCTTCCCACCTCCCTGTATTTTGCATGGCATTTAATCACTTATCATGTTAGTCTCGACCCTGCTTTTCTTTCTGCTCCGGACAGCCATGCGCATCCAACCAGTTCGCCACGCCTTCTGGGGTGTCGAAGAAATGTGCTTTGCCTTTGTGTAGAATCTTGAGCTTTGCGGGATACAGGAACATGTATTTGAATCCAGCTGTGTGCAGTCTCCTTTTTATTGCCATACAGCTGTAGTGCTGTCTCTGCACGAGCATGGTGTAATCAGGGTATGCAGTGATGGTCGCAGATGCCCTTGTTATCGTCCCTCCTTTCCGAAAGAACTCCAAAATCTTCTCCCTATCCCTGTAGTTCAGGATCTTTGCTATGATTGCACGGGGGGACTCCGGGCTGTGGTCTTCTCATCAGGGCCCTGTGCGCGCGTTCAATTGCTAACTCTTGGGAGAGCCTGCTAGCTCCTATTTCCGGATAATCATGTTCTCCACATAATCCGTGGGATCCTGGCCTTCTTCTCCCTCTAGCAGTCCGACCACGCGTATGTTGTTGCATCTCGCTCGCCCTTCGGCTTCCTCTGCTCGGTTCTCCAGGTTGGACACCTGTTGTTTTAGTATGTGGACATCTCTAGCATTATTTGTGCCAGTCTCCATATTGCTTTTCACAGCGCTCTCTAGGCCACTTGTCCTCTCTGCAAGCGCTCTCACGTCTTGTCTCAACAGAATGACCTCTATCCCCACCGCGTTGATCTTAGTTTCCATTGCAGCTTTCAGATCCGCCATCACAATCCCTCATGAGGTTTTTAGTTCCGTGATGGCTGCAAGGATCACATGGTCATCTCTCGGCGGGGCCGCATCTGTAGGTGTAGTAGCTATGACTTGTGCCGGGGCGGCCGGAGACTGCTGCGGCTTGGCGAATATGTCCATTGTGGGCTGCTTGCTCTTAACTTTCCCTCCTTTTGAAGACATTGCTCCGCCCGGGCTTTGCACCAGTATACGTTTCCTCGGGGGTCTTTGGCTTCTCGTGCTGCCCCCTGAGCCTCTTCTTCGTGGCAGCAGGCTTCCTATAGCACTGCCCGTCGTGTGCTTTAGTGCTTGATGCTCTAGTCTGCCACATGGGGTGTCTGCAGCTCTTGATCCATGCACTTCCTGTTTATTTGTTCGGTATGTATCTTGTTACTGCCCTAGTCTGGCTTTGGAGCCTCCACCCAGTGCTTTCGGGCGGCCCCCTGCGCATGCCGTGTTTGTCTTGCACTATAATGCATGTTGGTTAATGATCCCGCCACTGGCCTTGCTCTCTGGGATAGGGTGTCAGCACGCCAGTATGACACAGTTTAAGCAGTGTCCTTGACAGCCTGCTATGGTTTGGTGGGTCCTCCAGTGCCCTGTTATGGTCGCCGTCTGTCTTCAGCTGACCCCTATTTGCCCTTTGTCGTGGCAGTGGGTGCTTGTATTCTTATCTCGCGGGCAGTTCCTTGTGCTCATCTGCTAGCTATGGGGGGCATACTTCCGCCCTCTGCCTTTGTGCACAGCTAGGACTTTTATTTTTATTTCCTGCCTTAGGTAGGGGTTGTCTGCTCTTTTTTCAGCTTTCATGGCTTTGCCACCCCTCATGCAGCATATCTGGCCCCTTCTCTTGTCTCGAGCAATTTGCTCTATCTGTTCCCGCTTTGGGAGTGTTCATTTGCTGCCGGGGTGGGGGACACCATGTTGGCGTTCCTCTGTGCTCCTCAGGGGATCGTGCTGCACCAGCGCGTTAATGCTTTGGGCTTTGTCCTGCCCGTAAGCTTGTCACCTGCATCCTTGTTCCGGGGCGTGTGGCCCCGGCCGCTACAAGCAGGCTCTTACTGCAAGCTTTGCTCCTGCTGCCGCGGACGCCTGCACCCCACTCCGGCACACAGGGCGTCCGCTGCAGCCTCTATGGTTCACCGCCACCCCTCCACCCCCCACCGCTCCTCAGCTTCTTTGTTCTTTGGGTCTCTGCTGTTTACGTGTGGGCTTGCAGCCCCTCCGCGTCTCGGCTCACCTTACCTTGTCTTTGCCGAGGAATGCAGGGAGTTTGCTTGGGTGCCCGCACGTGTGCACCGGGACCCCGCACCGTGGCCACCGGACATCAGGCACACCAGGGCTGGTGACTCGAAACGATCGAGTCCTCAGATGTCCTTGTTCTGGACTGCGTCGTCCTCCTTCCTCTCCAGCAGCTTCACACGGAGGGTGCCAGCTGCACTATCCTCGCCGATCCCTCACTCCAGTTTCAGCCGTCGCTTGTCCTCTCTCTGTTACGGGGCAGCTGCCATTTTGTTGCAAGCTCAGGACGCTTGCAGAAAGCAACAATGTTGCATATCTTCGTCAGTTTCCTCTTAAGTCTTGTGTTGCCTCGTGCATCATGGGCTCCATGTATTCACGAGGCATCAATGTCAGTTTCACGTTGGAGTCTCAGCTGAAAGTCAGCGCGCTTCGTCGGATAAATATGCGGATCCACGGAGCTCTCACAGAGAGCAGCCTAGTCCATGGCTGCCAAGCCACGCCCCCTACACAGGAACTACCTTAGCTCTACTTCCCCATAAAGAAGTTGGGTCACTGGGCAGGAGCCAAGGGCAGAATGGTCTGGGGATCTCTCTGCAGGTACAAAGTCGGTCACATTGAGGCAGCCAAGAAGCTATTATTTTGTCCACGGTGCTTTGTCTTATGGGATCTCCATTATTCTGCTCACCGCCTCTCCTGTTGTCTTTTACCCATACTCTTATCTCCTGCTTTGCATCTTGGTTTCCTTTCATTGCTTGAGACATTTTGTAAACTTCCTAATACCACTGAGTTATGATAATTGCATCTGTGGTTCATCTTCAGGACTCTTTAAACTGCAGCCTCCCATGAGGTTCAGTCACATACTCTAGTTTGGTTCTGATCTCAGTCCAGCTCCAGGTATTGGCCAGCTTTATTAAACCATCCTGCCCACACAGCCTTCGTGACCCGACTGTGGTGACCATACTCTGATATCGGCAAAGCATCTCTCCTCTGGAATTCCCATGTTTAACCTCTGTGTTGACATGACCATACCCTGGTTTTGTTTTTGTTTCCCCTTTGGATCCTGACATTGACATAATCGATCACATGCTGTTCCTCAAATTTAGCAAACTGAGCCAGACTGAAACCTATTTGAAATATTTCTGGGATTAAAACATGGTCGGGATGCATATTGGATACTCCTGGGCTGTGTGCATTGACTGCATTGGTACTTTTACGTAGTTTTAAGTTATGCATTTTAAATTAAGTCTTAATGATGTAAGTTGTTGTACAGGAAACTGAAGAATGCATATTTTGACAGTGCAACTTTATCTGCCCTTTGTTTTAATTGTATGTGTTCTTGGTGATGGATATTTTTTTTTAACAAACTGAAAAAAACTATCAACAAAAAGAAAACCTACAGTTTCCACAATAATCATAATATTTTCATGATTGGATACGGAAATTGGCAGAGGTTCCCGTTTTTCTACTACGGCCGACGCTGATGTTGTGTGGCCACCTCATTAATTAGTTGGATCAATTTTCCGGCAAATTCTGCTTGCAGCTAAAAATCATTGCACATACATATTTTTGAGAATTTCATGTGCATGATGGTCCCAACAATGCAGTTGTTCCGAGACACACATCACCACTTGGGAAGTTGATCATTAGTTCAAATACAGTTAGCAGAAAAAACAAGCATTACATTTCTTGGCGATTATTGCTGCTTACGTTTTGTTTAACAGAAAAGAAGACATGCATTGCGCACGTGCATCCAATTTCCACATGCCAATTGCTTTCAAGTTCACTAATAAGGAACTAATGAGTTCTAATAAATTACCTGCGTTTTATCTCCACAACATCTAGCACACAGAAGGAGGCATCCAGATTGTTCCAGTCGCAAGGAAGAAGACAAACCTCATTTTCATGAATGTCACAAGAGAAAAACAGGAATTTCGAATGGTCTACTGTGTAGCCTGTTATCTGCAGTGCAGGGCCTGCCTTTCCCTAGCTTCCTTGGGTGAGCTGGAAGTAATTTGGTGGGCGGAAATCATTTCAGCATGGAATTACTTTGTGAGAATATTTCTCTGCACCCTTCCTTGGGTCGATGGGTATACGTTAGTGGAATTTGATTTTTGGCTACAGCTGTGTGCACAGGTAAACAAAGCACACTATGTATTGCTCTAATAATCGCACATGCATACTTACATGTCCGTAAAACCTGATTGGCATGCATTTAACAATGCCTGGGGGGGACATACTTTGCAACTCTTTGAATTTGTCAAACTTTTGTTGCAAACTTCACGTAGTGATGCGAAGGCAAAATCCTGCAGCTTCGCACAACCCTATTTCCAGACACATTAAATACACGTGGGTAGTTGAATGCAGAGGGAATAGCAACGTGAGAGTGCATTCAAAGGGAAAATAGGGACAGCTGAGTTAAACATTTCCGAAGGAAGTAATTGATGAGGAAATGCAATGAGATGCATACATGGTTAGGGTATACGGGAATCCAATGCTGTTATTGATTTGCAGAAATATACCATCAAGTACTACATTATTTAATATGCACCTAGAGATGTGGTGCATACGCGAAGTTACTACGTGCTTGGTTGGAACATACTACACTGAGGTGTGCTGGTGCAGAAGGTGCTGCCTGTTATGAGGCCTATGAGCACTCTTCCTGGTGGTGCACATTTGTCCCATAGTTCTAAGTGCACAGTTCAGCGGCCTGAGCTTCCACTCTTATGCTATGCCTGTGGATCGGCATCCACCCCAAAAAGGCTGATTTACTTTGGCCCCTGGTTTGTAAAAGGATCATGGACCCATTTGCCTCAGAAATTCTTCTTTGCAAATTGGAGCAAACACTGCCAGCAAGGCATTAGTTCCTTATTTGTCTCGTTTTATTGGACGCTCACTCTCAAGTCAGGGAGTTCCTTTCCACTGATCAACGTGTCGCATAACAAAGTGCTTAGCAGATTCAAATTTGGCTAGGCCTCCACCCTGTACACCATTCAGCAGATACCCTCTGTATCACCAATATGCTAGAAACCAGGCCGGTGTACAGAAATAATAGTGTACATTTATTTACATGTCTACAATGAATGATAAACAAATCACAATAACATCAGCCAACTCCGTGGCACAACACAATAAGCACACATGCAAATTAAATGCATCAATTGACTGACATGTATTCCTTAATAGATTTTCAGTTCCCACAACAAACACAAAAGGAATTGTAAGTCAAAACACACATAGGATTTCTTTGCACATTAATAGAGAGGAAACTTTAAAAACACAAAGTGATTGCTTGGTTCATCAAAATGCTCTTTTCTCCCAGCAATCCCCCACCCCAAGGCATCATTTATATATGACCCCCTTAGTTTGAAGGCAAGGTACAGGGTGTGGGAATATAATGGTAATTTCATTTGGGCTTTTTATTTGAAAGGTAAGGTTTGGGAAATTAAACTCAATGAGAAAATCATTTGGAGAACACACATTCAAATGAAATGCTGGGCTTTGGGATTCTGTTTTGGGACTAAATTGGAACATTTGTTTTGCAACACACATACATTCACTTGAAAGGCAGAGTTTTAGGGATTCTTATTTTGGGATTGAGGACACCTGTGAGAAACTCATGGCGACAACAAGTAAGACAGGCACAAGTGATCACAGTTCAAGGGTGTTTATTGAACAATGAATTCTGTATGCAGGTTGGAAAAACGCCTAATCTAAACCTAAATCTAAGATGGGAGCCAGCCTCAACCATCAAATGAAAAATATACAGTCCTAGTGGTGTCGTGTCAAATCAAAGGGCCTATGCCAAGAGACCTATTGTCATTCCGCACAACTAATACAAAAAGGGGTGTGGGATAGTTTTCAAGAAAAGAAAGAAGTGTTCTTAAATAATATGTCAAGATGCGGTAGCCTGGGTCTCCCTTCCCCACGTTTTGAGTACGGGGTATGATGGGAGCCTGGAGTACAGTACAGTCTCGGGCTGCTCCAGCACGAGACGACAGTTCCGATGGCAGCTCTCAGGAGACACTCTCGTGTGTTCAGCCATCAGGGCCATCGATGGACAAGTCTTTTTTCACTTGAAAGTCTCTTGCCTTTGAGGACCTGAGGTGTTCAAACAACAAAACAAAAGTTCATTTAACAAATGAAAGTTCTTTTCCAATGTTGGCTGGGTAATGGGTTCACTCCTGTGTCCCCCTCTTCTGGGCGCTGACCCTTCTCAATTGTTTATCACAGTTCCACGTAGGGTGATGGTTTTACCCCTGGGTCCCCCTCTTCTGGACTCTGGCCCTTCATGTATCGTATTCCAAAATATATCACAGTTCCTTTACCAATCAATTTCGGGTGATAGCTTCACCCCTGGATCTCCCTCGGTCGTGCTCGGACCCCTGTTCTCTTTATAATGTTGGTTGATGGCTTCACCCCTGGATTTCTCCTGGTCGGTCTCGGACCCCTCTTGCATTTTGCAGGATTTCTCCTCCCTCAATTTCTCAATGTCTTTTGCTTGGGTGATGGCTTCACCCCTGGATCTCCTTCGGTCGGGCTCAGACCCCTCTTTACTTCACATTCACAATTGTTCAATATCGTTGGGATTCACTTCCTTTTCTTTCACACTGCTTGTAGATCAAAGTCTTTCGATTGTACAGGGATTTTGCTTGACCGTCTGTATGACCACTATGACCTATTTTGCTGGATCTCCTCTGGCCTTCTGGTAATCGTAGTTTCACTCAGAGGGAGATTGGCCCGAATCTCTTGAGTTTAGCACCCATGTGGTGCAAGTTTCCCTCTGTTGCTGGTCTCCCCTGAACACTTTTACAGTTCATTCAATGTTAGTTGAACATAGTTCAAAATTGCCATTCCTGCGATTCTCACTCATCATAGCCCCGTTCTTATCGGATCTCCCCTCGACTCAATGGCTCTGATGAACCGCTTGGCTTTTGGCTTCTTTGGAGTCAAGGCCGGCACCATGGGTGTGGGAGCTTCCCTCGCTCCTGCTTATCAGCATAAGCTTGCCCCGTGTACCATTGACATCTGCTGCAGGACACTTGTGCTATTGTTCGCGGTCTTAAGCTCTCCTCCACGAAGATTCTGCAAATCTCGAATGAAAAGGGCAAGGTCACTTCTTTCCTCGCCACCCTCTCGATTCCTGCTACCTTTATTTTTCACTTGAACTGCTGCGCCTGCTTAGCCGTCTCGTTGTGCGGTCTGCCATGCTCGCCTTGCTCGTCCTGTGCTCTTTTGCTCCACATTTTATCCCTATGGGGAAAGGCAAGGACTGTCAGGTGTATGTGATTCAGGTTAATTGCCTTACTTTGCCTGACGCCAGGGTTGGGACAGTCAAATAGACAGGTTTTACCTTAGTCAGTTGTCTTGGATGGGTGAAGGTGTTTGTGTCGGAAAGGAGGGGGGGTTGGAATGCCAAAGCACCCTCTGGGACAGGACAGGGAAGGTTCGAGAAATGGATGAGAATGGCTGGGATGAAGAACAGAACAGAAGGGATGGTGGGATTTGTAATTGTCAGTCACTTTCAACTGGGAGTTCAGAAAGTGACAATCAGAGGGACAGGATTCATAGGGTTTGCAGGGTAAATGGGAATAGCCGGAATTATGACACACACAAAGGTGATTGTGGGAATCAGTGTTTTGTCTGGTCAGGTTGGGAAGGCTTAAAATAATAAGCGGAGGAAGAAGGATGGGGACTATTTGAATGGAGAGCAGTGAAACAAGGATTCTCTGAGCTATGCTTTTTGGGAGCCATGGAAGTTGGGATACTGCGGATTGGCTATATACGGGAGGGTTGCTGGCTTTCAGACGAGGACGTTTATTGGATTGAAGGGAGGTTGATTTGGTACAGCCTACAAAGGCTCCATAGACCTCATCTTCCTCGTCCCTCTCGCCTGTGTAATACTGCATCTCATCTGGGGCACTTCCCAGAGTATAATCCTGGGTTCCCCTACCCAGGTGATCCTCACGCACTAGTCCACCCCCAGGAATTGGATCCAACAGTGATGACCATATTCTGGCCAACTGGATAAGGGATTCCTAAACTCTACCTGGAAAGATACCTTCAGGTCTCTCACACACCCTTCTGTAACAAAGTCAGGGGTTACAGCAGGAAAATAGGGTAAACCGATACTTGTTTGATTATAATGGCTGTTAGAAACTAGGAATGGCATTTGTTAGTTTTGAATTGTAATAAAAATCATCCAGTGATCTTTTCTATATGGGAATTAATTGAATTAGCTTTAATTAAATGTGCTAAGGATTTACACAATCTCACCCCTCACCCACAATTAAATGGAAAGGATTAGGGCAGGTAGTTCCCAACATAATGGATAGCTTTGGGGATATTTCTACTTACATAGGAGGTCTCTATTCTCAGCTCAGGAGGCCAGCCAGATTTTAGGACCCTCTCTTGGTAGGCAGCTCACACCTCAGGCCTCTATTCACAGCACAGTCTCTCCAGCCACCGGTCTCTCTCAAAAAGGGCTCCCAGGTTTCTAAGCAAATGTCCCCAGCAAGTGTCCCAGGGTCTCCTTTTCTCGCTCCTTATATGCAAGCTTTGGTTTAGCTTTGTTCCCCTGGCAAGGTGGTACCCCAATGGTTTTGACAACTCTCCTTGTCTCTCTTGCTCATTCATTCCCTCTTTAGATTCAAATCTGATAACATATGGTGCTGATGACACTTACATATTATGACTATTCCCATGTTATGGATTGCACATCTCTATTTCTCAAGCTCCTCTTAATACTCACACTGCCATCTGATAGGGCAAGGAGTTTAGAGGTCTGTATTATGGGTAATGGGGAAGGAGAAAAATGCATCATTTCAAAATGACATATATATTTTTTTTTTGGTTTCCTCAAAATCTCACTACATGGCAACTACCTCCACTTTTCAGACAGCTCCATAAACATATGTATGTTTTATTTCCACAATCTATGACAAATCGGACTGTCCTGTTTTTCCTGGTTTATTCATGAGCTTAAATAGTTATAACTATCAAACTTTATAAAACACACATGGATTTGTCTTTCTATCCGCTCACCAACTTTCCAGTTCCTCTGAGTTATGAGAAGGGCAAGATCATGGTTTTCCTCCTAACCAAAATTCTATACATCACATACAATTAAGAGATACATAGAACTGATAGGCTTTTGATGATGTTCGAAATGAGTCCTGACTCTCATGGTGTACAGTTCTGCTCTTATGAATGAAACAGCGTCTCATGTTATTTCAATGGCCATCCATTCATATGGAAAGTTGTAGTTTCATATTCCAAGCAATTCCACCCAGTTCTGTTTTCCTCAGAAACATGTGACCTGAACATCTGCTTATCAGTAGTGTCTGTTTCTAACACAGTCGTTGGAGATCCATTAGCATTCTCTATGAGACATTTAATTGGGCCATGACAGTCTAAGAGGTTCTGTTGGCTAGCTTACCTAACCCTTCCACACTAAAACAGTTGTATTTGCTTTGATTTACTGAAAAATACCTGCTTTTCCTGGTGGGCCCTCAGCCAAAGGTCTTTGAGGTCAGAGTTCCACGGACACAGGCTTTAGTTCAATTGCGAAAAACAAGCTGCATACATCATTCTAAAAGAATAGCATTTTAAATTGAAAAGATGTGTTTTACACATGACATTTTGTATGGCACCTGGGCCGGCTGTAGATGAGTAAAATCTTTCTTTAATATACTAGTGGAAAAGGCATGAGTGTCCCTTTCTGCATTGTTCACGCATAGGCCAAAGTTTACCATGGGAAACCAGTGTTCACTTTTAAACAAGTAGGCCTCTCCTTTTAAATTATGTCATATTGAATATTGAAAAGTAATGGTTTTTATTCAAAGTGCTTGGCTTCACATGTGATTTCTGGATCACAGTCTTGAAGTCAATGTAACAAGCTGTTATCTGTCTCTTTAGGTAACAATGTAGCTTTTCATATTTCATGAAAACAGCCTTTTCAGCCACAACAGTCTTTTGCAATGTATTGGGAATATCCAGCAGTTTTCAGTTCTCAGGTACATTTTACTTCACTTGAGTGCATGTCCATTTTGATGAAGTTGAATGAGGCCCACTTTTGTTCATTAACTAGGCCTTATGTTGGAAAACAATGTTTTGAACTGGCATGCATTTTCCAATGGGTCTCAACATCAGCCAGCTTCATTTTCAAAATAGGGGCATTGCATGGCCTCTCAGTTTCTGTCACGCTGGCTCATATCCCGCCCCCCTCTTTAACTCGGGTCACTCGCAGGCAAGAGCAAGGGAGAGCAGGGTCTTTGTTTGTTTTTGCTTTTTATTTATGGTTTTCCTCGTTGGAGCATGTCTGCTCCATTTCCCATCCTGAGGGAGGGGCGCTCTGGTCTGCGCTCCCCTCTCTTTGGATTTTGGGGGTTGGTCCTGGAACCCCTCCCTTTTTTGGAATCTCCTACCTTCAAGCTGTGAAGGTAAACAAGTTATTGTGTCTGCAGAGAGGATTAAAAGAGAGGCTAAGTATATTATAAAGTACTTCTTCCCCCCTGTAAATAGGCATACAGTTTGAAAACAAAACAACATACTTATATTGATATTGGGTTTCAGTCCCATAAACATTTCTAAAAACATCATTATTCTCATCCTGAATTTTATTAATGTTTTAAGAGAATGAATTACTGTACTCCCTGTATATATGTAATATTCTCCATCTGGGTTTCCATTCTTTCCTTTCATTCTTCATTTAACTCCTGGGCTCAACCCTCACTGGGCTCCTCAATCGGTTGTAAAGCCTGTCTAGGGTGACAGCTCTTCAACTGATTTATGTGGACCCATTTCTCTTCCACATGTTCTCCTTTAGCGATACAGATCTTATAGATAACCAGGGAAAGTTTATCAATGATTTCAAAAATACTGCGTCAAGAGGGAAGGAACTTCCATTCCTTGGTCTGGTTACTTAGAAAATTGTACAGGTAGACACTATCACCTACTTCGTACTCCTTCTTGGTAGTCTTTAAGTCGTAGTATGTTTTCATTCCTTCCGCCGACTTTTCCATCTAAATTGCGCTGAGCATAAGCTAAAGTGTGCTGAAGGTGTTTCCTTAAATTTTCAATTTATTCATGGGTAGTGCACGCTTTTATCAGTGCCTGCTCTTGAGTTCTACAGAGCAGATGTTGAGGCAGCACCATCTTTTGTCCATTCATGAGCTGAAATTGAGACATTTTTGTTGCAGAAGATGGCATGACCTAATGGCCATCAGGACAAGCAGTAATGGGATGTCCCAACTAGGTCCAGAGTCTGCCACAAACTTCTTCAGGATGCCCACAATTGTCCTATTGTATCTCTCAACTACCCCGTTCGAGGCTGGTGGTAGACAATGTGGTATTTTCTTTTTAACCCTAGGATCTCCCACATGTTGGTCATCACCTCGCTGGTAAAATTACTTCCCCGTTCTGATTCAATCCTTTGGGGGCAGCCGAAATGAGAGAATATGTGGTTTATCATTAGTGTGACAGCTGTCTCCACCTTACAATTTGGGGCCGGAAGACATTCTAGCCACTTGGTAAACAAATATGTTACAGTCAACATGGATTTGTTTCCCCTAGAGGAGTGAATCACTGACCTGATGAAATCGACTTGCAAATCCTACCAATGCAGTGTCATTCCCCTTTATTGTAGGGGAACTCGATATGTGACAGAACTTGGCTGAAACTGAGCAAACACCAGACACCCATTTAAGTAGAGGTGAAGGTGGTGCCCCATGTGTGTCCAGGATGCAACCTTGGGCAAGATTTCTTTTGTCATGTGAAACTGTCAGGCTTATGAATTGGGATACATGCATATCACGTCAGAAACGGCACCAGATGTGTACTGGTACTGTTCCTACAGTACATTCTGACACTCATCAGCCTGATAACTCAACTCACCATGGTTCTTGTTTGCGTTCCATTCCTGGGGTTCCCAAGCCCTGTTCTCAGAGAAGTGTCATGATCCGTGAGCATTGTAGGTGGAGGTTGCCGTGGAAACGAAGGCAACCTCTGCACATATGGTACGGCGCTCTCTGTTCAGGGAGCAAAGCAAGAGTAAGTCACATGAGTAAAAGTATTTAGTCCTTCAGTCAGCCACTTACCAGTGCTTCTGATTTTGAAAATTGTGGCTTCCTTGTTCCTTGTTATTGCTATGTGATACCTTGTTACCAGGCCGTTGCCTGTTTTTTTTACCTGCCTTCGTCTCTCCCTCTGCTTTCAACAACTGATTCCACGGTAACGAACCACGGCTCTGCTTCTGGACAATCCCTTACCTAGTGATTTGGTTCTTGCAATTTTCTGCCTGGCCACGACCCGGATTGTTTAATCGGACGGCATCATTGTCACAACGTTTTGGATCCTGTTCTTGCCTGCACTGCTCCGACTCGGATTTTATACTCAGACTTCTCAGCTCCTCATGAAACATCTTGACAAGTAACGGCGGTTGTGCATTGCAAGAGTTTATCCGACAACAGAACCCCACAAGTGCTCACGGACTAGAGACTTAAAGATTGTGCGCATTGCCGTTAGGTGTCCTCATTCCGTCGGGGTAGTTGGCTACCTGGAACTAGAGACTCATAGCCATGACCCGTATTAGGCGTCCGCATGCCATCAGGTTAGTCTTCCCTTGGCCTTACTTGCTGCATACCGGCGTAGGACCCTGAACATATCTAGGCGTACTTTCTTACATTAGTACACAGTAAGCTCCATTCCATAGTGCCTGAATTTGAGTTAAGCTCTTGGTCCTGTCTCATAACACTGTACTTTGTATTGTTGGTGTTTAGGTGTTGTCCACGTTTGAGATGCTTGGCGGAAGGAGATTCCTTTCCATATACAACAGAAAACCACCTCAAGACAGGTTAGCACAACATGTGTATTATCTGAATTATCCTGCTGAGTCTGAAGTACACTATATTGACAGTGTCCTTGTTCCTTTACAGTTCTCCTGTGTTTTCCGCTGTGTCCCATCTTCCGATTAATTCATTCCTCTGCATGTTTAACCCATTCAGAGGGATACATTGGAAGGAAGAACTCTTCGGCTACACTACGACTTCAACTACCCTGGATTCTGACAGAAACCCCCTTTGACCGCCAGTTGCCCCATCATGGGCGTGACTCAACATCAGGCTTTGGAATGAGGTAGGTACCACCCACTGGTCACATCCAGATAGGGATCTCTGTACCAACAAACCTTCTTGGAATCAGAGCGTTTTGGAAAACGTCAACAACACCTGCAGATCCTCTTTCCCAATATAATCAGATTCTGTCAGAGGAGAATTCAGGGGGTTTTCAATATGTTGATAACATTTCCCAATAATCATGTCCTCTTTTTGTGCAGTAATCAAATCTGTGTCTGGGGTTTCTTTAATCTACTGGGCAGTTCACAGTTCATTGTTTGCATGGTTTTGGGACCTGGTGATAGCATGACTTGAATTTCCCCCAACAGGGATTTGGTTTCTATGAAATCTCTGTGAATGGCTCTGGTGTTTGCCAACTGGTCAGCAAAGTAATTTCCTGTCTTGTCTGGTCACTCTATTTTGTAGTGACCTCTGATAGTTTTCCAATAGATGGCCATTTCATTAGAGGTTAACAAATCATCAATTGATTTGATTAATTTCCCATGCTTTAGCGGTTTATTGTTTTCACACAGCATGCCTTGATTTTTACAGTAAATCTGGTGTTCCACAAGCCCATTCCTGACATTATCAGTGTCAGTGATTATGACCAGTTGTTTGACTTGGTGGTGTGCTGCATGAGAATGGCTTGATGTACCGCCATCAACTCTGCCACCTGACTACTTCAGGGACCTATTTTGTAGCCAGCAGACGGTTCTGGTGCATCATTCACCCAGGCATTCCCAATGCCCAAGACTAGTTCCTTTTCCATGTTATTATCCATATTGTCATTGGTCTTTAGACTTTCATCCTCAAGGCAGTTTTCTTGTACTGTGTCATGCAAATCAGCCAATCCTTGCGCTAGAGGACTGTGGGTACATGTAAGGCCCTTGCAGAAATCTCCTTAAAACAAAAACCACAGGAAATAATGCTGAAAAACAGCAGACTTTTCTTTCCATGGTGCATATATGTGGTGAGCACTAAACCTAAGAAGGCTACCAAAAGAAGTGCTCTGCATTGTTTTACCTCCATTTGAAAACATCTTAAAATTACCTGCCTGCAGGACGGCACCACATTTGCTGTTCTGTTTTCTGAATACTAAAGCTGCACACATGACATCCAAGACGGCTTTGCAATTTGCTCTTGATTTCCATTTCAAACATCACAAAGTTGTGCCCTTCATGGAAATCCACCCTGGCATGCTTTAGTTCTGCTGAGTACCAAGATGTGAGACAATACATTTCCGGAACAGCTGATGTACTGGGAAATCACTTGAAAGGCTAAGAATTTGGTTTTCCACTTAAACACAGCTGTGTTTTCTTTTTCCATAAACCAAACTGCAGTAAATGAAAGAAATAACACAGTGTTTCTTTTTCTCATGTCAATTTCAAAGAAACGCTTGGCAGTATATCTCGCTGTGTCCAGAAACTGACCTTCTCTGTAAAAGTACTCCAGAAGGTTAATTAACAAGAAACTGTATTCTGAAAAAAACCGCATTGGTAAACTCAAAATGAACTGAAATAAACACATGTGTGCATTTACTCTTCTGAAAATCAGGGAAATGCCGTTTAAAAGTGAACTGACAAATGACAGTGTTGCTTACACAGAAACAATATTGTATATTTCGGGGGTTTGCAGTGACATGGCTAACTAAAATGTACATTATATGTATTCCCCAAAAGACCTGGTTTCAGTTGAAAGAAAGAAAAAAAAACTTTGAAATCAGCAGAACAGGTTTTGCCAAAGGCACTTACTTCAAAGGTATCCTGCATTCTCTGGGAAAATAATTGCCCCCCCCAAGTGAAACAGCCCCCATGGGCACATGAAAGGGCCAAAGAGTGGGAGTTTGCAGCCTCGTCAGACTGGCTGGCATCCCTACCCAAAATGAACAAAGGACGCAAGGGGAACTAGCATTTCACCAATAGGTGTGATTTCTTTTGACACCCCTCCCCAGCCCAACTGCCTGGTTTCAAAGGGCATCACAGAGACCCTTTGTTCAAAGCGACACAGGGGAAGACAGTTGCTATGGGGGTTTGTAGCACCACCCACATCTGTGACAAATCTACCGACTATTAAGGGCATTTATGCTTTAAGACATTTTTCCCCACAATCTGAATAAGCAGCAATGTGCTATTTTAAAAGTTTTCATATGATTTTTAAACAAGCAAAATGAGACTATGCATATGTTCCTAGCACATGGGGAACTAGAATGGCAGGAGAAATGCATTTCTGGGTGAAGTATAAATGATACAGACATAAAACTTGATGAAAATATGTGAAATAATTGTGGGCATATGTGTAGCCATTTGCAGAATTTTAAATATAATGTGCCTCCTAAAAATGGCAAAATTGTGCCAAAAAGCGATGCTACATGTAACGCTTACCTGGACTCCTCGGGAGCGTAATGCCTTCTCAGCCTGTGGACCTGTTACTTGGGCACTTTTAGGATTCCTTTTCTGTATAAACAACAATAACAACAATAGAACTGCTATAATACCTGATTTCTGAGAAGTTACTGTATAATTGTGTGCTTTTGGTAATTCATCTCTCCTCACCTGTGTTTATGTTTTGTGGCGCTTTCCATCCTGTTATTGTACAGGGGTGCGTTGGAATGAAGAAACTTTAACTTGGAAGGCTGAGGTGTTCAATAGACTCTTGCTTTTATAATGTCTTTGCTTTTCCAGAATTTGTCTTGGGTAAATATCTGGAGAAAATACTATAGTCTTTTAGATTTGGAATAGTCCCTACATTGGAGAGATCTCTCTTTCTAATATTTTCCCTTTTTCTTGCAGGTTCTCGGATAACAATGTATAACAACGTATAACATTTCTAAATATCTGTAAATATCTTTAAAATCTGGCTTTGTAAGAATTGTACCACACTTCATGATCTGTCCTACCCCAGGTGGATAACTACAACATTGTACATAATGCCTGTAATATCTGTAAATTGTAGCTTATCCCGCTTTGTAGTTAATGTTTATACTTTTGACCCCTTGTAACTAAGCCTTGCATTGTCTTGTAACTGTTGCGCCCTGATACCTCTGGGTCTGACGCGCATTATAAAGAATAAACAAACAAACAAACACATATGGGACCCAAAACACCTCCTAACTGCATTGGCTCCGGGTGACTTTCAGTCATTGGACGAGTTCCATAGTCTTTTGAACGAACATAGAGTGATCTGGTCTCTGATCTGGCCTGATCAGAGCGCCGGTCCTGCAATCACTGATCCAGCTGTATTGTTAGGTCTATGAATTCGGCACAACCTGTAAGAGGATTCACTACTTGTGCTAATATATCTTTGAGTTCTCCTTGTAATCCTCGATAAAAAAGTGTGGTTCTCTTCTCCTCAGGCCAATTGGTCTCTATCACTAATCAATTAAAGGAAGCTATATAGGCCAACAATTCTTCGTTAACTTGGCGTAAAGAGAGCAGCTCATTATCTAAGGCCTGTCCCTGAGCAGGATGAGCAAAGAGTTTCTCTAACTCCTGCCAAAAACCAGGGAAATTCCTCAGTAATGGATCATCTCGATTAACTAAGGGTATGGAACAGTCAGCAGCATGTCCACCCAGATATGATAACACAAATGCCACGTGGCCTGATTTAAAGGAAAGACCCCGCGTCTACACAGAAAGTGTAAATTACATTGGTTCATGAAAACTGCAAAATGCCTTGGATTCCCTGTAAATCTCTCTGGGGTTGTTAGTGGAATGTTCCCGGGTAAAACTACCTGTAGAGGAGGACTGGGAGTGGAAATTTGACCCTGTGGAAACCCACTAGGAAGTGGTTCTTGTCCTGCTTGGGACGTCAGAAATTGGTGACCAAATTCATCAGTGCGCTCTCTGATAACCACCCACTCTCTGCCAAGAGAGTTGGTTTCAGACCTAGCTGCATGGACTTCTGCCCTTAAATCTTCCAAAATCTGGGATAAATGGTCAATTCCTGTGTCCTACATTACACTCAGTATTTTAAGTGCTGGCTTTGCATTCTGTAACGCTTACCTGGACTCCTCGGGAGCGTAATGCCTTCTCAGCCAGTGGACCTGTTACTTGGGCACCTTTAGGATTCCTTTGCTTTTGGTAATCCCTCCTGTCTCACCGGTGTTTATGTTTTGTGGAGCTCTGCTTCCTGTTATCCTACAGGGACGCGTTGGAATGAAGAAACTTTAACTTGGAAGGCTGGGGTGTTCAATAGACTCTTGCCTTTATAATATCTTTGCTTCTCCAGAATTTGTCTTGGGTAAGTATCCTGGAGAAAATACTATAGTCTTTTAGATTTGGAATAGTCCCTACGTTGGAGAAATCTATCTTTCTAATATTTTCCCTTTTTCTTGCAGGTTCTCAGAATTTGGAGAGTGTAATGACTGTGGGATGACTGTGACGTCACTCGGGATGGAGAAACGTTCAACTACCGTAAGTTCGTCTATGCGGAGTAACAGCAGCCTTTTGGAGAAGAGCGCAGCAATAACTGAGTGGTGAAAACTTGAAGAAACTTCAGGTACGTAACTTATTTAAACTTCTTTCTTATTTTCTATTAATTTTGTTTGTTAATTAAATACCTTATTTGTCTGCAGGTTTTCAGAAAGCTGAGGAAAAATACCTTCGGAAGATGCAGTGAAAACTTCTGAATGAAGGTACTGCAACTGCGAACGATAAATGCTGGTTGAAGATGCTGCGGCTGTGAGAGAACTTCTGACAGAAGATGCTGCAGCAACGAACAAACACAGCTGACTGAACAACGACTTCGGAGATAACTTCAGTTTGGTAAATCTTTTCAATAACTACGGAATTCTGTTGTTTTTTCTGTGAAATCTAATGTCTCTGATTTATCCTTTAACAGGTTCTGTGAGGAGAGACGCCGGTAGCGTTACCCGCTGTCAGCATAGAAGACTAGTAAGCGCTCCAGCGGAGGAGGGCTTAAGTAGCTCCCACTGCAATAAGTATAGAATAGACCGTGCTGTAAGTTATCAATGGATCTGGCGGCGGCCATGTTTAGTATATGAGATCACTCTAAGCACTATGAGACACTATGGGAGCATATGCTATGAATGGTACAAATGCCATGTTTGCCAGGCTTGTACCCATTTTTGACTTGCTGACTGATGTGATGTACCTTGCTTTACCTGCATCCCTGAATGAGAACTGTGCTCACTTACTGGAATCATGAAACTATATCACATAGAGTTGGCGATCGGACTGTCCGATTCCCTGTGAAATATGGAATCTGCAAATCTGTTTCTTGTGATGGTGACTAGGATGGATTTGAAGTTTTGTTCCCTAACTTTTTTTTTTCAAAATAGACTTGTGAGACAAAGGGAGTCATAAAATGCACACATATAATGTGATGTCACTTCCCTTGAACCAATCAGCCTAGAGAGAGCAGAGGACACCAGTAGCTTGGCCTATCCCGGCGGAGGGGCAACTCCAGAATATTTCCGCCCAGACTGCAAAATTCTATGATGTCACTCTGGCTATTTAGGGGGAGACAGGGAGACAAAAGGGATATTCAAGATTCAACGACTCAAAACCAGATCCAAAGGCAGCTGATTCCATCCAGGCAGGACCATCCAGACCCAGGCATACCCAATAATCCAGGGAGAAAGGCAGCTGATCCCCTTTAGAAGAGTCCAGTGACCAGACCTTGCCCAGCTGATCCATCCCGCTGTCCACAGTGACCAGACCTTGCCCGGCTGTTCGCATCCCGGAGAGCCCAGCTGTTCCAGTGACCAGATCTCTTGACCCCGCTGTCCCAGAGAACAGATCCTTGGCCCGCTGTCCAGAGACCTCGCTGGCTGTAAAATTACCAAACTCAAGCTTATCTTGTAAGTATCATATCACCCAGTACCCAAACACTGCATATCCAGCTCTTTTTACCCTTATATCCTATTAAAATCCCATAAAAACCCTAGTCATTTCCCAAATTGCTAGTATTATCTGTTTACCCTTTCCCTAGAAGAATCTGTGTTAGCCTATATTTGTTAGCATATTTCATTTCTAATTCTTTCATTTATCTGTGTAAATCCATAGTACCATTTTGAAATAAATAAATGAATTCCCCTATAAAGAGATTCACGGTGAGCTGGTTGCAATTTGAACTCAACCACCTCATGTCAAGTGCCTTTTTTTAACAATTAGAGTCCTTAAAATATAGTCTCAGTAGAACTAGTCATTGTGCTAACAAAACCGAATTTGCCTGTGTAGTTTGCTTTCCTTTAAAATCCGACTTGTATTTCCCATAGAAAAACACACTATCATCGTGTAAAGAGTCATCCCTTTCCCTTAGAATCCTATCAGTTCGATTTACGATTTTGACTGCTAAGCCCATTTTCTTAGCTTTTTGTCATTTTAAAGCCTGTGTAAAATAAGAAATTGTTATTCTGCAACATATGTTTTCCTATGCATTGTTTTCTTCCCAAGATCGATTTCTCACCTGTGTTCACGTTGCTTTTGTGCCCTGCTCAGTAGTCTTTAAGGTTCCTTGTCTGTTAGGTGCAGCCACACAAATTTCTGTCCTAGCTTTCCCACTGCAATTGTAAACTGACATACAAGTAACCAGTACATTCTGAGTATGCCATTCTGCCCCTTTTCAGGTTTTCAATTAGTTTCTAGCCTCCCATGATTGTGCGCTACCTTCAGTCTCAGTGGAAGAGGTCCCTGGCTGGAGTGTGCTGTGTCATAAAATCTGTTAAAAATTGGAGGCTCGTACCGTGATTGAAGTGTTTCCACCCGTCACAGCTTAACACAGCAGGCTAACTCAGCAAAGGTAAGTGATACATTTGGTGGTTAGAAACTGTGTTACACTGTAAAAGCACCATCCCAAAACCTATAGGTATCAGGCCTTTGTGTAAAAATAAAGTAAACTTAACCCTAAACTAGACAAAAGCAGAGTACAGATTTGTCCTTGCATAGATAATGAAATAAAGGAAGAACACTCTTCATAATGAGCACCGTAGAGATTAATATAGCTAGGCAGCACCTTCTGTCCAAACTATTCTTTAGAGGGGAATGGGCAGAGCAGGAGCAGGGAGCCTGGCTATCCAGCATGATGCAACAGGTTACCTCCATGAACATGGATGTGTGGCAGGACAGTAGCATGTTACATCAAGCCTTGACTTAGTTGTATATGACTCTGAATATTAAAGAGGAGCAGCTTAAAATGGTCCGACTCACTACCTACATATACCTCCACATGGTAGCTATGGAGGAAAAATACCAAGAAAGCATAACCCTTGCACAAAACCAGTCTGTCCTCTTATATCAAACCCAGAGTGAATTAAAACAGGTAGAAGAAAAATTGCAAAAGAGCCAACATTTCTGAGGTGGAATTTGAAAACTATGTCAAACAGTTAAAAGAAGAGTTGACAGAACAACAACAAACCAATTCAAAACAGGAGGCCCGATTAGCGACGTTAACATAGGGGTTCCGAGAAAAGGTTGACTCTGGAAGAGAGTCAAATAAAATTGAACCAACAAATAAAATATAATAGAGCCTGCTCAGGGCAGATAACCACTTTACAAAATCAGATTGAGAAATTGGAATAGGAGAGTAATAAGTTAATCATTAAGGAACTCCATTCCCAAACAGAATTTGGCCAGGAATGCCAGAAGTTAAGTGCTATAAAACAAAAAAGAAATGGACTAACTGAACAGGTTGGCACCCTGTATCTGGAAAAAGATGCCCTATACCAAGAAGGGTGCAAATTAAAACAAGAGAGTCAGACCTCCAGGAACTGACAGACCTAAAAACTGAGTATGCTAAATTAAGCGGACACGTGGGACAAGTAGAAGTTGATCTAGAAGAGACCACACAGGCCAAAAATGTACAGAGTCAGGAGATTCATCTCCTGCAACAATAATTGTCTGAGTATTCCCAAGCAATACACAAGACCCAGAAAGGAAATGAGGCCCTCTGTGACGAGAACAGGGGTCTCCAGAGCCAGGTAGCAGCCCAAGGGAAGGTAATAGAGGCAGAGCAAAAGGTTCAGGCCTTTGCCTACTATCAAGAGGTAGGGGCTGAGAATGAGGAACTTGGGAGGTTAGAAAAAGAGTGTGCTAGGTTGAATCAAAACTTGAGGGACACCGAACAAGTAGAGAGTGGAAGGGCAACCTCTGATCACAGTATGATGCACTCTGTACCAAGGTCCACAAACACATTTATCACCTTGTATGCACAAGGCATTGCTGACTCCATGTCCAGAGTTTCACATAACCCGGGAACCATGAGGTAGCTAGACTTAAATAGGCCTAGCATGATTGAGCTGGCAGGTCAGCGTCCATCAGAGACTGATCGGGCATCCCTGTTCAGATTGATTCAAAAATGTCATGGCTGATGGATCTGACCAGGAAAGCTCCTATGAGGAGAAAATCAGGGAGCCAGACCTGCAGAAACATCACCTACAAAAGAACCACTTTAATCACTTTGCAGAGAAAAGGGAGTCTGAATTGAGGCCCCAAAAGAGTATTCTGAAAACCTTCACCCAATGAGGGAAGTGGGGGGGGGGGTTCTCCACCAGTGAGGAGTCAGAAGACTACTCTCTTGTGCGAAAGAGGGAGTACAAGGGGAGTGAGCCAGAGAGCCCAAGGCACAACTGGAAAGATGAGACTAGGCCCCATAATTCTGGGACAAACTCACAAGTTTGAAGAATTAGGGAGCGCCTAGAGGATAAAGAGGATACCTCAAATAGCAGCAGCTCTGAGTCTGAGGGCGAATGGACTCAGGTGCAGCGGCAAAAGAAGGCTAACAAGCAAAAGAGAGCTCTGGTGAAAGACCCCATTAAACAAATTAAAGCTATTATGAGTTCAATGACTTTGTACCACAAACATTCCAAATATTCTGTCTGGGAGAATCTGGACCTATATGAACAGATGATGACATATTTTTGCATTAAAAATAACCAGAATTCCATAGAATTTGCAAAATGGGTGTTCTCTCCAGAGTACTCCAGCTTCTTTGCTTGGCTGGAAGACGAGAACCATTCAAAGTGGTCCACCTACAAGGCGGCCATCTTGAAGTACTTCTCCACACACAGAAACCCCCAGGAGGCCTGCAAGGTGGCCTACAATCTGCAGTGTGGGGAGGATCAGGTCCCAAGAGAATTTGTTCAGGAGCTAAAGCGGTCATTTGCGCAAACTACTAGGCGGATGCACACGAATAGTAGGGAATTTATAAATACCTATTTTCATGCACTCCCAAAATATATCATGACACAGTTGGTAAGGTATTTTCCTGATGACAGGACCCTGGACTGGGTAATAGAGCAAGCTACCCAGATCTACGAGGTCCAAAAGCCTGCAGAAAACAAAATTCCAACCAAAATCCCCAAACCAGCCAACACCCCCGCTGCTGCTAAGGTGGCGGAGGTGATGGTTGCCCCCATTTTGGACATAGAAAGGGGGGGACCTAAACTACGTCTCCCCAAAACCAACTAAATCAGAGGCAAAGAAGACCCTCTGATCAATCACAAGCAGGTGGTAGTCATGTATGGTACCCCACAAATGTGCCCCCTAACTCTGCCAATTGCATCAGCCCTAGGTATAAGGGCCACAGACCCCTCTTGCGGTACATGTGGACTCCCCCGGCCCAAGGGGGGATCCAATCAGGTGAGTACGGCCCCAGGAAACTTCCCTCCTAACTACCCTTGGGAGGGCAGTAATCTTCCAAATTCTGGGTTAAGTTTCGTCCCTAGTTAACCTCAAAACCCCAATTGGCAGGACAACCCTCCTTACTCTCCCCGCTTTCAGGAGTCCAGACCACCAAATCCAGCAGAGGGGAGGCCAAGGATAGAGGGCTACCAGGGGAATCCACAGTACCCAGGTTACTCCTGGAGAAAGGATAGTTACCCTTCCCAAGAGCAACCCAGAGTTGATTTAAGACCGCCGTACCAGCCGGTATAGGTGTCCCAACTGGAGTGCCAGGCCCCGAACCTAAATCAAGATCTGAGTCGCATGTTGAGGGCTCAGCAAAGCCCTCAGATGAACATGGAGGCTCAGAAAATCTCCAACCAAGGATCTGGCACCCCGGAACAATGACGGGGACAGAACCCTGATAACCAACCGGCTCCAGAGGAGGAGGCAAGGGAGGAAGAGGGATGCAAAGCCCTGGAGGAAGCTTCCTTCCTCACCCGTGAAAAGCCCTTAGACACCCCGGAACGGAACTAACAAAATCTGCAACCCAGGCAACAGAAGGTGGGTAGGAGAAACAAAGAGACCAAAAAGGCCCATTATGTGGAGGAAGTCAGTGTCCTCCAGTTTGAAGGGGAAGATTCCATGGAGGATTCTGGGAGAAAAGTCTTCTCCTTCAAGGACGGGAGAATTCCTCCCAAAGAAAAATGGCTCCCAAGAGACCATAACCCAGACTGGGTAGGTGTGGGTACTGATTCAGAATCGTCCATCCCTGAACCCCAGAATTGTCCTCCAGAGAACATAACGATCACTGAGGAATCCTCCCCACAAATCGGTTCTAGTGACTGTCTCCAGGCAAAAGGGGACAGCACAGAATTAAGGGGAAAAGGAGATTCCGAAATCCCATCTATTTCAGGATACCAAATTTTCTTTACAGATTCCCGAACTCCGACACAGAAAGTTGTCCAAAACCCCACAGTGTTGGAGTCCAAAATAATGAAACTAACCACCCAGCTTGCCCACAATGCCCATTTCCTTTGCCCCTTGGAGAAGAAAGAAGGTAGGTTCTATACCTTTGTCAGAGTGCAAGGGCAATGTGCATTTTTAGCACTGGTGGACACTGGATCTCATCCACTCTTCTGTCCAAGAGGCAACAGCTAAATTCAGGAAGGGGGAGAGACACCAGATCCCTCTCACCCCTCTTCCTGGACAACTCCAGAACTTCAACGGGAATGAAATTCCTGTTGAGGGGACTGCAGATCTGGAAATGAAAATTGGGCGACACAAGGTGAAGCACCAGTAATAGTCGTGTCTATTAGGAAATGACCTTCTTCGGAGGTTGTCTCCCCTAATAGACTGTGTGAACAAGGTACTCTAGACTCAGGCTAACCGGCCAATACAATTAAAACAAAGCATAAACTATGTCAGTTTAAATGGCACATGCCACATGGTTGAACAAAAATCTGAACAAATTGAGTTCCATTTCCAAAACAATCAAATACGTGGCATTACAGTAATTACTGTAGGACAACAAACTGGTGATGGGAACTCCTCTCCATTACTGAAAATCAACCTTCCTTCCAGCTTCAAGTGGCATTCCATACTGGAAGGAAATACTTTGAAGTTTTATACCGATTCCCAATTTGAAAATCCAAGTGCTGTAGTAAAAATTGATGAGAAGCCAGCTCCAAGCTTGGCAGATATTCAGAAAATGGGTGAACAGCTGTTCCTCCCTATTCAGTTAAATGAGGGGAAGGAGCCTGTTCTCGCCAGAGTGTGCCGGAATAATGGAAAAAGCTTCATCAGCGAAGCGTTGTTCAGGAAACTCCCAAAACCTCCGACCATTCCCACATTTAAATTAGTTGATAAGTGGGAAATGGGCCTGGAAACTCCCAATTCCAAACATCTCCTGCCTAGCAGGTGTATGCTAAAAATGTCCATAGGTAATAAAAGCATAGAGCATAATTGTTGAGTCGTGCGAGATGTCCCCTCTGCATTCTATTTTGGCAGTGACCTCCTCGTTCGGTTCGCAATTAATTTGGACCTCATAAATTACAAAGCCTCGTACCAAATCGGGGGCAATCCTATGGGTTTTGATGATCCTGAAAAAGCATTTCAGTCAGCTAAATTGCTACCGTATGCAGTTTAAATTCAAATTGGAGAGGAGGTCACCATCCCAAATGGCCACGACAGTTCCCACTTTATTTAAAAATGAAGAGAAGACAGAAACTCCAAAACCCAGATACTTATGTACACCTCATTTCCCATCGCCAACAGCAGTGGTTGGGGATAAACCCAACACCATTAGTTGACTTAGAACACAACACCATTCCAATGTTGGTGGATAACAGCAACCCTAGAAGTATCACTCTGGGTGCAGACACCTTTATTGGAATGGCGGTTGATGACCAGCA
This sequence comes from Ambystoma mexicanum, assembly GCF_040938575.1. NCBI lineage: Eukaryota > Metazoa > Chordata > Amphibia > Caudata > Ambystomatidae > Ambystoma > Ambystoma mexicanum. The sequence continues at coordinate 62,390,288 of NC_090928.1, forward strand.
TTTTTCCATGGATTTAGGACATGAAATCATAGGACCAATCCCCAATGACTGTTATGACTGTGACTGTTACACCATTTCGCCGATGGCAGATTAGGCGTCATTGGTCCCTGTGTGGAGCGATGATTCGAGGAAACTCCGGTACAGCATGGGAAACCTGTGTCAGCAGTCTAGTTGTTTCACGTTGCCGTCAGGAACACCTGATCAGTCATCTGATCCCTCTTAAGGAACCCAGAACTCCGCTCCGGCGCGTCGCTTCTGCTGAATGTGATGCTCCATAAGTTCGCAGAGAATCTGACCCCCCGAACTCCATCCTATTGACAACTATCCAACTCTCTTTTTCTCACTAACGTTCCTTTTGTTTGTAGAATTGTGTCGCATCTCGGGCTGCTCACTTCCTCTCCCTCTATCAGTCCAGGGGATTCTCTTGTTCCTTCACACGGGGCCCTCCATTTGATATCCCACTTTAGACAGCAAGTCTGCCTAGCGGAAGTAAGTCCCGTTCCTACATTTGACTTATCTTTACCTTGTTTACAACCATACTTATCATTCTTCCCTTGTCAGTTGTTCTCCTCCTCTCTGGACTACAACTCCTTCAACTGCCTGGAAAGACCCCTTCGAAGGAACTAACTCCAGTCATATCTAAAGTTAGTTTTTGTACCCTCCACATCAATTTACCCTTCATTCTGCCCTTCTTACAACTCACCTGTTATTCTCTCGTCCTGTAGGTCTCTTTCCACTACACCACCTAGAGAAGGGCCATCCTGTGAGAAAGCCAGTCCTGACGTCCGGAGTCTTTCCTTCAAGAAGACTGAGTCAAGATCTCCAGGGTTTTTTCCCCCAGAGGGTTTCCCTGGGGTCCGTGTTTCCCCTCACCGATTCTTTTATGTTCGGTGCTAGGGGGGAGCAGGGATTCCGGGGTGATCCTTCTCCTCTGCAGTTGCTGCTCCGAACAAGTAGGCATCCGATCAGGTTAGTGTTTGTACTCCTAAAATATCCTTTTGGGATTTGGTTATACAATACCGAGAGGTACTAATCTCAACGGAATTATAACTATAACAGTAAGCGACGCCAAAGAAGATAGCCGACAAGATCGGGAGACAATAATATGGAGCAGCAAATGCAACAATGAATGGCCGCTATGCAGTCTATGTCACTAGAAATGCAAGCTATCAAGCAGGATAATACACAATTAAGGCAACAGGTGACCCGAGCCTTTTCCGAGACTCCCCCAATTTCATTGAGCATGGGCAGGTTTGATGGGGATCCTCATAAACTCAAGGAATTTTTGGATAGCTGCACCGTTTAATTCAAATTTTAACCCAGATTCTTTCCAACCGATAAAGATAAAGTGGGATTTTTGGTTTCGCATTTATCTGGTCCTGCCCTAGCATGGGCTACCCCTTTAGTTACGTCAGGTAACGCTGTATTAGATTCCTACCCTTCATTTGTAAACAGTCTGAGATCTATGTTTAGTCGCCAGGAAATTTCGGTTACCACTCAAGAGAAGATTCTTGATCTCCGCCAGGGAAACAAGGACCTTCTTTCTTATATCAGCCAGTTTAAACAGTTGTCCTCAGAGGTTGGATGGCCAGATGACGGTCTCTTAACGTTGTTTCGCCGAGGACTCTCTGAGGAACTGAAGGACGAGGTTTCCAAAGTTCCTCGACCGGCCAATTTGGCCAAAATGATAACCCTCACCATGCAAATAGACTACCGGCTTCAAGAAAGGGCGCATGAAAAGAAGAAGCCTAAGGGAATCCGTACTCATTCTGATCCTCTGCCCAGTGTTCTCAAAGCCCCAATGGTGGATGAACCCATGCAGATTGGTTCTGTCAAGGGTCCTTTAGCGCACACCGAAAGAGAACGAAGGAAGACCCTGGGACTTTGTATGTATTGTGGCTCCTCTCCTCACATATTACATGATTGTCCGTTAGTCCCTCTGCGCAGAACCAGACCTCAGACGGCGGGAAATGCCAAAGCCCTGCCATAGAGGGAACCACATTAGGGAAATCCATTCAGAGTTCCCCACATCATTTAGGATTGTCTCCTGAACAGCCCGTCTTCAACCAATCCATGATTGTGCTAGCATTGACCTTTAGCCTTCCAGATCGTTTAATCCAAAATATCCCAGCCTTACTCGACTGTGGGGCGGCGGGAAACATTTTGGATGACCATTGGGCAGCTACAAACGGCATCGCAAGGACTCTTAAATCTTGCTCCACACCGATTCAAGGTGTAGATGGCAGTCCCTTAATCTCTGGGCCTATTCAAGAGCAAACCAGTCCTGTGACTTGTCTGATTGCCTCGCATAAGGAGAGTTTGACTTTCGATCTGATAAAGGCTGCCCACTTCCCTGTCATTTTGGGACTCCCTTGGTTACGCACTCATAACCCGTTTATAAATTGGACGGCAGGGACTCTTTTTTTGGGTTCGGAGTATTGTTTAGCCCATTGTATATCTCAAGAGGCAGTCGGAATTCAAGTCCCATCGGAAATTTCCAATATTCCCACAACTTCCTCTATCAATCAGTTAAAGACAGTGCCAGAATGTCATCAGCAATACTACAAAGTCTTTTCAAAACCCCTCTTTCCCTCTTTACCACCTCATCGCCGGGATGATTGCCACATCACCCTGCTCCCCGATCAACCTCTTCCGTTTGGACGGATGTATGTCCTGTCCCAAAAAGAAAAGGCGGCTCTCAAGGAATATCTTCATTCTAATCTACAGAATGGGTTAATTACTCAGTCCAAATCTCCAGCTGGGGCCTCTCTCTTTTTTATTCCAAAGAAAGACTCAGAAGAGTTACGTCCTTGCATAGACTATCATGGACTCAATAAGATCACCGTCCCAGATAAGTACCCGATGCCTCTGATTGAAGACATCCTGGAAGCGGTTCAAGAAGCAGCACTTTACACCAAACTAGATCTTCGCGGAGCTTACCATCTGATCCGAATCGCCCCGGAGACGAATGGAAAACAGCTTTTCGCACACCCTTTGGACACTTTCAGTATCAGGTGATGCCTTTTGGACTGGTAAATGCACCAGCTGTTTTCCAAAGGTTTATGGATCATTTATTTTCCAACATTCTTCTTCATTTTTTAATCATCTATTTGGATGATATACTAGTGTTCTCTGCAAATGAGGGTGACCATGTTTGCCACGTGAACATCGTCTTGGAGCGTCTTCCGGCTAATCAACTATATTGTAAGGCCGAAAAATGTGAGTTTCATCAAGCACGATCACCTACCTGGGATTCGTCCTATCCGCTCACGGTATTTCAATGGACCAGAGGAAGGTTTCAGCCGTCCTAGATTGGCCATCCCGCACATCGGTTAAAGAGATCCAACGATTTCTAGGATTTGCAAATTTTTATCGAAAGTTTATTCCTTGTTATTCTGAGACTGTCTTACCCATAACAAGGTTGCTCAAGAAGGGTGTACGTTTCACGTGGGACGAACAGGCTCAACATGCATTTGATACTTTGAAAGGCCTCTTTACCTCTGCATCAATTTTGGTCACTCCAGATCAGACTCGTCCATTTATTGTAGAAACTGATACCTCTCATCATGCGCTAGGGGCGGTCCTATTACAACAATCAAGTACTGATGACGAAAGACCTGTAGCTTATCTTTCGAAGACATTCACTCCTTCCGAAGAAAATTATTCGGTGCTTGAAAAGGAGCTTCTGGCTATGAAGAAAGCCTTTGAAGAATGGAGCAACCTCTTATTAGGTTCTACCTTCCCAGTAGTGGTACGTACGGACCATCAAAATCTTAAAGTCCTTCAGCAGGCCCAAACCACCAATAGCAGAGAAGCACGATGGGCAAATTTTTTTCTCCCATATCGGATCGAGTTCACCTTTTTACCAGGGAATCAGAACCTATGGGCGGATGCTCTATCTCGTAAGAATCCTCATGCTACTAGGTTCTGTTCTGAAAAGATGTTTCCCCGAGCCCGGTTTGTCTCCGTCATTTTTGATTTTCTCCAAGCCCTTAAATCTGAAACCTTGAATCAAAGTCAACTGTGTGAAGGGTTAGCTACTTCCTACCATCTAACCAGAGATCAGGGATTGTATTTTCATGAAAGCCAAGTATTGATTCCTACTTACCCATTACAATTGGAAGTTCTTCGGATGTGTCATGACAACCGTGCAGCGGGACATCGAGGCATTCAGACTGCTCTCGACTTGATTAAACGACACATTTGGTGGCCTACCCTTCAGTCGGACATCACAGATTATGTGAAGGCATGCAGTATTTGTATACAATCGAAGACACTATGGTCTCCTCCCTTCGGATTGTTGGCTCGCATGCCTATACCAGAAAGGCCGTGGCAAGTCATCTCTACTGAATTCATAGTCGATCTTCCACCATCTTCTCAGAATACTACTATTATGGTCACCGTCGACTATTTCACCAAGATGGCACACTTCACTCCATTACCCAAGCTTCCTGGAACTGCTCAGATGGCTAAGATATTAATTTCAGAAATATTCAAAAGACATGGTCTCCCAGATACTATCATTTCTGATAGAGGTCCTCAATATACATCCTGTTACTGAAAGGGAGTATGCCAAACCTTAAGCATCAAGAGAGCTCTGAGTTCAGGATATCATCCCCAGACCAACGGGCAAACGGAACGTTTGAATCAGACATTAGAGGGCTACCTCCGCTGCTTCGTGTCGGCTGCTCAAGACAACTGGGTAGAGCTTTTACCTTTTGCAGAGTTTGCTTACAACAATGCCAGGCATGCAGCATTAAAGACAAGTCCCTTCTACTGTTCTTATGGATACCATCCTTCATTTAAACAGTCCATCTCCTCAACCTCATCATAAATTCCTGGATTGGACAGTTTGATAGCTGATATACAAGAGGGACATCAGACGGCACATGTTGCACTGCAAACAGCACAAGATCATGCCAAGAAATATGCAGATAAACGCCATCAAGCCGCACCAATTTTGAACCCAGGGGACAAAGTTTGGTTGGCCTCTCGCTTTCTCCCCAAACATCTGATCCCTTCCAAACTATCTCCAAGATTCTTTGGACCCTTTGAAGTACTAGAACGGGTGGGATCTGTGGCAGTGCGATTATCCTTACATCCCTCTTGGTCTCGCATTCACCCTGTTTTCCACTTGTCCCAGATCAGGCTGGATGTACCAGACCGTTTCCCTCGGTCCACCAAACCATTACCTCCTCCCGTTATGACCCCTTCTAGGGGCTGAATATGAAGTTGCCGGTATCTGTGATTCTAGATATCGTCGATGCCGTCTCCAATTCCTTATTGATTGGAAGGGTTACTCCCCTGCTGACAGAACATGGGAACCGGCATCAGGTGTACATGCACCTCGATTGGTGCGCCGTTTCTTTCGCCTTCACCCGGGTAAACTGGGTTCGCCTCCCCCGAGGAGGGGGCATACTGTTGCACCATTTTGCCGATGGCAGATTAGGCGTCATTGGTCCCTGTGTGGAGCTATGATTCGAGGAAACTCCGGTATAGCAAGGGAAACCTGTGTCAGCAGTCTAGTTGTTTCACGTTGCCGTCAGGAACACGTGATCAGTCATCTGATCCCTCTAAGGAACCCGGAACTCTGCTCTGGCGCGTTGCTTCTGCTGAATGTGATGCTCCGTAAGTTCGCAGAGAATCTGACCCCCCGAAGGCCATCCTATTGACAACTATCTAACTCTCTTTTTCTTACTAAGGTTCCTTTAGTTTGTAGAATTGTGTCGCGTCTCGGGCTGCTCACTTCCTCTCTCTCGATCAGTCCAGGGGATTCTCTCGTTCCTTCATGCGGGGCCCTCCATTTGATATCCTGCTCTAGTCAGCAAGTCCGCCTAGCGGAAGTAAGTCCTGTTCCTACATTTGACTTATCTTTACCTTGTTTAGAACCATACTTATCATTCTTCCCTTGTCAGTTGTTCTCCTCCTGTCTGGACTACAACTCCTTCAACTGCCAGGAAAGACCCCTTCGAAGGATCTAACTCCAGTCATATCTAAAGTTAGTTTTCGTACTCTCCACATCAATTTACCCTTCATTCTGCCCTTCTTACAACTCACCTGTTATTCTCTCGTCCTGTAGGTCTCTTTCCACTACACCACCTAGAGAAGGGCCATCCTGTGAGAAAGCCAGCCCTGACGTCCGGAGTCTTTCCTTAAAGAAGACTGAGTCAAGATCTCCAGGGTTTTTTCCCCCAGAGGGTTTCCCTGGGGTTCGTGTTTCCCCTCACCGATTCTTTTATGTTCGGTGCTAGGGGGTAGCAGGGATTCCGGGGTGATCCTTCTCCTCTGCAGTTGCTTCTCCGAACAAGTTGTCATCCGATCAGGTTAGTGTTTGTACTCCTAAAATATCCTTTTGGGATTTGGTTATATAATACCGAGAGGTACGTATCTCAACGGAATTATAACTATAACAGTGACAATGACATACCTCTAGAAAGGATCTTCACACGGCAAGGGGGGAATTTCATGGTGTACTCTTCCTGCACTTATGGGGGAAGAGGTGACCTGTGACATCAGGAAGGATGAGGTGATATTCCAGGTCCACAATGACTGCCTCTCCTACCTGAAACCCTCTGTCCAGGTGAACACCCTCGCCAGAGAGCTCTCCACACAGCTGGAGGAGGCTGCTGAGATTGTGCATCTCAAGGTCTTCCCAGGCTTCAGTCAGATGGTTGAAGAAGGAGTCAACCTCGCTGATCCCTGTGAGACCGAGGAACGAAAGCAAAAGTTGAAACATATGTTTTTATATTTTCAAGATATCTTTGCTGTGATACTCGTATGACTGTGGTCACACCGTCACTTCCCACGCGCGTCTATGGAATCCCTTACAGAAATCATAAAAAACCTAGAGTCCCGTGGGATAATTAGTCTAGTCCACAGTATCTTTAATAATCCGGTACTTGGGATTTTAAAACCAAATGGCCAATGGAGACTTTGCACAGACCTTAGGGAGCTGAACAAACAGGTTCACATGTCTCGATGGCCTCTTCCCTACATTGACCAGGGACTGGGCCAGATCCAGGGGTCAAAAGTATACAACACCATTGACCTGACCAATGGATCCTGGACAGTACACGTCAGTAGAGAGGACCGGTACAAGCTGACCTTTAACTTTAGGAGACAGCAGTACACATGGAACCGAACTCCCATCGGATACATAAACTCTGGCAATGAATTCAACATCTTCCTACACAAGGCCATGCCCGATTTGGGTGAAAAGCGTAACCTGGCTTATGTGGATGATGTCCTGGTTAAAAGCTCAACTGTGGAGGAACACCTAGCGGAAATCTGCTATGTTCTGACCCAGTTGAGGGTTGCTGGAGCAAAACTGTCCCTCCAGACGTCACAGTTGTGTAGGACCTGTATAAACCTCTTGGGACATGAAATCACCTCTGAGGGTCTCTCTCCCCAGGTGAAGAAAGTAGAAGCACTACTAAAACTGAAAGACCCTACAGCTTTGCGTGAATTAAGGAGCCTTCTTGGACTAATTACAGTAGGAAGTTAATTGAGTACTACGCAGAGGTCACAAGACCCCCTGGTCCATTTGTTAAAGGGAGGGTCAAGTGAGAGTGGGGTCCAGAACAAGCCAGGCAGTAAAACAACTCAAAAGAAGTCTCTCACAAGCGCCCTGTCTAGCTTACCATGTCAAAAACAAGGAGTTCTTCTTGGAGACAGGGTTCTCGAATATATCCTTGACAGCAGTATTATATCAAAAGCATGACAAGGTCAATAAAGTAATCTCCTATGCAAGTAAGACTTTATCCTCTGTGGATGACAAATTCAACTATTGTGAGAAGGAACTCCTGGCAATGGTGTGGGCATTGAAAAATTACTGCCGGTTCATCTAGGGGGAGGGGATCATTGCACCAGCCTTTGCAATATCTCCAAAATGACAGAATCTGGGCAGGAAATGTTAGTAATTCCATAATTACTTCCTGGATTCTGTCCATGCAAGGATTTCCTGTGGAGGTCAGATATGAGCAAAACAAGAAGAGGCCCCTTGCGCAAGGTTTGGCGACACCGACTTCACGAACTGGTCATAATCACTGATTCAGATTTTGTCCGGAACGGGTTTGTGGAGCACCTGATCAATTGGAAAACCAGAAGCATGCTGTGTGCAAATAATAAACCACTCAAGCATGGCAAACTCATACAAAATATTGATGATCTGGTCACCTGTAATGGAATGACATCTATTGGAAAAAGATTAAGGGTCATTCCAGACTAGAGGGACCAGACAAAACTGGAAAAGACCAGGCTGATCAGTTGGCCAAAACCGGAGCCATCCAAGGGAATCTCCTTGAGATCGAGTCACTGTTGGGGGAAATCCAGGTCACTGCTGTCACTAGGTCTCAGACACTGGCTCATAATGAACTCTCAACTGCCCAGTGGAGTAAGGAGACCTCAGATGCTGATTTAATTACGGCACAAAAAGGGCATCCGATTATTGGGAAATTTTACCAACACATTGAGGACCCCGTGAACTTTCCCCTGACGGAAACCGATTACATTGGGAAAGAGGATCTCAATGTGTTGATGAAGTCTCCCAAAATGTTCCTTATACAAGACGGTGTGTTGGTAAGGAGATCCATCTCTGGATGTGACCAGTGGGTGGTACCTACCTCATTCCGAAGCCTTATACTAAGTCACACCCATGACACGGCCAGGGCCGGTCATCAGGGGTTTCACAAAACTTTAGAATTCTTGCAGGAGGTTCCATACTGGCCACACATGGGGCAGGACCTCAACCAATATTTGAAGGGGTGTCTTGTGTGTGCACAATTTCAGCCAAGTTCACTCACACACCGAGCTCCCCTCCAGAAGAGGGGGATGACACTGCCTTGGTCAGATTTGCAAGTAGAGTTCATCAGGCCTGTTATTCGCTCCTCTAGGGGGAACAAGTACATGTTAACAGTAACATGCTTGTTCACCAAATGGGTGGAATGTCTCCCGGCCCCAAATTGCAAGGCAGAAACAGCAGCTGACCTGATGATCAACCACATCTTCTCGTGTTTCGGCCTTCCCCAAAGGATTGAGTCAGACAGCGAAAGTCACTTCACCAGCAACGTGATGACAAAAATGTGGGCGATACTTGGGGTAAAAAGGAAACTTCGTATTGCATACTGCATGTCCTCTAGTGGGGGAGTGAGTGAGAGCTACAATAAAACCATTGTGAGCATTCTTAAGAAGTTTGTGGCAGACTATGGGCCAAGTTGGGATATCCAATTCGGCTTGTCCTGCTGGCCATCAGATCTACACCATCTTCTGAGACCAAAATGTCTCCATTCGAGCTAATGACAATGAAAAATGGTGCTACCTCAGCATCTGCTCTATAGAACACAAGAGCAGACACTGAAAATGCCTCCCCAATACATGAATATGTTGAGAATCTAAGAAAACACCTTCAGCATGCTTTTACGTATGCTCACCGGAATCTGGAGAAATCAGCAGAGGGGATCAAAACCCACTACGACTGAAAAACAACTAAAAAAGAATACCAAGTAGGAGACAGGATCTACTTGTACAATTTTCAGAGGAACCAGACTAAGGAGCAGAAGTTCATCCCTTTGTGGCGCTGTCCCTTTGAAATTGTAGACAAAATTTTACCTGTCACCTACAGGATCTGCATCCCCAAAGGAGAGCTGTCAGAAGAGAAATGGGTGCACATCAATCAGTTAAAAAGTTGTCACCCCAGACACACTTTGCAGCTGATTGATGAGCCAAAAGAAAATCTAACAGAGCAACCATCAGAAGAATGAGAATAAAGGAAAGAAAAAGCAGAAAGAAGTATTTAGATGTATAGGTATATTCATATAACAGGGAGTACTTTTCTTTAGTGTTATTGGAAACATGAAAAAAAAAGATGTTGTAAGAGTGAGGTTGCTGTCCTGGTCCTGTTGAGTAAGTTGCTTGATGTATTGTAAAAATGAAATCAAGGTGTGAAAGTCAAATTGTGTTCTTGTTCCATGGAGTAATTTGCTTGATGTTATTGTCCAAATGTGAGGGAGAGATAAGAAAAATTGTGACTATAATCATTGTTCCGCTGTTGTAAATCTTCCGGGAACGCTGTCATTTAAAAATCCTAAAACCTGTTTCTTACCTATCTTCTATTAGATGATTAACACTATTACCTCCTAGCCTGGTGAGGACCACCCCGGGCACCTAGAAAGGAAAGGAAGAAAATAGGGTGCCACTCTATACTCTCCAACTCAAAGATGGGAGGGAATCCTGGAGCGACGCGCCCTGATGAAGGAGAATTCCATCAAATGAACCCCACTCTGCCCTACTCTCCCTCAACAAAATGTCACGTGAGAGCAGGGTGGGATTCTGTGGGGGTACATTTACGGCCCTTGCAGAAATCCCCTTAAAACCTAAACTGCATGGAAATAATGCAGAAAAACAGTGGTGCTTTTATTTTTCCATGGGGCATATATGTGGCGAGCTCTAAACACAAGAATGCCACCAAAGTGCTTTGCATTGTTTTACCTCAATTTGAAATAATCTGAAAATTACCTGAATGCAGGATGGAACCACATTTGCTGTTCTGTTTTCTGAATACTAGATCTGCACACATGACATCCAAGACGGCTTTGCAATTTGCTCTTGATTTCCTTTACAAACATCACAAAGTATTGCCCTTCATGGAAACCCACCCTGGCATGCTTTACTTCTGCTGAGTAACTAGATGTGAGGCAATACATTTCCAGAACAGCTGGGAAATCACTTGAAAGGCAAAACATTTGGTTTTCCAATTAAACACGGCTGTGTTTTCTTTTTCCATAAACCATTGTGCACAAACTGCAGTGAATGAAAGACATAAAACAGTGTTTCTTTTTCTCATGTCAATTTCAAAGAAATGCTTGGCAGTATATCTCCCTGTGTCTAGAAACTGACCTTATCTGTAAAAGCACTTCAGAAGGTTAATTAACAAGAAACTGTGTGCTGAAAAAAACTGCAATGGTAAACTCAAAATGAACTGAAATAAACACACTTGTGAATTTACTCTTCTGAAAATCAGGGACATGCTGTTTAAAAGTGAACTGACAAATGACAGTGTTGCACGCACAGAAACAGTATTGCATATGTTGGGGGGTTCTCAGTGACATGGCTAACTAAAATGTACATTATATTTATTCCCAAAAAGACTTGGTTTCCGTTGAAAGAAAGAAATAAAAACTTTGAAATCACCAGAACAGGTTTTGCCAAAGGCACTTACTTCAAAGGTGCCCTACCTTCCATGGGAAAATAATTATCTCCACAAGTGAACCAGCCACCATGGGCACATGAAACAGCCAAAGTGTGAGAGTTTGCAGCCTTGTCACACTGGCTGGCATCCCTACCCAAAATGAACAAAGGACCCAAGGGGAACTAGCATTTCACCAATAGGTCTGATTTCCTTTGACACCCCTACCCAGCCCAACTGCCTGGTTTCAAAGGACGTCATGGAAATCCTTTGATCAAACTGACCCAGGGGAGGACAGATGCTGTGGGGGTTCGTAGCACCGCCCACATCTGTGACAAATCTACCTTTGACAATAAAGGACATTTATACTTTAAGACATTTTTCACACAATCTGAATAAGCAGCAATGTGATATTTTGACAGTTTTCATGTGATTTTTAAACAAGCACAATGAGACTAAGCATATGTTCCTAGCACCTGGGGAACTGGAATGGCAGGAAAAATGCATTTCTGGGTGAAGTATAAATGATACAGACATAAAACTTGATGAAAATATGTGGAATATTTGTGGGCATATGTGTAGCCATTTGTAGAATTTTAAATATTATGTGTCTCCTAAAAATGGCAAAATTGTGCCAAAAAGTGATGCTACATCACATAGAGTCTGTAAGCTTCCTTGTCTCTTAAGTGCTGCCACACACATTTCTGTCCTAGCTTTCCCACTGCAATTGTAAACTGACATGCAAGTAACGAGTAAAATCTGAGTATCCCATTTTGCTTCTTTTGAAGGTTTTCAATTAGTTTCTGGCCTCCAATACTGGGGTGGTGGTTTGAATTTAAAAATCAATGTTTCCTTCTTTATGCTAACTCCTTACCACTACTTTCCATCCGCAAAGAATTTCATTAGTCAGTGTTTGGGGGAAGTGTTGCAGGGGGAGTACATAACATGTGTGCTGTCATTTTGACGAAAAGTAATTTTGCTTCTGCTTTCTACTAAAGGTTTATGTAGATGATGTTAGAAAGTTGAATTAACTGTATTATAAGATTTTGCATTTGTATTGTAACAACATGGTGGCTGCTGCCCTAATTTTGTTTTGCTCTGATTTTTCATTGAATTTTAAAAATAAATAAATATTTCATTGTTACACACCAGCCTGGTTCATGGTCCATTGCGACATGGGGTATTTGTCATGGTGGGTGTGAGACGGGTTGGGGCCTGCTGAAACCAAGAATCCAGGAATCAAATAAAATAAAAATAAAGCGTTTTTATTGTGCGCCACTTTCACTGTCAGTGGAAGAGGTCCCTGGCTGGAATGTGCTGTGTCATAAAATGTGTTGGAGGACTCTTCTGGTTTTGGCTTTATCTGACCTCCACAAGAAAGCCTGGCATGGACAAAATCCAGGGAATTAATTATATAATTACTTACGTTCCCTGTTCGGATTCTGTCACTGTGTAAGTATTATAAGGTTTGGTGAGGAGTCTCCACAATAATTTGCTCTCACTGGATAAACGGTCAGCCATTTTGAATGCCCACTTGCCAGGAGTGCCTTTTCACAATCGTTGAATTTTTCCTTCACAGTGGACAATGTTTTGGTTACGTATGAGATTACTTTGTAGACCTTGTCGTGCTTCTAATAAAATACTGCTGTTAGGCAGTTATCTGAAAACCCTGTCTCCAAGAAGAATGCATTGTTCTTTATGGAGAAAGCTAAACAAGGAGCCTGGGAAGGAAAGACTTCTTTTTAGTTGTTTTACTGCCTCAGATTGTTCTGGATTCCACTCCCACTTGACTCTGGCCTTTAATAAAAGGACCAAAGCTCGAGTGACCTCGGCATAGTCTTCAATGAACTTTCGACTATAAGGGACTATAAGTTAAGAGTCCCAGAAGGCTTCTTAATTCTTGCAGATCAGTAGAGTCTTTCAATTTCAATAAGGCTTCCACATTTTTCGCTTGGGGAATGAGACCCTCAGGGGTGATCTCATACCGTAAGAAGTTCATACGGGTCTTAGACCACTGTGCCTTCTGGAAGGACAGTTTTTCTCTGGCGTTCTGCAACTGGGTCAGAACATAGCGTATTTCTGCTTTGTGTTCCTCCACATTTGAGCTCTTGATCAGAACACCATCCACATAGCCAGGCCACGTTTCCCCTTTGCCCAAATTGGGCATGGCCTTATGTAGGAAGATGTTAAATTTGTTGCCAGAGTTTATGTATCCAAAGGGGGTTTGTATCCACATGTAATGCTGCCCCCCGAAGGTAAAAGCCAGCTTGTACTAGTCTTCCCAACTCACGGGTATTGTCCAGGTCAGGTCAGTGGTGGTGGACACCTTTGACTCTTGGATCTGTGCCAGCCCTTGATAGATGTAGGGAAGTGGCCATCTTGACATGTGAACCCGTTTGTTCAACTCCTTCAGGTCTTCACATAGACTCCATTGGCTTTTGGGTTTGAGTAACCCCAGTACCGGGTTGTTTAAGGTACTGTAGATTGGACAAATTATCACACAGGATTCTAGATTTTTAATAATCTCTGTGAGTAATTCCATGGATGTGAGAGGTAACCGGTATGTAGAGGAGGAGCCAACTGTCTCTACTGGAAATCCCGCGTATATTTTGCCTATATGGTGGAAGCCGGAAATTGCGACACGCACAACACCAGTAATGGTGCCTATCCCACGAAGAATTCTCAAAACAAGGTATCCATTGAGAAAGCCCTACATGATGTACCCGACGAGAGATGACAGTGGGCCTCATTATGAATGTGGCGGAAAGACAACAACGGTGCTGGTAGTGCTACCGGCGTTGTTGTTACCTCTCCACCACATTACGATTTCTGCTCGCCAGACTGCATGCGTGGTCGGACCACCCGTGCAGACCGGCACCCGTGAGCAGTGCCGGTGCAACCATGCTCCTGACCCTCATTCTGCCCTATTGGGCAGAATGGGGATAGGGAGGCCGGCCATACCAGCACCTGCGAATGGGCAATTACCGGCCCATTCATCTCTAATGGGCTGGTAATGGCCCATTCGTTGGTGCCGGGGCCGGTAGCTAGTTTGGCGGTAGCCGTGCCCTTAATAAGGGCACAGCTACCGCCAAATCTATAATGAGGCCCAGTCTCTTGAGGGAGGTTCGTGAAGAAGTATGACGTGATGAATGCAAGAGGATTGTAATGTCACAGGAAAGGAGAGTGACTCACTAAGAAGGATGACCATAGAAGAGAATGCATAGACCTTATGAAAACTGATGACGAAATAAAGAATCGAGTAAACATTTCATGTGCGAAATGAAGATTTCTCGTGCTAAGAACACTGAAGAAGATATAAGTTGTATCATAACTGTACAGGAGCTGTAATGCAAGTAGACTAAGTAATCAGGAAGGCTGTCTATACGTAGTGAATAGACTGCGGGTGGTGCTGCCAATATGTATATGGGTATAGAGTCTGGATGTTCAAAGTCACAATTTTAGTAAGCCAGGACCTGTGAAAGCGAAGGACAGAAAGTGTGGCACAGTAGAAAAGCAGCAGGAAATCAAGGAAGGATCGAGAAGGCTGTCTGGCCCAGTGTCAAGGGTTGGGGCAGCCAAGAACTGGTTATCTATTCAAGGAGATATAAGGAAAGTGAGAAGCAATGTGAGCTCCTGTGAAGGAGCGACGGAAACACTGTGAATGGCAAGTTTTATTCATTTAATATAATTAAATGCGAGGAAAGGAGCTCAAATGCAGTCTCCTTTCATGTGGGACAGATGGAAATAGAAAATGGGCAAGCTACACCAAGACTGAAGATAAGAACATGCTCACACTCCCTTCTATTCTCAGGTGCAGTGATACTCTGCAAGGCCAAGTTCAAAGACAATTTGAATGGCAGATGACATGAGTGATGATGGACAGTGAGCTAAATGGGTGGGGAGGCATGGTCAAGTCCACCCACAGGCACCTTGGGTACCAGCTTGGGTGCTGCTCGCGAGTCGAATGTTCCTGAAGGGTACAAGCAAACCAACCAATTATATAGGGGCATGAATTGAAGAGCCCTATAGTTTATAAGCCAAGGATGTATCGTGTATCTAACAAATATTGAGAATGACTTGCACAAGGGGTGGGAAAAAGTTGTCCACCTGACATAGAGACACAATCACATCGTATCCCACATAGAAAGTATACTTAGATGTTCCCCATTGACCTATCACAATCCCAAGTAAGGGTTCTTAGTTTGCCACGTAGTGTGATGTCACTTATAAATACGTTTTGCTATAAAAAGATGTTTTTTCATGTAATATGTCGAGATTATGCTGTGAGAAGTCCGTTGATGTCTGTTGTACTCCCTGTTTTAGACAATTGAAAATACAACAGTTATTGTTTGCCAACCAGTCTGTCTGGTTATTGGTGTGAGAGCTAGTCTGCACCCCATCCATGTAATGACGTGCTTCCTCCTTTAAAAAGGGACCTAACAGTTCATGTATTGTTTAGAAAATACTGGAGCCATCCCAGGGCAGTGTGTATGGTGGTTGAATGTATATCTGTGCTTCTGTTTCTGCTCCTCGGTCTTATTGGCATCAGCAAGATTGATCGGTTCTTCAACCACCTGCTTAAGGCCTGGAAAGACCTTGGGCATGGCAGTTTTGGTGGTATCCTCCAGTTGGGTGGAGAGATGTCTTGTTATGGTGTTTGCTGGACATGAGGATCCAAGCATGTGTCATGACTGTGCCACTGGCACAACCAATTGGCTGGCACCTGTCGTGGACTATTTGGGACTTATTCATCTCCATAATACTCCCTGGACAATACCAATTCATATTTTTGTCTTTACTTTCTGTTTGCAAGACTTTGGAACTATCTTATTTAATTTAACCAATTACTTATCCCATAATGCACCTTGTGTCAGTTCCCATTCCCTGGCTATTCCTTTCTCAGCAGTCTTAGAACTACAATCCCCAGAAGTCTTAGAATTCAGTGCAGCTTTCACTTTCCCAGGACCCAAGAGGGAGGAGGCCAATTATCTTCAGGTGTGCTGCTCCAGGTACTGCTAATTAGCCTGCTTCAGATCAAGGTAGGTGAGTATTTAAGCAGCTGCCTGCAGGATCACAGGTCGTCTCTTGCATTGAACTTGCTTCCAGCCCTTAGTTGCCTTGATCCTTGGATTTTTGCTGTGTCCTGTTGTTTCCAGAACCTGCTCCTGTTCCAGAGCCCTGTGATCCCTCCCTTGCCCCCCTGCTACTCTGCATTCACACCGCTGACTTTTGCCCTGCACCTCTGTGCTTCCCATACTGCAGCCCTGCTCCCCTGCTTGCAGTCCTCTGTTGCCTGCCTACAGCCCCTTGCTCTCTTCCACAAATAATCTTGTTCTCTGCCTGCAGTTCCTTGTGCTGTGCCCATTGCCCATGTTACCTGTCTTTAGCTTCCTTGAGTCTTCAGCCCTGCCCCTGTTATCCCACTTCAGAGCTACAGTTCTCTTGTTATCAATCTTCCATCCTGCTCCTATTATCCCACTTTAGAGATACAGTTTCCTTGTTATCAGTCTTCAGTCCTGCCCTTGTTATCTCACTTCAGAGCTACAGTTTCCTTGTTTTCTCTCTGCTATCATACTCTTGTTATTCTAGTCCAGAGTTACTGTTCCTTGTTACCAGTCTACAGTTTCCAGTCTTCTCACCCCTGCGCTCAGATTCTAGTTTTCTTGCGTTTCTTCTTTCTTCAGGTTCTTTGTCCTGAACATTGCTCACTTTGACTTCATGTTCCCCCTGGATATTTCTGTTACAGTTCTTGTCTTCACTTGTGCCTTGTGGAATTTCTTTCTTCAGAGTTTGGCCGCTGGGTTTCCAGCAGTCAATCTCTGCCCCTTTCCTTTGCCATGTTTCAGTATTGTACCTTGTGTCATGGTTCCTGTTTCAGGAGGTAGTCATTGTTCAGTTCCTGCTGGGCCCGCACAGGCTTTGGTTGTGAGTACTGGTACCTTCTTCGTGCCTTAGAGTCCACAGACACCCACTGCTGTTGCTCCTTTCCACGGGCATTCAGAACGGGGCCCTGTAATAGTAACCTGCTCAGAAAGCTGGAGTTTGCTTGGTTCTGTGGGAAACATTTTTTTTTTACTTGTCCTCCCTTCCCCTTTCTGTTCACTGCCTCTGTTGCCTATCTTTTCTTGTCTGCAGGACTCCTTGTGCTCCTGCTTCTCGTTTACTTTTCTCCTTTCGGCTTTGTGGGCATGTCTCTACCTACAAGCCCCTTTGACAGCATGGGAGGTAGTCACTGTTGAGTCGGAATACCACCTCATCCATCCTAATGTTACAGGTCACCTCTTCAACACCATAAGGGCAGGAAGCGTTCACCAAGGAAGTCCTTCCTTGCCTGGTTAAAAAAATGTCAATAGCGATACCGTCATTGATAATGAAGCAGCTACTTGGGATTGGTCCAATGATCTCATTACCTAAATCAATAGACTAATGTTGGGCATCATCCCCCATTCCAATAAAGGTGTCTGCACCCAAAGTGATACTTTGAGGGTCATTGTTATCCACCCATATTCGAATGGTGTCGTGTTCTAGGTTGATTAGGGGTGTTGGATGTAAATACAAACCTTCTTGTTGGAGATGATAATTAAAATTTACATAGGCGTCCTTATTTATGAGGTTCTGATTGATTGATTGATTGATTGATTGTTTATTTGTATAGCGCCTATACACAATGTGTTTCAAAGCACTTCAAGGATGGAGGGAACATGGTAGAAAACAAATTACATTCTTACAAGTCCTTGAAACAATTCATAATGTGAAATAACTATCGTAATAGGCCTGGTGACATTACCAATAGTGCAAGTGCTGAAACATTTATGGAGGAGAGGGGGAGGGAAAACAAAATGAGAACAAACAAGCCATAACATTACTATGCCTGACGACAATTGATGTAGTGCGTGAGTATAACAAGAGGAAGGGGAGAGGGAGGGGAGGGTGGGGTGAGGGGGAAGTGAAGGAACAAACAAATGACTAATGACTATCCTGTTTGGTCTGGTGACGATTCAGAATAGAGCATGTTGGGGAAAGGGAGCAGAAGACAAGCAGGGCAGGGGGACAGAAAAGCTGCTATCAAAGGTCATGGGACAAGTGATAAGAGTAAGTGCCAATTGACATAAAGGACAGAAAGAGGGGGGGAAAGAGGGGAAAGGAGAGGGAGGGTGCCTGCAAAAGACAGGCAACTACGATTAATATGCCTGACGGCCATTGGGGTCGTGCCGGGGATTAACAGGGAGAAGAGAGGGTGGGGGGAGAGGGAGGGTGGCTGCGAAAGACAGGCAACTAAGATTACTATGCCTGGCGACAAGTGGGGTAGTGCCGGAAGATGGCAGGGGGGGGCAAGGTTAGGGGAGGAGTGGAAGGGGAAGGTAAGAAAAGGAGGGGAAGTAGAGGAGCAAGAGAATGGGGGACAAGACATGCAGCCATCAAACATGTCTATGCAAGGAATCATATGAGGTAGCAGAGTGCAGAGAGGGAGAGAGAGATCACAACAACGGAGAAGCAGGGGAAAGAGGGCAGGGGGGCATAGAGACAAATAACAGGGGCGGGGCATTGGGTTTGGAGGGGTAAGGAGCAGATAAGGGGAGAGAGGAGGAGGGGGGCAAGGGGACAAATCATTGGGGGAAGGGGTACAAGTGAGCAACATCAGGGCAACAAAGAGGGGAGGGAAGGGGACATAGGAAGCAACACTGGGGAAAGGAGGGGATCGAGGGGAGGAAAAGGGAAGCTAGGGAGAAGCAGAGTTGGATGGGTGACAAGGGAAGCACATGGGGCAATGGAGGGGGAGAGGGGATAAGAGAAACAACACAGAGCATTTCTAACCTTGCTTAATTTCATGGGGAATTGTAAATTGCTGCATCTGTCCTTGGATGGTAACCTCTTCTCTAACTTGAACTTCTACCGCATAAGGCAGCAATTGAGCTGACTAAAATGCTTTTTCAGTATTGTCAAAGCCCATGGGGCTACCCCCTAGTCAAGAACATGCTTTATTATTAATTAGGTCCAAATTAATTGTGAATCAATTGAGAATGTCACTGCCTAAATAAAATGCAGAAGGGACAGCTCTCACAACCCAGCAATGATATTCTATACTTTTATCACTAATGGACATTTTTAGCATACACCTGCTAGGCAGGAGATGCTTGGAATTTGCGCTATCCAGGCCTACTTCCCATTTATTAATCAATTTAAATGTGGGAATAGTCTGATTTTATGGGAGTTTCCTGAATAATGCTTTGCTGATGAAGCTTCTTCTGTTATTCAGGCATACTCTGGAGAGAACAGGCTGCTTCCCCTCATTTATCTGAATGGGGAAAAACAGCTGTTCACCCTTTATCTAGATGTCATTCAGGGTATGAGCCATTTGTTTATCATTCTTTCTTATGGGATTGGGTTTTCCTCTGGTTTCTGACTGGTATAACATTTCAGAGTATTCCCTTGCAGTGTGGAATGCCACTTAAAACTAGGAGGAAGGTTGAAGTTCAGAAATCGAAAAGAGGTCCCATCACCAGTTTGTTCTCCTATAGAGATGATGGTGATGTCTGGGACCTGATTGTTCTGGAAATTAAATTCCACTTTCTCAGAACATTATTCAATCACATGGCATGTGCCATTCAAACTCACACAATATGTGCTTTGTTTTAGTTTGATCAGCCGGTTAGTATGATTCCAGAGAACCTTTTTGACACAGTCAATCAAGGGTGATAACCTCCGAAGGAGGTCATTCCCCAATAGACAAGGTGTGCCCTCTGGCATCACGAATATCACTGGGTGTTTCACCCTATGTCGCCCAATTTTTATTTCCAGATCGGAAGTCCCTTCAACAGAAATATAATTTCCATCAATGTTTTGAAGTTGCCGGGGAAGAGGTGTGAGGGGAATTTGTTGACTCTCCCCCTTCCTGAGTTCAATTGGTCAAATGCCTTTTTGGACAGGAATGTGGCTTGGGATCCAGTATCCACCAACGCTGATAATGCACACTGACCCTGCACCTTGAGGGGAGCATAACATCTTCCTTCTCTCTCCCCAAGGAGGCAATGAAAATGTGCATTATGTGCCAGCTTGGCGGTTAACTTTTTTATATTGAACTCCAACACTGTGTGATCTGGGACAATTTTCTTTGTCCGAGTCCGGGATTCAGTAAAAAAGATTTGGAAACCAGACAAACAAGGAGTTGGGAGATACTCTGTCTCCCCTGATTCTTTGCTGCCCTCCTTTTCCTGGAGACAGTTACCAGAACCTGTTTGAGGTGAGAGGTTAGCTCTGTAATTTCAGGGTCAAATTGGGTGACATTGTTGGGATTTAGGAACGTCTTTCTCTGGGTCAGTAGTAGTAGTAGTAGTAGTTTTCTTACCTGAATCCTCCAGGGATTCTTCTCCTTCACAAAGGATGATCCAGACTTCCTCCACAAAATGGATTTTCTTTTATTTTCTCCTACTTAACCTATGTTAGGATATGATAGGTTATTTATAACACGCTTAATACCCAGAGGTTTCTAAGCGTGGACCCGGGGATCGAACCTGTGTTGCTCCGTGTCATCTCATTTCCAAGGCGAGCACGTTGCCTCTGAGCTATCCTCCCGATTCCAGCTTTTTGGGGGCAGAAGATTCATATTCAGGCTCAGAGGTTTCCAGGGGTTTTGTTCCAGTGGGAAAGGAATCTTCCTCTAGGGCTGTGCATCTCCCCTCCACCCGGGATTCATCCTCAGGAACCTGTTGGTTGTCAGAATTTTCTTCCAGTCATTTCCCCCCTGGGGCATCAGACCCGGAGGTTGGGTTTTTCTGGGTGGCAGTTTCCAGTGAGGGTTCGACTGAGCCCTCAGCATGCGACCCAGCACTTGGGTTAGTTGTTGGACCTATCGCTATCATTGTGAAACTTTCTCTGAATGGTAAGGAGGTCTTGATTCATACCTTTGCTGCTCCCGGAAATGGTAACTGTCCCTTTTCCCAGAGTAGCTTGGATATTGGTAGTTTCCCTGATAAATTTCCATCCTAGGTCACTTCTCCCAGGTTCAGGAATCTATTGTCCTGAAAACAGGGAGAAAGAGAAGGATTATTCTGGAAATTAGGGGTTAGCGGGTACCTGGGAAAGAAGTTCAAGTTGGAAGGTGGAGTATTAGTACCCTCCCGAGAGAGGTTTGGAGGGAGGTTTCCTAGGGTGGTACTTACCTGATTGCCCCCCCTGTGCGGGGTAGTATTTATATATATCCGGGTATATGTCTTGTACCTTTGTATTTTGGACTTACATAGGTGGCAGGGCCAGAAGGGTCATTATTCTAGTATCCTGCCTGACTCCCCCTCGATTGGGCTGAATTTGAGGGTTTCCTCTGCTTGTCATTCTTCTTGTTGACAGAAGGAGTATTTTTAGGCCCCTTGTCTCCAGGTCCAATAAAGGGCTATTTTTTACCTCTGCCACCTTCGCAACAGCAGGTGTGTTGGATGGTTTGGGGGTTTTAGGGTTATTTTTTTTCAGAGGGATTTTGGACCTCATAGATCCTGGTGGCCTATTCAATCCCCAATTCAGGGTCATACGCTCATGAAAACCTCTCACTGATTGGGTCATAATGTATTTCTGGAGCGCATGGAAGTATGTATTGACAAACTCCCTACTATTGGTATTCACCCGCATAGAAGTCTGGGCAAATGCTTGTTTCAAATCCTGCACAAACTCTCTAGGCACCTGGTCTTCCTGTCTGAACCCGAACACGCTCAAGAAGTAGGGCGGATAAATTGGAACTGGTGGTTGAACTCGTTGTGTAGAAGAAAAAATCTCCCTACCAATGTACCCCTCTGATGTGCTTAAATAAGTATCAGCAGAGGGATCTATTAATCGGAAGATATGGAGGACACACACAGGACACCAGAGGCTGCAAGGAAAAAGGCACAGAATCAATACCACACTAGGAATGCTTATAATCAATTGTGATAGAGTGAAGACACAATGCCTCACCCATTTTATTAATTGTGCATTTTCATGCCTAATATCAGTCTTTTCCTGCATCTGTCTTTAACTGGCACAGAGTAGGATGCTATGTTCATAGTTTAATAGGTATTTTTATTTTGTCAATTGCTTTCTCTGTTGTTTCAAGGTGTCCAGATTTTGGTGCATTTGATGAAAATCTCCTTGGGACTCTATACCTTTGATAATTAATTGACTATTTTCAGTTTTCAATTGTTTTATTTACAATTGGAATGTGATCATGTCCTCCAACATGACTCTATTATGAGTAACCTGATCATTTAATTTGTGTTGCAGTGCACCCAGATTTTTCACACACTCTTTATGCTCCTCTTGCAGTGCTGAGAACTGCATTTCATGCTGTGCATTTTCTTGTTGCTGCGTTTTTAACTTATCTTTTAGTTGTTCAATGAGACTTTCTTGCTTTATCTGTAAAATGCGGCTCTGTTGCGCTTTAGCTGCTAATTGTTTCAGCTCTTGCTGGACTTTATTAAAAGCTCAGCCTGGTTTTGCACCGAGGCCACACTATTCTGATGTCATTCTTCCACTTTCAACAAATGGAAGTACATATATGCTGTTAGCTGAGCCATTTTAATTTGCTCATCTCTACTGGTTTGTGTCATATAAAAATCTGTTAGAGCTTGATGTAACAGACCATTATCCTGCCACTTGTCAACGTTTGCAGAGGTAACCTCCTGCATCATTCTGGCTTGCCACATTTTATGTTCTTCCTCCATCCATTGTTTGTTTGTTTGTTTCTTTATTTGTAGCACACACCAGACCTGGAGGTATCAGGGCAGGAGGACAAGGATATTTTAAGCTTACATAGTTACATAATATAATACAAAGAACTTACAAAATTTCACACTGTATATTTACAGAATAGAGCATACAGGTTATAGTACAGAGAATAGCAAAGTTGGCAGATTACACAGATAATAAGGATGGCAGTGTTGGCAATTAACAAAGTAAAATTAAATAGAATGATATCTACAGATGGTAAGACATGAGGGTCTTAAAGGTAAAATAGATTGGTAATGAAGCGTCTAGTGGGGTGAGAGGGGTTAGAGGGTCTTCTCTCTTTGGTCTGTGTTTAGAGATCATTTGATTTAAACCAGTTGATAATGTTGAGTCTGAAATGTCGATAATTTTGGTTTTCCCACAGGTATTGAGGCAGGCAGTTCCACAATTGAGCAGCTTTGACAGAGAAGCTGTTTCCACCAATAGTAGCTCGTTTGAATGGAGGAACGGTCAGACAGTTGGTGTAGATCATTCTAGTAGGTCGGAGTGTCAGTCTTTTGTTAAACCTCTCAGTTAGGTAAAGGGGTGCTGCATTGTTGAGTGATTTGAAAGTTAGGGAGGCAGTTTTGAGTTTGTTTTTATCAAGAGTAGATAGCCAGTTAGTATTTCTCCTAGCTGTGGAGATATGATCTTTTTGGTCATTTCTAGTATCGCTCTCAAGGCGTTATTTTGGAGTATTCGAATTTTCTTAGTAATATGTTTGTTAGCTCCAATGTAAAGAGCGTTGCAGTAGTCCAACTTAGATAGCATGAGTGCTGTTGCCAAAGTGGTACAACTACTCATTGAGAAGAAGGGTTTAGCAGATCTAATCAGTTTACACGTGTAAGCCGTGGTGGATGCCATAGCATTCACTTATTTCATCAGGTTGAGACTGGAATCAAGGTAAAAACCTAATGTTTTTACCTCCTTCATCACCTTAATCGTGTTGCCATCTATAGCAAATGAGGTATATTTATGGCCAAGTTTGTTGATATTGGGTGTGGCCCCAGGATGATGAGTTCCGTTTTGTCATCATTCAGGCATAGGCCATGGAGTGCCATCCATGCCTGGATGATGAGGTATACTTTATTCACCAAGGCCAAATCCTGGTTGTAATCCCCTGTAAGTGGGAAGAGAATCTGAGTGTGATCTGCATAGTTAGAGTAGGTGACACTAAGACAATCCAGATCATCAAAGAGGGACCTGGTAAATATATTATACAGAGTAGGAGAGACGCAGGAACCCTGGGGAACACCAGATGAAATGGGGATGGGATCAGCTGCTTCTAAGGTGGAGAAGACTCTCATCGTTCTTTCACTCAAGTAAGATTGAATCCACGCTATGGCATGTTGTGAGAAGTGTGCAGCTGATTCTAAGTGGTTGCAAAGAACGGTGTGGTCCACCAGGTCGAATGCTGCTGAGAGATCTAAGAGGAGTAATAAGGCACATTTACTCTGATCTCTCAGCTCGTCAATCTGGGGCTTGAGGTTAATGAGTGCCATTTCAGTTCATATATATATTCACCTTTGATAAATATTTTGAATAGGAGGTGCTTCCTGGCCATATTGATTTCTACGGTGCTCATTTTGAAATGTGTTCTGCAACCTTATATACTCTCTATACAGGGGCAAAATCTCAACACGTTCTTGCTCAAAACAGTTCTCTTTAATCTTCTGTTTTCTCTATACATCTTCATGGAACCCAGGGTACACATTTGAGAGGCACTTTCACTATGCAAACACAACTTTCTATTCATTGCAATGCAATTAAACCCAAATGAATAGTCTGTTGCTACTGAAAATTTCACAATGAAAACTCTCAACCAATTCCCAGCCACAAACCCCCAATTTGTCATGGTTTATTGGATGGTCACTCTCAACTTATGGAGTTCCTTGCCTCCCGATCAAGGTATCACACAACAAAGCGCTTAGTGGATTCAAATTTGATTAGGTCTCCAACCTGTACAACACCATTCAGCAGATACCCTCTGTATCACCAATAAGATAGGAACCAGGCCGGTGTATAGAAATAATTAAAAAATATGCCCCGAGTGGCGGGGCATTACCGACTCAGGTAATGCCCCGGGGCCCATAGTTATAGGCCCCGAGCACAGCGAAGGCCTTAACGAAGGCCCCGGGCATTACCAGAGTCAGTAATGCCCCCGCCATGAGGGGCCTATAGCTATTAGTACCCCGGCCTGCAAAAACCGCGTGACCGGGCACTAAAAGCTTTATTTATTTCCCGGGGGAAAAAAAAGACATCAAAGAAAATGGCCACCATGGAAAGGGAAAACGGATTCGTTTTCCCTTTCAATGGCGGCCATCGGGAGCGGACGTGCTGGAAACAGAAGCGTTTCCAGTGCGTCCGCTCCCGAAGAAAAAGAAGGTAAGTGGGGTTGGGAGGGCGGAAGGGAGGGGAAAGGGGAAGAAAAAAAAAAAACCTACCTTTGTCCCCGGCGGGGGACGGTAGAAGTCTCCAGCCGTGTGGAGGCTCGGAGCGGGGATGGCCCCACTCCGAGTCTTCACACGGCTGGAAGCTTTCATCATCCCCCGCCGGGGACCAAGGCATAGAAGGTAAGTGGGGTGGGGAGGGCAGGGAGGTGGGAGGAGGGAGGGAAGGAAAAAAAGCCTTACCTCTGTCCTCGGCGGGGGGCGAAGGTAGCCTTTCAGACTTGGGGAGGCTCGGAGTGGGGATGGCCCTGCTCCGAGCCTCCTCATTGGCTGAGGGGCTGACACGCCCCCCCACCAGGGACAAAGGCCATGAATCCCGACAGAGGGATTCCCGGCCTGGTAACGACTCGGCGAGGGCCAATCAGAATGGCTCTTTCATTCTGATTGCGCCCTCGCTGGGTACTAATCGTGTATATTTATTTACATTTCTACAAAGTATAATAAACAAATCACAATAACACCAGCCACCAACTCCGTGGCACAACACAATAACAAGAAATGCAAATTATTTGTATCATTTGGCTGACATGTATTCCTTAATAAACTTTTAGTTACCACAACACACACAGGTTGAATTTTAAGTCAAAACACACGTAACATTTCTTTGCACATTAACAGAGAGAACACTTTAAAAACACACAGTGATTGCTTGGTCTATCACAATGCTCTTTTCTCCCAGCAAACCCCCCCCCCCCGCCCGAGGCATCATCTATATATGACCCCTTAGTTTGAAGGCAAGGTACAGAGTGTGGGAATATAATGTGAATTTCGTTTGGGCTTTTTATTTGAAAGGCAAGGTTTGGGAAATAAACTCAATGGGAAAATCGTTTGGGGAACACACATTCAAATGAAATGCCGGGCCTTTGGATTCTGATTTGGGAATGAATGGGAAAAATGTTTTTGCAACACACATACATCCATTTGAAAGCAAAGTTTTAGGGATTCTTGTTTGGGATTAAGGACACACCTCTTCTGTAAGGAAGTCAGGGGTTACAGGAAAATAGGGTCACCCAATTACTTGATTGATTATAATTGCTGTAACATACTGGGCATGACATTTGTTAGTTTCGAATTGTGACACAAATCATCCTGTGATCTTTTATATATAGGAATTAAATGAATGAACTTTAATTACATTTGCTAAGGGTCTACAAAATTGTACTCCCTTGCCCATAATTAATTGGAAAGGATTAAGGCAGGTAGTTCCCACCACAATGGATAGCTTTGGGGATTTATCTAATTATATAGGGGGTCTCTATTCTCAGCTCAGGAGGACATCCAGATTGTAGGACCCTCTTTTGGTAGGCAGCTTACACCTCAGGCCTCTATTCACAGCAAGATCTCTCCAGCCACCGGCATCTCTCAGATAGAGCTCCCAGGTTTCTAAGCAAAAGTCACCAGCAAGTGCCCCAGGGTCTCCTTTTCTATCAACTTCTAGGTAGGCCTTGGTTTAGCTTTGTTCCCCTGACAAGATGGTACACCAATGGTTTTGGCAACTCTCCTCGTTTCTCTTGTTCCTTCTGTCCCTCTTTAGATTGAAAACTGATAACCTATAGTGCTGATAACACTTACATATTATGAATATTCCCACGCTATGAATTGGACATCTCTATTTCTCTCCCTCCCCCTAATATGCCCACTGCCAGCTGGTAGGGCAAGGAGTTTAGAGGTCTGTATTATGGATAATGGGGGAGGAGAAAAATGCATCCTTTCAAAATGGTATGTTTTTACATTTTTTTTTGGTTTCCTCAAAATCTCACTACATGGCAACTAACTCAACTTTTCAGATAACTGCATAAACATATATATTTTTGAATTCTACAATTTATGACAAATCAGGAATACTGGCTGTAGATGAGTAAAGTCTTTCTTTAATATATTAATGGAAAATGCATGTGTGTCCCTTTCTGCATTGTTCACGCATAGGCCAAAGTTTACCATGGGAAACCAGTGTTCACTTTTAAACAAGTAGGTTTCTCCTTTTAAATTATGTCATATTGAATATTGAAAAGTAAGGGTTTTTATTCAAAGTGCTTGGCTTTACATTACATTTCTGGATCACAGTCTTGAAGTCAATGTAACATGCTGCTATCTGTCTCTTTAAGTAAAATTGTAGCTTTTCATATTTTATGAAAACAGCATTTTCAGCCATGCTGTCTTTTGCAATGTATTTGTATTTTGTTTATTTGTAGTGTGCACCTTGCCCCTGGGCATCTGGGCGCATGTTTAAAAGGCAGTTACAGGTTCCAGCAAATAGATACAATGTATATTTAACACATATTTACATAGAGTTCAGAGTATCGAATAGAGAGACGCATCGGGCGCATGTTTAAGAGGAAGTTACAGGTTACAGCAGATAGAAACAATAGACATTTAACACTTATTTACATTACGTTCAGAGCAACGAATATAGAGGAGGGAACAAGTCGGAATATACAGCCAAAGCGTTCTAAGTACAGTGATCAAACAGTAATGGGATTGGCAAGGTGTAGAGATTATGATGAGGAGGCTAGGGCATCCCGTTCATGTAACCACAATTTAGTTTTAGCTTTGAAGGAGTGGATGTGTGGAACATTTCTGAGAGCATTAGGTAGGGTGTTCCAAAGCTTAGCCGCGAGGACTGGGAAGCTCGAGCCTCCGGCTGTCTGAAGCTTGAAGCTAGGAATAGTCAGCGTTTGGGCCTGAGAAGACCTTAGTGGTCTAGTTGCTGTGTGTTGTGTGAAGCGCGTGGAAAGGTAAGCCGGAGCTGCATTGTTCTGGGCCTTGTGTGTTAGTACAAGAGCTTTGAGGGATATGCGGTGAGTGATGGGTAGCCAGTGCAAATTGTGTCTCGTGTTAGATATGTGTGAGCACCTGGGAACATTAAGAGCTGCCCTTATGGTGTTGTTCTGTGTGACCTGGAGTTTGTCGATGTTTTTTTGACTAGTCCCAAGGTAAAGGACGTTGCAGTAATCAAGTTTGGACATGATGAGGGTGCTGGTGAGAATTAGACAGTTCTCAGTTGTCAGAAAGGGGCGACATGCTGTAATCAATTTGCAAGTACAGGATGATGCTGAGACAACTGCGTTGGTTTGACGATTGAGGGACAGAGTGGAGTCTAGATAAATTCCAAGAGTTTTTGTGACGTTGGAGACTTTGATATTGTTCCCATCAATGATGAAGGACTTATATTTGGGGTCAAGTTTGGTGAGTTTGTATTGGGAGCCAAGAATGATTAGTTCGGTCTTTTCATCATTAAGGCAGGGCTCATGATGAGCCATCCAGGCCTGGATGACAGTCTATACTCCAATAAGCGCTTTAGCATCTGTTACATAATCGCCAGTGATAGGGATGAGTATCTGGGTGTCATCCGCATAATTAGTGTAGGAGACACCCAGATAGTCAAGTATATCAAAGAGCGGTTTGGTAAACACGTTATAAAGTGTGGGAGAAACACAAGATCCTTGTGGAACTCTGCACGGGACGTGGGCTGGATCTGCTGCGGCTAAGGGAGAGAAGACCCTCATGGTTCTGTTTGCTAGAAAGGAGCTGATCCAGGACGTGGCTGCATCAGAGAAGTGGGCTGCAATTTTGAGGTGGTGGCAGAGGATTTGGTGATCGACCAAATCAAAGGCTGCTGAAAGATCAAGGAGGAGCAGGAGCGCCAGTTTGCCCTTGTCTTTCAGTTCCTCGATTTGTGTTTTCAAATCAATTAGGGCTGTCTTTTACCGTGTCTGGGACGGAAGCCAGATTGTCTAAGCCCTAAGAGATTGTTGGTTTCAAGATAGTCCTGGATTTGGAGATAGGCTTCACAATCCAGAATTTTCAGAAGGTAAGGCACCGTGGTGATGGGACTGTAGTTAGAAGGATTACTGGGATCAAGATTGAGTTTTTTGATTAAAGGGATGACCCAAGCATCCTTAAGGTTGTCAGGTGCAGTGCCCGATTTGAAGGAGTCATTAATAAATGAGGTAATGAATGGGGCAAGGTCATATGCAGCTTCCTTTTTGACTGGTGCAGGGCAGGCGTCACCTTGGCAGTTGGAAGGCTTAAGCTTCGTTATGATATTTTCTACTTCCTTAATAGTGAGGGGTGAGAAGCTAAAAGGTTTGAAGGAATGTTTGGTAGAAGGGGTTTTATACGACGGGGGGTTACCCTATTAAGCACATCCAGCAGTTTTCAGCTCTCAGGCACATTTTCCTTCACTTGAGTGCCTGTCTATTTTGATGAAGTTGAAATTGACCCATTTTTGTTCATTTACTAGGCCTTATGTTGGAAAACAATGTTTTGAACTGGCATGCATTTTCCAATGGGTCCCAACATCAGCCAGCTTCATTTTCACATTTTCACAACAGGGGCCTTGCATGGCCTTGCAGTTTCTGTTATGCTGGGGCTGTATTTGCACCC
This sequence comes from Ambystoma mexicanum, assembly GCF_040938575.1. Classification (NCBI taxonomy): domain Eukaryota; kingdom Metazoa; phylum Chordata; class Amphibia; order Caudata; family Ambystomatidae; genus Ambystoma; species Ambystoma mexicanum. The sequence continues at coordinate 62,420,036 of NC_090928.1, forward strand.
CACATATCACGGTCCAGGCCTCAAATACTGACATGTACTGGAAACGCACAAGATAACCAAATGTATTCCTAGCCACCCCTATTTTCTGTTAGAGTTTTCTAGAGAACAAAGTTATCATTCAAGATTGGAGTTAGTACAAGTCAATACAGGTCTATACAAATCGTAAAATGGGATTTATTTGTTACCATAAAACTCAACTAAATTAAGATGAGTTGCAAGATATACACATATCACAGACACCATAAGTAATCAAATAATGTCTATATGTTGCATTTGTGGGTCAGTCCCGTTATGATCATGTCCATTCTAGGCGAGCATCGCTATTATCTGTGTCGACGATTAAATTAATAAGTAGTGGCATACTGCCTTAAAGAATAAAGCCCAGGAACTTGATCCATAGCACTCATTTATCAAAGGTTACTTTTATATGTCTGATAACTAAGAGGCAATGATTATTCTCGTAAACGTTTTTTTATCCAGTCCAGGCTTCCAGAACAAGACAGGAACATTTCTGAAGCAATAGATGATTAAACAGATAGTTGCCTCCCACTGCTTGATATAAAGACGAAAGAAATGTAGAAATGTAATAATTAAACATGATTTCCTTTGTCCAACATACCCATTAATAATGCACTTACCTTTGAGACATTGTCAAACCTGTTTTAATTAAATCACACTAAGTTGTAAACATTGGCTTTCGAAATATGTTAATATGATCAGCTTCCTATCCTTACCTTCCTCTTTGCTTTTCCTTGTTTAGGACCCAAAGACAGATTTGTCCAGTGGCCAAGGACCACACACTGACAGGGACCCTTTCTGATCCCCTTCGCTGTCTCTCTCACCTCACAACACAAGCAGGGTTGCACATGGCATCTCATTTACCACAGTGAGTGATTAGTGGTGTGAACAGGTGTCTCGGAGTGACTACTATCACTGTCACTTGAAGTGTGATTGGTGTATAATTAGAAATGCTGCTGTACTTATCAATCTGCAAGCCGCATGTAGCAATAGTCCTGTTATAACATTTTATTTCACTTTGTGACTATATGAAATTATTTCATGGTTTACAATACTTGCATGCTCAAATGTATAGGAGTACATCCAGGATGGAGGAAAAAGACTCCACATATACTCTATCTGCTCATCGTGGTTCTATAATTCATTTATTTCATTATTTTTGATGGTTAATGAGTTGCCAACAGCCATCACAGACACTTTCTGACACAACCAAGGAAAAGTAGATGGGGTACACAGATTTTACCTTTCACAGGCTTTGGGTGCAAATCAGATTAGCAAGTGCAGGGGTAGGGAGGAGGTAAGTGCAATTGAGTCACAGAAAACAAAAATATTGCATGAAAAAGTGCATTACATTGCTAAGTATCTGAAGTAGTTGGGGGCAATATAATAGGTAGATCACTGTGCTTTATTTTGTACCTTCATAAATGTACCCTGCTGCTGGTGATGGGGTTCCAATGAGAAAGTGCCCTTCTTTCTCCAAATGTTAGGTTTCAAATAGGGGTTTGAGCCCTGTTCACCTGAGCACCGGGTTATTCAATAAGTAACTATTGTTGCAATAAAACAGGATTGAAAACAATTGTTGGTGTTATATTTATTGTTGCAGTCAGCCGGCACGTGTTTTTACCACAGGGGTCTTTCTCATGGTGTGTGGAGTATTTTTCAGTCATTCCTGAGAGATTGTCGAAGTAAATATGGAGTGCAATCTACTTTTCTTGCCCGGTATGGTCAGGTTGGTTTATTATGTGATGTCTGTATTTTTAAAGCTATCTCCATAAAACTGAATATTATGGTAGACATTCATATTCAAACAACAAGAACTATTTCGACTACCTTGGGCTGTGAAGATGTATGGTCCCGAAATGGAGTCTGTTTGCATTGTACACTATTTGAAAAAGTGTCAATTATAGTTTACCAGTGTTGCTCCATACATAATTAGTGCACATTCATATTCACCCTACAAAGATGCAGTTGTTTAAACATGCCTGTTACCCTACCTATCGAGGTTACATTTCTAGTTGCTGTTTCAGCCTGGCTCGCTCTCCTGCATCCTAGAACTCCTTTGCAACCTCATTTCAATTACAAATGTGCTTCAGAAATTCCACAAAAAATGCAATGTTTTGCTGCAAAATGTATTTTCCACTCTACAAAATGTCCCGGTCCATTCTGCCGTGTGCAATACATTTTGGGTTCACACCAGTAATAATGTCCCCAAGCAGAGTATGTTTCACAAGGTGTAGCGTGAAATATTTTCTAAATGAAATACCTGTTAGTTAAAAAATCAGCTTTTAATATTTAACAAAATCACATAAAAATGACATTAAAAATATAAAAAATACAACATGTATTTTTGTAACACAGCCAAAAATATTTAAACAAATCAAGACATTGGAAAAATGAGCACATCACACAATAAGACAAATCAACAAATTTTTTAATAATTCTTACCACATTTTCATTGTATTTTCTAAGCTCGTGAAGCTTCTACAATCCTTATATATTATTTAGCAAAGATGTCCATCATCACTTTTATCAACCTGCATGAAAGTATTTTGTCAGTTACTTTTTCTTTGCAAGGAAGTTGAGCAATTTATGTTCACGAGATTAACTCGGGTTTTGGTTGACAGAAATTTCATCTTTTGTTCCTAGCCGTCATCAGGATCAAAACAGCTTATTTTCATTGTGATATGATTATGTTCTGTAAACTAGTAAAATGTTACTTGCATTTTTGTTGTTGTAATAGTTATTTTATTTGTATTTTTCTAAGTGTAAACTATGACTGCAGTGCTTACTGTTTTCTGTTGCACAATGGTTCACATTTGTTGGTAATGCATTATTGGATCTGCCAGCTCTCAAATGGTTTCTGTTTGTTGATTGATGTTTTTTAGTCAACAAAAAAAGAAAAACGTGCATACCTAGAATCAAAGTAGTGTGTCTCGTTATTTAACCTTACAGAAAGTGCAGAGAGAAAAACATATGTGGTTTCCTTTTCTAATAGAACGTTTTTTAAGTGTCCTGACCCAGATTTTGCCCTAGTTATTTTCACAATGTGTCTTGTTTATATTCTACACAACTGAGAACACCTGGTTCTCTCTAAGTCATCAAACAAGCTCTACAAAAATTAAAGTGAAGACCTATTTTATAGTGGCAGGAAGTCAAGGAAAGATACTGAGTTGTGCTTTGACATGCAAATCTTAACCCCTCCTTTATGAGTGTAATCTCTTTGAGAAAAACCACAAATTAGTATGTGTGCCATTCTCTTCTGCAATGTGTCTGTATTTCACAACAAGGTGCCACCAGACTCCACGCCCCTCCTCCATGATCTGCTAAGAGTGGTAATTGCTTTTGGGGAGGCATTGCTGAAAGGGGCTGGGGCTGAGATGGAGGAAGGGCCGGAGCCTTGCGGTTCAGCCTCTCACAGGCAAGGAGGCATCATCATTCTTGTTTCTCCACAGTCATGCCAAGATGACAAGGTAAGGGTGTGTGTACAGCGCAGGAGTGGTGGTAAGGGGGAGCCTATGGAAGGTGAATGGGGAGTGTAAAGTGAAGGGGAAGCAGATGGAAATGAAAGGGGAGAGACAATGGAAAGGGAAGATTTGTGTTTTCACACTTCTTATATCTTTTATTTTATTAATGTGTTATGACATTTGAGTACAAGACGGAAAAACCAAACTCAGAAGCATGAACAGAGGCGATCTGTAGATGAGAAAGAAAGAACAAAAAGAGAAAAAAAAGAAAACAAATGTTCCTCTTTTTTATAAGTATCCCCCTTTTGCTCTGAGTTCGTACCGTTTCTTTCCTAGCTCAATGTATGCATCTATTTTGAACAAAGCATACATGTAGAGGACATGATTAATTGGGATTAACATCTCAGGTTCTTGTTCAGAGGACTGTGATGTACACCTTCAATTGGTCAAGCTGTGGCAAAGGCAGTATTCCCGAAGGAGAGGAGGCGAGTGGATGGAAGGTGAAGAGCATAGAGTATGGAAGGTGAGAGAGGTGGGGGCTTACGGAACGTGAAGAGAGAGGTGGTGCAGAGTGAACAGGAGAGCGCAAGATTGTGGAAGTGGAAGGTGGGAGTGTATGATTTTGGGTGGGGAAGAGGTCAGTTGATGGAAGGGGATTGTAGATTTCCCACATGGACAGATTTCGTGATTCTGGAAAGATCAACCTGGTGATGGGACCACACTGTTTCCAGCCACAGTCAGACTCCCCACCACACAACTCCAAAGTAAAAGACAGACAACTTTTAGAACCAGAAGCTTGTTGTGCCTAAAGTTAATCGTCGTCACCCTCATGAGAGCCAGGACCTCCATCCACCCTTCATCCACCCATCCACCTTCACAGCCAGGACCAGCCTAACGGGGATCCTCTGTCAGTCTTGCCCGGGGGGCCCTTTGCTCTGAATCAGCTGCCCTACAGTCTCTTTCCTGAGTCCATCTAAAAGCCTACTGCCAAATGCACGCCATTGCCTTTTCATCAGCACCCCAAGCTGTGAGCCATAATGTCCATTTTAGATGAGCAGATGTCAGCACAGTTGCACGAGATACTATGGAATCGAATAATGAAGGCATGCACTGCAACCAAAGATAAAGGCTGACACCTGTTTCTAAGGTTAACAATTTACCCAGTGGAATAACAGTTCTCGCAGATATGTGGCCTTCGGAATATTGAAGTGTTTCTTCCTTCTAGTTCTAGTGCCAAGCATCCTCCAGTGATTGCTGTTATTTCGCGCCATATTTTCCCTCATACTGTGCGTGTAATTGTCAATCAAGCAAACATTGGCAGGCATATATTAGGCTGTTTTCCGTTTCTTTCATTTCCCTTTACTTCGTGTGTTTGAAAGAAGTTTGAATCACTCGTGTTGTGTTCTAAAGCAGCTGCCGAACAAAGAGACGCTGTCTGCATTCATCTAGCGAGGCAAGCTTCTCAAGCACGTCCTTGCTAAGGTTCACCTGCATTTTAAAGGTCGCCTCGTCGTGTGGGGGATGACATGTGCGATCGTTCAGGCATACATGAGGCATTATGGCTTCTTCCCTCCCCCGTGCCTTCATTTGTAGGCAGATCCGAAGGTCTTAGTTTAGTAAGCTGCTGTCAGGAAGTGCACGTTTGCATGTGCCTTAATTGTGTGCTCAAGTGAATTAAGGACACTATTGTTTGTGTTTTAATCTAACATGGGCGTCACAAATCATTTGTGGTTTGCAATGCTGTGGCCGTCAATGATTTTTTGGGAAGTGCACACTCTAACAAAATAGTTCAAGCACGGGTATTTATATAGCTTGCATGGTTTCTGTGTGGCAAGGTGCTACCAATGTATGCCCAGTTACTCACACAAGTTGCCATTAAATCTCTTCATATGTCCAGGTGCTGGCATCATTTTTCCAATGCTGCTCTGTTATGCCAAATTATGCCCAGTTATTCACATAATGTGCCACCATTTTCTTTATGTATTGTGTAGTCATAAGGTGCTAGCTACAAGGATAGTCACTTTGCAGCATCCCGAGAGGAAGGGGAACAACGGGAAGGGGTTATGATCTTCACAGCCTTTGCCATCCCAATCAATTAGGGGCAGGGTGATACCGGGAGCGACATGTGATAAAGTGGTGGGACAAACTAGCTAGTGTCAATAAGAGTAGAGAACCATAATAAGAACGAACAGATCAAACTAGTAAGTACAAGAAAATACAGAGAAGAGAGTTCCTGGTTAGCAGTCGCAACAATCAAAAATCAGTGATCTACAAGTTACAAGATTTTTTCAATAGAACATTCTTGAGTCTTTTTCAGGACAGTGGATAATTGCTTCCTCCCCAAGAGCAGCATGAAGGCTGTGCCGCAAGGTACCCAGAGTCCTGCTGCTGAAGTTTTTTTTCTGGCCTGGCTGATGGGGAGCGACAGGAGAGCATATGACAAAAAGAGTTTGAAGGGACAGTACTTTTTCATCTTTTGTTGGAGGCAGTAAGGTACTGAGTTCCAGTCTGTTCTTAGATAACGCAGAGAGATTTGAAAGCGACATAGACATCCACGGGTACTGAGTGTCGGAATCTAAAGGCCAGTGTAATATGCTCTCTTGTGCTCAATTCAAGGCTACATCTACCAGCTTTAGTTTGAAAGATCTGGATTTGGTGGGTCAGGATCTTGAAGAGGCCTATGTTGAGGCATTTTCCAATAATCTGTTAATAATTCAACCCTGAGAGAATGCTCAGAAAAGGGAGAATGCACTTGATCAACCCAATGTGAAAGTTAGCTTTTTTTGACAGCTCATGATCTTGGGGGAGATAATGAGAAGACCATTGAAGATCACGCTTCGAATCCTAACAGTAGGACCAAAGGTAGGCGGAGAGCCCATTGTAGCAGCCAAGTAGGAAGCGAGAAGAGGGATGCACCAGCAGACAATATCTAATTTGGCACTGTTTAGGAATAGGTTGTTGTAGAACATCCAGACATGGATATGAGTAAGAAAGGTCGTGATTAGGCTAGTGCCCATGACTGGGCCTCCTAGCTTGAAGACAATCACTCCATCATTGGCTTAGATTTGGAAGGTGATGATGCAGAGGCGATCAGGTCAGACAAAGATTTAAAATATATTCTCACACTCCTCACCTGTAGAAGACGATTCGTCATCCTTTCATAAGGGCTTGTCCTTCTCCTACTTCTGTTTCTCCCGAAGACAGTCCTTGTACAGATAGGGCCTATCCTCTCCGGCTGCCAAGCGACCCCCCTGGATTTAACAAGATGGTTTGTTGTGGCGGTTGGGGGGAAGGATCCTGAAGATGAGGGAAAAAGCACAATGGCACAAAAACCCTCGCAGTCTGTAGGTTCTTCAGTATGAATGTCCTCCGATTCTCAGTGTAACTGCTTGATAGGTCAGTAGATAAGCATGTTTGCTTCGGACGGAATCCAGAGGCATGGAATGCTTGAGAGTAAGGATAGTCTAGAGGAATGCAAAGGCTCTGGCTGAACAATTGCAGAGGGTCAGGTCAGGGTAAATGGTGGAATTATGACAGCAGTAGAGTGGGGAATATTACAGGCAGTGCTCCGTAAGTAAAACAGGCTGACTACTTCAAGTGGAATCTTCTGTGGATCTGGAATGTGAACCAAGGTGGCGTGAGCACAGAGGATGCAGCGCAGAGAGTCCAGTTCACAAGGAGAGCTAGGCGAGCAACGGATAGATGAAGGCAATGAGCTGGAGTGTTCCAAAAACACAGAAAGAGTGTTGGTTGCTACACATAGAAAGCACTGTAGGATGAAGGGAGCAGGGCGAGCTGTAGTGGCCAAAACCGCGAGAGGCAAGAGAAAGTGGTAAAAGGAATGGACGGCCCCAAATGAAAGCAGAAGAAAAGACAGTGCAAGCAGTGGCATAGCATCTTATGCTGAAGGGATGCAATGCACTATAGCCGAGGATCTGACCGGCTAAATGGCGTTCCACTTCCAGGCGTGGCCATCTTGACAAAAGACTAGACTGTTGCGACAAGAAACGTAACAGCACCTTCTTGCATGGCACGGTCTTCCCGTAAAGAAATATGCTTGGCCCTCTGCGCCAGCGTTGCCATAGGGACCACCTAGGAGTTGTGACATATATATTAAAGAGCAGGGGGAGAGGATAGGCCCGTAAGGTACACCACAGTTGTAGATTCTGGGATCAAGCGATAGTCTCTCTGTTATCGTATGTTTCTGCATGGCTCGCTGCTTGCAGTAATATGTGTTGGTCACCATTTAAAGATCAGTGCACTATGAATGCATCAGATCTTGTCAATTACGGTGGCTGGAAATGAACCAGCAGTTAAGATGTACTTGCCAATGTTGCAATCAGTTTAGGCAGTACTCACGCCATCTTCAATCAGAAGAAGTTTAATAAATACTTTACTTTATTCTGTTTCAAGTGCCTCATTGCTAAGACAGGTGTTCACCTTGAGGTCACCCATTTACTGTCACTGAGGGTGCCAAGACCACCACCATAGTCCCTGATGGGCTGAAAGTTGTAAGCCTTGTCACTCAGCACACAGTGCAAATGGGTGGGGTTGGGTAAGGGAGGAAGGGAAGGGCATCTTCACCTGAACAGTGCTTTTGAAACATTGCCCTGTGTGGGAGGTGGGTTTCATCAAAAAGTGGAGATTGTTTCAGTTGTACATTATGGGATGTTTCCCCAAATGCTTCAGCACGCTCTGAATGTGTGTTATATGTAAGACATAACAATATACCCCATGAATTCTGGTACACATAGTTTGGGTGTCTCATAAAAACAAGAAATAATAAACAGACTAAAACCAATAGGTACTGTTAAAAAGGGTAAGTGATAAATAAAAACAATAAATAAGAAACACATTCGTCATTGTCCGATGTTTATTACCGACAACCAAAATAAATTATGCTTCAGGGATAGAAACATTGATAAAACATGTGATCCAAGATCGGTCAAATATATACGACAGTCAAATTATAGCTTATGAAATAATACTGAGACAAGAAGCAATGGTTGTCAGAAAATATAATTATTGTTACTAAATTATTTATAAATTCTTCTATATATAATATGCTAAAATTAAAATGTGTCTGATAATCTTTTTTCCTGTTAGAGTTAGATGGAAACATTTGTAATACCAAAATATACATGGTTCTCGAGAGGAAATACGTGCATAGTGCATAAAGAGCATTGCTACGTTCACGAGAGAGCAATGAGATAAAGTGTGGTGGAAAGGCTTTGAATATATATATATATATATATATATATATATATATATATATATATATATATATATATATATATATATGTGTGTGTATTTTTTAAATTTCTATAGCAGTAGCTCTATGATTAAGGTGCAAATAATATACATACGCGAGCATAATCATGCTCCTGACATGATCAACACTGAGGTACAATTGAGGTGAAAGAAATAGTTCAGAAGATAAGAGAGAGAGTAACAATGCAATCTACTTCAACTATCTTGTCCATGGTTTACTCATTTATTTATTTGCATTTATAAAACGCACAGAGCTGCCCTGAGGCATCGTGGCGCTGTTACAGAAGACTTGAGCTTAGCATAACATAGGATGTAACAGTCGGTAGCAGTGGTACAATGACAGGTGGTAAGAGACAAGTTATACTTTGCTATGGTTACAGTGCAAGCATAACTGTACAAGTTGGTTCAGAAACATTAGCGGAATAGGAAGGTTTTTAGATTTTTTCGAATGCCATTGCATTTCCAAACAAGCAATCATTGGCACACCGTTTAAAAAAATGGCTGGTTCTATCCCAAAATATAGTGATTTACGTATACCTAAATAATACACATTTCCTCATCACAGAGAACGATTTTTACTATTTTCAAAAAAGGAAATTAATAGATATTTAATATTTTAAGATGATACAAATCTCAAATTATTAGTAAAAAGTGACAGCTGGTTAATGGATGGTACATTCAAAGTATGCCACATACATTTTAAACAGCTGTACACAATACATGCAATGGTAGTTGGAGATTTTTCCCACTGGCATATATTTGGATGGACAGTAAGCTTTTGAAAAATTTGGAATTCTACCACATAAAATAGATGGAGTGTACCCTTCAACTTGTGGATTACATTTTGAATTGTCTGCAATAAAAGTGTACACACATACATTCCCTGAAAGTTTTGTTCAAGGATTTCTTTTATTCTTGTCAATCTGTTTCTCGTCACTTATAAAAACACGGTTTATAAGAAACGATGTTCTAATGACAGTGAATTTTAGTTTAACATACGGAAATTGTGTGCACTAGCATTCTTTCCAGTAAATTATGTTATAACAGGACACATAAACACTATATCAGAATCTTTCTATGAATGTATCGATAATTAACTTGCTTTTTTTCTTGTACTATTCTTTCTTAGACAAATAATACATTTGAAGGTGACTGTAGGAAGAAACGAACCAACTGTCAGTCAATTTTTAGGAATCATCCGGTATTGAATAAGCCTATCAAAACATCCTAGATAAAAGATGGAAATATATGGAAGTAACTCCCTAAAAATGCTCAAAAATTGGTAGAACATATTCCAAAAAGAAGTGTGAGGCCAAATAATAGGGCTCGAATGGCATACCCCCATACATTTCTTGTTTTGCTTACTGTGTAACAATAATGGAATCCTAGTTACTATGATATAATTGTATATTTTCAAATGATCACCTAATTACCCCCAAAACACAGCAATTGTATGCATTAACCTTGCTTTAAGTAGTCTATATTTATATAGTACTATAAGATAACAAAAGTTAACATTTGTACTATTATTAGTAGAATGTCAAAAAGTGTTTTAAGCATTTTTCTGTTGAATTGTCATGAGGACAGGACGATGGAAGTGTTGGACACGGTGGAAGCGCCATTGATACACCCTTCACGGCGCTCTGTGCAGCATTCTAGCTGTTACGCTCTGTGCTCTTCATATTGAGGTTAGCCACGCCCCCTCCTTGCGTTGCAACTGTTTCCTGTTCTTCACTACACTGGTGCCGTTGGTTCCCGTGCCTTCTGTGTATTTTCCTCCCGACTGGAATTTATCTTCTATAGCGTCCTTGTTCCTGTTCCTTAGTTTTCCGCCTTTTGCAGTGCTACTCTCGGCATCTTTTTCTTTCTGTTTCTTTCCTCCGTTTCTTTGCCTGCGCTCGGACTTTCACTTTCGGGTAACTCCGCCTCCTTTTTCTCTGCATTTTCGGACTGCTTTTCCTCCGGGGCATCTTACTTTCACACTGCTATTTTTTCACAGCTCCTTCTAGCCTTTTCATTCTACTTTCTTTTTCTCCTTAACGTTTGGGTGAGTTCATCTGTTTTCTGCCTTTCCCTTTTTTCTATACTTATGGTCCTCTTCTCTGTTTCTACTCATTCTTGTCTTTGCCGCATCACGTCTAGTTTCACGGATTCTGTTTTAGTTTCTTTGGTTCTTCTCCAGTTTTCCCTTACACCCTACCTGCAGCCTATCCTGAATTGGATGGATGAAAGGACTTGGTTTTCCGGCCTTCTTCTGTCGGATACTGAAGCTGGACCTGTTACCTTGCACTTACCGGATCCCCTGCTGCGGACCCCCTTGTCCTTATTTCCTCGTGGCGCTTACTCTTGCGCTCCTCAGTGACTGTATTCTTCCCGGAACTGAAAGATCTTTGGACTTCCATCCAGCCTTGTGCACATTCAAGTAATTCAGGGGTATTTTCTGCCACTGGCTTTTTCCCATCCACAGGCTGTGCAGGGAATCCTCCGCCTTGGTTGCTGTCTGCCTTCTTACACAACCACTGTGGCGAGTTCCCGGAACAGACCGTATCTCTTCTAAAAAAAAAGGACTCCGGACCGGACTACGCCATCTGCTGAGGCTGAAATATCTTCCTGCGAATCAGACACCGAATCCCAGGTGAGCCCTACTAATGACAGTTTGCAACGCCCAGTTATGGCCACAGCAGAGCAGGTCCAGGAGTTGATAAATGCAGTACAGAGCCTCTCCCTGGAGCTGCAGGGAGTGAAGGCTGAAAATGCAGTACTCCGACAGATGGTGACCACCAGAGATGCCCATCTGTCCGACCTACCGCCTTTTTCTCTTGCGGTTGGAAAATTTGATGGAGCACCCAAGAAAGTTAAGGAGTTTTTGGATGCCTGCATGGTCTATTTCACATTCCGGCCAACTACGTATGTCTCAGACCGCACTCGAGTGGGATTTCTCATATCGAACATGATTGGGAACGCCCTAGCATGGGCTACTCCATTGGTCACGTCCAACAATCCGGTCCTGCAAGATTATAACGCTTTCACTAACCTGTTACGACAGTCTTTTGAACGCCAGGAGATTGGCTTCTCGGCAGGTGAAGCTATGTTTGACATCAAGCAAGGATCTGCGGACCTAATGTCCTATATCTCAGCATTTAAGAGACTGGCAGCTGAAGTGGGTTGGCCCGAGACCGTGCAATATACTGCATTCAGAAGAGGTCTACATGAAGATCTAAAAGATGAGTTGGCAAGGGCTCCTAGACCTGCTACGCTAGCTGAGTTATTCTCTCTGGTCCTTCAAATGGACGATCGTATTATGGAATGAAAAACAGAGAAAAGGAGGGGTCAATCCCAGATATCCCCAGTTCCTGGACCCCCATCCTCGACACCTCAAACACCCCACCGGGTAGGGGAAGAACCAATGCAAATCAGCACTACCAGGGGTCCCCTTTCCTCCATGGAAAGAAGCAGAAGAAAAGAAAGAGGCCTTTGCATGTATTGTGCATCAGACGCCCACCTTCTTAGGGACTGCCCAGAAGTACCCCCACGGCGTCGGGGAAACGACGGACCCCGGTTTTAGAAGGAGCCGCTTACCGGGGTGTAGTTGAAGGCTCACCTTGTGCTCAAACTTCAGGAGAAGATCCACATCTTATGGTTTTACAACTCACTCTGCAGTGGAAGGATCAACCTAAGAAGAAGGCCCTAGCCCTCATTGACAGCGGAGCAGCTGGTAATTTCCTCGACGTAAACTGTACCACACAAGAAGGTATCTGCCTAGTGAATAAAGAGGAGAAACAAAAGGTGGAAGGAGTAGACGGACGCCCCTTGAGTTCTGGACCCATTGTACAAGCAGCTACCAACATCCAAGTATGTATTTCACATCACAAGGAAACCCTCGAATTCGATGTTATAAGAGCAGCACATTTTCCTGTAATTCTAGGGATCCCTTGGCTACGCCGACACAATCCAACGATAAACTGGTCCCTCAACACCATAAAATTTGATTCTGAGTTTTGTGTCCAACATTGTTGTCTCCGTTGTCAAACAGAAAGAGTTGCTGTCTCGTGCCCCTCTGTGGCTTCTGAACCTCTTCAGGTCCATCATATCCATTCAGTATTTCAGGAGTATGCTGACGTATTTGAAGACCGATTACCTAAGGATCTACCCCCACACCGTCCTGAAGACTGTGTCATTGACCTGATACCGGAGACATCGGTCCCCTTTGGGCGCATGTTCTCCTTGACCATACCGGAAAAGCAAGCCCTAAGAACCTATTTAGATCAAAACCTGCAAAACGGATTGATCCGGCCTTCTAAATCCCCAGCCGGGGCTTCCTTGTTTTTTATCGCCAAGAAGGATACCAGCGAGCTGCGTCCTTGCATCGATTATACAGGACTAAACAAGATCACTGTGAGAGATCGCTACCCAATGCCTTTGATCAAGGACAAACTGGAAGCAGTCGAAGGGGCACGCCTGTTTAGTAAACTAGACCTAAGAGGCGCCTATCACCTCTTAAGGGTAAAGAAAGGGGACGAGTGGAAAACGGCTTTCCGTACTCCTTTTGGACTGTTTGAATACAGAGTTATGCCGTTTGGTCTAGTCAATGCCCCGGCAGCCTTCCAGAGGTGTATGGACCATCTATTTGGTGACTTATTGTTTGTTTCAGTAATTGTTTACTTGGACGACATTTTGGTTTTTTCTCGTCATCCTCATCAACATCAGGAACATCTCACCGAGGTTATGAAGCGATTGAGGCGCCATCAACTCTTTGCAAAACCAGAAAAATGTCTTATTGCTGTGTCTTCTGTACCCTATTTAGGATTTATCCTATCCGAACAGGGCATTGAAATGGATCAGAAGAAGGTCACGGCTATTCTCGAATGGCCCTCTCCTTCCACTGTAAAAGAAGTACAAGCCTTCTTGGGTCTCTCCAACTTTTATAGAAGGTTCATTCTCAACTTCTCTGAACAAGTACTCCCCATCACTACTCTCCTGAAAAAAGACGTTCCCTTCAGTTGGAATCACACTGCGGAATAAGCGTTTCAAGGATTGAAGAACGCCTTTTGTTCCGCACCCATTCTAAAACAACCTGATCAAAGAAAACCCTTCATTGTTGAAACGGACGCTTCAGATGGGGCTTTGGGGGGCGGTGCTCAAACAAGAGCATAACGGGGTGGAACACCCTATTGCCTATCTCTAGCGCACACTAAACCCCAGCGAGTACAATTACTCAGTAATTGAGAAAGAGCTGCTGGCCATTAAACAGGCATGCTCGGAATGGAGACATCTGCTTCAAGGGTCAAGAAACCCATTTGAAATCCGTACAGACCACAGCAATCTTAAGGTATTACAGCAAATAGAGTGCACAAACTCCAGACAAGCCGATGGGCTTATTTCTTTGCTCAATATGATTTTTACATTACCTACCTTCCGGGTTGCAAGAACATATTGGCAGACTGCTTATCTAGGAGTCCCTCTTCTTTCACCAGTCCGCCTTTTAAGGGAGAAGGAATGTTCCCAGAAGTCCAATTTGTCCATTCACTTTCAAAGTTTCTTCAGAAAGTAAAAGAAGCCTCAGTAGAGGCTCTCAAGCCTCTTCCCAGATGCGTAAGAAACAAACTAACCAAGAAAGAAGGAATGTGGTTCCATCAAGGAAGACTCTTTGTACCCGATGCCAAACTACAAGAACAAGTCCTTCATTGGGGTCACAATTCAGTCGAATGGACAGACAGAGCGACTCAATGCCACCATGGAGCAGTACCTCCGTTGCTTTGTCAATGATCAACAAGACGACTGGGTGTCACTCCTCCCCTTAGCCGAATTCTCTTATAATAATACAGTACACTCAGCCATCAAGATGTCACCCTTCTTCTGCATTTATGGGAAACATCCCCGATCCTTTCCACTGGATAAGATCCAACCTTCAAACTTACCAACGGTGGATTCTCTGTTGGAAAACATCCACAAGACCCAAAGGACGGCTGCAAGTAAACTACAAGAAAGTCGAGCCCGATATAAACACCAGGCCGACCTACACCGCACCCAAGATCCTAACTGGCAAGTCGGAGATAGAGTCTGGCTCTCTACTAAGTACCTACCCAGATGGACTCATCCATCAAAATTGGCCCCCAAATATCTAGGTCCATATTCTATCACTGCTCGGATTAATCCGGTGGCTTTTCGACTAAAACTTCCTCATCAACTCAGCCGAATCCACACAGTATTTCACTCTTCTTTGTTGAAGTCATTTATCCCTGATCTTTACCACCGGAAGAAAAGGTTCCAGATAAGGAGCAGGGAACCTGACCCAGAAGTCTATGAAGTAGACAAGATCCTGGACTCCAGGTATTACAGAGGCAGACTTCAGTACTTGATCCGGTGGAAAGGATACTCTCCGGCTGAAGATTCCTGGGAACCCGTGACCAGTATTTCCGCTCCCAGATGTGTACGGCAGTTTCATGCCCTTCATCCCGGTAAACCCGGGGTAGGTGCCCCTAGAAGGGGGCATACTGTCATGAGGACAGGACGGTGGAAGTGTTGGACACGGTGGAAGCGCCATTGATACACCCTTCACGGCGCTCTGTGCAGCATTCTAGCTGTTACGCTCTGTGCTCTTCATATTGAGGTTAGCCACGCCCCCTCCTTGCGTTGCAACTGTTTCCTGTTCTTCGCTACACTGGTGCCGTTGGTACCCGTGCCTTCTGTGTATTTTCCTCCCGACTGGAATTTATCTTCTATAGCGTCCTTGTTCCTGTTCCTTAGTTTTCCGCCTTTTGCAGTGCTACCCTCGGCATCTTTTTCTTTCTGTTTCTTTCCTCCGTTTCTTTGCCTGCGCTCGGACTTTCACTTTCGGGTAACTCCGCCTCCTTTTTCTCGGCATTTTCGGACTGCTTTTCCTCCGGGGCATCTTATTTTCACACTGCTATTTTTTCACAGCTCCTTCTAGCCTTTTGATTCTACTTTCTTTTTCTCCTTAACATTTGGGTGAGTTAATCTGTTTTCTGCCTTTCCCTTTTTTCTATACTTATGGTCCTCTTCTCTGTTTCTACTCATTCTTGTCTTTGCCGCATCACGTCTAGTTTCACGGCTTCTGTTTTAGTTTCTTTGGTTCTTCTCCAGTTTTCCCTTACACCCTAACTGCAGCCTATCCTGAATTGGATGGATGAAAGGACTTGGTTTTCCGGCCTTCTTCTGTCGGATACTGAAGCTGGACCTGTTACCTTGCACTTACCGGATCCCCTGCTGCGGACCCCCTTGTCCTTATTTCCTCGTGGCGCTTACTCTTGCGCTCCTCAGTGGCTGTATTCTTCCCGGAACTGAAAGATCTTTGGACTTCCATCCAGCCTTGTGCACATTCAAGTAATTCAGGGTTTTTTTCTGCCACTGGCTTTTTCCCCTCCACAGGCTGTGCAGGGAATCCTCCGCCTTGGTTGCTGTCTGCCTTCTTACACAACCACTGTGGCGAGTTCCCGGAACAGACCGTATCTCTTCTAAAAAAAAAGGACTCCGGACCGGACTACGCCATCTGCTGAGGCTGAAATATCTTCCTGCGAATCAGACACCGAATCCCAGGTGAGCCCTACTAGTGACATGAATAAAGATTTTGTTGAAGGAATTGAAAAATGGAGTCCTTCCTAATTGTTTATTGTTATAGAAGCTAGTAACAACGTAATGACGCCACTGTTAATTCTGGCACTTGTAAGAATGGTGTCACCGCTATGGGATTTTCCTCCACTCAGAGACCGAAATACATGAAGCTGAGAGCCTCCCACTACAATACAAGGGAAAGAACTTCAAATTACATTACAGTAACTGTATATGTTTCTGTGATGGTCACCTAATTGTCTATGAGCTTGAAAGAACTGTGTGTGGCATACTCTTCAGGGATGGCATTGCTGTTTTACAGCACCAAGTATGCTTGTTCGGCCCTGTAAAAAAACAAAGGTAACAATTGGAGTGACACAGCAGCAAGTTTCCTTCCCAAGGTAGTGGATTATAGCCCGGTAGGTTACGGAGAGGATCCGTTGGTCACCCTCCCATGATCCACTTCAGATGACAGGGCACACTTACATGCATAACTGCTGTGGAGTCCTCCCCAATTGAGAAAATCAGAGAGCCCTATTGGACAAACATTGGTCCTTAATAGAGAAATTAAGTCATTCTGGGGTTACTAGGGGTTGCACATGAGACCCCTGATGTCTCCCTTGCTACCCCTGTGATCTTCCTTGCTACCCCTAAAAGAAATATTTTCTTTTAATATCTGGAAGCTCCTGGGCTGTGGCCAGTCCCATGCGGCTCTTTGTTTCTGGAGTGGCTAGCTTTCTTGTTTAGGCCTCTTAAAAAAACTGGGGGTTCCACAAGTGTAACACTTTGAGCAGTGACCCTAAATAAGAAAATATAGGAATAACAAATAATTTGTCTTTCTGGAATTCTATACAAAAATTGCAAGACTCATTAAAGGTTTATTTCAGGCACACTTCAGGGGCTGAGTCACTGATTTTGTCTGTTCTTAAACACCTCAAATTCACAATGCAGACACAAATTTCCAAAACGCATTTAGAGTACAATAAGCATCCATTTTGGATTATGTATTTTGCTTTTTTTGCAAGTTGCAGTTATAGCATGTTTTTTTTTCTGCCATTGTCTCTGTTACAATCTTCACAAGACATTCCATCTCGGTGCCCTCGGTCACTTGTCAAAATACTTGTGCCTAAATGCCTGTGTACAGTGTAGCAATGTTTAGCAATGTTTGACCATAGCACAGAAAGTGGGCCTTGATTTAATTGTAATATACTGAAGGGTAAATCCCTACTCTGTTAAGGACTGGGATATAAATATAACCGTATACAAAAAGGGGGGTGTCCTAACAGGCAAAAGCCTCAAATGCTCAATCCATATTCATATTGATTCTGGGTTGTCTCCACAATATGATGAACAAAAAATGAATGAATGAGGGAATCCCCCAGAAGGTGTGTTTGTATCACAGCTACTGGGGTATCCTAGCAGAAGCTCCTACTTGAATCAAGAGCTCATAAACATGTGTTTATCAATAACACATCTCCCTACGCTCATCTGGATCCCTTAAAACCCGATGGCCCAAACACACTCAACTGAATTGGATTATATCAAACAAATAACGTATTTTATTCATAATAGACAAGGCTTATTAAAATTCAAATCACAATTTATAATACAAACATTGAAAAACGTGCAAAACACTGAATGTATATAATACAGACAATTCACATACAAAAAAATCCTACAGTTCACATACATAAAAATGAAAAAAACGTACATATGCGAAACTTTGTGTCCTAATAGATTTAAACAGTGCTTCAAGAAAAATCAAGCTCATAACAGTTGGTATCCCAAAGTACACAAAATCAAGATCTGAATACACTTAAGTGTGTATTATCCTAAGTGTTAACTGGGTAGTGTTCTAAATTACAGCTACGTTCCAGTTTCAGCTCAGCTTAGTCTTTCCAGAAAAAAAGAGGGATAATAGATGTGACCCAAAGTCAAGTTAGATGAGCACATTAACCGTCTGATGCCAGTGTCTTAAGTATTGAGTGCGTAATCACAATTAATGCTTTGATGCAATGTGTCTATCTTTCCTATTTCCATGGCATGCTGTTGAGGATGTTTGTTTGCAAGTATGAAGTAACAAGTGGCCGGAGTACGGGATGCCGTGTGAGAGCGCTGCTTTCCCTG
Source organism: Ambystoma mexicanum (assembly GCF_040938575.1). Taxonomy (NCBI): domain Eukaryota; kingdom Metazoa; phylum Chordata; class Amphibia; order Caudata; family Ambystomatidae; genus Ambystoma; species Ambystoma mexicanum. The sequence goes on from NC_090928.1 coordinate 62,438,485, forward strand.
CTCTACATTCTTTAATTCACAGTTATGAATCCTCACAATTGTTTGCATTTGCCAACTGCAGAGGCTTGAAAATTGACCCACGTAGGCTTGACATGTGGCCAACTTTGCACAAGACCTGCAGATGCACTGTCCTGCTGTTAAATCTGAGTTACCAATTTAATGGCATCAACTACAAAGTGTAATTTGCATTCTGACTTTGAGAACATTGAGACATGTAATTGCTCATTTTACTATACACTGTAAGATATCTATAGCCGGTAAGATAGCTCAGTGGTTTGAGTGCTCACGGCTGCGATGTGTGTGATCTGCAGGTGGCAGGTTCGAATCCTGGCATAGTCAACTCAGCCTCTCAACCTTCTGAGGTTAATAAATGAGTGCCAACACAGGTTGGGTGGTATTGTATGTATACTTGTTCTACATAAAGCGCTTAAGCATAAGTGCTCTATAATACCATCATTATCATTTAGCCTTGAACGTCTGCTTGCATTCAGAGTAATTTGGTAATATGGGCCTATACACACTGATATTAATGATACACATGGTGATCCATTCTTGTATGAAATGTATATCAAAATACAGTGATATCGTAACAATATTGTTCGTAGTGTACTTAGGAACAATGCTATGTGATACCACTTCTTGTTTTGTCAAGGGGTGTAAGGTCATGTTCCATCACTTCCCGTGATGTCACTTTGGGGTGGGGTCAAATTGCATCACCTCCTGTGATGTCATAACAAGTCAAGGGTTCTGTGATGTCACTTCTGCTTCCATTGGCATTTTGGTGAAATGACGTCCCTGAGCATATCACTTTATTGGCATACAGCTTTGCTAAACTCTTGAAGTCGTGCTGACATTAATTTCAGTCAATCAATCAATGTCAGTTTATTTCGGATAGAAAGGCATCTATCCATAAAACACTAGATACAGTTATGTAATATAATACAGGTTTAAAAAACAAGATGAAAATACTGCAGTAAATATCACAAAAACAGGAGCATTCGTAATGGGCGTTTCCGGGTTAGTCAACATATATTATAGACATTACATCTCCAAATATTAATATAGGGGATCAGAGTAAAATGGATATAGATAATAAATACAATATTTAAAAGATGATAAAATGAATGCATTTAAATTACAAGATGACCAATAAACAGGATAACAGAAGCTAATCAAGATGTTTTCTAATAAACAGCAATTGCATTATAAAAGATCATATAGACCAGTTAATCAGGGGAGTATTTGCCCATAATAGGTAGAATAGGGCTGGGCTACATTTTGTAAGGTTAACCATTTTAAGAACAGGTGTCAATGTTCTACCCCGTTTATTGGAGTGAACAGAACAAATGAAGTAGACCTTTTTCATGAATCAGATAGAAGGGGCGATGCTTCTCAGTGGGGCTAGAAGACCACATTGCTGTGATTGTTCTCAGAGGAAGGCAAGTCAAGTGAGCCCTGGTTATTGGAATTCTTTCAGCTGTCTTATTGCTCCAGAGCAAGTAACTTTTCATCGACCCAGAGAATATTATTATATGGGTTCAATTGAAGGTTTTATTTCATATGCCACTCGCTAGTCTTGGACATGGCCCTGTAAACCAGTTTTTAGTTTAGTTATTACAGCAGATCCCTATATAGCTGTGAAGAATAAGGGCTGGAAGCGCACAGAAGTAACACGTTTTGTTTCTTAAACCTCCTAAGGCAAGTACGGAAGCAAGACTACAATTCCCAGCAAGTCACGGGGGGCTTGTAGTTCAAGTCACGGCCACAGGTGTATGTCACGTGCGCGTTGCCAGCTGCAGTGATTGTGCGCAGCATAAAGGGCAACGGCGCGTAAATCAGGTGTGGCTTATTAATGATCTGGGTGCGGCTGGTGTGAGGAGCAGGTCGACGGAGCACTGCGGAGCCATGGACGGCGAAGCTCTGTCCCTTTGATTGCTGCAACGAAGCTTCGCACGATGGACCATTGAAGCCGCCAGCGTTCGCTCGCACAGTGCAGAGCAGGCGGACCGGCTGTGACTCACGGCGTGCTACAAAGACTCTGAGGTGCCCCAAGGGGCCCTCGGAGATCAGATAAGTGCTAAAGGCATTGCGGGGTGAGGGCTCATTATGTACTTGCTTTCACTCGCATTGGATTTGTGCTTGGCAATCACGGAAGGTCTGAGTTGGTTACTGATAGTGGGTTTGTTACAATGATGCGAGGACTTCACGGAGTGCTTATACGGGCATAATCTCACCTGTTTAAACTTCAAGGACATGAAGTTACGTGTTTGTGTATTGTATCCAGCTTGCCTTACGGGCCATGTGTTTTGTCCTTCATTTATGGGGAAATTCCCCTTGTCCTGTGTTCATCCCGCTTGCTACTACATGTGAATGTTTGCTTCTCTATGTTTTCTCTTAAGTCAAGTGCATACGTATTAAGGTGTGTCTTGGGTTATGCTACAGTATGTTCAGGTATTAAGAAACAGGCACCAGATAGGAAGGGTTTTTTCCCAGTGCTTCCCCCTACCTATCCAATTTAAGTTTGCCCTGACCCTTTTTCCGGTTTTCCTAACTTCCCCCACCCCATCCACAACCTTTCCCTAACTCCTCTTCCCCCCACTGGCTGCCACATGGTGTCCTGAGTACTACTTCAGGCACCTGTGCCAACCACAGTGGGAGGGTCGAATTCATTTGGCTTCTGTGATTCGGAGGAGAGTGTTGATTCCTCTCCTCCCTCATTGTAAGTGTGTTTTGACACTAGCAGGTGCTGAATATACGTAAGAAGTGTTTATTTTCCCCAAGTAGACCTTGACATGTTTTAGACAGGAGATTGTATTTCAGCCATCTTTGGCCATTACATCAGCTATAATTGCTTGTGATAATTGTGCTTTTGGATTTCACCACAAGCGAAGCCAATGATACATCGGCTGTACAATCAAATTATCTGACAAGAAATCCAAACCCAATTCAAGATGTGCTCCAAAATTGGTGGGCGATTGTGGTAGTGCAAGTAATTTTCCACTACTTGTAAGGGTTTGGTATTCCTGATCCCCCATTGAGAAGAGCCATGGTTGGCCAACTGCAAGATCTTTACACTTGTAACTTTTAGAATAGAATTAAGGGGTTGATTTTTGAAGTATCTTCTGAATATGTCGACTCCTGTCAGAGCTTGATTGAATTGTATTACCTAATTAGTAATATGAGTGGCACCATTTAATTTAGTGGCAAAGCATATAGTGCACATTGAGTGAGCACAAAAAGTCCTCTTTTTTGTAGAGGGGCTTTGGTCCTAAAGAGGGGTCCAATTGTCCTGAAGACAGCCTTGATTTAACCCGCAGGAAAGAATACGTCATCAAGGGTTTGAATAGAAGGCCAGAAACACACTTAGTTGTCAACACCTCCTCTATGAGGGCTTTTTTCATGCACATGTTATTGAACTGTGGATAAAGGTCACTCACACTAGGTTACTAACATCACCTATGATCATCACAATATCTATGATCTAAACAGAGAAAAGGAGACTGATGTCAAAAAAGTTCAATTGTATTACCTGTATTTCTTAAAAAACAATAATGTTTGAGTTTCTGTTCTTTGACGTAGTTTTGCACGTCTTTTGTGATGATTTGTTAATACATCTGTGTTTAGAAATCTTTTTAGAGACCCAATACCATTCTTCACATTTAATTAGAATTATGCTAAAACCACTTTTCCGTCACCCTTGTTTTCTGTAGCCTTACATGTAACAACAAGGTAGCTTTTTTTGGGAAGCTATATGTATATGTGGCAAAGCATATGCCAAGGTAATAAGACACACAAATATGGGGGATCTCCTTGATTTTGCTGAGCATGGGTGGAAACTTAGTTTTTCTAGGTCCAAGTTGACAGACCATCGCAGCAGATTTCGCAGCATTGACCATGAGGTTGCATTCAGTCATAGAGTCGGTTTAAGCTGCAATCAGGACGTGTAGTGCTCAGGGAGTATGTGCTAATAGAACGGTATTTTCCGTGTAGGCCAGGACAGGTTGTTTATTAGTAGCTAGTTTAGGAAAGTCAGTCCCTGTTTGAATTGACATCTTGCAGATCATTTACGTGTAGAGAAAATAGCTGGGGAACACATCCCTGACGGACACCAGAATTGACCTTGAAAAAGTCAGTGCACTTGCCAATGGCCCCACTCCTATCACATGCCATAGTATTACGGCGAAGGGTAACTAGTAGTTCCAATAGTTCTGAAGGGAAATGTAGTGACCTGAGCACTGACCAAAGTTTAGTACATGAAACCTTATGAAAGGCTGTGCTCAGGCCCATAAAGGCCAAGTAAATAGGTTACTTTTTGACGTACAAGGAATGCACAATAATCATGTACAAGCTTGGTTCCTGTTCAGACGTTCCAAACCCCAGGCTGAACCCTTATTGGATTTTTGAAAGGATATGGTTGCTATCTGCCCAATTCTCAAGTTTTACAAGAAGGGCATAACCAATAATTTGACAAATTGAAACCATAAAAGAGATTAGTCTGGCAAATATCTCAACCCTTTTTTGTAAATGGGCTCTATAATAACCAATTTCCATGATGGTGGGATTACTCTAGAGCTACAGATGGTGTTAAATGATTGTGGCAGCACCGCTGCCCATAGATGTATTTCAGCTTTGAAAAGGTTAGCTGGTATGCCATCAGGACCTCGACCTCCGTCAGAGTGGCACACGAAAGAAAGTCAGTTTCAAAGGCGGGGAAAAAGATTAATTATTTTGTGCATGTAAAACCTCCCATGTTAGAAAGATGGCCACTTCACTAGTTCATGAAACTTTTTCCTAGCCCCTAACACTTGTGGGGGATACCATTTTTCCAGTGTACAAATCTCTGATAGCATGTTTGTCCACTGGTGATACAAATGTATCAATTAATTGCTGTGCCAGCTGAGCATTTACTCTATAAAGATACAAGGTTGCAATTTTACAGGCAATCAATAATTGATTAACCTTCAGGAGAGTTGAAAAGATGCCAAGGTTTTACAAGCTTCAGATTCAAGTGTTGAGAAAGCGGAGGGGCTGTATCCTTCAAAGGCAGTACTAGGTACTAAGAGAGAGAGGGAAATGGATTACAAGATGGCGATCAGGCGACATAAAATTTTGGCCTGGCCCCAAACTAAGCCCAGTTGAAATCTGGAGCAGCAACCAATCCCAGCTCTGCCCCAATTACAGAAGACAGATATGTACTGTAACAGAGACTCCTTCCTAGCCACTAAGGTGGGATCATATGTCTATACAAAAGATTCCAGTCAGTTAGTGTGGATTGTTAAAGATTGGAGACAAGAGGGAGAAGGTACTGATGGGTGGTACTGAAGCAGGAGTGGTGACAACAGGAAGTGAAGGCAGCATGGAGGAGGAGGTCGTACAGAGGCCGGCATGCTAACAGCATGATGCAAAAGTGATATTAAGGCAGAGCTAGTGTCATCTAGGGGTTATTACACAATGAAAGCAGTACAAGCCAGAGGAAAGTCCAAGATGGAAACAGGAAGATTAATGGGTAATAAGGAGGCAGAGGTGCCATGCGGTAGGTGAAATAGGAGGGTGATCTTAAAAGATCTATGGCAGAAGGACAAAGAAAGTGTACTCAAAGCAAACCCAGCGACAATTTGGGACAAAGGAAGTCAGGTGCTGCCACCTGGCTCCAACTCAGTCAAACAGATGAGCTGCAGTCATATCAGTGGTTAGTGAAAGAAACACAATGGCTTTCCAAGACCTTCGTCAACCACAATGTAGAGACAGGGATTAGGACCCCTGGGACATTTCCAATGGACTTTCTGCAGGCATCTGAACACAAGAAACCCCATGAAACTAGTAGTGGGCTACAAATGGATGTCTTAGGATTTTGGGTCCCCTGCAACACCTCTAACACACTTGGGAGCTGAGAAATTACCACACCTAGCGTGAGAGACTTCTTCTGTTGACTTTTTGACTAATCTATTGTATTTTCTTTTCTGCTGTGAGAATAAAAATCCTTGAAAAGTACTTCCTGGTTCTGATCCTTTGTGCATTGACCCCTATGTAATGTAATGTAAGGGGTCTTGCATAGCGCCTGTAGGCCACTATTGGTGGCCCTGTTCTGCTTGACTCTGTAAGAGAAAAAGGGGGGCAGGGTTTGTTAGTGGGAAAGCGTGAAAAGGTAGAGGCAAAACATATGGTGTTGATGGGTGCAGGTCGAAAGTACCCAGTTAGTGAGTGCCAATCTGCTTTCTATGGGTTTGGCAGAAGAAACCTGGGAGCATGTTATCCATAGGGAAGAGCCCAAGATATAATAAGCTACTGTGTTTTTGGTGTAGTTAGTCGCTAATGTGGGAGAGTATGACAGGACTAAAGAGAGCTTAGTCGTGGCTCAGTTAGTGTTCATGTGCTAACATCTAGGTCTGTGGTGGCCTTTCGTGGGGGGACTTCAGTGTGTAATGTAAGGTGAAAGGAGATCTTGGAGGACATGAGGGAGGGAGTAGACCCGAAAAGTCACAACAACCTGCAGCCCTGAACTTCTACCCCATGCCATTTGTAGACAAGTCCTATTTCTCTAGCTCCCAATGTCACCCCTTTCTCTCTCTCTCTCTCTCTCTCTCTCTCTCTCTCTCTCTCTCTCTCTCTCTCTCTCTCTCTCTCTCAAATAGATACATTGTATCCCATGAGGAACAAACCAAGCACCTCAGAGTTGGCAGAGGAGGGAAAGGGGTGGTGTGAAAACTCAGAAATTGCAATGACCTTCTATGGCTTATGGGAGGCAAGAACATAAGGTTCAGTGTAAAATTTGAGGACCGCAGTCACTCATTTCACCTTCCTTAGTATGTTGGTTATTAGGCTGACAGATGTCTCAAAGCTAAGTTTAACATACTCAGGTGCTATGCACAGTGGGCTGCTGGGATGATGAAACATGTCTTACTTGCGTACGACGTCCTTTCATCACAAGATTTTTCAAAGCATGCCATTTCAACGTGCACTAATGTTCATCAAATTCTTTAGGGAGGGTTGGGAAAGGGCAGATAATGGTTTGGGGTGTTAGGATATAGGTACAATAGGTGGCGGAGGGGTGGTTTGGCCCCCCAAAAAATTTAAAACAAAATGTTTTGAACATTTCCACGTTGAAATGCCAGGCTTTGAAAATTCCAGCGATTAAAAGACATGGGATCTCAACTTGAGGATATCCTTACCTCTAAACTAATGTACAATTTTAGCAATGAAGCTAATACTTTGAACCATACCTGTAACCATCCTTCCTGCACTTTTTCCCTCCCTAAATCGGACCTAACATATATACAATGAAAAACCCAATCATACCTACACCATGATTTCTTAGGAATACAATCAATAGCTTGCAAGGCAACAACCTATAGCAGAATGGAGGATACCTAAATTACATAAAACATCCTCTTCTACAGTGGTGTTGCTAGGTCTGGAAAAGATCTGGGGCTATGCTTTTGTCTGGACTGTCGATACTTGGGCTAGCTAGCCTTTTGGTTGTAGTGCCTAGTAGCTTCTATCCGGTGCTACAAACACAAGACTCTCCAGCCCTCCCTAGCAATGCCTCTGCTCCCCCCAATCTCCCACTTTATGTTGTTGCTCACCGTGAAGAGACCAAAGCAGAAGACATTCCATTTCAATTTCTTTGAATTTTCATGGTGCCCTGATCTCAATTTTTCCATCAAATAGAGTTCTTTATCTTTCCATAGCAACTCTCTTCCAACACTGGGCCAAACAGACTCTTTCCAGCTAGAGCAGATGCTGTGCCAAGCTCTTAAGAGAATCCCCTACCCCAGAAAGAGTGAATAAAAATAGCTTTGGTTTACTAAGAGTTTCCACTCCATATACTTCCCTGAGCAAGTAGAGCACCTCAGTCTAATAAACGTATCTATGATATCTCAAAACTTTTCAGCACCCAATCATGAGTGGGAGGGGCGGGTGCGAGGGAAGGACTGCTTCACCTGAACAGCACTTGTGTACAAGTTGGAGACATGGATGAGGCTGGGAGGCTGGTCATCAGAAGAGGAAATGTCTTCTTAGTACAGTATGGTTCGCCTCCCCAAATGCTTGTGCATGCTCAGGACTTGTGTTGCATGTATTACATATCAATGTGCGCCATGCATTTGGCACACATTGGGCCTCATTACAAGGTTGGCGGTAAGGCAAAACAATGCCAGTATGGTAATACCAGCATCGTTTAACGCTCAGGTGTATTCTGACCCGGCAACCCAGAATTAGCCGCATCCTAAATAACGGTGCCGCTAATAGCAGCATGGGCGCGTACACGCGCCCCGTCGGGGAGCAAATACCGGCAGTTCGGTAATAGGGGGACATCCCAAACCACACGGACATGCAAATACCGGCATCACAAGGCCAGTAATCACGGGCTGCATGATGCAGGCCATACAGGCATCGCGGACACCCGCAAACAGCAATCAGGATACAAGGAAACTGCCACAGGTGCACACAATCCCCACAGGTGGAGTCAATGGAGGCTGGGCCAGTATGAAATGAGCACACCCACACACCACACCCCTTCCAACACCAAAATGCTACCAGTAGCTGTTGCAATCATAGCGCTGGAGGACATGCCCATTCTGCTACAACTACAGCAACAACAGCAACAACAACAACAACTACAGCAGCAACAACAGGCAGCACAGAGGAGACGCAGGAGGAGAAGGAGGGTGAGACAGGCCGAGCAATTACCACCAGCACAGCCAGCAGTGACTCTTAGGCAACCACCAATCCCTCGCACCAGACCCAGCCCTTTTAACCTAACCCCTGAGCAGATCCACACCCTGTACGGTTGGACCGTGACACCAACACCACCATAGTGGACATGATACAGAACAACATTGCCAGCCTCATAGAAATATGCACTAGCATTCCCCCTCTACTAAAGGTGGTGTCTGTGCTACACTTCCTGGCCACAGGCACCTACCAACACACAGTGGGCCAGCTGCATGGCATTTCACAGCCACTATTTTTACGCATGTTGAACCAAGTGCTGATGCCCTCCTGAAGCATGCAAGCAGCCACATATCCCTACCACGGATTGCCCAGGAGATAGCCGACACCAAAGTAGGCTTCCATGCACTGGCAGGCATGCCCAATTGTGTTGGTGCCCTCGACTGCACCCATGTGGAATTGGTAGTCCCCCATGCCATAGAGGCGGTGTACCGCAATCGCAAGCAATACCACTCCATCAATGTGCAAATGGTATGTGACTCCAGCAAGATCATCACACATTGCTGCGCCCGATTTCCCGGATCAACACATGATGCCATGGTACTGCGCCACCCCGTTACATGGAGCGACATGCTGGGCCACGTGCCTGGCTGCTTGGTGAGTTGCACAACTGTCCCATGGCAGTGCTTTGGGGTACTGATGTGTGGGGATGCATAAGGGGGGGAGCATACTGCACCTGGGTGCGAAAGGGGTGGGGGCATACTGCACCTGGGCGGGAAAGGGGTGGGGGCATACTGCACCTGGGTGGGAAAGGGGTGGGGGCATACTGCACCTGGGTGGCAATAGCCGGTGATTGGAGAATGCACGCAGAGCTAAACACTCCTGACCTGAACCAGCCAAACGGAACATGACACATTACTGGGCCACATACCACAAATAATGCATATCGATGACAACAAGTAAGAGGCACAACCAGGCCACCATGGTGATGGCAAGCAATGCATGAATGAACAGGATGGCAACTGTGGCAATGTGGTCAGTGTGACCATGCATAGTGAAGAATTAACAGCATGAATTGGAGGCTAAACATTGTTGCACTACCACAGCACATCTGCCTCAGCATGCATGATTACACCCTGCATCATCTATTGAACGCCATCCAGACTACCACACCTCATGACAGTATAGATTGCATCTAGGTAACATTTTTGCATGCGTACAGGGACATGTGCATGCCCACACCAAATAGCTGCCGCCATGACTGTGCTCCCTGAAGGTGGCAGTTCAGAGTGACATACACCTATTTGTATCTGCTTGCAGGTGATGGAGGATATCCCTTGAGGCCGTGGCTACTTACCCCTGTGAGGAACCCACAGAACAGCCATGAGGAGGAGTACAATCGTATGCACGCCCGTACCCGTGTTGTGATTGAGCAGACCTTTGGCCTGTTGAAGGCGAGGTTCCGCTGCCTCAGCAGGTCTGGTGGGGCATTCCTCTATAGGCCTGAGAAGGTGGCAAAGATCACCATGGCCTGTGTCATGCTGCACAACATGTGCGTCCGGAGAAATGTACCACTGCCACCTGACATTGACATGCATGGCCCGGGTGAGGATGATGAGGATGGAGACGGAGGTGAAGTAGCCCCCCTGCCAGTACGTGATGCACGGGATGGCCATGCTGTACGCCAAGCACTAATTCATGAATACTTCTGAAACACAGGGACTATGATAGACATGTGTCAGTGACACACTGGCTCCATGTGGACATGCACACTTGTATTGTTTGGAGTTGGCCACTGAACAGCATCACACATTAAATGTACATGCACAAAATGAAGAATGTCCGGCCATTGAATTTTTGGCACACAACGGGTGTATTTTTCAAACAGGCAACAATGTGAACACTCCTCCCCCAACCTCCAGTGAACTCCCTAACCCACCCTACAAACCCCAATTACCCCCAGTGAACTCCCTAACCCACCCTACAAACCCCAAATGTCCCCAAATGTACTCTAAAGATTGTTCCCTTCACCAACGACCATGTGTCCAACGGCCATTGTCTGGCCACTCTACTTCTTGGCCTTTTTGGTATCCGGGGGTGGCATCTCCGAGTGCCGTGCACTCCTCTGGGTCATCCGCACAGGGCTTGTGGGGGCTGAGGTTGAAGGTGTTGTAGCAGAGGACGTGTCAGAGGCAGGTTCCACGCCTGCTCCAATGCGTGGCCTCTGCATATGGAGCAGGATGGAATGTTAGGACTTGCGTCACTGCCCCCAGACAGTCCCTCATGAGAGTTGCAGACGCGTTAACGGCAGCAGTGTTTGCAGCGATGGCTGCTGTGGTCTCCCCAATGGCAGTAGCGATGGCCCTCCTGGAGTCCTCCCCATCGGCAATGTACTGCCGCATGAGATCTAGCATTGACTCCTGTCGTGCCTCCACCCTCGACAGGCGAGTCTCAAAGATGTTGGTGGTAGCTGGAGTGCTGGTGGCCGGGGTGGTGGTAGCTGGGGTGGTGGTAGCCGGGGTGCTGGTGGCCAGGGTGGTGGTAGCTGGGGTGGTGGTACCCGGGGTGGTGGTAGCCAGAGTGATGGATGGCGCTTGCGTGGGGCCCACATCCAGGGTGCTGTCCTCCTCGAAGAGGCACATGTCAGAATCTCCGAGGTCGGAGTCGGGGAGGCAGGGATTGTCACTGCTGTCGGCCCCCATATGGGGTGGGGAGGTTGTCAGGGGGCTTGGGGTGGGTGTAGTGGACACGACTGTGACACCCTCGGTTGCAACATTTGCATCCACAACGTCCGCGGTGGTTGGTGGTGCAGGAACAGAAACACCTCCCACTGTTGTGGGTGGCTGCTGCTGGTCTTGATGTGCGTGGCCCACACTGGCAGCAGGTTTGTTTTGCTGGGTTTCAGCCCGGTCTGGCACACTGCCTGTTTGTCTGGCCTGTTTCCCAGGCTGGGGGGTGGTGGTGGCGGTGGCCCTTGTCCCATGGCGTGATGTAGATGCCCTTGCACCCCTCTCCTGCCTGGCATCTTCCTCATCGGTTCCTGGGGGTTAGAAGAGATGCAGGTCCTCAGTGATGGTGTCACATACCAGAGACATACTATTGCGCTGTGATATATTCATACATTCATGCATCCATTTATTACAGGGGTGCGGCAATTGGTGTTCTGAGGGGGCATGTAGGCTAACAATGCATGGCAGGTGGCATGCCATTGATATGGGGTCTGTGTATTGGGCAATGTCGAGTTATGTTGCCCGTGTGTTGGTATTTGGATTGGCACTCAGCATGAATTTGTGTGTGGCAGGGTGTGGCACGCATTCTTTAATGGATATGTTGATGTGGGTCTGGGACATGCATTGGCTTGCCAAGTCTCACTTCCACGTCACTTGTGCTACGTCATGGTTTCCCCTACAGGGATGTGCTGGGTCACTCACCTCCTTCTGGGGATGATGCGGCTCCCATCTCCATCTCTCCGAATCCCTCTATGGACTCGGGATCAATGAATGAGCTGGCAGTCTCCTCCCATGGCATCAGCTTTTCTGGTGAGTGTGGCCCCCCGCCTGTCGTCATGGCCGCCCTCCTGTTGACTGCCAGTATGTTCCTCACCATCAGGCGGAGGTCATCCCACCTCTTGCGGCAGTCACACACAGTACGTGGGGTGGTCCCCACGGCCGACACCCTCTGGGCAACCTCCTGCCAGATTTGCTTTTTCTTCATCTGGGCAGCATGCTTCATGTCGTTTGACTTCATTATGTCTGCATGTCTGCATGCTGGGCCAGAGTGTCTGCCAGCATGTTGAGCTCAGCGCCAGAGAAACCAGTATTTGCATGGTGGTATTACCGTGCTGATATTTAGGGGTTGCTCCGAGGCGGTGCCGGTATTGGTGGGTCCCGCGATGCCGCTATATGGGGGTTGGAGGGCATTTAGCGGCATGCCTGTATTGCCATTACCGGCATGGGGGTTCGCGCGTGCTCGCGCACTCGTAATCACCCGCTGTTGGCGGGTTCATACGAACACGGACCCGCTCTTACCAGCATGCCGGTAATTAACCCGTTTTTACCGGGCTACTCGTAATGAGGCCCATGGGGGTCATTAAGAGGTAGGAGGTAACCATGCCGCTATTAGCGGCATGGCTACCCCATAACCGGGGATGGGTTCCTTGAATGAGGAATTACTGGGTCATTCCAACCTTGGAGGGCCCGGTATTCCTCATTCAAGGAACTCATCCCCATTCCCATTTGAGCCACATAGGGCTCAATGGGAATGGGGAGGGTGCTAACAACGTGCCTGTTAATAATGGGCCCATTGTTAGCACCCTGGTCTGCTTGCGGGACCCGCTAAGGATGCCTGGTTTTACCAGGCGTCCTTAGCGGGTCCCGCAAGCAGAACTCGTAATGAGGTGGTAAGGGGTTGACGGCTCTGGCACCTTTACCAGCGCCGTTAACCCCTTACCGCCAGGGTCGGAATGACCCCCAATGTCTGCTTCTAAAGATGGCATAAGAACATTCATCTTTTGACAGAGTCAGAGTACGAAAGAATTGAAAAAACATTTGAAAACTAATGAGTAAATATGCGTGATGAAAATTGCTGTTGTGTTAAGACCAATCAAAGTGTTTAGTTAAGGACTACTTACTAACATACATTATGTTGCACATGTACACATGGGGAACACGCTAAACAAATCTTGTAAGATAGGGTGGTAACAGCTGCACCATTATTAGCATTACCAAATTACTTAGAGCTGACTGGTTTAGTGCTAAAGTACTGAAGAGGTGCAGATGAAGTCTCATTTAACAAACGATGAAGCAGAAAGGATGATTTCCTGAAACCACCATGTACAGGCCAACTAGCCTTAACTCAATGCAGGGATTTGGAGGCTAAATTGGCTGAATGAGATATTGTTTGACTATCTTGGAGTCATCAGATTCTAGAGTCCACAGTAGCAGGGTTTACCATGCCATTCAATCCAAGTATGTATGTATCTATGTATGGGATTTATAAATTGCATGCACGTATGGGAAACAACAGAGCCCTATACATAGATGACGTGTCAGCAAGGGGCCTTACTTCTGGGTCCTTGGCACGTTATGGGGAGAAGCAGTCTGTTCTATCAGTTCCCCACACAACCCTATCAGCACTTGTGGAATTCTGCATGAAGGATGACAGGAAGAAGAAAGCGCAGTGTTAAAAAACTCTTTGATGGCCTAATATGGTGAGTATCTCCAAGGTGTTTCTAGACACCAGCAAACTGATAGAAGTAGAACAGAATACCAGTCCATCCCGTGGGATGGTCCAAGCATAAGCAAGAGAGCACAGGCAATGAGTAGATTTCCAGGTGATCACATTCTGTGGATTCTGCATGAACAGCAGTAGAAATATGAGTATGGCCCGTACTGGCAGCAAAGTGAAGATCAATAGGAGCAGGGAAATAGCAGTGGAGGGGGGACTCAAGCATACTCAGGAACATGACTAGTTCAACAGGAAGATGGAGTCAGTAGGGGCTGCAATGGGGAAAAACCACAGCAGAAGTGTAACCCAAGCAGGAGCGAAGCTGGGCAGAGAACATGGAAGGCGGCGTCCAGGAGAGCAGTAATGTAAAGGACATCCGTTGAATGGGACATAGGCAAGAATGGGAGAGGGGACAGAGCAGAGATGGAAAGGAATACAAGCAGGGCATCATGGAAAGACCATTTTAACGTTGTGACGCAAGAAGCTCCATCACTTTCTTAGTATCAAAGGGGCTGCAAAATCCTCTACCACTCGTGCCCAGGGAGCAGATCTTGCTGATCCAAGTAAATAACAGGGTCCCAAAATGTCAGAGTCCGCATATGGAGGCCATCTTTAAAGGGATCACCCATAGATTTACAAGTAAAGGCAAAATGGTCGAAGGGGAGTTGGGTGGATAGGGGAAGAAATGGAGAAGGAAGATTCAAAGGAGGAGAATTTAAGGGATTTATATTGCACAAACCAAGATAGTGAAGGTAAGTCCCTGAAAGCTCACACCAGAGAGAATACAACCCATTAGGGAAGAAAGGCCCAAGTAGATCTTGTAAGGATAACACGTTTTAATGTCATACACAGATGAGTGCAGCGGCAAAGGACTCTGCTGCAAAGAACATTCTGCTGAAAAGTAGTACATTCATAATCTTATAAAGAAAAACATTGTCACTCATGACGCAACATATCCAGGAGAAACCCACGCGGCTGGTTGGTGTGCGCCTATACACGATCCGCCTGCTCCATAAGAGATACCAGGTCATTGGTTCCACCCCAGTCTGTCCGTCTTCCATCACGTGGGTACTGCATTGATCCTCTTCTTCTCACGTTCAAGGTCAAAGAACAAATTAACTAAACTCCTATCACAGTGCTACCTTGTCATTATACAGTGCACCTGACAGATTTTAGTTCTGGCTCAAAGGAGGCTCCGGCGGACGTGGACCTCCACACACACATCTCACTCACTCCCTTCTGCACCATCCAGCTTCAAGGTCTCCACCCTCGTTTGGCGCTATAATGTATTCCTCCCAGCACCTTGCAATACGAATCACATGATTGAATTTCAAATACATACAATGCCCGTACTCTTTTTACATCCAGGACTTGTTACTTTTAAGGTTGGTGGTCAGAGGGCACCTGGTCCCATTGAATTCTGCGGTCTCAGGGCTCAGTCAGCTATATGGGCTATAGCTTGTGGTCCCCTGGGGATGGGCCAGGTCATGCTTTGGCCAGTGTGAGATAACATGCACACCAGGTGCCGGTTTCTGACCGCGGCCTTGTAGGGCACATTACTCTTGAGTAAAAAACACATTTTTGCAACACTGTTGGAACAATGAATAGGCATTGGGATGTTGGGGGAATGGCTGTCTATATGGGAGCCCGGGCATGGCTGGAGATTTCCCTCATACCGCTATTTGGGCCCAATGCATGCAATGCCACATTTGCCACGCAGGACTTGTCTCTTAACTACGATTGCTAACAACATTGCAAAATTAACAATGTTGCTCGCGCCGTGCGTTTATGGGGGTTTATGGGTTTATTATATTTTATTATATTGAGGTGGGGTCTTTTATTTTGGGGGGTGGTCCTTTCACCATCCCCTCTCCCCCCTGGCCCATCATAGTGCTTTGAATGCATCTTGTTTCAATCTAAAGTGCTTAGTTGGGTGGGACGAGGCTGCCCCTTCCCAACAATAGGAAGCAAAATAATTCTATTGGAAAAAAAGACACAATACAGATGGAAGAGGCTAGGGAGAGATAAGGCAGGGACAGTGAGTGAGAGTGAAGAGAAGCTATCAGGTGTCAAAAGGTAGTGAGGTTTTCAATTCCTTGATGAATTTCAGGAGAAATGGGGCAATCTGATGTGCATCGGTATGTTATTCCAGAGTGCTAGTGCATAATGGAATATTCTGACTCAGTGACTTAGGTCATGGGTGAAAGAACAGTGCTGGTTGTGTTTAGATAGAATTTTAAAAAGGGATTTGGCATGGTGCCACATAAATATGCCATAAATAAAATAGGTAGTATCAGTACAGGTCCAAAGGTGGTTATCTGGGTGTACAATGGTATTTAAATCAGTATTTTCTGGATGCCAGGATGAAAGAAATATTATTGAGCATTTAAATACCTCACAGTTATACATAAATGTTATGTTATGTTATGTTGTTCACATTTGTATAGCACATTCATGCCACTGTGGTGGCCACATCATGCTGCAGAGGTTTGATAGTAAATAAAGGAGTCAAAAGATAAGACTTGTTGTAGAAGACTGAGAAGGTAACACATGCCAGTTCTCCTTTCACAGAAAGATGGGTAAAGACATCAACTGGCAGTAACTAGAGAAACAGACTGGAAAAACAGGTGGTAACAGATTTCCCACCTGTTTTTTCAGTCTTCTTTATTTTAAGTTGATACCCCATTGGGAGAAATTACCTCTGGCACCTGCATGAAGGAATTTCCTACAAGGAAAATGGCCGAAAAACCACTGGCGGAATTTCCATCAGTGACATCAGTGGTAATTTCTTCGATCCTCAATATGGGCCTTCTGAATTGGGAATCTCAAATGTATTATGGGATGGAATTACCACAGTCACCAACAGTAGTACCAGTATATTAGTTTGGTGGTATCAGTAATGCTAAATGCTAATACCACCAAAATAGTAATGGGGTCAGTGACTTGCTTTTCCAGTAAAGGTGGAAACAGTAAACTTAGAAAGGAGAATATTGGTGCTTCACAAAAGGTAGAGCTACACTCTAAGTAGAGTTTACGCTATTATAGCAGGCAAAGGGATGCCGTCATTTGACAAACTTGGTGGTGTTGTGACGATGGCCTGGTAAACCCCAGATTAATGCAGTAGGTGTGAAGCCAGAAAATCTCAGACTCAATGACGGCAATAGTCAAAGTGAAAGACAAAACCCAGCTTTATTAACATCCAAAATAAACCAAGGACAGCATACAGGCAATACGGTCTCAACTATCGGAGTTCTCATACAAAACAATATCATATAAACCAAAACATGTCATAATGACAAAATCATATTACGAAACCTGTGAGACAAGGGGATAAGTTATGGGAATTGACTACATATAGGGCCTCATTACAACTTGTTCGGAATGGGTTTAACGGTGCCGGTAATGGTGCCGGCGCCATTAAACCCACTCCGCACTATTACGAGGTCCCCTCGCGGGACCCGCTCTGGACGTCTGGTTCTTCCAGATGTCCATAGCGGGTCCCGCGGGGGGACCAGGGAGCTAAGAACGGGCCAGTTTGTAATGGGCCCGTTGTTAGCTCTCTCCCCATTCCCATTGAGCCCTATGAGGGCTCAATGGGAATGGAGAAGGACCGGACCTGGGTTCCCTGAAGGAGGAAATATCGGGCCCTCCATACTAGGAATGGCCCGGTATTTCTCCATTCAGGGAACCCAGACGCGATTCTGGAAGAAGCCATGCCCTTATTAAGGGTATGGCTGCCTCCAAAGTCGTAATGAGGCCCATAGACTCTGTATGTATTAAAAGTTTGATTTGGTTACACATATCTGATAGCTCCACCTGGAAACACCTATAAATTGATAATAGTTAATGCATGCCATCTCTAAATTAAAGGATTGGTTGGCACAACCCGTACAGGGTGGCCTAGCACTGAGGGTTCTCATTGGTTGGCATTCTACTGACCAACCTTGGGCAACTGACAGGTCATCAAAACCTGAGCCAAAAGAGGAGTAGGGGAGAGAGGTCCACGGACTGCCTTCCTTTCAATTAAAAAAGATAGCATCCCTTATTCCTGAGTCATGAGGCAGAGTAATTCCTCTGTAGTTGGCCTTGTATGGCGCCTTGTGTCTGCGAATGTGCGTAAGGAGTGAGGCAGATGCCCTTTCTTTGTCTATTGCTAATGAATGGACAGTGTTTTTAAAGTTGGGTCATGTGTGATGAAACCACATTTGTAATTATTTTACCCGGCATTCATTGGGATTTTAGCAAATTTTTATTTCAGTGTAATGGTTTTTCACTACCACTAGGGGCTTGCTCGATCCGTTCCCTATGAAGTCTTTAGCTTATGATTATTCGGCACCTGTCCTTCAAAGACTGTTTGCTCTTTTAATTAATCTAAGAATATATGGCATGTGCCCTGGGAATTATTATCTAGTGTTCTCTCTGAGCTGTCCGGACCCTGCCTATTTTCTCAGTAACCTTGCCTTGGTGTACTTAGCTGTCTGTCTGGGCTCTGCACAAATATGTATTTCAGTGGCTGCAGAAATGTGAGTTTTCATGAAACCTTGAGGCCTTTCATTTACTTTAATGAGTGGTTCAGATACCATTTTGGAAAAAATGGCTGTTCAGTAAAGTTGTGTTTCTATGTTAGTAAACTATATAGGCATATCATTTGTCTTGTGTTCAGCTTATGTATGTTGCTTATGTTAGTATTCTTCATGTCTAAATGGATGCAATTGATATTCTTTGTTTATAAGTGCATAGTTGACCTAGTGTATGTTCCTCATGGTGTGTGCATATTTGCTTTGTGTCTAATGCATGCATATGTGTTGTTTGACTACACGCTTGCTTTTCTCACAATCTTCAGTTTAGATCACTGTGTTTCTATTCTGCTGTACCTATCTGGGATATGGGCGGTATGGTTGTCTTAGTGAGCAATATTTTTGACCTATGCAATATAGGGTTGGGGCAGGGACCGTAGCTATGGATGACATATTCACTGTCCCTCAGCATTCCCCCTCTGGTTGAGTCCTCAACCACTCCTTCATTAATGCCCTTCCCCGCATAGGGTATTTTGGGGGTCCATATTTTAGTCACCTCCTTCAGGTTGCCTGCACACCTTATGGGTTCATCCCCACTCCAGGTGACATAGCAGCACTCCCCATTGAAATTGTAATATACACATCATCCAACATAGTTACAATGGTTTTGGGGATAAGTACATTTTTATCCTAGAGGGGTAATAGGACTTTCCCTTACGTGAACATGAGATAGATCATCAGTTTGTGTATGCAGATCTACCTGGGCATTCAGATGTATCACTATTTCCATTCCAGCTGCTCCTTTGGCAGTCTTTGTTTAACTGTTTATTGCTATTCGTAAAACACAGAAGGCCAGTAGTATGAAGACTACTATGGCTATTAATATCTTTAATGCATTAGGCAACCAGATGTGTATCCATGAGAACAGATAGCTAATCCAATCATAATTTTCAGGTTCATCCACCTCCACCATATTTGTGTGCAATTCTGTTAAAGTGGCTAAGGCCTGTGTGACGGTTCAATTTTCCCCATTTTGGGCAGGTATGTAGGTGCAGCAAGAAAACCCAATTTATGCGCACATGCCAACCTCAATGGCTGTTATGAAATTGAGGACATATCTGTTTTGGACGGTCTTGAGTCTTGTGGCCCTCATGTCCTCCTTTATGGCATTAAACCCTTTCACGGTTGAATTTACTGTTTGTAACAACATCCCATCTGGTTATTTGTAAGCATTTTGCATGTGTTGCTTGCTGCAAACAGGGAGTAAAGAAAGATGTAAAGAACACTGCCATCCTGCTAAACAGCTTATGTTCATCGGCTATGTCATCATAGGCCTCTACTGATTTGACTGAGAAATAATTTTCTTTTTACTGCGTTTGATGGACCTTTTGTTTCTTAGGTATTCATCCATTCGAGGGAAGTCACCAATTTGTACTTCACTCTGGAGTACTACTAAAGCCGGTGTATTTATTACTACTATGGAGTGTAGGCCTCCCCAGTTCGGGAGCAATTGCAAATAAGCTTCAGAGCCAAAATCCCAATAGTGGTCCATTAATACTGCTGTTCCTACTTTCATACCTGGTACATCAGAAATGCGTCCGCACCCAGTGCTTTTTGCAACGTTTACTGTAAAATTGTTTCGAAGCCTAGAGTACCAATTTTCAGGTCCCCGCTCATTATTGACCCATGTGAATAACTTTGGGATTTTGGGCCATATGTCGGACATGCTTTATTTATGTTTAGCACGACTGCTACACACTGCTCAAAGAGTGCTTTGCACACTACCAATCCTTCGGCCCATCCCACTGGTGTGAGTACAGTCCCTTTTATATGTAACTGACCTCTTTTCCAAAATCCAGGTATTTCTTTCCCTTTCGTATCATTGCACTGCAGCATTTTGTTTTCTTCTATTCTAATCCCTGCTCCATTTGTCTCGGATGGTATATATTTTATCACCTTGTGCTGTGTCTCAGCCTTTATCATCATCTTCATCTCGTGTATGTAATTATCTACCCGTCTGGATTCAGCTTTATTCACCCACACTAGTGAAGCCGTCTGACTCTGAAGTTGCCCTATAGTCATATCAAATGGAAGGTGTGTTAGGCAATGTGCTGTGTTCATGGGCACTTCTGTTGCTATAAAAACACTTGGACGTGCTCATGCATAGGGGATAAGAGAACACATTTAACATCTCTTATCAGACGACTGTCTCCCCACTCGGCTCATGCGCTGATGCCACACATTATTAGTTACTTAAGCGGATTCGGTCACATGTGTGTTCATGTGCTCAAAATCATCTGTCACACTTCATTTCAGTCTCGTCATCTGATTGGTTGCTACAGGAAATTCTTGGGTAATCATTTAATTTACCATTGTGATGAGAATTACATTGCTATATCCTGGTCTGGCCACATTATAAAGGACCAACTCTCTCAGTGCCATTAAAATAATAAAATAAATGCTGCAAAAATCTAAAAATTGTTGCCATAAGCATTATTACTAACATGTCTACTTTTTGCACATAGCTAAGTGCATTATTGCTTCTACGTGCCAAAAGCAAATAGCCAACAAAATTGAAAAGTCCCATTGTTTTTCCCCAGAAAGTTATTTTCCGTTTCTTCAAACTACTAGTGTTTACAGGAAAAATTGCATTAATATGGCAAGAAAAAGTGTTAAAAATAAAACAAGTTTTTTATATTCACCAATAACATAGCAAGCCTAATTTTCTGCACTCATAGAGAAGAATAAGTGCTCAGTAAATAAGATAAAACCATAACAATTCTACTTGCTAGAGGAAGCACTGGTAATATATATGTGTGTCTTCCTTATTGTTCTTCAAAGTATAAATGTCACTTTGTATTTCACAGAGGTATCCCTATTTAAATGTTTGATCCTTCTTGGTGTGTCTTTAGGGATTCAGTGTCCTTTCATCCTTATTGTTGTTGATTAGCCCTTGTCATGAACCTTGTCTGGGCTCTTCTCATTTCATCTTCACCTTCACACCCTGTGGGGTCTGGCATGGGTGTCTCTCCTTTGTAGAGCTTAACGTCACCAAGGTGGATCCAGGCACGCCTTCTCTGGAGCTTCACTGCTTTCAGCGTAGCTTCTTCGACCCCGCAGGGTCCGTTAAAGCATCGATGGTGCTACCTCCTACAGAAACATTCGCAGAGGACCCTGTCCCTTGGGAATAACACAAGAGGTTTTAGAAACATTGCTGGTTCAACTTGCTCAGTATCTTCATCAATCTTCTTCAATCGCCCTGCCATGCTCGAAACTCTTGAGACATATATTTAACATACTCCATCATAGCCATCAAATAATCACGCAGCTCAGTACCCAATATAATAGATAACCTTTCTGCATCAGTGAAACCTTAAATGTGAGATGAGCAAGGGGTGTGCACATGTGGCGGGTCCTGTCACAAGCTCATATGGAGTCATATGATGGTCTGAGCCATGCTGATTGTGTAGTGCAAATAATGCTGAAGGAAAACAATGGAACTAGCCTTTTTTCAGTGTCACTTTTAGTTTGGCAATGCGCTACTTTAGGAGGCAGTTGAGGCTTTTGCAAATGCCTTTGGCTTGCCTGTGAAAAGCAGATGAAAATTGATGCTTAATACCCAATGGAATTGTGATGTGCTGAAACATTTCATTTACAAAATGCGGTCCATTATCGGATTGGAATACTTCACAAACATCCCACCTTGGAAAGACCTCACGTTCATGGAACTTCGCAGCCCATGTGGCATCAGGATGTGTGCACGGATCTGCTTCGATCCATCAGGAATAAGGACATACGATTACTAACATCTACCTGTAGCATTTATAAATTTGGATCATGTCTACAAATGCTGATATGGTCCAGTAGGGCAGGGTATTGCTCTTCTCACTGTTTGTAAAGTGTGTCCAGCAGAGAATTGTTGACAAATCAGCCAAATTATAACACATCTTGCAACATGTTCAGTCAGATTGGGGACAAACCAGTCATCCGCAATCAATGCTGCAAGGCATTCTCTAGATGTGTGTGCTGGGAATGCAGTTGATTCAATGCTACCTTAAGCAGCCCTAAAAGCATAACTGGCTTCCCAGTGCTCGCCTGTCATCACATTGTATCTGTGAGGGACATCATTCCTGCTCTTCTGGTGGTGCTCTTCCCTGTAATTCTGTAATCTGTGCTATGGGCAATGTATTAAACCCCTCTCTTATTACCATATTGCACACACATGGGTATTTATTCAGTGCAAACTCAAATTCAGATATTTCAGGGAAATATGCTACTCTTTTGGCTTCAAGATCAGCAGCGTCGTTATAATGAGAAATCAAGTCTGTGCCGTTGGTGTGTGCTGAGCACTTCACCACAGTGATGGCCAACGGGAGCTGTAGTGCATTTATGAGCCTGTCCAATAATGGTGCATGCTGCACTGGTGTGCCATCTGCACATAAGAAGCCCTGCCTCTTCCAGCATGACAGTCACTGTTACTCCCTCCTCTTCATTCATTTCAATGGCCAAAATCAGCACTACCAATTCTTCTGATTGTGCTGAGAAATGCATTGTCAATTTTGCACTTACCACTGTCTCAAATGTAACAGTCAAGTCTGCATTTATCACTGCAGTCCCACTGTGTTGCTCACCCTTGCTCTGCTCTATCAATGATGACCCTTCAATGAAGAGGATTGTCCCACATCCTAGGACAATTTCTTTAACCTGTGGTTTCTCCTCATAAAATTTAGTATATTTAGTACAGTTGTGTTCGTAATCTCCTTTCTCTGCTGGCTCTGCTATGAATGTAGCCGGATCTACCACTCGACAGCTGACAATTTTGATCGATGGGTTGGATATAACAATTTCCGACCAAGAAACTCTCTGTTTGGTCAATGTACCTTTGGGCGTTTCAAGGATCGCAAATAGGGCATGCTCCACATATAATGTCATTGCACATCCCAAGGTTATGCTAGCAGATTTATAATCGCAAAGACAGCTGCAGCAAATGCTTCTTCAAATGGGTAATGTCCTCTCATCACTGGATCTAAGATATCACTGTAAAATCCTAGTGGTTTGTGTCCCATGGTAGTTTTTTGCGCGAGGACAGCTGTCATTACCACCCTGTTTGAATGGGAGAATAGCAAGAATTCTGCATTGTAGTAAGGAATCCCTAATACAGGTCCTGTGCTTATGGATAATTTCAATTCATCAAAAAGCATCTATCATCTCGCCTGTCCAGGCAAGGTCAATTTTTTTTTTCTGTTCTTCTTTAAGTGCTTTTAAAGTGGCATCACATATGTTCAGTAACCAATGACCCATGTCCTGCAATAATCACAAAGTCCTAAGAATGAATGTAATCCTTTGACCGTATTGGGCCTGGGGATATTTATAATTGCTTCTGCTCTTTCAAGGGTTACCTTCCTTCCTTGCTGTGATATCAGCTGGCCTAGGTATAGGACTTCTTCCTGACAATATTTCATCTTATCTTTGTCAACCTTGTAACCTTTCCCCGCTAACACTGTCATCAGCTGTACTGAGTCGTTTCTGCATCGTTCCTCCATTTTGCTGCACACTAAGATGTCATCTACTTATTGCACTACTGTGCTGTCAGTCTGTACATTCCCCAAACCCATATGGAGCATTTGGTTGAAGACCAACGGTGACTCGCAGTACCCTTGAGGTAAACAAGTATGTTTTAGCTTGAACCTGTGATATGTAAATGAGGTCAAATCTTGGGATTCATCATAAAGTCAGATCCAGATAAAAGCATTCCTCAAATCAATCATTATAAAATATTTGACTTTGGATAGGATATTGCATAAGATCGTGGCAGGGGTGTAAATCCTTAATAAATCTCCATGACCCCCCTTTTGCTTTTTCACTGGGTACACAGCTGTGTTACATGGAGACTCCGATGGCACCAATATCCCTTGTCTCATCAGGGCAGCATTAATGTCATAAATGCCTTTATCTGCTTCTTTTGATATCGGGCACTTTCTCACGGGGGAAAAATGGCTCCTTGCTTTAATTTAATTTTGACTGCCCCCATGCCTTTCATTAAACCAATATCATATGGGCTGTTGGTCCACAATGTACTTGGCACCTGTTCCATGTCTTCCCAGAGGGAAGTCGGTGCAGCTTCTAGATCAATTGCAATGATCTGCCCTTCCTCCCCATCCATGGGGATTTCTGGTCTGAACAGAAATTCTGTAGGTAGTCGTAATAGTCTGCCCTGTATTCTCAGATGTCTTGCCAATACTACGTGTAACCAGTAAAGGAATATTTCTATTTCCAGTGACACACCCCTTTGTACTTTCTGACCATAAAATACGGTTATACATTCTTGTGCCTTCACATAATGAATCCCTGGAGTGGAACATAATATTCCCTGGTTATTGAATGATATTGCCATGTTCAGTCTGCTTATCAAATCTCTTCCCAATATGTTAACTGGTGTCTTGCAGGAATATAATAGTGGCATGGAAATGTTGTGTTCCCCTATTGTGATAGGAAAGTCTTCAGCAAAAAGAACTGTACTTGTGCACCAGAAAATCCTTGTGCATTCATGGCAATGCCTGACATTGGATATTTTCCCTCTCTAACACAAGACCGAGTCTCCCATGTGTATACTAGGAAGGAACATGTTTTGTCACCTATGGTCACCCTGACCCTTGATTCCTCTTGTGGGTCTGCTGTAACTGACAGGATGGAACAAATCAAGTCTCTCTGTGGGCTGTCCTAGTGTGGGTATAAGCCCTGTCCTGTCCAGTATCCCCCCACTAATGTCACATTCCAGGTGTGGGTGCCTGTGGCAATATGTTTGCATGCCATGGCCCCACTGCATTCTGTTGTACAGATGCTTGCATCTGCATCAGTATCTTCTGTGCCTTCATTGGAACTTGCTGGGTTTGCATTAGTGCTTGTTGCATTTGGGTCGGCATTCCTTGCTGTGTGGGTTGTATTTGTGGCACTTGTGTCTGATACTGCGTGTAATCTCAAGCATAATATTCCAGCGTCTCTGTGCTATAAGGTGGGGGATAGGTATTCCCCCCTCTTGGATTGGCTGCCGGCTAATTCTGCTGCATCTCTCCTCTGCTTCTGCATACACAAAAAATGTGCCCCATCTTACCACATCTCCAACATTGCTGTGTCTGCCCTCCAAACCTAGGTTGCCCTCCCTTAAATTCCCCTACATGGGGAGTATGAAATCCGTACCTCTGGGTGGCCCCCCTCGCGTTAAATTATTATACTATCTTCTTCCTTCAAAATTCCTGTTAGCTGGTGGTTTTATCTGCTGTGCCACCCCCCTTCCACTGAAAATGTTGACAATGTTTCTCAACTAACTTTGCTTCCTCCATCTTCCTGTCTTCAAATTTCTTTCTGTCTTCTCTTGATATTGTCAACAATGGTGAGCAATTGTCAGTTGAATATCCACTCATGGCTTTGCTTTCATTCCCACAATCTTTCTCTGCTGTCTTTGTACGGGTTCGGGCAGCCCATGGCATTATATATGGTATAAAATGGTTATATTTTTGTCTGTGGTTCTCTCGTTTCTAGATGCCATTTTTCCTGTATTTCCTGAATATACATTGTCTGGTCTTCATCTGCCCTCATTTGGCATGTCATAATAGCGCTCATATCTGATGAGTCTGGGTACTGAAACCTAAGAGCCCTCCACCCATTAGCTTGACAATTATTAAAGGGTGCTCTGTCATGGTCAGTGTTTTGTGCAGTCACATCACGATAGCCCGCTGGTGTCCAAATGTCATCTGACCTCTACTCTATTGTGACATCTAGCAAGCTTTTTATGTCCCCTACTGGTAAGGTAATCTCAGCTGTCATTCTCTCCAATTAATAAATCCATTTACCCGCTCCTGAGGTCAGTGTTGGAAGATGACAAACCAAATTAGTTTCATCCATTTGTGGCCATGGTACATATTATGGTGTTTCTCCACTTTCTCCAATAAAGGGAACTGTGTGAACCCAGCACCTTGTCTGAGTGCAGCCGTGCCTTTCATTTTTGTCACAACATCTGTCAAACTAATTTTCTTTCATCCTGGTAAATGTCTCAGACTATTTATGTATGGTGTTGTTTTCCTCTGAAATGCATGATCTCTCCTTAGGGCATTTAGGGTATCGACTGGGCTCTGGCCTCCTCACTGGTTCTTCCAAGTCTAGCCACACTATCTCTCCACCTAGCCCCATGCCCGCACAAGGGGTTTGTGTGGCCTCTTCCTCTCCACTTTCCTCTCTTTCTTCATATTCATACATAGAATCATCACTCTCATCTCCTTCATTATCCTTCCTGTCCTCAAAATCTAATCTTACCAGGGGACTCGTTATGTACGTTCAACTCCTCACCTCCTCCAATACATTTCTTCCGCCACTTTGAGAGGACCCACTGCTCTCCATCATGCTGCCAGTACTATTCCTTCTAATTCTGTACAGTTTATTAATCCTCCTTCATATTGCCTCTCCTTCTCCTTTGCCTGGAAGGATATGCTGTCTAAGTATCTCATATACCTCCTTGCACCGTCTTTCTAAACTCCTCTCTCTTTCTTGCTCTTCCTGTCTTCGGTTCCTCTCCTTGTCTGGGAGCATAGAATTCCTGATAATCTCATCAGCTTATTTCATCTGTCTTTCTCTACTTCTTTATGTTTTTCCTCTTCCCTTATTCCTTTCTTCCTCCTTCTGTCTTCCTTCTTCCCTTTCTACATCCCTTCGCAGATCCCTTTCTATCTCTACTTCTTCTATTCTATGTCTTGTTTCTTTTCTCTTTCCTTTTCTTCTTTGTATCTTCTTTCCCTCTCTCTCACTTCTCTTTCTCGTTCTTTTTTCTCTTCTTCTTTCCCCTGCCTTTCTATGACTTCTTTTTCCCTTTCTTTATGATCATCATGCCCCTCCCATCTAATTTGAGCATTATTTATCCTCCTACCCAGACATTTGATGCCATCGCTGCCTCTCCCTATTGTCCTGTCTGTCTCTGTATCTCCGAACCTCCTCCTTGGCCTCTGTCAATCTTATCTGTAGCTCACAACATACATTATGTTCATCACGGGTGGACACTGGTTTTGGCTTACATATTTTTTCTCTATTTATAAAGTCTTTACTGCTATATGCAGGGGGCGCACATATGGGCTTAGTGTATCCTGCCGATGCTTTTAATTCTCATAGTGGGTATAGTCCCTGTGCTTCAGGGCATGGATCACCACTCTGGGGAGGAGGAGCCATGGACGCTATTTCCCCCTTGTCATGCTGATCAAGCATCCATTCTTTCACTGGTGTTCCTTCGTCTCCTCTCCATACACTTTGCACAATTCCAAAATTGCTAGTCTATTTTATAACTTCTTCCCTTGGAGGAGGCATGTAAACAAGTCGTCATGTGTTGCAGCACAGATTTGGAGTGAGTGCCCTTCTGGGCCAAAGGATAAACATTTTGTCTGCACTATTCCGCACCGCTTGGGCATAGTACATAAGGATTTTGCCCTTGTACCGGGGTAATGCTTTACACAAATGAATAACAGGAGTGTCCCCTATGATGATACGTCACAGTTTACCTTACCAATATACTTACCCAATGTTTATTTCAAATAACTATCAACCCCTTCCCCAACAATACTTTTCCCTGTGTGTCTCTCCATGATACCACACCTACCGCATCACCCAATACTTCCACACAACACCACATACACTGTGAACAATTCACTGCTCCTCCACCAGACCAAACCACAACTTCTCATCCTCTACAATATACACCAATATACTCAAATACACTTTTCACAAAGCCTAAACTATCTCACAACACAAGGCTGGTGCCAGCAATCACTTCACAAATAAATACACTACAGCCGTCTTCCCAACTCCTGGTGAGGTAATCTTCTCTTATTGTTTATTACCACCTAAACAAAATTTACTAAGCAGTCTGTTTTGCCCTTGACAAAAGCTATCTCATCTTTGTTACCTCATATGGGGTGTACTGCAAAGTCTTCCCTAACCTTGTCAGAGGCTACCCTATTTTCTTCTCACTTCATCATAATTCCCCAATATATACAGAAAATCACCCTCTTTTGCCAGGCCGAAAATACAATTACTTTCCATGGATCGGCTGAGGGTCTTCGGTATTGAGTCTTCCTCAGTCGCCAGTCACCCTCTGCACCACAGGTGTTCTGCAGGGACCAGACAGGAATTTTCTCCAAGGGGGGCTCCTGCCAAACTCTCTCTGTTCATGTGTATTTCTACTCTCCACAGGTCACCTCGTAGTTCTTCCGGCCATGGTGGGAAACCTCGACAGTCCGACTACTCCTAGCCAATCATCAAGTTTGCTACCATCTGTAATGATGGCCTGAAAAACCCCAGATGTATGCAGAAGGTATGTAGCCAGAAAAACCAGACTCATAGACAGAAATAGCCAAAGTGGAAGGCAAACCCCAGCTTTATTAACATCTAAAATAAAGCAGCGACAGCATATAAGCGGCGATGTAAAACAATACCTTTTAAACCAAAAACAAGTCATAATGACAATATCATACTACAAAACCTATGGGACGAGGGGATAGGTTAGGGGAATTGACTACATATACACTCCATGTGTGTTAAACGTTTGATTGGGTTACACATATCTGATAGCTCCACCTTAATCTACCTCTAACTTGATAATAGTAAATACATGTCATCTCTAAAATAAAAGATTGGTTGGCACAGCACGTACTGGGTGGCCTAGCACTGAGGGTCATGTTTGGTTATCATTCTACTGACCAACCTTGGGTAGCTGACAGGTCATCAAAATATGAGCCAAAACGGGAGTAGGGGAAGAGAGATCCACAGTCTGCCTTCCTTTCTATTAAAAAAGATACCATCCCTTTGTCTTAGGTCAGCAGCCCGAGTGATTGCTTTGTAGTTGGCCTCGCATGGCACCTTGTGTCTCGGAATATGTTCAAGGAGTGAGGCAGGTGCCCTATCTGTATGTATTGATACAAGTTTGGTTACGTGTGATGAGACAGCATTTGGAATTATTTGTCCCTGCATTTATGGGTATTTTAGCTCATTTTAATGTGAGTGTCATGGTTTTCACTTCCAGTAGGAACTTGTTTGATCCATTCCTATGAAGTCTTTAGCTTACAATGATTCTGCTCCTGGCCTTCAAAGACTGCTTGCTCTTTTAATGAATATAAGAATATATGGCATGTGCCTTGCAATTTATTATCTCGTGTTCTATCTGAGCTGTCTGGACCGTCCCTATTTTCTCAGTAACCGTGGCTTGGTGTGCATAGCTATTTGTCTGGGCTCTGCATGAATATGTATTTCAGTGTATTCAGCATTTTGGGTTCTCGTCAAGCCTTGAGGCCTTTTTCATTTACTTTAATTTGTGCTACAGCTTCCATTTTGGTAAAGATGGCTGCTCAGTACTGTTGCGTTTCTATGTTAGCAAACTATATAAGCATATCATTTGTGTTGCGTTCAGCTTATGTAAATTGCTTATGTCATTATTCGTCTTGTCTATGGATGCAATTGATATTCTTCATGCATAAGTGCATATTTTTTTTTAAAAAAATCTTTTTTTATGAACATTTTAAATCCTAACACAACAACAGGTCTCCACATTGTGCCACGTGTCGTCTGCCCCCCGCCCCTCTCAAAGGACATTGAACAGTCATACTCTGCTGCTGTATGTTCTGGATAAGGTTCTGGGCTAAAAGACGAAACATTTGATAATGCGTAGGCTGGTAGTGCTGGATGTGTGGACCATTTCAGTCTGTTGCGGAAAACAGATAGTTGATGTAGGGTCCCCAAATGTCCAGAGGCCTTGCGTTGAGGGGCAGAGTCTTAATGAAATTTGATTCAGTGTCTTGGCAGTATGCTACATCTTGCAGCCAAAGTTGTGCAGTAAGTCTATAAGTGTATAAGTGCATATTTGACCTAGTGTTCGTTCCTCAGTGTGTGCAAACTTGCTTTGTGTCTACTGCATGCATATGTGTGGTTTCACAATAAACTTGGTTTACTCATGACATTCGGTTTAGATCACTGTGTTTGTATTCTGCTGTACCTGTCTAGGATATGGGTACTATGGATCTTTTAGTGAGTAATGTTTCTCCCCTATGCGATATAGGGTCGGGGGGAGGCAGTAGCTATGTATGAGATATTCATCTGCCTCTCAACAGTGTTTATATCTCACATCAGTACCTATGTATTTGTAACTAGATGTATTTTCCTTGACTAATCTAAGCATAGCCCAATGAGAAGAGTACCTCTTAATCCAATGTGTACACAAATGAAGGACTCATATTGGGTTGGTGCTCCCTGTTTGATTATTTAGAGCTGTGATGTTCAGGGCTAGAAGACATGTTATGCAAATATGTTTGAATAATTGAAATGTAAGGATTTGAAAAAGGTGGTGCAAAATATGACCTGTTTTTCTGTCATAGCTTCCCAATGCCAACACCCTTTAACTAATTTAAATCAGTGGATTATAAATAAGTAATTTGCTATGGGTCAGATTGTGCATTTTCCCCATCCATGAGTTTAGGGAACCATCTTCTTAAACCTCTAAAACTCTCTGAGTGGCCATAAACAGCACGAAACATATCCCAGAAGTTTTTTTTCCATGGTCCTGGTATTAATCATCATGGCAGACAGTTCTGAGGTTGGATTTCACAGAAGTTGCACCATTCATCAGAGATTGTGACAGAGCATCAGGAGCAGAACCTAAGTGCCCCGGCAAGATTCAGCGAGAAATATTCCTTGGCTTGCCATGTATGCTGGCTCCTTGCAATGTATGGGTTCCAACATTGATCTATGTCTGTCCTTTGACGTATGGAGGTTAGCAATTTCTGTGTGCAGTATATTAAATCTTCCAGTTACAAACACGATTACTAAATCACTTACTTGGATATGTGATTTAAAAATATGAAATAGGTGTAGTTCTGAGACAGGTCTCAAATTCTATAACCGGAAGCAAAATAAACATATTAGGGGGACCATGGATAGAAGCAACGGCGTTGCCATAGCTCTGGAAATCACGAACCATCCAAAGCAGATACAGATGAGAACATTGCTGAAGATACGCATAGCCTAAATTTAGTAGGCAGCAGGGTTTCCTTCAAGGCAAAATAGGAGCTGAGGTGTAGCTAAACTTTTCAAAATTCAGTACACAACTTGTGTTCAATTTATAAAAAGATTGGTTTGTGTTATGGTGGGCTGGAACATGCAGAGCAGAAAGTCTTACACAATAGAAACGTGTCCGGACCCAGCCGGCAACCCATTGTTTCTAGGCATGCATCTTTATTTTATGATTTACGTTGTACAAATGCTCTGAGAAAATATGTTTTGAAAGGCAAGAGGAAAGATGTGTTCCCCTGGAATTACACGGAATTGAAAGAGGCACTACAACCTGAGAACTGGTCATAGAAATGGGAATTATATATGGGCCACATGGAACCTGCTCCTGTCACTCAGGCAGAGAGATGTGGGTAGAGAATGACTATAGGCGCAATGCGTCGTCAGATCTTTGAATCTATCATTTGGTGTATGACACCATTGTGTGGCTCACTGCACAAATACTGCAAAACAATAGGATTCAAGTCACTGCTGGTTCTGGGCAAACTAGTTTGGGGATATTTGAAGCTAGCATAATTTCGGGTGGTTCCAGAGGCGTATCCAAGATTGTCTAACAATTGGGGTCTAAAGCTAATGTAGTTGGGCCCACTGCTGTGACATTAACATCTGTAAATGCCCACTCAGGTTGCTGAGTGGGCATTTATAGATTTTGGGTGGGCCTTGTCCGCTCAGGCCCTTCCCTGTCGACGCCTCTGAGTGGTTCAAAGTCTGGGGCATCTTCAAACATTTTCCGAGATTTGTTAGGAAAAGATTGAGAGCCAACAGTGTTGCTATGGATGTTCGCTTTCACAGGAAAACGAGTTGTCGCAGCACTTCGTCGGATTGAGTTAGAGTACATACTTCCAGATTCTCATATGTTAAGCCATGCAACATCCACGTATGTGAGTGATAAGCACCAAATCTGGATTTCCTAAAATTCACTTGGAGGTCTGTAGCAAGCTGCTCATGTTCAGAGTAAGTACAGCTGTTGAGTTGACCGTCAATAATTCACCTTCTATTTAAGTTAACTGGCAGTTGATTTTGCATTATGTTAAATGATTGATCTACATATTTTAGGGCAATTGATAGTCCATGCCATACAATCAATACACTCTCTGCGCTGAATGGTTCTTTTATGTTTAGCACGAACCCTCTTCCCTCCAAAGATATGTTTTGTCACTGTCCTATTTCAGTTTGCGCAATAGCTTATTATTTGTGTTCAGTGTGCAGTGCATGTGCTCTCCCCTTTTTTGTCATGACCACAAACATGCTTTGACCTTTGACTATTAAAGTAGACTGTAAATCAACAATGGGGATTTCCACAGTCAACCTCTGAGCAATAATTCTGCTTCTGATTACACAGTCTGACTATCTGAGCGTACCACCCTCCAAATGTGAGATACTACAAGTCAATGCTAGGCTGCCACCTATTACGCCAGAAGCACAGGACCACCAGGAGCATCATTTTTGCTTTTAAAAACATATATAATACTTGTGTATAGGTGCGTTATAAATGCAATATCATATCATATCATACCCATCATATGGGGCCTCAAAATGGAACCTGGTGATGGGAAAGTAATATAGACCTCGATCCTCGCACCAACTCACTGGCACATAGGCCTGACTTAGTCGTATACTCATATGGCTTGTCAATCTGCAAAGGATGTGGCAGTTGTTTTTACTGTTTCTTCAGATATTTTGTGATAGGTATTAGTATGATAATTGCTTCACAATTGCAAATTCAGCTTCGATACCAATATCTAAACTGGTTTGCATGGTAAATATGTGAGATTAAGTGGAATAAATACCTTTGCCATTGCATCCTCCTCCTTCACAGCTCTATCAGAACCACTGGCATGAGAAGGGGCGGACTGCCCTATTGGATATATTCTGCCCCTGGCAGAATGCAATTTGGACTTGGGAGGGCCTGGTGCTGGTTTTACAAGCCGGCCAGGGGCCTTTTTGGAATATAACATTATTTTTGTGATTAAGTAAATTCAGTTACTTTAGGTAATGTATCATTACCTATTGCTCTGTGTTGCTCGCACGCGGACAGCAGATGGGATGCAACAGGCATTCATCAAAAAAAGTTAACACTTATTAAGTGTTAACTTTGCTTTGATGAATGCACACAATAGCTGAGGGCATGCTGGGCAGTGTGTGTCCCCAGCCACCTGCAGGCATGGCGCTAGGAGCCAGCTTCACTTTGATCAAACAAAAAATGGTAACAAATCGTCCTGGGGGTTTGGAGGAAGTGAACAAAGAGCTTGTCTCCTGCTGTGGGCGGTTCCTGTCCTGTGTTGTGTGCATGTTTGTTTTGGGGGAGGGCAGCGGGCGGGGTGGCCTGCCTAGAGTAAAGTCCTGCTCGCTCTGAGCATCGGGGCAGGGGCCTGCTGTTGGTATGTGGCTTAGGATTGCTTGTCAGCCAATCACGTGAGCAGGCCGCATGCACATTCTGTGTTGTGCTGCTGGGTCTGGGTGAGGTTGGTCACTCACCACAACACCCCCAGCCCGCACATTTGGGAAGCAAGGAAGGAACTGTTCACATGGAACAGCAGAGCAGGCCTCTGACTCTCTGGCTGTGGCAGTGCAAATCACATGCAACTTGCAAGTGTAACAACGGCGACAAGGCCTTTAATTTGGTGCTGCATCAGGCCAACAGAAGCTTGCGCCTGACCCAAGCTAGCCCTGCAGCCCAGCCGAGGTGAAGAGCAGAAGACATTATTTGTGCATTCACGTGGGCCAGCATGATCACACAAAGTAAGTGCAGATAAAAACATAAAATGAAGGGGCTGGTGCCTGCCAGTTCATCTACCCGTTCTAGCATTTTTATTTCTGGAAGACTGGACTGGGCTTGTAGACCATCTGCAAGCCCAGTCCTCGAGTCACATCCACTCCAAAAAGCGACTTAAATTAACTAGTGATTGCCCTGAAGCCGCCACCGCCTGAAACCACTTTAAAACAAATAGAAATGACCGGGCTTCTCCTTGAAACGGAGAGATGTGCTGAGGGTCAAAGGGAAAAAGAAAACAGAGCATCCAACCGCACCCTAGACACGTTATAGTATTACTGCATTTAGAAGCCACTGTAGGGATCCCGCTAAGAGGACACTGTTTATTTAGCAGTTTTGCAATGTACTTTTTTTTTCTTGTTACTAGTATTCCTAGTGCTACCAGTAAATCTAAAAATATGTTTATTTGTTCAAAATGCACCTTTATTAAGTTAAGTGAATTAACAAGAAAATAAATCGCAGCACCTGATAGCAGAGTGTGTATGACTGAAATGACATACCCAGCGGGCAAATTGCCCAATGTACACATACTTCAATGGAACATGACATTATGAAAACAGCCTTTTTAACCTAGTGGACAGTCCCAGTAGCAATCTATACATCTTAAGCAAATATGCGCCCTAAGAACCCATTTCCTTATCTTTTACAACATTTCTAACAGTGAATATGCTAAAGTTTACGCATGGCAGCCTTCAATTATTTGTTTGATCTAATACATCTAGTACACTGTCTGTTCCATTCTGTATAGTTCAAGAAATCATGCTCTGAGTCTAGTTTCTTTTTCAAAACAATTAAGTTCCATTGTGCGGCTGGCGCTGCCCATTACTGTAACTCTCTCTCTGTATGATTTTGCAGTAGATGGAAGCACATGTAAACGCACTACACGCGTCAACAAATCTCTGCATTTTATGTTCATTTAAATCGGCCGAGACCAGGTCTCCGCTTGCAGAGATGTTTTGTAGGGACTCGTCCGCCCTGTGATGAGATCAGTTTGAGACGCACACGCACCCTTCATATGCATACTATTTTATTTTTGTAATTTCTAAACATTCCTTTTACATGAGGTGATCTTCTTTATGTTTGGTGCAGGACAGCACCACAACACACTCCACATGATGACTAATATCTTGACATGTGCACAAAAAATAGTTGCTTTATGTCACCATCAAATGTTCCTTAAACAATGAAGAGACTAGATCGAGCTAATTTATAGACCGGTAGGTTCAGCCCTTAGTCTGCCTATGGATAATCAAAAACTAAAGAACCAAACAGTCTTCCTCACTCTTCCTCTTCAGTCCATAATCTACCTGACTAGAGCCATGTACCAAATGGGTCCTGAGTCGTTAAATTTCTTTAAACCATGTTTCATTTATTTTGTCACTGAGGACACACATACATATTGAAAAGATTGATATATACAAACATTACACACATACCACTTTCAGAGGCACTAATCTACAATATTAGCAGCTTGTATATTCTAAAATACATCCTAAAACTAATTAGAAGTAAAATAACATACATAAAAATATTCATAAAACCACACCCTTCCTATACAAAGCTAAAACCAATATTGTAGTGTTATCACCAATTCACTTCTCATTGCAATAGTAATGTGCAAATTAGCTAATAAAGTGCAATACAATGTTGGTTGGGCAGCATCAGACACCTCCTCTCGTATGAGGATGCCTTACTGGAGGAATCTGTTCTTTAAAGTGACCCTTAATGTGCCTATAGGGGACGTTAATTTCAATCTAATAACAATTATCCACACAGTTTGTTTTTCAGTGTGTATGACCCAACATGTTTCGTCTATCTCACAAAGACAAGTTCTTTCAAATGTCTGTAGACTTCTTCAAGGGAACCAACAACGAACAACTACATAAAAAAAAGCCTCAAACATTCACTTTAGCCTGTTCCAGACTAGGCTAATATTCGTGTACTTCACACAATGTGAAGTGTGGCGATTTGGAGACCCAACGACAGGCCTTTGAGGGGCTACAACCGGCAATGATGGACCAGAAGACAAAGGAAAGAGGAGGATAAAAACAAGAAGCAGGCCATTAATAATGATTCTAAATTCAGTATCACCTGCTACCCAAGGAGTGTGCTAATTTCCTCACTGTGGGCTTACTGTGTCTGCAAAGGAATGAATTATTTCCCTTTGGGCACAGGAATCGGTTTGGTATCTCGTCTTCTAAATAGACGACACCAACTCTACAATAAGAGAAAGAGAAAGAGACAACCAATCAAAAGAGGGACAGACAGAAACAGACATGTAAACATGAGTCAGGTCTGTTCATTAGTCTTCTATTTTCCTTGTAAAATGAGTCACAATAATGGCTTATTGTCTGGTACTAAGTATTGTCACAGCTCTGCTGCAGTGTAGTGCAAACTAATGCCTTCATCCATAGTTGGTTCCATACTGTCTAACCATTATATACACATATATATATATATATATAGTGGCTAGACAACCACATTTTCTTCTACGGGGTGCGGGAACTGGCACTCGTGTACCTCCACATCCCCAATTGCCATAAAAGCTCAAAACTCCCTTTTTTATTTAAATATACAGGTAAAGGGTTCCACGGTCGTCAATTACCTTAATGGCACTCTGGGAGATTATCCTATTGTTGAAGTGTGCTTTAAACTCGAGTCTCAGATCACATCTGTTCAAGGAGCTGCAAGCGCTTCCACTGTGAAAGAGGAAGGGGAGTAGCTATAAGAGTCAGGGCACCACGTATCCTTATAGCGCGTGCAGCTTTCTGGAACCCGGACGCAGTGCGTGCAACAATAAACTCACCGAATAGGATGCTATGTAGCACCAGAGGCGGGACGTTGATTCCTACTGCTGACACCACCAATGTGCAGTTTTAGCTCTCTTGAAACTTGGCTTGTTCATTCAGAGCTGAGTACAGACACAGTTTTGGCCTAGCACAGCCAGTGTGATGCACCCTTCTTCAACCACTACTGCTGCAAGTGCCATCTGTGAGCTGGAGGATCTGAGAGCCGATGGCATTGTGAACTTTGCAGGCATAGAGTCCCTGTCTATCGCTGCACAGTATGTGAGTGAGTATGCCTTACACGGAAATGCCCCAGAAACTGCAGGTACATGCAGTTCACTGCAGATTTTGCTCAATCCTGTATACGAGACTGTAAATATGGAGCCAGAAAGTGCATTTATTTATTGTCCTCATTATGTGGATTTTTTAAGTGGACTCCCTTAGCAGAGTAAAGCTCAGAAGCATCATTGATACACAAAGTGTACATATTTAATCTGCTTCTCTTATGATGCAGATATCTGTATGCCAGCAACAGAGCTTCACCGATCAAAAGCACCTGTTTAAAACGCTCTTCAAGGTTCATGCATTCCGTCCTGAATTCTTTTATGCTCTATGGAGAGACCTGGCCAATGGATGGATGAATGGATTGATGGAAGGCATTGGCTGGTCTATATATTAATGGATCCATGAATGGATGGATGGGCATACAGCAGTTGAGTGAGCTGGTGGTTTGTGACAAAGAATCTCCATATCGGAGATTATTACACAATTTTAGGGCCTCATTCCGAGACTGGAGGTAGCCATGGCGCTATTTGCACCATGGCTGCCTCCAATACTGGGACCAGCACCGGTCTTGTTCAATGGGGACTTACCGGTGCAGTCAGACCCTGGTGGGACCGGTAAATCCCCATTGAACAAACTATTACCCATTCTCATTTGCGCCCCCATAGGGCTCAATGGGAATGGGGAGGGCGCTAATAACGGGCTTAAGACTTGCAAGCCCGTTATTAGCACTCTGGTCCCTTAGCGGGACCTGTAAGGGACCTTGGAATAGGGCGGTGTGGGATTACCGGCACCGGTCTCCTTACCGGTGCCCGGTATCCCTTACTGCCCAAGTTGTAATGACCCCCTTAGTTTATTGCATGTCTTAAATTACTGAAAGTGTACTGCGTTTACATAGATTATTCAGGTTGGCATTATCTTGCTTTCTGGGACTTATAGTTTACTATTCAGGATGTGAAAATTAAAGCCACAGTGATATTCTTTTGGCTTCTAATGTTCCTATAAGCATTTATATGTTGTCATGTGGCTCGATGATGCCATTTCTGTTTTTTGTAAGTAAACTCTATAAAACCTTATTACCGAAGGCCTTGAAATCCAAACTATTTGTACACATACTTGGAATAGCTTGGAATGATCACATTTGAAGAGTGGCTCTTTGCTATTCAGTTAAAGTTTGTGATAATCCCCACGCCCTCCACCAGCTGTTCGGCCATCCCACTCCCTCCTTTTTGGATGCAAGCCAGAGTACCACTAGTTTCTTTTTTCCACTTCCACAATTGCACACATCTCAGTCCCCAGAATTGTACAACACATGAATAAGCCCACTCCTTTTCGTGCATAGCCTCTACTTGCGGCGGGTGAGTTGTCGGATTGCCTTCGGGTAACCGGTGGCAGCAATGGAGAGGTGTAGGTTCAGGCAGTGTGGGCCAGTCCAGGTACTCACATCCAGAACATGGGGTGCATCTGTGATTCCTCTGCAATGGTGAGTGATGCCTGTGTGACACACAACCTAATTTGACAGATTTCTGCAGCAGGTGTGTTTGCCCACTGGATTACCATACTGGTGCATGCTATCCAGCATAACCTGTTCTTGCAGGAGTTATGCCCTGCAAGTTCAGAGAGTTTTGGGATCACCAGTGGTACCAGGTGGCAGCACCGAAGTTGGGTAGATATTGGCAGTGTGTGCTAGGTACTCAAGTCCAGCTTATCAGGATGTGAGATGCCTCTGTACGACAGGTCACACCTGATATCATAGCATGCCTCCACAGATTTCTGCAGCATAGTCGCCCATTTGGTTATCTTACCGGTGCATGCAAAGTCTTGAATTGATGCGATTCACGGATGATGGTTTGAGGGCCCCTCTTTTTGAGGAGAGGGACTGGCCACTTTATTTTTAGGTGCCCGGGCCTATTACTTATCCAAGTCCGACCCTGGGCATGAGCTACGGGTTATGCTGGTAAATTATGTAGGACTAAGGGTCCGGAGGCCTCCTGTATCTCGTCCTGTTTGCTTCAACCTCCTACCATGCATTTCTAAGCCCTGTTGAAGCTGAAAACACAAATATGTTCTAAGGCTGCATGTAGAACCACCATGGGGGAAAGGTTTGTATTAATTAACTCCCCATCCTGCACAACTACCACATTTCATATTTAAGGGGAGGAAGAAAGGTCAAATGCAAGAGAGTAGAGACAGGTCCTCTTATGTTTCCCATATATCACAATGTGGCCATATATTCCATGCGCGAAGCCATCATCACCATAGCCTTAAAACCTAATAAACCTTGCAGAGGAATGCGGGTCATATAGGCCATGGTCATTTATTAATATCAATATAAAAATATTGGCAAAGTAGTGCCTAATAAATTGATGCTGGCAATCTGGCATGGTATCCCTCCTAACATATCCAAAGCTGAGTATTGCTACACCGTAAGCCTAGATGCACTCAAAAGGGACATACCATCCCTCTATTTTAAATCAAAATTAATTTAAACATTTGGCGCCCAAAAAGGCGTAAATTCTACGGTGTACAAACACCGCCTAGCTTACTTTGGTTTACAAAGGTAAATGTAATTACACAATTTTGCAGCGTTAATAACAATGAATTGTAACTACAAGTAGCAAAGTAAATGGAACACTCAGAACCCAAACATAAGAGCTAACTTTTGGATTTTAATCTTCATAATCCAACAAGTCGTACATGAGTGAAACAAAACTAGAACAGACAGTGTTCTCTATTATTCATAGGAAAAGGGCACCCACGGATGTTCAGTATAACATAAGTAAGAACAAAAAAAGGCGTTGATGGACAACAGCTCTAATAGAGTAACACAAATGCAAATCTGTATAACAGTTACAGTTCACAGTGCTCGAAATGCATAGGTTCAACCATTAAAGTTTACAAATGAAATCTCATATTAAGATGTAACAAAATAAGGCCGACGCGTTTCGGTTCAAAGAACCATATTCAGGGGATAGACTTCATTTTTCATAAGCATAACCATTAGATCATAGCACAGTCTCTTGCTGATGAAAGAGTCGGGACACAGACAAGGAGTCCAAACAGGCACAATGGGTAGCAAGAAGCCACAGGTTGCTAAGGTATCACTTCCATAATCCCGAATCTTCGCTCGTCTCTGCCCGGCAAACTCCTTCTTGTCCCGCACTTCCTGAAAGGAGCGGTCCATCCTGATCAATCATAACAGGGCGATCAATGGCCCTTAACATAATGGGATTGGTTGACATAATGACGCAAATATACCTGAAGACACAAGCTGTAGCCGCAGCATTAGGTGTGCAGAAGGCATTTGATTCCTTTTCCTGGCAGTATATGTACACAGTTCTTAAGCAATGCAGATTTGTGCACAGGTTTATCTTGTACATCCAGCTGCTCTATTCGTCCCTAAATGCTAGAGTTAGCTCTAATGGTATTGTGGCAGACTCAATTGTGATTCAAGGGCACAAGACAGGGGTGCCCCGTCTTCCCTCTGCTGTTTGCAATCATTATTGAGCCCTTGGCAGAACTCATAGGATATAAACATACAAACAGATGTATTAGAATAGCAGGTACCCAGATATTATATTGCTGTATGTGGATGATATAGTGCTGTGTATTAGGAACCCTTGAGACAATCATGACCCTATAATGCAGAATTCTACACGCTTTGGCGATATTTCAGGCCTTTATAACAACCAAGCATGTATAGCAAGTTGGAACTGTGTCTGCTAACAATAGCAAACTAAAATCCACTGAGCGGAGTAGAATTCACCTGCTCCCTGGTCAATGTGAGATACTTAGGTGTGGTAATCCCTCAGAACCCTAGTAGAGTATATAGTGCTAACTACAGTGGCTCCTTGACCAACCTATCTGCTATGCTTCACAGCTGGTCATGACTCCCTATTTCCATAGCAGGTAAAATAGTCCTGTTAAAAAAAAAAAACGGCCCTGGTGGACATCCCTACGAAATAGGGCCGCATAGTGTATGTCATTATGATGATGTCTGCAGCAATGGCACTGGCGCGCAGGTGGAAGTCGTAAGACCCCCCAAGAGCATAAGTGGGTAGCAAGAATGTGGTCGATCGTGGCGGACAGCATATGAAATTTGTATCCGACTGGGCAAACCTACTAACTTTTCTGAAGGAAGAGGCACGCAGAGCTTGGTGCCCCAGAAGCATGTTACTACTTGGAATCATACTTCTTCAAGAGGACTCTGACCCATGAAGGGGTGAAAGACTGAATAGATTCAAAACTGACCCAGACAAGATCACACAGGCTTAAATCTTGCTGCTGCCAATATCAATGTCGCAAGAAGGGGTAAAGCTCATCTTACTGCTCCTGGAATCCAGGGGGATGGGGGAAACTGTGGGGAGGGATGTGTTTTCTTTGGTAACTTGTTTGTATTTGCTTGAATTTTCTGCTTTGTCTGATCATTGCTTACAGTAAAATGTTAATAAAAACAAGTTGTAAAAAATACAAATGGTAATACTGCCAAACCTATACCTTTTTCAAAATATTCTGCTCTGGTCAGGGCAACAATTCTTCAGGGAGCTACAATCATCAATTCTGATATATATGTGGCACTTGGGAGCAGCAAGCTTAAAATAGTCCGACTTGGTTACACATTATGAGAAAAGCGGATCTATGGCCCCAAATGTCCAGCTTTATTGTTTAGTTGCACAGGCCCAGTATGCAGTGTATTGGTATCTAGAAGATTCCAGCTACTGTGAGGAACCTGAGGGCATCCTCAATTCTTCCCCTAACCTGTCCTCTGTCCACGTGGACAGGGAAGGCTATCACTATCAGATCCTGACCCTGGGGGTGGATATGCGAGGGAGGATAACTTGGGTGGAGGAGACTTGGAGGAAGGAGGCATGGGGCCTCATTGCAAGGTTGCCTCATTGCAAGGTTGCCGGTCCAGTAACAATGGTACCGGTAAGCTTGCCAGTACCGTATTTGCCGGACCGGCAAACTACGAGGTCTACTTATGGGTGCCGGTCAGCCTGGCAGGTTTGACCTGCCGGGCGGAACGGCACCTGCGAGCAGACCTACACGGTAGCGCGAGCACCGTTATTAACGGTGCCAGGGCTACTGGCCTCCCCATTCCCATTGAGTCCTATTGGACTGAAATGGGAATGGGGAGTCATTTTTACCAGCACCCAGCAAAGGGGAATTACGGGGTCCACCGGGGCTGAAATGCCCTGGTACATCCCCATTGCCGGGTGCCGGTAAAAAACTGACTCCGCCACCCTTATAATGAGGCCCATGGTATCCATTGACAGTCATTCATACATACACCACTCTAGTACTGGGCACGAGGAAGAAGAAACAACAAGAGACAAAAGACTCTAAAACCAACAATGTGCATTCTAGTAGTCAAAGAACCAATCATCTTGGCGGGATGTTCAAATAACCATAATGCAGGAAGAAGAGAGAGAACGGTGTCGGCTATGGCTACGCGAGCAGACCAAGTATCTCTGGGAAGCCGTGCAGAAGGAAGAGCGAGTACCGCTGTGGTGGAGCGAGGAGGAGCACGATGAGAGCTGCAGCAAGCGGGGACGCCAAGAGCAGAGGAGCAGCTCTGGGGCATTCACAGGTGTGGGCAAG
Source organism: Ambystoma mexicanum (assembly GCF_040938575.1). Lineage (NCBI taxonomy): Eukaryota > Metazoa > Chordata > Amphibia > Caudata > Ambystomatidae > Ambystoma > Ambystoma mexicanum. Next base: position 62,481,435 of record NC_090928.1, read on the forward strand.
CCGGACGAAGCTTACCGGAGAACTAATACGAGACACTTGGAGAAGTGGTGACCGCAGGAAGCCAGAAGGAGCTGGAGGAAGCGAAAGTAAGACCAACTTCACTGTAGCGGGTGCTAAGGTTCACAACAAGAGAAACCAAAGTCACCCAGAGAGACCAGTGAGTCATGTGAATTGGGAAAGGAACACCAGGCCATATTGGAGGCAGCCTGTGTACGGAAATAGCAGAAAGTAAAAAGCTAAAGCAAAGTAAAGATGTACATTACATTTTATGTATAATCAAGCACTTTTTGAATACTGATCCAAATGAAAGTAAGCAGTTTGAATGCTCATCTGAATGAAAGAGGTCTTGGGTGGAAACTTGTGTCAGCACCAACTTCTAATACAGTTCTAGAACCCTTTTTTATCTCTTCAACCTCCTCACCTGTGGAGTCGAAATCCTCCTCAACTGGGCTGAGCGCTCGATGTGCCGTGTAGTCCTTTTCTTTTTTTCGAGGCTGAGCGTGTCTCCCACAAGAGCAAGCCACAGTGAGAGCGTGTAAATGCGCCCTGACCATGTCCCACTCCCGGGAGGGACAAAAAAGGGGGAAAAAAGCCAGAATAGGCAAAAAACCCCTGGAACCGGCAGGTATCCTGATGGTAGCTGGGCGTGTAAGCAGATGAACAATGGGAGAAGGCAGCAACAAGGCCCAGTAGGATATGTACACTCCAGCATACACCGGAAGCGAAAGTAAACAAAACCAAAGGCAGAAAGCCGGGCACGAAGGAGGGAAAGTAGGAAGGAGGGAGAGAACAGAAGGCGGGGACCTGAGAAGGTCCGGGAAGAGTAAGAGAGGTGAAAGAGGAAAGGCTCGAGGAGCAAGAGGAAAACAGCGTGTAGCAAGACCGCGGCCGCGAGGAAAAGCAGCTGACCGTGGAAGGTTGCAACGCGCTGGACCCAGGGAGAGGAGTGGTTAAATAACGCTACGGTCATCCTAGCGGAGAAAGACTAGACCGCTTAGTGAACGTAGCGTCAGCGTGACGGAAATCAGGAAGTCCGTAAGCGGCAGCGGGGCCAAAGACGCCAGGTGTGAAAGCGGCGCATGACAGCATGCCCCCCGCCAAGGCCCAGGCCACCCGGTTTACCGGGATGTAAACGGTGAAACTTCCGGAGAAGGACAGGAGCATGGATGTGTGCATTTGGTTCCCAAGAGTCCTCAGCATGGGAAAAACCCTTCCAATGCACCAGGTATTCCAGGCGCCCTTTGCGGTACCTGGAGTCCAGCAACCTGGATACTTCATACTCAGGTGTATCAGGTGAGTGAGAGAGAATGGGGAAAGGGCGAGCCCTTAGTGACTGTTCGGCACTCTTCAAAAGAGATGCGTGAAACACTGGGTGAATTCGCCTAAGAGAATGTGGCAGCTTTAGGCGGAAGGCCACTGGATTAATCTTGGCAGTAATGGGATAGGGACCAATAAACCTGGGGGACAGCTTAGACGGGCGAGACCATCTAGGAAGGTATTTGGTGGATAACCACACCTTGGAGCCAACGTCCCAATCAGGTACTACCTGCCGGTGCCGGTCGGCTTGCCTCTTGTATGCCTGGAGGCTATCTCTGAGGTTCACCTTAGCTTTGTCTTGGATGTCCCTTATACGGATTAGTACCTCCTCTACCGCCGGAAGTGCAGGTTTGCAGGAAAAATGGGGAATGATGGCTCGGGGATGAAATACATATGAGCAATAGAAGGGAGACATCTTGCTTGTGGAATGACTGGCATTATTATATGCGAACTCCGCCGTCGGCAGCATATCCACCCAGTTGTCTTGTTCCAGATTGGTGTAGCTGCGCAAATATTGTTCCAAGGTAGCATTTATGGTATGGGGATGATATCCTGATGACAATGCGCGGTGAATATTAAGAGCGGCACATAAGGACTTCCAAAATTTGGAGACGTATTGGCTCCCTCGGTCTGATACTATCTTGTCTGGGAGACCATGGAGTCGAAACACATCTTTAATGAAAACCAATGCCATAGCATCGGGAGTTGGCATACGAGGGAGTGGAGAGAAATGAGCCATCTTGGTGAGGGAGTCGATGGACACCATTATGCATGAACATCCTTGAGACAAAGGTAAGTCCACAATGAAATCAGTAGATACATGACTCCACGGACGCTCCGGGATGGAATCTTGCTGCAGCAAACCTATGGGTTTTTTTGTGTTGTTTTTACTTTGACAGCAGACTCTGCAGGACCTGACGTAACGCTTAACATCTCCAGACAAACTTGGCCAGTAAAAGGCTCTACTGATCAAGTCCAAGGTACTCGCCTGTCCCCAATGGCCTGCCGTCTGATGATCATGGCACCAGGACAATATGTCTTTCTGAAGAGGTTTAGATGGTACCCAGATCCTCTGATTCTTCAGGAACAAACCATCCTTTTGAATCATGCCGCGGGGTTCTGGATGTAAGGAGACGGCTTCTTTTATCCGTTGAAACAAGGAGGAGATAGTGGCAACAATGCGGTTCCTGGGAAACAACTTCTCCGGGCAGGATGGGGCAACCTGGGAGGAGAAAGACTTCCTGGACAGGGCATCTGCCAAAGCATTTTGGCTTCTAGGAATATAAGTGATGGTAAAGTCATATTGTGAGAAAAAATGCGCCCATCTGGCTTGTCTGGAATTGATGCACTCCATTGACTGTAGAACTTGTAAATTCTTATGGTCGGTCCGGATTACAAAAGGGTGGCTGCACCCCTGAAAGAGGTGTCTCCAAACTTCACAGGCTCTTTTCATGGCCAGAAGTTCACGTTCAATTACGGAATAATTCCGTTGACTAGTAGTGAGAGTCTTAGACAGATACGCTATTGGGTGTTCCGCGTTGTCATGCTCTTGTAGTAGAACAGCTCCTATAGCTGCGGCAGAGGCATCTGTCTCAACGATAAAAGGTTTGTTTTGGTCCGGCTGGCATAGGATGGGAGCGCTGCAGAAGCTCTTATTCAAGAGTTGAAAGCTCTCTTCAGCCTGAGGGCTCCAGATGAAAGGCACAGATGTCTTCTTCAACAAGTTGGTAATTGGTAGAACAGTGTTGGAAAAACCTGGCACGAAACGCCTGTAAAAATTAGCCAGGCCCAGGAATCTCTGAACCTCTTTGACTGAGGAAGGAGCCTGCCAATGGAGAATAGCCTCAACCTTCTTTTGATCCATTTGTACTCCTTGTGGTGAGAGGATAAACCCCAAGTAAGGGACCGAAGATGCCCCAAATACACATTTTTCACGTTTGGCCAATAAATGATGTTTCTTAAGGCGCTCCAGGACCTCTGTGAGATGCAGTAGATGCTCTGACATAGACTGTGAAAAAACAAGTATGTCGTCAAGGTAAACTACCACTGAAATAAACAATAAATCTGAGAATATTCGGTCTATGAACCTTTGAAAAATTGCTGGAGCATTGACCAGTCCGAAGGGCATAACGTAGTATTCGTACAGACCAAATGGTGTCCTGAAGGCTGTCTTCCATTCATCTCCTGGACTTACTCTGAGTAAGTGATATGCATTGCGCAGATCCAATTTGGAGAAAACTGTCGCTCCCTGTACTGATTCCAAAATGTCAGGAATGAGGGGCATGGGATATCTGTCCTTGCAAGTTACCTTATTGAGTCCCGTGTAATCGATGCATGGCCTGAGGTCCTTGGAATCCCTCTTTGGAATAAAAAACAAGGGAGCGCCCGCCGGGGATTTAGAGGGTCTGATGAGACCGTTGCACAAGTTGTCATCCAAATACTTTCGTAAAGCGTCCTTTTCAGTCTTGGATAAGGCAAACATTCGGCCAAATGGCACCAGGGCATTGGGTATCAGCTCGATGGAGCAGTCCTCCGGTCTGTGAGGTGGTAATGCCATGGGGGCGGATTCAGCAAACACCATAGGGTATTCTTCCAATATCTTGTCAATGGAATGCACCCCTATACTCGTGGGGAGAACAGTGGGAGATATTTTTACCTCCTGGTAATGTGCCTCTTGAAAGCAGTGTGTCTGGCAATAACTGGAATTAAAATGCAAACTATTGGACTTCCAGTCGACATGGGGATTATGTTGTCTCAGCCAGGTAATCCCCAAGATTAAGGGAAAATGGGCTGCTCGAATGATGTCAAAAGTAATGACTTCTGAATGCTGAAATATAGTTAGAGGAAGGGGTTCGGTAGTCTGAACAATGAGTCCTGAGCTCAAAGGTGTGCCGTCTACTCCTTCTACTTTCTGGCCGTGTCCGCGATCTATCCGTGAAGCACCTACTTTGTCAACCCAAAGGGTGTCAGCGAAGTTCCCTGCGGCACCGCAATCCAAGAGAGCCAGCGTCTCTACCGGGCTGCCATTGATAGTAACCTTAAGCGTTATAACCATCAGGCCGGAATCTTCTGAAGGGTTCGAGGAATCAATAGACATAGTAACGTAGGGACTGGAAGACTGCCCTCGATAACCCGTCCCAACTAGGTTCGAGGGTTTGCGTTTTCCGCCGGTTTCTTGGTTAGTTCAGTACAGTTATGCACCGTGTGGCAATCAGAGGCACAATAGGCACATAGGCCCTGTTCCCTTCTCCTCCTTCTTTCTTCAGGCGTAAGAGAACGGTGAGTAGTGCCGATTTGCATGGGCTCATCGTGAGGTTTGAGCGCTGTTGAAGGTGGTGAGGAGGTCCTTGAAAAGGAGGTACTTTCTTGGCGACTTTCTTGCATCCTGAACTCCATCTGAAGGGCGGCCGTCATCAGATCCTGCAGGGAAGTAGGCCGAGGAAAATGAGCCACTTCATCTTTTAATTCTTCCCTAAGACCTCGGCGGAACAGAATAAATTGGGACTGCTCAGACCAACCCGTCTCCATGGCCAATCTCTTAAAGGAGGAGATATAAGACAGCACATCAACTTGTCCTTGACGAATGTCCATCAAGTCTTCACCAGCTGCCATTGAGATTTCGGGTCTTTCAAAGGTTTGTTTGACATAATCGATAAAGAAATTCTGTAGGACAGGGTCATTTCCGGTGACTAGAGGGGTGGCCCAAGCAAGAGCGTTCCCTGTCATATTAGAAACCAGGAATCCAACCTTGGCATGATCAGAGGCGTAGGTGCGGGTTCTGAAGGAAAAATACACCCTGCAAGCGTCAAGAAATTCTTTTAGGGTCTTGGGGGAACCATCGTACTTCCCCGAAGACAAAGGCATAGGAGGCAGGTCTGTGTTGGGGGGCTCCCTCACTGCTCCCATTTGTTTTAGCAGGTTGTTTTCGGTTTTTATATTTTGCATTTCTAGAGAGAGGCTTTGTACTGCAGCAATTAGTTCCTGCACTTGCTCAGGAGTTGACATGGTTGTTGTTTGTGGGCGTTGCAAACTGTCAGCACCAACTTCTAATACAGTTGTAGAACCCTTTTTTATCTCTTCAACCTCCTCACCTGTGGAGTCGAAATCCTCCTCAACTGGGCTGAGCACTCGATGTGCCGTGTAGTCCTTTTCTTTTTTTCAAGGTTGAGCGTGTCTCCCACAAGAGGAAGCCACAGTGAGAGCGTGTAAATGCGCCCTGACCGTGTCCCACTCCCGGGAGGGACAAAAAAGGGGGAAAAAAGCCAGAATAGGCAAAAAACCCCTGGAACCGGCAGGTATCCTGATGGTAGCTGGGCATGTAAGCAGATGAACAATGGGAGAAGGCAGCAACAGGACCCAGTAGAATATGTACACTCCAGCATACACCGGAAGCGAAAGTAAACAAAACCAAAGGCAGAAAGCCGGGCACGAAGGAGGGAAAGTAGGAAGGAGGGAGAGAACAGAAGGCGGGGACCTGAGAAGGACCGGGAAGAGTAAGAGAGGTGAAAGAGGAAAGGCTCAAGGAGCAAGAGGAAAACAGCGTGTAGCAAGACCGCGGCCGCGAGGAAAAGCAGCTGACCGTGGAAGGTTGCAACGCGCTGGACCCAGGGAGAGGAGTGGTTAAATAACGCTACGGTCATCCTAGCGGAGAAAGACTAGACCGCTTAGTGAACGTAGCGTCAGCGTGACGGAAATCAGGAAGTCCGTAAGCGGCAGCGGGGCCAAAGACGCCAGGTGAGAAAGCGGCGCATGACAACTTGTGAATATCCAGGAACTGTGAACTTTGAGAGCACAAGCATTGGCCGGAGGCATATCAAGGAACTGTGTGTTTTGAAAGAATAAGCATTTTTAAAACCCACAATAATAGGGAAAAGTGTACCCTTTGCATATTGACCAAAAAGGAAAGGTACAGCATCAAGAGGATGTGAAATGAACCTGAACTAAATATCACTGTAAAGATAAAACAGTGGTAACGTGCAGGTGAAGGCTATACCATTTAGCTGCATTGGTTGTGTGACCTGTAATGGGTGCACCGTGTGGTCCAACAATTACGCCTCTGATTATTTGTCACACCCTCACGCCCCCAGGTTTTATGGTGCGCTATACAAGTGAATAAAGTAAAGTAACTAAACCGAGATCACCCATCAATGGAAAGCCAATTGAAATACCGGCAACAGAGCTTGCTGGTGAATCTGAAAGAACTGGAATTGAGGATTTTAACTTTGTGAATTTGTTGAAAGACTTGAAGCCTTGGGGAAGGTGGACCCCTTTGGGCTTGGTGAACTATCCTGAAGCCTTGGGGAAGGAAATCCCCTTTGCGTCTTGTGAAATATTTAGAAATCTTGGAAACCTCTTTTTGAGAGACTTTGTTAACTATCTTAAACCGTGGGGAAGGGAGATCCTTTCCAACCCAGAGCTGGAAGAAGCTTGGAACAGTTATTCGAAAACTTATGATTTTGGAGCTGATATCCCTACACAATGTATACAACTAGATGTGAAGCCAAGTATAGGTTTAGACACAGTCAGATATTTACTTCGGATATCCTGACATAGACTATTCTTAGTTTCATTTAGGTAGAGAAATCCCACCTTAATATAGGGCAAGTTAGGCCTTTTTCCAACTCTCTTTTTGATTTAATGAAAGTAAAAAGAGAAAACATGAATTCAGTTGTCTGTGTGTTGTCTGTGTGTACTTCTTGATACCTTCACACTACCCACACATCAAGGTTGAGAATCATGTGGCTGGGAAGAATGACATTAGGTCACTTCTACTTGCCCCAGACTACTCTGATAATTGTCTGTCCCACCCGATCAGAACCATGCTTCTCTCATGGCAAAACATTTTAAGCTAACAGGCTCACAATGGCTATATTGCAGGGACATTCCCCCTTGAAACTGTCTCCATCTCCCCCTTACTCTTGAAGCAGCGGTGATCAATAACTAATCTAGACGGTATCTCTACATATTATTCCCACCAAAAATATCGCTGTACATATGGTTGTCTCGCCATAGGTGATATTTTTGGGGGGGATAATTGGTGGGAGCGGGGTTTGTGGGGGTGTCCCCCGCAGCGTCCATGGCTCAATATTGCCACAAAAATATTTTAAAATATTTTGAATGTTTTTGCAGGGATATTAACACAAGGAACTGTCTAGACATGGTGTCATGAGGATAGGAGACATGTACATTAATAGATGCTTCATAGATCGACAGGATATACCTTCTACCCCTCGACACAAAGTGCATCTCTGGCTATAATTCTACAAGTTGCGGGCAGCGTTCCAAACATTGTGACCAGTTTTCCCAGCAGAACCACAAGCTGCCCTTGTCAGACGTACAAAATAAATGCGGGGCAATGCCAGAAAGTAGCCTCAACCCTATATAAATTAATCCTTAATAAAGTACCTGACAAGGTGTCCAATGGCAATAAATGGGCTAGAGACCTGAACACAAACATAAAGGATGAGATGTTGCACAAGATGTGCAAAGTTTCTATAAACCTGTGTCTGAAGCTTATCCAACTGAAGAAAGTAAATAGGTATCATTAGTTATCATTACACTGTCAGGTATCATTAGGTATCATTACACTGTCAGGTATCATTAGGTATCATTACACTGTCATTAGACTGCAACTGCTTCTGCATGACTCGATTGGCAATTGTCCACAGTGTGGAGATGTTAAGGCCAATTATATATACATATTTTTCTCCTGCCCCCACTTGAGAGAATTCTGTACAAGCATATGCTCCACTCTGGAATCTACCATGGGAATACACATTTAGCCGGAATCAATCATATGTTTGTTTGACATGTTCAATGACGCGGCTCGTACCATCTACACCATCTACAGGTTTCTGAACTTGGGTTTCATACCAGTCAGGAGATGTATTTTATGCATCTGAATGCACCCATATGCCCCGAGCAGAGACCAATGGATGAAAGAAGCATTATCGACTATTAGTACCCAGTGAGGGACAATAAGGTTGTAAAACTCCATCTGATTGGCTCTCGCCGGGACCTTATCAGGCCTAAAAAGACTCACCTCTGAAAGTTTGCTGCTCTGCGTCCCTGGACTTCCATCTGGTTCCCTTCTCCTCTTCCATGGTGGCCATTTTGTTTATTTACTTTTTCACCCTCTCTTTTTAAAGTCCACCATGGAAAGGGAGAAGGAACTACATGTAGGTCTTTTCTCCCTGATCCCTGGCGGCCATGTAAAAAGAACGATTCTCAAGTTGAGAAATGGTTGCAGCGCCATTTCTCAACTCGAGAAAATTGCTGTTCGTACCCTGGTACAGCACGCCGGGGTATTAATATCAATAGAAAACTTTGGCGGGGGGCATTATAGGTCAGGTAATGCCCCCAGAGCTACAATAAAGCCCTTGCTTTGCTTGGGTTTCTAACTATCGCCCCGGGGCATTAACCTATCTGTAATCCCCCTCCCACCCCAGGTTCTATTGCCTAAATGGAAAAGAAGAGTTGTTACAGACATTGGGCCTCATTACGAGTTTGGTGGTAGCCATGTCGTTTTTACCGCAATGGCTACCCCCAAACTCGGGTCTGAGTCCCGAAAAATGGGAATTACCGGTCCAATCCGACCTTTGCGGGCCCGGTAATTCCCATTCACGGGACCCGGACTGGGGACGTCCCCATTCCCATTTGAGCCCTGACAGGGCTCAAATGGGAATGGGGAAGATGGCATTGCTACCATCCTGTTCTGCTAGCGGATGCCGCTCTGCACGTCTGGTCTGACCAGGCGTACAGAGCGGCCCCGCGAGCAGAACTCGTAATGTGGCGGTTGAGTGGTAACAGCACCGGCAGCACTACCGGCGTCGTTATCACTCTACCGCCAGGGTCGTAATGAGGCCCATTGTCTCTAGCTGCTGGTCACCCTAAAAATATTTGTTCCCATTTCAGAGCGCACCTACTCACATTAAACTTACCCCAGAATTAATTGAAACTTTCATCTGTACGTGTAACTTTATATACTGAAACATATGCTTCAGGGACGTGTGTTAGATTTGATTTTTTTTTCTGTTCGATTGAATGTTAACTAACTGTGGTCTAAATATGCGATGAAATACAGTGCACACTCTGATGATCTATACTGTTATTAATAAAGATTATATGTAATGCCAAGTATGTAAAACAGATATGCAAGAAAATGCAGATGGAAGATCAACAAACCCCAGTAAAAGTATCACGGAAAACGTGCACAACTTTGTTTGTGTACTTCATATAAAATAATAATGAGAAAAGTCCCTCCTTTACCATGCCAGCCCCACATTGAAATCCTCCCTACATTCCACTCAGCCTGCTTCCCATTACCCACGTTCTTTACAAAATGATTTCCATTAATGACTTTCCACTTGCTGATCAATCCCCCCCCTTTTTTATATTGTTACTCTCACTGCTACTTGCCAAGCCTCTGGCACCTCCTGTGACACCACCATGGCATTAGAATAGGTAAAGAGCAAGGAAAGCATATCTCCATATTTGCCTTAAAATAAATCTACTGCCACACAATCATTCTCCATGGCCTTGTCCCCTAACTAAGGTAATGGGATCTAGCTTAGAACACTTTGGGATAACAACCATACCCCCCTTACCCAAATGTATCTCTCCTTGCCCCATAAATGTGGGCATAGTGCGACCTCCACCCCACCTCATTGTTATTAGTCCCTACTACTGCCTCCCATTCTTTAGAGTCCTATGTGACACTAATGCCCAGAAGATCTTGAATTCCAGGCAGGTGATAGCTAACTATAAATCGTCCCAGTTCCTATGGTGGCTTTATTCTTTTTAGTTTTTACCATATTCCTATAGGATTTCTTCTATTCCGTCCAGTGGCGTACCCAAAATGCGAGGCCCCCCTGCGAGCCATGCTGAAGGACCCCAAGTTCCACAACAAAGCACAGGCTGTGACACACTTTGGGCCGGCTTGGACTGCCACACATGTGCACTGCCCATGATGGTCATGCTGTTACAGGGGCATGTTGAGCACTGCATTGGGTGAAAGAAATAAGTATGATTTAGGAAAACCTTAAATCTTTCACATAGCATAGAAACAAGGGGAGAGAGACTGGCAAAATGTACCAGCAGTGTCTGTGTGTTTATGTGCAGTAGGCATACCATACGTAAACATGTTCATGCATTCTCTGCCAAGATATTCTAGTAACCCCATGTAAGTATCGTTGTCTTTTCCCCTTATGCCAGTAAAGATATCATGCCACAGATCTTTACCTCAGCCTACCATTCAAGAACACTCTTCTTGTTCACTTTGTCCTTCATACCAGTTAACAATACAATGCCACAGTAAGGTAACATCTCCTTGCTGGCTGCACTAATAGCCCCCACCTCACACCTTATAAGAATGCTCATAAAATTGACTTTACCCTTAATGCCATTACAAAATGGCATGCCTCAGTAAAAAAAACATAATCTCCTTGCTGGCTGCCAAAATACTCCTCCTCCCCCACCATCAAGTAAGAACACTCATCGGGCCTCATTACGACCCAGGTGGTAAGTTACCGCCTGGGTCGTACCCTTACCACCATGGTGTAAACTATGTTTACACCATGGTGGATGGCGGATTTACCGCCCCATTCCAAGGTGAGTGGGGCGGTTAATCCCCATTTCCCATTTACCCTTCCCCATTCCCATTTTTGCCCATAGGGCATAATGGGAGTGGGGAAGGCGCTAATTACGCCACCGTAAATTACGGTGGCGTAATTAGCACCATGGTCCCTTAGCGCCATGGATTTTAACGCCTGCAAAAAGCAGGCGTTAAACTCACCATGGCGCAAAGGGACCTCGGAATCAGGCGTTAAGGGTCGGCGCCGTTTACGGCGCCGTTAACCCCTTAACGCCTGACTCGTAATGAGGCCCATCATGTTGACTTTGCCCTTAACACCAGGGAATAATGTAATGCCAGAGTGGGGAAACATTTCCTAACTTGTCGCACCAATGCACCGATATAAGACTACACATCGTGTAGGCCTTGCCTATCATATGAGTAAAACATGTAATGCTACAGTAACAAAATGCTCAGGCTGCCTGCCCCATTGCACTATAAACCCTCCATCCCAGCCAATCCTCCGCTTAATAACACTCATCAAGTTGGCTTTGCCCAAAAATGGCAGTAACGCATGCCATGTCCATGTAAGAAAACATCAATACTCCAATGCCCCCTGGGCCCCAACCTCACACATACACACCTTTATACCTATTCACCCACCAGTCACTCACCCATAAAACTTCTCTCTCGCAATCATTAACACAAGTCTCCAGAACATTCATGCTGCTTTTTCATTCACACACACAGTCACACCCAACACCATTCTAACTCATACATGCACTTACACAATGGGGCATTGCCATTGATGTATAATCTCAGTAAATCGTGGGGTTGATGTGATTGTTGTCCAGGAGGCCTGCTGCCCTAGTAGGGCTATTAGGCAAAGGAGTTGAAAGTAGATGTTGTAGTCTTCTAGACATAGCACATTTATTTGTGTCACTAATTACAGGTTAATTGTGTGTTACATGCAAAACAGCACAACTTTAGTGTTTAACCATTCTGTTTTCACTTACTCAAGATGAATGTTTTGTGACTTGGAAAATTTAGTATTTGTGATACTGACAGTGAGATGGCAGTGGAAAGGAAGAAACCATTTGTGTTGAATGCATTGGGTCCGGTGGATTACCCAGGGGTGCACAAGTATTTAGCAATGTTCCTACTATTGAACGAATATGAAAGGTACATGACACTGCACTTAGTATACTATTAAACTCCAAAAGCTAAAGCTGTGGACAGACATACTTTGCAGGAAAAAAAAGGCAAAGGTGTGTGACGGATCAGCAGTGCTGTACAGCCCTTGGGCATAGATGAAAGGGTGTATACTGCTTATTGGAGAAAGCAAAGACCCTGTTGTTGGATTTTACTCATTATGCAGACTAATACAACCAATTAAATCCTGCTATTGAACTTCAGATGCACTCACGCATGTGTAAATGTACGTAGGAGATGATAGTCACTTATCAAAAGTCATCTTTATTTGTAGTGTGTTTTTAGATAACATGTTATCACCCAACACATGCTTCATGGGCATGGTTCAGCATTACATTCCACTGGTTTAGCAAGCTAACCAGCATCAAATTGTCCCAATATGCTGACATCTGCTTGAAACAACAGACACGTATGGAATACCCTAGAAGTTAATGAGCAATGTGGAATCACTAAGCGTCTGGAACATGTTTCGACAGATTATGTGTGATATAAAAGTAAGAATCGCTTTTGAGAAGTGACTGTCTCTCACACCCTAAAGTGACGACTGATGGATATTGACTACAATAAGGTGGGCTCACTCCTATAGACAATAGCCTAAACTCATAACCTCTGAAGCAGATGTATGTGCACGTGCCAATGCATTTTCGAAAATACATCCTTCATCAGGGCCATTCTGCAGTAGTCAAGACAAAAAAAGGTAGTAAAAACAAACACTACTGTAATCCCTCAATCAACCAAACATCATGTACATTTCTAAGATGCAAAGTAAAAATTAAAAATCCATACCAGTCCAATGGGACAGACTTCACAAACTTCTGTGTACAGAGAAAACAAACACTTAACATCATTTGGATATCATGTTACAAGCACTAACAAGATGGTACCTCGAAGTTCATGAGTGACAAAAAGGTGGAAAATCTGCAGGTTCAGTAATAGAGGAAAAAGGTAACAGAATCATCACTACGCGCTCCAGAGTATCTAAAAAGATATGTTATTGAACAGTAAATCAATACCAAAAGGTTGCGAGTAAGATGCACAAGTGTACAGGATCTTGTACAGAAGAGGAGAAATTAATGGCCTAACCGTATTCGTATATATATGAACTCGGAGATGACCGCCAATCAGGCGAGTGGCGCTGGCATGAATGACGCCATTGCATCACATGTAATCACATCATGTTGTGACTGTGGGATACAAGAAGATAAACTTCTTCTGGAAATTAACATAGATCAGAAATAAAAACAAAAACAAAAGTAAACAGAAGACACAACAACTAAATACTAATACAGAATGAATGATAGAACCCAAATAAATGATAGGAGGTACAGAAGAAATATGTACAAAGAGGGGGTCAAAAAAAGTGGCACTAACAAGCCAGAAAACAATGCATATGAAAATGTAGATACGAATCGGGAAATACATCTCAAAAAAAGATCTACTGTGTATAGACGATGCATGAAAAAGGTTAGTATAGGTAAGAAAGCAGGAAAGGGCTAAAATAGCCTGTAAGGAAAATCAAACTCAGATACATGTCAAGTTAACATAAATCTCATAAAGTGCTTAATGAATGCTGAGAAACTACATCATGAATGGAGTCTTGGTGAATTACAAAAAACAAGAGAGCTTGAACTCTTCGTTTATAAAGCCAGGAGCAATGACATCCGAATGGTCAAAACAAAACGCTTCCCTACAGTTCAGGATCTTGTTATGGTCTGTATGTGGTTCCAAGGGTACAACTTCAAGGATTTTAAAACGAATTTGGGACAGCTGATGAAAGTGTTCTGTAAAATGTCTTGTCACAGATGAATTTAGATTTTTTTAGTTTGGATATTGGATCGATGTTCATTCCATCTGAGCTTTACAGGTCTCTTTGACTTTTAGCCATAATAGATACCGCAAGGGCATTTGGTGGAGTAGATAATATGCGCAGTATCACAATTGGCAAAGTCTCCTAGGTAAATCTTGGTGCCTGTGCAGGGGTGAAAGACAACGTTGCCCTTGATAATGTTATTGCAATTAGTGCAATGAAGACATGGGTAAGTCCCGACCCTCTTGTGCTCGACAGTTTTGATGTATTGGTTTTTCATTAGTGTTGGTATGCAATAACATGTTTCTAAGATTGTGACACTCTTAACATGTGAATGTAGTAGGAATGGTGAATAAGTGATTCAATCTCTTATCCATGGTTATAACGTTCCAGTGTTTCCTAATGATTTCTCGGATCCTGTTACTCTGAATGGGATATTTTGAGACAAATGCCAGATCTGTAGGATTTTAAACTTCTTTTTGGAGAGAATTATAATTTTATCAAGGTTAACCAGCTTGGTTTTGGTCAAGTCCAGTTCACGTGGGGAGTATCTGGGTTGCTCAAATGTCTTGATCATCTTGTCTACCTCAATCTTAGAGGTTTCTTCATCACTAACAATTCTCTTGGCCCTAAGCAGCTGGCCAGATTCCTAATCAGGTTCAGAGGATGGAAACTAAGTCTGTCCAGAAGATTATTTCTGAAGGTGGGTTTACCATAAATGTTTCTGTCGAACACAGTACCGGCAGGAGTCATTTTGACATCTAAAAAACTGTGTTGCCTAGGTTCATAGTGAACTAGTTTCTTGAATCTATTAGATTAAAATATCCTAGAAAATCCAATAACACACTTGCTAGACCTGTCCATATTCCAAACATATTGTTGATGTTTCAACCCCAATACTTAAGATATCTGCACCAGATAGGGTGTCTGAGCACATAGTCAGATTCATATTTGAACATAAGCAATTGCCATGTGATGGTGCCATAAGGGGCTCCCATTAATGTGCCAGGGGTCTGTAGCTAGAATCTTTTTTTAAATGGAAATATGTATTCTGGGCAAGGAACTCTAGCATGATCATGAGGAATTATTTCAAGGCACCTAAAAAATGTTCTTTTAATAGGATGCATTCAGTGGCTTCATGACCAAAAGTATGAGGGATACTAAAGATAAATTAATATAAATTTCACCAAATGTGAGACCTTGTAATATACTTAGAAAGTGTGTGCTGTCTATGATGTGTGGTGATTTTTTTGAACTAGGGGCTGAAGAAAGTAGTCAATATAAATACCCAGAGGTTGGAGAATAACTCCAGTGGCTGCTATTATGGGCCTGCCAAGAGGATTTGTTAGAGGCTTTATGGATCTTGGTAAGTGTGTACAATTAGGGTATCTTGGGATCCTTAGAATGGAGGAAATGTCTAGTTTTCTCATTTATACAACCACATTATTCTGCTCATTCCAATAATGCTTTCACTGATATCTCTGATGCGATCTCTGTCTAGTTTAAGATAAGTCTTGCCATCACTGAGTTGTCTAAAACAATTAATATTGTTGTCAAGTGTGTTCAGAACAACTAATACCCTAACTTCAGGAATACACTCCCAATCACAATGGCTGGATACTCTGGCAAACAAGGTTCAAAAGAGTCCACAGTTGAATGTGTACATGATCTTAAGTCATTGGCAGTGAGCATGAAATGTGTACTTTTGAGATTTTCATAGATCAGCATAATAACCGTACAAATGTCAGTGTGTTTGTGCTACTGTAGCACATTTTGTAAATGTTTGCAAAGAGGTTTGTACAAAAATGGTCAACTCACTTTCCTGGCTTTTTGTCTACAAGAGTATGGTGTATGAATATGTAGTCAGGGATGTAATTGACGAAGAAATAATACAATAGGAACAATTGACATATCCAAGAAGGTACAGGACACAAACATGTACAAAAACTAAAGAAGACATCAGCAGATACTATGAGAGAGAGTGTTTAGCACAAAAGAGTCTTGGGATGCTCATATTGCTGTAAAAATAAAACTCAGCAGTGTGTGTGCTTGCAGAGCAGGGGCAAAGCAATGTGATCCAGCTGGCTTTTTCTGGAATCAGAGTTAAAAAGCCTAAGTAAACAAGAATGTAACACCATTCCCTCTGCAAACAGCAGATCAGGCGACTCCGTAGCAACTTCTTATAACAACCATTCTCACCAGACAGTAATAGACTTTGATGTCCAAGTAGCCAGAGCAAAGAATTTAGTTCCAGCATAGTCACGTAGATCTGTCACTTTAATTTCTGCCATTTCTGCTCGTATTACGCACAGTGTGCTAAACTATTTAATGCACAGCACTATTCACCAAAACAAAGTATGCCCAGCAAAGCAAACTATGGCAGTTATATTATGTCACACCTAACTAATGCACTTAGCCAAAGTAGTACCCCTCCAATGTACCACAATGTAAGCTATATTCCCTGCCACTTTCTTTTTTCCTTTTCCGTGTTAGGCTAGACAACAAAGGGTTAGTACTGCATTAGGCACACACCAGATTTTTGTAAAACTGTTTACCATAAATTGAATAGGCCACACAATATTAGACCACCAGACATGCTTAACATTCCATACTTTCATATGAAGATTTTTTAAGTCTTTTAACAAAACCATAAATATTTCCATATGCATTGGTTATAGGTAAGAAAACAATGCATGTCAAAAATAGAAAATGAAGCACATTTCAAACTTTCACATTGGTGATGTGCAAGAACAAGCAAAACCTACATTTGTCAGTGTATGGTGCTGGAAAGAAAGAAAACAAAACATACAATTCCACCTTGACAGTTTTCTTTGGGTTCTGAAAAAAACACTTAACTGGGATTCTTTGAAAACATGAATAACGCAGCATGAAACTCTTATCTGCTTCCCCCTTCCCCCATTTACTATTGATAGATTGGGGATACAATTAGGAGACACCCTGGTAATCACTTTAGTTGTTATTTTATAAAAGCAAATGCATTTTAGATATAGCTTCAACTCTCATTTGCCTCTTGCCCCTTAACTAAGGTCGGGTTAGTGTGAAATTAGAGATAATGGACTCTCCTGCATAGCAGAACAATTCCCATAACCAATTTTGATTCAGGCAACTACCTTTGTCTGTGGGTGCCTTAGGGATAGAGGAATTTATCCTTTGGTATCAGTTTGACCTGGACAAATCACCCTGATGGTCCCTATTGATGCTCATGTTTACTCCACCTGAGACTCTTGTGACCCCAGCCCTTCTGGCCTGTCTGCAGTGATCCTCCACTCGGCAGCTACCACCACCCTACAGGTCTGAACTCTTCGGGACAGTATTTGGATTTGGCTTGATGCCTTATGCTCGAACAGCACAGCTACCAAACGACAGCCCGGCTTTCTCACTCCATGATCACTTTCAAAATTCAGATACCACAGAACCAGGCCTTGCTCAAAATCAGAGCTTTTTAATTCTCAGCCCAGTTTTTTAAAGTCTCAGTCAGTCAGCGAGCCAAGGCACAGACTCTCTCACAGCCCACAGCAGGCCACAAGCCATGCAGCAAAACCCCAAGCAAAAGACCCCTCCCGTTCAGCTCACAGACCATTATAAATCATTCTGCAGAATCCAGCCCTTTCTCCTATATCAAATATGGATCTTGCACATGTTTTCCCACCTATCTGGCAATATCACTTCCATTGACTCCAGCCACTTTTTTGTGACAAAGCCAACTTTAACATGTGACAGTGTCTTCGAGAATCTTCCAACTCTTCCTGCATTCATCTTCTGTAATTTTACAGTTCCGCCATAAACCACATTAGAGCAGCATTCAGCAGTAAAATGTAACATATTCCTTCCTTCCTCTGTTCCGTCCAGAACAGTGAACATTTGACAAACTCTGATCTTTAGTGCCCCCACACTGCAGCCTCACCGAAACTTGCCTGAAAAGGCAGTTTTCACTCTTCAATGGCAAGCCACAACCAGTCTAATTATTCATGCACATAGTGCACCGTGCTAAAATGTTAAGGCCTGCAGCCCACAAATATAACCCGTGTATTAGTTATTTGGTTCAAAATAACCCCTATTTAAGTCCCTTATGCCACAATCAGCCTTTTTTCAGTAATCCATGTTAGTGATTCATGTTAGTAACCCATGTATAACACTACAGAGAACATAGCATATGCTGCACTACTAGTATATGTCACAATTATTTTCAAACAACCCCCCTACATAACTTGTCATGTAATAGGAACCTGAAAAGGATTTTAATGTACAATACTGTTAAAAACATCATTTACAGTTGTAAACAGTGTTAGGAAAGCCTGAATGTTAATATGGGAGGATGGCAATAAAGGTTTCCACGTGACACATCTTTGATGTGATGTTTTCAGATTTTGGCATTCAGTTTGTCTGTGTCCTCTAGCTCTTTCTGAGAACCTCCAATGGAACGAACAATGTTGCTGGGTGTCTTCTCAATTGAGTGCACTAAGTACCCAGGGTTGGGATGAAGTGATCCCTTGGTAACCCATTCTCATGGCCTGGGACAGTCACATTGCCATGTGCTTTGCCTGCTTCCAGGGGTCATTATGCTTTTGTTTTTCTTTTGCCAAGAAGTGTATAATTTGATGGAGGATTCCTCCCCTTCACCCCCTATCTCACTGAACCCACGCCCTCAAGAACTGACAATACCTGCTCACCCTTCACACAGTTCACTCTCCCTCCTCGCCTTCCACTTTCCCTTCCCACCACCGTACACACTTCCCCCATTCCTCTCCCTGAAAAATTGTTCTTTTCATGAAGCAAGTGTGGCATGTTAAAGACCTGTGCTGCACTTGCACCATGGACCAGACCTGTCACTCAATACAGTGTTCATAAGACTGATAAATGGGTATATAATTTATCAAGTCGAATCTTCCTTGTGATGTCTTCTCTGCTAAAATAATCCAATGGGAAAGACAGTGTGTGTTGATTTAGGGAATCTTATACATAATATAGGAACATATTGAATCACTTGCCAAGCATCTGACAGATTCATTTATGTTTGTGTTATTGTGATAATTTGGATGATAATGATGTTTCGTCACATCTGTATGATATGCATTGAAATTAAAAATGTTAAATCACAAAAAAATAACCATCAGAAAATCTGTCCACAAGAAAGGAAGCATACAAGTTTAGTAGTTTAGATCATTCAACAGGGCATCGTTCAGTTCTGTGCATGCCGACCATTTATATGTTCTGTGACGCAGTCATCTGACTCTCTCTGAGGACCGCCAATGAAGTGACCAAGGTTGCTGGGTGCCTCCTCAAGTTAGTGCACTAAGTGTCCAGATTTGGGATGGAGAGATCCCTTGGTCACCCCTTCTCATGGCTGGGCGCACTCACATTGCCACCACAGACTCCTACTCTTTTAAGTGAATTGAGGAATGGTGGTCCCGCAGAATCAGCAGTGCCTGCATGCTTCTCTCAACAGTCAGACAGTCATCCATCCGAGAAGGCCTCTGTTCTCATATAGGTAACACCAGATAGGAAAAGGGGGTCCAACTTGGGAGCAATGTCAGGGTGTGACTGTCAGAGGGAGAACCATCTAAGAAGTCCCACATCAGAACTGGAAGTCACCTGTTGGGAGTACCCCATCAGCCAATCTCTGCACCAGTTGCCAGAAAAGACACACCTGAGTTCCCTTAACCCATAGAACGGCCGGACGGCAGGTCCAATGTGTGGCAGGAATACAGAGGACCAACCAAGGGGAGAGATATGCTGATCCCAATTCCCACATAAGAGTTGGAAGCCATCCCCAAGGCAGAACCAAACAACTTATCCCATCCCAGCTAACAAACATGAGTATTCTTTTTTGCAGAGAGAGGCCGGAGAGCGAGTCAAAGCCCTACTAAAGCCCGCAATCTTCCTCTTAAAAGAGAAAATATTTTTTTAAGATAAGCTTACTGTATACAAATAATTAAAATCATTAAGCTTTGGAAATGCTCACATTAGGATTAATGATTTATTAAACACTAAACATGATATAAAGTTAAACTAATATTGTTCAAACCTTAATCCACCCTCCTAAAAACAAGTTCAAAGCAGCATCAGCACATATGTAAATCTTTAGAAGATATACCACCAGAAATAGAGCTACATTGAAAGAATACAATACATTCCAAAACGTACATTACTATTTGAATACATATTATTCACAAACACATTACTGTAAATCACCTCAACACATACACCCTGACATAATAGTATAACTACCATTTTTAGACCTCATTTCACAAAAAACAATTGCTTACATTCATTGGGAAGTAGAAACAAGCACACAAAAAACATTAATACACAAACCAAAAACAAAATGATATTCACATATGAACGCATTAATACACTTTAGCAAAAATGTAAAACAAGAGGGTGAATTATTGTTCGTCAATGTTGTTTTATTTTTATGTTATGCTTAATGTTTATTAAATCATCAAACCTTAAGGTTGTCCTTCTAAAAGTGCATAGATTTTAACTTTTTAACTTTATTATGTAGTAAGCTTAGCTTTTTCTAAATACAAATGTTTTCTCCAGTGATACAAATGTAAAACTAATGTTACATATATAATTCTATTAGGATTGTCTGTGCATTGAGAGCTGAGCATCTGCAAAGCCATCCTTTCCCTGAGACCAGGCTAAAATTCTGTGTGGGAAAAGGAAACATTATGTCCAAACAGCCCTTGGTACCAGTGAAGTCACTGCTGTCACAGCCCTGTTATCCTCATCTAAATTCTGATGTTGTGTGTATTAGTAAATATACACCCCTGCCCCTGATTTAGAGCAGCAGCAATTTGGGGAACATTGCACTAGTACAGAGGCCTTCAACTCCCGTTGAGCGCAGGATGAGAGCGCACACCCAAGTGGATGCTGCTTCCCTATACTAGAGCAATCATTGGGCATTGGTCTGCTCCAGAGACCTCTTTTTTAATGTTTCAGGGCAGGCATTGCCGTGGGACAGAGACCTTACCCAACACCTTCTTGTTTCCGTTTTAAAAGGATGGTAGTGCAGGGGGTCTTCCCTAGAGGCCTCCAGCCCAGGGCAGTATTTGTGGTAAAGGCTGTGTCCAGAGGTCATGCAGGCATCAGCTGTGTCCCATGCCCCCCTCATCTGCCAAGACAAATGAGCATGGCTTCCTGCTCCAGCTCACATTCATATCTTTATTGTGAAGTGCAATAGCTTCATGAAAGAGGAGAACGCTTTAAATATTTAAGATTAATTCAAAAATAACATTACAAGTGGTGATCAATACATCAGTACAGTTGGAAAAGACAACATTATACACTGATTCCAGAAACTAGTGGTACTTGATCATTTCTACTATGCAAATTAAGTCTGATACCCCGAAATTGCAATATGTTAATTGGAGAGGGCTGACACATTTTTTAAACAACTACCCAGAACCTGAATTCCATGATTTTAATAATGGGGAGCAGTTTATTTTCTCATTAGTGTTACATAAGCTGGACAAAGTAAGAGAAAGTGCATGAGATCTTCTGAAGACATGCCATTAGAAAAGCATTTGTCATCAGGCATCAGATATCTGCCCCACTTGCTAATCATCTTAGCCAAGGGCAACACATGGGTTCTGTAAGGATATTTGGCATGTTACAGCACAAGTAGCATTACAGCACTACTGCACAAGTAGCATTACAGCACTACTGCACAAGTAGCATTTTTTTTTTTGCAGCACCACCACAAGGGTGCGGTGCATTGCTATATGGGTTAGCAGATTAACAAGGAAAGACAGGCTATTCAGTCAAAAAACGATTTTAATATATAAGATGCAAAGCTATTTTACAGTTAAAAGCACACGTGTTCATTTAAAAATGCACACTATTTTTCACCTGAAATGCCTATATTGCTAGAGACACATTTGAAAATTAACAGCTAACATATTAACAATTAACCTGACTAATAAAACCTTATTTTAATATAACCCACTAATAAAATGTGTTCTCTACTGCAGAATTAGGCATACTTTGAAAACCATTTAAATGAGTGTGCAGATTTTTCTCTTCTCTGCCTGATTATCCGTGTTGTTGTGCACAGTAACGGCAGGAAGGAGGAAGTCAGATTTGCAACAATTGCAAATGTATAAGCGAAGCTATTGTTGAAAAGTAGGAGGATGAGAGATGATGGATTTCATTGGAACACGTCATAAAGAGGGCTGAGAGGAAAGTTTTAGTGGGCAGTAGCAGGGAAAAAGACAGGCAGACATCTTTCTGCACTACTGGGGAGAAGACCTGGCTGTGGGGGTGTCCTGCTGCAGTCGAGACTGGGGAAAGCTGAAAGAATTACCTTTCCACTGGCAGAGGCAGTCCTATCTGAAAAAGCTGAGAATTCCAGGCAATGACCCCGGCTTGAGAAGGCAAGCGTTCCTTTTTATTGGAGTTACGCCAAGAGAGCCACATTCACAGAGAGAAGAATCTGAACAGATAAGGTAATTACCTAACTGGGGGAGCTGTGTGTGTGCACGAAAGTATGCAGTCAGTTTAGAAAAATGAAAGTCCCGTGCGTGTCTTTATCAAGTGCTAATGTTGCAATTTAAGTTCTGTTCTTCGCCACTATAATTGCAGTGTGTCATTGAAAATGCTTTGATTGTTCCCTTTTATTGCTGTAAAAATGAGATCATGCCTAAATGCAAATTTTATAATACAGAAAATATTTGAAAACAGACGGGTGGTTTATTTTCTATTTACCATTACAATGCCAATGATGTGGGGAGATTTTTAAAAAGTGCAATGGTCATTTTAAGACAGATGTGTGTATGTCAGAATCAGTATGAATAATTGTGAATGACTGTAGTATAACTTGTTGGAGGTACATGAGCCAACGGGAAGAGAGACTCTCTGAACATAGCTCCCTACCGTATATAAGGTAGTGGAAATTACCACAAGACTACCACATATAGCTCTCTGTCGTAAATAAGTCAGTGAGTTTGCCCATGGTGGCGCACCAACACTATCCCTGGAAATTGTGGTTTCCCTAGAATGCAGGTCTGAGGTCTCTCTAGTGATCACACGAAAAATCTAAGCGAAGATAAGGGATTCTGGACATTGGGGCCACAAATAAAACAAGGGAATTATGCTCACCAAAATACCACCAACCACGTATACCAAATATGCAGGTCTGGGTGCTGAAATAATGCATGTCCATTGTATTATTGTTGCACATGGCCAAATCTGAATACAAAGAGTGATTATTGCTAAGTTATTTCTCGGCGGTAATAAAATACCGTCAGGCCCCAAATCTCCACAAAATACCCTACATATTTATGGTGCGTTGCAGGCCGGGAAAGTGATCATAGAGTACCTACTGGGCGTGGCAAGCGTGTCTCACACTGCCATTTGCACATTAAAGGGAACCCATTTTATAATAGCAGTGTGCCACTAAAAACGAATTTCAGAATGTCACAAAGGGAAACCACATTCTCAGATCTAGTGCAATATTTAGAGGCAAAGTTATTTGCACATGGGAATTGGTCTTCGAACAGTACCTTAGAATGGAGTAACCGCATTCAGGGTGAGGTGCAGAAAGAAAAACTAGACAATATTTTTGCAGAAGGCAGCATAATTCAGGTCTGCCTTACAAGATTATTGAATGCAGCCGATAAAAGTGCAGAGAAAGACTGTTTAATACGGCTATGCGGCAAAATATGGTTTATTTTAAACAAGTCACTGCGAATGCAAGAGAATGATACTCAGCTAATTAACAGGTTAAAGACTGAATTAGATGGGGCAAGTAAAAATCAGGAAATGTTGAGAGCAGAATTGGATGTATGCCAAAAAGACATGCAATTAAAATGCAGAGACTTTGATACTCAGTTATCCAAAAGCAAGAAACAATTTGAAGATAGTGAGCAAGAATTGACACACTTAAAAGCCTTAGTGGATCACATTAGGCAGGATAAAGATGAGGTTGTTTCAGAAATGCAGATTTTACAAAAAGAACATTGCGAAAAAGAAGGTGATCTCCAGAGTGTAGAACAAGAAATGATTAAAATGATTCAAGAAAGAGACAAGAGAAATAAAGAGTTCAATGAATGCCAAATGCAAATGTGCGATATGCAGGAGGCAATTAATAAAATGAGTGATGAAAATAATTATTTGCATGATGAAGCCAACAGACTCCTTAAAAAGTGTAAGGACTTAGAACAGCAAATGTGCATTCCCAGGTCACAGGAGAGGCGGCAGGGTACCACATTCAATGGAGTGGAGGTGAATTCTAGCTCTGCCCAAAGAGCTAGTGCCCCAGTGACTGGGCCGGTGACTGAACTTGGTTGCAGCGCCCTTGGGGGATTTGATACTCCCATTGGGGGCAGCCACCAATCTCATACACCTGAAAACAGGATTGAATCACAAAATAGTGCAATTCCATGCATTGCAACAAGTAGCCCCATAAAAATAATGAAATCCATTAAAGCCCTGATCAAACCATTTAAAAAGGGAGGTGAATGCTGCATTGAGGATCACTTAGAAGCGGTGCATGACATTTTTAAAGCGCTCCAGATACCTAAGGAACAGTACAGACAATATTTTCATTTAACTTTAGATGCCCCGACGGCCAGCATCATAAGGGGATTAAATGAACAGCAGAATATGACATGGCTGGAGTTTGAAAAAGAAATTAGGCGCCATTTTTCTCCTTTTCAGTCATTGCAGGAGGCAAAGAAAGTTGCGTACACTATTACTGCTGGACCTAATACATCACCTCGCCAATTTTTACAAGACTTAAAAAGAGCATTCTCTCGCTTTGATGTATCTTTTGACTCAAATTCCAATGAGTTTAAAACCGCATACTTCTATGGGCTACAGAAAGACATCATATCCCAATTGGTCCGTGAATTTGACCGTGACAAGTCCCTTGAATGGATTGTACATCAAAGCACCAAGCTATATGAGGTACTCTATTGTCAGGGTAGAGAAAGTGATAAAATGAAAGATACCAGGCCTAAATCTAAAGAACCCTCAGCCACAGTAATGGAAATCAGGTCAGCCAAAATGTCCCTTGAGTCTGCTCAAAGCCAAGGTAAAAATAATGTGACACCTGAACAAAGGGGTAATCAACAAAGATCGCCATTTACTGTACCAATGTTCCAATCACATGATCCTAGTAATAGAGAGAGCTACATCAGCCCTAGATATTTAGGAGATAGACCCCGGGTAAGATACCGGTCTGATATGGCAGGTATGAACAATAACCAGAGACAAAATCAAGATCAAAGAAATGATGGTCCCTACCAGTCATTGGGGACACAGAGCAGATTTGATCCCAGCACCATGATATATGGTAATCAGGATAGGCCCCGATATGTGGATCGATTTACTGATAATGGAAATCAACATAGGGGCCAGTACCCACAATCTGAGAGACAGGACATGAGGCAAAACGTGAACTACAGTCCACGCCAGTACAATGATTCCCCACCAGGGGATTATAATCAAAGGATGGGTGCAACCCGCTCCCCTCCACAAATGAATCAAGAGTTCAGAAACCATCCCAACCGGTATCAATCACCTGAGAGGTATCAGAATAGATCCAATCAGGGGGAAAACAACCAATATCGACCTAGGCCACAGAAAGAGGATCCTAGAGAGGTGGAAAGGTTCCAATGCCTTGAGGCCCAAGTGAAAATGTTAGCTGAGCAAATAGGAAAGCTCTATACAGCGCAAAAACAACCTTCCAAAGAGGGGGCTGATGGCCATAGCAATGACCGGGGGGCTTCCGAAAAGTGACTAAGTACTCATGATAACTGCAGTGTCAAAATGACAGATTGCTCTGATATAATTTTGCATAACGACTCTGAGATGTCTAATGGATTAAAAATGAAAGTACCAGTAAATGAAATTGTGACAGAAAGTGCAAATACTTCTAAAAAAGAGGTACGGTTTAACTTAGAGCTAAATAAAACAGTAAAGGTTTGCACAAATGAAAAAGAAACATTAGGAATTCCAAAAGAACAAAGGGACAGATTTAAGAAAATTGACTCATGCATGGGGAATACCAGTGAACAGGGAGTAAGTGGGGATGCCATAGCTCCTTCCCTGGGCAAGCAAAACAATTACCAAACACAGACAGAAAAAGGAAATACTCACAAGGAGGGTACAAGTCAATCACCTGAAAAATTCTTTGAGCCACATATTTTTGAAGAGGCTGAAAGGGCTGGTATTACACTAAATGATCACAAATGCACAGAATTAAAAAATGACAAATTGCTGAATGATGTTGTGACACATGTTCAGTTGGAAGGTTGTAATGTGGTCTCTGATGTTACCCAGATGGATGGGCGAACGGTGGCCACACTCCAAAAAACCTCTGAACATGGAGAAATGAATAAAATATCTCGCACAGAAATGGGTAAAAAGGAGGGAAAAATGTCTTTTCATTTACCAATGTGCTTAGCCAAAAGTGAAAAAGGCCTGAGAAAGGTGAGCCCTGAAATCAGTAAGAATTCACATTTCTTATGTGTATTAGAGGAAGTTGAGGACAGATATTATGCACCCATCACTGTAGAAGAAAAATGCCACACCTTTGCTATGATTGACACTGGCGCACAGGCCACAATTATGTCCAAGGAGCTGGTAAAGAGTATCAATGAAGGGAGGCCTCCACAGAGTCAGATCACAGTGAAGGCAAATCAAGGCCCAGTGCATAACTTTAATGGGGAGGAGGTGCCCATCATAGGTGTAACTGAGGTTGACATAAAAATAGGAAAGCACAGAATGAAACAAGAGGTATTGATCACATCTATTAGTGAAATTCCATTTCTGATGGGGACAGATTGCCTGAAAAGATTGTCTCCTCTCATAGATGGGGTGAATGGAGTGCTGTGGTCCTTAACCAAAAAACCATTGAGGCCTAAGAAACTAAAATCACAAAACAGCAATATAAAAGAATGTCACACCGTTGCCAAAACAAAGGATGCTGTGGAGGTATATCTACAGAATAGCTGCATACCTAGTGTCACTGTTATATTAAGGTGTCAAGACAAAGATCAGGGCGACAATGAAAAACTACCTGTACAAATATACTTGGACCCAAGGAAAGATTGGCAGACTGCCATAGACGAACACACATTACGTTTCTATTTAAAAGAGAATACATGCAAACAGAATATTGTTCCTAAAACAGATTCAGAAAAACACATTACCACTCTGGCAGAGATACACATGGAAGATGAGCAACCATGGGTTCACGCTGGTATAAATGATTATCTTAAAACAATAAAAGCCACTTTAGCGCTTGAACATGAAAGGAGTTTCATTAATGAGAAATTGTTGCAAAAAATTATGGAGAGGGAAGAAATCCCGAAATTTAGGATTAAAAACCAATATGTTTCTGGGTTGGACAGTCCAGACTTTGAAAACCGAATTACAGGCAGATGCATGCTTAAAATTAGCATTGGGCAGAAAGCAATTTACCATAATGTATGGATAGTGAGTGGAGCACAAAATGAATTTTACATGGGCAATGACATCATGCACAGAATGTGTATGGTGTTAGATTTCCTTAATCAAAAAATATGGTCGCGCCTAGGTGGGCCGGCGCCTGAATTTGAAGACAAAAGAAGGGCTTATCATTGTGCACAACTAGTTCCTTATGCAGTCGAATTACAGATGAGGAAAAATACTATTGTTCCTGCATTTACAAAACAGTTTGCAATAACACTGAAATGCAAAAATGGACAGCAGATGAAAGGCTCTGATGCATTTGTATGCCTGAATGAATCCATAAAACAGCAAGGCCTGGATTATGAATACATTCCATTGGTAGACATTGGTGAGGGATCTGTAAAAATCATGGTGAATAATAAAGGTTGTCAGGATATTCATTTAGAGGAAAACTCCCCATTAGGAATGGCCATACAAAAATCACATTATACGGCAGATTTAAATAACATGGTGATTGGGAATATTCCTGAAAAATATGTAGATGCCAAGGGCGAGTTGCCAGAACACCTGGACTCTCAGCCCAAAGGAATGTTTAAAATTCATTCTGTGTATCCTTATGATTCAAATGAGACAGTGTGCTGCCATCAAGAGGATTGCATAATATTTAATTTAAATGAAAATGAAACAGGAAATCAGCCCATTGAAGTGGAAGCTGATATGCCAAAATATTTGAAAGTGGCAGCTCTACAAAAAGACACAGCCACACAGTTAGAGGAAAGCGCTGAGATTCCTTTACCAGAAGAGTTTCCAGAATTTTCCAGAATGGTAGAAGAGCAGATCTCCTTAGCGGATGCATGTAACAGCGATGAGGATCGACGCACTCTGAGGGAAATATTTATGGAGTTTAAGGATGTATTTGCAAAAGATGCTTATGATTGTGGTTTAACTGATTTACATGTGGCCACACTACCAGAAGGTTGTAGCAGAAATCCAGTGTTTGTACGCCAGTATAGACTACCGCTGGCATGTTTAGAATCATTGGCAGAGATTATTCAAAATTTGGAATCACGGGGAATAATTAGGCCCATTCATAGCACATCCAATACGCCTATTTTAGGTGTGTTAAAGCCAAATGGTCAATGGCGGCTGTGTGCAGACTTAAGAGAGTTAAATAAAAGAGTACCAGTATCTAGATGGCCACTACCATTCATTGATCAGGGCCTAGCTCAGATACATGGTTCAAATGTATTTACCACGTTAGATCTCACATCTGGATATTGGTGTGTGCCATTGGCAGAGGAGATACAACACCTATTTTCCTTTACATTTGACAGGACTCAATATGCCTGGCTTAGAGCTCCGTTCGGGTACATCAATAGTGGGAGTGAATTTGGCATATTTTTGAGAAAGGCCATGCCGGATGCAGCGGAAAGAGGGACAATAGTTTATGTGGATGATGTCTTGATAAAAAATGAAAACCTTAAAAGCCATTTTGATGAAATAAGACATGTGCTTGGCCAATTGCAGAAAGCAGGCGCCAAAGTATCTTTGCAAAAAGCACAATGGTGCAAGAAAAAAGTGAACTTTCTAGGGCATGAAGTGACTGAACATGGGCTAAATCCACAAAGGAAGAAAATAGAGGCCATACAAAGATTAAAAGATCCTAAAAATGTGAAAGGAGTAAAAAGTTTATTGGGGATGACAGGCTATAACAGAAAGTTCATTGAGAATTATGCAGAAATCACTCAACCATTGACTAAACTGCTTAAACTAAATACTCCCTGGAGATGGGAAAGAGAGCAGTCTGATGCAGTGGCTAGATTGAAGGAATGTCTTGTAAAGGCACCATGTTTAGCATACCCCATAAAGAACAGGGATTTCTTTATAGAAATAGGATTTTCTGAACATTGTATGTCAGCAGTGTTATCACAAAAACACGATTTGAATCACAAAACCATTGCATATGCAAGTAAGGCATTTTCCCAAGTTGAAATGAAATTTAATGGATGCGAAAAGGCCCTATTAACCACTGTGTGGGCGCTACAACATTTCCGCCCCATTGTTCAGGGAGAAAAGGTGATTATTGAAACAAATCATCAACCTTTGCAATTTTTAGAGAGTAAAAGAATTAGATCAGGCAATCTAGCGCAATCCAGAATCACTTCTTGGACGCTGGCATTACAAGGTTTTCCAGTAGAAGTAAGATATGGACAAAATAAAAAGAGCCCAATTGCTCAAGGGTTAGCTGACTTACATGACTGTGCAGCTGAACAAATAACAAATGAAATGGATGTGGAAGCTAGTTTACAGGAATTTGAACAATCACCACACAAAGCTTTTGATGAAAAAACATGCAAGGATTTGCCAACTGTATACGTGGATGGTTGTGCTTTTCACATTGAAAATGACAGTAATAAACAATTAGTGGCAGGAATAGGAAATGTCTGGTTGAAATGTGAAGGCGTTCCTAGTATAGGGATGAGGATTGGAGATAGGAGCGGTCAGGTGGCGGAATTGGCAGCCATATATAAAGCAATTGCTACTGCAGTTGATAAAAAGTTCAGTGAAATTGTCCTGGTGACTGATTCTGACTATGCACGGAATAGCTTTGTGGAGTATTTGCCTGGTTGGAAAGCAAGAGGCATGGTTACATACAACAAAAAGCCACTTAAACATGGAAAAATGATACAAGCCATAGACAAATTGGTGTCAAAAAATAATTTGACAATATACTGGAGAAAAATTCGTGGGCATTTAAAAACACCAGGAGAGGATAAGGAGGGAAATGATAAGGCAGACCATCTGGCTAAGATTGGGGCTGTGATGGGAGAATTGCTACCTATTGATTATTTAATGGGTGAAATACAAATTGATGCAGTCACACGTTCTAAAGCACCAAAGGAGGTAGATCAACCGGTGGTGCAGTGGAGTCATGACACGCCAGACCAAGATTTGATTGAGGCACAAAAGAATGATCAAATTTTGGGAATCTATTATAATCATTTGATGGATCCTGAACAAAATCCTTTAACAGAAAATGATTGTATGGGAAAAGAAGAGTTGAGGGTGCTATTAAAGAACAAAAAACGAATTAGATTACAGGATGGACTCATGATTAGAGAGTCCATAACAGGGCAAATACAGTGGGTAGTACCCCTTTCATTCAGAGGACTAATGCTACACCATGCACATGATGCCATAATTGCAGGCCATAGAGGTTCACAAAAGACATTAGAAATACTAAAAGATTATGCTTACTGGCCACATATGTCCCAAGATGTGGAATTATATACTAGAGGATGTCTAGTATGCGCCCAATTTAAACCTGCTTCACCAATGCATAGAGCACCATTGATGAAAAGAGGCCTAACTCTCCCATGGTCAGATTTGCAAATAGACTATGTAGGTCCTTT
Source organism: Ambystoma mexicanum (assembly GCF_040938575.1). Classification (NCBI taxonomy): domain Eukaryota; kingdom Metazoa; phylum Chordata; class Amphibia; order Caudata; family Ambystomatidae; genus Ambystoma; species Ambystoma mexicanum. The sequence continues at coordinate 62,512,177 of NC_090928.1, forward strand.
AAAAAGGTCGAGCAGGGGACACCGCTATATTCTGAGTGTGGTATGTTTGATGTCAAAATGGATTGAGTGCATTCCCGCACCAGATTGTAGTGCGCAAACAGCAGCCACATTGCTGGTGAACCATGTGTTCTCAAGGTTTGGGTTGCCACAAAGAATTGAGTCAGACAGAGGAAGTCATTTCACAAGTACTCTAATGAGCAAGGTATGGCAAATACTAGGTGTGAAAAGGAAACTACATATCGCATATCGGGCGGCGTCTTCAGGTACAGTTGAAAGAAGCAATAGGTCTGTTGTGGACATTTTAAAGAAATTTGTGGCAGAAGCAGGTTCCAGCTGGGATTTGCGTTTACCATTGGTTTTGATGGCAATCAGGTCGACTCCTGCCAAAGCATCAGGTGTTAGCCCCCATGAGGTCTTAACAGGTAGGAAAATGGTGTTACCACAACACCTACTATACAGAACACATGAGCAAACTCTAGTGAGTGCATCCACAGTTCATGAATATATTGATGAACTGAGGAGGCATTTGCAACATGCATTTGCTTTTGTGCAGAGAAATCTGGAAAGAGCTGCTGACAGTGCTAAGTCATATTATGACAAAAAGACATCAGTAAAGGAATACAATGTAGGGGATCAGGTGTACAAGTTTCATTTTGGAAAAAGTAAACAGAAAAATTCTAAATTTCTGGCAGCCTGGCAGGGGCCATTTCAAATTATAGATAAAGTCTCTCCTGTAGTGTATAAAATTTTGAAAAATGAAGGTGAAACAGCAATAGAGCAGTTTGTCCATGTAAATCAAATCAAACCATGCCATCCCAGACATGAGATCAGGCAGCTTGAGCATGTGGAAACGGATAGAGTCCATTGAGAAAATAAATGGGTGTAATCAGGAGGCAGTGACAAAGAAGTTAAAAAAAAAGTTGATTGTTATGATGGCACATAAACACTGTAATATATGTGAAAATATATAATATAAATAAATAAATAAATAAATATATAATATAAATAAATAAATAAATAAATGCACATATAACGGAAGCTCGTGGTTGGTGTACAGAGAGAAAGTGTATTAAATATTGAATGCTGTTTTATATGTGTTTGTTTTCTTTTAACTTGTGTTTAATTTCAGAAAAAAGAAAAAAAAAAAAAGAAGTATTTTTACCAAGCATGTTTTATTTTTGGCAAAAAGGTGGAAATTAGTATTGTGCTATGTACTTAATCTGTTTATTTTCTATTTTGATTTAGACAATTAACATTATTTGATCGGAGGTTCCGGGATCAGAGGCCACGGGAGACGATGGAGTCCTGGAGTCCCCTGGATGAAGACCAAAAGATGCCTGCCTCCAGGTGGAGGTGAAGACAAAATAACCGGAATACCAAAAGAGATGAATACTGTGGATTCAAGATTGCCAAGATGAAAGAGTACTCGAATGAACCGAATAACATCGCTGGTCGGGACATACCAAAAGAGACAAAGCAAAAGTTCCGGCATATGAAGTTCCACGTATTTATTATTTTAATTATTTATTTTAACTTGTTATATTACTTATTTGTTTTAGTTAGTTGTTTTATTTCATTGTTTTTAATTGACTTGGAAAATTTAAACTTAAAGTAATGCCACTTCCACTGAGAAGGCAAATGTGGAACATTTTATGAACTGATGGACTCAGATGAAATGTTAATTGCAAATTTTCATTGATGCACATGAATATTCATTTTGTTGGATTGCTATATTGTAAAAATAAAAATAGAACAAGTTGTTTTTAGGAATTGGCTTGGATTATAGCCAAGTTCTAAAAACAAAAGGAGGGTATATGTAAGGATATTTGGCATGTTACAGCACAAGTAGCATTACAGCACTACTGCACAAGTAGCATTACAGCACTACTGCACAAGTAGCATTTTTTTTTTTGCAGCACCACCACAAGGGTGCGGTGCATTGCTATATGGGTTAGCAGATTAACAAGGAAAGACAGGCTATTCAGTCAAAAAACGATTTTAATATATAAGATGCAAAGCTATTTTACAGTTAAAAGCACACGTGTTCATTTAAAAATGCACACTATTTTTCACCTGAAATGCCTATATTGCTAGAGACACATTTGAAAATTAACAGCTAACATATTAACAATTAACCTGACTAATAAAACCTTATTTTAATATAACCCACTAATAAAATGTGTTCTCTACTGCAGAATTAGGCATACTTTGAAAACCATTTAAATGAGTGTGCAGATTTTTCTCTTCTCTGCCTGATTATCCGTGTTGTTGTGCACAGTAACGGCAGGAAGGAGGAAGTCAGATTTGCAACAATTGCAAATGTATAAGCGAAGCTATTGTTGAAAAGTAGGAGGATGAGAGATGATGGATTTCATTGGAACACGTCATAAAGAGGGCTGAGAGGAAAGTTTTAGTGGGCAGTAGCAGGGAAAAAGACAGGCAGACATCTTTCTGCACTACTGGGGAGAAGACCTGGCTGTGGGGGTGTCCTGCTGCAGTCGAGACTGGGGAAAGCTGAAAGAATTACCTTTCCACTGGCAGAGGCAGTCCTATCTGAAAAAGCTGAGAATTCCAGGCAATGACCCCGGCTTGAGAAGGCAAGCGTTCCTTTTTATTGGAGTTACGCCAAGAGAGCCACATTCACAGAGAGAAGAATCTGAACAGATAAGGTAATTACCTAACTGGGGGAGCTGTGTGTGTGCACGAAAGTATGCAGTCAGTTTAGAAAAATGAAAGTCCCGTGCGTGTCTTTATCAAGTGCTAATGTTGCAATTTAAGTTCTGTTCTTCGCCACTATAATTGCAGTGTGTCATTGAAAATGCTTTGATTGTTCCCTTTTATTGCTGTAAAAATGAGATCATGCCTAAATGCAAATTTTATAATACAGAAAATATTTGAAAACAGACGGGTGGTTTATTTTCTATTTACCATTACAATGCCAATGATGTGGGGAGATTTTTAAAAAGTGCAATGGTCATTTTAAGACAGATGTGTGTATGTCAGAATCAGTATGAATAATTGTGAATGACTGTAGTATAACTTGTTGGAGGTACATGAGCCAACGGGAAGAGAGACTCTCTGAACATAGCTCCCTACCGTATATAAGGTAGTGGAAATTACCACAAGACTACCACATATAGCTCTCTGTCGTAAATAAGTCAGTGAGTTTGCCCATGGTGGCGCACCAACACTATCCCTGGAAATTGTGGTTTCCCTAGAATGCAGGTCTGAGGTCTCTCTAGTGATCACACGAAAAATCTAAGCGAAGATAAGGGATTCTGGACATTGGGGCCACAAATAAAACAAGGGAATTATGCTCACCAAAATACCACCAACCACGTATACCAAATATGCAGGTCTGGGTGCTGAAATAATGCATGTCCATTGTATTATTGTTGCACATGGCCAAATCTGAATACAAAGAGTGATTATTGCTAAGTTATTTCTCGGCGGTAATAAAATACCGTCAGGCCCCAAATCTCCACAAAATACCCTACAGTTCTCATTTCAACCAGAATAGCCTGTTGGCTGTAGTAAACAATCCAAGTAAAATAATCTTTATGTCATGGTCCTATTTTAAGAAGAAGAAGATATTAATGGACAAAGGGTTTTCCCATCACCCAACTTTCTCTTGCATTGATCTGCGAGTGAAAACATTTCTGCGCTGGAGCTCTTGTGATGATTTTTTTAGTGTACGCCGCATTCTGATACAACAGGGAATAGCCTGAATAGCCTGGGACTTTCATTTCTTGCTTAATGAAATGCAGGCTACCACTACTCCAAATAATATCTGATATCATTAAATCATGAACAATATACTTTGGGTAGAACTGGGTTGCTTGTCCTTGCATGGCTAAACCCAATAATGTAGCAGGCCTAGTTTAATTGCATCAGAGGCATAACCCAATCCATATTCTAAGGACATCGGGAGTGGAGGGGCATTCTCGATTTTTCTTGATCTGTATTGGCTTGGTATTGGTGATACTACTGCACTATAAAAAGTCGCTCGAAGAGGTTTTCCTGCATAGATGTAGACAGGCATTTTCAGGGATAAATAACACAACTTCTATCCAAACCTTAACGGTGCGCCATTCACCTGGGACATCGTCATTGCCTCATTTCTGATGTGTGGACGCCATTTTAAATTATTAGAGAGTTTAACTTCCAGGGACCCGAATTGATTAATCCACTCTCACTCCCCCTGGAGCCATCACTGAGTGAGATCTTCCGCAAGAATTGATGATGAACATAGTCATGAATTTAGTTACGTTATGTTTCAAATCTCAAGTAACCCTGTAGTCGAGCAATCCCTTAACCAGCATCTGCAAAGATGATGGCGTTCATGCCAGCAATACCACAAGGTCAGCATTAACCAGTGCACAGATGTTTTGCCCTCCCATATTAGGAGGATTAGAAGTTATTATTCAAATTCAAGGAATTAACACATGCATTAAACAAGCATTGGCAATGCCAACAGTTTGGGCTTTTGTGTAGGCATGAGAAAAGCATGATGGCAACGCTTGATTAAAGACAGCTCAAAGAGTTCCCATGAGGAGTTGTTTTGGGGAGGGAGGGGTAGGAACTGGGTGGGACTGGCCATAGGGATTTGCATGGCTATGGGCAGTTAATGGGTGGGCTCATCACCAAACAACGCCTACAAGCTGTGTGTCTCTCCTCATATGCCCTTTCTCCCTATCTGTACTATAAGACAATAATTTAGGCATATAGGTGTTTCACTCCCCCCTTACATCTCACACATCTACATCGCTCAGGTCACAAAAAATTATTTGAGATTCGTGTAGGGTTGTTTACACTTTTGAGGGCCAATTCCAATTCCTCTTTTTAAGCCCTCTTTTGGGTCCCCACTACTCTACAAAATGACCGCCAGAACACTCACCTCTGCTAGTCTGGTTGGAAGGCAAGAGGGCTAGACGTAATGAGGTCTGAGGACGAAGCAAAAGGTTGATACACAATGAAGCAATAGGGTATACACAAGGTAACAAGGTGCTTGATGATATCCATCAGAAGCAACGTGTGTTGCGAAAAGGACAGTATTTAAACTGCCGGCGACATGTGACGTCGCAACGTGCGCCTCCGGGCATTCCGTATCCGACGTTCTGCGTTCCAGCGTTTCCCTGGCAAACTCCAGCTGGAACGCAATGCAAAATTACAGGCAAGTGTCTTTGTCGGAAACCACGGAGCAGACCATAATGGGGGAGAACCATGCCATCTGGATGAGTGTATGGGACGTGTAGGAAAAGAACGTTGAGCCCTATTAGCGGAACGTGCACCAAATGAAGCATCTGAAACAGTTGAAGTACCTTTAGGGGTTGAGGAGGGCTGGTGAATCCTAACAGTCAGGCCTTGTTTTTCTGATCACAGAGTTCGACGTCATTGTCCTGCAATATTTTGTGTAACTCTGTGACTTGCGTGTAAAGAATCCGCTTCAACCGGAAGAGATGTGTCCACTTTTCATCCAAAACAAAGACGAGCAAAACTCGAGGTCGGGTTCAGGCGCAAAGATACTCCAAAGATCCGGAGTCAAACCCCACTTTGGCATGGAAGGGGACAGTGAAAGTCCACGCAGCCTCTGCCTTGACTGCTTCTTCACCTTGAAGAGCTGACACGTTAAAGCAAGCGAGCTGAGAGAGTTCCCAGAGGAGGGGTTTAGCACAGGCAGAGGCAGGAATGGGTGGGAATAGCCATAGGGACAAGCATGACCATGGGCAGGGCATGGAATAAGTGGGCTCATAGCCAAACAACACCTAAACACAAAGTGTGTCTCCTCATATGTCATTTTTCTGGGTAACTCGTCATTTTCCCTTCGTCCCAATGTGTATTTGAATCTGGATTTTAATGCAATAGTTTGTGCTTTATAGGTGTCTCAAGTGACACTTACCCTCGCAAACTAAACAAGGGATGTCTCTGCATAGATGTGGAGCCTTGTGAGAATTCAGCCTACTGGCCACATCAGAGAGTTTGAGATGCAACTCAAGCAAAATGAACCCTAGCAGGCACAGCCTCCCATGTCACCTATTGCTGCCATCCATGAACCCAGGCCCTGCCTGTACCTATTAAGAATCAAATAGCTGTCTCCACAGTGTGTCTTCCAGCCTGCCACATGTCATGTTATGTGCCCTCAACACACAGAACCGCCCACTCCCACTTTGGTTGTTTCTTGACAGGCCGCATTTGTCGAACTGTGGCCTGTCGGGAATAAGCGCTTGCAATTACCCCGCGCATGTGGATGGAGCAACCCGGAAGTGGGAAGTGGTGGTCATCGGAGACGGGTACGGTTGAGAGGGGAATTGTTAAGGAAACAGGAGGTGTGGAGTGACAGACAGGAAGGGGAGCAGGATAGTTGGGAGAGCAGGCGTTGCGATGGTGACTCCTGCAGAACACAGGACCATGAAATGGGGAGATAGTTAACGACAACTGCACCGTCCTCTGACCAACTAGCCCCTTACAAATGTATCTGTATTGCCCCCGGACTCTGCGTCGTGTACATTCTTGTTCTGTCTTTTTGGTATGTTGGGCGCCCTTAATACTCTGTATTCTGGGTCAGTGATGCGTGATATAAATATAAAGAAGAGGGCAGGGGGTGGGGGGGGAAATGGAGGTTGCCAGGGTCTCTCACACATTGGATTAGGGCTAGGAGGGGGGAGCGGGAACAATAATAAGATGAGCTTCAAAATACTTTAATTACCCCAAAAATCTGGAAGCAACGTCTCTCTGTGTCAAACAATGCCCTTGTTTAAATAAAAGAAAATGTAAAAACTAGAAAAGAAAGAGTCCTAGGGGTTGTTGGCGTTCTCTTAGCCGTGCCGGTACAGAACACTGCGGAGACTCACAAAAGTGCATTCACCTCAGATGGTCCTCAGTAGGAAAAAAAAATATGCAGGCTGGAAAAAATTGTAAAACTTGCCCTTATAAGATAGAAGGACTGAAGTCTGTTTAATCGGCATTTTGAGAAAGTCGGCTCTTTAGAGGTTAGCAAATCCATCAGCACTAACACATAAAATTCAATATACTCAAGGAATAGACTTGAATATATTTTCCTCCGCTCGCAAATTATCACAAGCAGCACATTCTGGTTAAAAATTGTCACGGAAAGACGATTACTCCTGCAATGCTGATAACCTTCTCTACAATCCACTTACAATTTCCATTTTGAAGTTCGTATGTCTTAGGTAAATTACAGTGTTGCTGATTTTTCAGCTCATGTCTGTGCCAAAGAGAATTTCCTTCTTTTTTTCTTGTACATAATTAGAATGCAGTCACAAATCCCAGCCGGTTGCTCTGGCGTAAATTAGAGATGCTTCTGCGGAAAGGGAAATTACATTGCCTAAACGTATTGCTCAGGGGTTTGATAACCCGAGAAATGTTTCATTCATTTCTGTTGTATGCATTAATCAATATTTAAAATGTTTTGTGAAACAATATATTTATGGCTTCCTTTGGATAAAAAAAGACACTTTATTCATTAACTCTGATAGTTTTTCAATATTATTTTTTTTATTTCATTATGTTTTATATTTCAGTGCACAAATGTAATCTGAGCAGACATGATTGCCATCTATGGGGAAAATATTGTGGCACGGCTAAGGTCCGCTGTCTTATTTTTTACATACAATATTTTGGGCAACCTTGCCCTAGAACAGTGCTATTTTGAATTTTACAGCTGGGGTACATTCCCTCGAGGATGCGATCGATCAGTGGGCCTTCCTGGGTGGCAATTTATAAGGGATTGTGGTGCAAAGGAGAAAGATGGTGTATATCAAGGTTGTGGGCCGTGGGATGCTGTACAGTGGATATGACATGCCACATTGGCCGGATTCACAGAATTCATTGTGTGCTGATAACATACATACAGAAGAGAGGGCCACTCTGTAGCCACAGTGGTCTGCCCCGGGGATGACATACCAGTTGGGGGGCACAAGAACCTATATTCACAACAAAACAAAGGTACTGGTATGTCCAGGGTTGGCCAATGTGAAGTATAAATGAATTAGAAACATTCACCCGGTCTTAACCCATATAACCGCACTGGTTATCAATGTTGTATGCAATTGTGTGTACTAAAACACTCCTTGAATACAAACATAAGAATTTTTTGAGAATGATAATAAAACTTTATATCAAAAAGGTGATGCATATAATAAAATCCAACATATAAGAACATATACAATCAAATAACATACATTTCATATTTGTGGATAGTGTATAGAAACATTCAAACAATCAAAATAAGAAATAGTACATGAAAGAAAAACATAAAACAATTCTCAATATTGACAAAAAGCCAGTTATTTGTCAATAGGATGCTTGATTTAAACTGAAAACAAGAAATAGGTCCAACTACAAATCTATTTCAATTAATGCTGAAAGTGTTCTTGCTGGAAATTTCAAAAAGTAAAGCAAGTAAGCAGTATTCTTTTGCAATTATAATAAATTCCCAAGAATAAAGTTACTATGTGTCGGGATAGGGTCTGCCTATTAATTGTGTGCTGAAACCTGACTTTCTGCACTTTTTAGCATGCAAAACTCCATGCACTGATTAATGGATCGGACATTGCAGGACTTTTTGGGACTTCGTGTGGGTCCATGACGACTTTGCGTGCAGTCGAGGGCTTTGCATGACACACTACGCAAAGTGTGGGACGGGCCGGCGCAAAGACACAAATAGGGGGCGGAACGCGCATAATTCCCATTCTCCATGCAAAATGAGGAAGAACAAGGGACTTGCCACACGAAGAAATCGCATGCCCAGTCAAGCTCAAACCCAACCAAATTCATGGATTTCAACGTGCAACTTCACGTTGGGAAAAGTCATACACAAACCTTGTGATAGGAAATGCAAAGTACAACGCACAAGGAACTAATGGATTTAAACCACGCAATGCACACCATTCAAACGTTGCTCAGCCACGATGCATGCAGGTATACTGGTAGCCATCATGCATGGACATAGAAAGAGGAGGATGAGTATTGTGAGGAATAGGATCTTCCTATCACATGCCACACTCTTTGGGATGCCAAACAACCAGGTGTATGCCAGGTACAGGTCCCCCCATGACATCCTAGACCTGGTCAGGGAGTGGGAGGAAGACCTTGCATCATCCACCATCTGCCCCCATGCCCTCAACCCCCTGAAGAAGGTTCTGACAGCCCTACATTTCATAGCCACAGGCTCCTTTCAGCGCACCACTGCCATTGTTGTGGGCATATCTTCACACGACCCCTCCTCCTCATCCTCGACGCTATGGGCATGTCCTACACCAACTACGCCGACGACACCCAGATCCTCCTCACCCTCACTGGTAACTATGACACTGACTCCTTGACCCTCAACAACCTCTACAACACCACCTAAGCCTGGATGGCAGACAATGGACTATGCCTCAACTCCGACAAGACTGAACTCCTCCTGGTCAGTTCCCCCGACACGCTAAAAAATCTAGATTCCCAATTCAGTCACTTCACCATCGACACCATTAAAATACCTGTCTCAGATTTTGTCAAAACTCTTGGAGTCTACCTGGACCCCTGCCTATCTATCCATGGATAGACAAGTCAATGCAATAGCCTCTGCAGCTGCATATCATGCTAAACTAATCAATGCAGTCAGGCCCTTTCTCTCCAAAGAGAACTGCACTAACATAGCCAGAGCCATCACTGGCTCTAGGCTAGACTATTGCAATGTACTCTTTCTAGGAACCTCCAATAAAAACCTAGAGAGGCTACAAGTCACTCAGAATAATGCTCTCAGGGCAGCCCAAGGCATTGCTAAAAGAGAACACATTTCTGAGGCCAGAAAATTAGCCCACTGGCTCCCAATAAAGAAAGGGATTGTCTTGAAAGCTCTGACATTGACCCACAAGTGCATTCACTTCACTGCTCCTGCCTACCTCTCACAAAGGATCCACCCCGTCTCCACTACAAGGCCAACCAGATCCCTGTATACCAACATGCTCTCTGTGCCACTAGTAAAAAGAGCCAGAGCGGGTGGATCCAGCTTCCCTTATCTGGCACCCAACCACTGGAATGCCCTACCTCCCACAATCCAAGGTGAGGCCTCCCTCAATGCCTTTCGCTAAACTATGAAAACCATTCTCTTCACATAAGGTCCTTCACATCAGCATGAACACTTAACATATGACCCACTGCATAAGCTGTAATATAATGACCAAGTGCAATACCTGTAACATCAGTATTATGTTTTGTAGTATTCATAATGTGTCAACGACTGCTACCATTCCTGTACCTGTGTAACTAAGCTCTTGCAAGTAACAGCGCCTCAATGCCCCTGGGCTGCTTGCGCGCTATATAAATTATATAAATAAATAATTAAATAAATAAATAAATATCGCAAGCCACACAATCCAAGTGTCTTCAGCAGGTATTGGGCTGCATCACATCATGTGCATGTCTGCGTAGGCACATGTACATGCTATGCACATGGCAGGCAAGGAAGAGTGTGCCAGGAGTTTTATGCAGTAGCACACTTTCCATGTGTACTCTGAGTAATTGATTGCACCCATGTCACATTACGCCCCCCCGATTGACAGAACACATTTACTGCAACCAGCAGCTTTGACATTCCATTAACGTGCAAATCATCTGTGATGCAAACAGAGTACTCATGCATGTCAATGACAATTTCCCTGGAAGCAAACATGACAGTTTCATTTACCACCAGTCACAACTCTACTGGGCCCTGGCATCGGGAACCTTTAGTAACACTTGACTTCTCGGTGAGTATCAATTGTCCCGCACATGCATGCAGTCACATGACACAATGAACAACAGACAATGACAATCGATTCCAATAACAATCATTTACACATTTGCAGGGGGCAGTGCCCACCAGCTCTCAACATTCCTATCATTCCATTCAGGAATCCAACCACACCAGCCGAGGTAAGGTAGAACACAGCATGCATAGCCAGTAGGGGCATAGTGGAGTGCACATTCCGGGTGCTCAAGTCACGTTTCCGCTCCCTTGACCACTCTGGAAGGGTATTGTAATATGGCGCACCAGCAGTATGCAAAATCATTGTGGCAGCTAGGGTCCTGCACAATGTTGCCACACGGCATGGAATACTACTAGAGATGCAGGAGGGACATCACCCTCAGCCAGAGGCACCACCCATGCCCCTGGTCAGCCAAAGGACACAGGGGGAGGCTGCACGCAATCAGCTTGTGCAAACATACTTTACATGAACACCAGCCTCTTTGGAGCACACACAGTGAAGCCACATCCCTGGTGCCATTCAATGAAGAACCAGGGCCATTCCTCTGTGCCCTTACCAAAATCAGTGCAATCTAAAACACCCCACACAGTAACAGCCTCCGTGCCACCAATTGCACTGCAACCTGTGCCCCCCTGATTGCCATGCTAATACTGCAAGCAATGACTCACCTGCCTCCTATCAGCATGTGTCCCTGAACCCATGCAGCAGGTCCCCTCAGGCCAATGCAATTAACAGCGCCCCACACAGTGACACCTTCCCCACCCACAACACTGAGTGCCATTCCATGAAGGACCAGGTTCCACTTACCTCTTGTTTTGGTGAGGGGTGATTGTGATCCTTCAGATCTGTCTGTAGTCTGAATAATATTGATAGGACTCCAGAATAGAGATCACTGAGTGGTTGGAGAACCAGGATACCCTTGGAAGACCTCCCAATGCTGCAATTCGGCTCCCCCTGATTAACGTGGCCTCAGGATAGTGCAGAAACACTGGCAGGGGAGCCGATGATGGCATGTCCACGATGAAGTAGGGTGAACTTCTCAGTAATTGCAGTGAAGACAGGATCCGACAAAAGGCTGCTGTGCAAATAGGCATCAGTCATAAAGGAAGGCGTGGCAACAGGCAGAAAAGAGACAATAGAAAGGAATGAGAAATGTAGGACAAGGAGACTAGCACACTAAATGGAACAGGGAACAGGCAGGAGGGAGTGCAGGCAGAGCTCAGAAAGACTGGACTGAATGACGACGAATGAGCTGGGAACTGAAAGCAGCATTGAGATGCATTGAGCAGCGGTCAACAGGCATCTAAATAGCTGCTGGTGTACCCTGTATGGTATGTATTGCCATGGCAAACAACAACACCTATGGCTTGTGCCTGGTGCCCGCGGGCAGGTCCGCCACCCTGTTGTGGTTGGATGAACATGCCAGTTACCTCATGGACTGCAATGCTGTGCTGGGTGTGGAGTTGTCTTGGGAGTGCACCCCCAGACAGAGCAGAAGCACCAGGAGTGGAATGCCAGCGTGGGTTGACATGCCATGAAAAGCTGAGTGAACGGGATGCTGTGTGGCAGGCATGACATATGCAAAAACTGCAAGCAACGACTCGCCGGTATCCTCTTACCAAGTGTACCTGCACCCATGCAGCCAGACCGCTCACCTCGGAACAGCGCTATGAAAAAACACCCCACACAGTGACAGCCTATTTTCCACCAATTACACCTAAACCTGCGCCCCCCTGAGTACCTTGAACTTACTTGCACAAGGTACACACCTGTCTGGCATCCACAAAATTTCACCTGAAATAACATTCTTAGCTTGCAAAGGCATGCACTGTATGAAAGTAAACAAAAAGGACAGCATCAATTAGCCCCGTATAGAACAAGGCAGCTTGACAGCCATGGTCAACACTGTGTCAACAACTGGAATGCCATATCAAAGAGTGCGAGAAACAATGAATCCAACAAAATCCAAACTCATTGACAGAGAATCACTGGCAGTGAAGCAAACAAATTGCCACCACAGCATGTCATGCACACTGGACACAGGGATCAGTTTGCCGTGGAATGCAGGCACAATCTGGACCATTGATTGCAGGCATACAAGTTGTCCACACCCACCGCCAGAGGTCACGTGTGCCTTTGGGTCACCCTTGGATGCAGGGGAGGGAAAGGGACCACAAGGGAGGAGGCAAAGGTCTGGGGAGTCGAAGTACAAGTGTGGGAGCTGATGTGAAGGATGAAAGAGGGCAAGAGGGAAAGAGGAGAAAGAGTGATGAATGTGAAGCTGCAGAGCAGAGGGAGAGAGACAGAGAGAGAGGAATTTGGGAGCAAGGAGGAATCTGGCTGTTGGGGATGATGAGGAGAGAGATAGCGGCTGTTGCAGTGGGTGAGGGCACAGCGAAGGGGGTGAAGAGAGGAAGACATAGACAAAAGGACAGGGAAATAAGGCAGCAGGGTTGGAGAGCTTTGAAGGCACCTCAATGGAAAAATAACACATGGTGGGGGTGAAGAAAGAAAATAGTGGGTGAGGGCGAAGGACAGACTGGGAAACAAAGGACAGCTGTGAAAGGGGATTCCTCAGCTTATCATCACAAAAACAACATGGTCAACAGACTATTTCATGTAAACCTGAAAGTGACTCTGCACCACCCACCACCCGCACCCTGTTTGACAACACAGTTCATGGACAGATCATCAATCCCCAGCTGTTGCCTCCCTCTCTAAGAGTTCACACACCCTAGACAAGCACTTCCCATGAAGAGGGTGGGGATCATATGGTGAACTGCAAATACTTGTAGGAATGGCAGATGAACAGAAGCTGTGGGGGGGGATGATGTCCCACAATGTACATACACATACAGTGCAGTCACTCACAGTGCTGCATTAGAGAAAGCCATGGAAATATAAGTTGAGCAATGCATTCAGGAGGAGAGAATATACAGAAAAAGAACAATAAACAACAAGTGAGTGGTATGGAGGACACAGGTAAAGGCTGTCAGGAGTCCACACGTGCAAACTGGTACAAACCTAGATGGTCAAAGTGCCCTAAACTGGTCCTGTGAAGTGCATGAAGACATACAGAGAGGTCTTCACTGATATCCTCGTATCTGTCCCCTTTCCAGATCTATGGACCCCCCATCTCATCTCTACTCTCTCTCCTTCCACATCCTCTCCCACTAACTGTGTCACCAAGTTGGAAGTCCTCTTGGCCAGCTTCTCATCTTCACATTGCTTCGTTAATGTCTATCACACTGGCACTATCCTGGTTCAGGGTTCTCAACCCAACCTCCTTCTCTTTGATTGGATCCTGCCTTCTCTCATTAACTTCCTTGCTTCTCCTGCATCTCCCCCTACTACTCTCTATATCACTCCTCTGACTGGTGTACCACGCGCCTGTACTTCTCCTCAGAAAACCTTTGAAGGTCGGAGACCTCCTGCTCCTGGTGACTCTTAACACCTGCTGAGCCAACAAACACTCTGGTGACATCTGCCTCCTTTTTGAAGACATTGACCTCACATTCTTGCTCTTACCGAGATGTGGTTCAATGTCAGCTCAGTCACTGATTTTGACTCCCTGATGGCTTCAAGATCATCTTCAAGCCTCCACCTCACCAGCAGGGGCGGGTTGCCTTAACGTTCCCTGAGTGGGTTCCTGCTTCCGTCTTACCCACTCTGGTCTACTCTTCCTCTGAGAGCCTGGTTTGAAAGTTGGTCATCTCTCCCATCTCCCCACTGACCATTGCTAACTTTTACCGGCCTACTGTGCCACCACCCTGTTCCTCTCTGAATGGGCCGATTTCTGTTCTTCCTTATTTTCATCCACCTCCAACCTCCTCCTCCTGGGTGATTTCAACATCTACCTGGACTCCCCTGGCTCAGCATCCACTCTCTTCATTGACCTCTGCACATCTCTTTCCCTCTCCATTCTCCCTTCTGGTCCAACCCACTCGGCTGGACTTACTCTGGATGCTCTCATACACTCTGACCTCTCTCCCCCACTAGTCACCCATCTCTCCTGGTCAGACCAGTCTCTTCTCTCCTCCCTTCTTGGTCCCTTTGGACCTCTGACCATACCCCCAAAACCCCTGCCAACCTTGTTCACTAACATCCGCCTGATGAAACGAGTATCAGCTGCTGCCTTCACTTCCACCTTCATGCCCCCTCAACCCCCTACCTCAGTTTCCACCTCTGCTTTCAATAAACGCCACTTGTCCATCACTAATACTCTTGATATTTTTGCCCCAGTTATGAGAATCCACCTGAAACCTGCCTCTAGGCGTAACACCTGGTACGACTCCAAACTTGCAGCCCTGAAATGAAAGTGTAGGGTGACGGAACGGAAGTGGCAAATATAAGACTCATCCTCTGACAATCTGGCCTGCTGCCTGCTCCAAAGGCAATACATACTATCCATCTGTGCCAAAAAAAAGAGCCAACATACAAGCACTGTTTTCCCGTGCATCCAACAACACGGCTGAACTTTTCAAGATCTTCAGGGAACTAGCCAACCTGTCCGCAGTCTCCTCCTCCCCCTCTCATTCCCAGGCCCTCTGCAACGCACTGGCCACTCACTTCGTCACCAAAACTAAGGACATCCTGAACACCCGTGTTATCCACCCTCCCAACCCATCCCAGATCCCCTTGCCTCCCATGGCCCTTCACCCTCCTACTTCCTCCTTCTCCTCCTTCTTCTCTCTCACACCTGATGAAGTTACCAGAGTGGTCCGCTCCATGAAGGTCTCTTCTAAACAGTTTTCCCCTTGCTCATCCAGGACCATCAAGGATAACATTGGCTCTCATGCTCCCCACTAGCTGACTTCTGCAATCATTATTTTGCCACTGGATCTTTTCCCTCCAACCTCAAGCACTCTTTTGCATGGCCACTCCTGAAATAAACTTCAGCAGGCCCTACCTGTCCTGCCAACTACTGCCCTATTTCCATCGCCCCCTTCCTGGGGAAGCTGCTGGAGAAGATGGCATTGCCCCAACTCAACTTGCACAGCAAACTTGTTGGTGGTATCCACGACCATCAATTGGGATTCCTGACCATCCAGAGGCACAGAAATTGCTCTTCTGAAAACCTGTGAAGAACTGCTTGCATCACTGGATACCAACTCCCCAGCTGTCCTCATCCTTCTCGATCTCTCCTCTGCCTTCAACACAGTCAACCATTCCATCCTCATACACAGGCTCCAGAATAACCTTGGTATCTCAGAACGGACACTGGACTGGCTGACATCCTTCCTAACTGACCGCTCTTCCCAAGTCATTCTGGGCACCTTCTCCTCTCCTACTTCCTTCACCACCTGTGTTGTCCCCTATGGTTCTATCCTCTCCCCTTGGCTCTTTAGCATCTACCTTGCTCAGCTTGCCTTGCATACCTCATCTTGCACGCAATAACAAATGCCATATCATATCCCCTCCATTTCCTCCAACTTCCAGTGTTATACAGATGGCACATAACTATTTTTTAAACTTCCTGCTGACCCTCTTACACCCTCCATCATCCCTGATTTCCTATATGCCATCCAGACTGGTGCAACTCCAACGCTCTCTGCCTCAATGCCTGTAAAACTTAGATCCTTCCCATCAGGACACCTGCACCCTCCTTCCTCCCCTCACTCTGTCCTTCCTCCTTGGGCTCTCCCCCTACTCCTTCTTCTGAAGCCAGAAAGGTTGGAGTCATCTTCGACTCCTCTCTCTCCTTCCTCCCTCACACTCAGGACATTGCCAAGAAGTCCCACTTTCAGCTCTTCCTTCTCAAAGAAATTCTCCATTTTCTCAAATTCCCCCAGAGGCTCAATGTTACCCGAGCCCTGGTTCTCTCCAGTCTTGACTATTGCCATAGCCTCCTCCTGAATCTACCTCCTTCTACCCTGCAAACCCTCCAGCTAATCCAGAATTGGACAGCAAGACTTATCCTTGGCCTTAAACCCAGGGACTGCATCTCTCCCAGCCTAAAAAGTCTTCACTTGCTCCCAGTTGATGCATGGATTACATTTAAATCCCTCTGCATCATCGACAAGGCCGTATGGGCCCAGGGACCTCACTATCTTCAACTTGATCTTACTGAATACTCTACATCTGGACCACTATGTTCCTCTGGCACCAGCTCTTTGTGTGTAAAGGGTTCTGTTGTAAAGAGCTGTGTTAAACAGAGGGTAGGCGGTTGATCGCTTTCCTCAGCTGGTTTCCTCCTGTGGAACAGCCGCTCTCTTTGCCTGGAGCAGGACTTTCATAAATTCCAGAAGCTCCACAAGACTTTCCTCTTTGCCTCCTCCTTCCCTTCTTCCCTCCTCTGCTAATCCCACAGTTGCTGTGATTGGTGTCTGAGTCCCTCTTGGAACCTCGTGGTCCCTGACCTCCCATAGCCAATCACCACAGCTCCTGTCTACCCTCAGCACTTGCCTTGCACACCCACCACCCTGGAGGTTTGCACTTACACCTAACATGGCTCCAGGTCATGTAGCACTCAACATTCCAAGTTGTTTCAGCAGGGCAGCCCATTTGAGCAGATGCTGGTGTAGACTGG
This sequence comes from Ambystoma mexicanum, assembly GCF_040938575.1. NCBI lineage: Eukaryota > Metazoa > Chordata > Amphibia > Caudata > Ambystomatidae > Ambystoma > Ambystoma mexicanum. The sequence goes on from NC_090928.1 coordinate 62,529,460, forward strand.
GCTCAGGTACAGGTTGAAGAGTATGGTAGACAGGAAGTACACATGCAGAACCCCATAGGAGACATTGGGGGAAAAGGGTGGCAGGAAGAAGACTTTCGAATGGTCAACAATGCAAGAGGCGAATAATCGGAATGCAGAGTCCAGATATCCTGAGATTTGAGTCTCAAGTTGAGGATTCTGTCGTTGAATGTGTGAAAGAGTGCCAATGGCTCAAGGAAGATATGTGCTGCACATTCTCCTGAATCCGCTGTCCTTTGTGGAAGTACAACCAGAAAAGCAATGCACATGCATGGATGTTCAAGGGGACATACACACACAAACATGTGGACTAACTCAGATCTGCACTGACAGTCACCATCCCAAAATCACATGACACATTAAAACCTTACATGTGTCACTGCATGCCAACATCGAGATTCACACTTAACCAGCCATTGACATGATTGGCAGTGCACAACTCTTCCTGCTGGCCTAGTTGCCCTGATGCGATTTCCTCGTCACCTCCACCAGACCTCTGCATTTGTGAATGGAGTGCCAGTGCCCAGCAGAAGACATGGGGACTAGGGAGGTGTAAGGTTGCTGGGTGGACTTCAAAAAGAGTGCAGTCACTGTATTAGTCAGGATCCATGCAACCACGTGGGACATTGGAATTTAACCAGCTATAGGAGTAAAACATGAAGTCTTCACATATGTAACACAATGTTTTCACAGAAACTCAACTGTATGTGTGAACCTGTTGCAGTCAAATGAACCATGGGAGTTGACACCACTGTGCATGGCTGCACTTTCGGTTGATCCTTCATGAAGTCCCTGAGAAGGCAATGACACATCTCTCAAGCTTTAAAAGAAAAAAGAAAAAAATATGTCCATCAAGGACAGGGGTAAAAAAAACAAAAATGCGTCCATCCTGGACAGGGGCACAAAAAATGAGTCTAATGCAAACATCCCGAACATGGGCATAACAAAAGAAAAATATGACCATCCCGGACAGGTTTATATAAAAAATAATTGTCCATCTTGGACTGAGGTGAAGAAAATGTCCACCCTTGAGGGGAGAGGGTATGTCCATGCCCACATGAGTGGATAGAAAAAATTCAACACAAAATAAAAATAAAAAACCCTCCATGGGTTCATGTACATCAGTGCAAAGGTGGTTGATGTGGCATGGGTGGACTGGGACTGCGATTCTGTGGTGGATCATCAGGTGCTGATGGGGGTAGCAGTGCCTCCTCTCCATGCAGTTTCAACACCTGGTCTTCATTGGGTAGGGCCACCAGTGATACAGATGCATGCACCAGCATGCTAATGATGGTGAGGTAAAGAAGAACTTCCTCCCGAGTGGACGCATCAATTTGCTGGTGCGTGTCTGCCTCAAAGCATCCATCTCTCTGTGGAGCTGGGTCCTTGTGGCTGAAAGTTCCTTGTGCAGTGAAGCCCTCAAGCTCTCCATCTCACAATGATTGGAGTCCCGAGATGCCAACATCTCCTCCTTAAGGGCTTCTCTGTGTGCCGCTGCAGACTCTTCAGATCAGCCCGTCGGACCTTGATGCTGGCCTCCACACCCCATTTTTGGGAGAGCCTTGAGGATGGCATCTCAGCATGCATTTTCTTCTGCAGGCTGGAAAAGAGTTGCTGCTGATATCCCTGAAAGTTCAGATGTTGTGCATCCCGGGCAGTTGGTGTGGAGATGTTCCTGGCCATGCAATGCCTTTCCTTGTCCATGCAATGCATTTCCCCAGAAATGTGATGCAGCTTGTCGACATGCCGGATGGCTGCACGCAACACCTTCTGCTTCCACACTGTCTCTCTGGCATGCTCACATCCACCACATGTGTGAGGCAAATGGCGGTGGGATGCTGGGTTCCAGGCCTGTCGCAGTGGGAACCATGACTCTGGCTGCAGGTCTGCAACCCTCCGGTGGACATCAGTCCCTGAATCTGATCCCAACTCAAATGATAGCGATCTTGCAGCCGTAACCACCCTGGACATGGGGCCCATCACTGGCTGGACCTGTGAAGCCTGGCTCACCTCATCCGGCTCGACGGCACCATATGGTCTGCTCATTGGGGCAGCCTCCATGTCGCTCAATGTGCCCTCCACACCTGGTTTTGCAAATTCACTTGCAGAGTCAGAAGAGTCTGAAGATTCAGATACATAAATGAGTATTGTCTGTAGCACCTGTGGATGTTCATGGTGTACGACACCACGGCCTCCACTGGTGGATTGATGTACAACCTCCTCCTCTACCTCCCCCTCTGCATCCACTGCATCATCACCTGAACATAGATGGAAAACAACATTTTGATTCATGAGTACCTTGACAAACATGCATATATGCAATAAATTGTATTCAGAGACAAAATGGACGGACACACATTCATTACACATTGTGACTTGGCACACTGTGAGGTGTTGTCACAGATGATTGGCATTTGCTGCCATGCACAGTCATCGCCATGCATATCAGTCAGTGCATCATGGTATGGCCTGCATGTGCAGGGGTACATGCATACACCCGGACATGAGTGGTAGTTTGTTTGTTTTTTGTTTGTTTTTATTATTTGTAATGCGTGCCAAACCCAGAGGTAACAGGGCGCAAAGGCAACAAGAGGGTTGTTCAGCTTAAGTTACATATGGCACAGAGTAAAATACAGCTATGCGTACAATGCTGTACACATCATCAACATTAAACAAGCAGCAAAGGAAATATACAAGGTATGTGAACACTAAATATGGGTAACACTATATACAAAGAATAGTTGGTGAGGGGTAGATTATACATCGGTGTACTATATACTAGTAACAAGCAGTTATGCAGTACGGGATAAGCAGACAAAAAGAGAGCAGAGTAAATAAAATAAGTCATACTATACATACAATAGTCATACTCTACATGTTTCATACTATAACCGTGTGTATAAATGGAAACCTGGGAGATCACTTGTGGTATAGGTTAGTTGTCGTGTTCCTTAATCCAGTGGATAAGATTGGATCTGAATTGTAGGTGAGATCTTCCCTTAAGGAGGGAGGGAGAGGGTTCCAATGTTGTGCTGCTTTGACAGGAAAACTGCTCCCACTAGTCATAGTGCGTTTAAATCTGGGCACCAGTAGAAAGTTAGAGTTGGCCTTTCCCGAAGGACGGCTAGATGCTTGTCTAGTAAATCTAGCTGTAAGGTAGTGGGGGGTGGATTGGTGGAGACATTTATGAGTCAAGAAAACTGTTTTGAGGAAGATCTTGTCTTTCTTAGAGAGCCAATTGACAGGTCTTCTGAGGTCTGAAATGTGGGCTTTCTTTGGGAGATTTAAGGCTGCTCTTAAGGCGTTATTTTGCAGGATCTGGATCTTGTTTATAATGTATTTGTTGATTCCAACGTAGAGGGCATTACAATAGTCCAGCTTGGACTGGATCAGGGCTCTTGCTAGAGTGATGCAGTTGTTAGATGAGAGGAAGGGCTTGGCTGCTCTGATTAATTTACACGTGTAGGAGGTAGCAGAAGCCACAGCATGTACTTGTTTTTTAAATGTTAGTGTGGAGTCTAGATGAAAGCCCAGGGTTTTGACCTCCTTAGCCACAGCAATGATATTATTATCAATTTTGAATGAAGAATAATTCTGACCTAATTTGTTAAGATTAGAGGTGGTGCCTAGGATGAGGAGTTCCATTTTGTCATCATTCAGGCATAGACCGTGAGAGGCCATCCATGCCTGGATGATGAGGTACACTCTATCCACAAAGGCCAAATCCTTGTCGTAATCCCCCGTCAGCGGGATGAGTATCTGTGTATCATCGGCATAATTCATGTAGGTGATACCCAGGCCATCTAGATCATCGAAGAGGGACTTTGTGAAAATGTTGTACAGAGTAGGAGAAACGCAGGAGCCCTGGGGCACACCACAGATAGGCATAGGGTCCGCAGCTGCTAAGGGGAGAAAACTCGCATTGTTCTGTTATCGAGGAAGGACTGAATCCAGTCACTGCCTCTTGGGAGAAATGGGGAGCAGAGTCTAAATGGTTACAGAGAATCTTGTGGTCAACCAAATCGAATGCTGCTGAGAGATCAAGGAGCAGCAGTAGTGCTGTCTTACCCCTATCTCTCAGTGCATCTATTTGTGCCTTAAGGTCTATGAGCGCAGTCTCAGTTCCATGTTAGGGTCTGAAACCTGACTGTCGGACTCCTAGAAGGTGGTTATGTTCAAGATAATGTTGGATTTGTAAGTATGCTATTTTGTCTAGGATTTTAAGTAGAAATGGCACTGTAGTGATGGGACAGTAATTAGTAGCTATGGATGGATCTAGATTTTGTTTTTAGAGGAGTGGGAGGACCCAGGAGTGTTTCAGGTTGTTGGGTATAGTACTGAAGTAAAGGACGCGTTTATAAGTTTAGTGATGAAAGGGGAGAGTTTGCGGGCTGCATCTTTTATGATTTGAGCTGGGCATAGGTCGCCATAGCAGTTAGAAGGTTTGAGAGTAAGGATAACATTTTTAACTTCTTTGATGGATATTTTATGAAAGTTAAAGTGGGGAGTGGGCGAAAGGGGTGGAGGCAGGATGGTTTGAGGCACTGGCGCAATGGTATTGCTAGACTTAGGAGTAGTGAGGAGAGTGTCTTTTTAATTGTTGATCTTGGTCTGAAGGGTTGTTATTTTATTGGCCAGGGTGTTTTGCATGCCCGTGGACCAGTTTTTGTCCTTGAGGCAGGAATCTGGAACTTGAATAGGGGATTATACCTCGTTGAGGATTGCGAACAGCTCTTTGGTATTAGACTTGGCTTGAGAAATTTGAAGGTTGTAGGAGGTTTGTTTGGCTAGGATGATTTCTTTTTTTATAGAGGGAGGCTAGTTTACTTAAGTTGTTCTTGTTGGACTCGGATGAATCTAGCCTCCAAGTTTTTTCACTTTGGCATTTCTCTTCTCTAATTGCTTTCAGATGGGGAGAGAACCAACACCAAGTGTTAACATGTTTTCAGGGTTTACTCTTTCTAATTTTCAATGGTGCTATGGAATCAAGAGATGATAACATCACTTTGTTGTACATATCTACCATAGTAAATGGGTCTGTGTGGTCTGAAATTGAGTTCAAGGTAGGTAATATAAAGGGGATAAGATTTTCGGAAGTAATGTTTCCTTTTATTTCTGGTGGGGACAGCTGGAGCTGAAACAGCTTAAACACCTCAGTGGAAGATGGAGGTTTGTGTATCATCAGTTATCCCCAACCACAATTGGAACTTTGGATCCCCCTCAGGATATGTGGCTTGTCACAGTCAAATGGGTTGCATACATGTGTAAGGAAAGTGCAACATGGAAACTACAAAGGCACGCCTGCATGGCCACTGCTCCATTGACACTCCATATGTGTAATAGGCTACACAGAGACAACTATTGGCCATTCACATGTCGTCCTGTCGGGAAGAGGCCCTCATGCGTCTATGTACAGTCGTTGCTGCTCATCCATTTCCACCAGCCGCAAGGGCAAGGTAATGGAAGACTGTGTAAACTTGCACATAGTTTGTGACACTGTGACAATCAAAATTGTCTCATCCACTGGACGATACACATGCAAGACACTGTGAATGTTTACAGTCACATGTGTATTGCATGCCATTGCCACACGTAGAAGCAACAACATTTCATGGTCCATCCGGAGATAACTACTTCCTGGGGACAATAGCTCAAGGCACACCGGGCTGGACACAGGAAGGTTCTGACCCACACATCTGCCTCTGAGTACACCACTGGTAAAAGAACATGCATACTCATATATCCAATAATGGAGTGTACATTGGGAACACAGCCATTGAGATGTTCTTCATACATATACCCTGCGGCCTGCGCTCCCCTTGTGTTCCGGTCATGCTTTTAATGTAGTCAGAGCCATGGTATTGGTGACTTCTCATGACTGATGACTCATGCAACAAGCTTCTGCTTGTAAAACCCAAGAATAAGTACTCCACATGAATCATTGTAATCCTGAAGGCCAGCACAGAGCATCAATTAGCTGACCAAATCTACACATTCTATCAAGAAGTGAAACATGACACACATGAAAAAATAAACATTGTACTACATTTCCATGTCTTGTCAATTCACGCATGGAAACTGTTTATGAATATCACTTCATTGCTACATATGGCACAGCCTGTGAAGGTTGGCTGTGATAGTCTTGCCAAAATGATCTAGTTGATGGATTGGGACATGGTGTACATGGACCCCCTCACCAACAATATACTCTACATCCTCTCATCATGCCAACCACTGCCGGATGTCACCTCAATGTGACTTTGCAACTTGATTTGCACAGCAGTGTCCATTATGTCACCGTGCAGACCGTAGTCCATATACAATCAATGCCTTGATATGTGTGCAGCAATGATTAGTGTGCTGGGCCAATCATCACCCTGTTTGCCAATTCCTCCATGTGCTGCCACAAAATGAAATGTCACATATGACATTTACTGTCTGATGTGTCACATCAGTGCCTACCTCGTGTCTACAACCACCCTGTGAGAGATTTCATGTGGGCATGAGCCCCCTGCTATTTGCCTTGTCATGTAGAGGGTGTTGTCAAGCTCATACAATGTGAAGTGACACTTTACATTGTGTGCGTTGGCTGTGCAGTATATTTGCTGTGGCACTGTGTGACTGCACCACTGAATAGCCCCATGCGCCATTTCTGTGTCGTCATACAATAGAACACTGGGAATGGTGACTTGTGCAGCTAAAACGAGTGTGCCATACTGTCCCCACACTAAATCACAGGAATCAATCACAGAAGTACCCTCAAATTGAACATCCTCTGGGCTAAACACCCTTGCCATACTGACAAAACATGATATTCATTGGCTTCAGGCGAGCACTAAGAAGATATGCTAATGCCAGCACTGTCAGACAGAGTTTGGTCCTGCCCTTTTGTGCAGGAATTTCCCCTCAGGCATGCCTAATAGTGACATGACATCGGCTGGGGAAATGTGGACCCCATACGACAAATCAGAATATGGTTTAGTTCTAAATGCTTTATCATATCATTAATGATCAGGCTATTGTTCATAGGTGGAAGAATCATTCCCTACCTATATGTATGTGTCATCTTTACAGACATTGCTATGTTAGGGTGAGTGTTGTGAACAGTGATGCGAGCACCAAGCCATGTGTCATGTAATCAATGATTCACACGTACACACTTTTCATCACAGACTGATTAATGGAATCTAGAGCTCCTTAAAACCTTCCTCTTTACTTCTGCCTTCTCTCCCCCTCTCCCCTGCTGAAGTTCTGTCTGTTACTGAGACTGCACTGGTTACCTGGCCTGGTTTCCTGGCCACCCATCTGATCTCGGGCCCAAGCCCTGCCAGTTGCACGCCTGCACTGCCTCCCTGGCAACCCCTGCACATGGGTACTGTTTTATGTATCCCTACAGTCCCCCCACCAGCACTGTGTCTGCACTCACCCTGCACTTGCCACCAGCTGGCCGTTCTTTTATTTATCTTGTTATTTTATTATCTCACGTACTGCGCTCCCCCCCCGCACTTTCCTTTCTCCCTTCCCTTGGGCGATCTGAATGACACCTGGCCTAGTAGATCGTTGTCTGTCTTCCCTCTGTTCCCCCTCCCATGCCTCGTCGCGCCTTGAAACACTTGTGCATAGGAACGTTATAAATGCCGTATCATTTCTCATTGGATATCTTCAGACAGTACATTATGAGAGCACCAGACTGTCCACCTTGGAATGATGTCCCTCTATCAGAAAAGTACACCTATGTCTGGTCTAGTGTCGCCCCTTGCAATATACAAGCAATGTTGTTTCAACACAATGCCTGTAACACAGGGCAGTGGTCTGTGGGTATTCAGACCCCGGCAGACTGGTCACACCACATTGTGTCAGTACGGGCAGCTTGGAAATGCATTCTGATTAGGCATTCCGTAAGAGCAGGTGACAAACCAAACATGTAATTCTGAAGCAACTGCTGTGCTGCAACATTATTTAACTTGTGTACTTGATGTACAATGCAAAGAGACTGGCTCCATGATTTTAGCAATGGTTCATTGATGTGGAGGATATTTATTTGCGTGACACAGAGGTGTGGCATAGGGGTGATGTCTGCCAGTCAAGGGGGGCAATCAAATGCTTTTGCACCAAGCACAACTTTCAATATGAAGAAGGCACAGATATGTAGGCCAGCAGACAGTGTTTTTTACAGTGACACATACATATGCCACGCATGGAAACAACACAGCCACCTCCCAGGACAAAGCCCATGTGCCAGAAGTGTACATGGTAGCAAACATGCATAGGCCATGGATGGCTGACAACTGCATCCACTGTTCTCCAACACATGCATGGGCAGGTCAACCATCATTGTCTACACATAAGATACACACAAATGCCACTCACCAGATGTGTCCAGCTAGTCCTCCATGCCTCCCACACCTTGCACCTGCTTGCTGCTAATAAATACACTTGTAGCATCTTCAAATGTATTCAGCTGCTCCCCCTCTCTGGCCCTCCTCCAGTGGCCTGGGTAGAAGCCAGGTTGTCACTCAGCTTCTTCTTGGTCTTCACGTGAGGTTGTTAATCCGCTTCTGGATCTCTTTAGCAGTGCACTTCTCAGCACCACAGACATTGATACGGTCCATGGAATGTAGCCAGTGCTCCATTTTCTCGGCGGGAATATGGGTGCTGCCCGACCAGGGGTGTATCTCCGAACGATGATCCATCATGAAATCTATGAGGATCTGAAGCTCACCATCAGTGAAGTGCTTCTTCATTGGCAGACCCTTCTCCTGTGCCTGATGTTGAGGTGTAGCCTCTTCCTGCTCTGCAGGGCGTCCCCTTTTGGAACTATTGTACTTTGGTGCTGCTGGTTCACCTTTCGGCCTCCGACGGTGTACACGTACAGGTTCTGGGTCACCTGTGGCCTATGGCACACCATATCCTCCTGGGGCTCATGTGTCCTCACCATGTCCCTGTCTTCTCCCTTTACCTTTTGGGGCCTTCTGACTCACCAAAAAGATATGATAGGGAACAGTCTACGAGATGTAGTACATAGATGCGTGTCCCAACTAGGCTCCAAGGCATCCCCAAATCAAAAATGAGCAACATGCAATACGCAGATGCATCCCAATAAAAGACATTGGAGCTCGTTACGGGTCTGGCGGTAACCATGCCGGTAAAACCGGCAGGTACATGCCAGGCCCGTAAACAGTTACCAGTGCCTGGCTTGCTGGTAAGACTGGGGTATTACAACCCTGGCTGCCGGAAAGTCAGGCGCCGGTAAATATCTTGTTCCCCATTCCCACAGAGGAGTGGGGACCACGGAAGCAACAGCACCACGAATAACGGTGCTTGTGCTTTGGTGAAAGTCTGCGGGCGGGTGCCTTTCCGCCCAGCAAGTCAGACCTGTCGGGCAGGAGGGCTCCGGCCATGCAGACTTGTACTTTGCCGGTCTGGAAAAAACGGTGCCGGTAAGCTTACCGGCACAGTTGTTTCCAGACCGGCAAAGTTGTAATGAGGGCCATTGTGTATGTGATACCCGGAAAGCTTCCAAAAATGAAAAAAAATCAGTATGCTATGTACTGAAAGCTTCTGAAAACAAAATAAAAGTGGTACGCAATATGCAGTGGCACCCCAAAAGACAATAAATGCATATGTCATGTACCGAAAGCTTCACAATGACAAAAATACATGTATGTATGCAGAGAGGCAAACTGCAAAAAGAAAAATGCAGTACGTGCTACGTGAAGGAAACTTGCGTGGCACCCCCAAATGCTGTCTGCAACACTCAATCCTCTGTCTTTGAACCGTCTTGCAATGAACCAGTGATGCCTGTCGCACCTCTTCAATATCTCTGTCATTGCTGAGTACACACATAGGCGTGCCTCATGCAGCACGTAGCACGTAACTTACGCGGTAAGGCCCCTTACTCTAATATTTGCTGCCTCCACTGTGACACACCACAACAACCCTTCTGCCTCCAGTACCATTATATTTGCCTCCTCCTGCCCTGTTAGGCCTCCCACATCGCCATCTACTGTTGCCTGCAAGAATGAGTGCCTGCTACCCACCAGCACTGCATTGGGCTGCCTGCTTACCCATTAGTGCCTGTGCTCCTGTGGCTGGTCTGTAATGACCTGTGACCCCCCTCACATGCTGTCTTGGGACTGACAACTCTCCATTCCACCACCACTGCTCCACAGCCTATTCCCAGGACCCAGTTATCCCACCATACCTGCCTCAGGATTTGCCATGTCTACTCCATCCTCCTCACCACCGAGCGGTTCCCCGATGGCAGTGAGGCAGAGGGCTGTCAGCTTCATTTACAACAAAGTTGCCATCCTGGTGGATTAAGTCCTGGGAAATGATGATGCCCTCTTTAAACCAGTAAAACAGCTGGGACCTGAAGGAGAGAAACAGATCTGGGTGCACATCACGGCAGTCATCAACATGGAGATGATGGCAGTCTGTTGCTTAAAGACCGTGCAGAAGTGATGGGAGGACTTGAAGTACCACAGCCATTCCAAGGCTGTAGCAGTCATCGAGGCAGGTGCCACCGTGGAGGTGCACCGTGCGGGCTGCTACAAGTTTTCATCTGCCAATATGCGGGTCCTTGAGAAGTTCTAACCGGAGCTCCATGACCAGATCTGTGAGTGGCAACAACGTCTGAAGGCTGCTAGTGAGTAGCCATGTGGTGCACTGATCCACAGTGTATGTGTGTTGTGCGTGGGCATGCATGATTGCAGGTACTCCCTTCTGTATGCAGCCTGTGTGTTGCAGTGATCCACAGCGGCATGCAGCCTCTGGACAATGCTTGCCATGTGTGAAGTCAGACATCTGTTTATTGGCCATGCGCTGGTATGTGCCCTGTGGTTTGTTGATGACTTGGGTCACTCATCATGCACATGCAGTATCAGTTGATGGTAACATGTGGTAGGAGGACAGTAAGGATGCCGGATTATGATGTTGTATCAATGTGAGGGGAATGCTTGCAGGACACCTATATGTGAAATACATTTTCAAGTGAAGCCATCCACACTCAGCACCTGGAGGTGTCACATGTGTATGGATGTCGGTGAATGCCATGGTGCTGCAGTGACCTCCCAGGGACAGTGATGTGATCTGTCATCCCACTGCATGCAAAGTCAGAATTGACATGTGATCATGACATATGTATTTTCTGAGTGCAACAGCATACATGATTGTACCTCTGCAATGTTTGCATGAATGTGTTGCATGCTTACAGGTCAAGCTGTCAAGGAGGTAAGTTGCTTCATGTCATTGGGTGGACAGATGCCCAAGCAGGTATTCGCATGGCCATGCTGTGCGTATTTCAATCATGATTGTCTTGTGGGATCCAGCATACAACTTGGTGTCTTGCCACCAATATGTTCCCAGCAGTACCACAGACCATCTATGCATCCATGCATTCTGTGGTTGGCCACCCTTCCCAGTGACTCACTGTCCACACCCTGTCCCGCTTCGTCCTGACTCCCAGGGCAATGCAGCACATTACAGTTGTGTCACTTTGGCATTGTTATTTTGCCATGCCATGCCATGTTTCTTGAAATGTGTTTGTGGACCGACGTCTATTTGCTTTGTTGACATGTGAATGTGTCATGACTGTGACTCATCATTGAGCCTACATTTGTGTGTCAGTTTTCATGGAAATTGCATGGGTGTGTATGTGACTGTTGCTGGTTGACCCATGATGACTTGATTTTACTGCTCATGTTGTATATGGTTGTTGTATATGGTACACATGCTTTGAAACTGTTGACTGATGCCAATGTTCTTTGTCTGCTTTCCCACAGTTGCTGCAGCTGGGAAGAGGGCAGAAGCCGAGCTGTCAAGCAAGGACACTGGAACTGGTCCCCCAGAAAAGGCTCAGGCTCCAGCCATGCCCCAGTGACACCTCCTCTTCAGAAAACGATATGGGTGTTGAAGCGCTTGGACCATCAAGCGTGGCTGCTGGGCTTAAGTCCCAGGGGGCGATTATGGCAGGGGGCTCCTCAACAGTGGTGGGATAGAGTGAAGCCACAAAGGGGCCATCCAGGGTGGAACACACCCTGGAGTCATCCAGGTTGGTGGAGGTGAAAGAGGAGGCCATTGCAGACCAGCCCATGGGGTTAGGTAGGGGCATCGAGGAGCGTGTTCATGCTGCAACTCTGTCCCAGGGGCATGTGGATGTGCAGTCCACTGTGGAGGCTCCTGCAAAACCTCCAGTTCCTGGGCCACCGATTGCTTCCAGGATTCCTCCACCCAGACAGCATCACAATTCCAGCTGATGTGTCCATCTGGGATTATGTGTTGCCGCTGCTGACTGGTCTCACGAGGTGGACCGCATCCTTACGTGATGATGGACAGGCTACTCGCAGACAGCTTGTACATCATCACAATGAGATGTGCTGCTTCAAGGCCATGCTGGAAACAGCACTTCTTTCGGGTGGGCTATGTAGGCTGCTCCATGTCCTGTCCCCCTCCTCCACTTCCTTCACTTCCTCCTCTGTGCTCCTGTCATCCTCCAGTGTGCCTCCCAGGCCACATTCCACCACGAACCCCTGGGCACCAGTCCCACCACTGCCACCCCGTCGTGTTGAGCCTTCGCCCCTGCCCAAGGTAGGAGTCCCCGAGAAGGCAGATGAGGTAGTCACTGTGGCTGCCAAGATAACAACACAGGCATAGGCAGTGGAAGGTCAGCAGGCACTTTAGGACAGTGCAGGTGCTGTACGCCACCTACAACAATCATCAGGTCAAAGGGCGTACCGCTGTTGCAACCATGAGGAGGTAGACTCTATCAGGAGTTTTCCCCCCAAGGTGGCAAGTGGCACAAGTGAGGTAGGATGAACAAAGGGGGGCCATGAAGGCATTGTCATTGGTATTCTGTCGATACTAGAAGCAGCTGGTGACAGAGAGGCAGTGGGCAAGGAAAGCAGCTGTGATGGTGGCCAGGGCTGAGGTGGCGTGCAGGAAAAGAGGTGGGCTGCCATCCTGGAGGCTACTTGTAGGTTGGCAGAGGAAGCAGAGCAGCAGATGGTGGCCCTGGAAGCCCTCCAGGCAACAATGGAGACCCGCCTAAGGGAGGAGCATGTAGAATGTAACTCAGCCCCTTTTGAGGCATTGTTGGAAATTAAAGAGGAATAGCCCACTGCCTATGTATATAGTTCATTAGGATTAGGTTTCATTTTTTACCTTTATTTAGTTTTTATCTCTTGAACATTTTAACGTTCCCTTCATTTTATTGTGTATAGTTCTATCTTAATACGGGTTATGAATTAGTTCATTCCACGCTTTTTCAGTGTCTTTGTCTGTGTGCACATTTACTTTTTTCATGTTCTCCCAGTGCATGTGTTCGGTGTTGATCATGTGGATTGGGTCCTATCTGTGTGCGTCATGTTGCGACTGTGATGTTTGTGGGGGAGGTGTGCGCATGTGCTTGACATGTAGGCGTGGGACCATCGGACAGGTTGAGGTGACAGGGGGCTGTAGTGGCAGGGGGCTGCCTGGGGGCTGTGGCAGAGGTGAGTGGGGTGGGGGAGAGGGGTGTAGTAGCAGAAAACTGCCTGGGGTTTGGCACAGAGTTGAATGGGGGTGGCGGGGGGTGTTCTGGACTTGAGGGGGCTTTCTTGGGGCTGTGGCAAAGGTGTGTGGTGGGTGCTGGGGGGGGATCAGGACTTGAGGGGGCTGCCTGGGGGTTCTGGCAGACGCTGTGTGGTGAGGGGAGGGGTGTAGCAGCAAGGGGCTGCCTGGGGCTTCGAGGGGAGGAGAGTGAGGGTGTTGGTTGGTGTCAAGACTTGAGCGGGCTGCCTGGGGGTTTTAGCCGAGGTGAGTGGGTGCTTGGTGATCATGTCAGGACTTGAGGGGGCTGCCTGGGGGTTGTGGCAGAGGTGCACAGGGTTGTGTTGGATGTGAGTGTGGGTGGTGGGGGGTGTCAGGACTTGAGGGGGCTGCCTAGGTGTTGTGGCAGATGTGGGTGGGGGCTGGGGAGTTGTGTCAGGACTTTAGGGTACTGCCTGGGGGGGTTGTGGCAGAGGTGCGCAGGGTGGTGGGTAGTGACAGGACTTGGGGGGGCTCCCTGGGGGTTGTGGCAGTGTGGAGTGGGGTGAGGGGAGGAGGGTATAGTACCAGGGGGCTGCCTGGGGGCTGGGGCAGAGGTGAGTGGGGTTGGTGCAGGGTGTCAGGACTTGAGGGGGCTACCTGGGGGTACTGTCAGAGGTGAGAGGGTGTGGTGGGTGGTGTTGGGACTTCAGGGGGCTGCCTGGGGTTTGTGGCAGAGATGAGTGGGTGAGCGGAAGGGCTGTAGTATCAGGATGCTAGCTAGGGGTTGTGGCAGAGGTGTGTGGGATGGTGGGGGATGTCAGGACTTGAGGGGGTTACCTGCGGGTACTGTCAGAGGTGAGTGGTGGTGGCGTGTGGTATCAGGACTTGAGGGGCTGCCTGGGGGTTGTGGCAGAGGTGCGTGGGCGTGGTGGGTGGGGTTGGGACTTCAGGAGGCTGTGTGGGGTTTGTGGCAGAGGCGAGTGGATGAGAGGAGGTGGGGTAGTAGCGGGGGCTGGCTAAGGGTTGTGGCAGAGGTGAGTGGGGTTGCTGAGGGATGTCAGGACTTGAGGGGGTTATCTGCAGGGAACTGTCAGAGGTGAGTGGGGGTGGTATGTGGTGTCAGAACTTGAGGGGCTTCCTGGGGGTTGTGGCAGAGGTGCTTGGGCATGGTGGGTGGTGTTGGGACTTCAGGAGGCTGCCTGGGGTTTGTGGCAGAGGCGAGTGGGTGAGAGGAGGTGGGGGTAGTAGCGGGGGCAGTTTAGGGGTTCTGGCAGAGGTGAGTGGGGGTGGTGGGTGGTGTCAGGACATAGAAGGCTGCCTGGGGTTGTGGCCGGGGTGATTGGGGTGAGGCGATGAGGGTATAGTAGCAAGGGGCTGCCTGGTGGTTTGGCTGGAGGTGAGTTGGGGTGGCTGGGGGTGTCAGGGCTTGAAGGGGCTGCCTTGGGGTTCTGGTGGAGGAGAGTGAGGATGGTGGGGCGTGTAAGGCCTTGGGAGGGCTTCCTGAGGATTGCGGTGGAGGTGAGTGAGATGAGGGGAGGGGAGTGTAGTAGCAGGGGGCTTCCTGGAGCTTGGGGTGGAGGTGAGTGGGGTGGTGGGGGCTGTCAGGACCTGAGGGGGCTGCTTATGGTTTGTGGCAGAGGTGATTGGCGGTTGTGGGGGTGTCAGGACTTGAGGGGGCTGCCTGGGGGTTGTGGCAGATGTGAGTGGAGGTGGTGGGTGTTGTCAGGACTTCAGGGGGCTGCATGGGGATTGTGGCAGGAGGGAGTGGCGGTGGTGGGTGGTCTCCTGACTTAAGGCTGCCTGAGGGTACTGATAGAGGTGATTGGGGGTGGTGGGTGGTGTCAGAACTTGAGGGGCCTGCCTGGGGGTTGTGGCGAATGTGAGTGGGGTGAGGACAGGGGAGTGTAGTAGCATTGGGCTGCCTGGGGCTTGGCACAGCGGTGTATGGGGTGGTGTGGGTGTCAGGACTTGAGGGGCTTCCTGGGGGTTGTGGCAGAGGAGAGTGGGGGTGGTGTCAGGACTTGAGGAGGCTGCAGGGACTTGGGGGTGTAGGCCAGCAATTTGGGTTCCTTTCGTCAGGGTGCTGCCTTGAGTTATGGGGGGAACGCACACATGCACACAAATTCTCTGGGGGTGCAGCCTTGACTTACAGGGGGCGACATGCAGTTTCGACAGGGAACTGCCTTGAGTTACAGGGGGTCCACGCACAGTTTCGCCAGAGTGCAGCCTTGACTTACAGGGGGCCGGGTTTTTTTAATGAGACTTTCCCATTCAAAAAGGCGTTTGTAAATCAGGCCCAATGGTTCTCATTTAGAGTTTGGCACAGCAGTAAAAAACTGTCAGTAATTCTGCGAAATGCTACTTTTTTAACAGTAATGGAATTACTGCCATTTTCACCGTATCTCCAAATCCGTAGTTTGATGTTGAAGACTTCAATGGCAAAAATCGTGGGAATTACCGTAGCAGCATTAGCGCACGTAACAATTCCTCCAAAATCCCAATCGAGTCCTAAGGACTCAAAAAATGGGGACTAACACTGTCCTACCACCACTTTTAAACACGTCGTAAACTCACGGGACCAAGTGGTGGTAACTGTAACCGATTTTGCCAGTAATTCTGGAGATTTACTACCGAATTACTGGAAAACTCGGAAAGACTCACTTTTCCATTCATCAACTAAACTGAGGCTATGTAGATTAATGAGAGAAAAAAATATGTGAAACGTCACTGCACTCTCAAATAAATTGCTTCTCGGTCTGATTCTTGCAACAGCTTTTTGGCATGAAGCACAAGTCGAAGCATGTGTTTCAGACATCAGTGTTTTTTTAAAGATGCCATTCACTTTCCTAAATCAGTCATTTTCAACACAACACATACTTTTTTAAAAATAGATGTTTACAACAAGAGCAAAACGCTGCATTGACCCACACCCTTAAACAAATCCACTAAATAATGCATTTGAATGTTGTTGAAAGTACATTAAAGGGTGTTCACTATTATTACTGGTCTACATGCAACACCGAATCTATTGTGTGTCTGTCGTTGAAGTAAATGCACTTGCTGGGGCTAGATCCATCATACACACAAAAAACTGACAGATGAGGAAATATCAATGCACAAGGACTTGGTGAGGAATTAACGGTGGCCACTGTACATTCCTTGAGGGTATTTACATTCAGCAACTAACAGTAAACGTGCAAGAAATGTACAAATGTAACCTAGGCAAAGCAGGAAGGGTGACGTCATTTCATTGTTTTAAGAACAGTTTTATTTGACATGGTATCTGATGTACCGAATAAAAAATGTCAAATTATGCTAGCATAAATCCACCGGTCTTCATTGGTCGTTCAGTGTGTCCTCGCACATGAAGG
Source organism: Ambystoma mexicanum (assembly GCF_040938575.1). Lineage (NCBI taxonomy): Eukaryota > Metazoa > Chordata > Amphibia > Caudata > Ambystomatidae > Ambystoma > Ambystoma mexicanum. Next base: position 62,546,358 of record NC_090928.1, read on the forward strand.
AGTATTTGCGGCAGCGTATGAAGACTGGAGAAGGTGGGCAGGAAGTCGAGCCCCCAATTGTCAAAGTCCTCGTTTTGCCTTTCCTGTGCATGTTATTTCCGCTGCATCCCTCCCAGCCTAAGATAAGTTTCAGACCTTAACAAATGAGAGATTGCTTTGCTGGGTTTACCAGCAAAGCTACTATGGTTCTGGTGTTGGCTTCATTTGTCACAGTTCACAGTGGCCATGGATATGGAAAGTCCACTACAGGATTGGTAGTCATGAAGTTGTTTCCCTCATATACATTCTTCCTACGCTAGAGGATTTGGGCCCAAGGTGGGAGTCCCATGGGAACTACGCACAAGCAGAATGTGGAAATCAGACTCCATCGAGTCTTTATTTCACTTGGTGATGCGATGCCCTGCATTTCTCAATCACATGGTATGTAACTTTGAACGGTTTATTCACTCGACGTCTGCAGGTTTCACCAACAACCAACAATCTACTGCCTGCTCTTCCCCTGGCCCATCTCTGGCCACCCCTCCTCCCTCCTTCTCTGCCTTTCCCCTGTTCTGCCCTGACAATGTTTCTAGACAAGTCTGATCTATGAAAGTCTCATCAAAACAGGTTCATCCCTGCTATTCCAAAACCATCAAGGACCACATTGACTCCCTGGATCCTGTTCTGGCTGACTTCTGCAACCACACCTTCACCACGGGAGTCTTCCCATCCCTCCCGAAGCACTCCCTTGTACACCCTCTTCTTAAGAAACCCTCTGCTGACCCGTCCTGCCCGGCTAACTATCGCCCAATCTCCATCACTCCATTCCTCGGCAAAATCCTGGAAAAGCTGGCCATCTCCCAGCTTAATCTCCACACTGAATCTGTTGGCTGTTGTCATGACCATCAGTCTGGCTGCAGAGCTGCCAGAAGCACTGAAACTGCTCTCCTGAACATCAGTGAAGACCTGCTCTCCAACCTGGATTCCAACACCCCCTTTGTCCTCATCTTACTTGATCTCTCTTCTGCCTTTGACACGGTCAACCATGCCATCCTGCTTAACCGTCTCTGTGATAACCTGGGTATCACTGCTCAGGCCCTGGCATGGCTGTCTTCTTTCCTCTCTGATCGACCCTCCCAGGTCCAACTTGGGTCCTTCCTCTCCTCTATCGCCATCTCTACCTGTAGTGTCCCCCAGGGTTCTAACCTCTCTCCCTGGCTGTTCAACCAATACCTGGCACTTCTTGCCCGCCGCATTGCCGCTCTCTGCCCCAACTTTCAGTGCTATGCGGATGACACTCAGCTCATATTCAGGCTACCCTCGGCCACCTCTTCCCCATCTCTCATCTCTGACTGCCTATATGCCATCCAGGAGTGGTGTGGTGACAATGATCTCTGCCTCAATGCCAATAAAACAGAGATTCTCCTCATCGGTACACCCGCTCCCTCCTTTCCTGTCACTCTCTGGCCAGTCTCTCTTGGTCCGCTTCCTGCTCCCACCTGTGAGGCTAAAAACCTTGGGGTCCTGTTCGACTCCACACTCTCCTTCTCTCCTCACATCTCTGACGTCTCTAAGAAGTCACACTACCAGCTGCACCTCCTCAGAGGTATTCTTCCTTCCTTCTCCTTCCCCCAGAAGCTCACTGTCTCCAGAGCTCTAGTTCTCTCTAGGCTGGACTATTGCAACAGCCTCTTTCTAAATCTGCCTGCTTCTACTTTCCACCCTCTGCAACTCATCCAGAACAGGACTGCTAGACTTGTCCTTGGCCTCAAGCCCAGAGGTCGTATCTCTCCAGGACTGAAATCTCTGCACTGGCTCGCAGTGGCTGCGCGGATTAAGTTAAAAACCCTCTGCATTGTCCACAAGGCATTCTGGGGACTGGGGCCTCAATAACTTCAACTCTCTCTTCCTAAATATCTTCCCTCTCAAGCTCTTCGCTCACCCACCTCCAACTCCCTCGGGGTCAGTTGCTTCTCCAAGCAATATGTTGGTGGTCGATCTCTTTCTTTGGCTGGGGCCTCCCTCTGGAACAGCCTACCTGCCTCCCTGAAACTTGAGGAGAACCATCTCTGGTTCCGGAAGCACCTCAAGACCTTCCTCTTTGCTTCTGCTTTCTCCCCTCATCTCCCCTGCTGAACTACTGGCTGAAGCACTGGTTACCAGGCCACCCTCTGATCTCTGGCCCATGCCCCCTGCCCTGCCAGTTGCACGTTTGCACTGCCTCCCTGGCAACCCCCGCACTTGGGGACTGTTTTCTGTATCCCTACAGTCCCCCACCAGCACTTGACACCTGATGTCTGCACTACTCTTGCCACCAGCTGGCCATACTTCTCTTATGTTATTTATTCTATCTACCCCATGTACTGCACTGTCCTCTCCCCCCACTCACACCGCACTTTGCCCCTCCCCTTCACCCACACTTGCACGATCTGAATGACACTTAGCCTAGTAGGATCGTTGTCTCTGTCTTCTCTCTGTTACCCCCCTTGACGCGCTGTGTCTTGAAACACTAGTGTATAGTGATTCCAACCTCTCCTTTACTCACCACATCTCTCTAACCTCCCATGCTTGTCGTTTCCATCTCTGCAATGTTTGTAGAATTTTCTCCTCACTCACCTTCCACGCCACCAAACTTCTAATTTCCTCCCTCATCTTTTCTCATGGATTCTACTGCTCAGCTCTCCTCTTTGGTCTCCCCACCTCTCACCTGGCCCCCCTCAAATCCCTCTACCACTCTGCAATCCGTACTCTTTGCTCCCTCTCTCCTCATGATTCCATCTCGGCTTCACTCTCTTCTATCAGTTGGTTCTATTTCACTCCCAACTTAAATTCAACTTCCTCTGTCTTGTCTTTAAATCTCTTCACAATCTTGCACCTCCCTACCTTTCCTCCCTCCTTTCCTTCTACTCCCCCTCTGGCCCCCTCTGTTCAGCTGACCGCTTCCTACTCAATGTTCCTCCTCCTCCTTGAGCCCCTTCCCGATTCTGTTCTTTGCAGCTCCTCGCCCCCTCCATTGGAACTCCCTACCTCTACCTATCCACTCCATCTCCTCTTACTCTTCCATCCACTCTTCCTTAAAATCCCACCTACTTCACCCTCCCTCCTGAGTGCACTTACTACTTCCTCCCTGCTCCCCCGAACCCAGATTCTCAATCTAATGTACTCAGCAAATTGTTCTACATAGTGTTCTTGTTGTTTTGACTCGTGATTTGTTCATATTGCTTCTATTGTATTTTTGTTCTTCTTATGTGAAGCGCTTTAGATTAAACAGCTATATACAATTTAATAAAATACTAATACAAAGTATAGTCGCGTTATGAATGCCATATCATATCATATTATGACATAGGTTTATGACGACCCCCCAACTACCATTATTATAGCTCTGGTAAAAATGCTATTTGATATTTTGTCAGAAATTAACAAAGTAACAGAGAAAGGAATCTTAGATTCAATTAATGGGTAAATACGAACAAGAATTGTGGAATAGTACCACAAAGTATTAACAGTGTTTTTATTCAAAAAAATGTTTATCCAATTGGCCACACATAATTTTTTTGTATGTGTGTGATGACAAGTGCAATGACTAAATATGTCTGTGTGAAATTTGTGTAAATGTATATTGTTTGTGTATGACATCTCTGTAAATGTACAATGTGTACAAATAACACAATAAAAAAACTCTTATATGATATTTGAACAGCACCTAACTGCCTTCCTTAAAGCCTCGAAGTGTTTTGAGTTGTCTGAGAATTTGGTGGTCCGTAGCAAGAACATTGCATGACAGACTGCACATTACATTGCAGGAAAATAACCATTGATTTGACAGTGATGACTAACACAGTAACATTATCTTTAACTATTGGTATGTTTTGGGTGGAGAGTACCATGTGTTTGGATAGGTAATCACCACTTTAATCGAGAGTGAAATAGTCACATTTTTTGACCAAACCGTTACCACATTTATTACTGGGTAGATGGTGTTTAGGAGTCAGGTATCGCTAGGGTTAGTTGGGTTGAGATGATAGTGAGTGCGGGTGTGTTGCAGTATACAATTGGGTTAAAGAAATCATCCACCACTTTATTCTGAACCAAATGCATTTGGTGTTGCTACACAAATCCTTTGAATATGACAGTGAATTAGTTATTGCTGCCATGAGAACATAATTTGACATATGGGTCTTTATCAGCTATTATGGGGAACCTGTGCTATAAATGAAGTGAGACTACACAGCTATCAATATTTATTTATGAGCACTGTACCCTGGTCTAAGATTGCAGTCACTGAACAGCTCTGGGTTTCTCTACCGGAGGATCCAGTGTTGCGGAGAGGACTGTGGACAGACTCTTTGAGGCTGCAGCCCAACAATGTAAGCACAAGTGCACCAAACTGTTGCCACCCAAGGGCCCTCCACCCAAACAGGCAGTTTGATAGTAGGGATAACCCATACCTCTCAACTCACATGCTTTTGGCGAGTGTCATCCGCCATGGAATCTGTTCCCTCCCACACCAAACATCTTAACTGTCCATTCACATCAATGGACTCTGACATGCCAGCAACAAAATTGGGTGTTTTCACACTCCATGAGTACTCAAAAGGTTGAGTGGTATGGGATACTAAGTGGCCCTGAGGGAACTGTGATGGATCCTATGGATCCCTCACTAGCCCCCTGCCTAAAGTCTCCTCCCAGGTGGCCAGGGACATTCAGACGCTTCTTGATCCTGACCTTGGGGGTGGTGTACTGCAGGAGGATCACGTAGGAGGAGACAGGGGCCAGGGTGGTGAGGAGATCTGGTGGGATGAGACACAATATTTTTCCTATAAAAGGGGGAACCTTTTAGAGTGGCCAACACAGGTAATGGTTTATTATTATTGTGATGTATCTGAACAACATATAACATCTATGGCTCTGGGCACAGATTCCATACAACCTGAGCTAGCCATAACAATAGAAAGACCATTCAAGGTACTTCAGGATAAAAATCTTCCTTACTCCCAAAGGTATAATGGAGAGGAATGTAGAAATATTGCCTTAAATCAATTGTCTTCCTCTGTAAAAACAAATTTTAATGGTCCATCCTTAAATAACTCTAAGGGAAATAAATCTACCCTTAAAACCAAGAAGTTACTAAAAATAATTGATTTTGTTGTTGAGAATGACATGTCCCATACGCCCATACGTACTGGGACAAGGAAGAGGGCTGACGAGTCATGCTGTAGTAGTAGTCAGGCAATTAAGCCTGATAGCTCACACCTGTGGAAAGGTGAGAGGCTTAAAAGGCCACCTCAGGTGCAGGTAATCAGAAGGAGCTGGAGCTGTGGCTGGAGTGTATGCAGCAGTAACAAAAGCAGAAGGAAGAAAGCACAGTGTTGGCAATCCAGGCAGAAGTGGGACAACCAAAGGGATGCCGGCACTCTGATTCAGCAGATTCTACCAGCTTGTCATGTGAGGGTCCTGTTCCCCCAAACTCTGAGATGCAGAGGCTGCGCAGCAGAAGGCATGCAGGAAGGCTGCCTTTCCACATGTGAGCATAATTGCAGAGATTGCGCAGCAAGAAGCATGTTGGAGACTGTGGCGAGAAGCTGCTGTGAAGCTGTGGATCTCAGGAGCGAGAGGGGCTCCTTAATTGAGTGGCCGGACCATGGATTCCTTCAGTGAGGAAAAAGCTGTGGGTCCCAAGTGAAGCCAAAAGTTGTAGAAGTTGTGCAGCAAGAGGAGAAAGGGACACAAAAGCCAGTGAGTTAAAACCAGGCATTCGGATTTCCTTGCAAGAGCATTGCCGGCAACAGTATCCAGCTAAACAATCCCTCGCATCTGAGTAGAAGTGATGCAGAGTTGATTGTTGAGTCTTTAACAAAGGAACACTTGAATTATGGCACTCACATTTGATCAGGTATCATCTCTTTAACTCGTGTGAAAAGCAAATGCTATGAAAAGCAATTGTTAAACTTAAAACCTTGTAAAGGATATGAAGTGGTCACGTCTGCCTAATTACGCTTCTAGGAAGAAGAGTTACCTCTTAATCTTTATTAACGCAGTCAACAATTGCTAACAAAGTCAATGTCAATGGTTTAAACATTGCTATTTGGAATTGGAGATAACATGCATTGGCCAAGCCAAGAGTGAACAAGGTATTTTCTCAACTGAGACTGGAACTAGCCTTTCCCAAAGCCAGAGAACAATCTAAACAGTACTGTGATACAAATAGAATCTCGACATTGCCTGAGATACAAGTGTGTAAGCATCACCTGAAGCCCAGAGAGTGGCAACAATGCTTCTGGGTAATTATTCTGGCAAAGAGTTGGCAGAGGGATAAAGGTGAGGTTGGGGAAGGGAATCTTGCTATGTATAAACATTCTTTGAAGTTGATACAACTTAATAAGAGTAAGAGAGAAGTATGTCCCAGAGGCAATTCTAGGTCATTGTTGGTTGCAGACAGACACAAAAGGGAAAGAGGGTGCTCCTCTGAAAGGAAGGTTCAGAGGAAGAGTGCCTTGTCTACTTGAAGGTGTCGAAGTGCCTGAAAGTGAATCTTGTCATAAACAAAACCTGTTTGAAATCACAAGGTACTGGAGCTGTGGTGGTGTCTCAAAGTAGTGAAGCTGTGGTGGTGTATTTGGTTGTCAGTAGATCTGAGACTTCAGTAGCACAGATGAACTTGGAATACTATGAGGCAAAGGGAGTAGGCTCTCATGGTAAACTCTTGCAGAAGTTGACATTTTTGAAGTTGAAGTAGAAGTGCTGTAAAGTCATTCTGACAAAGGTACCTTCTGTGACTCATAATCTTGTAAAGAGAGACATACTAAGTGTTAACCAATAACTGTTTTTCATCATATTTATAGAAGTTGTGTTTCCTTTAAACTGTGGTAATTCTGGAATTGGAATGACATTGATGCTATTTTGGTGAAGTGGAAAATCGTATCCCAATGAAGAGAAGCTTTTCTGTTAGTGGAACTTTGGTTAACAAAACTTTACTTTGACATTGAAGACATCAATAGCTGAATTGAGACTGTATTACATACATACATTTCCTTGTTTCTTTTTGTTGAACATTGGAGCTCAGTTTACCTTGAATCCTGGGAATAGGAGCTCCCATAGGTTTCTAAGAGGTTATCAAGAGACTGCGAATATCATTGTTGATGTTATTTGAATTTAAATACATTTTCTTTGTGTATTTGATGTTTATGTGTGAGGGCCAGACATCCTGTGTTAGAGTGTTTCCCTTTAGTTTTGATGGGCAGGCAAATCCTAATCAGAATAGGAATAGTGAGGTGTTTAGTAACATTTATAATTTAATTAAATGGCATATTTTGAACAATCATCCAAAAGTTGACCTCCTCACATTTTTGACCCCTCACAACCCCAAAATGTAAGGGTGGCCTTCAGTAGGCATCTTCCTTGCTGACAATACAGCCCTTATGCTGCTGTCTGAGCAGTCATTGGGCCCTGCCAAAAACCCAAAGGATGCCTCAGAAGTATAGGCCAAATTAGTAGCAGATTTAGTCAAACTGAGCATTAAAAGCACATCAACTGTTAAGGCATATGATAAGCCGGAACATGGGGGAGTGTACCTCTAAGCTTTGATGCATGTTGTGAGAAACCTGAAGGTGCCTCACCCACTATTCCCCAGAGATCGGTTATCCAGGTGGGCAGGACACAGCCATCACTATTGGATCCAGTGCCTGGGGGTGGACCAGTGGGGGAGGATCACCTCGATGAGGGGTCTTCGGAGAGTGGATGCGGGACACCGAAGGTTGAGAATCGGCTCCCCCTTAATTGTAACACCTTATCCCCATCCTACCCTTTATGATATTTAGAAGCTCTACCCTCTACCCCTTTTCCGACATGAAAACTTTCTTACACTCTGACAGACAACAGACTAATACCAGAGCCGTTTACCTGACATGTCCCAACACAAGGGTGAAGCATAGTCAGGCAATTGACAATAACCACACACACCTGACAGGCCTTTACCTTCCCAACAGGCATAAAAGGCAGAGCACGAGAGCACACTTGGAGCAAGGCCAACCGCATTAGGAAGAAGCTATTCCAGGACGGCAATTCAAAAGGAGAAAAAAGGCAGTGAAAGCTGAAAGAACGACAAGGAGGGAAGTGCCCTTGCCCTTTGCAACCCAGACCCGTGAAGCCTCGAAAAAAGGAAACATAGCACTGTGTTTTACAGCTGACGTGTGGATAGCAGATGTCAATGGTGCACGGGGGCCCACATTGATAGTACAGGCGGGGAGGCACGCTGGCTACCGTGGTGCCATCCTTGACTCCAGAGGCAAGACAAGCCAACGGGTTCAGCACAGCCGGTGAGTCAAAGAAAGCTGATAGCAAACGAACTGTGTTGAGCCCAAGGTTGCAATCAGCAACATTATATGAACGCAAGGGACTTGAGAACAAAGAACTTGTGTGTGTTTGAGCTTTTGGGAAAGCCCCGAGAAGGGCTAGCTGCAAAGTAGTCAACTGCCGCAGGAGTGCTCATTCGAAGGACTCCGGCTGGCCCCCTTTTTTTGTGTTGAAACTACAAGTATCAGAAGGCCCTAGGAAAGGGTGGGATGAAGTGTCAGAGTGCTGCTACAAGGGTCACATTAAATCCCTTGTGCAATCGAAAGTCTCTGACCCATTGCCAAGAGAAAGCGAAGGGAAGGGAAACCATGCTTTCTGATGAGAAGTAAACCCTGCATCGTGATCACGAAAAGTAAACTGTGAAATTGGCAAATGTGAACCCAGTTGAGGGATGCGTGAGAATTGGGGTGAAGCATGATACACCTGAGAACATTGTGTTGATATTCAGATTGAAAGGCTGTAGTGAACCCGATGGAGGGAGGCCCACTTTGCAGGAAGGATCAGAGCCCGTTGGAAGGAGATCTAAGGGGCGAAGAGCAGATGCCCCATGTGCAAGATCACTGAAGGAACTTTTGTTGGTTGTTTTTGGTCCAGCAGGCCTTCTAAGGCAAGAGACTTTGTAGAAAACAGACTTGGCCCCTGAAGTTCTGGTATCATGAATGAAATTGTGAACCTTACGCTGCAGAGGCCCAGGAGTGTGCTGTGTTCAGGAGTGGTGGAAAGCGGAAGAACTAACGTATTAAGCATGGATCGAACAGAGGTCGTGACTGAATAACAGACCACTTTTTAGCGTTATGAGCAGACGCCTGCAATCGTAATCCCTGGGCTCCCCCAGCACTCTGATGCGGCTCACCGCCCCAGCAGGAAGCAAAGGGGACTGTGACCTGGCCTAGAGAACACCCATTGAAATTCCTACAACCACGCAAAACCCAGAGCCACAAGTGATTCTACAATGAATTATCCAGTGGTATACCACTCCATCACTGTATGAAGCTCCCGCCTAATCCACCCAACGGCATACAACCTCAACCTGAAAGACCTCATGCAGAGTGAGCAGGAAGGGCACGCTGAGCACAACCCTCTTTGAGACTCAACTACGCTGTGCGAGATACCTTTACCGAATCTCTCCAGAATTGACACTTGATATTGCTCAATTAGGCACACAAAGGGTAAAATTCCACGTCAGAACCTGCATGGAAGACATTGGCTCTAACAAGACTATCCCACAACAGACAAGACGATTAACAATGAAAGGCTGCAAAACCAGCAAGATACCTTCCCAGTAAGGGGAAGACACCTTATGTAGCCTTCGCTACATCCTGGCAGGATCGGAAGACTCTAATGCCCCAAAACCTCAATGTATCATTATTATTACTGGATGGTTAGGCTAGCTAATGCGATATTTAAACTGCGTTGTATAAACACCACAATTTTTCTCTGCCCCTGATGAATTTCTGTGGAATAGAACCCAGAAAAGATTAGGAAAGAAACATGGTGGGCTTTTTTTTACCCCCTTTTTGGTTGTATGTATGTTTTGTGAATGAACACGAATACTTGAGAATGGGAATGGTATGAATGTGATAAAAGTGGATGAGCAATGAACTTGGTATGTCCCTTGTGATTTTGCATGACACAAGCCACTTTAATGTTTGAGCTATGAAAAAAACCTGCTCTCTATTGAAGGTGTTCTATACATCACTACTCGGAATCTGATATGTTTATTGAGGCAACGAGTAGCAGACTAGCTCTTTTAAGCACTTTTGGATTATTACCCTTGCATTTATTGTATAACCTGTGAAATTAAAATTAAAATATGTATTTTTCCACTTACTGAAGTAATGTTTTGCTTACCCAAGTTTTGAAGGATGTCAATGGCATGAAGTGCCTTCCCTAAACACATGAAACAGCTTTGGAGTCACAGGCTCTATTGTTAAAAGTATACAGGGTTAATCCCGTTTGATGAGGGTCTGCTTGAGACTCCATATAACCAGCCTCTACCCCCAAGTGTGGTATTGTGCTCAGGAGTCCCACCTTGTCCCATGCTTGAAACGTGGGGAAGGTAGATCCCAGACATGTCATCCTGACTTATCATTTTGTGAACACTTCTTTCTTTTCTGGTGAACATTATCCGACACTCTTTGGTAACTTAGTGGTAAGGGTTGGCAATAGTTTATTTTTAGTATAGCCCCTTTGAATCAGACAAGACGGCACTAGGACTGCCTTATTAGTATTTGATGTTCGTAGCTTGCTCCATTCTTAGATTTAGATTAAGATTAGACGTTTTTCTCACCCATTTGTACAGTTTAATAAACACCCTTGAATGGTGATCAATTGTGTCTGGCTTTACTCTTTCCACCATAAGTGCCTTACAATGTAGACTCAGATGTGCTTACTCGAGCTGAGTTCGGTGAGGTGAAGTAATCAAGTGCTAGGGCACAAAGTGCAAGAACCGACTATAGCTGGGTGATATAATATTGTTAATTAAATAGAAAGTTCCTTTAGTAGATCGGTGGTTGTATGATAGGCTTCAGAGGAACTTAAGTATTCCCTTGAAGAGCAAAGGCTTGTTTGGCTAGAGAAAAGAATATGGGTTCCAAAATCCAACTTCAGTAGAGTACTCCTGTGACTGCCAGGCCTGAAGATGTTACGTTGATCTCGGAGGACAGCAGAAGAAGAAGAAGAGGGAAAACTTGTAGGAGGTGGAGAGGGTCCTAAAACTTGTTGGAAAACAGGCTGATCCTCAATGGGAGTGGACCATGGGAGTGGACCACAATATTGAGGGGAATTAGAGGGAAGTACCTGCTCAAGGTTTTGTTGGATTTTAAAGTATACTGGAAATGAGCAAGGATCCATACAGTCTTGAGACCCAAATTAGAGAACATTGAATTTAATTATCAATGAAGGTGCTCAAAAACAGACTCCCAGAAAATATTCCTTCTTACAGGCATTGGGGTAGAGATGGTGATTTGGGCAGCTGAAACATCTGGAAAACCTTCACAAGCCCTTTAGAGATTCGGGTGGCATTGCAATAAAACCTGTAAAAACACACATTATTTGTCACCAAGATGAATTTCCTGATTACGACCCCAGGATTCGGCAGCAAGATTAACCATTGTCATTAAGCATGCACAGGATAAAAGAACTTCACCTCCAACTATGCAATTCAATGAGCTTCTGGAAAACCAGTTGAATCTTCATTCTGTACTTTCCTAAAGTTGTTATCAAATAAACTAAGCAGACAGATATTATGCATATACGACACTGCACATCCCTGATGAGTGATGTGGAGGATGTTCTGCAGACCGAACAGATACAACTGGTTTACCACACAATTTCTGGGGGCAAAAAGAGGAAGAAAATCCTAGAATGAACCGGATAAACGTGATATAACTTAGCTGATTAAATGGATGTTATCCATTTTAGAAGACAGTAAAATATATAACTGTCCAGGCCAAAATATGCTCCCATATTGAATACCTCATCTGCTTTGAGAATTCTGAAACCCAATATCCACGAAGAAGAATATCAGCTCCTCTGAAGAACTATATGGTTGTCCATCATTTTTTGTCAATATGATATGGGAAACACATGCAGAAATAAACAGAAATTACACCCCCTACAGTGAAGACCCTGCATACCTCTAATGGAACAGGTTCAGTACATTAGGGCAGGTATGTGTGGTTTGGACTTTTAAATCCACTTAGACTACCCACAAACAGCAAATGCTCTAGATTGCCTAGCAATCCATACCATCACTATGCAAAGCTCTCACTTAGATTGCTGGTGCCCCAACTCCCTGTGACAGTGACACTGTAAAAACAATCCTGGAAAATTGATGAATTCTGAAAATAAAGAGGTAAAAGCAATCTTTACTGAAATAAACATGTGTGACGCCATGGTGAAAAGAAGGGTCTCAGACTTTGGGTATTTTCAAAGAAAACTTTATTAAGCAAGTGTAACATAAAACATGGTTTAAGGAATAAAGGAAAGTGTTAAAAAAATATGTGACTTAGAGGTTCATCCCCGTGTCAATAACGCAAACCTAATCTACACCTTGCCAATTTAGTAAAAAGCTGTCTAAAGTACTGAAAACCCAAAAGTAAAACTCGCCTGTCAAAATGAATCCTCAAACTCAAAATAAAGGTTTCCTGAATAAAAAGTTCCTTAAAAGTGAGTTGTCAGAATAGCCAAATGAAATGGTGCAATGGGGAAAATAAACTTAAAGTCTTTCCCATGGGTGAAAAGTGTTGAGGGTAAAATATCTAAATTAAAGTCCTCTCCTAAATTAACAAAGTCCATCAATTCAAATAAGTCTTGGGTAGACAACCAACAGGGCAGCTTACATGAAGAATTCATACTGGCACCTGTAGTTGTCTTCCAGATGCAGGGCATCTTAGACAAGGGATCAACTGCGTCCTGCACTTTGATTCTTTATCTCAGTCCCCCAGTTGGTTGATTCATACCTCTCTCTCTGCTGTTTAGAACATTGCCCCAAATGCCTGTTGGGATCCTGGGGTTCTGTACCTCTCTTTCTTTCATTAAGCCCCTCTTCCACTTACAGGGGTCTTTTGTGACCAGACTCCTGTTGGGATCCGTTTTCTTCTTTCCTTATTTTGCCTTACCCCTGTCTTCCTTTCAGGGATTTTGACCTTCCCTTGTTTACCTCCAGGGTTCTTGACAGTCTCTCTGGCACCTGTCTCTTATCCCCTATGTGGGGTAAACTCGCTTCTTGTTTGATGACCTTTTATCCCTGGGCATTTCTCTTTCCTATTTGCTTTTCCCCTCTCTTTTTCAGGGGACCTGGTGTTGCTCCTCTTTTCCTTTGGGACTCTATCTTCCTAACATTAATTCTCTCTCTCTTTACCTCCCATGTCTAAAGGGGACCTGGATTGTTGCCCCTCTCCTCTTAACGGAATCTTTGCTTTTGCTCCTTTTCTCTCTATAGGGGCCTTGCTTTGCCCTTCTTCTTTAAAGGGGTTCTGCTTCTGTCCTGGTCTCTTAACTAGGGTCTTAGCAAGGTTTTGCCTCAACCTCTTTCCAGCCTTCTCAGGCAGGTCAGCTCTTCCACCTTTTAAGCCTAGGTGGTGCTACAGGGGTACTCTCCTTCTTCCCCGTGGGTCAATCAATTTCCTCTGTGGCTCTTCAGGCAACTTCCAAGCAGGCAGTGCTCCAGGGTAGACCAGGGTCCTTCACCCAGGCAGCAACTCCCCCTCTTTCAGAATACAGCTCCTCTTCCTACATTAGTGTCTTGAGAGAGAAGTATAGGGAACCTGTACCCGACTGAGACAAGTCCACAATGAGCTGACTCTGCTTTCATAGCCAGAATCCTCTTCGTCCTGTTGATTGCTGATTGGTGGAAAAGCCCTGCACGAAAATTGGCTGGCAGGGTGTTTCCACACTGGTCCCCCAGTTTTAGGCTCTCGCTCTTGATTGGCCAGTTTGAAGTTCTTTCGTTTTAATCACTGTTTCCCTTTCTTAGTTTTCTTGTATTTATTCTTCTTTTACCTAGAGCCTCTTTAAAATATTATTCCCTTGTGCTTGGGCTCAGATTCTTATTTTATAAATGCACATTTACCTTTAAATTCCTCTAAGTTCCTCTATGGGGATGCAAATCCGGGTCCTCCCATGGGTTCCATGGTGTTCCAAACATATTGGACTTGTGCTGGTGCTGCTGAAGGAAAAGGCTGCAGCCTTTCCTCTGAGGTCCTGCAGCTCTTATTTGCCACTGTCTCTCCTCTTCCCTCCCCCAGCACTGAGGAAGCTGACGCCTGGGTCTTGGAGCTCCAGTCAAGGCCCACAATGGGGTGGATGCCTCGCTGTACCTCTTTTGCCTTGAGCTGCTCCATTATTTCCTCCATCTTCCCCAGCATCCTGCACCAGTGGGCAGGGCTGGCACCGCCTGCAGGTAGCCACAGGTAAGTCATGTGTGGGAGTCACAGCAACGCCACTCATCACACACGGCAAAAATAAAGACAGGAAACACATCCCAACTTTCATATTTTCATTAAAAAAATTAAATCATGAACTAGATCAAAACAACAAGAAAAAGAATCTGAATCGGATCAGTATGGCTCACAGCAGGCGAGGAGTGCAGTAGAAATTGAGATGGTGCTTGGGGACTTGGGTGTTCCCGCCATTTGCAAAGTAAACTTTAAAAACTTTAAAAAAGTCAGTGCAAATAAGGGAGTGATGGGGTTAGCTTTGGGTAATATAGGGGTTTCCCTTGGGACTGCTAAAACACATTTATAAAACTAATACTTTTTTGCACAGAATTTGTTTTGAGGAAAACATTTAAAAATAGTTCTTATGTTATTTTTACTTTTTCATTTACTTTTAATTTTTTACTGTTTACATTACTTTCAATGTAAAATCAGTTATTTTTACCTCTTCACCATTACTACTTCATATTAAGTCCGGGATAATATGCCTGGTGTATTATACAACCGATCCTCCTACATACGTCCAATGGCAAATGACCCACCAAAGGCTCAATATGATTTTATGGGACAATTTCACTCATTGGGTACTTTACATTTTAATTTAATTTATTTGATATATGTACAGCTATTTTAACATATTATTATTTTTATTATTATTAATAATAATACTACTAATAATAATAATAATACTAATAATAATAATACTAATAATAATAAATAATAATAATAATAATAATATGAATAATCCATAAATAACATGTGTCCATAAAGGAATACAGATGCAAAACATGCAGCAGCTCATCATTCCAGGAGCTAATTAAAATCCAATGGAAAAGCATTTCAAATTAAAGCTGAGTCAAATACTACAAAAAAGAAACAAGAACATTAGGAAATACAATAATTTTAAAATAAAAAATACTTACATTTAATAACAGCAGTTTATTTTAATACACAATTCGTGTATACTCATTGTAACTAGGTACACACAATTCTCATGCATTCTCACTGAGCTTTCGTGCTAACAACTTTTATTTAGTTACATGAAGCAACTTGGCCTGAGCATTCAAGAGTGAGGTCAGATAGCAAAAAGCAGCCTTACTTTATTGAATGTCTCGTCATACTCCAAGGAAATATCAGCAGTTGTCAAATAAATACCACCATATTACAAGATGGTTGACTCCTTTACAAGTCCTCTTGGTATTTTCTTCCCCCTTGGAGGTGGAAATATAAAAATTGCAGTCCTCAGAAATGTTTGTAAGTACATTGTTACAACACATGGGCAAGAATTTTACATAGGGACATTGTAACAGGGTGAGAAGGTGACTGTTTCGTACACTATCTAAACCGTGAAAATGAGGGTGGCAATGGATAGTAAAAAAAAATATAAAGTGTTTTTCTGTAATACCTCTAGTGGTGTTCTAGCAATACCACTAAGTTTATCACTGGGGCAGTAGTGACGTTGCAATTGTGTGCATTTTTAGGAATGCCTACAATGGTAGTGGTAATTCGCTCTAATGGCATTCCAGCAACACAATGCACCTAACTCACAATGAAACTCAAGCCTATCTAATTATGATTTAACCAAGGATATGTATGTAATAATATACTCCTCCTTTTATCGTTAATCTTTAAAGTATTGAAAGTGAATGCTAGATTTGACCAGATTCTAACCCATAAAAACAAATGCGTAATATTGATTCTATCTTACAAGAAAACAAGACTTACTTGTAAATAGTTAATATAGGAGTCAACTGTGACAAGTCTACAAAAATATATTCTCTCTCTTCGGAAGACCAGGCGCTGGGTAATATCCCCAGACCTCATCAGCACAGACTCAACTCACACCGTTTTTGCACAGTGAGCATGCACAAGATCCTTGATGCGTATCCTCCTGCTCTATTATTATATGAGCCACTGCTCTACTAATCTGTGGCAATTGAAGAGCATGAGTATCTTTATGTTGACACCATACAAATGTACAACTCAACATGACTTGACTGCAATTAATGAACGCAGATTAATTTACTTTTCTGAATCATAATAGGTTTACCTATTTTTATTGAGGGTTTGCCCTGAAACATTACATGTGAGTATGCATGAATTTATTTTGGATGACATTTGTGAATGAATAACGTGTATTGGCCAATAAGCTTCTGTACTACTGCTTCAGTGCAGCCAATCAGGAGCACATTATACATATTTCTAAGATTGGCATAGTCATATGGCCAATACAGGGATTGTATTTAGCAGCACCTGCTAATGCAGATCATAGAGTTGACATGAAGACAAACAAGCTAAAGGGCCAATATGCACCCTGCTGCATTTTTATTTTGTACTTGAAAGAATTAGTGACCTCATTATTCAATCTGTGGCTGCCTCTAGATTTGAGGCTAACAGATTTAAGAATTGCATGGCATTTAAAAGTCCTTAGGAATGCAACATAGTTTGTTACTGTTAACCTGGTGCGACACCCACCTGGACTTTCACATATGTGTTAGTAATAAATGAAACATTTAAAATACAATCTTCACATCTTATACCTTGAAAGAAACACAGAGGGTACTGGATGAAGTGTTTTTCCTCACCACCCATTATTTACTTCAAGCATAAAGGAAGTGATAGGGAAGGAAGGTCTCCTATCTTGCCTGTCACGTTTATTGTATACGTGTGAACAATCATTGCCTGCTTTCATTCATATGGGATGGACTTTTTTCATCAATGGCTAACAAAAAAGTCTAGAAACATAGGACACCAGACGATGACTTGAACTAAAAATGTTGGTAGGCAGAAAATCAGGGCCAAGTTCCTTTCTACTGGAACACACGAAAATTGATTGTTTGACGTGATTCAATGAAAGGAAATATCCCCAATCCTGAGGATTATCTGAGGGTCATATATATATATATTCTGATCAGTCCAAGTTGAAGTGGCAATGTTTTCTATAGGTCCAATTGGGACCTCTTTTGGACATACATCTCTAGAATAGTTTTGGATGATTAGCCTCAGCCACTTGGGTCAATTCATCATTGAATTCCTTTTCATCCCATAGGCGTTACTGGCCTTGGTAATAGACAACGTAGCTGCAAGGGGTTTCCTGGCATGTGACAAAGCTTTATTGAATCATCAATTAAAATGAAATTTTTTGACTTTCTTATTTGAGGTAATAGAATGTAATGCCTTTGTCTGAATTGCCTTGAAGGCAACACTTCACTGAAGAGCTAGGGTTAAGCAGACGTTTAATCCCCATCATTGCAGACACAATGAAAGTGTCCTGGTCGTATCCATCGTCTTATGATGACAATCAAAGGCCTCCTTCATTCGCAGAAATATCACCAGAGATGGTTTTACGTGGCGTAAGTGTCTAATCTTCTTTGCTATGCAGATAGGTGGGCACCACGTAATTTAATCTGCTTGTGTCAGATGGTTGAAAACTCAGTACCACGACTGTGGTTCTTTAGGCAATTTTTTAAGGAGCTGACGGAAAAGGGGTCCAGAGACACCTGGACTCAAAATACAGCAAGGCAAGAAGCTAGATGTAGATCATCTAGCTAAGCAGTCGCTCGCAAACTGTACCCCAAAGGGGTTACTACAGGCAATTGTTGAGAGTGTAAGGAATAGTTAAATCAAAATTAGGAATTGTTAGAGATGATATGGTAATTCTAAATTAAAGAGCGAAATCCTTATCGTGATTCAATTACAATTTTTCAACACCGTGATTATTTATTCTTAAATCAGGAGGCCAGCATTCACTTGAATACATCAAAGAACTTAATTGGCAAAGCATTTCAGAGTTGAATTCTCCTTCATCAGGGCAAAGCCCTATTATTGGTACTATTTCACAACACAATAATTGAATTAAGTCATTCAACATAGTCAACAATGTACAAATGGTAACATAACACAAATAAGATTAGATTACATACCAAAAGTCCATATATCACAATGTTGCCCCAAGGAAAAAAAACAGAGACAAAAAACAGAACATGTGATAGCGAGTTTAACCACCGTTATCAAATTAATCTGATTGTGAGAATATTCCAACTTTACCTCAATTCTGATTTCATGATACATAACTGGCCAGGCAGTGTTAAAAATCACATATGCACTGTAAAAAAAAATGCATTATAGGCGTGTGAATATTATGTTCACCCACTATTTTGCTGTGTCTATTAGCTTGTCTGTCTCACTGTATGCCTTCCAAGGAAGCATCCAGCAGTTACCTTTTTGTTTCACTTGATCCAATGATCACTGTAACTGACGCGCTGCAATGCGCGTTGAACTAATGGTGATACAAGCAGTTTTAATGACGATACAAGGACTACTATGAATGAAGCCAAAAAGCTTGTGTAAATATTATGTTGCCTGATTGTACATTTATCCCTGTTGTGTCGTCTACCAAGTCCTCTTATCCGCTGCTGTCGCCTTGGTGTTGGTAATAAGTGAACGCACAAGCACGTTGTTGTAATTATAGCATGGTTACTTTGGTAATCAGACGCTGGTTAGAGTCTTAAATGTTGGTTACTAGGCAACTGAAATAGACAACGTTAAGACAAGCGCACTGCACTGTGCTGCCACCAACGGCGTCTTGCGTCCCAATTTACTCGTGAGAGCAAATCGGGACGTGTCAGCATGCCGAGTAGATAACCTGCTGTAGCGGTGGTTGTAGAATTTATATGTGAGTCAAATGTGAGGCAATACATCGCATCTGTGTATGCTGTTAATGTTATACGTTGATAGTCGTGAAGATATAAGAGACCTCCGTCCCCAAGTGCCGCACAGGGAGAATCACCAATCACTCCCTGTGCAACCTTTGAGGCCACAGGTGGAGAAATCCGAGGCCGGAACCGAAGTACTAGGAACCCCAAGGCAGCTGTAAAGAAATGCAATGATTAAATACCAAGCAAGCAGGGTACTATATGCATATAACCAAAAAACGGCCAGGGTCTTACCGGAGATCCGATGAAAGGGGAGTTGGACCTGAGAGATGGTTCCGGGACTCACGTAGACAAGGAACCCAGCCAAAAGGATAGGTCAGGATGTTTTCAGCCAATCTCCACCTGGAGAGTGTTGTGGTCCCCAGATAGTTGGGTGACAACTACCACCTGGGAAGTATGATTTATTGTACAAGGATGCAGTCTGGGAAATCCAAAAGGTGTCCGTTGAGCAAAAACAAGGTAGGAGGCCAGGAAAAGCAGTCCGAATCCAGTGGAGGAACAAAGATCGAGATCCAGAAGAAGTCCGTGATTCAATCCGAGGTCAGAAGCCGTGAGAAACAGGAGAGCCGAAGTCGCCGTAGCCAAACGTGATCCACAAGAAGTCCAATAACAAGAGCCAGATTCAAGGAAGCCAGGTAAGCAGTACGGGATTATTCAGCCAAAACAGAGTCTCCGAGGAAAACAGCTGTGAAGCACGGAATACTAGCACTGCCCGGTTTAAATACAATTACTTCCTGGTCACATGACGTGGAATGGAATCACGTGACCGTGAGCCTGGGGCACATGACCGCATAACGTCACGTGATCGGGTTGCCATGGAACGAGCACTTGTCTTCCTGCTCGAGCGGCTGCTTTTCTTGCTCGGGCGGCTGCCTAATCTCCATGGCAACTGCCAATGGAGAAACGGCCGCAAGCGCGACTGCAGGGTGTATGGCGATTGCTTCGCCAGCGCGCGAGCCAAACTGGGTTGCCTGCGTGAGCCCCGGGAAACAGGTGACTGGGAGAAAGTGGTTAACTGAGTGGGTGACGGGACATGGCCTATGGAATGATCTGAGGACATGACAGTTAAGGAGGAAGCCCTAAATATAAGTGGATGTAAGACTAATTGGCATTCTCCTGATATCTAAAGATAAGTGCATATTCGGGAACTGCAGCTCTCTTGGAACAAAGGTGCTAGTCCACAAATGTGTAGCTACACACATCTGAGACATATGAATTTGAAACCCCATGAAATGCGCTTGATTAAGAATCTGTACAGTGCTAAAGAAATTACCATCTGACCGGCAGACAATGGAGGGGCTTTAGTCATCTAGAACACCAAAAACTATGACGCAGAATGTAGCCAACAGCTGGAAGACACCAACATCTATGCCTCGCTAGATGAAGATCCAACTGTTTCCATCAAGCATAACCTCAAAGAATTACTGAAGAAGGCGGAAGATCTAAGATGGATAAATGAGCAGACAAACACATTTTTATTGAACCAACATCCGAGAATTCCCAACTTCTATACTCTTCCGAAGATACACAATGTCCCCCACCGACCACCAGGTAGACCAATAGTGGCAGGAATGAATAGCATCCTACAACTATTGGGCAGGTTCATTGATTTTTTTCTACAGCCCTTGATACAACGGACACATACCTATATACGAGACACCACACATTTTTTGCAAATTCTCAAATCCACCACATTCAATCCGGATCACATACTATTTACAGTGGATGTTAAAAGCCTCTATACTTCAATACCCCATAATTTAGGAATGTAAGCCATAGAATGGATGCTCTTAAAAGAACCAGAGCTGGGGGCTCGCAAAGAATTAATTCTCGCACTCTTACAATTAATCGCAGAAAATTCCTACTTTTAGTGCAAGGACAAATTTTTCTTGCAAACATCGAGCACATACATGGGGGCCATGATGGAACCAACGTACGCAAACTGCTTCATGGTCAAGTTTGAAACTGACCCTGTCTTGTCAAAAATGTATTGGAAAAGCAATATCCACTTGTGGATAAGATACATTGATGACATTTTTGGGATCTGGTCTGGACCAGAGACTGATTTGATTAGTTTTTTAAGTTATTTGAACAGTATAGATGCACAAATTCAATTCACACTTGAAACTTCCAGAACAGAGATTCATTTTCTAGATGTCAAGGTTCAAACCAACACTGATGGCTACAGAACTAACCTTTTCCGTAAAGAAACAGACATAAACAATTTCTTACATCGACTCATTTTTTGCCAACCTAGCCTCAATCGCAATCTCCCATACAATCAACTGCTTTGTGTCAAATGAATAGTTAGTGATCCCGTTGACTATATCCAAGAACAAGCAGAAATGGGCAAGAAATTTTAAGCACGTGGTTACAAAAACAGCAACGTAGAAGCAGCCACATTTGGAATCAACCAAACCAATCGAGATACTTTGCTAACACAGACAACAGAGAAAAAGAGTACAGTACCTTTAGTATATGTCTCAAAGTTCTCCTCGCAAAGTTACAGAATCAAGAACATTGTGAAGAAAAAATGGGAGATCCTAACTTGCAATGTAAGGGTTAAACACCTGTTCAAGGAACCACCTACCTTTGCATACCAGAGGAGTTGTAACCTAAGAGATGAATTGGTATCAACCAAGCCTCCACTAAAGGGACCTATTACACTACGAACTGGGACCTTCCCATGTCTACACTGTGCTAATTGTGGATTTGTGATGAAAGGCAACATGATCAACCACCCAGGTACGGGAGAACATAAAATTGTGCAGCCATGGAACTTGCGATAGTAGTAATATCATTTATGCCATAAAATGCCCATGTGGACTCTACTACATGGGGAAATCATAGCTCACCGCAAAGACGCGATGGAACAAACATAGATCGTGCATCAGAAATTCCAATATGAATTCTGCGGTAGCACGCCACTGGGCAGAGAGGAGACACAATCTGTCACAAATTAGATTCCAGATTTTGGAAGTAATATCCCAGAACAATCCACATGAGGACATGAACCTGAAATTAGACAGGAGAGAGGCATTTTGGATAGCTCGTCTTGGAACCTTGATGCCCAATGGACTAAATGAAGAGATTCATTTTCACTTTTACATCTGAGGAATTTTACTTCTTTTATGTGCATAATACATTGTTGATGAATTGCCTTACTTGTTGAGTTAATGCTAAATACTTTGTCTATTGGTGGTTTTGAACATCATGTGATTCAATTGAGGAGATTTATATTCATCAGTTTATCTAAGGTCTGTTGTACCATATTGTTGATGAATTGCCTCAGTTGTGTAGTTAATGAAAAATACGTTCTGTCTATTGGTTTTGACCATCATGTGATTTACTTGAAGAGACTCATATCCATTAGTTTATCCAAGGACTGTCGCACCAGCAATATTTATTCTATTGTAATTGTATGGATGAACACTAGCACAGGTCTATTTAACACACTAGCCAAGTGTACCAATGTGAAATACAACAAACATTGTCTCCGTGGGAAACGTCTATTAGGCTTGCTGAGATTACATACTACTCTCATTTTGATTTCAGTATTTGCAACCTCTATATGAACAGCCCATTCGAATGCGGAAGGCCACCACATTTGTGGACGAGCACCTTTGTTCCAAGAGAGCTGCAGTTCCCGCATATGCATTTATCTTTAGATATCAGTAGAATGCCAATTAGTCTTACATCCACTTATATCTAGAGGATCCTACTTAACAGTATGTACAGATGCAACTTATTGCCTCATGTTATGCTCACCTATAAATTCTACAACCTCCGCTACAGTGGGTTATCTACTTGGCATGCTGACACGTCCCAATTTGCTCTCACAAGCAAATTGGGACATGAGACGACGTTGGTGGCAGCACAGTGCAGTGTGCTTGGCTCAACGTCATCTATTTCAACTGCCTAATAACCAACATTTAAGACTCTGACCAGCCGTTATGGCGATTTCACATTCTTTAATACAATCTATATCCACACCAGCGAGAGGTTCCCTGCTTGTATACATTTACTTTGTCTTCAAGACATGCACAATACAAACGTAATGTTTCCCTTAACACAGAGTTTTGTTACAGTTACTTCCCGTATTAGCGTCTGGCAGTCGGACACCGCCTTGCATGGACACGCCCACGGGCATGCCCGGCAACGGCGTCTGATTACCATAGGAACCATGCTATAATTACAACAGCGTGTTTGCGCGTTCACTTATTATCAACATGCAAGGCGACGGCAGCGGGTAAGAGGACTTGGTAGATGACATAACAGAGATAAATCAGGCAACATAATATTTTCACCAGATTTTTGCCTTCTTTCATAGCAGTCCGAGTATCGTCATTTAAACTGCCCGTAGCGCTATTAGTTCAATGCACATTGCAGTGCGTCAGTTACAGCGATCATTGGATCGAGTGAAGCACAGAGGTAAGCGCTGGATGCTTCCTTGGAAGATATACAGTGAGACAGACACGCTAATAGACGCAGCTCAATAGTGGGTGAACATAATATTCACACTCCTATAATGCATTAGTTTACAATGCATATGTGATTTTTAACACAGCCTGACCAGTTATACATCATGAAATCGGAATTGAGGTAAAGTTGGTCACAATCAGATTATTTTGATAACGGTGTTTAAACTCCCTATCACATGTTCTGTTTTTTGTCTCTGTTTTTTTCCTTGGGGCAACATTGTGATACATGGACTTTTGATATGTAATCAAATCTTATTTGTGTTATGTTACCATTTGCACATTGTTGACTATGTTGAATGACTTAATTCAATTATTGTGTTGTGAAATAGTATACAATAAAAGGGTTTTGCCCTGATGAAGGAGAATTCTAACTCTGAAATGCATTGGCAATTAAACCCTATATGTATTCAAGTGAATGCTGGCCTCTGATTCAAGAATAAATAATCACGGTTTTGAAAAACTGTGATTGAATCACGATAAGGATTTCGCTCTTTAATTTAGAATTACCATATCATCTCTAACAATTCCGATTTTTGATTTAACTATTCTTTACACTCTCGACAATTGCCTGTAGTAACCCCTTTGGGGTACAGTTTGCGAGCGACTGCTTAGCTAGATGATCTACATCTTGCTTCTTGCCTTGCTGTCTAATCTTCTTCCCCATTTCATCTTTAAAAGTAAACAGGTAATGAAAACCTTTTTCCTCTACTAACAACCTCCACTCCAACAGCCTGAAACCCATTATGTGCAGATATTTAAAAAATAACAATTCCTTGTGCAAGTCTTTGGTTTAGTAGGTGAGTCGGATCAGCATCTGCTATTCACATAACAAATGGGCTTGAAACTGTTGGATTCTGACATTGGAGCTGAGAGTTTGGAACTGAGGCATAGGAATACCACAATACCACATTTCTTCTTTTCATCATAAATATTAAATCACTATAAAAATCATATTGCCAAATTTTACACTTTAAATATACAGCAAATAAATTAAGACACCCTCAACGATTTGTTTTTTTAGGGATGTATCCTTGCTTGCCCTGCTGTATCGACTAATGTGCATCCTGTGTTTTACCGGGCATCATGGAAGGCATTATACAAATCATACAAAAAAGCAGATATCCTGCTGAGTGCAATAGTACTAGTACCTGTATTTTATTACTTACATACTTGTTCCCATGCCCATCATCATTTTGAGAAATTTGCAGTAAACTCTTCCTGTCTTTCATCAGATAGTATTAGAATTTTCATTTGATTATTCGTTTTTGTCATTTATAAACACGCCTTCCTGCGGTCAGTCTGATTATCTCATTGGATAAAATATGCCAGGATTTCGAAGTATGATATTCCCAGTTAAAAGTGGCAACAATAGGTCAGGCTTATGTGTATCAAATGAGGATAAGTTTATATCATTCCAGAGTTTGGCTCCAGTATTCAAGCTACTATGATAGCAAGGAGCACATTATTGTGTACTTGGAGCTGTACCCGTACTTAGGTTCTCAAATATATTGTTCCATAGTTTTGTTAAATATATCCATCTGTAAAACATGTGAGTTGTATATACTTCCGTACTGTTTTGCTTAGGCCATGTGTAATTTTCCGATTTGTTTTAATTTACCACGGGTGCTACAGGAATAACACATTTAATGATTTATGTTGTGTTTCACATGAATTGCTCCAGTGCGCATTCTATTGAGTTTGGTAGCTGTGTGATAGGAGATGTTTTCGTCCATATTGTTGTAAATGTGTGTGTTTATGTGTTTGTGTGGATGTGTATGTGTATGGGTTAGTCAATAATTCCCTTTCAGTAAAGTATATGTCTGATACTACTTTTATTGTTGGAATTAGTAGTCAATACATTTTCAAATGATGAGCAAGTATATTTCTTTTCCCATTTTCACAGAAACTCCGAATCTGCAAATATTTGACGAATGGAGTCCTTGATATGTGAAAAGTCTTTTGTTATTGTGTAAATGTCCAGGATGCATGAGCCCCTTTGTCACAGATGACACAGAAAACACCCAGAGTCTCAAGGGCAAGGGTTTTTATTTGTATTCATGTGGGCTCTGGGTCAAACCCTCTCACTCATGTCTCCCTTGGTGCCCCCTCCCTAACCCAGGCTTCCGTCAACACAGTTAGTGATACCGAATAGTATCTTATGCTGCTAGTCGTTTCCTGAGACTCTGGCTATCCAATCTCTCTCAGGGACGTCCTATCTGTCCCTACTTTATCTGTGTGTTCGTGTTCTACAGGGAATTGGGATGTGCCTTGTAGACACCCTGTAAGAGTTAATTATGTATTTCGCGCTCACTCTCTCCTCTCCCTTCTCCTTCCCCATCTCTACACTCTGTCCCCACTTCTCCTGCCTTTTCTCCCTTCTCTTACCTGTCCCTTTGATGTCTCTCATACAATCTAGTTCTCACCTCCATTCGTTGATGTTTCTTTGCCTTTCTATCTACTGCAACTCCCGTACTATTACTCACCTGCTCCTACCACTTCCAGGGTGTATATGTGAAGCCAAAACTCATAAGAAGGGCTAAGCCCCGCCCACATTTCTCACACAGGACTGGGCATTGTATTAAAGTTGGCCTAGGAGGCCAATTGCTCGTGTCTGTGTTATGGGGCCTGATACATGATGCCAGTGGGGTAGTCTCATGGGGGTTGGTACGCCTTCTTTTCAATCCCTGGTGGTCTAAGGATCGGAGCACCAATGGCGCTGAGTCATGCTGTCCAGCTGGTCCAGTGCACAGTGACTACTTGTCCGATGGGTCCCCCTCTGCCTCTCATTTTGCAAGCTTGGGATGCTAGTTTTGAGGCATCCTGGAGGGTTGCTGGTGCTGATGAGTCTGAAGCTCACCCTGGTTTAAGAAAGTGGACGGTGCTCGTGCTTCTCTTTTTTTCTCCTGCCTTGGCTTTGGAATTTTCTGACTCTGCAATGATATGATATGATATGATATGGCATTTGTAACACGCCTATACACAAGTGTTTCAAGGTGCGACGAGGCGGGGGGGGAACAAGGGGAGACAGACAACGATCCTACTAGGCCAGGTGTCATTCAGATCGCGCAAGTGCAAGGGTAGAGGGGAAAGGGAGAAGTGCAAGGGGGAAAGGGAGAGGGGAAAGTGCAGTACAGGGTTAATAGCATACAGGAAACAACAAGGGCCAGCTAGTGGCAAGTGCGAAGTAAGTGCAGACAAGTGCTGGGAAGGGGGGATGTAGGGAAACAGACACAGTCCCGTAGTGCAGTGGGTGCCAGGAAGGCAGTGCAGGGGAGAGTGACTGGGCCAAGGACCGAGAACGGTGAGTGGGCCAGTTGCAGATTCAGTGCAGTTTCAGTAACTTTAGCAGGGGAGAGGGGGAGAGAAAGCGGAGGCGAAGAGGAAGGTTTTGAGGTGCTTCCGGAACCGGAGATGGTTCCCCTCAAGTTTCAGGGAGGCAGGAAGGCTGTTCCAGAGGGAGGCCCCTGCAGCGGAGAGAGATCTGCCACAAACTTGTTGTTTGGAGAAGCGGCTGACCTTGAGGGAGTTAGAGGCGGATGAGTAAAGAGCTCGAGAAGGAAGATATTTAGAAAGAGAGAGTTGAAGGGTTTTGAACTTGATCCTCGCAGTCACTGGGAGCCAGTGTAGTGATTTCAGTCCTGGAGAGATACGATCCCTGGGCTTGAAGCCAAGGACAAGTCTCGCAGTCCTGTTCTGGATGAGTTTCAAAGGGCGGAGAGTAGAGGCAGGCAAATTTAGATAGAGGCTGTTACAATAGTCCAGCTTCGAGAGAACCAGGGCTCTAGAGACAGTGAGCTTCTGGGGGAAGGAGAGGAAAGGAAGGATACCTCTGAGGAGGTGTAGCTGGTAGTGAGACTTCTTAGAGACGTCGGCTATGTGCGGAGAGAAGGAGAGTGTGGAGTCGAAGATGACCCCGAGGTTTTTTGCCTTGCAGGTAGGAGCAGGAAGAGGGCCAAGAGAGGCTGGCCAGAGAGCTGCAGGGAAGGAGGGAGTGGGTGTGCCGATGAGTAGAATCTCAGTCTTACTGGAATTAAGGCAGAGGTCATTGGGGCACACCAGTCCTGGATAGCAGAAAGACAGTCAGAGATGAGGGAAGGAGAAGAGGAGGCCGAGGGTAGCCTGAAAATGAGCTGGGTATCATCCGCACAGCACCGAAAGTTGGGGCAGAGAGCGGCGATGCGGTGGGCGAGAAGTGCCAGATACTGGTTGAAAAGCCAGCGGGAGAGGTTAGATCCCTGGGGGACACCACAGGTAGAGAAAAAGATGTCAGAAAGGAAAGACCCCAGTTGGACCTGGGAGGGTTGATTGGAGAGGAAAGAGGTCAGCCACGCCAGAGCCTGACCAGTGATACCCAGGTTATCACGGAGATGGTTGAGCAGGATGGTATGGTTGATAGTATCTAAGGCAGAAGAGAGATCAGGAAAAATGAGAACACATGGAGTGTTAGAATCCAGGTTCGAGAGCAGGTCCTCACGGATGTTCAGGAGAGCAGTTTCCGTGCTTCTGGGAGCTCTGAAGCCAGACTGATAGTCTTGAAGACTGCCAACAGATTCAGCATGGAGTGTAAGCTGGGAGATGGCCAGTTTCTACAGAAGCTTGCCCAGGAAGGGAGTGATCGAGATTGGGCGATAGATAGCTGGGCAGGAGGGGTCAGAAGAGGGTTTCTTAAGAAGGGGGTACACAAGGGAGTGCTTGAGAGGGGATGGGAAGACTCCAGAGGCGAAAGAGTGATTGCAGAAGTCAGCAAGGGCAGGGGCCAAGGACTCGATGTGGTCCTTGATAGATTTGGAGGAACAGGGGTGGACCTGTTTTGACAAGACTTTCATAGATCGGACTTGTCTCGAAAAACCATCAGCAGAAAAAAGGGGAAAGGCAGAGAAGGGGAGAGGAGGGATGGCTGAAGAAGGGCCAGAGGGAGAGCTGGGAATAGAGGGGGGGAGGTGATAGGAGGAGAGTGAGGACAGGATATCCTGAGTTTTTGAAATGAAGTGAGAGGCCAGTGCTCTGCAGAGGGCCTGGGAGGGGACAGGAGAGGTAGAGACTGCAGCAGGGTTGGCCAGGTCCTTGCAGATTTTAAAGAGTTCGGCCGAATTGTTAGATGCCGCAGAGATGCGGGCTTGGATGAGGGCTCTCTTCTTGGAGAGAATGGAGAGCCGGTATTGCCTTTGGAGCAGGCGACAGGCCAGTTTGTCAGAGGATGAACATGAAGCACGCCATTTCCTCTCTGCCACCCTGCACTTGCGTTTAAGGGTCACGAGATCCGAGTCATACCAGGAGTTACATTTGGCTTTGGGCTTCAGGCGGATTCTCATGAAAGGGGCAAGGATATCAAGAGTATCAGATATAGCAGAGTGGAGGTTGGAGACGGCTGTGTCAGGGTGGGAGTCAGCCGAAGGGAGAGGAGGGGGCGAGAAGGTGGCCGCGAAAGCCTCAACTGACACACGCTTAATGGGTCGGATGACCGAGAAGGAAGGTGGCAGTGATGAGGGTGGCTTTGCCTGTGAGGTAGGGAGGGTGAGGTGGGAGGATAGGAGAAAGTGATCACTCCAAGAGAGAGGAGTGGAGAGAGGGACAGAGAGGGGAAGGTCAGAGGAGATCAGAGCATCAAGAGTGTGCCCTGCAGAATGAGTCGGCCCAGACGGAAGGATAGAGAGTGAGAGAGAGTCGCCGAGGTTGCGAAAGAGTCCAGAGGGGGGACAGGAGGCATCCAATGGGGATGTTGAAGTCTCCAAGAAGGAGGAGTTGAGTGGTTGAGGACAGGAGTGAGGAGAGGTCCGCCCACTCAGAGAGGAAGCCGGAGATTTGACCAGGTGGCCGATAGATAGTAGCCACGGTAAGGGAATGGCTAGGAGAGAAAGAGAGTCGGCAGACAAGACATTCAAAAGAGGAGTAGATCTGCGTGGGAGTAACAGTGGCAGGAATCCACTCCGGGAAGATAAGGGCCACACCCCCCCCCAACATGGTTGGGCCTGGCCACGGAGAGGATCTTGTAACCGTCAGGTAAGAGTGTGTCAAAGCTGGTGACAGAGCTGGCCGTGAACCATGTCTCAGTGAGAGCGAGCACGTCAAGTTCCAGCTCCTCAAGAAGGCGGCAGATATCAGAGGAATGTTTGACAGCAGAGCGAGAGTTAAGTGTGGCAATTTTGAGAAGGTTGCCATGTTTCAAGGACTTCCGGGGAGGGGTACAGATCTGAGGTATGCCCTGCGGAGGTAAAGAGGGAGAGAGAGAGGGGGCAGGGAGGGAGGGTGGAGGCAAGGTAGCCGAGGATAGAGGAGGGGGGACAGCAGGAAAGGAATGGTAGTTGATGAGGCGCGGGAATCGTCTATCAAAGAGGTGAAGGTTGGCCTGAGGGCCTTGGACCAAGACGGTTCCATTAGCATAGACATTAATGATGCCCTTAGAGGAGTGGAAGGAGGCCAAGAGGACATCCCAACGGGTGCCACCATTAATGGGAGAAGAGGAGAAAGGAGAGAGCACAGAGACCATATGAAGTGTCCATAGGTCAGGTGAAGGCACGAAAAAGAGATGTCAGTGAGAGTTTCCTTGGAGGAGGCACTAGTGTAGGTCTCAGCGATAGGGAGGACTGGGTTGGAGACCAGAATGTCCTTTTTAAACTTGTTCCTACCAGATTTAGTAAGGAGAGCAGGATAGTCAATGGAGAAGCAGTTAGAAAAGATAGGTGAGATAGAGAGCACCATGGAACAGAAGGGAGTGGGGGGGAAGAGGTCAAGCGCAAGCGGACAGGAAGAGAAGCTGCAAGCCCTAGTTTACCACAAGTTCAGAACACAAGTGAACACAGTAATGCGTATCAGGTACCCAGTGGAGAGGCTACCTAAGTTTGAAAATCCTGCGAGGGGAGAAAAACCCTACTTTACCACAAAGTTCAGAACACGAGTGAACACAGTAATGCGTATCAGGTACCCGGTGGAGAGGCCACCTAAGTTTGAAAATCCTGCGAGGGGAGAAAAACCCTAGTTTACCACAAAGTTCAGAACACAAGTGAACACAGTAATGCGTATCAGGAACCCAGTGGAGAGACCACCTCCAAAAAAAAAAAAGGGTGTGGCGAGCAGAGTTTCTTTGAAGCATGGAACGAAATAAATGGTCAATGCAAACTTGCAGTACAACACAATCTGAATGGGTAAGGGTTGGCTCCCCTCCAGTTGTCTTCCTCCTCAGGAACAGGACTGGCTCTGGATGTTTTTTTGGTAGGTGTCTCCCTCCTCCTCCTGATAAGGCCAGGGGCTTGTCAAACCTTTCTGATACATGTGAACTCCCCGTCACTGTCGAATAATAGGTGATTCTTGGTATTTTTAAAAGACGCTGCAGGGTTTATTTTCCAAGTCCCTGTAATTCTTCGGCAGGTCCTGTTACTTGTGCACTTTTGCTTATACAAGTCCCGACCACAGAATTTCCCCATTTGCACGGCAGAGCGCAAAAGTGAGGGTAAAAAGGTGGCGTTGCCCTGTTGCACTCCACTGTGCAAATGAAGTAAATGCTGCCTGCATTGTACACAAGGCAGGTGGCTTTTACAATGGATTCCTATGGAGACTGCATTATTTTTTCTGGTGTAAAAAGCAGGCGGACGCCACAGGACTCTACAGCATTTGCCCTGGCATGAAAATACATGCCAATGGAAATGATGTAATATTTGTATGGCTCAGAGCAAGAGGACGGCAGAATCATAAATTACGGTCAGCTCCTCCTCTCCACCATACAAATTATGGAAATGGGATGTGGCATGAATGGAAGCTGTAAAAGGCCTTTACACCTTTCATTTATGTTATGCCATTATTGAAAAGTAGTTCCTGCGTGTCTATCCATGTTCACAGAAGATCTTGACTACTTTTTAATTTTGCCTTCTTCAAATATTTATTTCTAATTCTAAAGATGCAATTTTCCCAGTCTTTCCTCTCAAATTAATTGTTTACATTAGTTGCAAAAATCAGTTTCTTATCCATTAAGTGTCACAGTTTCCCCCATGAAGGCCCAAATGTCATATCTAAATAAAACTGTTGTACATAGAATTACATACTTGTAAACAAGTACACATCCTTTGGTAATATGACCCCTATGACCAAGAGCCCTCGCCCTATGATGGTAAAGGGTAGGAATGCACACTGAACATGTTAGTGAAATCTTTAGCAATTTTAATCGCTATATAATCAGCATGTTTATTTGTTTTGAGCCATTCTCATAGATTGCAACAACCTCCTTTAAAAAAAACAGCAGCGAGTACATTAGACCAATTGGCCCTGTCTAACTTTTGACCAATATTAACATTTCAAGCAAAACTCAGAGAGTGTGTGGCAGAGCAAACGCTGCAACAATGGGGCAGAGTCAGTTGTCACTGCTATTCTAAATGGTGTGAGGTGGCAGGTATATTGGGGTGCAGGAGGGCCTTGATCTGCTCAGACCCCTCTGCTTACTTCAACACTAGTGGTCACACCACTCTATGTACCAGGCTACATGATGACATCACCAGATTTCATAGAGAAAGCAGGGCTCAGGAGACTCTGGGGGCCAGCCTAGACCACTGGCTCCATGAAGTGAACCTCAAAGAGGTACATAGAGAATCACTGAGGACACCTGCTTGTTCCTGTGGGCTCAGAAGACGGGATAAAGTAAGACTCAAGAAAGTAGACAAATGGCTGGGTTAAGCTGAATGGTTTGCAAGCTCCTGCTTGAGGGATCTCCTCAAGTTGCCCCACAGAGAAAAGAAGTACTGCTTGGTAGCAGCTGTGTGACCGTGGCTCACAGAACAGAGTGTCTCGCTTACCAGTATTGGCCGATGAAGGCTTGTGCTCAAAACACACGATTGGGTATCACACAGGTAGTGAAACACATCACGGACAGACATGTTGAAATTGGGCACTGCCAGGATAGGAGCGACTGACTCCAAGGTGGTGGGCCACCATTGTTTGCATTCTGGCGGTGGAGCTGCATCCCATCATAAATCACAAGTGGGCATATATGGGAAGATCTCAGTTTGATTGAGCTGCAGTCGGTTAGGGTCCCTTTACTAACACGCTCCCTCTCTACTCTCCCTTCCCTCAATTTGAACCCAGAAAGGTGTATAAAAGAGGGAGAGAAACAAGTGTAGCCCCTGATTTCGCGAGTGCGCTTTCCCTGCCCCAGGCCAGGGACAGATCCCCTGAAACCAACCACCCCCATGCCTCAGGCCAGCTGGATAGGGAGGGGTGCTGCTCCTGCAAAATAAGATTGCTACGCCCTGAGTCCTGACCTTAGCTATTCATAAGACTCAGACACCAAGGTTGATTTTTTTAGGGATCCACGAAGAGGTCCCCTATTTGTTTATAAAACACATGTACCTTCCTTATTAATCATTACTACTCTTCTAGCCACCAATCCCCCTTCTATATTTCTAAGGGGATCTGCCCCATCTGCACACCCGTCCTTAGAGGGATCAAAGAGACGCGAAGGGAGAAATTGACAGAAAAAACCCTTGACCTGGTACCACTCACTGGAGAGGCCAGAAGATATCCTCAGTGAGTGGTCCCACCCATTAGGCGGTCTCTAGTTGGCTGCAGCTTCACTCGTCTACCTCTTGCCAAGGTGCACACAATCACTTCTTCCCTTCTTTACATCAAACTCATCACTATAATACTCATCACTAGATACACTACCCTGCTTGACTCTTAACATTACTATATAAACATAACTATAACCACCTAAAACTATAAACACATGCACTTAAATAAATATACACATACATAAATACAAACAATGACAAAAATAACAAAAAACGGTATGCAGTGATTTTACCGAATTTAAAATAACGAAGAACATTTTTACCTAATCATTTTTACCCCCAAAAAATGGAATGATTTTTAATGTATATATTGGGCGTGGGTAAGGAGTTAAAACGGGTGGGGAGGGGCTTGGGGTGGGATTATAAACAAAGGGAAACAGGGGGTTTGGTGGGGGGACCCGCAATTAAAAAAGACATTATTCAGTAGTTTTTTCGGTAAAAATGTTTAGTTAAAAACGTGTTTGTTATTTTTTCATTTGGTAAAATCAAATGAAACCCATAAAAGTATTGTTTTCCACAGGAGTGACTGCTTTCAGTACCTTTGGTGGTGCTATCCTGGCGGGCTTCCCCGGATGTAAATGGGGCTATGTCCTGGTCTTTGCTTCTGGGTGGCTCCATTCACCACGTGGGTCCAACTGAAGTCAATTCTCACACACAATTTGTTGAGACGACCCAGGCGACCAGGTGGCGGTCCACCCCAACCACTGCACACCCACGGCTATTAGAATCTTCTTTGGGTGGCCCAGTGCTCTGGAGGTCCGCCTGTGATCATTGCCATGGCCAACTGCCTGATAATGTCTTCTGGGTGACCCCATTCCTGGGGGAGGCGGGAACTCACAATCATTGCCATGGCCCAGCAGCCCTTCAAATCGTCCTGGAATGCCCTGTTTCCTTGGGGGCTGTGCATGATCAATGTTGTGGGCTGGTGTAATTTCTTAAGGCTGTGCCCTCTCTGCCATGGGGATGCCACTGTCATTAACTGCCATGCCCATGGCACACCTGAGGCCTTGCAGGCTCGTCCCCTTTCTTCTTGGCATTGGAGGAATGCATGGGGTGGACCACTGTCCGCTATACCCGGGACACCCGGCGTGGCAGGCCTGGGACATTTCTTCACCTGGACTGCCCAATGTGGTAGTCTTTATCTGGGCTACCTGACATAGCAGCCCGGGGGCCTCGTCACGAGTTGGGCGGTAGCCCTTAAATGTGGCAATAACGTGTTACCGCTGCATCTAATTGTCTGCCCAATCTCAAGCCTAGCGTTTTGACCCCCAGCTCAGAGCTGGGGGGGGTCAACACACCAGGAAAATGCCAATTTTTGGTGCAATTACCGCCAGCAGTATTACGGCCAGCAATTTAACCAGAAAAAATCCCCATTGGGTACAATTGACCCATTGGGGAATGGGGACTAACAGCACCCAACACTTGATCCAGCAGTAATACCGCTGGATCGGTGGGTGCTAACGCTAATAAAGTTGGGTGGTATCCCAGCTGGGATACCGTCCAACTCGTGATCCAACCCTGGGATGTTTCTTTGCGGCTCCACCATTTGGGCCAAGCATACTTCACTACACCTTCAAATCTCAGGCTGCATGACAGACGCGGCGTGGGAGGACTTATCTTCAGGGCCTGCCTTACTGGCCACAAGGTGTGCTGACAAGGGGCATGGCCGGGTCGCTCGGTTCAGATCAGACTGGATGGATCTTTCTTCTTTGCGCCGGGCCGCATCGCGCATGACTAGGCGGGTCTTTAAGGAGGGCCCACCCGGGGAGGCTCCCGGGTGGGCCGATGGTCGCCATGTGGACCCAGGATGCTCCGGACATGCCGTCTGGGTCCATGATAATGATCAGACCCTGGGAGGCCACTCGAGGACATCATCTCCCTGAGAGCCAACAGTTTATTTTCTCCTCTTCTTTCTTCACTTCTCTCTTCTCTTTTCTCAACCATTCTCTAACATGTTTTCTTTACAATCTTTCTCCCCTTACTAGACCATACTTAGGCTGGGGAGTTCTGTTTTTCCCTCTTGTTTTTTACAACATTCGATCCAGCCCCATGGTACCCTGAATGGATCTGTCCAAACACAACACACACTAATAAACACATTAACCCTAAATACAATATTTTATTCATGCACCCTGGTGTCTGTGTCTTTATTTCAATAGTCCCTTAGGGGACACGTATGTAGCCCTCTCTAGCCAGGCCCAGTTTTGGGGCATGGATGACAGAAGGAAGAGTGCAGGAATCTGGAAACAGATGTGAGCATTAGATATTAATAATCAACAGGGAGAGGAAGGAGTACAAGGAGATCAAGAACAGGAAGGGGAGGAGAGAAACTGAGATGGCCAGTGGAAGAAGGAGTTAAGGCGTGAGGGCAAGGTTGTGAGGGAGCAGGGAGAGGAGAAGAGAAAGGAGATAACATTTAGAGATGGGCGAGAAGGGAGATGTCACAGACTGCAAGATGGGGGAGGAGGAGAACTCTAGAAGAAAGGAGGAAAGAGAAACATCTAAGAAGAGCTTTGAGTGAGCACAGGGGCAGAGAAGAAGATAACACATAGGAAATTTATCTGAGCTCTCATACCCCATGGCAATTAAGAGACTATGATAAGGTTTCCTGCCTGAACTCACTGATGGATAGTGGGGTCGCCAAGGAGTCAGGGGCCACCACAAGCCAGCTTATGCTGGGCCTGGGGATGCTGTCGAGAGGACCCTATCGACCCTATCTACTATCATGTAACACGTGGATGAAAGGGGATAATCCCATTGCCATGTTAGAAACACTTTCATCTTTAAGGGAATCAATTATGAGGGACAGTACCATGGAACCTGAAGTGCCTGCGTGCTTGGCTGTGGGAGTGTTAACGAGAGAGAGGACCACCAACGGGGAGAGATTCACCAGCTTCAAGTCCCAAATCAAAACTATAACCATCCCTAGAGGTGCCTATCAACCAATCTCCATACCAACTTCACAACAAGACCCACATGAGTTCCCTGGCCATAGTGTGGCTGAGGGAGAGGGGGCAAAGCCCTATAAAATGAAGGTCCTCAGGCAGAAGGCTCAGGAAGACAGGGGAATGACCTCATTTGGAGGAGGAAAGCAAATGGGGAGAGGAAGACCCGGGAAATTAGTAAAAAGGAGACCCGAGAGGTTGGGACGAGAGAGCAATAGAGAGAGAGAAGCAGGAGTTTCAGAAGAGATGGTCACACAACCTTTGTGGAGAAAGATTGCAATGTTTGCTATGGTTACAGGGGTGTCTAAGGGAGAGGTGGAGTGACAAGTTAAGGAGGAGGATGCAAGACTTTAATAAAGGGGGGGTGAAGAAGCTGGCCCTTAAAATAGTGGTGCCTAAGGAGTATTACAGGTCTGAAAATAATGTGGTGAATACTAAGGCGATGATTAAAGACATGGGTGATCATCAGAGTGGTGAGGTGAAGTAGTGAATCACGAGGAATAGGAGAGAGAAGTGGGAGGGAGAAAGGAGGATATGGGGAGAATAGATGTTCAAAGGAGAAGGAAGATCCTGAGAGAAGAGGGAATCCTGAATGAGAAGATATTGTGAATGGGGCAAAGTAATGTGAACATGGTGGAGAAGCATAAGCCTAAACATAGAGGACAATGTACCGAGAGAAGTGTAGAGAAGGAACCAAGTACCTCTACCAGAAATGCCACCCCCATTCTGCCTATATGTTGGCAACCGGAAATTGCGACATGCGCAAAGCCTGTAATGGTACCTATACCAGGAATAGTCCTTGAAACAAGGTATCCATTGAGAAAACCCAATATATATATATCCGTGAAGAAATGACAGTCTTCTGAAGGAAATTCTGGAAGAAGTGTGAAAGTTAGTGAAACAGAAGACTGGTGATGTCACATGAAGCAGAAGTGACACACCCAGAAGAGATGCTGATGAAGAAAGAATATAGACCTTATAGAATCTGATGACGAAGTTTCGAATTAAGCAACATTTCGGGGGCGAAATGAAGATTGCACGTGCGTAGAAGCACTGAAGAAAATGCAAAGCCATTTTACAAATGTACAGATGCGGTACCGCAAGTAATCATAAGGCTGGCTATGTAGTGAATAGATTGCAGGTGGTGCCACCAATGTATATAGGAATGTATAGAATCTGGATGTGCCACGACGGAATTTCGCAAATTTGGACCCCATGAATGAAAGGGCTGGAAGTGTGGCGTAGCAGAATAGAAGAGCTGACAGTGAAATGCAACAAAGGAGCTCAAAACACGGTCTTTAGTCACATGGTCAGATGAAAATAGACTTTGGGGTGAGCTACACCAAGACCAGAAGATAAGGCCATGCCTTCACTCCCTTTTCTTCTCAGGCAGATTGAGCCTTCACAAAGACTTATTCAAAAGACTAATTGAATGACAGACTGCAGGAGTGATGATGAATGCTGAGCTAATTGGGTTGGGAGGCATGACCAAAGCCGACACCCCAGCACCTGGTGTACCATCCTGCGTGCTGCTAGCGAGTGGTATATTCCAGAAGAGTACAAGTGTGCCAACCAATTGTAGAGGGCCAAGTAGCAAGGAGCACTATAGTTTGAGAAGCCAATAGAACGTTGTGTATTTTCATGACACAGAAAATGACTTGCACTTGGGGTGGGCTTAATTGTCCACCTGACGTTAGAGACCCAATCACAACCCCATACCCCACAGAACGTATTCCTGAATGTTTCCTTTACGCCTATCACATCCTCTAGTAGGTTTTCTTATTTTGCCATGTAGAATGACATCACTTATGATGAATTTTTAGTATAAAGTTGTGTTTTTATGAAATGTTTTCTAGAAGTCATTGAGCGAGCTGTGCGCCGTCCGTTGTTGTCCGTTGTACTCACTGTTTTAAGGACTTGTTATTAAAACAAGTAATGTTTTCCAACTTCCTGAATCAGTCTGATTATTGATATATGAGTAATATCTGCATCCACATCCATCTCAGATACTGTTACCTCGTCTTCAAGGACCCTTATGGGTTCACTTGGTAGCAGAGAGAGGATGGTTTCAAATACCCATCGATTAGTAGGCTTTTAAAACTTTCGGAACATCGTGCGTCCTCCGCAATGTAGCTGGAGGATCGTGAGGCTTCCTGTGGAGAGGGACTGATATAGAAATCTTGCACGAAGACTAATACAGGTGGGACGGGTCCCTCTTCCACAAAATCCCTCTTGGTTTCCACAGGCGCTGAGCAGACAAAAGGCGACGGTAGCCGATTGGAGGAGGAGATGATCCTGAGTGTCAGGAGCTGAAAGGCGAGTGGTGAGTAGATTAAGGGAACTGGCAAAAATGTGGGAATAGCCGATTGTGGTATTAGAAAGAAGTAACAGGGTGTTGTTTCGTTAACCTCTGATGAAGAGTGTCTAGACAGGGAGCATCTTTATAGCCCAGAATCCTAAGATCGAGGAGCTTTTAGAAGGAGTCTTTTCAAAACCCAAAGTGGGTACTTAGGCGGCACATGTACAAGGTCTTTGAGAGGGAATGATTCAAGCTCCTATCAGGATATTTTAGAGGCAAGAGATAGCAGCAAAGCGCGCTGAGGAGATATATGTTGAAGTCGACTAGTTTGTTTGTGTATTTTGTGTTTTGAAAAAAGTGAAGTGTCAAAGAGCGACAAAGATAGGCTGTATTGAGTAGAGATCAAAAATTAATAGTTATCTTTTTAGTCATTGTCTGCGCCAACTGAACAGGTAGATTGGCATAAACTGAGAAATGGAGGCTTTGAGCAGCGACTGTTTGTGCATGCCCATATTTGTTATTTTTCTGAAACGTATTTGTGTAAAGCAATTATAAGTATCAGCAGTCAATTGAGACTCATCATAATGGGGGATGTTACTCCACTGATGCATCTTTGCCAGCAAATGCCAAAACATGCACCCAAACTCAAACAGTATAGTGCAGAATGGGTTAAGGGTACAGCAGATAAAATGTTCATACCATGGTCGAAAGGGGGATCGCTGTCAAAGGCGGTTTTGCATCACATGACCACATTCTTGCATGCTGCGTACACAGGAAAGAAATTGGAGAAGAGGTTAGCTAGTTTAGAGCTCTTGAAAATGTACCAGGAGGAACCTCCTGAGGATTGGATGCTTAATCAGTGTAGGGAGGAAGGAATTGATACTTCTGCTCCCTGACCACGTAAATGAAGTAAATGACGACAGTACAAAAGATGAAGGATTGTATCCATTAAGGGAACTAAAAGCGGTGACAGGATATAGTAATCCGATACATTAACCGCCTGCTCATAGCAGTGACCAGAGCCCAGAAAGGACTAAAGGGAAGGAGGTGATCTTTCAGCTGTTGCAAGACAAAGAGGAGAAAAGTGAACGATTAAAAGTATCCTTAGATATAGAACAGGAGATTAAGAGATGGAAAGGAGAAAAGGATAAAGCTGACAAGGTTATGCTCTTACAGAACGAATGGATGGGTGGACAGATACTGCTCAAGCTCGATGGGAAGAGTATCGAGGAAGTAAGGCAAGGGGAAGATCAAGACGAACAGGATAGAAATGACAGGGAACGAGAGAAATGACTGAACGAAGATGAGCATAAAATAAAGAGTAGACAGAGACGAGAGCAGATGTATCAGGAGGAGCAGCTAAGAAAGGAAGAACAGGCAGAGGAGCAAAGGAAGTATGACAACAGGCAAAGCGCAATTGAAGAACAAGACAGGCTAGAAAAGAAGAGAAAAGAGGAAGAAGAACAGAAGGTATGAGATTTAAGAATGCAAAGACGAAGAGAAGAGAAATTGCATAGAACAAACGAAAGAAGGGAAAAGAAAAGACAGGAGGAGGACAGAGTTATATGGGAAGCAAAGAAGCAAAGGGAATTAGATGAAGAAATGGAGCGAAAAAGGAGACAGAGGGCACACGACATTGATCGCATTTAGAAAGAGCTGATTGAACTGAGTCCAGTAATATCATGGGGCGACATAGAGGAGTTTCTCTTGTCGCAAGGAGCAATGCCAGGACCATCTAGGCTAAACCTAGATCTGAATTTCGGGCTAGGAAGCATAGGAGAGAGGATCAATATAGCTTATCAGGAGATGAGGACAAAAGGTGAATCGAGAAGCAGGGGAAAAGAAGATCGATCTATAGGTGGCCAGTCACGAGGCAAGGAAGGAAGCCCGTTTAGTCCTGAACATAGAACCTTGTCTTTAGACAGGCTGACTTTAAATAGGGATGAAAAAGATGAAATCCATACTAGTTGGGGACTAGACACATCAGGCCAAGACAGAGAAACCTTGTGGGGTGGAGGGAGAAAGGGCATGCGATCCAGAGGGATGTCTGCAGACAGACAAGGAAGTGAGATGGTCAGATTTAGACCAACCTAAAGATAGGACAACATTCCCCATGGCATACCCAGAGTGACCTAAAGGACAATCACATAGTGAGAGGGGGGGAATCGCCACCATATGTGTACAGGTTAAGGTAATTGCCAGGCAGGAACCATTGTCCCCACTATGGATAGGCTGACGATGGGAGCCGATTGTGGATTTGGGTTTACGCAATCCCTCTTTTATGGAGAAAGGAGGGGCCAGGCTGCAGTATATCCCTTGGCCCCAAATGGACAAGGATAATTTAAGATGTAAACTCCCTACTTTAACGGTGGGTGAATGAAAATGGATTGATGAGTTAGAAAAGATGACAGGAGGAAACACTCTAGCTATAGGGGACATTAGGGGTCTCCTAGCAGCCATTCTTGGGGAAAGGGCTGATGACATTTGGACGAGAGCAGGTTACTCATGTGTCACGGTGCAGAACACAGCTCATGACGGAGTGCCATTTAATGATTGTAGTGTGGCTGTTTGGAAAGCGCTCAGGGTACAGTATCCTGATACGTCAGATATGGGTGCAATTATGGCACGTAACATAAAAAATGACGAAGATCTGCTTGCTTACATTAAAAATATTCAGGAACGGTGGACCTTGGAAATGAGGGAGCCGTGGGGGAAATCAGTGCCACTATTTTACCACATTTTGTGTCAGGAATTGTCAGAACAGGTACAGAGACAGCTCAAGAAACAAGTGGGGGTGGAAGTGAAGCAATGGGCAGAAATACAGTTGACTATCGCGCATCATTGCCGACTGCTGCGAGAGAAAAATACAAAGAAGGAAGATTCTAGAAAACTTGAAGAGGCCAAGCTAGTTCAGAAAAAATTGTCAAAGCAGTCCATAGAATCAGTGGTACTAACAAGCAGAGAAGTGCTGGGAACACAGAAAGCAGTGGGTATGTCACAGGTGAATAATCAACGCCAAAAATATCAAGGAGGGAATGGGTTCACGCCGCAATGTAGAGGAACAGGTT
Organism: Ambystoma mexicanum; assembly: GCF_040938575.1. Lineage (NCBI taxonomy): Eukaryota > Metazoa > Chordata > Amphibia > Caudata > Ambystomatidae > Ambystoma > Ambystoma mexicanum. The sequence continues at coordinate 62,587,693 of NC_090928.1, forward strand.
TCAGAGGAAGAGGTGGTTTTCAGAGTAATCAGGGTAGCTTTCAAAATAACCAAGGCGGGTTTCAGAATATGCAGAATGACAATCAAATATGCAAGGAGGGCAAATTAGAAGGCTCCCACCTATAATATGGACATGTGGCATGACAGAGCACATCATGCGAACATGTGTAAGCCAAGAGTATGTACAGAATGGGCAATTCTGAAGAGGGGGGACAGCTTATGCTCCAGCAAATAGCTCACAAAATAGGGATGGGTTTGCCCAAGATCAGACTGTGTATCAAGCACAAATGCCACAAATACAACAGGGTTTGCAACCACAGCAAGCACCATTGAATCTGCCACAAGGGCAGTCACAACACGCACCCATGCATATACAGCAAAATGCAAACACGGGGCAGTTACTGACTCCTAGAGAAAGGGGTGTCACTGTCATGGGAGGAAGTCCTTTTACTGGCACAGGAATAACCATGTATCCACAATAAGACAGCTCAGAAGGTGACTTGATGTGTTCAGTACTATCAGTGACACCAAACCCCCAAGAGGAACCGAGGGTTGATGTTACCATAGGAGGCAAATCTTTTTCTTTTTTAGTATACACTGGGGCAACTCGCTCATGTATACGAGAGGGAAAATATCTGTTATCGGGAAATGCCATGAATGTTCAGGGCTTCTGTGGCGCTACAAGTAGAGTTCCTTTTACTGATGAATTACCCATCTCAATAAGACAGTGTGACATGTCTGTGCCATTATTGTTTTCAAGGCAGACACCGGTTAATATTCTGGGATGAGATTTAATGACAAAGCTAAATATGACAATTTCCTTTTCTGATGAAGGCATAGTGTGTTCCACTCCAGGGATACATTATTTAAACGTGGGAAAATGTATCATGGTGTTTACAGGGCAAATGACTCTGCCTACGAATGCCATTGGAGCCAGAAGTCTTTCTTTATTGGGTACGCATTTTGTTGACATGGCTACCCGGCTTAGTGGGCAAAATTATGAGGATACCTGATGAGCTCTTGTTCAGGCCACAGATACCTATGGACAAAGAGTGGGGTCAGATTATTCCGCTAGAGTTACAGGCAGCCATAGTGCGAGGGGAATTGTCCATGCTCGAAGGAACCGATGACGAGGGCGCGCTATTGGCGAATGGTAATTGCTATTGGAGAAGAGTACAGATTGACTGGCGACACAGACAAAGATATGTTTAAAGTAGATCCATCAGACGATGATGTAGTATTCAAGATGAGTATTACATATTGGATCAGAATAGAGAGAAGGCAAATCCCACAGTGAATGGTGATAGTGCGGCAGTGCCCAACATTTTTTGATGAGGACATGGAAAAAGTGCCAACGTCTTTATGGACTACAGGCCCATATGACGTAGGCCTATTGAGGGAGGTGGGAGAAGTTAGGATTAAGCTTAAACCAGGAGCAAGTTTACCTCGAGCAAGGCAATACCCAATGTCTCGAGAAGCGGATGAGGGTATTTTTAAAACTGCATCAGCTATTATGGAACAAGGTATCTTAGTTACGTCAGAGTCTCGAGTAACACTGTTGTGTACCCTGTGAAAACATTGAAAAGGGGGTCATGGAGATTAATTCAGGACATGAGACCAATTAAGCAGATTGTAGAGGCAGATTTTCCTCGAGTTCTGAATCCTGCAATGGTTTTATGTAGTTTCCCCACAGAGGCATGATATTTCACAGTGATTGACTTGAAAAATGCATTTTTCTCAATCTGTTGCATAAGGACTCCCAAGACCTTACGTCATTTACGTTTCATCAGACTAAGCTGAAGAGTACTCATTTTCCCCAGGGGTACTGTGAGTCTCCATTGATTTTTAATAGGGTCCTGCAAATGGACCTAAGCAATATCGATTTGCAAAGTGTTGTGCTGCAGTATTTAGATGACATTTTAGTTTGTAGCACGACAGAAGACAAGGGCAGACAAGATTTGATCCAGCTAATGACTATCCTAGCAGACAAGGGATATAAAGTAGACAAGGAGAAATCGCAATATTGCCATGAAGAGGTGTTGTACATAGGCCAGTTAATCTCACACCTGAAAGAGCTTAGCTAAGGCAATTATGAAAACACCAAAACCGCACATGATAAAGCAACTCCAGCAGTTTCTGGGATTGTGTAATGTTAGAGCATGGGTATTTGATTATAGTTCATACATGAGACCCCTTTTACAGGCTTTAGAGAAAGACCAAGTGAACAAAGAGAAAATAGAATGGACTGAGGAAATGGAGGGAGAGTTTGAAGAATTGAAAAAAGCATTTTGTACAGCTCCAGTTTTAGGAATTCACAATTATTCTGCGGAGATTTTTTTCCTTTTTATTTACACAAATGGGACAGTTATGACAGCGGGGCTTACAAAGAGGACTATTCTAGGGTATAAACTCTGGCATATTACAGTGGGATTCTAGATCCAGTTATGAGAGGACACTTTCCTTGTGAATAATCGCTGGCAGCAGCTGCGTTCACCATTGAGAAGTCTACAAGTATTGTGATGGGGTGTTCCATGACTTTATTTGTTGAGTATGATTTGTTTGCTGTTTTGGCGAAACCTAAGAGCACGCTGACATCCCAGAGGGCTTCTGCATATGAGGTAGTAATATTGAATCCAGCGATTAAAATAGTCAGTTGTAAAATAGTGAACCCTGCCACGTTTGGCTAAAGGAGAAAGAGCTAAAGGAGAATGCTCTAGCAGGGGTGCAGGTTCTCTTAATTGACGGGTCTTCAAAAATTGATCAAACTGATGGAGAAAGGCATTCAGGTTCAGCTGTGGTAAGACAAAGAGCTAATGGGGAATTTGAAGTGGTAGCAAGTGCAAGACTACCGTCTCACTTTTCGGCACAGGCTGCAGAATTGGTGGCACTTATTGTTGAGCTTGAGAAACACGAAGGACAGAAAGTGACGGTGTACAGTGACTGCGCCTATGTGACGTCAACCGTACATGCAGGGTTAACACGTTGGAAAAGGAGGGGCTACCTCCGAGCAGACAGCACTCCAGTGCAACACGCTGCTTTATTGGACAGGCTTATTAAGGCACTACAACTCCCAGGTAACCATTGCAATAGTTAAATGAACAGCACATACTAAGAGAACTGACTTAATTTTATGCAGGAATGTAGCCGCAGACGTGGCGGCCAAAAGGCTTGCATATTCTCCAGATAATTCTCGTTTTGATACTCCAGATAAGAAGGAAAAAATTGTCATGATTATGATTGTAAATTAAGGGTTTAATCATTTGTCCTGAACACAGTTGATGGAAGTCCAAGGCAATGCTCCTCAGGAATTGAAAGAGTTATGGAAGCGGAGGGGGTGTTCTTTAGCCCCCTTTGAAGCGTTGTGGTGACATGATAGCACTGCAAATCCGGTAATGCCTGTACCCTTATTAAGGGTAGCGCTGGAACAGCTCCACTACCCTGCACATGTAACGAGGGAAAGCCTTGCAGCAGCTATTGCGAAGGATTGGTTCGTACCAAACCTTTTAGAACACGTTGCTTTTTATGTAGTAAATTGCATCGTATGTCAAAAGTTTACTGATGGGCACACACTGCAAACAATCAAAGGAGTGATTCCTCGACCGAACAGACCTTTATAGCATTTACATATCAACTATGTCAACATGCTGCAAGTATGTAGTGGATATAGGTATATGATAGTAGTGGTGTGCCCCTTTTTGAGCTGAATTGAAGCTGGCCCATGTACACACCCTGGTGCCACTTGCACTGCAAAGTTCTTAGTCTGAGAAGTCTTTCCTAGATGGGATCCGACAATGGGCCCCATTTTGTTAATGAAGTATTTGAACAGAGCAGCCTATTGCTTAGTATAAAACAAAAGTTTTCTTCTGCTTATCACCCGCAAGCCAATGGAATATGTGAGAGACTCAGTGGTCTTCTCAAGGAGAGAATTACTAAATTGAAATTGACACTGAAAAGTGGATTACTGTATTGCCTGTCCCTTGTATTATATGCATTAAGGAATCAGCCTGGGTCGGTCCACCACCTCATAACCCATGAGTTAGTGAAAGGAAGGCGAATGAGAGTGCTCCTGTCCCCTCCTTCAAGGAGCAAAAGTGATGCCCAAACAACTGCAGAATTGTTAGGAAATGAGTTACGTGCGTATTTGAGGTGTATGACCGCTAGCATCTCTGTCATTTCAGATCAACTCAAGTGTAAGGGATGTCGGTCTCAGGACACAGATGAAGGCCATTGAGCAACCGGACCTAAATAACTACTTGTACCTACATTATTTGCTGGAGAACCCATTTTGATACGCAACTTCACTAGGAAGTGGCATGAGCCCGTTTCAGTGGACCGTACATTGTCAAGAATATCTCTCCCTCAGCAGTAAAGGTCCAAGAAAGGTGTGCCTGGATTCACCTGTGCGACGTGAAGTTGCATGCTAGTGAGACCGGAACACCCCCACCCGATTCAGAAGCAAGACACGAAGAAGTAGTTCAGCACGTGGAGGCTTGATAGATGACTGGGAAGAAGGATGCTAAAATTGCTTTTTAAATAAATGCAAGTGTGCATTTGGACTGTGGCTAGCCCCAGACACTCTTTATAGATATTTTAGCAGGAATACAAAAAGCAACTTTTCTTAAGCCACTGGGATTGTGTCAATTTGGATTTTAGAAAGTGCTGGTGTGCAAACAATGGCAGCTCTTATCTTGAGCAGTTCCCTGATTCATCACTTCCTGAGTTTCTCTTTGACAGATTGATGGTTCAGATTGATGGTTCTTTCTGATGCCAATGTCCAAAGACTCCTTCTCGCTGTCTTCATTTTTATACTCAGCGCTTACCCTGCTCTTGATGAGAGTAGCACTGACGTACGCACTTTTGTGCAGTATCCAAAGAATGGCCCTGCGATTAGAAGATTGTTGGCAGTGATGATTGAGCAAATTCGGCAGCTACCTGAGCATCTAACAATGCTGCCTGATTAAAAGGGTTTTTTCCTTCCTTAAAAGTAGTACACAGGCATGATATGGTCCATTGAGAATAATGCAATTTCAGAAAGTGAGCAGACTCAACGATGTGTGGCGAGATGCCAGTGGCGGGGTCTAATGTACTGGTGTACAATATATGCATGCTCAGCATGTATTATTGTTTTTCTGTTTCTGCTAATCCACGCTGCTTATTTTGTAGGTTCCAGAAAGGTAGGAGCCCCTCTGATTCTCCCCACTCCAGTGACCTATGCAGAGTTAGATGTTGCAAGGAGACCGAGGCCATATGTGATTATTCCTACACCAGTGACACATGTAATATCACCAATTTCTCTGACAAGTGTTCCTATGATCCCCCCTCTAGGAAGGACTGTTTTTGATATACTCCATGATCATTATGTGCAGACTCACCTTGCAGGAAAGAGACCCAGGAGAAGTGCAAGAGAATGTGATTTTGAGTTAAATAATTATCTAGACAGTACAGCACATTTTGGGAACAACATGTGGTATCAACACATGAAGGAGGTAGCAAAGAGAACCTCTGAGTAGGATTGCTATGTATCTGCTCTTCTCCTACCTTATGCTATGGGGAAGTCTAAGATATTCATAGCTATAGAGATAGATGTTCAAACAGCTCATTGCCTGACTCACCTTGCACTCTGCCATACAAGAGGTCAATTCCAGGGTCGAACAGCATCCTTGGCTTGGGTGATGGAATGGTCAGCTCCAGAAAAAGATGATTATGTTCAAGATTTGAAGACAAGAGAAAGAGCACACACCAGAGATCATGTGATAAGACACAAACAACCTAGAATGAAGGGAACAGGAATCAGATGGGAGATAAATAAGAAGCTCAATTGCCAAGGAAAAACTGATGAAGAAATACGAAGATGCAAGGAGAGAGGGCAAATGCAGATCTGGGGAACAGTACTTTCTCCAGATGGTTGGGAAGAAGGCATAGTCGTATGCAGAGTTGTGGCAGTAACAGGACATCACAAACCAGTAAAAGATCATCTGGAAAAAGGATGAAAGCCTCTCTGGCCAAAGCTTACAAAGTTGCTGACATGGGTCGAAGCCAAAAGAGGCCTGTTGCAGATAGTGCCTCTAGCTAGTGCAGAGCTATGCTTCAGAAATAATGGAAAACTTTGAGAGAATCAGCAGTGCCTTCGAATTTTTGATGTAACAGGAATGAAGGATGGGACAATAGTGATAATGGACCACTACTGAGACTGTTGGTCCAGAGCATGCATGAAGCTGCCCAGAGACTAGGGAGGATTGTGTTCTATAGTACTTGTTCATGTTCCAGCATTAGTGATTCCAAAGAGTGACCTGAACATTGGTGAGTTTCCAAAAGCAGATGCTCACCTGAGAAAGAGGGGTTCAAGTGGATTCCTCAATCAAACAAAGAGGGAGAATTACTTCTCAGCTAAATAGATATAAGCCTTCAGTTCGCTTCCGTATGAACACAGGTTGTTCAGCCAGACTTCAGCAGTTTTTGCAACAATCTTTATGCCAGGAATCAGACGATGGCAAATGCCAAATGGTTACAGATAATCAGATAGGAGCTTCTGCATACTATCAACACTACCATAAAGGGATTCAATGCTATCAAGGAAGAGCTGAAAGCCATAAGACTGATGACTCTCCGGAACAGATATGTCTTAGATTTGATTACAGCTATGGATGGTGGTGTTTGAGCCAAAATAGGAGAATCATGTTGCACATTCATACCTTCTCATGATGAAGAGAATGGGCCCTTGACAGAGGCCATAATGATGTTGACAAACTTGCACATCAAGATGGAAGATGAAGTGGAAGACATTGCTGATGACAGCTGATTTGTGTGAATCTTCTCATGAGTTCCACAATGGATGGCGAATATCTTCAAGTTTCTTGCAGCCTTGTTGGTAATGATTATGTTTGGATTCTGTGTGGTCAGAATAATAATCACACAAGAAGACAGAAAAGAAAGCCACAGGAATGAAGATCATGATTGATGTTGAGTCTGGCTTTGGACCCAAAGAGCTGACAGATGATGAAATCACAGACTATGTAAATGCCACTATTCATGCACCAGAAGGAACAAAGTTCCTGTATCTGAAGAACCACAAAAGGTTTGTGGGAAGATGGATCTGCGGCAACCCGAATGGGCTGTGCAGTCTTATGACTTGGAGTGTTGATGAACATGTGAAATCAGCAGGATGCCTGAAGGGAGTAATAAAGATATGGACTCAAAGAAGCATTTCTTCAGACAAGGATGCCTAGATGTGAAAACTGATGGGAGAGTGGTCGATAAATCAACCAGAGGGGTGGGGGGGTGTAGAGAAGGAGCCAAGTACCTCTACAAGAAGTCCCGCCCCCATTCTGCCTATATGTTGGCAACCGGAAATTGCAACATGCGCAAAGCAAGTAATGATACCTATATCACGAAGAGTCCTTGAAACAAGATATCCATTGAGAAACCCTATATATATCTGCAAAGAAATGACGGTCTTCTGAAGGAAATTCCTAAAGAAGTGTGAAAATGAGTGAAAGAGAAGACTGGTAACGTCACATGAAGTAGTTATGATGCACCCAGAAGAGATACTGATGAAGAAAGAATATAGACCTTATAGAATCTGATGACAAAATATCGAATTAAGCAACATTTTGGGAGTAAAATAAAGATTGCACGTGTGGAGAAGCACTGAAGAAAATGCAAAGCCATTTTACAAATGTGCAGACGCAGTAACGCATGTAGACAAAGTAATCATAAGGCTGTCTACATAGTGAATAGATTGCAGGTGGTGCCACCAATGTAAATATATAGTAATGTATAGAATCTGGATGTTCCACGATGCATTTTAGCAAACTTGGCCTCGTGAATGAAAGGGCTGGAAGTGTGGTGCAGCAGAATAGAATAGCTGACGGCGAAGGAAGATTCGGGAAGGCTTGCCTGGCCCAGTGTAAAGAGTCGGGGCCGCCGAGAGCCTAGTTATCTACTCAAGAAGATATGATATAATATGATGGTTTATTTATAACGCGCTTAATACCCAGAGGTTTCTAAGCGCGGATCCGGGGATCGAACCTGGGATGCTCCGTTTCATATTGCTTCCATGGCAGCACGTTGTCCGTGAGCTATCCTCTCGAGATACATGAACGTGAGAAGGAAGCTGAGCTCCTATGTGAGGTGTAATTGAAAAACACTAGAAGTGCCAAGGTTTCTTCATTTAATACTATTAAGTGCAATGAAGGAGCTCAAAACATGGTGTCTAGCCACATGGTCAGATGAAAATAGACTTTGGGGTGAGCTACATCGAGACCAGAAGATAAGGCCATGACGTCACTCCCTTTAATTCTCAGGCACAGTGAGCCTTCACAAAACCGAGTTCAAAAGACTAAATGAATGGCAGACCGCGGGAGTGATGATGGATTATGAGCTAAATGGGTGGGGGAGCATGACCAAAGCCAATCCCCCAGCACCTGGGGTACCAGCTTGCGTACTGCTTGTGTGCTGCTAGTGAGTGGAAAAGTCCAGAAGGGTACAAGTGTGCCAACCAATTGTAGAGGGCCACGTAGCAAGGAGCCCTATAGTTTGAGAAGCCAATAGAATTTTGTGTATTTCCATGACATGGAAGATGACTTGCACTTGGGGTGGGCTTCACTGTCCACCTGACCTTAGAGACCCAATCACAACCACATACCCCACAGAATGTATACTTAGATGTTCCCTTTAAGCCTTTCACATCCCCTAGTAGGTTTTCTTATTTCGCCACTAAGTATGATGTCACTTATGACTCATTTTTAGTATAAAGTTGTGTTTTAATGAAATGTTTTCTAGAAGTCGTTGAGCGAGCTGTGCGCCGTCCGTTGTTGTCCGTTGTACTCACTGTTTTAAAGACTTGTTATTAAAACAGTTAATATTTGCTAACTTCCTGGGTCGGTCTGATTATTGATGCATGAGTAAGATCTGCATCCCCATCCATCTCAGATACTGTTACCTCATCTGAACGGACCCTTATGGGTTCAGAAGGTACCCAAGTACTCCAAGTACAAGATATCAGGATAGTGAAGATGGAACGATTGGATTGGTAGGCCATAGAACCAGGACCCCAAAAGAGAGGAGTCGTGCTAGGCCTAGGGTGGACCCTGTAAAGAGCCTCCTGTCTTCCTCTGGCTCAAGGCCATATTTGAAAATGTTCCCAGTGTGACACCAGCTACAGAATGAATTATCAGGCTCCATCACAATGTAATCACTCAGTGGAGGATGCTATAACATCCCATAACGTCACAAGAACATTGCCTAGGAGGCTACGATTGCCAGAGACGTTGCTCATGACTGAAATGGCATACTCGACAGAGAGGCTTTTTCTTGGAGTTTTTTGTGATTTATTTCAGACACTGAGCACCTAATCCCCACATTTATTTTATTTTTGTTAAAGCCAGCAGGAAGTGCAAGGATCTAGCCCTAGCCAGAACTGAAAGGATGTTTTTTTTCTTTTGACTTCCCTTGAACAGTCCCAAGATGTATGATTTGGGCGTGACACTGGTTGAGTCATTCTTATGCATACAGTTCACACTACGAGATTTGCTTTAATTTCCTCCATTTACCATAATAATGACCTGTTGGGAAACATATTGCACGCATGACTCTTGCCTGACCCATGTACGATTAGTGGCAAACAAGCCAGTGAATAATACAGGAAAATGTAGATGGTAGAAACAATGCACTCATGCTAGTAAAATAGCTCAGCCTGTTAAGCACTTGCTGCTGAGATCTCTGTGTGAGCTGTGGGTTTCCTGTTCGAGGCTTACTCAGGCTTTCATCCTTCAGGGACTTTAATGAGTGACAGTTTAATTTGGGTAACAATAATTGTATATAAACAATGTTCTATGTAAAGCACTTTGGTGAAAGTCCTAGATAAATAACAGATTACTATACTATGGCCCTCATTCCTAGGTTGGTGCTAGTCATGGCGCTATTAGCGCCATGACTAGCCCCATTAGCGGTACCGCCACCGACTTGGTGGTATGGGGACTTACCGGTCTATTCCGACCATTGCGGGACCGGTAAGCCCCCATTTGAAAAGCCATTCCCCATTCCCATTTGAGCCCCCATAGGGCTCAATGGGAAGGCGTCAATAACGGTACCGCAAATTGCGGTACCGTTATTGACCCCGGTATCCCTTTGCGGGTCCCGTCCATAATGCCTGGTAAAACCAGGCGTTTAGGGAGGGACCCGCAAAGGGACCTCGTAATAGGGCGCAAAGGGATTACTGGCACCGGTGTCATTACTGGTGCCCGGTATCCCTTTGCGCCCAGGTCGTAATGACCCCCCATCTATAGGATGGGAAGGTGTCAAATGCTAAGGTAACTAGACAAGCTCTGTTGCAACCCAGCCTCCCTGGTTTAAGATGTTAGTAAGCATCCAGCATGCACAACACTGAGAAAATAAAAAGAGACTAAGAATAGCCAGTAGCCAAGAGACAACTGGATATGGTGTTGACAGCAAGACAACCAGTGAGACTAAAAGATCACTTGATAATTCAGAGAATGGGGAACTGATCAGGAGTGAAGATAGCCAGCAGCACCTAAAAGCATCCCTGTTTAGAGACCACCAATGACATGAAACCCTCTCCCCCAGCCACCTGGAAGGAAGGACTGATGCCTCATAGGCCCACAAGCATGTCCAGGACTAGGTGACAACTCTGCAGGTTGAGCATGGGTGCCGAGTAAAAGAAACACATTCAGAAAGATTGTGACCTTGGCAAGGCCATCAAACCTATAATGCTGATGAAGTAAAAATACAACCACTACTGATGGGAAAGAAATTGATGGTCACGTGGCTCTCCTCAGTGACACACCTAATGGATAGGTGCTCTCGGTAGTGGAGAGCTGACCCAGGAACTGTGAGCTACTTTGTGTTTTGGACTTTGACTTTTTGCTACAATCACTTGTTGAACTTCAATGAACACTGGTTGAATTTTTCTGAAAGGAATTTACACTATCACAATCTGGCCCAGCGCCTTATGAACATTCCCTGCACATATATTGTCTCTTGCTCTTATAATTTTATGGAGAGGTAGCAATTGTTAGTTCTCACTTTAGATGTTTATGCACAATAAACCTTGCTAGAAACATTAGGCTTATGCCTTGAGCCCTTTGATAATCTACATTGTGATTAAAGCTATGTGGTTTCAGCTATTGGGGTAACATCCTCAATTGGATCAAATCCTTTCTCTCATATCTATGTCAGGCGATATCATTAGAACTTTTCAAACAGCACCTTGCATTTCAATTGCAGAATCTCCAAAATTCAGCCTTATCATCTCTTCATCTTTAAAATGGTGTTTGACTCCATTGGTCAGACAAATAAAATAGTTGCAAAAGGATCCTTTGGACTATCGGTAGAGGCTAGGAAAGCCTAGTGCGACTTGACAGTGTGACGGTGCAGTGATGAAGTACCTAGATGCTTTCCTCTGAATTCTTCGAGTTGATTGCGAGCATTGTTTGTGTCTCCTGGTACCATTTGGTGCACACATCTCTTGGAAACTGCCTCAACATAGCAGTTTGTCCCGTCACATATTCCCTGACCCCTGACTGAGCCTGGAACATAGCTTGGTGGGGGAGAGGTAAGAGGAGAGGTGAGGTGAGAGGAACAGAGAGCAATTAGAGCACTCAGTGTAGAGGTCACACCTGTCCCTGCCCGAGCCCAAATCCTAGTAAAGAGGCACAGTTGGCCTTTCCATGTTTGGAGGGGTCTGAAGGAGGGGTGAGGCTTTGGGAACCACCAAGAGGGGCACATTTGTTTTAAATTGGTTTCTCTACAGTTTCTTAGCACCCCTCAATTGATTATGCTTCAATTGATCTGAGTTAGCATCGGAGGCGGCTGTACAATTTCTGGTAGAGCGTGGCTTGATGCAGCTTAAGCCGGCTCTGCTGTGACTGGGTGAGGCCATACATAGACAGGTTCTTCAGAACGTGGGGTATCTTCAGTAACTTCCACTTGATTGGTCTCAACATTAGTGGACGGACCCTCTTTTCCTTTAAAGATGTAATGGGCCTGGGTATTGCTCCCCCCATTAGTTTGATCCGTGCCTGGGCGTGAATTTATAATCTAAGGAAAAGAGATAAAGGGGATGCTTCTAGATCGGACATAACCATGGCTCCACTGGTTTTAACCACGAAAAAAGATCACCTGAGCCTCGCGGTGGCTACTCCACTGCCCCTGTCTCCACCAATAGTGATTAGTGGTAAAATGCTAGGAAAGGTGATTAAGAACAAGGCAAAAATTGACAACCATATCCCCCATCCCTAAAACCAGGGGGGTAGTTGTTCCGACACAGGAGAGTGAGTTTGGGGCCCTTCCAGTGACAGTGGAAAACGTAATACTGGGGTGTCCGAAATAGCTCCACGTCCGGAAGTTGTTCTTCCATTAATTAGGTCGGATAAAGGCCTTCCACCACCTCTGTGTCCCTCATTATTGAACACTCTGCCCATTTTTACAGAGGGGGAGGCAACCGTTTAGGAAGCCTCTGTCTCTATGTTGAGTGAAGCTGATAGCAAGGGGTTGGCCCCTATGTCTTACCTGGGGGAAGAAAAGCACCTGTCAACATGGGCAGACTTCCACCTGGTCTTTACTTCTTTTGAGAAACTTTGTAAGAATATCTGTGATGAATTAAAAGGCCAGACCAGCTATTTAATGTTGGCCCCATAGAGTGGTTTTCAGCCGAAAGACATGTTTAAGAAGGATTCCTCTAATTTAGCATCCTCGGCTAAGCATGTTTTGTTGGCTAACGTGGAATGTCAGAGTATGGATTCCACCCCTACAGAAGACTGCTTAGGCGCTAGTCTCTTACACCCTGATGTTATGTCCCCTAGAAGTATCCTGAGCAGGCCCAAGTGGTGGGAGCTGGAGCTTGGTGTGGTGTGGGCCCGTCACAGCCTCTCCTGGAACACCTTTTTGAAACAAGAGGAACGGGAATCTTAAAGTGATTGATTTGGCCTTATTCTATTAGATTCCCGGCATCCATTTTATCACGTGGAAGGATATTGATGTGTGGAATCTATAGGCCCGAGGAGGGATGATCGGGTTAAGCTTGCTATCCTGTCAAGGATTGTTTATGAGTTCTTGCTAAGAGAAGTGAACTGCTTATGCCAACTAGGTTATGACATGACCCCATTCGTTTCAGGAAAAGAAGAAAATAGCTTGCAGCTCTGTCTAATTAAGTGACCTGTGAATGAACCATTGAGGGAGATGGGGGTGGGGAGATGGAGGTGGGTCCCGACCCATGCAACTTGAGATAACATCGGGGAGGGCAGGTGCACCCGGGAGATTAATCCCATAAATGTGAGCGAATGGAAGTGGTTGGCTCTGACTTTAAAAGACTCCATTTCCCAATTGAATTAGATAGAACCGCATCTTTAGCATGCAGGATCGCCTCAGAAGTATCTCAAGGCATTTGCAGGGATGAATATTGTTGAGTCTTGCACATTCCTTAGGTCTTTTACTCTTCTTTTGTTGCAGGAAGTATGCTTGGTTTAAGTCTTCAATGGGTTTCAGGTTGTTTTACAAATGGCCACTCAGGGATGACTATTGGGAAACTGAATTCATTATTTGAAGAGTGGTGCATTAGTCATCCCGCAGGGCAGCTCATAGTAGCAGGTGACTTGAATTATAACTGTGGCGAGGACTTCAGAACTGCTTTGGTATTAAGTGTGCCTCCACCTCATAGGAGGGCGTGTGTACAATTAAACATTGTCTGATGTGAGTAACGAAGGACTGGGGTATGCTGATGCTGAAAGACCAATTGAGTGGGAGCTTTAAATGCCACGTGGCAGAGAAGGCCATCCTCGTCCATTCTGGATTATATGTGTGTTACTCAGTATTTGTTAGACACTTGTTTTGACTTTCATATTGTTGAAAGCAACCTCAGTGATCATAATATGCTTGTGGGGAGTTTTGCTACCAAGGTAATTGACCGAGGTGGAAAGGGGCCTCAATCAGTAGAGATACATTGTAGTCATAATCAGCTGAAATGGAATGATAAGAATGTATTTTTATTCAATAATAATATCAAGTTTACTTTTATAAACACTACTCTTGAGCAAAAGAAAGGGTATATTCTCTGAGGGACTTTGCAGTCCAACAACCTATACAGCCTATCACCCAATCACTAGTTTGTGTTCCTCGGGTTGCGCACACCTTGCATAGGTTTGATAAGTCAGTTCTAGAGCAAGAAAGCTGAAGTAAGAGGGTGATTAAAGGTAGTGAGCGAGACGCCGTTAACAGGGTCACTCTTATTAGGAAGGAGAAGAAAAGGCTCAAACTCTGGTCCAATGCTTACCTCCATCAACTTTAGCTAGAGGATGAGGAGGTGATGTTAAGTATTATTGTTGGAAAGCAAGAAACACATTACTGGTCAGTAATTAATGCTATGTAAATTAATCAGGCTGACGCGGAGACTAACTCAATTCTAGAGGACGCATGGGTGAAATACTTTCAAGACATATGGGGGGCAAGGTGGGGTTTAAGCACAATTTGAGCTAAAAGACAACTAGATGTGGTATCTAGATTATTCATTAGACAATATTGAGAGGATTATCATACAGGTTAGCGGCTCGAGATCGGGAGTCCAAATCTCTTGTATAATGTCATTTTAATACAGTCTCCTCATATTTGGTCAAGTATTTTGTATATTTTGTTTAAAGAAATTATTTCTGAGCAGCAAACTCCGACGTCTTGAAAGAATGCTTATGTGGTCCCACTTCTAAAAATGGAGACAAACTAATGCTGTGTAATTACCACTGGATAACACTTTTAGACGTTAACTCTGAGATCTTTTCGGCTTTGGTCTTGGAGAAAGTGAAGGAATGGGCTAGTGAAAATGGGGTCTGGGATAAATTCCAAACAGGTTTCAGGTGTAATACGGGGGAAAGATTGTGATGTTTTTCTTATGCGCTGTCTACAGAAGCTGGCCAGGGGGCATCACTCCTCGCCCATATATGTAGTTTCATTAGATCGCTCTACCACTGTTGACCTAGTGGATCAGAGTCTTTTTGGGCCAAAATGTATAGGTGGGGTTTGCCAGTGGGCCTGCAAAAAATTCTGATCCATCTCCATGATGGGACTTCTATTCAGGTAAGGCTAAATAATGAGGGAGGAATGTCTAGGTCGGTTGAAACAAAGAGTGGCCAACGAGAAGGGTGTGTTTTAGCCTGCCTTTTTAATTTATATGTTGCAGACATTGGCAAGGCTTTGGAGAATACAACCTTTATTAATCCGAAATTGGGTGAGATTCGATTATCATGGTTGGCATACGCCGATGATTGTATTCTTTTAGACAAGACACCATTATGAGCTGTCCACAAGGCTTCCTGGGGCATGCAGTACATGCAACCCTTTCTTCCAAAATACCTTCCTGCTCGAGCCCGTTCGCTCAGCTGCCTCCAACTCTCTAAGGGTCAGGCGCTACTCCAGGCAGAGAGTGGGGGATAGATCTCTCTCCTCTGCAGGTGCCTACCTCTGGAATAGCCTCCCTGCCCCTCTCAAATTTGAGCCGTACCTCCTAAAGTTCTGGAAGCAGCTCAAGCCCTTCCTTTTCTCCTCTGCTTTCTCTCTCTCCTACCCCTGCTGACCTACCTGTCTGCTCCACCAACTGGTTGCTTGGCGATCCTCAGAGTCTCACTGGGTACCAGGCTCCTCCATGATCAGTCTCCCCTGCACTGCCTCTGGGCCTACCGCGCAGTTAGGGGCTGTAACTGTAACCTCTATATTCCTCTGCCTCCTTGGATTTACCCAGACCAGTGCTGTTCTCACTGCACTTTCTCAGAGCAATTGCTGCCGTGATAGCCCTGCCCCCTTTCCTCAGCCTGGCACTTCCACCTCTCCCTTGCCCCTGCACTTTGCGTTGTCACGCTTGCATTATTTGAATGACACAAGGCCAAGTAAGATCTCTTGTCTTGTCCTCCCTCGTCTTCCTTCCTGTGACTTGTCACGCCTAGAAACACTTGTGTACAGGTGTGTTATAAATGACATATCATATCATATCAATTGGGTTACAGCTGTTGATGATGACTTCAGCACTGTATATGGGGGTAAACAAGCTAAAAGTTAACCCCACTAAAACCAAAGTGATCATATTTTGCCAAAAGGAGACTAGGTGTACATTCTCGTAGTTCATCAATAATGTAAGAATGAAAATCACTTATACTTTCACGTATTTGGGTTTCCCGATTCTGCCTTATCGGAATAAGTCTATTTATTGTGAGCTACTAAAGAGGAAAGCCACTTTATTGCAGCACAGATGGTAAAGATTAATAATAAATTCGGGAAATTCTCTCTGACTCTAGTATTGAAATGTTGTATTGGAAAAGTGGTCCCTAAGCTTCTCTATTGGTTAGCAGTCCTTACAATCTGATAAGTGTTTGAATTGGATTATTATGAAGGCCTTCCATGGAGAAGGGCTTTTTATTTCATCCAAACCTGTGTTCCCCTAGTGACTTTACGCCTTGAGTTGGGCCTTCAGTCTCTTCGTAGCAGGGCCCCATGGAAACAGTTGACTATTTTTCATACATTACTGTGCTCCCCACCAACTTCCTTGTATGCTAATATGTGAAGCTCAGTAACGGGGAATTGCGGAGTCCCTATTCTTGATTACATAGAATACCTTTTGGACCAGCTTACAGATCTGGATTTGAGCAGGGAGACTTTGGTTTCCAATCCATGGAAACTAAAACAGGCTGTTATACTTATGATTGCATAAACACTGGTGAACCTTTGGGGAGGCTCACCCTGTATTCCCACATGAGAGTCATACACAAGATGGTCGGTGTTGCTGAACCCTACATGACGACATTTTCGGATAGGTCTATAATTTTATGCGGTTCTGTTTTAATGTGCTGCTAACAAACGAAATAGTGTAGATTTGGCCTATTGCAGAATTGGTAGGATCCTGCGTGTAAAGGAGAATTTACAACACCTACTCTTATTCTGTCCTGCCCTGGCCTCCCAATAAATGTTACATTTCGGCAAATTTGTATACAATTTATAACATGTGAATATGAATACAGACAATGTGTGGTTGACCCTATAGGGGGGGAAGATCAGTTACCTTATCACTTGCAGTTGTGAGCTTTTTGAAGGCTTGTGATTTATGTCAGTGTTGAAGCCTGTTTCAGATTTGGAAGCATGCAATAGGAGTTATTTTAAGTTAGCTGCAGTACTTGGCTTGGAATATAGCATTACTGGAATTTGTTGGGCACCAATATGGTACTGGTAGTTTTCAAGAAGGTCAAGCATTCATTTTTATTCTTTTGTATAATTCATGATTTGATCTCTCTTCATAAGGAGTATTTAGGGGTATTCCTTCTTCGGGTGTGATGAATTGTAACTGGTTATAAACAATTTATTGAATGTTGGTTTTGATTTTACTAAGTGATTGTCTTTTTCTTTCATTGATGTATTTCTGCGATATTAACGATGTGCTTTTATTGATGGGTTTATACTGATATTTTGATGACTGTGATGAGATCTATTTCTGATGTTTTTTTAAAAGATTGTAAAAATGTTTTTATAAAAAAGGTAGCAGGCGCCCTTCTTTTCACAAAGGAGGAAATTTCATTTGCATATCAGTCTTTGTCCCGCCCACAAGGGCAGTCCGGCACCGAATTGCCAGGAAAACCTCCTTTGAACAAGAGTACCAACAGCAACGCCAGACACGTGTTTCAGCCTTGTTGGGCCTCATCAGTGAGGTGGATCAGTGTCTCTCTGAACACAGTGAGCAAGGGGTCCGCGCCTGGGTTCCCCCAGACAACTTAGAGTGACCAACCTCAAGTTCCTTCCAAAAACACAAAAAAGGTAGCAGGCGCCCCTCTATAGAAAGAACATGGCATGATAATCATAGGTAGAGGTGAGGAGGGAGGAGGAGAGGTCCGCAAACTCAGAGAGGAAGGAAGCGACCTTGCCGGGAGGCCGGTAGATAGTGGGCATAGTGAGAGAAAGGTCAGGAGAGATAGAGAGCCTTCAGACCTGGCATTCAAGGGCGGAGTAGTCTTGCATAGGAATGATTGAAACAGGGATCCACTACAGGAAGATCAAGGCTACACACCAACCGGGACATGTGCTTCTGGGTGTTGAAAGGATCTTTAAGCCATCAGGAAGGAGAGTGTCAAAGCTTGTGACAGAGCTGGCCGTGAACCATGCCTCAGTCACACCGAGTATATTTAGATCGAGTTCTCCAATTAGACAGCAGATGTCAGAGGAGTGTTTGACCGCTGATCGAGAGTTGTGAGTAGCAATGTGGAGCAGGTTGTCTCCTTTGAAAGAACTCCGTGGAGGGGTACAGGTCTGAGGGAGGCCCACGCAGAAGTGTTGCAGATGCCCGCGGATAGGAGGAGAGGCAGGAGGAGAGGGCATTGTAGCCAAGGAAGAGGAGGTGTGTGCCAAAGGTGTGGCATAGGAAAGAGGCAAGAGGGTGGCCAGAGAAGCATCAGAGACTGTCTTAGAGGTGGCAGAGGATGGAGGAGGCAGAGGAGCCACAGAGGGAAGTGAAGGGACAGCAGGAGAAGAAAGGAAGTTGATAAAACGCAGGAAGCATCTATCGAAAAGGAGGAGGTTCGTCTGAGGGCCTTGAACCAAGACGGTACAATTTAGGTAAACATTAATGATGATCTTGTAGGAGTGGAAGGAGGCCAGGAGGGCCTCCCATCGGGTGCCACCATCAATGGGTGAAGAGGAAAAAGGAGAGAGAACAGAGTCAATATGAGGGTCCATAGGCCTGGAAAGGGAATGACAAAGAGGATGTTGGTAAGGGTCTGTCTGGAGGAAGCACTGGTGTAGGTATCAGCGATAGGGAGGCCTGGGTTGGAGGACTCACGTGGAGATAATTCATCCGGGTTACTGGCTTTTTCCATTGTACCTAATCTGGCTACCATTTAGCCATGCATTCCCTACTGTGCGAAACCTGAGGGCATTCTCCCAAGTAGACCTTGATAATCCCTTATTCAGGTGGCCAGAGAAGGGCTGGTACTTTCAGATCTCAACCCTGGGGGTGGACGAGCAAGGAAGGATCACCTGGGTAGGGGAGCCCGTGAGTTATGCTCAGGTGAGGTACGGTACTATACCAGGGACGAAGGTGAGGAGGACAAAGTCCCTGAAGCTTTTGTGGGTTGTTGCACATCTACCTCCATTCCACCAAAATAATCTCCCTCATCCAAATCTAACACCCCTCCATATCTGGTAAATCCTTGTAGCAAGAGCCCTGTTCTACCCAAAAACCACAACCCCCAGAATCCCTGTTTTCCTGTTTCCTACCCAAATACTCTCAATCGTTCTTCTCCACATTCCTCTGCCTATTGTTTCCCAAACACCCAGTCTACTTTAACAAAACCCTACCGTTCCCACAATCCCAGTAATTCCTGTTTGTTTCCTAAACTCTACCCATCTCATCTTTCTGAGTTTATCAGTCCCCCTGGTACGAGGATTGTAATTCCATATAACACCTTTTCCCCATCCTGCCACATAGGACAATCAGACACACTAAGCCATGCCCTTTCCGACACAAACACTATCTTGCCCCACGAAAGACAACAGGCTAATGGAAAAAACTGTTCACCTGACATGTCCCGACACAAGGGTCAGTCAAAGTCAGACAATTGACCAGAACCTCACACACCTGATGTCCCTTTCCTTTCGCCACAGGAATAAAAGGAGAAGCAGGCGAGCACAAAACGAGCAAGGCAGACCGCACGACGAGAGAGCTATATCAGAACGGCAGTTCAAGAGGTGGAGAAAGAGAGCACGAACCGAGAGGGTGACAGTTAGAGAAGTTACCTTGCCATTTCCAAACAAGGCCCGTGAAACCTCTGCAGAAGGAAACGTTAGACAGCGAACAATAGCCTGCATGTGTTGCAGCAGATTTCAATGGTACACAGGGTCCTCCTCTGCTTATAACCAATCCGCGGAGAGACGCTTGTCTCCATGGTAGCAACCTTGATCCCAGGGAGAAGAAGAGCCAAGCAGTTCATCACAGCCGGCGAGTCTAGGGGAGAGCCGATAAGATACCAAACTGTGTTGAACAAAAGTAGCAAACGGCTAATTGAACTGTGAAAGTACAAAAAACTGTTGATACCAGAAGGGGGGAAAAAGCATCAGAGGAGTCAGGCACCATGTGGGTACTCACTCAGGAAACTCTGGGCCATTACCCAATTGTTGAAATTACTGCTACCAGAAGCCCTTGGGAAAGGCGAGAAAGGGGTCAAAGTGATCATACAGGGGTCCAGTAAAATCCTCTGTACAGTTGAAAGTCTTTGACCGACAGATGATTGTGAAATTAAGGGAAGTGAATCCGTATTGTGAGAACTGATTGAGAAAATGTGCGATTGACAAAGGAAGGATGCTGATAAACAAGGGGCAAAGGCTAAAGCCCCAATATACAGTGTGTTGACAAGAGTGAACCCGGCAGAGGGGTTTCCACAGTGAATTGTACAAAAAGGACATTAAGATTTGTGAATGTCACAGATGAAATTGTGTTGAGAAGCTGTAGTGAACCTGGGTGAGGGAGGCAAAATAGTGAGTAGGTTCTGAGCCCAGAATGGGGGACCGAGGGGTGGAAACCCATCACAAAGCCATAATAAACCAGACAGAGGGAGGCTGATATTGAAGAGGGATCTGAGCCGGGAACAGGGGGATCAAGGGCGAAGGAAGCATTACCCGAAGTGCAACAAGAAAATAACTTTTGTTGAACTTTTTTTTTGGTACGTGAACCTATCAGGCCCTCGGAAACCAGAAAACGTAACTACCGAAAGTCCTGATTTCATTTTGAACTTTTTGTAGATCTGAGCCCAGAAGAGGCTGAAAGGTCATCGTCCACCGTGTATATGGAAAATAACATTTGTTTATTATTTTGAAACACATCAGGTCCTCGGAGGCAAGAGACTTTTTGTAGAAAAGAGATTTAACCACTGAAGGTCCTGATTGCTGAGACCGGAACTGTTGGCTTGTGTTGGGAAAGCTCGAGCGTGTGCTCCAGAATCCTACCTTGTCCCATTCTTAAAACATGGGGAAGGGAGACCCTGTCTAGTGGATCCTGATTTTTTATTCGTGAAACTTCCTTCTTTCTGATGAACATTATCCCCACTCCTTTTTGCATTTAGCGTAAGGATTGGCAATTGTTTTTTCTTAGTATAGGCCCTTTTATTTGACAAGACGCCACTAGGACTGTCTTATTATTGTTTGATGGTCGAAGTTTGCTCCCATCTTAGATTTAGGTTTAGATTAGAGGTTTTTCCAACCTACGTATACAGTTTAATAAACACCCCTGAACTGTGATCACTTGTGTCTGTCTTTACTGTTGCCACCATGAGTTTGTTACACTATACAGCCAACTATGTTACTATTGTAGATCTGTGTTCATCAATTTTCTCTACACCTATACATCCTGACAGCCATTACCTGTTCACATTTATCCAGAAATCCACACAATATATGTTCACTAATTTTCCTATGGTATACGTAGAGAGCCCTACTGTATTTGTCCAAATATTAAAGAAAGATCTTGATTCAGTTCACTTCCCAGGAGGGTCGATGCTAGTGCAGTACATAGGTGATCTTCTCCTAGCCTCCCCCTCTCTCGAAGCATGTGAGAAATATTTTGGCATTCTGTTGACAGTGCTTGGTAATAATTGTCACAAGGCATCTAAAAAAAAGTTACAGATGTGTCTGCCCGAGTGCGATACCTGGCCCATGAGATTTCAACTAGGGAAAGACACTTCCCCTTCCTCACTACACACTTCTGCTGCTCCTGCTTCTTCCCCTCTGCCATTAGGCTGCACAAGGTGGCATCGTCTGACTTGACTCTACTACACGACTAGGTGAGTCCATCTGGGCTTTTGGTTTAATTTCACTGCCTTTTTGCTGGTGTTCCGTTCCGGAGCACATTTGGGGTCGGTATGTGCTCCTTTGATTCGTGTGCGCATTACAATCACGCACAAGTGTGTTACTAAAATGTCCACTGCTGTGTGCATTGTTCTGGTCAGCTGGGCCTGCATTGTTAAGACGGATTTCTGAACTCTGTCCTGGCGGTGCAGAAGATCAGAAGGCCAACCTAATTACCTGGACAAGCCAGACCAATCAGGGTAACGATCGCGGCGGTCAAGACTAGGTCTCAAGAGGGGTGAGGGTGACTGAAAGCCCGCAATGAGCACACAAAGCAAGGACACTTACAAACTACTCCAAACAGGTGTTATATTAA
Source organism: Ambystoma mexicanum (assembly GCF_040938575.1). Classification (NCBI taxonomy): domain Eukaryota; kingdom Metazoa; phylum Chordata; class Amphibia; order Caudata; family Ambystomatidae; genus Ambystoma; species Ambystoma mexicanum. Next base: position 62,609,884 of record NC_090928.1, read on the forward strand.
AAGTATATACACATTTATTCCAAGGCCTTTAAAACAATGACCGTAGCGAGAAATCACAATACAACTCTAGTAAACCAACACATACCATACCAATCCAATATATATACAAATACAGACAAGTCTCAAGCGTTAGATGCACAAAATGTGTAGTCCACCTAAAAGGGAAGGAAAACAGGCAGTGCAAAATAATGTTTAGACCCAGTCCGCCTTCAGAGGCACCTAACTAAAAGGAAGTCCGAGCCCTATGAAGAGTGGAGCCTTGTGCTCAAAAGTACCTGCACAAGCTGGTGCCAACGGGCAAAAAGGAGAGTCTCTTTGAGGGTGTCAGGCAGTTCAGTTTAGTGCACAAATTTAGACGAACAGAGTTCCGCGACTCAAGCGCAGCCTCCACTGTGGGCAGAAGCAGAGCGCGAGTACGGAAAGGCGTGCTGTTTTGACACAGCGGGGAAAAGCTTTGGGGTCCTGCAGGAGGGCGACCAGTTCCTAGCTATGCTACTCACCGGTCCCCGATGCAAGCAGACCCAGGCTTCTCCGCATCAGTTTCAGTCGCTGGCAGGTTCGGGAGAGCAGGAGACGTCTCGTCGTTGTGTAGATTCTGCAGCAGCAGAGTTGAGTCAAAGATGTCCCAAACTAAGTGAACCCGCACAGTTTGTTACCACAGCAGGGCAACGGAGCGGCCGTGTGTATCTCAGTCAAATGTACACTACTCACTTCAGACCTGGGAACGCCAAGTGTACGAATCGTGTGAGAGTGACAAGGACGAGAAATACAACACAACCTGGCGGCGGTTACCGAGCAAGACTCCTGTGTAGGCTGGTCAGTCTGCTGGATGGCCCAGAGACACTTCCGAAGGCTTACGAGCAGGAGATGGTGAAGATGCCGAGAATAGCTGTCCCCGCTATTCCAAGGGTCGAAGTACCAGTACAGGACTTCTGGTTCGATCAGAGGTAAAAAGGGTTTCACAAGGCGACAGCAGTGCAGAGGAGCAGTCCATCAGCGGGTCACCAGCGATTCCTCGGTTCAGCCTCGTGGTTGCAGGATACTTGGCTCCTGTATTCCTTCGTTCGTGAGAACTAAGGAGATCGACATGGTAGTGGTGTTTCCAGCCCCCTCTTATCCACGGTTCCCTTCGTGCCAAAACGGAGGGGACCCAATGGGAGATCCGCTTATCAACACTCACACCATACGTGGACCTATCACGGACCACGGTGGTCCCAGGCATTCACACCACCATAGACTCTCTGGCATCCAGGATGTGTATTGGGACCAGACATCCCAGCCCACATCCTGGGGGCACACACAAGGCCTGTAGAAGCCCGCGAAAGCATCTGTGTTTCGCGGGAAAGTACATGCCCAAATAAGGAAGGCCCCGGGTTGGCTCGACCTGGGTAAGGTGAAGGGAGGAAGACGGTCAGTGGACAGGACAAAGGAGCCTCGTGGTCTGGCCATATTGGGAGCCAGGCCACCATTTTGGGCTAAGCGCGAGAAACGCGCTTAAAATGCCAAAAGGAGCTCAAAACACAAGAAACGATCGTGATTCACTTGCACCGATCGGTTACAATCCAAAAAGAGTATCTAGGGTCCGTAGAAGGCTAGAGACCCAAGAGAGCAGTAATTTAGCTTACAGTGCCCTCTTGTGTCATGTTGCACGAAAGCCGCAACATAAGGAAACTACGGAAAACAGTGTTTCCCGGTTCTGACTGTCTTAAGGGCATGTCAGTTTCCCCGTAAGAATGGAGCGAAAGCCCAGAGGAGTGCGGCAGAAGGCTGCACTTCTCTGGGAAAGTATAGATCATGGTGAAAACAACAGCAAAAAGTTTAGGGGTTGCCACATGGAAGGAAAATTACCCACAATTACGAAATCTTTCCAAACACTCGCCCCTCCCCGACTATGGACAGGGGGAACTAATCCACCCCTGGATGAATCTCTTGTTCAGGTCGGTTAAACATTCTGGACAACCCATCAGCATTGCTATGTTGGACACCTAGCCTATGCTCAATAGTGAAGTCGAAGCCTTGAAGATTTATGGACCACCTAAGCAACTTTGGATTCTCCCCCTTCATGTTCATTAGCCACTTTAAGGGCTCATGGTCAGTTTGCACAGTGAAGTGGGTCCCATAGAGGTAGGGCCTCAGCTTCCGTAGGGCCCACACAAAAGAGAAACATTCTTTCTCTACCGTGGACCATCTGAGCTCTCTGTCCTTAAGCTGGTGACTAACAAAACCAATAGGGTGTTCCTTACCCTTCTCATCTACTTGCAATAGTACAGCTCCTATCCCAGTGTCAGAGGCGTCCGTCTGCACAATAAAAGGTCTTTGATAATCAGGGGCCCTGAGGACAGGGGCCTGGCACAAAGAGTCTTTTAAGCCATTGAAGGCCTTCTCACACTCGTCGGTCCAAGTTACCTTCTTGGGTTTCTTCGCAGTGGTGAGGGCAGTCAGAGGGGCAGCTACGAAGTTGCAGTAATACCCTGTGAGTCCTAAGAAGGCTCTCACTTGGGTTTGTGTAGTGGGGGTAGGCCAGTCTTGTACTGCTTGTACTTTACTGGGAAGAGGCTGTATCTTCCCTCCACCTACTTCATGTCCAAGGTAAACCACTGAGCCTTGTCCAATCTGGCATTTACTAGCCTTTATGGTCAAGTGTGCTTTCTGAAGAGCCTGGAGCACAATCCCGAGGTGTTTCACATGGTCTTCCCAGGTGGCACTGAAAACTGCTATATCGTCCAGATATACAAGACAGAATTCGTCCAACCCATTTAAAACATGATTCACAAGCCTCTGGAAATAGGTAGGTGCATTTTTCAACCCGAACGGCATTACCCTGAATTGGTAAAGGCTGTCTGGAGTCGAAAATGCTGTCCTCTCCTTGGCATGTCTGCTAAAGCTATTTGCCAATAGCCAGCAGTGAGGTCAAACGTGCTGAGGTACTTGGAGGCACCCAAAGTATCCACCAGCTCATCTGTTCGAGGCAAGGGGTGTGCATCTGTCTTGGTGTCAGCATTGAGAGCCCTGTAATCCACGCAGAACCTCAATTCAGAAGTGCCTGCCTTTGGAACCAAAACCACACGGCTGGACCAAGGACTACTAGAGGGTTCAATCACCACAAGGTCTAACATCTTGTTGACCTCGGTCTTAATATAAGACCGTACTTTGTCTGACATCCTGTATCCCCTACTTTTGGTAGGTACACTGTCTCCTGTGTTTATGTTATGTTTGCACCAAGGTGTCAAACCAGGCGACTTTGAAAACAGGGGGGGAAAACTGCCTAAGCAAACTTTTCACCTCAGCCTGCTGATCAGAAGTCAGGTGAGGGGCCACTTGGACACCCTCAAAGGAGCTATCTGAAGGACCGCTTTGGAACAGGTCGGGGAGAAGTTCAGACTCCTCTTCCTCAACATCTGAAGCCAGTAGCAGTGCTGCGATTTCGACTCTTGGGACGAAAGCCTTCAGCCTATTTACGTGAAACACTTTGGGAGCCTGTCCAGGCCTTCCAAGGTCCACTAAATAGTTAACCTCACGCAGGGGCCCCACCACTGTGTAAGGGCCCGACCATTTGTCCTGTAGAGCTTGAGGCCTTATAGGATTCATGATCAGCACTTGCTGACCAGGTGTAAAGTTGATGAGGGAAGCTTTCTGGTCGTACCAATGTTTCACCAGCGCTTGTCCTGCCTTCAATTTATCACTAGCCAAGCCCATCAGAAGTACCATCCGTTTTTTGAGCCCTAGCACATAATCTACTACGTTAGTAGTAACAGGGGGAGTGGGCATCTCCCATCCCTCTTTGACTATGGCTGAGGGTCCCCGTACAGGATGACCGAACAGAAGTTCGAAGGGGCTGAAGCCAACACCCTCCTGTGGTACCTCTCGGTAAGCAAACAGTAAGCATGGTAAAAGAAGATCCCATTTTCTTCTCTGAGGTTCTTCCAGAGCCCCAATCATGCTCTTTAACGTTCTGTTGAAACGTTCCTCCAGACCATTGGTCTGGGGGTGGTATGCAGAAGAGAACTTGTAGGTGACCCCACATTCTTTCCACATAGCATGCATATACTTCGACATAAAGTTGCTGCCACGATCCGACACAACTTCTTTAGGGAAGCCAACCCTAGTAAATATGCCAAGTAACGCTTTTGCAACTGACTTGGCAGTTACAGTTTTCAATGGGATGGCCTCAGGATATCTGGTTGCATGGTCGGTCGACCAGCACCAGGATAAACCTATTGCCTGAGGATGTTTGCGGGTCAAGGGGACCAACGATGTCGATCCCTACCCTTTCGAATGGTCTTCCCACAACTGGGAATGGTACCAATGGAGCTTGGATTGTCGAGCCAACCTTACCAGATAACTGGCAGGAGGCACAACTCCTGCAGTGACTTTCTACTTGCACCCCCATCTTGGGCCAGTAGAAGTGCATGGATAACCTTTGCTTAGTCCTCTTAATACCAAGGTGACCAGCAAGGGGCACTTCATGCGCCAACTGCAGGAGGAAGGGCCTAACAGCAAGGGGAACCACAAACCTCCTATGGTCTCCTTCTGTAGACTCTGTGGGCTCACTATACAGGAGTCCACCTTCCCGATAAATCCGATGCGTCCCAGGAGGTTCACCCTCAAGCTGGGAGCAGGCCTGTCTCCTTCGGCCTTCCAGAGATTGGCACTCACGTTGGCCTTTACTGAATTCGTCCCTATCAGGACCACCTTCTACTAACAAGTCTTTTAGTTCAGGATGGTCGTTGGGGTAAAATACTTCAGGCATCGCCACCTCCTCGTCAGGCCCGGGCGATTGACTAACTTCCTCCACCGCAGTGGTAGGCGAGCTCGGGGGAATATTCTCTTTCCCTCGACTTGACTTGTTTACTCCTTTCGCCTTGGTTTCCCCTTTGGCTGGGGCGGCGTATTGGTCTTGGCCAATGCTGCCCGTGCTTGAGACCGTGTGTAGGGTCTTTCGGCAGTGTCTCCTACGAGCCCGAAAGCTCTGAGATCATTACCTAACAAGACCTTTCCTGGGACGTTTCTCTGAATGCTCACTGGAATCCTGACTGCTGTACCATTTAAAGTAAGATTTACAGGTATTACTGGAAACATGTGAGGTGGGCCGTCAGCCAACTTAGTGGGCATCAGAGTAGCTCTGGCAGCTTCCTCTGAGTCTACCAAGATAGAATCCACTACAGTTCGACTGCACCCACTATCCCTAAAAGCTGGAGTATCTACTCCATTGATCAGCACACTGTCTTTAAAGTAGTGCTTGGTATTATCTGGAATCCTAACATAAACGTCTGCGACTTTAGGCTCCCAGGAACCCAGGGAAACTAAAACTACCTCAGCTTCTATCCCGCTGGGAAATGAGTCTGAGGAGAAGGATGCTCCTGTAATCTCTTCTTCCTCGTAGGAGGAGAAAGCCAGATTAGCGGAGTGGACCCCCAAAGGTCTTTATTTTTCTTTTTGTGGCCCTTTTGAGAAGATGGTTTATCAGATTCTCCACCCTCCTTATCTTTGGACTTTTTCCCTTCCTCCTGCTTACCAGGATGAGTTTTGTCCTTATGGGACACTCAATGTGACACCCATAAGTCTGCTGCAATGGCCAGCTTCTTAGGATCTATCTCCTTCGAATCGGCCAAATGCTGCTTAAGCTCCGGGGAAGAAGATGCAAAAATGTGTTCCAGCATGACAAGATTTATCATGCCTTCGAAAGTAGAAACCTTATAACCTTCGACCCAGCCAGTTAAGTTTTTTAAGGATTCAGTTACATAAGATACCCAAGTACCACCTTCTTTTTTCTTGTACTCTCGGAATCGTTTTAAATATTGGGCCAGAGTCTTTCCAAACTTTAAAATGAGAGTATGCTTTAACATTGCGAAATCCACTCGCTCAGCCTTCGACATTTCCATAATGGCACTACAGCCAGAATGGGGCAGTCTGCTGAGTAACCAGGCAATCTTATCAGCATTATCAACTTGCTGAGCTTCGCATGCATACTCAAACGCATTCAGCCAGTCCATAATGTCATTCCTTTCCTCATACACACTGAGCAGATCTTTCGGAAACCGTGGATGAGAGGAGGCCCCAGACCCATGTCCAGGACACTTGGACCCATTTGCAACCTGAAGCTTGGCCAGTTCCAACTGGTGATCCCTGTCTTTCTGTTTTTCTGCCTGTTCAATTTTTAGTTTGGCTATGCTGAATTCAAGCTCCTTCTTCTTAAACCGCAGCTCTTGCTTCTTGAATTCAAGCATAGCCTCCCCATCAGCACTGGCAGAGGAAACATTAGACATCTCATCCTCCCTGTCCTCGTGGTCGCGGTGGATCAGTGCAGCGGCAGAACCGTCGGTTCTACCAGTGAGAGCAGCCCCACCTCCTTCCGCACTGTCCTCAGAAGTTATAGCGTCAAGCTGCGCTTCTTGCCACGCCACGATTCTTTGGATCATATCCAATTTCGTGCCTTGAGAGGAAACACCTCTCTCCGCACACATCTTTTTCAATGTTTCTGATTTGGAAGCATTTAAAGTTAACAAGGTATTTGTTTCCATACTGTTAGATAGGACTATGGCCTTTTTAAAGGTATTCTATAACAATTCACTACGTGTCCTGGTAGGAATAACTTGAATTGCCTTAGTTTGTGCGCAACACTGGATACCTTCAGTCGTGTCCCAGCGCTGTACACCAATTTGTTAAGACGGATTTCTGAACTCTGTCCTGGCGGCGGAGAAGTACAGAAGGCCAACCTAATTACTTGGAACAGGGTAACCTCTGGACAAGCCAGACCAATCAGGGTAGCGATCGCGGCGGTCAAGACTAGGTCTCAAGAGGGGTGAGGGTGACTGAAAGCCCGCAATGAGCACACAAAGCAAGGACACTTACAAACTACTCCAAACAGGTGTTATATTAAAAATATATACACATTTATTCCAAGGCCGTTAAAATAATGACCGTAGCGAGAAATCACAATACAACTCTAGTAAACCAACACATACCATACCAATCCAATATATATACAAATACAGACAAGTCTCAAGCGTTAGATGCACGAAATGTGTAGTCCACCTAAAAGGGAAGGAAAACAGGCAGTGCGAAATAATGCTTAGACCCAGTCCACCTCCAGAGGCACCTAACTAAAAGGAAGTCCGAGCCCTACGAAGAGTGGAGCCTTGTGCTCAAAAGTCCCTGCACAAGCTGGTGCCAACGGGCAAAAAGGGGAGTCTCCTCGACGGAGTCAGGCAGTTCAGTTTAGTGCACAAATGAAGAAGAACAGAGTTCCGCGACTCAAGCTCAGCCTCCACTGTGGGCAGAAGCATAGCGCGAGTACGGAAAGGCGTGCTGTTTTGACACAGCGGGGAAAAGCTATGGGCTCCTGCAGGAGGGCGACCAGTTCCTAGCTATGCTACTCACCGGTCCCCGATGCAAGCAGACCCAGGCTTCTCCGCGTCAGTTTCAGTCGCTGGCAGGTTCAGGAGAGCAGGGGACATCTCGTCGTCGTGTAGATTCTGCAGCAGCAGAGTTGAGTCAAAGATGTCCCACGCGAAGTGAACCCGCACAGTTTGTTACCACAGCAGGGCAACAGAGCGGCCGTGTGTATCTCAGTCAAATGTACACAACTCACTTCAGACCTGGGAACGCCAAGTGTACGAATCATGTGAAAGTGACAAGGACGAGAAATACAACACAACCTGGCGGCGGTTACAGAGCAAGACTCCTGTGTAGGCTGGTCAGTCTGCTGGATGGCCCAGAGACACTTCCGAAGGCTTACGAGCAGGAGATGGTGAAGATGCCGAGAATAGCTGTCCCCTCTATTCCAAGGGTCGAAGTACCAGTACAGGCCTTCTGGTTCGATCAGAGGTAAAAAGGGTTTCACAAGGCGACAGCAGTGCAGAGGAGCAGTCCTTCAGCGGGTCACCAGCGATTCCTCGGTTCAGCCTCGTGGTTGCAGGATACTTGGCTCCTGTATTCCTTCATTCGTGAAAACTCAGGAGATCGACATGGTAGTGGGGTTTCCAGCCCCCTCTTATCCACGGTTCCCTTCGCGCCAAAACGGAAGGGACCCAATGGGAGATCCGCTCATCAACACTCACACCATACGTGGACCTATCTCGGACCACGGTGGTCCCAGGCATTCACACCACCCTAGACTCTCTGGCACCCAGGATGTGTATTGGGACCAGATATCCCAGCCCACATCCTGGAGGCACACACAAGGCCTGTAGAAGCCCGCGAAAGCATCCGTGTTTCACGGGAAAGTACATGCCCAAATAAGGAAGGCCCCGGGTCGGCTCCACCTGGGGAAGGTGAAGGGAGCAAGACGGTCAGCGGCCAGGACAAAGGAGCCTCGTGGTCTGGCCATTTTGGGAGCCAGGCCACCATTTTGGGCTAAGCGCGAGAAACGTGCTTAAAACGCCAAAAGGAGCTCAAAACACAAGAAACGATCGCTGCCACCATTCCCGTCCGTGATTCACTTGCACCGATCAGTTACAATACAAAAAGAGTATCTAGGGCCCGTAGAAGGCTAGAGACCCAAGAGAGCAGTAACTTAGCTTACAGTGCCCTCTTGTGTCATGTTGCACGAAAGCCGCAACATGATAAAGAAACTACGGAAAACAGCGTTTCCCGGTTCTGACTGTCTTAAGGGCATGTCAGTTTCCCCGTAAGAATGGAGCGAAAGCCCAGAGGAGTGCGGCAGAAGGCTGCACTTCTCTGGCAAAGTCTAGATCATGGTGAAAACAACAGCAAAAAGTTTAGGGGTTGCCACATGGAAGGAAAATTACCCACAATTACGAAATCTTTCCTAACATGCATCAACAATGGGCACTTTTGTTTTCCTATGATGTCTGCTGCATTTGTTTGTCCTCTAGGTGCCTCACCATCGTCGAGCACTGCAGCTGCAGTGGTTGGCCCATTTCTCCATCAATGGGCTAAAGGGAGAACCAGCAGGCGTTAGCCGGCCCGCCCCCTAAGTCTCACACATAGTCTCTTGTCTGAGCCTTTCTGGGCATGGCTGGACCTGTTAGCCACCCTCTCTTCTCCCCTTATCACTTTGTGAGGACGCCCCCTGGTTTTGGAGGAAGACTGTGTTTTTGGACCACCAGAACTTTACCACCCCTGCAGATCTGCCTGTGAGTTTGCAGCTTTCCTAATTCGATTTCTTGTGACTTTTCATCTGCAGCCCCTTTTGTTTTTTGTGTGCTTAGTTTGCCTCTCCCTGCCACCCTTCTCCTACTTTCATGTCTCATGCACTTATCATTATCAGATACGCTGTCAGGCATGCACGTTTGTCTTAGTGCCCTGTCTGTCTTACCCTATCCGCCCCCTCCCCTCTCTCCTTTCTTTATTTATAGCTCATGCATTATTGAAATGACCATCAGACACATGCAATAATGTATGTCATATGTTGTAAACAGTTTGTATTCCTCCTTGTTCTATGTTGTACCCCTAAATGCATAGCACTTGCCCATTCTGAATGTTCCAATGCCTATTTAGAATGTCAATTCCGTGCATTAACTACTTACCCTCCTTGTGTTGTAGCACTTCGAAGAGCTTGTTAAGTGTATAGACCCTATATCTCAGGAGGATAGCACAGGGGGAACGTGCTCGCCTTGGAAGCAAGACGACACGGGGCAACACAGGTTTGATCCCTGGGTCAGGCTTAGAAACCTCTGGGTATTAAGCGCATTATAAATAATCTATCATATCATATCATATAAATGACCAATAAATACAACAAAAAAAAAATGCATCCCAAGGTAGGATTATAGCGATCTAGAAAGTCCCCAATCCTCAGACCAGAAAGCAGATGAGAGGGTTCCTTGGGATTGTCATTTACTGTAGACAATGTATATGTAACTATATTTAAGCCCCTTCAAAACCTCACGCATGATGCGACCAAACACCTGCAATGTCTTCAGGGAGCAGAAGATGCCTTTGTCAACATTAAGCAAGCACTTGCAATGCCTCCGGCTTGCCAGATTATAGTAAACAATGTGTGTGTTCTGGGACGAGTGCAGTGGGTTTGCTCAAGGTGTGTTGACTCGGTTACATGCTAATAAGCATCGGCCCGCATCCTACCACAGTGTAGCTTTAGATCCAGTAGCCATGGGGCTCACAGCTTGTCTGCAAGGCATCACCACTGCTGCTTTGTTGATTGAGAAAACTGACTCACTGGTACAAGGTCATCCTGTCACAATTACAGTTCTCCATTCCCCATTGTTGTTATCGCTTAAAAGGAAGACACAACATGTGTCTAATCTAATCCCTGTCTCACACAATATGAAAAGTTGCTCATTCCTGCCACAAATATAACTTTGAACCTATGTTCAATTCTGAATCCCGCTTCTTTGCTGCCAACCCAGCAGCCGGGGAACTACATGATTGTCAGTGAAATCTTAAGTACTCCTCCCCTACCCAGGCCATGAAACTCACAGCTAAAAATGCTATGTTTATCCAATTGAATCGAGATTGGATAGTCATGGTTTAGCCTCTATGGCTCAAGGTTATTGTGAGAATTGTTTTGCGTGTATGAGACACAATGTTGGGAGAGCAGTACCCACAAGGCTGTCTTGACGTCCACTTCCGGAAGTTCCTTTCCTGCATGTGCAGACAGACTTCATACAGCTCCCCACTTGCATGAACTTTATTTATTGCTTAGTCCTAGTTGATGTGTTTTGTGGGGGGAGCAGACGCTATTACAGTGGCAAAAAAGTTGTTGACCGAATTTATGCCACTATTTGGACCCCCCCTCAGCATAGACAGTGACCAAGGCACCCATTTGCTGGTCAATCATTTAAAAAGTGTGTATAGCACTAGGAAAGCTCAGCAGCTGTTTTGTGCTTATCACCCATAGTACAGCATGCACGTGGAACACCACAACCGTGCCCTTAAGTTGATGTTAGTGTGTAAAGATACTGGGTTGAAATTGCCCGAGACCCAGCACCTGGCTTTTTTTGCCATGCACAATAATCCACAACATAAACATAAACTGTCTGTACATGAAATCCTCACACGTCGTCCAATGAGAATAGTACTTACACCCCAGGAAGTGCCCCACATCCAATGTTTGCCTGCAGATGATGACACTTTACTCCAATAATGTCACAAGTTTATTAAAATGGTTCGACCTCTCCACACTGCGGTACATGAAGCCTTTCCTGAACCGGCAACATTGCCCTGTTACGCACTGCATCCAGGAGATTGGATTTTGATAAAAATCCATCTGTGGAAATCTGTGCTCCAGTCCAGGTGGCAGGACGTTTCAGGTTCTTTTAACTACGCATTCTGCTTTCAAGTGTGCTGGGATCTAGGCTTGAATTCATGCAGCACATTGCTGCAAGATTGTGGTATTAGCCTATTTGTTCGAAAACTATTTGACCTTTTACTTTTGACCGAATTTTAAAAATAATTTTCTTAGTTGAAATTTGGTCAAATTTAATTAAATATATATATTGGTTGGGGTAAGGGAATAAGGGGGGTAGCGGGTGGTCTCTCCCCATATGTTCGACCAAAAAACAAGCAAAATAAATTCAGTCAAATGTGAAAAGGTCACATTTTTTCGACCAAGTAGATCTAAACCCAAGATCGCCACCCCAGCCAACAACACCACCTCCACTGCAACCCATCTTCCTCTGCTTAACTCCAGTTCCACCATGACCACCAACTCGTCCATCAGTGAGGTCGCCAGTCGTTTGCGGATGTCAGAACCTTCCAGTACTGCTGGAACAGAACGGCCAGTACCAGAAGGCAAAGGCGCAGCCCTCTATCGACAGGTATGTTCACATGTTGAATCAGGACCCACAGCTTCTGAATCTCTTCCACATGGTGAGGTCCATGCATGAGTTATTGCTAAGGCTCCTTTGTATCTCGGTCAAAGGAGGAACAACCCAGATTCAAGTCCCACTTTCGATTTACCGTTTTCAGTGTCTGACCCCCTGGATCTCACAACGGAGCCCCTAAAAGGTACTCTTTGCAATCCTGTGGAAGATCTCCCGAGAACTAGTAGCTCTGAGAAAAATGGCCACTGACAACTCACTCGCCCATGGATTTGTCCCCTCAACGACAATGAATCCCTTTGAGGTGACAGTACACTGGCAAAGAGTAGAGGCCACCACTGTTGACTCACCAATACCTGCAAGTTATTTCCCATATTGGTATCACCTCCTGGCAATACTCTTCGTGTTGATGACTTTTTTATGCACATGTCTCTGGTACTTGGATATATTTAGTTGAAACTTGTAGGTGGAACATTCGCTTATGAACTGTGAAGGATTTTTTTGTTCTTTACCTGATTTTCATTGGAACTTTTGAACAATGATATTTACTTTGCTGCCACTTCTTGAAGCGTATAAAACTTTGAACTGAAAGTTCTGGTCGGAAGAATTTATATTGCTCTGAGGAATTGAATGGAACTTTGATTTGTAGCTACACACCTTTGTGCTGATGCTGCAACCTGTCTCCCGAATTTGGATATTTGAGGATTGATCCTAGTATACAATATGTCTGGCTATAACTATGTTATCGATATTGTCAGAATATTGATATATTATCACCTGCTGCGTTCCATACAACTTGTTATGAAAACGATGGTCCCTCTGCACATCCTTGTATTCACAGTGAAAACACTTTCCTGCACCTTACTTGGCAGTATGCCTGCATTTTTAATCTTAAAGATCTGGGTCTGTGCTATTCTGCCTCATGATATATCCTCCAAGTTTCCTACTGCACCCATCCCATTCCTGTGGGGGGATAGCTGTTTGGATCTCAAGAAGGTCAGCCAAACCCAAGGCACAGTACCCTATAGAGATGCACACTGCCACCTGGATTTCACCAATCCTCCAATTGTCCCCACTTGAGGCCAGGTATTTATCAAGCCAGCAGCACTCCACCCTTCCACCTTTTCAGCTGGCCGTGTATGTTATACCAACCCAGGTCTTCTGTTCATGGGAAATAGCAAATGTCAATATTACTTGTCCGCCAACTCCACTGTAGTGATCAATAATGTCACATTTGTCTTTGATCCTATTTTTAATTTTCCCATTCCTGGTATGCATTGTATTCCGGAACTTATTTAATTTGTGGGGACAAGGCTTACCCCTGGATGCCCATTAATTGGGGAGGGAGCTATTACATGGGGTATGCTCTGCATTCAGTGCATCATACTCTGACTTTACCTGATCAGTCCCGCCCCAGGAGAAGTACTGCCTGGGAAGATAGTTTTGCTCGGGTAGGATAGCTCATACCAGCCCTTGTGACCAAGATAAACAGCGACCGCCTTACCCATTTGTCACAGTTGGTAGATGTTGCAAATGCCATGGCATCCACCTTGACTTTATTATCCCAAGTATATCCCGAGTAGCCATCTGCACTATGGTGCTTCAGAACTGTATGGCTTCAGACATTGTCCTAGCCTCTCAGAGGGTCTCTGCGCAATCGTGAAGAGTGCGGGAAGCACTTACATTACAGATACACAAGTAATATTAAGTAATATTACTGACATTGCTACCCACATCTGCACTCTGTAAGCCTCCTTCACACCAGTCCACAGGCTCCCTGGACATTTGGTCTTGGATTGTGGGTTTACTAGGGCCTTTGGTTGCATTTGTTGGTCAAATTTTACTCAATGCATTAGTCATGATTCTAAGTCTGTCTTGCCTGATTATGGCTTGTAATTGTCACTATGATGAAGCATAAGCAATCTGCTCTCAAGTTTCCCAGATTGCCCAAATACTTTACTGTCATGCTACTAACGAAATAATAGGTTATGACATGCCTAGATGTGATGATTGGTCACAAAAAATGTATGGAATGAGACTGGAGTGAAGGTCTCATAGGAGGGGACTGTGAGGGAAAGTTTGGAATTGAAAATGTGATGTACTCCCCTAGTATAGTGCTGCATTATAATATTGAGTAGGCACTGCAAACTGCCATGTTTAAACACTGGTTCTTGCTTGGTGAGGCCAGACTTTGAGCTTTACTGTGCACGTCTTTGCAACAAATACTCTTTTACTAGTGTGTGGTTATGCACGCCTTTACATCTCTCCCTTCTATCATCTTTCCCTTTTGGCATATGCAAGCATGTTTTAGGCTCCCGCTTTCATTGGAAAAGCTGCTTAGTAGGTGAAAGTCATCATACTGCAAGCGTGCTCGTCTGCCTCAGACTGTGTGTGAGCCTTTGATGAGGATATTCAGCTCAACTAAATGTATCACTTTATGCTGTCCTCCCTGATAACAATGTCTAACATGTATGAACCTAGCTGGTATCAAAGATTTGTATAGTCAGGCTTAGTTCCCTGCTTGTAATTTTCTTTCAGTATGATTCCTTGTCCTGTTTGGACCTTCCCTTCCCTTGAAATGCATGTGTTCCGTTGTTTGCTTATTACAAATAAATTGTTCACCAACCCACTGGAAATAGTCAGTGGTCATTTTTCCGCTACACTAACCTGTTATTTATATATGAGCTTTTCAAAATGTATCGGATACCAGCTGAGGTAGTGAACAATTTTGAAAAATGTACAAAGTTTATTTCAAAAGCCATTGTTAAAGATGTTATAAAACCTAATAATATGCCCAATCAGAGCTGATTTTATGACAATTGTAGAAATACCAACTAAACACTGCTAGATGTCTTAAAATAAGTGATTCCTGACAAGTGTAAGATTGTTCGAACGTGGTCACAGTATAAAAAAGCCTTATCTTCATGTAAAGTAAAAACAGATGACCCAACTTAGGAAGAGCTGTGAGTGGAGGCTAATGCATCTAATTTTAGGCTTTTCTGGGGACTGGTAAATTTTGGTTCCAGTCACTGTAATCCCCTTAATGTGACCACAACTAAAGTCTCAAGACTCTGAGGGGATTGAACATAATTCCAAATGTTAGCTGTGGCTACCTTGGAATTTTTGCAACTCCAGATTGTAGGGGCACCTTTTATTAATTCATCTATTTGTTTCACTGTTTATGAGATACTGGCTGCCACTCGTAAGCAGGTACATAATAGAAGTCAGCTCCGATAGCATCCTGCCAGATCCCTATAAGGCCGCAAAAGACGTTTGGGCCCCACTTCTGAGAATTGCTTTTCACTCTATGTTAACAACTGGGGAATCTATTAAGTTCTGGAGATTCACCTTATTCATTCCCATCTTTAAAAAGGACCAGAAGGAATCACCCACAACCTATACACCGATCTCATCGTTGGACTAGCAATTTAACATTTTGAGATAACGAGCCTCGTAAGACTGCAATTCTGGATGGCTGATGAAAATATCTTTGCAGATATCCAACTAGCATTCCGTTAGGGCTTGGATACATATGACCAAGCATTACATTTATATTTGATCATATCTAATGCTATTCATCAAAAGAAAGAAAAAGGTTTATTTTACATTGGTGGATCTTCATACTGCCTTTGATAAATTTAATAGAGACAAATTATGCAAGTACTGTGAGGACTGAATTGCCTGGAAGAAATAATATCTTCAATACATCATGACAACAAAGCTTGCATACGATCAGGTATAAATGGTCACTGTACCCCATGCTTTCCAGTGAAAACAGGAGTAAGTCAGAGCTGTGCACCTACTTTCTCTCCCTATTAAAGGGTTATACCAATTTCTTTATAGCTGTAATGTCAAGGCTCCTTGTTTAGGTGGTATGCCAATACATGTTCTAGCATATGCGGATGATACAGTTTTAGGAGCAATAAAACCTCTATTGCTTTGACGTTTAATTTCAGATCATGTGGACTTCATGAGTGGTTTAGATTTATCAATCAATGCATCAAAGTCTGCTATCATGGTGTGTCAAACTAATAACACACAGTAAAAACTTCCCATTTTTAAAGTAGGTAATGAAACCATTAAGGTTTGTACAATGTAGGACTTTCTTGGCTTTGCTTTTACGAAATAGCTGAACGGAGCCAAACATATTGAAAAGCCAATGCCTAGAATGCCTCAACTATTACATGGTATATCCCAATGTGGTAGAACTTATAGATGCCATTCCACTGACATTCTTCTTAGAATCTATACTAAATATGGGGCCAGTATATGCCCCTTTCAAATATATCTATGCTGCAGGTCCAAGATAACCTTTTTTAAAGGCCCTTTTTGGGTCTTCTGACATCGGCCACAACAACTGCTATTCACAGGGAAGTTGGAATGCCTCATGTTGAGAATGTGTTGCACCTGGAACCAGTTAGATTACGGGTAAAAATGTGTAATAATGAGACGGCTATCCTTTCTTATCTCGGTTGAGGCATATTCTATATTTAGGAGCTAAATGTTTATCAATTCCACAGCTGCATTTTTATAAAAAATAGATCTGGATATCATAAATGTTGGTCATTATTTGTTAAATCCTGCGTCTTTACGCAGTCTATCCGGTAGTTTGCTCGCTGAGAACTTTGTTGTGCATTTTCCAGAACAACAGGAACTAGAAAAGCAATCTACTAGGCCACAAGCTCTTCTGGCCACTAATTCAATACAAGACTGTCTGTTATGGTCGAGTTATAAGCAAGAGCGGACATTTATTACAAGAGCCAGACTCAATTTGCTTCCTTCAGAGCCTTTGTAGGCAAATGATCTGCAGCTAATATTAATGAAGCAAGCTGAATGTTTTGGAATGTCTTAGTGGAAGATTCAATGCATTTTCCCAGAGTGTATTCTAATATTAGAAAATTAACAATAACACCAACACTTCCTAATTTTGGGTTTACACAATTCAGATCAGCTTTATATTTGCTTTTGAAAGCGGACTCTCCCCTGGTGGCATGCAACCTAATCTCTTTTTGAAACATGAACTGACGTTGAGAATTGAATGAATTACAAGTAATGGTTGATATAAGTATTTAATTGATACAACCCATTATTAATCTTAAGAGTATGTTTGGCATATTGCTCTTGATGTATATTTATTCTATCCTGATGTTTTGATGGTTATATGTGTCATTTTATGTCTTTATGATGTTTAATATTTGCTTATTTGTTTTTATATGTATATTGACACTGTTTATTTATGTACTTGCACTTTAATTAATGGATAATCCATCCAAATAAAGTTGCATGGGATGCGATGAATACGTTTTTGTAAAGTGAACCCTATTCACACTGCATAGTTTCTAAAACGAGCAAATCCGTAAGCTTTTGCATTCAGGCCCACAGTATTAGAAGGCTCGCCTTAGGCTCCCTAAAGGAGATATTTTTTAGTAAGCGGTGTAAGTTGAGCATAGCATATTTAAATGAATGTTAATCTTTTTTGATAAAACATAGATTTATGAGCTAAATGATTATTTTTGATACCACTTTGGAGGTTGCGGCACTGAAGTCCATTCCACAGGATAAGGGTTTCAAATGAGACTTTTTGGAAACATTAACTAACCCATTAAAATTGACATTGTATGCTCATTGAAATAGGGGAGCCTATTCCACATTGTAAGTTTTTATGAAGATTGCTTTTACGAATTACTTTAAATCATAAGCTATTTCTATTTCCTGAAAGAACACAGACTTGGAGTGCTTAATATTTCAACAGTATTATACGTCAGACAAATGCAAATATGGCAGATAGATGGTGATATGCCGAACCTATTGTATAGTGAAGTGGAACATTTGTGAAACAGTATTACGCACCTCTAGGTCCAGAGGTCCAGAGGTGCATGCCTAGATTGCATGCAGAGGATTGACTCAAAACCATCATTCTGACATAGCCAAACTTGACTATTCTGAAAGGGGCGAGTGTCCTAGGTCATAACAATCCTATTCTTTAACCTTACTAATTCACGTTCTGAAGTTTTGCTGGCTCCTTTAAGGTTATACCTATCTTTCCAGGTGTGTACATCTCATGCCACGGGCAAACCCCCTGTGGGTCATGCTAATATTGACTGCTAGGTTTGATTTCACAGAAATGACGACAGCTCTGGATCAATTGATGCAGGGGGCAGAAAAGTACTTTGTTAGTCGTAAGAAATTACAAAATTTGAGTTCACTTTTGCAAGGCCGTGGCGCGACAGGCGGATATTTATGGGGCTGAGCTGTGGGTTGGTATAATACCTCCCACCTGTCCGTTATAGAAAATAAATTCCTGAAGAACCTCCTGATTCTACCCACCCCCACCCCAAGTTTTCAGATTGCCCTCGAGGTAGACCTAGAGCTGATTGAAAAAGTGTGCATGACAAAGCCACTCTTTTACTGGCTAAGTATGTGGACTAATGTGACTTTACTTCAATACTGGTGGCAGTAGGGGATGTAATGATGCAGGAAGGTGCAATGAGATTGCTGTGGTTATTATTTTTAAAGAAGGAATTTCAAGCACTTGGCCTCCTCGACCTTTGGGTTGACCCGGGTACTATCAATGGTAATTCCAAGGGTAATGCCCTTTTGGCTGCAAGAGAAAGAGACACTGGAAGGACACTGCAGACGTCCTCTCAGTTTCACAGATACTGGTCTTTGAAGCAGGGCTGAGGCAATGAAGACTATTTGGACCTAATGTACCCAAAGCAGATGAGATCTCTTTTTCTAAAACCTCGCTTGAGGCTAGTCCCTTTAGCCGCCTTGAGGTCCAGGTGGAAATATTGATGTGATCTTGTTTGGCTTTTCTACTGGATACAAGGGAAGATATGGTCCAATTTCCTATTGTAGTGCCCCAATTATGGTTACCTGAGGAAAGGATCATTAAAACCTCTCTTCGTCCTGTGCTCAGTCACTACCACCACTGAGGCTATAACACTATGCCTAGCAGCTAAAGATTGACTTGCTACTTTCACAACACAGTGGTATTTGATCTGGGCTTCATGAAGAAGAGCCACATCTTTGAACTAGCCCCAGGACACTAGGATGGTCAGCAAGGCTTAGCCCAGTGCCTATACAAACCATTCCCTATTGAAGGTATCTTCCACTTTGAATTGTATGAACTTGACAACTAAACTGATCTTGTAATTGGGTCCTGTTATACAGAATCTCCGTCATGCACATTAGCAGGTTAGTGGACTTTAAACTGGAGCACCGCTGCCTACAAGCAGAGTGATCCAACTGAATGGGTAGTAATTATGCAATGATTATTTTCCCATTTGTTGGAAGATGTTTAGTACGTAGAGTGCTGCAACATACAATGTACCTTATGCACACTGTTCCCATTTGTTGGAAGATGTTTAGTACGTAGAGTGCTGCAACATACAATGTACCTTATGCACACTGTTCCCATTTGTTGGAAGATGTTTAGTACGTAGAGTGCTGCAACATACAATGTACCTTATGCACACTGTTCCCATTTGTTGGAAGATGTTTAGTACGTAGAGTGCTGCAACATACAATGTACCTTATGCACACTGTTCCCATTTGTTGGAAGATGTTTAGTACGTAGAGTGCTGCAACATACAATGTACCTTATGCACACTGTTCCCATTTGTTGGAAGATGTTTAGTACGTAGAGTGCTGCAACATACAATGTACCTTATGCACACTGTTCCCATTTGTTGGAAGATGTTTAGTACGTAGAGTGCTGCAACATACAATGTACCTTATGCACACTGTTCCCATTTGTTGGAAGATGTTTAGTACGTAGAGTGCTGCAACATACAATGTACCTTATGCACACTGTTCCCATTTGTTGGAAGATGTTTAGTACGTAGAGTGCTGCAACATACAATGTACCTTATGCACACTGTTCCCATTTGTTGGAAGATGTTTAGTACGTAGAGTGCTGCAACATACAATGTACCTTATGCACACTGTTCCCATTTGTTGGAAGATGTTTAGTACGTAGAGTGCTGCAACATACAATGTACCTTATGCACACTGTTCCCATTTGTTGGAAGATGTTTAGTACGTAGAGTGCTGCAACATACAATGTACCTTATGCACACTGCCACGTGTTGGAGATTGCTGCTGATCAAACGTTATCTCACAGGGTAAAAAAGAAAGGTGTTTAGATCATGATCCCTCATCCTGCAGATCCTTGTGATTTTCTTTGATTTATATTATAGTTATTGTCGAGTCCTTCAGGTCTGATGATTTTGATGTGATATTCTGTTGTTTTATATGTTGGCTTTTATGGTAGAAATTACCGGTATAAAGCAGGAACGAAATGAAAAGAAACAAAGCAACATGCATTTTATGAGTTTCATAATGCCATGTCCATCACAAATTCTTGGAGGAGGACAGAGGTTGTTACCATTGTGGTAAAGTCCCCTGCTTGACTATAGTGACAACTAGTGGGCTGAAAAAAACACTGGCTACCTCCCCAAATTAGAGGCAAATTGTCCTTTATGTTTTAAACGGAGGACACCCATGATACCTTTACTTTCTTCCCTTCCTATAGAAGGAGACAGTCACATGGTCGACAGTAAGGAACCTGGCCTTTTAATTATCTCTTGGGCAGGAAGATTCTGAAATAGGAACCAGTACATCCCTGCACAGCAATCTTAGGGTAACAATATAAAGCAGTTCTTCATTTTCAGGCAACATCCAAATAGGGTACTGTCTCTTTAAGGGACACAATTTAGGGCTTCAGAGAGATCACTGTGATTATTACAAAGAATACAATGTGTCCTGCTGACCTCAAACATATCCTTTCATGCACTAAAATGATTACTGTCAGTATTTCTGTTACTAAAAACCACCAGAGCTCTGAAGTGCCAAATATCCAGATCAACGCACCCATGAAACAATTTCTCTGACATTTCTCCTGGTACTCTGCATAAGTACCAGCGACTTTTGAAGGACATTTTACCAGGCCCCATGGAACACTGAAAATAATCTGAAAAGTGAGTTTTTCTATGAGAAGGCTCTGGGAGGCAGAGTAGATTATACACCTAAGGCTGTGTTGACTAAGCGACTAGCTTTTGGTGTCCCTGTCAGCAAAAGACGCCCACCGTTTTCGTGGTAACAGCTCATACATACAGAAGCACTCAGGTTCATAATTTTTTTTTTTCAGATTCCCCAGTGAGCTATGGTACAAAAAAGGGCATGCAAAGTAGAGGGCAGAAAAAGGACAGGAATGGCAGAAAAGAGGTGCCATCAGTAGCCTGAGAGGCATTGGTGTGATTCTTATTACCTCTAACTCTCCGAGCCTTTCCTCCACAACAATAGACGCATGCTATATCCCACCACCCCTCAGTAGGGGATTTAGTAGGAATAGAGGCAGAGAAAGCCTATACATGTCACTTTCCATCAAAAGAGAGAGTAGGCAATAAACTCCTGCAGTGGGTCAGCCACCCCAACTCATCCACACAGGACTAATTTACTAATGTCATGCAATTCATTGAGGGTCTGCTGTTCAACTTTGAACCAAGCCCTTCCTTCCTTATCAAAACATGCACCATATACAGTAAGACTATATATAGCACTTTATATAGATGCCCCACACTTGATACACAAGCGCAAATGCTCATGAATTGATTCTCAATAAAGAACACTCAATGAGTGCTCTCACATTCTCCTGAATAGTGCATTTCTTTTTATTAAGAGGAATAAGTAATATAAAAGCATTGCCCCTATAATTGTATCTACACATAATACACCAAATAGAAAAAGGTTACACATGAAAACACTATCATTGTATGTCTCTACTACAAATGTGTATTACAACAACAGGGCAAAGTTTCATACCTTAATGAAAGTATTTGCCTTCCCTAACCGTTATTAAAACAGGCTTGTAACACAACAAAAACCGTTCTTTGGGAGAAATAATTAACATTGACATACTGTCACATTCGTGAAAGGTAACATGATTGATAGAACGTGCTGGCTGACCCTAAAGGAAGAACATCCTGACTCTGTCAGGAATGCCTTACCCTATGTGAGAGGTGGTGCGCCGCCAATCTAATAGGGATAGCGGGTAAAAACACTGTCCCTCATCACTACTATTCTCATTAGTTGTATTAAGAAAGGTGGTTTTTCTAGTTGTTTAAAAACCAAGAGGACAACCAATCAATTATTGTAGAGACATGACTGTTTATTAGATCCCGTCAATATTCTAATTGTGTGAAACAGTGCTGCCCGGGGATTTGGTATAAGTATTTTATTCACCCACAGAGATCAGAAGTTCCAAACAAGAGTGGTTGTACTCGGATCAGTTGGTATGTAAAAAGTCAAGTGCACTTGGGACACCTTAAAAATGTGCTCACAGGGCTCACTCAGTGTTCTCTTGGCCATTATGTTATCCTATGAAACAATTGAGGATACAGTACAAGAATAATTGTACTCACGCCGTGTGAGCACATTTTTAAGGTGCCCCAAGCGTGATGGACTTTTTACATACCAACTGATCGAGTACAACCACTCTTGTTTGGATCTTCTGATCCATGTGGGTGAATAAAATACAACACTTTTTCACACAATTAGAATATTGACAGGATCTAATAAACAGTCCTGCCTCTACAATAATTGATTGGTTTTCCGATTGGTTTTTAAACAACTAGAAATACCACCTTTCTTGATGCAACTAATGAGAATAGTAGTGATGAGGGACAGTGTTTTCTCATGCCATCCCTATTAGATAGGCGGCGCACCACTTGCCCCCTAGGGCAAGGCTCTTCTGAAAATGCCTCAACCATCTCAAAAACATAATAGCTCCTTAAAAACAATTGTATGGTCATCTATTCTCACTGAAGAGTCTCATAAAATGAACTGACTTCACAATATCTGCCCTATTTCCCAATGTGATGTTAACATGGGTAAAAACGCCTCTCGCACTCACAACAGTCTCCTGTGATAGTAGGGAGATGATAGATGAATGCTGACTTCCTGGAGCCTGGGTCTGGAGGAAGGCTTGTTGTATGTACAATCAAAAAATCAAAAAATCTGAAAAGCAACCCAATGGTAAAATAACTAATTTGTAGGTATGGGGCCTCATTACAACCCTGGGGTTGGACCATGGTCCATGCCGGATTCCGCCATGGTGGATGGCGGATTTACCGCCCCATTCCAAGCATAGCTCTCAACTCACACGCTTTTGGCGGGTGTCACCCGCCTTGTAAACAGCTGACTCACCCGCCAAGCCTCCTGCACGCCCATTCGTTTCAATGGGCCTCTCACCCGCCAAAAATAAAATCGGGTGTTTTCACCCGCTTTTGCAACCCAAATGGTTGAGAGCTATGTTCCAAGGTTGGCGGGGCGGTAAATCCCCATTCACCATGGCCCCTTCCCCATTCCCATTTTTGGCCCATAGGGCTCAATGGGAATGGGGAAGGCGCTAATTACGGCACCGTAAATTACGTGCCGTAATTAGCACCAAGTTCCCTTAGCGGGTTGGACTTTAACACCTGCAAAAAACAGGCGTTAAAGTGTGAATCTGGCGTTAAGGGTTTAACGGCGCTGCAGCCTTTTACGGCGCCGTTAACCCCTTAACGCCAGGGTTGTAATGAGGCCCAAGGTCTTTTAATTGCTGTAAGAAAGCTATAACAAGATTTTGGTGTCAATTGAATATGATCATGCTGAAAACATAAGCCAGATCTAAATACAATAGTTCCATTGGTATTGAACATACTGCTATAGGTAGCAGTGCTTCCGTATACCGCTCAGAAAGGGGACAGTATTTCCAGCCTGCTCCAGGTCATCTCAGCTCTGCCTCCAGCCGGACAGCGTTTCTCTAGGATCTCTTGAACAGCTTTGAGCTCCAGTCCCAGAAGCTAGCTTTTTATAACATCTAGATAGTTTGTTTATGATAGTCCCAGGGAATATGGTAAACAAAGGTTTTTGTCTACATGCGCTGAGAGCACCTTATCTTGATGTTCCATGAGCACATGTATCCTTTTATAAACAACATTACTCAGTCGCATTCGGTCGCCTCGGAAGCCACGTCAGGCTTCCATTGTAGTGCACTGTAGTCCATTTACAGAACTGATTATTGTTTACCAGAACATCATAGACTATTTACATAAATAAAACAGCCACTGAAGTGCAGCCCTGACCACTGGATTGCAGCCCAGAAGCTGTAGTGCATACAGTGTCCTTTCGTGTTCCAAAACAACTGTTCGCTTGGCCTGAAGCCAAGACTTACATGGAGGACGGTAAATTAACTCATCTATAATTATTCATTTACAAATAACTCAAATGCGACTTTTTAATGAAATATGCTTGTGCATGTCTACACTAAACATAGTAAGACTGCATGGTTTCAAAAAATGCGGATATCTTCTGTATGCATTTTCCCTGTTGGACTAGAATACATGTCACTCCCCCACCCGAATGAGTATTAGAATAAGCTGTTGAGGATGTCTAAGAACCATGTAAATAAGAGTGAAGAGACAGAAATATTCAAAATTTGCTCGGTTGCTGATGTTCACTCAGGACTGCAATGGTTCCTAAAAATAAAATATTATGAAAACAAAAACACATTGGGCCTCATTCCGAGTCCAGCGCTAATGGAAAAACGATGGCGGTAAAGTAATTCCGCCATCCTTTTCCGGTGTGTACTATTCCGACCCTTCACACCGTAATTACCGCCGCCGTAAAGTACGACGTCGTAAATAGCGGACCAGTGTCGCGCGCCCGACACACCACGTCGGAAATAACGCTAAGGCGTAAACCAGTGCTGATCCCAAGTAAAGCGGACACGGTAAAAACGGCCTCCACAAGGGCGCAAAGTACCTTAACGCCATGGCGTAATTACCGGCATCGCAGAGAAGGTGTTAACAACCCTGAACAGTGCCAGAAAGAGGAACAGGTGCACCCAATCAGCACAGGTGGAGTCCATAGAGTCAGGCACAGCACAAAAGGAGCACACCCACACACCACACCCCCTCCCACACCAAGATGATACCAATTCTCGCAGCATTCATGGAGCTGGAGGCCCTGCTTGCAAGGCAGCAACGACGACAACATCAACAACAGCAACCACAGCAACCACAGCCCCCAGCACAGAGGATACACAGGAGGAGAAGGAGGCAGAGACAGGCCCAGCATGCCCTACCGGTGCAGCCACCATTACCACGCCGTCAGCCCCCAATTCCACGCATCAGACCCACCCCCTTCAACCTCACACCAGAGCAGATACACACCCTGTACCGGCTTGACCGGGACACGATAACCACCATAGTGGCCCTGATACATAACGACATAGTGAGCCTAATAGAAATCAGCACTGCCATCCCCCCTCTACTAAAGGTAGTGTCTGTGCTCCACTTCCTTGCCACAGGGACCTACCAGCATACAGTGGGGCACATGCATGGCATTTCACAGCCCATATTTTCCCGGATACTCAACCAAGTGCTCGATGCCCTCCTCAAGCACAGAAGGGACTACATATGCCTCCCCCGGACTCCCCAGGAGACATATGATACCAAAGCTGCCTTCCATGCACTTGCAGGCATGCCAAATTGCATAGGTGCCATCGACTGCACCCACGTAGAATTGGTGGTTCCCCATGCCATGGAGGTGCCGTATCGCAACCGCAAGCAATATCACTCCATCAACGTCCAGATGGTGTGTAATGCCAGTAAAGCCATCACACAATGCAATGCCCGATACCCCGGATCAACTCATGACTCCTTGGTCCTGCGGAACTCTACACTACCACGCTACATGGAGCGACATGCTGAACGACGTACCTGGCTGCTTCGTGAGTAACCGGAATGGGCCATGGCAGTCCATTGGGGCTGTGAGTAGGCTGTCAGCATACTCCACCCGGGTGGTAAAGGGTGGGGTAGAGAGGTGCATAAGGGTGGGACAGTCAACGCCATTGTACGATGTAATGGGATGACTGTATCCTGGGACATGTGTGCATGGCCAGTGAACACCTGCTGCAATGTCAGATTAGCCCAATTCTCCACCATGATTGCACGAACACTTACCTTCATTCCACTCTCATGCAGGTGATGCTGGCTACCCATTGAAGCCGTGGCTCATGACCCCGGTCCGCAACCCACAAAACAGGCACCACGAGGACTACAATAGATCTCATACCTGTACACGGGTGGTGATAGAGCAGACCTTCGGCCTTTTGAAGGCACGATTTCGTTGCCTCAGCCGGTCAGGTGGGGCCCTCATCTACAGCCACGAGAAGGTGTCCAAGATCACCATGGCATGTGCAATGCTGCACAACATGTGCATCCATCGGAACGTGCCACTGCCCCCTGACGTGGGTCTGCTACCACCAGAGGAGGAGGAGGAGGAGGAGGAGGAGGAAGGAATGGCAGGACAGCATCACGGGGCCGATGCACAGGAGGGATGTCACGTGCGACAAGCATTGATTGACCAATATTTCTTAGTCACAAGTCAGCTGAGGGGGTGAGGATGACAGGACATTGGGCACTGGGTGTGGGGATACATGTACTACATGCACTGTGAGACATTAAAAGACACATGCACAATGATCAATGTCCACTCTGTTTTCCAGGATACACCAAACTGTGTATTGTATAATCATGTGAAAACGTGTACAAATAATCCTCCACCCTCACCCCCCTCCCCCCCAACTCCCACGCACACCCTCACCCCCCTCCCCCCCAACTCCCACGCACACCCTCACCCCCCTCCCCCCCAACTCCCACGCACACCCTCACCCCCCTCCCCCCACCTCCCACGCACACCCTCACCCCCCTCACCCTCCCCCCACAACAGCCCCACAATCGTCCCATCAATACTACATAGGCCACATGTGTGTGGCTTCATAGTCAATGGGCATGCCCCGAGCATGAGGAATCATTTTCGCATTGTGCGTTGTGACCTGCGGACTGGGCTGGTCTGCGTGGAGGAGCACTGGGAGGGTGGTTCCTCCTGCTGGGGCTGAGGTCTGGGGGTTGCTGCCTCCAGGGCATCAGCAATCCTGCCGAGCACCTCACAGAGCCGGTTTGTTGATGTAGTGATGACCTCGCCCAGATCCTGCAGGTCATTGTGATGCACCAACCCTGATTCCCGGTTGTCCCGGAGAAACTCCTCAATCATGGCCGTGAGGTTCTGGGAGTGCACAGCTTCTGCGGCCGATGTGGGGGATGTGGTTGGCAGGCTCGGTATTGGGCCTGCAGGCCTCTCAGGTGTTTCGCCAGGGGAAGTGGGCTGATGTGAGACAGGTGTTACCCCTTCGCCTGTGAGACCTGGTCCATCACTCGACCCGGAGTCGCTGTGTGCAACCTGGCTGTATGATGGTGACTCAGGGCTGTAGACGTTGGTCTCCTCCACGTTGACCACGGAATGGGATGTGGGGCTGTCTGGCACACTAAGGAGGCACATGGCAGCATTCTCCCCTGACATGCTGGATTCCTCAGGGTGCAGCGTGGGGCATGTTTCCGGCGGAACTGCAGCCATGTCCAGGTGCGCGGGTGGGGGTTGTGTACCCTCCATGGGGGTTGCTGGAGCAGGTGGTGTAGTATGGGCCTTATGTCTGCCAGCAGGTATGCGCTGTACCCTGCCCCTGTCCCGGGAGGTACTTGGCCGGGAGCCTTCCTGCTCCTCACTTTCATGACCGCTACCTGTGGGGGGCAAGAGAGAGACAGCATGATCAATGATCTGGGGGTCATCATGACTTCAAGCCTATGGTAACACATTGGGAGAGCAGCGTCTTGGTGATATTTTGGTTGGTGAGTGAACTTGGCTTGGATGGTAAAAGCATACTGTTGGCGGGGTCAATCATGTTGGCGGAGTACTGTGGTGAGTGACATTGACCAGCTTTCTGTGTGGAATGGCCAATATGGGTGTCAGCCTTGCACCTGACATCATCCTGGGTCCCACTTGTTACGACATGGTTGCAGGGGGGGGGCTACGAAGCAAACATGATGTGACTCTTTGGCCGGCCCTTTGCGGTGAATTACATTAGGGATGCATGTACTGTTTGGACTCATGACACTCACCTGCATCAGCGGATGTGGGATCACCGCAATCCATTTCGCCCACACCTTCGATGGCTTCTGTGCCCATCATCTCCGCACATGTTTCCTCCCAGGGCATCATTTTAATGGGTGAGCCTGGGCCTCCTCCTGTCGCCAGGGCCTGCTGACGGTTTGCTGACATGATGGCCCGCACCCTGAGACGGAGGTCATCCCAGCGTTTGCGGCAATGCGTTGTGCTGCGGGGGGTGTTCCCAACGGCGCTCACCCTCTGTGCGACCAACTCCCATATCTCCTTCTTTCTGAGGATGGTGGGCCTACGCATGTCGCTGCAGAATACGATATCTGCATGTTCATGCAGAGTGTCGACCAGGACCTGTAACTCATCCTGGGTGATTTTTTCTTTTCGGATGCGCGCAGCGCCCTTTTTCAGAACTTTAGGCATGATGATCTTCTCTGTTGTATATTTGGTCGATCTGAGTCCTGTATGGAGTCCTGTATGTCCTGTATGGAGAGGATTGCAATGGATTGTGATTTTTAATATGGCCGCCGTGATGCTTCCCGTTCCTGTGCGATGACGTTATTTCCGTTTCCGGTATTTAACGGTGGCCGTAATTTACGGTTAGCGTAAATTACGGTCTCCGCTAATTACGGATTCCATCGAAGGCGATGGTGTTAAATGCGTCTAGGTTTATGGCGGTAAGGGGTTTGACGGGACCTTTTGCGCTATGCCGCAAGGGAGTTTACCGCCATGGCGGAATACTCGTGCACGCGAAGTCGGAATATGGTGGAAATAGCGCCTTCCGACCACATCGTACATGGTATTTACGCCATGGCGGTAATTACTGTTACTTACCGCCGGACTCGGAATGAGGCCCATTGAGAAGAGCTATCTCTCGCAGATGTACGACTGTTGACCACTTCCAGTTGATGATGCCAGTCTATTCACTTTTGTAGTCACTCCAAAACCAATGAAGAAGAGTCATAAATGTCGACAGAGATGGGTGGATAATTAATAAATCTTTTATGTTATGTTGTTATGTTAGGTGATCTTATAAAGCGCAACATATGTGCAAAGACATCAAGGCGCTAACAAAATCCAGTAAAACAAAGATTAGGGGTGGAAAATTATGATTACTGGAATACAAATGTTTTTAAATGATGACAAACGGCCAGTTGATCTGGCATGCTTTGGAGTTTCAGAGGAAGTTTGTTCCATAACTGAGCAGCTGCGACTGAGAAAGCTCTGCCACCAAGTCTGTCTCTGTGAGTTCTAGACACTGAAATCCGAAAATCCAAGAGGGAACGAAGAGGACCTACCGGTTCATTGTGGCAGAATTTTTGCTGCAAGTAAACAGGCCCCTGACCATAAAAGACACAACAAACTAGACACTGTGCCTTAAACTGAACACGCTGAGCCACCGGAAAGCAATGGAGAATATGCCTATCTGGGGAAACATGGTCACGAGAAGAAAGGCCAAGAACAGCCCGGGCTGCAGTGTTTTGCGTATCTGTAGCCTTTCCAAAAAATAGGCTGGTTGAGCTAAATAGAGGGACTTACAATTGTTCAATGCACTTAAAATGAAAGAGGCTACCACAGGTGCCTGCAAAGACACAGGAAGAAACTCAAGTATTTTTCGCAAGACACAAAGTTTAAAATGGCTGTACTAACAAACTGCGCTAGCCTGTGCCTCCATGGAAAGGGATGCCAGTATATTAAGACCCAGATTCTTTACCATTGGCACAGATAGTGTGAAAGGGCCTAGGGAAGGAGGCTGAAATTCCAGCATCCGAAGGGAGACGGCCAATGATGGTCCAACAATTAGCACCTGAATTTTTCACCATTCAATTTAAGGCAATTTGGCCCATCCAGTCTCCAACCACTTTTAGACAAGACCTGAAATGTATAACATGCTTAATTCGGGAGACCAGTTTCTAAACAATTGACTGGGATTCAAACCTATGTTGCACTGCATTGTCTTGCTTCCAAGACAAACGTGTTGCGCCTGGGCTATCCTCCCGGTCCCGGCACTCCCAGATTTTCTTTGCACAAATTGTTCCAAACAGTTATCATTTGTCAGGTTAGAGTGCTGGTGAATAGAACTTGTCTGTTATCTGCATGACAACATAAAAAGGTAACCAGGATCATGATGAATACAGCTGTGAGGATTGTGATAAATCAAGGGATTCAGTTACTTCTCCCCAAGGAGAAGCCGTTCCTTGTGAAGCTACAGAGGTGAGCCTGCTATGCGATATTTCCCCTAGGTGCGATGGTAAGTGGGACCTCACAGGGAGAGGCTCCCCTTTTGGGAATAAGGACTCCCTTTCCAATGAGGAACTCACTTTGCATTATCCTCAAATGCCCAATCCAACCCTTTCAGTTGACAGACAACCAGACTCCTCTTACATTGCTATTGTATTGTCATTTTCTGGCTACCTTCGGCCACCTCTTCTCCGTCTCTCATTACTGACTGTTGGTCTGCTATCCAGGAGTGGTGTGCCACCAATGATCTCTGCCTTAATGCTAGTTAGACTGAAATTCTACTCATGGCACACCCGCTCCCTCCTTTCCTGACGCTCTGTGGCCGGCCTCTCTTGGCCCTCTTCCTGCCCCCACCTGCGAGGCAAAAAACCTCTGGGTCATCTTCGACTCCACACTCTCCTTTTCTTCTCACATCTCTGACGTCTCTAAGAAGTCAAACTAACAGCTGCACCTCCTGAGAGGTATTCTTCCTTTCCTCTCCTTCCCCCAGAAGCTCACTGTCTCCAGAGCTCTGGGTCTCTCTAGGCTGGACCATTGCAACAGCCTCTTTCTAAATCTGCCTGCTTCTACTCTCCGCCCTCTGCAACTCATCCAGAACAAGGCTGCAAGACTTGTCCTTGGCCTAAAGCCCAGGGATCGTATCTCTCCAGGGCTGAAATCTCTGCACTGACTCCCAGTGGCAGCGAGGATTACGTTTAAAACCCTCTGCATTGTCCACAAGGCCTTCTGGGGCCTCAATGCCTGCACCTCTCTATTCCTAAATATCTTCCTTCTCGAGCTCTTCGCTCATCCGCCTCCAACTCCCTCAGGGTCAGTCGTTTCTCCAAGCAACGAGTTGGTGGTAGATCTCTTTCATCGGCTGGGGCCTCGCTCTGGAACAGCCTCCCTGAAACTTGAGGAGAACCATCACCGGTTCCGAAAGCACCTCAAAACCTTCCTCTTTGCTTCTGCTTTCTCTCCTCCTCTCCCCTGCTGAATGCCTGGCTGAAACTGTACTGGTTACATGGCCACCCTCGGATCTCTGGCCCAGGTCCCCCCTCCCTCTGCACTGCCTCCCTGGCAACCCCTGCACTTGGGGACTGTTCTCTGTATTCCTACAGTCCCCCATCAGCACTTGACACCTGATGTCTGCACTAACCCTCGCACTTGCCACCAGCTGGCCCTACTTCTCTCATTGTTTAATGTATTCTTTTACCCCATGTACTGCACTGTCCCCACCCCGTCCCACTCTTCCCCTGCACTTCCGCAATCTGAATGACACCTGGCCTAGTAGGATCGTTGTCTCTATCTTCCCTCTGTTTCTCCCTCCGTTGCCGCGTCGTGCCTTGGAACACTTGTGTATAGGCGCGTTATAAATGGCATATCATATCATATCATAATGAGAGAGGAAAAGTATCTGGCTGGTACTGTGAAGAGCAAGAACATCGGAGTGATAAAGAATGCTTGTCTATCAATCACTGAGATGAAGAAACTTAAAGGAGTAATGAAGAGTATAGTTCCAACACAAAGGAAGGACTATCCTGAAGACCTGGGGAAGCCCCGGCATTGTATAATAAGAGTGGGAGGAACAGGAGAATGTCAGAACTAGACCTGGGAGTTTCAAACCAGCTGGAGACGTGAAACTGTTGAATATGAGAGAACACTGCTTCACCTGGCTGAAGGCGGCATGAGACAAGAAGTGCCTACAGTGCATGAAGAGTGAAACCAACTAGAGAAAGTCGGTTCCACAGTTTGTAGTCCCAGGAGGGAAATACAGAAAGGGGTAAGGAGAATACCCAATCAGAATGTGCTAAACCTAAGGCACACCAAAGAGAGACATGTGAATGTCTGTTTACAGATGGATGAAACCAAAGCAAAGGAAAAAGAATTGCGTGGTGGCATGAGTGGACTGAGAAACCCATACCCTATACTCGCCGATACCACAAACAGATATAGCGGAGTGTCCAATGAACTTGAGTGTGTGAATCAAAGAGCCGTCCTTACTGAAGATAGAAAAGAGTCATATGCTGACCCGGTGATGAAGCCCCAGTACAACAGAGGTAATGGGGAGACCAGGAAACCGTGGGCACAGTGCATGTGTGACACATATGTACAAATATAGAAGAAATACGAACATAACAATTTGGGAGAGCTTACTTGCCCTAGTCATAAAAAGAGTGAGAATCATCATACTCGTCCCAGTGAGTGGCAAAATCATAAGAAGAGGTGGAATCATTCAGGGACTCACAATACTCATTACAGTTATTGGAAAAACCATAAGAAGAGTGAGAATCATTCAGGTACTCTTCATACCCGTCGCAGTGATTGGAAAAATCCTAATAAGAGTGAGAATCATTCAGGGACTCATCATACTCGTCTCAGTGAGTGGAAAAATCATAAGAGGAGGTGGAATCATTCAGGGACTCACTATACTCCTTCCAGTGAGTGGCAACATCATAGGAAGAGTGAGAATCATTCAGGGACTCATCATACTTGTCCCAGTGAGTGGAAAAATCATAATAAGAGTGAGAATCATTCAGGGACTCACCATACTCATCCCAGTGAATGGTCAGATTGTAAGAAGAACAAGAGTCAAATATGGACTCCACAAATTGTTTCAGTATGGAGCTAAATAACCAAAGGAAAGAGAGTTGTTGTGAGCATGTACTTGTTCATCCTAAAGAAGAAATTAGGGTTGTAAGGCATAATCCATATTCAGAGACTTAGTTAAGAATCAATGAAAGCCGAAAGAGAAATTTGAAGAGTCAAGGGAGCCAATATGAAATGGCCTCGAAAAGCCCCTTGAAGGAACTGAAGGACTTATTACGAGAGATAGCAAAAGGCTATCTGAAGATCCAAAATTGAGGAGAACTTTGCTGAAAAGCAACCCAGGAGAAGAGAGCCATTCTCCTTTTCATTTGGTTGTGTACTAATAGTGATAGGGTCAGCCAAGGTTATTTTTGGATGGAGGACAGACTTTTGATTGTGGATGAGCACCCATGGATGATGAGCACCCTAGTTAATTGATTTAGGTAGGGAATCCCTTATGGTAGGGAATGTTAGGTTTTTTTCTCTATTATTTTCCAATAAACATTTTGAAAATTGCACCTATTAGTCTGTTTACTCCATCTGACCTACCACAGGATATAGAAAATAGGAGAACTCTCTGTGCCTATTTTTCCAATGAATTCCATTATGTTTGCCACTGGATCGAAGAGATTGAATGCATCTGCCAGTCTTTAATGGTTCCTAGGATGGAGCTCTCATTTATTGGGGAGGAACTTTAAAGTAAGGTTTAACTCCTTTTGGCCAATCAGATGCTTTTTCCAGCAGGTCTTTGGCAAAGTGCATTGATCTATTTGATGCTCTTGCAAAAATATCTGTGGTGCCAGTGACGGTAGTCCTCATGTTCTGGAGATATGCCAGCTTCAAAGACAACTGCAGGCACAGAAGAGGCTTCAGCTCCACTTCAAGCCAATTTAAGTTCAGTCTGCACTGGTGGATGAAGGATGATATCACAACATTTCACCACCTCTGAGACAGTGATCATGCTGCCCATTCCCAAAGGCACACCACATTATTAAGAGATGAACTGCACAATGTAGGAACCATTAGGTGGTAGCAAGGCTTTGCTGCTGAACGTTTCCATTTGCATAGCACTCAATGTACATACTGTAGCGATTGAATTCTGCGCTCATGGGTGGACTTTTGAGATATGCTGGCATCTTACATGAAGTGTTTCCACACAGTCTTTCAATGAATACTGGTGAACAGTGGAGTCCCCATATATCACACAGGCATGGGTGTAGGGTACCTCATAGATGGTTTTTAGCCAATGATCCTTTGCCTAATGCAGGGTACCCAATGACTGAACCTTTTCACACGTTAGAGTTGGTCTTATTGGCAATGTAATGTTCAGGATTCCATGGATGCATTACATGACATCTTTTTCCAACACTGATAATCCAAAGAAGGTTTTTTTTGAAGATGTATTGCAGGTCCCAAATCAATCAATAGGAAAGTTGACACAGCAAATAACAAGTGCATGGCTTTGAATGGATAACAAGACTTATTACATGCAAACCCGGCTGGGGAGCATAGTCAGCTCCTTGGAACTGAAAAAGAAAACTCGCTCAATTTACTCATACAAGGAACACATTTTTATAGCGCAAAACCCCCAGAATTAAAATATCAGATTCAAACATTTCCACATTCCTCATTGGAAAAAACCCTATACAACCCTAAACATTTACATATATATTGCTACCCCATTGGATACACATTTATCTAAAACACCCCCTAAATATGATCTAATTGTGCAGTCATCATAAAAAGCTACAATATAAATGATCTCTGCTATTCAGATGGTCTGTTATAGTGATGGATCATCTGTGTTA
Organism: Ambystoma mexicanum; assembly: GCF_040938575.1. NCBI lineage: Eukaryota > Metazoa > Chordata > Amphibia > Caudata > Ambystomatidae > Ambystoma > Ambystoma mexicanum. The sequence continues at coordinate 62,644,247 of NC_090928.1, forward strand.
GTTGATACACTTTGATCAACTCGAGATGTGCATACCACTGGGACAACCCTTCTAAGATATAATGGTCTTGTCATGTGATCAAACAATTTAGCAAACCCAGATGGCCATTCAACCTTGCAATTTATGTGCATGGCTTACCTCGGACTACTCCCATCTTGAAAGACGCTGCCTCCCTAGTACATGTTTCTTCCTTATCACTCTGGGAGCCCAGATGTCTTTACAATAACACAAGCCTGCCTTACTCTCGTATTTCTGTGTCTTACTTAGCTTGTCCCATGTCTGACACCCATGCTCTGTTCCTATAAGATTTGTCCTTGTAGCTATGGTATAAATCTACTTCACATTCCATTCCTGTCTCCTGCAGCCAGGCCGACCTCCGTAAATCAGCTGCTATCTACACAATCAGCTACTATCTGCCGCTCACAGCCTTGGCTTGTCTAAAAACTCATGGAGGAATGGAAATACCTTCAAATTAGCTGACAAAACTGTGGGCTTCTAGACGTGAGCAAATGCTCTCTTCTTCCAACAAGCCCTTCCAACAGAATTGACTTCTGACAGGCCAAATCCAGAAATGGCAAAACTCTTGCTAACGTGGCCTACTAGCCTAAAACTGAAAGCCAGCTTCCCCGTACTATATGTGTATTCTGACTGCCTCTTCTGCCTCTCATTCATATGCTACTAAGAGTTCCCTAAATGCAAAAAGACACAATATATTCTGTGTTCTTTCTCATTCTAATAGAACGCGGCATAACTCTCTTCCACTGGATGCATGCTCCCAGCACGACTTGGCCTCAGCCTAAGCCTCTTCATTTGGACATTCCTGCTGCTCTTTCACTACATAATGCTCTCTAGAGTGTGTTAATGCTAACTATAAAATGGCAAGTGTGCTGAGTGCAAAACAACTAAGACGAACAACGAAAATACTGACACTACAGAAGCAAACCTCTGTGCTCCTAGAGTTTGGGCAATCTGAACCTCTTGCCTCTGTATGGCGCTGTACCTGCATCCCAACAAAGACATTCAGCAGAGTATAGGTGGACAATAAAATGGCTTGTCAGTGAGCCTGTGTGGATAAGTTCCTTTCCATCAGTTGTAATAGCCATGTTATTGTAGTCCGATCTGGAACTCCCGTGGACAGTGTGTTTAGGATGCCAGTGACCTTCAGAAGTTTGACAACAGCTTGTTGGCCATTTTGAAGGGTTTCCAATTCTTCCTGGTTTATTTGCACCACATCAACTACCACATCTCTTAGGGTGTAGATTCCTTGCTGCAACGCAATGAAGTTGTCATCAGCGGTATGAAAGCTCTTCTCTACTGAATGTTTGGCCAGGCCTTGGATTTCCAATACTGCTTCCTTCCAGGTGTAAGATGAATCAGCACTTTTTTCCTAGGTTATGGTATGCAGTGATTTTACCAAATTACAAATAACTAATAACATTTTTATCTAAATATTTTTGCCCAAAGAAAGTACAGAATTATTTAAAATATATATATGGGGGTGGTCGAAGGGGTTAAAACGAGTGGGGGGGATTTGGGGTGGGATTATAAACAAAAGGAAATGGGTAGCTTGGATGAGACCGCCCAAATTAAAAATATATATTTTTTCCACAAAATATGTAGTTAAAAATGTTTTCGTTATTTTTTAATTCGGTTAAATCAGATGTAACTCTATGTGTCCCTATCCTATCTAGCATTTCTAACCAATTACCTGATCTACATTTCCCGTTGTCTATTTCACTAATAACCCCATTTAAAGAAGCTTGCTTTATCATTAATTGACATGCTTTGCCTATTGAAATGGCACACTTTAGTGAAGTGTTATATATAGTCCAAGCTCTATAAGAACCTACACCTTTAATTTGTGTCACTTATAACGCTCATTGACCTGGAGATTGTATTCCACTGAGTTGCCTGAGGCATTTGAAATATGTTCACTTTTGTTTTCCTGCATTGCTTTGTCAAGCTGCTCAGTTGTCCATTAGAATGTACCCTCTTTGGCTTTCCAATCCGTATAAAAGGTTATATTGTGAAAACTACAGGTGGTTTGAAAATGAGTGTATTTTGCATAGTACATCAATAGTGGCTATTTACACACTAAGTCTAGAGTGTCTGTTACATGTACCTGTCAAGATCCAACCCCCATGCCATGATAGGAGGGACTGATTCTGGCCATGATTCTTCTGTTATTATGGCAGATAATGTTTTATCATATACACAGAGTGTGTGGACCTCACAAACTGACCATTCCCTGGAGGAGGGGGGAGTATTTATCTATTCTGTGCGGTGAGCCCTCCCTCCTCGTTTGCTATGCAAGGAAATGTGGTCTAAAACTCTGGTGGTGAGTTTAGAAAAGGAACAGACGAGTGCTCCTCGTGGGTATTGGCTAGCCACTGCACTGGCTTTTGCTTGTAAAAAAGAAAGGGCTCAAAATACTTCACAAAAAAAACATGATATCACATGTCATCTAAATTCTCCAGATCATCTTCAGTATCTAACAGTGGTCCTTGAGAAAATGCTTCTGTCTTGGCCACCGGCATGTTCCTAAAGGAGTCGGAGACATTCATCTATCACTGATAATGCATCTACATGGATTTGAATGCTAGGCCTACTCTTGATTTTATGCTGGCATTTCCAGAACTGGCCTAACTGAAGTGGGTATATGCTAACTTGTGTGAAGCCCCCACCTCCACCAACAGCCTGCACTCCCTATTGCCTGGTGTATGTGCTAAGGCTAAAGTTTACATGTGTAACTGTGTGCTGATTGTAGGGATCTCTAAAGGAATTAACAAAAGTTCCTGAGGTCAATAGGACAAAAAGGGCTAGAAGACGCATCCACAGAAAAATATAGAACAGGATAACTGTTCCAATAAACATCTTGCATCCTTGGGAGAACTTTGGACATTTACTCTTGCACTTGCCTTTTTCTGTATTTGTTTCTGGCTCATCGGTTCCAGAATAAATAAACATATTTTCTGAGGTTGAGTAGGTTTCTTGACTGATTGTTAACATAGCAAGTTCTTCCATTCTTGCTTGCTTGTCAGGCTGTTCAAGATAGAGACTCGTTTCCCTCGGGAACACGGGATTAAACACCTGTAGCTGGTTTAAGGTGGTCTACTGACACTTCATGCATACCTTTTTTATGATACAGAGCTGGCACGACAGCTGCTCTTCATCGTATGAGTTCCAGTGTCTTCACAGGAGGTCTGTAGCATGGTCCAAGTGCTTCATTTCCATGAATCCTTTCCAGCTCATAGTCTCCAGGCTTGGAGTCCATCAGGAGATTTGTTAGTAGTAGCTGGCCTGGCCAGATAAGAGATCTTAAAGTATTTTATAAGTGTTATAATCTCCTTTCATGGCGGGATATTTTTTCACTGGGGTTTTTACTGCACATTTTTTAATGAGAAAAAACTCATCGAATTTTTTAGGGGGGTTGGAATAATATATATTTGGGGTGTGGGTGTTCGGGATCTTATAAAAAATAAAAGTGGATAGGGGGTTTCGGGGGAACCCCACCAAAAATAAAATAAAAAAATTCTATGAGTTTTTTCATTGAAAAAAAAACAGTAAAAAACCCTGCAAAAAAACATCCTGCGATGAAATGACATAGAACTGGATAAGTCAGGCATGTACAGGGGAATGGCAAATGGCAATTCAGGGGTTGTATCCTCACATTAAGAAAGTACGAAGTACATTATATTTGCTATGCTGCACTAAATATACATTATTTACCGAATTACCTCCAGAGGAGAGTGTACATTTTAGTAAAGGCTTGCTTTATTATCTCATTGACTCTCTCAACCACCCCATTAGACTTTGTCTATAGCCGGTTTGAGAAATGCAGAGTGTAACACAAGCTTGACAGGGCTTCTCTTAAGGTTGGCTCATTTTGAGCTTGGAGCAATTTCGGTGCTGCTGTCATAGCTACTAAAGACAGCAATCCTTTTATGACCTCTTCACAGTCAGCTTTATTTTAGAGAAATAACAAGGTAAATCTGGTGCACAAGTCTACTATGACTAACAATTATTTGTACTTGTACATGTCAGTGGACCTATGCAATCCATATACGTGCATTTAAATGACACTGTTGTCCTTGTTAGTGGGCTCTCTTTTAGTTTTCTGGAACTGTCCACAGTTGCTTGCAAGTGTGATGCTGGAAATGCATTGGAGGGACAGGTCCTCCGTGTCCTTGTCCTGCAGTCCTTTTATCATGTGTGTTCTGTGTTATTTTCTGGACAGGAATCCATACAGGCAGTGCAGCTCTTCCTCTTTTTGGTTTTGTTAACCGACCCTTGGGATACCCTTGCAACCTATGGGTGGGGGTATATGATATGATATTTTATTTATATAGCACCTATACACAAAGTGTTTCAAAGCGCTTCAAGGCAAGGGAGGTAACAAGGGAAAATACAATGACATTCTTACAGGCCATGAACAGTAAGCATATGAAATTATCCATTGTACTCGGCCTGACAATATTTCAGATAGTGCAAGAGCTAAGACATAGATAAAGAAGGGAGGGGGCTAGTGGGAAGGAAATGGAAACAGACAGGTGACTACCATACTAGGCCTGACAGCATTTCTGGTAGAGCCAGAGAAAACAAAAGGTGAGGGAGAGGGGTGCAGAAATGGAGAGGAGGAACAAAACAAGTGATTATCGTAGACATTTCAGAAGTGGGGGGGCAACTAAGGGGAGGGGGAGGAGACAGACCAGGTTGCTATCATACTTGGTCCAGGGACAATTCTGATAGAGTAAGTGCATAGAAGAAAGTAAGGGAAGGAGATAGAAAAAGGGAGAAAGGGAGAGGAGGAGAGAACAGAGTGTAAGCAGTCAAAAAGAGAGAAGAAGCAAGAGGGGAGAGCGAATACAACTGCAGAAGTCAGTAGTAACACATAATGTTGCATGCCTGGATACAAGATGAAGATGGGAACAGCATAATTCAGGGCCACGATGAGAAAGGGTGATGCAGTGTGAATCAATGAAGTCCATACAAGTTAAATCCAGCAATGGCCACAAGATGGTGATGGTGAAACCAGAATGTATCAGGACAGACTCCTGCAGAAGTAGGCTGAAAGGGGGGGGAGTAGGGTAGAAGAATCAAGTAAAACAGGCAACTCCTGTGCGCAAGCAGGGGGGCACAAGGGAACATCATTGGGGGACCAGAGAGGTGGGGATGGCTTGTGGGGACAGAGGGAGTAAACACATGTTGGTGCCTGCTTACCTGCTGTCTGAGAAGGGGTTCGACCCTGGATCCTCCTGGTCCAAACAGGTCCAAACAGAAATTGCCCTTTTCTTCAATTGCCCTTCCCTTTGGATGCCCGGGTGAGAGACGCCCTTGATCTAAGAGTTAAGAGCAGGACGGAAGAGGCAGGGCTAAGAGGGTGGGCGGGGCTTCATCAGGTGACCAAGATCCACTTGCACCTGCTCCCAATCTGCAAAGGAAAAGAGGCTGAAGGGCTCCTTAAGTAGGGAAAAAGAGCAGCAACCCTGTACTCCTAGTGTATGTTTTTGGGCGCCTGTTTGTGGCCCACAGAGCATGGTATGGGCTGATGGCAGCTCCATGCTGAATGTGACAGGTGTTCTGCGTATCCTCCATTTTGGGATACACAGGCCCTGCCATTGGAATCAGTTGATTCCCGATAGGAGACTAGATGGCCCATGTGGCCCCTTGTTTTCTATTGCCTGTTACCTTGTTTTTCCAAAGACCTGGGAAGCCCTGACTTTGTCCCTTCCCCTGACTGGATGTTGGGTGGAAGTTCCATATATGGTATTGTGGGGAAGTCCAGGCCAGACTGGCTGGAGCCTTCCCAATGACTGTATGTTGTGGGTACACACATGGGGTGGGACCTGGGTGAATCGAGTGTGAGACGAATACTGATTTCATGTTATGGGTGTCTAGTTTCTGGTATTTGTCACAATGACTGAGACAACCTTGCCCGAAACTGGTAAGAATGCAGTGTGGAGTGCTGAATGGCTGGGTGCTTGTCCGAATCCACATTCCATGTTGTGAGTGTCTGGATGGAGAAGAATTAATCTGAATGCACTGTGAGCCTGATTGGCTGCCTGCCTGCCTGAATGCCCTTCTGAATGATTGGTTGCCTGAGTGTGAGCCAGCAGAGTGAATGAGAGAACAAACAGTATATCTGGGGACCTCTCACTGATGGAAATCGTTCAGAAGCTGAAGTCGAAACTTGATACTTGATCTCGAAGCCGAGGCGGAAGAAGAAGGTTAACTACTGTTTCCCTTTGACGCAATCTGAAAGCTGCTGTGCCTTCAAGAAACTGATCCAAGAGAGGACCTGGCTAGGAGACCTCTTCCCGAGCTACGAGGGAATATCGTGCACCAGTTAACCTTCACCAAGGTTCCCTGGAAGTTAGTCATCGAAAAGCTGCCGACCGGAGATGGGACCACTGAGGAATCTGAAGTGAAGCGCCCGGTCATTGAACTCCTCCGTTGACGACCACCATCGCTGACCGGAGCCGCAACGCTCCATTGCCTAACAACACTTTGAATGAGGGACTCCCTTGCTCATAACCGTCACCGCTTTGTCCCACCGGAGAAAGTCAAGGTCGCTGACGAACCGAGGAGAATCCACTGGTGGGTTTCCTACCACCCAAAGTCCTCAAAGAAGCCGACAAATATCCAAAAGCCAGCCGTGGTCCAGTCCCGATCGTTGACGCCAAACGCAGATGACCCGGTTCTTCATTGACTTTTTGCGGCAACAAACTATCATCGTCGTGGTGCACCGCATGCCACTTCTTTGCAGGACATCCACGACAGATCGGCAACGAGCACCGCCAAGACCGAAGCTGCTCCCTCTATAACGTTGTTCACCCCTTTTCTTCGTGGAATTTCGACGATCCGTGGCTCCTGCCTTAAAGGGAGTTCACTCAAGAAGGATCCGTCGACGACTCGTCATCGAACTCTGCTAAACCAGGTACATTGGGGTAGTAGAACATTTGTAGAAGGAAATAAGACTCTGCTAAACAATATATGGACTTGGCTTGTCAATATGTCTTGTTTACATGTTTCCCAGGTGGGGGGGATCCTCACACAGAACTGTGTCTAGCTAAATGGGACCAGTATTCTGCCAATTGTCTAACCAACTTGTTTCCCTCCTCAAGTCTATTGTTGGTTCACATTATTAATCGATTTGTATGTCATTTGAAACTGTCTACACTTGATGCATTTTAATGGAATCTAAGAAGTAATCGTGGTACCACATAGATACTGTATATATTTATCATTATAGAATTGCCTGAGCACAAAGTGTGTTATTGTATGTGTACATAATTAAAGCCTTATTTATATAAAGAACTGTGTTTTCACTAACATAGTGCGTGGATGGGGGCTACACTGTACTTAAGAACCAGCCTGCATCACCTCCTGAGAGCTTAAGCCTTGACTGCTTGTTCATTGCTACCGCTTAGAGAATCTTGGCTGGGGTGCTCTGTGCTTCTACTCTGCCATATAGAGGACAGGAGTACAGAAACCCCCCTCCAGTCTTTACAGCAAACATATGAAGTAATTTGTTATGTCCTGCCATAGTTCTTTATTAAGCTATGGCCACCAATATCTGTCCTGCAAGAGCTGTGGAGTAGGCGCTACCCCCAAAGTGGGTTGTGTATACACTTGCATGTGCTTCAGAGATTAGTTTCAGCCTATCCTGCTTATTTGGTAGTACCCTGACAACAGGGCCTCCCTTTGACCTAGGGATAGTGACTATCACTGTGCTTTCCTTTACACTGTATGTTTAAGTAGTGAGTAACCCTTGTGAGTTAGGATTATTTGCATCCATATTTGCTGGTGAATGAGGTGCAAGAAGAGTGTGTGCCCCCGCTCTAGTCTGATGAATGGAAGTTGGGTTTCAACTAGTCATATTGTGGTTTCACTAAAGCTGCATATTCTGCAACATATGAACGTCCAAACTTGAAAAGACCAAGCAAGGCCTTTAACTGTTTAAGTGTACCTGGACTCTGCAAGTGTGAATATTTCTTCAGGAATTGAGGGGAAAGACGCCCATCGTCATCAGGTAATGAAAACCCCAGAAATTAGATTAGTTTAACTTGAACATGTATCCTTTCGTTGCTAGAGTCCTAAACCAAATTCCAGTTGTAAGCTAACACTTGCTTTGTTTGGTGGCTTTTAAGCTAGTAGCCATTTGTTACTCCTCTGATCCTAATATTTTTCTGATTTGATCCTTTTTTTTATTGTAGTCAGTGTTGACACAGTGGCCACCTCTTTCCCGGCACTTACATCTGACTGTGATCTCTTACCCAGCGCTACACACAAACACGTTTATACCTCGCAATTCAATTTGGAGGTGTGTGTCACTTGAATACTTTCTGTGATAAACAGCTCCTAAACCTTGCCATACTTAGTCGGTACCTATACGTTTGGTACATAATCCTGCTATATAGTTCTGCCTGTATAGGTTGCTATCTTTAGTGAAGCTTTGGTTTAAGAACATGCTTAGCTTCTCTCAACCTAGTTTACACTGAACACTGCAATGTTTTCCAGTAGATTAAAATATTCTCTTTTAGAATGTTTAGGTGAGTTGCAGCACCTTTGTTTTTATTTAGGTATCTTTGAACTAATTAGCTCTCAGTCTTTTAATAGTAATTGTCATTCTCTCTTTACCAGGGCATCTGGTCCTGAGGAAGGCGAGGTGATCTAGTACACGAAAAGCTATTTTGTACCATTATGGTGTCTTATGGCACTTAGAATTTATTTTTTAGTGTCAACTCTCTCACCTCTAACACCCTTGTGCACTGATAGTTACTTATCTCTTCTCTTCTACACCAGTTCTTGGTGTGGTTCTGCTGTTGTGTCTTTTCAACTGATCAAGTCAGTAAGATTAGGTCATGTTAGAATTAACATTTCATGTGATTCAATTAGACAATGTCACATGATGGTATTAGTTGCTGTTATTGACAAAATGAGTGAATAAGTTACTCTGTATACTGGCAGTTGACACCTATGAAACAATTCATTAGATTTATGTCTACCTTTGCTATAAGTTATTATTTAAATTAAATTAACTCGGACCCACCAGGAACACCTCTGTAGGTCTTTGCATTGTCCACCTTTAAAGCTGCAGTTTGCTTCCTTTCTATTTTCTTCGCCTCCCTCTTGGCGGGCGTATGCTCTCCCCTGGATGGTGCATCCTGTTTCCTCTCTTTCTGAGAAGAAGAAGAAGAAGAAGAAGAAGAAGAAGAAGAAGAAGAAGAAGAAGAAGAAGAAGAAGAAGAAGAAGAAGAAGAAGAAGAAGAAGAAGAAGAAGAAGAAGAAGAAGAAGAAGAAGAAGAAGAAGAAGAAGAAGAAGAATAGCCTTTATCTCTGTGTCTTTTTGGTTGCCTATGCTGGTCCCTATCCCTGAGGTGATAGTACTGCTCACACTATTTCTACCCTCATAGGAACTTCTACACTAAACAGCTTCCTGTCTTGGACTGGTACATCCCACTCTACAGATACTGCTATGCCATAAAAGGTCTCACACTCCTCACTCCCATGTGGGACAGGCTGGAAGCCTTTGTCTTTCCCGTTCTACCTCTAGCTGAGAATGTGTTCCTGTCTGGTTTCTGTCTGGTACCTGTAGTTCGAGTAGGTGGTGCCCTTTTAGTGTGCTTACTCTCACTTAATTCCTTCTTTGACCCTCCCGGGGACTTCTCCCCAGGTAAACTGTACCTAGGGACTTATAGGATGCTGTCACAATTTGACCACTGTTTTTTTTCCTTGTTCACAGGGCAACATGGGAAGGTGCCTGAAGACCTCTAGTCTCACTGATTCTCCTTTTATAAGTGGCATGATTATTCCCTCTATCAAGGGGTGATGGCCCCCAAGCTATTGCTAGTCCAAAACTCATTGCTGCATCTACTCCCTGGGAGCTCAATATCTCTCACATAATGGAAGTTAATGCTGTAATTAAGGGATTCCCTATTAGATGAAGGTATAGCCAATTAATAGTATTCTCTGGTACAGAGGCCATGTGCCTTCCTATTTGGGTGGCACCTAAGTATGTGCTCTAAGGTTAACCCTTTCATAGAAAAATAACCATGCCTAGCCTTTATTATTGGGATAAATGTGCATAATGTATTTGGTCCATGTCCCCCCTGACGTATAAGATGTTTAATCTGTCCCCTGGCTTCACACCAGGTGTCTTCATATATGTAAAATGAATTTCCCCAGGCAATCCTCCAGCCACAGCCAGTACCACTGTGAAATTGGTGTCAACATCCTTAACACCTCCTTCATGTAACCATATAGTTACTGCTTTGCAGCAATGTTCAGGTATAGGGACTTTAACATATTGGTTAGCCATTCTAGTATCTCTTAGCTAGACAGTTTTAAGATTGTTTGCTTAATAAAGATATGCAGCTCTTCACTAGATAATGTTTTTAAGAGTTTTAAAATAAATTCATTTTATTTCCAGTCCTATAGCAACCCCATTGGCCCTTCTTCAGTACTAAATAGCGATAACATATCAGGGTGTAGGATTGTTGTTTAAGCAGTTGTGTCCCTTTGTTGTCGCTAAATGGCATGGTTCTTATCACCTCTACCTCACATAGCACCTCCTTCACCCCAAGGGGAATGGTCTAGACCCCCAGTAGCCTCTGTGGTAGGAATAAAGGTAGATACAAGTATATACTTGTCACTATGCATCAAAAAAGAGAGTAGGCAATAAACCACTGCAGTTGGTTATTAACCTAACACATCCACACAGGACTGATGTACTAATGTCATTTAATTTATACAGGGTCTACTGCTCAGCCTTCTTCCAATTCCTTCTTTATCAAAACATGCACTAGATAAATAAAAAATATATAAAGCGCTTTATGTAGATGCCCCACACTTGATACAAATTCTCATGAATAGATTCTTAACCTAGAACACTCAATGAAGGCTCTAACACTCACCTGAACTATTCATAACACACTCAAAAAGAAAAAGGTTATATATGAAAACTATTCTATTATTTTCTAGCCTATATCCCTACTCCAAATGAATCCACCATCTCAAAAACATAATAGCGTCTTGAAAGCCAATATATGCTCATTAATTCTCAATAAACAGCGTCATGAAAGGAACTGCCTTCTCAATACCTCTTCTCTTTCCTATTGTGATATAAAAATGGGTAAAACTGTCTCTCTGATTTACTGCAGTCTCCTGTGATAGTAGGCAGAAGAGAGCTGAATGTTGTATGCCTGGAGCCTGTGCCTGGAGAAAGTCGCGTAGTACAATCCAAAAATCCCCAAAATCAAAAAATCTCTCCAAAAAGCAATCCAATGGTAAAACATATCTTAAAATCAGTCCTGGTCTCTTAATGGCTATAACAAAGCCTTAAAAGAGTTTTGGTTTAGATTGAATATAATTGTGCTGAAAACATAAGCCAAATCTGAATAAAATAGTTCCATGGGTATTAAGCTGACTGCTATAGGTAGGAGTGTTTCCAATACAGGTCATTTAAAAAAACGAGTTCTCTCAAAAATCAAAAAGAAAAGGCTTTCTGAGCCTCTGGAGTCACAAATGCAATATCATTGCTTCACATATTAGGGTAGAAAAAAGGAGCTTAATCAGCCCCTGCTCTCCCATTAGGCCAGAATGGGGAAGGTATTTCAAGCCTGCATTCAGCCTGGTGTTTCCCCAGGTTCTTGTGAATAGCTCTTATCCCCCTCTCCCAGATGCTGGCTTTTAATAGCTTATAGCTAGTTTGTTTATAGTATTCTCACATGCGCACAGAGAACCTTTTCTTCCTGACCCTTAAAATACTTTCCCCAAATATTCTAGAACTGGTATCATTTTATAATATAAAGTGCCATTGTAGAATATTTGGAGAAAGGATTTGATTTTAGTGAGGGTGCATTTTTGGGGAAATGTCACCCCCTGGCAGCCATTTCTCAGGCAACTTTATCACTGGACACCATTTATCTTGATTTTTCCACACACATTTATCAGTTTATAAACAATGTTCCTCAGTCGCATCCGGTGGACCCGTAAGCCACATCAAGCTTCCATTGTAGCCCACTGCAGTCCAATTAGATCATTGTTTATTGTTCACTAGAGCATCAGGTACAATTTATATAAATAAAACAGCCATTGGAGCACAGCCCAGACCACTGAATCGCAGCTCAGAAGATGAAATGCCCACAATGATCTTGCATGATCCAAAACAACTGATAGTTTGGCCTGAAGCTTGGACTTGCACAAAGGATGGAGAATTAAGCCATCTATAATTGTTCATTTGCAAATAACTAAAAAGCCACATTTTACTGAAATATGTTTCTGCATGTCCATGTTAAACATAATAAGACTACACAGTATGAAATAATGCTCATATCTCCTGTATGCATTTTCCCTGTTTGACTAGAATACATGTCAGTTTTCTCAAGTCCACAATGGTGGAAACCACTTATATATATTTAGTGCAGTCTCCCACATTCCCAGTGATTCCAGGTGCGTGATGTGAGCCCAATCAACCCTTTTACCATGCCAAATTACAAGCACAAGTGCAGACACTCACAGGGAGTCCAGCCCATGGTGAATGGTTGTAGAGCTATGAGAGACAAGGCTCTCATTTAAACAGTGTGTGTGCTTGGAGGGAAAGTCTACAAGGGGAGTGTTTGGAAAAATGAGTGGGCAAGGATAGATACCCATGAGGAGATGAAGGGTATGATGAGCAGAATGTGAAGCTCAGACACCAAGAGACCCAGGACTGGAGGAAGGATCCAGCTGACTGTACACATTCAGAGACCAATGAGTGGACCAGATACACAAGTGGGGGAGAAAAACTGAAGACCGCAGAGTGAATAGGAGACCCTAGATAGTGAGGAAAGATGAAGACCACAGAGTAGAGTAGAGACTCAAGAGTGTAAGAGAAGAAGAGTTCTAAAGAAAACCCACAGGAAGGCAGTGCATAGTTGTGGTCAAAGAGGACAGAAGAGAAGATTATCATCAGGTGGAAAAGGGGGAGTCCAAGGAGGATATAGGAGATACATTTCAGGAGATAGACGGATTGCCCAAAGGTCAAAAGAAGTTGAGTGGAGCACGAGACTGTGGGAAGTAATCAGGGGAAGGAGGAACAGGCTTGATGGTGTGAAGAAGGTGGATAATGTAAGAGACAGACAACAACAAACCTTTGGAGATGAGTAGTTTCTCAAAGGGATGGAAGAAGAAGAATTGTATGAAATTATTTGACTGCAGGGTGTGCTTAGAACAACTTTAGCTCACACTTACTACTTGGATATCAGATGGCTTTACAGACTCTAGATCAGGTGTTCTGATTACATTTGTTATCATTAAAATGTGCTGTTCTAAATGATCAGTATTTTTATATTGTATTTTATGATTTGAAAACAACTCTTGCTGCGCGTCAACGCTAACAATGTTGGAATATGCTTCAGGAAATCTAAGTTGCCAGTAATTTTCTAAAAGCCATCCAGTGTTTTATACTCTGATAATACTCCCTGTAGTAGGTGGGGCCCAGTTGGCTAAAATTGGTGAGCCTTTTCAATGGAAAATGTTATTAGGCGGGGGCGCTGTTGAGCAGCCGGCAAAATGGCTGCCTAGCCAAGGAGCTCCATGGCACACTGACTGCAATCCGCGAGCAACGGCGGAATCCTGCATTATATATCGCCCTGAAAACCTACTCTACAGCATCCCAAGACCGCGGCACACACACGGTCCAAAAACCAAAGAAAAGCACTCAGGCGGACCTGTGATACAACCATCTGCGCTGTCTGCTGCATGAGGTTGTGCCGGGCCTGCCTCCTGGGCTGTTAGCGTTTGGAGGGGCCGCTGTTGCTCCGGGCTGTGCTGACCTGCTGTGGCGTGGGGATGCTGCCTGCTAGCCCCTGGGACCTGTTTGGGAGAGCGACGATGCTGCTGGGGAGCCTGGATCCGGACGGCGGTGCTGGGCCCGGGGGCAAATCATTGCCCCCCCAGCTTGCCGCCGCAGGCCTTGGCCGACTGCGGGCGGCAACGGTAGGTGCACCAGAGAGGGAGAGGGGGTGTTCCCGCTGCGGCCTGCCGCCCGGCGGGAGTGGCCACCGCGGGACCCGGCGGCTGCGGTGAGGCCATGGGATCTTCCGCCTCCTCCCCACCCCTTCTTTTTGCTGGCCTGCTGGGGCGCTGCGGTGGTCTCCCTCTCCCGGCCCCCTGAGCTCCGAGCCGGCGGGGAACACCACCAGCTTGAGGCTGTCACGCGCCCCGCCCCCCAGTTCCCCCTGGAGTGGCGGGCCCGGCACCGGGGTGGTGCAGCTGGAGTGCTCAGAGGAATCACGATACTCCAGCCTGCCCAACTACACCCCAAATACACGCCAGCTTGCCCTGTGGGCCGAGGGTTACGTGCCTTAAAACAACACACTAAAGGGCTGCCCCTCGCCTGCTAATACAGCCCCCTGGAGTGCTAGTAGCCCCCCCTGAAGACTGAATCCTGTATGGTGGGACTGGGAACAGGATGCTTGCTCTGCCCAACCATACACACTGCAAGCAGGAGGACATATTTGCCTGGACACTATTGAGCTTCCCCAGTCCCACCCCATCAGCAACACTCAGCTCAGCACGTCCACAAAGCTAGTGAGAGACACATTGGAGGTCGCCTGGTGCCACTCGGCCCTGCCCCTGCCACTGTTCCGCTGCCACCACAATCCATCCGCCGGACTTCTTACAATACGGCCTCCTACGCCGCTTGACGCCCACAGTGACCACACTGTCCTCACGCTGCCACAGGCGAGCTCTCCCCCCAGACGGGGGCAGCCGTCCATATTGCCAGGCCTGGACCACCTAGGCTTCGGAGTCTGCGACGCACTGCCGCTCTCACTGGGGGCCTCTTAACCCACGGTCACCAACAAACCTGCTCAGTGAGGCGCCACTCCCCAGCACTGCAATGTCTAACAGATCATGGGAGGCCAACAAGGTTGGAGCTATAGTCAAGTTTTCAAAGGCCGCGCCCAGGCTGGAGCAGGGCCCCTCTGCCGCAGGACATGAAGAGGCGGACATGCCACTGGATCCCCCTCAGCCTGACCTCACAACAATGATGGAGTCCATGGCAAAAAACTTTGCAGCCTTTCATGAGAAGCTTGATGATATCAACGCGAATGTGGCTTCGCTAAAATCCAAATTAGACCAACATGGGGCCAGGATCACTGAGGCAGAAAACAGAATCGGAACCAATGAGGACAGAGTTCATGCCCTACAAAATACGGTCACGGAGCTCGTGCGCGACATGAAGAAGGTCAAAGCTAAGTGCGATGACCTAGAATCTACGTCGCGAAGAAAGAAACAACATTCGCATTGTGGGTGTTCCCGAATCGGCACTCAAGGGACGAATGGAACTTGCGGTCGAACAACTACTCAAAGATCTCCTAGACAACCCTGTGCTGTCAGCGTTCTTCACAGTTGAGCGAGCGCACCGCGCACTGGCTCCCTGCCCCAAGCCGGCGACTTTCACAGACCGATAATAGCGAAGCTCTTAAGCTACAAAGACAGAGACCACATACTCCGCCTGGCTAGGGAAAAAGGAGAACTAAGGCTAGACTCACAAATCATTAGGATCTTCCCGGACTTCTCTGTGGGGGTACAGATGGAGCGATGAGAATTCAGAGGTGTGAAAAAAATGCTAAAAGATAGAAAAATCGAGTATGCAATGCTTTTCCCCGCTCGCCTGAAATTCACTTACCGCAACAAACTCTATTTCTTCACTGTCCCGGATGAAGCAGTAAAGTTCATTGAGGCACAAATCCCGCTAACGGAACCGGCAGAGGAGCCAACAGACGACAACTAAGGCGGATGTTCCCTCAACTCTCATGATGGTCCGCCTTCTGGGTGCAGCCCATTGTTCTTCTCCCCAGTTGTTCACCCCGTCCCCCCTGCTCTACACCACTTGGAGCCAACTGTGCCCCAACGCTACCACCTGAAGAGCACCGCCATTAGAAGGGGAGAACATTCTGGATCCATTTTACTGTAGCTTTACACGCTGGGTTGGAACCCCGGCAGACCTGCCTCACCTGTATGCACCATGCTTGGGTCTCATCTGGTTAGATCTCGAGTCACAATGATATATTTGTTCTTGCAACCTAATGTATCATCAGCCGTTCATAAATATATGATGTTTCATCATGATAGTATTAACTAATGTTGGTCACATGACAGCGGCGCCCCCCACTGCAGCTGCAATGCCTTCTAAGGTGGATTTTTTGAGTTTAAGCCCCTGTTGGGCTATTGGTCAAGCGTTGCCGAGTTGGAGATGGTAGCCGATTGTCCGCTCCATGGGTGGGAACTATCACACTGCTAGTTGGAAATGGGCGGTGAGGTTGGGGGGTGGAAATGTTGGGGAATGTTATATAAAAATTGGCAAGAAAGAGGTGACTGGTTGTAAAAAGAGGCGTGTTCATGCTGCAGCAGCGCATAGTGGGGAAGGCAGAGACAGATCCTTCAAGTGGGATGTCCCGTAAAATTCTCTCATGTCTATTAAAATGATGACGTGGAATGTTCGGGGGTTAACTAATTTCATAAAGGCCCGCAGGACCTTGCTTCAAACCTGGCACAGTCTTGGGGCCGTAATAGGTTCTAAACATAGTACTCCACTCAATCCATGGTCTTCCGCCAGGGTCGTAATGAGGCCCAATGTCCTTGATAGAACAGGCAATACCCGCAGAGCCATGTCTCGCACGCCAAACGACTCCATACACATATGATGTCCCTGAATCTACAAGACGTGTGGAGAACACTCCACCCCCAAGTGAGAGATTATACCTTTTACTCAACAGTACACAACAGCTCTTCAAGAATAGGTATGTTTCTGGTGTCGGGTTGTCGGGTGGGTAGGATAGCAGACGTCAAAATACTAGCGTACAAACTCTCAGATCATTCCCGGTGGTGATGCAGATCCAACTGGGGCCTGGCCCACTCGCCCGCCCTGCCTGGCGTTTCAAATCCGAGCCTCTGCGCGACATAGTTTTCAAAGCCGAGATCCTATCGGCTATAAACACCTTTTTTGATAGCAACAAACGACATGAGACATCCGAAGGGACCCGCTGGGAGGCGTTTAAAGTATATATTAGAGGGATCTGCATCTCAAGGGAGGCTGGGGTGCTAAAAGCCATAAAACAGGCCTCACACACTTCCGAAACTAAGCTCAAAGCACTAGAACTAGAACATGCCTCTACACCCACCCCGGCAACCTTGGCAAGGATTAGAGCAGAGCTTGAACTCTTTGAATCTCACGCCCTCAGCGAGGTGCGGTACTACGCTCGGCCCTTTATGGCGCAGAGGGGTATGGCAAGGGAGACAGACCTGGAAGAACCCTGGCCAGGTTGGTACATGCAGAGGGAGGCAAGACCGGTATAGATAGCATCATAGACGCACAAGGCATGCGACACTGGTCCGATCAGGGCATAATTGACACCTTTGCAGGCTTTTTATACGCTAGTCTGTACGGCCCCTAGCAAGAACACACAGCCCACGACATGGATGACCTGCTTGAACGTATCTTGATGACCTTTATTTCCCAAAGCACCAGAGAACAACTTGATGCCCCGTTCACCTTGGAAGAGATAGTTCAGGTTATTTCAGACCTCCCAAAGGGCAAGGCCCCGGGCCCCGATGGGCTCACAACAGAGTTCTACTAAGAACACGTTGCCATTTCGGCACCCATACTACACAAGGTCTGGGCCGAGTCACTCCGCCTAGCCGACCTCTCCAGCTCCTTAAGAGAAGCCCTGATAACTGTCCTCCCCAAGACGGGAAAACCCCTAGACGAATGTGGTTCTTATAGGCCCTTATCACTTATAAATACGGACATGAAAGTCTTTGCTAAGGTAATAGCGAACAGGTTCCTCCCAGTCATGCCACATCTGGTCCATGCGGACCAAAGCAGATTTGTCCCCGGCCGCTCAACTGCACTCAATATTCGCCGACTTTTCAATGTGATGTCCAGAATTGACCCAATGGCTGACGCAGTAGCGGTCACTCTAGACGCCCAGAAGGCATTTGACATGGTTTCCTGGCAATACATGTGGGCAGTGCTGGAGATAATGGGGTTGGGACCACATATGATCTCCTACATAAAACTGCTGTATACAGGACCAATGACCAAGATCCTGGTAAATTCCCTGACATCTTCCCCCTTTACGCTACATAGGGGCACCCGTCAGGGTTGTCCGTTCTCCCCTATTCTATTTGCGCTCGCCATTGAGCCCATGGCGGACAAGGTCAGGGATCGACACACCCGCAAGGGCATACGCCTATAAGACATGCCGGAAATAATTTCACTATACGCCGATGATGTACTCTTGTATGTCAGAAACCCATCCATACATTTAGACCAGATCACCCGCGACATAACCAAAATAGAACACATACTCAGGCTTCACTATTAAATATTCCAAATCGGAAATATTTCCGCTCACTGCGGCAACCCAGCAGCCGTCATGTGAATTCCCCCTACGCTGGTCACCGGGTGGCATTAAGTATCTAGGGGTTCAAGTATCACTATCCAAATCCTCCCTGCTGGCAGATAACTATGTGACCACGGCACAGCTCTAAGAATCAAAAATGAAACGATGGCGCAACCTCCCACTATCTCTCGCGGGCAAACTATCCCTAATAAAAATGATAGTAGTCCCCAAGCTCCTCTATGTCTTTGCCAATGTGCCGATGTGGCCTGGGAAGCAATATTTCAAGAAGTTCCACTCGGCTTGCGCCCAATTCCTTTGGCACTCCGGAGCGGTCCACAAGAAGTGGCCACATATCACCCTTGCCTATGAAAAGGGGGGCTTTGTGGCCCCAGACTTAACACTGTATTGGTTCGCGGTACAGGCCCAACACGCCACACACTGGTTCGCTCACTCGCACCCATCCCCACATGTGAAACTAGAGAAACTGGCGGGAGAGGGAACCAACATTATGACCCTAATATTGCATTGCATGTTTCAAACTGACACCCCAGCGGACCCTGTGGCTACCACGATCAGGACATGGAACAGTCTATTGCACTCGCGACCGGAGCATCGCCCATACTACAAGTGGCTCCCCATCTGGCAATTCCCGGGACGCTCCCCCACACATGATAGACACCTCCTACAACACTGGGCGGACCTGGTCTATCGAGCACTAACAGATCTATACCCAGATGGTAAATTCATCACCCCTCAGACATGGCGCCCTGAGCACTCTGGCTCGGTGCTAGAGCTACTACAATACTTCAGACTAAGAGCGGCAGTCCGAGAAATGTGGCCCTCCTATCCAGACGAGCCCCCGGACTCACTTGAGATCCAATACATAGCCAACTCTGCTGGTGGCAGGGGCATAACATCAGCTCTATATAAAATACTGTTGGGAAAATCAGGAGATGCATCCCTCAAACCGCAGGAGGAGTGGGCGGGGGAGCTGGGATTGGAAATTACTGAAGCCATGTGGAGCAAAATGTGCGAATACGCGCGTAAGGTTTCCCTCAATGCCAGATTCAGGTGCATACAATACAAACTCTTCAACAGACAATATTACACACCACATAAAGTAGCGAAATTCACACGCACCCCTGCCCGAAATGCAGATCTGAAGGGGCAGACCATATTCATATGTTCTGGTCCTGCAATGCAATTGGTGCGTTTTGGATGGAAGTGACGAAAGCCCTCTCACAGATAATTGGGACCCCAGTGGACCTCGACCCACTAGCCTTGCTGTTTGGAATATGGTCCGGGGATGATGCAAATTTTTTTTCCAAATTCTTGAATATAAGTGCCATAATGGCCAAAAATGTATATTGCAATGCTGGAAGCACCGTTCCCCCCTACATTCAAAATGTGGTTGAAATCCCTCACTTGGATACAAACGTGCGAAGACGTCTCGCCCCAAAACGTCTTGCCCCAAAAATGTGTGGACTGAGTTCTGCGGTTATCTGAATAACAAGGATGATGTTGAGTGGAGATCCACCCCCTCGCCAAGCCTGCTTGGTACCCCCTGAGTCCTGAACACTGCACGCTCTATCGAGCCGACAGCTCAACCCCCCCACTGTGTACTGCTCGAACACTTGTAAGATTTTACTGTCAATGTGACACTGTTGTTCCTTTCTGTCTCTGTGAAATGCATTTTGTACCTGTCACAACGTTCTACCAATAAATAAAAGTTGGTGGTGCTCATTATTTATAAGGCAATATTCATGGTGTATTATTCTCAGCAGATCATGCATTGAACTAGACAAGCGTAATGTCATCTGTGAAAGAAATTAACTTATTGTCAATATTGGGATGACTAAATGTATGGTTCTTTCCCTTCCTAAGTCAAAACAATAATGTGTTCTTCAATAGGCAAAACATTGATCAAGTTGATTTCTTTGGTTGTTTGGGTGTTCACTTTGTCCAGGATGTCTACTGATACCACAGATGGAGGAGATTGGGGCTATACTTTCCAGGTGAAAAGAAGTGACCCTGAATTTCATTAGCTATCACCCTTACCCTTGAGGTTTATAAAGATAGGTACTCTCAGTACCTCTATATGGGGCTTTCATAAGATCAGCTCCCCCACTCCAAGAGAAAATTGTTTATTGAAGAAGTTACCTACCTACTTCCTTTGATACAATTGCCATGAAGCCCTCCTCAACATCCTCGCCATGCACATGGTCTTCCACTGAGCAGTCCTTAAGTGATTTTCCTCATAGCTCTCCAACCGAGGCCAACTCACTGCGCACATGATCAGGTTGAAACCCACTCTGTTGTGGATCTAAATCTGAAGCACACCAGTGCTTAGTGAATACAAAGGAGCGTTTCTCAATGTCCTTATTTCACTAGGAGCAACTTCACTTCTCTTGATGCTGCAGGTTAATCAAATGACCAGGAAACTCTGTCTCAAATCACATTTGGGAGACTACATGTGACTGGAGAACACAAAACAAATCAGGTGTAGGATCCCTTTAAACAATTGTCCTCAAAAACTCATACTGTGAATTGCCAAAACATTGAAATCAATGGGGATGCTGGAGTTAAATCATATCTAGATATCATCGTCATTGAACCTTTTTTAGTAAAAAGACCCTCTGTGCCAAATTGTGTTTGGACATACTTTAATTAGCAGCATAACAGCATTAACAGCATGGGTCGATGGGGAGAACAACAATACATGTTTGTTTTTCCCTCACTTTGGGAAGGGTATAATGTACCATTTGTGTTCTCTTTAGAGATAACCTAGTATATAGACAACCTAGACAAATGTGCCTAAACCCGATCATGAGGTCTTTGGGTATGACGAAGGGGGTGTAATCAAACCATTCCAGTAGTTGAACCTGCATTTATTTGGTGGTATGTGGCATTACTATTTACTGAGGGCATGGGTTTTGTGTTCCATATTCGTTAAGTCGAAAAATGTATTATATGTGAAAACTGTAGCGGGAAACTGCTTTTTCTAATAATATGCCATGTATCTGAATGAAAATGATGTGAACATGAGCTGAATTGATTTAATCTTAATCTTTGTATCTGGAATTGTTACTGGATGTGTTGTGTGGTTTCATTGGTATTGTCAAATAGCTCAGTGGGTTAAAAAAAAAAAGATTGATTTAGAATGACCGCTCTGTGACCGCATAGAGTGGTCATTCTAAATCAAGCTGTCAGCCCCTGCCGCAGACGAGCATGCGCAGAGGCTGACAGGCTGACAGTTGAGTGCCTCTGTATGTTTGTGTCTGTGTGAGTGTTTTTGTGAGTGTATGTGTGCGGATTTGGTGTGTGTTGTGCTCGGAAGAGGATGTGGGTGTGGAAAGGTGAGGTTTGGGGGAGTGGAACCCCCTGTTTAACATAAAAAACGGTGGGAGAGGGTGGGGGTGGGGAAGGGGTCATCTTGGGGAGGGTAGGAGGGGAAGGATGTCATATTGCCACATTTAAAAACCAAACCTAAAAACGGCCAAATAAAATCCGTCTTTTTTGTGTTCAGTCTTTTAAATGTGGTAATATCACATAGAACCGCTGAGTGGGATCCAAGAAAAAGTCCCAGCACACATTTAGGAATGCAGATTATATTAGATGGGGTGTACCGAATAGCAGACTTAGTAATGTGCCGAATACCGAATAGTTGGCCAGTTATTCGGCAGGAGCTGAAAATTACAAACACACCACACGTTATACCTTAAACCACACTTTCAAATAAATATGTCAATTATTTATTTATTTCATTTTTCTATTGTCTACAGAACATGTTTGTGTATAGCATGGAAAGAATATAAAAGTGTAATAACAGTGCACTTCATATTCGTGTGTGTTCATTGATGAGTATGAATATATGCAATCGCTGTGAGGAGAGTGACTGGGATGTGTCTACTCATAGTTTCACATGTTAACTTTGGTCATGCCTATCATTTGACTCTGGCACCAGCAGGGCACTGAAACATCACAGTATGGATTACATCAATTAGCACCCTGCTGGCTGCTCAGGTGCTACTGAATACAAGCCTTTGTAATGCTACTGCTAGGTTTTCTATCTGTAGTACTGCAAGAAGATGGATTTGAATACTTTCTTTTCACTAATAGCTTGTATTTTTCTCGGTGGAATAGCTTTTGAGGTGTTTTGTGGCATGAAAAAAAGGCACCAGAAAAAAACATATAGGAAATATTAAGCCTGCCACTGTTGAGACAATTTGGGAAGATAATACTTATTTTAAGATCTACAATAGGCACGTAACTGTACATTTTGCTTCATTAAAAAGGAGTGTGGGCAGTGATAGAAGGGTACCAAAAAAGTAGTGGAACTACGACTATGGCAGGGGACAGACTAGGAAGGAAAGGAGCAACGCGCAACGCATTTTTCAATCGTTGCAATGATGATGCTTGACAGCCAATTGAGTTGAAATAGATTTCAGTTTAGCCATAACTGATATCCAGTGGTAAAGTGGAGAAGTGTGCTTTAACTTTATAAAGAACAGTTGTGGAATGGTGAAAATGGTTGCAAAAAGTAGTGGAGCTGTTAACAGTAAAAAATAAAAGTAGTGGAACATCGCTTCTGACTATGCCCACTCACTTCCACCACTGAGTGTGGGAGTCCCTCTACTGAGAATTACCCTGTTCTATGGAATTTCTTTTACTCAGGAGGGTCTACAACCATGTTTTAGCTCACTGCACCCTTCCCATAGGAGAAACATACATTTGCATATGAGTCTGGTCCCACCCACTAAGGCAAACCAGCACTGAAAAGTTAGGTAATTCTCCTCTGAACAAGAGCACAACTGCAACCCCAAACACATTCCACTCTTCCTCACCGTGGGGCGAGGGCAGGAGCCCCCCCAGCACCCCCAGCCCAGCAGAGGAACCACGCGTCGACCAGGAACAGGACAGGGCCTGCCTGACCCTGTCCCCACACGGCGCCTGACTCGCCCATGCCGGGCGCAGCGCGGGCTGAAACCGAGGCTGAGCCTCATTTGCATCAGCGGTAACCGCCGGCAGGCGGATTACGCCGGCGGCCAGCTCCAAGGCCACTCTAAGGCCTGTTGAGAGCCTGTGTACCCCCTCATTCCACTCTTCCTCACCGTGGGGCGAGGGCAGGAGCCCCCCCAGCACCCCCAGCCCAGCAGAGGAACCACGCGTCGACCAGGAACAGGACAGGGCCTGCCTGACCCTGTCCCCACACGGCGCCTGACTCGCCCATGCCGGGCGCAGCGCGGGCTGAAACCGAGGCTGAGCCTCATTTGCATCAGCGGTAACCGCCGGCAGGCGGATTACGCCGGCGGCCAGCTCCAAGGCCACTCTAAGGCCTGTTGAGAGCCTGTGTACCCCCTCATTCCACTCTTCCTCACCGTGGGGCGAGGGCAGGAGCCCCCCCAGCACCCCCAGCCCAGCAGAGGAACCACGCGTCGACCAGGAACAGGACAGGGCCTGCCTGACCCTGTCCCCACACGGCGCCTGACTCGCCCATGCCGGGCGCAGCGCGGGCTGAAACCGAGGCTGAGCCTCATTTGCATCAGCGGTAACCGCCGGCAGGCGGATTACGCCGGCGGCCAGCTCCAAGGCCACTCTAAGGCCTGTTGAGAGCCTGTGTACCCCCTCATTCCACTCTTCCTCACCGTGGGGCGAGGGCAGGAGCCCCCCCAGCACCCCCAGCCCAGCAGAGGAACCACGCGTCGACCAGGAACAGGACAGGGCCTGCCTGACCCTGTCCCCACACGGCGCCTGACTCGCCCATGCCGGGCGCAGCGCGGGCTGAAACCGAGGCTGAGCCTCATTTGCATCAGCGGTAACCGCCGGCAGGCGGATTACGCCGGCGGCCAGCTCCAAGGCCACTCTAAGGCCTGTTGAGAGCCTGTGTACCCCCTCATTCCACTCTTCCTCACCGTGGGGCGAGGGCAGGAGCCCCCCCAGCACCCCCAGCCCAGCAGAGGAACCACGCGTCGACCAGGAACAGGACAGGGCCTGCCTGACCCTGTCCCCACACGGCGCCTGACTCGCCCATGCCGGGCGCAGCGCGGGCTGAAACCGAGGCTGAGCCTCATTTGCATCAGCGGTAACCGCCGGCAGGCGGATTACGCCGGCGGCCAGCTCCAAGGCCACTCTAAGGCCTGTTGAGAGCCTGTGTACCCCCTCATTCCACTCTTCCTCACCGTGGGGCGAGGGCAGGAGCCCCCCCAGCACCCCCAGCCCAGCAGAGGAACCACGCGTCGACCAGGAACAGGACAGGGCCTGCCTGACCCTGTCTCCACACGGCGCCTGACTCGCCCATGCCGGGCGCAGCGCGGGCTGAAACCGAGGCTGAGCCTCATTTGCATCAGCGGTAACCGCCGGCAGGCGGATTACGCCGGCGGCCAGCTCCAAGGCCACTCTAAGGCCTGTTGAGAGCCTGTTCGGAGCATCAGGAGCCAGGGGCCACGGACCTTTAATCTTTTGTGAGTAGTGGGAACACCTTCAGTCTATACTATTGTGCTTTCTGGTTTGCCCTCTGCTACTCCGCACCCATAAACATTTGAACTCGGTTTCTTTAACTGTTTGCTACATATGCTCATGCTTCCAACGCCGCCGCCTCTATGCATTACTGTTGCCACCTCTTTAATAGTACAGGCATCCTCAGCCCTTAGTGCTCCATGCCTCATGACTGCTATTTGGCCGTGCCCTATGGTCGCTAACGTACCACCGCAACTGTGTTGTGCCCTATGGTCGCTTAGACCTCATTCGCATTGTGTTGTGCCCTATGGTCGCCCAGACCCCACTTGCATTGTGTTGTGCCCTATGGTCGCTTAGACCTCATTTGCATTGTGTTGTGCCCTATGGTCGCCCAGACCCCACTTGCATTGTGTTGTGCCCTATGGTCGCTTAGACCTCATTCGCATTGTGTTGTGCCCTATGGTCGCCCAGACCCCACTTGCATTGTGTTGTGCCCTATGGTCGCTTAGACCTCATTCGCATTGTGTTGTGCCCTATGGTCGCTTAGACCTCATTCGCATTGTGTTGTGCCCTATGGTCGCTTAGACCCCACTTGCATTGTGCTGTGCCCTATGGTCGCCCAGACCCCACTTGCATTGTGTTGTGCCCTATGGTCGCCTAGACCCCACTCGCATTGTGTTGTGCCCTATGGTCGCTTAGACCTCATTCGCATTGTGCCCTATGGTCGCTAACGTACCACCGCAACTGTGTTGTGCCCTATGGTCGCTTAGACCTCATTCGCATTGTGTTGTGCCCTATGGTCGCCCAGACCCCACTTGCATTGTGTTGTGCCCTATGGTCGCTCAGACCTCATTCGCATTGTGTTGTGCCCTATGGTCGCCCAGACCCCACTTGCATTGTGTTGTGCCCTATGGTCGCCTAGACCCCACTTGCATTGTGTTGTGCCCTATGGTCGCCCAGACCCCACTTGCATTGTGTTGTGCCCTATGGTCGCCCAGACCCCACTTGCATTGTGTTGTGCCCTATGGTCGCCTAGACCCCACCTGCATTGTGTTGTGCCCTATGGTCGCCTAGACCCCACCTCCATTGTGTTGTGCCCTATGGTCGCCTAGACCTCATTCGCATTGTGTTGTGCCCTATGGTCGCCTAGACCCCACTCGCATTGTGTTGTGCCCTATGGTCGCTTAGACCTCATTCGCATTGTGTTGTGCCCTACCTATAACGCCCATGCCCCCTTCACGCCACTCCCCTGTATATTACCTTAGCCCCAGCATGCTACTCTGCCTGACTGCGATCATGTTCCCTTTCTGTGTCATGCAAAGTAACATAGCCTGCACTGGCAACAGTTACCTAGCCTATAATAATGGTTTAGTCAGACCCGCCTGCCCAAGACACCACCCGATCACCTGCCCTACACCATTCCTGCCCACCACACTAGCCTTCCCCCCGGATACCAAGTCCGCCCTTCCCACCCATAGACATGCACACGTTCCGCATGTCGCAGCTAACACACACCTAGCTGTCTATAAGCAGAACCCCATCAACACGAGAGCATCTTGCCCTACCATTGACTACAACACCTCTACATTAGCTAACCTAACCAACTCCCGTAACACTACCCTCATCCCCTCCGATCGGAATTCTAGACTTGGCGCCAGAACCCACCACAGACCTAGCAAAGGCCCTACCAAATCACTCAATAAGATCATCCCTCGCACTATAACACCCATCAACACTATCCATCCCAGTCTTAAAGGAGCTCTCCTAAATGTCAGATCATTAGTCGCCCATGCCTCAGAAGTCGCTGACATTATTCTAACAAACAACCTGGACTTCCTTGCGGTAACCGAAACATGGCTGCACGATGCTGCAGGTCCTTCTCTTACCCTAGCCATACCTGATAACTACACCATCCTTAGAGCAGATAGACCGAACGCTCGAGGTGGCGGCGTAGCTATCATCTTTAAGTCCACGCTTGACATCAGACTATCCTCTGCTCCCCCACTCAAATCCTGTGAACACATTACAGTCAAATTTCAAACCTCCCCTAAAAGTACTATTACGCTGCACTTAATCTACCGACCCCCGGGCCCTCCTGGCTCATTTGAGGAAGACATCACTTCACTAGTTGCTGAAAGTTCCAAACCTTCAGCACAATTGATTATACTCGGAGACTTTAACCTTGGGTTTAACGACCCCCTAGACACCTCAGCCACTGCCCTGGCCTTGGCATTAGAGGAGCATGGCCTCCAACAACTTTGCTCCAAACCCACCCACTCGAAAGGCAGAATCCTTGACTGGATAACTACCCTTAACTGCAACATTACTACGAAAGATCCCACACAACTTATCTGGACTGACCACCACCTCCTCCCGTTTGACATTCTTACCAGCAACTCAGCACATAAAAGGCCTATCATGGCACCTGCCTGCCCTACTAGGAAAAAGAGCAATATCACAGCGGAAGCCCTAATACCTCTGGTGATCCCTACTTTAAACGCACTACCCGCCACAACGGACTTGAACCAACTGGTCAACGCCTACAATGAGTCCATGGCCAAAGCCATTGACATCATTGCCCCACTGAAACTGCGCAAAGGAATACCCAAAGCGCACCTGAACACATGGTTCACCCCGGAGCTCAAAACCCTGCGTCAACAAAAAAACAAACTTGAAGCACTCTGGAAATTAGTGCCTTCTATAAATAACAGAACCAATCTCACCAACATCTCCACCCTCTACAAAAATGAGATTATACGGGCCAAGAAAGAATCTCTCAATACTAGGATCTCCCAGGCAAGCTCCAGTACTAAGGAGCTCTTTAACATACTAAAGGAATTAGAAAACCCCATTACCCCCACTGACGCTTGCACTAAGGATAAACCCTGGTGCACAGGGATCCAGAATGCCCTTGCTAACAAAATCTCAGGGCTCCAAACTAAAATCAACAACAAACGACAACAACTCACTCTCGATCCCACCTCCTTCCCCACGCCCCCTCCACCTACTGCCACTAATTCAGGCTTCACCTTCAAAAAGGTATCCATATTGGAGGTTCAGAAAATTATAGCATCCCTTAAACCATCGAATTGCAAGGGGGACAGCTGCCCCGCACAGATCATAAAAGATGCAGCTAGGGATCTCTCCCCATTTATCACCAAATTAATAAACCTGTCCTTCGCCAACAACATGGTCCCCAGCAATCTGAAACAGTCCTGGGTCCTACCGCTACTAAAAAAAACTACTCTCAACCCTGACATCCCCACGAACTACAGACCCATTACCACCGTCCCATTCCTACTAAAAATCTTGGATAGAGTGGCCTATTTACAAATCCAGGACTACCTTGAGGCCAATCACCTACTAGGAACTCGCCAATCTGGCTTTCGACCACAACACGGGACAGAAACGGCCCTTGTTGATCTCAAATGCCAGATAGACGAACTCAAAGACAAAAACAAGGCTGCCATCCTTCTACTCCTTGACCTCTCCGCTGCCTTCGACCTGGTCGACCATAAAATCCTGTGCAACCATTTATCTCTGGCAGCACACTTCTCCCACTCTGCAGTCACATGGATCCAATCCTTCCTGGACAACAGAACCATGCGGGTCTTCTCCCCCCTAGCAGCGGCTGACCCCATCCCCATCACCTGCGGTGTCCCACAAGGATCCTGTGTCTCACCTACCCTTTACAATATTTTCACCAAGCCCTTATTCGACAAGCTGGACAATCTGGGTGTCACCTATACTAACTACGCAGATGACACCCAGATACTCCTCACCTTATCAGGCAACTACAACAAGGACGCCAAATGGATCAACAAAGTCTTTTCCATCATTCAGGCATGGATGGCCACACATGGCCTATGCCTGAATGATGACAAGACTGAATTGCTTCTTGTCGGCTCACCGAACACTATCAGTAAACTCTGTCCCGGCTACACTAGCTTCACTATTGACGGTAACACCATACCCATTGCCAAGAGCGTAAAAACCCTCGGTTTCTACCTAGACACGAACATCAACCTAGCTAAACAAATCAACATGACCGCCACAGCCACTGCCTACACCGGTAAACTTATCAGGGCCTGCAGACCACTGATCTCCCCTAGCAACTGTCTCATCCTAGCCAGAGCACTCATTCAATCTAAACTGGATTACTGTAATAGCCTCTATGTAGGTGCCAACAAAACAGTAATCAATAAATTGCAAGTTTTACAAAATAACGCACTCCGTGCCGCCCTCAATATTCCTAGAAGGGAACACATCTCCGCCACCAGAACTGCCTGCAAATGGTTGTCCATCCAACAGAAAATTGATTTGAAAACCATATGCCTTACTTACAAAGCCCTCAATCATCTTGCCCCACCCTACCTCTCGAACAAATTTACACTTAGACAGAACACCAGAACCACCAGATCGTCCAACTCATTACAACTAACAGTTCCCAAATACTCCCTCAAAAGAGCTGGAGGATCCAGCTTCCCAACCCTGGCATCACAACTCTGGAACTCCATCCCACTGGATATTAAATCCACACCTACCTTCCAACCCTTCAGAACCAAGGTCATTTCCTGGTTAACCAACAAATAACTGTCCTACCACACATGTATGCACTCCGAATGTCCAATTTTAGGTATATTGTTTGAATACTATTATCTATGCCCTATCAATACTGTACTATTGTCTTTTACCTGTAACCTGATGTTCAAAGCGCATATATACCCCCGGGTCAAGAGCGCTATATAAATAAATAAACAAACAAACAAACTTGGTTTGACCTTGTTGGGCCTCCTCAGTGAGGTTATGCTGACACACTCTAAGGCACAGTGACAAAGGAGTCCATGTCTGGTTTACCCTTGGTTTCTTAGGGTGAAACCCCAAGTTTTACAAAATTGAAAAGGAGTGAGGTTATTTGGCAATGTTCGTTGTTGGTAGGGGAGCTTCCAGACCTTTTTGTGTTTTTTTACGAATTTGGGGTTTCACCCTAAGTTAATCCAGACATGGACAGATTGCTCACTTTGTTTAATGAGGCACAACTTCACCTCGGTTCTGAGTCTATCCATCTACGCCTTCATATAGATCATGCTACCACATTTGGGATTGCAGTTACCTGATGCTGTTGGGCCCATGTCTGATCCATAAAAATTCCTGCAGCCTTGCAGTCAACAAAGGCAGTGTGTGAGAGTTCTTTGGTTTCTGGCCAACAAAAATGGTCCATGTATAATTTCTATGGACCAATAAAGAATGATGTGTGGGCATGCTCCTCAATTCTGACAGACGAGACACAGGAAAAGTTCTTAATGTATTTTCTATCATTCAAGAATGGCAGCCTAACAGATTGTAGGAAGGGCTCACTAATCCAAGCTAGATGCTATAATTTCCAGGGTCCTAGCAGGCAGGTGATATAGCAGTAAAAGTATAACATTAGCTCCTTAAAATCAGTCATCATTGGTTAGTTTGCCTCTGTATAGGTGATGAGGTTTCATGAACTTTTTGGTTACCTCCTTTGTTTGTGCTCCATTTTGAGGCGCTAGCTGAGACAGACATGGTGGAATAAAAAAAAACAGCCAATATGCCCATTAGAAAGGCAAGTGTGAATGAAAAAGGATGTACAGCCCATAGTGAGGCACGGCGGAACCTGGCACTTTGCACCACTTCTACCTTTTGATGTAGGCTTTTGACTCCCTCAGAGGCACTAGCTGGCCCAAAGTCCTATGTGGAAGGAAAGTTATGTGCTATAGGTGGGGTAATAGGTGTGCGGGGCAGGAGGTTAAACTTTTCTTGTGAGAAAAATACTATATGAGTATTATCTGTAGTATTACTAGCATAAACAAAGGCTGTTGGGGAATTATGGTAATGTATATTTATGTATTTATTTATTCATATATAGGAGGAGCAATGCTGTTTGGTTACAAAAGAATGTACAATAGATAAGAAATCAGATATGATGTGAAGCAGTGAGCTTCTTGCAATGGGCGAGTTTGAGGGACATTCATACCAAGTTGTGGAAGGGAGTAAATGGAACAGTCACTGGGGAAAATTAGTCCAGTTTAAAGAAGACAAGAGTGGTTAAGGGATGCTAGGCATTGTTGAAAGAAAGGAAGTGCTTGATTTTCCTAATATTTCGGAGGTTGAGGTGAGCTGATGTTCCAGTTTTGGAGATGAAAGTAAAGAAGTTGTGAGAAGGGTCATAGATGACGCAGAGGTTTCTAGCTGATGAAGAGTAGTGGAGCGTGTCAGGTGGGAACTGGATAGGCAGAGAAAGAGATGAGAGAGAGCTTTTGGCAGGGAAGAAGGGCACCTCTGTTTTAGTAGAGTTTAACATCAGAGAGTGCAAAGCCATCCAATATTTAATGATAGAGAGACAGTTGGACATTTTGATATAGAGCTCAGAGGAAAGTTCAAGAAAAGAGAAGAAGATTTGGATGTTGTCTGCGGAGAGTTGGTAGGAAAACCCAAAGGAGTAGATTAGTGTTCCAAGAGCAGAGGTGTTGAGTGTAAAAAGGAGCTGATCCAAGACAGAGCCTTGTGGAACACCAATAGTTATGGGAGTGAGTTGAGAGTTGTTGTTGCTCCAGGAAACATAGAATTGGTGAGGTGCAAGGTAGGATTCAATTCAGGCAAGGGCTCAATCCTGAATCCCAAGAACAAAGAGAGTATTAAGGAGATTAGAGTGATCAGCAGTGTCAAATGCAAAAGTCAAGGACAATTAGGATAGAGGATAGGTTGGAATGCTTAGCACAGGCAATGAAGTTGGAGACATTTATGAGAGCAGTTTCCATGAAGTGAGAGGAGCGCAAGACCTACTTATCGAGAGTCTCAAAGGTTGCAGATATCTAAGAAATTGGTAAGACAGTTAAACACAACCCTTGTGAGCACTTTAGAGGAGTGTGGAAGGAGAGACACAGGGCGACAGTTAGCCGGTAGGTTCGTGTCAGCCATTGATCTTTTAGGAGAGGGATGACTGTAACTATTTTGAAAATAGAGGGAAAGCAAGTGGAGTCAAAGGACGGGTTGAAGAGTTCAGCGAGGTGAGAGGCCACTAAAAGGACAATAGGCTTGACTAGCGGAGGAGCAAAATGGGCTGATAGGGGCACAAGAGAGCTTAGACTTCATCAATAGAGATAGCACTTTGTCAGTATTAGTGTTACTAAAGTGAGAGATAGAAGCAGAAGATGATGATAGAGCAGGCAGAGTGTAAATTGTAGGGAGAGGGAGTGTGTGGGAGGTCAAGAGAGAGTCTCTTATTTTGGAAATGTGTGCAGCAAGGTATTCAGCTAGATCATTAGCTTTAAGGGTGGAGTTGATAGTCATTGACTTAGAAGGAGTGAGGAGTGAGTTTAGGGTGCCTTTTAACCAGAGAGGATTTTTAGAGTGAAACTCAAAGATAGTTAGGTACAATTTCCCTTTTCACAGTATCAACATTGGGCTTAAGAGAATGCAGTACAGAGAGGTAGAGTTGCAGGTCCTCTTGTGAGTGGGTGTGCCTCTATTTGTGCAGCAGAGATGCATGTCTGTGCAGAGAGAGGGTGTGGATGGGGTGACCCATGGTTGAAGATGCTGAGTCTTAGGGGTGAAAGTAAGCAGTGGAAAGTGAGAGGAGAAGGATTGGAAGGGTGGAAGCTGCTGAAGGCAGTGTTGGTGGATGAGGCATTGGGTGTGAAGGGGGGAGAGTGAGAACTTTATGTCAGAGAGAAAGGGAGAATGGTAGAAGGTTCATATTTCCTTTTAATAGGTAAACCAAGTGGTGAGGAAAGACTATACAATAACACAATGATCAGGTTGGCTGAAATTACATACATTCATCATATTACTCCTACATGAAGAAAAACAGTATTCTGGAGTGCTGTGTGGGCCAAAAGATAACATATTACCCCAAAGTGTTTAATGTAAAAAAGTATCTAGTCTTCAGATTCATTTTTCAAAGCAGGACACACATTATTTACACAATTCTGTACATAATACACACAAAGTTCAGTCCAGTTACATTGACTGGAGTTGACTATAGGTGAACATGTATCATCCCTTACAACATCTAGGGAATTCAATCTGCAAATAACATGTATATAAAGTACATAACAGTACATGATTGACAGTGTTGGTAATACAAACTGGTGACAAAGAATAGGTAGTCAACACTATTGTGTTTCGGCCAAAATCATCAGCCGTTCAATAGAGCTGGCAAGTGGTTGGCCTTCATCAGGATGGAAAAAACAGGTTGAACCGCAGGTGCCCTACTGTTCTCGTGTGGTCATTGTTCTTACGGTGTATGCTGGTAATCTTGTCCCCTGTGCAAGGTCCAAGAGATTGTCGCCACAGATATATGTGATGTATCCTGTATGCCCGAATGCCAATCGAAGACGTTCCCTGGGGTTGGGATCTTGGAATCCTAAAAATGGATGTGTGGATCCATGTCCTCGGTGTGATTTGTTCCACCGGGGTGTGTATCCAATACTATGGGAGCTGGTGGAGATCATTAAGAGATACAAAGGTTTATCCCCTGTGTCGGTACACAGTTTATGGATAGAGTGGAGAGCATGTTCACTAAGAAAAGACTGAAGTTCACATTTTTGAGAAGTGGTTGTAGAGGGAAGGTTAAAGTCACGTAAGAGGATGAGGTGCTGTTTAGTGGAAAGAGACTCATGGAGTTTCCCAAGATCATTAAAGAATGATCCAGTGGGATCACACATACTATAAATGAAGATTATGTTAACCGAATGAGGCAGAGCAATAGTAGAGATGGTGAATTCAAAAGAGGTAGTAAGGACATGGCATTGGAGATTTGTGAGGCATTGAGGTGGAAAGAGAGTAGGTGTCTGATGCCTCTGCCTGTCAGCCGACGAGCTGAAAAGAAGGATAGTTTGGAGTTGTGTAGGGCTTCCAGGGTGGCAGTGTCAGATGGAGAAATCCAGGGTTCAGTGATAGCAAGACGGTCTAGGGGAGGAGAGCTGGAGTGAAAGTAGTTAGTGATAAAGGAAGTTTTGTTGCATACAGACTGAGCATTCAAGTGTGCAATGTTCAGTTGCTGATGTAAGGAAGAGTAGAGAAGTTGAGTCACAAGAGGAAAAGAGGCAAGGTGGATAGATGTTAGAGGAGGTATGGTTAGCTCTTTGGGTTTGTTTGTTGGAAGACGTGGAAGAGAGATGGAGTAGTAGGTGATTAGCACAGTGTGCCGAGACAGTACAGTACTTAGGAAGCTTGGGTACTCACAGGTGCAACAGGCAGAAAGTCAAAAGCAAAGGTTCATAGTCTAAGATGCAAAGAGGACGGTCAACAGCTGATCCCCTACGGAGTTCAGAAGGGATGGCACAGGCTCTCGTCACCTGATTGCGTAGTCCATCAGTGGTTGGTCTCTCTGATATTGTCCCTGGTGTTGCTAGATGTGGTGATTTCTTCCTGATTGGTATTCGCAGAGGAGCCTTTTGTAGCCTTTAGCTGGAGATGTATCTGGCCACAGGGTTATTATGATAGCTTTTGTAAGGACCTTGTAAACAATGTAGTTACCATTGTGGAAGTAAGAGACAAAGTAGAAACTTACAATTCTTTACCTGGGCGCCCACAAACATTGTTTCAGCAATTGAGTGGTAGATGATTAACGGTAGTAACCCTACGGTATCCCTGGCACAACATTTAGGAGGTTGCCTGATTTTAATCTAAACCACTCTATTGCATCGTGTGGATGCGAAGAACTGTCAAAATAATTGAAAGCAGCACAATAAATAAAGAAGGCATAAGAGGTTTAAATGTGCTGCACATTAGTCAGCTGGAAATCAAATTAATGTTGTATGCTTACGACATGCTGTTGTTCATAATAGACCCAGAGTAAGCCTTCCCTCTTGTAATATGTCTGCTTATAGATTTTGGCATGTTCTCGGGATACAGGATCGACTGGGAACAATGAAGCCTCATGTCCACAACCCCATAAACCCTAGCCTTTAACCTAGGAACCCTACATCTGCGTATAGTGGACCACTCCTTCAAATACTTGGTCCTAATAGTTCGAATTCCAGGTCTATCATAATCTTGCTGAATACTGATACGCTGCTGCAGAACATTTCTAATGACATGGATAGGTTGTCTACTCCTGTTCTGGGCGTCTTCGGTAATACTAATACAAACAAACGAATGATCAGGCCAAAGATAATATATATCCTTTAAAATTGGCCGACCCCAATACTGAAGAATGCCTTCACTGACATCAACAAACTGTTGAGGAATTTAAGGCAAACAAAGGTGGCTTTGATCTGCCTTATTTTGGAATTAACCTAAAGCCTCTATCTTTCATCAAGCTGTGCGCCTCTTTGTACAGGGTGAAGAAAGACATTAAGCTGGGCCTAGTTGGAACATGTAATGTACAGAAATGCAGCCAGACTCCTCATCCAGCAGCACAGACTCAATAAGGGGAAGCCCTTACTAAATAACCACTAAAGGAGTCTTACAGTTGCAGCAAGAAAGTAAACACAACTACAAATGTGCTGTTGTGGCAAAATCCCCACTTAGCCCTTCCCCAGAAGAAAATAAACTGGAAAGAGTGGCCGCAACAGCAAATTCAAACTCTTCAAGACATGGAAAACAAAGACAGGAAAATTAAATTGTTGTAACAACTCCAGAGAGAGCGTGGCCATCGGTCCCCAGCACTCTGGAGCTACCATCTACTTATTTCAGCTGTGAAGAATAGCAAAAGCCTGCACACACAACCAGGTTATTGGCTGCTTGTGAGAATAGTATCTGGAAACACAGAAGGCCTCATTGTCTCAAAAATCTGAAGGATGATTACGACAGAGACCATTGGATTTTTTAACAAATGCATACAGGACTGGAACACAGATATTGATTCCACTATTGACAGTCAAGTGCAAACTGAATAATCGCATCCCAAAAATTAACAAGGCTGCGGTACAGACAATCAACAAAAGATACCATTCAGAATGTGCTGGATTCGGGAGAAAAAATATGAACTAGACTTACCTCATATGCCTCAATGGTGCAAATGTGGTTTGTAGACGGGAAGGTTAGCCACATGTTCTGCAGATGCCCAAAAGTCCCACAATTCTTTTCAGGTGTTTTGGAAAAGATAAACATGGCCCAGCTATGTGATATACCTCCAACAGACTCCCTGGTCCACTTTAAATGACCTGACAAAGAGAATAGGAATTTGTTATGTAGGAAACTATGGGTATAAAAGCCAATATCAGTAAGCAAACGAATAGCACTAGGGAACCTGGAAAATTGGCGACCATGGAAAGAGTGACTTTTATTGTGAGAAACAATGAGTAGAAATTCCAGGACATCTTGAAAAAGAATGGGTAAATGTATGCTGGTTGAGTCTATGGTCCTCGATATATCTCATCTTATCTTAACCTGAATGACTCACACACTAACCTTTAATGCCTACATTCTGAATTACAGACATTTGATAACTATATACTTTCTCTTATCTAGTCAGTTTTCTGTTTCTTTAATTAGATAGGTTCTAACGCTGCTGCTCTTTCTGTTGATTTGACTCTTGTTTATAACTATGTCATTATATGGTACTGGTGATGTCCATCTGTTTAACCCACAATAAATAATTTTAAAAAAAGAGGACAATGTTAAAAATTAACATGAATCAGAAATTAGGGCTGCAGGCTTAGAATAAAGGTTTATTTTTGTGTGTGGGTCTTGAAAATGGTAGAAAATAATTCTGAACTGAATGAATTCAGTAACAATGAGGGATAGGCGATGTGTTGAGAAGGCAGGACAACATTTATTTGCCACTTTGCCATTTTCTTAGAGAAAAGTACTAATAAGTGGGAGCTGGTTACACAGGGAGTCCCCCAAGTCTTGACATCTTTGGATTTTTTGGCAAGGAAAGTCTTGATGAGATTGGTTTAGTTTTTAGGGTCTCAATTCTTGTGTCCTGAGTGCAATGAAAATGTCTTATTATAAAGATGGCAAAGATAGAGTTTAAAAAAAAGAAAAAAGCATCTGGTAGCATCCTTGTGTGTTCCATTGGTTATTCTAGAACAGGGGGCTTCAGTGGAAGGAAAGAGGGGCAGCGGTCGGTGAGGAAGGACAGTGGGGCTTACCCGGTGAATAAACACAGCAAACTGACCTGGAGAGATGTTTCATTTGTGCTTCAGTGGTGATGAGTGGGATCAGGATCAAAGACCCCCTTGGCCGCAGTCCCACAGCAGAAGTGGCCAGAACACGGCTTCCAGCTACATCAAGGCAGCTGTAGGAGATTTTGTCTTTTTGGGGTAAATTCGGGATTTGGCAGTATTTTCTTACTATAAAAATATTGGCGGTAATTTGGCGGTAAATTAGTCTTACATTTAGAGTCGGGCTGGTATCATACTATTTTAGTGACCCTACCTTATTAGCTTGTGTTGGTGGTAATTTTAGTGGTATCTTGCTTTGCAGTATTTTCAGACTTATCTTATTCCTGTGGTATAGTGCTGGGCATGGCTTCTTTTTTATACTATAACCCCATCATAAAACAAACCTTTCCTTTCTATTAGAATACCTTCTAGATGTCTGTAGAATCCCCAGACTTATACACTTCAGTGAACCCAATGAGTTTATCCAATGCACCACCTATAGTTTATGGCTGGCATTACTGGCTTATGTATATCCAGTAATCTATGTGCCATTAGGCATTACTGGTTTATGTACATCCAGTAATCTATGTATCAGGTTAGACACCTTCCCATCAGCATGCAAGGAAGGGCTCACTCATCACAAAGCACACAACCCTCTACTTTGTAGCTGTTTATTACTAACTTTCTCTTTTTTGCTATTTTAGTTACAGTGGTAAATTTGTAAATGCACTACTGCACTGATATGAACCTCCCTTTTGTACTTCTCTTATTTAAATAATTCACAGATGCATGAATGACACAAAAATTCCAATTGTTTTTATATATGGGTTGTGTATTGCATCTCTTTTACAAGTCACCAGATATTGCCATATGTTATTTACAGCATCATCTGCAATATAAAAGAACAAAACAGAACAAGCAGGTATGTTTTGAAAAAATGAATCAATGTTCCCACACTTTTAATATAGAGAGAAATAAACATGCAATGATGTCTAACTTCTCTGCACTGCAGAAATCCTAGCCGCATGCACATCATACAAATTCCTCACTTGGCACAGATCCCTTACCAAGGCCAGTAATCTGAGATTCCCGCACAACCTCACTGTCTTTTGCAGTCCCAATGTCAGCGCGAAACTCCTCTGTATATTTGTGTGGGGAGCACCAACTGAGTAGATTCAGTCAGCGTCAACCCCCTTGAAACTCTGTATGTCTGTCTCCTCAGCCCAGCATGAACTAACTGCTCTCTTCATTTCTTTTTCTTAGGAAACTTTTACCCAACCCTTTATTGACGTGGCTTGTCTGCCTACATTTTCAACCAATCAGGTTAAAAAGAATGTGCTCTGTGCCAGCCTTCGTTTTCAAAACAATGAAAGCTTCAGATCCAGAGAAACTGTTTCACTTTGCTTCCTGCATCTTGCATATTTTCTGTTCTCCACAAGCTGAAGAAAACGCTTTTTTGCATTTAAAATGGATTTTAAATAGTGCAACCAAAACATGGATTTCACCTCATTCTGCATAGAAGACTACATTCTCATGTTAAAAGTTAGCACTTAGTACTTGAGTTATGTTAGTAATGTTAGTCGGTTATGTATTCTAATGTAGTCTTCATATATGAAGCATCCAAAATACATGGTGCACCTCATTATTTAAACCTGGCAGCACACTAAGTTTTTCTATGTGTGCTCTGAATATCTGCAGTTTCAAACTGGGCCTGGCTGTGTTATAAATCCTGTACTTTGCATGCTGGGAATAACGCTATATATAATATACTGGCAACAAAAAAAATGATATTTTACATACTGGCAAAATGCAATTACATGCTGGCAAAAATGCTATACATACCCTCCTTTTTCTGACAATTCTGGCTAACCAAACCCACAATTGGAGGAAATCCAAATTGTTCTTCTTTCTTTTTCCATCATATATATCACAATTGAAATAATAACAAATCAATAAAATGAACATTGAAATATTTTATAATAAACCACTGCTTAATTATCACAAAATTAAAACAGATCCCAAACAGGCTTATAAGTCCTCATAGAAATATTGCACACGTTTCTTTCCAACCGAAGTGTCCATGTATATTGGAATGTCTCTATAATCATATTCTTTATATAGTTGTGAAATCAACATTTTAGTTATGACAACAAAATAATAAAATAAAATAAATAAATAAAACAAATAACTAACACAACTAATCAAAACAATTAAATACAATAATAAAGTTGTGAGACTCCATCACCCTCACTTCCAGTCAAATAGGATGATATTATACTCCACCAGCAACGCTGCAGAATTAAGTTCAATTTACTACTGTTCCATTAATGACGTTCACCTTCTTCATGACCACACATCCGAGATGTCCTGATCATCAACTTTTCATCATCTGGTTCATTCGGTGAAATTCATTCATCCTGGCCCTCTTGGGTGCTTTTCCATAGAAATCATCTCTTTAGGCATTTCAGTTGCTTTGTCTTCACCTCCATACTTTGGTTTGGAGGCTTTATTTAGGCTTCATCCCGTGGACTCCAGGACTCCATCATCTCTTGCGTCCTCCGGTCCTGTGACCTCTGACTCCAACCAAATGTCAGTTAGTTGTCTAAATTAAATAGAAAATGGACAGATTAAGTACATAGCACAATGCCAACTTTATCCTTTCTACCACTTTGACAAAAACAAAATGTAGTTTCAGCATTATATCACAGTAAGTCAACCTGATTCAGCACCTTCTATCAATTTTATTACTGCACCTTTCCCAAATGTGGTATTTTCATCTGCATTTATCTCCATAATAAACATTATATCTATTTTTTTATGATGTGGCACCTATGAAATATGAAAATAGTCACTGCGTCTTTATCTCCATATACTCAGGGCACTTAAGCTGTCTCTACTTGCTCAAGCCTCCTGATTTCATGTTTGGGGTGACAGGGTTTAATTTGGTTAACATGAACACATTTTTCTGTCACCATTTCACCCTCTGTTTTTAATATCTTGTAAACTACTGGGGACACCTTATCCACTATCTGAAATGGCCCTTGCCAGGCAGCAAAAAATTTAGAATTTTTATGTTTACCTTTCCCAAAATAAAACGTATATACCTGATCCCCTACATTATACTCTTTCACAGACGTCTTTTAATCATAATATGACTTTGGACTGTCAGCAGCTCTTTCCAAATTTCGCTGCACAAATGCAAATGCATGTTGTAAATGCTTCCTCAGTTCTTCCACATATTCGTGAACTGTGGATGCACTCACAAGAGTCTGCTCATGTGTTCTGTATAATAAATGTTGTGGCAGTACCATTTTCCTTCCTGTTAACACCTCATGAGGACTGATACCTGTTGCTTTAGCGGGAGTCAATCTGATTGACATCAATAACAGAGGTAATCGTAAATCCCAACTGGACCCTGCCTCAGCTACAAAGTTCTTTAATATCTCCACAACAGACCTGTTGCAACGTTCAACATTTCCAGAAGAGGCGGGACGGTACGCAATATGCAGTTTCCTTTTCACCCCAATATCTGCCACACCTAACTCATTAAGGTGCTTGTGAAATGACTTCTTCTGTCTGACTCTATTCTTTGTGGTAATCCAAACCTTGACAATGTGTGATTCACCAGTAATGTAGCTGCTGTTTGTGCACTACAATCTAGTGCAGGGATACATTCTACCCATTTCGACATCAAACAAACTGTCATGATGCCTACCCCCGGGCATCCAGACCAAGTCCATCAACCCCAGAAGCAGGCATCATGTTACCCAGAGAAAGCCCAGCAACCCCTGTTAGGGGCTATATGGGTACAGTCCTGGCGTCTATGGCGCCAGGCTCATATGGGGCATCAGTCCTGGCGCCATAGGCGCCAGGCTCATATGTTAAAACTTACCTGATGCAGACCATGCTGCAAGAGATCCAAGCCCATGTGAGGCTTGGAAGGGACTACTTTACCTTAGGGACTATTTTGTTACTCGGTGTGGTTGTGGAGGAATACTTACCTGGGACTACTTTGGAGGCTATTTAAACCACGCCCGAGGAGCAGCACACGCTTCGCGTTATTCTGCATCCTGCAGCGTGACGCTTACCGTGCCTGCACTCAGCATCCATCATCTTGCCACACCCGCCTCGAGTCCAGAGCTCCTAGAAAGAGGACTCTTACCTGATTCCGGATTCATCGCACCTTTGAACCAGAAACAGACTTTATTTTAAACGCGTTGCATCGCCAGCAGCAGCGCCGCGCCATACTCCACGTTCCTCGCAGCATCTCTATGATGCGGCGCTGTCTCCCTATATGTTGCCGCATTCCAGCACCTAAGGGGGACAAGAAAACAACAAGGTGAGCCGAGGGAACAAACAAGGACAATCTCTTTGCCACCAGATACTTACATGATTTTACCGCCAGAGGTATTATTCACCAGCACGCAAAATCTTCTAACACCGCACCTGTAAGAAAGAGAAAGCAGCGAGTTAAACCTTGGCATCATTTAATGGACAGTGTGGGATAACACAGACTCTTACCTGAACGCTTTTAGCTGCCATAAGATGATCTTCTTTTGGGTCTAAGCTGCAAGATAAACAAAGGAATTGGACAAGAGTGATTATTCAGACATTTTTTAACTCTTAAGAACTATATACTTACGGTCCTTCACCAGGAGGTTTGGAGCCAAGATTTGTCCAGAACTCTTCCAATATCCTCAAGCCAATGAAGTAACTGGCCATCAAGCGCCCCTGCGTTCCTCGCAGGATGGAGAGCTCATCATTCAAAACTATAAGGTGAGCTTTGTGAACGGGAATATCAGAGGTGATAAATGGGGACGCAGTGAGGGACTACTACTCAAATCCACGGGTGGCTAATTCCCTTTCTCCGTCTTTAGGAGACTACTTCTACGGGTCAAGCAGACGAAGCCAGGTAGACCAGTCCAGTCAGTCATTTCTGCACTACGCATCACTTTGTTGGAGACCGTGGCTGTCCAGTTCCGCTCGACACCCCTGTGGGAACCAGGTGAGCGTAACACAAACCACAGTCAAAAGATAACGGTTTCCCCTACTTGACCTCTTTACAGGCCCTACATACTCAATTTGAAAATCTGACCATGGAAGAGTTAAACCT
The DNA here is from genome assembly GCF_040938575.1 of Ambystoma mexicanum. NCBI lineage: Eukaryota > Metazoa > Chordata > Amphibia > Caudata > Ambystomatidae > Ambystoma > Ambystoma mexicanum. The sequence goes on from NC_090928.1 coordinate 62,686,294, forward strand.
CTTTTCATCAATGGAGCTCTATGCTTTGGTGAAGCAGGTTTAAATTGTGCACATACCAGGCACCCTCTGGTGTATAATTCCACATCTTGGGACATATTTGGCCAGTAAGCATGATCTTTCAGTATCTCTAAAGTCTTTTGTGAACCTCTGTGTCCTGCAGTTATTGCATCATGTGCATGGTGTAACATCAGCCCTCTGAATGAAAGGGGTACCACCCTCTGTATCTGTCCTGTTATGGATTCCCTGATCATACGTCCACCCTGTAGGCTAATCCGTGTTTTATTCTTTAATAACACCCTCAACTCTTCTTTTCCTGTACAATCATTTTCAGTTAAAGTATTTTGTTCGGGGTCCATCAAATGATTATAATAGATCCCCAATATTGGATCATCTTTTTGCGCCTTAATCAGATCTTGATCTGGTGTATCATAACTCCATTGCACTACTGTTTGTTCTACCTCTTTTGGAGCTTTAGAGCGTGTAACTGCATCTATTTGTATTTCACCAATTAAGTGTTCAATGGGTAACAACTCTCCCATAACAGCCCAATCTTAGCTAATTGGTCTGCTTTATCATTTCCCTCCTTATCTTCTCCTGGAGTCTTCAAATGTCCATTAATTATTCTCCAGTATACTGTTAGATCATTCTCGGACACTAATTTGTCTATAGTTTGTATCATTTTCTCATGTTTGAGGGGCTTTTTATGGTGTCCAGTTAAAGTTTCGAAAATAAAGGATCGAATGACCTTTTATTCGAAAGTCAAAGGGCCAAAAAAAGTTCAAATTTTTATTTATTTATATATTTTTTAGTTTGGTAAAAAAACTTTTTTTAATAAAGAAAACAGTGGGCTGGGGGTGAAACCCCCCATAATTTTTTTTTTTTTTAAATGGAACCTTTTTTTCGACCCTTTTACTGTCGAAAAAAAGGCATTCAAACCTTTTGATTTCGATACTTTAACCTAGAACTGCTTTTTATTATATGTGATCATGCCTCTTGCTTTCTAGCCAGGCAAATATTCTACAAAGCTATTTCGTGCATAATCAGAATCTGTCACCAGGACAATTTCGCTGAATTTGTTATCAACTGCAGTAGTAATTGCTTTATAAATGGCTGCTAATTCTGCTACCTGGTTACTCCTAGCCCCAATTCTCATTCCTAAACTAGGAATATCTTCACATCTTAATCATACATTCCCTATCCCTGACACCAACTGCTCTTTGGTATCATTTTCAATGAGAAAGGCACATCCGTCAACATATACAGTTGGTAAATTCTTGCATGTATTTTCATCAAATGCTTTGTGTGGTGACTGTTCAAACACCTACAAACTAGATTCCACCTCTACTTCATCTGATACACATTCAGCTGCACAGTCATGTACATCTGCTAATCCTTGAGCAATTGGGCTCTTTTTATTCTGGCCATACCTCACTTCTACAGGAAAGCCTTGCAATGCCAATGTCCATGAAGCAATTCTGGACTGTGCTAGATTGCCTGATCTAATTATTCTACTCTGTAAAAACTGCAATGGTTGATGATTTGTCTCAATGATTACTTTCTCCCCTGAACAATTGGGCGAAAATGTTGCAATGCCCACACAGTGGTCAAAAGAGCCTTTTCACATTCACTGAATTTAATTTCAACTTGAGAAAATGCCTTACTTGCATAAGCAATAGTTTTGTGGTTCAAGACATGTTTTTGAGATAACACTGCTGACATACAATGTTCAGTGAAACCTATTTCTATAAAGAAATCTCTGTTTTTAATGGAATATGCTAAGCATGGTGCCTTTATGAGACATTCCTTCAATTTAGCAACTGCCACAGATTGCTCATTTTCCCATTTCCAGGGCGTATTCAGCTTCAATAGTCTAGTCAATGGTTGAGTAATTTCATCATAATTTTCCATAAATGTCCTGTTATATCCATCATTCCTAATAAACTTTTTAAACCTTTCACATTTCTCGGATCTTTCAGTTTCTGTGTGGCCTCCACTTTTTACTTTAGTGGATTTAGCCCATGTTCAGGTACCTCATGTACTAGGATGTTCACCTTTTTCTGGCACCATTGGACCTTCTGTAAAGATACTTTGGCACCCGCCTTTTGCAATTGGTCAAGTACATGTCTAATTTCATCAAAATGACTTTTCAAGTTTTCATTTTTTATCAGGACATCATCTACATAAACTATTGTTCCTCTTTCCGCTGGATCTGGCATAGCCTTTCTCAAAAATATGCCAAATTCGCTCCCAGTATTGACATACCCGAATGGTGTTCTAACCCGCGCGTATTGCATTTTATCACATGAAAATGCAAATAAATTCTGAATGTCCTCTGCTGGTGGCACACACCAAAATCCAGATGTAAGATCTAATGTGGTAAACAACTTTGACCGATGCACTTGAGCAAGGCCTTGATCAATGAATGGCAGTGGCCATCTAGACACTGGCACTCTTTTATTTAATTCCCTCAGGTCTGCACACAGACGCCATTGACCATTTGGCTTTAACACACCCAAAATAGGAGTGTTGGAGGTACTATGAATGGGTCTGATAATTCCCTTACATTCCAAGTTCTTAATTATCTCTGCTAATGACTCTAAGCATGCCAATGGTAATCGGTATTGGCCCACGAATACTGGATTTCTACCACACCCCTCCGGTAATGTGGCAACATGTAAATTAGTTAGGCCGCAATCATATACATCTTTGGCAAAAACTTCTTTAAATTGCATGAATATTTTTCTCAATTCATTCTTATCCTCTTTGCTATCACATGCATCTGCTAACAGAATCTGTTCTGCTACCATTTTTGAAAATTCTTGAAACTACTCCAGTGGAGGAATTTATGTGCTCTCTTCTAACTGTGTGGCTGTATCTCTCTGCAAAGCTGCACTTTTAAATATTTTGGCATATCAGCTTCCATTTCAATGTGCTGATCTTCTGTTTTACTTTCATTTAAGTCACATACTATACAATTCTCTTGGTGACAGCACACTGTCTCATTGGAATCATAAGGGGACACAGATTGAATTTTAAAGATACCTTTGGGTTGAGAATCCAGATATTCTGGCAACACCCCCTTTACATCTAAATATCTCTCAGGGATATTTCCAATCACCAGGTTATTGAAATCTGCAGTATAATCTGATTTTTGTATGGTCATTCCTAATAAGGAATTCTCTTGTAAATGAATATTCCGACATCCTTTATTATCTACCATAATTTTGATGGTCCCCTCCCAAATATCTATCAATGGGGTATATTCATAGTCCAGGCCTTGCTGTTTCATGGATTCATTCAAGCACACAAATGCATCAGAATCCTTCATTTGCTGTCCATTTTTGCACTTTAGTGTTATAGCAACCTGCTTGGTGAATGCAGGAACAGTAATATCCTTCTTCACCTGTAATTCAATTGCACATGGGAGCAATTGTGCACAATGATAAGCCTTTCTCTTGTCTTCAAATTCGGGCACAGGCCCACCTAGTCTGGACCATATTGTGTGGTTAATAAAATCTAATACCATGCACATTCTGTGCATGATATCATTGCCCAGATAAAAATAATTTTGTGTTCCACTCACTATCCACACATTGTGGTAGATGGTTTTTTGTCCAATATTAATCTTTAGCATGCACTTTCCTGCAATTCGATTTTCAAAATCTGGATTGTCCAAACCAGAGATATATTGGTTTTTAATTGTAAATTTCAGGATCTCCCCCTTTTCCATTATTCTCTGCAGTAGTTTCTCATTAATAAAACTCCTTTCCTGTCCAAGCGCCAAAGTGGCTTTTATCATTTTAGAATAGCCATTTATACCAATGTGAATCCATGGCTGCTCATCTTCCATGTGTATTTCAGCAAGGATGGTGATGTGTTTTCTGTGTCTGCTTTAGGAGTAGTGTTCTGTTTGCATTTCTTCTCTTTTAAATAGAAGCGCAATGTGTGTTCATCTATTTCTGTTTGCCATTTCCTTCTAGGATCCAAATAAATCTGCACAGATTGATTTTCTTTTTCACTTTGCATTTTGTCCTGACACATCCAAATGACAGTGACACTAGGCACACAGCTATTCTGTAGGCACACCTCCACTGCATCATTTGATTTGGCAACAGTATGGCATTCATTTATACTCCTGTTTTGTGACTTCATTTTCTTAGGTCTTAATGGTTTTTTGGTTAAAGACCACAGTACCCCATTTACCCCATCTATGAGAGGAGACAATCTTTTCAGGCAATCTGTCCCCATCAAAAATGGAATTTCACAAATAGATGTGATCAATACTTCCTGTTTCATTCTGTGTTTTCCTATCTTTATGTCAACCTCGGTAACACCCACGATAGGCACCTCCTCACCGTTAAAGTTATGTACTGGGCCTTCACTCTGATTCACTGTGATCTGATTCTGTGGAGAACTCCCTTCATTGATACTTTTTACCAATTCTTTGGACATAATTGTTTTGGTGAGGAGGTGCTTATCGTGGGTGTTACCGAGGTCATTTTAGTTATAAAAACAAAAAAAGAAAAACAAAAAAGAAAAAAAAATGGCTATATTACATACTGGCAAAATGCTATTATATGCTGGCAAAAATAAATATACATGTCTTTACACAGCTGACATGCGGCATTTGGTCCAAGAGGACCAGTGCCCAAACCAGTTGCACATTGACCGAATTGGAAATCCCAAGGTGAAAGGTGCCAATTTGTTGGGGTGCAGAGGCTCAAGGCAACGGACTGTTCCGTGAGAGCGAGATTTTGCAAGAGTGAAGTCATCCCAACAATCCACGCATGTAGCTACAGGAGAGGACCCACCTATACCCCGCGCAACCCTAAGCTGCATTGCATCTCCACGCCAACCATAGAGCAAGAGCCAGCCCGCCCAAAAAACAAAAAGAAAAATAATAAATATAAGTAGAGAGAATAGTACAAAGTGAGATAAAAAGAACTTTAAAACCCAATTTATTTGTCCATCAGACTTTATGGGGCACTTTCAGTGGAATTACCACAGCGGTAATACTGTCTCACTAATTCTGCCAAAAATTGGCAGAAAGTCAGCAAATTTACCTCCAGCTCATAGCTCGAGGTGAATCCTCCAGCTTTCTGTCTTGGGCAGTGCGGTAATGTGGCAGTATACAGTAATACCACTGCATTTAACCCAAACCGCCCAACTCTTAATGAGGCCCAAGGGCCACGAGATACTGAAAGAAGGTGTCAGACCAAAAAAGGATTTGGTTTACAATATTGTGAAATGTCTTTCAGGCTTGCATCACATTTGTGAAGTGAGCAGTTGCCAATGATAGCAACACTGGGTGGCAATGTCAGCCTGATGAGGGCAGCTTGTTTGTTGAGGGGGGCACTAAGTCGCAGTGCTGGCCCCGGGGGTGTTGTCCAGTGAGGGGGTCACTGAGTGGCAGCATTGGTGGTTGTGGCGGTGGGTTGTTTGTTTAGGGGGCACTGAGTGGCATCATTGGGCTGGTGGGGGCAGGTAGTTTGATGAGGGCCACTGAGTGGCAGCATTGGTCTGGTGGAGGTGGGTTATTTGGTGAGGGGGGATTGACTGTCAGCGTTTGCCTCGTGGAGGAATGTTGTTTGGTGAGAAGGTACTAAGTGGTAATGTTGGCTTGGTTGGGGCAGGTTGTTTGGTGAGGGGGCACTAAGTGGCAGCATTGGCCTGGTGGGGGTGCACTGTTAATATGGAAGGGCGACAAGCACACAGTAGAAATGTACGCCAGTTGGCTAAATGAGCAAGATCGATTTTTTAAATTTACAGCAACATACATTGAGGCTCAAGTTAATTTCTTGGATGCCACCATATTCCACGATAGGGCGAGCAACAAACTATGGGTCAACCCCTACCACAAACCCACAGACAAAAATGCTTTGCTAAGATTCAACAGTGTCCACCCCAGACACACTAGGAACAACTTGCCATTTGGACAATTCTTAAGACTATGCAGGAATAGTTCCAATCTACAACTGTTTGAACAAGAAGCCAAACATCTGAAAGACAAACTGCTCACACGAGGCTACGCCAGCAAAAATAGTGAATTCTGCCTACAAAAGAACGGTGAATAAAAATAGGGAAACCCTGTGAGAGTTCCAACAGAAAGATAAAGAAAAAAGATACTAGTGTTTGTAAGCACATTTAGTCACCTCTCTGACAAGATTAAAATATCAATAATGAGGAACTGGAAGATCTTCAAAAAGCAGGAATCTAATACAAGTCCACCCGCGTTCGCATTCAAATGCAGCAACAACCTGAAGGAGAAACTTTCGAGAAATGATGTAAGATTGCCAATCCCAAGAGAGAAAACGTTGGTCGACATGTGGGGACTAGAGAAAGCAAAATGACACACTCCATGTGGCAATTGTGGATGCAGCACAATGACAAAACAAAGTACTGAATGTAATCTAGGACTAACATCCCCATGGATATTGAAATTCCTCACCAATTGCAACACTAAAATGGTAGTGTATGCTATTTGGTGTCCTTGCAAGTTACTCTACACTGGCCAAACAGAAAAAAATGGTCCGCACAAGAATAACTGTGCATAAGAGTTGTATAAGGAGTAAAGTCGAAAATGCCCCCTTGGTCAAGCATTTCATTGAGCATAATCATAAAGCCGAGGAGTTACGCTGGACGGTAATTTGCAAATTGCCAACAGGAAAGGATGCAACACTAGACAAAGAAAAACTCTTTAGAAAAGAACAACAGTTTATCTTCTTTACTAAAAGTCACCCCAAAGGACTGAATGATAACATTCAGTGGCAACGAATCAATCGAGGATGCTGAAAATGATGTCTTCTTCACAATAGTAGAGCACTGTAGAGCACTGTGTTAATCAGCAACTATATGCCCTTTTGACTTCAAACAGAAAGGTACTACATTCTCGAAGAACACCAGTGCGCAGGCTATTTACAAGTTCAAGAGATACAAGGATGTCCGTAGAGGGGAGAATTCTCTATTGTTGCAGCATAAATTATCTTGCTGCATGGCGCGGCAATCCACTGTCCGAGACTTACCATAGCAATTTATCATGAGGCATCTACGCAAAATGACCGTGCAGATATGTCAAGCAACCTCCAAAAAGAAAGATACCCAACGCAATCGAGCGGAAGAATACCAGAGCTGAAATAAAATGACCAACAGGCCATGCAAAGAAGATTGAGATTGCCCGCGTCGATCACGCTCGGTACAAAAAGAGGACCTAGAGAAGTGAAGGCTCGAGACAAACAGGAAGTCGTGGACAGAAATGAGTGGATGATAGAGATGAGTGGCTAACAGGTAAGAGGGATTAATGGCTTAACACCCTATTAACCAAAATGATGCACCCCGCTCCTAAAACACACTAACAAAGTGGGGTATGTCTCCACCGACCCACCCTGGGACTCAACTGCATACTGCTAATAAATGTGAAAGGGACAATTAACATGAGTGAGAGGACGCCAGCTTCAATAATGATCACGTAAGTGAGCCACAAAGGGGAGGGTGAATTAACATGCGAGCGACATCGGTTCCCATGAGGGGCTAGATGTACTGGTAAACTATCATGGAAGTACGTGACCCATAAGCATATGTCTTACAGATTGCAAATAAATGATGGCCCAATACTCCACATACTGATACCATACATGTATTGTTTCATAGCGTACTGCACGCCGGAGTCTGTAGACAATAACAGGTGGAGGCTTGGGTTGAGCGCACACTCTAGTGACAAGTTAGATGAATAATTTTTTATTTGATATGACAAAGAAGTTCTGTCAAATACTAATATAGAAATTAAATGGACAGATACCAGATAGTAGGAGACCGCCTCATTGGCAGATAACTACCTGGCTAGAAAAAGAGGAGCGTGGGTCGGTTAGCAAGTGCGCTGGACACAATGTTGAGTCGGAAGCACAGAAACTTTTGCCCATAATAATAAAGGCAGCAAATAGTGATTTGGATGAATGCTACAATCAACGCAGCATTCTGACACAATTATGAGATATTCTCTGTGTCAACAGTAGAGAATATTCTATATGATCCTCCTAGTAAGTCTAGTAACTCAAGACATGTATGACGTTTTGCAGATGCATAGTGTGAGAGACTGTAACCAAGCATGTCAGGCAAGCTTTGACGGCAGAAGAATACATTTAATAACATTGAAGAATTGACCCTGGCAAAAAATAGCAAATCTGCAACTCTTTTAAAGAATTGTGAAGTGTACTATGTACTGATTCAGGGAAGTGGCAAGCACCCGTTGCTGATGGACTAATTGACCCCTGAAGAGTTCCAATAGAGTAATACAAAAGCGAGAGGGAACGAAACATGTTGGGCAGGCTGTTTTTTGTAGTCACGTCGTAGGAGGACGTTTTTAAGATACAACTGTTCTGGATTGTTTAGCACGTTTTTGCACTTTATAGAGGAATGAATGGGATTGGATGTACGAGTGAAATAGAGCAAAGTGATGAATTCATGTGAACTTTTGTGTAATAGTATGCATTATAGGGTGCCTTCATATAAAAAATCTTTAGCTTTTTTAGCTACTTCACATAACATGCTATTGATGTGTACGATAAGTATAGTTTAAAGGTGATGTATACAAGATTTATTTTAATTTTGACAAAGCCAATACATTAATTTGAAATACTAACCGAGTAGTACTTTCCTTGTCCCCTGGCCTATGAGTTTGCGTGTTTATAGGTGATTGACGGGATGACCTTGACTGGCAGCATTGGCCTGGTAGGAGTAGGTTTTTTAGTGACGCGTTGTCTATGGTAACGCCACTCACTCGCTGCATTTGGCTATTTATAGTGATCTCTATAATAGCGCCACTCAGTCGCTTGCTTCTCCTGTTTAGCGATATCTATGATTGAACCACTCACTGGCTTCGTCTGTTTAGTGTGGCATTGCGGCACTAAACAGTGAGTCCAAGATGGAGTCTGGGGCAGTGCTGGAGTAGTCTGGTGTATGTGTTCAATGCCACACTGTTTACTTTGTGCTGTTGAGTTTAGCGTCAAATTTTCTTTGTGCCTCAACTCGATACGCAATATTTTTGGTGCTGCGCATTCTTAGTGGTGGCGCTAACATTTTTTGCTATTTTAGCACTTCCTTTGTGAGTCAGGCCCCTATTATCGATAGTAATATACGTTTTGGAGTGGTGGTTGTAAAGCTAATAGTGCTAATTTAATAATGAGTGAAGAACGTGCACAAGACGTATAGTACATTAAAGGTTTTTTTGTATTATTTAAATACAAATGTTCTCTTCATAGGGTAAACATTTAAATTGTGAGCATGCATTGGGTGTAATGTGAGCAATAGTTTCACTGGAGCATTCTGATTGGCTCAAAGGAGGTCAATAAAGACTTCCAAGAGATAATATGTTTTGTACACAACAATGAACGGTGTCAGTTTCCCACAGAATGTGACAACTATAGACACAGTGATTTTATGGACTAAATTACTGCAAGCTGTTGTGTAGGACTGAAATATTCTCTTGCTTTTTTTCCGATGGCTCTATCAAGCTGCAGAGAGCACTGACATTAATTTAATTCCACAAATCGTTTTGCTAAATTAAAAACGAGGTCTGTTTGCATACATTTTCCACAGAAGAGTGCCTCCCAGCCACTTGTAACTGCTTATGTGTGAACAATTTGTGGTTCCATAAGTGCTGTCTTGAAATCTGAAATTTAAATGTGAGGCTGACAGGCGAAGGAACCTCATTACTCTGTACCGTTGACACTTTGAGCACCATCGAGTCTATTTTTGTTTACCCTCAGAAGCGAGCGCGAATCACGGCTGAACAACCACCAGGCCCTGCTTTCCAATGCAATATTTAACTGATGAAGAGTTTGTTTTTGCTGCCCATACAAATATACAGTGCAAGTGAGGTGGCCCACACAAAAAAAAGATTTGGTATGGCGCATTTTCTCCAGTTAGTTTCCGTCCTTTCGCGGCATTTCCGGCGCTCTTGGGACGTCCTCCTCAGACTAGTGAGGTGGCATGGCTATGCAAAGGACGACGAAGAAAATGTTTGCTTTGCCAGTAGAGACGAACTCGGCAGTCTACCCAGCCAAGACGACATTGAGGGAGAACATGGCGCCCGGCTCCACGAGCCTGCTTCACGCTCTTTGGACTGCGAGGGCCTGACTACGTGTGTCAGCCTTGGGTCACCGAGTGCGCAGGTCACCACCTGGGAGGCTGGCTGGAACGTGACCAATGCCATTCAGGTAGCCATTGGTGTTTTATTGCATTCTCCTCCCTCATCAGTTTTTACTTTTCAGTCACTTTTTATTTTCGAGGTCTCGTTTATTTTGGCAAACATCTATGATAATTGTATGTTTACGTGTTAATTAGGATCTTTTTTCCCCCACGAGCGTTCGCACTTTACTGAAATGTCGCTTGAACCTTCTACATGAATATGATGTTAACAGCTCTGCAAATGAAAGATATTAGATAAAAGATGACAAGGTCAAAATTAGAATTGAAACGAGAGGATTTCAATGGCAATAAAGCTAAATGCTCATTAGGTGCATTTGAAGCGATATTAACTACATGCCTGACATTTGATTTCTGCTCTTGGAAAGGATGGGGCTGACGGGCGATAGATCTCCATAAAACGCTGCTAGTTGAGACAGGCGAGAAACTTGCTGAATTTTGACAGGTTTGAAAAGGTTAGGCTATGCTTCACCGCAACCTCCATTGCTTTAAAGTCGTGTGTTTAATTTGTGTTCACACACATGTCTAAGTAGTTTCACCTTTTAAAGTTACTCTAACAATATTATTTTGCTGATCAATTGTACTTTTATCTCTCTCTCTCTGGCTCTCTCTGCTAGAAAAATGCAAACATCATCAAAAGGAGTTTGCAATTCGTGATTAAATGTTGCCACTTAATGTAATGTGAATTCCCTTATGCTACCCTAACCGTGTGTTCCTTTTTTATATCTTATTTTCTTTAAGACCAAGAAGGACAAAGGATATACTGTATACAGTATAGCTAGTCATTGTGCTTGAGTTATCTACCATCTGCCTAGCTACCTACCTAAGATGTCACTCAAATCCCCATTGTGAAAAACGCGCCCTTGCTGATATCTACACATTTAGGATCTCATGCAATGCATGAATTTTGCTTTTGCTTGCTTCTTTTTAATGTCATCTCTTTTGTGGCACTTAAGCCACTAATGAGCCGAAACAATGATGTATGTTAGAATTACAGAGGCACATGGTTTTAAGATGCCCCCCCCCAGCACTATCTGAAATGTAGTCAGGCCTAGTATGATAGTCGCTTGTTTTGTTCCTCCCCTCCCTTTCTGCACCCCTTTCCCTCACCTTTTGTTTTTCTCTGCCTCTATCTGAAATGTCATCAGGCCTAGTGCGATAGTCACTTGTTTTGTTCTTCCCCTCCCTTTCTGCACCACTTTCCCTCACCTTTTATTTTCCTCCGGCTCCACCAGAAATGTTGTCAGGCCTAGTATGGTAGTCGCCTCTCTGTTCCCTTCTTCCTATCTGTGATCGCTAGGCTGAGTATGATAATTATTTCACATTCTTTTTGTTCATGACCTGTAAGAATGCCTGTATTTTTCCCTTGTTCCCTCCCTTGTCATGAAGCGCTTTGAAACACATTGTGTATAGGTGCTATATAAATAAACTATCGTATCATATCACAAAGAATGCTCCATGAACTTGAGTGTGCCAGCAGACCGCATGCATGAAGGAAAGGCGCTGAAAAAGTAGTGCAGTGTTTGCTGTGATACCCCATTACCCCTCTCCAGCCTAAGCAGAGACAGCGGAAGAGAAACACAATGTCCCTGCACGCTTCCTGTTCCCTCACCCCACAGGTAACTGGGGAGCGCTGGGAAAGACAGCAAGCAACTAGATTGTATACGAATTGTACGAATGACAATTGTTCGAATAACAATTGACCTTCTGCACAATTGACCGAATTTTAACGGTCAATTAGGATATATATGCGGGGGGAAACCCCACGCAGCCCCCCACCCAATCCAACCCCCACCCCAACCCCCACCCAATCCCCTTATATTATTATTACACCAACCCAACCCATAATATATATAAAAATGGCCATACGGTCAAGTGTGCAGAAGGTCAATTCGGAACCCTATTATTCGAACAATTGTGTCATTCAAACAATTGTAAACAAACAATTCGGGTAATGCCAGCAAATACACTCCTGCTGCCAACATTCTTGCTCTCATCCAAACCTGCCACCTCTTTGCCCCAACTTTAAAAAGCCGAGATGCCAGCGAGGTGGCAAGGATCACGGGGATATTGTGCTTCTGTGCAGAGCACTTCTCCACCCAGTGCTGATGCATGGAAAAGGAATGCAACTTCCTTGCATTACTTCTTTGCATCCCCAGGAAGTGCCCCCCACTTTCTTAAACTCAGAGGGACAGTGGAGGCTCACCGAGCTGTGCTTCTATGGCACAATGGACCTGATCATGTATTGACAAATCCTGCATGTATATTATAATCTGACATATGCTGTGACTTCCTTGGAGTTGAATGTGAACACCTGGCACACGGTGAGGGTCCGAGTGGACTTTCATAAAATAGCCGACAACCTGGCAAGTAGTGCAATTACCGGGGCAAATGATGGCAACACCTGGCAAGTAGTGCTAGTGCCTGAGCATATCAAAAATATGTTTGGCATATGGTGTACATCCCCAGCATAAAATGGCAAAACCTGTGAGTTGGTGGAAGTTCCTCTCTGACATATTGTTTGAGTACTTAAGCATATGATGGAAACCCTAGCTTATCATGTGAATTCAGAATACCTGGAACATGGCGCTAACTGGTGGTTAATGCACTTATATGGCCATGTGAGCAAAATATCTGGTGTGTACTATTCATAATTGGCACACAATGTGAATACAGTACCGGGACATATGATGGCGTTTCCAGGGAAATGTAGGAAAATGGTGTGAATACTTGGGCATAGGAAAGCAATTCCTTACAATGATGTGAGTATATCACTAATGCTATGGTAAGCTGGGCACTTGGTAACAAACTGTGCAATATGCTATGCACCCCTAGACATTTGAGGGCAAAGCCAAACGTATGGTGTCAGTACATGGTCATTTGCTCAGAATACTTTGCAGGCAATGTAAGTAGTGCAGAAAATGATGGCAATATCGTTAATAGGCTTCATTGCGAGTTGGTCATTATATGGTAAATGTGCTGACAATACCGTTTACCGGCAATTTTACCAGACTGGCCAAGTTTGCCAGAACACATTTGCAGGAATTACTGGTGCTGGTATCAACTCATCCGAAATTACAAGCACCAGTAATCCTGGCAACAGAAACCTGCACTGGTAATACTGGCAGAATGGTATCACCGGCATATCACGAGATTGGATTTGCCAGTATTACTGGCAAAAACAAGGCAGAGAGATACCTACACCTGAAAGCAGGCACTAAATGCATATAGGTGTGGGAAATTAGGCCACATGGGCACCCAGTTCACCATGGAATAGTACAAAAGGGTCATACCTTCCCCAAACACACTTCCCCACACCATCATGCTGCCACTGATCGCAGTCAGCATTGAAATGCAGCTGCTCCAGGCCAACAAGGCGCTGTAGGGCTGAAGGACCACCAGAGGGAACAAGAGGCAGTGGAGAGGAGGAGAAGGAGGATTTCGAGGAGGATATGCCACACAAGGGGTGCATTATACACGTGTAAGGGCCACACTGTGGACCCTCACTGACGTGCACATCCTCACCCTGTACAGCCTTGACAGTAAGAGCCATGCAGATCTCAACCTGATCCTGGAAGACACAGAGAGCAGGATCGGTATCAGGAAAGTCAAGCCACTGCTGGTAAAGCAGCAGGTATTGGACCTGCACTTCCTTGGCACAGACCCTTCCCAATGCACAGTGAGCCAGCTGCATGGCATTTTACAGCCTGCGTTGTCAAGAGTGTGGTGTCAGGTGCTGGACACACTCCTTCGCCATGTGGAACAGCACATTGCATTCCCCACCCCCCTGGCACAGGTGAATGCTACAAACCTTCCCAATGCCGGCATACCCAATGTGTGGCTTCCTTGGATTGCACGCATGTAGAACTGGTGGCCCCCCAGGCCTCAGAGGAAGTCTGCTGATACAGGAAGTAGTTCCATTCACTAAATGTCCAGGTCACCTGTTATTCCGACCTCATGATCACCATCTGCTGTCCCCGGGTTCTGTGGATCAACCCATGACGCCATGGACCTACGGACAAGCACGCTGCCAGGGTACATAGAGGGGCATAGAGGCCAAGGGACCTGTATATTGGGTGAGTACATGTACCATCACACTAGCCTTGCTGTACAGGTGACATGCAATGGGACACAATCACACATAGAGATTGCATGCCCTAACAATGGCCCATACATTCAGCACCCATAGGCACACCCAACACATGAGGCAGATACCCACAGGAGTAGGGCATGACCCACAATTCATCAGTGAATGGCCAAGACCTGCTTTCCAACTGGCCAGTCCCACACAGTGAACTACAGGAACCAGAATGCAACATCACACATCCCACTGCATGCATGGACTGTCAATTGAGATGCTGCTGTTACAGTCAATGCTTCACAGATCACCATGATGTATACCTATGTCTATCCCCTTTGCAGGTGACTCTGGATACTCACAGTTCTGTGCATTATGACTCCTTTGAGGTCTCCCCTGATGGCACAGGAGGTGGTATACAACAGGCCCATATCTGTACTAGGGTGTCAATTGAGCACACCGTTGGCCTGTGGAAGGCCCGCTTCTGATGTCTGCACTGGACTGGGGGTGCGCTCATGTACAGGCTGGATAAGGTGAGCTAGATAGTGCTGGAATGTTCTATGTTGCACAACATATGCATCCGGCGCAACATTCCCCCGCCCCCGGATGACACAGTGGTTCTGGGTGCCACACATGCAGGCATTCAGCATGTAGAGGCCAGAGTCAGGTGACTGGCTCAACAGAACCTATTGACAACTTCTTCTGATGAAGCCACCAAATTGCACTTCCCTTGCACCTTTGCAAAGTCACATTAAACACCTGCCCACATTAAACACTTGCACTCAATAAGGAATGTCCCATCATTGCTTCAAGTGAATTTGTTTTTAATCTTGCAATGCGCAACATGTAACTATCATTCCCAGAACAGCATTGCCCCTCCCCAAAACACCCACCCTCAGAATCACCCTCCACAGAACACCCAACCTCAAACACACCCTGCGCAAAACACCCACTCTCAGAATCACCCTCCCCAAACTACCCACCCTCAGAACCACCCTTACCAAAACACCTAGCCTCAAACACACTCTCCCCAAAGCACCCACCCTCACAATCACAATCACCCTCCCCAAAACAGCCAGCCTTAGAATCACCTTACCCCCAACACCCAACCTCAAATGCACCCTCCATAAAACTCCCGCCCCCAGAATTACCCTCCCCAAAACACCCACCATCAGAATCACCCTCCTCACAACAACCAACCTCAGACACACCCTCCCCAGAACACCCATGCTCAGTACACCCCCCACAGTGTCCAAATGTCATTTCCTCTTTGCCTTGGGGACCTGCTCCTGCACCTTGGGGTGAGGTGGTGCAGTGAACGGCACCTTGTGATTCTTGGTAGAGAGCCCTTTATGGGGGTAACAGAACTGGATGGCTCAGACCCCTGGGCCCAGATGTACTGTAGGGTTAGCTGAATGGCCCGGTTCACCGACTTTGCAGAGGCAGAGGAAGAATCAGTGTCCTCACATACTCTCTGCCACAGTGTTACCATGGCTGTGGTGGCATGGCCGAGTGAGCAGGCACTCCTGCGGGTGTAACCCTGCAGGCAGTCCTGCAGGGTCTGTATTTCTTGCAGTTGCTGAACCAAAAGTGAGTAGATGTCTGCCAGCCAACTCTCAATGCCATCCAGCCTCATACATATTGTGCGAATGTTGGTCTCAGACAGTGGTGGTGGACTGTTTTGAGCTTTGTGGCTGGGCCGGGCTGAAGCATGTTGTAGTATTGCCCTCATACTTGTCATCCTCTTCCTCTTCAATGGTAAGGACATGGGCCCTGACACAATATGCCAGTAGCTTCTCTGCACATGTGGGGATGATGGTGTGCTGGCTCCCTGGGGTCTGTGTACCACTGATGTGATGGTCACAGTGTGTGCCACTGCAGGCAGTGGCATGGCACTGGGAACTCTAGTGTCAGCTGTGTCACTTGCCTGGCTGGTGGGGGGGCACTGACTGCTGGCATGGAGATTCTGTCCCCCTCTGGGCTTGCAAATATGTCCACAGTGGTGGTGATGGAGGGTGCAGTGAAGTTGTTGGTGGTGGAGGTGGCAGTGGAGTTGGTGGTGGTGGTGGTGGAGGTGGCAGTGGAGTTGGTGCTGGTGGTGGCTCGGCAGCCCTGCCCTGCTGATTCCTCCTGCTGGTGAGTGGGTTGGCCTGTGCATGGCTGGGGGCATTTGATTTGGCTGTGGTCGAGGGTCCAGCCTCTTCACTGTCTGTGGACTGTGCTCCTGTTGGAAATGTATTGACATGCTGTTAATCAG
Organism: Ambystoma mexicanum; assembly: GCF_040938575.1. Lineage (NCBI taxonomy): Eukaryota > Metazoa > Chordata > Amphibia > Caudata > Ambystomatidae > Ambystoma > Ambystoma mexicanum. Next base: position 62,702,829 of record NC_090928.1, read on the forward strand.
CTAGCAGACATGTTTGTGGGCTTGAATTACACTCATGCAACATTGTGTGTCATGTGGATCACTTAGGTGCTATTGCTCTGATGGGTGCTCCTGCATATATGTGGTGGTGCCTGGTGAGTGTGTACAAAGTACATGCATGTGCACATTACCTGTTGGCCTGTCAAGGTGGGTTTTTGTCATGGGTGTTGAGGGGCATCACTTTCTAATGTGGACGATCTTGGCACACATGGGTGCTTCTCATGTGTCCATGTGCATGCATGCATGTTTCTGCTACATTGCATGTGCATTGGTGTGTTTACCTGCATCCCCTGTCACGTGTGTGTGCACTCACTGGACTTTTGCTGTGCCTGCCATGTGTTGAACTATTTCCCCTGCCCATTCTGTGTATCTATGCTGGTGGATGCATGCAACTGGGGACTACATGCACATGTACATGCAGTTGTAATTGCTGGAATCACCTTGGGTCCCTGCTCCAGCCTCTGTGCTCCCTATCCCCTCAATGCCCTGCATGTGCAGGATGCTGTCAGTATGAGGCGGAAGGGGTCCACTGTGCCTCCTCTGGTGATGGCACACTCCCTCCTGTGCTTTGCAATGAATCTACGGACCCTTGCCTTCGGGTCCTTCCAGCTTTTACGGCAATCCCAGGTACTGCGGGGAACAGTTCCCACAGTCGTTACCCTTGCCATGGCTTCTTCTCATATGGCACCCTTGCTGTGCACACTGGTCTTCCTGTGCTTACTCTGGATTGTGTTTTTAAAATGGACGTTCCTGCGATGATGCTATTTTCAGCACCGGTAATAGCGGCACCAGCATTACCGGCAGTTTGGATGTCAGTATCGGTATTATCAGCAGTAATCGGCTGGTAATGCAAGCCAATTCCTGTTGTCACTTCTAATATTGGCGTGCCCATCGTTTCAGGGGGGTATTTGCATGCACTTGTGGATGCCAGTAATTTCCGGCGTTCACCCTGCCGGTAACGGTAATACCGGCACGCCGTTATTTCCACCGTTGTACCCGCATACTCGTAATGAGCCCCTTTATATGATTGCAAAGTCTGGCATATTTTGGTAATAACTAAACATACAAAGGCAAAACAATGCATGTGGGGTGAGCACATGGCATGTGATTCCACTACCTGGCACATGGTGTGAGAACTTGTACATTTGATCAGAAAACCAGGGATAAGTCACGAATACGTTAGCAGATAGGGGCAAACTAAGCATATGGTATGCATAGAGATTATGGTGGCAATTCTCTAGTTGAACAAATAAAGAAAACACTTATCAAAGGTGCCAGTGCCTGTTCACACAATTGGACACCTGAGAAGTGATGGTAATACTAATATCTGATGCAAAGGCATGGAAGTATAATAACAATACTTGTCATATGCTTGTAATAAATCCCTTTCCATTATCCACCAGAATATGATACCTGGGCATATGATGTCAATGACATGCATGTAACAACAATCCATACAAAATGGGTGGTGCTGGGCATTTTGTGGAAAAATGTGGTCCATAATTTATTATACTTGATAATAAAATGGCAATACCTTGAACACAGTAATAGTGCTAGGGAAACATTTCTCTGGTGCAATATGCATTGTGGTTATATATATTGTTTGATTTAGAGCAATTTTTGCCCGACATCTCATTACACTTGTGCCAGTGCAAACTTTCTGTAATACAGCCCGAGAACTTTAGAGCAGTGTTTGCTCAACTAGCTAACCTAAAGTATGATCGTCTGATAAGTATGATAATCCAAGCTCATAAACGGACCTGCAGGAGGTGCTAGAAGAGCATATTAGTGTCTACATTTTGTAGATTGTCTTATCCCTATCGTACCCATGTTTTAGCAATGCAGCTCCATACATTTCTCAGCAACAGGGAATGACCAAAAGCCATAATCTCGTTGTGGTTAAAAGTAACAATAACAAGGCTCACACAGCAGAAAAAAACACCTTATGTTATGGTCAAGTTCATTCTTAAACTCCAGTAAACAACCATTGGAAAGTCTCACAGACTGATTTCTTCATGTAATATAAGCCTATGAATAAACACGGGCAAATTGGTCCAAAAAAAGTTAAATCTTAGAATTTTGTCTGAGTTAGACCTTCAAAGAGAGTTAGAGCAAATAAAAAAAGGCAAGATGATTGGACAGTTGAAAATGTTTTCAAGCAAGGGGTGAAACGTCAAGAGGAGCTCAGAAAATAAGACATTGGCCCTCATTATAAGTGAGCCGGCTCACTCCGAGTCTGCCTGTAGTGGCTGTGAAGAACCGGCAGGCCTGACCTGCCAGTAGTTCAGGACCCTACAGGCAGAGAAATCACTGAAGCACCGGAACTGTTGCTTACGGTGCCGGTGCTTCAGTGTTCTCATTCCAGTGAAGATCTATGGCACTCAACGGGAATGGGAACTTACTGTTCCGCCACCGCCTGTTAAATCCTGGTATTACCGGGATATTGGGTGGCAGAAACGGTAAGCTGAAGTTACCGGCAACCTCATAATGAGGGCTATTATCGTTTTTAAGGCCAATTGCAAGCAAGGGTTCTTTTTAGCAGCTGGCCTGTCACAATATATGATGCAGCACCAGCAAGTCAGGGATCTCTTCCCTTGCAAATGAAGGTGGCGCACAATAAAACCGCTTTTTATTATAACAATCAGATTCTTTTTTTAAGGAGGCCTCCAACCCGTTTTGCACCCAACCTCCACCAGCACCCCTTGCCACAATAGACAGGAACCAGGCCGGTGTGTTGTCAATAAATGTTAGGCATAATCCTGTGCAGTTCCCTTGGGGAACACTAAGATTAAGACCACAGGAGTAAGCAGTAAACCCAATTGGTTGCAGTCTGTACCACCCAGATTTACCTGGTAGCTGTGGCTGAGCAGTCAGACTTCTCTCAAGAAGAGTACGGCAGTATATAAAGTCTGCACAATAGGGCTAAAAACACAGTAGAGCAAACAAACACTGACCAGAGCTTTGTATCAAGAGTATATAATTATTTATTTAAAACACTTTAGGCAATATACTAGCACTCTAAATCAAAAGCAAGTTAAAACACAGTCAGGTAAAGTATACACACCTCCCTTGATAACTATTAGACAAGTCAGAGTTAAAACACCACGATTTGTTAAAACAGATGTGAGCGTGTAACCTAGATGGCACTCCAATAGTTAAGTGAAAGGGAGAGAAAAAGGCAGAGCATAGAAATAAAACAGGTCCCAACACGTTTAAGAGTTCTCAGAAAGGGAATAAAGGCAGTATACACTGTAGAGCCAAAGTTTATAGGCCACACCCACTTTTAATGGAGCAAAGCGAAATGTGCCCAAGATCACACAGTTTAAAATGCACTAAAAGTCTTTTCAGAATGTTCAAAAGAGGTTGGGGTGATTCAAGAAGTTAATGTTAGAAGGTCTGGGGCCAACCCAGTTGGAAAGCCAAGGATTTAAGGGTCACCTTGGGCAAACCGAAGAAAGGGAGGCCAGGCAGAACACAGTACCTTAAAGAGAGAGGAGGCTCCAGCGGTGGCAGTTGTTCCTGGCAGTGGTTGCAGTTGGTTGTTTCGACCAGGGGAAGAGAGGATCTCATCGAGGAGGAAACGTGGAATCGATGCACTGCACAGGGATGAAACCAGCCGCGGAGTTTGTCGGTAAAAGGTGCGTTCCTTTTATTTGCGGTCAAAGTGGTGAAGCTTGGCTATCCGGCCGCCGGGGTGCTTGGCACGGGCGATTCGACCAAGAAACGTCTTTGGAAGGTGAAAGGGGTGAACTGGTTGATCCCACCAGCTCAAAGGAATAAGACTCGTCCAGCAGAAGATCTTCTCTTGTTGTTGGGAAAGTGGTGAGTTCGTTGCAGCAGGGCTTCACCGGTGGTGTCGTCGTTGCAGATGGCTCAGCTTCTTCCCTCTTCGGATTCTTAGGTCCTGTGGCAACTTCTGAAGTTCCAGTTCCAAAGGCCCTGCTTTTATGCAGAAAAAACCCCATTCAACAGCCTAGCTGTCACTCACACATGCTAAGTGGTTAGCCGGGCGGCTCACCACTGGGCCAGTCAGAATAGAGTGTGACTTGGGTTGCTAAGGCAATGCAGTCCAGGGTGCAAATTCCCCTCCCCACACATCCTGTGGAACCCAGACAGAGTGGCACCATTTGGAGGGCTTCTGTGGAGAAGCCCGCCAAAAAGTGGAACAAAGGACTCGACCTTGGTTAGAGTTACAGAAACGGACACGAACGCCATTTTAGAAAAGAGTTCTGGCAAAAAGACCCAACCGTTGATTTAATATTAAATAAATAAACCAGGGGTATCTTTAACATTGCACCAAAAAGTGGTGCGTTTAAAATGAATGGGAAAATCCCGTAGGAAATATTCCGGTGGAATATTTTGCGTGGTAACCACTGCCACCAGCCAGAAACTTGACAAGGGGGGACTGCACAGTGCCCCCTTGAAAACAGACCAATGGGCAATCGAATTAACCCCTTCCAGTACTTCCACAATATGATGGTTTGTACTGGTTCTGTTCACAATTTTGGACTAGTAAAGTCAATGTTGACTTTACATGCCCTTGGAGACAATAGTCAGTCCCAGGGTATGGAGTCTATATTTGGGGGTCACTATGACACCCCTGTGTTACTGCACTGAGGGTGCTGTGTAACACACATGAAAACAGATGATACCCTATGGAGTAAAAAACCCCATAGCCCATAAGCACATACAAAGTCAAAGACACATCTCAAATCATGCCTAAGAGTGGGAGGAAAAGAGTCTCACTCTTAGCAGGAGAAAAAAACAAACCCTAACAATCCAGCTAAGCTGCTGGGGGACTCACTAGGTTTGGGAAATTAGCCTTATAAGAGAATTCTCCCTAACACTCACCCTCCCCAGATAAGGGACAGGAGGATTGAATCCACTCCTGGATGAATCTCATACCTCTAGTCGGTTATAAACACCCTAGAGAGACCATCAGCATTTTGGTGGTGACACCTTGACCTGTGTTCAATGGAGACATCAAAGGTTTTCCTTTGTAAGCTATATGACCTACAAACCCTTTGAGGAACATCTTCCTTGTTAAATCTATAGGGGATCTGGTTGACCAGTCCCTCAGAAGTTGGTACAACTTCTGAACCTGTGTTAGGCGTTTTCAAGGGGTCCTTATAAAGGATTCCCTTAGATCCAGAGGGGCCTCCAAGGTTCCTCACCACCTCTCTGTTGGGAGCAGGTTGGATCTCAGGCCTCTTGGTTGGAGCGGTTGGGGTTAGGCAATGTACCTGCTTCCCATTCCTCTTAGATCTTACCTCACCTATTTTAGTAGTTTCACTCCTAATACTAGGATTTGAGTTGGAGTCTTCAGTAGAAGTTCCAACAGTCTGAAGGTTTTTGGCCTTAGACTTTTCTTTTCTTGTTTTCCACCAGCACTGAGAATCACCAGTTCTCTAAGGCCTAGAGAGGGGTCCAGGTGGTCTATCCACCTCTTCCTCAGAAGCAGGGGGAGTCAGAGACTCTAAAACTGGGGGAACAATGATGGAGCTTGGTTCGGGCTCCCATTTCCCTAACATTTCAGCCTGAAATTTGCCTGGGTTAGAGGTTAACTTACTAACACCAGGGCTTGCAATGGGGCTCTCAGTAGAGGTTCCCACAGGCTTAGAGTGGTCCCTTAAGGTGGCCTCTCTAGCCAATTTCGTTAGGTTCTGCATCTCCATACTGGGAAGCCTGGGGGTACTGGATACTACTCCTAGAGTTTTTAGATCATTCCCCAACAGGACACTCCCAGGCACCTCAGTCTGAACACTGACAAGGATCCCCACTGTCATGTTATTACACTGAATGAGGGCTGGTAGAATAGGAACCATCTGGACAGGGCCTCCAGAATTTCTAGTGGGACCTTTGGGTGCCTTAGCCACATCCTCAGGTTTGAAAAAGTTTTCATCCATTACTGTTCTGCTAGCCCCAGAGTCTCTCCTGGCAGGAGTATCCTGGCCATTGATGAGAACACTGTCCATGTAATATATTTTTGAGTTTGCTGGTAGGGAGTCATAGATTTCCCTAATCTGGTTGCTAACCAGACCCATAGGCTCTAAGGATACACTTGCTTGAAGACTCAAAGGGTCTTCAGCAAAGACTTCAGAGTGAGCACTAGCCACTTGTACTTCCTCCTCAGGGGTGAAGGCTAAGGAGACTGTGCTGATCCCTGCAGGTTTACCCTTACATCTGGGATCTCCTTTGATGTGGTCAGCTGCCCCACAGAGATAGCATGTTCCAAATGCTCTCTGGAATGGTGGCTTGTTCTGACCTCCTTCTGGTTTGGGGCCAGAAGGTACACTAGCCTGATGGGGTTTCCCTGGTGGCTTACCCTGGTTATCTTGTTGTTTGTGGCCCTCTTTGGTATGGGAGGTATTAGAAATCTCTTGGTTCTCTTTTGGTGGCTGCTTTCCCTCATCCTTTTTCTGAGTGACCCCTGAATCCTTGTGAGTAGCCCAGTTGGCCCTCCACAAGTCAGCAGCCTTAGTTAGCCTTCTAGGATCTATTTCCTTTCAATCAGCTAAGTGCTGTCTGAGCTCAGGAGAGCAGGCATCATAAATTGACTCCAAGATAACAAGATTTCTCATTCCCTCATAAGTGTTCACTCTGTAACCCTTAATCTATCCCTCATGGTTCTTCAAACTTTCATTCACACAGGTAGCCCAAGGGTTGCCATCATTCCTTTTGAGGGTCCTAAACCTCTTAAGGTACTTGGGAAGGGGTCTTCCCAAATCTAGCTATTAAAGCTAGCTTCACACATTCATAGTCCATCCTCTCCACCTCCCCCAACTTCATTACCACATCAGATGCAACAGGGGCGAGCCTAGAGAACAACCAAGGAAGCAACTGATTCCCTGTGATGTCCTGGAGCCCATGATTATACTCAACCATAGCCAACCAATTTAACACATCCAACTTAGGTTCATACATATCCACAATCTCTTTAGGCATCCAGGGTCTTTTGGGTCTGGAACTCTTAGAGGATCTGGGGGAAGAAGTATTTTCAATAGACAATTTCTTCATCTCTAGCTCATGCTTGAGCTCCATTTCTCTGAGCCTTAGTTCTTGGTGCTTTTGTTCGGATTGGGCACTAATTCTTTTGAACTCTAATTCAAGCCTCATTTTTTCTAGTTCAATGAATGCAGGACTTAATGTGGGACCTGACAAAGGTCCAGTAGCCACAGCTTGAGGTGGCAGAGCAGGCAGAGGGCCAGTGGGGACAGTTACATCAGCCTCACCATCCTCATCTGTCTCTACAACAATGCTATTAATAATTTGATTCATATCACGTTCATTACTGTTGGTTATATTTGCTGGGGAGGTAGGTTCCTCTGAACCACTACCCAGACTTTGGTTTTCTAACAATCTTTCAATAAGTTCAATTTTCTTGCCTTTTACAGGGAGATCCTTATGTCTACAAAGAACTCTTAAACAATCAGCAGTTTTTGCAGAAAGGGACTCCTGGCTGTAACTTTCCATAGTTGATTTGTTAAAAAATAAGCTTTTATAGTGCTAAGATTTGTGGTTAGTTGCACTAAAGTATCAGAAGCACTCTACAATGTATACTCAATACAAATCCCACCGCTGTACAATAGTATTAGGCAGAATCCTGTGCAGTTCCCTTGGGGAACACTGCAAAAAGATTAAGACTACAGGAGTAAGCAGTAAACCCAATTGGTAGCAGTCTGTACCACCCCGATTTACCTGGTAGCTGTGGCTGAGCAGTCAGACTTCTCTCAAGAAGAGTAGGGCAGTATATAAAGTATGCACAATAGGGCTAAAAACACAGTAGAGCAAACAAACACTGACCAGAGCTTTGTATCAAAAGTATATAATTATGTATTTAAAACACACTTTAGGCAATATACTAGCACTCTAAATCAAAAGCAAGTTAAAACACAGTCAGGTAAAGTATACACACCTCCCTTGATAACTATTAGACAAGTCAGAGTTAAAACACCACGATTTGTTGAAACAGATGTGAGCGCGTAACCTAGATGGCACTCCAATAGTTAAGTTAAAGGGAGAGAAAAAGGCAGAGCATAGAAATAAAACAGGTCCCAACACTTTTAGGAGTTCTCAGCAAGGGAATAAAGGCAGTATACACTGTGGAGCCAAAGTTTATAGGCCAGGCTTACTTTAAATGGAGTAAAGTGAAATGTGCTCAAGATCACAGTTTAAAATGCACGAAAAGTCTTTGCAGAATGTTCAAAAGAAGTTGGGGTGATTCAAGAAATTAATGTTAGAAGGTCTGGGGCCAACCCTGTTGGAAAGCCAAAGATTTAAGGGTCACCTTGGGCAAACCGAAGAAAGGGAGGCCAGGCAGGACACAGTACCTTAAAGAGAGAGGAAGCTCCAGCGGTGGCAGTTGTTCATGGCAGTGGTGGCAGTTCGTTGTTTCAACCAGGGGAAGAGAGGATCTCGTCGAGGAGGAAACATGGAGTCGATGCACTGCACAGGGATGAAACAGGCCGTGGAGTTCGTTGGTAAAAGCTGCGTTCCTTTTATTTGCGGTCAAAGTGGTGAAGCTTGGCTATCCGGCTGCCTGGGTGCTTGGCACGGGTGATTCGACCAAGAGAAGTTTTTGGAAGGCGAAAGGGGTGAACTGGTTGATCCCACCAGCTCAAAGCAAGAAGACTCGTCCAGCAGAAGATCTTCTCTTGTCGTTGGGAAAGTAGAGAGTTTGTTGCAGCAGGGCTTCATCGGTGGTGTCGCCGTTGCAGATGGCTCAGCTTCTTCCCTCTTCAGATTCTTAGGTCCTGTGGCGACTTCTGAAGTTCCAGTCCCAAAGGCCCTGCTTTTATGCAGAAAAACCCCCATTCAACAGTCTAGCTGTCACTCACACATGCAAAGTGGTGAGCCGGGCGGCTCACCACTGGGCCAATCAGAATAGAGTGCGACTTGGGTTGCTAAGGCAACACAGTCCAGGGTGCCAATTCTCCTCCCCACACATCCTGTGGAACCCAGACAGAGTGGCACCATTTGGAGGGCTTCTGTGGAGAAGCCCGCCAAAAAGTGGAACAAAGGACTCGACCTTGGTTAGAGTTACAGAGACAGACACGAACGCCATTTTAGAAAAGAGTTCTGGCAAAAAGACCCAACCGTTGATTTAATATTAAATAAATAAACCAGCGGTATCTTTAACATTGCACCAAAAAGTGGTGCGTTTAAAATCAATGGGAAAATCCCATAGGAAATATTCCGGTGGAATATTTTGCATGGTAACCACTGCCACCAGCCAGAAACTCGACAAGGGGGGACTGGACAGTGCCCCCTTAAAAACAGACACATGGGCAATCAAATTAATCCCTTCTAGTACTTCCACAATATGATGGTTTGTACTGGTTCTGTTCACAATTTTGGACTAGTAAAGTCAATGGCGACTTTACATGCCCTGGGAGACAGTAGCCAGTCCCAGGGTATGGAGTCTATGTTTGGGGGTTACTATGACACCCCTGTGTTACTGCACTGAGGGTGCTGTGTAACACACATGAAAACAGATGATACCCTATGGAGTAAAAGACCCCATAGCCCATAAGCACATACAAAGTCAAAGACATACCTCAAATCATGCCTAAGAGTGGGAGGAAAAAAGTCTCACTCTTAGAAGGAGAAAAAAACAAACCCCAAAAATCCAGCAAAGCTGCTGGGGGACTCACTAGGTTTGGGAAATTAGCCTTGTAAGAGAATTCTCCCTAACAATAAATACTTTATTAAATTATTATTTTAATATCAAATCTGAACAAATAGATGACAGCAGCCACTAATGTTGTGGCAACACAAATGGACAAACTTCTAGAAAGTAACCAGTTTAAGATATACTGTGATGCTACTCCTATTTTCTTTATGAAAAGCAAGACAAAACAATTCAACCCAAAATGATTGCAGGAAGGTTAAGCACTCCACCTGGGACATTCCACCCCCAAACAACAATTGGATTGAATCCCTTTGAATGGAAAGCAGTGGCATGGGTAGGAATACAATGGACAAATCGGTTTTTGGGTGGTGCCCACAGACACAAGATGGGGAACCAGCAAAGAGGGGGAACTTTCGTTTTGGAGTACAATGGAATAATGGGGTTTCAATGATTGAATACTACTGCCATGGGACCACACAAAAGGGTACTTCGGGCTGCTTACATTATGAGACATGTAGGGCTTCAAAACAGACTAGCTATCACACAATAAGAAACATTTGATTTTTATACATGCAACATATTAAAAATAAATAAAAAGGGAATGCAATTGAATATTCGTTATCACCATACAGTAGGGAAAGATGGATAGATGAGGAAAAACGATTTTTAAAGGATGAAGCGAAATTTTTAGAGAAACAAAAATGTAAATCACGCACATTTTTTGCTGGGGCTGCAACTGAGAGGCATGCTTACACCAATGAGGAAGGGACATAGGAACCACAGTTTTCAGTGAAAATGACAGGGGCACATAACAGATAGACTAAGGACAAAGGGATTACTCACAATTGAAAAATGGTTTGGGTTAAAGCTGACAGATGCAAATGGAAATTCGTTTTTTAAACACCCAATTTACAGACATGGGCAAATTCGTTTTAGCTCATAATGAATTTAATTATTTGGGCAAAGCATTTTATGACTATCTGATGACTCACAAGACACTGGGGGAGAGACATAGTTAATTTTGAATGCTAATTTTCTCAATCCCGTGAAATAATGTGGAAATTACTTGTTTTACTGAACAAATTATACTAGGGATTTACTCAAATGAAGGATGGTTCTTCAATGGGAAATTACATAAATGCACATGCAAACAAAGGATTTTCAATGGGAACCACTACTAAAATACCCAACCAAATGAAGTATGTTCACTGGGAAAAGGACTGAATCACACACAGAAATGAAGGCTTTTCACTTGGAACAGTTACTACAATGCACAGATAAGTAGAATATTTTATTATGGGAAAATGACTGAATTACACACACACACATCCGATAGGGTATTTCCTTCGGGGAATCTCTATGGCAATGCTGAAATATATAGGGCTTATTGAATCTATTGCTGGGGAGGTCTATACTTACAAGAAAAGGGCTTGATGGACTTCAAGGGGCACCAGGGCTAGACTGCAGGGACCATAAAGGGGTCAGTCAAGGCCTCTCTCTGTCCTCCACAAAGGTCCTACTCCAGATCCCGGCTTCTCTCCAAGATAGGCCCAATCCTCCATAGGTGGATCCAGATTTTGGCAGCTGCACACCTTGAGATGTTTATGGAGAGTTCCTCATTTGAGGCATAGTGACCTATTTAAAAGGCAAATGGCATCACTGATTTGTCATTCTTCTCACAAAATTGATAGGGCAGTTGTCAAGGGTCCCCTCCCATCTGCCGGCCGATAGGTCCAGGGAATGGGGAAGTGATTTGAGAAGCCAGGGGAGGATACCTCATCCATCATATGACTGGGACAATGGGCTGGATCTGGATTTTGTGCAGGGAAATCTCACATTATGACAAATGCCCTTTCTCATCATGTTATGCCACATATGACAGCATTTTCAGACACTATATTTGTTCGTGAATCAAATTATCCTACCTAGAAGTTTGTAGGTTATTGTATGGCAGCGTTACTGTTTTTCCCTCATCTACTCACCAACTATATTCCTGACAAATATGGCATTTGATGGGTGGGATATTTATCACCTGTTACACATTTTCTCAAATGTTAATTTGTGCAGGGGTCACAATCAATTTTTATAGGTTAACTTTTGTTATGTTGGTGTCACCAAAATCGTTTTTGGCCCACCAGTATCGGCTTGTGGCAGCTTTTCAGAAATCCGCACATGTATGTTTTGGGATGGCTATTATGGATATTACATAATGAAAAGCATGTCTTCCAATTTTACACAAAGGGAAATCAACTCCCTCTATAGACCTGCCCCCAGCTTTGCCATGTGTGGCTGTGACATCAAGAGGTGTCCTGTATTGAGATAAAAAAATCAAAAAATAGTCCATAGCTGCCCCTCTGCGAGAATGAACACAGCCCATTGACCTGTTCTTTTGCAAGGTACCCACTTGAGAGTCCGCAGCCACACTTTAGATCACTGTACCTTTCACAGATGGGAAATATCCATTTGCATATCAGTCTTTTTCCCACCCATATGGGCACTCCAGCACTGAAATGCTATGGCAATTCCCTCTGAACAAGAGTGCAAACAGCAACCTCATACACATGTTTCAGCCTTGTTGGGCCTCATCAATGAGGTGGAGCTGTGCCTCTCTGAGCACAGTGAGCAAGGGGTCCACAGCTGGATGACCCTAGGAAACGTAGGGTGACTAAAGTCCCTTAAGTAATCAAAAAATGGTCCATAGGCGCCCCTCTGGGAGAACGAACAAGGCCCATTGACCTGTTCTTTGGGAAGGTACCCACTTGAGAGTCCACAGCCACACTTTAGCTCACTGTACCTTTTACAAATGGGAAATATCCATTTGCATATCAGTCTTTGTCCCACCCACATGGGCAAGCCAGTACCGAAATGCTATGGTAATTCCCTTCTGATCAAGAGTGCCAACAGCAACCCCATACACGTGTTTCAGCCTTGTTGGGCCTCATCAGTGAGGTGGAGCTGTGCCTCTCTGAGAACAGTGAGCAAGGGGGTCCATGTCTGGATGAACCTTGGAAACTTAGGGTGACTAAACCTTATTCCCTTAAACAATGAAAAAAGAGTCCATAGGTGCCCCAATGCGAGAACAAACACAGCTAAATAACCTGTTCTTTGGAAGGTACCTACTCGAGAGTCCGCAGCCACACTTTAGCTCACTGTACCTTTTACAGATGCGAAATATCCATTTGCATATCAGTCTTTGTCCCACCCACATGGGCAGTCCAGTACCGAAATGCTATGGCAATTCCCTTCTGATCAAGAGTGCCAACAGCAACCCAATACACTTGTTTCAGCCTTGTTGGGCCTCATCAGTGAGGTGGAGCTGTGCCTCACTGAGAACAGTGAGCAAGGGGTCCATGTGTGGATGAACCTAGGAAACTTAGGGTGACTAAACCTTATTCCCTAAACAATGAAAAAAGAGTCCATAGGTGCCCCAATGCGAGAATGAACACAGCTAAATGACCTGTTCTTTGGGAAGGTACCTACTTGAGAGTCCGCAGCCACACTTTGGCTCACTGTACCTTTCACAGAAGGGAAATAACCATTAGCATATCAGTATTTGTCCTGCCCACATGGGCAGTCCAGCACCAAAATGTTGTGGCAATTCTCTTCTGAACAAGAGTACTTGTCTTTTAAATTTAAATTGCCTTTTGAGCTTTCATTTTAAGTTGACATGAGCTCTGGAAATACACTCCATTAATATATTAGAATATCACTGCGACGCTGTTCACTGCATATAGTGGTTACATGTGGGCAACATAGTTACACTTTTCAAGGCTTTGATGCACATCTTGTTTTACAAAGTGTTACTTAAAGGCAAAATCAAAATGTCTTTTGTAATCTCAGCTGTGGAAAAGAAGATTCATTTGACTGCAGCAGTTTAACCCAGATCAGGTTCTCAACATGACAGGAAACAAGCTCTTATGTTGACAGTTTTGCTCACATTTTGAGGAACATGTCTTTAACTGAAAAGGAAACACAGATTCACACATTTTCTTTAATCTTTCTGCCGAAATGCATTCTTTTTTTTAAAAAAAAACTTTATTTATAGTTGCTCCCATTTAAGACTTATCCACAGCTAATAATAATTACAAGACATTCACACCACAATCATCTACATGTTGCATCACTCTAGATTGTCGGCTTCAGCTTTGTCAGCCAGGTATTGTCTATATCTGACCCATATATTTCTGGGTCTCGAATCTCGAAGTAGGCTGTGCTGAGTCTATGTATAACTCTTCAGTGTCACCTGTCCATATCATATACTTATCCCATTCTTGTTTAGTTGGGGGGTTATTACGTTTCCATTTTAGCAGTATGGCCCTTTTTGCTATCAGTAAACTTAAGTTCAGTAGTTTTTTCCAGGTTGAGTTAATTTTCCCTGTGGCACCCAATAAGCATAGCATCGGTGTCCACTCGATTAGATGGTCCGCCATTTCATCTAAGGCTGCGCATACTTTATTCCACTAGTCCTTCAACTTAATGCATGTCACAGCATATGAAAGATGTTTGCCTCCTCTGAGTGACACCTTGGGCATGTGCCCGATGTTGTTGGGTATATGCGTTTTAGTTTGACTGGGGTATAATGTGTTCTTTGCACTATTTTGTAATGAATTAATTTATATCTGGCGTTGCATGATATATGTTTGGTTGAGGTGCATATCTGCTGCCATTGGTGGTCTTCTATCTGTTGCCCTAGATCTTGCTCCCATTCAGCTTTAGCATTCTGCGCTCCAGGTGGGCGAGATTGGATAATAGTCCTGTACAGTGCGGACACCGAAATCTTTCCACTTCCTGCAGTGAACATATATCCCAAACCCAGGTTTATCACTGGTTCAGACGGGAAGTCAGGCCATAGCTAGCTATGGACGATCTCATGCGCATATAGTATAGCCTGTGTTTGGCCCAATCGCCCACTGTATCCTTGAGAATATCCCAGGTCGCAAACCGTTTGTCTGGAAATAATTATCCCCACTGTACAATACTTCTGGTGGCCGAGTGTGTAGCTGCCTCCCTCTCTAGGGTAGGAGGTATTTGAGGGTCGCCCCAAATTGGCATGCTCGGCTGGTACAGTTTATCTGTGTTGTGTATCTCAGTAATTTTAGCCCAGGCTGTGGATGTGACCTGTGTTGGGTCAATAGAGTTATATCGTTTGGGGTGGGATTTCATTATGTTATGGAGCAGTGTGGGTGGCTTTGTTGGGTATTGGTCCTCTAGTGTAGCCTTGGGTTTAAGGAAGTCAGTCGCCCATCGAGCGGCGCAGTGTACTTGCACGGCTAATAATAGAGTTCAAAATCTGGAACCCCTACCTTGTGGGTATGAATCAGTTAACACCCTCCAACTCAACCTAGAATGTCCCCCCCCATCTGAATGTGGCGCAAGTGAACAGGGTGAGTCTGGGCCACACCGGGACGGTAGTGAATAGATAAAATAATTTGGGGAGGATTATCATTTTGATAAGGGCGATTCTACCCAACAATCAGCTAGGAAGGGCGTTCCATTGTGTCATTTTCGTGCATAGTGCATCTATTAGGGTGTTGTAGTTCAGGGCGTGGGTCAATTGGGCAGTCCTAGCTACATATGCCCCCAGATATTGAATATGTATCGGGCTCCAGATAAGTCTGCATAGATCCTGCGGCGCAACCGTTGTTTTTGTGAGCGGGAAGATTTCGGATTTGCTGGTATTAAGTCTGTGGCCTGAGTACTCGCCAAAGGTCTTAGCCTCTGCCAGGACCTTCCCGAGTGTCCGATCTGGATTTTTAAGATATAATAAGATGTCGTCCGCATACAATCTAATAATTTCCAGTCGACCTTCAAGCCACAGCCCGTATGCACTGTAGCGGGCCCTGAACATGTCTGCCAGGGGTTCTATCGCCAGCGTGAAAAGTAGGGGCAATAATGGGCACCCTTGCCTGGTGCCCCCTCGGAGCTCCAATACATCGGATAGGGCGCCATTGATGCTCATCCTGGCATAGGGATGTGTGTATAATATTTTAATCCACTTAATAAAATTGTGGCCAAACCCGTAATTCTGTAATACCCTGAACAAGAATGGTCAGTAAACCGTGACAAACGCTTTTTGCATATCAAGGGAGACCACCACCCCCTGCTCTCTTCCGGTATTGCCGCTATAATCTTGTAGCATCGCCTTATATTTGTAGCGGTGGACCTTCTAGTAACAGATCCTGCTTGGTCCTCATGGACCATATATGGCATTAATGGGGTCAAGCGGGTGGCCAGTATTTTGAAAATATTTTAGCATCAGTGTTTATTAATGATAATGGCCTGTAAGAGCCACATTCTTCCGGTGGTTTCCCCAGTTTGAGCAGCAGAGTAATAACCGCTTCTCTGGTATTTTCGGGCAATTCCCCTTTTTCTAGGGCCTCTGACCATACTGCATGCAGCTTGGGTACGAGGAGGTGGCTAAATTCTTTGTAAAATTCTGCCCCAAGACCATCGGCACCTGGTGCTTTCCCGTTGGGTAACATTTTTATTGCTTCAGATAACTCTGCTTCTGTGATCGGGTTCTCTAAGGATTCTCTGGAGTTGTCTGCAAGTAATGTTGTGGGTATTCGAGATAGATATTGATGTATTTCTTCGTCAGTGGTGTTGCTCTGAGGAGAATATAACTGTTTATAGAAATCATAGAATGCCCCCATCACTTTCTGTTTGTCTGTGGTCATAGTGCCATCTGTCTGTTTAATGCAGGGATGGTGGTCGGGCCTCGTTCTCCTCGTACCAGTCTGGCCAATAATCTCCCAGGCTGCTCTCTCTCTCCGTAGCGACGTGCTGCCGCAGGTCTATCAAAATAGCAAAGTTCACGGTCGGCGGCCTCTTTAAATTCGTCTAGCTTGGTTTTAATCTCTAGTCTGCGTTGTGAGGATGAGGATTGTATGTACTGGATTTGTTTATTAGCAATATCTGCCTCTCGACGGGTCAGGTCCCTGGGAATATCCTTAAGGACCCCGGATTCAGTGGACATTGGAGTGCCTCCAATACAAACTTTAAAAGCCTGCCATAGTATCACTTGACTAGATACAGAGCCCTCATTTATTTCGAAATATTCCTTTATATGTTGGGTCAATTATGTTTTATAGACCATATCACAAAGGGCAGCTGCCTTAAATCTCCAGGGGGGTCTGGCTATGTGTAGGTCAGGGATGCAGACTGTTAGTTGTATAGGTGAATGGTCAGAGAATGTCCTGGGATATATATGAGCTTCAGTGACCCAGCTTAACACATCATTGGCGATTAGCCACAAGTCTGTTCTGGAATGCATGTCGTGCACGGATGAGTAAATCGTGTATGCCTTTTTGGTGGTGTTCAAAGAGCGTCATGCAGCTCTTAAGTTTAAATCTGACATATGGGTAAGTATCAATTGAGCGGATCTTGACAGAGTCGTTGACTGATCCGATGTGCGGTCTAGGTGTACGTCCAAAATGGTGTTGAAATCACCACCGCACATCAGGTATGCTGTTGGAAACTTCACCATTTTCCTAAATAAAGAAGTATAGAAGTTGGGGTCGTCTGTATTAGGGCCGTATATGTTAAGGAACAGCACCTCTCTATTATGAAGGGTGCCATGAACCAGGACATATCTGCCCTCTGTGTCACATTCAGAGTATAGACATGTAAAGGGCATTGTTATGTGTATAAGGATTGCTGCAACTCTCGCACGGCTGGAGTATGACGTGCAGTATTGATGTGTTACCCTATTGGGGGCGAGTTTTCCAGCCTGCAGATGTAGTAGATGTGTTTCTTGCAGGAAGACTATCTTGGGGCCCAATCTGTTAATGTATCGCAAGATCTTCCTCCTTTTAATCGGGGAGCCTATTCCCCTGACATTCCAGCTTAGCATTTTAACCTCTTCACCTGGTTTAGCCATCCTCGTGGATATACATATGGTAATGTTTTATGTGTTCCATTAGTAGTATGGTCATGTCTATGTGTATATAAGTCATCAGTGTGCTTTTTCTTAAACTGTACCCCAACAACCTCCCCCATTTCCCCTCCCCGCCCTCATAGTTCCCCGAACTTTAACTATGTCCACTTGTCCCTCCCCTCCCCTTCCCATAAACTCATAATGCACTTGCTACAGGGGGGACTGTAGCGACATCCTGGGTCGCAGATCCTTAGTTTCCTTCTCTCTCGGCCAGTTCTGCGTGTTGTTACTTTAACTCATTGTTGGTGGAGGAGGGTGATCATTCCTCTCACGTATACGAACTGCAGTGGCTTCACCCTTTACCTTCATAGGGCTCCCCCGGTAGGGAGGCCCTAATTTGTCACCTCGTTGATTCTTCCTCAAGTTTATTACTTGTCTAGGGACAGTCCACTTTGAGCGCCTCCTCCATTTCTCGGTTGGTGGGTTGGTATGGGGATGTGTGTCTCCACAAAGTTTGCCGCTTCCTCCGGAAAAGTGAAGAAATAGGTTTTGTTCTGGTGTTGTATTTTAAGCCAGGCTGGGTACAGCATGGCATAGGAGACCTGTCGTTCCCGCAGTAGTTTCCTGACCACAGTAAACAGACACCTTTCATGCTGTACTGCTAGTGTATAGTCTGGAAAGATACGGATAGTATTGGATTCCCACCTCAGCTCTTGTTTGTCTCTGGCGGTTCTTGACACCAAGTCTCTATCCCTGTAATTCATCAAGCGTGCTATAATGGGTCTCAGGTATGCTCCAGGTTTGGGTCGTGGTGCCAAGGATCTGTGTGCTCGTTCCACCATGAACATGGGTGACCAACCGGGGTCTCCCTTAGGTCGCGTAAGAGTTTTTCCACCGCTTGTTCCATGGTGCCTTTCATGGCTTCCTCTGGGTGTTCTCTGTGCATTTCCTTTCCCACCACTGTGACCTATCCTGAAAATGTAACTATTCGCACTGGGTGCGGTCGTTCAAGTTGGGAAGCCCCACTGTGTCTTCATATCCACATTGCCGTAATCTCTACCCTGTGTGCCCCTAGATTAGCGTATCTCCGAGTTGGCCACAAGCAAGTCTTCCGCTATACTGCATTGAGACCCCTTTCTTATTTGTTGAGGCAAGGTACGTCTTGACCTGTCCACTTTTCCTTCAGTTGCTATTTACCCTGGGGCCGGAATCACACAGGCATGGGTGTTGGTATTCTATGTTTGGCAGTTTTGAAGACTGTCCTGTTATTTTAGTTGTAGACACTGTGTATCAGGAGCTGGAGGGCTTGTTTCTGCACTACTAAAAGGGGGGGTCCTTGGTTGTAAGTTACCTGTCCCACCCAGAGGTATCTGTGGTATGCCTTTGCGCTGGGAGAGTATAGTTACTCTTCCTCTTGTAAATGCATCTTGCTGTTATTGCCTCCACTTTACTTATGGTGAGATTGGGGTCAATGCCTGTGCAGTTTCACTGTTAACCTCGCTTCCGGTACAGGGAGAGGCCTGTTAATATTCGTGATGGCTTTATTTACTGTCCGGGTTCATTTAAATTAGTCTCTTATTGCAAGGGAGAGACACCCGCAGGACTGGGGGACCGCACCCCAGCCCCTTCGTCAATCCCTGTAACGTGCCTTCATGCCACAAGCTTAGTGGCACCCTGCGTTTGTGTTAGCGGTGGGGGGGAGGGATCATGGGTCCACTGGTGGGCCCCCTCTCTTGTCTGTAGCGTCCCACCCAACATTGTTCCGAGCTCCCCCTCAGTATCCCTCCCACCACTCACCAACGTGTCCATTGATTGCTGACTGTTACTGGTCAGCAGGTGCTCGATGGATTCTAGAGCGCCCGCAACCCTTACCGGTGCAAGACAGGCCACCTTGTCAGGTCTCCGGACCTCGAGTTCCTCCCAGCCAGGCTCCTCCCCTCGCACAATGGACTGCTCAGGACAACTTCCCTCACCGCCAGCGTAGTGTTTACAACATGATCTATCTCAGCAACCGTGGCACCAATTAAGCTAATTTTGTGGAGGCGCTCATTTGCCATAGTGGATCATTACTGCTGATTTTTATGCAGATTCGGCCTGTATTGGCAGAGTTAGTCGGAATACGGCCCAGGATGCCTGCAGATCTCACACGAGAGCATCCATATCCTCTCGTGCGCAACAGTGCCCCCTGCCGAAATGCATTCTGCTTCACAGTAAGTACAGCTCACAATGCTGTCATCCCATTTAGTATTCTGTTGACGGTAGTTCTGGAGGATATTATTTCAGCTTTCTCATACTTTGGCAAATTATGCCATTGGTCTTTCCCTTCGATGAGGCAATGAATATTTTTAGGCATCTTCAAGATTGGACACCTAATTTTGCTACTTTTCACTTGGCAATTGCAGGGCATCAATTTGCACATTACTCCAGTGCAGGCCTTTCATTTGGGAAGCCCTCATACTGACTACGGCCTTTAGTTATGGGGTTCAGGGCTATTTCACCCCACAAATCCCCCCTCCTAGCTCTTTGGTACTTTACTTAGAGAGAAAAGCTAGGAGAGAGAGGAGTGCTCATTTGATGATGGCCTGGGTTCATCGCAGTGATCTCCTTTAGAGCTGGCCTGCTATATTCCTGGTCCTGATGGAGTGGGACAATGGTTCCCCCTCTTCAGATTTTGTATTTTCCGTTAGGTTGTGGGTCGTGGGCCTCTCCCTTTCCAGTGGCTCTCCTCCAGCCTGTAGAGGTAGAGAACAGAGATATTAAGTATTTTATACGATACAATTTTCCCAGGTAGGGACGTGAAAACAGATACAAAACAGCAGGAGAGACACATATAACATATGCCTTACTAATACACAGGTTTCTTACATAGACCTAGCAACAAACACTTTTGTATTCCATACCCATTACAAATACATTTTTCAAAATAAGAATAATACTCCCTGTAAAGGTATGAGTCTTTTTACCCAGGTTCCAATTCCTTACCTTTTCTCTTTGGAGGATTTCTGGGCTTTGCTCTCATTGGGTTCTTCAATTAGTCGCAAGTTATGCCTGGGATGCCTGGTATGATAGCACTTCAACTGATTGATGTGCACTCATTTCTCTTCAGTTTGGTCTCCTTTAGGAAGGCCGACCTTATAGGCAACAGGTTAGATTTTATCTACAATCTCAAAGGGCCCGCACCAGGAGGGAAGGAATTTCCACTCCTTGTTCTGGTTCCTCTGAAAATAGTACAAGCACACCCAGTCTCCTACTTGATATTCATTTTTAGTGGTCTTTAAATCATAGTGGGTTTTCTTCCCCACTGCTGATTTATCCAGATTCCGTTGAGTGTATGCAAAAGCATGCTGAAGGTGTTTTCTCAGATTTTCAATATATTCATGTGTCATGAATGCATTGATCAGGGTCTGCTCTTGTGTTCTGGAGAGCAGATGCTGAGGTAGCACAATTTTTCAACCAGTCATTAACTCGAATGGCGACATTTTTGTTGCAGAAGATGGTGTAGACCTGATGGCCATCAGGACAAGCGGTAGTCCGATGTCCCAACTAGGCCCAGAGTCTGCCACAAACTTCTTTAGGATGCCCCCAATCGTTTTATTGTACCTCTCAACTCCCCCACTAGAGGCCCGGTGGTAGGCAATATGGAGTTTTCCCTTTACCCCAAGTGTCTCCCTCATCTTTGTCATCACCTCGCTGGTGAAGTGACTTCCTCAGTCTGACTCAATCCTTTGTGGAAGGCTGAAATGCGAGAAGATGTGGTTGATCATCAGGGCAGCTGCTGTTTTTGCATTGCAATTTGGGGCCGGGAGACATTCCACCCATTTGGTAAACAAGCATGTTACCGTCAACATGTACTTGTTTCCTCTAGTGGAGCGAATCACAGGCCCAATGAATTCTACTTGTAAATCTGACCAAGGCAGTGTCATCCCCTTTTCTGTAGGGGAGCTCAGTGTGTGAGAGAACTTGGCTGAAATTATGCACACACAAGACACCCCTTCAAGTATTGCTCAAGGTCCTGCCCCATGTGTGACCAGTATGCGACCTCTTGTAAGATTTCCAAAGTAGTATGAAAAACCTGATGATCATGTCATAGGTATAGCTTAACATCAGGCTTTGGAATGAGGTAGATACCACCCACTGCTCACAGCCAAAGATGGATTTCCCTACCAACAAACGGTCTTGATTCTGAACATTTTGGGAAACTCCATCAACACCCAGAGATCCTCTTTCTCGCTGTAATCAGTATCGGTCAGAGGAAAATTAATGGGATTTTCAATGTGTTGATAACGTTTCCCAGTTATTGGGTCCCCTTTTTGTGCCATGATCTTATTAGCATCTAGGGTCTCCTTACTCCACTGGACAGTTGAGAGTTCATTTTGGGCAATAGTTTGGGACCTGGTGACAGCAGCGACCTGGATTTCCCCCAACAGGGACTCAATCTCAATGAGATCCCCATGGATGGCTCCGGTTTTGTCTGGTCCCTCTATTCTGGAATGACCCTTGATCTTCTTCCAGTAGATGGTATTCTCACTAGAGGTGACACACCATCGATTGATTGTATTATGTTGTCAAGCTTGAGTGGTTAATTGTTTGCACACAGCATGCCTCTGGTTTTCCAATTTATCAGGTGCTCCACTAACCCATTCCGGACATAATCTGAATCAGGCATTATGACCAGTTTGTAGAGTCGGTGTTGCACAGCAGTGAGGATGGTCTGATGAAGCGCCATCAACTCTGCCACCTGACTACTTTGGGGAGCGATCTTGTGTCCAGCAGAGGGCTCCGGGGCATCATTCACCCAGGCATTCCCAACGCTGATCACCAGTTCCTTTTCCCCATTGTTATCAACATGGTAGGGGCAACCGTCCACATAAACTGTGGGTATCCCCTGGTGTCTTCCTCATAGACTTTGTGTGGGGATATTTAGGTACACCTACATGTTGTCTTGTGTTTTTAGACATTCGTCCTCAGGACAGTTTTCTTGAGCACAATCATGCAGGTCAGCAAACTTTGCGTATGGGGACTCTTCTTGTTTTGGCCATATCTGACCTCCACGGGAAAGCCTGGCATGGACAGAATCCAGGAAGTAATTCTGGAATTACTCATGTTCCCCGTCCGGATTCTGTCACTTTGGAGATATTGCAAAGGCCGGTGAAGCATCTCGATGATGGTGTGCTCCCCTGGATGAACGGGCGGTAATTTCTCAATGCCCACACCATTGCCAGGAGTGCCGTCTCACAATCGTTGAACTTTTCCTTCATAGAGGACCATCTTGCTCGCATAGGAGATGACTTTGTTGACCTTGTAGTGCTTTTGGTATAATACTGCGGTCAAGCAAGTATTTAAGAACCCCGTCTCCAAGAAACCCTTGTTTTTGACGGGGTAAGCTGAACAAGGGGCTTGTGAGAGGCTTTTCTTCAGTTGTTTCATTGCCTCAGCTTGCTCTGGAACCAACTGCCACTTTAGTAGATGGACCAAGGGTCTTGTGACCTCTGCGTGGTCATCTATGAACCTTCTACTGTAATTAGTCAGTCCAAGAAGGCTTCTTAGTTCACGCAGAGTTGTGGGGTCTTTCAATTTTAGTGAGGCTTCCACCTTTTTTGCCTGGGGACAGAGACCCTCAGGGGTGATTTCATGCCCTAAGAAGTTTATGCGGGTCTTACACCACTGCGCCTTCTGGAAGGACAGTTTTGCTCAGTCTTTCTTCAACTGGGTCAGAACATAGCGGATTTCCCCTATATGTTCCTCCATGGTTGAGCTTTTAATTAGGACTTCATCCACATAGGCCAGGTTTCTTCTTTCACAAAAGTCAGGCATGGCCTTGTGCAGAAAAATGTTAAATTCAGTGCCGTAGTTTATATATCCAAAGGGGGTTCTGGTCCACGTGAACTGCTGCCCCCGAAGGAAAGGTCAGCTTGTACTGGTCTTCCCTACTACGGGTACTGTCCAGTATCCATTGGTCAGGTCAGTGGCGGTATACACCTTTGACCCTTGGATCTGGGATAGTCCCTGATCAATGTAGGGAAGAGGCCATCAGGACATGTGGACTTGTTTATTTAACTCCCTAGGGTCTGCGCATAGTCTCCACTGGCCATTGGGTTTTAGGATCCCCAGTACCGGATTATTAAAGGTACTGTGGACCGGACGAATTATCCCATGGGAATCTACGTTTTTTATGATCTATGTGAGTGACTCATAGATGCGAGGGGCAACCAATACGAATACGGGAGCCATCCCAGGGTATGTGGGTATGGATGTAGAATGTATCTCGGTGCGACTGCACTCGTACAAGTCCACGGCAAAGATTTCTTGAAAATCCAGAAACACCTGTTTCAGCTTCAGCTTTTGCTACTCTGTCTCACAGGCATTAGTGAGGTTGATTAGTTCCTCAACCATCTGCCTGAAGCCTGAAAATACCTCTGGTTTTGCAATCTCTGCGGTATCCTACAGCTGCATGGAGAGATCTCTGGTTATGGTGTTGGCCTGGACAGAAGTATTCAGGTAGGAGAGGCAGTCACTGTTCACCTGAAATACCACCTCATCACTCCTGATGTCACAGGTCACCTCTTCCCCCCGGTAAGGGCAGGAAGAGTACACCAAGAAATTCCCCCCTTGCCTGGTGAAGATCTTTTCTGGAGGGAAGTCATTGTCACAGTCGTCGCAGTCATTGGGGATCTGAACCATGATTTAATTCCCTAAGTCGATGAAGAAATGTTGGGCATCAAACGCCATTCCAATAAAGGTGTCTACGCCCAGAGTGATACTCATAGGGTCGCTGTTATCCACCAAAATTCAAATGGTGTTGTGTTCTAAGTCAACTAGTGGGGTCGGGTACAAAGCCAACCCCTGCTGTTCCAGGGGATAATTTTAATTTACATAAGCGTCCCAGTTTTGGAGATTCTGTCCTCTCTTCATTTTTAGGGGGATGGTGAATTGTCGGACCAAACCTGGGATGGTGACCTCTTCAATTTCAACTGCATATCGCAGCAATTGAGCTGAAAAATGCCTTTTCAGGATTGTCAAAGCCCATGGGGTTACCCCCCAGTCGTGACCAGACTCTGTTATTAATTAGGTGCAAATTAATTGCAAATTGATTGAGAATGTCACTGCCTAAGTAGAAGGCAGAGAGGACATCTCGCACAACCCAACAATTATGCTCTTTGCTTTTATCACCAATGGGCATTTCTAGCATGCACCTGCTAGGCAGGAGATGTTTATGTTTATGTTTATGTTTATTGAATTTATATTGCGCTTTAAGCCAAAGGGCTTTACAATATAACAACAGGTACAAAAGTGAGAGAAGCATATTTACAAACATGAACAGATCATTAGAACAATAAGCAGAACTATTTACAAGGGGGGGAGAAGGTGGGGGTAGGGTTGAGGAGGGGGTAGTTGAAGGGAGTTATGGTGTAGGAATTGAGGTAGTGGGAGAGGAGGGAGGGGGGAGGGGCAGGGAAGGGGGAGAGATCTGGTGTCCTCATTGCCCTTAAGTAGTATTTGTTACCAATTTAACTTAATTTAATTTAATACAATTTAAGATGTTTGGAATTGTGAGTTTCTAGGCCCATTTCTCATTTATCAATCAACTTAAATCTGGGAATGATCTCATCTCTTGGGAGTTTCCTGAATAACGCTTCGCTGATGAAACTTTTTCCATTATTCAGGCATACTCAGGCGAGAACAGGCTCCCCCCCATTTATC
The DNA here is from genome assembly GCF_040938575.1 of Ambystoma mexicanum. Taxonomy (NCBI): domain Eukaryota; kingdom Metazoa; phylum Chordata; class Amphibia; order Caudata; family Ambystomatidae; genus Ambystoma; species Ambystoma mexicanum. Next base: position 62,728,055 of record NC_090928.1, read on the forward strand.
TGAATATCAGCCACACTTTGAGCTGGTTGCTCAACACTTTTTATCATGGGATTTGGGTTTTCTTCAAATCGTGAATCAGTATAAAATTTCAGGAATGCCACTTAAAACTGCAAGGAAGATTGATTTTCAAGAATGGAGAAAGGTTCACATCAACAGTTTGTTCTCCTACAGAGATTACAGTTATGTCGGGGACTTGATTGTTCCTAAAGTGGAACTCAATTTTGTCAGACTGATGCTCAACCATATGACATGTGCCATTTAGACTTAAATAGTTTGTGCTCTGTTTTAGATTTAGGACCTTGTTCACACACTGGGCAATTCATGGAATTAATGTGCGCTGAAAATTCCGGCGCAGAGGTGCCAAAACGTGCGAATCGCAGTAAAAGTGCAAAAATTGCAGTGCAACTGGGAAAATCGCAGGGAAACCAGCGCACATCGATTCATGGAAGTGCGTGCGCGAGAAAAATATTGGATGTGCGTTGAAAAAGTGCACGGCGCACGGGGGCGCACAGGTCATCCAACGGCGTGCGCCACGGCCGCTGCGAAATCGCACATAGCGCGTCGCACATTACAAAAGTAAGCGGAACACGGGGCATAACACTCAGAATGGGTAACAACGCGTGAAAATATGGGCGTCACAGGGGAAGTACAGGAGGCAAGTGCGCGGAACGGCCACACGCTTGCCTACAACTCGTATTCATGGAATTGAATAGGGCAAATCAGCGCACGGTCAAAGAAGTGCACAGGGCCAAACAAGTACGCCACAAGAAAGCAGGCGGTAGCGTCCCTGCGCCTGAAATAAATGTGCGCCAAAATGTGCGCTAACAAAAAGCACCCATATACAGCTATGATGAATGAGCCATACAGTGGCCCTCTAGGACAAATGAGGTGCAAAGGGGTACCGACAAACACGGACACCTGCTGTGTGAAAAATAGCGTGTGCGCGTATTACGGGGTTCGCGGGAAGTCCCACACGCGATTGGCCTGGGCACGTGTATTCCGGGGTGCGCGTGAAGTTTCCCACGCAAATTAGCAGGGTACATGTATTTCAGTGTGCGCGTGAAGTTCCACACGCAATTTCAGCAGGGTACGTGTACTCCAGCTGCGCGGCAAATTCCACAGGCGAATCCAGCAGCCTACGTATATTTCGGGGGTGCCGGGGAGTCCCACACGTGAATTGGCCGTGTGGGTCCTCTCAGCTGTTCCCTCTACACCCTCCACGGCCCCTGCAGGCGGCCCACACCACAGGGGACTACCCTGCACCCCTGCACATGTCCCGCAGGCAGCCCATCCACCATGGCCATGCCCCCCAGCCAACCCACATGTCACCTTGCACTAGTGCCCACCAACGCATGTCTACCAGCACCCCCACCCCCCAGCATCCAGGGGCACCCTCCACCAGGCCCCCACTCATGTCTCCCTGCACCCCCACCCCCCAGCACTGTAGGGCACCCTCCACCAGGCCCCCACTCCTGTCTCCCAGCATCCCCACCCCCCAGCACTGTAGGGCACCCTTCACCAGGCCCCCACTCATGTCTCCCTGCACCCCACCCCCCAGCACTGTAGGGCACCCTCCACCAGGCCCCCACTCATGTCCCCCTGCATCCCCACCCCCTGCATCTAGGGGCACCCTCCACCAGGCCCCCACTCATGTCCCCCTGCACCCTTACCCCCTGCATCCAGGGGCACCCTCCACCAGGCCCCCACTCCTGTCTTCCTGCACCCCCACCCCCCAGCACTGTAGGGCACCCTCCACCAGGCCCCCACTCATGTCTCCCAGCACCACCACCCCCCAGCACTGTAGGGCACCCTCCACCAGGCCCCCACTCATGTCCCCCTGCACCCCCACCCCCCTGCATCCAGGGGCACCCTCCACCAGGCCCACACTCCTGTCTCCCTGCACCCCCACCCCCCAGCACTGTAAGGCACCCTCCACCAGGCCCCCATTCCTGTCTCCCAGCACCCCCACCCCCCAGCACTGTAGGGCACCCTCCACCAGGCCCCCACTCATGTCCCCCTGCACCCCCACCCCCCTGCATCCAGGGGCACCCTCCACCAGGCCCCCACTACAGTCTCCCTGCACCCCCACCCCCAGCACTGTAGGGTACCCTCCACCAGACCCCTACTCCTGTCTCCCTGCACCCCCACCCCCCAGCACTGTAGGGCACCCTCCACCAGGCCCCTACTCCTGTCTCCCTGCACCCCCACCCCCCAGCACTGTAGGGCACCCTCCACCAGGCCCCCACTCATGTCCCCCTGCACCCCCACCCCCTTGCATCCAGGGGCACCCTCCACCAGGCCCCCACTCCTGTCTCCGAGCACCCCCACTCCCCAGCATTGTAGGGCACCCTCCACCAGGCCCCCACTACAGTCTCCCTGCACCCCCACCCCCAGCACTGTAGGGTACCCTCCACCAGACCCCCACTCCTGTCTCCCTGCACCCCCACCCCCCAGCACTGTAGGGCACCCTCCACCAGGCCCCCACTCCTGTCTCCCTGCACCCCCACCCCCCAGCACTGTAGGGCATACTCCTCCAGGCCCCCACTCCTGTCCCCCTGCACCCCACCCCCCTGCATCCAGGGGCACCCTCCACCAGGCCCCACTCATGTCCCCCTGCACCCCCACCCCCTGCAGCCAGGGGCACCCTCCACCAGGCCCCCACTCATGTCCCCCTGCACCCCCACCCCCCTGCATCCAGGGGCACCCTCCACTAGGCCCCCACTCATGTCCCCCTGCACCCCCACCCCCCCTGCATCCAGGGGCACCCTCCACCAGGCCCCCACTCCTGTCTCCCAGCACCCCCACCCCACAGCACTGTTGGGCACCCTCCACCAGGCCCCCACTCCTGTCCCCCTGCACCCCCAGCCCCCTGCATCCAGGGGCACCCTCCATCAGGCCCCCACTCATGTTCCCCTGCACCCCCACCTCCACCCCCTGCCTCCAGGGGCACCCTCCACCAGGCCCCCACTCCTGTCTCCCAGCACCCCCACCCCCCAGCATTGTAGGGCCCCCTCCACCAGGCCCCCACTCCAGTCTCCCTCCACCCCAAGCCCCCAGCACTGTAGGGCACCCTCCACCAGGCCCCCACTCCTGTCTCCCTGCATCCCCACCCCCCAGCACTGTAGGGCACCCTCCACCAGGCCCCCACTCATGTCCCTCTGCACCCCCACCCCCTTGCATCCAGGGGCACCCTCCACCAGGCCCCCACTCATGTCCCCCTGCACCCCCACCCCCCTGCATCCAGGGGCACCCTCCACCAGGCCCCCACTCCTGTCACCCTGCACCCCCACCCCCCAGCACTGTAGGGCACCCTCCACCTGGCCCCCACTCCTGTCTCCCAGCACCCCCACCCCCCAGCCGTGCGATTTGCCTGGGTACGTGTATTCCAGGGGTGCGCGGGTAGTCTCACACGCAATTTCATCAGGGTACGTGTATTATGGGTCCGTGTGAACTTCCACACGCGATACCAGCAGGGTACGTGTATTACGGGGTTCACGGGAAGTTTCACACGCAACTGGGCCTGTGAGAGTGGGGTACATGTATTCCAGGGGTGGGCGGGAATATTTACTCGTGACTGGGCCTGGGAGAGCATGTTACGTGTATTCCTGGGGTGGGTGGGAAGATTTACACAGTCACCTACAACGCGCCCAAAAATAAAAGGTCCAACCCTGAAACACGTACGCCAGCATGAAGCAGGCGCACGTCCCGCGCAGCATAAAAGAGTGCGCAAACAACAAACAAGCTCAGACGCCAGGATGAATATACCGTTCCTAGCAGCAGTGGCCATGGGATACCGCAGGAGGAGGAGAAGGATAGTCAGGGCCAGAATCTTCACACCCAGAACCAGCCTATTTGGTATGCCTGATGACCAGGTGTATGGGAGGTACAGGTTTCCACCACACATAATACTCGACCTGGTCAGTGAGTGGGAGGATGACCTCACATCACCCACCCTGCGCTCCCAAGCACTCAGCCCCCTGGAGAAGGTCCTCAATGTACTGCACTTCTTGGCTACCGGATCATTTCAGCGAACAAGTGCCATAGTGGTGGGGGGTGTCACAGGCCAAGCAGTCACGGTGCCTACACCAGGTGTTGGCCATCATCACTGCACGCCCATCAGTCCGCAGGCACATATACCTGCCCAGAACACCTGCAGAAAGGCAGGCTGTCAGCCAGGATTTCTACAGGGTGGCACAATTCCCCAAAGTGCTAGGTGCCATTGATTGCACCCATGTGGCTCTACGTCCCCCCAGTGCATCTGAGCACATCTATAGAAACCGCAAGCACTGGCATTCCATCAACGTCCAGGTAGTATGTGATGCCAAGGGAATCATCACCTCAGTATATGCCAACTATCCAGGGTCCACCCACGACAGCTTCATTTACAGGATGTCAACCCTAAACCGGGACATGGAAGCTGGGCGGCATGGCGATGCATGGCTGCTTGGTGAGTAGAAATGCCACAGCACATGCATGCATGACAGATACAGAGTAATGCCAATACCCCACTAATGATCCCCATCACCACCTCCCCAGGGGACAGTGCCTACCCTCTGAGCACACACATGATGACGCCAATTCGGAACCCCATCACGCCTCCCGAGGTAAGATACAACACAGCCCATATTGCAACAAGGGGTATAGTGGAGCGCACATTCGGACTGCTCAAGTCACGCTTTCGCTCCCTTGACCGTTCTGGTGGGCAGCTGTTATACGCTCCCCCAGTAGTGTGCAGGATCATAGTGGCACAATGTTGCAACACGCCGGGGCCTGGCTGTGGACATGGTGGTGCCCCCACATCCCCAACCACATGCACGCCCGCTGCGCATGGGAGGGGAAAGGGCACGGGGTGAGGCAGCCTGTACACAGCTGGTGGCTAATTACTTCACATAGAAAGCACACCCCTGTGGAGTGCACACAGCCCTGGCACATACCATCTGACAATCAATGATGACTCAATCTGACAATTCTGATGAATTAAGGGACAGTCAACTGTCAGAACCATAGCAGCCTGAGATTGTTCATCTGGAAGTGTCTCAATGTGTGCATCCCTACCTACACAAACACCACCAATGCAGTGTCATCAAAAGACACACTTCCATGCAACAAAAATGAATACACACTTGCAAAATACAACATGAGAACAGTGCCATGTCACCCAACCCCTTCCCTGCACGGCCACACAACACACCATGGCATGTCATGCAATGTGAGAGCAAACAAATTAATCCCCACAACATGACCCAAGTGTCACCAACTACAGTGTCCCTAATGGAAACTGGCCACACATGAAATGCTCACAGTAATGCAGGACCAACAACACACTACCAAATACTTACCAATAATACCAATCACCTACACAACCTCCAACCTACCATAAACATGACAGTACAGACTTAAAAAATTGGTAGCCTCACTACCTGATAATGCCAGCACTTCGAACACTTCCAACTATACAGTGTTTGTGCCACACAAAAGTGTAGGTGCACTGCTTACAACATGGACTCCAGTTCCAAAGTAGACCGCCTTGTGAAGACATGAGAAATGGACCTGCAAATTAGGAGGATGAGATGGATGCAGAGGCACATATCAATACACCATGCAGTGTACAATACAACAACAATATGCACTAGGAATGCATACACAGTATTGACTGCAGACTGCCCACACATCGATGGGAGTCCAACGTCACTGTGTAAGTCAATGTCACTTGGGCACTCCCTTTGCAAGCCCATGGAAACGGGAAGCAGGAGGGGTGTGTGTCACACAAACCCAAGCATCTGACCCAAATTCAGGACAAGCCTGAATGTGCCCAGCCACAATACAGCGTATGCCCACGGGAGCCACTTCAGGCAACACACTGTCCAAAAAATCAAGAATCAAAAATCAAAAAAATCAAAAAATATTCAAAAATCAAAAATGCCCATGAATGGGTCCGGGGGAGGGTGGGGGAGGCCACCCAGGAGATCCAAGGACAGGGTGCACACCAAAACCCACCTGTGGATCTTGCGAAAAAAAAACACCTCCATGGGCTCATGGCCTGCACGGCTACCCTATTGTGGGAGAATCGCTGCTGTCGCTCTCCTCACCCTCTGCAGCTGCATCAGGAGGTGGTGGCACTATGGGAGGCAGCCCACGCAAAGCCCTAGTCTGGTCCTCCATGGCAGCAAGCATGCAGGTGTGGAAGGTCTGGTTCTGGAGGATAATTGTGCAGAGGTCCCCATGCAACAACTCACAGGATGCCCGGACCTCCTCCCTAGTTGCCTGCATCTCAGCTGAGAGCGTACGTGTGAGCCGCTCCAGCTGCTGTTCTGTCCTCCTGTTAGCTGAAGCCTCAAGCTCAACCAGAGTTGCCCTGTGCTGACGGAGTTCCACCCTCAGGGCTTCCCTGTGGCCCTGGGACTCAATAGAAATGGCTTCCCGCAGAATCTCCAGTGCCGCCTGCCTGTCCCTGTTGGATGCCAACATGTCCTCCCTGTGTGACTGGCTAATAGAGTCTGTTGCCTGCTGTAGTTGTTCAATTAGCCTTTCTTGGGGGACAATGGAAGTGGCCACCCTATCCATGGCCTGAGCCATCATCTCAGTTGATGCTGCCTGTTGGTTTGCCATACCGTATATGGATTTCTCCCATGTGGTATTGCCAGGTGGCGTACGGCCACCGCGTCGGCGGGCACCACATCTGTCTGGGGCAAGGCGAACTGCGCCTTGCTGTGCCGGCACTGCCTGAGGCTGCAGGACTGTATTCCCCCTCTGATCTGCTGGCCCAGGAACAGGATCAGATGTAGCGGAGTGTGACCCTGCATCCGTAACCACCAAAGGCGGACCTACCAACACTGACATCCCCATTGAGGGTTCTACCCCTGGTTCAGGTGGGTTGGACAGTACATAATCCCTCCCAGAAAAACTTATCTGCGACGGCACATAGGTCTCATCATCCGAATCGACACCTGAATAGAGCTCGGGGGAGGTGCACCCAGAGACACCCCTTGAGATGACGGTCTGCAGCAAGTGTGTGTTCTCACCCACCACCACACCACGTCCCTCACTGGTGCCCAGTCGGGCCTGAGACCCCTCCTGGGTCTGCACCATCTCCACAACCCCAGCAGTATCAAGTGCGTCATCCCCTGCAAAGACATGAAAGAAAAGAAATGGGAACAGGCATTAGCACCATGGAACACAATTAGGGCTGAGAAGCAACAAAAACAGTATTTCATTAACACATGTCCCACATGACTATAACCTTCCCATGCATGCACTGTCACTGTGTATGAAGTGGAGGCAAATGGCACACATTGATGACACCAAGATGGAAGACCAACATATTTGCTGCATGCTCCCTAGCAGTGCCATCACACATTGGCCTGTGATTGGCATGTCCAATGCACATACATGACACATGCCAGAACACAGATGGCATGTACCCTAGCCATGTCACACATGTGACAATAGGATTGAGAAATGCCTAGTGAAAGTGGTGGAATGCAGACAATAAGCCTGAATGAACACAGAATAACATGCAACTATGTTGTGGCAAGATGACACTTCAAGGGCAACTGGCATGAGGTTGGGCTGAATGTCTACTGTTGCCAGAAGGGATACTGCAACACCCAAATCCTGGTGCGCAGAATGTATTGGATGAAGCACATGGGTGACCCAAACCACTCAGGCACACACCCCCTCACCTGGCACTCAATCAGAAGCACTCACACACACACCATGCACATGGATGACACACACATGCATGTGCACTCACCGGACAATGCCTCGTAATCTGGCAGGTCTCCCACGCCTTTGATCTGTTCCTCCATGACGTAGGTCCCAGCAACATACTCATGTGGAGTGAGTTCTATGCCCTCGGCCGGAGACCCACCTCCAGTCACTAGAGTTGCGGCACGACTTGAGGCCAGCTTTTTCTTTGCCCTGCGCTTAAGGTCATTTCAGCGCTTGTAGCAATCATTAGCTGTGCGCCTCACGAATCCAAGGGCACTTATGAGTTCCGCAATGGTCTGCCAGTGTGCCTGATGTTGTGCAGGTGTGGTCTTGCATCCTGCAGTAATCACCATTTCACTGTCATGTGCGGACACATACTCCACAAGTGCATCAAGTTCGGCCTGATTGAAGATGGGCTTCCTTGGTGGGCCGGACTGTGTAGCCGTGTGTGGGGCATCAGCCTGTACTGGACGAGCACTCTTCCTCTTCCGCTTGGAAGGTGGTGGTTATACTGAGTGTCCTACGCCGCTCTGGACACTAGGGGCAGGAGCCCCGGTGGACTGTGGACTAGGAGTGTGGGAATGAACACTCATCATGGGACTCGGTGCAGGCATTAGCTGAAGTGTGATATAGTCAGGGGGAATGTCAGCAGGATGGACTTTGAGCGACACTGTCCTGGCTGGGAGACTCAGAGCTGGGGTGGATGGAGCCGCAGCTGCCCCTGCAGCCTCGCCACCCTGCCTACTCGGGGCAGCAGATGACATAGCTGCCCCTGATCCACGTGGGCTGGTGACACCAACGTGCACCGCCACACGTGGCCTAGACCTGCTGACATGGAAGTCATCCATGGAGTCACCCTGTGCCAGGTCTGGTGCCACAATGGGCTGGTCCAACAAGGGCTGAGCAGGGATGGTGTCAGCCACGTTACCCTCAACCAGGGGGGACATGGGTGTCCCTGACTGGTCACCCACACATGGGGGGCTAGGGGCACCCTGCAAGTCCTGGCCACGTCCCCTACCATATACACCACGGCCACCTCTTGTGGCTCGCCCACCTTTACCGCGTGCTCGCCTCCCAACCATGGCACTGATGTTGTTGTGCATATGGGAGTTGCAGTAAACTATTGTCCTGGGCAATTGGGGTTCAAAGGGGTAGGGTACTAGATGGAATTCGTACCCTAGTGCTCTAGCAAGGCTGTATGTGACCCCTGGGGGAAGATGACGGGTCACGCAACGCACAGGCACCCCGAAAAAGGGAGATAATGTGCACGCAACCCCTCCTAGACCATGAGGAAAAAAAACCCTGCACTACGCTGTGGCACCCAGAAACACAAAAATTAACGTATGTGTGTCACACGCAGCCTAGACTGACCTCTAAAGGGGTAGGCAACACACGGGGCAAGCACAGATGTCAAATACTTGCGGGACTCACCATCTGCCAGGAAATATCGCGTGAAAAATACGCACGTGTGCGCGTTGGCAACTCCCCCGCCAAAAGAAGAATTGTACTCTGTCTGAGGAGACAGGACAACAGGAGAAGTGAACGCTGTTTGAGGAAAACGGGCCCAGGAAAAAGACAAGAAGAGAAAAAGCTATCAGAGGTAACATGGAGTACGAACTTGGAACGCCGTGAAGTAAATCGCGTGTGAACCGACAAGAAGTACAGATATCACCCACTCGCTCTCCACAAAAAGCACGTACAAGGAAATGGCGTTCTACACGTACCTTTTAAAGATGCCCACACGTCCAGCGTCACTTCCGCGTGTACGCGCTAAGGCCCCATCCTCCAATTACACGAGCTGACACTCTGACGTGCAGTCATTGGACGTGTAACATGCACCCGTGTACAGGGAAACGCCCGCGCACGCACGTCACAGACGCGCATACGCGCTGGTGGCCTTTGGGCCAATGAATTCGCATACGTGTGCTGACGCGCTCACGCGCTAAGGCCCTTTCCTCGAATTACACGCAGAAGTGCTGGATTTTCACGTGCCAAATCACTCCCTATCAAGCTGGCCACGCGTAAGCACACGGAAGACCACGCTCCTGCCCAGAAGGCCAAATTACTGCCGCCCAGTGCCCCGAGCACGCTCCCACCTGCCATCTGCTGCTGCCTGATTGCCTGCTGCCCACGTGCCCTGCCATTTGCTGCCTGCACATCAGCCAGGGGTGCTGTTGCTGTGACCACCCCTGCTGGAACCGAAGACTCCCGACTGGGATTCCATCTCTCCACAGACCAGCCCCAGGACCCAGTTGCCCACCCACTCCTGCCTCTGGGGTTGTCATGTCGGGCACTGCAACATCTGGCACCACTGACAACCCCCGGCCAGAGAGGCAGAGGGGCACCAGCTTCACTGCCACTGAAGTTGGTGCCCTGGTGGAGCAAGTCCTGGGGCAGTATGATGCCCTCTTCGGAAGTTTGCGTGCCGACAAGGAAGGACGGACTCGGATCTGAACGGACATCGTGACTGCCATCAACGCGGAGGGGGTGGCAGTCCGACTATTCCATCATGTCAAGAAGCGCTGGGAGGACTTCAGGTCCAGGACCCTCAACAAGGCCCGGCGCCTCTTGAAGGCAGCAGATGCTAAAGGGTGCCGGGGCCACTTGTCGGACAATCAGATGAGGGTCCTGGAACGCATATCCCCAGCGCTCCACATCCAGTTCCTTGACAGGCAGACCCGTCTGGAGTCGAGCGGTAAGTGTACATGCATCATGATTGTGTGCTGTGCGTGTGGTGATGTGCCAGTAGTGTGCAGGTTGCACATGTGTTTTTATGGGGCCAAATATGGGGGGGTGTACAGGGCCGTGAGGCTAACACATGCGAGGGCAGTCATGTGTGAGACATGGATGGTGCTCGTGTGTGTAGGCTTGCATGCCAAATGCAGTTGTGTGGGCACACATGTTTGGATGAATGTGTATGTAAGTAGGCATGTTTGTGATGTCACAATTGGATGTTGTTTTCAGCTGCATGTATCAGCACTGTGTACATGTGCATGTGTGTGTATTTGACAAGGGTGCAACAGTGATGCAACATGGATGCATGTGACAGTGGGATGTGGAAGCCTGATTGGCAGATGTGAAATGGATGCCAATCTGAACACTGCCACAGTTGGCAGAGGTGTACACATGCATGCAAGTGTGGTGGTGTGTGTGCATGTGTAGTGCACTCCCTGTGTTGCATGTGATGTCTGGCTCACCTTTGCCTGCTCATGCTGTTGTATGTGTATGGATGGTGCTGGCTGTTGCGATATGGCTGTGGTATGGCTCATGTGTGCGAGTTGAAATGACAAGTGTGTTGGCGATTGTGATGCCATGTCTGAGGTTTGCCAATGCCACTCATGTACAACTCTCATGTGTGTATGTGTCCATTGTACAGTGCCCTGATGCCTGTGTTTTATTTCTCCCTGTCTGCAGTGTCAACTGATGAAGAGGGCGGAGAAGGTGCTGTGGAGCACAGCGGCGGGGATCGCACCACCAGCCGGAGACGCAAGGCCCGGCTCCCCTCCCAGGTTGTGATCTTGTCGGGGAGTGAGGAGTCCGGTGCCGCGTCCCAGGCCGCAGCTGCCGGGGGGACGTCCAAGAGGCAGAGGTCGGAGTTGGACTCCTCGGCAGCAGAAGAGGCAGCTGGGACCCCACAGGGCCCAACGGGGGAAGATGGCACGGAGTCATCCACGTTGGTGGGGGGTTTGGTGGAGGAGGAGGCCGTGCAAGCGACAGAGACAGGGTCTGGAGGTGGGGATTCCACTGGTGCTAGTGGTGCAGTGCAGGACTAGGGACAGGAAGCAGCACAGGCCGCCGCGGAGGTGCCTGTGTCCAATCCTGTCCCTGATCCTGTCACTGCATCATCTTGCCCCAGCAGGGATGCCTATGTCCAGACCCGTTTTCAGGCAGGGGATAAGCTCACAACAACTGGCCTTCCTCTGCCTGCGGACGTGGCTTTCCAGGTACGGGTTGAGCCTGTCCTGACTGATGTGGCGTTGCGTCAACGGGCCATGCGAGGTGACCTGCAGTCTTTTCATGAGGACACTGCACGTTATCTCGAATGGCTCGTTGACCGCGTCGGCCTACTGGGACAGGTCACCCAGGCCGGATTCCTCCGTTTGCTGCAGCTTGCTCCGACCCCCTCCTCAACTGAACACCCTATGCGCCAGTCGTCCTCCGTGCCATCTTCCCACCCATCAGTCACCTGGGTGCCCTGTGGAGCTGCCTCTGCTGGTGCGGCCAGGCTGGTGGAGGAGGCATCCCTGCCACAGTCGGGAGTCGGACGTCCAGCAGGGGTGGCCACAGCAACGACTGCACCCCAGCCGGTGGAGCATGTGCAGGCAGCAGGAGCCAGGGCACGGGCAGAGGCACAGCAGCAGCAGCAACGAGGTGGGAGCCATGATGGCTCGGGGCCTTCGACATCGGAGGGGCAGGCATCAGCCGGAGGGCAGGAGGACCCAGGACGGGAAGTGTCTTCCGTGTGGCAGCGGTTGGGCCACGCCATAGATGTGGAGCGGCAGCGGGCGGAAGAGGCACGGCTCACGATGGTCAGGGCGGAGAACTCCATGCGGAGGGCCCTGAGGCGGGCCGAGTGCCTCGAGGCAATCCGCAGGGAGTTGGAGGTGAACATGTCGTCGGCCCTGCAGACCCACGGGGCCATGGAGGAGGACCGCCTCCGGGACATTGAGCAGGAGTTTGATGATGCCCTGGCCCGGAACATCCCGAAGTGAGCCGTCGGACTAGCCCGCTGCCCTTGTAAATAGTTCTGTAGTTAGTGTTAGGTTTCCTTTGCTTTTTTATATTTTTTGAACCTTTTGGACAATGGGCCACATTTTTGTATATAGTTATTTTTTATTAGGTAGTCTTATTAGATAGGTTTCATTTCTTCTGTTGGGATCATGGACCCTGGATTGTTTATCTGTATATAGTTGACTGTTGGGATTTTTTTTTTCATTTTGATTTTACCCATGGAGCAATGGTTTTTGGCTTTAATTTTCCATTGGATTTACTTTTGTGAACTGTGACTTTGGACACCTTTCCTTTGGATTATGATTTGTGGTTTTATATTATTTTACGGACATGCTTTTTGTTTTTAATTCACACTTTCTTTTTTGATTCCATTTATGTTGCTTTTAATACATATTTTTTCATCATACTTCAATGTGTAGTATCGTCTCATTGATTTCATGCATGTCATGATATGGGTTTTGACATTCCCTGACACCCATTGTGTGTATGTGAGGGAGATGTGTTCATTTACATACTTGCCATTGGGGTTGTATCATGTAATTGGCAATTCTAAGTGGGTGGATGCAATACTTGGGTGGGTGTTTGGCATGTGGAGGCTGCCCATAAGGGCCAGGGATGTAGATTGTGATGACGTGTTGGCTGGGGGACATGTGTGGGGGCCTGCTGGCAGGTGCCCCTGACTGCTGGGGGGTGGGGGTGCTGGGAGACATGAGTTGGACATGAGTGGGGCCTGGTGGAGGGTGCCCCACAGTGCTGGGGGGTGGGGCTGAAGGGGGACATGAGTTGGACCTGAGTGGGGGCCTGCTGGCAGGTGCCCCTGACTGGTGGGGGGTTGGGGTGCAGGGAGACAGGAGTGGGGGCCTGGTGGAGGGTGCCCTGCACTGCTGGAGGGTGGGGGTGCAGGGAGACAGGAGTGGGGGCCTGCTGGCTGGTGGGGGGTGGGGGTGCAGGGAGACAGGAGTGGGGGTCTGGTGGAGGGTGCCCTGCACTGCTGGGGGGTGGGGGTGCAGGGAGACAGGAGTGGGGGCCTGCTGGCAGGTGCCCCTGACTGGTGGGGGGTGGGGGTGCAGGGAGACAGGAGTGGGGGCCTGGTGGAGGGTGCCCTGCACTGCTGGGGGGTAGGGGTGCAGGGAGACAGGAGTCGGGGCCTGGTGGAGGGTACCCCTGGATGCAGGGGGGTGGGGGTGCAGGGGGACAGGAGTGGGGGCCTGGTGGAGGGTGCCCCACAGTGCTGGAGGGTGAGGGTGCAGGGGGACATGAGTTGGACATGAGTGGGGGCCTGGTGGAGGGTGCCCCACAGTGCTGGGGGGTGGGGGTGCAGGGGGAAATGAGTTGGACCTGAGTGGGGCCTGGTGGAGGGTGCCCTGCACTGCTGGGGGTGGGAGTGCAGGGAGACAGGAGTGGGGGCCTGGTGGAGGGTGCCCTGCACTGCTGGGGGGTGGGGGTGTAGGGAGACAGGAGTTGGACCTGAGTGGGGGCCTGCTGGCAGGTGCCCCTGACTGGTGGGTGGTTGGTTTGCTGGGAGACATGAGTTGGACATGAGTGGGGGCCTGGTGGAGGGTGCCCCACAGTGCTGGGGTGTGGGGGCACAGGGGGACATGAGTTGGACATGAGTGGGGCCTGGTGGAGGGTGCCCTGCACTGCTGGGGGGTGGGGGTGCAGGGAGACATGAGTTGGATCTGAGTGGGGGCCTGCTGGCAGGTGCCCCTGACTGGTGGGTGGTTGGTTTGCTGGGAGACATGAGTTGGACATGAGTGGGGGCCTGGTGGAGGGTGCCCCACAGTGCTGGGGTGTGGGGGCGCAGGGGGACATGAGTTGGACATGAGTGGGGCCTGGTGGAGGGTGCCCTGCACTGCTGGGGGGTGGGGGTGCAGGGAGACATGAGTTGGACCTGAGTGGGGGCCTGCTGGCAGGTGCCCCTGACTGGTGGGGGGTGGTGGTGCAGGGAGACAGGAGTGGGGGCCTGGTGGAGGGTGCCCTGTACTGCTGGGGGGTGGGGGTGCAGGGAGACAGGAGTGGGGGCCTGGTGGAGGGTGCCCCTGGATGCAGGGGGTGGGGGTACAGGGGGACAGGAGTGGAGTCCTGGTGGAGGGTGCCCTGCACTGCTGGGGGGTGGGGGTGCAGGGAGACAGGAGTGGGGGTCTGGTGGATGGTGCCCTGCACTGCTGGGGGGGTGGGGGTGCAGGGATACAGGAGTTGGACCTGAGTGGGGGCCTGCTGCCAGGTGTCCCTGACTGGTGGGGGTGGGGGTGCTGGGAGACATGAGTTGGACATGAGTGGGGGCCTGGTGGAGGGTGCCCCACAGTGCTGGGGGTTGGGGGTGCAGGGGGACATGAGTTGGACATGAGTGGGGCCTGGTGGAGGGTGCCCTGCACTCCTGGGGGGGTGGGAGTGCAGGGAGACATGAGTTGGACCTGAGTGGGGGCCTGCTGGCAGGTGCCCCTGACTGGTGGGGGGTGGTGGTGCAGGGAGACAGGAGTGGGGGCCTGGTGGAGGGTGCCCCACAGTGCTGGGGGGTGGGGGTGCTGGGAGACTTGCGTTGGTGGGCAGTGGTGCAAGGTGACATGTGGGTTGGCTGGGGGGCATGGCCATGGTGAATGGGCTGCCTGCGGGACATGTGCAGGGTAGTTCCCTGTGGTGTGGGCCGCCTGCAGGGGCCGTGGAGGGTGTAGAGTGAACAGCTGGGAGGACCCACATGGCCGATTCACGTGTAGGACTCCACGGCATCCCCGGAATACACGTAGGCTGTTGGATTTGTGTGTGGAATTTCCTGCGCACCTTGGAATGCATGTACCCTGCTGAAATTGCGTGTGAAACTTCACGCGCAACCAGAAATACACACACCACAGACAATCGTGTGTGGAATTTCCCGCGCACCTTGGAATACACGTACCCTGCTGAAATCGCGTGTGGAACTTCCCCCGCACCCCGAAATACACATACACAGGGCAATCGCATGTGGAACTTCCCGCGCACCCCGAAATACACGTAACCAGGGCAATCGCATGTGGAACTTCCCGCGCACCCCGAAATACACGTAACCAGGGCAATCACGTGTGGAACTTCCCACGCACCCCGGAATACACGTACCCATTGCAATCGCATGTGGAACTTCACGTGAACCCCGTAATACACGTACCCTGCTGATAACGCATGTGGAAGTTCACGCAGAACCATAATACACGTACCCTGATGAATTTGCGTGTCAGACTACACGCGCACCCCTGAAATACACGTACCCAGGCGGATCGCACTGCTGGGGGGTGGGAGGGGTATTAGGCAGGAGTGGGGGCCTGGTGGAGGGTGCCCCTGGATGCTGGGGGGTGGGGTGCAGGGAGACAGGAGTGGGGGCCTGGTGGAAGGTGCCCCTGGATGCTGGGGGGGTGGGGGTGCAGGGGGACATGAGTTGGACATGAGTGGGGCCTGGTGGAGGGTGCCCTGCACTGCGGGGGTGTGGGGGTGCTGGGAGACATGAGTGGGGGCCTGGTGGAGGGTGCCCCTGGATGTTGGGTCGTGAGGGTGCTGGGAGACATGCGTTGTTGATCAGTGGTGCAAGGTGACTTGTGGGTTGGCTGGGGGGCATGCTCATGGTGGATGGGCTGCCTGCGGGACATGAGCAGGGGTGCAGGGTAGTCCCGTGGTGTGGGCTGCCTGCAAGGGCCATGGAGGGTGTAGAGGGAACACCTGGGAGGACCCACACGGACAATTCACATGTAGTACTCCGCACGCACCCCTGAAATACACGTGCCCTGATGGAATCGCGTGTGATACTTCCCGCGCACCCCGGAAATACACGTACCCTGCTGAATTTGCGTGTGATACTTACCGCGCACCCCTGGAATACACGTGCCCTGATGGATTTGCGTTTATTACTTCACGCGCACCCCTGATGCACACGTACCCAGGACATTCACGTGTGAAACTTCCCGCGAACCACTGAAATACACGTTCTCCGCTTGGCGTTTTCTGTTTGGCAGCCCTGTGGACTGGTCCAGGGTTAGCGCAGACATTTGCAATGAATTGGGAATTTTGATGGCTTTTCCTTGCGCGAGGGCGTTCTTGGGGGCATAACTGGCACTGCTGCAGGGTCGCTGCGCCACTCTGCGCCACGGCTGGTTTTGGAGGCTAAAATCCATGAATACGCTGTGCAATGAAATGGGTTTTTTCCCACGCGGCTGGCGCAGTGTATCGCACGGGGACACTGTGCGCCAACCGCGTGTGCCACTTTTGTGCGAAATTCTATGAATTACCGTCTATTAGGGGTGACAACCTCCGGAGGAGGTCATTCCCTATGAGACAGGGTGTGCCCTGTGGGGTGACGACTATGATCGGGTGTTTCACTATGTGTCACCCAATTTTGATCTCCAGATCCGCAGTCCCCTCAATGGGAATGTAATTTCCATCGAAGTTCTGGAGTTGTCCAGGAAGAGGTGTGAGGGGAATCTAGTGACTCTCCCCCCTTCCTGAATTGATTTTATCAAATGCCTTTTTGGAGCAAAGGCTGGCTTGGGATCCTGTATCCACCAGCGCTGAAAATGCACACTGGCCTTGTACCTTGATGAGGGCATAAAACCTGCCTTCTTTCTCCTCAAGGGGGCAAAGGAAATGTGCTTTTTTGGTCAGCTGGGCAGTTCATTTCTTTATTTTGAACTCTGTTTTCTGTGTCAGAGTTTGGGAATCTGCAAAGAAATTTGACAGCCTGAGATTTGGGGGATTTGGGAATCCCCCTTTTCCCCTAATTCTGTGCTGTCCCCCTTTTTTCTGGAGGCAGTCACTTGAACCGGTTTGGGGGAGGATCCCTCATTGATTTCAGAGCCATTGGGGTGACATTTCTGGGGTTCAGGGATTGGCGGTTCTGGGTCAACTCCCATACTTACCATGTCTAAGTTAGGGTCTTTTGGGACCCATTTTTCTTTGGCAGGAATGCCCCCGTCCTTGAAAGAGAAGACTTTCTTCCCTGAATCCTCCAGGGATTCTTCCCCGTCAAACTGGAGGATGCAGACTTCCTCCACAAAATGGGTCTTCTTTGTCCCTTGGTTTCTCCTACTTACCCTCTGTTCCCTAGGTTGCCATTTTTCAGGGTTAGGAGATTTGAGTTCAGGTTCAGAGGTTTCTAGGGGCTTTTCATGTGTAAGGAAGGAAGGAAGCTTCCTCTAGGTCTTTGCATCCCAGAGTGGCTCGGGTATTGAGGGTTTCCCTGGTATCCCTCCATTCTTGGTCTCCCTTCTTCCTGATTTGGGGGTCTAGACACTTGAAAGTGGGGAGAGAGAGGAGGCTTATTCTGAAAGTTGGGGTTTGTAGGGTATCTAGGGAAGAAACTTAAATTGGAGGGGGGAATATTACTGTCCTCCTGAGGGAAGTTTTGTGGCAAATTTGGAGGGAAGTTGGGAGGACAATTTCGTGGGGCCCTAGTTACCTGGTTGGATCACCCCCCTTGGGCCCGGGGAGTCCACATGTACCCCAAGATGGATCTGTTCCCCTTGTACCTTGGGCTAATGTAGTTGGCAGAGTCAAGTGACACATTTGTGTGGTACCCTGTCTGGCTACCACCTTCTTTGGACACTACAGAGGGTCTTCTCTGCCTCACATTTGGTTTGTTAGCGGGAGGTGTATTTGGAGCCCCCCCATTACTAGGTCCAAAATGGGGGTATTCTTCACCTCTGCCACCTTAGCAGCAGCAGAGGTGTTAGTTGGTTTGGGATTTTTGGGGGAATTCTTACTTTCCACAGGCATTTGGACCCCATAGATCCAGGTAGCTTGCTCTATTACCCAGTCACGGGTCCGTTCATTGTAGAAGTCCCGAACCAGTTGTGTCATTATGTTCTTAGGGAGGGCATGAAATAGGTATTTATGAACTCCCTACTGTTTGTGTGCGCCCGTATAGTGGTTTAGGCAAATGCCTGCTTCAGTTCTTGTACAAACTCCCTCAGTGCCTGATCCTTTCCGCACTACAGGTTGTAGGCTGCCTTTGCTGCCTCCTGGAGGTTGTGGTGCATGGAGAAGTGCTTCAAGATGGCCACCTAGTAGGTAGACCACCTTGCATGGTTTTGATCCTCCAGCCCAGCAAAGAAGCTGGAATATTCTGGGGAGAACGTCCACTTGGCAAACTCCATAGAATTATGTCATTTCTTTATACAAAATGACATCATCATCTGGTCATACAGCTCCAGATGCTCCCAGACTGAGTACTTGGCATTTTTGTGGTGAAGGGTCATAAAGTTTCTAATGGTTTTTATTAGTCTAATGGGGTCTTTTACCAGGGTTCTCTTCTGTTTGGCAGCCTTCTTTTTACGCTGCACCTGAGTCCATTCGCCCTCAGACTCAGAGCTGCTACCATTGGTGGTCCCATCCCTATCGTCTAGGCACTCCCTGATTCTTTGAGACTGGGAGTCTCTCCTAGAATGACGGGGTCTAGTCTCTTCTCGCCTGTTGTATTATGGGCTCCCTGGCTCAGTTACCTTGGACTCCCTTTTTTACACTCATCTGACTCCTCCCTTCTTCCAGAGTTGGTGGAGAAATCTCTCCACCTCCCTGAATGCGTGAAGGTTTTCAGGATGTTCTTTTGGGGCCTAAACTCAGACTCTCCTTTATCTGCAAAGTGGCCTTAACTCACACTGTGTTTGATGTAAAAGCTCAGATAGATTTTTCACAAAGGCTACACTTTCCTGGTACCTTTCTTCCATAACTCACATGTGGAAGTACATATATGCAGTGAGCTGGACCTTTTCAGTTTGCTCATCTTTGTTGTTCTGTGTCATATAAAACGCTGTCACTGCTTGGTGTAACAGGCCACTGTCCTGCCACACATCCATATTTATACAGGTCACCTCTTGCATCATCCTAGATCGCCAGGCTTCATGTTTTTATTCTGCCTATTCCCCTCTAATGAACAATTTGGATAGGAGGTTCTGTCTAGCCATGTTCATTTCCACAGTGCTCATTGTGAAAAGTGGTCTGCACCTAATGGGTTATCTATGCAAGGGCAAAATCTCCATCCTGCTCCTGTCTAGTTTATGCTCACAATATTTTATTTTAGATTCACTCAGCCCCACACCCAGGATACAATTTTGGCTGGCTTCTTCATAATGTAACACTGCTTACCATCCAATAAATGTAACAATACTTCAATGGGCTAGGCTGCTGTGCTACACTGTCACGTGTGGAAACAACTCTCTTTATCGCGGACTCAAGCCCACAAGTTGTCAAGATATATTATGCAGCACCAGCAAGTCAGGGATCTCATCCCTTGCAAATGAAGGTGGCGCACAATAAAATCACTTTTTATTTTAACAATCAGTTTCTTTTTTTATGGAGGACTCCAACCCATCTCGCACCCATCCTCCACCAGTACCCCTTGTCGCAATAGATCAGGAACCAGGCCAGTGTGTTGTCAATGAATACTTTATTAATGTATTATTTTAATATCAAATCTGAACAAATATATGACGATGACTGCAGCCACTAATGTTGTGGCAACACAAATGCACAAACTTCTAGAAAGTAACCAGGTTAAGATATAATGTGATGTTACTCTGAAAAGCAAGACAAAACAATTCAACTCAAAATTATTACAGGAAGGTTAAACACCCCACCCCCCCTGACACTCCACCCCCAAACAACAATTGGATTGAATCCCTTTGAATGGAAGGCAGTGGTAGGTGTAGGAATACAATGGACAAATCGGTTTTGGAATGGTGCCCACACACACAAGATGGGGAACCAGCAGAGAGGGGGAACTTTTGTTTTGGAGTACAATGGAAACATGGGTTTTCAATGATTGAATACTACTGCCATGGGACAGCACAAAGGGTACTTTGGGCTGCTTACCCTAGAAGACAAATAGGGCTTCAAAACAGACTAGCTAGCACACAATAGGAAACTCGATTTTTATACATGCAACATATAAAAATATAAAAAGGCAATGCAATTGAAAATTCGTTATCACCATACAGTAGGGAAAGATGGATAGATGAGGAAAAACGATTCTTAAAGGATGATGCAACATTTTTAGAGAAACGAAAATGTAAATCGCACATTTTTGCTGGGGCTGCAACTGACAGGCACGCTTACAACAATGAAGAAGGCACATAGGAGCCGCGGTTTTCAGTGAAAATGACAGGGGCACATAACAGGTAGATTCAGGGCAAAGGGATTACTCACAATTGAAAAACGGTTTGGGTTTAAGATGACAGATGCAAATGGGAATTCATTTTTTAAAACACCCAATTTACACACATGGGCAAATTTGTTTTAGCTCATAATGAATTCAGTTCTTTGGGGAAAGCACTTTATGACTATCTGATGACTCACAAGACACTGGGGGAGAGACATAGGTAATTTTGAATGCTAACTTTCTCAATCCCGTGAAATAATGTGGAAATTACTTGATTTACTGAACAAAATATGCTAGGGGTTTGCTCAAATGACGGAAGGTTCTTCAATGGGAAATGACATAAATGCAAGGGCAAACAAAGGATTTTCAGTGGGAACCACTACTAAAATATCCAAACAAGTGAAGTATTTTCAATGGGAAAAGGACTGAATTACACACACAAATGAAGGATTTTCAATGGGAACAATTACTACAATGCACAGATAAGTGGAACATTTTTCAATGGGAAAATGACTGAATTACACACACACAAATCTGATAGGGGTTTTCCATGGGGGAATCTCTGTGGCAATGCTGAAATATATAGGACTTATTGAATGTATTTCTGGGAGGTCTATACTTACAAGAAAAGGGCTTGATGGACGTCAAGGGGTGCCAGGGCTTCACTGCAGGGACCATCAAGGGGTCAGTCAAGGCTTCTCTCTGTCCTCCACAAAGGTCCTACTCCAGCTCACGACTTCTCTCCAAGATAGGCCCTGACCTGCAAGGGTGGATCCAGATTTTGGCAGCTGCACACCTCAAGATTTTTAGGGAGAGTGCTTCATTTGAGGTGGAGTGATCTCTTTGGAAGGCAAATTACATCACTGATTTGTCATCATTCTTGCAAAATTTATAGGGCAGTGGTCAAGGGTGCCCTCCCATCTGACGGCAGATAGGTCCAGAGAATGGGGGAGTGGTTTGAAAAGCCAGGGGAGGATACCCCATCCATCATTTGACTGGGACAATCGGGTGAGTCTGGATTTTGTGCAGGGAAATCTCATATTATGACAAATGTCCTTTCTCATCAAGTTATGCACATATGACAGCATTTTCAGACACTATATTTTCATGTGAATCAAATGATCCTACCTAGAACTTTGTTGGTTATTCTATGGCAGCGTTACAGTTTTTCCTCTTCTACTCCCCAACTATATTCCTGAAAAATCTGGCATTTGGCGGGAAGGATATTTATTGCCTGTTACACACTTTCTAAAATGTTTATGATTGTCACATTTGTGCAGGGGTCACAATCAATTTTTTTAGTATAACTGTTGGTATGTTTGTGTCAGCAAAATCATTTTCAGCCCACCAGATGTGGCTTGCGGACAGCTTTTCAGAAATCTGCACATGGATATTATGGATATTACACAATGAAAAGCATGTCTCCCAATTTTACACAAAGGGAAATCAACTCCCTCCACAAATCTGCACCCACCTTTGCCATGTGTGGCTGTGACGTCAAGAGGGGTCCTGTGTTGAGATTAGGCCACATTCCAAAAGCTTCAAAGCGTTAGCTGCCAGCTAAGCCAGGTTTTGTGGTGGCCTTAAGTGATTTCTGGTAATAAAACCTGGAGGGCAGGAGAATTCCTCCTGTCATCACCCTGGCAACGGGCTTGAAAAGCTGGTTTCACACTTGGAAGAAACGAAAACTTACTGGCAAGCAATTCCCTTAACCTTTCCTTCTCAGCTGAAATTGCCTTTTGAGCTTGCATTTTAATTTGACATGAATTCTGGAAATGCACTCTATTAACATATTAAAATATCACTGCAACGCTGTTCCCTGCCTACAGTGGTTACATGTGGTCAACATAGTTACACTTTTCAAGGCTTCGATGCACATCTTGTTTTACAAAGTGTTTATTAAAGGCAAACTCTCAATGTCTTTTGTAATCTTAGCCGTGGAAAAGCCATTCATTTGACTGCAGCAGTTTAACCCAGATCAGGTTCTCAACATGACAGGAACCAAACTCTTATGTTGATAGTTTTGCACACATTTTGAGGAGCATGTCTTTTACTGAAAAGGAAAGACGGATTCACACATTTTCTTTAATCTTTCTGCCGAAATGCATTCTGCTTCACAGTAACAGTAGCTCACAATACTGCCATCCCATGTAGGGATCTGTGAATGGTAGTTCTGGAGGATATTATTTCAGCTTTCTCATACTTTGGCAAATTATGCTATTGGTCTTTCTCTTCGATGAGGCAATGAACATTTTTAGGCATCTCCAAGAATGGACACCTAATTTTGCTGTTTTTCACTTTGCAATTGCACAGCCTCAATTTGCACATTACTCCAGTGCAGGCCTTTCATTTTGGGAAGCCCTCATATTGACTCCCGCCTTTGTTATGGGGGTCAAGGCTATTTCACGCCACAGGCTGAATTAAGGACATGCCTCAATTCTTCATGGACATCCAAAATTAAAGGCTCTTGAGGAGTTCATGTTTATTATTGCTCATACCAACTACCAAACAAAGTGCCTGCATTGGTCAGTTGAGTGCTAGCCACTGAGATCTGTCTTTGTGACGTGTATACATGGAATACCATAATGACAGGTTACTTATAGTGCTTTGGAACTGAAAAAGCTGTGGATAAAGAGAGAGGGAGACTGAGAGTTATAATCGCTTGATCCATTGCCTTTTATCAATGAGCTAGACCTCTTTTTGTCCTTGCCTTTATCATCGACAGAACATCTCAACAAAGTGGCATTCGCAGTGCGTAACAGAAAATGGCCTGAGTTCTGAAATTGGGTGATGGGCTAACCCTGCCCAGGCTACTGGGAGTTTCCCAGTGCATTGTTGGCAACCAGTATAAAAATCCAGTCAATTTTAAAATGAGAAAAAATGACATTTTTGTTACTTCGGTAAATTGGGCAATTTAAGTTGGTTGTGACTTTTGTAAGCCTTGCATGCCTGGAAGACAGTGTTGCATTTGCTCAATGATTTATTGGAAAGGGTTCACTAACACAAAGTAGAGGTATGCTACCTCAACATTCATGCACAATCCAGAACTTTACTTGCTGTATTTATCTTGGGATGAGGATACTTACATCTAGAAATTCAATAAGCTGTCGCCAGCAATATATGTGACAATACTGAAACAAAATGTATATTTGGTCAAAACTGTCATATGGCCTCTGTACCGCCTTCATGCAGTACATCAGTGCACCACATGCTATAACTTTCCCTAGCAATCCCCACTCAAAATATGGTAATGTTTTAAAATGTAGACATATATAAAAATATATTTTAACATTACCATAATTTGCACAAAGAAGCCATTAGATCATTTGAAATAATTAAGCTCTTTTATAACATAATATAAGCACTAATCTGTAAGACAGTCATTTGTTATTTATACATATAAATATATATAAAATAATTCTAAAAGTACTGTAATGAATTTTAAGCATTGCCAGTAAACACACAATTGTTTAGGAATCAAATGTTGGAAGCAATTATTCAAACAGTTCAAACAGATACACATACGATAGTCGTGTGATACCTGATGTATGTGAGAGAGTTTGAAGACGTGGCATTCACAATTTTGAATCAGTGTTCGCAAAGGCGAGGATAGAAATCCTTCAGGCATAACACAAAAATGAATACATATCCATCAACAAACTCCTCTCAGACCTAACAAGGAAAATACATTCAATGCTTCCAACCACATAAAAGAATAAGGCCCAAAATAGAAACTGATGTTGTAGGGAAACGTAAAAGAGAAATCAATACGGTCTGAATACTGTGAGAAGTGCCAGAATAATGCTCAGCTTCATTCATTACTTGCGTTTTTCTTTAAATTACCCCAAAAAAGAGGCACCTTGGGAATGGAGGTAATTACCTGCTCACTTGAGAGATGGCGCACTAAAAATGGCATGTATTTACTGCACGCTGTGAACGTTCCTTTGAATTACACAAGCAAAAATATAGTTTGAAGGCTCAAGGACTGGGTTCTGATCAACTTTCAGTGTCTGCTAAACACGATGACTATAAAATACATATTAGAACCTTAACCCTTTAATTGCAAAAATAAATATATGAGAAATGTTTGTTTGTTTGTTTTTATTATTTCTATAGCGCACCTTAACCCGGAGGTATCTGAGCGCATTCGGACTTTGCAAGTGTTACAGGTATATAGAAATTAAGCATAATACAGGAGACAATTACACCAAATATGCAATCATATCATAAGGGTGACATATAAGTACAGCAATGCACCTATTACAGGAGGCAATAACACATATATACAAATGAATCCTAGGGCGACAGGCAAGTACACTCCAATGTGCAAGACAAGGCTCAGCTTGATAAAAATAGATAAACATAGAAGAAAAATGAGTTTGCATTATTGAAAGGTACTATAAATGTAAGTGAACTTTTAAAAGCAAACCCTCTTGACATGTTATAAGATCAATTTACGTTTCTAATGGAGCACCTCTGTATTTAAATTTGGAGGAATGAAAAAAATGACATTGTTCAATTTGCAATGTGATTTGTATTTAGCATATGTTGAACCTAGAAGAGCGAAATCACTGTAAAGTATGGGTAAAGAACAGCTTCTATGCCATAAATATAACAAATGTAAACAAGATTTACATGTATAGGAAATCATTTGTTTGTTTCCTTTTCCATGCTGATTTCCTAAGGAACCTGACAATGAGCTGAACTCCAGTTTAACTCAGCCTTGTTGAGAGGTTGGTTTCAAGGCCCCAGTGATTGGCTTAGATCACGAGAAAACAGACCTATATAATTAAAACCATCAACAAAACCTATCATGGTTCCTATACTAATAACACTATCTGTTGAAGGCACACCCAAAAACAAACAAAATAGATTAAATGAAATACAAAATTGTGGCCTCTAACTGATAAAACCTAAACCCTTTGTATGGCAACCTGGCCTGTGAAAGCAAGACCCAGCTTCCAACTAATTATATTGCACTTAAGATCTGAACTTTCAACAAAGTCTTACAATAACATTTTCCAGATGGAGGCAAGAAAAGCTTTGCAAACAAAAGAAGCACTTACCAGCTGATACAGGTCAATCAATAACTGCAGGCAAGTTCAGGCCTGTTAGCACCCCCTAATTGGAAACAAAGAAATATAAACTAAGTGTTTAAAATTTAAATGTTAGATCCAAAACGCTATTTTGGATGCAACTCCATAAAAACCATATGACTTACCATCATGAGGAAAGGTGATTTGAGACCATGGGGATCTCCTCTACAAAATGGGTCTACATTCAATCTACTACTGTTTATTAATATTTGATAAAATTATATAAATTAATAATTCTATCTAAAATAATCACGTCGGGTTTCCCTGAATTCGTAGGAACTATGGCATACAGAACATATTTCATTTATGTGTCATGTTCCTATGAAACAATATGAAAACAATATGCTTTTGAAGTCAACACTGTCCAGATTGTGCAGCCCCCACCTTTTCCCATTTTCAGAAATATGATCAACCTACGAGGATTGGGGGTGTATAGTGTGGGAGTGGATGCCCATTATGCAAGCCAATGAAAACACTCGACCAATCAAAAAATGTGAGGTCATGATGATATTTTTCAGAAATAATTTCAGTTATACAGGTAGAAACACAATGGAAATGAGAGAGAGCTATGATTTTGAAAGCTGCCAAGAAGGGTAAGACATTTTTCAAATGGATGAGTTTGGATCTTGGATGATGTCTGAAGATATAAAGGCCTTGTCCATGAGAGAGCCTGGAGCAGATTGACATGAGGCAGACCTGCTTTCATAAAAGAGAGACAGAGACCAGAAGGGGCCAGCTGATTTTGAATTCTCTGAGAACACTTGAGAACACTTGAGGATCTCTAATGGCTCTGTATTTTAGAAGAACAATTCAAAAGTGAGTATGACGATTCCCCCAATCTAATTAGACATAGACTTGCTATATACATTTTGCTACTATGTCAAGATCTGGAGGGGTATCCACACCCTCTCCCCAACCACAGAAGCTGAGTGGAGTATGACCCTCCCACCTTGGTTGGCATAGGTCCCTGATTTTGACTAACAGATCACCACGAGGCAGCTAATGGGGGAAGAGGGTCAGGGAGAGGCTGTGGATAGGTAGGGCAGATACGAACATCAGAAAGAGGGTTTGGGTAGTGCAATTGGATAGTTAGAGGGAAGTACGGGTAAACTGTTGCCATGCCCCTTGCAACACACTTATGTACTTGGACACCAAAAAATTGCCAAAATCCTGTACCATGTCAAACCCCCGGAGAGTTATCAAATGCTAACATCCTGACACCAACATGTAGCTCTTATCAACATCACATAAGCACATGAATGTGTGAGAACATAAAGCATGAAATGGAACACATGCTCAGAGGTGCTGGCAACATGTAACAAACAATAAACAAATGGTAGCCACAAAACAATGATTACATTGAATCAGTAAAGGGGGCTTGTTCTACTACACCAGATCGCAGCAACCTGTGTATACTGCAGTGATTCTTGTTTGTGAAAGGTGACCACTGAAACAAACTTAATAGGCGCAAAGCAGTGCTCTGTTGCTTCACAGAATGAGTGTTAACGTATTCCCAACATGTCCCTGCATAGAGCATGCATTCAAAGGAAGGCCTCCATTTACATCACAAATATGGAGTATGGAGTGCTTATCATAGGCCTGGGGAACCTCACAAGCTTCCTCTGGCATGCTGATGGTGGAGGAGTGACTCAGCAGGTGGCAGTCTCCATGTTCTGGACTTCCGGACTTCCGAGTGAGCGAGGAACCTCTCGCCCGCATGAGCGCTTCAAACCGAAAGCATGTGCTCTGGGCTGAATTCCTTGCCTGTACCATGAAGAGATACAATAATCAGCACTCGGCATGTGCGTGGGTGGAGCTCATAAAAACCTGGTGGCACGTGCATGATGCACATTGCTGCTGGGCATCCTTGAAACTATGGTTCCCAACATGATTAGGGGGCCTCAGAGTACTGCACCTCCACGGTTTGTTGGCAAAACTCTGGTGGCTCCGGCCACAAAGACGGTGTGTGTGTCGTACCACCCCACAAACACTCACAACTATGGGCCTCATTAAGAGCATGGAGGTAATGAAAATAGGAAGGCGGAATGGTATTACCGGCATCGTTAACCGTCAACCCGCCAATACCACCACCGCCCGAACCGTGCCCCTTCATACCGGCATGCGCATGTACACGCGCCCCTTCGCGTAGGAAATACTGGGATGCCGGTAATAGGAGGCCATCACAACTTATGCGGGCATGCACTTACCGGCATCCCGAAGGCGGTATTTAGGGCATGCACGACGGCAGCTATACAGGCATCGCGGACCACCAGTAAATAGCGACCTGCAGTGAAGGCAACTGCCACAGGTGCACACAATCACCACAGGTGGAGTCAATATAGCCTGTCCCAGTATAAAAGGAGCACACCCGCACACCACACCCCTTCCCACACCAAAATGATACCACTAGATGTTGCAATCATGGGGTTGGAGGACATGCCTGTACTGCTACAACTACAGCAACAACAGCAACTACAACAACAACTACAGCCACAACAGGCAGCACAGAGGAGACGCAGGAGGAGAAGGAGGGTGAGACAGGCCCAGCAATTACTACCAGTGCAGCCAGTAGTACCTCGTAGGCAGCCACCAATCCCTTGCATCAGACCCACTCCCTTCAATCTAACCCCTGAGCAGATCCACACCTTATACCGGTTGGACCGGGACACCATCACCACCATTGTGGACATGATACATGACGACATCATCAGCCTTATTGAAATACGCACTGCCATCCCCATGCTACTAAAGGTGGTGTCTGTGCTCCACTTCCTGGCCACAGGCACCTACCAGCACACAGTGGGCCAGCTGCATGGTATATCACAACCACTCTTTTCATGCATGCTGACCCAAGTGCTGGAAGCCCTCTTGAAGCATGCTAGCACCCACATATCGCTACCACGGACTGCCCAGGAGCTTGCCGACACTAAAGTAGGCTTCCATGCACTGGCAGGCTGTTAGGCAGAATCCTGTGCAGTTCTCTTAGGGAGCACTACAGAAGATTAAGACTACAGCTATGAGCAATAAATTTCCTTTGGTATCAGTCTGTACCACAAAGATTTAGTTGGTAGCTGTGGCAAAGCAGTCAGACTTATCTCAAGAGGGAGATGAGCAGTCTTCAGGGTTTACACAATAGGGCTGCAGCACTTATGACACAAGGAAACAATGACCAAGGCTTTGTATTAAAAAGAATATATATATATTTATTTTACACACTTCTGGTTCAACACATTAATCACAATTAATAAAGCAAGTTAAAATCAGTCAATAAAAGTATACACAACTCCCTAGTTAAATTGTAGACAAGTTTGAGCAAGAGTGAAAACTGAGCAAAACGGCACAGTGAAAACCAATCACAAATGGCACTCTAGCAATTTCTCACAAGGGAGGGAAAGCACAAGTTATACAGGAATATCTTCTTACACACCCTAGCAACACTTCCCATAAGTTTGCGAACAAGTTTAGGCAAGGCAGTACTTTAGCATAGAGAATACTTAAATGAAAACTGAGCAAAATGGCACTTCACAAGTTTAAAAAGTGGGAAGGAAAAGGTTGTTATAAGAAGTAGGTGCACCAACACAGTTCTAGTTGAGAAGCAATCTAGAGAAGGCAGTTCTAAGAAATTTAGCCAGAGTCAATAGGCCTGTGCCAAAGTCAGTGGTACAGGGCAAAGGGCCCAGGAGCAAAATGTTCTTGTAGCTGCAGTCAAGTCTTTGGTTAACGATTTCGAAAAGGTGGATGCAGAAGGTGAAAGACAATGTTGAGAAGATAGGGGCGGCCAAACGCAACAGGTAGGTAAAGGATTTAAAACACCTTTAGCACTACCACGCGAAAAGGGCAGCCTGGCGGAACAATGTACCTTAATATGAAGAAGTGGCTCCTGCGGTGGCAGTTGTTCCTGGTAGTTCCTGAAGTTCAGGGTATCCAGCAGATGAAGAGAAGCTCTCGTCATGGAGGAAAGTTCGAGTTACTGCACGACCCATGGATGAAACCAGCCGCGGTGCTGCCCGACGAATAAAAGGTACGCTCCTTTAAATCGCGGTCCGGGTGGACGGGTGCCTGGCTATCCGGTCTCCGAGTACAGGGTACTGGCAATTCGACCAAGGCAGGTCCAGGAAGGCGATTGGCAAACTGGTTTGCCCCACCAGCTCAAGGGAAGAAGGCTCTTGCAGATGAAGATCTTCTCTCGTCGTGTGAAGAAAAGTGGTGAGACGCTGCAGCAGGGCTTCACCGGTGGTTCAGTTGTTGCAGGTGTCTTTGGTTTCTCTCCTCTTCGGCTTCTTATTTCCAGTGGCAACGTCTTGCTCTTCCAGTCCTCAGGACCCTGCTTTTATGCAAAAAGATCCCCATTCATACAGCCTAGCTGTCACTCACACAGTGGCGTGGTCATCTTGGCGGGAGACCCTCCAACCTATCAGGACAGAGTGCAACATGGGTTGCTGAGGCAACCTTGTCCAGGGGTCCTACTCCCCGTCCCACACAATGGACCCACCCCAGACTCAGTGGCGCCGAAAGGAGGGCTTCTTGGCAGACACCCGCCAAAAGGACGAACAAAGGATCCCTGACCTGGGTTAGGAGTTTAGAGAAAGACACGAGAAAGAAGTCATATTAAAGTTCTGGCAAATAAAACCTACCGGAGTAAAGTTAATATTAAAATACACCGGCAGTATGTTAGAAGCTGTCAGAAAATGTGGTAGCCTCGAACAATAGGAAAATCCTATAGGGAAATATTTGCGGTCGAATATTTACGGTAGTAACCACTACCACCGGCCAGAAACTTTTGAGAGAGGGACTGTACGGTACCCTCTCGAAAATGAACACCAGGGAAACACCTTTAACCCTTCCCAGTACCTCCATTTATTATGGGGCTGCTTATGCAATGTTCAGTTGAACTGAGATCAAAGAGCTCACAGATGAATGACACAAGAAGCGAAGCAGGCATCAACGAGGAAGAAGAGGAACTCGGGTGGCAGAAGGACAACGACCACAATGACTTGCAAAAAACCTTGTGGATCCCCGACTCAAGATCACGACAGCAGGTTAGGGAGTGTCCACAGGTGTATGATGGTAAGCCCTACTCGGTACACAAGCAGGACATTTCACCCAGGAAACCAAGGTGTGGGTTTTGGACTCTATAACAAAGAAGACGTGACCTCGATGCTCAAGTACATTGGACCGGCAAAGGGAAACCTTTGTGGGCCCTTAAAGAAGCCAGGTGGTCTGACCAACCAAACCTCTGTACTGCAACAAAAAAAAGGAAAAGATACTACGAGAATGCACTTGGAAAGGACCCTACGCATAAATGATGACCTCATACTTAACAGAGCAAATATGCTACAACTCTTTCATAGTGTGCCATCATTAACCCATATTTGTTCTAGCAATCTCCTTCTAATTGAATTCCCTAAGGAATCAAGGAAAGATAAGGTGGTGATCTACTTCTCGTCAGCAAAGATAAAGCAACTTTCGGTGAGGGAAACATCGCAATTATCCCTAATGGGTTTTTCATTAAAGAAATTAGATCCCTATGAGGCTGGCTCCAATGACCCAACAGAAGAAAACACATGAAGGGCTTTGAAGGGGCAACCACAACTGAAGAACAGACCCAACACCATCATGGCCAATGACAGGAAGCAGAAGACAACTGCTATTAAATGGGTTCATATGGAAGAGTCAACGAAGCCTGTGTACCTCCATATTGTGGGGGAACACACCCCTTTTACACAGGAGAGGAGGAACTTTGATGATGAAAGGTTGAACGTTGATGAAGAAGAAAGATGGGGCTGGCTAGCGGCTACTTTAGCGCCCCACTCAAAAAGGCCAAAAGCCTAGGGTAGAAGAGAAGCATTGAGATGTTATACTTAGGAGCTGGAATACTAGAGGATTTAAGCATCTCTTTGGTAAAGGGGATTTGTCCTTCGAGGAGTTTGATGTAGTCTGCTTTCAGGAGACTTGGCTAAGAGACGAGCCAATTCTTGAAGAATTTGTGATACACTTAAATCTGGCTACAAAAGGTTTGTTGGGATGCCCTATGGTGGGACTTCTAACAGTAATAAACAGCACCAGTGACCTGACGGAAATCTGGGTGAAGAATGTCTCACCTTTAATACATGTCGTGCTACTTAAAAGAACTAGTTTGCAGGATTCTAAAGAAAGGGCTATGCTAATTTGTAATTTGTACTAAAACGTTAACTCGATGATGGCAAAGAACTTCGTTCAACTGGTCATGAATAAGATTGACAATGCCAGGGTGATTAGGCCAGACCTGGACATCATTCGTTGTGGCAACCTCAATATTCACTGTTTTAATAACAGTTTGGTCCTGATAAAAGAAAAACGCACTTAACTCAGGAGAATCAACACTGAGCGGGTTAATATGGAGGAAAAATTACTCCTGAGAAACATCACATTAATAAATGGCTATACAGCGGTGGATATACCACTGACCCCACCTGGAAAAGGGGCAGAGAGACTCAGATCTTGTACTACATATTTCTCTCAGACAAACTCTGTGAGAACTTGAGGAGTATGGAGGTTGTGCAAACTACGCTTAGTGACCATAACATTTCGAAGATGTGCATCCCGGGTAGCTAAACTACTGAACCTATATGCAAGAAAGAAAGTATCAGCATAAACCCTGGCAGTCACAAACAGAGATTAATGTCTGGAAATCTAACTGTCATAACAGCCACACTCAAAGCCCCTTCAACGCATGCCAATCTAGATTACCTGATAAATCTGGTTCTATATATGGAAAAGAACGGTACGAGTAAGAAAAAAAATCTTTACTCACCGTCACTAGTTTGATTTGGTAGTATCTAAAAGGAAAAAACTGCTAAATTGTTTAAAAAGAGCTCACAGGATATCGCCAATGACAGCAACTTTGAATGCTCTTTAGAGAGGCAAACAACATCACAAAGACTGGTTAAAACAACACAAATATATCCTAATTTGAACAGCACGCTGAATATGTGCTAAAGGTAGTAGCCACAAAAACTCTGGCGAAATGTGGAGAATTTTCAACACAATGACTGCCCCTCAGCAGTCTTTAATGGCAAACCCAATTCTCGCAGGAGAGTGGGTAATCCACTTTTGCGCCCTTTTTACAAATCCAACAGTAGTTCAGTGGGCGGACAAGAAATGTATCTGTCTGCATGGAATTTTGAGACAGAAAAAGAAGACATTCTCAATTTAATAAAGTCATCCAGCAATTGTAGAGCAGTCGGACCGGGCGGTCTGACAAATGTTATCCTGAAGAAGAATCGTGAAAAATGGGCTACCTTTATTTATGAATTGTTCAATATAATCAATTTTAGGAAAAAATTCCTCCTTCTTGGACCACTTCAATTATAGTACCTATTTTCAAGAAAGGCGACAGGTCAACACCAGCAAATTCTATGCCGATCGCCCTTCTTGACGTCATTGGAAAGATATTTGCAGCACTTATCCTTAAAAATTTGATTAGATGCAGCATGGCAACATTTCATTTTGACCATTGGCAGGCCAGCTTTGCAAAGGGGGTTGGCACCTCATTGACTCTTTTCTTAATCAACCTTCTGAAGGCTAGATCCACTCTGAGGAACAGTAAACAAGTTTATATGGCATCAGTAAACCTGTCACAGTCATTTGACTCAGTGAATCGTTCAACCTTGTGGTCCAAATTAAAATCTTGGGGATGCCTGTTTGATCTACGTGAAGCTATAGAGGCACTCCACGCTGACACTTCCATAAGGTTGAATAAACTGGGTGACTTGATGGTTCCAATCGCCGCAGACATTGGCCTCAAACAAGGATGTCGCCTGACACTGGCAATATTCAATCTGAATATTTGAGACATGGAAAACGCAAACAGAAATATCAGATGCTTCCCGTCTCGCTTGTCTGGAATACCGGTGAGCAGGCTTCTGTACGCAGACGACGTGGTGATTATGGATCAAATACCAGTTGGCCTGCAACAACAACTGGCTGCCCTGACCTCCTATGTATCGGCAAATGGCTTGCAGATTAATGCAGCAAAATGTATCATTTTAATCCTCAGCAGGAAACTGGGCAGAAGAGCAAGGTCCACGGGCTGGTTCATAGAAGGCGCGAAGATCCCAGAGATAACTTCAATGATGTACCCGGGAATGTCAATAAACAACAGTACTATTGATGCTTACAGAGAGCAAACCTGAGTAGCAACATAAAAAATCTTGCTGCACACGTGAAAATCATTAGATTTCGTCACTGTAAGTTCTCAATTGTCCCAGTGATTATTTTTTACTGGATGAAAGTCATGCCCATTTTGACATATGGTGCTGAAGCTTTGTTCTTATTGTCTTGTAAGGTGTGGTCAATCCTGGAAGGTTTGTTTTGGAGATATGTCCTCTCTCTGCCCAACTCCACGCCAACGGTGATAATCAGGAAAGACCTGCTGTTGTGCTGAAACTCTTTTTTCTGAATGACAAAAGAATCTCCGGAAGGGACGACTTCTTCCCTTTGGTTAATGGGACCAACTAACCCGGAGACGAACTCCACTGGACCATCTTCCCCGACTGGCTGTACTTCTTTGCTGCTGCAGGAACCGAGTGCCAGGGGTTGAGAAATCTGTAGTCGAGTGCAACGTCTGAAAGCCAGCCAGAAGCTCCAGGAGTCTCCCCAGGACCCTCCAGAAGATGGATGACCAGAGCTTGAGTCCCCTCACCAGAGTGCAGGACTCAAGGAGTGAAGGAAGGCCAACAAGTGTCCAAGATCAGCGGTGGTGCTGTTTACCGAGCACTGAAACCGCAAAGTGCTACTGATCTGTAAAATGCCCGTAGCTGCTGCTGACCTCCAAATTGCTTCCGCAGGAATCCTCCAGAAGTCCTCCCTCTTGTCCCCACGACAGAGGCCCAGGAACCCAGGTTCTGCATCACTGCAACCAGACAGAAGCCAGCTGGACCACTCTTCTTCTAACCAAAGGTACTGTTCCGACTTGGTGTACTTACCTCAGTGTCTAGCTTTGCTCTTCTCAGTTGAGAGTTGCAGTAGCTACTTTGCTAGAATTGATTTCAGCTCTACCCATCAGAAGTGTAACAGCTTGTGACCCTACTGTGATTTCTCTTCAACAAACGCTCTAACTTTGTGCAAGACTTTGTTATCTAAGAAGTGCCCCAGCTCCATAAACTGTGCTCAAATTGACTTTGGCTGTCCTGGCTCCCTGCAGACTCTTCTAGTCCACTTGACTTTGATATTTACTGTCCCTCAGAGGTAATATCTTGGTTTTAAACTATTATTGCTGGGAAAGGTTTTTGTCTAGACTTCATTGGAAGATTTGAGTGCTCACATGCTCTGAGAACCTGTTTAACCTTTTTCCTTCCCTCAACCTTCCCTTTCTACAAACCTCAGAATCTACAAAGTGTGCTAGTGATCTATAAATGCCATTACTGTCCTAGTTAGTCAAGTCACCTCTGGGTGTAGAACGTGTGTAAAAAGCATCTCTAAAGAGTATCTACAGGCTTTGTGTTGATTCTGGAAAAGTATTTTAAAGTATATTTGATTGTTACATATATTGCCCTTTTTAAGAAATGCTTATTTAAAAACTGATGTTAAATAAATAAATAACTATTTATAACAAAACCTTGAGTGTAAGTGTTACTTGGCTACTTGCATTTGCGAATTTCATTGCTGCAGCTCTAAAGCTCACATGTACCCCTCTTGAGATAAGCCTGGCTGCTCAGTCACTCTACCAGCTTGTGTAATAAAGGCCTATACCAAACGTTGGGTCACCAAATACCAAGAGGACAAGTGTGTGTAGTCTCCCACAGGGTTACTACATCAATTCTTGCCTAAGAGTGGGAAATTAGATAACGTGTGCAGTGCCAGCCATATGTGGAAAACAAAATCATGACCATTCAAAGGAGTAAAAACAACTGGCGCCAATGAAATAGATCTCTGAGTGAAGACCCATGGATAAGTGCAGAAAGTTGCTGCACCCAGTGGGTTACAAGTAGGGAACAAAGGTAGCATAGATGGGGTGGGGGTGATTGGAGGATTGGGGCATGGGGGTGTTCCAAGGTGAGAGAAAAGAAATAGACCTGCCATTACCAGCCACTGCCATTGCATTGTCTGCAATTGAAATGCCAACATTCCGATATCCCTTTCAACTTTGCATTTTGCATTAGGTGAGGCTGTGCAAGCTCACCTGACAGATTTATTACAGTCAGAAAAGCAGAGCAACATTTCGAAGTGTGAGCTTTATAACGGAGAAGAAACTGTTGGTGATATGATGCAGGGGAGGAGGTTGCACACATACAGTTTTTGGAGCATGTCGCACATCAAAACAGTTGAACTTGCAACTTTTGCCTCACCAGAAGCCGTAGGCACACCAACAAATGTGCCTGTAGATACCTTTGGTAAAATTGGAGCAAATTGATTATATTTATATATATATATATATATATATATATATATATATATATATATATATATATATATATATATATATATATATACACATATATATATATATATATATATATATATATATATATATATAAAATGCTTAGGTATGTTTCCGTACTCAGCTGATGCAATTCATCAATGTTAGGTTGTCCTCTGCTGTCCAAATGGCAAAGTGCACATCTGTGTTCCTTTTTCCTTTAACAACAGCTATCATTTTAACAAAGAGAATAAGCACAGTTCTGCATGGTCGCCTTCACCTTCCGCTATCGCAAACATTCAGAATAATTTTAAGTTACTTCTTTCCACCCCCACGTCTCTTTACAGAGGGAACAGTGGTTCCAGTGTCAATGAACACTTAATTACCAGCACAACGCTGCAGTCTCTGAAGAGCAAAACGCTGTAGGATGAATGCCTCCTCACAAGCTAAAACTGAAAGTGGGTACTGTAATTATGCTAAAACGCATTCTTATGCCATCACATGGACTCAGCAATGGAACAAGGTTGACAATTATGCGTCTACAAAGACACATCATAGAGGCCTGTGTAATTGGTGGAACTTAAATACTGTTCTTATACTGCACATACCTCTCATTCATCTGATAGAAATATGCCTTTCAAATCTAAAAGAAGACTGTTACCTATATGTTTAGCCTTTTTAATGACCATTAATAAGTCCTAGGAACCTATGTCTCCTACCTGGAAGCAATCAGTGGTAATCTGATATTTAAGAAGGGGGACAGATGTGACCCTTTGAATTACCGACCGATATTGAGCTTTACGATCTGCTAGAATGGTGTATGTTATGCCAGAAATGGCTAGTAAACACAGACAGTGTGGCACTGTAGTGCAGATGTAGAGCCAGCTTCAGCATTGCAAGATTACAAAATCTGCCAATAGGCACGCCCACATAAGTTGTGTGGGTAAACCTGCTTCTATGTCAGTGAAAAATGTTGCTGCTTGTTATTCCATGTGTCAAAAAATGTCTTCCATGAACAGCCTCTTAGTCTCTGCCATTTAAAAAAAATGCTGTCAGTCTGAATTTTTTGTTTGCTCTGACAGGTGCTTGAGAACTAGCATCCAGTGGAGACTGAGGGCATGATACTCCCGAAAGAGGACAGTGCATTGAAAGAAATAGTGTGCAATGGCCTCCACCTTCACTAGTGGTCAGATATAGTATAGTGCTTACAATATTGCACCTACACCCACAGCCAGAGAGCAAAGTGATCACCTGGAATTTGCAAGTAGTAGTATTATGCATATAGGCAATATGCGTCTGGTGTATTTCCCTCGAAATGCGAGTGACATGGCTCCTTGCTGTTTGAGGTGGATGTTCAGTTAAGGCAGGGCACTTAGATTGAAAGACCAAAGAAATATCGAGGCTTAGTACCACCAAAATGAAATACGCCAATCACGAGTTCAGAGATACATGTATTATTTATTTCTGTACAGATAGCTATCTGACTCCCAACACTTCGCAGTGTGTACCAGCAGACAACATGAGGGGAGAGAGAACTGGACATTACAAAGCATGCATGTTTCATACACAGTCCTGGTTACATCGTCCAGCCCTTCTCCAAGTTAACAATTTACTAGGGTTCTTACCCAGTTCACATGACAAATACAGCAATGTTGTCTTCAAAAACTTGAGATGTTTTTCTGTACACAAAATACAATGGTAACATTGGTTCTCCAGCTTAAAGTAAGTCCAATTTCAAGAAACAAACACAATGGGTTTCTGCAAAGGCACACGGTTTTAGTTGTTCAGCATTCAGTTCCACTGTTTGAACAAGGATGAAGCTATTGGTGCAGACAACATCTAAATTGCAGTTCAGTTCAGCTCCAAGGTTTCTTAGTGCAGGACAAACATTCTGCTTTCGGAAGCCTCAACATTTTGACATAGTCCAGAGTTCATTTTGCTCAGCTTGAGCCAAAAACACAGTTTAACATGAAACAGAAAACAGGAGTTTAATCAAAATGGCGGATGATTCTAAAATGGCGGCAAAGTCAGCTTCATTTAGGTTCATTTGAACGCGGTTTTCAGTGTGATGCGAGTGTGCTTAGGCCATTGTTCATTATCAGGTGGTATGTATGTGAAATATGGTTTTACAAGATGCCACGTGGAGTGGCATGCACATACTTATTTCTTTAGCATTTCATAGTTTTCAAAGGTGCCCTACCATTAACTAGTCAGTGCTTCTTGAAGTGCATGGAACATTTTTGCTAGGTAAGAACACTAATAGTTCCTGACAGGTTTCTTTTCATTGAAGTGATTTTAACTTAATTTGTGTATGTCTGTAAATCCCAGTCTTCTGTAGATCCTACATGTCCAGCAAACTATCACCCGATTTCTATCACTCCTTTCCTGGGTAAACTCCTGGAAAAGCTGGCCATCTCCCAGCTTACCCTCCACATTGAATCTGTTGGCTTCCTCTATTACCATCAGTCTGGCTTCAGATCAGCCAGCGGCATGGAAACTGCTCTCCTGAACACACATGAAGATCTGCTCTCTAACCTCGACTCCAGCTCTCCCTCTGTTCTCATCCTCCTTGACCATTCCTCTGCTTTCGTCATTGTCATTCATACCACAGTGATCAACAGACTCCATGTGAACCTGGGCATCATAGATCAGGCCCTGGCGTAGCTTACCTCCTTCTTCCTGGACCTTCCCTCCAAGGTCCAACGTGGGTCCTTTCTCTCCACCACCTCTCTCTCTCCACATGTGGCATCCCCCAGGGCTCTATCCTCTCACCCTGGCTCTTCAATGTCTATCTGGCCCCTCTGACCCACCTGATCTCCACCTTCTCCTCTAACTTTCAATGTTATGCAGATGACACTCAGCACTCTTTCAGGCTTCCCTCAGCCTCCTCTCCTCCCTCGCTCATTCCTAACTGTCTATTCATGATTCAGGATTGGTGCGCCTCCAATGATCTTTGCCTTAATGCCAGTAAGACAGAGCTCCTTCCCACTTTCCCTCTCTCACTCTGGCCGCCCTCCTTGGGTCCTCTACCCTCGCCTTCCTGTGAGGCAAAAAACCTTGCCATCATCTTCGACTCCACCCTCTCCTTTTCTCCTCACATCACAGACCTTGACAAAAAGGCCCACTTCCAGGTGCACTTCCTAAGAGATATTCTACCTTTCCTCACTTTCTCCCAGAAGCTCACTGTCTGCAGAGCCCTGGTTCTCTCCAGACTGGACTACTGCAACAGCCTCTTCCTCAACCTGCCTACCTCTACTCTTCAACCCCTGGAACTAATTCAGGACAGGACTGCGAGGCACTTGCTAAACGTTCACCTCTGCAGATGCCTCCCTCTAGAACAGCCTCCATGCCCCTCTCAGACTTGAGCCGGATCACCTGAAGTTCTGGAAGCAGCTCAGAGCCCTCCTTTTCACCTCCGCCTTCTCTCTCTTGCTCCCTTGCTAACTTACCTTTATGCTGTGCTGTCTGGTTGCTTGGTTCCCTCAGAGTCCCACTGGGTACCAGGCTCCTCCACGACCAGTCTTCCTTGCACTGCCTCCAGCCTACCGAGCTCGTGGGGCTGTAACTGTAACCCCTACAGCCCCCATGCCTCCTGCACATAACTAGAGCCACCCTGCCCTGGCTGCACTTACTCAGAGCAATGCTGTCCTGATCACATTTCCCCCTTTTCCTCTCCCTTGCACTTCCCCCTCTCCTTCCCCTTGCACTTCTATTGTCGCACTTGCACAATCCGAATGACACAAGGTCTAGTGGGATCGTTTTCTTGTCCTCCATATGTCCCCCCTCCCTGTTGTTTGCCCACAAAATGCATTTAGTTCATAATAACATGCAATTGTGTCATGCTGTCTTCGATGGTTCAAATTGAGCTCAAGTGTAAACACACAAAGATGGCAACAGAACATAACAATTGAACAGATAACAAAATGTAATTGATAACGATTAACTGCACCCTTGCATGACCACTGAATTGTGTCACACACAATGATTGGCTGCATTTTCACTCTACTCCATGTTGCTCATTCCGCAAACATGCATAAGTCAAGCGAAGAAATTCAATGCATCACTTCTTACTCTGCACCCTGTATGGAAGTCCTCCACCAAGGACATGTTTGTCTCCTGGTTATCCTTCACGAGCTCTATGATTTCAGCCGGATCTAGCACTTTTCTCCAAATGAC
Source organism: Ambystoma mexicanum (assembly GCF_040938575.1). Lineage (NCBI taxonomy): Eukaryota > Metazoa > Chordata > Amphibia > Caudata > Ambystomatidae > Ambystoma > Ambystoma mexicanum. Next base: position 62,768,280 of record NC_090928.1, read on the forward strand.
TTGTTTGTGAAGCCTGCAACAAAGGAATAAAACCGGCTCACTTTTACAGGCGCATCAAGAGGAACAAATACAGTTTGGAAAAGATGAAAAGTGTGCAGCCATACTGACTGTAACCAAAAGAAGAGCAACACAGCGCAGCAAACAAGTGGAGTGAAGCACCAAACAGAAGTGCAATGTGTTCATGTGCAAAATAAGATTTAATAAACCCCAGAAGTGGCAGCGAAATTAAGAGCATACTGGTGGCCTCGTGCATCATCATGAATGGCAGTTAGCATGGTGACCAAGGGCTGTAAAGTGGGTGAGTCCTCTGATATACTGAATTGGCAGAAACAGAATTGCCAGCATCCTGTGAAAGTGTTATCTTCAGGGCGTGTGAGAAGTAACAGCATCAGCGCCCAGAGGCCAGATGCGTGGCCAGAGAGAACTGCAGGGAAGGGAACAAGACAGACCGGAAGGCAAGGGGGGTTCAGCTCGGACAGGGGGGGGGGTAGAAAGGGTGGGGAAGCATGGCTGGTAGATCCTGTTTACATTTTCTAGGAGTGTAGAGGGGACAGAGAGATGGTCGCAATAGGGAAAGCGTGGTGCCGTTCAAAGAGCATCCAAGACAGTCTTACTGACAGTAGGATGACCCTGAACCATCTTGCTCTTGTTTACTAAAAGTGGTGAGGGGGGGGGAACCATACGCTTTCTTTAAAGTGGGTAATTTTAGCATTGTGTAGTCTTAAGTCTTCTTTTAAGAGTTCCAAAATGTACAAATATCACCTCTTAACGGGGGCAGTACAGTGGGCCACACTATAATTCTGCAGAGCTATGTTTGATCGAGCAGCTGTAGGTGGCCAAGATGTCCCCTCTGCATAGATGCTGACATGTCTCTAAGACCTATCACAAAATAGTTGGCATTTCAAATGTACAGTTATTTAAAAAAAATATGTTGTGAGGGAATAATTCAAAACTTAATTATACAGTTATCCCTCACTCAGATTCACATAGTATTCATCCTTCCTTAACCTTGAAACCCCAACCTTCTAGATGTCCCATCAAAACTATTAACTGTATGTACATGCTTTTCATGGAAGTTATGTGGGTGGTTGAATTGTCAACTTCATCTACAGAAAGAAGGAAGAGCTTAGCCGGGTCTGTGGCTCAGTGGACTAATGCATCCACTACAGGGACCTTTGTTTGATCTAATGGTCACAGGTTTAAATCCCAGCAGGTCCACTCAGCCCTTCATCTTTCTGAGGTCGATAAAAGGAGTACCATTAAGTTGGGCAACATTAAACATCCGTTATTAGCTATAAGATGCCCCTCTGGGGATGAACGTGCGCTTTACAGATGCACCTGTTATGTTATGTCATGCCACAGAATCGAACATAAGCAAAACACCAACTTTTCAACTAGACCTTAAAATATTCAACCTACCTGTTCAGGGAACAGAAAATTGTTCATCCAGTCACATCCTGCAAAAGACCTGGGGCTACGCTAATGTCTGGACTGCCGGTACTCAGGGATAGCTAGCCTTTTGGTTGTAGATCATGAACTTCTATTGGGGTCTACAACCAAAAGACATGGGGCAATAGCCCTCTCAGCCCTCCCCACCCAACCTAGCAACTCCCCTGGTTTGGATTCATATAAAAGTTAGGGCGAAGACATGCTTTCAGGGTTCCTTTCACAATAAAGCAAACGCGTTTTATTTTACATATCATTAAAAAAAGTGATTTTCGGTCGAGCAATCACATTTCTTGAAGATTGCCCTGTTTATGTAAATCACAGTTTCAGCTAATTGGAGTTTCCAAGGAAACCTCATTCACTTCCCAGATTAAAGACGCAGAGGAAAACCTGCTCGCACTAATTTGACGTTTCACCAGAGACATCAATCTATCTACAAAACATATAATCTATTTACAGAAAAAGGGACAGAAAACATGTCCTCCTCATGTCATATGGCTTAGTTTATATTGATGACTCGATATTGCAAATTCGTTCACTCAGAGTATTTAGGATTTTATGCTTTCTGTTATTCGAATGTACTCTGTATGAGAGTGCCATTGCAGCAAAGTAGCAGAAAATATGCTACAATGCATGCCCACGTATAGATAGGTTACATCATGGGTAACCCTGCATTAAGGTCCAATAAAGCCTTCAAGGGGTTCGCATGGCATGAGAAATCACAAGGCCGAATGGTCGGTAGTTTGTAAATGTCACTCGAAATCCGAGATGGCATTATTGGCCCATGAAACAAATTGTGTCGTTTTTTATATCATGTGTTAAAACATATATAAGCTTATTAATGGTTTAAATCTTTTATTCAAGAGAATGCTCTGAAAAAAGTAGTCCAATGTGTGATATAAATATATATATATATATAACAAATAAGTGAAACCTTACTGTTGAAGTAACCTTATGGTTGAAACACAAAACAAAAAATAACGTAGAAGCTATGCTTTCGAAATAAGCCATAATTCACCCACCACTCTGCACTGCTTATGAAGCCACCTTTGACATCACACCTGACATCACAAACGAGGTCACCCATGACTTGACTGAGACAACACACGTGACTTTCTCATAGCTGTCCATTGAATATGAATACCTTCTATATAAACAAATGTGTAAATGTGTAAACCCCTCAATATTACATTGTTTTATTGTCTATTATTTAACATCCAAGAACATTAGTCCTGGGTTGGGTGCTTTGGGAGATCCTGTGTCACCCCTTGTCATTGTTTTCCAAGGAAACGTACCAAAATGTCACCCTCATGTGTGCACACCCACAGTCACTGCGACTTTGGGGGCACACAAAATACTGACTCCCATTACTGCGCCCAAGCAGAGCTAGGTTTGCGGGGGCATCCCCAGCTCTCCTTGGGGAGACAGGATGCATGTGGAACAAGAAAGTAAAAAAACAAAAGCACCTGCAGTGTTGCATTAGCTCTGACCCACACAAGTGGGAGGAACCAACGCAGCAGGGATAGCGGAGAGTCGGCAGTGTACACAGAGTGTGCTGCCGTGAAGGTAAGTGGGGTCGGGGAGTCAGGTAGGGATATGCAGGGTTGGGGTAAAATCATCTATTTGATAACTGTGCCATGCCGTAATTGGCATCAACATTTTCCTCGGCGCAGTTACAGGCAGCACAGTGATCACATAGATTCTTGTTCAATCATTTACAGATATGTCTCACTGCTCATGATTGTGTATCATGGCTTATGAGTTCACGAGCTGGCACATTGCTTGTGACCCCAAAAAGCCAATGTTTTCATCCAACAGCACTGGTTAGGGGTAACAGACCCCATTTGTCAACTGTGGACAACCATGACATCGGTCGCTGTAACAAACGTTATCTATGGTTGCTGTCAGCGTGTTGATGGAAGCATTCACAAACTACTTGGAATGGGCTTTGATATTGTTAGCAAAGTACCTACATTGCTACTAGCTCCTGTTTCAGATTAGCCCAATCAGGAGCACATTCTAGCACGCTCCATGCTCCAGACTTGCCTTCTGGACTGCAATCTAGAAGCATCCTTTAAGGAAACCACTTGAGGAGCAGTCTTAGGGACTGTTTGATGCTGAGTGAGTAGTTGTACATTGATTTGAATCCGTTTTTGGCCTGTCCGAAGTCCACGGACAGTCGCTCAGTCCGCTGACTCTGTGGCTATCATGTTGGGGTCAGTATGTTGTAAGGGACATGTAGAAAAATGAAGGGTATCCTGGTTAAAACCCATGACATCACGAAACATTTTCACTAATCAAAAACTTTGTAATTCACTGAAAAAAAGTTGTTAAAAGGGTCTTTATGTCTAATTTGCACGAATAAAAATCTACGAATTTCAACAACAAAAAGTTTGTTAAAGTGACATTATGGTTACGTTGCAAAAATAAAATCCTACAAAATTCAATTTAAAAGCATTGTTAAAGTGACATTCTGGTTATGTTTCACTAATAAAAACCTATCAAATTCAGTGAAAAAACATTGGTAAAGGGACGTTATAGTGAAGTTGCACTAATAAAAACCTAACAAATTGAATGTAAAAAGTTTGATAAAGGGATATTATGGTTACAAGTAAAATTGAAAAACCCCCAAAATTCGCCAGTTATGGTAAGGTATGCAACCATGACTTTGCACCACCACTGTGCACTGCTTAGACTAACACCCACTACATCAAAGATGACATGTCAATGATCACGTCCTTACAAAGGGTTCTGTTTAAAATGCTGGTAAAAAGGTGTTACGGGTGATTGTGAGATCTATGCAAAACTACTTAACATATGAACAAGTGTACTTATGCAAAGAAAACATTATATTACAGTGTTCTTCTGAATAGAGGAAGCTAATCATACATACACATAAGAAATGGCTGCAGCATACACTGTAGAAGTTGAATGTTTGTATTCTGCAAATTTTGCTTTGTGAAATCATGAAAGATATCCTTGCAGAGTTTTCAGTAATGTTAAGCATGGAATTCATAGGTAATATGGCAAGACCTAGTACATATGTGTCTTAGTACAAACAATACATAGAAGGACCCACAATGCATATTGGAGGCATATATTGGCATACTACAGTACAGAAGACAGAAACAGTATGAATACAAAATTTCAAAAACATTACAGTTCATTATAAAGTACTCGTATGAATTGTGTGTACATGGCCTGGTTATTGCCTTCATCTGTGCACCATGAGCTGGCTGACACCAAACCCTAACCCAAGCACTTCTACAATATACAGGAAGGTTAACGTCTTCTGCAAATATCGCAACCATTTCATTTAAACATTTCTACAGTCAGTAATCAAAACCAAGTGGCCCAGATTTCTGAGGTGATGAGTGATGTCTTCAATGAAAATCATCATGTCATCTTTGATGCTGTGGGTGTTAGTCTCAGCAGTGCACAGTGGTGGTGCGAGTTATGGTTGCTTACCTTACCACAACTGTCGAATTCCTGGGGGTTTTACTTGCAACCATAATATCCCTTTAAAAACGTTTCCCATTGAATTTGTTAGGTTTTTATTAGTGCAACTTAACCGTAATGTCCCTTTAACACATTTTTTTCACTGAATTCGATAGGTTGTTATTACTGCAACTTAACCATAATGTCCCTTTAACAAAAATGTTTCACTCAATATATTTGTATTCACTAAACAAATTTTGTTAAAGGGACATTATGGTTAAGTTGTGCTAATAAAAACCTATGAAATTCAATGAAAAAACTTTGTTAAAGGGATGTTATGGTTACAAGTAAAATTGAAAAACCTCAGAAATTCACCAGTTATGGTAAGCTAAGCAACCATAACTCGCACCACCACCGTGCACTGCTAAGACTAACACCCAGGACATCAAAGATGACATCACAAATGTCATTGATGACATCATTGATGACATCACATATCTGGGCCACTTGATTTTGTTCACTGACATATCTAGGCCGGGTGGTTTTGTTCACTACCAGTCAGAATATTAAAAATCAAAAGATGCTATATATCTGGACATCAACCTTGTCATAACTTTGCAATCGGGTCCGTGCTTCGCAGTCAGTTCAGAGTTGGACTTTCTACTGATCTAGGAAGTTTCAAGCACAAAATGTACCCTTGCACACCTCCTCAACCTATTCTTACTCATTATCAATTAACAATCTAGTGGAAAGCACATACTTGGGCGAATATTAGCAAAACTGCTATTTATCTTAAAAATGGCATCAGCTACTGCCATCCCTCCTCCCCAGCAGTCACCAACACCACCAGCTGGAGGACCTACACAACAAAAAAAGCGCCGTACTTCCAAAGAAAATGAAGAGGACCAAGAAGATTAGGAAGTGCCTACCTCTAGCACCCAGAGAAAATCATGGGTGTGGCAGTTCTTTACCACTGTTGGGAATCTACCAAAGGCTAAAGCTACCTAAGTGAAATGCACTGAGTGCAAGTCACGGACTACCTGGACAGCACTCCTATGGGACCACCTCCATGCGCCGCCACACTCAATCCAACCACTGCAATGCTGTCAGAAAGGTGGGTCCTTTCTTAGCAAGTAGTAGGCTGTCTTCCTCCACCTCATCTTTCTCAACCAATACGGTAAGCACAACAGCCTATTTCTGTGGGACACAAAATACCACCATCTACCTTGCATGCAATAAAAGAGGCTATTGATCCATATCTTTCAAAGACAACAGTCCTCTGTACATACTGCAACACACCACTCTGCAGAGGGGAGCAATTTCGAAGTACCTTTGAAGCTGTAATCACGGAGCATGAGAAACACAGCCCCTACCTTAGATGTAACACATGTGCAACATCTTCCCCTGTCCACCTCCCCCTCCATATTAGTGCTTGGTGCATCTTGCCCTCATTTTGCTCCCCACCATTCTCTCTTACCTCTCCTGTCAAAAGAAAAATATCAAAAAACAACAAAAAAGGGTTCCTTTAGGAACCACCTTTGACAGTAAAAAAATAGAACTAAAAAAAGAATCTTATAGACTCCATCTACTTTACATTTCTCAGTAAAGTAAATAGACTCAATAAGATTTTCCAACATTTCCATTAGCATTTTGTGTTATGCTAATGGGAATAATGTGGCATTCATCCCCTGTTCCAGGGACTGGAACGGGGGATAACGGCCTGGCAGCCCAAGTTATTGGCCCATGAGAAGCGAGGGTAGATAACAAAGGCTCTGAACTGTTATCCGCCATTCCAGCCCCTGCAATGAGGGATGAAGGCCATTAGCAACCCCGGGTTGCCAAAGCAGTAACCCGGGTGCTAAAAAAAAGGATTTTCCTGCCTACAGCGAGATGCACGCGGCGTCCTGCTGTAGGAAGGGAACTCCTTTTCTATGATGGCCACCATGGAAAGGAAAGGCGGGGCTCCGTAAAGAGACCCTCTTTCCTATCCATGGTGGCTTGCAGAAGGCAAAGAGAGAAGCCTATGACCATATTAAGCTTCTACTCACCAACTGCTACTTAACATTGTTTTACAAATATTTTCCTTCTACCTATCCCTTACTTATCCCAAAAAACTGTACACAATGCTCCTATAGATGCACAGATGCATTGTGCAGTGAGAGAAGTGCATAGATAGAAGGGGCAGTATGGCTGGGCAAGTGCTCATGAGAAGCCTGGAGGGAAATGCCAAGGTATGCCAAGGTGGGACGCCACTGAGTAACTATTGGAGCAGAGGAGTCCCAATGGTGGGATGCATCCTAACCATAATATACCTTTAACAAACTTTTTTCCTCTCAATTTAATAGATTTTTATAAGTGAAAATGTTTCGTGGTGTTACATCACTGTATATAAGTTATTTATAATCCCTTTTTTCACATATATGAAAGATCTATAAATCTCCATTAAGAAACATATCTTTTAGAATGCTTGCTCGTTAACACATATGCGCCCAATACCGATTCCCCGAATTCATAGACACAGTAACCGCCATCCTCACGAGATATGTGGAAATCCCCATCATTTGGGGAGTAGACATGAATCTTATACTTGACAACATCCTGGATAGAACGACCACTACCTGTCAGGGCACAACTCGGGCAGCCATGCGCCTCCCCAAGCAAATGAGCTCCCTGAATCTACACGATGTGAGGAGAACGCTCCATCCTCAAGACAGAGATTACACCTTCTACTCAACGGCACACAATAGTTCTTTGAGAATAGATATGTTCTTCCTTTCAGGGTGCCGGGTGGGCAGGGTTTCAGATGTCAAGATCCTTCCACGCACGCTCTCTGATCACTCCCCTGTGCTACTCCAGATCCGAATGGGTAATACACTAGCAGACCGGCCCGCCTGGCGCTTTAAATCTGAGGCTCTGTCTGATGTTGTCTTCAAGGCGGAGATTCTTGCAGACATAAACACGTTCTTTGAGAATAACAACACGCTTGACACACCCGCAGGGACCCGCTGGGAGGAATTTAAAGTGTACATCAGAGGGATGTGTATCTCAAAGGAGGTCGGGGTCCTCAAATCCATACGGCAGTCCTTAAACAATTCCGAAGCCTAGCTTAAAACCCTAGAACAAGAGTACGCCTCCACACCATCTCCGGCAACTCTAGCAAAGATTAGAACAGAACTAGAATTATTTGAGTCCCATGCCCTAAGCGAGGTGTGATACTATGCATGTCCCGGCGAGGGAGATAGACCCGGAAGGACCCTGGCTAGGTTGGTGCGTGCTGAGGGTGGCAGGACCCGAAAAGACAGCATCATCGATGACCATGGCTCGAGACACTGGTCGGACCAGGCCATCATTGACACTTTTGCACATTTTTACACCAAGCTATATGGCCCCCAGCCGGAACACACTGCCCCTGACCTTGACCTTCTGCTAGACAGCATCCCTATGACCCTCATTTCCCATGACACTAGGGAGCAACTGGAAGCCCCGTTCACTTTAGATGAGATAGTCTGGGTAATCTCAAACCGCCCTAAGAATAAGGCCCCGGGCCCAGATGGGCTCACATCTGAGTTCTACCAAGAACATGCGGCCATTTTAGCACCCATATTACACAAGGTCTGGATAGAATCACTCCGATTAATATTTGCACCCAAGCAAGGGCCTTCAACCACATCTCGAAGGTAGTGGGGGCCCGGCGTTTCCAGCATTGTAATATGCATCTCTGGGCGACAATTGCGCTTACATTTAAAAATGTTGACATTTTTCCCACATTTTCCCCCGTCCACATTCCGAACAACATAGCAAATGGATCCGGGTTTACTGGGGACCCAATTATTTCCCAGTAAACCCAGTAAGTGCCGTAGAGCTTCCATCCTTAAGGGAAGCTCTAATAACAGTCCTCCCCAAACCAGGGAAACCCCCAGATGAATGCGGATCCTACAGGCCCTTATCGCTCATCAACACGGACATGAAAATATTTGCAAAAATTATCGCTAACAGGTTCCTACCATTCATGCCCCATTTAATCCATGCCGACCAAAGTGGATTCGTCCCCGGTCGTTCTACAGCACTTAATATCCGTCGTCTATTCAATGTAATGTCCAGGATAGATCCAAAGGTGGATGCTGTGGCGGTCACACTGGCATCCAACATGGTCTCATGGCAATACCTGTGGGCCGTGCTAGAGAAAATGGGTGTAGGGCCACATATGATCTCCTATATTAAATTACTATATGCAGGACCATCGGCCATGGTGCTCGTTAACTCCACTATCTCCTCCCCCTTCACGCTGCACAGAGGCACTCGCCAGGGTTGTCCATTCTCCCCCATCCTTTTCGCGCTCGCTATCGAGCCCATGGCAGACCACGTCAGGGACCGTCACACCTGCAAGGGTGTTCGCCTTCAGGACACACCAGAAATCATCTCGCTGTACGCCGATTATGTGCTCCTATACGTCAGAAACCCCTCCACATACCTAGACCCGATCATCCGAGACATAACCAAGATAGGCACATATTCTGGCTTCACCGTCAACTATTCCAAATCAGAAATATTCCCTCTCACTAAAGCAACCCAGCAACCATCTTGTGAATTTCCCCTACGCTGGTCCCCAGATGGCATCAGATACCTGGGTGTGCAAGTCTCGCTGACCACAACCTCACTGCTGGCAGACAATTACGAGTCTACAGCACATCTCATTGAATCCAAGATGCTTAAGTGGCGCAATCTCCCACTGTCCATGGCGGGTAGATTGTCCCTAATAAAGATGATCGCGGTCCCCAGGCTCCTATATATCTTCGCTAATGTACCAGTGTGGCCCGGGAAGCAATACTTCAAACGGCTCCACTCGGCTTGCGCCCATTTCTTCTGGCATTCCAGAGCTGTCCGCAAAAAGTGGCAACATATGACCCCACCCTACGAAAAAGGTGGTTTTGCAGCCCCAGACTTAGCATTATACTGGCACGCGGCACAGGCCCAACATGCCACGCACTGGTACACACACTTGAACCCGCCCCCTCATGTCAAGCTAGAGAGACTGACATGGGATGGGACCAACATTATGACCCTACTATTACACCGTACATTCCAGTCAGAAGCCCCGTCTGTCCCCGTGGCCACCACGATCAGAGCATGGAAAAGCATTCTGCATTCCAAACAAGAACAGTATCCATACTATAAGTGGCTTACCATGTGGCAGTTTCCGGGACTCTCCCCAACACATGATCAACAGTTATTGCGTCACTGAGAAAACCTGGGGTACCGCGCCCTAACTGACCTATTCCCTGATGGCAAATTTATCACCCCCCAGACATGGCGGCCTGGATATTCCAACTCAGCGATGGAACTACTACAATACTTCAGGCTGAGGGCGGCGGTCCGGGCGATGTGGCCCTCCTACCCAGACGAGCCCCCAGACTCACCAGAACTCCAATACATTGCAAACTCTGCAAGGGGGCAGGAGCATAATATCCTCCCTGTATAAAATTCAACTGGGGAAACTAGAGAATACATCCTTCAAGTTGCGGGAGGCATGGGCCAAAGAGTTGGACACAGAAATAAACAAAGCAATGTGGAACAAGATGTGTGCACACACGCGCAGAGTCTCCCTCAATGCCAGATTCCGCTGCATACAATACAAACATCTCAACAGGCATAGAGTAGCGATATTTACACATACCCCGACCCACACATGCCCTAAATGTAAATCTGAAGAGGCCGATCATTCACACATATTCCGGTCCTTCTCCGGCGTTGAAGCCATTTTGGATAGAAGTAACAGAAGCGCTCTCTGAAATAATTGGGTCCCCAGTAAACCCAGATCCATTTGCTATGTTGTTCGGAATGTGGACGGGGGAAAATGTGGGAAAAATGTCAACATTTTTAAATGTAAGCGCAATTGTCACCCAGAGATGCATATTACAATGCTGGAAACGCCAGGCCCCCACTACCTTCGAGATGTGGTTGAAGGCCCTTGCTTGGGTGCAAATATGTGAGGAGATGTACATCGGATCTCTGCCCACTCCATCCCGTCCCAAAAACATGTGGACCGAGTTCAGCACTTACCTGAACAATAGAGACGGGGTTGAGTGGAGATCCACCCCTTTGCCTGAGCCGTCCAGCTCACCACAAGCACTGACTGCTTAGCCCCCCTTTGTGCTGTCAGCTCTTCCCCTCTCTAACTTGAACTGCTTTATGTAGTATGATGCAATGCCGAAATGCCATACTGTGATGCTTGTTTATCTCTGTGTATTCTCTGCTGTACCTGTCTTGCCTTTCTGCCGATAAACAAATGTTTAAAAAAAAAAAAAAGAAACATATCTTTTGCAACAAGGGGCAGCTACGGACAGGCAAGTGGTCAAGAGAACCCAGGAGGGAAAAGCCAAGTTATGGCAGGCTGGGATGCCTCTGGGTAACTACTGGAGCAGAGAAGTCCCAAAGGTGGTATGCATCTTAACCATAACATCCCTTTAACAAAGATTTGTCTGTCAATTGAATAGATTTTCATAAGTGAAACTATTTCATGGTCTTATCCTTGTATATAAGTTATTAATAATTCCTCTTTTCACATATATGAAAGAACTGTAAAGCTCATTTAAAACACTTATATTTTGCAACACATACTTATGTCTGTTGTTATCAGCAGTGCATGCTGGGGATGGAAATCATTGTTCAATTGCCTACGGCATAAGGTTCCACCATTACCCCAGCTGAACCAAACTACCCCTATTATTCACTGCACCTACCCTGCATCCTAGTTCAGTGTCCACTACACCATAATAATGTAGCCAATGGCCAGTGCTCATGGCTTGCAACCATGGCCAGTCTCCAAATCCATAGGGCATTGTCTTTGGCCATGCTGCATTCCCCAATAAGCAAATCAGAGTACACATTTGCATTTGCAGAGGGCCAGGCACGCTACCCAGAAACCAAATGTATATTATTAGATTTCTACTTACATTCTTACACTTTGGAAAAATAAAACATAAGAGATGTTTCCAAAAACATGCCTGCAAGTCCTTGCTAATGCTCGTCATGCAAGTTTGTTGTAATCTAGTCCACCACTTCAGGCTGTAACCACAAGCAGAATATGTTTTCCCATTCAAACCTACCATTTCAGCCATGCTGCATGCCCAAATAGGCAAATTATAGTACACATTTCTCCTTGCTGACTGCCAGGCCAATTGCCCAGACACCAAAGTAATTTCACTGTGTTGTGTACTTCCTATTTATACTTTTCTTTTTAAACACAGAAAACAGTGCTCTCCAGTTCTTGCTGACCCTCCTCGGGCATATTTGCTGCAATCCCATCCAGCACTTCAACCTTTACCGACAAGCACATTGTTTTCCCCTTTCAAACCTATCCCAAAAATCTTTACCACATAGCTGGTCCCTGATGTACATGGCCACTTTAACTCCACTGGTCATCCCTCGTTATTATGGCCAATAGCCAGATTGTCCAGGTCATGACTTTATGCTATGACACAGACAATCTGGCCACTAGCCATGGCCACAGGCTATACCTCAGTCACCAAAGGTATATCACTATTTTGTGTACCTACATTATGACACAAACACATTTGCAAAACCATGCTTTCAGGTCCTTGCCAATGCTCCTTACACGAGTTTGGTGGAAATCCGCCCATGTTGTATTTTTTCAAAAGTGTCAAAATGTACATACATGCAATAGTCATATAACTTAGCCTCACTTGACAAAATCCATTCAGGCTTTGCACAAACATTCAAGGTTGAGTCTATAATCTTTCTGAAAACGTGTGTCCACATTCGTCAAACGGCAACAAAGTTATAAGCCATCTAAAAATGTTGAGGCCCCCTCTATAATGTTACCCCGTCTTGACAAATCCCATAAAACTTTACAAAAACATTTATATCTAGATCTTTAATAGCTTTGCATACCATTTTGCAGATTTATCACATGGCACCATATTTATAAGCTTTTTCTATAATTTGGGACCCCCTCTAATTTTGATGCCTCTTGACAAAACAGCACCACACTTTGCAAAACCATTCAGTATAAGATCTAGAATGAAATTCAAAAATATCATGCAGTTTCATTGAGTGGCTCCAAAGTTAAAAGCCATGCAAAAACTGCTTTTCACCAACCCTATAATGCACAAATAGGTATAGATGCCCCTGAACATCTGAGATGTTTGCGGACATCACCGGACTGCCCTGGACTGTTTGCAGCCAACGGGGAAGAAAAAATGCCTGCTTTTTGGCTTTTTAAGCCCATATCCCATCTCCTCCTCATCACCCTCACCTCCCCAGACATAGTTTCTTTAGTTTGACAAGTGCGATGCTGTGTTTTTAATATGTTTTTACTGCATTGTTCATGGACAACTGGCACAGTCTGCAAAACCAAAATGGTGGACATTTCCACAAAACTGACACACCTAACGCTTTTCACCATCCAATCACCAGGCATGTCCGATGTTTGCGGACCTCGAGTTACCCTCTGGACCAATCAGAGGCATGTCCGCGGAATGAATAGGGAAGTGAGTCTGCGGACTGAATCCAGATATCACTAAATCTTTTTACCTACCTTTTGGCTGTTTTAAAAATACTTCTGGACGGATTTACACAAAATTTACAAAAGCATGCTTTCAGGACCAAGTCTCCACTCCTGCCGCAAATTTGGTGAAAATACGTCCAGCGGTTTGGGCTGTAGGCATGAGCAAAATTTTTTCCATTGTGTCTAAGGGAAAAAACACACATTTTGGGCCCCTGTATAACCTTGCACTCCCTTGACAAAACCTCACAAAACTTCACAGAATTGTTCTAACAGGGCCATATACCTTTTTTTGCAAAGTGTTGTGAGGATTCGTTCAGGGGGGGCGAAGTTATGAGCCACCCAAAATATGCTCTTCCTGTAGGTTGAGCAACTTAACCATAACTACAGGGCCGTTTCCACAGGCCGTCTAATGCGCATCTTACTAAGCTAAAAAAAATAGCATAAGTAAAACTAAATTTACTAAGCTCAAAAGAAATAGGGTAAGTAAAACATCCATAAAAAAAAAAAACTTACATTCTTATTTAAGCTATTTATTTAGTATAGTAAATCAGCCACACTTATATACGAGGGACTGACCGATTAAGCTAAATGAAATTGTGTAAGTTAAACTAAATTTGCTAAACTCAAAATACAGAAAACATATTTGAAGAATATAAAATCCATTTGTTAAATTCCAAAGAGGTTATAAGTGGTTCCAGAGAATTATAAGCATAGGGCACTTTACTAAGTGCATGAGATAAATACTTACAAGAATAATGCTTTGCTCAATTGTTTCCAATAGGAGAGGGAGAATGATTAGATGATAGATCATTACACAAATCATTGTCTGAATATTGAACAAGTTGCATATGTTCAGTAGATCCTAGATTTACAATTAATCATGAACATGTGATGCTGTCATGTCATGCAGATTAGGCCCATCTGTATGACCCCCTGCAACTTTGATCGAAAGCAGTTTTAGCTGTCTACTGCTCTCCAATATTGTCGCACCCATGTCTTCCACCAAGATGGCAGGCATTTCACCTTAAAGTATGGATGAACCGCACTTGCTTCACGGGGCAACGCTTCAGGTTGTCCCTGATATTAGGCGTGTGTTTCCTTCACCTTGCTTCATTTGGTGAGTTATTTCTTGCAATTATCACACGTTTGCATTCCTCCCTGGTTTCTTCCTTCCTGTCTGCCACCCTTGCTATTTTCCTTCTCCTTCTTATTCCATAAGCCTTTCCTCTCCTGCTGATTAGGCGGAATGGAGTACCCGAACATCTGCTAAGCCGAATTCTTTGCCTGCCTTGATTGAGATTCTTTGAGTATCCATCAAGGGATTCCCCCATTTTAGGACCTGTATTTTGGAAAGCCCCCCCTGAGCCCCTTTACAGTCACCTTGTACCCACCCTTGTAGGCTGATTTCTTACAGGACATTTATGACAGTTTCACTTACTGTAAGAAAGTGTATTATATGAAGTTGCACATAATCTTAATACAGGAAAACATTATTGCAACATTATAGCATCAACATTATTTCAAAAAGTTGAAGCTAAAGATCAGGTTTTAGAAAGTAGAACAAGAAACATTTTAGCAAATTTGGGAGGAACAAGAAAATACCTGTATAGGCATGTACCTGAATTAAATTATATGTAGCATAACCATGGACCACAAATATGGTTTAAACTTTATGTTGCACAAAGTATGCACTGGAAGGACTAATTGACTTTTTACAAGAAGCAAATGCACATAAAGATACCATTAACTGTTTAACTCCAAAGGAACATTATGCTTTCATCCAGTAAACCTTTCAAGACATTTCCATCATCATTTTCTTGTCATCTTAAACTTTATTTTACAGTCACAATCTCTTTTATGTAAAGTAACACGCTACTTCTGCGGAATAGAATACCAAGCTCAGGGATCACCTCATATACAGACAGTTTTATGGGTTGAGGGTGCTCCACATTCCAGAAAAGATACTTCAAAAGCAGTCAGCAACTTAATTGAAAATTATTGCATGCACAATTCCAAATCCCAAAAAAGACATCATTTAAATGATAAATGACTTTGTATTCAAAATCACAAAATGCACATGTTATTGTAAAACAATATACAAAACAAATGAGCCCTTTTACCAAGGATATCAATTTACCATTGCTGGAAGGCAGCATAAAGACACAATGATTAATGGTCACCTGTTAGCAAGGAGACACAATGTTAAGTGAACAACTCCCAAAGATCTTAGGAAATATAGTGAGATTCTAAAATCATTCACATTAATGACTATTCCTCCACAAGTTTAAGTATGTGGAATTCAAACATTGATATATAATTTGTTGCAGACAGTTTATGGCTGTAAAACAATACATAACCTTATACATCACTAAAGCTGAAAAATGTCAACGGCAAGATGTTCGGGAACAAATTACAAGTGAGAAGTCACTATCAGCAAGTTTAATTTATTTATGTGTTAAAACTCTTTCTCATTGTAACTGTGGCAATGCCAAGCAACTGATAGATTAATTAGAACACACCTTTATGGTAAAGGTGTAGACGTGAATTAATCTTAGATAGCCTGAACGCAGATGTAATGTTTTAAAGCTTTGCCATCAAAAGTTAGCAGTCATTAATCCAGACAGTTAATACATAGTACACAAATGTTGTGCTTCCCAGCCACTATCCAAGATGATAACACCATTTAAATAATATATATTTTTATGACATTTGAAATATTATTATGATTGTGAAGGTGTACAAGAGAATACTGAAAAGGATACTTTACAAGTAAAACTACTGATGGTTGCTTAATAAAATATACACAACATACTTTACAAACCGGACTAGCAAAAGATTCCCAAGATGATGATCAAAGATGATGATCAAATGCAAATTCTAATGAAATTGACTATCTTGGACAACTGCTACAAAGACATGAAGCTCAAATGAGCAATACAGGATGTACTTTCTGCAATGTAACAAGATAACAAACAAATAAATACTTTAGAACTACTAGTTAGAATTGTAAATTCTCAAGAAAAGAAATATTTAATGAATGTGTTGGTAACATTGACAAACAGCATTTATGCAAAATCCCAGTTTGTTAGTGTATGGACTTTAAACATACATTCGTATGTTTTAATGGCGAAGCATGTACCAGAAAGTATTTTTAATTAAAGTAATATCTAACTTTGTGTGAGAAGCATTTCATAATCCTTTGACGTATGTTATAACTGTTCCTATTTGCTGGTTTCTATGGTTATAATACTGTTGGTATAACACTACATTAACTATTTACCAGTAGGGCACGATGAGAAATTGCAATAGGAAAAATGTTGTTTTGACCCTGCTGAAGAAGTTGCTAACTTTTAAAATAAAATGAACATATTGTTAATTGAGGAAATCTGCATGGTTTCCAACATTATAGTTGAAGTTATCTTTCATGAGATACAAGATATTTTAAAACTTTTTGATGAGATTTTTGATGAGAAACATATTAGTTGATGACATGCTACAGTTAAAACCAGTTAATGTATAACCTGTTTTAAGACTCTTAAAATAAAGGATAGTGTTTTAACAATTAGAAGTATAGGCAATACCAATGTATGGAGTTCATTGTCATATTTTGAATTCATTGAAAATATGAGACAGAGTGAAGATATTGAATATGGCAAAATATGTAAAGAAATACAAATTGAACAAATCACAGACAAAACTGTTAGAAAATTACAAACAAGACTTATTCAAGTTGTGTGTGGAAATGAAATAACTCAAGAAGAATTATATAGTGTATTAGTAAAAGAAGGAAATACGAGGATATGTCTTATGCCCACTTTAGTGAACTATGATATCATTAAGTACCAAGAGGCAGAACATTCCACAAAATGATTACAGGAGTTACAACCTTCTGTTTTCAGAATTGCTGGCCTTGTTGGTTGTTTAAAAGTTTGAGTAAATGCAAGAATTATATTTAAAAGAAATGTATATGTAGAAAAGTGCTTAGTCAACGGAGTGTACATGGTTTTAATAAACATGTCTGCGACCTATTTATTGAACATCTTGTAATAAAGTTTGCTGATATTAAAGTAGTTCAAGAAATGAAAATAGTCTGTTCTCAACTGTTAGAAGACATTTATGTTATATGTAATTTCCACTAACCCCTTTATATGAAGTAACAATATATGCATATCAAGTGCTAAGTTTGGACACAGCATTAGTAGATATTGGATAAAAGGTTTTCACAGATGGAATGAGCTACTTAGCTTTATCCAGAGTATGAGCAAAAAAGATCCTACTTTTAATAAATATTCATGTACCCAAAGTTACAGCTAATATTTGCATGCAAAAAAAGAATGCAATAGATTGTATTCAAGGTATTCAAAACATTTACCAACCATGGATGTACCAATTAAATGTAAAACCGTTACAACCAAAGTGAAATCCAACCTCTTAAAATTAAAAGAAATTAGTCATAATGTGGAAACTAAACTTAAGGTACTATATACACTCGCAATAACAAGTACTTTAAACAATAAAAAACAATTATAAAATTCCCTTCCAGGTTTTACAAATGATACTGGAGTAAACATGTATGCAAATATAGATTAACTCTTAAAGATAGTCCCTTTGATACAAGAAATTACAAATAAAAGCCAAAATAGTTGTTTTATTTCATCTGTGCAATTAATTATTAAAGATATTAATAAAAACGGAGCTAGCGCTCAAAGTTGTACTTTAATACTTGTAGAAATAGATCAAATATTGCATCAAACATATTTCACAAACACTGGGCAACAAGATACCAATGAAATATTGCTGTCAATATTTCAAATATTAATTGCAGCAGGTATACATGTTTACAAAAATGTTGTTATACATTATTTCAATATAAAAGTGCAACTGTTGTAGTTTTTGTCAAGTGCAACTTGTTAATAATGAAAATATTCTACTTTTACATATTTTAATGATCCAATGCAAGTATATGTTCACGAACAGCCTTACAGAAGCCACGTGTACACGATGTGAACAACCAATTGAACAAAGTATTCAAGTTACATATTGTTCATACTACCTTGTCCTTATATTACTAAGATATAGAACAGATGGTGTAAAACTAAATACTTGAATGACACATTTGACCAGTTCTCAAGTGTCTATTTGTAAAACCCATTACAAAACGGTAAGTATAATGTATCACATTGGGAACTCCACAAACAGTGGGCACTACATAATGCAGGCAAGGCAACATTCTTCTTGGTAGGAATGTAATGATAATTAACAAATGACTAAAAAAATAAGACTGCAATGCAATTTAGAAAAATCCATACATTATTTTATTAAAAAGGCAACATGTACTTTAAAAGTAATTATAACATGTATGTATGTATACATTTACATACTTCCACATTCTCTGGCAATTCTTTTTTTATATCTTGTGCAATACAAGTATGCATATTGTCACAAGTACAGTAAAATAAAACTTTAATTGGTTGTTTTTCTAAATATCATTTACATTAATCTTGCACAACTGAAATGTTTGCAATTGTAAATGTGGCTCTTTTATTCAGACTCATTCTCAAAGGTTCTAATTAACTTTGGAGATAGGAAATGGCTCTAAGGTCAGATGTGGAGGACATACAATTTACATAATGACATGTACAAATTTAATACAGACTTATTTTTTAAAATACTACAAAAATGTAATTGCCACCTTCACATTGTACACACATATTTTATTAAAACAACAAATAATTAAACATAATGACACAAGACACTGCATAATATGTTGAGTAATGTAAAAGAAACAAAATGTACAATGTTACAATAATAACCGTTTACACTTTATAAAACTAAAGAATCATTATTATTTTATTTTTTCTACAAAACTTTAAGGTTAAACCAACAAAAAGTTAAAGTCTACAGCATTAGAAATACATACTGGGGTACACCAGAAAAAGGAGTCAGACTCAAGGACATTACTTTATGGTGTTTATTTAACTTATAAATAAATAAAAATGCCCATGTATCCCTATTGCTAAGGGGTATTTCCCTACCTAGCAACTAAACTAAAGGTGCTCCTCTTTTGTCAAAAGAATAATAGTCCTCAGTCCAATAACCTATTCACTATCTGGCCCTACTACTTTAAGAAAATAACAAAAAATGAAGTCAGAGCAGTATTCCCTGGGCTCAGGCTTTGTCAGATCAGTATTTCTCAGATCTCTCCGGTTTTCTGCTGAAGTTCAGGTCACAGTTCCAATTTTCTTCATTTTTAACAGTTCATCAAAGAAACTTCCCTGTGTATTTCTTTAGGTCCTGCAGACAAAAAAACAAGTATTGGTGTACCCCTCCCTCTATTGTGCAGACCCAACAGCCTTATCAGGAAGATGTACAGTTCAAGGACAGACACTGCACTGTACCTCTAATTTAAGTCAGTTCATAACGTCTGTTTATTCAAGGACAAGTATTGTGATATACATCTACAATTCAACAAACATTGAGAACATGTAACCACAACACAAAGTGGTATACATATTTCCCACATAACATTTTCATAACGAGTAGCAACAATTCTAAAAAATGTTTTAAAATGGAAAGCCCGACATATTTTGTCTAATCGTTAAGGTGCATAAGTGCAGAAAAAGTTATAAGAACGGTGGGGTTAGTACAGTAAAGTGCTTATTTAGCAGAGCAACAGATTTATGAAAGTTGATCTTATTCATACACATCGGGATCTGTATACACAATCACCCTAACATGTACATTACTTAGTAGGTCGATATCTATCTAAATATTCTGTACACAGTAATTTTTCTACCAGTGTTAACATGGAGTTGTGTATGCCTGCCTCTCCCTGCAGTCAAGTTATTATTTTCACTCTGCATCTCTGAAGGAAGTATTATATGGTCGACCATATTTAGGTCCCTCAAGGAAAATGTTCAAAGCTTTATACAAATCAAATGTCTTAAATTATTTAAGTGAAGGGATTACTCCCTTAATCCGTCCCCACCAATTTGGCTACTTTCTTTTTACTGATTTTATAAAAAAAAAGGGCTGCCAAGTTTCTGTGGTTCCTGTTCTTCATTTGACTGATTGAACCCTCGAGATTCCATTTTACTTGTGTGCTGTAAAGTTCCACCTATCTCAATAGAGCTCTCCAGGCCCCTCTTGCCCTTTCTCTTTCTTAGCTCTTGGGTTTGTTTCTTGGGCCTCTGACAATGTCCAATCCTCTAGGGCTCATGTTACCCTCCCGGATATTGTCTTTGGGGGTCTGACTGACCCATCTGCAGTGTTATTCCACTTGCTCTTCTTTCTCCTTCCTTGCTCTGTTCAGCACAGTAGGATAGCTCCGCGGCAATGTGCTCGCCTTGGAAGCAAGACGACACAGAGCCACACAGGTTCGATCCCTGGGTCCGCGCTTAGAAACCTCTGGGTATTAAGTGCATTATAAATAAATTATCATATCATATAATATCACACCTCCCTCCACCTTGGGCAACCCTGGCACATTTACCACTTTCAGGTGTGCTCCAGTGGGGTGGCGTCTCAGCAAGGATGGTGCTGTCTGTCCTTCTCTTCAGCGTCACCATCACATCATCGTTTGCCCTCTTTATCCTGCCTGTCTCTGCATTTTCTTATTTTACGCACTGCAAGTAGAGGATTTGTTCACCTGTCACTCCCTGGTCTCGCCATTTGTTTGTGGGCCCCAGAACCACCATGGCTGCAATGTGGTCACACCTCCAGGTAAGACAGTCTTTCTCCCACCTTCGCCTCTGTGGTATTGCACTTCTCGATGCCTGCCTCCCAGAATTTCTCTTCTGCCTCTTGGTCTCTCCATGCCACTGCTACCTCCCCAATGCAGCATGGCTCTGCCCCTCCAGGACATTGTCACATCAGAGGCTTGCCTCTGCATAGGATTCCTCTCTCTGAATTCATGATTTGTCATTCATTTATTATCACTGCTGTACTTCCAGGGGGTGTGTTGCTTCACATCAGCTGTTGTGTCTCAGAAAATGTCAGCATTACTTTAAGCCAAAGGTACAGAAGCAATGTCAGTATGTTTGAAGTTTCTATCAATGGATATAATGTCAGTCTCTTCTACTCCCATATAGGAAGTCAATGTATTTCTTATATGAGGTTTCAGATAAGAATGGGAGTCTTTGTCTCTGCAAGGGTAGTCATTCCCAGTGAGTTCCTCTTTCCCATAATCCTAGGGAGGGTTTTGCTGAGCGGGCTCACCTCCCTAGCCTCAAAGGAGGTGGCTACACCTAGGGAGAAGTGGTGAATTCCCTGGTTTGACACAATACGCTAAGGTTAAAACATAACATACTGTTCAAATAAATAAATAATATGTTATATTAAACTCAAACATCATGGCAGTCTCAACTAATCTGAAAACAGATAAACATAGCATATTATACACAACTACTAATGCTTACACCCATTGCATGAAATACCTATCTAAAACTGCAAATATTTTTAAAGAAATAAAATCTAAACATAAAAATAAATGTATCAAATGAACTCTCAAATAACCATCAATATTAACCTAATATTAACCGAAGAATAATAACACATTTCATTAGAAACATAATGAACCATACAATTCAAACATATTTAAGTACTGTATGATAGAAGTATAAACCATATGAAAGGGTTTACATCTGAAAATAAATATAAAAAACCATAAGCATACCTTCACAGTAACAATATTTACTACATATGCATGTTTAAAAATAACATATACAAATTACAATAATCAACATACCCAATGTTCTAACTGAAAACATTTAATATGTACAATCAACATTATATTATTCAAATCAAACATACCCTAAACAACAACAAAAGCAATAATACTAGAATGCACATTCAAAATGTACCTTGTAATGTGTATTTAAAAAAAATGCTTAAATATATACAATTGACTGATGCTTACAAATAACATACCATTTATAATAACTATTCTATGCATATTTTCCCTCTGCAAACCTTATCAGCTCTTACTTTTAAGTCCCTGCTTTGTACAAACATATGAACCCAGTCCCCAGCAATAATAGTATAAAACTGTTGTGGGCTCTTTAATCTTGTGATCAAATTGTCTGCTAACATTTTCCGACAGCCTCATGCATTGTAGGGCTATCATTGTTTTGACATACTCACATTTGGGAGTCATTTTATTCTACTGTAAGTGGCCATGGTAAAGGTTATCAATCCCTCTAAATGAGGGGCCCTCTACTGTGTAATCCTTTTAATGCAGTTATTGAACTAAACACAGTACATCTGATTTGGCAGCAAGCAGTTATTGTACCAATCTACAAGAAGGGGGGAAGGGACTGACCAGCAATTTACAGACTTATTTCGCTCCCGGATTCAGTGGGGAAGATTTTTGCTAAGGTAATTTTGTCCCATCTCCAAGCATAGGCTGACAAGAACAACATAATTAGCAACCTTCAGAAGCACAAAAGCACTGTGGACCAAAGTGTTAGGTTATTTTTACTGATTGAGAAGGTAATCATACAATTACTACGCCGGGTTTACTGCGACGGACGAAAATGCCGACTTTATTTTTTTTAACCCCTTTTCTTAAAATATATATATATGGGGGATGGGTAAAGTAAATAATTAATGTTGGGGGATTATGGGGGGTTCAGGGAGTATCCCCCCGCATATTTAGTCAGTGAAAAGTGGGTAAAAAAAAGAAAAGAAGTCAGCATTTTCGGCCGGCGCAGTAAACTGGGTCGCAATAATCACGTAGATCCATTGAGAAGTACACAGTGCTCAGCGCATGAATGTATATGCAATTTTCATAGCCCTGAGGAACGCTTTTTTTTATGCGGTCTCAAGAAATGAAATGTAGAAGGTCCTTCGAAAAAGAAAAGCCCCAGCCCATCTGATTGCTCTGATCCAGTAGCTGTATAGCAATAATAAGGCCGTAGTCAGATATGTTATGACTAGCGAGACTACGGCCCCTTTTCCTGTCCATAAGGGTGTAAGACAGGGCTAGGTCCTTTCACCGTTATTGTTTTGCATACATTTGGAAGAAATTATAGCCTTACTGCAAGAGGATAGTGTGGACTGCCCAAAGATGGGTCTCGAGAGATATCCTGCTCTCCTCTATGCAGACGATTCAGTCTTGCTATCCAATACCCCATGAGGGCTGAAAACCTGCCTAGCAACCTTTTTGAAAAAATGTGCTGAGCTTGATTTAAGTCTAAACGTTGGCAAAATGAAAGTCTTGGAGTTTAAGCCAAAATTCTCTACGCAATACAGACTAAATATTCAACTGGAAGGCCACCCTTTACAACAGGTCAGATGTTACGATTACTTGGGTAACAATTTCAACAAAAATGGCCAATGGACCTCCCAGCTAGAGACGTCTTACTACCCACTGGGGAAATATGCTGGAGCAACACTATCCTTTTGTAACAGACATGGGAGAGGGGAAATTCATCTGGCCATTGAGCTGTATGGCAAACAGGCTATTCCGGCCGCTCTCTATGGCTCTGAACCATGGGGTAATTCAAGCAAACTTAGTCTTGCCAGAGTCGAAAACAAATGTATGAAACAACTCTTACAGCTCCCCAATTTGACCCCTAATGCCCTCACACATTTGAAACTCGATGTACGCCCAATTGGTAATCTGGCATCTCTTTCCCCAACACTATATTGGGTGATGCTTTGGAATTGCGAAAATCTGGGGAAGTATTTAGAGGCCTTGAAACATCATCTTGGTCTTGAACGTGGCAAGACCATTCCTTGGGTGGTGCATGTGAATAAAACCTGTAGGATCTCAGCGAGGCCATATTGCGGGAAGAGCCTATTGACGAATTATGAAGGCTGCTATTGTCATATTAAGGAAAAACATGATTGACAACACAAGGAGACTACAATGTGGCCCGGGTATCTTTGTTTCAAACCTGAATTTGGCTTAGAAAGTTATCTGAACTATCTTGCCCCCACGATACGCAAGATCGCTTTTTGTAAGACTGTGGTCTGGCCCTCTACCGATTGACACTCTGACCTGGGCTTTTGGTGGTTCAAAGGCTTGTCCTGTATGTGGCCTGGGAAATGAGACAGAGTCCCTCTGGTTCCATGTCATATTAACAAATTAAAAAACAATGAAAACATTTTTAATAAAATGTTTTAATTTGGAGGGGTCCCCTCCCGAAGCCTTACCCGTTTCCATTTGTTTATAACCTCACCCCAAATCCCTCCCCACCTTTTTTCACCCCTTACCCTAACCCCATATTTGTATTGAAAAATGAATTGTTATTTTTATGGTAATAATGATTTGGTAAAATTGTTTTTCATTATTACCTATTCAGTAATATCACTAAATACCAGTCCCACTTTCATTTCTAATGTGTGCCCACAAATTCACTGAGGGAGAGATATTTATGTCTCCTAATCCAGGAAGCTGGTGTTCGCTCAACCATTGAGGCATTGGTACTATCTACAGGGACAGTAAATCCATTTATAGCAAGTTCTGTTGCTAAATATGTTCATAGAGCTTGGCTTTAAAGATGAAAACGGTTGGGCCTAGTGATTGAGGAATATTGGCTCTGAAATTATCTTAATATGAAATGGCCATTATCTTTTCATGTGATCATTTGACAAAGATATCATTTCTCTATATTATCAAGCGCCAATGGGGCTGCAATTATCACCTTCCCACTGAACTCTAAAAAGATACCTGTTGTGTTTCATCTTTTTACTTTAGTTGGCACTTTGCACTTTCATTATATGTACTCTTTTACTTGTAACATATTTTGTCTGATTGAATCTTAATTCTATTTATTCATGTATGTAATTATCTTTGTGACATTTATGGCATTTTTGCTGAATAAAGTTCTGATAGATTGATTCAATGAGTTTAATAATGCTAAATGGCAGTTCACCTGATGAATGTGTATGCATCTTCTCAGAGCCCGACTTTGAGCAGGAGATAAGAGTAGAGTTCACGTCCATTCTGAGTGCAATATGCAGACTACCCTTAGAAGACCTTTTGCAGGCATTTTGAGCATGAATTCAGCTTTTGAAGAGTCTGCTTGGTCTCAACAGCAGAATGCACACACTGGGCCAGGTTCTACACCAAGCATCCTATTCCTCACTGTTGAAAGACACCAAAATCAGTAAAGACACATCCTCAACTACCGCAGACTACCCTTAGTAGAGCGTTTGGTAAAATTACATAATTTCTACTGAATATTAAAGAAGACATGGCAAAACATGTAAAGTAAATATAGTGGGATGAAAGCTTTAATACAATTAAATGTATCTAGTTTAGATACTATTGATCAATCAATTGGGATTATGGATGGTGGATACAGGAAATGTGTCAAACTCATGTATATATTATACATCTAAACAGTATAATTGGCTCTCTAAATTAAAATTAAATGTGGAGTGAGCTGTGACCCCAGACAGAGGGCCAACAACCCAATCTAATGGAATGTATAGTTGACAACCCAATGTCACCTTCAAATTGTATTGGCATGTGAGGTGGAAGTCTTTTCATTGCAAATCATTTTTTAATTACTTTATTTTTTAGTTTTATAATGCACTAATTTGCAGGGTGCTGCTTCAAAGCACCAAGAACAAAGAAAAGACGACATAGAGTACAATACAAAGGTGTGACATGCATAAATACTGTAAACACTACATTTCATTATCTGCACATGCTTGTCGTTGCCATCTTTAGAATATCCAGAAAGCTTGCTGATTTCTAACTTTCGATGCTACTAAGCTCTTGTTATCACCTTTAATTTGTTCTCACCTTTTCTCTTGTTCTTCTGCCCTGTTTGGTCTCCCGCTTCCTCCTCTGGCTCCCCATAAATCTATTTTTAATGCCTCAATTGGGTTACTTTTTATTTTGTCCCCTTGCGATTCTATTTTTTCATCACTTTCGATATTACTAGCGTGGAGCTCAAAGTGGCTGCATTCGATACCAGACTTCAAATCCCAAGATCAGTTGCAACAGTAACTGGGGCTTTACCCTTTGAACTGTTGATTCCCTACATAAAGGGCATCCCCGTGCAAAGCCATCATGCCATGCTCCCAGAGACATGGAAATCGAGACTAAGCCGGAAAGATTTTTAATGGCTTGCATATGAAAATCCACCGGGTCCAAAGGATAACAGAAGTGACAGGGAAGTGAGGGTGACTCTTGTAAGTGGCATGGGACCCCCGAATTCTTCTAAGTCAATATCTTCCCATCCTTGTGACTTGTGGAAGCTCAATATTGTAATAATGCAATAGTTGAATGCTGGTCAAATGCAAAGTCCCCGAAGGAGGCTTTTGACCTCACGCTAATCCAGAATAGGGCAGCAAGACTTAATCTTGGCCTTAAACCCAGGGACCGCATCTCTCCTGCCCCAATCACTCTTTGCTGGCACCCACTTGCGACATGGATTAAATTCAAATCTCTATGCATCATCCACAAGTCTGTCTGCGGCCAGGGACCACACTATCTGCAACTTTCTCTTGCTAAATATTCTCCCTCTAGACCTCTGCGGTCCTCTGGCACCAACTCTCTATGTGTAAAGCATTTCACTAAATAGAGGGCTGGAGGCTGATCAATTTCTTCAGCTGGCTCCCTCTTATTTAACAGCCTCCTGGTCCCTCTCGTCTTGAGCAAGATCTTCTCAAACTCCAGAAACTCCTCAGAACTTTCCTCTTCACCTCTTCCTTCCCTTCAACCCTCCTCTGCTAATCTCACAGTCACTGTGATTGTTGGCCAGGGCCCTTATATATCCCTCGGGGACCTGGCCCCCCATATCCAATCAACCCAGCCTCTGCCTACCTCTCAGCACTTGCCTCAGCACCCACCAGCCTCATTTCTGTAGGCTTGCACTTTCTACCCAATAGTACTTACCATACTATGCACTTCATCTGCTGCTCACCCTTGAACACAGACATTCCTGCACTTACCCCCACACCCCCCATTTCCCCTCTTCTTGCTGCACTTGCATGTTCTGAATGCTCACAAGGCATAGTAGGTCCATATTTATCTTCCACTGTATTCATTGTTTTTCAATCCCATGTTCCCTCCCTGCTGCCCTGTGGGCGTTTTGAAACAGAATTGACTTACTGTATAAGCGCCTAACAAATGCACAATTAATATAATAAATAAACAAATATGAAAGTAAATAACAATTGCAAGAGTAAAGGAGGACTGGTGAGTGCAAACCCCACCAATAGTATGGCCACTAATTTCTTCTTGGGAAAAAGTCAGATAAAACAGGGGCCATTTTAGCCTGTTTGGGGCCAAAAAAGGCTGAAACTTTCATGTCTGCACTTGAAAAAGAGATTAAGCCAGATAAGTACAGTTCGATTAATACTTCAATCCCACAAAATCAGGCACACCGCAATAAATAAAGAGGGGGAGATATCCCCATGAACAAAACCCATTCTTCAATGAAGGGAAGAAGGAATATGGTAACGTGCACAGATCTTAATGATACATAGATTTAGCTGAGCCATTGGAGAAGAGCCTACAATGTACACCCATAATTCCCTTATTAAACCCCACCATTTCAGAATCTGTACCAGTGGAAGATACAGATACAGAACTCATGCTGCATAAATCTAGGGCGCATGTGTGGGACAAAATTACGGCAGAGGTAGATGACAAAGAACGAGATAGTGTGGCCAACATGAATAGGCTAGAGCCGACATCAGTCTCCATTCTGGAAGGAAATCCTCTTTTACAAAATTCTTTGTCCTGTACCCTAAAACTGCAAGCACAGAATTTCCTATTAACCTCAATAGTCAACCATTGTGAAAAAAGAAAATGGCCCGAAATGTCGCCCTCACAATTGCGATGGCCGAAATGACAGATTTTTTTTTAAACACCCCCTTTACACCACATATATATATGTGAGGCGTATGGGATATGATAGCAATATGGGGGGACAGGAGGGGTCATCCCCCACATATCGAAGTGGTGTGAAGGGGGTTTAATTAAAACATTTATTTTAAAAAAGTCTGCATTTTCGGCCGTCACAATAATATGTCGTTGCAGTGATCATATAGATCCTGAAAAAATACATAAAGAAGTCATTTTGCTAATGGAAGTCTTAAATGTGATTACCCCAACAAACACCTGGCCGTCAAACCATTAATCAGTAATGTGACTTGCCTGGTCCCCGATAACATCAAGTCAAATGAGGAAGTCAATACATCGCCAGAGGACAGAACTATGGGGGTGGCAAAAGCAACTCATACATGGGAACATCAAAACATTATTATACTAATATCACAGATGAATGATTCCACTCAGGATCTGATTGTGCTGGAATCCAGCTCTACGGTGCAGTAAGC
Source organism: Ambystoma mexicanum (assembly GCF_040938575.1). Lineage (NCBI taxonomy): Eukaryota > Metazoa > Chordata > Amphibia > Caudata > Ambystomatidae > Ambystoma > Ambystoma mexicanum. Next base: position 62,796,994 of record NC_090928.1, read on the forward strand.
CAAGCTTCCTAGAGAAGAATTTTACCAGAATTACTAAGAACGTGTTCAAGCAAGTCATTGACTCGACCTAGAGCAATGTTAGTCTTGAAACAACATCAGATGGAAGGTTTATCTTCTCTAAGAGAAAAACTAAGAAAAAATGGAAAGGCAACAGAAGGGGGAAGAAGCAGAATTGAAACTCATAAGGTGGTCAAAGGACTAATCGGAGTAGTGAGCAAAAGGGTGGACCGTTGGTGTCAGTCACTAGCTGAACACATGATGCACGCCGGAACCAACCAGGTATTTGTGGGTTCTTTGTTACACATTGCATTCTGACCTCAGACAAATCTGAGGCTATGTCAAGTAACCAACTTGATAAATTTGTCATCTTGGAAAGCATGTGAGTCATTTTCAAAGAACCATTAGAAGAGAGATCCAATAATTTGGAAGAGGGCAACACCCACACAGGCGAGATGCTGATCAAAAGTAGACACAGGAAAGTAATCTCTAACAGGCAAAGACTTCAGCAATGAGTAACTCCAATGCCTGAGTAACCATTGAGACTACAGAGAGAGAACGCTATGCTAACTTTGTCCCGGGACGGACCAGAATGGAGCTCGACCCAGATTTGGGGGTCAAAATGCAAATTCTTTTTTGTTTGTCTAACTACTAAACCTGCTGCATCTTATATTTCCGCTTTGACTGATAGAGTCCAGTGACATCAATATAGTAGATTAACTGTAAGAGGATCATCTGACAGGGGCAATGGCCTATTTTTACTCTGAATCAATTAGATCTACAGCATTGTCACATGCACATGAGTTCCTTACAGTGGCTTATGAATTCTGTAAAATCACCATGACTTGGAAGAAAAGTTCACTAATTAATTCTAGGGAAATCTCACTTAAGATCCCATCATTTAACTTTGAAGAAACTATGACTGTTGCAGCAACAAGGGAAAGTAATGGGAAGACCTTTATTAACCACTCCAGATCAACAAACACCCCTGTGGTAGACAGAAAAAATAAGTAATGGCTGGCAGGGGTGCTACCACCAAAGGAAATAAGCAGATCCTAACACACAGTCACCCCTGCTGTCAATTAATATGAGAGGCCACTCAGATAATCTGGAACAGGGGGCATATGGTCGAATCTTGAGGTCTATACAGTGGTCGTGCAGCGAGAAACATGGGCAGTGGAAGAAAAAGCAGGGCTTAAAATGCAGGCCCAAGGGTGCTGTTAATTAGTGTCTCAAACTTGTATTCCTTGAGTTGTGCTTTTGTTGATTTGAATTTTATATTGGTGAGGCGTATCTCATGGAAGTGTTTAGGTTGTCATACTGTATCTTTGTCATAAACATCTATGACCCGACAGGATCTGAACACACTGAAGCAATAGAGTGCCAATTAGATAATATCTTACAAACTACCAACTGTGCCGGCTCAATCCCTTTTGTTCTATTAGGTGATCTAAATGTCAAGATACCTAACTCTGAAATAGATGAATTGGAAAAAGCCCTAAATATTCCCTTGGACCAATTGAAACAAACCTTGAGCAATGTTAAAGGGAGGAAGTGGATCATTTTTAAAAAAAGATATGGGCTCATTGTGTTGAACGGAAGATGTAGGGAAAACATACCCAGAGGTTATACCAGAGTTACTGATAAAAGAGTGTCGACACTAGACTATTGCTTTATACATGCCTTCTTCTTTACTCCAAGGTCTTACAATAGAATCTAGAGTTAAAAGTGATCACTTTCCTTTGATTTTCCCTTACTCTCGGGAGGATAGCTCAGGGGCAACGTGCTCACTTTGGAAGCAAGGCGACACAGAGCAACACAGGTCCGATCCCCGGTCCTCGCTTAGAAACCTCTGGGTATTAAGGGCATTATAAATAACCAATCATATCATATCATTGGAATCTGTAATGCCCTTATCCAAAAGAGAGAGGGTGATAGAGCAGGTACAGTGCGTATTAATGAAGGCCCAAATCACATCATTTGGAAACATCGCAAATTAGAAGATGCCAATTGGTGCTTAGTACGAGAAAGTATAGAGCTTGTTCGTCTCTTTACGCACAGGCATAGACACGTAAGATTGATGACTGAACGGACAGTGATGAATTCTAACAAGGTCAAGGAAGAGTATGAACTCTTTGTTTCTAAATTAATCTCCTTGACCTTCCCTGATTTACAAACTCCATCTGGTAATATTTTTACAAAAAAGAAAATGAATAGTAGGAGTTGCTCACATCCTTAGGATAAATGTATCAGTGATAGGAAAAGGGAGTTGAGAAGGAAAGTTAAAGAGGTTGTTAATCCTAATGTTGATCAAGCATCCTTTGCGACACGCTGTAAACTGCTTAAATATGAATACCATAGCTGGCTGTGGGCACATAGAAGAGCCCAGAAACAGGCATGTTGGAAGAACCTAATCCAGATCATTAAGAAAATCCCCTCTGAATGAGTTTTGGAAAGTCCTAAATCATAATCCCAGGAACATGAAATGGAATGAAGGTGCCTCAAAAGAGGCTTGTTTTTTTTAAAATTGAAAACACGCTTGTGAGTAAACCCGGGGACAACATGGAAATCCCATGGGATGGTGAGAAATGGTCCCTAAAACATAATATTGATGATAATGTCAACTTTATTAAAATAAACAATGATTGAAGAGCGTGAGGGCCTGATGGAATTTAAAATGTTTCGATCAAAATAAATCCCATAAGAATGGGTATAGTCCCATAGCAACACTTCTTAACAGTAACAGACAGGCAGCTTTCCAGAGTCTTGACAGAAGAGCATTGCGGACGCTGCGTATAAACAGGGCCCCCATAATGACCTTAAATGTTATTGCACCAGCAGCGATTTTTTCCAGGGTGCTGCTGGCAGAGTTAATGGAGTGGGTAGATGAGGATCAGGTCTTACCCTGTAGTCAAAAAGGGTTCTGCAAATCCTTCTCCACGGGTTGACAATCTCATGACAGTAACTACCTTAATCGAGAATGTCTTCTATCTCCATAGCCAATCAATTTACGTGGGATACGTTGACTTCAGTGCAGCTTTCGATACTGTGAATAACAATCATCTAGGGGCCAAACTAGATGGATGGGGCATGGCAAGAGTCTTATTACATATCCCCAGTGGACTCTTTTGTAATACTACGTCCATGGTAAGACTGGATGCATGGGGTAATCTAACATTTCCAATTAGCACACACAAAGGCCTGAAACACGGTTGTATCTTAGCTCCTTTCTTATTCAATCTATATATGGCAGATTTAACTGAATACCTTGATCTTGAGCAATACCTTCCTCCTAAATTAGGTGCAAGCCGAATGTCCTGGATAGGGTGTGTGGATGACCTGCTGCTTATAAACATTACACAGAAGGGCCTACACATATTATTAAATCAACTGATGGTATTTGCCAGGGCTCACAATTTTAGGATTAACACCACAAAAACCACAATCATGGCATTCTTGCTAGGTATGCGAAGAGTCTCACCTGATTATCATTGGACACTACAGGACCAGACTGAAGAGTATGTGGGTCATTACGAACTTGGAGGTAGCCATGCCGCAATTTGCAGCATGGCTACCTCCATTCCGGGTACTGGGTACGGGTTCCCAGAATGGGGAAGTAGCGGGCCATTCCAACCTTGGAGGGCCCGGTATTTCCCCATTCAGGGAACCCTGACCCGGTCCATCCCCATTCCCATTTGAGCCCCCATAGGGCTCAATGGGAATGGGGAGGGTGCTAACAACGGGCCCGTTAATAACGGGCCCGTTGTTAGCACCCTGGTCTGCTAGCGGGACCTGCTAAGGGTGTCTGGTTTTACCAGGTGTCCTTTGTGGGTCCTGTGAGCAGACTCGTAATAGGGCAGTAAGGGGTTGACGGCTCTGGCACCTTTACCGGCGCTGTTAACCCCTTACCACCAACCTCGGAATGAGGCCCCATGTCTCTGAATATAATGACCTCAGAGTGGTTATTAATAAACATCTTAATTGGGGAGCACACATGAGGAAAATCGAGCAGGACGCTAAGCAACAGAGAGGTGCCCCAAAGAGATTTGCACCTCAAAGTGTGGGATTCTCAATGTCTTTGTTAATCACTGCCTATAACATGAAAGTAGTCCCCACAGTTATGTATGGGAGCGTAGTATGGGGCAGGAAAAAAGAAAGAGTGGTCTAGACTACAGAGCTACTGTATTCAATCCCTTATGAATGTCCCAATTAGGAACCTCTAGAATTTCTTCCATGTGAAATTTGCATTTGTTCTCTAAAATCTTTACAACTCATACAGTGTGCTTTATTTTACTGGAAATTAGTAAAGTCAAGCACAAATAGTTTGCCCACTTCTAAGCAGACAGAAGCTAATCCATTGCTAAACTATAATAAGAAAAATACTTGTGCAGATATTCTGGAACCAGGAGCCAATTGGGAATTATACCTAGGACTCAATTTTACTAACTTCACAAGGTCCAAATTCAAAAGACTGCTAAAGGGCACATGTTGGCGTTAGATAGAGAACACACATAGATCAGTTTGGCATCTAAAACATGTAGTAGAGATTACCTAGATGGGTATACTGCACCTAATCATTAACATGGTAGACAGCTTGGAGATCGCTGGACCCAGATCCGCTATTGAAAGAGCAATGCATGCCTGTAGATTGTGTAATACAAATGAGATTGAGACTGCTAAACATATTTTGTGCTCATGTACAGCCATACCTAAACTCAGACATAGAACATGATTAGAGGTTGGGTCAGTAATTAATTATCAGCAAGCCCCTCATATTATGTGGCATAAATATATGGATGGTAATAACATTGCATTCATTTACTTTTTTACAAAATTGTGGGTGAACATCAAAGACCTACTATGTTAGTGACAGACTGTAATCTTAACTATGTTGATGAACTTTGAAGGCTTACTCAGTAGTTTTTTTTTGTTGTATTGGGGAGGTAAGTCCTAAGGGGGTTGTCAATGATGAATTAAATGTTATGCACTTTGTATTGACAGGAAGTTAAACGTTTTGTCTTCATAATGCTGTGTTTTTAAAAGTACATTTTTATGGCTGTATGATAATAATAAAAAAAAGTCTGGTGCTGGCAGGTTATTCATATTACAACATATTACAACAAACATAAAACAAGTGCACAGGGTCATGGCATGCGGATTTTAGGTTATCAGGTCATGGCTAAATGACGAGCGGAAGTGATAAGTGATAGCTGTAAGGTATAAGTATGATGGAGTCAAGTATAGAAGTCATGGGGCGTACATTTTGTTTGGTTTATATAGGCCAGGATAACTGACATATTTACCTCACAGACACCCTCTCACTGTATACGCATTAACACATTCATGCATTCTCTCACAATGTCTGACCGTTTTAGCTATGTCCACCAAGAAAGGATGCGCTCTAGAATCTCGCATAAATGCAACATTTCATGGCACGTCTTCACTGAAGCGCTCTATTTAAATACAAATAAAATGGGTAGTGTTGGACTCCACCCTTGTGCATTAGGAAATTGGCTACCTTTTTTCACAATTCCTAACATGTGGTCAGCAACACCATGCAAAGGCAAGCAGCCATGTTAGAGCACGAACCGCGCACCATGATGGGTAATAGCGCATCAAACACATACACATATTTACACATGTCATGCATCCCTCGAGCAGGAAAAAAACATGTGTTGTTGGTTCTAGGCTGCAACCGATTTCACTCATTTTTGGGGGAGGGGTGAGAATGTCCTTGTAAATGTGTGAGAGGCAGAAATAAGAGAAAATAGACAACCTTCAGTTCATAGGCATAGAATAAATCAAAACTAATAGTAATATTAAAAAAGTATGCCACAACTGAGAAGACAAGAGCGCATCCGCCGTACATTGCCACAAAAGAACGGATTGTGGTTTCAATGCAGTTAACGGCTACTCTACTTTTCTTTAGTACGACGGCTCTTTTTGCTTTTTTCTACTTTCTTTAGTGAACAAGGACCTTTGCTCGATTGAAATTTGAATCATGATGAATTAATTCAGATACTGAATCACGTTGAATGAATTCGTTGAACAGCTTGTTGCGCGAGGCAGACTATTATTCGCATTAGAAACCCATCGCTACCTTATTACTTTCATTATTCCTGAGAACAACAGGCCCCGGATGGGTACGCATGTTTGGCAGGCTTTTTAATCCAGCTCTTGTCTTTTATTCAAGTGCAATCCCACATGTGGGTTTTCACATTGAACCTCGTTTGGGGTCACCTGTATTTAAAATGTACCAAACTTAAGGACGCAATAATTACAGAAATTACTGTATGCCATGCATCGTCATCCGAACTTGTATATGACTGCTGAAATCATCGCTCTGCCCCGAGGAGGGCGGGGCCACACTCTAATGAATGTTGTGGAACCTAATCAACCGAAACTCAAGTTCACGTGAGTCGCCACATTACAGTGGCCTTCTGCCTTTTCTATGTGTTGTTCTTTGTTTTCATGTGTGTTTGTACCGTCATTGTTTTTTCTTTAACACACTCTAGTATTAAGTGCCAGCGACTTAGTTGTTCCAACAAGCTGGACATTCAGGGTCATATGAATGAATTATGCATAATACAACTGTCATATTGTTTTGTTTTTTGATTGCACACATGGTTGAATTTAATTTCGAGTGGACTATTTGCCCATGCACATAGTCGGGAAATGATCAGCAAGGTATGCAAATATTTGTTCTCATGTATGTATAGTTTATGTTATTGTTTTGGGGTACAAATGTATATAGAGACTGTTTTCCATTACATGTTTCTAAAGATGTTTTATTTGATCCTGTATCTCCTATGTAAGGTAGACATATCATTTCCACAAGGATTTGCATTTATGTTATTATACGCAATATTATATTAAAAAGTGCCGACATCTTGCTTTATCAACTATTGGTTTAGCCTAAACCCAGATTCACTAATCAACTTTCCAGTAAATTAGCTTTATTTACTCTACTTACACTGGTACATTTTTAAACAATGTATTCACAAATCCCCTAACCAAATACAGCACTACATTACCTGTAAGAAACAACTGTCAATACAGTCCAAGATGGTGCGACCCGAATAGACTCTGCACATGCCGTGTTTTTCAATTTTTATAGTTTTTAATAGCATTATGATATGATATGGCACGAGGGTTACTTAGCGCAACAAGACAAGGAGGGCGAAACAAAGGGAGGACAAATCAGCGATCTTACTAGGCCTTGTGTCATTCAGATCGTGCAAGTGAAAGAATGAAGTGGTATTCAAATGTTAAAAGCCAACTCCATGTAGTGCTCATTTTCTAACAGAAGTAGATTCCCAAATAAGAAAAGACATTCTTTCACTCTAATGCTGGCTCTAGAGACTTTAAAGGAAAATTCACCAAGTAGGAATTAAGGCCACGTAACATAGCACTTTGATATCCGGCACAACACGTGCCAAAACTGTACTATGAGCAACATCATGGCGCTCAGCTCATTGGCTGTTTTATATGTTTTGTTCCCCTTTTATGATTGCAATATCGGACACTACATCTTTGGACCTTGACCGTTGAATGTCTGATTTCAAATGGTAATGCCTTATTTAATTTCATATTGTCTATATGGTATCTTATCATTTGTTTCTTATGGCACCACCCATATGCATTCTTTTTGCTTTCTCCTGATGGGCTCTGGCCCCATCCCTTCATTTGTTGTCCATATTTTGACCAAAACAATTCTCCAATTTGACTTTTGTGTTTTCTGACTTACATGTACTATGTGCATATGTTGCTATGTGATTTTCTTTTCACATTATGAACAGTTTTGCCTTGAAAAGGACCCGTTGTTTAGGGTCGAAACACGTGTCAGCAGTTCTGTGTCATATTGGACCATAAAAAATCTTTTTCATAAAGCCTGCTGGCTGAGGATGTTTTTCTCGTACAGCATGATTTGTTACAATGTTCTCTGATTTTGACATTGATCTATCTTATATCCACTTACTTCTGTTTGGGCTGCGCAACGAAATATAGGTGACACTCTTGTGTTTGCCTATGATATGATATGATATGATATGGCATTTACAACGTGCCTATACACAAGTGTTTTACTCTTTATGTCTCCTATTGTAAATGTGACTCATGCTGTTTGCTTTTAAAGTGCATATATCCATTTACCCACTCCAGCTGAAAGAGTGGGAAGCATTTCTGTCAAATTATTTTTGTCCATATGTGGGCAGGGCACGTATTGTGACATTTCTATCCCCTTCTGTATTGATTGGAATTGGGTGCCCTTCTTCCATTTGCTGTATATTCTTGCCCTTTTCTTCCGTCTTGCCACTGCGATGGATGAAGAGAGGGGTCTAAGCTGCTCCCAGGCATGGTCTAAGCCACTCCACCCATGGAGTTCTCTTTCTCTGCTCACCATCTGATCCCCTGTCTTCCTCATCTTCCTCCTGATTCTCATCACTTTCTGTTGATGCTGAATCATAATCACAGATCTGTCTATCCTGTCTTCTACGCAGTGCACTTTCCTTGCTTCTCCATTCTGACTGCATGTCATCCTCTTTTTCTCTTTTCACATCCTTAATCACTTCTCTATTCATTTTCAACAATACCTCCCCTACTGTCCATGTATTAGCATTAACCACAGAGCATGGTCCCTCTTGTTCTCGTCTCTTTATTACCCTTGGAAGCTCCTCCTCTGTTTTCTAAATAGCTGCCTCTAGATGCCTGCACGCTTTATTTTCTAGCTTTGTTATGATAGGGTCTCTGTCTCTAGTACTTCTAGTGGCTCCCTGCAATGCTGTTGGTTCTGGTTCTGCTTGGAGTGTATACCGGGATTTGTATATCCTGCAGCAGGCTTTAATGGATATGCTCCAACTGTGGGTGGCGCTGTCGGCTGTGCAGGCACTGCAGCCTGTGCCAAACTGTTTTTTTTTCTCTGAAAGGGGGCGGGGCTGATGCCTGGCCGGCGTCACAGCCTGTGACATGCTTGTGCTGTCTCTGGATAATGGAGGGGGCAGAGGCTATGTAGGTACATTTTCATTTTTCCTCCTCTCGTTCCCTTACCTGTGGAACAGAGGGAGACAGTCCTCGCTAGTGCAGGACTTCACACTCTTATTAAAGCAACACTGCCCTCCCTCCTCTTTGATGGAGGTTACACTTCAATATTCAGAAATCTCTACTACTGTGACATCACAGCTTCCGCCATGGATGCCCTCTTCTATTTCTACTAATATCAAAACTTAATACAAAAGATTTACAACACGTGGTTCGTTAGTCATTCTCTCCACTTTAAGTTCAATACTCACTCTTTGTCTGTGTTTCTTGAGTCAGGTGCACTTTGCCCCCTACATTCTTCCCGAGGTCTGCTGATGGCATCACTCCCTTGAAGAAGACCTGCACACATGGGAGTAGCGCCACAGCCTTCAGTGATCAGGCACACAAATGGAAAATTCTGGCACTTGCTAGCCTCCTCGTGATCTGCTCCCTGCAGGTATGCACCATATGCCCAGAGAATGCGGAAGAGGAGCTTCTGGGGCTCTGGCAAAATCATGGAATCACAGCAGTTGGGTCATCAAATGTGGGTTAAGGCCCAAAAATCAACAATATTAAAGTAATTCAATGAGCCAATAAAAAGTGCATACGATGAAGAAAAAACAAAGGTTAATTACATGCAAACACAGTTGGGAAGAATCCACATGCCGCTCTAGGAAAATCACAAAATGGCTGTATTTTATAGTACAAACTGGAGTGACATTTCAAACATTGTTTCAGAATACTTTCCAAATATAATTGGGCGGCGGCGGTGGTTGCTATATAGGTGATTCTATATAATGTCTATCTCCAGGGGCGCCATTTCACCAAAATGTTAGGGGTAGCGGATGTGACATCACACAACCCTTTAGCTCTGATTACATCATATGTAGTGACACCACCCCAAAGTGACATCACGTGAAGCAATGGAACACGACCATTCAACCCTTGACAAAACAGGAAGTGACATCACATAGCATTGTTCCTAAGTACAATATGAAAAATATGGTTACGATATCACTGTAATGTGATATACATTTCTTACAAGAATGGATCACCATATGTATCATTAATATCAGTGTGTATATGCCCATATTACCAAATTACTGCGAAGGCAAGCAGATGCCCAAGGCCAAATGATAATGATGTGTTATTATATAGTACTTACACTTAAGCACATTATATAGAACAAATATTCATACAATATCACCCAACCTGTGTTGGTATGCATTTAACAACCTCAGAAGGATGAAACGCTGAGTTGGACTTGCTGGAATTGGAACGTGCAACCTGCAGATCACACACATACACACACATCACAGCAGCGAGCCGTCAACCCACTGAGCTAGCTTACCGGCCATAGCTATCTTACCGGCTATAGTAAAATGAGCAACTACATGACTGAATGTTCTCAAAGTCAGAAAGCAAATTTCACTCTGTAGTGGATACCATTAAACTGGTAACTGAGATTTAACAGCAGGACAGTTCATCTGCAGATCTGTTGTAAAGTTGGCCCATGCCAAGCCTGTGTGGATCTACTTTTCAGGCTTCAGAGGTTGGCAAAATACATACCATTGGGATGGTTCATAACTGTGTATTAAAGAATTTAGAGTAGCACAGGGAAAGCAGCGCCTCACACGGCATCCCGTACTCTGGGCACTCGTTACCTCATAAATGCAAACAATCATCCTGAACAGCATGCCATGGAGATAGGAATGATACACATTTTACAACAAAGCATTAATTGTGGCACAATTAAATCAAGGGTCACTTTATGTGCTATTGTCAAAAATTTCTGCACTGTACACAAGCTGGGGGGATAGCAAGGCAGAACACAGGCTTAGCAAGGGAGTCCTCATGGGTCTCAGGTGTGACCCCTGGTAACCTCCAAATGTCGTCGCTGCCTCCCTCTATTGGTACATGCTATCCCTCGTAACTATTCTGATTGCCTCATGATAATGACTTCATGGTGGGACCATCTAGTTTCAGAGCAATTTAATTGGACAGTAAACAGGTTAATACGTTTCATATACAGATTCACCCCTCTGGTTATCCTGGGGTGTGCTGCTTTGGTCATCAGTGACCAATAGAATTGAGAGGTGTGAACAGTGCGGCAACCAAAAGAATGCTTATCCTTTCCCATGAGAGCTAAAAAGTTGGCAATATCTTACTGTTCTCACCCTTGTGACTGCTCAACCAGTAGTTATGTTGTGACTTCTTATTGGAAACATGAATCCCTTCTATTTGTTTTCTCCTGATGTGACTACATGACTTCATGGGGCTTGTTGTTTGACCTCTTGCTTTGAGACAATGTGCACGACTAAACTGTGAATTCGAAGAATGGGTAGGTGTGTGTGGTCTGAACATATACATGCAGGGTTAATTTAATAAGTTCAAGGACCGCTATGTGTTCATTACTCAAGATATTTGTTGTTTTCAACAATCTTAATTAACTACCTTTGTATGTTCTTAATAGGAAAAGTGTATATTACCTAATGCTTTTGCTTTACACCTGAGTGATTCGTTTACCACAGGGGGAACTGTGCATCCTCTGTCTGAGTGACTTATTCCTGTGTATGTCTCTGCACATCCTCTCGTTCCCTTCAAACAGTGTCTTTGTATTTGGTTGTTTCTAAGGGCATAGGCAAAAACGTTATTAGTTACATGATTCATTTGTTAGATATGTGGAACCTTGCTGCACCGTTCTATTCTTAATGTAAGGACCTCATGGTGGCAACAGTAAAGATAGACACAAGTGATCACAGTTCAAGGGTGTTTATTGAACTTTATAATGGGTGAGATAAACACCTAATCTAAACCTAAATCTAAGATGCGAGCAAGCTACGATCATCAAATACTAATAAGGCAGTCGTAGTGGCGTCTTGTCAAATAAAAAGGGCCTAAACTAAAAAAAAATATTGCCAATCCTTGCCACTAATTTACAAAAAGAGTGTGGGATAATGTTCACCAGAAAAGAAAGAAGTGTTCACAAAATGATAAGCCAAGATGGTATGGATGGGTCTCCCTTCCCCATGTTATTAGCACAGGACAAGGCGGGACTTCTGAGTACAGCACATCCTGGCCTCTCCAGCATGAGGCTCACAATTCCAGTTCAACGATATCAGAACCTTCAAGTGCCAAGTCTCTTCTCTGCAAAGTCTCTTTCCTTAGAAGGCCTGATGGATCAAAACAGCAAACAAACCAACGTTCCTTCAGTAATCTTGTACCTTGGCCAATAGCTCTCCGCCCGTTGGATCTCCCCCTGCCGGGCTTGGATCCTTCTTGCAACTTGGGCCTCCCTTCTTTGGGTTCACTACAGCCTTTCAAATGCAGCTTGCAACTTCCCACTGTGGACAACCCTCGGCCGGGTTCACTTTTGTCTAAACAGTGTTGACGGGTGTATCACTCTTCACCCCAACTCACAGGCATCCCTCGAACCGGGTTTCACATTTGCCAAATATACAGTTCACTTTACATTCTCACGATGCAGGATTCACTTTCCTTAGCTTTTTCTTGGCAATGAGCCAGAGACTTCGAGTGTACAAGGGATTTGACGTGACCCTTGTAGGACCACTCCGACACCTCACATCGCCCTTTCATAGGGCCTTCTGGTACTTGCAGTTTCAATGCAAAAGGGGCCATTGAGAGTCCTTCGAATGAGCACTCCTGCGGACTCTGACCACTCTGCAGCTGGCCATCCTCTGGGCTTCCCCCAAAAGTTCAAACACACACAAGTTCTTTGTTCTCAAGTTCTTGCATTCATATAATGTTGACGCTTGCAACCTTGTGCTCTCAATACTATTCGGTTTCTTATCAGCTTTCTCCGACTCACTAATTGTGTCGGGTCCGTTGGCTTGGCTTGCTTCTTGTGCCTTTCTCTTCCGTTTGAACTGCCAGTTTGGTGTAACTGTTTCCTCGTGCATTCGGCCTTGCTCATAGTGTGCTCTCGTGCTCCACCTTTTATCCCTGTGGGGAAGGTAAAGGGCCGTCAGGTGTGTGTGATTATTGTCAATGCCTAACTATGCCTGACCCTTGTGTTGGAACATGTCAGGTAAACAGCTCTGGTGTTAATCTGTTGTCTGTTACAGTGTACGAAAGTGTTTGTGTCGGAAAAGGGGTTGAGGGGTAGAGCTTCAAAATATCCTACAGGGTAGGATGGAGAAAAGGTGTTAGAAGGAAAGGGGTACTGCGTCTCACCCATCGGTGTCCCACTTCCACCCCCCACCCCCCTGAGTACTCCCCATCCAGATAAACCTCCCGCACTGGTCCAACCCCAGGAACTGGATCCAATAGTGATGGCCGTATCCTGGCTACCTGGATGACAGATCCCCGGGGACTAGTCAGGGAGACACCTTCAGGTTTCTCACAGTAACCAATGCCTGCAGAGCTTTTTACAGCTTCCACTCACTGTGTTTGCTCATAGTTGCAACATGTGATTAAGTCATGCTTCCTTATTTTGTGCCTGATAAAGAATTTCTCCTCATAATGCTGACCAACCACTGCACTTCTTTACATCGTGTTCAATGCTGCTAACCTTGTCAGCACATTTCTCGTGTATGAGCTCAAACCGAATGCATTTTAACTGTGTGGAATAATCCATGGGATTCTGAGGCCTGCTAAAATATAAATGGCTTATGAACTACCTTTATTTTGAGGCCTAATCTAGTGTTTACACTTATAGGATAGTAGTTATGTTCACGTTGTGTCTGCATCTGCTACTGCTTGCTATATCTAATTCATGCTCACTCTATTGCTGAAAATGCTTCCGTTGTGTCTGCATCTGCTACCGCTTGCTATATCTAATTCATGCTCACTCTATTGCTGAAAATGCTTCCTATCCCTTGGAGTCTACTCTCTTGCACATGTGTGTGTTTGTGCTGCATTAATTCTAAATGTGTGTTTACTGGCTAGATGTGCCTGTCATCTTTCTACACATGTGTATGTATGTGGCTTGCTATCTACTGTTTACCTTTCATCAAAGGCATATGGCAAAAATTACAGTGGGAAATGCTTCTGGTCTGGGCCTTCGGACTTTGGTGTGTTTCAGACTTGTGTTTTATGGGTTTTCTTAACTTACATTTACTCTCACGTGTGGGATCTATGACGTTCATCACAACAATGCCATTACTCTGTCTGGCCGCACTTGGAAAACACGGCCTGGCTGTTTGGAAAACCACTAAGTATGAATGTGAAGACAGCAATAATATTGAACTATACCTACAGGAAAATGTTTCATTAAACCTTAAATAAATATGTTTAACTTTCACTATGACTTTTCTTTTAAGTTTTGTCTTCATTGTTTTAATGATCGAGGGGTGCTCTAATAGCCGTACAGACCATGCCCTCAGTATGTGCCTGGAGTTATGGGCCAATAAAGCTTGTTAAACGCCCTTGTGGTGCTCTGGCCTTTAACTCGGTCTTCAGGGCCTAAAACTCCTAGTATGGCCCTCGTGCTAGGTCCATAAAGTTTAATTATTTCCTTTGGAACATTTGTGAAGCCCTGTCATTGGACATTCTCTGACTATAGGAGCTGGTATAGCCTGTAGACAGATTATCCAGCATTCTTCATTTCAAGTCTGTGGGAATCAATGCAGAGTGCTGAGAGCCAACCATGCAGATTCATATACAAAGGGGGTATACAAGTTGAAATCCAAGACATCATGCTTTAATGTGCACTGTGGGCCCAACACCTTTGTTAAACGTCATTGATGCACTCAGCCCCTTAACTTGGTCTGTACGGGCCTAGGACCAGGTTTATAAATCGTAATTAGCACATGGAAACAGAGCTCATGTCAGCCAATCACAGTGCGCAGAATCCTGATTTCAGGAGCAGACGGTGAAACAACAAAAAGCATTCGCCTGAACTCAATCAACTGCCAAGCGATTTAGCCAACAATATGCCTTTCAAAAAGATACATTCACTTTGTGAATTTCTTTTGTTCGCTGTACCTTAAATGTGACACCTTCAAGCATCCAATTTAACGCAACAAAATGAAAGCTAAAACTGGGTAAATTATTTCACTTTCATATTGAGGAACCATTTACTTGTACATTATACCCACTGCATGTTTCTATTGAAACAGTTCAATTTCAACCAAATATGAAAATGTATCTCTTATGAAGACAACCTTGCTTTTTAAGTACCACAAAACAAAATCACGTTTAACGTAATAACATGTTTTTGTCCATACGCTTCACTCCATCAAACTAGCATTCATTTACTGCACCACCACACTCCAAAAACTGCATTGGTCATATCTCTATGTGCTATCATACTTATAGAATGAGGGAGGGGGAATTCTTTTTTGGGCTAATGGCCATTTATCAAATAACGGCCAAGGAAGTGTTTCTGCGAAAATGGCCACTCCCTCTGCATATAAGGATATATGATTCTTTAAAATAAACCTACGGCAAACTCACGTGTACCCAAACAAATAGGATTGTGTCTCACAGTGGTTTTACAGGCCGTACCTTATATCCTCGATACTTGTGACACATTGGGCCTCAAAAAGAATTGGTGGTAGTTACCACTGATTCATTTATTATTACTGCCAATTAGGAGTGGGGTAAAGGTGGAGTTAGTCCCATTTTTGGAGTCCATAGATTAGGATTTTGGAGGTTTTAACAGGAGCGGCAATTCAGTGTGTTAAATACTTAATTTTCTGGAGGTAAAATTGAGGAGTTACTTCCAGATATCCCAAATTCCACCTCCAAAGTTGGAACTTAGTTGTCTGTTAAAGTTTGTGGCAATTCTGTGACAGCAAGAAATGTACCTTACCATAAACATGTACTGTGGCCGACTGCCCCTACATGCGTTGCCATTGTCGCATTGTGCCATAGATTCAGAGTGCTACAATAAATGATGTCCAAGACCCACTGTAATGCATCGCTTTCCATTCTCCGCACATACATCACAATGCATATGCTGTCTGTGGATTTCAGTACACAAACAGCCTCCAAAAGAGATGCATGCATACATATGTAACCCTATTACTAAGCCAAGGTAAGCAAACAGATAGGCAGCTCAAGGCATTGTTGCGCAGCAAATATGAATATGCACCGGAAGACAATTTTGTGCTAGCATAATATGAACCTCACAGGGTTATTGTGCTAAACAAACCTGCAGTTTGACATTATGTTGCTAAATGATTATACACTTTCAGACATTGCTGTGCAAAGTGAGCAAACGCCTCCAGGCATCATTGTACTCACTTAAATCCAGTGTAATTCACTTACCTCTCATCTGCCTGCTAGCTAACATTTTTTCCACGCCTCTGTCCCTCACTTCCTCTGCCCCCACTCTAGCACTTCACCCACCATGGCCACATCCTGGGCACAGCTGGCCGTACCGCCTACCTGCACGCAAACATGTCCAATGCTGGTAGTCCTTAATCCATGTATGTCCAATTATGTGTTGTCCCCGGTGACTGTTCCATTTACTCCACTCCACAACCTGGTCAGAATGTCCCTCAAACTCACCCCATTGTAAGAAGTACAAAGCTTCCCATCAAATCTGATTTCTTATCTATCGTACAGTCTTTTGTGATCAAAAGAACATTTTTCCTCCTGTATATAAATAAAGTTACATGCTTGCACAATATTACAAACCTCAACCCAGTATTGTACCAAAGGAAAAGGCATTGTGAGGCACCTTTGTGCTGGCTGCGTGTGCAGGTGCAGATGAAGACATTATTGAATGATGCTATCAGATAAAGAGATGCTGGATGCGGCTGCAGAGAGACCAGCTGTGCCTGGCAGCTCCCCAGGTTGATTTGACACACGCCTATACCAGACTAAGCTGACCCAACCCCGGCTCCCTCAGCCGCAGCATGCCACTATACATACTCAATGTTGCCAAGGCAAATCGACTCTTGGTCTACCCCGGTCTGCACATTGCCCAGCGTCTGGATAGTATCTGCCTTTGGATGGTGCCAGGTGATTGTCAGATTGCCTCCCAATGCTTTGCATCCTGTGTGGTCTTCTGGGGAACACCATTTCTTCCTCTGAAGGCAAAGCAGGGCATTGCTGGCTGATGCAGGCACAAGGACCTGACAGTGCATGTAGGAAGGTCACTTCACCTGAAATCTAGTGAAATGCACCATATTATGGGAAGTTGTAGAGTCAAACCATGGTCCTTGAGAGAATAGTTGATCTATAAATGTGACAGTCCTAGTTACAACATCACTTGCAATTTAGATTTGCAGACCAGTGTGAAATCTTACATTTCCACAATATGTCCCTGAACGAAATGGTTGATGGTAACTTTGCATGCCAGCATTTTACAACAGCTGTGGTTTTACTTTTTGCATTATATTATGAAGAGCTGGAAATAAAACTGATATATTGTTTCAGTGGGAGCACATCTGCAGAACTAACCTATAACACTCTGGGCCTGATTTACAAACGTGTTTTTCAATGGGATTGTCTAACCTTCTGACAGTACTCTTATTATGGTAGCCCGTTATTTTATCCCTTGCTGTGCATCGTCCCTTACCTACTAGTTGCACACACACACGCGCATGCACACACACATACACACACAGCAGACACACACACACACACTCACATGCACACACACAGGCACAGAATGTGTGTGTTTGTCCAGTCTTTCAGTAAAATGATATAGGGGCGGCGGGGACCAACAATATGCTTGCATACTACCAAATGACTCATTGAAGAAAATAATATATATATTTTTTTTTTAATGTGTGTAGGCTGAGCAGGTGCCATAAGGAGACAGTTGAAGGCATTCTAGAGGAATGCAGAATTTAATCAGCTCGCCATACTTTACTTATTGTTATTATTCTTGTCCCATGTACTGCACTTTCCCCTCCCCCTTGCACTTTCCCCCTCCCGCTCCCATGCACTTGCGCGATCTGAATGACACCTGGCCTAGTAGGATCACTGTCTGTTTTCCCTCTGTTTCCCCTTCCTTGCCTCGTTGCACCTTGAAACACTCGTGTATAGGCCCTTGAGGTCTCCCTTGCTACCCCTAAAAAAAAGGTTTTCAATTTTTTTTTTACATTGAGGCTTATGGGCTGTGTCTAGCAGCCTGTCGCTCTTTAGTTCTGGAGGGTCTCGTTTTCTGATGGCTATAGCCGATATGATAGTTCAGTGGGTTGAGCACTGGCTGACGCAATGTGTGTGTGATCTGCAGGTTCAATTCCCAGCAAGGTCAACTCAGCCTTTCATCCTGCTGATGTTGATAAATGAGTACCAACACAGATTGGGGGATATTGTATGCATATATGTTCTATATGAAGCGCTTAAGCGTAAGTGCTATAAAATAACACATCATTATCATTTGGCCTTGGACATCTGCTTGCATTCACAGTAATTTGGTAATAGGGGCCTTTTCACACTGATATTAACGACACATATGGTGATCCAGTCTTGCATGAAATGTATATCACTTTACAGTGATATCATAACCATATGTTTTGTAGTGCACTCAGACACAGTGCCACTTCCTGTTTTGTCGTGGGGTGAAAGGTTGTGTTCCATTGCTTCCCATGATGTCACTTCGGGGTGGGGTCATGATGTCATCACAGGTCAAGGTTCGTGTGATGTCACTTCTGCCACCCCAGGCATTTTGGTGAAATGACGTCCCTGGTATAGGCGCGTTATTAATGCCATATCATAATTTGCAAATGTATGGTTTGTGTTCGGTCAAATGTGAAACTAATCATTGTATGCATTACCTTGAGAGATTGATTATACATAGAATGTGTACCTTAATCCTTTGCACTACTGAGAAAAAGTAAAGGTTTAGAAAATGGTGGCATTGTCTGATAATACTGTCATAGTTTGTAACGCCATCCACACACGATGAACCCTTTACAGCAACATGATATCCTGCATGTCTGCAAGTCACCTCCCAGACATGCCTGTCTTTCCTTTCTCCTATCACTGATATGCCTAAAAGCACACTAACTCGTAAACCACTCTCCACTCTCTGTCAGGTGTGGCACTAGACGCACATTGCATAGCCCATGTGCAAGGTTTCTGCCCATCTCAACATTTTCCGTCTACTGTCCTCCCATACCCAAGATGGCGGTTGTCAGATAGTGATCTACAGTGTTGTACTTAAGCCTATACACGCTAAAAGGGCCACACACACACAATATTGGTAGTGTTGTGGAACAGGCACTCAACATTAAACAAAGGGGGTAGGTCTGTGAGCTGTGTTTAAGTGCATCAATGTTTTTCTTTCAGGGAACTATTATGACTTAAAATAGCATGTACTAGCCTACAATTTAAAAACAGTCGTACTATGAACAGCTGTACAAAATATGAACCCCAATGGATCATGCTGGCTATAAAACAAGGGTGCCATTAAAAGCATGTGCTAAAAGAGAGGGAAAAGTGTCCACCTTCCAAGTGGCTGCAATTATTCAAGTGAAGTGATATCTATCAATGAATGTCTATAGAAAGGCCCGCTCCACCTTGGCTACACCAAAAAGAGACATTTGAAAACAATAATAGGAAAAGAAGAAGCGTAGGCCTTGTTAAGAAGGAAATCATGTTCATAGGTAGAATAAAATAATGCTGTACATTTATTGGAAAGGTGTCACACACTCTCCTTTTATAGTACAACCACATATATTCAAGCAACCACACAAAAGGTCAGTGGGCTCTGCTTCTTTCACTTTAAAAGCAAATGCTCGTGACACAGTGCAGGGACGTCATTTGGGGGTCGCCAGGGGGTCGCTACTATGACCCCTGAGGTCTCCCTTGCTATCCCCATGGTATCCCTTGCTACCCCTAAAAAAGGGTTTTATTTTATTTATGTTTTATTTTTTAAATTGAAGCTCCTGGGCTGTGGTCTGCGCCATGTGGCTCTTTGTTCCTGGAGTGGCTGGCTTTCTTGTTCAGACCTCTTAAAAAAGCCAAACAGGGGTTCCACAAATGTAACACTTTGAGCAATGACCCTAAATAAGAAAGAATAAGAAGAACAAATAATTTGTCTTTCTGGAATACTGTACAATTATTTCTAGACTCATTAAAGGTATTTTTTTTAATGTTTTTATTTGTTCTTGATTCTATTACAAAGTAACAGAACCTTTACAAAACGAAATAACAGATAATCGTTGCAGTATATATCATACAAAATGTACAACATCATTCAATAAAACTTCATAATAGCAATAGGTTTATTTCAGGCACACTTCAGGGGTGAGTCACTGAGTTAATCTGTTCTTAAACATCTCAAATTCACAATGCAGACAAAAAATTCCAAAAAGTATTTAGAATACAATAAGCATCCATTTCAGACTATGGGCCTCATTCTGAGATTGGAGGGAGCCATGGCGCTATTAGCGCCATGGCTGCCTCCAATACTGGATCCGGATCCAGTCTGGCTGAATGGGGTTTACCGGGTCATTCCGACCCTGGAGGACCCGGTAAGTCCCCATTCAGCATACCATTCCCCATTCCCATTTGAGCCCCCATAGGGCTCAATGGGAATGAGGAAGGTGCTAATTACGGGCACGCAAATAGCGGGCCCGTTATTAGCGCCCTGGTCCCTTAGCGGGACCCGCAAAGGACGTGTGGTCAGACCACACGTCCTTTACGGTTCCTGCTAAGGGACCTCGGAATTGGGCGGTAAGGGTTTAACGGCACCGGTCTCCTTACCGGTGAGCATTAACCCTTACCGCCCAACTCAGAATGAGGCCCTATGTATTTTGCTTTTCACAAGTTGCAGTTATAGCACGTTTTTTTTTCTGTCGTTGTCTCTGTTAGGATCATCACAAGACATTCCATCTCGGTGTCCGCGGTCACTTGACAAAATCCCTGTGCCTAAAAGCTTGTTTACATTGCAGAAATGTTTGACCCTAGCACATAAAGTGGCCCTTGATTTCAGTGTGTCACAATTAATGCTTTGTTGTAATGTGTCTATCTTTCCTAGCTCCATGGCATGCTGTTCATGATGTTTTTTTGCATGTATGAGGTGACGAGTGCCCAGAATACGGGATGCCATGTGAGTGTGCTGCTTTCCCTGCGCTACTCTAAATTCTTTAATACACAGTTATGAACACTCCCGATGTTATGTATTTTGCCAACTTCTGAATCCTGAAAAGTAGATACAGGCAGGCTTGACATGTGGCCAGTTTTTCACCAGACCTGCAGACAAACTGACCCACTGTTAAATCTCAGTTACCAGTTTAATGGTATACACTACAAAGTGTAATTTGCTTTCTGACTTTGAGAACATTCAGACATGTATTTGCCCTGTCGCAGGTAAGATAGCTCAGTGGGTTGAGCACTCATTGCTGCGATGTGTGAGGTATCTGCAGGTTGCAGGTTTGTATCCCGGCAAGGCCATCTCAGCCTTTCATCCTTCTGAGGTTGATAAATGAGTACCAACACAGGTTGGGTGGTATTGAGTGTATATTTGTTCTATATAAAGCGCTTAAGCGTAAATGCTATATAATAAGACATCATTATCATTTGGACTTGGACGTCTGCTTGCCTTCACAGTAATATGGGCCTATATACACTGATATTAACGATACATATGGTGATCCATTTTGTTATGAAATGCATATCACATTACAGTGATATCATAATCATATTTTTCGTAGTGTACTTAAGAACAATGCTATGTGATGCCACTTCTATTTTGTAAAGGGGTGAACGTTTGTGTTCCATCGCTTTCCGTGATGTCACTTCGGAGTGGGGTAAAATTACATCACTTCCTCTGATGTCATCAGAGGTCAAGGGTCGTGTGATGCCACTTCCACACCCCTGGCATTTTGGTGAAATGACATCCCTGACACAGTGTGGGGGACACAGTGTTGGCGAGGCTAGTTACTTCCCCAAAATTAAACATTGGTAAAAGAATTGGTTGACTCTCTAGTAACTTCCAAACAGTAACATGTTTAGATGCTACTCTTCTGCTCCTTTTCTCACAGCAATCAAATACTCGAATGAGAACACTGGCGTAACGTGGGCCCCCAAAGCCCTCGTGGTGCAGGGGCCCCCGCTAGCACATGTCCGGGAGGGGGGCCCCACTTAAAAAAAAAAACATTTTTTTTTCAAATAAAAAAATATATATATTTTTGAATTCACTCTGCATTCAATAAAGACATTATTTATGTTACAGAAATAATTTCTTTATGAAGGCAGAGTGAATTCAAAAAGAAATGATTTTTTTTTTAAGTTTGAGGGCTACCCCCACCCCATGACATGAAGACCCCAGGCTGGAGGCCTCTATGTCATGGGGTGGGGCAGCCCTATGACTTCAAAAATAGTTTATTTTTGAAGTCAGTGTGCCTTCATAAAGAAATTAATATCTTTCCTGTCCCTGCTGCAGGAGGTGGACCTTAAAAACACACACGACACACGCAGTGTACACAGTATGTTTTATTGTTATAGTGTGGCAGTTTAGTAGGTGGCCTCAGTGCTGGGGCCACCAACAAAAAAACATCTGAAGAGCGGTAATCAACGGCAACCTGTTCTCAACTATTGTAACTAGAAGTTCTTCATCTGCACGGTGAGTGTTGAAGGGTGCGCTTGCCTTGTGACTATATCTAATTAGTTTGCATGCAGACATTACTCAAAGTGCATGTACGACTTGAACTGGATCACCGCGGGGTAACGCTGAAGGAACCTTTACTGTGGCTGCAGCCAATGTGGCAGGTGGGACTAAAATAGCAAGCGTAAAGCAAATAATAAAAGTAAATTAAAAAAATCATACGATAACAGCATTTTTTAATCCAGTATCTGAACGGGCGGAACTGTCTAATCTTGACTGCAGTAACGCTGAGGCAGTAGAAGCACCTCTCTCACCATCGAGTCACAGGAAACGATCATTTCAGATGATGGCATGTTGAATGCCCCTGATTATAGAACTGATCGAGACTCCAGTTATCAGGAAAGCCTGGAGGACACTCTAAAACTAATGGAACTCACTACTCAAGACACAGATTACTCGACATCACCATATGCCTCCAAATCAGCGACTGTTCCTCCTAGGCGGTTGTCAGCATTGCTAAAATGTGTGGTCAACAGTATTACTGCACCTATAATGTCCGGTCAAGACAGTCTTGTACTAGGTGCTCTAGTGGCTCAGTATGAAAGTTTGAAAGCTGAATCCCAAGTTCACTCGTCACTGTTGGACTCCTTCTTGTGCAAATTTAATAATGTTGGAGTGCACACCAAACTGAAAGAATTCGTAATGCCGTCTGCTCCAGTTCAGGTTGCTATATCCAAAACACAGCATAGGGATGACATATTGGCTGCCTCCTTTATGTACCCTGTCTTAGAGCAGGCTTCAGCCCCTACCTATTGTCGTGGACCATTTGGACTGAGCAAAGCTGACTCTATCTTTGGAATTGATAACAGCATAAATGAACAAATGTCATCAGGAAGTCAACAAGGAGGGCAGCAGTGTGAAGGAAGCATGGTCAGCACTGATGTTTCAAACACTGATGCCCAGGTGTTAAATACTTTAGAAGACACCTCTGTTGTCGAAGTTGCTTTGAGGTCTTCCATTACCCTATCAACCAAAGTCAAAATGATGCGTAAAACATTCTAATTTAATGCAACCCAACTGGGGGTAGGGCAAATATAAAAATAAACCCCAAGGGAAAGCTAAAAATCCATCATGCTCCTCAAAAGAAAATGTTAAAAAGAACAGGAGGCAGTGGCAGAAATCAGCGTGCCGGGATACTAACTTCTCAATCCATTGTGAACACGAGAATATTGTTTTCATAACAAAACCGTTGCAGGAGGTTCAAACTGACTCTTTTCTCTCTCAATTACAATGACTTTGGTATCGGAGGACACCGTGATGTGTAAAGCAGAAATAATTACAGGTGCTGTTACAGTAGGGCACGTGTACAGGCATTCACTGCCCTCTTTACCATCTTTTGCCAATGTCCTTGGGCATGATCATTCTCAAATACCACCTTTCCTCAATTCTTCTTAAGTAAGAGATCTGTATTTGGCTAGCCAGCTGTCCTGACTACATGGTGCCTCCCAGACTCAGTCTGGAAGAATTTATAGTTCAGTAGCCTCCCACATGGAACAACTCTGGGGACCCTGGGGAGCACAAGCTGAGACTCATTTTCAATCATTACCCTGCCAGTCTTGCAGTATTTTGAGGGGTTGTAAGGGTCCTGAGCTACCTGAGAAGAGGGCCAATTCTTGTTAGACTAGTTACAGGGGGCCTGCTACAAATTCTGCCTACCTAGGGGTGGCGTCTAGTGCTATGCAAGATTATCGTCATGAGCTGAGAATCCTGGTCGCTAGCCTTGTTCTGGATAACAGAAATGTTTTGTTAAATCAAGCAAATATACTTCATCTGCTGGGAGAGTTCCATGAACTGTGAGCTCTTTCTTCGAAGAATGTCAAGGAAGTGGATTGTATTGACTTGCACAAAACTGATCACCCTGTTTTTATATCTACGGTCAAAATTGGCATTTGATGTAATCTTTGCCCAGGTACAAACATTGAGACAATTGGGCTTTGCCATGTCACGCTATAGAGGTGTCTCTTCAAGGGAGACTAATAAAGATCAAGCTTGTCTGGGAAGATGCTTTCCCCTCCCGAGTGACACTCTAATATCTACCGGAGAGGATGGAATGATGGGAAGAGAGGGGACCTTTGCCAGACCAACACCTGAGAACAGGGGCCTGGTATACGATTGGTTGTGGATCTCTGAAGCCTTGGGTACATCAAGTCTTGATGGATACAGACAGTGATGCTCAGATTCTGGAACATAGATTCAATATCTCTATCCTCTCATGGAACACAAGAGGCCACCAGATCCTGTTTGCCAACCCAGTATTAGGAATGTCTCTTAAACACCATTGCTTGATATTCTTACAAGAGACCTGGCTAACAGAAACTCCAGCATTTGATGGTTTCTCTTCTTATTGACAACTAGCACTTAAAGGGCCGATTGGCCATCCATCAGGTGGTCTTGTAACCTTGGTAAAATCTAGCCCGGACATAAAAGTTGTAAAATCTATAGAGATTTGCAGAGGTTTCTAGCTGCACACCTTATATTGCACCATTTTGGTTATCCTTTACACCTCCTATGTGTGAACGTTTATTGGCATACTGGTGTAATTGATCTTGAATATAGCCTTGATTGTCAAGGCAACTCTGACCAATGATTGGTATAGCAATAATCCTGGAGGGCATTTGATGGTTGTGCAGGATTTAAATGCCAATTGCAAAGAAACTGATCAGAATTGTTCTGTAATATGTAGCCTGACTAAAGCCAAAGGAAAAGAATACTGGGGGCGGTTGTGGCTGAATACTTTACAAGGTCTTGGTTTACACATGTCAAAAATGTACTTTACTAGGTGACATTCCGCCAAAACACACATGGAGGAATTCCAACCTGAGCTCCACTATAGATTACATATTCGTTGGAAGCTTGCTCCATGCGATATGCTCAGAGTCTACTGATCATGGTAGGCTGAGGAACACTTTTTTATTAGATGGCCATCCAGGTCACACAAAAGGCCTTAGAGATCTTTGTGTGAAAACTGCAGGTAATAAGATTTCATGGAATCTGTGGAATATCAAACTAGTTAATGAGTCTCTTCAGTTCTGTATGAACGAGACTTCATATAACTGTAAACTAGGAACATTCACAGTCAATAGTTTTGAGCCTTTTGTAGCTGACCTTGTCAATGAGTCTGTTGGTATATGACCAAGATCTAAACAGAGTAATGGCAGGAACATTCATATCCATGGTGCTGAGGTAGCAGACAGAACGCGGGCTCTAGGAGCACAGATAAAAGTATGGTGGAGTGTTGAAGCCCCATGTGGGAGTGATGATGCCATTAGGAATGCCAATGGGTCATAGATGGATTATGTTACAGAATGACCCTGAGACAATTCTGGACACTTTATAAAATAAAAACAATGTGAGTTGTGGGATCTCGTAAATCAGCATTCCCATCTACCACAGGACACCCAAGTTAATCCGGTATCAGCATCTGAATGGGTCCTTCATTTTGAGAAACTGTTCTGTACCATACCAGCTGAGAATGTGGAGATGTCCTCCTATCAAGATAATGATACAAATGTATGGACTCTTTCATTTGACCAGGACATTATAGAAAGTATTTTAGCAAAGATTAGCACATCTCGGGCACCAGGTTCAAATAAATTGTCAAAATGCCCCGTTCAAAGGTTCCCAGAAAAATTGGTAAATTTTCTAAATTAGTTTTTGAACCATATATTGACCACTAACACCTTCCCGGTCTCTTGGCAAGTGGCACACCTAGTGCCAATTTATAAAAAGGGGTCCCACGCAAACTCATGCCACTATAGGCCAATAGCCATTTTAGATGCTGACAGCAAGGTCTTTGCAACCATGCTGTTGGATGAGTTGCAGACATGGGCTAGGGACGCAGGCATTTTGAAAATATGTCTGACGGGCTTTCGTAAACATATGAGTACCTCGCTTAATGGAGTGTTGCTAAAATCTGTGCAATCTCTCTTATGGAAAAGAATATAAAATTCTGTTTTCATAGCCAGCATGGACTTATCTGCTGCATTTGATGCAGGCGGTAGAATTCTACTCTTGTCTAAATTAAACATTCCCAAGGGTCCCCTACACCTTCTAATTGCTCTGCACGAACAGTTTGTGATTTATGTTAGACTTAATGCAATTGGTGCATTGTCCAGATGCATGCCAACATCGAGGGAAGTGTATACTAGCATCCTTTCTGTTTAAGCTTTATATGACAGATGTGGGGGTTCATTTACATTTGGCGGCCCATGTGCCACCAAAATGTAATGATTTGAGAGTGGCCTACTTAAGCTACTCCGATTACTTCTTAGTATTTGACACTACAGAAATTGGTCTTGAAAGGCAGCTGAAGACTTTCGGCAACTTTGTAAAAGGTCACTGGTTAACATTCAATCCAAAGAAAACAAAAAGTCATGCACTATCCTTGGAGAAAGAAACCAAATATTTTCAGATGGATGTTTGAAGACCAACCCTTAGAACGGTTTGATAGTTTTATCTATCTAGGATTCCCAATTGCTTCTAGACCATGCAAAGTCCAGATCAGAGAGTGGCTGAAGGCTTGTTACATTATCTTAACTAATCAATTGTTACGTGTTGACTTAACATTTGGTAAGTTCTCTGCTCTTCTTTCACTTAGATTCTATGATGGGAGAATTTCACCAAAATTACTGTATGGCTGTGAAATCCATCTTTTCGGGACCTTTGATTCTCTCCCGTGTATTGAAAGCTCCATCTTGAAACAAGTCTTACATTTTCAGAAGTCAGTATCTCTAGCCATTATTCAATTTGATTTGGGCATCAACTCGTTGAGGTCTCAGGTAATATGGAGGTGTTTGTCAATGACGGGAAAATTGCATATCCTTTTGCTGGTTCCTTGTATCAAGATCTAGAGTTTGCAATGTTGGGTAGAGAGATCCCCTTTCTAAATGACGTATTTGGCTTCTGTGAGAAGACCCTGGCTCAGCTGGGTCTCACTAAGGACGATCTTGGGAAAAATCCAACTAAGGTGAAAATATCACTTTACATTGACATTGTTGAGAGCATGCACTTCTATGACTCTTTGAAACATCTGAACAGGTAACATAATAAATGGGCGGTGCTTGCTCCCTATATGTCAATCTATCCCAATCGTAATGCGAGGAGGACCTTTCTAATGTTTCGACTTAATCTCTTGCTGACTAAAGAGATGCTGATTCGTTATGGTCAGTGCAAGGCCTCTATGGGTAAATGCTGTTTCTACGGGAACAATGATGTGCTGGAAGATCTTGGACACCTGATTATGCTTTGCTCAGCACTAATAACAAAGCGGTTATTGTATTTTAAGAAGGTTCTCTATAGAAATCATGGTGTTGGTGCTGTGGAGTTTTAGCCTGAGTTCATATCAGGGCAGATCACTATTATAGTCATTGCAGTAGTGGAATTGATCAAAAGACTTAATTTATAAGCAACAACTAAGGCCGCCGCCAGGGCTCCACCCTGGGATACTTGAGTAGGCATCACTAAGTGTAGGGAATAGTCTGTTTGGCCTTGCTTGTTTTTATAGGATAATGATGATGTTCAGTGTTTACATTTTTTGTTCTTAATGGACATGAAATTGTTGCTGTATGTCTAAATATTATTCCTGTTTATATTTATTCTTGCTTTTTTCTCTTTTTGATGAATATCCTGCTCTCAGGAGGATAGCTCAGGGGCAACATGCTTGCCTTGGAAGCAAGACAACACAGAGCACCACAGGTTCGATCCCTGGGTCAGAGCTTTGATACCTCTGGGTATTAAGCGCATTATAATTAACCTATCATATATCAATGTATTGATATTTTATCTGTGTGTTGTTAAAGGCTTTGTTGCCAACAACAATACAAGAAAAGTAAAGCAACTAGTAGTAATGATGTGCTACTCATAGAAAGAATTATAATTCTAAACAATGGTTGCTGTATAAGTATTGATTTTTCTCGAGAAATACAGCATCCACTGTAATGGTAATGGAGCCTTTTTTCACCCCATTCAAGGCTTGTCCTGTCAGTCCAGAAACGACCCTAATATAGTATGTATATTATGTTGGCTGGAAATCAATCGCATCATGTGACAAACATTGCAAACAGAATCGTCAGTATAACCAGAGGGCGCCCATTTTGGGTAATATCCTCCATTTGCTTTTTTTCTTTTTCTGTCAGACGCTTTGCAAAATATATTTTATTCTGAAAGCTCTTACACGGTGCGAGGCCACAGCCTGCATGTCGAAAGATCAACCCAGACAGGAATGCCAAACAGTACAGAAATACATTGTTTTCCTCCCTCACAATGTCCTTGGAGGCAAGCAGAAACAGCATTTAATCAGCGGCCCAGGTGCTGGCCTGTCTTACCAAAGCTGTAGCAATAGGCAGTTAAAACATGAATTATATTCTTTTCACGGTCCTCCTTCGTGGCTCTGCCTCAGAACAGGCTGACCTCTAGTTCACAAATACAAACTGGTAGATAACATACTAAGGAATGTATCTCTTTACGAACATGATATCCTTGCTGAGCAAGTGCTTTTTGTTCTCCATAACAAAGAACTGTCTCTGCAACCGTTGCTAGAATAAGTATAATTAGATTGAACAAGAAACTTGCCATAATGTGTCATAATTGTCATGATTGTCAATCACCAAACCCTAGATCTACAAGATACATTATGGGTGGTTTGATTTGCCTTCAGAGATACATGTTTGTATATATGTTGTTGCTTGAGCTATGCTCGCTCTCTTGCATCTCACGAGGTCTTGGTGACACATGTTGCGTACGTTAGAACCCCAGTCGGCCGACTGAGCATACTTTGAAATAAACCATATTACTTGGAAAATCGAACCTCGTGTCTGTCGTATCACTAGTATATGGTGATTGTGCCTTAGTTTCCATATGCGGGAGTCTTTATGGCCCAGCAAAAAATGGCGCTCGAATAGGGACCCTGTCCCTTTTTCTCCATCGCTAAGTTTGAAGAAGGCAAAAACTAATCGAGGATGAAGCTGTCGAGCCGGGATCGAAGGGTGTTCGTGCGCCCCTGTAGAAGTGATGAGAGACTCCTTTGCAGATCTGTACACAGCCGGTGCCTGATCGACGAGCAGCGTCCAGAGAGCATCGGGGCGAGGGTCTTAAAATGAGGCAGATTGATGAAGATACGCAGTCACAACGATTCTTGGTTGCGTCTGTAAACGGACAAATTGCGTCTTGAGTGATGAATTGATTAATCAGGTGAATCGTGCCCCGATTCTTAAATGTCCTGATATTGATTGAGAGTTGCTCTTGCAAGATCAAAGCCCACGGTATAGAAACGGGTAAGGGTAAGCATTAATTATGCCTGGGAAATTGTCTTCCTGCCTAGTGGGATTTTTCTACTGCGGTAGACAATCTTTGGAAACTGGCCAGGTCGCGCCACCCACAGGGTCGCCAGTATTTGAAATGTATGTAAAATATGGAGTAGGGGCAATAATGTTTAATGCGATTTTGGCACAGGCAGACCAGACATGTAGAAGACTTTCAGTGGCCTAATGATGGGAGCTTTGAATTAACAAGTATAGAACACCTAGAATCAGTATTGCTACGCAAGAAAGCACGCCCAGCGGCATTCGATGTTGTGAGAGACTGGAGGAAAAAAGCTAATCTCCATCTGAACAGTAGAAAGAAACATGCGCGCAGACATAAATCAAATGCAGAGAAAGCGCGGAAATTGATGCGCATCAACAGACAGAGGATCTTAGAAGAATGGACAGGGCTTTCCAATTAGGCGTACAAAAAATAGATCCACAACAAGATTTGCATACATCAGATGAGCTAATAAATAAAATCCTGAATGAACGTAGAAATGAACGTCTTCAAAGTAGTATTGACCCTATTGCTCCTCCACCTCATCTGCCCCCACCCACTCCTGTTGTTCCATCTGCACCATCTCCACCAATGCCTGTGACATCATTTCCTCCACTGCTATCAGAGCGTGAATTAGCAACCGCTTTGGCAGGCAGTTCTACAAAGGTGGGGCCTGCGCCACAAGGAAGCACTAGAGTAACTTGTAGTACGGTTAGTAAAGACAGGAAAGAGGAGTTAAGATCCTGGGCAGAAATGTATATTGAAGGTGATGATGAGGGAGCCGTGCAGAATTCCATGTGTGACTATAGAAGGCTTGGCGAACAGCAAGTATTGTTAGAATGCATGGGGGAGTATCTTGTGGAAAAATGGAGTAAGTTGACTGGTACATTGGCACCGCAAGAGTTGCGAGATCTAAATGTTTTTTCTCATTTGCTGGATAATGCATCGGAAGTACAAGAACATGTAGGCCGGCTATTTGTGTTTAAAAACAAGCTTGATAAATTGAATTAAGAAATGATGAAAGGAGGTAAACAGCATGTGTCTTATGTTCAGCAACGATTTTTGCCGCCGTTAAAACCTGTTAGTGAAGAGATGAGAATTTGTACACAATAGGCGCTTAGATGGATTACGGATGACACCATTTCCCCAATAGAAGTGCATGATACATTTAGTCAGTATACACTAGAGATGCAGAGAAAGGAATTGCAGGTGATGGTCGAGTATTTGCAAGATGAGTATTTGAAAAAGAAAGTATGTTGTCCCGCTGATTTGATGACGATATACAAAAGAGCATTTTTGTCGGAAACTGGAATGATTGCTTTTTCTCTTGACTTAGCTTTATTGCTTAGCAAATGAACAGATGTAGAACCGCCTAGTTTGCAATTGCCTATGAGAGAAGTGCCCCCAACATTTGTCCCGAAAATAGAGATTGCTGCCACTGAAACGACTGAAGCAAGCACGATAGAAGCCCATTATACACGCAGTTTGTGCATGTCCCTTTTTCTAGACAGGAGGTAAATATTATCAGGCAGGCGATCCCCGATCTTAGGAAAAATCCGTCGGGATGCTATAAGTAATTTGAGTCTGTTTTAAATTCCTCTGTTTTTACAATGAGTGATATTGATCTATTGTTTCCTGTGATTCTTCCTGTAGACATTTGGAAACAGGTTAGGAATATAAATGACGTAAATATATTAGGTGATACATGGGAGAATTTGACTAGAATTGATGTAGGGAGAAAAGCTGGAGAAAAACCGCCGCTGGTCATGTTGGCCTTACTAGCGCGAATAGTACAGAAATTAAAAATGTTGATACCTGAGAATAGTTTGGGATAAATTAACAGCTTGTTTACAGGGCAAAGATGAAGGTGCGACAGATTATTTCAATCAATTTGAAGAAGTATTTGCGGATTTCAGTGGCCAAGATTTGAGTACTGAAAAAGGGAAGAGGTTGTTTGTTGATAAGTTCGTGCAAGGGTTGATACCGAAAATTCCAAATTTAATAATGACATCTGAAAGTGCATGGCAAGCAAAATCACAATGTGAAGTATTACACATGGCCCAATATTATGTGTACAGGGTAAATGCAGAGAAGGAGAAAGAAATAAGGGACAAAGGGAATTTAAAAACAAGGGTATTAATGCAGCAAGTAGCAAACAATAATAGAGGTGGCGGGAACGCACAAACCAGAGCTAATTTCTCCAACAGGCAATGTGATCGTATAGGGATTAATCGATGTCCCTATTGCAAACAAGAAGGCCATTGGCGAGCGCAGTGCTCGCAGATACAGAACCGGAATGGGACTTTCCAGAGAAGGAAGAATAGAGGTCGCCCGGGAACACAAGGACAGAATAGGAACCCAAGAGCACCACAATTTCAGAACAACCAGGGGATCACAACTAGAATCAGAATCAGAACCAGCAACCTCAGGATAGCACAGGAGATGGAAATGTTTTTGGTAATCAGCCCAACGCATGTTACTCTGGCGACTTTACATCTAATGATGTATTGTTTTACTAGGACAGCCCAAGACAGGAGTTGGAACTAGTATCTATTCCTATAGACCAGAAAGGGCCCTACGTAGAAATGAAGGTTGGGAATAGGGAACACATTTTTCTAGTGGACAAAGGTATCAGAAATGTTCAATTGACTGTCACCAATGTCCAGATATACCATTGTCAGGGCAAAATAATGCCTCAGTAGGGTTCACAGGTACACCAGTAATTAGTCCAGTGTCACAATCAGTACCCATAACACTAGGTCCATTCACAGAGTCTTGCCCATTTCTTTTGACAAAAAATTGTGGTGAAAATGTATTGGGTTTAAACTTATTAAAGCAATTGAATGTGGTTATTTATTGCTCTCCTGATGGAGTATATTTGACAATATCACCACAAAAGACTCTGGTATCACAATTTTTATCTAAACCATTACCAACTGAATTGAGTATGGTACCAACTTGCATATGGGCAGTAAAAGATAACGATGTTGGTTGTTTGAAAGTAGAACCAGTAAAAATTGTTTTGAAAGAAGGTATTACACTGCAGCATATTCCACAATATAAAATCTCAGCGGAAGGAGAGAAAGCATTGAAATGCATTGTTTCGGATTTGATTAAAAGGCATGTAATTGAAAACATTTCTGGTAGTACTTGCAGTAGTGCAATTCTTCCGGTATACAAGAAAGGAGGTAATGACATACCATACCGTTTCATAATTGATTTGCACGGATTGAATGAAGTTGTTGATCGGCAATTTCCATTAGTCCCGGATGTGACTACAAATTTGACTGTGATTCCAGCATCTGCATTGTACTATAGTGTTATAGATTTGAAAAATGTGTTTTTCAGCATTCCAGTACATCCAGATAGCAGATATTTATTTGCTTTTACTGTAGGAGGACGTTCATTTACATTCACACGAATTCCGCAGGGTTACACTGTAAGTCAGAGTATTTATAGTAGAGCATTAAAAGAACAACTAGATATGCTCGAGCTACCAACAGGTTGTGTATTGTTACAGTATATTGACGATTTACTGATTGCAGCTGACACAGATGACATTTGTAAAGAGAGCACAGTTCCACTATTGATACATTTAGCAGCACATGGA
The DNA here is from genome assembly GCF_040938575.1 of Ambystoma mexicanum. Classification (NCBI taxonomy): domain Eukaryota; kingdom Metazoa; phylum Chordata; class Amphibia; order Caudata; family Ambystomatidae; genus Ambystoma; species Ambystoma mexicanum. The sequence goes on from NC_090928.1 coordinate 62,830,449, forward strand.
CACAAAGCTTTGTTAAAAAAAATTCCAGTATTGTCGAAAGGAAGTGGCCTATTTGGGCTACCGCCTTTCGAAGGAGGGAAGAAGATTGACACCGGAAAGGATAGAAAGCATCTCTGGTATGTCTATTCCAAATACACAGAAAGAAGTGAGGGCTTTAATTGCCATGGCTTCATATTGTAGGCAGCGGATTGCAAACTTTGCCATGATTGTGAAACCAACAGTGGCATTGACAAGGAAGGATGTTGCCCTGCCTTTGCCATGGATCATGGAATGTCAAGAAGCATTTGACCTGCTCAAAGCTGCATTGTGTTCAGCTCCAGTTTTGGGCACACCAAATTATGACAAGAGTTTCAAGTTATTTGTGCATGAAAACAATGGTTGTACTTTAGCTGTCTTGACCCAGGAACAAGGAGGGAGAAATAGACCATGCGATTATTTTTCTTCCACGTTGGATCCTGTTGCATGCGCTTTGCGTGCTGTTTGCGAGCTGTTGCTGCAGCTGCCGCGTCAGTAAAACAAACCAAGGGTATGGTTTTAGGTCACACTTTAACCGTCATGGTGCCCCACGCCGTAGAAGTTCTTTTAAATAGAACGCAGACCCAACACCTTACATCAGCCAGGCTGACGAGGTATGCAATATTTCTATTTGCACCGCATATTCAATTTATGAGGTGTTGCACTTTCAATCTGGCTGAGTTAGTGCCTCCTCCCAATGAAAAAGCGGGTGAAAAAGAATTCCCCCATGATTGTTTAATGGTCACTGAACAAGAAACAAAAGGAAGAATTGATCTAACAGATACCCCACAATAAGAGTCAGATGGAGAACTGTTTTGTGACGGTTCTTGTTTTAAATTGCCCAATGGTTCATCGACTGCTGCATATGCCATCACTACATTGAAGAGTATTGTAGAAAGCAAAATAATTGCATACAATTCAGCACAGGCTGCAGAGATAATAGCGTTAACCAGAGTATGTGAAATTTCTGAAAACCTAAATGTAAACATATATACTTACAGTCAGTACGCAATTTGGGGGGTACACAATATTGGTCGACTATGGGCTGAAAGGGGCTTTCTGACATCACATGGAGCTAAGATCCAACATGGCACTTTGATAGTAAGATTATTGCCTGCACTTGCGCTTCCCAAACTATTAGCAATAATGAAATGTTAAGCGCATAAAAAGGTGACATAGGAAAAGGAAACACATTTGCAGACAGAATTGCAGAACAAACTGCCACTGATTTACATACAAAAAAGTACATTGAGAAGTTGAAAGAGGTACCTTGCATGGTAGAAAATGGAACTGCCACAGTTAAAGAAATGCAAACAGAAGCAACTGCAGATGAAATAAAAGAATGGTCTGAGGGTCCAGCAGAATTAGACATAGAAGGTTGTTGGGTGGACAAAAAGAATAAAAAATGGATGTTGCCAAATGCCTATGTAACAGCGATGGTCACTGTAGCCCATAGCTCAACACACATATGTGCTAAGAAAATGATTCAACATCTAGACACAGTATAGCAGAATCTGCACATTAGAAAAACAGCTGACAGACGGGTTCAAAATTGCATGACTTGTTTGCAACATAACACTGGAAAAGGAACAGCGATTCCAGTAGGTAGTTTTGCCCCCCCTATGCCCTTTGAAGTAATCCATTTTGATTTTATAGAAATGGAAAAGTGTCAAAATTACAAATACGTCCTTGTAGAGGTCTGTGCATTTAGCAAATGTGTGGAGGCTTATCCCCTAAAAGACTGTACATTAATGAGCACAGCAAAAAGAGTATTTTTCCCCCTTCGGCTTGCCACGTGTCATATGGTCAGATAACGGTCTGCATTTTATTGCAGCCGTGATACTACAGATTTGTGCAGGACTCCAGATTGATAAAAAATTTCACTCGCCCAGGCATCTGATGAGCGCCGGTCTTGTGGAATGCCAAAAATGTATTTTGAAGTATAAGCTCAGTAAAATATGCACAAGGAGTCAGTTGAAGTGGCCTGATGCATAGCCATTAGCTTTGTTGTGCATGCAAACCTCTGTGCAGGCAAAGACTGGGCTCTCCCCATATGAAATTGTCATGGGGAGACCAGCAGCGAGTGCCCCACAGCCTAAGAAACTGAAAGACATTGAATACCCTTTGCTCATTACATACTGTAAACTGTTAACTCAGAATTTGCATTTAATTCATCAGCAGGTGCAGGAGGCTTTTCCTGTCAGATATACCGGCCCAGGGCAGTGTCTGCAGCCTGGAGACTGGATCCTCACCAAGAATTTTGAGAGAAAGTCTTCACTTGCACCGCGTTGGAAGGGGCCTTATCGGGTCCTTCTGGCATCACAGCCTGCAGTCCGAGTGGATGGTCGCAAGTCATGGATCCATGCCACGCATACAAAAAGAATTCCGTTCCCTTTGAAAGAGCTGCCCGAGTCGAATGCTGAAAGAGAAACAGCTGCACTCGATCACAAAGATACCATCACCAGTTCTCTCCCAGACGTGCTTCCTAAGCCGGAGAAAGGTTCTGGGGAGATTGCAACAAAGATTGAAAGGCCAAAGGTGCCTCAACTTTGTCCACATGCTGCCAAATCATCACTGATTGCATCACAGGCTGGCACTGATCCTGCATCCGGAAATGAGAGTGCATTGCTCATTGATCATACAGTACATGGAGCGATAAGGTACAACCTACGTTCTCAAAGCCGGAAATGATCTGCATGTTTGTTTTGCCTCTGTTCCCAAAACGAATGGAATGGTAATAGGAGGCCTAGGGAAATGGAGCGTTTGCGTTGTATCAATCTGCATCAAATTGAAAGCTCTGAAACGCGGTTTCCCGATGCTACCTTTGGAAAGTGAATGGCCAATGCGAGCCTGTGCGGACGAGCGTGGAGGCATATAGTACCAACACAATTGATGCTTGCTCCGGGCCTTTTTGGAGCACTGTGCAAAATCACATAAGCTTGCTATCAGTTATTAAGCAGGCTAACCTGAACTGGCCTGAAGCTTTGCCACTTCTTAAATGTTTTGCTGTTTCACGTGTGTTGCTATGGAGAACTTTTCCGCAACGAACATTGAGACTTTTTCTGAAATAAACTTGACTAAGAGAATGCCTACATACATTTCTGCTCCCACCTGCACCGACGCTGATGATTTTATAGATAAAGAGACTAAGGGGGTGATTCAAAGAATTCAGCGCACAAGTGGCGCACGCGGCTGGCGCACAGTGTGCACGTGCGAATCCCTGCGCCAGCCGCGTGCGCCAAAATACATTTCCGCGGACAGCGTATTCATGGATTCCAGCCACCAAAACCAGCCGTGGAGCACAGTGGCGCAGCGACCCTGCAGCAGCGCCAGTTACGCCCCCAAGAACGCCCCTTGCGCAGAGAAAAGCCATCAAAATCCCCAATCTAGCGCAAAGGGCTGCGCTAACCCTGTACCAGCACGGCAAGCGGGGTACGTGTATCACTGGGGTGCGCGGGAAGTTCCTCACGTTATTTCAGCTGGGTACGTGTATTTCAGGGGTGCGCAGGAAGTTCCACACGTGATTCCATCAGGGTACGTGTACATCAGGGGTGCGCGGGAAGTTTCACACGTGAATTTAGCAGGGTACGTGTATATCAGGGGTGCGCTGGAAGTTCCACACGCAAATGTCCTGGGTACGTGTATTTCGGGGTGCGCGGAAACTTACACACGTGAATTCAGCAGGGTACCTGTATTACTGTGGTGCGCGGGAAGTTTCACACGCGATTGGCCCTGTGCGAGCGTGGAACGTGTATTTCAGGGGTGCGCGGGAAGTTTCACACGCGATTCCATCAGGGTACGTGTATATCAGGGGTGTGCTGGAAGTTCCACACGCGAATGTCCTGGGTACGTGTATTTCGGTGTGCGCGGAAACTTACACACGTGAATTCAGCAGAGTACCTGTATTACTGGGGTGCGCTGGAAGTTCCTCACGCGAATGTCCTGGGTACGTGTATTTCGGGGTGCGCGGAAACTTACACACGTGAATTTAGCAGGGTACGTGTATATCAGGGGTGCGCTGGAAGTTCCACACGCGAATGTCCTGGGTACGCGTATTTCGGGGTGCGCGGAAACTTACACATGTGAATTCAGCAGGGTACCTGTATTACTGGGGTGCGCAGGAAGTTTCACACGCGATTGGCCCTTTGCGAGCGTGGTACGTGTATTTCAGGGGTGCGCGGGAAGTATCACACGCGATTCCATCAGGGTACATGTATATCAGGGGTGCGCTGGAAGTTCCACACGCGAATGTCCTGGGTACGTGCATTTCGGTGTGCGCGGAAACGTACACACGTGAATTCAGCAGGGTACCTGTATTACTGGGGTGCGCTGGAAGTTCCACACGCGAATGTCCTGGGTACGTGTATTTCAGGGTGCGCGGAAACTTACACACGTGAATTCAGCAGGGTACGTGTATTTCAGGGGTGCGCTGGAAGTTCCACACGCGAATGTCCTGGGTACGTGTATTTCGGGGTGCGCGGAAACTTACACATGTGAATTCAGCAGGGTACCTGTATTACTGGGGTGCGCGGGAAGTTTCACACGCGATTGGCCCTCTGCGAGCGTGGTACGTGTATTTCAGGGGTGCGCAGGAAGTTTCACACGCGATTCCATCAGGGTACGTGTATATCAGGGGTGCGCTGGAAGTTCCACACGCGAATGTCCTGGGTACGTGTATTTCGGTGTGCGCGGAAACTTGCACACATGAATTCAGCAGGGTACCTGTATTACTGGGGTGCGCTGGAAGTTCCACACGCGAATGTCCTGGGTATGTGTATTTCGGGGTGCGCGGAAACTTACACACGTGAATTCAGCAGGGTACGCGTATTACTGGGGTGCGCGGGAAGTTTCACACGCGATTGGCCCTGTGCGAGCGTCGTACGTGTATTTCAGGGGTGCGGGGGAAGTTTCACACGCGATTCCATCAGGGTACGTGTATATCAGGGGTGCGCTGGAAGTTCCACACGTGAATGTCCTGGGTACGTGTATTTCGGTGTGCTTGGAAACTTACACACGTGAATTCAGCAGGGTACCTGTATTACTGGGGTGCGCTGGAAGTTCCACACGTGAATGCCCTGGGTACGTGTATTTCGGGGTGCGCGGAAACTTACACACGTGAATTCAGCAGGGTATGTGTATTTCAGGGGTGCGCTGGAAGTTCCACACGCGAATGTCCTGGGTACGTGTATTGCGGGGTGCGCGGAAACTTACACATGTGAATTCAGCAGAGTACCTGTATTACTGGGGTGCGCTGGAAGTTCCTCACGCGAATGTCCTGGGTACGTGTATTTCGGGGTGCGCGGAAACTTACACACGTGAATTCAGCAGAGTACCTGTATTACTGGGGTGCGCTGGAAGTTCCTCACGCGAATGTCCTGGGTACGTGTATTTCGGGGTGCGCGGAAACTTACACACGTGAATTTAGCAGGGTACGTGTATATCAGGGGTGCGCTGGAAGTTCCACACGCGAATGTCCTGGGTACGCGTATTTCGGGGTGCGCGGAAACTTACACATGTGAATTCAGCAGGGTACCTGTATTACTGGGGTGCGCAGGAAGTTTCACACGCGATTGGCCCTTTGCGAGCGTGGTACGTGTATTTCAGGGGTGCGCGGGAAGTATCACACGCGGTTCCATCAGGGTACATGTATATCAGGGGTGCGCTGGAAGTTCCACACGCGAATGTCCTGGGTACGTGTATTTCAGGGTGCGCGGAAACTTACACACGTGAATTCAGCAGGGTACGTGTATTGCAGGGGTGCGCTGGAAGTTCCACACGCGAATGTCCTGGGTACGTGTATTTCGGGGTGCGCGGAAACTTACGCATGTGAATTCAGCAGGGTACCTGTATTACTGGGGTGCGCTGGAAGTTCCACACACTAATGTCCTGGGTACGTGTATTTCAGGGTGCGCGGAAACTTACACACGTGAATTCAGCAGGGTACGTGTATTGCAGGGGTGCGCTGGAAGTTCCACACGCGAATGTCCTGGGTACGTGTATTTCGGGGTGCGCGGAAACTTACACACGTGAATTTAGCAGGGTACGTGTATATCAGGGGTGCGCTGGAAGTTCCACACGCGAATGTCCTGGGTACGCGTATTTCGGGGTGCGCGGAAACTTACACATGTGAATTCAGCAGGGTACCTGTATTACTGGGGTGCGCAGGAAGTTTCACACGCGATTGGCCCTTTGCGAGCGTGGTACGTGTATTTCAGGGGTGCGCGGGAAGTATCACACGCGGTTCCATCAGGGTACCTGTATTACTGGGGTGCGCTGGAAGTTCCACACACGAATGTCCTGGGTACGTGTATTTCAGGGTGCGCGGAAACTTACACACGTGAATTCAGCAGGGTACGTGTATTGCAGGGGTGCGCTGGAAGTTCCACACGCGAATGTCCTGGGTACGTGTATTTCGGGGTGCGCGGAAACTTACGCATGTGAATTCAGCAGGGTACCTGTATTACTGGGGTGCGCGGGAAGTTTCACACGCGATTGGCCCTGTGCGAGCGTGGTACGTGTATTTCAGGGGTGCGCAGGAAGTTTCACACGCGATTCCATCAGGGTACGTGTATATCAGGGGTGCGCTGGAAGTTCCACACGCGAATGTCCTGGGTACGTGTATTTCGGTGTGCGCGGAAACTTGCACACATGAATTCAGCAGGGTACCTGTATTACTGGGGTGCGCTGGAAGTTCCACACGCGAATGTCCTGGGTACGCGTATTTCGGGGTGCGCGGAAACTTACACATGTGAATTCAGCAGGGTACGTGTATTGCAGGGGTGCGCTGGAAGTTCCACACGCGAATGTCCTGGGTACGTGTATTTCGGGGTGCGCGGAAACTTACGCATGTGAATTCAGCAGGGTACCTGTATTACTGGGGTGCGCGGGAAGTTTCACACGCGATTGGCCCTTTGCGAGCGTGGTACGTGTATTTCAGGGGTGCGCGGGAAGTATCACACGCGGTTCCATCAGGGTACATGTATATCAGGGGTGCGCTGGAAGTTCCACACACGAATGTCCTGGGTACGTGTATTTCAGGGTGCGCGGAAACTTACACACGTGAATTCAGCAGGGTACGTGTATTGCAGGGGTGCGCTGGAAGTTCCACACGCGAATGTCCTGGGTACGTGTATTTCGGGGTGCGCGGAAACTTACGCATGTGAATTCAGCAGGGTACCTGTATTACTGGGGTGCGCGGGAAGTTTCACACGCGATTGGCCCTGTGCGAGCGTGGTACGTGTATTTCAGGGGTGCGCAGGAAGTTTCACACGCGATTCCATCAGGGTACGTGTATATCAGGGGTGCGCAGGAAGTTCCACACGCGAATGTCCTGGGTACGTGTATTTCGGTGTGCGCGGAAACTTGCACACATGAATTCAGCAGGGTACCTGTATTACTGGGGTGCGCTGGAAGTTCCACACGCGAATGTCCTGGGTATGTGTATTTCGGGGTGCGCGGAAACTTACACACGTGAATTCAGCAGGGTACGTGTATTACTGGGGTGCGCGGGAAGTTTCACACGCGATTGGCCCTGTGCGAGCGTCGTACGTGTATTTCAGGGGTACGGGGGAAGTTTCACACGCCATTCCATCAGGGTACGTGTATATCAGGGGTGCGCTGGAAGTTCCACACGTGAATGTCCTGGGTACGTGTATTTCGGTGTGCTTGGAAACTTACACACGTGAATTCAGCAGGGTACCTGTATTACTGGGGTGCGCTGGAAGTTCCACACGTGAATGCCCTGGGTACGTGTATTTCGGGGTGCGCGGAAACTTACACACGTGAATTCAGCAGGGTACGTGTATTTCAGGGGTGCGCTGGAAGTTCCACACGCGAATGTCCTGGGTACGTGTATTGCGGGGTGCGCGGAAACTTACACATGTGAATTCAGCAGGGTACCTTTATTACTGGGGTGCGCGGGAAGTTTCACACGCGATTGGCCCTGTGCGAGCGTGGTACGTGTATTTCAGGGGTGCGCGGGAAGTTTCACACGCGATTCCATCAGGGTACGTGTATATCAGGGGTGCGCTGGAAGTTCCACACGCGAATGTCCTGGGTACGTGTATTTCGGTGTGCGCGGAAACTTACACACATGAATTCAGCAGGGTACCTGTATTACTGGGGTGCGCTGGAAGTTCCACACGCGAATGTCCTGGGTACGTGTATTTCGGGGTGCGCGGAAACTTACACACGTGAATTCAGCAGGGTACGTGTATTACTGGCGTGCGCGGGAAGTTTCACACGCGATTGGCCCTGTGCGAGCGTGGTACGTGTATTTCAGGGGTGCGGGGGAAGTTTCACACGCGATTCCATCAGGGTATGTGTATATCAGGAGTGCGCTGGAAGTTCCACACGTGAATGTCCTGGGTACGTGTATTTCGGTGTGCGTGGAAACGTACACACGTGAATTCAGCAGGGTACCTCTATTACTGGGGTGCGCTGGAAGTCCCACACGTGAATGTCCTGGGGACGTGTATTTCGGGGTGCGCGGAAACTTACACACGTGAATTCAGCAGGGTATGTGTATTTCAGGGGTGCGCTGGAAGTTCGACACGCGAATGTCCTGGGGTGCGCGGGAAGTTTAACACGCGATATCAGCAGGGTACGTGTATTTCAGGGGTTCTGTGGAGTACTACACGTGAATTGGCCATGTGGGTCCTCCCAGGTGTTCGCTCCACAACCTCCACGGCCCCTGCAGGCAGCCCACACCACGGGGGACTAGCCTGCACCCCCACTCATGTCCCCCAGCACCCCCACCCCCCAGCACTGTGGGGCACCCTCCACCAGGCCCCCAACTCATGTTCCCCTGCACCCCCACCCCCCAGCACTGTGGGGCACCCTCCACCAGGCCCCCAACTCATGTCCCCCTGCACACCCACCCCCCAGCACTGTGGGGCACCCTTCACCAGGCCCCCAACTCATGTCCCCCTGCACCCCCACCCCCCAGCACTGTAGGGCACCCTCCATCAGGCCCCAACTCATGTTCCCCTGCACCCCCACCCCCCAGCACTGTGGGGCACCCTCCACCAGGCCCCAACTCATGTCCCCCTGCACCCCCACCCCCCAGCACTGTGGGGAACCTGCCAGCAGGCCCCCAATCATGTCCAACTCATGTCCCCTTGCACCCCTACCCCTCAGCACTGTGGGGCACCCTCCACCAGGCCCCAACTCATGTTCCCCTGCACCCCCACCCCCCAGCACTGTGGGGCACCTGCCAGCAGGCCCCCACTCATGTCCAACTCATGTCCCCCTGCACCCCCACCCCCCAGCACTGTGGGGCACCATCCACCAGGCCCCAACTCATGTTCCCCTGCACCCCCACCCCCCAGCACTGTGGGGAACCTGCCAGCAGGCCCCCACTCATGTCTCCCAGCCAACATGTCATCACAATCTAGATCCCTGGCCCCTATGGTCAGCCTCCAAATGCCAAACACCCACCCGAGTATTGCATTGCACCCACTTAGAAATGGCAATAACATTATAGAACCCCAATTGCAAGTTTGGAAATGAACACATGTCCCTCACATACACCCAATGGGTGTCAGTGAATCTCAAAACCCATATCATGATATGCATGAAACCAATGAGATGATACTACACATTGAAGTTTGAACAAAAAATATGTATTAAAAGAAACATAAATTGAATCAAAAATAAACAAACAGAAAAGGGAATTTAAAAAAATTAAAAGCAGCATGTCCGTGAAATAATGCAAAACCAAAAATCATAATCCAAAGGAAAGGTGTCCAAAGTCACAGTCCACAAAAGTAAATCCAATGGAAAATTATAATTGAAAGCCATTGCTCCATGGGTAAATTGTAAAAAAAAAAAGAAAATCCAACAGTAACTATATACAGATAAACAAGCCAGGGTCCATGATCCCAACAGAAGAAATGAAACCTATCTAATAACACTACCTAATAAAAAAAAAACTATATACAAAAATGTGGCCCATTGTCCAAAAGGTCCAAAAAAAATGCAAAACCAAAGGAAACCTAACACTAACTACAGAACTATTTACAAGGGCAGCGGGCTAGTCCGACGGCTCACTTTTGGATGTCCCGGGCCAGGGCATCATCGAACTCCTGCTCAATGTCCCGGAGGCGGTCCTCCTCCATGGCCCCGAGGGTCCGCAGGGCCGTCGACGTGTCCACCTCCAACCCCCTGCGGATTGCCTCGAGGCACTCGGCCCGCCTCAGGGCCCTCCGCATGGAGTTCTCCGCCCTGACCACCGTGAACCGTGCCTCTTCCGCCTGCTGCCGCTCCGCATCTATGGCGTGGCCCAACAGCTGCCACACGGAAGACACTTCCCGTCCTGGGTCCTCCTGCCCTCCGGCCGATGCCTGCCCCTCCGATGTCAAAGGCCCCGAGCCATCATGGCTCCCACCTCATTGCTGCTGCTGCTGTGCCTCTGCCCATGCACTGCCTCCTGCTGTCCTGCTGCCTGCACATCCTCCGCTGGCTGGGGTGCAGTCGTTGATGTGGCCACCCCTGCTGGACGTCCGACTCCCGACTCTGGCAGGGATGCCTCCTCCACCAGCCTGGCCGCACCGTCAGAGGCAGCTCCACAGGGCACCCAGGTGACTGATGGGTGGGAAGATGGCACGGAGGATGACTGGCGCATAGGGGGTTCAGTTGAGGAGGGGGTCGTAGCAAGCCCCAACAAACGGAGGAATCCAGCCTGGGTGACCTGTCCCAGTAGGCCGACGCGGTCAACGAGCCATTCGAGATGACTTGCAGTCTTCTCATGAAAAGACTGCAGGTCACCTCGCATGGCCAATTGACACAACGCCACACCGGTCAGGACAGGCTCAACCCGGACCCGGATAGCCACGTCCGCAGGCAGAGGAAGGCCAGTTGTCGTGCGCTCATCCCCTGCCTGAAAACGGGTCTGGACGTAGGCATCCCTGCTGGTGCAAGATGATGCAGGGACAGGATCAGGGACAGGATTGCACACAGGCACCTCTGCGGCGGCCTGTGCTGCCTCCTGTCCCTGGTCCTGCACTGCACCACTAGCACCAGTGGAATCCCCACCCCCAGACCCCGTCTCTGTTGCTTGCACGGCCTCCTCCTCCGCCAAACCCCCCACCAACCTGGATCACTCCGTGCCATCTCCCCCGTTGGGCCCTGTGGGGTCCCAGCTGCCCCTTCTGCTGCCGAGGAGTCCAACTCCAACCTCCGCCTCTTGGACCTCCCCCCGGCAGCTGCGGCCTGGGACGCGGCACCGGACTCCTCACTCCCCGACGAGATCACAACCTGGGAGGGGAGCCGGGCCTTGCGTCTCCGGCTGGCGGTGGGATCCCCGCCGCTGTGCTCCACAGCACCTTCTCCGCCCTCTTCATCAGTTGACGCTGCAGACAGGGAGAAATAAAACACAGGCATCAGGGCACTGTACAATGGACACATAAACACATGACAGTTGTACATGAGTGGCATTGGCAAACCTCAGACATGCCATCACAATCCCCAACACACATGTCATTTCAACTTGCACACATGAGCCATGCCACAGCCATATCGCAACTGCCAGCACCATCCATACACATACAACAGCATGAGCAGGCAATGGTGAGCCAGATATCACATGCAACACAGGGAGTGCACTACACATGTACACACACCACCACACTTGCATGCATGTGTACACCTCTGCCAAGTGTCGCAGTGTTCAGATGGGCATCCATGTCACATCTGCCAATCAGGCTTCCACATACCGATGTCACATGCATCCATGTTGCATCACTGTTGCACCCTTGTCAAATACACACACATGCACATGTACACAGTGCTGATACATGCAGCTGAAAACAAACATACAAGCGTGACACCACGAACATGTCTACTTACATACACATTCATCCAAACATGTGTGCCCACACAACTGCATTTGGCATGCAAGCCTACACACACAAACACCATCCATGTCTCACACATTACAGCCCTCGCATGTGTTAGCCTCACGGCCCTGTACACCACCACCCATACTCGACCCCATACAAACAGATGTGCAACCTGCACACTACTGAAACATCACCACACGCACAGCTTACAATCAGGATGCATGTACACTTACCGCTCGACTCCAGACGGGTCTGCCTCTCAAGGACCTGGACGTGGAGCGCTGGGGATATGCATTCCAAGACCCTCATCTGATCTTCCGACAAGTGGCCCCGGCGCCCCTTAGCATCCGCTGCCTTCAAGAGGCGCCGGGTCTTGTTCAGGGTCCTGGACCTGAAGTCCTCCCAGCGCTTCTTGACATATTGGAAGTCGCGGACTGCCACCCCCTCCGCGTTGATGGCAGTCACGATGTCCGTCCAGATCCGAGTCCGTCCTTCCTTGTCGGCGCGGGAACTTCCGAAGAGAGCATCATACTGCCCCAGGACTTGCTCCACCAGGACACCAACTTCCCTGGCACTGAAGCTGGTGCCCCTCTATCTCTCTGGCCGGGGATTGTCAGTGGTGCCAGATGTTGCAGTGCCCGACATGACAACCCCAGAGGGAGGAGTGGGTGGGCACCTGGGTCCTGGGGCTGGGCTGTGGAGCGATGGAATCCCAGTCGGGAGTCTTCGGTTCCAGCAGGGGTGGTCACAGCAACAGCACCCCTGGCTGATGTGCAGGCAGCAAATGGCAGGGCACGTGGGCAGCAGGCAGTCAGGCAGCAGCAGATGGCAGGTGGGAGCATGCTCGGGGCTCTGGGGGGCAGTAATTCGACCTTCTGGGCAGGAGCGTCGTCTTCCGTGTGCTTACGTGTGGCCAGCTTGATACGGAGTGATTTGGCACGTGAAAATTCTGCATGTCAGCGTGTAATTCGAGGAAAGGCCCTTAGCGCGTAAGCGTGTCTGCACGCATACGCAATTTCCTTGGACAGAAGGCCCCTCAAGCGCAAGCGCCCCTGTGACGTGACGCGTGCAGGCGTGCATGGGTGTTTCAGCGCGCGTGAAAAACTGCACATCCGCGTGTAATCCGAGGAAAGGGCCCATGCGCATAAGTGACGTGACGCGTGCGGGCGTTTCCCTCAGCACGGGTTAAAGGTGAGCGGGGCCAGCAGTTCGCTGTACGTGCCTTTCGTGGAGACCGACGTGTGTTGCTGCTTCCTGTTGTTTTGCGCGCCATCACAACTTCACAGCTATCAAGGACGTATCTCTTCTTTTGGCGGGGGTATTGGCTACGCATGTTTTTCTGCATCACACTAGTCAGACGGTGAGTCGCACACGCTCTTTTTCCCACTGCGGGTGCCCCTGTGTATCGCACCCATTTTCGATGTCATAGTAGCCTGCGTGTCCCACGCGTACGCGTTATTCGTGTTATTGGGTGCCACCGCGTACTGAGGGAGGTTGAATCCACGCACGTAGGCTGCAGGGTTGCGTTCATGGTTTTACTGCAGTTTTGGGGTGCCTGAGCGTTGCGTGACCCGTCACTACATCACCGGGGTTACATACAGCCTTGCAGGTGCAGGGGGGCTGTTAACATCTTGCTTCCCACCCCTTCACCCCAATTGCCCAGGTCAATTGTGGTGTACACCTCCCATTGGCACCACTCCATCTGTGCCGGCACTACTACATCTGTGCCATGGTTGGGAGGCCACCAAAGGTGAGGGGCGCCTCAGCTGGGTGTACTCCTCGTGGCGGGCGTGGTCGGGGAAGTGGCCATGGTGACCAGGGAGTAGGGGGACTCCAGGGTGTCCAGGGCGGCCACAGAGGAGGAAGAGGCAGGGGTGCGCCACTTGAGCACAATGTTGTGCCATGTGTCGGTGCAGTCATGCCACCATCCCCTGTGATTCTGGGGGATGCAGCTTCTGCATCTGGCACTGGCACCTGTGTGACCTGGCAGTCCCTTCCATCGACTGCCACTGGCCCAAGGGTAGTGGTAGCTGCAGGTGCAGCTGTGGACACCGCCACCCAGGCTCAGGGTCTGCCAGCGCAGGCTGCGTTGGCACTTGAGGAGCCCTTGGTAGATCTCCAGGCCAGGAGGGAAACCATAGGGGCAGGCCGGGCTGCTCAGACCAAGACACGTGTCCCTGGGGCAGTTATGTCATCTGCTGCCCCGAACAGCCGGGTGTTGGCAAGTGCAGGGGCAGATGCACCCAACAACACCCTGGTTGTGAGTCTGCCAACCAGGACCGGTGCGGTCAATGACCCTGCCACAGCTGATGTTGCTGCGCAGGGTCCATTAGAGGGCACCCACCTGCCACTGACACAAGTCAGGCCTTTGGTCGTCCCTCCACCTGCCACTCCCTTGGCTCAATCCACCGAACCCACTGGCCATACTGGTCAGGGCGGCATTAGCCAGCCAGGGTCTGCGCCACAGTCCAAGAGGAGGAAGGTTGCACCTGCAGCACAGGCTGGGACCCCACACACAGCCACGACCTCCTGCACGTCGAGGAAGAAGCCTTTCTGCAAGCAGGAACTGGACTTCCTCGTGGACTACGTGCGGGGCCACAGGCGTGACATGCTAGTGGGTGCCAATAGACAGACTACGGCTGCCCAACGTGACACCCACTGGAAGCATGTTGCGGAACATGTCAGTTCATTCGGCCATGAGGTGCGCACGGCGCAAGAGTGCAAAAAGCGTTGGAATGACATCAAACGCAGCACTAAGGCTAAGCGTGCCTCTAATTACAACTTGACTCTGGTGACTCTGGAGAGATGCTGGACTTTGATGCCCAGTCCAGTGAGTGTTGATGCGTGTTTGTTGAGGACGTGTGTGTTTCACTTGTGGGATGTGTTGTGCATGATTGCCACTACATGTGACGTGTACATGGTTCTGATGTGTAAGTAATGCAATGCTTCCGTGATGCATGTCTCCTCTACCTGCATGCGGGGACTTCATGTAGGCATGCTCCCTTGCCTCTCCTCCTCCACTCTGCACCCCAGTTCCACCTTTGCACTGGTCTGCTTCAATCTTGCCAATGTGTACTTTCTTGTTCATGCGTCCTGTGTAGATGCTAACTTCCAGCGTAGAATCTGCCAGAAATATGCCGTGTGGTACAGCCTTAGTACTTGATGCAGGGTATCTCACTTGTACTGTGCATAGGTCAGATGTCCCACAGGGACATGAGTGCCCATTCATGCTCCATGTGCATTGCACGCATGCCCCTATGTGTCCTTGACTGGAAGATCACTGTAATACAAGTCCTTGGTCACATACATTGCATGGCATCTCATCAGCTTTCCCATGTCAACTGTGGCTCAGTACTGCGTTGCACACATGTTTAGGGTCTGACAATCTGTGTGGCTCACAGGCCTCAGCCTGTTCAATGGCCAATGACTCTGTCCAACTGTTGTTGTGTCTTCTTCACACGTGGGCCGCCTCCAGAGTTTTCATCATGTGTCCTGCTTACTGTCCCATCATCATTTGCAGTGTTGTCACTTGAATCACAATAAGCTGTTGATGCCAGTCAACACTGCCTGTCAATACACAGGTGTATGGTCAGCCTTTTGATACCATGCTAGGCATCCCTGCTTTGGTACTGGGGTGGAGGGGTGCTTGGCTTCTAAATATGGTACACATTGAATGCACAATGCACGTGATGCCTGAATTTGACCTTGCACTGCCTTCACATTTCCTGGCACACACCATGGAGTCCTTGTACATGTAGGTAGTGAGTGGCGTACACATTTTCTGCACTGCATAGACCCACTTCCATGGAAACTGCCACCTTTCAACAGGTCTGATCACAGAAGCAATTCAAAGTTGACCCAGCATGCATGCCAGGTTATATGTTGTGTGTCACATGTCTGCCTGATGCATTTGCTGTCGGTGTGTGTGTGTTGTGTGCTTCTGACATGTGTAGTGACCTTTTTTCTCTCTATTTTTCAGGTGATGACGCAATGGAGGCGGAGGATGGTGTTGTCATGCCAAACACAGGGTTGTTACCACTACATCAACCCGGCACAAGTGGGGGTCGTGGGGTGGTAGGCCACGAAAACCCCCAAGTGCTACAGTCCATCTTGTCTCTGGCTGCCTATGAGTCCAGCCTTGATGACGACTCTGACGTCCATGTTGAGTTGGATGAGCATCAAGTCCATGTGTCAGGGGTGAGTGATTGGACACTCCTCTGTCTGCGACACCTGCACTGAGGGATCAGACAGTCTTGGTTCCTCCGCCTGTGGTGGATCGGGACGCAGGGTCACCCTTCACACCAGTCACTGATGTGCCTGGGACATCACGTCGACGGGAGCATGTAGTCGTGCAGCCGCGGGCGGTGCCAACACAGCGAGGACCCCCGGTCCTTGGGTCCCGCAGAGGTCAAGCCCGGCACTCAGTATACTGAGTGGGAGCAAGACATGACTGCCAATTCAGAACGGCAGGGGGCAGCAATGGAGAACATCACTGAGAGCATGGAGCGCGTGGCCCGATCTGTGCTCCCCCCTGCTAGGCAGGTGCTTCTCCAGCAGCAGGCGGCACGGCCCGCTCGCTCAGGCTGGGCATGGCGGCCTCAGACAGGACACGTCAGGCTGAAATGTCGTCTCTGCGTCAAGCAATTGCTGCTCACGCAGAGGCGCATATGGATGCCCTGAGGGAGGAGTATGCTTCCCTCAAATCCACTTTGGGTGTCCTTATGATGTCCCAGAGGCAGCGGGCAGAGGAGAGGTTTGCACAGCTTGAGCGTACCATCTCGGCTGAGCTACAGGCTTGCCGGGAGGTGCAGCAGTTGTCCAGCCAGGCCTTGCAGGAGGAACTCTGTGTTACACGTGCTACCTTGCAAGAGGAAGCACGTGTGTCATGTGAGGTTGTGCATGCAGACCTACGTCACATCGCCACACAGAACCAGGCTCACCCGTCCGGCCGACTTGCTGCCGACGAGGGGCAAGCTGCGGCTAGGCGTGGCCAGGCTACTGTGCCACGTCCTCCTTTCCAGGATGAGCCAGACTCGGACGACCATCTATCTCCCACATAGGTCGGGCTGTGCAGGCGTTGAGCCCATGGAGGTTTTTTTTTTGGCTCAGCATCATCGCATGTGGATGTTGAGCAGCACCCTGTACCTCCCCCCTCCTGGGTGCCTCCCCTCCCCCCCGGGTCGTATGTGGCCATTTTTGATTTTTCTTTTAGTTTAGTTAGTTAAGTTTCTGTTTGATAGTTAGTTTAATTATGTAATGTAGGTTTTCCATAGTTAGTGTAATTAGTTAATATAGTTTAAAATTGCTTGTCTATTGTGCTTTCATGTGACGTGCGGTGCTTTGTGGCTTTTGAAGGCATCCACTGTCTGTTCCAGCTGGGCCCTTCAGGCTTGTCTTGTGTATGTGTTTGCTGCTTGGGGTCCTTGACTCACATATGCCACTCCTGCCTCCCTTATCCATCGGCTCGCAAGGATGGTTCGTTGTGACAACCTATTACACAAGGGCTTCGGACTGTCATATCTGTGGCATGTCTGGTGCTGTGTGACTTGTGTTGACACCTCTAGTGGGGATGATTTCGGTGTTATTGTCCCTTGTTCAGCTTTTGCTAGATGGGGTGTTTCATGATTAATGTGTACATTCATTGCTATGCATTGTGTAGTATGTTTCTTATCTTTACTGTACACGTGCTTGTTGCAATTTATGCCGTAGATATTGTGTTCCACACTTTGGATGTGAAAGACGGACTGATGGTGTGATTTCTGATGTAAATCTCTGACATGGTCAAGTAATGAGATGCCTGAACAAACACACACAGATGACTTTAAAGCATTAATCATGTGTTTCATGCCCTTTCTGCAGGGGGATGAGCCTCCAGAGCACCTTTGCCAGCAGACATGGCCCATTGGACGTCGGAATTCTGGACACGTTTGTTGGTGCCCACATGCACATGTGTGCACAAGCAGAGGCACAGGGATTGCAGACCTACCTCCTAGAACTGCTGACGTGTTCCAAGGAACTCCAGGCAAGGTGAGCAGCACAGGGGGGCCACAACACAGCAAAGCTTGCACCAGGCGAGTTGCACATGCAGGCTTAGTCACAGCACTGAGGGTGAGCTTGGACGGATATTGGTGTTGAAGCATACAATGCAGCTTAAATGTGTTGGTGGACTGATGGCTGTTGATTGTAAGGTTGTCTGGGACACCTGCAGGGGCAGTGGCACATACCCTCCGGTACACCAAGGTCCATTGAGGCACTTGTATCAACCATGTAGCCTTCTGAGACATGGAAAGGGGCAGCTCACAGGGACATACAGCAAGGGACATACTCGGGTGAAGTGCATTTCATTTCCATGTACATTTTGATAAATGCACTGCCAACTTTGTTTTGGTCATGGTGGAACACAACTTGCTCTGAAGTCATGCCTTGCTATATGGGTCTGTCTGCTTACCCAGGGAACATTGCATGTTGTGTGAATTGTGACACATTGGTGTTCCATTTGCCACGCACCCACCGGCGGCTGACTTACTGCATTGACTGTGTATGACCCATCACAGGGGTAATGTTATATATGGGTACGAAGCATCTACACCAGATTGTCTGTTTGTAGAGTAGTTTGTTGCTATGGGGCATGTTTGGTGGTGTGTTTTTGTGTAATGGGCACATACAGGTTATTGACTGTGGCTCTCTTTGCAGCATTGCAGTGCTCCTGTACCCGGACCTGAGAGTGCGCAGGCAGGAGGCCAGCGCTCAAAACCAGAGCTAAGTGTCTTGTTGTTTTTCATTCAAACTGCTCTGCATAGGCTTGCTGGGGGGTGCACTAATGCATGGATGAATGTGTAATTCAATTTGGTATGTTTTTTTTCCCCTAATCACACGGAATCCTATCCAATTTTAAACCCTGTACCCTCTACCCGGTGTTCCTGCTTCCCGTACCTATCCAAGCAACTTTCCCTAACCCTCTTTCCCCGCTGGGGTTGTGGATGCCTGTGTAAGCCCCAAACCTGCAGGCGCCAAAACCCTAGAGGGGGTGGTTGGTTCGTGCCACTCCTAAGCCTGGACTACAGAAGGCCATGACAATGATGTCCAAGTTTGTTTGGATTGTGTATGTGTTCATGCAGGTAGTACATTTTCGTGCATTCACTACTTTCATGTGTCATTCTTCCTCCCCTCTCCTGCCACTCATTCCAGTTATCCAGTGTGCCAACACCTGTCCCGACTGCATATCCCTGACCCTCCTTCCCCACCAGGGTCTCAGAGGCCTGTGTGAGTTTGACCTTGCAGGCACCCGGGACACAGTGGGGGTGGTTGTTTCGTGAAACTCCCGCGCCTGTACACGGGACCTGTGACAGTACACATCCGTTCATGGTGCATCATTCTATGTTATGTACCACACATGGTTCACATCCTGTTGTGACATTGTTTTACTGTGCTACCTTGGTTGTTACATCATTGTGGTAGTACTTGGGCTTTGTGAGGTACTGCTACGTCAAGTCATCTACTGGAGGGTGTTCTGGCTTGTTTTTCTGGCTTGGGTTTTGTGATTTTGCAAATGAGTGTGGACTCTGAGGGTGCAGGCACCTTTTTACACACAAGGTGGGAGATGGTGACGAAGGGGAAAGGTGATCCTGTGGCCATGTGGAATTGAGGGTTGAAGGCTCCATGACCCAGGTGCAGTTGTTCAGTGGGTCATGGTAATTTGTGAGGGAGGGGGGGTTGTTGTTGATAGTTGCCTTGCCCTGCAGTGTGATGGGAACCCTGACATTGTAATGGTGGTATCCTATGTACATGTTGTGTTCTGCTGATCAATGCCTGTTCATGTGTTGTGTTTACCTTTCAGATGTGAGGGGATAGTTGTGGTTTGACATGCTGGGGTGTACACATGGTGAATGTTCACATGAGATATGTAGAGGACACTGATGGTCACTTGATTGCACATGCATATGTTGAGTGCATGTCCTTACTGACCCACACACTTGCACTCTGATGCACTACATGTACAACCACCCTTGCATATCCACGTGTACACTGTTTGCCTTCTGGTGCCCACTGTGTCCCTGCAGCACATGTCTGTGACCAATTATGGATCCTGTACATGCCTAATTTGCTTTTTGATGTGGTCTGTCGCTTAGATGTGATGCTCAGGGTGTGCATCGCACACAATGGCTGTTCACTGTGCTGTGCGCTGAGCAGTGTGTTGCAGGAGTTGGACACAGCACACAGAAGCTGCAGTGTTGATTTTGCAATGCACAATGTGCATGTAGACAGGCATTCATTGTTATGTTACGTCTACAACTCTTGTAATGCATTTGGAAATGACTTATTTTGGGTGGGAGGTTGTTGGTCAGTCATTTCATCTGATTCTATGTCAGGCATCATTGTCTGATGCCACTGTACATTTTGGACATGGCAATGTGTACCCTATTGTTACTGTGTTGGTGTATGGGTATTGCTTGCCATGTCATGCTGTGGTTTGGGAGGGTTTGAGTGACATAACAGTGATGGCCATGGCCTGTTTTGCAGGTGTGTGTGATTCACACCTTGCATGTCAGGGTCATCCGCTTCTCAAAGCAACTAGCTGGGGGTAGATCTCTCTCTGCGGCAGGGGCCTCCCTCTGGAACAGCCTTCCTGCCTCACTGGAACTTGAGGAGAACCATCTCCGGTTCGGGAAGCACCTCAAGACCTTCCTCTTTGCTTCTGATTTCTCTCTGCCTCTCCCTTGCAAAATTCTTCACTGGAACTGCACTGGATCTGCAACTGGGCCACTCTCACCGACCTCGGTCCCTGGCCCAGCCATTCTCCACTTGCACTGCCTCCCTGGCAACACCTGCACTGCGGGACTGTCTCTCTATCCCTACAGCCCCCCCTTCCCAGCACTTGTCTGCACTTACCTTTGCAGTTGCCACCAGCTGGCCTATGTATTTGTTTTTTAGTCTACTTACCCTGCACTACACTCCCCCCTCCCCTTCCCCTTGCACTTTTCCCTTCCCCCTAACCCTGCACTTGCACAATCTAAATGACACCTGGCCTAGTAGTATCGTTGTCTGTCTTCCCTTGTTCCCCCCTCCCTGCCTCATCGCACCTTGAAATACTTCTGTATAGGCCATATCATGTCATGTCATATGTGTGCCTTTTGGTCACACAGGATAGCTTGTGTTTAAGTAGCTAGGGATGCAGACAATGTGGCACTTCCATGGCAACTATCTCAGGGTGGTAGGGTTGTGACAGTTGACTGTCTCTTTGTCATCATCAATTGTCACCTGGTATGTGCCAGGTCTGTGTGCACTCCGCAGGGGTGGGAGTTTAGGTGAAAAATGTGGCCACAAGCTGGGTCCGGGCTTCCTCGCCACATGCCCTGTCCCCTCCCATGGGCAGCGCCTGTGCCTGTGGTTGGGGATGTGGGGGCACCACCATGTCCACCGGTACGCCCTGCCGTGTTGCAACATTGTGCAGGACACATGCTGCCACAATGATCCTGCACACTACTGGGGGTGCATAGAGTAGCTGCCCGCCAGAGCGGTCAAGGGAGCGGAAACGTGACTTGAGCACTCCGAATGTGCGCTCCACTATGGCCCTGGTTGCAATATGGGCGGCATTGTATCTTACCTGGGGTGGTGTGGTGGGGTTCCGGATTGGCGTCATCATGTGGTTGCTCAGAGGGTTGGCACTGTGCACTGGGGAGGTGTAAATGGTTGTGATTATTGGGGTTTGTGTATTTGTGTGTGTGTGTGTGACATGCATGCATGTGCAAGGGCATTTGTACTCACCTAGGAGCCAGGTGTCACCATGCTGCCCAGCTTCCAGGGCCCGGCTCAGGGCGGACATTCTGTATATGAAACTGTCATGGGTGGAGCCAGGGTAGTTTGCATAGACAGAGGTGATGATTCCCTTTGCATCGCATACCACCTGTACATTGATGGAATGCCAGTGCTTGCGGGTTCGGTAGATGTGCTCAGTGGCCCTAGGTGGACGTAGGGCCACATTGGTGCAATCTATGGCACCGAGCACTTTGGGGAAGTGTGCCACCCTGAAAAAATACAGGACAACGGCCTGCCTTTCTGCGGGTGTTCTGGGCATGTATATGTGCCTGCGGACTGAGGGGCGCGCTGTCATGATTGCGAGTACCTGGTGTAGGCAGCGTGACTTCGTGGCCTGTGAGACCCCCCCACTATGGCAGTAGTCCACTGAAATGACCCAGTGGCCAAAAAATGCAGGACATTGAGCACCTTCTCCAAGGGGCTCAATGCTTGGGAGCAAAGGGTGGGGGATGTAAGGTCATCTTCCCACTCCCTGACCAGGTCTAGGATGATATGGGGTGGAAACCTATACCTGCCGTAGACCTGGTCGTCAGGCATCCCAAAAAGGCTTGTCCGTGGTGTGAAAATGCATGCCCTGGCTATTCTCCTCCTCCTGCGGTGTCCCACGATCAGTGCTGCGACAAATGGGGCATTCATCGTAGCTGAATATACGTGTTTGTTGTTTGCGCGCACTTTTATACTGTGCACTGGGACGCTTCCGCCTGCCTTCGTGTGGCGGACGCGTTGACTCCTGTGTTCGTCTTTTGCCATGCGCGGGTTCCCCGTATTCGAATCCATGAATACGGGTTGTTGGCGTGCGTGTGGGCGTTCCGTGTAGTTCCCTGCAGTACTTCCCCAGTTATGCTTTCTTTTTCACGCGTTATTCCCCATTCCGCGTGTTACGGCCACTGTTCCGCCCACTTTGGTTGTGTGCGCCGCGCTATGTGCGCTTTTGCTGTGCGCGTAGCACACGCTGTGTGTGCCTGCGTGCGCCATGGCAGGATTGGGCGCACGGACAGCGGGAAACACGCGCAGCGTCTTCCTTGAATCGCACGCGTGCGCTGCGTTTCTCACACTTGCGCTACCTTGCGCCTGCTTGCGCTGGGATTTTCGGCGCATGTTTGCTCCATGAATCGACCCCTAAACGTGTTCCTAGAAAAATTTGGTTAGGGAAAAGGATGCTAATAATCATGATACCGCTTTGCATTTTGATTATATTGGTCCCAATATTTTGGTATTTGGAAACTGCCCATCCTTTGAGCTTTCTTTTGCCTGCTACCAATGCTCCTGCCACAAGCAGCCCGGTACATGTACTCTCTTATACTCTCCCCTCACAAGAAGTGAGACACAGAAGAGGGTATGATAATAACACATTGCTTTTGATTATGAATATGACTCATGCTATTCTGAATAGGTCCAACTGCTGGGTCTGCTCCCATTTACCCCTGCATGGCGGAAAAGGAATGGGTTGGTATGTGCAGCCATTACCGCTTAATACCGCATGTTATGCATCATTAACTGCATTATTTTATGGAAAGTGGAATAACAGTGATACTGGTCAGTTGGATGAAACCAACATAGATGAGTTTGAAAAAGTGGTAATGGAGCTAGCGGGTTGTTCCAAATTTAACAGGGCGAGAATAATAAAACCAATGGCAAAACCAGTAGATAGGCTCTTTGTGCCTTACAAATCCTCTGTAATCACTTTCAACATGGCTCCCGTAGGGAATAAGGATGTTGTGCCTCCCTCCTATACTATTAATTACAGTCCACGTTCTGTCCCATTTTGCTTACGGAAAAAGGGTTCCTATTCGGTGGGAACGTTTACTAGCTGTATGAATACTGCAGTGCTTGAAAAAGAAGAGGAACCAATATATGTAGACAATACTGTTTATTTTGTATGGAGAGAGCAGGCTTATCCCTGGTTACCTAGAAATTGGGGAGGGACCTGTTACTTAGGAATACTTTTCCCTGGTGTTTTCCTATCCAAAACTTCAGACATATCCAAACTATCCAGATCTAGGCCACGGCAGGATGATACAGGACTGATTGCAGGCGATATAGCAAAGTCATTTATACCATTTTGGGGGCAAGCAATAAATTCAAGGAATATAAAGAAACTATCCAGGGTATTAGAAAGGAAAATAAATGGAACTACCGATATACTCTATAACATGACACTAGAAGAGAAAGCAGTTAGATTAATGACACTTCAGAATAAAATGGCTCTTGATATAATTTTGGCTGATCGTGAGGGTGTGTGCAAAATCGTGGGGTCAGCATGCTGTGTATTCGTAAGTGACTCCTCCCCTACGATCTTTGAAGCGATCAAGAAATTGCACATCCTAAATTCTGATATTCATGTCCTCACAGGTGGTTGGAATCTGAACATAAGCACATGATGAAAGGTGCAAATCACGAAATTTAAACAATCAAGGAATTCATGTCAATTAATGTTGAAGATGATGATTATAATAGCATGCATAGTTCAGAATTAGATATATGGTCAGATGAAGATGAGATGTATGGATGATGCTCTTGTGTCGCGCTTCGTATGTTCCACAATCAGTCTGAGATATCACTTGGGCTAGATGCCGCTAAAGTAATTCAGACTTCCTTCCTGAGAGCACAGCTTGCAGGGAAAAGAACACCTGTCAGGCCAAGGGCTCAGGCAAAAAGGCGGAACGCACAGCGGAGCTAGAGGGAAGAAAACAAACAAAGCAAAGATTACATACCGTTTGTTGACAATTCCAGTCCCTCTACCCCCTCCGAGCCCCACAAGTTTACCTGTGTATTCCTTTTTTCCAGCGGAATACCTACTTGTGACAAGACACAAGACTGGGAATGAGTGAAGGTCAGGGGAAGTGTTCTTGCTTGAAAGAAAGGGGACCAAAGACTTCCCCCAATAATGGATCAGTGATGTCAACAGCAAAGCGTCCCCCAATCCAATGAGTGAAAGCAGAATCCAATGCTCCGAAAGCAAATAAGCGGGTAAAAACAGCAGAGCGTCCCACAATCCAAGGAGTGAAGCCAGGAGCCAAATGTCTCAGAATCCAAGGGGGCGGAGCAACACAGCAAAGCGTCCCACAAATTTAAAAAAAACCAACAAGTGTGTAGTTAAACAGCGCCGTACTTGCTAGCGCGGAAAACGACACTCAGGGAGAGATTAGAAGTGGTGTTTCTTTCTTCGCTCGGGGAGCGGATGGCCAGGAGCGATTGGAAAATACGGGATTGAAGGGAGCCGGGAGCCAGACATGAGGAGCAGAACCCAAAGCAAGTCTGATGTGTATTCCGTGGTCGGGCAGGGGAGTTGATCAAAAACGGAAGTCTAAGACAGGAAAACGGATAACAAGGATAACAAGGTCCAAGGCAAAGGTGGAATTCAGCAACCAGGTAAGCAAGGAAAGAATAACTTATCCCAGGAGCGTAGCTCGCGTAACGCAATGGTTTAGGAGCACCGGCTTACTGGGGGCGTGGCCAAATATAGGAAGTGAATACAAAGGAGGCGTGAAACGCACGCAAAAGAAAGTGAAACCATTCCAAAGGTTCCTTGCAGGCACGGTCCTCTTGGGAGATGTAGTTAATTACCGGCGATGGCGTCGGCGTTGCTGTAAACGCCAGGGCAAACGCCATGGGCTTCTCCCCTGAGCATAAGAATGTCCTAGGAAACCGGAGGGCGTGACAGTACCCCTCCTCAAGGATGGGCGTCCCCCGAGTCTCGAACCACGAGACCGGAGAAACGCCCGCAAAAGATGTGGAGCGTGAAGATTCGAGGCGGGTTCCCAGGTACGATCTTCGGGGCCATAGCCTTTCCAATCCACTAGATAATACCGGGTGCCCCGGGTCACTCGGGTATCCAATATAGCCTGTACCTCATATTCCTCTTTCCCCTGGATCGTAATGGGAGCGGGACGATTGCCCAAGCGTGTACCGGCAACATAAGGCCGTAATAGGGAGACATGGAACACGGGGTGGATCTTCCAAGGTGAGGGTATGTTCAAGCGATAGGCTACTGCGTTAATACATCGTGTGATGGTATAGGGACCCACGTAGCGAGGGTTCAGCTTACGCTTGCCCGGTATGCGAAGGTGCACAGTGGATAGCCAGACCTTATCCCCCAGGTGATACTCCGGGGCTGACCTACGATGCCTATCAGCATTTCGTTTTGTGCGATCCTGTGCTTGGTGTAGATGCTGAAGCACAGCGGCACGGATAGACAGTAATGACTGGGCTGTTGCCTGAGCTGTGGGTACTCGTGCCACCGAAGGAAGGATGGATGGTAGAACTCGAGGATGTAAACCGTACATGGCATAGAAGGGTGAACAACCAGCTGATGCATGGCAGGCATTGTTGTAAGCGAATTCCGCAGCCCCCAATACGGACAGCCAGTCCGATTGATATTGTAGACATAAACATCGAAGATACTGCTCCATAGTGGCATTAAGACGTTCTGTCTGCCCGTCCGTCTGAGGATGGTATGCTGAGGATAGGCGAACGTCAATGCCAAGAAAACGAGTGAGAGCCAACCAAAAACGCGAGGTGAATTGGGATCCACGGTCTGAGATAAGGACCAGAGGGAGGCCGAATAGGCGAACCACCTGTTCGAAAAACAACTTGGCCAATGCAGGAGCAGAAGGAACACCTTTGCAGGGGATAAACCGTGCCATCTTGGTGAAGGTATCTACTACCACCAGGATGGTGGTTAACCCCTGGACCGGTGGTAGCTCTACCACAAAACAAGTGACACAGTGTGCCATGGGCGGGACGGGATGGGCATTTTTTGGAGAAGCCCCACCGGTTTTCCAGGCACCGTTTTGCATTGCGTACATACGGCACATTTGGATACATACTCTGCCACATCCCGTTTCATATTGGGCCACCAACACCACCGAAGTAGTAGGTAAGTTGTCTTAGTTTGTCCTGGATGGGCCTCTAGGCGAGTATCATGGGACCAGTTTAGGGCCTGTAACCGAGTCCGGGCATCAGGGATATATAGGCGTTCCTGTACATAAGGTAATCCCGATATCAATCGTGCTTTTAGCCTTTGAAGAACCTCCCCGTGGTCTGCAGCCCAATGGCGGATCCGTTCTCATAATGAACCGGTTGCAGCACAGACACACATAACAGTGTTGTGCGGCAAAACAGGAAGGACTGCCTCCTCGGAGGGGATATCAACTCCGATGCGAGAAAGTGCATCGGCCTTCCCATGCAAGGGACCCGGTCGATAAGAAACCGTGAAATTGAATTGTGCAAAAAACAAATGCCACCTGATTTGTCTAGAGTTGGTACATTTCACCGTGGATAGAGCTTGTAGGTTACGGTGGTCCGTATAAACCGTGACAGGGTGTCGACCCCCCAGTAGATGGTGTCTCCACTCCTTAAAAGCAGCTCGAATAGCCAGTAGTTCACGTTCCATTATAGTATAATGTTTTTCCGGGGGAGTCAATTTCCTGGGAAAAAAAAGCTACAGGATGTAGCTGCCGAGTCGTGGGGCATTTTTGAGACAAGATAGCCCCAAGGGCAAGGGCAGAGGCATCAGCTTCGATGATGAAAGGCAATAGGGGGTCTGGATGTAGCAAGACCGGAGCCGTAGTAAATGCCTCTTTCAAGGTCTGAAAGGCGTCCTGAGCCTGAATGTCCCAACAAAAGGGAACGGAAGGACTGGTAAGGCGTGTCAATGGGGCTACTATGGCTGAAAAGGATGCAATAAAACGTCTATAGAAATTAGCAAATCCTAGGAAAGATTGCAAACTCTTAAGCGAAGTGGGAGCAGGCCATTCAAGGAATGCTCGTATCTTTGCATCGTGCAAATGAACACCCTGAGAGGATATCACGAACCCTAGAAACTCCACAGAGGAAACGTGAAAGACACATTTTTCAGCTTTTGCATATAACCCATGTTCCCGAAGACGGAGCAACACCGTCCGGACATGGTCCTCATGTTGTGATAACGTTTCAGAGAATATTAATATATCATCCAGATATATCACAACAAAAACATCCAACAGATCTTTGAAGATGTCATTGACAAAGTGTTGGAACGTTGCGGGGGCGTTACATAGGCCAAACGGCATTACTAGATATTCAAAAAGGCCGTATTTGCACTTGAAGGCAGTCTTCCATTCGTCGCCCGCACGCACTCTCACCAGATTGTAGGCCCCCCTTAAATCTAGTTTCGTAAAGAGTTTGGCGGTAGAGAGGCGATCCAACAACTCCGAAATGAGGGGTAATGGATACTGGTTTTTTATTGTCACAGCGTTAAGTGCACGATAATCTACACAAGGCCGGAGATCCCCTTCCTTTTTAGGGACGAAAAAAAATCGGGGAAGCAGCTGGAGAACGGGAAGATCTTATATGGCCCAGTCTCAGAGACTTCTCAATGTACTCCTTTAGGTGTTCTTCCTCGGGCCGTGCCAAGGAATATATCCGTCCGTGGGGGAGAATGGCATTGGGTACCAGATCAATCGGGCAATCGTATTCCCGATGCGGCGGCAGTTGTTCAGACAAACCTTTGTCAAACACCTCAATCAGGTCCTGATATGCAGAAGGTATTTCCATCGTCGCCCTAGTAGTAGCGTTACAAGTGAGTATACTTGAAATCAGAGCCCTGCATGGAGAGGGGAGAGATGTCCCCTGAACTGGAAAGCACTCCTTCAAACACAAGGGAGAAGAAAAAAGCACTGCTTGTTCTACCCAATCAATGATAGGGTTATGTTTACGCAACCACGGGAGGCCCAAAATGACCCCAAATTGCGGTGCGGAAATGAGATCGAAGGACAGGTGTTCTGTATGTCCTTCCGTTGTGCTCATTCGCAAGGGTTGTGTTTGTTTTACAACATGACCCGAAACCAAACAGGAGCCATCTACTGCATAGACAAGTTCTGGTGACTCCTTAAGGTCTACCGGGATACCATAGGTTGCTGCCAGATGTTCATCCATATAATTACCTGTTGCCCCGGAATCTATCATGACTGGACTAGAAAAAACTTGAGAGTTGGGCAACATAAAAGACATATCTAAGTATATGTGCGTGGCAGCTGTCTGAAGGAATGAGCCATTGGAAGGCTGACCCGTCACATCGGCTCGATTTAGGGACGGGCCATGGCGTTTCCCGCCCGTTTAGCAGGGCGTTTAGGGCAAACACGAATGAAATGTCCCGTCTGTCCACAATACAGACACAGATTGTTTTGCATTCTTCTCTCCCTCTCTGCCTTTGAGAGGGGACCTTTTACTGCCCCAATTTGCATGGGTTCTACCTCTCCGGAGGCTGGAGAGGATCCCAATTCGGGTTTGCCAGGACGCAGATCAAGGTGACAGCGTTCTCCACGCCTTTGTTGCAGCCGAGCATCGACCTGTAACACTAAATCAAGCAATTCAGAAAATACTGAAGGGACAGAAGGGACAACAGATAACGCGTCCTTAAGTTTGTCTGATAATCCCTTATAAAAGACTGCCGCCTTTTTTGATTCAGGCCAAGAGGTTTCTGCGGCCAGCTGATTGAATCGGGCTAAATACGCCAAAAGGGGTTGTTTCCCCTGGGATATTGCCAAAAACTCTAAGTCCGAAGCCTGAGCCTTATATCTGGTGTCAAAGACCAGATTCATGGCGACTAGTAGGGCATCGAAATTGTACAAAACCGGGTCATCGGACTCCAGCAACGGATTCACCCAGGCCGCAGCCACACCCCCTAGATGAGAGAGCACAAAAGCTGCTTTTGTTTCAGAATTAGGGAATGCCAAAGGACGGCATAGAAAATGTAAACGGCATTGATTGACAAATGTCCTATACGTTTTGGGATCTCCCGTGAAGCGTTCCGGTGGTGCCAATGGAAAAGGACCCGGCAATACCACAGGGGCTAGGGGTGTCGGGGGAACCGGTGGTGGTACAGGAGCGGGAACATCCCCAAACTCCTCATCCACCGGCAAGGGTTGCACAAAGCTTTGCATGACATCCATGCGTTGGTGCAAAGCGGCATGTGCTGCTGCCATGTCTGTGCGTAACGTGGTAAAGGCTTGCATCATAGCAGCCATAGGATCTGCATTGGGATCCATTTCGGACAGACAGGCACCAGTATTAGGCTCCTAAATCTGTCGAGCTTCGTATGTTCCACAATCAGTCTGAGATATCACTTGGGCTAGATGCCGCTAAAGTAATTCAGACTTCCTTCCTGAGAGCACAGCTTGCAGGGAAAAGAACACCTGTCAGGCCAAGGGCTCAGGCAAAAAGGCGGAATGCACAGCGGAGCTAGAGGGAAGAAAACAAACAAAGCAAAGATTACATACCGTTTGTTGACAATTCCAGTCCCTCTACCCCCTCCGAGCCCCACAAGCTTACCTGTGTATTCCTTTTTTCCAGCGGATTACCTACTTGTGACAAGACACAAGACTGGGAGTGAGTGAAGGTCAGGGGAAGTGTTCTTGCTTGAAAGAAAGGGGACCAAAGACTTCCCCCAATAATGGATCAGTGATGTCAACAGCAAAGCGTCCCCCAATCCAATGAGTAAAAGCAGAATCCAATGTTCCGAAAGCAAATAAGCGGGTAAAAACAGCAGAGCGTCCCACAATCCAAGGAGTGAAGCCAGGAGCCAAATGTCTCAGAATCCAAGGGGGCGGAGCAACACAGCAAAGCGTCCCACAAATTAAAAAAAAACCAACAAGTGTGTAGTTAAACAGCACCGTACTTGCTAGCGCGGAAAACGACACTCAGTGAGAGATTAGAAGTGGTGTTTCTTTCTTCGCTCGGGGAGCGGATGGCCAGGAGCGATTGGAAAATACGGGATTGAAGGGAGTCGGGAGCCAGACATGAGGAGCAGAACCCAAAGCAAGTCCGATGTGTATTCCGTGGTCGGGCAGGGGAGTTGATCAAAAACGGAAGTCCAAGACAGGAAAACGGATAACAAGGATAACAAGGTCCAAGGCAAAGGTGGAATTCAGCAACCAGGTAAGCAAGGAAAGAATAACTTATCCCAGGAGCGTAGCTCGCGTAACGCAATGGTTTAGGAGCACCGGCTTACTGGGGGCGTGGCCAAATATAGGAAGTGAATACAAAGGAGGCGTGAAACGCACGCAAAAGAAAGTGAAAACATTCCAAAGGTTCCTTGCAGGCACGATCCTCTTGGGAGATGTAGTTAATTACCGGCGGTGGCATCGGCGTTGCTGTAAACGCCAGGGCAAACGCCATGGGCTTCTCCCCTGAGCATAAGAATGTCCTAGGAAACCGGAGGGCGTGACATCTTGGCTGACAGCCAAAAGGAGGGTTTGTCAGTTCAGAAACAACCCTAATCATGTATAGTATGTATATTATGTTGGCCGGAAACCAATCGCATCATGTGACAAACATCGCAAACACAGAATCATCAGTATAACCAGAGGGCGTCCATTTTGTGTAATATCCACCATTTGTTTTTTTTCTTTCTCTGTCAAACGCTTTGCAAAATGTATTTTATTCTGAAAGCTCATACACGGTGCAAGGCCACAGCCTGCATGTTGAAAGATCAACCCAGACAGGAATGCCAAACAGTACAGAAATACATTGTTTTCCTCCCTCACAAAGTCCTTGGAGGCAAGCAGAAACGGCATTTAATCAGTGGCCCAGGTGCCGGCCTGTCTTACCAAAGCTGTAGCAATAGGCAGTTAAATCATGAATGATATTCTTTTCTCGGTCCTCCTTCGCAAATCTGCCTCAGAACAGCCTGACCTCTAGTTCACAAATAGAAAATGGTAGATAACATACTAAGGAATGTGTCGCTTTACGAACATGATATCCTTTATGAACAAGTGCTTTATGTTCTCCATAACAAAGAACTGTCTTTGCAACTGTTGCTAGAATAAGTATAATTAGATTGAACAAGAAACTTGCCATAATGTGTCATAATTGTCATGATTGTCAATCACCGAACCCTAGCCCTAGAAGATACATTATGGGCGGTTTGATTTGCCTTCAGAGATTACATGTTTGTATATATGTTGTTGCTTGAGCGATGCTCGCTCTCTTGCGTCTCACAAAACTGGGTGACACATGTTGCGAGATGTTAGACCCCAGTCGGCCGACTGAGCATACTTTGAAATAAAACATATTACTTGGAAAATCGAACCTCATGTCTGTGGTATCACTAGTATATGGTGATTGTGCCTTAGTTTCCATATGCGGGGGTCTTTAGTACAGCCCAGCAGTCCGCCACCCCTATCAGAAATACACAAAGGCCTTCATGGCTGGTGAAGGGGGACTTTTACTAAAGCTTCTAATGCTGTTGTTCAAACTTTTCTCCACTTGAAATATAAATTCAGCAGAAAAGTGACAGCGTACTTTATTAATTTGAAGTGCTCGAAGACAAAAAGTCCCATAATGCATTTGGTAAAGAAGTTGAAATCCACCCTGTTGTAGTACATTTGTAGGGATATTGCTATATTCGAGAAAACTGCAGTAGTTGAGCGAACCATACAAGAAAGTCACCATCTGCTTGACAAGTTTCTGAAAACATATTTTAATGATTTAAATTATATAACTAACTTACTATTGTGAAATATTGTCAATGGCTTATTGAGACCCAAACATAACATTCCATAAAACAGCATTGGATGTCCAAAGGTCAATGAACTAAGGAAATATATATTAATTTCAAATAATGATAATGCACTTCTGCACTATTAACACCCTACCAGTGACCTACCAGCTTTGGTCATCCAGGACGGATTGAAGAGGGGTCATATATAAAATATTGTAATCCAAACTAATGAGGACGTTTTTGGCACTAAAATGATCCCCTCAGACCAACCATGCCTGTCTGAATATGCAGGCTAGGTTTCCAGTCATTAATGTCTAGTGCATGCGGCCGTTCAATTCTCTAACCGACTGACTGGGAGAGATTGTTATAGCGGTACGGCTTGACAGTCTTTTGGTTACTGCGAGAGGTTCTTTCCTCTAGTCCTCCAGCCCTCGAGTCCTCCAGTCTTCAGAGTGGTGCGTGAAGCTGGGTGCCTGATCGCTGTAGGAGCTGTAGGAGCGACTTGTACGCGGCCGGGAACTGGGGAACCTTGTCGGAGACCTTGTCGGAGAGGCATACGCCACGCCGCGAAAAGGGAGCCGCGGGGGCCACTACTCTGCCACTCGTGCGTATAAACCCCGAGGCGGGTGTCGCGAGCCCGCGCTCCTCCCGGGGGCCGTGTCGAGGAGGCGGTGAGCACGGGAGGAAGGCGCGGGTGTCGTGGCTGGGACCGCGGAACCTAAGTAAGTGCAGCGGTCGTACTAACGAGTGCTTATTGGCGTCCCTGCTCCTCCTTTGGCGTATTACAGCAAGCTGCACCTGTGGTGCAGGGGATGCCGTAGGACTTTGTGGAGAGGGGTGGCTGATTCTCCCTTCTGTGACAGAACAATACTCTGCTTGAGGTGGTGCTGGAAGTGCTGTGGGAAGTATTCCCAGTGGAAGAGGCCCATTGGTCCCCCCCCCTTTCTTTACCTAACCCCTCCCTTTTTATGTTTGCACTTCTCTTGGGGGTGTGACAGACAGGTGGCTCTACAAAAACAGTAATACCACCCTCCCTCTAATTATTTACTCATTGTAACAACTAAAAATGCCGCCAGGGCAAAAGACAGCACAAAATAAATATAATCTACGGAAGACGCCGAAAGCCCGAGAAGCAGAAGCATTGCGGAGTGAGGAGATGGGTAGTCCTAAGGAAATCTCCATGAAGAAGCTCAAAAAGACCACCCTCCCTGGCCAAGGGAAGATTACTGGCTTCTTCCCTACAAATTCTATACCTGAAATTAATTCTACGATTATAGAGGAATCAACATACATTGGAGGGGGTGGGGGGGACTGTTTGAGTACTACTAATTTCGACGATATCGACAACAATTCTCTACTTGATCTATGCCTGAGTAATCAACGCGGGATGACCCCCCTGATACCCAAGAGGCAGGATGATACAGATCTGACGCAGGGAACGAACCCTGCACCCTCTCCTGTTATTATCTCGGATCACTCCGAGCAGAGGGGCAGATTATCTGCCTCCCCTAATTTGGTAATGGTGTCAATGGAGGACGTCCCAGACAACGAGGATGTGGATCCATCTGTCCCGTTTCCTGGAGCAAATGAATTAGCAGAGATACAATCCTCTGTAACTTCTATTCAGTTTGCCCTAAAAATTCTGCTCCAAATGACCGGGCGCATTTTAGCCAATACCACCGTACCGACTACTCCCCGGACTCATGAAAATCTTGTGGAAGATGAGGCAGAAATCAACTTAGAGGAGGCCATTGACATAGCTGAGGAGATAAATGCTATGTCCATTAAAGAAGCCTCTGTAATCATGGACCAGAGCGAGATGGTCTATTTCTCTCGCAAACAGCGCAAATTGGCTAAGAAGGCTCAACAAAACAGGAAAAAACTGTCAGTGTGCCCCTCAGTAGAAGAATTTGTGAAAATTGGGGGCCGCTCAAAAAAAGCAAAGAAAAGGGCTGCCCGAGCTAAGAAAAGGAACAGCAATGGAGGTGGCTGCCTGACTAGCTGGCTGATTATGGACCAAGATCAGAACAAGGAACAGTCGAAGGAGCCGCAAATGCCTGCAAGGGAGGCTGAGGGGACTGAGGCCAAAGGTACATTGACCTTGGATGACCTGGAAGTGCTGGACGAAGAGTGGGAACAACTTGAAGTCGATGCTCAGCTGACAGAGGAAAGGCTATGTGGGCCCCCGGAGAAATCGTCCCAGCCGCTGCTGCCTCAGGCTAAAACCATCCATCCTCCTATTAAACCTACGGAGGTGGGCTCGGGCAATTCATTCAGTAGGATATGTCGGATCAAGAACCTTTACAATAACGCCGATCGTAGATAGCTGTCTCGGTCGGAATTCCTAACTCGATTACACTCCGTTCCTGAACTACGTGTGCTGCAATCTGATGACTTCCAGTTTGTGGAGCCATTGAAGGGGCGGAATTCATGTGTATCTGCACTGCATTGCAAGTTTCTATCTACCGCACAGCTGATCAGGAAATATCGAGACGAGCTATGGGCAGTTGACGTGGAGATAGATGCAGACTTGGATGAACCTGATCCCTGTGTCGATAACAGCGAAACAAGTGGTTCAGCTGATCTAGAAGTCTGTCCGATTGTACCTAAGGGAAAGAAAGTGGAAGTGGCGGACATACAACACGTGCTAAAATGGTTGGCCGAATCACTTCCCGAAGCTCTATCCAATCATTGAACCTGGTCATTACTATCCTGGAATTGCAGAGGCTTTACGCATCTGCTGTCCTCTGAGGGATCAGTAAACTTAGTCGCCAAACATGAGCTAATATGTTTACAAGAGTCCTGGGCGATGGACCCATTATTACTGGATGGTTATGTGATTTATCAATCATTCGCGAAAAGGGGAGAGAAGGGTAGACCATTCGGTGGGTTGCTTACTGGGGTGGCAAGCTGTTTGCACTCGAAACAGATACCCTGTAGCCAAGACAATAATCTGCTGGCAGTGGAAGTTGAATATGGTCCAAAGGGCAAAGGAGAAAAGGTATTGTTGATAAATCTATATAATCCTCCTTATGCCCAGA
Source organism: Ambystoma mexicanum (assembly GCF_040938575.1). Classification (NCBI taxonomy): domain Eukaryota; kingdom Metazoa; phylum Chordata; class Amphibia; order Caudata; family Ambystomatidae; genus Ambystoma; species Ambystoma mexicanum. Next base: position 62,865,644 of record NC_090928.1, read on the forward strand.
TAAGTGAACCACTCCAAGCAGCCCTTCATGAGCTGTTGGCATCCTGGTCAGCGACTCTGGGAAATGGAGCGGTAATGGTAGTAGGCGACTTCAATTGCCGTATACCGGGGGAGGGAGGGCTACACCCACAAAACCCTAGGCTAAGAAACAAGCGGTTACTCACGCATACCAAAAAGGACACTGAAGGCCCGCAGTGGCGTCTCTTGTTCGATGATTGGGATTTGGCGATGGTGAATGGTTACACTGATAGTGACCATCCAGGGAAACAAACATGGGCTAATGGGTCTTCTTCCAGTATAATTGACTACATATTTGTGTGCCCTAAAATGTTGCTGTGTGTTGTTGACCTAACGGTATCCTTAAATGAATGGAGTGACCACGCTGCACTTCAGTGTGTGTTAAATATTTCCCATACTAATCCAGAAAAGAGCAATATGGGTACAATTCGGGTAAACAAAGCTGGCTCTAGTATTAGGTGGACGGCCAAGAACATACACTTGGCATCAGAAGCACTAAATATTGAAAACTGGCCCCAAATACCCAACTTCAACGATATGTCTATTGAAGCTATAGAAACTTGGATCAGTGTTTTTTCTAATACTCATGCCTCAGCCCCCAATCGGAGTATGACTAGACCAGAGGGTGGGATACTCCTGTTTAATAAAAAAGATCAGAGACACTAAGAGGGAACTTAGAAGGGAGCTGCGCACGATCAAGAAAAGGAGCGAACCTATAGAAAATCTTAGGGTGGCTGTTAGGAAATGCAAAAATAAATATAGAGCCAATATCAAAAAGCTACGGCTTACCAAAAGATCACTGGCATATCAGAAATTGATATACACCATCTGCTCGAAAAACACACGTAGCATTTGGGCACTTCTGGGTGAAGCTAGGGAAACAGTTAAGGGGCAACTGGTAAATCCCATCGGTGCAAAGGAATGGGAGGATTTCTTGCGGAATCGTAATGCCATCGTGCAGACAGAGGAGAGGTTTCCACCGCTTCCTCCAAGATCTAGTATATCATTTGACATGTCGTACACAGCGATACTCTGTAAGATAAAAACTCTAAAATCCTCTAGAGCTCCCGGCCCTAATGGCCTAGCCAATGTAGTCATCAAAGCCCAACCTGAGTTTTGGGCAGGTTTTTTGGCAATTATGTTTGAGAAAATTCTGAGCCAGGGGGAGATACCTAAGTCGTGGCAAACAGCTGTGCTGATTCCGGTATTTAAAAAGGGAAATCGGCTAGATCCGAATAATTATAGACTCCTTTCTATGCTGGACACGACAGGCAAATTGTTTGCCGCCCTGTTGCTCAAGGACCTGCAGACATGGGTAGACGAGGCCCATATACTTTCTAAATTCCAATGTGGTTTTAGAAAAGGCTACTCCACCCGGCATAATTTGATGGTAATGAACCTATTGAGAGCAAGAGCCCGTAAAAGAGATGAGCCACCGCTGTATGCACTCTACATCGACTTTAAAGCAGCTTTTGACCTAGTACCTAGAGAACGCCTATGGTCTAAACTTGCTGCCCTAGGTTGCCCTGCTGGCGTACTATATTTTCTCAGATTGCTACACCATAATACTTCAGTCAGGTTAAAATTGGACCAGGAGGGACATCTGACTAGCAAGGTACATCAAAACAGGGGGGTCAAACAGGGCTGTGTGACTGCCCCCCTAGTGTACAATCTTTATGTGTATGATATTCCGCTTGCTCTAACTTCTGCCTGTAATTGCCCCCCTAAAATCGGGGACTCTGCCTGCATTGTTATGGCATATGCTGATGATTTGGTCATTTTTGACCACACTATTAGTGGCTTACGTAGATCAGCCACGGCATTATGGGAGTACGCCGAATCTAATGGTCTCATTATCAACCTAGATAAAACGAAGGTATTGAGATTTTCCAGCAAAAGAGTGTCCCGTGTGAACCTCACGGTGAATAATAATTTGATCCCATACGCCCCACTCTACCGCTATCTGGGTATTGATTTTGAGCCCAATGGGGATTATGTGGCACTTAAGCTCTCACGTACAACGCGAGCGGCGCAAGTAACATCTCTTATAGCCAATTTTACCAATAAGCAAGGAGGTTTTACGCTTTGGGGCACGCGCCAATTATACACGCAGGTATTTATCCCTATGATGACTTATGGTCTAGAATCTCTTCTGGACTTAGACCTCAGCTGGCTTCAAGTCATCGAGGGGAGGTTCTGGCGTCGTATACTTGGCCTGGGCCCGGGAGTTCCGATGGCAATTATTCGGTTAGAATTAGGACTACCCTCTATGAAGGCTATCGTCATGAAAAGGAGATTGGGGCACTTCTTGAAAATGCATAGCACAACATCTAACCCTCTCCTGACCACTATCTTCCAAGAATTGTGCAAGAAACAAAATCTTCAGTCACCATCTGCGAGGATGATACAACTTCTTGCTACAATTGGATGGTCCTGGCGAGAAGGGCCATATTCTAAGCAAGTCCAAAATGCACTTAACAAGCGGGTAGAAATGTGGGATTGGTTAGAGAATTTCGCTCACCTTAACGCGTTGAAAAGCTACGCATTTGTACAATACAGGTTATACTCATTCTTGCAACCCCAAGGGTATCTCAATCTCTGCCCCTCAAAAAAACTGCGACGATTTATTCTTCTTTTAAGGATGGATCAACTGCCTATCCTGTTGGTCAGGGGCAGAAGATTGCAGTTGCCAGTGGAACAACGCACCTGTCGGATGTGTGAAGGAAGTAATGAATTAGAGTCAGCAAGACACGTTTTGACAGAATGTGGCACTATGATCAATGTAATTCAATGTCATCTGGGGAAGTTCTCCCATAATCTAGCATCAATTGGAACATCATTATTCTGGCACCACTGCATAAATTCTGAGAGTATGCGAGTAATGTTAGCTTTCTTCAACATCTGGACTAGGATAGAAGAAATATTGAATATTCAGATTTGAAATTAGTACTCGTATTCTAAAACAGTATTCGCTGCCCCTGCCCTGGGAGGAGGTAATCGGCTGAGCTGTGAGTGCCCTTGGTATTGTAGTTATGAAAAATGTACTAAGTATTGTAGTTATGAGAAATGAATTAGGTATAGTTTACCGCCTTGAATTTTTATTCGTATATTACAGTGGGCATCGTGGATGTTATTGTATAAATATGTCTTGTCTTTTCTTTTTCTTTTATTTACATGCTATCTGAGCTTTTAGATTCTTTATATGTGAAAATGGTTTATTATTTATCATATTGTTATATTGTTATTATTCTGCGCAATGAAGCTTAGTTTATTTATGTGCTTACTTATTAATATGTGTAAAGTTTATTAAATAGACTGTATCACATTAAATAAATAAATAAATAAAATAATACCTTGACTTTATACAGGTTGAAATACTTAACTTACTGGACTAATACAGAAACGGTGATAACTGATAGAAAAACTAGGGGGAGTATTGATCTGTTAGCTCCTTGGGGATCCTAGGCATGGGCTCTAACCTGTGGTCCACCAACAATCTGTCAATGATACATGCTTGAGTGCCAATGTGCCTGAGCCTCCTTCATTTTTAGATAACCACTGCCATAATGCCCACCCCAAATGCAGAAACCGTATTTATTTTTACTGAGGATTTTTAGTCTGCAGATCAACATTTGCCTCCATTTGAAATGCCAATACAGATGACAGGGTCTAAGGTAGGGGAAAGTTGAGCATTGGGCTAGTCACACATTTAGGGAGAGTGTTTATTGAAGCAGGTAATTTACCAGACTTTTAAAAAAAGAAAAAAGTAAAACTTTATTGCACACACTTACTTACCTACCTGTATAAATACTTGGATCTGCATATTTGATGTAGCCCCCGGCATCATGAGGTGATGCTTTCCCAATTTGTCCACCCATCCTGATGTTGCTTTTGACCTATGTGTTCCATCATATTTGATGTAACTCCCGTACCATGAGGTGATTCTTTCCCAATTTGTGCACCCATCTTAATGTTGCATTGTACCTACTAGTTCCTGCATATTTGATGTAGCCCCCGTACCATGAGGTGAGGCTGTCCTAATGTCTACACCCATCCTTATGTCGCATTTTTACCTGCTTGTTCCTGCATATTTGATGTAGCCACCCCACATCATGAGGGGAGGCTTTCCCAATGTGTATACCCATCCTAATGTTGCATTTTTACCTGCTTGTTCCTGCATATTTAATGTAGCCACCCCACACCATGAGGAGAGGCTTTCCCAATGTCTACACCCATCCTTATGTCGCATTTTTTACCTGCTTGTTCCTGCATATTTGATGTAGCCACCCCACACCATGAGGGGTGGCTTTCCCAATGTCTACACCCATCCTTATGTCGCATTTTTACCTGCTTGTTCCTGCATATTTAATGTAGCCACCCCACACCATGAGGGGAGGCTTTCCCAATGTCTACACCCATCCTTATGTCGCATTTTTACCTGCTTGTTCCTGCATATTTGATGTAGCCACCCCACACCATGAGGGGAGGCTTTCCCAATGTGTATACCCATCCTAATGTTGCATTTTTACCTGCTTGTTGCTGCATATTTGGTGTATCCCCCGCACCATGAGGCGGGGCTTTCCCAATTTGTGCACCCATCCCAATGTTGTTTTTTGACTATGTGTTCCTGCATATTTGATGTAGCCCCCAAACCGTGAGGTGAGGCTTTCCCAATTTGTGAACCCACCCTAGTGTTGCATTTTTCCTGTAGTTCCTGCAATTTCAACGTGTAGATCCTGTTACTGCAGCCAACATTTTAAACCAGTATACAATTCTCCTGCTACACTCCAAAGACACCATAGAAAATAAATGCATTAGAAACATATTGAATGCGTCAAGCCAAAGGATCCCCAATGAGCATATGGGAGAAAAGTGTAGAAGCACGTTCCTTTCCTCTACTCTTTCCGACAAGAAAATGAGGAAGATATGATGATCGATCCAGACAAATTACTGCATGAGAATATCGCTCTTTACAAATGTATTCTGAAGACCCCAGATTCAGATAAAATATAGAATACATTTTCCAACTCCTGTTTTAAAGTGAAATAGAAACTCTATGTTATGGAGTTGCACACACATTAAAAACAGGCTCTAATTTGTTAATCATGTAGGCTACCCAACTGCTCCAAAAGATAAAAGCAAAAGATGAAGTTTTGCAGTCAAGTATCACATATCTCTTGGCAAACAGGAATGGTAAAAAGAATTCTGGTTCTGATGTCACGCTGATGTACATTGAATGCTAAGGAACAAAGACCGAACCACATGGTTTGTTACTTTAAGTTGTGCAGAATATGCATGGGATGACTTGTACGACTTCTTATGCACTGCAAACCAAAATTAAGAGGGAATAGATATAAAGACACCAGGAAAACTCTGTTCTCTTGACCGTGTGAATGTATCAAAGTAATTTCACCATCGCTTAGGGGCCAGGCTGCACTTCATCTGCAATAAAACTACCCCCCCACTCTGAGAAGTGGAACAATTCTTTTGGAGAAAATAATATCAATCCAGAGGATCACCACACATCCACATGCTTTTAGGGATAAAATATGCTCCCAAATTTTCCCATGACAGTGATTTACAGTTTATTGAAAAATACATTAGCTGCGGCTTCCCTTCAGAAACCACACATAATGGCCTATGTACACAAATCGTATGCTTCTAAAAATATAAGTGTGTCAGATACTGCCCACATAGATATAAAAACCAAGGTAAATACTATACAAAATGATGCTTTGGCGTCCCTAGACCAGTTTGCGCAAAAGGACAAGTAATTAGCTAGATGTATTCTATTAGACACAGTGTAATAGGCAAATCCCCTAAAAGCACATACAACATTAAAAGGAATGAAGCATCCAAGTTTGTCAATGATTACAATGCAATCATTGTCCTCTTATGGAATCTAAATATAGACATACAATACATTGCAGACAATTCCACTGCAGATGCAAGATATGTCACTGCCTATCTCACCAAAGCTGATAAAATAGAGCTAAAAGAACTCTGGGATGACATATCATCTGACAAAACACTGTCACATAAATTGTACAGCTTTGGTATAGAAATGCTCTCCCATAGAGAATGTGGGTACTATGAAGCTGCAGATTGTTTAACAGGTACAGCCTTATATGGCAAATCTGAAAACATTGTCTGGCTAAACTTCGGTCCAGCTTCATCCCAAAAAAGAGTACTAAAATCCTACCAAGAGATAGAAATAATAGCCACAAATCATCCCAACAGCCAGGACATTTAAAAAAAACAATTTAATTGACACATACTACCCAAACAGAAGTACTGCTTTGGAAAACATGTGCCTGTACAACATAGCCCAAAACTACTCCTAAAAAAACAATTTCATGCCAGGTGAGAGAACTGGTCAAATATTAAGTCTCAACTTCTGAAGGAAGTATAGCAAAACTTACCAAGCCAATCATGTGAAGATATAGTTTAAAATTCCACAACATAGAGAACTGTATTACATTGCCATACTGCAACTTTTCAAACCTTGGAGAAAAGAAAAAGAATTATGAGTTGACCATGACTCATTTGAAGCTGCATTCAAGGCAAATGAAAGCAGTATGAAAATGTCAATTTCAAACAATGCAAACAAATGTTTGACAATGAACGACAACAAGAAGACATTGAAGCTCTCCTAGATAAATACACACCTGAAGGCAGTCAACCTTCTCTTACAGGAAGTCGAAAATCACTTGAAGAACTACTAATTCTAAATGAAGCAGAAATAGCCATGACTGAGGTGGAAAATACCATTATCAATCTATACAATCTGAACAAGACTTGCCAGTGCTCAAATCACAGCTAAACGAAGTACAACTCCCCATGTATCTAGAAGTCCCTGAAGAAATTGAACATGGTATTAAAAATGAAACTAAAACTTGTAGCTGTAAAAATGATGAGCTTCTGCACTTGCATGTAATTGGTAAAGCTGGTTCTGACAAAATGTTCTTAATTAAAGTAATCAGCACATTTCTACAAGACTTAACAAAGAACAACTTGTCAGCTGTTGTAACAGCACCCACAGGTTTACCTGTCTATAGCATAGGAGGTGTAACTTTACACGATCTACTTCTCCTCCCAGTAGAACACCAAAACATTAGAATACTACAAATGATCAGCTGAAACTGCTACTGAAGTATGCAGAGTACTGAAACAAATAAAAGTGCTCCTCATAGATGAAGTAAGCATGGTTTCCAAGTTCATGTTGGCTTTAATTCATCTGAGAATGCAAGAAGCCCTAAAAACCTACTACGAAGAACTGTTTGGAGGAAAACACGCTATTGTTTTTGATGACCTCCTACAGTTAACAACAGTAAAAGGTCAACCTATTTTCAAAACATAACATACTCTGCAGCATTGGAAATGTAAATCTGTGGCAAAATGTTTGCCACAGAGAACTAACTCAAACATGCTACAGTCTGCAGCTCTCACATGTGCTAACATTTTAAAAAGCATTAGAACTGGCCTGCTTACTAAATATGCAAAATCCATCTTAAAAATTAGACGAATCCATGAGCTATATGGGCAAAACACATCTGCCCCTTATGTCATGGAACAATTAACTCAAACAAAATATAAAATGTATGTCCCTAATGCCAACCTTTGCAAGCTGTTGTCAATTCAATGATACAATGTTGCTTCCAAACATATTTACATGACAACAACATTCAGTTTGTCAACATTCACTTTGACAAACTTGTAGAAGTTAAATAAATCAGCCGCACAATAACACTTTTCCTTCTTTTCAGACATGTACGTACGCAAAAAACAATTTTGTCTATGCTGCCACTGTTCACAAATCGCAAAGTCTAACCCTAGATCATGCATTGATTGACATTGGCATCACAGTCTTCAAAAAAGGTATGAGTTATGTAGCACTATCACATCTCAGTACACTCAATGTTCTATTCCTAGTTGACTTTAATACAAACAAATTTGATGCTGACATTCCTTGCATTCTAGACTACAACAGGCTATCTGTACTGTACACCCCCATCTAGATATGTACCCGTACCTCAAAAATAATGTTTAAAAGAAAATGAATACAAATAGAATCCATAGCAGATTTCCCAGCTATACCACAAAAAAACTAAGAACAACTGCTACTCCATCAAATAATACAACTACAAAATTCTCTAGTACACAATCAACTGCACATCCATCAGAAGACAAAGACAAGTGTCTCTTCTCAAAAAACAAATGCAGGCCAATCAAATCATACAGAGACACAACTCTCTGGTTCATTTAAATTCAGTAATACAACTGGAGTAAAATGCGATGCAATTGGAGCAATCAATCTTCTCTTCCGAATACCACCAATTGTTCAAAACATTTAATTAAACGGCTCAGACCAGTTGTGTTTGCAAATGCTTGTCCTTCATAGAAATTCCAAACCTCATCCTGACAGCACTTACAGTGTCTCAGGTATAAGGCAAGAATTGGACCATGTTTCACAAGAGCACATTCCTAATGAACAATTTGTGAATGTATCCATACCAAATTGAGAATCCATTCCATTTCACAAGCTTCTGCATAATGCAAACCATGGCATGTTATGCCCTTTTTGCAATTCAGACAATCGTTCCACCATACAAATAAACTCACATAGCCAATATGTGATACTAATTCTTCTAAGGTACTATGCAGATGGTACCAAAAAAACTGTAAGCTCACTAGCTTTACACACGGCCAAGTATCTCTTGCAAACAAAACCTTCACAACAGTAGGCATAATATACCACACTGGTGCAACAACCACTTCAGGCTACTATACTGCATATGTCAAGAAAAGAAGTGGTTAGTTTGAATGTAACAACATATCCGTTACTCCAAAACATAGGTTACTAGCAAATCTAACAAATGCCTACTTAATATTGCTTCAACCCAAATGTGTTCACTAAATTATAGTACAATACAAAGTTAGACTATTCCAACAGGTATCTAACTACATCCATAGTACTACAATAGTAATTTTAAAATCCAAGACAGTTATAATACGCCAACGGGTACCTAACTACATCCATAACACCTTTCATTGTAATACACTTCAAATATGCCATGACAGTTATTGTTACTACAAAACCTCTTGTAAACTCCAATATAGTTACAATACACCAATGGGCATCTAGCTACTTTACACATACCCTTAATTACGACACCCTTCAAACAAACACCCTATCACACTTACACTCACATAATATATCCATGCTATGACACACAAGTATCCTGTAACAAGTCCATTCTTTAAAACTATATAAATGCAAAAAATTGTATATATTTACACTAGGGTGTTTCCCAATGACCCAATGATTATTTCATGTCAATACAAAAGCAGAGTACCAGACACCAATGTTGTACTAAACATACTACATAGAATGTACTACTTTTGAGGTTCAAAAAAGTAAATCTATATTAACAACTGTATGCAATTAAAGGTTTCAAACTATTGTGTTTATCAAATTGAACTGTTTGTTTTCACAGAAAAAGAAACAGATATTCCAGCTTTATTACCATATGCAACTAAGTAACCATCTCCACTATTATCCTATTTATTTCTTCACGAAGAAACAAATACAGATTTCATAACCACTATGCTCAATTCTGATAGGATCATAAACACCATATATACTTCCATTATATCAGTCAACCATTTTACAAATACTATAGACTCACCCGACAGTACCAATAATTGCTATACACATAAAGCTATGGCTGTGGCCAGTGGCCAGATTCTTGGGAGCATGGCCAAGAATGTGTCCAATGGCCACAAGCCCCACAATAGAATTAAACCATATAACAAGTACTTACAATACTCCTACAAATAACAACACTCAATCTGAACCTCCCCACTCCCAATGACATTTGCGGACAGTAAAAATGAGTGCAGACTCAGCGGTCCTGCAATGCTTTTTTCACCTATAAAAACAGATGCTTATCAATTTATTTCCACTTGCCACTCTTTCCAGGCCCTCTTTCAGCCACAAAATAACCCCAAATGTAATTGCCAGACTTTGTTCTTACTGCGCTGTCCACGGTCAGCTGCAATGTCTGCAGATACAACATGGCGGCCGTTTCCAAAAATCTGACGCGCCTCACGTTTTTGAGCATCCAATCAGCATGCATTTTTGGTATCTGTGAACATCTAGCAGCCTCCTAATTGGTCCAGAGATGTACGCGGACGCCAAATCATAAAATGAGTCCGCAGACCGGACCCAGATATCACTAATTCTTTTTACCTAGTTTTTGCCAATTTTTTCAAAACTACTGGACAGATTTAAACCAAATTTACAAAAGCACATGTTCGGGACCAAGATGCCACTCCATGTGCAAGTTTGATATGATATGATATGGCATTTATAACGCGCCTATACACACGTGTTTCAAGGCGCAAGTGAAAATCTGTCTAGCGGTTTCGGCACCAGGTGTGCGCAGATGTATTTTTCCATTGTGTCTATGAGAATTTCAAAAATGTTGGGACCCACCTATAACTTTAACCCCTGGGATGAAACTGCACCATATTTTCAAAATTATTCTGAGGTGTCCAGCCAGGTACGTTTTTGCCCAAAGTTTGTTGAGGATTCCTACAGGCGAGCAAAGTTATTGGCGCCCAAAAAGTGTTCTTTCTATGAGTTGAGCAACTTAACCATAAATACAGGGCTACTACTGCAGGCCCTGTAATAACAGTTTTGGGAAACAGAAGCAAGACCATCCATATTCTGCTAGAAATATGTGGCCAAATAAAAAAAGACATCATCCCCAATACCGTCCATTTTTAGTGAATGAAACAAAAGATGTATCCACCAAAAAGTCATAGAAATTACTCCTAATGTCTTGTGAGCAGTAGTTGGATATCGTCACTACCAATGGGGTGGACATCTTTTGTACCTCCGTGCAACTGCAATTGTATCAAAATGTTCTACTTTGTTACTTGCAAAAAAGTTCACAGTCTTAAAAACCCATAATATGCCGGTAAATGAAAACAACAATTTGTATTGTTCTGTCAAAAAGACAATCAATATAGGACTGTAGGATGCCCTGTGTGCAATAAAACAAATCCATAGTGCCCTGAGCAGAGGAATCTAAATTGACATAATTATTAGTTAGCAAAACGCAATGGCAGAAATAATTATTAGTTAGCAAAACGCAATGGCAGAAGCTGAATGTTCAGGGTTTTTGCTAGTTGTTAGTGAGAAATTTAAATGAAAAGATCAGTCTTCCTTTGTTTATTTTGAAGGTGCAAGTCAGGAACCGCTCTTATTCTTTGTTAGTGCGCAAAAGCTATGCAAAATATCATGTTTATGCAGCTGGGTATGATGTAAGCGGTAAGGACTGTGTCCAATTTATAACAGTTTTATCATTTTAATTGGCATCAGTGTTGGCGTAGGTGATTGGCAATCATTGATTCTGTTTTGCTCTTTGTGGAGTTGGTGTTTTTAAAGGAAACAAGAAACATTTCTTAAAATGAAATAAGGGTAAACTGCATCTATACATCTCTGCAGGAAATATAGTGATATACTGTAAAGAAGCCACCATGTTAAAAAAAATGTGTAACTTTTTTTGTAATTACTATAATAGTGTCAATTTGTAACACACTAACATGCAACTCAGTTCTGGGTGGAGCGAGAAAGCGGACGGGAGGTTAAATAGGTGGAGGAGCGGGCCTGTGGGGAGGAAGGATAGCTCAGGGGCAACGCGTTTGTTTCAGAAGCAAGAGAATGCAGCGCAACACAGGTTCGGATCCCACGCTTAGAAACAAGTCGCTGGTATTAAGCACGTTATAACTGAATAAATAACCAGAAAATAAAGAGTAACTTTCACAGAAGACTGAGGTCAACATTCTTGAAACTGTTAGTGAATATTTTGCAAGCCAGGATCAGCTTTATATGAAGAAATGGCATTTGCACTTGCATTACAATTGTGATCTATTTAAAGACAAATAAAATAGTGGACAGAGAGACAGTACAAAGTACAAAATGATCAAATAGTGCCACCAAGAAAAGGGCTGATCTGAGTTCCACGTGAGTGACGTGAGTAATTCACTAATAACTCAGTGTTGTGAGGAAGAAAAGAAAAGAAATTAGCCCCTGATCAGACATGCTAAAAACATAATAGGGTTGAGAAGAAGCAGCAGGGAATCTCTTTTTCATATCCAATAGGTACAGGTGCTTCTCTACCCTCCCTTGCGTCAGAGTTCCACAAGCATCCATAGCATCCATCTACTTACACCTATCTCTCTTTTCAATACTTCATCATCGTTCTAATAATCACAAATGTACTTTTATTTTTCCTGTCTTTACCTGTCTACCCCTTTCTCCTGTCTCTTTTTTCAGTGCTATCTTCTGCTTCTCTGTGCACATTTTTCATCTTCTCTCCATTCTCCCTGTAACTGGTATTTTGTTTTCCCTCTGGTTTCCATCCTGTTTCTTGGTCTCTGTTCCACTGTGTCACTTCTTTTTTCTCATCTTCTTCTGATCCTTGTACCTCCTAGTTTTCTGTTTCGGGCAAGAAGGGAATGTTTAAGTGTTTGTTCAGGAAGGCTCTGCCAATGGATTATTGTTTTACTGGACTGTAAGACCCACCTTCTCATTGTGAGTGTAGGAATTCCACCATTTAATATTATTACAGACAATGAGACTACACAGATAGTGAATTTGGTTTCAGTGCTATTAATATAATGTGGGTGCATGCCACCACTTTTTCCCAGAGATTCTGTTTGAACCACTGTGAAATTGCAGACGAAATCCTATTGCTCTAAGGACATTTACAAAATTCTGCCCTGTACAAGAGTCAGCATGGAAATTAAAATCCGTAAAAAAATGGATTGGTCTGAGTAAAGTAGGAGGATGGTTGCGCAAGGAGAGATGTAGTGGTGATGGGGAAGGATTTTTTATTTTTGAGCCTCTGTGCATTACTGTAGTAATCAGAAAACACTGTGTTACTACAGGAATTATTTCATGCAATGCTGGAAATGCTTTGGATGGACAGGGCCTCCCCGTCCTTGTCCTACTATTACCTTGGTCTGCGTTTACTGCCTGTTTGCTGTACAGGAGACTAGTTTGGACCACTGGCAGGACAGCTCTTCATTTTCATTGTTGGGAAGCAAGACTCATGGGATACCCCGTTGTCATCCCTGGGTAGGGGTAGACCTCTGTTCCCATAGTGTGTGTTTGTGTGGGTAGGGGCTAGTGGCAGCTACAGTCTGATTTCACAGGAGCTCTCGGTCTCCCCCATTTAAGACACCCATGAACGGTCATAGGAATCAATGGATTGCTGAACAAAGGTAAGATGGCTACTGCCACTGCATTTTCCTTCCTGTTTCTCAAAGTCCTGAGAAGCCCTAGCTCTGTTCCCTTCCCCCTGATTGCATGTTGCGTGGAAGGATCATATATGTGTTACGCTCACCTGGTATCCACGGGGATGCCACCCAGCCCTGGTTGGATGATTGGCACTCTCAAACCCTCTCCCGTTCCTTTGGTAAGGCCTCTGGTTAAAGATGGTTCTCCAGTATAGGAGAGCTGGATTCAATACCAGATTGTTCTTATGTTTTTCCACCTCCCTTGGCCTCAACTCCTTCCTCCACCTTGGGCCTTCTCCTCACCTTAATATTGTAAAAGGTGGATTCTCCATCCTGCTCCTCGTGGCAGGGGCGAGTAGATGTGGGGGGTGAAAAGCGACCAAGTTACTTCACTAGTGCAAGCCCCCCTTTGGGAATCCAGGTCTGCTGCAACTCCGTAGGTTTGCTGCTTTACAGTCTTTATATGCAGTTCTTATGCTCCTCTTAGTTCAAATAATAATGTCTTGCTTCTTTCTTTTTAGGTATGGAAAGGTATTTTGGTGTTGTCATGCAGTTTGAAGATGAGCATGGGCCGGTAGGCGAAAGCGCGGTGTGCGCGATGCTGCCGGTGAGTAATGCGCGATGAGCGGCGCTGTTTCGCCTATTGCTAACCTGTGTCTTTTCTCTCCTTGCAGGTTGCGATGTTCCTCGCCGAGCGCCATAATGTTCCAGCAATGATACTGACCAGGAGATGACTACCCAGGTAAGTGTCATGAGCAGATCACGGACGTGGTCATTATGGCGCCGTTGGCGTCATATTCACAACACATCTTTCCCTTCTACCAAGATGGCGGCGAAAGCGCGAGTCAACAGTCTAGTGCTTAGGATGGAGCCGAAAGGGATGACTCCGCCCCTTCTATGGAAACGAGTATTTCTGAACAGGAATCCAGAGCGGCGTTGCATTGCTACTGCTTACAGAGGCTGCGCTCACCTTCTCTCTGACATACGCGAACCCGCTCACTTTGTCTCCAGTCCCCCCCAGAACGAAACACCTCCGAGATTCGGCATTCAAGTAAGCGATTCCCTCATTGAGTCTCTTCCTGATTTGGGGATTCCCACTGAATTCAATATCTTTCATGTTTCCTCTCATCAGTTCCCTGACACTCGATTCCATGTTCGGACCTCCCTAACCAGCATACACCTCACCTCTCCCGAGGAACTTCTCTCCTTCGACAACGAGAAGTCCTGTCCAAGGGCTGGTAGGTTACACTTTCACTTTCGACATAACACCCGTTATCCCTGCTGATTTAGCTACTAAAAAGGTCTTGTCTTTTAAGGTTGCATTCCCGTTCATTCCATGAAAGTCAACATTCTGTATTGAACCTCCACGAATTCCAAGACAGGTACATCACATCATATGATCAATTTACACCTTGCACTCTCTTGCTTTTTCTAATCCTGCTGTTTATCATTCTGCAGTGAATTCTGGAAGCTTACCTGATCCACAGAGAGTCCTCCCTCTTCTTCCGGTCTACGCTCCCTAATCATTTGAAGCAAGTGTGTCCCGCGCTGCAGGGTTTTCTTCCCCCGGAGGGTTTCCCTGGCATTTTCTCTCCGAGCCAGTTTTTACATTGGCGAGTTGAGAGAACATCAGGTGAATTATTCCATTCTTCAATCTTACCAGAAGAACAGGTCAGTGGACTGCATTTCTATTGTTTGTGGTTTGAGGACTGTTTGTGTCACTTTAATACTCTTGGACGTCCTGTTTTACTTCTGTTTATTGCAAACCTCTTACAAATCAAAGGAGTTATTGTTACAGAGGTTACAGTAAGAATTGTGTTGCTTTCTTCATTCGGGAGGAAACGTGAGTAAACACTTACTAATGCTGTCTTTCTTTCTCCTCTTTCCAGGTTATGGTATTCTAGGATACATGCGGTGCCGGATGATGGAGTTCATACCTTCAGGTGAGTGGAACTGAAGTCGGCGATGGATAGAAGACAGGATACTGTTCCATGTAAGTTTCGTAGTTTTCTTTCTCTCTCTGCCGGTCCTTGGTTTCAGGTTAGCTAGCATCAAAGAACTGGACACAGTGGCCCTCATTACGACCCTGGCGGAGTGGGTTTACGCCAGCGGTATTCGTGGCGGACCCGTCCGCCCTACTACGAGTTCCCGTAGCGCCATGGAGCCTTTCTCCGCCTGGTTTTTCCGGGCGGAGAAATCCATGGCGCTACGGGACCTTGTTGTTAATTACGCCACCGTACTTTACGGTGGCGTAATTAACGCCTTCCCCACTCCCATTATACCCTATGGGGCAAAAATGGGAATGGGGAAGGGTAAAATGGGGATTGGGGATTTACCGCCCCGCCAAGGTCGGAATGGGGCGGAGAATCCGCCAACCCCCATGGCGGTATCGGCAGCTTTCCGCCGTGCTCCAAGGTGCATTTTGCACCGCGATTTCCGCCAGGGTCGTAATGAGGGCCAGTGAGCGTTACACTGCCCACAGCAGAATAACGCGAAACATGTTCTGCTGTTTGGGTGCGGTTTAAATAGTCTCAGGTAAAGTAGTCCAGGCAAAATAGTGCCAGGCCTGCCACACCCAAAGTAGTCCAGGTAAAGTAGTCCCAGGCCTGCCACACCCAAAAGACTAGACCACATAGCTCAGTTCCTTGTAACTGAGCTCTGTGTGTGCCTCCATGTTGGCTGAACCCCATCCAAGTTAAATAGTCCCAAGTAAATTGTCCCATTCTAATGTTGGTCTTCATGATGGTTATGAGCCTGGCGCCAAAGGCGCCAGGACTGACTCCAAGAGAGTCTTGGATGAGTTTTTAATGCCTTTGACCTGGCCCTAACTGGAAGGCTGACTTGCCAGTGAAGGCCAGGGGCAAGGGTCATGACAATATGTCTCTGGGGTACCACTGCTTAATTTGCAAGAGCCCTTTCCAGACATAGCTTGTTATGGTGCACTTATGACTTAATGGAGAGAGGAGTCAACTCACATTCTGTGTTGTGGGTGTCTGGGTTTTGGTTGTGTATCACAATGCCTGTGGTCCTGCCTTAGCCAGCCTGTATGAATTTGAATGAATGCATTATGTGCACTGAAAGGCTGGCAGTTGTCCCCAACACAAATCGACTGTTTTGAGTGGCTGGGTTTGGATTAATGGCATGAATTCCTGTGAGCCTGATTGGTGGCTGCATGAATGAATGTGTGTGTGTGACTGTCTGACTGAGCCTAGCTCAGCCTAAGTGAATGGGGGATTTGTGTATATCAGAAGATCTCTCTCTGGAGGTGTATCCTGAATCCACCTGGAGGAAGAAGTCTACTGCTGCAACTCTACATAAAGTCCAAAGGCTACTGTGCTGATTAAAGGACAGATCAAGAAAGGTCCTGGAGAGGTGACCTTTCCCGACAGTCCTGTGTATCTGCCATCCTGCAGAGTGTCGGGGTGATCTCCTGGGGGCCGGCAGAGCCATCCGCGGACCTCCGGGGCTGGGGAGGCCCCAACTCCTCCTGTGTCCCAAAAAGGAGTATGAGGCACACGCAAGAGCAAAGTAATTACTGCTGTTTATTATAACAACGGCAGGGATAGTGCTTCGCCCGTATGCATCCGGGGAGACCTTCTCGTTCTTAGGAGGGCTCACAGGCCCTTTTTACCGTAACATGACGCGCTACTCGCGTCACCTGAGAAAATCGTCACAAAACATATCGCCACTTCGGGTTGCCTCCCCGAGTGGTGGGGTTAGTATAGATGCTTATATAAAGAAAAGTTATTGGATAAGGACGGGTCAGGTGGCACACTTTGGGGTGTCTATACCACTTGCTACACTGAACTTGTTACATGGGGACCCTTAATGATTGGTTTACCGATATGGTGTCAGTAAAGAGCCCTGCATCCCCTTATTGGTTCCCTCGTGAGCCCCCAAGCCTGGGACTATCGTTGTTCCCAGCCCGCGAGGTACCTGACGTTTGCAACATTGTGTAGCTATGTGTTAGTGGGGAAAATGGACAGGTCTTTGCCAGTGGCGGATGATCACGCCTTTCCCATCGGTGTAGATGTCCAACTTGGCATTTCGTTGTTTCAACCTGTGTCCCAGACGTGGGACCCAGGCGACTTTCTGTCTCGTGAGCCTGGCACCTTGTCAGGTTGGCTTGGTCACGTGTGGAGAGACCGTAGCTGGAGCATAATTATGAGCATTTAATTTGGTTTGTTGGCCCGGAGGGTGGTTGGCGGTGGCAGGTGTAACCTTGGCGCTGGGAGCTCAGTATGTGGGTTGCAACATTTCGGCCTTGGCGATGGGCTCTCGCTGGAGCTCGCTCTGCCTGGTCAGCGCAGTGAGTTTCGTCTGGAGAGGGTTTTCTCCGGCCTGGGGACTCTTGCTTGAGGCCTACTAGGACCTAGTTCCGGGGAAGCGATATATGATCTACAACATGGGTGCCGCGGGGCAACAGAGTGTCACAAGTAGTAGTATTGTATGTACATTTGACGGCATCTCTGTAGGAGTCAGGTAGCATAAAGCGTCGGCAAGCTTATACACAAGCTCTTCAGGCATCTTGCGTTTCTGCGGTGCTGTAGGGGCCTATGTGAAAAAAAACAACGATGCACGTCCGTGAGTGAGTCAGTCCGCTATGTCATAGCACTGAGTATGTTCTTCGTGTGGGTTGGTGTGTGAGTGACCAATGTGCATGGTGGCACGTGTGGTCCTGTCAGTTGACTATGTTGTCATGGCATCTCTAACAATGTTGATGGCTTGCGCCTGTTGTTTTAGTCGATCTGGTCCATATCGCAGGCGTCGGCTTGACTGGGGCATGGTAATGGGCAGGCCCTCGTGCATTTGGGCCGCAAACACATGGTACCTTGTCATCTGGTAAGGAGGTGAACGGGTCAAACTCCTCTCTTGGGGGTGCTTGGGTCGCGATCCTCTAGGCCAGGGTCTGGATGAGAATGGGGAAGGAAGTTTCCCATTTTCCCACTTCAGTCCCCCCTCTGGTCGACTTGTCGACCACAGAATTATCCGCTCGTCTTTCTCTGCGTGGCCTCCATACTTTTTTTTATCCCTCCTAAATGTCCATACTGGTTCACATGATCTTCAAATGACCAGTACATGTATACACATCCACCACGGGGTTTGCAATAAACCCACTTCCCAACATAGTTCTTCGGGTTCCTTGGGTTCTCTCCCTTCACAGATGGCGGGTGCGAGTCTGCTTCTAGTATCTGTTTGCGCAATCTCTCCCTTTCTTTTATTATTATGTCTGCATTTTTATCATCTTCAGCTGGGATCATGAAGTGCATTCCAATCATTTCCATCATCTCATCAGTCGTCCGGGCTGTCCGAGCTCTCCACAACCTTAATCCTAAAATGGCCGCCATTCCCAATATTATGCACCGAGCTATTACTTTAAGGCTGTCTGACAACCACGATGGCATCCATGACCATAAATAAGAAAACCAGCTGCCGTCTTTCTTCACTCGCTTAGCTTCTTCTTTCATCTTTGCGTGCATTCTGGCTAGTTGTGACACCGCTTCAGTAAGTGTACCGTTGTCTGCATCATCCTTCCATTGCGGTTAGAAGATCCAGTAAATATCTATTCTGTAGCACTACCATTCGCACTGCTCCCAATTTTTCTTTTATTGCGTTGAATCCGTTTACTGTTGAGTTTATTGTCATCATTAGCTCCCACCTGGTAATTTGAACCATTTGGCATTTGCGTATGCCTGCAGTCCCAGATGTATTATAGAGGAGATGAACATCGCCGCTCTGCTAAACAGTCTGTGTCCTGGTGGGATATCACTAAAAGCTGTTTCTGATCTTCCCCACAAGTAATTCCCCGTCAATGGCTCCCCCTGTTTCTTTGCTCTTGACAACACATTTGTGAAGTTATTTCCTTTTCCTTCTGTAATCGTCGCAGATTTTTTCGCCTTTTATTCCCTTCATCCATTTTAGGGAAGTTTTCTAAGTTCACATCTTTCTGCGGTACCACTAGGGATGGTACGTTTATGTGTATCATGGTGCACAGTCCATTCCAGGAGGGTGTCAAGCTGTGGTAGGCCTTATCTCCACAGGCCCAATAGTGATCCATTAAAACTGCTGTACCGGCGCCCTCCTTTGTTATTGTTACTATTCTTTTGCAATTGTTGTTTCCTCCAAGGTGGACATCTCCGTTGTGTTGGTAGCATAGTGTCGGTGCAGTTAGAGGAAGTATGGACACCGGGTCTTCATCCTTCTCCAACCAAGTCACTAGTCCAGCTGTCTTTATCCATCCGTTGAACCACGTGTTGTTCTCTTCGTCCATTTTTGCTATATTTGGCTTCATTAGTGTTATCATTTCACTCCCCACAACTCTGTCTGTCCATCCTTCCTTCGTGTATACCTTCCCATATATCAGCTTCCCATATATCAGCAATGGGGTCTTTCCCAGCATCCCATTACTCCAGCAACTTCGCTTGCGCGCCATTCACATGGTAGATAGTTCAGCGTTACTTCCTTCATCTCTCCTTTGTCTGGCCCATCTGTCACATATTGGAGCCCTTCTGCTAGTTGCCAGTAGTGATCGTATATGATGAAGTTATTTTCATACGGGTATGTATCTCTCGTCTTCCATTTCATCATTGCCATTCTCCCTTGAAATCTTCCTTTTGTCTGGAACATAGCCAAATATATCAGACATTCTACTGATGTTGCGGGTACTTCAGTAGCCACAAAAGTTCTCGAGGCACTCATGGCATATGGGATCAGTGAGCACATGTAGCAGTTGTCCTTAGTTGTCCCTGTACCAATTTTAGACATGTGCTGATACCACATGTTGTTTGAGACATGTGCAGAATCTGTGAGATATGTGTCAATCCCATTATTATCAATGGACATGCTACGTTTAACCCTCCCCCCTCTTATTCCTTCCTTGCTTGTGCCACCTGGAACCGTACCTGTTGCAGCCGTGGTGTGGGTTTCATTAGTAGAGGATGTAGCCATAACAAAGGAAGCATTGTGTGGCTGCCAGACAGTGGCAGCAAGTAGACCAGTGATGAACAACACTCCTATAATCTTTAATACAATAGCTAGTTTCACTGGCATTTTCCTCTTACCTCTGTTGCGGTCCTGCAGCTTGTTATGTCTGGTGATAAAGATGCCCACCTGAAAATGTCTAAAAAGAAGCATTCATTTGTTCATTTTTTTTATTTTTATTTTAAGCCCTCCCTATCAGGTGGTCGTTTAATGCCCAAGCGAAAAGCTGTTCCCACGCGTACCTTAGTGATCTATCTCTTAGGGCGGTTAAGTGCTTGTGAAGATGCGGGAATGATTGTTCTATGGCCAAAAGAAATGTGTTATAATGCACACGTATTTTCCACTTATGTAAATATTTTGGTCTTTTTATAACATATACAAATTGGTGGGACAGTTCTTCAGGTGTGTCGTTGTCCGTGGGTAGCATTTACTCTTGGGCAAAATATAATGTTAGTTACTTTTCTTTAAATTTAGACAGTAGAACGTGGTACCTGCATGTGCGAGACAAAAAGAGAAAGAGAACATACACGTGTCTACAAGTGTGGTGCAATATTACAGTTTGTCAGACAATGTCTTTCACTGGGGTAGTGGCAGGGGGGTACTAGTCGTGACAATGTTTGTTTGCTCTGGGATCTCGTGACCATGGGGTGGGCTATGGGCGATTGTCCATTTGAATCCTTATGGGCGTTTGGGGTTTGGGAGGGGTCAGGATCTGTGTCACTGGTATCTTTTGTTAATTCTGATACTGTGTTCTCCTCTGTTGTTGTTGCTGCTGTGTTGGCCCTGTTGTCGATGCAAGGGTGGGTCTTATCTTTGTAGGGCTTGACATCATGCAGGTGGTTCCAGACGTTCTTATTTTTTAATTTTATGGCTCTGGGAGCTATTGCTTCCACCTGGTGGGGTCCTGTAAACCTAGGGCTGTTCCACCGGTGGTTAAAGTTGCGGAGGAGGACGTGGTCCCCCTCCTTAATAGTCCACTGTGAAGGTTTTTCCAGTACTTCTATTTCTTTGTCTTCTTGCTGGGTGGTCTTCGACCCGCCCCGCGTCCTCTCGAACAGTTGAGAGATAAAGGTGAGACTAGTAAACAAGGAATTTATATATTCAGACATTTCATCACCAAAAACATTTTGTACAGAATGGCAGTCAGTTATGGCCCTTGATGGTGGGGTCAGTGGAAGGTGCATTTGTCGGGGTGTGAGGTGGTGATCCAACCCTGGCCTGTTTCTTAATTCAAATAGTGCTAAGGACAAACAGTAGAGCCAGCACTTTTTTGTTAACTGCTGTATCTTTGCTATCTCTTCTTTCAGGAGGCCATTGAGGCATTCACACACGCCATTCACCTGCGGGTGATATGCACATGCAAACTTATGTTTGATGCTAAGAAGGGAAGTTATGTGTTGGAACAGTTAATTTGTGAAGTGTGGGCCATTATCTGATCGCAATACCTCGCACACCCTCCACCGCGGGAAAACTTCCCTCACCAGGAACTTGGCTGCTCTAAAAGCATCTGCATGGGAACATGGCCCAGCTTCAATCCACCTTGAAAATGGGCATACTACTACAATCATGTATCTGTACCCTTGACATATGTTGATCATGTCAACATAGTCTATGTGGAGGTGCAGGAATAGTCCTTCCGGCCGGGGTATAACCCCTTTATCACTTGCGGCGTGTGACCAGCCGTAAACTGCTGGCAAGTGAGGCAATTGCTGATGAAATTCGCAACATGTGAATGTAAGTCAGGACAGAACCAACCTTCCTTAATTCGTGCTGCAATCACCTCATTCCCTGTATGCGCAGGATGATGGAGTTGTGCCAGGACCATTTTCAATAAGGCTAGGGGCATAACTTCTTTGCCCGTGTTATTTTGCCGCCACATCGTGTCTGTAGGGGACATTGTGCATCCCGTTTTGACCCAAAGCTCCTTCTTCGCCATGGGTGCTGCTGCCTGTAGCTCCATTATTTCATTCTCAGGGATATGAATGTACCCATCCCTCATCAGCATCTGTCTTGCCCCCATTCTCCCCTTATCTTTTTCTTTTCCTGGGGGACCCATATCTCCCCATAGTATGCAGCATATTTAGCATGTGTGTCTGCTGTTTCATTACCTTTAGAAATGTGATCATCCCCATTTGTATGGGCCTGACACTTCACCAGGGCCACTTCTTTGGGCTCTTCAATTACATTAATTAATTCAGCAAGTAGTAGGGCATGTTGCATTGGAGTGCCATCAGCCCTCCTGAAACCTCTGTGCTGCCATTTAATAAACCCAGAGTGTACAGTTGATGTGACATATGCACTGTCGGAATATATAGTTACTCTTTTGTCATTGCTTTCTTTAAGTGCTAAAATGAAGGCCACTAACTCTGCTGCTTGGGCAGAGTAGTGTTGTGGTAGCTGGACACATTTTACTGGAACATTTGTCTAGTCCTCTGTCAATTTTACCACTGCTGCACCAGTTCTGCGTACCCCATCGCTTTGGTCAATTGTTGAGGACCCATCAATGTACATTGTTTCTCCCCTCTCTAGGGCGTTTTCCTCAACTTTTCTTGTGCTGCAATATGTGTCGATTGCCTTTGTGCAGTCGTGTGCATAATTGTCACCTTCCGCCACCTCTGCTATGAATCTTACCGGGTTCACAGTGTTGCACCTCACAATTGTTAACTCAGGCTTTGATAATATAACCTCATATCCTGATGCCCTCTGAGTTGTCAGTGTTGATTTGGGTTTGTTCAGGATGGCAAAAAGGGCATGGTCTACATACAATGTTGTTGGACACCCCATTGTTAATGACAATGCTTTTTCCACCGCAAAGGAGGTGGCAGCCAAGCTATGCTCACACGGGAAGTGACCTAACCTTACAGGATACAAGTGCCCACTGTAAAATGCTACTGGTTTGTGCCCCATGCTTGTTTTTTGTGTCAGTACTGCTCTCATCACTGTTGAGCTGCAATGTGAAAATATGAAAAATTGTGCTTCGTAATTTGGTGTGGCTAATACTGGTGCAGAGGATATGGCATGCTTCAGTGCCTTAAATTCTTCTGTCATTTCTGTGGTCCATGTCAACTTCTTTTCTCCTCTCTGTGCTTCTTTTAATGCCTCAAGTAATGGCCCTGTGTATGAGCTATAATCAAAAACCCATGCTCTGCAATAATTACATAGGCCCAAGAACTGCTGCAATTCTCTCACTGTCTGTGGCTGTGGTGTGTTTGTTATGGCCTGGGCTCATTGTGGTGCGATGTGCATTCCATTTTGTGAAATGAGCTGTACTATGTAGAGCACTTGTTCTCGGCAGTACTGTAGTTTTTCCTTGTCTACCTTGTACCCTTTCTCTGCTAACACTGTGAGCATCTTGATAGAGTCTCTCCTGCATTTCTCCTCTGTTGTGCTGCATATCATTATGTCGTCTACATATTGTAATACCGTGCTTTCCATTTCAATGTATCCCAAGTCCATTTGTATCACTCTGTTAAATATGGACGGGGACTCACAGTAGCCTTGGGGCAACCTTGTGTGTTTCCACTTAGTGTTGCGGTATGTGAAACTTGTCAAATCTTGTGAGTCAGGGTGTAGTGGTATTGAGAAGAAAGCATTCTTGAGGTCAATAACAGTGAACCGTGATGCCTCTGCTGGTATTCCGCATAGTATAGTGGCTCGGTTAGCCACTATAGGATATTCTGCCTCTACAATATGGTTGAGGGGTCTTAGGTCTTGGATGAAATGCCAGGGCCCTCCCTTAGCCTTGCGCACAGGATACACAGCCGTGTTACATAGGGATTCTGATGGTACTAATATACCTCTCTCAATTAATGCTGTTATCGTTTCGTATATTCCTTCATCTGCCTCTTTTGATAGTGGGTATTGCTTCACTCTTGGCAGTATGGCCTCTTTTTTCAGCTTTATTTTCACTCCTCCAATGCTTTTGATGCAGCCCACATCATATGGACTGGTGATCCATAGAGACGCAGGTACTTTCGCCATATCTTCCTCATAAATTGGCACAATTGTGGCTGCTGGTGCTTCTAGCGCCAATGCCATCCTCTGCGCTACGTCTCTGTATGTGATCGTCGCCCAGATGTGGACGCTCATTTGAAACACCATCTCCCCTTCTTCATTATTGTCTGAGAAGAGCTCCTCATCCGATACTTGTGTAAGTGGGCATCCCTCTGCAAGAGCTATTACTGCTCTCCATGCCCTCGCTCCCTCGTCTTGGGCATGGACTGCGATGTAGTCCTGTGTTGCCACAATGCTTTCAATGCTCAATGGTATCCTTGCCCCTTCCCTCTCACCTGTTGGTGTTTCAGGTCTGAAAAGGTAAGCTGCTGGCCTCCTCCAAACCTTCCCTTCGATCCCTGGCAACCATGCTATTGCCATGTCTGTCCCGTATTGAAATAGTTCTCTGTCTATTGGCTCAGCCCTTGCTACTGTTTTTCCGCAATAGGCCTGTAATATTTGTCATGCTGTGAGCATGCTTATACCAGGTGTTGAACAAATTCTTCCCTTATAAGCAAAGGAGATAGTCATGTTCAACCTGCTCATTATGTCTCTGCATAGTATGTTCACTGGTGACGTTTTCAAGTATAGTAGTGGTAATGACATATCATGATCTCCTACAGACAAAGAGATGTTATTTGTAAAGAGAACCAACCCTCGAGCCCCAGAGAACCCTTGTGTGTTCATAGCTTTGCCTGACAGTTCAAACATCCCCTCTCGGATGCATGATCTAGTAGCCCCTGTGTCAACTAAGAAGGAACATTTTTTGTCACCTATCGTCACCTGTATGCGTGGTTCCTCCGCAGGGTTAGGTGTTACTGATAGGATGGGACACATCAAGGATGTCTGTGGGCTGTCCTATTGCGGGTATAGTGACTGTCCGTTTCCTGTGTATGGGTTGTGACCTAGTATTGTCACCTTCCCAAGCTGTGTCTGTGCAATAGGTGTATGAGTAGATGTTATTGCGTTGTCTTGTATTTGTGCCAGTTGTTGGCCAGTTGGAGCCTGTGGTTGCTGCTGTATGTTTGGCTGTTGTAGTGTTTGCGCGTGCGGTTGCACCTGTGGTTGTCGCTGCAGTTGTGATTGCAGTGTCCGTTGTTGTGGCTTTTGTGTTTGTTGTGGTGGTAGTTGTTGTTGTACTCCTGCTGTTGGTAAGCCTGTTGTTCTCCCATAGGCCCTTGCTGTCCCTGCTCCCCCCAAGCCGCCTGTACTGGTCTCATCCTACATGTATGAGACATGTGTCCTACCATCCCACATATCCAGCATGTTGGTGGTTCCCTTGCTTGCCATGGAAGTCCTCCCATGTAGTCCTGATATCCCTACTGCCCTTGTTGATTATATCCTCTGAACACTCCCCGTTGCTGGTGGATGGGTGGGCCTTACCCTTTTTCTCTCATTTGCCCGCCCCTCCCTCTATAGTTGTTCGAGTACCCGTTTCCCATGTGCGTATAACCTCCCCCCATTTGTTGTGTAAATGTCCGGGGAGGAAGCATTTGCTGTGTCACTACCTGCGCTTGCTGTGACGGTGCTACTTGTGGTTGTGTTGCGTCTTGTGTCACTGTTGCCTGTGGTTTTGCGTGGGCTGTTATCAGCGCTCCCTCCATGGCATATTTCGATAACTTCTTCTGAACCAATTTAGCTTCCTCTGCCTTCCTATCCACCTCCTTTTGTTTCATCTTCTCTTGCCACATCCTGCAATAGTGTACTATGGTCAGTTGTATTTCCGACCATCCTTTAGCTTCCATTCCCACTTACTTCTTTAATTGTTTCTGTACTTGTTCCGGGAGCCCTTGTATTAGTATATGATAAAATATTGCTGGTGTTTTGTCCCACTGTTCCCGTGTTTCCAAGTGCCACTTCTCCTGAATCTCCTGGATATATTCAACAGGATCTTCATTCTCACGCATCTTTCATGATGTAATTGCCCCTATGTCCGAGGTGTCTGGAAACTGTGCTCATAGTCCTTGCCAGAGCGCATGTCTGCAATTGGCAAATGGTGCTCCATCATGTGCTGTGTCATGTATTGTCACTCCAGGAAATCCCACCCTCTTCCATATGTCATCAGCAGCATCCCCCAATATGGAAACTAGAAGACCCTTCACGTCTCCCACTGCTAGCGTCTGCCCTGCAGTATGTTTTTCCATCTCATATATCCATTTCCCCGCTCCCGCACTTAGTGATGGGAGTCTGCATTTTATATGTTCCTTGTCTGCATGCTTCCAGGGGATATATTGTGGCCTCACTCCCCCCTTTCCAGTAGTGGCATTAGATTATATCCTCTTTTCTCTACCTTTGTCTTCCCGTATGTGGTTATGGCATTATATTCATCCTTTTTCTCTATGTCTGGTAGTTCTTTGACGTGGCCAATGTTACAGGTGTGTCCCCTTCCTTCCTCTGTATCCCTCCTCCCCTTTTTGTGTCCCCGCTGTCCTACTACATGTGTACTTTCTTTCTCTTACTGCCTGCGTCCTGGGAGATCCCTAAGCCTGTCAATATACGGGGTATGTACGGGTGTTTGTGTCAGTGGACGTGATGTTTGTGCAGATGTGGGTGTTAGTGGTCGTGGCTTTTTCCCCGTCGTGTCCCTATCCTTCTGTTCCCTTGGGCCTGGTCCTCCCCTTCTTTCGCATGCCCATGGAGAATCGCAATTTGTGCGTGTAATGTATAGTTTGTCTAAACTCTCCCTGCTGTCATTCCTTTCATTTATGCTCGAGCCCTCCTCTTCTTCACTGCAAAACCCATCAGTTAATGTCGATCCTCACTCTGTGCATTTGCCCCCTACTGTCACTGTCCTTTGATCAATTAAATCTTCGTTTATACACTCACCTCCTTTACCCTCAGCTACCCGTGTTGATGTTGATGCCATTTCGTTATCGTGGTGTGTGTATTTCCATGCTCCATTCTCCGTCCAGGTATTTCTTTCCTCTTCTTCCTCCTTCCCCACAACTTTACCGCCTATCTCCTCTCTTTTCCTTTTTATTTCTTCCAATAATTCTACACTTACCTTCGCTAGTATCCTCTCTTCATCCTCTTCCCTTTCCTTCATCCTCCCTTCTCTTCTTAGTATGCTTTATATTAATTTCCCTTCTTCATACTTCTGTGCTCTTTCAGTTATGATCCTCTTTTTCCACATTCCCATTTCTCTGTCGTTCTCTTCTCTCTCTTCCTCCTTTCTCCTCATCTCCCTTTGCTCCGCACGTGCCATTCTTTCTGCTATTGCCTTAATGCGCTTTTCTTCCTTTTTCCTTTCTTCCTCCTTCACCTTCATTCTCGTTAGCTCTTCTTTATGTGCATTCTTTTCACTCTGCCTCTTTCGTGTTTCTTCCTCGAACTGCCTGAGCAAGGTCCTTCACGCGTTCCTCAATTCCACCCACCTTTCCTCCAATATCTCTTCCTCCACCTGCAACAGTCACCCTTCTCCTCCTATCTGTGTTCCCTTCTTCTCTTCTTTATTTACCTTTTTTACTGTATCCTCCTCTTCTTTGTTTAATGTTCCTCAGAGCTTCAGAAGCACCTGCGCTGCTATCCACTCTTCTGGTCCCACGTCTGCAAACCTCCCCATGGACCTCCTGTCTACCCCCTTCCTTACCTGCGCAGTCATTGAATCTGCCATACCTACCTCCCCAGTCTTCTTCTGATAGTCATCCGGGGCGCATATGGCGGGGGGCTGTACGTGGGGTTGGAGTTCCCTTCAACAGCCGTTAGTTGTTGTCGGGCCGCTTCCCTTAGTTCTGTTAATGGGTACAGCCCCCCTTCCTCCTTCTTCACTACCTTTTCCACTTGCACATCTTCCGCTCCTTCTTTTTTCACCTTTACCTCTGCTACCGCAAACAAACCTTCCACCTCCTCTTCACTTTCCTCGGCGTTGGTCGCATTTTTATTGTTCTTATCTCCGCTCCCTCCTTTCTTGTTTCTTTCTTTTACTTGCAGTCCTTCCTCCGTTGCCTTCTCCTCTTTTACCCCTTGTACTGTGTACATACCTGTATCTCCTGGCCTAGTTCCCTGGAACATCTTCCAGAGGTCAGACACTTCTAAATAGCTTGCTAATTTCTTCCCTTTATAGGTGTTGTGAATGTATGTTAACAAATTATGCTGTGTGTATGCATCGAAGCTGCCGTTGGGCGGCCACGGAACCCTTACTTTATTGTCCGTCCCTTTTGTCTACTCTATGATGTACTTTATTATTTTCTCTCTGTGTGGTGTCAGTGTCGTACAAATGTGCTGAAGAGGAGTTGTTAATGCACTTCCCATGTTTCTCCATTCCACTCCTGCCCCCGATCCATAGTACAACGCCATGTTACAAGTTTTCTTTTCCAAATGTCAACCTTTTACCTGGCCCCGTAATCTGGGGACTTTGATTGTCCGCTGAAAAGGAAGCACCTTTTATATAACAGTTTATTGCTTATTACTACGACCCCCTTCGACCATGGTACACAAAGCCCCCTGCGGCGATGAGTCCGGTGTGGCGTGCCTCTGGGCTGCCCCAACTTCCTCTTCCTTCTTTACCCCACAACTCCTCCTCCTCCCTTCTTCCGCCCTCCTTCTTTTCAAACCACACCCTCTATTTTCACAAACCCTTGTTGAGCGCTGCCGGCGTTCTCCATGCACGGCCGCCTTTTCCCCCATGGCCCTCCCCCGTTGGAACGCGGCCGGTGTTCTCCGTGCACAGCTGCCTCTTACCCCTATCCTTTTCTTCCGCACCGTCCGTTCCTAATCGTCCTTGGATGGACGCAAGACGAGACGCGAAGTGTATCGCGGTGTCCTATTCAAACCCTATGGGTGACGTCAACACTCTCTACAATGCACTGTAAGTACCTAAACAATGTCAAATCTTTACAAATGCGCGCTTGTTTGTTACCCTCTTATCCCCCTTTAACCCCACAGCTGTCTTCTCGCCTCTCCTGGAGCAAGGAAATCCACAATCAAAATAATCGGTCTGCACACGCTGCATCGCCTCGCGTGTGATACGCCCCCTCTCCAGAGGAGCTTAACCAGCCAATTATCTTCTGCACTCGGTAAACAACCTAGCTCCCCCCTGCGGGAAAACATCATCTACTTAACGTGCTTCAACACTCACTTAGTAGGGAACCTCATCTACTCATTGATCTATAACGTCAATTCATAGGAAAGCCGCACCCCCTCTTGTACAGGTGTCCGCGATCTCCAATCAATCCGCACCCTTTAACAATCACTCATGGGTGCTCGAGGCCCCACCTTATCAACTCTGTGACGCTGTAGGGGATGACCCTCGTGTCTGTCCCCTTACGCTTCACACCTCTGTTGCCGCAGAACAGCCAAAATCAATTTCCACACACTGTGTCAACCAACTTCCTCCCTCTTTACAACTCCTCCCCCCTCCCGCACAACATTACATTGCTGGTTGGGTGTGCTATACTCACCAAGTCCTTGTGACCCGGGGCCGCTTGACTGCGGGCACCCCTCCAAAAGCGGCTTGCCACGGCCCCTCGTCTGGACCAGGCTCGGACACTCGCCAACCGCAGGCGGGATACTTTTCAAGTCGGCTCCCGAGGGCCAATATCCGGATTGCGCCGTCCGGTCTTCTTGCAGTTCCGCGTAGGTCCTGTAGTCCTCGAAAGGGGGCAACGGCAGAGAGGGCCACACTGCCAAGTTGCCTCGCTGCAGGAGGCCTGGTAGTCGTGCTCTTAAAGCAATTTAGGTAGATCTCAACCAGATCTCAGCAGTGCCTCCAACTTGTTGGGGTGATCTCCCGGCGTCAAGCAGAGCCATCCGCTGACCTCTGGGGCTGGGGAGACCCCAACTCCTCCTGTGTCCCAAAAAGGAGTATGAGGCACACGCAAGAGCAAAGTAATTACTGCTGTTTATTATAACAACGGCAGGGATAGTGCTTCGCCCGTAAGCATCCGGGGAGACCTTCTCGTTCTTAGGAGGGCTCACAGGCCCTTTTTACCGTAACATGACGCGCTACTCGCGTCACCTGAGAAAATCGTCACAAAACATATCGTCACTTCGGGTTGCCTCCCCGAGTGGTGGGGTTAGTATAGATGCTTATATAAAGAAAAGTTATTGGATAAGGACAGGTCAGATGGCACACTTTGGGGTGTCTCTAACACTTTCTACACTGAACTTGTTACATGGGGACCCTTAATGATTGGTTTACCGATATGGCATCAGTAAAGAGCCCCGCATCCCCTGATTGGTTCCCTCGTGAGCCCCCAAGACTGGGACCATCGTTGTTCCCAGCCCGCGAGGTACCTGGCGTTTGCAACATTGTGTAACTAAGGGCCTCATTAGGACCCAGGCGGTAAGGGGTTTACGGCGGCGTAAACAGCACCGACCCTTACCGCTTGATTCCGAGGTCCCTTAGCGCCATTTAGGATTTAACACCTGCTTTTAGCAGGTGTTAAAATCCATGGCGCTTAGGGACCTTGTTGTTAATTACGCCACCGTAATTTACGGTGGCGTAATTAACGCCTTCCCCACTCCCATTATGCCCTATGGGGCAAAAATGGGAATGGGGAAGGGTAAATGGGGATTGGGGACTTACCGCCCCGCCAACCTCGGAATGGGGTGGTAAGTCCGCCAACCACCATGGCGTAAACGTAGTTTACGCCATGGTGGTAAAGGTACGACCCAGGCGGTAACTTACCGCCTGGGTCGTAATGAGGCCCTATGTGTTAATGGGGCACAATGGACAGGTCTTTGCCAGTGGAGGATGATCACACCTTTCCCATCGGTGTAGATGTCCAACTTGGCGTTTCGTTGTTGCAACCTGTGTCCCAGATGGGGGACCTGGGCGACTTTCTGTCTCGTAAACCTGGTACCTTGTTAGGTTGGCCTGGCCACTTGTGGAGAGACCGTAGCTGGAGCATAATTATGAGCATTTAATTTGGTTGTTGGCCAGGAGGGTGCTTGGTGGTGGCAGGTGTAACCTTGGCGCTGGGTGCTCGGTATGTGGGTTGCAACATTTCGGCCTTGGTAATGGGCTCTCGCTGGGGCTCGCTCTGCCAGCGCAGTGAGTTTCAGCTCGAGAGGGCTTTCTCCGGCCTGGGGACTCTTGCTTGAGGCCTACTCGGGCCTGGTTCCTGGGAAGCGATATATGATCTACAACATGGGTGCCGCGAGGCAACAGAGTGTCACAAGTAGTAGTATTGTATGTACATATGATGGCATCTCTATAGGAGTCAGGTAGCATAAAGTGTTGGCAAGCGTATACACAAGTTCTTCAGGCATCTTGCGTTTCTGCGGTGCTGTAGGGGCCTATGTGAAAAATAACAACGAGGCACGTCCGTGAGTGAGTCAGTCCGCTATGTCATAGCACTGAGTATGTTCTTCGTGTGGGTTGGTGTGTGAGTGACCAATGTGCTTGGTGGCACTTGTGTTCCTGTCAGTTGGCTATGCCGTCATGGCATCTCTAACGATGTTGATGGCTTGCGCCTGTTGTTTTAGTCGATCTGCTCCATATCGCAGGCGTCGGCTTGACCGGGGCATGGTAATGGGCAGGCTCCTTGTGCATGTGGGCCGTGAGCACATGGTACCTTGTCGTCTGGTAAGGAGGTGAACTGTTCAAACTCCTCTCTTGTGGGGTGCTTGGGTCGCGATCCTCTAGGCCAGAGTCTGGATGAGAATGGGGGGGAAAGAAGTTTCCCATTTTCCCACTTCAAGAGGTATCTTCATCGGTCCTGAAGAAGTGGAAACAGACATCTTGAGCCCAAGAAGTCCACCAGCATCATCCAGGGCCCAGACGCTGTGTGTGACCAATGGAAAGGCAGATTGCAGTGTACCACCCAGAAGAGGGGGTACCCTGGCATACTGCTGATCAACATCCAAAGCTTTCAAAGTTCCAAACAACTCAAGAAAACTTGACGTGGCACTGCAGACCCAACATCTGCCCACTTTTGCACAGCTGAGTTAGTCCAGGGTCGCTGCCTGCAGAGAAGTGCCCGTCTGTGGATTTCCCACCACTCTGCATCGAATAATGAATCCTGAAGGTCAAAACATGGTGGTGGCCTGCAGAGCGGTCCAGTGCCTGAGTCATGTCATCGATGGAAACCAAAGGATGCATCCTCACCACCCAAACCTTGTCTAGGTCCACAGAGAGTTTCATCTTCATGGGACATCCACAGCAGGGATAGTAACCCGACCAAGGAGACCACTATGACAGACCTTCACTGCTGCCTTTCCTACACCGCTTGGTTGCCTTCTCCTAATGGACAGCAATGACCCAGCGACTTCTTCTTGCAGGGGGAGTCCATTCTGAAGCACCCAAGGCACTCCGACAAGGAAGAAGGACTTCACCCTCAGGGTCCACCCAGGGGTCTCAGATTCGTCTTATGGTTGGCTTCCCCGTTGCCCTGCTGCTTGCCAGTTACTTCAGGGTGGTAGAACCTGTAAAGATAAAAACAATTATTGAAAATATAAGGACTGGGCATTAACTTAAAAGCAAAGTATAACATGTTTTCTTATAGGTTGCCCAGGTGGGGGGATTTCCACACAGTATTGCATTTTGACTCTAAGCAAAGCATTTTTCCAGTGTTCTAAAGTGCTGCTTACATTTCTACATTTATGCTTGCAGGGTTAAAGTGTTTAATAATCTTAGTACATGTTTAGGACTATTGCCTGTTGGTTCATTATTACTGAAACTAAAACTAACTGTGGTACCACATAGCACTGAATATATTGTGTTAACTATTGGAGTAGAGCATCTTGAGTACAAAGTGAGTCTAATTTATTTGTATGTAACCACCTAAATCTTATGTCATTTAATGAAATATTGTGTTAGCACATAACAAAGTTCTAGACATTCCTCCGTGGAGGCTTGGGAATTCATTGTACATGAGAACCAGCCTTGGTTGCTTGTCCATTGCTACCCTTTGAGAGCCTTGACAAGGGTTCCCCTGTGCCTCTACCCCAACCATAGTGGGTAGTGAAGCCCCTGCCTCACTCCGACTTCCATCGGGAGATGGAACGCAGCACCAACAACCACCTGGAAGCAAGGTAAGCCCCATACCTTACATAAAGGAAAATCTGCGCTTGTGCGCGATTTTGAGAATAATGCGCTTAATATTTAGCTTTCACTAAAGCCTGCGCTGTGCAAGTGGATCCATGCTGCTTTTGGAATACCTGCCAGACTTAAGGCACCGTAGTGCATTTCTTGATTGTTTTGGGGTCCCGTATTGCCATTCCAAGATGGCTAACCCGCAGACACTGGAGTGCCTGGTCTGTTGTCTTCTGCCACTTTTCCCTGATTGGCTGAGGTCTAGTATGTCCTGGCCTAAGGATAAGCCGGCAGGCTTAGCCGGCCCTCCCTCCAAGGCCCACTCCTGGCCACCATCCACAGTGAGAGCACTTCTCTTTACCAGCTGAAGCTGCAGGGCGCTGGAGCCCCTGCCTCACTCCCACTTCCATCGGGAGATGGAACGCTGCACCAACAACCACCTGGAAGCAAGGTAAGTCCCATGGCTTACATGAAGGAAAATCTGAGCTTGTGCACAATTTTGAGAATAATGCCCTTAATATTTAACTTTCACTAAAGCCTGCACTGTGCAAGCGGATCCACGCTGCTTTTGGAATACCTGCCGGACTTAAGGCACTGTAGTGCCTTTCTTGATTGTTTTGGGGTCCCACATTGCCATTCCAAGATGGCCGACCCACAGGCACCTGAGTGCCTGGGCTGTTGTCTCCTGCCACTTTGTCCTGATTGGCTGAGGTCTAGTATGTCCTGGCCTATTGGAAAGCCAGCAGGCTTTGCCGGACCTCCCTCCAAGGCCCACTCCTAAGGCCCTGTGCACCATGGTAAGCCTCTCCCCCGCCCCTTTATGCCCCCCCTTGGTCGTCTGTGTAGTGTATGCCCCCCCTGGTCACCTGTGTAGTGTATGCTCCCCTCTCCCACCCCCTTGGCCGCCTGTGTAGTGTATCCTCCCCTTCCCCCCCTTGTTGCTTGTGTAGTGTATGCTCCCCTCTCCCACCCCCCTTGGTCACCTGTGTAGTGTATGTTCCCCCCTTGGTCACCTGTGTAGTGTATGCTCCCCCCTCCCATGTTCCCGTTCTTCCCTCATATTCCCCCGCCCCCTCACCAGAAACAGTCCCCTGCAACTTTTTTGCTGCTGTTGCCTTCGCACTTAGGGCTTGCCCTCATGTTATCACACTTATTCTGACATTATGCATTGTTTGTTGCTGCTGCCTTTGGAACTAGGGGTTGGCCCTCATGCTATGCCACCTATACTGACTTTATGTATTGTGTTCTGTTGTCGCCCCTCAAGATGGGTTGGCCCTCAAGTGTATGCCACCTATCCTGACTTTAGGCACTTACGTAACCAAGCAAGCCTTCTTAACAGCGCCATGATGCCCGAGGGCAGTTGTGCGCTCTACAAATGCAAATAAATATATAAAAATAAATGAAACCCCTCCAGTCTTTACACTTGGCAACAAAAGGAGCCATAAGGGGGCTTGCGGATATGTTATTGCGAGTAACTGACAGCGGAAACTGCCATGGAAATGAAAGGGCGGAAAAAACGGGGGAATGGGACATCGTCAGATATCTGTGATTACGAGGACTAGCTGAAGTTGACCTACTGCCCATATTGTGGTAGGACCAATAGGTTTATTCAATGGTATAAATCTCTGCTAATTATCTAGAGTGCCTTCTCAGAGCTCAGTGGCAAACCCTCTACCACCGGCCTATCAGTCTCTTGGCATTATCTTTCCAATGCACCCACTCCCTCACAGTAGGTTCTGCTGCTGTTTCTGTCTATTTTATTATGAATGTTGCCATGCCAGTGCCCAATGATAACGTATGGTTCTGTGTGGATGAGTTGATTATGGTCCGACGCACTCACGAGGCTGTGTTTGTGAGTGTTTCTCCCAAAAACACTATTTCAGTGCTTTTCAAGTCCTACCTTTGCCATGACCTGGTGTATGGATTTTCAAAACTAAGTTTGCTTGGTTTACATAGTGACTCTTTTTGGGCTTTTACTGAATGTTGGTGTCATTCCCTCCCTCAAGATGCAGTTGCAACAACAGAGTTGCCAACCCTCTTTGAACAGGCACTTATGTTTGATTACATTTTATCTAGAAGTGATGTAAGCTGTTTCGGTTCATTGTTGCTTTTTTGCACAAAGATAAAAGATAATAACAGAAACATGTTTGATGGAATTACATCTCGAACTAAGTTACTTAGATATAGAAAGAAAATGTTTCTAGAGAACTGCTTTTAATGTTCCTTGTCCTCGAGTTGTGTAGCACAACTGGATGTTTGTGTAAAATCACATTAAAAGTTATATTTTAAAGAACTTTGCTTCTCTCTGGTTGGTAACTACATCAGACAGCAATCATTGAATGCTTTTAATTTGTGTGTTCTATTATTTTCTTACATTGTGTAGCACGAATTAGCATTGCATCAGTAGATGTAAAACAGTGGCTAGGTTAGAGCAAGTCTGGGACTTGTCAGCGGCAATGCTATGTCAAAGCTCTTCACACATCAAAATTGTAAAAAGAAATATGCGCGTGACATTTTCAATTTACTTTCTACTCTGGAGGTTGTGCTTAAAAGGGTCACTGGAGAGCGAGTGACAAAGTAATGGGAAAACGTCGACAACATTTTAGAGGGTTACTTGGCCCAGACTAGTCAAAGCTTTTCACAAAATAGAACGCAGGCCCTCCGGTATTTCCAAGTGAGATTCTGGTGGATTTGTGGGTGCGCAACTTTTAATGTTATTTAGATAATACAACATAATAAAATGTGCAGTAGTACAATTGTTTACCAATTCGTTAATCCTCGCGCGTCACTCGAGCCCCGTGTGGCGGTGATAGCGAAGCTTACAATTTTTGGAAAGTCTCTGCCTTGAGAAAAAAAAAAAAAAATTAAATTACATTTTAAAAAAATGATGTCTCCTAATGCAGCAAAGGTGTGTGTTAAGGACAGCCGTGTTCCCGTGAAAGTTAAATGCTTTGTTTCAGGTTTTCTTTTCTTTTGCCAGCTAAAAAAAAAAAAGTTAATGTTGCTTTCTGTATGAAATGAGCAGAAACTGCAGCGGAGAGCAACCGCCCTTTCGCCTTTTGTTTGCTTTGAACTTTAGCCAGCAGAAAAAACAACATCCTTTCAAGTCAATTTTACAGGCGTCTTCAATAGTTTTGGCCTCATCCCAACCTTAACATCAGAGCTTCGCAAAAGTTCAGGAGGTTTACCAACACAAACTTACCTACAAATGTGTTTGGTTCTGAGCTTCTCAAAACAATTCTGAAGTCTAAATGCAGAAGCGTAATTTTATATGAGAGTAAATGTCTAGAATGCTCTGCAATTTAAGGCTGAGCACACGTGTCTGCTTTGGAATCCAACTGGTAATAATTGCTCTATTACACATTCGGGAAAATAAGAGGGTAGAGAGTCGCTCAGTCATTTTATGTGACATACTGGTAAATTGGCACAATTTGATTGGGGTACAGTTCTCCCCTCACATAGCTCTCTCTAAAATCCCACCTCCCTCAGGAAACACCCTTTGCAGGTGTTGGGTTGCTCACTCAGCCTCCCGGGGCCATCTCTCTCTGTCAGGGGCCCTCTCTCTCTGTCAGCACCGAAGCACATCTCTCTGATGGTGTTAGTTGACTGATCTTCCAGGCAACAGCTGTCCAGACAGCATGGCAGGTTTACTGCCAGCAGGAATTCCACACTCCAAACTGACTCTGCTACTTTCCTCCACTCTCCCCGTTCTGTTGGAAAGGGTGATTGAGTTGGGTACCTTATCAAAAGGCCCTCACCACTGTCCCCATAATGACGTCTCTGAATTTGAAGAATTTCAGGAGGTTGAAGCAGTTGACCCATTCTTTATGCATTTACCTGGTAGCATACATGCATGTGTTGCATTCAATTGGGATATTTTTGCACTATGTGTGTGTAGACGCCTGTCCTTACGCTGTTTTTATACTTATTACAGTCTTAGTTGTGGCCCTGTGGAAGACACTAGACTGCTCGTGTTCGCTGAAACTAGTTTGCTGGCCATGGGAGTTTCATAATTGCTTTATTGAAAATCTGTACTTTGGTTCAGCAAATTTTTTTTAGGATTTTATGGTTATGATAGGTTATTTATAACATGCTTAATACCCAGAGGATTCTAAGCGCAGACCCGGGGATCAAACCTTTGTTGCTTTGTGTCCTCTTGGTTCCAAGGCGAGCACGTTGCCGCTGAGCTATCCTCCCGGGACACATCCCGGGATGGTTTTACACATTTTTGTAATTAATCCTCATTGGTAAGAGCTATTATTTACTAGTTGGCCTCCTTGATCACGGCTTGTGGGATATAGGCGTGGATGTGCCATCTCTTGACTGCGCTCTGCTCAAGCCGCACTTAGCAATTTATTCATCAGACCATATTTTGGTTGAGGTCTATCAGCACTTCAGCAATATTTGCACATAAGGCATTTATTTGCAATGTAGCCATACTTTTGGCAAGCTGTATTTGTATGAAATGTATGTTTATTTGTATGTTTATTGATAATGTTGTGTGTGTCTTTGTAAGAACAATGTGAATAAATGTGCTATTTTTCTGCACACACTGTGCACGCTCTCCGTTAGACTTTGTGAGAGGAGTTTCTCCATCCTTTTATTATTTGTTGCATTGTGTTTTAAAGATAGTATTGTAGTGGTCTTCTTATAATATCAGGATCCCTGGTGTATCTTTGCCCATAATGCCATCTGACATCCCCTCTTCCTTTTCAAATATGCCACTATTCAACCATTTCCTCCTACTTCTCTCCCTCTTCTGGCTCTCTATCGACCTGCAGGCCCTCTGAACTCTTTCTTCCTTGACCTGAACCTTCTTCTTGAGACAGTTCCCACCAATATCCTCATTGTTTTGCTTGGGTACTTAAACCTACCAAAACCCTCTACAGCAGCAGGCGTAAAATTTAACATCCTCCTATCTGACTATCCCCTCTAAGAGCAGCCTAACGACTCTCATGGGAACTTATTCTAACTGATTAAGGGAAGCAACAAAGCACTTTACAATTATATGGGGAAGAACTCAGTGACAGAATCAGAGAATCAAGTGGGTGGGGAGCTAACAACAGGGAGGCGGAGGATGGGCAAGCAAGGGATCTGGAAGCAGTCAGGTGAGGAAACAGTGGGGAACAGGTCACCCTGTCTCAGGTAGGGTAGGGAGTGAGGGGAGTGTGAACCTAAGTGTTAGGGAGGAGCCATTGTTTGAAGAGGAGGGTTTGGTGCTCATTCCTTGGGCTGCAGAAGCGAGGAGGCACATCTGATGTTGACAGGGAGGAGGGTCCAGAGTCTAGGGGCATAGACAGAGAATGCATGTCTTCTGAATATTTACTTCCAGCACCTGCATAGTTCAAGTCTGCACATATCCTTACTCCTGCAGATACTGAGCTTCTCAGTGAGGTAGCTTGGGGATTTCAGGGTGACAGCCTTGCAGGTGATGCAGCAGGATTTGAAGATGATACAGGCTTGCAGCGGCAGCAAGTGCATTTCATGTGGGTGGGGGTGATGTGGTAGAATTTGCAGACACATCTCAGGGGTGCGAGGGTAGTTACTGGAAGGCCTTCTGAAAGGGCGTCACCACCATCCAGGTCCAAGAGGACCAAGGCTTGGACAGCAGATCTGAAGTTGTTGCCTGGGATGAAGGGCTTGATTTTCAACAGGAGCAAAAGTTGGTACCAAGCCGTTTGCCTTCCTTGTTATGTGTTGTTTAAAGGAGAGGTCTCTGTTGATGTCAGACACAAGGGACTTGCCACAGGTGGCCATCTGGCGGTGTGACGCCCTCAAGGGGCATAGCACAGAGTCAGGTCTGTATGTCCGCCTGTATGGTGTTGTTGGTGAGCAGTAGGAATTCACTCTTGGAGGGTTTGAGCTTCAGGTAAGCACTGGACATCCATGAATAGATCAATGTCAGGTAGGCCTAGAGGTTCTGGATGTCTTCGATGGAGGATATCTTGAGGTAGAGCTGCATGTAATCTGGTTATTGGTGCATGTTGTTTGAAGAGAGGAGGATTCCTCTCTTGACCTTGTCTTTCTCATTACCACGCTCTTGTGAGGAATCCAGGGAATGTGTGCCATCTCCACCCTCTTTGGGACTAGGGAGAAGAACCTGCTAAGCTTAAAGCCCCCTAGGGACAGGGCAAGTGGGATGCCACTGGGGGTGACATCCTCTTAGAGGACCGATAGGGATTTAAATTACCCTCCTTTGTCCCAAGAAACTAACAGTTTTATTGGTTATATGTGAGTTAACCTTGGTAATAGCCATGCACGTGACTGGCTGGTGTGGTTTCTGACCCCTTTCATGAACCATCAACACCTAAATAGAGAGAGTGTAGACACCCTTGTTGTGGGGAAAATGAAGCTCCAATTGCCTTGGAGGGATGAGTGGAAAGCCGACCTCAGAGTTGCATAGGCTGGGAAACCTCTGCCTGATTTTGCAGGAGACCGGAAGCACACACCCACCATGCCGAACCAGGCGCATACAAGCCTGTGGGATGCACGGCAGCCTTGCCAAGAGAAAGACTGTAAAGGGCTGGTTCTGGAAAGTCACTAGCCTAGGAGGGAACAGGAATGAACAGCTGAGACTGAAAACAGACTCTGGATAATGGCAGTGGGAAGTCAGGCAAGATTTCAAAGCACATGGAACCAGATGACGACGTCAGGGAAAAAAGATTGTGTCACCCTCCTGGAATGCCTGCTTGGAGGACCACTGCTCAGGTACCAAAGGTACGTGGGATCTCCAGGGAACCAGTTGGTGGGCAGGAAGGCTCCAGAAGACCACAAATTGGGTAGGGTAAAAACAAAAAAAAATGGGAAGAAAGACAGACCTGAAGGCCGGGTGAGAGACTGACCCGAAGGCAGATAGAAGTTAGAACCCAAGGCAAGGTGAAACAGGACAGACTCAAAGGTGGAGTGAGAGACTGACCCCCAAGGCAGGGTGATAAATAAACCCCAATGCAGGGTGAAAGACAGACGCTAAGACGCATTGACAGACCAACCCCAAGGCGGGGTGAGAGCCAGACCTGAAGGTGGGGTGAAAGAAACCAGACCCCAAGACAAGGTTAGAGATGGACACCAAAATGGGGTGAGGATCCCAAGATCCCATGGAGGGGTTATGACCAGGAGATAATTAATTGGAGATAGGACATCAAGATTCCAGGGTGGAGAACCCCAGGAAAATAATGGGTGTGGATATACATGCCATCAAATACCGAAAGGTTAAACACAGACCTGAGACTGAGACAGGGTGTTTGCAAATCCTAAGGAAAAGGGACTAATCAGAGACTGAGACTCAATGCCAAAGAAGGGGAAGATTTATAAGATAAACTTGGTGTCCTGACTAGAACTCTGCAACGGGGCAAGGAAACCCTTGTCTTTTGAGAAAGACACATTACGGTGTGGTCAGAAACCAGCCACCAGCCTTATGTTGCGTTGACTGCCCTTACTGTACCTTTGTTTAGAGTTGTTTTCTTTGTATCATGTGATGGAACAGAAGTCAGACCACATTAGGTTTCCAGATGGCGGACTTGAGTTATTTTGTAAGATATCCTGACCTGCATACTGTAAGATTTCTTTGATTAGGGCCAAGAGATTTAAGGACAAATTAGGTTTGAGGCGTTCAAAATGAAGAAACCTTTAGATAAGAAGCCCTACTGTCTTTCTCCTGATTCAGATTTATCACCCTCTCCGTAGCTGACCTCACCATTGATCCCACTCCCTCTGAACACGCTATAGTTCACTTTAACATCTCAGTCCCTCCACCTTCTACTTATCAACTCCCCTATTCGATTATCAAGATGATATCCAAGCAGGACAGTTTTATCCCAAACCTTCATAATTTGAGTATCCTCCGTTTTTCTTTCTCCTCTATTCATGCTTCTTCCATTGACAGTGCTTTTATGACTTAAACTATGAACTTATTATTCTCTTTGACCAGACACTATTCTGAATGCACATTCACACCTTCGTGTCCCCATCCTCAGCCCTGGATCACCTCTGCGATCCAGACCTTCAAGGTCAGAATGCATCACCACCTATGCAGATGCTGCAAATTGCCGCCCCACACCCTACTCCTAACCAACATATATTCACTTGCTGCCCTCACCTCTGCACTGGACTGTGGCAAATCCACCTACTTCACGGATCTAATCTTCCCTCTTCTCAATCAGCCCCATAAACTTGCAACTACCCTCCAAGCTTTGATCACCCCTCCACAGCCACTACCCATTTCCTCCACCTTCTCGCCTATTGACTTTACTCAGAATGCTTCTCAAAAATCTCTGCAGTTTGTGACACTCTCACAGCAGCTCTCCTCCCTCTCTATTACCCATCCCCCTTTTGTCTTCCACCTCTCTCCAACCCCTTCTATTCTCAACTACTTATCCCCTACCTCTGCTACCAAATTAGCACCCATTACAGCCAATCCATCTTGCACTCCTATCAACCTGTTATCTCCACAAAGGGTCAAAGACTTAGGCCCTTATTCACAGCGTGTTTTCCAATGTGGTATTGGCATTATAAACCGCTTCTGTCAATTAGGCCCTTAGTCTCAATCACTGCCCTTATCTCTCTGAGCTATTTATTTAACTTCTCCCTCTCTCTCTCTCTCTCTCTCTCTCTCTCTCTCTCTCCCTCTCTCTCTCGCTCTCTCTCTCTCTCGTGCTCTCTGTCAGTCGCCTCACTATTGCCAAGTTTCCCCCTTTATCTATTAGTCAGAGGTATTTCAGCAGGTGGTCTTCAACTGGATCACAAAGAACTCGAAGAAAATGGCCTTAGAGATCTTCTTCAATCTGACTTAGATACTAAACAAACCAACAAGAACTCCCTCATGCATGTCTCCAACTTTCTTGTTGAGGCTCACCACTCTAAACTCTCTTCTATACTCATACTTTTGGATATTCTTTACACTTTCAACACTATTAATCACTTTCCTCCTACTAGAATTTCAGAGCATTGGGTTTCATAAATCTGTTTTCTGCTGGATTGCCTACTAGCTGGATGGATGCCCCTTAACATCTCCTGGAACTCACAAACCTCTGCCCACCCCTTTTCCTCTCTGCGACCCTCAAGGATCAGTCTTTGGTCCTCTGCTGTCGACCATATGAAGACTTATCTCGCCCTTTGGTTTTCACTATCCCCTCTTTGTTGACAACACTCAAATCTTTTATCTTTTTCTCCTTTCCCTCCTTCACACCAGCCATGCTGGAATGGATTACCAACTATCTCGCTACAATCCATCACCGGATAGCTCTTCGCTGCCTCATGCTGATCACTCCAAAATGGTTATCTTTATCATGACTTCCAATGCTAGACCTCCACTCCTATCGCCTTCCCATCTGACCTTGTTGCTCCCTCACCCAAGGCTCACAACCTTGGAGTCCTTTATAACAGCGACCAGGAACTGCAATGATTCATTGCTACCACCACCTCTGCTACTTGTATTAACCATCTCTATATTTGGAATATTTTTACTCACTACTCTATGAAATCTATACTCTCCACCATCATGCTCAGATAACATGACTATTGCTCATGCCTACTCCTTGGCCTTACTCTCTACTCCTTACTGCCACCAGACATTTCTATACACACTCTCTGCAACCTACCCATATCCCCCCAATGTCTACCTATTGACAACAGGCTGGTTGGCTATCCGTGCGTAACTCTATCCTTTCTAAGTTCCTTCTAAAATTCTGCTGTACTCATTCTCACTGTACCGTGCCCCTATGTCTCCTCTTACCACCACTCTTTCTCCCTACACACCAGACTCCATTGCATTGGCACCCGCTGCTCATTATATTGAAAGCCAGCTTGACTGTGTATCCCTTCAATGCTCTGGTGAAACATTAGTTACTTGCCAAAGAGGGAGCAACCCCATCCTTCTGACCATCCTCCCTATCTGACCCCACCACCCTCTCCAGTGCCTCATGATGTAATAATATAATTCTTTATATTTGTGTAGTACTCATCTTTAGTTTGAAGCACTTCACCAGGTTAATTTTACCTTTGTATCGAGATTTGGCCAAAATTGCTGAAACCACACCTCTGTACATTACTATTAGATTAGACCTGGCACTTGACTGTGGTGCCCAATGTCCACAGTCACCCTTAAACACCTAGAACAGTTCTGACTAGACCTTAGGGCTTGACCCAAAACATGTAGCAAGGTGACCTTTACTCCATTCATCTAAGGCCACTTAATTGTCCTGGCATCCAGGACCTGATTGCTAACTCGCACCCGCCCATGTGTCCCTCAACCATAATGGCCTAAGGTGTATCTTTATTGTCAATCAACAATATTCTCTTTGTCCATTGAAGAAACCAAACAAAACACACCACTGACACACGTAAACCACAACACACTGTCAAACAAAACATCACTAACAACAGACAAAATGTTGTTTGAGTTTAGTTTCATGACCACAGAGGGTTGAGGGACAGTACATTGCATGATGAGCCAAATTCATATTCCACAGTTTGCAAACCTTCGGCAGAGGAAAGGGTGGAATATACAGAGCCGTAACCATAATTCCCTGAATGGCCCATAGAAATGCACAGCCAGGTTCCAAAAAAAGGTCTGAGATGCAGATTGAAAAATGGCACCTGAAGTCCAATCACAATGCCACAAGGCCAAGTGGTTCCCAAAAAAGACACACCAAGAGAGATAAGTTCATCCAGGTTTATCAGGGAATTTGTAGGTGAAATCTGAAAAGAAAAAAAACTCAAATGACATTGGCCCTCATT
Source organism: Ambystoma mexicanum (assembly GCF_040938575.1). NCBI lineage: Eukaryota > Metazoa > Chordata > Amphibia > Caudata > Ambystomatidae > Ambystoma > Ambystoma mexicanum. Next base: position 62,909,657 of record NC_090928.1, read on the forward strand.
ATTAGTTTGCTGATACCCCGCTGGTAATTCCAGCCAGATACAGGCAAATCGGGCTACCGTTACCGGCACCTGATATGCCAGAATAACCGGCATATTACAGGTGCCAACAACGGTAGGTAAATCCCCATTCCTAGGACTCCAGGGGGGGATCGCCGATAATATCGGCACCGGTAATACCAATGCCGGTTATACCAGCAATTATTTGATGGTGGGGTGCCTGATTTACCTCCAACTCTTGGCTGGAGGTAAATATGGGCACATCACTGGCAAACCTGTACTCTGCCGGTCCGGAAGCCTGCTGGTAAATGGAATTACCAGCATGTTATTTCCAGACAGGCAGAGTCTTAATGAGCCTCATTGTCTCTTGTATATCCCCCCATCTTGAGAAGTTCTCAGGGCCTGCCCCATCACTAATAGTGTTTGGGGTTGGGGTCTTTCTTGATCTTCCTTCTTTAATGGGTTTGCCTGTAAGTGGCTTCAGTATGACGGGGCCTCACCTTTCAGTTCCCCCAGACCAGAATGGGGCTTCCTCTCTGGGTCTATGCCCAAAGTGCTGGTTTTGAGCAGCTTTCTTATAAAGGCCAAGAACTTTAGGCAGACTGAATTCCACTCCCGAGCTTTCACTGGCCTTTTCCTGGGCCTCTCACCACTTCCCTCCCCCAAGGCCCTCGTTCCCTGTACCCCCAATCCAGTTCCTCTTTCCTTGGCATTTCATCACATTCTCCCAGGGTCTCTACTTCCTCCCCCTACACGTCTCTAGTTTTTTGCTGTGCCTGCACCGTCTCAATCATCTGCCATGTGTTCATTCCTCGATGCATACCAGGCTTCCCCTTTTAGGATATATGGATCACCTCTGCCTCAGGTTTCTCTCTAACCCCCCTGAGGTTAATGTACCCATACATTCTCATCTCACTGTCCTCTCATTTGTGTTTCCTGGTGTCTTTGCTCTCCTGCTCGTATATTACAGTAGTCTCTTCTTTCTGCTTCTCCTTCTTCTCACCCTCCTCCTCTTATAGTAAATTTCCTCTTCCTTTCTCTCTCCAGCCTCTTCCTGTCTCCTACCCTCCTTAAGTACCTGATGTTCGGCCATCTCCTTTCTTCCTCTTTGCTCCTCTCACACTCCTCCACTCCTCTCTCCTTTCTTGCTCCAACTCTTTCGTCCAATGTCCACCAATGTTCTGGGCAATACTTTTCCAAACAGGAATGTTTTATGGAGGACTCCCTCCTCATATATATGGGTCAAAATCTGCCTCTGTAGCCTCACTGTTGGTAACAGGTCTCCTCCGGTGCATATATTGTGGTGGCACATAACGGGTTATTGTGCGGAATTCCTCATATATTTCTGAGTTGTGATACATAACTGGTTGATTTGATGCACTTCCATCCTCTCTGCGAGACCCGCTCCTTTTTCCTGCAGTGTGAGCTGATAATGTCTTGCCCCACCATTTTGGAGTTTGTTTGAGCACATGCAAAGGGGGAGGAGAGTGCTTTACAAGAACGCACTCCACGGAGCCAAGCTAAGCTCCACACTGGCTCTGACTTTGATTTTTCTACTTGCAGTCATGTTTCTATTATTTAAATTGTATTGCAGATTTCTTCAGCATGCAAGGTCAACACTTTACTTGCTCATGATTTTTGTGATTTGACACAAATATCTCACATGAGACACTAACACTTAAGACTGGAGTTGGAACAGTTCGGGCCAGGATGTACTACATGTTTTAATAGTCCCTTATCCCTTTCCTAATCTTATTAAATGTCTGATAATTTGGTGGCTACCCTAAGAGTATAGTACCAAGCTGGGTCCTTTTATAGCAGTGCTCTGACTCCATCAGACAGTGCATTAAGTGGGATGAGATATCGAGGAGGGCTCTCACAAGGACATGTGGCCTGAGGGCTGGGTGTGGCTAAAGGGGGCTTGGCTAGCTTAAAGACCTGCAGTCAAACTTACAGTCAAATCTTTACTATATCACTGCTCATGTGTATAGCACGGTGTGCATTACTTGCATAGTGGTGACATACATGGAGTGAGCATGTGGATGTGTGGTAATGGTTCATGGGATGGTTGATGCTGGTGGCTATGTAGACAGAGGTGTATGGTAGCAGTAGGGTATGCCTCGCCTTCTTTCATCTGAGTTGTGTACGGCGCACAAAGCCTGCTGGGTGCCTGGTCTATCTTTCAGAGGGTGCCGGCATGACCCAGCTGCCCCTGCGCCCTCTGCCAACGTTGGGGAGGTGAGAACATGTCTTATCTACAAAACGTAAGCAGAGCGTGCCCATACCGGCTGTTGGCATTCCTTGCACGGATACTGATGCTAAGTGACAGCCCAGCCCTGCCCTGTGCTGGGTGCAGCTGCAATGTGGCAGAGGCTAGTCCTTGCCTGGTACTCGTCCCCTTCCTAGGTGGTGCAACCCCCACCAATCCCTTCTCACACCTGTGTACAGTATTTTGATAGTTTGATCTCAACTCTCCTCATCCTCCTTTCCTTCTTTGTGTTCATAACCTTTTGTGTCCTCATTTCTTTTACTCTCCACATCTGTCTCTTACAATATCCATTTCTCTCTGCCCAAGTCCTCACTTTCCAACTCCTCTTACTCCTATGTTGCCCTTAAACCATGCTCAGGTGCCTCATGAACCCACAACTTTAGAGGCCCTTTTGGGGCTGCCACAAACACCTGCATGTTCGGTCGCCAGGCTATGCCCTTTACGTGCCTCTGGCAATCTTGGATTCAGGTTCAAATGATACTCTTTCAAATGAGTGAGCCCCATTGTGGACTAGTATTGCTCTACCACCCTGAGGGGCTGCTCAGGTCCACCTCATTCCCAGGCAGGCCAATGGAAGTTGAGGCGCTAGGGGGTCCTGTCATTATTCTCCGCACATTAGGACATCTGCAATGCTGATGGACAGGGCAGCCCTGTCCAGCTCTGGACTCGGATTTCTTCTAAACCCTCCCACAAATAACTATGGATATGGACACTGACATCAATCTATTCTTTGAATGGCTCTATTGCTTCAAGCACTTGGAAACATACTAAATGTTTTACATTATTGGTTATTAGTAGCCGGCGAGGGTCAATCAGATTGTAACAATCAATCAATCTAATTGGCCCTCGGCGGGGCTTTACCCGACCGGGAATCCCTCTACCGACATTCCTTTCTGTGGAAGCCCTTCAGCCAATGAGGAGGCTCGGAACGGGGTAAACCCACGGCTGGAGGCTGCCATCTTCCCCCGTATAGGATTCAGGTAAGGTATTTCGCTTCTCCCACCATCCCCAATCCAAACAATCCCCTCCCTGCAATCCCAACCCCACTTACCTTCTTTTTGCTCCATTTCAGGAGAGGATGCCCTGGGAACACTTCTGTCACCAGCATGTTCGCTCCCGATCCGCAACAGGCTGTCATAGAAAGGAAGAAGGGCCTACGTGAAGTCCCTTCTCCCTTTCCATGGCGGCCATTTTATTTGTTTACTTTTTCAATTCATTTTTAATGACCGCCATGGAAAGGCGAAACAGACTCCATTTTCACTTCCCCGGTGGCCATTTTTTTTGTATTTTTTTTTTTCTGTTCTGAAACGCCATAGTGTATCAGAACCGAAAAACAATGCTCTTAGTACCCCGGTCTTGCGTGCCGGGGTACTAATACCAATAAACCCCTTGACACGGGGTATTACCGAGTCAGGTAAACCCTGGGACCTTCATTAGGACCTTCATTGTAACTATGGGCCCTGGGGTTTTACCTGACTCGGTAATGCCCCCGGGTCTCGGGGCTTATTGCTTAAAAACAAGGCTTCATCACATGACAAAACACTTTAAACAAATGGAAAAATGAACTCACTCAACAGCCCCTATAAACAAATCTTCTCCACTGGAAGCACACTTACTCACATTCCACGCACAAAACCTTACGCAACTCTTCTATCTTCATGATTAACACATATTAAATACAATTTACCTGCAATCATATTAGCATAAATGCCACACTAGTGTTACTGGAAATATTTCCACATGCGCCAGACAGTTGATAAGCTCAGCTAGCTCTCCTCCTTGCTTGACAAATTGACACACCATCGTGTTTTTTGCAGAATTCACAGTGTTGCCTGGATTGCCAAAAGCACTTTTTTTCCAAACAAAACCATTCCCATTCCTCCTGAACCATGTGTCCCTCCACCCCGTCTTTAGCTACGGCAACATTCAGCCCAGTAACCATTATTTGGTTGTTTCTGTCTGCAGTGTTGCAACAGACCCAGTGGGTGATAAGAGTGCAATTGACACCAGCATGTAATTCCCACCACCCACATTCATAAGCTCTTTGTTAGCTGGGTGGCTGGTGCTTTAATGGCATTCACCTCACCCACTGTGCATCCTACTTTGTTTGTTTCATTCTGTGGACATAGGAAACAAAGAAGATGGGAGCGGGTGCTCTAGCACTTAACTTTGGTAAAACAAAACTGAATGAACTTCATGTTGCTGTTGCATGAGGGAGTTAAGTATAGCAGAAGGGAGGAATTGGTTGTGAGGTACCATAGGGGGTCCCCGGTAGAGCCACATCATTTAGGAGACTGCCGGGGCTCCTCAGTGACTAGCCCCAACCCACTTAAACCCCTGCCTGTAAAAGACATGATAGAATTTGCAGGGGAATTCTTGCCAAGCTGCACCGGCAGATAGCATCATGTGGCTTGTGTCAGCACCTGGAACGTTTGGTGATGCCACCATCCTCCCTGAAACCTAGGTAGGGGACGTCATCACAATGCCCAACAACACCCTAACCTTAGGTTAGCTCCCCAGACCAGAGCCCCATCACATATTCACCTTAATCACTAACCACATTCCACACACCCCTAGACATCATGAGGCTCTACCGAGGCAAAGAAAAATTCCCCACCCCATCTTCCCCAGGCCCTTAGCCTAGGTTCAGCTAAATGCCAGCCACAAAAGGTCTAGAGTCGGGCAGGTATCAAATCCGCATTCCGACTGGAGACTCTATTTCTGTATTTAAAAATGTCAGATAGAAGCTTAAGAAGTCTATCATATGCAGCAATCCAGAAATCGTCATTTTTGATCAGACATACAGCACCAGTTTAGGGAAAGGTAGGACCAACCTACACTTGTAAACAAAGGTCATTCTTTAATACGAATATCACTTAACAGGGCTTCTCAAAGTGACACTAAGATCAACTATACAACTGTCCTTAGAGTATTTAAGCCAGGATCACACCCATTTAGAGGTGATTGCGCCAATATTCTCTAGAACAATACAATCATGATAAAAGCAGTTAATACATAGCTGTCGCTGTTCAGCTCCTTCTTCCACTTGTAAAGTTGTTCCCCAATGCAGGGAAGAGCTCACACCACCCTAACCACCATCAGCCCCTCTAAACCCTCACCCATTAGTGAAGTACAAACACTAAACATGTTGCCTGTTCCACCCACAAGGCCTCCCGACTTTCACTTATGACAGGATTGAAGAAACTAACAATATACTTGCGCTTATAACCACAATACCAGGATTTGCTCCAGGCATTTTTCTTGCAAGTATCAAGGGATCAAACTAACAACCAGTGTGAAACCGTAATTACCACAGAGGACTCTACAGCAGTAAATCATAAGCTGAAACAGCTTTGTCTTGCTCATAATGATAATGAGATTTGACTAACCTAATCAATCCACAATCTGTGCCAAATATTAATTTGGTAAACAGCCATATCTTAAGTGTGCCAGAGACATGGTTCACTGACAATGTTCCTACCATCTTTGATAAACTCCTTCTAGCTTGTAGCAAATTTGACCATGGATTCAGAGAGACTGCCAAAGGGTGCAATGTGGTTGTGATCTACTCAGAAGTCCTCATTTGTACGGAAGATATCATTTCCAAAACACGTTTTACTCAAAAACATATCCCACCATTGTGACAGCTGTCCAACCACATATTTTATTGTTGCTATTATCAGGAGGAAACCAGACTCCTTTTTCTTGAGCAAATCATGGTACGTCCTCTGATAACACATGTCCAATCCATAGCAATTCTACTAATCAGGACGTCAACCTTAGGTACATGTTCTAGATGAAAGGAACCTAACCTACCAGATATAGCATTTTGCCTTAAATCTTGCTCGCTGACTCCATATCCATTAGAATGCGCAGCACCTACACTAGGGAACCATGCAAAAGATCACAGACCACTTTTGAACTGTGTTGTGCCCTATGGTCGCCCCCAGACCACTCTTGAACTGTGTTGTGCCCTATGGTCGCCTCCAGACCACATTTGAACGGTGTTGTGCCTTTTGGTCGCCTCCAGACCACACTTGAACGGTGTTGTGCCCTATGGTCGCCCCCAGACTACATTGAACTGTGTTGTGCCCTATGGTCGCCCCCAGACTACATTGAACTGTGTTGTGCCCTATGGTCGCCCCCAGACTACATTGAACTGTGTTGTGCCCTATGGTCGCCCCCAGACCACATTGAACTGTGTTGTGCCCTATGGTCGCCCCCAGACTACATTGAACTGTGTTGTGCCCTATGGTCGCCCCCAGACCGCATCTGACTTGTTGTGTGCCTACCGTATGTCACCAATGCCTCATACTCGCCAATTTCCCGCAAGTCGCCCCTGCCATAGCATGCTTTCCTACCTCTTCGCAATCATGTTCCCCTTTTGTGTCATGCAAAGTAACATACCCTGCAATGGCAATAGCTACATAGCCCATAAAAACGGTCTAGCCAGGCCGGCTTGCCCAAGACATTACCCCATTATATGCCCTACACCTTTCTTGCCTACCACTCCTGCCTTCCTCCCAGTCTCACAATCCGCCTCTCCGACCCATTACCACGCATACTCTTCTGATGTCCCGGCTACTAATCACCTAGATACCTCCAAGCGGAACCCTACCAATATAAGTACCTCAAGCCCCACCTCTGGTCCCAGTACCTCTACAACTGCTGACCTTACTGTCTCTAGAACCACCACCCTCACCCCTATTGATCGGAACAAAAGACTCGGTGCCAGAACCCACCATAAGACCAGCATACCCCTAGTTAAGCGACCCTGCAAGACTATCAATCACACTGCAATACCTAGCAATTCCACCCTTTCTACTCCTAAAGGAGCTCTCCTAAATGTTAGATCACTAGTCGCCCATTCCATAGAAGTAGCCGACATCATTCTAACAAACAATTTGGACTTCCTTGCTGTTACTGAAACTTGGTTGCATGATGCTGCAGGACCATCTCTCACCCTAGCTATACCAGACAACTATACCATCCTCAGAGCAGATAGACCTAACGCACGAGGAGGCGGTGTAGCTATCATCTTCAAGTCCTCGCTTAATATTAGACTAGCCTTGTCTCCCCTACTTAAATCATGTGAACATCTCACATTCAAATTACAAACGTCCCCTAAGAACACCATTACGATGCACTTAATTTACAGACCCCCGGGCCCACCAGGCTCCTTTGAGGAAGACATCACCTCACTAGTTGCCGAAAGCTCCAAACTCTCAGCACAAATGATTATACTTGGAGACTTCAATCTTGGGTTTAATGACCCCCTCGACGTCCCAGCCACTGCCCTGGCCACAGCATTAGAGGAGCATGGCCTCCAACAATTCTGCTCCAAACCTACCCATTCGAAGGGCAGAATCCTCGATTGGGTAACCGCCCTTAACTGCAACATTACCATGAAGGATCCCATACAGCTCTTATGGACTGACCATCATTTCCTCCCATTTGACATTAACACTAGCAGCCTAGTGCATAACAAGCCTGTTACCGCACCAGCCTGCCTAACTAGGAAAAAGAGTAACATCACAGCGGAAGCCTTAATACCCTTGGTAACCCCTATCCTGAACGCACTACCAGCCACAACTGACCTGAACCAATTGGTCAACGTCTACAATAATTCCATGGCCATAGCTGTTGACACTATTGCCCCACTAAAAATGCGCAAAGGGAAACCAAAAGCGCACCTGAATACATGGTACACCCCAGAACTTAAATCCCTCCGGCAACAAAAAAGTAAACTTGAAGCACTATGGAAATCAGCGCCCTCAGCATTTAACAGAACGAATCTCACTAATATCTCCACTTTCTACAAAAATGAGATTATACGCGCAAAGAAAGAATCGCTCAACTCCAGGATCTCGGAGGCAAGCTCCAGCTCAAAGGAGCTCTTTAAGATCCTAAAGGAACTAGAAAACCCCACTCCTCCCACGGATACTTGCACTAAAGATAAACAATGGTGCACAGGGATCCAGAATGCCCTTGTTAACAAAATTTCAGGGCTCCAGTCTAAAATTGACAATAAACAACAACAACTCACCTATGATCCGACCTCCAGTCCCACCCCTCCCCCTCCTACAGCCTCCAGCCCAGGATTCACCTTCAAAAAGGTATCCATACCCGAAGTACAGAAAATCATAGCGTCATTGAAACCTTCGAACTGCAAGGGGGACAGCTGTCCCGCTCAGATTATAAAAGATGCTGCAAGGGATCTCTCCCCATTCATCACAAAATTAATAAACCTGTCTTTCTATGATAACTCGGTCCCTAGTAATCTAAAACAATCCTGGGTCCTACCACTACTAAAAAAAACTACCCTCGACCCAGATATACCCACAAATTACAGACCCATCACCACTGTCCCATTCCTACTAAAAATTCTTGATAGAGTGGCCTATCTACAAATCCAGGATTACCTTGAGACAAACCATCTACTAGGAATTCGCCAGTCCGGCTTTCGCCCACAACACGGGACAGAAACGGCCCTGGTCGATCTCAAGTGCCAGATAGACGACCTCAAAGACAAAGGTAAAGCTGGCATCCTTCTTCTTCTTGACCTATCCGCTGCCTTTGATCTGGTTGATCACAAAATCCTGTGCAACCATCTGTCATCGGCAGTACACTTCTCCCACTCCGCAATTTCATGGATCCAATCCTTCCTGGACAATAGGACCATGCGAGTCTTCTCACCCCTAGCAGCGGCCGACCCTATTCCTATTACTTGTGGTGTCCCACAAGGATCGTGTGTATCACCCACTTTGTATAACATTTTTACAAAGCCCCTATTCGACAAGCTGGACCATCTGGGTGTCACCTACACCAACTATGCAGACGACACCCAGATACTCCTCACCTTAACCGGCAACTATAATTCGGACGCCATTTGGATCAATGAAGTCTTCTCCATCATTCAGGCATGGATGGCCACACATGGCCTCTGCCTGAATGATGACAAGACTGAACTGCTCCTTGTCGGCTCACCCAACACCATTCGGAAACTTAGTCCTAGCTACACTAGCCTTACCATTGACGGCAACACCATCACTATCGCCAAGAGTGTAAAAACCCTTGGCTTTTACCTCGACACGAACACTAACCTAGCCAAACAAATTAATATGACTGCCTCAGCCACGGCCTACACAGGCAAACTAATCAGGGCCTGTAGACCGCTGATCTCCCCTAACAACAGCCTCACCTTAGCCAGAGCACTTATACAATCTAAACTAGATTACTGCAATAGTCTCTACGTAGGTGCCAACAAAACGGTAATCAATAAACTGCAAGTTATACAAAATAATGCACTCCGTGCCGCCCTGAATATTCCCAGAAGAGAACATATTTCGGCTACCAGAATCGCATGCAAATGGCTATCCATCCAACAAAAAATAGATCTAAAAACTATCTGCATCACCTATAAAGCACTCAACGGCCTTGCCCCGCCCTATCTCACCAACAAATTCACACTAAGACAGAACACTAGAACCACTAGATCCTCTAATACACTACAATTGACTGTGCCCAAATTCTCCCTCAAAAGAGCTGGTGGTTCCAGCTTCCCAGTTCTGGCTTCACAACTTTGGAATACCATTCCACTGGATATCAAATCTACACCCACCTTCCAACCTTTCAGAACTAAGGTCATCACCTGGTTACTCAACAATTAACCTACCATGATTGAATGCATACCTCCTGCTTGATTGTATTTTGCACCATGCCAGCATATTACTGCCTATGCACGAATTGCTATATTACTGTCTATGCACGAATTGCTATCCTGTCTTGTATACCTTTGCTTCATCACTGTATAATTGTACCCTACCTTGCCTGTAACTCGAAGATTAAGCGCCCATATACCTTTGGGTCAGGTGCGCTATACAAATTAATAAACAAACAAAACAAACAAACAAACAAACAAAACCAAATCTGCCAAGACCCAAAGAGAGGAATGAATCAAGACTCACCCCATATATGAGCCTTTCCTATAAAGCTGGTCATGTTCCTTCCCTTCAATATCCCTAGAACAATGGCACAATAGTCCCTCCCTGACCATCTGAAATGACAACCTGCCTAACAAACGGTTAATCCCGGAACTAACTGTGATGAAAAGATTGGGGCATAACTTGAAATGCAGCAGAAAAGGGACTTGTTGCAAAGTACATATGGGGTGGTATCAAAAGGCAGCACTCAGGGCTATGAAACCTCAAAATGGCCAATGCATGGATCTGGAACTACATAAAAAACAAGGAACTGTCCAAACACTTAAGCAAAGTTATTAACTAGAAACCACCAAGAATATGCTGCCCCCTCCACCCAGTCCACTGTTGAGTTCATGTACCAAGACTAAAATTGATATGATCTGAACTACTATTTGGCAAAACCCAAATAAATCCCCATTTTCTTCAATGCAACCCCCAACTCTCCAGGCATCTAGGCAGAGTTTAACTTCTTCACTCTAATTAATAACCTTTAAGTATTATATGTTAGTGACATTTAAGAAATGGAACACACAGGGCTTTCTCACAGATCAGGAAAAAACATACTTAACAGTCAAGGAGCCCACCATGGCCACCATGTATGTTTTAACAAAAGTTCATAAGGCCTACAAGCAAATCCCAGAAGCAAGACAAATAATGAGCTGGATAGGTTGGGCCACTGAGAAGGTTTCAGAATATCTAGATACTGTTAGTCGCCCAATTGTGCCAAGTCTACCATCTTATTTTAAAGGACACTACCCAAGCACTAATCTCTTTGAAAGATCTGGAATGGGAAACAGATTACATGTTAGTGACAGTGGATATGAAAGCCCTTTACACATTCATTCAGCATGAACTAGCAATAAAGCTGATTGACTAAACGTTCAGAAACAGCTTGGCATCATACTTTGAACATCTCAATATGTTGAAGGAAATGCTCAAGGTCACTCCGGATCACAACAAATTCATATTCAATGGACAATATTTCCAGCAGCCTAAAGGAGTGGCTATGGGTGCGAAGAATGTGCCAGCGCTAGCCAATCTTTGCTTGGGCTAAGTTGAGGACCAGAAAATATACGTTGACTAGTGCTTTGAGGAACATGTCATCAGGTGGCGCAGGTATATACATGACGTTCTAATGGTGTGGAAAGACAACCAAAGGGAACTCGAAATATTTGTGAAAAGACTCAGTGATAATGATTTTGGAATTACTTTCACATATCATAGTAGTGAGACCGAAATTGACTTCCTTGATCTAACTATTTCCACAGATGGCAGAAGACTAAAGACATGTACCCTTAGGAAAGAGATGGAGGTGAACTCAACACTATATGCCACAAGCTGCCACCAAAGTCAGTAATAGATAACATTCCCATGGGGGAATTTATTAGAGCACAGCGCAACTGTGAAGACAAGGACAGATTTGATAAAGAATGCTATCTACTAAGCAACAGAATTTTGGAAAGAGGAGACTCCTCAAATAGTATCAAAAAGGCTCAGGACCAGGGTCAGAAGATCAGAGAGTTGACTATGGTACCCAAAGAACGGGAAAAGGAAAGATAATCAAGGTACTACTAAGAAAAGGTGCTCAAAACCCATGAAACGCCGGTATACTGTTAGCCCTGCACTAACCTGGGTGCATTCTAAGCAAAAGGAGTCAGGCTTATCCTCAATATAAGAATGGTTTGCTGAAGGCTCCGATAATAGTATGGTGCACTAGAAGAAAGCCCCGTCGTGAAGATGACCAAATGCAGTCGAAACACGTGTCACAGAGGGGCAATGGAACAAATTATAAATCTCTAATAATACATCTCTAATTTGATCCTCAATTCCTGGAGTACTCAACTCAAATAATTCAAGTAAAGTGGACATGTGTCACATAGGGGTGACTAATTATATATTATTTTAGATATAGTTGGGGATGAGGCTGTGAGTTTGTTTGAAGGATTGCGCTGTCCTATCCTGGGGCCAATGAAGGCTCTGCCTACAGGGAGGTATTTGTATGCTTTATTTGAGGTTAGAGATGAGTCCAAAAACTGTGTTTTTGATATTTTGTGGCCTTCATTCCATGGTCTAAGCTGGTCTTTTTCAGAGCATCTACTGTCATAGGGTGGTTTTACATACATATGCAACATAACATCTTCCTTAACAATTATTATTTGAAAAAGGACTTATTAAATGGAGAGGTGATTTGTGCAATGAGGCTTGTGTCTGTACACCAGATGGTGCTCAGGTTGCGTACCTTCTTCCAGATGGGCACTTCATCATTGGAGAATTTTGAGGTAGCCCTTGCAGGAAGTAATCAACCACACAAAATGTAGGTTTAAGCTTATGGGGATGCCAAACAGATAAATGTCTCATACACCGTAACATAAGAAACAACTCAGACCTCAAGAACACAATAAATAATTGCCTACATATATCTAAATGGATCCAAGATAAATATTTCAGGGTAGCCAGTAGCCCACCAAATATACGCCTCACTTTACCATGGCTGCATTAACTGGGTGCCAAACCATTCCCACTTCTGCACAGGAAGAGACTGATTCGGGTGTGTTGTTTGACTTTCCATCTCATGCCAGATTTCAGCTCCAACCAACAGCATACACTTCCAAGTCATGATTCCAAGCAGGTTACTCTTACTTGAAAGGCAAACCACAGAATCAAAATTGCCAGGTTCCTGATCCCACCCCAGGAAAAAGAGCTGCGACACAATGTGTTCAGCAACTTCAACAAGACAGATCCAAAATATCAGAAGGCTAGAAAGCCAACCTGCCTAACTGTGCTTCAACTTGAAGAAAGCTGACCACATCATCATCATCTGGTATAGAGGAAAGGTCCAAGAGGCATCCTAATGTGGGGGCATTGAGGAAGCATGGAAAATAATAAAAGAGCTGAGAGCCCGCGAAAACGGGTCAGTCAGTCACAGACGAACCAACGGGTGTGTCTTGTCATTTATTGAACAACAGCTAGGTCATTGAGGCCTTCCTCTACCAGCGGGGTTAGTGTTTTTCAAAATATCAAACTGACCATAAACAAACCTCTCTACCCTCCTGAAGAGTAAAGAATACAGGTGTGTTATAAATGACTTAGCATATTATATCATATCCAGATCACTGCGTATGATGTATAAGGCAGTGGAGGGAAAAGCCGGTCACCAGCTGCACCCTCATCCTAAACCTAAAATGAGGCAGTGGTAGATTAGTCACAACTGGGAAACACGGAAGTACACAAGACCCTAGACAAAGACCCCACGGTGGACATTCAACAGGATTTGGAGGAAATGTTGTTAAGAGCTTTGGATCACAAATGGACTAATCACAACACATTCAAATTTGAGTTCAATAAATATCCATGCATCCTGAATTTCTACATAATTCGCAAGATACACAAGGATGTAACAAAACCTCCAGGGAGGCCTATATTGGCAGGTATGAACAGTATTTTACAACCTCTTGGACAATACATAGACTTTTTTCTGCAACCACTCATTCAAAAAACAAGTACGTATATTAAGGACACTACTCATTTTTTACAGATACTACACAAGGTGCCATTCCATGAAGATTACATTATGTTAATCATAGATGTAAAGAGTTTGTATACATCAATTCCCCATGACCAGAGTCAAAGATCAGTGGAATGGATATTGGCGAATTCATCAGATATTGGAGCACATAAACCATTCACTTTGCTACTTTTGAAATTCATAGCAGATAACTCTTATTTTCAATTCAAGCACAAATTATATCATCAAGTGTCAGGAACAGCCATAGGGGCTACTGTGACCCCCAACTACGCTAATTGCTTTATGCACAAGTATGAAACTGACAATGTCTTAACACACATGCAATGGAATCAGAAAATAACCCTATGGACAAGGTTCATAGATGACATTTTCGGTATATGGGTAGGATCATCAAATTAATTGGCGGTCTTCATTGACTATTTGAATTCCATAGACCAGAACATACAGTTTACATACGAATCATCCAACACAGAAATCCACTTCTTGGATGTGCTCATAAAAAGGACAAAGCCAAGTTCCAAACATCACTATATCAGAAACAAACTGACAGGAACAACTTACTACATCGACTAAGTTTCCATCAACCGAACTTGATCAGAAATCTTCCATTCAGCCAAATACTCAGATTAAAAGAATTGTGAGTGACCCACTGGACTATCAAGAGCAATACAAAAACATGTCAAACAAATTTTTGGCACATGGTTATACTGAGAAAGATATATGTACAGCTACAGAAAAAGTGAAGCCTTTGGAATGAGAGACACTGTTATCCACTGACAGACCAAAACAGACCCATCACTGGTATATGTCTCAAAATACTCCCTCCAAAGCCAACAGGTAAAAAGGATCATTCTGAAAAACTGGCCAATATTAACATGCGATACCAGAGTACAACATCTTTTTACAGAATTGCCCACGTTTTCATAGCAGCGAAGCAGGAATTTCCATGATGAACTGGTATCTACCAAACCACCAATGAAAAATCCCATCACAAAGAGAACAGGGACATCTCCTTGCTTGCACTGTAGTAATTGTAACTTTGTCATCAAGGGAAACATCGTGAGTCATTCACACACAGGTCAACAAATTAAACTCTGTAATTTCGCCACATGCGATAGATCGAATTTCATCTACTTGATAAAATGCCCATGTGGGCTGCACTATGTGGGCAAATCCAAATGTAAAGCTAAGACAAGATGGACAAGATGGAATGAACATCATTCCTGCATTCAGAATGCTAATTTGTATTCGGCAGTAGCAAAGCATTGGATTGAAAAGAAGCACAATTGTCACAAATCAAATTTCAAATTCTCGAAATAGTGCAAACATCTAACTCACATGAAGATATGAGCTTGCAATTGGATAAAAGAGAAACTTTTTGGATTGACAAATTGGATTGTCTCAATCCTGCGGGAATTAATGAAGAGATTAACTATACGTGTTACATCTAAAGGAATTAGCATTGTGTAGTAATCGGATTTGAGCATCTATGAGCATAATTGTTTGTCTTTTTTTTCTCATTTATACTTTCTGTTTTTTGAAACTCTATGTATGTTTGATGTTAATTCAATCTCTCTATTGAGGGGTGCATGAATATTATGGATATTGTCCTCTAATTTAGTTATGACGCAGTGACGCTTTACTATGCGACATCTTACATGGTAAGGAATTCCACCATTTCCAATTAAGGGTTTGAGACATTCTTAAGCTTCCATAATGAGCAGACAGATAAACAACTTGTTGTGATGTTAGCTGTTTGATTATATTAAGACCTACAACGTGTGATTGTTTCTAGGTAGACACAACGTATACATGAGCGAATTAGATGTGTAGACCATCAGAGGCATATCTTATTGTTGAGCTCACAGTAACCTTAACAGCACCCCAGCCGCACATATATAGGACAAGTATGTGCGTGAACCATGTTGCTACATATTTGGTAAGGCAATCATAGTATGACACTACATTTACTGCAGTTTCTGATATTAATCCATATTCTCTGTTTTATACTATGGAACGTTCCGAGCGAACGAAAATCGCACATTTACATCTCCTTTGGGAAGCACCAAAATGTTTGTCTGATCCTGTGCTCTCCATTACGTCCCGATCACTGCCTGCGGCAGAATCGGGATGTAAGGTGTCTGCAGTGAGCTCCGCGCCACGGGCTCACGGCAGTACACCAATTGGTTGCCATAGCTACAGTTACAAACGACTGTTAGAGCTCACGCGCTGCTCATTCTTCTAGACGGCAGCGAGAAAGTGACACGGTAAGAAAGGAGCAGCAGCACACGTTGCTGTGCTCTCCTGCAGTGATTATTTATTATCCTTCACTGTAATTGTTTAGGAACAACATGTCTATGTAATAACTGAGTTCACATTCGATCATTTGCTAGATCGAGCTATGAACGCGTAATCACCTTGATCTGCAATCTAGTTTCCTCGCACCTGAGTGCCATTCAGGAAGTAAGTTAAACATACTTTTACAGTGACTCCACAAACAGTGAATCTTTTGTGAGATGTTAACAGACTAGTAGCAACTTCACTACCATTGGAGGACTGTGCACAGTGAGCTGTTACTCGGTTCACTTGCGAAATTGCCCGCCTGAGGGACCTTAACTCCAGGTACACTTAACAGTATCTAGCTTTATTTATTTACATATAAATCAGACTAGAGTTGATCTGTTATTGAATTATCCTCTCTTTCTTTTTTTACATTATCCACTACGTTGTCACCCACACCATTATGGTATGTACTTTCTTGATATATATATATTTCATGTGTGATGTATATTTGATGACTACACGTGTGGAATCATAAAAACACAATATTAAGGCTTTTACACCATGCAAAAGGAAAATACACCGACACAGGCTTGTTAAGATTCCCAGAATCTTTATTACAAAACTGAACAGTTACAAAACAAAGTACACAAATAGCTATTTGGCTGTCAATACATCACAGAGACCACCAGCAGGGTTCAATGTGAGCAGTGAGCAGGATTTGCTAGCTGGACATCGGCGTATTTATACATTTTCATTATAACAATGTCCAGCCTCTTTCAAGTTAATCATGCACTGGGCTAGGGTCACGCCAGGTTCGTTCCTAATTTACATATCTCGTGCATGCGGTTTACTTTTTAATACATTTACTAACAAACATTATTATTCTCTAAGTTTAACGTTACACTCTTTACACATTGCTTTAATACAGATCAAACAAATGTTTCGCATGTCGTATTTGGATAGCGTTGTTGTTCTTGTATACTTGTAGGCTAACATTGCTAATTCAAGTAATTCCCTGATCCCGAGGTCAACAGAGGACAAGGTCTACATGACCCTAACATGTAGCCTGAAGGCAGGTTGGACATTAACTCTCCTCCAGAGGTTTAAGAGGTTAAAGCAAGAACAAGAGAACACGAGACGGCCATTTTAGGCCACAGGGTGACTTTGTACAATAAACTAAAAATGGCGGCACTAACCTAAAATGGAGGCTTGATTCACTTAAGGTCACCACCTTGTAATACAGATTTCCTCGCAAAGTGACTGGGCATAGGCCAACATATACAATGATGAAACAATATTATATCAGTTCTAACAAACCCTCCTTTTGGCCTATGCCAAGCGCTAAACTACCTTCAATCATTTTGCAATTAACTCCATATTTCAACATCTATACACCTGAAGAGCCACTATCTATTGCCATTAGATCAGACACTAGAGTTTCTTTCAACACATACTCCTTGGAAACCTTATCTGGGGCGTATATTTTATGCCCTAATACACTTGTTGCTTGCGCGCAACACCCCCCTAATACTGAGCATATACCAGGGAGACACTGTATACAACAACAAAGGAATAGAAAACTTCCCAAGATAATCAACAGGGCCAAAAACAACTTCCATCCCCACGACCGTAGGAGGTCCCAAAGCCATGCACTAAGTTCCCAGTTTCCCTCAGGAACATGCACTTCTGAACTAAGAACATGTAGATTTTGGATAGCCCTAAAGATCGTTGGAGAGGAGTGTGGTACGTAAACGCAGCAAGCGGACCCCACTAATTTACTTACTCCTCCACGCTCGGCCAGAATGACATCTAATGCCATCCGGTTCTGAAGAGCCACTAATCTTATCGCTTTCTGTTCTAACGTCATATTATAGAGTATGTCAGTGGTCCGGTTGATGGTTCTCTCCAATACTCTCGCTAGTCCCCTGATATCTTCTGAATTCATAATTTGCCCAAAAAATGGCACAAAGGATTTCATGATGTCCCCTAGAGTTTGCGCTGGAGTATACCCTTTCACATCTCGTCGTGGACGAGTTTTCAAAATGTCTGTAGTACTGGCAATAAATACCCCAGGTAATAGAATCCCTAAATAACAGGTTCCTTGCCAATCCCTGGGCAACCATGGAAATGCCACATTACCGCAAACAAAATAGACAGGTTCCCCTACGTACAGAGGTCTGTTCTCACTAGTCAAATTGGCAACATTGGCGCATCTTCTAAAATCACCCATTGACCGTGTTCCATTCCTCTGTATGCAGAAGGATACTGAATCAGGGCTATGATTAACTGAATAAGATGGAGGCGTGACATCCTTATTGCCTATATGAGCCATTTTTAAAGAGATTAAAGACTGAAAAGGACGAGACAATCTATCAGAGGGCCTAACAGAAGCAACGTTCGGTTTACTCATATTTGCAAAAAGCGAGCATCCCAGGGGCATCAAAACACGTTTTTCAAAACTATTCAAATTTGTACCATCAAAGTTCCCTGAGATGCTGTCATTCCATCGGCCAAAGAATAGTGCTCTAAGAGAAGCGTAACAAGCAGTTGTCAAAGGTAGGGGATGAATATACCAACCTAGCCCCTTATCCCCATGTTGCGGTAGATGTGAAGAGATCCAGCAATTGGTTCTATTTAAAATTGCATGAGTGGCATTCATGATTAACAAAAGGGTATTATTCTGATAGTTCCATCTATGCAAAGAATCTCTAGGCGATAAAGTATGCAATTGCACGGAAGAAGTGGGGATAACAGATACATTTTCAATAGGTAAAAAGTCCTCTAGCGGATATGCTTCCTCCAGATACCATAACCCAAAACCAACAGTTACTAAAAATCCAGTTATTATTACAAAAAGGCAACAATACACTTTGGGGGTCCCATTGCATGCTTGATCATTGTCTCTGCTAGTCACATATTTATCTAAAAGTTCGGTACGAGCGGTAGCAGGTGCAGGCATTGTAGTCTTCAATCGAAAAAAACACCAATTGTTCGTTTGCTGGCGACTCCAGTCACGCGTCTTCTTAATGTCTTTCCCACAACCCTTAGCCAACAGAATCCTCCCGTACAGTCGGGCCAAAAGACAAGCCCTCAAATGATTTTCCTCAATTGCACAGTCAGACTGTGCTGTACGTCTATTTCCTTGGATATAAATTATATTTCACAATTTCTGGTGAGAACAAAGTGTCGTCAATTCCTACTGGATGTGGCGAGTGAACGGAAAAGGGATCAGAAAAGGATTGATCCGGAAGTTCCACTGTTGGAGAGTGCGGAGACAAGATGGCCGCTTTGTCTGGCCTTGTGAATTCTGGAACGGTCTCCGATACTCTCTTGTCGGTTGTTGCTGTTTCGGGCACGTTGGTTACAGCAGTGGGAAGGGATTCTGTGTCTTCTGTATCGTATGGCATGGGCTGGGGGATCCATTTGGTGTGTGTCACATGGATCTAGTTCTTACGACCCGCTACCCGCACAGCAGTCTGGGTGACTAGCAGGACTTGGTAGGGACCCCTCCACCGAGGTGCAAGGCAAGACGACCTCTCAAAAACTTTTGTGAGGATCCAGTCCCCCGGTCGTAGACAGTGACCAGGACCCTCGTATCGTACAGGTAATGCCTCTCGCACCTGGTGATAAATTGAAAACAGATTTTTAGTCAACTGGTTACAGTAATCTGAAAGAAGCACATTCTCTATATCCCGCAACAAACCGCTTTTTGGCAAACCCCAAATATTAGCAGGTCTCCCCATTACCACCTCAAAGGGAGAGAGCCCAGACTTAGTTTGAGGGGTTGTTCTCATCGACAGCAACACGATTATTAAGGCGTCCGGCCATTTTAACTTGGTGCCAGCACACGTCTTAGCGAGTTTGTTATGCCTTCCCACTAATCTGGCATCAATCTGTAATCCTTTGCATCTTTGTAGGATTACAGCAGCGATAAAGTGTGGCCCATTATCCGACCAGATGACTCTCGGCAGCCCGAACCTAGGAAAAAACTCTTTCAGCAGAGTTTTTGCCGTGTTTATGGCCATTGCATCTCTAACCGGGAAGGCCTCAACCCACTTACTAAAGGCACAAATGACAACCAACACATATTTAAGATTGTTGCAACATTCCATTTCAATAAAATCAAAGTGAATAACCTCAAACGGAACAGAAGGTGGAGCGAAACTTCCTCTAGGAGTCGAGGTACCTTTTCCTACATTATGCTGCAAGCAGACCATGCACCCTTGGACAAAGCGCGACGCAGTTTTGAAAATCTTATCATTGGCCCATACGCTGTGTAGCATTTTAGTCAATTTACGCGCACAGACATGTGTCGGACCATGAGCCATAGTAACCATCATTGTAATATAGGCGTCAGGGAGTAACCATTTTCCTTCAACATTGTTCACCCAACACCCATCATCATCCAGTCTCCCTGCACTCTCGACCCATCTCTTAGTTTCCTCTATGGTAGCATCTGCTTGAATGTCTTTTAAAGAATCAATACTTTCACCCAAAGTGCAAATATTTACAGTTTCTCTTACAGCATACATTTCTGAACTAAAATCAATAGCAGTTTGTATAGCGTTCTGATCAGCGAAAGCATTCCCTTTTCCTACATCATCTGTAACCTTTTGATGTGCTGCACATTTTATGATAGCTAGCCGAACAGGGAGTGCGAGTGCTGAAAGTAATCGTACTATTAAAGTGACATGCTGACTATCGGTATATATATTTAGTGTAAGCCCTTCAGAAAGTTCATAAGCTCGAGTTAACGCTATAATTTCTGCGGCCTGCGCGGAATTATGCATAATTCTTTTGGTTTCCACAATCGTGCTTTAAGTAGTAACGGCATAAGCAGCCGTGGATGTACCATTCGGAAGTTTAAAACAAGAGCCATCACAAAATAGCTCTCCTTGTGGGGCTATTCAGAGGTGTGTCTTTCAGATCGATTCTACCTTTAGTCTCTTGTTCTATCGCATAAAGGCAATCGTGTGACGTTTCATCACCATCAACAGTATCTTGTGGGACAGATAATAGTTCAGCCGGATTTAATACACAACACCTCTGAATTTGAATGTGGGGGGCAAACAAGATCAGTTCATATCTTGTCAATCGTGCGGAAGTGAGGTGTTGCGTTTGAGTTCTATTCAATAAAATATCTACAGAGTGAAGTACCATTAGGGTTAACGCATGACCCAGGACCATTCCCTCACTCTGTTTTACAGACGCAGCAGCAGCAGCAACAGCTCTCAAACATCTCGGCAAAGCGCATGCAGCAGGATCAAGGGCGGATGAGAAATAGCCACACGGCCTATTCTTCCCTCCATGTTCCTGCATTAACACAGCCAAAGCACATTCATCACGTTCGTGCACATACAACACAAAGGCCTTGTCATAATTCGGAGTTCCTAAAACCGGCGCTGAACACAGTGCGGATTTGAGCAAATCAAATGCTCTCTGGTGTTCCAATGTCCATGGCAATGGCAAAGAAATGCCCTTCTTTGTCAAAGCCAGCATTGGTTTAATCGTTAACGAAAAGTTAGGGATCCACAATCTACAGTAAGAAGCCATACCTATCAGGGCTCTAACTTCCTTCTGCGTATTTGGGACAGACATGCCAGAAATAGTCTTTATTCGTTCAGGTGTCAACCGTCTTCCCTCCTTTGACAGGAGATAGCCTAAATACGCGACCTCCTGACAACAATATTGGAATTTTCTGAGTGAAGCTTTGTGGCCATGTTTTGCTAGATGACAAAACAACAACACAGTGCCTTCTTTGCAGGCACTCTCAGAATCAGCAGCCAAGAGGAGATCATCTACATACTGTAGTAACGTGCAAGTAGTAGGCAACTCGAGAGTATCGAGCTGCTCTTTTAATGCCCTACTATAAATACTTGGACTCTCAGTGTACGCTTGTGGTGCATGAGTCAATGCGAACGAGCGTCCACCTAGGGTAAACGCGAACAAGTACCTGCTATCCTTGTGTATGGGAATACTGAAAAACGCATTTTTAAGATCTACAACGCTAAAATGAGTGGCAGAAGCCGGAATCATGGTTAGTATCGTTGTAACATCAGGTACAATAGGAAATTGAGGAGCCACAATTTTGTTAATAGCGTGTAAATCAATTATAAACCGAAAGGGAATCGCATTATCACCTTTTTTGTATACTGGCAAAATGGGGCTGTTACATAGGCTACCCGTAATTTCCTCAATTACTCCACGATGTACAAAATCAGAAACTATACATTTCAAAGCCTGCTCGCCTTCAACTGAGATCTTATATTGCGGGATGCGAGGCAATTTTACTCCATGTTTCAGAATAATTTTAACAGGTTCATTTTGAAGAATGCCCACATCATTATCATCAGTTGCCCATAAGCATTCTGTAACATTACTGAATTCTGGCGGTAAAGGTCGAGTCAAAAACTGAGAGGCGAGTGATTGCTGAGGTGAAATTGTTAACCGAACTCCGTCCGGAGAACAATGTATTACTGCATGCAATTCCTTCAACAAATTTACCCCAGCAAGTTCTCCCCACAGTTTGTGGTAAGTAGAAATGGACACTGCTCCGTGAAGGGACCCAGTGTTATCGGTACCGGCAAAGAGACCGGACCAACTACAGGTGTGCCTGAGAACCCTACGGAAACATTGGACTGCCCTGACAGGGGAATATTTGGAACCCGTGAATGCTCAATGGAACATTTCTGTGCTCCCGTATCTACTAAAAATAGATGCTTCCTATTTCCCACCGCCATCTCAACGTAGGGGCCTTTCTGATGAACGGGAATAGGCGTCGATTCCAAATCCTGCTTCGGGCAATCCTAGCAAAACAGAATATTATCCAAAGGAAGCTCTTCAGAGAGGTACGCGGCAGAAGGGTGATCAAAAATGTTTCCATTATCCACATTCAAAACTTGCTTATCTTGTAAAGGAGGTTGCTGTGATTCTGGTGCAAACTGACCTCTGCCAGGGCCCTCTGCACCTGGGCGACCTCTGGATCGTCTACCCATGTTCCCAAATGACCTTTGCTGCAAGGTCGGACATTGTGCGCGCCAGTGGCCTTCCTGTCGACAATAGGCACACTGGTTAATGGTTACCGGAGCCAGGGGCGTACTTCGTTGTGGAAAGTACTGACCTCTAAATTGATTACCCCCTCTAGGGTTTCTAACAATCTGTTGTAATAGGAGTTTTGTTTTCAGGTCACCCTTTTTTTTCTCAAGTTTTTCCTTTTCATTCTTCACACGATTTTCATAGTACTGAGCCATATGCAGTACTTCTGATTGAGACTTCGCCTGCCAAGCGCTTTCGGAAGACAAAATCTGTAACTGGATGTCAGGCAGCAATCCACGTACACATTTGTCGAAAAAAAACAGCCTCTTCCCTGACTCTGTGCCTAAGTCTTGTCCACTGAAATCTGAAAATACCTGTTCAAACCGATTGAAGAAATCGGTAGCACCCTCAGACTTTCCTTGGACACAGGCCGTAAGGTTGTCCTAAATGATTCTTTTTTCAGGAACTATAGTTTTCAATTTTACAATAATCCTACCAGGCAAGGTTAATATCACTTGAGGTGGACGCTCGCCAGCTGGTCTTTCTCTATCTAGCCTAACCATGTTATCCCATGTATCTCCTAACCCAGGTACATCATCCACAGTCCTAATCTGTTTCCATAAATCAACTGGCAGGAGTACGGGAAATAATAAATCAATATCACTTAAGGTGAATACCGACGACGGTAAGACCGACTACATTTCTTTATAGAACCCGGTCGGATTCTTTCTTACATCGGGAATGGATTGCTTTATGGTGTTCACTTCCTGTCTTGAAAAAGGGACGTGAACAAACTGCGATACGTAGTGTGCAGGAATTTCCCCAGCGAGTATACCTCATGCGGCATTGGCCGCAATCTCAACTTTTAGGACAAATGTCGGAGGGACCTCTCTCATAGGCAACTGAGAAGTAGGCAGCTCTGAACGCTTACTAAGCAACAGAGCCAAATCAAGCGCTAAGGCAGTCGAAGAAGTATCAATCGAAAAGGCTCTTTTATAAACACTCAACAATTCTGCGGGACAACAAATCTTTCTTTTTACACACTCATTCTGCAGGTATTCTACCATAACCTGTATCACTTTCTTTTGCATTTCTAACGTATACTGACTATATGTGTCATATACTTCATCTGGAGTTATCGACATATCCGAAATCCATCTTATCGCATCCTTTGTACAAATTCGCGCTTCCTCACCCTTTAATTCACGGCGAGGAGAAAACCGTTTCTGTAAGTACATAATACCTAAACTACTGCCATCTGCTTCCTCATTCTGTAACCCTTCCAACTCCTTCCTATACTCAAAAATCTTCTCAACATGCTCATATACTCTCTCCGCAGTATCTCTGGACAATGCTAAGGCGTTCAAATCCCGTAACCCTTGTGGGAAATCTACATCGTTTAATCTATTCCACATAATACTAAAATGAGTCCCTAATCCTTCAATAAAAACAGTTTTCTCAGGAATACCTTTTAAATTTTCGAGTGTGGAAAAAACATCAGCTTGTTCACCCTTCTCCATGCAATGTTTAGCTCAAGCGATCAATTCATTCTTTTTTTCTGGGGACACAGTATTACGAGTCATAACCCTTGGTCTCGCTCCCTGGTCTACTACAAGCGATGCAGAATCACTTAGAAGAGGAAGAGTAGGCACATTCTGAATATCAACAGGTGGAGGCAAGGGGGCAGGCAAAGGAGCGACGGCTGGAAGAACAACAGGAAGAACAGCAGGGAGGACCGGAGGAACTATAGGAGGGGGAATAACAACGGGAAGGGGCAAAGGAGGTGGTGCGGAGGCAATGGGCCTTCGTTCATGCAAAAGTTTATTAATCAATTCATCTGACGTATGAAAATCTTTTGAAGGGTACATTTTCTGAATGCCTAATTGAAACACCCTGTCCGTATTCCTAACTGACTCCAATTGTTTATTTTGATCATATAACCGTGCCTTTTTGACACTTGTCATATGTTTACGCATACGTTTCTCTCTACTCTATTGTTGTTTCAAAGCTTCTGTTTTCCAACTATGAAATGCATCAAATGCTGCAGGTCTAGCCTTTTTCTTTACTAATACAGACTCTAGATATTCTAAACGAGGGATTTCAAAACTACCATTGGTTGGCCACCGAAGATTAGAATTATGTCTGGTCTGTCTGTGCCAAATGTCATTAAATGCTATACTACCAAAGCCTTTCTTACAGTACGTAGTACATGCCGGCGACCCCTCCTGTGGTGCGGGACGGCTATCTTCCAAAGATTGTCTGTCGCTGCGGAATAATGCCCTAAAGCAGGCAGACAATTTCCCAGGCATATCAAAGTTCTGGTGTTACCTGGTCAAGTAATTGTGCTCGCGAGTACAATGCGCCAAATTCAAATTGTCAGGGTTAAATTAAGAATCGGGTCATGATTCACCCGACCAAAGGTCTGGGAGGCCCGATCGGGTTACTAAGGACAATGCTAAGGACCCACGTGTCTGGTGATTTTCGGCAAATTTACCCACCTCGATATATGGACCCTTGTCAAGACGTCGTCTCGGGCTACAGCTCACCGTTCAGGGATCGGATCGTGCAGTTTTGTTGAGGAATTCACTTCTCATCCAGAGTGGCCGTTTCTGTTGGCACCGTCCGATCCCGGTCTGATAGCCGAGCCAACCTTCAACGAGACAAAGTCGATCTTGAGGGTCCCTATTCGGGCGCCATCTGTAGAATCAGAAAAACACAATACTAAGGCTTTTACACCATACAAAAGGAAAATACACTGACACAGGCTTGTAAAGATTCCCAGAATCTTTATTACAAAACTGAACAGTTACAAAACAAAGTACACAAATAGCTATTTGGCTGTCAATACATCACAGAGACCACCAGCAGGGTTCAATGTGAGTAGTGAGCAGGATTTGCTAGCTGGACTTCGGCATATTTACACATTTTCATTATAACGATGTCCAGCCTCTTTCAAGTTAATCATGTACTGGGCTAGGGTCACGCCAGGTTCGTTCCTAATTTACATATCTCGTGCATGCAGTTTACTTTTTAATACATTTACTAACAAACATTATTATTCTCTAAGTTTAACGTTACACTCTTTACAAATTGCTTTAATACAGATCAAACAAATGTTTCGCATGTCGTATTTGGATAGCGTTATTGTTCTTGTATACTTGTAGGTTAACATTGCTAATTCAAGTAATCCCCTGATCCCGAGGTCAACAGAGGACAAGGTCAATGTTTTTGTTTTTTAAATGGACTGAGTTGCCATAATGGCTGTCACCATTGTGTAAATGAAATAGTGCAATACTACCCAGGATATTTTTTTGATTCACTTCATAAAAATTATGCATTTTTCCTGTGCTTAAGGAGGTCATTTTACAATCACTTAGTGCAACCCAGAATGCCACATGCACCAGCAGTAGCTTCTTTACGCCATATTTGTCCCAGAAGTATTGCAGAATTCAAAATGACCCCCATAGATACATTGAATAAAAGACCATTGCACCAAAGCCAAGACATATCTTTCAGACCATTACCATTCAGAATGTATAGGCTAACAATTCCATGCTATATGGTGGAGAATAAGTTTTAAATTCACAATTACACACTGATCCCTGATAAACATTTCAGGAGCTGAACAACTGAAGATTCGCTGACCTTTTCAATTGTATGGGTGCCACCCGCTGTATATTGTTACTTGAATATTACTATAGGGGCAAGAGACAATTTTTTGCCTTAGAACTGATCTCTGGGAAGAATGAAGTCAAGGTTGGCATTTGGGACTGTGTATAAAAGTTGCATCTGGAATGATGTTGCGGTGCTGAAACCACAATAACATTGAGGACACTGCTGTACACTGCTATTTTTTTTTATTTTTTTTATTTTTTAATTTTTTATTCGGTTTACAAAAGAAAACCTTTAAAAGAAAAACAAGAAAAGAGAAGAATTAAAGCATCGCAGTTACATGTTCCATACAAACCTACACCACTTATCGTTGGTGTTCAACTCAACAGTTCCTTACTGGTGTGGGATTCGGTTCAGCCAAGTTGAGTTTTAGGTCTTTCAAAAACAGAACTAGACCAAACAAGACTTTGCGATCGGAACCGTCAAACATAGCTTTCCACCAATCATTGGCTGAATAAGTTCGACGGGCCTCAAAGAGAGGTCCGAACAATTTTGTTCGAAGTGAGCGGAACTTTGGGCAAAACAAGATCAAGTGTTTTAAATTCTCTATAGAATGTTCACAGAAACGACAAATAAGATCAGAGGTTTCTTTGGATGCCCAAGTGCTTGTTCGATCTTTGGTCAAAAAGAGGTTTAAACAAAAATGCAAATATAAAAGTCTCGAGATCTGGTCTGGAGATTGTGTCAAATATGGTTGTAATTTGTCCAGCTCTCTTGCTTCGGGTAGTGCATCTTTTATAAGTCGAGAACATGTTCTCTCGACGCAGGTTTGATGCCAGTCCGAGCTCCATAATTTTGATTTTGCCTTATCGGGATTTTCAAGTAAAGTTGCAATCTTTTTGTTGTTTGCCTCAAGGATTTCTGTACATGTTTGATCCCATTTCGAGAGAATTGTGTATTCCGGGTCGCTGTCCGGCTTGTGTAAGATTTTGAATTGGGGGACCGGGTTTAAGATCTGGGTCTTTCTATATAGCAATAGCGCATTCCAGGACACCCTCCTTGGATGGATGTCAAACCCAGTTTGAATCTTATATTACATGTAGGACAACCTTTAGGAAGATGTAATGCCCTGGTCCAAAAAATGTTTTCAAGTGTACTCCACAACTCGGATGGACAGTCAAACATGTTTTCTGCACCATAGATGAGGGCTGGTATAGCCTTTTGTCTGTAGAAGTCAATCATGGGTTTTATGGAAAATTTTCCAAATCTTTTGTTTAGAATAGCTGCTTGGCAAGCTAGTTGCAGACACCTTCTCTTGGTTGCCTCAACCCAGGGATTGTCGTTTATGTTGGCACTTATCAAGGATCCCAGGTACTTTATCTGAGGGGAGATGCGGAGAGGTGTTTTTTCCAAGTGCCAGACAAATTGGGAATGTCCTCTTTTACGAGATGCCAGGTTGCGTAGTATCAAGTTTTCGCATTTTTTCTTATTGATACAAAGCTAATTTTTATTTAGGTATCTTTCCAAGGCAACAAGTTTTCTTTGCAATCCGACGAGTGTAACGTCAAAGAGTATTAAATCGTCGGCATACAGGAGCCAGCCCAGTTGTGACCCATGGATTTTCAGGGGAAAGGTTGCTATCTCGTTTAGTGATGATCCGATGTCAGAGATAAAAAGGTTGAAGACAATAGCGGCTAAGGGGCATCCCTGTTTTACACCCTTAAAGGTTTGAATTAGGGGGGATGGGGTGCCTCTTTGGTCCAGTCTAATTTGTATGGTTGTGTGTATGCAGCTCCTTTATCGCATCCAAAAGGTCAGGTGGACAATTCCATACTTTAAGCTTCTCCCATAGAATTTGGTGATCAACACTGTCAAACACATGAGAAAAATCAATGGATGCTACGTAGATCGCTGTGTTTGTTCTTATTGATTCCATTTTCAAAAGGTTCAACAGGAGAGTATTCAGCCCACAACCCACACCCTTGACGAATCCCGCTTGCCGATTATCAATATGATGGTTTGAGATTGACCAGGCTTGCAGCATTTGTTGTAATTGGCTAGCGTAGATTTTACCGATAACGTCAAGTAGGGCAAACGGTCTGTATGAAAGTTGCATCTGGAATGATGTTGCGGTGCTGAAACCACAATAACATTGAGGACACTGCTGTACACTGCTATGGAATCAATGCTGTGTGTAGCCAAAGTCAATGGGCAAAGCAATGACGTCACAGCAGCAACAAATGTACCAATACATGTGATCAGCTGCCGCAACCTTCCCTCTGAATTATTTTCATGACTTTGCAGCTCCATCACAGCACCGCGGCAGGAACTAATCTGCTTCAGAAACAAGATGTATTCAATGAATGCACCACCAAAATCATGACAGCACCCAATATACACATGTGGCAGCATACAGGCTCTGCCAGCCCCATAGAACCATAGGGCAGTGCCTAAAGGACTGACACATTTGCAGTTCTTTTGGCTGACATGAGATACCGTCATGATTGTACACTATTTCCAAAATAATTTCCCAAATAGTACTCAGATGTTCTTCTTAAATCGTTGTGTCTTGTGATGTCCTTTCTTCCGGCACTTTCTGTCCTGTATGGATGTGATGCCATGAGTATTTGAGAGAAGAATGTGGCGTGAGTGTTCTCTGCTGAGTGTTTCTTGGATGACAGTTGGAGAGAGGCTGGCTGAGAGAGAGGGTGGCTGGTGGATGTGCCCCAATGTACCTGTGACATGTAACCTGTGTGCTGATCGTATCTTTGCTATGCTATAATAGATAAAGAAGATGGGCCTCATTACGACCCAGGCGGTAAGTTACCGCCTGGGCCGTGACTTTACCACCATGGCGTAAACTATGTTTACGCCATGGTGGTTGGCGGACTTAACGCCCCATTCCGACCTTGGCGGGGCGGTAAGTCCCCAATCCCCATTTACCCTTCCCCATTCCCATTTTTGCCCCATAGGGCATAATGGGAGTGGGGAAGGCGTTAAGTACGCCACCGTAAATTACGGTGGCGTAATTAACTCCATGGTCCCTTAGCGCCATGGATTTTAACACCCGCCAAAAGCGGGTGTTAAAACCTCCATGGCGCTAAGGGACCTCGTAATTGGCGGTAAGGGGTCGGCGCAGCTAACGCTGGCGTAAACCCCTTACCGCCAGGGTCGTAATGAGGCCCGATGTCTTTTCTACCTGGCGGCTCCTGGTATTTCTGTACTAAGGCACCTTGTAACAATGGTGATGAGTCCATCGAGTAAAGATCTTGGTATTGCCAGTACTGGGCATAGGATAATGTGTGCCTGCCGATTCCTCATTTCATCAGGGCAACACATTTTATGGGGTGCCTGTTTGGTGGAGACCTGGTTAAAGATAATTTTCTAAAGGTGTGTGGGCACAATGGGAAGTACAAAATGGGAAAAGGGGCTTGTAAGAACTTGCCAGTGGTCCCTGATGATGGTGATGTCTTGGAGCGTGTGTTGCTTTTCACTGCTTCCGCCATGAGCCTTCAAGCAGGGAGGCTCATGGCGGAAGCAGTGACCGAGCTGGCAGCATGTAGAGGACGAACAGAGGAGCTCCGTACTCGTCAGAGCTGCTTTGGGCAAGAATGCAGCAACTAAAGTCGCTTTGTGGAGAGATCGATAGCTACGATGGGTGTGTGAAAAGCTGCGTACTCGTTGGAGTCGCTTCACAAATGATGACAATAGCTCCCTTTGCTTATTCGCTGAAGTATGTTGATCGCGTTGGCAAATATTCAAAAGGGACATTCTTACCCCGCTACAAGGTATTAAGACGGCCTGGAAAGTCCCCAAAAATACACAGAGTTTCTGGTGGTAGAGAAAGCCAAGCACATTAATGGAAATTGACAAAGTGCAAGGGATATCCCAGCTTTATTGACATCAAAATAAAGCAGGAGCCGTATAAAAGCATACAAATATTGAAGCGCTCAGCGTGCTTATCAAAAACAGTCATTTCTATACTAAGAATGGGCCATCAACAACTTCATCATACACTCACAGTTATCAAAACCTACAGGGTGAGGGGATTGGTTAAGGGGATTGACTACATGTACATTCTATAAGGGTTACAGTTCTGATTGGGTAACAACAATCTGATGGCTCCTCCTGAGACCACCTCTAAATTGATAACGGTAAAAAGACATAATCTGTACAGTAGTCTATTGCTTGGCATAATATGTACTGGACGGCCTAACATTGGGGGGTTTGAGTGGTTGGCTTTCTCTGGGAATGTGTGTGAGTAGTGAGGCATGTGTCCTATCTGTGTTTGTTGCTAATGAATCAACGCCACAGCGTTCTTCAATTATGGGTCACGTGTGATGAGACCACATTTGGAATTATTTCACTGTGCATTTATTGGGACTTTAGCTAATATTAGTGCAAGTGTTATGGTTCCTTTTACCACTGGGGACACTCTTGAGTTATTCATTATGGGCTCTTCGTAGGTTTACGATTTGCTCCCAACTGGCTCACAATGTTCGATTGAACTTTTCCAAACTTTAATTAGACAGGGAGCATTCTTATGTCCTAGGAACTATTATCTCGTGCCTTTTCTTCAGTTTTCTGACCCTCCCTAATATCTCAGCTACTTTCACTCTAATAACTAGCTACTGGCAGAGCTCTGCACAGATATGTATTTCTATGATTTAAGGGTTTTAACTTATATTAACTTAAAAGTGTGATACCACTTCCATTTTGGAAAACATGGGTGCCCATTACTGTTACGTTTGTATGTTAGTGAGCTATATTTGCGTGTCGTTCATGTTGCATTCAGCGTATACATTGCTTATGTTAGTATTATACATGTCTTAATGGATGCCATGTTAGTATTCTTCATGCATAAATGCATATTTGACCTAGTGTGAGGATTCTTCATGGTGAGTGAATATTTGCATCATGCCTACTGCATGCACATGTAATGTTGCAACATTAACTTTGTTTTACTCATGCCGTCTTCAGCTTAAATTGTGTCCATCTCCTGCTGTACCTGCTTGGGATATGGGCGGTACCCTGTCTAAGTGAGTAACGCTTCTCACATGTGCGATATTGGGAGGGGCAATAGCTATGGATGACATGCTCATCTGCATCTCAACAAAGGGGCTATCTCTGAGGTGGTAGGTGGAAGGGCGTTGAAGCTACCGCGCATGGCTTGGAGTTCGAGCTAAACTAACTGCAGTGATTGCGGAATGAACTGAAAATGAGGAGATGGACTCACGGTCCTCCAAACCTGGAGGGCTCAGGTACTTTGGATTGCTGTTGTCTTCTAACATGTTTTATTCTGAGTTGTAGGTGTGTGTGTGTGTGTGTGAGAGAGAGAATACATCACATGGCCTCTGTCTAGAGAGTATACAGTGCACAAACGATTATAGGAATATTAAGTAATGCCTACCATTGTCATGTCTTTGAATGCCTTATTATTTCTTATAGGTTGCTGAGGGTGCAACATGGTGTATGTGGGTATATGGACTTAGGTTTAGATTGAGTGGGCCAACGTGCATCCTATATGTAGGGTAGGGCTGGGACAGTTTGCTTAATCTTAATTTTGTAAACTGGGGTTGTGGCCTAGCAACCTCAAACGTCCAGATGGGATGGGCTGTATGTACAGGTAGGTGAGTGCTTGCCAGTATGACAGCATTGGTATTAAGCTGTTGTTAGTGTGGGGCTACACATTCTCTATGTGCCATTTTCGGGGGGGGGATGTTTGGACAACAATGGTTGTAGTGATGTTGGACACCATGTTAATTTTGTGGGATGTTAGACATCTAGGTCCTTTTCGGCATGTTGGACACCTACTTTAGCTTATTTGGTATTGGACACCTGGGTTTATTACTCTTAGGTGTTGGACACCAATGTCACTGGACGCTGTCTAAAGGAAAGTGGTGTTGCACATCATATTGGTTATGTAATATTGTGAATCATTCAATGTTTTGAGAGGCAATGTGCATCTATGTTTTGGTGTTGGACACTATTTCGATTTTTGCAGTCGGGGGGGGGGGGGGTGCCAAGTGACTTGGTCACATTTGATGTGTGCAGTGGAAAATGCCTTGGGGTATGTTTAGTGTTCCCGCTGTTCGTGTTAACTCAAATTGTAAGTCAGAGTTGTGTGCATGCTTGAATGTGTATGTTTCAGTTGCACATACGTGTTGGCTGTCTCAGGGTGGTTATGGGACAGTGAGTTCAGTAGTGATGGTGTTGATGTATTTGAGAGGTTTGGTTTATAGTATCCCTTTTCATAGTTTTAAGGTCACCTCTCTTCTTGTCTCGTGTGATTTGATGCATGGAATGATTTGGTGTTGTTTTATCGCGTTGTCATGGGGACGTGCATTTGTATGGCATGCAAGGACGGTTTTAGGGTGTTGGTCTATGAGTGGAGTGATACTCAAGATTTGTAAGTGGTGGAATTGTAATTGCAATTGTGAGAGATGTACATGGTTCCTGGTGCTATTCTTCATTGTGTTCTTATTCTGGTATCACACAGCGGGCTAGCTGTGTTGTGGCGTTCTTTCTTTCTCCCCTCTCTGCTCTTTATGGATGTGATGTCATGAGTGTCTGAGAGCGGAATTTGGTGTGGGTGTGTCACGATCCTGCTCGCCTGCCACCCAGCACCGCTACATGCGCCTCTTCCTTTAATTCCTTGTTTTACCGCTGCAGTTTTGGACTAATCTAATTGCATGTTCCATTCCGGATTTTGGATTAAACTAGCAGATGCATTCTGGGACATGTAGGCTGTCCAAAAGGCAGAGGGCTGGAGGAGGCATATTAAATACATTTGTTTGCAGCAAGCTACTAAGAGCTGCAGAGCGCCTGATTGCATACACCTGTTCCAAGCTACTGCAGGCTAGGCTGCAGAGAGCTGGAGAGCACTTGATTAGAGACCACCGCTGCTACTGCTGCAGGCTACTTTAGCCAGGGCTGGACTTAATTGAACACAGCTGCCAGAGTCTGCAACCAGCTCCACCCTGCTGGCATGCTGGCTGGGAGGGCCTTTATAAGCTCACTTTGAACAGAAGCAGTTGTCAGTCAACTGCTTTCTTTGGGAGTTCGTGCTGGTGCTCCTGTTACCAGTTTTTGACCTTTCCTGGAAATCCTCTTTTGGCCTTTTGATTCATTTTGCTGTTAATGCTTGCAGCTCCCTTTCCAGTCTGCTGCAGCCTTCTGCCCTGCTTCTCTGGGCTCCCACCTGGCGGCTCTGCCGCACTCCACTGCCTTCCGCCCTGCTCCTCTGGGCTCCCACCTGACGGCTCTGCCATACTCCGCTGCCTTCCGCCCTGCTCCTCTGGGCTCCCACCTGACGGCTCTGCCATACTCAGCTGCCTTCCACCCTGCTCCTCTGGGCTCTCGCTTGGCGGCTCTGTCACACTCCTCTGCCTTCCGTCCTGCTCCTCTGGGCTCCCACCTGACGGCTCTGCCGTACTCCGCTGCCTTCCGCCCTGCTCCTCTGGGCTCCCACCTGACGGCTTTGCCATACTCCGCTGCCTTCCGCCCTGCTCCTCTGGGCTCCCGCCTGGCGGCTCTGCCACACTCCTCTGCCTTACGCCCTGCTCCTTTGGGCTCCCACCTATACCTTCTGCCCTGTTCCTCTGGGCTCCCATCTGACAGCTTTGCCGCACTCTGCTGCCTTCTGCCCTTCTCCTCTGGGCTTCCTTGCCTGGCAGCCTTGCCACACTCCTCTGCCTTCTGCCCTGTTCCTTTGGGCTTCTCGCCATGCTTCCTGCCTGTTCCAACTTCTGATATCCTATCCTGTCCTGTATCTGGTTATTTCTTTCAACACTGCGTTCATACATCTTGGTCCACTGTGGTGTCTCCACTTGAATCCGTTTTACAGTGTGATCTTGGGTTGGTCTCCGTTCAGATCAGATAAGGGAAGACTTCTGTTGCCTTCACCTAGTCCGTTGTAGTCATACCTGCCTCAGTATATGGTCTTTCAGTTTTACCCTTGCAATGAGTACAACAGTTTCCTCGGCGCGCCTAAGTCATGACGTTGTTGTATGAGTGTTGTTAAAAGTAATCTGCTGGTACCTATCCCAAGGGCTTTCCCTAATCCCTGGAGTCCCTTATCATATTCCAGTACACCCTTATTTCTGATCAATCCAAGTTGCCCAGCGTACTTGCTTGTATTTGCCTTTTCTCTGTCTCTTTGTTTACATCCTGCTCCTGCAGTTCCTGTGAATACCTGTTTCAACTAACAGCTTGGTATGTACCTTTAATCTGTTATATTCTAGCATTGCTCCGGAATCTCCCTTAATCTACTTGCATACAGTGAGAGATAGCCTCTGCCCTGTACTCTCCGACAAGACTTGTGACAGGGTGTTCTCTGCTGGGTGTTCCTGGAGTGGCAGTTGGAGAGAGGGTGGCCGGTGGATGTTCCCCAATGTATGTACCAGTGTCCTGTAGCCAGTGGGTTGATCTTATCTACACTGTAACAAATAACAAATATTGCTTTTCTGCGTGGAGGCTCCTGGTATGTGTGGACTAAGCCACCTCGTAACACGTTTCTTATGAATAAATTAACAAAACTGAGATTTGCGATAGTGGGGTACTCATTTTTGGTGCCTGAGACAATAACCAACAGTGATGCTTTCCACCTTAGAATTCAGTGTTGCCTCATGGACAACTCAAGCCTCCCTCTTGATGGCTATGGGATGGCATGTATTTCTACTCTGCACAACCTACCCATCTACAATTCTAAATGTAGGGGCTCATTCTGAGTTTGGAAATATTACCGGTGTATTTTTTTCGAAATACCACCAAGCAAGGTTACAGGTGCCATAAGTCAGTCTGGTAAGTGCTGTGGAACGGAATGTTAATTCCCATAAAACGCCACTGCGGAATTGGCAGCTTCACCGATAGGCGTAATTCCGCCCAATGTAATCGGCCACTTTTTGGTGATCAAGTGGAGGTTTTCCCTCCAGCACTTTACTGGAGGCAAATTCTCCACGTAAACATCAAACTTGAGAATTGGCGGTACTGTAAAACTGTCCTAATTCCACTACCACCAAAAACGTGGTGGTAATGGAATTACCTCAATTTTTGTACCAAACTTGTTATGACCCCCCCCCATAGCACCTGGACCTACCCTAAAATTAAAGATTTCCATGCAGCCGCTCCACAGGCCTGAAAGGAGGATGCTATTAGCCGAAAGCCAGGCCAGTACATGCAGAAGCAGATCATGTAGACGGGACAACTCCCTCTGAAACGGGCGTCTGTTTTTTTAAATTAAGCCACAGGGTAGTATGATGGCTGCGCCCCCTTTGTTATGCTTGCTCAGACATGAAAATCATTTTCATAATGGGCTTTCTGACATTTATTTGCGCCACTGAGTTTCCAAATTACTTGAGATCACTAAATATTGCCAAGAAATAGCATGTCAGTTCATCATATACAAGGACATAATAAACCTCTCTTCCCACTTCCATGTTTCTACCGAGAGTAAATCTCTCTGGATAATGTAGTTCCTTTCGATTCAATGCATTCTTCCTTGCTGCTCCCCTAAACCCCACCTGCAACCACTGCTATCCAGGCTCTGTCTCCCTGTCAGCTTCTGAAAAACTGCAGAAGGGTGCGCATACCCAGGAATGATTGGCACCTGGAATAATTACAATCAATATGAGCTGAGCACACTTGGTTTCCCAATGATTGCAGCAACCATTGCTTTGCAGAATAATGAAATGAGTTATGCCACTCACAGGCCTACAATCAGTTCAATGACACATCCCACTTTCTATATCATCCCTTTCAGCGACAACAGGAACGTTCTAGATGCTTGAGCAATTCTTCCAGAATTGAATGATGAAGGGGCAGAACTCTCAAAACATAAATTATCTTTTCTCTTTTGCTATCCGTGACAAGAAACAACATGTTGAGGTTCAAGTAAAAAGCATAGCTTTTGTATAAAGCTGGTGTGTTTCATCTGCTTTCTAACGCAGTTGCTACACAATCAACATTTCAGATTAAATTGTCCCTTTTTTTCATAAATTCGTTTGAGCTGCTTCAAGCCGACAGTTCTGCACAGAACTAAGATCTGTATAACAGTATTCCCAAAATAACAACCGTTTTGGGATTCACAGCAGCAATTACCGGGTACTTGAGCAGCAGTATTCATGTCCCCTCGGTGTCGGGTTCCCACATCATTGGCAAAGCCATGAACTGGTGCTTCCATATGTAAATCCAGAAGTCCGCTACGGGGCTTAATTATCCAGTCCTGTACCTCTGACAGTCTTCACAAGCGCTGTAACTGCAATGTATTTCTATGCAGTAGAAGAAAAACGTATCTAAATATAGCAATATCCTGATAATTTAAAATGTCACCAATGTACACAATGCTCCCCATTCATGGAAAAGTGTGCATTCCCACCGCAATTGCCGCGTGCCGAGAATGACACTAGACGAGCCTTGGCGCAGAATAAAAAATGCGCTCCCCACGTAGTCATGGAATTTAATGCAGAAAGTAACAGTATTCGCAGGTTGCGCCCGGAACGCCCTGACACGCTCCCACGCAATACATAAACAGCCAGAACAGCTATATTTGTTTGCTCACCTGGGCACAATTGCATTCACCCTTCAAACAGTGCGTAGGCTACCCCGCAAGCAGGTCTGCATCTCGGGGACCATGCGCAGGGTCCCCCGTAACTGTTGCCGGCACCCCGTCAACATGCGTATGATACTTCGTGAATTGGTAAAAAATATGTAACCCCCATAAACCATTCCTGCCCCCCGCTACACTACGTACATGCACCCCTAAGTTAGAACTGAACCCTGTCTACGTGCACGCACCCCTAAATGCAACAAGCATTCCCACCTCTGCATAGTGATTCCTATGTGCAAGTGTCTGTACGCCTGCCTTTGGGTGGCATAGAGATAAAGGAATATGCGTGACCGTTTCTCTGCCGAGAGGCTGCGCAGTTGGTTCCGTGAATACGTTCCATTTGGTGCAATTGTGGGTGTACGAGGGACTGTCCGCGGGCTGTCCCTCATGATGCAAATTTGTTATCGTGTTCTTCCCCATTTTCTGTGTTCCGCCCCCTTTCCTGCCCTCTGCGCAAGCCACGCCCACACTCTGCGTGGTCTCTCATGCAAGGTGCTCGACGGCTCGCAGAGATGTGCCGAGTATGTGCGAACTCCCGCATGTCTGGGAAAAGTACTGCACATTTGAGTCCATGAATCGACATACTGGATTACGCGCACAGTTTGGCGTGCAAGTCCCCTATTTCCCACGCAAATAATTCCATGAATCGGGCCCAATATGTATTGCCCGCTCAAGCAGGCAATACTGCATGCACCAGTCAACACTGACCATATGACGTTACACTCCTGCAAACTGGACTTCACGCTTTGGCAGCCATTACAGACATCCTTCCCTCACTCTCTCCTTTCAAACCACAGGTTCTCTTATCCCTCTGCACATGAAATCCAGGTTACTCGATTCTTGCTGAAGAGGTGCACTCACAAGGCAAGACCGTATGAGGTACACACAGGTCCTTCAGCACAAAAGGTAACCACAGTGACCGACAGCAGATTCCCAACTTTAAAAAAGGTTTGCATAAAATTCTGCAGGAAAGTGTTGCAAAGAACACATAAATGGCCGCTTAAACAGTATTTTGTAACTTTTACGGAGTGCCTAGCTATCAGGTAAATCCAACTTAAAGATGTAGAAATGTAATCAGGCCCCAGGCCCCTGAGGTCAGCAATTTACTATGAGACATCCATGCAGCAGTTAGCCTCCCTACCAAATTTCCCAGTTCCATGTGTGACCTCGAGCCAGTCCTGGTTTTTGCCAACAATTGCATGCTGGAACTTGCAGTTTTGTTTTCCCCATTGTAAGGGTGGGCATACAAGTCCCAGCATGCAGTGTGGAAAAAACAGGACTGGCTCAAAGATTCCGCATGGATCAGGGAAACTTGCACTTATACGTTAGAAAGGGGGTTTGGTAAAGCACTCAGCCCCCCAAGAAGAATTCAACTTTGGTGATTGGTTTGGTATGGCCCAACAGGCTTGGTATGGGCCTCCTCACTAATGAGATCTTGTCTGGCAAAAGTGACATAATTAAGGAACCAGATAAGGTTGCCCATTGCCATCACTCATTCGTATTGGCTCTAGAACCCATGGCAACACCTATAATCACTCTTTCTCTCAATGCTTGCTTTTTTTTGCACTCAATAAAATCTCATTACCTTCAAGGGATACAAAGATATATGGTGCAAATCTGAAGTGTATTACCCACTTCTTAAAATGAATTGTGTGAATATGTTCCACTAATTTATCAATCCGATCTAAGAGACTACTCAAAAATAAAGCTTCCACTTGAACTACAATGCGTGTTGTTCATGTCAGTAGACTATTTCTATAACAGGCATCACGATAGAAATATTGACTGCGTAGTGGGTATATATGGGATATTATTAGTTCCCTTCATGAGTTTAATATACCTGCTGCTTCAGCCTATGACCTTGCTGTCCGAAATGCCGACCTGCATACATCTACATGCATCTACATGTACTACCTATGACAAAGAGAAGGCCACACATTCTCTGTGCAAAGGTAGCGACGCATAAAGTATACCAATGTTGGGAATACCATAACTGAGGTAGTAGCACTCTGTCCAAATGAAGTAATTTTCCTAACACAAACCAACTTCTTCACACTACAAATTAAACTTGAAGTAACACTACAGCTCTGCTGCACCACACTTACTTTAACACATGCATGCAGGTTACCTACCTAATGTTTAAAGCAAGTCTTATGAAGTAGTGGTGTAGTGGGTGTTAAGGTTTCATTCAAGGACTTTCATACTGCTTATGAATCAAGTGGCTGAAGGCACACTCGGTTAAGATATTTTTATTTCACCAGTGGCTGGTTTATTGCTGCTTTTAAGCCATTACTTTTCAGAAAGCACAGAACTATCTCATCGAGATGCAAAGGGGAGGAAATATTTATAACGCGCAGACCATCAGGCCCGGGGGCATCAGGGCGCAATATATATATATATACATATATATATATATATATATATATATATATATATATATATATATATATATATATATATATATATATATATATATATATTTTTTTTTTTTTTTTTTTTAAGTGCATTTTAAAGGTCTCAAGAGAAAAAGACCTTTATAGTGCTGTTTTTATGATCAAAAGAAAATCGGGCATTGCAAATCTGTCTATTTCTCTTGAGACCTTTAAAATGAGGTCTTTTCACATAGAACCGTTTCCGCATGAGGGTCACTTATTTAGTGCCCAGTCTTCATCAGGATTAAAGATTTACCTGGGAAGTCATCTGCCGGGGTTGTGGCATACCCTAATGCAGGGTATATATCTACTATTTGAAATTCTGAACATAACAACGGTAGTGGATGAAGATCCAAAAACCATATACAAACATGCAGTGGAGATTATAAAAGTCCCCTTCCTTCAGTATGGGATGTATTTGGGGAAATGAACGTTACGCCTGACAT
The DNA here is from genome assembly GCF_040938575.1 of Ambystoma mexicanum. Lineage (NCBI taxonomy): Eukaryota > Metazoa > Chordata > Amphibia > Caudata > Ambystomatidae > Ambystoma > Ambystoma mexicanum. The sequence goes on from NC_090928.1 coordinate 62,949,845, forward strand.
ACTGAGAAGGCATCAGGAAACATATTAAATATTTCTATAAAATCAAGATTTCCGTTCCGCTTTAGTGTATAATCCCTCCAGGTGTGCCCCCCTTCCCAGCAAGACCAGGTTTCTGTTCCCCCTGACCTTAATCCCCAGGAATGCCTCAATTGCGCTGTAGATCATGTCCCAAAACCTTACGATTTTCGGACACTCCCACCAGATGTAGTCCCAGGTTCCCTCCCCTCCACATTCCCTCCAGCACATCTTCGAGACCACGTCAAAACTCTTGTGGAGCCTCTCTGGGGTCAGGTGCCATTGCAAGAAACTTACGATTGATTTATTGTAGAGGGATAAAAAGAACAACCCAACCTAGAATACTCAACATATCAAGACAAATAAACTAACTTTGGTGCAACACAATTGGATCCAACTCTTTCTTTTTGAGACTACACAGAACTAGACAGCCTCAGTACCATAAGATCTAACATTACTGCCTCTGTATAACATTATCTAATTGGGATTCGCCAACACCTAGGGCCTCATTACGACCCAGGCGGTAAGTTACCGCCTGGGTCGTACCTTTACCACCATGGCGTAAACTATGTTTACGCCATGGTGGTTGGCGGACTTACCGCCCCATTCCGAGGTTGGCGGGGCGGTAAGTCCCCAATCCCCATTTACCCTTCCCCATTCCCATTTTTGCCCCATAGGGCATAATGGGAGTGGGGAAGGCGTTAATTACGCCACCGTAAATTACGGTGGCGTAATTAACAACAAGGTCCCTTAGCGCCATGGATTTTAACACCTGCTACAAGCAGGTGTTAAATCCTCCATGGCGCTAAGGGACCTCGGAATCAGGCGGTAAGGGTCGGCGCTGTTTACGCTGCCGTAAACCCCTTACCGCCTGGGTCGTAATGAGGCCCCTAGTCTAAGGCTGTAAATTGATTTTGGGGCCATTGCACCATCAGCTACACCTTCATTTCCTTTGTTTGTAAGGATCTGGACAGCTTGGGGATACGTGCCCAGAGTTTACGCCACTCTGCCTCCTCTATCTCCTGGCCCGTTGATTCCTCCCACCTATTCATGTATAGCCTTACCCCCGGCACCTCCCCTTGCTTTGCATGTGAGTATATGGCCCTCACTATATGGGTGTTCCCGGTTTCGGTCGTTAGGTACTTTTCGAATTGGGTCAAGGCTCTTGTCGCTCCTCTCCTGCTACTGGCAGGGGTACTCACCCCGGCGCAAACATTGAAGTCATAGGACACCCCCCTCCAACAACACGAGTTGGTGGGTAAGATGTGGAACTTTGCGGCACTCAAGTGGGTGACCTATTTGCTACAGGGGGATCACCAAGGCTTCTGGGTGGACTGGTCAAGGTTGATGGGATACCTTCAACAGAGGGCAAGAATGGCCTGGTGCCCAAGGAGAATGAGATTACTGAATCTAATCTAGAGGCTCAAGCGGTCACTTTAGGGGATTTATGGATTGAAAATGGAGACGAGACCATGGAGGGTCTGGGTAAGATGACAGAAATGGAAAGACTCGAAGCTGAAGCTGGGCCAAACCCGAGGGCAAGGGGGGATTAGAGGGGGGGAATTTGCTAATACTTTTTATTATCTGTTCAAAATTAATAAAAACATATTTCCAAAAAACAAGATTTCCACATATTTAGAAAGAAAAAAGGTGGGGTAACCTTTCTAATTTTGCTGTTGTGAAATGAAGGCTGTATTATCATTGTTCAACATGTGTGAGCTCCTGGCCAAATGCATGTTAACCGTATACCTTAGATAATCTGCCTCTAAACTCATGATCCATATGAACCCAGGCATCTGTTCTGATATTCCTATTATTTCTATCTCATTCTGCAGAGCTTCTGTAGATTGCATAAAGCATTCTACGCATCACTGCTCATTCTCACTGCTGATACTGATGGTGGGCCAGAACCCGTGTAAAAGTCGCTTTCTATGCACTTGCCATTCTGTAATCAACACCCCATTTAAGTAAACGTGTAATTACACATATCCCTCATCTCTATCACAATCCTCGCTGGGGCATTAAACATAGCCCTCACCTCTGTCACTTCTGGCTGGAGCATTAACATAGCCACCACCTCTATAAAACTCCTTACTGGGGAATTAGACATAGCCATAACCTGTATGTCACTGCTCATTGAAGCTCTTACAGTTCAGGTTCTTAACAGTCAGTCTTATAACCACTAATTACTGGCAGACGACTGTAAGGATTCCTGTGCTCAGTCTGTTCTGGTGTGTTGCCACCTCAGGTAGCTAGATTGACAAAACTACTAGAAGCACCCCATTCAATCATGCCCACCACCTCTATCACACATCTTGCTGAGGGTAACATTGTCTAAAAAGACTTCCTTTTAAGAGATTAGACTGCCACGGCAGACACTTCCAAGGATGCCCTGGCACATACACACACTGTGTGTCCACCCGAGGCCGACATTTTTTGAAAGCTCCTAGAAGCCTCTACAATTTGTATATTGCTGCTGTTAGCATAAATCATGCCTCTCTCGAGCTGCAAGTTCTTGCTGTGGTCTTCACTGCCTTTCCATCCACTTAGTGCTCTTCCCAAAGGCGACATTTCATAACTCTCATGCTCCAACCTATCACATTTGCCCGACCGCTTCACCTCTTTCTTGCCCACTGGAAAAGTTTTCATTGGGAACAAACTTTAACCCTTTCTCTCAGCATCCCTCCGTTCTCTTGAAAAAAAAAAATTATACATTGTTTTGGCAGTCCAGTTTCAGTTTTGCCTGCAGTCCAACATAATTTAGAAAAACTGTGCCGTTTTCTGACCATACCAATGCTCCCATATTGTGGCAAATATCTGTCTCGCTCTATAATGCAGGGAGCAGGCCCGACCCAATTACAGCAAAAACCCTGCCTGTTGGCCCTAATATTGTTAAATGTGGCTGTTTGCTCCCCAAAGTACCCTTTCCTTCTCACAGGGTACATTTCTTGCCTTCCAAAAGCATGTTCAGGGTCCTCCAAGGGGAACAACTACACTGCTCTGTTAATATCGTGGGAAGATCAATGGTGAGGACCACGTTATATGGAGACATCCTTACATAGCTATGCCCCAGGGGAGTACAAAGTCCATAAACCAAGTAGATCCTACGCATACTCACCCAAATAGGCTCAGGACACAGAGGAACGAGGTAATAGCCTCCAAAGAACAAAATGAACACGCCATCCCCAAACCGGTCACACACTTAAGAACAACGGCACCACGGATAGATCAAATTGTAATTGATCTGCCGCCCGAAGCTGCACCATTGGTGGAAGTTAGTACTGACGTCCCAACTTTGGCGGAAGGGGTGGAGGAGACACCAATCTCATTAAAGAACAACATCTCATACTCGTTTAACACCCACTTAACTAGTATGAAGATCAGTCCTCTGGGCATCTGCTAAACAGGAAGAGGGTGACTTTGTGATAGTTACAGTAGTAGCTCCTGTAATGGTGGATTATTTATTCTCTGCACTCAGCCCCCCTCGTTATAACACGAAGAGCATTAATAATGTGAGTAGATTCCTTCCCCTTGCTGCCTTCTAACACCTGCATACCAGTTTTCCAAGATCACAGTGGGTTGAGTGGGAGGTGGCTAGAGGAAGGGGAGGGGTAAGTCACCAACCTAGTATAGGTGCAAGTGGCGCCTGGATTGAGAGTGGGGCAGTTATTACCATTTTGAGACCTTGTCAAGTATTGAAGAATTGGACTGACTAGGGGCACCAGAGGCAAGAACTCAAAACCCATCGGGGTTAGAGACGGCCCCTCAGCCGGCTGGAGAAATGTCTGTGCATTCCCTGGAGAATGTGGTCAACATGTGGTCACACCAGTTGGAATATAGCGGGGGCTGTGTCCAAACTTGAGAGGATTGATGCAGTGTCATATATAATAATAATGTAGTATTTACATAGCAATACGAACCCTGAGGCATCTGAGCACTGCTTATTATTACCCACGGTGTGTGGTGCTCATTTATCGACCTCAGAAGGATGAAAGGCTGAGTTTGGCCCTGCTGGGATTCAAACCTGCATCAGCAGGCTCTGCACAGATGTCAAAGCGAGCGCTCTACTCGCTGTGCTATCAGACCGACAAAGGACATCATTTTCTTACAGGAAACCTGGACCATGGAACCTGTATTCCTGGACGGATTTGTCTCACTCTCAACCCCAGTATGCAAGAGTAAAAGAGGCTGCTGCTATGGGGGGGATGGCAAGTTTGATTAAATCATCCTTAAATTACCACATTGGGGTGAGGGAATTGAAATTGAATCTCTCCTGTATTCAATATGTCATTGTGACCCCTGAACAGGGGATAAACTGTTGTTCGTCAATTTTTATAATAGGAAAGAAAAGGGTTATCAGATAAACTACTATGTAATCCATGGTTATTGAATAGATGTGTAGCAAGCATCTTTCTCTCAGTATAAAGAAATGTCCAATTTGGGAAATTGGTTACACAAGAAAGATGGGTCAATCCAATGATGTGTTATTTTGAGATTAATTTCAAATGTATTTATGCCTAGATTCTACAGAGAGTAATATTCTACATTAATTTATTTTTCTTATACATATCTTTTTCATAGAATCACTACTTTGCCCCTGATGAAGAGTATTATCTTGAAATGCGCTGGGCTTGTCTTTCAACAAGAATAAAAAAAGATCTTGTGATAACAAGCTTATTGTCATTTTGAAATCTTTTTTACCTGTTAAGTGTAACAGTGAATTCAATTTCTTACCTTTGTTCAGAAATGTTGATATAAAGCCTCAAAAACATATTAGTCTGAATGATTCAGACCTCAGATAGTGTGCAGGGGACATGAGTTCCCAAATTGGGAACCCTTTCCTTTCCTACTTGGTTTTCAACCTAGATGTCAAGGTTGTTTGTTTCTCCTCTGCACCTCAAATTTATAATAATTATAATTGACCATCATAAGCCATTAGACTAGAATTAGAATACTATAAAACTACTAAGGTGTGCAGTTTGTTTTCCTCCATTTGCAACTTTTATAATAGTCCACATGTCTCAGAAGTCAATTGGCTCTGGGCACTAAAAGAGTTGCTCCAGTCTACTATTCTAGATGTATTGAACATGCATACGGTTTTCGTCTTGGGGGGACTTCAATGTGAAAATGGGCAATAGGATTCCAACTGACCTTGTTGATGTGGGTGAAGATTTTGCATATGGGATCGCCCACCCGCAGATGTCCAGGTGTATGCCAGGGGTTTACAAGTTAACATGTGGCTCACGGAATGGGGACTGCATTCTTTGAATGGACGCACACGCTCCAATGTCCCTGGCAAAATAACATTTGTTGACTATTGATAATCTTTGTATGCACGCACACCACTGGCACTTAATCGTGGATTTTATGATTGTACAGGAAATTGTCAGTGACCTTTTCCCTCTGAGGCTTGTGCTAAGACAAGATCGCCTCATTTGTCTGCTGTTGTCTTATCACAGTTGGATTTATGTGAAATTAATCCACACTGCAAATACAGGATAAAATGGGCAAAGTGTCACCCGATAGTGACCCAAAATAAAGTGGTGTTTACAAATTTGAATCACATCCTGTGCATTCTTGCTGAGGATATTTATTCAAATCAGATTTTTCTCTGGTCAGAAGAACTGTGCAGGTCTTTGAGAGAACAGTTCCAGCATGATTTTACACATAGTAAAAGGAGGTCGACCAGCTGGTTTCATGACTCATGCAGGATTGCGCAGAACAATCTAAAGGGGATTCTAAGAAATAAGGATGGCACCAGGGAGAAGTCATTAGGGCTAGGGCCAATTATAAAAGGTCAGTGGAACTTAGAAAGGATTTCTTGGAGAACGAAGCATGTGAAGAACTTCTCCTAGCCATCTCCAATAAAGACTCAGAGAAGTGCTGGGAATTTGTTGCAGGAGGCCCGCCCTACAAGAGAGTAGAAACCCACAGGGAAAAACTATGCGAGAGCAAAATCTTGGTCTGATCACTATATGCCCCTATTATAGGGTCAGGTATCTAGGTATGAGGGCGGAGATCAGTGCTCTTCAATACAGCTGACCTTGAAGGAGGTGTAGACCGCGGTTATGCAGCAATCAGACAACCGCGCCGCAGGCTCTGATGCAGTTCCTGCAGATTGATATAAGTTTGAACTATATAATTGTGGGTTCCACTCCTGACAATCTGTTTTAACTCCTATTTGGAAACAGAAGTATACCCACAAACTTGGAAAAGCGCAATTATTAAAAAAAAAGGGTGACACAGGAAGCCCTGTGGTCTGTAGGCCAATTTCGTTGCTGGTCAACTCCTTCAAGGTTTTTGGATGTGTTGTGTTGCAACATCTAGAGGATTGGATCTTGAATAGCCAAGTCCTTTCGGACATCCATATGGATTTAGGGGTGCATGCGATCAAGCATTTAATCTTTACCTGGTAGGGGCATCCTCTATTTTTGTAAAGGGCGAGTCCATCTATTTGGCCTTCATGGACCTGAGCACTGAATTTGATAAGGTGGATAGGGTGTTGTTATGGCAGATACTCAGCTCAATGGGTTGCCCGGCTGAGATGCTAAAAGTGTTACAATTGATTCACGAGGACATCAGGGCCGGTGTACATTTTGGGGAACAGGGGCACTGCACAGGCTACTTCTAGGTTATATTGGGAGTGCGCCAGGGCTGTGTCCTGGCCCCAGTGTTGTTTACTTTGTATATCCATGGCCAGTACGGGGCCTTGGTGGACTCTAAGGCAGACTATCCCCCGGTAGGTGCAAAAGCACTTCCAGTATTGACGTACACCGACGACACGGTTTTAATTGCCCCCACCCTAAAAAGCCTCTTCAGTAGCTAATAGATGCCTGCACTGATTTTATGTCTAACCTGAAGTTAACGGTTAACATTAGCAAATCAGCAGTGATGTGGGAGGGGTAAAAAGATCACAATGCGCAATATGGTAAGCGATGGTGCTATTATTCCACGGATGTCAACATTTGATTATTTAGATCTATGTTTTTCTGACAATTGGCGTGGTTTGGCCAATGTGCAGAAACAAAGTATGAGAATGAAACAGACACCGGGGGCATTTCTCGTTTTAGGAACATGTGTCAAGGCCAACCACTTCATTTATTATTAGAAGTGTATCAAGTACAAGCCAAAGTAGCAACTAATAATGGGGCAGCATTGTGGGGCAATGAAAGAGTAGCCTCTATCGAGGTAATTGAGAACAACTTTTTGAAAAAGTTACTGGGGCTCCCTAGTTCTGCCCCTAACTATGCTGTACACACAGAATTAGGCACATCCCATACTGGGAATGACAGGTACGAGGCACCACTGATGCACTGGCTTGGAATATGCTCAAATCCAAGAGCCATTTTGTCACATGATATCATTAAAAGCTTATTGTTAGGCTCCTCTTCGTGCAAAGTACCATTGCTGAATTGTATCTCGGTGCGCCTGAAACAGTTCAATGCTCCTAGTTTATAGTGTCCAGATGAACTGTTAACATTAGCTGAGTAGAACATGTATAAGAGGGCCTTTCGTTTTTTAATTTTTGGGTGCTCCCTTGATTCAAACATGCTACTCACGCAACCAGAAGTAATTCAGCCTTATTTGCTATACAGCAACAAATCTGCAGATCGCTGGGCATTGACCAGGGCCCGTTTTAATCTCCTGTGGTTGAGAGAAAACCTGAAGAACTGGTCGGGCCATGAGCAGCAGTCTGTGGTCTGCCCTGGCTGGAGTGCCGTAACAGAGGGCTGCTACACTTTTTCTTGCTCTGCCCCCTTTATGAGGACATTAGGGAAAGGACAATCACTCCATTGCTGAGAGAAGGCAATTTTAATCAATGTCGATCCACAGTTATTTTTCTGCTATGAGCAGAATCTGTAGTTGTTGCCTGGTCTTGTTTAGAATTTTTGAGAAGGGCATGGAACAGATGAAAACGCTTGGGGGGATGTCATTTTCAACTTATTTTCAAAGGATATTATTGTTCTTAATTTATGAGTGTGTTTACTGTGATTATGTACATTGTATTTTATTATTGAACTATGTATATTTACATTGCCTTGCATTGGTTTATGGATTATATTCGAATAAACTTCAATTTGATTGATTGATGATGACAGTAAAGGTGGGGATAAAAACAGAAGAGGGGTATTCTGTACATAACGCGGCCCCCTAATGGGTACAGGGATGTCAAAGGCTGCCAGGCGCGGTACCCTTGTAACGACGAGAAGGAGCTCAATTTCTACATCAAGTTGTTGAAAATGATATGTATTATGGGCCTGAGTCACATATGTATAACCTGGATGGTGGGAGAGTTATGGGTCAAAAGGTTCTCTGTTTTTCAAAGGAAGGCACAAAAAGGTTTCTTGGGGAGGCCATTTGAGGGATTAGTAACTGACATTAAAGCACTATCTGTGCGAGTGAGCTGAGCTGCTCTTCGGATAATGATATGCATCTAGCACCCAAAAGGAAAGCGGACTTATTTCACTCTGTTGTGCATTCTTGGGCTACCTGCAGCTGGGGAAATGGTTTATTCCTGCTGGTAACTTTGGAGAAGGGTGAAATTGACCAATGGGCATTTTCTTGTATGTGAAGGGAACCAAGTACATTTGGAGATTGAGTCAAGTTGGCAAAGGGGAATTTTGTTTTATGTGAAGGGAGCCGGGACGGGCTGCGTTCTGGTGTCTGTACCTGCAGGAATGCCCTGCAGGATTATGTGTGTTCCTGGGATTCAGGTGGTGAATGAACAGAGGTCCTATTCCGAATAGAGTGACAGAGCATTCGTCCAATCAGGTGTTGCCTGATTTAGCAATGTTGCGTGAACTCCGGACTGTATGACGAAACCCCACATTGCACTCTTTCTTTGGTCACCCAGTTTGGCTGTACAGCGTTTAAGTCAAAGCTACAGGCATGCCAAACTGTTGCAGTGTTGGGTGTGAGTGTGAAGGTTCCATGTGATAATGTCCCTGCAAAAATGTCAGCTGGCAAAAAAGACGCCAGAAAATGGCTGTTTATTGCAGGGGCATTATCACATTGAACATGCAGGGGACACCCCTGCAACTCCTAAAACCTTTTTTTTCAAGGGGAGTGGGGGAAACCCCCGCAACCGCCGCTCCCCTTCACCCCATATATATATGGTCACCATTTATAATGTCGCCACAGCCTTTTTCTGTCGACCATATGTATGGCGACCATATTACGGGAATAATATTACCGATACCGAAAACTTGTGCAATATTTCTATACATGTTATAAGCAAAAAGCACCAATTTAAAGAGTTTTGTCTTTTTGCAGGACACGTTTTTAATACAATGTAGGGAAAGGCGACATTTATTTATTTTTGTAGTTGGCCTTCCTTCCCAGAAACCACTCCCTTGGAACTGTTCAGCTAAAGGAATCATGTGAGAGCAGAGTGCAAAACCCAAACTCATTGGGCCTCATTACGAGGTTGGTCCCGTTCAATGTGGACTTACCGGTCTATTCTGACCTTTGCGGGACCGGTAAGTCCACATTGAAAAAGCCATTCCCCATTCTCATTTCAGCCCCCAAAGAGCTCAATGGGAAGGGGGAAGGTGCTAATAACGGTACCGAAAATTGCGGTACCGTTTTTAGCTCTGGAGTCCCTTAAAGGGTCCCTTCCATAACGCCTGGTAAAACCAGGCGTTAAGGAAGGGACCCGCTAAGGGACCTCGTAGTAGGGCGGTAAGGGATTACTGGCACCGGTGCCCTTACCTGTGCCGGTAATCCCTTACCGCCCATCTCGTAATGAGGCCCATTGTGTTCCATGTGCACCGTCTTAAACATTCCCGAGGACCAGCAAGCACACACTGGCAAGGCTCAGCTTCCAAGTCTGAAGGCCTGTCTCAGGAATTGAATCCATCAAAGTGATGAATTTGACACTTAGCGCGCATTCTTTGGCAGATTTTTCCAAAAACTTTGCACCACGTATGCACAAATACCCTCTGGTGTGTTTTTTTGGCTGAAGTTAAAGGGGGGTCCTTGCGATGAGCGGCTACACAGATGAAAGTTTCATATTTCCTCCCTCCACAGTAGGCTGAACCTGCAGCTGGGATTGCTTCCATGATAATACAGAGAATGTTAAATGATGTCCAGCATCTGATCAGAAGCCAGTGCAGGCAAGACATTGCAGGGAATTGCCTCTCCCTGGGCTGCCTCGGGCTCCAATCTCACAGATGTGCTCTGTGCAAATTACATCCTGCCACACAGATTTTTGGCAATACCTGTATGAAAATGAATATATCGGCAGAACAATCGCCAGGCAGCCTTTCATACCAATCTTAAATGTTGATAAAAATTGAACATAAAAAATGTATTTCGACTACAGTAACAAAATGAAAGCGTTTCACTAAATGATTACAATTTTGCTCGCCGGTTTTATCCGACCAATTGATCCCTATCTGTTGTTGATAGAAAAACAATGTTCATGAAATGAGGAAAGAAGACAAAACCTGCACTGCGGATTTCTCATTTTGTGACCTGTATAGACAAATGAGTCGTATTACATTCAGCATATGTCATACATTTAGGAAATTATGTGTGACAATCTTTCGAGGTAATGTACTTGTTAGGTTTACAATTATTTCAATGGAGTGGAATTGTGTTATAAAGTATTATTATTTTGCTTATTTATTTTGATCAAAATATTGAATGTAGCCCAAGAAGGGGCTGCGTGTTTGTTCCCAAAGGGAAAACCTAGAGCGAAAGACTCCGACACCAGGGTTGTGAATGCAATAGTTTATTACATTTAGTTTGTGTGTGTGTTTGTGTTTCAGTGTGTGGATAGACTGTTGCAGACACAAGAAAAAAAGAACAAAGGGACAGAACTCCCCTGCCCAAGGATGGGCTGGGAAGGGAAGAAAAGAATCTAGAGAAGATTTGAAAGGAAAAGACAGCTAGGAGACAGTTGGAGAAAAGAAGGGATGAAAAGGATAGAAGGAGAAATAACCAGAACCAGCAGGGAGAATAATATAAAGTACTGCCTCGGGAGAGCAGGGGGGGGCTGTGTCATGGCCCACAGTCCTTTATGGCACTGGGCTGCGTGATGGGGCGACCTGGCTCGATAACAAGGCTGTGGTGCCAGTCAGCCCACCCGGTGGCAAGACCATACAGGCCCATTAAGATCAAGGGGCTCAGGCAGCAGAGTAGGCTGTCTGGGCCCAAGATGGAGGTCCCCAGCCTGGGCTGCATGGGGAGGGGAGTGGCCCGAACCAGGCAGCCAGGTGAATAGAAGCCCTGAGTCGCTCGGTTATCGGGTCTCCTAGAGGGGGAGGTCCTGCGAGTGCACCGGTGAACATGTCAGCGTCCCCATAGCAACATGGATGCTGCCTGGACTGTAAATTATCCTGCGGGTGCAGCAGTGAGAATGACTGTCCGGGAACGCAATGATTTGAGCACCCGCTCCAGGCTATGGGGACAAACCTGAGGATATGAATGATGCCACTGGATGCATGGTGATGTGGGCAGCCACCCAGCCCAGAGTGATGCCCAAAGATACAGAATGGCCCAGGGCCATTGTGGCGACGTGGGTGGGCCATCTTCTCGAGTAGGGGGCTGCCAGGGAATTTTTTAGGAGCACAGACTATGCAGTGTGTGCAGATGGCCACACATGGTTAATTGTATAGTAAATACTAAGTAGGGAGTGTACATATTTATATCTAGTAGGGATGTCAAGTAGAGAGGGATATTATGGGGAAATGTTAAGTAGATTAGATGTTAAGAAGGTGGTCTGTATATTGGATATATAAGGTAGTTGGGGAAGGCTTTAGAGGCAAAAAAGATCCCAGAGTGAAGACAGTGAGGGGGGCGGCGGCCTGCCTGAGGCCCCCTAGGGAAGAGGGACCACCCTTGGAGGCCATCCTCTGGCCTCATGCTTTGGTGGGTGGTAACAGGTATAGGCAGGGGATATGTTCTGTCAGTCCCCCCTTTGAGTCTGTGACCCCTCAAAGAAGGATGGGTTGACATGGCTGATCTCCATTTAGTGGGTACTCATGCAAGGGGAGTTCTAGAAAGGGAATTGGGAATCAGACATGAGAGGTTAAGTGTTTTTTCCTAAATAAAGAAGGGTCCCCTTTGGAATCCCTATAAAATGCACCTTGGTGTCGCTGTCTGGTTAAATAAGTTAAGAACTCAGGGTGTAGCCCATGCCCGGTTAAACACAATTTTATTTTACAGATGCAGTGCCCCTCCCTATCCTGCTGGCTTGGTGGGTGGTCTCATGGGCACTGCCCCTAATCTGAGATAAGGGAGGTGCACGCCCTTGCCCTGCTCCAGGGCAAGAAATCAGGGGCTACATAATATGATACAAAGCTTGCCACAGGGGGCCGACTGAGTGCAAAGTGAAAGTCACAAATATGTAACACACACATTATAAAACTGGTAATTAACCAATGGGAAGCATCCTGCATGCTTCTGCCCAGCTCGGCAAATGTCTCTGCAAGTCTGACCACATAACATCCAAGCTTCGTGGGCTACACCTCCGTCCATACATCTCCTTCAAAGCCAGCCGCATCAGATCAAAAACTGTTACTTCTTCTTGGTAGTCAAAGACAGCCCCTGAAGTTAGTAAATATTAGAGCAGAAGAAATACAAGAAAAAAGAACTGGGAAACAAGCATCACTGATCTATGCCCACGACGTTGGACCCTCATAGCCACCAACATCAGACTTACTCCCATCCTCATGCAATTCAGAAAAATAAGAGCAGCCTCTTTCCGGGCACTGTCTTCACACCACTTGAAAAAAAAAACATTGAATCCATCCAGCCCCCTATCCCTCCTGATGACCACCCCTCATAGCCCTCCCAACATGTTATACCCCCACATCTCCCCTCAACTCTCCTACATATTCCCCACTAACTGTAAATGTGAACTGTACACACTCCATTACATGACATGCTGGTAACTATTTGTAAGGACAGCTTCCCTCTGCAACCATCACATGTATCCCTGCAGCTGTAAGCACATTGCTCCATTGATTCCTGAACCTTGGTTAAAGAAAAAAAAAGAACGAAAAAAAAAACAATAGTCATAGCATAAAAACATCTGCAACCAAAAAGGTTTTACTAAATTGTTGGAAACCAACTAAGCAAAACTAGTGACTACCCTGGGAATTCAGCAAACAGCATTGCTTCTGACAAGTTAGGAAGCAAGGAGCAAGATGTAAGGGTCGCCGGCATAGAGGTCCAGACATTGAAAACATGGCATGGGATTTCAGAGTGTGCAACATGTTAAGGACAGAGAGGGAACCATTATTGACCAAATAAGAAGACGGACTTCGTTGAAAACTTTTTGACATCAAGGAATCTCACTGGAATCTGATATGCTCGCTGAGGGGCAGACAGACAAATGGGCCTCATCACGAGTTTGGTGGTAATGCTACAATGTTTCTGCAGATTTACCACAAAAAAAGTTTACTGTGACTGCAACCTGCTCCAGCGGCTTTCCTGCCAGATTACGGGTCATTGTAAGGAAATGTTATGTTAATACCCATTTTCTGAGTCCATTGGACTCCATGGGGATTTTTGCAGTTTTACTGCGAGCTGTAATTCCACTGCAGTGAATCCACAGATTTTTTTAAGGTAAAGTGGAAGATTTACTTACAGCTGCAAACAGAAGGTCAATCCTGCACTTCCCCACCAAACTCTGCAGAGCTCATCTATGCTGGAAAGTGGCAGTAATGCCGATACTGCCATTTTATTGCACCATTTTCTCCCGTAACACTGCATTTATAATGAGGCACGACATCTGGAAGAAAGGGGGAGCTGGGATCAGAACACGTTTCATCATGAATCACGCAGGACGTAGAGTAACATGTGAATCTAACAAGTAAAAGTCATTTCGGCCGCACTACCCTCACAACATTGCTGCCATCTCCATGTCCACGCACAAGTGAACGAATAGTGGTGGGCAATGAACTAACGAGAAGGCTTTCTTTGGTCAGTGAAGGTGCAGCTGTAGTTGGGCAGCTGCGCTTTGTCATTAATGAAAATCTAGAATTTAGCAGCAAAGAGCACGAGCGGAGTCAACAATAACACTGGCTACATCAACTAGCTAGGAACGAATCACAGTTCCAGATGGTAATTCCTCCCCGGGAAAAAGATAAGTCATTTAGCGTTAGACGGTTTGCATTTAAGGCTCCCCCAGCCATCTCAACCTCCCTAACTAAGAGGCAATGCTGGGGCATTGAAATCAGCGTCACATGATACACAAACATACACAAAGATATGGTTTGTTTTCTTTCACCATACTGATGAATAGAGACACCACAACCAGCACATAGCTTCCTTAGTGGATGTAGTAAATTGTATTTATTTATTCGAATGCTTTGTAATGTTATCATGTATTTGCTTGTGGCAGTTCATGGCATTAATGTTCTGAAGTTTGGATCAGTGCACACAGGGATTTGCAGTCAGGTGTATGTGTTGCATTTCCACCTGTGGAGGTCTCGTGGTTCGGTTCTTGCCAGTCGACGGTGTTAGGTGCCATAATCAGTGAACAGGGAATGGATCCTTTTTTCGGGGGCATGGTTTAAAATCCAGGTCGTGTATTATGGAGCGGGGGTCTGCAACCTTTGGTCCTCAAAATGTTTGAACCACAAACCCAGCATAGTCAAAGGTGGAGGATCATGGGCGTGTTAGTCCAAAACATCTGGAGAGCAACCGGTTCACCTGTCACAGAGCACTGAAGGCATCTTTCCCTTTGAAGTCACATCCACTAAACGTAGCTACAGCGAAGAGGATGTTCTATACGCACCTTGAGAGTCTGTGTGACTAAACCACACGCTGGAGTCCACACCAAAAAAAGGGCTGCTTTTCATTGCCCAAATTGATGCAGTTTTCAGTGGGAGGTTTTGTGATTAAATCGGGGTTTCATCCCGCAAGCCTCTCTTGCCCCCCACTCCCTTCCCAACATGATCCAGCCAGGGACTAACACTAAAACCCCCGTAAATTGACTCCCTGTGCCCGTGGCATTAACACCAATCTGGCGTCACTACCCCCATCTACCACCATAGCCCCTGCTCACCCTCCCACACACTCTTGAACTATCTTGGAGGTTTCTTGCGCTCTGTGACATAAGTTAATATATCTGCCGTTTCCTTCAGTACCACGTGTCTGGGTTTATAAATGATGGGCTTGGATGTGCCATTAGTAAAAGGGGTGCCAATAGCTGCGCTGGGTTATGAAGAGAACACTGTGCTGAGAGCAAAGACCCCAGGTCCCATGCAAGGCATACTGCTGGCTGAATGAGGAAACCTGAAGGATCGTTCATTCTGAAACGTGCTCCTTTGAAACGGGTAAATACTTCTGCATATTTAGGTGCATTTTAAAAGAATGTGAGAGGATTTCAACATATGAATAAACAATCATCTAATATAAACAGAAGCTGTTCTGAGAATCTGTCGGGTCAAATTAGGGCTACTGTGTTATGTGGCTCAGAATTCAGGGCATTTGAGACTCCAAATAGACTGCAAAATGCAGCGGACTCTTTCTTCACACACATATTACTTCTTGCAGGATCCTCCCCTAATTTTAGAGCTGAAACAGGGATCTACCTCAGATAAATCCAAGAGGTCCCTCCTTTATTCTGGCATTCTGTGCGGAGCAACCAAAGGGCAGATTTACATTAATTAATCTTCATTAATGAATGCAATAGAGCAGGGATCTGCAACTTTTGGCTTTCCAGATATTTCAGACCAGAACTCTTATCACCCCAAGTCAGTAGACTTAATGGTGAGAGACCATGGGAGTTGTAGTCCAAAACATCTGGAGAGCTGCAGATTGCAGACACCTCTGGTAAACAATGTGCCAAGACATTCCATAACTGAGAACCAAAATATCTCCAATCAATTTATTTATGCAGTACTCGCATCCTGGCGATATAGTTAACGGGCAAAGTACATTTGCTAAAAAACATTTGAAAAAAATGTCAGAACAGAAGAGAAAACATTGAATTAAAGAAAAAGGGCAAAAGAGCACATTTTAATAGTAGTCATTGAAAGTTGCTTACAACAATATCTTTTCTGCGTACCGTACACAAAAGCTAGAGGCTGGCTCTCTAATTTTAGATTGCATTCCTTATCATTGGGCCAGAAACTAGCGCTGTGGTCATGTTCTAATAAGGACATTTGTTTGTGCTCTTTTTGTGTACAGTATGAGAAGGTTACAGTGCACTTTATTCTCTTCGACAATAAATTCCACTGCGATTATCTTTATACATTCCTACCTCTGAAAGCACTTTGTTTCTCTCAATGTTGCCCTGCATTTTTATATTTCCATACACTCCCCGATCCAGCTGTAACATGAACAATTCAGAAATATTTGAGGAAAGCTCTAAAAAGGCATCGGATATAGTTGTTATAAGTCCTCACTTTGTTAACATTGTAATTCATTAATATGTATTTATATTTAAAACTTACTGCAGTAGAGCTGTGAAATGAGGACCGCTGAGAGATTGTTTGTGTCATATCATGTCTTTATTAATTCTTTGATATTTAGGGTAGGCTGTGGACAAATGCCTATAGTTTCTAAGGCAGGGAACTAAAGATACATTAGGAATACACCTGTAAAACAGTGTCAAGGATGGGACAACAAAATGCGGGGATCTCCTGGTGCTGACTGCACCTCAGGACAGGAACTCCTTTCAACATTTAAGTTTTAGACCTAATCCTCTGAACTATGTCCTTCAATCTCGTAAGAAAAAAAAATTCGAAGATAATTGCCAGCATGCCAGTTCAACATCTTTTCTTAATGAGTGCCTTAATGAGTACCTTAAGCTACAACACAATATTTCCCATGTTTGTCCAACGAAAGTGTTCATAAACCCATGCTTTTAATGCCCATGCCTATTCTATAACCAAATGTACACACGGTGCTCCTTTGCATAGTCTTTTCCAGGGAGTGCTCATGGTTCTGCTCTCATCAGAGCGCTTTTGCTCTTTCCAAATAACTTCTACCAAGCCTCTCAGCAGCCTCTTGTCCACATTCCCTTTCAATGCAGGAGACTCTCAAATCCCTCTTGGTCTTTTCTCTTTTTCTTTTAACAAAAGTCAGCCTTTATGGTCTTTCCACATCCTCTCGTTATCAGTTCTTACTCCTTTTAGACCTTTCCATTGCCCTTGATTACTGATTACCAAAACATTTCATTTGGGTGCTATTCTCAGCCTATCGTTGTCAGCACCATTTGTGTAGGCTTCTCCCCAAGCTCAGATTGGAAGCAAATTGTTTAAGTCTTTCTGTGGTCTTTAATTCACAGTTTCATTCTCTTAAGTCTCCTCACAACCTTGGGATTCAGCACAGTTCTTCCCATCAAAAGTCTTTTAATTCTCTTCATGAACTCTGTTTCCTTACAGCTCTATCGGTGACTTTTGGTTCTCTGTACAGTTCTCTTGGCTCTCCTCGATCTCCGATTCTCTCACACTACTCTTTGGTTTCTGAAGTGTCTTTGGTTCTTTCACAATTCTCTTAGGTCTCTCTGGTACTCAAGACTCTCTCATGATTCTCTTTGGTGACTCTAGGACATCTGATTCTCGTACAGTTCTTGTAGGTCTTTCCAGGAATGCTGGTTCTCACATAATTCACTTAGTTTACTGTTTCTCTTGCAATTCTCTTAAGCCTCTCCACAACCTCGGGTTGCTCTGGTCTCTGCACAACCTCTGGTTCTCAACGCAATTCTCTGAAAAAGAGCAAATGCCCCACCCCCACCTCAAAAATGTCCCTTTAAGGCAATCATTATTATACCTCTCCTCCAAGGGGTTCTTAAGGAAGGACCCATTCTTCAGGCCTTCCTTATGGTCTCAGCACTCTTTGGTGGAACTTGTCTTTGGGTTCTCCTCACAATGCACACCTAGTCTGATGTATGGCATATTCTTTGGCATGTTCCTTGGCATAGCATGTTCTTTGACATTCATCTGCCATAGCATTTACTGCTCCACTGAGAGAAGGCAAACTCCCTCTTCCCAGGCAGATTTCTCTCCATGTATCCAGGCAGTGGTAGGTATCTGCTTCTTCCCAGTCTTCGCTCCTCTGACTTTCTCCAGCCTCTTTTACAGTCCTGGGCTGGTGGCTGTCTTTGTAAGTTGGCACAGGAATTGTGTTAGAACTGCCTGGTTTGTTTTAGGCTGCCTGATTGGTTTTGTTTGAAAGCTTGCCTCATTAGACTTCCTCTTCTGGCCTAGGCCTGTACTTACTTGGTATGCCCCTGGCTTTACGGTCAGCTCTGTGGCTTTGAATGTGAGTTGAATCATCTGTGCTGTTTTGGGACTACAGGTGAGAGTGTTTGTGGTTTCACAATGGACTGTCAGTCTGCATTCTCCATGCAAGTGGGTCCTTCATTTCCACCTGAATGCCCGCGCTTGGAGGGGTATCTTTGCTGAAGAAATGAACGTAATGTGCTTGTGCATTCGCAGATTGACTCACTTCTGCATTCGGTGTTCTGGGAAAATCTGCTGCTCACCTTTCCTCTGTCACTTGAGCTTGCTAAAGGTGTGTGGTTGGATTTAACTCTGTGTTTGAAATGCTAAAAATGACACATAGTTATGTTTTGTCATATCCCAATAAAAGAAAGGCGTGACACAGATGGACAATGATAATTTAACAATAGCGTGTAAAAATAATTGTACTCTTTATCGAACAAGGTTATATACTACAGATTGCAGATATTACTGAATTTAATCCTAGTTGCACACCAGTGCATGATAAATAAGCTATGTGTTGTTCATGGCGCCAGATATTTTCATGTGTACTTCAATTGTTGCTATTGGCATGTTAACCTTTGTTGTCATCTAACTGGTGGGCAGGTTAATGGGATTGTGATAATAGAGTGGCATTCTTCACATTGACATGGCAGACATGAGATGTTTTCCTCTTTTTTTATAATGTCATGATGTTATGTTATGTCAAGAAAACACTGCTCCAAGATCGGGTCATACACATTCACGTGGGTGGCTTTACGCTAGGCCAACACAGCACTGATGCAGGTTTGGCTCAAAGACACTCACATACCACATTTGGGTCATTCCAATCAAGCTGCAGATGTCAAGAAGACATCATTCCAAAGTGCAATTAGGAAGGTGATTACACAATAGTTAGAAGATCCTACGTGATCTGATGTGACACCAAATGAACAGTGATATCTTGGGGATAAATATTGCACAGAGTAATACATGCAAACTTGGGAGACTATAACAACAGAACAACAGTTGGTCCCTGTGTCTCCTGAAATAACACAGTCCATCTATAGCACCAACTAAGCTAACACTTCAACTGAAGTGATCTAACCCAACACATTCTCAGCTCAGCCAATTTTGTTGAACCATGCTCATGCTTCATTTGAACCATATTTACAAACCAATCCATCTTCCCAGCAGTAATATTAACAACAAAAGATACAATGCATTTCTGGAGGAAGTTTGAGGCGACAGGACCAGCTGTCAATGGTCTGAGATACAATTCCCTATCCAACTTCTAATGAAAAGGTGGGTGAGGGAGACTGCTGGGGACTGCTCTTTGTAGCCTCATTCTACACTTCTGACTCCAGACTTCCCTATAAAACCTTTGCTTATCTCTGTACACATCTTTCTACTTCTTTCTGTATTAAATTATTGTAGGGAAAATGGGGTTTCGAATTTCAGCAGGGGGAGAATGTAAGCAAACTCACACTCTCAGACCTCTTGCTGTCAGAGTCTGAGTTTGCTAACATTCTGCCCCTGCTGCTGGAACCTCATTTTCCAGCTCTGAATTTCAGCATGGGCAGAATGTTAGCAGACCCCGACTCTGACAGCAAGAGGTATGAGAGTCTGAGTTTGCTAACTTTCTGCCCCTGCTAAAATTCAGAGCCCCATAGTCCCTACATTATCCTTATCTATCCCTTTTTTCTATCTCAAGCTCTGGGAGACTTAAGGGTGATACGGCATGCTCATCTAGCTCGTTAGACCAATTAAGGCTGCACTCATATACTTTAAATCAACAAAACAATTACAAATTCAACAGACAAATGTGCTGCAATCATATTTCCACTATCCAAACTGTGTCTTTATCTTGAAAATGTACGTAGTATAGGTTTGGATGCTGAAAACAAAGCTGAAGATACAAAATATTGTTATCTCCATCCTGACACCACATATGGCATTAGGAAATACAAACAGGGAGACAATATGGACTTCAACGCCCTCCAACCCCAAGGATAGCAATGATCTTCAGGTCGTAAATGTGAAAGGACTAAATTATCCAAATGAAAGAAAATCCATGATTATTGGGCAAAATTAAAAGGAAACGTAATTTTACCACAGGCAAGTAGAATTGGGGGGAAAAGTATAACAACAATGAAAATAATCATGAAGAATCTTAGTTACTGAGCATTTTTAGAGTCCCCTAGATGTTTTACTTGTCCCCGCTCTATTTGTTTGGATCCCTTACCTATTGTTATGGTCATAGGAACCTCTACTGATGTTCCCCACCCACAGCAACCTTTCATTGCCAGGACAAGGTATATGGTCATTTGGTACCCCATATGATCCCTAGGACAGGGGCACCCCATTTTTACCCATGGATGATTATGTAACACTACAATGGTCTTGGGGAGTAGATTGGTGGCAGTTTTAGCTTCATCAGGGATGAAAGCCTATTTTCCCCGTTCGTTACCTAATGTAACTTTGTGGAAGCCATTAGGTACCAATGCATTTGTTTAAGTTGTGTTCTTGGACATTGTGCTAGTTCGGCTTCATTGGTCTGAGGAAAAGGCTAAGCAGGCTTATAATGGCTGTTGTGCACACGTGGGATCTCTGTGAACCCAGACAGCACCCTCAGAAGTGTTATGGCGAGTTTACAGTGGTCCTTTGCTCTGGTCATGGCCAGAACAAAGCCTATCAGGTGGGCGTCCATGATTAGTCAAATTTAGGGGTCAGCCTGATTGGCTGGCCGCCTCATCCTAGGTTTTTGGCCCTTTTTTGTGATAGATGAGCTGGCTTTTGGCCAGCCTCTGTCTGTGTTGTATGTTAGGTGAGATCCTGACCCCTTGCTCAATTATTTTGAATCTGAGTCGATAAGCAGTCTGACTTAACTACTGGATGATTCCGACACTGAAAAGCATGGCAGCCCATTTTGATGGGCAGATTGGCCTGTGTTAGGGTATTTTGCAGTATTTTTGTTGAGTCTGTTGGGCTAGTGTGGTATTTTACTGAGCCCCGAATATATAAGACTACCTGATGATCATATGCGGTAAGCCAAAATTGGACCCGGTGCACCCTAAATCATTATTTCATTACCATGCAGTATTTTATCTTCAACACCACTTTGGTGGTAACCCAGAATGTACTTATCAGGGCACCTGAAAAAAGTTATTCATGTATCGAGGGCACATAATAAACAGAGCGAGGCTGACTTACTTATTTTCTTTTTGTGCTTTATAAGGGATTAGAATGTATGCAAAGTACAAAGTAAATGTGTAATGCACTGAGTTTTTCTCATGACATCCCGTGTGACTCAAAACAGAACATAAACATAATCATTAACACATTTCACTTCTAAAGTACCCCCACAGTAAATAGCCTTGTCTGTACAATAGACTTCAAACACTGTTATTACGATAGATGGCCAGAACACTGCTATAACTGACCTTGAAATTCATCACTAATCTTGGAAGCTCATAAACCTTCTGTTATATCTGAATATTATTACATGAGTGGTAAAGACACATGAAAAATAGCTGTCTACGTTTAAAAATGTGAATGCACTTTTCTAGGTTGCAACAATTTGTAAAATGCACTTATCAAAAGCCCTTGAAATATAGCAATTGCTCTGCGCAGCACCTGAACATGAACTACCCACATTTGTTAATGTGAATGTAACACATAATTCCCCAGCCTGCAATTGCCTATAAAATGCATACACAGACAGCAGACAGAGACCTCAATTTTCACTATAATCAGACCAAGAATAATGTTTGATTCTCCGTGCCTCTGCAGAGAGAGGCCAGGACACGCTCCACTCGGACACGTGCCAATTTCTTTTCCCATCTGCCTGTATAGAGCACACACAGAACGTTTCTTATCTCATGTTCCTTGCCTCACGGCCTGAATGAACTCCACGAAGTCAGAAAATGCAGCATACCGATCCACAACCAGCAAGCCCGTGAGAGAGAGTGTTAGAGTGTCCCTCCCTCTGATAGACAGCTCTTTTTAAACTCTTTCTGTGACCTGTCCATGGATGTGTGTTTGCTCAAAGAAAGTATAAGGAATGACCGCCTCTGACAGTGATGTGAGGTGCCAATCAAAACCATCTCTCTTTCTTCAGTAACCTATCTACTAGAAAGTGCCAAAGAGCATGTGTTTAGCCTGTCACCTCTGCACATAGATTCAGGCAGCAAACGCATATCAATAAGCTACGAATCTCTGCATTGGTTTCCTGCAGAGCGAATATGAACAAATATGAACAATGGGGCAACTTTGAGCAACGTGGCATTCCACACCTCCAACTTGTCACGTCTTCCACAGGATACGTTTAATTCTTCACATTTATCCCATTTTTCAAGCACATTGCACAGCCTGTCCTGGTACTTCATAAAATGAGCCAACATTTTGCACGACAGTGCAATGGATTGAGCTGCCTTGAATATTAGCAGGGAACTGTTAGAGTTTAGGGGTGTTAGTAGGATTAGTTCATGTTAGCTTTATATTTCAATGCACTCAGTCCATATCACTGTGGTGTGGTGCAAAATGAAAACACAAGCTTTAATGCAGTGCCACATTCAAACCCTCCTTTTAGCTGGCATGTCCTCTGTGCATTCACAATAGTGACTAAGACCACATTCAGCCCAGAGTCTCACACCTAAACCTCGCCCTCCTTAAGTTAATATTCAGAGCCTCCTCTTTTCCTACATACTCCCCCATTTTGTTTATGCTGGGGACCAGACCGAAGAGTCACTGATGAAACAAAGTAATCTCGGCTTTAATTCTATACACATGTGTGATCCTAAGCATTTTTTTTATTCTAACTTCAATTTCAGTCTGTTATACACCAAATCATCAATTCATTCTTATAACATTAAACATCATGAACTTGGTAACCAAAAGTCTTCATATATTACATATCTTTGCACGTATATATATTTTTTGAGATTTTGTTTTTTTTAAAATGTATTTTCTTGATCACTTTTCTTGATTCTATCTTTTTCTTTTATTTTAGTGACCATTAATTGTATTTTTATTTCTTATACATTTTCTTTTTTTGAGATTTAATTTTTAATTCTTTGAATTTTTGTTGTGATGTTCTTTTCTATAAATAAATAATTAAATCATAGGAAACATTAAGTCCTTTTTGCTATCCAAAATAAAGAATGGTAATAGCGTCTATTCCATGTCCGGGTGGCTGCATCACTCGACTATGAAAATTAATCCGATGTTTCTGTGAGTGTTCCACCTTTGTGCGGATGACTTAAAATAAAATATGGTGTCACCATCTTTTCTCCCCTTCTTCAGGCCAGGTTTTTTTTCCTGAGGACTCCCATTCTGAGGTGGTCTCCTATCGAAATCCAGCTGCCTCGATCTCCCGGAGTGCTGGTGGGGAAGTGGTTAGTGTCTAAAACAAAAGAGAAATAGACCGATAAGAACCAAATACACCAATTTATTCATTTTCCCTTTCTTTTGGAGATCATATGAAATCAAAATGTGGATTATGCACATAAACTAGACATGCATGGAAAAAGCACAACTAGCGGGAAATAAACATATGGATTACAAATGGATATCATACCATATCTGTATCTCCTTGGATGTGTGATTGGGAGCAAATATACAGGTTATACATAACAAAATGCAATATGGAATTAATTTTTAACCAAAACAATAGAAGAAAATGATTCATTGACTGTGAGAATTCAACATTCTTTCAAAACCTACTATTATACATCAACCTGAGACACTTACCAATTTAACAAATGCCAACTTGGAACTCTTGACTTATTTTGTTTTTATTATCTTACACTCATATTCCATTTATATACTCACCCATTTTTCATCCCCCCTTTTTCAGACACATTTTAAAATGTATCCGCAGTTACTCACCTGATGTATCTCTCCTTTCACTCCTTTTTTTTACACTTCAACTTGATATTATTTTAAATATAATATCTACTTACCTAATGAGGTGAATCTCTTTGAGATATAAGTGCTTCATATTCAGGATATGACTACACTTATGACTCCCTACTAGTTTCTCCAATTTGTTCTAACCTCCTCACCTCATTCTTTGGGTGAAATGGTTTAATTTGGTTGACATGGACACATTGTTCCACAGTAAACTCTCCCTCTTTTATAGAGATTCTGTAAACTACAGGTGAACCCTAAATGGCCTGTGTCATGATGCGAAGAACTTTGCATTTTTGTGCTCACCTTTTGCAAAATCAAATTATATACCTGGTAGCCTATCTCATATTGCACGCTATTTCCAAATTCCACTTCACAAACGCAAAGGCATGTTGCAAGTGCTTTCTCAGCTCTTCCGCATATTTGTGGATTGTGGCTGCATTTACCAGGACCTGCTCATTGGTCCTGTAAAGCAAATGTTGTGGTAAAACCATTTTCCTAATTGTCAAAGTTTGTGTGGGCTGAGATTTGTTGATCTATAAGGTGGCAAACTTATACCCATTAGCACCAGAGGGAGTTGCAAATCCCAACTGGATCCTGCCTCAGCTACAAACTTTTTAACACATCAATAATTGACCTGTTACAAAATTCTACAACCCCCAGAAGAAGAGGGCTGGTATGAAATGTGCAACTTCCTCTTTACACCCAAATTTGCTAAATTTTTGTCAACACTGCACTAGTACAATGGCTTCCACGGTCTGATTCTATTCTTTGAGGTAAACCAAATCTTGAAAAATTTGATTGACTAGCAAAGTGGCTGCTGTTTGCACACTGCAGTCAGGGGCTGGGATACATTCCGCCCTTTTGGACATTAAATAAGTGCCAGTCAAAAAATACCAGTTTCCCTGTGCTGATCTTTGAATGGGCCGATGAAGTCTATTTGTAAATCATACCATGGGATTGTCAGATCTCTTTTCATTAATGGTGCCCTGTATTTTGGGGAAGTAGGTTGAAATTGTGCACACACCAGTCATCCCCTTTTATACGATTTTACATCCTGTGACATGTGTGGCCAAAAGGCATAATTTTTCAAAATGTCCAAAGTTTTCTGGGAACCTATGTGGCCTGCAGTTATGGTAACATGGGCATGATGTAACATCAATCCCCGAAATGCCAAAGGTACTACCAATTGGATTTGGCCTGACCAAGATTCTCGAATCATCAGTCCATCTTGTACGCGGATCCTATTTTTGTTATTTTAATAACACCCTCAGTTCTTCTTTCCCTTTGCAGTCTTCATCAGTTAATAGAGTTTGCTTTGCATCTAGCAAGTGGTGATAAAATTGGCCTAAAATAAGAACTTCTTTTTAGGCCTTAATCAAGTCTTGATCAGAAGTATCAAAGATCCACTGTGCTACAGACTGTTCAACTGTTCTCTGAGTTTTGAAGCGTGTTATTGCATCCACCTGGATATCACCCAGCAGGTGCTCTATAGGAAACAACTTCCCCATCACAGCTCCAATTTTGGCTAATTAATCTGCCTTGGCATTTCCTTCCTTGCCTTCCCCTGGTGTTTTAAGATGTACCTCAATCTTCATCCAATGGATTATCAGGTCATTTTCTGAGACAAGATTGTCTATGGCTTGGATAATTTTGCCATGTTTTAGTGCTTTCTTGTTATGTGTGAGCGTTCCTTTCAATTTCCAACTGGGTAGATATTCCACAAAACAAGTTTGTGCATAATCAGAATCAGTGACTAACACTATTTATTTACATTTATTTTCAACTGCTGTAGCTATTGCCTTATAAATGGCAGCCAGTTCTGCAACTTGACTGCTTTTGGGAGCTCAACCTCATGCTTACTCTCAGAATTCCATTGCATTTAATCCATAAATTCCCTATTCCTGCCACTAGTTCATTTTCAGAATGATCTCCACCGTGATTTGCACATCCATATTCATACATGGTTGGGAGATCCTTACATGTTTCTTCATTGAAAGCCTTGTGTGGGAATAGCTCAAATTAATTTAAATGTGTTTCTAATTCTGTGTCTTTAGGCACACAGACAGCTGCACAATCATTTAATTCTGCTAGCCCTTGAGCAGCTGGGCTATTTTTGGCATGTACATATCTTACTTCCACTAGGAATCACTGCAGAGCTAATGTCCATGAAGTCATTTTTGACTGGGCCATATTCCCTGATCTGGTCCTTTTATTTCGCAAGAATTGTAGAGGCTGGTGATTTGTTTCAACAATTACTTGATCTCCTTGAATTATGGGGTGGAAATGTTGCAATGCCCAGACAGCGGTCAAAAGTGCCTTTTCACATTGATTAAATTTGGTCTCTACCTGTGAAAATGCCTTGCTGACAAATGCACTGTTTTTGTTATTTGCATCATGTTTTTGTTATAGCACTGCTGACATACATTCATCTGTGAATCCTATTTCTACAAATAAATCCAGTTTTTTAAATCAGATATGCTAAACATGGCACTTTTATCAAAAAATATTTAACTTGGCCATTACCTCACTTTGTTCCTTGTTCCTTTTTCCATTTCCAGGGTACACCCAGTTTCAGCAATTTGGTCTAAGGCTGTTTAATTTCTGCATAATTTTCAATACATGTCCTGCTATAACTTGTCATTCCCAGCAAACTCTTTAAACCTTTTTAGGTTGGTGGGTTTTGAATCGCTTCCACATTTTTCTTTTGTGGGTATAACCCATTTCCTGTCACTTCATGGCCTAGAGAATTTACCCTTTTTCTACACCACTGTGCTTTCTGTAAAGATATGTTTGCCCCAGCCTTTTGTAATTGACAGATCACTTTCCTAATTTAATTGAAGTGACTTTTTAAATATATAAGTTATGGTTCCTCTCTCCGCTGCATCTGGGAACGCCTTGCTCAGGAAAATCTCAAATAGAATCCCACTATTGACATATTCAAAGAGGGTCTGGGACTATGCATATTGTAATTTGCCAAATGAAAATGCAGATAGATTGTGTATGTCTTCAGCTATTGGTACACAACTGTACCCTTCTGTGAGATGTAAAGTGGTAACCCACTTGGTGCCCACCATTAAATCAGGAACTTTCTATCTTTAACTGTGAACCAGCTGTATTTACACCATGTATTGTCTCTAGGTTACATCCAGATACCTTTAATAATTTGTGGAACAATTGTTTGTTACACCTGGACCAGAGACTTTGTTTGATCTACACAAATGGCCAAGTTCATACCTTCCTCTGATAATCTGGTATCTTCTGTTCAGCAATACCAGATGCAGTAGTTCAGAGTGATTACTTATTTTTCTTCTGTACCTTAGTAGTGAAACTTACCTCATGCAAGAGCTGCTCTGGGTGGCTGTCGATGATGTTTCGGTAGCTACCTTATGCAGGTTAAATATGTTGCAACCTTGTTTTCTCCACCTCTCGGGTAACATGATATGATATGATATGATATGATATGGCATTTTTAACGCGCCCATACACAAATGTTTCAAGGCGCGACATCTTAGCTTGATGAGTGAATATTTAATTTATGCTTAGTTCCCCTTCAGTACAATAATTTCTAACTTACCAACTGTACAGTTACAGTCATTGTATAGACCTTATCAGAGGCCATTTACAGTCATCATGTGTCATCTCATTTATCTCATAAATCATTCTGGTGTCAAAGAAACCGGCTAGTTTCATATACCCTTTACTTTGGGCAGCTTGTATTGTGTTGAGGTTGTTTATGAAGTCAAACATACATTAACTTATCACACCCCCCTCAGCATTCATTTCCACAAGAGTAAGTACTTGTCAAGCAAATTTGGAGCATGCAGTGTTTCTTCCTTTGGTGTAAGCAACTGTTGGTCCCTGATTGCAGAGTGTATGGTAGTGCAGAAGAGCAGCGCAGGGTAGCATTAGTTCAGCCTCTGCTTATGCTCTGCTTTTGCAGACGAACATGTTAGTGAGACTGTGCTGCATTCCTGTATTGGGGAGACTGCCAATGCAGCTACCGTTAGTGCTACATCTCCGTTCTCGATGGACTGTGTGTGGCAAGAGCAGAGGCATATTCAAATATACATACAGTGACACACAATGAATCAATATATATGTGGTAAATGTCCTATGTTATTGAGAGAACAATCTCTACACCCATGGCTTAGATTACAAGAAATGGAAACTCTATGCTACTGTACGCGGCTGTAGGCCACACTGATTTTGGATGGGATATGGTCAGTAGGGTGCTCAGTCTTGTATTCACCTGGTAAAACCTGTGGTAAGTCAGACTGAGGAGACGGAAAATAGGTTAGGTATTTATTAAACAAAATAGAATAAGGCCTATCCTGTCCCTACTCCTAGGTGTTCTTGACCCTATGTAAAGAAAACAAAAAAGGGGCTTGTCAGGATGACTCACAAGACAATTCAGTCTTCTGTACAAATTCTACTCTCATCTAAGTTCTCGCCCTACCACTAACCACGAATAATTAACATAAACTCAATCAGAAAGCTCTAGAAAGGGGATTGTCTCTCAAACCTTGGTGGAAATGGATGTTGTGTTTGCTTCAACTTTAATACCCAAAATCGATGGATTTACTCCAGCAAAATTACTGCCATTGGTATATCTGCCAAGATCCCTATGGAGTAATATGGACTCGAAAAGTGGGGACTAACACTGCCATACCATCACATGGAACTCTATGGCAAGTCCACAGGACTGACCTAAAGAAACGGTATCCGATTTTGGCAGTAATTCGGCATATTTACTACCAAAGTACAATCGAACTTGGACTGAAGCCCAATATGTTCCGTAGTGATACTTGAGGAGAGATCACTTCTAACATTGTGTACTCTGACTTTGCATCATGTGAAACAAGTGAAAGGTGCATAGGGATATGTACATTTGAATTCAACTGATATTACGAATACTAATAATCTTTCTTTTATTATGCAGTGCTTCATTCCAAACTCCTCCAATTACTACGCACTCTAATATCAGGTGAACGGCTGATGCCAAAGCCCACCTCCACAATTACACACACATACACACACACAAACTGTCTCTCTCTTTCTCTCTCTCTCTCTCTCTCTCTCTTTCTCTCTCTCTCTCTCTCTCTCTCTTTCTCTCTCTCTCTCTGTCTTTCTCTCTCTCTCTCTCTCTCTCTCTCACCTATTCACCAGGTCCCACAGACTGGGACATACAATGGGCATGAGCACCAATAAGAAAGTGGCCCACAATTGGTAAAAGGCTATTTCTAATTCTTTGTGGCACTACCTAAAGTGATGTTTTTAGTTAAAAAATAAGTTTTGCAAATAGTACCTTTTAAAGGACTGTTGCTCAGTAACATTGGTCATAATATCCAGCTGCTCAGTGAAATAACTCAACAAACTGGCCTACTTTTGCCCCCAAAACATGGCCAAAATAGTATGTTGGGCCGGCTGTAATGTTGTCTTCGTGGTCAGCAGCCAATGATTACAAGAGGAGAAGGTGTGGGAAGGCTACCTTTATTATGTCTGTTACACAAGAGAGTGAATCATATATTGGGGATGGAGAGTGGGAGTTGGTTAGGGTTAGCTTCATGCTTCATGCCTAGTGCCACACCAAAGTCTTGTGTCACAGATGGCAACAAAAGAAATGGCCCAAAATAGCAAAGGCGGTTCAAGAGTTTTTATTAACATGTTAAAGGGCCCACCCCCTCTCTCTCTCTCATTTACAGGCAACGCTTCCCTAGCCCAGATGTCCTTAACCTGAGGTTAATATGGGATTTGTGCCTTGCAGCCACTCTGCTTGATTCAGCCTTCTTTCATGCTCACTATCCCCGACCCCCCTCTTGTCCGATCTCGTCCCTTACTCTGTCCACTGTACTCTCCTGTTCTCCCTCCTACCTCCACTTCCTGTACCTCTGAAATCTATCACTCCTTCTGTGTCTTCCCTCCACCTTTTGATGTCACTACCTACCCTCTGTTGTTGTTTCTCTCTCCTACTTCACTACTATTCCCTCCTACCACTACTCCTCCTCCCCCTACTCCTATTCCTCCCTCTAACTACCATTCGTCAATCCAATTGGCACTCCACCACATTACCACCGCTCATACGGCTACTACTTCTTTCTCCTACTACTACTCCCCCTTCAACTACAACCTCCTCCCCCAACTACTACTACTTAAACACTTTCCATCCATTCAGTACCATGCTCTTCTCAGCCACTCCTTACACTGTCTCTAATAGCCACACTTGCCACACTTACATGCACACTCACACGACAGTACCACTTTCATTCACTAGCCAATTCCTCACCTTCTCCAAAGGTCACCTCCACTTTCAGCTTCTCCATTTTCCCTACTGCTGGTCTCTTGGTCTTCCTCCACCTCCTCATCTGACATCACCTGAAAAAACACAATTCCTGCTGCCTCTTTAAATACCCCTCCCATTCTTTGGGTTGGCTCTCTGTCCTTGTCCAATGTTTCTCTGTCTTCCCCACCCAGAACACTTTGTATTCAGCAAAGACTACAAAGAGGGGACTAAGCCCCATCCACTTTCTCTGTTCGGACCTGCTGCAGAACAACAATGGTGACCCAGGAGGCTGGAGGCTTGAGTTCATGTTTGTTGTTCTTTGCACTCTAGAAGTAAGTCCCATTGTTGGTGGGGGCTGTATGCCCTGTATTAGTCCCTGGTGGTCTTGGGTTGTTGGTAGTGGTTTGGTGTGTTTGCCGCAGCTGCATGCAGTGCCACCCAGCTTCCTGATCAGCTGCACAGTGGTGGTACATTGGCTCTCCTTTCTCTCTGGTGGTCTGTGTCCTCCGCTGGCAGATTGCAGAATCCTTGAGGGCTAATTACCTCTGTTCGGGTCCTGGTCTCCTGATGGTTGGTGTGCAAGGAAGAATCACTATTCCTCCTTGGATGCATCTTCCTGGTTCCCTTTTGAGATGTGATGACACTAGGAGAAATAATAAAACACCGACATCAGCATCTTATTGAGGAATGGCATGAGGCAAATGTGGACTGCTCCGAAATAGACAAGGAGCAGGAATGGAGGACTTCTCTGCTGCCATCATCCTCAGAGTTAGGACTGACTTCGGATTTATGCCAGGTAACCCTCCCCTAAACCCACCCGAGAGGGGTTCCCATCCCCTCTTGTCAAGGCCAAGGTACCACCCTCATTACATTTGTTCCTTCATGTGCCACTCGCACTTGAGTCTCTCAATGTGCCTTCAATGCGCCTTCACATTCTGCGTCATTGGACACGAGGCAGAGCATTGAGCACTGGATGTAGGATCTTTACATTCTTCCTATTCAGAAAAGATGCCACTAGTCCTTTGCTCAATGAACACATCTCAAAATATCAGTATCTGAACAAAAGCATTTTTGAACATGGGGGTCTAGATACTAAGTCAGCAAATCAGCGTGTTCACATCCCAGTGATATAGTGGCGAGCTTCCTGTGGTTTCTTGTTCCATGGATTTATAGACTTCGTCAGTGTCATTCCAATCACTGGTGTGCTCATTCTGATAATCATTATTCTGGTGCTGGTTGACTTCAGGTTCAGTGATTGTGTATTCCTGTTCCCTGCCCAGGGTTATTTATTTATGGATTTATTTATGGATTTGTAAAGCGCACCTGGTACCCAAAGGCTTACGGGCACTGACTCACATACATTGGACAGAGAACATAGAGGAACACCTGGAATGTGACAGTGCGAGCTGTCAGGGACTTGCTTGTTCTGGCTGGTATCAGATGTGACTTCCAGAGGGTGGGAGAAGTGGGATCCTGAAGGCTCATCACCTCATCCAATGAGCAATATTACACCCTCAAAAGTGTCCAAGAACCTTCAAACAGGGACATACAGAAACACACCATCTGGTTTAATCGACTTCTCAAAGGTCCCATTATCAGGGACCTCTTAAGCCACATCCTCTCAAGTCTCTGAGCCCACAAGATCACACGTCTCTAACTCCCAAACACCACAGGTAAAGCTAAACAATTGGAACCATTAATCCAGAGAAAGACTTTGCCATGCTTGCAATAAATAAGCATGGATCAGAACTGCACCACTTCTGACAATACAACTGCAGAGTTCACAGAAATGGAAGGTAGAAGTTCCCAAAACTCACCTTGTGTTCTAAATGAGGGAATGGAGTGACTGAATCCCGAGCAGTCATAAGGAGCTTCTGCAAAGAACCATGCACCAACTTCCTGCAGACACAGATTGCCACCAGCAGGTGAACACTTACAGGAGAGCTTCCAAGATGATAGCAAAGTAAAAAACCACCACTGAAGCTGCAGAACATTTTTCCAATTACCAACTTCAGATAGGCTTAATAAGAGAAATTCAGAGATCTGCTGGGAGATACACATTCCCCAGCCTTTAGACAAAACTATATTGAACCCTACCTCGCAGCATGGCTGACACAGAGATGGAGGCCCTTTAAGCAGACTAAAATGGGCTGGGCAAGCTGATTCATGTAGCAGCCACAGTAGAGTTAACAGCAGACTGGGAACAGGTGGAAAAGCTCCCCAGTGCTTCCTGCAGGAATAGGAAGTATGCCACTTGGATCAAGGTGGTTGAGTTGCTGGAGGAATGCATGAATATCCAACCCAGATACACAATTGTGATTGCTGCCAAAAGTACAGGAGTTGACCTTCCCAAGTGTCCAAGGTTGTGGTGGGACCTGATAAAGTGAATGCTGATAACCCACGTTGTTTTGAGACCTTTCCAGGTAAATGCTAATAATCCAGATCAGGATAGTACCAGACCAAGTGGTTTCTGAGAATTCAATTCCTGGTGAGAGACATATCAATGAATGTTGAGATGCTGTTCACGAAGAGTCCTAGTCAAGTGAATAACAAACTCCAGGTCATGTTGAGACCTATCCAGACGTCAAATGAAAATTACGAACCCAGGTCGAGATGAGACCTACCCTAGTGAAAGGCCTGAGTTTATGGTTATAGTGAGACATATTTAAATGCATTCCAAAAACCAAAGGTCATGGAGAGACTGGAAACCACGACACCCTGAGGCTTGTGGGAAAGCAGAAGCAAGAGAGGCTGCTAATTCAAGCTGGAAGATGAAGAGGCTTAAGCAGGGCCAGATGAGATGTTTGAAAAGCAAAGTACCTGGGTACAGTCTGAGGGACGGAAGTGAAAGCAGGAAGACCAAAGAGGGCCCAGGCTGTGAGTAAACCCTGAAGAGCCTTTCAGGGGAGGCTTCTTCCATGTATGTTTGAGACTAGGGATTAACTTTGTAAAGCATGAATTGTGAGCTCTTTTGTTGGTCTTGGCCAAGACTTTGGCACCTTCTGTATGACAAATGTGTACTCATTGCAAGGCTGCTAGCTTCAGTAGTCTTAGAATGTGCTTGGGCTACGGAATGCTTTAGAACATAGATTGTGGGTAAAAGGTTTTAATTACTAACAGACAATATACCACTCATAAATATGATAAGCCCAGAAAGGAACAAAGGCCTACACGCCATGTGCCCAGCCGGAGGAACTATCAGGCTGACTGCATGTGTAAGTGATTTCAATCCGGCACACACACCCAAGTCAATGCACAACTGAAGTCCTTATTTATTGTTGTCTAAAAGTTCTTTATTCTGAATGACATACCACTCATATCACGCCCCTCTCCTGGAACTGCCCCGGTCTCACTGAACCAGGAATCAGGCTGGTTTGCAAAGTTAAAATATTTATTTATGTATTTACAATTTAATCACACTATGTTTTAATGGGTACACAATAATCACCAATGGGGTGATGTAACACAGAATAATCTCTTTAATCCACAAGGAGTAATAGTGAGAAAAACAATTCAGCACAGAAATACTACTTTTGTGTGTGTGTTCAGATCAAATAGCACTGTGGTTAAAGGTTCCCCCTGCACACCGCTCAACTCCCCAATAGGCAATGTAAAGAGATAGGAGGAGAGAGCAGGTATTCAGGAACGGTACAGTTCAAACAGAAAATCAATCCCACTTTCCCCCAGCAAACACAAGAAAAAAACGGAATTGACTATCAAGCTGTCAGAATGGCTTTTAAAGTTATCTTAGTGTGGACTGGGCAAAAACACCAAATATGGTATAAATTTCTGAAATTACTATAAATTCTCATGGGAGCCGCTTTGGACAGTTGCACACAAACACAAGCAGTGATTTAATTTCAAGAAACAATTGTAAATCTTAAAATTCAAGTCGGAAGCAATCAAAAGCTGTTTTACACGTGTCAGAATTTCCCTAAATGAAAATTTGCAGCAAACTTTTTTTATTTTATTTATTTATTAATTATTTTATTTATTCATTCATTTACTTATTTATTTATCACTGCGCGATAATCGCGATAACGGGAGAACCGTATGGATTTGGGTTGTGGTTCAGATGCAATTGAAATATGTCGATGTTAGCTGCAAACAGAAGTTGAAATTGTGTTTCTAGCATAAAAACTGAGGAAGTTATGGACGTTTTAGTGGAGGGCGTTTTTTCGACATAGGCGCAAGAATGGGAAACAGGAATGCACTTTTAAAATGACAAAAGGATTTCTTACACTAGAGGATGACTATGAACAAAACGAATGCCCCACAGGAACACATCCGCTTGATCAGAATGACTGCCTGCTAAGGATTCACCTTCTTCAGATGGGAAAAGATCAGCGCAAAGATAGTTTTAGCAATACTATTACAGGAGGAAGATAGAATGGTTTGGCGAGAGTTCAGATAATTCAGAAGTACTCCTAACAATACATGTTCTGAATACAAGATAGAATGGGTTTAAGATAGGGATTGTCTATGGACAGTACATATGCTAGTGACACAGTTCTATCTATAGATACTCACTAGATATGTTTTTAAACAGAACCGTCAGGATTCTGGTCCATCTAGATTCTTGTCAGGGAACTGGATCTGGTTCTAGTACTGACAGCTGGGCACATCGGATTGGATCTGCAATCAGCAAGGCACTTGGTCACAGCACGGCACAGGACTGGACTGGATCGGCAATGCACTCTGGTCACAGCATGGCATTGAACTGGATTGGATCTGCCCTTCTTGGTTCTGATAATAATTATTTTAGCAGGCAAGCAGAATAGAGAGCCCGGCTGTATTTTGGTGCTTCCTCTTAGGTTTCTGGGGTTCTGGAATTTGAGGCCTAGATGAAATGGTTCAGCTATGCAATGGGTTTCTCCTTTGCCAAGTTTCTGGAGTCTGGAGCAAGGAAGATGTAGAGTTCAGCAGCAGGGTACTCTGCCAGTATCGGGATGGTGAGTAAATCTGTCTGTTCTTTTGAGTGGTGAGCTGTCTCTATTTATGCTCTGATAAAGGGGTGTGTGGACTGGTTTATCCTAAGCTTGCCCCTTTGACAGGTGATTAGGTCAGAGTCTCCTCTCTGCCTTGATAGGAGGAGAGCAACAGTGTGTCACCTTTATGGTGTAATTTTATGAGCCAGAGAATTCACCACTAGCCCCTTGAACACAAAATCTACTTTTGGCACCATACATATTTACGCATGTGCAACCTCTATAAGAATCACATATACAGATTACATATTTTATATAGCAGCTATCCCTCAAAACTCTGTAGCTGTGGGATCTTGTCTCAGCTTTTCACAGAATGTTTCCCTTTTCATCAGGAACACAATGTCCAATTTATAAGCAAATTTCTACAAGTGTGCGTGTTTAACATGGGCATAAGTGTATAAAGTTTCATATTTCTAGCAGAAACACATTTTGTGTAAAATCACATTTCTTGCCCTTTCTCTCCAGAACATGTCAGACGATTTTGCCGCCTCTTGAAACGTGCAGCCAAAATTTAGATTCACAAATCTGTTATTTTTATATTTTGTACAATTTTCACTGTCAAATTATAAGTCTTTTAAGAAAATGTTCTTTGTGAAGGTTCAGCCACAGATGGTTGTTTGTCTCCGCCTCTTTTTGTCTTCCTGCAGTTCAGAAGCAGTCTCCTCCCTGTTTGCTCTTGGCAGAGGTCATTTACGACTGTCCTCACACTCCGCATTTCCTTAGTAGCAGCTGTTCATTGTTCCCTTTTGCCTCTGTAGACCAAGTTCTTTCCAAACCCTATAATTACTGCTTGGGTTTGATTTCCTGGTGGGGGGGAAAGGCCATCCTTCTGTGGAGAAACCTGATATTCCATTTTGGTAGCTTTTAGCCAGGCTTGTTTTAATTGTTAATTCTGTTGCATTTTCCCTTAGCTTTAAATAGCAGCTAGAATTCTGATTCAAGATTTCAAACCATGGGATCAAAACACTTACAAGATGGTTTCTCTCAGTAACAGGCCTCTTAGATTGCAAACATTTGATTTCAGTTTATACATGTTTAAAGTTTAATCTGGCAGGCTCTTGACAGCTGTCATCTCAGCAGTCCACTGCTGCACAGAGATTTTTGAAATCCACAGACAGGCCACTTTTGCTGTGGAAATCCCTTTATGCTTTCAGCTTTTCGGGACCTTGCAAGTTCACAATTATTTCTTAAACTAAGTGAATTGTAGTACCCAGCAAGAATTTTGAATGTTTGAGGGTGTTTTGAACCGGCATTCTGCAGTCGCAACAACAATGAAAAAAGGATTTAAGGCAAGATTTGGGGGTTTCATTTGGCAACACTGCTTTTTCCTTCTGTACTCCATTTTTACTTGTTGTGGAGCCCAGTGACATATTCCAGGAGGGAGATTTCTGTTCCACCGCCGACAACATGCGTGGCAGATTGAGCAGTCATCTTTTTGTGCTTTGCAAAGTGCAATTTTCAGAGGTTTTGGCGTGCACAAGGGTTTCGCGGCCATTTTGTTATTTGTGGCACCCTCATAACTCAGTGTTGCAGCATAGCAGAGCAGAAGTGGGTTAAAACATCCCACAGAGCCCCCACTCACGACTTGAGTTTAACAGCCCGTCAAGGGGAAGTTGGGAGATTGGGATGTTTTTTCTTTCTTTGGTCCAGGTGGAGAAAGTTGTCTGCTTCTCCCATCAATGCTGGATCGACATGCTCTCCTCGCCGGTTCTGGATGGGAGTATGGAGCGATACTCTGGGCTCCTTGGGTCTTTCCTCCCAGTCCCAAGTGGTCCTCCTTGGTAATTAGAAATTCTTGGTTCCAATGCTATGAGACAGAACAGAGCATGGTTATGGAAATTTCCCCACTACTACTCATGTAGTGGGGCAGATGCATACATTGAAATACAATTTACAATATTCCCCACCTGTATTTACTAATGGTTTTAACAGTTGGATTCTTCTAGGTATCCGGGATGTCCCCCTCTGGGTTTCCGGTTGGCTCCTCTATTTGTCGCAAAGTATGCCTTAGATGGCAACTCTTCAGCTGGTTTATCTGGACCCACTTATCTTCCACCTCTGCCAAACTGCTCTTGGGGATGTGGATTTTGTAGGTGACTGGTGAGATTGTGTCTACAATTTCAAAAGGACCCCGCCAAGTTGGGAGGAATTTGCGCTGTTTGGCATGGTTCCTCTGGAAATTGTACAAGTAGACCCGGTCTCCTACTTGATATTCTTTTTTAGTTGTCTTAAGGTCATAGTGGGTCTTCATACTGTCTCTGCAGATCTTTCTAGATTCCGCTGATCATAGTCAAAAGTATGTTGAAGGTGTTTTCTCAGATTCTCAAAATACTCCTAGATGCCAACCTCACCATGACCAAGCACATTAACGCCCTCTCTTCATCTACCTCCTACACCGCAAAACTTATTGCTCTCAGTCGCCAATTCTTGACACCCACCAACTGTATCACGCTGGCAAGAGCTTTAATCTTATCCAGGCTCGACTACTGCAACGTACTCTACCTGGGTACCTCAAAAGCCAATCTAAACAAACTACAGCTTATTCAAAATAAAGCCCTTCGGGCGGCCCTTGGATTAAGGAAGTCAGATCACATCTCAAATATTAGAAGAAACCATCACTGGCTCCCCATCAAAGCCAGGGTCACATTCAAAGCCCTGTGCGTAACATTCAAATGCATCCACTCTTGTGTCCCCATCTACCTCAACCACGCCATCACCAAAAAAAGTATCAAAGAGGCCCCTCAGATCTAACAGTCAACTACTCCTAGCCATCCCCCGCTATAAGACAACCAAGGCAGGAGGCAGTAGTTTCCAATACCTCGCACCCACATATTGAAACACTCTTCCCCACCCCATCAAAAATGAGCAAACGTTCTCAGGCTTCAAGAAATCCCTGAAAACGTGGCTATTTAACCAAGACTAAAATCCCCTTCCATGCTTCAGGAAATATCACTGTACTGAAGCCCTGCATTAAATGTCTTCGTGTATGATTATTTTGTACTCACATGCACTGCGCCCGATTGGCAATTTCTAAGAAATGTTTTAACCAAGCTGTCTGTAACATCGCCTTGGTACCCAAGGGTTTGGGCGAGTAATAAATGCAATAAATAAATAAATAAATAAATAAATAAAATAAATACTCATGAGATGTCGAGGCATTTATCAAGGTCTGCTCTTGGGTTCTGTAGAGCAGATGCTGGGGTAGCACAATCCTTTGTCCAGTCATCAGCTTGAATGGAGACATTTTTGTTGCAGAAGAAGGGGTAGATCTGATGGCCATCAGGACAAGGGGTAATCGAATGTCCCAACTTGGCCCAGAATCTGCCACAACTTTTTTAATATGCTCACAATAGTTTTGTTGTATCTCTCAACTCTACCACTAGAGGCTGCCTGGTAGGCAATGT
Organism: Ambystoma mexicanum; assembly: GCF_040938575.1. NCBI lineage: Eukaryota > Metazoa > Chordata > Amphibia > Caudata > Ambystomatidae > Ambystoma > Ambystoma mexicanum. The sequence continues at coordinate 62,988,609 of NC_090928.1, forward strand.
GTAGTTTCCTTTTGACCCCAAGTATCTCCCACATCTTTGGCATCACTTCGCTAGTGAAGTGGCTTTCTCGGTTTGACTCAATCCTTTGGGGTAGTCCAAACACGAGAAGATGTGGTTGATCATCAGGGCAGCTGCTGTTTCTGCATTGCAATTTGGGGCCGAGAGACATTCCACCCATTTAGTGAACAAGCATGTTACAGTCAACATGTACTTGTTCCCCCAGAGGAGCGAATCACGGGCCCGATAAAATCGACTTGTAAATCTGACCAAGGCAGTGTCATCCCCCTCTTTTGGAGGGGAGCACGTTGTGTGAGTGATGTTGGCTGAAATTGTGCACACACAAGATACCCCTTCAAGTATTGGTTGAGGTCCTCCCCCATGTGTGGCCAGTATGCAACCTCTTGCAAAATTTCTAGTGTCGTATGAAACCCCTGATGACCGGCTGTGGCCGCATCATGGGCGTGACTTAGCATCAGGCTTCGGAATGATGTAGGGACCACCCACTGGTCATGGCCAGCTATGGATCTCCTTACCAGAAAACGTCTTGCATTCGGGACATTTTTGGACATTTCATCAACACTGTGAGGTCCTCTTTCCCTATGTAATCAGTATCCATCAGGGGAAAGTTCTCACGGTCCTCAATGTGTTGATAAAACTTACCAATTATTGGATCTCCTTTTTGAGCCATAATCACATCAGCATTTGGGGTCTCCTTACTCCATTGTGCAGTTGAGTGTTCATTGTGAGCATTTGTCTGGAACCTAGTGATAGCAGTGACCTGGATTTCCCCCAACATGGACTCGATCTCAAGTAGATCACCTTGGATGGCTCCGGTTTTGGCAAGCTGATCAGCTAGGTAATTTCCAGTTTTGTCTGGTCTCTCTACTTTAGAACGAACCTGGATCTTTTTCCAGTAGATGGTCATTCCATTCGAAGTGACCAGATCATCAATATTTTGTATTCATTTTCCATGTTTCAATGGTTTGTTATTAGCGCATAACATGCCTCTGGTTTTCCAGTTAACCAGGTGCTCCACGAACCTGTTCCGTACATAATCTGAATCAGTGATTATGACCAGTTTGTGGAGTTGGTGTTGGACAGCAGTGAGAATGGCTTGATGCACAGCCATCAGCTCTGCCACATGACTACTTCGGGGACCGATTTTGTACCCAGCGGAGGGTTATGGGGCATCATTCACCCATGCATTCCCTACGCCGGCCACAAGTTCCTTTTTCCCATTGTTGTCAACATGGTAGGAGCACCCATCCACATAGACAGTGAGCATTCCCTCACACTGGTCTTCTTCAGAGACTTTGTGTGGGGAATTAAGGTAGGCCTCCATGTTGTCCTTGATTTTAAGACTTTCGTCCTCGAGACAGTTTTCTCTGGCACAATCATGCAAGTCAGCCAGACCTTGCGCGAGGGGACTCTTCTTGTTTTGGCCATGTCTGACCTCCACAGGAAAGCCTTGCATTGACAGAATCCAGAAAGGAATTCCGGAATTACTCACATTTCCGGCCCGGATTCTGTCACTTTGAAGATATTGCAAAGGTTGGGGTGGAGTCTCCACTATGATGTGTTCCCCCCGGATAAACGGGCGGTAATTTTTCAATGCCCACACCATTGCCAGGAGTGCCTTCTCACAATCGTTGAATTTTTCCTCCACAGAGGATAAAGTCTTACTCTCATAGGAGATTACTTTATTGACCTTGTCATGCTTTTGATATAATACTGCAGTCAAGCATGTATTTGAGAACCCTGTCTCCAAGAACAACTCCTTGTTTTTGACAGGGTAAGCTAGGCAAGGCGCTTGTGAGAGGCTTCTTTTGAGTTGTCTTACTGCCTCTGCATGTTCTAGACCCCACTCCCACTTAACCCCCCCTCCAAAAGATAGATCAGGGGTCTTGTGATCTCTGCGTGGCCCTCAATGAACTTTCTGCTATAGTTAGTTAGTCCAAGGAGGCTCCTTAGTTCCCACAGAGTTGTGGGGTCTTTTATTTTCTTGAGGGCTTCTACTTTCCTTTCCTGGGAACAGAGACCCTGGGGAGTTATCTCATGCCCCAAGAAATTGACACGGGTTCTGCACCACTGTTCCTTTTGAAAAGAGAGTTTTGCTCCGGCAGCCCTCAACTGCATCAGAACATAATGGATCTCTGCTAAGTGTTCCTCCACAGTTGAGCTTTTGACTAGAACATCATCTACAGGTTACCCGTTTGACCGAGGTCGAGCCTGGCCTTATTTAGAAAGATGTTAAATTAATTGCCGGAGTTGATGTATTTGAAGGGAGTCCGGGTCCAAGTGTACTGCTGCCCCCCGAAGATAAAGGCCAGCTTGTATTGGTCCTCCCTACTGACAGGTACAGTCCAGTACCGATTGGTCAGGTCAATTGCAGTGAATACCTGTGACCCCTGGATCTGGGCCAGCCCTTGGTCAATGTAGGGAAGAGGCCATCGGGAAGTATGGACCCATTTGTTGAGCTCCCTTAGGTTGGCACAGAGTCTCCACTGGCCGTTAGGTTTCAAACTCCCCAGCACTGGATTATTGAAGGTGCTGTGGACTGGACGAATTATCCCACGGGACTCAAGGTTCTTAATTATTTCAGTAAGGACTCAATTGATGCGAGAGGCAAGCGATATTGCTTCACAAACACTGAAGTTATGCCAGGGTCCGTGGGAATTGTTGTTGTGTGGAAGTCGGTGCGACCACAGTCATATGAGTCCACCGCAAAGAGATCTTGAAAATCTAAGAAAACTTGTTTCAATTTTTGCTTTTACTCCAGAGTCTCGCAGTTGACTCTCTCTTCAACCATCTGCCTGAAGCCCGGAAAGACTTCTGGTTTGGCTATCTCAGCGGCCTCCTCCAGCTGGGTGGAGAAGTCCCTGGTAGGGTGTTGATTTGGACTGATGGCTTCAGGTGGGGAAGGTAGTCCTTGTGGACTTGGAAGATTACCTCATCCCTCCTGAAGTCACAGATCACATCTTCCTTACCATAAGGGCAGGAAGAGCACACCAGGAAAATCCCCCATGCCAGGTGAAGATCCTGTCTGGTGTTGTGTTATCGTCGCTATCACTGTCAAAACAGTCCTTGGGGATTGGTCCTAACAGTTTGTTACCTAAATCTATGGGAAAATGTCGGTCATCAACCACCATTCCAATAATGGTGCCTGCGCCCAGAGTGATACTCTTTAGGTCGCTGTCATCCACCTCTATTGGAATGTTGTTGTGTTCTATGGGTTTACCCCCAACCCTTGCTGTTGAAAATGGGCATTAAGATGGACATAGGCATCAGGATTTTTCAGTTTCTGTCCTCTTTTAATTTTTACTTCCAGTGAGAATTGTCGGGTACATTCTGGGATGGTGACTTCCTCTCCAATCTGAATTTCACCTGCATATGGCAGCAGTTGAGCTGACCGAAATTTTTTCTCTGGGTCATCAAAGTACATGGGATTACCTGCTAATCGGGACCAAGCTTTGAAGTGTATTAGGTCCAAACTAATGGCAAAGCGATTGAGAATGTCACTGCCTAAATAAAATGCAGCAGGGACATCTTGCACGACCCAACAATTATGGACTATGCTCTTGTTGCCTATGGAAATTTTGAGCATACACCTGCTAGGCAGGAGATGTTTGGAATTGGGTGTTTCCAGGTCCATTTCCCATTTCTCTAACAGTTTAAATGTGGCAATGGCTGGATCTTTTGGGAGTTTGCGGAACATGGCCTCGTTGATGAAGCTCTTACCGTTGTTCACACATACTCGGACGAGAACAGAGTCTTTCCCCTCATTTAACTGAATAGGGATGAACAACTGCTCTCCAATTTTCTGAATATCAGCCAAGCTTTGAGCTGATTTCTCATCTTTTTGGACTATAGGAATGGGCTTTTCTGATTGTGAATTTGTATAGAAATTCAGAGTACTTCTTTCCAGTGTGGAATGCCACCTTAGACTGGAAGGAAGGTTGATTTTCAGAAATAGAGAGGACTCCCCATCACCAGTGTGTTGTCCTACGGCAATTACTGTCACTTCTGGGATTTGATTATTCTGGAAGTGAAATTCAATTTGGTCAGGTTTTTGTTCAAACATGTGGCATGTGCCATTTAGACTAACATGGTTGACACTATGTTTAAATTTTATTGGTCGGTTAGTCTGGGTCCGGAGGACCATGTTTACACAATCTATGAGGGGAGACAATCTACGCAGGATGTCATTCCCTAGTAAACATGGTGTGCCCTCTGGAGTCACAACTATGACCGGGCGCTTCACCTTATGTCACCCAATTTTAATGTCTAAATCTGCAGTCTTCTCGACAGGAATTTCCTTCCTATTGAAGTTCTGAAGTTGTCCAGGAAGAGGGGTGAGAGGAATTTGGTATTTCTCCCCCCTTCCCGAATTCAGCTGATCAAATGTCCTGTTTGACAGAAGGGTAGCTTGGGATCTAGTGTCCACCAGTGCCAAAATTGTACATTGCCCCTGTATTTGGACCGGGGCATAAACTCTTCCCTCCTTTTCCTCAAGGGGGCAAAGATAATACACATTTCTGCCCAATTGGTGGGTTAATTTCTTTGCTTTGCATACTGACAGAGAGGTGATTTGGGCAGGATTCTGTTTGGGATCTTGGGAACCTGTAAGAAAAAGGTGACAGCTAGATATGGGGGAAGTTTTGGGGTCCCTGGTTCTGATTCTGGGCTGCCCCCCCCTTTTTGGAGGCAGTCACCAGGATGGGTTTGAACCAGGGGATTTTCGTGCTGGTCATTCTGCGTACTGATGATGGGCGGTTTTAACTCGGTCCCCACATCTACCCAGTCTGGATTTGGGTCCTTTGTGATCCTTTGGGACCCATTTTTCTTTGGGAGGAGTTCCCCCATCCCTGAAGGAGAAGATCCTTTTCCCAGAATCTTCTGAGGACCCCTCTCCTTCAAACTGGAAGATTTGCACCTCCTCCTCAAAATGGGGCTTTTTAGGCTCTTTATTTCTCCTCCCCACTCTCTGATCCTTGGGTTGCAGATTTTCGGGGGCAGGAGATTTTGGTTCCGGTTCCTGGGTTTCATGGGGCTTTTCACAAGTGGGGAAGGAAGCTTCCTCTAAGGCTTTACACCCCCCTTCCCCGTGTGCCTCCTCCGTGGGAACCGGCGGGGTGTCGGGGTTCTTCCCCCGTCATTGTTCTGTAGCACCAGACCCTGGATTTGAGGAATTCTGAGCCCTCATGCTCATCTGAGGGTTCTGTTGAGCCCTCAGCATGCGACCCAGATCCTGTGCCATGTTCTGGACCTGGCGCTCTAGTTGGGACACCCGCTCTGGCTGGTACGGGGTCCTCAGGTCTACCCTGGGTTGATCCCTGGAAGGGTAACTATCCCTTCTCACATAATACCCCTGATTAGGAAAGTTTGGGTACCCCTCCACACTTGGCCTCCCCTCTCCCGGATAGGGCTGTCTGGGCTTACGAAAGTGGGGAAAGAAAGAAGGGTTGTTTTGGGGGTTGAAGTTTGGCAGGTACCGGGGAAAGAAATTTGGTCCGGCATTTGGGGGATTACTGCTCTCCTGGGGAAAGTGAGGAGGGAAGTTTCCTGGGTTTCCAGGTGTCTGGTTGGATCCCCCCCTTGGACTGGAGGAGTCCACACATAACCCAGGGTGGGTCTATTTCCCTTGTAGCGTGGGCTGATGTAGTCAGGGGAGTTAGGGGTCCCATTTGTGGGGTTACCTCCCTGGCTCCCTGTTTGGGATTGACCCGAGGGCCTTCTGGGTTTGGGGTTGGTCGGATTCTGCACAGGAAGGTTTTTAGGCCCCCATCTCCAGATCTAAAATGGGGGCAATCTTCACCTCCACTACCTTAGCAGCAGCAGGGTTGTTGGTTGGCTTGGGGCTTTTCGTAATATTTTTACTTTCCACCGGCTTCTGTACTTCATAGATGCGCGTTGCTTGTTCAATGACCCAGTCTAGTGATCTTTTCTCATGAAAGTCCCTTACTAGCTGGGTCATAATGTACTTAGGTAGAGCATGAAAGAAGGTGTTCACAAATTCCTTACTGTCAGTGCACACCCTTCTAGTGGTCTGTGCAAAGGCACGTTTCAATTCCTGAAAAAATTCTTGTGGGGCCTGGTCTTCCCCACATTGTAAGTTGCAGGCTGCCGTGCAAGCCTCTTGGGGGTTCCTATGAATGGAAAAATGTTTCAGGATGGCTGCCTTATAGGTGGACCATCTGGAATGGTTCTGATCCTCCAGCCCCGCAAAGAAGCTGGAGTACGCAGGAGAAAATGTTCACTTTACATACTTAATACAGCTTTGGCTGTCCTTTAGATGGAAAGTCTTCATCATCTGCTCAAATAATTCAAGGTGCTCCCAAACCAAATATTTGGCATTTTTGTGGTTGGGCGTGATGACGTTCCTAATAGGTTTTATTTGCTTCAGGGGATCCTTAAGTAAAGCCCTCTTAACTTTGCTAGCCTTTTTAGTTCTGGTCACCCTGGTCCACTCATCCTCTGACTCAGAGGCACTGCTACCAGAGGTGGCTGTCTGATCTTCTAGACTCTCCCGGATTCTGCAAGCTTGGGAATGGCTGGCAGAATGTGGGGGCCTAGTCTCCAGGGATCTGTGGTGCTCAGAAGAGTCTTCTGACTCTTCCTTGCTCCGAGGATTGGTTGAGCCCCCACCCCCCACTGTCCTAGCCAGGAAGTGGTTTTTAGTATGCTCTTAGTGGGCCTAGTCTCGTGGAATTCCCCACCAAATTTCACTGTCTGATCTCTTGGTAAATTATATTTCTGAGGATCCATTTCTCTGATTCTCCCCTCACTGGAGCCTCACTGATCAGAGAAGATGGCCCTAGCACTTGGAAACCTGTACAGAGATGCCCGACCATCCATTTCTGGGAGGCGCTGACCTATTAGCCCCATATTTCCAATGGGGTTGAAGTCTACCATCCCCGTGGCCCTTGGTTCATGTGAGCCAGTGGACATGGGGGTGGCAGAGTCCATGGAATTGATTGGATTAAAGTCTCTGGCAAGGACAGGGTTCCTGAGGTTATGCTCAGGGGTTTCAATCTCCCATCTGACTTACAGGCCGATTCATGGAATTAATTTGCGCCGAAAATTCTGGCGCAGAGGTGCCAAAACGTGCGAATCGCAGTGCAAGTGCGAAAATCGCAGGGAAACCAGCGCACATCAATTCATGGAAGTCCTTGCGCGAGAAAAATATTGGATGTGCGCTGAAAAATTGCGCGGTGCACGCCAGCGCACAGGTCATCCAACGGCGTGCGCCACGGCCACAGCGAAATCGCACATAGCGCGGCGCACATAACAAAAGTAGGTGGAACACGGGGCGTAACACTCGGAATGGGGAATAACGCGTGAAAATATGGACGTCACGGGGGAAGTACAGGAGGCAAGTGCGCAGAACGCCCACATGCTCGTCAACAACTCGTATTCATGGAATCGAATAGGGCAAACCAGCGCACGGTCAAAGACGCGCTCAGGGCCAAACAAGTCCGCCACAAGAAAGCAGGAGGTAGCGTCCCTGCACCTGAAGTAAATGTGCGCCAAAATGTGCGCTAAAAAAAAGCACCTATATATAGCTATGATGAATGATCCATACTGTGGCCCTCTAGGAAAAATGAGGTGCAAAGGGGTACCGACAAACACGGACACCCGCTGTGTGAAAAATAGCGTGTGCGTGTATTTCGGGGTGCGCGGGAAGTTCCACACGCGATTGGCCTGGGTATGTGTATTTCGGGGTGCGTGGGAAGTTCCACACGCGATTGTCCGTGGTACGTGTATTTCAGGGTGCGCGTGAAGTTTCACACGCGATTTCAGCAGGGTACGTGTATTCCAAGGTGCGCGGGAAGTTTCACATGCAAATTTGCAGGGTATGTGTATTTCGGTGTGCGTGTGAAGTTCCACACGCGATTTCAGCAGGGTAAGTGTACTCCGGGTGCGTGGGAAATTCCACACGCGAATCCAGCAGCCTACATGTATTTTGGGGGTTCCCGGGGAGTACTACACGTGAATTGGCCGTGTGGGTCCTCCCAGGTGTTCCCTCTACACCCTCCATGGCCCCTGCAGGTGGTCCACACCACAGGGGACTACCCTGCACCCCTGCACATGTCCCGCAGGCAGCCCATCCACCATGGCCATGCCCCCCAGCCAACCCACATGTCACCTTGCACTACTGCCCACCAACACATGTCTCCCAGCACCCCCACCCCCCAGCATCCAGGGGCACCCTCCACCAGGCCCCCACTCATGTCTCCCACCCCCCCACCCCCAGCAGTCAGGGGCACCCTCCACCAGGCCCCCACTCATGTCCAACTCATGTCCCCCTGCACCCCCACCCCCCAGCACTGTGGGACACCATCCACCAGGCCCCCACTCATGTCTCCCAGCACCCCCACCCCCCAGCATCCAGGGGCACCCTCCACCAGGCCCCCACTCATGTCTCCCTGCACCCCCACCCCCAGCATCCAGGGGCACCCTCCACCAGGCCCCCACTCATGTCCAACTCATGTCCCCCTGGACCCCCACCCCCCAGCACTGTGGGGCACTTTCCACCAGGCTCCCACTCATGTCTCCCTGCACCCCAACCCCCCCAGCATCCAGGGGCACCCTCCACCAGGCCCCCACTCATGTCTCCCAGCACCCCCACCCCCCAGCATCCAGGGCCACCCTCCACCAGGCCCCCACTCATGTCCAACTCATGTCTCCCTGCACCCCCACCCCCAGCACAGTGGGGCACCCTCCACCAGGCCCCCACTCATGTCTCCCTGCACCCCCACCCCCCAGCATCCAGGGGCACCCTCCACAAGGCCCCCACTCATGTCTCCCACCCCCCTGTCCGCCAGCAGTCAGGGGCACCCTCCACCAGGCCCCCACTCATGTCTCCCTGCACCCCCGGCCCCCAGCATCCAGGGGGACCCTCCACCAGGCCCCCACTCATGTCTCCCAGCACCCCCAGCCCCCAGCAGTCAGGGGCACCCACCACCAGGTCCCCACTCATGTCTAACCCAGCAGTCAGGGGCACCCTCCACAAGGCCCCCACTCATGTCTCCCAGCACCCCAACCCCCCAGCAGTCAGGGGCACCCTCCACCAGGCCCCCACTCATGTCTCCCACCCCCCACCCCCCAGCAGTCAGGGGCACCCTCCACCAGGCCCCCACTCTTGTCTCCCTGCACCCCCACCCCCAGCATCCAGGGGCACCCTCCACCAGGCCCCCACTCAGTTCCAACTCATGTCTCCCTGCACCCCCACCCCCAAGCACTGTGGGGCACCCTCCACCAGGCCCCCACTCATGTCTCACACCCCCCACCCCCCAGCAGTCAGGGGCACCCTCCACCAGGCAACCACTCATGTCTCCCTGCATCCCCACCCCCCAGCATCCAGGGGCACCCTCCACCAGGCCCAAACTCATGTCTCCCTGCACCCCCACCCCCCAGCATCCAGGGGCATCCTCCACCAGGCCCCCACTCATGTCTCCCTGCACCCCCACCCCCCAGCATCCAGGAGCACCCTCCACCAGGCCCCCACTCATGTCTCCCACCCCACACCCCCCAGCAGTCAGGGGCACCCTCCACCAGGCCCCCATTCATGTCTCCCAGCACCCCCACCCCCCACCAGGCCACCATTCATGTCTCCCACCCCCCCACCCCCCAGCAGTCAGGGGCACCCTCCACTAGGCCCCCACTCATGGCTCCCTGCACCCCCACCCCCAGCATCCAGGGGCACCCTCCACCAGGCCCCCACTCAGTTCCAACTCATGTCTCCCTGCACCCCCACCCCCCAGCACTGTGGGGCACCCTCCACCAGGCCCCCACTCATGTCTCCCACCCCCCCACCCCCCAGCAGTCAGGGGCACCCTCCACCAGGCAACCACTCATGTCTCCCTGCATCCCCACCCCCCAGCATCCAGGGGCACCCTCCACCAGGCCCCAACTCATGTCTCCCTGCACCCCCACCCCCAGCATCCAGGGGCACCCTCCACCAGGCCCCCACTCATGTCTCCTACCCCCCCACCCCCCAGCAGTCAGCGGCACCCTCCACCAGGCCCCCACTCATGTCTCCCTGCACCCCTACCCCCCAGCATCCAGGGCCACCCTCCACCAGGCCCCCACTCATGTCTCCCAGCACCCCCACCCCCCAGCAGTCAGGGGCACCCTCCACCAGGCCCCCACTCATGTCTCCCAACCCCCTACCCCCCAGCAGTCAGGGGCACCCTCCACCAGGCCCCCACTCATGTCTCCCACCCCCCACCGCCCAGCAGTCAGGGGCACCCTCCACCAGGCCCCCACTCATGTCTCCCTAAACCCCCACCCCCCAGCATCCAGGGGCACCCTCCACCAGGCCCCCACTCATGTCCAACCCATGTCTCCCTGCACCCCCACCCCCCAGCCCTGTGGGGCACCCTCCACCAGGCCCCCACTCATGTCTCCCACCCCCCACCCCCCAGCAGTCAGGGGCACCCCCCACCAGGCCCCCACTCATGTCCAACTCATGTCTCCCTGCACTCCCACCCCCCAGAACTGTGGGGCACCCGCCACCAGGCCCCCACTCATGTCTCCCACCCCCCCAACCCCCCAGCAGTCAGGGGCACCCTCCACCAGGCAACCACTCATGTCTCCCTGCACCCCCACCCCCCAGCATCCAGGGGCACCCTCCACCAGGCCCCCACTCATGTCTCCCAGCACCCCCACCCCAAGCAGTCAGGGGCACCCTCCACCAGGCCCCCACTCATGTCTCCCACCCCCCCACCCCCCAGCAGTCAGGGGCACCCTCCACCAAGCCCCCACTCATGTCTCCCTGCACCCCCACCCCCCAGCATCCAGGGGCACCCTCCACCAGGTCCCAACTCATGTCTCCCTGCACCCCTACCCCCCAGCATCTAGGGGCACCCTCCACCAGGCCCCCACTCATGTCCCCTACCCCCCACACCCCAGCAGTCAGGGGCACCCTCCACCAGGCCCCCACTCATGTCTCCCTGCACCCCCACCCCCCAGCATCCAGGGGCACCCTCCACCAGGCCCCCACTCATGTCTCCCACCCCTCCCCACCCCCCAGCAGTCAGGGGCACCCTCCACCAGGCCCCCACTCATGTCTCCCACCCCCCCACCTCCCAGCAGTCAGGGGTACCCTCCACCAGGCCCCCATTCATGTCTCCCTGCACCCCCGCCCCCCAGCATCCAGGGGCACCCTCCACCAGGCCCCCACTCATGTCTCCCTGCACCCCCACACCCCAGCACTCAGGGGCACCCTTCACCAGGCCCCCACTCATGTCTCCCATCCCCCCAACCCCCAGCAGTCAGGAGCACCCTCCACCAGGCCCCCACTCATGTCTCCCTGCCCCCCCACCCCCCAGCATCCAGGGGCACCCTCCACCAGGCCCCCACTTATGTCTCCCTGCACCCCCAGCCCCCAGCAGTGCGATTGGCCTGGGTACGTGTATTTCAGGGGTGCGTGGGTAGTCTTACACGCGATTTCATCAGGGTACGTGTATTACGGGTCCGCGTGAACTTCCACACGCGATATCAGCAAGGTACGTGTATTACGGGTCCGCGTGAACTTCCACATGCGATATCAACAGGGTACGTGTATTACGGGTCCGCGTGAACTTCCACACGCGATATCAGCAGGGTACGTGTATTACGGGGTTCACGTGAACTTCCACACGCGACTGGGCCTGGGAGAGTGGGGTACGTGTGTTCCTGGGGTGGGCGGGAATATTTACACGCGACTGGGCCTGGGAGAGCGTGTTACGTGTATTCCTGGGGTGGCCGGGAAGATTTACATGGTCGCCTACAACGAACCAAAAAAAGGTGCAATTCGGAAACACGTACGCCAGCATGAAGCAGACGCACGTCCCGCGCAGCATAAAAGTGTGCGCAAACAACAAACAAGCTCAGACGCCAGGATGAATATACCGTTCCTAGCAGTAGTGGCCGTGGGATACCGCAGGAGGAGGAGGAGGAGGATAGTCAGGGCCAGAATCTTTACACCCAGAACCAGCCTTTTTGGTATGCCTGATGACCAGGTGTATGGGAGGTACAGGTTTGACCTCACATAATACTCGACCTGGTCAGTGAGTGGGAGGATGACCTCACATCCATCACCCTGTGCTCCCAAGCACTCAGCCCCCTGGAGAAGGTCCTCAATGTACTGCACTTCTTGGCTACCGGATCATTTCAGCAGACAAGTGCCATAGTGCGGGGTGTGTCACAGGCCACGAAGTCACGGTGCCTACACCAGGTGTAGGCCATCATCACTGCACGCCCATCAGTCCGCAGGCACATATACCTGCCCAGAAAACCTGCAGAAAGGCAGGCTGTCAGCCAGGATTTCTACAGGGTGGCACAATTCGCCAAAGTGCTAGGTGCCATTGACTCCACCCATGTGGCTCTATGTCCCCCCAGGGCATGTGAGCACATCTATAGAAACCGCAAGCACTGGCATTCCATCAACGTCCAGGTAGTATGTAATGCCAAGGGAATCATCACCTCAGTATATGCCAACTATTCAGGGTCCACACACGACAGCTTCATTTACAGGATGTCAACCCTAAATCGGGACATGGAAGCTGGGCGGCATGGCGATGCATGGCTGCTTGGTGAGTATAAATGCCACAGCACACGCATGCATGACAGATACAGAGTAATGTCACTACCCCACTAATGATCCCCATCACCACCTCCCCAGTGGACAGTGCCTACCCTCTGAGCACCCACATGATGACGCCAATTCGGAACCCCATCACGCCTCCCGAGGTAAGATACAACACAGCCCATATGGCAACCCGGGGCATAGTGGAGCGCACATTCGGAGTGCTCAAGTCACGCTTTCGCTCCCTTGACCGTTCTGGCGGACAGCTGTTATACGCTTCCCCAGTAGTGTCCAGGATCGTAGTGGCAGCATGTGTCCTGCACAATGTTGCAACACGCCGGGGCCTGGCTGTGGACATGGTGGTGCCCCCACATCCCCAACCACATGCACGCCTGCTGAGCATGGGAGGGGAAAGGGCACGGGGAGAGGCAGCCCGTACGCAGCTGTTGGCTAATTACTTCACATAGAAATCACACCCCTGTGGAGTGCACACAGCCCTGGCACATACCATCTAACAATCAATGATGACTCAATCTGACAATTCTGATGAATTAAGGGACAGTCAACTGTCAGAACCATAGCAGCCTGAGATTGTTCACCTGGAAGTGTCACAATGTGTGCATCCCTACCTACACAAACACCACCAATGCAGTGTCATCAAAAGACACACTTCTATGCAGCAAAAATGAATACCCACTTGCAAAATACAACATGTGAACAGTGCCATGTCACCCAACCCCTCCCCGGCACTGCCACACAACACACCATGGCATGTCATGCTATGTGTGAGCAAACAAATTAATCCCCACAACATGACACAAGTGTCACAAAGTACAGTGTCCCTAATGGAAACTGGCCACACATGAAATGCTCACAGTAATGCAGGACCAACAACACACATTACCAAATATTTACCAATAATACTAATCACCTACACAACCTCCAACCTACCATAAACATGACAGTACGGATTTAAAAAATTGGTAGTCTCACTACCTGATAATGCCAGCACTTTGACCACTTCCAACTGTACAGTGTTAGCACCACGCAAAAGTGTAGGTGCACTGCTTACATCATGGACTCCATTTCCAAAGTAGACCGCCTTGTGAAGACATGAGGAATGGACCTGCAAATTAGGAGGATGAGATGGATGCAGAGGCACATATCAATACACCATGCAGTGTACAATACAACAACAATATGCACTAGGAATGTATACACAGTATTGACTACAGATTGCCCACACATCAAATGGGAGTCCAACATCACTGTGTAAGTCAATGTCACTTGGGCACACGCTTCGCCAGCCGATGGAAACGGGAAGCAGGAGGGGTGTGTGTCACACAAACCCAAGCATCTAACCCAAATTCAGGACAAGCCTGCATGTGCCCAGCCACAATACAGCGTATGCCCACGGGAGCCACACAAGGCAACACACTGCAAAAAAAAATCAAAAATCAAAAATCAAAAATCAAAAATGGCCATGTATGGGCCAGGGGGGTGGGGGAGTCCACCCAGGAGGTCCGAGGACAGGGTGCACACTAAAACCCACCTGTGTGGATCTTGGGAGAAAAAAAACACCTCCATGGGCTCATGGCCTGCACGGTTACCCTATTGTGAGAGAATCGCTGCTGTCGCTCTCCTCACCCTCTGCAGCTGCATCAGGAGGTGATGGCACTATGGGAGGCAGCCCACGCAATGCCCTAGTCTGGTCCTCCATGGCAGCAAGCATGCGGGTTTGGAAGGTCTGGTTCTGGAGGATAATCGTGCGGAGGTCCCCATGCAACAACTCACGGGATGCCCAGACCTCCTCCCTGGTTGCCTGCATCTCAGCTGAGAGCGTACGTGTGAGCTGCTCAAGCTGCTGTTCTGTCCTTGTGTCAGTTCAAGCCTCAAGCTCAACAAGAGTCACCCTGAGCTGACGGAGTTCCACCTTCAGGGCTTCCTTGTGGCCCTGGGACTCAATAGAAATGGCTTCCCGCAAAGTCTCCAGTGCCGCCCGTCTGTCCCTGTTGGACGCCAACATATCCTCCCTGTGTGACTGGCAAATGGAGTCTGTTGCCTGCTGTAGTTGTTCCATCAGCCTTTCTTGGGGTACAATGGAAGTGGCCACCCTATCCATGGCCTGAGCCATCATCTCAGATGATGCTGCCTGTTGGTTTGCCATACCGTATATGGATTGCTCCCATGCGTTATTGCCAGGTGGCGTACGGCCACTGCGTCGGCGGGCACCACACCTGTCTGGGGCAAGGCAAACTGCGCCTTGCTGTGCCGGCACTGCCTGAGGCTGCAGGACTGCATTCCCCCTCTGATCTGCTGGCCCAGGAACAGGATCAGATGTTGCGGAGTGTGACTCTGCATCCGTAACCACCAAAGGTGTACCTACCAACACTGACATCCCCATTGAGGGTTCTACCCCTGATGTAGGTGGGTTGGACAGTACAGAATCCCTCCCAGAAACACTTACCTGCGACCGCACATAGGTCTCATCATCCGAATCGACACCTGAATAGAGCTCGGGGGAGGTGCACCCAGAGACACCCATTGAGATAATGGCCTGCAGCAAGTGTGGGTTCTCGCCCACCACCACATCATGTCCCTCATTGGGCCGTCGGGCCTGAGACCCCTCCTAGGTCTGCACCATCTCCACAACCCCAGCAGTATCAAGTGCGTCATCCCCTGCAAAGACATGAAAGAAAAGAAATGGGAACAAGCATTATGTCAGAATGCACCAAAGTATCAACCGAAAAGGATACAATATTCAAAAGGATACAGGAGGTAGGGTCTTCCGGATCCCTGTTCACCCGACTTGATAGTCGTGAAGTCAACAAAGACCTTCCAAATGATACAACCCTCTGGCTGATAAAACAGGCAGAGCGATGGATCACTGGAAAGGGCGTGGGTAAGGTATAGTAATCCAGCCTAGGACAAATTAAAGTATCATGAATAACTGCTCCAACCTGAGTATGATGAGTTAGAAAATGACAGGAATGATCACACTGACCTGTATCTCTGGGTAGAACAATCCAGAAGTCTCTTGATGGATTTGAAATGAAGAACAAAACGACAGGGAAGGGAAAATTAGTAAGGGAGACTTATCCCGGACGGAACGAGGCTCACGCTAGATACGGGTTGAATTCACCACAGGATAGCGTCCCAAGTTCAGTTCAAAGTCACTTCCAATAATCCTTGAAAGGCTTCCTTCCCACTTAGGGATCAATCCTTCTGTTAATTCCACAGATGCAGGAGTTAGAAGAAATAGAGTTTGAAGACAACGTGAGCGTGTGGATTTACACGCGGGCAGGAATCGCGCAGCCTGGGCCAGCCGCGTGTGAAGACAACGTGCGCGTGTGGATTTACACGCGGGCAGGGTTCGCGCAGCCTTGGCCAGCCGCACTTGAAGACGAAGAGCGCGTGTGGATTTTACACGCGGGCAGGATTCACGCAGCCTGGGCCGGCCGCACTTGAAGACGAAGAGCGCGTGTGGAAGTTACACGCGGGCAGGTTTTACGCAGCCTTGGCCAGCCGCGTATGAAGACAAAGAGCGCGTGTGGACTTTACACGCGGGCAGGATTTACGCAGCCTGGGCCGGCCGCACTTGAAGATGAAGAGCGCGTGTGGATGTTACACGCGGGCAGGTTTTACGCAGCCTTGGCCAGCCGCGTATGAAGACAAAGAGCGCGTGTGGATTTTACACGCGGGCAGGATTTACGCAGCCTGGGCCGGCCGCACTTGAAGACGAAGAGCGCGTGTGGATGTTACACGCGGGCAGGTTTTACGCAGCCTTGGCCAGCCGCGTATGAAGACAAAGAGCGCGTGTGGATTTTACACGCGGGCAGGATTTACGCAGCCTGGGCCGGCCGCACTTGAAGATGAAGAGCGCGTGTGGAATAGCACGCGAAGGGATAGCTCCAGGAATCAGCGTGTGGCGGAACACACGCTATCGAAGGCCCAAAAGTAGCTGTAGGAATATACCAGGATGTAGATCAGAGGTTCAGCTACACGACGCCAATAGAGACGATCAGAAGCAGCGAGTGAAGTTTCTACGCTGCTTAAATACGTGATACCGTAGTTCACGTGACGAAGCAAAAGTCACGTGAAGTTAGCGACGTGAAAAGTGTAAACGTCGTTTTCCCGGTAACGTATCGAATAGCCTCCATTTGGAGTAGAACGGTCTAGCTGTTCTACGAGCGTAGCGTCCAGCATGCATGACAGTGCCATCCCCCAAAGGGACAACCTCTCCCCTTCTTGTGTGGAAGCGCTTCAATAAAGCAGGAGCATGAATGTTGGAAAGAGGTTCCCAGGACCTATCTTCGGGTCCATAGCCCTTCCAGTCCACCAGATAAAATGGTCTACCAGAACGGAGTTTCATATCCAGTATGTCTTGTACCTCGTATTCATCAGACCCCCGCACAGAAATAGCCACAGGCCGTACCGGCAGTCTAGTAGTGTCAGAGAAAGGCTTGATGAGCGAGACGTGGAATACAGGATGCACCCGCCATCGTTGTGGCAAAGCCAGACGTACAGCAGCAGGATTAAGAACATGGAGCACAACATACGGACCGATGAATCTAGGCAACAATTTCTTTTTGCCCGGAATTCTTAAGTTCTTAGTGGATAGCCAGACTTTCATCCCAGCCTTATAGACAGGTGCGGACACCCTATGAGCATCGGCATAGAACTTGTCCCGTCGTTTGGCCTGCTCCAAATGCTGCTTCACCTTTCTCTGTAATCTCTTCAGATCACGAAGCGTACGGCCTGCGGCAGGCGTGTCCAGGGATAGACCGGAATCTAGAGGTATTGATCGGGGGTGTTGTCCATAGAGAGCATAGAACGGTGAAGTGCCTATGGCACTATGATAAGAGTTGTTATAGGCGAATTCAGCCGCCGGCAGTACCGTGAGCCAATCCGATTGGTATTGCAAACACAGACACCGCAGATATTGTTCCATAGTACAATTGACCCTTTCGGTCTGTCCGTCGGTTTGAGGATGATAAGCGCTGGACATTCTATCATCGATTAGTAATGCAGATGTTAAGGCTCTCCAAAAGCGTGACGCAAACTGCGAGCCCCTGTCAGTAATGATTACTGATGGTAGACCAAAGAAACGGAATATATGTTGGATGAATAGATCAGCCAGAACAGTAGCAGTTGGTAAACCAATACAAGGAATAAATAGGGCCAATTTAGTGAAATAATCCACTACGACCCATAGGGTATCGTATCCTTGATTTGGGGGGAGTTCCACCACAAAGTCCATAGATATCATGTCCCATGGTTTGGTAGGGACAGGCAGGGATTGGAGTAAGCCCACTGGTTTACCAGGAGTATTTTTACATTGGATACATACAGAACAAGAAGATACGTAGTTTATAACGTCTTTTGCCATGGATGGCCACCAGCACCACCTTTTGAGCAGGTCCAGTGTTTTCTCAGGTCAGTGTTTTCTTCTGTCCAGGATGGGCTGCAATCAAGGAATCATGATTCCATTTGAGGGCTTTATCCTGCATTGAAGGAGTTGATAGATAAAGCACCCCCTGTGTGAATGGTAAACCGTTATGCACGTCTAGATTCATATCCTGGACTACTTGTGGATTATTTTTTACCCACTCTTGTATTTCGGTTTTTAAGGATGGTTGAACCGAGCAACCACAAATCACATGATCTGCCAACAGCTGGATCTGTACTTGTTTTTCTTCCTGCGCCTCTTTACTCATACGGGACAAAGCGTCCGACTTAACATGTTCTCGGGCAGGACGATAGGTGACCTGGAAATCGTATTGGGCAAAAAAGACATGCCATCTGGCCTGACGGGCCGTAAGGCATTTCATGGATTTGAATGCCTGGAGATTTCTATGGTCAGAGTACACCAACACCTGTTGTTTGGCCCCAAGAAGATGATGACGCCATTCTCGGAAGGCATCTTTGATAGCCAGTAGTTCCCGTTCAGTAACGGTGTAGTTCCGTTCATATGAGGTGAGTTTACGAGAGAAGAAAGCCACTGGGTGTTCCTCCCTGGTTTCGGTGCAGACTTGTGAGAGCACTGCGCCAATAGCGACACTGGATGCATCCGCTTCAACGATAAACTGGCGATCAGGATCCGGATGTTGAAGCACGGGTGCAGTGGTAAATGCTTCCTTCAGTTTTTCGAATGCTGCTTGGGCATGTTGGTTCCAACAGAAAGGTACTTTGGAACTAGTTAAAGCCGTCAAAGGAGCTACTGTTTTGGAAAAGGAATGGATGAATCTGCGATAGAAATTCGCAAAGCCCAAGAAAGACTGTAGCGATTTGACGTTATGTGGAATCGGCCAATTCAAGACGGCCTTTACCTTGGAACGACTCATTCGAGCACCTAGATTGGTAATGTCGTAACCAAGGAATTCCACTTCCTGCGAATGAAAGACACATTTTTCGGCTTTCACATAGAGGTGGTTCTCCCTAAGTCTTTGTAGGACTGTAGTAACATGTCTGACGTGTTCCGATAGAGATGAGGAGTAAATCAAAATGTCGTCCAGATAGACAACCACAAATCGGTCCATGATGTCTCTGAATATATCATTCATGAAGAATTGAAATGTGGCGGGAGCATTGCACAGACCAAAAGGCATCACCAAATATTCGTAAAGACCATACCGTGTCTTAAAAGCGGTCTTCCATTCGTCGCCTTCACGAATGCGAACCAAATTGTATGCACCTCGCAAGTCCAGTTTGGTGAAGTAGCTGGAAGTGCCTAACTGATCCAACAGCACGTTTATTAGCGGTAAGGGGTATTGGTTTTTGATGGTGATATCATTAAGTGCCCTGTAATCAATGCAGGGTCTGAGGTCTCCCTCTTTCTTAGGAACAAAGAATAGAGGAGATGCAGCAGGAGATTGCGAGGGTCGTATAAAGCCCATGGCTAGCGCCTTGTCTATGTATTCCTTTAACACGACATCTTCTTTAGGTGTTAAAGAATAAACACGGCCTGTAGGAATTTTGGCACCCGGAATCAGTTCGATAGGACAGTCGTACTGTCGATGAGGAGGTAATTGTTCTGCCTGGCCTTTATCAAAGACATCAGCATGATCAGCGTATTCGCATGGTATGATATTGTCGCATTGATGTACAACGCTGATAGCAGAATCCTCCACCACAGAGGCCAATATGTGTTGATTGTCTGACACCTCCTGACTGGTAAAGCAATGTTCGTTGCAATGAGTCGAAGGATATTGGAGCGATCCCGAAACCCAGTCAACAGTAGGATTGTGAAGGGTTAACCATGCAAGACCAAGTATGATCTCGTACTGCGGAGCAGCAATAACATCGAAGACGATTTCTTCTGAATGGTTATTTGATAACGTCATCCGAACAGGTACCGTCTCCTGGGTTACCATACCAGAAGTTAACACAGATCCGTCCACGGTATTCACCGTTTCAGGTTTTTTCTTGTTTACTAGGGGTAAGGAACGGTTCTTGGCATAGGTGATGTCTATATAATTGCTGGTGGCGCCAGAATCAACCATGGCCTTGGAAACCACTTCTCGCTCATCACAATGTAACGTCACCTGTACTATTACAGGTGCATGTTTAGGAATGGTACTGGAGTCCGATGAAACACTCGACATAGGGACTCCTGCTAATGTCGAGTTTTGGCGTTTCCCGCACGCTTGACGGGTTTTTTAGGACATGTTGCCAATAAATGCTCGGAAGAACCACAATACATACATAAGTGGTTTTTTCTTCGGTTCTCCCGTTCTGTATTGGACAATCGGCCTCTCACGGCGCCTATTTGCATGGGTTCAGGGTCGTTAGAGATGACTGCTGGTGTCTCTGACCGCCCCGAGACTGGCATGAAGGGCTTTTTCTCTCCCTTTCGAGCATTCCTTCGGGCGTCGATTTGTAGAACCAAATCAAGCAGCTCTGGGAAACCCGTAGGAACCACAGGAACAGTAGATAAGGCGTCTTTCAGTTCTTCAGAAAGACCCTTGTAAAAAACAGCCGTTTTCTTGCTGTCAGGCCATTGGGTTTCCGCCGTCAGTTGATTGAACCGGGCGACGTAAGACATAAGGGGTTGGCTGCCTTGTTGTAGGTTAAGCAACTCCATATCTGTGGCTTGAGTAGAGTAACGCATGTCAAAGACTTTACTCATAGCAGTCAAGAGATCGTCACAATCGTACAACAAAGGGCTATTAGTTTCCAACAAAGGGTTAGCCCAAGCAGCAGCCGTGCCCCCTAAATGGGAAAGCACGAAGGCTGCTTTTGTGGTTAGGTCAGGAAAAGACGTAGGACGGCAAAGGAAATGGAGCCGGCACTGGTTTACAAAGGTTCTGTAGGTTTTGGGATCACCCGTGAACCTTTCTGGAGGGGCCAAGGGAAACTGAGTGGGCATAACCACGTTAATAGTCTCCTGTGGGGGTGCCGTAGTCCCAGATCCAGATGCGGTAGCCATCGGCGCTTGAGTTCCCTGAGGACTACCATGTAGGGCGTCTTGCATAACGTCCATACGGTGCCGTAACATGTCCTGTGCAGTAACCATTTCGTTTCTCAAATCGTGGATCAACTGTGTCAAAACAGTTAAAGGATCCGTACCCTCCATGGCTTCTGATTCTGTCAGAATGCACCAAAGTATCAACCGAAAAGGATACAATATTCAAAAGGATACAGGAGGTAGGGTCTTCCGGATCCCTGTTCACCCGACTTGATAGTCGTGAAGTCAACAAAGACCTTCCAAATGATACAACCCTCTGTCTGATAAAACAGGCAGAGCGATGGATCACTGGAAAGGGCGTGGGTAAGGTATAGTAATCCAGCCTAGGACAAATTAAAGTATCATGAATAACTGCTCCAACCTGAGTATGATGAGTTAGAAAATGACAGGAATGATCACACTGACCTGTATCTCTGGGTAGAACAATCCAGAAGTCTCTTGATGGATTTGAAATGAAGAACAAAACGACAGGGAAGGGAAAATTAGTAAGGGAGACTTATCCCGGACGGAACGAGGCTCACGCTAGATACGGGTTGAATTCACCACAGGATAGCGTCCCAAGTTCAGTTCAAAGTCACTTCCAATAATCCTTGAAAGGCTTCCTTCCCACTTAGGGATCAATCCTTCTGTTAATTCCACAGATGCAGGAGTTAGAAGAAATAGAGTTTGAAGACAACGTGAGTGTGTGGAT
Source organism: Ambystoma mexicanum (assembly GCF_040938575.1). Taxonomy (NCBI): domain Eukaryota; kingdom Metazoa; phylum Chordata; class Amphibia; order Caudata; family Ambystomatidae; genus Ambystoma; species Ambystoma mexicanum. The sequence continues at coordinate 63,010,338 of NC_090928.1, forward strand.
TTACACGCGGGCAGGAATCGCGCAGCCTGGGCCAGCCGCGTGTGAAGACAACGTGCGCGTGTGGATTTACACGCGGGCAGGGTTCGCGCAGCCTTGGCCAGCCGCACTTGAAGACGAAGAGCGCGTGTGGATTTTACACGCGGGCAGGATTCACGCAGCCTGGGCCGGCCGCACTTGAAGACGAAGAGCGCGTGTGGAAGTTACACGCGGGCAGGTTTTACGCAGCCTTGGCCAGCCGCGTATGAAGACAAAGAGCGCGTGTGGACTTTACACGCGGGCAGGATTTACGCAGCCTGGGCCGGCCGCACTTGAAGATGAAGAGCGCGTGTGGATGTTACACGCGGGCAGGTTTTACGCAGCCTTGGCCAGCCGCGTATGAAGACAAAGAGCGCGTGTGGATTTTACACGCGGGCAGGATTTACGCAGCCTGGGCCGGCCGCACTTGAAGACGAAGAGCGCGTGTGGATGTTACACGCGGGCAGGTTTTACGCAGCCTTGGCCAGCCGCGTATGAAGACAAAGAGCGCGTGTGGATTTTACACGCGGGCAGGATTTACGCAGCCTGGGCCGGCCGCACTTGAAGATGAAGAGCGCGTGTGGAATAGCACGCGAAGGGATAGCTCCAGGAATCAGCGTGTGGCGGAACACACGCTATCGAAGGCCCAAAAGTAGCTGTAGGAATATACCAGGATGTAGATCAGAGGTTCAGCTACACGGCGCCAATAGAGACGATCAGAAGCAGCGAGTGAAGTTTCTACGCTGCTTAAATACGTGATACCGTAGTTCACGTGACGAAGCAAAAGTCACGTGAAGTTAGCGACGTGAAAAGTGTAAACGTCGTTTTCCCGGTAACGTATCGAATAGCCTCCATTTGGAGTAGAACGGTCTAGCTGTTCTACGAGCGTAGCGTCCAGCATGCATGACACATTAGCACCATGGCACACAATTAGGGCTGAGAAGCAACAGAACCAGTACTTCATTGACACATGTCCCACATGACTATAACCCTCCCACGCATGCACCATCACTGCGTATGAAGGGGAGGCAAATGGCACACATTGATGACACCAAGATGGAAGACCAACACATTTGCTGCATGCTGGCTAGCAGTGCCATCACACATTGGCCTGTGATTGGCATGTGCAATACACATACATGACACATGCCATCACACAGATGGCATGTACCATAGCCAAGTCACACATGTGACAATAGGACTGAGAAATGCCTAGTGAAAGTGGTGGAATGCAAAAAATCAGCCTGAATGAACACAGAATAATACGCAACAATGTTGTGGCAAGATGACACTTCAAGGGAAACTGGCGTGAGGTTGGGCTAAATGTCTACTGTTGCCAGAAGGGATACTGCGATACCCAAATCCTGGTGTGCAGAATGTATTGGATGAAGCACATGGGTGACCCAAACCACTCAGGCACACACACCCTCACCTGGCACTCAATCAGAAGCCCTCACACACACACCATGCACATGGATGACACACACATGCATGTGCACTCACCGGACAATGCCTCGTAATCTGGCAGGTCTCCCACGCCTGGGATCTGTCCCTCCGTGATGTAGGTCCCAGCAACATACTCATGTGGAGTGAGTTCAATGTCTTCTGCTGGAGACCCACCTCCAGTCACTAGAGTAGCGGCATGACTTGAGGCCAGCTTTTTCTTTGCCCTGCGCTTCAGGTCATTCCAGCGCTTATAGCAGTCATTAGCTGTGCACTTCACGAATCCAAGGGCACTTATGATGTCCACGATAGTCTGCCAGTGTGCCAGACGTTATGCAGGTGTGGTCTTGCATCCTGCAGTAATCACCATTTCACTGTCATGTGCGGACACATACTTCACAAGTGCATCAAGTTCGGCCTGATTGAAGCTGGGCTTCCTTGGTGGGCCGGACTGTGTAGCCGTGTCTGGGGCATCCGCCTGTACTGGACGAGCACTCTTCCTCTTCCGCTTGGAAGGTGGTGGGGATCCTGAGTGTCCTACGCCGCTCGGGACACTAGGGGCAGGAGCCCCGGGTGGACTGTGGACTAGGAGTGTGGGAATTAACACTCACCATGGGACTTGGTGCAGGCATTAGCTGAAGTGTGATGTAGTGAGGGGGAACGTCAGCAGGATGGACTGGGACCGACACTGTCCTGGCTGGGAGACTCAGAGCTGGGGTGGATGGAGCCACAGCTGCCACTGCAGCCTCCCCACCCTGCCTACTCAGGGCAGCAGATGACATAGCTGCCCCTGATCCACGTGGCCTGGTGACACCAACGTGCACCACCACACGTGGCCTAGACCTGCTGACCTGGAAGTCAGCCATGGAGTCACCCTGTGCCAGGTCTGGTGCCACAATGGGCTGGTCCGACAAGGGCTGAGCAGGGATGGTGTCAGCCACGTTACCCTCAACCAGGGTGGGCATGGGTGTCCCTGACAGGTCACCCACACATGGGGGTTAGGGGCACCCTGCAAGTCCAGGCCATGTCCCCTACTGTATCCACCACAGCCACCTCTTGAGGCTCGGCCACCTTTGCCACCCTTACCGCGTGCTCGCCTCCCAACCATGGCACTGATGTTGTTGTGCGTATGGGAGTTGCAGTAAACTATTGTCCTGGGCAATTGGGGGTCAAAGGGGTAGGGTACTAGATGGAATTCGTACCCTAGTGCTCTAGCAAGGCTGTATGTGACCCCTGGGGGAAGATGACGGGTCACTCAACACACAGGCACCCCAAAAAAGGGAGATAATGTGCACGCAACCCCTCCTAGACCACGTGCATGGAAAAATAAACCTGCACTACGCTGTGGCACCCAGAAACACAAAAATGAACGTATGCCTGTCACACGCAGCCTAGAATGACCTCTGAAGGGGTACGCGACACACGGGGCAAGCACAGATGTTAAATACATGCGCGACTCACCGTCTGCCTGGAAAAATAGCGTGAAAAAGATGCGCGTGTGCGCGTTGGCAACACCCCCGCAAAAAGAAGAATTGTACGCTGTCTGAGGAGACAGGACAACAGAAGAAGTGAACGCTGTTTGAGGAAACAGTCCCAGGAAAAAGACAAAAAGAGAAAAAGCTGTCAGAGGTAACAGGGAGTACGAACTTGGAACGCCGTGAAGTAAATTGCGTGTGAACCAACAAGAAGTACAGATTTCACCCACTCGCTCTCCACGAAAAGCACGTACAAGGAAATGGCGTTCTACACGTACCTTTTAAACATGCCCACACGTCTAGCGTCACTTCCGCGTGTACGCGCTAAGGCCCTATCCTCCAATTACACAAGCTGACACTCTGACGTGCAGTCATTGGATGTGTAACATGCACCCGTGTACAGGGAAACACCCGCGCACGCACGTCACAGACGCGCATACGTGCTGAGGCCCTTTCCACCAATTACACGCTATGACACTCTGACATGCTTATTTTTTCTACGCGCCATGGAAAAGGCACGTGCGCGTAACCTCATAGACGTGCCTACACGCTGGGGGCCTTTGGGCCAATGAATTTGCGTACGTGTGCTGACGCGCTTACGCGCTAAGGCCCTTTCCTCAAATTACATGCAGACGTGCTGGATTTTCACGAGCCAAATCTCTCCGTATCAAGCTGGCCACGCATAAGCACACGGAAGACCACGCTCCTGCCCAGAAGGCCGAATTACTGCCCCCCAGAGCCCCGAGAACGCTCCCACCTGCCATCTGCTGCTGCCTGATTGCCTACTGCCCTGCCATTTGCTGCCTGCACATCAGCCAGGGGTGCTGTTGCTGTGACCACCCCTGCTGGAACCGAAGACTCCCAACTGGGATTCCATCACTCCACAGACCAGCCCCAGGACCCAGTTGTCCACCCACTCCTGCCTCTGGGGTTGTCATGTCGGGCACTGCAACATCTGGCACCACTGGCAACCCCCGGCCAGAGAGGCAGAGGGGCACCAGCTTCACTGCCACCGAAGTTGGTGTCCTGGTGGAGCAAGTCCTGGGGCAGTATGATGCCCTCTTCGGAAGTTTGCACGCCGAAAAGGAAGGACGGACTCGGATCTGGACGGACATCGTGACTGCCATCAATGCGGAGTGGGTGGCAGTCCGACTATTCCATCATGTCAAGAAGCGCTGGGAGGGCTTTAGGTCCAGGACCCTCAACAAGGCCCAGCACCACTTGAAGGCAGCGGATGCTAATGGGCGCCGGGGCCACTTGTCGGAAGATCAGATGAGGGTCCTGGAACGCATATCCCCAGCGCTCCACGTCCAGGTCCTTGAGAGGCAGACCCGTCTGGAGTCGAGCGGTAAGTGTACATGCATCCTGATTGTAAGCTGTGCGTGTGGTGGTGTGCCAGTAGTGTGCACGTTGCACATGTGTTTTAATGGGGCCAAGAAGGGGGGGGTGTACAAGGCAGTGAGGCTAACACATGCAAGGGCTCTCATGTGTGAGACATGGATGGTGCTTGTGTGTGTAGGCTTGCATGCCAAATGCAGATGTGTGGGCACACATGTTTGAATGAATGTGTATGTAAGTAGGCATGTTCGTGATGTCACACATGGATGTTGGTTTCAGCTACATGTATCTGCACTGTGTACATGTGCATGTGTGTGTATTTGACAAGGGGGCAACAGTGATGGAACATGGATGCATGTGACACCGGGATGTGGAAGATTGATTGGCAGATGTGACATGGATGCCGATCTCAACACTGCAACAGTTGGCAGAGGTGTACACATGCATGCAAGTGTGGTGGTGTGTGTGCATGTGTAGTGCACTCCCTGTGTTGCATGTGATGTCTCGCTCACCTTTGCCTGCTCATGCTGTTGTATGTGTATGGATGGTGCTGGCTGATGCGATATGGCTGTGGTATGGCTCATGTGTGCGAGTTGAAATGACATGTGTGTTGGCGATTGTGATGCCATGTCTGAGGTTTGCCAAGCCACTCATGTACAACTGTCATGTGTGTATGTGTCCATTGTACAGTGCCCTGATGCCTGTGTTTTATTTCTCCCTGTCTGCAGCATCAACTGATGAAGAGGGCGGAAAAGGTGCTGTGGAGCACAGCGGCAGGGATTGCACCACCAGCCGGAGATGCAAGGCCCGGCTCCCCTCCTAGGTTGTCATCTCGTCGGGGAGTGAGGAGTCTGGTGCTGCGTCCCAGGCCGCAGCTGCCGGGGGGAGGTCCAAGAGGCGGAGGTCGGAGTTGGACTCCTTGGCAGCAGAAGGGGCAGCTGGGACCCCACAAGGCCCAACGGGGGAAGATGGCACGGAGTCATCCAGGTTGGTGGGGGTTTGGTGGAGGAGGAGGCCGTGCAAGCGACAGAGACGGGGTCTGGAGGTGGGGATTCCACTGGTGCTAGTGGTGCAGTGCAGGACCAGGGACAGGAGGCAGCACAGGCCGCCGCGGAGGTGCCTGTGTGCAATCCTGTCCCTGATCCTGTCACTGCATCATCTTGCACCAGCAGGGATGCCTACGTCTGGACCCGTTTTCAGGCAGGGGATGAGCTTACAACAACTGGCCTTCCTCTGCCTGCAGACGTGGCTATCCAGGTACGGGTTGAGCCTGTCCTGACTGGTGTGGCGTTGCGTCAAGGGGCCATGCGAGGTGACCTGCAGTCTTTTCATGGGGAGACTGCACGTCATCTCGAATGGCTCGTTGACCGCGTCGGCCTACTGGGACAGGTCACCCAGGCCGGATTCCTCCGTTTGCTGGAGCTTGTTCCAGCACCCTCCTCAACTGAACACCCTATGTGCCAGTCGTCCTCCGTGCCATCTTTCCACCCATTTGTCACCTGGGTGCCCTGTGGAGCTGCCTCTGACGGTGCGGCCAGGCTGGTGGAGGACACATTCCTGCCACAGTCGGGAGTCGGACGTCCAGCAGGGGTGGCCACATCAACGACTGCACCCCGGCCGATGGAGGGTGTGCAGGCAGCAGGAGCCAGGGCACAGCAGCAGCAGCAGCAGCAACGAGGTGGGAGCCATGATGGCTCGGGGCCTTCGACATCGGAGGGGCAAGCATCGGCCGGAGGGCAGGAGGACCCAGGACGGGAAGTGTCTTCCGTGTGGCAGAGGTTGGGCCATGCCATAGATGCGGAGCGGCAGCGTGCGGAAGAGGCACGGCTCACGATGGTCAGGGCGGAGAACTCCATGCGGAGGGCCCTGAGACGGGCCAAGTGCCTCGAGACAATCCGCAGGAGTTGGAGGAGAACATGTCGTCATCCCTGCGGACCCTCGGGGCCATGGAAGAGGACTGCCTCCAGGACATTGAGCAGGAGTTCGATGTTGCCCTGGCCCGGAACATCCAGAAGTGAGCCGTCGGACTAGCCCGCTGCCCTTGTAAATAGTTCTTTATTGTTAAGTTTCCTTACGGTTTTGTTTTGTTTTGGGGCACTTGGACAATGCCCCAACTTCTTGTATATATTTCTTCATTAGGTAGGATTTTATTTCTTACGTTTCATTTAAAGGATTGGGCACATGGACCCTGGATGTTCACTTTGACAATGGATTTGGATTGTTGAATTTTTTTTCACATGGATCAATGGTTTTTTATTATTTTTGCACCTTGGATTTATTTTCTCAGACTGACACTTTGGAGACTTGCTTTTGGATTGCTTTTCATTTGGATTTCATGCGTCTTTTTCATTTATTGGGCATGCTGAATTTCTTTTTATTTCCATTTTCTTCTGTTCCATTTAATTGCCTTGCTTTTCTGTTTAATACATTATCATTTGGTACCTCAATGTGTGGTATTCTCTCTTTGGTTTCATGCATGTCGCAATGTGTGTTTTTTCATTCACATGCTGTCATTGTGTGGGTTTGACGGATATATGTTGATGTGCAGACTAGCCATTTGGGATGCATCATGTGCTGGTGATTTCTTTGTGGGGTGGATGTCATACCTGGTGGTGTGTTCGGACTGGGTTGGCGTGGGCAGTGTATTGAGGGGGCATGGGGGCCATGATTATGGATCGTCATGAGGTGTTGGGGGACATGTATGGGGGCTTGCTGGCAGCTGTCCTGCACTGCTGGGGGGTGGGGGTTCAGTTGGACATGAGTGGGGGCCTGGTGGAGGGTGCCCCACAATGCTGGGGGTGGGGGTGCAGGGGGACATGAGTTGGACATGAGTGGGGGCCTGGTGGAGGGTGCCCCTGGATGCTGGGGGGTGGAGGTGCAGGGGGACATGAGTTGGACATGAGTGGGGTCCTGGTGGAGGGTGCCCCTGGATGCTGGGGGGTGGGGGTGCAGGGGGACATGAGTGGGGGCCTGGTGGAGGGTGCCCCGCAATGCTGGGGGTTGGGGTGCAGGGGGACATGAGTTGGACATGAGTGGGGGCCTGGTGGAGGGTGCCCCTGGATGCTGGGGGGTGGGGGTGCAGGGGGACATGAGTTGGACATGGGTGGGGGCCTGGTGGAGGGTGCCCCTGGATGCTGGGGGGTGGTGGTGCAGGGGGACATGAGTGGGGGCCTGGTGGAGGGTGCCCCGCAATGCTGGGGGGTGGGGGTGCAGGGGGACATGAGTTGGACATGAGTGGGGGCCTGGTGGAGGGTGCCCCTGACTGCTGGGGGGTGGGGGTGCATGGAGACATGAGTTGGACATGAGTGGGGGCCTGGTGGAGGGTGCCCCTTGATGCTGGGGGTTGTTGATCAGTAGTGCAGGGTGACATGTGGCTTGGCTGGGGGGCATGCCCATGGTGGATGTGCTGCCTGCGGGACATGAGCAGGGGTGCAGGGTAGTCCCCTGTGGTGTGGGCTGCCTGCAGGGGCCATGGAGGGTGTAGAGGGAACACCTGGAATGACCCACACGGCCAATTCACGTGTAGTACTACCCAGAACCCCCTGAAATACATGTACCCTGCTGAATTTGCGTGTGAAACTTCCCACGCACCCCTAAATGACGTGCAAAGGGGTATGCGACAAACACGGACACCCGCTGTGTGAATAATAGCGTGTGCGTGAATTTCGTGGGTGCGCGGGAAGTTAAACACGCGATCGGGCCTGGGGGAGCGGGGTACGTGTATTTCAGGGGCTCACGGGAAGTTTAACACGTGATCGGGGTGGGGGAATGGGGTACGTGTATTTCAGGGGCTTGCGGGAAGTTGAACACGTGATCGGGCCTGGGGAAGCGGGGTACGTGTATTTCAGGGGCTCGCTGGTAGTTTAACACGCGATCGGGCCTGGGGGAGCGGGGTACCACTCACCTTCTGCCTTGCGTGTAGAAGAACGAGTAGCCAACACCCACCCGATGTGAAGTAATAGCGTATGAACCCCAATGCCTGCAAAACACACGCACCGCACCCCGCGAAAAGCACGTACGGAGCAATGGAAATCCACGTGGGATTTTCAAGCCCTGCCAGGGCAATGCCCGTGCGCAATACGTCACAGATGCGCTTACGCGCTAAGGGCCTTTGGTCCAATGGAATTGCGTATGCGTGCTGACGCGCTTATGTGCTAAGGGCCTTTCCTCGAATTACACGCTGACGTGCAGAATTGCTAAGGGGGGCCGGGGCCACTTCTCGGAAGATCAGATGAGGGTCCTGGAATGCATATCCCCAGCGCTCCACGTCCAGGTCCTTGAGAGGCAGACCTGTCTGGAGTCGAGCGGTAAGTGGCCAAGCATTGCTGTGTGAGACAGGGCATGTTGCAGTGTGCTGGTTGTCTGATACTTGCCTGTATGTTTGACATAGGCCATGTACGCGTGTGTGTGTGTGCAGGGACATCATGGTCATGCATGTGAGACCAGTAATGTGTGAAGCACACGGTTGGTGTATGTGTTTAAATGCAACATGGGGAGCCCTATGCGGAATGGACACATGAGAGCATGCCAGTCTCTGTTCCTGCACATGGGTGGTGGTGAGGGATGGGTGCTGATGCCATGTACATGTATGGTGTCCATGTCTGTGTGTCTGACCTGCGTGTCTGTGACTTGTGAATGCCATGGATGCATGACACATGTCTGTGACAATGTTCAGAATCACTGATGCAGCCTAGTTATCCTTGCATCCACTGTGTCTGGGGTGTACGAGTCCAGATGGATGAAAGTACAGTGAAGTGTGTGCATGTGATAGGCATGACCCATGATGCATGTGAGTTCAAAAACAACATTGTATGTTTCAAGAGTCCCTTGGACATGTTTGCTAATGTCCATAGAATGTGCCATGCCTGTTACTGCATGTGTTCTGCCTGCACTGACCCATATGTTGTGGAGGGACATGATGGAAGTGATCTTTGACAGTGCCACTCATCTGCTATTGCTTCCTGTCTAGGGGACCATTGCACAGTACCCTGATGCTTGTGTTCTATGTCTCCCTCTACACAGCGCAAAGTGAAGAAGAGGGCGGAGACGGCGCTGTGGAGCAAAGCGGCGGGGGTGCCCCCATGGCTGCAGCGGAAGGGGTGGGTTAGCCCCCACAGGGGCTTACAACAGCGGAAGACGGGGTGGAGCCATCCAGGTTGGTGGTTTCCACAGAGGAGGAGGAGGCCGCTACTGAGCCGCACATGGGGCCTGGTGGGGGCATCCCTGCTGGTGCAAGTGGTGCAGTCCAGGGGCAGGGGCAGGAGGCAGCACAGGTCGCCGTGGAGGTGCCTGTGCATGTCACTGTCCCTGACACTGTGACTGCACCACCATGCACCAGCAGGGATGCCCCATCCCAGTCCTGTCCGCGGGTAGGGGGGATGTCCATGTCATCTGACTCCCCTCGCGGGACCCCTCGCCGTATGGAGAAGGTCCTGATTGGTGTCGCGTTGCGCACGGGTGTCATTCGTGCTGAGGTGCGTGCTTCCCGGGGGGAGCACGCACATCATCACGAAGAGCACCGTGCCAACGTGGACCATTTGGGAGCGGCCATGGTCGGGGGTTTCGTACATGTGTCGGGCACACTGGTGACCCTCTCCTCCTCTGTGGAGGCTATGCGCCAGTAGTTCTCCATGCCGTCTTCCGGCCCAGATGCCACCAGGGCCCCCTGTGGACCTGCACCGACCAACACAGCCAACTCGGTGGGGATCCCATCCCTGCCACAGTCGGGAGTCGGAGGTCCAGCAGGGGTGGACACACCAGCAACTGGACCCCAGCAGATGGAGGATGTGACGCCATCATCGGGCAGGGCACGTGCACAACGGCGTCGGTGGATTCCATCAGCCTGGATCCCGTCGTGCTGGCACAGGCAGTTGCGTCGGAGGCAGCGGCAGGCTCGACGTGGGAGGCATCATGGCTCGAGGCCATCAACATCAGGGGGGCAGGCATCGGCCAGAGTGCAGGAGAACCCTGGAATGGGAGTGTCTTCCATGTGGGAGCGGTTGGGCCAGCAGATAGGTGTGGAGCGGCAGCGGACAGAGGAGGAACGGCTCACAATGGTCAGGGCGGAGAACTGCATGTGGAGGGTGCTGAGGCGGGCTGAGTGCCTCAAGGGTATTCGCAGGGAGTTGGAGCTGGACACTGCATTATCCCTGCGAGACCTCGGGGCCAGGGAACATGCCCGCCTCCAAGTCATTGAACAGGAGTTCAATGATGCCCTGGCCCATGACAACAACCAGTGAGCCGTTGGACTAGCCCGCTGCCCTTGTAAATAGTTATGCAGTTAGTGTTAGTTTTCCTTTGCTTTTTTATTTTTTTTGGACCTTTTGGACAATGGACCACATTTTTGTATGTAGTTTTTTTATTAGGTAGTATTATTAGATAGGTTTCATTTCTTACGTTGGGATCATGGACCCTGGATTGTTTATCTGTATATATTTGACTGTTGGATTTTATTTTTTTATTTGGAATTTACCCATGGAGCAATGGTTTTCGGTTTTGATTTTCCATTGGATTTACTTTTTTGAACTGTGACTTTGGACACCTTTCCTTTGGATTATGATTTGTGGTTTTACATTATTTTACAGACATGCTGCTTTTGGTTTTTAATTCCCATTGTCATTTGTTTATTTTTGATTGCATTTATGTTGCTTTTAATACATTTTCTTCATCAAACTTCAATGTGTAGTATCATCTCATAAGTTTCATGCATATCATGATATGGGTTTTGACATTCACTGACACCCATTGTGTGTATGTGAGGGACATGTGTTCATTTACATACTTGCCATTGGGGTTGTATCATGTAATTGGCATTTCTAAGTGGGTGGATGCAATACTTGGGTGGGTGTTTGGTATGTGGAGGCAGCCCATAAGGGCCAGGGATCTAGATTGTGATGACGTGTTGGCTGGGGGACATGAGTGGGGGCCTGCTGGCAGGTGCCCCGCAATGCTGGGGGGTGGGGGTGCAGGGGGACATGAGTGGGACATGAGTGGGGGCCTGCTGGCAGGTGCCCCGCAATGCTGGGGGTGGGGGTGCAGGGGGACATGAGTGGGACATGAGTGGGGGCCTACTGGCAGGTGCCCCGCAATGCTGGGGCGTGGGGGTGCAGGGGGACATGAGTAGGACATGAGTGGGGGCCTGCTGGCAGGTGCCCCACAGTGATGGGGGATGGGGGTACAGGGGGACATGAGTTGGACATGTGTGGGGGCCTGGTGGAGGGTGCCCTGTACTGCTGGGGGGTGTGTGTGCTGGGAGACTTGTGTGGGGGCCTGGTGGAGGGTGCCCCTGGATGCTGGGGGTGGGGGTGCTGGGAGACATGAGTGGGGGCCTGGTGGAGGGTGCCCCTGACTGCTGGGGGGTGGGGGTGCAGGGGGACATGAGTTGGACATGAGTGGGGGCCTGGTGGAGGGTGCCCCTGGATTCTGGGGGTGGGGGTGCTGGGAGACATGTGTGGGGGCCTGGTGGAGGGTGCCCCTGACTGCTGGGGGGGTGGGGGTGCTGGGAGGCATGAGTGTGGGCCTGGTGGAGGGTGCCCCTGACTGCTGGGGGGTGGGGGTGCAGGGGATCATGAGTTGGACATGAGTGGGGGCCTGTTGGAGGGTGCCCTTGGATGCTGGGGGGTGGGGGTGCTGGGAGACATGAGTGGGGGCCTGGTGGAGGGTGCCCCTGACTGCTGGGGGGTGGCGGTGCAGGGGGACATGAGTTGGACATGAGTGGGGGCCTGGTGGAGGGTGCCCCTGGATGCTGGGGGGTGGGGGTGCTGGGAGACATGTGTGGGGCCTGGTTGAGGGTGTCCCTGAATGCTGGGGGGTGGGGGTGCAGGGGGACATGAGTTGGACATGAGTGGGGGCCTGCAGCAAGGTGCCCCACAGTGCTGGGGGGTGGCGGTGCTGGGAGACATGCGTTTTTGATCAGTAGTGCAAGGTGACATGTGGCCTGGCTGGGGGGCATACCCATGGTGGATGGGCTGCCTGCGGGATATGAGCAGGGGTGCAGGGTAGTCCCCTGTGGTGTGGGCTGCCTGCAGGGGCCGTGGAGGGTATAGAGGGAACACCTGGGAGGACCCACACGGCCAATTCATGTGTAGTACTCCCCGCGCACCCCTGAAATACATGTACCCTGCTGAATTTGTGTGTGAGACTTCCCGTGCACCCCTGGAACACACGTACTCAGGACAATCGCGTGTGGAATTTCCGGCGCACCCCTGAAATACACTTACCCTGCTGAATTTGCATGTGAAACTTCCCGCGCACCCCTGAAATACACGTGCCCTGATGGAATCGCGTGTGAAACTTTACGCACACCCCTGAAATACACATACCCTGCTGAATTTGCGTGTGAAACTTCCCGTGCACCCCTGGAACACACGTACCCAGGACAATCGCATGTGGAACTTCCCACGCACCCCTAAATACACGTACCCGGCTGAATTCGCGTGTGAAACTTCCCACGCACCCCTGGAATACACGTACCCAGGACAATCGCATTTGGAACTTCCCGCGCACCCCTGAAATACAAGTACCCTGCTGAATTTGCGTGTGAAACTTCCCGCACGCCCCTGAAATACACGTGCCCTGATGGAATCGCGTGTGAAACTTCACGCGCACCCCTGAAATACACGTGCCCTGCTGAATTTGCGTGTGAAACTTCCCGCGCACCCCTGGAACACACATACCCAGGACAATCGCGTGTGGAACTTCCCACACACCCCTGAAATACACGTACCCTGCTGAATTTGCGTGTGAAACTTCCCGCGCACCCCTGGAATACACGTACCCAGGACAATTGCGTGTGGAACTTCCCGCGCACCCCTAAAATACACGTACCCTGCTGAATTTGCATGTGAAACTTCCCGCACACCCCTGAAATACATGTGCCCTGATGGAATCACGTGTGAAACTTCACGCGCACCCCTGAAATACACGTGCCCTGCTGAATTCGCATGTGAAGCTTCCCGTGCACCCCTGGAACACATGTACCCAGGACAATCGCATGTGGAACTTCCCGCGCACCCCTGAAATACACGTACCCTGCTGAATTCGCGTGTGAAACTTCCCGCGCACCCCTGGAATACAAGTACCCAGGACAATCGCATGTGGAACTTCCCGCGCACCCCTGAAATACACGTTCCCTGCTGAATTTGCGTGTGAAACTTCCCGCGCACCCCTGAAATACACGTGCCCTGATGGAATCGCGTGTGAAACTTCACACGCACCCCTGAAATACACGTACCCAGGACAATCGCGTGTGAAACTTCCCGCGAACCCCTGAAATACACGTTCCCTGCTTGGCGTTTGCTGTTTGGCAGCCCTGTGAACTGGTCCAGGGTTAGCGCAGACATTTGCGATGAATGGGGGATTTTGATGGCTTTTCCTTGCGCGAGGGCGTTCTTGGGGGCGTAGCTGGCGCTGCTGCAGGGTCGCTGCGCCACAGCTGGTTTTGGAGGCTAAAATCCATGAATACGCTGTGGGATGAAATGGATTTTATCGCACGCGGCTGGCGCAGTGTATTGCATGGGGACACTGTGCGCCAGCCGCGTGCGCCACTTTTGTGCGAAATTCTATGAATTAACCTGTTAATCTCTCTCAGCCCCTACTCCCTGTTGGCATGCAAGAATCAGACCCTTTTGTTCTTCTATTAAGGCCTTAGTGGTCTCTATTAGTTGTTCCTGCATGGCTATCTTTCTATGGAGCCTGTCATTTTTTTCACAGAGAGCCTCATTGTCTCTCTGTGCTTCCTGTCTGCATTGGGAGTATTGGGCCAACGTTTGCTGCAGGAGACTCACCTCCTGAGTCTGATCCTGATTGGCCTGATTATTCTTTGCCAGAGCATCTTCCACCCTCCTGGTATGCTCTAAAAGCTTTTCATAGTCCATTTTGAGTTCACCTAGTCCCTAAAGGGCTAAGTGATTTTCTTCCACCTTGGTTTTTAAATGGCTGACTTCCTGGCCTAAGGCGTCCCTTTCCTGAATTAGAGTACCCCTCTGTGCAGCCAGGTCATCCCTTTGTTTTCTAATGGCACATAATTTCTGGCGCTCCTCATCAAAATCTGTTTGAGTGTGGTGATCTGTCACTATTAATTTATTATTTTCGTCCTTCATTTCATCAATCTGATTTTCTAGGGCAACTATCTGCCCTGCACAGGCTCTATTATAATTTACTTGCTGTTCCAGGTTTTGTTGGCTCTGTTGTAGCAAATTCAACCTTTCTTGACACTCTTTTTGCAGTGTCAGTAATTTGGTATCCTGCTCTACCTTCTCTTGCTGCAGGACATCCAGATCTTCCTTTAATTTTGATCAGGTACTGTCTGGTTTCTTTCTCTGACTCTTGGCTCTTTTGTAGTCTTTGCTCTGCAGAGTCCAAATCAGTTTGGGTGTTCTCTAGGGATTGTATTTGCCTCTTTGCCAGATCTAGGTTTTCAGCATATTTTTCCTGTATTATTCCAATGTGGAGGTATAGGTAAGCTGCTATTTTGGCAATTTTACATTGCTCTTCTTTTACGTTTGGGCCATATACAATTCACTAAGTGCCTGGTGTAATGGACCCTGGTCCTGTCATGTATCTAATTCTATGGCATTGATTTGTTGTTTGATTTCCTACAGCCAAACATTCTCATCCTGCTCTACCCATTCACACCTGAAAAACTATTTGTGCAGTAGGTGTTCCTTTGCAATGTTGATTTCCACTGGGGTCGCCATTCTGTAAATATTAATTTCCTTCTGACTTATCTCAGGGTTATTTTACTTTTGCAAAACAGGCCCAACTCCTTTGAATATTTCTATTGAAGGGTGTTTTTACAGTGTAGCACAGTGTGGTAGCCCAACAAGATGTATGTACCCAGTCAGGTAGCACACTGTGTTAGACTCTCACAAGTGGTATGTCTAATTCAGGATCTCGTGATGAGCCCCCAAGCTGTAAGTGATTTCAATGAGGCACACACCCAAGTCAACGCCTAGCATGTAATGCACAACTGAAGTCCTTATTTATTTTTGTCTAAAAGTTCATTATTCTGAATGATATACCACTCATATCACGCCCCTCTCCTGGAACCCTCTCCCTACCCCCTGTCACACAGAACCAGGAATCAGGCTGGTTTTCAAAGTTAAAATGTTTATTTATGTATTTACAATTTAATCACACTATGTTTTAATGGGTACACAATAATCACCAATGGGCTGATATAACACTGAATAATCTCTTTAATCCACAAGGAGTAATAGTGAGCAAAACAATTCAGCACAGAAATAATACTTTTGTGTGTGTGTTCAGATCAATTAACACTGTGGTTAAAGGTTCCCTCTGCACACCCCTCAACCCCTCAATAGGCAATGTAAAGAGATAGGAGGCGAGAGCAGGTATTCAGGAATGGTAACATTCAAACAGAATATCAATCCCACTTTCCCCCAGCAAACACAAGCGAAAAACAGAATTGACTATCAAGCTGTCAGAATGGCTTTTAAAGTTATTTTAGAATGGACTGGGCAAAAACCCCAAATATGGTCAAAATTGCTGAAATTCCTATACATTCTTATGGGAGCTGCTTTGGATAGTTGCACACAAATACAAGCAATGATTTAATACCAAGAAACAATTGGAAATCTTAAAATTCAAGTCGGAAGCAATCAAAAGCTGTTTTACACGTGTCAGAATTTCCCTAAATGAAAATTTGCGGCAAACTTTTCACTGCGCGATAATCGCGATAACGGGAGAACCGTATGGATTTGCATTGCGGTTTTAGATGCAGTTATGGACGTTTTAGTGGAGGTCGTTTTTTTGAGATAGGTGCAAGAATGGGAAACAGGAATGCACTTTTAAAATGACAAAAGGATTTCTTACACTAGAGGATGACTATGAACAAAACGAATGTCCCACAGGAACACAGCCACTTGATCAGAATGACTGCCTGCTAAGGACTCGCCTTCTTCAGATGGGAAAAGATCAGTGCAAAGATAGTTTTAGCAATACTAGTACAGGAGGAAGATAGAATGGTTTGGAGAGAGTTCAGATAATTCAAAAGTACTCCTAACAATACAGGTTCTGAATACAAGATAGAATGGGTTTAAGATAGGGATTAACTATGGACAGTACATATGCTAGTGACACAGTTCTATCTATAGATACTCACTAGATATGTTTTTAACCGGAACCGTCAGGATTCTGGTCCATCAAGATTCTGGTCAGGGAACTGGATCTGGTTCTAGGACGGATAGCTAGGCACATCAGACTGGATCTGCACGGCACCGGACTGGACTGGATCGGCAATGCACTCTGGTCACAGCACAGCACAGAACTGGATTGGATCTACCCTTGTTGGTTCTGATGATAACTCTTTTAGCAGGCAAGCAGTACAGTGCAGCCCGGCTGTATTTTGCTGCTTCCCCTTAGGTTTGTGGGGTTCTGGAATTTGAGGCCTAGCTGAAAATGGTTCAGCTATGCAATGGGTTTCTGCTTTGCCAAGTTTCTGGAGTCTGGAGCAAGGAAGATGTAGATTTCAGCAGCAGGGTGCTCCGCCAGTAGGGATGGTGAGTGTATCTGTCTGTCCTTTTGAGTGGTGAGCTGCCTCTATTTATGCTATGATAAAGGGGTGTGTGGACTGGTTTATCCCAAGCTCGCCCCTTTGACCGGTGATTGGTTCAGAGTCTCCTCTCTGCCTTGATAGAAGGAGAGCAACAGCGTGTCACCTTTATGGTGTGATTTTTTGAGGCAGAGAATCCACCCCTATCCCCTTGAACACAACAAATACTTTTGACACCATACATATTTACACATGTGCAACCTCTATAAGAATCACAAATACAGATTACATATTTTATAGAGCAGCTTTCCTCCAAAACCCCATAGCTGTGGGATATTGTCACGGCTTTTGACATACTTTTGCCCTTTTCATCAGGAACACAATGTCCAATTTATAAGCAACTTTCTAGAAGAGTGCGCCTTTAACATGGGCATAAGTGTATAACGTTTCATACTTCAAGCAGAAATACATTTTGTGTAAAATCACATTTCTTGCCCTTTCTCTCCAGAACATGTCAGACGATTTTGCCGCTTTTTGAAACATGCAGCCAAAATTTAGATTCACAAATCTGTTATATTTATATTTTGTACAATTTTCACTGACAAATTATAAGTCTTTTAAGAAAATGTTCTTTGTGAAGGTTCAGCCACAGATGGTTGTTTGTCTCCGCCTCTTTTTGTCTTCCTGCAGTTCAGAACCAGTCTCCGCCCTGTTTGCTCTTGGCAGAGGCCATTTACAACTTTCCTCACACCCCGTATTTCCTTAGCAGCAGCTGTTCATTGTTCCCTTTTGCCTCTGTAGACCAAATTCTTTCCAAACCCTATAATTACCGCTTGGGTGTGATTTCCTGGTGGGGGGAAAGGCCATCCTTCTGTGGAGAAACCTGATATTCCAGTTTGGTAGCTTTAAGCCAGGCTTGATTTAATTGTTAATTCTGTTGCATTTTCCCTTAGCTTAAAACAAACTTGTGATTTCAAAATAGCATCTAGAATTCTGATTCAAAATTTCAAACCATGGGATCAAAACACTTACAAGATGGTTACTCTCAGTAACAGGCCTCTTAGATTGCAAACATTTGATTTCAGTTTATACATGTTTATAGTTTAATCAGGCAAACTCTTGACAGCTGTCATCTCAGCAGTCCACTGCTGCACAGAGATTTTTGAAATCCACAGACAGGCCACTTTTGCTGTGGAAATCCCTTTATGCTTTTAGCTTTTCAGGACCTTGCAAGTTCACAATGATTTCTTAAAATAAGTGAATTGTAGCACCCAGCAAGAATTTTGGATGTTTGAGTGTGTTTTGTACCGGCATTCTGCAGTCACAGCAACAAAGTAAAAAGGATTTAAGGCAAGATTTGGGGGTTTCCTTCTGTACTCCATTTTTACTTGTTGTGGAGCCCAGTGACATATTCCAGGAGTGAGATCTCTGTTCCACCACTGACAACATGCATGGCAGATTGGGAATTCATCTTTTTGTGCTTTGCAAAGCGTGATTTTCAGATGTTTTGGCGTGCACAAGGGTTTTTCTGCCATTTTGTTATTTCTGGCACCCTCATAACACAGTGCTGCAGCATAGCAGAGCAGAAGTGGGTTAAAACATCCCACACGTCACCACCACGATGATTACTTCATAGCTGAGTTTGCAGACATAGAGCATTTTTTAGGTAAAGGCCACCACATTGTTTACGTTATTTGTCTTTTTTGTTTATATGTCCCATAGGCTTTATACACTTGCATCGACTGTGATTTACTATGTGGTTTCCAGAAAAATGAAGTCCACACAATGAATGTGGATTGCAACAAGAGGTAGAGTAATATTATTACGTTGCAATGTAATACAACCACCTGCAGCATGTCCCAGTCTAAATTGAAAGCCACCCTACAGATACCGCTGTGGGAAGATACATCCTCTTGCTTCAGGGATCGTACCTTGCTTGTCTAATATCAATCTATAATATACTTGCTGCTTTTCTTTATAGCACATGTCCATAGTCCTCGTGCCTTGTCCTGTCTCAGAGGCACTGTTAAAGGGCTTCCCGCTGCTTCCTCAGTCGTGAAGCACTTTGGCTAGTTCAATCTACAAATGCTAATCCCACCTCTGTAGTCCCTGGCCAATTGTGGGTTCGGCGAGGGTCTGCTACATGCTTGTCCATTGAGGGAAATAAAGAGGCAGACAGCAGGGCATAGAGAGAACAATTTTATTTCACGTTCATGTGTATGTGTTCCATGGACTGACTTACCTGGACAATGCCATCTAGCCCACTGCGGTGCATGATGGAATGTAGAAAAGGAACAAAGCAAAGAAAAAGAACAATGGATGGCACCCCCTTGCCCAGAAGTGGGCTAGGTAGGGGAGAGAACATTCAGAATAAGTACAGTTAGAGAAAGAACAGGAAATGGTTGGAATGGCATTAAGAGTAAGGATGCTGTGAGAATCGGCTGTCTGGGAAGTGGTGGTCTCAAGCACCTGTACAGGGCTAGGATCACTTCCAAAGCTGAGCAACATATGCGGAGCAGCCCGGCATCTACAGTGGGCCCATGCTGCATGCAGAGAGCAGTCTGGGCACTCACAGTGCCACTGGAGCTGTCAGCCCACCCGGGGGCCAACCCAGGTAGACCCAACATTGAAGATCCCGGGTCCTACATGTGCAGGCGGGCCAGGGAGAAGAGCAAGTCTGCCCAGACTGGCCTGCATGTGTGGGGGGCCTGAACCAGGCAGCACAGCTGTACCCAGTGACAGCGCCCCAGCAAGTCCAGAAGATAAGTCCTCCTAGACCGTGTATGCCATTGTGCGGCCCCCTTATCCTTGTCGGCAGGGTGGTGAAGGTGCAGCATTGAAGACTGCCCTAAAGAAAAGCCCCCGGTTGCCACGTCCTTGTGGCTCGCCTGAAGAGGGTAGATCTGGAATGCCGGACAGAGCCCTGAGGAGCACATGCCTGTCATTGTAATGTAGGAGAGGAACCGGGGCAGGTCTGCACTCAGCTGGTGCACCGCTGGCACCAAGGTGAATGACAGTGGATTCCAAATGGCAATGGGCAGACCACCAGAAGAAATACTGCCCCTTAGTGCTAAGAGGAGCAAGTGCTCGCGGGGGCATCAGTGTCATTGGCAGCCCTCCATTTCCTGTTTTATCAACATCTTTTAAATAGCAGATGCTGCATCGCCCCTTCCTGTCTAACTTGGTCTTGGGATTGGTGAGGTTGGCTTCAGTGTGGTTCATCCGTGGTCTGGGCTAAGGAATGTATACCATTGCTCTGGATCAAAGCCCTCTGTCCTATTGATTATTTTCAACGTCTGCCATGTACTGCGTACTGATACCAAGGCCTCCCTCTCAAAGTCAAACCCCACTTCATAGTGCCAGCAAACTTGGCAGAAGTGACCTTATGGTAATATTACAGACTGTTATCATTTTCTATTTCTATTATTCATTGTTCAAGTGAATCTTTTTAAAAGAATGATTTTATGTCTGCTTAGTGGGGTCAGAGGGTTTGAGACAGGGGATTTGAGAAGATGCTTTTTGAAAGCCTTGAATACTGTTTCCTGAAAATGTGACTAATCGATTAATACCCCTTTTTTGAGGATTGACACCAGGGAAACAAACTTTGCATAATACTCGACTAGATTGAAGAAGGGCTTGAGCTCCACTTTGTTACTGGTGCCTAGTGCTTCTACTATGGCCTTGAGTAAATTTACTTACAAGCTGACCTATCCAATATCTGTCATAACGCGCAAATATGATTCAATCAAGGATAGAACCTAGTTAAAGCACTAACACATGCAGAAGTATGAGTCACTACCCATCCCTAATTCCAAGAGACACCGAAACGGTTGCCATAACAAGAATAGGGACGTAATGGTCTATGGCAACCTAATTACGGAACCGTCATAATTGTGTAAGAAGGTATGCTGTCATTTGATGGGAACATGGGATAACCTAATCCGAATCATTAATACTAAACTACACACCTCTGTACTATCAACTTCTCATTACAATTATGACGGGAAACTCAGAACCACATTCCATATCTACGGGGCTTGTTACCTATAATTTTTTGCAATTTAATGTTATGTAGAGATGATTATTGCACATACAATATATAATCAAAATGATGGCACCTTATTATTTTGGACTAGCCACTATTTGTTACACACGCAAATGCGCTATAGAATGCCCACAAGATGGCATCTGAATTCAGGGAAATCCATTAACACTAAAGACAAGTAACAAAAGGGAAAAGGGACACAAGTTCCACCATCAGCATAGCAACCAAACCAAACATATACACAATGGCGACTGCAACCTGCGTCCTAATCACTAGCCAACGTGAGGGATTCTAACACTGAGCCACGTTAAGAGACCGTCTATATTTGTTGGAGTCACAATGATTAGTAGCACAGATACTAGATAGAGTGAAGTGCGACCATACTAGGGAAACGCTTCATAAATACAATAGATTTTGTATCGTTTACAATCGGGTTTTTTGTATCAACAACTATAATCAGATCACGAGAGTGCCATCAGGACTAGCGGCACTACACCCATTTGATGACATACATACTTGCAATAACACGCCTTGCATATTAATTGGGCGATATATCACAATAAGGCTAAGTGAAACGCGTATGATATTCATACTAAGAACACAAAGTGGTGTTCAGAGCCTATTATATTATCAATTAACATAATTGATAATATAATACTTGCATACTTGCAATAACGTGCCTCCCATTTTAGTTGGCCGACGTACCGCAATCCGACTCGGTGAAAGGTGTAAAATATTTATACTAGGAACTAGGCACAAAGTGATACTCATGGCCTATTCATGTTATCCATTTTTCACAGGGATTTAAACCTATAAAACCATGCTGGAGGACACTACAACTAGACGACGAATGGTAAGGAAACTATTAGATTAAATGCATGAGTTCCAGATCAATGTACGGATAATGCACCTAGAGGGATCTTCATTTCGAACTATAATATGCACAACAAATTACAATGGGAATCAAGTATGATAGGAACAATTGCACTGCTTGGATTTGTGAATATAGAATATAAAGAGCAGTACCTAATGAGATACAATTGATCCCTAATCTAAAATTAAGGTATGATTCAAATAAGGATCTCAGCTACTAAAGTATTAACAATCATAAATGTACCAATGCCTCATGGTCTCCATAACCCAGTAAACATTTATTTCAATGGCGATTCTGATGTATATACAATTTTCGTGTCCCCTATCTCTCTTCTCTTCTCTCACCCCCTAACAATCCTCCCCATCACCAACCCTTGAATCTCTGTCACCATATTATACAATTTCATGTTGGATTGAATATGATTGTATATGGATGTTCACCTTGACTTTACTGATACTGTTCAACTGTACAGAGTTTTCTCTTTTCTTTTCTGAGATTGTAAATATCACAAGGCCTGATTTGAAAAAGCTGTGAACGTCGAAACACATGTTATCACCAAGGGCACTTTTTGACAATAAAAACATGCGTTTTTAATAACCCTAACTGGTGCAGATCTTCAAGAGTGTTTGTGTTACTTTGAGTACATTTTGCTTGGGTATTGTACCATCTGCTGAAATGTTGTATCCCAAGTATTGTATGGAATTTAGTTGCCAGATTAATTGTTCTCTCCTCAAGCAACTACCTGCTGCCTGAAGCCTGTGTGGGACTGTTTTGAGCATGCTGTTGTGACTATTCCGATTATCCATATATTAGTTTGTGGTCCGGGCAGTAGGTTACATTTCTGAAGTCATGAAAGATGGAATCCATCTTCTCAGTAGATGTATACAGATGAGGAAAGTCCAATGGGAATGTGGTTATAACTCAATGTGCCAAATGTGGTGATGAAGACTGTAAGGAACTTAGAGGTATTGTGCAGTAAGATTTGCTGGTATGTATCCCATATATGCAGTTTCAAGAACAACATGACATCTTGAAGCATGAGGATGAGTTCTGTTGTAGTTATGATAGGTAGAGGGTTGGCTTTAAATTACAATGGGCCTCATTAGGACCCAGGCGGTAAGGGGTTTACGGCAGCGTAAACAGCGCCGACCCTTACCGCCTGATTCCAAGGTCCCTTAGCGCCATGGAGGATTTAACACCTGCTTTTAGCAGGTGTTAAAATCCATGGCGCTAAGGGACCTTGTTGTTAATTACGCCACCGTAAATTACGGTGGCGTAATTAACGCCTTCCCCACTCCCATTATGCCCTATGGGGCAAAAATGGGAATGGGGAAGGGTAAATGGGGATTGGGGACTTACCGCCCCGCCAACCTCGGAATGGGGCGGTAAGTCCGCCAACCACCATGGCGTAAACGTAGTTTACGCCATGGTGGTAAAGGTACGACCCAGGCGGTAACTTACCGCCTGGGTCGTTATGAGGCCCAATGTCCCTGTTCATATTTCTTAGGTTAACACAGAGGCAAAGCTCACACATGGATGTTTTCTTTAGGCTAATTATGGAGTGAAACCATTCTGAAGCCTCCACTGGATTGGTGGTACCATCCATTGGTAGCTTTCGCAGCAGGTCCTCTAGGGCTTGGTTGACGTGGCCGGTACTTGTTGCACTTTGTGCTTATCATGTATTGTCCCTTGGCACACCCAGCTTCCCAGAAAGTGGTACTTGTGATGCTCTACTCTGCCTCTATATGACTCTGTATTAGCAGGCAATATGTGCTCTTCACTCTAGGGGTCAATGATTATGTTTAGCTTGGCCTGAACATGCCATCCCAGTACTGCTGGCCTGTGTTCAGCAAACTGCAACTTCCTCAGGAAGCTGCAGTTTGCGCGAGGCTATAGCTGGCTGGCACTTCTGTCGGTTGCAGGAAACACACAGCGTCTCCAAACTATAGCTTCTCCTTGCGACCCCTCGCAAGCCTTACAAACCTTGCACGAGGTGTCACGAGAGAAAGTTGCAGTGTCTTTCTTGTCTGTGGGCAGATTGGGATGACTCATGCCTGCACCCTCTCCATAGGTCACTGAGGCAATTTTAACCCTCGGCGAACCTGGGGGCTCTGTTATCTAATCTGCTCTGCAGCACACAGTGCCGGTTAGAACACTGAGCCCCCAGCTTCGGCCACAGACAAAGATGTCTTGGACTTGTGATCTAATCTGCCATGCAGTGCACAGATCACCGAGCAGCCCCAGGCATCTTTGTCTGTCGGCAAAGCTTGGGGCTCGGTGATCTATGCACTGCAGAGCTAATTAGATCACCAAGCCCCTTCTGGTACTTTTAGTCTCTCAAGAATGGGGGGATCACAATTGTATATGTTTTGCCTAACATATTATTATTATTATGGTATTTATTGAGCACAGACCTAGCCTCAAGAAGCAACAGAGTGCTTTACAGAGGTATATACCAATACAGATACATAATGGAGCTCTTTGCCAAGGTGTACAAGATTACAGATGCATAATGGAGCGCTTTGCCAAGGTGTACAAGATTATAGATGCATAACGGAGCGCTTTTAAGTGGTAACAACAGAACACATATATAGCAGGGGTAGGATGCAGAGGGGGACAGAGGAGGGGCACAGCTGTACCGGGTGGAGGGGAGCAGAGGGGCAGGCAGCATCTAGCGAGTCAGGTGGCGTGAGGGGCAATGTGATGGCGTAAGTGTTGAGGAGGAGAGACTCCTTGAAGAGGTGGATCTTGAGTTCTTTTCTAAATTGAAGGAGCATGGGGGCGAGTCTGATGCCGATGGGGAGGAGGTTCCATAGTCTTGGGGTGTAGACAGAGAAGGCTGATTTTCTGGTCCGTTTCTCTGCGAGGTAGCTGGGTGACTGAGGGCGACTGCCATATAGATGATGCAGCAAGACTTGAAGGTGATTTGTGCGTGCAGTGGGAGGTAGTGAAGGTCGATTAGGGGTGGTGTTATGTGGTTGAATCTGCGTAGATCATTGATGTGGCGTACAGCCGTGTGTAGGACACTTCTCATGGGCACAAGGGAGGATGACGGGAGGCCTTTGAGGAGTGCATTGCCCCCATCCCGGTGGGATAGGACCAGTGCTTGAACAGTGGATTTAAAGCTGTCCAGAGGGATGAAGAGCTTGACTTTTCGCAGGAGGGAGAGCTGGTACCAAGCTGTTTGTTTTTTTTTTTAGCTATGTGTCTCTTGAAGGAGAGGTGTTTGTCAATGTGGAACCCGAGGGGCTTTGCACATTAGGTGAGCTCAGGTATGAAGCCTTCAGGGTTCATGGTTGATAGCCAGGTCTGTATGTCTGGGTGTTCAGTGTTGTTGGTGAGGAGTAGGAATTCGGTCTTGGAGGGGTTGAGCTTCAACTATGTACTGGACAGTCGAGACTGGATCAGCGAGAGGCAGTTTTTGAACCTATGGATGTCCTTGACCGAGTCGATCTTAAGGTATAGCAGTAATAACAAATAAAGTGATTTGTGTGCGTACCTTTCAATGGTTTGTGTACTTTTCAAGCCATAATTTTATAAGCAAAGAAATATGTTACATATTTCTATATATGTGTGTGTACTTTTCATCAAGCCATCTTTTATAAAGCAGAACATTGTTAAAAGCCAGACAGGGGTGTGAGGAAGGGAGATGATGAGTGCAAGCAAGTTGTGAATATTTGCCCATTCACTTGGGAGTATGCGCCCCCAGACTGTGGAATGTCCTTTATCCCAACCTAGGGGCAGAACTTAATGATATGCATGTCAGAAAGTTGTACAAAATGAACTGTTCACCCTATCCTTTATCCAAGTTCAGAGGCATTCCAGCTACCTGCAATCTGTCCTACTCTACTGGTGTTCATGAAGTGACTGCAGTGTGACTTGTGGCACACTGGCGCTCTACAAAACCCCAAATAAATTGAAAGAAGGAGGGGCCCATATTTTCAATTTAGCACCTACATATAAGACGCCAATAAGCATCATGCGGCTGTTCAGGGACTTCCAGGCACTTCTTCAGTGAGCTGTTTACACTGTGTTGCGATATGTTCTTAGCTATGTAGGCCAGACCATTTTTACATGTTTGTCTTTAGGCCATGCCCATAAATTCTTAGACCCCTCCCATCATGCAAGCCATGCCCCCAAATGAGGGCGCCACCTCAATTTCTCAGCCCACTTAAAGCACTGGCTGTCCAGGCAAAGGCTCAAATTCAAAAGGGTTGGATACAATACATTCGACTCAAAAGGACCGAAAAAAATGATCGAATGCTTTTTTTTTAAAAAATTTTTTTTTTTGGCCTTGGTATAGGTTAAATGTGTGGTTTTTGCCAAAAAAACATGGGTTTGGGTGGGGACCCCCCCCCCAAAAAAGAGCATTCAATTTTTTTTTTTGGTCCTTTTGATTCTAAACCATTGAATTTCGAAACTTTGTATTCGATCCTTTCACCCTAAACCAAGCACTGACCTTTCCTGTTCGGCACCCTCATTATTAACAAGAGTGCCCACGTGAGAGGTTTCCCGCTCCCAAATGTTCCGGTATGGCTAGTGAAAGAACCATTGGGGGATCCCCTGCCTCTCCGCTCAGTACGCCACTGCTTTCCTGTATGTAAAACTATGTTTTATTCACCTGATGTCGATGAATCTGTATTCAGGGCATGCCTGAAAATGTTATATACAGAATCTGATGTGTGCTGTTCTAATACCATGTCTTGTGTTTTTCTTTCTTTCTCTTCAGGGGATTTTTGTTCTGGGGCTGCCGTATGCTCTTCTCCACAGTGGATACACAGGTCTGCTCCTCATTGTCTTGGCTGCAATGTTTGGCTGCTACACAGGGAACATCCTCATCGCTTGCCTGTATGAGGAAAACGAAGGTGGTCAGCTCATAAGAGTGAGAAACACATACGAAGACATTGCTAGTGTCTGCTGCAGAGGACTCTTTCCCAGACTCAGCAGGACAGTCGTCAATGCGACCCAAGTGTTGGAGTTAGTCATGACTTGTATTTTGTATCTAATTGTGTGTGGGAACTTGCTCTCACACAGATTTCCATCACTGACAGCCACAGAAAAAAGCTGGTCCGTGGTTGCCTTTGTGCTGCTGCTGCCCTGCGTGTTTATCAATACTCTAAAGATGGTGCCGAAGCTCAGCCTTCTGTGCTCCTTGGCCCACTTTGTTATCATTCTGAGCTTGACCTCTTACTGCCTGACACAGGTTGACAGGTGGTCCTGGGGAAGATTTAAGCTCACAATGGACTTTGAACATTTCTTGATCTCCATCGGCGTGATCATTTTCAGCTACACTTCCCAAATATTTCTGCCCGTGCTCGAGGGAAACATGGCGGACCGAGGAAAATTTAGCAGCATGCTGACCTGGACTCACGTGTGTGCGTGCCTCTTTAAGACGTCCTTTGCGCTCGCTGCCTTCCTGACGTGGGGCAAAGAGACGAAAGAGGTGATCACTGACAACCTGCCATCTTCATTAGGGAGACTGCTGAACCTGTGCTTGGTAGCAAAGGCCCTCCTGTCCTACCCGCTCCCCTTCCACGCCGCTGCGGAGATACTGCAGAGTTGTCTGCTCAGCAGCAAACACCCAGGCATCAGCTCTCCCTTCCTCCTTCCAGTCCTCAGGGCTGGTCTCCTGCTGTTCACCCTGCTGATGGCCTTATATGTGCCGCACTTTGCAGTACTCATGGGCTTGACAGGCAGCGTGACAGGGGCAGCCCTGACCTTCCTACTTCCTTCGCTTTTCCATCTTCAGCTGAAATGGAAAAAGTTAGCCTGCCTTGAAAAAATTGTTGACATTTTTATTTTTAGCGTGGGCTTTCTTTCCAACATAGCAGGCATTGTTTGTTCTGTGAAAGGTCTAATTGAAGCCTTTGGAGGAACGTAAAAAGTAACAATATTATTCATGATCCGAACCAAAGGTAGACAAACAATGTCAAATATTTTAGCGGTACCATGCATGCCCATAATTGGCACAGTTATGTTGACCTCCTACGGTTTCAATAGAACAATTAAAACAATATGCAAATCCCTGAACCTGAAAACCGAGTTGCTAAAGTTATTAATTGTATAATGAATGCCATTATGTGAAACAAACGCAGCACTCCCACAAACTTGTATGTAGACATATGTTTAATCTGAACAAATGCTAGAGCGTTTGGATAACACATCTCACAAAACCTACCCTCAGCATTTCAATATATAGTATAATGATGTACTGATGCGCTAAGCAACAAAGAAAGTCCCCAAATAAATCATTGATTCTTATTTGGAATGTTGTGCTTAGTTAATTAGTTGATAGTCATTGGTCGGTGAGTTCTCATCAGACCCCCTTCAGTTACATCTATGTCGCCGTCTAGGCTTCGGCCACCAAGACCCTTCTCAAAACGGGGCTAAATAAATAACATAACAAATCCAGCAAACTCTTGTTAGTTAGGGGTGGTGGTTTTGGGTCGGATTGGTAGGCGGTGATAGAAAACAGCATCATAACACATTAGTTGGCTCTTCATATTATAGACTCCTCTTATGCTATGTAGGCTATTGTATATTTCAACTCTTTTGATTAAGTGTTTAACCTTTCCATCATCACGTTATCCTAATCAGGTGCTTAGAACTATCGTTCTTAAATAGGCAAAGTGGTCTCCCTTCGTGGTTAATCGTGGCTAAGCGCTCCTGTAAATTTAACTCAGTCTAGATTGCTCCAAATGCTCCAGAGATTTGCCATCTCTGATGGTTGTGCCTTACTCCTCCTCTGTGATTTGCATGCATTAAATAGTGTGTACCCAGAGTGCGTGTCAGTGTATCATTGCTCACCATTAAGGTTGTATACTAGGCATACCATTCTGTCCCTTCTGGACTTTCCTCTTAATCTTGAAATCTTGAATCTGGGGTTAGATCCCTAGAGCCTGAAAGAAACAAATCATATAGGTCTACCCTCTACTGGGTATCACGTTCCCATTTGTCTTTAATTGAAATGCATCTAAAGTTTGATCACGTGATAGGTCATAACTGTTTACCGATTACTCAGTGTTGTGTTCCCATCTGTCTTAGAATTAGTTTGCAATATGTTGCCCCCTTGACATTTCCAGTTATAGCACTGAGGTCAAATCTATAAGTAGTTACTTCTTTTACCCCATATGGGCCACTGTTAGCTCTAACACCTAACTGCTCAGTTTCCCACATAGCGGGGAGTTCCCTCAGCGTTACGCGTTACAGTCCATAGTCGCAGTCGCCATTTTGGTATGGTTTTTAAATCTTAGTATAATGTTACGTGCAATGGTGTCTTGTTCTAGCGGCCAAACTGTGGGCTAAAATAACCCATAAGAACTCCTGATTCACATCTGCATTGAAGTGTGACAAGCCAATTTGCTGACATTTAACATTCTATGTATTGGATGAAGTTGCACGTATTGGATGCAACGTTGTTCCTTTCTGGCGGCCATACTTTGTTTGGGGTTAGGCAACTCAAAAACGCCCAATTGGCTTATATGCAAGTGTGGCAGCCCAATGTGCCACAATTCAACATTCTATTAAGTTGAATTGCATTTCCTCATTAAGCATATATGTAGAGATGTGTCTCTAATCATATTTATAGGTTGTATCCATATCTAATAATTCATTGCAAATAATCAGTGAGAAACGTGTTGCTCTGTACTTAATATAGTAGATTCATGTAAATACTCTCATTTGCAAAAGCCTTTTATTGCTGGCTGTAGCCATGTCACTGTCAGTTCTACACCCATATGCTTGGTAGATACGTTGGACTCAGTTTGTTCTTCAAGGTTTTTGCCTTTTTGAAAATCATGTTGTGGGCCTGTCCTCTAGGTATCTAAGCGAAGTATGTGCCAATGTTTGTTTAACAACTTCTTGATCTCATGATGATTCCCACAGTACTTAGTTATACATTGTACACTTTGTATGCCTGGATTCGTTGGTTTTGCTTTCTGTTTCAGAGTTTCGCTCCTATGTATTCCTTGTGCTCTGTTGTGGGCTTTATGAATACTTGGCAGCGAGTTGGAAGGTTGCATTCCTCCTCAAATGTTTCCAGTTCTCCACAGTTATGCTTTGACCTTACATTTGTTATGTCATCTTTGATGTCCTGGGTGTTAGTCTTAGCAGTGCACGGTGGTGGCGCGAGTTATGGTTGCTTAGCTTACCATAACTGGCGAATTTCAAGGGTTTTTCGGATTTACTTGAAACCATAACGTCCCTTTAACAAAGTTTTTTCACTGAATTTCATAGGTTTTTAGTAGCACAACTTAACCATAACGTCCCTTTAACAAAGTTTTTTCACTGAATTTCATAGGTTTTTAGTAGCGCAACTTAACCATATTGTCCCTTTAACAAAGTTTTTTTCACTGAATTTCATAGGTTTTTAGTAGCACAACTTAACCATAATGTCCCTTTAACAAAGTTTTTAACTGAATTTCATAGGTTTTTAGTAGCAAAGCTTAACAATAGTAACTTTGACTTTATGTACATGTAATATGGAACATACTGAAGCACTTCTACTGAATGTAATGTCCGCAAACATTTTTGATGTCCACGGACATATTCGGACAACAGTACCACTACCTAAAAAGTCTGGGGGGGGGCATGTTTCATTGTTATATTACAACATGATAACATTTAAAAAATTCACAAAGTAGTACACATACATATTATATGTAGTAATACCACACTAACCATTCATTTAAATACAATATATTCTAAAATGGAATATACCAAGAGAAGATAAATAGGCTTCCAACATAATTACCTGACAGACACTCCACAACTAAGACCAAGACCAGACCTACAGACTACTCAGAACATATCTTACCTGAAATAGAAAGTCTACATCATTTTACTCATATCTTTATAAACTTTCTGTATTAGATTAAAAAAATATATTATATATTTTTTTTTTCTCACAGAAATGTCTAGTACCCTGGAATGGCTAGAGGAGCACTTCCCACATGACGAAATGTCAGAAAATAGTGAAGCTAATGGTACACACTTTACAATATAAACCATTTAAGTGTTATTATTTTATATATATTTAACATATATATTTCTTTTTGTACAGAGCATTCCAAAATAGAAAACTTGTCTGAAGAAACTGTTATGGAAAACACGCTTGACAGCTTAAAAGAAAAAAATGATTTATTATTGAGCAATTTTAATAATTTGAAAACTTTTGTTGAGGATCATTTTAAAACAAAAACTTCATACCATTGTCCCACATGTACTTGTCCCCCCTCACCATATCCCAGTCAATTATCCCCAAACCCTCTCCATAATCCAAAACGTTTTGATGAGACTTCCATCCCTTCTTCACCTGATTTCAATCATGTTGACACCCCTAATTCTCCTGTTTTTGTTTCTGTTTCTGCCTCACCTTCTCTGTCATAAATAATTAATATATGTGAAATAAAGTTAAATTTTTATATTGTGTTGTAATTACTTCCCATTTTTTATTTTTTTAAAAACAATGTAGATGTCCGCGGACAGCGCGGGTGTTCTGAAATGTTCGTAAATAAACGAAAATGGAGGTGTCCTGAAGAACACTATACCTATCCGTACTGTTTGCTAGCAAGTTCAAACTGTTCTAAGAACCCAATTGGTGTCCTGAAATGTTTGTAATTAAACAAAAATGGAGGTGTCCTCAAGAACACTATACCTGTCCGTAATGTTCGCTAGCAAGTTAAATGTTCTAAGAACACAATTGATGTCCTGAAAAGTTTGTAATCAAACGAAAATGGAAGTGTCCTAAAGAACACTATATCTGTCCGTAGTGTTCGCTAGCAAGTTTAAACTGTTCTAGAACATACGCGATGTCCAGAAATGTTCGTTTGATGTGTGACGCACTTTTAATTAATTCAGGACCCGAACACTGTCTGTAGAACATCAACGCGCATGCGCAAACTAATGTCCGTGCATTTGGTGTCCTGCGGACAGGAGCTTCCTTCGCGGACCTGTTCGCAAAGGGATCATGTGACCGCGCCCATGCTGATCGCGTGTTCTGAATGCAGACACTGTTCGTGTCCCCGAACAATTTAAAAGTACATTTTCGAGTAATCCACAATATTTTTCCATAACAACTCATCATGGCACAAGTCCCACATAGTAATCCTGAGTTTCTACATATCTTTTGAAACTTTTTGAACCCTTTTTTGTGTTCGATCTGTCCGCGGACAGCGCGCATGTCTTCGAACCGCGTACAAGCACCCCTATAAAAGACCACGCCCTAGAGTTTATTCTCATTGTGTTTCTAGATATTCTTCAGAGCACAGCAACTTGCTGATTCCACCATCGAGATGGCATCCCTGGCTGCAGAACTGCCACCTGGTGCTACACCTGCTTCAGCACCACCCCCACCCCCTCCATCACCACCACCTTCCCAAGGGCCTGAAGAGGGGAACAGGAGTGAGGATGCAGAGGAGGAAGAAGAGGATGACGAGAATGAGGTAGAGAAAATCCCTACTACCCGCACTAGACGTGAGTCTTGGATGTGGTGGTTATTTTCCATTTATGGGAATGGTCCTAAGGCTCGTGTGAACCGTGTTATCTGCAATGAGTGAAAAATGATACTCAGTCGCGGGAAGCACGGTTCGTACAGCTTTGGGACCACGACCATGAAGCGACACCTGAGGTCATTTCACTCTGGGGCTATTCGCAAGGTTGTACCTTGCGAAGAACGTAGTAGGTTGATTTCCTCTACTTCATCCTCTGTTTCTGATCCTGTCACCACAAGGACCACCTCTGTGGGACAGCGTCTTCCTCAAGCTGCCTCACAGGCCATACAGAATTCTTATGACCCTTACCTTTTGAGGGTCACAGTTGTATGTATGTTCTGTGACACAGTACTCTGCAGGGGGGAGCGACTTCGGAGTGCTTTTGATACTATCGTCTCAGAGCACGAGAAGACCTGCTCACTATCCAAATAAAACCCACTCTACATCTTCCTCTCTCAGCTTGCCCTTTCTTATCCCTGTGGTTGGTGTCCCCCCCTTTCCCCTCCTTTCCCCTCCTCTCCTAGTATGTCGTGTCTAAAGAAACAAACAAATATATAAAATTACAAAAATCAAAAAAATAAGGCTCTTTTCAGAGCCGCTTTTCACAGTTAAAAAATAGAAGTGAAGATAAATAAAGCAGGGCCCTTTGTATTTCTTAAAAGTCCGCGGACAGTTCGCAAACATTAAAAAAATGGGGTGCTACCATATTGTTGCCATTGCATTTTTCTCTATCCACGAATCTCCCAAAATCCAAACAATCTGTTTTCTGAAACACACAGCCATAGCTATCTGTTGTTCTCTGAGCAAAAAGAGTATCTGAGAAACTCTCTCCTGGTACAACACACCCACTAAACTTTCCTGACCAATCCCTTTCACTGCTCATTCTCATTTGCATGACTTCTGAACCCAAAAATCCCTGGATGTAACTCCCGATGTCCGCGAACTACCGCCATGTCCGCGAACATATCGTAACATGAACAGCCCTTCTACCATTTCCACTTCACTCTCTGTGCCATTCCCTCATTGGATGTAGCTAAGAAATCACATGACCATGCACCAATCACATTCAAGACCTCTAGATCTAACTGCATCATCATAGATCAGCACTGCAAATGTACTGTGAATCTCTCTGAGTACAAGTGTCATATCATTGGTAAGACCATCTACAAGAAATACTGTACAAGTCTCCAAGATTTCTACTTGCAGCTCCATGCATATCCATATGCATGAACACAAACTACAGGTATGCATATTTTCTGTACAGTACATGAACACATTTTCAAACTGACTTTTAGCTTGTGTAATCTGTAAAATGAATCTACTGTCTTTTTTCCAATTTCCTAAAATCAACTATCACTTATAAACCTTTATACTATTTACGTTCTTAATACACACACTATCAAATCATGTTAAACTAACATTTTTGAAATGAAATTTATAGACTACATATATTGAAACAAAATTGCATGCATGCACACTCTATGTTCCAATCTCAAAAAATAATACTTATACAATTACATTTTTTTTATTTATTTATTTATTTGATTACTTTAATTTAAGCATGACATTGAGGCACTATTACCTAGAACAGCTTAGTTACAGAAATGGTGGTATTCAGTGGTACATTATGAAAGATATGTTGAATCACAGTTACCCATTGCAAAACAATTTGTTCATTAAGAACATATCATATGTATTGAACTGGTGCGACGCATCTCATGTGATTAAGATAGTTTTAATGGTTATAAGGAAGGCGCTTAGGATTTCAATTAAAAAAATCAATATCTAAATTAAAAACAATTCTATCTACAAACAAAATTACTAATTTGTTTCTTTTACAATTGCAGTGAAGACCATTCTCCTGAAATTTCAAGAACAAAGAAGAACTAAGAATTAAACTGCTCATTTTAGAAAAAAGTAAGTAGAATATCACCATAATATTTGTATTATTACTCAAACATACTGTAAAGTTAATTCATGCTATTTCTGTGCCTAAAAATAGAGATCGTGCACCATTCTGTCCAAAAATCCCCATGTCTTAAACACTGATTTACAGCCAGAATGGCGCACAAATTCCTACTTTTGGACACACAAATTACCCAACTCAACCGCTAGAATTTTCATATTATAGATCAAACAACTGTTTTTATTGTATACATTAGATTTACTATTTGTACTTCTCCACACCACTAGCTTATTTTTTTCTGTCATCTGAACCTGAGTTTAGTAACATATTAATTGAAGAATACACATCCCTACTAGTTGTAGTTCCCAATGCACAATCATACACCATTACATACATCATCTTACTCAAACACTCATGCACACAGCACACATACATTGCAGAACACCCCAACCCATACCTTCTTTATTTTTTTCAACAGACCCTAAAGAATGCCTACCAAAAGTCAAGTCCGTAGAAAGCAACGCAGAAGTAGAGCAAATGAAAATAAAAGTGTCCAACATAAGCATCCATCTCTAGCAGAATTTGTAAAAAAGTTCAAACAAAACAGCTAATACAGTCATTTAGTGAAACACAAGAAGTTTCAAGTACAAAAACTTTGCCTTCTCTATCAAAATGTAAAACAAACCAAAAAACAATTAACAGAAAATTAGCTATCACTACAGATAAAACTACTTTTTTAAATTTTAATATAGTGCAAAGTAAGCATACCAAGAAAAGTATTTTAGCCAAAATGTTCTGTCACAAAGTCCTTCAAAATCTTATAAAACCAGGAGAGAAATCAGGTTCAATGCTTAAATCCTATCGTAGGAAATTAATTTTAGAAGCGTTGATAGATAGTGCAATTCTTCTCAAAAGAAAGTTATTTATTTTAGTGTTAAACAAAATGAAACCACTAACAAAACTAATAACTAAATTACAAAAAAGACTTCTCAATAAACGAAATGTCAACAGAAAGAACTTCTTAAGTATCTGCGGAGGTGAATGGAGTCACACTATCAGCACAGAACCATACTTCAATGAAGAAGCGTACAAACAAAAACAAACAAATACAATTGCCATACATAGCAGTGGTCGAGGTTATGAAAAAGTTAATAATACCATAATGGAACAAGAAGTACTCCTTACAAAAATATGCCCTGAAAACTTAGAATTACCCCTCCATTCAACTGAATCAGAACGTCTAGTGTACAAATGGCCATGCACGTCAATATGTAACATTCCTAAACAATTTTTCAAGTCTTTATGCCAATTCCTCAATCAATATGTAAAAAGCAAAGACAAAATCAAAATTAAACTACTGCAAAATATGGATACCTGTCCAGTGCGCAAATACACAGGACATTCATTGGCCTGCATTACAGGACCTACTTGTAAACCACCTTCCATGATATCAAAAGAATATCAACACATCATTCAACTATAAGAAATCTAGTCTATAAACTGTACTATGCTAAAAGTCCTGCTTTAGCACTAGCAAATTTAAATAACATTCTTCTACATGGTACAGCAAAAGACCTACTTCAAGAAATTGACTATATACAGAAAAAATATTTTGGAAGTGAAAGCCATTTACAGAATGAAATAGCTTTTAACCAAATGAGCAACAATTCTGCACATGGCAACCTTTTGCTAAACACATACAAAAAAGAAATACTAAAATTTAAAAGTACATCAGCTGAAGTACCAAACCATGTATGTGTATGTTGCTGCAGAACTTTTTATAAATGTAACACGAAAACTGTAGACCTATCATATAAAATAGAAGACAATGAAGATTCTAAATGGTTTGAATTAGCTCTCTACCTTGTAGCAGAAAACAAATACGAAATAAGTGACCCCTTAATACTTTGCAGTTACTGCACTACAAAACTTGACAACAACCAAACTCCTTCACGTGCTATCACAAATAATTTGGAATTATACCCACTACCAAAACCCCCACAACAACTTAATGTATATGAAAGCATCATAATTCAAACAGTACACCCATTTCAAGCAATAATACGCCTTCAACCAAAAACAGTAAAATTACGTCCCTCTGAATTGGTAAAAGGCATTTGTGGAAAAGTAGTTTATTTACCATTAGATCTAAAAGAAAATGTGCATACTCTAGGAGTGCAACGTCCAATGCAGCAATCTTTAATTATCTTAGTAAATGGAGTACCTACAAAAGACAAAAAAATATGGCAACAGCTGGTGGATTTATATAAAGTTAGACAAGCCTAACAATATCTTAAAGAGAATAATGAATATTACAAAGAAATTAATATTGAAGAAAACTTGGAAAATACAACTGAAATAATTCAAGAAACACAAGAAGCTGGTCAATATGAGCTACTAGATCCTGCTACAATATCAAATACTTTAGACCATTATACAATTCATCCTTTGCACTCTAATGACACCATAGAAGATGCACTGGAAACATACCAAATGCGTCAAATAAAAGGATCACCAATCAGCATATGGGAAAAAAGTATAGAAGCACGTGCTTTTCCTCTATTCTTTCCTACTTACAAAGGAGGAAGGTAAGATGATCGACCTATTCAAATAGCAGCTTCAGAATACCGCTCATTACGGATGTATTCTGAAGATCCCAGATTTAGACAAAATGTGGAATACATATTCCACCTACTCTTTGAAAGTGAACTAGCAACTTTATGTTACGGAGTTGCACACATATTAAAATCAGGATCCCACTTTCAAAATATGACAGCTACACAATTATTACAAAAAGTGCAACAAAAGGATGAGGTTTTACAATCAAATATTACAAATCTATTAGCAAATATGCGTGGTACTAAAGAGTACTGGTTTCGACGTCACAGAGATGTACGTTGTATGATCAGAAACCTTGGCCCACCCACTTGGTTTGTACATTAAGTTGTGCAGAATATGCATTGGAAGATTTACATGATTTCCTACGCATATCAAATAAAAACAAAACAAACATAGATATACTAACACCAGGAGAACTTTGTTCTTTGGATCCTGTTAATGTTTCAAGATATTTTCACCATCGCTTCATTGCTATGCTACATTTTATTTGTAATAAAACTGTTCCTCCCCTTGGCGAAGTGCAACACTTCTTTTGGAGAAAAGAATACCAAGCCAGAGGAGCACCACATATCTACATGCTTTTATGGATTAAAGATGCTCCTAAATTTGGTCAAGACAGTGATGCCACTGTTTTACAGTTTATTGAAAAATATGTCACTTGTGAAATTCCATCAGAATCCACAAATAGTGATCTTCATGCACACATTTTACAATTTCAAAGACATAAATGTGGCAAATATTGTCGTCACAAATACAAAAACAAAGGGAAATACTTCACCAAATGCCGATTTGGTTTCCCTAGACCAGTTACAAATACAGGTCAAGTGAACAACCTCATGTCTTCAGTTAGACATAGTGTTAAAGGTAAGTCACCTAAAAATACATTTTACATAAAAAGAAAAGAAGAAGAAGAATATATCAATGATTATAATGCAATCATTGCCCACTTATGGAATGCAAACATAGATGTGCAGTACATTGCAGACAATTCTACTTCAGTTGCACGATATGTCACAGCATACTTAACCAAAGCAGAAAAGACAGATCTCCAAGACCTCTGGAATGACCTGTCATCAGATAAAACAGTGTCTCAGAAATTATACAGCTTGGGCATAAAAATGTTCTCCCACAGAGAATGTGGATCATATGAAGCAGCTGATTGTTTAACTGGTACTGCATTGCATGGTAAATCTGAAAATATAGTATGGCAAAGTCTTGGTCCAGCTAAATCTAGAAAAAGAGTTCTAAAAACATACGAAGATATAGAAGCAATAGCCAAACATGATCCCAACAGCCAAGACATTTAAAAAAAACAATTTATTGGACACATACTACCCAAACAGAAGTAATACTTTGGAAACCAAGTGTCTATACCACATAGCCCAAAACTACACATACAAAAATAATATAAAACCTGATGAAAAAACAGGTAAATAAGAGCGACAAACTGGGAAGGCAGCTTAGTTAAACTCACTAAACCAAATTTCATTAATCATATCAAATTGTCATTGAAGACTCCTCAACATAAAGAAATATATTACAAGTCCCTGCTACAACTCTTTAAACCATTGAGAAAAGAAGAAGAAATACTAGAAAACTATGACTCATATGAAGATGGTTTCAAAGCAATTGAAAGCACTATAACTGATGTAAACATTACACAATACAAAACAATGTTGCATAATTAACAGCAACACGAAGAAGAACTCCAGGCCCAACTAGATAAAGACACTCCTGACAGTAGTCAACCTTCTGTAACAGGAAGACAAGAACCACTGGGAGAACCACTAATAATAAATGAGGCAGAATTAGCTATGATAGAAGTAGAAAGCACCATGTGTCAGTATGAAGATAAAGAAGACTTAACTATACTACAATCAAAACTAAACAACGAACAACGTAGCATTTTTGAAGTAACAAAACAAATTGCACATGGTGTACGACATGAAAATAAAGAATGTTCCTGCCATAATTATAAACCTATACTACTGTACGTCAGTGGTGAAGCTGGTTCTGGCAAAACATTCCTAATCAAAATCAACAGTAAATTCCTTCAACAATTGACAAACAACAAACTGTCAGCTGTTGTCACTGCCCCCACAGGTTTAGCTGCCTACAACATAGGTGGTGTCACTTTACACCGATTACTACTATTGTCAGTAGAACACCAGAACAAATTAGACTATTACAAACTTTCTGCAGAAGCTGCAATGGAACTACGCAGAGTATTAAAACAAATGAAAATGCTACTAATAGATGAAGTGAGCATGGTCTCCAACCTAATGTTGGCTTTGATTCACCTCAGATTACAAGAAGTACTGAAAACAAACTATGAAGAGCTCTTTGCAGGAAAACACATTATTGTTTTCGGAGATCTTCTTCAATTGACACCAGTAAAAGGTGAGCCTATTTTTAAAACATTAGGACACAAACTCTGCCGTAAAACTTTTGGCAGCATTGGAAATGTCAACCTTTGGCAACATTTCCAATGCAGAGAATTAACAGAAAACATGCGGCAATCTGCAGATCTCACTTATGCCAACATCTTAAAAAGTATCAGAGTTGGTATAGTCTCTAAAGAAGCAGAAACAATATTGAAAACCCGGCAAATGAATGCACTTTATGGCGATAATGCATGTGCTACAGATGTTATGGAACAATTAGCCCACAAAAATGTCAATTGTATGGCCTTAATGCCAACTCTTGCAAGCTGTTTCAAATTCAATGAAATAATGTTAAGTAAAGAAATGCAACCAATAATGGAAATTAGCGCCACAGACAAACTAGATGTACATGGTATAACACTACCTATGTGTGACCAAGCCACAACAAGACTAAATAGTTTAGAAAAATCAATCTCAAACACAGCAGGCTTAGAAAAGATATTAAAATTATCCTTAAATTGCAGAGTAATGCTTACACGTAACCTTGACGTGGACCAAGGACTAGTTAATGGAGCACTGGGTACAGTTGTTGGCTTTCAAACACACCCACGTGACAACAAAATTCAGTTTGTCAATATACTCTTTGACAAACTTTCAGAAGTTAAAAGGATAGGATGCTCAACAGCTCGATTCCTTCTCTTCAAAGACATGTATGTACGCAGAGAACAATTTTCTCTAACTCTTGCATACGCAGTCACGATTCATAAATCACAAGGTCTAACCCTAGACAAAGCAATGATAGATATTGGTAACACAGTCTTTAAAGAAGGCATGAGCTACGTAGCACTATCACGCTTACGTACACTTGATGGTCTATTTCTAATCAACTTTGATGCAAGTAAAATAAATGCTGATATTCCTTGCATTTTAGAATACAATAGACTTCGCTCACTATACACTCCCCATTTAAACACATATTCTGTTCCACAAAAAGTAAAACGTTATAAAAGAAACATAAATCAAACAGAAAAGCAACAGGATGTCACTGCAAATCCTCCAAAGAGAGTAAAAGAAAGTAATACTTCATCAAATACCACAAGCAAAAAAGAATCAATTAGGGAAAGTAAACCAGGTACTTCTTCAAAGAAGGAAGACAAACTCCACAAAA
The DNA here is from genome assembly GCF_040938575.1 of Ambystoma mexicanum. NCBI lineage: Eukaryota > Metazoa > Chordata > Amphibia > Caudata > Ambystomatidae > Ambystoma > Ambystoma mexicanum. The sequence continues at coordinate 63,050,609 of NC_090928.1, forward strand.
AGCAGTCAGATACAGAACTACCTGGTCCATTTAAACTCTCAAATATAGTTGGTGTAAGTTGCTACGCAAATGTAGCAATGAATATTCTATTTTAATTACCACCAATTGTTGAGAACATTTACTTACACAGTACAGACCCATTGTGTTTGCAAATGTTAGTACTTCACAGAAATGCAGCAAACAATCCTGACAACACGTACAGTGTTTATGGAATAAGACAACAATTGGACTACTGTGCTGGAATGGTGAAATTAACTTTAAACGCACAGGAAGATCCACAAGAATTTCTAATGTACTTACTACAAGTACTGGAAAACAAAAACATACCTATAAATGAAATCTTCCAGATTTCATACATGTGGAAACATACATGCACTCTCTGCAACAATGTGACACAAGAAGAAATCCCCAATGAACACTTCGTATATATATCAATACCTAATTGTGAATCCATTCCATTTCAGCAACTTGTACAAAATGCAAACCATGGTAGATTATGTTCTACCTGCAATTCAGATAATCTCTCCACGTTAGTAATACAAACACATAGTAAATACGTAATACTAATGCTTCTACGTTACAATGCAGATGGTACCAAAAACAACTCAAGCTAACTGGATTCACACATGGTCAAATATCACTTGGTAAGAAAACCTTCTCAACAATAGGTATAATCTACCACGCAGGAGCCACAACCAATTCAGGGCACTACACTGCATATATAAAAAAGAAATGTGGATGGTTTCAATGTAATGGTAATACCATTACTCTAAAGCAGAGATTACCAGCAAATCTTACAAATGCTTATTTAATGTTCTTAAAACCAAAATTTGATAACTAAACTGTACTTAAACCTCAAGTAAACTTGTAGTAAAAAATATAAACTGTTAGAATATTCCAAAAGCTATCTAACTGCCCAAAGATTCTACAACAATAAATCACATAAATGAATACCACTAAATTAGAGCAAAAAATAAACAATTAGAATACGCCAATTGGTATCTAACTGTCCCAAAATGTAACACTATCCAAACAGATAAATCAATACCACTAACATATATAAAAAAAATAGACAGTTAGAATACGCCTACTGGTATCTAACTGCTCCAAAATTTCATAATATCCAAACAAATAAATAATATGTTACTGCTCCAAAAAAAATGCAACAACCCAATGTATAAAGCATTAGCCAAAAACAACAAATGAACACTGAAAACAAACAAAGAAACTGTAGCATAACAGAAAAAGTTTTTTTTTTTAATCCAACATGGATTTTTTTTTCTCCCACAGACCCAATGATTTTAGCTACGAACACAGAAACTGAGCAAATTGCACAGTACTCTGGTTTGTAATCTACTAAATATGAGGGTCCAAAAAAAAAATGTTGTTCATACAATGTAAAAAGTCATTACAAAATACGAATACTAACATGCTATTTTCTTTTATCACAGAAAGTAACAAGAAATGTACTCCAGTTACTAAACCAAACAGTAAGTATATTATACACTCTATGCCCTGACCACAACCATCAAGGCATATCACACCCATAGTATCTTATAACTTTGTTCCTTATAAATTTGTTTTTGACCCAAAGTCATAAGAAACTATAAATGTGATATGCTGCGGTGGTTGTGGCTAGGGCATAGAGTGTTGGGTGCATGGCCAAGTGTTGCACCACACTCTATGCCCTGGCCACAACCACCGCAGCATATCACACCCATAGAGTAAAACATTTCAACTATGGCCTATGGAAACTTTTAATGTCCGCGGACATTACCAGTGTTCTTAGAACACTTTCAATTTGCCAGTGAACAATACGGACAGCGTCTTCAGAACACCCCCTACGAACATTTCAGGACAACGCGAAAGTTCTTAGAACACTTTCAACTCGACAACAAACAATACGGACAGCGTCCTCAGGACACCCCCTACGAACATTTCAGGACAACGCGTGTGTTCTTAGAACACACCCCCATTTTGTTTATGTGCGAACATTTCACGACAACGCGAGAGTTCTTAGAACACTTTCATCTTGACAACGAACAATACGGACAGCGTCCTCAGAACACCCCCTGCAAACATTTCAGGACACCACGAGAGTTCTTAGAACACTTTCAACTCGACAACGGACAATACGGACAGCGTCCTCAGGACACCCCCTACGAACATTTCAGGACAACACATGTGTTCTTAGAACACACCCCCATTTTGTTTATTTGCAAACATTTCAGGACACCGAAACAGTTCTTAGAACACTTTCAACTTGCCATCGAACAATACGGACAGCTTCTTCAGGACAACCCCTAAAAACACTTCAGGACAACGCGTGAGTTCTTAGAACACACCCCCATTTTGTTTATTTACGAACATTTCAGGACACCGAGACAGTTCTTAGAACACTTTCAACTTGCCATTGAACAATACAGACAGCGTCCTCAGGACACCCCCTACGAACATTTCAGGACACTGCGAGAGTTCGTAGAACACTTCAGGACAACGCGTGTGTTCTTAGAACACAGCCCCATTTTGTTTATGTGCGAACATTTCAGGACAATGCGAGAGTTCTCAGAACACTTTCAACTTGACAATGAACAATACGGACAGCGTCCTCAGAACACCCCCATTTTGTTTATTTGCAAACATTCCAGGACACTGCAAGTGTTCTTAGAGCGTCTTCAGGACACCCCCTATGAACATTTCAGGACACTGCAAGAGTTCTTAGAACACTTCAGGACAACGCGTGTGTTCTTAGAACACACCCCCATTTTTTTATGTACGAACATTTCAGAACAGCGCAAGAGTTCTTAGAACACTTTCAACTTGACAACGAACAATACGGACAGCGTCCTCAGAACACCCCCATTTTGTTTATTTGCAACATTTCAGGACACTGCGAGTGTTTTTAGAGCGTCTTCAGGACACCCCCTACGAACATTTCAGGACACCGCGAGAGTTCTTAGAACACTTCAGGACAACGCGTGTGTTCTTAGAACACACCCCCATTTTTTTTATGTACGAACATATCAGGACAACGAGAGAATTCTTAGAACACTTTCAACTTGCCATCAAACAATACGGACAGCGTCTTCAGGACACCCCCTGTGAACATTTCAGGACACCGAGACAGTTCTTAGAACACTTTCAACTTGCCATCAAACAATACGGACAGCGTCTTCAGGACACCCCCTACGAACATTTCAGGACAACGCGTGTGTTCTTAGAACACACCCCCATTTTGTTTATGTGCGAACATTTCAGGACAACGCGAGAGTTCTTAGAACACTTTCAACTTGACAACGAACAATACGGACAGCGTCCTCAGAACACCCCCTGCAAACATTTCAGGACACCACGAGAGTTCTTAGAACACTTTCAACTCGACAACGGACAATACGGACAGCGTCCTCAGGACACCCCCTACGAACATTTCAGGACAACGCATGTGTTCTTAGAACACACCCCCATTTTGTTTATTTGCAAACATTTCAGGACACCAAAACAGTTCTTAGAACACTTTCAACTCGACAACGGACAATACGGACATCGTCCTCAGGACACCCCCTACGAACATTTCAGGACAACGCATGTGTTCTTAGAACACACCCCCATTTTGTTTATTTGCAAACATTTCAGGACACCGAAACAGTTCTTAGAACACTTTCAACTTGCCATCGAACAATACGGACAGCGTCTTCAGGACAACCCCTACAAACACTTCAGGACAACGCGTGAGTTCTTAGAACACACCCCCATTTTGTTTATTTACGAACATTTCAGGACACCGAGAAAGTTCTTAGAACACTTTCAACTTGCCATTGAACAATACAGACAGCGTCCTCAGGACACCCCCTACGAACATTTCAGGACACTTCGAGAGTTCGTAGAACACTTCAGGACAACGCGTGTGTTCTTAGAACACAGCCCCATTTTGTTTATGTGCGAACATTTCAGGACAATGCGAGAGTTCTTAGAACACTTTCAACTTGACAACGAACAATACGGACAGCGTCCGAAGAACACCCCCATTTTGTTTATTTGCAACATTTCAGGACACTGCGAGTGTTCTTAGAGCGTCTTCAGGACACCCCCTACGAACATTTCAGGACACCGCGAGAGTTCTTAGAACACTTCAGGACAACGCGTGTGTTCTTAGAACACACCCCCATTTTTTTATGTACGAACATATCAGGACAACGCGAGAATTCTTAGAACACTTTCAACTTGCCATCAAACAATACGGACAGCGTCTTCAGGACACCCCCTGTGAACATTTCAGGACACCGAGACAGTTCTTAGAACACTTTCAACTTGCCATCGAACAATACGGACAGCGTCTTTAGGACACCCCCTACGAACATTTCAGGACAAAGCGAGAGTTCTTAGAACACTTTCAACTTGACAACGAACAATACAGACAGCGTCATCAGAACACCCCCATTTTGTTTATTTGCGAACATTTCAGGAGACCCCAAGTGTTCTTAGAACACATTCAACTTGCCACAGAACAATACGGACAGCATCCCCAGAACACCCCCATTTTGTTTATTTGCGAACATTTCAGGACACCCCGAGTGTTCTTAGAGCGTCTTCAGGACACCACCTACGAACATTTCAGGACACCGCGAGAGTTCTTAGAACACTTCAGGACAACGCGTGTGTTCTTAGAACACAACCCCTTTATTGTTTATGTACGAACATTTCAGGACAACGCAAGAGTTCCTAGAACACTTTCAACTTAACAACGAACAATACGGACAGCGTCCTCAGAACACCCCCATTTTGTTTATTTGAGAACATTTCAGGACACCCCGAGTGTTCTTAGAACACTTTCAACTTGCCATCAAACAATACAGACAGCGTCTTCAGGACACCCCCTGCGAACATTTCAGGACAACGCAAGAGTTCTTAGAACACTTTCAACTTGACAACGAACAATACGGACAGCGTCATCAGAATACCCCCATTTTGTTTATTTGTGAACATTTCAGGACTCCCCGAGTGTTCTTAGAACACATTCAACTTGCCACAGAACAATATGGACAGCGTCCCCAGAACAGCCCCCATTTTGTTTATTTGCGAACATTTCAGGACACTCCGAGTGGTTTTAGAACACATTCAACTTGCCACAGAACAATACGGACAGCGTCCCCAGAACACCCCCATTTTGTTTATTTGCGAACATTTCAGGACACTGCGAGTGTTCTTAGAACAGTTTCAGCTTACTTGCGAACAAAACTCACACATATTGAGTCCTCAGAACACCCCCCATTCAGTTTATTTAGAACATTTCAGAACACCCGTGATGTCCGCAGACAAATCGAACACAAAAAGAACGTCTACCATATAAAAAAGCACAACATTTAACCTATCTCATACCCTTCCATCCTCCCCAAACACACCTACACACCAACACACTCTACTAAATACACATTTAAAACAAACTTTCACTGCGCTGTCCACGGACGTCCGCGAATCCAAGATGGCGGGTGCTACCGAAAATCTGACGCGCTTCACGCTTTACACCGTCCAATCAGCGAACACGTCGCATGTCCGCGGACATCACGCAAGCCGATTGGCCAATCAGGACACTGTCGGCAGAGCAAACAGGGAAGTGTGTCCGTGGACCGAACACAGATATCACTAATTTTTTTTACCTACTTTTTGGTCATTTTAAAAAAAACTACTGGACGGATTTTCACCAAATTTGCAAAAGCACGCTTTCGGGACCAAGCCGCTGCTCCTGGTCCAAATTTGGTGAAAATCCGTCCAGTGGTTTGGGCTGTAGGCGTGACTTTGCCCCCCCTGGACGAATCCTCACCAAACTTTGCAAATTCAGAGTGGCCCATGTACTTTTTTTGCAAAGTTTGGTGAGGATTCGTCTAGGGGGAGCGAAGTTATAAGCCACCCAAAAAGTGCTCTTCCTATGGAAACAGCAACTAAACCATAACTACATGGCCATACAGAGCTAAGAACAGGCGTTCTATATGAAATGAATAAAAGGGTTTGCACCACATTCACGTCAACCCACAGTCTATTAGTGAAGAAGTGAGGCTTGCCTGAGATGTCCTAAGGGACATCAAAGGTAATCGGGTCCTCTCTTGCCTCTAATGCGTCTGTGCCCAGTGGTAGTATTCCTGGGCCGTGCGCATGAACCTGGTCGTTGTCAGGGGCTGTCGTTATGGCAAAATGAAAGTGTTATTCTGCACTGCTAAGAGCCGATGCGGAGTTGAGAGCAAGCATTCTAAATTAAATTTAATAAACGTTATCAGTGCACGCAGGCAGGCGTGCGGTCTAGTGGTACAAATGTGGGGATTGCCCGAGATGTCCTGAGGGACAGCTAAAGTAATTAAGTATGCTGGCCCTGCTTGCTGCAGTGGTAGCTGCAGTAAATGCGCAGAGTGGAGCATCTAATTAGAAAAGTGGCATTCAGAATCGGCGGCAGGAGTGCCTCCGTAAATGTGGAGGTTGCTGTGAAGCACAAAGGGAATAGCAATACATAGGTGGGTGTGTGAGGAGGATATCGATGTACCAACCTATTTGTAGGCCTGCGACTCTAAAGATGGGGGCCAAGCTAAAAGAAGCATTCAAACAATGATTTGGATTTTGCAATTAGATTAAGTACCGCTAAAGGTTGTACCTACAAAGCAGTAATAATGCATTACATTGTCATGAAAACACATAAATTGTCAGACTCTTTGTTTTCTTTGCATATATAAACATGCAGCATATATTACATTTACATTCATGTATAGCGGCTAGTGTGGCTGTGGGAAGAGAGTATATGTGTGCATGTAATTATTATGTTAAAAATGTATTGAAAAACTCCTGGAACTGTTAAGCACTGGTAGGGGATCATTATAATCTTCATGTGTGGTAAAGCTTTGCTTGTACATGTGTCCTAGCTGGGGTGCCGGTGCCTAAGGTGAACTGGTACTCCAAGTGTAGGGACCGGGGGAATACATTCACTTAGGTTTAATGGGAAAAGGGAGCTGCTGCCTCATTAAGGCCATTCAAGATTGTTTGAAGCTTGAAGATCCACCATGACTCCTTGTGGTTTAGGGCGTTGCTTGTGTTCATGTGACAGATCGTCGGGCCCATGGTGGTACTCCTGGAAGTGGGAGACCAACAGTTCATTATGTACCTTGCATCTGATTCGGTATCGGTGTTCACTGATCCTTTTGCTGATTTGTCTTTGTGTTTGGCCAATATATCTCAGGCCGCATGGGCATTCCACTAAGTAGATGACATTGCATGTTTTGCAGTTTGAAAAATGTTTGAATATCCAATCTTTGTTTCCAATTTTGAAAGATTTAATTTTTCTGGTGAATTTGCAGGCTAGACAGGATCCACAAGGGAGATGGCCTGTTAGTCCTCTGAGTTTTCAGAGTCCCGTTCTCGAGATTTTCTTCAAACGGGCATGAGTCAGATGTTCTTTGAGGTTTTTTGCTCTTTTCAGCGCCATCCTAGGTGGTGGTTCATCTGGCAGGCTTATCTGTATTAATGGCCAGAATTTTGTATTTTGGTGGTACTGGACCAAAGGTTGTGACACAGGTTAATCGATCTTCTTCTGGGTTCCTTGTTTTGGGCCCTAGAAGTGTCTCTCGCAGAGTGCAGAGTGCTCTTTTTCTAGTATTCTTAATCAATTTCTTAGGATATCCCCTTGCTCTGAGTCTGTCCTCTAGCACTGCTGCGTGAAGTTTATATTGTTGTGTTTCAGTACAGTTTCTTCCAAGTCTTAAAAACAGGCCATATGGAAGGTTGTTCCTCAAGCTCCTATGGTGGCTGCTCCTATAATGTAGTAAGGTGTTTCGATCTATGTCTTTCCTATATAGGGTACAGGATAGTTTCTCATCTTGCACCATTATTTGTAGGTCTAGAAGGTTACTACTTTCCAGGCTGCTGTTTATGGTGAACTTTATTTCGGATGCCTGTTGATTCAACCATTCGAAGAAGTCCTGGATTTATCGAAGCATATGTTCTCGAATGTGGTAATAGTGGACATAGTGTCCCTCAAGTAGGTTGGAGTGTTTTTGCTCAATGGCTTGAGAAAGAAATCTATGAATTTGCAGATAGGTTCAAGTATAGAGATAATCGGTCTCCCTGGTGGATTGGTGGCATCTTTGTGTTTCTTCGGGAGGGCATAGAAAGCTGGTATTCTGCCCACCGAGGTGTTAAGATATTTTTCTTCTTTCTCAGAGATCCATCCCTGCTCTAAATCATATCTGGTTGTTTCTTGTATGTTGTTTTTAATGTCAGCTGTTGGATCTTTCTTCAATTTCCTATAATTTGTGGCATCATCTAGGAGTGCTGCTACTATTTTCTTGTATTGGTGGATGTTTTGAATGACAATCGCGCCTCCTTTGTCCGTGCTTTTCATTACTAGGTTGTTGTTGCTTTCAAGATTTTTGAGGGCTTGGCGTTCGATGTTGGACAAGTTATGGCGTATTTTTTGAAAGACATTTTGTAGTTTGTTCATCTCTTGTCGTACGCATTTTCGAAGGTGATGACAGAGGTGTCTGTCCTGTCAGTTACCAGGTCCGGGAGGAGGGGTCCTCGGCTCCGGCGGGTCCCTTCATGGAGACTGTACCCCCGCTGGTGCTTTGGTCGGGTTCCTTCGGTCTGGGTCCCCGGCTCCTTTAGTGCGCCATGATTGTGGGATTGCGCATGGGCGAGCTTCTGAACCTGGCGCCCCGTGTATGCGCAGTCCGCTTGGAGTCCGCGGCTTGCGTTCCAAGCCTCGCTTTGGTTCCTGGCCTATTTCTAGGTCCCGATTGCAGGGAAACGCTGCATCTCAATGCAGTCAGGTTCATTGATTGTGTTCCTCACACCTGGTCTGTTTAGCTTGCCATGTGCACTGCTTTACCTTGCCCAGTCATTGTTTTGCTCTCTCTGCTGGAATCTCCTTGTTCCTTGCTGGCCTTCACTATCCTGGTACTGCCTGCCTTCCTGGGTTCTGGCTGGGTCTCTGTTCATGGTTCTCTGGGTCTGGTGAGGGGGTCCCAGCCCCTGGTTCCCATTACTCTTGGCGAGTAACCCGTTTCCTCCCTCTTGTCTGCAGTGTTCTCTTCCCTGCTCCTTGGCAATCTTTGGCTGGCTTTCGTCCAGTCTCTTCTCATTGCCCTACCTTGTGCTCTGCTAGTACACAGCTCTCCGGAACCTCACCATCTGCATGGAATTTGGCGGACCATCCGAATACCTAACATTTTTTTCTGGACATCAACTGGCCTTCTCTGCTAGTGCTTGCACTGTCCTGACGTAATGCAAATCAGAAAAGTGCTGTCCCGTGACTTTGGGAGCCAGCCAAGCCCCATCCTTTTGGAGATTGCCAGCAGGGTGTTGGGTTGGTACCCTGCCTTGCTTCTTCAACACCCCGAGGCTACGTCGACAGACTGGCAACCTCACCACCCCTCGCTCACCAGGAAGAACATGTAAACAGCATTCAAGAGACACCTCTTTTAACAGTGTCATTGAAAATAGATTTGTTCTGATCCAAAGTGGCTTGTAACATTTCTTTGAGCATTTCAACATGTTGGTAATGTGCCAGAGAACATTCTGTAAAGGTATATTCTAATGTCTTGATATCCAAATTATGTTTGATCAATGTGTATAATGCCCAAACATCAAGTGTGGTCAAAAGATAATTAGTTTACAATGCTATATCTTTTATTGTGTTTAGAATACTCATAGTATCTTTCAAGTAAGCTGGTAATTTGTTCACCAATGGATGTAAGATATTATCCAGGCACTCAGAAAGTAGCTCTGGAGCCCATCCTATACCACTTAGTATGGTTCTTGCCTCTGTAATGTTTTGGTTTTACGTGTGTATTTTGGGTAAAAAATACATGGTTGGTATAATAGGTTCTTTTACAGAATTGGTTATGAGTCCTTGTCTGTGCCACTTAAGGATCAACTCGCTCAATTCTTCTGTTACTTCCTTTCTTAGATCCGATTTAAGACCTTGTAAGAATCTGGGGTTTCTAATTATGATTGTCCCATTGCAATGTAGTCACATCTACTCATAATCACAATATTTCCCCCTTTATCGGCTTCCTGTATTACTATTGATTTGTCTTTAGCTAAGGTTTCTAGTGCTTTAAATTCCTGGCTTGATAGATTTTCATTCTGTTTGAATTTCATTTGCTTACGTGTTTCATTTATTTGATTAATGTCTTGGGCCTCTCCTCTTTGAAAAGTATCAATTACAATGTCTGTTGGCATTGGAGGCATACATCTTGATTTCAGTCTCAGTTCCTCCATATCTAGGTTCTTTGGTCGTCTATGCAGTTCCTGAAAGATATGTTGTATGTCAAGTTTTTCACTTTTTTCTAAGGACCTTACGAGATACGTATTTTCAATATGACAGATTGTAAGTTGACTTGGTGCTGGCGTTTGGCTTTGTTCCCATGTATTTGTGTTGTGAAGAATTTCTTTAATTTCAATTTTAAAGTAAATCTGAATAGATCTATTTGTAGATCAACTGGATCATAGTATGTGAATAGTACAAAACATAAGCCTTTATTTAGCAAGGACATTTCTTCTGAAAGTACAATTCTTAATGATAGAATAATCACGAGATTACTTATCTGTTTCTGTTGTTCACAACCCTCGTGCTGGCTCATGTGATTGGTCTTTTTGGATTGTTTTGAACATCTGGGTATGTTGTGCTGCCTGCCCTCCCTCCTTCCTCTCCTCCTAATACTTGCATTGTGGTGCTTGCACTCGTCGGTAGTTGAAAACAAACTTGTTTGGGGATGTTATTCCTGTTACCTCTTTTGTAAAATGTTATTTGATTCATAAACCTTTTACCACTTGGAAAGTTGGTTGATACATTTTCAGGCGTGCTGATGTTCTCTCCATCTGGGTCTGATTCTATGTCGGAGCTCCCTGGTGACTTGTTGGGGGCGCTCGTTCTTGAAAGCGAAGAGATTGTTGGTTAAATGTTTCTTGAAATGTGTATACACAATCTTCCCAGTAATCTCTATCATCTAAGAAGAATGTTCTCATTCTGCTCGGTTTCACCTCGTATTGGTGTTCTTTCAAAGCCTTCATCTCTGCAATTTACTTTTTCACAAGTCCTATCTATTCTTTGTCCTCTATTAGGTTCCCTTATTGTATGCTCTACTAGAAGTTCGAGCATGATTTTGGAAATATTGTTGACATTTTCCTCCCACTTATCAGCTAAGTCAGCATCTTCTTCATTTGAAAATTCCAGGAAGATCAAAATCCTCAGACCCCTCAGGATTTTGTCATTATTCATTCAGTTCTTAAGGGATACCATTTCCCAATATTTGTTTATCTCTTTTTTGGAAACTCTTTCCAATTTTACAGATTTTTGTCTTAGGTCTTTTTGATTCATCCTCGTCAGATGAAATGCATGTTTTGTACCGCCTCCCAGTGTAAAGAGGTTTGAAGTATCTTCTTCTCTTGTAAACAAGCATTCAGACATATTCTTTGCAATCTAGACAGCAGGCTGACTGTCCAGAAAAAAGTTCACCAAAGAGGCTAAAAAGCTGCGTATAAGGGCTGCCTCCCTGTAACAAACAAGTCTCAACTTCCAAACAAGGAGGTGTCAATAAAGTGTTTGTCGCACCTGTAGACTACATAAGATATACCCACATCATTTGTTTGAGGATAGTCTGTATAATGATGTACTCTTAGGTTGCGCCAAGCAACAAAGAAGGTCCCCAAATAAATCAATGATTCTTATTTGGAATTTTGTCCTTATTTAATTAGTTCATAGTCATTGTTTGTTGAGTTCTCATCAGACCGCATTCAGTTACATCTGTGTGTCTATCTAGGTTGACACGTGTTTCAGCCACCGAAGGCTTTCTCAAAACCGTGCTAAATAAATAACATAAAAGATCTAGCAAACCCATGTCAAAATGTTTCACATTCTATAACACAGATACATATAACAAACATGTATTTCCAGGAAGATGTTGTCTCAGGAGGATAGCTCTGCGGCAACGTGCTCACCTTGGAAGCAAGACGACACGGAGCAACACAGGTTCGATCCCCAGGTCCACGCTTAAAAACCTCTGGGTATTAAGCGCGTCATAAATAACCTATCATATCATTGTGTAATCATACAGAAAGTTAGGAGTGGTATTGGGTTGGATTAGTAAGGGGTGAGAGAAAACCGCATCATAACACATTAGTTGGCTCTTCATATCATAGAATCCTCTTATGCTTTATAGGCTATTGTCTATTTCAACTCTTTTGATTTAGTGTTTAACCTTTCCATCATCACGTTATCCTAATCAGGTGCTTAGAACTATCATTACTAATTCGGCAAAGTGGTCTCCCTTAGAGGTTAATCGTGGCTAAGTGCTCTTGTACATTTAACTAGTCTAGATTGCTCCAAATGCTCCAGAGATTTGAACTCTCTGATAGTTTTGCCTTACTCCTCCTCTGTGATTTGCATGCATTACATAGTGTGTACCAATAGTTTGTGTCAGTGTCTCATTGCTCACCATTAAGGTTGTATTCTAGGCATACCATGCTGCCCCTTCTGGACTTTGCTCTTAATCTTAAATCTGGCTTAGGTCCATAGAGCCTGAAAGAAACAAATCATATAGGTCTACCCTCTACTGGGTGTCACGTTCCCATTTGTCAAATGAAAGGTCGTAACTGTTTACAATTTACTCAGTGTTGCATTCTCATCAGTCTTCGAATTAGTGTGCAATATGTTGGCACTAATTTTTCACCAACGATGCAATATGTTGCACGATATACAAAGTGTTGGCATTTCCAGTTATAGCAATGAGGTCAAATCTATAAGCATTGCTACCTTAGTTACTTACTTTACCCCATATGGGCCACTGTTAGCTCTAACACTTACCTGCTCAGTGATAGCATCAATGACATTTGTGATGCCATTGTTGATGCCCTGGGTGTTAGTCTTAGCAGTGCACACAGGTGGTGTGAGTTATGGTTGCTTAGCGTACAATAACTGGCAAATTTCAAAGGTTTTTCGGTTTTACTTGTAACCATAACAGCCCTTAAACACATTTATTTCACAGAATTTCATATGATTTTGTTAGTGCAACTTAACCATAACATCCCTTTAACAAAACATTTTCAGTGAATTGCATGGGTTTTTGTTAGTGCAACTTAACCATAATGTCCCTTTAACAAAGTTTTTTCAGTGAATTTCATAGGTTTTTACTAGTGCACCCTTAAACTGCTACACATTCCTAATATTATGCAACCCCCCTATGTGACAGATATGAAGTCCTCGGACAGTGCAGTAGTCTGCAGACATCGGACAGCATTCACAAAGCCCAGAATCATAGGGGAGACCCACAAAATATTGTACCAATCAACCAACAAACAGATGTACATAAAATCATAAGTAATGTGTAGGACACGCAAATATAAATTTTTGTACAAAGTCTTAGTTTTAAAAAATACAAATCATTTTTTAATTTAGCACACATTACAATGGAATGCAACAATCACACACCATAACTGTACACTTCATATAATCTCCTCAATAGAACTCTGCATACAGATTCACAAACACCAGGTGCTTTTTGGAGAACACATTCTCACTAAATAGAAAGTGCATTGTATTTCTCTATTATTAGCTTTCATTCTATAAATATTTGTTATAAGACAGAAGCACTTTTCCTTCCCACAGAACTGGTAAACACAGTTGAGTGGTTACAGGAAAACATCCCAAAAGAAGACATGAGTAACAATAACATCTCTTATGGTATACAATACATATTTGAATGTAAAAAATAATGTCATTTGTACACACCTTACTAAAATAATAATTTATGTTTTTCTAACAGTATATGGTTTTCATGAAGAAACCATGCCCCAGTTTAATTATACTGTGAAGGTGGTGCTAAAGTTGTTAGAACCCACCCCCCTTCAAAATTGAATGTAGATGACTTGTCGGGTTGATCATTAATTCCAGTATTGCGAAAATCAGAATTGTAGTGCCTGTTATGCCAAAACAAGCACATTTAAGAGCAAGGTATATTTATGGGGTCACAATGCCTCACGCAGCAAAGGGCATGTTGTATAGCATACATTTATTATAGATTCCAAAGTTATAGGCTTAAACCTGAACAGGAACTAAGTTCTGATCAAAATTAGATTGGGCAACTATTAGAAGATGGTGGAATCTTGAAAGTCATGATGATATCATTAAATAATAGGCCTGTGAGTGGCAGTTACGTCAGCAAATCACAGGGACATGTGGGTTTGTCTTTAATTGTAAGGACCAATAGAAATGTTTTGTGTATTAATTTTTACATTACACCAGCTTTGGAACAGTATAAAAAGAACTGAATTCAGAGCTCAGGTTGATTGTTGTTGGTGTTCCTGATGTATGCTGGCTGCTGTCTCCTGTTTTGCTGTGAAGAATAAAGATGACTTTATAATTCAGCATGAATGTCAGAGTGCCTTCCTGCTTGCTCTCCAGCCTGCCTCCCGTGATCCAGGGGTGCCAGAAGCCCAGAGAGGGTGTTGGGACCATCTCTTCACTTGGCTGACCATGGAAGGGACCCTGAGATGAGGGGCCATCAGTTGAAGACTGCCCTTCTCTCCAGGGTCATGGACCCAGACACAAGGTATGTGCTGGCAGGGCTGGGTGAGGAGACCTGGTAAGGATGGGGGTGTAATCTGCAGTAATACCCACACATCACTGCCATGAGGGGGCTCCCAGGACTCACAGCATAACAGAGATAGGGAGGAAATAAGAAGGAAGAAAATGAGGGGATGTATTGTTCAGAGGTAATTTAGAAGTAATTCAGAGGTAATCAGTGGGCTTTCTTTTTGTATTAATTTCAGAAATGTAACGGGAGGGTTGTCTTAGTGTTTAATTAATGAATTAATAATGTGAGAACTGTGAGACGGGGAGCGTCGCATTTAGGTTAGACTGTGAGACGGGGAATGTCAGAGTAGTTTGAGCACAGAGTCTTCGTCAAGGGGCCTCAAGAAGGAGCTTGTCCCAGAGTCCGAAATGGATGACTCCATCAGAATTATTATTAGGGACAGAGTAGCAATGAATGCCAGAGGAGCCTCAAAGAGCGTAGGCTGAGATTTATGTTGGGCCGTTCAGTATTGTCTGTGTGTATTGTGTGTTATGTGTTATGTGTTCTGTATTGTATGTGTGTTTATGTTGAGGAATTAAGAAAATATATTTATTTATGGAAAAAATGGCACCAAATCAGGAAAATAAGGTGATCAATAGATGAAGAAAAAATATCTAAAATTGAGCTAGTGATGAGAGGGCACTTATGTGCATGTTTAAAAAGTGAATAACAGAGAAAACTAGATTAAGTAATGAAGACGCAGCCATAAACTGCAGTGTTTTTAAATCCTTGCACTAGCCAGATCATAGTAAATAGGGGGTTCATTTTAAGTCGCTGTTGCTGATAGACGATGGGACTCACAGGGAGTCTCTTGTATTTATATAGATAACATCTTTAGGAACTTAGAATGATTTGTACAATAGAAAACCCGTTCTTCCCTTCATGCAAACGAAGATAAGATAAAAATGTGGCAGAAATGTCAAAATGTTAATGTGGCTTTTAACAGCCAACTGCATAGTTGCAAGCAAAAGCGGTATGCATCCAACACATTCCTTTCTTGCTTAGACAGCAGAACTAATGAGATGCAATACCGGGCTTAAAAGTAAAACTTTGTAGAAATAGAGATATTTTCTTAAAGTAAAGCATGTAGCTTGGCAGTCAGCCAATGCAGAACATAAGCAGTCAATAATGATTTGCTCGCTGTTGGACGAAGCTCCAATGCCCCGCTCAAGGGCTGAAGAGATAAGAGCAAATTCTAGAGGCTAAATTTATGATCACAGGAACAGTTCTTTGAAAAATGCAAGCTAGGCATTTTGAGCAGAAAGAACAACGGTATGTGATTAATTAAATATTTTACTGACAAAGTGGTTATGTGGGCTAGGGAGCTATTTAGAGATGCATTCATTATTGGAAAAAAAGGGAGAAATTGTATTCAGAAAATTATAAAAAATATTATGAAACATTGATTTAAATTAATTGGAATGAACACTAGTATATATGAAACCATGTAAGGAAAGGGGCTAGAAATGTATTTTGTGAAAATTTGAATATCTGATTTTATTAATGCATGACTCGAACTGGCCTAGGACTCACCAGAACGCGTATGGAAATATGGGTTTGAACCCAGATGAATTGAACCAAATTGTTATTTTATGGTTTTTACATCACATATATGGGTAGTGTATGTGTTCAGTGGTAGGGACACTTAATGTTGGGTTGATTTGGTTGATACCCGTTGAGTAAATTGACAGAATAGCAAGTTTTGAGAAAACAGCATTTTTTATGAAAATAAGTGTATGGTTATGTAAAAAACTGATGTGAGGAGAGTGCTTGTTTTGAATTAAGATGTGCAAAGCAATTTTAACCCTTTAGTGGTAGGTATTTTGAAGAGTTGGCGCTTTAGACTAAAGAGTTTCATGAGTGAAAATTTGTTTTGAAATATATTGTTTCTGTGATTAAGGGCTGTTCACAGCAGTGGAGCATGTATAAACTGGAGAAAGTCTTACTGAGACACTATTTAAAAATTGCATAAACTGTTTCTTAGTGTAAAAAGGTTGGCTAAGTAATTTTGATGGAATGTTAATGAATGTTTTTTATTATTGGGCACATGTTAAGGAGTGGCAACTAAGTTGTTGATTTTATGTGTGGCAAAAAGCTGTCCCTTATTTAGAAAGGAATGTGACATTTAGAATGGACATGGGTTATTGAGACATGCACAAGTTGACTATGCAAATGAGAAGGAGAGAGGGAAAATATTCTTTTTGATAAAAAAATATTTTTAGTGTGCTATGGGAGCACAAGAGACAGATTGCCAAATGAAAAACACAGCAGGGTGTCTTAGGTAACCAGAATGATGATAATCCCATGCAAGTTTACATTTTTTTGCACCAAATAAATATGGAACACCGTAGAGGGATGCCAAGCAAGGGACCAATGTTTCCCTCACTGAACATCATGTCTGTAAAATATGGAGACATTTGGATACAAAATTGGAAATAAATGTGTCCAGGGTCACAAGTGCCGCCGAGATTGAAAATGAAATATTTAGTGCAAATGCAGCAAAAAGCAGGTTAATAAATTGGTGGATGTTATTGAACTAGGCACAGTGAATATCTATAGGGGATGACAAGAATACATTAATTCAATTCATATTTAGTTTAAAAGGAAGCAGTGAGCAGTGAAGGAAAGCATGCATGAAGATGCATGCATTGAGAAAGCATGCACGCAGATGCATGCATTGAGAAAGCATGCACACAGATGCATGCATATGGGAATGCCCACACACAATCACACAAACATGCAAGCAAACACACACACACATGTACACATGTTATTCTATGGAAGTGTAAGCAATCAATGAACTATTGTTTTACAGTTAGCATGATAGCTGACCCAAAACCTAATTTGAAGAAATAGAAAGGACAGAGATTGCGTGTTTATATTTAAGATTATTGAGATTCATGCAGTACGGAAGCAGGATTGAAAAACAGAGGCAGTATTTCACCGCAGTTTATGTCAGAAGCTGTTTTGGAGTAGACATAAAGGCTTGGTATGAAAGTGGGAGTAAAGGTAAGATCATAAGACCGGAATGCAGCAACTTCTGCACATTCTGTGCAGACTGCTGCCTGAGAAAGATAATAAAAGCTCGTGAAAGCAGAGCTTGTTCAAAGAGACAGTTTTAATGAATGCCATAGGAAGGGCAATGCTGCCGAGTGAAGGAAAGTTGGGAATGCGGAAAATAAGTGAGTGCATCGTTGGTGAAAAATTAGTGCCAAGTAAATCAAACAGGGAATGAGTTTGTGCCACAAGGCAGCAAAATTAAACACAGAGGAAGGGATGGCTTGTATAAAAACCAAGGTAGATTTCAGAATATGCAGAATGGTAAATGTGCCAAGGGGCTAGTCAAAAGAGCTCCTCCTGTGCATTAAATAGATAGGTGGACAGACCGCATTGGGCACACATATGGAAGCCAAGAATATGCACACAATGAACAACCTTTAAGTGAAAGAGGGAACAGTGTATTTGGTGTATTCCCCAGTATAAAGCTGAGAATCTAAGGAAGGGTGTGCCCAGGATCAGACATTTTATTAGACGTGAGCGCTGAGGTTGCATCAGGCACAGCAGCCAGAAAAAGGTGCAAAACGGATTCACTGCTGCGGGCAATTGTGGTGAGCATCATGCAGATTTAGTGACATACAAATACAGAGTAGGTTGTGACAAACAGGATAGGAGGTACCAGCCTGGAAGAAAGAAATCCTTTTATAGGATAGCTCACAAGGTGACTTGATATACTCAGAATTATTATTGACAGTAGGCACTAAAAGGTGTAAAGAATCAATATGGTAGGGGAGAAGAAAAATCTTTACATTAGGACTGCATGTTTATGCATCAAAAGCAGAAAGGTGCTGGATAATGGGAATTAATCAGAAGATTGAGGGTTCTTTTGAAGATTATAAATGGAGTTTTATTGTTTAGAGGTGAATTATTAATCTCTGAAGGAGAGTGTATATGGCGGATTTTTGTTTTATTTGTGATAGGCACTTGTCAATATTGTGAGAAGGGAGTGGATGACAAAGCCTAAATATGATGATTCTAATTAGGTGATTAAGAGATAGTGTGTTCAATTTTTGGAATGCACCATTTGAATGTGGGTGAATTCATAGTGGTGTGCACAAGGCAAGAGGCCCTGCGAGGTGTTTCTGGTAAAACCAGAGGGTTTTATTGTTGTGAGGTAAGCATAGTGCTACACATGGCTATGTGGCCTAGTGGAGGAAACTGGTGAGAATATTTGATGAATTTAGCTTTAGACCACGGATACCTATCGATAAAGAGGAACGACAGATAACCCCCATTAAATTAAAAGCAGCCATAGCATAAGAGAATGGCAAAGATCAAGAGAATGGACAATAAGAGCGGACCATGGAGGACAGTGAAGATCCTCAAGAAAGGGGCCAGGTTGATTGACGTCACTGATGATGACATATCTAAATAGGGTTTAATAAAGGATGAAAAGGTGTTCTATTTAGCAGCATCTCAAACTGAAAAAGAGAAAAGGGAAAAATCGTATTACATATAGCCATAATATAATGGCGGTCAGTGTACTTTCAGGAAGGCTTGGAGAGAGAGCCAAATGCCTTGTGGACTACGGGCCCTTATGGCATGGGTCCATAAAAATTAATACGGGAAGATGAAAATAAATGATTGACCTTAAACAATATAGGAATAAGAAACTCGAAAACTGAAAGTTTAATGATAAAATTCAAGTCCAAATATAAATAAATACAAAATGAATGAATGAATAAATGAAGAAATGATTGGATGAATGAATGATTGGATAGTAAAGTACCAAGAAGCATACATAATTAAAACATTCAGAAATTGAAAAAATAAATAGTTAATTGAAGATTACTGTCTTTAACTGAAAAATTGTGTTTTTCAATATAAAAGGATGATGGGAATAATAAATTAACCATACAAGAAAGATTTTGTAGAGGACCGATTCAAAGAACATATAAGAGTAAGTAAAACAATATGATTTGAATGTATACAATGGTGTTGTTTTATATAGATGAAGATCATTGACCTTTTTTAAACATGGGAGGAATGTCTGCATGGCCTTAGCAAGGGAAGAGACATTATACCACGATAAAGGTAGGCATTAATGAATAGGGAGAGAAGAAAGAGGTGAGTACTGGTTCACACCACAGTGTGTGGACACACTGTTAATCATTATTAGGAGTTAGAGGACCCAGGTGAGTACAGAAAAAAGGCAGTAAGAGATACAGGGCCTCATTATGGGTCGGGCGGTCCGGAAATAACAGTGGCGGTAAACCCGCCGCCACTGTTAATTCCGGACCGCCCGATCTCGAGTCCTGCAGGCGGGAGGTGGCGTTCCCGCCAGGTCTGACCTGGCGGGTTTAACACCGCCCACCTGCAGGCAGACGTGGAAACACCAGCACCATCACGAGATGGTGCTGGTGTTTCCACTTCCCCATTCTCATTGAGTCCTCTGGGACTCAATGGGAATGGGGATTTACCGAATTCTGCCTCCGGAATTCCCGGAACACCTGTGTGGTAATGCCCCGGTAATTTCGGGAATTACGGAGGCGGAATGGTAAGACGAGTCTGGCGGTAACCGAGCCGGAAAAACCGGCAGTTTACCGCTGGACTCGTAATGAGGCCCACAGTCTTTCAATTATGTAGTATTTTTCCCAAAATAGGTGCAAACAGTTGTGAGCATAGAGTAGCATATAGATGCAAGCATGGCCTCCTCTGGCAACGCAGGAGAAAGAAGATATCAAATAAAAGGTGGGTGACATTTTTACATTTTGATAATAGGCAAGATGCCAAAAAAGGGTACATTTGGCAGGAGTATAGGAAATGTTTAGGATAGGCAACACAATGGAGCCGATTCATGGAATTAATTTGCGCCGCGCAAGCGTCAAATCGCAGCGCAAGCGCAAAAATCACAGCGCAAGCATGCGAAAGCGCACATCTATTCATGGAAGTCCGTGCGCCTCTTCATTTGAAAATTCCAGGAAGATCAAAATCCTCAGACCCCCCAGGATTTTGTCATTATTCATTTAGTTCTTAAGGGATACCATTTCCCAATATGTGTTTATCTCTTTTTTAGAAACTCTTTCCAATTTTACACATTTTTGTCTTAGGTCTTTTTGATTCATTCTCATCAGTTGAAATGCATGTTTTGTACTGCCTCCCGGTGTAAAGAGGTTTGTAGTATCTTCTTCTCGTGTAAGCAAGCATTCAGACATATTCTTTGCAATCTAGACAGCAGGCTGACTGCCCAGAAAAAAGTTCACCAAAGAGGCTAAAAATCTGGGCATAAGGGCTGCCTCCCTGTAACAAACAAGTCTCAACTTCCAAACAAGGAGGTGTCAATAAAGTGTTTGTTGCACCTGTAGACTACATAAGATATACCCACATCTTTTGTTTGTGGATAGTCCGTATAATGATGTACTCTTAGATTGCGCCAGGCAACAAAGAAGGTCCCCAAATAAATCAATGATTCTTATTTGGAATTTTGTCTTATTTAATTAGTTCATAGTCATTGTTTGGTGAGTTCTCATCAGACCGCATTCAGTTACATCTGTGTGTCCATCTAGGTTGGCACGTGTTTCGGCCACCGAAGGATTTCTCAAAACCGGGCTAAATAAATAACATAAAAGATCTAGCAAACTCCTGTCAAAATGTTTCACATTCTATAACACAGATACATATAACAAACATGTATATCCAGGAGGATGTTGTCTCAGGAGGATCGCTCTGCGGCAACATGCTCACCTTGGAAGCAAGACGACACGGAGCAACACAGGTTCGATCCCCGGGTCCACGCTTAAAAACCTCTGGGTATTAAGCGTGTCATAAATAACCTATCATATCATCGTGTAACCATACAGAAAGTTAGGAGTGGTATTGGGTTGGATTAGTAAGGGGTGAGAGAAAACCGCATCATAACACATTAGTTGGCTCTTCATATCATAGAATCCTCTTATGCTTTTATAGGCTATTGTCTATTTCAACTCTTTTGATTTAGTGTTTAACCTTTCCATCATCACGTTATCCTAATCAGTCTAGATTGCTCCAAATGCTCCAGAGATTTGAACTCTCTGATAGTTTTGCCTTACTCCTCCTCTGTGATTTGCATGCATTAAATAGTGTGTACCAATAGTGTGTGTCAGTGTCTCATTGCTCACCATTTAGGTTGTATTCTAGGCATACCATTCTGTCCCTTCTGGACTTTCCTCTTAATCTTAAATCTGGCGTAGGTCCATAGAGCCTGAAAGAAACAAATCATATAGGTCTACCCTCTACTGGGTGTCACGTTCCCATTTGTCACATGAAAGGTCATAACTGTTTACAATTTACTCAGTGTTGCATTCTCATCAGTCTTCGAATTAGTGTGCAATATGTTGCACGATATACAAAGTGTTGGCGTTTCCAGTTATAGCAATGAGGTCAAATCTATAAGCATTGCTACCTTAGTTACTTACTTTACCCCATATGGGCCACTGTTAGCTCTAACACTTACCTGCTCAGTGATGCCATCAATGACATTTGTGATGCCATCGTTGATGCCCTGGGTGTTAGTCTTAGCAATGCACACAGGTGGTGTGAGTTATGGTTGCTTAGCGTACAATAACTGGCAAATTTCAAAGGTTTTTCGGTTTTACTTGTAACCATAACAGCCCTTTAACACATTTATTTCACTGAATTTCATATGTTTTTACTAGTGCACCCTTAAGCTGCTACACATTCCTTATATTATGCAATCCCCCTATGTGACAGATATGAAGTCCTCGGCCAGTGCAGTAGTCTGCAGACATCGGACAGCATTCGCAAAGCCCAGAATCATAGGGGACACCCACAAAATATTGTACCAATCAACCAACAAACAGATGTACATAAAATCATAAGTAATGTGTAGGACATGCAAATATACATTTTTGTACAATGTCTTAGTTTTAAAAAATACGAATCATTTTTTAATTTAGCACACATTACAATGGAATGCAACAATCACACACCATAACTGTACACTTCATATAATCTCCTCAATAGAACTCTGCATACAGATTCACAAACACCAGGTGCTTTTTGGAGAACACATTCTCACTAAATAGAAAGTGCATTGTATTTATTTCTCTATTATTAGCTTTCATTCTATAAACATGTGTTATAAGACAGAAGCACTTTTCCTTCCCACAGAACCAGCAAACACATTTGAGTGGTTACAAGAAAACATACCAAAGGAAGACATGAGTAACAATAACATCTCTTATGGTATACAATACACATTTGAATGTAAAAAATAATGTCATTTGTACACACCTTACTAAAATAATAATTTATGTTTTTCTAACAGTACCTGGTTTTCATGAAAAACCATGCCCCAGTTTAATTATACTGTAAAGGTGGTGCTAAAGTTGTTAGATCCCACCCCCCTTCAAAATTGAATGTAGATGACTTGTCGGGTTGATCAATAATTCCAGTATTGGGAAAATCAGAATTGTAGTGCCTGTTATGCCAAAACAAGCACATTTAAGAACAATGTATATTTTTGGGGTCAGAATGCCTCACGCAGCAAAGGGCATGTTGTATGGCATGTCAAACATCGGGGTCTGAGTGACTCGCGCACCTCTTCATCACGCCCGGTGAAACAAACCAACAAGGTGCCTATCAAAGTTGTGACGCTTTGCCACAATATTCGACGTTTTTCAGCCCCTTACTTCTCTCGGTGGCGGTTACCCTGGAGGTTGGGCTCAACAACATCAAAGGTATCAACAACCTAGCCTTTGCCTACAACTCCCAAGAAACCTAATTTTGTGTGTAGTTCCGACTATGCGGAACGTGAGCTCTGACGGGCTTACGGCACTCCGCCTCCTGAGTATATTAGGCACTGCAGCGGTAAGGACGCTGCTTCTGATTAAAGTTGCAACCGGCATCCGAAGTTTCGTCTTCTGTGCCTTCCAGCCTTCCCGTGTACCTATTCCTAAGAATTCTCAAATACTTTTGACTTCCTGTGTACCGGACCCTTGCCTGCTGTACGGTTTGCTTGTTTCCTGATTCTGTACTGTTTTTTGCCTACCTGTGTACCAGACTTTTGCCTATCCTACGGATTGCTTTCTTCCTGATTCTGTAACGTCATTATCCCGCTTGTGTATCGGATTTTGCTGCCTGGTTATTGGATTTCCTTCCTTCTGTCCTGATTTATTTACCACCGCCTTTTCCTTCCAGCTGACTTCAAGTACTGTGTACTGTACCATTCCAGTGTTCTTTTGTGGATTTAGACTCCATTCCGAGGTTTTGGATCTGCTTCCTCAAGTGCACGCAAGGACGCTTTGCTGATTAAACATAAAACTCTTTTTCTGAAAGTGCACACAGGGACGCCTTGCTGAATACTGTGCACCTACCCGTATCTAGTGCGCCCCTCGTGCCGTCCGGTATAGCTTCCCTACTAACCTTCCTGTTTATTGTTTTGTACCTCCGTTGTTCTAGTTTAGGTTATTTCAACTCCTGTCCAATTCCTTCTGGTAAGACTTCCTTCATTTCTATTCCTATCTGAATCTATTCATTTCTTACCCAAATCCTCAAAACAGAAGTTAATTTATTTTCTGTACTTACAGGGGAAATTCCATTTCTGTTCCTTTTCGATGATAAGGGGAGTGGGTGACCCAGGTACTTTCTGCTTCTGAGAGGTTTTTCTCTTTTTGATGATCTTTTGCTTTTTCCAAGTATTTACCAATTGTCCTTTTCTTTTTAGCTAGGTCTGTGGCGGTGTGTTCTCCCGCTCTTTTGGGTGATCAGTCTCTCAGTTTGTAATTCAATACAGCTGAGGGTCATATCATCAAAAAGAGCCTATTCCCTCAACAGAGAGGAGGCTCAGGTGGAGGCTCCATCTCGAGCTCTTCAATCAACATCCAGTACTTCCTTCCTGGTCGCTTGCCTGAAGCACTCACTGGCCGGTGAGTAACAAAATCAGAAGCCATGGATGAGACGGACCCTCTGAACGCTCCCACACTGATGTCCCTTGGTGTCCGAAATTTGTACTGATATGACGGCAGCACATGATGCATTGCATCACAGGATTGACAGTTTGCAGAGATTTCCAACTCCTCAAACTCTGGGCATAGATTCCTCCGGTGCTACGGCTTCAGGTTCTGGCGCCTCTACGGCTGCCGCCTCCGGGTTTTCCGCAAATCCTGTGCTCATGGCTAGGCTACACAGTTCCCGTTGGCCCCCCCGGAGCGGTTCACAGGTGATCCAAAACAATACTGTACCTTCATTAATCAGTGTAAATTACACTTTCTTTACCGCCCAACTGCTTTCCCCAATTCCACGACAAAGGTGGCTTTTATTCTTTCTCATCTAGGGGGAACGGCAGCCGCTTGGGCTAATCCTCTACTTGAATCTAACAGTTACGTTCTATACGACTGTGACGCTCTTATAACAGCCATGAACAGGGTCTTTGATACCCGCTACAAATCATAGGCCACAGACCAGGAATTCTTGAATCTATGCCAGGGCACTTCCTCTCTGTTTACCTATCTTACTCGTTTCAACCAATTGGCGGCTGAAACAGATTGGTATGAGGAGAAGAAGTCGGCAGTATTTTATAAAGGGCTGTCTGAAGAATTAAAAGACATTTTAGCTACTGTCCCCGTGGTTCCTACTGTTTTTGGGGAAATTTTGGATTTCGTTTTGCAGATAGACACCAGAAGATCCGAAAGGAAGGGGGAGCGTAAGCCACAAATAAATTTAACTCCCACCTTTGACCCTGTGCCAACACAATCTTCCGCTCCAGAGCCAATGCAAGTGGGGGCAGTGCAGGGCCCTCTAACCCCTGCACAACGTGAGTATCGACGTTCTCACAATCTATGTATGTACTGTGGCTCGGCCGATCACCAGCTAAAAGACTGTCCAAAGAAACCCAACAAGAAGGCGGGAAACGGCAAATCCCGGCGATAGATAGAGTCCTACGCCGGGAATCTTATCATTGGACTCTCATGGTACTGCCTCCGCTCCTGTCACCTTGCCGGTAGTATTTACTGCAACTGCTGACACTTCCTTTTCTTCTCTGGCTATCATCGATTCTGGGGCAACAGGGAATTATATGGACTATGATTATGCTGTCAATCACAAGGTTCCTATATTGGATAAGGCCCAATCAGAGGCGGTCCACTCTGTGGACAGCACTTCTCTGGTTTCTGGGATGGTAACCCAAAACACATCCCTTGTCCGTATGCAAACAGAAGACGGATATGTAGAAACTATCTCCTTTGATTTGATAAAAGCACCACAATTTCGGGTCATCTTGGGAGTTCCATGGTTACGCTATCACAATCCGGCCATTGATTGGGCTGAAAAAACGTCCAATTTCCTTCCTCGATCTGCAATGAAAAATGTTTTCCGGACTCGAATGTGTGTCTGGTGTCTTCTTGTCAGGCATTGGCAGCTTCCAATGCATTTATCGGTGCTATTACCTCTACCAAGGAAGTTCATGTTCCCTCAGAATACAGTGATTTTCAGGACGTCTTTGACAAAGGGGGCGCAGATGTTCTGCCCCCTCACAGACCCTACGATTGCCCTATTGATTTAGTGCCAGGGGCTAAGATACCAGCAGGAAGGGTGTATTCGTTTACACTGCCTGAAGACAAAGTACTTAAGGAATACATCGACAAGGCCTTGATCACTGGGTTCATCAGACCATCTAAGTCTCCTGCGGCATCTCCCCTCTTGTTCGTCCCTAAGAAAGAAGGCGATCTTCGCCCTTGCATTGATTACAGGGCCTTGAACGCTATAACTGTATAAAATCAATACCCTCTTCCGCTGATATCTGTTGTTTTAGATCAGCTTGGTTCTTCGGCAATTTTCACTAAATTAGACCTTCGAGGTGCATATAACCTTGTTTGAATACGAGAGGGGGATGAGTGGAAAACAGCCTTCAAGACCCAGTATGGACTGTTTGAGTACCTGGTGATGCCCTTTGGGCTATGTAATGCGCCTGCTACCTTCCAGGCATTCATGAATGATATTTTTCATGACTATCTGGACCAATTTGTCATTGTCTACTTAGACAATATTTTGATATACTCTTCTTCAATGGAGGAACACATTGACCATGTGCGTCTCGTGCTTCAGAGACTAAGAGACAATCATTTATTTGTTAAAGCTGAAAAATGCGTATTCAATTCTACTGAAGTAGAGTTCTTAGGGTACGATCTTACTAATCATGGCATTAGAATGAGCCGTTCTGAAGTCAGAGCAGTTCTCGAATGGCCTGTGCCTACTAACACCAAGGCATTACAATCCTTTTTGGGTTTTTCAAACTTTTACAGACGATTCATTCACTCGTTTTTGTCCATTTCAGCTCCTTTGACAGCATTGACCAGTTCTAAACGCGCATTCCAATGGAGTCCAGAGGCTCAACAGTCCTTTGAAGCTCTGAAAGCCGCCTTCTCGACTGCTCCAGCACTGCAACATCCAAATCCGCTTTTACCATATCTAGTAGAGGCCGATGCCTCAGGTTCCGGCATTGGAGCAGTATTGTCTCAGCGTTGTCCCGATTCAGGTGAAATACATCCTGTCGCTTTTCATTCACGGAAGTTGACTCAATATGAACAAAACTACCCTATCACGGAAAGAGAGTTGTTGGCCATCAATGATGACTTTTCTGAATGGAGACATCATTTGTTGGGTGCACGTCATCCTGTCACAGTCTTTTCAGACCATCGGAGTCTTTTTGCGTTTAAGTCCATGAAATGTCTTACTGCTAGACAGGCTCGCTGGCACCTCTTCTTTTCACAATTTAACTTCACCATTACTTATCGGCCAGCCCAATTCAATACCTGTGCTGACGCTTTGTCACGTTTGTCTTCTCATTCTGGTGGTAAAACTAACGACCACTCTCTCTTGCTATCCTGTAGAGTGGTCTGTGGTTGCACTCCCCAACCTCCACTACGCTCCTTGATCTCTGACTGGGTTTCTTCACACGAGTGTGAGGCTCTCAACCTCGATATAGTGCAAGGTTTGCCTTACATCCAGGGCAGATTGTTTTTACCTCCTGGTGATGCGCGTTTATGTGCACTTGCTTGGTCTCATGATTCGCTTATGGCGGCTCATCCGGGACAACAAAAGACTCTTGACTCTTTGCGCCATTGGCCTTGGTGGCCTTCTATGTCAAGCGACGTAATCGATTACTTGGCCTCCTGTTCAGTATGTTCTCAGTCTAAAATCTCTAGATCTAAACCTGTGGGTTTATTGCAGCCTCTTCCAGTGGCACATAAACCATGGTACATGGTCTCTATGGATTTTATAGTCGACCTGCCGTCTGTGGATGGCTTTGATACAATTTGGGTTGTCATCGATTATTTCACTAAAATGGCACTCTTCATTCCGTGTTCTGGGCTGCCTTCTGCACCTATATTGGCCTCCATGTTTCTGAAACAGGTTTTTCGATTCTTTGGGCTCCCTTCCATTGTGGTTTCAGACCGCGGTCCTCAGTTTACGTCTCGCTTCTGGAGGGCGTTGACATCGTCCCTTGGTGTTGATGACAGTTTCAGTTCTGCCTATCACCCGCAGACGGATGGGCAAACCGAAAGGCTCAATGCAACTCTTGAACAATACCTGCGTTGTCTTTGTCTTCATTTCCAGTCATCATGGTTGGCGATGTTGCCATCCGCTGAATTCGCCTATAACAACTCGCGACATTCGACTTCTGGTGTTTCTCCTTTCTTTGCTTTGTATGGCTACTATCCTCGGTCTATGCCCCTGGATCCTACACTCCCTATTGACAACCCGGCTGCACAAGCTTGTATTCGGGATCTCAAATCTGTTCGTAAATCAGTTTTGGAACACCTCCTCCATGCTCAGGTTAAGGCAAAAAAATATGCGGATCAGCATAGGATTCCTGCTCCTAGTTATAAAGTGGGTACAAAAGTTTGGTTGTCCACTCGTAACTTGAAGATCCCTGGAAAACGCTTGCTCCTTCCCAAGTTCCTGGGTCCGTATGCCATCACTGAAGTTATTAGTCCAGCTGCGGTCCGGCTCTCTTTACCTTCTTCTTGGAAAGTGCATCCGGCCTTTCATGTTTCCCTGGTCAAACCTTGCCCGCCTTCTACTCGTTTGCCTGCTCATCCTCCTCCGATCAGGGTGGATGGCGATGTCGAATACGAGGTGGCGGATATCCTGGATTTCCAGCTGTGCAGGGGTCATCCGTACTACCTCGTTGATTGGAAGGGATACGGCCCAGAGGATAGATCCTGGGAACCGTTGGTGAACATCCGCGCTCCAGTGCTTCTGCGCCGCTTTCATGCCCGCAAGAGGTTGGCGCTGCCTTTGGGGGTGGATGCTGTCACACATCGGGGTCTGAGTGACTCGCGCACCTCTTCACCACGCCCGGTGAAACAAACCAACAAGGTGCCTATCAAAGTTGTGACGCTTTGCCACAATATCCGATGTTTTTCAGCCCCTTACTTCTCTCAGTGGCGGTTACCCTGGAGGTTGGGCTCAACAACATCAAAGGTATCAACAACCTAGCCTTTGCCTACAACTCCCAGGAAACCTAATTTTGCGTGTAGTTCCGTCTATGCGGAACGTGAGCTCTGACAGGCTTACGGCGCTCCGCCTCCTGAGTATATTAGGCACTGCAGCGGTAAGGAAGCTGCTTCTGATTAAAGTTGCAACCGGCATCCGAAGTTTCGTCTTCTGTGCCTTCCAGCCTTCCCGTGTACCTATTCCTGAGAATTCTCTAATAGTTTTGTCTTCCTGTCTACCGGACCCTTGCCTGCTCTACGGTTTGCTTGTTTCCTGATTCTGTACTGTTTCTGCCTACCTGTGTACCAGACTTTTGCCTATAATACGGATTGCTTTTTTCCTGATTCTGTATCATCATTAGCCCGCTTGTGTATCGGATTTTGCTGCCTCGTTATTGGATTTCCTTCCTTCTGTCCTGATTTATTTACCACCGCCTTTTCCTTCCAGCTGACTTCAAGTACTGTGTACTGTACCATTCCAGTGTTCTTTTGTGGATTTCGACTCCATTCCGAGGTTTTGGATCTGCTTCCTCAAGTGCACGCAAGGACGCTTTGCTGATTAAACACAAAACTCTTTTTCTGAAAGTGCACACAGGGACGCCTTGCTGAATACTGTGCACCTACCCGTATCTAGTGCGCCCCTCGTGCCGTCCGGTATAGCTTCCCTACTAACCTTCCTGTTTATTGTTTTGTACCTCCGTTGTTCTAGTTTAGGTTATTTCAACTCCTGTCCAATTCCTTCTGGTAAGACTTCCTTCATTTCTATTCCTATCTGAATCTATTCATTTCTTACCCAAATCCTCAAAACAGAAGTTAATTTATTTTCTGTACTTACAGGGGAAATTCCATTTATGTTCCTTTTCGATGATAAGGGGAGTGGGTGACCCAAGTACTTTGTGCTTCTGAGAGGATTTTCTCTTTTTGATGATCTTTTGCTTTTTCCAAGTATTTACCAATTGTCCTTTTCTTTTTAGCTGGGTCCGTGGCGGTGTGTTCTCCCCGCTCTTTTGGGTGATCAGTCTCTCAGTTTGTAATTCAGTACAGCTGAGGGTCATATCATCAAAAAAAGCTTATTCCCTCAACAGAGAGGAGGCTCAGGTGGAGGCTCCATCTCGAGCTCTTCAATGAACATCCAGTACTTCCTTCCTGGTCGCTTGCCTGAAGCACTCACCGGCCGGTGAGTAACATAGCATACATTTATTATAGATTCCAAAGTTCTAGGCTTAAAACTGAACAGGAACTAAGTTCTGATCAAAATTAGATTGAGCAACTATTTTGTAATAACCAGGCATTCAGAAAAAGACATGGCCAGGCAGATTTGAAGATGGTGGAATCTTGCAAGTCATGATGATATCATTAAATAATAGGCCTGTGAGTGGCAGTTACGTCAGCAAATCGCAGGCACATGTGGGTTTGTCTTTAATTGTAAGGACCAATAGAAATGTTTTGTGTATTATTTTTTACATTACACCAGCTTTCAAACAGTATAAAAAGAACTGAATTCAGAGCTCAGGTTGATTGTTGTTGGTGTTCCTGATGTATGCTGGCTGCTGTCTCCTGTTTTGCTGTGAAGAATAAAGATGACTTTATAATTCAGCATGAATGTCAGAGTGCCTTCCTGCTTGCTCTCCAGCCTGCCTCCCGTGATCCAGGGGTGCCAGAAGCCCAGAGAGGGTGTTGGGACCATCTCTTCACTTGGCTGACCATGGAAGGTACCCTGAGATGAGGGGCCATGAGATCAAGACTGCCCTTCTCTCCAGGGTCATGGACCCAGACATAAGGTATGTGCTGGCAGAGCTGGGAGAGGAGACCTGGTAAGGATGGGGGTGTAATCTGCAGTAATACCCACACATCACTGCTGTGAGGGGGCTCCCAGCACTCACAGCATAACAGAGATAGGGAGGCAATAAGAAGGAAGAAAATGAGGGGATGTGTTCTTCGGAGGTAATTTAGAGGTAATTCAGAGGTAATCATTGGGCTTTCTTTTTGTATTAATTTCAGAAATGTAACGGGAGGGTTGTCTTAGTGTTTAATTAATGAATCAATAATGTGAGAACTGTGAGACGGGGAGCGTCGCATTTAGGTTAGACTGTGAGACGGGAACGTCAGAGTAGTTTGAGCACAGAGTCTTCGTCAAGGGGCCTCAAGAATGAGCTTGTCCCAGAATCCCAAGTGGATGACTCCATCAGAATTATTAATAGGGACAGAGTAGCAATGAATGCTAGAGGAGCCTCAAAGAGCGTAGGCTGAGATTTATGTAGGGCCGGTCAGTATTGTCTATGTGTATTGTGTGTTATGTGTTCTGTATTGTATGTGTGTTTATGTTGAGGTCATTTCAATGCTTTTTGCACTCTTGCGCCGTGCGCACCTCATGGCCGAATGCACTCACATGTTCCGCAACTTGTTTCCAGTGGGTATCATGGTGGGCAGCCTGACAATTAGGACCCACTAGCATTTCACGGCTGTGGTCCCGCACGTAGTCCACGAGGAAGTCCAGTTCCTGGTTGCAGAAAGGCTTCTTCCTTGACATGCAGGAGGTTGTGGCTGTGTGTGGGGTCCCAGCCTGTGCTGCAGGTGCAACCTTCCTCCTCTTGGATTGTGGTGCAGACCCTGGCTGGCAAATGCCACCCTGATCAGTATGGCCAGTGGCACGGGTGGATTGAGCCAAGGGAGTGGCAGGTGGAGGGATGACCAAAGGCCTGACTTGCATCAGTGGCAGCTGGGTGCCCTCTAGTGGACCCTGCGCAGCAACGTCCGCTGTGGCAGGGTCATTGACCGCGACTGTCCTGGTTGGCAGACTCACAACCGGGGGTGTTGTTGGCTGCATCTGCCCCTGCACTTGCCAACACCCGGCTGTTTGGGGCAGCAGATGACATTACTGCCCCAGGGACACGTGTCTTGGTCAGGGCAGCCCTGCGTGCACCTACGGTTTCCCTCCTGGCCTGTTGGAAATCTTCCAAGGACTCTTCAAGTGCCAATGCAGTCTGCGCTGGCAGACCCTGAGCCTGGGTTGTGGTGTCCACAGCTGCACCTGCAGCTACCACTACCCTTGGCCCCGTGGCAGTTGATGAAACAGACTGCCGGGTCACACGGGTGCCAGTGCCAGATGCAGAAGCTGCATCTCCCAGAACCACAGGGGGTGGTGGCATGACTGCACCGACACATGGCACAACATCGTGCTCAAGTGGCGCACCCCTGCCTCTTCCCCCTCTGCATCCACCCTGGGCACCCTGGAGTCCCCCTAGTCCCTGGTCACCCCGGCCACGTCCCTGACAACTCCGACCATGAGGAGGCCACCCAGCTGAGGCACCCCTCACTTTTGGTGGCCTCCCAACCATGGCACAGATGGAGTAGTGCTGGCACAGATGGAGGAGTGCCAATGGGAGGTGTACAGTACAATTGCCCTGGGCAATTGGGGTAAAGGGGGTGGGATGCAAGATGTTAACAGCCCCTCTGCACCTGCAAGGGTGTATGTGACCCGGTGATGTAGTGACGGGTCACGCAACGCTCAAGCACCCCAAAACTGCAGTAAAACCGTGCACGCAACCCTGCAGTCTACGTGCGTGGAATTAACCTTCCGCAGTGGCACCCGGAAATAACACGAAAAATGCGGGACACGCAGGCTACTATGACCTTGAAAACAGGTGCGATACACAGGGGTACCCGCATTGGGAAAAATAGCGTGAGCGACTCACCGTCTGACTAGCGTGATAATGAAAAACACACGTAGCCAATACCCCCACCAAAAGAAGAGATACGTCCTTGATCCGCTGTGAAGTTGTGATGGCACGCGAAACAACATGAAGTAGCAACACACGTCAGTCTCCACGAAAGGCACTTACAGCAAACTGCTGGCCCCGCTCACCTTTAACCCGTGTGGAGGGAAATGCCTGCGTGTGTCACGTCACTTACGCGCATAGCCCCTTTCCTCAGATTACATGCATTCACACGTGGACGTGCTGTTTTTTCAAGTGCGCGCTGAACCACTATACCCACGTCACGAGGGAAATGCCTGTGCGCGCTACATCACAGATGCGCTTACACGCTAAGGGCCTTTCCTCAAATTACACGCTGATGTGCAATTTTTTCACGTGCCAAATTACTCCGTATCAAGCTGGCCACAGGAAAACACATGGAAGACCACGCTCCTGCCCCGAAGGCCATTTTCCTGCCCCCACGAGCCCCGAGCACGCTCCCACCAGCCATCTGCTGCTGCCTGCCTGATGTCCACTTTCCCTGCTATTTGGTGCCTGCACGTCAGGCATCTGCAGGGGTCCAGTTGCTGTGTCCACCCCTGCTGGAACAGAAGACTCCCGACTGGGATACCATCGCTCCACAGCCTAGCCCCAGGACCCAGTTGCCCACCCATGCCAGCCAGAGAGGCAGAGGGCCACCAGCTTCAGTGAGAAGGAAGTTTGTGTTCTGTTGGAGCATGTCCTGGGGCATTATGATTCCCACTTTGGAACATCACGCGCCAACAAGGAAGGACGGGAGAGGATCTGGGAGGACACAGTGGTTGCCATCAACACGGATGAGGTGGCAACCCGCGACATCAAGCACGTCCGGAAGCGCTGGGAGGACTTCAGGTCCAGGACCCTCTACAAGGCCCGGCGCCTCACGGAGGGGGGCCGGGTCAACATGAGCAACATCCAGATGAGGGTCCTGGAACGCGTAGACCAGCGGCGTTGCTAGGGCGGGGCTAAGGGGGCTATAGCCTCTGATCTTTTGGTTGTAGCCCCGGATAGAATCTCAGGATCTACAACCAAAAGACTAGCTAGCCCCCAGTCCCAACAGTTCCGACATCAGCTTAGCCCCAGGTCTTTTTCAGACCTAGCAACTCCCCTGGCGTAGGCCCAGCGTTCCACGCCCAGATGCTTCGGAGGCAGACCCGTCTGGGGTTGAGCGGTAAGTGGCCAAGCATTGATGTGTGAGACAGGGCATGTTGCAGTGTGCTGGTAGTCTGATACTTGCCTGTATGTGTGTCCTAGGCCATGTCTGGATGTGTGTGTGCAGGGACATCATGGTCATGCATGTGAGACCAATAATGTGTGAACCACATGGATGGTGCATGTGTTCCAATGCAACATGGGGAGCTCTATGCGGAATGCACACATGAATGCATGCCAGTCTCTGTTCTTGTACATGGAGGGGGGGTGAGGGATGGGTGCTGCTCTCATGTACATGTATGGTGCACATGTATGTGTGTCTGAGAAGTGTGTGTGTGACTTTGAAACGCCATGGATGCCTGACACATGTCCATGATGATGTGTAGATTCACTCATGCAGTGCGGTCACCATTGTATCCACTGTGTCTATCCACTGTGTTGTGGTGTACAAGCCATGATGCATGACCCTCCGGTGATGTGTATGCATGGGATCAGTGTGAGCCATGATGCACGTGAGTTTGAAGGCAACATTTTGGTTAAAAGAGGCCCTTTTACATGGATGCTGATATTGATTGCAGGCGCCGGGCCTGTTTCTGCATGTGTGTTGCGTGCATTCACCCATGTATTGTGGATGGACAGGATGGAAGTGACATTTGACAGAGCCACTCATGTGTTATTGCTTACTGTCTAGGGGAATATTGTACTGTACCCTGATGCTTGTGTTCTATGTCTCCCTCTACGCAGCGTCAAGTGAAGAAGAGGGCGGAGACGGCGCTGTGGAGCCAAGCGGCGGGGATGTCTCCACCGGGCGGCGACGCAAGGCCCAGCCACCCTCCGAGGAATTTCCATCATCCGGGAGGGAGGGGACTGGTGCCGCATCTGCCACTACGGCTGTAGCAGAAGGGCCAGGTGAGCCCCCACAGAGGCTTGCAATGGCGGAAGACGGTGTGGAGACATCCAGGTTGGTGGTCTCCACAGAGGGGTAGGAGCCTGCTACTGAGCCGCACATGGGGCCTGGTGGGGGTAGTACCACTAGTGCAAGTGGTGCAGTCCAGGGCCAGGGTCAGGAGGCAGCACAGGTCACCGCGGAGGGGCCTGTGCATGTCGCTGTCCTAGGCCCTGTGACTGCACCACCATGCACCAGCAGGGATGCCCTGTCCCAGGCCTGTCCGCAGGTAGGGGGGAGTGTCACGTCATCTGCCTGTCCACTACCTGCGGACAAGGAGTCCCATGACCGTATGGGCTACGTCCTGGTTGGTGGCGCATTGTGCACGCGTGAGATTCGTGATGACGTGCATGCTTCCTGGGCGGAGCATGCACGCCATCACGAACAGCAGCGTCGCGACGTTGCACTGTTGGGAGGGGCCCTGGTCGGTGGGTTCCTACATGTGTCGCGCACTCTGGCGGACCTCTCCTCCTATGTGGAGACTATGCGCCATTCGTTCTCCCTGCCGTTTTCCGGCCCAGATTCCACCAGGGCCCCCTGTGGACCTGGCCTGACCAACACAGCCAGCTTGGTGGAGATACCATCCCTGCCACAGTCGGGAGTCGGCGGTCCAGCAGGGGTGGACACCATAACAACTGGAGATTAGCTGATGGAGGATATGCAGGCATCATCGTACAGGGCACATGGACAGCAGCAGCAGGCTCTAGGTGGGAGCAATGATGGCTCGGGGCCATTGACATCAGAGGGGCAGGCATCGGCCAGAGGGCAGTAGAACCCTGGAATGGGTGTGTCTTCCGT
Organism: Ambystoma mexicanum; assembly: GCF_040938575.1. Classification (NCBI taxonomy): domain Eukaryota; kingdom Metazoa; phylum Chordata; class Amphibia; order Caudata; family Ambystomatidae; genus Ambystoma; species Ambystoma mexicanum. The sequence goes on from NC_090928.1 coordinate 63,086,340, forward strand.
GTGGCTGCGGTTGGGCCGGCATATAGATGTGGAGCGGCAGCGGGCAGAAGAGGCATGGCTCACGATGGTCAGGACGGAGAACTCCATGCGGAGGGAACCGAGGCAGGCCGAGTGCCTCAAGGCCATTCGTAGGGAGTTGGAGTCCAATATGGCATCGTCCCTGCGAACCCTCGGGGCCATCGAAGAGGACCGCCTACAGGACATCGAGCAGGAGTTCGATGATGCCCTGGCCCGGGAAATCGGGAAGTGAGCGGTCGGACTAGTACGCCACCATTGTATATAGACCCTGGATTACTTCTTTATACATCGTTGATTTATCTATTATTATTTTTCTCACCATGGAACAATGGATTTTACTGTTTCGGTTTCCTTTGGATTTGATTTGGTGGCCGAAGACTTTGGACACATTTTCATTTCGATTTATTTGGATTCAGACTTCATGTTTTTCTTTTTGTGTTTTGGGCATGCTGCATTTCATCTTTTCTTCAAACATTTTTGTCATGTTTTCATTTGATTACATTCTTTTTGTGTTCAATACATTTTGGTTTATTACTTTGATGTGTGGTATTCTCTCATTGGTTTCATGCATGTCACGGTGTATGTTTTTACAATCACCAGCACCCATTGTGTGTGTTTGTCAGACATGTGTTGATGTACATTCTTGCCATTTGGGTTGTATCATGTAATGGGCATTTCAATGTGGGGTGGCTGGGATACTTGGTTGGGTCTTTGCACAGGTGTGGCGTGCGGTGGGATTTGGGTGGCCATGAGGCCCATGATTCTGGATCATGATGACGTGTTGGGGGGACATGTGTCGGGGCCTGCTGGCAGGTGCCCGTCAATGCTGGGTGGGTGGGGGTGCTGGGGGACATGAGTCGGGGCCTGCAGGTGCCCGTCAATGCTGGGTGGGTGGGGGTCCTAGGGGACATGAGTCCGGGCCTGAGCCTCACTGCGGGGGGTGGGGGTGATGGGGGACATGAGTCGGGGCCTGAGCCTCACTGCTGGGGGTTGGGGGTGCTGGGGGACATGAGTCAGGACCTGAGCCTCACTGCTGGGGGGTGGGGGTGCTGGGGGACATGAGTCGGGGCATGCTGGCAGGTGCCTGTCAATGCTGGGTGGGTGGGGGTGCTGGGGGACATGAGTCGGGGCCTGCTGGAAGGTGCCTGTCAATGCTGGGTGGGTGGGGGGGTGCTGGGGACATGAGTCGGGGCCTGAGCCTCACTGCTGGAGGGTGGGGGTGCTGGGGGACATGAGTCAGGGCCTGCTGGCAGGTGCCCGTCAATGCTGGGTGGGTGGGGGTGCCCGGGGACATTAGTCAGGGCCTTTGCCTCACTGCTCGGGGGTGGGGATGCTGGGGGACATGAGTCGGGGCCTGCTGGCAGGTGCCCGTCAATGCTGGGTGGGAGGGGGTGCTGGGGGACATGAGTCGGGCCTTCTGGCAGGTGCCCGTCAATGCTGGGTGGGTGTGGGTGTTGGGGGACATGAGTCGGGGCCTGAGCCTCACTGCTGGGGGGCTGGGGGTGCTGGGGGACATGAGTCAGGGCCTGCTGGCAGGTGCCCGTCAATGCTGGGTGGGTGGGGTTCTGGGGGACATGAGTCAGGGCCTGCTGGCAGGTGCCCGTCAATGCTGGGTGGGTGGGGGTGCTGGGGGACATGAGTCGGGGCCTGCAGGTGCCCATCAATGCTGGGTGGGTGAGGGTGCTGGGGGACATGAGTCTGGGCCTGAACCTCACTGCGGGGGGTGGGGGTGCTGGGGGACATGAGTCGGGGCCTGAGCCTCACTGCTGGGGGTTGGGGGTGCTGGGGGACATGAGTCAGGGCCTGAGCCTCACTGCTGGGGGGTGGGGGTGCTGGGGGACATGAGTCGGGGCCTGCTGGCAGGTGCCCGTCAATGCTGGGTGGGTGGGGGTGCTGGGGGACATGAGTCGGGGCCTGCTGGAAGGTGCCTGTCAATGCTGGGTGGGTGGGGGTGCTGGGGACATGAGTCGGGGCCTGAGCCTCACTGCTGGAGGGTGGGGGTCCTGGGGGACATGAGTCAGGGCCTGCTGGCAGGTGCCCCGTCAATGCTGGGTGGGTGGGGGTGCTCGGGGACATTAGTCAGGGCCTTTGATTCACTGCTGGGGGGTGGGGGTGCTGGGGGACATGAGTCGCGGCCTGCTGGCAGGTGCCCGTCAATGCTGGGTGGGTGGGGGTGCTGGGGACATGAGTCGGGGCCTGCTGGCAGGTGCCCGTCAATGCTGGGTGGGTGGGGGTTTTGGGGGACATGAGTCGGGGTCTGAGCCTCACTGCTGGGGTGGTGGGGGTGCTGGGGGACATGAGTCAGGGCCTGCTGGCAGGTGCCCGTCAATGCTGGGAGGTTGGGGATGCTGGGGGACATGAGGCAGGGCCTAAGCCTCACTGCTGAGGGGGTATGGGTGCTGGGGGGCATGAGTCGGGGCCTGCTGGAAGGTGCCGTCAATGCTGGGTGGGTGGGGGGGCTGGGGGACATGAGTCAGGGCCTCAGCCTCAATGCTGTGGGGTGGGGGTGCTGGGGGACATGAGTCAGGGCCTGAGCCTCACTGCTGGGGGGTGGGGGTACTGGGGGACATGAGTCAGGGCCTGAGCCTCACTGCTGGGGGGTGGGTGTGCTGGGGGACATGAGTCGGGGCCTGCTTGCAGGTGCCCCTCACTGCTGGGTGGGTGGGGTGCTGGGGGACATGAGTCGGGGCCTGCTGGCAGTTGCCCGTCAATGGTGGGTGGGGTTGCTGGGGGACATGAGTCGGGGCCTGAGCCTCACTACTGGGGTGTGGGGGTGCTGGGGGACATGAGTCGGGGCCTGCTGGCAGGTGCCCATCAATGCTAGGTGGGTGGGGGTGCTGGGGGACATGAGTCAGGGCCTGAGCCTCACTGCTGGGTGGGTGGGGGTGCTGGGGGACATGTGTCGGGGCCTGCTGGCAGGTGCCCGTCAATGGTGGGTGGGGGTGGTGGGGGACATGAGTCGGGGCCTGAGCCTCACTGCTGGGGGGTGGGGTGCTGGGGGAAATGAGTCTGGGCCTGCTGGCAGGTGAATGTCAATGCTGGGTGGGTGGGGGTGATGGGGGACATGAGCCAGGGCCTGCTGGCAGGTGCCCGTCAATGCTGGGTGGGAGGAGGTGCTGGGGGACAGGAGTCAGGGCCTGCTGGCAGGTGCCTGTCAATGCTGGGAGGTTGGGGATGCTGGGGGACATGAGTCAGGGCCTGAGCCTCACTGCTGGGGGGTAGGGGTGCTGGGGGGCATGAGTCGGGGCCTATTGGAAGGTACCCGTCAATGCTGGGTGGGTGGGGGTGCTGGGGGACATGAGTCGGGGCCTCAGCCTCACTGCTGGGGTGTGGGGGTGCTGGGGGACATGAGTCAGGGCCTGAGCCTCACTGCTGCGGGGTGGGGGTACTGGGGGACATGAGTCAGGGCCTGAGCCTCACTGCTGGGAGGTGGGTGTGCTGGGGGACATGAGTCGGGGCCTGCTTGCAGGTGCCCCTCACTGCTGGGTGGGTGGGTTGCTGGGGGACATGAGACGGGGCCTGCTGGCAGGTGCACCTCAATGGTGGGTGGGGTTGCTGTGGGACATGAGTCGGGGCCTGAGCCTCACTGCTGGGGGGTGGGGATGCTGGGGGACATGAGTCTGGCCTGCTGGCAGGTGCCCATCAATGCGAGGTGGGTGGGGGTGCTGGGGGACATGAGTCGGGGCCTGCTGGCAGCTGTCAGTCACTGCTTGGGGGTGGGGGTGCTGGGGGACATGGGTTGGTGATCACTAGTGCAAGGTGACATGTGGGCTGGCTGGGGGCCATGCCCATTGTGGATGGGCTGCGTGCGGGACATGACCAGGGGTGCTGGGTAGTCCCCTGTGGTGTGGGCTGCCTGCAGGGGCCGTGGAGGGGGTAGAGGGCACACCTGGGAGGACCCACACTGCCAATTCACGTGTGGGACTCCCCACGCACCCCACTGGATACACGTACCCCGCTCTGACAGCGAAATCGTGTGTGAAACTCCCCCCGACCCCCGAAATACACGTACCCCGCTCGCACAGGACCATTCGCGTGTGAAACTTCCCGCAAACCCCTGTAATACACGTACCCCGCTCGCACAGGGCCAATCGCGTGTGAAACTCCACGCGAACCCCAGTAATACATGTACTCCGCTTGTACAGGGCCAATCGCGTGTGAAACTTCCCGCGCACCCCCGAAATACATGTACCCCGCTTGCACAGGGCCGGTGAATTGTGTGTGAAACTCACCGCGAACCCCAGTAATATACGTACCGCACAGGGCCAATCGCGTGTGAAACTCCCCGTGAACCCCAGTAATAGATGTACCCCGCTCGCACAGAGCCAATCGCGTGTGAAACTCCCCACGAACGCCAGTAATACACGTACCCCGCTCGCACAGGGACAATCGCCTGTGAAACTCCCTGCGAACCCCAGTAATGCAGGTACCCCACTTGCACAGGGCCAATCGTGTGTGAAACTCCCCACGAACCCCTGTAATACACGTACCCCGCTCGCACAGGACCAATCATGTGTGAAACTTCCTGTGCACCCCAGAAATACACGTACCCCACTCGCACAGGGTCAATCATGTGTGAAACTCCCTATGAACCCCAGTAATACACATACCCCGCTCGCACAGGGCCAATCACCTGTGAAACTCCCCGCGAACCCCAGTAATACATATACACCGCTCACACAGGGCCAATCGCGTGTGAAACTCCCTATGAACCCCAGTAATACACGTACCCCGCTCGCACAGGCCCAATCGTGTGTGAAACTCCCTGCACACCCCCGAAATACACGTACCCCGCTCACACAGGGCCAATCGCATGTGATTCTCCTGCGCAGCGGGGTACGTGTATTCGGAGGGGTGCGCGGGGAGTTTTACAGGCGTTTTCTTGGTTGGTGGCCTGTATGCTGGTCCACTGGCCTGTGCGCCATGTGCAGGATTTGTGCGCTGTACATGGCGCACGGGGAGGGGTTGGGGGCGTAACTGGCACTGCTGCAGGGTCGCTGCGCCACTCTGCACCATGGCTGGTAATGGATGTTAAAATCCATGAATACGCTGTGCGCGGAAATGGATTTTGGCGCACGCGGCTGGCGCAGACAGTCACACGCGCACACTGTGCACCAGTAGCGTGCACCACTTGTGCGCTGGATTCTATGAATTACCCCCAATGTGTTTTCTTATGTTAAAACTTAAAGGCACGTAGTAGAAGCAGTGCCAGATTCCAGAAAAACAGGGGTAGGCTAGATTAGTGTAGGGCGAGCAGTGAGCGATATGTATTAAGCGATAAAGGCAGCATGCGATGCGCAGCAAAATGTCTATTGTGTCTCAAACAGGTTATAAACACAGTACAGAAAGTAAATGACCGCCGTCCTACGTGACCAAAAGGAAGACGGGGAAAGAAAAGAGAAGAATGTTCAGCTAAGCAGGAGAACAATGTTCAGCTAAGCAGGAGAAGAACGTTCAGCTAAGCAGGGAAAAAAATAAGTACAGGCCTAAATGTTGCGCAATTCAATGAAAACGTTTTTTCTTGTGTGCATCAACGTGTCAAAGAAAGCCTATAAGTTAAATGGGGTGGAAGTAGTGAGAAATGATCTTAGTAAACATCTTTTTATAGACAGAAGGGGGCAAGGGTTTATGTTAGGAAGAAAACTGACTCCCTTGCCAGTCCCCGTATGACTTTTGCCTCTATTTCAGTTTTCTGCAGAAAGCAAGATCCTGCGCCTGCATGGTCCTCTCCAGCTATGGATGCGCCAAGAAGACAGAAGAAGAGCAGTACACGTAGATGATGCGCCCCTTTTTGAATGTTTTTTTTTTAATTTGTCATGTTGTTTGTTTGTTGTTTGTTATTTTTTTAATCCCTAGTCTGAGAATGTCAACTTTAAGGGAAAATGTGTCCTTTGAAAGGATGTAATTTTGTGATAAGAAACAAAAGCCCATATGCTAGACACTGGTCAATGTGTTCTTTGTATACAAACCAGGTCCCGGTACCAGACAGCATGATTTGAGAAAAAGAAAAAGTGTACATAAAAAAGGAGAGGATCAGTTGTTTTGATGTATTAGGAACCAAAGAAAAACATGATGTAGATTGTTTAGGAGGCAGGAATGTTTGACAGACACACAAGAGTATTTTTTTAAGGGTTGGGTGGAGAAGATAAGTGTTGATGATAGAGACATATTTATTTTTCAGAGGACACTCATTCAGTTTTTTATTACAGGTGGAGAGGAGAGATGAAGTATACATCAGGAGCATGACGGCACACAACCATATGAGCAGAGAGGAATGGCTGAGGGACCCAGCCAAATGCCCAATCACAGACATTTCTGGCAAAGACTCCCCCATCCTTGTATCCCCGGTTCAAACCTGGGTGCCCCCCCTTGCTTAAATTGTTCTTTGTGACAGTCCAAGTTCTTTGTGATATAAGAGACAATAACTAAAAGTGTGGAAAGACAATGAAAGGACTGGCCGTTGAAATAAAGAGGGTGTCCAGTCATAATTTCGAAAACATAATTTCGAAAGTAAAAAAAGTCGAATCAAAAATGTCGAAAAAAAAATGTTGAATTGTTTTTTTTTCGATATTTTTTTTTTGGCTCTAGTTTCTGTGAAAAAAATAGGTAAAAATAAAAAAACGGGGGTTGGGGGGAACCCCCCCATTTCGAAAAGAAAACGTCATTAAAAAAAAATTCGACATTTTTTTTTTCGATGTTTTTTTTTTCGACTTTTTGACTTTCGAATATTTTGTATTCGAAATTATGTCTATGAACCAATAAAGAGCTCAGGAATTTGCTGCAAAGCAGCCCAAAAAAGGACATGTTCAACTGGACAAAGGCGGTCCATGGATACCAAAGCAAGATGAGTCGGATGGAAGATGAGGCGATAAAAGATGAATGAGGAAGAAAAGAAAAATTAACTAGAGAATATGTGCATGGGGAACAAGGAAAACTGTTATGGGTGGGAGTGATGGAAAAAATTGAGTATAAGCCACACATGAACAATGTGTGAAAACGGGCTTGTGGGTTCCCTAAAAGTATGACTTTCTCTCGATTCTCATACTGGCCATAATGACTTGATGTATAGTTAGTGTAACATTAAGCTGGGTAATAGAAGTGGGACTCAGATAAAAGCAAAGCAAGGTGTTTTTCAGGGATACATATATGTTAAGACTAGGATAATATAAAATATTAGTACTGACCCTGTAGAAATGATTTTATGATGCCTCCCATATTGAAAAAATTCACCTCACAGAGGGGGGTGATTGGGATGGAGATGTGTAGGTAAACTGAATATGGGAGAGGGTGGACATTGGGTATAGTGGTATGTAATAAATAGGGGTCTAATACCTACCAGAGGGGTGTGTGTAGAGGTGGTACTAAAGGTGTTAGACACCCCCCCCTCAAAATTGAATGTAGATAACTTGTCGGGTTGATCAATAATTCCAGTATTGTGAAAATCAGAATTGTAGGGCCAAAAGAAGCACATTTAAGAGCGATGTATATTCTTTGGATCAGAATGCCTCATACAGTGAAGGGCATGTTGGATAACATACATTTATTATAGATAGCAAAGTTCTAGGCTTAAAACTGAACAGGAACTAAGTTATGATCCAAATTAGATCAGGCAACCATTTTGTAATAACCAGGCATTCAGAATAAGACATGGTCAGGCAGATTTTAAGATGGGGGAATCCTGCAAGTCATGATGATATAATTAAATAATTCTCTCATAACAGTTCATTAAAGGTTTACTGAACTAGGACATGGCTGGGACATAATGTCTGTGCTTCTGGGTAACAATTCTGACAGTGATGGACCGGGAAGATAGCAATTAGAGCAGATGGGTGTCAAAAAAGCAGCAAGTGTACTGGGTTCATGGGCAGTGCACACAGCTGATGCCCATATTTGGACGCCTTTGACAGGAAGACATGGTGCTGCCTGCCGAAAAGACCCCAAGAAGGGTGCCAAGATTGTTCTTTCTTTAAACATCAAAGGATTGATAGGATTCAAGGGTCAATAGCATCTCACACAAGTGTAATTAGTCTGCATGCCAATTGATGTCATAGGTGCCTGTGAGTGGCAGTTAAGCCAGCAAACCACAGGCACATGTGGGTTTGTCTTTAATTATAAGGACCAATAGAAATGTTTTGTGTACTCATTATTACATTAGACCAGCTTTAGAACAGTATAAAAAGAGGTGGATTCTGAACTCAGGTTTATTGTTGTTGGTGTTCCTGATGTATGCTGTCTGCTGGCTTCTGGTTTTCTGTGAAGAATAAAGATGGCTTTAAAATTCATCCCGGGTATCAGGGTGCCACCCTGCTTGGCATCCGGCCTTCCTTCCCTAGACCAGGGGTGTCAGAAGCCCAGAGAGTGTGTTGGGACCTTCTCTTCAATACACAATCCCAGGAATCACAAAGACAAGCGCTATCCCCAACTGTAAATAATGAAATTATGAAGTTGTCTAAAAATTGGATGAGCTAAGTAATGATGTGAAAAATCATGTCATAAAAAATGTTTTCCATCAGTTTCCTTCTTGCACCTGTCCCCTTTGTCCCCAGCAATCATCCCCATCAAACTCAGATTCTTTAAAATAAAAGACGCCCTGATGAAACCACACTGTCTTCCTCCCCTCATGATTATTGTACAAAAATTCCTAACCCTCACATTTATGTTTCCCATTCCGATACCCAATCTCTTTCTTGAATTAATACATGTTTTATAGTATAAATGTTTTGTATATTGTTGTGAGATTTCCTTTTTTTTTCAACTCCCATTATGAGTCCGCAGACACTGCGACTGTCTGGGGTGTCCACACTCAAAAATGGAGGTGCCACAGGACAAGCGTGATGTCTGGACATGTCCGGTTTCACATGACACACCTTTTAATTAGTCCACGGACACTGTGCCTGTTCTACGGACACTCAGCACATGTGCCCTGCTATTCCCGCCAGATGGGTGTGCACAGACAGCTGTCATGGCCACAGACAGCCGCAGATGTGATCATGTGACTGCACCTGTGGGGCATGATGGGTTGTCTGCAAACACTGTCCATGGCTACGGACAGTCAAAAGTGCTTTTTTCCACCAATCTACACTGTTTCAAGCTGAAACCTTACCCTTCCACAGCTCCTAGACCCTTTCTTAGTTGATCTGGCAACATATTACAACTTTCCAAGGCCTATTTATGACACTGTTGTCCACAGACACCATGACAGTGTGCAGACGGTCTGTCAGACAGGTCCCACGCATTACTTTTCCTCATTCTCATTCTGGCTAACCAAGAGAGAGCACCTGCAGAAGTTGTTGGAGACCACCAGGGCATCTGTTATGGCCATCACTTCTTCCCAGCCACCCCCACCACCACCACCACCTCAACAACCTGTAGGGCCTGGACAGGGGAACAGGTGTGGTAATAGAGAGGAGGATCCAGAGGAAGAAGAGGATGAGGTGGAGGAAGTCGCTATCTCCAATACTCTGAGTGAGTCCTGGGTGTAGCAATTTTATACAACCATTGGAACTGTCCAGAAGGCTCATGCAAGCAATATTCGATGCACTGAGTGTAAAGTTGTACTCAGTCGCAGGAAACCTGGCTTGTATTGCAACGGGACAACTTTCATGAGGTGCCACATCAAATCTAACCATCCGACTGCTCTGAGGAAGTCGATACATTTCTAATGTAAGAGTAGGTTGACATCCTCCACCCCATTATTTTCAATTTCTCCTGTTACCACAAAGGATACCCCTTGGGGCAGAGGATCTGACTACCCACATCAGTTAGATGGACTCCATCTCTCTGAAAAATGTTGGCAGTATCAAATTTAATGTTCTCATGATGAAATGATGTCATGATAACATCTCACAGAAAAGCACACAGAGCGTTATTGACGTTACACCTCGGTTTTCCCATTTGCGAAACAAATAAACTCAAGCCCATCCACATCTGTCTCTGGGCAATGCGTGAAACAATAATTTTTGAATTAGGAACATTTCTTTCAACTTTCCCAATGTCTCCTTCATTGCAAACTGCAATGAAATTCCAGTCACGTACCCCAAACGGTTCCTTTCCTAATGAACAATAATAATGTCTGTATGTTTTGAAATTCAACCATATTTGTACAAAATGGGAGCATGTCCACCTACTTCATATCTCGCACTACATACCACAACACTTCCAATTCAGAGAATCCAAGATTTTCAGCCTATCCACAGTGCTCAGCATAGACCTTCAACAGACCCAAGAGTCCCCCAAAATCAACACACTCTCTCTTGAAAGACATTGCCATGGCCATTTTCAATCTTCTCATAACTCCAACTAACAAAACGCTTGCTACCCTCTCTTCCTGTACACCACACACAGGAAATCCGATTGGCTGAACCCCCAATGTCAGCGGACACCATGACTGTCGACGGTCTCCGAAATCCCCATTCCCTGCCAAGCAACCTTAAAAGACTGGATGCAACATGTCTTGCCCGTCGACTACCACAGTGTCTGCAGATGTCACCGCCACTCAAATAGGTGGGGGTGAATTAAACACAATTTCAGTTATTTATTCTTTAGTGGTGGCTCTGAAAAGGACCTTTTTTTGGGGGGTTGTTAACAAACACCTGTTTCCATTTTGTTTGCTTTTTTTGTACAATTTTCTTACAGGAACATTTTCAATGCATTCCTAGCATTGTAAAGGAAAATTGCATTTCCAACATCTGTGAAATGAACTCCATCTTCACAAAAAAAATCACACCATCAGACCTTATATTGCAATTCTCAAAAGATGACATTCCCGCAGCATATAAAAAGGCAACCAAACATTATTGAGGATAATGAAAGGGGGAACGGGGGAATAAATTGTTTAACTATCACACTCAAGAACCTACTTAAGAAGATAATGAAAACTGTTTGTAAGAGGAATGCCCAGATTATTACGCTTGTTTTATTATGCATGTATGTAACTAATGCTCTTGAGATGAAAACACAAAATAAAGTTTATAAAAAAAGGCAGATACAGCTTTATTGACAAGCTGCCTTGATTTTTTCATTTGTGGACTGAAAAAGGTTTTTGAACATCTCCATGTTTATTTCTGAGAAAATAACCTTGGCAGCCAGTAACAGTTCCATTTGGTTTTTAAAGAAATCCTTCAGGGCAACCTGCAAATACACTGGAGTCACAAACTGTCCCCTCCACAATGCACAATTACAATGTCTGGGCATTCACAGTGAGCCATACTCTCACAGAATGAAAACAAGCTTGCCCATTTTAAGCCACAAACTACATGCCACAAACTTCCACTTCTGCCAACCCAATACTTCCAAAGATGCCATCATTTTCAGCATACACCTTCAATGACTGAATTGAAGAGTCCTCCAAATTCCGCACACTCTGCCTTCTCACAAACAGAACCAAAGCCATTTTCAGTGCTCTCACAACTCCGGGAAACAAAACTCTTGCTGCCCTCTCTTCCTGTACATCACACCAAGCAGACATAATTGGCTGATCCCCACAGTCTGCTTTCCATGCCAGGCATCCTCAAAAGACCAACTGCAAAATTTAAATAACATTCTCCTATACGGAACAGCCAAAGAACGGTTTCAAGAAATAGAGCACATCCAAAGTAAATACTTTGTAACTTCAGGAAACTTTTCCAAAATCCTCATAAACACTAACGTCCTAACAAAGACATTCAAAAAGGAAATAGCTACATTTCAAATTACATCTGCTGAAATAGCAGACCAAATATGTATCTGTTGTCGCAGAATATTTTATAAAAAGAGCACAAAAATAGTAGATATAGGCTACAAAATAGAGGACAATGAAAATCGTAATGGTTCCAATTAGCTTTATATCTAACAGCAGAAATGAAGTACAAAATATCTGACCCCTCAACAGTTTGAACGTACTGCAACGCAAAACTTGAGAATAACCAAATGCCCTCATGTGCTATCACGAATAACGTAGAAGTATTCACACTTCCAAAAGATTAAAGACAAAGATGAAGTTTTGCAGTCAGGTGTCAGGTATCACAAATATCTTGGCAAACATGTGTGGTACAAAGGAATACTGGTTCTGACGTCACGCTGATCTACGTTCTTTGCTAAGGAACATAGGACCACCCACATGGTTTGTTAGTTTAAGTTAGGCAGAGTACACATGGGATGACTTGCACAAACCTCTTATGCACTGCAAACCAAAATAAAGATGGAATAGATATACAAACATCAGAGGAACTCTTTTCTCTTGACACTGCCAATGTGTCAAGGTATTTTTACCATCACTTCATTGCTATGATGCACTTCATCTGCAATAAAACTACCCCTCCACTCGGAGACGTGCAACACTTCTTTTGGAGAAAAAAATATCAATCCAGAGGAGCAGCACACATTCACATGCTTTTGTGGATAAAAGATGCTCCTAAATTTGGCCATGATAGTGATGCCACTGTTGTACGGATTATTGAAAAATACATTACCTGCAACATCCCTTTAGAACCACAGATAGTGAACTACATACACAAATCTTATGCTTCAAAAACATAAGTGTGGCAAATACTGCCGACATCGATATAAAAACAAAGGCAACTACTATACCAAATGTTGCTTTGACTTTCCTAGACCAGTTTGCAAAAAAGGACAAGTAAATAGCTTGATGTCTTCTGTTAGACACAGCGTAAAAGGCAAATCCCTTAAAAACACATACAACATTAAAAGGGGCAAAGCATCCAAGTACATCAATGATTACAATATATTCATTGCCTTCTTGAGGGATGCAAACATAGACATACAGTATATTGCAGACAATTCCACTGCAGTTGAAAGATATGTCACTGCCTATCTCACCGAAGCTGAGAAAACAGATCTAAACGGCCTCTGTGATGACATCTCATCTGATAAAACACTATCACAAAATTGTACAGCTTTGGTTTAAAAATGCTCTCCCATAGAGAATGCGGGTGCTACAAAGCTACAGACTGTTTAACAGGTACAGTCTTATATGGCAAATCTGAACACATTGTCTGGCTGAACCTTGGTCCAGCTTCATCCTGAAAAAGAGTACTTTAATCACATCATCAATACAAATACCATATCGATCACGTGGAAATCATCATTATTCTGATTTTTATAAAAGGAGACAGAAAATTACCAAAAAACTACAGACCCATTTCTCTGCTCGATGCTTCGGGCAAGTTGTTCACTAAATTCATCCTCAGAGATTTCAACAAATGGACAATTCAGCCAGGTGCTAGAGATCCTCTTCAAACTGGATTTGTTGCCGGAATGGGAACTTGTGTCAATTTATTGACACTTACAGCGATCATTGAGCACCACAAAGAAATAAAACAGCCACTTTACATCACTTATATAGATCTGCGGACTGCCTTTGATTCTGTCTCTCGTGATTTGCTAATACAAAAACTGACCCAACAAGGCTGTCCGAAATATCTCATTCAGTTGATTGAAGATCTGCACACAGACAACACTGTAAAGATCTGATTAACAAATGATGGCAAGTTATCCGAACCAATCCAAACATTCCGAGGGTTGAGACAGGGATGTACTCTTGCATCAGCGCTATTCAATTTTTTTATTTCAGATGTGGGAGAGTCCTTTAAAGTAATCTCTACAGATCATCCAAAACTAATAAACCAAAGTATCCCTTTTTTAATGTACGCAGATGACCTGGTTATCATGTAAAAACAGCAAGGGGTCTACAGAAAGCTCTGAATGTGATAACAACTTACAGTAATGCTAATCATCTCAGCATTAATCTTGAAAAAACGAAAGTCATGATCTTCAATATCACTCAAAGAACATCAAGAGCAATGTTTACCTGGAATATGATGGGAGAAACCCTTCAAATAGTCAACCATTACACATATTTGGGTTCCCAAATCTTCCCAAAGGATCAAATCCTTGCGTATAAACAACAGCAACAAGATAGGGTTACCACATTTATCCAGCAAACCATGATCATTCTAAGGAAATACGGGAAATGTACCTTGGTCCCGGCCTTATCGTTTTACAATCAGAAAGTAACACCTATTTTATTATACTCCTCGGAGACAAGACCCACCATAAAGGAGGAATTTTGGCACAATCTGGAAGCAAAATATTGGTGAAGTGTCCTACACTTACCTACATCAACCACATTATCCATCATTAGATACAAACTGGGGCTGATTTCTCTTAACATGAGATATATATGGCTAATAATAGCACTATTTAGAAAATGTCTATTGGCCTGGAATTCAACCACAGTTTTGGGAACCCTAGCAGCCTATATATTTGCTTCAAAGGATACCTTTATATCAAAATGGCGCAAACAATTTATTCACACTTTAGCGTTAATAGATGCCTCCTTGTTAAGTCTGCTTCAGAACCCAATGCAAATAAAAACTAGGATTTTTGCTATGGGCTGGAATAACACCAAAGTAAAATGTTCCAGCTATCGTGATTTTGACTCGACAACTGTTACAGCAAAGAATCACTCCTTGCCAGAACGCTATTTGATTAGATTCCCAACCATAAAATATCAAAATGATCTACTTCGACTACGATTTAATCTTTGGTCAACAAGAGAGGTGCAAGCTCATTAACAACGACCAAAAATCTTGCAGATTTTGTAAATAGCAAGACACAACCAAAACATTGAGACACTTACTTACTGAATGTGTGACACTCCTAAATCATCGAGTGAAATACTTCAAACACCTAACTGAACCATTTGGAGTTTCAACATTGGACATACTATGGAGAACTATCTACTCTGGTATTTCTACCGCGGTCTTGTTAGGAGCTATTGCATTCTTGTACGAGTTAAAATTAGATGAAGTAACTATGCAGTAGTCAAAGGCCACTTGTTAATTTATTTATTATTTAATCAATTTGCAGATAGTTCAGTGTAAATCAAAACCTGAAGGTGTTGTGTCTTAGTGTCAAATGCCATACGTGCCTTATTTTTTTCTTATTTTATAAAATTCTGTAAATTTCTGTAAATGTTATGTAATTTTGATTTTTATATTGAAAAGTTGATAAATTTCAGCTATATCAATAAAGAAAACAAAAAGAAATACTAAAATCCTACCATGAGATAGAAATCATAGCCACAAATTATCCCAACATCCAGGACATTAAAAAAAAAGTTTAATTGACACACACTACCTGAACAGAAGAGCTACTATGGAAAACATGTGCCTGTACAACATTGCCCAAAACTACACCAACCATAACAATCTACCACCAAATCAGACAACTGGCAAATATTAGTCTCAACTTGTGAAGGAAGCCTATTTAAACCACCAAACCCAGTCTAATTTATCATATGAAGTTATTGTTTAAATCTCCCCAACCTAGAGAAATGTAATGGCTCTACTCCAACTTTTTAAACCTTGGAGAAAAGAAGAAGAATTATTAGGTGACTATGACTCATTTGAAGCTGCATTCAAAGCAAGGAAAGAAGTATAAAAAATAATTTCAAACAATACACAGAAATGTTGGACAATGAGCTCCAACAAGAGGAAGAAATTGAAGCTCAACTAGATAAAGACACTCCTGAGGGCAGTCAACCTTCCCTTAAAGGAAGCCAAGAACCACTTGGTGAACTACTTATTCTAAATCAAGCAGAAATAACCATGACTGAGGTAGAAAATAACATGTAGCAATATAAACAATCCGAGGAAGTCTTGTCAGTCATTGAATATCAGCTAAATGATGAACAACTCACCATTTATCCAGAAGTCACTCAAAAAATTGAACATGGTTTTAAACATGAAACTAAAATATGTAGCCGTAAAAATTGAGAACCTGGTTCAGGTAAAAAAACATTCTTAATTAAAATAATCATCACATGCATACAAATCTTAACAAACAACAACCTTTATGCTGTACGAACAGCCACCACAGGTTTAGCTGCCTTTAACAAAGGAGGTGTAACTTTACACCGACTACTACTGCTCCCTGTAGAACACCAAAACAAATTAGAATACTACAGATTATCAGCAGAAGCTTCTACTAAAGTACACAGAATTCTGAAACAAATGAAAGTGCTCCTGATAGATGAAGTAAGCATAGTTTCCAACCTCATGTTGGCTTTAATTCATCTCAGAATGCAAGAAGTCCTAAAAAACAACTACGAACAACTGTTTGGAGGAAAACATGTTATTGTTGTCAGAGACCTCCTGCAGTTAACACCAGTAAAAGGTTAACCTTTTTTCAAAACATTAGAACACAAACAATGCCGGAATAACCTCTACAGCATTCAAAATGTGAATCTATAGCAACATGTTCACTACAAACAACTAACTCAAAACATCCGTCAGTCTACAGACCTCACATATGCTAACATTTTAAAAAGCGTTAGAACTGGTCTGCTTACTAAAGATGCAAAATCCATCTTAAATAGTAGACTAATCCATGAGCTATATGGATGAAACACATAACTCAACAAAATATAAAATGCATGTCCTTAATGCTAATCCTTGCAAGCTATAGTTAATTCAATGAGAAAATGTTAAATAAATAAATGCAACCCATACTGCATATCCGCTTCACAGACAAACTAGAAGTGTATGGCATGACACTTCCTAGGTGTCAACAAGCATAAGCACTACTAAATAGCTTAGAAAAATGGATCTCCAACAAAGCTGGATTAGAGAAAATATGGATTTTTTTTGTCTGAACTGCAGAGTAATTATAAAACATAGTCTTGACATAGAAAAAGATTTAGTGAATGAAGCAATTGGTACATTTGGTGCCTTCCAAACATATCCACATGACAACAACACTCAGTTTGTCAACATCCACTTTGCCCCCCTGCCACAAACTCGCCTTCACTGCAGATACAGCCTGTATACTGTAAATTGCTCTGTTTTCTTATTGCCGTTACTACGATTCCGTTGTTACACTATCAGCAATTACTGAATAATATTCTGTATATAATCTAATGTAAAACAGCCTGTATATAATTTTACTGTATTATTGCTTTGGTCTGTTTATATCAGTAATCACTACGTAAATGTAACTTTGTAACCTTTGTAACCTCTGTAAGCTTTGCATATCCTGTAACGCTGCGCCCTCTTACCCTTGGGTCTGCTGTGCATTATAAATGAATAAAACAAACAAACAAACAAAGACAAATTTACAGAAGTTAACAAATTTGGTCGGACAATAGCATGTTTCCTTCTTTTCAAAGAAATGTACATACACAGAAAACAATTTTCTCTATCTCTTGCATATGCTGTGTGAGAAGCCCGGGAATCCTTTATTCAGGTAGCCAGGACAGGGCCATTGCTGTTGGATCCATTTCCTTTGGGTGGACCAGTGGGGGAGGATCACCTGGGTAGGGGAGCCCGGTGTTATGCTCAGGGAAATACCCCAGGTGAGATGCAGTACCATCAGAGGGAGGAGGGTGAGGGGAACAAAGTCACTGAAGCTTTTATCAGCTATTCTCACTCATCATCCCTTCCACCCAGTGAATCTTCCTCA
The DNA here is from genome assembly GCF_040938575.1 of Ambystoma mexicanum. Taxonomy (NCBI): domain Eukaryota; kingdom Metazoa; phylum Chordata; class Amphibia; order Caudata; family Ambystomatidae; genus Ambystoma; species Ambystoma mexicanum. Next base: position 63,103,818 of record NC_090928.1, read on the forward strand.
CTCAAAGGTAAACCCAATAATCCATTCTATTCTGGTAAACTTACTAAGAACCACAACTCACAGAATCCCTGTTTTCCCGGTTCCTATCTGAACACTCCTTGCCCTTTTAATTATTTTTTCTGATCTCCCAGCCTGCTTTGACCAAACCCTCTTACTCATTCCACAAATACTACCCGAATAGTCCCAATTATTCTCTTTCCCGTCCTTCGGAATATTATTTCCTGGACTCCCAACCAACTCAGATAAAACATTACCGTTCCCGCAAACCCCCTTGTTTATTTCATGATAAAAATCCCAGTAATTTTGTTTGTCTCACAAACCCCCTGATACAAAGGGTTGTAATTCCCTATAGAACCTTTCCCCTTTGCGACATGAACACTTCTTAACAATATGACAGTCAACAGATTAATGCAAAACCTGTTTACATGACATGTCCCAAACCAAGGGTCAGGCAAAGTCAGGCAATTGACCAAAATCACACACACCTGGCTGCCCTTTCCTTTCCCCACAGGGATAAAAGGTGGAACAACAGAGCAGAATGGGTCATGTGGGAAGTGGTACAAAGATATGCAATTTTTTCCTGTTGTACCGATCTGCATCCATAAGTTATAATTCTGCCAGTGGGGTAGAAAAAGCAATAGCAAAACTGCGGACACCAAGGCCTAGTAAATACCACTCCTGATTTTTACCACTTTGCTGCTCATGTAGGTCACCCTGTCATAAAAGCCATCTGCAATGAAGAACGACTGGGACACCGTTATAGCCTTACATTGCAGTCGCTATGCCTATCATGACCAGCCGGTAAAGGTTGGAAGATTTTGGAAGTGGAATTTCTTAATTAGTATTACCTCACCATTGGCAATATGGCTCTCACCCATGAATGGGGGGCGGCCATGTTTGGTAATGGCCCGCCAGTCCGTGTCAAGGTAGGGTGAGGGCTGCAGGCCATTACCGTCGTGCCCGACACCCACAGTGGGGGTGAAAGCCATTCACCCCCTGGGGTTTCTCTAGGGTGTGTATGGGTGTTTTCTTCCTCTGGAGATTGGTGCTGCAAGCAACACCAATCTCCAGAGGAATGTAAAAAAAGAAACCAAGATGGCTTCCATCATAGGGGAAAGGGAGTAAAACCCTTTTCCATTTCAATGGCAGCGGATGGAGCGAGAGGAGCGCCAGACCGGAGCATAAAGCTCTGGTGCTGCAGGTAAGTGGGCAGAGAGGGAGGGGGTGGGGAAGAGGTTCGGTTTCAGGGGTTAGAAAGGCAACAGGGAGCGCCTCCCCACATTCAAATAGAAAAAGAAAATGGCACCACCTGGATGCAAATGTTTTTTTCAATTATTGAATATCGGTACTGGAAAGAAAAACCCTGATGTCCAGACATTATTCATTTATAGCAATTTAGGTTATTTAATTGCCTTATGTCCTGGAGAATGTAATCTTTGCAGTTGATCCCCAACATTGCACTTCCTTTCTCAGCTGGTTTGTCCAGAAATTCTGTATTTTTACTTAGATCATTTAGTACTTTATTTTCTTGCTTTGCTAAAATGTGTGCTGTATAATATGTATTTTGATTATTGGGTTGTTGTTTTCTCAAATCCATTCCAACTAGACTCTTAAATATCACGTTGGTGTTGTCCTGGGGAAAACATGGTACAAGTTTGTGTCAGAGTTTTTAATCTGCTAGATATTCTTGTGTCTGTCTCTATGGGAAGATCACCAGCGAAACAGTCTATGCCCTGGGTGTCTTTATCTTCAACACATTTAATTGACACTTCACAAATAGGGACTTATGTTTCTTTATTTTTCTCCTTTAAATCATGTTGTTTTCCAAAAAGGTTTTCATTTCTAATTCCTGCAAAATGTATTTACATTGATTTACATGTGCATGTAATTATTTGGGCAGCTTCTGGCAATTCCTTGTCTGTTCGATTACAAATTACTACCTTCCCGTATTCTGTCTCAGATGGCCTTTTGATCTTGTTGCGACCTCTGTTTTTTCTTGTAGTCATTTTCTATCCCACTGTCTTTTCTCTTGTCTTGGGGTGACTGATGTATCAATTCTTTGTGTGCCAGGTTTTTTGAAATGTACACTTCCGTTTGTTGAATTTGCTTGTATTTTTTTCATTTATTTATAACGCATTATGGTTCGTTACAAACCTTTAGCAAAATCAAACACTCATCCATGAAGAAAGAAAAAGAGAGAACAAGGAAACAATCGTCATCAAAGTGAAATCACAACCCACGGGTCCACATTAAATTAATTAATTTCCCAATGATCACATGGATAAAAACTTCTTGAAACACTAACTCAGGTCCCTAAAATCCTTCTACTAACACACCTTTTAAAGTTTTTACTGCGGCTAAAATCAACAAAGTTCTTTCCCCACTTAATAAATCTACCTACCATTCGGCCAGCATCAAAGTGATTATGCTATCCAAAAAGCTCTTTAAATGACTGTGTTCTTTCCTCGGTAAACCCTGTGCAGAATAACAAAATATGATGTAAAGGTTCTACAACCTAATGTTTCATGCAATAGCTGCATTTCCTGTCTCTAATTCCCTCCTGATTTCTAACACGTGATCACTTTAGCCGGGAGCATATTTAAGCAAATTCCTGTTAAACTGCACCCTATAACTATTCGGGAACTTGAGACCCAACCACCCTTGTCTTGTGTTGCAGGTGGTTGCTTGTTATCCCATCAAACTCCTTTGATCTCTTATTTGCCTTGTTTGAGTTACTTTCAAACTTTCCAACCACTCTTTACATGATAAAAACCCATTGCTGCAAACTTTTGCTACTGTTTGTTTTCATCACTATTCTTAGAATCTCAAATATCACTGCTGCGTCTTCTAAAATACACTTTCTATAGAAGGATAATATTTGCCTTTGGACAGAAGCCCACAAATAGGTCAAGCCAAAATCTTGACTCAGTACCTGAATCGGAGTGGACTTCCGAATCCTTAAAACCATTTTCCAAAATTGCCCCACTAAAATTGGCCACAAGCTTTCCCTTATAAAAGAAGCACTTCTGCTCCGTATGTCAAGGTGACTACCACCTTAGATTTATGAAACTCCAATACAGGCTGCAAGGAAAATCTCCCAAATTTCATTTAGATAATGTTTGCCTTGTTAACCATCATTAGGGTTCTACTGTGTAAGAGTTCCTCTGTCAGGGTTACTATACTACTTGTATTTACACACACACCCAGGTATTTGTGATATTTCCTAATAAAGCCTAAACTCCACAGTCACTAACTACCAAACCCGACAGTGTAAAAGTATTGAATAAGGTATCCCCTAAAACAATAGCATGTGCCACCAAAACAACAAACTCACTGAACAGTATGACAATGGCGCGATTTATGGCTGTACCTTCAAAGCATGAATTCAATGTTAATGTGATACCCATATGTGAGGCTGCAGTAAATCAAGATTACTCTAATAAAAGCACCCAGAGTACCACAAATGATGTTTGAAATGTTTGAAAATCTTTTGACTGTCTTAATTACTTGTTGCGAAAATATGGTAACAAAACTAGACGCACAATCACTACTATTAGATAAGAACCTTAATAGTGACGGTCGATTAACTTATGTTTGCAGTAATCCGCAATGTCCTAGCCACATGTCCGACTCTAAAATTGCATCAAATGTGGCAGTGCAAAATGAGCCAATAGTTGAGACAGTGCATGTCTCTTATACTGTCTCGTCTAAGTCAACTAGACAAAACAAAAAGATCACTAGTAAAAGATCACATCAACCAAAATGCCAGAAAAGAAAGATTTCACAAGCTGTGATGTATAGCAATAAAATAAACTCTATTTAAAATAACGGGTGCACTGCTCATGGTGATTATATTGATGTAAGTATTGAGATGGTTGGTGACATGACAGACGAGCGGCATACCCAAAAAATAAAAATACTCAAATAAAGAACCTAAGAATTGGTTGCCAGTCAATAAAGCTGTTGAGAAAGAGGAACTAGTAGCTCAAATGCATCAATCCGATATATCTTCTGAGAAGATGAAAACCATACATAAGCAAACAACATATGATATTAGGAGTTATATGTATGATTCTGTAAATGAGCCTAAAAAAGTGATGAATACCCACAAGCAGCATGAACGCCTAATGCCTTCTAAAACATCTAAAAATTATTTAGTAAAAACTAAAAAGAAGGTAGGAATTGCAGATCACGTATTTGAAGCATTCAAATACATATTAGCAGATAATCAAATTCCAGAATTGATAACTTCATACCTGAATGTCCGAGGTACTGCGTACATGTTAAGGAGATCGTAACTATTCCTGAACCCTGTGCTATAGATGTACTAAAGGTCACTAACCATCCAATTATTGACTTGCCTAAAACTCATGAAGGTAGAAGCTGTAAACCTCTGAGCAATGCAGATTCCAAAGAAGGTAGCAAGACTGCTCAAATAAACACTCTACAGATAAAATCTATATTTGGAATTGATCATCATTCCCCCCTAAATCGAGCAGCAGTGTTACAAATCTTACACAGAATTGTGCCCCTTTGGTGCATCTAACATTTGGTGCCACTCCAATGTGACCGAGAATACATTTTACGATTTGAGAATGAACTGTTTAAGTTAGGCTATAGCGGCTCTGAAGTTATAATGCCGGCCGTTACACATCAGTCATGTAGTATAGGTTTCGATTTACATTAAAAAAACTCCCTCAAATATTCCATCTACTGTGCTAGACACTGGCGTGACCACATTAGCTGTGTCACCAGGACCCGAAAAATTGAATGATAGGGTTTTGCCTAACAGTAAAAGAAATGAAAGTTACTGTCAATGGCTGCCAAGCGCTTTCAAGGCCCAGTTTGCAAATAATTCCTGATGACTGTGAAGTTATCTGTTCATGGAATACCAGACCCATCTAGCAGCCCAAGAAGGCCTACTAGCGTATATAGATAATGTTTCTATTGTGGATTTGCAAGAAAGATGTTTAATGGAGATCTGTAATATTGATGGTAATATTGATGGGCGTAGTACCCACCAGATTAATCCAACTAAGGGACCCATTGGCCGACCTAAAGGAGGGTTGCTGATATCTGTTTGCCACCCATGGTCACTGACTGCAATCCATTCATCGACATTGACTGTGCAAACTGCCATAATTAATGTAACCACCTCGACTGCAGGTAAAGTTCTAATTCTTAACATTTATGATGCACCAAAATATGGTCTCTACGGAAACAAATATCTCCACAGCTAAACAAATAGTAAATGAATATGGTAAGTATATACTCATCATTATAACTGGTGATTTTAATGTGAAAATTGCCCTTAATAATGAATGGTAAACTGAGCAATTTACGTCTGAGCCCTACGACACCTTAGACTCCAATAATCAAGGCTAGGATGGGCCAACCTATTTAGCGCGCTTATTATGTCAATGTCGAATGGCTACTGTCCTGGTGATGCTGATAAAGCTTTTAGGCAGATTAGTGCCAAGCATTGCTCCACCCTTGACTATGTTGCAGTCAATAATAGCTTCCTCGACAAGGTGATTGATATAGCAATGACCTCTAGACAGGAGACTAATTATTTACCATTGTGCGTTTTTATTAAATCTAAGCGCATAACTATGCTCCATGACTTAAATGGTGATATTTATATCAACAACGGCGCAAACCGCATTGGATGGAACCCGACTAACTTAGACAGGGCAAATTCCATTGCTGAATGTATCCTTCTATCATTTTTGGCAAAGTGGGGATCCGTGAAAGATGGCTGTAATCCTACGATTTTAATTGAATTCTCTGAGGTCATCTCAAATATCAAAGTGGCCACTGCCAAAAAGAGAAATTATAAGAGCCTGAGTGAACGCTGGAACCAGCGTTGTCACCAGGTTGCTAAATATGACCATCAAATCCAGGCATCCAAAACAAACTGCATTTGGACATTGCAAAAGCATTAAAAGCGTACCCTAGATACACAAAGGCAGTTAGTTTATCTATCTACACTAAAGGGCTCAAAGAACTGCGCCACAACGTATATTTGTGGAAACTGAAATTTATTGATTATAATGCCCTTATATCAATCAAATACATCAAATCAGGGCTGGTGATAAAAACTAGTGAATGTGTAGCCGAATTCACAGTGAAAAACATATATCAGAGATCATAATGCATAATCAAACACATGTAGAAGTAAACCATGAAAACAAAAGATTAAATTAAATGACATTCAAAATAGTCACAGAGAGAAAGGGAGGGGTGAAGAGGCAGGAGGTTCAACGTAAGAAAACAGAAAGCAAAAAGGTAAAAAACAACAACAAAATATGAGTACATACTCATAAGTCATTATCTAGTAGTGTTTAAACAAAAACATCAATCTTACTTAAGAGAATATATATAGAGGTTTGCCCATGGAGGACTTACCTATATTCCAAATCAAAAGTCTTCAATTCAGTAGAACAGAAAGTCATGGGTTAAATCCCCCTGTTTTGATTCATGCCAAAATATCACATTTTAGACAGTAAATACGTGTGACTCGTCATTTAACACGTCCAATATTGTCTCATCCCATTTGATAAGCTGTAATTTCTTGATGACATCAGTAGAATCTTTACAAAAAGCTTTGATTTTAGGTACACGTGGGCTTAAGATATTGTCAATAAACTCACTAATCTTCTCTGTGACCCAACCAATACCGCTGACGATTGGTCTTCCCTCCGGTATTTTATTGAATGTTTTATGTACTTTGGGTAAAAAGTATATGGTCGGGACCACAGGATGTGAGACAGTTAGATAAACTCTTTCACTGTCAGTGATGAGGCCTTTACTTTCCCAATTTTGGATTTGCTCAGCTATTTGGTTTTTAATTTCCATAGTGGGGTTTGAGACATCCTCCTTCGACAGATGGAAGCTCGCACAATTTGTAAAGTCAGAGCAACAGAATTTGGCCTGAACCAAGACCATGAAATGGCGTACTTCCTCTAAGGGGGAAATAACACATAACGTTTCTAAAATGTATTCATGTGTTCCTGCTGATATTTTATCTGTACTACAATACTATATGTTACTCTTTGTTCTCGACTAGCATTTAGAATACTGAAATATTTGGAACCTTTTGGCTTTACAGTTAATTTGTTTATATGACATTTTTTCATGTAATCTTGGGGATTTAAACACATGCTTAGCGTGAATGGTATTTTGTTCAGCCGTTCCCCCATCACCTTTGTCACTGTGCCACTTCATCTAGTACTGCCGCTTTTTTCTGCTAACTGGCAATATACTGAGATATTTATTTGCCTATTCTTTTTTGCCTTTCCGACCACTCTACATGCTAAAACTACAGCCCCATGGGGACCCTTTGTCTATTTCGACGATTCGTATTCCCTTTTCTATAATTTGAACTCTTAATATGGCGCTCATTTATTTTGCCTGACTCTCCGAATAGGACCTAATGGGAATAGAAGTAGGACTAGGGTTGCCTAGACAACCCTTGTAAACTTGGGGGAAACCGCTTTGCTGACCGACCCAGACGAAAGGAGATTGAGTACAAGCCGGAGGTAAGCTGCAGCACATTTATTTTGTGCTTTCAGCGCTTTTTTGTTGGCGCATTCTGTCGCACGGCTGCAACTCGTGTAATGGGCTTGCCGTGCATGGACCAGAGTGAGCGCATACTTCATACATGTAGTCGCGGCGTCTTTGGACTTAGCATTATTTGGTCTATGAGTACATTATTTGAATTGTTTTGCCGCGCTCCAGTCAAACGCTGTTTATCGTATTTAGTATTCCATCATGCTAGGATTTCATCCCGTATTTACATGAACACTTTCTTACAAATAATTACTAATTTGTATAATTGAGGTTATTTTAATTTCGGGTAATTCACTATCGTAGGTTTTTTCACTTAGACATATAGTTTCAATAATATGTAATATAGGAGACTTTGACAATATTGGACGTTTTAAATGACGAGTCACACGTATTTACTCTCTAAAATGTGATATTTTGGCATGAATCAAAACAGGGGGATTTAACCCATGACTTTCTGTTCTACTGAATTGAAGACTTTTGATTTGGAATATAGGTAAGGCCTCCATGGGCAAACGTCTATATCTATTATCTTAAGTAAGATTGGTGTTTTTGTTTAAACACTACTAGATAATGACATATGAGTATGTACTAATATTTTGTTGTTGTTTTTTACCTTTTTGCTTTCTGTTTTCTTACCTTGAAACTCCTGCATCTTCACCCCTCCCTTTCTCTCTGTGACTATTTTGAATGTAATTTAATTTAATCTTTTGTTTTCATGGTTTACTTCTACATGTGTTTGATTATGCATTATGATCTCTGATATATGTTTTTCACTGTGAATTCGGCTACACATTCAGTGGTTTTTATCACCAGCCCTGATTTGAAAAAGACACTGGTGTGTCGAAACACGTGTTATCCAAAAGGACATTATAATCAATAAATTTCAGTTTCCACAAATTTACGTTGTGGCGCAGTTCTTTGAGTTTGGAGCATTTTTTCTTCAATTTGTTTAATCTATACCTAGCAGATCTTGATGGTGCCCTCAAATCTAGTAAATCTTTTCCCCTCAAATTGGGCAACCTGCAGATCGATTGGCTTGGCTATGCAGCGCTGCAATGGAACACCCTAGCAGCACCCCTGTTAGGAGAAGTCTCCCACTTAGCATTCCGCAAAGCTCTGAAAACTATGCTTTTCAACTAAAACTCATCCAAGGTGTGAACACTATCATCCACACTAGGACTAGCATATTTAGGCACCTGCGTAATGCATCTTAATCTGAATCTGTATTTTTTGTATCACTTGAATGAAGATACTAATATGCCCTGACCTTATCATCACATGTATGTAACTCCTTTGTAACTAGGATTGCCACAAGTAGCAGTGCCGAAATGCCTTTGGGCTGTATGTGCGCTATATAAATGTAATAAATTAAAAAAAAATTAAAAAATGCAGATGACCTTCTTCTGCTCGATTTTACCCCATCAGGTCTCCAAGAGAAACTGATAATCTTGGGTAGTTACGCTAATGAAAATGGTCTGCGTATCAACATTGCTAAAACCAAGACGATCACCTTCTTCGGTAAAACCAAATGTCACAAACTCAATCGAATGACATGGAAACTTGACACGAATGCTGTCGAAGTTGTCCCCCACTATACATATTTGGGGGTCTACCATGACAACAAACTAAAATGAGAGACCCAATGGCAAGAAATTGAAACTAAATGTATGCAGATGTGCCATGCTCTAAGCCACTTCATCAGCACTCAAGTAGGATGCTCAATCAAAGTCATACTATTGCTATACAATGCTATGATTGTGCGTTGCATGACTTATGGCATTGAAGTATGGCGGATGAGATTTACCTCGCATTTAGCTAAATTTGAAGCTAAGATACTGCGCACTCTGTTTCATATTCCCAAATCTATACCAATTGAATATCTGCTACTAGAATTTAATATCATGAAAATTACAGCTAGAGTGCAGCATAAATTAGTCTCGAACTTTGAAACCCTAATACATCTAGACATATAAGGGAGAAGGAACTAGCTTTGATGGCAGAGTGGGGAGTAAAATTAACAGCTGAAAATTACAACAGTAAGTTGTCAACTTGCATGCATTTGCTCTCACAGAAGGGGCAACTGCAGGGAGCTACTTACCATACAAACCCAAATGACATGAGAATACAGAAGGCCAAGGCCGCTAAGCGTGTGGAACTTAGAGCATGTTTTACAAATTCTACATCCTACCAAGCCTTTTGTGAAGGAAAGAGGAAGATTTTGGCAGGCCATAAACAGGTACTGAAACTAATTAGGAGGGAAACCTCAATAAAGAGAAATCAGGTACACTAGATAGAAAAGATGTAGTAAACCTCTGGACCCTTATGGGTGGAGCTTTTGGGAAAGCTTCCACTACAATAGGGGACTGTCACATAATGGTGCAGGTTTGGGAAACATATCTACAGGGAAAATATTCCATACCTGAAAATGAACCTGCATTGGATCCTGAAGGAGTGGGGAGACCCTTAATCTTTGCTCATGGGAACTGTAGGATATCTCATGGGCAATTAGTAAAGCCAAACCCTCAAGAGCACCAGGTCCTGATAACATTCTGCCCATTATGATGAAACAAAACCGAGAAATATGGGCTCTCCAACTTTGGGAATTATTCCAACTCTTGTCCTCGACACATGTAGTGCCTGATACCTGGAAACAATCTTTGATAGTTCCGATACACAAGAGGGGGGACATGTCAATTCTGCAAAACTTTAGACCCATTGCTGCATTCATCCAGAAACATTTTAGCCCAGATAATTAAACATGGATAGAGTGTTGTAGGGAGGCCTTACCAATCCAGTGAGGCTGGGTTCAGAAACGCTGGATTGGATCGCTTTCAAGGACGACGTAGTCCTTTTTGAGCTCACAGCAATAGGGTTGCAGCGTAAACTCACACTGTTCCACCTGTAAAATGTGGAAAACAATCTAAAAATATATTGCCTTGAATTAAGAGTCTGTGTATTCTCAACCAAGAGAAGCTCCAAGATGGTGATATCGAGGGTAGGAGATGAGCTGCTTGACTTACCTGGGTTATGAAGTCTTGAATTTTACCTCAAAACAAGGAAGAATACTATATTTAGATTTGAAATATGAACCTCAGTTAACAAAAATGAAATGGGTGTATGCACAGCAATGTGTGTTTTAATTGACCCCATTGATCCTATTCTATTTGATGCAAGTCGAACCAACAATCCTCTACAGGCTTGACATTAATCTTACTGATTTGGCGGACAGCCTAAACAAGATCCACTGTATGCTCTGGAAGAACACTTTAAGGTTGGCAAGTGCTATGCCAAACTCAGTAATAAGACATGAGTTTGGGTTGGTTTCCTATGCCACTAGGGCCCTGTGGAAGAAGATGTTGGTATATGCAAAACTTGAAACCCACCAACACACTTGTTATGTGTGCACCTCGGGGCGTCAATCACAGACTTGAAATAACAAATGAACGCCTTATTGATTGCAATAGGATCTTCCATAGAGGAGCTTACCCTAAACCTAGTTAAAGTAAAAAAAAAAAAAGCATTTTCAACATGATTGTGGGAAAACAGATGAGCAGGCAAAATATTCCCGTATATATGGAATATGCCAAATTAGTCTTTAAACGGGAGCAAGTGTCAAAATATATACTTATTTTCTAATGCCCAAGTAGGAGAATACTGTATCTGTGCTTTCATATAAACCAATTACCAACATTGGAGACAGTGGCAAAGTGGAAAGCGGTAGTAGGAAATCTGAGTTGTAGACTCTGGTGTGGTGGAAATGAAAGAAACCATAAAACATTTGGTAATGGGGTGCAGGGCCTTGAAGGAAGAACGGGAGGAATATCTAGACATGACACTAGGCAATGAAGCCTGGTGGTGCAGTCTGATGAATGGACAATCGCAGAGCTTAATTCTGGGGTTATATGACTTTGTTTTCAAATTACTGAACAGGCAGAGAAAGGTTACATTTGAAGAAGAGGAATAAAGGGGGATGTAAAGTACCTTTAGTGGACCATAATATCCCTAACTCTGTGAGACGCAATGTGGTTTAGCCCTGTCTTTGACTTATTCTTCCTTTTCCTTTTCTCTTCTTTTCTTATTGGGCAAAATTGGATTTTAGTTTATTGTTTTTAAATTAGTGTTTTCTTAAATGTCTTTCCTTTTGTATTTGTGAAAGTTTATCATTTGTTTTTTCATTTGGCAATCAAAACACAATAAATAATAATAATAATAATAATAATAATACATCTAGACAACCAGACCATAATGGAAGATGTGATGTCTGCCTATAAAAATATGGATGGTGGATCACTTGGCAGATTCAGTCATTTACAGACCATCCATCAAAAGTGGATACAGGGCTTTCCTATTACTAATCCTTCTATATCTGCCATGTCACCAAAACAATGGCTCAAAACAAAGATATTAGCCACAGTATTGAATGCTCGATAGTACAACGGTCTGCCCATTTGAATGGTGGTGAATGTATCCAATCGGTCCTGATTCGAACTGAACATCCTAATTATATTAGTGCCTTTGCACATAGTGCCACAATTAGAGCATATCTTATTCTCAAGTGTAATGCCATTGATGTACTAGCCTTTAAAGGGGCAAAGCAAGGCATGCCCTGTGTCGACTGTTTGTGCAGATTATATGGCGAGATGATAATTGAAACTGCAGTACATATTATGACTGAATGTAATAGTCTTCATAATACCCTGAGAAACAAGCATATTGCAACCTGAACTGGGAGGAAAATGTAACAGCAAAGTGGCACGGATTACTGGAAGACAATGATATTAACTTGATGTTCCACATGATGACATTTTTCATACTATGTACTGAAATTTTAAACAGCCTACCTATTGGGACAGTTAAATGTGTTGATGTGGATATTTTAGAACACTGTCTTTTTTACTGTGTACTGTTGTTTTATTTTTTGTGTACATTTGTATGTTGTTATATGCAAAGTTATTTCAAGTTATGAGCATATTATGTAAATAAATAAATAAATGGTTCTTATACCGGGATCACCAACAGCAAGTAAATGCTGGACCTAGTACACTCCCAATGCTGACTCTATGTTCTCGCAGTATTTTATTTACATTACTACTTTTATGCTATTTTGACTTGCATCTCAGAGTACATTCATCATGTAAATGAAATATGAAGATTCACACACACCCAGCCCTTCTAAAACCCAGTGGCCCTCATTACAAGTTATGCCGGTAGCCATGCCGCAATTTGCGGCATGACCGCCGGCAAAACCGCATCCGTGTCCGTGTCCTCGGAATGAGGACTTACCAGACCATTCCGAGTTCGGATGGCCCGGTAAGTCCTCACTCGAGGACACGGACACAGTTCATCCCCATTCCCATTTCAGCCCCCATAGGGCTGAATGGGAATGGGAGAGGGAGTAAACAAAGGGCCATTACGAGATGGCCCGTTGTTTGCTCCCTCTTCCCCTCGCGGGACCCGGTATGCATGCCTGGTTTTCTCAGACGTGCTTAACGTGTCCTGCGAGGGGACCTCGTAATGTGGCGGAACGGGTTGAACGGCGCCGCAGCCTTTTATGGCGCCGTTTAACCCGTTCCGCCAGGGTCGTAATGAGGCCCAGTGTATTATAACCAGTTTTGTTGTTGATTTATCGCACGTGGCAAAGTAACTTACCACAGGCGGTATTACAAACTCACTATTTGTTATTCCAAGTGCCCCGTGTTACCATCACAGATCAAACATGTAATACAAATCCTGAGATGATTCAACTTTTTAATTGTTATTCTTTATCAGAAGCTAGAAATATGCAAAATTCAGAGTGACATGTGCAAAACATGATATGTAGCTTACATTTCATGATTTACCCACTCTACACTATCTGATCACAAATCACTCACACATTAGCTTGCACCTACATTGACTGAACTCAACAAGGATAACTTTTTTAATGTGTCCTGAACTGCTCGCAACCCCGATCTAGTTGCTGAAAAGAAGGAGTCTTTATCTGGTACGCTCCCTTTGCTTGGAACAAGCCCATGGATTTTTCTGTCAGTGCCTGCCTGCTCACTTTCCCCAGTGTCAGCAGAACTCTTCTGCGATGGCTGTCAGCCAGGAACCCCAGACCAGAGAGTGAGTGCGTAAGTCCAGCAGCCCGAGATAGTGAGAGGAGAGTGAGCCCTCCCTTCTACAAGCATTTTTAAACCTTATGGACTAACCCAGTACATAAATAGCACTTTGCTTCTATAAAAGGTTAATGTAGGTCCGGGGCAGACCCTTTTGCTTGTTGTGGGGCAAATGTCACAAAGGACTGTCTCACTGAGATCTGGCTTGCATCCCTGCTGTTTACAACTGCAATAAAGTGTGGCCACTAAGGGTGTTGAAAACAAACTTCCCCCAGACTGGGGGTCTCTGAAAGCTCATTTCTGTGTAGGGATGAAAGCAGGGGCTGCAATCAAAGACATCTGAAAAAAATACAGGAACATTGAAACTTTCCAGATTGAAATGGTGGTCCCCTTCAGATAAGAAGACAGGATGCCAGATGTCTGCAGTGGGGGATTTCTGTGTTGACTGGTGCATCCAAGGTATTTACGATCCGCAGCCAACACTTCAAACAAAAAAGAAACTATTTTTTAAAAAGACTTTGGTCACAGGATGGCCTAGAATAGCAAATGGCCGGAGACCAGAGAGCTACAATTTGGACAACATGACGATTTGCTATTAATTTAAAAGGGCTATTATCACTTAGGCATTTTTCTCAGCAACCATAAGACATAATGCCTTCATTTTAATGTCATTTTTTTAGATAATTTTACATACAATTGTATTGAAATAAAATTCATCCACCTGCAAGTTAAGAAATTGTAATGAACAGTTAATAGGTGTTCTTGGCTACTCTAAATATGTTCCAAATTTGAGAGTTGGTGAACTGGTGCAGGATCACATTGGGAATGTGGGGATTAAATTACTTGTTACTAATGATTATGCTTTTTGTAAAAATGGCAGAAAATTACCAAATGGCCGTGCAACATGGTCCGGACCCAGCCGTTGTTTCTTAAAAAAATTCCCCATGATGAGCTGAAGCATAATATATATCTATTATGGCACTTACTAGTAAATCACACAGTTTTTGACACATAACTAGATTTTTGCCAAAAGTTGACATGAAAACAAAAGGAGATAGCAAATGGGAATTGCCATATATCTGCTCCAGATCCCTAAACCAATCCAAGAGAGAGGATGGATTTGGGAGGAGAGAGAAGGGTAACTTTCCAATCCTGGTTGCGAGGACTCTTGCAGGGAACAGCCCAATATTGAGATCTTGATGGTATCATCACTAGCATATGAGGGGAATGCACTTTGAGAGAGGGGAGAGCTACTGAAAATTACCATCTGATAGCCACAAGAAAGCACCAGAGGAGATTGCTGATATTGCATCTGGGTGGAGCTGTCTATTACTGGCGAGGCCTAAAAATCTGACTGTGCCCTATGGTCAAGAGCTGGGAAATATCCTTGAGAGTGGAGTGACCCAACGCCTGTGCTGTCCTTCAAGAGGGTCCTGAAAGGAAGCTGGCTTTCCAGAACTCTAAATAGAGGCTTTCAATATAAGTAGGATTGAGCCAATTGAAACCAATGGTGAGGGAATCTGCTTGCCTTAAATCCTTCCCCTGTATAGTGGGTGGGAGTGGGCAGAACTGTGCATATCCTTATCCTATTTAACGTAAAATATGAATTTAATGAATTCCCCCTGGCAGAAGACCACAGGGTTATTTTTGTTAAAATTCAAAATTAATGAAGCTCATTCCCACTGTGTGCTGAAAACTATAGATTGTGATTTAGTTGGGTAATCCTATGGGTCCAGCTTCCCCAACACAGGCTTTTAAGTGGAGGGGTGTCTAAAATACAAAATTCTTAAATCATCCCAATTTTTCTGTCCAGTTTTCCCAACACAAGCCTTTAAGTGGAGGTGGGTCTGAAATCCCAAATTATTAAATCATCCCAATTTGTAATGTGCAACTTCCCCAACACAGACCTTTAAGTGAGGGGGGTCTGAAAAACAAACTGCTAGATCACCCTGTATTTAAGTTAAAGCAAACGTGTGAGTGAAATCATAATTGCCATACGCATTTGTACCAATCTATAAAACAAACTGCTAGCCTTTAAAGCACGCATGAAAACCGAAATTACACATCACTACAATTGCTTTTGTTCATTGACCAGTGTTGATTATTTCTGGAAGTAAAATTGGGATAAAGTAAAGTATTGTGATTTGTGTTTTTCCCAACCAACTTCTGTGATGTATTTGTGTAACAAGAGGTATACAGGGTAATTCATAGAATTTCGCAGAAAAGTGTCGCAAGCGGCTGGCGCAGAGTGTCCGTGTGCGATTGTCTGCGCCAGGCACGTGCGCTAAAACCGATTTCCGCGCACAGCGTATTCATGGATTTCAGGCTCCCAAACCAGCCGTGGCGCAGAGTATCGCAGCGACCCTGCAGCAGCGCCAGTAACGCCCCCAAGAACACCCTCGCGCAAGGAAAAGCCATCAAAATCGCTAAATCATCGCAAAGGGCTGCGCTAACCATGGACCAGTTTACAGGGCTGCCAAACAAGGAACGCAAAGCGGGTAACGTGCATATCAGGGGTACGCGTGAAGTTATACACGCGATTAGCCAGGGTGCCAGGGTACGTGTATTTCAGGGGTGCGCGGGAAGTTCAACACGCGATAGTCCAGGGAACGTGAATTACAGGGGTACGCGGGAAGTTCAACACGCGATTGTCCAGGGAACGTGTATTACAGGGGTACGCGGGAAGTTCAACACGCGATAGTCCAGGGAACGTGTATTACAGGGGTACGCGGGAAGTTCAACACGCGATAGTCCAGGGAACGTGAATTACAGGGGTACGCGGGAAGTTCAACACGCGATTGTCCAGGGAACGTGTATTACAGGGGTACGCGGGAAGTTCAACACGCGATTGTCCAGGGAACGTGTATTACAGGGGTACGCGGGAAGTTCAACACGCGATTGTCCAGGGAACGTGTATTACAGGGGTACGCGGGAAGTCTTACATGCGATTAGCCAGGGCACGTGTAATACAGGGGTACGCGGGAATTATCACATGCGATTTGGCAGGGTACGTGAATTACAGGGGTGCGTGGGAATTATCACACGGCAATTTGCTGGGTACGTGTATCACAGGGGTGCGTGGGAATTATCACACGTGATTAGGCTGGGTGGGTCCTCACAGGTGTTCCCTGTACACCCTCCACGGCCCCTGCAGGCAGCCCACAAAACAGGGGACTACCCTGCATACCTGCTCATGTCCCCCTGCACCCCCACCCCCCAGCCACCAGGGGCACCCACCACCAGGCCCCCACCCATGTCTCCTACCACCCCCACCCCCCAGCAGTGCAGGGGCAGCCTCCACCAGGCCCCCACTCATGCCCGACTCATGTCTCCCACCACCCCCACCCCCCAGCACTGTGGGGCACCTGCCAGCAGGCCCCAACCCATGTCACCCACCACCCCCACCCCCCAGCAGTGCAGGGGCATCCTCCACCAGGCCCACACTCATGTCCCCTATCACCCCCACTCCCCCGCCACCAGGGGCACCCTCCACCAGCCCCCCACACATGTCTCCCAGCGTGCTACGTGTATTTCAGGGGTGCGCGGGAAGTCCCACTCGCGAATAGCCTGGGCGCGTGTATTTCAGGGGTGCGCGGGAAGTTCCACTCACGAATAGCCTGGGCGCGTGTATTTCAGGGGTGCGCGGGAAGTTCCACACGCGAATAGCCTGGGCGCATGCATTTCAGGGGTGCGCGGGAAGTTTTACACGCGACTTCAGCAGGGTACGTGTATTTCAGGGGTGCGCGGGAATTCTCACATGCGATTTGGCTTGGTACGTGTATTACAGGGGTGCGTGGGAAGTTACACACGCGATTAGGCTGGGTGGGTCCTCACAGGTGTTCCCTGTACACCCTCCACGGCCCCTGCAGGCAGCCCACAAAACAGGGGACTACCCTGCACACCTGCTCATGTCACCCAACAGCCCCACCCCCCACCATCCAGGGGCACCCTCCACCAGGCCCCCACCCATGTCTCCCACCACCCCCACCCCCCAGTCACCAGGGGCAGCCTCCACCAGGCCCCCACTCATGTCTCCCACCACCCCCACCCCCCCAGTCACCAGGGGCAGCCTCCACCAGGCCCCCACTCATGTCCCCCACCCCCCCACCCCCCAGCAGTGCAGGGGCAGCCTCCACCAGGCCCCCACTGATGTCCCCTATCACCCCCACCCCCCCAGTCACCAGGGGCAGCCCCCACCAGGCCCCCACTCATGTCCCCTATCACCCCCACCCCCCCAGTCACCAGGGGCAGCCCCCACCAGGCCCCCACTCATGTCTCCCACCACCCCCACCCCCCAGCCACCAGGGGCACCCACCACCAGGCCCGCACCCATGTCTCCCACCACCCCACCCCCCAGCAGTGCAGGGGCCGCCTCCGCCAGGCCCCCACCCATGTCTCCCACCACCCCCACCCCCCAGCAGTGCAGGGGCACCCACCACCAGGCCCCCACTCATGTCCCCTATCACCCCCACCCCCCAGCAGTGCAGGGGCAGCCTCCACCAGGCCCCCACTCATGTCCCCTATCACCCCCACCCCCCCAGTCACCAGGGGCAGCCCCCACCAGGCCCCCACTCATCTCCCCTATCACCCCCACCCCCCCAGTCACCAGGGGCAGCCCCCACCAGGCCCCCACTCATGTCTCCCACCACCCCCACCCCCCCAGTCACCAGGGGCACCCACCACCAGGCCCGCACCCATGTCTCCCACCCCCCCACCCCCCAGCAGTGCAGGGGCAGCCTCCACCAGGCCCCCATTCATGTCCCCTATCACCCCCACCCCCCCAGTCACCAGGGGCAGCCCCCACCAGGCCCCCACTCATGTCCCCTATCACCCCCACCCCCCCAGTCACCAGGGGCAGCCCCCACCAGGCCCCCACTCATGTCTCCCACCACCCCCACCCCCCAGCCACCAGGGGCACCCACCACCAGGCCCGCACCCATGTCTCCCACCACCCCACCCCCCAGCAGTGCAGGGGCAGCCTCCACCAGGCCCCCACCCATGTCCCCTATCACCCCCACCCCCCCAGTCACCAGGGGCAGCCCCCACCAGGCCCCCACTCATTTCTCCCACCACCCCCACCCCCCAGCCACCAGGGGCACCCACCACCAGGCCCGCACCCATGTCTCCCACCACCCCACCCCCAGCAGTGCAGGGGCAGCCTCCACCAGGCCCCCACTCATGTCCCCTATCACCCCCACCCCCCCAGTCACCAGGGGCAGCCCCCACCAGGCCCCCACTCATCTCCCCTATCACCCCCACCCCCCAGCAGTGCAGGGGCACCCACCACCAGGCCCGCACCATGTCTCCCACCACCCCACCCCCCAGCAGTGCAGGGGCAGCCTCCACCAGGCCCCCACTCATGTCTCCCACCCCCCACCCCCCAGCAGTGCAGGGGCAGCCTCCACCAGGCCCCCACTCATGTCCCCTATCACACCCACCCCCCCAGTCACCAGGGGCAGCCCCCACCAGGCCCCCACTCATGTCCCCTATCACCCCCACCCCCCCAGTCACCAGGGGCAGCCCCCACCAGGCCCCCACTCATGTCCCCTATCACCCCCACCCCCCCAGTCACCAGGGGTAGCCCCCACCAGGCCCCCACTCATGTCTCCCACCACCCCCACCCCCCAGCCACCAGGGGCACCCACCACCAGGGCTGCACCCATGTCTCCCACCACCCCACCCCCCAGCAGTGCAGGGGCAGCCTCCACCAGGCCCCCACCCATGTCCCCTATCACCCCCACCCCCCCCAGTCACCAGGGGCAGCCCCCACCAGGCCCCCACTCATTTCTCCCACCACCCCCACCCCCCAGCCACCAGGGGCACCCACCACCAGGCCCGCACCCATGTCTCCCACCACCCCACCCCCCAGCAGTGCAGGGGCAGCCTCCGCCAGGCCCCCACCCATGTCTCCCACCACCCCCACCCCCCAGCAGTGCAGGGGCACCCACCACCAGGCCCCCACTCATGTCCCCTATCACCCCCACCCCCCAGCAGTGCAGGGGCAGCCTCCACCAGGCCCCCACTCATGTCCCCTATCACCCCCACACCCCCAGTCACCAGGGGCACCCACCACCATACACCCCACCAACCTGGATGACTCCGTGCCATCTTCCCTCGTTGGGCCCTGTGGGGTCCCAGCTGCCTCTTCTGCTGCTGAGGAGTCCAACTCCGACCTCCGCCTCTTGGACCTCCCCTTGCCAGCTGCGGCCTGGGACGCGGCACCAGACTCCTCACTCCCCGACGAGATCACAACTTGGGAGGGGATCTGGCCCTTGCGTCTCCGGCTGGTGGTGCGACCCCTGCCGCTGTGCTCCACAGCACCTGCTCCGTCCTCTTCATCAGTTGACGGTGCAGACAGGGAGAAAGAAAACACAGGCATCAGGGCACTATAAAATGGACTCATACACACATGACAGTTATACAGGAGTGGCATAGGTAAACCTCAGACATGGCATCACAATCCCCAACACACATGTCATTTCAACTTGCACACATGAGCCATACCACAGCCATGATGCAACAGCCAGCACCATCCATTCACATACAACAGCATGTGCAGCCAAAGGTCATCCACACATCACATGCAACATAGGGAGTACACTACACATGCACACACAACACCAAACCTGCATGCATGTGTACACCTCCGCCAACTGTCGCAGTGTCTCCATCGACATCCATGTCACACCTGACAATCATTCCTCCACATCCTGTGCCATACAAGCCCACACACACAAGCACCATCCATGTGTCACACATGAGACCCCTCGCATGTGTCACCCTCACAGTCCTGTACACCCCCCCTACTTGGCCACATAAAAATACATGTTCAACCTGCACACTCCTGGCACACCACCACACGCACAACTTACTATCAGTATGCATGTACACTTACCGCTCGACTCCAGACGGGTCTGCTTCTCAAGGACATGGATGTGGAGCGCAGGGGATATGCGTTCCAGGACCCTCATCTGATCTTCTGACAAGTGGCCCCGCCCGCCCCTTAGCATCTGCTGCCATCATGAGGCGCCGGGCCTTGTTGAGGGTGCTGGACCTGAAGTCCTCCCAGCGCTTCCTGACACATTAGTAGTCGCGGACTGCCACCTCCTCCGCGTTGATGGCAGTCACGACGTCCATCGGCGCGCAACCTTCCGAAGAGGGCATCATACTGCCCCACGACATGCTCCACCAGGACAACAACTTCCCTGGCACTGAAGCTGGTGCCCCTCTGCCTCCTTGGCCGGGGGTTGCCACTGGTGCCAGATGTCGTAGTGCCTGACATGGCAACCCCAGAGGCAGGAGTGGGTGGGCAACTGGGTCCTGGTGCTGGCCTGTGGGGTGACAGTCGGGAGCCTTTGGTTCCAGCAGGGGTGGTCACAGCAACAGCACCCCTGGCTGATGTGCAGGCAGCAAATGGCAGGGCACGTGGCCAGCAGGCAGTCAGGCAGCAGCAGATGGCAGGTGGGAGCGTGCTCAGGGCTCTGGGGGGACGTAGAGCCACATGGGTGCAGTCGATGGCACCTAGCACTTTGGGGAATCGTGCCACACCGTAAAAATCCTGGCCCGCAGCATGCCTTTCTGCAGGTGTTCTGGGCAGGTATATGTGCCTGCGGACTGATGGGCGTGCAGTGATGATGTCCAAGACCTGGTGTAGGCAGCGTGACTGGGTGGCCTGTGACACCCCACCCACTATGGCACTTGTCCGCTGAAATGATCCAGTGGCTAAGAAGTGCAGTACATTGAGGACCTTCTCCAGGGGGCTGAGTGCTTGGGAGCACAGGGTGGGTGATGTGAGGGCATCCTCCCACTCACTCACCAGGTCCAGTATAATGTGTGGTGGAAACCTGTACCTTCCATGCACCTGGTCATCAGGCATCCCGAACAGGCTGGTTCTGGGTGTGAATATACTGGCCCTGACTCTCCTCCTCCTCCTCCTTTGGTAGCCCACTGCCACTGCTGCTAGGAACGGTATGTTCATCCTGGCATCTGGCTTATCATTTGATAAGTGCGCAAATTAATGCTTTGCGCGTGACCCCCGCACCCCTGGAATCTCGTTCCCAGTCCAATAGCGTGTGGAAATTCACACGCACCACGGGATACAGGTGCGCTGACGTACTTGCGTGTGTAAGTGCCCGCGCACCCCTGAAATACACGTACATAGGCCAATCGCGTGTAAGCGCACTTTTGTCCAATTACACGCGATGACACTCGGACGTGCAGTATTTTCACATGTGCTCCGTCATCACGTGCTGAGTGGGGAACACCCGTGCGGGTCACGTCACAGACGCGCTTACGCGCTGAGGGACTCTGGTCCAATAGAATCGCGTATGCGTGCTGACGCGCTTACGCGCTAAGGGCCTTTCCTCGGATTTCACGCTGACGTGCAGGATTTTCACGTGCCAAATCACTCCGTATCAAGCTGGCCACCCGAAAAAACACGGAAGACCATGCTCCTGCCCAGAAGGCCGAGTTACTGCCCCCCAGTGCCCCGAGTAGCCTCCCACATGCCATCTGCTGCTGCCTGCCTGCCTGCTGCCACTGTGCCCTGCCATTTGGTGCCTGCACATCAGCCATCTGCAGGGGTCCAGTTGCTGTGTCCACCCCTGCTGGAACTGAAGACTCCCAACTGGGATTACATCGCTCCACAGCCCAGCCCCAGGACCCAGTTGCCCACCCACACCTGCCTCTGGGGTTGCCATGTCGGGCACTTCCACATCTGGCACCAGTGGCAAGCCCAGGCCAGAGGGGCACCAGCTTCACTGCCACCGAAGTTGGTGTCCTGGTGGAGCATGTCCTGGGGCAGTATGATGCCCTCTTTGGATCGTCCCGCGCCAGCAAGGAAGGACGGGAGAGGATCTGGGCCGACTGTGTGGTTGCCATCAACGCGGAGGGGGTGGCAACCCGCAACGTCCAGAAGATCAAGAAGCGCTGGGAGGACTTGAGGTCCAGGACCCTTGTGAAGGCCCGGCGCCTCGTGGAGGGGGGCCGGGGCCACATGAGTTCCATCCAGAAGAGGGTCCTGGAACGCGTACGCCCAGCGCTCCACGCCCAGATCCTTGAGAGGGAGGCCTGTCTGGAGTTGAGCGGTAAGTTTCCAAGCATTACTGTGTGAGACAGGGCATGTTGCGGTGTGCTGGTTCTATGATACTTGCCTGTATGTGTGCCATAGGCCATGTATGCATGTATGTGTGCAGGGACATCATGGTAATGCATGTGCGACCAGTGATGTGTGACCCACGTGGTTGTTGCATGTGTCCAAATGCGGCATGGGGAGCCCTATGCAGATTTTGAACATGAGAGCATGCCAGTCTCTGTACCTGGACATGGGTGGGGGTGAGGGATGGGTGCTGATGCCAGGTACATATATGGTAGCCATGTCTGTGTGCCTGACCTGCGTGTCTGTGACTTGTGCATGCCATGGATGCATGACACATGTGTGTGACAATGCACAGATTCAGTGAAGCAGCCAACTTACCCTTGTTTTGGCTGTGTTTGGTGTGTTTGGGGCCAGATGGATGTGACTGAGGTGAAGTGTGTGCATGTGATATGCATGAGCCATGATGCATGTGAGTTGCATATCATTGAATGTTTCAAGAGTCCATTGGACATGCATGGAAATATCCATGGCATGCAGCATGCCTGTTACTGTGTGTGTTTTGCCTGGACTGACCCATGTGTTGTGGAGGGACATGATGGAAGTTTACTTTGACAGTGGTGCTCATCTGCTATTGCTTCCTGTCTAGGGGACCATTGTGCAGTACCCTGATGCTTGTGTTCTTTGTCTCCCTCTACGCAGCGGCTAGTGAAGAAGAGGGCGGAGACGGCGCTGTGGAGCAAGGCGGCGGGGATGCACCCACGGCTGCAGCGGAAGGGGTGGGTGAGCCCCCACAGGGGCCTGCTACGGCGGGAGACGGTGAGGAGCCATCCAGGTTGGTGGTTTGCACAGAGGAGGAGGAGGCCGCCACTGGGGCACACATGGGGCCTGGTGGGGGCATCCCTGCTGGTGCAAGTGGTGCAGTCCAGGGCCAGGGGCAGGAGGCAACACAGGTCACCGTGGAGGGGCCTGTGCATGTCGCTGTCCCTGACCCTGTGAGTGCACCACCATGCACCAGCAGGGATGCCCCGTCCCAGGCCCGTCCGCAGGTAGTGGGGATGTCCATGTCACCTGACTCCCCTCCACCTGCGGACGTGGGAACCCCTGGCCGTGTGGAGAAGGTCCTGATTGGGGTCGCGATGCGCACGGCTGTGATTCGTGATGCCGTGCGTGCTTCCCGGGAGGAGCACGCACGTCATCACGAAGTGCACCGTGCCGACGTGGCCCAATTGGGATCGGCCATGTTCGGGGGTTTCCTGCATGTGTTGGCCAATGTGGCGGCCCTCTCCTCCTCTGTGCAGGCTATCCACCAGTCGTTCTCCTTGCCGTCTTCCGGGCCAGATGCCACCAGGGCCCCCTGTGGACCTGCCCCGACCAATGCAGCCAGCTCGGTGGGGATCCCATCCCTGCCACAGTTGGGAGTCGGAGGTCCAGCAGGGGTGGACAACACTGCAACTGGACCCCAGCAGATGGAAGATGTGACAGCATCATCAGGCAGTGCACGTGCACGACGGCGTCGGTGGTTTCCATCAGCCTGGATGCCGTCGTGCTGGCAGAGGCAGTGGCGTCGGAGGCAGCAGCGGGCTCGACGTGGGAGGCATAATGGCTCGGGGCCATCAAGATCAGAGGGGCAGCCATCGGCCGGAGGGCAGGGCAACCCTGGGATGGTGGTGTCTTCCGTGTGGGAGGAGTTGGTCCAGCGGATAGGTGCGGAGCGGCAGCGGGCGGAAGAGGAGCGGCTCGCCATGGTCAGGGCGGAGTTCTCCATGCGTCGGGCATTGAGGCGGGCTGAGTGCCTCGAGGAAGCTCGCAGGGAGTTTGAGCTGAACATGGGGTTATCCCTGCGAGACCTCGGGGCCAGGACAGAGTCCCACTTCCAGGACATCGACATGGAGTTCGATGATGCCCTGGCCAGCAACATCAACAAGTGAGCCGCAGGACTTGCCCGCTGCCTTTGTATATAGTTATTTAGTTAGTTAGTGTTAGGTTTCCTTTATTTTGTTTTATTATTTTGGACCGCTCGGACAATGGCCACTTTTTTGTATATATTTTTTAGATTAGGTAGTAGTAGGTTTCATTTATGGTGTTGGGCTCATGGACCCTGGAACATTCCTGTATATAGTTTGCTTTTTGTAGATACTTCTTTTTCATTTCTTATTGTGTTCACCATGAGGAAATGGTTTTTCCTTTTTTTTCATACTACATGATATTGCTTTGGACGACATTTATTTTTTTTATTCCTTTGTTTTTTTGATTATGACTTTTGTTCTCGGACATGGACCATTAATTTGCTTATCCACATAGTTGTATGTTTGATTTGTTTACTTATTTTGAATCTATAATACATTTTTTATTTTTACTTTCACTTGTGTTATTTTCTCATTGGTTTCATACATGTCATGATATGTGTTTTGACATTCACTTGCACCCATTGTGTATGTGTGTGTGTCGGGCATGTGTCCATTTACATTGTTGCCATTGGGGTTGTATCATGTAATTGCATTCACTATGTGGGTGGATGCTATCCTTGCCTGGGTGTTTGTGCTGGGTATGCTGCCCATTACTGCCATGATTGTGTATCGTCAGGACCTGGGGCCAGGGGGACATGTGTGGGTGCCTGGTGGAGGTTGCCCCTGCACTGCTGGGGTGTGGGGGTGGTGGGAGACATGAGTGGGGGCCTGGTGGAGGGTGCCCCTGCACCGCTGGGGTGTGGGGGTGGTGGGAGACATGAGTGGGGGCCTGGTGGAGGGTGCCCCTGCACCGCTGGGGTGTGGGGGTGGTGGGAGACATGAGTGGGGGCCTGGTGGAGGGTGCCCCTGCACTGCTGGGGTGTGGGGGTGGTGGGAGACATGAGTGGGGGCCTGGTGGAGGGTGCCCCTGCACTGCTGGGGTGTGGGGGTGGTGGGAGACATGAGTGGGGCCCTGGTGGAGGGTGACCCTGGTGGCTGGGGGATGGGGGTGATAGGGGACATGGGTGGGGGCCTGGTGGAGGGTGACCCTGGTGGCTGGGGGTTGGGGGTGGTGGGAGACATGAGTGGGGCCCTGGTGGAGGGTGACCCTGGTGGCTGGGGGATGGGGGTGATAGGGGACATGGGTGGGGGCCTGGTGGAGGGTGACCCTGGTGGCTGGGGGGTGGGGGTGGTGGGAGACATGAGTTGGACATGGGTGGGGGCCTACTGGCAGGTGCCCCACAGTGCTGGGGTGTGGGGGTGGTGGGAGACATGAGTGGGGGCCTGGAGGAGGGTGCCCCTGGTGGCTGGGGGGTGGGGGTGATAGGGGACATGAGTGGGGGCCTGGTGGAGGGTGACCCTGCACTGCTGGGGTGTGGGGGTGGTGGGAGACATGAGTGGGGCCCTGGTGGAGGGTGACCCTGGTGGCTGGGGGATGGGGGTGATAGGGGACATGGGTGGGGGCCTGGTGGAGGGTGACCCTGGTGGCTGGGGGTTGGGGGTGGTGGGAGACATGAGTGGGGCCCTGGTGGAGGGTGACCCTGGTGGCTGGGGGATGGGGGTGATAGGGGACATGGGTGGGGGCCTGGTGGAGGGTGACCCTGGTGGCTGGGGGGTGGGGGTGGTGGGAGACATGAGTTGGACATGGGTGGGGGCCTACTGGCAGGTGCCCCACAGTGCTGGGGTGTGGGGGTGGTGGGAGACATGAGTGGGGGCCTGGTGGAGGGTGCCCCTGGTGGCTGGGGGGTGGGGGTGATAGGGGACATGAGTGGGGGCCTGGTGGAGGGTGACCCTGGTGGCTGGGGGGTGGGGGTGGTGGGAGACATGAGTGGGGGCCTGGTGGAGGGTGCCCCTGCACTGCTGGGGTGTGGGGGTGGTGGGAGACATGAGTGGGGCCCTGGTGGAGGGTGACCCTGGTGGCTGGGGGGTGGGGGTGGTGGGTGACATGAGAGGGGGCCTGGTGGAGGGTGCCCCTGGTGGCTGGGGGTGTGGGGGTGGTGGTAGACATGAGTGGGGCCTGGTGGAGGGTGCCCCTGCACTGCTGGGGTGTGGGGGTGGTGGGAGACATGAGTGGGGCCCTGGTGGAGGGTGACCCTGGTGGCTGGGGGGTGGGGGTGGTGGGTGACATGAGTGGGGGCCTGGTGGAGGGTGCCCCTGCACTGCTGGGGTGTGGGGGTGGTGGGAGACATGAGTGTGGCCCTAGTGGAGGGTGACCCTGGTGGCTGGGGGATGGGGGTGGTGGGTGACATGAGTGGGGGCCTGGTGGAGGGTGACCCTGGTGGCTGGGGGGTGGGGGTGGTGGGAGACATGAGTGGGGGCCTGGTGGAGGGTGACCCTGCACTGCTGGGGTGTGGGGGTGGTGGGAGACATGAGTGGGGCCCTGGTGGAGGGTGACCCTGGTGTCTGGGGGATGGGGGTGATAGGGGACATGGGTGGGGGCCTGGTGGAGGGTGACCCTGGTGGCTGGGGGGTGGGGGTGGTGGGAGACATGAGTTGGACATGGGTGGGGGCCTACTGGCAGGTGCCCCACAGTGCTGGGGGGTGGGGGTGGTGGGGGACATGAGTTGGACATGGGTGGGGGCCTGCTGGCAGGTGCCCCACAGTGCTGGGGGGTGGGGGTGCAAGGGGACATGTGTTGGTGTTCATTCGTTCAAGGAGACATGTGCCTTTGCTGGGGGGCATGCCCATGTTGGGTGGGCTGCCTGCGGGACATGACCAGGGATGCAGGGTAGTCCCCTGTGGTGTGGGCTGCCTGCAGGGGCCGTGGAGGGTGTACAGGGTACACCTGGGAGGACCCACACTGTCAAATCACATGTGGGACTCCCCGGCACCCCTGAAATACACGTACCATGCAGAAATCACGTGTAAAACTTCCCGCGCACCCCTGAAATACACGCGCCCAGGCTATTCGCGTGTAAAACTTCCCGCGCACCCCTGAAATACACGCGCCCAGGCTATTCGCGTGTGGAACTTCCCGCGCACCCCTGAAATACACGCGCCCAGGCTATTCGCGTGTAAAACTTCCCGCGCACCCCTGAAATACACGCGCCCAGGCTATTCGCGTGTGGAACTTCCCGCGCACCCCTGAAATACACGCGCCCAGGCTATTCGCGTGTGGAACTCCCCGCGCACCCCTGAAATACACGCGCCCAGGCTATTCGCGTGTGGAACTCCCCGCGCACCCCTGAAATACACGCGCCCAGGCTATTCGCGTGTGGAACTTCCCGCGCACCCCTCAAATTCACGCGCCCAGGCTATTCGCGTGTGGAACTTCCCGCGCACCCCTGAAATACACGCGCCCAGGCTATTCGCGTGTGGAACTCCCCGCGCACCCCTGAAATACACGCGCCCAGGCTATTCGCGTGTGGAACTTCCAGCGCACCCCTCAAATTCACGCGCCCAGGCTATTCGCGTGTGGAACTTCCCGCGCACCCCTCAAATTCACGCGCCCAGGCTATTCGCGTGTGGAACTTCCCGCGAACCCCTGTAATACACGTAGCCCGCTCCCCCAGGCCCGATCGCGTGTGAAACTTCACGCGAACCCCTGAAATACACGTAGCCCGCTCCCCAGGCCCGATCGCGTGAGGAACTTCACGCGAACCCCTGTAATACACGTAGCCCGCTCCCCAGGCTCGATCGCGTGAGGAACTTCACGCGAACCCCTGAAATACACGTAGCCCGCTCCCCCAGGCCCGATCGCGTGAGGAACTTCACGCGAACCCCTGTAATACACGTAGCCCGCTCCCCCAGGCCCGATCGCGTGAGGAACTTCACGCGAACCCCTGTAATACACGTAGCCCGCTCCCCCAGGCCCGATCGCGTGAGGAACTTCACGCGAACCCCTGTAATACACGTAGCCCGCTCCCCCAGGCCCGATCGCGTGTGAAACTTCACGCGAACCCCTGAAATACACGTAGCCCGCTCCCCCAGGCCCGATCGCGTGAGGAACTTCACGCGAACCCCTGTAATACACGTAGCCCGCTCCCCCAGGCCCGATCGCGTGTGGAACTTCACGCGAACCCCTGAAATACACGTAGCCCGCTCCCCCAGGCCCGATCGCGTGAGGAACTTCACGCGAACCCCTGTAATACACGTAGCCCGCTCCCCCAGGCCCGATCGCGTGAGGAACTTCACGCGAACCCCTGTAATACACGTAGCCCGCTCCCCCAGGCCCGATCGCGTGAGGAACTTCACGCGAACCCCTGTGATGCACGTACCCTGCAAATCGCGTGTGACACTTCCCGCGCACCCCGGTATACATGCATACGTATTTTTTGTCAGCGGGTGTCCGTGTTTGTGGGTACCCCTTTGCACGTCATTTTTCCTGGAGGGCCACAGTATGGGACATTCATCATGGCAGTATATAGGTGCTATTTGTTGGCGCACCTTTTGGCGCACATTTCTTACAGCCGCAGAGACGCTACCGCCTCCTTTCTTGTGGCGGTCGTGTTGGTGCCTGTGCGCTGGTTTGAGCGTGCGCTTTTTTCCCCTATTCTATTCCATGAATACGTGTTGTAGGCGAGCGTGTGGGCGTTCCGCGCACTTGTGCCCTGTACTTCCCCCGTGATGCCCACGTTTTGGCAAGTTGTTCCCCATTCCGAGTGTTACGCCCGTGTTCCGCCTACTTTTATTGCGTGCGCCGCGCTATGTGCGAATTTCGCTGTGGCCTGTGCGATTTTCACTGTGACCTGGCGCACGCTGTTAGATGGCATGTGCGCCAACGTGCGCCAACGTGCGCCGCGCACTTTTTTATCGCACATCCGCTGGTTTTCTCGCGCATGGCCTTCCATGAATCGACGTGCGCTGCTTTTCGTGCGATTTTCGCACTTGCACTGCGATTTTCGCTATTCCACTGCGATTCGCACGTTTTTGCCCACTTGCGCCGCGCTAATTATTCCATGAATCGGCCTCTTAATTGGGAGCCACAAAGAAGGCAGTGTGTGTCGTTTTAGTGTTATCTCCGTTGTTTATCATTAAAATAAATACAAATATATTTCCTATACCCCGGCCTGGTTCTTGGCTAACGTGAGCACAGAGGGGGAGATTTGTGTGACTCTATATGAGCCTTCAGTAAGTCCAGTGCTAAAAAACAAAAGCGAGTATTGCAGAGCTCCTTGATTTGGGTTGTAAGAAATTCCCCATGTTAAGTGTGGTCTCAATACAAGGCCTCGACAGTTGTATCCGTTGTTGCTGACCTGGTGAAGTTAGCATTGACCTTGGGCCCTGCCCCCTTCCAAACATTCTACACCCTGTAGAATTTTAGAGTCGGTTATATCCAACCCCCATATTCCCACTGCAACTCTTTCATGATCTTGGCTTTTAAGAAAGTTGTTAATTTGTCTCTGCCCTCTCTGTCCTGTTGTCTCTCTGACAGGACAGGCCAGGAGTCTTTATTAGCAGCATCACACAATAGGTTCAAATGCGATTTTAGGTCAACCCGCTGAGGTTGAGGTTCTTCATTGTCTTCATTATTTTCCTCTTGCTCCCGGTCCATCTCACAGGTTCCATGAGTGATTGTATTGGTAGGATATCGAGCCCATGAGGTTTGCCCTTGCTCCTTATTATCCATAATTTTGTTTTTGTCCTAGAGGGGCCTGATTCTACGAACCTGCCACTCCATTCTCACTTGATAGCATCGTATTGGGGGTACTTCCCTGTGAGCAGTGTCTTGTAGTCAAAGCAGCCTCCATTCCCCCCATTTCCCTGCCCCTTGATCCTTGTGGGGTGGTTATGGGGCTTGGAGGGTACACAGGCCAAGTAGTCTGATTATTGCCAATGTTACTAAAAACATAAGCCGCTCCCATAGCCTCACTGCATTGGTGAACCTGAGCTTTGACTCTCCACTGGCCCTGGGAAGCCAGCTCAACTTGAGGCTCAGGTACCAACCCATCAGATGTGACAGCCCTGGGTGAAAAAACATACGCAGGTGATGTTTCAAGATCAAATTATAGTGTTGTGAGAAACCTAGGGTTATTCTCCCATTTGGACCCCAAGAATACTCTACTCTGGTGGCCAGGGGAGGGCCGTTGCTTTTGGATCCTAACCCTGGGGGTGGACGATTGCAGGGGGATTACCTCGGTGTGGGGTCTTCAGGGAGTGGGAGTTGGACACCAAATGGTTAGGCACGGTATCCCCTTCCCTGTAACACCTTAACCCCATCCAACCAGATAATATACTGAGGAACTCTACCCCCCCTTTACAACACAAACACTTTCACACAGACAGACAGCTATGGGAGAAAACAGACTAACATCTGAGCCATGTACCTGACAGTTCCAATGCATTGGTCAGGTGAGGTCAGGCAATCCTGACTTCCATTAAACTTCCCCACACAGATAAATGGTGGAGCACCAGAGCACACTCTGAGCGAGGCAAAGCACACGAGGAAACAGCAGTTTTGAGACAGCAACTGACAGGGAGAAGAAAGACGGCAACAAATTCTCTGGACCTGTCCAACAAGCAACCGTTACTTTCAAGACCCCTCGAAATTAGAAAACGCAAGACCAGGAAACCAGGCTGAAGATTCCTGCATTGTATGTCAGAGATACCAAGGGCCCTCTGCATCATTAATCAACATGGGGAGAAGCAGAAGCTGCTGTGGTACTGTCATTGGCTCCAAGAACAAAGCAGCATCAGTGAAATAAACACAGATGCTAAGTTCGGGAGACCGATACAAGACCGTTCTGTGTTGAAGCCAAATTTGCAAACCGCAACATTGTATGGTAAGTGATGTAACGAACATTGTTAAAATGTGTGTGATAAAATACGCAAGTAAAGTTGAACTGCTAATGAGAGTTTGACCTTTGAAAGGAAAAGATACAATACTATTGACAGAGTGGTCACCGGGTGCCTGCTCATTCGAAAGGTCTCTGTAAGGTATACAGCTGAGAGTGGCAAAATTGAAATTCAAAGAGTTGTAAAAGAATTGTAAATCGAAGTGGAACTCATGGTGCCAACAGTATAGACAGACACAAGTGATCACAGTTCAAGGGTGTTTATTGAACTTCAAAAAGGGTGAGATAAACGCCTAATCTAAACCTAAATCTAAGATGGCAGCATGCTACGACCATCAAATAATAATAAGGCAATCTTAGTGGGGTCTTAAAAAGGGCCTATACTAAAAACCTATTGCCAATCCTTGCTGCTAACTTACAAAATAGTGTGGGATAATGTTCATCAGAAAAGAAAGAAGTGTTCTCAAAATGATAAGTCAGGATGGTATGGCTGGGGTCTCCCTTCCCCATGTTTTTAGCACGGGACAAGGTGGGACTCCTGAGCACAGTACACTCCTGGGCCACGCCAGCAGGAGGTTACAGTTTGTTTCCAAAAATATCAGGGCCTTCTGTGGCCAAGTCTGTTTCACACAATGTCTCTTGCCTCAGAGGAACTGATGTGTTACAATCAACAAAAAAAAAGTTCCTTAAATAAATCTTCACGGGGCGATTACTCTTTGCCTTAGGATCTCCCTCGGCTGGTCTCCGATCCTTTCGTGCAATATGGGCCCCCCTCAGTCGGCTTCACGATGGCCTTTCGTACAAGTTCTCAACAGCTTATAATATTTAAGAGTCTTAATGTCTTTTTAAACAACCACTCACTGCGGACAACCCTCGGCCGGGTTCATTTTTGTCAACACAATGTTCACTGTGCTTTCTAATGATGTGGGATTCACTTTCCTTTACTCTCCTTTTTGTCAATGTGTCAGGGACGTTCAATTGCAGGAGGGGTTTGACACTACCCTTGTATGACCCCTCTGACTCCTTTCGCTGGCTTCTCCTAGGGCCTTCTGGTACATGTAGTTTCAACAAAGGGGACCAGCCAGATTTGTTCGATTGAGTGCCCACATGGCACCTGACCACACTTCAACTGCTCCTTTACTGTACTTTCTTGCAAGCTCAATCACACATAAGTTCTTTGTTCACAAGTTCATACAATGATGCAGTTTGCAACCTTGGACTCAACACAGTCCAATTTGCTATCAGGTCTCTCTGACTCACTGGCTCTGCTGAGCCCGTTGGCTTGTCTTGCCTCTGTATTCAAGGACGGTACCACGGTAGTCTCCCTGCCCAGGTTATCAATGTGGGAGGGCCCCCTGCACCGTTGACATCTGTTACACCAAACGCCAGCTGTAAATCCCAGTCTTATGATTCATTTCACGGAGGCTTCGCGGGTCTGGGGTGAAAGGGGCAAGGGTACTTGCCTCCTTATTGTTCTCCCAGGTCTTGTAGCCTTTCTTCTCCGTTTGAACTGCTGGTCCGGTATAGCTGCTTCCACGTGCATTTGACCTTGCTCGTATCCGTGTGGCGCCTGACTCTGCCTGACCCTGGTGTCGGGAAATATCAGGTAAATGGCTCGAGTGTGAATCCATTGTCTGTCATGGTATAGGAAAGTGTTCATGTCGGAAAAGGGCGCGCAGAGCTCCTAAATATCCTATGGGGTAGGATGGGGAAGGGGGTACCACGTCTTAACATTCAGTATCCCACTTCCACTCCCTAAAGACCCCTCTTCCAGGTGATCCTCCCCACTGGTCCACCCCCAGGAACTGGATCTGATAGTGATGGCCGTATCCTAGCCACCTGGATGACATATCTCTGGGGAATAGCGACTGAGACACCTTCGGGTTTCTCACATGCCCTTCCTCCATGCGATGTAGCTGCATCTACCTCGCAGGGGAACCGGGAAAGGAAGATCTACATTCCCCTGGTCTTTACCCTTCTGTTGTTCCACTGTGAAGCAGTAGGGCTGCAGGTCTAGGAACCATCCCATGACACGTGGGTTGGAGTCTTTGCGTTGGCTAATCCAAACTAGGAGAGAATGGTCGGTGACTAATGTGAACTTTCTTCCCAAAAGGTTGCATCTTAGGTGGATAATGACCCACTTGATGGCCATGCCCTCTAATTTAATTTTTTCATATGGGAAAAGTCTGTGACTTGTAAATAGAATGGGTTGTTCTAATTCGTTGCAACCTTGAGATAGGACTGCTCCTAACCCTTTAAGGGAGACGTCCGTTTGCAATATGAAATCCTTAGAGAAATATCGGGTTGTGGCACAAGGTTTGCTTTAAGGTGTTAGAACATATATCATCCCCATCAGACCGGAGAGTTTCTGGGGTTTGGCGTTCTTGAGTTTATCTGTTAGTCTAGCTGTTTTGTCCAAAACGTTTGTGATAAACTTACGGTAATATTCTATTAACCCTAGAAAGGCTCTCAGGTCCCTCTTAGTTTTAGGTGTGTCAGGGTTCCCTGGGTCTTATTCTGTGATGGTGGTTGATTTAGGGTGTGATTAGTTAAGTATCGATATGCATTCTTTCATTCTGTGCTGGTTGGGCCTTAACTCTATCATTTAGAGTGCTGATAGAATCCCAAGTCAAGATGGAGGGTCACAGCAGTGATCTGATTGGCTGAGAATTCCTTTTGTTCAACAGTGATGTGATTGGCTGAGAATTCCTTTTGTTCAGCTGGAAGGAGTGCTCAACTGCCTTTCATTGGCTACCAGCAGCTGAGAAAGTCAAGTACTTTAGAAGATCCAGTGGTGGGCCCTGTTTGCCTCGGCCTGGCCTAGCTTGAGAGAGCTAAGAAGAAAGATTTGGTGTTTTACTGGAGGAACCAGGAATGAACTGTGAGCTGTGGATGTTTCAAGTTAAAGAGATAAGTGCCTGGCTGACTTTTACCTCATCAGTTAACAAACCGTTGTTCTGAACCATAAAACTGCATGATACAAGTAAATAAGTGGCTATAATCAGATATTATAATCTGTGAGACTGTATGCAGTAAAGCAGGTTTTATTTTTTGTCACATGCGCACATGTTGGCTAATCCAAACTAGGATTAGGACTAGGAAAGTTAATTCTTTCCTAAAAAGAATCGTGATTTAATGTAAATATTCTTTGAGAAATATTTGCTGTGTTTTAGGATAGCTTAATGTTAAATACTTCAGCAGGCCCATAAATTACAACCCCGGCGGCCGCTGAGGGAATTACATTTTAAAATTTGATAAGTGATAACATAACAAAAGCGTTTGTTTATAGTTATTAAAGAGG
Organism: Ambystoma mexicanum; assembly: GCF_040938575.1. Classification (NCBI taxonomy): domain Eukaryota; kingdom Metazoa; phylum Chordata; class Amphibia; order Caudata; family Ambystomatidae; genus Ambystoma; species Ambystoma mexicanum. The sequence continues at coordinate 63,138,566 of NC_090928.1, forward strand.
TATGCAGCTTATGTGGAGTTAGTAAATATTTAACAGAGGTTAAAGGTGTAGAGGCAAAGTTAAAGGACATGTGATAATTTAAAGACTTTGAAGATTGCAGTGACTTTTTATCCATCAGTGGAGACAGGAGCTCGGAAGACTCAGTATTCTGTTTGCATCCAGGTCCATAAAAACAATTTGTTTGAACAAGAAGCTTAAAGAAAAGAGGTTGAAAAGACAGAGCTTAAAGAGCAACCATTTTTCTGTGCATATCTTTATTTTTTGGAGTAAAGAAAGACTGATGTTTTGTGAACACAGTTTTTCAGCCACTGTAGGGAAAGCTGTATTACATTTATTTTGGTGAAGCTTTAATGTTTCCATCCTCTGGGCAGGTAGCAGAGGATTAACAGGTACAAGAGTCATTCAGCAGTTCATTATACCTTGAAGCCAAAGTTAAAGTTGATTATATATGTTGACTGCATAATCTTTGCTTCCTTCCTTGCTGCAGATATCCTGAGGGTCCAGAGGTCTAGAAGGAGCCTGTTGTTTGTTGTTTTTTCCACATTCCCCTTTCCCCCCAAGATGTGGAATATTTAGCTGTGGAAATTATTGGTTGAGTGTTTCACACCTTAGAGGGTTTGTCGGGGTTCAACAGCTTCCACAGATCATCAGGCAAGACTGAGCCTGACAGGGTGTAGGTGTGTATAGGACGGCTTTTGTTTTCTCATGTTGGGGTTGTACTTCCCATTCCCCACATAGAAGCTGCAATATTTCACAGCTGACTAGGCCAGTCTGCATTTGGATAAATTAGCAGTTAGGCCGGCCATTCTGAGGACTCACATAATAGTATGACGATGGGAAAGGTGGTCTTCCCAGGTTTTACTATAAACAATTATATTGTCAATATAAGCTCAGCAGAAATCGGGATAGGGGCACAAGATCTTATCCATTACTTGTTAGAAAGTGGCTGTTGTGCCGTGTAAACCGAAAGGGAGGACTTTAAATTGAAACAGTCCTAGAGGCATTGAAAGCGCTGTCTTTTCCTTATCGGGTCCATATACTGGGACCTGCCACTACCCTTTTGTTAAGTCTAGGCTGGATAGAAAGGTGCCTGCTCCAAGTTTACCAATTAGGTCATCGATGTGTGGCATGGGATAGGCAATGGAGTCGGAAATTGCATTAATTTGATGCAAATCTATGCAAAACCTCCAGGAGCTGACAGGTTCAGTGACTAATACAATAGGGGAGGACCATGGACTTGAAGAGGGCACCGTAATATTTGCTTGTAACATTTTGTTTACTTCCTCAATCACTATCTGTTTAATATGGTTTTAAATAAACCACTTTTCCTTTGGGTGTTCTAATATAGTGGTAGGTGCCTTTGACTCTTCTTGGTTTTTCTGAACATATATTGGGCACTGATGTATTTACATCTTTTAGATCTTCTTGTTGTTGAGTAGATAGTTTTGGAGGAATTAGGTCAACGTTATCTATATCTTATGGAACCAAACAAGATAGTACATTGGCATGGGTGGTGGATGGGTACTCTTTCACTCTTTCAAGAGGTTGACATGCTATAAATGGACCTTTTCTTTTCTGTCTGGTTGGGCCTCTCTATAAGTTTGTTTGTTTGTTTGTTTGTTTGTTTATTTGTTGTGCGCACCGGACACTGAGGTAGCAGGGCACAAGAGACAAGGAGGTTTACAGCTTGGTTACAGACGTTACAAGTTACAGAGCAAGCAAGTTACAGGGCAGACAATTTCTTGACTCTACAGGTGAGACAAGTACAAGTGCAGATAGAGCGCCACCAAACAGTCAAAGCTATGGTGAAACAAAATAGCAAGTCAGGTGGAGTACAAGTGGAGGTGCGAGAGGTAGAGTGCCATTTATGTCGCATTCTCGGTGAGCCATTTTATGGTATTCTTTCTGAAGTTGTTGAACGTTTGGTCGGATCTAAGTGCAAGGGGTAGGGCGTTCCATAACTGTGCTGCCTTGACTCGGAAGCTGGATCCTCCAATAGTGGTAAGTTTGAATCTGGGCACTAGGAGGCAGTTGGGGCTGACTGTCCTTGTAGGTCTAGAGGGATTTTTTCTATTGAAGCGTTCAGAAAGGTAGCTGGGGGCTTTGTTATTTAAACATTTGTGGATGAGGGAGGCAGATTTAAGGTTCATCTTTTCTTGAGTCGAGAGCCATTTGTGTTTACGTCTTATTTCTGAGATATGTGCTTTTCGGGGGATACTTAGGGCCACTCTAAGTGCATTATTTTGGAGCACTTGAATTCTACTGATGATTTGTTTGGTTGTCCCTATGTAAAGGGCGTTACGATAATCTAATTTTGATAAGATGAGGGCTCTGGCTAGGATGAGACAACTGTCATCTGATAAGAAATGTTTCCCAGCTCGTATTAATTTACATGTATAGGCCGTGGAAGAGTCCAGTGAGTTCACCTGTTTGGTTAAGGATAGTGTTGCATCTAGGTAAAAACCTAAGGTTTTTACTTCTCTGGCGACCTTGATAGTGTTGCCATCAATGATGAAGGCTGAGTAATTTTGGTTGAGTTTGGAGATGCGGGCTGCTGTGCCCAGGATGATGAGCTCAGTTTTGTCATCGTTCAAGCATAGGCCATGTTTGACCATCCATGCTTGAACGATGCTATAGACTCTGTTCACCAAAGCCAGGTCTTCAGCGTAATCCCCAGTAAGTGGTAGGAGAATCTGGGTATCGTCTTCGTAGTTGGTATAGGTGATACCCAGATTATCGAGATCGTCGAAGAGTGGCTTGGTGAAGATGTTATAGAGTGTTGGCGAGACACAAGATCCCTGGGGCACTCCACAGGTGATAGGAATCGGGTCTGCTGCCGCTGCGGGGGAGAACACCCTCATGGTCCTGTCACTAAGGAATGACTGTATCCAGACTATGGCCTCCCCTGAGAAGTGGGCCGCCGAGTCCAAGTGATTACATAGGACTCTGTGGTCCACCAGATCAAAGGCGGCTGAGAGGTCTAGAAGGAGGAGGAGAGCTAGTTTGCCCTCGTCTCTGAGTGAGTCTATTTGGGCCTTTAGGTCAATAAGGGCAGTCTCTGTGCCGTGTTGTGGACGGAAACCGGATTGGCGTGTTCCAAGGAGATGGTTTATCTCGAGGAAGTTCTGGATTTGGGTGTACGCTACCTTGTCTAATATTTTTAGTAAGAAAGGCACTGAAGTGATAGGTCTATAATTTGTGGGAATGTTGGGGTCCAATGTTTGTTTTTTCAGAAGGGGGAGTACCCATGATTCTTTTAGGTTGCGAGGGATGGTGCCCGTAGTGAAGGAGGCATTAATAAGTTTTGTGATGAAGGGGGCTAGATCTCTAGCCGCGTCCTTGATCAGTTGTGTAGGGCATAGGTCTCCTTTACAATTAGATGGTTTAAGAGTCAGAATGGTCTTTTCTACCTCAATTACTGAGACCTTGGAGAAGCGGAATTGGGTAGATTCTTTGGGTTTGGGTGTGGGAGTTTTGTCCACAGGAGGTTGGGTTGGTAATGAGGCTTTCTTTAGGACAATTTTAGTTTGGAGGTTGGCCACTTTGTTGGTTAGTGCCAGTTGTATGTCTGTACACCAGGTTTTATCTTTGATGGAGTCGTCCTGTGCTGCGATAGGAGTTTTCAGTTCTTTTAGGATGGAGAATAGCTCCTTCATACTGGAGTTGGCTTGGGTGATCCTATTATTATAGGTTTCTTGTTTGGCCAGGATGATATCTTTTTTATATTGCGAGGAGATGTTTATTAGGTTGGTTTTATTTTCAGCGGTAGGATGTCGGTTCCATATTGTTTCACATTTTCTCTTCTGTAGTCTTAAGTTTTTTTAAATGGGGTGTAAACCAGGAGTTTAGGTGCTTTTTTGGTTTACTGTTTCTAAGTTTAAGCGGAGCAACTCTGTTAAGGGCAGTGGACATAGCATTGTTGAATTCCTCCACTAGGATGCCTGGGTCGGTATGGTCGGGCAGAGAGTTACGATTGGGTAGGAGGTGGGGCAAAATATTATCCGCTGTGATATTTGTCTTATTTCTGGTTATAGTGGATATAGTGGGAGTGGGTGTTAAAACTGTAGGTCTTTTAGTATTGAGGGTAAAGGAGATAAGGTGATGGTCTGACCATATTTGGGGGGCAATGGCTGTTATAGAGGGGTTGCAGTTGTGACTAGCAATCCAGTCAAGAGTTCTCCCTTTGGTATGTGTGGGAGTGTTCACGAACTGCCTAGTTCTGACAAGGTATTAGCTGCGGCAGTGGCCTGGTGGTCATTGATATCATTGTACCCTAGGTTGAAGTCTCCTAACACTAAAGTTTGAGAGGAATTTTTTAGGAATTTTTTAGCTTCTCAGAGATAACAGAGGTGATGTCTTCATTGAAGGAACTGGTGGGGCCTGGCGGTCTAGGGAGGAGGTAAATATTAAGTGTTCGGGAGTTGGCGGTGGGAAGTTTGATAGAGAGAAGCTCACACGATTTAAGGTAGGGTGTGGGGGTGATTCTCATAGAGAGATTGGATTTGGCGATAGTTGCTATTCCTCCACCTCGTGCGCCTGGTCTGTCAGCTCTGAGGATGGTATAATTTTCTGCTAGAGTGAGTGCAGGACCTGCTGCCTCGTGGAGCCATGATTCAGTAATGGCGATGAAATCAAGGTCGTTTTCGCGTATGACATCTGCTATGTCAGTGGCATGAGCGACTAACGATCTGGCATTGATCAATGCAGCTTTTAATTCCGGTTCTGGCTGCACTGTGAGAGGGAGGTTGGACATATGTTTATTAGTTTTATGGTAGAGTTTGCACCTGGGAGGGGCGGTAGTTTCCAATGGTGGGAGTAATTTGGGTCGAAGGTGTTCCAGGTTGATGTTATATTTAATGATGGGTTCGAATATTTTAGGTAGTCGAGCCCGGAGTCTAAGATTCCTCTGTGCTAGGTTGCAAGGTTTGGAGTTAGGTTGTATATAGGCTCCTGATCCCTCTATGGGCAGAGATGTAGGCATGGTCATGTAGACGATGGTGAGTATAGCTATCATGTTGGTGAGTAATGCTAGGTGGACTAGGTTGGGCAAGTAAGAGTGCATAATGTTACTTCTAGTTAGGCTAAGGAGACTAGACTTAGATGCCGTAGTTGGATGCTGGGCAGAGTAGGCTGCGTACAGTCATCAAATATTAGGCCGGATAAATGCAGCAATCAGATACTGGGCAGGATAAATGCAGCAATCAAATACTGGGCTAAATGCAGCAATCAAATACTGGGCAGGATAAATGCAGCAATCACATACTAGGATGAAATACAGCAATCACATACTGGGCTAAATGCAGCAATCAGATACTGGGCTAAATGCAGCAATCAAATATTAGGCAGGATAAATGCAGCAGTCCCACACTGGGCTAAATGCAGTGAACAAATACTAGGTAAAGATAGGCTAAATGCCGTGTTCGGAGTATTAGGAATGGAATGGAAAATGTGCTATTACGGTATCTTGTAGCTTTCATCACATGTGGTCAACCATGTGGTCAATCAGCGTAGGCATTTGGAGGGAGGCAGATATACTACGACTAGCAGCCAGAGAGAGCGCAATACATGTGGAGCAAGGCAACAAAGTGGTGCACATAGAGACTGGGCACATTTAGATGAAGGTTACAATGCGGCAAGTTGTAGTACAGGTTGCCAGAGCATGTTAGAGCGGCAGGTTAGGAGGGAGGGTTTACAAGAGGCAGTGTGCCTTTGAATAATGCAGAGCAATGGCTAGTATCTCAATTAGCAGAAGTACGATAAGTAATGGATGGTATAAAATGAGGCACAAGGTGCGACTGGGTTGTAAATCTAGTAGAAGGGTGAAATAGTTCACCTAAAATCGAAATGAGTAGAAGGGCTAAAGGTGGTGTGTACCAACAATACAGTTAAACCAGCAGTGGTGCACCTAAAAACGAAGTTAGCAACATGTACATGTGTATGTGTGTATACGAAATTGCACATGCACAATTTTGAACAGTGGGTGATACAGTGAAGCTGTACTGCGAGTTTTAGCTGGGCAGTGGTTGCATTTGTCAATTAGGGAGCATGTTGAAGACGCTTACCTATGTCAGTGACCGGTTCGCAGTTCAGTGTTTAATCGAGGAGCAGTTCGAGGAGCAAGGGTCGCGGTCTAGTCTCTAGCCATTCTCTGGACAGGCTCAGGACAGGTCCTGCTCCTTTGAGTGTGGTCCTTGGAGGGCTGGTCCGGCGAGCGCCTTCCAGCGACCGATTGGCTGCAAAGAAGGAGGTATGAGCCAATGGGCTGTCTGGCACGGGTCAGGTGGCCGGGACAGGGCAGGCAGCTACACTGAGAAGCCTGGCGGCCATCTTATAAGGAAGGTAGCCTCGTGTGAGGCAATGGTGGCAATGGGTAGGTGCTTTTCCAGAGCAGACGGGGCATCTTCTGGGCATAAAAATTATTTAGCATGCTTGAGGAGCGCATGCATGCAATTGTCAGGCGAAATTGCAGATTTTCGAAAATAACGAAGATTCGAGCGCTAGGTGTCGGATCAAGGCCATAAAGCCTACCTTGCACTGTGAATGGGGCCCCCAGCTTAGATCCAAAGCGGGGCCACTCCGCCTGCAATCAAGGAGCTCCTGCTCCTTGGGAGGGGATCGGGTAGCGTGCAGCGGCTCGGACGGGTCCTGTTCCTTTGTATGTGGTCCCTGGACGGCTGGTCCGGCGAGCGCCTTCCGGCGACCGATTGGCTGCAAAGAAGGAGGTATGAGCCAATGGTCTGTCTGGCACGGGTCAGGCGGCCGGGACAGGGCAGGCATCTACACTGAGTAGCCTGGTGGCCATCTTATAAGGAAGGTAGCCTCGTGTGAGGCAATGGTTGCATTGGGTAGGTGCTTTTCCGGAGCAGACGGGGCAAACTCTGGGCATAAAAATTATTTAGCATGCTTGAGGAGCGCATGCATGCAATTGTCAGGCGAAATTGCAGATTTTCGAAAATAACGAAGATACGAGCGCTAGGTGTCGGATCAAGGCCATAAAGCCTACCTTGCACTGTGAATGGGGCCCCCAGCTTAGATCCAAAGCGGGGCCACTGCGCCTGCAGTCAAAGAACTCCTGCTCCTTGGGAGGGGATCGGGTAGCGTGCAGGTTCCGGTTGGTTCTAATATTTCATAGGGCCCATGCCACTTAAAAACAAGTTTGTTTTCTGAGGTGGGTAAAAGGACCAATAATTTCTGTCCTATGGAAACAAATCTTAAGCTTACTTTCTGGTCGTAGTGGTATTTTTGTTGGCTCTGGGCTTTTTCCATATGAGTGCAGACTAGAGCTCGAACAAGTCTCATGTTCTCGCATTCGAGTAGCAGTTAGCGAGATGGGAATGGGTGCTTCTTCTCGTTCTTCCCAGGTTTCCTGGAGCATGTCCATGATATCTCTGGGCTCTTTGCCATAAAGTAGTTCAAAGGGGGAAAATCCCATAGAGGCCTTTGGGGATTTTTCTCACTGCAAATAGTGCCCACGGGATCATTCGGTCCTAGTCTTTTCTGTCATTATCTACCAATTTTCTCAGAATTAATTTCAGGGTTTTGTTGAATCTTTCTATCATGCCATTGGTTTGGGGATGGTACCCAGAAGTTCCTATGGTGGTAATATGGAGTAGCTCTTTGACTTCTGCCATAAGCATGCTCATAAAATGTTAACCTTGATCGGATAGTATTTCCTTGGGAAAGCCGACCCTGGAGAAATACGGTAGGAGGTGTTTAAGGATTTGCTGTGTGGTATTCTTTTGTATTGGGAAGGCTTCGGGGTATCTAGTTGCATAATCAACTATAACAAGGACCTATTTATTGCCTAGTCTAGATGTTTCTAGATGTCCAATAATGTCCATTCCGTTTCTTGAAAAGGGGACTTATATGATGGGTGAAAGATTCAGAGGGGCAGGTAGTGTGTGCTGGTTTTTTGACATATTTCACACCTCTGGATAAAGATCTTCATATCGGCATGGATACCTGGCCAATAAAACTTCCCGCTAATATCTACCTGGGTGTTGGATTGTCCTAAGTGGCCCTCGGTAAAATGGGAATGCACAATCTACAATACCACCTTTCGGTGGGTCTTGGGCATTACCAATTGCATCTTTACTAATCCTTCTGTAGATGTCTCCCTTCTGTATAACAATCGCTGCTTTAGGAAGAAAAATGGGCTCCATTTCTCTATACATTCTCCTCTCGCAATAGCTTGAAAAAAAGCTTCTATGAGAGCTGAATCATTTAGCTAGGCAAAGGCTAGGTCGGGATAGATGGTAGGCTCTTCTCCCCGCTTTTCTTCAATTCTAGAAGGTTCTCGAAGCCCAATGTATCTCTTTCTGTTTCGTCTGGTGCACTTTCTTTAAACGGAGGCAACAGCACCCTTTCCAAAATTCCTTTGACAATTTGATCCCCACGATGTACTTCAAATGGGATTTCACCACGATTCTGTAAGAGAACCTTTACGTCTCCCCAAAAGTTGGGATCGATGACGCCTGTTAAAATGTTTATACTGAACTTCCACACTAGGCTAGATTTTGGGGCTAAACTTATGTAACACCTGTAAGGAACTTATGGTGGCAAAAGTAAAGACAGACACAAGTGATCACAGTTTAAGGGTGTCTATTAAACGGTATTGGTAGGTTGGAAAAACACCTAATCTAAACCTAAATCTAAGATGGAAGCAAGCTATGACCATCAAATAATAATAAGGCAGTCATAGTGACGTATTATCAAATAAAAAGGGCTATCCTAAAAAATAACGATTGGCAATCCTTACAATTAAATAAAAAAAGAGTGCAGTATAGGGTTCACAAGAATGAAACAAGTGTTCACAAATGATAAATCAGGATGTGGTAACCAGGGGTCTCCCTTCCCCATGTTTTGAGCATGGGAAAAGGCTGGACTCAAGAGCTCAGCACACATTTGAGCTTTCCGTGCACAAGACTACAGTTCCGTTCTCGGATATCAGGACCTTAAATGGTCAAGCCTATTTTCTACAAAAAGTCTCTTGCCTCTGAGGACCTGATGTGTGGAAAATAACAAACAAAAGGTTCCTTTCCGTATGTACGTTGGGTGATGCCTTTTCACCCCTGGATCCCCCTCTTCCGGGCTCGGACCCTTCTTGAATGTTAGTCTCCCTCCGTCGGGTTCACTATGACTTTTCCCAAAACACCTGTGGTATTCATATGTCTTTCAGTCCTTTTAGACAGTCCACTGTGGACATTCTTCTGTCAGGTTTACTCTTGTCAACACAATGTTCATTGGGGCATCATGCTTCACCCCATTCTACATGCATCCCTCAGTCAGGTTTACGTTTGGCAGTTTTGCAGCTCCTTTACTTTCTCACTATGTGGGATTCAGTTCCCTGAGTTTTCCAATAGTTTGTCAGTCAAAGACTTTCATCTGTAAAGTGGATTTTGCTAGACCCCTGCATGACCACTTTGACCTTTTCCTTGCTGCTCTCCTAAGGCCCTCTGGTATCAGTAGTTTCAACAAACAGGGGCAATCAACCAGAGTCTTTTGAATGAGCACCCACGTGGTGCAGCATCCCTCTGCAGCTGATTTTCCACTTAAACTTTAACAGTTCTTTGAACTTCCTTTAATGCGCCATTTGCTAATTTTGTTCAACACATTTCAGTTTCTTGTCAGTTCTCTCCTCGATTCACCGGCTGTGATGAACTGCTTGGCTTTTCTTGTCTCTTGAGTCATGGACGTTACCATGGTAGTAAGCGTCTCTTGAGTCATGGACGGTACCATGGTAGTAAGCGTCTCTCCATGTCGTGATTATGAAATGATATGATTTGTTATTTATAATGTGGTAAATACCCAGAGTTTTCAAAGCGCAGACCCGGTGATCGAACCCATGTTGCTCCGTGTCATCTTGCTTCCAAGGCGAGCACTTTGCCACTGAGCTATCCTCCCGATACAGTATAGTTGTGATTGTGTACTGTTGACCTCTGCTGAAACACACGCTGGCTATTCTTCATGGTCTTATGGTTCCATTCTGGGAGCATTCGCGGGTCTAGGTCAGAAAGGACAAGGTTGCTTCTCTCCTTGTCGCCCCATTGGTTCTCACTGCTTTTCTCCTCCTCTTGAATTGCCATGCTGGGATATCTGTCTGGTAATCCGGTTTGCCTTGCTCGTAGTGTGCTCTTGTGCTCCACCTTTTATCCCTGTGGGGAAGGGAAAGGGCCATCAGGTGTGTGATTCTGGTCAATTACCTGACTTTGCCTGACCCTTGTGTTGGGACATGTCAGGTAAACAGCTCTGGTGTTAGTCCATTGTCTTCCATGGTGTGCGAAAGTGTTTGGGTTGGAAAAGGGGGTAGAGTTTATGAGTTTCCTACATGGTAGAATGGGGAAGAGGTGTTATAAGAAGGGGGATACCGCGTCTCACCCACAGGTATCCCACTTCCACTCCCTGAGGACCTCCCACACTGGTGCACCCACAGGAACTGGATCCAATAGCATTGGCCATGTCCTGGCCACCTGGATGACAGATCCCCGGGTACTAGTTAGGGAGCTTTATCAGCTTTATCACATACCCTTCCTCCATGGGATGTAGCCACATCTGTTTCACAGAGGAACCGGGAAAGAAAATCTATGTTTCCCTGTTCTCTTCCTTTTCAATGTTCCACAGTGAAACAATAGAGTTGTAGGTCTAGAAACCATTGCATGATCTGTGGGTTCTATCCAAACTAGGGGTGAATGATCTGTAAAACGTGTGCACTTTAGTCCTAATAGGTAGTATCCAAGATGGATGATGGCCCACTTGAGGCCATGGCCTCTAGTTCCAGAATAGAGTACTTTCTTTCACCTGGGAACAGCTTGCGACTAGTGAATAATATGGGATGTTCTAATCCATTGCAAACCTGGGCTAGGATGGCTCCTAAGCCTGTAAAGGAGGGTCCTGTCTGCAATACAAACTTTTTAGAGAAGTCGACTACTTTCAGGAATTGGGTTCTGGCAATGAGTCTGTTTCCAGGTGTTATAACATATCTCGTCTCAGCATTCCAATGAAGTTTCTGGGGTTCAGCATTCTTAAGATTATCTGTCAGTTGGGCTGTTTTTTCCAAAAAGTTGGTGATAAATCTATGGTAATATCCTCTTAACCCGAGAAAAGCTTTTTTGGTCTTGGGTGTTGGTGTATCTTAGACAGCTTTTACCTTCTCATGTTGGGGCTGTACATTCCCATTCCCTATGAAGAATAAAGGTTTTTTACAATTGACTGGGCCAATCTACATTTAGCTGGATTAGCGGTTAGGCCAGCATTTCTGAGGACTATCATGATGGTTTAAAGATGAAAGAGATGGCCCCCCAAGTCTTACTATAAATGATATTGTCACTATAAGCTCTGCAGAAATCGGAATAGGGTTGTAGGATTTGATCCATGAGGTGTTGGAAAGTAGTGGCGCGCTGTGTAAGCCGAAAGGAAGGACTTTGAATTGAAACAATCCTAAAGCCGTTGAAAACGCTATCTTTTCCTTATCTGGCCCATGTACGGGAACTTGCCAGTACCCTTTGGTTAAATCTAGGGTAGCTAGAAAGGTGGCTGTTCCAAGTTTATCAATTTGGTCATCAATGCATGGGATGGGATAGGCATCGAAGTCCGAAATGGCATTGACTTGATAGAAATCTATGCAGAATCTCCAGTAACTTGGGGATACATCTACAGTAATATCCTATTAACCACTGTTTATTGCCTGTAGTATCTATTTATTTTTATTCATTATTATGTATATGTTTTTCTCTGCTCTGCACTTCTCTAGTAAGATCATTTTTGTTCTCCCCAGTTCCCCTCCCTTGACTTGTCGTGCTCTGCAACACTTGTGTACGAGCGCAATATAAATAAATGATCATATCACATATCATATCAGTAACGGTCAGGTTTAGTGTCCAACATGATAGGAGAGGACCATGTACTTGAAGAGGGCTCGATGATACTGGCTTTCAAAATGTTGTTGACTTCCTCAATCACTATCTGTTTGAGGACTTCTTAAAGTCTGTACAGTTTTAAATTAACCACTTTATCTTTAGGTGTTCTAATATAGTGGTATGAGCCTTTTACTCTCCATAGATTTTCTGAGAATACATCAGGAAATGAGACAACTCCATCTTTTAGGTTTTCTTGTTGTTGGATAGATATCTTGGGAGGAAATAAGTCAAAGTTATCTATTTCTTCGGGAACCAGACAGGCTAGTACTTTGGCATGGGTAGCTGACGTGTTCTATTTCCTTTTTTTCAAGAGATTTACGTGATACAAATGGACCTTTTGTTTTTTGTCCTGTTGGGCTAAGTTATAAGCAAAGGTTCCCGTTTGTTCACTATCTCATAAGGTCTGTGCCACTTGGAGACAAGTTTGTTTTCTGAGGTGGGTAAGAGGACTAGTATTTTTTGTCCTATGGAGAATGATCTTAAATTCACTTTTTGCCATGAGTGGATTTTTGTTGGCTCTAAGCCTTTTCCATATGAGTACAAACTAAGTCTCAAACAAATGTTATATGTTCTAGCATTCTGGTGTCAATTTGCGAGATGTAAATGGGGGCCTCCACTTGTCCTTCCCAGGTTTCCTGGAGCATGTCCAGGACTTCTCAGGGCTCTCTACTATAGAGCAGTTCAAAAGGAGAGAAACCTGTGGAAGCCTGAGGGGTTTTCCTTACTGCAAACAGTGCCCACCGAATCATTCGGTCCCCATCTTTCCCGTCCTCATCTACCAATTTTCCTAAAATTAGATTCAGGTTTTTATTGAATCTTTGTACCAAGCCATCGGCTTGGGGATGGTTCAAAGATGTTCGCAAGGTGGTAATCAGGAGTAGCTCTTTGACTTCAGCCATAAGCTTACTCATAAAATTCAAACCTTGGTCTGTTAGTATTTCAGCTTGGCTTTTCTTGTCTCTACAGTCAAGCACAGTACCACAGTAGCAAGTGTCTCTCCCTGTCCTGATTATCAGTGTAGGCATGCTCCGTGTACCCTTAACATCTACTGCAACACACGCTGGCTATTGTTTGTGGTCCTATGATTCCTTTCTAGGAGCCTTTGCGGGTCTGGGTCGGAAAGGGCAAAATTGCTTCTCTCCTTGTTGCACTTTTGATTCTCGCTGCTTTTCTCCTCTTCTTGAATTGCTGCCATGGAATAGGTGTATCGTAGTGCGGTTTTCCTTGCTTGTAGTGTGCTCTTGTGCTCCACCTTTGATCTCTGTGGGGAAGTGAAAGGGCCGTCAGGTGTGTGTGATTTGGTCAATTGCCTGACTTTGCCTGACCCTTGCGTTGGGACATGCCAGATAAACGGCTCTGGTGTTAGTCCATTGTCTTCTGTGGTGTCCGAAAGTGTTTGTGTCAGAAAAGGGGTGGGGTAGAGTTTTGAGTATCTTACGTGGTAGAATGGGGATGAGGTGTTATAAGAAGGGGGATATTGCATCTCACTCGCCGGTGTCCCACTTCCACCCCACCCCGAAGACCTCTCACGCAGGTGATCCTCCCCCACTGGTCCACCCGAGGAACTGGATCCAATAGCGATAGCCGTGTCCTGGCCACCTAGATGACAGATCTCCAGTGACTAGCGGGTGAGACACCTTCAGGTTTCTCAGAGACGGGTCAAACAAAATCCAGTGCACAGTTGAAAATTGAAGGTTTAGTGTTAAAGAGGGTCTGAGCCCGGCAGGGGGGACCCAGGGTGAACAGTGAATCACCAGAGAAGTTGTGCATATGAGAATCCTGACGAGAAAGGAACTTTAAATGTTTGTTGCATCAAGCTCTCTGAAGTAAAAGATTTTGAATGGCCCTGATACTGAGATTGTGAACTGCATCCTCATGCTAGAAAAGCTAGAGTATGTGCTAAACTCGAGTGTGCTGTAAGATTAATTAGCGTGTTTTGGGAACACAGAGCACAGCACCACTGCACAGGATCAATGTATAGCATGTTTTTGAAGTGCAGCGCCATTGCATGGGTTTGGTGCATTGCTATGATGCAATTGTTTCAAGCTATGTGTTGCCAGTGCAACCTATGGACATGTAAATGAAAACAGGCTACGCAGTCAAAAACGATTTCTACATATAAAATGCAAATATTTTTTTTTCACAGTTAAAAGCATATTTTTTTTTTACCTGAAATTCCTCTGTTGCAGGAGACACATTTGAGGATTAATGAACTAACCTCATTAACAAAAAACTAACATGCTAACTCATTAATAAAATAATGTGTTCTCTAGTGCAAAATGAATGGAAAATGACAGGCTCTGAAAGTCATTTTAAACGCGCATCCAGATTTATTTTTCTTTGCTTCTATCTGCGCTCTGTCCACAGTATTTGCAGGAAGCAAAGACTCGAATAAGCAGGAAATCAGTTTGGTTACGGTTGCAACTGTATAGGCCAATCCATTGTTAGAGAGATGGAGGGTAGGACATGGTAGAATTTCATTGGTTGAGCTTGTTTGGCAGGCTGTAACAGATCTTTGCTAATGGATCCCGGGGAAAAAGAGAGGGAGAATACATTTTAGACAGCTCGGAGAAAGACCTGACCGGTAGCTGTGGAGTTGCTGATTGAAAAAGCAGATCCCAGCTGCACTACTGCAGAGACTGGGGATCCCAGACAATAATCCCTGGTTTGAGTAAAAGCTGAGGCCTGTTCTCACTGGGGGTTCTTGAAGAGGGAATTGCCACATCCAGAAGGCGACCAGCCGAAGAATCTCACATGCTGAACAGATTAGGCAATTATATATTGCAGAGTGTGGGGGCAGTGTGCATGTGTGCAAAACTATTCAGTCAGTGTAGAAGAAAGAATTCCAGTGTCTTATCATCAGGTTTAATGTTGCGACTTCTAGTCGACCTCTTCTCATTTTGTTACAGATAATGTTGACTGTGCTATTTCATTTATTTCTGTAAAAAGAGTGAGATCGTGTTTAAATGCAACTTTTATAATACACAAAAATATCTGAAAGCAAATGGGTAGTGTGTTTTATTTTCTCTTTCCTTTGTGCATTTACCAATACAGTGCTGATGATGTGGGGAGATGTTTAGACAGTGCAATTGTTATTTTTAAGGTATCTAAAAATAAGACTTGGCTGCAGCTGTGTACATGATTTCATTCAGTGTGAGCACTTTTAAATAACTGTGTGTGTTATAGCCTGCTGGAGGTACATGAGTCAGCAGAAAGAGAGGCCCTGGACATAGTAAACCGATGTAGATAAGTTGGTGATAGATACCGCATGTTAGCTCGCTGCCGTAGATAAGGAAGCGAGGACAGCCCATGGTGGGACACTAAAAATGAAAATGTGGTATTTCTGAAATGTAGGCCTGAGGTCTCTCTAGGGTTCACATGAACAAACTAAGCAAAAATAAGGGGTCCTGGATATTGGGGCCATACATAAAACAAAGGAATTATGCTCACCAAAAATACCACCAATAACGCATACCAACATAATGTCTACCACTAAATGTATCAGTGTGCTGAAATATTGTATGTATACTGTAGTACTATATTCCAAATCTAACCTGAATGCAAAGAGTGATTATTACTGAATTATCTTCATTTTGGCAGTAAGAAAATACCGCTAGGCCCCAAATCTATACAAAATACCCAACATATTTATGGTGAGTTGCAGGCCGGGAAAGTGATCATAGAGCACCTACGGGGCCTGGCAAGCGTGTCTCACACTGCCATCTGTACATTAAAGGGAACCCATTTCATAATAGCAGTGTGCCACTAAAAACGAATTTCAGAATGTCTCAAATGGAAGCCACATTCCCAGAGCTAGTGCAATATTTAGAGGCAAAGTTGTTTGCACATGGGACGTGGTCATCGAACAATGCCACAGAATGGCACGACCGCATTCATGGTGAAGTGCAGAAAGAAAAACTAGACAGTATTTTTGCAGCAGGCAGCATAATTCAGGTCTGCCTTCAGAGATTATTAAATGCAGCTGACAAACATGCAGAAAAAGACTATTTAATACGGCTATGTGCCAAAATATGGTTTATTTTGAATAGGTCCCTGCGAATGCAAGAAAATGATACCCAGCTAATTAACAGGTTAAAGACTGACTTAGATGGGGCAAGTAAAAAAGAGGAGATGTTAAGAACAGAATTAGAAGGATGTCAGAAAGACATGCAATTAAAATGCAGAGATTTTGATATTCAGTTGTCCAAAAGCAAGAAACAGTTTGAAGACAGTGAGCAAGAATTGATACATTTAAAAGCCTTAGTGGACCACATTAGACAGGATAAAGATGAGATTGTTTATGAAATGCAGATTTTACAAAAAGGAAATTTTGAAAAAGAAAGTGATCTCCAAGGTGCAGAGCAAGAAATGGTTAAAATGATTCAAGAGAGAGACAAGAGAAACAAAGAATTCAATGAATGGCAAATGCAAATGTGCGACATGCAGGAGGTAATAAATAAAATGAGTGATGAAAACAACTATCTGCCAAATGAAGCACACAGGCTCCTTAAAAAGTGCAAAGACTTAGAACAGCAAATGTGCATTCCCAGGTCCCAGGAGAGGTGGCAGGTTACTACATTCAATGGAGTGGAGGTGAATTCTAGTTCTGCCCAAAGAGCTAGTGCTCCAGTGACTGGGCCGGTGACTGAACTTGGTTGTAGCGCCCTTGGGGGATTTGATACTCCCATTGGGGGCAGCCACCAATCCCATACACCTGAGACCCGGATTGAATAACAAAGTGGTGCAATTCCATGTATTGCAACAAGTAGCCCCATAAAGATAATGAAATCCATTAAAGCCCTGATCAAAACATTTAAAAAAGGAGGGGAATGCTGCATTGAGGATCACTAAGAAGCGGTTCATGAAATTTTTAAAGCACTCCAGATACCTAAGGAACAGTACAGACAATATTTTCATTTAACTTTAGATGCTCCGACGGCCAGCATCATAAGGGGATTAAATGAACAGCAGAATATGACATGGGTGGAGTTTGAAAAAGAAATTTGGCGTCATTTTTCTCCTTTTCAGTCATTGCAGGAGGCAAAGAAAGTCGCTTACACAATCACTGCTGGGCCTAACACATCCCCTCGCCAATTTTTACAGGACTTAAAAAGAGCATTTTCTCGCTTTGATGTATCTTTTGACCCCAATTCCAATTAATTTAAAACTGCCTACTTCTATGGGCTACAGAAAGACATCATATCACAATTGGTCCGTGAATTTGACCGTGACAAGTCCCTTGAATGGATTGTACATCAAAGCACAAAACTATATGAGGTACTCTATTGTCAGGGTAGAGAAAGTGATAAAATGAAAGATATTAGACCTAAATCTAAATAACCCTCAGCCACAGTGATGGAAATCAAGTCAGCCAAAATGTCCCTTGAGTCTGCTCAAAGTCCAGGCAAAAATAATTTGGCACCTGAACAAAGGGTTAATCAACAAAGGTCATCACACTCTGCACCAATGTTCCAATCACATGATCCTAGTAATAGGGAGAGCTACATCAGCCCTAGGTATTTAGGGGATAGACCCCAGCAGGATATCAGCCTGATATGTCAGGGATGAATAATAACCAAAGACAAAATCAAGATCAAAGAAATGATGGTCCCTACCAGACATTTGGGACACAGAGCAGATTTGATCCCAACACCATGATATATAGTAATCAGGATAGACCCCGATATGTGGATCGATTTGCTGATAATGGGAATCAACATAGGGGTCAGTACTCACAACATGAGAGACAGGACATGAGACAGAACATGAATTACACTCCACGTCAGTACAATGATTCCCCACCAGGGGACTACAACCAAAGGATGGGTGCACCCCGCTCCCCTCCACAAATGAATCAAGAGTTCAGGAACCATCCCAATAGAAATCACTCACCTGAGAGGTATCAGAATAGATCCAATCAGGGGGAAAAACAACCAATATCGACCTAGGCCACAAAAAGTGGATTATAGAGAGATGGAAAGGTTCCAGTGCCTCAAGGCCCAAGTGAAAATGTTAGCTGAACAAATAGGGAAGCTCTATACAGCGCAAAAACAACCATCCAAAGAGGGGGCTGATGGCCATAGCAATGACCGGGGGCTTCTTCTGAAAAGTGACTAAGTACTCATGATACCTACAGCGCCGAAAAGACAGATTGCCCGAATGTAATTTTGCATAATGACTCTGAGATGCCTAATGATGTAAAACTGAAAATGCCAGTAAATGAACATGTAGCAGAAAGTGCAAACACTTCTAAAAAAGAGGTATGGTTTAACCTAGAGCTAAATCAGACATTGGAGATTTGTACAAATGAAATAAGAAAACCTGAAACTCCAAAAGAACAAAGGGACAGATTTAAGAAAAATGACTCATGCATGGGGAATACCAGTGAACAGGGAGTAAGTGGGGATGCTATAGCTCCTTCCCTGGACAGTCAATACGGTGAACAAACACAGACAGAAAAAGGAAATACTCAAAAGGAGGGTACAAATCAATCACCTGAAGAATTCTTTGAGCCACATATTTTTGAAGAGGCTGAAAGGGCTGGTACCACACTAAATGATCACAAATGCACAGAATTAAACAATGACAAATTACTAAATGATGTTGTTACACATGTTCAGTTGGAAGGTTGTAATGTGGTCCCTGATGATACCCAGATGGATGGGCGAACAGTGGCCACACTCCAAAAAAACCTCTGAACATGGAGAAATGAATAAAGTCTCTCGCGCAGAAATGGGTAAAAAGGAGGGAAAAATGTCTTTCCATTTACCAATGTGCTTAGCCAAAAGTGAAAAAGGCATGAGAAAGGTGAGCCCTGAAATCAGTAAGAATTCACACTTCTTATTTGTATTAGAGGAAGTTGAGGACAGATATTATGCACCCATCACTGTAGAAGAAAAATGTCAAACATTTGCTATGATTGACACTGGCGCACAGGCCACAATTATGTCCAAGGAGCTGGTAAAGAGTATCAATGAAGGGAGACCCCCACAGAATCAGATCACAGTGAAGGAAAATCAAGGTCCAGTGCATAACTTTAATGGGGAGGAGGTGCCCATCATAGGTGTAACTGAGGTTGACATAAAAATAGGAAAGCACAGAATGAAACAAGAGGTATTGATCACATCTATTTGTGAAATTCCATTTCTGATCGGGACAGATTGGCTGAAAAGATTGTCTCCTCTCATAGATGGGGTGAAGGGAGTGCTGTGGTCCTTAACCAAAAAACCATTGAGACCTAAGAAACTAAAATCACAAAACAGCAACATAAATGAATGTCACACCGTTGCCAAGACAAATGATGCTGTGGAGGTATATCTCCAGAATGGTTGCATACCTAGTGTCACTGTTATAATAATGTGTCAAGACAAAATGCAGAGCGACAATGAAAAACTACCTGTACAAATATACTTGGACCCAAGGAAAAATTGGCAGACCGCCATAGATGAGAACACATTACGTTTTTATTTAAAAGAGAAAACATGCAAACAGAATATTACTCCTAAAACAGATTCAGAAAAACACATTACCACTCTTGCTGAAATACACATGGAAGATGTGCAACCATGGGTTCATGTTGGTATAAATGACTGTTTTGAAACAATAAAAGCCACTTTAGTACTTGAACAGGAGAGGAGTTTCATTAATGAGAAATTATTGCAAAAAATAATGGAGAGGGAGGAGAACCCGAAATTTAGAATTAAAAACCAATATGTTTCTAGGTTGGACAGTCCAGACTTTGAAAACCGAATTGCAGGCAGATGCATGCTTAAAATTAGCATTGGCCAGAAAACAATTTACCATAATGTATGGATAGTGAGTGGAGCACAAAATGATTTTTACAAGGGCAATGACATCATGCACAGAATGTGTATAGTGTTAGATTTCCTTAATCAAAAAATATGGTCACGCCTAGGTGGGCCGGCACCTGAATTTGAAGACAAAAGAAGGGCTTATCATTGTGCACAACTGGTTCCTTATGCAATCGAATTACAAATGAGGAAAGATACTATTATTCCTGCATTTACAAAACAGTTTGCAATAACACTGAAATGCAAAAATTGACAGCAGATGAAAGACTCTGATGCATTTGTGTGCCTGAATGAATCCATAAAACAGCAAGGCCTGGATTATGAATACATTCCATTGGTAGATATTGGTGAAGTGCCTGTAAGAATTATGGTAAATAATAAGGGTTGTCAAGATATTCATTTAGAGGAAAACTCCCCATTAGGAATGGCCATAGAAAAATCACATTATACTGCAGATCTAAATAACATGGTGATTGGAAATATCCCTGAAAAGTATGTAGATGCCAAGGGTGCGTTACCAGAATACCTGGACTCTCAGCCCAAAGGAATATTTAAAATTCATTCTGTGTACCCTTATGATTCAAATGAGACAGTGTGCTGCCATCAAGAGGATTGCATAAGATTTAATGTAAATGAAAATGAAAAAGAAAATCAGCCCATTGAAGTGGAAGCTGACATGCCAAAATATTTAAAAGTGGCAGCTTTACAAAAAGACACAGCCACACAGTTAGAGGAAAGCACCGAGATTCCCTTACCAGAAGAATTTCCAGAATTTTCCAAAATGGTAGAAGAGCAGATCTCCTTAGCGGATGCGTGTGACAACGATGAGGATAGGAACGAACTGAGAAAGATATTTATGGAATTTAAAGATGTATTTGCAAAAGATGCTATGATTGTGGTTTAACTGATGTACATGTGGCCACACTTCCGGAAGGGTGTAGCAGAAGTCCAGTATTTGTACGCCAGTATAGACTACCGCTGGCATGTTTAGAATCATTGGCAGAGATTATTAAAAATTTAGAATCGCGAGGAATCATCAGGCCAATCCATAGCACATCCAACACCCCCATTTTAGGTGTGTTAAAGCCAAATGGTCAATGGCGGCTTTGTGCAGATTTGAGGGAGTTAAATAAAAGAGTACCAGTGTCCAGATGGCCACTGCCATTCATTGATCAGGGCCTAGCTCAGGTACATGATTCAAAAGTGTTTACCACATTAGATCGCACCTCTGGATATTGGTGCGTGCCATTGGCAGAGGAGATACAGAATTTATTTTCCTTTACATTTGACAGGACTCAATACGCATGGGTTAGAACTCTGTTCGGGTACATCAATAGTGGGAGTGAATTTGGCATATTTTTGAGAAAGGCCATGCCAGATGCAGCGGAAAGAGGAACCATAGTTTATGTGGATGATGTCCTGATAAAAAATGAAAGCTTAAAAAAACATTTTGATG
Source organism: Ambystoma mexicanum (assembly GCF_040938575.1). Lineage (NCBI taxonomy): Eukaryota > Metazoa > Chordata > Amphibia > Caudata > Ambystomatidae > Ambystoma > Ambystoma mexicanum. The sequence goes on from NC_090928.1 coordinate 63,159,748, forward strand.
AAATAAGGCATGTGCTTGGCCAATTGTAGAAAGCAGGCGCCAAAGTGTCTTTACAAAAAGCACAATGGTGCAAGAAAAAGGTGAACTTTCTAGGCCATGAAGTGACTGAACATGTTCTAAATCCACAAAAGAAGAAAATAGAGGCCATACAAAAACTAAAGGACCCTAAAATGTGAAAGGGGTAAAATGTTTATTAGGGATGACAGGCTATAAAAGAAAGTTCATTGAAAATTATGCTGAAATCACTCAACTATTGACTAAACTGCTTAAACTGAATACACCCTGGATATGGGAAAAAGAGCAGTCTGAGGCAGTGGCTAAATTGAAGGAATGTCTTGCAAAGGCACCATGTTTAGCATATCCCATAAAGGGTAGGGATTTATTTATAGAAATAGGTTTCTCTGAACAATGTATGTCAGCAGCGTTATCACAAAACCATTGCCTATGCAAGTAAGGCATTTTCCCAAGTTGAAATGAAATTCAATGAATGTGAAAAGGCCCTATTAACCACTATGTGGGCGCTACAACATTTCCGCCCCATTGTTCAGGGGGAAAAGGTGATTATTGAGACAAATCATCAACCTTTGCAGTTTTTAGAGAGTAAAAGAATTAGGTCAGGTAATCTAGCGCAGTCCAGAATCACTTCATGGACGCTGGCATTACAAGGTTTTCCTGTAGACGTGAGATATGGACAAAATAAAAAGAGCCCAATTGCTCAAGGGTTAGCTGACTTACATGACTGTGCAGCTGAACAGGTATCAAATGAAATGGAAGTGGAACCTAATATGCTGGAATTTGAACAATCACCACACAAAGCTTTTGATGAAAAAACATACAAGGATCTGCCAACTGTATATGTGGATGGTTGTGCTTTTCACATTGAAAATGACAGTATTAAACAATTAGTGTCAGGAATAGGGAACGTCTGGTTGAAATGTGAAGGTATCCCCAGCATAGGGAGACGATGGAGTCCTGGAGCCCACGTGGACAGATTCCGGAAAAGCTCCAAAGGGGGGCGAAGACCAAGGCTGCAAAGCGATCAGCATTGAAGATGACACCAACAATATGGTTAATGATGATGATATTCGGAGGGATCTTAAAAAATTCAGAAGCACAGGTTGTCATTGAACCTGGAACAGCATCTGGTATCGCGGTAGAAGAGGCACCAGGATTCATCATGAGTGATAGAAGGATGATTTTCCAAAATATCTACATACCATTGAATCCTGAGATTTTGATTGAAAAACATTTGAACAATACCGGAATTAAGATTGAACAGACTAAAGAGTGGCTGGAAATAAGAAAAGAGGACTCTAAGCAGTCAATAAGAGATATAGTGATGCAATTGGAGAAAACATTTGTGAATCCAGCAGACATTAAGAAGAGGAGAGGAAAGAGAGGAGCCGTGATGCTGGCGATCTCATTTGTAATGTCTATAATTGGAGCCATAATAGGTACCACAATATCAACAGCCAATGTCATTTCAGTAGGGACACTAAGCACTAAAGCACAACAACTGAGTGTTGACCTAGAAATAATACAAAAAACATTAGATGGAATCAGAGGGTATTGGATGAACAAGTAAGGTTCATAAATGAAACTGCGATCATATTGAATGAACAAGCGGATGTGATGCATTGAGCAACTAAGTTAATTATTAAGCATGCCAAAACACTCAGTGAGATTTTGAATATAATGAGTCCTGTGGATAGACTATTGACAAATTACATGAGAGAAGTTCAAACTGCAATTTCACAATTGATTCAAGGACGTATACCATTGTATTTTGTTTCACAGGATATTATTCATCAAATGATAGAAAGGTTGACCAGGAGGGAGATTGATGTGATACAAGTAAAAATTGCATTTGAAATGGGTAATGCAATGCCATTATATGTGGACTTGAGAGGTTGGAGATGGGGTTTTTACTATGCATCCCATAGGTGGCTCCTGAACTTATTTATCAGACAAAGTGGGTACACAATGTGGGATTTTGGCAAGAGGACAAATTTATTAAGATTAAGACTCCGGAAGTAGTGGCATTTCAGTCGTGGGAACCTGAAGTGTACTTGATACCAAACTTGGAAACGTGTGTAAAATTTAAAGAACAAAACTATATGTGCCCGGGTAAACCGTTTGTTCCTGATGCCACAGACGCTATTTGTGGTTTGAAATCTTACCCAAGTATATCAGAGGGATGTGAAGTGATCATTAGCAATATGGGGAGTGAAGAACTGGCACAGGCTAAAATGTTCAGAGGTAAATGGTTGGTCAGCACCTATTTAAAGAACATGACAGTAGTACACTTGAATCATGCAACATATGTGGTTAAACAGGTGAAATATAATGTTTTTTACTTGCAGGTTCCGAAGGATACAATTGTGTCAGTTGGAGGGTTAACATTGTTTCATGTAACAAATGATATTTGGGAAAGCCAAGTAGAAAATATCGATTTTTTTCAAAGGGACACATTTCCAATAGATCTGGTTGTGGAGTTTTAATTGAATCACAAAGAAAGACATGTAATGAGAATGAATCTGAAAAAAGACAATATTACAGTTAGTAACCTGGGTATAATAGAAGTGGAAAGATTTAATTGGGGAACCTGGGGAGAACGCTCTATATTGGGTTTGGCTGTCCAGGTGCTAATCATGGGTGGATGGTTGATTGTACTATCAGTAAAAATGAAAATGTTGCTAATTTTAGTAGCTACGTCAGGAAGAGAAAGATGTCCCAATACACCTACATTTTGAAAAGAAGAAAAGAAGCAGGTTGTTTTTTTTTTAAATTGGCTTGGATCGTAGCCAAGTTCTAAAAAAAAGGAGGGTATATGTAAGATTAATTCGCGTGTTTTGGGAACACAGAGCACAGCACCACTGCACAGGATCAATGCATAGCATGTTTTTGAAGTGCAGCGCCATTGCATGGGTTTGGTGCATTGCTATGATGCAATTGTTTCAAGCTATGTGTTGCCAGTGCAACCTATGGACATGTAAATGAAAACAGGCTATGCAGTCAAAAACGATTTCTACATATAAAATGCAAATAATTTTTTTCACAGTTAAAAGCATATTTTTTTTTACCTGAAATTCCTCTGTTGCAGGAGACACATTTGAGGATTAATGAACTAACCTCATTAACAAAAAACTAACATGCTAACTCATTAATAAAATAATGTGTTCTCCAGTGCAAAATGAATGGAAAATGACAGGCTCTAAAAGTCATTTTAAACGCGCATCCAGATTTTTTTTTCTTTGCTTCTATCTGCGCTCTGTCCACAGTATTTGCAGGAAGCAAAGACTTGAATAAGCAGGAAATCAGTTTGGTTACAGTTGCAACTGTATAGGCCAAGCCATTGTTAGAGAGAAGGAGGGTAGGACATGGTAGAATTTCATTGGTTGAGCTCGTTTGGCAAGCTGTAACAGAGCTTTGCTAATGAATCTCAGGCAAAAAGAGAGGGAGAATACATTTTAGATAGCTCGGAGAAAGACCTGACCGGTAGCTGTGGAGTTGCTGATTGAAAAAGCAGATCCCAGCTGCACTACTGCAGAGACTGAGGATCCCAGACAATAATCCCCGGTTTGAGTAACGGCTGAGGCCTGTTCTCACTAGGGGTTCTTGAAGAGGGAATTGCCACATCCAGAAGGCGACCAGCCGAAGAATCTCACATGCTGAACAGATAAGGTAATTATATATTGCAGAGTGTGGGGGCAGCGTGCATGTGTGCGAAACTATTCAGCCAGTGTAGAAGAAAGAATTCCAGTGTCTTATCATCAGGTTTAATGTTGCGACTTCTAGTCGCCCTCTTCTCATTTTGTTACAGATAATGTTGACTGCGCTATTTCATTTATTTCTGTAAAAAGAGTGAGATCGTGTTTAAATGCAACTTTTATAATACACAAAAATATCTGAAAGCAGATGGGTAGTGTGTTTTATTTTCTCTTTCCTTTGTGCATTTACCAATACAGTGCTGATGATGTGGGGAGATGTTTAGACAGTGCAATTGTCATTTTTAAGGTAGCTAAAAATAAGACTTGGCTGCAGCTGTGTGCACGATTTCATTCAGTATGAGCACTTTTAAATAGCTGTGTGTGTTATAGCCTGCTGGAGGTACATGAATCAGTAGAAAGAGAGGCCCTGGACATAGTTCACTGATGTAGATAAGTTGGTGATAGATACTGCATGTTAGCTCGCTGCCGTAGATAAGACAGCGAGGACAGCCCATGGTGGCACACTAAAAATGAAAATGTGGTATTTCTGAAATGTAGGCCTGAGGTCTCTCTAGTGATCACACAAACAAACTAAGCAAAAATAAGGGGTTCTGGATATTGGGGCCATATATAAAACAAAGGAATTATGCTCACCAAAAATACCACCAATAACGCATACCAACATAATGTATACCACTAAATGTATCAGTGTGCTGAAATAATGTATGTATACTGTAGTACTATATACCAAATCTAACCTGAATGCAAAGAGTGATTATTACTGAATTATTTTCATTTTGGCGGTAAGAAAATACTGCTAGGCCCCAAATCTACACAAAAAACCCAACAGTGCCGCCTTGTCCCGTGCTGAAAATGTGGGCACGGGAAGCTAACGGCTTAATTATCCTGACGTATCATTTCTTGAACACTTTTCTTTTGTATAAAATTGTTTCCCACACCATTTGTTTTTAGAAGTATTTAGAAGTAAGGATTGGCAATAGGTTTATTAGCATAGCCCCTTTCATTTTGAGAAGACACCACTAGGACTGTGTTGTTATTATTAGATGGTCGTAGCTTGCTCCATCTTTAGATTTAGGATTAGAAAGGTGTTTTTCAAACCCAATTGAAGTTCAATAAACACCCATGAACTGTGGTCACTTGTGTTTGTCTTCCTGTTTGATACCATGCCTTCCTTACAGTATTTTTACAGTAGGGTCACTTGGTTTAAAAATGATAGATGGTTTCACACCAGCCACTGAACTATCTGTAGGTGCAGGTTTATACACTGGCTGAAAGGCAGGCTCATAGCCAAAATGTGATAGTAGTCAGAGTAGTAGAGGCTGCCAAGGGATCATGTCTGATTTCAACAGAACGTTACGTGGGATTAGGGCATCCATGACAGAGTTAAGTTCAAGGTGTAACTGCTTACATCCCACACTGCAATTGCATCCTCTCATGCCTTTGCCGCTTTCCAACAAAGTCAATTCTGTGGGTGAACCTCCAGGTCCGCCGCCTCTCTGAAGATTTTCTTCCATCACGAAAGGAAGCAAACTTCTATACAATCTTTCCTTGGCACACTCTGACGTCCTTTGACAGCCGACTGACGAGCAACTGAACTTGTCCCCGTCGAACTCCACGCCGGCGCTCCACCCCGCATCCTGGGTTTAAATCCTTAGAGTGGTACAACAGCAACACAGTCAGCACACAGTCAGAGCGGAATTCATGCAGCACAGACCAAGCCAAAGTAATGAAGTCTCTGGGACTGAACTTGTCACCGTCAAACTCCGCATTGGTGCTCTGCGCCTCATTAGGGGTTTAAATCCTTAGAGTTGTACAACAGCAACACAGTCAGCACACAGTCAGAGTGGGATGCACGTGGCACAGACCAAGCCGTAATAATGAAGTCTCTGTGACTGAACTCATTGCCGTTGAACTCTCCACCTCCACTCCGCACCTCGTTTGGGGTTTGAATCCTTAAAGTGGTACAAATGCAACACAGTCAGCACGCAATCAGAGTGGGATTTGTTTGTTTTATCTGCAATATCTTCTCAATTCTTCTGAAAAAGGTCAATCACTGTTTAAGGTGCTACTTCAGATGGCAGTGCCTGATCACTGACTACTTCATTTTCACTTAGGGATTTCACTTCTGATTAGTTTGGTTATTAGTTTTGTCTTTTTTGTTTTATCTCACTTTCATGATTTGATGGGCTTGCATGAGCTCCCTTTGTATCTTTGCTGTCATCACAAATATTAAGATAACGTAATACAAGAGTTATGCTTCACTACAAATGTAATTACAAATATTAAGGTAACCAAATGAGAGTTATATTTTACTACAATTTCCATAAAGACAGATGCAATTTGTGAACGCAATGTATATATATTGGAATAGTTGCATTTATCAAATGTATTTTTATATCTTTAACTGAATCTCACACTAAGAATTGGGAGCAAATACATAGAGCCATAAGAAGAACTTTGTGGTCTAATAAAGATGCACTTCTGGTATGTCCATGCTTCCATCTAAAAACGCTTAGAGGAGCCAGCTTTGATGTCTGGGCTACAGTGCTGTGAAATGCACTGGCTATACTGCTGAGGACAAAACCGCCACTGTCTCTCTTTAAGAAAGGGCTGAAGACATTCTTCTTTGATAAAGGTAAGATATACGAAGGTTGCACTACAAAAAGCGTAGATCGTATGTTCTGTGTCTCTGTATGTCTTGTGAGTGCTCTGAGGCTTTCAGTTCTGTGGCACTTTACATAAAATAGATAGATAGATAGATAGATAGATAGATAGATAGATAGATAGATAGATAGACAGACAGACAGACAGACAGACAGACAGACAGATAGATAGATAGACAGACAGACAGACAGACAGACAGACAGACAGACAGACAGATAGATAGATAGATAGATAGATAGACAGACAGACAGACAGACAGACAGACAGACAGACAGACAGACAGACAGATAGATAGATAGATAGATTGGTAGGGTAGTTTCATGCGGAACTGGAATTTAAGGACAGAGGGCCTGATTCACAGAAGCATTTTATAATGACGCAATCCCATAGGAAAACGTTTTGTGAACCAGGTCCAGAATGGCAGAAGGCACAATCTATGTTTTCCACAAAGTGAGCATGTGGCCACTGATCTGGTTGTATGCAAAGAAACTAGGAGCGAAATTAGATCCCAATGCAGAGGAAGTTGTGAAGGCTTGTGGGTATGAAGAAAGCTACAAAGAGAACACAAATGTATTCTGAAAGTGCCTGTGTATTTGGAAGAAGACTATCATATGACCAGCTCTGGTAGTTTTGTTTAATGGCAATGGGAAGTGGCAAGGCCCACAAGACATTGCAACTTGAAGTGGCAGGTTCCATTGGCCTGCTCAGGGAAACAGAGTATTGAGTGATTAATAGCACATGACTGGATGTGGTGAGGACGTGTAATTGGGACCTAATGTTCATGAACATATCAAGTGAGGATGTATAGGAAAAAGTTGGTTCTATGCCGGGATAAGACAAAAATGTGCATGATCATGAGAACCAAACATGTCTAATCTGATAAACAGGTTCCCTGCTTGTTCAGCTACTTCAAATGTACGAAAAGGTATACAATAGGACTGCACTACTTGCTCAGGAGTTCATTTAGAAATACAGTGATACTTTGTCAGACTGTTTCCTTGCATTACAATGAAAATATACTGACTCTGTTACAGTTACAAAACACAGAGTAGAGTAGCTTTGGCAGGTTTTTCAAAGGGGTTATACACTGACTGGGACCGTGACATAAAACCAGTGGTGCAAGAGGTATACAAATTTCCCATCACCATTCATGAGGAGGTAAAGCTAGAACTACTAGTCATGTAGAAAAATAGAGCGAGTGGATGCTTCAGAGTGGGTATCACCTGTAGTGGTAGCCTGCAAATCAACAGGCAATTTGAGGCAATGTAAAGACTTGACATCCCTGAACAATATAGGAGATATGTCACTTACAATTAGTGATGCTGAACACTTTTCTACTCCGGACCTAACAGTTCTATATCATCAAGTACCTTTGCTGGTGGACTTTAAACAGCTCCTGGATTTCATAACCTCGGAAGTATATTGCAGAATGTCATTTGAGTTGATATCAGCAGCTGCTGTTTTTCAGTAGATCATGTACCACATGTTTCAAGCTGAGGTGGCATTTTGTTCTTCCAAGCTGGTTGTAAACTACAGTAAGTGGAAGCTAAACAGTTAGTATAGAGATAGAGTATTGGGGATATCTCATATGACAATGGGCAGTGGAACCCAAAAATATGTTGTAGGTACCATCAGGAATAGTGCAGAACTAATTGATAAGCAACAGGTGTTTTTTCCTTTTTGAAGGAATATCAGAGACTTATGTTAGGTTTTAGTCAGCTTTGGGGACAGCGCTGTGAGCATGCGAAGGCTAGCGAATAAAAGAGAAATAATTAAATGGGATGAGGCTTACTATAAGGGTTTGGACAGGTCAAACAAGCACTCAATTGAGCACCCTCAATTAGAAATCATACATATAGGAGAAGAACGGCTATAGCCACAGATGCAAATACAAAAAGGGCTGGGAGTAGCAACACTAATTTGCATTGAGAGGAGCCCAACTCAAATTGATTGCATACTTGACTCACAGGCAGACAGTACATCCGTGGCCCGGGATATACTCGGGGTGTTCTGACAATTTTACGACATCCTTTATGGTGCTAGTCGGGTAAAGGCTTAGCGGGCCATACACTTCTTGCTCGAAGACATTCCGATTTCCAGATTGACTGCAAATGCTAGGGAGAAAATTAGTACGCTGTTCTCTGTGGAAACAATAATGCCAGCCATTAAAGAACTACCCAGGAGGAAAGCACCGGGCCTGGATGGGCTGACTGCAGAATTTAATATGGCATATGGTGCAATACTAGCCTCCCACTTGCTATGGGCATAAAAAGAGTCACTGGGGAACTCCCTTCTTCCGGAGACGCTACGTGAAGCCACAATTACTATACTACTCAAGCCTTGGAAACCCGGTAACAAGTGTGGGCCGTACAGACCCCTGTCACTCACACATGTGGACACAAAGATCTTAGCGAAGATTATAGCAAACAGACTGCTCCCCTTGATGCCAAACATGGTCCATAGTGACCAGCTAGGCATCATCCCTGGAAGGTTCACTGCACTGAATATCCGTCGCCTGCTTCATGTAAGTCACCCTCGATGCACAAATGCATTTCACATGGTGCCCTGGGAATACTTATTCGTGATACTGGAAAAGTGTGGAGTTGGGACCCAAATTCTCAACTATATTAAGCTCCTCTATAATCGCCCAGTCACTAGAGTCCTGGTTATCTCACTCTTGTCTGAACCTATCCTCCTAGACTTAGGCACCCGGCATGGATGCGCCCTGTCACTGATACTCTTTGCCCTGGCTATCAAACTCATGGTGGAGTTGATTAGGGAGCCGCAGACACCGGGGATGCGCTTAACAGGACCCCCCAAAATGATCTTCCTCTATGCAGATGATGTCTTGCTCTCCATCATGGACCCACACACAATTCTCAACCCAATAATGCATGACATCACACACTTTGGAGAATACTCAGGCTTCATGGTGAACTAAACCAAGTCTGAAATCTTCCCTATTACTGCAGCACAGTGAGACCATGTGGGACTTACCCACTGAAATGGGTGCAGACAAGATAAACTATTTGGGAATTCTGAAATCTGTGGATAGAGGCTTGCTCCTCTCCGACAGTTACACTGCATATCAAAAATATCTAATAGTAAAGTTAAACAGGTGCAGGAGCATGCCATTGTCTCTAGTCGCTAGACTAGCACTGGTAAAGATGATTCTCCTCCCCCAACTCTTGTACCTTTTTACCAATGTACCCCTATGGACAGGAAAAAACTACTTCACCAGACTCAATGCTTCCCGGTCTCAATTACTATGACATGCCGGATGGTCCATAAGAAATGGACAGAGCTGACATTGCCTTACAGTGGGGGAGGGTTCTCAGTGCCACACTTCAAAGTTTACTGGATGGCCGCTCACGCGCAGTATGGTATGGTGGTGACAACGCCCTTTCGCCCATGCGACTGGAGTACCTGGTGGCCGACAAAGCAGATACAAAAACACTGATACTTAACTCCACATACAAGGACGACTACCCATTTGACCCAGTACATAGCACAATATTTGCATGGCAAACCATATTTTTGAAAGTGGGGGTGGGCACCCGTATTAGAAGTGGCTGCCACGTTGGTCATTTCTGGGTCTCTCCCCTACCTGGGATGGCTCCCTCTGCACACATTGGGAGAGGTTTGGTTACTGGGCCCTGAGGATCCTGTTCCCGGAGGGAAGGTTTCTCACATTGCACACCTGGAAACAGGAACACAAGGGCACTGCGGTGGAGATACTACAATACTACAGGCTAAGGGCTGTGGTTGCCAAATGGTGGGAGGGGTATCCACTAGAACCAATAGAAATGATCTCCTAAAATACATCTCTAGTTCGTACGGCTGTCGCCGACTATTGGCCTCATTGTACCGGATGATCATGAGCAAGGTGGTAGCCCAGAACTTGAATGCAAAAAATAAAGGGGCAATGTACATGGGGATAGACATTTCAGATGATCAGTGGGACAAGATATGCTCTCTAATCAAATCTGTGTCATTGAATACTATATTTAAACTAATCCAGTTGAAGGTGCAGTCTGTACTATACACCCAGCAAGATTGGAAAAACTGATCCGGGCACAGACATCAAATGCCCCAGGTGCAGATATGAAGAAGCAGGCCACCGGGACATGTTTTGGAATTATGGCAAACTGTGTGATTTCTGGAAGTATGTGTTTGGCACACTGTCTGAAGTGGTAAACCGCCCTGTGCTATGTACCCCTTTGAGTGCGCTTTTTGGTATGTGGGGAGATGTCACGGAGATGCAACTCAGGTCCTTTTTAAATATGGGCTGTTTAATCGCTACAACCTGTGTATTGATGAGATGGATAGATGATGGGCTCCTTCTGAGCTCCCTATTGGCAAAGATTGGCTTAGGGAACTGACATGGACTGAAAACTGTGAGGATCTATTTACCAGAATGTTGCCAAGTACATCTAGACTGAAAGACATATGGTGTGAATACTGGGTGTACTTAGCCCAAATGCAACACCTTAGATTCACCTGTGGTTTTACCGACCATACTGCACCCATGCACCCTACTACACATTCCTCTCTCAACTGAACTGGACTATGGTCCCCGAGGGCGTTCAAACTACCAGCGTTTTGAGTTCATACTAATGATATATAGAGTGCTACATAAAGGCCAAATAACATAACATAACATACTGTAATTACTTGCTGTAAAACAAAATTCTCTGGAAGACTTGTACTGGCCCTATATCATTACATGTTGTTAGAACGTAAGAATTATATGTATTGATATCAACAGTACGTTAAATGTGCATGCTGTATTTACTTATGTTATAATTGCCTGCCAAATAAAAATAAAGGTTTAAAAAAGGTCTTGAAGTCATGTTGATACAAATTGAAGTGAGCCAGGAAGATGTTATTGCATTTGCATCCCATGTTCTAAGGGTTACAGAAGTGTTGAATCCCACCATAGAGAAAGCGTTATGCACCATTGGGAGGGAAGCTCAAGATCAGGTTGTTCCCCAGTGGATCACCAGAGTAACATTTGGCATATGCCCAATGGAATGAGTGAGGATTAAGCTACCTCCTGCATTGAGTGACTCTGCCAGTGCCTGTCTCGGCCAATTAAGGTGAAAGGGATTCTAAATGCGGTGATCAAAAAGGAGAAATGGCATGCGTGGTACCTCAACAGGCTAGGTATATTTAAGTGGCCTCTGAGTCAAAGATCAATGGGCAGGGAACATCCAAATGATAAACAGGTAGAGTACCATACATTGGTAAAAAAGGAAGTACAGTTTGCCCAGAATTCCCTTACAGTATATGAGCAAAATATGTTGTGTTAAACCAAGTTATGTCAAAGACAATGTAGAGTAAGTGAGAGGCTCGCTCCCCTTCCCTGCTCTCTGGAAGTCCCTTCCGCCTACACTATCCCTCATTCATCACACTAGTCTCTTTCATGACTTAACTAAAAAGGGAAGATGTGTGGTATTCTAATGTAATCTCACTCAGAACCTTGCCATATCCCACAATGAGCTTCTGAGAGATTCAACAGAGACTGAAAAGAATGTAACCAGTCGCTGGTGGAGTCCATAACAAAGACGATACACCTACAAATATCTCTGTGCTTGCTTTCTACAGACAAGAATATGGGGGACACAATTTACAGATGAATTGGACATTGCCATGAAAGAAAATGGAGCAAGTGGGTAAAATTGAAAGCAGATAAAAGGGGAAGGGCGGGCCAGGTGGTGGGTGGTGAGAAGGAGAGCAAAGGAGGTGGTAAGTGTGGCTGGAAATACAGAAGACGTGCTGGAATGAGATAGAATAAAGGACTATTTGTTACATTCAGAGGGCTGGCTCTGACTATATGGTCTATAGTTTTTGATAACGTCCTCTGGTGTTAGGCTGAGGCAAACTTGCGCTCAGAAATGTCTCTCAAAACATGTACCATGGCACATAACGCTCTCCTCTATGCACGTTGTGTCTCAGGGACCTGGTGGCTGTGCTTGCTGGTGGGCAACTACATTTCCCCTAAGTCCATTTACATGCTTGCATCATCACCCCATGTGTCCCACGGACCAATCCTGCTTGCGTGTAGCCATAGGAAGGCAGACAATCAAAAATGAATATCATCTTTCATAGATGCTGAGCGCTTCTCCACAGACACTGCCTGGGAGTGGCGTTTAGCGCCATTTTTCTGGGATTTTCCAGAATATTCTGTGGTGAAACAATCCCTCTATTTTCACTTGACCCCCTTGCTGATGACCTTGGTTCCTTGCTTGCTTGGACACAGTCTGTGGATCACCCTGATATCTGTTAACCGGTGTGCACTATTTTTGGTTTTGAATTACCATGGACATGTGTGTGACCTGATTCACAGACCGCCCTGTTGTTTGTCAACTTGGTACCTTCATTGTTTAGGTGGCTTGCCCCTGTACTTCCACCCAGGACTTTACCCAAGTATCTATTCAGCTCTGAGAGTTGTGCCCACGATTGGGTCGTTTCTTATTTAGCCATACCCATGTGTCATCAGGTGAGGCCCCTGGTGAACTGTATAATCTGGACTCATTGTTTACCTGACATGTTGGCCAGTATCCTGGTCTATGGACTCCGGCTTCAATATCCTAAGCCGCCGCAATATCCCTGACAGCTAGACCCGCTCACTACGAACGTGGGTGACCTCATACCTAGGGGAATACCCCAGAGGTAGTGGAATTCAGTCCTGTGCATTTCTAATCTATATCTTGGTGCTTTCTTGCAGGCAGGGGAGAGAGCACAGTGGCATTCATCCCTCTTTCTTTACCTGACTAGCTAGCCGGAGGGGTATTGTTTCCTCCCCCTGCGGCCCAGAAGTCTGTGGGAAAGTCTTATTGCTCACCTGGGGGGATGTTCTGTTTATTCCACCTGAAACCTCTGAACGATGGTCATCATTTTGCATGTTGTTGTCGAATGTTGGCAAGCACTTAAATGGCGGTTGCTCAAATGGAGTGATTATTGTCGACTTGAAATAAGTGACAAAAGAAAATCCCAAAGATCCTTCATTTTATGAACCAAACACATTGACATAAAAGGAAATGAATAGGTACAAAGGGAAAAAAAAAACATACAACTGAGTTTTTAATACATTTCGTTCTCACGGTGTAAACTCCTTAAACATAATATGCTTCAATACCTTTGTGCACCTCTTCTCTTGAATAAACTGTAAGAAAATTTTAGGTGAACTCTGTATGCACAGTCTAACAGCAATAGTAATGTGATACTCGCAGTGAAGGGTATCTATGTTTCACATGCAGCCTCCTGTACTGCCATGAAGCCAGTGGGCAACTTGGTGTTACTTGGTGCAAGACACAGATAAAGAAACAGAAAGCATTTGACATCATGTTTCTAACACCCATGGTATTTGTTTTTAATGCGCATATCTAATTGGCATTTTTACCTTCTTATGTCAAAACTGTTGCGAACAAGCTACTGCCACCCCTGGTCTACCTGCCCATATGTATGTGCGTAACTGCAACAAACGTGACGTCATCCGAGTGGGACGTCACGGGTGTGTGTCGTTGGCAACGTGGTGACGTCACACGCTTCAGTGTAAACAATAGACGTGATACATTAGCGTGCCAGGCTATTATGGAAGTCTATGTAAAAAGGACGAGTATACTCGTCCTTGGCACACTTATCATTCCTTCCAAAAATGGCAGCAGTTAGTTATTCATTCGTGTTTTGAACTGTCCGCCAGGGGAAGCGAACACACGTAATGTGCGTGTAATACTATATGCGGCGAGCATGGTTAGTAATGCAACCTACAGTTCAGTATCTGTAATTTAAATGTCACCCGGTTTAAGGAGCAAGTATATCGTGCATCTTATCAAGGTTCACCATCACCGTGGTAATGTAAAGGCCATGGGTGTTCGGGAATGAAACCTTCATATTAAGTCGCGCGTTTAGAGGTAATGTAATCTTGCCCTGGTGTTTCCTTGTTCAAGAGCTATATAAAGTTCCTAATTCATACTGTGTTCTGTTCATTGTGGCATAATCTTTGTTTCATGCAACCCATAGTTTTACATCCTTGCAGACAAGCAATCAATTACTCTTCCCAATCGAAGTTAGGGTTATTTTTCAAATGATCTCAATGTTAATATATAGAGTTCTTGGATCACATTTTTCTTTCAATTCCGATGTTGCTTTTTACATATTTAGTCATTAGTTGCACTTGGCACTTTCAAATGTGTGTCTGCTCACCCATATGTACAGTTTTTAAATCACATGGTGCTTTCAAAGTTCACATCAATTGTAAAACAATTGTTACTTTCGTATCGCACTGTCGCTCGTTATCATGGTGCCACCCCCCTTATAGCACCGTACTCACCTGACTTGGAGAGTTCCTTGGCCCATACAGGACCGCCTCGCGCGAGGCCCATGGCGACCCGCGTCTCCTCCCTGGCTTTGTGCACGGGCGCTGCCACCTTGCGCACTTCGCGCATGCACAGGAGACGAGTAGCCGGTTCCCACGCATGCACCGTTCATTCTGCTTGTTGCGGTTGCCATGGTAGCCAAGGGGAACCTGCAGAGCCTCGTTTTGAGCCAAAAGCAATATTAGGAAAGTAGATGTTGTAAACCATGCGTCACACCCTTGTTATCTGAAACTTGCCCTCTGTCTTCCTGTTTGCCAGCCTGCCTGTTGCTCCTCTTGGCGGCCCCCTCTGGCTCTGCTCCTTGCTTCTTCTTGCAGGCCTCTTCCTACTTCCTTACTCTGTACTTAACTGGGGCACCCACGCCAGTGCTTGCACTGTTCCGGCACCACATTCATATCATGGGTGGTCCTTCAGGTGCTGGGAGAGTCTCCATCCTCAATGGGGCTCGAGGTGGGCTTCCGGACCATACCGCATCAGGACGGTGGAGCGCTGGAGCCGAGGGTAACCTGGATCACAGAAGATCAGGACACACAGGTATTCAGGATTCCCGGGGGGCGCACCTTGACAGATTGCAACGTCTCGCTGAAAGTGAAGAGCCAGACATGGAGACGCTGCAGGAACTCCATAATGAATTACAGGCTGTACGCATTGGCTTGAGCCGTACCATATGTTTATTCCAACAGTCCTCTATTAGATGAGTTTTCAGTATTCAAAAACTCCTTTTGGGTTGTGTAACGCCCCCGCAGTGTTCCAGAGATTTATGCAGTCCATCTTTTCTGATCTCATTGGTTTCTCGATATGCATGTACTTGGACGTTATTCTTATCTTCTCTACTGATCTGGCTACCCACATCACCCAAGTCCAAGAGGTGCTTCGTCGTCTTCAAGAGAACCACCTGTATGCCAAGCTGGAAAAATGCCAGTTCCATATGACACAAATGCAGTTCCTGGGGTACGTGATTAGTCCCAAAGGAATACATATGGATCCCAGGAAGGTTCCAAGCCATTCCTCCCACTACCTCAAGTCTCTGCAGCGTTTCCTGGGTTTTGCTAACTACTACTGGTGCTGTATTACCAATTTTGCCAGGATGATGCAGACTTGACATATCTCCTGTCTACCAAACGACCCTTTCAGTGGAATGGGAAGGTTTTTCTCTCCTTGTGGAAGGCTTTTACCTCAGCTTCCATCTTATAACACCCTGACAATTCATTTCCATTCATCGTGGAAGCTGACAAAAAAAACGTTGGCAAGCAAATGTAATTACTCCTTAATTGAGAAAGTGCTACTTGCCATCAAAACCGCCTTTGAAGAATGGAGACAGCATCTCCTATGGGGGTCTCCACAAAGTGGAAGTCAGAACTGACCCCGGAATCTACAGTATATACACGCTGAGCAGTGTAAGAACAGTAGGCAGGCACAATGGGTCTTCTTCTTCCTACAGTATGAATTTTTAGGTACTTATATTCCTGGGACACAGAAAGAAAAGGCTGATGCACTATCCCGTTCTTTGATTGAAGTTGAAGAAAGAAAGATTGCCGGATTTGTGCTGGCACCTGTGAAGCATTTTCTTGCCGCTGTCCAACCTTTGTTGGACAGGGGCTGAACAGCCACGGCTCATGATCTATGGATCCCCGAATTACTGCTTTCCATTGATGCCTTGATGAGAGATGGTATGTTCTTTCACAGCAAACGATTGTACATTCCAATACGTGAATTGCAGCAACTCGTAATGTCGCAGATGCATGACTCCAAGGGAGCAAGACACAGAGGTGTGAGAGCTACTGTGGAATTGATCCAACACCAATTCTGGTTGCCAGACTTATGGCATCAGATTAAAGAATACGAGCTGTCTTGTTCCATCTGTGCCCAGGTGAAATCAGTCCATAAACAGCCCATACGACCTTTGCAGCCCTTGGAAGTCCCTCCTCGTCCTTGTCATACTATTTCGTTGAACTTCATTGTTGACTTGCCTTTGTTCACTGGTACACTTGCGTTTTTGTCTAGGTTGACTACTATAAAATGGCCCACGTTGTGCCATTGCCAGGAATTCCAACAGCCATACTCATGGCTAAGTCTTTTTTCAGCACATTTTCCGTTTGCATGGGCTTCCCAAGAAGATAATTTCTGATCGAGGTACTCAATTCACGTCGCGTTTCTGGACTTCATCATTGGGATCACTACGGTCTTCAGTTCTGGTTATTACCCCCAAACCAACGGTCAGACAGAACGCACTACCCAGACCCTGGAACAGTACCTAAAATGCTACACATGTGGTATGCAGACCGATTGGACTACTTTTCTATCGATAGCTGAGGTGGACTATAACAACACTGTCCACACTGCAACTTGGGTTAGCCCCTATTTCTGCTGTATGGGATTTCAGGTCTTGCCTACTCTTGCGGTGAATCCCTGCTCAGTGGTGTCCAGTAACAACTTCGTCCATCAACTGCAAGACGTTCATCGGACGGTGTCAGGGCATCTCGCTTCCACAAAAGCTTTGTACAAAACGGCCTCTGATAAACGACATTCGGTGGATCCTGCCTATGTGCCAGGGGACTTGGTTTGGCTTTCAACAAAGAACCTGCCTTTGCGGAGCATTCCACAGAAACTGGCTTCCCTTTTTGTTGGCCCATTTCAGATTACACAGAGGATCTCTGCAGTTGGCTTTTGTCTTGCATTATCTAGCTCTTGGAAGATACACCCTGTCCTTCACGTATTCCTGGTGAAACAGCATCATCCGGATCACTTTCATCGGCCTTGTCCTCGCCCTGCTCCGGTTTTATTGGCTGGTTCTCCGGAATATGAAGTGGAAGACATTTGTGATTCCCACATTTGACGTGGTTGCTAATATTTTCTGATCTCCTGGAAGGCATATGCTGCTTGTGGGAACCCGCCTCTGGTGTCCACACCCCTCGGTTGATTCAATGCTTCTTCCTGCGTTGCCCTTTGAAATCCAACACTCCACCAGTCTTTGGGTGGATGGCATGTCATGGCACCATCCCCCCTAACAGCCCCATACTCACCCAAGTTGGAGAGTTCCTTGGTCGCATACAGCACTGTCTCCCAGGAGGCCCATGGTGACCCGCGTCTCCTCCCCGGCTTTGTTTCATGGGTGCTGCCATCTTGTGCACTTCGTGCATGCGCGTGAGACCAGTAGCCAGTTTCCGCGCACGCGTCGTTCATGCTGCTCGTTGCAGTTGCCATGGCAGCCAAGGGGAAGCTGCCGAACCTCGTTTTGAGACAAAAGCAATATTAGGTATGGAGACGCTGCAAAACACGAGTCACACCTTTCACTGCGTGTGGATTACTGACACTGTGTTTCCCGTTCCCTTGTTATCTGGAACTTTCCCTCTGTCTTCCTGTTTTCCAGACTGCCTGTTACTCCTCTTGGCTCCTTGCTTCGTCTTTCTGGCCTCTTCCTGAGTCCTTACTCTGTACTTACTGGGGCACTCACGACCAGTGCTTGCACTGTTCTGGCACCACCTTAATACCGGGTATGCAGTGATAAAATCGCAGCATAAATGTTGCCTGTACAATAAATTTCGTCAAAAATGCAGTGGCTTGACCCATTAAAGGTGTACTTCATTACACCATTTAAGGGGGGCAGGAGTTGCGGGGGTGTCCCCTGCTCCCCTTAAATGGTATAATGGATCCAAGGGTTGCAGGGGTGTCCCCTGCATCCTTTACATGGATTGTGGCTGCAAAACCGCATCATTTTTGCTGTGATTTTAACACATGGAACCTAATGTCCTGCGTGTTCCTTCCTGTGGTGCTGGGAGAGGGCTCTCGGCTTCTGGCTGAGTCTCCATTCTCAGACCAGGTGTCAGGGATGGGCTTCCAGATCATACTGCCTCAGGACCTTGAAACGCTGTAACCAAGGGTAACCTGGATCACAGAATATCCAGACACACAGGTATTCAGGATTCCCAGGCGGGCGCACCTTGACATTTGTGTGATCAACCATTAGAGAGACTGCATTTTCAGTGGTTCATGCTGATAAACAGTATTCATTTACAAATAACATTGAAAGTTTACTTTTTCATTTATCGCGTTCGGTGTCATAGAGTCCAATGCTCAATCCAGAACAGTACTCTCTGGTACAGTCTTAATGCTAGATCATCATACTGTCCTCTTTTTGTCACAACCTCCATTACTTGGAAGAAATCAGAGAAATATCATGTCTTTTTTCAATCCAGTGTCGATCCACTGCTAAGTTGGTGTTACGTGTCCGGATGCATGATCGTTGTTCATTCCATCTTAGTTTACATTGCCTTGATGACTGGCCAACATAATATATCACACCGGGACAGCTATATAAAAATGTTTGTGTCCCGTGGCAAACCTGTGTATCTTCATTTTCTCTCCCAATATCGAGTGGTGTATTACATTGCCCTTAGTTGCAAACCCGCAGTTTGAGCAATGCAGACATGGGAACGTGCCTGTGTTTTGGTCTATGGTAATCTTTTAGTGGGTCTAGTCTTTACAAAATGACCTTTGGGGTTAGTGCTCTGCCTATATGCTAAAACAGGAAATTCCCGAAATAGGTGTCCTACACGTGAATCACAAGTTAATGTTCTCCAATTCATTTGAATCACAAATTTGATTTCTCTACTTAGTGTTCAGTATTTAGAAACATATAGCAGCCCAGGGGCTTGTCTCGCTTTAGGTTGTTCCAAAAGGATATTGGTTGGTTGGATATCTGGTAGCTGTTACTTGGATGCACTGATCTCCTCTGTTTTGTATCCTTGGAATAGGAATTTACTTTCCATAATTGAGATTTGGTTATCATAATCTTGTGGGCTGCTCACTATTCTTCTTACACGTAGCATCTAATCAGACTCGGCTGATGAAAACTGTGATGATGTAACAAGTTGTTTCTGTATGTCTCCTTTCGGAAAATGTTGGTGCAATACTGGTTATCAATTGCTGTTATTTCTACAACCAGAAAATGGATCTTGGTGCCTGATGTTTCACTAGTGAATTGTATTCTTGTGTCTATGGTGTTAAGATAATGAGAAACCCTTCAAGGCTTTCGGTTGTACCTCCCGCACTCCAAAGATGTCATCCATGAAACTCACCCAGAACTTCAAGTAGTTCCGCCAGATTGGATGATCAAGTATGTGATCTCATTCAATTTTGTGCATAAAGCAATTAGCATAGGCGGGAGCCATGGTTGCCGCCATTGAGGTACCAGAGATCTGGAGCTAGAACTGATCTTTATATTGGAATTAGGAATTCTCTATAATAGAATTATAATGCATTCCTTTGAGGCTTTTATATTTTCTTCATTAAGGAGGAACTATTTTATTACTTCCATTCTAAAATCATGTGGGTTCACTGTGTACAGGCTTGTAACGTCTACAGTAAACATTATATTTTCCGGTGAATATGTAACCTGTCTGAACTGTTGTAAAAAATGTGTAGTCTCATGGATGTATGGTTAGTCTTCTGAATCAGAGGCTGCAGAAAATAATGTATTTACGCAATGGTTTCAACATGGCTGCCACTATGGCCCTGACAGGTGGGTCAGTGGGGTGTTTGTGGTTTTTGGGTAGCATGTAGAAGTTAGGCACTCTAGGGTGGGTAAATCCAAGAAATGTCTGGTGCAGTTGTTAATCCACTCTAGTTATTGTGCTTTGTTGAGAATCTCTGTCAAATTGTTCATTATGAATATCATTATCAAAATGAGAGTATATCATTGTATCACTGAGTTGTCTCAGGCATTCATTGTCGTTGTCAGTAGTATTCATTATGACGAGGGCCCCACCCTTGTCAGCTGAGCATATGGTGAGGTCTTTGTCATTGTAAATACTCCTTAGGAGGTTAAGTTCACATGGTCTCAAATTGTTACATTTGGGACGTTTGTAAGTAATCTTTCACAGGTTCTTCAGAACCTGTTTATGAAAAATGTCAACTGATGGAACACTAATGGGTGGCATACACTTGCTCTTTCCTTTAAAATCTTGCATGTCCTCCTGTGTGTTGGAATCTATCTGGTCTCCCTAGTCTTCTATTTTATCAATGAATACCTTAAGCTTCAGCTTCTGTATAAAAATAAATAATTCAACCTTGGTGTCAAATAGAGTGGTGCTGTATATCGGTACGAAATGTAGACCCTTTTGTAAGGTACTAGTTTCTGATGGAGTTAGAATTCTTTTAGACATGGTAATAGCCATGTTTTCTTCGGTTGTCTGGTCAAACTTCCTCCTCCCCTTAGGTTTCCTGTCCCCCTACTTGTTCTCTTCCTTCCCTTGCTCTACTATGATAGCATTTTCTCTACTTCTCTGTGTGATCTGTTCCCCTATTAAGTGTCTCAGGTTCACTCATTGGCTCTGAGTCTGAACTAGACTAGATGCTGTGGTTGCAATACCTTGTTTAAATGTTCTCTGTACTGGTCTTCGCTTGTCAATCCAAGTGTAGACTGCATCATTTAGATAATCATACGTATTGTATTTAAAATATCTTAATTTCTTTGTTTCTAATTTTGAGTTATAACCCTCTAGTCTTTGATTAATGTGAGGATTGTGAAATTGAGTAACAGCATCTGTAGCTCTGATTGAGTGACGTTTGATTTCCCAGAAGAGACTTTAGGATTTTGTTTTGTAATTTATACTGTAGTGCCTAGAGAAATATCTTTGTGTTCTGGTTACTGTTCTGATTACTGTTCAGAAACACTATTAAGAAATTTAGAGACAGATATATGTACACAATGTTGGTTGTTAATGTAGTAGACACAAGAGTTAGGCCAATGGGATTTTACATAAGACAGAAAAATCAGGGGTCATCTGTAGGAAATGAATACTAATGCAGTTCAACGTACCAGCAAGGATCATTGGTAAGAACGTAAATGGCACCTTGGTGAGTGGAACTGGTGAGGTTAGAGAGGAATGAGCTGTAATTGCCTCATTGAAGCTCATAGTAGTACATTTCAAGCCATCTTTTTCTGTATGATAGTAACGGCAACTCAAGGCAGCTTCTGCAGACAATCACAAACTCAGCACGCGAGGTACTGCTGCAGGTCTAACCATTCTTTATACTCTAGAGTAGAGGGGTGATTCACAGTGAAGACTGAGGAAATGCAAAGAAGGGATACATCTGCATAACTAATATGTGGTTTCAAAGCCACTGCATCAACCTGATCGAGTATTGCGGTGAAAAAAACATAAGCAGGATTTACCCACTTTATTGTGCATTAGGTAAAAATGGCAAACCATTGGAAGTATTTATTTTTTAATGGAGTTTTATAAGGCACCAGCTGTGAGCACAGTTGCTTTGTAGTGTGAATGTCGTGGTGAGATAGCGATGAAGGAAAAATCTGAAAAGGGCACGTAAACTCTAGCCTCTGGACCAGAGTATTACAATTGCATAGAACAACAGAAAAAGATTGTCCAGAGAAACAAATCAATTTGAAAAAATGTGTATCAAAATTTATTGAAGGTGATACCAACAATTTATAGAGATATACCCTACAGGGATGTGATCTTTTGCACTTTTCCTTCTGATCCACCCTGACAATAGATTATTTATTAATTAATTCTACTGATTATGAATATACAAATTATGTCTGTTTGATGGGGACTAGTCATTAATTCCTTCTCCCCACAGGTTTTTAGCATGATTCCTTTGTCTTTTAAGCTTTTGGATGTATGTCACGGTATGTTGAGTTGGGTTTGAATGAGTGCACTATGAATGGCAAGTATGTGTGACAATGTTTTAGCCAATTTTAGGCATAGGGTTGCTGCTGTTTTGCTGTATTAAAGTGATCAGTGTTTAATTATTTGTGATTGACTCACCATTGTTTAAATTGTTGGTATCACCTTCAATAAATTTTGATACACATTTTTTCAAATTGATTTGTTTCTCTGGACAATCTTTTTTTGTTGTTCTATGCAATTGAGGTAGCGATGAAGACCTGAATGCAGTGACAGCAAAGTTTGAGAAAAGTAATGTGGACCAGCTGCATGATGCACTTGGACTCAAAACTTATGTAGAATCAAACACAGTTGTTTAGATGGCGCTGCCAACTTTCAGAAACTTCTCAAGCTCGTCTATTGGTCAATCTTAAAGAGTCTTCATTTATGCCATAGGACAGTTCTTAAAGTGTTGACTAGTCAACAGATCACTGTCACTTGGGAAATAGCATGCCAGCTGTAGGAGGAGGCAGGCAAAAGCAGCCGAGGGCTTGTCATTGAGGGAGACCTTACTGATAAAGCAAAGGAGATCCCTGAGCCAATGCTGGAAGAATGGACACATGGGCCCATTAGCTTAGAAGAGGAGCAAGGAGGCCAGACGAGACCCGGGCAGAGTGCATGAGCTAAAAGGGGAACATCCAGGGGGTTATGTATGGCTAACACAGGGAATGCGTCACATAGTGCCGTCGACATATGAGGAACAGAGGGAAACCTGCCACCGAGCTAAGGACCACAGAGTGTGACATGAACTGCAATTAGTGTTACAGACTCTTGGAACAATCACAAATAAAAGAAGTAGCATTTTTGGTGTGCATTATTTAGCTCAAAAATTCAAACTTATGATGCCCTGGACATGGAATCATTATAAATGCCAAGACACTGTTTGGTTGTGTTCACATGTGCAAAACAATTAATTTAGGCAGAGGTGTACTGGTCTACAGGCATGTCTGGCGATCTCCCCGTGGGCCTGTGTATCATGGACCACTTTTGTGTGGGAAATGTGATTTCTTAAAATTGCCAACACCTATGGAATGACTTGCTCAAATACAAAAAAATACTCAAATTGATACAGCCGATTTCTCTTTTACATCATAAATCTATGTTGAGAGTTTGCTAGAATCCCGAAGGTGCGGTTTCTTGGCCGATCTCTGTTGCATCTTGGCGCCTACCTTCTTTAATGATTACTTAAGCGATATAGATGATTTGTGGTGGAATAGTGACATGGTGCCGGTAAAACTGGGGCATCGGAAGATCCACTGGTTGGGCTTTGCAGACAACATTATCTTATTTTAAAGGACTGCTCAAGGTCTCAGAATGTTTTTTATCCGGTCAAGTGGCACAGCGAGTAGAGCGCTCGCTTTGACATCAGTGGGTAATAATAAGCAGCGCTCAGATACCTGAGGGTTTGTGGCGCTATATAAGTGCCACATTATTGTTATTATTATTATTATTATCTATTCCATGGGCCTCATTCCGACCCAGGCGGTAAGTTACCGCCTGGGTCGTACCTTTACCACCATGGCGTAAACTACGTTTACGCCAATGTGGTTGGCGGACTTACCGCCCCATTCCGAGGTTGGCGGGGCGGTAAGTCCCCAATCCCCATTTACCCTTCCCCATTCCCATTTTTGCCCCATAGGGCATAATGGGAGTGGGGAAGGCGTTAATTACGCCACTGTAAATTACGGTGGCGTAACTAACAACAAGGTCCCTTAGCGCCATGGATTTTAACACCTGCTAAAAGCAGGTGTTAAATCCTCCATGGCGCTAAGGGACCTTGGAATCAGGCGGTAAGGGTCGGCGCTGTTTACGCTGCCGTAAACCCCTTACCGCCTGGGTCCTAATGAGGCCCCATGAGTATTGTATAAGGAGCAACTTGATGGTTAATGGTCCAAAATCGAAGGTGGTTATTTTCTCAAATAACAAGAAAAAAATGTGTTTTTTGGGGGCTGAAAGAGTAGAGCTGGTTTCATCTTTTTATTATCTTGACTATAATCTTACGAACACGTCTTCCATAATTATGTCGAAGATAACCTTAAAAGATAGACTGTCTCCCCTTCTAGCCCACATGAAATGGATAGTAGGAAAACTATGCAGATTCTCTATTCTTCCTTTCCTAAATTTCTACCTTGGTAAGATTGAGCCAACTTTACTGTATGGGTTAGATGTGGCATCTGTAAATGTGAGTTTTTGACTCTCTACAGCGTTCCTTTTGGAAGACCATATTGGGGCTCTCTCTTTCTATTCCTAACCCCATTATATGTCACAAACTGAACATAACTTCACTGAAAGCTTGATATCTGTGGTGTAAACTGTCAACATACTATAAGTTTCTCGCTCCACTGCACAATTCATTGCATACTGATTTGGAACAGAAAATGGTTGAATGCTCGTAACCTTATTTAGGGACAATATGCAAAATTTGTTGGAAAGAATCGGCTCTTGGGAGTCAGAGTTATTATCCATTCCTGATGCGATGAAGCAAAAACTATTTAAGGATGATTGGAGAATGACTGTTGGAGCTTTATCCAATTATTACTCATATTGTGAATACGCCAGGTTCCCCCGCAACAGAGGTCAAATGTCAACTTATCTAAAATGTTTTCCCTGTATGAAGAGTCATAAAATGTATATGAAATTCAAACTGAATCAGCTTCATACAAATGAGAGGATGGAAAATTGGCCCAATATTCAATCTAAGTATGTAGTGTTATCTTGTTCTTTTTGCAACTCGACGACCAGCACTGAAAGCCATAAACACTGGATCCTGGAATGTCGAGCCCTGAATGGGATCAGATCGACCTCTTTTGACAAATAATGAATTTGACTTTACTATCTAAAAAATGTGATGGTTTTAACATATTTTTTTTGCATTAAAGTGAACAGGGTAGCAGGGCGGCGAGGGTGTCCCCCACACCCTTGTAACCTATAATGTCAGCAGGAGTTGCATGGGTGCCCCCACACCATTTTGCATACATTTTTTTAAAAAAGGGACCCTGCAGTGCTGGTTCCTGATCACGGAAGGGAATAGGAGCAGTTGTAGCAGTGGCACGGCGAGTCGGTGGGACACAGCAGAATGTGCCGCGGACAGGTAAGTAAGGGCGTGGGATCAGGCTATTTGAAATGGCTGCAGGAGGAAATACTGAATGTTATTTGTTCGAACAAATCAAATTTGGTTATTTCTTCCTCATCGTTTCGGATGTGGACAATCCACCCAAATTCATATGGAATAGGAAAGCCTAGCATGCCAAGACCAAAGTGGGGTCCTTGCTTAGCCTACCCACAGAGGCAGGAAAAGAAATCTGCAAGTCTGATCCTGCAGTGTCTTATGTTTGCTATAGGCAATGTTATGACTCCCTCTCACTGTGAGGATTGTGTATCTCTTTGAAGGCATTTTGGTGCTTTATATTTATAAGTGTAGCGGATCCGACATACTGTCTGTACTGAAACACAATGCCTATCGGTCATCCATTGTTTCACTTTCTCTAAGGGACAGATTACATCACAATTTTGTCACGGTAACCTACATTTATCATCATCATTCTCTGTCATCAGCTATTGCAATTTTTGGCAGGGTTTGCCACAGATCTCTCTGAGCTCACTTTAAATTCTATAACCAGCACTAGCCGACACTTTCAATCTGCCTTCCACTCCCATTAACAAGCAACAGCTGCAATTCGGTACCAGAGCCTCTACAACTCCCCTCTGCTCTGCTTTGCTTTTTACCAGCGTGAAGTGGCCTCTGGACAGTTTTAAGTACTGCATCAACACACTAAGATTGATGCTACCTACCTTTCTGCTCCTTTTACCCTGTCTCCCAGTCTCCCTCCTTTGAGAGCCTGTGGGTATTCTCCCAAGTAGATCTCAGGAATCCCTTATTCCGGTGGCCAGGGAAGGGCTGGCGCTCTCAGATCCCAATCATGAGGGTGGATGAGCGAGGGAGGATCACCTGGGTCGGGAAGCCCGGGGTTATGCTCAGGTGAATGCCCCAGGTGAGACACGGTACTATACCGGAGAAAGGGACGAGGAAGACGAGGCCCTCGATGCTTTTTATGGGCTGTATCAATTTGTCCTCCCTTCCACCCAATGAACCTCCTTTTGAGAATCCACCATCCCCTCTGCATCTGGTAAATCCATTAGACAACCTGTTGCACTTAGAAACCGCATTCCCCAGAATCCCTGTTTCCCTGTTTCCTACCTGAATACTCCCAGTCATTCTTCCTCACGTCCCTTTGATTATTCTTTCCCGAAACCCCAGTTTACTGCTTTGACATCACACTACCATTCCCACAATTCCCCCTGTTCAGGCCACGATAAAAACTCTGGTCATTTTAGTTCATTCCACAACTCCTA
Source organism: Ambystoma mexicanum (assembly GCF_040938575.1). Lineage (NCBI taxonomy): Eukaryota > Metazoa > Chordata > Amphibia > Caudata > Ambystomatidae > Ambystoma > Ambystoma mexicanum. The sequence continues at coordinate 63,186,568 of NC_090928.1, forward strand.
CCAATCTCACTCTTCCGAATTTACCCAACCCCCAAGTACAAGGGTTATAATTCCATGTAACACCTTTTCCCCTTCCGACTCTGTAGGATACTTGGGACCTCTACCACCTTCCTTTTCCAACACAAACACCTTCCCATACAGTGAAAAACAACCGACTAATTCAAAAATGTTTTACCTGACATCTCCCAACTCAAGGGTCAGGCAAAGACAGGCAATTGACCAGCATCACACACACCTGATTGCCCTTTCCTTTCCCCACAAGGATAAAAGGTGGAGCACAAGAGCATATGAAGAGCAAGATAGACCGCACGCCGTGAGAGCTATCTCAGCACAGCAGTTCAAGAGGAGGAGAAAGATGGCGCATACCGAGAGGGTGACAAGGAGGGAAGCGACCTTGCCCTTTCCGACCAAGGCCTGTGAAGCCTCTGCAGAAGGAATCGTAAGACTGCAAGCAATAGCCAGCGTGTGCTGCAGCAGATGTCAGCGGTACACGAGACCCTCCTCAGTTGATAACCCAGCCGGGGGGAGAGATGCTTGTCTCTGTGGTACTAACCTTGACTCCAAAGAGAAAGAAAGCCAAGCAGTTCATCACAGCCGGTGAGTTGCGGTGAGAGTCGATAAAAAACCGAACTGTGTTGAACAAAATGTAACAAACAGCTAATTGAACTTTGAAAGCATAAAGAGGGATCGATGAACACTAAATATCGGTAAACCCTATTGTCTAATATAACCTCTCTACTGTAGGAGGGATTAAGGCAAAAGCCATATCTATCTTACTCCCCTGGGACTTATTAAGTCCAAAGGGAGTAAGATACTCTACTGTTTTCCAAATAATGCTATTATCGATTTCAGTTGATGCCTGGGTTGTCTCAACCACTCTCCCCTCACTCTTGCACTCTCATTCCTCTCCCTGATCTTACATCTTCTTATTCTTCTATCCCTTTCTTCCTCCTACTCTCATCGTCCTACTCTCCCATCATTCACTCTCACCACCCTCTCTCTCCTTGCTCCTCTCTTTCTTTCTCTGCTTGCACCTCTTCACTCACTGTCCCTCTTATCGTCTCACACTTCTTTCCCCTCTATCTCTATTACTTACCTTCTCCACCATCTACTCTCTCTGCCCCAATCTTCCCCTTCTTACAACTCCTCCTCCCCAGTCTCTATACCTTTCACAACCATTTTCCCCTGCCGCTCCCCTTTGGCTCTCTCGCTAACGTCCATCCTTCTATTATACTGAAATGGAATGGAATGGAATGGAAAAGGCATTTATAGAGCGCATATCCTAAGATCCAAGAAAAAAGATGCATTTGGACGCAGTTGGTATTTAATGATGTACAGTCAGCAGTAGTGTCCCAGACTACTGAAAAAGGTGGGTTTTAAGCTTTTTCCTAAACACCTCCAGTGATTCCACTCTCCTTAATTCAAATGGAAGGTTATTCCAAAGCTCCAGAGCCTTGCATGAGAAACATCTGTCCCCATAGCGAACTAATTAAGAGGATTGAACCTCAAGTAAGCACCCTTCTGAGGACCTGGTTGATAGGGAACAATTTTAGCTGAAAGGTAGGCTGGCGTGAAACCATTAATGCATTTAAAAACAAGACACAGGGTTTTAAACAAAATACCCTACTGTAGAGGGAGCCAATAAATATTCCTGTGAAGGTGTAAAATGTATGCCCTCCTTGGCAGTGAGAAGATGAGTCTCACTGTAGAGTGTTGAGTAACCTGCAATCAATGAGCCTGGTATTTGGGAATACCCAGGAGAAAGGAATTTCAGTAGTTGAGCCTTCAATTAACAAGGGCACGGACCACTGAGCACCAATGTTTGTCCAGAATAAGAGGCAGTACTTGATACTTCATAGTAAACTGTTTTAATAATCTGATTAATCTGGCCATTGCACTTCATGTTAACTTGCCAGATACAGCCAAGATTCTTGACTTTTTGCAAATAGTCTGTCTGCACTTTAAAAAGGGGAGGACAAGGGATTGGCATAAGATTGGCTAATTTGATTTTTGGACCAAATACGATAATATCTGTTTTAGACGGGTTAAACTGCAGCTTATTCTCCAGTATCCAGGTTTTGATTGCCTCAGCACATTGCAAAACGCGGGCTGTTGGATCCGCCATACAAAGGTTTGTGTATCATCAGCATATAAATGATATTGTAGATTACATTTTGAAAAGAGGTTCAAAAGCGGGTGAAAGTACACATTAAAAAGCAGGTGGGACAAGGAGGATCAAAGAGGCACTCCACACACCACTGACCGAAGGTCAGAAAGAAATTGGCCCAATTTGACCTGTTGTTTTTGGTCTGACAGTAAAGATAAAAACCATCCCAGAGTCCCCTCAGATTCATGAGCTACTGTGGAGAGTCTGGAAATGATGGTCTTAAAATTGACCCTGCCAAAGGCTGCCGACGGGTTCAAAATAACAAACATACTAATGTCGCCCTCATCGGCAGCCCTCAAGATATCATCCCACACTGTGGCCAGAGAGGATTCTGTCCCATGGCCGGGTGTGAACCCTGACTGATATGTATCCAGAATGGCATGCTCTTCCACAAAGCCCTGGAGCTGTTTTGTCACTATCTTCTCCAGAATGTTTGCAGGCCAAAGTAGGCCAGCAATTGGAGGATAATTAGGTAGGATTTTGTGGTCCAAAGATTTCTTTTTTAAAGAATGGGGTAAGGTAAGAGTTTTTTTAGCTCAGATGCACACTTCCTTGACTCAATGAGGCACTTACTAGAGAGTGGACAATCTCACTTAAGGCAGGTATATGCCGTTTAGCCAGATATGCCAGAATGGGATCCTAAATAAGGTTTGTAGGTTTAAGTTTTTCTATAAGTGATACAACTGTTTGCAAACTAACAGGAGAAAAAGAGAAGGTGACAGACAAGGGTTTTGCATCCAAGTGAGTTTCCACATTAGTAGTCCTTTCCTGACTATGTGGTGACTGAGAGTCGATATTCATACGAATTTTCATTGATTTTATCTGAAAAAGAGAAATGTTATTCATTAGCCATTTGAGGCGATGGGGGAAGGTTCTAGGTAGCACAAGAGGACCAGACACAATTTCTGCTAGTGGAAGACAGGGTTTTTGATCTATTTTCTGCCAGAGTGATTTTTTTCTGTGTATAACCAGAATTTGCAGCAAGAATGTATTGCTTATAAGTTTTCAAGGCAAACTTGGCAGTTAGCCGATCTGTAGGGTCTCTAGATTAAGCCATAGTTGTTCTCCTTTTCAATAGTTTATTTGGATATTTTTAATGATTGAGGGGTTATGTTTATTCCTCTTTCCTTCTTTGGAGTATTCAATAGCAGCAATTTTGTCACCAGGTATTTTTAAGCCATCCTTAATGTTACCATAGAGTTCTACATATTTGAGATCAGGCTGTACAAGGTTGACAATAATCAATAGCTGTTCACTAGGTGATAAGGTCCAATTTCTTCTTTTGCGCAATGGCTGTGGTTTAGTGACGAAGCTACTGCCAACAGATGGGGCAGAGAGTGCCATGGAAAATGTAACTAATACTGTCTCCGTCTCTTTACTCTCACCTTACCCCTCACCTTCATGCTCTAGGTTCTCCTTTTCTTCTCGTACCCCTTAAACTCCTACTCCACTGACACTCATTCTCACAATCACTGCTCTATTCGGTGCCACTCTCTCACACACAATACCTCACCTGCACTTCTATCCAACTTCTCCACAGTACCTTCAGGACTCTCTGGTCAGCCTTCTGTCCTTCTCCTGGTTCCTGGGTCTCAGGGTCCACCTCATTACCCCCTGAACCCACTCAAACACCACATGCTCAGTAAAAAGAAAAAAATAAATGAAAACAAATATTGATATCTTCATTTTTAACAAGGATTTGTATGAACGCAAATGTGGCCTACATAATTTACAAAACCCCATTTAGACAGATACAGTCACAATTCACATGGAACACCAGCAGCCATCAATGTTTTGTTCTGCCATAATTGGCAGACACAGGTATATGAAGGGCTGGCATAATGGGGCAGTGAAGCCATTGAATCTTTACCATCAGAAAAGTAGCTAGTCAGCAGAACAAGATGTTTCCTTAAGAAATATGAGGAATGCATAAGCCTGTGCTATGAATGGTTTTGAGAAGGCAGATAGCAGCTCTTACCCGGTATCCCACCGAGAGCAAGCAAACTGGGAGTCCAGGAGTTGGAAGGATAGACATGTTACTAGATAGGCCGAGCAGTAGGTGTACTATCTTGAGACGCTTATGAGATAGCAATATTTCCAATGACAAGAATACTGTGAGAATTGTAGTGTAAGCATTCCCTATTGAAATCCATATTGCTCTATTGTGAAAACCCATAAACAAGTGTGTGCGAGGAGGGGTCGAATTTCTCGATCAGGGATGCTCTGCACAATTTTTCCTGCACTGTGATTAAATGAAGCTGACTCCACTACAGTTGGTCTCAAATTTGCACTGTTGTTTTCAAACCTATTTCGGGAGACATGCATAATTGCAGACACATTATTTCACTAATGGCATCATACTATGGGGCTGGTAGAGCAATTATAGTTTCATGATATGGGAAGATACGTGTGTTAAATTGGATTGTTGTTTTGACTATCCCAATCTGTTTTTCAATTTTCTATTGGGTATTTCTATTTATTTTGTATTTTTTGTATTTACATAGCAGTTATCACCAAAGCACTCACAATAATATATAACTGTAACATAATTAAATGAAGCAATAGTACATGTTAAATTCTATTGTGAGGAAGAAAGAAAGTACCGTTTTAAATGACTGCAGAAAGAATAAAAATAGGTATATGACCAGACAGAGGGCAGAAGAGAATTCCAAAATGAAGGTGCAGAAAGAGAGGAAGCACAATTGAGCACAGAGAGGATACTAGACAGATAGTAGAAATTGTGATTGTGACTCCACAGAGTGAGTGGGCTGGTACCAAGTGATACGAGTTGAAAGATATAGAGGAGCCAATGCATACAGACATTTGAATACAGTACAAAGAAAATAAAATTTGAGATGAGAATCAAAAGATAACCATTGTAGAGAATAAATAGCATTAGATATAAGATTATGAGGGGAAAGTTGGTATATAAGACAGATCTAAGAATTAAAAATAGAGTGTATAGGAGCAAGTTGACAAGAGGACAGACCTAGGGCAAGGGTGGAGCAATAATCAATGTGTAAGAGAATAATGCTAGAAACCAAAGGTTTGTCAGCGCTGAAAGCACAGAATGATAGGGCCTTATCAATATTAAATAGATGGAAATGGCATGATCGTGCAACCAATGAGATATGATGGGCATATGAAAGGGAAAAATTAAGTATAACGCCAATATTGCGACCTGAGTTAGTAGGAAGAAAATGATATGGAGAGAAGAAATATAGTGGGTGGAGGAATAGAAGGAGGAACTTGAGAAAAAGAAAAGAACAAGATTTCTGTTTTAGCAGAGTTAGAACTCATCCAATATTCAATAGATGAAAGATTATAATGCACATAATCCAAAAAGGACGAAAATGAAAAAAGGATTTTGGAGTCATCTAGATAAAAAATTCTAAGAACAGTGAAAGAAGGAAATACATGTTGAGAGAATAATAGTATATAATGTTAAAAGAAGAGATGAAAGGGCTGAGCCCTGAGGAATGCCAAACTGTAGAGGATGAAAAGTAAAAGAGTGAACAGCCCAAGAAACAGAATAAGTACGACTAGAGAGATAGGAAAGAAACCGATTGTGAGCATGGCCAGAATTGATTCGTGCAGTACCAATTTTAAGTGTCTCATGTTCGAGATGGGATTAATAATAAAGATCTCAGACCAAATAACCAGACAGGCTGAAAGAATATGGCAAAGAACTACTTGATTGTCAATTTAATAAAGCAGGTTAAACTGGCAGACATTGAACTGATGCATGCACACTCAGACACAAACTTGATTCCACAGATGTTTTATACCCCTATGATGTCATTCTACGTGGCAAACTGTAAAATGTATTGACAGAAGGGGTTGGTTAGGGGAACATATCTACTTACAGAATACATATGGGTTAGTACACCATTGGCTGTCTCCTATCTGTAAGACATGCCTTGGAATACCTCTACATTTTTATTTATGTTATTTATTTATTTTATTTGTTACACACCCAGACCCTCGGGTGTCACGGCGTGGTTATAAGACAGCTTAGTAATTAATAAAAGTCAACATTACATTAGTTACATTACATGAACAATTTGCAAATATTCACAACAAATATACAATGGAACGGGATCCTATCTTAAGGTGCTAATATTGGTTAAATAACCAGGTTTTTAACAGTTTCTTATAGACCTTGAAGGAGGATTCTTTTTTGATATTAATGGGTAGGGTGTTCCAATGTATGGGGGCGAGAGTGGTGAAGTTGCTACCCCCTGCTCTGGTGGTTTAAAATCGAGGGGGGGTCCAGGAGGAGTTTGTCATTGGATCTAAGTGATCTCTTGTCAACTTTGGGGTGTAGAGTATTGTTCAGATAGATAGGTGCTTTTTTGGTAAGGCATTTGTATGTGATGCATAATGTTTTTAAGATAATTCTGGCTTTGATGGGGTGCCAGTGGGCGTCTTTCCTACTCTGGAGATATGGTCTGATTTTTTTATGCCTATATCTGCCCTCAGAACTTTATTTTGCAAGAGTTGCATTTTGGTCAGGTTAGTGTTGGAAGTGCCTAGTAGTAATACATTACAATAGTCCAATTTCGATAGGACCAGTGCTCTGGCTAGGGTGAGGCAGTTTGCTGTGTCAGAAATTGTCAGCTGAGCGCAATTAATTTGGAGGTGTAAGCCGTGGAAGAGGCGAGCGCGTTGATCTGTTTAGTCATAGTCAGGCTGGCGTCTATGTACACGCCCAATGTTTTGACTTGATTCAACACCGGAATATTGGTGCCATCGATTTTGACGGTTGAGTATTATGGGTGAAGGGTTGCTATTTTGGCTGGAGATCCTACGATGAGGACTTCTGTCTTCTCATTGTTAAGACATAGGCTGTTTAGCGCCATCCAGTTTTGTATGATGACGTAGATTTTATTGATTGTTACGGTGTCCTGGTCATAGTTCCCTGTAAGAGGTATAAGGATCTGGGTGTCATCCACAAAATTAGTGTATATGACACCCATATTGTCTAGTGCTGAGAACAAGAGTTTGGTATATGCGTTATACAGCGTGGGAGAGAGGCAAGAGCCTTGGGGCACTATTATGGGGACTGGGACGGGGTTGGCAGCTTCTTTGTCTATGGACACTCTGGAGGTGTGGTCGGTTAAGAAGGATTTCACCCAAGCAGTGGCTTCAACAGAGAAGTTAAACTTGCGGGCAAGAGAGTTGCAGAGTTTGTCATGGTCCACCAGGTCGAACTCGGCTGAGAGATCCAACAGCAGGAGAATGCAGAGTTTCCCAGAATCTCTGATGGCATCCATCTGGATTTTGAGGTCCAAGAGAGCTGTTTCAGTGCTGTGGTTGGGCCTGAAACCTGATTGTCTGGTACCGAGGTAAATACGTATAATACTGATTAGAGCAGACAAAATGACAACGGATTGGACCACGCAACATTGTATAGCAGATTGCCCCATAGGCCCACTGATTGGTTGACATCCCCACTCAACCTTGGACTTTCAGCTCGGCTAGCAGCACGTACGCGAAATGAAACCCAGTTGCTTTATTCACATGAGATTACCCCTCACTTTCCCAATTAGTCCATCATCTCTCATCAGTTCGGCCATGAGCCAAAGCTTTCTTGTCTGTAGTTGATTGACCTTGTAGCCTGCTCTCTGTTCTGGGACATTCAAGGGAGTGCAAGAACATCACTATCCTCATCCAAAGCTTAATGAATAGCCCTTGTTTTCGACTTCTGAATCACGTGTGAAGAGGCCATTCATTTGTAAATTTTCAACCTCTTATTTACTGCTATTTAATTCAATTATGTTAGGTGTCATTGATGCTTTTGGCCTCTAGAGACTTGCTCACTCCACCTTGTATAGACTTTATACAAGTTTCATTTTTAAATACTTGGTTCTTGTGAATGTTTTCTTCTTGTTTAATCTAAGGGAACTATGTCTCCTGCCCATGACTTATCTGTCTGCCTTCCTTTGTGCTTTACAGCTAATCCTTAAAAATAGCATCCTTGATCCCAGGCCAATATAGACTCCTCTTTATTTTGCACACAAAGCTGTTTTCCAATGTCTCCTGACTCTGCACCCCTGGTCTGTCTCTGAGGTAGCTGTATTGAATCTTTACACAAGCCAACGTCTATTTTCCTATAATGGTCATCCTTGCCACATTATATTTTCCTCTATAGCAAGCTTCTATATGTATCATCTGCCTTTCTGCGTATTTACACTTATCGATCAGCAAGTTACTTTGCCTTCTTTGTATATAATCACTTTATCATTTCGTGCATGTCTCTCTTGTCGCTTCAATTACGTCATCACTCTTAAGTATTTTCATATCATTTCAGTATGGGCCTCATTACACGGAAGGTGGTAAGGGTTAACGGTCACTGGTAATGGTACCGGTGACCGTTAACCCTTACGCCTTACTACGAGGTCCCTTTGCGGGTAGGTACTTTAATGCCTGCTGTTTAGCAGGCGTTAAAAACCAACCCGCAAAGGGACCAGGGTGCTAATTACGGTACCGCAATTTGCGGCACCGTAATTAGCGCCTTCCTCATTCCCATAGAGCCCTAGGGGGCAAAAATGGGAATGTGGAAGGGCAATGGGGGAAGGGGGAATTACCGCCCTGCCAACCTTGGAATAGGGCGGTAATTCCTCTTTCCACCAAGGCGGTGCCGGTATTTTACCGGCATGGACCAAGGTGCTGATAGCATCTTGGTCCTCCGCCTACCGTGTAATGAGGCCCTATGTCTCCGCACATCATCTTTTTGGCATCACTCTGTCCTCGTCAAATTTCACTAAGCGCTCCATGAATTCCAATGGTGCATGCTGACACCCTTCCACTCGATATCCTTCCATGCTCTCAATGCGATGATAAATTTGACATGGTTGTCTGAGTGGATATTTTCTCTCATACAATCAATGAGGTATATGAATAACACATGGAGTCCCATATATGGCTCTTATCCTGCTGGTCCATTCCGATGGCGGTGAGGGGGCGGGAGTTAGAGAAAGTGTGTCCAACTGCTCCTTTACAGCCTAACGATGAGAGCCCAGAAGAGAGAAAAGCATGATCAACTGTGTCAAAACACACCAACAGAACATGTTAGATAAGAAGAGAATAATGTTATAACAGAGGGCAAACAAAAGGAAATCAGCAACAGAGAGTAAAGCTGTTTTTGTTGAATGAAAATGACAAAACCCAGATTGTAGAAAGGAATTCAAATAATGGTAACTAAGGTGGGAAGAGACCTGAATGTTTACCAATCTCATAGAAATATAAGGAACAAGAGAGACCAGAAAGAGAGAGAAAGTTTTATCAAGATAGGAATAAAAGTGCGTGTTTAAACTAAAAAGGAAAATCTGCTGAAGATAAACAAATCAGATATTAAAAAGAATAGTTAAGTAAGGAAATGAAAGAGGACAGGTTTGCGGAATAAGGGAAGATGAAAAGGGATCAGAGGGTGCAACTATGGGATGTGCGTGAGCAATGGATGTTAATGTGGCATTATCCGTAAGCAAGGAAAATGAGGATAACTAATACGAAGGAGGATCCTCAGGCACCACAACCCAAGGTGCTAGAAGAGAATGACACACAAAGTCACTTAGAAGTAAAGTAAGAAGCAAATTCAGTAGAAGACAGCAGAGACGAATACAACAGATCAGGTGGGGAGGAGTAAGAAGATGGGTAACCTCTTGGGACCATTGACGTGGATGAGAAGAAAGCTTGGTAAGCAAATCAAAATAATATTGGTGTTTGGATAGAATGATTGAACTGTCATAAATAGCGCAAGCATAAGATTATGAAGCTAGATCAAGAGGAGACTTGAATTTTCACCATCAATGTTCAATACAACAGTGTATTCGGCACCAAAGGTGAAAACCAGTCGTGAGCCTTTGCTGAGTGGGTTTCTTAGAGAAGAAAAATATGTAGTGGGGGGGTTGCAGTATAATTTAGCGTGTTTTGAAGTGCAGCGCCACTGCATGAGATCACGTTATTATTGTGATGTGGTACAGCAAGCCATGTGTTGCCAGGGTAACATATGGACATGTATATGAAGACAGGCTATCTATTTTAAAAGCACATCATTTTTTTTTCTCAATACCTATTTAAAGGCACACCATTTTTTTCTCACTTGAAATGCCTCACTTACAGGAGACACATTAGATACTTGATTAATTAACTTAACTAACAAATACTAACACGATTCTAACTCCTTAACATTATAATGTGTTCTCCATGTGCAAAATGAGGCAGGCTGAGATTCATTTTAAACGTGCGATTTTTCACTGTCTTTGCAGGAAGCACAATTTGAATGCCAGGAAATCAGTTAGATACAGTTGCTTTCTGTAAAAGTGAGCTATTGTTGAGGAAGGAGGAGGCGAATCTATGAATTTTGATTGGTGCTACGTAAACTTACGGGAGGTAACAGAGTTTTTTTGGAGTTTCTCTGACAGAATTACAGGGAGAAGACATTTTACGGAGCTACAGTGAGGTCACTTGGCTGGAGCTGCTGTGAGATCGCCTGGCTTAGCTGCTGGGAGGGGTTGTCCCAGTTAAATTGCTGACCTTCAGAGACTGGGGTGCCCTAATCACTTGGCACCGGCCTGAGAATTCCGTGTTCTCGCTGTGCACTTCAAACTTCAAACTTCAAACACAAAGAAAACCCTGGGCTCATTCATCGAAGGCGGCTAGCCAAGGGAGATTGCGTGTGGGAGAACTACAAATAGCTGGTAAATATACAAATGGAGTGAGATTGCTGTGACTGCCGGACGAATGATCTACTATTAGGCAGGCAGTGTAGCGATAGGGAATTCTCCTGTGTTTAACTGCCACGTTATACTGTTGCAAGACAAATGATGTAATCTTTCTTTTTCTTGTTTGAAATGTAAAATGAAATTTGTGGTATTATTGCATTTGTTTCTCTTATGTTTATTTCAGAAAGGATTGTCTCACCAGAATGGTAATGTACCATTTTGAAATGAAATTGTGATAACACACAGTCTGCCTAAGAGTGCTCTTGCTTCTGTTCTTCATTTGGTGCCTCTCAAAAAAAAGAACATACTCTGTAGGGGAGGGAATGAGGTTTAATGCACCAAGTTTCCTATACAGATGAAGCAATGTCATGAGCCATTATAAATAGTTGTGCGCCTGATTGCACTCAGGGTATGTGTGTGTGGCTTCTGAGTGGAATATAATGCAATAGTCTGCTGAGCGTATATGAATCAGCAGAGAGAGGACTATGGAAACATAGTCTCACTAATGTAAATAAATCAGTGATAATACCACATGTTATTGTGAATACTCTATGGAAACATAGTCTCACTAATGTAAATAAATTAGTGATAATACCACATGTTATTGTGAATAATTTATGGGAGCATAGCTCACTGGTGTAGATAAATCAGTGATAACAGCCATAGGTGGCACTCCATATGAAAATGTGGTGTTTCTGAATAATGTAGAAGTCCGAGGCCTCTAGAGATCACAAGAACAGTCTAAACAAAAGAAGGGGGTTTTGTATGTTGGGGCCACAAATAAAACAAAGAAATTATGCTCACCAAAATACCACCAACAAAATGTATTCCATTATAAAGCCAAACCCAATCTGAATGTAAGGAATAGTCATTGACAAATTACCATTGTTTTTGGCGGTAAGAAAATACCGCAAGCCCCAAATTTATACAAAATACCCTACATATTTATGGTGCGTTGCAGGCCGGGAAAGTGATCATAGAACACCTACTGGGCGTGGCAAGTGTGTCTCACACTGCCATCTGTTCATTAAAGGGAACCCATTTCATAATAACAGTGTGTCACTAAAAACGAATTTCAGAATGTCTCAAATGGAAGCCACATTCTCAGAGCTAGTGCAATATTTAGAGGCAAAGTTATATGCACATGGGACGTGGTCATCGAACAGTGCCTCAGAATGGCATGACCGCATTCATGGTGAGGTGCAGAAAGAAAAACTAGACAATATTTTTGCAGAAGGCAGCATAATTCAGGTCTGCCTTCTAAGGGTATTAAATGCAGCTGATAAACATGCAGAGAAAGATTGTCTGATACGGCTATGCGCCAAGATCTGGTTTATTTTGAATAGGTCCCTGCGAATGCAAGAAAATGACACCAAGCTGATTAACAGGTTAAAGACTGACTTAGATGGGGCAAGTAAGAAAGAGGAAATGTTAAGAGCAGAATTAGAAGGATGTCAGAAAGACATGCTGTTAAAATGCAGAGATTTTGATATTCAATTGTCCAAAAGCAAGAAACAGTTTGAGGACAGTGAACACAAATTGGTACACTTAAAGGCATGTGTGGACCACATTAGACAAGATAAAGATGAGATGGTTTCAGAAATGCAGATTTTACAAAAAGAACATTATGAAAAAGAAAGTTGTCTCCAAAATGCAGAACAGGAAATGTTTAAAATGTGTCAAGAAAGAGACAAGAGAAACAAAGAATTTAATGAATGCCAAATGCAAATGTGCGACATGCAGGAGGTAATTAATAAAATGAGTGATGAAAACAACTATTTGCAAATGAAGCAGACAGGCTCCTTAAAAAGTGTAAGGACTTGGAACAGAAAATGTGCATTCCCAGGTCCCAGGAGAGGCGGCGGGGCACCACATTCAATGGACTTGAGGTGAATTCTATTTCTACCCAAAGAGCTAGTGCCCCAGTGACTGGGCCAGTGACTGAACTTGGTTGCAGCGCTCTTGGGGGATTTGACACTCCCATTGGAGGCCACCACCAATCCCATACACCTGGAACCAGGGTTGAATCACCAAGTAGTGCAATTCCATGCATTGCAACAAGTAGCCCCATAAAGATAATGAAATCCATTAAAGCCCTGATCCAACCAATGTTTCAATCACATGATCCTAGTAATAGGGAGAGCTACATCAGCCCCAGGTACTCAGGATATAGGCCACAGGCAGGCTATCGCCCTGATATGTCAGGTATGAACAATAACCAGAGACAAAATCAGGATCAAAGAAATGATGGTCCCTATCAGACATTGGGGACACAGAGCAGATTTGACCCCAATACCATGAAATATGGTAATCAGGATAGGCCCTGATATGTGGATCGATTTGCTGATAATGGGAATCAACATAGGGGCCAGTACCCACAACCTGAGAGACAGGACATGAGGCAGAACATGAACTACACTCCACGTCAGTACAATGATTCCCCACCAGGGGACTACAACCTAAGGATGGGAGCACCCCGCTCCCCTCCACAAATGAATCAAGAGTTCAGGAAACATCCCAATAGAAATCACTCACCTGAGAGTTATCAGAATAGATCCAATCAGGGGGAAAACAACCAATATCGATCTAGGCCACAAAGAGAGGATTCTAGAGAGATGGAAAGGTTCCAGTGCCTCAAGGACCAAGTGAAAATGTTAGCTGACAAATAGGAAAGCTCTGTACAGCACAAAAACAGTCATCCAAGGAGGGGGCAGAAGGCCCTAGCAATGACTGGGGGGTTTCTGAAAAGTGACTAAGTACTTATGATACCGTCAGCGCCAAAAAGACAGATTGCTCTAATGTAATTTTGCATAATGACTTTGAGATGCCTAAAGATTTAAAAGTGAAAGTATCAGTAAATGAACATATAACAGAACGTTCAAGTACTTCTAAAAGAGAAGTTCGGTTTAACCTACAGCTAAATCAGACATAGGAGGTTTGTACAAATGAAAAAGAAACACCTGAAATTAAAAAAGGAACAAAGAGACAGATTTAAGAAAAATGACTCATGCATGGGGAATACCAGTGAACAGGGAGTAAGTGGTGATGCTATAACTCCTTCCCTGGGCAATCAGAACAATAACCAAACACAGGCAGTAAAAAGAAATACTCAAAAGGAGGGTACATGTCAATCACCTGAATAATTCTTCGAGCCACATATTTTTGAAGAGGTTAAAAGGGCTGGTACTACACTAAATGATCACAAATGCACAGAATTAGACAATGACAAATTGCCAAGTGATGTTGTTACACATGTTCAGTTGGAGGGTTGCAATGTGGTCTCTGATGATACCTGGATGGATGGGCGAACGGTGGCCACACTCCAAAAAACCTCTGAACATGGGGAAATGAATAAAGTCTCTCACACAGAAATGGGCAAAAAGGAGGGAAAAATGTCTTTCCATTTACCAATGTGCTTAGCCAAAAGTGAAAAAGGCCCGAGAAAGATGAGCCCTGAAATCAGTAAGAATTCGCACTTCTTCTGTGTGTTAGAGGAAGTTGAAGACAGGTATTATGCTCCCATCATTGTGGAAGAAAAATGCAATACATTTTCAATGATTGACACTGGCGCACAGGCATCAATTATGTATAAAGAATTGGTAAAGAGTATCAATGAAGGGAGATCCCCACAGAATCCGATCACAGTGAGGGAAAATCAAGGTCCAGTGCATAATTTTAACGGGGACGAGGTGCCTATTATAGGCGTCACTGAGGTTGACATAAAGATAGGTAAACACAGAATGAAACAGGAGATATTGGTCACATCCATTTGTGATATTCCATTTCTGATGGGAACAGATTGCCTGAAAAGATTGTCTCCTCTCATAGATGGGGTGAATGGAGTACTGTGGTCCTTAACCAAAAAACCATTGAGACCTAAGAAAATAAAATCACAAAACAGCAATATAAATGAATGTCACACCGTTGCCAAAACAAATGATACAGTAGAGGTTTATCTCCAGAATAGCAGTATACCTAGCGTCACTGTCATTTTGATTTGCCAAGATAAAATGCAGAGTGAAGATGAGAAACAATCTGTACAGATATACTTGGACCCAAGGAAAAGATGGCAAACTGCCATAGATGACCACACATTACGCTTTTATTTAAAAGAGAAAACATGCAAACAGAATATTGCTCCTAAAGCAGATTCAGAAAAACACATCACCATTCTTGCTGAAATACACATGGAAGATGAGCAACCATGGGTTCACATTGGTATAAATGACTATTCTAAAACAACAAAAGACACTTTAGCACTTGAACAGGAAAGGAGTTTCATTAATGAGAAATTGTTGCAAAAAATAATGGAGAGGGAGGAGATACCGAAATTTAGAATTAGAAACCAATATGTCTCTGGTTCAGACAGTCCAGACTTTAAAAACCGAATTGCAGGAAGATGCATGCTAAAAATTAGCATTGGGCAGAAAACAATTTGCCATAATGTATGGATAGTGAGTGGAACACAAAATGACTTTTACATGGGCAATGATATCATGCACAGAATGTGTATGGTGTTAGATTTCCTTAATCAAAAAATATGGTCACGCCTAGGTGGGCCTGCACCTGAATTTGAAGACAGAAGAAGGGCTTATCATTGTGCACAGCTGGTCCCATATGCAATTGAATTACAACTAAGGAAGGATACTATTATCCCTGCATTCACCAAACAGGTTGCAATAACACTGAAGTCCAAAAATGGACAGCAGATGAAAGATTCTGATGCATTTGTGTGCTTGAATGAATCCATAAAACAGCAAGGCCTGGATTATGAATACATTCCATTGGTAGATATTGGTGAAGGGTCTGTAAAAATCATGGTGAATAATAAAAGTTGTCAAGATATTCATTTAGAGGAAAACTCCTCATTAGGAATGACCATACAAAAATCACATTATACTGCAGATCTGAATAATATGGTGATTGGAAATATACCTGAAAAGTATGTAGATGCCAAGGGTGAGTTGCCAGAACACCTGAATTCTCTGCCCAAAGGAATATTTAAAATTCATTCTGTGTACCCTTATGATTCAAGTGAGACAGTGTGCTGTCATCAAGAGGATTTCATAACATTTAATTTAAATGAAAATGAAATAGAAAATCAGCCCATTGAAGTGGAAGCTGATATGCCAAAACATTTAGAAGTGGCAGCTTTACAGAGTGACACAGCCACACAGTTAGAGGAAAGCACTGAGATTCCCCTTCCAGAACATTTTCCAGAATTTTTTCAAAATGGTAGAGGAGCAGATTTCATCAGCGGGTACATGTGACAGCAAAGAGGATAGAAATGAACTGAAGAAGATATTTATGGAGTTTAAAGATGTATTTGCAAAAGATGCTTATGATTGCGGTCTAAATGATTTACATGTGGCCACTCTACCGGAAGGGTGTAGCAGAAGCCCAGTATTTGTGCGTCAGTATAGATTACCACTGCATGTTTAGATTCATTGGCAGAGATTATTAAAAATGTGTAGTCTCGGGGAATCATCAGGCCCATTCATAGCACATCCAACACACCTCTTTTAGGTGTGTTGAAGCCAAATGGTCAATGGCGGCTATGTGCAGATTTGAGGGAGTTAAATAAATGAGTGCCAGTATCCAGATGGTCACTGCCATTCATTGTTCAGGGCCTAGCTCAGGTACATGGTTCAAAAGTGTTTACCACGTTAGATCTCACCTCTGAATATTGGTGCGTGCCATTGGCAGAGGAGATTCAGAATTTATTTTCATTTTCATTTGATAAGACGCAATACGCGTGGGTTAGAGTTCCATTTGGGTATGTCAATAGTGGGAGTGAATTTGGAATATTTTTGAGAAAGGCCATGCCTGATGCAGCGGAAAGAGGTACCATAGTTTATGTGGATGATGTACTGATAAAAAATGAAAGCTTGAAAAACCATGTTGATGAAATAAGACATGTTCTTGGCCAATTGCAGAAAGCAGGCGCCAAAGTATCTTTACAAAAGGCACAATGGTGCAAGAAAAAGGTGGATTTTCTAGGCCATGAAGTGACTGAACATGGATTAAACCCACAAAAGAAGAAAGTGGAGGCTATGCAAAAACTAAAAGACCCTAAAAATGTGAAAGGGGTAAAACTTTTATTAGGAATGACGGGCTATAACAGGAAGTTCATTGAAAATTATGCTGAAATTACTCAACCATTAACTAAGCTGTTAAAGCTGAATACACCCTGGAAATGGGAAAAAGAGCAGTCTGAGGCAGTGGCTAAATGAAAGGAATGTCTTGTAAAGGCGCCATGTTTAGCATACCCCAAGAAGGATAGGGATTTCTTTATAGAAATAGGTTTCTCTGAACAGTGTATGTCAGCAGTGCTATCACAAAAACATGATTTGAATCACAAAACCATTGCCTATGCAAGTAAGGCGTTTTCCCAAGTTGAAATTGCGTTTTCCCAAGTTGAAATTAAATTCAGTGAATGTGAAAAGGTCCTTTTGACCACTGTGTGGGCGCTACAGCATTTCCGCCCCATTGTTCAGGGAGAAAAGGTAATTATTGAGACAAATCATCAACCATTGCAGTTTTTAGAGAGTAAAATAATCAGGTCAGATAACCTAGCACAGTCCAGAATCACTTCATGGACGCTAGCATTACAAGGTTTTCTGTAGAAGTGAGATATGGCCAAAATAAAAAGAGCCCAGTTGCTCAAGGTTTAGCAGATCTACATGACTGTGCAGCTGAACATGAATCAAACGAAGTAGAAGTGGAATCTAGTTTACAGGATTTTGGGCAATCACCACACAAAGCTTTTGATGAAAAGACATGCAAGGATTTGCCAACTGTATATGTTGATGGTTGTGCTTTTCACATTGAAAATGACAGTAATAAACAATTAGTGTCAGGAATAGGAAATGTCTGGTTGAAATGTGAAGGCGTCCCCAGTATAGGGATGAGAATTGGAGCTAGGAGCAGTCAAGTAGCGGAATTGGCAGCCATTTATAAAGCAATTGCTACTGCAGTTGATAATAAATTTAGTGAAATTGTCTTGGTGACTAATTCTGACTATGCACAAAATAGCTTTGTGGAATATTTACCTGGCTGGAAAGCGAGAGGCATGATTACATACAACAAGAAGCCATTTAAACATGGAAAAATGATACAAGCCATAACAAATTGGTGTCAGAGAATGATTTAACAATATACTGGAGGAAAATTTGTGGGCATTTAAAAACTCCAGGAGAGGATAAGGAGGGGAATGATAAGGCAGATCAGCTGGCTAAAATTGGGGCTGTGATGGGAGAATTGCTACCTATTGAACATTTACTTGGTGAAATACAAATTGATGCAGTAACACATTCTAAAGCACCAAAGGAGATAGATCAGCCAGTGGTACAGTGGAGTTATGATACACCAGACCAAGAGCTGATTGGGGCACAAAAGGATGATCAAATTTTGGTAACCTATTATAATCATTTGATAGATCCTGAACAAAACCCTTCAACAGAACATGATTGTATGGGAAAAGAAGAGTTGAGGGTGCTATTAAAGAATAAAAAACAAATTAGACTACAGGATGGACTCATGATTAGAGAGTCCATAACAGGACAGATACAGTGGGTGGTACCCCTTTCATTCAGAGGGCTAATGCCGCACCATGCACATGATGCAATAACTGCAGGCCACAAAGGTTCACAAAAAACATTGGAAATACTAAAAGATTATGCTTATTGGCCACATATGTCCCAAGATGTGGAATTATATACTAGAGGATGTCTAGTATGTGCCCAATTTAAAACTGCTTCACCAATGCATAGAGCTCCATTAATGAAAAGAGGCTTAACTCTTCCATGGTCAGATTTACAAATAGACTATGTAGGGCCTGTAAAGAGGTCGAGCAGGGGGAACCGTTATATTTTGAGTGTGGTGTGTTTGATGTCAAAATGGATTGAGTGTATTCCTGCACCAGATTGTAGTGCGCAAACAGCAGCTACGTTACTGGTGAATCATGTGTTTGCAAGGTTTGGGTTACCACAAAGAATAGAATCAGAGGGAGTCATTTCACAAGTGCTCTAATGAGTAAGGTATGGCAAATACTGGGTGTGAAAAGGAAATTACATATTGCATATCAAACTGCTTCTTCTGGGGGAGTTGAACGCTGTAATAGGTCTGTTGTGGACATATTAAAGACATTTGTAGCAGAAGCAGGTTCCAGCTGGGATTTACGTTTACCTTTGGTTTTTATGCTAATCAGGTCAACTCCTGCCAAAGCAACAGGTGTTAGCCCCCATGAAGTTTTGACAGGTAGGAAAATGGTGTTACCACAACACCTGCTATACAGAACACACGAGCAGAAAGTTGTGAGCGCATCCACAGTTCATGAATACGTTGATAAACTGAGGAAGCATTTACAACATGCATTTGCTTTTGTACAGCGAAATCTAGAAAGAGCTGCTGACAGTGCAGTCATATTATGATAAAAAGACATCAGTGAAAGAGTATTGTGTGGGCGATCAGGTGTATACATTTCATTTTGGAAAAGGTAAACAGAAAAATTCAAAATTTCTAGCAGCCTGGCAGGGGCCATTTCGAATTATAGATAAGGTCTCTCCTGTGGTTTATAAAATTTTGAAAACTGAACGTGAAACAGCAACGGAACAGTTTGTTCATGTAAACCAAATTAAACCATGGCACCCCAGACATGAAATTAAAAGGCTTGAGCGTGTAGAAACAGATAAAGTCCCTTGAATACATCAAAGAAGGTAAGGTAAATGGGTGTAGTCAAAGGGCAACTGCAGAGGAATAAAATAGAGGATTGATTATTACATATGTATATATGTAAAAAAAATAAAAAATGGAAGCTGAAATTAATGGAGTTGGTTTCCAAAATGAAAATGTATTAAATGTTGAATATTATTCCATGTATGTTTGTTTTCTCTTTAACATGTGCTTAATTTCAGAAAGCGAGAGGAAGAGGGCAAAGTGATTTATGGAGTGCATGGATATATATAATTTTATTTTTGGCAAATGGGTGAAGTTAGTATTGTGCTATGTAATTAATTTGTTTCTTTTCTATTTGATTTAGACTATTGATTAACACATTTTGGCTTGGAGGTCACGGGATCGGAGAACACGGGAGATGATGGAGTCCTGGAGTCGTGGAGTCCACGCGGACGGATTCCGGAGAAGCACCGGAAGGGGGTGAAGACCAAGGCTACAAAGCAATCAGCATTGATGATGACGCCAACAATATGGATAATTATGATGGCATTCGGAGGGAACTTCAAAACTTTAGAAGCACAGGTTGTCATTGAGCCTGGACCAGCATCTGGTATTGCGGTAGAAGAAGCACCAGGATTCATCATGAGTGATAGAAGGATGATTTTCTAGAACATTTACATACCATTGAATCCTGATTTTCTGATGGAAAAACATTTTAATAAAACTGGAATTAAAGCTGAGCAGAGTGGCTGGAACTAAGGAAAGAATATGCTAAGCAGTCAATAAGAGATATGTTGATGCAATTGGAGAAAACATTTGTGAATTCAGCAGACATTAAGAAGAGGAGAGGAAAAAGAGGGGCAGTAATGCTTGCAGTCTCATTGGTAATGTCTATAATTGGAGCCATAATAGGTACCACAATGTCGACTGCCAATGCCATTTCAGTAGGGACGCTGAGTCCTAAAGCACAACAATTGAGTGTTGACCTAGAAATAATACAAAAAACTTTACATGGAATTAGAGGGGGTTTAGATGAACAAGAAAGGTTCATAAATGAAACTGTGATCATATTGAATGAACAAGCAGATGTAATTCAACGATCAACTAAATTGATTATTAAGCATGACAGAACATTGAGTGAGATTTTGAATATAATGAGTCCTGTTGATAGACTGTTAATGAATTATATGAGAGAAGTTCAAACTGCAATTTCACAATTGATTCAAGGACATATACCATTGTACTTCGTTTCATAGGATATTATTCATCAAATGGTAGACTGGTTGACCAGGAGGGAGATTGATGTGTTACAGGTAAAAATTGCATTTGAAATGGGTAATGCAATGCCCTCATATATGGACTTGGAAAGGTTGGAAATAAGGTATTTACTATGCATCCCATATGTAGCCCCTGAACTCATTTATCAAACTAAGTGGGTACACAATGTGGGATTTTGGCAAGAGGACACATTTATTAAGATTAAGACTCCAGAAGTGGTGGCATTTCAGTCATGGGAGCCTGAGGTTTACTTGATACCAATTTGGAAACTTGAGTGAAATTTAAGGAACAAAATTATATGTGCCCAGGTAAACCGTTTATTCCTGATGCTACAGACGCTATTTGTGGTTTGAAATCTGACCCAAGTATATCAGAAAGATGTGAAGTAATTATTAGCAATATGGGGAGTGAAGAATTGGCACAGGCTAAGATGGTCAAAGGTAAATGGTTGTTCAGCACCTGTATGAAGAATTTTACGGTAGTACACTTGAATCATGGAACATTTGTGGTCAAACAGGTGAAATATAATGTATATTACTTACAGGTTCCGAAGGACACAATTATTTGAATTGGAGGTTTAACATTATTTCATGTTACGAATGACATTTGGGAAAGCCAAGTAGAAAATATGGAATTTTTTCACAGGGATGCATTTCCAATAGACCCGTATGTGGAGTTCTTGTTGAATCATAAAGAGAAACATGTGGTGAAAATGAATCTAAGAAAGAACAATATTACAGTTAGCAACTTGGGTATAATAGAAGTGCAAAGGTTTAATTTGGGATCCTGGGGGGAACGCTCTATAGTGGGTTCAGCTGTCCTGGTGCTAATAATGGGAGGATGGTTGATTGTTTTGTCAGTGAAGATGAAGATGTTGCTCATGTTAGTAGATACAACGGGGAGAGAAAGATATCCCAATATGCATACATTTTTAAAGAAGAAAGAGAGCAAGTTGGGTTTCTTCCAATTGTGGCTTGGACCATGGCCAAATTCTCAGAAAAAGGAGGGGATATGTAGTATAATCTAGCGTGTTTTGGAATGCAGCGCCACCTCATGAGATCACGTTATTACTGTGAAGTAGTACAGCAAGCCATGTGTTGCCAGGGTAACATATGGACATGTATATGAAGACAGGCTATCTATTTTAAAAGCACACCATTTTTTTCTCAATACCTATTTAAAAGCACACAATTTTTTTTCTCACTTGAAATGCCTCACTTACAGAAGACACATGAGATACTTGATTAATTAACTTAACTAACAAATACTAACACGATTCTAACTCCTTAACATTATAATGCGTTCTCCATGTGCAAAATGAGGCAGGCTGAGATTCATTTTAAACGTGCTATTTTTCACTGTCTTTGCAGGAAGCAAAATTTGAATGCCAGGAAATCAGTTAGATACAGTTGCTTTCTGTAAAAGTGAGCTATTGTTGAGGAAGGAAGAGGCGAATCTATGAATTTTGATTGGTGCTACGTAAACTTAGGGGAGGTAACAGAGGTTTTTTGGAGTGTCTCTGACAGAATTACAGGGAGAAGACCTTTTACGGAGCTACAGTGAGGTCACTTGGCTGGAGCTGCTGTGAGATCACCTGACTGGCCTGCTGGGAGGGGTCGTCCCAGTTACATTGCTGACCTTCAGAGACTGGGGTTCCCTAGTCACTTGGCACCGCCTTGAGAATTCCATGTTCTCGCTGTGCACTTCAAACTTCAAACACAAAGAAAACCCTGGGCTCATTCATCGAAGGCAGCTAGCCAAGGGAGATCGCGTGTGGGAGAGCTACAAATAGCTGGTAAATATACAAATGGAGTGAGATTGCTGTAACTGCCGGACGAACGATCTACTATTAGGCAGGCAGTGCGATAGGGAATTCTCCTGTGTTTAACTGCCACGTTATACTGTTGCAAGACAAATGATGTACTCTTTCTTTTTCTTGTTTAAAATGTAAAATGAAATTCGTGGTATTATTGCATTTGTTTCTCTTATGTTTATTTCAGAAAGGATTGTCTCACCAGAATGGTAATGTATCATTTTGAAATGAGATTGTAATAACACACAGTCTGCCTAAAAGTGTTCTTGCTTCTGTTCTTCATTTGGTGCTTCTAAAAAAAAAAGAAAATACTCTGTAGGGGAGGGAATGATGTTTAATGTCCAAGTTTCCTATACAGATGAAGCAATGTTATGAGCCATTATAAATAGTTGTGCGCGTGATTCCACACAGGGTATGTGTGTGTGGCTTCTGAGTGGAATATAATGCAATAGTCTGCTGAGCGTATATGAATCAGCAGAGAGAGGCCTATGGGAAACATAGTCTCACTAATGTAAAGAAATTAGTGATAATACCACATGTTATTGCGAATACTCTATGGAAACATAGTCTGACTAATGTAAATAAATTAGTGATAATACCACATGTTATTGTGAATAATTTATGGAAGCATAGCTCACTGGTGTAGATAAATCAGTGATAACAGCCATAGGTGGCACTCCATATGAAAATGTGGTGTTTCTTAATTATGTAGAAGTCCGAGGCCTCTAAAGATCACAAGAACAGTCTAAACAAAAGAAGGGGGTTTTGTATGTTGGGGCCACAAATAAAACAAAGAAATTATGCACACCAAAATACCACCAACAAAATATATTCCATTATAAAGCCAAACCCAATCTGAATGCAAGGAATAGTCACTGTCAAATTACCATTGTTTTTGGTGGTAAGAAAATACCGCCAAGCCCCAAATTTATACAAAATACCCTACAGGTTGTCTAGAGTAGTCTGGAGACCAGAAGCTAGAGCTATATCTGCACTGTTGACTGAGAGGGAACAAAACTAATCTGTAAGAGAAGGCAGAACATAATGAAGTGATGAAATCGATACAGAAGAATTAAAAGATTGAAGGTCGAGATGATGAATCGAAGGGGATGGAATAAAGGGGAAGTTGAGATGGGAAAAGATAGAGAAGGGAGATTGAAAAATTATCGAAGAAAGGTAGGGCAGTAGCCAAGATGAGAGAAAACTAAGGAATACAGGAAAAGCCTGAGCAGTGAAAAGGTGCAATAGGTATTTCATGCAGATGATAAGAATTAAGACTAGAAAGAAAAGGTATAGGTCTATGCACAGAAGAGAGGTGGAGATACAAATTTCCATTGGGATAATTGGAGCATCAATTGAAAGTAAATGGCTAAGTAATGCATCAATGTCCAAGCAAAAGGATGAAAGAGGACTTCGAGGTCAATAAATAACAAGGAAATTCAAGAGATGGGGGGATTTGATGGAATTAAAATGATATTTGAAGGAAGGAAAGAAAGGGAAGTCCAAACAATAAGACGAAAGAGCCCAAAAGGAATGGAAAAGAATGCCAGTGCCACCTTCCTGGCCAGGCATATGAGGGGAGTGAGAGAACATAGAGAGTGTGGTAGGAAGAACATCAACACAGGCAGTATTATAGGAGGAAAGCCAAGTTTCCCTGAGGCAGAGAAACTGTAGATTAAGCCGAAAAAAGAAATCAAGGACAGAATGTGTATTATTGGAGAAAGAATGTGCAGGAGTTAGTTGTGACCGAGAGGAGGCATCTGGCGAGTTCGTGAGGATTATGGCTTGACTAAGGTGGAAGATCATAAGAAGGAGTTAAACACTGGGAACATGAGATTGTAGGTACATCTTTTAAGTAGGTGGAGCTAAGAGAAATTGAGGACACTGACACACCCCTTGCACAGTAGTTTGGAGATTGTATGAAGGAGGTCAGAGGAGGACATCTAAAGGAGGATTTTGGAATTTGTGAGATGGACCTGGTAGCAGGATATTGTAAGAAGAAGGGGGAGAAAGAACAGCTGAAGTTGACAGAACAATATCTATGTTTGTTTTATTTGTATGTGTGGGAGGGGTATAGCTAAAGGGGTGTGTAAGGTGTGGGCCATTTGACAAGAGAAACGTTATTATAGCATGAGTCTTCTAATGAAAACCTTAGATTTGACTGAGCTGAAGAAGCAGGTTCCCTTAAGAGACACTAGACCCTGAAGGTGAGAGCATTTGGGTGCAGAATATGCTATGTTATTAGAGTGAGACCAATGCCTCCATAATAAAGGTCAGGAAAAAGGGGATGCTCATGAAAATAAACCTTAAACTATTGGGCCTGGGAAGAAGTGTTATTTGGAGATGGTATAGTAAGAAAAGAGAAATTTCATGTCAACGTTCATTGTTCTCGTTAAAGACCAAATTATTTTACACACGTCATCCGAGACAAAGGTTTCCAGCAGGGCCCTTCATTAAAGGGTCTGGGCACCAAGCAGCACACACTATTCCATAAAATCAAGAATATCAGGTCCCTATAGGCATAACATTGAGATTCCATTGAATTATACTAAGGAGAGAACAACTTTCTTTTCTCATTGTGGACGGAGACCGAAGGGAACAAATCCTAGGGGAGGTAACCCAGCATTTAAACTTTGTTGTAAGTATCTAGAAATGTCCCTACACAAATAAATACCCACCTAACTTTGAATGACTACCTCTTCTCAGTCTTTACAAGCAGGGTTCTTTCATCTAAAAACAATAAGAAAAGACTCTTTATTATTGCTCTTTTAATGATCATGTGACCTTTATGGACTGTTTTGGCACTGCATTACTGGATTATTGCAGTGTGCTTTACGCTGGATTCACTAAGAAAGCCATATGAGTCAGCAAAATCTAAGGAACGCTGTATTCTAGGGCTGAGATTGTTTGATCATATACAGCTAGCTGCTCCAAGAACCTTTGTTTGCTGCAGATAAAAAAGGGACTGCCTACAAAGTGGCTTGTATTGAGTTTAAGGGTCTACTCTCGGTACACCTCATTTCTTAATAGTATTTTATGTCTGATTATTTCTGCTTGGAATTTGCTCAAAATGCAAAACCCTAAAAATTCAAATATTCCATTCTAAGTTGTCATTTGTTTATGGAATAAATTCACAGTTAATGGATCTTTTGCTTTTTAGGGAAAAACTCAAAATGTGGCCTTCAGGTCCCACCAGGGGAGTGGACATAGCCAGCAATGGCCCGCCAGCCCGAGCCATGGTAGGCCCGAGTGAAGCGAGGGACTCGACACGGGCTGGGTGCCGTTACCGGCCATGTCCACTCCCCGGCGGGGTGTGAAAGCCATTCACACCGCAGGGTTCTTCCGGGGTGTGAATGACTTTCCCTTTTTCCACTCGGGATATTTGTGCTGCTTGCACAGCCAATCATCCGAGGGGGGCGGGAGGGGAAATAGGAAAAGAAAATGGCCACCAGCATAGCGAAAACTTCCCTTTTCCATGTTTAAGCTCTGGTCCCGCAGTTAAGTGTGGAAGGGGGGGATAGGTTTTGTTTGGTGTGGGAGATGGGTAGGCAACAGTTAGAGACACCCTGTCGCCTCCTCACATAAAGAAAACAATTACACCCAGGGAAGGGTGTAATTGTTTATTTTCAACTATTAGCTCAGGTCACTATCTTCTCCTTCAATATTTTACAGCATTATTCTTTTTACTTAAGTGATTAGTGTCACCTATGTCAATTTTCAGCATCATTACCAGCAGGAAGCATTTCCATCAGGGCCAGGATTCCTATGTGGGCATCGTGCACTTTTCAAATGTTAATAAATAGAAATAGAAAAAGAATGCATAATGGGTGAAGTGCCTCTGCCTGCTCTCCCCCAAAAAACTGTGTCTATTTTTCTAAAAATCTAGGGGTACTAGACACAGTACAGGGGTATCACATAGAATTTGGACAAACCTAGGCTTATTTGGTACGTAGGGGGATTGATCAGTGATAGGATATGGAAGCAATAGAATTAGGGATGGAGTCGGAGATGTTTTTTCAGCACAATATGCGAAAGAAAGACAGGTTTGATCCGGGTTTCCACTTGAAGTCTCCAAATCGGTTTGTTATGTACAGGCACTTAAAGATGGAGATGATTGCTCGGTTGAAAGGCATATTGTGGCCGGCAACTGGTTGGTTCTGATAGAGTGTAATGATGCTTATATCACGTTTTCAATTCCCATAAACCACAGACATTGTGCATCCAGTTGCACCCTCAGATTTTTCATTTTTGTTCCTTTCCATTCCAGTTACTTTTAATGCCCTGATCTTGCACAGCAATACTGTGTACTCCAGTGGTGTTTCCTTGAGCCAATAGGATCAGCATGTTGATATATCAAGACCTCATTCAGAGCATGGCTCCCGGTCCATTAACTGTACAAAGAAACATGTCCATTACAATTTAATTATTGATGGATTTCGGTTTCTTTGTAATATGGAAACAATCTGAGACACGACCATGCAGGAATGGCCGTTCCTGCTATTTGTAATAAATAGTGTTTTGTCTACTTTGCAGCTTCCCGTATCCAGTATGGAACCTAAGGGGATAATTCACATACTGGCATCCCCAGGGGTAAATGATAAGGCAGTTTGCAAGTATTGCCAGTTTCCTATCCGCAACCATTGAAACAATATTTACAGGCCCTCTACTGATACAAACGAACAATATTTTCACAATAAAACAGTGTGATTACCTGGATAGGACTGTCTGTGAAAAGTACATTTTGGGAGATGGTGAAACAGGGTTTCGAGGGAGCAAGTATAGGCCCTGTGGAACGAATCACACGTGATCAATAGGTCTCCCATTTTAGCGAGATCTTTCATGGCACAGTAGCCCAACCGCAATTAACTGTAGACAACCGAAGAGAAACCCAACCATATGGGGTCATTTTTACACACAGAGATATAGAACTACAAATATGAATGCTAAGCAACAGCAAGGCTGCAGGACCTGATGGACTGAGGCCTGAGGTATTTAGCGCTTCGATGGAATGGTGGTCTTTAATCCTTTACCAGGTTTTCAAGTCCATCACTGAGAGCTCATGCTTCCTAGAATCATGGAGCGAAAGTTGAATTGTTTCTTTGATCTAAAAAAGTAATGCCCTCGACCCACATTGCTACCGCCCAATCGCACTTTTACATGTCTCAAGTAAAATGTTTGCAGGATGCCTCGCAGAGCGGTTGGGGGAATGGGTATCAGACATCTCTGCCCTTCCGGACAAGCAAGCAGGTTTTTGAAGGGGCTTCTCCATGATTAATCAATGTTTTATATTAAACATGATCATGGAAAAGTACACTAGGAGCAGGGGGATCAACCTGTATGTTGCCTTCTTAGATCTTAAGAAGGCTTTTGACACTGTCAATCGTACCCTGCTGTGGACAAAACCTAGGAGAATAGGCGTATCCTTTGGTCTACTGCATTTAATACCCCTCCTCTACGAAAATACATCAGCTAGAGTGAGGTGCACAGCAGATCATAAGCATTCAGAAAGTTTTACGATAAGCGCAGGAGTAAAACAGGGATTCCCATTAGCTCCATTACTTTTTTCGCTATTCCTTAACGATTTTTATCCAAATAAGGAACTCCAAGGCCAATTGCGCCAGTTTTAAATAGCTCAATGTTCAGTAGCCTACTATACGCCAACTACACAGTGCTTTTCGATTTGACACAAAGGGGTCTCCAATGGAGCTTGGAATACTGCAAGAAATACTTCTCGGAGCATGGCCTCAAGCTCAATACCTTAAAAACCAAGCTACTTGTCTACGGCAAAAAGAAATCCTCATTTACTTGGGCATTAGATAATGAAATAATACAGGTGGTGGAGGAATATGCAAGTTTGGGCTTGATATTCTCGAGGGGGGGAAGATGAAGCAGCCACATAAACATGGTAGCCAAACACGTGATAATAAGCCTAAGAGGTCCTATACGCTTTCATTACAAATTCGGTGGCAAGCACCTGGATAAGTGCTTTCAAGTCATTAGGTCAAAAATGAATACAGCCATTCTTTATGGTACAGAGATCTGGTAGGTAACTCCATGCAGATGCCTGGATAATTTGCTCAAGTCTGGGCTGCGTAGGATTACAGACGTCCCGTATAAAGCTTGAGGGGATGTATTAAGGCATGAGCTGGGGATGGTTAGTATTGTCCTACAAGCCGAGTGGAAGTTCCTGGAATTTTATTTGAATGCCCAATTGGGCCCCTCAGTGAACCCAAATATTGGGATTGCCCTTCGGGCTCTTGTATAACCGTGGACTCGATCTGTTGAAGAGATGGAGGTTGAATGATGTAACAGCGCTGGGAGAATTGACGCACAGACAGCGCAACATTTTTCTAAAGGATAAAGCAGGAGAACTTGAGCTAAAGGCTCTCCGGACGAGAAGCGCAAATCTATCCTCTCTATAATGTTACTGCCCCAGGCCAACTCATGATGGTACTACGCCAGCAATTACCGAAATAAAAAAAGCAGAATGCTGATCGAACATCTTACGTGCAAGTTAAACGTTTTACCATTCAGAACAAGCACGCCATTGCTTGAAGTGGAAGTGATCTGGCCCTGTGGACTGAGAAGTAGGGAGGATTTGGCACACTTCCTGCTGGACTGCAGATTCTTAATACAGCTCAGAAGGCAATGGATCAGACCACATTTGATAGCAAACTGCATGCGAACACATGGGGATAGTTTGGCTTATGTAATGCAGTGTGATGATGTGGGGTTTTTACATGATTTAGCTCACTTCTCAAAGTCAGCCCTGGAAGTAGTCAACAGATTCATGTTTTCGGGAATTTTAATTATACTGTTTTGCTTTTTAATTGTGGTAAATTGTTACAAGTGTAATGTTTTTAATATAATTGTTTTTTGTGTGTCTTTAATGGATTTTATATCTAAATAAATGTATTTACTACTACTACTACTACTACTACTACTACTACTGCTACTGCTACTACTACTACTACTACTACTACTACTACTACTACTACTACTACTGCTACTACTACTACTACATTACAGGGCACTACTGAGGTTAAAGATTTAGAACCTTTCATATGAACTATTGGCCAATACTTGCCACCACTTTTGTGATCAGAATGTTGCAAAAGACACATTTCAGTACACAATCAGGTTATGGACAGACAATATTTTAGCAGTCAGATATATCAACAAGCTGGGCAGAACCAAGTCGAACAAAAGTACCAAATTGCCATAAGCAGACTGGTAGTTTTTCATGCCCAGATAATTGAAGGTCCAGGCAGAATGTGTATGGGGCATCCGCAAGAAAGGACCAGATTGGTACTTCTGTCATTGGAAAGATCCATCATTCTTCTTCTTCTTAATGCATTTCTGGTTCTGCCTGAGCAACAAGTCCCATCTATTGTGGACAATCATACTCTGATGGCTTGGCTTCTTCCAGTAATGGAATACAGCCCACAGGAATATTGAAATCTGTTTCCATTCTCATCCAGTAGTCCTGGGCACAGAGAGCTTATCAATCATACAACTCTACCTGGATGTCCTGGGTTAGTTTGTATAAGCAAAATGAGTGGGATCCTGTTCTGGTGGATATAGTTCACATTGTACATTTTTTGGCAGACTTTATTTATTTATTTATTTATTTATTTATAAGGCGACGAAATCCAGAGGCAGTAGGGCAACACCAACATAAACACACATGGAACAAACAAAAGCAAACTAGACACACATGCTTTGAAAAAAGTAGAATCCTGAGGAACTTTATTCAAAGGGGAAGGTTTTCAGATTGCAACGAAAACTGACAAGGTTTTCCTCAAGTCTCAGATTAGGAGGAGGAAATAATTTAGCTGACAAAACTGGAAAATATTTACCCAAGCCATCTGTCCGGTTGAAACATAAAGGGCTCACTAGCCCATTCTGGGTGGAGGAAAGGGATTTAGTGGGGAGATAAGGAAGAATCATGGATTTTAAGTAGGCAACAGAGGTGCTGTAAAGACAATTGTGTACCAGTACCGCTGCTTTGAAGGATATACGAGCGGTGGTCGGGAGCCAATGTAGTTCTTGCATACTTTTGGAGATATGGTCTTGCCTCAATTTGCTTTTAACAATTCTGACAGCATCATTCTGAAAAACTGGAATTTTCAATAGGCATTTTTCATTTGCTCCAATCAAAAGTGAGTTACAATAATCAAACCTAGGCAAGATTAGAGCTCGAGCAATAGATCCACAGTTTTTCTCGGATAGGAAAGGATGAGCCTTCCTCAGCAGTTGGAGATAGTAGGAGAAGGTTTTAGACAGTTGGTTTACGCGATAGCAGTAATGGATGAGTCCAAATATGTGCCACCAAGACTTATCTAAGAAATCGTCTTTTCAATTGCCAAAACTGTATAAGGTGGATTTCTTCACTCAATATGACTTGATCAGACATTTTCCAATAAGGAAACATGCATTGATTTGGGCATCATTAAAAGGCATCATGTTGTTGGTCGCTCCACTCCTGATGTGTTCTAGTTGAAGGGATGTTGATTTGGTGCTAACTTGGTTATCCTTTCCGACAATGTTTGTTAAGTCTGACATATTGATGTGTTAGTCCCTTTTTCATAGGGTTTTGGAAATTCAGGCCCTGGATTTGACAGTTAAAGTATTTGCACCAATGAGGGATTCTTTTCATATTTCAAAGCATTCTTTTAAGATGATAAAGCATGCAAAAATAGGGTCATAGGCATTTGGGTTTTTGAT
This sequence comes from Ambystoma mexicanum, assembly GCF_040938575.1. NCBI lineage: Eukaryota > Metazoa > Chordata > Amphibia > Caudata > Ambystomatidae > Ambystoma > Ambystoma mexicanum. The sequence continues at coordinate 63,217,955 of NC_090928.1, forward strand.
CTTTCCTGAAAATGCTCTGGAATGTTGACCGTGGGTTTCAAGATATCAGACATCAGTTTTTATGTCTTTTCGAAGACGCTATGCCTTGGTTTCTTCCTCTTTCTTAGCAATATGTGTAAAATGAGTTATGAAATAAGCAGTGAGGATGTGAGAAACCTTCAAAGGCACAGACCTGCTCCACCTGGCAACTCTTAATGCCCAATCAGCCAATAAACACTCTTCTAACATCTGTCTCCTTCTTGTCTCCTTCAAGCTCAACATTCCCGCTCTTACAGAGACATGGTTCAATGCAAGCTCAGTCACTGATTTTGACTCCCTCTTCAGTGATGGCTTCAAGATCATCTCCAAGCCTCAACCTCAGAGCACTGGCAGCGGGGGGTTGCCTTAATCTTCCCTGAGTGGATTCCTGCTTCCATCTTACCGAACCAGCTCTACTCTTCCTTTGAAAGCCTGGTTTGTAAGTTGGTCATCTCTCCCATCGCCACTCTGACCATTGCCACTATTTACAGGCCTCCAGGCGCCACCACCCTATTCCATCGAGAATGGGCTGACTTCAGCTCTTCCTTACTTTCATCCACATCCAGCCTCCCCTTACTGGGTGACTTCAACATCCAACTGGATTCCTGAGGCTCTGCATCCATTCTCTTCACTGACCTCTGCACCTCGCTTTCCCTCTTCATTCTCCCTTCTGGGTAAACCCACTCAGTTGGACACACTCTGGGTGCTCTCATACACTCTGACTTCTATCTCCCCCCACCCACTGGTCACTCCTCTCTCCTGGTCTGACCATTCTCTCCTCTCCTCCCACTTGAGTCCTTTTGGACCCCTGACTGGCCCCCGTGAAAGTTCCACCAACCTTGTTTGCTAACATCCACCCGATGAAATGAGTGCCTGCAGCTGCCTTTGCTTCCACCTTCCTTCCCCCTCACCCCTCCTAGCTTTAACTCTAACTCTGCCCTCATAAACCTTCACTTTTCCATCACCAATACTCTTGACATTAATGCCCCAGTCAGGAGGATCTGCTTGAAACCTGCCTGTAAGCGTAACACCTGGTACGACACTCAACTTGCTGCCTTGAGACGTATGTGCAGGGCAGCAGAACGGAAGTGGCATACCTCAGGCTCACCGTCTGACAAACTGGCATGATGCCTGCTCCAAAGGCAATACAGACACTCCATATGTGCCAAGAAAAGAGCCCACATGCAGGCACGAGTCTACAGTGCATCCATTAAAACAGCTGAACTTTTCAAGATTGACAGGGAACTAGCCAACCCCTCCTCACACTCCTCCCCCCATTCTCCCTCCCAGGCCTTCTGCAATGCACTGGCGTAACTCTTTGCCTCCAAAACCCAGGACATCCTTACCACCCTTGCTACACACCCTCACAACCCGTCCCACCCCCTCTCGCCTCCATCCCCCCTCCATCCTCAATCTCCTCCTTTACCCCTGTCACACCTGAAGAAGTTACCAGAGTTGTCCGCTCCATGAAGGCCTCTTCTAAGCAGGTTTCCCCCTGCTCATCCAGGATCATCAAGGATAACATAGGCTCTCTTGCTCCAGCTCTCGCTGACTTTTGTCACAGGATCTTTCCCCTCCTCCCTTAAGCACTCCTTTGTGCACCCACTCCTGAAAGGACCTTCATCAGATCCTACCTGCCCTGCCAACTACAGCCCTATTTCCATCACCCCCTTCCTGGGGAAACTGCTGGAGAAGTTGGTTTTGCCCCAACTCAACTCACACACTGAACTTGTTGGTGGTCTCCATGACCATCAATCTGGATTCCGAGCATCCAGAGGCACGGAAACTGCTCTTCTGAACACCAGTGAAGAACTGCTTGCATTTCTGCACTCCAACTCCCCAGCTGTCCTTATCCTTCTTGATCTCTCCTCTACCTTTGCAGTGGTCAAAGTGTACGAAAACAAGTAGTGGAACTATGTTCCCTGCTGGTCTGCCCCACTCCCCACAAACCCCACCCCTGCGCCCCCTCCCACACACAATCCAAACCCCCAAACACACCTGCTATTTATGGGAATGTGCAGTGCAGTGCACTGAAGTGCAAGCTTCAACTTCTTCCTACACTTTTATGTTAAAATTAAACCATTCCAGAATGGTTTCTTTTTAAAATAAAAGTATAGGAACAGTGAAACTTAAAAATAAAAAGTATGGGAACACGGCTCCCGACCGTTCCCGCCCAATTCGACCTATGTACCTTTGACACAGTCAACCATTCCATCCTTATACAAAGGCTCCACAATACGCATGGTATCTCAGAACGGGCACTGGACTGGCTGACATCCTTCTTTACTGACCGTTCTTCCCAAGTCATCCTGGGCACCTTCTCCTCACCTACTTCCCTCTCCACTTGTGGTGTCCCCCAGGGTTCTATCCTCTTCCCCTGGCTCTTTAACATCTACCTTCCTCTGCTTGCATGCCTCATCCCCTCCTTCTGTTCCAACTTCCAGTGTTACGCAGATGACACACAGCTCTTTTTTAAATTCCCTGCCAACCCTCTTGCACCCTCCATGATCCTTGACTGCCTATTTGCCATCCAGTCTTGGTGCACCGCCAACAATCTATTCTGTAAGACTCAGATCCTTCCCATCAGGACCCCTTCTTCCTCCTTTTCTCCATCTCTATGGCCTTCCACTTTGGGCTCTCACCCTGCACTCTCTACTAAAGCCAGAAACCTTGTAGGCATTTTCAACTTCTCTCTCTCCTTCCTCCCTCAAACACAAGACATTACAAAGAAGTCCCACCTTCAGCTCCTACTTCTCAAAGGAATTCTCCCTTTTCTCACTTTCCCCCAGAGGCTTAATGTGACCCAAGCCCTGGTTCTCTCTAGGCTTGACTATTGCAACAGTCTCCTCCTGAATTTACTGTGTTTCCCTTTGCGACCTCTCCAGCTAATCCAGAATAGGGTAGCAAGACTTATCCTTGGCCTCATGCACACGGACCGTATCTCTCATGCACTTCACTGTCTCCCACTTGCTGCACAGATTAAATTCAAATCCCTCTGCATCATCCACAAGGCGGTCTGGGTCCATAGACCACACTATCTTCAACTTTATCTTACTAAATACTCTCCCTCTAGACCACTACCATCCTCTGGCTCCAACTCTCTGTGTGTAAAGCGTTTTGCTAAACAGAGGGAAGGTTGTCATTCACTTTCTTCAGCTGGCTCCCTCCACTGGAAAAGCCTCCCCCTCCCTCTGCACCTTAAGCAGGATCTTCTTAAATTCTGGACGCTGCTTAAGACTCTCCTCTTTACCTCCTCCTTCCTCTCTTCTCTCCCCTGCTAATCCCACAGTTGCTGTGTTTGGTGTCCTGGGCCCTTATTCATCCTCGGGGCCTGACTTCCCGCACCCAATCGGCCAAACTCCTGCCTCTCCTATTCACTTGTACTTACGCCCCGGAGGCTTGCTCTTAGACCCCTTGCGGCTCCAGACTGTGTAGCAGTCAACATTCCTAGCAATTCATCTGTGGCTCACCCATGAGCTCAGACTCCCACCAAGCACTTACCCCCCTGCCATCTTCCTTGCTGCACTTGCACTTTCTGAATTCTTACAAGGCATAGTAGGTTTGTCCTCTTTTCCTTTTCCCACACTGCTCTATTGTGTTTTTTATGTATTTGAATGTATTTCAAACTCCTGCTAACTCCCTAGCCCTTTGGGAGCTTTGAAACAGTATGTTCTTATTGTATAAATGCCTAACCAGCAAACAATAAATCCAAACAATAAATCAGATGCGCTTCTTTTTGGTGTTCAGTATTCCAGTGGTGCAATGGTATCAGAGGCCCTTTAGTTCAGTGCAGTATTAGAAGATACTCTCAAGTATACTGCTTGGTATAATGCTTCAAATGTTTATACTTTTTAGTTCTAAACCTCTTATGCATGCTTAACGAGTGCTTCTGCCACAGGTTTGAAGTGTGCATAAGAGGCGCCCCCATCAGGCCAAGTTAATTATGATTTGGAACTTATGCTAGTTTTGACAGTAGCAGACAATAGGAGTATTTGCTATCTCACAAGAAGGGGGCCTATACGACAAAGGGTCAGGGCTGGATTTGACGAGGACTGGTAAGGGAAGCAATAGTAGGAGGGAGTTGCAAGAGCAGTATCTGTTTTCTTACACAAAATATATTTTATTGATGTTACTCAGAAATAAAGAAAATGTAAGTGCAGAATAGTTGCCTATGCTCCATTAACAGAATGATATGCCTTCTGTAATTTACTAAGACTAAACAGTACTGTGTTAGTTATATGTGTAGAACAAGTTGGGATACTTCATCTTTCAGTAAAATAAATACTTGTGCACTACTTGAAAGTTGCATTGGTTAGTTGTTTGGACATTTATTGTGCTACTGTTTCCTTAGAGCTACTTCCTGTGCCATTAACATACAGATGAATTCTGGGCCAACTAATAGTAAAAGGTCAGACTTTGAGAACGTATAGGAAGATGGTCACTTTATGGGCATCTTTCATAGCATAATATTGCAGTGGCCGATGCTTCACAGTCTTCAGAAAGTTCCTGTTTATGGTATTAACAGTTCAACCGGGACATTAACCTGAGTCAATAGTGTGTGGTCCCATTAGAGTCCAAGTGCCAAAGAACTGGCTACAAACAAATGTGTGCTTTAGAAAAGGCCACACCACCCATTCATATCTTAGGTCCAAATAGTAAATATTTACTTTATGAACTTGTCTCTGTTTTAATCACGTATGTCTTTATCCTGGGAGTTGCTCAACAAAATGCATCTTGAAATCATGTTCCTCTCCTGTCCTCCCTTATTGTTCCAGAATACACTGTTTTCACAAAGAAGAGATAAATATTGCACACTGACAAATATTTGTTGCCGACCCTAATCCAAAATGCATTCTAAAAAACTAAAAACAGCAATAATATTCATAATATTCACATATTATGCATGATCTTGGGTCCAACATGTTATTTTACCTAATGGTAAGGAACTTATAGATCCACCATTGGAAACAATGCAGCCTCTTCTGTTAGTGCAACCATTTCATATATATTGTTGAAAAGATGTGTGTCTATGATGCCACTCATTAATTCCCCATTAATCTACACAGAGCCGGATCTCAAAACTCTGCTTCCAAGCTATCATCATTAGCTCCACCCACTCTGTTTCTGTTTCTTCCAGCATGCCATAAGGGGACGCTCCACAGTAAATTAAAATAATAATAATTATAATGTCACTTTTTATACAGTGCTTCCTGACAGGTCTCCCCCACTTCCAAGTACTTTATTATTAGGTGTTTGTATTACCAAGTATTTTTACCTCAAAGCTGGCCATGCAGAGATTCAAAATCATGTCCTTCAGGAGGAGCACAAATATCAAAAGCAAGCCCGTAACTCAATAAAGTTGCAGTCGAACACATAGTCACGCAGGTGACAATACTATTTCACACAGGGAAACTACAGCACTCTAACCATAAAATGTCCATGCAATCCACTGTTATCCTGCAAAGTGCTGAGAAAGAAATTCCTTCTTTTGTGCTGACAAGACATATACACGTTAGGGATGATTCTAATCCACAGGAAGCCCAGAGATCCACCATCAGGATACAAAGGAGATATGTGGCCAGGGCCTCCTGAGTGAGCCACCTTATTCAACAATGCTTCAGGAGAGGGGTCATTACTATAGCAGATTGGAGAGGAATAGTCTAGATCACGGGACTGCAACCTGCTGCTCTCCAGATGTGTTGGGCTACAATCCCTCACAATTGACTATGCTGGATATGGTGGATGGGAGTTCTAGTCCAAAACATCCAGAGAGCCAAAGGTTGCAGAGCCCTGGTATAGATGAACAGACAATTCACTGCCACCTTCAGTGAGATTGACCAGGGCCGCAGCACTCAGAGCAACCACCCACACCTTTGCATTTCAGAGGATGAGGTACGCAAAGACAGCATATTATCCCAGCACACAACTATAAGTGATATGGCAGGTGGGGACCCACATTGCACTCATCTTGTCTCACATATGTACTGCAAACCAGCATAGAGATACCCGAGTGAGATATTACTTCCTGATGGCCCTTCGGTGCATGGAGTCGGCCTTAGGTGAGCCGGTTGTCCTGCCTCTCGGGGTCTCGGCTGAGCCATTCATCACCCCACTTTCTGCTTCATGAGGTGTGCAGCCCTACCGGATTCAGTTGGAAGCATGCACTAAACATATAGGTGGTAGCAATCCGATACAAAAAAGGAAGTAGCGAGCGGTGGTTGTTGAGTGCACCCACCAGAAGAGAAAGTAGGAAGATATGCTTGCAGCCGATTTACCTACATGTTGGAAGGCAGCTAAAATGGTGGCCTCATCCCTCTGAGACTCTGAGCGGCAAGCTCAAAGTTTACATATGAAATACTTTATGTAGTGATTGGATCCTCATTATGAGGACCTGAAACACTTGTGAGGGACCAGGCCAGTCAGCTGCACTGGTGTGGAGAGACAGCCACAGGGGGTGGCTGGGACAGTGGGCCCGCTCCATGCTTGAACATCCAGTCCAACCGTGTGATGGATTTGGGCTGTCTGACTCGGTATCCCCCCGGGGCACATTGGATGTACAGCGGCTTTGGAGCCTCGGGTTGCGCCTGTCAACTGCCAACAACAGATCAGGCACTGTGGGACATCTTGTGGACTTTGTACGCCGGCCCCCTCAAAGGTCCTCCCTTAAGGGGAAGGGCCCCCTGCCCCTCTCTCTGCATCAGTGCTGCCACATTCCTTGCATCATCAGTCTTGCCAGGATCGCAGAGTGCTTAAGGACCTAAGCTCAACAATTCAAGAGCAATCATCATTTAGTAATAACTTAAAGCGTTTGCTGTGAGTACATCTTGCACATCCTACCTTGTATTCAAATGCCTGTGTCCCTACCCTCTGCCCCCACCTCTTGTGTTCCCTCCCTTCCTTGGACCTCAGTACATCAGCCTGGTAAGTGTTCTCCTCACTACTGCAGCTAGCTATGTCACTATCTATCTCTCCTATCTTTTCTAACTTCTTCTCTATTTCCTATCCCTCTCCTATCACTAAATCTGGCTGGAAGAAACTTAAGAAGTACATACTGGGCTCCAACCCAGGCTTTCCTATTTCAGACACCTATGTCACTGCTTCCGACAGAGAGACTCTTACAGATATCCTCTTCGTTGTTACCTCACCCAACCTATGGACTCGTTACATGGTCTTCTTTCTCTCTCCTATCACCTTTTCTCCCATTAATGGTGGCACCCGCTGGGAGATTCTCCTTGACTTCATCGCCATTTCCAGGGTCATCATTAATGTCTATCGGAATGGAACCATCATGGTTCAAGGTCTTCAACCCAACATTCTTCTCTTTGACAGGCTCCTACCTCACCTCTCAAACCTTACCTCTCCCTCTGCACAGGCTCACTTGCCTGCTGTGCCTTCCTCCTCCTCTTCACAGGCTCCTTTGCCTGCTGTGCCTTCCTGCTCCTCCTCTGCATGGGCTCCCTTGCCTTCTGTACCTTCCTCCTCCTCTGCATGGGCTCCCTTTCCTGCTGTGCCCTCCTCTTCCTCTGCGCTGGCTCCCTTGCCGGCTGCACCTACCGCCTCCTATGCACACGCTCACCTGCCTTTCCTCACTGTCCCGGCACCCATGTCAGCCTTGGCGCCTCTGTCACCCACTACTATCCCTCTGGCTTTCTTCCCACCCACTGGTGGGACCACCGTCCCCTGTGCCCCCCTGCGGAAGACCTTCAAAGATGGCAAGCTGCTCCATAGTGCCACACTTAACTCTAGCTCTGCTGTCAAACACTTGTCTGACATCTGCAACCTCCTAGAACTCATGGATCTTGATGTGCTCACCATCACAGAGACATGGTTCAAGAACAGCTCTGTCACAAGCTTTGACACACTCCTCCTGAAGGTTACAAGATCCTCTCTGCGCTCAATCCTAACAAAACAGGAATTTTCATTTCAGAATGGATACATGTGTCCATCATCCCTACTCAGGCCTACTCCTCCTTCGAGTGCCTAGTCTGCAGGCTCTTACTCTCCCCTAAAACTTCTCTCCTTCTGGCCACCTTCTATCGGCCACCAGGACAGTCCACTCTCTTCCTCTCAGAAGAGTCTGACCTGGCCTCCTCCCTACTTTCCTCCTCCTCCCAGCTCCTCCTACTGTGTGATCTCAACATCCATCTGGACTCTCTTGACTCCTCATCACCTTTCCGCAACTTATGCAATTCTCTCTCCCTCTCCATCTTACCCTCTGGCTCCATGCACACAGCGGGCCACACTTTGGATGCTCTCATCTCTACCGACATCCCTCTCTCTATCCCTCTCACTATTTCTCTCTCTTGGACGGACCACTCTCTTCTCGCTTCACAGTTGGAGCTCTCCTCTCCTCTTGGATTGGCACACCCGGCGCAGCCACTCGGTTTCAAAGTCACCAGACCCATGAAAAGAGTGAAAGCGGCTACCTTTGCCTCCGCCTACTCTCCGCCTTCTACGCCCTTGCAGCTGACTCTGAACCTGACACAGCCCTCACTAACTTCAATCTCTCTATCGCCAACAGTCTTGATACTCTTGCCCCTGTCATGTGTGTCCGACTTAAGCCTTCCAAAAAGTGCAACTCTTGGTATGACTCCGATCTGGTTGCCCTTAAACGCAAGTGTAGGGCAGCTGAGTGGAAATGGAATTTGTCGGGCGGACCCTTTGACAAACTGGCCCGCTGCCTCCTTCAAAGGCAATATCGACTCTTCATCCACTTCAAGAAAAGAGTCTTTATTCAAGCCTGCATCTCCACAGCATCAAACAACATGGCCAAACTTTTCAAAGTCTGTAAGGAACTGGCCAATCCTGCTTCAGCCTCCCTTTTTCTGTCACACTCACCTAGGACCTTTGCTCAGTCCTGGTTGCACACTTCACTGCAAAAACCCAATACATCCTTTCCTCTGTATAGTCTACACCACATCATACACCAACATCTCTGGAGCCTCCCTTAGCCCCTCCACCACTTCTCCTTTCTTCTCTCACTCCGGTCACACCTGATGAGGTCGCCAGACATTTTCGGTTTATGAAGGCTTCATCCAAACAGGTGGACCTCTGCCTCTCCAAAACCATTAAGGACAACATTGACTCTCTCATTCCAGCCATGGCTGACCTCGGGAAACTCTCTTTTGCCACTGGAGTTTTCCTAACTTCTCTTAAGCACTCCCCTGTGCAACCTCTACTTAAGAAACCCTCTGCCGACCCCTCGTTTCTGGCAAACTTCTGCCCTATCTCTATCTCTATCGCTCCTTTCCTGGGCAAACTCTTGGACCAGCAGGCTATCTCTCAGCTTACCTTCCGGACTGAATCTGCTGGTTGCTTCCGTGACCATGAGTCTGGCTTTAGAGCATCCAGAGGCACGAAACTGCTCTTCTGAACACCCGTGAAGACCTGCTTTCAAATCTTGACACTAACACTCCCTCTGTCCTCATTCTTCTTGATCTCTCCTCTGCCTTTGACATGGTAAACCACAACATCCTGATCACATGTCTCTGTGACACCCTGGGATGGACAGGACAGGCTCTGGCATGTTTAACCTCCTTTCTTTCTGACTGCCCATCCCAGGTGGAACTAGGGTCCTTTCTCTGTACTATCACTCCTTCAATCTGTGGCGTTCCCCAGGGTTCTAACCCATCCCCTGGTTCTTCAATGTCTACATGGCTGCCCTGGCATGTGTGATTGCCACTTTCACTCTAACTTCCAGTGATAAGCGGATGACATTCAACTCTCCTTCTGGCTTCCCTCAGCCTCCTCCTCTACCTCACTCATATCTGACTGTCCGCAATTCAGTCATGGTGTGCTGCAAACAACCTCTGCCTTAATGCCAGCAAGACTGAGATTGTTCGCATTGGGACTCCTGCTCCCCCTTTCCCACTCTTACTCTTGCTGTCCTGCCTTGGTACTATGCCTGCACCCACCTGCGTGGCAAAAAACCTTGGGGTCATCTTTGACTCCACTTTCGCCTTCTTCACTCACATTTTGGACATCTCTAAAAAGTCCAACTGCCAGCTGCATATCCTCAGAGGTACTCTTCCTTTTCTCAGTTTCCCCAGTGACTGTTTCCAGAGTCCTGGTTCTCTCAAGGCTGGACTACTGCAACAGCCTCTTTCTCAACCTCCCTGCCTCTGCTCTGCGCCCTCTGCAACTCATCCAGAACAGAATGGCAAAACTAATCCTTGGCCTCAAACCCAGGCACTGCATCTCTCTGGCACTGAAATCCCTCCACTGGCTCCCCGTGGCTGCAAGGATCAAGTTGAAGACCCTCTGCATTGTCCACAAGGCTTTCTGGGGCCTGGGACCTACATATCTGCAACAATGCCTACCTAAATACTGTCCTTCACGAGCCCTTTGCTCATCTACCTCCAACCTTCTGCAAGCCTGTTCTCCAAGCAGAGATTTGGAGGGAGATCTTTATCTTCTGCAGGGCCTCCTTCTGGAATAGCCTCCCTACCGCCCTCCATCTTGAGCCGGACCTCCTTAAATTCTGGAAAGTACTTAAGACATTCCTCTTCTCCTCTTACATCTCTCTCCCTCTACCCTGCTAACCTCTCTCTCTGCTCTATCCCTCTCCCCCTCCTTTTCTGCACAGCCTGCTGACTGGCTGCCTGGTGTACCTCAGAGTCTCACAGGTCCCTGGCACCCTCACCAGTCCTCTCGCACTTGCCTCTGGGCCTTGCACTTGCCTCATCGTTACTGCACTTGGTCAATTGACCCTTGAGAGTGGCATCTCTCAGCACTTACCCCAGGTCTGACTGGCTGGGCTCATTTGCTCCCTCCCCGCCCCCTGCACTTGTCCTCCCTGCCCTCTTCTGCACCTGTCTGCGTACTTGCACGATCTCAATGTACCATGCCTTGAAGATCATCTACCTGTTTTTCTCTTGTCTGCCCTCCCTGCTTGGTCACGCCTCAATGCACTTGGAAACACTGCAGAATCGTTGTCAGACCCATTTGCTGTTATTTACACTGTTAATTGTACTTAGGCACTTGTGCCATGCACTTACTCTGCCTAGTGTAAACTTATCATTCAGAAATTCAAGGGCTCTGAATGACTGTTATTTTTTCCACCTTGTTCCCTCCCTCCTTGAGTGCTTTGAAACACTGGCTTTGTGTATAGGCACTTTGCAAATAAAACATACCAATACCTACCAATGTGATTAGCCAATTCTCCGTCTATGTCCAATCTGATCATTGTAATGGGTCCTTTGCCATAAAACCATTGAAATACCCAAAGACTTTTGACACCTCCAACACCAAAATGTTGCTACAGGAGTTACATGGAATTAGATCATTTATCATTGGTTCGCTAACAATCCTATTCCTTAACCCATTAATCACAACGGTTTGAAATTTCAGTCCGAGGTCACAGTTTTGCCATTCCTGTCAATTGCTGCTCAGTACCGTCGGTTTAAGGAAAGAAATACCCCAAGAGAGGAGTATTCCCCAAATGCCACTGTTCTCTCTGCCCAAAATCTGACACTTGCTCCAAACCATAACGCCTTGACGTCTGCACACTGAGCATTGACAACACATTTTTCAAATCGTAGCTCCCTCAATACCACCATTTACAAACAATACCACAAGAACCTTTAAAACATAGGGAACCCTGCAGTTTCCACAGTTTCTGTAGCAGCCCTTTGTGTCTGCCATCAATCACAAAGTACCACGCAGCAATCTCGAGTGTTTATATTTGAGTCAGAGGTACTTTGACATCATCTCAGGCAATGGGCTAAAAGGGCGTGCGATGTTGCTTGCTCATGCTAATTATTTTAGTAAAATGGAGGCCAATGGATTGTATAGAGGTCAGCCAATAGCAGGAAACACAATGGGCCTCATTACACGGTAGGCGGTAAGGGTTTACCGGTACCGGTATTTTACCGGTACCAGTAAATCCTTACCGCCTTACTACGAGGTCCCTTTGCGGGTTGGGGAATTTAACGCCTGCTTTTTGCAGGCGTTAAAAAATCAACCTGCAAAGGGACCAGGGAGCTAATTACGGTACCGTCATTTGCGGTACTGTAATTAGCGCCTTCCCCATTCCCATAGAGCCCTATGGGGCAAAAATGGGAATGGGGAAGGGCAATGGTGGAAGGGGGAATTACCGCCCCGCCAACCTTGGAATAGGGCGGTAATTCCCCTTTTCACCAAGGCGGTGCCGGTATTTTACCGGCATGAACCATGGCGCTAATAGCGCCATGGTTCACCGCCATCCGTGTAATGAGGCCCATTTTGTAATGTGAATTGTGAACAATAGTTGAGAAGTGCCTATTACCAGTAGCTTTATCTCGCGACATGACTTGATGTGTAAATACTGGGCTACAGGAGATGGGTGTCTGTTGCAAATTGCCAGGACTTAACAGTAAATGGCCAATTGCTCGTTTGCCATTGTTTACTGTACAGTATACCGTAAATAGCTATTAGCGGAGCCGCTCGTTGTGGCAACAGCGAGAGATCACGTGGGTGCTGTGTAATCTGAGCACTGCTAGCATAGTTAAATCATTAGACACCAACAGAAATACAAAGGCCGGTGTTTATTTTATCGCTCCCACCGACTTCACGTGACCCATTTTCTGAGGACCAGTTTGCAGCTTTAGGCGATATAAGGGTCTTTTACATTTGCATTGTTTAAAAGAAGCGTTCGGGTTCACATGGGGACAACCAGTGACCTCTAAAGACTGATCCCTGGAGCGATTCTTAACACGCAATTAAGCCAAACTAAAGAAAACGATCACACCAAATGGCGCGTTACTGTTCCTTTCTCGCATTTTTTGCATGAAATAAATGATATATAATTATAATCAGATTGTAGGCAGCTTCTCGTCAGCTGCAACAGCAGAGAGGTAAGGGGTTATGCTTGGTTTAGAAACTAGTGAAAAAAAAGATGGAGGAATCAGGCCAATAGGTTGCTGTTGAACTAACGTATGCTCCTTAAGATGGGTAATCGTGCTGTGTGCATGCGAACATGCACAATAGAAAGCGCGCGTTCAGTGCCGTGATGTAGATGAAAGGTTATTATTATTGCACTGACAAAAGGATATTATCACTTGGGGGACGCCATTGAAAGGGTATCATTAGTTTCCTGTTCTGTGATCATCTGTAGACGTGAAAAGCATGTTACAGCATGCCCCCGACCTGTTCCCATCTGTCTCTGAATCCACCCAACTAAAGTATAGTCACAGCACTGTATCCTGGGATGGTTTTTGCAGAGTCCTATTTAATAAACACCTGCAAAGGTGTATAAAGCCACATTTAGGTTTCGTATCTCTTTTTCCATTTCAGTTTGTCTGCACTTCATCTGCCATCATTCCCCTGGGAGGAGTTAGTTTGGAATTTGAGGGAAAAAAGGAAGAACTATAAGCCCATTTCCACCTGCATGCATGCCTTTAACACAATGGGGGTCATTACGAGGATGGAGGTAGCCATGGCACTATTTGTGCCATGGCTACCCCATGTCGCATACCGGGTCCGGGTTCCCTGAATGGGGAAATACCGGGCCATTCCAACCTTGGAGGACCCGGTATTTCCCCATTCAGGGAACCCATCCCCAGTCTCATTGAAGCCCCCATAGGGCTCAATGGGAATGGGGACCATGCTAACAACGGGCCTGTTAATAACGGGCCCGTTGTTAGCATGCTGGTCCTTTAGAGGGTCCTGCTAAGGGCACCTTGTAAAACCAGGCGCCCTTAGCGGGACCCGCTAAAGGACCTCGTAATGCGGCGGTAAGGGGTTGACGGCTCCGGCACCTTTACTGGCGCGTTAACCCCTTACCGCTGCACTTGTAATGAGGCCCAATGACATTGGACCACATTCGCCAAGATGGTAATTGACCTAGAACGTTTTTTTATTATTTTTTATTTTATTTTTTAAACAATTTTTATTGGTTTTTAACAAATAAACATACCACCTTACAACTGTGGCTTAAATTCACATAATACACATTCCTTATTATAACTGTCATATCTCCCCCACCCAACTCTGGTTTGGGGTGTGGTAGGGGTTTGGTTGTGTTTAGTTCTCATGGACCGCTTCCAGCATACCAACCCTCAAGGATTTGGTTGCCTGCACGCTTTGAAGGATTTGGTCTGATGACTTGTTGTATGGGTCATAGCCCCTAAAAGGTCTTTCCCATATTGAGCAACCTGCAACTCGTCTGCTCCACAGCCTCGGCCCTGTCCAGGAATATAGTCAGGAATTAGGCAAAAGGTAGCGGGGAAGGGTGGGGTGCTCTGGCATTCTCCTGGTGTCTCTAGACTTCTGCGGGACATCCAGCCCATGTGGAACTTTAAGGCTGACTTTGAGCTGTGCCATTTCATTGACTGACTTGCAGTGTACCTGTAAATCGCATAACTGCAGCACTTTTTCGGTCCATAGTGAGGATGGCTGTTGGGGGAACTGGGGGAGTGGGGCTAATGCCTAGGTACTGCAGGCTGGGGGGCAGGTTGGAAGTTTAGCTTCTCTGCTGACATTGTTTCAGCAGAGGGGCCAGCATCTCCAGCACAATCCCTGCTCTTTTTGAGGTTACACTTGCATGTGGCGCCGTACGAGCTACACATAATTGTTAAACACTTATAGATTACCAATCAAATGATCTATTTCTCACTCTTGATGTTGGCCGATGGGTAACACAATCAAAGTACAGCCTACCTTGTCTTCGGAGCTGCAGGAAGTGATGAAAAGTTCACCTGCCGCACTCTCCTCACGCTTGTAATTAAAGCTCTTGGAGACCACAGCAGGGAAACCCTCGAAAGGGAAAAAACCCTGAGCTGCTTGAGAGCGCTGGTCAATAGAAATTGGGGTGCGTGGCTAGAGAGCGTAGTTTGATCCCCAATGTCTAGTAGGTGTATTCTACTTCACGTGGAGGTAACTATAATATAAGGAGAGAATTACTAAGATGTTTTTGACGGAAAGGTATGTCAAAGGATATAGGAAATGAGGATACCTTTCCGGACTGTATTTCTGTTAGAACGGGAGAATAGACGGATGGGAAGTCCTGCTGTTTGAAACACGCTTGACTCCTTTGGGTAAAAGAGTAAGGAAAAAGAAAGGGTTGAAAGAAGGGAGTAGGAAGCCTTACTCAGAATACCTATTGAGGAGTTTAGTTTACCTAAGTTGACGAGGACAAGGTTCGTGACTTGTGGAGAAGGGGTTATGGGAAATGTAGTCTGATACCACGAATCCTCGTTAGCAGAAAGGAAAACAACCTGAAAGGGTCGAGAATTACTAACAGCAAAAAGTAGCCTGATGGGAGTCAAGTATCTGACGAGGTACGCGACCTACTTGAAAAGAATCTTCCTTAACAACGGGGAACGCTGTTTGAAAGGGTTCCTGCGATAAGCTATGGGCCGTGGGAGTACTCTCTGTGCTCGGTGGGCGTGGAGGAAAAGAAAACCTGGAAATATAAAGGGGTTGGAAGGTTAGAAGCAGAGGAGTTGCGGAAGGTAGGGAAGCAGGAGGAAAGTTCGGAACTATTCGATTACTCACGTAACGTAGCTACAGTAAGCAGCAGCAACGCACCCTCCTCCTGTCTTCTGCTTCAGATGTACCGTCTCCAGGAAAGAGGGAGGAGCCTCTTGTCCGCCATTCTGCAGGACTAGACTGTTACTCTCAGTTCGATGCGCCATTTTGGAAGAACTATACGTCAACTTGGGTTTAAAGCGATATGTTGACGAGATGTGACGCCAACGGTGCCAAACCGACCAAGTCCGCCGTCGATGCATAACAATAATAGAGAGCAGGGTGTGTGCTTGCCTAAACTGACCTTGCCTAAACTGACCACGGATGATACACAGCTCATTTTCAGGCTACTTTCGGCCTCCTCCTCTCCCTCCCTCATCTCTGACTGTCTGTCTGCTATCCAGGAGTGGTGTGCCGCCAATGACCTCTGCCTTAATGCCAGTAAGACCGAGATTCTACTCATCGGCACACCCACTCCCTCCTTCCCTGCAGCTCTCTGGCCGGCCTGTCTTGGCCCTCTTCCTGCTCCTACCTGCAGGGCAAAAAACCTTGGGGTCATCTTCAACTCCACACTCTCCTTCTCTCCTCACATTTCTGACGTCTCAAAGAAGTCACACTACCAGCTGCACCTCCTCAGAGGTATTCTTCCTTTCCTCTCCTTCACCCAGAAGCAGGGCCGTCACGAGAGGGGGGAAGGGGGGGCAAGCTGCCCCGGGCCTTGCGCTTGCTGGGGGCCTTGTGGCCCCCTCCTAAGTGGAAGGCAGCACAGTCTCCCGTGTCCTTTATTCACACGGGGGACTGTGCTGCCCCTGCAATGATTTTGCTGTTTCTTGTGAAGCCGTTTGGCTCCGCAACAAACAGCAAAATAATGGGAGACAGCAGGGCTCAGAAGTGAGCTCTGCTGCCTCCCGTCATTCAGCTGAAAACGTGGACATGCTGAATGACAAGAGAGGACTCCTCTCCTGTCAGTCAGTGTGTTCACGTTGCTCAGCGTGACCACACTGACTGACAGGAGAGGAGTTCTCTCTTGTCAGTCAGTGTGTTCATGTTGTCAGTGTGACCACACTGACTGATGGGAGAGGAGTTCTCTCTCGTCAGTCAGTGTGTTCACGTTGCTCAGCATGACCATGCTGACTGACAGGACAGGAGTTCTCTCTTGTCAGTCAGTGTGTTCATGTTGTCAGTGTGACAAAGCTGAATGATGGGAGAGGAGTTCTCTCTTGTCAGTCAGTGTGTTCATGTCAGCGTGATCATGCTGACTGACAGGAGAGGAGTTCTCTCTTGTCAGTCATTGTGTTCACGTTGCTCAGCATGACCACGCTGACTGACAGGAGAGGAGTTCTCTCTTGTCAGTCAGTGTGTTCATGTTGTCAGTGTGACCACACTGACTGATGGGAGAGGAGTTCTCTCTCGTCAGTCAGTGTGTCCACGTTGCTCACCATGACGATGCTGACTGACAGTAGAGGAGTTCTCTCTTGTCAGTCAGTGTGTTCATGTTGTCAGTGTGACCACGCTGACTGATGGGAGAGGAGTTCTCTCTTGTCAGTCAGTGTGTTCACGTTGCTCAGCATAACCACGCTGACTGGCAGGAGAGGACTCCTCTCCTGTCAGTCAGTGTGTTCATGTTGTCAGTGTGACCACGCTGATTGTTGGGAGAGGAGTTCTCTCTTGTCAGTCAGTGTGTTCACGTTGCTCAGCGTGACCACGCTGACGGATTGGAGAGGAGTTCTCTCTTGTCAGTCAGTGTGTTCACGTTGCTCAACATGACCATGCTGACTGACAGGAGAGGAGTTCTCTCTTGTCAGTCAGTGTGTTCATGTTGTCAGTGTGGCCACACTGACTGATGGGAGAGGACTCCTCTCCTGTCAGTCAGTGTGTTCATGTCAGCGTGATCATGCTGACTGATTGGAGAGGAGTTCTCTCTTGTCAGTCAGTGTGTTCACGTTGCTCAGCATGACCACGCTGACTGACAGGAGAGGAGTTCTCCTGTCACTCAGTGTGTTCATGTTGATTAGAGAGGACTCCTCGCTTGTCAATCAGTGTGTTCACGTTGCTCAGCGAGATCGCGCTGACTGATGGGAAGAGGAGTTCTCTTTTGTCAGTCAGTGTGTTCACGTTGTTCAGCGTGACCACGCTGACTGATGGGAGAGGAGTTCTCTCTTGTCAGGCAGCATGTCTACGTGTCGGCTGCGTGGATGCTTTTTAAGGGTGCATGGAGGTAAGGTAAGTGTTTTTTATTTTAAATTAAAAGTGTATATGTGTATTTAAATTAAATTAGTATGTATATGTGTATGTATGTATGAATGCATGCGTGCATGTTGATGTTCGTGTCAATGCTGTGTTTGGTTTTATGTATACATGCATGTATGGAGTTGTGTAACTGGTGGTTGAATGCATGGGTGAAAGTGTTTTTTGTGAGTGTGTGTTCAGCACCACCCCTAAATGTAGCCGCCCTGGGGGCCACTTCATTAAGGGGTGGGTTCATAGCATCAGAGGTGCACCTAGGCTAAAATGTCAGGGGGGAAAGGGGACTAATACTTCAAATGTTGGGAGAGGTGCTAACGTCAGTAGCTGTGAGGAAGGGGCAAACCTCCTTGTGTGGGGGCACCTAAAATCTTTCCACTTTTCGAATGAGACTATTCTGGTGAAGCTTCAATGTTACAAGCAGCTACCTCTTGCCTTCATTTCTGAAACATCACACTTAAGGACTGCTGTGAGAATTAGATGTCTTATGTCACCACTTCCCTTCTAATCACTCCCCTAGCATGCAAGTGCTAACCCCACATCACGATTTCAATTACCTAAAAATGTATTGATATGAATGCAGGTGCTAACAGTGAAATTACTTCTCATGGCCATGCTAAACCCTATGGCAATTCTCACCCAGTCCCTGCCATCCCCATCCAAAACAACTCCTCACTGGAACTCTTTGGGCTAGCTTTAAACATGGCTAGCCATCAAACTTTGCCCTCAATGTGCCAGCAAGTGTTTCCTCAAAGGAGTCTTCTAAGAGTTCATGACTTCATTGGAGTTGTAAACACGTAACTGGTGCAATAAAAATGTCTTAATCAGGTCTGCCTTTAGCCACTCAATTTAAAAACACCCTGCATGTCTTTCACTGAAATTCTTTAAAAAATAAGCATTGGCAAAGCCAACAGTTTTGGCTTGTGTTAAATATTAGGCATTTACGAGGCACAGCTATTAGCTGCTCAGGTACTCAAACCATTTTGCACTGGCACTATCAATGGCCAGCTAATACCAATACAGAAGTGCCTTTCCCATGCCTACACGAATGCCCAAACTGTTAGCATTGCCAGTGCTCTTTTTACTTTACCCTTGATGCACAGGAGTATGCATCAAGGTTAAAGCAAACATACTACTTGGCTAAATTGGCCCACTTTGAATGTAGGCCAATCTAGCCAGTAATAACACTTATGGTACACAATCAGCCTGGATATACTTTCTGTTGCATGGCATTTTTACTGGTTGGGAATCCGTATATGGTAATAATGGCAAATATTGATGCAGCCTGCATCAACATAATTATAACAGCCAGCATGAATATATGTTTATACTAGCATATCTCGTCTGGAAAGGCGGTATGAAATGTATTGGAAAATGTTCCTATGCACAATTTGTGATTTGCAACTATTGGGAACTTCCATGTGCTTCCATACAAACCAATTGCAAATTGTGTGAATTTCTACCCAATTTTGCAAAGAAAGTGCTGTAAAATGCATACTTTTAACCCAATGTTTAAAACATTTTCTTGGGAGTGAGAACCCCCGTCCCCCCCAAGCCACCCTTGTTTGGTTTGGGCTCCCTCACTGTGCTCTGTTGATCTTGACTAATTGGAACAAACATTTAAGCCTCTTAAGTTCAGAAATGTACCAGCCTCCACTGTACATCATTTGTCACTGTGTATGATGTGCTCCTTAATGATATGATATGGCATTTATAACGTGCCTGTACGCAAGTGTTTCTAGGCGCGACAAGGCAAGGAGGGAGAAACAAAAGAGTAGGACAAAACACAGATCTTACTAGGCCTTGTGTCATTCAGATCGTGGAAGAGCAGGGAATGGGGGAGGGAAGAAGTGCCGAGGGTGGGGTAGGATGCAGAAGTGCAGGACCAAAGGAGAAGCAAGAGTGCAGCCAACTGGTGGCAAGTGTGAGTACTCATAACTGCAGCCAATGGGTGGACAATACGAGCAAGCGCGGGGACTGTAGGGTTACAGATACAGACCACAAGGGCAGGGGAGCCAAGAGGCAGTGCGGGATTGCAACAGGACAGGCAGGGACCTGGGCCCGAATTCAGAGCTTGACCAGGTGACCAGTGCATGGATCAGGCAGGTGATCAGCAAGGGAGAGGAAGAGAGAAGGCAGAAGCAAATAAACAGGTCTTGAGGTGCTTCCGGAACCGGAGATGGTTCTCCTCAAGTTTCAGCGAGGCAGGGAGGCTGTTTGCAGAGGGAGGCCCCAGCCGAAGAAAGAGATCTGCCCTCAACTCTTTGCTTGGAAAAGTGATTGACCCTGAGAGAATTGGAGGTGGCGCAGTGGAGAGCTCATGCCATCTTATATATATTTATTCATATGATAAAAAACTTAGTCTGGCATGAACCTTTCTTCAGTAGATAAAGTAGTAATAAACCATATTTGGGATCCTGCACACAAACTCAAGGGTAGATTTCTCAAGTCTCCTGTGTGCGGATTTGCCGACGCTGACCGAGGGCAAAAAATTGTAAGGGGGCCTCACCAAATGTTTTGCTCCAGGCCTCACCACATCTTCTGACAGCCCTGCCCAGAAGCTCACTGTCTCCAGAGCCCTGGTTCTCTCTAAGCTGGACTACTGTAACAGCCTCTATCTAAATCTGCCTGCCTCTACTCTCCGCCCTCTGCAACTCATCCGGAATAGGACTGCAAGACTTGCCGTTGGCCTCAAGCCCTGGAACCGTATCTCTCCAGACTGAAATCTCTGCACTGGCTCCGAGTGGCTGCAAGGATTAAGATCAAAACCCTCTGCATTGTCCACAAGGCCTTCTGTGGCCTGGGGCCGAAATACCTTCAACTCTCTCTTCCTAAATATCTTCCTTCTCGAGCTCTTTGCTCATCCGCCTCCAACTCCCTCAGGGTCCGCCGCTTCTCCAAGCAACGAGTTGGGGGTAGATCTCTCTCCTCGGCTGGGGCCTCTCTCTGGAACGGCCTTCCTGCCTCCCTGAAACTAGAGGAGAGCCATCTCTGGTTCCGGAAGCACCTCAAAACCTTCCTCTTTGCTTCTGCTTTCTCCCCCCCTCTCCCCTGCTAAATTCTTTATTGAAACTGCCTTGAATCTGCACTGGGACACTCTCACTGTTCTCGGTCCCTGGACCAGCCACTTGCCCCCTGCTCTGCCTCCTTGGCAACCCCTGCACTGCGGGACTGTCTCTGTATCGCT
The DNA here is from genome assembly GCF_040938575.1 of Ambystoma mexicanum. Taxonomy (NCBI): domain Eukaryota; kingdom Metazoa; phylum Chordata; class Amphibia; order Caudata; family Ambystomatidae; genus Ambystoma; species Ambystoma mexicanum. The sequence continues at coordinate 63,238,851 of NC_090928.1, forward strand.
ACAACCCCCCTCCCAGCACTTGTCTGCACTTACCTTGCACTTGCCACCAGCTGGCCCTTATTATTTATCTTGTTATTCTACTACCCCTGTACTGCACTTTCCCCTTGCACTTTCCCTTCCCCTCTTCGCATGCACTTGCACGATCTGAATGACACCTGGCCTAGTAGGATCGTTGTCTGTCCTCCCTTTGTCCCCCCTCCCTGCCTCGTCGCGCCTTGAAACACTTGTGTATAGGCACATTATAAATGCCATATCATATCATATCATATCATACCTTTGTGTTAATGTTCAATATTAATGGCGGAAGAAGAGGCGGGCACCACAATAATCCGTTAGGTTCAAATAAATTCCTATTTTCGTAATCCTTTGTGATTTGTTGGAGCTATCTGGGGTTGGCCGATCCTATGACACAAGGATCCACAAATAAAAGCGGACAAAAAAAACAGGTGTATCTACCCAGTAATGCCAGATGCTCTCAAACTGCTTTCTTAATAAGGTTTTACACCAACTGGATGACATTCTGTTTACCGTGGATGTTAAAAGCCTTTATACCTCAATACCACACAACCTGGGTATTGAGGCTATGGAATGGTTACTATTAAAAAAAGGGGAGAACCATGCACAAAAATAATTCATCCTGGTACTTCTAGGATTTATAGCGGAAAATTCATACTTTCAATTTAAAGAACACTTCTATCTCCAAGCAGCAGGCGCCACCATGGCGCTGCATATGCAAATGTCTTTATGTTTAAATATGAAATGGACCATGTTCTAACTCACCGAGTGTGGCAAAAGTACATAAAGATTTGGAGCAGATACATTGATTATATATTTGCTATATGGACAGGTACAGAGAGTGAATTGATGGATTTCTTTTTGTGTCTCAATGCAATAGATCAAAGAATTAAATTTACACATGAATGTTTGAGAGGGGCTATCCATTTTTTGACTGTTAATATCAAAGTGGAAGCAAACGGATATAAGGCCAACATCTACCGAAAAGACACAGATAGGAATAACCTCCAACACCACCTACCGTACAGCCAAATGTTATGGGTCAAGCGCATTGTGAGTGACCCTGAAGACTATGCGCACAAATTGATAGAAATTGATAAGAAGTTAATATGCCATGGATCCCAGAAGAAGTAGAGGTGGCTGCCACCAGGGTAGGAAGCAAACAAAAAGAGGAATTACTGACTTCGAGAGATGAGAGTAAAACTGAACCGCCATTGGTATATGTCTCAAAGTATTCTACCCAGAGTAACATAATTAAACACATTATCAAGAGAAATTGGAAAACACGTACATGCGATCTACCACTAGAGCATTTGTTCAAAAAATGTCCAACATTCACTTACCAAAGAAGCAAGAACTTTAGGGATCAACAGGTTATAACTAGATCCTCTAAAAAAGCGACAGGCACAACACGTAAAGGAACATTCCCCTGCCTCCACTGCAGCAATTGTGGATGTGTCCAGAAAGGGGATACAATCAACCACCCACGCACAGTGGAAACAAATCAAACTCAGAGACTATGCAACATGTGACAGGCAGAACATTGTTTATTCGATCAAATGTCTGTGTGGTCTGTACTAGATAAGATAGTCCAAGAGAGCAGCAAAACTCAGGTGGAATGAGCATCGATCATGTATAAGAAACAGTAATCTGAGCTCAGCTGTGGCAAGACATTGGCAGGAGAAGCATCATAATCTGTTGCAAATATGGTTCCAAATTGTGAAAGTAGTTTTCAGAAACAATCCATACTAAAACATGCACAAGAGACTGGATTGATCGCTTTGGAACTCTTGCGCCTAATGGGATGAATGAGGAGATACATTTTGTATGTTTTGTTTAACATCCAACACTATGTATTGATGTGTAGTAGTGGACTATTTTGATCATTTCATATGAAGAAAATGTGACTGAAATTCGGAAATAATTGTACAAATCAGGGTTACAGGAACAGTGTCTTTTGTATAGTTTTACTACACAGGCGTGTTTAAGTGATTGCCCAGAATGGATTCCAGTATTTACATTTTGATTGTATAGGACTGCATGGTCCATATGATGGCATAATTAGTTGACTGTGAAGAATGATTATAGGTTTGAGTTATTCCATCAATCCTGCTATGGGTGATGGCAGAGTGATGATTATGAACTATAACTAATGATAGGAGTGCATAGAACCTACATATAATTTTTGGGATATGGATTCTTTTAAACACATTACTTGTTACATATTACTTTATATTCTTTATTCCTCATTTGCACAGTATTCAACAGTACAACACATTAGAGATTCCATAGATTAGAGTCACGTTGCTCATATGATGCAGACACGGCAGTTCAATGGCCTGCATAGGATTAGCCACTTATATTAATCATACCTTGCCTCATGGGTTCAGTGTAATATCAAGCAGTTTTTATTCATACAGATACTTTCCATGCTCTGACCCAGTCCCGGCCTCCCTATTTGCATAGGAGAGCTGGGGCACGGAGCGTTGATACATCATGACGCTAGCTACACGTGTTGCTTCGGCGCCAGGGGTTCCTATAGTAACAAAACAAACACTTTCACAGATGCGCGCCCTTGTGTACGCCATCTGTGTGAGCAGAACACGCAGTCGAATAGGTAAGGATACACGTGATTGAGAGCTTACCGTGCAAGTGTAACATTTACAGATGAAAGCCTGATTAATGCTTTTTGGTACTCTTACAGAGAATACACAATTCCTATGATCGCGGATACATACCACCAGGTAACACCGTGTTGTTAGACTCTACATATTACAACCTTGTTTTTGCCTGAGCTAACCATCCACTCAACACATGTTTTACCTACAGTGATTGAAGGCTCTACAACTAAGGTATGAAGTACAGTATTATGATAATAGGCAAACAGTCTATATGATTGTAGATACACAATTTAGCCATGATGCTGCCACCATTAACTCTAATCACTTATCCATGTATTCTTTTTTTTTCCATGTATTTCCGACTTGAATACAATTTGGTATCTACAAATTGATTTACTTGATTTACTATTATTATGTGGTTTATATGTTTATCATACTACATAGCCCTGAAGATGGAGCAATGCTCCGAAATGCATTGGCTTTGAGCCACATTCTGCTAAGGAAGTTGTTTGGCTCTACAATTCGCTGATTCAATTTTTGACAAATTGGATTAAACTATTATTTAGACAATTATGAAGACTAATGTAAATGATTACAATCTTTCTACAAAGCTTGGAGTACATCAGAATACATAAGTAAAAGTAATTGTAACTAATTTTTTGAGAATACACTGCAGCTCATATGAGCAGTTTGAGAGTATCTAGCATTACTGGGTAGATACACCAGTTTTTTTGTGTGTTAATGTTCAATATCAAGACATTACTGACCTCAATGCGTTGTGCACATGAACACATATTGACTACTTTTTCCTTTTGTCACCATGCCTCTGACTCTACCAAGAGCCACCAGGTCAATGATTGCCATGCCTTGTCTCCCATTGCTTCTGTTCTAGCCAGGATGGAGGGCAACCTTCAATAGTGAGCGCCTACCAGTTGTGGTCTCCAGCCTTGCATAGTACACACTTTCTTTTCCTCCACTTCTTCTGGTAACCCAGGAGGCATCAATTTACAGCCAGAGAGCTGACATATGGGCAGAAGCTCACTAACAATGAGGTACCATAGGGTCTTAGTCATAAAAGAAGCGATAAGACATACCTTTCCCTTTACAATTGTATCCGCTAGGAGAGGCAGCTTTTATGGATTTACCTCTACATGGTGATGTTGGGTTCTCAGTAGCATGTGGTGTGGCAGCAAAATAGTTCAGGAATCATCTACAGGCATTTGTGGTTTATTTTGAGGAATCTGTCAGCCATGTGTTCAGGGCTTCGGGTTACCTCCCAAACCGAGGATAAGAGACGATCCCTACACTTTCTTGACTCACTCGGTGGTAGCTCTGGTAGCTGTGGTCATGTAGGGTAACTCATAGGAAGGGAGAAGGTAGGCAGGTATACAAGTTAACCCATTAACTCAGTGTTACTTGAATAAAGGAATGCCCAGACAGAGGTATTGTTAAAATAGATATCTTGTAAAGTTAAGTAAAAATGTTGGCGCAGGTTACATGTAAGTCTGTAGGAGCATTTTTTACCGATGTAACTTAATACAAGAAAGGAAAATAAAATATATGGCAATTACAAAAGATATTTCACACTGTCCCAATAAGGGGAAGATCAATAATCAACGCTTGTCCAAACACAAATGAATGCCCAACAGAACAAACAAACCGTGTTTTTACAATACTCTCTACGATCCATTCCTTGTTCAATTAAGATTGATTCATACTTCGAAGATAAACAATGCACTCAGAAAATGTACAGATCAATAAAAAAAATAGTGTTAAATCATCAGCAAACACCTGTTTAAGGTGAATAAGAGTCAGCTGGAAACTGTAACTCTGTACTTATAGGTTCTCATGCCACAATTCCCATATCTCTCTCATCTCCCATCCAATTGCATGGCATTATACTCAATTCAATTAAAGCACAACGTCTCATCTCAAGACGCCATTACTGAACTGTGGGGACAAAGGTGGTAACCAATGTCTTTTGGTAGCTATCAAACAAAGTTATATGAATTTAAAGACCCATTTCTCTATTTCTTCTATGTTGCATCAAACATAATAAACATAACAGAGGCAAATTAGGGTTGTCTTTATCTGCAGATCCAGAATCTCACCAACCTTTCCAAAAACAAACCAATGTAGGACATGCCCATATCACATAATACATGTCAGCTTCTCCAGAATGACGTTGAGGACAAAGTATACTATTTGTTGGGTCAATCTTATATTTGATAAACATATGGTTTAAGTCGTATCTTATCAGGCATGTTACACTATACAATGCAGAGCCTGCCCAGTCTGAATCAGTGAACACTCACGGCCAATATCCCCTTCCCACTTTCCTCTACCTGACAATCTAGGATTCTTTGTATCTGATTCTAGAGCTGTATACATGTCAGACACTGCCTACAGACCAGTAACATTACAAATAAGTTTGACTCATCTGTTTCCTGAGGAACTCCATTCAAGAAATCAAACGCTGCCCTAGTCAATCCAGCAAATTGAAAAATAAAATAACCAACAACTTTCCCAATTTCTTCTTTAATTTCTCAGAAAGTGTAGACCTCTGCCTCCTCATATTAAGCTGCAGTCAATAGACAAACCCCACTACTCCAGGGTTAAAGAGCCATTTCCTTCATAGCTTTAACAAATTGAGGAAGGACACAAATTCAACAGTTTTTCGAGACTGGGACTCAATTGTGACGCTTTGCAACCACTGATACTTTCCTACCCAACATCAGTAAGTATGATATTTGATTCTCGCCTCCGAAATTGCCATTCACCAAACAATGCAAAATTCCGAGTGCACTTCCCCACCTTGCAGCATGTTTTCCACACTGGCTGCAGGCAACCACTTCCTCACATTTTTAATAAAGGGTGTCCATTGACACTGTACACCCACCCTGTTTCCAGACCAATGAGGTCATCCACTTCTCTAGGAACTACTTACATCTTTCTCATTGCCACCCGGCCAAACATAGACTACACTTTCAAAGTTATGACTATATTTGTCAACCAACTCATGCTATATATATATATATATATATATATATATATATATATATATATATATATACTACAATGCATAAAAGTATGGGGGCCCAAATAATCGGGAAGTCAGCCATCCGCGCCTTTCTCAGAATGCCCAAAGGGAAATGATATGACGTATTCCAAATAATAGACAAACCCAAATATATTCCATAACTCAACTATTTCTGGACGTATAGCATCTTTCAAACATGTCAATAAATCATTCCTAAACAGAGCCATAATGTGTTCCCTCCCAACCACGTTTATTTCCCATCAACCAAATTCCTTGGCACAACATATAGTACCTCTCTCCACGCTCCAGCTGCCCGTGACATGTCACACAGTTTTAACTCTAGCGTTAGGTTATGTGTATAGTAACCTAACCCATCTAATAAACTCTGGTCCGATATTCATGGCCCCTAGAGTATGAAATAAAAATTCCCACCCTACCGAATTAAAACCTTTCCCCATATCCAGTAATGTCATAACACATTCCTCATCATAATTCTTGATCTCCTGAATGACATTTGCAAATCTCTTCAAATCAGTAGCGGTGGTATGCCCCGGAATTAACGCATTTTGATTTACATGCACCAGAATCACAATGTGAGGTTGTAGTCTTAATGCTAGAGTCTTACTCAATATTTTAGAATTGACATTGAGAAGTGACAATGGTCTGTACAGACCAATGGATCCCTCACAGATTACAATAACATAAATATAATAGATTCCAACAGGGTCTGTGGGAGAACACCAACCCAATGTGTCTTTAAAACATAGCTATCAGGTTAGTGACCAAAAGCTCTTTTAAATGTAGCATGAAACTCTAATGGTGAGCCATCGCCTCCTGGAGCCTTGCCCTTACTCATAGATCGATAGCGATTCTCATCTCTATTTCCTCAACTGGAGCATCCTTTTTGGAGTCTTTCTATCTGACACTGAGATTTATTTCAGACCATCTGAAACGATCACCTCATCCATTGCTCATTTGGCACTATAGCTGCTGAAAACCCCATTGATGTAGGCCTGAGAGCATACCATATTACCACATTCAACCTGTATGTTTGTGATACCACGCCTATTATCTTGGTTTTTGCTAGCCTAGTCAGGTGCCTTCCCAATTGATCCCTAAATTCATGTTTTTTGCTATGACATGATGTCTATTCAAAATTCTGCATCACCACCCACATTTCCACATGTTATTGTTATTGTTGACCTCATTAACCTGTTTATTCTATCCAGATTGTTTCCTGAAAGTGAATTCAATTCCCTCAACCTATCCTCCAGTGTTCTAAGTGCAAATTACAATGCCCCTATCACTCTCAAAATACAACAGCCCCTCAAATATACCTTACAGGTTGCCGCACAAACAATCTTGATGCTGTTGAAACTTCATTCATATAAAAATATGCAATCACATATTCTCTCAGCCTCTTAGTAAACCCCACATCGGAAATGGCATCTGTTCTCAATCGCCACACTGGAATACAAGTGCATCCTCCATTTAATTTCAATACCCTCTTTCCGCAAAGGACAGTCATTTGAAATAACCCAAGTTAGATATTGTATTTTGGAGAACCTGTTATGATGTACTTGACTCACATATGTAATCAAGTCTAGAATGTAGATTGTGCAATGTGGAATAATGAAGCAATAAGCCCCGAGCAGGGGGGCATTACCAATTCAGGTAATGCCTAGGGGCCCAGTCGCGAGGGCCTTAATGAAGGACCTGGGGCATTAACTGAAGTGGTTATGCCCCCCCTGCTCGGGGCTTATTGCTATTAGACCGGGGTACTAAAAGTATTTTTCATCGTTGCGCATTTCACAATGGAAAAAACCCAAAATGAAATAAAAAATGGGCGCCAAGGATGGGAGAATGCAGTCCGTTCTCCCTTTCCATGGTGGCCATCGGAAATAGATTAAAAAAAAAGTAAACAAACAAAATGGTCACCATGGAAAGGAGAAGGGACTACGTGCATTCCCTTCTTCCTTTCCATGGCGGCGTGTTGCAGATCGGGAGCGGAGCGCTGGAGACAGAAGTGTTTCCAGCGCGTCCTCTCCTGAAGAGGAGCAAAAGAAACAGGTAAGTGGAGGGGGCTGAAGGGATGGAGCACTTACCCCATTCCCTGGCGGGGGGAGATGTCAGCCTCTAGCCGTGAGGCAGGCCGGAGCGGGAGGATTATCGTCTGGTAATTCCCCTGTTTCGAACCTTCTCATTGGCTGAGAGGCTGCAACCCCTGCCCCTTCCCGCCGGGAACTAATATGAGTAAACCCTAGCTTCAGCATTCTGCAGTCTCCAGTCAGTATCCGGTGATGATAGAGAATACAATTACAGAGAATGCTATGAGAGGGGAAAAAAACAGAGAGAAAAACATCAAACATTCTAAAAAATAGATATGGGGGGGTGGGGTAAGGGGCTAAAATGGGTGGGAATGGGGTTGCGGTTGGTTTAAGCACATAGGGAAACAGGGGCATCCTCTGTTATGTATTCTCTGTAATCAGATAGAGCCGACTTCATCCAACATTCTAAGCTGCCTCAGAAAATCATACAAAGCTCATGTTGACAAACCATTGGGCTTCATCACTAGCATAGATCTATCTAACGCACTTAAAGTCTTCAGCCCATAGAATCGCCCCATTCAAACACCTAACCCACCTCTCTGCCACGTTTTGGAGGGAATGTAAATCTTCCTGTCTAGGACAGAGTATCTAATGATCCAGCAGCATTATACACTGGTCTTTAGGATCTGTAACCTCCTGAAACCCCTCTAACAGCCCAATGCCCAGATGAGACCACCTCTTTCAATTTTAGAATAAGTGATACCATACACCGGCCCATGCCAGGTTTTGTTAGTTTAGTTAAATCTTCCTGAATGAAGTGTGTCTCCTGCAGAAATTCTAATTTTATTTTGTGAGGCCTCAGAAAGGAACCATTGCTGTGCCTCTTAGCATTATTGGCGAATACATATATGTTCCATGTTAGCATGTTTAGTTCACTCATTCCACTGCAAGTTGTGTTTGATGCCAGTAGAGCTTGTACTCCCAATGTCACTAAATGTACCCCAACGAACCAATACACCTTAGTATTCTATACCCATCTTCACCCATTTGATCTGAACGCCATCCTGGTCCTTGAGTCCGATTTCCCTAGATGGAAATGATTTTGTTCGAACTACATAATTATGGCAACCCACCCTACATTACATGACTCAACACCTCGCATCTAGTTGAACTCTAATCTGTTATACTAGCTGATGTGCAAGAACAACTCCATGACAGTCTAATAAACCCTCACCCAAAGGAACAACTGGATCTGCCACCGTAGGAAATTCCTCATAACCATAACTGTAGTCTGTATGCAATGTTCTCCAGTACAACACCTATGTAACCTAAACACAGAGAGGAAGGACACTATATCCTACACTATTTTAAAAAAAGTAGCAGGCGCTCCTCTCCAGAAAGAACATGGCATGATAACCTGTTCAGAGATGAGAGTTTGCAGCACATGCTTTTTGCTCACTGTACCTTTCACAGATGGGAAATATCCATTTGCATATCAGTCTTTGTCCCGCCCAAAAGGGTAGTCCAGCACCGAAATGCTATGGCAATTCCTTTCTGAACAAGAGTACCACCAGCAACCCCATACACGTGTTTCAGCCTTGTTGGGCCTCATCAGTGAGGTGAAGATGTGCCTCTCTGAGCACAGTGAGCAGGGAGTCCACGTCTGGTTTCCCCCAGGTAACTCAGGGTGACCAACCCCAAGTTCCTTGCAAATTTTTTAAAAGAGGTAGCAGGCGCTCCTCTCCAGAAAGAACATGGCATGATAACCTGTTCAGAGATGAGAGTTTGCAGCACACGCTTTTTGCTCACTGTACCTTTCACAGATGGGAAATATCCATTTGCATATCAGTCTTTGTCCCGCCCACAAGGGTAGTCCAGCACCGAAATGCTATGGCAATTCCTTTATGAACAAGAGTACCACCAGCAACCCCATACACGTGTTTCAGCCTTGTTGGGCCTCATCAGTGAGGTGAAGCTGTGCCTCTCTGAGCACAGTGAGCAGGGAGTCCACGTCTGGTTTCCCCCAGGTAACTCAGGGTGACCAACCCCAAGTTCCTTGCAAATATTTTAAAAAAGGTAGCAGGCGCTCCTCTCCAGAAAGAACATGGCATGATACATATCCTACACTAACCTATCTAACTGACCGCTCGGAGCTCCCTATCCTTGATCAGCACTATCCATTGAATGTATAGACCACTCGATACGAACACCACAGAGTAAATATGCCCCGCTAGGGAATAAAGCCTAGAGATAGGTTGCAAGGATAACAAGGCTATACTTGTATAAAATATAAATGCCAGCAAAGAACTCTGCTGCCTGAGAGCCCTCTGCCAAAAATTACACAAACAGCACATTAAAAAGGCACTAAGCATCATCAGTGACATCATACATAAGGTACAAATCGGCCTGGATTGGTGGGTGACATTTGCAAGGGCCTGCTCCATAGGGGATGCCAGGCGCTAATTGGCTGGATCGCCGTTGGCAATCTTGGTCTATGTGGGTCAGCTGGGCTCATCCGGGCGGTGAAGGTCGAGTCACACGTAAAAAGTTTGTTCCTAATCTAAGCTAAACAACTAAGACTGGGTATTCATTCATTATGACAGGCACCTGGCATCAGGGAAAAGATGTGCCAGGGAGAACAGAGGGTAAAATACAGTTATGGTGACCCCTGCCTGTGGGGCTTCATTAATACCACAGTTCCCACCCCAAGGTCTCCCCCCGGGGGATTGATCTCTAATTTCTCCTTTCTGGTAGTTCATGTTACGGGAGACGTGTGTTGCAATTGGGAAGATATACAGTTGTGCAGGCCTTAGAACTGTGGTGGGCACCTTGGGGAGGTTACACCTGGGGTCGGGTCAGTGGAAGGTGGCTGGTTCTGGCCTGGCTGGGTGGGGGTCAGAAGCCCTGCTGGCAGTTTAGTGTAGATGGATGAGTGCATTGCCAGGCCTGGTACTGTCTCACACTCTGTGCAGGGCACATTCCTGAATGTGATACTAAATATTGGCAACACTGGAGCGAGAGAAGGGAAATGAACTTCCGTGGGAACAGGGCTCGTGCGGAGCTGTCCTGGTGTGCTGGTGGCTTGGCACCTCTGTGTCAACTCGGGATGCAGGTGCTGCCATCCTCAGTGTCTTGTTCTGGGCCTACTACAAAATGGTATCGCAGGATAGGGGCATTACTAGTGTTATTCACTTAGTTCTATGCACTAATGAACCTTTATATGTTCCATGAAGGAGGGAGCTGTTCCCTCCTTATGGGTTATGTAGTGCTCGCCGAACTGGAATGGCTTAGGGGGGGTGGGATTGTCTTATCTCCATCCCTACACCATTGATCCAGTTAATGCAAGCACTAGGTGCAATGACAACAATTGCCCCTAAGCGCATCCTAAATCAATTGCCCCGTACAGATGAGCCATCCACTGCATCTTGATCTAAGGCATCAAAATAAATTTGCACCATTGCACTTACATCATTGGTCTCAACAGCTGCAGAGTCAGCAGCCGTCTTGGGGGTTGACTCCCACACAGTCAGTTCGGGGCTTGTACTCAGGGAGGGACAATCCATATGGCTTTCATGCTGACTCTTTCTTGACATCTTCAGCTTCCCTGTGACCAATTTGATGTTAAATCCTTGGGCTTCCATCCAGTTCACAGCATCATTAGGCGATTTACAAAAAATGCTTATGTCATTATATGAACTCTAATCATTTTGAAGAGTGTAGGAACACACTTCTTTTGTGTTTTCCGAAGCTGTTTCTCACCTTCAAGGAAAGAATGCTTTTTGGACTTCATGTGTAAGATCCAGAAACACAAATAAGGAAGATGACTGATTATCTTTCCACTGATTCTCAAATATATCATAATCGTCACATTGTCTAGGAAATTAAGGATGCTCCTGGGGGTGGAGGCCTAACCGGTGCTTAATGTGCTCTTTCCACAAAAAAAAACAAACAAGGAAAGCTGGGATTCCACCCAACACCTTCGGAAAAGGTTTTTCAAAATCATTTTCCTGGGAAGTGCTTTCCTCACCATTTGGAAGTCCCCCAACCCCAATATTACAATGCTGACCTATACCTTCAACATCCATCTCATCTCATTTTAATATCATCTACCTGGGTTTCCAGAGTCTTTCTCAGGGATTTCCAGCTTAGAAAGCTTATATTCAGCAATGGCTACCCATTCAGAGACCTTGTTCACAATCTGGAGGATTAGGCGCAGCATAGTTCATCTTGCGCCCCAGTGACGTGCTACAGTTTTGAATAGCCTTTAGAATTTCCGGGCCAGGTAATAGATCTGCAGGAAGCTCCACACCGTGCATGGGTACAGCTCAAGAGGCCATTGTTGCTGCCCTAATGTAGCAATCCATCTTCAATGCTCTGCCCCTTTCTGATGTGTTCCTCAAGTCATCATCTCCAAGATACTGACCTCTAAATAACGTAAATTCACTGATTGCACTTTAAACTGCCCAGTCTGGAGCCAGTATACAGGAGGTAAATTATGCAAGGTTAGCCTCACACATTTCTTTCATTTCTGAAGCACATAGTAACCGTAGAGCACCTTCACTACCAGTAGCATTTGAAGCATACTTTGTTAACCACCGGGGACTCGGGCACTACTACTCGCGTGCCTCACTCACTTCACAGTATTTGCGGTATCACGCTTCTCCTTCTATCATCATGTAGGCATGCTTCCCACTCTTGTCGGGGCACCTCAAGCAGCAAATATAACACTAAAACACAACCAATCTTGCAATGTTCCGAATCAGAGAACAAGCTCGTGGGAAGAGACAGGACAGTGAGAGCCTTCTGTCATCTGGTTCGCATCCCTTATACTTTCAAGAAAGTCCATGAGCCTCATTATAAGTGTGCTGGTCTGGAAATAACAGTGCCGGTAAGCTTACCGGCACCGTTGTTACTGGACTGGCACACTACAACTCCACCCGCAGAGTTTTCACTAGAGAACAGGAACTGTTATCAACGGTGCCAGTGCTTCTGTGTCCCCATTCCCATAGGCCTCTATGGGAATGGGGACTAAGGAAATTGCCAGTGTCTGATTTGGAATAGCCCGGTGGCACCGGGAAGTCGGGCGTCGGTAATTTTTGATGGGTTCAGCAGCAATCCGTCGGTATCACCGGCAGGGTTACCGCTGGAACCGTAATGAGGCCCCATGTACATTTCTCGTCTTATTCTCTTGCAGTGAAGTTCAGCTCTTGCAGCCTGATTGAACACTTGAGCAACCTAAGCAGTTTACCCTTCATTGTCATGACCTAATATAAGGGCTCATTAACTGTTTGTACCTTAAAGGTATACCGCTTTAATTATTATGTAAAGTCCCTTAGGACTTAAACAATCATGAAGCCTTCTTTTTTTAACAGGAGCCCATCTCTACCCTCCGTCAGAAGTCTGGAGGCTCATAAATGCCACAGTGCGGTCTATTACTTTTTTCATCCAGTTAAACTACAGCAGCACCCACCACTAGGTCAGATGCAGCAGTATTAAATAGGTAAATTGTTCACAGATCCCAATGTTTTCAGCACTGGGTCTGGGCACATCGCATCATTTTACCAGTAGAACCCCTGCTGATACTCTCTGTCCAAACAACCCTCTAAGGCAGCTTAGATGTCCGGGTAGAACTATGGGACAATAGGTGGCAACACTGTTTTTGTAGTAACTACGTGCCCAAGAATGGTTTTCACTTTGGTCTGGGTGGTTAGTGGTTATCGGGCAACAACTACCTTCTTCTTGCTCTAGAGAGGCTGTATTCTGCCTTTACAAATCTCACATCTAGAGTCAATCACGGATCGTTGCCCTGCCAGACATTTAGACAAATATATAGTAAGCGTGGCTCACTTAAAATCCTGCAACTTGCTATGGAGGTGACTCAGATGCTACTCTCTGAAGACAGCAATGCCATCTGCCTAGAAGCACAAGCTTACTGATTTGGTGAAAAAAAATTTTTTTTAACCATAACATTACTGAAGAAAGCTCCTAAATAACTCAAAGCTGGTTTGCTCGCTTTTGAGGGAGCTGTTGCAAAATTGGCAATCCGGAATTCTGCAACACAACACTTCCCAAATGTTGCTGGAGGCAATGGGGCAGTAAGTTGAAGGGCTTTGCCAACTGTGTTTTCTTGGTATGTCTTCAACATGATCAGGCTCGCCATGACACTGTGTGGAGCCAATGACATGCTCTGTGTCTTTAAGAAATGTGCACAGAAGCACAAGCCTATGATTTGGTCAAGTAAAATACATAAATAAAATAGAAAAGAAACTCCATTCATGGAAGCCACCAGTTGTTTCAAAGGATGATCCATCACCCTCACACCAAAGCCCACCACAAAGTTCCTTCCTCTGGCCAACAGAGATAACACGTCTTAATGCAGGAATGGCACTTCTTAATAAAAGGGAACAGGAATTTGCCCCAGGGCAGAGTGAAGAAATGGTGTGAGGGGTGGAGCCCATTGCCTTTGAAAACTCAGGGCCTTGGCCTACCAAGAGCAACCATTTACATCTTGAAATCAGTAATCCCGAAGAGAAGCAGCTTACTTCAAAGCCAGAATTGGTGAGCATGGGGCAGAGGGGTGTATGTGTGAGATGCACTACCTTTATTTCTTAGGGATGGCATGCTTTGCTATGTGCCTGCACCAAGCTATATTATCTATGCTCTGCCCTGTTTTGAAATGCGACACTGTTATGATAACATGTTAGTTATGTTATGCCATGCCGGTGCCATGTTTTAATCTGTAGAAACATGTTGTGTAATGTCTTGTTCTACTGGGATCAATGTGTTCTTTCCCCAAAGCTAAATGTACATTAACTAGGATCTACTCAGTTCTACTGTATGTACTTACTCACCCCTTTCTGGAGAGGGGGAGAGAATATGATGTTTTTCTTTTATATTAATTGATTAGGTCCTGTTACATTATGTTGAGGTTTCATTATAATGTTTTGTTTTAAATGCCAATGAATTGGAAATATAATCTGTTAACTAGACCATGCACGCTTGCTCTGACCTAACATTCACATGATGCCCTCTATTAACAGGACACAGTAACTGCAGCCCATGGTGAAAAGGTTAGTCAAAGGCTGGATTTTGTAAATTAACTCCCATAAGCACCCAGCCTCAGCTTAAGCGGATTCCTGCCTCACACACCAATATTACCATCACCTTATAGCTTCTAGCAGGACTCAGGAACCTCCAGGAAGGACGGACGGGGCTTCTGCACCCAAGGAAGCTGTGGTCGAAATCCCACCCTCCGTTAAATGTACCCATATTTCCTTCCAGCTTTCCCATCGTTTGTGGTTTAGGGGAGTAAGTAGAGGGGTTTTACAGGCTGTGTATTCTTGGGCATGGTTTCTACATGCCTTGGCTCACCATGACACCGTGGAAGCCTCAAAAGCCTGACCACGGGAAAGTGATAGACAAGCTTTGTGTCCCCAAGCACATGTTGCACACACGCAAGCCTAGGTTTTTGGTAACTATTAAATTGATGAGAAACCAAAACATTTGAGGTTATTTTGCTCGCTTTTCAGGGAACTGTTCCAAACCTGGCAAATTCGGACTTCTGCTATACAACTTCTTCCTGTTGTTGGGGGCCTAGGGAAGTAAGTATGGTTCTGCCATCTGTGTTTTCTTGGGTGTGGACTCAACATGCTCAGGTGCAACATGCAGTGAGAACATTTCAGAAATAACCCCTGGCGTAGTGAACACCTCTTCTCTAGTTATCTCTCCTTTCAGCACTGTGCCCTATAGAATACAGTTTAGACCCACCATACATTCGGTCCAAATGTACACATAGACCTTCCACCTCTTCCTTTTCATGCCTTCCGGAGCACCTTATTCATGCCTCACCATCTCAACTATCTACCTGACTTTACTCCTCCCTATCCCTACTGAATGTTCTATCATACTCCTTCTTTGCTTCTCTGGCAGGCAAAAGCACTTTAACACCATAAACTATGGCAGGAGGCACTATACACATGAAAGATAACATATCATCTAGATAGGTGACATAAAAGCTCATTGAGGGCATGTGGTAAGTCTCTAAAAAGTGTCAGGGGAATTTTTATAATCCAAAGAACATGCCCCTCATCTGTAACAAGCAGTGCAGTGAAAAAAGGCTTGTTTTCTACTTGGCATGATGGGCTAAAGAAATCTGTCAATACTCAGAGGTCAAATTTAAGGTATTCAGATTCTGAGTTACCCCCGACATATCCACCGGAGGGATGCCTCTGTATCTGTGGCAGCTTTTATCATCCTGCAATTCACATGGAACCTCAGTTTGTGGTTCTTCATTTAGTTATTAGTATGACTGGGCTTGGCTAGGAGCTCTTGGAGGGTTGAATCACACTTACATCCAAATTCCTGGTGATTCCAGCTAAGATGAGGTAAAGATATTGCTTGAAATACTTCATTTTAATTAGCAATCTATTTCTGGTGTCTACATCATGCTTAGCCCATTGAGTGCAACTTCAATTCATGCAGGACAGTGATGCAAACTGGTTGACCAACGTTCTACTCTCCCTTTGCTTCCTGAGATGGCTGCCCATTCCACTAAGCTAGCTGTGGTTCTGAATGTTGTAGTTTGAGGGAGGCCTACTTATGCATTCCTCTGTTCCTGAAACAATGACCAGAGTAGACAATTCCTCATGCCTGGCAAACGGCTTGAGCCCAACTACATAAAACACTTAATTGGGATACTTAGCAGTTCCAATGTGAACCACGTATGCGGCCTTGCCTGTTTTTAAGGACAGCATAATGTTTAGACCACATGCCCTACAAAACCCTGAATTTTGTGGGCTCTATCATCAGTACCTGATGCCCCTACTTAAAACCTACTTGAGTTTTTTCTAATACAATTCCTTGATTGGGGCCTACCTAGCTTGACTTAAGGTTATAATTTGCCATCAACCTGAGCCTGCCCTTCTTTTATGGAAGTCATGGATTGGACTGCTAGGGTCTTCTTCTCATCCCACATTCACTTATGGAGGAAGCCTACTCACATGGTGAGAAAACTATGAGTTTGAAGAAACATGGGTCTCCTCCTTTCTGTGCATCTTCCCAGTAGGCAAGTAACACAATGGTAATAGATCACACTTGCTTTTCAGAGCCCTTGTCATTCCAAAGCAGCAGTCATGATTTTCAGAGTTTTATTGAAGCGCTCTACCAGTCTATTAGTCTGGGGTGATGAGAAGTGGTGGCCTTCTAAGTTAATCTACATTATATTAACATAATGTTCATATTTGAGGTTTGTTAGGTTGAAAGCCTGAAGTCCGAAACAGTTGCATTGATGATTTACATGTAGTTCTGGGCTTGACAAGTAAAAAAAGGGCATTAACTTCTCAGAAATATTATTTGCTTCTCCATGGCAAGCTGCTATGCAAACTTCAACCATGTGGTCCTCATGGACATCTCCAAAATATGTTTGGCATCTCGCGAAGGACCAATGAACCTTATACCCTCTGTGGCTGTGGCCCTGTGTTTTAACATAACCATAATGGTTTGGTGTTAACAAATGCTTCCAACTAAAGACATGGGACTTTCTATTATTTTACTGACCTTTTAGTGTAAAAAGGATTTACCGGCCAGATGCAGCAATATATGAACCATATAAAATATACCTCTTGTGTGAACACTTTTTTGCTCAAATGTTGTCTGTAGTACCCTGTGCGCTTGTCCAGCTTGGCCTTCACTGCTATTTCACAGCTACCATTTTGTGAGGCAAGTGGAACTTGAGAAAATACTTGCTATGCATACATCTGGAAAAAAATTGAAGGAGAAACATTTCTGCATTGAGACTACCCAAAGGTAGTCAAAAAAGTATGATCATTGTTTAAAATAATAATAATAATAATAATAATAATAATAATAATAATAATAATAATAATAATAATAATAATAATAATATTTGTAATGCATGGGATAAAGTACCCCCTAATGTACATTATACAGATATTGGAAGTCACTGAAGAGTTTTGTGACCAAATAGATGAACTAGGCCAAAGCCACAGTTCCTTTATAAGGTCATGGAACTCCAACATGACCTGCAATATCCTTTTTATATATGGTAGGGGTATGTTATTCCTTATAATACATGGCCACACACTGTCCTTCCCTTTAATGCCTTGTATCTTGCCTAATATAATGTAAGTGTTCTACCATTTGCTTGGATTTAGAAAAGCAAAATGCACCTCCTAATGTGTTGCAGAGAAATAATTCAAGCAGTTTAATGATATGTATCAAACAAGGTTTTCATTTTGTGCTTTAAAATAAGTAATAACTTGCAGGTTCCTGCTCACATATGTAAACCTCCAGCAGTGCACACATTATTAATTCTACCATAAACAGTTCCTCGTCAATTAATGGCTGTAAAGTGACACATAAACTGAGTCTTGAATTTGAAAAGCATTCCTGGGCTTTAATTAAGTGCTGCAGTGAACGATGGTATTCTCTGGGCTGTCTCAGCGGCAGCCATTGCGTCATCATGGCTGAAGCGCAATAACTGATTACAGAGGGGTTATGTCATTTTCTTACTGCAGGTCGGTTGTGTTGTCACAACTAGCCTGTAATAAGAACCTTATTTCCAGGCTTTTATACAGATATTGCGGACCGCCATGTATAATAGTAATAATAATGATACCCCTTTTCTGCATTATGAAACGTTTACAGTAAGATGTACCCCACAAGTATAAACGAAATAATGATGGATGGAAATGGTTTTTAAGAAATGCATAAAAAATAATGTTTGCATTAGAGGTCTACTGGCAGTTTTCTACTAATGAGGCGTCAAAAAGATGTATCAGCACAGAGACTCCTGCATGCCATGAAGTACTTGCTAGAGAGGGGCTTAGTTTTCCCCAGCAAGAGACTCTATGCTCATCCTTAATGCAGCTTTGGTATTTCATCTTTCTGGAAGATCTGTAAATATTTTTGAAAATCAGTATTTTTGATATATCCTCTAAATCTAACTATATGAGACCAAATGAGATCATTGGTGTCCTTCTGGTGGTCTTGGCTGTCCAGAATGGCTATCAGATGTGATAGAAGGGTGTACCGTGGATGTAATTTCCAAGTGTCACTGTGTCAATTGCTCAAAACGTTGGAAACGTTGTCTTTTAACATGCAGCCATACAGGGGTTTATTTGCAGACCCATGGCTAAACCAGCCATAAGAGGCTGACCACAGTGGCACACTCTAACCCCAGCCACGACTGAGAAGTCCGCGAATTTATAGACAGATTTCAGCAAGCTTGTTTGTAAACTCAGTCATTTGACAGTGACATTCTGCACTCAGTAGAGAAAATACATTTTTCACAACATATGTTTGTATTGCTATCTCATAACATTTGAATATTTTAAAAGTGTATTAATGAATCCCAAAAAAGAACAACAGCTTCCTGGCATATGGGTTACCAAGTATGAAAACTGGATGGTGTGGGTAGTATAAAGTGATGACAGTGTCACTTAACTGAAAGCAACAGAAACTAGAGATTTTCCTAAAAATCCGCGTCTTTAATTAGAATCTTGATTTTGCGCACAGATAAGCTGGGAACGATATAATTCACGTATGTAAAATGAGCAGAGTTACAACGAAGAGCAAACTATGGTCAAGACAGTAAGGGAAATTGGTTATAAGGTACTTGTTAACAGTCTGGTGGTAGCATTCAAACCATACAATCCGAAAATGAATAAACCATCAGCTATTCCTCCCATTAACCCCCGCCACCTTGCAAGCAGGGACTGCATGTGAGGGAGACTGCATGAGCATAAGTAGTGTGTGAACATCTGTGGAAGCACCTGGTGTATGCACCTCCATTGTAAAGGTGCGGATAATCGTTGAAGCCAATGAGTGCGGAATACATGAGTAAGGGTATGCTGGTAAGCAGTAGCATGGAGAGAAAAAACGGCTCAATTGGCCTCATTACACGGATGGCGGTAAGGGTTTACTCGTACTGGTAAAATACGTTAAAAACCAACCCGCAAAGGGACCAGGGAGCTAATTACGGTACCGCAATTTACGGTACCGTAATTAGCGCCTTCCCCATTCCCATAGAGCCCTATGGGGCAAAAATGGGAATGGGGAAGGGCAATGGTGGAAGGGGGAATTACCGCCCCGCCAACCTTGGAATAGGGCGGTAATTCTCCTTTCCACCAAGGCGGTGCTAATAGCGCCATGGTTCACCGCCATCCGTGTAATGAGGCCCAATGTCTGAAGGTCGCGCACACAAGGGTTTCAGCGCAGATTTCGACACTAAAGGTTGCAATCCCACGGGTGTAAACTTTTGTGCGTGGCCCTCTCCACTTCTTTGTCAGGGGTTCCCCCAACCCCAAGCCACTACGCGACATCCTCCGCACCTCTCAACCTGCTCCCGCCCCTCCCCCCTTACCTGCTGCGGGCTTTGGCCTCCAGCGCCCTGCTTACCGGGTTCCTTCTGCGCTCTGCCGAGCATGTACTCAAAAGCCCAGGGCCCAGCACAGTGTGATTTTGTTTGCAACCTTTTGTGACCTGGGCTCCCGGGTACGTGCTCTGCAGACTGCGAGCAGAAAAAACATCCCTCAACGGTTAGACAAACCCACGATAGAACAAGATGGAACCTGGCATGTGATAGGAACGCCCTCAATTGGGAAACGTCCCCAATAAGAGTTCGAGTCCCAAAGATTCCGCAAGTGATGCCTGTTTGGTAAAGGTTTGATTGATTGATTGATTGATTGTTTATTTGTATAGCGCCTATGCACAATGTGTTTCAAAGCGCTTCAAGGAGGGGAGGGAACATGGGAAAAAATACAATGAACATTCTTTCAGTCCTTGAAATAGTCAGAATGTGAAAAGAACAAAGATCAATTATCATAATAAGCATGATGACATTTCAAATAGGGCAAGTGGTGGATAGGGAGGGAGGGAGAGTGAAACAGACAAGCGGCTACATTACTATGCCTGGCGGCAATTGAGTTAGTGCCGGAAAGTAAACAGTAGGAGGGTGGGGCGGGGGGATTGGAAAGAGGGAGAGGAACAAAACAAGCGACAATTTTACTATGTCACACGACAATTCAGATGGTGCTGGAGGGGGAATTAGGGGGGAACATAAAGGGAGGGGAGAGCAAACAAGCTGTAACAGATATGTCTCGGGGACATATCTGAAGATTAAGAGCAAAATAAACAGTGACCTTGGGGGAGAGTTATGTTTCTGGTGAAGAAAACCACACACTTGTTCATCAGGATAACTCCCCAAATGTCTTCAGGAATACATATTGAGTTTTAATAACCTTAACTCCCACCATTGACTGTAGTTGCTAGGTGGTCCCTCGTTCCCATAGGATCACCTACAAAGAGATTCTGTACAATTACCCTCATCCCCAGATTAGGGCAGTGATGGAAGTGGAAGTTGAAAGATGCTATGTTCCCCTCTAGGGGCTGTAATACAGGTGACCCGAACCAGCATCCAAGACTAAGAAGGTATCGATCGAGTGGCACCAATAGCCAAGGACTGGCCCCAAGAGCTTGCGATGGTGGACTCGGAAGGGAGACAACAGGTGTGGGTTTCCATAGCTTTTAAACAGGTGACATTCAATTTTGGTTTTCGCCTACGGAAGTTTGTCAAGTAGCAGCTGCCCTGCACAATGTGTGTGCCACATCCAGTACCCAGGAGGTTGGGTGCTTGCAGATGCTGGTGGGGCTGCCAGAGGAATGTTAAGACCTGCAAAGTTGGCCTCTGGCAACAACAACACAAATGTGTCAAGAAGATGGTGGACTGTTATTATGAAGGTCATGTCCTTAGATGTGTGCAAAGCTGCAAGGATGAACTAAAAAAACAGCAGAGAAATGATTGTTGAATTCAATCAGCCAATCCCGGTGCGCAGCAAAATGGAAGTTCCATTACAAAGACATAGGGCTACAGACAAGACTAAGCCGAATTTTACTTTTTAAATCTCTTCATTTCTGTTTCTCATGGTTTCCTGCTTACACCTGAAAAAAACAAAACAATCGTGCACAAATGATTCCCTTCTATATATGTCTTAGCTAGAGGTACTATGCCTTCTGCCCGTTGCCCAGTACCTTTACATATATTTGGGATTATTCCTCTGGAAAACATGAACTCTACCCAAAAATAAGGTCTTCCATTGGCTGTTCAGTGTAATGTCTCCTTCGCTACTCGGTTGAAATCAAACAAAGTGCCAAATGAAAAACAGGTGCACCTCCTCACCAAAAGAATGCAAACACAAAATGCAATTGTCCTCAAGGTTCTTAGGTTCCTGCATGAGTATTCCTGTCCTTGTTCACCATTGTCTCAATCTCAATGTCATTTCTTTCTTAACTTCTCTTCTGTAATTGGTTCCCGTTCAGCAGGATACCTCTTATGCAGTTGTAGGTAGCTCGGGTGGCGTTGGGTCTCCTCTAGCAAATGCAGGGACCACCAGAGTTTCTCTTGTATTTCACAGTGGCGATATCCAGGTTTACTACTTCCATTAGATATTGGCAGGCTGCTGAGGGTTCTGCAACCTCCCTGTTTTAGGGTATGCCTTCCTGTCCCTTCCAATCCTCTTTACAACTGTTTGTCTCCTGTTCATCCTCATTGCCACACCTTGTGTTCATCCCTCTTTCATCCGTGGACTCAACCCCTTCAGATCAGGGTCTCACCCCCTTCCTACTGTTCTGTGGCAAATGTGCCCTCACTAACATGCCTTCTCTTTCCAGCTACTACCTGGCTGCCATAATCTTCCTTCTCCAGATCTCCCCCTCGTATCCCCAGCTGATGACCAAGCTCCTCCTGTCATGTAATTCACATCCCATACTGATGTTACCCAGCTTATTCCTGACACCCAACTCTGACTTCCTTCTGATGTGGCTTAACCAAATCTTCACAAATATCAACTCCAACCCCTTCTAGATATTTTCTGACTTTCTCCTGATACTCAATTACAACCTCCTAAAGTAGCGACTTAACCTCCTCCACCTGGTGCCGAAGTAACATTTCCTCCTAATGTTCCTTAACCTCTACCCCCAAATACTCATCTCCCACTTCCTTCTGATGTCCTTTAAACTACATTACCTGTTACTCATCTCCAACACCCTCCAAATGTTCCTTACCTTCCGCTGATATTCAAGTTCAACAAGGTTCATCAAGCTATGCCACCTGGTATTCATCCTGAACCCCCTTGTGATGTTTCTTAATGTTATTATCCTGGGACTTAAATCCTGCCTCCTCATGGCGTGTTTTAACCTATTCTTCCTTATGCTCAACTCCATCCTCCTCCTTATGTTCCATAATCTGCTTTGACTGTTGATAAAAGACTCCAAATTCCTCCTGATGCCTCTTCTCCCCTCCCCCTTCCAGCCTCCTGCAAGCAAAGCTCCCCCCTTTCTGCTACACCAACTTACTCCAAACTCCTATCGCAATGTTGAGATACAAACTCCCACTGCAATGTTGATCTTCAGAATTCCATGTTAACTTTACTTTGGTCTGTCTTTTTATGCACTTTACGAGTGTCTCTGTTGGTAATTATGTTTGATTGTTCGCACCAGTATCTGTTGATTGGTGGGGAAGCAGGATTGGTTTGTTGGGATTCTATCATCTGAAGCATGTGTGCCAGATTGAGGAATATGTATGCATTGAGGCTGATAGACACCAACATGAAAAATCTTCGATTGGCTATTAACGTTTGTCTGTGGACAGTGCATCTATCCCTGAATTATCAGTGAAGGTGACAAGTGCATCAGTGATGCAATCGTGACGTGTTATGCCAGTGCTTGCTCTGGCTCTGAAAAATATAACCGCAAGGCTGTGGAGCTAATTGAGTTGCCATTAAAGGGACAATTTTTTGTATGTGCCTCAAGGGACTCTCAGTTGTCTGATCACTGGGATTGAGTGAGGGTGGCGATGGGATCCTCCCCATACTGCTCCTCAATCATCGACTAGCCTCGGGCACCCCCTTGGTCACTCCACAAGTTACACAGGGTACTCGTCACAGGAAGATACAGCTGAGTGTGGTTATTCTGTTGAAGTTCCAGTGAGAAGGACGACAGATATATAAAAAATCCCAGCATGTTAAACTGGAGGAGAGAGTTAGTGAAATTAATTGGGCATTTCAAAACAGTGAGGAGCCAGTAGTGGAGAGCAAAGAGGAGAGAGAGGAGAAGAGAAGGAGTGAATGTGGTAGAACAGTGAAGGGGAAAAAGTGGAGAGAAAAAGAAGGAGGAGTTTGGAAATATAAAGGAGGAGTAGAGCAGAACACGTGAAAAAAGGTTCTGAGAAGAAGGAGGCGTGAGAGAAGAGAAGCACAAAGGCCATAGTCAGCTAGATAGGAGCTGCTGAGCAGAAGGGGCAGAGGACAGAGACAATAAAACCTGAGGGGATTGGAGAAGAAGTAATAGAGATGCATGTGTTTGAGGGGAAGTAAGTGAAGAGGGAAGAACATGAAGTAGGTTATGAGAAAGGAAAAGGAGGAAAGAATACGCAGGTCCTGGAAGACAATTGTTGCTGGGAATCAAAGAGGAAGCAAAACAAAGGAGAAGAGACAAGAGGGTCAAGCGAAGTAAGATGTGCCAAGTAGGCTGCACCCGACTGGCAGACCACCTGCAACACCAGTGCTGATTGAGACTGTGGCAAGTCTGCCAATTGCAAACGATGGCCTGAGCTTTGCCATGCTTGCGTCCTCGAAAGATCAGGTGCCACCTCATACAGGCTTTGAACCTTGACCATTGATCAAGATGCCCCTAATATACTGAATGGAGGAGGTTGCTTACAACAGAGTACAACCATCTTGTCAGGAATCATAAAGGAACAGGCCCTCAGCAAAGGCAAGCAAGAAGGGCTGGTTCACCTAAACATTCCAAAGTCTCTCACTGATTATTTCTTGACCGTTTGGTGGTGGAAAAAAGAGAAGCGAGAGAAAGAGAGAGAAAGCGAGAAAGAGAGACTGACGAACTATGGATCTTAAGAAAGCGGCAATTGATCTTTCTGGCATTCATTACATTTATTTAGAATGGTACCATGCCTTATTTGAATATGGTCTTTCACCTTTCTGTAATGTCATGGTAGGCAGTCAATGTCTGGAGGGTTGCCCAGAGCACTGCCAGAGGTTAATATTAATTCTAAACCCAGCATCCGTCATCTCTTCTATTTTGTTAATTCAATATCCCACATTTTGTTCAGTCTACGACAAACCCTTGTCATGTTATCATTATAAAATAAATCACTGTGAACCATACTTTCTGTGTGCCTATTTGTCTGTTGGTGAAACGCTGTGACTTAGGCCTGCTTGTTTGAACATAAACTTAAACCTTTTTTCTGATTTCAGCATATTGACTGTGAAAGTGGCAAGTCAAGGACTCGAGGATGATAGCAAAAAGAAGAGGGCAAAGAGGGCTCCATTGTTGTGTGCCCCTCTGTAACACCTAACCCTTTGAAATGGCTCAATCATTCAGTAAGTGAGTGAATGAATAGATGCGTTTGCCTATTTCGGGTTTTCAAAAAACAATCCACAAAACAACATCAAAAGTCATCAAAGTAAATAAAACCCGGGTCACATACAGCATGGTTAAAAACATATCATAAAACTAAAACTAATAATTAGTATCACAAAGAGGACAATCCAGTCCTTCTTTTGCATGCATATTGAAGGTAGCAGGCATGCTTAAAAGCACTTGTAGCATCAGAAGGGCACAATAACAGCATAAAAGCAGATTTCCTATGGTTCCGGCCACATCCCCTAAGTAAAGTTAAATGGTAATGTCTCTGCAAATCGTTATATAATGGACGGAAGATAAAAAAATGTGGCAAATTTTCTGCATGACCAGAGGGGCAATGAATGTCATTTACATACTTTGTGCCAGATCACTACCAACTAAGCTGACTTTACCTGCAAGATATTTAGTTTGGTTCGAGGCAAAATTGAGTTGAGATAGAACATTATTGACAAAATCAAGATACGTAGCTATCCATACTTTTTACTTTTTACTTTATTCCATTATTCCATTTGTAGTGTGCAGCCATAAACCCATAGGTGTGAGGGCGCAGACAAGACAGACTAAACATAAAACATTCAAGGTCCTGTAAAGGCAGGTGATGGAGATCTCCACGAAGACCAAAGATCCAGGGAAAACTGTCTAATAAAATAGCAAGGTCTTGAGCTCTTTTTTAAAAGTGCTCAGGGACTGGGAGCGTCTCAGAGAAAATGGCAAGGCGCTCCACAGTGTCGGTCCGATACAAAAAAATGCTCCTGTCTGGACTTTCTTTGTTTTACATCCGGGCAGAAATAGAAAGTTTTGGTTGCTGGATCTTAAATTTCTGTAACTGGGTCTTTCCATTATATGCTTTTGTAAGTTGGAAGGCATGGTCCCCATTCGACACTTACAGGCAATAACCAGCAACCTAAAGGTGATTCGAGCCTCCACTAGAAGCCAGTGTAATGCCCAACGTGCTACCATTATATGGAAGTGGGATGAGAGTCCTATAACCACTGTCACTGCTCCATTTTGCACCACTTGAAATCTTGTAACGGTTGCTTTACTGGACCCTGCCAAAAGACTACAGCAATAATCTATTTGCAACCTATTATTCCTTGTGCAATTGCCTCTTCATTCTTTTGAGAAATATAAGGTCTCAAATAGACTAGTAACTTAATGTAGTATGATGCTGACGTAACATAACAGCCTACATAAGCTTTCATATTCAATGACTGATCCAACACAGCCCATAAGATTTTCACTTTCGGGAGTGTGGGGATTTCCACATCACGCAACTGAAAGAGTTTATATGCAGGGTCTAATTTGGCAAGAATGCCCACTGAACCCAACACCATAAGATCTGTTTTGCCACGATTGAGTGCCAGATTGTTGTATTGCTCGCCAAGAGTGCACAGTTATTTATCACCAGTACATTTGCAGAGCAGAGCAAATACTTTGAACGTAAGTAGACGGAGCAAAAACTCAAGTGGTGAACTCAAGGATTTTCGGTTGGGCCTTCTGCACCATCTATCAATGCCCATTATGCCACTGAATCCCTAGAAATGTCATTGTCTCAGCTGGCCCTTGAATTTTGTTCGGGTTAATCTCCCACCCTTCCTTCTTCAATCCTTCCATAATGACTTCTAACTGGTTTTGCACACTGCGCTCATCCTTACCCTGAATCAAAATATCGTCAATGTAGTGAGAGATCTGTATGTCAGGTGTACACGGGATCTTGTCTAAGTGCTCTGCCACCAGCCAATGACAGATAGTCAGGCTATGTATGTACCCCATAGGTAACCTCGAGAAGGTGTACTGATGCCCGCTCCAAGAGAATGCAAACTGCTCTTGGCACTCTTAAGCAATTGGCACAGAGAATAATGCATTGGCTAAATCTACCACTGCATACCAGGTCCCATCACACTTTTGGACATTCCCAATCAAGGTAATGGCATCTGGGACTGCGGGCACCAAGGAAGGAGTGTGTTTATTTAACTTGCGATAATCCAACACCATCCTCCAGGACCCGTCCCCTTTTTTGACAGGCCAGAGTGGGTTGTTCCATGCGGTAGTAATAGGGCGTAACACACCCGCCTCTATGTACTCTTTGATGGTGTCTGAAATGTCCTTGCGCCCCCCGGGAATGCGGTTTTGCTTCATCGCTACCCGCTTGGTCGCCAGAGGTACCTGCACTGGGGGCATCTTCAATTTGCCTACGGTGATGGGTGTGCAGGTCAATGCACTAACCCTAAACTGATACTTTTTACCTCCTAGTCCCAAAGTCAATCCTTCTAGAATGTCAAAGCCAATTATGTACTCAGGTATCGGGACAATCAACACTTGGTATTTCTGCCTAGTCAAATTGCC
The DNA here is from genome assembly GCF_040938575.1 of Ambystoma mexicanum. Taxonomy (NCBI): domain Eukaryota; kingdom Metazoa; phylum Chordata; class Amphibia; order Caudata; family Ambystomatidae; genus Ambystoma; species Ambystoma mexicanum. The sequence continues at coordinate 63,266,381 of NC_090928.1, forward strand.
TATTTTCATATCCACTTCTGTTGGTACTGCGGGGGTCTCCTTACCCCCTAGACTGGTAATGGTAAAGTGTCTGCCTTTGAATCGTGTTGGATTTCCATGAATCAGAGAGGCCTCCGCCCGGTGTCTATCAATGCTCGCACCCCTTGTGTATTTCCCGGCCCCCAAATAATCTTATCATTAACATGGAGCCACCTATCAACTTTTATGCGAGCAGACGCTGCTGGAGCTTGGCCGTAACCCTAGTCAAATTTTGAATGAGTGTAACCTGACTCTGCCTCTAACATTGCACTCAACACCTTCCTCAAATCAGCATGTGTTGGCTGGTATGGGGAAGTTGTCCCCATAGACCCTTCTTCCTGTTCTTCCTCAGGAGGGGCAGAAGGTGAGGTATCCCTCTGTGGCTTAGTCACCACCTGTTTCTTAACCTGTTTATAGCGCTCTTTGGCTGCAAGCCCTCTCTTTATGTATAGTTCATACATTAGCCTGCTTTCAATGCCATCAATTTCTTCTCGTGACACACCATCTTTTAACAAAGCAAAAAACATGTCCTTTCTGGACACTCGGGAGTCTACTATCTTGCTTCCTGCCTTCAGTTCTTCTCTCACTAAGCCCCTTTCTCTCTCTCGCGGCTTGTCATCACTCTTGTCCCACTGCCCTAAGTGTGCCAATTGCCGGATGGCATCCACTACTTCATCAGTGGGTTTGCCCATCATACCTACGAGCAAAGTCATAATGACACTTTAGTATGCGGGCGGTGCAGATCTGATCACCATATTCCTAGTTGAAACTGAGAGCGGCACAGCCCCCATGTGTCCTGGAGCATCTACATGAATTGCCTCCTTCATAGCATGCTCTCTGACCTTTTGAATCACTTCTTTCAAAGTGTACCACTTCTTTTCCTCGCTAGGCCAATCTGTGATAATAGGATACTTACGGTTACATGCCTGGCCTGCTAGGTGCAACAAAGACACCTGTGAATCTCTTGCCCATTGTCATCAGGGGGCGGCCCTGCCCTTAAGACATCCTGTACATTGGTGTCAGTTGACAAAGGCAAAAAGCGTGGTGAGTCTGTGGAATCTATCAACAACCCTGCGGCGCCCCCATCTAGCAATCTCACCATCCATGTCAGTAAAGGTTCCCCTGACTTTTGCCTCAAACGAGTAATGATTTCCCCAAACTCCTGCTGGGTGTAATCTTCCAGTGTGGTTAAATCCACAACCCTGCCCGCAGGATTCTGCGAGTGGGGTCCAGCACGCTGTCTCCTAACCGGCTTTACTGCCACTGTCTTTTTCTTCAGTTCTGCATTAGAATGTGACTCATTTGCCGAGCTAATCTCTGGGCTTGTTGAGTCAAAAATGTCTCCATCCCATTTATCAGGGTCCCAATCCACACCTGCAGTACCAATTACAGTTGCCACTTTCCTTTGTTTGACCCCCCTCTCCTCTTTTTATACTTGTAGCGAGCTACCCTAACCGCGGCCCGCTCTGCCACAGCCTGATATTTATCAGCCTTGTCTTTAAAAAGTTTCATCTGAATTTCCTGCATCAAAGCTATTTGCTGCTTGGCAGCTAACTCTTTTTCTAATTGCAAAATATGCTCTTTCATTTCTACATTTTTTTGATGCATTCTCCTATAGGCATATAGGAGGACCCACCCCGCCTGCCCAACGCAATGCATTCCCGTACCCTCTCCACTGAAATCTGCTGTAAACAAAGCATTACTCCTGATGGAGCAGCTTCTCCCAAACTACTGTACCATGTTTCACTCTGACCAATTCTGCACACCCACACCTGGGCTAATTTATCATATGGGCTTTTAGCCCACCCTGGAATCATAACCTCGGGGCATTCAACGCCAGCGGGGATACTCTTTTTCCTGAACAAAATATTCATCATTACAGTAATTTGCAAAACCTCTTTTTTCCTTCTTTCCACACTGCAGTCACTCGCGCAGGCACGCACACACAAAAAAAAACAGATTAACACAGTCCAACGCTCAGTGCCAAATGAAAACAAACTTTCTCTTGCAATGTAAGCAAAGCCTATCTGCGTTCAAACCGATTCTTTAATATTTGGAGCAATTCATCACAAATATCCCATCCTCTTTGCCAAAGTGTATTGCTCGCCAAGAGTGCACGGACAGTTATTTATCACCAGTACATTTGCAGAGCAGAGCAAATACTTTGAACGCAGGTAGACGGAGCAAAAACTCACAACCAGACACGCAGTTAGCAAAATAATGAGCACTTATACGGCTATTTATTCATAGTTAAGAAGAAACAAGTGATAAAACAGAAATAAATCACAGAAAAGATGGAGAATTAATACATCACCATGGGCATAACTGAATCCCTCATCTCGCAGGAAGTGGCTGGAAGACCCTGGTAACAGCCAGGCAGAGAGCACAACAGCCCACAGGAAGGTCGCAACAAGGCAACCCCCCTCCGACTGAGGTCTTTGTGTTTTTTCAACCTGACCTTTCCAGAGTTCCGCATATATGTCCTCCTCAAAAAGGGATTGGCAATTTCTCGAACCTTCTGGCATTAGCGCTTGCGCATTGCTGAGTGACAGTTGGTTGCCGGCCGGGTCAACCGACAGTAACACCAAGGAGCAAAGCTTCCCTCTTCTAAAGCACCACGGAAAACAATTCCATAACTCATCCTGAGACCTTGGAGCAGGACATAACAAAACCTTTTTTATTTCTGGTGCCAGCCTGCACCTGTAGATTCTCGCTTTCCCAGCGCTGTGTCCTTGGCTGAGGCCTGCATACCAGGCTCAGCAACGAATAACATTGAAAGCATGTTTTTTAGCAAAGCAGTGCAGCTTTTCTCTGAGGCAATGGAATAAATATCCATTACAGCTCTTAGTGCCCCCAGAATGCACTGCGCATCAGCACCATGTTTTAGCTCAAGCTTCACAATTGTTCTGCATCATCCAGCACTTAATTATATCAAATATTCAGTTTAATTCTATTTCATCCAGTCCATGATGCCCTGTGGGTGGGATGACACATTGCGTGTCATCCGAATAGTTGGAGAAAACAACCCCTTCCTGTGCAAGATGTGCAAAAAATGGGGCCATAAAGATATTATAGATGCATGGCTATAAACAAGCCCCCTGCAGGACTCCAAAAAGCACCAAGATAGAAGGCGCCATAGCATCATCTGTAGAGACCCTAGTGACTCTGTTAGAGAAAAACAATAACATCCATTGTATGGCTGCCGGGGAAACATTCTCAACAGACTTCAACCTATCAGCCAAAATAGTGTGATCAACAAGGTTGAAGGCCGCGGATTGATCCAAAGAGATAAGTAATGAGGCCATCTGATTATCCAGTCTCTTTAAAAGTTTCAACTTGAGATACAGTTGCGAGGTTTCCGTCCCAAAGCCTTGTCTAAACCCCGATTGTAATGGATGCAAAATGGGGTAAAGATTCAGATGTTGGGCCATCTGGGAATAAGCTACTTGATCCAGTATTTTAAGCAGAAACTGAATATTTGTTATCGGCCTATAAGTAGTTGGAACACACTGATCCAGGCCAGGCTTTTTCAACAAAGGTGTAACCCAGGCTTGTTTCAACTCATCCGGAACCACACCAGAGGCGAAGAGGGGAATAATGTCTTATAGAACATTTCACAGGATTCGTGTCGTCCCCCCAGAGAGTCGGAAACTTGCTTTTTAGTTCTTTCTCAGACATACCGGCAAGACTAGATGGATTTGCAAAACCACCTTCCAGACCCTTGGTACAAAGACATTTTTGTTTTATAAAATAACCATTCAATTTTGTGGTGATTACGGAGAAACAGTAAATGTCTTATCAAAACTGGTTAGATATACTTCTTGACTCATCCACAAAGAGAACCAAAGTAGAATCGGTTTTAGCTTCAAGGTATCAATAATAGGGGCAAATCGTCTTTCGAGACATGTAATGTAGGATGCCACAATCATTCAGTACATATTCCAGCCCTCAACATAGTGCGTATGTAATACCTTAACCAATGCACCAAACCTAGTAACACATCTCTGAAGTTGCTGGACCTGCTGCAAGTGGTGCCACCATATCTAATTGCAATCTGAAGAGGAAATCACTAGTGCATAGAGCACATCTTTTGTACTGCCAATGATATGAAATAATCTTACATTAATAACAGAACTTCTCTGAGGAATAAAGCCTGACTGGTCAGCATGGACTAATCGCCGGATTAGTCCCTGAATCTTATCTGCCAACATTTTAAGGGGTCCTTTTCTGGTTCTGTAAGTACTTAAATAAATTCCCATCTTACCGATGGAGAGAGGACACCTTTGTTTATGGCCACAATGTACACCTTGTGCCGAGCTGAATGCAGAATGTCTGAAGACGAGAATGTCTGAATTAAAGGAAATATTAGTCCAACCGCTTTTCGGATGCCATTTCCTCCTGGGATTTTTTCTATGCCTTGTTAATCATGCCTAGTCAATCATGGACAAATGTGTTTTCTGAGCAGTGACGGACTCCTCTAGCCCATCCCTGTCAACCTCTGAGAGCTATTGCATTCCTGGTCCCTGTAAATGATGGGGTTCATTTTCGAGTCCCAGTAAATGAGTTGCTCAAGACAGACATAACAGTGTTACAACTGTGTTACACCTGTCTTAATGCCTCCATTCATGCTCTGAGGAATTTGCATTGTTTTGGAAGGCAGGGGGGCGAGGGGCGGTGGAAGTTATGTTTCTGTCTTGCTTTCACCCTCAGCCTTCAAAAGCAACTTGGTTTCACACCAGCAAGATATTTTCATGCTTGCGTAAAACCAATGATTTCCTAAGGACTGTGCCTGATTTTTGCACTAGCAAAAAACAGGCAGGTTCCAACACAAATCATTGTAAACTCTGCCTGCCATGCATACATAACAGGTGGCATTTACTCTCGTTGCACTGCAGAGTGCAAAAAAGAGGTGTAACGAGTTTCGGACATCTTTTTGCACTTCACTAAAACACACCACAGTGCAATTGACGAGTGTTTGCATGTAAGGGCTATCATAAGTGGTCCCCTCCTGGCAATTTAGGCACAAGAGCAATATGAGCTCCACAGTCGTTTGCTCTGATTCCAGTAGAGCAGGTTGTGCATTGAGATTATAGCACATTTCCTTAAAAGTACTATTAATCTGATCTTGTGTGGATAGATATTTGTCTTTGTCACTAATCAACATGGTTATTTCTTGTCTAAAGTTCACTTTTGTAAATACCTGGTTCAGCATCCTGTCTTAATTGTCAGCATTTTCATGCATCCTCACGAGATACTTCTCATAGCTCTGTTCCTCCAGCACTGTGTTAGATTCCCTATGGCATTCCATGCTTACACTAGTTTCTGATTAAAGGATTAGTCAATTTCCAAGCGAGTACTTGCCATACACTAAGTGTGGTGGATCTACATACCCTGCTAAGTGCCAGATTGAAAGCCTCCTAGGCCATCTCCACCACCACTTCCAAGTCTTTCTGGTTTAAAAAAAATCCAGAATTTGCTGTTAGTTCGTAGTCGTAAATACCACACCAATCAGAGTCTGTTGGAACTAGTTATGAGGAAGATCCCTGCCAAAACTTGGAGACCGCCAGTGGGGTGGTAAAAGAAGCCAAGGTCCTATTGACCTAGTGGATGCTGGGTGCAGAGGAGGTATACGAGGATCCCCAGACCACCATCAATGGGTCCCTGCACCAATTTCAGGTGACAGGTACAGGCCATATCAAACACTGTGACCCTATATCCCAGACAATACAAGTCTCCATTGTCAGGGACAGTGGGTACACGAACCATTGGGCAGAGGTACCAGCCAAATCCCATTTCTGAAACAAAGTCAGAGTGAGAGAATGGAAAAAGCGTTCTTCAAGGTTCAATGGTTTTCCTTAAGCACCTGTAACTGATTTGCAGTGGAACGGTATTGTCAGGAAAACTGAAGTCTTGACAAGGGTCAGCATACCCATGTGGCCCTGTAACCTCTGTTGGTAGTCTCCAGAGTCAGAGTGAGAACATAGAAAAAGCAATACAAATGCGTAATGTCATATAGCCGGCAGATTGTTCAGCGAGGGGCACACAAATAAAACTTTCTTCATTGTGGTCACACATCGGAGGGAGAAATCAGCAAGTTCAGACTTGTGCACTAGGGTGTGGGTTCAGATAAATACATGATTGCAGGTGTGCCTTAGCCCCAACCAATCGCAGGTGCAGAGAAAGAGACTAGCCAATCCCCTTCCATACCCCCCAATATCAGTTACAGTTGCAGGATAGGTCCCAATGCCCCAAGAATAGGCAAATTGGGGCAGATTATAATAGCCAGCCTCCTCAGTCTAGTGGGGTGGGGTGTTTGAGAAGAAGTTAGTGAAAGGTGTTTGGAGAGGACTGGCATGCAAATGTTCAAGAGGTTTATTGAGAGAGGTTTACTGAGAGAGTTGCTTGAAAGAGGCAGTTGGAGGTTGGAGGGATATAGTTGGTTGTCGGAGGAGGGCTGTTATCAGGAAAGAGTAATATTGAATGAAGAAGGATATGTCTGAAGGGATCTATACTGGGGAAGAGGAGAGTAAAGAATAAGAGAGAATTGCAAAATCTGGCCACAGTTATATTGGAGGAGTGGTGGTCTTTAGGAGAGAGTTGTTTTGGAGGATGAAGGTTACAGTTTGGTGGGGGTTGTATAGAGGACATGGGTATCATCTGAAGTGACATTTGGAGGTCAGAAGAAGTGAGTTATCTTTTGAGGAGCAGGGGATCATAAGGAAGAATGTATTGAGGAAAGCACCATGGGCAAAAGTGTTTCCCTCTGGTCAGAAAGAGGTTGCAGGTGAACCACCTGGCTAGAAGGGTGTAGTGTGGATATTTGCTCCACTTACGGTGCAGTGAAGAAGAAAAGAGAACACAGAGCCGTGGGGGTGCAAACAACTTCCTTTATTCACTTTGTGCTGGGGTCTAGCTGTGCGCAGTGTTTCCCTGGGTGCATGTGCTCCGCTAGAAGAGCTGGTTAACTATGGCGTGGTCCGGACAAGAAAGGACACAAGATATTCCCCGGGGAAACAAAACAGCTGCTTGTGTCCCGCTGCCCATCACAGTTTCAAATCTCTTCAATAAGGCCTTCAAACACACCTGACAGGTATCGAGTGCGCTACTGACAGCTCACCTTCATCTCATGATCCGTGACCATTGGATTCTTCTCTCTGAGGTTGCTTCACTTCGCTGTCCTCATTATCTCTCTCAACATATCTCTTGAAATGAGACACATTTTGAGTGATTACTTGACCAGGGGATCCAGACATCACCATTGGTCCATTCACAGGAGTTACTGGGAGTGGAATTGTATCAAACCATAAACACCACTTCTTCTTCTGTCTGCAACCAACGAGCACTCACTGGATCTCTAGTTTATACTCTTGCTTCCAACGGCACGTCTCAGACGATCTGCACATCACATTATAGTCCACTTTTTCTCTTCACGATATCTATGGCGGGCACCTGTTCCTTACAGAGAGATGGAGGTCCAGAGGGATGAGGAAGACTGCTTCTCACATTTCTTCCAAACATCAGCTCTGCCGGACACTTTCCTGTGGACCAATGCAGTGAATTTGTGTATTCTCGTAACATGTTACACAGAGCCTGATTGATTGACATGGACCGTGGGTCATTCTGTTGTATCACTTTCTTGAGACTGCTCTGAATCTCTCTACCATGCCATTTGTCTGGGGCCAGAGGGCAGTTACTTTTCTATGACAGATCCCCATGATTACATACATCGCACAAATTCCAGTTCACTGAATGGGGGCCCAGCATCAGACTTGAGTGCCTCCGGAATTTCCCATACTGAAAAGATATTATCCAGCTCAGGAATTATTGTGCTAGTTGCTGTACAGGAAACCATATGAACAATGAGAAACCGAGAGAGCTCATCCATTACCACTAGCCAGTATTTGCCATCTGAAAAGTTCCCAATGAACTCAACCGCTAGATGACTCCACAGAGCACTTCAGAGTTTTGACATTCAGGGAGTTTCTAGATCGCCCAGCCGTGCTGTGCTCTGACACAGGTGTCACGCTCTGATTTTACATTCGACAATTGTGTCAATTTCAGGGACCCACATGGTGTCTCTGGTTTGTGGCTACAACCCTTCAATGATCTTCATGCCTGAATGGGGTACTTGTTCGAAGTTTTCGGCCCTATGTAATTTTCATACGGCCGAAACTTGATCAAGTCTCCCATTCGTTTATTATTTTCTATTCAGTTAGTTGTGCCCCATATTAAGCAGTTTATCATTTGCCACATTGATAGGGTGACCCTTGTAGAGTGAGGTGGCGGGTTGTAGCTACCTACTATTGAAAGTGCACTCATATTTTGACTCCAAATTTAGAATGCTTGGCATACTTCAGCTGTCTTGAGGTCAAATTGGAGTCACCACACCAGACCCTTCCCAAGGGCTCACTTGGGGCCACTATCATGGGATATGAACCTGGGGTGACTGCCTGATTCAATCCCATTCCTTCCTGCTCAAAAGGACTATAAGGAAAGGAATGGGAATGCTAATCGCTTTGTTTTGGGTCATTTACTTTGCTTTACTTCACTTTATTGCACTTATATCGCGCAACAATAAACCCGAAGGCGTGAGGGCGCATCCAATACAACCAACATATATACAAAACAAGGTTACATATAACAAAAAACAAACAGCTGGGTCTGTGAGACATAGTAAGAAAGAAAAGTAAAAACCTCACCATATGCAAGTAGCAAGAAATCTAAAAACAACCTTTTAACCAAAAATGGGGGGCAAAAAAAAGAAATACTCCCTCGATCAATACACTTCAGATAATCAATTTATAAATTGAGGACCCTCTGGGGAGATATTTACACCTTCTCAGGAAAGCAGGTCAGGTGCTGACCCCACAGCCCACCAGGACACAGTCACTATTAGGTTGCAAGCACCAGTCATTTGGCTCAATTCTACGGAGAATTTTCAAATCAGATAATCTGATCACACACGGCCCTGTTCTCTGACGCAGCCAAGTGAGAACCTTATTACGCAGAGCTTCTCTGGACTCGTTTCCTTCAAATTTCTGAATGTTCGTGATGACAAAATTCCTCTGGTCCATAATAAAGTCATGAATGCTCGAGTCGTTTATTTTTGACATTTGGGACTTTCTTAACTGCAAATTCCGTGATGATACCATCTTGAATTTACCATTCACCGCTTTTTGGCCAATTTTCTGCTCTGGTACCAGAAGGGAATGAGGTATTTCTTGTATTAAACCTTTAATGTCTACATTAGAGGATTTGCCCATCTCATTACTGGCCAATAATGGCCAGAAGGGCAACGAAGACCCCTCATTACCGGAGTCAGTTTGTAAGGCTTGATCTTTCATCTCCCTTTGTATATTGACTTGGCAGGCACTGCCTGATTTAGGTGGCTGAGACAAGGCGACTGTGCTGTGATACCCAACTGTATGCGAAGCAGTGTTAGTTCTAAGTGGACGTAAGTCCGACACCCAGTCATTCAATGAGTCCACCAATAGGCCAAGGTCAAAAGGATTATTACATAAAAGTAATCCTTTCCAATGCTAGCCATAAGCGCAGGCCATTGAGAAAGACCAGTATGCTCTGATTGATGTAGATTGGGCCTAGCCCCTCCTTGCAGGGTAGGGGGTGAAGAGATGATATGGTCCATTTTCCACCCAACATGTTTCTCATACCCTTCAGTGTGTGGACACAGCTGGGGTTGAAAATGAAACCGTGGCATCTAAAATACCAATTTTTTGTATGTTATCAGGGAGTCCAGGACCTGTAGGACTGATCTTCAATGATGAGCTGTCCAATTCCTGAGTCAAGTATTTACATGAGGAGGCACGGTCTTCCAAGGCAGGAAGGCTGCCTTGCAATCTCTGTCTCCTGCGAGAACTTAGCGCCAATACCTCTTAGACTCGGTCTCTGTTAGTCAAAGGAGAAGAGGTCCCAAGGCCCACTAAACCCACATCAGCTGATCTTGTCCTCGATTTGGCAGCCAACCCGGGAATAGGGTCTGTGCACTTGTGGTTCCTGGACAATAAGCTGCCCACACCAACCTTCTTGCTTACGGCCATAATGTCGACCGAAGTACTCAAATAGGAGACTAGTCAGCAGGCATAAATACAAATAGAACGTGGAACAAATAAGCTAAACCTTCCCCAAGGGGGGGGAGCTGTCACTCTGATACCCACAATACAAAGTGACGTTGACCGCATCGGAAGAAACTCTTCACTGTGCTGTGTTTTTAAGAGACCTCATATCCGTCCTGCCAACGCTTAACGCTGAGGAGCCCCTGGAGCCGTGGGAGCCACAGAGCCATGGGAGCCGCTGGAGCTTACAGCCAGCTCGCCTATAGGCTGCAGAGGTAGAGAGGGAATCAGCCCTGTTTGAAGCATTGTCCGACATCACGTCAGACTAGCCTGCTGCCGGTTGTATGTAGCTCCTCAGTGCTAGGTTTCATTTGGTCATGGACAATTGTTCCCCTCTCTTTATTTTGTACATAGTTTGTATTTTAATACAGGTTTTAATCATGCCTGTACCACACTGCTTGTGGTCTCTTTGCCCATGTGCACATTATGTTTGGTTATATTCCCAAGTGAGTATGCCCTATGGCTGTCATGTGGGTTAGAGCCTTACTCTGTGGGCCATTTTGTTACTGTGATGTTTGCTGGGGGACATGTGTGCATGCTCTGTGTGTGTGATGGATGTTGCATCCATGTTCAATGAACATGGGTAGTGTATTGAAGATGTGGGGAGGTGACATGCTTTGGGATTCACATGCTTGACAGCTTTGTCATCCACATCTGTTGCTTGTCTACGTCCGTGCTTTGCAGTACAGGAATGTTGGTCAATTGTGTACATGGTGTGAATGGGTGTGTGCATCATGTATGTTGTGGTTGACTGTGTACTTCATTGGTGAATATGTTCATGGGTGTTTAGTGATGTTATTTGTTGTTAGTGCTTTCTTTTCATTGATTTAGACATGTGGACATGTGTTTCACATGTAGGGGAGGGACCATCAGACAGCTCGAGGTGGCAAGTACTCGTTCTCTGATGCCATTCCATATGCAGGGGGACTGCATGTTTCGTGTCGATGTGTCAGTGTTGGTTGAATGGCTTTTCTGGTATGTTTGTAATGGTGTCAATGCAGGGATGCTTTAAGTGATGGGTGAGATGTTTCATGATGGTGTCTGACGCCTCTCATTGGTTATGAGTACTCATTTCTTCATGTGTCTTGGCACATGTTCCCCATGGTTCAGATGTTTGTTGTATCAGGTGACAGCTCATTCACCTCTGCCCATTCGCTACTGGAGATTCTGTTCATTGTATGTTGAGTTCCTTTCTGTTTCACTGATGTTTAAATGTTCCTTTGGCACGTGTTTGTCAATGTGGATTTGCCCACACTTCATTCAAAGGTTTTGCGATTTTGCATTGTGGACGTTGAGGAGGGATGAGGCCTCACTGTGGATCAATGGTCTACACTCATCACTTGTGGACTATATCACATGTTTATCGAGTGGCCAAAGTGTAGATGGTGCAACAGTGTGGTGTCCTGTTACTGTGCATCTGAGTGTGGTCCAACAGGCAGCGATGGAAGAGGCTACGATTCTGGATTCAACGGCAGTTCTCCCATTTGTTCATGTTGGAGGAGAATATCTGGCAGGTGTGCTTCATGGTGGACCCAAGCCAGAAGAGGTGAGGTAGGTTGGTGCTCCACAATGGACTTGAACGAGGATGGACTAGCAGGTGCTGCATTGGGTTGGGGCAGAGGTCAGTGGGGGTACTGGGTGCAGAGCAGACTTGTGGTTGTTGCCTTGGGTTGGGGCAGAGGCCAGCGGGGGGACTGGGAGGAGGGTGGACTTGCAGGTGCTGCTTTGGTTTAGGGCAGAGGTCAGTGGGGGTACTGGGAGTAGGGTAGATTTGCAGGTTCTGCCTTGTGTTGGGGCAGAGGTCGGTGGGGGCTACTGGGAAGAGGGTGGACTTGCGTCTGCTGCTTTGGGTTGGGGTACTGGGATGAGAGGGGAATTGCTGGTGCTGCCTTAGATTGGGGGTTGGGGCAGAGGTCAGTGGGGATACTGGGGGAGGGCAGACTTGCAGGTGCTGCTTTGGGTTGGGGCAAAGGTCAGTGGTGGTACTGGCAGGAGAGGGGAATTGCTGGTGCTGCCTTGGGGTGGGGCAGAGGTCAGTGGGGTTACTGGGAGGAGGATGAACTTGCAGATGCTGGCTGGGGTTGGGGCAGAGGTCAGTGGGTGTACTGGGACGAAGGCAGACTTGCAGTTGCTGCCTTGGGTTGGGGGTTTGAGGCAGAGGTCAGGCGGTTACTGGAAAGAGGGCAGACCATGAGTTAGGGGTTGGAGCAGAGATTACTGGGGATACTGGGAGGAGCGTGGACATGCGGGTGCAGCCTTGGGTTGTGGCAGATGTCAGTGGGGGTACTGGGAGGAGAGCGGACTTGGGGGTGCTGTCTTGGGTTGGGACAGAGGTCAGTGGGGGTACTTGGAGCAATGCAGACTTGCAGGTTCTGCCTTGCCTTGGGGGGATTGGGGCAGATGTCAGTGGGTATACTGGGAGGAGGGCAGAATTGTGGGTGCTGCCTTGGATTGGGGGTTGGGGAAGAGGTCAGTGGGCACTGGGAGGAGAGTGAACTTGCCGGTGCTACCTTGAGTTGTGGTGGTGAGGCAGCAGTAAATGAGGGTACTTAGAGGCGGGCAGACTTACTGTTGCTGCCTTGGGTTGGGGCAGATGTCAGTGGGGGTACTGGGAGGAGAGTGGACTTGCAGGTGCTTCCTTGGGTTTGGGCAAAGGTCAGTGGCGATACTGGGAGGAGGGCAGACTTGCAGGTGTTGAATTGGTTTGGGGCATAGATCATTGGGGGTACTGGGAGGAGTGTGGACTTGTGGGTCCTGCCTTGGGTTGGGGCAGATGTCAGTGGGTGTACTGGGAGGAGGGCACACTTGAGGGTGCTTTCTTGGGTTGAGAGTTGGGGCAGAGGTTAGTGGGGGTACTGGCAGGAGGGCGACTTGTGTTTGCTGCCTTGGGTTGGGGGTTTGGGGCAGAGGTCAGTGGGGCTACTGACAGGAGGGCAGATATGTGGGTGCTGCCTTGGGTGGGGGGGTTAGGGCAGAGGTTAGTAGGGATACTTGGAGGAGGGTGGACTTCTGGGTGCTGCTTTCATCTACGGGGACAAGGCAGAGTGCCGGTGCTGCTTTAAGTTAGGGGTATGGGGCGGGGGGGTACAATGGCACTGCTTTGGCTTAGGGGGACAGGGCGCAGTTTTGTCCGGGTACTGGGAGGAGCATGGACTTGCGGGTACAGCCTTAAGTTGTGGAAGAGGTCAGTGGGGTTACTGGGAGGAGGGCGGACTTGCCCTCCTCGCATGTGCAGCTTTGTTTAAGGGGGACCGAGGCAATTTTGTCAGGGTTTGTGGGTCCTGCTTTGGTTTAAGGTGACAAGGCACAGTTTTGGTGGGGTATGCAGGTAATGCTTTGGTTTAGGGGGATGAGGCCTAATTGTGCTGGGGTTCGCGACTGCTGCATTGGTTTATGGAGCAGAGGTGCAGTTTTGCCAGGGTTTGCGGGAGCTGCTTCGGTTTACGGGCTTGGGGTGCAGTTTTGTAGGGTCACAATGATGAGGACTTGTGAGTCGCATGTGAGGCGTAAATGTAATGGTGATTGCTTGTGAGTAATCCTTGATTACTATTTACATTGGTCTGCCGCAAAGGTTGTTGTACAGCACATATTTTTGTTTGCCTTGGGGGCGTGTTGTGGGCGTGCCACGCTCAACTCGGTATCGTTTGCGCAGCAGATTTCTTTGCCATTTTGAGTCCATGAATCGGCTCCCCGCACTCATATTTTCGTCCGCACAGTGTTCTTTCTTGCGCAAACTAGTTAGCGCGCACTTAGCGGTTTTAGGCAAAATTATGCTCTTAGTGTTTTTCTTTCACTTTTGGCAATCTAGCACTGAGCTCTGCGTTCAGCTATTCAGACTCCGACGTTTGCTTTAGCCCCAGGAGCTTAAGAAGTCATTTTTCATATAGCCAATTCACAATAACAATTTCATTATGGAAGAAGATCTGCCAGCACGACAGGCAGAAGAAGATGAATTATTTGATGAGACCACCTCCTCATCAGGCACAGAGAAGAGAAACAAACCAGATGAACTATGTAACAAGTTTCTCAAATTAGAACAGAGATCTTGCATTTAAATAACCAAGTGCAGGGAGCTGTCACTATTAAACAAATGCAAAGGAGCAAATAGAGTGATTTTGAATATGTACATTCCAGTCATTTGAAGAAAAATATGACAGATTGTTTGTAAGATGGGAAGAAAATGAAACAGTTGCATTTAATACAATGATGTATTGAGCCGAATAAATATCACCGAACCAAGCATTGAAGGTTAGAAAAATCTAATCCAATCTGCGGGCACAAATGGACCCGAGCTAAAAGTGAAATCTGATTACTTTATGCCACATGTTGGCACTCTCAGCTTTCCCCAAAAATATGGCCTGAGGCTCAGCATCTCATCCCGTAGTCAGAAAGCAATTGAAGATGGATTACAGCCCTCCATCTTTCGGGCAGGTTCTGGGTCCTTGGTACCCAGTCCCTGCGATATTATATGATATGATAGTTTATTTACGTAGGGACCTATACACAATGTGTTTCAAAGCTCTTCAAGGCAAGGAAGGGAACACGGGAAAATACAATGACATTCTTACAGGCCATGAACAGTAAGGATGTGAAATTAACTATCATACTCGGCCTGGCAACATTTCAGATAGTGCAAGAGCTAAGGAAAGGAGGGGGAGAGTGGGAAGGAAATGGTACCAGGCCTCTGCCGCCTAAGTTCATCCCCTCGGAGCCTAAGGAGTCTCCATACAGCATTAGTTCCAGGAAAGCATATACTTCCTGTGCCCAGGTTTTGGAAAGACCTCTCTGGGCACCCCCTCGGGAATACGCATTTACACCATCTGCACAGACTGCTTGACTAATCATTGCATAGATCACCCCAGGCACACTCTAAAATCACAGTGACTGGCCATGCCTCTGTTGACAAAGCATCCTTTTCTTTGCAGGGGCCCTCAATATTTTTATACCTGTGCCAGCTCCCAGCAGAGCACCAAGAATAACCCCTCTCACAGGCTTCCCCTGCGGGGTACTGCATAAATCACAAATACAATAAATGGAATTCTCCACATGAAAGGCTTGCCATTAAGAATTCAAAATGTTGTACGTTTCTATGCATGTTCCTGGTTAACAAAATGAGTCACCTGTGGTGTTATTCTTTCAATAGGAACAATCTTGTTCACGCCTAGGGACCAATTCCGTTGGTGACGGTGCGCGGTACAAATACCTTTAACATTTACTAAGGGTTAGACTCGCGGAAAGGGTTAACAGACGTAACACTGAGTTACTCCCGGAGTGAGACTGTTGAGTTCAAAATGAAGTTAGCAGTAGTAATTCTGACATACTCCCGATGTACTCCTGAAAAGTGAACAGTAAGTCAAGAGTACAGCATATCACTGGTTACCTCTGCTCGGTCAGCCTCAACATGTTTACAGTGAAGAGTTAATCCTTGTATTCTTTCTGTTACAGTGGGCTATTTGGCTCATGTTACAGAAGAAGACTTATGTTTCCCACCTATAATCAGTAGTCCTAGCTGTATGGGTATTGTAAAAAGCAAACACTTCCATGCCACCCAACTAGAGCGAATCACAAGCAGTGGTGAAAACGTTGTCTCAGCCCAAATTGAAACGTCCGGGAATGGGGGCACGTGTGTTGCCCCCCTCACCCACATTCAGTGGGCCGCCTAGCTGCTATGTCCCTCTGTACTCTCCTGGCCTTAGCAGGTCAGAGGGTGGACCAGCGGTGACCACGTGAACATCAGCCACAGTATTTTGGCTGCCACTCCCTCTCTCGACAGTTCAGTAAACCGGCTCCCTTCAACATCACTAGCAGAGTGAAGGGGTGGTCAGCATTTGACTCCAATGCAAACGTGGCCAGTTCCATACATTCGAGTCCAGGAATGTGTGGACCGCTGTTACAGTGTGCCCCTTTAAATGGGTGCACTTTAACCCGTTGATAACCTACTACCTAAAGCGAATGCACTGCTCTACGTTACCTGTTGTTACCAACTGGTGGTAGAATGCAACCCTTTATGTAACAAGGGCCTCCAGCTTCAATGACATCAATGGCCAGTAAAAGGGAGCTGTAACCTATGCAGTATAGTTTTAATGCTTTGCGTAGAATCGTTATTTTTTAATTGTGTATTAATTGAGGGAAACCTTAGTGCTTCAAACAGAAACACTGTAGACGAGAAGAACAATAACAGAGTTTCCAACATGACCAGTTCCAATCTGTAGGTGCTTATCCAGTCCTGTTTTTTTCTTTGTATTATAATTATTATTGTAATTGTTCTATTATAATGCGCTTAATACCTGACACCAGTTTCTAAGCACAATACCAGGATTCAAACCTGAGTTGTAGTCTGAGTTTTATAATGGGAAAAGTGGAACTATAAGTTCCAAAATGCAAAGAAAAAAAAACAGGACTGGATAAGCACGCATAGATTGGAATTGGTCATGTTGGCAAGTATGCAGTAATGGCCAGAGCAAACCCATTGCAATGTATTTTACATAAGGACGGAAAGGTGAAGGAGGAACATTGACTGTGGACAGCACTTACAGCCAAAATATGTTATGTACAGTACTTATGGGTAGTATATATGGATAATTAGTACCCGGCGAGGATCAATGAGCTTGTTACAAGCAAGCTTATTGGCCCTCGAGGGTGCATTGCCCGGCCGACAAGTCTCCCTCCCCGCCGCGGCGCCCGAGTTCCTCCTGTGACTGGCTGCTATGGAAAGGGAGAAGGGACTACGTGTAGTCCTTGCCTCCTGTTCCATGGTGGCCATTTTGTTTGTTTATTTATTTTACATTGATTTCAATGGCCACCACGGAAAGGGAGAATGGGCTATGTGTAGTCCCTTCTTCCGATCCCCGGTGGCTATTTTTTTTGCTTTTCTTTTCTCGAATTGAGAAACGGTCGCTGTGCCGTTTCTCAACTTGATAAAAATTGCAAGTAATACTCTGGTATGACGTGCCAGGTACTAATGGCAATATAAACCTCAAAGGGGCTATGTTAAAACCCTTGCTTTGCTTCGGTTCCTACCGATAATGCCCTCCTCCTCGGGTTATAGTGCCTAAAAACAGAATGTAGAACAAGCGAGGGGAGGAGATCAGTATAGTGTCACTATGAACT
This sequence comes from Ambystoma mexicanum, assembly GCF_040938575.1. Classification (NCBI taxonomy): domain Eukaryota; kingdom Metazoa; phylum Chordata; class Amphibia; order Caudata; family Ambystomatidae; genus Ambystoma; species Ambystoma mexicanum. The sequence goes on from NC_090928.1 coordinate 63,283,642, forward strand.
GGGAAGGGCTAATGCCCTTTCATTAAAGGGGAGAGGGAGGTTAAGGACTGATTGAATGCAGGGGTAGTGGTGATACTAATTTATGGGAGAAATGGAACTCCGGTGGAGGTGAGGAAGTAGGGCCACAGAGTGGGGAGGTAGCAGGTGGGGACAGGGAAAAGAGGGATTGGGGAGGTTGCTGGAGGGTAGCAGAGTAGTGGGTTGTAGAGCTTGCTAGATAAGCAGGAAAAATATATCTCAATCAATGTTTACAGTGAGAAAGACCACAACAGAAGTATATGTATATAATATTTAAAGAACACCAGCATTTCCCTTGTGCAATATTTAAGAAAGAAAGACGGTATAGCTCTAAGAGCTGTTCGGGGAGCAAGCGAGGAGCTAGCGAAACCGCTGCCATTTCAATGTCTTGACAGTCTGCTCTCTTTCAAAAACATTTTTGAGATTTTTAACAGAAACATTTTCTAGCATCATCATGCCTTCTTCCCTTAATGTGCCAGAAATAGGAAGCAAATGGAGGCAGCCAAATCTTTAAAAGCTCTAAACTGTCAATTGTCTTCAGAAAGTTTCTTTACACTCAGTAGTACTCCAGTTTGTGTTATCTTTGACAAAACTGCTATGCAGGTTTCGTAGTGACAGGATATAAAACCAAAGCTTGCTTGAAGGGGATTAAATGGCTCACTCTTGGATGAATCAGTCTAATTAAACTCATTAGGGGAACAATCTCCTTCGGGAAAGCGAAGCCAGAATTAAACGCTTCATATCCAGCTCTCTGTAAAAAACATTTTAAACATGTTGAACAATCAAGGATCATTGTGTATTCTGAAGGAGTCTTGGGCCAGATCTGATGGATTGTGGCCTCAGAGGTCGGAACCTTTCTGTGAGGTTACTCATCAATTATATATTTGAAATTAAACACAAATCCACTTTTATATTGCTAATTCCCATTACTTTCAGTATTGAAGGTGACTAGTGCCCTCATGTAACTATCTCCCTGTTTCCTCTCTTGGTTTCTTATAGATCCCTTGTTGCCAAATTGCCTGCCCTACCCCTCCCCTGTTGTTAGCCCCCCCACCCCTGAATGCCCCCAACCCTCTCTCCCCTTGTTTCCCTGTTTCCAGCACCAGGTTATTACCATCCTATGATTGTAAAGCGCTCCATTGCTTCCAGAAGCAAGGTCCATGCTCGAAGAATACCCTGATAATAATAATAATTTAAAAAACATTACTAGCTATTCATGTACGAGGTTCATCTGCTCTTTTAAACTCCACAAATGTACCTCATCTTATTATTTCTATGCGAAGCACTTTGGAACCTTACTTGGGTTGATGCTTATCATTGTCTCAACCTTTGTAAGGTTTTAACTGCTCATACTTTGCATCTTTTAAGGGGAGATGGGTTGGTCTGAAGACCAATGAGTGCTTTTGCCCCTGTTGCTCTAATGAAATCGAGATCATAGGGCAGTTTATGTTCTTCTGCCCAGTGTATGCCGGAATCAGACCACCTACAGTCATTCCTTTTCAGATGGGGGCTTTAGACAACTTAGAACTGCATTGTCACGTGGTACAACATGATTTTTTTTATCATGGGTGACAAATGAGCTTGAGGGACGGCAATTGGGGTTAGGACTACACGGATCGTTCCATTGCGAATCTTATTAACAAAGTTAAGCCAGGATTGCCTATTTCACTCCTTTGACGGCCACCTCCTTCGTGGGGAACGAACAGATCTGGTGGAATCGCCTTATCACAGGAGAAAAGACTCGATGGCATACGGCTGCTATAAAAACTTTTGAACCTGGCAATGGAAAGAACAAAAGTGACAGTAGAGGTCGGAGTTACAACAAACCATCAAACAATCTAAATGCAAAGATCGCACTTACCTTAAGACGCTATCCGAAATGAAATTGTTCAGAGTGAAACTCACTCTTGTAAAAATCTCTTTTGTGGGTTCAAATATAAGTAAATAAAAAAAAAAAATAACAAAGTTTATAAGATAACTATTTCATCATGTTTTGACGAAATTATGATAAATATGAGTGTTGCATTTTTATAAGTTTGTATTAATGGGGAAATAATGTTTTTATATGAGGATGTATTTATTTGGGTGTGTTTTATGGATGGAATTATCTGAATAAAACATGATGGTGAGGATAACTAGTGCAAGTGCGATCAATCTATCAATCTGTCTGTCTATTTGTTTGTCTATCGAATCATCTATTTCTGTTATAAGTATGTATGAGGTTTGATGGGAGCCTCTGCTGGGTCATATTTTTGCCGAATAGATCCTCTAGTCGTGGGATAAACCTTGCCTGAGTGGCCCTTTGATATTTGATTGTCACTCCTTTGTAAATTCAGAGACCTATGAACATGCATGTGTCACTTCGAAGGGGTTAAACTCTACAAACTTCCCGTCTCCCACCCCTCTGCTGAGAACCCTCATCACACTCTTTCTTTCCCATCACTGCTACTTTCCCTTCTGTGGGCAGTGCAGTAAGGGGCAATAGCCTCAAGTACGCAGAAATGCATTGTTTCCCGTTTCTAGTGGAGGTGGACCCGCCATGCAAACAGTGCTTGATTTGTAAAAAAAAAAAAGTGCCAGTGCTCAAATATTTTCTAGCACGACACGACCCATGCCTGCTCCATACAGTGCCAACATATTTGGGGTTAAAGCTGCAAGCGCCACTGGTTCGTTGAAGGTGTAGAATGATCTGACTCTGGCAGTGTCGACGTAACAAATTACTCGCGGCTCGAAATAACATAAATGTTTGCGGGTTTCTTTAAAACTGATCATTGTTTACATTTTGTTTTAATTCGATCACTGGCAAGTGGAACATAAGGCCATCTAACCACAAACAAAAGAGCAAACATGCTTTCCTCCTTTGGCGTATTGATAGACAAATACCGGCAAAGTCATCACTGAACTAATGAAATTTCCTGTCACAGCACTGCAGTAAGGTCTTCTTTTACTGGTTGTCACTCATGACAGGCACTCCTCTTCGACACTGACCTTTTCACGGACCTTAAGTCCCTGTGTTCAGGCTACTCACTGGTGACTGTCCTATTATTTCCAACCCACCCTCCTGTGGCAGTGCTGCTCGTTATTAAGGTAGAGAACTTGCACCAACGTCAGGCAGGCTGAGTGGAGCAGTGTGCAGGCATGGATAGCATGAGTGACCAGCATTGTCACCTTCCAACTCCTTGTTATTCATGAAAATGGATAATTAGTAGCCATGACCAGTCAACTTAGACCATACTGTTGTTCCTTGTTGCGTTCCTACAACTGACTGACAATTAAAATAATAAAGTTGCCAAAATACAATTTAATCAAACTGGGCTCAGAAATAAGTGCCAGGGCTGAGAAATAAGTGCTGGGACTGAGCCCTGGCACAACCCCCCCCCCCCCCCACAAATTAAGCAGTGCATGCAAGTGCTCACACACATGTATTGGTGTTTTAGAGCACAATAATACAGCCGGACTATTTCATACCAAACTAGAGGGCAGGGGGTGATGGCCATCATCTGGGTGAGGAAGCGGGTAGAAGGGAGTGCAGTTAAGCGTTTACATTTAGGTCAAAGTACACAACATTCCTGATTAATAAATAAAATCATGAGCAATGTAGACGACGTTCCTGGTGGCCCAAACCAAAGAAACAAACCATCCTCATAGAAGTGCTGCAGGGCATAGGAATTAGAAGACGTCAATAGTGGACGAAAGGCGGAGATGGGTGTAACAACGTCATGTTAGCTATGCTCCATGGATATACCTAACGGAATAGATGTTGCTGCACTCGCTAGAAGTGTGCACGCAATGCCCAATGAAACACGAAAGCACATCCAATTCAGTCTATGACGAGGCCACAAACAGCCATGAACAGCTAGGCTCTATGGTCAGAAAAGCAAGGTGGAAGTATGTACACTCTTAAATGAGGGTGGGGTTTGATCTGTTGCTCTTCTGTGAGAATGGCTCTAGACCAGGCTGTCAGGAATGTTCTTGAGGCCTGCTAGGAGCTTTATGGGAATTATAATGATGGTGTGGCAGGTTGGATCCCTCGTGGGCTGAGACTAGGTGCTTCTGGGAGTTCATCTGCATATTTCAGGCTTGTCTACCTTTCTCAACCTTCGCTGCTGCGAAATTGTCCTGACAATAGGGGGTAGCCAGGGAATCTTAGGTTCAAAAGCTTTGGAGAGTCTGCATACCAGTTTACAGGTGCAGGTTTAATTTGGGCATTGGGACTTCTTTGCTGAAGATAGTCCCACTAACCTGTGTCACAGATGGCTCATGGAATAATACTCTGAGACCCAGAGACAGTTCACGGGTCTTTATTTAATTTTTAGTAGCCTAAAGCTGTTCCCCTATCTTGTTTAGAAAACACGAATCCTCCCGAGCCCAGGGTTCCCTACTCCCCAGGATAATATATACCGAATATTAACCCCCACAGTCTAGGCTCTAGCTTACAGTAGAGGAAAACATCAAAACATAGAATGCCATATCTGTCTCACCTCCCTCAGGGAATTCCGAGACTGACACCACACTATCCATGGTTTAGTTTTCTTAGCAGGGTTATTGGGTTGTGCCTTTCAGACACTCTTGTTTGATTCAGTATCCTTCCTTTCAGGCCCTCTCCCTTCCTGAGGCTCTACCCTTACTACTCTCCTCCCTGTTCCACTGCACCCCCCACCTTCTTTATTACTGCCATCCTCCTCCTCAGTCCCTCTGCAGTCTCTCAATCCTTCTATGCCTTGTCTCCACTATTTGATGTTATTACTCTCTCCACTACTCTACTCCACCCTCCTTCACACTACTACCACTTTCACCACAGTAGTACACTCCCCTTCACACTACTACTCCCTCTGCCACAATACTGCTACTATTCCACATCACCTTCTACTCAAACACCCTCCTTTTACTCTGACAAGTGCTTCACATTCACTCCCTATGCTCCCTCTCCTATGCACACTGGCCACATTTTCATGCACATTCACAACACAGTACCACTTGCACTCACTAACCAGCAGTGGCGTAACACAAAATGAAGGGGCCGCCATGCAAGTCCTGTTCAGGGCCCCCCATGCTTTTCAAAGAATCACATGCCACGCCACTGATTCCAAGGCCAACTGGGGCTACCATGCATGTGCAATGTGCATGATGATAATGCAGCTCAAAGGGCAAACAAAACATTTCACTAGGCATAAGATGTTTTTGAATCAAACTATACAGCTTTCATTTCTTGTAGAACCAAGGGGTCAGCAGATAGCCCCCAAACATACCAGCTGCTACTTGTACAGCCGGGAACATGCTTATTATGTGCATGCCAGTGGTGGAGGCAGCTTTTGATGGATTGAGCAGCTTGTGAGGAGGCATTGGCATTATAAGCTATTCAAGGTCAGTAGCAGCAGGTGAGTACTTTTAGGGGAGGTGCGTTAAAATCTCCTATGAAGTAGTGCAAGCATGAAGGCAGCCCTAAGTAAGGGATTCTGAGGTTTGGGGGATAATAAGGTTTGAAATTTTGCAGCACAGTTTTTGAAAGAAATCGTCTAAAAACCCTATTAAAATTAGTTTTCATGGGTAACACATGGTAAACTCCAGCCATTGCACCAACAGAAACAGGAGGATTTTAAAACATTTTCATGATGCTTGTATGCACAAATATGGGCGCATTGCACTTGTGATAAATGGATTCATGTTTATGCCACTGCACCCACAATATTTGTCAGAATTGCCACTGTAAATCACTTTGAACAACCAATGGCCAGATTCTATGCCAGTATGATCACGACTGAAAACTACTTTCATGAGACTGCAGCCACAATCTATGGCAGTATGGACACTATAAAGCACTTTCATGAAGCTGCAGCCACAATCTATGCCACTGTGGTCATTTTAAATCAGATCAGTTTCCTAAAGCGTTGGCTACAGTCTATGCTAAGGTTGCTCCAGGCCTTGAGGGCAAGAAACATGTCAGAATTTCAGTATAGCCCTCATGAATATTCATGAGATAAATGTGCATAGTATGTTTCTAAATGTATGTACATATTTTCTCATGGCTATTAATGAGTGACGTCCTGAAAACCCATAAGGTTTCCGGCCCTCGAGGCCTGGAGTTGGACAAGCCTGTTGCAGTATGGTAACTGGCAATCACTTTAATCAATCTGCAGCCACAGTCTTTGCCAATTTGGTCATTACTGAACATCGCTTTCATGACGCTGTGGCCACAGTCTATGCCAGCATGGTCACTATTGTAAATTACTTTAATGAAGCTGCAGCCATCCTGTAGGTCAGTGCTTTAAGTGGGATATTAAATCATGGAGGCTGTGGAAAGGATGTGTGGCCAAACTGTGCTAGTTGTGGCCTAGTGGCCTAAACAGGGAGCAGGTGGCTTCGGCATTGAATGGGCCTCTTGCCCCATGCAGTACATCATGAGGCCATTCAAACATGTATTTTGTGTCCCTCGGAAGTGTCTCGGGGAGGTCTTGTCTGCACGCTGTAAATAAAGCTCCTTCTGGTTCTGTTTCTGAATACATTCCTGTTCGTAAATAAACCACTTTCTCACTCAGTATATAAGCAATTCAATGAATGAATAAATCAACTTCACTCTGTAAATGCATGACTCAAGCCTGATGTGCTTAATAGCTTTTCTTAAGTGCCTGCTTAGTTTTTCAGCTCCCCTGTTGGCTAGTTTCTTTGTTCTGATGTGCACAGGCCAATAAACCTGTCCTGTGATACTCTGTCATTATTAACTCCCTGCCTCCATTGCTTTATCTACAATTTTGCGATGGCATGAAACCATTAGGAGGGCAGATAGTATGCACCAGTCTTCTCAAACTAAAAGCTGTATCACTTTAGTTGTGCCTTTGTTGGCCAAAGACAGACATCTTTCAAAAGTGTTAAACTATCACTGACACGAGTAAGCTTGGTTTCTGCACTTTGGTATGGAGTATGGAAAATGCTTGGGGAATAGTGAAGTTCTAGGGATGGTCATGTTATGCACACTGGGCCACCATTGAGCCCCCACACATCTATCCATGCCTGAAATCACCCACAACAAAGGGAAGGACAGCAAATAGCACCAATGTAAGCTCCTTGCTGTTTTGCCTAAAATAAATTAATGAGCATTTTGGGAACATAAGAATGAACACACATTTGTATATATTACATCTGTGTCAGTAATCCAAGCCTGCAACCCTTCTAATCTCAAACTGCACACTTGGCGTCTTTCTAGTATTGTTTCTCATGAAGCTAACAGTAAAATGACTGCAAACCATGAGTCACATAGACTCATCTGGACATTGCCTGCCTTTGGGTGTTGGTCTACTAAGCCGCAAATGGCTTCCCTCCATGTATTTCTTTCTCAGCAGGTTAATCACTGCACTGCTCAAAGGTATAACTGATGTAGTACCTTCTACTGCAAATAGAGGTTCATCTGATGCAATTAACCGTCAAATTTAAACATGATGAAGTGGATTCTAGAGCCTCTAAACACACAAAATACAAGAAAAGAGTGGGGATGATACGGGACTACAGGCCAGAGACAGAGGAAATCTCCAGATCTTCCCTGGTGACTGTGACCCCCCCCTCAATCCCATGCTGGCGGAGACTGTGGTAGGGTTTCAACAGCAATTGGTGGCGAAACCCCTACCACTGCCCACCTCTATCTGGTGAGACCCATTTGTGGAAGCAACATCAGTGACCTTGGCCCCTTGAGTTTGATAGCCAGAAGGGATCACCAGAGCAAGTCACATCCTGATCAAACAACAAAAGTACAACTCATCTAGGATGGGAGCAAAGTGCAGGGGACACTTAAAACCCCAAAATGATTGACCTTTATCTAACTGCCAGGAGACTGAGTGACAAGAGGGATTGACTGACAGATTACGGTCCTCGAGCTAGTTGGAATTGCTCATCTTTGATTTCTTTGGTAACCCTATATTCCAATACTGAGTCCACTGAAGGCCCTTAATACATCTGTGTTGTAACAATAAACCTTTCTGAACTAACCTATCCGAGTCTGGTGTTGCCCTTTGACGTCTTGGCTGTGAAAATGTTCACAATGTCATGATAGCGAAGGTGTATGCAGCCCTGTATGTGAAGTCCAAGGAAGTAAATGGGCCTCATTACAAGTTTCCCGGTGGGACTCTGTCAAACTGTAATACCGTTTATGCCATTTGGTCTGCTGGAATTACCGGCAGATTCCAAGTAGTACTCCATGAGGGGATTTGCTGGTATTACTAGCACCAGTATTAGCGGGCGGGTAATAATGGCAGTTTTTTTCTGGTAGGGTGGCGGATATACCTCCAGCTCAGAATTGGTGGTAAATCCACCACCCTACCGGAACACTTGGAGTGTGCCGATGCAGTAACGTGCCGTTATGCGGTAATACAGCACATTATTACTGCACCAGCACGCTCGTAATGAGGCCTAATGTCCTCCTGCTATTGGACTAGTTTCTGTGAGGCATGTCTCCAAGGAAACAGAAACAATGTGGATATGTGGGGAGTCAATGGGGTGTCCAAGTGCATACATGAGGTCACTTGTGCAGCAGATGATAGGCTATTGGATTGCTCTATGACTGGTGCACATGTATTGGATTGGGTGCAGTAGTTATTTCAACTGAGATAACTGCTTAAAACGTTCCCAAATGTACAGTTTATGTGTGAATACCCAAGGACTGGTGAAAAAGTATACCATCAGTTCAAGTATAGTTTTGATATATTTCACATTAAAAAAAAATATATATGATCACTTTTGTCTTTAATGCATTTAATTGAAATCAGACATTGTTCCCCAAACTCTCCTTCCCCCTTTATCTTATGACTGTTCAGGGCAACCGCACCTTTAATTAATAAAGGTCACTTTTCTACTGAATAAATGAAATGTTTGACAGCAAACCAATTCCATTGACAAGGGTCGGATTAACATCCCTGAGGAGTGGGGGCCGGTTTCTGGCCATGCCTGGGCCGGTTTGGAAAAAACTATTGGAAAAAAAACATAATGAATTATTATTATTTTTTTTCCAAATGTCTTTCATCCTTCTTAGGTTGATAAATGAGTACCAACACAGGTTGGGTGATATTGTATGCATATTTGTTCTATAAAAAAAAGCTTAAGCGTAAGTGCTATACAATAACATATCATTTGGTCTGCTTGGATTCACAGTAATTTAGTGTACTGAGGGACAGCGATATTTGATGCCACTTCCTGGATGTCACTTTGGGGTGGGGTCAAATGACATCACTTCCTGTGATGTCATCAGAGTTCAAGGGCCATGAGGCAAGGGGTGTGCCACTTTTTTGAGGCGAGGGGTGGGCCACTTGTTTTTGGGTGACTGGGCCTATTTCTTGTCCCAGTCCGACCCTGCTGACCTGTGGTCTGCTCCGTTGTTATTCATGCCGTGTGCAGGAGCTCCAACAGCTAGCCGGTTCTGATCAAATGTCCAATCAAAAAGATAAATGGCCTCCCTCCCCGAGCCACACATAAGGAACAATCACCACGCTCGTACACGCGTACACAATACATGCAGTCAGTCAGATACACGTATACACGCATACGCTTTACGAATGAATCTTAAACAAGCATTAAATACATTCAAACGCCCACGCTACACGTTTCTTGTTTTAACTTGCCTTGCTAATTGCCTCACACATGCTGATATATTGGCAACCTCGATGTCCGTTGAGTGGGGCAATGAGAGCCGCAACTGCCTGGGGCCGCACCTTTTGCTCCTCCTGATATAACCAGGCTTGTTTCAAGACACTACTTCAAAGTATGCAGGTCAGATAGCAGTGCCAGCTGAGCGCTTGTTCTGACATCTGTGCACCGCCTGCTGATGTAGGTTCGAATGCCTACACAGCGTTTCATTCTTCCGAGGTTGATAAATTGAGTATCACACAGCGGGATACTATCAACTGTTGTTTTATTGCTTACAGAGCTATATTAAAGGAAACCCCCAGAGCAGATGCAATTACGGGTCCAGTGCGGAGCTTCCTCTTTTTGTTCAAGCAGATTCTTTTTCATAATTGAAATTTCTTTCCTTTTTTAAGTATCAGATCTGATCTGAGCCCCCCCCCCACCCCTCCCCTGGACAAAGGGACATGGGGCCACCCACACTTCAGGGGCTGCGGGGCTCCAACTACATCAGTGCTCAATAGTGCTTCATCTGCTCCAAAAATTGGCTCCACACTCCACGCCACTATCCTCCACCAGTGGTGTAACACAAAATGTGGGGGGCCCTCTGCAAGCCATGCTGAAGGGGCCCCCCAACTCAGCAACAAATCACTGGTCACACCACACTCTGGGCTGCCATAAATCATCACGCTTGTGCAATACCCACAAATGTGCTGCTGAAGGTATATGCTGCACACTGCACTAGCAGAACGATATAAATATGTGTTTTAATGTACACACCCTCGCTCCAGCCTTGGCCGATTTCTGTAATCACACTTTCACCACTGGCACGTTCCCCTCTCCCCTTAAGCACTCCCTTATGCATCCACTCCTTAAGAAACTGTCTGCCGATCCTGCCTGCCTGGCAACCTATCGCCCAATCTCCATCACCCCTTTCCTGGGCAAACTGTTGGAAAAGCAGACTATCTCCCAGCTTACTCTCCACACAGAATCTGTTGGTTGTGCTGCATGGCCTTCAGTCTGGCTTCAGAGCTGCCAAGAGTCACGGAAACTGCTCTCCTGAAGACCTGTGAATATCTGCTCTCTAACCTTAATTCCAGCATTCCTTCTGTCCTCATCCTCCTTGATTTTACCTCTGCTTTCGACACGGTCAACCACGCGTCAACCTGATCAATCTTGATCAATCGACTCCATGAGAACATGGGCATCACGGATCAGGCCCTTGAGTGGCTGCCCTTCTTCCTCTTGGACAGCCCCTCCCAGGTCCAACTTGGTCCCTTTCTCTCTGCTCCATCCTATCACTCTGGTTTTTCAACCACTACTTGGCCCCTTTGGCCCACCTCATCTCTACCTTCGCCTCTAACTTTCAGCGTTATGCGGATGACACTCCGCTTTCCTTCAGGCTCCCCTCAGACTCCTCTCCTCTCTCGCTCATTCCTGACTGTCTATCTGCGATTCAGGATTGGTGTGCCTCTAATGATCTCTGCCTTAATGTCAGTAAGATGGAGATCTTTCTCATTTTGACTCCTGCCCCTGCTTTCCCTCTCTCACTCTGGCCGCCGAACTTGAGCCCTCTACCTTCGACATTCTCTGAGGCAAACAACCTTTGTGTCATCTTTGACTCCACTCTCTCATTCTCTCCTCACATCTCGGACGTCGCCAGGAAGTCCCACTACCAGCTGCTCCTCCTCAAAGGTACTTTTCCCTTTCTCACGTTCCCCTGGAAGCTCACTGTCTCCAGAGTCTTGGTTCTCTCTAGGGTGGATTAATGCAACAGCCTCTTTCTCAGTCTGACTTCGTCTACTCTCCACCCTCTGTAACTAATCCAGAACAGGACTCAAGCCCAGGGAATCATATCTCTCCAGCCCTGAAATCTCTCCACTGCTTCCCAGTTGCTGCAAGGATCAAGTTCAAGACCCTTTACATTGTCCACAAGGCTTTCTGGGCCTGGGGCCCACCCTACATCCAACACTCTCTTCCTAAATATCTTCCTTCTTAAGCCCTTTCCTCTATTACCTACAACTCTCTAAGGGTTAAACACTTTTCCAGGCAGAGAGTGGGTGGTAGATCTCTCTCCTCTGCAGGCACCCACCTCTGGAATAGCCTCCCTGCCCCTCTCAAACTTGAGCCGGACCACCTGAAGTTCCCGAAGCAGCTCAAACCTTTCCTCTTCTCTTCTGCTTTCTCTCTCTCCCTCCCCTGCTGGCCTACCTGACCTACCTGTCTGCTGTACCGACTGGTTGCTTGGCTACCCTCAGAGTCTCGCTGAGTCCAGACTCTTTCTTGACAGTCACCCTTGCACTGCCTCTGGGCCTACCACGTACTTAGGGACTGTAACTGTAACCCTACAGTCCCTTGTTCTCCTTGCACTACCCAGAGCCGCGCTGCACTTACTCAGAGCATTGCTGCACTGTTTTTCCCTCTCCTCTCCCTTGCACTTCCCCCCTCGCTTTCCCCTTGCACTTCTCATTCTTGCACTTGCACGATCTGAATGACACAAGGCCTAGTAAGATTGTTTGTCTTGTCCTCCCTCTATTTTCCCGCCCTTTTCTTGTTGCGCCTAGAAACACTTGTGTACAGGCGCGTTATAAATGACTTATATCATATCATTTGATCACAGATGCCCCGAAAAATATACAAAGCTGCAGTAAGAAGCGGCTAGACTGGCAGCGCCCAAATGGCAATCTAGCCAGGTAATTCACTTAGAAGGACTGCTTTATTAGAAATGCCCAGTTAAAAAAATGTCATACCAAACTGAGGAATGACTAGACTGGCTACACCAAAATGCCTCTCTAGCCACTAATACCACATATCATGCCTGATTAGCCTGGACATGGACAGCCTTTATGATTTGTTGCACAAGCCTGCACCTCCCACACATCCCTTCTTCCTCCCAACCCTACCCAACCTCTAAACTCAGCTTCTGTGCCCAGAATTACCTCCACGTCCCTCTTCCTTGTCCCAGAGTTTGTGGATGAGGCTCTTTGCCTCATAGGTAAGAAATGGGATGAGGAAAAGTGGGACTAGGAGTAATGATGATTACAGGTAGTTAAGTCAGGCATAACCTCCATGTACCTCTACCTCATCCCAGTACTTGTGTATAAGGGACTCTGCCTCTTACACAAGTGCTGTCTCATACACACTGGGACGAGGAAGAATAGGGCTAGGAGTAATGAGTAATCAAGGCATTAAACACAAGTATTGGTGCAACACCATTGAGTTGACTGGGATTCAGCACTCCCTCCCCCTTCCCCCTGAAATTGTGGGCTATGATAACTCAACCTGGTCGACCTTCACAGCAGTTGCCAGACAGAACAGGACACAGATCTTAAATGGCACTTGGGTTTTCCTGTTAACAAGAGCCCAGCAATTACTAACATAAAGCATTTCACTGTTAGCACCTGCATTCAAATGCCACATTTTTTAGGCAATTGAAATTGTGATGTGGGTTTAATACTTGCATGCCAGCGGAGTGATTGGAAGGGTAGGAAGGCAGCAGGAGACTGCTCATTCTCACACCAGTCCATAAGTGGGTGCTTTCAAACTTAAAGGAGAGAGTTAACTGCTTGTAACATTGAAGCTGCACTAGAATAGTCTCATTAAAATGCGTAAAGAAATAAGATGCCCCAAACAAATAAGTTTGCCCCTCCCTCACCGCTCATGAAGTTAGGGTCTCTCCCAACATTTGAAGTGTTAGCCCCCGAAATGTAGATTTGTTGAGCCCCTGAACGCAAGGACACACACCATTCACCATATATACACACGCGCACCCAGCAATCCATATATTTAAGTGTGCATTATTTCACCATACAGGGACACTCAAGCAGCCATCCATACATTTAAATGTGCACCCTTTCACCATGGAGGCACACACTACCAGGCACCCACCCATACATTTAAGTGTGCACCCTTTCACCATATGCTCACACAGGCAGCCACCTATACATTTAAGTATGCACCCTTTTACCATACAGGCACACCCAGGCAGCCACCCGTACATTAAAGTGTGCAACCTTTCACCATACACTCACACAGGCAGCCACCTATACATTTAATTGTGCAACCTTTCACCATACACTCACACACACACACACACGTCATGGGGTTGAGGGGAGCCCTAATACTTCCCAAAAAATTGGGCCTCATTACAACTATGCCAGTCCGGAAACAGCGGTGCCGGTAAGCTTGCCGGCACCGTTGTTTCCGGACCGACATATTACAGCTCTGCGGGCGGTTGCAATCCCGCCCGGCAGGTTAGACCAGACCTGCCAGGTGGAACGACACCCACCCGCAGAGTTTTCATGGAAGCACGGCACCATTATCAATGGTGCCGGTGCTTCAGTGGACCCCATTCCCATAGAGTCCAATGGAAATGGGGACTTATCATTTGTCGACGCCTGACTCCCCGGACTGACGGGCTTGTAATCTCCCTGTGTTCCCGGGAAGTCAGGCACCGGTAAATCATTACGGGTCCGGCGGCAACCTGCCGGTAGCACTGGCACAGTTACCACCAAACCCGTAATGAGACCCATTGTTTCTTTTTGAAGTCACTCTGACTTCATAAAGAAATTATTTCTGTTAAGGACCGAACCATAACGGCAGTCATTTCTTTGGGAAGGCAGAGTGACTTCAAAAATAAATAATTTCTTTTTTAAGTCATAGGGCTCCCCCCACCCCATGCCATGGAGGCCTCCAGTCTAGGGTCAGCCATGCCATGGGGGGGGCGGAGCCCTCAGACTTCAAAAAGAACATTTATTTTTGTAGTCACTGCCTTCATAAAGAAATGATTATGTTACAGAAATCATTTCTCTATGAATGCAGAGTAAATTGAAAAAGAAAAAAGAAAAAAAAATGTTTTGGAAAAAAATATTTTTCTATTTTTTATCCAGGCGGCCCCCCCACACAACATGTGCTGGCGGGGCCCCCCGCACCGCAGGGGCTGCAGGGGCCCCTGTTACACCAGTGTCCTCCACTGTCCTTTCTCCCAGCTAATCTCTGTATCTGCCACCTCCTCCTCTGTCCTAACCCAAACAACCCACAACTTCCTGTTTCCTGGGATCTCTTTTAACACCCTTCCCATTCACTGGTTGGTCTGCTGTACCTGGCCAATCCTGCCCTGTCTTCACAACCAAAGAGAAGTTACATACAAAAAAATGTTAATATGGCTCTTCAAGCCCTGCCCTCTTTTTTCGTGCAGGGCAACCATTGAACAACAGTGGCTGGTCTGGCAGCTCCTAAGGTAAGTCCTGTTTTTATTTGGTAGGGTTGTCTTTTATGCACCTGGTGGTATACAGGGCCTGCACTGGTCTCCTTCCCAGGTGCGTGAAGGCTGATGGGCAGTGCACAGCTCTGGAAATAGTCACACAGGTACTGCACATAAATAACATGGAATATGGGGAGGACACAGGAATTGGGCCCCTCCCAACAGCGACCACCCTGACTGGGGTAGGACTGTTTTTTAATTCTTCCCTAGTAGGCCTCCCACCCTAGGTTTAGAGGGCTTCCCATACCCTCTTGACAAGGTCAGAGTACTGACCTTGTCACAAATCTATTAATGAACTATTTGGGTGTTTGTGCAGTGATACATATCACCTTCCAGATGCTTCACATGACTTGTTGGCATTGTATAAAGAGAAAACACATTGCACATCCAAAAGATGAAAGCACAACACAATATAGCATGGCAAAACATAATATAGGATTTGAAAACTACCATTAAGCCCAAAAATGGGGCAGGGGATTAAATAAATACACAATCGACAAAATGAAAAATGAGCAAACCTCCCTTTAAACTGAAACATCGCCTTCAACAACATAATCAAAGTTTGGAAGGAAGAATTGAAATAAAACAGAATGATGGCAATAAGGCGGCCAGCCGGAGTGTGTGTTTGTCTGGGTATTTAAAGAGATCTGGAGGGCACCCCCATCAATACAGAAGGAAGATGTACATTAGACAACAGAATTTCATGTTAACATGTTTGGCCAAGTTGCTTTTCGGCACACAAGTGATACAGTTTAAGAGGCCAACATTACATACAGCGACATGAACACTAACACGGGAGGGGGTGTGGGGGTGAT
The DNA here is from genome assembly GCF_040938575.1 of Ambystoma mexicanum. Taxonomy (NCBI): domain Eukaryota; kingdom Metazoa; phylum Chordata; class Amphibia; order Caudata; family Ambystomatidae; genus Ambystoma; species Ambystoma mexicanum. Next base: position 63,299,341 of record NC_090928.1, read on the forward strand.
GGATCAGTAAATCAACACACACATGGTATTTGCTTTTTCCAGGACGGGCCTGTGCAGGATGCCAAATTGGGGAACCGGCTCCGTCATTATTGTTTTACGATATAGACTTAGGAGATTCCATGCAACCCTAGCGTGCATCGAAATCAACCCCAGTTCATATCGTATACAAATAGTTGAGGTACCCTTTGGCAGTTTTAGCACACGTGACCAGAAGATGTTTTCTAAAGTATTCCAGAGATCATAGGAAGCACCAAAAGCGTTTTCCACTCCATATATCAAAATGGGCACCACTTTCTGCTTGTAAAACAGGATAATTGGTTTTAGTGAAAATTTTCCGTATTTGTTGTTGATCAGGGAAGCTTGAGATGCCAACTGACAACACTTATTTTTAGCTACTTCAGCCCAAGGAGCATCGTTTCGACTCGCGCTAATTCGCATACCCAGATATGTCAAATATTTAACGAGCTGGATCTTACCGCACAAACCTTGTAGATTTCCCAAGATCAAAATTTCGCTTTTTTGGGCATTGATAGACAGACCATTTGATGTTATATATACATCTAATAAAGTCATTTTACGTTGCAACCCAACTGGGGTCTGATCTATCAATACAAGGTCGTCGGCGTATACCAGATAATCAATAGGTGCACCATGCATTTTAGGGGGGAACATATTTGCACCAAAGAATATCTCTTGGATGTCTGATATGAATAAATTAAAGATAGTAGCAGCCAAAGGACACCCCTGCTTTACGCCTTTATGTGTATTTATTTTGGCAGATAGCGTACCAGACATGTCAAGCCGAATTCTGATGGAAGTTTCCGTGTGCAGTTCACGGATTGCACTAACAAGACTCGACAGGCAGTTCCATTTGGCTAGTTTTTCCAACATCAACTCCCTATTTATGCTGTCAAATGCTTGCGAAAGATCTATCATCGCTAGGTACAGCTTGGCGTTGAGTCTGAGGGTCTCCATCTTCAAGATGTTCAATATAACTAGATTTAAACCGCAACCGACCCCCTTCACGAAGCCTGCTTGCCTGGGGTCTATGTTGTTAGAGTCTTTGGCCCATTTCAGAAGTTTCTGTTGAAGCAGTGTAGCGTATACTTTCCCCAGAACATCGAGGAGCGCTATGTCCTAATGCTTGTCCTAATTTCCGGCCAAAGTCAAATTGAGACCACCAAACAGTAAACCGGTTAAGAAATGTAAAAATGTCCCAATCGGCAACCTTGGGAAAATTCCATCAGGAAATGTGTTAATAGGCTCTCCGAATTGACCTGGCTCCCTGGGAAACCAATCCTCTGAATGTAAGCAAGCGGGTGTCCCTTCTTAACTGGAACCTACGGTGGCAACCCCGGTAGCAGTCAGCACTGCCCTACCCATCCATGGGGCATTAGGGGGCCTCAAAACTGAGACATCAAATTTGCAGTTTTCAAATGACACCCTCTCACTGGTTCCATGTAAGAATGTCCCCTCAAAAATATCACCATGCAAAAAAATGGTGGAAAAATTGCCGTTTTTGTGGGGACATTATTACATGGAACATGCAGGGGACACCCCCGCAACCCCCAAACCCTTTTTTTATTTTTCATGGTCAGCGGGGGACACCCCCCATGCCTCTGTCCCTATATGTATGGTCACATATATAATGTCACCACAACCTTTTCCCAGCAACATTATATACGGCGACCATAAATATAGGGATATTATTACCTGATACCCTCTCACCCTGGGAAGGTAGTTTAGCTGACTTAATAGCAAAACAATCAGAGTTGAATTCTCAAATGCTTCTTGATCCAACTTGTGGTAACAAGTGTTTGTGTGATAAGACATTGACCCATACTTCTAAATTAAAGTTTTGAACTGACTTGCCTAACCTCGGTAAGTCGTAGGTCTCGACAGCTCCTTGGCTTCCCCTAAAAATTACACCTGTCACAAATTGAATCATGAATCAATCCTCTCATGATCCGGGATTCAGTATTGTCCCACAAAGCCCTACTGGGGGACTTCCTACAAACTTTGTGCCAAAAGTGAATTTGATGTTCAATATCATGAACCAGGAGTTTGGACTCTGTAGTGCCTCTTCCAAATTGGTACACAGTATACTAAGGGGTTCAAAACGGAGCATGTATTTGGGGGGCTCAACAACAGGATTTGTGCCGACAAGGTAAATTAGTGGAAAATAGGGATGAATTGAGTGCCCCCAACCCTTTTGCTCAGCAGAGCACTCCATTTCAAGGCTTTCAACTGTTACTGGAAAGTGTATTAACAGAAAATCTAAATATTAATCTCAATCGTATCAACATACTGAGACTGCTGCGCTCGATCCCAATGCTGGATGCAATCATAAGTGCCGATATTGATCAAGTGGATTTTATAGATCGTTATAGAACTGGCCATGCAATTCTATACATACAACCTAAAATCCTCCTTGACTTATTTATGAGTCAATTGCAGTCAATCAGAAATCTGGGCTTCGATCTTTCCCATTACAATAGACATAGGCCCTGCATGGGATTGCTCGGTAATGAGGGTAGAGGCAGTCATCTCCAAGGAAGACCATAGTCTGACTTCGAAGAGACTTAGACCGCTCTCAACCAGCCGGTATGGGGCACTGTCTGTTGAAAGGCCCCAACTCTTGTCCCAGTATTCCTAATACTCAATATATGTGTATCCCTCTAGCACTTATATCATGGAATATACAGGGTCATGCCTCATTGAAATCCAATCCCATTAAAGGCCAAATGCTGGAGAGCCACCATATAGTCACCCTTCAAGAAACATTGTTGATGGTTTGTCTATCGCTTGATGATTTTTTGTCATCTTTTCAGTTAGCCAAAAGGGGCAATCTTGGTCGCCCATTTGGCGGTTTGCTTACTTTGGTACATTCTTGTCAGTATCTAAGTAACATAACGTCTATGGATATAGCATTCAGTATATTGTGAACGCATATAAGTTTAGACACCCCTATTGACATTTTGATCCTTAACATTTACTGCCATCAGGGTATTGGTCATTTAGAGAAAGTTCTTGAAATCATATTGATTACTGTAATGAATGGCAAGTGAAACCCTGGGTGACCAGTTGATCATTTTGGGCGATTTCAATGCATGTTGTTTTTCTACTCAGTCGGATATGTTCCTTCCCTGTCTTAGTTCAGGTAAGAAACATTTTGGGCAGGTTTGGATGAAAACATTTGAAGGTCTGTGTCTAATTATGTTGAACGGCTCCATCAAAGGAGACGTTCTAGCGAAATTCACTTGGACGAATGGCTCCTCAGAATCAATTGTAAACTACATTTTTACTAGTGGTCTGTATGAAAGATTCATTAATCCCCTTATCGTACCCCAACAATTTCGGTGACCATAGTTACTTGTCAACCTCTTTCCAATGTGTACAGTATCAGCATGTACAGTGATTTCCTGCATGTCTTGATTCAAGAGTTAATCCGGCAGGACAACCGACTAAGCTGGAACAAGGCCTCTATATGTAGGGTAAAATAATCTGTATTTGCTTGATAGCCACATCACTGGATTGCCAATGCTCAATCTTCATAGTGGATAACTATGGGTATTTCCTGGAAGACCTCCTGAATGCCCCTTTTTATAAGCAACAGTGTAGTGTAGGTTCCTTCTGGAAACATTGTTATGCCTTTGATGTGAATGTGCTCAGTCAGAAAAAAGGTTGCAAGTCATAATGTCCCTGTAAAAAGGCTGTGTGGCAAAAAAAGTTGCTGCAAAAAGGCAGTGTTTTGCGGCAACATTATAACCATGAACCTGCGGAGGGTAAGGAGAGCAGGGGAAAAGCCCTGCTGCCCACACAAATGGTCACCATACATGTCGCCATTACCTTTTCCAGGCAACTATATGTATGGCGACTATTTGTGTCGGGGTAATAATATCGAATAATATCGAATACCAGAAAAAGGCCTTACACACAAAAAATAAATGTATTGGCAGAGAGGTGTTTCTCTCCCCTAATTCTTAAACACTACAAATGAAAAAGGCAAAACAAGCTTATAAAAATGGGGTCAAAAACAACTGTGTATTATGCCATCAACGAGATGCAGAGAAAATGTTGTCGGTGTTGAGAAACAAAGATGCAAGCTCATTCTGGAATTTGATGAATGATCTGCCTGCATCCAACCAGAAGCATAGAATTGCCCCAGTGTTGGAAATTCATTGGGTTACCCATTTTGGTGAGGTTTTTTGACAGTCAGTCTAGTGAGAAAGCAGACAATACTTTCTTGTTGGACCTTTCAGTAATAGCTTGGTGTATGACCTTAACGAAGGACCAAATTATTGCTGCCATTAATCAAATTAGTTCCTCAAGAGCCAACTGACCCAATAATCTGTCCAATATATTATTTAAGGGGCACCCTGAGACATGGGTATCTATACTATTGAGTCTTTTTTAACAACATTATAGCTATGTGTACGTTTTCTAAATCGTGGTCCTCTGCATATATTCTACCAATCTTTAAAAAGGGTTCACGTTCAGACCCATTGAATTTTTGACCAATTGAAATTATGATATGATATGATATGATATGGCATATATAATACGCCTATACACAAGTGTTTCAAGGCAAGGGAGAGAGAACAGAGGGAAGACAGAGACAAAGATCTTACTTGGCCCTAGTGACATTGAGATTGCGCAAGTGCAGGGGAGGGGGGAAGTGCAGGGTTAAGAGGGAGGGGGCAGTGCAGTACATAGGATAAACAGTCAAATAAATAAACCAATAAATAAAAAGTTTCAGCCAGAAGATCAGCAGGGGAGAGGAGGAGAGAAAGCAGAAGCAAAGAGGAAGGTCTTGAGGTGCTTCTGGAATCAGCGATGGCTCTCCTCAAGTTTCAGAGAGGCAGGGAGGCTGTTCCAGAGGGAGGCCCCAGCTGAAGAAAGAGAACTACCACCAACTCGTTGCTTGGAGAAGCGACTAACCCTGAGGGAGTTGGCGGCGAATGAGCGAAGAGCTCGAGAAGGAAGATATTTAGGTAGAGAGAGTTGACTGTATTGAGGCCCCAGGCCCCAGAAGGCCTTGTGGACAATGCAGAGGGTTTTGAACTTAATCCTCACCGCCACTGGGAGCCAGTGCAGAGATTTCAGTCCTGGAGAGATATGATCCCTGGGCTTGAGGCCAAGGACAAGTCTTGCAGTCCTGTTTTGGATGAGTTGCAGAGGGCGGAGAGTAGAGGCAGGCAGAGTTAGAAAGAGGCTGTTGCAGAAGTCCAGCCTAGAGAGAACCAGAGCTCTAGAGAAAGTGGGCTTCTGGGGGAAGCAGAGAAAAGGAAGAATACCTCTGAGGAGGTACAGCTGGTAGTGTGACTTCCTAGATACGTCAGAGATGTGAGGAGAGAAGGAGAGGGAGGCGTTGAAGATGACCCCGAGGTTTTTGGCATGAAAGGTGGGAGCAGGAAGAGGGCCAAGAGAGGCTGGCCAGAGCGTGACAGGAAAGGAGGGAGCAGGTTGTACCTGGGAGGGTCGATTGTACAGGAAAGAAGTCAGCCAAGCCAGGGCCTGATCAGTGATACCCAGGTTATCACGGAGACGGTTGGGCAGGATAGCATGGTTGACCATGTCAAAGGCAGAAGAGTGATCAAGTAAGATGAGGACATAGGGGGTGTTGGAATCAAGCTTGGAGAGCAGGTTTTCACAGATGTTCAGGAGAGCAGTTTCCATGCTTCTGGCAGCTCTGAAGCCAGACTGATGGTCATGGAGACAACCAACAGATTCAGTGTGAAGATTAAGCTGGTAGATGGCCAGCTCTTACAGGAGGTTGCCCAGGAAAGGAGTGTTGGAGAATGGGCGATAGATAGCCGGGAAGGACGGGTTGGCAGAGGGTTTCTTAAGAAGAGGGTGCACAAGGGAGTGCTTCAGTGGGGAAGGGAAGACTTCAGTGGTGAAGGAGTAGTTGCAGAAGTCAGCCAGAGCAGGAGCCAGGGTGTCAATGTGGTCCTTGATGGTTTTGGAGGAACAGGGTTGAACCCATTTTGACAAGACTTTCATAGATCGGACCTGTGTAGAAATCTCATCTGGGGAGAACAGGGGAAAGGCAGAGAAGGAGGGAGGTGAGGTGGCTGAAGAAGGTCCAGGGGAATAGCAGGGATTAGACAAAGGAGGGGGAGAGGAAGAGAGAGAAGAAAGGATGTCCAGATTTTAAGAGATGGAATGAGAAGCCAGGGCTGTGCAGAGGACCTGGGAGGGGGCAGGAGAGGTACAGACTGCAGCAGGATTGGCCATCACCTTGCAGATTTTAAAGAGTCTGGCCGATTTGTTAGATGCCCCTGTTACTGTACAATGTCAAGGTTCACCAAAGCAATGCTTATACAACATCAGAATAAATCACCGAACTGAATCAGAGGCTGCAGAAGGGATGGGACGAGAATCCACCTAGTCACTCTCCCCCAATCTATGAAGCTATAGAGAAGGGGAGAGTTTCCAGGGAAACCCTCTGGGGAAGTAAACCCTGTATTCTGAGGAGAAGAGATTTTTATTCTTTCAATGGATGAGCTGATGTTGCCTTCTGGGTTGTCATCAGGGTAGGATCCTTGAGATTGGCTGTGAATATATAAAGCCAAACATTAGGGGGACTGGTTTAGGTCTCAATGTGTTTCCTATGATGAGTAGGTGTATACCTGACACAGGGAACCCTGTTTTCAGGATGGCTATGGCGGTCAATTGTCCCTTCCAGAGTGAAACTGCACTTGCTTATCCTGATGCCTTTGTCCTGGAGAGGTAAGGCAGAGTTATGGAAAAGGGAGACAGAAGTATAAGAAGGGGAGAGAAGAGGGAACGAGGCACCACCTACCCGGAAGTTTCTATCGAACGGAGTGAAGCCAATCTGTGATAGTAGCGGGTTGGAAGAGATGTCGTGATTTGTTGCCTTTCGACAGGTAGCTCAGCTATCGCTGGGAAATGGCAGTTCCTAATGTTGTCAGAGAGCGAGAGAGAAAGAGAAGCCGGCTGGATTCTGCGAAAGCAATGGTTAACGTACCATTAGAGGAGGAGCCTCTGGGCTTCTGGAACCGGACTCAGGACTAGAATAGCACGAGTGTGAATCACAGAGGAATGAAAGAGACCCTATGAATAAAGAAAGGAACATGAAGACAGGAGTAAGCATGAATGAATGGAGAGCCTGGAATTCTCGTAAACTGAACAAACTTACGTAGCGTGGCCGCTGTAAGAGTAGCAACGTGATGCTGATGCCGTGGAGCTGCCTGATAAGCTTCCATCAGCATTGGAGGAGGGGCCACTCCCTCAGGGAGTCTGGGAAAGGCTGAAAGACTGCAATGTTTGTGGCGCCATCTTGGTAGGGAAACAACAACATGCTCCAAAGTGCTTCCACTTGCTCCAGATTGACCACCGATTTGTGCCAGACATGACAGCTGCAGAGACGCAGGCTTGGATGTGGGCCTCTTATTGGTGCCGACAGAGAGCCGGTATTGCCTTTGGAGCAGGCGGCAGGCCAGTTTGTTAGAGGATGTACCTGAAGCACGTCATTTCCTCTCAGCCACCCTGCACTTGCGTTTAAGGGTGACGAGGTCTGAGTCATACCAGGAGTTGCACTTGGCTTTGAGTTTCAAGCGGATCCTCATGACAGGGGCAAGAACATCAAGAGTGTCAGATATAGTAGAGTGGAGCATTGAATGGCTGTGTCAGGGTGTGAGTCAGCAAAAGTGGGAGTGGGGGTGAAAGTGGCGGTTAAAGCCTCAACTGACACACAGTTCATGGGTAGGATAACCGAGAAGGCAGGTGGCAATGCTGGAGTTGGCTTGGCCTGAGGGGTAGAGAGGGTGAACTGCGAGGAAAGGAGAAAGTGATCATTCCAGGAGAGAGGAGTGGTGAGAGGGATAGAAAAGGGAAGGTCTGAAGAGATCAGAACATCCAGAGTGTGCCCTGCTGAGTGAGTCGGGCCAGAGGGGAGAATAGAGAGTGAGAGAGAATCACAGAGTTCGCAAAAGAGCCCAGAGGAAGGACAGGAAGCATCTAGGTGGATGTTAATATCTCCAAGAAGGAGGAGTTGAGTGGTCGAGACCAGGAGGGAAGAGTGGTGGTCCCACCCACTCAGAGAGGAAGGAGGAGATCTGACCAGGTGGTCGATAGATGGTAGCCACAGTAAGTGAATGGCCACGAGAGAGAGAGAGTCTGTAGACGAGTCTTTAAAATGAGGAGTAGGCCTGCGTAGGAAGGACAGAGGCAGGAATCCACTCTGGGAAGATCAAGGCTACACTTCCTCCTGAACGGTTGGATCTGGGCGCAGAGAGGATCTTGTAGCCGTCAGGGAGGAGAGTGTCAAAGCATGTGACAGAGCTGGCCGTGAACCATGTCTCGGTGAGACCATGGACATTGAGGTCAAGTTCCTCCAGGAGGAGGCAGATGTCAGAGGAATGTTTGACAGCTGAGCAAGAGTTGAGAGTGGCAATATGGAGAAGGTTGCCATCCTTGAAAGACTTCAGGGTAGGAGTACAAATCAGGGGTACGCCCTGCGGAAGTGTAGAAGAAGCCTGAGGAGGGGTAGAAGAGGAAGGAGGAGAGGGCAAGGTAGCGAAGGAGGAGACAGCGGGGGGAGGAAAGGAAGGCGTGGAGGGTAGAGAGGGGACAGCAGGAGAGGAAAGGAAATTGATGAGGTGCGGGAAGCATCTATCAAAGAGAAGAAGGTTGGCCTGAGGGCCTTGGACCAAGATGGTGCCCTTCAGGTAAACATTAACGATGACCTTAGAGGAGTGGAAGGGGGCCAGGAGGGCCTCCCCCGGGTGCCACCATTAATGGGAGAAGAAGAGAGAGAAGGCACAGAGACCATATGATGAGTCCATAGGTTTGGCGACGGAGTGACAAAAAGGATGTTGGTGAGTGTTTGCCTGGAGGAGGCACTGGTATAGGTGTCAGCGACAGGGAGGCCTGGGTTTGAAAGAATGGAGCTGTACCAGTTTCTGTCTGAATATCGCGTGAACCCCCATTGTTCCGCTCGGGTGTCACCAGCAGAAGCACTGTTTCAACAAGCTACCAAGGGGGCTGATACCTGTATTCGCTCCTCGCAGCCCAAGGGTCATTGATGACCAGGAGGTGTTGGAGCGGAGGAGAGTTGCGAATGTGAAGGACAGTGATCATCGAGGCCTCCAGGACTATTCATTGGAAGTTAAGTTAGGGTCGCTGTACTACTGTGGTCCAGACAACTCAAAGAAAAGTTTTTTCTGCCACACAAGTCCCACCCGTTCAGCATTGGATGTACATGAGTAAATGTTCATGTGTCAGATAGGCAGGACATGGTTACCAGGAATTCCAGTTTCTTCTGGAAGTTGGTAGAATCACTGGGTTAGGTAGGATGACCCGCCGAAAAATGGGCGGAAGCACCGCCATTGTGGTAGGAACACTAAGAAGATGCTCTGGACCAGGAAAGCTCCAGAGCAGAAGAAGATGGAAATGGCCTGGCTGACCAGGGAGGAGACAGGTTGGTGTAAGGATGTCCCTGAGAAGAGCCTGGAACGATGTAACCAATACGAGACAATCAATGTCGTACCACATACCTGCAGGATTTTGAAGTGGACATTCCGTCAACTTAAGAGAACAGTTTGGTACATTTGTGGTCACCACGTGTTGCATGGTACCAGTTTGCATTTCTGTACTTGTTGTTTGGTTATGTGGAAAAGGAGTAGTGTGATGTGTGAACCTTTAAGGCGGCCATGATGTGAGATGTCACTGTGCCTGGTAAATAAATGGGCAGCCGTGACGGAAGCTGGTGTTGCTGTGACGGAGCGCACACCTAGAAGCTGTGTCTTTGCGCTCTTCGTTAACAGTGAAGGGGTGACCTGTACAAGGACACAGGCACACTCCCCCACGCAACACTGCTGGAGTTATCACTGCATGGCACTTCAAAACCCGGATTCCTAATCTCCTCTAGGAGGGAGGGGACAGACCCACCTCCTCATTGCCACACCTTGTGAGGGAACCTGTACCCTGGTCATTGTTCACCATCACAAGGAGTACTCATCACGATGTACTTGCTCGCTCACTTCATTAACATGCATCTGAGTGCGTCCCATCGAGTGAATGGTATTTCCACCCTGACCAGGCTCCACCTAGCTTGGTGGTGAATAAGAGCATCCTCCAGGTCCACCTACTCTGACCACTGTGGCGCCAGCCTGGATACCTCAGTCCTTGTCCCAGCCCAGCCCTCGCCCTGCTAGGGTGGAGACTCCTCAGATCCTCCACGTCAATTATCTCCTCCCCCTGCCCGAGATGCCTGCCTAATGCATTCTGGCCTTGCGTATTTTAATACTCTGCCCCTGTTGGCCCCGAGGCTGGGCATTTCTGACCGCTGACCACTGAATTCTTCCCCCAGGCAGCACTAGATTTATGGCCCGGGCCACAGTTCTTCAACTGGGCCACATCACTGTTGCAGTTCACGGCTGAACTCCCTTGATGTGAGCCCATGCATGTCTTCCTTCTCCAACGCCGCACAACTGATGCAGCCCGTAGCTTCAGCTTCAGTTGGGCCGCACCTAGCATATGCAGCCCGGCCTGCTGAGTGGTCATTAAGCTCTCTGAAGGCTGCTCGAGGCCACAGCCCTCCAGAGCCCTGCTACTGCTGTTCTGCCACCCTGCCCAGCTTCCAACCTTTTTTTAAAAAAAAAAAAAACTTTTTTTTCTTTTATTAATCTCCTGCTGCCTTTCAGCCCAGCGGTGACCGGTTCTTCTGCTCTAAAAACTCCATGGCTTCCTTTGTGAGACTCTTCAAATAAGGTAATTCACAGAAAATCCACAATAAACACCAAACATACACATGTTACATATGTAATAAATGTTTTAACAACATCTGGTGTCTGTGGTTTTATTTTACTTCTACCGTCGTCCTAACAGGTGGCATTTTAGTTCAAGTAATCCCATGTTACATGGCCCCAATTGAGACAAGGATTACAAACATGTGTCTGTTAAAGAACTATGCGGATTAAAAAAGACAACGTGTCCCGAAAGCAGCACTCATTTGGCTTATCCCAACCTTGCTGGTTGATCTTTGACATTCGGAAAGTTTCGAGTGCTGACTATATCTACTGATATATTCCCGCCGTCCAATGTTTTAAATGGCTGCTTCAGCGAAGCTGCAAAGTGTATTGACTTAGCATGTACATCACTTTAAAAAAATGTACCTTCTCTCACGATGCAAAACGAGTGTATCCTAGGGGGAGCTCTGTCTCTGTCACAGTGACTGCCGTTTTGTAGCAGTGAGTGGTGCTGTCTAAATTGGGCAACATTTCTAGATGATTCTGTTAATTTATGTTTTCTTTCCATGCTGCTTGGTACATTGGGGCTTTTTACTTGTGTGCTGAATTGCAATGCGATTAAATAATATAACGAGGCTCCAGGTCCATAAACTTCAAATACAGCAGTATTTCTGACAGGACCACTATGGAATGTTAGCACAGGCCTTAGAACGTTATCATCTCCAACAGCTGACACATCAGAAAGAGTCTTCAGCAGGGAGAATCGGAATACGTTTCTTTAATGATGCATAGCCCTGCAGCAGCACTGGCCCTACAGTGTACAACACATAAAACACTACGTGTGCCACAGTAAGAATCTGTAGACATCAAAGAGGACAAAATGCACCAGTGTTCACAAATACAATAGTAAGAATGAATGCACCTAAATCAATCCCCCATGTCTTTGCTCACCTGTTATAAATAACAGTATAGACCTACTCCTATTCTAAGAATGATAAGTCACAAAAGTGTCAGCGTAGGGTCATGTGCATGTAAATATTACATTTTAATGTAATCTTTGATTCTACATTGATTGCACATTTCAAACGTTTCGGTGGATATATAAATGTCACCACCTTCATCAGGACCAAACAATTGCTGACCCTGTAATTGATGTTATTTATTGCAGATTGTTTTTACGTGATGAATTTTTGTATGTGACTTTTATGATCAGTTGGATCGAAATAAAGTTAAGATATCTAGAAGGCAAATAGTCCTACTAACGTTGCTTAGGGGTCTCCTCCCATAAACAATGGTTTATCCATCTAAGGAAGTTGTAGAAATAGGTATAAAGTCGGGAAGTGATGACACTCGGGCTGCTGCCCCAAATGGCTAACATACAAATTGGTTTAATGATAAATGGATGCACCAAGTGGTCGAAAAAACAATTAGAGACTGAATGAAAGATGTGAGATACTCATACTGGTGGAAATAGTGAATCATTTAGGCCTCTCTCATGGGAGCCAAGCCAGTGGATCCAGCATGCTTCTTCATAAGCAGTGTACATTGAAGATTGGGTACATTCTTAACTGTATGCAGCACCCACCATGACAAGTCTTTCGCAGAGTGTTGAAATCCCATAAAATAGGGAACTAAGTGGGATGTGATGTTTTTACAGTGAATTCAAGACATGTTTTTGGTAATGCGAACATGCACAGCATGCATCATCGGGCCCACATATCTGAGACAACAAGGGCACTCGATACGGTAGACCACTTTAGTGGTGTTCCAATTTGTGAAACTTCTCAAATATCATGTTTTGTCCCCAATATCAAAAGATTTAGGCCCTTATTCACAGAGCGAATTCCAATGGTGATTTGCCATTATAAAACGCTTCTGTGAATTAGGCCTTTAATCTTTCTGGAGAACATACAGACCAAGCATGTGACACATGGGAGAAGGCCGTGCAATGGCCGTAGGTCCCAGTGGGTACCCCCGGACTGAGCTTCTGGAAATATAGAGTGTACCAAAGGGTCCTTTAGCTTTTTAGGACGTTTGAAAGCAAACAGTGGTGATGATTCATGTGAAATGCTCAGTTGTATTAAAGGCCAAAACCTCTTAATTAGTTTTTTGTTTGTTCTAGGTAGGTATTTTTCGAGGGGCACGATGTGTCTCCCTCAGTGTGAAACATGTCCTCTTGAGAGAAAGTCAAACCAGTTTCTTGGGATATCCACCAGCCTGGAGTCTATCACGCAGGTCTATTGCATGATGATAATAGCCTTGTGTGCTGGTACAGTTTCATTGAAGACATAGCCACTGTCCATAGGGTAAACCTGTCAAGGATGGCACTCTAATAAGAGTGGCACAAGACACCCAGAAGAGTTTGGGTGCTGAAATAAAGTGGACAGATAGGAACACACACAGCGGAAAGGAAAGGGAGCGAAGAGTAGGGAAGAGTAGCAAGGGAAAAGGTACAGAGTGAATACCCTCTTGGGTGTATGCAGAATAGGAAAAGAGTATTCCACGAACCTTGGAAATACTCTAGCCTTCTGCACAGTTTGCTATAACAGAGTCCCACGCTGTTTGCTCATAACTTGGAACAGCAGCTATGGGTGTCTGTGATATAGAAACGAGACAAGGGAAGGGGCAGAGGTTGACTGATGGGAACCAGCAGACAAGCTCTGTACAAAGGGTCTACAAACAGTACAAGAGAAGATACAACAGACAAATCCAGGAAAGGAGATGATAGCAAACTAGCAGAAGGATAGGAAGGGAAAGTCGAGTAACAGGATATGATAACAGAGGACAGAAAGGTAGGTGGAGAGCTCAGAGGAGCAGGAAGGCAATGAGTAAGCCCACAAGAGTGGGACGGTAAGGTAGAAATATCAGAGGAAAAGGGCTTAGGGCAACAGAGTAAAGTAGACTGCACGGCAAGGATCCCAGAAGGACCGGGCAGTAAGGAGTGAACCCTGAGGGGCAGGGCCGCCGAATGTAGAAGGTTGCAGAGGGCTGTAGAGGGCTGCTAGGCCGAGGACCCAGCGGGGAAAAAGGTAGGGGGTAGGCAGCGGAGCGTGATAAGCTGCAAGTAGGAAGCCCAGAGGACAAGGGCTGTTGGCAGCCAGAGAAAGGTAGGCTGTAGAGCAGGGGGCCCAGAGGACAAGGGCTACGGCAGCCGGAGTGAGGAAGGCTGCAGAGCAGGGAGCCCAGAGGACAAGGGCTACGGCAGCCGGAGTGAGGAAGGCTGCAGAGCAGGGAGCCCAGAGGACAAGGGCAAAGGCAGCCGGAGAGAGGCAGGCTGCAGAGCAGGGAGCCCTGAGGACAAGGGCTAAGGCTGGAAAGCAGCAGAGCGTGATACGCTGCAATGTGGAGAGCCCGGCAGGGCAAGGGCGGAGACTGGAAGGCAGCAGAGCGTGATCAGCTGCAGGGTGGAGAGCCCGGCAGGGCAAGGGCGGAGACTGGAAGGCAGCAGAGCGTGATCCGCTGCAGGGTGGAGAGCCCGGCAGGGCAAGGGCGGAGACTGGAAGGCAGCAGAGCGTGATCAGCTGCAGGGTGGAGAGCCCGGCAGGGCAAGGGCGGAGACTGGAAGGCAGCAGAGCGTGATCCGCTGCAGTGTGGAGTGCCCGGCAGGGCAAGGGCGGAGACTGGAAGGCAGCAGAGCGTGATCCGCTGCAGTGTGGAGAGCCCAGAGGAGCAGGGCTGAGAGGCAGGGAGCCTGGAAGGCTATGACTGGAGGCAGCAGGGTGGAGCAAGCAACAAGACAGTGAGCCCAAAAGGCTAGGGCTGTAGGCAGCAGGGTGTAACAAGCTGCAAGGCAGGGTCCAAGCAGGAGTGAGGGTAAACAGCATACAAGGATCCGAAGACACTCGCGAAAGGTGGAGGAAGGACTCTCAATGCAAGAGGCTGAGCCACTGCAGACAGCAGCCTTATATACTGCCTAGCCCAGCACAGAGGCAGGCCAATTGGTTTCACCTGGCGAATCACACCTGCAGGCAATCGGCCACCTCCCTTTCTGTTCCTGGGCTGGTGGAAGCAGGACCAGACTCTAAGGCTTCTGGGGGGTGTAGTTCCATAGAAATCCAATAGGAACGGCCAGGAAACAATGCTTGCGGCCAGGTGCATTATGGTATGCGTAGTTAGTTGACAATAATCATTAAGTAGCAAAGTCCAAATGGAGCAAAAATGGATGTGCCCATGGCGCAGGCATGACAGTATGCCCCTCTCCAGGCCCCTCTCCAGGCTCCCTGAAGACCGACCTGTAGGAAGAGTGTCTGTTTCACAGTACAAGAGTCTTACTCCAAAAAGACACATCATGAGGCACCAGAAACGAGTTGTAAGGTGAGAGTCTTGAATGACAGAGCCGGTACCAATGTTCTGAACCTTGGATGTAGAATTCAGAAAAGATGAAGTCTTTGGAACACAGACCCCAACTGTGTGTGCATGAAGAGAGGAACTGCGAAAAACTGCTGCAGGCTCCAAGATAGATTTTTCCTTGATGGGCAACAGTCTGATGCTGGAAAGTGGAGCCATAGGTACAGCAGAGTTGGTATCTTTAGGAAGGTTTTCCAAGACATCCGAAGTAGTAATGACAACATTAGGGTTTGCCATAGAGAGTTCAGAGGATACAGCAGCGGTGAGATCTTGGATGGCTGTAGGGGGTATCGAGGCTGTAACAACTAGGTGTGATGGAGCCATGAGAGAGCCAGCGGGCTGGAAAACACCTGAGACTGGTAGAGTAAAGTCTGGCAGTCTTAGTGCTACAGATATACCAGCAGGAACAACTGGAGTAGTAGTTTCAGGATTCATAATAGCTATAGCGACCTCAAGATCTGTAGTAGGGACTTCAGGAGTCTCAAATGTGTCCAGGGGTTTAGGAACCACAGCAGTAGGCAGATCATGAATAGCAGTTGGAAGTTCGAGTGCTATAGCAGCTACAGACAAATCAGGTGTTGCAACTACTGGTAGATCGGGTACCACAACCACTGGCGATTCAGGGGGTATCGAAGAAACAGAAGATGTTAATTGCTCGAGAGTGATGTCTGATAGCACAGCCACACTTTGGCAAGCCCCGCTTGCCACTTCCGCATGCTCGGTGTGAACTGTGCCAGTCTCTTCAGCTGCCATTGTCATTGCAGAGGAGGTTGTAGGTGTGGGTACTGGACGATAGGCAAGGGTGAGGGCAGAATTATCCTTTGACTCAGAAGGATTTTCAATCAGTGGACCACCCTTGTCTTGCGGTGTAATGACTGTGTGCGTGATATGACCCACCGGAGGAGTTAATTCTTTTCTATCAGTACAACAACCTGAGCTTCTGCGGCTGGAAGGTGAAAGAGCTGTGTCAATCTCTAGAAGGGATACATATGATATATTTAGGTCTTCCATCTGCTTGGTAAATGTCTGTATACTTTTCTGTATGGCAACTCCAGGCCTTATCATGTCGATCTCTAAAGATAAGATGTCAGGTGTTGCACATAGTGTCAAAAGGTCTGGTGACTTGTGTCCCTTCATAAGATTCTTGTGATACAAATAAACAAAGTCATCATAAAGGTCTTCGGTCTTTCTTTTAAGTCGTAGGAGTTGTTTGTGTAGCAGGTAAGTATCATTAGTTTGATCTACAGCTTCAGAAGCGGGTGTGGCAGAAAATGTGGTTGTAGCAATGGGAAGACTGACCTTAGGGTTATTGTGGTTAATAGATACTGTGGAAGTATTAAGACAACCGATGGTTAGTATAGGTCTTTTGTACCCGGAACCAGATGCACAAACCTCAGGATAATAACTGCCTTGTCCTGTCGAATAAGGTTTTCCAGCATTCTGGGGAGCTTGCCAAGCTGATCTTGCGCATATTACACTGGCAACAGCGTATTCTGGTTTAGATTCTCTCACAATGAGTGATATGTCCTTAGCTGTTACGGTGTTAGAAGGCTTGTCAGAAGACGCAGGAGAGTTTTCCACTGTTTGGTCTAATAAGATCTGTAAGAATTAATTTTCTTGCTGTAGCTCTGCAACAGATAAGGACTGCGGATCATAGTCGCAAATGTCATAATAATTGTACATGGAAGAAGGGTCAGCTAGCCAGTGGGTATAGTACCGTGCTTGTAAATCTTTGTTTTCTAAGGCGAGACTGTCCTTTAGACTAAGTTTCTTGTTTGCTGTCCTTAGGGAAACCATAGGTTTATGCAAAGGTTTCTTAACTCGAAAGGGAAGCATCTTTGGTCTGTGTGTGCCCTTCCGGCCAATGGAATAAGAAATTTTTGGCTCTTGCATTCTGTCAAGGATGGCACTCTAATAAGAGTGGCACAAGACACCCAGAGGAGTTTGGGTGCTGAAATAAAGTGGACAGATAGGAACACACACAGCGGAAAGGAAAGGGAGCGAAGAGTAGGGAAGAGTAGCAAGGGAAAAGGTACAGAGTGAATACCCTCTTGGGGTGTATGCAGAATAGGAAAAGAGTATTCCACGAACCTTGGAAATACTCTAGCCTTCTGCACAGTTTGCTATAACAGAGTCCCACGCTGTTTGCTCATAACTTGGAACAGCAGCTATGGGTGTCTGTGATATAGAAACGAGACAAGGGAAGGGGCAGAGGTTGACTGATGGGAACCAGCAGACAAGCTCTGTACAAAGGGTCTACAAACAGTACAAGAGAAGATACAACAGACAAATCCAGGAAAGGAGATGATAGCAAACTAGCAGAAGGATAGGAAGGGAAAGTCGAGTAACAGGATATGATAACAGAGGACAGAAAGGTAGGTGGAGAGCTCAGAGGAGCAGGAAGGCAATGAGTAAG
Source organism: Ambystoma mexicanum (assembly GCF_040938575.1). Lineage (NCBI taxonomy): Eukaryota > Metazoa > Chordata > Amphibia > Caudata > Ambystomatidae > Ambystoma > Ambystoma mexicanum. The sequence goes on from NC_090928.1 coordinate 63,316,822, forward strand.
CCCACAAGAGTGGGACGGTAAGGTAGAAATATCAGAGGAAAAGGGCTTAGGGCAACAGAGTAAAGTAGACTGCACGGCAAGGATCCCAGAAGGACCGGGCAGTAAGGAGTGAACCCTGAGGGGCAGGGCCGCCGAATGTAGAAGGTTGCAGAGGGCTGTAGAGGGCTGCTAGGCCGAGGACCCAGCGGGGAAAAAGGTAGGGGGTAGGCAGCGGAGCGTGATAAGCTGCAAGTAGGAAGCCCAGAGGACAAGGGCTGTTGGCAGCCAGAGAAAGGTAGGCTGTAGAGCAGGGGGCCCAGAGGACAAGGGCTACGGCAGCCGGAGTGAGGAAGGCTGCAGAGCAGGGAGCCCAGAGGACAAGGGCTACGGCAGCCGGAGTGAGGAAGGCTGCAGAGCAGGGAGCCCAGAGGACAAGGGCAAAGGCAGCCGGAGAGAGGCAGGCTGCAGAGCAGGGAGCCCTGAGGACAAGGGCTAAGGCTGGAAAGCAGCAGAGCGTGATACGCTGCAATGTGGAGAGCCCGGCAGGGCAAGGGCGGAGACTGGAAGGCAGCAGAGCGTGATCAGCTGCAGGGTGGAGAGCCCGGCAGGGCAAGGGCGGAGACTGGAAGGCAGCAGAGCGTGATCCGCTGCAGGGTGGAGAGCCCGGCAGGGCAAGGGCGGAGACTGGAAGGCAGCAGAGCGTGATCAGCTGCAGGGTGGAGAGCCCGGCAGGGCAAGGGCGGAGACTGGAAGGCAGCAGAGCGTGATCCGCTGCAGTGTGGAGTGCCCGGCAGGGCAAGGGCGGAGACTGGAAGGCAGCAGAGCGTGATCCGCTGCAGTGTGGAGAGCCCAGAGGAGCAGGGCTGAGAGGCAGGGAGCCTGGAAGGCTATGACTGGAGGCAGCAGGGTGGAGCAAGCAACAAGACAGTGAGCCCAAAAGGCTAGGGCTGTAGGCAGCAGGGTGTAACAAGCTGCAAGGCAGGGTCCAAGCAGGAGTGAGGGTAAACAGCATACAAGGATCCGAAGACACTCGCGAAAGGTGGAGGAAGGACTCTCAATGCAAGAGGCTGAGCCACTGCAGACAGCAGCCTTATATACTGCCTAGCCCAGCACAGAGGCAGGCCAATTGGTTTCACCTGGCGAATCACACCTGCAGGCAATCGGCCACCTCCCTTTCTGTTCCTGGGCTGGTGGAAGCAGGACCAGACTCTAAGGCTTCTGGGGGGTGTAGTTCCATAGAAATCCAATAGGAACGGCCAGGAAACAATGCTTGCGGCCAGGTGCATTATGGTATGCGTAGTTAGTTGACAATAATCATTAAGTAGCAAAGTCCAAATGGAGCAAAAATGGATGTGCCCATGGCGCAGGCATGACAGTATGCCCCTCTCCAGGCCCCTCTCCAGGCTCCCTGAAGACCGACCTGTAGGAAGAGTGTCTGTTTCACAGTACAAGAGTCTTACTCCAAAAAGACACATCATGAGGCACCAGAAACGAGTTGTAAGGTGAGAGTCTTGAATGACAGAGCCGGTACCAATGTTCTGAACCTTGGATGTAGAATTCAGAAAAGATGAAGTCTTTGGAACACAGACCCCAACTGTGTGTGCATGAAGAGAGGAACTGCGAAAAACTGCTGCAGGCTCCAAGATAGATTTTTCCTTGATGGGCAACAGTCTGATGCTGGAAAGTGGAGCCATAGGTACAGCAGAGTTGGTATCTTTAGGAAGGTTTTCCAAGACATCCGAAGTAGTAATGACAACATTAGGGTTTGCCATAGAGAGTTCAGAGGATACAGCAGCGGTGAGATCTTGGATGGCTGTAGGGGGTATCGAGGCTGTAACAACTAGGTGTGATGGAGCCATGAGAGAGCCAGCGGGCTGGAAAACACCTGAGACTGGTAGAGTAAAGTCTGGCAGTCTTAGTGCTACAGATATACCAGCAGGAACAACTGGAGTAGTAGTTTCAGGATTCATAATAGCTATAGCGACCTCAAGATCTGTAGTAGGGACTTCAGGAGTCTCAAATGTGTCCAGGGGTTTAGGAACCACAGCAGTAGGCAGATCATGAATAGCAGTTGGAAGTTCGAGTGCTATAGCAGCTACAGACAAATCAGGTGTTGCAACTACTGGTAGATCGGGTACCACAACCACTGGCGATTCAGGGGGTATCGAAGAAACAGAAGATGTTAATTGCTCGAGAGTGATGTCTGATAGCACAGCCACACTTTGGCAAGCCCCGCTTGCCACTTCCGCATGCTCGGTGTGAACTGTGCCAGTCTCTTCAGCTGCCATTGTCATTGCAGAGGAGGTTGTAGGTGTGGGTACTGGACGATAGGTAAGGGTGAGGGCGGAATTATCCTTTGACTCAGAAGGATTTTCAATCAGTGGACCACCCTTGTCTTGCGGTGTAATGACTGTGTGCGTGATATGACCCACCGGAGGAGTTAATTATTTTCTATCAGTACAACAACCTGAGCTTCTGCGGCTGGAAGGTGAAAGAGCTGTGTCAATCTCTAGAAGGGATACATATGATATATTTAGGTCTTCCATCTGCTTGGTAAATGTCTGTATACTTTTCTGTATGGCAACTCCAGGCCTTATCATGTCGATCTCTAAAGATAAGATGTCAGGTGTTGCACATAGTGTCAAAAGGTCTGGTGACTTGTGTCCCTTCATAAGATTCTTGTGATACAAATAAACAAAGTCATCATAAAGGTCTTCGGTCTTTCTTTTAAGTCGTAGGAGTTGTTTGTGTAGCAGGTAAGTATCATTAGTTTGATCTACAGCTTCAGAAGCGGGTGTGGCAGAAAATGTGGTTGTAGCAATGGGAAGACTGACCTTAGGGTTATTGTGGTTAATAGATACTGTGGAAGTATTAAGACAACCGATGGTTAGTATAGGTCTTTTGTACCCGGAACCAGATGCACAAACCTCAGGATAATAACTGCCTTGTCCTGTCGAATAAGGTTTTCCAGCATTCTGGGGAGCTTGCCAAGCTGATCTTGCGCATATTACACTGGCAACAGCGTATTCTGGTTTAGATTCTCTCACAATGAGTGATATGTCCTTAGCTGTTACGGTGTTAGAAGGCTTGTCAGAAGACGCAGGAGAGTTTTCCACTGTTTGGTCTAATAAGATCTGTAAGAATTAATTTTCTTGCTGTAGCTCTGCAACAGATAAGGACTGCGGATCATAGTCGCAAATGTCATAATAATTGTACATGGAAGAAGGGTCAGCTAGCCAGTGGGTATAGTACCGTGCTTGTAAATCTTTGTTTTCTAAGGCGAGACTGTCCTTTAGACTAAGTTTCTTGTTTGCTGTCCTTAGGGAAACCATAGGTTTATGCAAAGGTTTCTTAACTCGAAAGGGAAGCATCTTTGGTCTGTGTGTGCCCTTCCGGCCAATGGAATAAGAAATTTTTGGCTCTTGCATTCTGTCAAGGATGGCACTCTAATAAGAGTGGCACAAGACACCCAGAAGAGTTTGGGTGCTGAAATAAAGTGGACAGATAGGAACACACACAGCGGAAAGGAAAGGGAGCGAAGAGTAGGGAAGAGTAGCAAGGGAAAAGGTACAGAGTGAATACCCTCTTGGGGTGTATGCAGAATAGGAAAAGAGTATTCCACGAACCTTGGAAATACTCTAGCCTTCTGCACAGTTTGCTATAACAGAGTCCCACGCTGTTTGCTCATAACTTGGAACAGCAGCTATGGGTGTCTGTGATATAGAAACGAGACAAGGGAAGGGGCAGAGGTTGACTGATGGGAACCAGCAGACAAGCTCTGTACAAAGGGTCTACAAACAGTACAAGAGAAGATACAACAGACAAATCCAGGAAAGGAGATGATAGCAAACTAGCAGAAGGATAGGAAGGGAAAGTCGAGTAACAGGATATGATAACAGAGGACAGAAAGGTAGGTGGAGAGCTCAGAGGAGCAGGAAGGCAATGAGTAAGCCCACAAGAGTGGGACGGTAAGGTAGAAATATCAGAGGAAAAGGGCTTAGGGCAACAGAGTAAAGTAGACTGCACGGCAAGGATCCCAGAAGGACCGGGCAGTAAGGAGTGAACCCTGAGGGGCAGGGCCGCCGAATGTAGAAGGTTGCAGAGGGCTGTAGAGGGCTGCTAGGCCGAGGACCCAGCGGGGAAAAAGGTAGGGGGTAGGCAGCGGAGCGTGATAAGCTGCAAGTAGGAAGCCCAGAGGACAAGGGCTGTTGGCAGCCAGAGAAAGGTAGGCTGTAGAGCAGGGGGCCCAGAGGACAAGGGCTACGGCAGCCGGAGTGAGGAAGGCTGCAGAGCAGGGAGCCCAGAGGACAAGGGCTACGGCAGCCGGAGTGAGGAAGGCTGCAGAGCAGGGAGCCCAGAGGACAAGGGCAAAGGCAGCCGGAGAGAGGCAGGCTGCAGAGCAGGGAGCCCTGAGGACAAGGGCTAAGGCTGGAAAGCAGCAGAGCGTGATACGCTGCAATGTGGAGAGCCCGGCAGGGCAAGGGCGGAGACTGGAAGGCAGCAGAGCGTGATCAGCTGCAGGGTGGAGAGCCCGGCAGGGCAAGGGCGGAGACTGGAAGGCAGCAGAGCGTGATCCGCTGCAGGGTGGAGAGCCCGGCAGGGCAAGGGCGGAGACTGGAAGGCAGCAGAGCGTGATCAGCTGCAGGGTGGAGAGCCCGGCAGGGCAAGGGCGGAGACTGGAAGGCAGCAGAGCGTGATCCGCTGCAGTGTGGAGTGCCCGGCAGGGCAAGGGCGGAGACTGGAAGGCAGCAGAGCGTGATCCGCTGCAGTGTGGAGAGCCCAGAGGAGCAGGGCTGAGAGGCAGGGAGCCTGGAAGGCTATGACTGGAGGCAGCAGGGTGGAGCAAGCAACAAGACAGTGAGCCCAAAAGGCTAGGGCTGTAGGCAGCAGGGTGTAACAAGCTGCAAGGCAGGGTCCAAGCAGGAGTGAGGGTAAACAGCATACAAGGATCCGAAGACACTCGCGAAAGGTGGAGGAAGGACTCTCAATGCAAGAGGCTGAGCCACTGCAGACAGCAGCCTTATATACTGCCTAGCCCAGCACAGAGGCAGGCCAATTGGTTTCACCTGGCGAATCACACCTGCAGGCAATCGGCCACCTCCCTTTCTGTTCCTGGGCTGGTGGAAGCAGGACCAGACTCTAAGGCTTCTGGGGGGTGTAGTTCCATAGAAATCCAATAGGAACGGCCAGGAAACAATGCTTGCGGCCAGGTGCATTATGGTATGCGTAGTTAGTTGACAATAATCATTAAGTAGCAAAGTCCAAATGGAGCAAAAATGGATGTGCCCATGGCGCAGGCATGACAAAACCGTCATAAACACTTCTAGAATGAAAGATTAAGAAGTGTAGAAGAGTATTCCTGTCTGTAGTTGTTTTATACAAAGTACAGGTCAAGGTTCCCTGGCAGTTCTAAATGATCATATCCAAGATTTTAATCTGTTCTTTACTCGACTCCATCGTGAATTTGATGTTTTCATGACACAGGTTAATCCAGTCATAGAATTCCCAGAGTGTTTCGGACAAGCCAGACTAGATGAACACTATATCATCTATATCGCATACACAACCGGATACACTAGATGCAAAGGGATTGATCTCAGATAAAATAAATTGCTGTTCGAAAGAAGCCATGAATAAAGTGGCTGGGGGGGGCACAAAACCCGCACCCATTGCCGTACCGCGTGTCTGAACATAAAGCTGATGTTTAAACTTAAAGTTGTTTTTTTCAAGTGCCATAGTTAGCAGTTCAAGAATACATTCCGCGGGTACATGTTGTTGGGGAGATTCTCAGGGATAAGATGTTCCCTACTGCACTAGACAGCCTCCTCTTGCAGGATGCTCATTTATATTGCTTTTATATCTATGGTGTCTAATTTATCTTGATCTGTATTAAACCAGAGAACTTCAAATAGTTGGATGACCGAAGTGGAGTCCCTAAAATATGTAGGGGTGCGTTGACTGAAAGGTTGTAAAAAAATACCAATAAATGGACATACTGGCCCTAAAACAGAGTGACACCCTGCTACAGTCGGGCACCCATGCAAAGAGATGCAGTCCTTATGAATTGTGGGTATTGCGTAGAATGAAGGGATACACTGTTGTGAATAATAAAAAATTCGAACTCGTCCAGTGTTAGCCATTGCCACTGCACTGCATAGGTTGCACGTTCCAGCATTAGTTGTTTTATTTCATGTAAAGGGTCCTTTCTAAGGGAAATGTAATTAGCCCTATCATCAAGGAGTTGCATTACCATGTTCTGAAATTAGGAAGCATACCAGTTTTTCATCTGCTGATTGATCGCTGCATCCTGCGAGAGGACATTTCTGGATTTTTGCCTTTCCAGACTCTGGTAAATCCAGCTGTTGATACACACATAACTCAGCAACACCTTATAACCATCACAGGATCTCACCTGCAGATCAAAACCACAAGGCAATGCTTTATGGGTATACAAATTAATTGGAAATATTACTTCTTTGCTCCGTGCAGAAAACTTTCATTGTCTTAAAGACCAGTTATATTTTATACATAGATTTCACAATCAAATAATAAAAGCTCTCAAGGAAGCAACAACCGATCAGCATTTTAAAGAGTGAAAATCTCTTTTATCATGAGTCCTACTGCTAGCACTCATTTATTTAATGGGATGGATTTCAAAAGTGATGGAAATTGTTACCTGACCTTGGTCCAACATAGGAAGAACATTGGGAGGCTTCACCCAAGAGGTGTTTATTTCCACCTGGAAATAGTAATTACTTGTGAACAACTCTTCAGTGGTTTCTTTGTGTTTTGGGTAGCCTGATGCAGACATCAGTGACAGGCATCACAGGCACCTCTGCTACATGCACAGAGTTCCACATTGACTTCTGCAGAGGCAGCTCCATGCAGGCACTTTAAATCCCTTATTTACAAGCATAAACACAGGAACTGTGGAACCCCTGTCCTACCACATTCAGGTGCCTTTCTTCACTTAGCAAGCACTTTCACTTATGTTGTTCATACAACCCCACCCCATATCACCCATCTTCATCATCTGTCAGCTCACTCGATATCCACTCAATCACCCATCCACCCACACACCCTCTCACCAATGAATATACTCAGCATTCACTCACTCACTCACTCACTCACTCACTCACTCACTCACTCACTCACTCATTCACTCATTCGCTCACTCACTCACTCCCAGGCATGAATCCACCTTGCTGTCTCTCACTCTCCTTGTGGCCCAACACTTTTTCCACTCTGCAATACTTGAAAAAAAACATTTTACTGCCACTTTTTCCACTCTGCAGGACTCGGAAAATTACCCCCCTATGATTAGACCCCTGTTGGTAAAAGCAGACAGATTCCAAAGGAATCCATTGTAGATGGCTCCCACAATTGTTAATTGTGGGAGGGATTTACACTTTTCCGGACAAACAGTGGAACAATTAAATAAAAAAGTGTTATTGCCTGTGTTTTACTATTTACTTTTCCAGTGCTTGGTGGAAACAATAAAAAATGCCTGGAGGGGCCAGTTTGCAAAAAAGTGAAAACAGGAGTAGCCCCCTCCATGCAATTTAGGATTCAAAACACTAGCCCCTTACTGTTTTTCATCAATACGTTCCTACAATGATGTATACATAGTCAGGTTGGTTTATCATGTGACTTGTACAGTTTTAAAGTAATGTGTATGAAATTGACTTTTATTTTAGGTATTCAAAACCAAACTTCAATATATATTTGCGCCAGCTTGAGCTGAGAAGATGCGTGGTCAGTGTAAGAAAGGCACAGTATCAACAGTAAGACAGACACAAGTGACCACAGCTCAAGGGTGTTTCTTGAACTTCAACAATGCTGTGATAAATGCATAGCTACTCCTAAAACTACAGATAGGAGCAAGCTGTGCCCATCAAACAATAATAATGCAGTCCTAGTGGAGTCTCGTCAAAGTAAAAGGGCCTATACTGAAACACCTATCACCAATCCTTACTACTAAATACAAATAGTACGGGGTAGTGTTCATGAAAAAGAAAGAAGTGTTCACAAAATGATATGCCAGGATGTTCAGGCTGTTGGCCTCCCTTACCCATGTTTTCAGCACAGGACAAGGTGGTGCACTCGAGCAAAGCACACACACTCTGTGGCTTCATCAGCACGAGGATCCAGTTCCATTACCAGCATCAGGGCCTTCTGTGCCCACGTCTCTTTACTTATCAAAGTCTCATGATTCAGAGGGCCTGATGTACCAAAACAAAACACAAAGTTCCTTTCCTCTTATAAGTATTCAATTCATGTGATTCACCCTGAATCCCCCTCAGTGCGGACTCATATCCCTTTTTTATCACACTCGTTACTGTGGATCCCCCTCTTCCAGGCTCATATCCCCCTTTTTACAATTTTCAGAGAATATTCTTTCCTGGGTGACTCACGGTTCACCCCGGATCCCGCCCAGCCAGGCTCAGATCCTTCCTCTTAGACAATTAGTCTACCTCAGCCAGGTTCGGACGATTTTCAGTTTGCATTAAATTATAGAAGACTTTTGAATGTGCACTGGGTTTATCTTGACCCGTTGCAGGACCACTTCGATCTCAAAATTCCCCCACCACAGTTGCCAACCAGTTGGATACCTAACAGAGACCTTCGAATGAGCACCCACGTGGTGCCGGACCACTCTTTCTATGGTATCTTTCTTATACTCCAAAGTTTAGTCACTCTTCTGGTTTTCAATTATATTCATGTCACACGTTACATACTTTTTCACACATTGTTCTCTTTAGATTTCTTGCTTGCAACCTTGGTTCTATGACAGGCTGGTCTAGTATCAGTCTCTTTGACTCACTGGCTGTGCTGTCTTTACTGGTGCTGCTTTGTTGTAGGAACCAATCACAGTACCACAGCAGCAACTGCTCCTCCCCGCCTTGGTTATCGACACGGAAGAGAACTGGGTATCTCTGACACACAATGCAGGTTTCTTAAGCTTTAGTCCCCTGTGTTAGGTTTCTTCTTTTCCAAGGTACATGAAAGTAACGGTCTGAAAAGGTCAAGGCACTTCCCTCCTTGCAACCCTCTCTGGTCTCGCCGTCTTTCTCCTCGCATTAAACTGCCACCTTGGAACTGCTGCATTCTTGTGTGCTTTGCCTTGCCCAGAGTTTGCTTTTGTGCTCTGCCTGTTATCCGTGTGGGGAAGTGTGATGGAAGTCAGGTGTGCGTAATGATCAGTAATTGCCTGACCTTACCTGACCATTGTATTGGGACGTGCCAGCATACGGCTCTGGTGTTAGTCCGTTTTTGCTCATTGTGAGCTGTCCATGAGAAAGTGTTTGTGTTGAGAAAGGAGTGGGGGGGGTTGAGTTCCTAAGTATCCTACCTGGTAGGGTGGGGAAAAGGTGTTACAGGTAAGGGGATGCCGTGTCTCGCTGTCCGGCATCGCACTTCCACTCCCTGAAGACCCCTCACCACGTGATCATGTCGCACTGGGCATCCCCCAGGAACTGGATCCAAAAGCGATGGCTGTGTCCTGGCAACCTGGATGACAGATCCCCAGGGTCTAGCGAGTGAGACACCTTCAGGTTTCTCACATCATGTACCTACATTTCAAACGAGGCTCAAATTCTGGCGTTACCACTTTACCAACCAAAGTGTGTGACCTTGGACAAATCATTTAATCTCACTGTGCCTTACCTGCCAAAATTAGATGCCCCTAGAAGTGATTTGGTATGCAGTATGAGCTATTCCAAAAAATCTGCACACTTATTAGATGGGCAGCACAGAGATCAGAGCCTGCTCAGGAGACACACACAACCCTTTCTTTCGAAAATATAATACCACATTTTTTAGCTTAAGTGTGACATTCAATAGGAAATCCCAGTAAAGATGTCAAACAAGGAAGTCATCATGGACAACTGCATATTATAAACAGCATAGAGGGGTGGCAAGAGAGTGGTATCCCTCCTCCCTGCCACTCCCCACCAGGAGTGATATCACTCGGCCTGAAACCCTTCAACTTGCACCGTCTGCCTCCAGATCCCACTCCCCTACCCTGGCTTTCCCTCCTGCACGCTAGACCTCCCTCTCCCTTGCACACTCAACTTACTTAAAATGTGCTAACAAATTGCAACAAATAATAAAATGTTGTACTTCAAAATGCCATTTTGTAAGAAACACAATGTACTATTGCTTTCTTCAGTATTCTGGATACGGTGAGGGTGGTGTGTCTTTCACAAAATGGTGGGACCACAGCACCTCCTCTGTGACCTGTGAATAGCATCATGTTTAAGGAAGTATTGAGCGCACACAACCTGAGATGGAATAAGGACTGGGGCCTTGTTTCTCAGACCTGGCAGAGGAGAAGGAGGAGGCATCATCCTCGATTCTCCCAACCCAGGCCAAGAAGACACAGTGAATGTAGGTGGGAGTGGTGGTAAATGGGAATGGTGGTCAGGTGGATTTTCATTTTCAGGTGGAGGTGATGGAAGGTGACTCAGGGTGAAATATGAAGGTGGAGTGGATAGAAATGGGATGGGAATATAGGTCGATTGATGTTGCCATCCTATTTTTCCTGCTTCTCCTTTCTGCTGTGCTTTTTTATAGCTCAATTATAGCATTATGTTGAAAGAAAAGGTACTCAACGTGTGTTCTTCGGAAATGATTGAGTGGGATTCATCTGTCAGGCTCTTGTTTAGGGGTCTGCAGTATATAGTTTTTATTTTTTAATTGTTGGCAATAGTTGTCCTTATGGAGAGAGGGTGTATGGGAGCTGATATGAGTAGCCAATTGTGATGCCGGAAATGCATCAGAGGGACAGGGCCTCTGAATCCTTGTCCTTTACTGCTTTTTATCGTGTGTTCTGTCATGTTTTCTGCCCAGGAGTCCATGTGGGACTCCTGGCAGTGCAGCTCTCTCTTTTGGTTTGGTGAACAGACCCATGGGATACCCTTATGGCACCCATGGGTAGGGGTACAACCCTGTGCCCCTAGTGTATGTTTTTGGGCACCTGTGGGTGGCCCACAGAGCAGGGTATGGGCTGGTGGCAGCTCCATGCTGAATTTGACAGGTGCTCTGGGTGTCCTCCATTTTGGGATACCCAGGCCCTGCCATTGGGATCAGTTGATTCCTGATAGGCCATGGAATTGAGGATCCATTTATGTTGCAATCGACAAACCCTGCACCAGGAATTCTGGGACCACCACCTCCACCAATGCATATGGGAGGTGGGCCTCCAGGTGGGCACGGAGGTTATGGCGGGCCTCGAGGACCCATGGGCCCAATGGGTAAGAACTTGTTCACTGAGTACCTGTTAACTTTGGGGAAAGCATTCTTGTAAAATGTTACTAAATGGAAGCAAAAGCCTTAGTTGATTTGATGAAGCATCATGCACATTTCTTAGGTTTCCTGCACTCCTCTGTCCTTAATGTGGGTCAGGATATTTACGCTTCCAGATTGTGCCTAAAGATCAATGTGTTGGGGAAATATTTCTTGTAGGCAACTTCATCTTCTATAGTCGTCAACCAACCCCACCAACGCCCGCAGTGGGGATGAACTTTTACCAAAGGGATTTATGGTTACTTTTAAATGTCTAACGACAAGCTGGTGGCTGCAGTTATATTTGTGTTCACCTCGTTTGGCTAGTAACCTTTGCTTGTTCTTTGCCTGTTTTTTCCCCTTGACCTTCTAGCCTTCTCAGTAATTCCATTTTATGGTTGTGCATTTGCCCGACAAAGCTGCTTTTCATGGATTAGTGCATTCCATGTGTATGAACACAGGAAGTGGGCTGGGACTGGCTGGCACCAATCCAAATTGTTGCCAGTGAGTCTAGTGTGCATGCATCAGTCAGCCCTACAATGGTCCTTGATTGGACACTGCTGGTGTGCATTAGTGGTGCAGATCCTTGCTATTGGAGGGTTGAGTTTGATCACTCACCTAAATTTAAAAAGGTTTTTCAGCCATTCCAGCCGATCAGAGGAATCCAGTGTCCTGTTTAGCTGTGCAGACTTCAGACCCCCTGAAGAGGCCTGGCTGCCATGCTTGCTGCTGTCGCAGGGAAGCCCTACTGGACTATGATAGTGGACCCTTGCCGCTGGTGCTTAGAGCCTTTGGACTGGTGGGACCAACCAATCTTCACCCCCTTTCACAATCCTGGGCCACTCTGTAGACTGACGGCTCTGTTCTGGGCTGCTGTGTCAGGAGGGCTGCAGTTCTGTGGTTTTGATCAGAACATCTGTAGTCCTCAAGTGTCCTTCCTGCTATGTTATTGTCCCAACATCCAGGGATCCTGCCCTGGAGGGCGTCCTTTGTTTGCAAGTTGATGCCAGCTGTGGCCCATGTTCAATGACTCTTATGGCACTGGCCGTTCTCGGTGTGGTTGAGGGTCCTGCAACAGTGCCTGCTGCATTTCTCATAAGGGTTGCACTCTGCTCCTGGACCCAACCGGAAACTTCATTGCACCCTCCAGCGACTCTGCCAAATCCTTTAATACAAAAGGAGTGAGGGCGGTGAGTATTCTCAATACTTACTGGTGCCCCATCTTCTGCATTGTAAAGTTTTTTTAAGCATTTTGATTTATATAACAAGATGGTGAAAGTACTCTACCAAATCCTCCTGCCTTGCAAGGTCCAGAAACTCCATATATGGTCATGCACTTGCCCAGGAAAGCTGCAGCTATCATGGGCTATTGGTATGCTGCCCAGGAAGTGGGTGGGACTGTATGGTCCCACTTCATATCTGTGGTGGCAGTTTGGGTGTGGGGCATGTGTTAAACCAATAGTTGTATCTGATTGGAAAGCTACTGGCATTTGGTGCTGATCCTTACCATTGCTGGTCTTGTACTTGCTTTCAGGCTGGATTTTGGGTAAGGACTCTTAATAGCATATTTTGAATCACTTGAGCAATCACCAACACAAGTAACCTACCTACTACAGATACATTCTGGGGAGAGACATTCTCCTGTGTCTGTTGTGTACAACGCCCTGTTTCTCTTAGGGATTGCATTAGTGAAGTTATAATGGGATAACACTTGTGACTTCGTCCCAGCATTCATGCAGCATTATACCTGCCTCCTGTACTGATTTAAGTCGATGCATTTTAAGAACCTGTGGTAAATGTATGGTTGAGTATTGTGATATCACCTGCTTGTGTTCATTTTGAGTGTTATAGGGCTAGAATAAATATTGTATTTGTATACATTCCTGTCAGTGTGAACTCATTGCATTTAGAAGTGTAGCCAATAGCTTCTCTGTGAAAAGTTGAATTTAGAAGTACATTTAGAAAGTTGAATTCAGAAGCGCACCCAATAGCTGTGAAATGTTGCATTTAGAAATGTGCCCAATAGCCTCTCTATGAAGTTGAATTTAGAAGTGTCCCCAATAGCCTCCCTGTGAATTAGAAGTCTCTGAAAGGGCATGAAACCCATCATATCTCACCAACACGCTTACTCTCTCCTTACATCACCACTCAACTAGAACACAGAGATACTATGACACCATTCGGTATAACTGTTCTCATATCAACATTCGCCGCTCTCTCCACATCATTCTAAATAATCACTGCTGGTTACACACCCCCCAGCGAGGCGTTCTCCTCAGGCCTAACGCAGCCACATCCGATCTGGATTAATCCTGCCAGAACGAACACATACTCCTGACCTCTCAACCACCACACCTACCGCTAGAAAGCAGCTATTACATTGATACTGCACGAGCTGTACACATACCTGGTGCTCACACGCACCTTTTTGACTCTCTCTACTCTCTCTACTGATATGAACTTCGGTTCCCAAGGGCGTTCAACCTACCAGCGCCTTCAGACCATACCAATGGTATATAAGGCGCTATATAAATGCAAAATAACAATAACAATAACAATAACAATAGGAAACAAGATGGCCCCTGTGGCCTCTTGCTTTCTATTGCCTGTTACCTTGTTTCCCAAAGTCCTGGGAAGCCCTGACTCTGTCCCTTCCCCCTGACTGGCTGTTGGGTGGAAGTTCCATATATGGTGTTGTTGTGAAGGCCCAGCTAGACTGGCTGGAGCCTTCCCAGTGACTGTATGTTGTGGGTACCTCCTGTGGGTGGGACCTGGGTGAATGGAGTGTGTGACCAATATACACTTCTTGTTGTGGTTGTCTGGTTTATGGCATGAGAGACAAAGACTGAGACAGCCCTGCCCGAAACTGGCCTGAATGCAGTGTGTAGTGTTGAATGGCTGGGTACTTGTCCCAATCCACATTCCTTGTTGTGAGTGTCTGAAAGGGAGGAGTGTGGCCTGAATGCACTGTGTGCCTGATTGGCTGACTGACTGCATGAATGCCCTTCTGTATGATTGGCTGCTGAGTGTGTGCCAGCAGTGTGGATGAGAGACAGAATAGTATATCTGGGGACCTCTCACCACTGGTAGGAGGTTCAGGGAACGTTCAGAAGCGTTCAGAAGCGTTCTGGAGCTGAGTCTCCACTCTAAGAGTAACTGGAACTGCTGATCCTCGACGTCCAGCTGGAAGAAGAAGACTTGCTGTTGCATTTGCTTCGACCGATCCGAAGGCTGCCGAAATCGTCGAAGACTGACCCTAGAGAGGACCTGGTAAGGCGCCCTCTTCCCGTGCTCCGAGGGACCATCGAGCACCGCTCCATCTTCGCCGAAGCGCCCTGGAAGACAGACCCTCGAAAGGCTGCCGACCCGAGACGGGACCGCCGAGGAGATCGAAGTGAAGCACCCGGACATCGCCGCCGTCGAAGTCCATTGCCGTCGACCAGGGTTCGCAGGTTTGTGTAACCGCTGGAGGCCCGTCGAAGTTGTGTTGCCCAGCCGTGGGAACCACTTGACGCCGTGCCGCCGACGACCGGAGCCGTCCGCTCCTTTGCCTAAGAACATTCGAATCGAAGGACTCCCTCGTCCGCACCGTCGACCGCTTTATCCTGCCGGAGAAAGTCGAGAACGACCAACGCGCTGAGGAGAAACCTGCCAGTGGGTTTCCCGCCACCCGAAGACCACAAAGACTCGAACGAGTCGACGCCCTTGCTGGGCCTCCGTCTCCACAATCTTTGCGGTCCAGAACTATTGCCACCGAGGTGCCCCGCACGCCTCTGCCTTGCAGGACGCCGACGCTCCGACGCCGACGAGCACCGCTCGGACGAAGCTCTACCCTGTTTGTCGACGGACGTTCGACGCCCCGTGTCTCCCGCTTGAAAGGGAAGGCATTCAAGAAGGGCCGTCGATTCCCCGTCGCCGAACACCGAGTTCCTCGACGCTTCTCGACGCCTCTCGACGATCCGTGACTCCCGCTTGAAAGGGGGTCGCTCAAGAAGGATCTGTCGACGCCTCTTCGAAGAACTCGACTCCACCAGGTACATTGGGGGGGTAAAAACATTATAGGAGGGAATAAGACTTGCAGAACAATATATGGACTGGGCTTGTGCTATATCTTTATTTTACAGGTTGCCCAGGTGGGGGAATCTCCACACAGAACTGTGTCTAGTGGTAGGGGCCAGTATTCTGCCTATTGCTCAACCATCTTATTTTCTCTCCTCTCTCTATTGTTGGTTTCACTCTATTGATCTGTGTGACATTGTTACAGTATTGTTGATGCACTTTAATAAGATCTAATACAAAGGGTGGTACCACTTTAGAATTGTATATATTTGCCATTGTTGATTTTCCTAAGTACAAAGTGAGTTATTATGATAAGTGTACATAACCTTGAATATTGATTATATAAAGACTGTGTTCTAACCAATACAGTGTGTGGACATTCCTTTGTGGGGGCTTGGGGACTACACTGTACTTAAGAACCAGCCTGCATCACCTCCTGAGAAGCTAGGCCTTGATTGCTCGTCCATTGCTACCGTAATAGAGAATCTTGGCTGGGGTCCTCTGTGCCTCTCTTCTACCATATAGAGAGCAGAAGTACAGACACCCCCCACCGGTCTTCTTCACACCAATGGAAGGTAAAAGTAGTGAAAGAGTTTATGGAAGGAAACAAAGGAGCATATGGAAGAAGGGAGCAGATTTCCCATTCTAACAAATTGAGTGATCCTGGGCTAATCACTTTATGTCAGCAAAGCCTGGTGAGGTGACCCAGCTGTTTCCTTCTGGAGAAATACCTTAAACACTGAACTCTAATTGTAGAACAATTTTGAAGCCAACTTGGAGACATCTACAAAAACATGAATCATTTGTTGCACTTGTGACATCCATTAACTGCTCCCATCATAAGCTCCACACCCATGCCCCGCCCACCCAGGGCTATCTGTCAGTCATGCCCAAGAATCCATTTGCCTTAAACCTGCCATAGAGTGCAATCCCAACAATCATCTTTATCAGTAAATATGTAACCCCTGGTCCTAACAACCTGGGTTGGAAGCCAAGATTCTGCACCTTTCAAAGCAGTCAAATTGAGAGGTACAAATGAATTATTTTCAGAGCCAGGAAGACATTTTCTGCTGGACCACGGATCTTAGAAATCTGGCCCAACAGCAATACTCTTTTTATGGTACTCCTACACCCACACCCAATGAACGTTGGGCCTCCCTGATCACAAACCTGGCCCACCCATATGAAAATTCCTGCAGCCAGGCATGTTGCCTCTGCACCTGTGAGTGAAGTCTGTACCACTCTTGCCCACAAAATGACTGCTCTATGAGAATGAAGTGTGTGCTGTTGCTGTCTGAGATGTTGTGCATTTTCTGCATTTGAAAGGGGGAGCAGGTGGTTGTACTGCAGACGAAAATGCTGCCGCTGTTCTCTGCATTTGTGAGTGTGTGTATTGTACCTCTGCAGCCCATATTATGCCTATGATTTGCTTACGTTAAATCGTTTTTTTTAAATGCATTGAAACCGCAACAGTAGCTTCCTTCCGCTTCTAAGACATCTCTAAATTAGACAGTGAAAATCAGAAGCAAAAGTTTAAATCAGATTAATGTGAATTCTGAGGCCCTTTCTGAAGTGAACATGATTGCTCATCGTTTCGAGCTGTATCAGAAATGTATTCAAGAGAATGGCTGCACAGAACTAGATGGTCATCCAGCATGTAACTTTTTGAATCGCAGGGGACAGCGAGATGGAGGATCTCAGGGGATGTAAATGTGTGAAGGCATGCTTTGCACATCTGAAGGCATTCACTACTGCTTCTGTGATGCACCTGCTTTTGTTTGCAATGATGTGTCACACTGGATTTTGGGATCACATAACAGGCAGAGATGGAATCCGGCATACCATGTTCTGTTATTGTAGTGGTTAGCCAATATTGAAATGTGAGAAAAGAAGAATGCCCAATGAACAGGAGATCTGGGGAATTTAATCGGGGTTAACACACTCTGGGGCTTAAAACCTTTAGCCCCTCCTTGTAGGGTTTGGGCCGGGACCTTGATTCCAAGCTTAAGTGTTTCAGAACCCTGTTTTCAAATGTTTTGTGCTCAAGCAAGGGATTAACACATCCTGATTCTTAAAGGTTGAATCCTCAGTCCTCAAGGGGTTCATTTATTTTGTTTAATTGAAGTGGATATGTCCCAGAGCTCTGCTACTTATCATGTTTCTGTACAACACTCAGGTCAGGCAGGTGGTTTGCCTCCTCACTCCTTCCTGACAGTGTCCAGATGTTCCCCTCCTCACAACCTCGCTACTCCTGTTCTATTACTGCTCCTCCTTGACATCAAGTCACATGCTTGTTCCACCTTTTCAGCAAGGGTACTCACTCCAACCCCCTGCCTTGGCCAAACATGCATCATCTTGCTTATTGTGCTGACCTGCTCCCACCTTGCTAGGGTACTTCTTTCCTCCCACCAACGCTTTCTGATGTTCATCCATAACCCCCTCTTCTGCACAAATTGCCGTCTCATGATATTCACCGACCACCAATCATCTCCTTCTGATGTTTATCAAACATGCCCTGCTCTTCATCAACCACCTCCTCCTGATGTTCAACATCTACCTCCTGTTCTTCAGGATTCACCTCTTCCTGATCTTCACAAATGACTTCCTCCTTCACAAATGTCTAACTCGCTCCAACAGAACACACCTTCTTTGCCAAACATGAGCATTGCTTGACTGAGGATTGAGGATTTTAAAAAACTGTAACCCTTCCTTCTCAGTGATCCTTTCTTTGAGGATCCTGTACCTGTGAAGGAAAATTGGAGAGGGCTATGTTGGTTCCCTGCCATAGACTCAGCTATGCTTAGTTTAGGCTTTTGAGGCAAGATCGAGCAGTGAAAGTGCTGGACCAGTGACTTCCTTCCCACTCATTGTCCCCACCCATGTTCGCAGTTTGCCAGATTATTTGTGGTGGGGAATGTAGAAGAAGCAATTTTGAACTCTGCAAAGTTTTGCAACATATGCACTGTTGGTTTATGTTGCCGAAAATCGAACCTGGTATCTAATTGTTTAGTGGGATCATTGACTCATTGTCACCTGAAAGTGCAACCTTTTTTTGAGCACTGCGCAGGCTTGTGGTCTGAATTGCATAGAGTTTTCTAGTGTGGTTCTGCTGTTGAGGGGAGCCCCCGTTGTCATTGACATATTAAAAGGATTTATACACCACATGTTTTCCTGAATTCTCAAAGCTCTGTTCCCATAAAGGGATGGTGTCTGCAATTGTTACTGATCTTTGCAGATCTCAAAGCCCTCTATGGGAGGGCAAAAGAAACAATATTGGGCATCATTCTAAGTTTGCCGGTATCCTGGTTGAAAATCCACCACAGATTTACTGTTAACGCCACTTGGTCTGGCGGAGTTACCGCTGGATTACAACTAGCGGTAAGGGAGGTACATCCCGATTACATGGAGCCCTAAAGTACTCCATGGGGGGGTTTTGCCACTATTACCGGCAATGGTAGTACCATGCCGGTAGTACAGGCAGTTTTTTGCCAGAAGGTGTCAGCTCTTTGCTGGAGGTAAATCCTTCACCGCTACCGGCAAAGCTGTAGTTGGCCAGTTCGGTAACATTTCCGGTAAATGTTATAGTAACCGGCCAACTCATAATCAGGCCCAATGTATGGCTAGTTTCAATTGTTAATTAGCCTTCCTCTTGAACCTGGCGGCTTCCTTACAGTGCCAAAATCCACAGGTGGTCTCATATGACGGTCCCCTGCAAAATACCAGTGGCCTAGTGGGGCTGACCAGGTGATCCTATACATACCAACCCTCTGCTAGTTTGGGGAGGTGCCTGGCCCTCTCGGTCACCACACTAGGTGTTCCAGAGTCAGGTAGGAAACATTGTCACAGATGCTTACTGGGGTGCTTGCTGTGCTGTCTCTATTCTGTCCCTAGCTGAATTGTTCCCTTCATCCTTCACTGCTCATGTGGAGGATGTGTGTTATCAAACCTTTTGCTCTTGCCATTCATATGTCGGTGTGGGTGTGACATTGACACTGCTGTTGTCCCAGTGAATTGGTAAAGCATGTAGTGTTAGTGGCAGTGCAGTCTCTGTGTTTTGTAGGAGGGACGCTTGCCCTGTGTCTGGCAATGCTTTTACTAGTTACTATGCGTGGATGAAGCTTGTAGTTCTCTTGATTGCATTGTGTTTGTTCGGTGAGTGTGCCAACCTTGCTCTGTTACTGTCTGTGCAGTATTATGCAACAGTAGTTTGCAATGCTACTTCCCACACAGTAATTCATCTATATGTGAGGAAATCTTAAACTGCCTGTGCATATTCCGTACCTGTTCTATGTGCCAGTTTTGTATTACCATTGTATCCTTATGTCGTTATTCCCATATTGTAGGCTTTCCATCCAGGGATTTTATGTTCTTACAGAATATTTCATCTACTTGCTTCAGCAACTGGCATCATATCTTGGTCATGGTTATTTGGGGGTAAGAGCACCATTTAATTTAGTTAGGAGACTGCCGGATATGCATCTATTCATCAATCCAGTTGGCTACTACTCTACCACACAGTATATTTGTAGAGAACTTTATAGCTGGAGGACAGTCTGTCTTGAAAGGCGTGGGTAAAACGTATGAAACATGGGTATAACATGAGCATAAGTATGTCAGGGTCTAGTTTAAATGTCATTCAGTCTTTGACCTCTGCTGAGACTTTCAATAGCAGACTGTACTTTATTATTGTATTACAAAATATAAGTCCGAGTTGGAATATCTGACACTGCCCTCCTAAAGTAGAACAGCTCTGCTGGCAAGAAACATGTTTGTGCTCCAAATGTATTGTGTTTGGAGGGTTAACATTTTTCCCATATTGAAGTGCATGCATCTTGCTATAAGTCTCTGTGCTAATAGTAACAACTCCTGCAGCAGTGGTGGGTACCAGCTGGTAATGGTGCTGCAGTTCCTTCATCACAGTCAGAGCAATTAATTCACGTCGGAGGGTGAGGCGGGTGGTCATTACCAACTGCTATGGTCAACCACAGTTGTTAACCCTTAAGAAGAGCTGCGTCTTTATGATACTCAGTTTTACGCAAGTGAATAAATCATTCAACTAGATATGAGACTAACTGAGGACATCAGGCCATCAGATGGTGACTGATTATCTCATCCACCTCCAGAGGTGAGATAAACCAAACACTCTTGCCTTACCACAAACAAGATTGAGCTACAGATTGGCCTGACTGATCCAACCTCCATGCAACTACTGTTCTCTCCTTCCTTTCATATGCCCCAATTCCTGAGCTATACATTGCAAATATGGGAGTTGCACAGATGTATTTGTTGAAATATCATTCATTTCACTAAGTGGCTGTGACTAATTTAACCCTAGTATTCAGTCATCCCCAAAATTTTGGGACAAGGAAAGGCTTTGCTTTATGGTTAAACCCCAAATGTATTCAAATTAAATTGAATCCACAGAGGTCCCCTTACTTTATGCAGGGGAAACCACCACAATCCAATATGTAGGAATGGGAAATTATATACACAAATAAAGTAGGCCTGTCAATGACAATTTCACTGTGAGGTAGCAGACACATGCAGACACACTATATTGTCAAATACAAATATTTCTAATTATGAATAATATGAGGCCACCTCTGAACAGCATTCTGAGTGCTTTGATAACATTGCTGCTTATCAATCACTTTATTCAAATACTTACAATCACCTAATCAATCAGCAAGTTTACAACCTTGTATTTTCTCCATTATCAAAAACAAGAATTTGTAACAGACACACGTTACATGGAGATATTACATTTAGGTTCACATATCTACATTAGTTCACTCCCCCTGTGTGAATGTGGGTTTGTGGATTTCTAGCATGTACATTCAGTTGAAATGTAGACTATAATGAGTTTCATGCGATTCAGCAGGTTTGGGTTGAAAAAACAGTGCTATCAATTTAGAATCCACGTGATCCTGGTCCACCCAAGCAAAGTAGGTGAATGGTTTGGGGATTTTCTAATGGAAGAATGTGGTCCCCTCCCCTATAACTTCACACACTGACACACACTGTGCAATTGTGCAATGGCAAAAATGAGGAGTGCATTAAATGTATATTAGCATCACTTTCAATAGGAGTGCCAGTGACACAATTAAGCTCCCTCGTAGTTCCAAAATCTTTTTAAGTATCCATTGCTTTCACAGATCACACATTATCAAGCAATTGTTAATTAGGATATGGTGCGGGCTGTCTTTGAACCACAGCCCAATATTGACTTTGTCTGTGAAAACGCTATGGGTAACTTTGACTTGGATTTGTATTCATAAAGAGCATTGCTAAGGTTGCTATGGAAAGTGCTATGAGTTTTACACTGCACGCAAAGCTCACAATATGCATTTTTGGTTCTTATTTAAATGTAATCTCTCTTAGCTTTAATACAGTGACAAAAGGATATGACTCCCACTATCAAACTGCAATATCCTATTCTCTGCACTGTGCCTAGAAAATGCTATGCTTTCTACAAGCCATCAAATCTCACCGGGCTTTAATTATAATAGGAAGCACTGTTGCATGTCACACAAAAATACCACGTTTTTTCATTTGGAATGAGTGCCGCCTAGTGTAAACGTCCCCCCCAATTCCTGCAAACCTTTGTGACTTAAAAGGACAATGAATATATGGGGTTTATCTAGTTACATATTAAGAGTCTTCATACTGACTTTGAATACATCTTTAAGACACAAAGCCAGTAGAAAACCTAAGCTGTTCCCTTGGGAATTCCCATTTCTATACATGTGGAAGGGCGAGGAAGATGGGGCTGCTTGCTCTCACATTTGCAAAGGCAAAATCATATTTTCCTTTTTAATTAATCACAGTAACATGGCATATTGATATCAAATGGATTAATAAATCACAGTAGCATGACATATTGATAAAACATGGATTTCTGCAATCCCCTTGCAAACACAAATGTCTGCATATGAGATATTAATCCATGGAGTTAATTTTCGTAAAAATATTGATATTAATAATTTTCATTTTTAAAAATCATATACAATTCTGAATTTGTGTCTTTTGATAGAGAGTTTCAATACACATATGTCCACTTGTTTCTAGGTGGTATGACTGTGATTTTATAGCCACAAATCATTTTCTGTGTTTTAACATGTCAAGCTGCAAAATATTATGTACTTTAAATTCAATGGGACACTTACATACACAAGCTTGTCCTCAACTAATGATGAACATCAATCTGCAAAAAGGGCTTTATTCTTTGAATTTTCATAAGGACCTGAGGCTCAAAGGTGATACATTAAGTGCAACAAAGTTTCTTTACAATATGGGGATTAGGAGAACAGAGTGGGTTTTCCTGGGACTGGTCTGATGGTTACAGGTGAGGGCACTGCGAATTTCAACTTGGAAGACTTTTAAGTATTTATAATATTATCTTCTACCTGAGATGAACTCGCATGGGTGGGTCTCCAATTAATTCAGGGATGTTGATGCAGATGGACCGTTGCCCTTGTGTGTGATTTATGTGTGTATATGACATAATACCATAAATGTTTCCACTCCGAAAGGCCCAGGCCACTCTCATGGGACCATAAGCCACCCACATTGGAATCTGTAAAGAGAACAGAGGTGAAGTTGAAACGATTGGTCAGTTCAGCAAGAATAAACCAAAACAAGTAGTTCCAAAGCCATCTCAAGGTCTTGTATTATTCTATAAGTATGAATGTTGTATTTAAATTTATTGTATTAATTAAATGTAAGCCCTTCTGATAAAATATTATTTATAACGTCACTCCTCTCTGTTCAAGATTTTAATAAGAATCTCATTACTATTTCATCACTGTCTGTGGTGCTTCATTTTAAACACATACCAACATTTTGTTTTATAATATTATCATTGCACACAGAAAGTAGTGTTATTTTCAACATTAATAATGTTTTCATGATTTGAAACTTGCACTGGTTTTCTTTAGCTTTCCTTACATTGCTCACATGTGGCAAAAACTCTGTGTCATTTGTGTTGCATGATCCCTTTCATAGAAACTGGTGAGAAATGTAAATGAATAACTGATTAATTATTTTGCCACCTCTCAGTTCACCTTGAGGCAGACTCCATGTCTTATACGAGTCACTGCCCATTACGTAAGGCGGAACCTATCTGCAGGCTTTATCAACACAATATTTCTCTATATAGTGTTAGCATATGCACCTCTTTGATATATTTTGGGGTTATAGCTATTACTTTGTGGTATTTCTATGTTGGTATTTGGTGGTATCTTATAAATATATTGTGGTAACTCTCTGTATTTTTATAGTGGTCAGAAAAGTTCTGAATATTGCCTAATAACTGTTTTTACCAGAGTCACTAACCACAAACAAAATACTGGACTTGATACACTCTGGATTAATGGCTCATACCTCCTCATGGTATCTTATGTACAGGCCCTCCAGCTTATAGTGATTTTGCGATCCCGCAAAAAGCAGCAAAATGGCTGTTTTGCGCAAAATGCTGCACAAACGGCCTTTTTTGCAACAATAAACCTGCAAAAACGACAATAAAAAAAAATACTCAGAACTCCAGATTCTCAAAACGTATCAATGCAAGAAATTAAATGCGCAAACACATCTCATCACTTGCGCCCAAAAAAAGAGCAGCCCAATTCATAAGGGACACTTGAATGGGCCCATTTTATTAACATGTGCCCATTCAGGTGTCCCTTGTGAAATTTATATGCGCGCTCATTCAGATCGCCTTTTTCACCTCTGAGTAAATCAGGGGGCGTTTCTGTCAATTTAAAAGTGTTTCCTAAATTTCCACACAAGATGCACTTTTATATGTGCAGAAATTGTAGGCAACCCTACGCGCACAGGAGCTGGGGGTGCCACTGCATGATAGGGGCCCTCATTACAAGTCTGGCGGTAGCCGTGCCAGTGAAAATGGCACGGCTGGCACCAGAGTCATTTTTTTCTGTCAGTCCCTCCGGCCAGATGCTGGAAAAAAGAAAATCCCCATTCCCATCGAGTCCCGTTGGACTCGATGGGAATGGGGAGGACGGATGCACTGGCACTGTGTGCAACAGTGCTGGTGCATCCGTCAAGGTCTGTGAGCGGGTGCCATTCCGCCCGCCAGGTCAGACCTGGTGGGCTGAAAGGCACCCGCTCGCAGAACTCGTAGTTTGCTGGTCCAGAAACAACAGTAGCAGCAAGTTTACCAGTACCATTGTTTCCAGACCAGCCACCTCATAAAGACCCCCAGGGTCTTTCTTGACCCGGTCATGCATTTTTTTGAAGGTATATGAACCGCTTGCATTTCTGTTCCTTGAAAAGGATAGAGATGCGTTTTTTGGGTCGCATTTTACAGTGGACGCGCTGGGAGCTTGCAGAACACAGTCGGGAGAGCGCTTCTTTTGAAGGTACTACCCATTTTGACCGCCAAAAATCGATCGAATGGTACAATTTGACCTATTTCGCCAGTACCATTCGATCGATTTTTATAAATACTGAACATGTGGAGCGGAGGTTGCGGGGGTGTCACCCGCTCCTTATGTTCAGTATTTCGGCCTTTTGGGTTGCAGGGGTGTCCCCGCTTTCTCAAAATTGGAGGTGGGGGACTGAAAATAAAAACAACAAAAAAACTAAAAAGGGACCCTAAGGAGTCGGATTCGTCCTGCATTAGAGAGACTGATCTGACACCGCAGGTTTGGAGGGTAAGCAGCAGCGACCAAGCAGTTAACTAGGGGAGGGGGTGGATTGGTGGTGAAAGGTACATTTTGGGTTGTTTGGCTGAAGTGCAAATATTCGCTGCAAAATTGAAAAACTGTTCTGTCGAGCCAGAGACATCCGGGATTCTTCCTATTAAATTAATACAAAAGATACATAATAATGACACCCTGACTCTCATTTAGCCTTGCATTCTGCCTCTTTCCTACAATGTGGCAATCTAACACCCTCCAGATAATACAAAATGGCCTGCAAAAATGGCGCAATAAATAAAGGTTTGTGCCACAAAATTTGCCATTTCATGCTGCAAAATTTGCCATTTCATGCCGCAAAATCATGGAAGGTCTGTATAAACAATACCACAATGCGTACCTTTGGCCAAGTTATAACAATTGTAAAACAGGCAAATTGAAACACTGTACATTCATTCAATCTCTCTAGCTAAACAGTTCACAGCAGTTACTTCACTTGGAGATATTTTTTACCACGCGCCTTTATCTTTATGCATATCAAATAACAAGGACTGACTGCAGCAAAAAAGTAACAAGACTACAAGTTACTTTGAAGTCTGTTGTTTTTATAATAAAATAGAAATATGCAAGTTACACAGATTGGCACTTATGCCCAAATTATATTTCACAGTGTGAATACCTTGAATCAGCTTTCCGAGTTTTATCGATGCCAAGTCTTTTCAACTGTCCTTGGTAACGTGGCATTTGGCAAGAGAAATACACTTTGGAACAAGAAAACAAAGCAAACCTTTCAATTCATAAATGGAGGGTTACATGCATGTTTAAAAATAGACATCACTCATATGAAATGTTCTTCTTTGCCTTGACTAACTCACCCCATTCAACACAGAAGCTCCTCACTTAAACTGATATTTATTCATATATGTTGGCGATGTTTCGGAGTCAATTTAGCATGGAAATCTTCATGAATCTTTCCATCTGCCTCACCCAGGGTCGCACAGGTGCACATACAGCTGCACAATCATGCAACTCTGCTGGTCCTTGAACAACTTGGCTCATTTTATTTTGTCCATATTTCACTTCTACAGGAAATCCCTGAAGTGCTAATGTCCAGAAAGTAATTCTTGACTGGGCCAAATTCCCTGTTCTGATTCTCTTACTTTGCAGAAACTGCAAAGCCTGGTGATTTGTTTCAATAATCACCCGCTCCCCTTGAATTATGGAGCGGAAATGTTGTAACACCCACACAGTGGTGAGAAGCGCTTTCTTCCATTAACTAAATTTGGTCTCTACCTGTGACAATGCTTTGCTAGCATCTGCAATAGTATTGATATTCATATCATGTTTTTGATATAATACTGCTGACATGCATTGATCGGTGAATCCTATTTCTACAAAGAAATCCTGTTTTTTTATTGGTTATGCTAAACATGATGCTTTCATTAGACACTCTTTTTAGCCTGGCTAGTGCTTCATTTTGGTTCTTTTTCCCATTTCCAGGGTACGCCCTTCTCCAGTAATCTCATTAAAGGTTCTGTAATCTCTGCATAATTCTCAATACATTTCCTGCTGTAAAATGTCATTCCTAACAAACTCTTTAAAACGTTCAAATTAGTGGGATGCTTTAGTTTATGAATTGCCTCCACCTTTTTCCTTTGTGGGTTTCATCCATATTATGTCACTTCATGACTTAGGAAGTTTACCCTTTTTTTTACACCACTGTGCTTTCTGTGAAGATACTTTTGCCGCAGCCTTCTGTAGCTGACTAAGCACATGTCTAATCTCATTGACGTGGCTTTTCAGATCATCATTTTTGATTAGCACATCATCCACATAGCTATTGTCCCCCTTTCAGCTGCATCCGGGAATGCCTTGATCAGGAATATCCCAAACTCACTCCCACTATTGAGATACCCAAAAGGTGTCCGGGGCCACGCACACTGTGATTTGTCAAATGAAAATGTAAACAAATGTTGAATATCTTCGGTTAGCGGCACACACCAGGATCCAGCTGTAAGGTCTAATGTGGTAAACACCTTTGACTCATGAGCCTGTGCAAGACCCTGGTTAATAAATGGAAGGGGTCACCTTGAGACAGGTACCTTTTTGTTTAATTCCCATAGATCTACACACAAGTGCCATTGGCCATTACGTTTTAGCACACCTAATATAGGGGAGTTTGATGTACTATGTGTAGGCCTCTTGATTCCTTCTTGATTCTAAATGTTTGATTGTTTCAGCTAGTGATTTCCAAACATGCCACGGGTAACCTATATTGGTGAACAATTACTGGCTCCCTCTGGTAGTGTGGAAACATGCAATTTAGTTCACCCACAATCATATGCATCTTTGGCAAAAACCTGTTTGAATGCCATAAATATTTTTCTCAATTGGACTTTTTTCTTCACTTGTGGAAGCATCTGCAGCTTCAATTTGTTTCTCTACCATTTAAGAAAACTCTGTGAAGTCCTCCAAAGGAGGAACCTCTGTACTTTCCTCTAATTGTGTGGAAGTATCTCTTTGGAGTGTCTCTACACTCAAATATTTTGGAACATTGACCTCCATTTCAATATTCTGCTTTTCTCATTTAGATTCACTTAATTCGAATAGAACACAATCATCTTGATGACAGCACTCTATTTCACTTGGCTCATAAGGGTACCCAGACTGAACTTTAAAGAGTCCTTTAGGATTATAATCCATGGATTCTGGCAACTCACACTGTGCAGTCACATAGCTTTCAGGAATGTTCCCAATCACCACTTTACTGAAATCAGCAGTGTCATAAGACCTCTGCATTGACATTCCTATTGCTGAATTCTCTTCCAAATGAATATCTTGACACACTTTATTGTCCAACAGGATTTGAATGGGTCTTTCTTGGTGTCCGTATATACCATTGTATTACGGTCAAATATACTCTGCACGCCTAGTGTCTGGCATGGGCCATTGTACATTTGATTTTGATTGTTATTTCAAGCTTACATATTGTGGTGAAATCCCACTCTGGGAGAATTACTCAACTAGCTAGGGCTAATGTAAGAATCCCTATTGCTGTGATCAATGGATTGGAACATAGGAGTTTGGGGTGATGTCCTCTGTGGAGGCATGCCCCTTTGGGCAGGCGTCATGTAGTTTCTTGCCTGAGCCTCAGCTGATTCAAGCAGCATCTTTACAGATTTTACCTCCAGAATTGCTGGCACAGGTTATTTAGACTTTGGTTTTGTGTCCTTATTCGTTGGTCCTTACTCTCTCTGACCAAATATCACTTCATATAGTTTGGTCCCCTGTTCTATTATCCATTCTAGTGGTTTTTCCCTGTCAAATTCCTGAATTAACTGGGATACAATTTCTTTTTGGAGTCCATAAATGTATGCAGTTTTAAATTCTACAGAGTTAGGTTTAAAGGCCACATCAAAGCTTTAAAATGTTCTTTTCACATTTTGAAGGTATTGGCGAGGGGACATATCTGGCTTCGCCGTCATAGTATAAGCTGCTTTTTTGGCATCCTGTATCGACTGATAAGGTATGAACTGATGTCTAACCTCTTTCTCAAAGTCTGCCATTGACAAAGTTTCCTGTTCATTGAGACTATGAATGACACTAGCAGCTGCTGAATCTAAGGTTAGTTGAACGTAGTATCTATATTGTTTCTTAGGTATCTGGAGGGCTTTAAATATATCATGAATGGTTTCTAAATGGTCTTCCATGCGACAATCGCCTCCCTTTTTGAATGGTTATTCAACGTCTTGTTAGATTTCATAATATTGATAGGACTACATGATGCATTCTGGTGTGTGTCCTTCTGTCGCTCATTCCTTTTCTCTTGTGGGCCGGAATGATTGTGAATATTCACTGGTGATTCAGACCCCACCATTGGGTTATAACCGGGTCTGGCCACAGGAATAGTGGTTGTTATATTGTTTCCTTGGCCAGAGCTGTGATTGAGTTCAGTTCCATTAAATGTAGTGCCTTGTCGCCTTTGCTGAGACTTGAGATGAAATATTTGCTCTTCTAAGTTCTTGCACTGTCCATGAAGCAGTTCTGCCTCATGACAGAGATTAGAATTCTCCTCCCTGACCTTATTGATTATTGCTTGCAATTCATTGATTTGTGCCTGACACTGATTAAGCGCTTTGTCCTTTTTGTCATTTTCTTCCAGTAATTTGAATATCTCCTGTTCCATGGCATAAAATTCTCTGTCTTTCTCCATGTTCACTTCCCCAAGGGTTTGTATTTCCGAAATAGCAACATCTTTCCCATGTCTTATTTCATCTAAATGTGCTTTTAAGTGTGTTAATTCTTGTTCACTCTCATTGAATTGTTTCTCTCTCTGAGCCAATTGACTAGCCTTATTGCTGTATTTACCTTGCAATCCGTGTCTAGTTCCCTCTGTTTTAATGCTGCTTTTAACCGCTGCACCTGATCACATTCCTTGTCCAAACTGCATTGTAACTTGCTAATAACTTCACTGTCATTCCCTTGCATCCGTATGGACCTATTTAGCAAGAACCACAATTTTGCACATAATCCAATGATGCAATTATTCTCCTCCTTGTGTTCTGGTGCTTGGTATATCCTCAAGAGGCACACCTGCACAATGCTTCTTTCATCAAAATTGTTTTCAAATGCCTCCTGTTCTACCTCTGCAGTAATTCTGTCTTTCCATATTCGCGCCTTATTTGAAGACCAAACTGCATGGGCATAAAGCTTTGCCTCAAGATATTTAGCTAATTCAGAAAACTCAGCCTGGATTTGGGACATGGTTACACTATTGTTTAAGTCAAATGAGCACACAGTACTGCACGGTCAGCCCTTGAACTAAGCCCCAATCTTTATATGTAAAGGGGAATGTATGTATGTGTATATGTTTGTCCGGCTATACAAATGCACACCTTTGACCCCACATCTACCAAATTTTGTATGGATTCCACTTTATTCTGGGGCAAGATCGTTGTCTATGTTTGGATGCAAAAATCTTATATGCAAAAAATATTTTGTATGTGTATGTTTGTCCGGCTATACAAATCCACACGGTTGTGGGGTGAAATAGCCTCTGGATGTGAGAAATAAGGTCCGATATAAGGCCCTGCACTTTCAAAGCAAAAGGAAAGGAAAGGTGCTATATTGCAAAATATGGATAAATGCAAACTGCCATTCACGAAGAAAGCGAAAGACACATGGCAAGGATATTTTGACTAATCCATGAAGAGCTGGAATGATATGTCCAGGAAACAGTGGTCCACAAAACCCTCAACCGGATATCAGCATTGTGTCCAGCAGTTGCAGGGAAGGAGAGCACTTTCTGTCATGAATATTAAATAACATGAGTAATTTCGTTTTTCCCTTTAAATTTAAAATATGTTCAGTAAAATGATCCCAAGACTTTCAACATATGAACTTGGATTCTATCCATCGTGAGCCCATCACATATGAAAAAACAGTGCAGAGAATCTATAATGGGATGCTGAACTGGGTTTAAGCATCTGCAGTAAGATGGAGTCCTTTCATGGGTGAAATCAACAAAATGACATTTTGATTTTGCCCCAAAGTGACAATCAACAAAGCAAGATGTTCACCAAAGCCACTAAAAGTGTGATTATGATGCTCCCTAAATTTCAAAGTATTAACATGGTTTCTGCCTATCACCAGCTCAATTACATGGACAATTCCAAAGTTACATGCAAAGTTGAAACTGTGTATTTCACAAGATGTCATTTTAAATGCATGTAGGTTGCTACCAGCCATTTCTCCAAAATGTGAAACTGGATTCCAAGGTCCCAGTTGTCATGGGGATTTAGCCCTGGCTCCCTTAATCCATCAAGTGCCTTCCCGTAAAAATAGAAAGAATAGGAGGTTCTGAGATGAAATCCACGGGGTGGACAAGATAAGAGAGATCTGTTCCCGAGCACCTATGACCTTCGGGTCACGCAAACCCATACAAAAATGCATTAGTGATTATTAGCCCTTGGAATGAGCAGGCTAATCAAAACACAGACCTCTATGCTGATGGCATGTGCTCCAGGAATGTGGGGGCCAGAGCCAATGAGTGGCTGGCCTGCCCATTGTATAAAATGGGAGCAATGCATTTGATTGTGTAAAATGAACACTATTGATCCCACAATGGTCAATGTACGATCTCTGGAAAGGTGTCAGATCAACACAACTAAAGTTATTCATGAAAATGTAATGTGGCCCTCCTTGTGTATTTAAGAGATATACAACGTTGATTAAAGCAGGCCCAATACAATTCTTAAGCCACCCACCAAAGGCCATAGTTTTCACTGGTATAATTCTGGAGTAAATGAAGAAAAGCTGTTTCTTTGCACAGGAATGATGAACAAACACCTGACGAGGCTTATGTGATTCACTGCAAAATGTAGTGTTAAAAAATGCATGAATATTTGTCAAAATATGGAGATTAAGGGCACTTGCCATGTAGTGAGTTTTTAAATGCAAAAACATGACCAAGCCCCTTGTCAAGTGAGATGATGAAGTGGTCTCCTCCCCTGGTGTCCCAAAGCACTCCCACATTTTCTGGACCTATCAGCACACCGTTGGGAGTGGGGTCTTGGAGCAGTAACCAATCCCTTCTGTGGGAACTATGACACATTTGTGATATCATTTGCCCTATAACTATGTAAGCTCACCTCAGAACAGGGCACTTTCCACTAACCCCTGAAGTGATCTGCTGTCGAAATCTGGAGAAACGTCCCAGCAGTAAGATGCCTAGCTTGCAGTGGAGCCAGGAGATTTAGAAGCTGACTTGGGATCCCTTAGAGGACTCAGCAGAGAACTTGACTCGACCTTTTTGCTGTCCCAGCAGCAGTGCCCTGATGCTCCCTGATATTCAGTCCAGACCTCTCCTGTAAGTATAACTAAACCCCAAAAAGCCATAGAGTGTGTAGGCCTGGTATTCCTTTAGCACTGCCCTAGAATATTCCCCATTGAAGAATCCCTGTTTGCCTGTGTATTGCAGACATTGATCCATTGAAGAATCCCCATTTGCCTGTGTAGATCCTTAATAACATTGTCAAAGTAAATCAATTAATTCCACATTGAATCCACAGGATCTGTATTGGTGTAATTCGAAACCAACAATCTTTTCCCAGTTTTTTAAGAGCCGGCATAGTCCTAAGGATTTGCAAAAGAATAGACTTAAAAAGATCCTGTTCCATGTGTGTCCCAATGTAAGGTGAAAAAGAAAATTGTTCCCATTTTCCTATTCTGCTCCTATTTCCCCTTTGAAAGGTGCAAAACAAAATTGTTCTGATTTTCCCATTCTGTTCCAATTTCCCTATTGTAAAGTAAAAATGAATTCCCACGTGCATTTTCTTGCCCCATTGAAATTGTGCTAAACATCCCAAAATCGGGTTTCCAATTCTGTTCTGACCACAAACCTTAAAACCCTGTGTGTTATTACCGGGGGTGGCACAACAAATTTTCTCCTTGCATCCCTGTCTCCTCCATATTGTTTTTGTGGTCAAGTCTTCCAAAATCTGATTTTCCCAATGAGTGCCGACTGAAAATGTATAGCCCTGCCTGTCTTTTAAGTGTAAGCAGAACCAATTCCCTTCCTTTCAGTTCTTTCCCATAGCAGTTGTGATACATAATTTAAAAGCCCATTCTTCCATTGTACCCTCAAAACGAATTATTCCATTCTTTGCCTGCTCCCCATATTGTTTCTGTGAACCATATCCCAAATCCGATTTTTCCTTTGTGTTCCCACTCCTTTCCACTGCCTTCCATCCAAAAGAGATAAGCCTAGTGGATGTTTGGGGGATGAGAGCTTCTGGGGCCTGAGCACATTCTGTGTGCATACACTTTCCTGTTTGTTTGCATTCATTTTCCTTGAGCGCTTTGAACCGGTCTCTGATTGCAGTGGGGGGAGAAATAAAAGGAAATTCTTGTCACTATATATTTTTCAGTTATCTCAGTGTGCTGGACCAAAAAGGGTATTTTGGTGGCTGATGTACGCTCTTTATTCTAATTTGACATACATAATACATTAATAAACATCTTCTTAATACACAATGGCCTGATTCCAAGTCCATTGGGGCTCTGGGTATTCGTTGGGATGTGTGCAAGACAGGTTGGAGGCTTGCTCATAAAGGCCTTAAGTTATAGAAATCAAAGCATTTTTATTGTGCGCTTCATTCATTTTAGGGGAAGGAGATGCCTGACTTGCGTGTGCCGTGTAATGAACTGCAACACTGTTGAACCCACTGCTACCAAATTTTGCATGGATTCCTCATTTGTCTGGGGCAAGATTTTTGTCTATGTTTGGATGCAAATAATTCACTCCTTAGACACCCACATTTACGGATGCTTACTCAAGTTCACTACAGTAGGTACTAGAAGGAGTCATCATTTGGAAAAGTGTCTGAAGCAAAATGTTCGATGTGTTGGTTATTACTCGGAAATATATTACTACTATATACAGTTCAAAAGTGTTTATTAAAGCATTTTTAAAGGGAATAAAACATTTTTATTTTATTTTATTACACCACTACAAATATGGGTAATGGCAAGGTTACAGATTACTTAAGTCCATTCACAAGAAGAGAGCACAATCAATCAATCTTTCTTGGACACTTTCTGAAATGTGCTGAAGCCATTGAGTGAAACATGGCGCACAAAAAACGAACATCACATGGAAAAGCTCCATCTGATGCAAAGCGAAAATAAATATCAAGAGCTTCTGAAACACAACAACAAACAGCAGCTTGACTTGCCGACCAGAGGACAGAGCAACTTTCTCCAGGGCAAAAGCGATGCCAGGGCAAACTGAAGCAAGACTTGCTGGCATGAGGACAAGAGCAACACACTGCAGGGCACAAGAGACACCGGAGCAAACTAAAGCAAGACTTTCCGACAAAAGGACAAGAGCAACATCCTCCAGGGCACATGAGACACCACTCAATTTGGACACGGGCCACGCCGGGTACCCCAGCTATATTAAATGAAACTACTAGCCATCTGTATGCCTAAATTCAGTATTGTAAAAATCGCTGAGCACATATCAGTAAAAAAAAGAATCTGTTATCAGGGATGAATTTAAGACTCCTCTCTTTGGGACTCTCTTCCTCTCCACCTCCAACTGTAATCAGACTGTTTTAAGCTTCAAAAGACATTAAAGACTAATCTGTTCCTTACTGCACATGGTCCCAAACATTCTTTTGGCTTTCTCTCCTTTGCTGCTTCCATCTATAATGCTCAAAGGTGAACAGCCGGCAATTTAGTTCTATAAAAAAAGCTTTAAAAAATTCAATAAGAAATATTGTTCAATGCATTTGGTCATATATTGGGCAATACACAGTTGAAATGACACAAATACAGCAAACTGACTCTTTTAGATCTTATGGAGCTCAAATTGTTCCCCCGCCATTTCAAAAGATGATATTGAGTCTGCACAGCTAGGTGCATCATTGCACATTTTATCCAATCAAGTAGATGTATGCAACATAAGACCTGTTAATGACAACCTGTCAGATCAGAACATTTCATGATGCTCCAAAGCAATGTGAAGCTGCTAACACAATTACAATTCAAGCACTGTGTCGAAAAGCAGTACTGTGGTATACAATGAAAAAATAACATTTCTTTTTGTGATCGTCATCATCAGATAAATGATACGTTCCTCAAAAGATGAAAAGCTCTAATTAAATTGAAGCATCAGCGACCACATTCAATGAATTTATCAGACACTGAAACGATTGTGAAAGACTCTGAATTGGACATTTTGGATCGCCTGTTAGGCAGCAGCTGTGGTAAATCTTGTAAAAGAACTCTCAAATAGGGAACATTAAAGTAAAACTACTTGCAGATGTGCCTTGATTTAACATAGTCCATTTTGAAAATAATGAAAAGGACTGCTCTGAAAAATGGCTGCATGTGCAGCAGAGAAGGCATAATCCATGAGAACAACATGTGCTAAGTAGAGGTACTGCTTTAGCAATATTGAACAGAATACACAATATCATGTAATACATGATGCTATAGTAAGGGCTTTTCACAATAAAAATCATAAATGTAATTGTTTCAAAGCACTTGAGTATTATGTGCTACTAGCTGATATACCCAGTGCTGCCTGGGATTTTATTTTCTTATTGGTACTATTTGTTAGAAATACCTTAAGCTAGCTTTATGCTTTTCGGAAAGGCTCCATAAGAAAAGCGAAAAGTAAAATTCACTACATTTTTCGATTATTTCTCATTTTAATAATGTTTTCTAATAAAGACTACACAATACAATGTATTGTTCTTCTTAGAAACTCATTCTCAAATGTATAACTGTACATGAAAACAACATGGAGATGTCTGAGCAGCATGATAGGTGACATGATGCCGATGATGCCAACATCTATGGACCCAAAGTTCAATATTACTAAAGTACATGATCAATGTAAGGCTTGTTTGTAAACAAAATGTTCTGTTTCTTTCACGGTGAACACTGTTGCTTCAATTACTTTGGGCAGCATATTTTTAACACATAACCTTGTGCCATAACACAGCCTAGTTGGGTCGAGATTGCCAAGCAGCATGATGTGTGACCCAACATTTAGTCAAAGGTGATGTGGTGGCATTCCCGAGTGGTCGAGTGAGTTGAGGAATTCTGTTGGATAGTTTACGGCTTCGCCGGCATCCATCACCGTATTCACTGAATTATACTCAGTAACAGTGCCCAGAAGCATATCCTGAATCTAATCTTAGGGCCTGGATGTCGAGTGTTGTTCCTCGTGTTGGGACCGGTCCTTCAACGACCACATTGATGTTTCGCCAATTTCAGGAAACCGCCTCATGTGTGAAGGTGCTTAAATCCTGGGAAAGGGGTGGAGTGTCCAAATGTCATGTAGCTAGTAATGTTTGGAGGATCCTAACAGGTAACTATGTAAAATTTGGTGCAGATTGGTGAAACAGTATTTAATAGTATAAGGAACAACACTTCACCAAGCCACAAACCCATAAACAAATGTTGGCTTGTGCTGAAATCCGAGGAACGGGTGGGGTGTTCAAATGTCATGTAGCCAGTAATATCTGAGGGATCCTAACAGGTAACTATGCAAAATTTGGTGCAGATTGGTGAAACGGTGTGGAATTGTATAAGGATCAACGCTTCATGAAACCACGAAACCACAAACAAATGTTGACTTGTACTGAAATTTGGGCAACGGGGTGGGG
Source organism: Ambystoma mexicanum (assembly GCF_040938575.1). Taxonomy (NCBI): domain Eukaryota; kingdom Metazoa; phylum Chordata; class Amphibia; order Caudata; family Ambystomatidae; genus Ambystoma; species Ambystoma mexicanum. The sequence continues at coordinate 63,352,982 of NC_090928.1, forward strand.
TGTCCAAATGTCATGTAGCCAGTAATGTCCAGAGGGTCCTAACAGGTAAGTATACAACATTCGGTGCATATTGGTGAAACAGTGTGAAATTGTATAAGGAACAACGCTTTGCTACAAACCCATAAACATATTTTTACTTGTGCTGAAATCTAGGGAAAGGGTGGGGCGTCCGAATGTCATGTAGCCAGTAATGTCTGGAGAGTCCTAACAGGCAACTAGGCAAAATTTGGTGCAAATTCGTGAAACGGTGTGGAGGTCTATAAGGAACAAAGCTTTGCCACAAACCCCTGTACAAACAAATATTCACGTTTAGGTATGTAGATTATTACTAAGCCCTAGTGAACTTTTGCATCACCATACTCTTCAGTCCAAATAAATTCCATAGTCCTGATTTCACTGAACTGTGAGTCATTGCAAGATTTGTTGGTGCTCCCATATCACACACAAACACGTGTGCGAGTTCTGCGGTTCACTCCGAATGTCTGAACCTCAAGGGAAGATTCATCAGGCCAATTAGGACTTTCAGAATTGTAGAGAGGGTCCGTGGCCACCTGCCTCAGCTCACTTCCTCTGTAGATAATGCTTAACTGCTCGACAGAGCAACAGGTATAATCCACATTAGAAGATATTAGAAGTGTCTGTTCTGTAGCCATTTCGGACTATTTTTATGTGTCTTTCAGACACTTAATTTTCTATTTTTACTGATAGTTTTGTGAGGCCTTTTTAATGTTCACTCCTTCTTTCTAAAACCTTTCATTTACCCTACCCCACCCCACCTCACAAAAAACCTCTCCGGAAGTATCAGAGAAAAAACATTTCTGACACCCTTTATGAAACTTTTTTTGTAATCTTTTCATAATAGTCTTTGTGCAAAAAGCAATAAGAAAAAAGACATAAAAATGCCATCAATAGCAAACAAGAATGCTCATGCAGAACATGAGTAAATCACGTGGTACATAATTACACAATACTGACATTATTTCTACGTCATTTAGAATAATTTAGGATGAAAACACAGTATGTAAACCAGCAATAACATGATTTAACCTCACTGTTAAATGCTTGTCCTTACCTATCATCCCTCCACTCAGAGATCTAACCCTTTGTAAAAACCCTGTGTGAAAACCTTTGTGACACCATATCCCTTAGTCCCCTCCACTAGTTATGTTTGCTGTTCATCTGTATCCTGCTGTGATTTTTCGGAGAGTTTCGTAAGAGATAGATAAAAAAAGGTCACACTTGATCTCTTTGGGACATTTTGTCTTCATTCATGGAGGAGGAAGTAGATGTGGGGGGAAATGTGGTCGGTGAGTATCTAGAACTTCTTGAGATGAGGATGACACCTTATCTGAGGGGGATGACATAGATAGGATAGGTTTGTTGAATGACAGCACTGTGTACCATCTAAGGGTGATGGTACTTTGGGACATTATAAAGAGCCACTTAGATTTGGACAGCAACAGCTACAGTAGTAGGATGTGGGAAGGATGGAGGTCACAACACCATGGAGATATTGGAGGATCAACTTTAAATGATGTGTGAGGAGGTGGTGACAGAGACTGGTTCTTTGATGGAGGGAATGATAGCTGTGGGGCAATAGAACCCCCGGCAGGGGGATTAAAGTGAATGGCAGTATGGGAAGGAGGAAAATGAGGTGGAGGCAGGACAAGAGAAGAAGGAGATGAATATGGGGTGGTAGAGGAACAGAAGGAGGTGGAGGGTGATGCCGGGTTGGAGGAGGAGGAGATGGAGGAACAGGAAGTGCAGCAGGAGGTGTAACTCCAAGTGGATGTTGGGCAGGAGGAGAAGGAAACTAAGGGACAGAAGGAGGAGGAAGACGAGGGTGCAGGACATTAGGAGAAGGGGAAGCAGTTGCCATGCCAGCAGGTGGATGAGGTGGAAAACGGGGGTCACTGGAGGTGGAACATGGGGAGACAGAAGCAGGGCGGGAGAATAAAGCTTGTTGGTTGCCTACATGACCATCAATCTGGTGCCTTGACTCTAACTCTCCAGCTGTTCCCATTCTACTTGATCTCTCCTCTGCATTTGATATGGTCAACTACTCCATCCTCATAAAATGGCTACACAATAGCCTTGGTATCTCAAAGCGGGCACTGGACTGGCTGACCTCCTTCCTCACTGACGGTCCCTCCCAGGTTATCCTGGGCTCTCTCTCCTCTTCCAGCTATACCTCCACATGTGGCATTGCCCAGGGCTCCAACCTTTCTCCCTGGCTCTTTAGCATCTATCTCGCTCTGCTTGCTCACCTAATTTCCACTTTCTCCCCTTACTTCCAGTGTTATGCAGATGACACACAACTCTTCTTCAAACTTCCCTCCGATCCTCTCCTTACTTCCTCCAACATTCCTGACTGACTATCTGCCATCCAGTACTGATATGCCTCTAATGATCTCTGCCTCAATGCAAGCAAGACTGAAATTCTTCCCATTGGGACTCCTGCTCCCTCTTTCTTCCTTTTACTCTGGCCTCCCTCTATGGGCTCTCCCCCTTCTCCTTCATCTGAAGGCAGAAACCTTGGAGTCATCTTTGACTACTCTCTCTTCTTCCTCCCTCACATCCAGGACCTTGCCAAGAAGGGCCACTTTGAACTCCACCTCCTCAAATGAATTCTTCCTTTCCTCACTTTCCCCCAGATGCTCAAAGTCTCTAGAGCTCTGGTACTCTCTAGGTTGGACTACTGCAACTGCCTCTTCCTTAATCTACCCTCTTTCTCTCTCCGTCCCCTGCAGCTTATCCAAAATAGGGCTGCAAGACTTATACTTGGCCTCAAGCTCAGGGACCGTTTCTCTCCAGCCCTAAAATCTCTCCACTAGCTACCGGTTGCTGCAAGGATCAAATTCAAATCCCTATGCATCATCCATGAGGCTGCCTGGGGCCAGGGACCATGCTTTCTACAACTGGCTCTCACCAAATACACTCCCTCCAGCACTTCTCTAAACAGCGAGTTGGTAGCCGATTTCATTCCTCGGCTGGCTCCCTCCTCTGGAAAAGCCTCCTCATTCCTCTCTGTCTTGAGCCGGATCTCCTCAAAATCCGGAAGTGCCTCAAGACGTTCCTTTTCACCTCCTCCTTCCCCCTCTCCCTTGCATGCTAAACACCATGGTCTATGAGATTGGTGACCAGGGCCTTCTAGGTCTTGGCCTGCACCCCCAATCACCTTCAGCCTCCGCCCATTCCCGGCACTTGCCTTTGGGCACCCACTGGCCTGTGCTGTCTCACAGGCCTCTACTTGTTGTATTGGCAGTTGACCACTCTTACCAAGTGATCTCTGCCAGGCTTTTAACAGTTGCTTGCAACTTACTTCCTTGCACTTCACTCCGTGGAACTCCCTGCACTTACCCCCTCCCTCATCCCTTCTCTCTCTCTGCACTTGCGCACTCTGGATGCTCACAAGGCCTAGTAGGACCAACTCTTTCTTTCTCTTTATTGTTATATTTGCCTTTCGTTCCCATGTTCCCTCCCTGCTGCCCTGTGGGCACTTTAAAACACAATTTCTTGATGTATAAGTGCCTTACAAATGCACAATAAATAAATAAAAACTAAACATGGATGTAGATCAGAATGAAGATGGGCAGGAGTAGGAGGTGTGGCACTGAGTGGAGGAGGAAGGTGACCGTGCAGATGTTGGTGGCATCCTTTATGTGATCGGGTAAGACAAACAAGTGGACATATCACGAAATAGGGTACTGCCCCATCAACCTCTATAATGTGCTTCTCTTGGATAGCAGTTCTACGTGCCAGGAGAAGGTGCAGGTGGAGAAATACTCTGTTGTGTGCAAGGTCTGCAACAGGAATATGTGGTATGGCAAGGATAGTGTTACTGCTATTTGTAACCGCTCTAATGGCTGAGGGATCAACCGATGATACCAATCTAACTCTGGGTTCTCTATTCTCTTTATTCATGATAACAAAATAATTATGGGTACAGTTAAACAAACAACAGCCAATCTTTAACAAAAAAGCCAGTGACAGGGTTTTCGACATGGCTCTCTATTTCATTTAGAGCTATCAAACTCAGTCTGTCTCTCTCACTCTAGGTCAGGGTTGTCACCCTGCATGTGTGAAACAGTCACTCACAATCACTGTGCTGTTATATTGAGCACTTCTTTCTTGGTGCAGGCATCTTGGCTGTCAAAGAATACTTCAGGATGTTGTGTTGGTCCTCCCGAATCCTGCTTGCATGCACCTTCTCCCTGGAACCCTACGGTCATCCGACAGGAGCAGACATCACACTCTTTAAGAACGGTTAGAGCCAAGAATACGTTCACCTTCCCCTTCTGATAAGGCTTTTAGGTTAGGTTATGTTATGTTATGTTGATTTATACTGTGCACCACTACCACCCAAGGGCAGTCTCCATCTCCAGGCTTGTCCCTATCAAATCCTCAGGCTGTACTAAGGTTTGCCTCTGCTGCTCTATCGGTACCACTCTACTCAGGGGTGTATCCAGCATTGCAAGAGTGTCGGAGGAGGGAAGGGGGGGTTTAGGCGAGCCAGGAAAACAGTCCTTCTACTTTTGCCCCAAATTAAGTTTGTGCAATTCCATATGGTGCCATTCACACCCATAAACCACCCACCCCTGCCGAAATCTACTTTTTTGGTAACATTAGTGGTAGATGGCATTTTAACACATAACAAAAAAATAAAACTGCAGAATCATTACAGATGCAGGGAACTCATCTAGTAGAGCTCTGTCCAGGCGCTCTGGGGCAAAATACATGCAAACCTCCTAATTTGCATATGGATTGCACCAACAGAAATGACTTCACAGAAAAGGACATTGCAAGGAGCATCATCAGTCTTTGATACTTGGAGGCACCATGAAACTGACTTTAGAATAAGTTGCCAAAATTAAGCCAACTGGCAAATAACTTTGTGCTGCAAAATACCTAAATTGCACCATTGTTATATATGGAGCAACTCTTAAGTCATGCTTTTTTTAAAATAACAGCATGATATATTAACATAAGCTCTGAAGTGAATTACTTAATTAAGACAGTGCGGTTAAATGATCTGCCCATGATCACACTCTTTGGTTAAATGGTGAAACCGGGATGTGGACAATTTAAGCAACTGAGCACATCTTCAAGGGTTTAGTTGATATAGATATTTAATAAGGTTTCCCTTTGTATTTCATGTGCTCAAATAGTACTTTATGTAAAGCAATACCTTGGAAGTCAAGCACATTACATATTAAAATATCCTTCCATAATGAACTTTATGTTGAGCAAGAAGAGGATGGTGTTAGATGTATTCTCCCCATCCTGCATGCAAAGTCACAATAGCATCATGCAGATTATTTTGGACCTTCCAAATACCCTTTGGGTAAAGCTATAGTAATTATTTCATAAAGCCTGCAGCATTACAAACCCTTCTCACTGCTTATCACTCCCTCCCATGCACATTTCTAAAGGGACAAAAGTCCCTGCTAATAGTCCCCACCCTTCCTCACCCCTCCCATCAGTACCTAATGACTCACATTCTAATTCTCTGTTTACACAGATTACCACAACACAGACAGAAACATTATTAAGTTACAAGTTTTACATCTAAAGTCACCTATGACTAACTAAATATCCCTTTTCAAAGAGTCTAGCTATCCCTCAGGTGGATGTTCTCTCCCTAGTGAGTGCTGGTGTGTCGCCTATGTAGGTTAGGGGATAGAAAAGGGACTCGCCCTACCCTCTCTCATTACTTTTTCTAACATCTAAAAATAGGTGCACACTCTCGGAAGTCAATTCTAGCTTGTTTAATATTATTACTTCCTCATCGTGTGATTTATCAATTACCATCAACGTTTATTCTTATTATTAGAAAATACAATCTAATGTGAAGATTGATATGTTTTTGTCTTTTTTTGTGTGTCTGTGTATATTCACACTCTTATATCTTCAGAATCAATCTGGATATTTAGTTAGTCATAAGTGACTTTAGATGTAGAAGTTGTAACTTAATAAAGTGTCTGTCTATGTTGTGGTAAACAGTATATGGGTTCAGACAGAATTTTTTTGCCCAAAGACCTTTTTTGTAATTGTCTGTTTACCCAGAGCAACGTGAGAGCCTCTCTGCTGCCCAGAGCACTTTGGGGCATTGTCCTGGCAGTGGGACACCTCTCCCATTTGGAAAGGGTAAGGTGTCCTGCTGCCAGGACAATATGTGTTTATTGACCTCCCAGCAGGACACCTTTCCCATTGGGCACCCTCATTGAGATTCCGAACGGGAGAGGTGTCCCACTAACAAAAGTCCAAGTCAGGCTCTCAAAAGAGCCTGTGAGGGGGTAGCTTGACCCCCCCACTCTCCCCACTTTGGACGCCCCTACCACTACTACACCAGTTATGGAGCACGTTTATGAACCAAAGCTTGAAAAGCACAACCCATCCTCCTTCCTATTTATATTTGTCTTCTTCCGCCCTTCTGACTGGTCTTCTCTAGTCTCCTGCTATTGATTTTTCTTCTCCTCACCTCTCTTTTTCCCTCTCCACTTCTACACTCCTGTTGGCCATCCCCTGCCTACCTTTCCACCCTACCTTTTTCCTGTTTTCCCTCTACTCCCTCACTCCTTTGATGTTCTTCCTTCTCTGCTTCTTTCTTTCTTTCTTTCTTTCTTTCTTTCTTTCTTTCTTTCTTTCTTTCTTTCTTTCTTTCTTTCTTTCTTTCTTTCTCTCTTTTTTTCTTTCTCTCTTTCTTTCTTTCTCTCTTTCTTTCTTTCTCCATAACTCTCCCTCATCACTCTTTCCCCTCTCCCTCCTTTTGCTCACGTCTCCCTTTGCCTCGCGCCATATTGATTATCCAACCAACTATTATCGCTCACGGAATCACCTCAAAATAACGGAAAGTAAATGCTGAATACGAATTTAATTTGTGTTTCTTTCGCATTCGGCAGTAGAGAAAATGTTGAATCCAATTACATCGAAGCAGGGGAGCAGGGGTATCACCCGCTCCCCTTGGTCTGTATAATCTGAGCAAGGGTTGCAGGGTCCCCTGCATTAAGAACACGGTAAACAGGGGACTTGCACATAGATGTGCTATCTATGTGATCACAGCACAGCTCGATTATCGCATTCAGAATTTCCGTTTGTGAAATGATGGGCCACGAAAAGATCAGACAGGGATTGGGGTTAGAATCCCGTGACGGAAACGTTTGAGGAAGAAAAGACCAAAGATAATTTTTCTGAAAATAACCTTTGCTCTTTTCTCCCCTGAACATTGCCAACTTGGCCCGCAACCTCCTACTTACCTTGCGGCGGCACACTTCGCTGTGTACCGCCGACTCGCTGTGTCCCTGCAACAGCAGTTCCTTTTCACTTCCCTGATCGGGAACCAGTGCATTTTTTTTGCTTTGTTTTTTTTTACTTTTTGGGATCGGCTGCGGGGGACACCCGTGCAAGCCTGCTCACAATATAGTGAACAAGGGTCTGGGGGCACCCCCGCAGTGCCTGCAGCCCTTACCACCGAATGGAAGATTTGGTCAAACTTTTCTGCCATTCCGAATTTTTGAACAGCCGAAATTTGGCCAAATCTCCCATTCAGGTTTTTTTTTGCAGGCTTTTCGGACATTTCCACCAACCAGATCTATCTCTCACACTACCTACAGCCCAGTGAGGTTGCTCCTTATACCCCTCTCTGAACAGTAATCAGGCTTTTCAGTGTGTAATATGTAGCAGCTGTGTTGTAATCAGAAGTTGGTACATTGACCGATGGTCCCCTGCTTTATCACATATATTCTTAAGGGGGTGTTACCTTGTCCGCAGCAACACGCTCCAAAGGCACAAAAGGAGGGGGCACCTACCTTGAAGTCAGGTGGTCTCATCTCCATAGTCACCAAATTCGAGGCTGTGCAACTGGTTTTCGCTGCTGCTGTACTTGTCTGTAGGTGTGCTCCCCTGCTTTGTTGTACTGAGCCCTAGTTCCCCTATCCCAAATGGGTGTCGTCCTGTGGATAACTTCATTAAGTGTGTTTGCACACTTCTCTCCCGATGGCATTGGTGTTCCGTTTCATAGATTATGTGGCCAACAGAGTGCCACACTCAGGTGCTTGCGAGCCGGACTTCTCAGGCCCATCATGTATCCCTCTTTTGTATCTGAATGCATGCGGCAACTTGTGTTCAGAGAGCATGGTGATGGTTCTACTAGCACTGGAGAATTCAGCATGTCAGCGGAAGTCCCCGGCCCTGAGAGTTGCCAGCGCCCCAACCTCTAGCCTCTCTCAGGTCAAGATGCTGCAGAGACTCATCGTCTCATCTGTAAATCCATCACCCCAACATTGCCTCATGAATCGAGGAAGGCGGTAAAGACCCAGAAAAAAGTAGAAGGAAGCAATTGTCACACATTAGGGAGACCTTGAGCTGAGACATTATTGCACGCAGGGAAACCCAAGGAAAGAGTTGTGGTCTCAACTATTGCATAGCAGAGAAACCTACAGAAATATTCACAGTTACAGCTATTGTATATAAGGGAGAGCACCACACATCTGCAGTTTGCAACTGTCGTGTAGCAAGGGAAACCTAAAGATCCTCATGTTTGTGGCTCTCATATTTGAGTCCCTAGTGCAGCAGGCAGGATCCAAAAAATTACCACGCTCGCAGCTCTTGACTAGAAGAGAGAAGACAAAAGATGCCCACATGTTGGGCTCTCATGTTGCAAGGTGAAGCCAAACTAGTCATCTTTGTAGCCCGTGTGTAGTCGGAAGAACCTGAAAAAATGCTCAAGTGTGATCTCTGCCTTCTCTGAAGGCGGCTATCTTCATTCCCTTACTATAGACATAAAGGGCAGGGGCCACACTGAAGAACACTACAGAGCATGACAAATGTTAATAGCAGCTCATTATGACGGTCATAACTAGTCACTAGACCTATCCGTTTCACAACCAAAAGCCCCACCCGACGGTCCTGCTCCACTTCTCTATGAGTGACTTGAAGCAGACAAGTCGTCATTATTGGAGCAGTGTGTTGGATATTGCTTTGCACGGTCATAATTTACTGATATGTAGTGTTTGTTGAGTTTAATGAATTTCAATTGTTTGGCATGAGGCACTGTAAGGCTTCTACTGTGGTAAAACACGATACCCCCAGCAGCTCTAATGATTCACTCAGATTGCATGGTGCAATATATTAATTCTATGGCTACTGTCAGTGGAGCTACTGGCCAAACATACAGCATACTACGCTGGTACTATAGTGGGTGATTATCTCTCTGAGAGTGAGCGATTTCAAGTAGATAAGTACGCACCATTTTAACTGCTGGAGGTCAGATGTATGTTTTATAATTTATTATTTATAACATGCTTGATACCCAGAGGTTTCTAAGCGCTGACCCAGGGATCAAACATGTGTTGCTTCCAAGTATTAGACTTAGTGTATCATAGCAGTTCTGATATTGTAACTTACAAGGGACCTGACCTTCACTCCTCGGAGAGAAGAGCCCAGCTGACCCACGTGGGAACAGGCAGACGGCAGAAATATGAACCAATCATAGCCTGGAATCCCTATGGAGCAGGCCCGTGTTTATGGTCCCTCCAATCAGTGGTGCTGGTTTTTACTGTATATTGATGACGTTACACTGTCTTTTAAGCTTCTGCTTGGGCTAGGTTAGACCAGTTCATTCTCAAGCAGCAGATTTCTTTGCTGATATCTTTGTATTCTGTACAATTAAACCTTGTTATCCTTGCAAGCTATATCTTTGTCTTTTTCCCTAGAGAGTTGTATTAGTTATGGCGCGCACATAAACAGGGACTTGCCTTTATTTTGTGACCCTGCCACCGCGATCCCATTGCCCCCGTACCTGCAAAGGTATCCAGGCGGCCTCTCCGGAAAGGGCCACGACCACTAGAGCGACCAGCCCCAAAACGCGTACCCCCTGACTGGGCCTGTGGGAGCCGTCTTTGCAGAATCCCGCCTGCTCTTTAGAGCGGTGTGAGACCCCAAGGAGAGGTGCAGGCCAGTATTGGAACCCTGTGAATGGAGGAGTTTGGGTGAACACATGCACGTGAGTATGGGCTGCAAGGGATAACAAAGTAGGGGGGATGTATGGAGCAGTGTGAACAGTGGGAACATGCAGTGATCGAAATTCAGAGTGTGGCATATTTGTGGAGTGTGTTGATTTCTTTTTTTTTAAGGCTATTGAGGAAAAGGTAAACGCAAGAGAGGGAACCTCCCATATTACGGAGGGAAGGTGGCACCAAGTGCACTGTTTTAATCAGTGTGGGAAAAATACAAGGATAAATATAGGAGCTCTGCATTATTAGAGAGCTCGGGAATAGTAGTGGTTGTTGTTTTAACTTGTTATTTTAGGTTCTTTTATTGGTATATTTTCTGTCTCACCTCCGGAGGTTACAGCCCACACCGGGGTGAGCACAAGAAACCTAAAAATAGCATTGGCATCAACACGGACAGAGTTAGCCAGACTAAGGGTAGCATGCGATGTGATCAAGGCGTATACAGCAGGGCCACCTGTGGGGGCACCGGGGCAACCAGCTTGGGATGAGTGAAAGTCAGGGGACTTCCTATTCAGAATACACAGCGCACCCATAAGAACCATTCACGTAGAGCGTGATGAAGAGACAGACAGCTTGGGCTACGAGAATGTAGGGTCACGAAGAGGAGATGAAGAAGACTAGAGTGAGTTTGATGATACCAGGGTCGATGGGGAGGGGGACGCAGAGCAGGCAGCCAAGCGCATGCCAAGATTAGAAAGCTTGTGGGACGGAAGATTGAGGGAGAGATTTGGCAGGATAGGATTAGCAAGGAAAAATGGAAGTGTGGCTAAAGGCGGATAAGGCAAAATGAAAATGCAAATGCCACTGATACACAGGGGAGCAGTGAGGCCACAATATGTACCCTGGGCACAGATGGATGAGAATAACCTCCTTAAAGCATTCCCACCCCTCACGGCAGGGGCGGGGAAGTGGATATACACTTTTGAAAAGAACACAGTGCCTTTAGCAGTAGGATATATTAAAAGTTTATTTCTGGCGCAGTTGGGGACACGCTGAAAATGTATAGGTGAAAGCGGTTTACCTCGGAGTAACATTGAGCAATGATTCCCATGATGGGGCCTCATTCAACAAGGTTAGGGGCAGAGTGTGGAATGTGTTGCGGCGGGCATTCCCAAACACTCCAGATTTACAATCCATCATGCAGTGCACTATGGAGCATGTTGAAGACACTGTTCAGTTTATTCTCAGGGTCCAAGAGAGGTGGGGGCAGAAACAGGCAATGCCTGGAACAATCCACTGCGATTTTCTATTTTATAGTGAAACAGGGCTTACCCAAAGAAGCACAGAAGGCACTCGACAAAATAGCATGGATAGAAGCAAAAGTATGTCCTGAAATTCAAAGCATTATAGTTCATCATTGTAGAAGGATAAAAGAGCATGAGAATGAAACGATTCAGAGGCAACAGGCAGAGGAAGCGAAACTGGATCAAAATAAGTTAGTGAAAGTAGCTATGGTGGCAGCAGGGCCAGCGATGACACAAACAGAGGAGGGAGGGTATGCCCCTAACACAGCGAATGCAAGAATAGTGGCAGTGTGGGCTGAAGGAGGACAAGGACAGTGGGGCAGCAGCCAACAATTTTCAGGGCCACAGTGGCAAAGTGGACAGCAACAAGGGTAAGGTGTGTTCTGGGGATCAATGGGGGGTGGATTTGCCGGTCCAGGAACAAGAGGAGAGGGAACAGGGCAGTACTGGACATGCCACGGTTGGGGGCACTCCTCCAGAGAATGTTGGAGTAGACAGGTGTGGGTTACAACTACAATCAACAGAATTATGGACCTCCACCTCAAGGGAATCCCCAAAGACCACCTCCCAGAATTACTTTGATACCCTATGAGATCCATTAAGCATATACACAGCTACCCCCACAGGCTCCCAGCCCCTGCCAACCGCAGCACGCACAGCAAACAGCTTAGCATTATCTACCAACACTAACATGCAGCAAATAAACAACAGGAATGCCTTCGGTAGTGCAACCAATGGCTCAGTGGCCCTGTTTCAAGGTGCTACCATGATAGGGGGACTGCCATGTTACCTTTCTCGTTTCCTGAAACAGACACATACCCTGGCTAGGAAAGCCCACAGAGAGCACTTGCGAGTCCAGTCCTGTCAATGACCGTAAATACAGAAGAGGAACCGTTGGTGTGGACAGCAATAGGGAACAAACAATCCATCTTTATGGTGGACTCAAGAGCCGAGAAGTCATGCATCAGTAAAGGCGACTTCCCACTATCAGAAAAATCTCTCGACATGCAGGGATTCTCTGGGGCTGTTTTAATGGTTGCATACACAAAAGACTTAGATGTAAAAGTGAAAGGGAAAGTTGTACGGGCCCCCCTCTTGCACTGTGAGAGTGCTCCTTTTAACTTGCTTGGTAGGGATCTGCTAAGCAAGCTGAACATGACAATCTCATTCACAGACAGTGGTATCTTCTGCACCATTCCTGGCATGTGTTCAATGAGGACAATACAAATGATACATCCCATGGCACGTGATGTAGTGGTACGAGGCATTCCTGTCAACACCAACATGTTTGTTTACGGCATTACAGTGCGCGCATGAGCAGTTCCCAGATCACTAGAACTTGCTGGAGACTACCAACTGATTTCATTTTCCAGCCCATGGTGTCCACAGAGTTGGTTGCAGGTACAAAACTCTCCCTGGACCTAGAGGATCTGCTAGTTTCAGCCAAAAGAATTGTAGTTCTAGGCACTGACACCCATGGATGCCAATGGTGCACTGTCGTATGCATCAACCCTACTTCTTAAGGAATTGGCAGAGGCTGAACTTTCTGAGGACGGCAACAATGACAGTGAGATCTTACTTGAAATGTGCATACTCTGTGAGATCATGGTACAGTACCGAAGGGTCCAAAGCTTCCTCAGGGCTGTTGTCACACCACCCCCATTCGGCCAGGCAGACTTACAACAGGTTCTCACACATTAATGGACAACTAACCAACATGATGTAGGGATGTTAAAGGAAGTCACCCCTGAAAGAATCACCCTAAAGGCAGGGGCAGTGTTACCCGGGTGAAGCAATATCAATTGCTGAGTGAGGCAGAGGAGGGCATCAGGGAGACGATACAGGCCTTACTGCACCAAGGGATCATAGTCCCCTCCACTTCACCATATAACACATCCATATACCCTATTAAAAAGGCATCAGGGGGCAGTTGAAGGATGATCCAGGATCCCTGCCTCCTCAATGACATAGTACAGAAAGAGATTCCACTTGTCCCCAACCCTGCATCCATTTTGTGTAGTATGCCAAAAGAAGTGACCCATTTCAGGGTGGTCGCTTGAAGAACGCCTTCTTCTCAGTACCCTTGCACCCAGACTGACATTACCCCACAGCATTTACCCTTGAAGAAAATGGTACAAACATACTCATTTGCCCCAAGGATACTCCGAAAGCCCCAGCATATTCAATAGGATACTGCACAAAGACTTAGGTAACATCCAGGTGCCCAAGACAATAATTCAGCACGTAGATGATTTACTGGTATGCAGTGACAGTGAACAGAATTGCAGCAGAGCCTACACTGCACTGTTGCAACTGTTAGCACGTAAGGGGTACAAGGTAGAAAAGGCAAAGCTCCAGTACTGCCAACAGGAAGTACTCTACCTGTGACAGCTCATCTCTGCAGATAGGAAACTAATCATCCCGGACAGGGCCATATCATTGCATGCCACTCCCAAGCAACTAACAGTGAAAGACATGCAGAAATTCTTAGGGTTATGCAACTACTGCTGGGCATGGATTCTTGACTATGCAGCATACACAAGGCCACTCTTACAGTGCCTCACAGAGGCACAAAAAGAGATCAGTAAGATAGAAAGGACCACAGCAATGATTAAGAGTTTTAATGATCTAAAGAATGTGATCTCCACTGCCCCAGTCCTTGCCACCCCAGATTACACACAGGAATTTTACATATTCTCACATACACTCTTGACTACAGTACTGACACAAAAAAGCACCATGGCCCACAAGCCACTGGCCTACTACAGTGGCACACCAGACACAGATTTGCAAGGAGAGTTTGCATGCAAACAAACTCTCTCTGCTTTGGCCTTGGCAACCGAGAAAAGTTCCACAATTCTGATGGGGTGCTCTGTACCATTGTGTGTAGAACACTCCGTTTTTGCCATCATAGACCGTTAAAAGTCCACCCTCACCACCCAGTGGGCATCAGCATATGAGATTATTCTCTCAAATCCATATATTTATGTTGTGAGGTGCAAAATACTGAATCTGGCCACATTCCTCACGGAGCCATACACTGAGGAAGATATGCAACAGCATGACTGTGCAACGAGGGTGAGGAAGATGATATCCCCAATACCAGAGACAGCCCTTTAGAGGAAAGCGAGGTACTCTTTGTTGACGGGTCAGCGATCATTGGCCACAACACAGGGCAGAGTCATGTTGGGTGTGGCACTGGTGCACCTAGAGGCGGATGACCATGAGACATTTGTAATGAAAAGGTTACCCACGCATTACTCAGCGCAAGCATCGGAACACGTAGATGTTGTGCCACCATTTATTTGGACTCTGCGTTTGTCACCACAACGGTGCACGCAGGTCTTTCACGCTGGAGAAGGAGGGGCTTCAGGCGGGCAGATGGCTCAACAGTGCAGCATGCACCTTGCTCAATACATTGATTTCCACCCTCAGAGAACCATCTGCAGTGGCGGTCATGAAATGCGCAGCACACACCAACAACGCTGACAAAATCTCACTGAGAATTGCAGCCGCTGATGCGGCAGCAAGGCTGCAGCCTACCTCCCAGTGTCCCCGCCTGCTGTGTATGTCATTGCAGCTATCATCACAAAGCCAGAGACCAATCCATATACTGCCCTGCCCCTAACACAGATAATAGAGCTTCAGCGTAGGGCACCACAGGACGAGCAAGAAATATGGCTTAAACATGGGTGCGCGCAGTCTCCAACTGACCACTTATGGTGACAACAATGCACTGGAAAAGTAGTGATGCCCGTGGAACTGCTATGCATGGCTTTTGAGCAGTTGCACTACCCTTCTCACAGTTCCAAACAGCACATTGCGGCAGACATCCAGGAAGACTGGTTTATACCTAATATACAGGAACACCTCTCAAAAATGGTTGTTCAATGCACCACCTGTTAAGTGTTTAGTGCCGGAATGACATTCTGAACATTACAAGGCACCCTGCCCCACCCCATCGGACCATTCCACGAGCTGCATATTGACTACGCACACATGGAGGAGGGATGCAATGGGGCTCGATACCTTATTGTTGTGGTGTGTCCATTCTCGAGGTGGGTTGAGGCCGGTCCATGTGTCAACTCAGATGCCAAGTGTGCTGTGAAATTCCTCGTACATGAGATTTCCCCCCAATGGGGAGTATGTGAGGTTCTAAGATCCAACAACGGCACCCATTTTTTCAATGACCTCTTCAAAGACATCACAGCACTATTGCATGTGTTCGATTAACCACCGACAAGCAAATGGGGTTGTGGAATAGATCAATGGCCTTCTCAAAAGTAGGCTCACCAAATTATGCAACACCCTGAAAAAAATTGGGTATACTTCCTTCCCCTAGCTCTGTTCATTTTGAGGACTCAGCCCTGCAAGGACCACCACCTCTCCCCACATAAAATAGTAACTGGCAGACGCATGTAAACACCCATCCCCCCTCTGAGGAGGGCATCAGATGCCCATAGAGCTGCTACAATTCTGGGGGAAGAATTCAAGCAATATTTGACACACCTAACAGGTGCGATCAAGTGCATGTCATGGCAGATGGCACCACCGTACTCAGCTGATCCACAAAATGTGACAGCCCCATGGGCTGACCCAGCACCCGCCCAACCATTGTTGCCGCCAGGAGAGCTGGTGTATGTCAGGAGTTTTGTGAGAAAATGCAACAATCCTAGGTTCCATGGGCCCTACGAAGTCGTGTTTTCCACACCTCTCGCAGTGAAAGTGAAAGGGCTCCGATATTGGATACACCTGTCAGACATTCGCAGGGCCCCACCCAATTCCACACCAGCTACTGAAAGTTAAAACAACAAGTCTACCTCATCTCATATAGCCTGATGCTGTCCATAAAAGTGCATGTACAAGAGCTATACAAGCATGCATTGCTGCTAAAGGCATATGCTACTTAAAATTAAAACTCTCTCTCTCTCTCTCTCTCTCTCTCTCTCTCTCTCTCTTTCTTTCTCTCTCTCTCTCTCTCTCTCTCTCTCTCTCTCTCTCTCTCTCTCCCTCCCCAGTTTTGACCTCTTTTACCCTAATACCCATACCCTCCCATTTCTTTGTTTTACCAGTTCTTGTTTTCATTACAGGTGTGGGAAAGATGAAGACGTCAACCTTAAATTGTTAAGGGCCAAATGATAGGTATCTGATTATCAGTACTAGAATGTATCCATATCAGTGTGGCCTCCATTTTACTGCAATTTTGTTTATTTCATTCATGTTTTTGTTGGTAATATATTTTCCAGGCACGCAGCATCCATCTAGAACTTGTTGATTCAGACACCCAGAAATGCAAGACAAGTGTGAGAAACACCAACTTGCTAAAACAGCCCTACTTGGTTATCGAAGGAGCGAAAAATCTTACCATCAAATGGCAAGAAATGACCCTCACGTGTAGAGCTGAAGGACTTTTGGGGTTTCCGGAAAGAACTGTGGCACTCATGGAACAGACATGTGCACAAATATGGACAGAGCATGTCACAAAGCTGACATGGATTGCAGCCATATTGAAGCCGGTGAAAGTGCACCAAGAAGAGACTCATGAATTGTGCTTCTTCAGTGAAGGAACTAACTCTGTCGGCTCTAACGAATGATGTAACAGGACAGTGCAGATTTCAGACCTCACGAAGGGAACTGCCACGCTGATGGAATGCTACCGGGTGTTTGGCCAACAATCATACTTGCACCTCCCAACCTCCTGGAGGGGCTATTGTACTCTAGCTAAGCTACACTCAACCCTGTTAGAAGTCCCAAAAGAACACCTGAAAGGGGGGCCACTGCCTGACGATTCACTCACAGTGCCCCCAACCATCGCAGCACAGAACACACTGCTGCTATCAGACTTTTGAATCGTCCCTGAGAAAGAATGTATGGTCAACTGCGAAGGAAAAAGAGAGCATTGAATTACCTATCAAAAGACTCATCCGAACTGCTTGCACAAATACCCGATGAGTACAAGCAGTTTACATCAGCAGAGACATTTTTCGCATCCTTATTATTACACAGTTTGCAAGTATAAGCCAAAGCCAAATGGCTCCAGATTGTGCTTTGGGAGCTGATCCAGTTGGCTAATGACACTGAGCAAGGGTTCAATGTTGAGCTGCGCACCCTCAGGCTGATGACGATGCAGAACCGCTACGTACTCGACCTGCTGACAGCAATAGAAGGTGGAGTTTGAAAAAAGATTGGGAGTTCATGTTGCACATTCATACTTTTGGAAGACGCTGAAAATGGGACATTGTCACACATTATTGCTGCAGTGCATGATCTGGGGTGAAGATGAACAAGGAAGCTAGCGTCCAAGAAGAAGATTGGTTTTCACTTGCGTTTAGTGGGCCCCTTCCTGGCTTGGAACATTGGTGAAGATGTTGGGGCCCATCATCGTGTTCGTTCTGGTCATCTTTTGCATGTGCCAGTTGGGTCTTCAGTGTTGTGCCAAAGCAGTATTTAATAGCACAATGAAGGTGGTCTCTATTGCCACTCCAACAGTACCTCGTGATACAAAGGAAGTAGAAGTGCAGACCAATCATTCTATTCCTAAAATGGTTCCTTTCCCCTATGGAGATGTAGTTGACAAACTGTACCACACAACCATTGTCCTTCCCCCTGACCCTGAACATTATAAGGAAGTGTTGGTTGACCTGGCAGGGGTTGGGGGATATATGTATATGACATGTAGACCCGAGGAGTATGCGTGAACAGATGAAAGCCTATGACATGTGTGTAGGGTCTGGATACCGATAAAGGGAAGACCCCCCCTATGAGGAAGCACTGAGAAGAGAAAATGAGTGCAAATATGGGGAAGAATTAGTTACTGTATATGTAACAAAAGGGGGGAATGTTGGGATGGAAATTAGTCTATTCTACCCCCTAGTCACTTTAAAGTAAGGTGAATACTGTATGAAGCTGTGTAATGTGCTAGGACGGAGGGGACAGTGTGATGAAACTCGGCACAAATATGATATAGAGGGAACGATAGATGCATAGATCCAGTGCGCGCATAAAAAGGAACGCCATTTTGCAATTATGGTAGATGCATAGTCTTGCATGGCCGCGGCCATAACCTTAGCTCCATGGAAGAACTCGACTAGGCCCAGATCATTAAGACGGAATGAGCCTCCACAGCCAGTTCTCACAAAGCCTCCCCTTGACTCTTCTCTGTTGCAATTACTTATTATCACTGGAAGAAATGCACCCTGCAAGACCGTGAGATAACACCAGGCTCCTCGCAGTGCCCATTCATCACAGCCAAACAACCAGCAGACCTCTAACCCCAACCCTGCCTACTCAAAGCCATGACCCACACCACTGGCCTGATCCACAGACCCCTGCATTCTATGATAGTGAGTGACCCCAGACCCAACCATAAAGCCAATGGCCATAAAAGATCTGAGCATCTACGGCCATTTCACCTCTCCACATAAATACATCCTTTGCAGTGCGAGGTACACAGAGGGATAAATTATAGTCCAAAACAAGGGTGGAGGCCATGGGTCCTAGGGGTGCAATATCACCAAAGCACAGAATGTGTGGATCAGCGTGACTGTATTTCATCCTCCCTTCCCCCTGGCACTAGTCCCCGAGCCTCCCAGGTGCATGCCACAGTGATATAGTAGTAGGCTAAGTGTATCATGGCAGTTCTGATATTGTCACTTACGATGGACCTGACCTTCACTCCTCAGAGAGATGAGCCCAGCTGGCCCAAGTGGGAACTGACAGACGGCGGAAATATTAACCAATCATAGCCTGGCATCCCCTATGGAGCAGACCCAGGTATATGGTCCCTCCAATCAGTGGTGCTGGTTTTTACTGTATATTGATGATGCTACCCAGTCTTTTAAGCTTCTGCTTGGGCTAAGTTAGACCAGAACGTTCTCGAGCAGCAGAGTTCATTGCTGATACCTTTGTAATCTGTACAATTAAACTGTGTTATCCTTGCAAGCTATCTCTTTAACTTTTTCCCTTGATTTTTGTATTCATTCTGTCATGTGCGTAAACAGGGACTTGCCTTCACATTCCCAAAGCAAGGAATATGCATGCCTTTGCTGATTTGCATGGTTATGTTATGTCATGTTAATGGACATTTGTGTAGCGCCTTTCTCCATTGGTATGGTCTCAATGCGCTGTAAATTGAACTCCCTCAGGGGCCGGAGTCCAGGTCAGTGGAGATAGCCAGAGCAGTAAATAGTGCCTCTGTGCACTCTTTATGTGTGCAGCTAGACCAAATTTGTCTTGGTGGATAGCTGCATTCTAGTCCTAGAAATAGTGTGCATTGTATGTGATACAGGTAGTATGTGCGCAGCTAGGCAAATTGTTGTGGGTGTTGCAGCATTTTAGTGGGGTTATGCTGATATGTGAGATTATGTGTGCAGGTAGTCCACATTGTTCGTGGGGGATAGCTGCATTCTAGAATTGTGCTGAGCAGAGTGTCAGGGTAGTGGGAGATATGTACGAGTAGCCGCAAGGATGGAAGAGGCCTCCCTCTCCCGGATTGCCTTCCTGTGCCTACTGAATTAACTATGTTCCCCTTTAAAGTCACCTCGTGCATTGGGAACCTCTAGGTCTAGTAGAACAAAGCTATATCTGCAATCCACTGCAAACCACTAGCAAGGATATTAGGCACACTGTGAACAGCAACAACGCCCAGCTGTAGGTGTCCAGTGTCAGCCACTGTACCACCCCCCTCCTCTTCCTTTACCCACATGTCAATTCCTGTGTGGCCTCTGCCATCAATTCCTTCAATGCACAAAGTTGTCTAATGCCCAATTGAATGCATATGTTAGACCCTCGGATTACTCCAGGACCCCTCTTGACTGTCAGGGTAATGGAAAGTCACCAAACATACAGTGACACCCATGTACCTTGATGCTCTATCAACTGATCCGCATTTCACTGGTGAAGCGTTCTAGCACTAGGACTGCACTATTGGTTGCCACACTTTGAAAATAACGTTGTCGTAGACCTCTTTCACAGACTTGTGTGAACATTTACAGACGTTGGGAAGTTACCTGCAGTTATCCCCTAGTCCCATGACCCATATGAAACTCTGCTTTTACACAAAGGAATACTAGAGATAGTCATAGATAGCATTTACGCCTAGTTAGTGCTGACCAAGCATAGTCTGCATATGATCTGTGATATTTTTCAACTTGCTCAAAGGCCAACCTCACACTGACTGGGACAAAACAGGATTTCTTCTAAGCCTTCATGCGCAATCCACTACTGAGGAATGTGGGCTTGGACTCAGCATAAGATAAAACAACAGAGCAACTATACTATATTGTGTGACTTTTCTGGCTGAGGGTGATATGCTGATTGGCTGCTGATATTGGGGGGACTTTGGTTGAGGGCTTGTGAGTTCATCTCGTTTATGTGCAGAGTAATAGATCATATGGAACTGCAAGGATGTGGTACGCAACTTGATCCCAGAATGTAGGTGGTGAGATTTTGATGTTCTTATTTTTTTAATTTTTTTATTTTATTCGTTAAAGCAAGGACTAGCTAGAGAGATGCGGAGCACTCTACAGAGTGTGGGTAGCCAGCATGTGGACAGGCATCTTTTAACAGGAGCGCAGGACTGTGAGTGTAGGTCTGTGTGAAAGTATGTGCTTCCATAGGAATTAGTCCTTGGTCAGGTGTTGAAAAAGCCATATTTTTAGAGATTTGTGAAATTGGAGAATTGTGGGGGCATTCCGAGCTGACACCGGGATCGAGTTCCAGAGCGTGGGTGCATGACAAGAGAAGTGTTGTTTGTGGGTCATCTCTTTGCGGACGAGTTGTGATTCAAGTCAGTTGGTCGATTTGCTGCGCGAGAAGTGTATGCCACCTGATATATGGAGCTCAGCCACCAGGTAGGCTGGTGTGCTACTCGTGACTGCTTTGTAGATGATACATGCAGTCTTGAACAGTATCCTAGCCTGGAAAGGAAGCCAATGTAGTTAGCATAGAATAGGGGTGATTCAGCCAAATTTCTGTGTCCCCTTAATAAGACATGCTGAAGCATGGTGGACTGCTTTTAGGGGAGCCAAGTTAGCAGCTGGGAGTCCCATCAGGAGGAGATTCCCCCCATTGATGTGCCAGACCACAACAGCCTGCACTATGGCTCAAAAGTCCTGCGGCAGGATGCAGGCTTTTATTTCGCGAAGGGTGGAGATCCGGAGTCAGGCTGTTTGGGCCTTCTTGGCTACGTGCTTCTGGAAGGACAGGCTGCTGTTGATGGTGAAGTCTAAGGATTTTGCCTAAGTGCAAGAGTCGTGGATCAAATCCTTCTAGGCATACATCATTGAGCCATCGTTGGACAAGTTTTTTTAGCGGGTGCACCGATGAGGATGAATTCAGTCTTGGATGGGTTTAGTTTGAGCTAGGCAGTCAACATCTATGAATGGATTATGGCTAGGTAATTGCAGCGAAGAATGATTTAATGTGCTCGATTTACTCTCAAGTACAACTGAATATTGGCCGTGTATTGGGGGATGGATATATTGGGATATTTAAGGAGATTGTCCAGAGGCTTCATAAAAAGATTAAAAAGGATTGGTGAGAGGATGTAGAGGTACATGAGTCTGCACGAGACCAGGAGTTGGTTAGAACACATCAAGTTAATCTGGATGGCCTGGTGTCTGATCAAGAGTTAGAAGGTAAAACAATTCAGGAGTCTGTCAGAGAATCCCATCCTGTCGGCAAGGAGGGAGAGGAGGATACAGTGGTCAATGGCATTGAATGCAGCCAAGAGGTCCAGCAGGACGAGGAGGCATGAGTCATCCTTTTCCATGATTTGAAGGGCATCATCCACCAGCTGGATGGTGGGTGTCTTGATGCTACATTTGGGGCAGAACCCTGACTGATAGTCATTTAGCAGGTGAAGTTGTCTGATTCTGGCAAGTAGTTGGGCACCAACTACTTATTCCAAGATTTTACCAATATAAGTTCATTTTCCTGTCTGAAGAAGTCCTAAACTTTAGATTTTCCTAGTTGTCTTAGAAATGTGATTTGCTCAGTTGGCCATGAAGGGAGCCGTTGTGCTGGTGTGGCTGACACATGCTGATCTTTTGCCCTTTCAGATTCGCCAGACTTTGCCTGAAATAATCTCTACACAGTTAGAGCAGTACCATTGTCTATCCCTCCCATCTCTCTATCCATCGCATTGACCGCCTCCTCCTTTTTCTGAGTGGTGCCAAGAATCAGGTTTTGCAGCCTGTCATTGGATGAGTCATACACTTAATCTTGTTCATCAGCAACCTCATCTTTATCATTATCATCATCATTACTCTTATAATCATGAGCATAAGTAGCTGGTAGTATAGACCAGGAATTCACTTATCTTGCATCAACAGGGCATGATGTTTCATCCATCTCTTCAGTTTATGCACTAATCACATCTAAGCTTCCTTTCCCAGGAACAGTGGAGTGAATCTCTGTCTCCTCCAGATTTCTATATGAAGACAGGCGCATATGTGGCCTCCGCACACATCTCCAAGCTCAGCCCCTGTCTTTGTCCATCAGTCCTTTTCCATTTGCCTAGGTTCGTACCTCACTGATGGCTACATGTTTAAGAGGAGAAGGCAGGTAGGCGTGTGGAGGACAGGGGACTATGGACCAAGTGTACAGTCGTAACTATCATGAGCAACATTTTCTTACCCTCAGTCTGGTTGCCTTTACACAGCACTTTTGGGATATTCTCAACAATGTATAAATCATGGGAGGATAGTTCTAGCACAAACCTTAGTAAACAAGGCTTGTCGAAGGCTAAAGGGGTAGACCAAGTTGCTACCAGAACAATAATAGTAAGGGGTATGGTGCTGAAAAGCTTCTGAAGCCGCCTTTGCCTGAACAAGGTGGAAATGAAGGCCAATAGGAGATGGGAGGATTTGGACCGAGTAGCTCATGGTAATCAAGGAGACTATCCATTTTTCTTTGGGAACCTTGGAGGCCTGCGAGACCTTGCTGAGGCCACCAAAATAAATAAACAGTCTTTCCAAAGATTGGAACTCCTTAGTTCTGTCAATATTAAACTTAAGAGCCTTTCTCACAGTTATACAGTGAATCATCCTCTCTGTCCCTGGGTATGGATTAGGAAAGAAAATTAGAGATCGAATTTCCTGGTCTAAGTGAAAGTCCAAAATAACCTTTGGAACAAAAGACATATGAGTAAGGAGAACCACTATATCCCTGTTGAATACAGCGAAGGACTCCCCAACTGATAGAGCCTGGAGCTTACCAATTTGCTGAGGCAAGGTGCTGTCTACCACATTACCAGTGAAATATCTGCCGGCAGAGTGTTTTCTAGGTGGGGCTGCTGTTTCTGCTTTTTCTTTCGTGGACTACCTTGAATCAGTCTGCCTTTGCATCCCATTGCATTTGCTGCCAGAGGAGGAGCCTAATCTTCAAGAACACACTCCCCGGCGCAGAGCTTCGGTGAGGGTCAGGAGTGTTTCCTGTGTTCCCTGTGGTCCGAGGGGCTAGTCTTGTCATCATGGAGGCAGACTTGGATAAAGGAGTCCAGCAAAGGACGGGAAGGCGGGTGAGACTGCACTTTTTGGCAAGCCCACCCCCCTCCCTTCCGGTGGAGGAATTGCTGGAAGAGCCAGAAGCCCCGGAAGTCATGGAAGCAGAGGTAAGCCGGGGCTTATATCTTTCACCCACATTGTTAAATGCTAGTGTCAAAGACAGCCTTTTCCGACCCTCAGGACCCACAGGGGAGCAACATCTGCAGGAGGGGGAAGTAAGGAATGTTTCTCAAACGCTAGCATACGCTCAATCAAACACCCCACTTAATGAATACCCAATTGCCTGGCCAAGGACCTTTAGGGCCTGGGATATCTTTGGAGACTAAAATCTCTGATAGGCTTTTGCTAGAAGACTCTAGCAGGTGTGCTGCCTCATGGTCCCCCACCTGGAGGATATTAGTGGAGGAGGAGGAGCTTCTTAACAGTGTGCTATCAGTGGCAGAGGCGTAGATACGATAGGGCCTGAGGGGGCAAAGCCCACACAAAATCATCTGTAAATGCCCACTCAGCAGTGCTGTGTGGGCATTTGCAGATGTTAATGTCACTGCAGTGGATCCAACTACATTGTCTCCAGGCCCTACTTGTTAACCTATCCTGGCTACACCTGTGCTCAGCGCTGCCACTGGAGACAGGTGCCTTAAGTGGGGGTGAGACAGGCGGGGGGGACGTATCTGCTGGTTCACCACTCCCTCTACCAAAAGCCCCGGCCCCCATCAAGACCTGACTTAGTGGCAAAAGAACAATTATCATCATTCCTGAGGGATAAACATTTAGGGAGGTGCTTGACTGTTACCGCACAGGAAGAGGGTATTGAGGAACCCTTGGTGCACAGTTTGGAGACCCAGCAAGAAAGCTGTGATATTCCTGGGGAAGCGTAGGAGAGTGGACTTGCTCACCCCTCCCGGGATAAGCTGTTCACAGTTTGCTGCAAGACCAACAGGCCCAAATGGTCGCCCAGAACTGGTACCTTTGAATGGCGCCCAAGTAAACTCCATCAGCACGACAGACTCAGATATTTCTTCATCGTACTCCTCATTTGTCCAAAGGTAATTCCCAAAAATGAGAAGGGCCCACTCAATCGTAGGGACTAGCAGGGAAATAATGTATGAAAAGCTGATGCACCCCCATAGACAAGTCAGCATGATGTCAGATTTAACCAAATCTCTGGCCCCCTTCCTTAAAATCTGCGAGACCATAAGTGACAGTTATAAAGATCAATCATATTGAGGCCCTTATAACAACAATTCAAAAGATGCTGGACGGCGAAACAGAGAGAGAAAATGTGACACACAGGATTTTAGTAGACCAACATAGAGAGAACAAGGAGGAAAAGAATGTGCTCACTGAGATTGTAAGGGAAACAGAATCTTTGTTGAAAACGAGCAAATGACCCTCCTCAATACTGTGTAAAACTTCTCAGGAAAGGATTGAGGTCAGCCAATCGATTAATAGCAAAGCTCTGAGGATGATGGAAACAAGTATGTTTATGTTTATTGGGTTTATATAGCGCTTTACACCAAAGCACTTTACAATATAACAACAACAATACATGACAAAGAAGCATATTTACACACTTGAAACAAGCCAGCGGTACAGTACATAGAACAATTTACTCAAAAGGAGAACAATATACTCAAAAGGAGGGGGCGTGGGGTGTTCCCAGGTGGTATGACTCTCATGCGTAGTTACAGTGGCCAATAAAAGGGCATCGGGAGAGGGAGTGGAAGGGGGAGGGGTCAAGGGGGAAGAGGTAGCGAAGGAGAGTCAGGGGGGAGAGTGGAGAAGAAGGGCTTTCAGGGAGGAGCGGAAAGATGGGTATGTGGGTGAGGAGCGGATGGGGAGAGGTAGGGAGTTCCAGTGGAGGGGCGCCAAGAGTTGGAAGGAGCGGAAGTGTGAGGAGGCACAAGGTGCAGGGGGTACAGTGAGAAGGTATAGGTCAGCTGAGTGGAGAGAGCGTGAGGGTGAGTAGAATTAGAGGAGCGAGGAAAGATGGGGGGGGGCGAGGTCATAGAGAGATTTGTAGACAAGGCAGAGGAATTGGAATTTCAGTTGTGAGAGGAATGGGAGCCAGGCGAGATGGGAGAGTGACGTAGATATAGAGTCTCGAGGGCCGAGGAGGCATAGAGTATGGATGGAGGAGTGGTAGATGGATGTTAAGGGAGACAGGTGGGAGATAGGGAGGCCAAAGAGAAGAGAGGAGAAGTAGAAGAGATGGGAGAAAACTAGGGAGGAGATGCAGAGTTTAGAAGCATGAAGGGTGAGGGAGGGGCGGATCTTGCGGATGTTGAAGAGGTGGTGCCGACAGGTGCGAGAGGTTAGAGATGTGGGAGGAGAAGGAGAGAGAGGAGTCAATGTGGAGGCCAAGGTTGTGGGCATGGGTAGAGATGGTGAGATTGAAGTACACAGATGCTGATCGCGAGACTGGACGCAGCCCTGCTGAGACCTCTCGATCCTTTCCTTGATTCACCACCTGGGCTGAGCCATGCAAGCGAACCTGCTGTACCTAATGAAACAGGCCCTATTGTGGTTGAGGAGGATGTTGTTGGAAACCAACATAAGGATGTGCTGGGTATTAGCCACACCAACTCACCCATCCACCGAACAGAGGAGGGCTCAGGAGACCTGTCTAATGTTCTAAAGCCACTCACTAGAGTGGAACCTCGTGATGATGGCAAGAATTATTTGATCTACTATAATAGGAGAAGATAGAAGCAGCAAACAAAGGGAAATAAAATCACACTGCCGAAGAAACCAAAAAATATGACGCACGTGAAACAGTCATAATCAAATGGATCCCCAAACTTTATTCGCAATCTTAGATGCCATTCTCCTGATCCAGTGGCAGAATGGCCGGGAAAAGAAGCAGAGTGAAAGGACAGAACATCAATGAACAAGAGAAGTCATCTCGACAAAATATATCAGTAATTTGCAAGATGGATATTACGACACATGACTATGAGGATGAGGACTTGTCAGAACCTTTACTTGTTTCACCTCAGATAATTCCAGACGTACACAGGATGCCCCTAGGGCCAGGTAAACAAGCTCTAATGGTGGCGCCGGTGAATGAGGCTAATAAAACTCTATACGATTCTTTCATGACACTTGCGGAAAAAAGGAGTAAAGAAGACTCACGGTTCTGCAAGGATGAAAGTCAAGTCGAGGTTTCGTATGGGTGGCATAGACCAGCCAAGGAAGCCCATAGTGAAGGAGTCAAATTCCAGTAAAATTACCCAAAAGTAACTTCTAGGAAACAGCCCCCCGTGGGAACAGCAAGGTCTAAAATTAGCTCTCGGATACAGGGGGCAAGGGGGGACCCTGGTGACACACTTTTGCTGGAAAGATTACTGACACTGGAAGATGGGCTAATATTAAATCATCACAATGTCCTGTTCCTTCTCCATCACACCCCGAAGCAGCATGCGATTGCTACTGATGACATTGCAGTAGTGAAATTTGTGAAAACAAATTCGACAGGGTCAGATTGCATATGCGCTCTGTACTAGTCAGGAACCTTTTGCTGGATGCTTCCTCTTCCTTGTTGCCCCTGGGATTCGATATCACGGAATTTCGAAGTGAACCTCTTGTGCACAATAATTTGGTAAATGGCCCAAGAGGAAAGACGAATATTACTCAACAGGATGAAAGGTCGGTGATGTCTAGACCACGATATACTCATCAACTTCGCCTAGTATAAAATGGAAATTTCACGTTTGGATCAAGTGTACAGGAAGATAGGATTACTCCCATTAAAGTAACATTTAATTGTGCTACTAATTCACCGAAAGAAATCATGGCGTGCGACAAGTGAAAGATGACTGGCTAAAGCAAGACTCTTGGAACTGAAGGACAGAGGCTCTGACAGCACCCAAAAGGAGGTAATGCCAGCACATGGTTTCGGAGATATACATGTTAATGGGCACTTGGAATACAAGGGGGTTTGTTCACTTATTTGGAAATTGCAAATGTCACGTGGAGCAGTTCGATATCCTGTGTCTTCGGGAAACTTGGCTGAGTACCCCACCTATTGTGGATGGTTTCAGTCTTTATTTAACCCGGCTAAAAAAGGAGCATAGGCCCACCCGGTGGTGTGTCTCCTGACAATGATAAAGACCGGGATTGGATTGAGAGTGACTGAAGAACTGAACCCAAGCCTGTATATTCAAGTGGTGATTGTAGAATGGCATCCTCAACAAAGGGGTTCCAATGGGCAGTTGGTAATTATGAACCTGTACTGGAATCCTGAGGCCGCAGGGATGGACAGCTTTGTCGATTGTGTGGCCGCCCTGATTGACGAATATAACTTTGCAATGTTAGACCTTTTGATTATACTGTATGGTGTCCTGAACTTTGACTTTGAGGAAGCACGTTGCAGGAAAGGCCTTGTCGCGAATGGAAGATGGAAGGGGAAAAAAACAGAGCTGCAGTGTGGCTTAGGGAGATGGATGAAAGGAGCTTTCATATGTTAAATGAGCAAACTTTGGTGGATATATCAGGGGTGGAAACATGGCAAAGAGAACAGCAACAATCAACCCTTGACTACTTTTTTGTATCAGAAAATATTGTCCAAACAGTGAGATCATTGGTGGTATTCCCTTTGACAGCCAGCGCTCATGACTTATTTGAAAAGAGATGTGGTATCAGAAGCTGACTGGATGCAGTTCTGTGGAGGTGTGTGTGGGAAACAGGAGGGGAAGACCGCAGCCGTTTGCTGCTACAGTTAGAGGAGTGGGTAATCCCATTTGACAGAGCAGATAGTCCAACTATGATCAGGAAGGCTAGTAGTTCGAGAGCCGAGGGCCTGGATGGGTTGAGCAATAGCATGCTGAAGTAAGCCGCAGAAGATTGGGCAGAATTTTGCATGATCCTGTTAACCCAGATACTGAGGGAAAAAGAGGTCTAGTTGAGTTGCTGGGGGTAGAACTCTGGTCATTTTGACAGTCGACAAACAGGTTTTGTGAAGGACTTGGGCTGTCGCAGAAACCTTTTTTTGATAAATCTATTGAAGGTTAAGGCCGTAAGGGTGGGAACTAAAATATATCTAGCTTTCATAGGCCTTGCCCAGGCCTTGGTAGTACGGATAGAGACCTCCTGTGAAGGAAGTTGACAGATTGGAACTGCCCTGTAGCCATCCTCCAGGCAGTTAGCGGCCTTCAAATGGGAACCTCTATTGAGGTTAAACTGAATCAGGCGGGTCATCTGTCAGCCAGGATCGGTATCTATAGAGTCCTAAAGCAGTGTTGCCCATTGGCCCCAGTTCTGTTTGACCTGTTCATCTGTGATTTAAGAGAGGTGATGGATGTGCAGGGAACCTTTCCTCCTAGAATAAATGTCAATCAGGTGTATTGGATATTGTATGCAGACGATTTAGTTATTTTAGATCAAACACCCATCGGTTTGCAGAGGAAATTGACTATATTACAGAAATATGTGGACTGTAATGGCCTAAAAGTAAATGCTGCTACATCTGAGATTCTGGTGCTGTGGAACCTTATAGGGAGGAGGAAGTCTTCCTTTAAATGGTGTTTGGGAAAGGAAAGCATGGGACAGGTTGAAATGACAAGATATCTGGGTATGTATATCAACTCCACTGTATGTGATGCTCCATAGACGGCTGTGCTTAGGTCTACAGTAAAGAGTCTGGCCACACAGGGAGCTGCCATGCATACATAATTTGGTACATTTTCACTGATCCTGGTACTAAATTTCTACAAACAAAAGGTGGTGCCAATCTTGTCATATGTTTGTTTGTTTGTTTCTTTCTTTATATTGCGCACCAGACCCCGGGGTATTCGGGCGCGAAGGCAAAAGAGGGTTGTTCAACTTGGTTACAGGTTACAGATTAGACATAAGGGTACACACCAAGTCCACATTGTGCCTCTCATGGGATCTGTGGGCAAACTTGGAGGTCACATTCTGGAGAAAGATCCTACACCTACCAAGATCTGTCCCCACAGTAATCACATGATATGAGCTGGCACAGTTGTCTATCAATGCAATAGTTCTTTGGAGATCTATAGCTCTGTATTGTAGGTTCATTATAGGGACAAGTGCCCCTTCCAACGCCCCGTGCCAGCTAGAAGTCCTGCAAATGAAGAAGTGAGGGTGCTGGGATTGGGCTTTGGAAGAATGGGCCTATCATTGCAGTGAGATAATAAAAGAGCTGGGAACAACAGAACATGTGCTAAACACCAATTCTGATGCTGTTAAAAAACTACTGTAAAAGAGAGATTGGATTAAGACAGACAAGAGAAGAAAGGTACATAGGCTATGTGTAGATCTAAACAAGGAAATTAAACCTTTGAACGCATTGCTGAAATATTTGGAAAAAATGTCTCCACCCTTATCATTGCGATTTGTTTACAAGGTTTAGGATGAATGTATTCCACAACAAGGTCGTTTTTAAAAAATCTCGAATGTTAGGGGATTCGGTAGATGAAAATTGTCGATTTTATAACAGTGCAATAGAGTCCTTGCAGCACCTAACTCTACTTGGCCCCCTTCTAGGAGATATGAGAACACCCTATTTGGGGGACTTCATATTGAAGAGACCATCACAGAATGGGAAGAGTGGTGGGAACTCTTATGCCAGGGCGAAAACCTGAAACTAATATTCGCCTTAACAAATTTTTTGGACAAACGTTTTAAGTCACTTGCGCAGGAGAATGGGGAAGAAACTAATAAATTATGAAGTAGACTTATTGTAAGGGGAATTCCAGGAAGAATTTGTGGGTGGGGGAACGGGGGGGGGGGGAGTGGGAAAATTCCTTTCTTTGCTTTTAATTGAAATTTTGGTTTCATGGTGTTTGGATGTGTGATAATTATTGTTGAATTTTTTAAACTTGATGAGATGTAAACGTTGTTAAAGTTTCATTTCATTTCATTTTCTGCATTTATTTCAGCGCACAAAGCCCAGAGGCTTCTAGGTGCTAGTTACAGAAAGTGCATTATACTTAAGAGTCTCTGTAGGTAAGCGTATGCATACTGGCACAGCTTCGCTTCATGGTGGGGGGGCTGCTCCCAGCATGCAGACAGGCATAATAGTCGCAATAGGTAAGTATATGCATAGTGACACAGCTTCGCCTCATGGTGTGGGGGGCTGCTTCCAGCATGCAGACAGGCCTAACAGTCACAATAGGTATGCGTATGCATACTGACTCAGCTTTGCCTCATGGTACGGGGGGATGCTTCCAGCATGCAGACAGGCATAATAGTCGCAATAGGTGAGCGTATGCATACTGGCACAGCTTCGCCTCATGGTGCGGGGTGCTGCTCCCAGCCTGCAGACAGGCATAATAGTCACAATAGGTAAGCGTATGCATACTGGCACAGCTTCACCTCATGGTGCGGGGGGATGCTTCCAGCATGCAGACAGGCATAATAGTCGCAATAGATAAGCGTATGCATACTGGCACAGCTTCGCCTCATGGTGCGGGGCACTGCTCCCAGCATGCAGACAGTCATAATAGTCACAATAGGTATGCGTATGCATACTGGCACAGCTACGCCTCATGGTGCGGGGGGCTGCTTCCAGCATGCAGACAGGCATAATAGTCGCAATAGGTAAGCGTATGCATACTGGCACAGCTTCGCCTCATGGGGGCGGCTTCCAGCATGCAGACAGGCATAATAGTCACAATAGGTAAGCGTATGCATACTGACACAGTTTCGCCTCATGGTGCGGGGGGCTGCTCCCAGCCTGCAGACAGGCATAATAGTTGCAATAGGTGAGCGTATGCAAACTGACACAGTTTCGCCTCATGGTGCGGGGGGCTGCTCCCAGCCTGCAGACAGGCATAATAGTTGCAATAGGTAAGCGTATGCATACTGGCACAGCTTCGCCTCATGGTGCGGGGTGCTTCTCCCAGCCTGCAGACATGCATAATAGTCACAATAGGTAAGCGTATGCATACTGGCACAGCTTCACCTCATGGTGCGGGGAGATGCTTCCAGCGTGCCGACAGGCATAATAGTCACAATAGGTAAGCATATGCATACTGGCACAGCTTTGCCTCATGGTGCGGGGGTCTGCTTCCAGCATGCAGAGAGGCATAATAGTCGCAATAGGTAAGCGTCTGCATACTGACACAGTTTCGCCTCATGGTGCGGGGGGCTGCTCCCAGTATGCAGACAGGCATAATAGTCACAATACGTAAGCGTATGCATACAGGGACAACTTTGCCTCAGGTGCGGGGGGCTGCTCCCAGCCTGCAGAAAGGCATAATAGTCACAACAGGTAAGCATATACATAATGGCACAGCCTCACCTCATGGTGCGGGGGGGGGTGCTTTCAGCATGCAGACAGGCATAATAGTCACAATAGGGAAGCAAATGTAGACTGGCACAGCCTCACCTCAGGGTGTGGGGGGCTGCTTCCAGCATGAAGATAGGCATAAGCAAAACATTACATTTGGCGTACAGGCAGCCTGAGTCACAGTAGATGAGTTACAAGATATTACATTCACAGCACAGGCTGAGTTAATCATAATAGGTAAGATGCAAGATATACCATTCCCAACGTGTAGTTGCTTCTCATTTGAAAGTTAGCCCTCATAGTGGGAACCTTTATCTAGTAACCCAAAAATAGTTAAGTGGGAATGGGAAAGCTTAGGGCACAAAATGTGCAAAATTATCAGATATAATGATTATATCATCGTAGAATAAGTCATTAACACCACACAACATTAGGTATGTGCTGTACAATACATCATATTTCAATCCATTTGAAAAAAGATGTAAAGACTGTCCTCGGATATATGTTATTATTTGTATTACCCACTTTCAATGAAATATCTAGGTCCATACACACCCCACTCCCTACCCAACCTGAGACTGGGTGATCTCCCCACCCCACTTACTGTCCTCCTCCCAGGTCCCAGTTTCTTCCCTGGTTGTTGCTTGTAGATGCCTTGCTCCCATTCCTCTCCACCAATGTTAGCTCCCTGACCTTTTGCATCGCTGCTTCCCTCACCTTGTCCTTCCTCCTAGGATTTATAAAGCGTTCTGTGCTAAAAAAAAAAAATAGTCACAACATTCAGAACAAGATCAAGACACAAACCCTCTCTCCCACCTTCTCAGATTATCTGACGCCAATAACATGCGCCAATCAAACATCAGAGACGTGTGTTCGCCACTGGACCAGGACTATGTAATTTACTGTCTGACAACCATCACTTGGCCCAATCCATCATGCAATTCAGGAATCCTTCAAGACTCTCCTCGTTCAATAACCCTACCACTGGCTCTCCACACAAGCAGATATGTAATACAGCAGGAAATTAAAAAGATTTGATGAGCTGGAATCAAAACAGCACCTGGTTATCAAGCATCGCCCAGCAAGAAGAAGACAACGCTGGGAATGAGGAGCCATCACAAGAATGCCACAAGTCGAATTTAGACACAACATGGAAATTATACAAACTTGGAGTATGTTATATATTGTACATTAATGGTCTTTCAGATACTCTGCATGTGCCCCAAAGCTCCTTTATACAAATTTCCAAACGCACAACTGTGTCACAGGTATGTGTGCGTGGCACCAGTTGATCTGGGAAGTCAAAAGTAGCTCCTGTTGATGCAAATCCCCCAGATACTAGCAGGGGCCATGTAGCCCTCGGCACAGCAGTTTACATCCCTATGCCTTCCCCCACGCCGCAGTACCTAACTGATCTATTTTCCCATTTCCTGAATTGCCCCCTCTAACCTTTCAAACCCACACTGAATCCGGCCACCTGCCAAACTTTCACTGTGGAGCCAACCTTCACCCCAAGTACCTGGAACCAAGACGAAAAAGCGATTGTAACTCCCTCCGTGCTCTCTTTAAAACGTCAGCTCTAGTGTAGTGTGCTGCTACACATATAAAACATACAAACAAGTGCAGAAGCAAGGTCGAGGAAACTGTTTTAAGTGCCGGTAGCAAGAATTCTATTGTCAGCCTATGTTACCTCCCTTCTTAATAGCACCTGTCCAGAATCACAATAATGAACTAAATACAATTAAAAATAAACATATCTGGCGTAGCCAAAGGTTCGAAAGGTTTATGGCAGATCGCTGTGAAGACCACATTAGAATTCCACTGTGGGTGTTGTGGTTTTCTCAGGGGATATGAGATGACCAAGTCAATGGGATTGAAGCTCAACCAACAGGTTGGAAATGGAGAAGGATACATAATCAGATTTGGGGAAAGCTCCTATAACAGAGAAGAAAGTCCTGCACGATCTTATCCCGAAGCCCAGGGATGTGGGCTTCGGGATAAGATCCTGCATCCCGAAATGGATGTGAAATGAAAGACAGTAGTTCATCCGAATAATTAGATAGTGGGTTCTTACTTTTCTCCAGGGACCTTAGATAGAAACATGGTCCACTTGCTCTTATGCTATGAGTAGATGGAATTCTTCCTTGCAGCCCAGATGATGTATATGCTGTCTTTTGATAAGCCAAGATGACCTAGAGTTAGCTGCTCAAAAAACAAGCTGCTATGGGCAGTTGTTGAGGGGACAGCTGCAAGATCATGTCCCTTTCTCAGATAGCAGGTCGTATCACATTGGAAGACACATGCAATGAGACTTTGACCGATTCCTAAGGTCGGAGAACCTAAGTCTGAGAACCTAATCTGTTTGACCACCAAAGTGCTATCAGAATGACCAAACAACTCCTCAAAATCGAGAATTTCGGAAGAGTTGAAGGGGAATTGGAGGGAGAGGGGGAAGCGGATGAGCATACATCCCCTCATATAGAACTCAAGGGAATCACCCGGAGAGCATAGGCCCGGGCCCTCATAAGCGCCAAAAGCTTCCTGTTTGAATGAGTGGCAAATAGATCTATCTAAGAAGAACCCCAGAGTTTGAATAATTCCTGTACGTATCCTGGTTTAATTGCCATTCATGATTTGCTAAAGCCAGGTGGCATAGGGAGCAGGGACGTTATTTCACCAAAATGCCAGTTGTAGCGGAAGTGACATCACATAACGGTTTACATCTGATAACATCACAGGAAGTGATGTCATTTGACCCCCACATGCAAACTGACATTACGGGAAGCGATGGAACACAACCTTTCACCCCTTGACATCACTTAGCATTGTTCTTAAGTACACTATAAAAAATATGCTTAAGATATCACTGTAATGTGATAAATATTTCATACAAGAATGGATCACCATATGTATTGTAAATATCAGTGTATAGGCCCATATTACCAAATTGCCATGAATGCATGCAGTCGTCCAAGGCCAAATGATAAGTTATTATATAGCACTTATGCTTAAGCGCAATATGTAGAACAAATATACATACAATATCACCCAACCTGAGTTGGTACTCTTTTGTCAACCTCAGAAGAATGAAAGGCTGAGTTGACTTTCCCGGGATTCAAACATACAACCTGCAGACCTCATACACATTCACAGGAGCAAGGGCTCAACCCACTGAGCTATCTTACAAGCTGTAGCTATCTTACTGGCTAAAGTAACATGAGCAATTTACATGTCTGAATTTTCTCAAAGTCAGAAAGCAAATGACACTCTGTAGTGGAGACCAATACACGGTTAACTGAGATTTAACAGCAGGCCAGTTCATCTGCAGGTCTGGTGCACAGTGTTACACTTGTGGAACCCCCTTTTTTTAGAGGCCTGAACAAGGAAGCCAGACTCTCCAGAAACAAAGAGCCCACAGCACAAGAGCTTCAATGAAAATAAAAAAAAAGAAAAAACACTTTAACATTTTTTTTTAGGGGTAGCAAGGGAGACCACAGGGGTAGCAAGGGAGATCTTAGGAGCCGCAGGTGCAACCCCGGTGACCCCCAATTGACGTCCCTGATAGGGAGCCTGCCTTGTTGTTCAACGTAGCCTGGGAAATGGACTGCCTGAACGAGCGTGCACTGTTCAACTGCACATTTTCTCATTTTGACAGCCACACACTTCGAAAACCGCGAAAAAGACAAAAAACTGAAAGCAACCACAGGAGTGACCAAGAGTAGTAAAATGTATGCAAGGGAGATCCATCTTGCGCAAACGTTACATATTCCAAACAACATAGAAGAAATACGATGGATATTTAATTTAGACTACATACATTGGCACACAAAATGAACTATTTTTTAAAAATACAATGGTATAGCCAGAAGACATCAAGTGTGACGTATCACTAAAAAATGAATAGAGGAAAGTAGGTAACAATCAAGCAGGAAACAAATGCGATTGCACACTTAAATAATATAAAGAAAATATTGTTTTGTTCCATTAACCGAAAATTAGGAGTCCCGAGATACAACAACTCCACCAATTAATACACAATGGAAGTCTAACACAACGACTAAGGACTGCATCCTCTGTATTCCAATAAGTGTTTGGGTTGATTCAAGTGTGTAGACTTAAGTATTCAAGCTTTTCGCCTACAGCAACAAAGGTGTGTGAACTGAGTCTTACCTGCATGCATAACAAAGGGGGGCCTGGGAATCTCTCTACCAGCACGAACACAGCCCAATGACCTGTTCTTGGGGGAATAACCCATGGGAGAGACTTTACCAAGTCTTTAGCTCACTGTCCCTTTCACACAGAAGAAATGTCCCCACATATCAGTCTTTGTTCTGCCCAGGGGCAGTCCAGAACCGTGTCCCTTTCTCTGTGAAAGGGACAATGAGCTAAAGACTTGGTAGAGTCTTTCCAAGGGGTTATTCACCCAAGAACAGGTCATTGTGCTGTGTTCGTGCTGGTAGAGAGATTCCCAGACCCCCCCTTGTTTTGCATAAATTAACTTTGGGTCTCACCCTAAATTACCAGGGCGATCCAGACGTGGACCCCTTGCTCACTGTTATTAGAGAGGCACAGCTTCACTTCACTGATAATACCCAACAAGGCTGAAACACGTGTATGGGTGTCACACTCACCTGGGTCTCTGCGGGAGAGATGAAACCTTCTGGACCCCTTCCCGGATTAGTAGAGTGGCACCACAAGTATCTGTTGAGAATGAGGTGAAATGCTTAGTCTACCTGGATAGGTAAGTTCTGACCTTCCAGTTGCTTCACTGATTGGTTTCTTTTTGCAGGTAAGCTCGAGTTCCAGTTGCTTCACTGGTTCGGGTAGAAGTTCTAGTTCCAGTTGCTTCACTGTTTCGGGTATATTTGCAGGTAAGTTCTGGTTGTTCTGTGAGTCCGCTGTGTACTTTTGCTATGCTGCGAGTTCTGCACGCGGTAGGAAATTGTGGTTGCAGATTCTAATCCTGCTCTTTTCTTCACAGGTTATTTTCAGAAGAGTCCACCGAAAAAGCAATGCGCAAGAACTCCAAACGCTGCCCTGAGGTCTCCAAGAAGATTCGAGTAGGTGATGCTGCTATTGCGTGCGCGCTTGCAAAAAGAAGCTGGATTGCAGCACGAGCACTTACAGGTACTATCTTTCTTGTGTTTTCTTTCTCTTCCAGGTGCTGAGTTCCAGGGCGTGCATGTGGATGAAGAGCACAGGTTGAGGATCGCGGTGAGCGTGTTGCTCGAAGCCACAATTGCAGCACGAAGCATGGGTATGCCTTTGGGCGTGGCTTATATAGCCAACCACACCCAGAGGCTAGAACGTGCCCCAGTATTCAAAGGGTTCACAGAAAGACTACCAGGGGCCATCTTGAGTGTATAGGAAGTGTGACTGAGCCAATCAGATTCCCCCAAGGGGGCCGGGGCCAACTGTGAAATTCACCTGATTGCGAGTGTGTGGAAACGGAGTGTTGGATGCCTGCAAGGCGTGTTTAGTCTGCTAAGCTCTAACCCATATTGCCCCTGCCTGCTCTCCGGCATATATGACAATGGGATTGCTGTTGGTACTTTAGTTCAGAGGAGAATTGCCTAGCATTTCGGTGCTGGACTGCCCCTGGGCAGGGCAAAGACTGATATGCGGGGAAATTTCTTTTCTGTGAAAGGGACAGTGAGCTAAAGACTTCGTAGAGTCTCCCCCAGGGGTAATTCACCCAAGAACAGGTAATTAGGCTGTATTCCTGCTGGTAGAGAGATTCCTAGTCCCCCCTTTGTTTTGCATAAATTCAATTTGGGTCTCACCCTAAGTCACCAGGGCGATCCAGATGTGGACTCCTTGCTCACTGTCTTAGAGAGGCACAGCTTCACCTCACTGATGATGCCCAACAAGGCTGAAACACTTGTATGGGGTTGGTGTTGGTACTCTTGTTCAGAGGAGAATTGCCTAGCATTTCGGTGCTGGACTGCCCCTGGGCAGGACAAAGACTGATATGCAGGGACATTTCTTCTCTGTGAAAGGGACAGTGAGCTAAAGACTTGGTACAGTCTCTCACAGGGGTTATTAACCCCAGAACAGGTCATTGGGCTGTGTTCGTGCTGGTAGAGAGATTCCCAGAACCCCCTTTGTTTTACATAAATTAACTTTGCGTCTCACCCTAAGTTACCGGGGTGATCCAGACATGGCCCCCTTGCTCACTTTTCTTAGAGAGGCACAGCTTCACCTCACTGATAATGCCCAACAAGGCTGAAACACGTGTATGGGGTTGCTGTTGGTACTCTTGTTCAGAGAAGAATTGCCTAGCATTTCAGTGCTGGACTGCCCCAGGGCAGGACAAAGACTGATATGCAGGGACATTTCTTCTCTGTGAAAGGGACAGTGAGCTAAAGACTTGCTACAGTCTCTCCCAGGGGTTATTCACCCAAGAACAGGTCATTGGGCTGTGTTTGTGGTGGTAGAGAGATTCCCAGACCCCCCTTTGTTTTGCATAAATTAACTTTGGGTCTCACCCTAAGTTACGAGGGCGATCCAGACGTCGACCCCTTGCTCACTGTTCTTAAAGAGGCACAGCTTCACCTCACTGATGATGCCCAACAAGGCTGAAACACGTGTATGGGTGTCACACTCACATGGGTCTCTGCGGGAGCGATGAAACCTTCTGGACCCCTTCCCGGATTAGCAGAGTGGCACCACAAGTATCTGTTGAGAGAGAGGTGAAATGCTTAGTCTACCTGGATTTGGACCCTGGTTCCTCTTTCTCCCTCCTTCCTGTGCGTCTACTGTGATGGTGAAGTGTAGGAATATGGCTCACCTTTAGGATAGATTAGGCGAACACTCCATCCTGAACTAGGCAGGCGCGCTGTGTCTCTGTGACATTTTTGACACTTTTTGCTTTTCCTCTGGCTCCAGAATCGGCAGCACAATAGGACGGATTGCCTGTCTGTATTTGATTGTCCTCGGGCTGGGATCGGTGGCAGCTTAACTGGGTGGATGGCCTCTCTTTCACTGTATTAGATATTTTTTCCTTCTGGAGCCGTGAACGGCAGTGTAATAGGG
Source organism: Ambystoma mexicanum (assembly GCF_040938575.1). Classification (NCBI taxonomy): domain Eukaryota; kingdom Metazoa; phylum Chordata; class Amphibia; order Caudata; family Ambystomatidae; genus Ambystoma; species Ambystoma mexicanum. The sequence continues at coordinate 63,392,034 of NC_090928.1, forward strand.
CAGACTGCCCATCTTTATTCACTTTTTCTTTGGGCCGGGATCGGCGGCAGCTTCGCTGGGAGGATTGCCCGGCTTCCCTTTTTAGTATTTTTTTCCTCATAGCGATGATCGACAGGTGGTCGGAACCTCTGGTACCATCTGTCCTCTCGGTGTGGCTGTTTCCCCTCTACGCCAGTTGTTGTGTCTGCTGTTACAGGAAGCTGCAGCTTGGTCTCGCTCTCCTGAACTCTGTTTACCATACACAGAGACATATGGAGCGACAGAATCACTGAACCATCCTTTATTCCCTTTCCAGGTTTCTGTGCCCAGTCCGTAATAGCCCCTCCTCTACCTCCCTTCTTTCTCCATGTCCTTGACTTCAATTATTTTCCCTTAAGGTGGTTCGCCCCTTAAGATGGGACAGTCTATCTGCATGTCACAACACTGGGGATGACAAATTGTTAATGTTAAAGGATATTTATACCGTGCACTGTCACCACCGGAGTGGTCCCCTGGCGCGACGGCGGCTTTGAAAGGCAACAGGGTAGGGTAAGTTAGTACGAAAGAGGAGGAGAAAGAGCAAAAGAGCTGTGATGCGCGGTTGGCATCCTCAGTTCGGTTTACACCGTTCGCTGAGCTTTAGTGTATTTATTGTTGGTAGACTTCAAGTGCTGTTGAAGTGAATGGAACTTTAACATTAACACAAAGAAAGGCATATTCGATATCAAATTTATTGAAAACTGCATATAACAAAAAATCACATTGAAAACAGAATGAATTAAAACTTTGAAGGCTATTCCAACACATTTACAATTTATACATGAAGGACCAACCCTAAAACGATGGCACAAGAGTGACATGGAATTTTAAAAGACAAAGGATTTTTTGGTGAGTCTGAAACCAAGTCTTGGGGAATGGAACCCTGAGACTTGAAACATTTACTTAACATAATTCCGGAGTCTCAATGTTCTTTTGTGCTTGGAACTATGTTACTTGGAACCTGGGGAAGGATACCCTGAGTATTGGTTAAAACTGTATCATCCTGAACTCAAGAGAGGTAATTGTAAGACTTTTTGCTGGAACTGCTTTACACTTGGAGAAGGGAGCTGAAAGGAAGCTGTGAGCTGGAACGAGCTCCGAACTTTATGTTGGATATTGTTTCTTTTGGTTGCTGACATCCCTACACATTGAATAGATTGGTTTTAAGGGCAAGTATAGGTTTTTGACACAGACAGATTCTTAATTTGGACTTTTTGACTCAGACTTTCCTTAGTTTCATTTATGTAGGGAAATCCCACCTTAGCATAGGGCAAGTTTGGCCTTTTTACATCCAGACATTTAAGTTAATGAAAGGGTTTGTTTTGAAATTTGAATCTGTTGTCTACAGGGCCTCATCAGGGGTTGGGCAGAGTGGTAAAAATGTGCAGGTAACGCTGTTAACATCACATTACTGCTCCGCCCAAGCTTGTGTTTGGGCGAAAAGTGGGAAATGTACCTCCAGCTTTTGCTGGAGGTAAAAATCTCCCCTTTCTGCAATGTTTGTCGCTATTACCGCCAGTATTGATTCGGGAGGATAGCTCAGGGTCAATGTGCTCGCCTTCGAAGCAAGATGACACGGATCAACACAGGTTTAATCCCCGGGTCTGTGCTTAGAAACCTCTGGGTGTTAAGCACGTTATAAATAACCAATCATATCATATCATATCATATCATAGCAGTAATAGTGCCAAAAAGCCCCATAGAGTCCTATGGACCCTAAATAATTGGGGATTAACAGCGCCACTACAACTCGGGATCTGGCACAAATTGCATTTGGCGGTATCTTGGCACATTTACCGCTGGGATACCACTTAACTTGTGATGAGGTGGCTTGCTTCGTGATGCCTTCACACCTGTCACACTGAGGGCCTGATTCTCAAGTTGGCGCAGTGAGCATGCTAAAGAGCCCGAATCATTGAGCCAAATCAGGACACCCAGGCTCCAGCACTATTCTCAAGTGGGCCTGGGCGTCCTCGTACTGCACAACAGTGCACCGTGGTCATTGGGTTATTTTACAAAAGTGCTGCCGAGAACACTTTTGTTAAATAACGACATATTCGTTATTTAACAAAAGTGCTGCAGAGAACACGGCAGAACCCGCAGAGGAAGCATGTGGAAAACCATGTGCTTCTTGAGTTCAAAATGTGGCACAAATCACAGGAGAAAGCACAGGACAGGCTGTAGAAGGTGGCAAGGAATGTTTATTGTATAGTGAAAAGGGTGAAAGCAACTTCCTGGGCAGCATTTTCTTTTCACTGGTGTAGTTGGAGAAGTGATTTGCACAGCAATGTGTGCATGAAAATAAAGGTGTGAAGGAGGGGATAAAGCAACTTTCACTTTTGCCAAGGTATTTTAAGTTGACCTAAAAATAGGTGTTATTACACTGTGAAGTTGTGAAAGAGGGCAGTGTTATGATGGCTGGGCAAGATGTGGAGGTGCACATTGTAGGGCGAAAACGGAAGGAAAAGTTCACTGATGCACCTCTGGGTGTACTGGTGGATGACGTACTAGCCAATGAAAGAGTATTATTTGGAGCAAAGGCACACCGGACAACTCTTTCTCTCAAAAATAGCTTTTGGTAAAGCATTGCGACCAAAGTGAATGATGTGTCCAATACTTTTCGTACGGTTGAAGAAATGAAAAACAGTGGTATGCTGTGCGGCGCAGGGTTCGTGAGAATTATCTTGAGAGTAAAGAACAGAGCAAGGGCACTGGTGGAGGATCGCCCTTTGACCCAAATTATTCACGCATAGAATTAAAGGTACTTGCCATCATAGACTCTGGAAGCCTAGACGGCGTAGAAGGCATGGACACACTGATCACCGGTAAGTTGAAATTCTTGTGCCACTGGAGCAGCATGCCTTTTCCATGATGTTAGGTAATTGTGATTTTTATAGTTTACCTGTGAAGCACTTCTGCACAAGTGAAGTGCTTCAAAGGTCATTAAGGCAGGAAAGGTTGCATAGGATTGCAGTTGGCATTGAGACATCAAACTACAATGATATGATATGATATGGCATTTATAACGCACCTATACACAAGTGTTTCAAGGCATGAAAATAACTGCCATGCTAGGCCACAGGCATATGTACTAATGCAAGATCATGTCAAAGAGTAAGACGAGAGAGGAGTGGGGCGAATGAACATACAGTCCATTGTACTGCAGATAAACAGATGGAGGAGCGGACAGACATGCGAGACAGGAAGAGCAAGGGAGCGGGAGGAGGAAAAGTGTGCCTAGTCCTGCCGGTGCGTGCTACTTGCGAGGAGGATAATGCAGTTATGGCAGCAAAGTGCAGAGGGCCAAAGGCAAGTGCAGGATGGCAGGGATGCCTGGGACATGAAGGGCTCTGGAGGTGCACCACGGAACCAGTCAGCGAGCACAGTAGTTTCGGGAAGAGAAAGAAGGAGTGCAAGAGAGGTGGTGCCAAGCACAGTGCTTTAGAAGGAGAGTATTTGTGTTCCTGTACCATGCACTTCTATGAATACTGTACATGCTGTTATGGGCCTGTGGTAATATGGTTTTCTCATACTGTCTTTATCTGTGCAGGTACTTCATTGTCAGGAACTGTTGAGGCCGTACCAGAGTCTATGCATGACCTACCTGAAGGAGAAGAAAATCTGCCAATGCACCAGTACTTAGAAGATAACAGTACTGCAGTGAGCATGCCCAATGTAGTGGAGGATGTAGGCACGGGGCACTCATTTGTGGAAGACATCCTGGTCACGCAGCAAGCACTGATGCTTGAGGAGCCCAGTGGAATAACAGGTCTGGCCACAGGCGATGATTGCTGTCTCCTTGCCGCCACAGAAAAACAAACTGCAGCACTCCTGCAAATGTGTAGTTACTTGAATACTCAGATGTGCAACCTTAAGAAGGGGAATGCAGTTGCACACGCGGATTTGGCATGTGTAACTGATGTATTGAATGACATTCAAAGAAATATAAGCACACTGTGCTCATCAATTGATAGTGTGGCAGTAGCAGTGGGCAAATTGTCGAAATGTACATTGTAATGCAGATGCAAAACTCTGAAATTATGAATGCTTTGACACAGGCAGTGCAAATGTGCAGTGCCACAGTTAAGTGGAATGCATTGTGCCTGCAGACATTGACTGATCTATTGAAAGTGCAGGAAAATGAGTACTCCCTATTGACCGCCAGCATGGCTGTGCCAGCTTTGCCAGAAGAGAACCCAGCAGTGAAATCGTTCAGTACCCCTACCACCTCTACCAGCAACGAAGCGCATGAGGTTACAATGCCAAGTCGGCCACAGGGAGAATGTAGGCCTACGCTTGCTAACAAAGAGCAGTAACTAAAACGTATTTTGAAATGTTTTTGCAATGGTTGGTTATTTATTTGAATTAAACACATTGTTGTTGTTTAAGTTAAGCAGTGGAGAAGAGGTTATTGATGAGAAAAAGTACTCATTACCAGACTTGATCATTGAACATGTTGACGCATCACCATTCAACATTGATGAAAAATGCCCAAGTTGTAAGCAAAAGGACAATTTCCTGTTGGTTCATCGCCGATAATGTACACTTTACATAAAGCAGTTAAGAACACCAATGTGCATGGTTAAACTTTTATTGAACAAACTTTCATTTGTTAACACTTGTCAATAAACTTTCAGAGTCCATGGCAGCAACGTGTGGTGTCCAATTTTTGCACACGTTGCACAATCATACATTACATTTCTGTTCTGATAATTATGTTGAAACTTTGCAATGCCCACCGCCCAGTGGTGTCACATGAAAATATTGGCAATGACATCACTACACAATTTACGGCCATCGTCTTCATACTCGTCATTGTGTATGGCGACCTCCTCCTCATCCTCCGCCTCCTCTGATATTGCATCCACCGGGTCCGGCAATCAGCATCGAATGGCAAAATTATGCAGCATGCAGCAAAGCACTTCAATTTTGCAAACTCTGTCCGGAGCCTACATGAGATCCCCTCCATACACATGCAAGCATTTGAAATGACTTTTTAGGAGCCCAAATGTTCGTCCTATTGTGTTACTTGTTCTTATATGTGCTGTATTGTACTTCTGTTCAGATGAGGTGCTTGCATTCAAGATTGATGGCATTTCAAGGGGTATGCTCCATCCTGAGCAGCCAGTTTCTGTCTGCCAACAAGCCACTCATTTCCACGGGCAAGTTGCTACTATGCAAAATTAATGCATCATGTGGAAACCCAGGGAAGGTCACGTAGCAATGACTGGTTTGCATATCTGCATGGCATGTCTTCTGAATGTTCAGTGAGTAGTTTGTTTTCCGATTTCTAAACATTTGCTCCCTTTCACGGGGTGGTACTATGCGCACATGAGTACAATCTATTGCCCCTACAATGTTGGGGAAGCCAGCTATTGCAAAAAAAAACATATTTCACAGCAGCAACCTTGACTGCAGTAAATGGTAATTAACATGCTGATGTGCTGCAACAGTGCAGCCAAAACCACTTGCAAAATTGCACAGAAACTTGGCTGTGACATCCCTGCTGCCCTGGTACGATCCAGTTGCACAAAAGTGGAGCACAGCCAGTACTTTCACAAAAGGTGGAATTGCTGTGGTTTGTTGGTGCTTCCTTCCGGCTCCCCTTTTATTAGCTCCACAAAAACTAAATTGCATCATCATCCAGCTGGTGCAGCTGAATGATGTGTTCAGCTGACATGTTGAACAAATTTACCCTGGTGCAATATATACGCTCTTTATTTGGGCGTCTTCTTCTTTGTCTGGGAGGTGGGAGCTCAACCAGCACATTCTCTGCTGTTGCTTGCACAGGTTGCTCAGCATTGGCACGCTTACGACGAGCTAAAACGTACGCTACAGCAGCACTTGACATGGATGCTGAAAATGCACAGCCCACTGCTGTTGGTTGAAGCTGCACAAACTATTGGTTTGTGTACACTAGCAGTCGATGTTCATGTAGCACCTGCACAAAAAAGATAAACAATTGAAGTACAAAACCGGTATGTGCACATTAAAACACCTGTTGATATATTTGCGGCAACAGGTTAACTAAGTCATCACCTTTCAAAATGTAACGACATTGTGAGTGACACACCACACACACATGCAACAGCTCAATGCGGAAGCAACAACAAAACTCCATTACTCAACTGTGCAAACGTGATGCATCCCAGAAACCCAGCTTTACATATGGTGTCTCCCTTTTCACCATGCCGCAGTACTCTGGTAGAAGGAGGGACTGAGCCCCAGTCTGAGCTCCTAGCTACTGCTAATGAAGCCCCCGAGCTGCCAAGTACACTAATCTGTGGTTTAGTGAAGCCAACAGAAACAAGCTAGTGGAATAATTAAACAACTATGCTCACCCTAACAGCAGTTTCAACGTTGTATCCTGCCACCACAACAGATACAACGTTGAGGCTGCTTACTTTACTGGTTTGCCCACCCACCTGCACTGCGACCGGCTTTCTGTGGCACTCCTCCACAATACCAGCACCAAAATGGTACCGTATATGTGCGCCACTTTAGCGCACATTTAAAAGTGGAGGAGTGCCACAAGAATACCTGTCTTAAGTGGCAGGTAACGAATGTGGCTGTTTCTAGGTTGGTTTCTCACCCATCCTAGCAACTGCCACATATATTCCGAAAGTGGCACATTCATACCGACTTCTTCGGAAGAATGCTCAACCTTCAAAATAGGTTGTAAGTACCGAAAAGGTTGTTAACGCGTTTAATGGTTTAACGCGTTTAACTTTTCGGTACATAACATCCACTTGAGAATCGGGATATGGATGTACATGTTTGGGTCTCCATGACGATCGTCAGGTGGGTCGTTGCACGTGCCTAGCCCGTCCTTCTCTGGTCACAAGCTGCAGGAAATGGAAGCGGGTTACGGCTGCTCCAAAAAACTGAAGTTTCCATGTCCTGAAGGACAGGCGTGTCATGAGCAGTGAGACATTCGACAACAGAGAAAACTAAACCGTCATCAGTCTCTTATGATCTAGTCAATTGTGCAGGGAATACGATTTCACTTGTTTCTGTTGCTTAAGTATCTAGTCTATGTGTGAGCATGTCATCTGCACATTAACTTTGATGCACAAATGCAGGTTACCACAGCAACCTTTTTCTATAGAGAAACATCAACATGTACGTTATGCGGTCCCTGGATACTTGGCTGTGGAGGGACTGCCTGTGCCATTGTTCTCAACATCAGGCCATACCATAAGGCAATTAGGATAAAATGCCCTCATGAATTAACATGAATGCATTTTAAACAAATGTGCACGATTGACTAGCAAAACCATATGCATATGCAGGCCGTAAATTGGATCTGGTTCGGTGCAAAGTCACGCTTATTCCTGTCACATTTTATTTCCTGGTAAAAGAGTCATGTTCGTGGGAGGTTTGAACATAAAAGTAAAAACGCAGCATGACAACTGATAGCCAAGCTTGCCAGCGTTATGACAGGGTGTTGCTCTTTACAAGATGCACACGCCGTATTTAAATTGCACAGTCATCCTTGAGCGCTCTCTCCAGCAAATATGCTGAGCGTTTTGCGAAGAAGCACTGCTCGGAGACAGCCGTTTAGCTCACAAATCCATAGTAAATGAATGAGTGATTCCATTCACGTAGTGCCAAAACAAACCGAAATCGACTGTGGGCGCTGGAAATCTCTGCTCAGGTAATATTTAAGATGGACGAAAAAACAACGAAAGGAAATAAAAGGAAAGCCGAAACAAGGGTGTAACCAAGGAACACAAAGAGAGAGATAATTAATTAGCTGGGCCTTCATATTTTTCCAGTAATGGAAGGGGGATGGGTAATAAAATGGAGCTTGTCCTTACCTCTGCTGCTGAATGTCTTGGCGCATCTTCTTCCTGCCCTGATCCTCCTGTAAGATGGAACTCCAAGGAGTTTCTTCTATGCGGACTTCTGTTGCATGTCTGCACTTTTCTTACGAATATGTATATACCAATTTTGCTGGGACATCATTATGTCGTTTTAAAAAAAAACAGTTCCTGCTGCTAAAAAAAAAAATGATTTTGTGCACTGATCACATATTGATTCGTGGGGCAAGGCGTGCCCACAGCTATGTTTTGCCATGTCTTCGTTTCAGATGCTAATTGTTTAGTTATGCCAGTATAAAACCCATTACAATAAACCGACGGTGAATTAACCCTATGAGTGTCTTTGGTACGTCTTTGGGACCTTTTTGTACGCTCTGGCAGAACCCATTTTTAGTGATGTCATCAGAGGTCAAGGGTCGTGTGATGTCACTTCCACTGCCCCAGGCATTTTGGTGAAATGACATCGCCGTTGGAAAGAAATGTGTTTTTACAGCAGCGAAAACAATGTTTAGGACTTGATGACAGGATCGTGGAAAGAAGATAAAGGACCGTTCTATTCCATTTAATTTAGTGGAGCAGGCACGTGCTGAAAAGGAGTGACTGACAGCTTTTCTGTGTTTTGGTTCAGGTGGTAGGGATGGGTGTGTTTTTTTGAAAGACAGGACATGGACACGATTTTAAAGGGGAAACCAGCATTTTTTCCAGTGCTGGGTATTTTTACTCCAACATTGACATCGATCTACTAGTATAAAATGTTCTTTTTGCACTGCCTCTTTATCTGATCGAGTCTCAGAGGTTACCCATGATTGTGAAACTGCGAGTATAGCTTGCTTCTGTTGTCCTTCTAGAGGATGCCCATATGATACATACCTTAATTTATATAAGTGAACGCATAGCACGTATGTAAATACATCTTGCACTATACAAATGCTTTTCCCGCCTTTAATGGATAGTGTATTGGGTAAGCAGTGGGCCAGGCAACCTGTTGCACCAATAGCTTACTTTGGGGCCCACCAGCCTTGGGCCAGGTTGCACCAATAGGTTTAGCTGGGCCCCATTATCAATGGGCAATGCCCTTGGCCACTGTACTTATTTTACCAATTGGTTTCTTTAGGGCCGACTAGCCATGGCCTTTAGCCGTGACCACTGTACATTTTGCACAAATACATTCCTTTGGGCTCATGTCCCAATATGTTTCTTTTTGGCCCACTAGCTATGGCCTTTGGCCTTTGGCCAGTAGGTTTCTTTGGGGCGATCTAGTCATAACCTTTGGCCATGCACCAATAGGTTTCTTTGGGGCCCATTATCCATGGCCTTCGGAAGTGGCAAGTGTTGCAGCAAAAGGTTTCTTTGGGGCCAACCTGCCATGGCCTTTGGCCACTGTACTTGCTGCACCAATAGGTTTATTTGAGGGCCACTAGCCAGTGGCACAGAGACCCATTACCGCCTGACTTGTAGATGTGATTGCTGTAGTTGTAAATCCTCTTTTTTTGTCATTCTCCTCCGATTCCAACGGTATTCCCCTGATATTACCCCAATAACGGCATTGAACTACACATATAACAGCAACAAACTACCCATGCCTGCAGGATTCGCCCGGTATTCCGCTGATAATGCTTGAAAATCAAAATATCTTCGCCGTTTTCACAGGCACACACCTAGGGCCCCCTCCTCTTTCCATGCCCCCCCAACAGACCCAGCTGCTTTTTGCTTCGCTGGCCTTCTCACTTTACCTCCTATCACTCTATAGTTCATGTGATGCATTTCTTCTCTGAGGGAATCTTCCGGTGCATCCGTGGCAATTGCACAAGATTCCCCCAGTGTTCCCCTGAAAATCCAAAAATGGTGGAACTGTAACTGGCTCCCCTGACCACCAAAAAACTCTCAAATTTCACATGGTTCCCTCTTTCCCCATCCCCACCTATTGCCTGATGCGATTGCATCATTTTTCCTTTAAATAGCTTTTTGAGCACTTTTTGTTTTCGCATTCTTATGGTCTTACCCCGGTAATTGCTTGCATCAAGCAAAAGAAAATGGTGGATTTTCATTTCTGAAAAGCCTCTCTGCTGCAAAGCACCATTGGAGATATAGCACCCCCTTCCCCATTGAATAATTTTAAAAACTACTGGACGGATTTACCCCAAATCTGTCCCAGAAATCGAGTCCATACTTCGTGCCCAAGTTGTTCCTTATTTGGTCCAAATCCATCTGACACTTTTTGCGCGTCGGCTGACCAGAAATTTGACTTTTTCTCTATGGGGAAATTAATGGGAGTAGGCGGAAACAGTGTTTTTTGCTATCTTAATAACTTTTTCATTTGTAATGAAAAAGGAGCTTTTGCCATAGCAGCTCCGACAGCCTGGAATTGTTTGCTGTTGGACCTCAGGCTGGAGACTAAACTTGAGCTCTTCAAAAGAAAGCTTAAAACCTGGCTGTTTGATTAAGGTCCTTTCTCCTGCTTTGGTCTATAACTTCCCCAGACTGTTATCTTTTCCTATTTTTTGTCGTGTTATGTCTTATCCGCGCCATCATGCCTACGGGTTCATTGCTGAGCATTATAAATGTATTAAAGTAAAGTAAAAGTAATGAATCGTTCCCAAAATATCCAGACTGGGAGGACTGTGACATGCTTTTCTTTTGGAAAATGTCATCCAAATCGGTCCACCAAGTCAAAAGTTTATAGTAAAAGACTTTTCAGTTTTCCTATGGGTCATAGGTTTCACCTTAACTATGCATCACTGCCCTGTAATCTATATGAATATATTCAAGGAAAAACCTTGCATGAGCATTAAGGGGAGAACTTAATGCAACTAAACCCTGGATATTCAGCTAAAGCCACCTTAACTTCATGCCCCCTGTTGCGCAGACTATGACCATAATGATGACATTACAGATCAAACCACTGATGACATCACTAATAACATGTTGTATGAGAACACTGGTGCCATGACAAATCACATCACTGATGCCATCAATGGTGACAACATTAATTACATTGTAAATACCTGATTGCATCAATAATGTAACTAGACATAACATCATTTATAAGTTAGCTTATGAAAACTTTGATTACCTTAATAACATTTTAGGCCATGGACTTGGCCATGACAAACACTGTGGTCACTGGCCAGCACCAACGCCTATCGCTAGTGGTTGGTTTGTGTTAACAAATACCAATGTGGATGGTTAAAAGCCATGCCTAGTAGCCCATCACTGTTTTAAAATATACAGTGGGCAAAGTTGAAAGCTGTAGTCAGTGGTCATGGCTAAAGGCCATAGCTAGTGCCCATTAATATGTGAGAATATACAAGCCCTTGGCCACTGGTCAGTATTGTGCTAAAGTCCAAGGCTAGCGCCTGGTTAGTGTATATAATATACAGTGGCCACAGTTAAAGGCTATAGATAGAGGCTGGTAAGTTTTGTATAATACACAGTGGGCACGTCCGAAGTCCATCGCTTATGCAATGTTAGTATTTTAAAATATACAGGACACATGGCCAAAAGATCTACAAACTGCTCATGGTGAAAGACCATGGCTAGTGGCCCATTTATATGTTAGAATATATAGCGGACATAGTCAAACATTGTGGCCACTGGCCAGTATTATGCTAAAGTCCATGGCTAGTGCCTGTTCAGTGTATATAATATACAGTGGACACTTTTGAAAGCTGCATCCACTGGTAAAGGCCAAAATCTATGGTTGGTAGCTTGTTCGTGTTTTAAAATATTCAGTGCACATGAGTGAAGGCTGTGCCCACTGTCCATAACTGAAGGCCATGACTAGTACCCATTCATGTGGTAAAATGTATTTGGCTGTGCACAATGACCCTGGCTGATGCCCATGCTTAATGAGCATTTACTGTTGTAATGTAATTAGTGATGTCATCAGTGATGCGATCTGTGATGTCATCATTGTGGTCATAGGGCCTCATTACGACCATGTCGGCCGGGAACAATGGTGCCGGTAAGCCTACCAGCACTGTTATTACCGGGCCAGCATAGTACGACACTGCGGGCGGGTGCCGTCCCACCCGCCAGGGTCAGACCTGGCGGGCAGAACAGCACCTGCACGCAGAGTTTCATGGAAGTACCGGCACCATTATTAACGGCCATGGTTGGGAGGCCACCAAAGGTGAGGGGCGCCTCAGCTGGACGTACTCCTTGTGGCGGGCATGGTCAGGGACGTGGCCGGGGTGACCATGGAGTAGGGGGATTCCAGGGTGTCCAGGGTGGCTGCAGAGGGGGAAGAGGCAGGGGTGCGCCAGTTTAGGACGATGTTGTGCCACATGTTGGTGCAGTCATGCCACCACCTCCTGCGGCTCCGGGAGATGCAGTTCTTGCATCTGGCACTGGCGCCCGTGTGACCCGGGAGTCCGTTTCATCGACTGCCACGGGCCCAAGGGTAGTGGTAGCTGCAGGTGCAGCTGTGGACACCACCACCCAGGCTTGCCAGCGCAGGCTGCGTTGGCACTTGAAGGGTCCATGGAAGATTTCCTGCAGGTCAGGAGGAACACTGTAGGTGCACGCAGGGCTTCCCTGACCGAGACACGTGTCCCTGGGGCAGTAATGTCATCTGCTGCCCCGACTAGCCAGGTGTTGGCAAGTGCAAGGGCAGATGCAGCCAACAACAGCCCGGTTGTGAGTCTAGTAACCAGGACAGTCGCGGTCAATGACCCTGGCACAGAAGATGTTGCTGTGCAGGGTCCATTCCAGGGCACCCAGCAGCCACTGACGCAAGTCAGGCCTTCGGTCGTCCTGCCACTCCCTTGGTTCAATCCACCAGTGCCACTGGCCATACCACTATCCAAGAGGAGGAAGGTTGCATCTGCAGCACAGGCTGGGACCCCAGACACAGCCACGGCCTCGTGCACGTCAAGGAAGAAGCCTTTCTGTGCGCAGGAACTGGACTCCCTTGTGGACTACATGCGGGGCCACAGACGTGACATGCTAGTGGGGCCAAATTGTCAAACTACGGCTGCCCATCGGAATACCCACTGGAAGCATGTCGCGGATAATGTGAGTGCATTCGGCCATGAGGTGCGCACGGGTGCCGAGTGCAAGAAGTGTTGGGATGACCTCAAACGCAGCGCTAAAGCCAAGTGTGCCTCTAATTACAGCATGACTCTGATGACTGGCAGTGGACCACCACCTGAGGAGGATGACCTCACTCCGCACGAGTCACTCGTTGCGGAGTTCATACCAGCAGAATCGGTCGAAGGAGTGGGAGAGATGCAGGACTTTGATGCCCCGTCCTGTGAGTGTTGTTGCGTGTACGTCCAGCCCATGTGTGGTTTGGCTGTGTGATGTGTTGTGCTTGACTGCCACTACATGCTATGTGTACATGGTTCTCATGTGCTAGTCATGCAATGCTTCACTCATGCGTGCTTGCTGTGCAGGATGGTGGACATGTAGAGCAGACAGGGACTGTCCTCATCACCATACTTGCACCCTACTCACATGCTAGTCACCCAGATGCCCCTCTGGTCCATGTTCCAGCTCACTGGCCCTTCTGCATGTAGCCAGGGGTGTCTTTCCTCTCAGCACTGGGACAATGTCATTGCATGACTGACGTGCATGTGTTCTCTGCCTGCATGCGGGTACTCCACGTAGGCATGCCCTCTTGCCCCTCCACCCCCCTGCACCTCAATTACACCATTGCACTGGTGTGCATCATTTTAGCTTACTGCACTGGCCTGTTCATGCCTCCTGTGTACATGCTAACTTCCACCAGGCAACCTGTCAGACACTTGCATTGGGGTACATCCTCTGTCCTTCATCCAGGGTGTCTCACTTGGACTGTGCAGATGGCAATTGCTCCGCAGGGACATGAGTGCCCATCCATGATCCATGTGCATTCAATGCATACCTCTATGTGTCCTTGACTGGATGATGATTGTAGTATGTCTCCAGGATGATCAACATTTCATGTCATTTCTTCAGCCATCCCATGCCATCTCTGCCCCAGTCCTGCATCACACACATGTTTAGGGTGTCACAGTCTGTGTGGGGCACAGTCCTCCCCCAGTTTAAGGCCCACTGACTCTGTCCAACTGGTGGAGTGGCTTTTGCACACATCACACATGGGTGTACTACTGAGGGTTCGTCATGTGTCCTGCTTACTGTCCCATCATCATCTGCTGTGTTGTCAGTTGACTCAGATGATGCCATTGATGCTAGTCAACACTGTCTGCCAATACACAGGTCTCTGGTCACCCTTTTGCTACCATACAAGGCATCCCTGCATTTTCACTCAGGGGTGGGGGGGGGGGGTTTGCTTGTAGCCATGCAACCCATTGCATGCACTTTGCACGTGATGCCTGAACTTGCCCTTGCACTGCCTTCACGTTTTTTGATAAACATCATGAATTTCTTGTTCATGTAGATAGTGAGTAACGTACACATGTTCTGCACTGCATCAACCCACTTCTGAGCCGTGTAACAATGTTCTACATGCATACTCACTGATGCAATGTCAAATTGACCAGGCATGCATGGCAGGTTCTCTTTTGTGTGTGACATGTATGTTGGCTGTCTGTGTGATGTCCATGTGTGTGTGTGTGTGTTATGTGCTTCTAACATGTGTACTAAGGTTTTTTTCTCTCCACTTTTCAGATGATGACGCAATGGAGCCAGAGGATGGTGTTGTCATGCCAGGCACAAGTGTGTTATCACAACCGCAACCTGGCACAAGTGGGGGTCGTGGGGTGGTAGACCACGAGATCCCACATGTGCTACAGACCATCTTGTCTTTGGCTGGCAATGAGTCAAGCCCAAATGACCACTCTGACAGCCATGCCGAGTTGGATGTGCATCAGGTCCATACGTCAGGGGTGAGAGTTTCTGATGTGGGAACTCCTCTGTCCGCGACAGCTGCACTGAGGGGCCAGACAGTGGTGGGACCTCCGCCTGTGGTGGATTGGGATGCAGGGTCACCCTCCACACCAGTCGCTGATGTGCCTGGGGCATCACGTAGACGGGGGCATGTAGTCGTGAAACCGCGGGCGGTGCCAACCAAACGAGGACGGCCAGTCCTTTGGTCCCGCAGGTGTCAGGCCCAGCGACGCGGTGGCCGCGCGCCACTGAGGTATACTGAGTGGGAGCAAGACATGACTGCCAATTCAGAACGGCAGGGGGCAGCACTTGATACCATCGCTGTGAGCATGGAACGTGTGGCCCAATCCATGCTCCCCCCTGCTAGGCAGGTGCTTCTCCAGCGGCAGGTGGCGCAGTCCACAGCCCGCTCGCTCAGGCTGGGCATGGTGGCCTCAGACAGGGCACGCCAGGCTGAAATGTTTCTGCGTCAAGCAATTGCTGCTCACGCAGAAGCATACAAGAAGGCCATGGAGGGTGAGTATGCTTCCCTCAGATCCACTCTGGGTGCCCTCTTGATGTCCCAGAGGGTGCGCTCAGAGGAGAGGTTTGAGCAGCTTGAGCATACCATCTCGGCTGAGCTACGTGCTTGCTGGGAAATGCATCAGTTGTCCAGCCAGACCACACAGGAAGAACTCTGTGTTACACGTGTTACCTTGCAAGAGGAAGCATGTGTATCATTGGAGGTTCTGCATGCAGACCTGCGAGTCATTGCCGCACAGAACCAGGCTCACCCATCCGGCAGACTTGCTGCCAACGAGGGGCAAGCTGGGCCTAGGCATGGTCAGGCTCCTGGCCCACGTCCTCCTTTTCAGGATGAGGCAGACTCGGACGACGACATATCTCCCACATAGGTCGGGCTGTGCATTCGTTGAGCCCAAGGAGTTTATTGTTTTTGGTCTCAACATCATCACATGTGGGTGTTGAGGTGCACCCTGTACCTCCTCACTCCTGGGTGCCTCCCCCACTGGGTCGTATGTGGCCATTTTTTATTTTTGCTTTTAGTTTAGTTAGTTAATATTGACTATTTGATAGTTATTTAAATTAGGTTATGTAGGTTGTTCATTGTTAGTTTAATTAGTTAATATAGTTTAATATTGTTTGTCTATTGTGCATTCATTTGACGGTGTGGTCCTTTGTGGCTTTTGAAAGCATCCACTGTCTGTTCCAGCTGGGCCCTTCAAGCCTGTCTCGTGTATGTGTTTGCAGTTTGGGATCCTGACTCACATAGACCACTCCTGCTTCCCTTATCCATGGGCTCGCTAGGATGTTTCATTGTTACAAAATATTACACAAGGGCTTTGGACTTTCCTCATAACTGTGGACTGTCTGCTGCTGTACTACTTTTGTTAACATCCCTAGTGGGGATTGGTTGCGTTTTATCCACCACATGTCTGTGATCAATTTGGGTGAGTACGTGATTAATGTCTCCATTAATTGATGTGGATTGTGATGTATGTTATTTTCTTGCCTGTATATGCGCTTGATGCACTTCATGCTGTAGACAGTAGTCTGCACCCTTGGCCTGTCAAAGTGACACTGATGGTGGGAGGAGTTTGGATGTAGGTCTGTGACCTGGACCAGTGACAACCAGCATGAAGACACACACACATGGAACTTTCCTGCCTTATTAATTTATTTTATGCCCTTTCTGCAGGAAGATGAGCCTCCAGACTATCTTTGCCAACAGACACAGGGACCAGTAATCCAGGAAACTGGCCACGTTTCGTGGTGCAGACGCGTGGATGTGTGCGCAAGCAGAAGCACAGGGCTTGTGCGAAGACATCCGACAGAAGCAGACATGTTTCCAGGAGCTCCAGGCAAGGTGAGCAGCACAAGGGCCCACACCGCAGCCAACCTTCCACCAGGCCACATGCACATGCATGCTAAGTAGCACCAGTGCCAGGGAGCTTTGCCAGGTATTGTTGGAGAAGCACACAGTACAGCTGACATGCATTGAGGGCCAAATGCCAAGTGGCTTTACAAGTTGTCAGGAGCACACGCAGGGGCCATCAGACATATCCTGGAGTACCCCCTGCTCCATTGAAGCAGAGTCATTAGGGTAGTAGCGTTCCTAGCCAGATACTGATACAGCGCACAGGGACACCCACGAGGCACAGACTCATGGGCAGTGCATGTCATTTGCATGTGCAAATTGCCAGTTGCACTACCTATTGAAATCTGTGGCTGCCAGAACACAACTTGTACTGAAGTTGCACCTTGCTATACACGTCTAGCAGCTCACCCAGGGACCATTGTATTATGTGTGATTCTTGACCCATTGGTCTTCCATTTCCTGCACGGCCACATGGGCCTGCCTTACTGCATTGACAGTGTATGAACCATCGGTGGGCCAAGCTAAAGTATGGGTACAAAGCAGCAGACAGGGGTGTTTGTTTGTGGAGAAGTCACTTACTTTGGGGCATGGATGGGGTTGTGTGTGTTGTAAACACACATTCAGATTAGTAACTCACGCTCTCTTTGCAGCATTGAAGTGCTCCTGTTACCGGACCTGAGAGTGCGGAGGCAGGAGGCCACACTCACCCCAGAGATAAGTCTCTTTTTGGCTTGATTTTGACCAATTTGGTACAATGTTCATGATGAACATGTTATCTCCAATTGAGTATGTGTTTTTGTGAATAGTTGTATTTTGCCCACTTTCCCTTGCAAATCCACATCCCCTCTCCTGCCCCATTTTCCGGTTATCCTGAATACCAGTCCCTTTCCATGCAACATATCCCTGACCCTCCTTCCCCGCCGGGGCTCAGAGGCCTGTGTAAGTTTGACCTTGCAGGCACCCAGACCACTGAAGGGGTGGTTGGTTCGTGCCACTCCTGCGCCTGGACACCGGAGCTGTGACACTACCCATAAGTTGTTGCATCCTCATTGTGTGTTATGTACCGTAAATGCTACCCATCCTGTTGGACCATTGTTCAACTGTGCTACCTTGGTTGTTCTATCATTGTGCTTGTACATGTGCTTTGACATTTCCTGCTACTTCAAATCATCTACTGGAGACTTTTCCAGGTTTTTTTGTGCCTACGGCCTTTTTCCCTGGTTTGTGGGTTTGCCTACTTGGAGTTCTCTGGGATTTGGTATTTTTACCAGTCAAGGTGGCCTCTGGGGGGTCTGGACCCTATTTACACGCAAGCTGGAACATGGAGACCAAGGGGTGATCCTATAGCCAGGTAGACTTGAAGGAAGAAGGCTACATACCCCAGAGACAGTTGTTCTGAAGGTCACAATGAGTGTAAGGGAGGGCCTTTTATTGGTGGACAGTTGGCTTGGGCTACAGTGTTCTGGGCACTCTGACATTGTAATTGTGGGGTACTATGTACATGATGTGTTGTGCTGGTCAATGCCTGTTCCTGTGTTGTCTTTACTTTTCAGGTGTCAGGGGATTGGTGTGGTTTGACATGCTGGGGTGTTCACATGGCCAATGTTCACATGTGATGTGTACAGGACACTGAGGGTCACTTGATTTCACATGCATTTATTTAGTGCATGCCTCTAATGACACACACAGTTGCACAATGATCCACCACACGTCCAACCACCCTTCCATGGCCACAGTTGCACACAGATTGCATTCTCAGGCCCGCTGTGTCCA
This sequence comes from Ambystoma mexicanum, assembly GCF_040938575.1. Classification (NCBI taxonomy): domain Eukaryota; kingdom Metazoa; phylum Chordata; class Amphibia; order Caudata; family Ambystomatidae; genus Ambystoma; species Ambystoma mexicanum. The sequence goes on from NC_090928.1 coordinate 63,410,355, forward strand.
TGCAACACATGATCTATTACCATTTGGGTATCCTGTACATGCGTCATTTGGTTATGGATTTGATTAGTCTTTTTCATGTGATGCTCAAGGTGTATCTGCAACACAATGGCTGCTCAAAGTGCTGTGTGCTGAGCAGTGTGTTGCAGGAGACACACATAGCACACAGGTTTGGGAGTCAGGATTTTGCCATGCCCCATGTGCATGTGAACGGGCATTTAGTGTTGTGTTCATGCTACAACTGGTGGAAAGCATTTGTGTCTGACTTTGTATGTGTGGTGGGTTGTTGGTCAGTCATTTCATCTGATTCCATGTCAGGCATCATTGTCTCGTGCCAGTTTTCATTTATTGCATGTCACTTCGTATCTTATTGGTCATGTGTTGGCCTTTTGCTATTGCATGCCTTGCCATGGTGTGGCGGACAAGGATGATGTGGTTTGGGAGGGTTTGGGTGACATACCAGGGATTGTGAGGGCCTGTTTTGCAGGGGGGGTGTGATACACACCTTGCATGTGTTCGTTTTGGTCACACAGGATTGGTTATGTTTAAGTAGCTAGGGATGCACACAATGTAGCACTTCCGTGGCAACATTCTCCGGGTGGTAAGGTTGTGACAGTTGACTGTCTCTTTGTCATCATCGATTGTCACCTGGTATGTGCCAGGACTGTGTGCACTCCGCAGGGGTGGGAGTTTAGGTGAAGAATGTGGCCACAAGCTGGGTCCGGGCTGCCTCGCCACATGCCCTGTCCCCTCCCATGGGCAGCGCCTGTGCCTATGGTTGGGGATGTGGGGGCACCACCATGTCCACCGGTACCTCCCTTCGTGTTGCAACATTGTGCAGGACACATGCTGCCACAATGATCCTGCACACTACTGGGGGTGCATATAGTAGCTGCCCACCAGAGCGGTCAAGGGAGCGGAAGCGTGACTTGAGCACTCTGAATATGTGCTCCACTATGCCCCTGGTTGCAATATGGGCATCATTGTATCTTACCTGGGGTGTTATGGTGGGGTTCCGGATTGGCATCTTCATGTGGTTGCGCAGAGGGATGGCACTGTCCCCTGGGGAGGTGATAATAGTTGAGATCATTAGGGTTTGGGTATTTGTCTGTGTGTGACATTCATGCATGTGCACAGGCATTTGTATTCACCTAGGAGCCATGTGTCACCATGCTGCCCAGCTTCCAGGGCCCGGCTCAGGGCAGACATTCTGTATATGAAACTGTCATGGGTGGAGCCAGGGTAGTTTGCATAGACAGAGGTGATGATTCCTTTGGCATCGCATACAACCTGCACGTTGATGGAATGCCAGTGCTTGTGGTTTAGATAGATGTGCTCAGTGGCCCTAGGTGGACGTAGGGCCACTTGGGTGCAATCTATGGCACCGAGTACTTTGGGGAAGTGTGCCACCCTGTAAAAGTCCAGGACCACGGGCTGCCTGTCTGCGGATGTTCTGGGCATGTATATGTGCCTGCGGACTGAGGGACGTGCAGTGATGATTGCCAACACCTGGTGTAGGCAGCGTGACTGTGTGGCCTGTGAGACCCCCCCCACTATGGCATTTGTCTGCTGAAATGACCCAGTGGCCAAAAAATGCAGGACATTGAGCACCTTCTCCAAAGGGCTCAATGCTTGGGAGCACAGGGTGGGGGATGTAAGGTCATCTTCCCACTCCCTGACGAGGTCTAGGATGATATGAGGTGGAAACCTATACCTGCCATAGATGTGGTCGTCAGGCATCCCAATAAGGCTGGTCTGGGAAAAAAATGCAGGCCTGGCTATTTTCCTCCTCCTGCGGTGTCCCACGATCAGTGCTGCGACAAATGGGGCATTCATCGTAGCTGTATATACGTGTTTCTTGTTTGCGCGCACTTTTATACTGTGCGTGGGGACGCTTCCAACCGCCTTCGTGTGGCGGACGAGTTGATGCCTATGCACGTCTTTTACCGTGCGCGGGTTTCCCATATTTGGATCCATGAATACGGGTTGTTGGCGTGCATGTTGGCGTTCCGTGTATTTCCCTGCAGTACTTCCCCAGTTACGCCTTCTTTTTCACACGTTGTTCCCCATTGCGCGTGTTATGCCCAGTGTCCCACCCCCTTTTTGGCGTTCGGGATGTTGCAATGACGTGTGCGCCTGTGTGCGCCATGCACGGGTTTGGCGCACATCCCGAGGAAAAACACGCGCAGGGACTTCCATGAATCGCATGCGTGCGCATGCGCCTGTTTTTTCATGCTTGCGCCAGCATGCGCCAAGATTTTCGGCGCATGTTTGTTCCATGAATCGGCCCCAAAATGTGCATCATTTTTTTTTTCTTTCTCTGGATTCCCTCATTCATAAAGGACTACATTATTGAATATTATTTATATAACTGACTTATTCAATTAACAAGTACTAATCACTAATGCTAACTCATTAACACTATAATGTAGTACCATGTACAAAGTGAGGTGAAAATACATATTTTGAAATTCGTTTTTTTAAACGTGCATTTTTCTCTCTTCTTTTCTCTTGTTGTGATGAATGCAGAAGGCAGAAAGGCAGCAGGAAATCGAAAAAGATACAGTTATTATAATCTGAAGCTACCATTGTTTGGGACATGAGGGTGTTAACAGAATACATTTTCTGCTAATATGATTGGAAGGAAGTGTATCTGCAGTTATGCCACGTAAGCAGAATGGGATGGGACAGAGTTTTGCTGTGGAAAGAATGACAGAGAGAAAATCAGATCGCTTTTCCTGGGCTCCAGAGACAGATGATCTTGGTTTCTTAACATTGGCTTGAGAACCCTATGTTCTCGCCACACACACTTTAGACACCGAGATTATGAAGGCAACCCCTGCCAACCGGGCCGCTCTTCTGTAGGAAATCGCCTGGGGGAGAAAACCACAAATCTTTTGGTAAGCAGCCAAGTTCGAAGTGAGGTTATTTTTATGCGATTGCTTGGTGAATGTGTTCTAAAAATGCTAGGCAGTTAGGATAGCAAAGCAAAAGAAATCCCATGCATTTAATTTGTCATATAATAATGTTGCAAAGTGAATGTTGCTCTGTTTTTGTACTGTTTCTTTTCTTGTTTTTTTATTACAGAGAACAACACAATGTAATTGGTAAGAGGTTATTTTGAATTGCAATTGTTTCTAATACACACAATATAAAAGCAGAACGTGTAGAGAGTCTTTGTTTTTCTCTTTTCTTGGTGCCTTTGAGTTAATATTTTATGACACGGGGAAGATTTTTAAGCAGTACATTTGTCATGTTTCCCATGCAGATGGAATCATAGAATTACCGGTGATAAATAGATGTATGCGTGTGTTCACACAGTGCATGGTGTCTGGGTGAAATCTAATATAAAATATAGATTACTGTGGGTCTATGAACCAGTAATGAATCAGTAATGAGGCCTATACAAGCATAGTTCACTAATGTAGATAAATCAGTGATAACACCACAGGCTAGTGATGACGCTCTATGTGAAATTGTGGTGTTTCTGAATGTAGGTCCAAGGCTCTCTATAGATCACAAATTGTCGAAATGTACATTGTAATGCAGATGCAAAACTCTGAAATTATGAATGCTTTGACACAGGCAGTGCAAATGTGCAGTGCCACAGTTAAGTGGAATGCATTGTGCCTGCAGACATTGACTGATCTATTGAAAGTGCAGGAAAATGAGTACTCCCTATTGACCGCCAGCATGGCTGTGCCAGCTTTGCCAGAAGAGAACACAGCAGTGAAATCGTTCAGTACCCCTACCACCTCTACCAGCAACGAAGCGCATGAGGTTGCAATGCCAAGTCGGCCACAGAGAGAATGTAGGCCTACGCTTGCTAACAAAGAGCAGTAACTAAAACGTATTTTGAAATGTTTTTGCAATGGTTGGTTATTTATTTGAATTAAACACATTGCTGTTGTTTAAGCAGTGGAGAAGAGGTTATTGATGAGAAAAAGTACTCATTACCAGACTTGATCATTGAACATGTTGACGCATCACCATTCAACATTGATGAAAAATGCCCAAGTTGTAAGCAAAAGGACAATTTCCTGTTGGTTCATCGCCGATAATGTACACTTTACATAAAGCAGTTAAGAACACCAATGTGCATGGTTAAACTTTTATTGAACAAACTTTGATTTGTTAACATTTGTCAATAAACTTTCAGAGTCCATGGCAGCAACGTGTGGTGTCCAATTTTTGCACACGTTGCACAATCATACATTACATTTCTGTTCTCATAATTATGTTGAAACTTTGCAATGCCCACCGCCCAGTGGTGTCACATGAAAATATTGGCAATGACATCACTACACAATTTACGGCCTTCGTCTTCATACTCGTCATTGTGTATGGCGACCTCCTCCTCATCCTCCTCCTCCTCTGATATTGCATCCACCGGGTCCGGCAACCAGTATCGAATGGCAAAATTATGCAGCATGCAGCAAAGCACTTCAATTTTGCAAACTTTGTCCGGATCCTACATGAGATCCCCTCCAGACACATGCAAGCATTTGAAATGACTTTTTAGGAGCCCAAATGTTCGTCCTATTGTGTTACTTGTCCTTATATGTGCTCTATTGTACTTCTATTCAGATGAGGGGCTTGCATTCAATATTGGTGGCATTTCAAGGGGTATGCTCCATCCTGAGCAGCCAGTTTCTGTCTGCCAACAAGCCACTCATTTCCACGGGCAAGTTGCTACTATGCAAAATTAATGCATCATGTGGAAACCCAGGGAAGGTCACGTAGCAATGACTGGGTTGCATATCTGCATGGCATGTCTTCTGAATGTTCAGTGAGTAGTTTGTTTTCCGATTTCTAAACATTTGCTCCCTTTCACGGGGTGGTACTATGCGCACATGAGTACAATCTATTGCCCCTACAATGTTGGGGAAGCCAGCTATTGCAAAAAAACATATTTCACAGCAGCAACCTTGACTGCAGTAAATGGTAATTAACATGCTGGTGTGCTGCAACAGTGCAGCCAAAACCACTTGCAAAATTGCACAGAAACTTGGCTGTGACATCCCTGCTGCCCTGGTACGATCCAGTTGCACAAAAGTGGAGCACAGCCAGTACTTTCACAAAAGGTGGAATTGCTGTGGTTTGTTGGTGCTTCCTTCCGGCTCCCCTTTTATTAGCTCCACAAAAACTAAATTGCATCAGCATCCAGCTGGTACAGCTGAATGATGTGTTCAGCTGACATGTTGAACAAATTTACCCTGGTGCAATATACACGCTCTTTATTTGGGCGTCTTCTTCTTTGTCTGGGAGGTGGGAGCTCAGCCAGCACATTCTCTGCTGTTGCTTGCACAGGTTGCTCAGCATTGGCGCGCTTTCGACGAGCTAAAACGTACGCTACAGCAACACTTGACATGGATGCTGAAAATGCACAGCCCACTGCTGTTGGTTGAAGCTGCACAAACTATTGGTTTGTGTACACTAGCAGTCGATGTTTATGTAGCACCTGCACAGAAAAGATAAACAATTGAAGTACAAAACCGGTATGTGCACATTAAAAAACCTGTTGATATATTTGCGGCAACAGGTTAACTAAGTCATCACCTTTCAAAATGTAACGACATTGTGAGTGACACACCACACACACATGCAACAGCTCAATGTGGAAGCAACAACAAAACTCCATTACTCAACTGTGCAAACGTGGTGCATCCCAGAAACCCAGCTTTACATATGGTGTCTCCCTTTTCACCATGCCGCAGTACTCTGGTAGAAGGAGGGACTGAGCCCCAGTCTGAGCTCCTAGCTACTGCTAATGACGCCCCCAACCCGAGCTGCCAAGTACACTCATCTGTGGTTTAGTGAAGCCAACAGAAACAAGCTAGCGGAATAATTAAACAACTATGCTCACTCTAACAGCAGTTTCAACGTTGTATCCTGCCACGACAACAGATACAACGTTGAGGCTGCTTACTTTACTGGTTTGCCCACCCACCTGCACTGCGACCGGCTTTCTGTGGCACTCCTCCACAATACCAGCACCAAAATGGTACCGTATATGTGCGCCACTTTAGCGCACATTTAAAAGTGGAGGAGTGCCACAAGAGTACCTGTCTTAAGTGGCAGGTAACGAATGTGGCAGTTTCTAGGTTGGTTTCTCACCCATCCTAGCAACTGCCACATATATTCCGAAAGTGGCACATTCATACCGACTTCGGAAGAATGCTCAACCTTCAAAATAGGTTGTAAGTACCGAAAAGGTTGTTAACGCGTTTAATGGTTTAACGCGTTTAACTTTTCGGTACATAACATCCACTTGAGAATCGGGATATGGATGTACATGTTTGGGTCTCCATGACGATCGTCAGGTGGGTCGTTGCACGTGCCTAGCCCGTCCTTCTCTGGTCACAAGCTGCAGGAAATGGAAGCGGGTTACGGCTGCTCCAAAAAACTGAAGTTTCCATGTCCTGAAGGACAGGCGTGTCATGAGCAGTGAGACATTCGACAACAGAGAAAACTAAACCGTCATCAGTCTCTTATGATCTAGTCAATTGTGCAGGGAATACGATTTCACTTGTTTCTGTTGCTTAAGTATCTAGTCTATGTGTGAGCATGGCATCTGCACATTAACTTTGATGCACAAATGCAGGTTACCACAGCAACCTTTTTCTATAGAGAAACATCAACATGTACGTTATGCGGTCCCTGGATACTTGGCTGTGGAGGGACTGCCTGTGCCATTGTTCTCAACATCAGGCCATACCATAAGGCAATTAGGATAAAATGCCCTCATGAATTAACATGAATGCATTTTAAACAAATGTGCACGATTGACTAGCAAAACCATATGCATATGCAGGCCGTAAATTGGATCTGGTTCGGTGCAAAGTCACGCTTATTCCTGTCACATTTTATTTCCTGGTAAAAGAGTCATGTTCGTGGGAGGTTTGAACATAAAAGTAAAAACGAAGCATGACAACTGATAGCCAAGCTTGCCAGCGTTATGACAGGGTGTTGCTCTTTACAAGATGCACACGCCGTATTTAAATTGCACTGTCATCCTTGAGCGCTCTCTCCAGCAAATATGCTGAGCGTTTTGCGAAGAAGCACTGCTCGGAGACAGCCGTTTAGCTCACAAATCCATAGTAAATGAATGAGTGATTCCATTCACGTAGTGCCAAAACAAACCGAAATCGACTGTGGGCGCTGGAAATCTCTGCTCAGGTAATATTTAAGATGGACGAAAAAACAACGAAAGGAAATAAAAGGAAAGCCGAAACAAGGGTGTAACCAAGGAACACAAAGAGAGAGATAATTAATTAGCTGGGCCTTCATATTTTTCCAGTAATGGAAGGGGGATGGGTAATAAAATGGAGCTTGTTCTTACCTCTGCTGCTGAATGTCTTGGCGCATCTTCTTCCTGCCCTGATCCTCCTGTAAGATGGAACTCCAAGGAGTTTCTTCTATGCGGACTTCTGTTGCATGTCTGCACTTTTCTTACGAATATGTATATACCAATTTTGCTGGGACATCATTATGTCGTTTTAAAAAAAAACAGTTCCTGCTGTGCACTGATCACATATTGATTCGTGGGGCAAGGCGTGCCCACAGCTATGTTTTGCCATGTCTTCGTTTCAGATGCTAATTGTTTAGTTATGCCAGTATAAAACCCATTACAATAAACCGACGGTGAATTAACCCTATGAGTGTCTTTGGTACGTCTTTGGGACCTTTTTGTACGCTCTGGCAGAACCCATTTTTAGTGATGTCATCAGAGGTCAAGGGTCGTGTGATGTCACTTCCACTGCCCCAGGCATTTTGGTGAAATGACATTGCCGTTGGAAAGAAATGTGTTTTTACAGCAGCGAAAACAATGTTTAGGACTTGATGACAGGATCGTGGAAAGAAGATAAAGGACCGTTCTATTCCATTTAATTTAGTGGAGCAGGCACGTGCTGAAAAGGAGTGACTGACAGCTTTTCTGTGTTTTGGTTCAGGTGGTAGGGATGGGTGTGTTTTTTTGAAAGACATGACATGGACACGATTTTAAAAGGGAAACCAGCATTTTTTCCAGTGCTGGGTATTTTTACTCCAACATTGACATCGATCTACTAGTATAAAATGTTCTTTTTGCACTGCCTCTTTATCTGATCGAGTCTCAGAGGTTACCCATGATTGTGAAACTGCGAGTATAGCTTGCTTCTGTTGTCCTTCTAGAGGATGCCCATATGATACATACCTTAATTTATATAAGTGAACGCATAGCACGTATGTAAATACATCTTGCACTATACAAATGCTTTTCCCGCCTTTAATGGATAGTGTATTGGGTAAGCAGTGGGCCAGGCTACCTGTTGCACCAATAGCTTACTTTGGGGCCCACCAGCCTTGGGCCAGGTTGCACCAATAGGTTTAGCTGGGCCCCATTATCAATGGGCAATGCCCTTGGCCACTGTACTTATTTTACCAATTGGTTTCTTTAGGGCCGACTAGCCATGGCCTTTAGCCGTGACCACTGTACATTTTGCACAAATACATTCCTTTGGGCTCATGTCCCAATATGTTTCTTTTTGGCCCACTAGCTATGGCCTTCGGCCATAGCCAGTGGCCGCAGCCGTACATGTTGCACCAGTAGGTTTCTTTGGGGCGATCTAGTCATAACCTTTGGCCATGCACCAATAGGTTTCTTTGGGGCCCATTATCCATGGCCTTCGGAAGTGGCAAGTGTTGCAGCAAAAGGTTTCTTTGGGGCCAACCTGCCATGGCCTTTGGCCACTGTACTTGCTGCACCAATAGGTTTATTTGAGGGCCACTAGCCAGTGGCACAGAGACCCATTACCGCCTGACTTGTAGATGTGATTGCTGTAGTTGTAAATCCTCTTTTTTTGTCATTCTCCTCCGATTCCAACGGTATTCCCCTGATATTACCCTAATAACGGCATTGAACTACACATATAACAGCAACAAACTACCCATGCCTGCAGGATTCGCCCGGTATTCCGCTGATAATGCTTGAAAATCAAAATATCTTCGCCGTTTTCACAGGCACACACCTAAGGCCCCCTCCTCTTTCCATGCGCCCCCAACAGACCCAGCTGCTTTTTCCTTCGCTGGCCTTCTCACTTTACCTCCTATCACTCTATACTTCATGTGATGCATTTCTTCTCTGAGGGAATCTTCCGGTGCATCCGTGGCAATTGCACAAGATTCCCCCAGTGTTCCCCTGAAAATCCAAAAATGGTGGAACTGTAACTGGCTCCCCTGACCACCAAAAAACTCTCAAATTTCACATGGTTCCCTCTTTCCCCATCCCCACCTATTGCCTGATGCGATTGCATCATTTTTCCTTTAAATAGCTTTTTGAGCACTTTTTGTTTTCGCATTCTTATGGTCTTACCCCGGTAATCGCTTGCATCAAGCAAAAGAAAATGGTGGATTTTCATTTCTGAAAAGCCTCTCTGCTGCAAAGCACCATTGGAGATATAGCACCCCTTCCCCATTGAATAATTTTAAAAACTACTGGACGGATTTACCCCAAATCTGTCCCAGAAATCGAGTCCATACTTCGTGCCCAAGTTGTTCCTTATTTGGTCCAAATCCATCTGGCACTTTTGCGCGTCGGCTGACCAGAAATTTGACTTTTTCTCTATGGGGAAATTAATGGGAGTAGGCGGAAACAGTGTTTTTTGCTATCTTAATAACTTTTTCATTTGTAATGAAAAAGGAGCTTTTGCCATAGCAGCTCCGACAGCCTGGAATTGTTTGCTGTTGGACCTCAGGCTGGAGACTAAACTTGAGCTCTTCAAAAGAAAGCTTAAAACCTGGCTGTTTGATTAAGGTCCTTTCTCCTGCTTTGGTCTATAACTTCCCCAGACTGTTATCTTTTCCTATTTTTTGTCGTGTTATGTCTTATCCGCGCCATCATGCCTACGGGTTCATTGCTGAGCATTATAAATGTATTAAAGTAAAGTAAAAGTAATGAATCGTTCCCAAAATATCCAGACTGGGAGGACTGTGACATGCTTTTCTTTTGGAAAATGTCATCCAAATCGGTCCACCAAGTCAAAAGTTTATAGTAAAAGACTTTTCAGTTTTCCTATGGGTCATAGGTTTCACCTTAACTATGCATCACTGCACTATAATCTATATGAATATATTCAAGGAAAAACCTTGCATGAGCATTAAGGTGAGAACTTAATGCAACTAAACCCTGGATATTCAGCTAAAGCCACCTTAACTTCATGCCCCCTGTTGCGCAGACTATGACCATAATGATGACATTACAGATCAAACCACTGATGACATCACTAATAACATGTTGTATGAGAACACTGGTGCCATGACAAATCACATCACTGATGCCATCAATGGTGACAACACTAATTACATTGTAAATAACTGATTGCATCAATAATGTAACTAGACATAACATCATTTATAAGTTAGCTTATGAAAACTTTGATTACCTTAATAACATTTTAGGCCATGGACTTGGCCATGACAAACACTGTGGTCACTGGCCAGCACCAACGCCTATCGCTAGTGGTTGGTTTGTGTTAACAAATACCAATGTGGATGGTTAAAAGCCATGCCTAGTAGCCCATCACTGTTTTAAAATATACAGTGGGCAAAGTTGAAAGCTGTAGTCAGTGGTCATGGCTAAAGGCCATAGCTAGTGCCCATTAATATGTGAGAATATACAAGCCCTTGGCCACTGGTCAGTATTGTGCTAAAGTCCAAGGCTAGCGCCTGGTTAGTGTATATAATATACAGTGGCCACAGTTAAAGGCTATAGATAGAGGCTGGTAAGTTTTGTATAATACACAGTGGGCACGTCCGAAGTCCATCGCTTATGCAATGTTAGTATTTTAAAATATACAGTACACATGGCCAAAAGATCTACAAACTGCTCATGGTGAAAGACCATGGCTAGTGGCCCATTTATATGTTAGAATATATAGCGGACATAGTCAAACATTGTGGCCACTGGCCAGTATTATGCTAAAGTCCATGGCTAGTGCCTGTTCAGTGTATATAATATACAGTGGACACTTTTGAAAGCTGCATCCACTGGTAAAGGCCAAAATCTATGGTTGGTAGCTTGTTCGTGTTTTAAAATATTCAGTGCACATGAGTGAAGGCTGTGCCCACTGTCCATAACTGAAGGCCATGACTAGTACCCATTCATGTGGTAAAATGTATTTGGCTGTGCACAATGACCCTGGCTGATGCCCATGCTTAATGAGCATTTACTGTTGTAATGTAATTAGTGATGTCATCAGTGATGCGATCTGTGATGTCATCATTGTGGTCATAGGGCCTCATTACGACCATGTCGGCCAGGAACAATGGTGCCGGTAAGCCTACCAGCACTGTTATTACCGGGCCAGCATAGTACGACACTGCGGGCGGGTGCCGTCACACCCGCCAGGGTCAGACCTGGCGGGCAGAACAGCACCTGCACGCAAAGTTTCATGGAAGTACCAGCACCATTATTAACGGCCATGGTTGGGAGGCAACCAAAGGTGAGGGGCGCCTCAGCTGGACGTACTCCTTGTGGCGGGCATGGTCAGGGACGTGGCCGGGGTGACCATGGAGTAGGGGGATTCCAGGGTGTCCAGGGTGGCTGCAGAGGGGGAAGAGGCAGGGGTGCGCCAGCTTAGGACGATGTTGTGCCACATGTTGGTGCAGTCATGCCACCACCTCCTGCGGCTGCGGGAGATGCAGTTCTTGCATCTGGCACTGGCGCCCGTGTGACCCGGGAGTCCGTTTCATCGACTGCCACGGGCCCAAGGGTAGTGGTAGCTGCAGGTGCAGCTGTGGACACCACCACCCAGGCTTGCCAGCGCAGGCTGCGTTGGCACTTGAAGGGTCCATGGAAGATTTCCTGCAGGTCAGGAGGAACACTGTAGGTGCACGCAGGGCTTCCCTGACCGAGACACGTGTCCCTGGGGCAGTAATGTCATCTGCTGCCCCGACTAGCCAGGTGTTGGCAAGTGCAAGGGCAGATGCAGCCAACAACAGCCCGGTTGTGAGTCTAGTAACCAGGACAGTCGCGGTCAATGACCCTGGCACAGCAGATGTTGCTGCGCAGGGTCCATTCCAGGGCACCCAGCAGCCACTGACGCAAGTCAGGCCTTGGGTCGTCCTGCCACTCCCTTGGATCAATCCACCAGTGCCACTGGCCATACCACTATCCAAGAGGAGGAAGGTTGCATCTGCAGCACAGGCTGGGACCCCAGACACAGCCACGGCCTCGTGCACTTAAAGGAAGAAGCCTTTCTGTGCGCAGGAACTGGACTCCCTTGTGGACTACGTGCGGGGCCACAGACGTGACATGCTAGTGGGGCCAAATTGTCAAACTACGGCTGCCCATCGGAATACCCACTGGAAGCATGTCGCGGATAATGTGAGTGCATTCGGCCATGAGGTGCGCACGGGTGCCGAGTGCAAGAAATGTTGGGATGACCTCAAACGCAGCGCTAAAGCCAAGTGTGCCTCTAATTACAGCATGACTCTGATGACTGGCAGTGGACCACCACCTGAGGAGGATGACCTCACTCCACACGAGTCACTCGTTGCGGAGTTCATACCAGCAGAATCGGTCTAAGGAGTGGGAGAGATGCAGGACTTTGATGCCCCGTCCTGTGAGTGTTGTTGCGTGTACGTCCAGCCCATGTGTGGTTTGGCTGTGTGATGTGTTGTGCTTGACTGCCACTACATGCTATGTGTACATGGTTCTCATGTGCTAGTCATGCAATGCTTCACTCATGCGTGCTTGCTGTGCAGGATGGTGGACATGTAGAGCAGACAGGGACTGTCCTCATCACCATACTTGCACCCTACTCACATGCTAGTCACCCAGATGCCCCTCTGGTCCATGTTCCAGCTCACTGGCCCTTCTGCATGTAGCCAGGGGTGTCTTTCCTCTCAGCACTGGGTCAATGTCATTGCATGACTGACGTGCATGTGTTCTCTGCCTGCATGCGGGTACTCCACGTAGGCATGCCCTCTTGCCCCTCCACCCCCCTGCACCTCAATTACACCATTGCACTGGTGTGCATCATTTTAGCGTACTGCACTGGCCTGTTCATGCCTCCTGTGTACATGCTAACTTCCACCAGGCAACCTGTCAGACACATGCATTGGGGTACATCCTCTGTCCTTCATCCAGGGTGTCTCACTTGGACTGTGCAGATGGCAATTGCTCCACAGGGACATGAGTGCCCATCCATGATCCATGTGCATTCAATGCATACCTCTATGTGTCCTTGACTGGATGATGATTGTAGTATGTCTCCAGGATGATCAACATTTCATGTCATTTCTTCAGCCATCCCATGCCCGCTCTGCCCCAGTCCTGCATCACACACATGTTTAGGGTGTCACAGTCTGTGTGGGGCACAGTCCTCCCCCAGTTTAAGGCCCACTGACTCTGTCCAACTGGTAGAGTGGCTTTTGCACACATCACACATGGGTGTACTACTGAGGGTTCGTCATGTGTCCTGCTTACTGTCCCATCATCATCTGCTGTGTTGTCAGTTGACTCAGATGATGCCATTGATGCTAGTCAACACTGTCTGCCAATACACAGGTCTCTGGTCACCCTTTTGCTACCATACAAGGCATCCCTGCATTTTCACTCAGGGGTGGGGGGGGGTTTGCTTGTAGCCATGCAACCCATTGCATGCACATTGCACGTGATGCCTGAACTTGCCCTTGCACTGCCTTCACGTTTTTTGATAAACATCATGAATTTCTTGTTCATGTAGATAGTGAGTAACGTACACATGTTCTGCACTGCATCAACCCACTTCTGAGCCGTGTAACAATGTTCTACATGCATACTCACTGATGCAATGTCAAATTGACCAGGCATGCATGGCAGGTTCTCTTTTGTGTGTGACATGTCTGCTTCATGTGTTGGCTGTCTGTGTGATGTCCATGTGTGTGTGTGTGTGTGTTATGTGCTTCTAACATGTGTACTAAGGTTTTTTTCTCTCCACTTCTCAGATGATGACACAATGGAGCCAGGGGATGGTGTTGTCATGCCAGGCACAAGTGTGTTATCACAACCGCAACCTGGCACAAGTGGGGGTCGTGGGGTGGTAGACCACGAGATCCCACATGTGCTACAGACCATCTTGTCTTTGGCTGGCAATGAGTCAAGCCGAAATGACCACTCTGACAGCCATGTCGAGTTGGATGTGCATCAGGTCCATACGTCAGGGGTGAGTGTTTCTGATGTGGGAACTCCTCTGTCCGCAACAGCTGCAGTGAGGGGCCAGACAGTGGTGGGACCTCCGCCTGTGGTGGATTGGGATGCAGGGTCACCCTCCACACCAGTCGCTGATGTGCCTGGGGCATCACGTAGACGGGGGCATGTAGTCGTGAAACCGCGGGCGGTGCCAACCCAACGAGGACGGCCAGTCCTTTGGTCCCGCAGGTGTCAGACCCAGCGACGCGGTGGCCGCGCGCCACTGAGGTATACTGAGTGGGAGCAAGACATGACTGCCAATTCAGAACGGCAGGGGGCAGCACGTGATACCATCGCTGTGAGCATGGAACGTGTGGCCCAATCCATGCTCCCCCCTGCTAGGCAGGTGCTTCTCCAGCGGCAGGTGGCGCAGTCCACAGCCCGCTCGCTCAGGCTGGGCATGGTGGCCTCAGACAGAGCACGCCAGGCTGAAATGTTTCTGCGTCAAGCAATTGCTGCTCACGCAGAAGCATACAAGAAGGCCATGGAGGGTGAGTATGCTTCCCTCAGATCCACTCTGGGTGCCCTCTTGATGTCCCAGAGGGTGCGCTCAGAGGAGAGGTTTGAGCAGCTTGAGCATACCATCTCGGCTGAGCTACGTGCTTGCTGGGAAATGCATCAGTTGTCCAGCCAGACCACACAGGAAGAACTCTGTGTTACACGTGTTACCTTGCAAGAGGAAGCATGTGTATCATTGGAGGTTCTGCATGCAGACCTGCGTGTCATTGCGGCACAGAACCAGGCTCACCCATCCGGCAGACTTGCTGCCAACGAGGGGCAAGCTGGGCCTAGGCATGGTCAGGCTCCTGGCCCACGTCCTCCTTTTCAGGATGAGGCAGACTCGGACGACGACATATCTCCCACATAGGTCGGGCTGTGCATTCGTTGAGCCCAAGGAGTTTTTTGTTTTTGGTCTCAACATCATCGCATGTGGGTGTTGAGGTGCACCCTGTACCTCCTCACTCCTGGGTGCCTCCCCCACTGGGTCGTATGTGGCCATTTTTTATTTTTGCTTTTAGTTTAGTTAGTTAATATTGACTATTTGATAGTTATTTAAATTAGGTTATGTAGGTTGTTCATTGTTAGTTTAATTAGTTAATATAGTTTAATATTGTTTGTCTATTGTGCATTCATGTGACGGTGTGGTCCTTTGTGGCTTTTGAAAGCATCCACTGTCTGTTCCAGCTGGGCCCTTCAAGCCTGTCTCATGTATGTGTTTGCAGTTTGGGATCCTGACTCACATAGGCCACTCCTGCTTCCCTTATCCATGGGCTCGCTAGGATGTTTCAGTGTTACAAAATATTACACAAGGGCTTTGGACTTTCCTCATAACTGTGGACTGTCTGCTGCTGTACTACTTTTGTTAACATCCCTAGTGGGGATTGGTTGCGTTTTATCCACCCCATGTCTGTGATCAATTTGGGTGAGTACGTGATTAATGTCTCCATTAATTGATGTGGATTGTGATGTATGTTATTTTCTTGCCTGTATATGTGCTTGATGCACTTCATGCTGTAGACAGTAGTCTGCACCCTTGGCCTGTCAAAGTGACACTGATGGTGGGAGAAGTTTGGATGTAGGTCTGTGACCTGGACCAGTGACAACCAGCATGAAGACACACACACATGGAACTTTCCTGCCTTATTAATTTATTTTATGCCCTTTCTGCAGGAAGATGAGCCTCCAGACTATCTTTGCCAACAGACACAGGGACGAGTAATCCAGGAAACTGGCCACGTTTGGTGGTGCAGACGTGTGGATGTGTGCGCAAGCAGAAGCACAGGGCTTGTGCGAAGACATCCGACAGAAGCAGACATGTTTCCAGGAGCTCCAGGCAAGGTGAGCAGCACAAGGGCCCACACCGCAGCCAACCTTCCACCAGGCCACATGCACATGCATGCTAAGTAGCACCAGTGCCAGGGAGCTTTGCCAGGTATTGTTGGAGAAGCACACAGTACAGCTGACATGCATTGAGGGCCAAATGCCAAGTGGCTTTACAAGTTGTCAGGAGCACACGCAGGGGCCATCAGACATATCCTGGAGTACCCCCTGCTCCATTGAAGCAGAGTCATTAGGGTAGTAGCGTTCCTAGCCAGATACTGATACAGCGCACAGGGACACCCACGAGGCACAGACTCATGGGCAGTGCATGTCATTTGCATGTGCAAATTGCCAGTTGCACTACCTATTGAAATCTGTGGCTGCCAGAACACAACTTGTACTGAAGTTGCACCTTGCTATACACGTCTAGCAGCTCACCCAGGGACCATTGTATTATGTGTGATTCTTGACCCATTGGTCTTCCATTTCCTGCACGGCCACATGGGCCTGCCTTACTGCATTGACAGTGTATGAACCATCGGTGGGCCAAGCTAAAGTATGGGTACAAAGCAGCAGACAGGGGTGTTTGTTTGTGGAGAAGTCACTTACTTTGGGGCATGGATGGGGTTGTGTGTGTTGTAAACACACATTCAGATTAGTAACTCACGCTCTCTTTGCAGCATTGAAGTGCTCCTGTTACCGGACCTGAGAGTGCGGAGGCAGGAGGCCACACTCACCCCAGAGATAAGTCTCTTTTTGGCTTGATTTTGACCAATTTGGTACAATGTTCATGATGAACATGTTATCTCCAATTGAGTATGTGTTTTTGTGAATAGTTGTATTTTGCCCACTTTCCCTTGCAAATCCACATCCCCTCTCCTGCCCCATTTTCCGGTTATCCTGAATACCAGTCCCTTTCCATGCAACATATCCCTGACCCTCCTTCCCCGCCGGGGCTCAGAGGCCTGTGTAAGTTTGACCTTGCAGGCACCCAGACCACTGAAGGGGTGGTTGGTTCGTGCCACTCCTGCGCCTGGACACCGGAGCTGTGACACTACCCATAAGTTGTTGCATCCTCATTGTGTGTTATGTACCGTAAATCCTACCCATCCTGTTGGACCATTGTTCAACTGTGCTACCTTGGTTGTTCTATCATTGTGCTTGTACATGTGCTTTGACATTTCCTGCTACTTCAAGTCATCTACTGGAGACTTTTCCAGGGTTTTTTGTGCCTACGGCCTTTTTCCCTGGTTTGTGGGTTTGCCTACTTGGAGTTCTCTGGGATTTGGTATTTTTACCAGTCAAGGTGGCCTCTGGGGGGTCTGGACCCTATTTACACGCAAGCTGGAACATGGAGACCAAGGGGTGATCCTATAGCCAGGTAGACTTGAAGGAAGAAGGCTACATACCCCAGAGACAGTTGTTCTGAAGGTCACAGTGAGTGTAAGGGAGGGCCTTTTATTGGTGGACAGTTGGCTTGGGCTACAGTGTTCTGGGCACTCTGACATTGTAATTGTGGGGTACTATGTACATGATGTGTTGTGCTGGTCAATGCCTGTTCCTGTGTTGTCTTTACTTTTCAGGTGTCAGGGGATTGGTGTGGTTTGACATGCTGGGGTGTTCACATGGCCAATGTTCACATGTGATGTGTACAGGACACTGAGGGTCACTTGATTTCACATGCATTTATTTAGTGCATGCCTCTAATGACACACACAGTTGCACAATGATCCACCACACGTCCAACCACCCTTCCATGGCCACAGTTGCACACAGATTGCATTCTCAGGCCCGCTGTGTCCATGCAACACATGATCTATTACCATTTGGGTATCCTGTACATGCGTCATTTGGTTATGGATTTGATTAGTCTTTTTCATGTGATGCTCAAGGTGTATCTGCAACACAATGGCTGCTCAAAGTGCTATGTGCTGAGCAGCGTGTTGCAGGAGACACACATAGCACACAGGTTTGGGAGTCAGGATTTTGCCATGCCCAAGGTGCATGTGAACGGGCATTCAGTGTTGTGTTCATGCTACAACTGGTGGAAAGCATTTGTGTCTGACTTTGTATGTGTGGTGGGTTGTTGGTCAGTCATTTCATCTGATTCCATGTCAGGCATCATTGTCTCGTGCCAGTTTTCATTTATTGCATGTCACTTCGTATCTTATTGGTCATGTGTTGGCCTTTTGCTATTGCATGCCTTGCCATGGTGTGGCGGACAAGGATGATGTGGTTTGGGAGGGTTTGGGTGACATACCAGGGATTGTGAGGGCCTGTTTTGCAGGGGGGTGTGATACACACCTTGCATGTGTTTGTTTTGGTCACACAGGATTGGTTATGTTTAAGTAGCTAGGGATGCACACAATGTAGCACTTCCGTGGCAACATTCTCCGGGTGGTAAGGTTGTGACAGTTGACTGTCTCTTTGTCATCATCTATTGTCACCTGGTATGTGCCAGGACTGTGTGCACTCCGCAGGGGTGGGAGTTTAGGTGAAGAATGTGGCCACAAGCTGGGTCCGGGCTGCCTCGCCACATGCCCTGTGCCCTCCCATGGGCAGCGCCTGTGCCTATGGTTGGGGATGTGGGGGCACCACCATGTCCACCGGTACCTCCCGTCGTGTTGCAACATTGTGCAGGACACATGCTGCCACAATGATCCTGCACACTACTGGGGGTGCATATAGTAGCTGCCCACTAGAGTGGTCAAGGGAGCGGAAGCGTGACTTGAGCACTCTGAATATGTGCTCCACTATGCCCCTGGTTGCAATATGGGCATCATTGTATCTTACCTGGGGTGTTATGGTGGGGTTCCGGATTGGCATCTTCATGTGGTTGCTCAGAGGGATGGCACTGTCCCCTGGGGAGGTGATAATAGTTGAGATCATTAGGGTTTGGGTATTTGTCTGTGTGTGACATTCATGCATGTGCACAGGCATTTGTATTCACCTAGGAGCCATGTGTCACCATGCTGCCCAGCTTCCAGGGCCCGGCTCAGGGCAGACATTCTGTATATGAAACTGTCATGGGTGGAGCCAGGGTAGTTTGCATAGACAGAGGTGATGATTCCTTTGGCATCGCATACAACCTGCACGTTGATGGAATGCCAGTGCTTGTGGTTTAGATAGATGTGCTCAGTGGCCCTAGGTGGACGTAGGGCCACATGGGTGCAATCTATGGCACCGAGTACTTTGGGGAAGTGTGCCACCCTGTAAAAGTCCAGGACCAGGGGCTGCCTGTCTGCGGATGTTCTGGGCATGTATATGTGCCTGCGGACTGAGGGACGTGCAGTGATGATTGCCAACTGTCTTGTGTTGAGAGTCGTGAAGATATAGAAGACCTCCGTCCCCAAGTGCCGCACAGGGAGAACCACTAAATCACTCCCTGTGCAACCTTTGAGGCCACAGGTGGAGATAATCCGAGGCCGGAACCGAAGTACTAGGAACCCCAAGGCAGCTGTGAAAAAAGGCAATGGTTAGATACCAAGCAGACAGGATACTACATGCAATAACCAGAGTCTTACCGGGGATCTGATGAAAGGGATGGTGAACCTGAACGGGAGGATGGTTCCGGGACTCACGTAGGCAAAGGACCCACCCTGCGGGATAGGTCTGGATGTTCTTCGCCGGTCCCCACCTGGAGAGTGGATTGCAGATGGGCCCCAGGTAATCAGATGGCAGCCACCAACTGGAGAGTGAGATTACCCGTGCAGAGGTGCAATCAGAGAGGCCCAAAAGAGATCCGTTGCAGAAGAAGGTCTGAAGCCAAAAAGAGCCGTCCGAACCAAAGGGAAAAACAAAAACGTGATCCAGAGGAAGTCCGTAGTTCAGTCCGGGGTCAGGAGCCGTGATGAGTAGAAAATCCGATGCAGCCAAATCCAAGCGTGATCCACAAGAAGTCCAGAAAACGAAAGCCAAAGTCCAAGGAAGCCAGGTACGTAACAAAGGTAAGAAAGCCAAACAGAGTTATCCTGGTAAACCAGCTGTGAAGCGTGGAATACCGGCACTGCACTGCTTAAATACCGTCCACTTCCTGGTCACATGATGCTAAACGGAGTCACGAGACCGCGAACCCGGGGCACTTGACCGTTTCCTCGGGTCACGTGATCGGGCCACAATGGTACGAGCGAGTGTTTTACTGCTCGTGCGGTGGCCTAATCTCCATGGCAACTGCCAATGGAGAAACGGCCGCAATCGTGACTGTAGGGTGTATGGCGTTTGTTTGGCTAGCGCGCGAGCCAAACTGGGTTGCCTGCGTGAGCCCCGGGAGACAGGTGAACGGGAGGGGTAGGTCACTAGACTGGGTGTCGGGACATGGCCGTAGGAACTACCCGAAGACATGACAGAGCCCCCCCCCAAAGGCCCACGACCCCGTGGGCAAGAAGGATGCTCCCGGTGAAACCGAGAAACCAATCGAGGGGCATGGACATCCGAGGCAGAGACCCAGGTGCGCTCCTCCGGACCAAAACCCAACCAATCGACCAGGTACTGCAGGCGACCCCGAAGGAAACGGGACCCCAATATGCCCGAGACCTCAAAAACATCAGGCGCATCCAGTGACACGGGGGCAGGAGAAGGGAGAAGACGTGTCGAGGATGGGCAGGGCTTGAGGAGGGAGGTGTGAAACACGGGATGCACCCGCCAAGAGGAGGGGAGAACCAGGCGATAGGCAGCCGGGTTGATGACATGGGAAACAACATAAGGACCCACAAAACGGGGCATAAGTTTGCGGCAGCCCTTCAAGTGGAGATGACGGGAGGACAGCCGAACCCGGGACCCCACGGGATACAACGGGGCCATGGTACGCCTAGCGTCTGCGGAGGCCTTCATGGATGCCTGTGCCTCCTGCAGATGAACGAGGACCTGGGTATGGAGGGCTGACATGTCCCGAACGCAGGCTACTGCTGCAGGGTTCTCGGTGGGAGAAATGTCAGGGATAGGGAGAACCCTGGGATGTTGGCCATACATGGCGTAAAATGGAGAGAGACCCGTGGAGGAGTGAGTAGCGTTGTTGTAGGCGAACTCAGCGTAATGTATATTCAGTAACCAGGTCGATTGTTGTTGTAGCATCAAACAACGCAGGTACTGTTCCATGGACTGATTTGTTCTCTCAGTCTGGCCATCGGTTTCCGGGTGATAAGCGGAGGAGAACCGGGCATCGATACCTAGCAGAGCGGTCAATGCACGCCAGAAACGGGATGTGAACTGAGAGCCTCGATCGGACACCAGGACAGAGGGAAGGCCGTAGAGACAGAAAACGGTGTCAAAGAACATCTTGGCCAAGGAAGGGGCAGAAGGGATACCATGACAAGGGATGAAACGAGCCATCTTGGTGAAGACATCGACCACTACCCATACGGTGTCGTAACCCTGGATCTTGGGTAAATCGGTTACGAAATCCATGCTCAGGGTGTGCCAGGGTTTTGGTGGCACGGGTAAGGGTCGCAGTAGCCCCAATGGACGACCCCTACGATGTTTGCCCTGAGCACAGACTGAGCACGAGTTTACGTAACAGCCCACGTCGTGTCTCATGGAAGGCCACCAACACCATCGTTTCAAGAGGTCCAAGGTGCGGGCCTGGCCCGGGTGACCATTGATCGGGGCGTCATGGTACCACTCCAGGGCTAGGTTTCTGGTGTCAGTGGAAGGGAGTACTAGGCGATCCTGTACATATGGCAGGCTGTTGTGATAAGTGGGATCCCATTCTGACAGCTGATCGGGGTGCTTTTGGACCCAAGAACGAATCTCTTCTAGTAGTGCCAGAGGGGGTGTACATGTGCAGACAACATGTCCCCGGGGTAAGAGCGTGTCAGGAAACACTGGTAACGAAACCCCCCCAGTAGAGCGAGACAAAGCGTCAGCCTTGCTATGCTCTGTACCAGAGCGGTGTTTAATCTGGAAGTCGAAAGCGGCGAAGAACAGATGCCACCTGACCTGTCTACTGTTTACACATTTCAGGGCTGCCAGGTCTTGCAGGTTCCTGTGATCTGTGTATACCGTAACCTTATGTTTGGCCCCCAACAGGTGGTGACGCCAAGTTCGGAAGGCGTCCATCACCGCCAGTAACTCTTTTTCGGTTACGGTATAGTGGGATTCTGCGGGGCTGAACTTACGTGAATGGAAGGCCACAGGATGCAACCGCCCTGTAGCGGGACAGACCTGTGACAGAATCGCCCCCAACGCGAAAGAAGAGGCATCGGCCTCAACGACGTATGGTTGGTTGGGGTCGGGGTGTTGGAGCACAGGGGCAGTGGTAAAAGCGTTCTTCAACGCCTCAAAGGCCTGCTGGTGTATCTCCTGCCATTCAAAAGGAACAAGAGGACTGGTGAGGGACGTGAGAGGCGACACGAGAGAAGAGAACCCAGAGATAAAGCGCTGATAGAAATTGGCGAAACCCAAGAAAGATTGCAATGTCTTTAGGGTCTTTGGTGTTGGCCATTCAAGGATCGCTCGAACCTTGGCATGATTCATGGCCAGACCGCCAGGTGTGATGTTAAACCCTAAAAATTCCACGTTAGACACATGGAACAGACATTTTTCGGGTTTGATAAACAACAAGTGTTCTTGCAGTCGGGACAATACTTCTCGTACGTGTTGTATGTGTTCTTCCAGAATGTGAGAGAAGACGAGTATATCATCGAGATACACCACCACAAACGTGTCTAATATGTCCGAGAAGATGTCGTTCATGAAATGCTGGAAGGTGGCAGGGGCGTTGCAAAGGCCGAAGGGCATGACCGTATACTCAAAAAGGCCATACCGCGTACAGAAGGCGGTCTTCCATTCGTCACCCTTTCGGATGCGGACAAGGTTATATGCCCCCCGCAAATTCAACTTGGTATAAACGGAGGCGTGGGTTAACCGGTCCAGGAGGGGAGAGATGAGTGGAATCGGATAGCGGTTCTTCACCGTGACGGAGTTAAGCTGACGATAATCCACACAGGGACGAAGGGCGCCCTCTTTTTTGGGCACGAAGAAAATGGGACTGGCTGCAGCCGACTTAGATGGACGAATGTGACCCAGACGCAGTGCCTTATCGATGTACTCCTTAAGAGTCAGGTCTTCCAATAGGGACAAAGAATAGATGCGGCCTGAAGGTACCAAGGCCCCGGGCACAAGGTCAATTGGACAGTCATAGGAGCGGTGAGGAGGGAGTACTTCAGAGGAGCCCTGATCGAATAGCAGTGTGTAATCCTGATAAGCCACAGGGATAGGAGAGGTGACTAAACCCACTATGTGTGAGGCAGGGGGAATGTCGTTGCCCAGTATCGTGAGTTGGGCGACAGCACCAAGTGCTAATGCTGGTGTGTCTGTTTCTCTGTCCACGGGGAGGCAGTAGTTCTGACAGAGCTCAGATTCGAAATGGACGTGTCCCGTTCCCCAGTCTATGTGCGGGTTGTGTTCTCGTAACCAGGGTATACCTACTATGACGCCGAACTGAGGCGTGGATATCAGATCAAAATGGAGGGTTTCCCTATGGACTGACAGGATAGTTAGGACGAGGGGGGTGGTCTGTTGCTTAATGGGACCAGAAGCGAGTTCCGTCCCATCAACTGCTTGAACCGGTTCGGGTCGGGGTTTGTTGATCAGGGGTAGGTTTAATGTCTGAGCCAGAGCGATGTCGATATAGTTCCCGGAGGCCCCGGAATCGATAATGATCTGCACGGGGTGGATAATCCCAGGGGCAGGCTGTATGGTGGCTTCTACCTGAATGGGCCTGATCTGACCAAACGATGGAATGATTTTCAGGGAAGGGCATGGAGAACTCGATCCTACCCCCGTGTCTAGGGTCGAGCTGGATGAAAAACCTGCTTCTTGGGTCGGGGTCTCCGAGGACACTCCTTCACGAAATGCCCCCCTAAGCCGCAATAAAAGCAGGCATTCTCAGCCCTTCTGCGCTCCCTCTCTCTCGAGGTGATGGGACTCCTAACACCCCCTATCTGCATAGGCTCACCGGTGGGTTCAGAGGAAGACGACGGGATAGCAGAGCTGGCCGTTTGGGAAAACCCGGCCTCAGCCCTGCGTTCAGAGCGTCGTGCGTCTACTTGGAGAGCCAGGTCCACCAGGGCCGGGAACTGGACTGGTAGAGACGGTACCATAGCCAAGGCGTCTTTCATAGGGCTGCTTAGCCCTCTATAGAATACAACCGATCTCTTACTTTCAGGCCAGGAGGTCTCTGCTGCCAGTTGGTTAAATCTCGTGATGTACTCAATAAGAGAGCCCTTCCCCTGGGACAGGTCCAGCAGTTCTAGATCATGGGATTGAGCTTTATACCTGGTGTCGAACACTCGGGACATTTCTAATACCAGCTGATCGAAATCATAGAGGGCAGGATGGTCGGTTTCTAACAGCGGGTTTGCCCAAGCAGCAGCCGTGCCCGCTAGGTGAGAGAGAGTGAATGCCGCCTTGGTGGTAGGATCCGGAAAAACAAGAGGACGACACAAGAAGTGCAACTTACACTGGTTAAGGAAAGTCCTAAACCTTCTCGGGTCCCCATGGAACTTTTCTGGGGCAGCCAAAGGAAAGGGAGAAGGCATAATCACCGGAACGGGAGCCGAGGGAATCGGGATTGGGTGTGCAAGGGGTATCGGTGCTGGAGGGGCATCTCCGAGCTCCGGGTCCACGGGTAAGGGATGTTGGGTGCTCTGTAACAGGTCAAGACGTTGATGGACCGCGGTATTAGCAGCCACCATGTCGGCCCGTAGTAACGTGATTGCTTGGATGACAGCGGCCAGGGGGTCTTCGGCGGCTCCATATCTTGCACGACAAGGCTTCACAGTCTGTCTTGTGTTGAGAGTCATGAAGATATAGAAGACCTCCGTCCCCAAGTGCCGCACAGGGAGAACCACTAAATCACTCCCTGTGCAACCTTTGAGGCCACAGGTGGAGATAATCCGAGGCCGGAACCGAAGTACTAGGAACCCCAAGGCAGCTGTGAAAAAAGGCAATGGTTATATACCAAGCAGACAGGATACTACATGCAATAACCAGAAGACAATCAGAGTCTTACCGGGGATCTGATGAAAGGGATGGTGAACCTGAACGGGAGGATGGTTCCGGGACTCACGTAGGCAAAGGACCCACCCTGCGGGATAGGTCTGGATGTTCTTCGCCGGTCCCCACCTGGAGAGTGGATTGCAGATGGGCCCCAGGTAATCAGATGGCAGCCACCAACTGGAGAGTGAGATTACCCGTGCAGAGGTGCAATCAGAGAGGCCCAAAAGAGATCCATTGCAGAAGAAGGTCTGAAGCCAAAAAGAGCCATCCGAACCAAAGGGAAAAACAAAAACGTGATCCAGAGGAAGTCTGTAGTTCAGTCCGGGGTCAGGAGCCGTGATGAGTAGAAAATCCGATGCAGCCAAATCCAAGCGTGATCCACAAGAAGTCCAGAAAACGAAAGCCAAAGTCCAAGGAAGCCAGGTACGTAACAAAGGTAAGAAAGCCAAACAGAGTTATCCTAGTAAACCAGCTGTGAAGCGTGGAATACCGGCACTGCACTGCTTAAATACCGTCCACTTCCTGGTCACATGATGCTAAACGGAGTCACGAGACCGCGAACCCGGGGCACGTGACCGTTTCCTCGGGTCACGTGATCGGGCCACAATGGTACGAGCGAGTGTTTTACTGCTCGTGCGGTGGCCTAATCTCCATGGCAACTGCCAATGGAGAAACGGCCGCAATCGTGACTGTAGGGTGTATGGCGTTTGTTTGGCTAGCGCGCGAGCCAAACTGGGTTTCCTGCGTGAGCCCCGGGAGACAGGTGAACGGGAGGGGTAGGTCACTAGACTGGGTGTCGGGACATGGCCGTAGGAACTACCCGAACACATGACACCAACACCTGGTGTAGGCAGCGTGACTGCGTGGCCTGTGAGACCCCCCCCACTATGGCAGTTGTCTGCTGAAATGACCCAGTGGCCAAAAAATGCAGGACATTGAGCACCTTCTCCAAAGGGCTCAAAGCTTGGGAGCACAGGGTGGGGGATGTAAGGTCATCTTCCCACTCCCTGACGAGGTCTAGGATGATATGAGGTGGAAACCTATACCTGCCATAGATGTGGTCGTCAGGCATCCCAATAAGGCTGGTCTGGGAAAAAAATGCAGGCCTGGCTATTTTCCTCCTCCTGCGGTGTCCCACGATCAGTGCTGCGACAAATGGGGCATTCATCGTAGCTGTATATACGTGTTTCTTGTTTGCGCGCACTTTTATACTGTGCGTGGGGACGCTTCCAACCGCCTTCGTGTGGCGGACAAGTTGATGCCTATGCACGTCTTTTGCCGTGCGCGGGTTTCCCATATTTGGATCCATGAATACGGGTTGTTGGCGTGCATGTTGGCGTTCCGTGTATTTCCCTGCAGTACTTCCCCAGTTACGCCTTCTTTTTCACACGTTCCCCATTGCGCGTGTTATGCCCAGTGTCCCACCCCCTTTTTGGCGTTCGGGATGTTGCAATGACGTGTGCGCCTGTGTGCGCCATGCACGGGTTTGGCGCACATCCCGAGGAAAAACACGCGCAGGGACTTCCATGAATCGCATGCGTGCGCATGCGCCTGTTTTTTCATGCTTGCGCCAGCATGCGCCAAGATTTTCGGCGCATGTTTGTTCCATGAATCGGCCCCAAAATGTGCATCATTTTTTTTTCTTTCTCTGGATTCCCTCATTCATAAAGGACTACATTATTGAATATTATTTATATAACTGACTTATTCAATTAACAAGTACTAATCACTAATGCTAACTCATTAACACTATAATGTAGTACCATGTACAAAGTGAGGTGAAAATACATATTTTGAAATTCG
Source organism: Ambystoma mexicanum (assembly GCF_040938575.1). Classification (NCBI taxonomy): domain Eukaryota; kingdom Metazoa; phylum Chordata; class Amphibia; order Caudata; family Ambystomatidae; genus Ambystoma; species Ambystoma mexicanum. The sequence continues at coordinate 63,437,185 of NC_090928.1, forward strand.
TTTTTTTAAACGTGCATTTTTCTCTCTTCTTTTCTCTTGTTGTGATGAATGCAGAAGGCAGAAAGGCAGCAGGAAATCGAAAAAGATACAGTTATTATAATCTGAAGCTACCATTGTTTGGGACATGAGGGTGTTAACAGAATACATTTTCTGCTAATATGATTGGAAGGAAGTGTATCTGCAGTTATGCCACGTAAGCAGAATGGGATGGGACAGAGTTTTGCTGTGGAAAGAATGACAGAGAGAAAATCAGATCGCTTTTCCTGGGCTCCAGAGACAGATGATCTTGGTTTCTTAACATTGGCTTGAGAACCCTATGTTCTCGCCACACACACTTTAGACACCGAGATTATGAAGGCAACCCCTGCCAACCGGGCCGCTCTTCTGTAGGAAATCGCCTGGGGGAGAAAACCACAAATCTTTTGGTAAGCAGCCAAGTTCGAAGTGAGGTTATTTTTATGCGATTGCTTGGTGAATGTGTTCTAAAAATGCTAGGCAGTTAGGATAGCAAAGCAAAAGAAATCCCATGCATTTAATTTGTCATATAATAATGTTGCAAAGTGAATGTTGCTCTGTTTTTGTACTGTTTCTTTTCTTGTTTTTTTATTACAGAGAACAACACAATGTAATTGGTAAGAGGTTATTTTGAATTGCAATTGTTTCTAATACACACAATATAAAAGCAGAACGTGTAGAGAGTCTTTGTTTTTCACTTTTCTTGGTGCCTTTGAGTTAATATTTTATGACACGGGGAAGATTTTTAAGCAGTACATTTGTCATGTTTCCCATGCAGATGGAATCATAGAATTACCGGTGATAAATAGATGTATGCGTGTGTTCACACAGTGCATGGTGTCTGGGTGAAATCTAATATAAAATATAGATTACTGTGGGTCTATGAACCAGTAATGAATCAGTAATGAGGCCTATACAAGCATAGTTCACTAATGTAGATAAATCAGTGATAACACCACAGGCTATTGATGACGCTCTATGTGAAATTGTGGTGTTTCTGAATGTAGGTCCAAGGCTCTCTATAGATCACAAGAATATTATAAGAATAAGGAAGGTTTTGTGTATGCTGGGGCCATAAATAGAACAGGAAAGTTATGCTCACCACTAGAAATTACCACCAATAATGTATATTTCTAAATTATCTAATATAGTGTAACCAGACATGGTCACTGAAAAGAGGTAAGGCCAAACCCAATCTAAATGCAAAGATAAGTCATCGCCAAATTACTATTTTTTTTTTGAGGTAAGAAAATACTGCCAGACCCCAAATCTACACAAAATATCCTACATAAATATGGTGCGTTGCAGGCCGGGAAAGTGATCATAGAGCACCTAATGGGCATGGCAAGTGTGTCTCACACTACCATCCGTGCATTAGAGGGAACCCATTTCTTAATAGCAGTGTGACACTAAAAGTGAATTTCAGAATGTCTCAAATAGAAGCCACATTCTCAGAACTAGTGCAATATCTGGAGGCAAAGTTATATGCACATGGGACATGGTCATCAAATAATGCCACAGAATGGCATGACCGCATTTATGGTGAAGTACAGAAAGAACCATTAGACAGCATTTTTGCAGAAGGCAGCATAATTCAGGTCTGCCTTTTGAGACTATTAAATGCAGCTGATAAACATGCAGAGAAAGACTGTTTGATACGGCTGTGTGCCAAGACATGGTTTATGCTAAATAGATCATTGTGAATACAAGAAAATGATACTAAGCTGATTAACAATTTAAAAGCTGATCTAGATGGGGCAAGTGCAAAAGAGGAAATGTTAAGAGCAGAATTGGAGCTATTGTGAGGAAATGAAGAGGAGGCACTACTATGGGTTGCTTATGCGTTTATATCATTTAAAAATGGTGGTGAAAACAAATACGTTTGTTATTTATTTAAATGTAGTGAGACTTCAGGTGCACCAGGGCGAATGTCACGGGGCCACTCGGGACTGATAAAGAAACTGGAAAGGAAAGGCGTGTATTACTACCTGCCAACCCTTAGTGCACTCCAGAGGGAATAAAATCCCAAAACGTATTAGTGTTGCAGGCACGTGGGCTATAGGAAGGTTCCCACTGCTTGCAATTCAGATTTTGACTGAAGGTATGATTTCTTTTTTTAGGTTTTAAATTCCTAAGGTACGAGGTGGTTAGGCAAGGTGTACAGTCACCGCTTCACTGTTGTGTTATATCCAACAATAGTATTTTACTTTTTTGGATTCAATTCACAGGGTGTCACAATTTCGCAAATCCGTTATTTGATACAAAATATTACAACCTTAGTGAAAGTAGAAAAACCCTTCATGGGTTATTTTAATCAAAATATATGGTTTTTTTCTCAAAGCCTTATTGTTAAATACATTCTAAATCATAAAACTTTGTTTTCATACATGAATTCACCAAATCCCTTTTTGGGTAATGACAAAATAAAGTAAGACAAATTTCTTGGTTAAAGTCACCAAACCAAACTAGTATCAAGATTTATCAGTGTGTTGCCAACGCGTTTCGGACTTTTCTGACAGTCCATCTTCAGGGCTAATGACACTATTTGTTCCAACAATACATGTGTTTCTTGAATTCAATTCCTACGATAAAAACATAGACAATATTTTCACTATTAGTGTTTCATCACTTATTCAAAAAAATGGGAAACTCAACAGTAAGAAATAACAACTTGAAAGGTTGCCTTTCAGACAATTCAAAACATTACTTTTAACGCACCTTTTTCTATTGCCTCTGGCACCTTGCTTCCTGATTCTTTGACACTATCTTGTTGATAGGTTAAATACACCTAATCTGCTCTGTGTGTGAACAATTGTACTTCAAGGAGAATTCTTCTCAAAGAGTTTCTAGAAAAAAACCAACAGGGGGAGATTATTTTTTGGATGCTTGGTAGGCTCCACTGAGAATTATATTTGCAAGTTATAAAAGTGAACCGCTATGTGTTAGTAGAGTAGATCCAGGGGTATACTATTCCCCCATAATGTTAATCTGGCTGTATTCTTTTAACTAGATGCACATTGTGCATACTATTTATCTAGTCAAATGATGTAGGGACCAGGGCTGCGCCTGTTAAATCTGTTCTAAATCTCTTTCTCACCTCTAGGTGCAGCGTGTGGGTGCCTTGTAAGTCCTTGGGTATCCGGAGCATCGAGCGGAGCTCTTCGGTTCGTAGCCTTGCCTGGTGGTAACTGTTCTAAATAGTGTGGGGAGCCTGTGCGCATGCCCGTGAGCGGACCGGGCCGCTTACTATTCGCGCATGCGCACGGTGGAAGTTCGTGTCTAGTCTGACTTCGTGTGCGCGTGGGCGGGCTGTGCCACTGATTCCACGCGCATGTGTGTCGACAGGAGCTCGGTCCGATTTCGTTTAGGCATGCGCGGGTGCATTGTGTGAACCTCTGTTGCGCAGATGATGTGCCCGTCTAATCGCAACTCGGTTCAGGACCACTGTGCCTCCACGCATGCGTATGCATACCTGATGTATCTCGGGGAGGGGCGAGCCCTATGCTGACTTGCAGTTTAGTGAGCCGGTACTTGCTAGGTAAGGCATCTTATCCCATCCATTTGGGAAGATAGGATAAATTAATATGGTCAATCTCGAAAAAATGACATATATTTTTTATAAAAGAAGGTTCTGCCAAAAATCTGTATCATAGAGCCACAGTGTGAATGAGTGGGGAGTGACGCAGACAGCTAGTCTGCTTGGGTCCCCTTTCATTCCACACTGTGGCTGAAACGTGACACGATAGTCTCTCTCCTGCCTCTCTGCTACCTGAAAGGCCTGTTGTTTCAACATTTTAACAAGTTGGTCTCTGCCAATTAGATGGCTCACATTCTGTGTGGTTTATGAGCCAAATTTTGCTTTTGCATATAATCAAACGTGGCTGACATCAAGGCATTTTAGACATGTACATTAGTCAGTTGGAATTACAAAGTTAGGTGCCCGGAGGTAGGGTAGAGTATATTTAACAGAAGAGACATCTGTACATTTACATACTTGTGACCCGAAACATGCATACATTCAAACATAACACATTAGATCAAACTCTATGTTCATGCCTCTAGGGCTAAGGCAGTCAAGGGTGTCAATCCATATTATCTCCCTCTGGTGGAGAGTTCTTAGAATGTCTCCGCCTCTAGGGCCAAGTTTTACATGTTCGAGTATAACACATTTCATTTGTGCTACCGAGTGTCTAGCTTCTGAGAAGTGTGTGGCCACGGGTGATTTCTGACTTTTTGTTCTGATGTTAGACTTATGCTCTGACCATCTGGTTTTTACTTTTCTGGTGGTCATGCCCACATAGAATAGGCCACAAGGACACTTGAGTCCATAAATGACATTTGATGCATCACACGTGCATGAGTGTTTCAAGGGGATAGGTTTTCCTGTGTATGGGTGGCTGATGGTATTGCCTTTTAATATATTGTCACAATGTTGGCAGTTGTGGCAGGGGACAGTACCCTTGAATGTAGTTTTTCCGGTTCCCATGGTAGTTATGTCTGCTTTAATCAGGCTGTTACGTAAGGATTTATTGTTCCTGTACGCGAACGTTGGTATATCTGGGAAGAGTTGTAGCAATTTCGGATCCATTTGGAGCAGGTGCCAATGTTTCTGAAAAATCCTTTTGATCCTCTTACTCTGGGTGGAGTATGTCGTAACGTATACCAATTTCTGTTGATCTTGGTTGGTTCTGGGAGTAAGTAGAGTATCCCTTTGGGTTGAGTTAACTTTGTCTTTGATTTCAGAAATTAGATTTCTATCATATCCTCTCTCGATAAACTTTGTTTGTAAGGTTGATGATTGTCTGGAGAATTCTGACATTTCAGAGATGTTTCGCCTGTATCGTAAAAATTGGCTCAACGGTACACTATCCAGTGTTCTTTGAGGATGAAAGCTTGTTGCTAGTAGTAAGTTGTTCCTGTCTGTCTCCTTTGTGAAGATCCTTGTTTCTAGTTTTCCTTCTTTCGCGTAGATTTCGACATCAAGGAAGTGTATTCTAGAGTCACTAGTGACTGATGTAAACTTGATTCTGGGGTTCATTAGGTTCATCATGGTAAAGAATTGTTCCAACTCGTCTGCTGGACCTGTCCAGATACCGAAGATGTCATCAATGTATCGTGTGTAGAGTGATAGGTGTCGAGACCATCTTGGGGGGTGAGGACATTTTCATACTCTAGGTAAAACATGAATATATTAGCATAGCATGGTGCCATGGCGGCTCCCATGCTGGTTCCTGATACTTGTAAGAAATAGCGCTCTCCAAATTTGAAAAAATTGTTCATTAGAACCAATTTTAATAAAGTCAGTACAAACACTCGATCTGCCTTGCAATCTGCTGTTCTTAGGAGCATCCACTCTACTGCCTCTAGACCGGTCTCATGGGTGATATTAGTGTAGAGGGATGTGACATCCATGGTGAAGAGCATGTCACGGCCCGCTACAAATTCAACATTTTGTAGTTTTTGTAAAAAATGTGTTGTATCTTTTAGATACGTCTCTGTGTTCTGAATCAAAGGTTGCAGTATTCGGTCCAGATACTGTGCTAGGGGTTCTAAGATGCTATTTGTAGCTGCAATGATTGGTCGACCTGGTGGTTTCAATAATCTTTTGTGAATTTTAGGCAGTATGTATAGTACTGGCATAATTGGATGTTTGTTGTTAAGGAACTTATGCGTTTTCTCCGAGATTTTGCCCATTTCTTCAGCTTCGTCGAGAGTTTCCTCGATTAGTGTCATGATCTGATTTGTAGGGTCGGAGTTGATTTCAATATAAGTTTCTTTGTCGGCCAGTTGTCTCTCAATTTCCTCCAGATAATCGCTCTTGTCCATTAAGACTAGCGCGCCTCCCTTATCAGCGGGTTTGAAGATTATCGTCTGGTTGTCCAATAGATTTTTTAGAGTCTGCTTTTCCCATTTCGAGAAATTCCCATAGCCCCTGTTCTTGAATTCCAGTTTTTTGAGGTCTTGGAGTATCATTTTTTCGAAAGTAGAGAGCACATGGTTCTGTACTTGAGGATAAAAATGGCTTTTTGGATTAAACTCAAGAAATTCTGGTGTTTCTTTAGGGTCTTGATCTTCTTCGAGGTCATCGAAAAATATTTTTAATTTCATTTTCCTCAATAGTCTAAAGAAGTCTATTTTTTCTTTCAGAAGTGTGCTGTTGCTCTGGGGGACAAAGGACAGACCTTTGCGGAGTACCCGAAGTTCTGGGTGAGTCAGGGTGTGTGACGAGATATTGATTACTAGGTCTTTTTCTGGGTCTTCTTCCTTTGCGCGTTTCTTCTTTTGTCCACGTCTTGTTGGCCTATTTCTAAAAAAGGCGTTTCTTCTGTAGATGGTATTTCTTCCTGTGGGACAGTTGGTTGGGAGGTTTCTGGTATCACTGTTGGATCCATTTCTGTACTTGATGCATCTGAGGTTGTAACTTCGGCTTGTGGTGTGGCTGGTTTCAGTACCTGTCCCTGGTATGGCTTGTTCGGACGTTGTCCATAGTATTCCTGCATTGTGTACACTATGTCCAACTTATAATCAAGTGTATCCCTGCGAAATTTACGTATCTTCTTGGTTTCTAATTCCTGTTTGTATTTCTGTAGTTTCTGGTTGGTGTCGTCCAACACTTCTTTGAGTTGGTCCTCTGTGTAGCATTTACTTAGTGAATTTTTAAGGATTTCCACGTCTTCACTTAGTGTTTTCAGATTCTGTGCCAATTCTTCAATGGTGAGAAGTATGAGGTCCAATGAGCATTTGTTTAAAATCTGGCGCCACCTCTTCACAAAAGTGGGGTTTTCCTTGCATAAGGTTGGTTCCAAGTTGACTCTAAGGCCACGAGGTATTCTCTGTGCCTTATAATAACGTGCTAAGGTAGAGGCGTGTAGTTTCAAGTTAATTTCACGTCTTATTTTCCACTCTAATTGTCTAATGAGTGCCTCTGGTTTCTCTGATGTGGTTAGGTCTTCGGTCGTTAGTTTGATTAATGCTAAGATGCGTTTTGCTTCTTCTTCACTGAAGCCTAATGTTTCGGCTCTTCTGTCTGTACTTTGTTCGATTTTGTTGAAAGACATGCTGTTTAGGTGGATTACTGGATGGTTAAGTGTGTGTGCTCTCCCAAGAATCGTGGCCGATGGAACAACAATTGTGAGGAAATGAAGAGGAGGCACTACTATGGGTTGCTTATGCGTTTATATCATTTAAAAATGGTGGTGAAAACAAATACGTTTGTTATTTATTCAAATGTAGTGAGACTTCAGGTGCACCAGGGCGAATGTCACGGGGCCACTCGGGACTGATAAAGAAACTGGAAAGGAAAGGCGTGTATTACTACCTGCCAACCCTTAGTGCACTCCAGAGGGAATAAAATCCCAAAACGTATTAGTGTTGCAGGCACGTGGGCTATAGGAAGGTTCCCACTGCTTGCAATTCAGATTTTGACTGAAGGTATGATTTCTTTTTTTAGGTTTTAAATTCCTAAGGTACGAGGTGGTTAGGCAAGGTGTACAGTCACCGCTTCACTGTTGTGTTATATCCAACAATAGTATTTTACTTTTTTGGATTCAATTCACAGGGTGTCACAATTTCGCAAATCCGTTATTTGATACAAAATATTACAACCTTAGTGAAAGTAGAAAAACCCTTCATGGGTTATTTTAATCAAAATATATGGTTTTTTTCTCAAAGCCTTATTGTTAAATACATTCTAAATCATAAAACTTTGTTTTCATACATGAATTCACCAAATCCCTTTTTGGGTAATGACAAAATAAAGTAAGACAAATTTCTTGGTTAAAGTCACCAAACCAAACTAGTATCAAGGTTTATCAGTGTGTTGCCAACGCGTTTCGGACTTTTCTGACAGTCCATCTTCAGGGCTAATGACACTATTTGTTCCAACAATACATGTGTTTCTTGAATTCAATTCCTACGATAAAAACATAGACAATATTTTCACTATTAGTGTTTCATCACTTATTCAAAAAAATGGGAAACTCAACAGTAAGAAATAACAACTTGAAAGGTTGCCTTTCAGACAATTTAAAACATTACTTTTAACGCACCTTTTTCTATTGCCTCTGGCACCTTGCTTCCTGATTCTTTGACACTATCTTGTTGATAGGTTAAATACACCTAATCTGCTCTGTGTGTGAACAATTGTACTTCAAGGAGAATTCTTCTCAAAGAGTTTCTAGAAAAAAACCAACAGGGGGAGATTATTTTTTGGATGCTTGGTAGGCTCCACTGAGAATTATATTTGCAAGTTATAAAAGTGAACCGCTATGTGTTAGTAGAGTAGATCCAGGGGTATACTATTCCCCCATAATGTTAATCTGGCTGTATTCTTTTAACTAGATGCACATTGTGCATACTATTTATCTAGTCAAATGATGTAGGGACCAGGGCTGCGCCTGTTAAATCTGTTCTAAATCTCTTTCTCACCTCTAGGTGCAGCGTGTGGGTGCCTTGTAAGTCCTTGGGTATCCGGAGCATCGAGCGGAGCTCTTCGGTTCGTAGCCTTGCCTGGTGGTAACTGTTCTAAATAGTGTGGGGAGCCTGTGCGCATGCCCGTGAGCGGACCGGGCCGCTTACTATTCGCGCATGCGCACGGTGGAAGTTCGTGTCTAGTCTGACTTCGTGTGCGCGTGGGCGGGCTGTGCCACTGATTCCACGCGCATGTGTGTCGACAGGAGCTCGGTCCGATTTCGTTTAGGCATGCGCGGGTGCATTGTGTGAACCTCTGTTGCGCAGATGATGTGCCCGTCTAATCGCAACTCGGTTCAGGACCACTGTGCCTCCACGCATGCGTATGCATACCTGATGTATCTCGGGGAGGGGCGAGCCCTATGCTGACTTGCAGTTTAGTGAGCCGGTACTTGCTAGGTAAGGCATCTTATCCCATCCATTTGGGAAGATAGGATAAATTAATATGGTCAATCTCGAAAAAATGACATATATTTTTTATAAAAGAAGGTTCTGCCAAAAATCTGTATCATAGAGCCACAGTGTGAATGAGTGGGGAGTGACGCAGACAGCTAGTCTGCTTGGGTCCCCTTTCATTCCACACTGTGGCTGAAACGTGACACGATAGTCTCTCTCCTGCCTCTCTGCTACCTGAAAGGCCTGTTGTTTCAACATTTTAACAAGTTGGTCTCTGCCAATTAGATGGCTCACATTCTGTGTGGTTTATGAGCCAAATTTTGCTTTTGCATATAATCAAACGTGGCTGACATCAAGGCATTTTAGACATGTACATTAGTCAGTTGGAATTACAAAGTTAGGTGCCCGGAGGTAGGGTAGAGTATATTTAACAGAAGAGACATCTGTACATTTACATACTTGTGACCCGAAACATGCATACATTCAAACATAACACATTAGATCAAACTCTATGTTCATGCCTCTAGGGCTAAGGCAGTCAAGGGTGTCAATCCATATTATCTCCCTCTGGTGGAGAGTTCTTAGAATGTCTCCGCCTCTAGGGCCAAGTTTTACATGTTCGAGTATAACACATTTCATTTGTGCTACCGAGTGTCTAGCTTCTGAGAAGTGTGTGGCCACGGGTGATTTCTGACTTTTTGTTCTGATGTTAGACTTATGCTCTGACCATCTGGTTTTTACTTTTCTGGTGGTCATGCCCACATAGAATAGGCCACAAGGACACTTGAGTCCATAAATGACATTTGATGCATCACACGTGCATGAGTGTTTCAAGGGGATAGGTTTTCCTGTGTATGGGTGGCTGATGGTATTGCCTTTTAATATATTGTCACAATGTTGGCAGTTGTGGCAGGGGACAGTACCCTTGAATGTAGTTTTTCCGGTTCCCATGGTAGTTATGTCTGCTTTAATCAGGCTGTTACGTAAGGATTTATTGTTCCTGTACGCGAACGTTGGTATATCTGGGAAGAGTTGTAGCAATTTCGGATCCATTTGGAGCAGGTGCCAATGTTTCTGAAAAATCCTTTTGATCCTCTTACTCTGGGTGGAGTATGTCGTAACGTATACCAATTTCTGTTGATCTTGGTTGGTTCTGGGAGTAAGTAGAGTATCCCTTTGGGTTGAGTTAACTTTGTCTTTGATTTCAGAAATTAGATTTCTATCATATCCTCTCTCGATAAACTTTGTTTGTAAGGTTGATGATTGTCTGGAGAATTCTGACATTTCAGAGATGTTTCGCCTGTATCGTAAAAATTGGCTCAACGGTACACTATCCAGTGTTCTTTGAGGATGAAAGCTTGTTGCTAGTAGTAAGTTGTTCCTGTCTGTCTCCTTTGTGAAGATCCTTGTTTCTAGTTTTCCTTCTTTCGCGTAGATTTCGACATCAAGGAAGTGTATTCTAGAGTCACTAGTGACTGATGTAAACTTGATTCTGGGGTTCATTAGGTTCATCATGGTAAAGAATTGTTCCAACTCGTCTGCTGGACCTGTCCAGATACCGAAGATGTCATCAATGTATCGTGTGTAGAGTGATAGGTGTCGAGACCATCTTGGGGGGGTGAGGACATTTTCATACTCTAGGTAAAACATGAATATATTAGCATAGCATGGTGCCATGGCGGCTCCCATGCTGGTTCCTGATACTTGTAAGAAATAGCGCTCTCCAAATTTGAAAAAATTGTTCATTAGAACCAATTTTAATAAAGTCAGTACAAACACTCGATCTGCCTTGCAATCTGCTGTTCTTAGGAGCATCCACTCTACTGCCTCTAGACCGGTCTCATGGGTGATATTAGTGTAGAGGGATGTGACATCCATGGTGAAGAGCATGTCACGGCCCGCTACAAATTCAACATTTTGTAGTTTTTGTAAAAAATGTGTTGTATCTTTTAGATACGTCTCTGTGTTCTGAATCAAAGGTTGCAGTATTCGGTCCAGATACTGTGCTAGGGGTTCTAAGATGCTATTTGTAGCTGCAATGATTGGTCGACCTGGTGGTTTCAATAATCTTTTGTGAATTTTAGGCAGTATGTATAGTACTGGCATAATTGGATGTTTGTTGTTAAGGAACTTATGCGTTTTCTCCGAGATTTTGCCCATTTCTTCAGCTTCGTCGAGAGTTTCCTCGATTAGTGTCATGATCTGATTTGTAGGGTCGGAGTTGATTTCAATATAAGTTTCTGTGTCGGCCAGTTGTCTCTCAATTTCCTCCAGATAATCGCTCTTGTCCATTAAGACTAGCGCGCCTCCCTTATCAGCGGGTTTGAAGATTATCGTCTGGTTGTCCAATAGATTTTTTAGAGTCTGCTTTTCCCATTTCGAGAAATTCCCATAGCCCCTGTTCTTGAATTCCAGTTTTTTGAGGTCTTGGAGTATCATTTTTTCGAAAGTAGAGAGCACATGGTTCTGTACTTGAGGATAAAAATGGCTTTTTGGATTAAACTCAAGAACTTCTGGTGTTTTTTTAGGGTCTTGATCTTCTTCGAGGTCATCGAAAAATATTTTTAATTTCATTTTCCTCAATAGTCTAAAGAAGTCTATTTTTTCTTTCAGAAGTGTGCTGTTGCTCTGGGGGACAAAGGACAGACCTTTGCGGAGTACCCGAAGTTCTGGGTGAGTCAGGGTGTGTGACGAGATATTGATTACTAGGTCTTTTTCTGGGTCTTCTTCCTTTGCGCGTTTCTTCTTTTGTCCACGTCTTGTTGGCCTATTTCTAAAAAAGGCGTTTCTTCTGTAGATGGTATTTCTTCCTGTGGGACAGTTGGTTGGGAGGTTTCTGGTATCACTGTTGGATCCATTTCTGTACTTGATGCATCTGAGGTTGTAACTTCGGCTTGTGGTGTGGCTGGTTTCAGTACATGTCCCTGGTATGGCTTGTTCGGACGTTGTCCATAGTATTCCTGCCATGTGTACACTATGTCCAACTTATAATCAAGTGTATCCCTGCGAAATTTACGTATCTTCTTGGTTTCTAATTCCTGTTTGTATTTCTGTAGTTTCTGGTTGGTGTCGTCCAACACTTCTTTGAGTTGGTCCTCTGTGTAGCATTTACTTAGTGAATTTTTAAGGATTTCCACGTCTTCACTTAGTGTTTTCAGATTCTGTGCCAATTCTTCAATGGTGAGAAGTATGAGGTCCAATGAGCATTTGTTTAAAATCTGGCGCCACCTCTTCACAAAAGTGGGGTTTTCCTTGCATAAGGTTGGTTCCAAGTTGACTCTAAGGCCACGAGGTATTCTCTGTGCCTTATAATAACGTGCTAAGGTAGAGGCGTGTAGTTTCAAGTTAATTTCACGTCTTATTTTCCACTCTAATTGTCTAATGAGTGCCTCTGGTTTCTCTGATGTGGTTAGGTCTTCGGTCGTTAGTTTGATTAATGCTAAGATGCGTTTTGCTTCTTCTTCACTGAAGCCTAATGTTTCGGCTCTTCTGTCTGTACTTTGTTCGATTTTGTTGAAAGACATGCTGTTTAGGTGGATTACTGGATGGTTAAGTGTGTGTGCTCTCCCAAGAATCGTGGCCGATGGAACAACAATTGTGAGGAAATGAAGAGGAGGCACTACTATGGGTTGCTTATGCGTTTATATCATTTAAAAATGGTGGTGAAAACAAATACGTTTGTTATTTATTCAAATGTAGTGAGACTTCAGGTGCACCAGGGCGAATGTCACGGGGCCACTCGGGACTGATAAAGAAACTGGAAAGGAAAGGCGTGTATTACTACCTGCCAACCCTTAGTGCACTCCAGAGGGAATAAAATCCCAAAACGTATTAGTGTTGCAGGCACGTGGGCTATAGGAAGGTTCCCACTGCTTGCAATTCAGATTTTGACTGAAGGTATGATTTCTTTTTTTAGGTTTTAAATTCCTAAGGTACGAGGTGGTTAGGCAAGGTGTACAGTCACCGCTTCACTGTTGTGTTATATCCAACAATAGTATTTTACTTTTTTGGATTCAATTCACAGGGTGTCACAATTTCGCAAATCCGTTATTTGATACAAAATATTACAACCTTAGTGAAAGTAGAAAAACCCTTCATGGGTTATTTTAATCAAAATATATGGTTTTTTTCTCAAAGCCTTATTGTTAAATACATTCTAAATCATAAAACTTTGTTTTCATACATGAATTCACCAAATCCCTTTTTGGGTAATGACAAAATAAAGTAAGACAAATTTCTTGGTTAAAGTCACCAAACCAAACTAGTATCAAGATTTATCAGTGTGTTGCCAACGCGTTTCGGACTTTTCTGACAGTCCATCTTCAGGGCTAATGACACTATTTGTTCCAACAATACATGTGTTTCTTGAATTCAATTCCTACGATAAAAACATAGACAATATTTTCACTATTAGTGTTTCATCACTTATTCAAAAAAATGGGAAACTCAACAGTAAGAAATAACAACTTGAAAGGTTGCCTTTCAGACAATTCAAAACATTACTTTTAACGCACCTTTTTCTATTGCCTCTGGCACCTTGCTTCCTGATTCTTTGACACTATCTTGTTGATAGGTTAAATACACCTAATCTGCTCTGTGTGTGAACAATTGTACTTCAAGGAGAATTCTTCTCAAAGAGTTTCTAGAAAAAAACCAACAGGGGGAGATTATTTTTTGGATGCTTGGTAGGCTCCACTGAGAATTATATTTGCAAGTTATAAAAGTGAACCGCTATGTGTTAGTAGAGTAGATCCAGGGGTATACTATTCCCCCATAATGTTAATCTGGCTGTATTCTTTTAACTAGATGCACATTGTGCATACTATTTATCTAGTCAAATGATGTAGGGACCAGGGCTGCGCCTGTTAAATCTGTTCTAAATCTCTTTCTCACCTCTAGGTGCAGCGTGTGGGTGCCTTGTAAGTCCTTGGGTATCCGGAGCATCGAGCGGAGCTCTTCGGTTCGTAGCCTTGCCTGGTGGTAACTGTTCTAAATAGTGTGGGGAGCCTGTGCGCATGCCCGTGAGCGGACCGGGCCGCTTACTATTCGCGCATGCGCACGGTGGAAGTTCGTGTCTAGTCTGACTTCGTGTGCGCGTGGGCGGGCTGTGCCACTGATTCCACGCGCATGTGTGTCGACAGGAGCTCGGTCCGATTTCGTTTAGGCATGCGCGGGTGCATTGTGTGAACCTCTGTTGCGCAGATGATGTGCCCGTCTAATCGCAACTCGGTTCAGGACCACTGTGCCTCCACGCATGCGTATGCATACCTGATGTATCTCGGGGAGGGGCGAGCCCTATGCTGACTTGCAGTTTAGTGAGCCGGTACTTGCTAGGTAAGGCATCTTATCCCATCCATTTGGGAAGATAGGATAAATTAATATGGTCAATCTCGAAAAAATGACATATATTTTTTATAAAAGAAGGTTCTGCCAAAAATCTGTATCATAGAGCCACAGTGTGAATGAGTGGGGAGTGACGCAGACAGCTAGTCTGCTCGAACATGTAAAACTTGGCCCTAGAGGCGGAGACATTCTATCGAGATTGACTCGCCCCTCCCCGAGATACATCAGGTATGCATACGCATGCGTGGAGGCACAGTGGTCCTGAACCGAGTTGCGATTAGACGGGCACATCATCTGCGCAACAGAGGTTCACACAATGCACCCGCGCATGCCTAAACGAAATCGGACCGAGCTCCTGTCGACACACATGCGCGTGGAATCAGTGGCACAGCCCGCCCACGCGCACACGAAGTCAGACTAGACACGAACTTCCACCGTGCGCATGCGCGAATAGTAAGCGGCCCGGTCCGCTCACGGGCATGCGCACAGGCTCCCCACACTATTTAGAACAGTTACCACCAGGCAAGGCTACGAACCGAAGAGCTCCGCTCGATGCTCCGGATACCCAAGGACTTACAAGGCACCCACACGCTGCACCTAGAGGTGAGAAAGAGATTTAGAACAGATTTAACAGGCGCAGCCCTGGTCCCTACATCATTTGACTAGATAAATAGTATGCACAATGTGCATCTAGTTAAAAGAATACAGCCAGATTAACATTATGGGGGAATAGTATACCCCTGGATCTACTCTACTAACACATAGCGGTTCACTTTTATAACTTGCAAATATAATTCTCAGTGGAGCCTACCAAGCATCCAAAAAATAATCTCCCCCTGTTGGTTTTTTTCTAGAAACTCTTTGAGAAGAATTCTCCTTGAAGTACAATTGTTCACACACAGAGCAGATTAGGTGTATTTAACCTATCAACAAGATAGTGTCAAAGAATCAGGAAGCAAGGTGCCAGAGGCAATAGAAAAAGGTGCGTTAAAAGTAATGTTTTGAATTGTCTAAAAGGCAACCTTTCAAGTTGTTATTTCTTACTGTTGAGTTTCCCATTTTTTTGAATAAGTGATGAAACACTAATAGTGAAAATATTGTCTATGTTTTTATCGTAGGAATTGAATTCAAGAAACACATGTATTGTTGGAACAAATAGTGTCATTAGCCCTGAAGATGGACTGTCAGAAAAGTCCGAAACGCGTTGGCAACACACTGATAAATCTTGATACTAGTTTGGTTTGGTGACTTTAACCAAGAAATTTGTCTTACTTTATTTTGTCATTACCCAAAAAGGGATTTGGTGAATTCATGTATGAAAACAAAGTTTTATGATTTAGAATGTATTTAACAATAAGGCTTTGAGAAAAAAACCATATATTTTGATTAAAATAACCCATGAAGGGTTTTTCTACTTTCACTAAGGTTGTAATATTTTGTATCAAATAACGGATTTGCGAAATTGTGACACCCTGTGAATTGAATCCAAAAAAGTAAAATACTATAGTTGGATATAACACAACAGTGAAGCGGTGACTGTACACCTTGCCTAACCACCTCGTACCTTAGGAATTTAAAACCTAAAAAAAGAAATCATACCTTCAGTCAAAATCTGAATTGCAAGCATTGGGAACCTTCCTATAGCCCACGTGCCTGCAACACTAATACGTTTTGGGATTTTATTCCCTCTGGAGTGCACTAAGGGTTGGCAGGTAGTAATACACGCCTTTCCTTTCCAGAATTGGAGCTATGTCAAAAAGACATGCAGTTAAAATGTAGGGATCTTGATACTGAATTGTCTAAAAGCAAGAAAAAGTTTGAGGATAGTGAACAAGAATTGGTACATTTGAAAGCGTTGGTAGACCATATTAGACAAGACAAAGATGAGGTTGTTTTGGAAATGCAGATTTTACAAAAAGAACATTGTGAAAACAAAGTGACCCCCAGAATGGTGAACAGGAAATGGTTAAAATGTTTCAAGAAAGAGACAAGAGAAACAAAGAATTCAATGAATGCCAAATGCAAATGTGTGATATGCAGGAGGTCATTAATAAAATGAGTGATGAAAACAGCTATTTGCAAAAAGAGGCAGATAGGCTCCTTAGGAAGTGTAAGGATTTGGAACGGCAATTGTGCATTTCCAGGTCTCAGGATAGACAGCAGGGCACCACATTCAATGGAGTTGAGGTGAATCCTATTTCTACCCAAAGAGCTAGTGCCCCAGTGATTGGGCCGGTGACTGAACTTGGTTGCAGCGCCCTTGGGGGATTTGATACACCGATTGGGGGCTGCCACCCATCCCACACAACTGGATCCAGGGTTGAATCACCAAGTAGTGCAATTCCGTGCATAACAACGAGTAGCCCCATAAAGATAATGAAATCCATCAAAGCTCTGATCAAACCATTTAAAAAAGGAGGGGAGTGCTGCATAGAGGACCACTTAGAAGCGGTGCATGACATATTTAAAGCCCTCCAGATACCTAAGGAGCAATACAGACAATATTTTCATTTAACTCTGGACGCCCCCACAGCCAGTATCATAAGGGGATTAACAGCAGAATATGACATGGGCTGAGTTTGAAAAAGAGATTAGGCGTCAATGTTCTCCTTTCCAGTCATTACAGGAGGCAAAGACAGTTGCTTACACAATTACTGCTGGGCCTAATACATCCCCTCGCCAATTTTTGCAAGACTTGAAAAGAGCTTTTTCTCGCTTTGATGTATCTTTTGATCCCAATTCCAATGAGTTTAAAACTGCCTACTTCTATGGGCTACAGAAAGACATCATATCCCAGTTGGTCCGTGAATTTGACCGTGACAAGTCCCTTGAATGGATTGTACACCAAAGCACAAAACTATATGAAGTACTCTATTGTCAGGGTAGAGAAAGTGATACAATGAAAGACACTAGACCAAAATCTAAAGAATCATCAGCAACAGTGAACGAAATCAGGTCAGCCAAAATGCCCCTTCAATCTGCTCAAAGTCCAGGTAAAAATAATTTGACATCTGAACAAAGGGGTAATCAACAAAGGTCATCGCTCTCTGCACCAATGTTTCAATCACATGATCCTAGTAATAGGGAGAGCTACATCAGCCCTAGGTACTTAGGAGACAGGCCCCGGGCAGGATATCGGCCTGATCTGTCAGGTGTGAACCAGAGACAAAGTCAGGATCAAAGAAATAATGGTCCCTACCAGACATTGGGAACACAGAGCAGATTTGATCCCAACACCATGATATATGGTAATCAGGATAGACCCCGATATGTGGATCGATTTACTGATAATGGGAATCAACATAGGGGTCAGTACCCACAACATGAGAGACAGGACATGAGGCAGAATACGAATTACACTCCATGTCAATACAATGATTCACCACCACCAGGAGACTACAATCAAAGGATGGCTGCACCCCAATCCCCTCCACATATGAATCAAGAGTTCAGGAACAATCCCAATAGAAATCATTCCCCTGAGAGGTATCAGAATAGATCCAATCAGGGGGAAAACAACCAATATCGATCTAGGCCACAGAGAGAGGATTCCAGCGAAATGGAAAGATTCCAGTGTCTCAAGGCCCAAGTTAAAATGTTGGCTGAGCAAATAGGAAAGCTCTGTAAAGTACAAAAACAGTCATCAAAGGAGGGGGCAGAAGGCCATAGCACTGACCAGGTGGTTTCTGATAAGTGACTAAGTATTAATGATACCTGCAATGCTAAGAAAACAGATTGCTCTGATATGATTTTGCATAATGACTCTGAGATGTCAAAAGATTGAAAAATAAAGATACCGGTAAATGAACATGTGACAGAAAGTGCAAATACTTATATAAAAAAGAAGTTCGGTTTAACCTAGAGCTAAATCAAACATTGGAAATGTGTACAAATGAAACAGGAAAACCTGAAGTTCCAAAAGAACAAAGAGACAGATTTAAGACAAATGACTCATGCTTGCGGAATATCGGTGAACAGGGAGTAAGTAAGGATACTCTAACTTTTTCCCTGGGCAATCAGAACAATAACCAAACACGGGAAGAAAAAATAAATACTCAAAAGGAGGGTACAGTTCAATCACCTGAAGAATTCTTTGAGCCACATATTTTTGAAGAAGTTAAAAGGACTAATACCATACTACATGATTACAAATGCACAGAGTTAGAAAATGACAAATTGCCAAGTGAGGTTGTTACACATTTTCAGGTGGAAGATTGTAATGTGACCTCTGATGATACCTGGATGGATAGGCGAACAGTGGCCACATTCGAAAAAACCTCTGAACATGGGGAAATTAATAAAGTCTCTCACACAGAAATGGACAAAAAGGAGGGAAAAATGTCTTTCCATTTACCAGTGTGTTTAGTCAAAAGTGAAAAAGGCCTGAGAAAGGTGAGTCCTGAAATTAGTAAGAATTCGCACTTCTTATGTGTGTTAGAGGTAGTTGGAGACATGTATTATGCTCACATCACTGTAGAAGGGAAATGCAATACATTTGCAATGATGGACACTGGCACACAGGCCACAGTTATGTCCAAAGAATTGGTAAAGAGTATTGACGAGGGGAGATCTCCACAGAATCAGATCACAGTGAGGTAAAATGAAGGTCCTGTGCATAATTTTAATGGGGAGGAGGTGCCTATTATAGGTGTTACCGAGGTTGACATAAAGATAGGAAAACACAGAATGAAACAGGAGGTATTGATCACATCTATTTGTGAAATTCCGTTTCTGATGGGGACAGTTTTCCTGAAAAGATTGTCTCCTCTCATAGATGGGGTGAATGTACTACTGTGGTCCTTAACCAAAAAAACATTGAGACCTAAGAAACTTAAATCACAAAACAGCAATATAAATGCATGCCACACCGTTGCCAAAACAAATGATGCAGTAGAGGTATATCTCCAGAATAGTTGTATACCTAACGTCACTGTTATCTTGATATGTCAAGATAAAATGCCAAGTGAAAACGAGAAACAATCTGTACAAATGTATTTAGACCCTAGGAAAAATGGCAAACTGCAATAGATGAGCACACATTACGTTTTTATTTAAAAGAGAAGACATGCAAACAGAATACTACTCCTAAAACAGACAGAGAAAAACACATTACTACTCTTGCTGAAATACACATGGAAGATGAGCAACCATGGGTTCACATTGGTATAAATGACTGTTCTAAAGTAGTAAAAGCCATACTAGTGCTTGAACAGGAAAGGAGCTTTATTAATGAGAAATTACTGCAAAGAATAATGGAGAGGTAGGAGATCCCAAAATTCAGAATTAAAACCAATATGTCTCTGGTTTGGACAGTCCAGACTTTGAAAACCGAATTGCAGGCAGATGCATGCTGAAAATTAGTATTGGACAGAAAACAATTCACCACAATGTGTGGATAGTGAGTGGGACACAAATAGACTCTTACATGGGCAACGATATCATGCACAGAATGTGTATGGTGTTAGATTTTATTAATAAAAAAATATGGTCACGGCTAGTTGGGCCAGCACCTGAATTTGAAGACAAAAGAAGGGCTTATCATTGCGCACAGCTAGTCCCATATGCAATTGAATTACAGTTGAGGAAGGATACTATTATCACTGCATTTAGTAAGCAGGTTGCCAAAACGCTAAAATGCAAAAATGGACAACAGATGAAGGATTCTGATGCATTTGTGTGCTTGAATGAATCCATAAAACAGCAAGGCCTGGACTATGAATACATTCCATTGATAGATGTTGGTGAAGGGTCTGTGAAAATTATGGTGAATAATAAAGGGTGCCAAGATATTCATTTAGAGGAACATTCTTCATTAGGAATGGCCATACCAAAATCACATTATAATGCAGATTTCAATAACATGGTAATTGGAAATATCCCTGAAAGGTTTATAGATGCAGGGGGTGTGTTGCCAGAATACCTGGATTCTCAGCCCAAAGGGATCTTTAAAATTCATTCTGTGTACCCTTATGATTCAAATGAGACAGTGTGTTGTCATCAAAAGGATTATATAACATTTGACTTAAATGAAAAGGAAACAGAAAATCAGAATATTGAAGTGGAAGCTGATATGCCAAAATATTTAAAAGTGGCATCTTTACAGAGAGACACAGCCACCCAGTTAGAAGAAAGCACCGAGATTCCTCCACTAGAAGATTTCCCAGAATTTTCAAAAATGGTAGAGGAGCAGATTTTATCAGCGGGTTCATGCGATAGCGATGAATATAAAAATTAATTGAGAAAAATATTTATGGAGTTTAAAGATGTCTTTGCTAAAGATGCTTATGATTGCGGCCTAACTAATTTACATGTTGCCACACTACCGGAAGGGTGTAGTAGAAGCCCAGTATTTGTGCGCCATTATAGATTACCACTCCATGTTTAGAGTCATTGGCAGAGATAATTAAAAATGTGGAGTCTCTGGGAATTATCAGGCCTATTCATAGCACATCCAACACACCTATTTTAGGGGCGTTAAAGCCAAATGGTCAATGGCATCCATATGCAGATTTGAGAAAATTAAATAAAAGAGTGCCAGTGTCCAGATGGCCTTTGCCATTCATTGATTAAGGCCTGGTTGAGGTGCATGGCTCAAAAGTGTTTACTACAATAGATCTCACATCTGGATATTGGTGCTTGCCTTTGGCAGAGGAGATTCAGAATTTATTTTTATTTTCATTTGATAAGACCCAATACGCATGGGTTAGAGTTCCATTCAAGTACTTTAGCGGAAAGAAGAACCATAGTTTACGTGGATGATGTCCTGATAAAAAGTGAAAGCTTGAAAGCCATTTTGATGAAATAAGACATGTTCTTGGCCAATTGCAAAAAGCATGTGCCAAAGTATCTTTACAAAAAGCACAATGGTGCAAGAAAAAAGTGGATTTTCTAGGCCATGAAGTGACCAAACATGGACTAAACCCACAAAAGAAGAACGTAGAGGCCATACAAAGCTAAAAGATCCTAAAAGTGTGAAAGGATTAAAAAGTTTATTAGGAATGACGGGCTATAACAGAAAGTTTATTGAAAATGATGCTGAAATTACTCAACCATTGACTAAACTGCTAAAGCTGAATAGACCCTGGAAATGGGAAAAAGAGCAGTCTGAGGCAGTGGCTAAATTAAAGGAATGTCTTGCAAAGGCGCCATGTTTAACATACCCCATAAAGGATAGGGATTTCTTTATAGAAACAGGTTTCTCTGAACATTGTATGTCAGCAGTGTTATCACAAAAACATGATTTGAATCACAAAACCATTGCTTATGCAAGTAAGGCGTTTTCCCAAGTTGAAATTAAATTCAGTGAATGTGAAAAGTCCCTTTTGAGCACTGTGTGGGCATTACAGCATTTCCGCCTCATTGTTCAGGGAGAAAAGGTAATTATTGAGATAAATCATCAACCTTTGCAGTTTTTAGAGAGTAAAAGAATTAGGTCAGGCAACCTAGCATGTCCAGAATTACTTCATGGACACTGGCATTGCAAGGCTTTCCTGTAGAAGTGTGTTATGGCCAAAATAAAAAGATCCCAGTTGCTCAAGGGTTGGCAGATCTACATGACTCTGCAGCTGAACATGTATCAAACGAAGTAGAAGTGGAATCTAGTCTACAGGAATTTGGGCAATAACCGCACAAAGCTTTTGATGAAAAGACATGCAAGGATTTACCAACTGTATATGTTGACGGTTGTGCTTTTCACATTGAAAATGACAGTAATAAACAAGTGGTGTCAGGAATAGGAAATGTCTGGTTGAAATGTGAAGGCATTCCCAGTATAGGGATGAGAATTGGGGCTAGGAGCAGTCAAGTAGCGGAATTGGCAGCCATTTATAAAGCAATTAGTACTGCAGTTGATAATAAATGTAGTCAAATTGTCCTGGTGACTGATTCTGATTAAACACGAAATAGTCTTGTGGAATATTTGCCTGGCTGGAAAGCGCAAGTCATGATTACATACAATAAAAAGCCCCTTAAACATGGAAAAATGATACAAACATAGACAAATTGGTGTCAGAGAATGATTTAACAATATACTGGAGGAATATTCATGGACATTTGAAAACTCCAGGAGAGGATAAGGAGGGAAATGATAAAGCAGATCGGTTAGCTAAAATTGGGGCTGTGATGGGAGAGTTGCTGCCTATTGAATATTTACTTGGTGAAATAAAAGTTGAAGCAGTCACACGCTCTAAAGCTCCAAAGAGGTAGATGAACCAGTGGTACAGTGGAGGTTTGATACACCAGATCAAGATCTGATTAAGGCACAAAAAGATTATCCAATTTTGGGAATCTATTATACTCATTTGATAGACCCTGAACAAAACCCTTTAACAGAAAATGATTGTGTGGGAAAAGAAGAGTTGAGGGTGCTATTAAAGAATAAGAAACAAATAACAGGACAAATACAGTGGGTGTTACCCCTTTCATTCAGAGGGCTAATGCTACACCATGCACATGATGCAATAACTGCAGGACACAGGGGTTCACAAAAAACATTAGAGATACTGAAAGATTCTGCTTACTGGCCACCTATGTCCCAAGATGTGGAATTATATACTAGAGGATGTCTAGTATGTGCCCAATTTAAACCTGATTCACCAATGCATAGAGTCCCATTAATGAAAAGAGGCTTAACTCTTCCATGGGCAGATTTGCAAATAGACTATGTAGGGCCTGTAAAAAGGTTGAGCAAGGGGAACCGGTATATTTTGAGAGTGGTTTGTTTAATGTCAAAATGGATAGTGTGTATTCCTGCACCAGATTATAGTGCGCAAACAGCAGCTATGTTACTGGTAAATCATATATTTTCAAGATGTGGTTAACACAAAGAATAGAATCTGACAGAGGAAGACATTTCACGAGCGCTTTAATGAGTAAGGTGTGGCAAATCCTGGGAGTGAAAAGAAAGCTACATATTGCATATATACCTGCCTCTTCTGGTGGAATTGAACGCTGTAATAGGTCCGTTGTGGATATTTTAAAGAAGTTTGTAGCAGAGGCAGGTTCCAGTTGGGATTTACGTTAACCTCTGGTTTTGATGGCAATCAGATCAACTCCTGCCAAAGCCACATGTATCAGCCCTCATGAAGTATTGACAGGTAGGAAGATGGTGTTGCCACAACACCTATGTGCAGAACACATGAACAGACACTTGTAAGCGCATCTACAGTTCATGAATATATGGAAGAACTGAGGAAGCATTTACAACATGCTTTTGCTTTTGTGTAGAGGAATTTAGAAAGAGCCGCTGACAGTGCAAAATCATATTATGATAAAAAGACATCTGTGAAAGAGTATAGAGTAGGGGATCAGGTGTATAAATTTAATTTTGGAAAAAGTAAACAGAAACATTCTAAATTTCTGGCAGCCTGGCAGGGGCCATTTCAAATTATAGATAAGGTATCTCCAGTAGTCTACAAAATTTTGAGAACTGAAGGTGAAACTGTAACAGAACAATTTGTTCATGTTAACCAAATTAAGCCCTGGCACCACAAACATGAAGTAAGGAGGCTCGAGCGTGTAGAAAGAAATCAGGTCCCTTAAATACATGAAAGAAAACACATGAGTTTATTTATAGGGCTCAATAACAGAGACATAAAAATAGAATTGATTGCTGTAATGGAATAGATGTGAATAACAATACTTTATGTGATGATCATTAAAAAAGGGCTGATACTAATGAAATTATTTTTACAAAGTTGAAATATGTTAAATGATCAATGATGCTTTATGTATGTTTGTTTTCTCTGTAACATGTGCTTAATTTCAGAAAGCGAAAGAAAAAGGGCGAAATATTTTTGAATACATAGATATTTTATTTTTGGTAAAAGGGTGAAATTAGTATTGTTGTCACGCCGCCCGTCCTGGGGTCTCCTTACCCGCTACGGCGCTCCCCGTCCTGGAGGCTGTATCCTCGTTTTCGGCTTCGGGGTCCGGGGGCGTCCTGGTTCCCGGGCGCTTCCGGGTCTCCTACGCGCACTACATTGCGCATGCGCGGGCGCCCGTTCTCTGCCCTTCGCGCATGCGCAGTGCGCAGGATGCTCGATTCCGGAGGGTGTGCGGCTCAAGCCTCGTTGTGGGGTGCCCGATGCCTGGGAAACGGCACGGCTTGCGTTGCAAGCCTCCCAGGTCCTGGCGGGCTTATTTAAGGAGCCCTGATCCTTTTCCAAACCGCGTCGCAACGCGGTTTGTTCGGATCGTGTCCTTGCTGCCGTGCTTTGCATTCCCGTTGCCTGTTGCCTTCCACCTTCCTTGTTCTACCTGGGGAACCCCTGCCTTCCACCTTCCTTGTCCTGCCTGGGGAACCCCTGCCTTCCACCTTCCTTGTTCTACCTGGGGGACCCCTGCCCTTCTCCGTCTCTCTCCGTCCTTCCTGCTCCAGTGGTTCCGCTCTCCCTCCTTGGTTCCGGTCCCCGCTCTGTCCTTCCTGGTCTCTATTCGCTCTGAGTCCTTCCCCACTTGTTCCGTGCTCCTCTCCTTACCAGCCTGCTCTTGTTGCTTCCTTGCCTTCGTCCCTGGAGGGACCGTGCTGCTTCCAGTCCCCGGACCTGCCTTCCATCGGAATCCCACTAAGGACCCGGACTATCTACTCAGAGGCTCCCCCTGCCAGTGCTTGCACTGTCCTGACGCCACTCAATCAGGGGTGAGCCTACCCGTGGCGTTGGGAGCCGGCTCACCTCCAATCCGGTTCTATTTGGGCTGGTGTTGGGCTGGTTCCCCGCGCCATCTGTCACGCCTATCCGGATCATCTGACAGCCTGGCCTCATCATCAAGGAACCCAACCGGACGAACAGGTACGCAGCGTTCTCGTGACGCTATTTACAACAATTGTGCTATATACTTAATCTGTTTCTTTTCTATTTGATTTAGAACACTAACCTGTGTTTTGAGGTCGGAGGTCACAGGACCGGAGGACACGGGAGGCAATGGAGTCCTGGAGTCCACGGGATAAAGATCAAGTGATGCCTGCCTCCGGGTGGAGGTGAAGACAAAGGAACCGGGATGCCAAAAGAGATGACTCCTTTGGAAAAAGCATCCAAGAGTGCCAGGATGAAAGAATGCTCCAAATGAACCAGATGATGTGATGTTGCTGGTCGGGACATCTCAGAGGCGGACAACAGTAGAGGAACACTAAACTTGCAGCGTTGTGGGTGCATTAATTCGGATGTATCCTGGAAATGTGGAGTTCCACATCTTTATTATTTTAATTAATTATATTTAATATGTTATGTTAATTCTTTGTTTTAATTATTTATTTTATTTTATTGTTTTATGATTGACTTCAAGTATAAAAACAAAACACTTGACTATGTACACTTCAGCTGGGAAGAAATATGTACAATATTTATAAGAACTGATGGACTCATTTGAGATGAATTTTGATTTTATGGTGGTTAAACAATGATTTATTGTGAAAAGTGTGAATATTCATTTTGTTGAATTGCTATGATGAAAAAAGAAAAAGGAGCACAAGTTGGGTTTCTTCCAATTGTGGCTTGAACCACTGCCAAATTGTCAGAAAAGTAGTATAATTTATAGTGGTTTGAAGTATAGCGCCTTGAAGTTTATAGCAACTCACTGAATGTGATGGCATCGTGTTACCAGCAATAATGTGGCATACACATAGAGTCAGTCCTATGTTGCCAGTTTAACAGGTGAATATGTGGCTGGAGGCATGCAAGGTATGGAATTCATAATGCAGCCAAAGCCCAATATAAAATTACAGAGAGTAAATGTGCATCATTTGTTTTTCTTTCTCTGGATTCCCACATGCATAAAGGACTACATTATCGAATATTATTTATATAACTGACTGATTTAATTAACAAGTACTTATCACTAATGCTAACTCATTAACATTATAATGTAGTCCCATGTACAAAGTGAGGTGAAAATACATATTTTGAAATTCGTTTTTTAAACGTGTATTTTTCTCTCTTCTTTTCTCTTGCTGTGCTGAATGCAGAAGGCAGGAAGGCAGCAGGAAATCGAAAAAGATACAGTTATTATAATCTGAAGCTACCATTGTTTGGGACATGAGGGTGTTAACAGAATACATTTTCTGCTAATATGATTGGAAGGAAGTGTATCTGCAGTTATGCCACCTAAGCAGAATGGGACGGGACAGAGTTTTGCTGTGGAAAGAATGACAGAGGGAAAATCAGATCGCTTTTGCTGGGCTCCAGAGACGGATGATCTTGGTGTCTTAACATTGGCTTGAGAACCCTATGTTCTCGCCACACACACTTTTGACACCAAGATTACGAAGACAACCCCTGCCAACCGGGCCGCTCTTCGGAAGGAAATCGCCTGGGGGAGAAAACCACAAATCTTTTGGTAAGCAGCCAAGTTCGAAGTGAGGTTATTTTTATGCGATTGCTTGGCGAATGTGTTCTAAAAATGCTAGGCAGTTAGGATAGCAAAGCAAAAGAAATCCCATGCATTTAATTTGTCATATGATAATGTTGCAAAGTGAATGTTGCTCTGTTTTTCTATTGTTACTTTTCTTGTTTTTTATTACAAAGAACAACACGATGTAATTGGTAAGAGGTTATTTTGAATTGCAATTGTTTCTAATACACACAATATAAAAGCAGAACGTGTAGAGAGTCTTTGTTTTTCTCTTTTCTTGGTGCCTTTGGAATATTATTTTATGACACGGGGACGATTTTTAAGTAGTACATTTGTCATGTTTCCCATGCATATGGAATCATAGAATTAGCGGTGATAAATAGATGTATGCGTGTGTTCACCCAGTGGATGGTGTCTGGGTGAAATCTAATATAAAATATAGATTACTGGGGGTCTATGAACCAGTAATGAGGCCTATGGAAGCATAGTCCACTGATGTAGATAAATCAGTGATAACACTACAGGCTATTGAGGACGCTCTATGTGAAATTGTGGTGTTTCTTAATGTAGGTTCAAGGCTCTCTATAGATCACAAGAATATTATAAGAATAAGGAAGGTTTTGTGTATGTTGGGGCCATAAATAGAACAGGAAAGTTATGCTCACCACTAGAAATTACCACCAATAGTGTATATTACTAAATTATCTAATATAGTGTAACCAGACATGGTCACTGAAAAGAGGTAAGGCCAAACCCAATCTAAATGCAAAGATAAGTCATCGCCAAATTACTATTTTTTTTTTGGCGGTAAGAAAATAACGCCAGAACCCAAATCTACACAAAATATCCTACAGCACTATGCACTTTAAGCCAATCCAATTCCAGTGAAATTCAAATAGTGTTTTAAAATTGTAGTACAGCGTTGTTTGCACTTCTTTGGATAACACCCCAAGTAATATCAGGCGAATACACCTTGGGCTTTTAAATTTAAATTTGAATATTATGTAATATGCATTTTATGATAATATCCTAAACAACATGATGGGAACAAAGTTTGTTGCGTAGATATAGATTGAGGGGAACACACACAGTGTCAAGCATTATGCACCTTATATGAAACCAAATATAATTTGCACCTCAATCTCCCAGTTTAACTACTATGTTTCCTTTGGGTAGACACACAGTGTCAAGCACCATGCACTTTATGTACATCTGGCAAGTCACTGGCAAGTCCAACTACTGTGCACCTCATGGCAATCAAGATGTGTTATGTGGTTGCACTCGACAGGCGTATTTATGCTCACAAGTCAATTTTGAACATAGTATATATGAACTTGGCATTCAAGGCAAACTATTGTGCGCCTCATAATCTCAATAGAATGCACTGGGCACCTTATGTTATTACTCAAAACCCAGTTTGAGGATAGTATACTGTAGGCTATGTTGAACAACAATTACTGTTGCCAAGCACTATGCACTTTATGCCATCCCTGTTTTAATGATAAGTAATTTGTACCATGCAATAAATCTGTTTTTCATTATGCACTTTATATTTATATCCAACACCATGAAGAAAGAGCATTATGGCATTTTTAATAATACACTGTGGATAGACGTGTCTGTGTTAAATGGCATGATATACTGGTGGGAATCAAAATGAGTACTTTATAATTCAAGCACTGTGCATTTTAAGTTCGAACCCCCTGAAATCTCAAATGACATATTTTATACAGATACACTTGTGTCAAAATGCATGGTATATCGTTTGGGAATAGAATAGAGCATTTTAGAGCTAAAAGCACTGTGCATTTTGTGCTACCTCGTTCCCAATGTTTGATGATTTGATGTCATACAGTTAACGCACCTTACATTTTGTACCTTATTTCACTCGACAATATCATCAACAATGAATCTCATGAAATTGTAAACACCATTTTTTACAAAGTTTTATATGTGTTGAAAGGCTTGATATTACAATGTCTCAACAATGACAAACGATATCAGCAAACCACAAGTGTACATATACATGTATATGTGAGCAGCACCCACACTCAACAGTGCGGCCAGGTGTACCAAGATGCATCAGTACACAACTATCACGAGCATTTAGAAATAGAAAAAGCACTAACTCACCAGAGATAAGTTTAAAAACCAGAAACCCTTTTCACTTTTTACAATTTTGCCAAGCCTGTGAGGGTGAAACGCGTTATTGTAACTTCTCTGCTGTACCTTATCCACCGTATGAATTATAAAGGACGCTGACAGAGATCCTTTATGTGTTTGAGTGATTCCTGGAAATTGCAAGAGTAGCACCACCGTTAGCTGAGTTAATCAACTTCTTTCCTTCATATACGTGGATAGATATATTTTTTTTAAAGGTTTTATAGCTGCGCCTCCCAAGGATACACGCGCGGCTACATAAACCAACAACTGGGGGTGGGTAACCCGCATGTGCAAAATGAGCCAATAGAACATCGACATCCTTCAATGCGGCTACGCATCTTCACATCTAATATGCCAGCCAAAGGTATCACGCGCTGCGGTTCTGCACCTACACTTTATACACGTCAACACACGATCCAATCACACATTGCGAAGTATTGACGCAAGTACACCCATGCTGTTTGATGTAACCCACATGCATGAAATAAGCCGATGGGACGTCGAACTCCTGTAACACGGCTACGCCTTTTCGCGCACAATGTATCAGCCGGTCATAACATATGCTGTGGCCCCACACCTACATGCGACTTTTATACGCGTCAACGAACTATCCAATCACACGTTGTGCATTATCAAAGCGGCTACGCCTGCACCATTTGATGACATCCGTGCATACAAGACTGTCCAATCAGATGGCACGGCAGTTAGTAAATGCAAATAATCACTACATCCACAAAAATAAAATGTACATTAATCATTGCTTTCTGTACTTGCTAGTGAAAGGGTTTCTGAGTGAGTGCAAGCACTTTTAGCATTTTACCCCTTAAACTCTTCATCCTTTTTACCCAGTTTTCCCAAATTCCAATTTTCCTTTGTCATGTGATTTTTTGGAATTTGTCTATTTTTTTGTTTTACTTATTAGTTTTTTTTTAATTCTTTTTTTGCAGCATTATCTTTTTCATGTTGTCATTTATATTCTTTTATATTTTCCTCCCCGGTTGGCCATTCCAACTTGTCCGACCATGACAGTAGGAGCAGTGAGGATGACGTCCTCATTTGGGTCAACAATCTTTTACCACCAAGGAAGAAGCACACAGGAATTAAAAAAACTGCAGACGTTTCTTTAAAGTGAAGGCACACTGCTCCAGAAAAGAGGTGGAGGAGGTACTTTGCACCTTCTGCAATAAGACTCTATGCTGTGTGCCATCCGATAGCCCATCTCAAAGTGTAAGAACATCAATAATGATCAACCATCTGGTGCAAGACCACTGGGACAATGTCGATGATGAATATCGTAAAGCCTGTGAACATCACAAAAGAAAAATGTATGTGGCACATTCCTTGCATAGACGAAGATCAGCACCACCTTCAGAACCTTCATCCACCAGTGTATAAACAACACCAACTCGAAATTAGGCATCTACATCAAAAAAATACATGTTGGATTTTAGTTTAATTCCCTTTGTTATATCTTTCACTCTTATGTATTTTCCTGTCCTATTCCACTCCGTTTTTTCCATCCCCCAAAACAGACCTTTTAAGGGCCACCTTTTACGTTACAAAAATAGATAAAATAGGACACAGACTGCAACAATATATCACAATATCTATTGTAATTTATTTTATGCAGTTTCAGTACTCAAAATTCCCCCAATTGTTGCCTGTAGCCGCGGTTAACAAAGGCGTTTAGCCGTGAATAAAACACTCTAGTCGTTGCTCACCTTAGCCTCAGTTTTTACAAAGAAATAAATTAAGACATGCCAACACTGTAACATTATTTTGAGTATTGATTTTTTTAAACTATAGTCATACCTATATTATAAATAATAGGAAGACAGTAAAAACGGTTGTGACTAAACATATTAACAATTAGCAAAAACAACACTAATCACGTAAGAAATGTAATTTCCATGCTTCTTATAAAATCTGTGTGCGTCCTTTGTTTGGCCACCCACACACATGAGAAGTTCATAATGACATTTCATATTACACACATCATATTTTTATTAAAGTACAAATTATTATAAAGACTTCTGTTAGCACTGATACTGCTTCACAGTGTGGAATACCTTTTTTTTACAATATCAAATTGTATTCTAAATTATAAAAATTATATTTACATTGCCATTTCATAACTTCTTTCATAATTTGGTGTGCGTCTTTTTTCTGGCCACCTGAAAGAACCTGCACAGTTTAATGACTGAATATATTGTCTGACTTTTCTAAAAAACTCCAAACTGCACATAAAATATATTGTTACATTTAACAAACTAACCTTTTTCAGTAAGTTATTTTGATTTTGTATTTTAAATGCACTAAATGTTTTTATATCTATAACCTAATGTTTACATGTTTTGTATTTAAATAGTCATGAGCTTCTACACTGCCTCACACTCCAAATAATGTACATGGAACAATGTATGTAACCTCGCACTTATAGGGAACACCTGTACATACTAACCCCTTGAGTGCCAAGGACCAGCTATCTCGTCCTTAGCACAACGTTTGCAGTGCCAAGTACGAGATAGCTCGCCCTTTTTGGCACTCCACTTTGTGCAATCGCTGCAAAGCAGCAATCGCACAAAACTAAAATCCGACCCCCGAGCTATGTTCCTCCTCATGGCCTAGGGGTTGGATTTCCTTCAGTTTCACATCAGCGTGTGTAATGCATGCTGACATGAAACTGAAAGTCAATTTCACCGGCGCAGCCTGTTAGGAAAGATTTCGTAATTGTAGGTAATTTTCTTTCCATGTGGCAACCCCTAAACTTTTTGCTGTTGTTTTTCACCTTGTTCTTGACTTTGCCAGAGAAGTGCAGCCTTCTGCCACACTCCTCTGGGCTTTCGCTCCTTTCTTACGGGGAAACTGACATGCCCTTAAGACAGTCAGTACCGGGCAACGCTGTTTCCCGTAGTTTCTTTTATCATGTTGCGGCTTTAGTGCAACATGACACAAGAGGGCACTGTAAGCTAAGTTACAGCTCTCTTGGGTCTCTAGCCTTCTACGGGCCCTAGATACTCGTTTAGGATTGTATTTGATCGGTGCAAGTGATTCAGGGACGGGAATGGTGGCAGCGATCGTTTCTTTGTATTTTGAGCTCCTTTTGGCGTTCTAAGCACGTTTTCTGCGCTTAACCCAAAATGGTGGCCTGGCTCCCAAAATGGCCAGACCACGAGGCTCCTTTGTCCTGTCCGCTGACCGTCTTGCTCCCTTCACCTTCCCCAGGTCGAGCCGACCCGGGGCCTTCCTTATTTGGGCATGTACTTTCCCGCGAAACACGGATGCTTTCGCAGGCTTCTACATGTCTTTTGTGTGCCTCCAGGGGGTGGGCTGGGATGTCTGGTCCCAATACACATCCTGGGTGCCAGAGAGTCTAGGGTGGTGTGAATGCCTGGGACCACCGTGGTCCGTGATTGGTCCACAAATGGTGTGAGTGTTGATGAGCGGATCTCCCATTGGGTCCCCTCCGTTTTGGCGCGAAGGGAACCGTGGATAAGAGGGGGCTGGAAACACCACTACCATGTCGATCTCCTGAGTTCTCATGAACGAAGGAATACAGGAGCCAAGTATCCTGCAACCAAGAGGCTGGACAGAGGAATCGCTGGTGACCCGCTGAAGGACTTCTGCTCTGCACTGCTGTCGCCTTGTGAAGCCCTTTTCACCTTTGATCGAACCAGAAGGCCTGTACTGGTGCTTCGACGTTTGGAATAGCGGGAACAGCTATTCTCGGCATCTTCACCATCTCCTGCCAGTAAGCCTTCGGAAGCGTCTCTGGGCCATCCAGTTGACTGACCAGCTTACACGGGAGTCTTGCTCTGTAACCGCCGCCAGGTTGTGTTGTATTTCGAGTCCTGGTCACTCTCACACGCTTCGTACACTTGGCGTTCCCAAGTCTGAAGTGAGTAGTGTACATTTGGCTCAGATACACACGGCCGCTCCGTTGCCCTGCTGTGGTGACAAAACTGTGCAGGTTTCTTCGATTGGGACGTCTTTTTACTCAACACGACGACGAGGCGTTCCCTGCTCTTCTGAACCTGCCAGCTGCTGAAACTGAGGCGGAGAAGCCTGGATCGGCTTGCATCGGGGACCGGTGAATAGTTTAGCTAGGATCTAGTCGCCCTCCTGCAGGAGCCCATTGCTTCTCCCCGCTGTGTAAAACAGCACCCTTTTGCCATACTCGCGCTCTGCTTCTGCCCACTGTGGAGGCTGCGCTTGAGTCGCGGAACTTGTTCTCCTTCATTTGTGCACTGAACTGAACTGCCTGATTTCCTTAGAAGAGACTCTCCTTTTGCCCGTTGGCACCAGCGTGTGCAGGTACTTTTGAGCACAAGGCTCCACTCTTCGCAGGGCTCGGACTTCCATCTAGTTAGGTGCCTCTGAAGACGAACTGAGTCAAAAGCATTGTATCGCACTGCCTGTTCTCCTTCCCTTGCAGGTGGACTACACATTTCGTGCATATAACGCTTGCGACTGTCGTATTTGTATATATATTGTGTTGATATGGTATGTATTGGTTTACTATCGTTATATTGTGATTTTCTCGCTACGGTCATTGTTTTAAAGGCCTTAAAATAAATGTGTATATATTTTTTTATATAACACCTGTTTGGAGTAGTTTGTAAGTGATCTTGCTTTGTGTGCTCATTGCGGGCTTTCAGTCACCCTCACCCCTCTTGAGACCTAGTCTTGACCGCCGCGATCGCTACCTTGATTGGTCTGGCTCGTCCAGAGGTTACCCTGTTCCAAGTAATTAGGTTGGCCTTCTGAACTTCTGCGCCACCAGGATCTCTGGCATTATTGTGCTGTTTAGATCGAGGGAGGTATTGTTGGAAAGGGGAGACTCCCCCCTTTCCAACAATACCTTCCTTGAAGCATTGCTGGTCATGGATCGCCCGATCCGCACCAAGCAATGTCACTAGACCACCAGGGATCTGTTTTTGCATTGGGAGGCTAGGGGGCTGCTTACTATGTAAGCGTCCCTCTCCCCCTCCAGCCCCCAAAGCATGGGGCAGTATGTTTTGACCACCCTGGGGGAAATTGGGAACACTAATGTGCCCATCTGCCCTATGGAAGGGGAAAAAAAAACATGTTTTGGGTGTGGGTGGGAGGCACGGCACACTAAACCACCACTGATGTTTGTAGTGGAAATGGGGTGGCCCTCTCCCCCACTCCACATGAATGGGGGCCTCTCATGTAGCCCTTCCTGGGGGCAGATTGCTAGTGCAATCTGTTCCTGGGAAGGGGTACATGAGATGCCCACCATCCATTTGGGGTGGGAGAAGAGGGCCACCAGGGAACCTCTGCAATGGAAAAGGGGACCCTCCTGGGGGAGATGGGCACAGTAATGTGCCCATCTGCCCCTAGGGAAGTGGCAAAAAAGCATGTTTTTGATGGGGTTGTTGTGTAGGGGGGGCACACTAAACCAGTTTGGAAGTTTGGAATGGAAAGGGGTGGACCTCTCCGCCCACCCCAAATGGATGTAGCCCTCCCTGGGAAGGGGTACATGAGATGCCTGTCCATCTATTTAGGGTGGGGGAGAGGGCCACCAGGGAATTTTGCAATGGAAAGGGGATGGATTCCCCCACCCACAACACCCTAGGGGCAGATGGACACAGTAATTTGTCCATCTGCCCCTAGGGCAGGGGAAAAACAAAATAATATTTTTTAAAAAATGCCTTTTTTTGGTGGGCTTGTTGTGGGGTGTGAGGAGAGAACTAGACCACCGGGGACATTTGCAATGTAAAGGGGGTGGCCCTTCCCCCAACCCCAAATAGATGGGGGGCATATCATATAGCCCTCCATGGGGACAGATTGCTAGTGCAATTTGGCAATCTGCCCCTAAGAATGTGTTCTTACTGGGGTTGAGGGTCACTAGACCACCAGGGATTGCTTGAAAGGGAGGCAGGGGGCAGTGATCGGAGCATGATAGTTTTGATTTGTTTTTGCTGGGCTGACCATAGGTTATTCATGTTTTTTGTTTCATTTACAGGTTTTTTTAATGTGAGGAGCTGCAACGTTATGTGATTAGTTTTTTTAAATTATTCTATGGTTAGGGCCCATTGTCAATGGGGCCTATGGGACTGGGGTTGGATTGTTGGTGGTGTGGGCTTGAGTGGGCAGTCTGGGGAGGTATCTTGGTGGGCTGGGACACAATTGCAGGGTCAGGCCACAAATTGCCTCCCATGCCAGCAGAACAATGGTGTTTCCCTAGGAGCGGCTGTCTACCATAGGGGTTGACCGTCTGCAAGCCAAGGCTGCACTTCTGGCTGTGCAGAATTACAGATTTCACCTCTAGGGAGGAATGAGGTCCTTGCCGGGGCTCCCTGGAACTGCCACTGGACTTGGGGACGGTCGACCCACATGGGAGACAGGCGCCCAAGGCCGGAGGCATCCCCACCGACCATCCTGGAGTTCTGGCTGGCCTGCGTTACAGCTGTTTTATCTGGGAAAGGACCTTGACCCTGTAAGGGCTCTCTGGAACTGCTGCTGGGCATGAGGACAGTCAACCCACATGGGAGACAGCAGCCCAAGTCCAGGGACATCACCCCTCACCTTCCTGGAGCTCTGTCTGTCCTGCATTACAGCTTCTCCTTCTGGGAAAGGAGGGGGATACTACCGGGGCTCCCTGGGACTGCCGCTGTGCTTCGGAACGTTAGGCCCACATGGGAAACAAATGCCCCAGCCTGGGACATCACCCCTAACCGTGCTGGAGTTCTGGCTGGCCTGAGTTACAGCTTTGCCCTCCGGGAAAGGACAGGGAATGTGCCGGGTCTCCCTGGAGCCACAGCTGGGCTTGGGGAAATTCAACCCACATGGGAGTCAGCTGCCCAAGGCCAGGACATGACCCCCTACTGCCCTCTAGCCCTGGCTGGGTTGCGTTACAGCTTCTCCTTCCGGGAAAGGACAGGTAACCTGCTGGCGCTTCCTGGAGCCGCTGCTGGGCTTGTGGATGGTCAACCCACATGAGGGACAGCCGACCAAGGCCAACAACATCACCCCCCACCTTCCTGGAGAACTGGCTGGCCTGCTTTACTGCTTCTCTCTCCGGGAAAGGATAGGGACACTGTTGGGACTCCCTGGGACTGCTGCTGTGCTTGGGGATGGTAGACCTACATGGAAAGTGATTACCCAAGGCCTGGGACATCACCCCTAATCGTCCTGGAGTTCTGGCTGGCCTGCGCTACAGCTTCTCCCTCCGGGAAAGGCTGGGGAATATGCTGGGCCTCCCTGGAACCACCACTGGGCTTGGGGACATTCAACCCAATAGGCCAAATTCAGTAGAACCTCATATCGCTAATCTAGGGCAAAACATGTAAAGTTCAACACAAACAAACCCATGAATGTTTTTTGGGTTAAGGTTTGGCCCAAACAGCCCCACTCATGCTTAGAAGGAAGTGAAAGGGAGAGAAGCAAACAATTGTCATGGATGGCTCAATAAACACTCCAAGTCTTTGAGATGGCTGTCCCTCCATCTCTCGCCGAGTAGAGACCATCCTCCCTATCCCAGGCATCCCTTACACCCAGATTAGTACATGAAGATTATTGGCCCCTACCATTAGGGGGAAAAGGCAGTGAGAAAGAAAATGAAAAGAAGAAAAAGAGAAATAATATAGAAATAGACAATAAAGAAGCTTATAACGTCCTGAAATATTGTTCACTCTAGTAGTTCTTCAGCCATAAACCACAAAACAATCAGTTATGATGCTGGAGAACATGGAGAAGGAATTTTTGCATTGTATATTGGTTATTTACTACACACAATTCTCGGTAGCTCTTGAATATAAAGTTCTATGGGGTGAGGGAGCAAATTAATCTGGATCATTAGAGAAGGAGGAGGCATTTGTATAAGCAGTGAGAACCATGTATAGCAAATTACTGATTTATGGCTTGGGGGCAAGGGTCAAACAACCCGTTGTTTTCTCACGGTTTCTGTTAAGCTTTATCTTTTGGCTTAAAAAGGCCTAAAATGTGCCCATATAACATTATTGCTGCTGATTGCGAACTATCATGAATGTGTGTATTGCATTTGTTTTGTTTCCATAGGTCATTAATCACTCTTTGTTTTTATGGGCATTGATTTATGACTTAATAACATACGTGCCTATTCTGCTCAGTTCATCTAATTGAAAGACATTCGACCCCAATGCTTGCAGCATAATTCTGCAGCAAATATTGCAATAAGACTTAACATTAACCAGTGAGGTTTTCCGTGATAGAGCCTCAAGGAAAATTCAAAGTAATGTGGAATTTACAGCGGGCAGTAACATGCTGCAGAAGAGCGGTGATGGTTTTGATGAGGATTGGGGATCCCTTCAACTCCCAAAGTTCCTAGGTTATGGTTGTGGGGCAGGTAATGAGGTGAGAGGTCCAGGGTGTAAACGTGACCCGGATATCGACTATTGCAGCTGGTGCAGTGAACGTTCAGCTGCCTGGAGGCCCATGAGCTACACTTCACTAATGCGGCCCAATGAGGCGCCTTGAAACACTTGTTTATAGTCGTGTTACAAATGCCATATCATATCATATCAAGGCATCTGGCTTGGCTTGCCGTCTAAGGCAGTGGTCTTCAAACTTTTTTGCCCAGGGCCCCCCTGAGCAAAATTTGGGCAGGTTGGGACCCCCCAGAAATGCCAAATGGACAGTATATATTGCGCGCCGTCACCTGCTCCCATCAAAGTCGCTGGACTCCCTCATCCCACTCCTACCCAGTCGCTGGTCTCTCCCCACCCCATCACACACCCAGGGCTCTCGCCACTCTGCTCCCATCACTATCCCATGGTTCCTGCACATTGTGCTCCCACCATAGTCCCTCGGTTCCCCCATCTCGTTCCCAACACAGTCTGAGGGCCAGTGGCGGCTGGTGAATCTTTTTTAAGTGGAGGGGCATTAAGGGGAGGTTC
Organism: Ambystoma mexicanum; assembly: GCF_040938575.1. Taxonomy (NCBI): domain Eukaryota; kingdom Metazoa; phylum Chordata; class Amphibia; order Caudata; family Ambystomatidae; genus Ambystoma; species Ambystoma mexicanum. Next base: position 63,474,819 of record NC_090928.1, read on the forward strand.
GGGGGGGTTTCCCCCTGTGAATTTTTTTTTAAATAATAGGTTAAAATGTTGCATTGTTGAGCATACTTTTAACAAAAAATGGGTAAATAGCCAAACAGTTTGCAATTGTTGCTGGGAGTCCAGGGGGCAGGCATTTATATTTTATTTCTATCGCGCTCGTACACAAGTGTTTCAGAGCGTGACAAGGCAAGGGAGGGGAACAGAGGAGAATAAAACAGCGATCTTACTAGGCCCAGTGACATTGAGAACGCGCAAGTGTGAGGGGAAAAGTGCATGGAAGGGGGGAGAAGTGGAAAGTGCGAAGCAGAGGAGAAACAGATAAATAACAATAAATAAATAATAAAGGCAACAAACAGTGGTAGTGCAGCCAGCAATTTGCAAGTGCTACGTTTAAGGCAGCAGACAGGGTAGGTCTGATAAGTGCAGGAAGAAAGATGGTTCTCCTCAAGTTTTAGAGTGGCAGGGCGCTGTTCCAGAGGGAGGCCCCAGCCGAAGACGGAGATCTACCCCCAGCTCGTTTCTTTGATAAACGACTGACCCTGAGGGAGTTGGAGGTAGAGGAGTGAAGAGCTCGAGAGGGGAGGTATTTGCGGAGGAATAGCTGAAGGTATTTTGGACCCAGGCCCCAGAAAGCCTTGTGGACAAGGCAGAGGGTTTTGAATGATAGATGTCCGGTAAAAAGATACCATCCCTGTCCCCTGGGCCCCACTGGTCCTAACACAATGAACATGATTATGTGTATATGCAAGACGCTGCACATTCATACAGCAATCACTCTATCATTCACATGAGCATCCATCACCATACACTCACTCATAACGCATCCATACACATGTTTAAATAAAAACAATGAACATAAACGTACCTTCTGCATTGGCCTTTGTGTGGGTGCTGAAACGGCCTGCTCCAGCTGCTCTGTCCGTATGTGCGAGGAGGCGCAGGAGCTCCCCCTCGGACATACAGACATGCAGTGCCCCAGCCAGCATTTCCAATGAGCTATGCAATGCTGGCGAAGCAAAACGCCCCAGCATGTGCGGCTGGGGAACTAAACTGAACTGTCAAAGGGAAACAGTGTTTCCCTTTGACAGTTCAGCCAGCCCAGGAGCACTCCATTAGCTGGATAAAGCAGCTGAGGGAGTGCTCACTGTTTCACTGGGCTGGCTCCTTAGCTCCTCCATAATGGGTGAGGGGCCACTGGGTGGGCGCCTCTTGCCATTATGGATGAGCCGCCAGGCTCGGACAGGCCTAAAGGGCAATGCCTGTACTAAAAATGTAAAATGCTAGTTTGGGCCAATCAAAATGGGCCACCATTTTGGCCAATGTGGACCATTTTGATGAGTTACTTAACTATGCAGTTAGTAATGTTGACCATTGTTGCTGAATATATCACAATTTACTTACATTTTAACACAAAGCACCCCTTTGGGTACTATTGAAACAGTGGGCTTCATAACTACTCTGGCGGTAGCTGTGCCGGTAAAACCGGCACGGCTGCCACTGGAGTTGCATCCGGGTCTGGCACCCGCGAATGGGCAATTACTAGGTCATGCCGAGTTAGGCAGACATGATAATTGCCCTTTCGAAGGTGCCGGTAGATCCCCATTCCCATTTGAGCCCCATATGGCTTAAATGGGAATGGGGAGCTCGGATGCACCGGCACCGTTAATAACGGTGCTGGTGCATCCGACGAGCTGAGGTCAGACCTGGCGGGGGCTGTCAAGCACCCACGAGCACAACTCTTACTATGGCGGAACGGTAGCAACGGTGCCGGTAGCTTACCAGCTCTGTTGTTACTGGTCCGCCATAGTAGTAATGAGGCCCAGTCTGTGACTAAAGGAATGAATATCCATTTACAACTGTGGGCCACTTTTTCATTGTTGCCTGAAACAGTTTCATGCTTCAGCCCGCCCATGTGGGCCACCCCTGCCCATTTCTTCCAATCTAAAAAAAAAAAATCTTTTTTCATGCTGAGCTCTCAGGGCCCCCCTGGGATGCACCCGCGGACCCCTAGGGGGTCGCGACCCACAGTTTGAATACCACTGGTCTAAGGGCCTTGCCGTTTGTCTGGACTGATCATTTGAGGAAGAGTAGAGCTTACTGCATGGACCAGCTAAATGCCTATTGGGAAATCCCCTCATAAAGCATACCCCACTAAATTAGGAGAGATTAGCATTAGCATTTTACCACGTGTATTCTTCTAGTTTGAGTCTCTTTATGTGGGGGGGTGGGAGGGCGTAGATGTATATGCGAGCCTCATGCATGCTGTAGCTGGAGACACAAGGTACACAGGGACGTCATATACGGGTCGCCACAGATAGCAACTGCGACCCCTGAGGTCTCCTTTGCTACCCCCGTGGTCTCCCATGCCACACCTAAAAAAAACAGTTTTTTTAAAAAAAAAAAAATGTATGGAAGCTCCTGGGATGTGGCCAGCACCATGTGGCTCTTTGTTTCTGGAGTGGCTGGCTTTCTTGTTCAGGCCTCATTAAAAAAAAAACAGGCGGTTCCACAAGTGTACCACTTTGAGCCGTGACCCTAAATAAGAAAGAATAGAAATAACAAATAATGTGTCTTTCTGTCTTCTCTACAATAATTGCTAGACTCATCAAAGGTTTATTTCACTCACACTTCAGGGGGTGAGTCACTGATTTAGTCTGATATTAAAGACATCAAATTCACAATGCAGACAAAAACGTCCGAAAAGCATTTAGCATAGAATACAAATCCATTTGGAACTATTTTGCTTTTTGCAAGTTGCACTTAGAGCATGTTTTTTTCTGCTGTTGTTTCTGTTATGAACATCAAAAGACATTCATTCTCGGTGTCCTCGGTCACTTGACAACATTCTTGTGCCTAAAAGCTTGTATACAGTGTAGAAATGTTTGACCATGGCACATAAAGTGGCCCTTGATTTCATTGTGCCACAATGAATGCCCTGTTATAATGTGTCTTTCTTTCCTATTTCCATGGCATGCTGTTCAGGATGCTTGTTTGCATGTATGAGGCAACGAGTGCCCAGAGTATGGGATGCCGTGTGAGGCCAACGTCTGAAGCCTGAAAAGGAGATCCATGCAGGCTTGATGTGTGGCCAACTTTGCACTAGACCTGCAGATGAACTGGCCTGCTGATAAATATGTTACCAGTTTAATGGTATGCACTACAGAGTGTGTAGTTCTTTGAGAACATTCAGACATGTAATTGCTAATTTAACCGTAATACAGCTACAGCTGGTAAGATAGCTCAGTGGGTTGAACGCTCGCTGCAGCGATGTGTGTGTGATCGGCAGGTTGCAGGTTTGAATCCTGAAAAGGCTAACTCAGCCACTCATCCTTCTGAGGTTGATAAATGAGTACCTACACAGGTTGGGTGATACTGTATGTATATTTGTTCTATATAAAACACGTATGTGTAACTGCTACATTATAACACATCATTATCATTTTGCCTTGTACGTCTGTTTGCATTCACACTAATTTGGGTAATATGGGCATATACACACTAATATTAACGATACATATTGTGATCCATTCTTGTGATATTGTAACCATATTTTTTGTAGTGTACTTAGGAACAATGCTATGTGATGCCACTTCCTATTTTGTCAAGGGGTGAAAGATTGTGTTCCATCTCTTCCCGTGATGCCACTTTGGGGTGGGTTTAAATTATATCACTTCCTGTTGAAGAGGGAAAATGGGACGATCCCTTCCCCCAATTCTCGTCCAGACCATGGCCTATGACGTCACGACCTAAGCACCCACCGCGTGAGGAGTTCGACCAGCCTACTGCCGTCCTGGACGTCAAAACCCACCGTGGCCACGCCACACAGACCCAGGCAGGCTGCACGTCATCCCAACCTCGGCTGGGACCTCGGGTGGAGCTGACACCGACCATATGGAACAACTTGATTAGACATCATCCACCAACATCGCCATCGTTAGAGATGCCATGACGACATAACCAGCAGGCAAGAACACACGTGCCACCAAGCACATGCGTCAGACACACACCAACCCACAAGAAAAACATACTCAGTACTGTGACGTAGAGGACCACTCACACTCACATATGCATCGTTGTTATTTTTCACATAGGCCAACTACAGCACTGCAGAAACGCAAAACTCCAGAAGAGCTTGTGCACGTGCTTGCAGATGCTTCCTCGCTACTAAAGCTGTGAAGATGTAGCCCTATATATGGACTAATGCATAAGAATCCATGTCGCCCCCCGCAACCCCCGTATTACAGACTTTATTTCGCCACCAATGAGCTAGGCCAAGGTAGGCCGCAAACCTGAGTCCGCAGGCCGGAGCAGCTCAGACGAGGCTGCAAGACGCTGGTCATGCAGAACAAACCCTGACGAGAGCCCACAGCCAAGGCCACAAACTTACAATCTACACGCCGCGCTCCCCGCGCCAAGGTTACACCTGCTACTGCTAAACGCTCCTCAGAGTCAAAATACAAATCTCACGTCTAGGACACAGACTGCAACAATGAAGTGCCAAATTAGACACTGACAGCGATGGGAAAGGGACACCCAACAGCCCATAGTCAGACCTGTCCATTGTCCGCCACTGACAAATAGTCATACATTGTTGCCAGCACCAGGTACACCGCAAGCTGGGAACGGCGATCAGAATATGAGGGGCTAACCACTGACGCTACTATAGTTTAGCCAATCACTAATTTTCCCCTTGTAACAACTTTCATGTAGCAACTATTAGGGACAACCAAAGAGTACCACCTGACCCTTTCTCTACCAATAACATCTTCTTCTATATGGGCCTATACTGACCCTACCACTCGGGGAGCCAACCCGAGATAGCGTTAGGTTTTGTGGCTAGTTTTCCCAGGTGACGCACGTAGCCACGTCATACAGCTAGAAAAAGGGCCTGCAAGCCCACAATGGGGAAGATGCTTCCTGGGTTTCTGTGATCCGAGAACTTGGCCCTGTCTTTTTGCTCTTGTGTGTGTCTCATACTCCTTTGGGACGCGGGAGGAGTTGGGGCCTCCCCAACCTCGGAGGTCTGCAGACGGCCCTGCCGACCTCCCGGGAAATTACCCCGACAAGGTGGAGGCACTACTGAGATAGTGAGATAGACCACAGCGAGGCCGCTTGCATCAAGGTGGCCCGGCAACGCGACCCCCTCTGCCATTGCCCCTTTTGGAGGACTGCAGGACCATCGTGGAACTGCAAGACAACTGGACAGGGCAATCCTGAGATTTCGAAGCCGATTTCAGAAGTATCCTGCCCGCGGTTGGCGAATGTACAGACGTGGTCCAGATGAGGGGAGGTGGTGAGCTGATTGGGAGGGGTGCCCGCAGTCGAGCGGCACTGGCAGCAGAGAGCCCGATGTGAGTATGGCACACACAACCAGCAGTGTAATATTGTGCGGGTGGCGGGAGGCATTGCAACTAGGGTGGTGGGTGGCTTTCACAGTGTGTTAAGAAAAGATTTTGGTCATTCGATGTGTAAGGTATAGCGGGGAACGGCACCAGGGCTGTCCCCTCTAATGTTGCAGAACAGGCTGGGTGGGGCTTCAAGCACCCACGTGTGACTGGGGAATCGCACTGATTTGTCTAGATCGCGGACACCTGTACAGGGGTGTGGCATTCCTATGAGTTGACGTTGTAGATCAATGAATGGATGAGGATCCCTATTGATTGAGTGTTTTAGCTCGGTGAATAGATGACGTATTCCTGCAGGAGGTAGCTAAATTGTTTCTCAGTGCGGAAGATAGTTGGCTGGTAAGTTCCCCTAGCGAGGGAGCGTATCACATGCGAGGCGACGCAGTGTGCGCAGTCCAATTGTAATACTGAAGTGATTAATGAATACTTCACTCCAGGCATGGTGGGAAGACAACTGTGGGGATTCTGTGGAATAGCATTGTCGAAAACAGCGCGCATTTCAATTTCTGTTATAAATTGTACATACCAGTAACCCATTGTAGTAGCTGGTGACGTCACCCATACAGTTGCATAGGACATGGTGGTCTTTTTCAAGCGTGATCGGGGCAGAGACACACGGTAAAGAAGGGGTGCAGGGGGAGAGGCGGCTGCGCACGGAGAACGCCGGCATGCCCTCGATCACAGGGGTTGCACTGAGAGGTGGTGCGACCAGGGGGGAGAAGAGAAGGGTATACACTCCGCAGGCGGTGAAGGTAAAGGGGAAGGAGGAGGAGTAAGAGGTACGTTGCAGGTGCGCCGAGTAGCGGCAGCGTAGGAAAGGCGGAGCGGCTCAAAAGCATGCTGTGTGGGGCACGAAGTCGCATGGGGCTTTGCGTGTCATGGGTCGAAGGGGGCCCTAGCTTCGGAAGGAGTACACAGGAAAGTGATAGTGTTGTAAAGATCAAGAGGGCGGTGGCACCCAGCACGAAAGTACTGCAACAAAAACGTGCTTTTCCTTGCAGCAGAAAGTCGAAAGTACCAAACATTCGGGGCCAGGTAACGGTGATATTGAACAAGTGAAAATTTCAAAATGTCCATGTATTATGGGGCAGGGGCGGGATACAGAGCCAGCACATTAACCACACCACTCCAGCATATCTGCGCAACACTAACACTGCAAAGGGATAAAATAATAAAATACAGTGTTGAATGGACTCAAGGGACGGATAACAGGATCAGGATACCATTGCCGCCCAACGGCAGCTTTGACATGTCCACCCAACATTCATTGTTAGCATATTTACATAACACATATAAGGGGGAAAAGTTAGCGAGCCACCTAGAAGTTTTCGATCTTTGGAAGATGTTTCAAGGATTTGTACCAGGTGTACCAGGGATGTTCAGCATGCAGGGGGTAAAGGAGGAGAAAGTGAGCGAGGAGGCCGGGAGCAGCCCACCCCAAGCTCCTCCCAGCACTGAAGAGAATGAAGAAGAGGCAGAAGGATCATACACAGTTGCAGAGATAAAAAAGGAGAGTGAGGGAGAGATACCCATAACTAAAGAAGTAAAGAAAGAAACAGAAGGGGTGTATCCAATAAGAGAATTGAGAGAAGCGACACACACACAGTTAGCAGCCGCTGAGGGATACTCAAACCCTACATACAGCCCACCACCATACTCGCCAGCAGACAAATACCAAAAGGGGGTGGGTGCAGGGAGTGCAACAGACACAAAAATGGCAGAGGTAAGCTCTGAGAGCATAAAAAAGGCACAGATAGATTTGGCAAGTATAGGGCCAGGTGAATGGATCGCAGCACAGGTGTTACTGAAGCTTTGAGGGGCGTTAACAGGAGAAGAGGAATAAGTGGTAAAGAAGGTAGGTAAGGATGAGACAGAACACACACACAGAGGATGTGAGGTAAGTAAAAGGGAAGGGGGAAGCATGACACGGGAAGAAGAGGCAGTGCTGGAGGTGAAATTAGCAGAGCTGAGGGAAGCACGGAGCGGGTTGATTAGACATTCCTTACAGTTTTTGTGTAATCGCGTTTCACGAACACGCAAATGTTGCAGCGAATTGCATTTTGGTTAAATTTCACCACATGTCAGAATAGCTGTTTCTGGTTTGCAACTACTGAATTTTGTTTTCAATCTGATAATCATTCATAATCATTGCCAGTGTTGACCTGAACCAATCCAAAGTAACTCTCACTAGTGCTGAATCCCATTTAGCGAATTAAAGTCGTTTTTAGCATTTTTCACATTCATTGCAATCACATTCATAAGCATATTGACCTGTTTTAAAATCATACCTGTTCTCTGTAAGCTTGCTGGAGGGAACTGGGATTGAACTGCATTATTGATTGTATTCCTGAAACCTGGGTGCCCTCATTTCCATCTCTTCATATTGCATAGTGGCGGGAGTGAGTAGTCACAGGGGAAAGAGTGATCATATTGTCTTTTGTGGAAATCATATCAAGTTTTATATCTGTGCTGCATTGTTTCCTATTATTGCATTTCCTTGAATCCATATAAAGCATTCTCTGCTGCAGTATCCTTCCTATTCCTACTCCTAACTGATTAAAGAGATTGTTGATATTGTAATATTACCCATTGCTGATCATTGTTCATCTTCATAAGTGTGCTATTCAGATATTATTCTATTCATTAATTTTGTGATATATATATATATATATATATATTGTTCAATTCTTCAAATAAACCTTTTAATTTGCAAAACAAACCTACTTCTTGGCTCAGTGAGGTCAGGGAGATCCAAAGAGAGGGGCGTTATATAAGGGTTCATCATCCAGATTTAAAGAACTTTTGACATAAAAATATATAAATAAGGGTTTCCATTGGGCATCCCAGACTAGGCATTGATTTAGTTGGAATGCTGGATTGAAGTCACATACCGATTGGGGGATCGTCCGGGACTTCTGGATTAGATCTACCACTTGGGCAGCTTAATACAGTGTGCTAACTAATAGGATACATAAATCCTGTTGGGCTATCACGTTGTGTTACGCTGTAAAAGCACCCCTCAAAAGGGAACGCTCTAAGGAAACGGTCTGTTTAGCAAAATAAAATAAAAAACTTCTGTAAGTCAGGAAGGAAATCAATTTCCAGAATGGCGACATTGGTAGACATCAAGTTAGCTAGAGAGCACCTTTTACATAAGCTATTTGTGAGAGGTGAGTGGACTGAGTAGGACCAGAATGTGTGGTTGCAGGCGATCACACAACAGGTCACTGCAACTGGGTTAGATATCTGGAGAGATCAGGGTCCCTTACATGTGGCCCTGAGTGAACTATATTTGGCCCCAAAGGCCAAGTATGAGCAAAATAAGATTGCCAAGATAGCGGCATATTTATATTTATCTATGGGAGCCATACAGGACAAATGTGCTGAAGGCCAAGATCTGGACAGTAGGCAACTGATGGCATTAGAGAAGGCCCAATCTGATCTGGACTCTTCTGAGCAGAGGCTGCAGATGAGCCAGGAGTCAGAAAACGAAAGTAGGCAGTATATAATTAAAATAAAGAGGATATTGGTATCCTGCAACAGGAAAGGGCAGACCAGGATACCAGAATTCTGGCCTTGCAGAAGGAGTACCAAGAAGGTGTGGACTCCCTACTGCAGAGCCAGAAAAAGCTGGAACAATAACTGGATTTCAATAGGGCATGCGCAGAGCAGGTAGTCACCCTGCAAAGCCACCTAGATAGAGAAAAGGCAGAGAGCAATACATTATTTCTGAAAGACCTGGACACCCAGGCAGAATTTGAGGAAGAGCGCCAGAAAGCTGGTTCCATTCAAAGGCAGAGGGACGACCTGGTGGCACAGAGGCAGGCTCTTGCTCAGGAAAGGGACACCTTAGGCCAGGAAGTCTGGGAAACTGGAAGAAAATCACCTGGCCTTCTAAGGACTGGGTGACCTCCAAAAAGAGCATCAAAACTTGTTAGAGCACACCAGGAGAGTGGAAGATGCTCTGGCAAGAAAGGAGCAGGCCAGTAGGGACGGGACTCAGGAGGTAACTCTCCTGCAGCAAAGACTGGCACAGTATTCAAAGACAAACCAGGAAGCACAGAGAGAAAATGAGGCTCTCTGTCAGCACAATGATTGGCTCCAGCGGCAGGTAGCCATGCAAGAGAGACTGATAGAGACTAGTGAGGCCTTGATTGAGGAACAGAAAGCTCAGGCTCTTGCATGGCAACAGGGAGCAGGGGCTGATAGAGATGAGGTTCGCTGGGAAAGGGAAACAACTGAGCATAACCTCAGGAACCCTAGTACCAGAGGCCTTCATCTCTCCCAGTCCCTGGACTCTGCCACCCCCACGTCTCCTGGCTCACATGAGCCCAGGGCCACGGGGATGGCAGATTACTATCCAGTCAGAAGTATGGGACTCTTGGACCAGCACCTGTCAGGCATGGATGGGCGGGCATCTGGGTATGGGCACCCAAGTACTGTGAAGTGTAGTGGGGAACCCCAGGAAAATAGGCCCACTAAGGGCATCCTGAAAACCTCCACCCAGTTAGGACAGTGGGGAGGGTACCCATCAAATCCAGGGAAGACTCCTCTGAGCACCCCAGGACACAGGAGACTAGGTCCCCACATTCTGCCAGCCATTCCCAGGCTCGCAGAATCCAGGAGAACCTAGAAGATCAAACGGGCACCTCTGGGAGCAGTGCTTCTGAGTCAGAGGATGAATGGACCAGGGTTACCCAAACCAAGAAGGTCAATAAGGAAAAAAGGTCCTTGCTTAAGGACCCCTTAAAATAGATTAAGGCAATAAGGAGTGTCATCACGCCTTATCAAAAGAACGCCAAGTATTCTGTGTGGGAACACTTACAGCACTTTGTGCAAATGATGGAGACTTTCCATTTGAAAGACAGCAGTAGCTGCATTCAGTACGTAAAATGGACATTCTCCCCAGAATACTCCGGTTTCTTTGCGGGGCTGGAGGACCAAAATCATTCAAGATAGTCCACATATAGGGCAGCCATCTTAAAGCACTTTTCTGTTCACAGAAATCCCCAAGAGGCTCGCAAGGCAGCCTACAATTTACAATGTGTGGAGGATCAGGCTCCACAAGAATTTGTGCAGGAGTTGAAGCGTGCCTTTGCGCAGAGTACCAAAAGGGTGAACACGGACAGCAAAGATTTTGTTAATACGTTTTTCCATGCCTTACCCAAATACATCATGACCCAGCTAGTGAGAGATTTTCATGAGAAAAGATCACTAGACTGGGTCATTGAACAGGCCACCCAAATCTATGAGGTGCAGAAGCCCATAGAAAATAAAAATAATGCTCAGAAAAGCCCCAAACCGACCAGCGCCCCTGCCGCTACTAAGGTGGCAGAGGTAAAGGTTGCCCCCTTTAGATTTGGAGATGGGGGGCCTAAAAACCTGCCTGCACCGAATAATTCCAAGCCCAGAAGGCCCTCGGGCCAGTCACAGACAGGGAGCCAAGGAGGTAGTCCCACAAATGGGATCCCTCACTCCCCTGACTATGTAAGTCCCCGCTACAAGGGAAACCAACCCATCCTGGGTTATGTGTGTACTCCTCCAGCCCAAGAGGGGGGATCCAACCAAGCACCTAACCCAGGGAACTTCCCTCCTAACTTCCCCCAGGAGGGCAGAAATTCCCCAAATCCTGGGCAGAACCTTTGCCCCAGGTACCCACAGAACTTCCAACCCCAAAATCATCCATCCTTCTTTCCCCACTTTCCTTAGCTCAGACAACCTAATCCGGGAGAGGGGAGGTCAAGGGTGGAGGGGTACCCAAATCTTCCCAACCCGGGGTACTACTAGAGAAGGGATAGCTACCCTTCCTGGGATCAGCCAAGGGGAGAAAACAGAACCCTCTATCAGCCTGAGCGGGTTTCCCAGCTTGAGCGCCGGGTCCAAAACATGGCACAGGATCTGGGTTGCATGCTGACGGGCTCAGCAGAACCCTCAGATGAGCATGCCGGCGCAGAATGCCCCAAACTCTGGACCTGGTGCTCCAGAACAATGACAGGGGCAGCACCCCTACAAACCACTGGTTCCCAGGGAGGAGGCACAAGGGGAAAGGGGGTGTAAAGCCTTGGAGGAAGCTTCCTTCTCCACTTGTAAACAGCCCCTGGAAACCCAGGAACTGGAAACAAAATCTCCTGCCCCTGAAAGTCTGCCACACAAGGAGCAGAGGGGGGTAGGAGAAACAAAGGACCCAAACAGACCCATTTTGAGGATGAGGTACAGAACTTCCAATTTGAAGGGGAGGGATCCTCAGAGGATCCTGGGAAAAGGATCTTCTCCTTCAGATATGGGGGAACTCCTCCCAAGGAAAAATGGGTCCCAAGGGATTCAAATCCAGACTGGGTAGATGTGGGGACTGAGCTAGCGCCGCCCATCATCCCATCCCAGAACCAACAGCATCAAATTCCCCTGGTTCAAACCGATCCTGGTGACTGCCTCCAAAGAGGGGGGCGGCCCAGAACCAGAACCAGGGGAACTCAAAAATTCTCCCATCTCTAGTTGCCACCTTTTTCTTGCAGATTCCAAAGACTCTCCACAGAATTCTGCCCAAATATCTTCTCTCTCCATGTCCAAAACTAAAAAACTAGCCCACCAGTTGTCCAAAAATGTGCATTATCCTTGTGGAGAAGGAGGGAAGATACTATGCCCCGGTTCAAGTACAGGGGCAGGGTACAATTTTGGCACTGGTGGACACTGGATCCCAAGCTACCCTTCTGTCCGAAAAAGGCCTTTGATGAACTAAATTCAGGAAGGGGGGATAATTACCAAATTCCTCTCACCTCTCTTCCTGGATACCTTCAGACCTTTGATGGGAAGGAAATTCCCGTCGAGAGGACTGCGGATTTGGACATTAAAATTGTGCGACACAAGGTGAAACAACCGGTCATAGTAGTGACTCCAGAGGGCACCCCTTGTTTACTAGGGAATGACCTCCTAAGAAGGCTGTCACCCCTAATAGACTGTGTAAACAAGGTCCTCTGGCCCCAGACTAGCCGACCAATAAAATTGAAACAGAGCGTCAACCATGTTAGTTTAAACGGCACATGCCACATGGTTGAACAAAAATCTGACCAAGTAGAATTTCACTTCCAGAACAACCAAATTCCAGACTTGACAGTAATAGCAGTAGGACAACAGACTGGTGATGGGGGTTCCTCTCTATTTCTGAAAATCACCCTTCCTTCCAGTCTAAGGTGGTATTCCACACTGGAAGAAAACACTCTGAAATTATTTACCAATCCACAATCAGACATTCCCACTCCCATAGTCCAGAAAGATGAGAAATCAGCTCAGAGCCTGGCTGATATTCAGCAAATTGGAGAGCAGTTGTTCATCCCTGTTCAGTTAAATGAAGGGAAGGACTCTGTTCTCGCCCGAGTGTGTGTGAACAACGGGAAGAGCTTCATCAGCGAAGCCATGTTCCGCCAACTCACAAAAGATCCAGCTATTCCCACATTTAGACTGATAGACAAATGGGAAACGGATCTGGAAACACCCAACTCCAAACATCTCCTGCTAAGCAGGTGTATGCTCAAAATCTCCATAGGCAACAAGAGCATAGTTCATAATTGTTGGGTCGGAGACGTCACTGCCACCTTTTACTTAGGCAGTGATATTCTCAATCGCTTTGCCATTAGTTTGGACCTAATAAACTTCAAAGCTTGGTCCCGATTAGTGGATAATCCCATGCGCTTTGATCATCCAGAGAAAGCATTTAGGTCAGCTCAACTGCTGCCTTATGCAGTTGAAATTCAGATTGGAGAGGAAGTCACCATCCCAGAAAGGACCCGACAATTCTCTCTGAAAGTGAAAGTTAAAAGAGGACAGAAATTGAAAAACCGTGATGCTTATATTCATCTAAATGCTTCTCTCCAATAGAAAGGGTTGGGGGTAAACCCATCACCACTAGTCAGTATAGAACATGACACCATTCCAATAGAGGTGGATAAAAGCGACTTAACGAGTATCACTCTAGCCGCAGGCACCATTATTGGAATGGCGGTTGATAACCAACATTTTTCCATTGATTTAGGCAATGAACTGTTAGGACCAATCCCCAAGGACTGTTTTGACAGTGACAGTAATGACAACACAACACCAGACAGGATCTTTACCCGGCATGGGGGGAACTTCCTGGTGTACACTTCCTGCCCTTATGGCAAGGAAGATGTGACTTGTGACTTCAGAAGGGATGAGGTGATTTTCCAGGTCCATGAGGACTGCCTTTCCCGCCTGAAACCTGTGTGTCCTCATTACCATCTCTTCATATTGCATAGTGGGGGGAGTGAGTAGTCACAGTAGAAAGAGTGATCATATTGTCTTTTGTGGAAATCATATCAAGTTTTATTTCTGTGCTGCATTCTTTCCTATTATTGCATTTCCTTGAATCCATATAAAGTATTCTCTGCTGCAGTATCCTTCCTATTCCTACTCCTAACTGATTAAAGAGATTGTTGATATTGTAATATTACCCATTGCTGATCATTGTTCATCTTCATAAGTGTGCTATTCAGATATTATTCTATTCATAAAAGTGTGATATATATATTGTTCAATTCTTCAAATAAACCTTTTAATTTGCAAAACAAACCTACTTCTTAGCTCAGTGAGGTCGGGGAGATCCAAAGAGAGGGGCGTTATATAAGGGTTCATCATCCAGATTTAAAGAACTTTTGACATAAACATATATAAATAAGGGTTTCCATTGGGCATCCCAGACTAGGCATTGACTTAGTTGGAATGCTGGATTGAAGTCACTTACAATGCCCTTACTAGAAAGAGGGTGGGCAAGGCCACAATATGTCCTATGGAAACATGCAGCCAAAGAAAACATTAAATGCAGGCTACCGCCTTTGAGTGGAGGGGCAGGAAAATGGATATATGAAATGGAAAAGCAAACTGCAGGACAAAAGCTAGCAGTGGGCGATGTCAAGGGGTTGTTAATTTCCATATTGGGTGACGCAGCAGATGACATTTGAAATAGGGCGGGATTCCCAAGGGTGACAATCAGTGACACGTCACATGAAAGGGCGCCATTTGCAAATTGCAGACATGCACTGTGGCAGGCACTGAGGGTGCAATATCCAGACACTTCAGACATAGGGGGAATAACAGAATGCAAAATGCATGAGAATGAAGATCCTGTTGATTACATCCAGGAAATTCAGGAGAAGTGGTGCCTGGAAATGCGGGAACCATGGGACAAAACACTAGCAATATTTTACCACATACTGATACAGGGACTCCCAGAACCAGTGCAAAGGCAGATGAAGAAACTGGTAGGAATGGAAGCCAAGGCATGGGCCGAAATGCAGCTGACAATAGTACATCATTGTAGGCTATGGCAAGATAAGATGAAACAGAAAGGGGAAGACAGAAAGGCAGAGGAGGCAAAATTGGTCCAAAAGAAATTATCAAAATATGCCATGGAAGGTGCACTGATAACAAGCCCCGCCCAGGTCGCCTTAACACCAGACACAACACAACAACAACAACAACCAGCAGCACCATATCAGCAAGCACAAATAATAACACAGCAAATGCACCAGCGCCTCCATACACGGCCCAAAACATATATGCTCCTCCGATGGGGGGTGGGTACACGCAAGTGGGAAATGGCTATACAAACAACTATAGGGGGAGGGGTGGGCCAGTAAGAGGGAGGGGATTTGGACCAGCAGCGCAACAGCAAGGTGGAGGGTTCCGAGGGTACAACCAATATGGACATCAGGGGTACTTAGACAGCACTGGAGGATACCCATGGCAAGCACGACAGCCGCCAACGTGTTGGACATGTGGGCTAGTAGGATACATATCACGCACATGCAGAGCAAGGCCGGCACAAGCAGGATGGGGAGAGCAGGGGCAACAGGGTTACAATGGGGGACAACAATATTATCAACAACAGTCACAACAGGTGACAGAAACAACAAGTGCCACCTCAGCCGCAACAGCAAACATATACTACGCCCCCTGCACCACAAGTGCAGTACCAACCATCACAGCAACAAGCGCAACAGCAAATGGCAACGGCACAACAACACGTCCAGACAGTACAACAGCTCACACAAATACACAACAGCAAACAGCCACCCGCAGACACACCAATACAACAGATACAATTGGGAAAGGTGACAATATTGGGTCATAACCTGGACACAGGGAACGGACAATCACTATACCCAAAATAGGACAGCCCACAGACGTCCTTGTTGTGTCCCATCCTATCGGTAACACCTAACCCTGCGCAGGAACCACACATAAAGGTGGCGATAGGTGACAAAACATTTTCTTTCTTAGCTGATACAGGGGCCACCAGATCCTGTATTATGGAAGGGAAGTTCAACTTGTCAGGCGAGGCCATGCATACTCAAGGATTCTCTGGGGCTCGAGGGCTGGTTCCTTTTACTGATAACATCTCCTTATCTGTTGGAGATCACGATCTATCTTTACCAATGTTGCACTCAAAACAATCACCAGTGAATATACTTGAGAGAGACATTATGAACAGACTGAACATGACTATATCCTTCACTGACAAGGGAATAGTGTGCTCCACACCAGGCATACACATGCTCATGGCACGACACATATTCCAAGCTTACTGTGGTAAAACTGTGGCAAGAGCAGAACCAGTGGACCAAGACCTCTTCCAATATGGGACAGACATGGCAATAGCATGACTACCAGGAATTGAGGGCAAAGTGTGGAGGAGACCAGCAGGATACCTTTTCAGGCCAGAAACGCCCACTAGTGAAGAGGAAGGGTCAATAATATCAGTGGACATCGAGAGTATTGTGGCATTGGCAGATTACATTGCAGTCCACGCCCAGGCTGGGAGAGGAAAAACATGGAGAGCAGTGATAGCACTAGTAGAAAGATGCAGGCTGACGCAGGTATCAGATGAAGAGCTGTTCTTAGATGGTGCAGGAGATGGTGAGATGGTGTTCCAGATGAGCTTCTACATTTGGTTGAGAGTGACATATAAGGAAGTAGCACAGAAAATGACAATGGCACTAGAAGCACCCACCACTACCCAAGTACCATTCTACAAGGAAGACTTAGCAGCTGTACCCGCCTCACTATGGACTACTAGTCCCTATGATGTGGGTTGCATGAAGAGCATTTGAGGAGTACAAATAAAGGATGAAACAGTACCCACTATCTAAAGAAGCTGATGAGGAGTTCTACGAGACAATAACTGCCCTAATAGATAGAGGAATATTGGTACCATCAGAGTCACCGTGCAACACTGCAGTGTATCCTGTGTGCAAGGCAAAGGGGGAGTCTTGGCGTTTCATACATGATTTGAGGCTTCTTAATCATATTGTGGAGGCAGAGTACCCGATAGCAGCTAACCCAGCCACCATACTATGCGGAATACCAGCAGAGGTGTCACGATTCACTGTGATCGACCTCAGAAATTCATTTTTCTCAATAGCACTAGACCCTGATTCACATGATTTAATAAGCTTCACATACCACAACACAAATTGGAAACACACTAGACTACCCTAGGGGTACTGTGAGTCACCATCCATCTTCAACAGGGTGATACAAATGGACTTTTGAAACATAGAGATGGAAAGCACGGTTCTGCAGTATGTAGATGATATCATCATCTGCAGCACCACTGAGGAGAAGTGCAGGGGGGACTCTTTAAAGATGCGCACAGTGCTGGCTGAGAAAGGATACAAAGTGGACAAGGGGAAACTGCAGTACTGTCAAGAACAAGTACTTTACACTGGGCAGATCATTTCACAAAAAGGGATGAACATTGCACCACAGAGGGCACAACCAATAAAGAACACACCACAGCCACAGACAATAAGAGAATTGCAGCAATATCTTGGCCTATGAAACTACTGCAGAGCATGGGTCTTTGATTACAGCTCATACATAGGACCATTGCTAGAGGCTCTCAGGGAAGCACAGAGGGGGACAAGGAAGTTGGGATGGACAAGAGAAATGACAGATGCATTCGATGAACTAAAACATGCCATATCAACTACGTCAGTACTAGCTACCCCAAATTACAAAGAGGATTTTTACATCTTCTCACATTGCGTGGTAATGAAAGCAGTACTGACACAAATGACAAGCATAGGACACAAACCAGTGGCCTTTTACAGTGGCCATTTGTATCCTGTAATGATGGGATATTTCCCATGCGAACAGAGCCTAGCTGCAGCAGCATTTGCAGTAGAAAAATCATCCTCAATAACCATGGGATGCTCCACCACACTATACGTGGAAAACTCACTCTTTGCAATATTAAACAAGCCAAAATCCACACTGACTACTCAAAGAGCAACAGGTTATGAAATATTACTGTCCAAACCTGAGCTGAAAATAGTAAGGTGCAGTAATGTCAATCCAACACGATTTATAGCAGAGGAAGTGGAAAATGGAGAGTATGCACAGGACTGTACACATGCGGTTGAAATGTACTCATGTACAAGAAAAGTGGAAGAAAATGCCCTAGAGCGGGGGTAATGTAAATCGATGGGTCATCAACAATTGATCAAGGTGATGGAATAAGGACAGGAGCAGCAGTACTGCGATTGATGGAAGGCTGGACTTACATTCCAGTAAAATGTGTCAAATTACCCCAACATTATTCAGCACAAGCAGCAGAACTAGTAGCCCTTATTCTGGCCTTAGAAGAGAGCAATGGGAAACAAGTTACAATATACTGCAACTGCAACAGTGCATACGTTAAGTGAACAGTACACTCAGGTTTAATAAAATGGCAGAGAAGAGGATTCAGAAGAGCAGATGGTACTCCTGTACAACATTCTCTACTACTGAGTGAACTAATTAAGGTTGTTAATTACACAGAAGAGGTAGCACTGGTAAAATGCTAGGCACACACTAATGGTGACGATCCCATATCAAGAGGTAACGAAACAGCGGATGCACATGCAAAATACGCTGCATATTTTGGTGACACATGGACCCTCCCAGAAAAACAAAAAGATAAGGGGGGGGGGCAAGACAGATGTTAATGAAGGATGGGTATACCCACATCCCAGAGACACAGATTATGGAGCTGCAGGCAGCAGCACCCATGGCAGAAAAGGAACTGTGGGTCAAAATAGGATGCACCATGTCCCCCACAGATGCACTACGGAGACAGAGCAATACAGGGACGGTTGTGATGCCCCCTGCCCTACTGCAAACAGCTCTGACCCAACTACACCACCCCACGTACACAGGGAAAGAAGTAATTGCAGCAAGGATAAAAGAATCATGGTTCTGCCCTTAGCTAAACTCACACGTTGCAAATTTCATCAGCAACTGCCTCACATGTCAACAATACATGGCCGGTCACACGCTGCAAGTGATCAAAAGTACAATACCCCGGCCTGAAGGACCCTTTCTGCACCTACACATTGACTATGTTGACATGATCAATGTATGTCAAGGTTACAGATACATGATTGTAGTAGTGTGCCCATTTTCCAGGTGGATCGAGGCCGGTCAATGCTCTCATGCAGATGCATTCAGAGCAGCCAAATTCTTGGTGAGGGAAGTGTTCCCGAGGTGGGGAGTATGCGGTGTGCTGAGGTCAGACAACGGCCCACACTTTGCCATTAAACTGTTTGAGCACGTAACTGCCTTTTAGGTTAGGTAAGTTTGCCTGTGCATACCAAGCACAAGCCAATGGTGTCTGCGAACGCCTCAACGGTCTCCTAAAAGATGAAATAGCAAAGATCCAACAAACAACCAAAAAGAGTTGGCTGTACTGCCTCCCCTTGACCATGTTTGAGTTGATAAACAAAAGAGTTTCCCAAGACAAGCTACCTGTTGGTGTCACACTATTGGGCTAATGGTGTGGGTGAGAATGAGGCACAGACGAATCACAGTCTTGTGTTGGAACAAATATCACAAGATATGCTCATAAACTAGTGTTTTAAAGAAAAAATATACGGTTTTATTTTTCTAATACATAAAAATTGAACATAGTGGGTCCAATTATTAAAAGAACAAAATCATGTTATCTAAATAAATCTAACAGATACACACGTGAATAACCACGGAGATGTTTTAGGTCGCACACTCATCAATATGTGACAGGGCTGGTCATAGTAACATTGATGCGGCATTTTCACGAATGCCATTCTAAACATAGCTAGTTTTTAATGTATATGTTTGTTTGTCCCTAGAGATACATCATTAGACATCTTAGACCACTGTGAAGAATACGATGCCTGGGTTACGACTGTCGCCTTTATGTGTCCTGATGAAAGTCTTATCTGGTCCAACATTCATCTAATGGACAGCAGTCATCTGTGAAATTCTAAAGACTGTTTTCTCATAAGGCTGGAAACAGAGCCATCCTGTCGACACATTTCCTAGATGGGCTTATGCCCATACATTGTCCCGATTGGGGCCTTCGCAATAGCACCATCATTTCATGTCTATGTTGTGAAGTCACTTTTGCCACTACTAACATCACCTTTGAAATAGACCAGGCTTGATGTACAATTAGAATCAAGTAAGCAGATTCATATGATTGTTTCACATGAGTTTTTTCTTTTCCCTAACAGGATTGTGATTTTTCTCTCTGTTTTGCTTTGTGTTCTTTTAATAATTGGACCCACTATGTTCAATTTTTATGTATTAGAAAAATAAAACCGTATATGTTTTCTTTAAAACACTAGCTTATGTGCATATCTTGTGATATGTGTTCCAACACAAGACTGTGATTCGTCTGTGCCTCATTCTCACCCATACCATTAGCCCAATAGTGTGACACCAACAGGTAGCTCGTCTTTGGAAACTCTTTTGTTTACCTAGTTCCGACCACATCCCACAAGCCCCTATCAAAAAAGTGGTCCCCCTTAGCTCAAAAAGCTACACCCTTTTTGAGTTGAGAAATAGACCAGGGTTGGATCAACACCTCACACAACATGAGGTGGTGACAGGACATCAGATGCACCTCCCACTCACACCACCATCAAGGGCAATGACTGATTGCAACAATACAAGGACTGTTTTTGGTGAAGAAATGCACGAGTATGTCTCTTCCTTGGTTACTAGTGCCGCTTTTATCTCTCAACAGATCCAAGGGACACAGGCGGGTCGAAGAACAACCAACAAGGAGAAGCAACCACCGAGGAACAGGAACTGACTACACAGTGGGCAGTGAAAGAAGGAGATAAGGTTCTCCTAAAGAACTATCACAGGAAGTGGAACACCCCTAGATTCACAGGGCCCCATATTGTCAAAGAAATAGCACCTAGAGCTGTTAAGTTCCAAGATAAGGATGTGTGGACACACATTCACGACATCTAGCCGTACAAAGCACAGACCCCCCTCACCTCTGCGAAGGGGCCAATGCTTCAGCAAAAACAACTGACAACAACGACACAGCGCAAGAGCAAAATACCCTAAAGACACAAATAATAAACCCCCCATAGGCCACCCCATGATCACGAGATCCCAGACAAAATATATAAGCTTAGCTAAAATCAACACTCACCAGTCACCAGTTAATGAAGAAATTTGTCATATGAATCTGCAATATACAGCACACTGTGTAAACACGTGCATGCTCTCTTCTCTTTTTGTCTCGCATGCAGGTATTGCGCATTATCATTGCATATGTTAGTTGATAACAAACAATACACGCCACTGCCCAGGGGCAAATGCTGCCCATAGACAATATGCCAGAATCTCTGTCACACCAATTTATATATATTATCAAAAGGCCAAAATATTGAAAACCACGGAGGATATCCATCTATTATAATGCATTTCTCCTGCTAATTGCACGATCGTTTCCACCCCTCCACGCAGCACAGCCGGCCTTAAGAGATAGGACGGTAAGGAAAGCGTGGGAAGAGATTTTCGCCTGGGCACTGAACGGCCACTTGATACGCAGGGCTTGAATAAAAATACTAACAGCAATAAAACACATTTTGAGAGATTTTCAGGCGGGCGCCTATATCATCTAAAGTAAAGTAGCTGCAGGACCGCAGCAAAGGTAAGAATAAAAATGCCAGTGGTTATAGCAACTGTAATAAAGATTATAGGGATATTTTTCACCACTGGTCTGATTACTGTCGCTGTCTGGCAGGCCTTCTATACTTTTTATGTGGTGGCATCTCCCACTACTAACATTTCCCCTACCATGGCTGCAAGGAGCACGGTGTCAGGTGGTACCAATAGCATGGGGCAAAACATAAAGAGGGATAAATGTAGTGTTTCTATTGATATACATGGGGTGGACACATATCTCACTGAATCAGCACAGGTCTCCAACAACATGTGGTGCAAGCACATGTCCAAAATTGGTAAGGGCACGACAAAGGACAACTGCTATGTGTGCTCGTTGATCCCATACGCCATGTGCGCATCAAGAACATTTGTGGCAACTGAAGTATCTGCACCAACTGCAGAATGCCTATTATATTTAGCATTATTTCAAACACGAGGACGATTTCAGGGGAAGAGAGAAACACTAAGATGGAAATCAAGATCACATACCCCTATGAAGACAACTTCATCAAAAGACTACCAATGTTGACAATTCCTGGCAGCTGACAGAAGGACTTCAGTACATAACAGATGGACCCAACAAAGGATAAACAAAAGAGGGGCCACTAATATTAATATATGGCAAAGTATACATGAAGAACGGATGGGTGGATGGAGTTGTGGGAGGTAAAACCTTGACGTTGACAAAATCATCAGTAGTAACAGTACAAGAAGAAAACGACAAATGCTACAAGGAATGGACAAAGAGTGCAGCATTGGTAACATGGTTAGATAAAGAAGAAGAACCCATAACAATAATTCCCCTTACAGCACCCACACTATGTTACCAGCATGATGGAGAAATTGATGTTGGAACGAACAAAGGATTCAAAAGAATGATCAAGCTTCCTGAGGGGGGTGCAGGAACAGCAGTATTGATGGACCACTATTCAGACCTTCCAGGATTTTACAGCATGAAATGGCAAATTTTGCGCCATGAAATGGCAAATTTTGCGGCACAAACCTTTATTTATTGCAGCATTTTTGCGGGACATTTTGTATTAACTGGAGGGTGTAAGATTGCCACATTGCAGGAAATAGGCAGAGTGCAAGGCTAGAAGAGAGCCAGGGTATCATTATTATGTGTCTTTTGTATTAATTTAATAGGAAGAGTCCCAGATGTCTCTGGCTTGGCAGAACAGTGTTTGATTTGGCTACATTTCTGGTTTAATGTTCATGCCTATTTAATAGTATTAACTAAATTGATCATTATCAATTGTAATGCTGAAAATATTCCCCTTCTATGTTCTCCAATCCCCCAAACACCCACACACATCTCACCAACTCTCCATCACAACTTACATTCCTTAACCTCTCACTCTGTTATACAAATACTCACGTGCTCTGTCACACTGTCAAGTCACAATCTGCATTGCCCAGCCCCTGCCACACTCCAAATCATTCTCCCAATTCACACCTTACACTCTACAATTCCTCCCTCAATATACAGTCCTTCATTCTTTTGTGCTGCTTCTGCAT
Source organism: Ambystoma mexicanum (assembly GCF_040938575.1). Taxonomy (NCBI): domain Eukaryota; kingdom Metazoa; phylum Chordata; class Amphibia; order Caudata; family Ambystomatidae; genus Ambystoma; species Ambystoma mexicanum. The sequence goes on from NC_090928.1 coordinate 63,497,741, forward strand.
CTTGCATCTTTTCTCCCATTCTATCACATTCTTCCCTCATCCTTTTTCCCAATCTGCAGCTCACTGCCTCTTTCTGGCCAACCGCTTCCTCTACTTTCTGTACCTCTGCTCGCTCTCAGATTTCTGGCCCACCGCATCACTGCTTCCTCTGCTCTCTTGTGCAGCACTTCCTCCTCTGACCCACTGCTCTCCCTCTGCTTTCTTGCCCATCACTTCACATCTCACCCATCACTCTCCCTCTCTCTCATAGTGTAACCATTTTTTTATTTTTTTTTAAATGTAGATTTTGACCCAGTTCCTCAAATGATGGGGCATTTAAAAAAAGAACGGAGGATATGCTATTTTTAGACAACCCATTTTTGGAAATGAGCAGGTCACCTTATTCTCAAAGGTGACTGGCGCATTTCCACAGGCTTGAGCTGTAGCGCAAATTGTGCGCTGGCAGCTGCCTTGAATGGTGTTCTGGGTTGTTTGACCGAAGTGTAATTATTTGCGGCGGAATTGACCGTAGTCAATTTTGCTGCAAATTGATTTGCACTTCAGCCAAACAACCCAAAATGTACCTTTCACCAGCACCCGACCCCCTCCCCTACTTAACTGCTTGGTTGCTGCCACTTCCCCTGCAACCCTGCGGTGCCAGATCCGTCCCTCTAACGCAGGTCGGATCCGTCCCTCTAACGCAGGTCGGATCCGACTCCGCAGGGTCCTTTTTTCGTTATTTTCTTTTTTTTTCTGTCCCCGCCTCCAATTTTGAGGAAAAAGGGGAAAACACTTCTGAAACCACCCTAGACCAAAAATACTAAACAAGGGGAGCGGGTGACACCCCCGCAACACATGTTCAGTATTTATAAAAATCGATCGAATAGTACTGACGTAATTGGTCAAATTGTAACATTCGATAGATTTTTGTCATTAAAATGGGCAGTACTTTGAATAGAATCGCTCGCCCGACAATGTTCTGCAAGCTCCCAGCGCCTTTCACAGGGACAGGCACTCTAGGTGCCTGCCGCTGTAAAATGTGACCCAAAAAATGCATTTTTATCCTGTTTGAGGAGCAGAAATGCAAGCGACTCAGCAGCGGTTCATACCTTAAAAGAAATGCATGACAGGGTCAGGAAAGACCCTGTCATGCAGTGGCAGCCACACATCCCGTGCGTGTAGGGGTGCCTACAATTTCTGCACATTTAAAAGTGCATCTTGCTTGGAAATGAGGGATGTGCTTTTAAATTGACAGAAACGCCACTTTATTTGATCAAGGAGGTGAAAAAGGCCATCTGAATGGGCGCGCATATAAAATGTGCCCATTCATGTGTCCCTTGTGGATTCGGCTGCAATTTTTGGGGCGCAAGTGATTTCTTGTGTAAATAAAAAAAAAAAAAGTTGAGAACCTGGCATCCTGAGGATTCTTTTTTTCAAAACAGTAATTTTTGCAGATTACTTAAAAAAAAAAAATGTAACATTTCTTTTTTTTTAAAGATGCTGTTTTTGCACAAAACGGCCATTTTTGCGGCATTTTGCGCAAAACGACCGTTTTCGCGGCATTTTGCAGGATCGCAAAATCCCAATAAGCTGAAGGGTCTGACTATTGGGCCTGCGGAGCCAAGGCATACAACAGCTTGCCACCATTGTGGAATGGAGCGTGCACTATAGTACACATCAACGTGCCATCACTAGTAGTACCACAGAAGCACGTCAACATGGAGAACTGCCCTAAAATGGACAAAGGGAACAAAAGGAAGAAGAGATCACTGAAGATGATAGGAAGCAAGACACTAAGTGACACTGCACATTTATCAAGAGTAAAAAGACAAGGTGAACCACTGACAGGAAATTACCTGTGGGGAAAGTCAGAAACAGCTCTGAGTAACATTCCACCAGCACACAGACTCTTTAGCAGAGCAGCAATGTTCTTTTCCTCCATCATACATCCAGGTGTACACCCATATGCGAATGCAAAATGGTTACAAATCACAAGATGGGAGCTAATGATGATGATTAACTCCACAGTTAACGGATTCAACGTGATAAAGGAAGAATTAAGAGCAATTAGAATGGTGGCCCTACAAAACAAGTATGTGCTGTACTTCTTGACAGCTATGGAAGGAGGTGTTTGTGCAAAGATTGCAAGTTCATGCTGCACGTTCACCCTGCAAACAACGAGGACAACGGTACGTTGTCTGAAGCGGAATCACAGCTGGCCAAGATGAATGCCAAGATGGAAGAAGCAGCAAAGGGAGTGAAGAGGGATCGTAGCTGGTTCTCATACATCTGGTCCTGGATGCCATCATGGCTCTCAGTTGGCCTCAAAGTTGTGGCAGGATGCATGATCTTGGGAATGGCTTCTCTGATGGGAATCAAACTATGGAAGGCAAGATCAAAGCATACTGCTGAGGAGATGATCCAGCTGAAGACGGTAAACAAACAGACGTCATCATCAAGGAATGTAAACAATTGTGTCAGCATATAGTAGAAGCAGATTTGTACCCATCATCCATTAAAGTTGAGAATCCAAGGAACCCGAAAAGCTATGTTGGAAAATGGGTTTACTCCAAGCCTGGTGGTGGATGTGTACATATGTACTGGTCATTTGAAAACCATGTGGATCGGTACGGACAATAACAAAGGTATGGCGAGTACAAGGAGATAAGAGAGTGGATAATTTTGTGGTCGACAAGTCGACCAGAAGGGGGACTGAAGAGGGAAAATGGGACGATCCCTTCCCCCGATTCTCGTCCAGACCATGGCCTATAACGTCACGACCTAAGCACCCGCCACGTGAGGAGTTTGACCAGCCTACTTCCATCCCGGACATCAAGACCCACCGTGGCCACGCCACACACACCCAGGCAGGCTGGGACCTTGGGTGGAGCTGACACCGACCATATGGACCAACTAGATTAGACATCATCCACCAACATCGCCATTGTTGGAGATGCCATAACGACATAGCCAGCAGACAAGAACACACGTGCCACGAAGCACATGAATCAGACACACACCAACCCACACGAACATACTCAGTACTATGACGTAGAGGACCACTCAACTCACATATGCATCATTGTTATTTTTCACATAGGCCAACTACAGCACTGCAGAAACACAAGACGCCAGAAGAGCTTGTGTATGTGCTTGCAGACGCTTCCTCGCTACTAAAGCTATGAAGATGTAGCCCTATATATGGACTAATGCATAAGAATCCATGTCGCCCCCTGTGCCCCCCATATTACGAACTGTATACCACCACCCATGAGCTAGGCCAAGGTAGGCCGCAAACCTGAGTCCTCAGGCTGCAGCAGCTCAGACGAGGCTGCAAGACGCTGGTCATGCAGAACGAACCCTGACGAGAGCCCACAGCCAAGGCAACGAAATTACAATCTACACACCGCGCTCCCCACGCCAAGGTTACACCTGCTACTGCTAAATGCTCGTCATAGCCGAAATACAAATCAAATATTCGTAATTCTGCTCCAGCCACAGTCTCACCACATGTGACCAGGCCGACCTGATACGATGCCAAGCCCCAAGGACCAGAGAAGCTCTGGAATCTCACGCCTGGGACACAGACTGCAACAATGAAGTGACAAATTAGATAACAACAGAGATGGGAAAGGGACACCCAACAGCCCATAGTCAGACCTGTCCATTTTCCGCCACTGACACATAGTCATACATTATTGCCAGCACCAGGTACACCACGAGCTGGGAACAGCGATGGTCCCAGGCTTGGGGGCTCATGGGTGAACCAATCAAAATACGAGGGGCTAACCACTGACGCTACTATAGTTTAGCCAATCACTAATTTCCCCCTTGTAACAACTTTCATGTAGCAACTATTAGGGACGACCCAAGCGTACCACCTGACCCTTTTGTTGAATCCTGCATATGTATGAATGAGGTCTGAGTCAGTGTAAGAGCTGTGTTGGAATGCTAGGGGAGCTTGGAGTGTTGGGGCACCTAGGGATTCCAAGGGAGACGGTTAAGGACTTGGAGCTGGGCAGGGAACCAGGGAAGAAGCTACTAATGATCTCTCTCTCCTATACTATGAACTGAACCTGTAACCAAGAGAATAAAGCGTGTTTCCTTTTTCTACATACCTGGGTCAGCCTGGTTCCTGCTCCTTGTTATCACTGGCTCAGGGTACATCCTGCAGGAGGCAGGATACATCACCTTTCTCTACCAATAACATTTTCTTCTATATGGGCCTATACTGACCCTACCATTCGGGGAGCCAACCCGAGATTGAGTTAGGTTTTGGGGCTAGTTTTTCCAGGTGACACACGTAGCCGCATCATACAGCTAGAAAAATGGCCTGCGAGCCCACCATGCGGAAGACTCTTCCTGGGTTTCTGTGATCCGAGAACTTGACCCTGTCTGTTTGTGCAATAAACAGCAGTAACTCTTTTTGCTCTTGTGTGTGTCTCATACTCCTTTGGGTTGCGGAAGGAGTTGGGGCCTCCACAACCCCAAAGGTCCATGGACGGCCCTGCCAACCCCCCTGGGAAATTATCCCGACACTGTGATGTCATCAGAGGTCAAGGGTCGTGTGATGTCACCCCAGGCATTTCGATGAAATGACGGCCCCCAAAGATGAAGCCCAACAAGACGGAAATGTGTGTGCTTGTTTTTCTTGTCTCATTCAGAGAATACATAACCTCACAGATGGGACACACTGCCTCCTACATTGCAGGGTTCAGTTAATTTACACAAGTGGATAAAGGCATCTGTAAAAAGGAGAAGAAGATGGATTCAAAGGTGAACACTGGCAATAGCAAAGGGGCAGGGGCAACACGGGCCTGACTATTGCAAGCACATGACAAATGCCTCAAAACAATAAAGTTGTATGTGGAGGAACAGTAAGTGTGAATTGGGATACAATTAGCAACCTTCAATGTTGGCAGTGCCATGAAGGGTATTTTTGCTTGCTCTGCCACTAAGAGCCTGGGCATTGAAAGGCCAGGACTGCCATCTTGTGTTGAGATTCTTCTATTGGCTGATGTGCAGGGAATACCATAATGGATCATCTTCATTGTCTTTCTTGATTCAAAATCTGTCATTTATCCCACTCAAAATATTCCCAAGGACCATCCCCAAGTCATATCTGAGCCCTACCTGGCGAGACTGCCAGATAGTCCCCTACGCGATGGCAAAGGCTGCCCAGAACAGTCAAGCATGCCACAATAGAATCCTCAAAACCACTGGGAGGAGAGAAGATGAAAGAGAAAGGCATGTTGTCTTTTCTAATGAGGCTAAAGATGCATAGGAGCAGCTCCATTTAGGCTTCCCAGCGTTCTATTTTGGAGCACCCAACAGACAAGGACACGCCTCCTGAATTTGAGTGGCAGGTTCATGTCCTGCATTCTTTGGACATTGCGGGAGAGTCACAAACCAGGCTACTTCCGCTTAACTTTTGTAATGAGGAGTTTTCTTCAGAAGAATGAGAGTCAGGTTCTCAGGTTGAGATATCGGCTTGCTTGTGCCAAAAGAGGATAACTCTTACCCAGACAGAAACAGCAAACAGAAACGGAAGCTTAGAGGGTCAGGTCTTCTCTGTGTTTGGGCAAGAGGAGGAACCTTCAGGCCTACCCATGTCAGATGAGTCGAGGTTACGTTGATTATTTTACAATGCGGGACCATGGTTACTTTATTGATGTCTCTGGCAACAGATGCCCTTATGGCACATGCTTGGGCTACCCTGAATGCCCCAGGCAGTTACTTGCGGGAAACATGATGTATGGCCGCTTCTTTTTGCCAAAATTCTCTTTAAGATGCATGCAATGGTGAAGGGACTAAACTTGCTTTTAACCTTTTCTGTTAATTAGGGATTCTGACTGACAGTGAAGAGGTATCTCTTATTTCCCTATGGATAATGGAGAAGGAGGAATGCATAATGTATTAATGCAAACACTCTTATTGTTGTCTCTGTAAGAAAGAAAGTCCTAAACTCTGGGTCCAAAGCAGCATTCCTGAATATGTTCATGAATTATCCTGCTGGTTTACTGTTTGTCTCTGCAGAGATTCAATCCCGAAGCTCACTTGAGAGCTGAATACATCTGCACGTATTGAGGGACACGAAGTGTGAGGAAATGACTATTGCTGTGTGTGAATACAAGAGTGAACAATGAGTAAACCGGGTGCACCGGCCTCACGCTTCTACGAAACAACAGGGATCCCAATCATAATGATAAACCAGGCACAGGCCAGAGATATCCCTCCTCCACCTTTTGCGGTAACTCGGGCAGAGAGCATGCTATTCTGTTAAATGGCGTGTGAATAGGATGACAGTAGAAAATCAAACAGCAATAGTAGAACAGTCCAGAGCAGAGGTATTTCCAATCAAGGTGCTATACAAATAAATATATTTAATTAAACACAAGATTTGCAACAATAACTAAATAGCAAAACACTACAAAATCACATCCCTGTAGAGAAAACAGAGAATCGGCAATATGGAGATGATTCAAGCACTCTGGGGAATGCAGAAGGGGTGAAAGGCAAGGAATTGCTACAATGACACTTTAAAAGGAGATGTTTTTGAAGAAGAAGGTGCAACAATGGGGCCTACTAGTCTCTAAGTTCCGAAAAAAAAGTAGAGCAGGGGGCCTTATCGAAATAATGTATTCTGTGCTTCGGAAGTTCGACTGGTTTGAATCAGGCTTCTTTGTGCTGTCCTCACAGATTAAGAAGGGAGTGCCAAGTCAGAAATGTCAGATGAAAAATCAGTCAATAATCGATAGATACAGTATGTATGTTTAGTTATATGTTTCACATGATATCAAACCATGATATTTTTAGACGGGTAATTTTCAATAACAAGTTTCATAACTTTGGATATATATATTTCTTAATTTGACTGATGTTTCAGTATGGAAGGTTTGCAGGGGATGGGAGTGTCCAGCACAGAAGGCACGTTGTCCATATCCCTTCTAGTAACAGATTTTTGTGCCAGAGCTGCATTTTCCTCCCACGCACTCGTAGTTATCTCAGAACAATTATTTAATATTCTTAAACCAGATAAACAAGTCTCTATCCAAAAGAAAGGTGTGCAGGCCACAACAGATTCACAACCTTATTAATATTGTCATGATTTCTACAAATTGTTATTCTTTTTGCCCCTGTTAGCTTCTCAGGCTATGTCCTAGATATTTGTACAGCCGTAAGTAAGTATATGGTGTTTAGTTAAATGAGTGGATTCACAGACACTTTTAACATTTCTATCATATGACGAAACATGTCTAAATTAAAAGCTAATTTCTCTCTTTCTCCAGTTCCAGAACCAAATAAATCAGTACACAAACATCTCAGCTCCAGAAATGGATGCAAACAAGTTGATTGTTGAGATTGAGAACCTTTTTGGTTCAATTGATAGTACCACGCCATCTCATCAAAGTTAATGCAATCAAATAATATATTTCACCAAACAAATGGCCCGGTTAAATCACACCTTTCTCAAAACAAGATATTTCAATTAGATTTGTCTCTAATTGTGCAAGGTATCCGAAAGTCATTGAAAATACCCAATATTGACTCAGTAAAAGAAGGTGTAAGGATGTCCAGGACCCCTTCTCAGAGTTGCCAAGAGAACATCATCACGTAGGTGGGTGGAAAATCACAGCTGTATTTCATTACTTTACAGTGACAGCTGGACAAGATCTTATTATTCCTGCCCAAACATTTAGTTCTCCTATTGTGAGACTCCACAAGAATATCCAATAGATTTGGAATTTTAGCATCACCTTTCAAATCAGATAAAGGTGATGAAGTGGTTGGCCGCTCTAATCCTGAGCCGTCCCTCCAGTCATCCTCCATCCATTTGTGATCAGGGGACTGTGACAAATCCATTGAATTTGTCCCCTCCTCCAAAGAAGAATTTGCCCCCTTTGGGAACAGGAAGGTAAGCTTGCTAAACTTAACACCCCCCTATGGCGCAGGTGAAGCGGGATCCCACTTGGGGTGATCTCTTCTTAAAGGACAGGCAATCCCTAAACAGGCATATGCCTTCAGCTTCCTTGTCTCAGGAAATTGATAGATTTCTTGGTTCTGTGGATGTTAAACTGTATAATGACTTAACACTTCCTACACGGAAGACTGGTATGGTTTCTGACCCTTTTCAGGCACTGCCCACAGCTAAGAAGAGAGAGCGGTACCTAGGCCCAGCCCCTGGTTGTGTGAAAGGTAAAGACCCAACCAGCCTTGCTAAATGAGCGGAAAGTAGCCTGCAGAGGTGGAGAACCTCCTCCAAGGAGGCTAGGCAAGGAGACGCAAGCCTGATGTCTCTTTATCAAAACAAAGGGGCTCCTTGCCCGATGAAGCTGTTCAACTCAGACAACAAAATGTCTCTTCAAGCTTCCCCTGATAGGGGTTGCGTGTCTGTTTTAGATCAAAAGAAAGGGATTCCTTTCTCTGTGGCACATTTAAAATCAGAAGAAAAAATGTCTATTTCTCCTTAGTTTCCTGGAGAAATTCCGGTCCCACACCATAAAAGACACGCTGGACAATATGGAGGGATTTCAACATAATCCACTTCTGAATCGGTATCAAGTGAAGTGACTGCAGAACTGGGGATATATTCATCTCATAAGCAGTGTTAGTGACCACACAAGCTGCTGAGTTCTGTAGCAGCTGGAGCTGATGGATAATATAGATTGGCTGGGCTAGAAACAACAAGTTGCAGTAGTCAAGCTTGGTCAATACTAGTGAGGTCATCACTTCCAGCTGAGGTTCGCTGGAAGCAAGGGCAAAACCTTCTTTAATATAATACTCTGAGATGAAAGTTGCCAGATTTGCATATCGAGCTAACTTGAGCTGTGGCTGACAGAGAAACAGCAAACAGGAACCCCAGGTTCCTCACTAGAGGAACAGGTGTAGGACAGGAGCCAAGCACAGAGGGACAGAAAACAGAAGGACCCACCACCAGAATCTCTGCTTTGTCCCCGTTAAGCCTCAGCCAATTGCTCCCCATCCAGTTGCTCACCACCACCAGACACACCCATAACTGAGATTCTGTGTCCGGTTCTACCAAATCCAGACAGACGATGATTTGGGTGTCTTCAGCATAGGAGCATGACCGGAAGCCGTCAGAAAGCATGAGGAGCAAAAGAGGCCGAAGGTGTAGATATTAAAAAGGGCGGCAGACAGGGCTCAGCCCTTTGAGACACCACAATACATTTATGAGAACAGGAAAGGAAGGACCCCAAAGAAAGAACCTGGGACCTATCTGTCAAAAATGACAAAAACCAGGCAAGCACCCGACCAGAGAGGCCGGCCTAAGCAAAGCAGAGTAGCAGAATGGGATGATCCACAGCATCGAACACTTCTGAGAGGTCTAACAGAATCAGTGTTACTTACCTCTCCGGTGGTAGGTCAGGAATGCTGGATTCTAGGACCTTGGAGACGATAGTAGTACAGGAATCGATGTTCAGCCTCCAACATTCCTGCTCCCCTGAATACGAAGATTCAGGCTTCCTCAAGGAGTGGCTCTTTTCTACAATGTACCTCTCTGCTATTTCAATCTGAACAGGCAGAGATGTCAATTAGATAAAAGAGTGGGGAGAACACACACTGCCAAAACCCAATGCTGAAAAGGAATACAAAGAGGATTAGCAGTGTTGTAAGAACCAGTAATGAAACTCAAACAACAGTAGCAGAGAATATACCTAGATATGGTTTGGAGTAGAATTTTCCCTGGGATGGAGTTTGTCTGCAAAGGAAAGTAAACCCTATTACAGAAGGAATTAATAGAAAGAGGTTCTGATTGAAGAATATCAACCAAAGCAACAGACCTGACTTGTGGGTTTTTCAAGGGTCAATGAAGTCCAGGATGAAGCAAAAACGACTGGATAAAATAATAAACAGGTAAGTTAGTACAGGGAAGATACCCCGGGCGGCACGAGCGTCGCACTAGATTCGGGTTGGTGCAATCTCTGGAAAGCATCAATACTGCACTTAGAAAGCAGTTCAGAAAGTCTTCATGATAGTCCCAAAAAATCAACTAACTAGAGAGGCTAACTGGAGAGGCCCGAGAACTTCCAACAGGGGTTGTTAATACATGTGGAGCAGTAGCAGAAGGGCGACACTGGAAGGCAATCAATATCATGTAACACAATAGTATCTCAAGGTGTATAATAGGAGCCTGTCAGAACAGCTGAAGGATTCCGGCACACTCTGCGAGTTGACTGCAACGGTAGTTGGAAGAGAAAACAAAATGCAGAGACGTATCATGTTGTTCCAGAGGGGTGACGGCTACAAACAGGCAGAGAGAGAGAGGAGGCAGTCCAATATCGGTCCGGGTCGGTGCCGTAGATGAGGAAGAAACACTGCCAAAATCAGGAGCGGAATCAATCCAGGAGACGGGCAAGGGTCGGTACCAAGAAATCAGTCAGGAAATACAGTCGAGCAAACAAACGGACGTAACCGTGTCGGCAAGCCAAGCTCAATTAGCAGCAATGAGCCCACCGAAGAAGGCAGCTTTTAAGCCATAAGGGGGCATAGCTTACATGCATGTTTACTACGTGCAAGGCGAGTCAGCTGACCCGAAGACCGGTGGGGGTTACACAGACGCCAGGGCAACCTGTAGGGATCCCACAAGAGTGTCCTTGAGTGCGAATCGGTCCGCAGAGGAGCCAATCCCTGCTGAACCGGAACAATCAGAGCCCTCCTCAAAGGGCAGCGCCTGTCTGTGCCATTCTGAAGCACCCCATCCATGAGCCTCCCTCAGCCACCTGGTTTATCCGAGGACCGGGAGACCAGCTGCCTGCATACTGCAGCCCGATGCCGTCGAGAGATATCGACATGTGGGTAAGCATCAATGGATGCCTCTGATTATCCCCACTACCCTGATCCCAACGTTTAAGAGACCTCCATTAAGCCTGCATCATCGCGACAACCATTTGCTTCTTATCTACACGAGGAGCGCTCTCTGAAAATGTCGGCTTCCTCACCAGCACCTCTTTATCGTTGCTAAGCAACGTTTGATCCATCTGATTGGCCGCGCCGTGCCATTTCCCCCGGGCCACCGAGACACAGGAAGGCGCTAGCTGGGCCTCACACTCGAAGGGCCTCCTCAAAGGGCAGCGCCTATCTGTGCCATTCTGAAGCACCCCATCCATGAGGCAGGAGCCTCCCTCAGCCACCTCGTTCATCTGAGCACCTGGAGACCAGCTGCCCGCATACTGCAGCCCGATGCCGTTGAGAGATACCGACATGTGGTTAAGCATCAATGGATGCCTCTGATCATCCCCACTACCCTGATCCCACCGTTTACGAGTCCTCCATTAAGCCTGCATCATCGCGACGACCATTTGCTTCTTATCTACACAAGGATTGCTCTCTGAAAATGGCGATTTCCTCACCCGCACCTCTTTATCTTTGCTAAGCAACGTTCCATCCATCTGATTGGCCGTGCCGCACCATTTCCGGGCCACCGAGACACGGAAGGCGCTAGCCGGGCCTCACACTCAAAGGGCAGCGCCTGTCTGTTCCTGTCCGCGCCGATCGCGCCCTCAGCACGATCCCCTGCCTGCTGGCGCTCAGCCAGCTACCCAGTTCTGTAAGTACCCTTTTTGCCCCTTCCTGGACCTAGTGAGAGTTCGTTACTGTGCCCCCTGGATCAACCACAGCACTATCTTCACTAATTAATGTTTATGCCTGACTCTTCGTGCATACCTAAAGTGATGGAAGAGCATATGCCCATGACTAAAGTATAGCTACTAAGCTGCTTACATCTCCCACAAACTCTGCTGTACTGGTAATCTTACGTACGGTAGTGCCCCATGTCAACGGTCTGAAAGGACTAGCCACACAATCCTTCTCAGCGCCACTTACCGTTACTTTGTTGTCACCCCTGATTATGTACCGTACTGCATATACTAGTCAATTTAGTACATTATCTGTATCTTACTGGCATATCTAATGTATTGCAATTGTAGTACTCCTAATTGCATGCAAATCGCATGCTCGGCATTTATCAACTGCTGTATATCTTGTAACAGCCCAGGGTTGCCTCCTCAATATGCCTATTAGCAACCGCCTGTGGAATGTATATATTTGAAATAGCCTATTGTTGCATCCTGTTATGCTCAGCGGAAGCCTCCTCGATTGTATACACTTGAAATAGCCTATTGTTGCACCTTGATATGTTTAGTGGCAGCTTCCTACTGAATATCCATATTTTAAACCAGCTCACCGCTGCACTTCTTATGTATTGAAGTAACTCAATTAAGCACAGTTCGTGCAATCCCGAAGTACTCCTTTTTGGGATTCATCTGCCTCTAACCAGCTTCATTAAATTTAGTTAACCCAGGTGAAGTGGAATTAGCCTGTTCCGAGACAACTTTTATCCAGCTTACAGCATGTAATTCTATCACCTCTCTATAAAACTTGGCATCAAGTTACCATAATAGGTCAGTCCAGGCTGCAGAGTGGCACCCACGAGCAGTACTGGATGGGAGCAACAGCCCCGTTATTAACGGGACCGTTGTAACCATCCTCCCCATTCCCATTGAGTCCTATGGGGGCTCAAATGGGAATGGGGACGTACCAGGTCCGGCTCCCTCGAATGGGACTTAACGGGCCCTCCAAGGTTGGAATGGCCCGGTAAGTGCCCTTTTGCGGTACCCGGACCCGAGTTTGGGGTAGCCATGTACTTATTAAGGGCATGGCTACCTCCAAACTCATAATGTGGCCCAATGTTAGGCATCATGGAGACCACATCCCTCCGAGGATAATAAGACTAACCTCAACACCATAACCACCCTATACAAAATGAAATAATCCTAGCTAAACGAGAAACCTATAACTCCAGAATATCTCAGGCCAAATCAAGTATGAAGGAACCTTTCATCATCCTGAAAGAGCTAGAAGCTCCTATAGCAGTGCCAGATAACTGTATAAAGGATAAACTATGATGCTCCAACATACAGCAGGCTCTATCCAATAAAGTCACAACCTAAGAAACTAAAATTGCCCTGAAAAAAGCCTCATTAACTAGATCCAACCCCATTAGAATTGCCCCAGTACTACCGAATAATATTGTGGACCCACCCCACTTTAAGTTCTCAAAAGTCACTGTCATTGAAAGTGAAAAAATCATACTATCGCTTAAACCTTCTAATTGTAAAGGTGACCAATGCCACGCACAACTCATAAAGGATGCAGCCAGAGACCTGGCCCCCTTCATTACGAAACTCATCAATGCTTCATTCTCTTCGGGCTCTAACCCATCTAACCTTAAAGAATCATGGGGGCTCCCTTTAATGAACAAATTGACATTAGACCCTTTGATGCCTACCAACTACCGACCGATTACGACACTGCCATTTCTTCTGAAAATTATAGACAAAATGGCCTACTCCCAAATTCAAAACATTTGGAATCTAACTCCTTACTAGGAGCATGGCAGTCCGGCTTTCGGCCTCAGCACGGAACCGAAAAAGTGCTAATAGATTTGAAGGCCCAGATTGATGAACTCAGGGATAAAGGGAAATCGGCCCTTCTGCTCCTCTTGGACTTATCGGCCGGATTCCACATTGTCGACCACAGGTTCCGATGTAGTCACTTAGATTCTGCTGCGCACTTCTCAGTAGAAGCTATAGCCTGGATACAATATTTTCTAAATAATCGGACTATGAGAGTCTTTTCACCTGCGGCAGTTGCTGACCCCATTCCCATCACCTCCGGAGTGCCGCAGGGATCTTGCGTCTCACCTAGCTTATATAATATCTTCACTAAGCCCCTTTTCGATGATCTGAACCATCTTGGTATCACCTACACTAATTATGCAGATGATACTCAGATCCTCCTTCCACTTACTGGGGATTATGACAAGGATTTGGCCTTTGTGAATAAGGTATATCTCATCACATCATCCAGACATGGATGGCCACCCATGGACTATTCCTGAAGTATGACAAGACTGAGAGTATTATCCTAGGCACGACATCACCCTAAACAAATTGAGCTCTAAATACTTTAATATAGATAACAATACTATTACCATTGCCAAAGAGGTAAAAACCCTGGGTTTCTACCTGGATTCCACCTTCTCCTTCAACAAACAGGTTAATGCCATGGCTTCTTCCACAGCATATACGTGCAAATTGATTAGAGCAGGCAAACCGCTCTTATCAAATAATAGTTGCATCACCCTGGCCAGAGCACTTATGTTATCTAAACTTGACTATTGCAACGCAATGTACATAGAGGCAAACAAACAAACCATTAAAAAAATCCAAGTCCTGCAGAATAATGGTCTTAGAGCAGCATTGGGAATCGCTAGGAGAGAACATATCTCCAAAACGAGGCAAGCCAACAATTGGCTTTCAAAACATGACAAAATCAGGCTAAAAGTTGCTTCTCTTACACATAAATGCCTGAACAATGCGGCACCGTGCTACGCGACTAAAAGATTCACCATGAAGCCTGTGACAAGAACTACTAGACTATCCAATAAGAAAGACCTCCTGATCACTAGATTTAAGCTATCTAGAGTCGGGGGAAGTAGTTTCCAGGTTAAAGCTGCCCAATTGTTGAATTCTCTACCCACCCCTCTGAGAGCACATCGATCGCACCAAAACCTCCGTCAGTGCATAATAAGGCAGCTCAAAGATGCTGACATCTAGGTAGGCTTACAATATATTAGACCGGCCCATTCACCCTTCATGTAAATAAACCCAGCTATTAGTTAGATTATTGACTGCCTCCTGCACATATACTCTGTATATCTTTTATATGAACCACTATGTATATATCTTACCCATTTGTTTTATTATTTTTGTACACTATGTCCATATCTCACATGTACTGTATTTAACTTTATATGTAACCAAGCTGTGAAATATTTCATGCTTTGCACCCTGATACCCTTGGGTCTGGTGCGCAATACAAATAATAAAACAAACAAACAAACAAACAGAGCCCCCGTGCCCCCGGTCGACTAATCTGGTCAGGTCATCCATAAGGGAAACCAGTACAAACTTTCTGACCCGGCCTGGACGGAATCCCAATGGTCTATGAAATGTGACATCTCTAAAACCCTGTGAGAAGTGGGGAGATTAGGGTTTCCAGAAGTTTCATGAAAAATGGAAACTGTGAGATCAGACCGAAATTGGCTAGGATTGCTGGGTGAAGAGGGGGATTTTTAACCAAAGGTATAACCAGAGATTGCTTAATGTCAGCTGGTATATGACCAGTCGAACAAGATCGATGGACAGCTGTATATAGCCAGACGGCAATACGATCGATGATCCCTTGCAAGGTAGCTAAAGGCATTGCATCAGATAGGGAAGCGGATTTGAGACCCTTCATGGTCCTAATGATCATTGATGGAGTAAATACTGGAAAGATGGAACAGTTCTCTGTGCTGTTGACAGTAGTGGACTGTTGGTCTCTCTCAATCTGTGGCAGCCCAGTAGTGACAATGGATGCTCATATATTATTGATTTTGATAATAAAGAAGTCATCAGAGCCGTCACACATTTATTGCGATGGAATGAGAACGTCCCTTGTGTCGGTATTATTGAACAGGGAGCGCACCAGCGAGAAAAGTTCTTTTGGTTTGTTTAGTGCCCCTTCCACTTGACTAGTATAATATTCAGTTTTAGACAGGTGAATTGCTTGATGATAGGCTTTGGAACTCAGTGTGAACAGGGATCTGCCCGACAGTGAGTAGGGGGCTCTCCATCTGCGTTCAGACTGGTGTTTATTTTGGCATAGGGTTTTCAAAGCGTCATAGAACCATTGTTCTGAAGAGTGGGGTTTAGCCCTGAATCTCTGTAGTGGGGCCAGCATATCAGCTACTGCCCTGAACGTCTGTGCAACATTCGCCAGATCTACATCCGGAGGATTAACCCCATAATCTAGGATTTTCAAGATGATATCTTCGTGAGGTACTTGACGGCAACAGTGTTTTAGTACCTGTTGGTGGATAGGTTGTGCAGAGGGGGTAGGAGTGAGAAACAGAAAAGGCACTGGATAATGTTCAGACCAGAGATTAGGAAATGGTCGAAATGCGGTAACCAAAGAGGGCGAGAAAAAAATGAGGTCCATGGTGTTGCCGTGAATATCTGTCAGCCCAAGAACTAGTTGTGCCAAATTCAGGTTGTTCATGGCATCCAAAAATTGCTATTCTGCGATATGCGATGTACCAATAGAGCTCAAATTGAAATCCCCCAAAACTACGAGATGTGGGAATTCCAGAAAGTGAAGCATATTTCCAAATATCCTAAAATGCCTGGTGGAACATGCGAAAGAGGTGATGGACATGCATACAGTGGTTTAGACATACAAAAAAGGCTGACACTCAATTATTCGAGACATCATTTTGAATGTATCTTGGCATTCTGTTCCTTGTGATAAAAAGATGGATCATTTATGTCTAGAGATCTCTGACTGCTATATGGTATAATGGTTCCTGTCAATTGAGTATAGAACTTACCCAACCTAGGGCTCTTCTATACAGTTAAGAGCATTTCCTCTGGCATTGCAGAGGCCACCAACAGAACGACTGTTGATTTTGTCTGAAAATCAGAGTCGAGCTCAGAAAGCTCAGGTATCGGCCACACAAACAGGTACTTGTTGTAAACCCCTTCCACAACCTTTTTTTTTTTTGTAAGTGTATTGTATGTACATATATCATTATGTAAACATTTCTTATTTTAACATGTTTCTATTGGTTTTTGAATAAATAAACAGTTAACATCACTGTTGCATCAAATGAAACCTCTAATAACCCCTTTCCCTACCCCCTCCCATCCCAACTTTCCAAGACCACAAATGTTCCATAGCGATACTTCAAGTTCGGGTTGCCTTAAGGGCTGCCGCTATCTTCGGAGGTAACAGCAGGTGCTGGTGGATGAAATAATGACACTGTGAGCGCCACCCATTGTTGAAAGTCCTCACTGATGTCGAAACTCTTCCGCGCGTTTTCCCACGCTCCCATTTCAGCAATTGTCCACTTGCAGAGATCTTCCCACCATAATGCTACGCTGTGGGTTTTGGGAGACTTCCACCCCATGGCTATGCGTCATTTTGCTAGGATATATATCAAATCTTTGAGCCTACACAGGGGCCTGTTCTTCTTCTTCCTTTTGTATCTACCCCGAATGCACGCACCTGGTGACGTTACGTCCACGATAATGTCCGAGTTAGCGACCTTCGCCGCTATCTGTGACCAAAATGTTCGTATGACTTGGCAATCCCAGAACATATGGGTCATTCCCGCATGGGGCTCGTTGCATTTGGGGCACCCCTTTGATCTAGCTCCTTTGAATTTGGCGATAACTTCCTGTGTGGGGTACCCCCTTGTTGGTGATATAAAACTGTATTAGTTGGAGCCGGGCATTCCTGGACACTTTCTTATGCTACCCCTTCCACAACCTTATTCTGAAAATTCCACCATAGGAAATCAATTGTTGTTTTTGTACAATGATGTCAAGGGCTGATGACAATGTCAGTTGTCTTAGTTCTATAGATTGACACTACAGATCTCCTTCTGTTGAAGCCAGGACGTCAACTTTCTTCCACGATCTTCTCTTAATTTGGAAGAAATACAAATGTTATCTTGTAAGATTGCTGGATTGCTTGGTACTGTCTGTATTCAATAACAATGGGCCTGTGAACCTATTACAATCCAGGGCTACATGATATTTTATAGTATAACTATAAAAGGATGGAGGGGCAACCTCTTGAGTGACATATAATATGGATAAGTGTTGATCTTTCAGCTAGATCTCATTAGTTATCAAGCATAGTCTCCTGATATTTAAGCTACTGCATTAGAATTTTCTTTTGCACCATATCTTGTAAATAATGTGTACAACAGATTCTGGAGCCACTATGGAATATAAACCCGGAAACTTATATATGAGAAAATGGATATTGACATTCATGGGAAAAGGAGATGTAACTTGTATGATGGTGGAAGATCTAAATGTACAGTTTGAACCACTTGACCTCATGGACGACATTTGTACTGAGGAGGATTTAGCCCTAGACATTCCAGACATTAATACTCCAATGTCAAAAAGGGAACATTGTTTTGCACTGCAAGTAGTTAAATCGTGCCTATGATAGGTTTTAGATCACTGAATGGCCAGTTTAGGGGGACAATTCGAATCCTATTTATAGAGGAAAAAGTAATTCCAGTCATATTGACTACATGCTAATTAATGTTAATTTATTACATTCTATGAATGCATTGAAAGTTGTAAGTCGAAATGAGAGTGGCCACATTCCACTCATATCTGCAATAAAGAGGTCCAACTTAATGCCATCTCCCATTCCATCAGCTGGAAGTGATTACGAATAACTAGCACAAATTAGAGCAAGAGATCAGGTGGGACAAGCTAGATTTCGAGATGTTAGGACCAATTCTGTATGCAGACTTACTTCCAATCTTGGACTTAACTATGCGACCTGGTCCTTGTGATTCAGTGACTATAATGAACATATTACCTGTACTGGCCAGCATCATTTTTGAGTATACCTCTAGGACCTCATCTGAGATCACACACAAGATGATCAAATGGAATCCTGGTATGATTGTAGACATTGTAAGCAAAAGTTTCTAGTGCTGGTGAAATAAAAAACTAGTGTCTGGAACAATGATGCTATTTGTGTATTTAGATGGTAATATAAGTCCTTAATCAGTTAAAAACAGGCTTTTGCATTAATAAATTGATAAACTTTAAGAGCGTCCATTCAAGCCATGATTACAAGACATTTTGGGAATTGATAAATAAAGGGTATAAAGGGTATAATGGTAAACCCATATTTTAGGAAGCATGCATTCAGGAATGCTTCATCAATTTATACTGGAATGTCAGATCCAATTGTTTGCCAGAATCCAATGGTTCAATGGTTGTACATGGAATATCAACACTATTGTTCAGGCTTGAAGAGGTCCATGCAGCGATTTATGATCAAAAGTCTTGGAAAGCCACTGGTCCAGCCAACATCCAAGCATGTATCTTCAATGTGAAGACATTATTTGGGTGCATTAGTTAACAAGACTATTTAAACACTGTGTTTTTGTCAAACGGATATCAACATAGTGGTTGAAGGCAGATACTATTGCAATATATGAAAAGGGCAGGAGAGAAAGTCCCAATCTCCCTCTTGGACACAACAAAAAGATATTTGGGAAATTATCCTGTGACATTTTGAGAAATTGGTTTGTTCAAACAAATTATCTAAGCTGCAAGCTGGATTTCATTAAGTTGGTGTCAACATGGTTCAGACATTGACAAATCAATCTTTATTTATGCTTTGTAGACTTTGGCCGTGAAAATCTTGTGGTCAGTTCTCCAGAAACAAGGTCTACCACCTCATTTATTAAGAGCAATAATGGGTTTATACACAAACAATACAGTTAGACAGCAGTATGTCTTGATGCCTGTCTTTTTCAATCTATTTATGAATTATTTTGCAGAAGGGATTTCTAACCTTGTCCCAACGGCCAATTCCTAAATAGACTTTCTATAGGGATCTTATTATTTGCGATGGCACAGTTTTGGTGTCAAAGACGGTATTGTGACTCAAACGGTAAGTGTTGTTATTTTAAGATATGTATAATGGCCTAGATATTAACTACTCAAAAGCAAAAGCCATGGTTTGTTAAGAATATTAAAAGTTTCAATATACATATTTATTAATTTCTGACTGAAGTAGTGACATCATTATACTATCTAGGTTTCACATTCAATAAACATGGTACTTAGAAAGATCAAAGCTCAAAATCTAATTTAACTTTGGCTACAACTTGTGGGGCATAGCTAGCTAACATGGCAGGAGGACGTGTATTGCCTGTGATTCAGCTGATACTGTTATTTTGATCCTTTATTCCCCTTGGAGCTTGAGCTAACTGCTGCAGGGAACAAACTGGAGAAGCATAGAGGGTTAGAAGATACAACACCAGCCAACCAAGATGGTGGCGCTTCTTTAATGGAGCTTGAGGATGAGAGATGCAGAGCAACTGGCATGGTATTCGAGATACACCAACAGTTGGTACTTCTGCACTCTACCTATAGTAGGATGACTTGGCTGTGTGGTGTTGGGAAACGCAGCGGGTGACGGAGCGGGCAGATATCAGACCAAGGGAAAGGCTGGTGTTTTGTTAATGGAGGGTGACCCACAGAGTGTTAACGAGGCAGCACCATCGTCTTTACCGGACTCTGATCTCAGCTGGTGCAGCTATAAGTGAGCCTGAAGGGGGTGCCGCTGTCCAGTAACAGGATAGTGCAGAGTGGAGCAGATCAATGTGCCACCGCGACTTGGCTTTGGATGGAGGGGGCATCGAATCGATGAGCTCGGAATCCTGCAGAAAGGACGATAATGTGGAATACCGGTCAGAGCAGAGACCTGGGACATACTTTGGCAGATGACCCCTAGTAAAGTTCACGGAGGCCTGGGCAGTGGTGCAGAGGTCCAACCGTGAATGACAGCAGTAATATACGGCAGGACGTCAGTTGGTAGACTAGTGGAGATAAAGCGGAGCCTGTGTGACCTTATTAATGCACAAAGATCATTGACATCTTTGGCTTGCTGGGGAAGGGATCTAGCAGCCTACTGGTGTCAACATCTGAGGTCCACGTGGATTAGTATACCTCCGTCCCCAAGTACCAGTCAGAGAAGATTAAACAACTCGCTGACCGGTTATTGGGGCCACAGATGGCAGGAACAGAGAAGACCAGGTCCCGGATGGCTGCAAGGAAAACACAAGGTTAGCAGATAGGTACAGGGTATCTACAATGAAGCGTAAACAGATAGGCAGAAAAACACCTACTCTAGGGATGGTCGATGACAGCTTGGAACCTAACTGTTCCCCCTGAAGGTGCTGTGGGTTGGGTTAGACGGAAGGAAAGAGAACCTCAATGTAGCAGGATCCAGCGTGATCTGGGAGTAACACAACATGATGCATTTCTTGATTCTAGATGCAAAAGCACCTGAGCCAAAGGGGTAGGAAACAAGGTAGTCCAGGAGAGCAAATCCACAGGTCTGAGCAGTTCAGGTAGGCAGTTCACAATAAACCAAATCCAAGGGGCAAAACCAAGAGCAATCTAATATGGCAAAATCCAACGTTCAGGCAATTCAAGTAGGCAGTCCAAAACAGATCCAAGAGACAAAACCAAGCACATTCCAATAGAGAAACAAGATCTGGAATACACAGGTCAAATCCAATAATACACAAACACAGGAATAGCTACACGCAGTAGGAACAGCTGAGAAGCACTGAATGAGAGGGCTGATGCTCTTTTATTACGTGCTTCCGGGTAACGTGACCCCTCTCCGGGTCACGTGACTGTGTTTCGTGTAACTTCCTGGTCACTTCTTTCTGGGTCACATGACCTTCCTCCGCGATGCGCCATGTCCAATGGGCGATCGCGAGGGAGAACAGAACTTCTGATGTGTCCGTAGGTGCCAGGGCAAGCCCCAACACGATCGGGGAAATAAGTGCCAGGGATTCCCATGGCGCGGCATCCACCCGGAGGCCGGGCAAACACAGAAGCGGTGGGAGTCCGTGGCACGCACCACCGCTGACACGCCACCAGGCCAGGTAGGTGCGAAGAGGGCATGACAGAGGTACCCCCCAAGGGCACATGTCCCCGAGGGCTAAGTGGGTTGTCCTTATGACCAGTAACAGGGCATGGACCTGACTAGCAGGTTCCCAGGACCTTTCCTCTGGACCATAACCCAACCAGTCCACTAAGTAGTAGAGGCTTCCCCTAGTAATTCGAGACCCAAGAATGCCACTGACCTCGAATACTTCGGAGGCACCCTTCATCACAGGTGAAGGAGGCAGAAAAATGCGCATGGGATCCGGACATGGTTTGAGGAGAGATGTGTGGAAGACTGGGTGAATACGCCAGGAGGCAGGTAGGGAGACCCCATAGGCCACTGGGTTGATTATCCTAGTTACCCGGTATGGACCGACAAAATGAGGCAAGAGTTTATGGCAGCCCGGTATCGGGAGGTGTCTAGTGGAGAGCCATACTCTGTCCCCTACTCCATAGACGGGGGCTACAGCATGTTTTTTATCAGCCGCCCGGCACATCAACCCCTGTGACTCCCGGAGATGTAGTAAGGTTTGGCTGTGGATGTCCCATAAATTCTTTACACAAGAGGAGACAGAGGGTGGTAGCGTGGGAGTTAAATCTGGGAAGGGGAGGATGCAAGGGTCTTGGCCATACAATGAGTAGAAAGGGGAGCAGCCTGTGGATGAGTGAGGAGCGTTGTTGTAAGCGAACTCGGTTAGGTGTAGGACCTGATACCAGGATTGCTGATGTTGCAACGAAAGACAACGCAGATACTGCTCCATGGTCTGGTTGACACGTTCGGGCTGCCCGTCCGTCTCTGAGTGATAAGAGGATGAGAACTGTCAGGTATTGGCAGAATTCATCTGTGTTAGGACGCCTTAATTATCTGGCTTCCACGAGACGTGAGACTTATGGGTCTCGTACTTACCAAAGAACGGTGATTACTGCTCCTTTAAGACCTCGTCTGCCGGGAGCTTGGAAGTTGGCATGGAGATGCTGGCGTCCTCTCACAGCATTCAGTTTTCACCGTACACGCTGAGGGACGTATTGTACTCATGTGACTCCCTATTTAAGCCACGCCTGTACGTTATGCCGGCGCTTCTGAATCTTGTATTCTAGCGGCTTGCTATCTCATATCCAGGTCCTGTCCTTGTTTTTCTCCGTCTTGGTTCCCGTATTTTGACCCGGACCACCATCGGATTTGCCTTGCATTACCCCTGTGTACTTTTGCTGCCAGCCTTGTATTTCAACCTCGGAACGCCACCGGACCTGCTTTGCTTTGCTCCTTTGTACTTTTGCTGCCAGCCTTGTATTTCGACCTCGGAACGCCACCGGACCTGCCTTGCATGCTCCTTTGTACTTTTGTTGCCAGCCTTGTTCTCCGACCTCGGACCGCCTTTGGATTTGCCTCGCATTGCATCTTTTTGTACTTTATTTCCGCTTGCGGTTTCTTCTGAACTGCCTCAGGATTGTTCATCGTCCATCTCCCACTACATTCTACCGTACTCCTGCATTGGGACTTTGGGACTTCTACTTGCTTGGATTGCTTTGGGAACATTGCATCAGTGGTACACGGACTAGAGACTGCCTTAATGTACCCTTAGGCGTCCTCGTGCCGTCGGGGTAGGCGTTTGCACTTTGGACCTCTGCCTGGATTTCTCCTCCTGGTTCCTGTTTGTTTTTTACTATCTGGTTGTTTCCTTGACATTTCGAATTTTGGTTTGCCACGAGCCCATCCACACTACTTCTTCTCCTTTCTGGGGATTTTCGGAAACTCCTCTTACTGCACAGGTTAGTGTTTGGTTCCTCTCTTGATGTTTGAATTACTGCCTCGAATTGCACCATTGTGATTGTTGCTCTTCTTGCAGTTGTCTGGGGGTCTTGCCTGTACACCTTGAGAAGACGTCTCGTCCCAGTATACTGTCCATTGTTGTTCTGGGTTCATCGTTGGCACTCCATCTTTCCGCCAATCAATTGTTCTGCTTGTTCATTGTATCAATTAGTTCGGTAGATTGGCGAGAAGAATTCCTCGGCTACACTACGAGGGCAAGAGCGCTACTGACAAGAAGCGTGTGTTCACACCTAACAGTTTCGTAAGGGACTGCCTAATCCGGGAAGTGAAATGGAAACCCCGATCAGACACCACGATGGAAGGTAACCCAAAGTGACAAAAGACGTGACGAAAAAACAGGTCAGCTAAGGTAGGAGCTGTGGGTATGCAGGTGCAGGGAACAAAACGAGCCATTTTCGTGAAGGAATTGACTACCACCCAAATAGTATAAAAACTTTTCAATCTGGGCAAGTCAGTGATGAAACCCATAGTGACAGTGTGCCAAGGTCTTAATGGGAGAGGCAATGGTTGTAATAACCCCAGAGGACAGCCTTTTCTGGTCTTACACTGGGCACACACAGAACAAGAAGCCATGTACAACACTGTGTCTCTGTACATGGAGGGCCACCAGCACAAACGTTGGAGCAAGGCCACAATACGTTTTTGGCCGGGGTGTCCATTTATGACCGCATCATGGGACCATTCCAACGCTAATGTGTGTGTTTCTGGTGTAGGCAAGTAGAGTTTTCCTTGTATGAACGGTAGGATGTCGTGCATTTCTATCTCCCACTATCGCATTTGTTCTGGGTGTATGGTAGCCCATTGGTGTATTAGGGACAATAAATCTGCTGGAGGCGTGCATAGGTATATGACGGGTTTGCTTTACAACAGGGTCTCAGGAAAGACCAGAAGGGAAGTACCCCCAGGAATACGGGAAAGAGCGTCTGCTTTGCCATGTGCGATGCCCGGATGATGTATTATAACAAAGTTGTAAGCCGAAAAAAACAAATGCCAACAGACCTGCCAGCTGTTGGTACACTTAAACATGGCCAGGTCTTGGCGATTGCGGTGGTCTGTGTAAACCGTAACCTGGTGTTTGGCCCCAAGCAGATTATTTCGCCAAACCTGGAAGGCATCTTTCACAGACAGGAGCTCTTTCTCAGTGACTGTGTAGTGGTTTTCAGCCTGTGTGAATTTCCGTGAATGAAAGGTGACTGGATGTAACAGACCCGTGGCTGGACATGATTGGGACAAAACAGCTCCTAAAGCATATGATGAGGCATCTGCTTTGAGGACATAAGTGAGGTCCGAGTTGGAGTGTTGTAAGATGGGGGCAGTGGTGAACGCTGTTTTTAGGGCTGAGAACGTGTTCTGCTGCAAGGATGTCCAAATAAACGGGGTACGAGGCTTGTGAACTGAGTCAGTGGTGCAGCAAGGGCCGAGAATCCCGCAATGAAACGCCTATAACAATTGGTGAAACCAAGGAAGGACTGCACCTCCTTAACGGTTTGTGGAACAGGCCAGTCAATGACTGCACAAACCTTGGTAGTGTTCATAGCTAGGCCTCCGGGGGTGATATGGAAACCCAGGAAGTCTACTTCCTGGGCATGGAAAAGGCATTTTTTGGGCTTGGCATAGAGAAAGTGTGAACGCAGTCAGTTCAACACTTCCCGGACGTGTGTGACGTGTTCCTGTCAGGATTGTGAAAATGCCAAAATGTCGTCCAAGTACACTACCACATAGATATCGAGGATATCGTGGAAGATCCCGTTCATGAACCTTTGAAAGGTAGTGGGCGCATTGCAGAGCCCAAAGGGCATAACAGTATACTCGAAGAGACCGTATCTTGTACAAAAAGCTGTCTTCCATTCATCACCCTCTCGGACACGTATAAGATTATACGCACCTCGTAGGTCGAGCTTAGGGAAGACCGAGGCATGTGTTAGATGATCCAGTAATGGTGTGATGAGGGGAATAGGGTATCGGTTCTTGATTGTGATATGGTTAAGGCGACGATAATCAATGCATGGGCGGAGATCTCCTTCTCTTTTTGGTACGAAGAAGATAGGGCTAGCAGTGGGGGACTGAGACGGTCTGATATGGCCTAATTGAAGAGAGTGGTGTACGTACTCCATCAGGATAGAATCTTCAGATGGTGAGAGGGAGTATATGCGCCCACAAGGTACAACAGCCCCTGGAACTAAATCAATGGGCAGTCGTATGGACAATGAGGAGGCAAATGTTCAGAAGACTTCTTGTCAAACACTTCCAAGAAATCATGGTACTCAGAGGGTATTTGGTCAGCAACAAGACCGACCACATGCCCTGGAGCGTCAACCTCTATCTGTTGAGGTTCGTGAGCTAGTGCCCCGAGGGCTTGTACTGGTGTGGTTATCTGTTCCAGGGTTGTAAGACAGTGTTCTTGGCAGAACAGAGATTCAAAGACAATCGAGCCCAGGGACCAGTTGATGACAGGGTTATGTATGCGCAACCAGGGGATGCCAAAGATAACACTGTATTGAGGGGTGGTGATCAGGTCAAAGGTAAGGATTTCTTGGTGTGTGTCCTGTAATAGGAGGGTAACTGGGCTGTTTGTGGCCTGATAGGGCCTGAAATCAGTGGAGAACCGGCTACGGGTTGTATTGGTTCTGGGTGTTTCTTATTTTGCAAGGGTAGGTTCAAGGAGGCGGCCAATGAAATATCAATATAGTTACCTGTGGCTCCGGAGTCTATGACCAAGTCTACCTGGTGTTTGATGTTATCAGCGTTAAACATAAGAGCCGGAAGGAACAAGGGCCGGGTGGAATCGGACAATGAAGGGGGCATGTAGGGATGTACCGGCAGACTCATCCGTGCCCCCTGGCCTAGGGGCGAGCCTTTGGAAAACCTGTTGTTTTTGGTTTGGGTTTCCTGGGGAACTCCTTAACAAAATGACCACTGATTCCACAGTAGAAGCAATCGTTAGCCTGTCTCTGTCGTTCCCTCTCTGTAGGTGATATGAGACTGCGAATACCCCCGATCTACATGGGTTCGCTAGGTGACTCTATGATTGATGACCCCAGAGAAAACAAAGGAGTCGCTCTTTTGGACTCTGTCTTTCGTTTGGCATGTCTGACATCGACTTGTAGTGCCAAATCCACTAAGCCAGGGTATTGGGTAGGCAATGTGGGTACTACAGCAAGGGCATCCTTCATATGTTCACTGCCCCCTATAGAATACGACTGCCTTTTTGTCTTCTGGCCAGGCAGTCTCGACAGACAGTTGGTTAAACCTGGTTATGTACTCAATCAAGGTGGTTTTCCCTTGAGTTATATCAAGGAATTCTAGGTAACGAGTCTGTGCTTTGTTGCGTGTATCAAACACCCTGGTCATCTCTGCCACTAACCTGTCAAAATCATACAAAACAGGGCTATTGCCTTCCAACAGTGTGTTAGCCCATGTGGCAGTGATACTGCTTAAATGGGATAAGGTGAAAGCAGCCTTAGTGGTGGAATCAGGAAATGCCTGCGGGCGGCACAGGAAATGCAGTTTGCATTGGTTCAAGAAAGTGCAGAATTTTTGAGGATCGCCCTGGAATTTCTCAGGAGCAGCCAACGGGAAGGGAGTGGGTACATAAAGTGGAGCTGCCGCCACCGCCCCAGCAGGGGGTTCTGGTTGAGAGGGTGCATCCCCAAACTCCTCATCTGGAGGCAAGGCATGCCTTTCGCTTTGTATTGTATCTAATCGCTGATGGATGGCCGTAGTAGCGGCTGCCATATCAGACTTTAGGACCGTGATTGCTTATACAAGGGCTGCCACGGGTCCCCGGCGGAGGTATCCATAATCCAGTGGGTGAGAGGCTTCTCAGTCTGTCAAGATCTAAAGTCAACGTGGATTAGTATACCTCTGTCCCCAAGTACCAGTCAGAGAAGATTAAACAACTCGCTGACCGGTTATTGGAGCCACAGATGGCACAAACAGAGAACACCGGGTCCCGGATGGCTGCAAGGAAAACACAAGGCTAGCAGATAGGTACAGGGTATCTACAATGAAGTGTAAACAGATAGGCAGAAAAACACCTACCCTAGGAATGACCGATGACAGCCTAGAACCTAACTGTTCCCCCTGAAGGTGTTGTGGGTTGGGTTAGAGGAAAGGAAAGGGAACATCAACGTAGCAGGGTCCAGCATGGTCTGGGAGTAACACAACGTGATGCAGTGCTTAATTCTAGATGCAAAAGTACCTGAGCCAAAGGGGTAGGAAACAAGGCAGTCTAGGAGAGCAAATCCACAGGTCTGAGCAGTTCAGGTAGGCAGTTCACAATAAACCAAATCCAAGGGGCAAAACCAAGAGCAATCCAATATGGCAAAATCCAAAGTTCAGGCAATTCAAGTAGGCAGTCCAAAACAGATCCAAGAGACAAAAGCAAGCGCAATCCAAAAGAGAAACGAGGTCTGGAATCCAAAGGTCAAATCCAATAATACACGGAACACAGGAATAGCTACACGCCGTAGGAACAGCTGAGAAGCACTGAATGAGAGGGCTAATCCTCTTTTATTAGGTGCTTCCGGGTCACGTGACTGCATTTTGTGTAACTTCCTGGTCACATTACCGTTTTCTGGGTCACGTGACCTTCCTCTGCGATGCGCCGTGTCCAATGGGTGACCGCGAGGGAGAACAGAACTTCTGTTGTGTCTGTAGGCGCCAGGGCAAGCCCCAACGCAATCGGGGAAACAAGCACCAGGGAGGCCAGGTGCGCGGCATCCACCTGGAGGCCGGGCAAACACAGAAGCGGAGGGAGTCCGTGGCCTGTGCCACCGCCGAAACGCCGCCAGGCCAGGTTGGTGCGAGGAGGGCATGAAAACTGGAGCCATGTGACGGTTGAAGGAAAGGACTGCCACAGTAACATTGACTAGCTTCTGCGTTGTGCCCGCCGGAGCAATACTTCTTGCCTAATGCCAGATTCAAGGTCAACGAGCAAAGCTAAGCAAACAAAAATTGAGTAATTTTCCCATAATAATGTGCCAATGGCAGACTCTCCACTCAACACAGATATGGCGCAGTCAGCCGTACACCACAATGAAAGAACGGGTAACGGCCAGATCCAAGATGCTGTAGCATCCCAGAGGACATTGATGGAGACCAAGATAGACATGGTCAAAATTGATGAAAATTTGCTCTATCAAGATGTTTGTTGATTGGTGGAAAGAGTGCACACAGCTGAGAATACCAGCTCTGAAGTGACACACAGCAAAGGACCTTCAAATCGTGGTAAAAGATCTGCCCAAAAGGATGAAGATATTGGAACTTAGAGCTAATCAGAATGTCTTATGTTATTTCAGTGCTCTGAGACCTATAGGTGTGAAGCACTATATAAAAATAAATTATTATTATTATTATTATTATTATTATTATTATTATTATTATTATTATTATTACTCATAATAATAATAATAATTATTATTATTATTATCATCATCATGCAGACGGGAGAGACAACAGGAACAAGGATACTGAGTCTACCTGAGGGGGAGGAGGGGCGAGATCCTATGAACTATGTGGAAAACTATTGCTGCAAGAGATAGGTCCCGGAACACTTGCTCAGGGTTTCATGGTTGAAAGGGCACACAGAGCCTTATCCAGGAAGCCACCGCCAGGAGCTCCTCCAAGGCCTATGATTGCAAAAATGTTGAATTTCAAGGATAGGGAAAGAATCCTAGCACTCTCCCAAGATGATGGGTCCATAGGTAGGGCATCTTCTACCCTGGCTATCTACTCAGACTACACAATGCTTCACCAACGTAGGAGGAGCATGTTTTTGTCGACCAAGGAGAGACTTTGCCAACAGAGCCTAAACTATATGCTGATTTATCCAGCTAAACTGAAGGCGCTATACAATGGGAAATCACCCTTCTTTGATTCTTCGGACGAGGCGCAGCAATGATGGATACTAATAAGATGGAGCCACTGAGAGACAAGCTGAAAGCTTTCATTGTTGTAAGAATTGCACTTGTCCTTCCTCGCTACTCCACCGCTGTGGTCTTGAACTTGAACTGGGAGTCCAATTTAGATCGGAGCAACTTAATTTGGGCTGGATTTGGTTCATTAGGTGGGTTGCTTGAGCAACCAAGCAGACCACATTATCATGGTTCATTTGGTTTGATTCTTGTATATTCCACGTTTGGTCACCTCCAGGAATTTTGCTACAGTTTGGTGTACCCGCGGTTGGGACCCCAAAGTCACCACTGCTCAAACGTTGGTCAAGGATGGATAGGTATTTAGGCTTGAATAGCATGATACTATTGAGCTTAAGTTTTGTTTGTTTCGTTTGGTGGTTGTGCTGTAGTGGCTTGCCTATGTGTTATTTGTACCTATGGAAGAATGAGGAGGCTCAAGGATGCAGAGTACTTGAGAGGAAGAAAGGGAATATTGGTGGGATTTGTATTACTTATGCCTTCCAAAAAAGGGCGACGAGGGATGATCTGTTAGGCTGAACACAGTATGATTGTGATAATAAGGAGAGGGACAGAAGAACTGGGAAGCCCGAACCGAGAGAGAAAAGGCCATTGAGACTGACCACAGACAAAAACGAACTGAAAATGGTTAAGTGGAATTTCATTGATATATGAAGTAAAATAGAGTGCTGACAAATTTGCAAAGCAAGCTGGTGGCAATAGCTCTATTACAGGAAACTCATCTCATGGAGGCCGGCAGGTTGCCCTCCTGAACAGGTGAGAGGGCTGTGGGTGGTATGGTGCTAAGTATTACAAGAATTCTAGAGGGGTGTTAATATTGGTGGCTCTCTCTGTACCTTTGCAGCTCTTGGAGGTTCCAACTGATTGAGAGGGTAGGATGGTAATGGTGCATGCATATGTGGAACACAGGGAAGTGTGTGTATTTAATACTAGTGCCTCCAACCATGATGCTTTTGGCTTCTTCCGCTCTTTGTGTTCTAGGATGGTCCTGTTCAGGGATGTCATGTGGATGTGCGTGGGGACTTCAACTGCACGCTAGAACCTATGCTAGATGGGTGAGACGATAAACATGCATGACCAGTGCAGATTATCTGTAAAAATTTAGAAGACCTGGACCTTGTGGATATCTGGAGGTTGGGAAATGCGGAACACAGAGTTTACTCATATCGCTCTGGCCCACACAATGTTCACACACGCATAGATTATCTAATCACCAGGTTGGAATACATTCATGAGTTCCATAGTACGACCTATATGGGTAGATCATTGTGAGACCATGCTCCGCTACTGCTACTTAGAGGACTTGTAGTGGCCTGCCTCCAATCCTGACATGGAAACTGAGGGATGAAGTGTTGGCAGATGTAGCATTTAGAGACCATTTGGCTGATCAACTAACAGAATTCTTTCAGATAAATGTGGGCAGCATGAAATGTGGTCATATACTGTGGGAATCCTTTAGAGTGTTAATGAGGGGGTGGCGATTGCTAAGGCTGGTGGAATCAGGAAGTCTCTGTTGACAGAGCTGTTCAACATCAAAGATGGGATGAGCCTGCTAGAGAACTCTGGGAAAGTGGACGGGGTTACAGAAGTGAAATTAATGACTCTTCTTCAAAGATGCATTGCTTCCTGGGAATAATTTGGCAAATACAACTATTGGGTATACATAGAAAAACTCCATGAACAGGGAGATTAGACATGCAGGCTGCTTGCTTGGTTGTGCTGAAGGAAGACACCGCACTTTATGATCTGCTCAATAGTCGATGAGTGCGAGGAGGTGTGTGTCGGTCCAAATGGAATTCACAAGGACTTTTTGGGAATACTACAAAACCCTTTATGGGGAAAGCAGGCTAAGTGAAAACGCAGAGATAGATTTCACACTGTCACAGATTAAGTTGTCACGTCTGTCGCAGTGGGAGAAGTTAGAGCAGTGATATCATCCTTGCAGTCAGGCAAGACAGCGGGGAAGACAGATTCCCGGCTGAGTTTTATAAGGAATACAGTGAGCAGATCACACTGAGGCTATTGGAAGTATATCAGTCAGCATTGGAGAATGGGATGCTTCCCCCCAGTATGGGGGAGTTGGTGACAGTGCCCATCCTCAAGCCAGGGAAACCTCAGGAACACTGTGATTCGGACAGGCCCCTTTTTATTGTGAATCAGGACAGTACAATTCTTACTGCTATATTGGTGGGTAAGTTGTGGCAGGTGATCACGACTCTCATTCACCAAGATAAAATGGGATTTGTACCCAGCAGGAACACTTAATTAAATGTGAGAAGGCTACATCATGTCATTAATAGGACTAGAATGCTAGACGAGCATTGTGTGGTGGTGTCTCTGGATGCTGTCAAAGCATTTGACTCCGTGTGCTGGGATTGGATGCACACAGATCTTAAACACTTTGGAGTAGGGGAGGGTTTTCTGAAATGGGTTTGGTTGATTTATACATTGCCTAGCGCTGGAGTGAAGACTAGGAAAATAATTTCAGATGCATGGGACTTCAGGAGAGGTACTAGACAAGGATGCCCACTGCCCCCCTTGCTGTTCGTATTGGCATTAGAGCCAGTGGCAGAATATTTTAGAGTGGAGTTTGGGGAGGCGGGAGTGATGGTTGATGGTTCTACACACACAATTTCCCTTTATGCAAATGACATCTTGCTATATGTCCAAAATCCTGAGTGAAATTTACAGCATGTCCTGGAGATGTTGGATAAATTTGCGGAACTCTCAGGAATAACCATGAACCAGATTAAGTCATGCCTTTTCCAGCTAGGGGTGCTAGTAGCCCTCAGAGACTTGCAACTACCAAACCTAGGTCTGAGATGGGCTACGGCAGCATTTAATTATCTGAGGGTACATATCTGTGGAGATATGAAAATCTCTCATGAGCACAACACAGTGAGAGTACTGAAAGGAATAGAGAGGTCTATGGGTTTCTGGAAAAAGCTCCCCTTGTCTGTGATGTGTCGAGCTGTTTTGCTCAAGATGGTGGTTCTGCCTAGATTGCTATACCACTTTATTAGGGTCCCTTTTTACATACCTAGGATGTTCTTTCTATCTTCGAATGTTTCGATACAAGGTTTACTCTGGGGAACTGGAAGAAATGGAATCTCATTGGTTACCCTCAGCCTGAGTTATGAGGATGGGGATATTCAATTGCCTCGCTTTGAAATGTATTACTTAGCAGGACAAATGCAGTTTGTGACTTGGTGGTTGTCTGATGAGACCCCTTTAGACACAATATTGATGCAGTCAGTTATTCAGCCATTCATGTTGAAAGAGGTATTATGGGCAGCTAACAAAAGTATCATAGATTGTCCTTATCTTCTGAAATTGGTGAAGAAAATCTGGCGGAGAACCCTGCCATTACTTGGAGTGCAGGAACCATACAAGGGCAACGTACCTCTGGTTTCCATACTGCACCCGGCGGGGGGAGATATACAGCAGATTAGAAGGTATTGGGAGTCCAGAGGAGTAGCGGTAAGGGAAACATGTTCCATGATGTGATGGAGGAATATGGGGTACACTCTGGGCACTTCTCCACAAATCTGAAATTAGTGAGAAACGCCAAGGCTCAATGGCAGGGTCTGCCTATTGAACCAGAGGCAGATGTGATGGTGACAATGTTGTATGATTTGACAGAGGGTGGGCACAGTGTGTCTAGGATGTATAGGAGGCTATGGTTACATGTCTTCCCATCGAATCTATTCCATCGACGATTAATGCCATCAAATCTTTTCCATTGAAAAATGTTACATTGAATTCCCATACATGAAGTGCAAAGTGCTTATGCACCGAAACCCTTTCATCGAATATGTTTTTTTTTTTGCATGAAAGGTCTATGAAACATGCATAACGTTATAAAGTTACAGGGAGCTGTCCAGTGCTGAAATCTATAAAGTATTTCAGCACTGGCCAGGTTCCTCTAACTTGTGGTGTTTATTTTTTATTGGGTGGTCTCCCCCCCAAACCACCCTCAAACCCTAGGGGTCACCCCTTATGCCCCACCCCAACCCCCATTTTCAAAAGGTAACCCTTGTCCAGTGCTGAAATCTATAACGTATTTCAGCACTGGCCAGGTTCCTCCAACTTGTGGTGTTTATTGTTTATTGGGGGGTCTCCCCCCAAAGCATCCTCAAACCCCAGGGGACCCCCTTTTCCCCCCACAAACCCCCATTTTCAAAATGTAACCCTTGTCCAGTGCTGAAATCTTTATTAATGTATTTCAGCACTGGACAGCTCCCTCTAACGTCTGGTGTTTATTGTGTATTGCGGGGGGGGGTCTCCCAACCAAACCCCACCTCAATACCCAGGGGTCTTCCCTCCTAACCCCAACCCCCATTTTCAAAAATGAACCCTTTCCTCAACCCATTGAATTTCCAACCTAAACATACATCAATTTTAAAGGTATGTTTGAGTTGGAAATCCATTGAAATTCATTCAATGAATATGCCTTTCGATGGAAACGCATTTCAATGAATTAATTTCGATGGATAATGATTTGATGGAAATTATTTCGATGGAAAGACTGCATACCAGAGGCTATTGGAAGGCAGAAGGGATAACTTAAGATAAAGGCTATATGGAAGAAGGACCTGCGTAAAACTCTTTGGGAAGCAAAAGGGGAAAATACACTTGTATACATTAGAAAAATATCAAGGAATACAACACAAAACATCTACAGCTGTATGTTCTTCACAGGACGTAGATGACACTGCTTAGGATTTCTGGATTCTCAGAGTAGGTGTCCCCCTGCTGCCCTAGATACGCTGACGACAAAGCTGATCTGATGCACATGCTATGGTCCTGCCCAAAAATAGAACAATCCTGGTCAGCTCCCCCCATGATATTTGAGGCTGTAGGAATAACTAGCTCCGCTTGGTCACCGGAAGCATGCATGCTGGGTATGCATCCTCACCCGAAGATCACCAGAGACGTTACAAAACTTATTTGGCCTGTGTGCTGCCAAGACGCAGGATTGCCATGGCCTGGAAGTTACCACCTGGGCTGCAGTTTAGAGCATGGGAGGCAGACCTAAAACTCTGGTGTATGGCTGAGACACAGGTTTAGTACCGAAGTGCAGGCAGGGATACATAGGAGATCAATGACAATATGTTGGCCTGAAACTCCCTCATGCAGTCAAGGTTTGCTCCCTCTGCCCCTTTGAGAATCTGAATGTGTATGAGGTATGAGAATTATTTGATATTAGAGGAGAATGGACTATGTCCAAGATGTGAGTGGTGAAAAGATAGAAATAGGATCATGACAGGAATGGGAGGATATACATGATTACACGACAGCGCAAAATTACAAATTTAAAAATGTTGAATTCGAAAAGGATGCCTCGGTGTAACCACGCATTAAATCCCCCACAACCCCTTACTCGCTCCCCCTACTTACCTTTCGTCAGCACACTTCGTTGTGTGACGCCGACTCCCCTGCATCCCTGCAATGCCAGTTATCTTCACTTACGTGGACGGGAAGCAGCACCGCAGGGTCTTTTTTAAAACTTGTTTTTTTAATAGCTTTATTTTACAGACAGCGGAAGACAGCCCCACAGCCCCTGATCCCATTATATCGAACAAGGGTGCTGGTGACACCCCGCCCCCCTTGTTCGCTATAATGGGAACGTATGGTACAATTGTTAGAAATGTTTGGTCGTACGCAATTTTATTACCACCGAAATGCGAACAATTATAACATTATAACATACAAAACAATTTATCTAAATGTTCTATGGCTTCGGTATGGGAGACTCTATACCGGGAATTCGAGTCCCTTTGTTAACTACAGAAGATCTATGGGTGAGATGACTGTGGCAGGCAAGCTGTTTTTTTCTTTTGGCTCATAACACATTTTCTTGTGGGATTTCGGAATAGTGTAATGCAGAAAGCTGTATTTTCTGTTGTGATGCTCCTTTTCAATGCCAACAAACAAACTTAAACAACAATTTTGGCTAGAACTTCTGAGGTCATTTTAAGATTTGCTAGTGAGCAGGAGGGCAGATTATTTAAAGTGACATTGAATATCTGTCATGGCAAAGCCTGGCAAGCATGTATGTACAGCTCATGATTGTAGTTTGACACAAATTGAAAATAGGTTGCTGGGCTCTCACTTTGTATGCTGGTGTGGATTGAAGTTCACTGTAGACAATTCTGTTGACCTTGGATTGAGCACTTGTGCACCTTATCATTAACCTGGTGCATGGGGGAGCGACGGACTAAGGGTGTGCCTTAAGACGTCAGGTATTCCCTGCACAGGATGTGGCTACAACACCGGTTTGGGCACCTTTGGTGAGAATGAGGCCGTAGGCCATGGATTATCTTGCATTTTTTCTGCTTAGACCTGCACACAGCACACTAAATGTTTCCTGGTGTTAAGAGGTTGAGGGGAGTTGGACTAATGGTGACCCCCAAGCCGTTGGCATGCTTGGCACAGGACTATTTGATGTTCTTGGTGCGTTTGTTTTTTGTTTTTCTTCTTCTGATTGCAAGTGTTTTAAATTAAGCATTGATTGGCTACATCATTGCCACCTTCGTTTTAATTAGGATTGTATCTCTCTACATGATGCTGCCATTTTAGACATAGACTTATTAAGTGTCTTAGTAGTTTTTATATGGTATTCTTCTTATATCACAGTGTACACCATAGCTAAAAGGAAAGCCACAAAGTATGTATCCCCCTCGAAAGCTGTGATTGGTAATCCTATTGACGCGGCAAACATTCTAATTCATGAAATTGAGGATCTCTTGAGTGATTTGAATCACCCACCAGCCCCCAATTCCATACATTCTATTTGATCAGGCTCCTGTAAGAAACTGATGGCCACTGAACATATACACTCACAAGAAAAAATTTGTAATAATATCACCGAAGGAAACAGTCTGGGAAAATCCAAAAACATAAGGATAAGACTCAGGGGGGTACCGATAAAGGCTCAACTTTGTGTGGATCAGAGAGTGGGGTTCCTGGCGCTCTGATAACTTTAGATACAGGTGAACATTTGCCCAAGTTTGAAGTCCCAAAAAATTGGCATTTAATTAGGGGGAAAAATTACAGCATTACTCTAGTTACGCATGAAAACACGTTTAGACCAGGTGAGGTGTTAAGTGTCACGCTTCCTCTCATAATTGCTGTACCCCACTGCAAAGAAGATGTTGTTCTTGTTCTCCCCCTTGAGATTGAGGTTTCTAATGGGTTTGAGCCTCTGCCCGTGCTTAGCACGAATGATGTATTCACTGTTGAAAACCCAGCTAGTAACCCCTCTACGAACAAGCCTCCAGGGAAAAACAATGTGGTGGGGCCTATAAGGGATGAGTTCTGAGATGGTATAAGGGATGGGATACCTGACCTGACAGTAAAACACAGTCGTCATGTCACGCTTGAAAGGACCTAATGATTAATATTGGGAAATTAAGGGAAACAGTTAATGTCATGCAGATGAATATTGGTTTTTTTGACAAATTATTTTCTAGGCAAAAGAAACTTCAAGGATTTGAGCAAGTATAAAGTGAACAGGAGAGAGCAATGACATTTACAATTGCTGCCCCCAGAACAGAGAGGACATTAAATGGGCAGTATTAAACCTCAGGCATTGTAACGGTAGAGAAGATGATAGACCCGCTAAGGCCATATACGTCTTGGGAAAATGCAAAGTCATAATGATTTCATGCTGGTGAATATAGAATCATGGGACTGGATCACTAAATTTGAGATACATCCGAGAGAGGACAGTGACCATCGACCCCTGGCCACACACTTAGGAATGAGACATTCTAACCGTAACAAAGAACCAACTAGTACTGTACCAATAGCGATAAAGGGATCTGCAAGGTACCTGGTGAAATGGATGATCTTAATAAAAAGAGGGTTATTGACCAGATTTACAATTAATTATTGCCTTTCATTGAACTAATTTTTGGAGCAATGGAACAAGCCAAGAAATACATTCTTAAACTATATGTTGCTCATGTTTAAAAAAATCCAATAATTGGTGAATAAACCCTCACAAGCTGTAGGTTGCCAGGGCATTAAGAGGACATCTTAGTTGACAAGGAATGTCGAGGGGCAAAATTGCATTTAATTCAGTGTACCAAAGACATTGACAGCCAAGTGAGGGTAAACCCTGTGGGAAGTTAAAGGGAGATACAAACGTCTGTTGACTGCAAAAAAGGAAGCAAATTGTGCTCAAATTTGGGAAGACCTGCTCGATCCTACCACTAATAAGGATAGCATCAAATGTTGGCAATTGATCAATTCTGATAAAGAGGAAGGAGGAAATATTTTTCATGGAAACATCACAGAGGACAGATGTGTTGATCACTTCAAGCACCTATACCGTTTTGAGGTTAAGGACGATTTGATATTTAACCCAGATGAGGGTAGGTTGGCTATAGATCATACTCTGCTTAACTTTGGAGTGATAGAGGTACCAAAGGCGATAGAGGTTCAATAGCTTAAAAAAGTTTGAGACCCTGATAACATACCAATAGGCCAGTTTCAAACCGAGGCAGGAATATGGGCTCTGTCTTTGAGCTGTCTGTTTAATGCATGGACTACAGCACAAATAGTTCCAATATAGAAAAACGGGGGACGCGAGGATCCTGCACATTTTTTACCCATCTTGCTGCTTGCTTCATGGGGTCGAATATTTGCGAGGTCAGTCGTAACCCACCGGTAGGCATGGGCTGAAGACAGCGAGGTTGTACACCACCTACAAACATGGTGGAAATCAGTACCATAGTGCAATGCCTAAGATAAAATGGACTTGTAGAGAAATCCCTATACCTAAGGGAAACTGATTTGTACACATTATTTGTAGATCTTAGAGCAGCTTTTGTTTGCATTGCTGGTAATTTTCTTTGGAATTTGCTAAGAAGCCAGGGTATACCCCTAGCATCACTTCTGCCACCCTAATATTATATAGCAATAACGAGGCAACAGTGAAATGGAGGATCCACAGTGAAACCTCACGTCTATTCAAAATATTACCTGTGTTAACAAGGTAATAGCTAAACTGTTGACCATTGACAAGGACGCTCCTTCCCCGGGTAAGGATAAATACCCTATTCCAAGTTTGCAGATAATGCTCTCCTTATTTCTGCAACAGCAGGTGGTCTATGGAAACAGTTTGCTGAATTCAATAACTTTGTGAAAGACAATAGGCTCATTAACTATTCAAAAACAAAAAACATGGTGCTCTCAAGGGAGAGAAGAAAGATCCCCAAATGAACGTGCTCTACTGAAGGAGAAACACTAGAGTTGGTTTGCACCTTTGATTACCTTGGAATGCGAGTATCTTGCAGAGATAACTGGCACAGATATTGAGAAAGCTGGGGTTTTTATGACGAGGTATAGAGGGGCTGGGACGGCAGATGTCCCATTACAAGCCAATGAGATGCAAGCCAGACAGGCATCCTTATATGGTGCTGAACGGTGGGGCTTTATGAAAGAGAATGCACTTTCTACGAGTGAAAATGGTTTCCTTATAAACATACTAGGTCTACCAGTAACATCTCCCACAATTCCACTGCTTATGGTTAATCTGCATGGCATAGCTTGCGAATTCAAGTGTAAACCTCTGTTGTATTGGGTGTGACTGTGGGGCACGCCGGAGTTAAACACATTTAGAGGTGCTGTGAGTGACACACTATCCCAAGAGGGAAGAAAACCAAAACCCTGTTCTGGGCATATTAAAAATCTTTGTCATGAAATTGATCGCACGGGAAGTGCGTAGGAAGTGCCCTGGCTGTTTGGCTGTCCATGATGCTGCTCCTCGCTCCCCAAACGTGCCTTGGGTTCGATGCAGTCCGCGCTGTATGCGCAAGAAGAAGCTGTGTTCTTTAACAGGCGAAACGCGCCGTCTTGGAAAAGAGAAAAAAAAAGCTCCTCTGTCCCAAACCCCAAACCCCTCCTACCTGCTCCCAGCAGCCACTATAACAGACTAGGGCTCACGCACGTGTGCGTGCACACGGGAAGTGCCTAGGAAGTGCCCTGGCTGTTTGGCTGTTAGGCGAGGAGGCAACGGGCACGGGATTTAAGGAAATATAAGATAAGTAAAGTACGTTAAGCACAAGCTTTGATGCAAGTAAATTCTGTCATCATAACGCATTTAAGAAAACTTTGGTCAAATTGTAATTAGAGCTGCTGTGTATCCGTACGGGTACGCAAGTCCCCTTAACCCTGTTTTGCTTATCTGGTTCTCTTGTCTACAACGGCGATGCTGGTCTATTGACCAAAGTATTTAAAACTGTGATTTACTGTTTTGGTGTTAAGTAGAGTGATTACACCTCTTTGATGTCGGATTGAAGTGGTGAGACCCGATAGTTTGTCCGGAGAAAAGAAGGCATATTAGCTTTTGAAATCTCAGCAAAATCAGTACCAAGTGTTACACGTTATAAAAGCGGTGACTTGCTTTTGGGGAAGAGAGAATGGTGGGCATTTTGCAAAAGCCTGATAGCTGCTAATCGGCATTTAGGGCTAAATATAACGGCCCCTATGCAATTGAACGATTCTAGTGCAGAATATGTTGGATCTATTCTGCACGTCTCTGTGTATGGTGAATGTGTATTGCATGCTGACACAGTCCCATATAGCCAACGATCATTAGCAATTGCACCTAATGATGTGGGGACTTCACACATCCCAGTTTCCAAACTGGCAACAAAACCATTGCAGTTACCCACTGATAGAAATCAATCCGCTGATCCAACCATTACTTTTGATGTTCTGTCCGAGGGGGAGGTTAGGCATCAAGCCCACACAAGAGAGACGGAAATGTTTGATGGTATGAATGATGTCTCTATCTTGGCCCCGACATTAATTAATGAATGGGAGAAACGTTGTTGTATCTCACTTGCACCCTCCTCACCCATGGTCTTTCTACCTTCTGAGGTGGAGAGAATTTCCTTAATCAATCCACATGGGGTCACATTCACTGAGCTGGGCTTGGGTCATGACACAAATCTTGAGAAAAAGCAAACGCGGCCATCAATGACCTCTCCAACAAGCTCGACTTCAGGCATAGGGCCTGGGGGGTGGGGGAGGAAAATTCAGTGAAAAGCTGAGACTCTGATTATTCCGATTTTGAGATAAGTGACCTCAATGCAAACGGCATGAGTAATTATACAGTTGAAACGACAATTGAAAATCTGCTCCCGCCTACGCTGGGCAATGAAACAAGTATGAAATTTCCAGTAGTGGCCTCATTGTTGAACATACTAGATAAAGGCCACAAATTGACCCATGTATATTTAAATTCCATAAAAGACATGATGATAGGAATGTCTGAAAAAATACAGAAATTAGAGGGTTTTATGTTTGCTTACACCAATGGTCAATCGACGAAATGGAATCTGCTAGACGCAGGTTTGCAAAAAATGTTATTTCCTGTTAAACCTGAGGGTTTTAATAAAAACACACAAACATTGGAGATAGAGAAGGAATCGGTTGAGAGCAGATCGTATGCGTCTGCGATAACCGAAGGCGAAAATTGTGCAATTCCCCCTACGCCCTCTAAAACTCCCCCCCTCCTTGAGGCAATTCAGGTAAATGCACTAAAACTGGATGATATTCTTCGAGGTCTTTGTGATGCTGGAAATGCATCAGAGGGACAGGGCCTCTGAATCCTTGTCCTTTACTGCTTTTTATCGTGTGTTCTGTCATGTTTTCTGCCCAGGAGTCCATGTGGGACTCCTGGCAGTGCAGCTCTCTCTTTTGGTTTGGTGAACAGACCCATGGGATACCCTTATGGCACCCATGGGTAGGGGTACAACCCTGTGCCCCTAGTGTATGTTTTTGGGCACCTGTGGGTGGCCCACAGAGCAGGGTATGGGCTGGTGGCAGCTCCATGCTGAATTTGCAGGTGCTCTGGGTGTCCTCCATTTTGGGATACCCAGGCCCTGCCATTGGGATCAGTTGATTCCTGATAGGAAACAAGATGGCCCCTGTGGCCTCTTGCTTTCTATTGCCTGTTACCTTGTTTCCCAAAGTCCTGGGAAGCCCTGACTCTGTCCCTTCCCCCTGACTGGCTGTTGGGTGGAAGTTCCATATATGGTGTTGTTGTGAAGGCCCAGCTAGACTGACTGGAGCCTTCCCAGTGACTGTATGTTGTGGGTACCTCCTGTGGGTGGGACCTGGGTGAATGGAGTGTGTGACCAATATACACTCCTTGTTGTGGTTGTCTGGTTTCTGGCATGAGAGACAAAGACTGAGACAGCTCTGCCCGAAACTGGCCTGAATGCAGTGTGTAGTGTTGAATGGCTGGGTACTTGTCCCAATCCACATTCCTTGTTGGGAGTGTCTGAAAGGGAGGAGTGTGGCCTGAATGCACTGTGTGCCTGATTGGCTGACTGACTGCATGAATGCCCTTCTGTATGATTGGCTGCTGAGTGTGTGCCAGCAGTGTGGATGAGAGACAGAATAGTATATCTGGGGACCTCCCACCACTGGTAATGGGTTCAGAAGCGTTCAGAAGGTTCAGAAAGGTTCAGAAGCGTTCAGAAGCGTTCAGAAGCTGAGTCTTCACTCTAAGAGTAACTGGAACTGCTGATCCTCGACGTCCAGCTGGAAGAAGAAGACTTGCTGTGGCATTTGCTTTGACCGATCCGAAGGCTGCCGAAATCGTTGAAGACTGACCCGAGAGAGGACCTGGTAAGGCGCCCTCTTCCCGTGCTCCGAGGGACCATCGAGCACCACTCCATCTTCGCCAAAGCGCCCTGGAAGACAGACCCTCGAAAGGCTGCCGACCCGAGACGGGACCGCCGAGGAGATCGAAGTGAAGCACCCGGACATCGCCGCCGTCGAAGTCCATTGCCGTCGACCAGGGTTCGCAGGTTTGTGTAACCGCTGGAGGCCCGTCGAAGTTGTGTTGCCCAGCCGTGGGAACCACTTGACGCCGTGCCGCCGACGACCGGAGCCGTCCGCTCCTTTGCCTAAGAACATTCGAATCGAAGGACTCCCTCGTCCGCACCGTCGACCGATTTATCCTGCCGGAGAAAGTCGAGGACGACCAACGCGCTGAGGAGAAACCTGCCGGTGGGTTTCCCGCCACCCGAAGACCACAAAGACTCGAACGACTCGACGCCCTTGCTGGGCCTCCGTCTCCACAATCTTTGCGGTCCAGAACTATTGTCACCGAGGTACCCCGCATGCCTCTGCCTTGCAGGACGCCGACGCCCCGACGCCGATGAGCACAGCGCGGACGAAGCTCCGCCTCATCGACGCCGTTCTATCCTGTTTGTCGACGGACGTTCGACGTCCCGTGTCTCCCGCTTGAAAGGGAAGGCATTCAAGAAGGGCCGTCGATTCCCCGCCGCCGAACACCGAGTTCCTCGACGCTTCTCGACGCCTCTCGATGATCCGTGACTCCCGCTTGAAAGGGGGTCGCTCAAGAAGGATCTGTCGACGCCTCTTCGAAGAACTCGACTCCACCAGGTACATTGGGGGGGTAAAAAACATTATAGGAGGAAATAAGACTTGCAGAACAATATATGGACTGGGCTTGTGCTATATCTTTATTTTACAGGTTGCCCAGGTGGGGGGATCTCCACACAGAACTGTGTCTAGTGGTAGGGGCCAGTATTCTGCCTATTGCTCAACCCTCTTATTTTCTCTCCTCTCTCTATTGCTGGTTTCACTCTATTGATCTGTGTGACATTGTTGCAGTATTGTTGATGCACTTTAATGAGATCTAATACAAAGGGTGGTATCACTTTAGAACTGTATATATTTGCCATTGTTGATTTTCCTAAGTACAAAGTGAGTTATTATGATAAGTGTGCATAACCTTGAATATTGATTATATAAAGACTGTGTTCTAACCAATACAGTGTGTGGACATTCCTTTGTGGGGGCTTGGGGACTACACTGTACTTAAGAACCAGCCTGCATCACCTCCTGAGAAGCTAGGCTTTGATTGCTCGTCCATTGCTACCGTAATAGAGAATCTTGGCTGGGGTCTTCTGTGCCTCTCTTCTACCATATAGAGAGCAGAAGTACAGACACCCCCCACCGGTTCTTTACAGTCTTAGATCTGTACATCATATGACAAAGGTGAGAAGTGAAATGGGTATTGCTTTGATTGAAACTGAACATTTTATGTTGGGAAATTCTGGCACGCCACCAAATAGTCCCTCACCCTTGGTCAAAATTATAGAAACTGAACTGGTGAGCCAAAATAATTTGATAACTAATGATGAAAAGCAACAAGGAGTGGGGACGATTGGGGATGAGGGGATGGAGATGCAAAAGGAATGCAATGAATTACACAAGGTTGACACTATCTTATACTCACGTAAAATGAAGCTTGCGCATGCTAAGGCAATGAAAAAAGAAAAAAAAACTATTAAAAAAACAAGAAAAGGAGTGCATTGCAAATCGGACTGATAAAAAACAAAAAAGAAAGGGTAAAAATATTCCCGAAAATGAGTTGACTAAACAACATGTCAAAAATGGTGATGTGTCAGGAAATGAATTAGTAATTGACCTGACACAATTAAATGAGGAATCTAAAGCGGTCCTCAATCTTGCCCTCCCTAATCAATCCCTGTAAAAATAAAATACAAAATTGATTCGGAAGGGGACTGATACATCTTGTTCTGATCTGAGAGATCCAGAAGTAGTTGGAACACAAAAGCATCTCTCTGCTTTCTATCCTATGGTTGCAAATAAAATAACGAGGGCGGCATCTAACGTGACTACCAAGGTTACGGATGAATTGTTAGTCCCTCCACACATTGGACAATCTGTGGAAGCGGCAGCCCATAATGTTAGTAACCCAATAATTGATCACCGTCCCTCTGGGAAGAAGGTAAATGCAGCAAAACTGGCAAAAGCGGCTCATATTCGGGAAGAGTCGATCTTGCTTCCATCTGATAGGAAGATCATACCTGATCCAGTTAGAAAAGACACACCTGCCGACCAAGAGACAGCGGTAGTCAGAAATAAAGATTATGATCACTCGTCCAGAAACGATGGCACACATATGTTAAGAAGAGACTCTGAATCAGTTAAAGGAGACAGTTTCTTCTCGAGGGATGTGAGATATTTCC
This sequence comes from Ambystoma mexicanum, assembly GCF_040938575.1. Taxonomy (NCBI): domain Eukaryota; kingdom Metazoa; phylum Chordata; class Amphibia; order Caudata; family Ambystomatidae; genus Ambystoma; species Ambystoma mexicanum. The sequence continues at coordinate 63,542,106 of NC_090928.1, forward strand.
TGGCATGGTGCAGTGATCCTAAGATAAATGGGCAACAGAGGCTGAATCGTTCTTTCTTGTTTAATGTGTTCAAAGGCAGTCCACAGTTAAGAACACGCCACTCAGATGACATAGATTGGATAAGATTGGCCAATCATAACAATTTACATATGATATGTGCACCCGAATCGGTCATCATATTAAAATTGCTTTGGGACCATAGGGAGGATTTTGAATTACGGGGTCTGACTTTGGAATTATTCAGGTCACTTGAGGAGGCAGATCAGTTTGTGGATGAACAGTTACACCCCCCTGAGGTGAACCCACCAATGGATCCGACTAACCAAGTGATGCCAGTGAAGACTGCAGACTTTATAAATCAGATCTCAGCTCTGGTAGGGGCTGCATCAAACATCACATGGCTGGCACCAATGATGAGCACAATATTAGAGCTCCAATCAAAAAACAGACAGCTCTAGCCAGAGGATTACTCCTTGATATCATCCCATTGTTGTGGGATCAAACATTTTTACAGGGTGACTTGCAGATATTGAGAGACCAAGAAGTATTGTAATATATTTACTACAGGAGACCATGTGTATGACTAAGGTGGTGGTGGAGGGTTACTCAAGCTACTGTGTGCCTGCAGAGCAGGGATCAGCTGGTCGCCCAGCTGGTGGGCTCATTGCATTAATAAGTAATGCCCATCGGCATTAGTCACACTTACTTGGAGCATCAAATGGTATCCTGATTGTTGAATACAAGCCTGAAAGATCATTTTCCTTTTCTTACATACTGATAAATGTTTATATTAATCCTGCTGAGTCCCCCCTTGATATGATCTTTGAAAAATTGGATGAGATCTTGGAAGATACTATTTTAAATAACCCCCTGATGATGTATTTATTATAGGGGGTGATTTTAACTCAGTTTGTCTGGACCAAATAGATGTAATTAAGAGAACGGGAATACGAACCAAGACTTATTCTAGAGGTCCTAAATGGAATGATTATCTTAACAATTGGAGTATTGAACGAGTAGAATATAAAGACGGCATGCATGCCTGTACATGGGAAAGAGGTAATGCTGTCTCATATATTGATTATGTCTCAGTGAGCCTATTGGAAACAATTGATAAAGTGGTTATGTTGGAGACCCCTTTCAGTGACCATGCAACTATTCAGATGATTCTATGACATAAGTGTGAGCCCCTTTCTTTTGATCCCATTCTAACGCTCATAGAAGTAGATCGCATGTACATCTCTATTAGATGGCATCCGAGTTTATGTAGAGAGTTGACATATCTGGTGCCTAGAGATGTGCACCGAATAAACGAGGGAAGCACAAATGCACTAGAGGCAAATCAGAGGGAGGATTGGAACTCCATGTTAATAAGGAAACACATTCTTAAAATTTTAAAATGTTCATTTCCTCGAGACAATTCAAGGATATCCATGTTAAACGGGAAAGAAATCATGCTTTGAGAGTCCTAATGCGACTAAAGCTTTCCGATGTTCAGTATGCAAATATGAAATCTAAGCTGTGTTTGAAATTTAGAAACCCCCTGAAATCTACTCGTAACAGCTATAACCTGATGGAAAACCAAAGGATGATAGGTTAAATAATTAAAAGAGACACTCACAGCATATGGTCGTTATTAAACGATAGGTATATCATACAAGCTCAGAGTTCGGCTAATTCAATCCCTACAGAAGTGTGGGAAACCTTTATTGTTTATAAGTTTAAAATACTGGGGACTTTCCGGAAATTTAATTCTGGTATTCTTGCCTTGTGTTGTGATGACAAGATGTCCTTTTACTTGGATGATATTATTCAAGCAGTCCAGGTACTTAAACCATCGAGAGCGGAAGGACCTGATGGGCTCCCGGCCTGTATTCTAAAGGATGATCCTAAATTTTGGGCTGCAATTCTACAAACAAAATTTGCAAACATCTTATCTACTAATAGGATAACGAAATCATGGCTAAATGCTATAATAATCCCTATATTTAAAAAAGTGGATGCAAATAATCTGGCCAACTATCGGCCAATAGCTTTAATGGATTCCTCAGCGAAAGTGTTTGCGATATTATTACTAAAATGCATTCAAGAATACATTCATAAACAGGACATCTTCTCAAAATATCAAACAGTTTTTCGTAAATATATGGGGACTTCATTAAACGCCATCATTATAGCGCATTTTCCTGTTAAATATAGAATGCACACCAGTGGTTCTATATATGTTCCAGCGCTAGACCTAACTAGAGCATTCGATTCAGTAATTAGAGAACTGTTATGGATAAAAATGCTAAATTTAGGGTTTCCTGCAAGTGTTGTTCAGCTGCTTGCGCTGCTGCATCTTGACACTACCTTTCAGGTAAGAATCACCAAAGCAGGGGCTCTCACATCACCAGTTTCTACCATGACAGGGGTGAAGCAAGGGTGCAATCTCGCTGCAACCCTAATCAATCTATATCTATGTAATATGGTGCGAATATGGGGTGGGTCCAAAATGTACCCTGCAAAATTGGCTGGCCTAAAAATACATTGGCTATGTTTTGTGGACAATATTGTCCCATTTGATAGAACCCCATATGGGCTGCAAAATAAGCTAAATGCATTTTTTGAATATGCGAGGGAGCATAATTTGGTGGCTAATTCTTTGAAGTCCCAGATTATTATATTTCACAAAAATAAACGACTGAAATCTTATAGCTGGAACATTGCGGGTGATAAAGTAAAGCGTGCTAGTTGCATTCGCTACCTTAGTTACCATCTAGCGGAGGGAAATACCTTGAAATCCTGGGAAATGTGGATAGATACCAAAGTAAGATCTTTATCATCAATAATGAAGATAATTCTAAGGAAATATTGCAAATTATCATTGGTACCGCTTATAGAGTTTTATACACTTAAAGTGGAACCAATAGTATTGTATGGGTTGGATATCTGTCTGCTAGATGTGGATTATATATTGAACAGGGTGCAGGGAATCCTTTGGAAGAAGACCTTAGGCTTGGCTATGTCAGTGCCCAACTCAGTAGTACGCAAAGAAATAGGCATACCTTCCTTGTCTGGGAGATGGATATGGCAAAAATTGACAAGGTATGCAAAAATTATGTCTCCTCCACGCAACTCACTCTATTCTTAGTTATATTCAATTGTCATGGAGCGTTCTTTACCATCCATGGTGAAATTTACAGATCAGATGGATAAAATCTTAAATGATATAAACTCCTCGATTGAAGATCTGAAGTTGGGTTTGCCTAAAGTTAAGTGCAACTTGTATGATTTGGATTGGTTTTATACTCTGGACATTAATAAAAATTATAAATCATATGCTGATTATGCTTCAATTATGAGAAAGAGAAAGTTGTGTGCACCATACATAACCCAATGTCCCGCAACAACATAAGAGCTAGCTACATGCGTTTTAAGTTAAATCAGTTTAAAACCTTGGAACACATTTGTAGCTGGTGAAAGGGTTCTGGGTAGTTGGGCAACAAGAACTGTCGTTTTTGTGTAAATACCACGCAACAAGAAATGATAAAACATCTAGTGCTCTACTGTCCTAGTCTTGAGAAAAAAAGGTGCAAATTACTTGGAATTTATTATCCACAGGCATCTGAAATTGGTAGAACCTGCTTTTGGGAAAGATGTCTAGTTGGAAATAGCATATCCTTTATAGTGGCTTTATCACGCTTGCTATTTAGCATTGAACAATCTCTAATGGAAAAAAATATCAATGAGTCAAATGTACCGAATATCACAAAATCACCTGTGACCCGTGGTTATGACGAACTCTGAGTGGAAGTGTGTCCTTAGTCCCACTAAAAGCCTGCAGTGAAGGGGCGCAAACATTTTTGTAATTAGAATCCTTTGATATGAAGTGCACCTATAGATAATATCGGAATGAGTAACAATAGGAAAAGTTGTATTACAACTGAGAATATGTATACATTATAGACTCATATGTATATATGTTAATTTTGTGATACAAATATGATTGGCATCTCGAGAGTCTGTTGATTCATAGTCATAATAAAACTATCAATTTATATATGTATGTGTTTTGTTTTAAGGATGTGTTCTGTTGTAAAAGTTTGACAATGTATTTTTTGATATTTTTTATAAACTAAAAACAACTTTTTTTTAATAACAAAAAAAATTGATCATGATGAGGTCTGAGCAAGACCATAAGGAATTCCCAGTTTGACAAAAGCCACTATTGACAAGGCATTCCTTATCCCTGAAGATGCAAAGACATTACAGAAAATACAGAATTCAGCCTTACTTTGCAGGTTCGGGAATAAGAAAGTGTCGGAAGGATACAAAGGGTATGTGGACCAACTAAAACCCATACTCATGCATCACTATTCATTAAGTTCAGAGTAGGTTCAGAATAGGTACCCTCAAGCTAGCAGAGAGGCAACGTGCATTGTTTATCTTTACAAGAAAGTGAATCACATTTCTTTCTTATATGCCCTGTGCACCTTGACTTGAGAATAATTTACTGGAGACCTCAAGAGCCATGATAAGAACCACCACTGAAGCTATGGTTATCTGCGGCAGAACTGATGATAAATTGATGGTACATGCGCTAGCAAAATATTTGCACACAGCATGGCTGAGGAGGCAGCACCTCCTAAGCCTTGCTCTATGTTTTTAATGTCTTTGCATAAGTATCTTGTTGACAACATCTTTTAATACTGTGCATGTTTTTTTGGTATGGCTTTACTAATAATAAACTGAACTGAACGGAATTGTGGTCTTCCACTGTCTGCTTACAGTTTGGCAATCCACCTTAAATTGGCATGGAACCCTATTGAACCGCTTATTTTTCTGAGGTTGGTCCTGTATTGGATGAATCTACATACTTCATGAAAAGTGGATGCTTACAAAAGTGCTATGATTGATGTTCTTGATCAAAATTGGGCCCTTCAAATATCATGGTTCAGGCATACATAGAAGTGTGTGTATGGAACTGGTGAATCTGTGCTATGGGAAAATCCAAACTTTGCAAACAAAACAACTTTAATATATGTTAAAGAGAAATACCTATCGTGCCACCAGGAGGAGGCTCCTTATCACTTTTGAATAGTGATCTTTTTTCAGGTGTTTATCTATTAAGCACTCGTCCAATTTTGAGCAATATGTCGACCTTGTACCCAGGGTCAGACTGGGACAAGAAATAGGCCCGGTCACCCAAAAAAAAGTGGCCCACCCCTCGACTCAAAAAAGTGGCCCAGCCCTCCCCTCAAAACCCTTGACCTCTGATGACATTACCGGAAGTGATGTCATTTGACCCCACCCCAAAGTGACATCCCGGGAAGCGATGAAACACGACCTTGACAAAACATGAAGTGGCATCAAATAGCATTGATCCTAAGTACACTAAATTACTGTGAATCCAAGCAGACGTACGTCCAAGGCCAAATGATAATATGTTATTGTGTGGCACTTACGTTTAAACTCTTTTTTATAGAACAAATATGCATATAATAGCACCCAACCTGTGTTGGTACTTATTTATTGACCTAAGAAGGATGAAAGCCTTTTTGGAGAAAAAAAAAGAATTGAAAAAAATATACACATTTTTTTCAATTTTTTTTTCCAAACCGGCCCAGGCATGGACAGAAACCGGTCTCCACTCCTCAGGGACGATTTCAGCCCGGCCACGGACCGAAAGGCTGAGGGGCCAATCTGACCCTGCTTGCACCAAGTAGAATTCTCTTAATCAAATTGCGTTTAGGCACACTTCTGTTAGGAAGGATCAAGAACAAATGAAACTCATTGTCTTCAGACTTATGTTTTTATGTCCTGTTTTTAAAGACTTATGCCAAAGATATTTAAAACCATGGCTGAGAAGTAAAGGAACTGTACATTTATAATATGTACTGCATGGGTCAATGGCTCTAATTTCAATATACTGCAATTTTCTTGTATGTCTAGTCGCAAGAGAGACAAATATTGTATTAACACTATTTAATAAATATTATTTTAGAAAGGTTTTCTTTCAGCTATCAAATGAATTGTTTCAATTTAGTGTTTCACATTTGATGGCTATGTTTATATACTTTGTGTTAATTAATTAATATTTCATAGCACGCTTAATACCAGAGAGCAGTCTCTTAACGCAGAACACAGATTTGAACCTGTGTTTCTCTGTGTTGTCTTGCTTCCAAGAAAAACAGATTGCCCCTGAGCTATCCTCCTCTATGATACTATGTGAAGTAAAGCTAAATGAAATGAGACACAACCAAGCAAGAGAACAAGATGCACCTGAAGATGAACGGGCCTGAAGACATGCATCTGTCAAAGAAGGCAAACCAACTGTGGCATCCACTCTCTCAACAGTGCCACCTAACAGCTATCTGCATCCCTCTACCCTGTGTTTCCCGTGCACCACAAGGTTTGTCAATGAACCTGCAGTTCATTTGGGTTTCTTCTGTGGATACCAGCTACTCAGGTGTCGTGAAACACAAACCAGCAACTGAAATTATGGTCACAGCAGTTCTGTGACCCTCACCTCAGAACTGCGAATCTGCAGCTGCTGACCCAACAGAAGGTTGAACATCTGACAGCTAAAAAACCCCTAAATCCCTAAAAAACTGAACATAAAAGGAAGGACCCAAGCATCTGACAGCTCTTCCAAAAGAACCCTGAGGAGCCAGATTTGGCTAAGGAAACATCATTTCCCAATCACCAACTGCACAAACAAACCTTTATCCTGATGTGCCCCTGTACAGTGGTGAGCCTAACTTCATAATACGGCCTGATAATTGTTCTTTTACCAGATTCACTAACAGTAATCAAATACTGAACTTAGTACACTCTAATCTGCTCGTGGTATCTTATGTACAATACCACCTTATTCCCTTGTGGCTTGCATCCCAGAATACATTTCCCATGAAAATGAAACACGAAACATTCATTCAGAGCCTCTCAGAGTAAAATAATTTACGGTGACTAACTTTGCTTTGCATTTTTTTTTACTGCCCCTTCTGCATCTCTCTACATGCCAACCCAATAAAGCTGAGTACAGAACAAGAACACTGAGGGTAAGTCACCTTTTCGAATTGTTGTTCTTTATCAGAAGCTAGAAAAATGCAAGTTACACAGAATGACATGTACATCCACTTTATAATTAAAAAATAAGCAAAGTCGTTCCTGCAATGGATTTAAAAATATTCTATTTGTGATAATGCCCAGAGTTCTGCCAACATTGGCCTTGAACTTCGCAACAAAAATCTGCAGAGCACAGCTTCTGTCACTCTGAGTTTTATTGCAGCAAAACCTGAGAGAAAAAAAACATGAACACAGTTTTACATACACGTTCAAAATGTCATGGTGCAGCACCTAAAATTGAAATGACTTATTTACCCTATGCTATCTAGTATCAAGCATTCACTTATCAGCACTCACCTCTACCCTGTGCTATACAGTATCAAGCATTCACTTATCAGCACTCACCTCAAATTGACTGAACTAACCTCAGAAATCTTTAAGTGTGTTTGTCTTCCACAGCTCACAACCCCACTCTAGTTCTCGGACAGAAAAACCCTTATCTGGTCCACTCCCTTTTTGTGTGGAATGAACCCTCTTTAGACAGCTGCCAGGCTTTCTGCTCCTGAAGCCAGCCAGAGAGTGAGTTAGTGACCCAGCCCTTTCTGCTGCAAGCCTTTTTCTGAGACCTCGTGTGTCATTCAAACTACCTGCCTTTTTGTCAGTCAATGCAAGAATGTTATGACCGTGTCCATCCTCACTGCTTATAAGACAAAATAATAGCTACATTTTAATGCTGTATTCCTGTTCTGGAAGCTTTTTAAACAATGCAATGTCTTTAGCAGAACGGATTTCACATTCCACACTTGATTTGTCACGTCCCGATTCAGACACAGGGCAGCTTTACGCCTGCACATTTAGCATTTAGATGCATTTCCATCAATCTGCATCAAGTTTATATAACCGGCATGGACTGGTTTGCACTAAATGTTAATATGGGAATCTGTTATATGTTAAATGGATAAGGTAAATTAGTATATTAGTTTCATGTTATTTTTTATTTTTTTAGTGCAACTCAGCCCACAACCGTGGTATCGTGGAGCAAAGTGATTATTTTGTAGCATGTGTTACATGCATTCCCAACATTGCCATCTATTAGCTTCAGCCTGAGTCCCACACCCTGAGTCACACACATGAGCCTCGCACCTTTTGCCCTAGTTAAAATTCAGACCTTTGCTAAAATGTGGATGAGGAAATGCAGAGCTACACTTGTTGAAATTCAGAATAGGTAAAAGTATTTCCCTATTACATTTCCCAATCAACAACAACCAACTGCCCAAGCAACAAACCTTTATCCTGATGTGCCCCTGTACAGTGGTTGGACTGAAGGCAGGTTCCAAGAACCTTGGAGGGACTGCATTACCAGTGACATTATGAAGACACATTAAGCCCTGTAACTGATCATGACCCCAAAGCTGAACCTGATCCTAGTTGTTATGAGAGCATGCATTTTTCCAAACTAAGACTCTGTACTTTTTATGACTAGTCAATGTCATTCCCTTGTAGATAAAAATATAATTTACCACAGCTTTCGGAACGCGTTTCATTGAGTGATTTACCACAACCAGCGATAAATGAGCAGGGGATGTTAGAGAGCCTACTCCCGACTATATTCTTGGTCTACTAAAACCATCACAATGTGGTCTGGGGAAAACCTCAGACAGTCTTGAGAAGGAGTCATTTACTGCAGCTATTAATGCAGTGCTCGGCATGCAACAGGAACATATTTATGCAGGAAGGTTTTAATTTTTGTCTCCTTAGGCCTAATTCTAGGGCGTCTTCTTCCATGGTTCATAGATATGACAGTTCCCCTGTCTTACAGGAACCTTCAACACATGTTAAGTGTCTAAATACCTTACACATTAAGTGTGCTTTGGACCCAGGTTACTCTTTGAATCAATGCAATGCAGCCACTTGAGTAGGAAGTACTTTATTTCTGCTCCCACATAGAAGAAGGTGTACTCCCATATACAAATGAGGTCAACTTCTCTAAAGTATTAGATTTTTCCTGATTTATATTATTTTTTTATAGTGGGTCTGTTTTATAGTTTTTGCATAGAAACTGTGAGGGGTGGAAATCACAAGGGTCTTGAAGAATAACATTGAGATACTGCTGATGAAGTTGCAAAATGTTTTCCTAATCTTCTGTTACATGTTCTCTATATGAAACAAGGTAAGGGTGTGTTCTTGCACTGTATAGTTAAATCCATTGATAAGAAAGGAACATGTTCTCATTTTACTTTCCCATGAGTTGTGATGCTTAGACATTGATAATGTTGATGTTCTGGATGCACAAGTAGGGATATACCAACATGATACCTTTATTTGCTGTGCCTTGAAGCTCAAGCTACACTATAGTAACATGTCTTCTATTCTCATACAAAGGGGATGCCTAAAATGGGCAAGACAGACTCTTTTGGGATGCAAGAGGCAAGTCAAAGTTCAAATGGTTTAAGCCTGCTTGCTCAAGCATTTCATAGCACTTCTGTTCTTTGTTGAGCCTGCATTGCTGTTAGGACATGTCCAGTGTGCCAGGGTCTGGGACTGGACATTTTCAGATGGGAATACACGCCCCTTCCAACCTTGGGTATGGGGCCTAATAGGGAGAAATCCAGTGCCATCTTTGTTCCAGAGGCAGGGAGTGGTGGGTGGGTGGATCCAGTCCTCAGAACACCCTCATGTGCCTTAAATAAAATTGCCAGTACCACCTCCAGTCAGGGTTTTTTAAACCGTGCGCCTGTATGTCCTGGCCACTGGGTAAAGAGAAGCCACAGATTGGCCCACAGAGTCAGGTATAATATGATATGATATGATATGGAATTTGTAACATGCCTATACACAAGTGTCTCAAGGCGTGACGAGGCAAGTAAGGGGGAAACAGAGGGAAGACAGAGACACCGATCTTACTAGGCCAAGTGACATTGAGATTGCGCAAGTGCCGGGGAGGGTGAGGGGAAAAGTGCCAGGGGAAAGGGGAGGGGGCAGTGCTGTACATGGGATCAAAATAATAACAAGAAGTGCAGCCAGCAGCTGGCAGGTGCAAGGGTAAGTGCAGCCAGCGGTTGTCCAAAAGTGCAGGTAGGGGGACTGTATGGTTACAGAAACAGACCCAAGTGCAAGGGTTGACGGGAGGCAGTACAGGTGTGCAACTGGGCGGGAAGGAACCTGGGCCTAAAATCAGAGGTTAGCAAGGTGACCAGTGTAGTATCAGATAGGAAATCAGCAGCGGAGAGGAAGAGAGTAGGCAGACGCAAAGAGAAAGGTCTTGAGGTGTTTTCGGAACCAGAGATGGTTCTCCTCAAGTTTCAGAGACGCAGGGAGGCTGTTCCAGAAGGAGGCCCCAGCCGAAGAAAGAGATCTACCACCAACTCGTTGCTTGGAGAAGCGACTGACCCTAAGGGAGTTGGAGGTGGAGGAGCGAAGAGCTCGAGTAGGAAGGTATTTACGAAGAGAGAGTTTGAAGTATTGAGGACCCAGACCCCAGAAGGCCTTGTGGACAATGCAGGGGTCTTGAACTTAATCCTTGTAGCCACTGGGAGCCAATGCAGCTATTTCAATGCTGGAGAGATATGGCCCCAGGCTTGAGGCCAAGGACAAGTCTTGCAGTTCTGTTCTGGATGAGTTGCAGAGGGTGGAGAGTAGAAGCAAGCAGATTTAGAAAGAGTCTGTTGCAGTAGTCCAGCATAGAGAAAACCAGTGCTCTAGAGACAGTGAGCTTCTGGGGGAAGGAGAGGAAAGGAAGAATACTTTTGAGGAGGTGCAGTTGGTAGTTTGACTTCTTAGTGATGTGACAGATGTGAGGAGAAAAGGAGTGCGTGGAGTCGAAGAAGACCCTGAGGTTCTTAGCCTCACAGGTGGGAGCAGGAAGAGGGCCAAGGGGGGCCGTCAGAGATTGACAGGAAAGGAGGGTGCAGGTGTGCTGATGAGGAGAATCTCTGTTTTACGGGCATTAAGGCAGAGATCGTTGGTGGCACATCACTCCTGGATAGCAGACAGTCAGAGATGAGAGAAGGAGAAGATGTGGCAGAGGGGATCCAGAAAATGAGCTGAGTGTCAGCCGCATAGTACTGAAAGTTGGAGCAGAGAGCAGCAATGTGGTGGGCGAGAGGTGCCAGGTATTGGTTGAACAGCCAGAGAGAGAGACTAGACCACTGGAAAACACCACAGGTAGAGAGTGAGATAGAGGAAGGGAAGGACCCAAGTTGGACCCGCGAGTGTCGATCAGAGAGGAATGAGGTCAGCCAGGCCAAGGTCTGATCGGTGATACCCAGAGCATCACGGCATGGAGATGATTGAGCAGGATGGCATGGTTGACCGTGTCAAAGGCAGAAGAGAGATTGAGTAAGAAGAGGACAGAGGGGATATTAGAATCAAGGTTAGAGAGCAGGTCTTCACGGATGTTTAGGAGAGCAGTTTCCATGCTTATGGCTGCTCTGGAGCCAGACTGATGGTCATAGAGACAGCCAGCAGATTCAGTGTGAAGATTAAGCTGGGAGATGGCTGCTTTTTCAGGAGTTTGCCCAGGAAAGAATGATGGAGATCGGGTGATAGTTAGCCCAGCAGGCGGGGTCAGCTGAGGGCTTCTTGAGAAGAGGGTGCACAAGAGAGTGCTTTGGGGGGAAGGGAAGGCTCCAGTCATGAAGGAGTGGTTGCAGAAGTCAGCCAGGGCAGGAGCAATGTTGTCAATGTGGTCCTTGATGGTTTTGGAAGAACAGGGAAGAACCTGTTTTGACAAGGCTTTCATATTTCGGACTTGTCTAGAATCCTTGTCAGGGGAGAACAGAGAAAGGAAAGAGAAAGAGGGAGGAGAGGTGGGCACAGGGGGGGCACAGCTAGAGGAGAAAGTAGAGGGAGGAGGAGGATAGGACAAGAGGGTGGACAGGATTTCCTGGGTTTTAGAGATGGAATGAGAAGCCAGGGCCGTGCAGAGGGCCTGGGAGGGGACAGGCGAGGTGGAGACTGGAGCAGGATTGGCCAGCTCCTTGCCGATTTTAAAGAGTTCCGCTGAGTTGTGAGATGGCGCAGAGACATAGGCTTGGATGTGGGCTCTCTTCTTAGTGTGGATAGAGAGTCGGTATTGCCTTTACAGCAGGCAGCAGGCCAGTTTGTCAGAGGATGCGCAGGAAGCTAGCCATTTCCTCTCCATCACCCTGCACTTCCTTTTGAGTGGAACCTATGTAATGGGGAGTAGAACCAGGAAGGGAATAGTATAAAAGGAGAATGAATGAGAGACAGAGTGTTAGTTGTTTAGTTGAGGGTGGAAGCAGTGGAGTCAGACCAAGAAACCAGACGGAGGAAGGGAGGTGGAGAGGAGAGCTGAGGAGTTGATGGAAAATTTGGTGCAGAGTGCAGGTGAGGTATTGGTTCTTACAACAGGATGTACCATTTAATGTGATTGTGTGTGTGTGTGTGTGTGTGTGAGAGAGAGAGAGAGAGAGAGAGACAGAGAGAGAGAGAGAGAGAGAGAGAGAGAGAGAGAGAGAGAGAGAGAGAGATTGTAGAAGGAAAGGTAGGAGGGAGCAGCTGTTGTGAGGACATAGGAGAGGAGGGGTGAGGAGAGATGACAGGAGAGTTTTGAGGAGAGAGGGGAAGAGAGAGGAAAGTAGATAGGTGAGGATAGATCAGAGAAGGAAGGTGAGCAGCGAGGCAGGGAGAGTAGGTGAGGAGAGAGGACAGAAGAAGGGTGGCAGGAGAGGAAAGAAGAAGGAGTTAATGAGTGGCGAGAGTATGAACATTGCGGAGACACAGGGAAAGAGAGAGGGAAGACGAACAGAATAATTGAGAAAGGATTGAGGAGGGGAGTGAGAGTACAATAGAATGAGTAGTGAGATCAGGGAGAAGAGAGAAAGGAAGCAACTGAGAAAGAGAATGGACCAGGATGTCTGCTATTGGCACAGTAAGAACCACCGTTACTATTTGGCAAACCTGTGGATATTAGGTTAGGAACCCTTAGAAGAATACTGGAGGGAGAGAGATTAAGCTTTGCATTTAGACCCTCAACAAACTGCTAGCCTTGGATAGTAGGTGTTAACAATTGCTAGTTGTAAAACATGGGGTTTGGGGATACTGGGATGAGAGTGGAGGGAGCCCACAGAAGGTTGGAAGAGGGAACCCAGTAGTGCATCTTGTCTGCACATTGACCAGAATAAAAAGCATACATTGTCCTTGAAATATAGACTCTTGAACCATCCTGCCATTCGTGACACCAGCTAGGGAGCATTTGCTTACTAGGCCTGAAGATTGAGGTGACACCGGATTGATGAGACAGGGATTGTTGTTGTCTTTGCTGTGGGAATTGACTTTAGCATAATGGGAGGCTGCTACCTAAAGGCAGGTTAATAGCACATTTGCCCAAGTGTTCATACTTTATGTATTTGCAAAGATGAGCTAAGCTATGGTGTAAATGCTGTCTCTAGGTGTTCTCAGTCATTTAGAAGTGTTGTGTGATGATTGTCTGATAGTATAATCGAAGCAACTCATGTGATGTTTTAAAATGTAAACACACTTTATTGGGTCTGCTATGTTATGTTGATTTATACCGCGCAGAGTTACAACCCAAGCACAGTCTCCAGGCGCTCTTGCATTGGAGGGGTTCTCTTGGCACATCTGCAGTCTCTTCTCTTGGAATCTAAGAGGTCTAATACACCTCTCTTGGCATCCCACTGCTCTGTTGTAGGTCTGATCCACATGTTATGCAATGCTTCTACTTTTCAGTCCTTCATGGACCAAGGCCTGAACATGAGTATTTTACTTTTCGTTCCCAGCAGATGACAACTGGCTCCTGTGGCCTCTGACAATCTTGACTATTCTTGAGCAGCAATCACAGACTTTTCAACATCAATCCTTCACCCATGAAATAAGTAAAACATACTTCATTTTCTTCTCATAGTTTTGGGAGCTTGTCCAGCAATACATCATTTCTCTTGGCACCTTTGTCAGTGTTTCTGGGAAACTTTTTGTATTTCACTTTCACTCTTTCCTAGGTTTTGACAAGCTTTTCCGAATTAGTCTGACATAGACTTTCAGCCTTCATATTTCCCTTTTACTTGGTTATACATTTCTTGTGCTTTGTCAAACACGCTTAGAGTTTCATAATGCCTGGTTTTCAAACGTGTATTAGACTTGGCTTGCCGAGTGATTCTTAACAGGTAAATAGACTTTGTTTTAAACGTGTTAGATATTGCTTTTCCAACGATCCTTAAACTTTTATTAGACGGTTATTTCACACATGCACTAGACTTGACTTTCTCAATTTGCACTAAATCATTGATTAGTCTTGATTTCCAAACATGCGTTACTTTCCCATTGTGTTTTAAGCTTTTTGTGGTCTTTGGTTAAGAAATGCATTAGGCTTTGCTTTCTCAATGTTTCGTAAAATGTCATTAGACTTTGTTTCCAAATATGCAATGGACAATGATTTGCTGGTGATTCGAATACGTTGACTAGATTTAGTTTAGTCAAAGATTTTTAAAATCTGATTAGACTTCATGTTCAAACATGCTTTGGAGTTGGTTATCTGAACACTTGTTAGGCTTGGCCTTCGACATTTCACTTAATTTCCCACATTGCAGTGAACATTTAAGTCTCTTTCTCTGACTCTTTGTTAGGAGTCAATGGTTATTGGACTGCGTGTCCCAGCATGCATCAAAGCTCTCTCACAATACCCGTTTAGCTTTGACCACGGAAATGGTACTTTGGTACCCAGCCTAGATTGACTGAGCAAGTCTCTTTTTCATGCTCTTTATCTTTTTGCTTCAATCTCGGTATTGCACTTGACTCCTGTAATGCTTGTTCAGACTTGGCCTGGAACGTTGGACTTAATGTCCCGGCATAAACAACCTCTGCTATGCATACTGTAACATGTTTTTTTACAATGTACTGTTTTCCTGCCTAACTGTCATGAAATTGTACCTTGTTAACCGTAACTAATTTCTGTTCTCAAGTCTCTGCTGGGGCCGCATTCTTGTAACCCTGATTCAAGCCTCCCTAAGCCTCAATGCCTGAGGGCGACAGTGCGCTCTACAAATGCAAATAAATAAATAAAAATGTATTAGGTGTTCAAGTCTCTTCCTCCTGATATCGCTTGGCTGAGCACTAGGCATGCAATTGTACATCACAGCATGTATAAACGTTTTCTCTTACGCAATATTTTGCACTCAGTATCTTCAAAATGGAAATCGGTGGTACTCAACCTTGTCCCCCTTCAAAATACACCAAAATGGTGTTGTTTTGCTACGTGACGTCTCCAAACTCTTCGACCTATAATTCTCTGTTCTTCTCCTAGTGCTGCAACTCCTGTCTTCCCCCCGTATCTTGCTCTTTTCTTTGCGGCTTGCTAGCTAACTTTGTCACTTGCTCACTTCTCTCTCGCCTCACCACTTCTCTCTCGCCTCACCATCAGACACCCTCACGATGTTAGGGTCCTACATTAACCAATTGCTGAGACCAGCTTTTCGACTCCTCTGCAACTCTTTGTTGCCGGCCTGTTCTGTTGTCCACAGACTCCTCCTCTGTGCTTGTGTGAAGCACCTCTCTCAGTAGGCTGCTCTCTCCCCCAGGGATTCTTTGGCTTGACACCCTTAATCAGCTCTTCACTATAGACGTTAGGGACAGGCAGACCCTGCTGGCTAACATGCTTCCTCTACCTTCTCCAGACACATACATGTTCTCTTCATTCGCCTGCGTTTTTGAAAGCACTGCAACCCCGTGGGCTCAATCACGTGGAGCCTGAGAGATTCAGGATTCCAATTCCACAGCACCCCAGGATATTTGTGCTTTCATGAGTCTGCTTGTGGTGAGTCTGTATATGCAGATATCAGCCCTTGCTTGCTGTGCCTTCAGACTCAAGCTACATCAGTAAGGAGGCCTAAACATAGTGAAATACATCTATAGCTGTTTGTTGTCCTTTGCAGAGAAACATGGGCTAGCAGTTCAGTCCAGGCTACTGCTTTGGGCAGAGTTAGTCTGATTTGCATATGTGTAGTTCCTTTAATAAATGCCCTCTTTAGGAGGCATGGTAAAATGCAATGCCAATGCTGTCTCATGCTATTTCCACTTGTGTAAAAAAGATGGTTTAGGCGTTCTATGACATTTGTTCATCATCATCAAACAATGCTTTATTTCAGCACTTAGGCAATAAGAGCAAACATGTAATCAATAACATCAGTAAATACAGAATTAATATCTAACACATTTAATCTAGAGCACATAAAAGCAATTGTATTTCATAAATGCCTAGAGTTCAGCAATATTCAATTAAAAAAAACCTTAGACCATCAAATGAGTTCAGATAATGCTGCATTCCTCCTTCTCCAGGCCCAGGCCGAATAATTTGCGGTGGCAAATATCACATCTTGGTGCAGGGCACTTTTGCACAGTACAACAACATCAGCCTATAGCCCTAGTCCATGACTTAGAATAAAATGTTTCAGATTTGACAGGCAGATCTTAGAATATCCTGGGAAAACAACAAGAAAATGTCGGAGGAATATGAATACAACTTTGCAAAATGGGCAACAGTCAGACCCACTCTTAAACCATAGATTTGTTCGGCGTGCCAATGGGACGGTGTTTAGTCTCCTTTTCATGTGACGAGAGCATTCAAACAGAGACTTGATGTACAGTAAATAGCACTCACGTTCATAAGAATGCTGTTCTTTCAAATAATTCCAGCCTAGCACAAACATCAAACATCATGTCACTCTTCTAGCTTGTGCCCAGTCCTTATATACATTTGGTTGCAATACAGTGGGTTCTCCCAGAATTGCTCTAGATGCACCAGGTAAAATAGTGATTTGATATGATTTAACCAAGGAAGCTTCAGGGCCCCCTAACAGCCTAGTAGGTCAATTAAGGGCGCCTTATAAGTAATCAATTCACTACTTGCCCACAACTTCACCCAACACCAACATAGCAATGACTTAAGTGCTATGTTGTCCCTTATTGGCATCAAGCCTCGTTCATGATATATGAGGTGGTTTGGCACACTTTTAGGCAACATGAGAATTCTTTTTAAGAAAGCAGTTCTCCGATGTGGTTAGGTTTGCAATATTTATATGGCCCCAAAGTTCCGCCCCGTAGTATGCTCCATTTACGGCCTGAGTTCTATACACTTCCAGCACTGGAATGACTGCGTTATTCTTGTCAGGATTGACTTTAGCTTTCTCGATGTGTCTGGACAATTTGCCATTGTTATTAAATCTAAAGCCCTGATAGTCAAAGAATGAATCCTCTTCTACTGGTGAAGTTCCTATTTTCACCTGTAATTTAGAATCCTTTTTCGTTCTCTTCTCACATCTCATGTACTTTGTTTTCGCTGGGTTAATGGTCATGCGTTTTTTAATAAATAATTTGCTGAATTGTTGTACTATTCTAGTGAGTCTGCTCAGTGTGGGGGGGTTAAGGACCGCATCGTTGGTGAATAAAAGAATATTGATTTTCTGTTTACCCAGTTTGGGGGAATCTGTTTAATCCGTAGACATGCTATGCACCGCATCATTAAACTAAATAGAAAAAATGTAGTGGCAAGGACATAGCCTTGCCTGACCCCTTTTTCTACTGGAAATTGATGAGTGGTTTCACTTCCCACCCCACACCTCCCAACAGCTGTGCTGTTTGTTTAGAGTAAAAGAATACCCATTAGTAGGGGTTGGGGGATGTTCGTACTCCTTAATGTTTTCCACAGCTCTGAGCGTGGGATGCTATCAAAGGCTGTTTTCAAGTCAAGAAAAATAGCATAATGTTGCCCCCCCGCCGCCCTTGGGGACGTATCACGCATGCTAAATAATTCCACAGGAGCCATCTTCCACTCCAACCTTTGCTTTATTCCTTCAGTACATTACTGACTTCCCTTTTCCCTTGCCCCTCCCTTTCCTCCTTCCTCCCCCTGCCTCCCACCATTACATGTCCTCTTCTTCTTAAAGGGGCCCGTCCTTTATTCACCCACAACACATACCCGAAGCCAGGTTAACATATTATATGATCAGGTTACCTAATCTGAAGGCCTGGTCAGTTGTACTGATGCCGCTTTTAAAACCAGCTTGGTAATCACTAAAGAAATTCGTCTCGATAGCTCATTCCTCTAGCCTGTTCAGGATCAGCTTTCCAAAGATTTTGAAATGGAAACAATCACATCTTGCGTCCAGGATTCCGGCACTTTACCTAACTTGCATAGAGACCCATTATGGACTGGAGATACACAATCCATACTTTGAGCTCTACTTTATACATGTGAACTGGTATCAGATTTGGGCCAGGGGCTTTGCCGCATTGTGACCTTAGGGAAACCTCTACTTCATTCAAGGTAAATTCCAGATGGGCACCCTCAAATTATCCGACAACATCTGGTGGCATACCTCCAAATTCCTCCTCTGTCTTCTTTCTGTAGGCCAGAGTAGTGGACAAACCACTGGTCCTCTGTGATTGCCGCTTCAAAAGGGTCACCCTCCTCATTATCTTCCACATAAGCTATCCGCAGAAAAGCTTTATGGTCCTTCTGCCTGATTGCCCCATTCAGCTTCTCCCATCTATCAAGGTTGATCATTCCTTTTTCCTTTGATGAGTTCTTTGTGCTCATTTCTTATTTTTGAGATAGTCTTCTGTTCGTAGTGTGATTTAGATTTGAATGCAACTGATAATGTACCCTTTTTTCTTCTGCACTCTAGGTCAAACATCCTCTATTTCTTCTCTTTTCCACCTTAGCTGCTCTGGTTTTGCAGGGTTGTATCAGATGATTATGCAGAATCTCTGTTAGAGTCCCGGTGGTGTCCCAGAGAACCTTATCATTTACTATGTCTTGGCAGAAAACTACTTTGAGAAGTGCGAGCATTTCTCAGAAAATCAATCGAAAAGTGGTGTTAGTTCTCTCTTTTCCCAGGTCAACCTCCTTCTATTATTCGTGGTTGATATTTAACCAATGTGGGATGTCCCGCTTTTACTCCTAACCCTGATGGCTACTTAGTCAATGGCGACTGGATGGTGGTCGCTTTAGCTTCTACAGTGGACATGTAGGTTGTTCAACATCTTCCAATGTGGTAGATCAATCAAAAAATACACCTCTCAATGGTGCCTACGCCATTTGCTGTTCTCCTTTGAGTCACTGTATTTGGAGTGGGTATTTTCAGACATGGTTTCTTTCTCTCTGTGCCTAAAGAGTCAAGCAAAATTTCACTGATTAGGTAGAAAAGACTCTTAGGTTGAATGATTGCTCATGCAAAGGGCATGTGCCACCGCAGTTCAGGTGAGTCTTTTTTCCACAGCATGTCATCATTTGTCTTCAGTTAATTTGCTTCAATTCCTTTTTTTGAAACATATCAAATAACAAAACTCCAAAAAGCTGACAACGGGACATGGAGTCATCTCTCTATGCCCTCCAGCCATCTTATTTCTTACCAAATTTCCATTAAAGAAGGGGATAAACCAACGGTGAAAGGAAGAGAGAGGAAATATGTTTCACTACCTAATGAGAAGGTGAACAGCACCTGGGAAAGGTGGAGGCCAAAGGCAGGTTGGGTGGAGGAAGGTTTAACCCTTGTTTCGGGTTATGCTTCCTTAGTGAATTAATGGAGAACACCTGTGGGAAAACAGTAGATAAATACAGACGCACACCACATTGATTGGTTGAATTAAGCTTAATTGATACAAAGTACTTCTATGCTTTACAGTATTGGATGGTGCTGTTTGCGTCATTACGACCCCGATGAAGGGCCTCTTAAACTTCTGGCCTCAGTAACTGCAGAGGGGGTCCTTTGGAATGTCTAGCAGGTGGACAGTGTGCTACCCAAGGACAACAGACACTTCCTGGCTGGACGGTTCAGCATGAACCATTGGAAGAAGCAGAGAGGGAGGGGAAGATTTCTTTGGAGGATTGCTGCCTCCAGCAGACATTACTTAACCGGCCACAAAAATGAATGCCACTCAGGTAATTTGGCACCTTTGCAGGATATATTATTTAGGTTCCTTGAAAAGTTAAGTTTACGGAGCTTAAATCGAATATTAGAACATGAAACATAAAATCACCCGCAACAGAACATGTTATCCAGTTGTGGCAAACCATAGCGCATTTTCAGTTGGAGGTAGTGGGATGAGATGAGATGAGGTCTCAGATGAGTCAGAGACATTAAACTATTGCTTGGCCAGCAAAAAGCTTTATGGAGAAACAAATGATGTCTCTAACTCAAATAGGAATACATTCAGAATTAGATCTAAACAATTTTATTTCAGATTGTTTTCGAGATGTTTAGGTTTGTTTTGTCATAGTGAATCATTATATTTATGGGGGAATTTATTGGCTTACGGGGATGGTGAGGAACCTATGGCTAAAGCTCCATAATGTGAGCTTTAAGAATTCTATTGTCTATAAAAACGGGCTCGTGCAAGAAATCTACTGTGGTATAGTAGCAACAATCATGAACTTATTTAGAAAAGATTTGGCAGCAATGTTGCTGCATGGTAATGAATGAACCTCAGTACTGCTATTGCTTAAAATTAGCAGAATATGCTGAAAATGTGTGAGAGAGAAATGCATTTCTACAAAGGATCTCTTTATCGACTCAATAGATTTACTTTAACATTAAGGGCCTAACTCACAAATGCATTTTTTAATGGTGCAATCCCGTTGGAAAATGCTATGTGAATCAGGCCACGTATCGGAACAGTTCACTGATAAGTATCTAGTTAAGAAAATTAATTATGTCAATGTGTTTCTTAAAATATTTTATAGATTGGGATATTTTTAATCATATTCTGACTATGTTTTAGACATGTTTGAGATGGATCCACACATTTTCATCGCCTTTTTTGAACGTTATCCTTTTAAACATGCACTTTTTGCTGCTGTAGTGTTCGCTGATTTTTTTTAAAAACTTGGGGGTTCCCCCACAAAAAAAACATCTAACCCACCCCCACCAACCCACCCTGCCTTCGACCCCCCCACCCCGAAACCTCTTCCCCAAACAGACAACACATATATTAGTTTCTATTTAGGTACTGCACTGTACTATGTTAAGATAGCGCCCACTGTTACCTGTCAGGCATTCCCTTCCGGGAGACTGTTATATGCACGCAGAGAACGACATAATGGCTGTTAAATCCAAAAGGTGGTTGGCCACCGGTGAACCTATGAAGCATTAATGCAAACTCTCTTGGCTATACCGTTTTCTATTGAATTTTATATATTGGAGTAAAACATGCGGATTGTTAGTGATTACAATACTTTGATTCTGATTTATGGAAATATTTGCATGGAAAATCGGGGATTAGCGTACAAATCTGCGCGCAAATCCCTGTTTTTTAGATCCATGCAACCATCTGCGCAGGACTTTTTCTGGGACTTGCGTGTAGTTCAGGCAAGCCTCGTACATCTCTGCGAGTCGACGAGTGCCTTGCTTGAGACTGCACGCAGAGTGTGGGCCAGGCCTACGCATCGACTGAAATAGGGGGCGGAACAGGCAGAATGAGAAAAAACTTGCAAAAATGTGGCCCTGTTGAGGGACGGTACACGGCCAAGCAATCACACGCCCATAGCCTTGCAAATATAATGTATTCATGGATTTAAACTCGGACGTCGGGTCGTGAAAAATCCCGGAACCCATATGCCACATGATAGCCGGAGTAAAGTCCAAAAGCCAGTAGGAAACAATAAGGTTCGTAACTTACAAGTTAGGAGGTCCTCGTAACTTTTATGTTACGAGGTGCTCGTAACTTACAAGTTAGGAGGTGTTCGTAACTTACAAGTTACAAGGTCCTTATAACATACGAGGTGCTTGTAACTTTCGGGGTGCACCCAAGTTGCACGCAGTTTCTCCGAAGTGCTGGATGGTCGGGTTAAGGTAGGCGCAAAGGTTGTTGTGTGGTTTGTGTGGGGACGTGTCGTGGGTTTTCCGGACACTCCCTGCACATAGGGTTGTTTTGCAATGGAAAGTCTGTGAATAGGTGGAGCGTGCAGATTTTCTTATTTACGCAGGGGCATGCAAAGTTGTTTTCGGCGCGTGGGCTTAGTGGGGTAAATGTGCCTTTTTCCATGAATCGAGCCCTATGTATATATACTGTGGGAATATTTGGAAAGTTCGTCTGAGTGGAGAGAAAACGTAAGAGGCCTAATTCCCAGAGCGTTTTCCAATGATGTTTTGCCATTATAAAACGCTTCTGTGAATAACGCCCAAGAAGTATTAGAACGTTGATACACCTTAAGTCTCATGAAAAGCTCAGGTTAGTATATTGCTACCATTTAGAACTGACAGCGAACACTCACCACTGCAATATCATCATTTCAGAAAACAGCAGATCCATGCGTTTATTATAAACATTTGTCAACCTCTATACAAGTATTCAAATATAACTAATCATATCACAATAAAAGCTCTATAACATTGTGAAGAATCATTGCAGAGATTTCTTAAAAGTGGACCTAATCTGCCAGGCTGCCCCTTGAATATCGAAGACACATTCGTGCTTATTGGACCAGGGATCACATTATGTAAAATTGCTATGGCTGTCCTTTGAATCCCGCCTTGCCTCTAATTTTCTCTATCTCGACTAGAAGTGTCTCCATGCCCCCTTAGTTTTCCTCAGTGATTTCTTTCCATTCCCCTTCTCAATCTCTTCGTTCACAATCTCTTTTTCTTTTTGCAGTCACGCATCCTCTATTTGCTAAATCTCGTTTTTGTTATTTTTCCCTATTGGCCCCTAAACATTGGAATGCACTCCCTCTTCCACTTCACTCGCTTGCTGAATTGGTTATTCATTTATTTTCACTTGATTTGTACTGTTCCTTTGACTTGTTAAGTGCTTTGGTGTATAGCGCTATATAAATAAAATAAAAATACTTATACAAATACAAATTGGTGGTATGACATAATCTCAGCACTCGGATGAGCCATTGCCTGCGAGGCAGCTCGTATAAAAGGCTGAACTATTTGAGGTACAATTTAGACACATCTTCATCACCCCTCAGCAGTCCACCCAGCTGTAATCGATGAAAGAGGTAATATACCTAATCTCATTCTTGTAATGAGTGCCTTGCTCAGGGCAGAACGAGACCCTGAAGGTAATACTCCAGCCGAGGACTGATCTGATGGGACAGTTAATATAAACCATATCTCAAGGGCAAACATGCGTCCAAGTTGACCCTCTCCTTGAGATGTTGTTTAGATAAATTCCCCATATTGCATATTTCTAAACATGTCTTCCATCCCCAATAATCTCATGGTGGTGTAAACATGTTTCAACCAGGGGAGGCAACTTGCCCAGGTGTGTTGCTAACATCCCAAATGCATTCACTATATTTCATTAAATGGGGGTGAACTCCATAATTCGTCCCAATAAAGGGTTGGTCTAAAATAGGATACCTAATTAATCCGTTCAAAACCTAATTCTAATCTTAGTAGGGCATTGGAAGCTGAATTTGGTTAAAAAAGGTACTCTCTGTCCTCTTCAAACGTTACAGATTGGTATGTCCCCACAGTTCTTCTAAGTATGGTGCTGGTGTTGTGGATTTAGCCGATTGCTCTTTCAGTGCTCATTCAATCAGCCTCTTCCTGTATTGTTTAAAACTTTGTATGATTCAACCACCGGTCTTCCAGAAAGTTGCATTGCTTTTATTGACCTGGCCTCTCCAGAATCCTTTCTGCGACAACGTATCGCAAGATAATCATAGTGTATGACCCACTAAATATTTACATCCATTATATCAAAACGTTGATCTGTGCATTTCCTTTTGCAGGCAAAAAGTTTGGAGACAATCAAGTTGCCGCTGCAGACCCATCAGTGCTTTGGATATAAGCACTGCATCGTCTGCAAAGAGAAGCAAGCCTAGCCTGTCCACCCCAACTGCTAGTATACCCGTCTCTAATCTTACAATCTCTATTGCCAAATAGTTAATGAAAATCACAAACAGCAGGAGCCTGAGTATGCATGCCTGCTGTATGTCCAGATTCTCCTAAATGGGCAGTGGTCTCACCACCCCACCAAAATATCACCTTAGCAGTACTGTTAGAATAGAGACTTGTAATGGCCCAAAGGATGCTCACGGGGAGTCGCAACCTGCCAAGTACCTCCCATAATAATTCTCAGGGTGCAGAGTCAAAAGCTGCCCACTCACCAACAAAACATACGTATTACATATTTTTTAGCAGGCATGCATATTATTGCATATTCATATAGAATCTGAGAGCTTGATCAGTGCACCCCATTCCGAATGTGAAATGCTGGCTGGCAATACGATATCAAATTTGCCTCCTCCAGCCTAACGAACAAACTGTTGCTCAGGTTCTCAAAAGATCTGTTGGATGGTGTCCTTAACAATGGTTACATTAAATATGTTTGGAAAGTATTTGTACCTCTAAGCTTTGTCAATGTTATTTTGAACTAGTGGTTTATTCTCTGCTACATCTTGTATTATTTGAAGCCAAAAATCCCTCTGATCTTGTCATAGCCCTGCAGCCTCTAATTCATGGTATTCTTTGTCTTCTAATGACCCTTTTACCCCGGAATTAAAAGTTTCAATGTTTGCCTCAGAGTGTATACTACATATCGGTTCTGAGGGGATGATTTGTTGACTGCTGAGAACAATAGCCTTTTCACTCTTTATCTTTTAATCTTTATTATATTATGAATTTGAAGCTTTTTTGCATAACTCTAGTGTACCTTGTGGGTACCTTTATCTCTGTAACATGTGGTTTGGCTAGCTTGACCAAGTGTGTACAGGAATTTACAGCAATCTCGCTTTTGTTGGAGAAGACATTAGATAGCAATGGTAAAATGCTACTGTACAGTGGATCCATCCACCCCATTCTTCGAAATGATTTGAGACCGGGGAGCATGTTTGTATTACGTGAATAATGCAGTACAATTCTCCTCTCTAGCACCAATATCTTGACAGTTTAATGTACAGATTAGTGGGTCGTGATCGATACCTGATGCTACAAAGTTATGTCCAAAAAGATGTAAACGATGAAACTTGTCCTCAGTTTGGTGGGAAAAACAAGCTTTGGCCGTGATGTCATTGGTAAACCGTCCATCACACGCCCAGAGCCTGTGTTAAGGTAAAAGGTAAGTGGCATACTTAAAGAGTATATTTAGTATAGGATCATCACTTTCGGAGATCCCCCCTCAGATCGCATTTATTTTTTGATAGAGGTTGATGTAATCGCCTAAGGATATGGGGTGGCTATTAATATTTCCCCTGAATGTATCACCCAGTTTATCAATAAATAAAGAGAACATTTCCAAAGATTCTTGGCTTGGCCTGAAATAAATGTTGGCAATTAGGTAAACCTCTCCATTAATAGTTTTTAGTTCACATGAAAGGTGATTTGCTGAACTGATTTCGAGTTGTTTTGTCCTTTTCATAGACTCTGCCTTGACCCAAATAGTCAGTCCCCCACTGGGTCTTTCATGGTTGCCCTTAATTGCAGGGCTACAGTGGGTTAGAAAGCCCTTTGAATGGAACTATTTACAGGTCCATAGGGCTCATTAGGAGTTTACCGGTATCTCATCCATAATTCCACCAGGATACGGAAAGCGGCCCCTACCGTCTCTGATGCCCGATATCCCAGTATTGCCGGCATATTTTGGGTGGTGAGAACAGCGATAAGTTACCATTCTATGGAGTCCTGTTGGACTGATTGGGATGGGATTGCTGGAATCACTGGCACCGGTACTACCGGTGCTGGTGATTTCGGCATTTATTTGCCGGTAGGGGCCTGAGCTGCTGACGGGTCAGACATGCTGGTAAATCACTTCCCCCACCGGCAAACCCGTATTTCCCTGGTCTGGAAAACATGCTGGAGCCAGAATTATTGGCATTTTTTCCAGCATTCTTTCCGGAATGGGGAAGTCGTAATTGCCCCAATGTCTCCTGGAGACAAATTACAGCATATTTGTTGTTGTGCAAAAGCCATCAGTCATACAGCAATTTATTTGAGACACCTGATATATTCCAGGAGACAAAGTGCAATTTTTTGTTTGATTGATTGGAAACAGGCTTACATCTCGTCCCTCCGACACCCACGTGCAATCAGGTTGGACACCTCCCCTATGACCAGTGCCTATTCTTCCATGATAGTTATGGGTGCTGATGCAATCAGGTTGTTGGAATGGTACGTCGTCCATTCATCACCATTTTTCTTACGTGGCATTTTTTGCCGCCAATTTTCTTTCCGCAAAAAACCATTGAAAAATATGGAGGTGAGTGGGAAGTGGGATATAAGGTGTAGGGTGTGTTGAGCTAGATTGTAAATAGGTGGGAATGGGGAGTTTGGAGAGCTAACCCCCCCCCCAAAAACAAAAATAAAATAAAAGAGTTTTTACTGCAAAAAATTGGGTGCAAAAAATGACACGAGATAAAAACGGGCGATGGAATGACATGGAACCATGGGAATTTGGTGTTCTATCTTTACCAAGAGGTCAATCTGTGGGTTTTGCACTTCCTATGATGTTACAGTACAATTCATAGTTGGACTTGCTATTGTGATACACGTGTTCTTTTAAACATGGATATGACAATATAAACTCATGAAATTTTCCAGTGCTTAAAAAATCCCTGCTATATGATAGCCAGGATAAATGTTCCCTCAAATCTTTAGTTGCCTCATAGGTAGTCAATTTAAAAATGTCCTTAGCATTATCATGGGTGTTGTTCGGGTTATTGAACCAACCATGGAAGCATAATTTATCTAATTTGCCAGAAATAAACTGCAACCACAAAATCTTACTTACATAATCTACCTGTATCAAATTTCAAATAATATTTTGTGTTAGGGTAGCCCTTTTATTCAGCGCTCTTGTCCAGAAAAAGATAGGTTGGACTGCAATTTTTCACATAATAAATACAATATCTAGATCAATGCAGGGTAGAGGTAGACCGTGGGATACTCAATAAAGAGTTTGAAAACTTGTTTTCGCCTATCTTCATTTTATTCAAGTTCAAAACCTCTATATATCACTTCCATGCTCGGCTTGTGCTGTTGATCCTAGCAAATAAATCCTTAATATTTCTAAACTAACTGCTTTAAATGAACGATTTACATCCCTGTCGAACCATATGCAAAGATAGCAAAATCCCTACATGTATCTCCATGCATGTCCTACGTGTGGGTACAAACACTTCTCCATAACGTCCCTCCACCTCTGCGCCAAAATCCCACTGGGCACTTGCAAGCCAACCAGCCCAATGCCCTTGAAGGAGAAACCGACAACGCACCTCTTTTGAGTCCGGTTCAATGAACAGTCCTCCACCATGCATATCTAACTTTACTTATGCATACCAGTACTACCAAGTCTCGGGAGGATATCTCAGTGGCAACGTGCTCGCCTGGGAAGCAAGATGACATGGAGCAACACAGGTTCGATCCCCGCGTCCGCGCTAAGAAACCTCTGGGTATTAAGCACGTTATAATTAACCAATCATATCATAATATGCACCAATCAGTTCTCTGCCTGAACAACACCTTATTGACTATTGTTTGATTTCCAATGCCTAATCATTGTTACCAGTCTACTCAGTATACCCTTTGCCAGCCATAAAAATCAATCCTTAAAATTGCAGTCTTTTGCCAATGCAACCATGGTCTGCCTTAGATTATCTCTGAGAAACACGTGCGGTGACCACCCTCATAGTGAGTGATTGTGATAGAGACATCCAAGAAGGGCTTAATCACATGTCAGTCTCTCTCGCCTTGTACACTTGGGTGCAGGCGCGTTATAAATGTCTTATCATGTCATATCAGGTCATGTCAGTTTGGGCTTTTGTGTAGGCATGGGAAAGGCACTTGCCAGGCACTGCCTCAATGGTATTAACTGGCTATTGCAGGTAGCAGGTGCAAAAGGGTAGGAGTGCTTGGGCATCTAATAGCAGTGTCTGGCAAAAGCATAATATGTATACACAAGCCGAAACTGTTGCTTGTTTTGACAGGATTTCCGTGAACGACATGCAGAGTGCTTATAGATAGAGTGGCTCAAGCCAGGCCTGATCAAGGCATTTTTATGACCCCAGGAGCATGTTTACAACTCCAATTAAGTCATTAACTCTCAGAAGGCTCTTCAAAGTACAATGACTGCCACTTCGAGTGCAAAGTGTGATGGTAGGGCGTGATTAAAACAAGCTCAAATAGTTGAGGAGGTGTTTTGGTTGTGGAGGGACAGGAACTGGGTGCAAATGGCCATGGGGAGTAGCATGGCTATGGGTTGTCAATAGGTGGCCAAATAACCGAACAACACCTACCAGCATTGCGTCCTTCCTCATATATCTTTTCTCCCTATCAGGTACTCTAATGCAATAATGTCATGTCTATGGGTGGCACTCGCCACCTAATAGCCGAAGCCAAAAAAAGACTATTGCTTTGTGGCAAGGTGGACCCACTCCGATCCTGTTTAGTATGTGGGTTGAACCAAAGAAGGCGGAGCTGGTCGGTCCAGATCAGCATCCTGTGTACGTGAGAAGTGTGGCAAAAGTTAAAGCGGGGTGTGAATACCAAGCGTTCATGCTACATAAGGGGACATGAGAAATCTGCAAAGGAAGCCAAGGAATACATTCCGGTGCAGGACTAGGCAGATTCAATACATGAAAGAATAACAAACAGGCCTAGGAACTTACTGATATTTAGCCTTCATTAGGGATGCTGTGGGACACTTCAGAACCACGGCCGAGCCACATATCAATTCACAGATGGTGCAGATGCTGCAGTGCAGTGTTAAGACCACATAATCTAGACAGTCCTATTACATAACTCTTCTTGAACTACTCCATCACCTCAATAGTTACTAATGCCACCCTCACCAAAGGAACATAAAAGAGGCCAGGGAAACCCTGAAGGGGTAAAGGTTGACAGTAAGCAGCTGTGCCAAACTACAGTCCCTTATCCAGAAGGATGAAAGCTACCTGGGAAAATATAGCCCACTTGCTATGACAATTGGAGCAAGCACTCAGCCTACAATGACACTTAGAGAAGTGGAAAGCCAGGGGAAAAGGACCAGATGACCCTCCACACCAGAGAGAGAGAGGCTGAACAGCTTGGTGGAGGATCAAATTATGACAATATGAATCCCTACAAATAAATCATCTCCATAACTAGGAGAGAAGGAGGAGGATATAGAGAGAAAGAGAGAGAAAGAGAGAGAGAGAGAGAGAGAGAGAAAGAGAGAGAGAGAGAGAGAGAGAGAGAGAGAGAGAGAGAGAGCAGAACATCCAGAGAACCCAGGGAAGAGTCTCCAAGAGACCCCAAAGAAACACAGAAATCCCCAATGTCTGAGGGGCAGAACTTCAGAGACGCAAGAGAAATATCTCTGACAACCCCCAAAGAATTTCAAGGTCTGATGGTTCTAGTGAAAGACCAGGCACCAGAGGATCCAGAAAGTGTCTCCAAAGAATCAAAAGAAAATGATTATAAGAGAACTTCTCAGAAACCAGCAAAGCCTTGAGGTAGTGACGGAAAAATGGGAGACCTCCAGGGACATAAGGTTGTCTGAAAAAGGTCTACTGAGAAACCAAAAGCAATTGAGAGAAGACCCTGAGCAGCCCAAAAGAGGACAAGGTCTAGGAATACATGTCATCAAATGTAAGCACTTTAGGCGGCCAATCCTAACAATGAAAAACCTCATACAGCACTTGAACTCTGTGTTGACTGGAGCTATAAGGTTGTGTGTTTATAGAATAGGGTTAGACTGGTGGCTAACAGTGCTTATAAAGAATATGTTTGGACTTTTGTTGCCCACTTCTTTTGGAACTTTTTGTGTTTTCGAGTAGCATTGCCTGAAGAGGAGCCAAAGTCGTTAAGTATCAGGAAGTTCTATTTCTTGATCATCTGGTAATTGGAAAATAAATGTTTTGAGTTTACCTGACATACTTTGTAAAATATTTCCTTTGCTTTTGGTTATCAAATTTTTCCCTAGTTCTTTTAGGTATTTGATCCACCCCACTTTAAAAACTCTCCAAATAAACGGCTTAATCACCCAAACTCGAGTCTTCCACACACTGCTGCCAAACATAACTAAAGGTGCATTGATTTGTCTTATTATAAGAAAGTTAGCAGTGGTTGACTATCAGTCTGACAGATGATTTTTGAAGATGTGTAGTGGGATTGAGTTTGAATCGCGCCTCGGGCACTGTGTTTCTGCAAGCATCCCTGTGCCGTGCCAGCCGTATAGCAGGATTTGAAACCCAAGCTGTAGTTGGCGTGAAGTGGGGAGGCAGGGGACAGGTGATGTGGTGAGCAGTGGCTGTGAGGCGTGCCACGGCTTCTTTGATGTAACTGACCAGTAAAGGTGTTGACTACTGCCCAGCGTCCTGTTCCTTACTTGCTCTTCGTGCTGTGTAGTGCAGAGGCTAACTACAACAATTGGCAACGAGCGTGAGTAGACCAAGGACCTGACATGAGTCCTGGGAGGAGCATCTTTACCCTCTACTGGCCGGAGGGATACAAGGATTTTATGCAATGCTGTGTAGCCTAAAGAAGCCTGTTCAATGGGCAGGAGGCCATTAGCTGGCAGTGACTGCATCGTGGAGTTATTGCCTGATCTTGCTGGAAAGATCAAATATGCTGGAGACAAGTTTGAAAAGAGCCATATCCATAAACATGCCCTTGCCTTGCCATGAGTAATTATTTTAGCTTGTTATTTTGGCTTGTTACTTTATTGTGTTAGTTTATTGTATTAGCTAATTGTGTTAAGTCCCTCTGTGCCAAGGGACAAGGAAGCGATTATCCTGCTCTGTTTTTCATACCACCACCTCAGAGCCAGGGATTGCTTGGGTCCGATGAAAAAAGATTTGAGACACTTGATTGCCATAGGAGGAAAGACTTTTGACCCTGAAAGGAATCAGGTGATTCTGTTGATCAGTTTAGGTATTGAATGGCGGACAGTTTTTGAGACTTTATCAATGGTTCCAAAAGGAAAGGGTGCTTGTGATGTACATAACATATTGCAGGCGACTGGGAGCACATTGGAAGAACAAATGTGGGCCTTGCACTAATGTTGTGATGGAACGTCATTTTGAGAAATTGAGTGTATATGTAGCAACGCTACGTGGTCTGACGAAGAATTGTGATTTGGGGAATCTGGCAAATAGTTTGATACATGAGCAGATAGTGGGGTATACAACAGATAAGAGGTTGCAAGAAAGACTGCTCATGAAAAAGAACTTATAGTGGAGCAAGCTATAACAATGGCAAAGTTGGCCAAACCATCAGCAGCCTATTCTTTGTCGCTAATGAATACCTCAAAGAGTGAAGTGAACAGTGTTAATAATAAAAACTCAAGGCCTCCAAAGCAAGTGAATAGGATGGAGAATTCCCATGGCAATACTATATTCCAAGGGAGAATTAATGAACAGCCTGAGAACATGTCCCAATGGGTTAAGGGTAGAACTGTATGCTTTGAGTGTGGGGTAGAGACCATAAATCAACCAGTCAGCATTGTCCTGCGAGAAGTGTGACCTATGAGGAATGTAACAAATATGGTCACCTGCAAAAAATGTGTAGAAACAGGCCTGGTGGTGAAATTAGCCATGTAGATGATGAGTTGCGTCTATTCCAAGATGACTTGAATGATTTGTTAATTGTGACTGTAGAAGAGGAATTTGTGGAGGTTCCATAGTGTGTGGTAAGAATAGAGTGGTGTGATTTTAGAATGATGGTGGATTTAGGGTTCAAATACACTGTGGTGGGGGAAGACACATTCCAGGGATCCAGGTATAGCTTGTCAGAACATTTGGAGCCCGACATACGTCTGAAAGCTTACAGGGGATGGCAGTCACATTTTTGGGTTTAAAATTGTAGAATTGAATTTAAAGACAGAGTGATACACAGTGCCCTGTATAATGCTGAAAAGGGTGTGTCTTTGCTAGGTTGGAAGCACCAAAAAAGGTTTGGGGATTGAATTGGATCCAAATACCTTGGAACCTGTTATGCTAGTAGAGAAGGATCTTTGTGATGGGTTTAAAGATGTTTTGAACAATAAGACGTCAATCACAGGATAATACAGGATGATACTAAAGAAAGAGGCAAATCTGGTTGTCCATAAAGTGAGACCAGCACCTTTGATGTTGAGGTATAAGCTCAAAGAGGAGCTGGATAGGTTGTGTAGAAATGATGTAATTGAGCTTAATGAGGCTCCGGAGTATGTGTCCCCAGTAATGATTGTGAAAAATTCAGATGATACAATTAGGATAGATGTAGACTTGAGATCTCTCAACAACAACATATGGATAGATATTCACCACTTCCCTAGGTGCAAGAGATGTTATCTCTCTTGCAAGGTGCAAAGTACTTCACAACCATTTATTTATCAAATGCATACCATCAAATTGATTTGCATCCTGACTCAAATCACTAACTTCATTTGTGCCACCTTTTGGAGCTTTTAGATTTCGAAGGATGACTTTCGGTCTTGCCTCAGCAGTGATTGTTTTCTAGAGGGGATGGAACTGTTGTTTAGCAAGATATCTATTGTTCAGTGATTCTATGATGACATTCTAATTTTCACATCTGATTCCCAGCACCTTGAAGTATGTTTGAGGCAAGTGCTTGGTATTCTCAGGCAGGCAGGACTTGCAATTAAAAAGGAAAAATATACATTTAAAGTTAGAGAAGTATCATACCTAGGACATGTGATTAATGGTCAGGGTATTAGGCTGAAAAGCAATTTAGTTGATGTTGTATTGAGGCACTGGAACCTCACAACAAGCACACACTTAGAGCACTTTTATACCTTGCTGAAAACTACTCCAGGTTTGTGGAGGGGTTGCTCCTCTGAGGTAAATATTAAAGAAGAATGTCAACTTTATTTGGAATGAGGCACATGATCGAGTATTTATGCACATAAAGGCAGTGGTCGAAGTGTACTAAAAGAAGTAGTGGAACTATTTTCCCAAACGTCATGCACACGCTCCCAACAAACCCCATCGCCACGCTGCCTCCCACACACATTACAACCCCCCACCAACATGCACTGAAAGTGCAAGTTTCTACTTCTTCCAACACTTTTATTTTAAAACAAATCCATTCCAGAACAGTTTCTTTTTAAAATGAAAGTATAGGAACAGTAAAATGTAATTTAAAAAAGTATATGAGCCCTGCTCCCAACAGCTCCCGCACACTTTGACCACTGGATACATGGAAGGATAGTTGAAACTCCAAACTTAAACATGTTTGATCCATGTAATAGAACGCTATTAATGACAGATGTGAGTAGTGTAGGGTTGGGGGCAATTTTGACTCAAGTGGAAGATGGTTGAGAGGTAGTGGTGGCTTTTGGTTCTGGAACATTACAGGGAGCTGAGAAGAATTATTCTATGATTGAGTGGTAGGCCTTAGCATGTCATTGGGCAGTGGATAATTTCAAGTTTTTCTTGTGGGTTGTACCATTTGTAATAAAAACTGATCACAAACCATTGGTTCACACTTTAGTGGGGACAAATATGTGTGTATCTTCCAGAATAAATTGCTGTGTTTTGGCTTTACAATTTCTCTTTCGTATATACTCCAGGACCAGGTCATGGATTTGCAAACTGTTTGTCGTGACTTCCTTTGGAAAGTGGGGGGTGATAGCACAAATGACAAAATAGGGGGCTGATGCTGCTGATGCTGCTGATGCTCAGAATCTAAAAATATGTCTGTTTGTTGAAAGAAGGGTGGCTCAGAAAGTCATCCAGAGTGTGTGCACAATTTAACCAGGTACAGGATTAATTTTGAGCGCAGGGTGATAAGTACTGCAGGGGCGCAAAAATTGTCCCACCCACAGGCATGAAGTCAATAATTTGGGAAATTGTTCATAGGCATCATCTAGGGAGGAACATGACAAAGAGGAGAATTAGAGAAACATGTTGGTGGCCTAATATGAATGCGAGGTAGGGCACATGCTGACTTATTTTTCACTAGGTATAGCAAGAGATGAATCACATGTTGTTTGTTTGTTTTTGTTTTTATTAATTGTATTATGTGACATGTTTTTATCGATTTTTTTTCATTCAAATTTATGGTCTTAGCAAATACATATGTATATACAATGTAAATCTATTTTAAACAAACACATATTTTACAAGCATTCTGAGAAATTATGAACTTTGAAAATAACCCAACCCTGCCTCCTTCCCATTTAAGAATTTTAGAATTGAACTGCGGTCAAGGTGAAAATAAAAAAGAAAATAGATTAATAACTTATCTTGTCTTTCAGGTTCCTTCGGTACCTTTCCAGACTTCAAATCACTCTAAATTATATTCCAAAAAACAGCTCCATATACTATCAAAAGTTTGGCTTTTCCTCTGCGAACTTATTACAGTTCTCCGAATATTGCATACATTTCCTCCAACCACACATCCTTAGTCAGGAAAGTTACAGATTTCCGATTTCTTAGAGTGATCCTTTTTGCAACAATTGAATCTCTCGAAATCCAAGTTATTTGATGGTGTGACAGTTCCTCTAGATCTGTATCTTCACCTAGGATCAAAGTTCCAAAATGGTATTCCCTGTCCACTCCTAGGACTTTATTCATCACCCTTGTTATATTACGCCAAATGATTTAACCTAATACTAATCCCACATCATATGTTCTAGTGTTCCTCTCATCTGACTGCATCCCCAACAGTCATCTGAAAGTCTCAGGTTTGGTTTACACATACGTTCGGGTGTCCATAATACTCTTTTCAGCAACTTCACCTGTCGAGCTCTCTCCCCTATGTTGATTGACATTTGGGGAATATTTCCCCATAGTGCCTCCCATCTCAATGCTTTAATCTTCTCCTGAAGGCTAATTGTCCATGAAACCAGGAGTTTTGTATTTCCCTTTGAGTCAGTTTGTACATAGTCGATGACATATGCTCCTGGCTCCACACGCAGGCAATGGTGATCATTGGATCAGAGCCACTGAGCTCTGTCAAAGGAATATCAGCACTGAGCGAGCAATACTCTCCAAATGAACAACCCTCAACTCCATATTTGTCTTTCAAGGCATGAAAGGGGAGCCAGGACCCTCCTTCAAATAGGTTATCATTTTTTCTTAAACCTTCCAAATACCAATTTGACCAAAACAGGGGTTTGTTGCTGATTGTAATCAAGGGATTAGACAATGAAGAAGCTGAGCCCAGAAGCCTGGATCCATGTTCAAACATTTCACAATATCCTTCCAAGTAGGCCTTAAATGTTCAGTCAAAAGTGATTTTTCACCCACCCTTTGCTTATGGCAGAAAGCAAAGCTGATGACCTCAGTGGACCAGCCACACTTGTTTCCGCAACCGACCAGTTGCCAAATAACTCTCTTACAAATGGTAAGAAGTGCCTTATCATACATGACTGGTGATATCTTGTAAAGTCTGGGGTGCTTAGTCCCCCTCTTTCATCCAGAAGCTGCAGTTTCTAAAGTTTCAATCTCTGTGGTTTGTGTTCCCATAGAAACAATTGAAGCATACTATCCAGCTTTTTCATCACCAGTTTACTTGGCGGAAGGGGGATCATGCTCATAACATAAGTGATCTTTGGTGCTGCTGTTCTTTTCCGGGCAATCACTTTGCCACCCAATGATAATCTGAGCGATTACCATTGCTCCAAATCTGCAGACAGTTTTTCCATTGTTAATCTTAGGTTCAAGTCCATCATAAGGCTCACACCTCCCGTAAGCCATATACTCAGATACTTCATCTTCGTTTGGCACCATTTGAACCGAGGCCTGTTAAAGCTAAGGTATTTCTGACTTGCAAGCATTGCAAAGCTTCTGATTTTCACCAATTGATTTTATAGTTTGAAAAACTCTACCATATTTTTCAATAAAATCCATTAAAGACGGGGTGGATTCTGTCAAGTCCTGTAAACCCAAGCAGAAATATTCTGCATAGAGCCATAGTTTCTCTTTTACTCTATGGTAGTTCACCCCAGCTATCCTCTCCTCTAATCTGATTGCAACAGACAATGGTTCCAAATAAAGGACACACAATAAAGGTGATAATGGACATCCTTGACGAGTCCCGCAATGTTGTTCAAACCTTTCTGAAATTGTGCTATTAGTTAATAATTCTGCTGTTGGGCATGTGTATAGTAGCTTCACCCAGCTCATAAATTCCCCACCAAAATGGAATATTTCTAACATCCCAAACAGAAAATCCCAGCACACTCTGTCGAATGGTATCTCTGCGTTGAGTGAAAGAGCAGCCACCCCTACCTTTAACTCCCTTGATTCAGACAATGTCAACAAACGTTTTCCCATATTTGTTGCTGCATGTCTTCCCTTTACAAATCCTGCCTGATTTGGGTGTACCGGTTTTGATAAAACTCTCTCCAATCTGTTAGGTAGGACCTTTGGTAGGATTTTACAATGCAAATTTGTCAAGCAATTGACCTGTAGTCTCCTAGCTCTAAGGGGGACTTCACTGGCTTATGAAGGACTGAGGTAGTAGCACGCCTAATTGAGGGAGGAAGACTACTCTTGTCTTTGCAATATGTGTAGGTTGTCATTTAACAGATCAAAGACTCCCGCAGGCATTGCCATACACAATTCTGCAGGCAGCCCATCAGGACCCAGGCACTTCCCTATATTCAAAGCTTATACAGCTTTCTTAATCTAATTCAGCGTCAGCTCTTCCTCACGTAACTTGGTATCCTTCTCCGTCAGACAAACCAAACATTGAATTCTCAAAAATGCATCAATCGGCTCTCTATTATCTAATGCTGTTTCCTGATAAAGCCTCTCATGGAAGTCTTTGAACTCATTGTTAATCTCCACAGGGTCATATGTAACATGACCCCCACACAGCAACCACTCTCAGCTGATGCACAGGTAAAAAAAACTACATTTCTCTCCACCTTCATAGTAACTGCACCTTGTTCGAAATAGTGCACATTTTGCAAACTCACATACGTGTTTACTTAACTTGTATTTCATTTTAATTAACTTTCTTCTCTTCTTCTCATCCGGCAATCTCATTAGATCCTTTTGCAAGTCTTTCACTGATGCGCTCAATGCCATCAACTCTTCTTTCTTCTCTTTACGTTTTACTCCCGAGAGTCTCATAAGAACCCCATGCATCACACACTTTAAGCTTTCTCATGGAGTATTCAAAGTACTCCCCTGCTTCTTTAACCAGCTCCTCCCTCATTGCCTCATCCTCTAATATAGAAGTGTTCCTTTTCCATGTGTATGATCTACTGGAAGAATATCCTAATGATCATTTTATCCCTATTGGGGCATGATCTGAAATCAAAATATTCTCAATCTCACATTTGTTTCAATTCTGTTTTACTAATCCCGATGTCAAAATGTGAACTATTCTTGAATAAACATCATGATCCCCTGAATGAAAAGTGTACTTCTGTCTGATGGGTGTTCCATCCTCCACACGTCCAGTAAGCTAAAATCACTCAAGAGAAGGCCTAACAATAATAATAATTTCACATTTATATAGCGCTACGAACCCTCAGGTATCTGAGCGCTGCTTATTATCACCCACAGTGTGTGGTGCTCATTTATCGATCTCGTAAGAATGAAAGGCTGAGTTTGGCCCTGCCGCGATTCGAACCTGCGTTAGCAAGCTCTGCACAGATGTCAAAGCGAGCTCTCTTCTCACTGTGCCACTTGACTGGCTGTTCGTATCTTTCTTTCTCCCATCTCAAAATCTTTGACTACTTCTATGCAGGAAAGTGTCCACCACCACATTAAAATCTCCAAATAACAAAATATATTATTCCCTTGTATCCTGCAAATGCTGTCCCACATCACTGAAAAATAACTTCTGCGAAATTCTTTTGAATCAAGATCATCACACCTCTAGAACTCGAGGAATACGAGAAATGAAATGCTTGCTCTACTCATCCTCTACACATTTTCTCTGCTTATGTGTCAACTAGGTGTGTCTCTTGGAGGAGAGCAATAGCCATCTTCAAGTGGTGCAAATGAGACAAAACCTTTTTTCTTTTAACGGGGCCAATAATACCATTCACATTCCAAGTCACTACATTTACAGAATCCCTAGATCTTGCCACTGGAGCTGTATTGTGCCACCCTCCCCCTCCACGTAAATTACCAGCCTAGAACTGACAGAACCTGGAAATTAAAGCCTCTTTAAATGTAAAGAAAAGTACAAACAGTGCTTTCAAAATAAAAAAAAATAGCAACAAAAATAAAAAAAAACTTCACCTCGCAGCTGTACCTGAGTGTTTAGGCAATTGCTCAATTGTAGTTGATAGACCACTATTTTACCCATCCCTGCTGAATCCTGTGAAATCTATTTTGGGGTTATACCCAACTTTGTGGTATTTTTATTATGGTGGTAAAGAGTGGTATTTTATATTGATGGTATCTCTTGTGGTAATTTGTTGGGCTATTTCTTTTTTTAACATTGGCGAGGCGAACTTCAGAGTATCGCCTAACATTTATTTTTACCAGGGTCATTCACTGTAACACGGCACTGCACTTGATGCACTCAGAATAAATAATTTATGCATGCAGCATTTTATGTACAATACTGCAGTATGCCCTTGTGGCTGAATTGCAAAATCATAAAAAATAAATTGAAACACTGCACCTTCATTCACTTTCTAGCTAGATAGTTCACAACAGTTATTTCCCTTTTGGATATTAATAGTTGCGCAAAAAGGCACCAGAACACAATTGACTTTGTAATGTGTTGATGCAGCTAAACGCACAATTTACACATGGCAACAGTTATGTGCATGTCAGGTTCAACAGTGTAAATGTATTACAATGAGCAATGGCACTTTTCAAAAATAGAACAAGCTGTGCCCAATCTTACCACTCGTCCTTACAAGCACAGAATTTGGCAAAAGTTAAACTTTGAAGAAAATAAGAGAACATAGCAATGACAACAGTTAATTTCGAACTTGCATGCACTTTTAACATTGACAACACTAAACATGAAATTACCTATTTCCCGGACTAACTGACCGACAGGCAATCCCCCCCTCACTTTAGTTATACTTACTAAGAGGTTGGCAATATTTCTGGCTCAGCTGAACGTGGGAACGTGGGTCGGCCACTTCAGATAAGAACAGCTATAGCACCAGGCAACTCGCCAGCACTAAACTCTGTCCTCCAGTCAGCCCACTGCAAATCACCGTCCCTCTCAGCACAGTGTGCCAGGATGTCTGCCCTGGCTAAATCCTTTCAAATCCTTTTTATGACCTCTTGCTGCCAGTTAAGGGAGAGCCTGCACCTTACAGATCAGACCACTGAAAACCACATGATCCCATTGTCTTTTTCCTGCCGTCCCCAACTGTATTTCTGAAGCTAAATGTTACATTTATTTTTTGCACTTCCTGTACTATAGCAGAGTGGAATTTCATGTCTTTCAAATGACTACACCGAGCTCACTGTACACAGAACTCCATTTTACAAAACATCATGCATTTTACAAAACTTTCCAAGAGATTAACCTGCACTATATATTAAGTGGACATATTACTGGGATTGGATTACCATGTTAATATGTTAGTATTGGTTTTAATGCAAATTAGTCAATTTAAATGTCATCCAGGAATAATATGCATTTTTAAGCAAGTGCTTTGCATTTCTGAATTCTGTGCATTTCCCATCTCACACCTCATGCATTAGCAAACATGTGTCTTGTGCATTTCTGCATTTATGTCTTTCTGTCAAAGTCCCACAATACAGCTATATGTGCATGCTAAACTAATAAGCCCCTGCAATTCAGAGCTCCTTTAACCCAGAGCCCCCATCAGAGCCCCCAGCAACTCCTCCTACAATCCTTAAAAGCGTCCTATCTGAAAACTCTCTAATTTGTTCTTAATGTTTCCTTTTCACCAAGATCCCTTTTTGATCACCTTTCCTCTTTTTTTCACCTACAGTAAACCCACATAAAAGCTTTCCCTGGACCTTAAAAGCCCCTTTTTTCTCATATCCCTTTAGTATCCACCTTTAGTACCACAGTAACTCAGCACCCGTCTGTAATGAAATATATATTAACAGCATATTGTGACCAAAATATTAGGATTTTTCCTACCAAAAACACATTCTTGGTCAATTAATTCTCAATCGGTACTTAAAATTTGATCAGATAACTATGTCATACAAACTCAAACCCATGTTCACTGAGGACTTGCTAAAGGAAAGAGCTTGCTTGTCACACCTTTAATGTACAAAGGCAGCTGCCTTTCTCAGGGAGGGCGCACACGCACACACACCCCTCCCCTTCCTCCAATGAACTCCTTCGTACTATCACCCATTCCACTGTGACTTGCACTCGGATGTGCCGTGCCACATTAATGCCCTACTTTGCCCATGCACCCACAAAGATGAATGGGCATCGGGAGGATGCAATAATTCTAGGGCGGTTTTTGCAATTCATGATGTGGGATGTACTGACCCACTAGTCTCTGCCCTGCGACATCCCTGTGTGCTGGTGGCACCAGAACCAGCAAAATGGCCGCAAAAAGCCCTGTACTACCCCAGGAGGGTAGTAATCCCCCAAATACTGGACAGAATCTCTTCCCAAGGTACCCGCAAAACTTCAACCCCCAAAACAATCCATCCTTCTTTCCCCAATTTCCTGAGCCCAGACAGCCTAATCCGGGAGAGGGGAGGCCAAGGGTGGAGGGGTACCCAAACTTCACTTACCCGGGGTATTATGGGAGAAGGGATAGCTACCCTTCCCGGGATCAGCCCAGGGGGGAAATGAGAACCCCGTATCAGCCTAGTGTCACAACTGGAGTGCCAGGTCCAAAACATGGCACAGGATCTGGGTCGCATGCTGAGGGCTCAACAGAACCCTCATATGAGCATGGCGGCGCAGAATGCCTCAAACCCCGGACCTGGTGCTCCAGAGCAATGACAGGGGAAGAACCCCGATAATCCACTGGTTCCCAGGGAGGAGGCACAAGGGGAAGGGGGGTGTAAAGCCGTGCAGGAAGCTTCCTTCCCCACTTGTAAAAAGCCCCTGGAAACCCAGGAACCGGAACCAAAATCTCCTGCCCCTGAAAGTCTGCTACCCAAGGAGCAGAGAGGGGGTAGGAGAAATACAGAGCCCAAAAAGACCCATTTTGAGGAGGAGGTACACATGGGGGAACTCCTCCAAAGAAAAATGGGCCCCAAAGGATCCAAATCCAAACTGGGTAGATGTGGGGACTGAGTTAGCACCGTCCATCATCCAACCCCAGAATCCACAGCATGAAAATCCCCTGGTTCAAACCCATTCTGGTGACTGCCTCCAAAAATGGGGGGGAGGCGGCCCAGACTCAGAACCAGGGGAACCCAAAACTTCTCCCATATCTAGCTGTCACCTTTTTCTTTCAGATTCCCAAGACACCAAACAGAATCCTGCCCAAATCACCTCTCTATCAGTGTCCAAAACGAAGAAACTAACCCACAAGTTGTCCAAAAATGTATATTATCTGTGCCCCCTTGAGGAGAAGGAGGGAAGATTCTATGCCCTGGTCCAGATACAGGGGCAGTGTACAATTTTGGCACTGGTGGACATTGGATCCCAAGCTACCCTTCTGTCAAAAAGGACCTTTGATAAACTGAATTCGGGAAGGGGGGAGTAATATCAAAATCCTCTCACCCCACTTCCTGGACAACTTCAGAATTTCGACGGGAAGGAAATTCCTGTCGAGGCGACTGTGGATTTGGACATTAAATTTGGGCGACACAAGGTGAAGCACCCGGTTATAGTTGTAACTCCAGAGGGCACCCCTTGTTTACTAGGGAATTACATCCTGGGAAGGTTGTCACCCCTCATAGATTGTGTAAACAAGGTCCTCTGGACCCAGACTAACCGACCAATAAAATTGAAACAGAGTGTCAACCATGTTAGTTTAAACGGCACATGCCACGTGGTTGAGCAAAAATCTGACCAAGTAAAATTTCACTTCCAGAATAACCAAATCCCCGAAGTGACAGTAATAGCAGTAGGTCAACAAACTGGTGATGGGGGTCCACTCTATTTCTGAAAATCAACCTTCCTCTGAAATTC
This sequence comes from Ambystoma mexicanum, assembly GCF_040938575.1. Taxonomy (NCBI): domain Eukaryota; kingdom Metazoa; phylum Chordata; class Amphibia; order Caudata; family Ambystomatidae; genus Ambystoma; species Ambystoma mexicanum. Next base: position 63,584,078 of record NC_090928.1, read on the forward strand.
TTCGCAAATTCACAATCAGAAATTCCCCCTGCTATAGTCCAGAAAGATGAGAAATCAGCTCAAAGCCTGGCTGATATTCAGAAAACTGGAGAGCAGTTGTTCATCCCTATTCAGTTAAATGAAGGGAAGGACTCTGTTCTCGCCCGAGTGTGTGAACAATGCTAAGAGCTTCATCAGCGAAGCCATGTTCTGCCAACTCCCAAAATATCCAGCCATTCTCACATTTAAACTGATAGACAAATGGGAAATGGCCCTGGAAACACCCAATTCTAAACATCTCCTGCCTAGCAGGTGTATGCTCGAAATTTCCATAGGCAACAAGAGCATAGTCCATAATTGTTGGGTCGTGTGAGACGTCACTGCCACCTTTTACCTAGGCAGTGACATTCTCAATCGCTTTGCCATCAGTTTTGGACCTAATAAACTTCAAAGCTTGGTCCCGATTAGCGGATAATCCCATGGGCTTTGATGACCCAGAAAAAGCATTTAGGTCAGCTCAACTGTTGCCTTATGCAGTTGAAATTCAGATTGGAGAGGAAGTCACCATCCCAGAAAGGAACCGACAATTATCACTGCAAGTGAAAGTTAAAAGAGGACAGAAATTGAAAAACCCTGATGCCTATATTCATCTTAATGCTTATTTCCAACAGCAAGGGTTGGGGGTAAACCCAACACCACTAGTCAACATAGAACATGACACCATTCCAATAGAGGTGTCTAACAGTGACTTAAAGAGTATTTCTCGAGCCGCAGGCACCATTATATTTAGGCAATGAACTGTTAGGACCAATCCCCAAGGACTGTTTTGACAGTGATAGTGATGACAACACAACACCAGACAAGATCATCACCCGGCATGGGGGGAATTTCCTGGTGTACGCTTCCTGCCCTTATGGTAAGGAAAATGTGACCTGTGAGACTCTGGTGCAATGGCAAAAATTGAAACAAATTTTCTTGGATTTTCAGGATCTCTTTGCCGTGGACTCATATGACTGTGGTCGCACCGACATCCACACAACAACAATTCCCACGGACCGTGGCATGACTCCAGTGTTTGTGAAGCAATATCGCTTGCCTCTCGCATCAATGCAGTCCCTTACTGAAATAAGTAAGAACCTTGAGCACCGTGGGATAATCCGTCCAGTCCACAGCACCTTCAATAATCCGGTGCTGGGGATTTTGAAGCCAACGGGTCCATACTTCCCGATGGCCTCTTCCATACATAGACCAAGAGCTGGCCCAGATCCAGGGGTCACAAGTATTCACTGCAATAGACCCGACCAATGGGTACTGGACTGTACTTGTCAGTAGGGAGGACCAATACAATAAATAAACGGTGCCTCTAATAGCGGCATGGGCGTGTACATGCGCCGCTTCGGGGAACAAATACCGGCATGCCAGTAATAGGAGGACAACACAACCCACGCGGACATGCAAATACCGGCATCCCGAAGGCGGTAATCGGGGGCTGCACGATGCCGGCCATACAGGCATTGCGGACCACCCGCAAACAGCAATCAGCAATCAAGCCAACTGCCACAGGTGCACACAATCACCACAGGTGGAGTCAATGGAGGTTGGACCAGTATTAAATGAGTACACCCACACACCACACCCCTTTCTACACCAAAATGCTACCACTAGCTGTTGCAATCATGGCACTGGAGGACATGCCTATACTGCTACAACTACAGCAACAACACCAACTACAACAACAACTACAGCAGCAACCACAGGCAGCACAGAGGAGACGCAAGAGGAGAAGGATGGCGAGACATGGCCAGCAATTACCACCAGTGCAGCCAGCAGTGCCTCGTAGGCAGCCACCAATCCCTCGCATCAGACCCAGTCCATTCAACCTAACACCTGAGCAGATCCACACCCTGTACCGGTTGGACCGGGACACCATCACCACCACAGTGGACATGATACACAACGACATTGGCAGCCTCATAGAAATACGCACTGCCATCCCCCCGCTACTAAAGGTGGTGTGTGTGCTCCAATCCCTGGCCACAGGCACCTACCAACACACAGTGGGGCAGCTGAATGGCATTTCGCAACCACTATTTTCACGAATGCTGAACCAAGTGCTGGATGCCCTCCTGAAGCACGCAAGCACCCACATATCCCTAACACGGACTGCCCAGGAGATAGCTGACACCAAAGTAGGTTTCCATGCACTGGCAGGCATGCCCAATTGTGTTGGTGCCCTGGACTGCACCCATGTGGAATTGGTAGTCCCCCATGCCATAGAGGTGTTGTACCGCAATAGCAAGCAATACCATTCCATCAATGTGCAAATGGCATGTGACTCCAGCAAGATCATAACACAATGCTTTCCCAGATCAACACATGATGCCATGGTGCTGCGTAACTCCACGCTACCCCGTCACATGGAGCGACATGCTGGACCACGTGCCTGGCTGCTTGGTGAGTTGCCTGAGTGGGCCATGGCAGTGCAATGGACTACTGATGTGTAGGGATGCATACTCCACCTGTGTGGTAAAGGGGGGGATGCATACTCCACCTGGCTGGCAATTGACAGTGATTGGAGAATGCTTTCAGAGCTAGACACTCCTGACCTGAATTTCCCAAACCCAAAATGACACATCACTGGCACACATTTTACCAATTATGCATATCGATGACAACAAGTAAGAGGCACAACCACGCCACCATGGGTATGTCAAGCAATGCATGACTGAACAGGATTGCAATGTGGCAATGTGGCTGGTGTGACCATGAACAGTGTATAATACACAGCATAAATGGGAGGCTAAACAGTGTTGTAAAATCACAATACATCTGCCTCAGCATGCATTATTATTTCACCCTGCATCATCTATTGAATGCCATCCAGACTACCACACCTCATAGCAGTATTGTATGCTTCTAGTTAACATTCTTGCATATGTACATGGACATGTGCATGTCCACACCAAATAGCTGCAGCCATGACTGTGCCTCCTGAAGGTGGCAGCTCAGAGTGACATACAACTGTTTGTATTCGCTTGCAGGTGATGGAGGATATTCCTTGAGGCCGTGGCTACTTACCCCTGTGCGGAACCCGCAGAACAGCCATGAAGAGGAGTACAATCGTGTTCACACCCGTACCTGTGTTGTGATTGAGCAGACTTTTGGCCTGTTGAAAGCGCGTTTCTGCTGCCTAAGCAGGTCTGGTGGGGCACTCCTTTATAGGCCTGAGAAGGTGGCAAAGATCAACATGGCCTGTGTCATGCTGCACAACATGCGTCCGGAGAAAAGTACCACTGCCACCTGACATTGACATGCATGCACCGGGTGAGGATGATGAGGATGGAGACGGAGGTGAAGTAGCCCCCCCGCCATTATGTGATGCACGGGATGGCCATGCAGTACGCCAAGCACTGATTCACAAATACTTCTGAACCACAGGGACTATGATAGACATGTGTCAGTGACACACTGGGTCCATGTGGACATGCACACAGGGATTGTTGGGAGTTGGCCACTGAACACCATCACACATTAAATGGATACACACAAAATGAACAATGTCCAGCCATTGAATGTTTTTTCACACAACGGGTGTATTAGTTTAAACAGTAAAAATGTGACCACTCCCCCAACCCCCAGTGAACTCCCAAACCAACCCGACAAACTCCAAACCCCCCCCAATATACTCCATTAATTGCTCCCCTTCACCCCCACCCATGTGTCCCACTCCCATTGTCTGCCCACACTACTTCCGGGACTTTTTGCTGTCCGGGGCGGCATCTTGGAGTGCCGTGCACTCCTTCGGGTCTGGCAAACAGGGCTGGTGGGGACTGAGGATGCAGGTGTGGTGGCTGTTGATGAGTCGGAGGCAGGTTCCATGCCTGCTCCAAGGCGTGGCCGCTGCATGTGGAGCAGGATTGAAGTGAGGAATTGTGTTACTGCCTCCAGACAGTCCCTCATCAGCACAGCTGATGCATTCACAGCGGCTGTGTTTGTGGCAAAGGCCGCTCTGGTCCCCGTAATGGCAGTGGCGATTCCCCGTCTGGTGTCCTCTCCATCGGCAATGTACTGCCGCAGGAGCTCCAACATGGCCTCCTGTCAGGCCTCTACTCTCAACAGACGTGACTCCAGGGTGTTGGTGGGAGCTGGAGTGGTGGGTGGTGCACTCACAGTGCCTGCATTCTGGGTGCTTTCCTCCTCGATGGTGCTCAGATCCGAGTCATGGAGGCAGGGATCAGCACTGCTGTAGGTGGGTGAGTGCTCGATATGGAGCGGGGGGTGGACTGGGGGCTTGGGCTGGGTGTACATGTCACTTCTGTGACTCCCTCCTGGTCCACATTTGCATCCATGTCATCCTCAGTGGTGGCTGGCGCATGTAGGGACTCCCCTCCAACTGGTGTGGGTGTGGGCAGCTGGGTCTAACGTGTGTCCGGCACACTGGCAGCAGGTGTTGTTGGCTGTGTGTCGGCTCGGTCAGGCACACTGGCTGTGGGCATGGCCTGCTTGGCTGCCATGGTGGTGGTGGTGGCGGTAGCCCTTTTCTTTGGGTGGGACGTGGATGCCCTTGCGGGGTGTCTTCCCTGGCATCTTCCTCATCGGTGCCAGTGGGGTAAAAGAGATGCAGGGCTTCAGTGATGGTGTTACTTGCCAGAAGCATGCAATTGTGCTGTTCAATATTCATTCAATCATGCAATCATGTCTTACAGGTGTGTCACACAGGGTGTTCTGAGGGGGCATTTTGGCATTCACTGCATGGCAGGTGGCATGCCGTTGATTTGGGGTTTGTGTGATGTGTTACATGGGCACCATCCAGGTGTGTTGGCTATGGGATTGGCACTCAGCATGCATTTCTGTCTGGCAGGGTTTTGCCCACAATCTGGACTTGGATATGTTAATGTGGGTGTTGGGACATGCATCCCAGGAGGATAGTTCAGCGGCAGCGTGCTCGACTTGGAAACAAGACGACACGGAGCAACACAGGTTCGATCCCTGGGTCCGCGCTTAGAAACCTCTGGGTATTAAGCGCGTTATAAATAACCTATCATATCATATCATTGTCTTGCCTATACTCTCTTCCACATCACTTGTGCTACATCATGGTTTCCCCTACAGGGATCTACAGGGTCACTCACCTCCTTCTGGGGATGATGCTGCACCCATCTCCATCTCCCCGAATCCCTCGATGGACTCTGGATCGATGAAGCTGCTTGCGGTCTCCTCCCAAGGCATCATTTTTGCAGGAGAGTGGGAACCCCCGCCTGTGGCCATGGACACCCTCCTGTTGCTTGTCATGATGTTGCGGACCCTCAAGCGGAGGATGTCCCACCTCTTCCGGCAGTCCCTGACAGTACGTGGGGTGTTCCCCACAGCCGACACCTTGCGGGCGACCTCCTGCCAGATGTCCTTTTTCTTCTGCTGGACCTCACGCTTCATGTCATGGGATTTCATGAGGTCTGCATGTGCAGCAAGAGTGTCCGCTAACATATTCAATTCAGCATCGGAGAAATGCTGTTTCTGCAGCCGGGCAGTGGTCTTCCGGGTAGCCTTGGACATCCTCAAAGTATTGCCACAGTGCTCAACAGGAATCGACTGGTGGTTTGGGAGGATTGAAATGGATTGTGTTTTTAAAGATGGCTGCCGGTCCATTTCCCGTTCTGACGCGATGACGTTATTTCCAGGTCCGGTTTTACGAGCCTGGTATTAGCATGTTGGTATTACCGGGTCAGTATTTAGGGGTTCCTCCTAGGCGGTGGCGGTGGTTTGCGGCATGCCGGTATGGCCATTGCCGGCATGGGGGTTCGCGCGTTCTTGCGCACTCGTAATCACCCGCTATTAGCAGCGTCATAAGAGCACGCACCCGCTCGTTCCGTCATGCCGGTAATGACCCTGTTTTTATCGCACTACTCGTAATGATGCCCATGGTGTGTGTGCTGAACCATCGGTGGAAGATCAGCCTTCTGTACTTAGTTCTGAGGAGAGATGTGCAGAGCAAGTGTCAGAGAAGAAGCAGGAGGAGCAACAACAAAAATGAAGTAGCAACATGAAGATTAATATGGTTATGGCGAGTTCCATCGAAGATAAAAGACTTTACTGCTGAGTTTGTTTATTGGATCGAACTCTAAATGTGCCTCGGGTGCTGTGTCGCTGCAATCCTCCCTGCGCCATGCCAGGCATAGTGCGGGGTTTGAAACCCGATCTGTGGTTGTCGTGGAGCAGGGAGGCAGAGCACAGCTGATGTAGCTAGTGGTGACTGTGAGGCATGACACTGCTCCCTGGTTGTAACTCACCAATAAAGGTGTTGAGTACTGCCCTACGTCCTGTTCCTTACTTGCTCTCCCAGCCGTGCAGAGCAGCAGCTAACCACTATAACATGCATCTTCAGTCCTTTTCTGAGTGGCAGGACAGAAACGAACAGCCTGATTACACAGTGGTTTTTGATCCATGTTCTATGTGTGTCGAAGCGGAAAGCCTAGTTCTTGTTCTTTTCCTTTTTGCAGTGCTTCATTTGCAATCTGAGAAGGTCAATCTGCTGTTATGTTGGCCTTGAGAGATGCTAAGATTGTCAGCAGGCAATCAGTGGTGAGTGCCTTGTAGTTGACACATATTGTCTGAATTAGTATGCATGCCTAAAGGAACAGTCAGTGTAGTTGACTCAGCTTTGGGACAATATGGCCATACCTCCCCAGTCCATTATTTATAGAGCCCACTGCAGGCGGGTTGCACTGCAGTGGGAACAGAGAGGTGTATGAGACACAGGAGAGGAGTATGTTGCCACAATCATGGTGAAACACAGGTTTTAGTTGTGTATGGGTCGGATTTTTCAGAGGTAGAAGAGTTGGTTCCATGCGGTTTTACTCCTATTCTTGTGAGTTTTGCAGATGTCACATTTGATGTGGAATCCTAGTGATTTGGCATGGCTGAGGAGGAGCGGAATTAGCTGTTAAGTTTCATGGCATCAAGCCATGTCTGGATCTGCACATATTTTATGGTCTTGCAGCTGAGAGTTATCTTTTCTTTTCTTGAATTAGTTTCAGATATACAGTAAACCTCCAGCTGGAATGAGGGCAATGCAGTGTCTGAGTGAGTGAATGTTGATGGCTGATGTGGTCGTCAGATGTAGTTGGGTTTCATTAATGCATTGATGGAACTTGGTGTCTTGGTTGGATAGGATTTCCCCGAGAACTTCCAGGTAGAGAGTGAAGAGTGTGATTGAAAGGAAGTATCTTTGGGGACTCCACATATCGGTGGTTGGCACTGGGATTTGCAGGTGCTCAACTGGGTATGTTGGTGGCTGTTGATCAGTAGACTGAAATGCAATGGAGTGGAAGCCTTACCAGAGCAATCTCCAGCAGTTAAGATTAATTTAATGCTTTTATATCAAACACTCTTCAGTGATGCCAACTTCTTGATTGATCAGCATCTGTCAACATGAAGGCACAGAGTGTTATCCTTTATGTTTGTTGTTGCAGGATGGGCTACAATGGACCTATACAGGGCTGATCTTTCCTCACCAATCACACTATCAACTTACCAGGATGGGCATATTTTATTGGTACCTTTTCCCATGCCCTTTGGAGTCCCGAGTTGGCAAGTCTTCTCTCGTGATATTTAATCAAGGCATGGAGCTGTTGGGATATCTATTGGCACACATCATCATGGAAAAGTACCAGGATGTTTCGCAATTGTATCCGCGGCAGTCATCACTAATGGAATCCATCTCCTTAAAAATTCCTTTTAGAAGATGGAGTCATGGTTGGACTCTAATTTTGAAGCTAAACACGTCCAAAACTGAGTGTCTAACCTTTGCCTATACTCATCATTGTCTACTTGTTGTCCACTAAACATAGATCATGGCTTTCAGTGCACCTTCTTTGCTTACTTCTTCAGAGTACATTAAATCTGCTTTTTTCTCTTGTTCTGCACATGAATGCCCCCCTTAATACCACATACGTTCGACTAATGTCATAGAATCCTTGCTGATGCTCTGGACTTTTGTTTTATCATGCAAGACTTAGGGGGTCATTACGACCCTGGCGTTAAGGGTTTAACGGCGCCGTAAAAGGTGTTGGTGCCGTTAAACCCTTAACGCCTGATTACGAGGTCCCTTTGCGGCTCCCGACCTTAACTGCTGGTCTGGACCAGCCGTTAAAGTAGGGACCCGCAAAGGGACTTCCGAGGTAATTATGGTACCACAATTTGCGGTACCATAATTACCACCTTCCCCAGTCCCATTGAGCCCTATGGGGCAAAAATGGGAATGGGGAAGGGCCAATGGTAAATGGGAAATTACTGCCCCACCAACCTTGGAATGAGGCGGTATTTCCCCATTTACCATTGGCGGACACGTTAAAATACCGGCAGTAACCATGGTGCTAATATCGCCATTGGTTACCGCCGGTGTTGTAATGAGGGCGCTAGTTATTTGTTGTTTGGACACCAGAAATGTTGTGCGCAAGTTGCCTCACAGAAGGTCATTTTAAAGAATTATGTGGTGATGCTTGTAGAAGATGGGAACTACAGGAATGACCCCCTTTTCTCAAACAGCTCCATTTGCTTCCCTTTGCTCAGAAGGAATGATTTAAAGCAGTGTGCTTCACCACACAGGGTGGTCCACATTACAACACCGACGTACATTGCAGAAAATCTCCTGGCCTCAAGGGTGGTGAGTAACCGGGTTATACTAACAAGGCCAATTTCATCTTAATGTTTAAGATTTTGCAGCTCCCCAACCATTAAAGGAGGGGAGCGACCAGGACGAAAGTTCTGGAATGCTCTCCATGTCATTCTACATCTGACCTCAGAACCCTTCTTTTTATCGACTAAACTCAAAATCTGGTGGTGGGAAAGTTGGTGTTGTCGTGCTAGTTCATGTTTCCTATCCCATTGTAGGATGGTCAATATTTGAAAATGATAGATACACTTTTTAGTCAAATTTAGTTGGTGGTCTATTTGGTCTAAAATTATATTGCGTACATGTTTTTACAATTCAGGGAACTAGCACACCTTTCTGTACCATGGTTGCACTTCAAACAACAATTAATCAAAATAAATAGTTTTAAGCGACTGCAATGGGGATTATTGTCCTATGTCAACACTGTTCATTCAACATTGGGAAATTGAGTCAGCTGTTAGAAACTCATAGGAACTCAACACTGCATATTTACGGTGTTCTAGGGCAAGCACTGCATTCTGGCTCCTCGTCAGTAGTTCGAAGCTTTACCCAGTGTGGATATGCAATGGTAGACTGAACTTTGATGTATGGGAATATAGATGTTGATGAAGCATTAGGATGCTGGAACATTATGGTAAGCTAAATTCCTAGCTCTGCCTGTACGCTTCTTCTTCTGTCTCTGGACCTTTCTAAAGTCTGGATGGAGCTGAAATCTATATTTCCAGTCCTTGTGCAAATATTAAGGAATTCTGTGGAGACTACGTCAGACAGGAACCGCGATGCAACAAACATGGAATCTTGCGACACGCATGTCATAGGGCAGTGGACTAGGTATGGATTGCTGATTCCTTTGTCACCCTCCACTATGGAAACAAGATGCACACTAGTGCACAATAGGGCACGATAGTGCAGCATACGGATCTCTTTCTTACCAGCATATGGGTTTTTTGCTTTCTGAATTTTGGAAGCAGCCTTGCCCACAGGAACACGTTGCCTAGAAAGCAGTTCCTGACACAGCTGATTAAAGTAGGATATTTGCACTTCAAAAGGTAGACGAAATTATATCTATACCTCAAAAGACAGACGACGACCACCCTCCGTAATCAAAAAAAGATCTGGGAGCCCTTCTACCGGGAACAAACACAGCCAAATAACCTGTTCTCAGGAAAGGTGCCCACTCTGGAGGGACTACAACCACGTTTTAGCTCACTGTACCTTTCACACAGAGAAGTAACCATTTGCTTGTCAGTCTGGTGCCATCCCTTTGGCCAGTCCAGCACTGAAATGCTAAGCAATTCTCCTCCTAACTAGTCGGGTCCCATCAGTGTGGTGAAGCTGCTCCTCTCCAAGCACAGTGAGCAAGGGGTCCACATCTGGATTGCCCTGGGTAACTTAGGGTGGAACTCCAAGTTCCTAAAAATTCAAAAATAAAAGGGCTGGGAAATGCAAATGAAATTTCTCCTCTATGAAGGATGCAGTGAGCTAAAACGTGGTTGTAGACCCTTCCCAATGGAAGAAATTCCATTGAACAGGGCATTTGACCCATGCTTGTTCTCAGTAGATGGGGGTCCCACACCCTTGCTTGTTCTCAGTAGATGTGGGGGGGCTACACCCTTGATTAATCCTCTGTATCAAACAACCAATGCTTAGGACAGGGAACTTTTGAGGCTGCCTTGCATAACATCATACAATCCCAAGTCGTCCGCTCTCTTTGTTCAAAACATTGACAATAAATCCCTGTATCTTTTCTATCCCTAATAATAATAATAATAATAATAATTATTATAATAATAATAACAATAATAATAGTAATATTCATGATAATAACAATGTCATCATGTTCATGGTGCACTTTATGCCACATTGCTCTCGATGTAAAGCTCTGTAATATTTGAACGAGGAACAGCAGGTTCCACCCAGATACTATAGTCAAGCGCTAAACAAACTGAGCTATCTTGTCAAGAGCAGTGGATTCCTGCAAATGCCTTGGTGTCCCGACACTGTGAAATCAAGACATCAGAAATGAGTTAAAACTCCTGGACCACCTCTGAAAGTGATGCGATCCCAAAGTTGCCCCGGTTGGCAATGACTGCATAAGGACTCTGTATGTTATTATAAATATTTCTCAGAATACAAATAAATGCTTGCTGCCACCTCTATCTCCTGAACTAGAACATGGCAACGCAGCCATTTCTCACTGATAGGAAGTGCAATATTCAGCTTTCCGCCCACACACAATTATGCAAGCACTTGTCAAAAAAGAAAGCCATACTTTCGACACAAATAATTGTTTCACTTTGAGCACAAAATCACACCTATTCCCTTTGCCAACGCTTGCTAAACTCTTTCACAGACTGTGCCCCCAGCCGCCTCAACAGGAAGCATTTCAACGCGGTCTCTCTTTGTTTCAGCTGTTTAGCTGGATATTTGAGGACTTTGAGCGTTGTACTGAATCTTGCAGTCATAGTTGTAATCTTCATAGCAATAAATATTAGGGAACTTGAATCCCCCTCAACCCCCCCACCCAGCATTGTCAAAGACAAGGCCTGGTGTAACCAAATTCAAAGAGCTATGCTTGACAAACTCGACTCTCTGCACACCAAAATCCTAGCCCACCAGAAAGCTATCTCCTCCTTACTAGCAGCCCAAACGGCACACCCTACACTGGACACACTCAACCAGGTACCCAAATTTGACTTCTCTCCCATGAGCGAATCGGAAGTCATCGCCCTCATTAAGTCTGTTAAGTCTTCTAACTGTAAGGGAGACGCCTGCCCAGCTCACATCATTAAAGATTGTGCGCCAGCCATCGCCCCCTTTGTGACTGCTTTCATCAACTCCTCCTTCCAATCATCCACTGTACTCTGCTCCCTGAAAGAAGCGTGGGTCCGACCTCTACTAAAGAAAACATCTCTTGACCCGCTGATACCTGGCAACTACAGACCCATTACTACGGTCCCCTTCCTTTTAAAAATCTTGGACAAAGCAGCCTATCTGCAAGTTCAGAAATTCATTGAGGACAACCACCTTCTTGGCCTACGCCAATCCGGATTTTGTCATCGTCATGGCACTGAAACTGCGCTACTTGATCTAAAAAATCAAATAGATGACATTAGAGATGCAGGCAAGCCGGCGCTCCTTTTGCTCCTAGACCTCTCTGCGGCATTTGACTTGGTAGAGCACAAAACCCTATGCCATCACCTGGCAACCACTGCTAACTTCTCCCCAAATGCTTGCACTTGGATTAACTCGTTCCTGCAGGAGAGAGTCATGAAGGTTTTCTCAGAATCCTCCAATGCCACACCTAGTCTGACCAAATGTGGAGTCCCCCAAGGTTCCTGCATTGCTCCTACTCTATATAACCTCTACACAAGACCTCTGTTCCGCATTCTGGACTCACTGGGCATCTCATATACCAACTATGCAGATGACACCCAGGTGCTCACACCGCTATCAGGGGACTATCACACTGATGCGGATACCCTCAACCTCATCTACTCCACCATTCAATCCTGGATGGCAGACAATTGGCTCTGTCTAAACAGTGAAAAGACCGAACTCCTTCTGATCGCGTCCCCCTTCACACTGAGCAAACTTGACAAAGAATATCAGGCCTTCAATATAGACAACACCTCCATCGCTGTATCACAAACCATCAAGACCTTGGGCGTATACCTAGAACCTAGCATGACCATGGACAGACAGGTTAATGCTATAGCTTCCTCAGCAGCACACCACTCCAAACTGATTAATGCTATCAGGCCATTCCTCACCAAACAGAACTGCACCACCATAGCCAGAGCTATCATTGGCTCCAGACTTGACTATTGCAATGCCCTCTTCAGTGGTACCTCTCAAAGAAACCTTGCTAAACTCCAGATTGCCCAGAACAATGCCTTAAGAGCTGCAACTGGCATTTTACGCAGAGAACACATCTCATTGGCTAGGAGAGAGGCACACTGGCTACCCATCAAAGAAAGGGTGGTCTTCAAAACCCTTGCCCTAACACATAAATGTCTTCACGGACTCACACCCCCCTATCTCGAACAAAGGATCTGCAAACAAACAGCTTCCAGACCCTCCAGGGCCGCTTATGCCAACTGCATCCTGACTCCTCACACGCGCAGAGTGCGTGCTGGGGGCTCGAGCTTCCCATCAATGGCAGCCTCTTTCTAGAACAACCTCCCAAACGAGATCAGGTCAATCGAATCCCATTCTGCCTACCGCAAGGCATCAAAAACTAGGCTCTTTGTCTAGAGGGCTCACCCATGTACGATTCCTGACACATGCTCCATCTCTGAATATTAAATATCACACCTTACATTGTATGTATAAGACTGTTTCTCTGTATCGTACCAACCAAAGCAAAGTTTTTCTGGGCCGCTTATTGTAACCCTCAAGCAAGCTTTCTTAAGTATCTTTGATAGCGCCTCTATGCCCGTGGGCTGGAGTGCGCTTTACAAATGCAAAATAAAATAAAAAATAAATAGCCATGGTACTTTACCCGCTACTTAAATAAGACAACACAGAGCCCTATTCTGAAAGTAGACACAATTCATTATTAATGCCTGACTCTTTTTATTTTATTTTTTTCTTATAATTTTTTAATGATTTAGCAATTACATTAACCGTTCGATATTTTATAGGCCTGATTCTGGTGTGACAGGAATGGTAGAAAGTGTCTCATATGGTACTACCAACAGATTCATAATTTAATGTATGTCTTCTTTTATTACTTTAAAAGAGGTTCATTTATTTTGCGCCACTTTCGTTTGTTCTATTAATGCTGCATTCCTAAACCTAAATACAGCTTGGCTACCGCTTGGCAACGGCTGAACTGTAACAGTTGGTTTGTGCACCATAAATCACACGGGCATTTGGCAGTCTAATGAACGTCTGAAAGGGGTGTTAAAATACGTTGCCTCCAGCATGTCACGATGTGTACATGTAATTGGGTGAGACTTCCATCAGGGCATTTAACAAACCAATGTGAAACCAAATTCGTACTATTAAATCTAAGTCCTCTAATGGACATCACTAACACCAATCTAATGAGCCCTGCAATGATTGTCCCGCCCCACAATCTGGGAACACCAATCTAATGAGCCCTGTGATGATTGTCCCGCCCCACAATCTGGGAACATCAATCTAATGAGCCCTGCGATGATAGCCTCAGCCCACAATCTGGGAACACCAATTTAATGACACCTGCAATGATTGTCCCACCCCACAATCTGGGAACACCAATCTAATGAGCCCTGCGATGATAGTCTCAGCCCACAATCTGGGAACACCAATTTAACGACACCTGCGATGATAGTCGCAACCCACAATTTGGAAACACCAATCTAATTAGTCCTGCAATGATTGTCCCGCCCCACAATCTGGGAACACCAATCTAATGAGCCCTGCAATGATTGTCCCACCCTACAATCTGGAAACACAAATCTAATGAGACCTGCGATGATAGCCTCAACCCACAAACTGGGAACACTAATTTAATGACACCTGCAATGATAGTCGCAACCCACAATCTGGGAACACCAATCTAATGAGCCCTGCGATGATTGTCTCACCCCACAATCTGGGAACACCAATTTAATGACACCTGCGATGATAGTGGCAACCCACAATATGGAAACACCAATCTAATGAGTCCTGCAATGACTGTCCCACCCCACAATCTTGTAACACCAATCTAATGAGCCCTGCAATGATAGCCTTAGCCCACAATCTGGGAACACCAATTTAATGACACCTTGATGATAGTCGCAACCCACAATTTGGGACAAGAAACAAGCTGTTTTCGTTAGGCTATTTTGGTTTTTTAACTTCAAAATAATCGAATACATTAAAATGCAGGTCGTCCTCACCTCAGAACAGGGAAAGCCACCAAAATACTATTAATAAATGCAGGTTGTCATGAAATATAGTATAGGATCACTATGCAACCTCCCTACCCTTTTCTCACGTATTCAATCAGTCATCCATACATACATTATCATATGTGAATGGCTATTCTAAACAATGGGTTCCTCTATTTTACTCCATGTACTGAAGTGTTATATCATGAAACTTGGATAAAGCACAATCAACTCACTTTAATAAATCATGGCAGTCATAAAGATTAAGAAAGTCGAGTGTGACACAGTTGGCTCCATGGCTCATATTTGGTAGCAATGACCAAAAATGATACTCTTCTGGGCAGATACTATTAATTTGATCTATTCCTTCGAAGTCATGCGCCTGCCCTTGAACCTCTTGGTAGTTCTTTTGGGCGACCTAGATGATCAGGGAATGGCTAATCACATGCTGGTGGCAGCACCCCTGGCTATTGTTCATAGGTGGAAGTCAACCTAAACTACCTAGATGCATATGTGATGCACCAACATTTGTCATGAGTGCGTCATGGAAAATTTCACAGCCACATTTGCCGATACATTAGCTACATATAAATCTGTCTGGGATCCGTTCATCTCTTACAGCGATTCAGAGGAGCATCGTAATGTAAAAGCCTGTCAGGGGGGGTCTTTTTCATTGTGTTTGCATGTATGTGAATGAAATTGCACCAACATATTTTTGTTTCGTTATTATATGATCCCATTGCTAGAGCTGGTCATGGTTTTGATCCAGGTATGCTTTTTTAAATGTATTTTTTATTTGATTTAATTGTACTTTACAATTTTTACAAATTTAACGAATGAACATAAAAAGGAACAATAAATCGTTCTGAAATCCTTATAAAATTACAATTGTTCCGTCCACTTTTATGTAGATTTGAGTTCATTTGCTGTGTACAAATTCCTCATTCCACGGTAATCTCTGTGAAAGCCCTCAGTGGTTAGCATTTAGTCTATGTTTTACATGCTCTGATTATGTTTTTTTTTAATGATAGGACCTTATTCATAAATGCTACCACTGCCATAACAATTGATGGTTTTTCTCCATTTGCTTTCTCTGTATTTGATTGTTCTTTGACTTCTCCCATTGTCTCACTCCCACTGTTGGTTCAATGTTTGTAGTTGTGAATTTTGATCTACTTTTGTGATGTGTTTTTTGCTTGAAAATTAATAAAGATAATTTTAAAACAGATTCAGAAAATAGGAATATAAAACATAGCCATATGAAAAAAGTTTGGTTGAATGGATAGCTCATGGGCTAGTGCACATTGGTTTTCTATGAGGATTCAAAATGCAACACTTTACAATTTGGCTTTAAATGTAAGTAATTCAGCAAGGAAATCTGTGAAAAGTTGTTTCAGCGATTCGGGTTGAGTGTTATTGGCCCGGGGCCCGAGTTAAAGGCCCAACTGCAGCGAGAACCTTTAAAAAGGGCCCCGGACGATAAGACCCAGTCCGATGGGCTGGATTAGGTGTTAAGGCCATTAGCATCCCGGGTTATTTAGCGACAACCTGGAGTGCTAAAAAAACAATTGTCGTTCATTCAACGGGACGGCGCGCGTGTCTCGTTGAACGAAGGAAAATACTTTCCCAAGATGGCCACCATGGAAAGGGAAGGTGGGGCTTTGTATGGAGCTCCTCCTGCCTTATCTATGGCAGCCAACCGGAGCGCCCAAGATGGCAGGGAGCAGCTGCGGGCGGCGGTATATTTAAAAAAATTTTTTAAATGGTGGCCCGCAGTGG
The DNA here is from genome assembly GCF_040938575.1 of Ambystoma mexicanum. Classification (NCBI taxonomy): domain Eukaryota; kingdom Metazoa; phylum Chordata; class Amphibia; order Caudata; family Ambystomatidae; genus Ambystoma; species Ambystoma mexicanum. Next base: position 63,600,371 of record NC_090928.1, read on the forward strand.
GGATACAGCCTGCGTGTTCTGTAGAACGTGGGCTGAGATCAGAGATTTCAGCCCGCATTCTGCGGAATCTGATTACCTGCGCCCCCTGCCCCGGGTGCTAATGGAACGGTTGTACTCCAAATAAGTTCTGTTTTTGAGTAAGGATGTATAAAAGATAATGCTAAATGATTTCAGTTTTGAAGTAGAGGGCAAGTAAGAAGAGAAATAGATTTGAATCACTGGTTCCAGAGATCCTACTTCCTTATCCAAGTTCTCCCCCAATATAATAAAAAGGAGAAAATGGTGTGTAATCCTAAACATTAATTGACTAAGGCTGCTACACGTTATAGAGTCTTTTTATTTCTTTGATGAATCTATAACATCTAATGAGGATATGGCTGTTTTTAGACTGTTTTAGACAGCCCCTGTCCCATTGGGCTTTTAATGACCTGATTGTAATTAATCCTTTTTAATGTAACCAGCTGAAACAAATGTCTAGGGCTAGATGAAATGTATTTTAATGCATTTAATATTTTTGTAATGTGTCTTAATGTAACGAAAAAGTGTTTGTGTGAATTGAGTAGATGAATTGTGTTAGACCCAGTGAAGCTTACATTAATATATAAGGATTTTGTTGTGTTATACGTTAATGGGCTATGCCCATAAAATTTAAGTTTGTTTGGATCTATAAGATCTAATGTATGCATAGACCACAGCTTCCAGGAGACTCTTGCTTCTGGTCCAAAGCAGGGACACAACAATATTTATTTTTTGCTCGGAGGGAGATGTCCACCTTCACCAACATTTAGGGGCCGATTCATGGAACAAACGTGCGCCGAAAATCTACGCGCAAGCAGGCGCAAGCAGGCGCAAGCGGAAAAAAAGAGGCGCACGCGCAAGCGTGCGATTCATGGAAGTCCCTGTGCGTGTCTTCCTCGGGATGTGCGCCAAACCTGTGCATGGCGCACACGTCACTGCAACATCCCGAAAGACGTGCGCAACGCGCACAGTGAAAGCGCACAACCTCTGCGCATACACTAGAAAGTGGGCGGAACACGGGGCGTAACGCGCGGAATGGGGAACAACTCACGAAAACAAGGGCGTAACTGGGGATGTACTACAGGGAAGCAGACGGAACGCCCACACGCACCCGAACCACACGTATTCATGGAATCGAATAGGGCAAAGCCACGCACAGCGAAAGACACGCACAAGCCCAAACACGTCCACCACATGAAGGCAGGCAGTAGCGTCCCTGCGCATTACAAAAGTGGCAACATACAGCAATTGTGCGAGCGGGGCACGTGTATTTCGGGGGTTCGCGTGAACTTACTCACGCGATCGAGCCTGGGGGAGCGGGCTACGTGTATTTCAGGGGTTCGCGTGAACTTACTCACGCGATCGGGCCTGGGGGAGCGGGCTACGTGTATTTCAGGGGTTCGCGTGAACGGGCTACGTGTATTTCAGGGGTTCGCGTGAACTTTCTCACGCGATCGGGCCTGGGGGAGCGGGCTACGTGTATTTCAGGGGTTCGCGTGAACTTACTCACGCGATCGGGCCTGGGGGAGCGGGCTACGTGTATTTCAGGGGTTCGCGTGAACTTTCTCACGCGATCGGGCCTGGGGGAGCGGGCTACGTGTATTTCAGGGGTTCGCGTGAACTTACTCACGCGATCGGGCCTGGGGGAGCGGGCTACGTGTATTTCAGGGGTTCACGTGAACTTACTCACGCGATCGGGCCTGGGGGAGCGGGCTATGTGTATTTCAGGGGTTCGCGTGAACTTATTCACGCGATCGGGCCTGGGGGAGCGGGCTACGTGTATTTCAGGGGTTCGCGTGAACTCATTCACGCGATCGGGCCTGGGGGAGCGGGCTACGTGTATTACAGGGGTTCGCGTGAACTTTCTCACGCGATCGGGCCTGGGGGAGCGGGCTACGTGTATTTCAGGGGTTCGCGTGAACATTTTCACGCGATCGGGCCTGGGGGAGCGGGCTACGTGTATTACAGGGGTTCACGTGAACTATCTCACGCGATCCGGCCTGGGGGAGCGGGCTACGTGTATTTCAGGGGTTCGCGTGAACTTTCTCACATGATCGGGCCTGGGGGAGCGGGCTACGTGTATTTCAGGGGTTCGCGTGAACTTTTTCACGCGATCGGGCCTGGGGCAGCGGGCTACGTGTATTACAGGGGTTCGCGTGAACTTTCTCAAGCGATCGGGCCTGGGGGAGCGGGCTACGTGTATTTCAGGGGTTCGCGTGAACTTTCTCACGCGATCGGGCCTGGGGGAGCGGGCTACGTGTATTTCAGGGGTACGCATGAACTTTCTCACGCGATCGGGCCTGGGGGAGCGGGCTACGTGTATTTCAGGGGTTCGCGTGAACTTTCTCACGCGATCGGGCCTGGGGGAGCGGGCTACGCGTATTTCGTGGGCGCGCGGGAAGTGACACACGCGATAGAGCGGGGTACGTGTATTACGGGGGTGCGCGGGAAGTTACTCACAATTCCATCAGGGTACGTGTATTACAGGTGTGCGCGATATCAACAGGGTACGTGTATTACAGGGGTGCGCGGGGAGCAGCACACTTGAATTGCATGTGTGGGTCCTCCCAGGTGTTCCCTCTACACCCTCCACGGCCCCTGCAGGTGGCTCACACCACAGGGGCATACCCAGCACATGTCATGCAGGCACCCCACCCACCATGCCCATGCCCACCAGCCAACCCACATGTCAACTTGCACTACTCCCCCCCAACGCATGTCCCCCTGCACCCCCAGCCACCAGGGGCAGCCTCCACCAGGCCCCCACCCATGTCTCACACCACCCCCACCCCCCAGTCACCAGGGGCACCTGCCAGCAGGCCCCCACCCATGTCCCCTATCACCCCCACCCCCCAGCCACCATGGGCAGCCTCCACCAGGTCCTCACAATCCCCAACACACATGTCATTACAACTCGCACACATGAGCCATACCACAGCCATATCGCAACTGCCACCACCATCCATACACATATAACAGCATGAGCAGCCAAAGGTGAGCCAGACATCACATGCAACACAGGAAGTGCACCACACATGTACACACACCACCACACTTGCATGCATGTGTACACCCCTGCCAAGTGTCGCACTGTTCAGACGGCCATCCATGTCACACCTGCCAATCAGGCTTCCACATACCGCTGTCACATGCATCCATGTGGCATCACTGTTGCACCCTTGTCAAATACACACACATGCACATGTACACAGTGCTCATACATGCAGCCGAAAACAACATACATGCGTGACATCACGGACATGTCTACTCACATACACATACATCCAAACATGTGTGCCCACACAACTGCATTTGGCATGCAAGCCTACACACACAAGCACCATCCATGTCTCACACAACACAGCCCTCGCATGTGTCAGCCCCACGGCCCTGTACACCCCGACCCATACTCGACCCCATACAAACAGATGTGCAACCTGCACACTACCGAATAATCACCACATGCCCTGCTCACAATCAGGATGCATGTACACTCACCGCTCGACTCCAGATGGGTCTGCTTCTCTAGGACCTGGACGTGGAGTGCTGGGGATATGCGTTCCAGGGCCCTCATCTGTTCTTCCGACAAGTGGCCCCGGCGCCACTTGGCATCCGCTGCCTTCAAGAGGCGCCGGCCCTTGTTCAGGGTCCTGGACCTGAAGTCCTCCCAGCGCTTCCTGACATGTTGTAAGTCGCGGACTGCCACCCCCTCCGCGTTGGTGGCAGTCACGATGTCAGTCCAGATCCGAGTCCGTCCTTCCTTGTCGGCGCGGGAACTTCCGAAGAGGGCATCATACTGCCCCAGGACTTGCTCCACCAGGACACCAACTTCGGTGGCACTGAAGCTGGTGCCCCTCTGCCTCTCTGGCCGGGGGTTGTCAGTGGTCACAGATGGTGTTTGCCCCGACATGACAACCCCAGAGGCAGGAGTGGGTGGGCAACTGGGTCCTTGGGCTGGGCTGTGGAGCGATGGAATACCAGTCGGGAGTCTTCGGTTCCAGCAGGGGTGGTCACAGCAACAGCACCCCTGGCTGATGTGCAGGCAGCAAATGGCAGTGAACGTGGGCAGCAGGCAGTCAGGCAGCAGCAGATGGCAGGTGGGAGCGTGCTCGGGGCCCTGGGGGGCAGTAGTTCGGCCTTCTGGGCAGGAGCGTGTGGCCAGCTTGATACGGAGTGATTTGGCACGTGAAAAATCGGCACGTCAGCGTGTAATACGAGCAAAGGGCCATGCGCGTAAGCGAGCGTGGAAACTGCACGTCCGCGTGTAATACGAGGAAAGGGCCATGCGCGTAAGCACGAGTGGAAACTGCACGTCCGCGTGTAATACGAGGAAAGGGCCATGCGCGTAAGCGCGAGTGGAAACTACACGTCCGCGTGTAATACGAGGAAAGGGCCATGCGCGTAAGCGCGCGTGGAAACTGCACGTCCGCGTGTAATACGAGGAAAGGGCCTATGCGTGTAAGTGACGTGACGCGCGCGTGCGTTTCCCTCAGCACGGGTTAAAGGTGAGCGGGCCCAGCAGTTCGCTGTACGTGCCTTTCGTGGAGACCGACGTGTGTTGCTGCTTCCTGTTGTTTCGCGCGCCATCACAACTTCACAGCTATCAAGGACGTATCTCTTCTTTTGGCGGGGGTATTGGCTACGCGTGTGTTTCTGCATCGCGCTAGTCAGACGGTGAGTCACACACGCTCTTTTTCCCACTGCGGGTGCCCCTGTGTATCGCACCCATTTTTGATGTCATAGTAGCCTGCGTGTCCCACACGTACGCGTTATTCGTGTTACTGGGTGCCACAGCGTACTGCGGGAGGTTCAATCCACGCACGTAGGCTGCAGGGTTGTGTGCACGGTTTTACTGCAGTTTTGGGGTGCCTGAGCATTGCGTGACCCGTCACCACATCACCGGGGTCACATACAGCCTTGCAGGTGCAGGGGGGCTGTTAACATCTTGCTTCCCACCCCCTTCACCCCAATTGCCCAGGTCAATTGTGGTGTACACCTCCCATTGGCACCACTCCATCTGTGCCAGCACTACTACATCTGTGCCATGGTTGGGAGGCCACCAAAGGTGAGGGGCGCCTCAGCTGGGCGTACTCCTCGTGGCGGGCGTGGTCGGGGACGTGGCCGTGGTGACCAGGGAGTAGGGGGACTCCAGGGTGTCCAGGGCAGCCACAGAGGGGGAAGAGGCAGGGGTGCGCCACTTGAGCACAATGTTGTGCCATGTGTCGGTGCAGCCATGCCACCACCCCCTGTGGTTCCGGGGGATGCAGCTCCTGCATCTGGCACTGGCATCCATATGACCCGGCAGTCCGTTCCATCGACTGCCACGGGCCCAAGGGTGATGGTAGCTGCAGGTGCAGCTATGGACACCGCCACCCAGGCTCAGGGTCTGCCAGCGCAGGCTGGGTTGGCACTTGAAGAGCCCTTGGTAGATCTCCAACAGGCCAGGGGGGAAACCATAGGGGCACGCCGGGCTGCTCAGACCAAGACACGTGTCCCTGGGGCAGTCATGTCATCTGCTGCCCCGAACAGCCGGGTGTTGGCAAGTGCAGGGGCAGATGCACCCAACAGCACCCCGGTTGTGAGTCTGCCAACCAGGACCGTTGCGGCCAACCACCCTGCCACAGCTGATGTTGCTGCGCAGGGTCCATTAGTGGGCATCCAGCTGCCACTGACACAAGTCAGGCCTCTGGTCATCCCTCCACCTGCCACTCCCTTGGCTCAATCCACCGAACCCACTGGCCATGCTGGTCAGGGCGGCATTAGCCAGCCAGGGTCTGCGCCACAGTCCAAGAGGAGGAAGGTTGCACCTGCAGCACAGGCTGGGACCCCACACACAGCCACGACCTCCTGCACGTCGAGGAAGAAGCCTTTCTGTAAGCAGGAACTGGACTTCCTCGTGGACTACGTGCGGGGCCACAGCCGTGACATGCTAGTGGGTGCCAATAGTCAGACCACGGCTGCCCAACGTGACACCCACTGGAAGCATGTTGCGGAACATGTCAGTTCATTCGGCCATGAGGTGCGCACGGCGCAGGAGTGCAAAAAGCGTTGGAATGACATCAAGCGCAGCACTAAGGCCAAGCGTGCCTCAAATTACAACTTGACTCTGGTGACTGGCGGTGGGCCTGCACCAGAGGAGGAAGAACTCACTCCGCATGAGGCTCTCGTTGCGGAGTTCATACCACCTGAATTGGTCGAAGGAGTGGGAGAGAAGCTGGACTTTGATGCCCAGTCCAGTGAGTGTTGATGCGTGTTTGTTGAGGACGTGTGTGTTTCACTTGTGGGATGTGTTGTGCATGATTGCTGCTACATGTGACCTGTACATGGTTCTGATGTGTAAGTAATGCAATGCTACCCTCATGCATGTCTCCTCTGCCTGCATGCGGGACTCCATGTAGGCATGCTCCCTTGCCCCTCCTCAGCCACTCTGCACCCCAGTTCCACCTTTGCACTGGTCTGCTCCAATCTTGCCAATGTGTAGTTTCTTGTCCATGTGTCCTGTGTAGATGCTAACTTCCAGCGTAGAATCTGCCAGACATATGCCATGTCGTACAGCCTTAGTACTCGATGCAGGGTATCTCACTTGTACTGTGCATGGGTCAGATGTCCCGCAGGGACATGAGTGCCCATTCATGCTCCATGTGCATTGCATGCATGCCCCTATGTGTCCTTGACTGGATGATCACTGTAATATCAGTCCTTGGTTACATACATTGCCTGCCATCTCATCAGCCTTCCCATGTCAACTGTGCCTCAGTCCTGCGTTGCACACATGTTTAGGCTCTGACAATCTGTGTGGCTCACAGGCCTCAGCCTGTTCAATGGCCAATGACTCTGTCCAACTCTTGTTGTGTCTTCTTCACACGTGGGCGGCCTCCGGAGTTTCCATCATGTGTCCTGCCCACTGTCCCAGCATCATTTGCAGTGTTGTAATTTGAATCACATGAAGCTGTTGATGCCAGTCAACACTGCCAGTCAATACACAGGTGTATGGTCAGCCTTTTGATACCATGATAGGCATCCCTGCTTAGGTACTGGGGTGGAGGGGTGCTTGGCTTCTGGACATGGTACACATTGAATGCACAATGCACGTGATGTCTGATTTTGACATTGCACTGCCTTCACATTTCCTGGCACACACCATGTAGTGCTTGTACATGTAGGTAGTGAGTGGCGTACACATTTCCTGCACTGCATAGACCCACTTCCATGGAAACTGCCACCTTTCAACAGGTCTGATCACAGAAGCAATTCAAAGTAGACCCAGCATGCATGACAGGTCATATGTTGTGTGTCACATGTCTGCCTGATGCCTTTGCTGTCGGTGTGTGTGTGTGTCGTGTGCTTCTGACATGTGTATTGACCTTTTCCTCTCTATTTTTCAGGTGATGACGCAATGGAGGCAGAGGATGGTGTTGTCATGCCAGACACAGGGTTGGTAACGCCACATCAACCCGGCACTAGTGTGGGTCGTGGGGTGGTAGGCCACGAAAACCCCCAAGTGCTGCAGTCCATCTTGTCTCTGGCTGCCTATGAGTCCAGCCTTGATGACGACTCTGACGTCCATGTTGAGTTGGATGACCATCAAGTCCATGTGTCAGGGGTGAGTGATTCTGATGTGGACACTCCTCTGTCTGCGACACCTGCACTGAGGGATCAGACAGTCTTGGTTCCTCCGCCCGTGGTGGATCGGGACGCAGGGTCACCCTCCACACCAGTCACTGATGTGCCTGGGACATCACGTCGACGGGGGCATGTAGTCGTGCAGCCGCAGGCGGTGCCAACACAGCGAGGACCCCCGGTCCTTGGGTCCCGCAGGGGTCAAGCCCGGCAACGCGGTCGCCGCGCGCAACCGCTGTATACTGAGTGGGAGCAAGACATGACTGCCAATTCAGAACGGCAGGGGGCAGCAATGGAGAACATCGCTGAGAGCATGGAGCGTGTGGCCCGATCTGTGCTCCCCACTGCTAGGCAGGTGCTTCTCCAGCAGCAGGCGGCACGGTCCACGGCCGGCTCGCTCAGGCTGGGCATGGCGGCCTCAGACAGGGCACGCCAGGCTGAAATGTCGTCTCTGCGTCAAGCAATTGCTGCTCACGCAGAGGCGCACATGGATGCCTTGAGGGAGGAGTATGCTTCCCTCAGATCCACTCTGGGTGTCCTTATGATGTCCCAGAGGCAGCGGGCAGAGGAGAGGTTTGCACAGCTTGAGTGTACCATCTCGGCTGAGCTACAGGCTTGCCGGGAGGTGCAGCGGTTGTCCAGCCAGGCCTTGCAGGAGGAACTCCGTGTTACACGTGCTACCTTGCAAGAGGAAGCACGTGTATCACGGGAGGTTCTGCATGCAGACCTACGTCACATCGCCACACAGAACCAGGCTCATCCGTCCGGCAGACTTGCTGCCGACGAGGGGCAAGCTGCGGCTAGGCATGGCCAGGCTACTGTGCCACGTCCTCCTTTCCAGGATGAGCCAGACTCGGACGACCATCTATCTCCCACATAGGTCGTGCTGTGCAGGCGTTGAGCCCATGGAGGATTTTTTTTTGGCTCAGCATCATCGCATGTGGTTTTTGAGCAGCACCCTGTACCTCCCCCCTCCTGGGTGCCTCCCCTCCCCCCCGGGTCGTATGTGGCCATTTTTGATTTTTCTTCTAGTTTAGTTAGTTAGGTTTCTGTTTGATAGTTAGTTTAAATAGGTAATGTAGGTTTTCCATAGTTAGTGTAATTAGTTAATAGTTGATTTAGTTTAAAATTGCTAGTCTATTGTGCTTACATGTGACGGTGCGGTGCTTTGTGGCTTTTGAAGGCATCCACTGTCTGTTCCAGCTGGGCCCTTCATGGTTGTCTTGTGTATGTGTTTGCTGCTTGGGTTCCTTGACTCACATATGCCACTCCTGCCTCCCTTATCCATGGGCTCGCAAGGATGGTTCGGTGTTACAGCATTTTACACAAGGGCATTGGACTGTCAGATCTGTGGCATGTCTGGTGCTGTGTGACTTGTGTTGACACCCCTAGTGGGGATGATTTAGGTGTCATTGTCCACTGTTCACCTTTTGCTAGATGGGGCGCATCATGATTAATGTGGACATTGATTGCTATGCATTGTGTAGTATGTTTCATTTCTTTCCTGTACATGTGCTTGTTGCAATTCATGCTGTAGATAGTGTTACACACTTTGTAGGTGAAAGACGGACTGATGGTGTGATTTGTGATGTGACTCTCTGACATGGTCAAGTAATGAGATGCCTGATGAGACACACACAGATGACTTTGAAGCATTAATCATGTGTTCCATGCTCTTTCTGCAGGGGGATGAGCCTCCAGAGCACCTTTGCCAGCAGACATGTCCCATTGGACGACGGAATTCTGGATCCGTTTGTTGGTGCCCACATGCACATGTGTGCAGAAGCAGAGGCACAGTGATTGCAGACCCACATCCTAGAACTGCTGACATGTTCCAAGGAACTCCAGGCAAGGTGAGCATCACAGGGAGGCCACGACACAGCACAGCTTGCACCAGGCGAGTTGCACATGCAGGCTTAGTCACAGCACTGAGGGTGAGCTTAGACGAATATTGGTGTTGAAGCACACAATGCAGCTCAGATGTGTTTGTGGACTGATGGCTGCTGATAGTAGGGTTGTCTGGGACACATGCAGGGGCAGTGGCACATACCCTCTGGTACACCAAGGTCCATTGAGCCACTTGTATCAACCATGTAGCCTTCCGAGACATGGAAAGGGGCAGCTCACAGGGACATGCAGCAAGGGACATACTCGAGTGCAGTGCATGTCTTTTCCACGTACTTCATGATAAATGCACTGCCAACTTTGTTTCGGTCATGGTGGTACGCAACTTGCTCTGTAGTCATGGCTTGCTATATGGGTCTGTCTGCTTACCCAGGGAACATTGCATGTTGTGTGAATTGTGACACATTGGTGTTCCATTTGCCATGCACCCAGCAGCGGCTGCCTTACTGCATTGACTGTGTATGACCCGTCACAGGGGTGATGTTATATATGGGTACGAAGCATCAACCACAGATTGTCTGTTTGTAGAGTAGTCTGTTGCTATGGGTCATGTTTGGTGTTGTGTTTTTGTGCAATTTGCACGTACAGGTTGTTGACTGTGTCTCTCTTTGCAGCATTGCAGTGCTCCTGTAACCGGACCTGAGAGTGCGCAGGCAGGAGGCCAGCACTCAAAACCAGAGCTAAGTGTCTTGTTGTTTTTCTTACTAACTGCTCTGCATAGGCTTGCTGGGGAGTGTACTGATGCATGGATGTATGTGTGGTTCAATTTGGTATGTTATTTTCTCCCTAATCACCCGTGATCCTATGCAATTTTGATACCTGTACCCTCTACCCGGTGTTCCTGCTTCCCCTGCCTATCCAAGCAACGTACCCTGACCCTCTTTCCCCACTGGGGTTGCGGATGCCTGTTTAAGCCCCGAACTTGCAGGCGCCAAAACCCTAGAGGGGGTGGTTGGTTCGTACCACTCCTGAGCCTGGACTACAGAAGGCCATGACGATGATGTCCAAGTCTGTTTGGATTGTGTATGTGTTCATGCAGGTTGTACATTTTCGTGCATTCCCTAGTTTCATGTGTCATTCCACCTCCCCTCTCCTGCCGCTCATTCCAGTCATCCAGTGTGTCAACACCTGTCCCGACTGAATATCCCTGAACCTCCTTCCCCATCAGGGTCTCAGGTGCCTGTGTGAGTTTGACCTTGCAGGCACCCGGGACATGGTGGGGGTGGTTGTTTCGTGGCATTCCCGCGCCTGTACAGGGGACCTCTGACAGTACACATCCATTCATGGTGCATCATCCTATGTCATGTCCCACACATGTCTCACATCCTGTTGTGACATTGTTTTGCTGTGCTACCTTGGTTGTTGCATCATTGTGGTAGTACTTGGCCTTTGTGAGGTACTGCTACGTCAAGTCATCTACTGGAGGGTGTTTGGGTTCGTTTTTATGCCTTGGATTTTGTGTTTCAGAAATGAGTGTGTATTCTGAGGGTTCAGGCATCTTTTTACACACAAGGTGGGAGATGGTGACGAAGGGTTAAGGTGATCCTGTGGCCAGGTGGAATTTAGGTTTGGGGGCTCCATGAGCCAGGTGCAGTTGTTCAGTGGGTCATGGTCATTTGTGAGGGAGGGGGGGGTTGTTGTTGATTGTTGCCTTGCCCTGCAGTGTGATGGGAACTCTGACATGGTAATGGTGGTATCCCATGTACATGTTGTGTTCTGCTGATCAATGCCTGTTCATGTGTTGTGTTTTCCTTTCAGGTGCGAGGGGATAGTAGTGGTTTGACATGCTGGGGTGTACACATGGTGGATGTTCACATGTGATGTGTAGGGAACACTGATGGTCACTTGAGTGCACATGCATATGTGGAGTGCATGTCCTTGCAGAACCACACACTTGCACCCTGATGCACTACATGTACTCCCACCCTTGCATATACACGTGTACACTGTTTGCCTTCTGGTGCCCACTGTGTCCCGGCAGCACATGTTCTGTGACCGATCATGGATCCAGTACATGCCTGATTTGATGTTTGACGTGGTCTGTCACTTAGATGTGATGCTCAGGGTGTGCATCACACACAATGGCTGTTCACTGTGCTGTGCGCTGAGCAGTGTGATGCAGGAGTAGGACACTGCACACATGAGCTGCAGTGTTGATTTTGTAATGCATGATGTGCATGTAGACAGGCATTCATTGTGATGTTACGTCTACGACTGTTGTAATGCATTTTGAAATGACTTATTTTGGGTGGGAGGTTGTTGGTCTGTCATTTCATCTGATTCCGGGTCAGGCAGCAGTGTCCGATGCCACTGTGTATTTAGGACATGGCAATGTGTACCTTATCGTTACTGCATTGGTGTATGGGTATTGCGTGCCATGACATGTTGATGTTTGGGAGGGTTTGTGTGACATGACAGTGATGGCCATGGCCTGGTTTGCAGGTGTGTGTGATGCACACCTTGCATGTCCGTGTCATCCGCTTCTCAGAGCGACTAGCTGGGGGTAGATTTCTCTCCGCAGCAGGGCCCTCCCCCTGGAACAGACTTCCGGCCTGACTTGAACTTGAGGGGAATCATCTCCAGTACTGGAAGCACCTCAAGTCCTTCCTCTTTGCTTCTGCTTACTGCCTGCCTCTCCCTTGCAGAATTCTCCACTGGAACTGCACAGGAGCTGCAACTGGGCCACTCTCACCGACCTTGGTCCCTGGGCCAGCCACTCTCCACTTGCACTGCCTCCCTGGCAACCCCTGCACTGCTGTACTGTCTCTCTATCCCTACAGCCCTCCCTTCCCAGCACTTGTCTGCACTCACCTTTGTAGTTGCCACCAGGCGACCTATGTATTATTTTTTTGGGCTACTTCCCCTGTACTGGACTCCCCCCCACCCTTCCCCTGGCACTTTTCCCATTCCCCCTACCCCTGCACTTGCACGATCCCAATGACACCTGGCCTAGTAGTACCGTTCTCTGTGTTCCCTTGTTCCCCCCTCCCTGCCTCATTGCGCCTTGGAATACTTGTGTATGGCCCATTCATGTCATATGTCATATGTGTGCCTTTTGGTCACACAGGATAGCTTGTGTTTAAGTAGCTAGGGATGCAGACGATGTGGCACTTCCATGGCAACTATCTCAGGGTGGTAAGGTTGTGACAGTTGACTGTCTCTTTGTCATCATCGATTGTCACCTGGTATGTGCCAGGCCTGTGTGCACTCCGCAGGGGTGGGAGTTTAGGTGAAAAATGTGGCCACAAGCTGGGTCCGGGCTTCCTCGCCACGTGCCCTGTCCCCTCCCATGGGCAGCGCCTGTGGTTGGGGATGTGGGGGCACCACCATGTCCACCGGGACGCCCTGCCATGTTGCAACATTGTGCAGGACACATGCTGCCACAATGATCCTGCACACTACTGGTGGTGCATAGAGTAGTTGCCCACCAGAGCGGTCAAGGGAGCGGAAACGTGACTTGAGCACTCCGAATGTGCGCTCCACTATGCCCCTGGTTGCAATATGGGTGGCGTTGTATCTTACCTGGGGTGGTGGGGTTCCGGATTGGCGTCATCATGTGGTTGCTCAGAGGGTAGGCACTGTCCCCTGGGGAGATGATAATAGTAGAGATAATTAGGGTTTGGATATTTGTCTGTGTGTGACTTGCATGCATGTGCGAGGGCATTTGTACTGACCTAGGAGCCATGTGTCGCCATGCTGCCCAGCTTCCAGGGCCCGGCTCAGGGCGGACATTCTGTATATGAAACTGTCATGGGTGGAGCCAGGGTAGTTTGCATAGACAGAGGTGATGATTCCCTTTGCATCACATACCACCTGTACATTGATGGAATGCCAGTGCTTGCGGTTTCGGTAGATGTGCTCAATGGCCCTAGGTGGACGTAGGGCCACATGGGTGCAATCTATGGCACCGAGCACTTTGGGGAAGTATGCCACCCTGAAAAATTCCAGGACAACGGCCTGCCTTTCTGCGGGTGTTCTGGGCATGTATATGTGCCTGTGGACTGAGGGGCGCGCTGTCATGATTGCCAGTACCTGGTGTAGGCAGCGTGACTGCGTGGCCTGTGAGACCCCCCCCACTATGGCAGTGGTCCGCTGAAATGACCCAGTGGCCAAAAAATGCAGGACATTGAGCACCTTCTCCAAGGGGCTCAATGCTTGGGAGCAAAGGGTGGGGGATGTGAGGTCATCTTCCCACTCCCTGACCCGGTCTAGGATGATATGGGGTGGAAACCTATACCTGCCATGGACCTGGTCGTCAGGCATCCCAAAAAGGCTTGTCCGTGTTGCTAAAATGCGTGCCCTGGCTATTCTCCTCCTCCTGCGGTGTCCCACGATCAGTGCAGCGACAAATGGGGCATTCATCGTAGCTGTATATACGCGTTTGTTGTTTGCGCGCACTTTTATGCTGTGGGGACGCTTCCGCCTGCCTACGTGTGGCAGACGCGTTGACGCCTGTGCACGTCTTTTGCCGTGCGCGTGTTTCCCGTGTTTGGATACGGTCCGAGTGTCATCGCGTGTGATTTGAGGGGAGTGTGCGTACACGCAAGTGGCCTGGGTACGTGTGTTTCGGGGTGCCCGGGAAGTTCCACACGCGATTAGCCTGGGTACGTGTGTTCCGGGGTGCCGGGAACTTTCACACACGATTGGTGGAAATCCACGTGTGTTCTGTCATCACGTGCAATGAGGGAAACACCTGCGCGCGTCACGTCACTTACGCGCATAGGCCCTTTCCTCGTATTACACGCGGACGTGCAGTTTTTCACGCACGCTGAAATGCGCATGCACGTCTGTACGCGTCACGTCACAGGGGCGCTTGCGCTTGAGGGGCCTTCTGTCCAATGAAAATGCGTATGCGTGCAGACGCGCTTACGCGCTAAGGGCCTTTCCTCGAATTTCACGCTGACGTGCAGATTTTTCACGTGCCAAATCACTCTGTATCAAGCTGGCCACGCGAAAACACACGGAAGACCACGCTCCTGCCCAGAAGGCCGAATTACTGCCCCCCAGTGCCCCGAGCAGCCTCCCACGTGCCATCTGCTGCTGCCTGCCTGCCTGCCTGCTGCCACCGTGCCCTGCCATTTGGTGCCTGCACATCAGCCATCTGCAGGTGTCCAGTTGCTGTGTCCACCCCTGCTGGAACAGAAGACTCCCGACTCGGATAACATCGCTCCACAGCCCAGCCCCAGGACCCAGTTGCCCACCCACTCCTGCCCCTGGGGTTGCCATGTCGGGCACATCAACATCTGGCACCAGTGGCAACCCCCGGCCAGAGGGGCAGAGGGGCACCAGCTTCACTGCCACCGAAGTTGGTGTCCTGGTGGAGCAAGTCCTGGGGCAGTATGATGCCCTCTTCGGATCGTCCCGTGCCAACAGTGAAGGACGGGAGGGGATCTGGGCCGACTGTGTGGTTGCCATCAACGCGGAGGGGGTGGCAACCCGCACCATCCAGAAGGTCAAGAAGCGCTGGGAGGACTTGAGGTCCAGGACCCTCATGAAGGCCCGGCGCCTCGTGGAGGGGGGCCGGGGCCGCATGAGTTCCATCCAGTTGAGGGTCCTGGAACGCGCACACCCAGCGCTCCACGCCCAGGTCCTTGAGAGGGAGACCCGTCTGGAGTTGAGCGGTAAGTGGCCAAGCATTGCTGTGTGAGACAGGGCATGTTGCAGTGTGCTGGTTGTCTGATACTTGCCTGCATGTGTGACATAGGCCATGTACGCATGTATGTGTGCAGGGACATAATGGGAATGCATGTGCGACCTGTAATGTGTGAACCGCACGGTTGTTGCATGTGTTTGAATGCGACATGGGGAGCCCTGTGCAGATTGCACACATGAGAGCATGGCAGTCTCTGTTCCTGGACATGGGTGGGGGCGAGGGATGGGTGCTGATGCCAGATACATATGTGGTATCCATGTCTGTGTGCCTGACCTGCGTGTCTGTGACTTGTGAGTGCCATGGATGCATGACACATGTCTGTGACAATGTACAGATTCACTGATGCAGCCTAGTCATCCTTGTATGCACTGTGATTGGGGTGTACGGGGCCAGATGGATGTGACTGGGGTGAAGTGTGTGCATGTGATAGGCATGACCCATGATGCATGTGAGTCCCATTACATTGTATGATTCGAGAGTCCATTGGACATGCATTGAAATGTCCATGGCACGCACCATGACTGTCACTGTGTGTGTTTTGCCTGGACTGACACATGTGTTGTGGTGTGACATGATGGAAGTGTACTTTGACAGTGGCACTCATCTGCTATTGCTTCCTGTCTAGGGGACCATTGTACAGTACCCTGATGCTTGTGTTCTATGTCTCCCTCTACGCAGCGGCTAGTGAAGGAGAGGGCGGAGACGGCGCTGTGGAGCAAAGCGGCGGGGATGCCCCCACGGCTGCAGCGGAAGGGGTTGGTGTGCCCCCACAGGGGCCTGCTACGGCGGTAGACGGCGAGGAGCCATCCAGGTTCGTGGTTTCCACAGAGGAGGAGGAGGCCGCCACTGAGGCGCACATGGGGCCTTGTGGGGGCATCCCTGCTGGTGGAAGTGGTGCAGTCCAGGGGCAGGGGCAGGAGGCAGCACAGGTCACCATGGAGGGGCCTGTGCATGTCGCTGTCCCTGAACCTGTGGGTGCACCACCTTGCACCAGCAGGGATGCCCCGTCCCAGGCCCGTCCGCAGGTAGAGGGGACGTCCATGTCATCTGACTCCCCTCCACCTGCGGACAAGGGGACCCCTGGGCGTGTGGAGAAGGTCCTGATTGGGGTCGCGATGCGCACGGCTGTGATTCGTGATGCCGTGCGTGCTTCCCAGGAGGAGCACGCACGTCATCACGAAGAGCACCGTGCCGACGTGGCCCAATTGGGATCGGCTATGTTCGGGGGTTTCCTGCATGTGTCGGTCAATCTGGCGGCCCTCTCCTCCTCTGTGGAGACTATACGCCAGTCGTTCTCCTTGCCGTCTTCCGGCCCAGATGCCACCAGGGCCCCCTGTGGACCTGCCCTGACCAATGCAGCCAGCTCGGTGGGGATCCCATCCCTGCCACAGTCGGGAGTCAGAGGTCCAGCAGGGGTGGACAACACAGCAACTGGACCCCAGCAGATGGAGGATGTGACGGCATCATCGGGCAGGGCACGTGCACGACGGCGTCGGTGGTTTCCATCATCCTGGATGCCGTCGTGCTGGCAGAGGCAGTGGCGTCGGAGGCAGCAGCAGGCTCGACGTGGGAGGCATCATGGCTCGGGGCCATCAAGATCAGAGGGGCAGGCATCGGCCGGAGGGCAGGAGAACCCTGGGATGGTAGTGTCTTCCGTGTGGGAGCAGTTGGTCCAGCGGATAGGTGCGGAGCGGCAGCGGGCGGAAGAGGAGCGGCTCACCATGGTCAGGGCGGAGTTCTCCATGCGTCGGGCGTTGAGGCGGGCTGAGTGCCTCGAGGAAGCTCGCAGGGAGTTTAAGGTGAACATGGGGTTATCCCTGCGAGACCTCGGGGCCAGGACAGAGTCCCGCCTCCAGGACATCGACATGGAGTTCGATGATGCCCTGGCCGGCAACATCACAGAGTGAGCCGCAGGACTTGCCCGCTGCCATTGTATATAGTTATATAGTTAGTGGTAGGTTTCCTTTGAATTTTTTTTTTTTTATTTGGTTGCGATTGGACAATGCGCCACTTTTTTGTATATAGTTCAGTTTTTAGTTAGTTGACATAGTTAGGTTTCATTTGGTTGGGCTCATGGACCCGGGATTGTCTTGTAAATAGTTCTTCTATGGATTTTTTTGATTTTTTGGATTTTTTTCATGGACATTCATCTTCTTTTTGTGGTTTTTCTCATTTCATTTCCATTCTAGTTGATTTTCAATACATTTTTACTTTCATCCTTCAATGTGTCGTATCATCTCATTGCTTTCATGCATGTCATGTTGGGTGTTTTAACATTCACTTGCAGCCATTGTGTGTGACAGACATGTGTTCATTTGCATTATTTACATTGGGTGTGTAACATGTAATTGGCTTTGATATGTGGGTGGATGTGATAGTTGGTTGGGCCTTTTGGCAGGGGAGGATGGCCATTACGGACATGATTGGGGATTGTTGGGACCCAGGTGCAGGGGGGCATGGATGGGACATGGGCGAGGGCCTGGTGGAGGGTGCCCCGCAATGCTGGGGGGTGGGGGTGGTGGGGGACATGAGTTGGACATGGGTGGGGGCCTGCTGGCAGGTGCCCCGCAATGCTGGGGGGTGGGGGTGGTGGGGGACATGAGTTGGACATGGGTGGGGGCCTGCTGGCAGGTGCCCCACAGTGCTGGGGGGTGGGGGTGGTGGGGGACATGAGTTGGACATGGGTGGGGGCCTGCTGGCAGGTGCCCCGCAATGCTGGGGGGTGGGGGTGGTGGGGGACATGAGTTGGACATGGGTGGGGGCCTGCTGGCAGGTGCCCCGCAATGCTGGGGGGTGGGGGTGGTGGGGGACATGAGTTGGACATGGGTGGGGGCCTGCTGGCAGGTGCCCCGCAATGCTGGGGGGTGGGGGTGGTGGGGGACATGTGTTGGACATGGGTGGGGGCCTGCTGGCAGGTGCCCCACAGTGCTGGGGGGTGGGGGTGGTGGGGGACATGAGTTGGACATGGGTGGGGGCCTGCTGGCAGGTGCCTCACAGTGCTGGGGGGTGGGGGTGGTGGGGGACATGAGTTGGACATGGGTGGGGGCCTGCTGGCAGGTGCCCCACAGTGCTGGGGGTGGGGGTGGTGGGGGACATGAGTTGGACATGGGTGGGGGCCTGCTGGCAGGTGCCCCACAGTGCTGGGGGGTGGGGGTGGTGGGGGACATGAGTTGGTGTTCATTAGTTCAAGGAGACATGTGCCTTTGCTGGGGGGCATGCCCATGTTGGGTGGGCTGCCTGCGGGACATGACCAGGGATGCAGGGTAGTCCCCTGTGGTGTGGGCTGCCTGCAGGGGCCGTGGAGGGTGTACAGGGAACACCTGGGAGGACCCACACTGTCAAATCACATGTAGGACTCCCCGGCACCCCTGAAATGCACGTACCCTGCTGAAATCGCGTGTACAACTTCCCGCGCACCCCTGAAATACACGTACCCTGCTGAAATCGCGTGTGAAACTTCCCGCGCACCCCTGAAATACACGCGCCCAGGCTATTCGCGTGTGGAACTTCCCGCGCACCCCTGAAATACACGCGCCCAGGCTATTCGCGTGTGGAACTTCCCGCGCACCCCTGAAATACACGCGCCCAGGCTATTCGCGTGTGGAACTTCCCGCGCACCCCTGAAATACATGCGCCCAGGTTATTCGCGTGTGGAACTTCCCGCGCACCCCTGAAATACACGCGCCCAGGCTATTCGCGTGTGGAACTTCCCGCGCACCCCTGAAATACACGCGCCCAGGCTATTCGCGTGTGGAACTTCCCGCGCACCCCTGAAATACACGCGCCCAGGCCAATCGCGTGTGGAACTTCACGCGAACCCCTGAAATACACGTAGCCCGCTCCCCCAGGCCCGATCGCGTGAGAAACTTCATGCGAACCCCTGAAATACACGTAGCCCGCTCCCCCAGGCCCGATCGCATGAGAAAGTTCACGCGAACCCCTGAAATACACGTAGCCCGCTCCCCCGGGGCCCGATCGCGTGAGAAAGTTCACGCGAACCCCTGAAATTCACGTTGCCCGCTCCCCCAGGCCCGATCGCGTGAAAAAGTTCACGCGAACCCCTGAAATACACGTAGCCCGCTCCCCCAGGCCCGATCGCGTGAGAAAGTTCACGCGAACCCCTGAAATACACGTAGCCCGCTCCCCCAGGCCCGATCGTGTGAGAAACTTCACGTGAACCCCTGAAATACACGTAGCCCGCTTGCCGTGCTGGTACAGGGTTAGCGCAGCCCTTTGCACTGGATTGGGGATTTTGATGGCTTTTCCCTGCGCGGAAGGCGTTCTTGGGGGCGTAACTGGCGCTGCTGCAAGGTCGCTGCGCCACTGTGCGCCACGGCTGGTTTTGGTGGCTGGAATCCATGAATACGCTGTGCGCGGAAATGGGTTTTGGCGCACGCGGCTGGCGCAGGGATTCGCACGCGCACACTGTGCGCCAGCCGCGTGCGCCACTTGTGCGCTGAATTCTATGAATTACCCCCTTTATTGTTAAGTGATTATGGTATCTAAATACACAAAAATGGCATTGGTAAACTTCCAAATTGTTTACTGGAAACATTTGGCCAAGAGTCAGCATCAGTTATGTATTTGTCTTGATACTGTACGAAGTACTGTCATCTTCTGCCCTAAATCAAGTGGAAAATCATTAGACGTGTCATCTGATTTACCTTCTCAGCACAGAGCTGCAGGGTGGGACCTGTATGATATGATCTGTCATTTATAACACGCCTCTACCCAAGTGTTTCTAGGCACGACCATACAAGGAAGGGGAAGAGAAAGGGGGACAAAACAAACGATCTTACTAGGCCTTGTGTCATTCAGATTGTGCAAGTGCAAGGGGAAGGGAGAAGAGAAGTGCAAGGGGGAAAGGGGAGAGTGTAAAAGCAAGCCTAAGATAGTGCCGCTGGGGTAGTATAGGCAATTCCCTGTTTACGCACACTCCAGAGTGAATACAACCTTTATGGAAATAAGCCAGGAGATAGCTTTGCAAGGATAACAAGGTTTAGTTGTACAGTATACAAAATATCAGCAAAGAGCTCTGCTGCTCGAGAAAGTTGTGACTCCAGAATACATGCCCGTGCCTTATGAGGGGCCTCATTGTCATAGATGGCATCACGTATAGGGTATAAAATCACACAATTCATTGGCTGGACGGTATACATGATCCTGCTCCATATGGGATGCCAGGCTACAACTGGTGGGTTCTTTCGCTCTCGTCAGGCTCCACGTGGGTCAGCTGGCCTCATCTCGTCATGTGGTGAAGGTCAGGTCGCTCATGAGATACAATGTTTAATCTATGCTAGCATACTAAGCCTACCACTACATCACTGTGGCATGCACCTGGGTGACTCGGGGATCGGTGCCATGGGGAATGGAGGATGAAATACAGTCATACTGACCCACACATTCTGTGCTTTGTTGATACCGCTCCTCTCGCACCAAAGGTCTCCACCCTGGTTTTGATCTATAATGTATCCCTCTGTGTACCTCGTGTTACAAAGGATGTATTTTATGCTGAGGGGTGAAACAGTTGTGCATGCTTAGCTCTTTTATGGTCACTTGATTTGTGCTAAAACAGGGGGGTCGCTCGCTTATCATGGAATGCAGGCATGTGGGGGTCCGGTCAGTGATGTGGGCTCTGACTCTGGGCTGGCTGGGTGGGGGTTTAGAGTCATGCTGGCAGCTTAGATGTGATGAATGGGTACTGTGCGGAGCCTGGTGTTGTCTTGTAGGGACTATTCCTCTGAAATATACTAAATGTTTGCAACAGTGAAGTGAAGTGGGGAAGTGCACTTCTGTGAGTCCTAGCGGTGTGGGTTTATTCTGCCTTGATGATGTTGGGCCTAGTGAAATCTTTCCATGGAGCTCGGCTGGTGCAGCGTGGTCATGCAAGCTTGTGATTTTGTCATGACTACAAAATGGCATTTCTTTCTATGGCCCTCATTACGACCCTGGCGGAAAGCGACTGACCGGAGCGCCACAGCGTAAATAGCGTTTCCGCCATTGCACGAAGGAGCAAAGTGCGGCCCATTCCGACCCATCGGGCACGAGCACCACGCCACGGCGGAAGTGCAAAGTCCGCGATGGCGGAAATGACCCCAAAACGGCCCACACCGCCGCCGTACGGCGCCCTAGGTGCAATACCGCCACCCCTCTTAGCGGTCACCGCAGTGTGCGCCTACCGGAAAGTACGGTGCCCGGAAATATACGGAAACGGAAGTTAAAACATGGGCCCGGAACGGGAAACATCCCGGCGTACACCTATAAAAACACTAAAACCACACAACCACTAAAATCACTACCCTGAAACACACCCCAACCCGTCAACCACCCTAGCGAAACCAAGAAAAATGGGAAAAGTAGCGAAGAAAGCGTGCGACCGCAAGCGGCAGGTCCACTTCTCCCGTGAGGAACTCACCGTGCTAACAGAGACCCTCCAGGAGAATGCTGCCGTCGTCTTCTCCACGCAAATGACCAGGACGGCACTTGCAAACAAGAAGGCCATATGGGCTCTGGTGGCACAGCGGGTAAGTGCGGTGGGGACCGCACCCCGCACCCCACAGCAATGCCGCAAGCGATGGGACGACCTGCGGATACGCGTCCGCAGCATACTCTCTGCCAACCGCAACATTGCCACAGCCACCGGGGGAGGTCCTGAATCACCCATCAAGTTGACCCCCTGGGAAGAAATCTGTGCCTCCACCATCGGAATGGAGAGCATAGAGGGAGTCGGAGGGATGGAGAAAGGAGTGCAGACATCCGAAGATTCAGGTAGGTGGGCCAGATAAAACAATGCCAAATCCACACAGTCCATCCATGTGAAGTACCATGCGTCCACATAGTGCAACAGAAACACATGTCCAGGAGAACGTCCACACACATCGGCCTGAAAGCGCACGTTAAAACCCACAATAAATACATAAATAATTAAAAAACCCTAATACATGCACTACACGTGCAGCAGGCACACCCTAACTGCAGGCTGCCAAACAACTGCACCCTCACTCCACACACAAATCAAAGCACCTCCAAGGCCCCGACCCAAATCACCCTCAGGTACCACCCCAAAGCATGTGATACAATGCCATTCCAATTCCCACAGACCCATCAATAACCCTCGCCCTCCTTTACTCCACCACAGGGTCCGATCCAAACGACGAGCTACAGGACACCCCTACCAGCACACCTGCAAAGAGGGCCAAGACCAACGGCCAGAGACCCTCCACCTCAGCTGCACGCATCAAGACACGGCAGCAGCACAAATCAGGTGGCAGCACAGAGGAGGGAACATCAACAGGCACCCCAGCAGCCAGCATGCCCACAACACCACCACCACAGGTCCCCCCAATGGATGCCACAGAAGGCACTGCCTCTGGTGGCAGCAGCACCATAGGTGACACCCCATTGATGGCAGCATGCTCGGACACAGAAAACGGGGATGCCGAAGTCAGATCCATCCATGACCTGTCCCAATCCCCCTGTCTGTCCCATCCCGTACAACATGAGGATACCACGCAGGGGCACCCACAAGACGACGACTGGCCATCCCCCACAAGCCCTGTGGCAAGGCAACATGAGGACAACAGCCCCTCTGTGACACCCCCGCAAATGGCCATGGCCCAGCAGAGGCAACAGTCCCTCGACCAGTTGATCGAACAACAGCAGCAACTGGCCACACTCCTCAAGGACCATGCCGATGAATGTGGGGAAACTAAGGCAGACATAGAAACATCAACTGAGACACTTAGGGCAGAAATGGAGAGAGGTACAGAGACGCTAAGGGCACAAATTGAGAGAAGCACCGAGAGCCTGAGGGGGGAACTGCATGCGACGTCCAAAGACGTATGTGCCGAACTTGCCGCAGTGCGCCGTGTGCTCACTGAGCTCTCGCAAACCCTTAGGGACATGCATGGACGTGAGCAGGCAGACACATCATCCGTTGCAAGTTCCGTCCAGGGCAGCCCCCAACGTAGATCTGGAAGGAACCTGCGCTCCACAGGCAGGGGTGCCCCTGATACCCGCAGAGGGGGCATGCAATAGCGACAGCCCACTGACAATGAGCATCTTTGGACACTGGTGTTCGGGGGGGGAGGTAGGAGGGTGGAGGGGGTGTGTTGGGCTCACTTGGGTGGCGGGTCGATAGGGTGTTCAACATGATATCACATATGCCATAAAAAGTGCACGATCAACCAATGAGAAGTGTGGACATTGATCTTTGTGTACTAGGCCATCATAGGCGTACAGTCCATATTGTGCATGTCCCAGACACACGCAGTGCCACGAGTCCCGTGTCCATGTATCAGCCACCAGGCGTGAGTGCTAGAAGCATACATCAATGAGATGCTGACGAATGTCACGGGCCTCCGGTGCCTCGCAGACTCCATGAGGTGCTGCCACATCCCCACCCTCATCATGACCATCATCAGGTGCTTGCAGTTCTGCGTCAGGGGGCATGGGCACATTTCTACGTACGCACATGTTGTGGAGCATGACACATGCCATCACCATCTTTGCAACCTTCTCATGGCGGTACAGGAGTGCCCCGCCAGACCTGCTGAGGCAGCGGAAACGAGTCTTCAGTAGGCCGAATGCCTGTTCAATGACTACACGGGTACGTGAGTGGGCATGGTTGTAGTCCTCCTCATGCTGGTCCCGTGGGTTCCGGACTGGTGTGGGGAGCCATCTCTTCAGTGGATATCCAGCATCACCTGTATGTGGACGAGAAACGTATGATGTGGAATGCCATTGATACGTACGCACCCCCCCCCCCTTCCTGGCAGGTCATTGCCAATTCACATACCCCACATCATCATGCATGTAATGAGACTCACCTAGTAGCCAGGATCTGTTCCCTGCGTGTCGCTCCATGTAGCGTGGTATTGTAGAGTTCCTCAAGACCATAGAATCATGGGTTGATCCAGGGAATCGGGCACAACAATGTGTAATGATCCTGTTGGAGTCACACACCATCTGTACATTCAGGGAATGAAATTGTTTTCGGTTGCGGTACTGGGCCTCCATGGCATGTGGGACGACCAATTCAACATGGGTGCAGTCGATGGCACCAATGCAACCCGGTATGCCGGCAAGTGCATGGAATCCCACTTTTGTGTTGGTTATTTCCTGCTCCGAGCGTGGTAGAGAGATGTAGTCGTCTGCGTGCTTCAGGAGGGCATCGAGCACTTGCAATAGTGTCCGTGAGAACAGTGGCTGAGAAATG
Source organism: Ambystoma mexicanum (assembly GCF_040938575.1). Classification (NCBI taxonomy): domain Eukaryota; kingdom Metazoa; phylum Chordata; class Amphibia; order Caudata; family Ambystomatidae; genus Ambystoma; species Ambystoma mexicanum. The sequence continues at coordinate 63,624,784 of NC_090928.1, forward strand.
CCATGCAACTGTCCGACTGTGTGCTGGTAGGTGCCTGTGGCCAGGAAGTGGAGTACAGACACCACCTTCAGTAGGGGTGGGATGGCGGTTGGGCTATCTATCATGCTGACAAGGTCAGCCTGTGTCATGTCCACAATGGCGGCTATGGTGTCCCGGTCCAGACGGTAGAGGGTGTGGATCTGCTCATCAGTGAGGTTGAACGGATGTGCTCGGAGGCGTGGGATTGCGGGCTTCCTGCGTGGTGGTAGTGGCTGTGCTGGTGGGCCTTGCTGGCCCTGCCTTGGCCTCCTCCTCCTCCTGCGTCTCCTCCGTGCGGCTGGTTGTAGTTGGTGTTCGTCTTCTTCTTGGAGTCGGAGCACTTGCAGTGCTATCAGGTCCCCCAGGGCCAACATCGCGAGTCCTGCCGGTAGCATTTCGGTGTGGTTGTGGGAGGAGACTGGCTGTGCAATTTATGTGTTTTCAGGCTGTATGGCCTCCACCTGTGGTGATTGATTCCACCTGTGCAAACTGCTCTCCCCTTTGGCCGAGCACGTCCCGCGCACAACGCTGCAATTCGGGGAATTGTATCTTGCTATTGCAATCATGTATTTGTACCCGATGGCCGTGTAAGATTGGTTGATATGTTCATTCTGCTGTGGTCCCATTGTTTCACATACTATCTGTGCAGTCGCGAACAGACTTGTGAGGGGTCAGTGGAACGTAGTACTCGAGTAACGGTGGGCCCTCATGCATCACTGTACCGAGTTGCAACGACGGGCGGGGCGTGCCATTCGTGGGTGAAGGCAGTTGCCATTTTCACACACAGCCGCACTCGATGGAATAATTAGTGATTTCAAACGGCCACAGATGCCTTTTCGACGTGATGTTGCAAATGAGGAATTCGAAGGGCGGCGCTTTCGGTTTCCAGCTAGCGGCGAGGAGATGCCCACAGGTCTGACTGCAAATGTAACGTTCTATTGTTCTATGTCCTTGAGACAGGGCCCATGGCGAGGGAGCAATGATTGGTATGAATAGTTTGGGATGCGCAATAGCTACGTGGGCGATGAGGCCGTCCGTTCCCAAATACATGTTACTTCACAACACTGGAATTACGGGCTGGGGCACTGTGGATTTAGCAGGCTGCATAACGCACAGACTCAATGGATGTTTCTAATGTTATGTGAGTAATTATTCAGGCATTTTGATCCCGGGATGAGGGAATGATGGATGGATGCATGGGCAGGTGATTTGATACAGAGTTTGCCATGTACAGGGCTTCTTGGGATCTATCCGCCTCCCCTACGCTATGTGATGCAGGGCTGCCATAGTGGGACCATCGTCCATCTGGCCTTGTTGAGCCCTCCCTGTCTCGAGGCGCCCTCAGACACTTGTGTCCATGCACGTTAACATTCCCATCTGATGGAATCTGTTTTGACAGACGCATGCACAGGTACACTCGTTTGTGATGGTGTTTGCACCTCGATATAGATGGTTATGAGTCGCAAGTGGTTTTGGGGTGGTGATGATCCTTTGGAGTGGGCTAGCATGCATATGGCTGTGGATTTCGTGTGATCATTGAAGTGAGTTGTTGGAATGTAGTTCTGATGGCCATTCTGTTCTTTTTCTTTTCTTTTGGTTGACAGGTATCTCCTCCCCTTTTGCCACTGCCATCTGTATGCCACTCCTGCAGATGGGTTTTACTCCCGACACCTGCTGCTTCGTGTTAATCAGTGGAGCAGCATTACGATCTTATGGGACGATCGCCAATGGGCCACATGCCCTTACGCAGTACTGGTGGCTCGGAGCAACATTTCGGCCTTTCAGCTGGACTAGTGCCTCCCCATTGGGACGGCCCTGCGGTTCTGTGCGCTTCCATGTTGCCTTTTCGTACGTGAATGTGGCTCTGTGTACCATGGGGGAACAGGGCGACACACAGGTAGTGGCTGGTCATTTCTTGCGGAAGCAGCCCACAATGGTGATTGGTGTTTTGGAGTTCATGGCCTGATGGCTGTATGGGCTTGGTGATTTTGATGTGCATAAAATTTCTATTCTGATTTGGCCCGTGTTGCGTTTTTCTTTGCAAGTGATGTGGCATATGCCTATTTGGGGGGCGATGTATTGTGAGGAGATCTGCATTGGGTTCCAGCTTCGGGGTTTAGTTGCGTGGTACTGTGCTGTGCGCGTTTGCCTACGAAGCCCAGTGAGGTCAGGGATGGGGGCTGCCAATATGACAGTTTGAATGTTGTCATGCTCAGGGGCGGGGGATTGGGTTTTGTGTGACAGATGCCGGTCAGCCAGGTGGACTGGTGGAATGATGTGATCTTCGGAATATTGCTGGTCACAGGTGCCTGTGTTTGCGTGCGTTTCTTGGTGGGGGACTGTGGTCATGTCCATTGGGATGGCTTCTGTATTCGTGCCATCTGTGCCCTGCAGCTCCCATTGGCCCCTCTTGTGTTTCTTTTGTTCGTTGGCATGCATGGGTGACTTGTACATTTCAATGGTTGCATTGTGGCTTCATTGCACCTACGGGGAGTTGTACTTTGTGGGCAGGGAGCGGTGTACAGGCACTCAGTGGGGCCGTTTACGGTTGATTCGCGATGCCGTACTTCTCGCCATGGCGGAATGGTACATTACGCCATGCCTGATGGCGTTAGGTACATGTCCGCTAGGGTCGGAATTGGCGTTCCGTTGCACCATGGTGGTGTTTGCGGTTTGGCATGGCGCGCGCGCGCGTGCTTGGTGCAGTTAGCGTTGGCGTTCACTACGGTGGCGCTAATGGCTTCGTACTTTGCGGTGACGGGTCATAGTCGCACCGAGCGCTATTCGATGGCGGTATTGCATTTCCGCCATCGTTTTTCGATTTCCGCCAGGGTCGTAATGAGGGCCTATGTGTCTCCCAGTGTTATGCATCTGCTGTTTGCACAATATTACCTGTGCACTGAGTTTCATAGTGCGGTTCTCTCCCTCTTATACACTACACTAATTCATAAGGGATTTGCCTCACCTGAAAGTACCTAAGCGGGTGGGATAAACTAATTTCCATCCCAACATTCCCCACTTTCATTACTTCTACAGTAACAAATTCTTCTCCCCATATTTACACTTGTTTTCTTCTCTTAGTGCTTCTTCATATGTGGGTGTTCCCTTTATCGGCATTCATGCCCTACACACATTTCTTAAGTATTCCCCTGCTTGCGCATATTGCTCGGTTGTACATGTCATCTAAATGCATCCTCCATCCCCAGCTAAGTCAACCCATACTTCTTTGTAATTTTTCAGGGTCAGGGGGAGGGACAATGGTCATGTGATACAGGCGGTCAACTATGTCTCCTACAGGCATTTGGACCATGTGTTGAACGGGGTGGTCAGTTTGTACTTCTATTTCTTTGTATCATGAGGTACTTTAGTACTGCCAACAGAAACCATTATCATTGCGCTATTTGGTACTGCTTTGGCACAACACCAGAGACTCAACTGGCATGTGCAGAAAATCAGCAAGACGAACATGATGTGGAGCACCAGCATTTTCACCAATGTTCCAAGCCATGATGGGACCCAGCTGAAGGCCAGAGTAAACCAATCTTCTTTTTAAACGCCAGCTTCTTTTTTCATCTTCACCCGCAGTTCATGTACTGCTGCAATGACGTGTGACAATGTCCCATTTTCAGCATCTTCAGAAGGTGTGAATGTGCAACACAAACTCCCGATCTTTTTGCACACACCTCCTTGCATGGCTGTCTCTAGATCCAACACATACCTATTTTGTATTGTCAATAGTCTAATGGCCCTCAGCACCACTCTTGTGACGTTGAACCCTTGTTTGGTGTCGTTCGCCAACTGGATCAGCTCCCATATTACAATCTGGAGCCATTTTGCATTGGCTCACGTCTGGATGCTGGGGATTAGAGATGCAAAAAATGTCTCTGCGGAATTACAGAGCTGGTATTCATTAAGTATTTGTGCAAGCAGTTTGGATGAGTCTGTGGATATATAATTCAAGGATCTTTTACTTCTTCCCAGTTGGTCATAGGGCTCTTTCTCAGGGAGGATACGAAAGTCGGGTGGGGGCCTCAGGCACTGTGGGCACTTCCGGGGCAGGTGCCCTGCTTTCAGGTGTTTTTCTGAGATTACCAACAGGGCAGAGTGCAGCGTGGCTAGCCAATAATAACCCCTCCAAGAAGGCGGAAGGTGCAAGTACGCTTGTTGGCCACACACCCAGTAATAGTCCATCAGCACTGCAGTGTCTTTTTTGAGATCTGGAATTAGGATACTTCTGTTACACCATTCATTGGACCCAACAGAAGCAGTTCCTTCACTGTAAAAACATAGTTCCTAAGTCTTTTCTTGATGCACCTTTACTGGCTTCTCAATAACCACAATCCAAGTCAATTTGGTGATGTGCTCTGTCCATGCTTGTGCATAAGTCTGTTCCACAAGGGCTGCAATTTTCTCGGCAGTCCTAAAATGTCCTTCAGCTTTGCATGTGAGGGTTGTTTCTTGCCACTTATTGTTAGTGTATTTTGCCCCTTCGATCACCAGGTAATGTTCTTTCAGACAGTTGTAGTTGGTGGAACTCATTTTGCATTTTTGGATGTCCCGATTAACAAGCTCTAGGTGGATGTTTCGTTTCTGCAATGTGTCTTTGATCCTACATAGCGCAAGATTAATTAGGCATTGTGCCTCTATCATTGGTACTTCCTGCAGTGCTAAAACCTTGGGTGCCCCAGATGCATGCAGTATTAAGGCACAGACGTAGCAATTCCCATTTGCTGTTCGTCGCCCCAAGTGTTTGAGTGCTCGGGATGATGAATATCCTCAACTATGTCTAGGCCTAAGCCATGCTATACATCATATTTGAATTTACGTGCTTGCCTTTTTATTCTATTATGGATTAGTACATTACTTTTTGCTACAGTGTTTCTGCTAGTTGTGATTTTTACACTAGTGCTTGCATTACACAAATTGCTTTTGACATTTGGGAGTGGTATTTCAAACATTTTACTTGTGCATACAGTTGTATGGGTGTTTCTACTATTTGCAGGGGTCACGTTATGCGTGGTTCTCGTTATGTTGTTTGATTCTGGGGGATTAAATTATACATTTGCATTCGTCCTTTCATTCGGGGTCTGGGATGGAACTCTGTGTTTACAATCAAGGATGATGGGGTATGGGTGAATTTAGTTACATTGCAGGGTATAGGAGTCAATTCAGTGACATTGGAAGGTATAATCATGTTCCAGATCCCCGTTGTCCCCCGCCCTTCTTTTAGATGGCCAGCCCAGATAAAAGATGTTCCCCAATAAATCCCTAATGAAACATTAATACTGTAAACAAAATGGCCACGAAGTGGAGGCCACAATAATAACTAGACATTCTGGTGCTACTAATCCTGTTCCTATCTACAGTTGAAGAACATCTTGGCGTGGTCATTTCCATTGTAGTTATACCTGTTGTTTGGTAAAAACAGGCAAGGGAGAGAAAAACAATGTGGGGTTGGGAAGAGCGAAGGAAAGGAGCAGAGAGATAGAAAGAGAGAGAGAGTTTTAATTTACATAGCTCATGCTCTAGCAGCAATGCATGTATTTTTAACTCTTTCACATGCACTCATATGGTCAGCATGAAGCTACGCAAACTGAGGTAGTTGTGTTGGTTGTATTAACTTTAGACACCCTGGGTCAAGTCGGGTGGGGTCCTGCGGATGTCTGGGAGGTGTATCCAATATCTGAGACCCTTCACTTTCACTGCAAGGGGTGGAAAACACAACCTTGTAGGGCCCATGGCACATGGGGTTGTTCGACTTTTGCACAAAGCTTCTGACATAGACCAGTTCCTCCGGCAAGAGTGGTTGCATGCGAGCAGAGTCAGTTTGGGGAGCAATTGATGTGTGTGTGTTTTCTGTATTTGTCGGAGACATTTGTTTTGCAATACATCTGATTGCACGTGTTAGTTGAGATATATATTGCTTAAATTCTTGTCCCAGAATTGCTGTTGCTATATGAGTGTCTGGCGCTCTCCTCACAGGTGATAGTGCATACGTCTGCCAGCCATTATTTCGTGGGGGACAGGTGGTGGTCCTTACTTGGCTGTGTGCACAGATGGAACAGGGCCAGGGGCAGGCAATACAGCCAGTTATTTTAAAGGTTGTTACATAACTTGGAGAGTCTGCTATTAAGGAGGCTGTTTATTCTTTCTACCATCCCATTTGTTTGTGGCTGGTAAATTGAGCACATCCGATGTTTGATCCCCAAAAGGGCTGTTATTTCTTTAAAGAGTTGTCGAAAAAATGGCTGCCATTATCTGATTTCAAAACGCTACACACTCTCCAGCGGGGGAACACTTCTCTGACGAGGAATTTTGCGGCACACTTGGCATCTGCGTGGGCACATAGGCTAGCCTCAACCCATCTTGAGAACGGACACACCACCACGATCAAATTTCGCGCCCCTTTGCATCGTTCCCCCATGTCTGCATAGTCGATGTACAGCTCAAGGAATGGGTCGATGGGCTGGGCAGAGTTCCTCGCAATGTTCTGAGTGTCAGTCATGTACTAAACACTTGGCAGTTGGTACACAGAATGACCATAGTCCAAGAGGTGTTCTTGTAAATTGGGATAAACCAATCTTCTTAAATGTCTACTGCAATCTGTTGCTTAGAGCTATGAGAAGGGTAATGCAACTCTTCAAAAGCTGTGTGTAGTAATTTCACAGGCATCACTACCTTTCCTGTACTTTGTTGTCTCCATAAAAGATCAGTGGGGGATTGCATGCATACACGTTTTAGCCATGTGTCCTGTTCTTCTAGGGGTGCCCTACGCTGCAGCTCAATTATCTGTGCGATAGGGAGAGCTGTGTATGTTTCTGTATCTGGTCTGACATTTACTGTGGTTACAATGTATTCAGCGGTTGTGGGCACTGGGAGGTATGCTGCAGCTTTTGCTGCCACATCGGTTGCTGTGTTTCCTAATCATATTTCATCAGCATTGTGTGTATGTGCTGCGCATTTATGGACCGCCACCGCAGAGGGTTCTGCGAGGGCAGAAATCTGTTTGTTGAGCAAGGCGGAATGCTGCTCTGGTGAGCCATCTGCTCACCTGAATCCCCTCCTTCTCCAGTGCGGCAGACCTGCATGCACCGGTGTGGTGACCTAGGCAGAGTCTGAGTATATCATTACATAACACCCCTTTGATGCCCGTAGGGCTTCAATAAGTGCTACAAGTTTTCATTATGAGCACCTTCTTCTAGGCGAACCACTGCTACGCAAACATGTCTTTCACCTGTTTTACAACATGGATGTGGAGCTTGACAATATGATTTCATTAGCTGATGCTCTCTTTGTGGTGAGTGTGGACATTGAGCGATCCAAGATTACAAATAGTGAGTGCTCAACATACAGTGTTACTGAGCCCCCCATCACAATTGTGGAGCTTTTTTCAATTTCAAAGGCTGCAGCTGCAAGAGCTTGTTTGCACATGAACTGTCCCTGCATCACAGAGTCTAACATGCCACTGTAATATGCCTGTGGATTGTGGCCGATTGTGCTCTTTTGTGTGAGTACTTCCGTCATGAGTGTACCATTGGAGTGTGAGAAAATGTAGAATTTCTGTGTGTAATCTGGGGTGGCGAGAATGGGGGGTGTTGAAATCACCTCTTTCAAGTCATAGAAACTTGTTTTCATCTCTGGAGTCCACTCTATTTTGTTGTTTTATTTTTGTGCTTCCTTGAGACCCTGTTAGAGTGTCCTCGTGTATGCTGCATAATCTAGAATCCATGCCCTGCAATATTTGCAAAATCCTAGGAATTTCTGCATGTCTTTTACTGTGAGTGGCTTGGGAGTGGAATGCAATGTTGCTGCCCTGTCAGGGATGATTGTTTTTCAACCCTTGGAAACTAGTTGCCCGAGGTAAAGTACTTCCAGTTCCCAGTACTGGAGTTTCGACTTGTCCACTTTGTATCCTTTCCTTGCTAGCAACTGTACTAGTGTACTAGTGTCCCTTCATCAGCCCTGCTCGCTGTCGCTGCAGACCAGTAGGTCATCTACATATTGCTGGGTACTTGAATGTTGCCTAAGTCTTCGTGTAGTATCCTATTGAAAATACTGGGGCTTTCTCAGTACCCCTGGGGCAAACAAGTGTGCTCATAGTGCTTTCCGCCCAGGGTAAAGGCTGTGAGGTACTGGGAGTCTGGGTAAAGAGGTACTGAGAAGAAGGCATTTTTCAAATCCATGACAGTGAAATTAGTTGCCTCTTTGGGGATGCTGCACAAAATGGATGCTGTGTTGGGACAGGAGGAAACTCCTTCTGTACTACGTCATTAAGGGGGTGGAGATCCTGGATCATCCTCGAACTGCCCCTGTTGCCTTTCTAATGGGGTATGGTCGTATTACATGGTGAAGTGGAGGATACTATGATCCTTTGTTGTAACCGGGCATGTAGCGTTTCTCTGATCCCTTCCTCTTCTTCTATGGACAGCGGCCATTGTCTCCCCCACGGGAGTACCGCCCCTGGTTTAAGTGTGAGGTAATTTTTAAAGGAGTTACTTCTTTCAGCATCCCTACATCGTGTGGGTTTGTTGTCCATAAATGTGTGGGGACGTACTGCAGGTGTGCCCAGCTGAATGAGGGTGGTTCGACAACAGCCATGAGAGGGTTGTGAACTTTTCTGTATTGGACTATGATCTCACAGGGCGTATACATCTGGAGGATGATTTCCTCATCCTTGTTGTCGTCCTCAAAAGAGTTCTTCATCAGTCAATTCTCTTAGGGACATATTGGGATCTATGCATAACACAGTGCACCATTGGCACCTGTGGGGGTCAGTACCCAGCACTACAATCCTGTTTGCGGGCACTAGTAAACCTTCTAGGTCCAATGATAGTATTGTGCGAGCAACCAGCTCGGGGAATACTACAGGTCGGAATATTAAATGAGTGAGCATTCTCCAGCAGTTTCTTGTGATCTGAGGGACGGCTAGTGAATGTACTTTGATGCCATAAATGTGCATGACAGGGTTGACAGGGATATCTCGCACTACCACATCACTCACCATGGCATATATCACTAGCATTTCTCTTAGTGAGCACAGGCTAGGTGGGGGGCAGCCAATACCTCTGTCTGTAAATGAGATTATCATGTTCAGCTTGCTAAGCATGTCCCTACCAAGCAAGTTGACAGGAGAACTCTCAGATTATAGGAGGGGGCCCTCACAACCTTCCCCTCCCACTTTGACATCTAGATCTGTTGTGTATGGAACCATTAAAACAGCTCCAGACAATCCCAATGTGTGTCAAGAGTTTTTCCTAATAGCAGGACGTTACCTTCTCTGATGCACTTCTCCGCTCCTGAGTCCACCATAAAGATGAATTGTTTGTTCCCTATCTCTGCCCCCACCAACGGTTATTCTTCTGGATTTAGGGTCATTGGCAGGACTGGACAAGCAAGTGCTCTCTGTGGGCTGTCCTAGTCAGGGTATGTGTCTGTTCCTGGGAAGGAGAAAGGGTTTCCCCCCACTACTGTAGCCCCTTGAAAAGGTGCCACTGTGCCTTCAGGCTCAGTACCAAAAGCGTTTCTATTCTCTGCTGGCTGTGGGTTTGGACGGGGCTGGTAAGGCTGAACTGCTTGTTTCTGGTGTTGTGGGTGATAGGGGACTAGGATTTGTGGTGGTATCTGTGTGTAAGCCTTATGAATCTTGTATGGTATCAAAGTCATTCTGGGAGGTGGCCCTTGGGGGCTACCTGGATAGGGACAATCATCTTTCTGCTGGTTATAGCTGTAACTCCCTCCCTGCTGCTGCAACACTCTCTCAAAAAGTGACTCCACCTCCTGCATGACCAGCACTGCCCTGGTCCCTCCACCCCTTGGCCCCGGACCTCCAATTCCCCCTCTTCTAGGCACTCAAAACCCACCTCGTCCTCGTTGCTGTCCTCCTTGCCATTGTGTTCATGGACATTTCTAGTTTCCTACCCACTGCCCTTGTCATCCTTCAGACCACACCACCGGTATTCTTGCCTTTGTCGCTTCAGAGGTGCACTCTTCCTCCCTCGTTTGTTCAGTTGTTGGCCCCTACCGATACTGCAGCCACTTTCACTCGTTATTTTGGACTAGTTTTACTTCCTCTGCCTGTCGCTTTTGGATTGTTTCCTTTCCTCGCTCTTTGATTCATCTACAGTGGTGAACTATAATGCTTTGAATTTCAGACCACCCCTTGGCTTCCACCTCAGCTATCTTGTCAAGTGCTTTCTGTACTTCTTTGGGGAGACCTATTTTTACTATAAAATAGAATAGTGATGTTGATTGAACCCAGGCGCTGCCCGTTTCCGCTTTCCACATCTCGTGCGCCCTAAGAATGTACTGCACAGCGTCTTCTTCATCCTCCATCGTACACTGCATTATTGATTGTAAATCTGGGGTGTCTGGGAACGTTCACCACATTGCATCCCATACCTGTGCTCTAATCCTGTTGAACAATGCGTCATGCGTATCCTTATTCAATGTTACTCCCGGGTACCCTGCTTTAATCCACACACTCACTACTTGGTCTCCAACTGCAGCTACCGACAAACTCTTGATTTCCCCTATTGCTAAGGCTACCCCTGTTGTGTTCTTTTCAAATGCATAGGTCCATTTCCCAGCCCGCGTCAGGAGTTGGGGGAGTGCTTTAAGGAGGTTATTTTTGTCCATTTGCGCCCAGGGCACATAGTGCGGTCGCGCTGCTCCTTTGTGTATTAGTGGCATTTGCATCTTCATTTTTTCTTTCCCACCCTTAGTTGCACTTCCCTTTTTCTGTGCTAATACTATTCTGCCAAGTCTCTCTCTTAATCTCTGTCCCATAGACTTTCTAGCCTTGGTGTGGCCTGGCGTGCCTGTTCGCCCCTCTCTCTCCCTCTTCTACTGTGTCATCAGAATCACTCCAATATTCCTCGTCCCCTCTTCGGGACCCTACATTCTCGTAACTCAAACTGTCTGTCTCCCCGTTCCGCTCTACATGGACTGCTCTTATTGGTGCACTGTCTATTCTGAGTAGGAAATCACCTGACTTCCACTCATCCCGGGGGAGTTGGTGGGTTGCCCCTGCAGGCAACATTGGTGTTTCTAACACTGTAGTCGCTTCACAAGCTGCCTGTAACCTAGCTAATTCAGTGTGTGTTAATGCCAGTGCTACCTCTAGATCTCTTGCCCTCACCTCGGTGTGGGCAGTAACCTGTGTAGGTGAGACATAAGGCGGGGTGGGGCGGTGCTTGGTGTGGCCACCATAGTGCCCACCGACACCTATGTCGGGTTGGTATACCCTTCCGGAGCACGTTGCTAGCGTACATATATCCCCTTTTCAGTCTCCACATTCTTCTCTCCCTCTCCTGCACCTGTCTGCTTGTTACTGTCATGCATCGCCTCTTCACCCATCGGATCCTCTGTTTCTTCAAACATTATATCGAGGTTCAACACTTCCCTTCTATTTTGTAACAGTCTCCCATTATACTTTACTGTCAGGAAGGTGCACATGTGTTCCAGCGCACATCTGTCAAAAGATCCTTGCTCTGGCCAGTAGTAGGGCATTCCCCCCTCTAGTCTCGGTCACCCATTGATTGTGGTAATTCTTAATTTTTTCACATGCGTTACATGTATGGTCGAAGGGTGTGTTTCTCCCCATGGTCATATCTGGTGTGTGTCTTGTATTGGTGTTACGCCTATTCTACTGCGCCACAGTCAATAAAGAAATGTGTTTACAGCATTTAAAGCATATACAGTTCAGTTGTGTCTTCAGTACATGTCAATACTGTCAATGAACTCAAAGAAAAATCATCGGTTCAAGTCCCTCCCCACTCACTATTCCCCAATAGAGCTTGTTCATGTGTTCACCACACACTCCCCTGATTTGCCCACATGCATAACCCATGCCCCTCCTGGGCCTCCGCTGTACACTTTAAAATACACCAACAAAACAACCTAAAATAAGCTAAAAAATGATACAGAGCTCCTATGTTTATCCTTATATTTCTTTTCTGCACTGGTTGAGAAAGTGCATGTGGTGCCACCCTCTCACCTCACTCATTTTCCTTATTCCCAATATCCTTAAAAAGTCAATAAAAAGGCAAAAAAATCAACACAATCCATAAACATACCACACTCTCAGCTTCAGTCACTGCATGTTCACACTATTCAAACTGCTCCATACACCCAACCCTACTTTATTATCCCTTGCATGCTATACTCACATGGTCACATTCTCCCAAAGACCTCCATTCATGGGGTTCCACAAACCGCCTGCACCTCTCCTTTGGGCCGCACCCCGCTCTTAAGAGCAGGCGGGATTTTGCAAATACAGCTCCCACAAGGCCTGGTCACTGTAGGTGGCACGTCCCTTCCGGAAAGGCCACCTGGATACCTCCCCTGGTACGGGGGCGATGGGATCACGTCGCCAGGGTCACCAAATTAAGGCAAGTCCCTGTTTATGCACACTCCAGAATGAATACAACCCTAAAGGGAAATAAGCCAGGAGATAACTTTGCAAGGATAATAAGGTTTAATTGTACAGAAAACAAAATATCAGCAAAGGACTCTGCTGTTCAAGAACGTTCTGACTCCAGAATACATGTCCGTGCCTACAAGGGCCCACATCGTGATATATAACATCACGTAAAGAGTATAAACTCACACAATTCATTGGGTGGACGGTATACATGATCCTGCTCCATATGGGATGCAAGGCTACAATTGGCTGGTTCTTGCGCCGTCGGTCAGGCTCTGCGTGGGTCAGCTGAGCTCATCTTATCGAGGTGAAGGTCATGTCGCTCATGAGGTACAGTGTTAAATCTATGCTAGCATACTGAGTCTACTACTACATCACTGTGGCATGCACTTGGGCGGCTCAGGGATCGGCGCCAGTGTGAAGGGAGGATGAAATACAGTCATACTGACCCACACATTCTTCTCTTCGTTGATACCGCTCCTCTCCCACCCAAGGTCTCCACCCTGTTTTTGATCTATAATTTATCCCTCCATTTATCCCTCCGTGTACCTCGTGTTACAAAGGATGTATTTTATGCTGAGTGGTAAAACAGTTGAGCATGCTTAGATGTCACGCTGCCTCTGTGGCGCTTGTGGAACGCATGGAGGCTGTGGCGCCATTAGACTGTGACACTTCTTTCACTACATTTCCGGGTTGTGGGTCTAGTCTTTTTCCCCCTAGTGTTTTTGTTTTCCTTTTTAGCCACGCCCCGCATTTCCCACGGTGCGTTGCAACCCTTTGCTTATTTCTTGGTTTACGTGCTGTGATTGTTCTTGTGCGCTCTATAGCGATTCTGTATTTCACGCTACCTCTTTTCCAGGAACTCTCCACTTACCCTCTCCTTCTGTACCTTTCTTTGCCTTTCCGTGACTCGCGGCTCCAGGGCTTTTGTGTGCCTTTAGTCACGGTTGCTTCCATTCTACTTCCGAGTTTCGTCCCGCTTAGCCTAATGCTGTTTTTTCCATCTTTCCTATCCGCCTGGTACCCTTCCCATTCTTACCTCTTTCTATCATCCGCATTCTTGTCCTCGCGTCCTATCACTTTCCTGCTGCCTCGCCCCCTTGCTGTTTCTCATTGTATCTGTCTTTCCCTTTTGATCTTAGTCCTGTGCTCTCTTCTGATCCTTCCTTCTTCTCCGGCCGGTGGAAGTTTCCTGCACTTCACTACTACCTCTGCATCAGATACCTCCAGTACCTTCTAGATTCACCTTTCCTAAAGTGACAATCAAAACTTGACTTTTTGCTTCTGCCTATTTACCAGTCCTCTGGCTGCCCACATTGGAACCTTCTATTGGACACTTCAACATCACTATTCAGCCTTCCTGCTGCACCAATACATCTAGCTGAGAGATTTTTTCTGCCCCAGGCTTTTTCCTCTCTCTGGCACTCTCGGGAAGGGGTCCTCAGCCTGTCAATTTGGAAACGGCAGCAGAGTTGCTTCTATCTGAGGGCGGCCCTACTTCTTCACTAAAAAGCAGTGGAGTCGAAGAAGGAAAGGGAAACCACGTGCGACATCTTCAGAAGACACAGTTGAGGAGAAGGGGGATCTTGGATTCAGTGACGACCAGAAGGTCGCAGCCAAACCGAACGTGCATGACATTAGATCTTTTATGGTCACTTAATTTGTGCTAGGACAGTGGGGTCTCTCGCTTATCATGGAATGCAGGGAAGTGGGGGTGGGTCAGTGGTGTGAACACTGACTCTGGTCTGGGCGGGTGAGAGTTAGAGGCCTGTTTGCAACTTCAATGTGATGAATAGGCACTGTGCGGAGCCTGGTGTTGTCTCACACTCTTGCAGGGCGCATTCCTCCAAAAGATACTAAATGTTTGCAAAAGTGAAGGGACATCGGGAAGTGCATTTTCGTGAGAACTGGCAGTGGGGTTAATTCTGCCTTGAGGATGTTGGGCCTAGTGAAATATGTCCATGGAGCTCGGCTGGTGCAGCGCAGTCATGCAAGCCTCTGCTTTTCTCATAACTACAAAATGGCATTTCTTTCCATGTGTCTCCTAGTGTTATGCATCTGCTGTTCACGCAATATTACCTCTGCACCGAGTTTCATAGTGCGGTTCTCTCCCCCCTCATACACTACACTATTTCATAGGGGATTCGCCTCACCTGAAAGCACCTAGGGGGGTGGGAGAAACTCATTTCCATCCCAAAAGTGGTCGGCTTTAAGTAAGTGCAAGGAGGCAGGGGACTGTAGGGTTGCAGATACAGTTCCTAGCGCGTGATCGGCCCGGAGGCAGTGCATGGGACTACTAGTCGTGCATGAGCCTGGTCCCATAAGGTTCAGAGGGTGGCCAGGTAACTAGTTAGCGTAGTAGAACAAAAACATCAGCATGGCAGAGAGGGAGAGAACGCAGAAGTGAAAAGGAAGGTCTTGAGTTGCTTCCAGAACCTAAGGGGGCCCTGCTCAAGTTTGAGAGAGGCAGGGAGCCTGTTCCAGAGGGGGGCAACAGCCGAGGAGAGAGATCTACCCCTCGCTCTCTGCCTGGAGAAGCGTCTGACCCTCAGAGAGTTGGAGGTGGATCAACGGAGGGCTTGGTCAATTCTAAAAAGCTCATTTGGGGCACAATCTTGTATGCTAACACTCTTAGGAAGAGAGTGTTGGATGTAGTGTGGTCTCCGGCCCCAGAAAGCCCTGTGAACAGTGCAGAGGGTCTTGAACTTGATCCTTGCTGCCACCGGGAGCCAGTGCAGAGATGTCAGGGCTGGAGAGATGGGATCCCTGGGCTTGAGCCCAAGAACAAGTCTTGCAGTCGCAGTCCTGTTCTGGATTAGTTGCAATTTGTTGAAGAGTAGAGGCAGGAGGATTGAGGAAGAGGGTGTTGCATTAGTCTAGCCTAGAGAGAACCAGGGCTCTGGAAACAGTGAGTTTCTGGGGGAAAGTGAGAAAAGGAAGAATACCTCAAAGGAGGTGCGGCTGGTAGTGGGACTTCTTAGAGACGTCTGTGATGTGAGGAGAGAAGGAGAGGGTGGAGTCAAAGCTGACAGCAAGGGTTTTTGCCTTGCAGGAAGGCACAGGTAAACGTCCCAAGGAGGGCGACCAGAGTGAAAGAAGGAAAGCAGGAGTGGAAATCCCAATGAGAAGGATCTCGGTCTTACTGGCATTAAAGCAAAGATCGTTGGAGACACACCATTCCTGAATTGTGGATGGACAGTCCGGAATGAGCAAGAGAGAGAGAGAGAGGCAGCGGGGAACCTGAAGGAGAGCTGCAGGTCATGCGCATAACACAGAAAGTTAGGAGAGAATGTAGAGATGAGGTGGGCCAGAGGTGCCAAGTAAAGGTTGAAGAGCCAGGGTGAGAGGTTAGAGCCCCGTGGAACACCACCTGTAGAGAGAGAGGTGGTGTAGTGAAAGGACCCCAGTTGGACCTGGGAGGGTCGATCGGAGAGGAAGGAGGTCAACCAGGCTAGGGCCTGATCCTTTATGCCTAGGTTGTCACAGAGACAATTGATCAGGGTGGCCTGGTTGACCGTGTCAAAAGCAGAGGAAAGGTCAAGGAGGATGAGGACAGAAAGAAGGCTAGAGTCGAGATTAGAGAGCAGGTCTTAAAGGGTATTCAGGAGAGCAGTTTCCATTCTTCTGGCTGCT
The DNA here is from genome assembly GCF_040938575.1 of Ambystoma mexicanum. Classification (NCBI taxonomy): domain Eukaryota; kingdom Metazoa; phylum Chordata; class Amphibia; order Caudata; family Ambystomatidae; genus Ambystoma; species Ambystoma mexicanum. The sequence goes on from NC_090928.1 coordinate 63,640,856, forward strand.
CTAAAGCCAGACTGGTGGTCATGGTGACAACCAACAGATTCTGTATGGAGAGTAAGCTGGGAGATGGGCAGCTTTTCCAGGAGTTTGCCCAGGAAAGGAGTGATAGAGATTGGGTGGAGGTGTTTGGAGAGGGAGGATCGGTAGAAGGCTTCTTAAGAAGGGGGTGCAAAAGGGAGTGCTTTAGGACAGAAGGGAAAGTTCCAGTGGCAAAAGAGTTATTGCAGAAATTGGCCAAGGCTGAACAAGGGTGTCGATGTGGTCCTTGATGGTTCAGGAGGAGCACAGGACCAGCTGCTTGGACAACACTTTCATTGATCGGACTTGTCTAGAAACACCATCATGAGTGAACACTGGGAAAGAGGAGAAGGAGAGGCAGCCGGAGAGGGGCCGAGAGAGGTAGAGGAAGAGGAGAGAGAGGACAGAATGTCCTGAGTTTTTCTGGTGAAGTGATAAGCCAGTCCCATGCAGATGGTCTGGGAGGGAACAGAAGTGGAGGAGACTGCAGCAGGATTGACCAGCTCCTGCAGATTGTGAAGAGTCCATCCGTGTTGTTAGAGGCTGCTGAGATGCAGGCTTGGATGTAGGCTCTTTTCTTGGACAGGACTGAGGGTATGTAGTGCCTTTGGAGCAGACGGCAGACCAGTTTGTCAGAGAATGCGCCTGATGCCCTCTACTTCCTCTCAGCCACCCTGCACTTGCATTTAAGGGTGGCGAGGTCAGAGTCATACCAAGAGTTGCACTTGGAGGTGTGCTTCAAATGGATCCTCATGACAGGGGCAAGGACATCAATAGTCTTAGAGATAGAGCGATGCAGGTTAGAGAGGGCTGTGTCACAGTGTGAGTCAGCAGCAGGCGTTTGAGAAGGAGGAGAGAAAGTGGCAGCAAAGGCCTCCACTGACACACATCATGGTTTGTTGACCGGATAACCGAGAAGGTTGGTGGCAGTCCGGGATTACAGAGAGCGTCAGGTTGCAGGAGAGAAGAAAGTGGTCAGTCCAAGAGAGAGGAGTGGTGAGAGGGTTAGAGAGGGGGATGTCTAAGGATATGAGAACCCCCAGGGTGTACCTGGCAGAGTGTGTCGGGCCAGAGGGTAAAATAGAAAGAGGGGGAGAGTCGCAGAGATTGCAAAAGACTCTATAGGAGGAGTCAGGAGCATCCAGGTGGATGTTGAGGTCTAGAAGGAGAAGTTGAGAGGTAGAGGCAAGGAGAGAGGAGGAGAGGTTGGCCCACGCAGAGAGGCAGAGTGTCACACATCGAGGTCTGAATGACCCGCGCGCCTCCTCATCACGCCAGGTGAAACAGACCACTTTCAAGGTACCGACCAAAGTCGTGAAGCTTCGCCACAATATCCGACGTTTCTCAGCCTCTTACTTCTCTCGTTGGCGGTTACCCTGGAGATTGGGCTCAACAACATCAAAGATATCGACAACCCAGCCTTTGCCTACAACTCCCAGGAAACCTACTTTTTGCGTGTAGTTCCGACTATTCGGAACGTGAGCTCTGACGGGCTTACGGCGCGCCGCCTCCTGGGTATATTAGGCACTGCAGCGGGAAGGACGCTGCTTCTGATTAAAGTTGCAACCGGCATCCGAAGTTTCGTCTTCTGTGCCTTCCCAATCGTTGCCTTTCCGTGTACCAATTCCTGCTTTTCCAATTACGGACTGCCTTGAGACTTCTCAATTCTTCTGCCTTCCTGTGAACCGGACCTTTGCCTGCTCTACGGTTTTGCTTGCTTCCTGATTCTGTACTGTCTTCTGCCTACCTGTGTACCGGACTTTTGCCTGTCCTACGGATTGCTTACTTCCTGATTCTGTACTGTCCTTAGCCCACCTGTGTATCAGATCTCGCTGCCTGTTTACTGGATTGCCTTCCGTTAAATTCTAACCGTACAGAAACTTCTGTCCTGATTTACCTACCACTGCCTTCAACTGGTTTTCCTCACCTTCCCAGCTGACTCCAAGTACTGGGTACTGTTTCCTTCTTCAATTCCAGTGTTCTTTTGTGGATTCCGACTCCATCCCGTTGTTTTGGATTTGCTCCCTCAAGTGTACGCAAGGACGCTTTGCTGATTGTACACAAAGACTCATTTCTGAAAGTGCACACAGGGACGCCTTGCTGAGAAGTGCACCTACCCGTATCTAGTGTGCCCCTCGTGCCGCCCGGGTATAGCATCCCTACTAACCTTCCTGTTTATTGTTTTGTACCTCCGTTGTTCTGACCTGGATTGATTAGGTTATTTCAATTCTTGTTCTGGTAAGACTTCCTTAACTTTTCTTTATTAATTCCTATCTGAATAATCAAAATAGAAGTTAATCTATTTTCTGTACTTACAGGGGAAATTACATTTCTGTTCCTTTTCAATTACAAGGGGAGTGGGTGACCCAGGTACTTTCTGCTTTTGAGAGGCTTTTTTCTTGTGGTGATCTTTGCTCTTCCCAAATATTTACCAATTGTCTTTTTCTTTTAGCTGGGTCCGTGGCGGTGTGTTCTCCCCGCTCTTTTGGGTGATCGGTCTCTCAGTCTGTAATTTAGTGCAGCTGAGAGTCATATCATCAAAAAGAGCTTATTTCCCTCAACAGAGAGGAGGCTCAGGTGGAGGCTCCATCTCGAGCTCTTCAAGCAACATCCAGTACAACCTTCCTGGTCACTTGCCGGGATCACTCGCCGGCCGGTGAGTAACAAAATCAGAAGCCATTGATGAGACGGACCCTCTGAACGCTTTGGTTCGCTTGGTGTTTGAACTCCGTACGGATATGACGGCAACGCATGATGCATTGCATCACAGGATTGACATTCTGCAGAGATTTCCAGCTTCTCAGACTTTGGGCATAGATTACAAGGGCTGCTACGGCTTCAGGTTCTGGCGCCCCTATGGCTGCCGCCTCCGAGTTTACTGCAAACCATGTGCTCATGGCTACACAGTTTCCGTTGCCCCCCCCGGAGCGTTTCACAGGTGATCCAAAACAATACCGTACCTTCATTAATCAGTGTAAACTACACTTTCTTTGCCGCCCAACTGCTTTCCCCAATTCCACGACAAAGGCAGCTTTCATTCTTTCACATCTGGCGGGGACGGCAGCTGCTTGGGCTAATCACAGCCTTGAACAGGGTCTTTGATACCCGCTACAAATCACAGGCCACAGACCTGGAATTTTTGAACCTACGCCAGGGCACTTCCTCTCTGTTTACCTACCTTACTCATTTCAACCAATTGGCGGCTGAAACAGATTGGCCCGAGGAGAAGAAGTCGGCAGTATTCTATAAAGGGCTGTCTGAGGAATTAAAAGACACCCTAGCTACTGTACCCGTGGTTCCTACTGTTTTTGGGGAGCTGTTGGATTTAGTTTTGCAGATAGACGCCAGAAGGTCCGAAAGGAAAGGGGAGCGTAAGCCACAAGCAAACAAGACAAAGTACTTAAGGAATACATCGACAAGGCCTTGATCACCGGGTTCATCAGACCATCTAAGTCTCCTGCAGCATCTCCCCTCTTTTTCGTCCATAACAAAAGAAGGCGATCTTCGCCCTTGAATTGATTACAGGGCCTTGAACGCTATAACTGTAAAGAATCAATACCCTCTTCCGCTGATATCTGTTCTTTTGGATCAGCTTGGTTCTTCGGCAGTTTTCACTAAACTGGAACTTCGAGGTGCATATAACCTTGTTCGAATACGAGAGGGGGATGAGTGGAAAACAGCCTTCAAGACCCGGTATGGACTGTTTGAGTACCTGGTGATGCCCTTTGGGCTATGTAATGCGCCTGCTACCTTCCAGGCATTCATGAATGATATTTTTCATGACTGTCTGGATCAATTTGTCATTGTCTACTTAGACAACATTTTGATATACTCTTCTTCAATGGAGGAACACATTGACCATGTTCGTTTCGTGCTTCAGAGACTACGAGACAATCATTTATTTGTTAAAGCTGAAAAATGCGTATTCAATTCTACTGAAGTAGAGTTCTTAGGGTACGATCTTACTAATCACGGAATTAGAATGAGCCGTTCTAAAGTCAGAGCTGTTCTTAAATTGCCTGTGCCTACTACTACCAAGGCCTTACAATCCTTTTTGGGTTTTTCAAACTTTTACAGACAATTCTTTCACTCGTTTTCATCCATCTCAGCTCCTTTGACAGCGTTGGCCAGCTCTAAACGGGCATTTCAATGGAGTCCCGAGGCGCAACAGTCCTTTGAAGCTCTGAAAGCCGCCTTCTCGACTGCTCCAGTACTGCAACATCCAAATCTGCTTTTACCATATCTAGTGGAGGCCGATGCCTCAGGTTCGCCATTGGAGCAGTACTATCCCAGCGTTGTCCCGATTCAGGTGAAATCCATCCTGTTGCTTTTCATTCACGGAAGTTGACTCAATATGAACAGAACTACCCTATCACGGAAAGAGAGTTGTTGGCCATCAAGGACGCTTTTTCTGAATGGAGATATAATTTGCTGGGTGCGCGTCATCCTGTCACAGTCTTTTCAGATCATCAGAGTCTTCTTGCGTTCAAGTCCATGAAATGTCTTACCGATAGACAGGCTCGCTGGCATCTCTTCTTTTCACAATTTAACTTCACCATTACTTATCGGCCAGCCCGATTCAATACCTGTGCTGACGCTTTGTCACGTTTGTCTTCCAATTCTGGTGGTAAAACTAACGACCACTCTCTCTTGCTACCTTGTAGAGTGGTCTGTGGGTGCACTCCTCAACCTCCACTACGCTCCATGATCTCTGAGTGGGTTTCCTCACATGCAAGGGAATGTGAGGCTCTCAACCTCGATATAGTGCAGGGTTTGCCTTACATCCAGGGCAGATTGTTTCTTCCTCCTGGTGATGCGCGTTTACATGCATTTGCTTGGTCTCATGATTCACTGATGGTGGCTCATCCGGGACAACAAATGACCCTTGACCCTTTGCGCCGTTGGGCTTGGGAGCCTTCTATGTCCATCAACGTCATTGATTATTTGGCCTCCTGTTCAGTATGTTCTCAGTCTAAAATCTCTTGGTCTAAACCTGTGGGTTTGTTGCAGCCTCTTCTAGTGCCACATAAACCATGGTATATGGTCTCTATGGATTTTATAGTCGATCTACCTTCTGTGGACGGTTTTGATACTATTTGGGTTGTCATTGATTATTTCACTAAAATGGCACTGTTCATTCCGTGTTCCGGGTTGCCTTCTGCATCTATATTGGCCTCCATGTTTCTAAAGCATGTTTTCCAATTCTTTGGGCTCCCTTCCATTGTGGTTTCGGACCGCGGCCCTCAGTTTACGTCCCGCTTCTGGAGGGCGTTGACATTGTTTCTTGGTGTTGATGACAGGTTCAGTTCTGCTTATCATCCGCAGACGGATGGGCAAACCGAAAGGGTCAATGCAACTCTTGAACAATACCTACGTTGTCTCTGTCTTCATTTCCAGTCATCCTGGTTGGCGATATTGCCACCCGCCGAATTGGCCTATAACAACTCGTGACATTCGGCTTCTGGTGTTTCTCCTTTCTTTGCTTTGTATGGCTACTATCATCAGTCTTTGCCCCTGGATCCTACACTTCCTATTGACAACCCGGCTGCACAAGCTTGTATTCGGGATCTCAAATCTGTTCGTAAATCTGTTCTGGCACATCTCCTCCATGCTCAGATTAAGGCTAAAATGTATGCGGATCAGCATAGGATTCCTGCTCCCAGTAATAAAGTGGGTGCAAAAGTTTGGTTGTCTACTTGCAACTTGAAGATCCCTGGAAAACGCTTGCTCCTTCCCAAGTTCGTGGGTCCGTATACCATCACTGAGGTGATTAGTCCGGCTGCTGTGCGGCTTTCTTTGCCTTCATCTTGGAAAGTGCATCCGGTTTTTCATGATTCCCTGGTCAAGCCTTGCACGCCTTCTACTCGTTTGCCTGCTCGTCCTCCCCCGATCAGGGTGGATGGCGATGTCGAATACGAGGTGGCGGATATCCTGGATTTCCAGCTGCGCAGGGGTCGTCCGTATTACCTTGTTGATTGGAAGGGATACGGCCCGGAGGATAGATCCTGGGAACCATTGGGGAACATCCGATCTCCTGTGCTTCTGCGCCGCTTTCATGCCCGCAAGGGGTTGGCGCTGCATTTGGGGGTGTATGCTGTCACACATCGGGGTCTGAATGACCCGCACGCCTCCTCATCACGCCAGGTGAAACAGACCACTTTCAAGGTACCAACCAAAGTCGTGACGCTTCGCCACAATATCCGACATTTCTCAGCCCCTTACTTTTCTCAGTGGCGGTTACCCTGGAGATTGGGCTCAACAACAGCAAAGATATCGACAACCCAGCCTTTGCCTACAACTCCCAGGAAACCTACTTTTTGCGTGTAGTTCCGACTATTCGGAACGTGAGCTCTGACGGGCTTACGGTGCTCCGCCTCCTGGGTATATTAGGCAAGGTAGCAGGAAGGACGCTGCTTCTGATTAAAGTTGCAACCGGCATCCGAAGTTTCGTCTTCTATGCCTTCCCAATCATTGCCTTCCCGTGTACCAATTCCTGCTTTTCCAATTACGGACTGCCTTGAGACTTCTCAATTCTTCTGCCTTCCTGTGTACCAGACCTTTGCCTGCTCTACGGTTTTGCTTGCATCCTGATTCTGTACTGTCTTCTGCCTACCAGTGTACCGGACTTTTGCCTGTCCTACGGATTGCTTACTTCCCGTTACTGTACTGTCCTTAGCCCGCCTGTGTATCAGATCTCGATGCCTGTTTACTGGATTGCCTTCCGTTAAATTCTTATCGTACAAAAACCTCTGTCCTGATTTACCTACCACCGCCTTCAACTGGTTTTCCTCACCTTCCCAACTGACTCCAAGTACTGGGTACTGTTTCCTTCTTCAATTCCAGTGTTCTTTTGTGGATTCCGACTCCATCCCGTTGTTTTGGATTTGCTCCCTCAAGTGTACGCAAGGACGCTTTGCTGATTTTACACAAAGACTCATTTCTGAAAGTGCAAACAGGGACTCCTTGCTGAGAAGTGCACCTACCCGTATCTAGTGCGCCCCTCGTGCCGCCCGGGTATAGCATCCCTACTAACCTTCCTGTTTATTGTTTTGTACCTCCGTTGTTCTAACCTGGATTGATTAGGTTATTTCAATTCTTGTTCTGGTAAGACTTCCTTAACTTTTCTTTATTAATTTGTATCTGAATAATCAAAATAGAAGTTAATCTCTTTTCTGTACTTACAGGGGAAATTCCATTTCTGTTCCTTTTCAATTACAAGGGGAGTGGGTGACCCAGGTACTTTCTGCTTTTGAGAGGCTTTTTTCTTGTGGTGATCTTTGCTCTTCCCAAATATTTACCAATTGTCTTTTTCTTTTAGCTGGGTCCATGGCGGTGTGTTCTCCCCGCTCTTTTGGGTGATCGGTCTCTCAGTCTGTAATTTAGAGCAGCTGAGAGTCATATCATCAAAAAGAGCTTATTTCCCTCAACAGAGAGGACACTCAGGTGGAGGCTCCATCTCGAGCTCTTCAAGCAACATCCAGTACAACCTTCCTGGTCGCTTGCCCGGATCACTCGCCGGCCGGTGAGTAACAAAATCAGAAGCCATGGATGAGACGGACCCTCTGAACGCTTTGGTTCGCTTGGTGTCTGAACTCCATACGGATATGACGTCAGCGCATGATGCATTGCATCACAGGATTGACAGTCTGCAGAGATTTCCAGCTTCTCAGACTCTGGGCAAAGATTCCTCCGGTGCAACGGCTTCAGGTTCTGGCGCCCCTACGGCTGCCGCCTCTGGGTTTTCCGCAAACCCTGTTCTCATGGCTACACAGTTTGCATTGGCCCCCCCGGAGAGTTTCACAGGTGATCCAAAACAATACCGTACCTTCATTAATCAGTGTAAACTACACTTTTTTTGCCACCCAACTGCTTTCCCCGATTCCACGACAAAGGCAGCTTTCATTCTTTCTCATCTGGGGGGGACGGCAGCTGCTTTTGCTAATCCTTTACTTGAATCTAACAGTTACGTTTTATACGACTGTGACACTCTTATCACAGCCATGAACAGGGTCTTTGATACCCGCTACAAATCACAGGCCACAGACCTGGAATTTTTGAACCTACGCCAGGGCAATTCCTCTCTGTTTACTTACCTTACTCGTTTCAACCAATTGGCGGCTGAAACAGATTTGCCCGAGGAGAAGAAGTCGGCAGTATTCTATAAAGGGCTGTCTGAGGAATTTAAAGACACCCTAGCTACTGTACCCATGGTTCCTACTGTTTTTGGGGAGCTGTTGGATGTAGTTTTGCAGATAGACGCCAGAAGGTCCGAAAGGAAAGGGGGGCGTAAGCCACAAGCAAACTTAACTCCCACCTTTGACCCTGTGCCAACACAATCTTCCGCTCCAGAGCCAATGCAAGTGGGGGCAGTACGGGGCCCTCTAACCCCTGCACAACGTGAGTATCGACGTTCTCACAATCTATGTATGTACTGCGGCTCGGCCGATCACCCGATGAAAGACTGTCCAAAGAAACCCAACAAGAAAGCGGGAAATGCCAAATCCCAGCGATAGACAGAGTCCCTACGCCGGGAATCTTATCATTGGACTCTCATGGTACTGCCTCTGCCCCTGTCACTTTGCCAGTAGTATTTACTGCAACTGATGACACTTCTTTTTCTTCTCTGGCTATCATCGATTCTGGGGCAAGAGGGAATTATATGGACTATGATTACGCCATCAATCACAAGGATCCAGTATTAGATAAGGCCCAACCAGAGGCGGTCCACGCAGTGGACGGCACTTCTCAGGTTTCTGGGTTGGTAACCCAAAACAACCCATACGGTTTCTCGTCCGTATGCAAACAGAAGACGGACATGTGGAGACTATCTCCTTTGATTTGATCAAAGCACCCCAGTTTCGGGTCATCCTGGGAGTTCCATGGTTACGCTATCACAACCCAGCCTTTGATTGGGCTCCAAAAACTGTCCAATTTCCTTCCCCGGTCTGCAATGAAAAATGTTTTCAGGACTCGAATGTGTGTCCGGTGTCTTCTTGTCAGGCATTGGCAGCCTCCAATGCATTTATCGGTGCTATTACTACTTCCAAGGAAGTTCATGTTCCCTCAGAATACAGTGATTTCCGGGATGTCTTTGACAAAGGGGGTGCAGATGTTCTGCCCCCTCACAGACCCTACAATTGCCCTATAGATTTAGTGCCAGGAGCTAAGATACCAGCAGGAAGGGTGTATTCGCTTACACTGCCCAAAGACAAAGTACTTAAGGAATACATCGAAAAGGCCTTGATCACCGGGTTCATCAGACCATCTAAGTCTCCTGCGGCATCTCCCCTCTTTTTTGTCCCTAAGAAAGAAGGCGATTTTCACCCTTGCATTGATTACAGGGCCTTGAACGCTATAACTGTAAAGAATCAATACCCTCTTCCGCTGATATCTGTTCTTTTGGATCAGCTTGGTTCTTCGGCAGTTTTCACTAAACTGGACCTTCGAGGTGCATATAACCGTGTTCGAATACGAGAGGGGGATGAGTGGAAAACAGCCTTCAAGACCCGGTATGGACTGTTTGAGTACCTGGTGATGCCCTTTGGGCTATGTAATGCGCCTGCTACCTTCCAGGCATTCATGAATGATATTTTTCATGACTGTCTGGATCAATTTGACATTGTCTACTTAGACGACATTTTGATATACTCTTCTTCAATGGAGGAACACATTGACCATGTTTGTTTCGTGCTTCAGAACTATGAGACAATCATTTATTTGTTAAAGCTGAAAAATGCGTATTCAATTCTACTGAAGTAGAGTTCTTAGGGTACGATCTTACTAATCACGGAATTAGAATGAGCCGTTCTAAAGTCAGAGCTGTTCTTGAATGGCCTGTGCCTACTACTACCAAGGCCTTACAATCCTTTTTGGGTTTTTCAAACTTTTACAGATGATTCTTTCACTCGTTTTCATCCATCTCAGCTCCTTTGACAGCGTTGACCAGCTCTAAACTTGCATTTCAATGGAGTCTGGAGGCGCAACAGTCCTTTGAAGCTCTGAAAGCCGCCTTTAGACTGCTCCAGTACTGCAACATCCAAATCTGCTTTTACCATATCTAGTGGAGGCCGATACCTCAGGTTCCGCCATTGGAGCAGTACTATCCCAGCGTTGTCCCGATTCAGGTGAAATCCATCCTGTTGCTTTTCATTCACGGAAGTTGACTCAATATGAACAGAACTACCCTATCACGGAAAGAGAGTTGTTGGCCATCAAGGACGCTTTTTCTGAATGGAGACATCATTTGCTGGGTGCGCGTCATCCTGTCACAGTCTTTTCAGATCATCAAAGTCTTCTTGCGTTCAAGTCCATGAAATGTCTTACCGCTAGACAGGCTCGCTGGCATCTCTTCTTTTCACAATTTAACTTCACCATTACTTATCGGCCAGCCCGATTCAAGACCTGTGCTGACGCTTTGTCACGTTTGTCTTCCAATTCAAGTGGTAAAACTAACGACCACTCTCTCTTGCTACCCTGTAGAGTGGTCTGTGGGTGCACTCCTCAACCTCCACTACGCTCCATGATCTCTGAGTGGGTTTCCTTACATGCAAGGGAGTGTGAGCCTCTCAACCTCGATATAGTGCAGGGTTTGCCTTACATCCAGGGCAGATTGTTTCTACCTCCTGGTGATGCGCGTTTTTGTCCACTTGCTTGGTCTCATGATTCGCTGATGGCGGCTCATCCGGGACAACAAAAGACCATTGACTCTTTGCGCCGTTGGGCTTGGTGGCCTTCTATGTCCAGTGACGTCAATGATTATTTGGCCTCCTGTTCAGTATGTTCTCAGTCTAAAATCTCTAGGTCTAAACCTGTGGGTTTGTTGCAGCCTCTTCAGTGCCACATAAACCATGGTATATGGTCTCTATGGATTTTATAGTCGATCTACCTTCTGTGGATGGTTTTGATACTATTTGGGTTGTCATCGATTATTCCACTAAAGTGGCACTGTTCATTGCGTGTTCCGGGTTGCCTTCTGCATCTATATTGGCCTCCATGTTTCTAAAGCATGTTTTCAGATTCTTTGGGCTCCCTTCCATTGTGGTTTCGGACCGCGGCCCTCAGTTTACGTCCCGCTTCTGGAGGGCATTGACATCGTCTCTTGGTGTTGATGACAGGTTCAGTTCTGCTTATCATCCGCAGACGGATGGGCAAACCGAAAGGGTCAATGCAACTCTTGAACAATACCTACGTTGTCTCTGTCTTCATTTCCAGTCATCCTGGTTGGCGATGTTGCCACCCTCCGAATTCGCCTATAACAACTCGCGACATTCGGCTTCTGGTGTTTCTCCTTTTTTTGCTTTGTATGGCTACTATCCTCAGTCTTTGCCCCTGGATCCTACACTTCCTATTGACAACCCGGCTGCACAAGCTTGTATTCGGGATCTCAAATCTGTTCGTGAATCTGTTCTGGCACATCTCCTCCATGCTCAGGTTAAGGCTAAAAAGTATGCGGATCAGCATAGGATTTCTGCTCCCAGTAATAAAGTGGGTGCAAAAGTTTTGTTGTCTAATTGCAACTTGAAGATCCCTGGAAAACGCTTGCTCCTTCCCAAGTATCTGTGGGTCCGTACGCCATCACTGAGGTGATTAGTCCGGTTGCTGTGCGGCTTTCTTTGCCTCCATCTTGGAAAGTGCATCTTTTTTTTCATGATTCGCTGGTTAAGCCTTGCCCGCCTTCTACTCGTTTGCCTGCTCATCTTCCCCCGATCAGGGTGGATGGCGATGTCGAATACGAGGTGGCGAATATCCTGGATTTCCAGCTGCGCAGGGATCGTCCGTACTACCTTGTTGATTGGAAGGGATACGGCCCGGAGGATAGATCCTGGGAACCATTGGGGAACATCCGATCTCCTGTGCTTCTGCGCTGCTTTCATGACCGCAAGGGGTTGGCGCTGCCTTTGGGGGTGGATGCTTTCACACATCGGGGTCTGAATGACCCGCGCACCTCCTCATCACGCCAGGTGAAACAGACCACTTTCAAGGTACCAACCAAAGTCGTGACGCTTCGCCACAATGTCCGACATTTCTCAGCCCCTTACTTCTCTCGGTGGCGGTTACCCTGGAGATTGGGCTCAACAACATCAAAGATATCGACAACCCAGCCTTTGCCTACAACTCCCAGGAAACCTACTTTTTGCGTGTAGTTCCGACTATTCGGAACGTGAGCTCTGACGGGCTTACGGCGCTCTGCCTCCTGGGTATATTAGGCATGGCAGCGGGAAGGACGCTGCTTCTGATTAAAGTTGCAACCGGCACCCGAAGTTTTGTCTTCTATGCCTTCCCAATCATTGCCTTCCCATGTACCAATTCCTGCTTTTCCAATTACGGACTGCCTTGAGACTTCTCAATTCTTCTGCCTTCCTGTGTACCAGACCTTTGCCTGCTCTACGGTTTTGCTTGCTTCCTGATTCTGTACTGTCTTCTGCCTACCAGTGTACCAGACTTTTGCCTGTCCTACGGATTGCTTACTTCCTGATTCTGTACTGTCCTTAGCCCGCCTGTGTATCAGATCTCGCTGCCTGTTTACTGGATTGCCTTCCGTTAAATTCTTACTGTACAGAAACTTCTGTCCTGATTTACCTACCAGCGCCTTCAACTGGTTTTACTCACCTTCCCATCTGACTCCAAGTACTGGGTACTGTTTCCTTCTTCAATTCCAGTGTTCTTTTGTGGATTCCGACTCCATCCCGTTGTTTTGGATTTGCCTCCTCAAGTGTACGCAAGGACACTTTGCTGATTTTACACAAAGACTCATTTCTGAAAGTGCACACAGGCACGCCTTGCTGAAAAGTGCACCTACCCATATCTAGTGCGCCCCTCGTGCCGCCCGGGTATAGCATCCCTACTAACCTTCCTGTTTATTGTTTTGTACCTCCGTTGTTCTAACCTTGATTGATTAGGTTATTTCAATTCTTGTTCTGGTAAGACTTCCTTAACTTTTCTTTATTAATTCATATCTGAATAATCAAAATAGAAGTTAATCTCTTTTCTGTACTTACAGGGGAAATTCCATTTCTGTTCCTTTTCAATTACAAGGGGAGTGGGTGACCCAGGTACTTTCTGCTTTTGAGAGGCTTTTTTCTTGTGGTGATCTTTGCTCTTCCCAAATATTTACCAATTGTCTTTTTCTTTTAGCTGGGTCCGTGGCGGTGTGTTCTCCCCGCTCTTTTGAGTGATCGGTCTCTCAGTCTGTAATTTAGTGCAGCTGAGAGTCATATCATCAAAAAGAGCTTATTTCCCTCAACAGAGAGGACGCTCAGGTGGAGGCTCCATCTCGAGCTCTTCAAGCAACATCCACTACAACCTTCCTGGTCGCTTGCCCGGATCACTCGCCGGCCGGTGAGTAACAAAATCAGAAGCCATGGATGAGACAGACCCTCTGAACGCTTTGGTTCGCTTGGTGTCTGAACTCCATAAGGATATGACGGCAGCGCATGATGCATTGCATCACAGGATTGACAGTCTGCAGAGATTTCCAGCTTCTCAGACTCTGGGCATAGATTCCTCCGGTGCTACGGCTTCAGGTTCTGGCGCCCCTACAGCTGCCGCCTCTGGGTTTTCCGCAAACCCTGTGCTCATGGCTACACAGTTTCCATTGGCCCCCCCGGAGCGTTTCACAGGTGATCCAAAACAATACCGTACCTTCATTAATAAGTGTAAACTACACTTTTTTTGCCGCCCAACTGCTTTCCCCAATTCCACGACAAAGGCGGCTTTCATTCTTTCTCATCTGGGGGGGGGGGGCGGCAGCTGCTTTTGCTAATCCTTTACTTGAATCTAACAGTTACGTTTCATACGACTGTGACACTCTTATCACAGCCATGAACAGGGTCTTTGATACCCGCTACAAATCACAGGCCACAGACCTGGAATTCTTGAACCTACATCAGGGCATTTCCTCTCTGTTTACCTACCTTACTCGTTTCAACCAATTGGCGGCTGAAACAGATTGGCCCGAGGAGAAGAAGTTGGCAGTATTCTATAAAGGGCTGTCTGAGGAATTAAAAGACACCCTAGCTACTGTACCCGTGGTTCCTACTGTTTTTGGGGAGCTGTTGGATTTAGTTTTGCAGATAGACGCTAGAAGGTCCGAAAGGAAAGGGGGGCGTAAGCCACAAGCAAACTTAACTCCCACCTTTGACCCTGTGCCAACACAATCTTCCGCTCCAGAGCCAATGCAAGTGGGGGTAGTACGTGGCCCTCTAACCCCTGCACAACGTGAGTATCGACATTCTCACAATCTATGTATGTACTGCGGCTCGGCTGATCACCCGCTGAAAGACTGTCCAAAGAAACCCAACAAGAAGGCGGGAAACGCCAAATCCCAGCGATAGACAGAGTCCCTACGCCGGGATTCTTAACATTGGACTCTCATGGTACTGCCTCCACCCCTGTCACTTTGCCAGTAGTATTTACTGCAACTGCTGACACTTCTTTTTCTTCTCTGGCTATCATCGATTCTGGGGCAACAGGCAATTATATTGACTATGATTACGCCATCAATCACAAGGTTCCGGTATTAGATAAGGCCCAACCAGAGGCGGTCCACGCAGTGGACGGCACTTCTCTGGTTTCTGGGTTGGTAACCCAAAACACGTCTCTCGTCCGTATGCAAACAGAAGACGGACATGTGGACACTATCTCCTTTGATTTGATCAAAGCACCCCAGTTTCGGGTCATCCTGGGAGTTCCATGGTTACGCTATCACAACCCGGCCATTGATTGGGCTGCAAAAACTGTCCAATTTCCTGCCCCGGTCTGCAATGAAAAATGTTTTCAGGACTCGAATGTGTGTCCGGTGTCTTCTTGTCAGGCATTGGCAGCCTCCAATGCATTTATTGGTGCTATTACTACTGCCAAGGAGGTTCATGTTCCCTCAGAATACAGTGATTTCCGGGATGTCTTTGACAAAGGGGGTGCAGATGTTCTGCCCCCTCACAGACCCTACAATTGCCCTATAGATTTAGTGCCAGGAGCTAAGATACCAGCAGGAAGGGTGTATTCGCTTACACTGCCTAAAGACAAAGTACTTAAGGAATACATCGACAAGGCCTTGATCACCGGGTTCATCAGACCATCTAAGTCTCCTGCAGCATCTCCCCTCTTTTTTGTCCCTAAGAAAGAAGGCGATCTTTGCCCTTGCATTGATTACAGGGCCTTGAACGCTATAACTGTAAAGAATCAATACCCTCTTCCGCTGATATCTGTTCTTTTGGATCAGCTTGGTTCTTCGTCAGTTTTCACTAAACTGGACCTTCCAGGTGCATATAACCGTGTTCGAATACTAGGGGGGGGATGAGTGGAAAACAGCCTTCAAGACCCATACCGGTATCTACTGTTTGAGTACCTGGTGATGCCCTTTGGGCTATGTAATGCGCCTTCTGCCTTCCAGGCATTCATGAGTGATATTTTTCATGACTGTCTGGATCAATTTGTCATTGTCTACTTAGACGACATTTTGATATACTCTTCTTCAATGGAGGAACACATTGACCATGTTTGTTTCGTGCTTCAGAAACTACGAGACAATCATTTATTTGTTAAAGCTGAAAAATGCGTATTCAATTCTACTGAAGTAGAGTTCTTAGGGTACGATCTTACTAATCACGGAATTAGAATGAGCCGTTCTAAAGTCAGAGCTGTTCTTGAATGGCCTGTGCCTACTACTACCAAGGCCTTACAATCCTTTTTGGGTTTTTCAAACTTTTACAGACAATTCTTTCACTTGTTTTCATCCATCTCAGCTCCTTTGACAGCGTTGACCAGCTCTAAACAGGCATTTCAATGGAGTCCGGAGGCGCAACAGTCCTTTGAAGCTCTGAAAGCCGCCTTCTCAACTGCTCCAGTACTGCAACATCCAAATCCGCTTTCACCATATCTAGTGGAGGCCGATGCCTCAGGTTCCGACATTGGAGCAGTACTATCCCAGCGTTGTCCCGATTCAGGTGAAATCCATCCTGTTGCTTTTCATTCACGGAAGTTGACTCAATATGAACAGAACTACCCTATCACAGAAAGAGAGTTGTTGGCCATCAAGGACGCTTTTTCTGAATGGAGACATCGGAGTCTTTTTGCGTTCAAGTCCAGGTAATGTCTTACTGCTAGACAGGCTTGCTGGCATCTCTTCTTTTCACAATTTAACTTCACCATTACTTATCGGCCAGCCCGATTCAATACCTGTGCTGACGCTTTGTCACGTTTGTCTTCCAATTCAGGTGGTAAAACTAACGACCACTCTCTCTTGCTACCCTGTAGAGTGGTCTGTGGGTGCACTCCTCAACCTCCACTACGCTCCATGATCTCTGAGTGGGTTTCCTCACATGCAAGGGAGTGTGAGGCTCTCAACCTCGATATAGTGCAGGGTTTGCCTTACATCCAGGGCAGATTGTTTCTACCTCCTGGTGATGCGCGTTTACGTGCACTTGCTTGGTCTCATGATTCGCTGATGGCGGCTCATCCGGGACAACAAAAGACCCTTGACCCTTTGCGCCGTTGGGCTTGGTGGCCTTCTATGTCCAGCGACGTCATTGATTATTTGGCCTCCTGTTCAGTATGTTCTCAGTCTAAAATCTCAAGGTCTAAATCTGTGGGTTTGTTGCAGCCTCTTCCAGTGCCACATAAACCATGGTGTATGGTCTCTATGGATTTTATAGTCGATCTACCTTCTGTGGATGGTTTTGATACTATTTGGGTTGTCATCGATTATTTCTCTAAAATGGCACTGTTCATTCCGTGTTCCGGGTTGCCTTCTGCATCTATATTGGCCTCCATGTTTCTAAAGCATGTTTTCCAATTCTTTGGGCTCCCTTCCATAGTGGTTTTGGACCGTGGCCCTCAGTTTACATCCCGCTTCTGGAGGGCGTTGACATTGTCTCTTGGTGTTCATGACATGTTCAGTTCTGCTTATCATCCGCAGACGGATGGGCAAACCGAAAGGGTCAATGCAACTCTTGAACAATACCTACGTTGTCTCTGTCTTCATTTCCAGTCATCCTGGTTGGCGATTGTGCCACCCCCCAAATTCGCCTATAACAACTCGCAACAGTCGGCTTCTGGTGTTTCTCCCTTCTTTGCTTTGTATGGCTATTATCCTCAGTCTTTGCCCCTAGATCCTACACTTCCTATTGACAACCCGGCTGCACAAGCTTGTATTCAGATCTCAAATCTGTTTGTAAATCTCTTCTGGCACATCTCCTCTACGCTCAGGTTAAGGCTAAAAAGTATGCGGATCAGCATAGGATTCCTGCTCCCAGTTATAAAGTGGGTGCAAAAGTTTGGTTGTCTACTCGCAACTTGAAGATCCCTGGAAAACGCTTGCTCCTTCCCAAGTTCGTGGGTCCGTATGCCATCACTGAGGTGATTAGTCTGGTTGCTGTGCGGCTTTCTTTGCCTTCATCTTGGAAAGTGCATCCGGTGTTTCATGTTTCCGTGGTCAAGCCTTGCCCGCCTTCTACTCGTTTGCCTGCTCGTCCTCCCCCGATCAGGGTGGATGGCGATGTCGAATACGAGGTGGCGGATATCCTGGATTTCCAGCTGCGCAGGGGTCGTCCGTACTATCTTGTTGATTGGAAGGGATACGGCCCGGAGGATAGATCCTGGGAACCATTGGGGAACATCCGATCTCCTGTGTTTCTGCGCCGCTTTCATGCCCGCAAGGGTTTGGCGCTGCCTTTGGGGGTGGATGCTGTCACACATCGGGGTCTGAATGACCCGCGCGCCTCCTCATCACGCCAGGTGAAACAGACCACTTTCAAGGTTCCGACCAAAGTTGTGACGCTTCCCCACAATATCTAACGTTTCTCAGCCCCTTACTTCTCTGGTGGCGGTTACCCTGGAGATTGGGCTCAACAACATGAAAGATATCAACAACCCAGCCTTTGCCTACAACTCCCAGGAAACCTACTTTTTGCGTGTAGTTTCGACTATTCGGAATGTGACCTCTGACGGGCTTACAGCGCTCCGTCTCCTGGGTATATTAGGCACTGCAGCGGGAAGGACGCTGCTTCTGATTAAAGTTGCAACCGGCATCCAAAGTTTCGTCTTCTGTGCCTTCCCAATCATTGCCTTCCCGTGTACCAATTCCTGCTTTTCCAATTACGGACTTCCTTGAGACTTCTCAATTCTTCTGCCTTCCTGTGTAACGGACCTTTGCCTGCTCTACGGTTTTGCTTGCTTCCTGATTCTGTAATGTCTTCTGCCTACCTGTGTACCAGACTTTTGCCTGTCCTACAGATTGCTTACTTCCTGACTCTGTACTGTCCTTAGCCCGCCTGTGTATCAGATCTCGCTGCCTGTTTACTGGATTGCCTTCCGTTAAATTCTTACCGTACAGAAACCTCTCTCCTGATTTACCTACCACCACCTTCAACTGGTTTTCCTCACCTTCCCAACTGACTCCAAGTACTGGGTACTGTTTCCTTCTTCAATTCCAGTGTTCTTTTGTGGATTCCGACTCCATCCCGTTGTTTTGGATTTCCTCCCTCAAGTGTACGCAAGGACGCTTTGCTGATTGTACACAAAGACTCATTTCTGAAAGTGCACACAGGGACGCCTTGCTGAGAAGTGCAGATACCCCTATCTAGTGCGCCCCTCGTGCCGCCCGGGTATAGCATCCCTACTAACCTTCCTGTTTATTGTTTTGTACCTCCGTTGTTCTAACCTGGATTGATTCGGTTATTTCAATTCTTGTTCTGGTAAGACTTCCTTAACTTTTCTTTATTAATTCCTATCTGAATAATCAAAATAGAAGTTAATCTATTTTCTGTACTTACAGGGGAAATTACATTTCTGTTCCTTTTCAATTACAAGGGGAGTGGGTAACCCAGGTACTTTCTGCTTTTGAGAGGCTTTTTTCTTGTGGTGATCTTTGCTCTTCCCAAATATTTACCAATTGTCTTTTTCTTTTAGCTGGGTCCGTGGCGGTGTGTTCTCCCCGCTCTTTTGGGTGATCGGTCTCTCAGTCTGTAATTTAGTGCAGCTGAGAGTCATATCATCAAAAAGAGCTTATTTCCCTCAACAGAGAGGAGGCTCAGGTGGAGGCTCCATCTCGAGCTCTTCAAGCAACATCCAGTACAACCTTTCTGGTCGCTTGCCCGGATCACTCGCCGGCCGGTGAGTAACACAGAGGGCAACCTGGCTAGGTGGCCTGTAGGTGGTGGCCACAGTAAGAGAGAGGCCAGGAAAGATTGAGAGCCTGCAGACCAGCCATTCAAAGGAGGAGTAGGCCTGTGAAGGAATGACAGAGGCAGGCATCCACTCCAGGAAGTTCAGGGTTACTCCACCACCTGCACAGTTAACTCTGGGTTCGGAGAAGATCATGTAGCCATCAGGGTGTAGCGTGTCAAAGCTTGTGACAGAGCTGGTTGAGAACCAAGTCTCAGTGAGACCGAGGACATACAGATCAAGTTCTTTGAAGAGTCAGCAAATGTCCAAGGAGAGTTTGATAGCAAAGCGAGAGTTTAGAGTAGCAATGTGGAGCAGATTGCCACATTTGAAAGACTTCCATGGAGGGAGGCATGATGTATGTCCTGCAGAGGTGGCAGAGGGGCCAGAGAGTGGGCAGAGGAGGAAGATGGAGATGGCAGAGTAGATAGAGAGAATGAGGTGGGTGCCAGAGAGGTGGCGGAAGATGGAGGTGGCGGAGGAGCCAGAGGGGTGTAGGTAAGAGTAGCAGGAGAAGGAAGGAAGTTGATAAAATGCAGGAAATGCCTATCGAAAAGGAGGAGATTTGGCTAAGGGCTCTGGACCAAGACGGTGCCATTCAGATAGACACTAATGATGGTCTTTGAGGGGTGGAAGGGAGTCAGGAGGGCCTCCCATCATTAATGGAGAGGAGGAAAAAGGGGAGAGAACAGAGACCATATGAGGGGTCCACAGGCCTGGGGAGGGAATGACAAAGAGGATGTTGGTAAGGGTTTGTCTGGAGGAAGCACTAATGTAGGTATCAGCGATAGGGAGTCCGGGGTTGGTAGCCAGGATGTGCCTCTTGAACTTCTTCCTTCCAGACTTAGTGAGAGGGATAGGATAGGAGCTATAGTAGCATTTGGAAAATGATTGGCAAAACAGCGAGCACTATAGAGGGTGCGAAGGAGGTGGAGGCTGGAGAAGGCTCCTGAGGGAAGAGAGGGAGACACACATCCCTGTGGCACACAACTTGGGACGCGCAGAGGGGGTCACAGGGTCACAACAAAGGAAGACAGAGGAGATGAACAAGTAACACATACCAGTGAATGGCACGCCTTGCAGGGGGGACCTAAGGTGGGATGGAGCATAAAGAGACTGAATAACAGTGACACAGTAACCAGAATGCAAACACCCAGATTCAACTCTCCTAGAAGGGGGGAAAGGCAAAGTTTTAAAACAATTATACAGAATTAGGGCTACTCTGTAGCCACAGTGGTCTGCCCCGGGGGGGGGTAACGTACCAGTGGGGGGCAAGGTCTATAATCTCAACAAAACAGAGGTGCTGGTATGTTTAGGGGTTAGCCAGTGTGAAGTGTAAATGAATTAGAAATATTGCACCTGGTCTCAACCCACATAACCTTAATGGTTATCAATTTGCATGCAAAAATATATATTAGAACACTCCTAGAGAATTAAACAGATATTTACAGAGATTGATGTAAACAAGGAAAGAAATATTTAATATCATAAAAAATTAAGTACATATAGTAAAAACCAACGTGGAAAAACATGTGTAATCAAGAAAACGAACATTCATTTCCCATTTATCAATTGGGTATGAGAGCTTTGAAACAATCTAAGAAAATTGAAATTGGTACATCAAGGAAAGAACATAAATGAAAAGCAATTACAATATTGACAAAAAGCTAGTTATGTATCACTGGAATACTGGTTGAATCACAGAAAAACACAGAAGTACAAAGTAATAAGTACAATTAAACCTCTATGCAGTGTAATAGAACATATTAAGAAATTGAGAGTGGTATTCCTTAGTAATTAGAATCAATTCCCGAAGTTAAAGATATTATGTGACGGGATAGGGTCAAAGCACAATGCAAAACACCCATTTTAATCTTTCATAGAAGGGGGAAAAAGGCTAAGGTTTCAAACACAGCACAATGCAAAATACCCAGATTCAACTTACCTGGGAAGTTACAGCAGGATGATGGCTGCAGGCTAACACTGAGGACACCGCTGGACCTGAAAACACTGGAGCTGCCCTTAGCCTCAGGTCCTTCGCAGATGGGGGCTGTCATGGCAGGGGCTGCCTCGGGTGGCCACTAAAAAAGGGCCAGGCAGCCAATAAGAGTGAAGGGGAGGGCAGGACTACACAAAGGAACACAACAAGAACAGGGGAGTGGGAGCGGGGACACACACGCTGCAGCATGTTAAAATTACCTTTTGTTTTAAGTTTTCCTTATGGTTAATGTTAATGTTAAAGTATATTTATACCATGCACTATCACCACTGTAGTGGTCCCCTGGCGCTCTGGTGGCTCTGGAAGAAAGGAGGGTAGGTTGGGGCACATTAGTAGGACAAAGTTTGGAGAAAGAGCAAGGGAGCTGTGGTGTGCTGTTGGCAGATTCAGTTCGGTTAACACAGTTTGCAGAGCTTTTTGGTGTGGTATCCAGTTGATGTCCGTCATGTGCTCTTTGTGTAAGGCTCTGTGTGGTTTGTTTTTTGTTGCAGTGTAGTGATGTGTGTGTGGGTTGCTGTGGTTTCAGAGGTATGGTTGTGTTTAGTTAGGGTTTGAGAGGTATATGAAGAGGGGTGAGGTTTTAGTAGGGTTGGTTATTAGTATTGTTGTTTGAAGAGACGCACACTCATTTTGTGTCTTTTAAGGTTTAGATGAATTTCTTCCTTAAAGTGATCTTGTTTCAGCATGACGCAAGGCTGTCCCTCACCTCTCTGTCCATATGTTAATTTAGTCAGTCTCTACAATTCTATCTTTGTTGTTATTCAGGCTAGCCCTTACATCCCAGTCTGTTGCTGATGCAAACTGGTCCCTGTGGAACTTATCTAGTTGTGGCCCATACCCATAGCTCTATCTGTGTGCAATGTGGTTCAGTTCAGTTGTTACCACCATGTCCAGATTGATGCAAGGGAATCACCATACCTATGTCTCATTTGATTTTTGTTGTGTGTGTGTCGGGTTAGTCGTTTCAGATGTAAGTCCACCTCCAAGGATTCTGCTAGGGTTTCATGTATGTCAGTCTAGTGCATTTCATCTTCTACTTACTAGTTTGGGTGTGGGTTTCTTAGTGCACTGTTTGTGGTCTTGTTTTGGTTGGTGTGTTTGTTTATATGAAGGGGTTGGTTTTGAAGATGGTTGTCTTGTAAGTGTGAGGTAATTGTTGAATAGTGTGTATGCAAAGGTGCGTTGGGTTGGCGGTTTCTACATGAGGTTATCTTGTCATGTCTGTCAGGGGGATGGCGGTAGTGGGTTGGTTTGATATTTATGCCTGTTGTTTGTGTCATCCTTGTTAGCTATTGTTCTGTCCTGATTGGATTGTTGCTCATGTTCGGTTCAGCCTTGCATTGTCTCTTTAGTTCTTGCAGGTGGTCCCCTTCTCTTTTGGTTCTCTGTGTTATCTGTACCGTCATGGGTTTTTGTCAACTGGCTCTCTTTGCATTTTCGGTTTTATTGTTGCAGTTGTTTCTGTCTGGTTCCGAGGTCTTGAAGAGCCATTTTTTATAGCAGGTTTCTAAATTTTAGGTGGTCTTTTGTGTTTCTTATTTCTGTCGGTAGGTTGTTCCAGGTTTTTGCCATCAGGTGGGGGAAAGAGGAGCCCCAAAGTGTTTTCCTTGCATATGGCTTTGGTTCCAGGTGGATTTCATTGCTTGATCTAAGGAGTCTTGTCACCTTGTGGATGGTTATTTTCTTTTGTAGGAATTCTGCTCCCTGGCCGCTGATTGCTGATGGTGCCTCAGAGCACCAAGCCTCACCCCAATGGGAATGAGGAGGTGACTATTCCACCCCGGGGCAAGGCCCTGTTCAAGATCGGCTTAAAATTGGAGTTGTGAAAAGATACTTTTGGGGCAATTGCCCTGAAATCTGGACTGACACAGACTCCAGACGTGGAAGCTGGCGTTATCGATGAAGACTACTGAGGAGAAGTGAATGTGGTCTTCTTCAACCTGGAGAACCTCGCCTGAATTATCCATCCCAGCCAAGTGATAGCTCAGTTAATATCTCAGAAGATACTTACACCAGAGATCAAGGAACTGGGAACTCTGGATGAGATGGAACAAGGTGATGCCGCTTTGGAGAGATGTCAAGGCAGAAGGAGAAGTACAACCCATGGAAACCCCAGGCTGTGCTTCAGTGGAATTCACAAAAGTGCAGATGAGGTATCCTCTTCTCGAACAAGCTCATTCGAACTTAGTGCCAGAAGCAGAAAGCTGAACCCTAAAGACACAACATTTTATTGACAGAAGGGGATGTCTATGCCGAGTTGATGTCAATCCAAATGAGAGAAGGAACCAACTTCTACTAACTGTTGGTACCAAGGTACCAAAATAATTCTGGAAGGCCATACTAGAAATTGCTTAGTCCATACTGTTGGTATCCTGGAGCATTTCAACCGGCTTCTCTCTATTTGATTTGGAGTATGACCAGAACCCCATTGATGTACTGGATATCTTTCAGGAGGAGTGGGAAGGACCAGGCATCTGTCAGACCACCAATCATCCAATGTTGCACATCTCTGACAAATGCGTGGAGAAGGTAAGGATTCTGGTAAGAATCCACCTTTAAGATGCCGATGCTCGACAGGATGTATTATAAATATGTGAAGCTACGGACCTTCCAGGCTGGGGTCAAAGTGATGGTCCTACTTCCCACCACTGAAAACAAACTATTGGCCAGATGGTATTGACCATATGTTGTTGTAGAAGTCATAGCTTGACTCACCTACGATGCATCACGCCAATCAACAGAAACCATCCCATTTGTACAGTGTGAGCACTCTAAAAGCACAGAGGGAGATTAGTTATCCCCAACTCCTGGTCCTATATGTTTCAGTTTCATAACAATTTATTTAGACACAAGTCATAAAGCATACATATATTAAACCATTCATTAATACAGTCAGGAAAAAAAGGCTTCACATGATGAGTTAAGATCCATAAAATATAAAAAGTTAAATAAAATATTGTCCTAACAACTAGAAATCCATCAGTACCTTCTTTATTGTTACTCTCCATGCTCACACAAGTTATTTTCCAGTTGCATGCACTGCTAACAAATCACTAGAATTGAAGCAAATTACCGTAGCCTCACTTATCGTCTGGCAGCCTCAAGCTAAAAACAGTGGCTTTAGATATTGTTTCCTCAATGGCAGGTTGGCTGGACATGTCACTGAGAAATGACCTCTGTCCTCGTTCATGCGGTTACACAACGGGCAAGCAGCTGATACATTACCATTCAACTTATGTCTTGCTACAGGTAAAATACCAAATGGCAGCTTGATGAATAAAGACCTTTCATATTTTGGGTTGCATAATCAAGGTAATCCTCATATCCCTTGTTTACCTTAATACTACAATAACGGGACAGGGCCGTTGACCCAGCAATCTTATGGGAATTATCACGCTGGGTCTTTTCCAAGGATCGAATCTTTATCACAGTCTTTGAGAGATTGGAAATTATACTTGGAGGGGTCCAATACTCTGCGTGTCCCAAATCACCCAGCGTTTTCTGAACATGAACAACCCACGATAGGTAGGAGCCCCATGCCTGTGCGATTACGTCCATCAATGCTTCTCTGTACCTATGCAGGCATTTGTTCAACCACACAGTATCTAGTAGTACACCAGGCAAAGCTGGCAGATGGACTCAATAATAATAATAATAATAATAATAATAATAATAATAATAATAATAATAAAAATACCCTCAATACCCTGCATGCCTGTTTCTAGTAACAAAGGTAAGTTAGGGGTGGAAGATGGTAGACCCAGGATGTTCTTGAGGTATTTATTTTCCACATTTCCCAAGGAGGGGGTCCTCACGTGTACCCCAGCTCGGCCTGATAAATTGCAGCCTGTCTCGCCTGGGCTTTGTAATCCTCAAGCAAGACAAGAACTGCACCATTGCCATGTTTAGTAGTGAACCTGGCATGGGCACCACTATACCTACCCACTGTGACCCTTGCTTTATCCAGCTGCATTTTCCAACTACAGGACCCCACTACCCTTATCCCTAGATAATGGTAAGAATGAACCTGTTTGATTGCTCCTTCATCTAGGACCAGTGAGAGACCTCTAGGTTTCCTACTTTTGTTGGTACAAAATATCATAGATTTCATCTTGGTTACATTAAGTGGCAAACCATTTTTCTTGCAGAATCATTGAATATCCCTAATTGTTTGTGGATGCCAGTAGGTGTTAGTGACCACTTTGTCGGCAACCAAAATGGACGTAACCTTGTCTCCGGCTAACGTGTGGGCATCTACCTGTGAGGCTAGTAGTTTCTCTTTGATTACACCGTTAATAAAGATACAAAATAACTCCCGGTGAACCCAATTTTTGATTTTTACAGATCTCGTGGTGTTACCATCTATTCCCCAGAGGACCACTGCAGAATTCTAAGAGTATACATACATTTTGGATGGCAGTTAAGAGGTTTTCTGGAATGTTGAGCCCCCCGAGGACCTCCCACATGTGGCACGCAGGTACTGTGTCAAAAGCTGTGTGCAGGTCTATGTAAATCACGTAGATACAAATTTTCCTGACCACAGAGTATTTCTCACGCACAAACCGCGACCTCAGACTTCGATCGAATGTACTCAATCACCCACAAAATCGGGGTTGACGGTGGTTGATAATTTGACTGTCATTTCTCCATGATTCGAGATGGAAGATAGAGTAATATTGCCAGTGCATACATTTCCCCCTCATAATCCAGAAGCGAAATTGGTCTATAGTTACTGGGCTAGTTTCTTGGTGTTTTTTATTGGATAGGGACTATCTCTGTACAAACCCATGATGCAGGCACAATGTTATACTCAGGAACTGCATTAAATGATTGGGTTAGGTATGGGATCCAGATAGCTGCCTCGCTGGCATATAAATCGATGGGGACCCTATCTGGACTTTGGGTTTTCCCCACTTTTTGACTAAATAGGGCTCTGGCTACTTCTTCGCAAATGAATACAAGCGGAGGGGTTTCAATCCCTTCTGCCCTCAAGTCCTGATCCCAGTCCAGGGGCTTGTTATGAGACTTTTCTTCTCTGCAGAGTCCAATAAAATGCTTGTCCCAGATGTACTCCGGGATACAGCCCTGCAACGAGTTAGACCCTGTTTCGTGCCCTGCCCCCATTAAACTCTAAAAGCCCCTTGAATCGCCTTAATGTATTGTGTTGAAAGAGGCACCCCGGGTATCTTTGCACCAATCCTTATTTTTATTCTTTAATAGCTTGTGGTACTCCGTTCTGGCCACCCATAGCCCAGGAATATTTACTGGGACTCGGGTCCTAACTTTGTTGACCAACCTACCCTTAGCTTGTCTGCATACCTCATCATAGCACTTTGTTGAGGTCTCAGTCAGTTTAGACACTGTTGTCAATGGTTCAGAGAACTTGAGCCCCAATTTCCCCATCAGTCTCTCATGTAGATTGACTAAGGTAGCAAAGTCTAAGGGGTTTGCATTAGAAAACTCACCCAAAAGGGGGAGGATTTCATGGTATACCATGTGCAAGATTGTGTCCAGGTCAAGCTTCCCCCACCTGATTTTGCGTATGGTTCTACCTGACAACAATCCCCATAAGATTCCTCTACCAATCGAAGTTCATGGGGTCACCATGCCACCATGCCAATGGGTCTTTCCACATAAAGTCATGAAGAAGTAGCCAGATTACTAGGGGGGTACCCAGATGTCTTCTCTATGAAACTAGGAAAAGTGAAGGTGGTGGTTCACAAAATCCAGATGCCCCCAAAAAGGTTATATGATTGAAACCCTATTGGCTGTCTGAGGCCAGAAAGCAAATCATTAAAAAAAAACGAAAGAAAATTCTGGACCTCAGCATAATTGAGAGATCCATACCAAATGGTTCTTGCAAGTAGCCCTCGTCCTCAAGCCATATAACAGTGGAGTTCCTGCATTGACTTCTGGCAACTCAACGAGTTATTGAAGTTTGATGCTTTCACAATGCCCTAAATCGAGTTGGTGGAGACGCTGTTAAGGACAACATTCATGTCCATGCTAGACCTGACCAGAGGCTACTGGCAGAAGGCCCTAGAGGAAGTAGCCAAACCTAAAACTACCTTATAACTCCAGAAGGCCTCTTCCAGTTCACAATACTTCCATTTGACCTTCACAGGCTACTTGCTTACTTCCAGATGCTAAGAAATAAAGTGTTATCCCCTTGTCAGGCAGTTGCAGAGTGTACATCAACGACATTGTAATGTACAGTCAACACCTGGGAAGACCACATTAGGCAATTAACGGCTTTAAGTGACCAGTTGTGGACAGAGGCTTAGGCAGGGTAGGGCATGAGCGGGCAAGGCCCACCAAAAATCTGTTTAGATGTTAATGTCACTGTGGTGGGCCCAACTAAATTAGTGTCAGGATCCACTTGTTAGACAATCCTGACTACGAAGCCACACCTCCCCGCCAATCCAACCAAACATCACCTTGCAAGGACATTCGTAATATACCTGAAGTTCCAGGTAGGAAATGGCCAAGTAGTACCATAACAAGCCACTGGAGGCAGTACTGAAGACGCCAACACTGATTACCAAAAGGGAAGTCAAAGCATTTCTAGGCCTCTTGGGCTACTACTGAGGTTTAATCCTAATTATTCAGAGAAAGCCAGACCCCTAATTTATAAACTAACCAAAGCTCATCCCAGCATCATCTGATGGGACGAATGAGCCCAAAAAACCTTTGAAAGCCTAGTCTTTTTCTATTCCTTACAGAAAACTACATATCCCAGCATCCCCCACATATAATCACCATCTGAACGAAAGCCTCCCGAATGACTGGAAACCTGTGAACTGTAACTGGCAAGGTATTGATGAGATGCCACTGCATGAACAAGAGGTGTAGTTAACAAAGGAGGACTGCAAATACACTCAATACTTCAAAAACATTTCATTTACCTGGGGAAGAGCCAGATAACGACTCCACAGTCAAATGAGCAGACTGATAGATCTACAATGCCCTCACACGAACTGGCACTTAAGCTCCATAACTCATCACTGCTGAGCTACCATTGAAAAAACCTGGTGGGTCCACAGACTTAAAGAGGCAGCAATTAGGCCCCATGTTATGAGTGTTGATGTTTGTACGCCCTCTCAGGAGGGAAGAATGGGAAAGGATTGGCTTGCGGAACCAGTGGGGAAAGACAGCCAATGGGAAGAAGAAGAGCAGTATAAGGGAGGCCCTGGGGGGAACGCGAAGCGTTTCCCCCCGGGGAAGTTTTTGGCGCTGCACACGGCCAGCGAGTGGCCGTGGGGGGCAGAGCGCCCCTCTGGGGTATTTAAGGGGCCAGGGAAGGTTCGGGAGGCAGGCGACGGTTGAACTTGGCGATTGTGAAGTCCTGTCACCTGCTCCCGAGCCTTCACTGTAGCTGGGCCTAGGGTCGAGTGAGGCGGTGAGGTAGGGGCTAGCCTGGGTTTAGTGCCGGGTGGTCAGGTATAGCAGGGTAGTGTGGAGGTGTGACGGCGGCGTTAGTATAAAAAAAAAATAATAATTTTGTGTCTGCGAACTCTGCATATTTGGGGGTATCGTAAATAAGTTACCCCCCCCTCTGTTACCGGAGCCACCGTCTGTGGGTTTTTTATCCGGGCGGGCGGGTTTTGCCAGCTGGGGCCGCGGTTTTCTTTTCTCGGGTTTTGGGCTGCCTGGGAGGGAGCCGGAGCGCTGCAGGGAGTGGGGGAAGAGGTACATCCCTCATTGGGCGGGTGGAGGGGGGGCCCGGTGGGTTTTAGGCACCCGGTGCCGGCCCTGCTTCGCCCGGGGCATGTGGGTGCAGTGGTGCGCCTGGGGGGGCCATTGTCAGAGCCCGTGTGTTTCGGGCTCTCCAGGTCCTTGCGCGCGGTGACAGCCTTCGGGCTTAAGGGGGCAGAGCGGTCCTCTTAAAGGGACCGCTCTTTTTCTTGTAAGTGGCTGCAGGGCACTGCGGTGTGGCGGGTGGGCCACCAGGGGGTGGGCTGTTGAGGAGAGAATTGCACGGGGGTGCCCAGGTATATAAACAAAAAAAAAAAAAACAGGAGAGAAAGGAAAGGGTTTTTTTTAGGGGTTCCCAGCATCAGTGATGGGTGGGGGGGCCCTGTGTGGGTTTATTAGTAGCTCGGCAAGAGAGCTAGTAGGAGGGGTTCTCTCTAGGACTGGGGGTGTTGGCGAGGTGGGGGGCTTCCCATAAAAAATAAAAAAAAATAAAAAATGTATTGAGATAATAAGGTTGTGTTTGGAGCGGGGGTTATTTAACTCCTTTTGTATTTAGTGGTTAGAGCAATTTCTGTGGGGGTTTCTCCTCTACCAGGGGCTCTTCTTGCCATGGGTAGGTCCCGGCTCGGGGGCTTAGGTAGCGGGGAGCGACAAGGGGCATAGTTAGTGCGCCAGTAAGTGTTGGTGCACGATGGTGGGCCACGGTACAAACATGGAGGGGTTGGTGTAGGCGAGGGCTCTGAGGGAGGCCCTGGCCATAATTAGCAGGGCAACTAAGGCCCAGCTGGAGGGGGTGGTGGGGGAGGTCACGGGTGAAGGGGAGACAATTGGGGGTAGGCCGCAGCGGAGAGCGGCAGCCGATGGGGCTCTCGCGGAAGTGGTGGCTTGCACCCCCGCGGCAGGGCGAGGGGAGGTTTGCGAATCCAGGGGCAGGAAGATGAGGAGGGAGATAGACAGCAGGGCGTCCATGGAAGAAAGGATTTCGGGTGGGCAGTCACGTGGGGAGGGAATGAAGGATAGCACTAAGGGAGCAGGGAGTGCGCAAATGGAGGTGGCTCAAAGGAACCACGGCGGGGCTATGGTTGAGGCACAGAAGGGGGTGCAAGGGCAGCGGGGAAGAGGGGGGAAATACCTGCGGAAGAGTGTGGGTGGGAGAAGGAGAGGGAGGTCCCCATCAATTGAGGTGGATAGGGCGGGGTGCGGAACGGCCCCCTCGGGTAGGGTGAGTGAGGGCGGAGGGCGCTGCGCAGCCCCCGCTGGTCAAGGGGAAGTAGAGGGTTTGGGTACGGCCCCTACTCGGTCAGCATACGGAGAGCCTAGAGGGTGCAGCACGGCCCCTAGCAATGAAGACCCCAGGGTGGAGGTTGGAGTGCCTCGCCCGAGAGAAGAGGACCAGGCAGGGGTTTCCACGGCCCCGCCGAGAAGACGTCAAAGGAGTGGCGGGGTGGACACCCCGGGCTCGCAAGAGGAAGAGCAACTCGACTGGGGCACGAGCTTGCAGCCACATTTGACGGGTGATGAAATCGGTCTTTAGGATTATGTGGGGCAGTGGGAGGTGGATGGTTATAGGACGGTGGAGGAAAGGGGGGAGGAGAGAAGAAGTTGGGCTTGGGATCTGGAAAGACAGGCGCAGGGTGAAGGGTCGGGTTTGCAAGGGTTAAGGAAAGAAGTGGGGGAGGGGGAGAGGTTCAGGCAGAGGAGTTGTGGGGAAAAGCTTTTACGCCAATTAAGGTGGGGGTTCTGCAAAAATGGTTGCAATTTTATCCAGACAGGGATGGGGCGAAGATTTTGAGTGAGGGGTTCAGTCAAGGTTTCAGATTGGGGTATCAGGGCCCAAGGGTGCGCCGGTGGGCTGAAAATCTGAAGTCAGCCAAAGAAAATGTTGAAGTGGTAAGGCAAAAATTGAGCAAAGAAAAAGCGGCGGGAAGGATCGTGGGGCCATTTGATGACCTGCCGGGTGACCTAGTTATGTCCCCATTGGGGGTGGTGCCCAAGAAAGCTCTGGGGGAGTTTCGATTAATACACCATTTGTCTTGGCCGGAGGCCATGTCAGTGAATGATTTCATTGCCCTGGAAGATTGTGGGGTTGTATATGCAAGTGTTGACCAGGCAGTGGAGCTGGTAAGGAAAGAA
Source organism: Ambystoma mexicanum (assembly GCF_040938575.1). Lineage (NCBI taxonomy): Eukaryota > Metazoa > Chordata > Amphibia > Caudata > Ambystomatidae > Ambystoma > Ambystoma mexicanum. The sequence goes on from NC_090928.1 coordinate 63,671,859, forward strand.
GGGCGGGGGGCCTTCATGGCCAAGTGTGACATTAAAGCGGCGTTCAGGTTATTGCCGGTGCACCCGGAGGATTTTTGGTTGCAAGGTTTGCAGTTTGAGGATCGCATATACATAGACAAAGCCTTGCAAATGGGGTGCGCAATTTCCTGTGCGCTGTTTGAACGATTCAGCTCCTTCCTACAGTGGGTTTTTTCATTTAACTCGGGTTGGGAGAGTGTGCTGCACTATCTGGACGATTTTCTGTTCATTAGCGGGGCAGATAGAGAGGGTGAGTGCAAAGGAATGCTAAAGTTGTTTCAGGAGCTAATGGAGGAGTTGGGTGTGCCGTTAGCGGAAGACAAAACAGAAGGGCCGGCAGTGGTGTTGACATTTCTGGGAATTGAACTGGACTCAGTGGCTATGACCTCACGCTTGCCGCACGACAAGGTGAGCAAACTGGTGGTGTTGCTGGAAAAGGCGGTGGGGGCCAAGAAAATGACGCTGGTTGACATGCAGAGATTGGTAGGGCATCTGAATTTTGCATGTAAGGTGGTGGCCCCAGGATGGACATTTTGTAGGAACATGGCGAGGGCTATGGCGGGAGCAAAGTGTCCACATCACCGGATAAGAGTATTGGGGTCAGTGCGGGAGGACTGCAGAATTTGGCTGCGTTTTTTGGAGAAATTTAATGGGGTGTCAATGTGGTTGCAGGGGGACCCGGTGACATGGGAAGTACAGATATTTTCGGATGCAGCAGGAGCAGGGGGTTTCGGATTATTTTGGGGGGGAAATGGTGTGCGGAGAAATGGCCTGAACTGTGGTTGAAAGAGGGAAGGAGTATAGCATTCCTGGAATTTTTCCCATTACTGGTGGCATTGGAGTTGTGGGTTGTGGGGGAAGGATTTGCCGGATAGGAAAGTGAATTTCAATGTTGACAATGAATGCGTGGTCCACGTGGTGAACAGGCAGTCAGCAAGGGATCAGAGGGTGGCAAGACTCATGAGGGAGTTTGTGCTGAGATGTATGGAATTGAATGTGGTGTTTAAGGCAACACATGTGCCAGGGAAGGATAATGGCATCGCTGATGCATTATCTCGTTTTCAATGGCAGAGATTCCGTGGATTTGCTCCAGAGGCGGATCAGGAGGGGCAGCAGATTCCGGAAGAGCTGTGGAAGATAGGAAGATGAGAGCGCTGGCTTTGGTGGAGTGTTCATTGGCCGGGGGGGGCTAAGGAGGCATGTCTAAGGGGCCTGGGAGGATTTTATTGGGGGGGGAGCGCGTAGTTGGAAGGGCAGATGGGATGCGGAAGAGAGGAGGAGGGATGATGTTGTGAATTTCCTCCTGGGGTGTATGGACAGGGGCTGGTCAAGAGCGACTATAGCGGGGAAGTTAGCAGGAATTGCTTTTTACGGGAAATGGTTTTGGGGTTTCCAGCCGAGTGGGGGGGAAATGGCGAGTAGGATGTTGGAAGGATGGGCAAGGGAAAGTAAGAGGGACAAGGACAGGAGGAGGCCAATATCGGCGGAATTGCTGCAGAGGCTGGTGAAGGCAGTAGGGGGAGTTTGCTGGTCGGTATGGGAGGGGGAGCTGTTTGCGACATGTTTTACGTGGTTATTTTTCGGGGCCTTTCGGGTTTCGGAGTTGGTGGGGGGAAAGAGGGGGTCTGGGGGTTTGCAGTGGGAGGATGTGCAAATTACAGAATCGGGTTTGGACATCAGGATTAATAAGTCTAAAACGGACCAGAAGGGAAACGATTCCTGGGTTTTGTTGGGGCGGGGGAGCAAGGATTTATGCCCAGTGCTGGTAGGTAGGTTGTGGAAGGAGCGGTGTGGGGGGAAGACAGGCTTGGTGTTTAGGCATGAGGATGGGTCACCGGTTTCAGCGGTGCAAGTTTTGGGGGTATTGCGGAAGGCTCTGCTGGTGTTAGGAGAAAAGGGCGAGGACTTTGGTACACATTCATTCAGGATGGGCGCAGCATCGGAGGGTAATAGGTTGGGTTTCACGGAGGATAAGGTGAAAAGTTTGGGGCGGTGGAAGTCTGGGAGATACAATGGGTACATCAGGGAGTTTCATAAAGGGGATTCTTGAAGGAAGGGGGTAGAAGTGGGCGGACAACAACTTGGGGTTGGTATGTATTGTGGTGGTAATTTTGTAATTTCTTTTTCAGATGCTGTGCGAAAGGAGGGGGAGTTGGCGCAAGTGTGGATTGTCGGCCATTCAATTGTTAAATGGGCTGGGAAAGAAGCGGAGAAAAGGGTATTGGGCAGGCAACTGGGGTGTAGCTATAAGGATGTGGTGGTAAAATAGCACAGGTTAGGGGGCCTGCGCTGGGACCAGTTACTGCCTATGCTGGCGGGGGTTGCGGGAGCGCTATGGGGTGCCGGAGGTGTTGATTATTCACGCTGGGGAGAATGACCTGGTGAGGGATACTGGGGTGGCCCTGCTAAGGAAGATGAAAAGGGATTTGGTTTGGGTGCGGGAAATGTGGCCTCAAGCAGAGGTGTTGTGGACTAAGTTGTTGCCGCACAGAGTGTGGAGTGGAGCGAGGAGCGAGGGAGCTATAGAGCGGGCTAGAAAGGGGATCAACAGAGAAATGGTGAAGTTTTGTGCCTCTGTGGCAGTACAGGTGATGGAACATAAGGAAATAGTGTATGAGGGCTTTATGATCTTTAGGGAGGATGGGGTGCATTTGTCGGTTTATGGGAACAATCACTATTTGGCGGACTTGTGCTCTTGGCTGGGAGATTGGTTGAAGAGTTGGAAATAAAGGAAGGTGGTTGTGGGGGGGTGGGGCAGAAAGAACACCTCGGGGGAGGGTTTTTCTGGTGCCGTGGGCATGGCCCCTTTTGATGTGTGGGGAGGGAAGCACAATGGGGGAATGACACGGGAAAGGATGGGGTGGTGCTGTTTGCACAAGCGGGCCACCCCGGGGGAACAGGTATTGAGCCTGGAGGGGCATGGCCCCAGGGAGAAAGCGGGACGCCTGGAAAAGGGGTAAGGAGATGGTAGAGTCAAAGGGACAGTTGGGGAGGAAATGGCTTTATTTAATTATTTAATTGTTGGGGAAAATGAAAATGTGTAATTAGTTAATTGGTTGTTTAAATATTTTGTTAGTCTGTAAGGCCATGGAGCCAGGTAAGCGATTAATTGTAAGCTTTGGCCTGTCACATAAAGCGACCTTTTCCACTTTTAAATGAGTCTGGGTTTTTGTGCAGTAAGCCAAAAGGGTGGCCCCGGGGGAACGCAAAGCGTTTCCCCCCGGGGAGGTTTTTGGTGCTGCACACGGCCAGCGAGTGGCCGTGGGGGGCAGAGCGCCCCTCTGGGGTATTTAAGGGGCCAGGGAAGGTTCGGGAGGCAGGCGACGGTTGAACTTGGCGATTGTCCCGCCCTCCCACCCCTTCATTTTGGTTTAGGTCTGGGGTTGGGTTTATTAAAGGGGGGGGGGACCATTGGATGTTGGTATGGATGGGGTTTTTTACGTCCCAGGGCGGCTTGTTATGGAGTTTTTTGGTAGGTTAAGGGGCGACTGGCTGGTAGTTTTGTGTGACAGGTCGGGGCATTAGAGGAGTTGTGATGTAAGATTTATGTTGCTGATGTGGCAGGTCAGACTGGCTGCAGGTCATAGGAAGGGGGAGATTGGTGTAGAGGGGAGTCTGAGGGGTATTGAAGTGGGTCTGGGCTCCAGGGGCATGGCCCCTTTTGATGTGGGGGGAGGGAAGCACAATGGGGGAATGACACGGGAAAGGATGGGATGGTGCTGTTTGCACAAGCGGGCAACCCCGGGGGAACAGGTATTGAGCCTGGAGGGGCATGGCCCCAGGGAGAAAGCGGGACGCCTGGAAAAGGGGTAAGGAAATGGTAGGGGCCAAGGGACAGTTAGGGAGGAAATGGCTTTATTTAATTATTTCATTGTTGGGGAAATGAAAATGTGTAATTAGTTAATTGGTTGTTTAAATATTTTGTTAGTCTGTAAGGCCATGGAACCAGGTAAGCGATTAATTGTAAGCTTTGGCCTGTCACATTAAAGCGACCTTTTCCACTTTTAAATGAGTCTGGGTTTTTGTGCAGTAAGCCAAAAAGTGAGACCTGGGAGACAGGACGTTGCAGTTTGCTCAGGTGAGATCAGAAGGGGGTATAACAAAAGACTAGGCCGTGAAGGATGGTGTAGAGGAGCAACGATGAGGATTATATATGCAGTGTGCAAAATGAGGTAATAGTTGGTGAGAGGAAGTGGTACTAGAAGTGAATGAGTGTGTGTGCTCGAGATGGAGTGGTAAGAAAGAGTAAGGAGTGAATGAGAAGGCGAGTGGGGAAGTGCAAGGAGAGTGAACATAAGAGAAAGATTGCGAGATGTAGTAGTGGCAAAGAGAGTAGAGGGGAATACTGGAGTGGAGGGGGATAGTAGTAGTGTTGTAGAGAGGGGAGAGTTAGACTGTTGTGGAAAGGGTGAGTAAAAGTAATGAAAAGAGGTGTAGTGATGCGGAGAGAATAGTAGTGGTATTGAGTAAAATGAATGGTGGAGGGAAGCGGTAAGGAGAGAGGGAAGAGAGAGGACTATCAGAGGAACAGTAGAGAAAGGATAAGAGAAAGAGAGAGATAGAGAGAGGAAAGATCGTTGAGCAGAGTGACGGTGAGTAGAAGGAGTAGAGAGTGATTGGAAGAGAAACTTGGGGGAGAGGTATATCAGGGTGCCAAAAGAACAGCAAGGGTGGATACCTGGGTGTCTGGAAGGCAAAATACTTAAATCATTCCTGTGGTGAAAACCATCATTTAGCACCACGTACATTTTCACTGAGGAAGTTTAAGTGAAAAGGTGTTAGCCTTTCAGCCATTAGCCATAAAACAGGTAGAATTCTTTAGATAGTAGGGCTTTTGTACTGTGCTGTACCCCCACCCCAGCAGTTTAAAGGTTCTGATCCTGTTCCATGTTGTTCCCCACCTGGGGTAAGACAGGCCTTAATCTGCTGTAACGGAGAAAAAGTACAAGAGCGACAACTGTACTGACTTTTTTTCATGGTTAGTTTGCTTCTTCCACACCAGAGTAATCTGACGCATCATACTACTACTTCTAGACACACATGTATATTTTCTGACCATCAAATTCAATGGTTTAATCAAGAACTTTATAAACATGTATCATAATTTCCTAGCATATACGGTATCAAAATTACGAATAGTTTTGCAATTAAATTGAATAGTTTTGCAATTAAATTTCACTAGTTGTTAGAGCATGTTTCCTTTGCATTTAGCTGCAAACTATTTTGAAAGTTTATGCTTGTGATGTAGAGTCTTAAAAATCATAAATCATGAACCAGATGCTGTGGAAAAAAATTATATAGAATTTTCAAATGTACAGCTAGCCTTTGAGCTGAACCTGAAACCACAATTAATTTGAGGATGGCATTTTTGTTCCAGCATACTAAGAATTAGGTGGAGGATTTTTGCTAGGATATCTTGGGGAATATTTCATCGCAGGGGGAATTTTTTTGCCATGGTAAATGATCAAACTGCACTGACACATTGGCTTGCTGTTGATACTATGCGGTTTCTTCTGGAAAAGATTAAGAGTGACTTGGAACCTAACAGCATAATAAACACATGTGTTTGACCACTTTTAAGGTACTCTGTGTGCTGCACTTCTGTGCAAGTGGACCCTAACAGGCGACAGTGGCTATATCTGCTGCTATCTATCAATCTGCACTTGGCAGCGTTTTGTAAGGGCTGTTCACTACCAAGATTAGGCATTTTAATGAATGTATCTCATTCATGTGTAACTATGCAGAACTAAGTAGTGTACACGCTGTTTTTAAGAGTATGAGCTACCCAATAAAAATGCAAAGTAAATGTGATGCAAATTTACTAATAAGACATGGCCCAGATAACGTTCTATGAGCTGCACACAATGACTTTATTATGCATAGTCCAAACCTCCTGAAAGTACTAACGGCATAGCAGAAGGAAAGGAACTGAATACTCAATAATTTATGGAGGTTCCACAAGTTAAAGATGCAAGACTTGAAGAAGTAGGTGCAGAACCCATTTTGAGTCTGTGGCAAAGCCCCCTACCTGGGTTTGCAGGCCAAGAAGAGTGACTTGGGGGCTGGTACCTCCCAGAGTTACAGACCCAAGCCACACCTCACTATTGAGGCCCTAGGAGGCCGAAACATGTTTGGGTTGCTAGTGGTCTCATGCTGAAGCAATGTGACAAAGGAGTTCAGGCTGGACTGCTCAGTTTGGGGTGGAACTAAGCATTTTTGATTTGCATATGGTCTTTCCCCTTTCTGTAATGGCCTGGCAAGTGAGGAACGATGGTCTGGAGGGTTGCCCAGAGCGATGCCAAAGGTTAAGATTAATTCTAAACCTTTCTGCCATTAACTTCTTTTGTTTTGCTGGAATAGGCAAGACCCACATGTTGCTCTCTCTGGATCCCTTCTGCTCGATAGGGACGAGTAGCATGGCAACCACCCAACACCTAACAGGCCCCTCCTGGATCAAAGTAACCATCATAGGGAACAAAGGAATAATTATAAAAATACACAAATTATGAGGAGATAGCAATGTCAGGAGGATTTGATGAGAGACTGAAGGAGGAAGTGGTAGGAGCTGTGATCACATAGTAAGAGCAGGGTGAGAGACTTTTACCAGAGAGCTCCTTATTCGGAGTGCAATAAAATAGTAATGTGAACATTATGTGAGATACTACTTATATGAAATGCTACTCAAATGTCCTACTAATATAATGCTTCTATGAAGTACACATTATATACAATTTGACTTATACTATGCGTTGCTATGAACATGATGTAATGTTACACAAGCAGCACTTCTTTCTTCAAATATGTGACAGATCACACCCCCTCAATGCATGGCTCATGACGCTGATTCAGAATCCTAAATACTTCACAGAACATGAGAACAATGCTGCATAGATGTGAACACAAAACACTATAGAATACACATTTGGCTCGCTGAAAAGTAGGTTTGGCTACTTGAGTGCCTCCGGGGTACACCTGTTGTATATGCACGATGCATTTTTGTTATGTGCTGCATAGTCCACATCCTGACTATGAAGCAGAATCTACCATAAACTTTGGATTTAATTGAAGAGGAAACAGAAGAGGTATTTCCAGCGTAGAATGCTGCAAAAGTAGGATTGTAATATGTCGAGTAATTTATTACATAGAAAGTCACAATCTTTAATCGTTAGTGAAATGAACATGTTCTTCTTGCATATGCAAAAAGAAAAGACAGATACTTCACCATAGCAATAGAACAGTTTATTAGTAGAGTTATTAGAAAGTGTAAACATAAATATACACATTTAACACAAGTTTAAAAAAATATATTACGGCGGTTAAAAAAAATACCATTTCCTTGCGCATTTAAGTCTGTCTAGTTTCAGAAATCCTCTCCTCTCCACATAACCAACGTAGGTCGACTGGATCCACGCCTACGCCCCAGTGAACATATTCTGCCCCCTCCCATTACCTCAAAAGATCCCATCTCCCCACAACTCCCACTGCCAACAGTGCATCTCCTACGACTCTTCTTTCCCCAAATGGTCGTATTCTGACTTCAGCAAACAGGACACGTCCTGCCCACTATGAAATATGTATTTCTATGTTTAGAAAAGATGACTTGCAAAGAACACAAACCATAGTAAGGTACGCACACAGGTATATAACATGCATATATATGTGTGTGTGCATACCTTACGGTTTGCCTACTTTTCAGGCCATTTTTTTAAAAAAACATTTCGGTTTTTATAAAAGATGGCTTTGAAAGTACACAATTCAAGCCATCTACAATTGTCCGTCGGCAAAGCTTTATAAAAGATGGCTTGAATTGTGTACTTTTCAAGCCATCTTTCATAAACCTCGAAAAATATCAAGGAATCCCCAGGTCCACCGAGGGTTAAAGACGCCTCGGCGACCTGGGGAAACAAAGGGACAGTAACTGCCTCTGGTGACCCCTCGCGCGAGAGGTCACCAGAGGCAGTTACTATGATTTACAGAAGTGGCAGCCAGGCACAGCATTGCTGTGGCTGTCTGCCACTTCTGTCAGATCGCCTGACTTCATGGCAGGCGCATATCCCGTCGCGGCTGCCGCCGCGACGGGATGATGCATCCCGACAATGTTGCGTGTGGTGGGACGGGGGCCCCGGCAGGGCCCCGGCTCAGTCCCACTTTTTGGAGACTGCCGGGGCCCGACCCCGGCAGGCCCCGGCCCACTTAAAGCCCTGAGGGTAGCTCATGTACTTGGGCCCGCCACAGTGACATTCATATCTGTAAATGTCTACACAGCGCTGATGAATGAGCAATTACAGATTTTGGGTGGGTCTTGCCCGCTAAAGACCTACCCTGTCAACACCTCTTGAAAGCAGATGGATCATCTAAAGCACATTTTTGGCCCAGCATGCATTTCTACAAAGCAAGTCTCATCTGTATACGATGTTCTAGGGTATTATAATTCCTTCTCTTTAATATTTGAAAGAGCTGTTTATGTTTTCAAGCTTTAGGCGCTGTGTGTAATACTGCTTACCAGGTGTCTTTAGGTATGTATCAATATGTGTGTGGGAGGCTGAGAAAATCTCCTGAGTCCCCGTCCTCTCCCTAAATTACAACCTACCAACCCTGCCCCTGCTGGTGGTATCCCAGAATTAATCATTTCCATTTCCGCCACTACCTGTAAGTATTTACACATGGCAACACTACATGTGCCCACACAATCACACAATCTGTCAATATGGTTATTTAGTAGAAGAATTGCATCCACCATTTGCAGACATTCTGCATGAGCTTGCCTTACATATTTCTTATGTTAAAATTGCATCTATTTTAGTGTAGTCCAATATCTCTCGATACTGCCAACATGTCTACTCTCATTCTTTGGTGCAAGTAGGCAGCCTTTCCAGATGTCTCTGACATTTCTAGTTTGTCTTCATATGCATGCATGCTTTTGGTGTGGATACTATCATGTCTTCTTCATTGGAACTTCATATTTTATCTGAGGGAACTTGCACCCTAGGATCCTCATCTCCTCAGTCCTCCGCAAATTGTAGGTATATCACATCATCTTCTTCTGGATTACCTTGTGGGAGCTAAGACTGTGTGAATGATATCAATGTCACTTTTGGTTTACCCCATTGAGATTTGAGACATCCCATTCAGAAAACTCCCTTGAGCCAGGACTCTAGGCGCCATCTTTTCTTCACACAATATTTCCTGTTACTTAAAAATTATCACAATACCCTTAATATGTACATGACATGTTTTATTTATTTTCTGTTGCCTCTGTCTTTCATGCTACATACCTTAATTCACAGATGCCAGGTGTGCCATGCTAACGGTCATGAGGAGGCACCCCTGACAGAAATGAGACCATACTGAAGTTTTGTCACTCACCTTATCATCTTTTTCAGGCATCTCCCCTGTCCGCCAGCACATCACCATGAAGCCTGGGTCCTTGTCCCTGAATCTTATGAAAATACTGTACGGCCCCACGCTTGGGCGTCACATGAACTGGGGGTCCTCTTCCCATCCCATCAAGCATCTGGCATCTATCAACACTCCTGAGAGAGAGAGAGAGAGAGAGAGAGAGAGAGAGACAAGAGAAAATCAGGTGCCTAGTAGTTTTCTCAGCAGTCTTTATTAGCTGTGGTCACAAGACACACTCTGGAAAACATTCTAAAACATTTTGCATTCACCCTGCTTTTTTAGGGTATTTGGATGATGCAACATCCTTATGCAAATGACTGCCTTGATAGGTGCTCTTATTCAGAGAAAAAATCATCCCTTCAATATTATTAGATGGCTTATCTGGTGTACACCAAGCTCACATTAGCATTTTCTCTGACACACAAAATGATAAGCTTATTTTATATGTGGCTAGACACATTTATGACAGTTCTCAACTTCTGCCAAAAACACCTTCATCACATCAATGTTTACTATTTATCTGATTTTCGAGGTCCTGCCAAGTTAGCTAGTGCTGTATACTCTGGTGAAATAGATGAACTCTATTATATGGTGCCAAATAATATATCTGTATATAAGTAATTAGACTCTTTTGAGAGACTATTCTGTCAGGCGACACTTTGATAATTTAAAGTTTTTGTTGTTGATCTTATTGATCTGTTGCGTCTTACCTGAGTTAGGTGGTGAAAAGTCCACAGAACCACCTTAAAAATAGTAGCTTCTACACCAACTCAGAAAACAAAGAATGCGCCAGACTGCATTATAACATTGTCTTCAATTGAAAGCCTTTCTCAAATCAGGGCTGTAGTGCTACCATTGTCAAATCAGAAACCAATTAGTGTGATTTAGACAAACATATAAACATACATGAATACACCGAGATTAGGGGTTGGAGTAAGGGAGGATTGGTAGGTAGTTGAAAATTAAAATAAAAATAACAAAAGAGAGAAATGAATAGGACAGATAGTCAATATTGCAATAATAACTCAGCATATTCAAAAGTAAAACCGTACCATATTGTTCTCATATGGATATGTATATAACTTCTATTGCACATTACTGTTCAATCCTTGTTGGTTTTTTTCAGTTCATTTTAAAAGGGTCCAATCCCTGTGGATAAATGCCATTGTATTGTGTTCAATGTCTAATACTTATCTAATGTCTTGTTGAATGCTTTAAATAATATATATGATATGTCATACGCGCAGTATGTTTATGCTAAACTGCATTTCCACACAAGTAATGTATATGTGCTAAAGCATCCTTATTTGGCACATTGTCTTTTAGTGGCTTGTGTTTACAAGTTAAAACCTCATGTACGAGAACTCCAGAGCAATGCGCTCGTATCCCGCAAAAAAATGTTGCGTTGTTACCCATTAGAGTCTAGCGGCATCGTATTTATTCTTATTTAGATTTGCAGGTATGAGTATCACTTATCCATTATATGGGGCCTCCGCAGCTTGTGTAATTTCATTCTGATAACCCATTTAAACAGAAGTGTATCGTATGCGCTCCTACTGATGCGCTCCCTTTCGGCTAAATCATTAGCTTTGTACGCATTTTAGAACTCACTGGAATACATAGATGGTCTCTTACCTCCGCATTAAGCCCTCCAGCGTCCCTCGCGTTGGCACTGCTCTTCGCGTACTGATCTCGCGCTGGTAATTCTAATGTGCCTCTGTATGTTGCCTAGGCAACAGACAATGCTTACGTCCTTCCTCTGTTTCTACTAAAGCACCCGGCTTATTGCGGACGCCATGTTTTGGGAAAGTATAGCCCTTACAGCTATTGTTAGCAGGTTACGCGATGCTCATACCTAGTACTTGAAACATTTGATTGTAAAACCAAAATATCGATAATTACATGTGCGTGACCGCATTATTATGCACTTCATTTCTTCTCTATAGCATACAATATTTGGTAAAGAATAATGCATGATTATTGCAATTCTCACAGATACATACTTATTAAGCATATCGTGAATGACTCATTTGTATATGTTAATTAGGTCACTCAAAAAACATTCTGTTAATTAGTATCTGTAAAGAACAAATTGGTCAAAATCCTCGTAGTGGTAGGTACAGTTCAAATAAAAGAGTTCAAAGAAATGATGACATCTAATTGTCTGAATTCAAACCAGTTATTGTACTGTTGAGTTTGCAAATAATTCTGGCTTCTCCCTGGCGGAGTGGTCTTTTTCTGTCTCCTCCTCTTTTGCCCAATTGAACATGTTGTAATCCAATGAATCTAAGATCATCTTTCTTCTCCATTTGGTGAAATTGCTGCCAGTGTGCTGCTAGGGGTAGTCGCTGGTCTTGGCTGCCTATTTTTGCCAAATGTTCCCTAATTCGTATATGCGATTCTCAAATAGTACTGCCTATGTATATTTTGTTGCATATGCAAATTATACCATATACTACATATTTGGTACGGCAGTTAATCACTTGTTTTATTCAGATTTCTTTTCCATTTACAAATCCATTTGCATGAAGGGGGGCACTGTTGCGCACGCGAAGAGATGGATGCTCTCATGTGAGCTCTGCATACACCCAGGGCTGCAATGTCGATATAATTGCCCAGATGAGCCCGTTCCACACATAATTCACCAGAAGTGTCCTGCCAGACCTACAGAACAACCTCACGAAGTTTGACCCTGGTCGCCTGCAGGAATCCTGCGAGATATCGCGAAGAAGCTACCACGCAAACAGCGGGAGGAGGAGCCCAACAGCGAGACGAATCGAGGGCTGGGCGGCTGAGCTGCAGGGCCCGCCAGCACACGAAGGGTCCCGGGCACTCCGGACTCCATTGAGCGCCTGCCACCCGCGATCATACAGCCATCCCGACAGGGTGATGGTAGAGCAGAAGACCAAGGGCCCACGAAGCGCACTGTAAGAACGAGGGGAGTCTACACTTCTTGACTGGACCAGTGCCAACCCGGGCCCCGGGGCCGGCCTCCCTCCCGGCAGACCGCCCCCACCCCTGCCGTGTTGAGAGGGCTAGTGGAGGAGGATTGCGGATGCAGGACACTCGGGCCCCCGTCGCGGGTGCGTGGCTACACCAGGCCCACGCCCGACAGCATTAGAGAGCTACAACGCCAACAACTTTAAAGGCCCCTCCGCCCGCGGCTCACATTTCGGGCCCCCACCAGCTGGGAGTCCAGGCACCCTCACGAGACAACATCGTGCACATAACACAACTGCACAATACCACAGTGACCATGGCAGCCTGATACTCCCTTATCCACGGACCCGGCCACACTGCGGGGAAACTCAATGTGCAGTGTCCATGAAACAGAGAGATCCTGCCCACCCCAGTTATAAGGCATACTGTAACCAGACGCATGGCTTGCTGCCGGTCCATACTAGGAAGGAAGGAAAGCCCATTCAGTGCTGCTTCTGGGACAAGCCACTCCAGCACCTGCTGACTGGGACTGCAGCATTGAGACACAAAACCTCCCCCCCGGGCTGCCTCAATGTAAAGCAGTCATAGTCAGGGGCGCCAAGAAACACCTACAGGACAAGCCGCAAATACAGTGAAAGGGGTGCATTAAAGTATAGTTCTCCTCGACCAGAGGTGGTGAGTCCTCCTCATACTGTGAGGCGGAACCCACCCACTGCCAACCTGAGAACCCCCAACACTAAGCACCATAAAACAGTTCACACAACAAGGGGACATCACGCCTTCTCTGTGTCGACTCAACTCTGGATATTATACTCAGGCATGGGTAGTTACATTATCAGGACAGATCATGGGTGTAGGTAAGAAATATGCCACAGCATAACTCGTCACTGTTCTGATCTCAGGACACTAACACCCCACGCTAACATCAACCTTGCCTTGCAATACTCGGCGACGCCTAGGTGGAAAGTACACGGGACACACACAAGGCCCAATTCTCCACGAGACCTACAAACCATCTAACTACTGGCCACAATATAAAGCGGGCATCAATAAAGCTGCCGGGGAAACAACGGGCAGAGGCGGTGGACAGCCCTACAAGTCTATATAGCGAAGCTCATACAAGTAATTACAATGGGCAGATATGACCCACCTCCACTTCACGCTGCAAGAGCCGCTGTGAACACCACAACCCAGGTGCAACGCAAAGAACTAATCCAGAGCAAATACCAACAGAAACCAACCCCGGAGGTGCCAAATACGATGCCCAAGCTCTTCAGACCCAAGAAAGGGAAAGGAGCCATAGAAAAATATACAAGAACGACGAGAAGAGAAACAGAAGCCACGATTTCCAGGGAGATGTCACTGCAAACACAACCAGATACGCCTGTTGCAATGATGGACCTGCAGGCGGTCTTCATGGCCATGCAGCAAGGATTCTCTGCTCTTAATGAAAAAGTAGATGAGATAACAGCCAATGTCGCCTCCATTAAAACGAAACTGGACAAGACTACAACAAGAATCACAGAAGCCGAAACACGAATTTCTGGCACAGAAGATGCGTTGGAGGCATTAAAGTCCACAGTATCAACAATGGCAATAGAATTGGAAACGATAAAAACTATGCAAGGATTTAGAAGCCAGGTCACGATGGAACAACATCCGTATAATCGGCGTGCCGGAGGAGGCCCTGAAGGGACACATTGAGCAGGCGGTGGAAAATCTGGCGCAATCTTCTGGGAGATCCGGGATGGTCAGCTATGTTTGTTGTGGAACATGCACACAGATCCCTTGCACCAAAGCCCAAGCCCAGAGCATACCGAGACCCATCATAGCACGCTTGATGAACTATAGGGACAGAGACCTGGTGCTGAAAACTGCCAGAGAAAAATGAGAACTGAGATGGGAAGCCAATACTATATGTATTTTCCCAGACTTCACACTGGCGCTGCAACAAGAAAGACGTCTCTTCACTGGGGTCAAAAAACTATTGCGCGAGCGACATGTTCCCTATGCCATGCTATACCCAGCCAGGCTAAAGATACAGCATCAGAACAAAACCTACTTCTTTACATTTCCTGAGGAGGCGGCAAACTTTGTGGAAAATCACATCCCAATGCCGACTCCTCCTCCTGGAACTGGTCAGGACCCCTGAGATGAGGGGACACAACGGTGGAAACACAAGAATAACGAACAATGAAGCGACACGGAGGCCACCCCCCGGCGGCCCCATAGAAAGGGCACATCCGAGTTGGTTTACATATGTTGGGGATGAGGTCTCCCCTTCAATGTCCAAATGAGTGAGAGCAACAACATACGGAACTGGCCGCAATGAAAGAGAACATACACATTGGTGCCCCAGGATGTCGTTACAGACCCCCTGTAGCAGGTGCACTATAAGTTAATGGGTGGGGGAAGGGAGGGACATGCGGGCATAGTTGAATTTCAGGGAACTATGAGGGAGGGTGAAGGTCACTGGGCAATTTTGTTGGGGCACAGTTTTAAAGAGAAGGTTACTATAACAAAAAGCACACAGGTGATGGACACGGTCAAGGACAATATTATTGCAAAAATGGAACATGTTACACATAATCATACCCACATCCGAGTTGATGGCAAATGTAGGGAACGAGGACATTAAAATGTTGAGCTGAAATGTTCGTGGACTGGGATCCCAGATTAAGAAAAGGAAAATATTAGTGTACATTAACAGACAGGACCCCAAGACAAGCTGGCCCGCTCGCCCCCAATAGGGGGACACATCAATATTACATGTCATACTCCAGTCGGGCAAGGGGGACAGCGACCCTCGTACATAAAACTTTACCGTTCACTTATCTCAACTCTGAGTGTGACCCTGAGGGAAGGTATGTTCTGGTGCCTGGCAACCTCCACGATATGGAGGTGGTACTACTTAATATATACGGCCCAAATATAGGTGACCCAGGCTTCTATTCCTCTCTATTTGGAAAACGTGCAAAGTTCCCCACGGCCCACCTGATATGTGGAGGTGACGTCAATACCATCTTAGACATGCACCTAGACCGCACATAAAATCAACCAAGGGCACTCTCCAAGTCCGCCCAAATAATACTCACCCACATGGCTGACTTAAACCTAAGAGACGCATGGCGCTCGATGCATCCTACCAAAAGGGAGTACACATACTACTCCACCATGCATGATATGCACTCCCGAATAGATTTATGGCTAGTCGCAAGTGAAGCATTATTCTGGGTTACCGACGCTCATATCTACCCCAGGACATACTTGGACCATTCGCCAATACAGCTGACTATAAGAATCCCCGAGATAAAAAATAAATAGACCACCAAGGAGATTTAAATCAGCTGCCCTCCAAGACTTGGTCTACAAGACGGGATTAGCTCAACACATACAGAAATACTTTGACATAAACGAGGGCTCTGTTTCCAGTCAAGCAATACTATGGCAGGCATTTAAAGTATGCATTAGAGGCAACGCAATGTCCACTGAATTCAGAGTCCTAAAAGACATACGTAGAAATTTAGCGTGCCAAGAAACGGACATAGCTAATAAACAATCCCAGAATGCACAATCCCCATCTCAACAACTACGTCTAGAGATTAAAACTTAATTAGACGAATTTAAAGAAGCTGCGGAACGGGAGGTCTGCTACTTTAATAAACCCGCGGCAGCGCAACGATACGGGGAGGGCGAGCGCAGGGGAGACTTCTAGCCAGAACGGTGTGAGGCAAACGTGGCCCGACTGCCATCCCATGTATAAAACTAATAAACGGCAAAGTGACCACGAAAAGTACAGAGGTTAGAGGGGCATTCTATGATTTCTACAAGCAGTTATACTCCCCCCAGAGCAACGCCACTGATGAAGAAATAGATCAATACTTCTCCAGCATACCAACAACACTGCTAGCTGACGCCACTAGAGAAACATTTGAAAACCCAATCACTGAGGCAGAGATATCAGAGGCTATAAAAATGCTGCCCAACGGCAAAGCACCAGACACAGATGGCCTGGGGCGGAATTCTATAAAGAGTTCAGTCCACTTGTCGTACCCAAGCTACACGCAGTATGGACAGAGGCTCTAGAGAAAGGGGAACTACCCAAAACCACCAGGGAGGTGGTCATCACACTATTTTCTAAACTTGGGAAACCACCAGATGAATGCGGCTCATACAGACCGCTATTACTAATAAATACTGATGCTAAAATCTTCGCAAAAATATTAGCAGCCCGGTTAACCCTGTTGATGCCCTACATGGTCCATGAAGACCAGGTCGGATTCGTTGCAGGTAGTTCCACGGCAACAAATATTAGACGGTGCCACAAGATCTTGGCGACAATACCCGAAGAAACTCAAGGGGTGGCAGTATCTCTGAAAATGCAAAAAGCATTAAAAAGCATTCGATACAGTATACTGGCCCTTTCTATTTAGAGTACTACAGAATTATGGGTTTGGTCCTAATTTCATCAAATGGATCAAAATACTATACACACGCCCCTATGCCAAGATAAGTATCAACAGCACCTTATCAGACACACTGGAACTCCTGGGAGGCACCCGACAAGGCTGCCCATTATCGCCGCTCTTATTTGCACTGGTGATAGAGCCCTTAGCGGACATACTTAGGACCCGCTACAGTATATATGGACTGTGGCTAGAAGGTAAACTGGATATCATCACGTTATATGCTGATGACATTTTGTTGTACCTAAAGAATCCAGATCATGCGCTTGGCAGAGTTCTGGCGGAAGTCAAGAAGTTTGGTGATTTCTCCAGCCTAAGACTCAATGCTAACAAATCTGAAATGTTCCCACTCACAAAAACAACGGTAGCACCCCATGATCTTCAAGGACTCAATTGGAGCCCGATACACATTTAATACCTAGGAACATACGTGACTAGGACTGCCCAATTATCCTGCGCTCTAAATTACAACACCTTGGCTGATGCCCTGTGCCCAAAAATGGCACGTTGGAGCGCCTTACCTATTTCAATGATGGGGCGAATCGCCCTTATCAAAATGATAATTCTCCCAAAACTCTCCTACCTATTTAATACAGTACCGGTGTGGCCTGGTCGAGCACTGTTCGCAAAAATAAAAAGTGCCTGCACCACATTCACATGGGGGGGGCACCCTAGATTAAGTTGGAGGGCACTAACGGGCCCATATTCGCAAGGCAGCCTAGCGGCACCTGATTTTGTCCTCTATTATTTAGCAGCGCAAGCACACTACACTGCCCAGTGGGCTACTAACTTCCTCAACCCTAAGAGTACACCACAGGAACACTACACACCGGAACCTACCACAATACTCCATAATATGATGAGGTCACGTCCCACACATCAAATTCCATCGACCCTACGCAGGTGACGGTTACAGCCTGGGCCAGAATTGCCGACATATATGGCGCAGATAAGCTGGATCACCTGAACATGCTGATCTGGGGCGACCCCCATATACCGCCTACCCTAGACAAGGAGGCCGCTACAGACTGGAGCGCCAGGGGAATTGTTCAATGGGGTCAATTGTTCCCAGACAAACGTTTTGTGGCCTGGGAAATCCTTAAAGGCATAGTAGGAGACACGGCGAAACACAAACTGCACTATATACACATCAGAGCATCAATTAGGAACATATGGCCAGCTGTTCCAGAAGAACCAGAGATAAACCTGGGACTGGGATACATGTTCACTGAAAGTGCAGGGAAAATCACGGCATCCACACTGTATAAGACTATTGCTCAGAGTCACCCAACAGAAGAACATAAAGCCAGAGCTAAGTGGGAACAAGACCTGGGGCATCAAGTAGAGGACCACCAATGGCTGCAGATATGCACTTGGACCAAACACATATCATGTATTGCCAGATACAAACTTATACATTTTAAGATAGTCCACAGGATACACTACACCCCTGCTAGGCTCAAGTGTATCTTCCTCACAGCAGAGAGTACATGCCCGAGATGTCGATCTGAAGATGGAGGCATTTACCACATGTTGGGGACATGTACAAAATTAAGGGTATTGGGCAGAGATTTGTACAGTGCTAGACGAAATGGCTGACTAGCCCATCGAGTGGTCACCGCAGTTATGTCTCCTGGGGGCTGTGGGAAAGATGAACCCAACACGGCGGAAACTTCTGAACTTGAGCTTGCTGATAGCTAAGAGGGCAATACTGCTGAAATGGAAAAGCAATACACTGTCTACGAAGGCAGATTGGGAAAAAGACATGATATGGACAAATGACACCGAGGAACTGTATATAGATTCAGTACAACCCACTACCAGACCTAGAAATATATGGGCCAGATACAAACAATACCTGTCAGAGAAAGCTGAAGCCGAGGACCCAGATTGACACTGAATGTAATCTTGTATGATATAATGTTTTGAATTCTTACCAAATCTGTCTATACCTTATCTGTGTGCAATTATAAATAAAGGTTAAAATAAAAAAATCATATGCATGAAAGAATTCATAATGAAGTCGTTCAATGGGAATCGTAAAGTGATGTAGTCCCACTATGAAAATATCCTAAACTTTGATCAGAATCAGGCAAGAATCCTACATGTGTTTGTTTAATTTTGTTATTTAAGATGTCTGTGTTGCACAAAAAGTTTGATGGCTGCGAAGGCGCTGCTGAGGGGGTGGGGCTGGACGGTCTATAGGGCTATAGCCCCTGATCTTTTGGTTATAGCCAGGAGTGGACTGGGAACCAAAAGGCAGTGGAAATCATTTTCAAAGGGGACCCATATTACACAGCAAGCCCAACCCTTTTCCTTCCGGAAAATGTGGAAATAAAATAGGTTGCCACACATAATAGGCCCAGGGTGCAGAGGCCTACCAGAGTTCCCTAAGGCCAGTCGACGCCTGGTTGTAGCCCCGGATAGAAGCTCAGGGGCTACAGCCAAAAGGCTAGCTAGCCCTTGGTCCCGACAGTCCCCACGTTAGCCTAGCCCCAGATCTTTTTCAGATCGATAAACACCCCTGGATGGCCGCATGAGCATGAGGCACGATATTGTGCTCCAAAAGGGGCATTTTCGAAGCCTTTATTTAATGGCCGTGTAACTGAGGAAAAAGCTGTCATAAAATTCACCAAACAAATGTGCGAATAACTAAGGACGCCTCCAAGCCATCAAGGATGGTTTGCATGCTTTGTCCGAAAATGAAAAATGTATACTTTGTGCTTTTCTAAAGTGTCGTGTCAGGGGCAACGTGCTCGCCTGGGACGCAAGACGACACAGAGCTTCACAGGTTCAATCCCGGGTCCGTGCGTGTTATAAATAACCAATCATATCAATGGCATATCATTGCGACACTTTTCTACTTTCTCACCAGAAGGGGTCACCAGTCCAAACAGTGACTGTAGTGAATTATCCCTTCATCAAGGGCATGCTTAGATTTTTCGGTAGTGTAACACCAGCTGGAGATGCCTTTCATCGCCTGCCATCTCTTCAAAATTAAATTATTCCAAGTACAGCTTGAACGCACTAACCAGACATGTCTCTCGGAAGCAGGATCCTAAATTATGCTGACATTCCATGCACAGGCTCATAGAGCCCCTGCAAGCTTTGCTTGCACACTTCAAGTTATAATCATATGCAAATATGTTTATGCAACTATTTCATCACTCAAAAAGTTTGCTCTTTCTAAAGTCAGGCATGAGAGTTCTCATAAAGCGTTCAATTCCTGGAACACATACTTTCTATTTTAGTTTCTGTCTGAGCGCTGGAACTAAAACTCATTCCTGTCAATCATTCTAATAATTATTGTGCAATTCCTATCAGTCTCCTTAAATAAACGTCTATTTAAATAACATTAACGAATGAGTTAACAGTCACCAGCATTTTGGTATTTTGGAGCTCAATTTGCTTTACATTTCTACATATCAGCAGGTACTGCGTTTGCTCAATGGGTGCTCTTGCTGCGTTTTGCTTCTATTGACGCATTTCTACATTTACATTGAAGTAATTCAGGCTTCCAAATGAATCCACGTGATCTAACCGTTCGTTATACGTTCGCCCTTTTCTCTAATGCAGAAGAGTCCCATTTCATCGCAATTTAATGGATTTTCAGGTTAAAGAAGTTGCCTGAAAAAGATTGCCAGATGTTGCATGGGGCCTATTCTGCAGAGCACGCAATTGTGCGTGACTAGTGTATGCATGAATGAGGGGCCCTGGAGGGAACATGCAAGTGTTTCAGGGGGGGGGGGGGGAGGAATTTGGGCGCTGCACATGCCAGCGAGCTGGTCTGCGCATAGAGCGCCGTTTTCCGGGGTATATATGGAAGCAGGGAAGGTTTGTGAGCAAGGAGACATAGCGTTTGTCCAGTTGCTGCTCCCAAGCTTTCCCTGCTATGGGGCCTTGCTGGTTGGGTGGCGTTGTTCCTTTAGCCTGAGGTAGGGGTTAGAGGGATGTGTGCACAGGTGGGCGGGTTCAGCACAAAAAATAAAGAAATAAATAATTACATTTTCAGGCAGTGTTGAAAATAAAACACTGCCCCTCTACATTCCCGAAGTCACCTCTGCTTGGGCCTTTTTCTTCACGTTTATTTGCTTGAGCAATATTTAGGGCTGGGGTCTTCCTGCTCCGTGCTCGCCTTGAGGTTCCGGGCCAATTTTGTTAGTAGGGTGGGGCTGGGAGGGTCAGGAGTGCTCTTAGGAGGGCCCGGGTTGGCCTTGTAGGTTGTGGAGTGTGCTGTGTCTGGGATTCTTGCTGCTGACTCCGGTCCAGGAGTGCAGTGTGCGACTGTGGCCACTAGGGGGCAGTGTGGTGCACAGCTTTCCTCACTTCCTTTGGCACACCGTGAAGGGAGGTTTTTGTTAGCACTGTGTGGGGATTTTCTGCAGATATAAGTGCCAAGCCTGGTGCTCAGCACTGGCGATTGGGCCAGCTCTCGCCGGATACGTAGCTGTAGCCGTAGATGTGTAGCTGGATCTCGGGATCTGGCCAGAGTCAGCGCTGGGAAAACATTTAAAAAAACAAAAGCACCCGCAAGCAAACTGTAACTTCCTCTGGTGACCCCGTGCAAGGGGTCACAAGAGGAAGTTACAGTCCTCAGCCACGACCCGGTCCTCAGCCACGACCCGGTTTATTCATTTGTGCCATGTTTGTCGGATACATGGACCTGGATTATTTATTTATTTATGCAATGTGTGTCGGATACCTGTATCCAACAAACATGTCATAAATAAATAAATATACAGGTATCCGACACACATTGCATGAATAAATAAATAATCAGAGTCTATAACCACAAGATGCAGCCGCCCAACTGCTTTCAGAGGGGAGCTGCAGGAGCTGTGCCGGGTGTGGTTCAAGCAAAAGAAAGTGTTGCTTAGGGCAAACACAAATCGCCCTGTTTGAATAGTACCCAAGGGGGCTGTATACTAATTGACCTTTTCACAATTGACCTTGGGAGAATTGACCATTGTGCAAAAGGTCAATTAGGACCACTATAATTAGGTTAATTGTGCAAAAGGTCAATTGTAAAAGGTCAATTTGGGTAATACCCCCAAGGGGGAGTTTTTTTTATAAAATAGGATGCAAATTTTGCATTTTAAAGAATATTTAATCAGCAACAGTTGCTATTATCCGCATAGTAAAGTAACTCATCACAAGTACCATGGAAGAAGCAGCATGAAAGAAATAACACTGTTTGAAACTATTATTTTGGACATTTCCTTTGATCAGAGTTCAACTGCCAGCTCTGCCCCCCTAAACCCTGCCTCGTCGGACAGCGCCCCCACAAACTCTGCCCCCAGCAATTATTTTCCATTTCCACCACTGCTGGTGCTCCCTGGTTGTGGTGGCCTTTGGGGGGCAGGGGAAAATATATATATATATATTTTAAAATAATAAGAGGGTTTAAATGAAAGAAACTGCCAGGTCACAGAAGGATAGTTGTTTAGTTAAATGATCTGCTGTCTGCTGGGTCACCAGTAAGTTTCTTTAGTATATAGGGGAATAGCAGGCCTGGATATCTGGGCAGGACGTAGGCAGTCAGGCATTTGTAGGGGAGTAGGGATCGGAGCAGGGGTATTTATACAGAAAGGATATTAGGTATTTGGGAACAATATTTTAGGAACTGCACACTTCAAACAGATATAAGAAGTTAGCCCTGAGCAAGGAGATTTATCCTGCAGGGTGATTGTAAAAGACAATTGTGTTTTTTTTCTTAGAGGGTGTTGGGTCACTAGGGGCTCAAGGTTTTTTTGGGGCAGGATGGCAAATAAGGGTGCTATGTCAAGGGGCTTGTTGGACACTCAGTCTTTGCGGGAGGCACTTAGCATTATTAGCAGGACATCCAAATCTCAGCTTGAAGGGGCAGTACACAAGGTTACGGGTGTGAAGGGGCCCGGGGACGGGAGGCCACAGCGCAGAGTGACTTCAACCAGGGCCCTAGCATCGGTAGTGACTTGAAGCCTGTCAGCAGGGAGGGGATGTATGGGACAAAAGGGCCAGGAAGAGAAGGGGGGATATACCCAGGAGGGCAACCGGGAGTAGGCCAGCGGATGGCGGGGGCTTAGGTAGTAGCCCGGTAGCAGATGGGCCGGACGAGAGTACTATTGAAGGAGGAATAGGGGCGGAGGTGGGTGCAGGACAAGTTAGTGAGGATTGAAACACTTGTGTATAGGCGTGTTATAAATGCCATATCATACCATATCATGTTAGGGTTGGGTTGGACCCAAGAGTTGTGGCAGTACAGAGGAGAAAGCAGAGGCATGGAGCGACCTCCTTGCAAAATAGTGTGGTACACTGAGGGAATGGCATGGCCCCCGTGGTCATGGAAGAGGTGGACGAAGAGGGTTTGAGAGCGAACTCTCCGGTAGGTGGAATAGGACAGCCTAGAGGGTGCAGTACGGCCCCTAGCATGACAGAGCACATGGTGGAGGAGGGAACCCCTCGCCTGAGAAGAGCAGGAAGAGGTTGGTGTGACCTGCCAAGAAGACGACACATGAGCAGCAAGGTGGACGCCCCGTGCTCGCCCGAAGTGGATCTGCCTGGCCCGAGCGTGCACTCGCAACAGGAATGGTACATGGTGGGGGGGTGAATTTGAGGAAGAAAATGTTTGCTTTTGGGGGATAAGAATCAAGGAGAGTTGTTTGGGAGAGAAAAGGTGCAGAGGGCTTTAAGGTTTGAAGGCGAAGATGGGGGTAGGGATAGAGGAGTTCAAAACACAGTGGGAAAATTGGCCTGGAGATGCT
Source organism: Ambystoma mexicanum (assembly GCF_040938575.1). Taxonomy (NCBI): domain Eukaryota; kingdom Metazoa; phylum Chordata; class Amphibia; order Caudata; family Ambystomatidae; genus Ambystoma; species Ambystoma mexicanum. Next base: position 63,695,425 of record NC_090928.1, read on the forward strand.
GATGTTTTTTGTCCCCGCCGTAGGTGCCTGTTTATGGAAAAAAAGGGGGAGTGGCGGTGTGGAGGCTAGGATGACGCATCTAGATGATGGCGGGGCAGCAAGAGGTGAGCAAGAAAGGGAATGGTTGGCGGCATGGGTCAGGCTGGGTACTAGGTGGGGGACACTCAGTGGGGGGTTGGGTAACATGGGGGGGTGGGGAGATGGAGAGGGTGTCCACAGGGGCACTGGTGCAGGCGAGTGGCAGAAGTTTCTCCTCAGTGGAAATACAGACAGACAAGGTCACAGAGACAGTGGCACAAGGGGTGGTGGAGGTTCTTACAGAGAGGACAGGTAAGAATACAGAGGAGGCCAAGAAGATGCCTTACATGGGTAGTACAAAGCCACTGGGTGCGCATCTGATGGTGACGACAAAAGAGAACATTTGGAAAGGGGAGTTTGTGGATGTGTTTAAACTCTTACACAGGGAGGTGAGAGCAAAAGAAGGGTCCAAAGAAGAAGAGCGGGAGTTAGCAGCAAGACCAAGGGTACCAGTGACAATTGAAAATTGGACATCAGCATTTATAATATTTGCTAGTGTTTATTGCGAAAGGTAACCTGAGAGGTGTGTGGCTTTGCCAAAATATATTGACGTAATCAGGAAACCTTTACGATTTTTGGGGGTTGTATGGGTGAGGTATGATGAGGAATGTAAGGATGGGTGAGGACAACAAACGGTAAGGGGAGAGATTGATATGGATTTATAGTTGCAGTGGATGGTGCCTAGGTGTCCATCCCCAACGCTGCATACAGCAAGCGGTTTACCCGTGCCTTACTGACCCTTTCATGGTTGCCCTGCCTTCGATGGGAGGAGGCAGAGGTCAGCCATCAGCAGCATGCTGACCATTTAAGGAGGGATGCAGTAGAACAGTGTGCGAATTAGGCACAAATCTAGCAGATGTGCAGGTCTGCATCCCGTTACGTAATGTTTTGCAACAGGTGACAGAGGGAGGGGGCTTGGTGTGGGGTGAGGAGTTGTAGGGAAATTACTATACTCCAGTTAAGGTGGAGGTGTTGGAGGCATGGCTCTGTTTTACCCATATAGGGAAGGGGTCAGGGTATTGGGGGAAGGTTTTTGTGAAGGTTATAAGTTGAGATATCAGGGTCAGAGGATGTGGCGGTGGGCAGAAAATGTGAAGTCTGATCGGGACAATTTGGAAGTGGTAAGGTTGAAGTTGCAAAAGGAGGTGATGGTGGGTAGAGTGGTCGGGCCGTTTCCGGATTTGCCGGGTGATTTGATTGTGTCTCCGTTAGAGGTCGTACCTAGGAAAGCAGCAGGAGAATTCAGATTGATTCATCATTTATCACGGCTAGAGAGCATGTCAGTGAATGACTTCATTGCACCGGAAGATTGCGGGGTGTCCTATGCCGGTGTGGATCAGGCAGTGGGCTTAGTGAGGAAGGAAGAGCGTGGTGCATTCATGGCCAAGTCTGATATCAAGGCGGATTTTCGTTTGTTACTGGTGCATCCGGAGGATTTTCAGTTGCTGTGGATGCAATTTGAGGGTCAGATTTACGTTGACAAAGAGTTGCCAATGGTCTGTGCAGTTTTATGTGCATTGTTTGAGCGTTTTAATTCTTTTTTTGCAGTGGGTTTTACTTACAGTTCTGTTTTTGAGGGGGTTTTGCATTATTTGGACGACTTTCTTTTCATGAGTGGGGCAGGCAAAGAACAAGATTGTCAGGGGATGCTAGAGGTTTTTCAAACATTGATGGAGGATTTGGGAGTGCCACTGCCAGAGAATAAAACTGAAGGGCCGGCGATATGTGTTGACCTTTTTTGGACTAAAGCTGGATTCAGTGGCCATGACCTCACGCTTTCCGTTTGACAAGGTGAGCAGTCTTGTAGCGTTGCTGGAAAAGGCGATAGCGGGCCACAAAATGAAGCTGGTGGACATGCAGAGGTTAGTAAAGCATCTCAGTTTTGTGTGTCATGTGGTGGCCCTGTGTCGCACTTTTTGCAGTAACATGGCACGTTCTATGGCGGGGGCAAAATCACAGGGTGAGGATTTCAGGAGCAGTCAGGGAGGATTGCAAGATTTGTCTTTTGGAAGAATTCAATGGAGTATCAATGTGGCTGCAAGGGGACCCAGTTGCATGGGAAGTTCAAGTTTTTTCAGACGCGGCAGGTTTAGGAGTGTACTGGAGGGGTAGGTGGTGTGCATGAAAGTGGCCTGAGCAGTGGCAGAGAAGTGGGAGGAGCATGGAGATTTTCCCATGGCTAGTGGCACTTGAGTTGTGGGGCAGAGAGTTGCAGAATAAGAAAGTGAATTTTAACATCAACAATGAGGCAGTGGTCAATATTGTGAACAGGCAGTCAGCTAGGGACCAAAGGGTAGCCGGGCTAATGAGAGAATTTGTACTGCGATGTCTGAAGTTGAATGTGGTGTATAGACCGAGGGAAGGATAATGGCATCGCTGATGTATTATCTCGTTTTCAGTGGCAGAGATTCTGTGTAATGGCACCAGAAGAGGATGTGAGAGGGCATCAGATCCAGAGGATCTGTGGCAGGGAGGGAACTGAGAACACTGTGGTTAGTAGAGGGGTTTCTAGCCTCTGTGTCTAGGGCAGAAAACAAGAGGGCATGGTTGGACTTTTTAAAAGGGGGGGGAGAACAGTTGGAAGGGTATGTAGGATGCAAAGGATAGAAGAAGGGATGCTATGGTTGAATTTATATTGGGGTGTATGGACAAGGGTTGGTCTAGGGCAACGACAGCAGGGAAATTGGCAGGCATTGCTTTTATGGGAAATGGTTTTGGGGCTGTCAGCACACTGGGGGTGAAATGGCATGTAGGATGTTTGAAGGATGGGAAAGGAAGAAAAGGAAGGGTAAGCATAGCAGGAGACCAGTTTCAGAGGCCCTTTTATTGAGGTTGTCCAAGGTTTTGTAGGGAGTGTGCTGGTCATCATGGGAGAGTGACATGTTTTCGACACGTTGTTTTTTGGGGGCATTTCAGGTGTCGGAACTGGTAGCGGGGGAAGAGGAGAAGGAAGTCTGCTGTGGAGGGAAATCCACTTATCAGAAAACAGCATAGATATAAAGATTTGTAGATCAAAAATGGATCAGAAAGGAAAAGGCTTTTGGGTACCTCTGTATGGAGGTGGTAAGGATGTGTGTCCTGTGAGGGTGGGAGCATTGTGACGGGAAAGATGTAATGGAAGAGAGGGTTTGGTTTTCCAGCATAAAAACGGGTCTGAGGTGACTGCAGCTCAAGTTTTGGGGGCTATGAGGAGAGCACTATTGGCTTTGGGGGAGAAAGCTGAATATGCTGGGACTCATTCTTTTAGGATGGGGGTGGCATCTGAAGGTAGTATGATGGGTCTATCTGAAGAAAATGTTAAGAGCTTGGGGAGATGGAAATCAGCAAAATACAAGGGATACATTAGAGAGCTGGGAAATGGGGTCTGTTAGTCAAGGAAATAAATTGATGCAGTTGGTGGAGAGAAGGCTCATCATATCTTTTCTTTTTCAGATGGGGCACGGAGGAGTGGTGAGTTGCCGCAGATCTGGATATGTGAACATTCCATAGTGAAATAGGCAGGGAATGATGCAGGAAAAAAGAGTTTTCGGGACCCAATTACGGTGTAGTTATAACATTGCTTTGTTGAGGGGGCTCAGGTGGGACCAACTGCTGCCAATGCTAGCAGGTATGAGGGAGCTTCATGGGGTTCCAGCGGCTCTAATTTTACATGCAGGGGAGAACAATTTGGTTAGGGATACGGGGGTGGCACTGTTACAAAGATGAACAGGGATCTGAGTTGGTTGAGGGAGATATGGTCCGGGGTGAGGTTGGTTTGGACCAAGTTGATGCCAAGAAGAGTATGGAGGAGGACTGTGAATGAAGGTGTGGTAGAAAGGATGAGGAGAAAGATCAACAGGGAGATGGTGAAGTTTTGCAGGTTCTGGGGGGTGCGAGTGCTGGGGCACCAGCAGATCATTTATGAGGATTTTGAATTATTTCGGGAGGATGGGGTGCATTTGTCAATCATGGGAAACAGGTACTACTTGTGCAATGTTAGGATGGCTGTGGAGAATATCATAAAGAGTTGGAGGTAGATGAGAAGTAGGGTGGGGGTGCGGCAAAAAAAGAACACCTCAGTGGAGGGTTTTTCTGGTGCCGGGGTCATGGCCCTTGGGAGGAGGGTTGGGGAAGCACAATGGGGTACTAGGGCGGTAAAGGAGGGGGGTGGTGCATTTTGCATGAACAGGCCACAGGATACAAAGAGGGGGAAGAGGTATTGAGGTATTGAAGAAGAGGGGTGTGGTCTCGGGGAGAAGATGGGAGAAAGCAGGAATGAAGGTTGAGAGGAATTGAAGGGGAGGGAGCAAGGGGCAGGAAGTGATGAATTTATATTTTTTATTTATTTGTTTGGGCAATTGTTAAAGTAGTCTGTTAGTCTTTAAGGCCAGGAAGCCAGGGTAGCGTGTTTTTGTGAGCTGTGGCCTGTCTCATTAAAGTGACCTTTTCCACTTGAAGCGGGTCTGAGAATTTGTGTGCAGTAAGCCGGAACAGACAGCGACAGTCGCTATTGTTCCCAACACCGGCCTCTTATACTTACATCATGGCTTCATTTTAATCGAGGTCCAGTCCGCAGACCTCTCCTGGAGAAGCAGATACATTAGTAGAGCAGGGAATGTTGGCTCTGAGCCCGATACTGAAGGCGGTCATGGTACTAATTTTGTTCCGCCCCTGCTATTGGTCAAGGACCGGAAAATGATCTCCTTATTTGTGTTTCAGTTATTTAGAAAGTCACAGTGATAGCTGCCGAAAGTTGTCTATGAACTCTGAGTATGTCCAGGGGTGGACTAGGAAACAAAAGAGGCCCTGGAATCCATTTTCAAAGTGGCTCCATATTACATAATTTCACAAAGCCCAACACTGTTCCTATGGGACCATTTGGAAATACCACAAAAAAGAGGCCCAGGGTGCACAGGCCTAACGGTAAATCTCCAGAGTTCCCTATAGCCCAGTCCACCCCTGAGTATGTTCAGTAGGTCCAGTATATTACGATCACAAGTGTGAAGGGGGGCAGTCACCACCTATTTGATTAGGTCAGTAGGGATGAGTCCTCCCAACCATTGGAGTTTCTGGAAGGATTGAATGCAAAAGGAGAAGGAAGCAGGATTCTGCATTAGTGAAGGAAGGCACCTTTGTGCTGATTTGAATGGGCCTATATGAAGGCAATAAATACCCCGTATACAATCAAAGAGAAAGAAGCAAGGTGTATTCCACAGATGGCTGGCTCTTCTATGCTGCATTATAGGGTTTGAATTGAAATGAGAGACATGGTAATGGAAAATGACTGACCGTTGTTGACTGGTAAGACACATGGCACCTGCAGTCACATGGTACATCATCAAGGAGGTCTTGGTACATGGGCGCTCTACATTTATGCTGGAAGTTGGCATCTTATTGATGGCACAGGTGTATAAGCAGAGTCTACAAGTGATCAATTTAAGTAGGCCAAGAGCACTACATGTAGGGGTTTTCGATCAAAGGAATAAAGTCGTTGGTGTTATATGATACCTGATGTGAGCCAAGTGACGTTTCTTTTTTACCTCTTTTTTTAGCAACTCTAGACCAATTGTAGATAATCTATCTAGTAGTAATGACATTTTATTAGTCCAACAAGGAAATCCTAGACTATTGAGTGATTCATGTTCAAGTTGGCAGGAGAGCATGCACACAAAAGAAAATCTACCTCAGTGTAATTCTCAGAAATAGGGCAGCTAGAGGAGAGCCAGGACTACTTCACATATGGTTTCATGACCAGTCTGCAGAAACCAAAAGGGTTCTGGCCAAAGAGGTCAGGCAGGCACGCAATGTCTTTCTCGATAATGTGGGAGAAACTAGCGCTTTGCGCCAGCAATGTTAATCCTTATTCTGAAGCAGAGACAAAAGAGACATCAAACAGCAACAGCACTAAATGATCCTAAGACTTTTTGGGTGCAGTCCATGTGGAACTCCACATACTATGTTCTGGTGGTAGGCAGTGGCTAAGGGGGGCCAATTCCAGAGTCCAGCAGTTATTCAACAAGAGGGAAGGCAGAATCAGGAAGATGACTCCCTCTCAGGTGACCCTCTGGTACGGATTTGATGTTTTTATGGTAGAAGCGCATTAAATATTCAGGGTGGTACATAGTTTAATGGGCGTGAATGCCTCAGCTTTGTCCCAAGGGTTTTTGTTTCTGAAATCCCTCAATAAAGAGAAACCTGATCTCTGTAGATACTTTAATGAAATTATATGATCTTAGAAATTCTTGGAGACACAGAAAATTGCAGAACTGGTGCCAATTGTCCAAACAGGCTGAAAAGATGAACTACAGGCAAAACACACTGATTGGTCTTGTGTGAATGATGTTTAAGTAGACAATTCTGAAAGGTTTGCAGTATGAGTTACATCAAAAAGAAGGAAATGGGGGATGTATAAGGTGGACTCTGAGAGGACTCTGGTATGGAAACTGCAAAGGGAGGTTGCTACACTCACCGGTGGCATGTTGCAGACACTGCATAACACACAGCAGAGAATATGCATTGGTCCTAAAACAGAGAAAAAAGATAATTTCATTATAACCATGCAAGTAAGACATCACTGTTGTCCCCTGGCTCCTTGAATCTCTTCATGAATGATACTGACAGCCAAATAGTACTGGTGTAAGTCCATGAGCTCCAAAATAGTACAGTAGAGGAGCAAGCACGTCTCGTTTGTAGATGATACTGTAATCTAGTCATGGATGGATAACATGCTAGTCAGACCTTTGACAGCATGTGATATTTACTGTCAGGTTAAGTGCCTAATCATGAACACTGCAAAAACACTGATTACGGTAGATGGGTCCTGCAAGACAATCAAACATCAAAGGATTCTAGGAGGGGATACTGTCAATTATGCAAACAAAGTCACAGGAATGACTCTGCATTTATGTCTCCAGTGTCAAGCCGACACCACTGTGGGGTTGAGAAAAAAGGTGACGAGCCTGTCAGACTCCGGGCCCCAACCCCATACTGTTGAAAATACTTTGGTAAATAACATGTAAAAAAGAATATTGCAGAGAGAAGTACGGGTAAAGACAAAATGCCTGCTCCTAAGGATGGGAAGAGGCGAGGATGTCGGAAATGACTGGAATCTCAAATTATCAAAAAGCGTTGGACAAAAGCAATGAACAACTCACCTGGTTTTGGAAGACAATTGCAACCTAAACCAGCTCCAAAAACACAAAATACCAAATCAATTAAGAAAATAATACTAGGTCAAAAAACCAAAGTTCAGGCAGGAGAAAAGTAAAATTCCAAAGGGGAACAGGAATAATGGTGACGGAGGTTATTCTAAAGCCAGGAATTAGGAATTCTGCACAAGAGGAGCCATAGTGTATTCCTGTTATACAAATGGCAACGGGCACTCTTACACATTCTCCTCATAGCAAAATGTGTGTGACATGTAATCAGACAATTATGGGTCATCTAGCACCTGTTACAGCTGATGCCAGGGAAAGTCTCCAGAGAGATTCCATGCTTGTTTGCATCAGCCTCTACAGTAGTGTGATCGGAGGTTGGAACTCTTCGAAGCCAGGAAGAAGAACCTAACACTGCAGCATCAACCGTGTATTGGTAATGGAGTTTGCACTGGCATGAAGATTTCATCCTGATACAAAACGGAAGAAGACACCTCATGGCAGTGTTCAGGGCACTAAGGTTTGGGACACAAGTGGGATGGGTGCTGAGGACAAGTTGTGAGAGATAATTTACAAACTGTACATGGTTTCATTATATCAACTTTCCCATTCTATCACAAGCCTTCATACGTATCAGGTTTCCAAAAGTACCATTGTACTGATAAAAACAACATGTGCAATAAGTAGTGAATCAAGAAATGTCAGTCTGTTTCTGTGTTTACCCATTTTACGGCATAACATGATAGAGCAATGTCTAGTACCCTGCTTGGATGAGCTGGATGGGGATGGCTGATCCACAACCTCTGGAGAGCAGCAATAATTGCTTTTTGAAGTCACTCTTAGCCTTGTTTAACTGCCAGGAGGGTTTCTATCACACATTTTCACGCAATGCTGCGGTGTCCCACAGGGCTCTACGCTTTCTATCCTCTCGTTCAATATTTATCTTCGTCCACTGTTGGACATACTGGAGAAACATCATATCAGGTTTCAATAATATGCTGACGATACGCAGCTGTATATTAGACTTAATGACGTGGTTAATGTACTTGTCAAGGTGGGGAGATGCCTTGAAGAAATAGGGGTATGGATGGCACTAAATCGGTTACAGCTTAAGCCAAAGAAAGCAGAGGTGATTCTTTTTTAACCCAAATATCTACTGGAGGGGAATAATAGGGGAATAATAGTCTGCCCCACCTTTATTTTTGGGCTCAAGACTCAAGTATGCTTCCAAGGTAAAAAAAACCTGGGATGCATATGGCAGAGTGACCAGGGCTGCGATGGTCAAGTTTCAGCTAAAGTGTAGTCAGCTTTTTATAACATTCGGCAAGCACTCCCATATCTGCCTGTGACTGTCTGTGCCTTGGTTGTAGGAGCCCTAGTTAATTTGAAACTAGACTACTGCAACGGACTCCCTGCTGGAGTTTCGGCTAAACAGATCCACCGCCTACAAAGGGCACAAAACGCAGCAGTCAGACTAGCGTTCGGCGCACCTTAAAACACTGCAACCTCAGGCCTCCGCCGCTCATTTCCTTGGTTGACGGTGGAGGATCGCATAAAGTTCAAGATTGGCTGTCTGGTGTTTAAATGTATTAATGGTTTGGCACCAAGCTATCTGAGGGATAGATTGAATTTATACCACCCCGCTCCGGACATAAGGTCAGAAGATAAATCCCTACTTTTTATGCCCAGGACAAAATGTGTCTCAAGGGGAGATTGTATATTGTCAATCTTTAGGCCCAGATTGTGGAACAGTCATCCCCTGAATTTAAGGAAAACTAATTCCCTTTCAACTTTCTGGGCAGGATTAAAAAACTCATCTTTTCAATAATGTGTTCTCTTGCTGTGATTTCAGTGGTACTATTGCCATGTGATTGATCTCCACACTCTGATGACGCATTCCTTCTGCGCCAGAACTCGATTTTGTTCTTTGTGTTTTTATAAATGCTTCCAAAATCAAAAATCCCAAAAATCTGGCGATTATGCAAGTCTATGCAAAAAGGACGAGCATACTCGTCCTTGGCACTTAAGGTGCTAAGGATACTCCAAATGCAATGTCACTCAAATAACTTGGGCCTAAGGGCATTACAAGACAGGCAGAGTTTTCAACAAAGCTGTTAGGCCTACATATCTGTGCTATATTAGGACCCCCAAGCTATAAATTCAATCTGCAGCAAGAGATGGCGTTTGCGGATACTCAGACCCACCTGCCAAGACTGAACAAGGTAGAATTATGAGCAAGCCCAGAGATGGCTAGCAAATAGTTTGTATTGGGATTATGAGTAAGAATAGATATTGGCAAAGGCATGTGTACCCCCCTGTACCTTATCCGCTGGGGAAACAGAGAGATGGGGCAACATCTGTAGGTAATGGCAAGCCAGGAGATTAATCTTTGTATTTTGAAATTCCTGCATTAAATGCTGCCTTCCTAGTCAGTTCTTTGTAAGAGACAGGGTTTGGGGGAGTGCCTTTGTGGGTATGGTAGTCTTCACCAAGCAATACCGATTCACTTCTTCTTTGTATGCACATTGTATACAACTTTGAGTGAAAAGTGGCTGACACTATAGTTGTTATCCACTGGAGTCCAAAAAACCACAGATGCATTAAAGTTTGAATAAAATGAGGGCTCCCAGCAGAAGAAAAGTGGGTACATTGGAAAAGGACATGGGGCCTGGGCAACAGAATACTGCAATTTACATGATGAAATCAGGTGGACAACATTCACTGCCTTTTCCTCTGGACCAAGGTTCTCTTAAGTGATGATGCAATTGTAATAGTTACTGCTTTTAGGTAAACCCTTTAGCTAAAAGAGTTTTGAACAATGCCGCTTCCTATGAGAAAGACAATAGGTGTGTGTGCGTGTGTGTGTGTGTGTGTGTGTTTGCCTCTTCATATACACAGTAGGGCAGAATTGTGGATAGAATGTCCTCACTATCAAATGTTACAGTGTATAAATGCTGGGAATGCCAACGTTAAGGGTTAGCGTACAATTACACACAAATATTACATAAACCAACGTTAATACTAAGCATATACAATGTAACCAACATTTCTGAAACCTAAATAATGGATAAATGTATATTTGTGTTGAATTCATGAATTTCTTTGGTTGCTGCTGTGTTGGGTAAGCATAGGCTTTGAGATGCCTGTATCACACATTTTGCATTTGTATATTGCAAAATTGGCATCGTTTTATGTTTTACCAGCTGTCCCCGGCCACGCATTGCTGTGGCTCAGTCTTGTTAAATAGAAAAGAAAGACAATAGAAAACACACGTTTCTAATATGTTTAATTTCACAATGCTTGTGGATATACAATATTTTTTGTTGTTCCATTATCTGTGCAGATATAGAGATTGTCTGGTTTGCCGACTGTACAACATATAATTGTCCATGTGAGAAGCAATCCGTGTCTAGATCTAAACCGCACAATTCTAAAGATTGGCCTTGAGCTTTGTTGATGATGATTGCAAACACAATTTGGCATAAATTAAACTGTTATGATTTCTGCATCGAACGACGTCATTTGGAAGCATTAGTTGTATTTCGTTATGTTACATAGGAAATGCTTTGATTCGGCGGTATATCCGGCAAGCAAAGTTTTTAATGGTATCAGAATGGTCAGAGATGTCCACCTCCTCTCCTAAAGATAAGAACACGTCTTCCTCCCCTTCCTCCTCACCTGAGGTTATCGGTGAAATCTCCAATTCCTTCCTTCTGCTTCTTCTTAGTTTCTCCTTCTTTTTTTATGCAGATAGGGTCTGCTTCGAGAAGAAGCCACCGTGACTCAAATCCTTTGACTCTCCTATGACCCCTCTCCTGCAGCAGCTGGGAACGTTGTAGGGGAAAAAGCCTCTGGCGTAAAAAAAAAACCAAGGTAGGATAGCACAGAAGAACTGATCTGCTGGTCTGGTGAGGTATGAAGCAGCGAAATACCCAAATCCGACACTGCCGTAAGCGAAGGGTAAGAAAAAACACACAGCAAATAGCAAGCCACGTTTGTAGGAAATGAAAACAGAACCCAATCTGGAATGCAAAAATACACCGGAGATGGAAGCAGCTGGTACAAAGAAAATAGAGACCTGACCTCCCTGTAATCTCCCTATAGCAAGAGAGAGAAAACAGTGTCAAGTTGCAGGAAATAGAAAATGACCCTACTGCAGAGGGATGAGCTAGAATCCAGGAAAAGCCAGATACAATGCAAAAAAAAAAAACTGCGGAGAGAAACAAGGGGGGAGAGATGAATGGAGGAGACAAGAGGAGCGGAGTAAAGCAGACCGCAAGGAAAAAACAAAGCGAGGAAAAAGGTACAAGTAGGATGGGCAGACCACAGCCAAGCGAAATGAACTAGGAACGCACACAACAAAGGAGAGAAATTCAGTACGTTGCAACGCGCCGAGCCGCCGAGTGTGGGATGTTAAATAACACTTGGCGGCGGCCATGTTGCGAAACAACTAGACCGCTGCGTGCGCTACAGAAGGAATATAATGGCACAAACTAATGGAGGCCAAGTCTCCATCTCCTCCATACACGCCAGTTTCCTGAGTGCTTGACAAATGGCTCTGGCGGTTGTCCAGGTTGAGGCAGTTTAATCTTCCCAGTGGCGCAACACATTCCTTTTGTTTCTCCAATAAATTTCAGAGCTTTGCAATAAGGACACACTTCAGTCATAGTGCCGATGAGAACATGCCGGCTCAAACTATAATCATCAGCTGGGTTGTACCGGAATGCAAGGCGATTGTTATCGCGTGATTGCTGAGCACGGAGTCGTGTTTGACGCTGATCTGCTGTTTCTCGTTGACGTCTTTCAGCCACTCTCAGCCTGTCGCATTCATTCTGTTGAGAACAAAGCAGATCTGAAGCTGCAGAACGCGATCGCCGTGCTCGCAACCGTGCATCCTGAAGTCTGGTTTGCACGTCGCTCTGCTGCTTCCTCGGCACGTATTTGAGCTATTCTAAATCAAAAACATTGAAATGGAATCGTAAAATATTTAGTATAGCGTGTTTTGCTTTTACGTCCAACAGTGTTGTTTTTCAGAAAAAGCATGTTTTTACCTGTCACAGGTGTGACATCTATGTATAGTAGGTATATAAAAACACGCGCCTATTTGAATGCAACGTTGTGTCAAAATTTCAAAGCAATCAGTGAAGAACTTTCGCAGATTTAAGATTTTTGAACAAACAAACATTTACATTTTTATTTATATAGATAATGCATTAACTGTAGATGGTTTGGCGTTGAGTGATTTTTAATTGAGCAATATGATTTATTCTGCGTTACTTTTTTCTGTTTGTTTGTATTTATTCCGTTTTTTGTTTCGTAGTTAGGAAGCGCTGTAACATCTGGGACCAGATTACAGAAACTGTGCGCCAATGCAAGGGCAAAGTTGCACTGTATTAGCAATAGGGCAAAGTGTGCCCTATTTTTAAAAACACTGGCACACACTAGACAACTATTGCACCATGACAAGGGAAGTTTGGCATATTAAAAGCACTAGGGCAAAAATTGCCCAAGTACAAAAAAGATGTATTTCTATTGCATTTTGGCACCAGTGCAAGGTTTGTCCTAGTGCTAATACGGAATGGTATTAGCACTAGGCAAACTTTGCCCTGATGCAAAAATGCATCAAAAATGTATATTTTTTGCACTAGGGCAATTTTTTCCCTGGTGCTTTTAATATGTCAAACTGCACTTGTCATGGTGCAATAGTTTTCTAGTGTGTCCCAGTGTATTTAAAAATAGGGCAAACTTTCCCCTAGTGATAATACTCTGCAACTTTGCACTTGCACCAGTACAAAGTTTCTGTAATATGGCCCCAGGTCTCTTTTTAGTACGCTCATTTTGTCTTTGAATGTGATGCAACAGTTTTTACCTCAATAAGGTGAGTATTATCTATAAGTTGCATATGTGTTAAATGTCGGTTTTGCTAGGTTTAGGAGGCAACAACTCTATCTACTTTGCTGGGGATGTGTTTTACGTTCATTCAGCTTCCTTTCCACGTAAAGCAATGTTTTATTTTTTTTATTAAGGAATGTCTTTTCCTGGGCAGGTATGGTTTTAAAGTGCATCCAGGGATGAAGGCATTTTACATGTACAGTGATAGGATTGTTTGCGGGCAGGCATGCTTTTGTACTAGATCTGGGGAGAAAATAATGTTCTGTGTCTAGCGAGATGATCGTTACTGGGCAGATATTTTTCTTTTAACAGATATGTACAATAAATGATGCTCCTGTGAAGGAAGATGACTACCTTATTGTGTTTCATATATATATATATTTTTTAATTCAATTTTATTGGTTTTTCGAGGCAACGGAGCATTAATACAAACAATGGCAACCGGGCACCGGCCCGAGCCAACTTCGATTAGAAAAAAACTCTGCTGTTGCTGTTTACACCCTACCTCCCCCCTCCCGCACAAGACCCCTAACGATGAGGCACACGATCCACATCTCCATGAGTAAACGTTTCGGGCAGCTCCAACCGGGCATACAAGGATTTCACATAAATGGACTTTACTTGAGGAAGTGCAAAGAGTCTCCTACACAACCAGTTTTCTGGCCGGGTGGGGTACATCAGCTAGGCTCCCGTATCGTCCACAACATTGGCGAACGCTTAAATAAATTGCAGCCAATCAGTCTCAACCTGCGTGCAGGAGCCGTGTATTGCTGATGTTAGTCTCTCCATGAAATAAATGTCTTTGGCCACCAACACCCATTCCCTCTTCGAGGGGAGAGATGCTCTCTTCCAAGTCCTGGCCCGTACAGCTCTGGCTGCCAATAGCAAGAAGTGTGTCAGGTCCGAGAGTTTCTCCCAGTGGTCATCCCTGTAGCGGAGACCAAATATCAATAACAATGGGTCTGATGAGTAAACCCCCTCTCCCGCCTCCTCGAGCCAGCTGAGCACTTCTGACCAATAGACTTGTACTTTCCTGCAGGACCACCACATATGCCAGTAGTCGGCTCTTTCCCCACATCCGTGCCAACACAACTGGACAGTGTCTGGGAACATCCTAGAGAGGGAGATCGGGTCGTACTGCCATCTGTGGAGAAGCTTGATGGCGTGGGACTTGTACTGGCATGAGATGGAGAGAGCCCATCCCCGATGGTACAGCCCAAGTCCCTCTCCCATTTCCCTCTAAGGCTCTTAGTCGCTCCCTTGCGGGAGGTCAACAGTGCTCTGTAAAGGAGGGAGATGAGGCCCTTCATTTCCATGTGGGAGTCTAAGATTTTCTCAACCGGGGTCAGGCCTCTTTGTAAACATGATTTTAGTTTAGGTTTCATTAGGACGCCCTTAAGGCGCAGGTAAAGGAGCGGGGAGAGCCTGCCGATTCCCAGAGCCTCTTCGAGTTCCTGGATACTTATGAAAGTGTCTTCCCTTACCAATTGGCCTACTCTACACAGGCCGGCGTCAAACCATGACTGATAGTGTTCGTGGGCCGGAATTTCTTCGAGGACTGGCGTTGACCAGATGTGGCTCAGAGGGGAGGGCCATGTAGTGACTTTCTCACTAGAGCCTTTCCCTGCTAGTGCTTTCCACATTGTGCCCAGTATTGGGTGGTCCCTAATTCTTTTGGGGTGCTTTTTCAGTGGGACCCATAGCCATTCCCCCACGGTGACCGGGCGTAGGTAGAAATGTTCAATGTATACCCATTGTTTATTTGTGTCCTCTCTAAGGTGGGGAGCCAGGGCCCTAAGGTGGGCTGCTCTATGGTAGGCATTAAGGTCCGGGAGGGCAACCCCCCCCTCTATCCTTGGGGAGGGTGAGAGTCTCGTACCCAATGCCCTGCCATATGAACTTCACTATGCGCCTCTTGGCTTCTCTAAGGTATGATTCAGGAGCCTCCAAGGGGAGCATTTGGAAGACGTACAACACCCTGGGGAGCAAATTCATTTTTATGGCATTTATTCTACCCATCCAGGAGATCTGCCCCTTCCCCCAAACCTCCATGTCCCTGAATAGTTTATCAAAGAGCGGGGGGTAGTTTGCCTGGCCTAGATCCCCGTCGGGACGGACTATATTGATCCCCAAGTATTTTATCTCCTCCGAGCAGATTCGGAGGCCCAGTGGGACGAGTTCCGCAAGGTCTCTATCCGCATCAGGTGCGAAGGGAAAGATCATGGACTTGCTGACGTTTACCTTGAACCCGGAGAAGTAGCCAAACTGTTGAATCACCTGCAAAGCGGCTGCGACCGACCTTGCCGGATCCCGCAGGTGGAGCAGGATGTCGTCTGCATAGAGGCCTAATTTGAAGGTGCGTTCGCCCACCTCAATTCCTCTCACCATTGAGGCCCCCCTGAGGTACTCCGCCAGAATCTCCATTGTCATGGTGAAGAGGAGAGGGGAAAGGGGGCAACCCTGCCTCGTACCTCTCTGGAGATGAAAGACTCGTGACAGGCGCCCGTTGACTGTAACTCTGGCGGTAGGTGACACATATAGGGCCTTGACGGCTTGTTTAATCCCCGCCCCGAAGCCCAGCTTCTCGAGTACCCCCTGAAGGAACCCCCAGTCAACCCGATCAAACGCCTTCTCAGCATCAATGGACACCAGGACGGGGTTCCCAGCCTTCGGTGCTGCCTCTCTCATCAGGTGCAACGTCTTGCGCAGTGTATCTGCACCTTGCCTTCCCCGTATGAAACCCACCTGATCAGAGTGAATTAGCCTCGGCATGTAGCTGTCCAGTCTCGAGGCGATAATCCTGATAAAATAGCTTTGCGTCTACATTCAGGAGGGAGATGGGTCTGTTGGAGCGGCAATCCGCAGGGTCTTTCCCCTCCTTCAGAATCACTGTGATCAGCGCTTTGCCAAAGGAAGGGGGTGCCCTCCCCGTTCTCATAATATTCGAGAAAACGTCCACCAGGAACCCCGCCAGGAGGTCTGAAAAAGCCCTATAGAAACCTGCCGAAAACCCGTCCTCCCCCGGGGCCCTGCCCAGTTTAAGTCCGAATATGGCTCTAAGGACCTCCTCCTCAGTTATGGGGGCATCTAGGGCCGACGCTTCTAAGGGATCGAGGGAGGGGAGGGTGACCCCATTGAGATAAACAGCTCTCTCTTCCTTCTCTGTCTCCCCTTCCCTCCCGTAGAGCTTCTCATAGAAAGAAGCGAAACTCTCGACTATCCCTTCCGGATCCGATCTTTCCCCCTCTTCAGTGCTAACCACTCTCGCCACCCATCTATGAGCCCTTTGGCCTCGCAATTTTGCTGCCAGCATAGATCTCAACCTGTGGGTCAAGAGGGTCCTAGTTCTTTTTTTGGATGCCCCTTCGCTGATCAACCTTCCCCTCCAAGTCGCTTTAGCCGCCTCCCACACCATCTCCCGGCTCACCTCTCCTGTGTCATTTAGCTCAAAGAATTCTTTAATTGCGGCTGACATTTCTTCCTTAAAGACCGCGTCCCTCAGCAGGAAGTCATTGCACTTCCAAAAAGACTCCCTGGGTTTCAGCCCCGCTATGCTGACATCTGACCAGACCATGTCGTGGTCTGACCAGCTGACCGGGCGGATGTCACAAGCCTCTATTCTGCTCATGTGCTGACTCCCCATGAAAAGGTAATCTATCCTGGTCCTGGTGCCATGGACTCAGGAGTAGAAGGTGTATCCCCTATGTCTAGGGTGCAGCTCCCTCCATATGTCTACCAATCCCTGCTCCCACATTAATTCCCGCAACCCGCCATGAGGATCAGCACCTCTGTTGCCTGATGTGGCCGAACTCCCACTATGGTCCAGCTCTCGATCTGCCCACATATTGAAATCCCCGCCCAGGATCAAGAGCCCTTCCGTTTTAGTCATCACCTCCTCCAGGGCCACTTGAGCAAATTCCCTCTGGCCCACGTTAGGGCAATATATCACTGCTAGGCTGACTCTGGAGTTATGTAGGTTGCCGGACACTACCAAGGCTCTTCCATCCTCCCTCTCCCACCGGGACACCTCTGTAAGTTTCTGGTTCCTTTGGAGTAGGATGCCCACTCCGCCTTTCTTTACAAGACCTGATGCCCAAAAGGTCTGACCAACGTGAGATCCTGGAATGGCCCTCTCCTCCCCCCTCACTGTTCTGGTTTCTTGAACAAACAAGATATCCACCTTTCCATTTTTCATTGCCCTCCCGAGAAGGGAGCGCTTCGTCGGCGAGTTGAGCCCCTTGACGTTGAGCGAGCCCACCCTGAGTGACTCGACCCGGCCCCTTTTATCATTGACCGCCATTGCTTTCCCTTCTTAAGTATCCTGTCTTCCCGGTCATGTCGGGGCTGCTCTGAGCCCATTTGAAGTGCGGTGGATATCGTGTCCCGAGCCATTGAACATCAATTCCCCTCCCTCCCCCCTTCCTCCTCCCTCCTTTGTCCAAGACACCTGCCAACGGGCAAGCCACCAGGGTGTGTGCATGTTCCTGCACCGCAGTTCTCTTAATAAGCTCTGTGTCCCCAGCCGGGGTCGCCTACGAGCCAGACTTAATTTTTCCGTTAAACTATCTTTACTCTCCTAGTCCCCTTCAGCCTCTGACGTCGGCGTGTTAGGTTTCCTGAATTTTCTCCTGCCCTTTGTTTTCTTCTTCGTGGACCAGGGACCCGCCGGTTCTCTCACAGTATCGCCTGGTTCTTGGGTCTCCATCGTATTTCCCCCTTGGGTAGCAGTTAATCACCCCTTTCACCTTTGTCTTGAATGGTTCAGCACTCTGCTTGGTGATATAAACAGGAAATGAATTCAGTTATATCATTTTTCTAGATATGCACAAAGTGAGATATATTTTTGACTTCCAGAATACTTATTCTGTGCTTGATAATTACACAAATAAAGAGGCTGGGGATCTCCCAGTGCTCCCATCATATGACATATTCTATTAAATCTATAATCCTAGTAGCACATGCACTTCTGAAGTATGTGTTAATTTCTCAGGATGTATATTCAGTTTACATACCCCACCCTCTCAGTACTTTGACTAATAAAAAAGGATGGATGTATTCTGTTCCCCTTTACACTAGCAATCCTCTCAGAATTATTTCCCTTTAATGTTATGTTTACATAGGAATTTCTTTTGGCTGTCTCACAGACAGATTGGCACCTTTTTAAGGAATGGCTCAATTCTCCCTCTTTATGAACGGGTGGACATCTGTCAGCACAATGGTGTCTGCTTCACTCCACAGCCTGGTTTCTCTCTTTCTGTATTGTGGCCTGTCTGCTGTATCTTCCATTAAAAAGGACCTGGATCTTAACTCCAAGTAGGCCTCTCTTAAAGTGTACCTCTGGTAATCCAAAATAGGTCCAAAATGAAAGCAATATATTCCTTTCTCCTTTCTGTTGTTGTCAATTCTCCTTTCTGTTCTCCTGTCAGTCTGTCAGTCAGTCCATCCCAGTTGATGAGTGAGAAAGTAAGTTCCCCATAATCTACAGGTTAGAACTTTTATAGATCAGATGCCCCTTCCTCTAGAGGTGTGTGTCTTTCCACCGTTCTAATTAGCCAGAGTATGTGGTTGTACAGTCTTCCAAAAGTGCCATCCCACTAAAACATTGATCATACTATTGAATGGGACAGCATACTGGGATTGACTTCTAAACCAAGTTTACCTCGCATTTGATGTGATGTCATCTTGGAATGTTCTAAATTAGCAACTGTAACTTTTTAAAACATCATATTCATCACATGTGATTATGTTACTAATCAGTTGATCAGAGTGCTCTCCCTAAGGTGAATCAATTGATGCTGCTCTGATCTGGGCATGATGTGTGATGGAAGTGTTACAAATTATAGCTTTTTACACTTGTACTTTCATAGAAAAATATTTTCCAGCTCCGAATAACAAGCTATCTGGCACTTTCAACTGATAGAGCTTTCCACCCTGAACAATTAAAAAAAGTCTCTAGGACATTTCCTTCAACTGTTACAAGCAATAATATGATTCCATATGTAATTTGCACATAGTATATTTTCCTTTTTTATTTATTTATACAAATCTCAGGGAAAGCAATGGATTTTGGCAAAAAAAGCTTACAAAGTTTTTCATTGATAATAGAGTGGAGGACATGGCTTCTTTACTATGGGGTGAGAGAATGTGACTTGAAGACCAGATGTTGCATGGGAAGGTGGAGACATAAACCAGCGATGAGGACAGGACAGAAAGACACATGAATGGTATGGTGGAGGAAGTGCTGAATTAAGGATGGAGGGCTGATGGAAATGTGATGTAGGGTTGTCCAAAACAGTAAGGAGCAAGGAAAACAGGATGATGCAGTAACAAACAGTGCTAGGAAGCAGGTTCTTCAGAAAGAAGGAGAGCTTTGATGTTGTTTGTTTGGGCATTTATATAGCGCTACAAACCCTCAGGTATCTGAGCGCTGCTTATTTCCCACAGTGTGTGGTGCTCATTTATCGATCTTGGAAGGATGAAAAGCTGAGTTTGGCCCTGCCAGGATTCGAACCTGCATCAGCAGGCTCTACATGGATGTCAAAGCAAGCACTCTACTCGCTGTGCTATCTGACCGGCTTTGGATTTAACTCGTGGTCGAGTTGGAGTAGGGCAGAGAGGAAGAGCATTCCAGAGTAGGAGCGCGCAGACAGAGAGAGACAGCAGACATGAGAGGCAGCACATGGGGCACAAATGGTGGCAAGGAGGTGAGCTGTGGATGATTGTAACAAGCAAGGAGGTGAATAGGGAGTGCAATGAGCATATAGGTAGGGTGGGGTGAGTCCATGGATAATTTTGAAAATGATAAGACGTTTATACTTATACCTTTGTTTCATAGATAGCAAGCCAATCTGGCGAAGGGCAGAGGAAGTAGAGGTAAAGCGAATAATGTTGAACAGTGTGTAGACCACGAAGTTGATGAATTTGTTCAGAGGAGAAAAGGCATAGATGGGAAAACTATAGAGGAGAATGGCAGAGTAGTCATATCTAGAAAGGAATCAGGAGGAGATTAGTTGTTTAGCAGTATTGAACGGAGGATTATTATAGATTTTTCTGGTATTGAGGAGGTTGAGTCTGGCTGTAGTGGCCAATTTGGAAATGAAGAGTGAGAAGTTATGTGATGGGTTGAAGATGACACAAGGTTATGAGCAAACACAGATTAAGGAAGGTAGCCAGGAGAGATGAGAAGAAGAGGGGGAGGGGAAGTAAAGAATTTCAGTCTTAGGGGAGTTCAGCACCAGCGAGTGAGACGCCATCCAATATTTGATGGCAGAGAGACAGTTTGATATTTTTTACAACAGCTCATCAGAAAAGGAGTAAAAGGAGAAGAAGATTTGAGAGTTGTCAGCAAAGAGTTTGTTGGAGGAGCCGTAAGAGGGCATCAGGGTGCCAAGGGCTGAAGTTTAGAGAGTAGAGTAAAGTGGACCAAGGATAGACCCTTGATACCTTTATTAACAAATGCAGCCTTTCTTACACATAATGGGATGAATCACAGTCTGAACTGGCATACCATTCCCTGCCTAAAGATAGAAAATGCGGTGTCATATAATGTTAGTTCATTTGAAGCTAGGAGCTGTTCATTTATGACTGCTGAGAATGCAAGTAGCCAAAGGCTCTTTAAAGTTACAATTGCTGGCAGGGCCATTTATGGCCCATCCCACATTCTTGAGTTATTCCAGCCACTTTCTATCACTTGAGCCAGACTCAAACTCTCAAATGGTCAAAATGTCCTCCTCCCTGGAATAACTAGATGATGGGGAGATCAGATTTTTTCAAGAGCATACCACTGCCAAGAATCTATTATGTGTGGTTATAAGGCATTTGTCTTCCTCTGCAATGTCCATCTTTGAGAAAAAAATATTTGGTCCTTTGGTGAATTCCAGAGAGTGTCAATGTCTATTTGGTGTATACTCCAGTCCTGAGTTAATTTCCTTGGGGCAAGCTACACCCCTCCTGAAGTTGCTGGGGTAGGAATGTTGTTTGGCTGCCCATGCCATTTTGTGAGTTTTATTCACAAATGCAGCCTTTAAAAGTCATTTTATTCCCCACTTTTCCTGACTGTAATTGTCACTTAAAACAGAGCAAAATGCAATCAATCTCCCGTCAAATGTTAACTTTTTATACACCATAGGTTTAATATTCTAATTCTTATTCCTAATCCTATAAAGAAATAAACAGAAAGAATGCAGGCCCAAATAGATATTTACTTTCCTAGGAAATGCTGTGATTTTCATCCCAGATTGGACGGTTTATCCATTTAACAAAAGGTTGCTGTATGTGATCTGGTCACTGGAGAGATGTGTTTTGTGCCTTGTCATATACCTTGGACATATATTCTTATTGTAAATGGGCTGCTAACATCACACATTTAATTGGACGTGTCTTTTCAGATGCTGTGCAGAGGGCGCAGATCACATTTTTGCTTTTAAATGTTCTACTTTTCTCTACACCCTTCTCTTCAGTGTAGATTCCCTACATTTGCCTTCTCTGTTCCTGCACCAAAGCAATGGTATTTGTGCACTTTAGACAATCTATAATGTATGTGTACTTGTGTGTCTGTTGCCTAATGTTTAGGGAAATCTTACGATCAAAGCAATATTTATGTAATCAAATGTTATTATTCAATGTTGCATTTGGATGGGATGTGATTTATTGAGTGCTGGGCTGTGTAGAGTCCCTCCTCTTCGGTATTGTGCGTGGGTTGGTCCGGTATGTTTTTTAATACACTTTGAATATGATGTCTGTGTTGTTATTTTGTTGTTATATTCTACACTTTGGATGAGATTTAGTTGCATAATGTGTTTATGTTGAGCATACACATTTTATTGTCTTTCCCCAATAAATGTTTAGTGTTTTGTGGTGTTTGGCACATGCCTTGGATTTACCAGTCTGATTGTTAGAGTAGGAATCCTAGAGCAATCCCCATGTGATATACATCCATTAAGAGAAAAGGAGGTGACAGTAAATTGTAATTTGATTTGTTAGAATGTTAGATGAAAGTGAGCATATATATCGTTGAACAATAGAGGAAAAAAACGCACTCCAAGCGTGAGGTACTGAAGGTCCCAGTACAAAATAACAAACTCGGATCCGAGTAAACAAACCAAGTTTAATGAATGGTAAAAAAATAGGCACAACACATACAGCAAACAAAGCAGGACGCCAAGGCAGTGTCCTGAACGACGCGTTTCGCGCTTCCCAGAGCGCTTGATCACGGTAGTGGCTGTGTAGTTATGGTTAAGTTGCTGTTTCCATAGGAAGAGCCCTTTTTGGGTGGCTTATAACTTCGCTCTCCCTGGATGAATCCTCACCAACCTTTGCAAAAATAGTATATGGGTCACTCTGAATTTTTTTGCAAAGTTTTATGAGGTTTGGTCTAGGGGGGGCAAAGTTATAAGGGGGGTCCCAAAACATATTTTTTTCCCATAGACTGAATGGGGAAAAAACTTTGCTCACGCCTACAGCCCAGTAGTTTTTATAATTAGGTCACAAAAAATTTGTGATATCTATGTTCGGTCCGCGGACACACTTCCCTGTTCGCTCCGCGGATAGTGTCCTGATTGGCCAACCGGCTTGCGTCATGTCCGCGGACATGCAACGTGTTCGCTGATTGGATGGTGAAGAGCGTGAATTGAGTCAGATTTTTGGGAACGCCCGCCATCTTGGATTCGCGGATGTCCGCGGACAGCGCAGTGAACCTTGGTGGAAAAAATACTATTTAGTAGAGTGTGTTGGTGTCTAAAAGTGTTTGGGGAGGGTGGGGGAGTAAGAGATGGGTTAAATGTTGTATTTATTTAGGTGGCAGATCCCCCTGTTGTGTTAGCTTTGTCCGTGGACAACGCAGATGTTCTGAAATGTTCTAAATAATGGGGGTGTTCTGAGGACACTATGCCTGTACGTATTGTTCGCAAGCAAGCTGAAAGTGTTCTAAGAACACTTGCTGTGTCCTGAAATGTTCGAAAATAAATGAAATGGGTGTGTTCTGAGGACGGTAAGCCTGTCCGTTTTGTTCGCAGGCAAGTTGAATCTGTTCTAAGAACACATCATGTGTCCTGGGATGTTCGTCAATAAACAAAATGGGGGTGTCCTGAGGACGGTATGCCTGTCCGTACTGTTCGCAAGCAAGTTCAAATTGTTCTAAGAACGCATGAAGTGTCCTGGGATGTTTGTAAATAAACGAAATGGGGTGTTCTGAGGATACTACGCGTGTACATATTGTTCGCAAGCAAGCTGAAAGTGTTCTAAGAACACTCGCTGTGTCCTGAAATGTTCGAAAATAAACAAAATGGGTGTGTTCTGAGGACAGTAAGCCTGTCCATTTTGTTTGCAGGCAAGTTGAATCTGTTCTAAGAACACATCATGTGTCCTGGGATGTTCGTCAATAAACAAAATGGGGGTGTCCTGAGGAGGGTATGCCTGTCCGTACTGTTCGCAAGCAAGTTCAAATTGTTCTAAGAACATATGAAGTGTCCTGGGATGTTTGTAAATAAACAAAATGGGGTGTTCTGAGGACACTACGCCTGTACGTATTGTTCGCAAGCAAGCTGAAAGTGTTCTAAGAACACTCACTGTGTCCTGAAATGTTCGAAAATAAACAAAATGGGTGTGTTCTGAGGACGGTAAACCTGTCCGTTTTGTTCGCAGGCAAGTTGAATCTGTTCTAAGAATACATCATGTGTCCTGGGATGTTCGTCAATAAACAAAATGGGGGTGTCCTGAGGACGGTATGCCTGTCTGTACTGTTCGCAAGTAAGTTCAAATTGTTCTAAGAACACATGAAGTGTCCTGGGATGTTTGTAAATAAACTAAATGGGGGTGTTCTGAGGACACTACGCCTGTATGTATTGTTCACAAGCAAGTTGAAACTGTTCTAAGAACACTCGCGGTGTCCTGAAATGTTCGCCAATGGACGAAGTGGGGGTGTCTTGAGGACGCTCTCTGTATTGTTCACTGGCAAGATGAAAGTGTTCTTAGAACACATTATGTGTCCTGGGATGTTCGTAAATAAACACTATGGGGGTGTCTTGAGGACGCTATGCCTGTCCGTACTGTTCGTAGGCAAGTTGAAACTGTTCTAAGAACACTCATCATGTCCGCGGACATTAAAAGTGCCAATATGGCATAGTTAAAATGTTTGACTCTATGGGTGTGATATGCTGCGGTGGTTGTGGCCAAGGCATAGAGTCTTGGGAGCACATGCTCCCAAGACTCTATGCCTTGGCCACAACCACCGCAGCATATCACACCCATAGTGGCTTATAACTTTGGGATCCAAGAACAAATTTATAAGCAACAAAGTTATAAGCCACTATAGGTGTGATATGCTGTGGTGCTTGTGGGCAGGGCCTATTGTCTTGGGTGCATGGACAAGACTAAATTTATAAGCACCAATGTTATAAATCATTATGGGTGTGATTTGCTGTGATGGTTGTACTTAATATAATATACTTACTGTTTGGTTTAGTAACTGGAGTACATGTATTTCTTGTTTATTTCCGTGATAAAAGAAAAGATCATGTTAGTATTGGTATTTTGTAACGACTTATAACATTGAATAATCAACATCTATTTTTTTACCCTCATATTTTGTAGATTACAAACCAGTGTACTGTGCAATTTGCTCAGTTTCTCTGTTTGTTGCTAAAATCATTGGGTCTCTGGGAGAAAAAAAATCCATGTTGGATTAAAAAAAAAACTTTTTTTGTTATGCCACAGTCTATTTGTTTGTTTGTTTTCAGTGTTCACTTCTTGTTTCTGGCTAATGCTTTATATATTGGCTTGTTGCAGATTTTTGGAGGAGTTAGATACCTGTTGACATATTCTAACAGTCTATTTTTTGTTATAATGAAGTGGTATTGATTTATCTGTTTGGATATTATAAAATTTTGGGGCAGTTAGATACCAGTTGGCGTATTCTAACTGTCTATTTTTTGTTATAATGTAGTGGTATTGATTTATCTGTTTAGTTATTGAAAGTCTTGGGGTAGTTAGATACCAGTTGGCGTATTCTAACTGTTTATTGTTTGATATAATTTAGTGGTATTCATTTATCTGTTTAGTTGTTGTAGAATCTTGGAGCAGTTATATAGCTGTTGGCATATTGTAACAGTTTATAGATTTTTTAATAGAAGTTTAGTTAATGTTTAAGTACAGTTTAGTTAATCCATTTTGATTTTAAGAACATTAAATATGTGTTCTTAAGATTTGCAGGTAATCTCTGCTTTAGAGTAATGGTACTATCATTACATCCGAACCATCCACATTTTTTTTAAATATATGCAGTATAGTGACCTGCATTGGTTGCGGCTCCTGTGTGGTAGATTATACCTATTGTTGTGAAGGTTTTCTTACCAAGTGATACTTGACCATGTGTGAATCCAATCAGCTTGCAGTTGTTTTTGGTACCATCTTCATTGTAACGTAGAAGCATTAGTATTACGTATTTACTATGTGTTTGTATTAGTAAGGTGTAGCGATTATCCAAATTGCAGGTAGTACATAATCTACCATGGTTTGCATTTTGTACAAGTTGCTGAAATGGAACGGATTCACAATTAGGTATTGATACATACACAAAGCGCTCATTGGTGATTTGTTCTTGTGTCACATTGTTGTAGAGAGTTCATGTATGTTTCCACATGTATGAAATCTGGAAGATTTCATTTATAGATATGTTTTTGTTTTCCAGTACTTGTAGTAAGTACTTTAGAAATTCTTGTGGATCTTCCTGTGAGTTTATAGTGAATTTCACCATTCCAGCACAGTAGTCCAATTGTTGTCTTATTCCATAAACACTATACGTGTTGTAAGGATTGTTTGTTGCATTTCTATGAAGTACTAACATTTGCAAACACAATTGGTCTGTACTGTGTAAGTAAATGTTGTCAACTATTGGTGGTAATTGAAATAGAATATTGATTGCTACATTTGTGTAGCAACTTACACCAATTACATTTGAAAGTTTAAATGGACCAGGTAGTTCTGTATCTGAGTGCTTTTTTTGGAGTTTGTCTTCCTTCTTTGAAGAAGTACCTGGTTTACTTTCCCTAATAGGTTCTTTTTTGATTGTGGTACTTGATGAAGTATTAGTTTCTTTTAATCTCTTTGGAGGATTTGCAGTGACATCCGGTTGCATTTCTGTTTGATTTAGTTTTCTTTTAGAACATTTAACTTTTTGTGGAATAGGATATGTTTTTAGATGGGCGGTGTATAGTGAACGAAGGCTATTGTATTCTGAAATGCAAGGAATATCAGAGTTTATTTTACTTGCATCAAAGTTGATTAGAAATAGACCGTCAAGTGTATGTAAGCGCGATAGTGCTACGTAGCACATGCCTTCTTTAAAGACTATGTTACCAATGTCTATCAATGCTTTGTCTAGGGTAAGACCTTGTGATTTATGAATGGTGACTGCGTATGCTAGAGTTAGAGAAAATTGTTCTCTGGGTACATACATGTCTTTGAAGAGAAGGAATCGAGCTGTTGAGCGTCCTATCCTTTTCATTTCTGAAAGTTTGTCAAAGAGAATGTTGACAAACTGAATGTTGTCATCACGTGGGTATGTTTGAAAGCCAACAACTGTACCCAGTGTTCCATTAACTAGTCCTTGATCCACGTCAAGGTTACGTTTAAGCATTACTCTGCAATTTAAGGATAATTTTAATATTTCTTCCAATCCAGCTGTGTTGGAGATTGAATTTTCTAAACTATTTAGTCTCGTTGTGGCTTGTTCACACATGGGTAGTGTCATACCATGTATGTCTAGTTTGTCTGTGGCGCTAATTTCAATTATTGGTTGCATTTCTTTTTTTAACATTGTTTCATTGAATTTGAAACAGCTTGCAAGAGTTGGCATTAAGGCCATACAATTGACATTTTTGTGGGCTAATTGTTCCATAACATCCGTAGCACATGCATTATCGCCATAAAGTGCATGAATGTGCCGGGTTTTCAATATTGCTTGTGCTTCTTGAGATAATATACCAACTCTAATACTTTTTAAGATGTTGGCTTAAGTGAGATCTGCAGATTGCCACATTTTTTCTGTTAATTCTCTGTATTGGAAATGTTGCCAAACGTTGACATTTCCAATGCTGCCAACAGTTTTACGGCAGAGTTTGTGTCCTAAGGTTTTAAAAATAGGCTCACCTTTCACTTGTCTCAATTGAGGAAGATCTCCGAAAACAATAATGTGTTTTCCTCCAAAGAGCTCTTCGTAGATTGTTTTGAGTAGTTCTTGTAATCTGAGGTGAATCAAGGCCAACATTAGGTTGGAGACCATGCTCACTTCATTTATTAGTAGCATTTTCATTTGTTTTAATACTCTGCATAGTTCCATTGCAGCTTCTGTAGAACGTTTGTAATAGTCTAATTTGTTTTGGTGTTCTACTGGCAGGAGTAGTAATCGGTGGAAAGTGACACTGCCTATGTTGTAGGCAGCTAAACCTGTGGGGGCAGTGACAACAGCTGACAGTTTGTTGTTTGTCAATTGTTGAAGGAATTTACTGATGATTTTGATTAACAATGTTTTGCCAGAACCATCTTCACCACTGACGTACAGTGGTATAGGTTTGTGATTTTGGCAGGTGCATTCTTTGTTTTCATCTTGTACACCATGTGCAATTTCTTTTGTTACTTCTTCAAAAATGCTACATTGCTCATTGTTTAGTTTTGATTGTAGTATAGTTAAGTCTTCTTTATCTTCATACTGACACATGGAGTTTTCTACTTCTGTCATAGCTAATTCTGGCTCATTTGTTATTAGTGGCTCTCCCAGTGGTTCTTGGCTTCCTGTTACAGAAGGTTGACTACTGTCAGGAGTGTCCTTATCTAGTTGGGCCTGGAGTTCTTCTTCGTGTTGCTCTTCATTGTGCAACATTGTTTTGTACTGTGTAAAGTTTACATCAATTATAGTGCTTTCATTTGCTTTGAAAGCGTCTTCATAGGAGTCATAGTTATCTAGTATTTCTTCTTCTTTTCTCCATGGTTAAAAGAGTTGTAGCATGGACATGTAATTTAGTTCTTTATGTTGAGGAGTCTTTAATGACAAATTGATATGATTAATAAAATTTGGTTTGGTGAGTTTTACTAAGCTGCCTTCACAATTTGTCGCTCTGTATTTACCTTTTTTTTCATCATGTTTTATATTATTTTTGTATGTGAGGTTTTGGGCTATGTGGTATAGACACATGGTTTCCAAAGTTTTGGGTAGTATGTGTCCAGTAAATTATTTTTTAAAATGTCTTGGCTGTTGGGATCATGTTTGGCTATTGTTTCTATATCTTCGTATGATTTTAGAACTCTTTTTCTAGATTCTGCAGGACCAAGACTTAGCCATACTATATTTTCAGATTTTCCATACAAAGCAGTACCAGTTAAACAATCTGCTGCTTCATAGGAGCCACATTCTCTATGGGAGAGCATTTTTATGCCCAAGCTGTATAATTTCTGAGATAGTGTTTTGTCTGATGACAGGTCATTCCAGAGGTCTTGGAGCTCTGTTTTTTCTGCTTTGGTTAAGTATGCTGTAACAAATCGTGCAACTGCAGTGGAATTGTCTGCAATGTACTGCACATCTATGTTTGCATTCCATAAGTGGGCAATGATTGCATTGTAATCATTGATATATTTTTCTTCTTCTGTTCATTTTATGTAATATGTATTTTTAGGTGATTTACCTTTAACACTATGTCTAACTGAAGACATGAAGTTGTTCACTTGACCTGTTTTTTTAACCGGTCTAGGGAAACCAAAGCGGCATTTGGTGTAGTATTTCCCTTTGCTTTTGTATTTGCGATGACAATATTTGCCACATTTGTGTCTTTGAAATTGTAAAATGTGTGCATGAAGATCACTATTTGTTGCTTCTGATGGAATTTCACAAGTGACATATTTTTCAATAAACTGTAACACAGTGGCGTCATTGTCTTTGCCAAATTTAGGAGCATCTTTAATCCATAAAAGCATGTGGATATGTGGTGCTCCTCTGGCTTGGTATTCTTTTCTCCAAAGGAAGTGTTGCACTTCTCCGAGGGGAGGAGCAGTTTTATTACAAATAAAGTGTGGCATAGCAATGAAGTGATGGTGAAAATATCTTGAAACATTAACAGGATCTAGAGAACAAAATTCTCCAGGTGTTAGTATATCTATGTTTTTTTGTTTTTGTTTGCTATGTGTAGGAAATCATGTAAATCTTCCCATGAATATTCTGCACAACTTAATGTAACAAACCAAGTGGGTGGGCCAAGGTTTCTTATCATACAACGTACATCTCCATGACGTCAAAACCAGTACTCTTTTGTACCACGCATGTTTGCTAATAGATTTGTAATATTTGATTGTAAAACCTCATCTTTTTGTTGCACTTTTTGTAATAATTGTGTAGCTGACATATTTTGAAAGTGGGATCCTGATTTTAATGTGTGTGCAACTCCTTATCATAAAGTTGCTAGTTCACTTTCAAAGAGTAGGTGGAATATGTATTCCACATTTTGTCTAAATGTGGGATCTTCAGAATACATCCGTAACGAGCGGTATTCTGATGCTGTTATTTGAATAGGTCTATCATCGTACCTTCCTCCTTTGCCAGTAGGAAAGAGTAGAGGAAAAGCACATGCTTCTATACTTTTTTCCCATATGCTGATTGGGGATCCTTTTTTTTGTCGCATTTGGTATGTTTCTAGTGCATCTTCTACGTGTCATTAGAGTGCAATGGATGAATTGTATAATGGTCTAAAGTATTGGATATTGTAGCAGGGTCTACGAGCTCAAATTGACCAGCTTCTTGTGTCTCTTGAATTATTTCAGTGGTATCCTTCAAGTTTTCTTCAATATGAATTTCTTTGTAGTATTCATTATTGTCTTTTAGATATTGCAAGGCTTGTCTAACTTTATGTAAATCTACCAGTTGTTGCCAATTTTTTTTGTCTTTTGTAGGTACACCATTTACTAAGATAATTAATGATTGCTCCATGGGACGTTGCACTCCTAGAGTGTGTACATTTTGTTTTAGATCTAATAGTAAATACACTATTTTTCCACAAATACCTTTCACTAATTCAGAGGGAGGTAATTTTGCTGTTTTTGGTTGAAGGCGTATTGCTTGAAAGGGGTGCGCTGTTTGAATTATGATGCTCTCATATAAATTGTGTTGTTGTAGGGGTTTTGGTAGTGGAAATAAATCCAAATTATTTGTGATAGCACGTGAAGGAGTTTGGTTGTTGTCAAGTTTTGTAGTGCTGTAACTGCAAAGTATTAAGAGGTCAGTTATTTCATAATTGTTTTCTGCTATAAGGTAGAGAGCTAATTCAAACCATTTAGAATCTTCATTGTCTTCTATTTTGTATGTTAGGTCTACAGTTTTTGTGTTACTTTTATAAAAAAAGTTCTACGGCAAAATACACACATGGTTTGGTACTTCTGCAGATGTACTTTTAAATTTCAGTATTTCTTTTTTGTATGTGTGTAGTAGAAGGTTGGCATGCATAGAATTGTTGCTAATTTGCTTTAAAGCTATTTCATTCTGTAAGTGGCTTTCACTTCCAAAATATCTTTTCTGGATATATTCGATTTCTTCAAGCAGGTCTTTTGCTGTACCATGTAGAAGAATGTTATCTAAATTGGCTAGTGCTAAAGCAGGACTTTTACCATAATACAGTTTATAGACTAGATTTCTTATAGTTGAATAATGTGTTGATATCATTTTGATATAATGGAAGGTGGTTTTGCAAGTAGGTCCTGAAATGCAGGCCAAGGAATGTCCTTGTAGTCCTTTGTACTTGCTCACTGGACAGGTATCCATATTTTGCAGTAGTTTAATTTTGATTTTGTCTTTGCCTTTCACATATTGATTGAGGAATTGGCGTAAAGACTTGACAGATTTTTTGGGAATGTTACACATCGACGTGCATGGCCATTTGTATAATAGACGTTCTGATTCAGTTGAATGGAGAAGTAATTCTAAGTTTTCTGGGGATATTTTTGTAAGCCGTATTTCTTATTCCATTATGGTATTATTAACTTTTTCATAACCTCGTCCACTGCTATGTATGGCAATTGTATTTGTTTGCTTTTGTTTGTATGCTTCTTCATTAAAATATGGTTCTGTGCTTGTAGTGTGACTCCACTCACCTCCACAGATACTTAAGAAGTTATTTCTGTTGACATTTCATTTATTGAGAAGTCTTTTTGTAATTTAGTCATTAGTTTTGTTAGTGGTTTCATTTTGTTTAACACTAAAATAAATAATTTTCTTTGGAGAAGGATTGCACTTTCTATCAATGCTTCAAAGATTAATTTCCTACGATAGGTTTTAAGGGTTGTGCCTGATTTCTCTCCTGTTTTTATAAGATTTTGAAGGACTCTGTGACGGAATATTTTTGCTAAAATACTTTTTTTGGTATGCTTACTTTTCACTATATCAAGATTTATAGGAGCAGTTTTATCTGTAGTGGTAGCTGAATTCTTGTTAATTGTTTTCTGGTTTGTTTTACATTTTGATAGAGGAGGCAAAGTTTCTGTACTTGAAGCTTGTTTTGTTTCGCTAAATGACTGTATTAGCTGTTTTGTTTGAACTTTTTTTACAAATTCTGATAGAGATGGATGCTTATTTTGGACACTTCTATTTTCATTTGCTCTGCTTCTGCATTGCTTTCTACGGACTTGATTTTTGGTAGGCATTCTTTAGGGTCTGTTGAAAAAAATAAAGAAGGTATGGGTTGGGGTGTTCTGCAATGTATGTGTGCATGAGTGTCTGAGTAAGATGATAAAGATGTATGTGATGGTGTGTGATTATGCATTGGGCAACTACAACTCATTGGGATGTGTATTCTTGAATTGAGGTGCTGGGGGTTCAGATGACAGTAGAAAGGGAGCTAGTGGTGTGGAGAAGTACAAATAGTAAATCTAATGATATACAATTAAAACAGTTGTTTGTTCTATAATATCAAAATTCTAGGGGCTCAGTTGGGTCATTTGTGTGCCGAAAAATAGGAATTTGTGTGCCATTCTGCTTGCAAATCTCTGTTTAAGAAATGGGGATTTGTGGACAGAATGGTGCACAACCTCTATTTTTAGGGGCAGAAATAGCATGAATTAACCTTACAGTGTGTTTGAGTAATGGTACAAATATTATGGTGGTATTCAACTTACTTTTTTTATGGAATGAGCAGGTTTCTTCTTAGTTGTTCTTTGTACTTCAAATTCAGCTGTTTCTTTTCAGGAGAATGGTCTTCACTGCAATTGTAAAGGAAACAAATTAATCATTTTGTTTGTATATAGCACTGTTTTTAATTTAGACATTGATTTTTTTAATTGACATTGACCCTCAGCGCCTTCTGCAAAACCATGAAAGCTATCTTATTCACATAAGATGTGTCGCACCAGTTGAATGCATATCATATGTTCTTAATGCATAAGATGTATTGTAATGACTAACTGTACCAACCAAAATATCAGTTCTATGCCTTGTGGAATTCATAATGTACCACTGAATGCCACTATTCCGGTAACTAAGCTCTTGCAAGTAACAGCACCTCAATGCCCATGGGCTGCTTACGCACTATATAAATAAATAAATAAATAAATAAATAAATAAATAAATAAATACATTTTCATGTTTTTGTATATGTATTGTTGTTTGATATTTGAACATACTGTGTGCATGCAATTTTGTTAGAGTATGTTAACTCTTTATATTGTACTTTAAATATGTTAGTTCAACATGTTTTGCAAATGTGTGTTTAAAAAGAAATTAAATAGCAGATAGGTTTGGAAGTGACAGTTGATTATAGGAGATGGAAAAAATGACAGTATATTCATTTTATAGATGATACAAGGTAAAAGTCAATTAATCTGTTTATATGAATCTATACGAATTGTACATGTACTATACAGAAAATATGCATACCTGTAGTTTGTGTTCATGCATATGGATATGCAAGCAGCTGCAAGTAGAAATCTTGGAGACTTGTACAGTATTTCTTGTAGAAGGTGCTTTCCAATGATATGACACTTGTACTCAGAGAGATTAACAGTACATTTTAAGTGCTGATCTATGATGATGCAGTTAGAGGTAGAGGTCTTGGATGTGATTGGTGGATGGTCGTGTGACTTCTTAGCTATATCCAATAAGGGAATAGCACAGAAAGTGAAATGAAAATGGTAGAAGGACTGTTCATGTTACGATATGTCCGCGGACATGGTGGTAGTCCGCGGACATCGCGTGTTACATCCGGGGATTTTGGGGTGGGGAGGCATGCAAATGAGAATGAGCAGACCAAGGGATTGGTCAGTAAAGTTTAGTGGGTGTGTTGTGCCAGGAGAGAGTTTCTCAGATACTCTTTTTGACGAGAGAAGAACAGATAACTATGGCTGTGTGTTTCAGAAAACAGATTGTTTGGATTTTGGGAGACTTGTGGATACATTGGTTGAAGGTGCATGCAGAAAGCTGTGGAGTAGCTGTAGATCTTGGATTCCCACATGTGGAAGTGCACTGGCATGGAGTATGTGGAATTAAGTGGTTGGACTTGCTACCTCTCTGTGCTACTTTGGAGACAGAGCAACATCCAGACATAATTGTAATTCATTGTGGAAGGAACAGTTTAGGACATGTGTCTGGAATTTCTTTGCAATTTGCAATGAAAGAAGGACTTGGGAAGGTCATGACATGTTTCCAAATTCTCAAGTAATTTTTTCGCGGATTACGCAGAGACAAATGTGGCTTCGTTCTTCTTCATTTGGTCCACAAATGGAGAAAGCAAGGTGCAATGTCAATAAGGCTGTTTGTGCCTTTCTAAGAGATTTTGGCATGTCCTCTTTTCACAATGAAAATATTATGTTTCGTAGCACATACATTTTTCGCAGAGATGGAGTCCATCTTACTTATGCTGGCAATCAGATTTTTTTGAGAAATGTACAAAATGCATTGCGACCTTATTTTGGAATTACAGCATCCATTTTGTAGTAGGTGTTGAGCATTTCAAATTTTTCAAACAAAAACAAACACCACCAAAAGGCTCTTTTCAGAGCCACCACTTCCTCTCAGTCAAAACTGCAATGGTTATGATAGGGCAGCACCCCACACGTTTAGATGTTCGCGGACTGCCTGCGGACTTCTAAAAAATACACAGGGCCCTCCTTCATTCATTTT
This sequence comes from Ambystoma mexicanum, assembly GCF_040938575.1. NCBI lineage: Eukaryota > Metazoa > Chordata > Amphibia > Caudata > Ambystomatidae > Ambystoma > Ambystoma mexicanum. Next base: position 63,729,673 of record NC_090928.1, read on the forward strand.
CACTTCTATTTTTAAACTGTGAAAGGCGGCTCTGAAAAGAGCCTTTTTTTATTTTTGTTTTTTTATATTTTGTTTGGTTTTTTATACATGACACACTAGGAGAGGAGGGAAAAGGAGGGTAAGCGGGGACACCAACCACAGGGATAAGAAAGGGCGGGTGGAGAGAGGAAGATGTAGAGTGGGTTTTATTTGGGTAGTGCACAGATCTTCACATGCTCTGAGACCAGAGCCTCAAAAGCACTTCGAAGTCTCTCCCCCCTGCAGGGTACTGTGTCGCAGTACATACACACAACTGTGACCCTCGAAAGGTAAGGGTCATCAGTATTGCATATGGCCTGTGAGGCAGTTTGAGGAATACGCTGTCCCACAGGAGTGTTCCTTGTGGTGACAGGATCGGAACCGGAGGATGAAGTAGAGGAAGTCAACCTACTACGCTCCTTGCAAGGTACAACCTCGCGAATGGCCCCAGTGTGGAATGACTTTAGGTGTCGCTTCATGGTAGTTGTCCCAAAGCTGTATGAACCAGCCCTCCCGTGACTGAGTACCATTTTGCACTCTTTGCAGATGACTCGGTTCGCACGCGCCTTAGGAACATTACCATGAATGGTAAATGACCGCCACACCCAAGACTCACGCCGAGTGCTGGTAGTAGGGAGTTCCTCTACCTCATTCTCGTCATCCTCTTCATCCTCGTCTGCATCCTCACTCCTGTTCCCCTCTTCAGGCCCTTGGGGAGGTGGTGGTGGTGGAGGGGGGTTGGTGGTGCTGAGGCAGATGTAGCACCAGGTGGCAGTACTGCAGCCATGGATGCCATCAGGTTTCCGATTAAAATCTGGAAAGTTGGCTAGAAAATGCACTGTGTTCTGTAAGATAGCCAGAAACACAATGAAAATGAGCTCTAGGGTGTGGCCTTTTATAGGGGTGCGTGTGCACAGTTCGCGGACATGCACGCTGTCCGCAGACAGATCGAACACCAAAAAAAGGTTTAAAAAGTCCCACAAAGTATGTAGAAACTCAGGATTACTATATGGGACTTGTGCTATGGTGAGTTATTATTGAAAAATATTGTGGATTGCTTGAAAAGGTAGTTTTAAATTGTTCGGGGACACGAACAGTGTTTGCAGTCAGAACACACGCTCAGCGTGGTGCGGTCATATGATAGCTTTGCGAACATGTCCGCGAAGAGAGCGGGTGTCCACAGGACATCAAATGCACTGAAACTGTTTTGCGGATGCGCGTTGGTGTTCTATGGACACTGTTCGGGTCCTGAAACAAATTAAAAGTGCATCACAAGTGAAACGAACAATTACGGACAGGCGTTTGTTCTTAGAACAGTTTTAACTCGCTTGCGAACAATACGGACAGGCATAGAATCCTCAGGACATCCCATTTTGTTTATTTGCGAACATCCCGGCACACTTGATGTGTTCTGAGAACAGTTTGAACATGCTTACGAACAGCACAAACAGGTCTAGCGCCCTCAGGACACCCCGATTTTGTTTATTTATGAATATTTTAGGACACTGTGGGCCTCATTACGACCCAGGCGGTAAGTTACCCCCTGGGCCGTGACTTTACCACCATGGTGTAAACTACATTTACACCATGGTGGTTGGCGGATTTACCGCCCCATTCCAACCTTGGTGGGGCGGTAAATCCCCATTTTCCCATTTACCCTTCCCCATTCCCATTTTGCCCCATAGGGCATAATGGGAGTGGGGAAGGCGTTAATTACGCCACCGTAAATTACGGTGGCGTAATTAACTCCATGGTCCCTTAGCGCCATGGATTTTAACACCTGCTAAAAGCAAGTGTTAAAACCTCCATGGCGCTAAGGGACCTCGTACTCAGGCGGTAAGGGTCGGCGCTGTTTACGGAGCCGTAAACCCCTTACCGCCTGAGTTGTAATGAGGCCCTGTGTGTGTTCTTAGAACAGTTTCAACTCGCCTGCGAAGAATACGGACAGATCTAGCGTCGTCAGGACACCCCCATTTTGTTTATTTATGAACAATTCAGGTCACAGCGTTTGTTCTTAGGACAGTTTCAGTTTGCCTCTGAACAATACGGACAGGCATAGCGTCCTCAGGACACACCCATTTTGGTTATTTGCGAACATTTCAGGACACCGCTTGTGTTCCCAGAACAGTTTCAACTCACCTGCAAAAAATACGGACAGGTCTAGCATCCTCAGGACACCCCCATTTTGTTTATTGATGAACATTTCAGGACAACGTGTGTGTTCTTAGGACAGTTTCAGCTTGCCTCCGAACAATACGGACAAGTATACCGTCCTTAGGACACCCCTATTTAGTTTATTTACGAACATTTCAGGATACTGCCTGTGTTCTTAGAACAGTTTCAACTCGCCTGCGATCAATACGGACAGGTCTAGCGTCCTCAGGACACCTCCATTTTGTTTATTGATGAACATTTCAGGACATCGCATGTGGTAGTTTGATTGCGGACATTCCGAACGCCAGCTCTGTTCTTAGAACAGTTTCAACTTGCGTGCGAACATTACGGACAGATATAGTGTCCTTAGGACGCTCCCATTTTTATTTCTTTACGGACATTCAAGACAACCACGCTGTCCGCGGACACCTGAACTGCTTTTTAAAAAAAGACAAGAAATGAATTAGGACATAATATAATAATTTTACTTTATTTTATATGGATGTTAAATTTATGACAGAGAAGATGAGGCGGAAACTGAAACAAAAACAGGAGAATTGGGGGTTTCAATAGGATTTATATGAGGTGAAGAAGGGATGGAAGTCTCATCAAAGGTTTTGGTTCGTGGAGAGGGTTTGGGTATAATTGACTGGGATATGGTGAGGGGGGACAGGTACATGTGGGACAATGGTACGTAGTTGTTTGTTTCAAGTGATCCTCCACAAGGTTTTTTAAATTGTTAAAATTTGCCATGAGTAGGTCCATTTTTTCTTCTATGTGCTGAAGAGTCTTATACAATACTTCTTTTTCTTTAGTATTTTCAATTTTGGTATGGTCTGTACAAAAAGAAAATGTATATGTTAAATGTATATAAAATAATATTTATTAATTGGTTTATATAGTAAAGTGTCTACCATTAGGTTCACTATCTTCAGACATTTCCTCATGTGGGAAATGCTCCTCTAGCCACTCCACAGTACTAGACATTTCTGTGAGAAAAAAAAAATAATATCACTTTTTTTGTGTCTAATACAGAAAGTTTACAAATATATGAGTAAAATGCAGTACACTTACTAGCTTCTGGTAAGGTGTGTTCTTACTGGTCTGTAGATCTGCTGTTGCTCTTAGTTGTGGAGTTTCTGTGAGGTAATCATGTTGGAAGACTATCTTTCTTCTTTTGGTATATTCCATTTTAGAACATATTTTATTTAAATGAATGGTTAATGTGTTATATATATGGGTTACACTTCTTATTTATTACTACATATAATGTGTATGTGTGCTGGTTTGTGAATTTGTAAAATGTGCATATGTTATGATATAACAATTAAACATACCCCTCAGACTTTTTGGGTAGTGGTGCTGTTGTCCGCAGATGTCCGAGGACATTAGAAGAGTTCGCGGACATCAAATTCAGTAGAGGGTTTCAGTATGTTCTATGTTCCATGTACATAAAGTCAGAGATATTATTGTTAATTTGCGCTACTAAAAACCTATGAAATTCAGTAAAACAACTTTGTTAAAGGGACGTTATGGTTAAGTTGCGCTAGTAAAAACCTATGAAATTCAGTGAAAAAACTTTGTTAAAGGGACGTTATGGTTAAGTTGCTCTTCTAAAAACCTATGAAATTCAGTGAAAAAACTTAGTTAAAGGGACGTTATGCTTCCAAGTAAAACCGAAAACCCCCTGAAATTCGTCAGTTATGGTAAGCTAACCAACCATAACTCGCGCCACCACCGTGCACTGCTAAGACTAACACCCACAACATCAAAGATGACATCACAAATGTCATTGATGAAATCACTGATGACATCACACGTGTATTTACTTTTCAGGAAATGTGTGTACAAGGGATTCTTATTATAATATTGAGAAAAACTGTCAAGGATCATTGGAATAAATATCATGAGCTAATTAGTGCATTAATCAATGCATTGATATAAATAGCATTCTATTATGAAGTTCTATCCAGTATACTAAGCTGCTCATGCAGAAACATAGGCATTGTGTGCAGCATATATGATGAAGGTACAATATTCATATTGTTGATATGTTGAATAATGAAATGATAACTGTTTTCGTATTAGAGTTTTGCGTACTGCGAATATATGTAATAAATAGCTAATAAAACCCACGTATTACATAATTGCATTATTACAAACAAAACACAAAGAGACAAGAACACATAAAAATATGGTTATATACAGGGAAAGTGAAGTAAGCAAAAAAGCAGAAGTAGTAGCAGAAACAATTCATAACCTAACTGATTATCTTTATGCAAATAAATGATTGCTCTGTTTGAAAGCTGCTATTTACCCTATGTATATGTATCACATGATGTGACTGGATCCTAAGGAAAGTAGTGTGAGTGCAATGTATACAAATATGAGCATATACAGGGAAAGTACAGTAATAAAAAAACAACAGAACTATCAGAAAGTGCTGATAACACTACTGATTATCTTCATGCACAGAAAGGATTGCTGTCTTTCAAGTTTGTGTCTTCCCCTATGTAAATGTTTCTTATGATATGACTGGACACTAAGGGAATTACTATAAGAACATACTTGAAGGATAAGTCTACCAATGTAGTACGTTTACAATTTTTTGTTCCTGACTGTTACTGAAGAAAACCATGTGGCCTAGATGTGTCAGTAAAGGAAAAAAGAGGGAGACAGACATGTGATGTCATCAGTGATGTCATCAATGACATTTGTGATGTCATCTTTGATGTCGTGGGTGTTAGTTTTAGCAGTGCACGGTGGTGGCGCGAGTTATGGTTGCTTAGCTTACCATAACTTCAGGGGTTTTCGGTTTTACTTGGAACCATAACGTCCCTTTAACAAAGTTTTTCCACTGGAAAAAAAAATAAAATATATATATATATGTATATATATATATATATATATATTACATGGAGTTATGGTTAAGTTGGTGTTTCCATAGGAAGAGCATTTTTTGGGTGGCTTATAACTTTGCTCCCTCTGGACGAATCCTCACCAAACTTTGCAAAGAAAGTATATGGCCCACTCTGAATTCTATTGCAAAGTTTGGAGAGGTTTGGTCCAGGGGGGCAAAGTTATAGGGGGGTCCCAAAACTTTTGTTTTTTCCCATAGACATAATGGGAAAATAACTTTGCGCACGCCTACAGCCCAAACCGCTGGACGGATTTACACCAAATTTGTGGCAGGAGCGGGGGCTTGGTCCCAAAAGCATGCTTTTGCAAATTTGGTGTAAATCCGTCCAGTAGTTATTTTTAAAATGACCAAAATGTAAGGCAAAATAATTAGTGATATCTCTGTTCGCTCTGCGGACGGACTTCCCGGTTCGCTCCGCGGACAGTGCCCTGATTGGCCGAGCGGCTTGCGTGATGTCCGCGGACATGCGACGTGTTCACTGATTGGACGGTTTGGTGCGTGAAGCGCATCAGATTTTCTGTGGCGCCCGCCATCTTGCATTCCCAGACAACTGCGGACAGCGCGGTGAAACTTGGATTAAAAATTGTATTTAGTGGAGTGTGTTGGTGTGTAAGAGTGTTTGGGGAGGGTGGGGGAGTATGAGATAGGTTCAATGTTCTGTTTTTTTTATGTGCTAGACACTTTTGTTGTGTTCGATTTTTCTGTAGACAACCCGGCTGTTCTGAAATGTTCGTAAATAAACAGAATGGATTTGGTGTCAAGTTGAAAGTGTTCTAAGAAGACTTGTGGGGTCCTGGAATGTTCGCAGGGGGTGTCCTGAAGACGTTGTCTGTATTGTTTGTTGTCAAGCTGAAAGTCTTCTAAGAACACTCGCGGTGTCCTGAAATGTTCGTGCATAAAGAAAATGGGGGTGTTCTGAGGACGTTGTCCGTATTGTTCACTGGCAAGTTGAATGTGTTCTAAGAACACTCGCGGTGTCCTGAAATGTTCGAAAATAAACAAAATGGGGTGTTCTGAGGACGTTCTCTGTATTGTGTGCCTGCTTAGCTGTATCCAATGAGGGAATGGCACAGAGAATGAAGTGGAAATGGTAGAAGGGCTGTCTAAGAGTTATGCGGTCTACGGACAGGGCGTGCTACATCCAGGGTTTTCCAGCAAATCCAGCATGGAAAGAAGACTGTAGGGATCAGCCAATCAGATGTTGAGGTTGTGGATTTGTGTTCAAAGAGACTGTGTGTAGTGAAGATGGCAGAAGTGGAGAAAGTCAGGGTGTTGGTGCTTGGAGATATGTTTGTGCATGGTTTACAACAGTATGCTCAATGCAGGCATGTTGCAAAGAATTTTGATGTTAAAGGAGTGGAGGTCGTGTGGAGCACTGTGCCTGTTTACAATGTACAGGGAATTGTACAAGTTTGTGAAGATATGGGCATGATCAACAGTCCCCATGTGGTAGTTTTGCACTATGGTGCTTTCCATTTGGGCTATGCCAGTGCCCCTACTTTGTTGGCAGATTTGGAACACTTGGTTCAAGCAGTAATGAAGATCCTTCCAAATGCGAAAGTAATTTTTTCTGGATTACTACGTAGGGCAAAATGGGACAATAGTTCAGTTTATTTTCCTCAGCAAAACAATGCCAGGTGTGTAATCAACCGAGGCATGTGTGCCTTCATGCTCAGAGCTGGTATGTTCTTCTGTAATAATGAGAATATTGATTCCAGTAATGCTGTTTATTTTAAAGAAGATGGCATTTCCTTATCTTTTATGGGAAATGCCATTCTGTTTTGGAATATAAGGGTTGCTTTGGAGAAGGTTATGTGAAGATTTTAGGAGTAAAGTAAGAAAAATAAAAAAAATAAAAATACAAAATAACAGGTGTCTGTCAAGCATCTGCAAAAATAACCAAAAAAAAGGCTCTTTTCAGAGCCAACCTCAAAGGGGAAATGGGACACACTATTAAAATTTAAATTCACCACGCTCAGATTTTCGATATGTCCGCGGACATGGCAGTAGTCCGCGGACATCGAAATCACTAGCTAGGGGTTCAGTATGTTATGTTATGTTATTTTGCATTTATATAGCGTCTTATATACCATTGGTATGGACTGAAGGCGCTGGTAGGTTGAACGCCCTTGGGAACCGAAGTTCGGATCAGTAGAGAGAGTAGAGAGAGTCCAAAGGTGCGTGTGCGCACCAGGTATGTGTGCAGCTGGTGCGGAATTCGTGTGGTAGCTGCTTCTTAGCGGTAGGTGTGGTGGTTGAGAGATCAGGAGTATGTGTTCGCTCTGGCAGGATTTATCCAGACCGAGTGTGGCTGCGTTAGGCCTGAGGAGAACGCCTGGCTGAGGAGTGTGAAACCATCAGTGTTTTCTTAGAGTGATGGGGAGTGAGCAGGAGATGTTGATATGAGAACAGTTATACCGAATGGTGTCATAGTATCTCTGTGTTCTAGTTGAGTGGTGGTGTAAAGAAGAGAGTAAGCGTGGGGTGTGGTATGATATATGCTCTTTCAAATGTTTCCTGCATTCCAAAGCATATTATGTACGTCATGCAATTCTATGCGATCAGGTCCGTTCTATGCATTTTTATTCATTTCAGGTGTTCAAGATTGCCCTACACACTCCTGTCTGCTCGACACACTCACGCACTCTAGTCTACCTTGCGTGCTCTAGTCGATCCCTCATTCTCCAGTGTGCCCCACGCATGCACTCATGTATTCCATACGCATGCGCTCCTGTCTTCCCCGTGCATGCACTCCTGTCTACCCCGCGCATGTACTCCTGTCTGCCTACGCACTCATCCGCTCTGTATACTCATCCGCTCTGTATTCTCATCCGCTCTGTGTACTCATCTGTTCCGTACGCTCATCCACTCTGTACGCTTATCCGCTCTGCACGCTCATCCGATCTACACGCTCATCGATCTACACATTCATCCGGTCCACATACTCATCCGCTCAACGTACTACTCGTCCGCTCTACGTACTACTCATCTGCTCTACGTACTACTCATCGGCTCTACGTACTCCTCCGTTCAACACACTCATCCGCTCTACATACCCATCCGCTCCATACACTCATCCGTTCCATGCGTTCATTCGCTCCACACACTCATCTGCTCCACACACTCATCTGCTCCACACACTCATCCGCTCCACACACTCATCCGCTCCACATACATTCATCCGCTCCACATACACTCATCCGCTCCACATACACTCATCCGCTCCACATACACTCATCCGCTCAACACACTCATCCGCTCCACTTACACTCGTCCGCTCCACACACTCGTCCGCTCCACATACTCGTCCGCTCCACACACTCGTCCAATCCACACATTCGTCCAATCTGCACACTCGTCCGATCTATACACTTGTCCAATCTACATACTCGTCCAATCTACACACTCGTCCAATCTACACACTCATCCAATCTACACACTTATCCGGTCCACACACTCATCGGCTCAATATACTACTCGTCCGCTTGACATACTACTCGTCCGCTCTACGTACTCATCTGTTCCACACACTCATCCGTTCTACGTATTTATCTGCTCCACACACTCATCTGCTCCACACACTCATCCGCACCACGCACTCATCCGCTCCACACACTCATCCGCTCCACACATTCATCCGCTCCACCCACTCATCCGTTCCACACACTCATCCGTTCTACGAATTTATCCGCTCCACACACTCACCCGCTCCACACACTCATCGGCACCACACACTCATCTGCTCCACACACTCATCCGCTTCACACACTCATCAGCTCCACAGACTCATCCTTTCCACACATTCATCTGCTCCACCTACTTATCCGCTCCACACACTCGTCCGCTCTACGTACTTGTCCATTCTACGTACTCGTCCGCTCTATGTACTCATCCGTTCCACACACTCATCCACTCTACGTATTTATCCGCTCCATACACTCATCTGCTCCACTCACTCATCCGCACCACACACTCATCCGCTCTCCACACTCATCCACTCTCCACACTCATCCGCTCCCCACACTCATCCGTTCCCCCCACTGAGCCGCTCTCCACACTCAGCCGCTCTCTACACTCAGCCGCTCCCCACACTCACCCACTCTCCACACTCAGCCACTCTCCATACTCAGTCGCTCTACACACTCAGCCGCTCCCCACAGTCATCCGTTCTACACATTCATCCGCTTTCACATTCATCCGCTCCCCACACTCATCCGCTCCCCACAGTCATCCGCTCTCCACACTTATCCGCTCTCTACGCTCATCCGCTCTCCACACTCATCCGCTCTCCACACTCATCCGCTCTCCACTCTCATCCGCTCTCCACACTCATCCGCTCTCCACACTCATCCGCCCTCCACACTCAGCCGCTCCCCACAGTCATCCGTTCTACACATTCATCCGCTCCCCACACTCATCCGCTCCCCACAGTCATCCGCTCTCCACACTTATCCGCTCTCTACGCTCATCCGCTCTCCACACTCATACGTTCCCTCCTCATTCATTATGTCCATTTCATCAGTTTAGATCTCCTTACTTTCCCAATGATTTATTCAAATTATCCACTTCACTGTTTTGATCTACATTACTCGTTTAGTTCTGTTTGTCTTTCTAGTTTACATTCAAGTTTATTAGCTGTCAATTTCTCCCATCAGGTAGTTTGTTGGGTCGGTGTCATTGTGATGCTGTTAGTTTGGAAAACCGGTTGGTTTTATGGGAAGAGGCAGGTTTTCAGTAGTTTGCGGAAGGTCGTTAAATCCTCAGTTAGGCGGATGTGGGGTGGGAGCGAGTTCCACAGGGTTGGGGCCAGGGCTGAGAATGATGATCCGCCTAACCTGACTGAGTTTGTCTTAGGAATTACTAGGAGGCCTGCTGAGCTTGATCTTAGGGTGCGAGTGGGATGATAAGGTATTAGCTATTATGTTCTATGTTACATGTACATAAAGTCAGGGATATTATGGTTAAGTTGTGCTATTAAAACATATGAAATTCAGTAAAAAAACTTTGTTAAAGGGACATTATGGTTAAGTTGCGCTACTAAAAACCTATGAAATTCAGTGAAAAACTTTGTTAAAAGGGACATTATGGTTAAGTTGCACTACTAAAAACCTATCAAATTCAGTAAAAAAACTTTGTTAAAGGGATGTTATGGTTCAAAGTAAAACTTAAAAACCCCTGAAATTCGTCAGTTATGGTAAGATAAGCAACCATAACTCGCGCCACCGTGCACTGCTAACACTAACACCCAGGACATCAAAGATGATATCACAAATGTCATTGATGACATCACTGATGACATCACATGGCTGGCTCTCCCTTTTTTTGCTTTACTGACATATCTAAGCCACATAGTTTTCTTCAGTAACAGTCAGGAAGTAAACATTGAAAAGGTACTATATTTGTAGACTTAGGGTCAAGTCATATCATATGAAACATATATATAGCGGAAGACACAGGCTTGAAAGAGAGCAATCCTTTCTGTGCATGAAGATAATCATTAGAGTTATCAGCATTTTCTCATAGTGTTATTTTTATTACTATACCTTCCCTGTATATGCTCATATTTGTATACATTGTACTCACACTCCTTTCCTTAGGGTTCACTGACATCATTTCATACACATACATACAGTAGTAGCAGCTTTGAAACAGAGCAATCATTTCTCTGCATAAAGATAATCAGTTAGGTTATGAACTCTTTCTGCTACTACTTCTGCTTTTTTGCTTACTTCTCTGTCCCTGTATATACTGATATTTTTATGTGTTGTTGTCTCTTTGTGTTTTGTCTGTATTAAGTGTAATTATATATTAAGTGGGTTTTATTAGCTACTTATTAAATGTTTCACAGTACGCAAAACTCTAATAAGAAAGCAGTTATCATTTCATTATTCTACATGGCAAGATTATGAATATTGCACCTTCATCATGTATACTGCACACGCTGCCTAAGTTGCTTAGTATACTGGATAGAACTTCATAATAGAATGCTATTTATATCAATGCATTGCTTAATGCACTAATTAGCTCATGATATTTATTCAAATGATCCTTGACACTTTTTGATCAACATTATGCAAATCCCTCCTACAGAGTTTTCATGAAAAGTAAATGCACATGTGATGTCATCAGTGATGTCATCAATGACATTTGTGATGTCATCTTTGATGTCCTGGGTGTTAGTGTTAGCAGTGCACGGTGGCGCGAGTTATGGTTGCTTATCTTACCATAACTGCCGAATTTCAGGGGTTTTTCGGTTTTACTTTGAACCATAACGTCCCTTTAACAAAGTTTTTTTACTGAATTTGATAGGTTTTTAGTAGTGCAACTTAACCATAACGTCCCTTTTAACAAAGTTTTTTCACTGAAGTTCATAGGTTTTTAGTAGCGCAACTTAACCATAACGTCCCTGTAACAAAGTTTTTTTATTGTATATATATATATATATATATATATATATTTATTTTTTTCAAACGAAAAAAATGCCCCAGAACAGGGCAAATCCAACGGGTTGCACTCTCGAGAGCAGCTGGGAAATGGAATCCAGTCTCAGCAAAGAAAAGGCGTGATAGCAGGTCCAGGCAGCACAAAATATTCTTTATTTGTAAAAGTGCATCAGAAGGGAAAACCTGGAATGCAGGCAACACGTTTCATGGTGTTCTGACCGCCTGTTCACGTAGGTAGGGAATGACACAGAGAAAGGACTCCTTAAAAGTGCTCAAAAGACTCTATGATGGCAATGCATAGAATGCCCCCATTCACAAATAAGTGCAATGTAGTGAACACATGGCAGCCATGTTGTAACAGTAAAGAGCACCTCAGTATTGTGTGTACTATAAAAATAAAGTACACACCACAGTCAACAATACATAATATAAATGCTGTGTAATTGAAAATGTTACAGCAAGTGCGCAGATACTACAACTGCATAGACTAAGGAGGCGACAGTGAAAAACGCGCGAGAGTGGCTGGAGGAGGAAAAGATCAGAAAGGATACACCACTCTGAGAATAAAGCAGTTTATGCCAACATTATCAAACCTCCAATGCTGCGACATAATAAATAGTTGTATCGATAACAACTAATGTCTACCAATAACGTCAGCCAAATGGAAGCCCCCTGAAATAATAGAATACATGCAGGTATACTCGCCTCTAAAAAATAAGAAATAAATTATTAACATGAGAGAAGCCTAACCAGTAAGTACCACGCATCTACAAAAAAATCTGCTGTTGATCAACCGTCTCCTCAACTCAGTCCTACAGTCTAAGTATCATACGTGCAATTTACTAACTAATGTAAACGCACGCCAAATGGTCACCTTGAGTCTCAAAAATACATAGATGCATTGTCATCTTAGTCTAAATACTAAAGTACATATGGGACATGTCAAGCCAAATAATGCAGTGTAATAGCAGTGTAAAGTGCATAGTGCTTTAGCAGCAAGAAAAATGCAAAGTGTTTAGCAGCAAAAAAGGGGGGGGGGGGGTGCGGAAGTTGTCCTCTCAACAGTAATAATAATATGCACAGTGCTCTGCGTCCATGGATGCACTAATATATTCCTAAATATACTGTTTATGTAAATCATAAAACCATACAATTGAATGTCAGCAAAAGATTAAAAAATCACAAAATAGTAAAATAGCATAGTATCAAAATGTTTTAAAAATACTCTAATCTCTGTGATAGGATACAAGACATCAAACGTGCATACATGGACAACTGGAGAATAGACAACAAATTCATCCACAGCAAAGTGCAAAGTGTATGTAACCGTTAAAATACCCAATTTTTGTGGCAAACTGCTATCCTAGTCTTCAACTGCATTTAAAAGAATGGTACCCATTGGCTTGATCCTACCAATGAGCTGTATTAGACACAATGGACACAGAAAGGAATGTACCATAACTGGGTAACCCCTAAGATTAAAAATCTGCATCCAAAAAGGTGAGAAATATCAATCACCGATAAAAAAAAGGGGAACGAGACAAGGCGATGGGCAGAGTAAAAAAGCATAAGGAGTCCAAAAAACATTTTGTGTCAAAATGCTCATCATAATGATAAATATTTAGAAAAGACCCTACTACTAATCATGCTAAAAACAAATATATACAAGATGAGCTTCACAATCTCATGAAAAAACAACCAGTAATGTACGTCAAAAAAGAAGGAAATGTACATGGTGGCTAAGGTAAAATTAATAAACTGTTGGACACAAAAAGGGTCATACAGAGACGTTAAATGCACCAAAAATATGAATGAAAATTCACAAAAAAATGAAGAATTCTAAAAATATACTATTAGGTACCTAAAACGTACATAGCTCTTCATCAAGATTGTGACCCCTAGGTTTTTTGGTCTCAAGATCCAAAATGAACTTGGTTTCTAATTGTCTCAACAATAACTCCCGTTTGGCACCTCTGGGTGATTTGGGCACTGTCCGAATACCAAAAAGGGAAAAACCCTCCAGTCTGCTGCCATGTTGAGACTGAAAATGCAGAGCCATCGGATAGTTAGAATCAACATTTCTAATGGCTCATTTCTAATGGCTCTAATGTGTTGTAGTATTCTCAGCTTCAATTTGCCTTTTGTACTGCCCACATACCACATATTGCAAGGAAAATTCAAAACATAAACCACATGATCCGTATCACAAGTTATTCTGGATGCAATCTTAATATTGCTACCCAGGATGGGATGGGGGTAGCATGTCTTGTTGACAGCGTAAGTACAGACTTTGCATTTAGAACACTTATAGAATCCCCATGGTTTGGTATTAAACCAACCATTAGTCAATGCATTGTCAATTGGCCTCATAAAGCTTGGAATAGTGTATCCTTAAAGGAAGTAGATCTGCGAAAAGTTATGTTAATGCGATCTCCCAAAATAGTGTTTAAATGTTCATCCGATTTAAGGATATGCCAGTGTCGTTGCATGACTTGTCGGATATTATGGGCGCCTTCTGCATATGTCAAAATGAGCCGTGTCTCACTAGTGTCTGTGGTTATGTGTTCCGAAGTGTCTGCTAGCAGTAGTAGAGAGAGGTCTAGATCTCTGGCTTTCTGAAAAGCTCTCTCCAAAACTTTCTTGGGGTATCCCCGTAGCTTGAATTTATTAGCCATTAGGTCACATTCGCAGTCGAAGGTTTCAATCTTGGAACAATTTCTTTGTATGCGAATGAACTCCCCATAAGGGATACTCCATTTGAGGGCTGTGGAGTGGTTGCTCTTGGCATGGAGTGGGATATTAGAACTCGTGGGTTTTCTGTACAGGCTAGTAATCAATTCACCTTGAGCCACAGTAACAAGAATATCCAAGTATGTGATAGCAGTCTTGCTGTGGCTCTCAGTGAATTGTAGATTAAGGTCATTGGTGTTAAGAACTGTAACGAAATCCAACCTTTCTGCACTGGTTCCTTCCCAAATGATAAACAAGTCATCAATGTATCTTAGCCAAAGGGTGATCTTGGATGTATGTTGACTGTTTCTAGGATGCCATACCACGAATTTCTCCCACCAACCCATCAACAAATTGGCATAGGCGGGTGCAAATGTGGAACCCATGGCAGTCACTTGTAATTGCAAGAAGAACTGCTTGTCAAAGATAAAACAATTATTTGTAAGACAAAGCAAAATCATCTCAAGAATCATTTGAGAATGTTGAAGATAATTCAAGGATCTTGTATGCAAAAAATATTCATAAGCTTTAAGACCATCAGTATGTCTTATTGACGTGTAGAGAGAGACTACATCAAGTGTTGTTAGTAAATAGGTAGATTCCCATGGTATTCCTTCTATGCGGATAAGAAAGTCTTTGGTGTCCCTGAGATAAGAGGGCAGAGTGGTGACAAAAGACACCAAAGTCTCATCGATAAATCTAGAGGTATTTTCTGACAAAGCCCCGCAAAGTGTGACTATCGGTCTGCCTGGAGGTCTAGTGAGACTCTTATGTACTTTAGGCAGAAAATAAATAGTCAGAATAACAGGGAACTTGTGATGTAAATGAGAACAAATGCCCTCATCCAACAGGTCTCTCTCTTTCCATGTCTGCAAAAGATGGCCTAATTTATCGCTCATGATTTCAGATGGATCTGCAGTTAATTTAGCATAGCAGTCCTTATTCAGCAGTTGTCTGTGGGCCTCTTTAATATAATCACAACGATTCATGAGGATGATGTTCATGCATTTATCTGATGGTTTGATAATGCACTCCGTCATGGTACTGAAGAGTTCAATGGTGCATTGTTGTGATGGAGTAAGATTTGTTTTGTGAGGCACCCATTTCTTCCTGATTTTTTTAAAGTCGTGGACAACCAAATCTTAAAACGCCTCAACATGTCCCCCTGGATTAAATACTGGGTTAAAACGTGATTTAGCTTTAAGTTGTTTTTTTGTTGTTATATTCTACACTTTGGACGAGATTTAGTTGCATAATGTGTTTACGTTGGGCATACACATTTTACTGTCTTTCCCCAATAAATGTTCAGTGTTTTGTGGTGTTTGGCACATGCCTTGGATTTACCAGTCTGATTGTTAGAGTTGGAATCTAAGAGCAATCCCCATGTGATATACATCCATTAAGAGAAGAGGAGGCGACAGTAAATTGTAATTTGATTTGTTAGAATGTTAGATGAAAGTGAGCATGAACATATATAGACATATATACATATATATTACATGGCCGCGGTAGCGGCCATGTAGTTATGTTTAAGTTGGTGTTTCCATAGGAAGAGCACTTTTTGGGCGGCTTATAACTTCGCTCCCCCTGGACGAATCCTCACCAAACTTTGCAAAGAAAGTATATGGGCCACTCTGAATTATTTTGCAAAGTTTGGTGAGGATTCGTCCAGGGGGGGAAAACTTATAGGGGGGGCCCCAAAACTTTTTTTTTCCCATAGACTGAATGGGAAAAAACTTTGCGCACGGCTACAGCCCGAAACGCTGGACGGATTTACACCAAATTTGCGGCAGGAGCGGCGGCCTGGTCCCGAAAGTGTGCTTTTGCATATTTGGTGTAAATCTGTCCAGTAGTTTTTTAAAAAATGACCAAAATGTAAGGCAAAAAAATTTGTGATATGTGTTCGCTTCGCGGACGACTTCCCTGTTCGCTCCGCGGACACCACCCCGATTGGCCCATGGCCTTGTGTCATGTCCGCGGACATGTGATGTGTTCGCTGATTGGACGGCGAGGGGCGTGGAGCGTGTCAGATTTTCTGTGGCACCCACCATCTTGTATTCGCCGTCGACCGCGTACAGCGCGGTGAAACGTGGATAAAAAATTGTATTTAGTGCCCTGTGTTGGTGTGTAAGAGTGTTTGGGGAGGGTGGGGGAGTATGAGATAGGTTCAATGTTTTGTTTTTTTATGTGCTAGACGTTTTTGTTGCATTCGATTTGTCCACGGAGAACATGGCTGTTCTGACATTTTGTAAATAAACTAAATGGTGGGGTGTTTAGAGGACAGAATATGTGTCATTTTTGTTCGCAAGGAAGGTAAAAATGAGCTATGAACACTTGCGGTGTACTTAATTGTTCGTAAATACACAAACTGGGGGTGTCCTCAGGACGCTGTCCGTATTGTAATCTGTCTAGTTGAATGTGTTCTAAGAACACTTGCGGTGTCCCGAAATGGTTGCAATTACACAAAATGGGGGTGTTCTGAGAACATTGTTTGTATTGCTCGTTGTCAGGGTGAAAGTGTTTTAAGACCACTCCTTTTGTCCGCTAATAGTACAATTTCCTATGGGCGTCAACCGACTTTTTGTCCACTAAAGAAACAATAAATCCGGCTGGTGTGCGCCGACATTATGTGATAATCCTATGACTGGCGCTATTGACCTGGCTGACTTGCTTTTGCGACACTAAATCATATCTCCCGCCCCTAAGCCTGATATTATCAAAACATTCATATTCCCTGCCTCTCTCCGTGACATTACAGGGTGCATCATCAAACACGCCCAGTCCTCTCCAGTCATAAGTGACTTTACACAGAACCCGGAAGACAACACATATTATGTCACAACACAGCGCGCCACAATTCGGAATATGAACCAGTGATTTAAAAGCAAACAGCAAGATTGTAAATTTTGTAAAGTACATTTATTTGACATCAAATGTTTAGAGAATATTCAGCAATTTGCATTTGTCTTTGTTGTGGATCCGCAAAAGTTCATGTTGAGGCACGCGATGTTCCTTTGCGGTACAGAGGGTGTTAGATCAGTTTACAACTCAGTGCGCCACAATTCGGAATATGAAACTGTGGTTTAAAAGTATACAGCAGGATTGTACATTTGGTAAAGTACATTTATTTCACATGAAATGTTTAGTGAATATTCAACGATTTGCTATTGTCTCTGCTGTCGATCAGCAAAAGTTTATTTGGAGCCACGCGTTGTTCCTTTGCTGTAGATAGGCTGTTGGTTTATGATAAAAGCAGTAAATGATCACTCTGATAATCGGAAGGTTGCTCGAAAAACAAGCCATTAGACCACCCTATTGGTTGGTATGTTGTTTGTAGCCGCTAGTACTGCGTAAGGGCATATTGGTCCTTGGCGATTGTCCCATAAAATGGTGAGGGTCATGAAGTTGCATATTTGGACCTGCACCTGGCAGTTGAAGACCCCATCCGCTGGAGTCTGTAAATCGTGACATAGGCAAAATGGGGCCACATACCTGTTTTAAAAAACATAAATTAGTCTCACCAGCCGATCTTCATTAAAAATCATCATTTTATTTATTAGGGCGTGAAACTATTTGCTATCGAAGATAGTGCAACGGAGTATGTTAATAATGAAATAATAATATTTTCCCATTCATATAGCGCTAAGAACCGTGAGGTATCTAAGCGGTGCTTATTATTAACAACGGTGTGTGGTGCTCATTTATCGACCACAGAAGGATGAAAGGCTGAGTTTGGCCTTGCCGGGATTCGAACTTGCGTTAGCAAGCTGTGCACGGATGTCAAAGCGAGCATTGTACTCGCTGTGCCATTTGACAGGCTACAGTGAAGTGGCACAGCTTGACCGCCTATAGACCGGTTAAATTATTTGTATTAACCCACCCTGTGTCGTCTGCCTTTTTCAGAGCCCTCTAAACAACAGGGGATCAATTCGGCAGTGATAGTGGGCGGTAGAAAACATTATGCCACTTTCAACGAACAAGTTCAACTTGAGCGGTCTTTAATGCTACGCTATTGTAATTATATTTGGTATAAAATAATCTAAAGGGTTACTTACAGTACAATTACAATTTCCATTGTCTACGAGTGGTGCAGTCCCAAAATACGACTCTGCGTGTGCCAACGATCTTTCGCATAGTGATATAATATATAAAAGTGGTTTCGTTTCATGAATTTCATCCTTATCTTCTCTTACGTTTTAGCAACACTCCTTCAAGAGAAGTCTTTCATCACAATCTCTGTCTGTCAAGGTCAAAACACAATACAACCTTATAGTCCGCTTTGTGAGCCTCTCCGGGGCACGAGAAAAAAATGGAAGCAGCTGACCTTCACTGTGAACAAGCATAAATTCTTACTTTGCAGCATTCTGTGTAAAGCCATATGTAGAAGTTGGTTTTTGCACGCCATGTTTGTATATTTTTTGCGTGATATTAAAAAAAGTTTGTTTAAAGGACGTTATGGTTTTAAGTACAGCCGAAAGACCCCTGAAAATCGCAAGTTATGGTAAGCTATGAAAAATAACTCGCGCCATCACCGTGCACTGCTAAGACTAACACCCAGGACATCAAAGATGACATCGCAAATGTCATTGATGAAATCACTGATGACATCACATGTGTATGTACTTTTCATGGAATTTGTGTACGAGAGATTTTTATTATAATTTTGCGAAAAAAGTGTCAAGGATATTGCAATAAATATCATACCGTTATTAGTGCTTTGAATGATGCATTGATATAAATAGCATTGTATTATGGGATTCTATCTAGTATACTGAGCTACTAATGGAGAAACATAGCATTTTGTGCAGAGTACAAGATGAAAGTATAATATTTGTAATGTTAATATGTTGAATAATTAAATGATAATTGTCCTGAAATGTTCGAAAATTCACATAATGGGGTGTTCTGAGGACGTTATTCGTATTGTGTGATTGCTTAGCTGTATGCAATGAGGGAATGGCACAGAGAGTAAAGTGGACGCCGTCCGCGGACACCGCGGCTGTTCGTGGACAGGGCGTGCTACATCCGGGTTTTTCCTGGAAATCCAACATGGAAAGAAGACTGTAGGGATCAGCCAATCAGATGTCGAGGTTGTGGATTTGTGTTGAAAGAGACTGTGTGTGGTGAAGATGGCAGAAGTGGAGAAAGTCAGGGTGTTGGTGCTCGGAGATATGTTTGTGCATGGTTTACAGCAGTACGCTGAATGCAGGCATGTTGCAAAGAACTTTGATGTGAAAGGAGTGGAGGTGGTGTGGAGCATTGTGCCTGATTGCAATGTACAGGGAATTGTACAAGTTTGTGAGGATATGGCCACGATGAACAGTCCGCATGTGGTAGTTTTGCACTATGGTGCTTTCCATTTGGGCAACGTCAGTGCCCCTACTTTGTTGGCTGATTTGGAACGCTTGGTTCAAGCCGAAATGAAGATCCTTCCAAATGCGAAAGTAATTTTTTCTGGATTACTACCTAGGGCAATATGGGACAATAGTTCAGTTTTTTGTCCTCAGCAAAACATTGCTAGGTGTGTCATCAACCGAGGCATGTGTGCCTTCATGCTTAGAGCTGGTATGTTCTTCTGTAACAATGAGAATATTGATGCCAGTAATGCTGTTAATTTTAAAGAAGATGGCATTTCTTTATCTTTTACGGGAAATGCCTTTCTATTTTGGAATGTAAGGGTTGCTTTGGAGAAGGTTATGTAAAGATTTTAGGAATAAAGTAAGAAAAGAAAACAAGAAAAAAAATACAAAATAACAGGTGTCTGTCAAGCATCTGTAAAAAAAAAAAAACAACGGTTCTTTTCAGAGCCAACTTCAAAGGGGAAATGGGGCACAATATTTAAATTTACATTCACCACGCTCAGATTTTCGATGTGTCCGCGGACATGGCGGTAGTCCGCGGACATGAAAATCACTACGAGAGGGTTAGTATGTTCTATGTTACATGTATATGAAGTCAGGGATATTATGGTTAAGTTGGGCTTCTAAAAACCTATGAAATTCAGTGAAAAAACGTTGTTAAAGGGACGTTATGGTTAAGTTGCACTACTAAAAACCTATGAAATTCAGTGAAAAAACTTTGTTAAAGGGACGTTATGGTTCAAAGTAAAACCGAAAAAACCCTGAAATTCGGCAGTTATGGTAAAATAAGCAACCATAACTTGCGCCGCCACCGTGCACTGCTAACACTAACACCCAGGACATCAAAGATGACATCACAAATGTCATTGATGACATCACTGATGACATCACATGTGCATTTACCTTACATGAAAAGTCTGTACAAGGGATTCTTAGTGTAATGTTAATAAAAAAAAAGTGTCAAAGATTATTGGAATAAATATCAAGTGCTAATCAGTGCATTAAGCTATGCATTGATATAAATAGCATTCTATTATTAACTTCAATCCAGTATACTAAGGTACTCATGTAGAATCATAGGCATTCTGTGCAGCATACATGATGGAGGTGCAATATTCATAAGCTTGCCATGTTGAATATTGAAATGATAACTGTTTTCATATTAGAGTTTTGCGTACAGTGAAACTTGTGATAAGTAGGTAATAAAACCCACTTACTACATAATTGCATTATTATACACAAATCACAAAGAGACAACACCACATACAAATATGAACTGATTACCTTTATGGAGAGAAAAGATTGCTCTGTTTCAAAGCTGTTAATTACCCTATCTATATATATCACATGATGTGTCTGGACCCTAAGGAAAATAGTGTGAGTACAACATATAAAAATATGAGCATATACAGAGAAAGTACAGTAATAAAAAAACATCAAAGGTATCAGAAAATGCTGATAAATCTACTGATAATTTTAATGCACAAAAAGGATTGCTGTCTTTCAAGGTTGTGACTTCTCCTATGTATATGTTTCATATGATATGACTGGACCTACGAATATAGTAATTTACAATTTTTAGTTCCTGACTGTTACTGAAGAAAATCATGTGGCCTAGATATGTCAGGAAAGTAAAAAAAAAGGGAGAGCCAGCCACGTGATGTCATCAGTGATGTCATCAATGACATTTGTGATGTCATCTTTGATGTCCTAGGTGTAAGTGTTAGCAGTGCACGGTGGCGGCGCGAGTTATGGTTGCTTATCTTACCATAACTGCCGAATTTCAGGGGTTTTCGGTTTTACTTTGAACCATAACGTCCCTTTAACAAAGTTTTTTCACTGAATTTCATAGGTTTTTAGTAGCGCAACTTAACCATAACGTCCCTTTAACAAAGTTTTTTTTACTAAATATATATGTATATATATATATATATATATATGATTTAAGTTAAATCAATTTCACACTTATGAAAGACTTGTACATTGGGGAGCCAAGGGTCCTGCAAAATTGAAGCTAAAGTGTAGATTTTGTACATGCAATGAGACTAAAGAAACTCTAAAACATCTAGTAATAGCATGTCCTCACTTTAGAACTGCCAGACTGCTTGCACTAGGGAAATACATCAATGATGAAACAAGTTTTGCAAGCAAAGAATTTACTGTGGATAAGAATGATATGGGGAGAAAATATATCATTGCTTTTATCATTAACACTCCCTTTGAAGATCATTAATGATGACATATCGCAAAAATTGTTCTTTAGTATGATCATATGAACTGTACTTTTAGATGCATACAGGACTTATCAATTTCATTATGTTAAAAAAATATCTATCATGTTATACTTATGTTATAAATAGCTTTTAGTGTTGCTTAATATTTTAAGATGTGTAATTAGGATTTCAGAAAGTGGAGTCTAGCAAAAGTTGGTTGTCAGCCCATTTCTGAAATCATTTTAAATCAGCTCTCCTGATTTGATAGTACCTTTTATTATACAAATTGAATTGTGATTTTGATTTTGCACAACTGCTATTTTGCACATAGTTTTGGAGGGGAGTCTGACATTTTAATATGCACTCTTGTGGTTAGGTTGATTTTAATGAAGAAATACTTAACTTAGATATTTTAATAGTAAACAATTGAGAACATTTACGTGAAAATATTGCTAGAATTTTATGTAACAATATCAAGCTCTTAAATAATGTTTGCAAAGGTTTGTATAAACCAAATGCAAATAACGTATAAAAAAACAAACCAACTGCAGAGTAATTCTAAAACATAACCTTGACATAGAACAAGTTTTAGTCAATGTAGCAATTGGAACAGTTGTTGGCTTCCAAACATATCCACATGACAACAACATTCAGTTTGCCAACATTCATTTTGACAAACTGAAAATAAGCCACACAATCACATGTTTACTTCTTTTGAAAGACATGTATGTACGCAGAGAACAATTCTCTCTATCTCTTGAATACAGTCTCACTATTCACAGATGACAAGGGCTACCCCTAAATCAAGCATTGATTGACATTGACAGCACAGTCATCAAATAATGTATGAGTTATGTAGCACTTTCATGTCTCCATACACTTGATGGTCTATTCCTAGTTAACCTTTATGCAAATAAAGTAAATGCTAACATTCCTTGCATTCTAGAATACAATGGACTGTGTGCACTGTATACCCCCCATCTAGATGTGCACCCTTTACCTCAAAAAATAAAACCATTAAAAATAAAACAAATACAAACAGAACCTGTAGCAGATCTCCCAGCAATACAGCTGGAAAAACACAGAACAACTGCTGCTCCATCAAATAATACAAGCACAAAACTCTCCAGTCCAAAAAAAACTGCATGTCCTTGAGAAGACAAAGAAACAAATGTCTCTTCTCAAAAAACAGCTGCAGGCCCATCAAAGGATACAGAGGCACAACTCTCTGGTCATTTTAAATTCAGCAACACAACTGGAGTAAATTGCTATGCAAATGTAGCAACCAATCTTCTCTTCCAATTGCCACCAATTGTTCACAACATGTGTGCTTGGACCGCTTGTCTTTGCAAATGCCACAAATATTGCTGACAGCACTAACTGTGTCTCAGGTATAAGGCAAGAATTGGACTACTGTGCAGGAATGGTAAAATTCACCATAAACACACAGCAAGATCCACAAGAATTCCTAATGTACTTATCACAAGTACTAGAAACCAAAACCATCTCTATAAATGAAATCCTCCAGATTTCATACATGTGGAAACATACATACACTCTCTGCAACCATGTGTCACAAGAGCACATCCCTAATGAATGATGTACCAAATTGTGAATCCATTCCATTTCACCAGCTTCTGCAGAATGAAATCATGGCATATATATTTGCAATTGAGACAATCGTTCCAACATACAAATAATCTCACATGACCAGAATGTCATTCTAATACTTCTTAGGTACAATTCAGATGGTACCAAAAATAATTGTAAGCTTACTAGCTTCACACACGGCCAAGTATCTCTTGACGAGAAAACCTTCACAACAAGGCATAATCTACCACACTGGTGCCACAACCACTTCAGGCCACTATACTGCATATGTCAAAAAAAGAAGTGGTTGGTTTCAATGTAGCAACACTTCCGTTGCTCCAAAACATACGTTACCAGCAAATCTAACAAATGCCTACATAATATTCCTTCAACCCAATTTTACTCACTAAAGTATAGTGCAATACACTTGTCTGTTTCTGTGCCTATACCCGCAGGGTTATTGCAGCACACAAACACCACTTTGTTCTCCTTTGAAGCAACCTCCAGAGAAGAATTGGAGGAAGTCCTTAAAAAAATGCATCCTACCACATGTGCAGGGGATATTATCCCTTCAAGAATTGTTCTGGAAGATAGGCACTTTCTTTATCCCTTTTTTGGTTAATTTCAACCATGTGCCAGATTCATTGAAAAAGGTGATGGTTACACCTTTGCTAAAGAAACCTGGGTAAAATTATAAAATCTGTAGTAATTTGAGACCTACAATGAACGTGCCCTTTTTACGCAAAATAATTGATAAGTTGGTGACCACACAGCTCCAGAAGTATGTGGAAAATAAAAAGGTACCCCAGGCGATCAGATTTCAGGCCTTCGCATGGCACAGAAGGTACGCTTCTGGACCTGCAGGCAGAAATGCTCAATATTATGGATAGGAGCAAATCGGGGCTGCTGATACTACCAGACCTATCAGCAGCCTTCGATCACGTGGACCACGAGAAACTGCTCATTAGGTTTGCGAAGCATGGGGGCTGCTGCAATGGAGTGATTGACTCGATTGACTCCTTTCTTCGTGCTAGAAAGTCAAGAGTAGTCGGGGGCAATGCACGCTCCAAGCCGGAGATGATTATCTGTGGTGTCCCACAGGGAGCATGCCTCTCCCCGGTTCTGTTTAACATCTTCTGCCATACCCTATGTGATCTTCTGGCTTCCTCAGGGGTGCAATTTTTTAATTATACAGATGATACTCAGCTTATCATGGAACTGAGTGGGGTGTACGAGAAATACCTGTCCAGTGTTGAACAAATCTACAAATACATGCAAAACTGGATGACAATAAATGGGCTATGTCTTAATCCAGCAAAAATTGAGATCCTGATCTTTGGTTCCACAAAGTCACGTGCTAAATTAGCTACACACTATGAAGGCTTCACCATAGACGGACACTATATAAAAATAGGCTAAGGTAAAAACCCTAGGGGTCACCTTGGAGCCGTCCCTAAGCCCAGAAGCCCACGTATGCAGTATTGTGAGTAAATCTCAATATCATTTAAGACTGCTTAGACTGGTAAAGACCTATGTTTCTTTGACAAACTGTACTACACTCGTCCAAGCCATTCCAATGCCTAAGCTCGACTATTGTAGTGCACATCTGGCCAGAGCAGGCAAGGGCTGCATCAAAAAGCTTCAGACACCTCAAAATGATACAGTCCAGATCTTTAAATGTAGTACCGCAAGAAGGGACCCGGTATCTGTGCACAGGAGGGATTTGCACTGGTTGCCAGTAGAGGCTAGAATATGTTTTAAGATGGGCACCATTGTGCATAAATACTTATATGGACAAGCACCATAGAGCATCTGACCTTGGAGGAACATGTCGGAGATACCCGGTCTAAGGCTTCGATGCGTTTGACTCAACCTAGATGCAAATGAGTCAGAGGCAATGGAACCTCTTTTACAGTACATGCAGGGTTGATCTCGAAGAAGCTCCCCACCGGAATGTGCATGGTAGAAAATAGTATGACTTTTATAAAATGCCTCAAGACGTTATTGTTTGTTTAGATTGTGAGTTATTTCTGTCTGTTTCACATGTTGCACCCTGATGCCTGCAGCCTTCAGCGTATTATAAGTACATAAACATAAACATAAACAGTTAGAATACACCAACGGGTATGGTAGGGTATGGTAATGTATATAAAATGTTTCAAAGCGCTCAGGGAGGGTGGGAACAAAGGGAGAAAACAACAGTTTTTCAGAGCCCTGAAAATTCTGAGCTTAGCATAATACTACAAAGATAATTTTTCAAAATACTTTTAATTGTAATAGACTTCAAATATGCCATCACAGTTATTGTAACTGCAAAACCTCTTGTAAAATAAAATATAGTTTGAATATGCCAACAGGTATCTAACTACTTTAAACATACCCTTAATTATAACACTCTTCAAACAAACATCCTATCACACTTACACTCACATAATATATTATTGCTACCACACACAAGTATTCTGTAACATGTACATTCTTTAAAACTATGTAAATGCCTGTATGTAATTACAGTATGGTTTGTATAACCCACTATGGTTCTTTTTCACAATGACCCATTATTATTTCATGTCAAAACAACAACAGTGTACAACGCACTAATGTTGTACCAAACATAGTAGAATGTACTATTTATGAATGTCAAGAAAGTTAATCTATGTGTACAATTGTATGCAATTGAAGGTTTTAAACTATCTTGTTTAACAAATTATATTTTTTTATTTCACAGAAAAAGAACCAGAGATTCCAGCTTAATTACCATATGCAACTAGGTAACAATACCCAGTATTATCCTATTTTTTTTCTTCACAAAGAAACAAATACAGATTCCATAAGCACTATCCTCAATTCTACTATGATCATAAATACCATAAACACTTCAATTATATAATTCCACCATATTACAAATACTGTATACTCCCCCTACAGTACCTATAATTGCTATACACATATTACTATGGGTGTGACTACTGGCCAGATTCTTGGCGGCCTATGGCCATGCCGCCAAGAATATGGCTACTGGTAACAACCACCACAATAGAATTAAACAACATGTACGTACAGAACACCTTCAAATAACAAGACTCATCCTGACCCTCCCCACTCCCACTGAAGTCCGTGGACAGTAAAATTGACTGCAGACTCGGCGACACCGACACAGCTTTATTCACCTATGAAAAAAGCTCCCTTTCAACATGTTTCCACTCTCCCACCCTTTCCAGACCCTCTTTCAGCCCCAAAATAACCCCAAATGTAATTTCCGGATGTTGTTCTCACTGCACTGTCCACGGACAACAGCGGTGGTCCGCGGATCCAGTATGGCAACCGTTTAAAAAGTGATGATGCATCTCAAATTTTTGAACATCCAATCGGTGTGCGTCTTTGACGTCTGCGGACACCAAGCCACCCTCTGATTGGTCCAGAGATTTCGGCGGACTCCGAATCAAGAAATTAGTCCATGGGCCAAACCCAGATATCAGTAATTTTTGGGGCCTACCTATTGGCCATTTAAAAAAAAAACTACTGGACATATTTACACCAAATTTGCAAAAGCACGCTTTCAGGACCAAGTCACTGTTCTTCACGCACTTTTGGTCAAAATTCATACAGCGGTTTGGGCTGTAGGAGCAAGCACATTTTTTTTCCATATTGTCTATGAGGATTTCAAAAATGTTGGGACCCCTTATAACTTTGCCCTCTGGACAAAACCACACCAAACTTCACAAAAAAAATCCGAGGTGACCATTCAATCTTCATGAAACGGCTGCCTGATAACTTTGGCATTATGATATTACACAAAAGTGGGCTAGACCCTTGGTGAGCAAACGTGGTTCGGGTCAGAATATAGTATAAAGAACAACAAATATAACCACGATGCAAAACAACTCAACACTAACACCCAGGACATCAAAGATGACATCACAAATGTCATTGATGACATCACTGATGACATCACGTGGCTGGCCCTCCCTTTTTTTACTTTCCTGACATATCTAGGCCACATGATTTTCTTCAGTAACAATCAGGAACTAAAAATTGTAAATTACTATATTCGTAGACTTATCCTTCAAGTATGTTCTTAGAATAATTCCCTTATGGTCCAGTCATATCATATGAAACATATACATAGGAGAAGTCACAACCTTGAAAGACAGCAATCCTTTTTGTGCATTAAAATTATCAGTAGATTTATCAGCACTTTCTGATACTTTTGATGTTTTTTTATTACTGTACTTTCCCTGTATATGCTCATATTTTTATATGTTGTACTCACACTATTTTCCTTAGGGTCCAGACACATCATGTGATATATATAGATATTTCTATTGCGAATTGTGTGGGGACTGCCTACTGCCTACTGAGCCTCGTACACTTATTTGATCTGCCCGACACTGCGAGCATAATCACGCTCTTGTCGGGGCTGCCGCCGCGCTTCCTGGAGGAGGCGGAGACTGGACCACGTGACTCATCACGTGACCGCAACTGGCCACAAAAGACCGAGGCTGCCGCCCGTGCGTGGTTTTCTATTGCGAATTGTGTGGGGACTGCCTACTGCCTACTGAGCCTCGTACACTTATTTGATCTGCCCAACACTGCGAGCATAATCACGCTCTTGTCGGGGCTGCCGCCGCGCTTCCTGGAGGAGGCGGAGAC
This sequence comes from Ambystoma mexicanum, assembly GCF_040938575.1. Classification (NCBI taxonomy): domain Eukaryota; kingdom Metazoa; phylum Chordata; class Amphibia; order Caudata; family Ambystomatidae; genus Ambystoma; species Ambystoma mexicanum. Next base: position 63,757,754 of record NC_090928.1, read on the forward strand.
TGGACCACGTGACTCATCACGTGACCGCAACTGGCCACAAAAGACCGAGGCTGCCGCCCGTGCGCGGTTTTCTATTGCGAATTGTGTGGGGACTGCCTACTGAGCCTCGTACACTTATTTGATCTGCCCGACACTGCGAGCATAATCACGCTCTTGTCGGGGCTGCCGCCGCGCTTCCTGGAGGAGGCGGAGACTGGACCACATGACTCATCACGTGACCGCAACTGGCCACAAAAGACCGAGGCTGCCGCCCGTGCGCGGTTTTCTATTGCGAATTGTGTGGGGACTGCCTACTGCCTACTGAGCCTCGTACACTTATTTGATCTTCCTGACACTGCGAGCATAATCACGCTCTTGTCGGGGCTGCCGCCGCGCTTCCTGGAGGAGGCGGAGACTGGACCACGTGACTCATCACGTGACCGCAACTGGCCACAAAAGACCGAGGCTGCCGCCCGTGCGCGGTTTTCTATTGCGAATTGTGTGGGGACTGCCTACTGCCTACTGAGCCTCGTACACTTATTTGATCTGCCCGACACTGCGAGCATAATCACGCTCTTGTCGGGGCTGCCGCCGCGCTTCCTGGGGAAGGCGGAGACTGGACCACGTGACTCATCACGTGACCGCAACTGGCCACAAAAGACCGAGGCTACCACCCTTGTGGCGTGAAGCCCGGTGGAGTAAAGCCTACTGGCTGTTGTGCGGCTGTTTGGCGAGCTGCGCACAGGAACAGGTACTTTTCAAAAATAGAACACCTACATTAATAACGTAACGTACATTTGCCACTTGATAAAGCTATCATCATATCATAAAATGAAAAGGGGCATTACTTCTCTAAAATCAGGTATGCCTGCAATTACTAAAAATCATGTCACCAACGTGGAGCGATCTCATCTCAATTCTTCGTCTTCTTTAACCAAGAAATGTCGTTTGAGCTCTACCCCCTCTGCAACTACAAATAAGCGCTCCGTAAAATCCAAAACTGACTCTTCATTGCAAGTGGATATCCGCCCTTTTTTTTGTGATATGGATAACTTACACTCTAAAGCAAAGGGTCAGATGACCACATCTGATGATCTGTTTGGTTCAGTTATAAAACCTGCCACAACGTACATCCATGGCACGAACACTTTTGTCTCTGAGACGTGTGGGTTGCAAAATTCTCCAGGAACACCAAGAGTTCAAACTTATGGCGAAACTGGAGGCACCCCCACTGTCACATTTGCTAAGGAAAACGTTTCTTTAACAGACAGTATACTTTTAAACAATGTACTTACTGCAAAGACAATAGTGTCTGCAAACAATTCTGCTCTACACTTACCTGTTGTAAATGGTGTCAAAAGTCCACTTTCTACCGATTTGGCAGTAATAGATTTGGACATAAACGCTTCTTGTTTTACTGTGCACACTCTTTCGAATAACCTCTCTAAATCACCAATTATGTTCACAAACATTAGTGATTCCTACTCTGCTGAGAAAATATCATTTATTGCTCCCACTCCGCGTAAAATTGCCCCTGATCATCATTCTACAACGGAAGTAACAAATCCACAAACTAACATGGTCACTATTGCCTTGTCATCTATGAACACAGCTATTCTGTCTCTTGCAAAGCTATTTGAAGCTTTGGCTTCCAAGGCTTCCAACTAAATCAGTTGCTATCTGGTCATCTTGACATAATAAACAAGCTAAACGATCTACACTTTCCATCTTGTCCACTTCCGCAGAAAAAATCTGTCAGCTCTCAAACTATGTATGGTCTGACGAGATTCGTCAAACATATTCTATTTTACCCTACATAAGTAAGCCCATCGTGGATTTAACGGCTAGCCCTAAAGAGCATTTGCCTGACTCTACCATTCAGAAGAAAAAAAACAAACTATGCTTTGTTTGGCAATAGGGAGACAGAGACTGTATCCTTAAAGCAAGGGAAATCTAAGGATGATCTACAAAAGAAATCAAAAAATATCAAATCTGTCCCTAAACGACCGTCACAAATTAAAGCATTTGTTAAAAATATTACATTGCCCGCATCAAATTCTCAAATGGCTTCTAAAGCAATAACAAAGAAATATTGAACAATGTTTCAGACAAAGTCAATTAGAGAAGCTTTGGTGAAAAATAAAATTGTTCAGTCGTACAGTCCTCTGAATGCTTTGGTTGATGTGGCGCTGGAAGTAGAACCAGATCTACCTGTAAATAATTTGAAAAAAAAACGCCATTTTTACAACCCAAACAATCTACACATGATCCGTATTTAATGGCTCAGCGACGAGAAATTAGACAGGCTGTTGATGAGTATATGGCTTCCCAACCGGTCTTAAAGAAGTTGGTATTACCGAACTGTGAACCTATTGTTCCCGATGTCAAAACATTGAGTCCAAATGCTAATTCCAGCTCTGGAAACGCTCAATCTCTGAATTTTTGCAAAATTCAAGAGCCAGGACAGCAAGTGATTGATGACACTAGGACAGCGCCTCATAAGAATAAAACACAAGAAGAAAATTTGTCTTGTCTGAACATTGAATCTTTGATTAAAACTACATTAGTCAAAATTCTTAATACTGATTCCTCTGTAGTTGGAAAAGATCCTAAATCTGTGACCTCGAGAAACAAAACATCTATGGAGGCTAACAATAATTCTGAACTGACACAAGGGAATTTGCGCCCTAAGAGACCTGCTGTCCATTCGCTATCTTTCAAATGTTGTCCCTTACCGGCCACTCAGTACCTCTTGAATCGCGCATCTATTTTAGCCATATTCAGTGAGCTCTCTGAGCTGGATGATATTGGCTCTATTGATATCGCACAAGTGGAATTCCCTGACCACTCTCAACGGTCTTCAGTAATATTGTGGATAAATTCTCGCATTGTAGTAAACATCATCTGGGCAGTTCGAGCAAAATTGCTTGAATTAGGCTTTATGGTTTCGGTACATTCTAGTTCATCAGAACATACTTCAGATCAAAACACTCAGCAGCTAATACATCAATTTGCAAACCGTAATCTGAGTTGCAGTCCTGCAAAGTGTGCCTGCAATCAAAAGCAAACTCAGCGTTAGCATCAGGCACACAACGAGGTTACCTTTTCCTTGATCAGCTGGAATTCCAGGGGGCATCGACATCTGATGAATAACCGACTTTATGATCTGTCGAAGCATGATGTCATACTGCTTCAAGAATCTTGGCTCATGCATCTGCCATCCTGGGATAACTATGACATCTTGCTTGTACCCGCTGAGAAGGGGAAATATGGAAGGCCTACCTCTGGTCTTCTAATGGCCGTTAAACAAAACTCCACTCTTAAAGTTGAACCATGGTTTTTCCCTAATGCTTCTATCCAAATGTCAAGGCTCATTGGTCCCGACATGCATTGTGCACTTATCAATGTATATTGGAATGCCTTGAGCATTACAGATGATACATTTTTGGCCAACATAACTAATGCACTTGACCTCACTATTGTAGATGACAAAGTAGATTCTATTGTCATTGCCGGAGACTTTAATCTCCATTGTCTTGGTACGCCCCGCAGTACAGAGTTAAGTAGGTTGAATAAATGGCTGAACTTAGTCGAGGACAGATGATTGTTTATGTTAAATGGTTCAATTGCTCCTGATATACCTGCAAGAGCAACATGGCAACGCGCCTTTAGTAAAGGAACCATCGACTATATTTATGTAGATAGCCGTATGTTAGACAGGGTTAAATCATTTCAGGTTATAGATGCAGAAGCAAGTGACCATAATATTCTTAAAATGTCTTGGACTTCTAAGACTTTCACGAGTCACGAAATGCCACAATACTTAAGAGGCTCCATAAATGTTAATACAGCTGGGAACAGATTACAGTGGACTGAAACCTCTTTGGAAGCATTTAGACATTACTATGAGGCTCAACTTGAACATCAGTGTATGTTGGATCACAACCCCACAGTCATATATTTTGAGCTAATGCAACTGTTTCAACCCGCTTCTATCACGCACACACAAAGACAATCACCTCATTTTCACACTTTCGATCATGAAATTAAAACTATGAAAGCTCTAGTTCGAGCAGAAAAAAGGGTGGCTTGTAAACTTAATGATGATAATCGAAAGAAAATGCTTATGTCAATTAAAACCAGGTACAGGAACTGGTTAAGAGGCAAGCGGGCTAAACTATAGCAACAAGATGGCAGTAAGATGTTAAAAATATTGGCTAGCAAAAACTCGAAAGCATCATGGGAAATTATAAACCAGGCGACTGCAGGTCAGCAGGCTGCTATACAGACGAATGGGGTGAGTGAAGGATCCTGGGTACAATACTACTCTAATTTGTATGCTCCTCGTACCATCATAGCAGATAGCTTTAAGCTTCAACAGTCTGCGTTTGAGCTTAATTTTGATGAAGAAGACTTTTTATTCTTTATCAATAAAGCTAACTCTTCACGGGCCCCTGGGCCTGATGGGTTGTCAAACATGCACTTGAAGCAATTTCCTCTAATTTGGGCCAAAATACTGCACTCCATTTTTGTGCACATACACAAGACCCAATGCATCCCGGCATTGTGGAAAAAGTCTATTATTGTCCCTATTTATAAAAAGGGGGATCGATCTAACCCGGCGAGTTATCGCCCAATATCCTTGTTAGACGTGCTGGGAAAAATTTTTTGTCGCCTAATCTTAAGAGATCTGCTTGCGTGGTCGACCAAAAATCATGTGGCAGATCCTTTTCAATCTGGCTTTATCTCAGGAGTTGGTACTCTGCCTAACATCATGACCATCAACATGTTAAAATCCCAATACGCAGTACGGAAGCAGTTTTTATACTTTGCTTTCATAGATTTCAGGTCAGCTTTTGATTCTATAAATAGGAGCCTTATGTTTCAGAAATTGTATCTCTTAGGTTGCCCTCCCTCTTTGTTAACCCTTATTGTACAGCTACATTCTAACACCTCTATGCGTGTAAGGTTAAACTTAGATGGGCTTTTGTCATCTTCCTTCTGCACATATACGGGTCTCAAACAAGGCTGTATATTGGCCTCTTTTTTGTTTAACTTATTTATCCTTGACTTGAGTAAGCTGTTTTCTGAGGTGCCTTCTGATGCCCCAGAGTTAGGGGGTCAGCGCATAGGATGGTTATTATACGCTGACGACTTGGTCCTAATATCGCAGACCCCAAAGGGATTACAAAATCTATTAACTGCACTGTCAACTTATGCTGAGGATAATTATTTAATTGTAAACTATGACAAATCTCAAATTTTGATGTGTAACCCTCATGTCAACAGAAAATCCACTTACTTCTCTTGGTCTATTGGCAATGAACCCTTGAAATCTGTCTCAGAATACAAATATTTGGGCCTTATGGTGCAAAATACATTAAATGACAATCTTTACTTATCCAACTTACAGTCTAAACTAGATAACTTGACCTCTCAAGCAAGAATCTTGAACTTTAAGTATGGCAAATTCACTTTAAAACACCTTTTGCTCTTTTATGAACAAAAAGTTATACCTATATTATTATATGCTGTAGAATCCAAGCTTTGTCTTAGTGATAGAATATGGAATAAGTTTGAAGCTATGTTTTGGAAGAGTGTCTTACGTCTACCAAATTGTGTTCCTATGCCCATATTAAGATTCGAACTTGGCTTGAATTCAATGGCTTCTAGAGTCAAATGGCGGATGTGTGTTTTTTTCCGCAAATGTTTATTGGGCTTAGGAATGAACAATATTTTAAGTACTGTAGCTCGTTACCTGATTTCTTCTACTCACTCTTATCCACGAACTTGGCGTAATCATGTAATTGATATTTTGCTTGTAGCTAACATTTCAATTCCTCTTTTACTTGAAAATCCTGCACGGGCTAAGATAAAATTTTATCAATGGTCATGGATTTTTAATCAAACAGCATGCTTGAAATATAAAGACTTTGATAGACGTATCTTTGGTCATAAACTTTTGGGCCACTCTGCGCCTTAATTGTTAAAATGTCCCTCCACTGACATAAGGAACAAATATCTACGATTCAGGTTGAACCTGTTCCCTACTAGGGAAGTCCTTGTGAGGCGGCATTTGATTCCAAATAATATGGACTATTGTCGCTTTTGTGGAATAACGGATGAAAAGGAGACATTACAGCATTTGATCATATTTTGTAGTGGCTTGCATGATCAACGGTCTAAATTTTTTAAAAATTTAATGAACTTTTATACCCAAAAAAATGGTACACAAACTTGGGAAGCAGTATGTGCTGATATGAAATTTTCTACAATTAAATCATTAGTGCAATTCTTGGATGCAATTTTACCTGCTTTAACTAAGTAACGTCGAACTAAATAAGTTACGTGCTAGATTTTGTTTATCAATTGCTTCGTAATTTTTATGATGCTAAAATTGCAATTTTAGAGAAGAATCGATGTACAATTATATGCATGTACTTGTTGATTTTAGCTTGTTCATAATTGCTGTTTTCATTTTGCTCTTTCTTTTTCTTTCTTTTGAAAAGTTGAATTATTCAGCTATATCAAAATAAAATAAAAAAATAAAAATATATATATATATATAGATAGGGTAATTAACAGCTTTGAAACAGAGCAATCATTTCTCTCCATAAAGGTAATCAGTTAGGTTATGAACACTTTCTGCTACTATTGCTGTTTCTTTTTCCTACTTCAATTCCCTTGTATATATTCATATTTGTATGTGGTGTTGTCTCTTTGTGATTTGTGTATAATAATGCAATTATGTAGTAAGTGGGTTTTATTACCTACTTATCACAAGTTTCACTGTACGCAAAACTCTAATATGAAAACAGTTATCATTTCAATATTCAACATGGCAAGCTTATGAATATTGCACCTCCATCATGTATGCTGCACAGAATGCCTATGTTTCTACATGAGTACCTTAGTATACTGGATTGAAGTTAATAATAGAATGCTATTTATATCAATGCATAGCTTAATGCACTGATTAGCACTTGATATTTATTCCAATAATCTTTGACACTTTTTTTATTAACATTACACTAAGAATCCCTTGTACAGACTTTTCATGAAAGGTAAATGCACATGTGATGTCATCAGTGATGTCATCAATGGCATTTGTGAAGTCATCTTTGATGTCCTGGGTGTTAGTGTTAGCAGTGCACGGTGGCGGCGCGAATTATGGTTGCTTATCTTACCATAACTGCGGAATTTCAGGGGGTTTTCGGTTTTACTTTGAACCATAACGTCCCTTTAACAAAGTTTTTTCACTGAATTTCATAGGTTTTTAGTAGCGCAACTTAACCATAACGTCCCTTTAACAAAGTTTTATTTACTGAATTTCATAGCTTTTTAGTAGCGCAACTTAACCATAACGTCCCTTTAACAAAGTTTTTTCACTGAATTTCATAGGTTTTTAGTAGCCCAACTTAACCATAATATCCCTGACTTCATATACATGTAACATAGAACATACTAACCCCCTTGTAGTGATTATCATGTCCGCGGACTACTGCCATGTCCGCGGACACATCGAAAATCTGAGCGTGGTGAATGTGAATTTAAATATTGTGCCCCATTTCCCCTTTGAAGTTGGCTCTGAAAAGAGCCGTTGTTTTTTTTTTTTTTTTACAGATGCTTGACAGACACCTGTTATTTTGTATTTTTTTCTTGTTTTTTTTTCTTACTTTACTCCTAAAATCTTTACATAACCTTCTCCAAAGCAACCCTTACATTCCAAAATAGAAAGGCATTTCCCGTAAAAGATTAAGAAATGCCATCTTCTTTAAAATTAACAGCCTTACTGGCATCAATATTCTCATTGTTACAGAAGAACATACCAGCTCTAAGCATGAAGGCACACATGCCTCGGTTGATGACACACCTAGCAATGTTTTGCTGAGGACAAAAAACTGAACTATTGTCCCATATTGCCCTAGGTACTAATCCAGAAAAGATTACTTTCGCATTTGGAAGGATCTTCATTACGGCTTGAACCAAGCGTTCCAAATCAGCCAACAAAGTAGGGGCACTGACGTTGCCCAAATGGAAAGCACCATAGTGCAAAACTATCACATGCGGACTGTTCATCGTGGCCATATCCTCACAAACTTGTACAATTCCCTGTACATTGCAATCAGGCACAGTGCTCCACACCACCTCCACTCCTTTCACATCAAAGTTCTTTGCAACATGCCTGCATTCAGCGTACTGCTGTAAACCATGCACAACCATATCTCCGAGCACCAACACCCTGACTTTCTCCACTTCTGCCATCTTCACCACACGCAGTCTCTTTCAACACAAATCCACAACCTCGACATCTGATTGGCTGATCCGTACAGTCTTCTTTCCATGTTGGATTTCCTGGAAAACCCTGATGTAGCACACCCTGTCCATGAACAACCGCGGTGTCCGCAGACGGCGTCCACTTTACTCTCTGTGCCATTCCCTCATTGCATACAGCTAAGCAATCACACAATACGAATAACGTCCTCAGAACACCCCCATTTTGTGAATTTTCGAGCATTTCAGGACAATTATCATTTCATTATTCAACATATTAACATTACAAATATTATACTTTCATCTTGTACTCTGCACAAAATGCTATGTTTCTCCATTAGTAGATCAGTATACTAGATAGAATCCCATAATACAATGCTATTTATATCAATGCATCGTTCAAAGCACTAATAACGGTATGATATTTATTGCAATATCCTTGACACTTTTTTCGCAACATTATAATAAAAATCCCTAGTACACATATTCCATGAAAAGTACATACACATGTGATGTCATTAGTGATTTCATCAATGACATTTGCGATGTCGTCTTTCACGTCCTGGGTGTTAGTTTTAGCAGTGCACGGTGGTGGCGCGAGTTATTTTTCATAGCTTACCATAACTTGCGATTTTCAGGGGTCTTTGAGCTGTACTTAAAACCTTAACGTCCTTTAAACAAACTTTTTTTAATATCACTCAAAAAATATACAAACATGGCGTGCAAAAAACAACTTCTACTATTTATGCTCGTTCACAGTGAAGGTCAGCTGCTTCCATTTTTTTCTCGGGCCCCGGAGAGGCTCACGAAGCGGACTATAAGGTTGTATTGTGTTTTGACCTTGACAGACAGAGATTGTGATGAAAGACTTCTCTTGAAGGAGTGTTGCTAAAACGTAAGTGAAGATAAGGATGAAACTTATGAAACGAAACCACTTTTATATATTATATCACTATGCGAAAGATCGTTGGCACGCGCGGAGTCGTATTTTGGGACTGCACCACTCGTAGACAATGGAAATTGCAATTGTACTGTAAGTAACCCTTTAGATTATTTTATACCAAATATAATTACAATAGCGTAGCATTAAAGACCGCTCAAGTTGAACTTGTTCGTTGAAAGTGGCATAATGTTTTCTACCACGCACTATCACCGCCAAATTGATCCCCTGTTGTTTAGAGGGCTCTGAAAAAGGCAGACGACACAGGGTGGGTTAATACAAATAATTTAACCGGTCTATAGGCGGTCCAGCGCTCTACTCGCTGTGCCACTTCACTGTAGCCTGTCAAATGGCACAGCGAGTACAACGCTCGCTTTGACATCCGTGCACAGCTTGCTAACGCAAGTTCGAATCCCGGCAAGGCCAGACTCAGCCTTTCATCCTTCCGTGGTCGATAAATGAGCACCACACACCGTGGTTAATAATAAGCACCGCTTAGATACCTCACGGTCTTAGCGCTATATGAATGGGAAAATATTATTATTTTATTATTAACATACTCGGTTGCATTATCTTCGATAGCAAATAGTTTCACGCCCTAATAAATAAAATGATGATTTTTAATGAAGATCGGCTGGTGAGACTAATTTATTTTTTTTAAAACTGGTATGTGGCCCCATTTTGCCTAAGTCACGATTTACAGACTCCAGCGGATGGGGTCTTCAACTGCCAGGTGCAGGTCCAAATATGCAACTTCATGACCCTCACCATTTTATGGGACAATCGCCAAGGGCCCTTACGCAGTACGAGCGGCTACAAACAACATACCAACCAATAGGGTGGTCTAATGGCTCGTTTTTGGAGCAACCTTCCGATTATCAGAGCGACCATTTACTGCTTTTATCATAAACCAACAGCCTATCTACCGCAATGGAACAACGCGTGGCTCCAAATAAACTTTTGCTGATCAACAGCAGAGACCATAGCAAATCGCTGAATATTCTCTAAACATTTCATGTGAAATAAATGTACTTTACCGAATGTACAATCCTGCTGTTTACTTTTAAACCACAGTTTCATATTCTGAATTGTGGCGCACTCAGTTGTAAGCTGATCTAACACCCTCTGTACCGCAAAGGAACATCGAGTGCCTCAACATGAACTTTTGCGGATCGACAACAAAGACAAATGCAAATTGCTGAATATTCTCTAAACATTTGATGTCAAATAAATGTACTTTACAAAATTTACAATCTTGCTGTTTGCTTTTAAATCACTGTTTCATATTCCGAATTGTGGCGCGCTGTGTTATTACATAATATGTGTTGTCTTCCAGGTTCTGTGTAAAGTCACTTAGGACTGGAGAGGACTGGGCGCGTTTGATGACGCACCCTGTAACATCACGGAGAGAGGCGGGGAATATGAATGCTTTGATAATATCAGGCTTAGGGGCGGGAGATATGATTTAGTGTCGCAAAAGCAAGTCAGCCAGGTCAATAGCGCCAGTCATAGGATTATCACATAATGTCGGCGCACACCAGCCGGATTTATCGTTTCTTTAGTGGACAAAAAGTCGGTTGACGCCCATAGGAAATTGTACTATTAGCGGACAAAAGGAGTGGTCTTAAAACACTTTCACCCTGACAACGAACAATACCAAAAACGTTCTCAGAACACCCCCATTTTGTGTAATTGCAACCATTTCGGGACACCGCAAGTGTTCTTAGAACACATTCAACTAGACAGATTACAATACGGACAGCGTCCTGAGGACACCCCCAGTTTGTGCATTTACGAACAATTAAGTACACCGCGAGTGTTCATAGCTCATTTTTACCTTCCTTGCGAACAAAAATGACACATACTCCGTCCTCTAAACACCCCACCATTTAGTATATTTACAAAATGTCAGAACAGCCGTGTTCTCCGCGGACAAATCGAACGCAACAAAAACGTCTAGCACATAAAAAAACAAAACATTGAACCTATCTCATACTCCCCCACCCTCCCCAAACACTCTTACACACCAACACAGGGCACTAAATACAATTTTTTATCCACGTTTCACTGCGCTGTACGCGGTCAACGGCGAATACAAGATGGCGGGCGCCACAGAAAATCTGACGTGCTCCACGCCCCTCGCCGTCCAATCAGCGAACACGTCACATGTCCGCGGACATGACACAAGGCCATGGGCCACTCGGGGTGCTGTCCACGGAGCCAACAGGGAAGTCCGTCCGCGAAGCGAACAGAGATATCACAAATTTTTTTGCCTTACATTTTGGTCATTTTTTAAAAAACTACTGGACAGATTTACACCAAATTTGCAAAAGCACGCTTTCGGGACCAGGCCGCCACTCCTGCCGCAAATTTGGTGTAAATCCATCCAGCGGTTTGGGCTGTAGCCGTGCGCAAAGTTTTTTCCCATTCAGTCTATTGGAAAAAAAGTTTTGGGACCGCCCCTATAAAAATTCAGAGTGGGCCATATACTTTTTTTGCAAAGTTTGGTGAGGATTCGTCCAGGGGGAGAGAAGTTATAAACCGCCCAAAAAGTGCTCTTCCTATGGAAACACCAACTTAACCATAACTACATGGCCGCTACCGTGGCCATGTAATATATATATATATTGTGCGAGCCTTATTACATCGGAAACATCTCAGATTAGAACATCGGGGACTTCTCTTTTTAAACAAAATAAGCATATTCCTTATATAGACTGTATTTTTTCAAGTCATCAACGGTACACATCCAATCAAAATCATAACTTTTTCTTTTTTTGTACAAAACCAGGACAGATAATCAGATCTTGATTAACAACATCTAATTACGAATTAGGGATAACATTTTTCCACAAAACAACACAAGAGAATGAGGACACGCTTCCCCAAGCATCTCAAAATGATCAATATACAATTAATTCGATGGAGGATCGATGATTTTTGAATAATTTGTTAACATTTTCCATTCGTATCTAAATGAGAGTGAGCTAAGTCCTAATTCATGTCGTAGTATAGAGTTAGGAATAGAGACAGCCAAATGAAGTGCGTGTTTAAGGCCTGCTCATTGCCCCATGAATATGCACCATGTGCTGAAGCCAAACCGAAAGGAAAGTACTTTAAGAACATACAACAAGGTTAATGTCTAGATATATAGCACCTTTTGAAGGTTTGCAATTCCCACTGTTAGTGAACAAGATCAAATGGCCTAGATATGTCAGTTAACAAAAGCAAGTCGGCCAGACATGTGATGTCATCAGTCATGTCATCAATGACATTTGTGATATCATCTTTGATGTACTGGGTGTTAGTCTTAGCAGTGCACGACGGTGGCAAGAGTTATGGTTGCTTAACTTACCATAACTGGCGAATTTCTGTTTTTTCCCGATTTTGCTTGTAACCATAACGTCCCTTTAACAATGGTTTTTCACTGAATTTCAGGGTTTTTATAAGTGCAACTTAACCATAACGTCCCTTTAACAAAGTTTTTTTCACTGAATAAATATAAATATATATATATATATATATATATATAGTGTGCATTTGGTATGAAGAGAAATGTATATTTATGAATCGTTCCATGGGGTGTCCAGTCAAATGGTCGAAAATAAAGGATCGAATGACCATTTGATCGACAGTCAAATGGTCGGTAAAAAAAAGGTCGTATTTTTTATTTATTTATTTATATATATTTTTTAGTTTGGGTTGGTAGAAAAATGTTTTTAATAAAGAAAACGGAGGGTTGGAGGGGGAACCCCTACATAAAAAAAAAATAATAATTAAAATAAATCGACCATTTTTTTCGATCATTTTAGTGTCGATCAAAAGGCATTAGATCCTTTTGTTTTCGACCATATGACCTTCCATGGGATGTGAAGGGAAGCCCAGTCATGGTGCAGATGATGTACGCAGCACAATAGTCTAGGAAGGATGAAGGCATGCGGAACGACCATGAACGTAAAAGTGTCACAGGTTCTGGCGCATCAGTGTGTATCAAATGTGCGTAGTTATGCAGGGGCATATGCCTGAATGGATGGTCGGTTGCTGACATTGTATGTGTGTGCACAGCACATGTCCATATTGTTTTTTAAGATACCAGCATGGTGTTGTATCTAATAAATTACACTCTGCTAAGGAGACCTGTGAATGCGCAAGCAGGATGTTCATGTATGTGAACTTCATTTAGCACAGGGTAAGTAATTAGTTTCATTTTGAGATGTAGTTTCAGAGAGTGTCTCCATATAAGTTGTAATTCTGCATTTATTTTAGATCGCCGGCATGTCTTTCACTTCGCGGATAGTTGAGAATGTTGGACTCCTGGCCCCAGTGCTTGTGAAAGAGCTGAGCAGAGACTGGTACCCCAAAGGTGAAGAGAGAAGTGTGTATAAGAAAGAGGCAAGAAGAGAGACCTGCATAGATAAGTGGATATCCTGTAAGTATAGTTGAATAACAAAGGAAGTGAACAAAAAAAGCATCGAATACAACTAAGGGAAACAAGTTTGGTTCCCATTGGGGATGCACACAGAAAAGAGATAGGGATTTGTGCTATTTAGGTGGGGGGGGGTCTTGCCTATTGAGCGAGTAACTATTGCAGTACCTCACTCTTTATTCTTATCGAAAGGCACAGGAGAAGGTGGAATCTGTGAAGCCCCATATGCTCCCTCCCATTTGTCTGTGCCTGTTCTTGTTTTCTCCTGCAGCTGAGGAGAGAGCTTGTGGAAACACTCCCATCTTTCCGCCAGAGCCCTCTGCTCCAAGTGTATCTACTGCCATTGGGGTGGTGCTCTCGGGAGAAATGTCTGAGTCCCTACAAACAGTTTCATCATCAGCAGTTTCTGACACCCATAATGCTCTGCTGGGAATGGAAAAATGCCCTCTAACACTGAAAGAAATATAAAACAGATGGTCATGGAAACACCAGCATGTCCCCTCGTGGTTTCTTAATCGTCTGCTTGACTCTAGGTAGTGACTCCCACATTGAGCCAAGGAGGCGAGCGATGTTATGCAATGACGCTACCACAGCTGAGTTCTGCTCCTCCACTACCAATATTCATAGTTGTAGGCGAGCCAAGGTATAGTGACCCATGGCAGTCACAACATACGTGGAGTGGGAGGAGTCCATGATACCTACAGTACAGCCACTTCTGCAGTAACGGTGCCAATGCCCTGTTCATCCACTTCAAGATGGTCTCCCAGCACCACAGAGAGGTACACCACCATGCAATCCTGGGGAAACATAGAGCCCTGCTGGATCCAGTCCAAGACCCAGGGTTTCCCTATGGAAGGGGGAATCATGTTGTTATGCTGCTCGAAGGAAAAAAGGTGAGGGGTTTTCTTTAAATGTGAGTGAAATCTGGGGGCGTTTCGACAGAGATGAGGCCTCACTGTGAAGGTCGACACACAGAGATACACATTCTCTCTGGCTGGGGTTCTTACAAAACTGTTGTCTTTAATAATTGTTTCTCCCCCCACCCTCTCCCCAGTGCAATGTCCAAAAGGCCATTCCATAACAGTTCTTAGTGGGTCTTGAGGTCACACCAATACCAGTGTTCATCTGAACAGCACTTCAAATGGGAATATACAATGTGGTGCATTAAACCTAATAAACTGGTTCACATTCTTATTTATGTTTTTTTTTTATTTTGAAATTTTGCATAGTGCAGTTTTTCACAGTCAACCCTCAAGTCCGAATGGGCTTTTCTCCCTATAATACAATGCTGCAGTGTCCTCACAACGTTGCCTTGACACCACAGCTGTATGACCTGCGACAGGGGAAACCAGCAGGGGATTGGACACACAAAACCCTCAATATCAGGAGTTGGTGTGCACCATTTGACACAACTTAATATTGCAACAGGTGATTCAGTCGTCAAACTGCCAACATAAAAAGCAGAGCCTGTGTTGCCAGAACCCTAGGGTAGCTGCCAGGGCAGACAAGACACCCAATAGTGGATTGGAGTGCCTGTGTAAAAGGGAGCCAAGGAACAGTAGAGCACTCAGTAGCCATAGTGAGAATCTTGCATAGCACATGTAAGGAATTAGCAGAACGTGCAGGTTAAATATGTCAGTGGCTTGGACTGGCTGAACCTTGGACTAATTCATGAAGTTACTGAACACCAAGTCACTGGCGCCATGCAGCAAGAAAGGCACATGAATTGGATGCTTGAAAAGCAGATCTGAGTGCAACCCAGAGAATACTGTAGTGTGCAGGAACACGTAAATATGGAGTTCCATGTATTATATCCAGCCTTTTTTTCTCATCCACATGGCTGGCGCTTACAAGAGCTTGATGTCAGCTCGATGTCAAAACTGAATTTCATACTGTCCCCCAACTGAGGAAATTACTCTGGCTATGCCATAATCTCTTTGTAAATGTGATACATTATTTCAGTGCCTCCACTTATTGATTAGATGGAAATAGGGTCATAAACTGAGTAGAAACTCTCTCTCATGAATATTTATATATAGATTCTATGCTTTCGCTCAGCATAGCCTGGTTAAGGTTTAGATGAATTGTCTATGGGGCTTAAAAAATAAATATCACCAAAACATTTGAACCGTATCATCACCCTCTCTACATGGAATGTTTCAGATTTTTGGACGGCTTTTCATTTTTTTTTAATAAAAGCATTTTTTACCGTGTTTTTAACTTGGTGTTGTTCCATAGGTAAAACTAATTCAGCCCAAATAACTGACTTAGTATCCTGTGAAATAAAAACAAAAATAGAAATACAGTTTTATATTTTTAATAAAAATTACTTTTAGCATGTACCTACGCGCATAACTCTCATACATCAACGCACACTTACATTAAAAACATCTCTCACAAAGACACGCGCAAAAGCACCAACAAAAACACCCAGTACACGACCTATGAAACATGCACAGAAATTAAAAATACATCCTCTCAAACACGTAACATCAATGTACACTTAAATTCACAACACAGTGCATGTCTCAAACACACACTACAGCACTCAGTATGGGACATACGTGCATTGAAAACCATGCACAACTACCCACACCTATACACATCTTAAGTACATGTACATACAATATAATATGCATACCTACACAAAACGATAACATATACATGCACACAAACAATATATATATATGAAGACAAACCTTTTATTTTTTTTCATTGGGATTTTTTAAAGCACTTTTGCCAAATCACAGTATAATATAAAATAAACAGTACAGTAACAAATGCAAACTGTAAATAATAATCAAATTATATGTGAGAGTTTAACAGCGAGCAAGAGTGGAGAGAAGATGGAACTTGAGACAAGAGAGAAAATGTGTAAGGAAGGTTAAGATCAAATGAGTAAAGGTATGGAGTTCGAGTGTTTTAGAGAAAAAAGAGAGCAGAAACAAAACATGATGAGGCACAAGGAGGTTTAAGGATGGAAATTAGATATTGATTGGGGGCAGAAAGGGCACAAAGGAATATAAACAGAGATCACAGGGGACAGGTATGAAGGGGGCGTGACTGTGGATATATTCATAGACAATACAGATGATGCATGTACAGTACACAGTACCCTGGAAAAACAATAACAATATGTTATTCAGTTATACATGCTCACAAACATCTAACATCAATGTACGCATACACCACAACACAACACAATACACGTCTCTGTCTTACACACATACGCACACATACACACTAGGAAAACAACCTGTATGTGACCTGGACACATTACCAAATATGTATAAGGGAGAATGCACTCATAACTACACACCTATTAAACATACACACATCATAAGTACATGAACATAAACATTCACTATACACACATACCTCCACTAAACCATTATGGTGACACACACAAACACACACAAATGAATATATGAAGACAAACACTTACAGTTTACTACACCCAAAGAGTGCAATAACTATTCAGTTTTAAAAGAAAATTCCACACATTCTAAATCACACAATATTTTACAGGCTTAAACAATTCTCACAAAAACCATAATTACTATTAGAAAATGACATAATGCTTCAATTACATTTTGAAGAAATGCTGCGTTGGCTGGACACCATCTGGCTGAAATATTGATGTATTTTTTACTTCAGATCTGATAGTGTGACATGGATGATATGCCATGTTCTGTTATAGAATTGAATACAAATAAATTCATGGTGTGGCCTAAATTCCCTTCAGACTGTCATCATCTCGTCCACCCCGTGAATGTGCCCCCACCCCCGTCCCCGTCCTGCCGCTGACCCACCCTTCACCCCCAGAAGCGATAGCATCTTGCCTGGATCAAAGCACCAGGAGAAGTCCTGGCAATGTTTGTGCTATCTGCTGCTGCCTACAGTTGGTAAGAGCCCTACACTGTCCCTATGATGTTGTCACACTTTCTATTTATCTACTGCTTTCTGTCTCCTACACTTGGGTTATCCTTATCTCCTACTCAGGTGTTTGGTTATTAACCCTTCAAGTACGTATATCTGCTCTTTGGTTCCCCATTGTCCTTTTCTATGCCTCCCCATCATTCCTTCTCCGACCTATAGGGATTCTATAACCCCATCTCCTTGTAGCCTTCCTAATCTCATTTATCATTCTACTGATGATGTGTCATAAACTTTTATCATGCGCTATGGAACTCCCGGTCGCTTAATAACAAAGCTTCATCTGCATTTTCTCAGCATCACTGAAAGCTGGCTGTCCCCTTCCAACACAATTCTACTAGCTGTGCTTTCTTCCTCCCAATCGTTTTTTCTCGAAAACCACCTGTCCTTCAGATCAGGGGGATGGATGGTATTGATATTCTTTCCTCCATGCCCTCTGTGTCTAGTCTCTTCCTGTTAATCCCCCAACATTTTGTATAGTTTGAATATATGTTTCCTCCTTTTCCTGTCCCTCACCATTGGTCTTTATTGTTATCTATCATCACAATGGCCCTTTTTCCTCATTTTATAATGATCTGGATTTTCTCCTCTACATTTTGCTGCCTTCTCCTACCCGCGCTGTCTTCTGGGAAACTGTAATCTTCATTTATGTTCCACATAATCTTTTCATCTGCTTCTCTCTATTCTTGACTCTTACTCCCGTCTACAGATCACTAATGCTCCCTCTCATACACCTGTCATTCCCTGGACCTCGTTTTCTCCACTATTCCAAATTCTGCTTTGGTTTTTGATCTTCCTCTCTATTGTTCTGCTCATTCTCTTCTTTCATTCTTCCTTTCTCCCCCTCCTCCAGCTTCTCTCCCTCAATCCTCATCTATCTTTTTCCATCGCAATCTTTGACTTTTTGATATTTCTTCTTTCTCCTCTGTTACCACCTCTGGTCTCTCTACTCTGTCTACATGTTGTGCTCTCCCTCTTGATTCTGCCTGTCGTCAACTATTCACTAGCTTAACAGATTTGATCAATCTTCTCCATCCCTCTGTTCTTTTCTTACCTTCTCATAAGCCTTCCCATCCTTGGATCTCACCAAGCCTCTGTTCTATGTGCCTTACTCTGCACCAAGCTTTGTGGCACTGGACCAAGTATGGGCCAGTGGCACACTTAATTCTCCTCTAATCTGCTCACTCCATCTACGATCCCATGTTCCTCTCTGCTAAGCAACAATACTTCAATTCTGTTTTTTGCTCAGTTGCATCACATGCTCACCAGCATTCTCAAAGTCTAAATTGTATTCTTTCTCCTCCCTATACTTAGCAATGCCGCATCTTCTTCACTTTCTGCTTCTGATTGTGCACATTTATTTTTCTCTAAATGTCTCTACTTTGTGCATCTAGCCTCCCTTCTTCTACTCCAGCTTCTCCTTCACCATCTCATGTTGTTTCACCTCTCTTGGTGATGTTCTCTTTTGTTTACTCTCTGATCTGGATGTTTCCTCTTCTCTTTTAAAGGCAAAACCTACTTCCTCTCCGGATGCTCCTCTTCCTTCTTCTTTAATTCCACCAGTTTACTCTTCTCTTCTTGCTTATCTCACTGCTCTTTTTACTTCCTCTCTCTCCTCTGCTACTGTTACATCGTTCAAATACGCCTCTATCCTCCCCAACCTAAAAAAAAGCTTTCCTTGACCCCTCTTTACAGTCTGACCTCTCTTGGGGCTGCTTAGTTGTGCCTTGCCAGCCACCCAAGTCTTAGAATGGCAACATGCATCTCCTAAGCAAAACTCCCTAGAAATTCCCACCACATCGACAACGGTCACCAAGGGTGTTCCAACCGAGAAAAAAGCACATTGAGGCCTCACAAGTGGGGAAAGAGTGCTATATAAATAACCAAATAAAATACAATACAATACAGTACAATATGTGTAAATATATACATGTGTGGCCTAACAATGATATGCAATTTTTGTATACCTACTACATGTTTAACACCACAAGGCTACACAACCCTTAGACATAATTCATCACAATATGCACCTTGGAAAATACACGTCCATACAATGTACACCACATAGTTAGCTATGTACTCCGCAACAACACTGTAAGCAGTACAAGAAATCAAACAATATACACAAAGGAACATTTGACAGAACTTACTTTATACAAGCAGATATGTTAAAATCATGGAAACCATGCCCACCTTCTAATTGTCCCCTACCCTGCAGTGAACATTTTACAACACAAGCGGTACAATTGCAATTAAGTAAAACTTTATTAAATGTGGCTGCTACACAAATATAATATTGTATATGCAAATACATGCACTGTTACATAAATACACTTTTTTAAAATCCCTCCTCATTTTAATTGTTATTTTAAAATTATGGCGAATAAAGAAAAGAACCTGTACCGGGTTTATATAAAGATTTATTTCCTTTCAAAATTTTAATGTTACACTTGTGCGCACTGTAAATCTAATGCATCCTAATTTGTACACAACATATTCAAACATGAATGTTGTAGGCATTAAAACATATTGGCAGTGATGCATCATGTACAGGGATCTAATAAGGAATTATGGCATGTAAAACAGTGAATACTTACTTATAACACGTATATGAAATTAAAAAACACCTTAAAGTTATGTTTTACTTATACTTATATGCATCCACTAATGCATCAATATATTGCATATTTATATGTAATGAACACTATGGCACAAATGGCACAAATGTACACATTAGCACATATACGTTCAATTTAGATGCAAGCAGCTTGCTCATTATGCCTTCACATTACATCTACGCAATGAAACAAATGTACAAACTAATACATTCCTACATTACGTATTCTTATGCTTTTATTAATGAAAAGGCAAAATGCACACATGTAGACATTAACACATTTCTGTACAGATTATACACAAACAGCATGATATGAAATGCACTCGCAATACACATTTTAACAACTGCACATATGTATGCAGTGACTTATTCAACCTCCACATGCACTGCATTACATATAAGCTAAGTACACATTTATTACAGTAATAACAACTAATACACAAAAACAATTGTACGCATATTGTAATGTTCCTATTCAAACATTTGTATGTTAACAAATCATACGCAGTCATGTACGCACTTTGTAAAAAAATAGATGTATACATCATCCCATTTATGTAATAATTACCCCCTCTTAACAACTGCATACACATTATAAAGTAACACAGCAAATGTGATCTATATATTCATATATGCAAACAACTAGTCTATGTGGGCATAACCGTACAGCAATTCATACATATCTACATCTGTACCAGTAGTCTGTGATTACAAATAACACAAACTAACATATTTACATTTATAACCATGCACTTAATAATAACTTATTGATAGATATATTGATGGATAGAACTTCATAATAGAATGCTATTTATATGAATGCATTGCTTAATGCACTAATTAGCTCATGATATTTCTCCCAATGATCCTTGACAGTTTTTGGTCAGCATTATAAGAATCCCTTGTACAGAGTTTTCATGAAATGTAAATGCACATGTGATGTCATCAGTGATGTCATCAATGCCATTTGTGATGTCATCTTTGATGTCCTGGGTGTTAGTGTTAGCAGTGCACGGTGGCGCGAGTTATGGTTGCTTATCTTACTATAACTGCCGAATTTCAGGGGTTTTTTGGTTTTTACTTTGAACCATAACGTCCCTTTAACAAAGTTTTTTCACTGAATTTCGTAGGTTTTTAGTAGCGCAACTTAACCATAACGTCCATTTAACAAAGTTTTTTTACTGAATATATATATATATGAATGCTATTATTAAAGTTGTTCCTTTTATTTACTTCACCAATTTGTCCCAAACAGTTGTCACATAATAATACATTAAAACATATAAATAATAGCTAAAACGGTATTGTAACTTTTCATAAAATATCTGCAAATTATGTTATATGGTAAAGGATGCAAATATAATTGTAAACTTAAATACAGTATTATACATCACTATCATATTATACATTATGCTTTATTACTTTCATTACTTAAAACAAAGAAAACAAAGTTCATGGAGAACATTTTGAACAATGGATTATACAATTATTGTAGCGGTGCTGCCGTCAAAAAAACACTACAAGTAAGCATGAGGAAATAATATCACCATGACATGTGTAACACTGTTTCTTTACAAAAATAAAGTAATTTAAAATAAAATATTTTTACAACATTACAACAATATTTTTTAGAAGAGAAAATAAAATAATACTCTCTTGTGGACCAGAGAACCAAACAACTTTTACCAGCCCAAGAGGAACCGAAGAACCAACTAATTGTGACACTTTAACAAACCCAAAAGAAAGCGATGAACCAAATTATATGGACACCTTCAACATCCAAAGAGAAAACCTTAGTTCAGAATGCAGTTGCTGGTAAGTACTTTACAGATATATTTACAAAATGGAGTACCCCGGGTTGTGTTCATGGGACACAATCACCCTCCACGGATTTACCTAATAATATAGAATAACTGTGGGTATGTGTCCCGAAAGCCCACTTGCAAATTACGCATCACTCTTATTTATCAACAAACAATACATAACTCTCCAATCATATAAGTACACAAATCTGATATAATTCAATTAATCTATGAGTTTGTTTCTTAAAATAAGTATTACATTATTTCACAATCTACTAGCTCATTGATATACACCCATTAATTTGTTCATCTAGAACCTGCACCCTCTATTGCAGTCCTGGATAGTTCCCACTAGCACAAATGATTTTATGAACATTCCAACATGACAATCACCTGTGTGAAGTGCAGCAAAAAACAGTTAATTCATTCATAACCCTTCACTTTACTTCAGAAATGAACCATTCTCTAGAAACTACAACACCCTCTACTACAGAACCTGAAGGGTTTATAGTATCCAAGCTCAAATACTATCCCCGTACAGGGGGCGTGGCTTGAAGGCCATGTGAGGAGACGTGCTCTCGGAAGAGCTCCCGGAGATCCTTCATTCATCCTTGGAAAAAGTGCACTTGTGCTGACCTTCCGACGCCAGGAACACAGGCATCTGCTCATGAGGGCACGTGGAATAATTGCCAATAATATGAGACCCGAGCAACCCAGGGAACGGCAGATCTGAGCGTGCGAAGCCCCCGGAGCTGCGGACTGGCGTAGACAAAATGGCGGCTGCGCCGAACAAAGGACCATAAGCTGGTGAAGGCGCTCTGTGTGCGGACGGCCGCGGGGCGGGCCGTGTGGGGCATCCGTGCACCTCTGGGGTGCATTGCCGTGTCTCCGGTAGCCTCCGTTGCCCGGTGCGGGCTCGGAGGACCGCCCGTGAAGGTGAGCGGCCGGCACTAGGGCCCAACCGTGCTGGCGGGTGAGGCGGACCTCACAACGAAACTAACGAAGTGCCCTGCATTTCTCGGGGCTGGCGAGGGCGGACGGCGTGCGCTGGGCCGGAGCGGGCACTGGAGACGGCGGACTGCAGCGCTGGAGCCGCTGCGTTGCATGTGAGTCCCTCAGCCCACAGAGGCGGGTGTTCGGAAGCAGCTCAGAGGCGAGATGTGAAGCTCCCGGGCTACGACACGATCCGAAAGTGAAATCAGGACTACACAAGTGGAGGGCTTTACAGTGTCTACATGAGCATCTACATTGTAACAATCCCCTCTGTAGATCACCCATGGAATAAACTGCACTGACCCTTGTGCTGAGACATTGCTAGCATCTGAACACTGCCCCTATGATAATAGAAGAAGGGAGAAAGTGGATTGGCAGGCTATTGCGGACTGCCTCTGATGGGTCAGGGAAGTGGCTGGATGGGGGAGCGTGGCTTGGAAGCCATGTAAGAGGACACGCTCCTGGAAGAGCTCCTGGAGATCCTACATTTATCCTGCGCAAAAGTGCATAAGCACTAACTCCTGAAAGCCAGAAACGTGGGCATCCGTCCATGAATGTAAACTGCACAACTGCTGACGAGCTGGATCCTTCGCAACCCCGATAACAGCAGTTATATGGGATCGAAGTCCCTGGAGTCGCGGCCCTGACTGAGCGAAAGTGGCAGCCCATACCGGACTACGGAGGAGACACATATAGGATGGGGGGAGCACCCTCGAGGTGAACGGCGGTAGCGCGGGCTGTGTGGAAAGAGATACGCCTCTGGGAGAACATCGGCGCGTCTTTGTGGGCACCGATTACCTAGCACGGGCTCGGGAGACGGTCAGCGACGGTCAGCGGTCGGCACTGGGACCCGCCCGGGCTGACCGGTGGAACGGACCTCGCGGCTTGAGTACCGAAGTACCGCATGCATGTTACGCGGAAGTCCCGAGACGAAGGGCCCACATTTTGACGTTGCTGGCCTTCTTGGTGGCTGGCAGCCAACAGGAGACGCTTGGATTACGGCCAGTCCTACGACGGTGCTGCCTGGGACTTGGCGGTGATCCGAATCGGCTACTCTGCCGGTGAACTGCAGCGGGAGTTCAGGAGTCCTTTGGTGGGCGACCCGGATGAGTGGTGGGAGAGGCTGCTACAAAGGGACACTTGAGGCGTGAAGAAGAACACGCCCATTGTGGGCGGAAAGTAGGCCTCTCTCCCCCTTGGTGGTGGTGAGGTGGGAGTGAACGGGCCCACGGCATACAGTGGCTGCGGGATGTCTAATAAGCCCATCAGACAGAGAGTGAAACAGCCCACGTTGGATGAGTTTACCAAGACACCGACGGGACCGGAGAGTGCTCGGAGCAAGGAGAAGCCATCCGCATGTGGCATGGCCACCGCTAGTCCAAATCAGGATGTTTTAGTTGCGATCGCTGAACTGAAAGCGGATTTGAAAACCGCCTGGGAGGCCAAGCTTGAAATGGTGGTGGCGGACCTGAAAACAGTACTCGACCTCAAAGTGGGAGAAGTTCGGGAGGAGGTGAATCTACTTCGACAGGATGTGAAGACCCTATCGGAGCGCACGGAGAGCCTAGAAAAGGAGGGGAGCGCCAACACGGCGGATTGTGCCTCACGCAAGGCCGACCTGCATGTCTTGGCGCAGAGAGTGCGCAACTTGGAGAACAGAGCCGAAGAAGCAGAAGGGCGCGCCCGGAGGAACAATATCCGTATTGTGGGCATCCCGGAAGGATTGGAGGGTCATAACCCCACGGAGTTTATCGAGAATATGTTGCTCCAAGAGATCACCGGGGGTGCGCTGTCGCAGGGTTTTGCGGTGGAGCGAGCACATAGGGCATTGGCTAGGAGGCCTCCACCGGGCAGTCCGCCCAGGCCTATGATAGCCAAAATCCTTAACTACCGAGACCGAGAGAGGATTTTGGAG
Organism: Ambystoma mexicanum; assembly: GCF_040938575.1. NCBI lineage: Eukaryota > Metazoa > Chordata > Amphibia > Caudata > Ambystomatidae > Ambystoma > Ambystoma mexicanum. Next base: position 63,782,636 of record NC_090928.1, read on the forward strand.
CATTTCCGTAAGGGGGGAACCATCAAGAGAGGGGAGGCAACTATAACGGCCTACCCAGACTACACCATGATGGTGCAGAGGAGTCGGATGAACTTTGGGGCGGTTAAAAGAAGACTGAGAGAGGTGGGAAAGAAATATATGCTCCTTTATCCGGCCAAATTGAAGGTGATTCACAACAACAGATCCTTGTTTTTCGAGTCGCCTGAGGAGGCCATGGGGTGGCTGGACATGCAGGGCAGCCCCCAGGAGCCGGATGTCCAGGCGGATAAAGGTGGAAATGAGAGATAAGTGATCGACGACGGGAGAGGGTGCAGCTGGAGACTATGGGACTTGACTATAGTTATTGCTATGGTCTGGGGGAGTCGGGCCTGGAACTGGATGGTTAGTGCACTGTCTGCACTGTAACTGTTGTCTTATAAGGGAGCCTTTCGGGGCTAGTCCATTCACCCCCGTTTAGTGTTTTTTAGTTAAGTGGCCGTTAGGGCGACTTTACCCTACTGGGCTCTGTGTGTAACAGCCGGAACTAGATGTGGGGGGGCCTGAGATCCAGGGATGGAGCTGGGCAACAGTTGGGGGGGGAAATGGGGGGGGATGGGAGGGGGGAGTTGAGGGTGTGGGGATAGTTGGGGTGTATATAGTGTTGGGAAGTTTGAGTTTGATCGCAAGCCCTAAGGGAGTATTGTGGATGAGATATCTAGACGGCATGGATGAGCGGGGATGGTCGGAGGGGAGAGAGCAGGATACCAGTGAATTATGGGGGAGCTAAAATTGTTGACATGGAACGTCAGAGGCCTAAATAGTTATCTGAAACGAAACAAAGTCATGCTATACTTGAGAAGACAGAAGATAGACATCGCATTATTACAAGAAACGCATCTGACCCGAGATAAACTAGAGCTGGTGAAGAAAAAGTGGGGAGGAACGGTGGTGGGATCCACGTACTCTGCTTATGCTAGGGGTGTGCTGATCTGGGTGGCGCCGCATGTCCCGTTCCAACCGAGGCAGGAAATGTTGGATACTGAGGGGCGTCTGGTTATGGTAAGAGGGGTGGTTGAGAACAAAGAGATGTGTATAGTAAATACGTATGCCCCCAACCAGGGCACGGCAGAGTACTTCCGGACCATGAGTACCAACTTGAGCTGGTGTGTTGGGAGTGCGGTGATGTGGGGAGGGGATTTTAACTGTGTGTTTGACCCGGGGTTGGACAGATCCGACGACAAGGTGATTAGGCCCGCCCCGGCAGCCCGGGCGCTGCGGACGCTGCTGCGGGACTTCGAGCTCGAGGATGTGTGGAGGACCTGGCACCCCAATGTGAGACAGTACTCTCACTACTCGGCCCCACAGCAGTTGCACACTAGGCTTGACTACTTCTTTGCCACGTCGGATGTATTGGTAGAGGTGTCTAGTGCGGAATATAAAGCGAGGGTCCTATCAGACCACTCGCCTATGGTGGTGGGATGGCAATATGGCCGCCCCAGAGCGCGGATCCCGACGTGGCGTCTGCGCGCAGAGGCGCTTAAAGACCATGTTTTTAGAGAAGACATGCGGGAAGAAATAGTTAGCTATTTCGAGACAAACACTGGCAGCGTTGACTCGGCGGGAACTGTGTGGGAGGCTTTTAAGGTGGTGGTACGAGGGGTGGCGATTGCCAAATCGAAAGGCTTGCAGAATGGGGTCCTGGCTGATTTACAGAGAGCAGAAAGCGAGCTGGAACAGGCGTTGAAAAGCGAGCACATAGACAACGAGCTGGTGCTTAAACTACAACAGCAGTGTACGGAATATTGGGGGAGGCTCTGTAATCTAAATTACAAAAAGTATGTTGAGAGACAACACGCGGGAGGAGATAAAACGGGCCGTCTTCTGGCATGGTTGTATAAAAAAGAAACCCCGAGACCCCCGATTAGGACGATAACTAGAGAGGATGGAAAGCAGATAGATACCCAAGAGGGCGTAAATGAGGAATTTGTGAATTACTACAGGGAATTATACGGGGATCCAGGCGGTGGTGACCGGGAGGAAATGTTAGAGACCCTGCAGGATATAGGGCTGCCCAAGATAAGCACGGCAGAGAGAGAGGAACTAGATGCCCCGATAACACTGGGAGAGTTGGAGGCAGTCGTCCGGCAGTTACCCATTAGCAAGACCCCGGGAACGGACGGCCTGCCCAGCAAATTTTACAAAACCTTTGGGGCGGAGGTGCTCCCCCCGATGCTTGACATGCTTAATGAGGCGTTTGAGACGGGGAGGCTGCCGGAATCGCTCAGGGAGGCGGTCATTGTACCGCTCCCTAAACCCAATAAACCTGGGCATAATTGTGGGTCGTACAGGCCACTATCTATGCTGAATCAGGACAGCAAGATACTAACGGCTGTCCTGGCAAACAGACTGCGGAGGGTGATAGGCAAACTGGTACACCCGGACCAAACGGGGTATGTCCCGGATAGAAACATCACCCAAAATCACAGGCGACTCCATCGGGTGATCGAAATGGGATGCAATAATGAAGGGGAAATGGCGATAGTGTTGTTGGATGCTGTAAAAGCCTTTGATTCGGTTAATTGGGGGTGGCTGCTGGCGGCCTTAGGAGAATATGGACTGGGACCGGGATACATTAGATGGGCGGAATTGCTGTACAGTGCTCCACTGGCCAGAGTCCGGATGGGTACAATCATATCCGAGAGATGGCAACTTAGCAGAGGCACTAGGCAGGGGTGTCCCTGGTCCCCGATGTTGTACATCTTGGCCCTGGAACCTCTGGCACTGTACCTGCGGCAGCAGTATGATATTGTGGGTATTGAGGTTGGGGGGGAAAAGCATCTGATATCCATGTATGCGGACGACTTGTTATTGTACCTGAGTCATCCGGAGGAGAATCTACAGTATATCCTGGACGTGATGGAGAGGTATGCGAGGTTGTCAGGCATAGCGGTCAACCCCCAGAAATCGAGCATCTTCCCGTTGGGTGACTATAGGGGTGTTCCCATAGAAAAGCTGCCGGTGTTGCAGGTGCCCTGGTCAGTCAACACATTTCGTTACCTGGGGATAGATGTCTGCCACACGGTTGAGAAAGAACATAAGTGTAACACTGAGATGGCTGTTGAGAAAATACGGGCATGCATGAGTTTTTGGAAAATGTTGCCCTTAGCGATGATGGGGCATGGAGCGATGATTAAAATGGTGGTTCTGCCTAGGCTGCTACATTACTTTAGCAACATCCCATACATGATCCCTAAGAGTTTCTTTGCTAAAATAAATGGGGTTTGCAGAGAGTTCTTGTGGCATGGTACTCGAAACAGAATAGCGCTTTGGAAGTTACAGAACTTTCATGAAAATGGGGGAGTCAGACTCCCAAACTTTGAGGTTTATTATATAGCGAGCCAATTACAGTTTGTGTCCAAATGGCTTTCTGACGAAGAGACCCCAGAACTTAGACTGTTCGGGCAAGATTGTGCCCCGTTTTATCTAAAGGAAGTCATCTGGTTGCCTGAGGCTGTCACGAGGAAGTATCCGGCGATGGTGAGGCTGGGGTGGAAGATGTGGAGACGAGCATGCAAAATGATGGGAGACCCACTCCCGCGTTCTCCGCAGGTGCCACTAGTTGCCCTGGCGGGGGTAGATGGACAGCTGAGAGGGATTATCAGGACCTACTGGGAATCGGTGGGGTTAGTGACATTGGGTGACGTGTGGCAGGAGGGCGCCATTAAGGGGTTTGTAGAACTTAGCGAGGAGGTTGGATTACATGGAGGCCAATATGTCACATATCACAGATTGGGGAAGAGAATTCGGGAACTGTGGCCTGAGACTACCTTGGCAGATGAATTGGATGTTACTATGGAAGGGATATATGATACAACGGAGGGGGGACATGAAATCTCTAGGTTATATGAGATGGTGATGTCGAAGGTTGGAAAGGAACTGACATACCTACGATCAGAATGGGAGAGCGAGGTGGGGACCCAGATGGGAGACGGGATGTGGGAGCGGGTTCTAGGATACCACAGGAGGGTGTCTCGGAATGCTAGGTTACAGAAAATACAGTTGTATGTCACCCACAGGGCGTATATGACCCCGTTGAGGATATCCAAATTCCGGAATGCAGGCAGACAGGCATGCCCTAAATGTGACGATGAGAATGCGGACATGACGCACATGTTTTGGGCGTGCCCAGTGATCGAGGGGTTCTGGAGGGAGGTGGCGCGCAAGCTGAAAGAGAGAGGGGTCACGCTTGCTGTAGACACTGCCTGGGCATGTCCGCTGGGTGGTTTTTCCAGACCTCGGAAGCAGAAACATGTTAGCAAATTAAAAGACTTAGCGTATGTGCTAGCCAAACGAAGAATAGCCATGGGCTGGAAGAAATGTCACAAGCCACGGGTTGAGGTGTGGTGGAATGACCTGCAGAAATGGGCGGAGGCTGAGACAGCGGTGTGGCAGGAGGCGAGTTGTATGTCTTGGGAGGAGGAACTGGGCTCTCTGATGGCATGGAAGACATTGATATCCTGCATATTTGGGACAGGGGTGGATTCGGAAGAATCGGATGATAACGATGCCCGCTCATGTGCGCCAGATACAGGAAACGACATGCAAACCGGCTCGCGAGGGGGGAGGGATCAGGGAAGCAGTGCGCACTAATGGTTGAATGTTAAATGTAATATTGCTAATTGCACTGCGGTTTGGTTTGTATTGTTGGTTGTGTTGAAAAATCAATAAAAATTAAAAAAAAAAAAAAAAAAAATACTATCCCCGTACAAAAAAATTCTTGTGAACAATTGACCATTACATTCGCATATGTAAAGTGCAGGGAAATAGCTAAACATGTCATGTTTATGTTCTCCTATTTTTACTGTACAACATTCCTCTGGAGCATATTTCTTATAGGTACATGGTTTGTCCATTTTGATGAATGCTGTTCCATGTGTACTCGATAAGCTTAATTTGCAAATGGCCCAAAAGAAAGAACAACTATTGTTGCGAAATTGCCCAAAATGGATAAAGACATCTGGGATCCAATGTGACACAGAAAAAAACCTACGGGGTAATTCATGAAAGAAATGTGTGCCGAAATTTGTGGCGCAGGCTGGTGCAAGCATGAAAAAGCTAGCACACGAAAGCAGGCAGAAGCGCCCCCGCGCAGCATAAAAGTGCACGCAAACAACAAACAAGCATATACAGCTACGATGAATATCCTATTCCTTGCAGCAGTGATCGTGGGACACTGCAGGAGGAGGAGAATAGCCAGGCCTGCATTTTTTTGACCAGGACAAGCCTTTTTGGGATGCCTGATGACCAGGTCTATGGCAGGTATAGGTATCCACCTCATATCATCCTAAACCTGGTCATTGAGGGGGAGGATGAACCCACATCACCCACCCTGTGCTCCCAAGCATTGAGCTCCTTGGAGAAGGTGCTCAAGGTACTGCATTTTTTGGCCACTGGGTCATTTCAGCAGACAACTGCCATAGTGGGGGGCATCTCACAGCCCACGCAGTCACGTTGCCTACACCAGGTGTTGCCAATTATCACTGCACGCCCCTCAGTCCGCAGGCACATATACATGCCCAGAACACCAGCAGAATGGCAGGCCGTGGTCCTGGACTTCTACAGGGTGGCACACTTCCCCAAAGTGCTTGGTGCCATAGATTGCACCCATGTGGCCCTATGTCCACCTAGGGCCACTGAAAACATCTACCGCAAGCACTGGCATTCCATCAATGAGCAGGTTGTATGCGATGCCAAGGGAATCATCACCTCTGTCTATTCAAACTATCCAGGGTCCACCCATGACAGTTTCATGTACAGAATGTCCACCCTGAGCCGGGCCCTGGAAGCTGGGAAGCATGGCGACACATGGCTCATAGGTGAGTACAAATGCCTGTCCACATGCATGCATGTCACACAAAGACAAATACACAAACCCAACTAATGACAACCATCATCACCTCCCCAGGGGACAGTGCCTACCCTCTGAGCACCCACAGGATGGCGCCAATACGAAACCCCACCACACCACCCCAGGTAAGCTACAACGCAGCCCATATTGCAACCAAGGGCTTAGTGGAGCGCACATCCGGATTGCTCAAGTCACGCTTACGCTCCCTTGACCGCTCTGGCGGCCAGCTACTATATGCACCCCAGAGCAGTGTGCAGGATAATTGTGGCACCATGTGCCCTGCACAATGTTGCAACACAGCGGGGCATACTGGTGGACATGGTGGTGCCCCCACATCCCCAACAACATGCACAGGCGCTGCTCATGGGAGGGGAAAGGGTATGTGGCGAGGCAGCACGGGCCCATCTTGTGGCCACATTTTTCATCTAAACTCTCACCCCTGCAGAGTGCACATAGGCCTGGCCCATACCAGGTGACAATTGTTGATGACAAAGAGACAGTCAACTGCCACAACCTTATCATGGAAGTGCTACATTGGGCCTCATTACACGGTAGGCGGTAAAAAATGCGATTTACCGGCATGGCGCTATTAGCGTGTCCGCCCTCGCAGGAGACCGCTAATAGTGTTCCATTACGAGTAAGCGGACACGCGCATAGGGCCATGCCGGTAAATGACCCTACCGCCCTGGCGCAAAAGCACCTTTCCGGCTCCGACCAAAGTGCTGATAGCACCTCCGCCCTCATGCAGCATGCTATTAGCAGTCACCGCTATTAGCGGTCACCGTAAAACACCGGAACCGGAAATAGCGTCATCGCACAGGAACGGGAAAGAACCCGGGGGCCATCTTTAAAAACACAATCCATTGCCATCCCCTGCACTCAGGACCTGCAGCAACACCACAACTGGCAAAACCACTTCCCACAATAACAAACAATGCCCAAGGCCCTAAAGAAAGCTGATGTGCGCCAGCGCAAAGAACGCTTTTCAAACGACGAAATGCTGGCAGACACCCTGGCTGCAAATGCAGACGTAGTGTTTGCTAGCGACATGCGGCGCCCTGCACTCCTGAGAAAAAAGGAGATCTGGGCTGAGGTGGCGCAGAAAGTCAGTGCAGTGGGCTCCACCCCCCGCACCGTAAAGGACGTGCGCAAGCGGTGGGATGATCTGCGCCTCCGTGTACGCAGCATATTATCGGCCAACAGGAATCTGGCCATGGGCACAGGAGGCGGAGGAGGATCCCCGATGAAGATGCGGGAGTGGGAGGAGACATGTGCCAGCACCATTGGCATTGAATCCATCGAGGGAGTGGGCCGAATGGAGTGCGGTGTGGCAACAACGTCAGACGGAGGTGAGTGTCCACGCAAAACACTGCAATGCAAAGCATGAGTTCCTCCCCCAAATGTGAAATGGGAATTAGCTAATGGATGGGGTCATCACACACACATGTACACAACCCTGCATATATGCCGTGCATATTCCCACACAACCACATGCATGCAGCACCTCACACACGTGTCACCCTGACTCATGTCCAGATGACCCACCCATCTGGCCAACAACCTGCATGTCCAAACTAGATGTCCAAATCCAAAGGACTGCAGCAACAACAACATATGCATGATGCACCTTGACCCATCACTGATGCTATCCCTGTCTTGCTCCCCCACAGGGTCACATTCTGACAGTGAGGAGCTGGACTCTGCAACGCAGGCCCCACCACCAAAAAGCAGGCAAAGGGAAAGGATGCAGGCACCAGGCCCAGTACATCGAGGGGCACTGGGAAATCTGGAGTGGCCCAGCGTTCACAAGCCACACACGCACCGACCACACCAAGGGTCGAAATGTCATCCGACACTGTGGTAGCACCCACACTACCCACCCCACCACTCAGGAGCCAGTGCCAGAAGGCACGCCGTCCGCAGCCAATAGCTCCGTCGGGGAAGCAGCAGCCACGGCACCCATTAGTGATGTGGACGACCCATGTCTGACACCGGAAGGGCAGCGTACACCCAGCACCCAGCTGTCCCCACACCACAGCCCATGCAACACATCCAATGGCAGCATCCATGAGGTGCATGCCGGAGATTCAATGGATGGGTCATTCAGTCCCGTGGCAAGCTCACCTGATGTCGGCCACATGCAGCAAGCTGCGCCGAGGAGTAACAGGGGCAGGGCCGCAGACGACAGCATGAGCCTGATACGACAGCGCCAGGAGGTTGCCCGGCAAGTGACCAGGGAGGAGATCCGGGGGTTATCAAGGGACATGAAAGCTGCCTTGGACAGCAACACGACGCGCCTATGTGACGAGATGGCCGCTGTGAGGCAGGTCCTAACACGCATTGCTGAGGCAATGGAGAGCATGCGTCACACACAGGGAGCAGATCAACCAGCCACCCCCTCGTCTACTAGCTCCGACCAAACAACCATCCTGCGCAGGTCCAGCCGGTCCTTGCAGCGGTCAGACTCACAACCCCCCAATGGTGGTGGTGGAGAAGGGAAGTAGGGCCAGCCTGTCACTGTTGACACTTGGAGACTAATGCAGCACTGATGTGCACACCATGTTTGGTGGAGTTGTGGGGGGAGGGGGGTGAGGGTGTTTGGTGGAGTTGTGGGGGAGGGGGGTGAGGGTGTTTGGTGGAGTTGTGGGGGGAGGGGGGTGCGGGTGTTGGGTGGAGTTGTGTGGGGAGGGGGGTGAGGGTGTTTGGTGGAGTTGTGGGGGGAGGGGGGTGAGGGTGTTTGGTGGAGTTGTTGGGGGGGGGTGTTTGGTGGAGTTGTGGGGGGAGGGGGGTGAGGGTGTTTGGTGGAGTTGTGGGGGGAGGGGGGTGAGGGTGTTTGGGGTGGAGGGTACATGCACGTTTGAATGACATAATGCTCAATACACACGTAAATGCATGGATAATCACATGACTGGACATTGATTATTGTGTATGTGTGCTTTATTGTTGAAGGGTGCACTGTGTTAATATCCTCCATACACCCCGTGCCCTGAGCTCCACATCAATTGCACCCTCCTAATCCATGTGCATCAGAAACAATGGTCTATCAGGTGCTGCCGCACAGCACGTCCCTCATGGGCATCGCCACCTGCATGACCTACAGCCCCCTCTCCTCCATCCTCATCCCCGTCATCATCCTCAGACGGTGGTTGCAGTTCAATGTCAGGGGGCATTGGCACATTCCGTCTGATACACATATTGTGCAGCATGACACATGCCATGGTGATCTTGGCCACCTTCTCATGCCTGTACAGGAGTGCCCCGCCTTACCTGCTGAGGCACCGGAAGCGTTCCTTCAATAGGCCGAATGTCTGCTCGATCACCACGCGGGTACGGGTGTTTGCATGATTGTAGTCCTCTTCGTGCCTGTTCTGTGGGTTCCGCACAGGGGTAAGGAGCCACCTCTTCAGGGGATAACCTGCATCACCTGCATGGGTGCAACAATGGGTATGTGTAAGTGTCTACATAAAGTGGAGCCCGCACATATCACACAAACAAACATAGCATTTTCAACGACATCCACTGATCCAAGCACGCATGGCAATCAGGGTAACTGCAATGTGGGAAGGTGAGGTGGTCCTTGCAAGTGGACATGCACCATGCATGCATACGTCAGGGATTGCCATGTCCCACCTGAGTTTAAGTCATTTGTGTTTCCTGGCCTTGGCAACGTTAGTGCCACACTGCTAGTACACTGCCATTCCTTAGTTGATGTCCCCATGCTGTTCAATGGCAATTCAGTGGTGGGGTACGGGTGTGGCTCACTACAATGGCTACAGGAGATCCATTTGTATGCACTCATGTGCGCGGATAATTTCTGATGTTGTTCAGCGTACATTTCAGATGTGATTTTTATATGCATGTTGCTGATTTGTGTAAAGGGGGAATGGTGTGTTGTGTGGTGTGCATGTTGTTTGGAATGGCCTCTTTGGCGTAATGGATAGATATGTTTGTCGTGGCACTCTCTTCTAGCATGTGGTTTTGTGTCTGGTCCATTGTGGGCTGCCTCACTGTACAGTGATGCAAATATGTATGTCCATTCTTCTCCTGACGCCAGTTCACGCCCAGTTGGAGTATGCATCCCCCCCCCCAATCACGCCCAGTTGGAGTATGCATCTCCCCCCCAATCACGCCCAGTTGGAGTATGCATCTCCCCCCCCAATCACGCCCAGTTGGAGTATGCATCTACCCCCCCACTCACAATCACATCACACTGCCATGTGGTTGGCCTGCTACTCACCAAGTAGCCACGAACGTTGTCCAGCATGTCGCTCCATGTATCGTGGTATTGTCGAGTTCCGCAGGACCATTGCATCATGGGTTGAACCGGCATATCGGGCACAGCAATGTGTGATGATCTTATTGGAGTCACATACCATTTGGACGTTGATGGAGTGGTATTGCTTTCTGTTACGGTGCACTACCTCATTGGCATGTGGGACCACCAGTTCAACATGGGTACAGTTGATGGCCCGATGCAACTTGGGATGCCTGCCAGTGAATGGAAGCCAACTTTGGTGTTGGAGAGCTCCTGGGCAGTCCATGGCATGTATATGTGTTGACTTGTGTGCTTCAGGAGGGCATCGAGCACCTGGTTCAGTGTGCGTGAGAATACTGGTTGTGATATGCCATGAATCTGACCTACCGTATGCTGGTAGGTGCCTGTGGCCAAGAAGTGGAGCACAGTTACCACCTTCAGTAGAGGGGGGATGGCAGTACGGATGTCAATGAGACTCACAATGTCGTTGTATATCATGTCTACAATGGTGGTGATGGTATCCCGGTCCAGACGGTACAGGGTGTGTATCTGCTCAGGGGTTAGGTTGACTGGACTGGCTCTGATCCTGGGAATTGGTGGCTGTCTCTGTGGTATCACTAGGTGCACTGGTGGTGCTTGCTGCGCCTGTCTTGCCCTCCTCCTCCTCCTCCTCCTGCGTCTCCTCTGTGCTGCCTGTTCTTGTAGCTGCTGCACTGCAATCATGTCCTCTAGCCCATGTAATGCTGCTAGTATTGCATCCATCTTGGTGTGGGAATGGGTGTGGGAAGGGGTGTGGTGTGCTCTTTTGTGCTGCCAGTCTCCATTGCCTCCACCTGTGCTGATTTTGTCAACCTGTGGCAGGCAGGAACACTGCTGTGCTCTTTTAACGTGTGGTTCGCGATGGCGGTATTAGCGCCTTGCCGGTAAGGGGTTTTTGGGTCTACTACATGCCGGTATTGCCATGTCCGCATGGCTCATGATGGCATGATATTAGCGCTATGCCGCTATTTCCGGACTGAGGGGGCGCGCGCTCACGGACTTGCCGCTAATAGTGCCACCGTACTTAGTGGTGCCGCTAATAGCGGTATGTCCGGGTCGTAATTGGGGAGGGGATTTACCGATACCGGTAATCCCTTACCGGTAACGGTAAATCCCTACCGCCTAACGTGTAATGAGGCCCATTGTGTGCATCCCTAGCTACTTAAACATAATCAATCTGGTGTGACCAAAAGGAACACATGCAAGGTGCATATCCCACCCCCCCCTGCAAAACAGGCCATGTAAATCACTGGTATGTCACCCAAACCCTCCCAACCCCCATGACCCCTGTCCTCCATGCCATGCCAAGGTATGCAACAGCTAAACAGCCAACCAAATACACAACACATGACACTATCGAAATTAAGTGCAACATGAGAAATGTAAACAGGCATGAGACATTCACACCTGACATGGAACCTGATAAACTCGGCAAAAATCTCCCACACATATAAAGGGGGTCATTATGAGTATGGCGGTACACCATAGACAGTGCTGGTACATCACTGGCACCGTCCATAGCGTACCACCATATTACGAGTAACCCTGGCGGGTGGCGGGCTGTGTGGTAGTCGCCACAGCTGCACCTGCAGCTACCACTACCGGTGGGCCCGTGTCAGCACATGTTACTTACTGTCAGGTCGCAAGAGTGCCAGGGTCAGATGCAACAGCAGCATCACCTGGAGCTGCAGGGGGTGGTGGCATGGCTGCACCAGAACGTGGCTGGACATCCTGCCCCTGTGGTGCAGCCCTGCCTCTTCCCGCTCTACGCCCACCCTGGCCACCCTGGACTCCACGTACTCCCTGGTCACCCCAGCCATGTGCCCGACCACTCCCTACACTGGCAGGACGGCCATCTGAGCCCTCCTTAACCTTTGGTGGCCTCCCAACCATGGCACGGATGTACTAATGGCAATGGGAGGTGCACTGAACAATAGTCCTGGTCAATTGGGGTGAAGGGGGCAGGGGTATGTCTCGGGAGGATAGCTCAGTAGGCAACGTGCTCGCCTTGGAAGCAAGACGATACGGAGCACCACAGGTTCGATCCCTCAGTCCGCGCTTAGAAACCTCTGGGTATTAAGCGTGTTATAAATAACCCATCATATCATATCATGGTAGACGCACCCCTGTCCTCCTGCAAGGCAGCCTGTGGACCCTGGGGATAAATGACAGTCACGCAACACTCAGGCACCCCAAAAATACAAGAAAAACATATATGCAACCCCTGTAGCCCATGTGCGCGTAAAAAAATTCACACAGTACGCTGTGGCACCCAGGAACACAAAAAAGCGTAAGTGATTAACACGAGGGCTACTATGACCTCAATAAATGGGGTACGCGACAAACAGGGGCACCCGCAGTGGGAAAAATACAGTGCAATAGCGTGTGCGTCTCACCATCCGCCTTGCATGGAAAAGAAATACGCGTAGGCACTGTAACCGCTGTGAAGTAATCGCGTGTGAACCCCAAAGTAGGAAAAACACATGCATCAGTCTCCACTGAAAGCACGTACAGCATGCTGTAGACCCACGCAGAAGGAAATGCCCGTGTGTTATGTCACTTATGCGCTTACGCTCTAAGGCCCCTTCTTCGAATTACACGCTGATGTGCTGTTTTTTCACGTGCCAATTCACTCTGCATCGCGCTGGCCATGCGACAACACACAGAAGACCACGCTCCTGCCCACAGCCCAGCCCCAGGACCCAGTTGCTCACCCACACCTGCCTCTGGGGTTGCCATGTCCGAACGCAACACCAACCAGCACCAGTGGCAACCCCCCAGCAGAGAGGCAGAGAGCTGCCTGATTCAGTGCTAATGAAGTTGGCATCCTGTTGGAGCAAGTCCTGGGGCATTATGATGCCCTCTTCTCACCATCACGCACCAACAAGGAAGGATGGAAGAGGATCTGGACGGACATAGTCCGCGACATCAAACACGTCCATAAGCGCTGGGAGGACTACAGGTCCAGGACCCTCAAGAAGGCCCGGCGCCTCTTGGCCGCAGCGGATGCAGTGGGGTGCCGGGGCCACCTTTCCACCCAGCAGATGAGGGTACTGGGGCGCATTCGCCCAGTGCTTCACCGCCTGATCCTCAGGATGCAGGCCCGTCAGGAGTCTAGTGGTAAGTGCCCATGCATTCCCGTTTAAAACAGTGCATGTTGCAGTGTGGTGGTAGTTAGCTACTTGACTGTATGTGTGACATGGGTCATATATGGATGTGTGTGTCCATGGACATGATGGTGCTGCATGTGAGTCCAGTCAGGCGTGACCCACGTGGATGGTGTATGTGTTACAATGCATCGTGCCCAGCAGCATGTGGAATGCACATATGTATGCATGCCTGTGTCTGTACTTGGACATGTTTGGAGTGTGAGAGTTGGGTGCTGCTGTCATGGACATGCATGGTGTACATATCTGTGTGTCTGAGTAGTGTGTGAGTGACTGGTAAACGCCATGGATGCATGACACATGTCCATGATGATGTGTTGATTCACTGATACATTCTAGTCATCCTTGTATCCCCTGTGTCTGGCGGTATACAGGGCCAGATGCATGACCCTCCGGTGATGTGTGTGCATGTGATCAGCATGTCCCATGATGCATGTGAGCTTCAGCCCACCATTGGATGTTTCTACAGTTACATGGACATGGATGCAAATGTTTGTTGCATGTGCCATGCCTGTTCCTGCATGTGTGTTGCCTGCACTGACCCATGTGTTGTGGTGGGAAATGATGTAAGTGACGTCTGACAGTGCCACTCATGTGCTATTGCTTTGTGTCTAGGGGAATATTGTACAGTACCCTGATACCTGTGTTCAATGTCTCCCTTTACACAGCGGCGAGTGAAGAAGAGGGCGGAGACAGTGCTGTGGAGGAAAGCGGCAGGGATGCCTCCACCGGCCGGCGACGCAAGGCCCAGTCACCCTCCCAGGTAATTCTATCATCCGGGATACGGCTGCAGCGGAAGGGGCGGGTGAGCCCCCACAGGGGCTGGCGACAGCAGAAGACAGTGCAGAGCCATCCAGGTTGGTGGTGTGTATGGAGGAGGAGGAGGCCGCTTCTGAGCCACACATGGGGCCTGGTGGGCGTGGTACCACTGGTGCAAGTGGTGCAGTCCAGGGGCAGGAGGCAGAACAGTTCACCGTGGAGGGGCCTGTGCATGTCACTGTCCCTGACACTGTGACTGCATCGCCATGCACCAGCATGGATGCCCTGTCCCAGGCCTGTCCACGTGGAGGGGGGAGGTCCACGTCATCTGGCACTCCTCTACCTGCGGACGTGGGGTCCCGTGACAGAATTGAGTCCATCCTGATTGGTGTCACGTTGTGCACACGTGTCATTTGTGATAACGTGCGTGCTTCCTAGGGGGACCTCGCAAGTCTTCACGAAGAGATGTGTGCCAACGTGGCCCAGCTGGGAGGGCTCATGGTCAAGGGTTTCCTCCATGTGTCGCTCTGTCTTGCGGCCCTCTCCTCCTCTGTGCACACTATAAGCCAGTCATTCTCTGTGCCGTCTTCCAGCCCAGATGCCACCAGGGCCCCCTGTGGACCTGCCCCAACCAATGGAGGCAAGCTGGTGGAGATCCCATCCGTGCCACAGTCAGAGCTCCAGCACAGGTGGTCACACCAGCAACTGGACCCGTGACAACAGGCGATGTGCAGGCACATACAAAAAGGGCACCTGCACAACAGCCCCGGGAGTTGCCATCTACCCGGAGGCAGTCGTGGTGGAGGCGGCAGGCAACAGGCAGCAGAAAGGCGGCGCCAGGCTCGGTGTAGGAGGCATGTGGCCTCGGGGCTCTCTACTTCATCGGGGCAGGCATTGGCCGGCGGGCAGGATGACCCAGGATTGGGAGTGTCTTCCGTGTGGCAGCGGTTGTGCTAGCAAATAGGTGCGGAGCTGCGGCGGGCAGAGAGGGCACGGCTCACAATGGTCAGAGCGTAGAACTCCATGCACAGGGCTTTGAGGTGGGCTGAGTCCCTCGAGGCAACTCGCAGGGATTTGGAGGAGGGCATGGCTGCATCCCTGCGAGACCTCCAGGCCAGAGAACAGGCCCGACTCCAGAACATCGACATGGAGTTCAATGATGCCCTGGCCCGGGAAATTAATAAGTGAGCCGTCGGACTAGCCTGCCGCCTTTGTATATAGTTATTTAGGTCTAGGTTTGATTTGGTATAGATTTTTGTATATATTTGTATTTTAGATAGGGTTTTAGGTAGGTTTCCTTTTGTTTTGGGATAATGGACCCTTCAGACTTTCATTTACAATTTTCTGGACATGTACATACTTTCGTTTTTAGATGTTCACATGGATTAATGTTTTTTTATGCTTTTCAATTTATGATTTTTTTCTCTGGACTTTGGGTATAGACCACTTATATTGTTTCATGTTTTGGATTTGTTTTTTTCCTTGGATTAGACTTTCGTTTTCTTATTACACTATTTATTTCTTCATTTGCATGTGTGGATTTCATTTTGTCTTTTGCTTTACTTTTTAGTACATTTCATGATTCAACATTGTTGGTGTGGTGTACTATGATTTATTTTGTGCATGTCTCCATGAGCATTGGCTAAGTCATGTGTTGCCATTGTGTGGCTCTGTAGGACATTTGTTGATGGGCATACTGGTTCTTTTCAGATTATCATGGAATGGGTAATTTACTAGGGAGTGGGTGCAGTGGATCGTTGGGTGTTTGTACTGTGTGATGGGTGGGTGGGATTTTGGTTGCCATTAGGGCCATGGGTCTATATAGTTATGACGTGGTGTTTGGGGGGACATGAGTCAAGGCCTGCTGGCAGATGCCTGTCAATGGGGAGTGGGTGGGGGTCATGAGTTGGGGCCTGCTGGCAGCTGCCCGTCAATGGAGGGAGAGTGGGGGTGACATGAGTCAGGGCCTGCTGGCAGGTGCCTGTCAGTAGGGGCTGGGTGGGGGGACATGAGTCGGATCCTGCTGGCAGTCGGGGCTCCCAAGTGCATGGTGCCATGTGGCCTGCCTGCAGGGCATGGGGTGGGTGGATGGGCTGCCTGCGGCGCATGGGGAGGGTGGATGGGCTGCCTGCGGGGCATGGTCAGGGTGGATGGGCTGCCTGCGGGGTATGGGGAGGGTGGATGGGCTGCCTGCAGGTCATGGTCAGGGTGGATGGGCTGCCTGCGGGACATGAACAGGGTGGATTGTCTGCCTGCGGGGCATGGACAAAGTGGATGGGCTGCCTGCGGGGCATGGGGAGGGTGGATGGGCTGCCTGCGGGGCATGGGGAGGGTGGATGGGCTGCCTGTGGGGCATGGTCAAGGTGGATGGGCTGCCTGCGGGGCATGGGGAGGGTGAATGGGCTGCCTGCTGGGCATGGTCAGGGTGTATGGGCTGCCTGCGAGGCATGGGGAGGGTGGGTGGAGTGGAGGTGGGGCTTGGTCTGGGTGGATGGGCTGCCGGCGGGGCAAGGGGAGGGTGGATGGACTGCCTGCGGAGCATGGGGAGGGGTCTAGGGTGGACCCTTGTGGCATGGTCTGGGTGCTAGGGGTGCATGTGGCTTCTCACCACACTGCTGTGTGAATGTGGGGGTATGGGAGTGAGAATTACACACAATTGGGCTGGCGCGAGCAGGGTACGTGCATTCCAGGGGTGCGCTGGGAGTTTTACACGTGATTTCGCTGGCATGAGCGGGGTACGCATATTCCAGGGGTACGCAGGGAGTTTTACCATGATTTTGCTGGTGCGAGCGGGTCCGTCGGGTGCGCAGGGAGTTTTACACGCGATTTCTCTGGTGCGAGCGGGGTACGCGTATTCCAGGGGCGGCACGCAGGGAGTTTTAGACATGATTTTGCTGCCACAAGTGGAGTATGCAAAATCCGAGGGGTGCGTGGGGAGTTTTACACACGATTTCGCTGGCGTGAGCAGGGTACACGTATTCCAGGGGTGCATGGGGAGTTTTACATGCAATTTCGCTGACACGAGTGGGTCCGAGGGGTGCGCAGGGACTTTTACACGCAATTTAGCTGGCATGAGCGGGGTACACGTATTCCAGGGGTGTGTGGGGAGTTTTACAGGCGGTTTCGCTGGCATCAGCGGGGTACGCATATTCCGAGGGGTGCACAGGGAGTTTTACATGTGATTTCGCTGGCGCATGAGGGTTGAGTGGCGTTTTTAGCACGTTTTCATGGTTGGGGGCTGTATGCTGGTCCACTGGCCTTTGCGCCATGTAGGCGATTTGTGCAATGTTTTGGCGCATGGGGTGGGTTTGGGGGCATAACTGGTGCTGCTGCAGGGTGGCTGCGCCACTCTGTGCCACGGGTTTTTATGGATGTAAGTATCCATGAATACGCTGTGCGTGAAAATGGGATTTGGTGCACGCGTTTGGCGCATGCTGGCGCACTCTCCCTCTCTGCGCCAGCCGCGTGCGCTACTTCTGCGCTAAATTCTCCGAATTACCCCCCTAGTGTTTAATAAATCTCAATGTAAACTCTTGATAGGGTATCCTCCAAAAAGGACTGTCCTTCACACCAAGTTACAATACCTCACTTTTCAAAGACAAGATTTATGTATTCAAATTCAGTCAAAAGATTTAATTGAGAGTTTTTCACGAGTCTTATGAACAAATTGCATTCGTCTGTCCCTTCTGATTACAGAGAATTTAAACCCAAAAGCACATTTTGGAATGTGCCTAAATATCTAAAACCAAGCGATAGACATGTTTAAGTTATCTCTTTTGAAGGATATTAAAATCTTCAACTACAAGAACACTGACTATAACAATTTAGCTAAGAATTGAAGAAATGTGATCAGGAATCTATTTCAAAATCAATCTATCACAATTAAATTTACAGAAAAAGAGGGTTCCATTGTTATAATGGGCACTAACAGAAACACTTTGGTGCTACATGTACACGTACAGGCTGATAACACCTATCTATTATTAGATAATGATCCCACAGAGGCATGAAAATACCCTTAGTAGGGCTCATAAATGGAATTGGATATCAGAAAACACACTGTCTTTATTTACTAACTTACATCCTATTATGACCATCTTTTGTGGACTCCCAAAAATACAAAAGG
Organism: Ambystoma mexicanum; assembly: GCF_040938575.1. NCBI lineage: Eukaryota > Metazoa > Chordata > Amphibia > Caudata > Ambystomatidae > Ambystoma > Ambystoma mexicanum. The sequence continues at coordinate 63,800,869 of NC_090928.1, forward strand.
ATCAGGTTCACCCCTCCCCCACTCTGCCCTTTTGTGGCTGCCACAGGAGATCTTTTGGATCCTCTAGCACAATATCTTGACTTTATCCTACAATGGGTAATACAATCAACAGATACTTTTAAAAACGATACTGGACATTTTCTTTGTGAACTAGACTCAATAGGCAAATTACAAGCTAAGTGTAGAGTATCCATCTCATTATGAGGTTTTACATGCTATAGAATGGTTTTTCCACAACAACTATTTCAGGTATGACAGCAAATACTGCAAACAATTTTAGGGACCTCTATGGGGTCAGCAGCAGCACCTGCATACACTAATGTTTTCATGAACTATTTGTGTTTTCCAGAATGAGATCTGGAACTCTCACATCATCAAATGGTGTAGATGTATTGACAAGATTGTTGGTTTCTGGCATGGATCAGAAGATAAATTATAGGAAAGGTTCCAATATCTCAACAATATTGACCCTAGGCTGCAATTCATGATCAATACAGCAGTTCCATCTGTACATTTTTTCTATTCATACAATATTAACTACAAACCTACTGACAAGAATTTTACATTAAAACCTGACAGTTTCCATCCATAAAGCGATAAAAAAACATTTACCCTATAGTCATTACAGCTTGCATCCATGAAGAATTAAACAACATTTACCCATAGTCATTATGTCTGCCAGATTCAGAGATTGAAGCTATGATAATTTGTCTATACGTCAAGAAAAGGCTACTGCCATATCTAAGAACAGACAATCTCTACTAACATTGACAGTCAGTAAATCATCTACAGATCTGATCTATGTTACAACATTCTCAAAATAAAGTAGGGCTCTTCAAAAATCAATCAAGAACCATTCGCAGATTATTGCCCAAAATAGAACACTACACCATCTTTTTCCTGAAGCCCCAATGTTTTAATTCAAAAGAATTCAGAACCCTTGACAAGCACTGGTCATTGTGGAACAAACAAGTATGGATACTCAAGCAACATTACAGACACGCAGAAAATGGACTTATCCATGCTTGAAATGTGGCAACTGTAACTCTATTTTGAAAGCCCCTTTTTTTGTCACCCTTCAAAAGGCAGTAAAATATTGTTGCATCATTTTACAAACTGTGAGTGCAAGGGATAATCTATGCAATAAAATGTCCCTGTGGAATATGTTACATGGTCAAAACCACATGTAAAGTCAAAACTAAATGGGACGATTATTGCTCAACCATTAGATTAAAAAGGTGCACTTCACTGTTATCCAGACCTTTTCTGCAGAACAAACACAATGTTACATAAAAACAAGTATGTGTCCTAGAAGAAGTGTCTAAGCGTATACGAGGAGGCAATTATGAGAGACCACTGTCTCAACATGAGACATTTTGGATTGATTTCTTTGACACATTGATTCCAAAAGGTGTAAATGATTATCATGAGCTGTGAAGTTTCTTATAATATTGTGATGAATTCTATTTGAGAATTTCTAGATCTTGCTATTCAACACTATCAATCATTGTAATGAATGCTGATAATAGATTAAGATGATGACATGTAGACATGAACAACATCCTATGTAATGGTAGGGATTGGAAAATGTATACCACTGAGGAATCTGTGTAGTTTAATTCTGATTTGTAATGAATGTTGGTAAAAGCTTAAGATATTAAATGAAACAAGAAACATTCATTATAATGGTCTGAATGTAAAATGTATACCAGTATAAAATGTTATTTCGATTTCTATTCATAATTATCTTTGAAACACCGACAAACTATATTATGTGACTGGGAAGTTTCTGAAAAAATATAATAGTTGTGATTTAATTTGCTGCAACACTAAGATGCTGAAATCTAATCAGGAGTAACATTCTGTGTAATTGTTTGACCAGTGAAATTAAAAGGTTTCCATATTATATTCCACTTAGTGACAGAGTATCACGCAAAATTGTGAAGTTTCTAAAGAAATTATAAAATGACAAGTATGCACGCATATATTTTTCTGAAAAAGTTACTACAAAGGATATTTTTATTTAAAAGATTTAAGACTCAGCTGTACGCCATGACGTAATGATAATATCACATTGAACGCCTATGACATCATTACGCTCTTGAGTGGCAGTATCATTATGTTTCATGCAACCAACACGTTTGGCAAATCCACATTTAATGGGGTAAAACGAGCCACAGGATTCTTTGCCATCATCTATGACAAAGATCTCTTGTGAGGAGTTGATCACAGAGTGTGAACTGGTAATGATTTCCAAAGGGATTCCATAATATGTTTTTGGATTTGTGATTTTTAGTAACTCGGTCAACCTGATGATCAATGGTTCTGAAGAAGGTCATGTGACCGAAATGCATTAAGTTTGTGATTTTATACACAAGACTGCGTTGAAACTATATATGAGAAGACATTTGATTGTATGGTCACTCGATTTTTCCCTATGAGAATTTATATGCTATCTAATACATTACAAATGTCATGTTATTCATGGGAATATTAAAGGAAAATGCTAACTTATCTCTATACAATTCAAGCATTTCAGAGTTGAGCACTGGGAAGCTCTCCTATAATAGGACAGCCTAGAAGCATTTTGAGTTAGTAAATCCATCAATCTGGACGTAACTTACAGTGCATGTATGAATAAATATCTTTTATCATGACCTACGCACAATAAAGTCGTCATTAGTAAATTGGGCCCTTTTAATGTAGCAAGCAATCATTAATGTTCAAAAATACTTTTAATTACACAGTTTAAAACTACTACAATACATGGTATAATTTTGACTTTATATTAAGAAATTATTCCATATGTACAATAACATCAGTATTACTAAAAACAGAAATACATGTTCTAATAAATGTGCTCATGCATACATTTTAATTCAGAATTAGGAATACACATATATGGTGTAATACTAGTATACATTCACACAGAAACAGATATAAACTGTGTACACAATAAACACATATGTATATTATACGTATATGAACATCTCAAAATAAAAATAGCATTGTTTTGTCTGTAACGTATATAAAACATACAATATGTGATTTAGCATACATACTTTAATGTGTACTTTACACACATTAATCTTTTTCAATAGCAATTAATGTACATTTACATTTTGAAAATACAAATTACTACTACCAATAAAATGACATAGTCACTTATTGTATTGCAGGTTTAAATGCAGGTTGCAAAACACTATAATGAGGCTAACATATACAAAGTTAAAATGGTTGTGTGTATGCAAATGTATTTGTATAAATGTAATTAAATATAATACACATAATGATACATTTGTAAACAAAACATAAATAGGTACATCTTGTAACACGAGTGATATATAAATGTGTAAATAATATTTCTTGTAAATATACTATATTAATGTTACAATTACATAACTGCTAAACAATACATGCTGCATGTAAGCAACATACCAGCCTACACGTATACAAATATTGGGTAAAAGTATAGTATACAATTATGTTCACTGATGCTATACTGATTTGCTCAGGTTACAAAAGTGCCACAAGTTATATTTTACAATGTATACAACTAGACAATAATATTCAACTCTCCCCTGTAATTTTGAATCGATGTTAATATTTTACTATATAATAACATGGTATTGTTTATGACAAAACCAAGTGTACGCATAAACCACACACCAAAACATATGTGGGGCTAATATAATAAGCTAAATAAGTAGCTTACGTAAGTGGCTAAGTCATTTTTTCTATTTACACCTTTTTTGAGCTTCGTCAATTTAGTTTAGTAAATCAGTATATATATATATAGGGCTGATTTACTAAGCTAAATAAATAGCTTAATAAAGTGCCTAAATCATGTTCTCTACTTACACCTTTTTTTTCTTTTAGCTTAGTAAAATTAGTCTTACTTAAGCTACTAATTTAGGTTAGTAAATCAGTCTCATCCATGTTTAATGTGTACACATTGTACAATTTTAAAAAATGTACGTACTTTTAAAAGCAAACAAATTAATAACTTTAAATGTATGGATACAGAAAATGCACAAATACCAGTAATCAAAATGCCAAGAAAACCAACATATATGCACAATAACTGTAACTTTAGTGATGAAGGCACACACAATGACAAAAAACTAAAGAAAAATAACATTCAATGCATGTTAATAAAGGTCAAAATACAACAAATGCACATAGCAAGATACTTAGCATAATAAAAACATGAACAATATAACCACATTTGTTTTCTGGCATGCATGATAAAATATTAACAGATTAATGAAACAATTAAATATTAAAAAAATGGACAACCAAAAAAATGACAAGAAATTGTCATATAAATGTTGTAGGTAAGGCTCTCTTATGCAAATATTATTTCTATACATGGTAAATGCATACACCATTTCTTTAAACATAATTACATGTTTTTTGCACATGTGTACAAGTCTCCTTAAAAACGTTGGATCTATGTATTTACTTGTATTTTATTTATTTATATATTTATATTGTGCCAAAGCCTGCAGGCATCGAGGCGCTACAAACAGAACCATACAAGCGTAAAATACAAGAAAACATACACTACATACATCCAATTATATCCATTTAAGAAAGAACAGTAAAAAAGGAAAATGTTCAATGATCAAGTCCGTTATTCAGTCAAAAATTCAAAGAACAACTCTACTAATAAGCAGGGATGTCATTTCACCGAAATGCCAGGGGTAGTGGAAGTGACATCACCTGACCCTTGACCTCTGATCACATCACAGGAAGTCATGTCATTTGACCCCAAGTGACATCACAGGACGCGATTGAACACAACCTTTCACCCCTTGACAAAACAGGAAGTGGCATCATGTAGCATTGTTCCTAAGTACACTACGAAAAATATGGTTATGATATCACTGTAATGTGATATTCATTTCTTGCAAGAATTGATCACCATATGTATCATTAATATCAGTGTGTATAGGCCCATATTACCAAATTACTGTGAATGCAAGCAGACGGACGTCCAAGGCCAAATGATAATGATGTGTTATTATATAGCGCTTACGCTGTATAGAACAAATATATATATATATATATATATATATATATATATATATACATATATATATACATATTTTTCAATATAATGACACATATGCTTCGTACAGTATATCATTATTTGTGGCAGCTCGTCCCACAACTTCCAACCCCACCTCTCTCCCTCCCCAAATCCTCCCTCCTGCCTCCCTAACCCAACTTCCCCCAACTTGCTCACAGGGTCTTCTTAACCGGCTCATTACATAATCAGTTCATGTACAGTGAGCGGTCTACATACCAAAGCCTCCCAGTCCATTAAGGTATATGGTCTCCGTGGTCTTTACAGTTCATGCAGTGCAGGGCGCCTAAGTGGGTTTGTCATCCTGGGAGGAGAAAAAGCTCATTTAAAATCGCATTCCACGTCATGATATCTACAGAGAATTCTCGTCTTCTCGCTCTTAGGGCCTCTTGCCAGACTGCTGTCTAGGCTATGGTCCATCTTCCTAGGTTTTTCCACCAAGTGTCTATGTTGGGGCCCTGCTGTATAGAACAAATTTACATAAAATATCACCCTGTGTTGTTACTCATTTATCAACCTCAGAAGGATGAAAGGCTGAGTTGGCCTTGCCGGGATTCGAACCTGCAACCTGCCGATCACTCACACATCCCTGCAACAAGCGCTCAACCTACTGAGCTATCTTACCAGCTATAGCTCTCTTACCAGCTATAGCACAATGAGCAATTACATGTTTGAATGTTCTCAAAGTCAGAAAGCAAATTACACTCTGTAGTGGAGACCATTAAACTGGTGACATATGTAACAGCAGGCCAGTTCATTGGCAGGTATGGTGCAAAGTTGACACATGTCAAGCCTATGTGGATCTACATATCAGGCTTCAGAGGTTGGCCTCACATGGCATCCTGTACTCTGGGTGCTCTTTACCTCATACATGCAAACAAACCTCCTGAACAGCATGCCATGCAGATAGGAAAGATAGACACATTACAACAAGGCAATCATTGTGGCACAATGAAATCAATGGCCACTTTATGTGTTATGGTCAAACATTTCTACACTGTGCACAAGCTTTTAGGCACAAGGATTTTGTCAAGTGACTGAGGACACCGGGATGGAATGTCTTGTGATGATCATAACTGAGACAATAGCAGAAAAAAACACGCTATAATTGCAACTTGCAAACAGCAAAATACTTAGTCCGAAATTGATGTTTTTTCTACTACAAGTGCTTTTTGGAATTTTTGTCTGCATTGTGAATTTGAGATGTTTAAGAACAGAAACTCAGTGACTCACCCCTGAAGTGTGTCTGGAATAATCCCTTAATGAGTCTAGCAATTATTGAACAGAATTCCAGAAATAAATTATTTGTTATTCCTATTCTTTATTATTTAGGGTCACGGCTCAAAGTGGTACACTTGTGGAACCCCCTGTTTTTTTTTTTTTAAGTGGCCTGAACAAGAAGGCCAGCCACTCTAGAAAGAAAGAGCCACATGGTGCTTGCTCAAGCCCAGGAGCTTCCATTAAAAAAAAAAAAAAAATCGTTTTTTTTAGGGGTAGCAAGGGAGAGCTCAGGCGTCGCACAGGTGACCCCTTAATGACGTCCCTGCTAATAAGCAAAATCTACGACCAATTTCCAGTCCAATGATGCTTTGTAAAGATCAACACAGAGGGCCAAATAAGACAGCAAATTACTTCCGCTGCTGTACCCCACCAATATACAATACTCATCCTTCTGAATGCACCACTGGTCAATCTTAATCCTTTTAATAATCTTAAACTAGGACATTCTTAGTACACACAGAACAGTCTTCTGGTGCCGCCATGCAAGCACTTTGTTCCTTAAGGCGTCTCTTGGTTCAGAACCTCCACAGGTCTCCATATTAGAAATGATAAATAAAGTTCCAATGATCCATAACAGTCTTACTAACAGAGTCTTCAGCAATTGGGGGCATAGAGGCTTTGCTGATACGTAAACATCTAGGGAAACAATGTTTAGGGTTGACAGTATGATGTTGCAAATAATGAACCTAGGCAGGATCTCCTGAGTCAGCTCAAGAAATTAGCCTAGGTAATTGTGCTGGCTGCTCCTTTACATTGGATGAATTAGAGGTTGAAGCTTTTGAATAAGGTAAAACGTTCCGACATTCCAAAAAAATCATCCTTTAGGGGCCGTATCGTATTTCTCAGGACTCGTCTGACAAGAAAAATCACTAGTTTCACCCAAACTCATGCCCTTCCCTTCCCCTAAGGATTGGTTAAAGCCAAGGGGTGGGGAGACAAACAACTCAGATTACATTGGGTGTTTTAGCATCTCTGGGATCTATCATTTTTAGAATTGTTCTTTGCAAAATCAGTAGGCTGTTCCCACTGACAAGATTGGTCTAACTTTTGTGGCCGAAAATGTACTCCGATATTGTCTATCACTTCCAACCATGCAAAAACGATTGCCACATAAATTCAGTTCCCCAATTATTCTGTCCTTCATTTGTAACCATTGCACAGGACTGATATGGGCCAGTTGACAAAGAGATGTGTCTTTTTGTTATAACATCTCTGTGGAAAACTGGAAAACTGAAAAAGAGAAGACTCTGCAGTAACTAGCTGTGCACCGTTCAATGTTAATTGTCCAGGGAATGATCCTTCACTATTAACTTCACAAACAATGACTGTATGTAAGGGTAGCATAACTTCCAAACCTTGATCACAGATTTCCAGAATAACATTTTCAGATGGGCATCCCAGCTCTCCAATATGACCCGATGGTTCATCAAACAATTTCCCATTAATTGGTGTGACTGGAAACCTTCAAGAGAGCACTCAAGGCTAGTGCGTCTGTTAAACAGTTATTTTTAGGGAGAGCGGTTATGTTTAAAGCCACCGCTAACATGGGCATTTTCTTGGCTTTGGTTCTGCTGGTAGACATATTAGGCATAAATGAGGGACAAAAACTATTTGCTCTATTACGTTCGGAGACACAACATCACCAAACAAACAGAACTGCTCTGTCTACACATTGCACCCTTCTTGAGGCAGAAACAGCCCAGCCCAGCCCAGCAATGGCTCAGTCAACCCCTAGTACACCCATCGAGCACCACTTTCGCCCTGCTAACCGCTTCAGCCCTGGGGATACATTGTCACTGGTGACAATTGACACCAAGTCAACCTCACTCCACCTCACAGCACCCGCGCTGCACCCCGCTCAATGTTAAGAGAATCCGGGCCACACTGTGAAGGTTAGAGGAAAGGACCTACAGACGAGCTTCCATCCGCCCGTTCTAACCGTCAAGCAGCACCCAGGACGGGGTGCTTCCAACAGACTTAGATGCTATGCTGTTACAAAATGTAAAGAAAATATGTTGCTAAAATGAATACTTCCTCTCTCTTCTGAAAGGTTCTTTGCAGAAGAAATGTACTACATTAAAACATAAGGTATGCTTCCACAATGAAAGGTAATTGTTTAAAAATAAAAAAGATAGACAAATCTATGATTTAACTAAAGTTTCAGACATTCCTGATAAAATTATGTGATAAATCCTAAAGTGATAAATAAAACAATGGACATGTACACAACCCTTACAATACACCATTCATATTGTTAAAACAATTTATTAATAAATATTGCAAATGTAAAATCGGAGGCAAAATATAAATTTGGCAACAACTTGATCATTATTATATGCAAAAATAAACAGGTTTAGGAGGACATCATATTTTCGGGCCCTACAACTCCAACAAGTCTTTTACCTTTATTAATATGAATAAAACGACCAGTGAGGTCAACAACAAAATGTGGCTTGTACTTGTCATGCATTTATCTATTGAAGACCCAATCCCATGAGGGGGAACCCTAAAACAATGTTCCTTTATTGTTGTAAACATTTAGAAAAAAATGTATTACTGTTTCATTCAATTCCAAATATTATGAAACCACAACTCATTTGAAACATATTACACTATTTAAACTCATGTAAGACTACTATCACCTTAATAATACTATTCTAATCTATTGGGAGGTTGCAAACCAGGTCTGAGAAAAGACCAGCTGTGGACTTAATGAAAGCTTCAAAAGGCAAAAGTGTATACCTTAAATATACCTGACGATGTACAAGCTTTAGAGGTTAATTGTGCAATTGAAAATACGCTGTTAGTGTTTATAAAAGGTGTACAACAAAAATCAAATAATACAATAACACATTTGGCAACAATTTAAAGATTTGCATACATTTCACCAATGTGTATCGTGGTTAAATAAAACAATAAACAAGATGTAAATATTGAAGAACATATGATTTTAAATTCAAGAAGGACAACTTCAAAAACTGGAACTAGAATATAGAGAGAACCAGTATGATGCATATTCTACCCTTCACATTCTAATGAGTGTATGGATGATTCCATACAATCATACTAAATTAAACAAGCCCAAGACAAGTTACGAAGTGTATTGGACAAATACCTGGAAAAATATGTTTTATGAAATTGATATGCACAAATGAGTGAGAAAGATTAGATGCTGGACCAGTACAAATATCTACCTCTGAATATAGTCAAAGTCAAATGTATCCAAGTGATCTTCGATTTTGCCTTAATCATTAATGTATGTTTAATTTACTGTATAACAGTGAATTATCCACACTATGCTACAGCTTTGCTCTTCCACATAATACAGAAAATCATTTACACTTACTTGACAGCATCTACACTTATTCAAATAGTAGACACTAAAAAAACTCATTTTAGTGGCATTATAGACATTCTAGCAAATGTGTGAGTAACGAGAGATTAATGGTTTAGGGGTTTATCATAATTAAATAGCTTGTTACATAACCTTGACCACAAATATGGTTTTTGACTTATGATTGGGCAAGGACGCAGAGTCTGTATTAATGTTCTTGTAATCACTCAGTCTACAATACCTGGCACCATAAAATAATGTCAGCTGAGATAAACGTATGTACTTGTTTTGGACATAATTCAGAGTGTGACCTAAAGTCAATAGGTATGAAACATGGAGGGTACCTGAAACCTACTCATTTGAAAGGAGTTCAAAGACTGCCATAAGCAGTGATATAAATGCACCTATACATTAGTGAGCATTTCTTTAAAAACCTACATTTAGTTTAACAATTCCTTAACCATAATATCAGATATACTTTTTGAATTAAGTTGAACATTTGGAAAATATAAAAAAAAATCTGATTTTCTTTTAAAATGAATTATTTTCTGTGAGAAAATCTTTTAGCATTTTTTTCTGTTATATTAACTTTTTGAATGTTGTTCTTTTTAGTTACTTGTTTATCGAAACAGTTTTCTTTTTGATAAAACATTTTTTATTATTTTAATGTAACAATCACAAAAAAACCAAGCCAACAAAAGGACTGTCATGTTCATTCACAATCATAAGGTATTACACATATTTATCAGTAATCAAAAAGGCCTTAAAAGTAAATACGGTGCTGTGTTGGTCGTGTCCATACCACATATAGAAAGGAGTCTTAGGTCACCACTTCCTCCCACTTATCCCATATTTTCGAGGCTTTATTGGGACATCCCCTTGCTGTATAAATCCTGTGTTCCATCATGGCGTATGTGTCCATATCTGCCTTCCATTGGTCCAATGTTGGGGAGTCAGGGGCTCCCCATTTTTGCGCTATGTTACGCTTGATTAGCCCCGTGGCCGTGTGGAGGAGCAATCTCTCCCACTTGTTAATCTCAACTTCAAAGGGAACTCCCAGGAGTAGGGCCTATGGGTCCAGTGGTATATCACGGCCAAGGACGTTGGAGAGTTCGCTGCAACATGCTTCCCAAAAGGTTTGTATCCGGGGACATGACCACAGGGTGTGTATAAAGGTTCCCTCCCCCTCCCCGCACTGAAGACAGTTTGGGTTTGTGGCCCGTTTCCAACCGTAAAGGCGTGTCCTAGGGTAGTAAACCCGGTGTAGTATTTTCAGCTGAACAAGCGAAGTCTGGAGGAAATGGCTATTTCGCGGGGGTGCATAAGAACCTGTATCCAATCCTCTGGGTCTATGCCGCCCACATCTACCTCCCATTTTGCTTTCAAACTGATCAATTCGGGGGTGGCAAAGGATGTAATGGCATTATATAGGATAGAAGTGCATTTGGCGGGGATGTATGCTGGCAGGATGTTACGCTCAATACGAGTGTATTCCGGAACATTAGCGTCTGCCGATATGTGGGCCTTTAGAGCATGGGCAAGGTGTATACAGTGATATCGTTCTGTGCTCGGGATCTGGAATTGCGATTGCAGGGAGTCAAATGGAGCCTGTTTCCCATCTTTGAGGATATCCCCCACTCTCAGGACCCCAGCCCTTACCCAATTGGGCCAAGGCTCCAACTTCCCGATTTCAGACAGGTTGCTATTTTGCAACAGGGGTTGTGCGGTGGTAGTCTTGTTCTCCCACCCAATGAAATGGTGTGCTTGTCTCCAGACCATAGTAAGGTGTGACGTGGTTGTGGGCTGAGAGGGTCTCGGTAGGGGTCGATACAGGAGGGTTAGTGGATCTGTGCTATGAATAGTCGCTATCTCAGCCCATATATAAGGCAGGTCCTGATCTCCATGTAGCAGGTCATTGACCACTACAAGTTGTGAACCCCAATAATAGGTTTGGAGAGATGAGGGACCTCTATGCCACCCTCCCAGATCGATCTTTGGAGTGTACTGAGCGCAATGTGTGCCTGGCTTCCCCCCCATATGAGATCTCTAAGAAGTGTCTCCACCTGGTGAATTTCCGTGACTGGGATTCCGAGTGGGGCATTCTGAAGAACGTAGGGGAATCTTGGAAGGGTGATCATTTTAAAGAGTGCCGCTCTGCCCATGAGAGTCAGGGGAAGGAGCTTCCAGTGTTGGATGTCAATGGTGAAGCGATCCATAATCGGCCGGAGATTATGTTTTATGTACCCCGTCAGATCCCCCGATATCCAGATCCCGAGGTATCGGAAGCCCCGCTTTCCACCCGGTATGGGCAGTCCTGGGGGATGGTCTGTGTTCCCCCCTTCACTGGGAAGAGAACCGATTTTCCCCAGTTGATTCTAAGACCACTAAACTCCCCAAAACGGAGGAGTATCTGAGTCACAATGGGGCAGGACCGAATTGGATCCCGCAGATATACTATGAGATCATCTGCGTACAAAGATGTCCGGTCATTGTGGCCTTCTGGCCAGCTAAACCCTATCCAGGCTGCATTCTGGCGGAGCCACAGAGCGAGCGACTCGATCGCAAGGGCGAAGAGAAGGGGAGAGAGCGGGCAACCTTGTCGCGTCCCCCTACCGAGAGGGAAGGATCGGGAGGACCAGCCATTTACTCTTACCTCTGCTTGGACATTTGTGTAAAGCAGTCGTACCCACCCCAGAAAGGCCTCTCCAAACCCCATATGACGCATAACCTCCGAAAGGCTGTCCCATCTAATTGAATCGAACGCTTTTTCAAAATCAATTGCCAAAAGGGCCAGCAGTCCGTCTATAACCGGGGAACGTTCTAATGCCAAGTGGAGATGTCGTGGATTCATCCGGGTCAATTTGTGCGGCATAAAGCCACATTGGTCCGGGTGGACCAGGGTGGGTGCAACCAATTGTAGGCGATTTGCTAAGAGTTTAGCGAGGACCTTAGCCTCGCCGTTAATCAGCGATATGGGTCTGTAGGAGGCACAGTTGTCCAGGGGTTTGTCGAGTTTAGGAATGACCACAATGGATGCCTTACATAAATCTGCAGGGAGGGTCCCTTGCTCTTGGGCGGCGAGGAACATTCTATGGAAGGGGGGCCCCATCCTGTCACCCCCCAGCTTCTGCCAGGTTTCAACGGGGAATCCGTTAGGACCCGGCATTTTACCTGTTTGTAGTTGGGATATTGCCTCTGAGATTTCAGCTTCAGACAAGGCAGAGTCTAGTTGATCCCGCTGCTGCGGAGAGAGAGCTGGTAGAGTTATGGAATCTAAGAGGGAGGTGTCAAGTGGTAGAGTAGGGGCTCGGTATAAGTCTTCGTAGAATTCGGCAAAAGCTTCTGCTATCTCGGCATCTGATTGGCACTTAGTCCCCTGACCTGTGACTATTTCCCGCACGTGGCGCTGTCCCTCATCTCTCTCTCCAGCCAGGCGAGCATTCTGCCCGCTTTGTCCCCAAGTTCGTATATTCTCACCCTAGATTGCCAGTGGGCCTTCCTAGCATTATCCATAGTCCGATTCCGCAGGCACTCCTGGGCGCGTTGCAGGGAACTGTGAGACTCAGGGGTGGGGTCGAGAACATGCCTGGTTTCCCAATTGCGCACCTCGCCTTCGGCTTCTAATATCTTCTGGAGTTGATTTTTCCTTTTATGTGTCGTTGAGGAGATTATCTCTCCTCTAAGCACCGTTTTATATGCCTCCCACTTTATCACAGGGCTGTCCACCGTTTCTGCATTGATTTCAAATTATTCGGTGGATACCTCAGCGAGGCGATCGGTCAGTTCGGGGAACTCAAGGTAGTAGTTGTTTAATCTCCAAGTTCTAGGGGGAAGAGCACCTTGCATACGTATTTCCATTGTAAGTGGTGAGTGGTCCGAGATGCCTCGAGGAAGCAATTATGCGGACATCGCCCTATGGAGGTCAGTATTTGGTAAAAGGAAGTAATCTATCCTGGACATTGACCTATGGGCTCCCGAGTAGAATGAGTATTCTCTAGTGCCGGGTTGTAATTCCCACCAGACATCCCGGAGCCCTAAAGCGGATGTGAAGTTAGCCAGTTTCGTAGGGGTATCTGGGTTCCGATTCCTAAGGTGGGAGCGATCAATGCTATCCTCCATGGCATCATTGAAACCCCCCCCAGGATGTATGTGTCGGGTTGATGTTTCCCCATAAGGGTGGTGAGTTCCTCTAGTAAGTCCTGCCCTAGCCTGGGTGGCGAATAGATCTAGGCGATGGCCAACTTCTCACCCCAAAGTGACCCTAAAATGAATACATAGCGTCCCCTAGGGTCCTGTTCGGTAGTCTGCAGGGTGAACGGAATATGCTTGTGTATCAGGATAAGGGTGCCCCTGGAGCCCATTGTGTACCCCACGTGGAAAGCTAGGCGGTAGTTAGTTCTCTGGAAAAAGGCACATCTCGACCCCGCCAGATGGGTCTCAGTCAAGAGGGCCATATCGGGAGAATGTCTATTTAAAAATTGCATGATAAGGCGCCTTTTGATCCCCGATCCCATTCCATTCACATTCCAGGTGACCAGTTTAAGAGATCTGGGGTGTTGCATAGGCGCTGCTTGGGTACCCACAGATGTCATTTATGGCGCGTTGTGGAGGTTCTCAGGATATTGCGACCAAATAGGAAGTGGCAGTATCCCTCCGTTCAGTGCAGTGTGAGTAAAGTTCTTGTGTGAAGTGATGGAACATGATCCCGTTGGGGGACAGTGACTAAATCGGCCTGAGAACATGTAATAGTCATGAAAAAACATGAAAGAAGAACAAACTTTCAATCTGTCCCAACCCTCCCCCTCCCCATACTCCACCCCAACACGAAGTACCTGTCGCCCAAACATCGCTGACACTCAAACCGAGGGTGCCAACTCTAAATCCCAACGTCTGAATAGAGTTCAAGAAAAGGAAGAAGAGGGGGGTTAACCAGGGGGGTGGGAGAGTCCTTCCCTGGGGCCCCTTCTCTTGCGCCGAATGTTAGCGTCTTTCATGGTGGGTTGCATCTCGTGACTAAGCCAGAGGCGTGAATTCGGTACATCCGTCCGCTACAGTAGTTCATTTCGTCCCTCCATTGCAGGATAGTACGTTGTTCAGTGTTCGTCCTGTTCCGCAGCTGGCTCTAGGGCCTCCTGTTCCGCCCGCTCCAGATTCCTCCTCGGGGAGGCCCGCCGTGGCCCGGGTTGGGGTCTTCCTCTTTGTCTCCCTGGTCTCATGGACCAATCGCCCTCAATATGAGCCTCGGCCCATTTCCACGCCTCTTGTGGGTCCGTAAAAGGAATTGTCGATCCCTTATGGTAAATCTTAAGTTAAGCCGGGAAGAGGAGGCCGTATTTCACATTCAACTGAGCCAGTTGTTTTTTAAGCGGCTCAAAGGATTGCCTTGCGCGCTGCACCTCCCGGGTGTAGTCTGGAAAAAAGGCTATTTGCGACCCATTGTGCGTGATCGTCCCATGTGAGCGCGACATCTGCAGGAGAGCGTCCCTGTCACGATAGTTAAGCAATCTGGTGATTATTGTTCGAGGTGGGGCACCCGGGATCGGTTTACCCGAGGGCATTCTGTGGGCCCTCTCCACGGAGAAAAACTTTGAGAAGGAGTGGGGTTCAAAGATGTCCGCGAGCCACTGCTCTAGGAACAATTCCATGCACTGTCCCTCCTCTCCCTCCGGCAGACCCAGAATGCGGACGTTATTGCGGCGGGACCTTCCCTCTCCCTCATCCACTCTAGCTTCCAGAGTTTTCAGGCGGTTTAGGGCTTGGGACAGCTGCCTATTAATCCCATTGATGTTGTCCTCTGCTTCGGAGATGCGGTGCTCGGCCTCGCCAGTTCTAGAGGTCAACTTTTGTAAATCATGCCGCAGGAAGGAGACATCCGCCGTGATGCTATCCATTTTAATCTCCATGGAGGAGCGGGAGCTGGCGATGGCAGCCATGACATCCTGCAAGGAGAGAGGTTCTTCACCTGTGGGAGAGTTTGGTGGTGTTGTCGGGTCCGCCAGAGCGGGGTGGTAGCGATCGCAAACTGGTCCATGCTGCTTTGGGTGGACGCTTTCTTCTGCCTATCTTTCCCCATCTTGATGGAGTCTGTGAGTTTTGGTGCTGCAATGGAGGGATCAGTACCGTGTGACCCGGCCCTGGGATGGCAGATGAGTCGCAGTGGGTTCTGGCACCTCCAATGGCGCCGATTCCTGGTGGTCGCTCCCCCAATTTGCACTGTGTTGTGGCCTGTCCTTCACCGGGAGTATCTGCCGGGTGATGCTTGTCTCTTGGGTCACTTCCCAGATGGGGGCGGGAGTACCTCCCGTAATCGGCCCGTTGACCCTATGGTCAAGACATTCCAAGAAGGGCCCTCAGCCGGATCCCGGGTTCCCCTATTGGATTGTTTTTATTTGTTGGCCTGCAGGGGCCCTCCACACCACTATACACCCTCCCTAGTGGGGAGAGACCACCATTTTGTTTCGGGTATTTCACAGATCGACTGTTCGCTGGTGTCGGGTACCGCTTATAGGCAAAGTTCAGGGAGGAGGGGGCCCACTTACTTGCTGTGCTTCAGGACCGCGTCTAGTCCGGGCGCAGGTCTCCTCTCGCGGGCTTCTCCCCGCACGGCGCTACGGCCCGAGAGCCAGAGCACACCCCGTCCAGTAGCCCAAGAGGCGGGACACGCGCCCTCGGAGGGTGGTGCGCGGATGCAGGGAAGAGGCAGAAGGTTTGCCACGTTCGGCTGTCACAGGCGAGGCATGCGATCGGATGAAGACTGTTCCCAGGCGCCGGTGGCCTTCTTGGACATGGGTCGCAGGAATACCGGCCCTCAGAGTTTTGCAAAGTTCTCTGCTCCCACGGCTAGGTAGTCACTATAAATCCTGCTGGTCAGGAACACTTATATCTAGTTCAGGTGCACACCAAGTGTGGGGTTCAGGAATGCCGGTAAGCACTAATACAAACAACAGTCTGGAGGTGGGTAATCTTCTTATGCGACACTAAACAGTGAATGCCACAAATGTTCAGTGAATTCCGCCCCCCCTTGCCCAGTCGAGGGGTGTCGCTAGGTTGAAAATCAGAGGCGTGTTACCGTAGTTAAGTCAATTAGTCCTCCATCTGCCGTTATATCCCGGCAGCAATTCCCCTTGATGCCAGTTTTCCTCCAGCCATGCACATGAGGGCTAGTTTATAGTTATCTATGGTCTGCTCACCTTATGAGAGCCTGGGGTTGTGCGCAACAGTTGTGTCGTGGTACGGTATGTAGGAGTGCATTCCAGCAGGTGGTAGCCTTGCGTTTCAGGAGAAGAGGGGATTCCAGCTGATTTTGTCGGTGCGGTGGATCCGGATCCCGCGGAATAGCACTCTCACTGCAGTGGTCTCCTCCCCCGGTGCACCGGCCCCAAGTTCCAAATCACCAGCGAGTACCCGCGGTTACTTCCACTCTCCACGGCCACCGACGCTGCTGCCCGCAGTGTAGAAAGCAGTACGAAACTGCACCGCGGGTCGTGGGATCGGCGATATGATCCCAAAGTAGGGCTTGCAGCCAGCGGAGATGGGGTATTATGTTTTGAACCCTCCTCTGTGTCACAGGGGCAGAGCTCACCCGATCTCCAAGGGCGCTGACGGGAGCCCCCTCACTTCGGGGACGACGCCAACAGTGTTTGCAGTGAACCGTCTCTTCTGCAGCCGGGCATCGGTTGTCAGTACAGCTCACAGTACTTCAGCAGTCGTTCACAGAGAACGGTTATTCTCTGTCTGGCCCCAGTGTGAAGCAGGCGCAGAGGTCCTCTCTCACTGTGGGCTCCGGGAGACTCCGTCAGTTAGGGATGTCGAGCCGAGGCGGCCATTTTGCAGGCGTCTTTCTGTGTCTTACGCGCTGAGACTTTTCCTCTCCGTAGCTCCCCAGGGATTAGGATTTCGGGGCTGAAAATTGTCACGGAGCTGCTGCAGGTGGTCTCTCAGCTGCTTCTGCAATCGCAAGTCGCTTCTTCCCACCAAACAGGATAATATCGCCAGGATGTTGTCGGCGGCAAGAGGAGCTCACGGGACTCAAGCCTCCTGAGCTTGTATGTTGGCCACGCCCCATTTACCGCAACTGTTGATTTAATTGTTTGTATGATAATATTTGGGATTTTTCCCACAAGAGTGCCTTGGCTTTTCCTTGATTAATTTCAAGAAACACATTCTTTTTCTTGATTCGTCTGTATTCCCTTAGACAGCAGTATAAGCCAGGTCACCAGAAATCTATTTGAATCGTGTTTTGAGTGAATCTACTTTAGTGACATGTGTGTGTCCCTCCCTCCATATGTTTACTGTTGATATGTTAAGTCAGACATAGGAGACGGACATGAAGACATGTTTTGTACCACATACTTTCATTAAAGAAAAGTAAGACTTATTCTAACCCTACTTCTATGTTGAGTTCCCTATTCTGGAAAATAATGAACGGGTCAGGATTCTTACAAATAAACTCTTTCCTCTGTCCAAATGTATGCTACCCTAACATCTGCACTACATCTATGGTAAAAGGATCATATAAACCTTATCTTAGGAAAGCATTACCTCCCTCCTTTGGTTAATAAGTGGAGCTGGTTTTCTTACCTCCCCTTAAAAGAGTGCCAGTGTCTTTAACGACCCCAGGCCCACTATGGTTGTTAAACATGTCTCTCAGTCTTTCTCTCAGCAACAAAGTTCTTGTTAGTCAGTTCCAACAGTTCCAGATCTATCCAGTCTCCTGGTTGTAGTCGCTTTTTGCTCCTGATCTGGGTTGGTCGGTATTCACAAATGTCTCTCACCCCAGTTTAGGGTACTTTGTACCTTGTAGAATTTTAGGTTGTTCCCTTGCTCATCCTTGCTTAGGTTGTGGAACTTCTTGTCCCCTTGTGGAGCATTTTTTTGTCTTGGGCAGGCTCGGGATCCCTAGCTTTCAGCCTCTCACTGTTGATCGATATTCCCCCGCCCTGTGCAGTATCATGATTCTCAGCTTGACGTGTGCCTCATGGCTTTACAGCTCAGCTTTGGTTAGCATTTCTCTCACCCTATCATGGTAAATTTCAGATTCTCACATTGTCATGGGCTATGGGCTTTCACAGCCCTAATTTGATGTTCAATGTTCTCATCCTCATGTGGGGTCTTGCGATTCTAACTCCAACATGTGCGCTGGGCTTTCTCAGCCCTGCTGTAATTGTCAGTCCTCTTAGCCCCTCTTGGAGTCTTGTAATTCTCAGCACGGCCTGAGCTTTGGGCTTTCTCAGCCCAGCTGTGGTTGTCAGTTCTCTCACCCGCTCATGGAGTCTTTGGATTCTCAGCCTGGCATTGGCTCTGTTGTGGCCTCACCACCCTCCACCTTTTCCTTGTTTGATGCTTCACATCTAATTTCCAGTGCTGGTGATCATTGGGAGAGGTGGTCTCTCTGGCTAGCGAAATCAAATCTGCAGTTCTGACTTTGCTTTGGTCTGTGGAATCGGTTCTCCTGCATCAGTTTCTTCCTTCCTTCCATCCAGTACAGACAGGACCTCTGTTTTGGATTGGCAGGACACCAGCTTGCTGCTTGTTGAATGGCTTTGCTTCCTTCTTCCTCAGCTCTGAGCTCCTCAGGCTCCCTGCCTTCATCAAAGTGGTAGTGTTTGGCGGCCTTTCTTCGACCTCTGTTCAACCATGCCATATGTGTGGTTCCTCCATTGAGGGAGACACTCTGTCCTCTGTGCAGCTAACAACGCTTGCTTCTCTCGTCTCCTGCTGGTTATCCCCCTCCGTATCAGGGTCCTGTGATCCTCATCTTCATCCTTGGAATGAGACACGGAGATCCATTGGTTCCACTCTTCTTGGCTACCAAGAGGTCCATGTCAGAAACCAAGCCATCCACTTTTAAAGGGCCCTCTAGAATACTGCCCCGTTCAATCCCCATGCAAACAATAAAGGGTTGGGATTCTGTGTTAAAGGGAGGTGGAATAAAACCCTTGTGTGCAGATTCCTTATACGCTAAGGGGGTTTCCCACAGTGGGATAACATTTGCCCTGTCCTCTAGGAGGTTCTTCACAGAGAACAGAGTAGGAAGAGTCCTATGAGGGTATCAGAAAATGATGAATTCTAGAAACATGTAACTGCAATTTGAAAAAGCTAAAGGTCAAATGCTGACCATGAAGAAGGATATCATTGGAGAACATTTACAATGTTATAGGAAACTCTATCGGCATTCTCATGCCCATCCCAGAAACAACAAATCTTTAATCAGTGTACCCACCCACAATTCCAATGGGAATAGTTGCCTCTTCGACAAACCAATTTCCCCAGATAAAATTATCTGATCCAATGGTATACTAGCAGAATACAAAACATTCAGCAACATACTTGACCATAAGGAGGAGACTTATTTCAAGCATTCTACAAAATTGGTATCTTTTCAGGATTGCTGAGATGTAAAGTAATCATAGTCAAACCAAAGTCTGGCAAAGACCAGACCAGTGTGACTATTAAACTAAGAAAGCAAAATCTGTGCCCTGGTGTTGGCAAAGTATGTAGCAACAGTTCATGACTCACTCTTGAATATGGCCCAAAAATGGTTTTCAAAAGGCAGAATGTATGCCAAGGCTGGTATGAAAGGTCAATTGTACAAAGTGGCTCTGATGCCACAAGGGATTTGTGGATTGAGAATAAAAAATAAATCGTTGACCATATTTTGTGGGAATGTATGTCGCAGACTTTAGAGGCTTTTCGTTTTGTAAAGGATTTTTGAAATTAAGGGTCAAAGTTCTATATACCTACCCCCAAGGTGGTCAGTCCTCTCTGTGAGAAGCCAGGAATGGGACACGGACGCAGAGAGCTTATAATTGTGGCCATAAACCTTTACTAAATGATAACAAGGTTTTAAAATGCCTCATTATCTGTGATCTAGGAGGGATGCCTCTACCTCAAACACAACTAATGGGTCTGTCCTTTGTCAAAATGTCAAAAGCAAAACATATATTTCCTCTGTCCGAAATCCTATTCTGGCCCTCACACTCTAAAACAAACTCTAAATTGTGAAGGATATTGTCTCTGGTTCTCAAAGTGTACAAATGTTCAGATCCAAAACAAAAGGGTAAATCCAGCCAAAAAGTCCAAAGTGGACAATGTTGAAAGTTCCAGGGAATGGCTCCCTTCCTCATACTCCTTTTAACAAGATGAAAAGTTCCAATAAAGAATAATCCAAGTTCATTGTAACCCCAAGATAATAACTCTCTCCTGGTGGGTTCACAGCTCTCAGAGAAATGGCTTCCATCCCCACTTTTCTCTTCACATTCAAGTGAGTTTGAAATCCATAGGGCACGTGTCTTCCTTGGGATTCCTTTGGATGCAGGTCCTAGACTCCCCGATCAACTGGTATACTCTCCTGCAAGGCTCTTTTCCACCTGTACAACCATTATATATAGAATAAAAGTGATCAAGGTCATGTGAAACTCACTGCTGAGGGGAGAATAGACAGATTCCTGAATTAGTCTCACCGTGAAGTGGTGGACACAGTATCACACATATCAGTTCCTGACACATTTTGACAGGAGAGTTCTGTACGCTGCAGTTAGGATTTTAATTTGTTTACAGTGAGTGTTTTAGATATACTTGGTTTGCTACAACATTAGATACTTCAACATTTCTAACATTTTTGTGGCATAGAACCCAAATAATATAGAACAAATGTTGAATATTTATAAAACACAATTTCTATAGCTTCTACGTCCTCTATGGATTCCTTGGGAAGGAAACTAGAGAAATTAGTCCAGTAGTAGCTTGATAAATAGCATAAATGCGTGAAAAACAATGTAGGGTTGAACAACAACAACACATAAAAAACAAGTCAACACGACAGTGCTTCGGTCAAAGGGTAAGCTAAATGAGCTTAGGTGGTGTAGGCCTTCATCAGGACGGGATATTCGTATGGAGGAAGTATCCTATGTAGTCTGTGGAGTAAACAGACAGAGAGTGTTTCAGGAATGAGACAATTCGGATAAGTCTAGCAGTAGAGAGGTGAATAAGTACAGGGAGACCAGAGTTTACCGGGTCTGTGGAGTGCGGTGGCTCGAAGAGTCAAAGTGTCTAGGTACACTGAGAGGATTTCAAGGTCCTTGGAGTGGCCATTCCTGTCAGAAAAGATCAAGGAAGGTAACAGGGGCTGTAAATAGCTATTAGTGATAGTGCTGTCAATACAAAACAGTTTAGATATAGGCAAAAGGAGCTTACCTATAGAGTGCCTGTTGTTAGGAAGGAATTCTAAACACAGGCGGCGTAATGAATACGGCTAGTTATCGCAGAGAGATCATGACTGCGGAAAAAAAGAGCTAAAAAGGATCAAAACTGGGCCATGCGGAGGAAGTGTGTACCATGGTGCACGTGTGTTACTGTGGCGCGTGTGTGTGGAGAAACAATTAGGCTAGATGAAGGTGCCAGGGTGTGCAGCCAAGGTTGCAGTAATTCCATTGCGGGTGAGGGTTATAGTGTTGCCCACCATGTAGAGATGTGCCATGCGTGTGGTTAATTCATGAGTGAGATAGATGATATGCATGCCAATCCGTTCCCACAAGAGAGTGTCTCACTTCAAGCCGACACGGAGCTCGTGTGTGCTCTCGGGTGTATATCTGATTCAAGTGCTGCCAGGTCAACTACTACTTTACTCACGCATTGAGTGGTTGTCACAAACACGGCCACGGCCAAGCGTACACCGCTCCCCATTAATCATTTTACTCGCACACGGGGGCGGCCTCTTCAACCATAGCATGACACTGGATTTAGGCACCATTCAGCGCCTCTTTAATGACATGCGCCAGCCACATTTGACCTGGCAGCACTTAAATCAGATATATACCCGAGAGCACACACAACCTCCATGTCGGCTTGAAGTGAGGCACTCCCTAGCGCTAAGGATTGGCATGCATATCATCTACCTCACTCATGAATTAACCACACGCATGGCACATCTCTACATGGTAGGCAACACTATAACCCTCACCCGCAATGGAATTACCGCAACCTTGGCTGCACACCCTGGCACCTTCATCTAGCCTAATTGTTTCTCCACACACACGCGCCACAGTAACACACGTGCACCATGGTACACACTTCCTCTGCATGGCCCAGTTTTGATCCTTTTTACCTCTTTTTTTCCGCAGTCATGATCTCTCTGCGATAACTAGCCGTATCATTACGCCGCCTGCGTTTAGAATTCCTTCCTAACAACAGGCACTCTATAGGTAAGCTACTTTTGCCTATATCTAAACTGTTTTGTATTGACAGCACTATCACCAACAGCTATTTACAGCACCTGTTACCTTTCTTGATCTTTTCTGACAGGAATGGCCAATCCAAGGACCTTGAAATACTCTCAGTGTACCTAGACACTTTGACTCTTCGAGCCACTGCACTCCACAGACCCGGTAAGCTCCGGTCTCCGTGTACTTATTCACCTCTCTACTGCTAGACTTATCCGAATTGTCTCATTCCTGAAACACTCTCTGTCTGTTTACTCCACAGACCACATGGGATACTTCCTCCTTACGAATATCCCGTCCTGATGAAGGCCTACACCACCTAAGCTCATTTAGCTTACCCTTTGGCCGAAGCACTGTCGTGTTGACTTGTTTTTTATGTGTTGTTGGTGTTCAACCCTACATTGTTTTTCACAAATGTATGCTATTTATCAAGCTACTACTGGACTAAGTTCTCTAGTTGCCTTTCTAAGGAATCCAGAGAGGACGTAGAAGCTATAGAAATTGTGTTTTACAAATATTCAACATTTGTTCTATATCATTTGGGTACTATATCACAAAAATTGTACAAATGTTGAAGTATTTTACGTTGTAGCAAACCAAGTGTATCTAAAACACTCACTGCAAACAAATTAAAATCCTAACTGCAGTGTACAGAACTCTCCTGTAAAAATTTGTCAGGAACTGATATGTGTGATACTGTGTCCACCACTTCACGGTGAGACTAATTCAGGAATCTGTCCGTTCTCCCTTCAGCAGTGAGTTTCACATGACCTTGCCCACTTTTGTTCTATATATAATGCTATCTACCTGGGTAGAGCAAGGCATCAACCAGGTGCCCTTTTGAGTATTGATCACCTTTACAACCATTCACAATCTCAAAGGCATAGAACTCTATAGAATTCTATTCTTACTGTGGTGTATTAGACACACTTGACCTTGCCTGGTATACTCTCGTGTCAGGTCTTAGATGATGTTTGTTTCGCTTTCTTACACACACTTGGCCTTGCCTGGTATACACTCCAGCCAGGACTTTAATGCAGTATTTCAAACACGTGTTTTGCAATTTCTTTGCAAACACTTGGCTTTGCCTGGTATATTCTCCTGCCAGAACTTGCAAGCAGTTACTATATCTTTTATCCATAAAATGATAAGTTCCCAATGTTGACTTATCGACCCTTGTTTAGCAAGGGCTGTTTCGATATTTGCTCTTTATTTCATATGATGGGTCTCTGCCCCTTCCTCAAGAACATTCACATTTACTTTGTAGTTCATTTTGGAATATGGACTCAACGGTCCATTTGTGGCATGATTCACAAATATGTTAATCTCTTCAGAGGCTTTCCTTGTCCTCTCTCACATTCCTTTAATGAAATGGAACTCATTTTCAGGCAACCCAGTAACCTGTGTGTATTCCTTGGGCTTACGAGGTGCTTCAAGTGGCTCTGGTGTTTCTCTGCTTCTATGCCTCTCAATATGCTGGCTCGGTGTGTGTCCTGTTAGCCACTGTGCCTTTGCTGTGTCCTTCTATTCAGGTCACAGTCCCACTCTTGTACTCTCAGGCAGCGGGCTTCTACACTCAGGTTCCTCTTCACACTGCCTATATTTGCCTTCATGCCACTTCCCACAGCGTATTTCCCTCAGCGTTCTGACCAGTATCAGCACAGGCCACAGTAAAATGGGGCCTCTGCAGCTTCCTCTCATTGGAGTCAGCTGTTGCAGATTTAAACTTCCCAGCATGGTTGACTACCTTTCAAATACTGGACAGCTGTGTTGCTTTATGGTCTTAGTCATCTTCATTACTCTGTCACTCTTTCTCGTTTCAGTTGTTGTCATGTTGTTCCTTGTATGATATTGAGGAAGCTGGTTTTGTACTCTATTCGTCCAGCAATCCTCACTGCTCCCTGCCTCTTCCCCATCTCAGTCGTTAAGATACTATTCCCTGGGGGATATTGGGATTACTTGAAGCGGACCTGGCAAATGGTTGAGGGAAAGTGTTGCAATATGTCTTCAGGTCATGAGGAATGAAGGGAACATCCCTAAAAAGGAATGTGGGATATTTGACTCCCTCTGATGATGTTGTGTCAAACACATGAGGGTCCCTTCCCCCCATGTGGTCCTCCCTCATATAGCCATCCATGAGGTCAGGATCAGGTACTGGCTGCCATCCCCTCGCCATAAGGGGAGATGCTACCCCCAGGAAAGAAGTGATGACATCATCAGTTCATCACATCTCCATTGATCTGAAATTTGCTCAGCTGTCTTTCATCAGTGCTGCTCTTTTAATTAGCATTGGAGCTGCTGATCTGCCAGTTAAGGGCAGGACTTAGAGTTAAGTGGCAGATATGGCTGATAATTAGGCTAAATTATCATCCTACACTGATGAAAACCTTCTATAAGTTACAGAAATAGAGTTCTCCGAGCAAGCTCTCAGGTTTGGACTGTATGGTAACACCAGGTTTCCCGACCCCCTCCTCACCTGAGCTGGTATGAGTTGTAGAGGATTCTTCCGATTGGTCTGAGGATAGTCCTTTCCTTCTTTGTCGCCAAGTTTCGCTGATCTCCTTCGGGTAAATCCTTCCCTTCTGCTTGTAGTTGCAGGTATGGGCTCCACCGGAAGCCACTTTGCCAGAAACGTGGGTAAATCTGGCAGCGGGGACCCCAGGGAGCCCACCCCAAACCAGGGAAAAAGCTTGTTGAAAAAACCCTGGCAGGTTGTAACGGCGTAATTCAGCTGAGGACTTCAGTTCCCAGGATGCACTGTGATGCGGATGCGAGTATTCGCAAGAGTTCGGCGAAATGGAGCAGCAACTGTACAGCAAAGATGGTCAGGCGGAGAATCCAACAGAGGGAGAGGTCAGACGAAGGTAAGTAGAGCACAAGGCTAAAATAACAGGGAAGCACGGAACAGGAAGAAAGTACTAGGCACAGGGAACTACGTACTGGAAAGTAGTCAGAAGGATGGAAGGGCAGGGAAGCCGGAAAAGGAGTAGGAAGGGATCCCGTCTGAAAACGGGAAGAAAAACAAACGCACAGGAGCGATAAGGAAAAACTTTCCCGTAGCACTGGAAAGTTGCAACGCATGCGCGTTAGCTTCTTCCGGGTTTTTATAGGCTGGAAGACTAGAATGCGCCTGAAGTTTACAAGGGCGGTGTCCGTCTACCATTTCCACCTTCTCCATACCCGCCAGGGTCGGCTGCTCATGACAGTATGACCCCTCTTCAGTGCTCTCCCTCCCGGCTTTCCCGGATGGAGATAATGAAACTTCCGAAGCAATTTAGGAGCAGAAATGTTCGTAAGTGGTTCCCATGTGCATTCGGTCTTTGGATACCCTTTCCAAAAGACCAGGTACTGCAGAACTCCCTTCTTGTATCTGGAGTCGAGAATGCCGGATACTTCATATTCCTTTGTAGAATCCGGGGTCTTCTGCGGTGGTCTTTGTATCTTTCTAGAATGGGGATCTTCACGGTAGGCTTTAAGAAGCGACGTATGGAAGACTGGATGAACCCTCTTGAGACTTGATGGGAGATTTAGCTTGAATGCTACTGGATTGATCTTAGCTGTTACCCGGAAGGGGCCCAGAAATCTGGGTGCAAACTTTCCTGGACGAACCCATCTGGGTAAATATTTAGTAGACAACCATACGCGGTCTCCTATATCCCACTGAGGGTTTGGGCTCCTTTTGGAATCCGCCCATCTCTTGCAGTCTTGTCGGGCCTTCATGAGATTAGATAACGTATCCCGATGCAATCTTTGTATCGTGTCCAGTAATTGATCCACTGAAGGTGTATTGGTAGGAGGCAAACCAGACAGTGGTATATGCTTGGGTTCGTAACCGTAAGTGCACTTAAAGGGACTCATTCCAATGGAGGTATGGATGGCATTGTTATATGAGAATTCAGCCAGCGGCAAAAGATGGAGCCAGTTGTCTTGTTCCTGGTTACAAAAACATCTAACATACTGTTCTAAGGTGGCGTTTAGACGTTCTGTTTGTCCGTTGCTTTCTGGATGGAATCCTGAAGAAAGTGCTCTCTTTATTCCTAACATGTTGCACAGAACGGTCCAGAACTTGGACGTAAATTGTGTCCCTCTGTCGGAGACGATAATGTTGGGGAGCCCATGCAGCCTCACTATGTCCTTCAAGAATACTTCTGCGGTAACACTGGCAGTAGGGAGTCCTTTAAGTGGAGAAAAGTGAGCCAGTTTACTAAAGGAGTCCACTGTGACCATTATGGCGGTGTATCCACATGAGTCCGGTAAATCCACAATGAAATCCGTAGAAATGTGTTGCCATGGACCACCTGGAGTTGCTTCTTGTTGAAGAAGACCCAAAGGTTTATGGCAGGAGTATTTACTCTGAGCGCACACTGGACAAGTAGCTACATATTCCTTTACATCTTTGATCAGAGAAGGCCACCAAAAATGACGGGATGTAAGTTCTATCGTGGCTCTCTGTCCCTTATGTCCTGCTGACGGAATATCATGGCACCATGAAACCGCCTGTGTTTGTAGGTCTCGGGTAGGTAAAAACAAGGCATCGTTTTTGAAAAGAAAACCACCTTTCTGGTTAAGACTTGTTTCCGTGCTGGGGTTTCTTTGTTGTCCTGCCTGTACCTTCTGTAAAAAAAAGTTGATTGTGTTGATGAATGTCTTTCCTGCTAGTATGAGTTCCTGTTCATGTGGCTCTTCTGCTTCTTCGCAAAAGCTGCGTGAAAGGGCATCTGCTAGAGTATTCTCCTTCCCTGGAAGATAGGTGATAGAAAAATCAAACTGTGAAAAGTAGTAGGCCCATCTGGCATGTCTTGAATTACGACACTCCATCTGTTGTAAGACCTTAAGGTTTCGATGATCGGTGCGAACTAGAAAGGGAACCACGGAACCCTGGAGAAGATGTCTCCATTCCTTGCAGGCCTGGCGAATAGCTAGAAGCTCCTTTTCTAGGACTGAATAGTTCCTTTCACTTGGACTTAACGTCCGTGAGTAATAGGAGACAGGGTGTTCCAAATCATCTTCTTCCTTCTGTAGAAGAGCAGCCCCAATCGCACCTTGGGAGGCATCGGTCTCCACGATAAACGGTCTGGTCTGGTCCGGTTGTCTCAAAATAGGAGCGCTTACGAATGTCTCTTTCAATACTTGGAAGGCTTGTTCGGTGCTTGTGTCCCAAATAAATTTGACTCCTTTTTTTAGCAAATTCGTTATGGGTAGAACAATCATTGAGAAGTTCGGTATGAATTTTCTATAGAAGTTCGCAAGGCCTAGGAATCTTTGTACTTCCTTCACGTTGGAGGGTACGGACCACTGGGTGATTGCTTTGGTCTTAGCTGGGTCCATCTGTACATTGTCAGCGGATAAAACAAAACCCAAATAAGGTACCGTGGTTGCTTCAAAGACGCACTTTTTGGGCTTAGCTAATAGACTGTGTCTTCTTAATCTGTGTAGAACCTCTATAACCAACGTGCGATGTTCGTCCAGGTTGGTAGAATACACTAATATATCGTCTAAGTAGACTACTACTGAAGAGAATAGCATATCTGCAAACACATTGTCCATAAAACGCTGGAATTGAGCAGGTGCATTGAATAAGCCAAATGGCATAACCCTATATTCATAATGACCTAGTGGTGTCCGGAAAGCGGTCTTCCACTCGTCCCCTTCACGGAGACGTAAGAGGTGGTAAGCCCCTCTCAGGTCCAGTTTCGTGACTATTCGAGCTCCCTGAACCGCTTCTAAGATGTCCTTAATTAGGGGCATAGGGTATCTGTCCCGCATCGTAAGACTGTTCAGGCCTCTGTAGTCTATACAGGGTCTTAACTCAGTCGTCCCTTTTTTGGACACAAAAAAAAGTGAAGCTCCAGCTGATGATGACGACTCTCTGATGAGACCATTCTTTAAATTGGTTGCAAGATACTCCTTTAGGGCTTCTTTCTCGGGTAAGGACAAAGGAAACATTCTTCCAAAGGGAACGACTGCGTCTGGAATCAGGTCGATCTTGCAATCTTCCTTGCGATGAGGAGGTAGTAGGCGGGGTTGTGTGTCAGTGAACACATCTACAAACTCTTGATAGGGTGCTGGAATCATATGAATACCATTAGAAGGGTGTAGTGCTGCTTGTACGCACCTTGAACTTTCTGCAGTAAGACAATGTTGTTCACAATACTGAGATCTGAAGTCCACTGTGTTAAGACTCCAATCGATGTACGGGTTGTGTTTCCTCAACCAGGGTATGCCTAGTATCACTGGAAAATGTGCCGCCCTGATTAAATCGAAAGTTAGATATTCTTGATGGGAAGCCATTGTGATCTTAAGATCCTGAGTTTCATGACTGATGGGACCGGAGGTTAACGGGCTACCATCTACCCCTTCTACGGTTATAGGTCGTATCTTGGGGTGTCTAGGAATCTGCTGGTCCAGAGCCCATTTATCGTCCACGAAGTTGCCGGCAGCTCCGCAATCAACCATGGCTAGACATGTCACCGGTTCATGTTCGACCCACTCGATCTGAACCTTGATAACCAATAAACAGTTATTGTTCAAAACCGGAGGCTGTGCTGGGTGACAGGGATTTACGTTATTCACCCCTTCCCTTTCCCTGTTTAAGGTTGGGGTCTTTCGTTTCCCTGTCTTCTGAGAGGGATTTCCGTACAGTCCCGTAACAGATGACCATTTGAACCACAATACATGCATAACCCAAGGTCCTTCCGTCTCTTGCGTTCACTGGTGGAAAGCGGTCCTCTTGTGGTGGATCCAATTTGCATCGGCTCTTCCATAGATCCTTTTTCAGGTATTGAGGAGGGGTTTGGACCTGGAACGAAGGTTCTTGGTCTTCTTCTTTCTGCTTTCCTTTCGGCCATGCGAAACTCTATTTGAAGAGCTAGTGAAATCAATTCTTGAAAGGTATTCGGTCTGGCTACTCTCGCCAGTTCATCCTTGATATCCTCACGGAGTCCCCTTCTGAAGATAGTTTGTTGAGCCGTCTCTGGCCATCCAGCTTCGGCAGCTATCCTTTGAAAACCCGTGACGTATGTCTGGACATCAAAAGAACCTTGGCGGATGTCCAACAGGTTTTCGTATGCCGAATACCCTACTTCGGGTCTTTCAAATCTGTCCCGGAATCTTTGGACAAAACCGGAATAATCAGTGAGAATCGGATCTGCACTTGTCACCAGAGGAGTGGCCCATGCAAGGGCATTTCCTGTCAAATTGGAAACCAGGAATCCCACCTTTGTTTTATCTAAATCATAAGTTCTAGGCCGAAAGGTAAACTGGATAATACAAGCGTCCAAGAATTCTTTGATCTTTTTAGGGTTTCCGTCGTATTTCCCACAAGGTAATGGAATGGGAGGCAATTCTCCACGATAGTTATCTTGATGTGGGACATGCTGCCCTGCTTGTTGTATTTGTTGGACAGTTTGTCTGAGTGCGGAATTATCCGCTCTCAGGGACTGCACTTCTGAGGTCAGAGCCTGAATGGCATTTACCATTTCCTGAAACTGTTCAAGAGAGGCCATTTTTGGGCGTTGCAATCTCTCAGGTTTGGACTGTATGGTAACACCAGGTTTCCCGACCCCCTCCTCACCTGAGCTGGTATGAGTTGTAGAGGATTCTTCCGATTGGTCTGAGGATAGTCCTTTCCTTCTTTGTCGCCAAGTTTCGCTGATCTCCTTCGGGTAAATCCTTCCCTTCTGCTTGTAGTTGCAGGTATGGGCTCCACCGGAAGCCACTTTGCCAGAAACGTGGGTAAATCTGGCAGCGGGGACCCCAGGGAGCCCACCCCAAACCAGGGAAAAAGCTTGTTGAAAAAACCCTGGCAGGTTGTAACGGCGTAATTCAGCTGAGGACTTCAGTTCCCAGGATGCACTGTGATGCGGATGCGAGTATTCGCAAGAGTTCGGCGAAATGGAGCAGCAACTGTACAGCAAAGATGGTCAGGCGGAGAATCCAACAGAGGGAGAGGTCAGACGAAGGTAAGTAGAGCACAAGGCTAAAATAACAGGGAAGCACGGAACAGGAAGAAAGTACTAGGCACAGGGAACTACGTACTGGAAAGTAGTCAGAAGGATGGAAGGGCAGGGAAGCCGGAAAAGGAGTAGGAAGGGATCCCGTCTGAAAACGGGAAGAAAAACAAACGCACAGGAGCGATAAGGAAAAACTTTCCCGTAGCACTGGAAAGTTGCAACGCATGCGCGTTAGCTTCTTCCGGGTTTTTATAGGCTGGAAGACTAGAATGCGCCTGAAGTTTACAAGGGCGGTGTCCGTCTACCATTTCCACCTTCTCCATACCCACCAGGGTCGGCTGCTCATGACACAAGCCTTTTCACATCCTATTAGCCAGTACCCTAATGTTAATACCGATATATATCCAAAACTGTTTTTTTCCATCTTAACCCATCACACATCTTGATAGGTTTGAATCAGGGTTTGTAAAGGGAGGGAAAAGGGGTTTCCTCTTTTATTTTTATAGAGGGGCCTGAATCTGGAGGAAACATTATACTGTGGAGAAGGGAGTGGGTTCAGGCTACCTCTTCCTCTGACATGCTTACAGGTGTGGCACAAAAATACATGTAAACAGATCCTAGTACTTGAGAGCTGTGTTTTTATTGTAGTAGAACACAGCCTTAAAAGTACACAAACTTATTTATTTACACACAAGGAACAGTTTCCTTTTCTTAACATACAAACATATAGGTACAAAAGTCCATGTTGACATTATATTGTGTCATCATATAATGTAGCTGTTTCACCGACATAAGCAATGTGAGGATTAGTACATAGTGACTGAGAGTGCAATGTTACTAGACATGCACCTATCGAGTCATGACTCGATAGGTGCATGTCTAGTAACATATAGTAACAAAACCAGGTAGAGGGCCATGGGGACAACAGGCAGTGGCGCATCTAGAGTCCGAGACGGAAGAAGATCCCCAGATCCAGAAAATATAGAAGGGTGAACACCTCACCAAGTGCAGAACTCTGAGGACAAGGGGAACTAGGTAACGCCAGAGAAAAAAACACAACTCACAAAGACAAGGAGCGAAGTCTGAGTTGCGAACTCCAACGCAGTGGCTACACGTGTCTGTGGCCTTCATGGGCTATCTTCCTGACTTGACCCGCTTGAGTACTAGAGAGTGGCAGGGAAGGACCCATTGAGAAGATATGCTCGACCAAGCCTTTAGCTGATGTTTGCACATGTGAACACTACTGATCTTCACAAATTATTGTAGTGTTCCGAAGGGGGCACCCCAAAGGTAAACAAGGGGAATTAATGACATATTTGATCGAGACACTGGTAGCCTGGTGCTTAAAACCAGAGCAGAGTCATCCCAAAATGATGTAAGAGTTAAATTAACTTTATAAATCGGGGGAGTGGAGGAGGGTAATGGGGCTCAATGCTTGATGCGATGATTTGAGATGGGACCGTATGAGGCGCGGTCCCCACTGGTGGTAAGGACCTGGCTAGGTGACGATAACCCAGCTAGGTCGAACTCCGCTAGGGGTGGATGGGAGGGGGAGGGGTGAGGATTGGGGTTGGATAGACAACACAAGTTTTTATTCAAATATATTCCATGAGGCTGTGAATGCGCTGAGAGGAGGTTGTATGAGTGTTCCACATGAACGAAATAGACAAAGAAAGAAATATGGCTGTAGACTTTCCGTCCGCTAGACCCGGTCTTCTCAGGGTTGGTACACTCAATGTCAAAGGGCTGAATTCAGCCACAAAATGGTCACTAGTCTGCAGGGAATTTAAAAGAGCAAAGCTGGACCTACTATTCCTACAAGAGACTAAGTATATACACAGGTAGGAACGTAAGGTCTTGTACTCCAGGGTGGGAAATTAATATTGGGCCTCTGGTCCCTCGAGGAAGGCAGGAGTGGTATACTTGTAAGGAAGGGGCTCAATTTCGAGATCACCAAGCTGTGGACTGACGTGGAGGTAAGGGCCGTCATAGTGGTGGGTAAGACACACAATACCACACTCACACTTCCAACACTTTATTCCCCCAATAATGGGCAGTCTCGCTTCCTACAGCGCACTGTGCTGAAGATAATGCTGGAAGCCTCAGGTATGTCATTTTGGGAGGAGATTTTAATCAGTGGGCAGATCCTAGGTGTGGTAAGCAGGCCAGCAATCCAGAGGCATGGGAACTGGTAGACAGGGGCCGTGCAGGGGTGTTAGAAATGATGGGGATGTACAGATTACCGGACATTTAGTGAAACCTTCATCCCAACGAAGCAGGGTACACATTTTACTCTGCGCCTCACTCTACGTTCCCAAGAATAGATTATCTTTATCTTTCTGGGGACTTGGACAAAGCTGCAACTGCCTCAGAGATTGTCTTACCATAACGTGGTCACTGTTGAAGTGAACCTAATCACATTACCACATAGGTGCTCGAAGTGGCATTGCAATGAAACCCTGTGGAAGGATCCAGTCTTCCGCGAGCAGCTGAAAGGAGAGATCGAAAACTATTTTAAAAAAAATGACACGGGAGAAATATCTAGGCGAGTGCTGTGCGAAGCGGGGAAGGCAATGTGGCGGGGTATCCTGATAAAGGAAGGGGCAGAGAAAAAGAGAGAAAGGGCTCTGATAGAGAATAAATTGAGGAGCGAGATCAAGCACCTAGATGCTGTGGCACAGGCATCTACTGAGGGGAGAACGGCGAAAGTAGCAGAAGCGGTACAGAAAAGGGAGGAGCTCCGATGCTTGGAAGAGGGAGTAGTCGTACGCAACTCCAGTTTCTCAGACAAAAACATTATGAGAAAGGTGATAAAGCAGATGCACTGCTGGCTGATAGACTGCGGGGACAACGGACAGAGAGGTGGGTAGTTGCCATACAAGAGGAAGGGAATACCCAGGTAGCAGAGGCAACAGAGTTCCCAGTGGCGTTCGCACAATTTTAAGAACAGCTGTATAGGTCTGAAACAACGAAAGGAGACACAGACATAGACCAATACATGCGGGGGGTAGACATGCCGAGACGTGCCCGAGACAAAGTAGAAGAGATGGCGTCTCCAATTACCGTGGAAGATGTCGAAAGAGCAAGCAAGAGACTCCCGCTAGGGAAAGCACCAGGCAACGACAGGTATACGGCGGGATTCTATAAAACCTACATCTCGTCCCTCTTCCCCTTAACGGTTGACCTGTTCAATGATATATTGCAAACGGGAGTAGCTCCTGAATCCTTCTCATAGGCATTGATCTCCATAATCCCCAAAGAGGGCAAAGATCCCAAGCAATGCGGATCGTATCACCCAATCTCACTACTCAACATAGATGCTAAAATGTATACTCGAGTACTTGCAGCTAGACTGGAGTCCCACATGCCCCGATTCATACACTCTGACCGGGTTGGATTTATTTTAGGGAGACAAGGTGCGGACACAATGGGCCTCATTACGACCCAGGCGGTAAGGGGTTAACGGCGCCGTAAAAGGTGGCGGTGCCGTTAACCCCTTACCGCCTAATTACGAGGTCCCTTTGTGGGTCCCTACCTTAACGGCTGGTTTTACCAGCCGTTAAGGATTGGACCCGCAAAGGGACCTTGGAGGTATTTACGGTACCGCAATTTGCGGTACCGTAACTACCGCCTTTCCCATTTCCATTGAGCCCTATGGGGGCAAAAATGGGAATGGGGAAGGGCCAATGGTGAATGAGGAATTACCACCCTGCCAACCTTGGAATGGGGCGGTAATTCCGCCATTCACCATGGCGGAATCTGTAAAATACCGGCGGCAACCATGGCGCTAGTAGCGCCATGGTTACTGCACGGGTCGTAATGAGGCCCAATGGGCCTCATTACGACCCAGGCGGTAAGGGGTTAACGGCACCATAAAAGGTGGCGGCGCCGTTAACCCCTTACCGCCTAATTATGAGGTCCCTTTGCGGGTCCCCACCTTAACGGCTGGTTTTACCAGCCGTTAAGGATTGAACCCACAAAGGGACCTCAGAGGTAATTACGGTACCGCAATTTGCGGTACCCTAACTACCGCCTTCCCCATTTCCATTGAGCCCCATGGGGGCAAAAATGGGAATGGAGAAGGGCCAATGGTGAATGGGGAATTACCGCCCCGTCAACCTTGGAATGGGCCGGTAATTCCACCATTCACCATGGCGGAATCGGTAAATTACCGGCGTCAACCATGGCGCTAGTAGCGCCATGGTTAACGCCTGGGTCGTGATGAGGCCCAATGAGCAAGACACTCCATTTGATTCATGAGTCTAAGAGAATGTCAGGCGACTCTGCACTTCTGTCGATTGATGCTGAAAAAGCATTCGACAAGGTGGAGTGGGGCTTTTTAGAGGCGTACTTGACAAAGTTGGACTAGGCCCTATCTTCAAGAAAAGGGTCAAGGTCATCTCTACATCTCCCAAGGCATCAGTCATGGTTAACTCTGAGTATTCCAGATGGTTTGACCTAGAGAGAGGCACGAGGCAGGACTGCCCTCTCGCCATGATACTGTTTGCTCTCTCCCTAGAACCCCTGGCCCTAACACTCAGAGCGGATCATCAAGTTGAGGGCCTCCAGGTAGATTGGAGAGAATACAATGTGGCCCTCTATGCCGATGATAGTCTGCTACATGTTAAAAATCCCCTGACATCAATACCTAGAGCCATACATTTGATAGAAAGATATGGAGAGCTTTCTGGCTTCAAAATTAACAGATCTAAATCCATACTGTTCCCATTACAAGAACTAACCCCTGAATAAGCTACAGGACTCTCTACGCTTGGCCTCGTGATGGGAGACACCACTATGCATTACCTGGGGATTAATCTAACACAGGAGAATATATACAATGAAAACTTCCCCCATCTCCTGGCCTGCTTCCATACAGACTTGGCAAAGTGGCAGAAGCTCACGATCTCCTGGTTGGGGATACTCAATGCGGTTAAAATGGTGTGCCTCCCAAGATTTCTATACCCATTACAAATGCTTCCATTAAAACTCCCAGAGGCATTCTTTGGAGAAGTAAAAAGAGCCATTTTGAGATTCTTATGGCAGGGAAAAAAAGCGAATATAGCATATGACGTCCTCACCTTGCCCAAGGAAAAATGAAGGATGGAGTGTTCGCGACCTAAAATTATACTATTGCTCAGTGCAATTAAGGGTACTGATTCCCCACTTGAGAGGTAGGAAGGAGTTGCAGTGGATACACCTAGATAATCACAATTTAACCCCTGCCACTGTCTCAGAATGGTTCCCTAGAAATAAATTAACTCGAAGACTCTGTGACCACCCCATAATAGGCTTGATATGGGAAATATGGAGGGACGGGGCATACATTAAGGGTGTCACCACGTGGCCTTCTCCTCTAAGCCACTTATGAGCTCCGGGAGTGTGTGAGGAGATCCCAGACCATGCACAATTCCAATCCTGGTTTGATGCGGCCTCGAGAGGGTAGGTCAATAATGGAAGACTGGTGTTTTCCTTACGATTACGGAAATGGAAGAGGCGCTTGGTATACACCCACTACCTGTCTTTCCCTTTTTACAACTTAAGGGCACCCTTATGAGGAAGGAATGGCATGAGAAAGTACAAAGAGACCTCACCCCATTTTGAGAAATGATTAGATACAGTTGTGGAGACCAAGGGACTGATCTCGAGCATGTACAGAGCACTGTTGGATACTGGGAAGGGATCAACCATGACACACAGTGGGAGCTGGATTTCGGAAGAGAATTGCATGAGGAATTGTGGGTGAAAATATGCAAGGGAGCATCACTGGTATCTATGGCTGCTCAATATAAATTGCACGTCATCAAGTTACTTCATAGATGGCAATACGACCATTACAGGCTGTCGAAAATGTTTCAAACTATGAGCCCGTTGTGCTTGCATCAATGTGGAGAAAGAGCCAATTATTGGCACATGTGGTGGGATTGTCCTCGGGTTCAGGAGTACTGGAGTGAGGTTCTTGGCTGGATTAAGCAGATAGATGGGATCTCCCGAGAGGCCACACCTCTTCTGATACTGTTCCGTTTGGAAGAATGTGACGGTGAGGTGAGGAGGATGAATGGAATTGTGATACCCTCGCTGCTTGCCGCACGGGCCTGCTTGGTGATTAAATGGAAAGCAAGTTTGGTCCCTAGCAGGAGAGAGTGGGATGGTGTTGCTACAAACATTTACACAATGGAAAGAATTACGGCAGCTCTCCATTAGAGAGCAGCTCGAAACAAATTGATGTGGAATGATTTTGTAAATACGTGTATGCCCAACTCCACACAAGACTCAGCGCAGGGGGAGGGATGATGAGCCGCTGTTGAACGCAGTACTGATTGACCTGCAAAATTCGTACAGATGGGAACTCCATGGATGAGTGATTATCTACGCCATTAACGCTTAGTTTGAATTAGGTAATAAGGTAAGATGGGAAGTGGACATCACACAACATTAAGACGAGCTTGGCATACATGGACTAAGAGAAGAAATTGTGTTCTGGGGGAGGGGAGGAGAGGGAAGAACAGGAGTTATGTTGTTGTTTAAGACTATAGTTTATTTGGAAAAGTGCAGACCGCACAGGAACTGACTTGTTGTAACATGTTCCAAGTATTGTCTGTATCTTACTTCTTGTGTTTCTTTAAAACTAATAAAATCAACAACAAAAAATAAACACACACAGGAACATTTTTCAATGGATTGTCATGCTGGCTGTGTCTACAGGAAAAAAAAATGTGAGGCTGGCTCAACAATGTATGTCAACATTCCTGTAAACACACATTATCATGTTGCCAGTTCCCACCACATACCAGCATTGCCACAGTAAAAAAATATTCCATGCTACCTGTATCCAATATATACAGTATTACCATGGATCCTGTTACAGTAGTCGTGCCAGGAGTTAATGGTGGATACAGCCAGCAAGGCTTTATTGTTTCCTGAGAGGTATGGCCTGATCTGCCACAGGAGCTGGGTCATGTATGTGCAGTTGGCGGTCACATAAGAGACATGTTTTTTGAAGTCGAGGTGGCTGTCAAAGATGACTCCTAGGGATTCAAACCTGACTAGATAGCAGAACTCTGTCTCCTCCAATGAGAAAGGCCTCGGATAGTGGACCTAATGACTTGAGTTTGGTTGGACTTCCCACAAAGAGGAGCTCTGTTTTTCTGTTATTCAGCACCATAGAATTTGTGTCCATCCAGTCTTTGATAGTGTCAAACACCCTACTGATGAGAAACGAGTAAGCCTCATAATCACTAGATAATTCCAGGATAATCTGTGTTTCATCCGCGTAGTTTCTGTGTTTAACACCCATGCTATCCAGCAAGTCAAAGAAAGGTATAGAATAGAGGTTATATAGCAGAGGTGATACACTAGATCCCTGTGGAACCCCACAGTACAATAGAACCTCTTTGGACCTGTGGTCGCCCAAAGCTACTTTGGCTCTCCTGCAACCCAAAAAGGACCTAAACCAGTTGGCAGCATGTTTTGAACATTTACCATCCTTAGTTAGCCTGTCCGCCAGCTTATAATGGTCCACAAGATCAAATGGCAGACAGGCCTAACAAAAGCAGCACAGCCAATTTGTCTCGATCAACGATTTCAGCAATGGTGGATCTGACCTCCGACAATGCTGTTTCCGTCCTGTGATGTTTTCTAAAACCAGACTGGCTGCTGGAAAGAAGATCTTTATCCACGACAAAGGTGTTGTACTGAGTACATGCTACCTTGTCGAAAGTTTTCAGCAGGAACGGAAAATTGGTTATTGCACAGTAGTTAAGAAGGTCCATGGGGTTGAGACCCTCCTTTTTTAATAGAGCGGGTGATCCGTGCCTCTTTTATACTGTATGGGACCTTCTCCTCCTGAAAGGATTGGTTCATGATAGACGTAACTTGTGGGGCGATACTGGGAAAGAATTCCTTAAACAAAGTTCATGGGAAGATGTCCCCTTTACATTGAGTAGGTATAATATTAGCTACTATTGTAATCAGTTTGTCAACTGTAACATAGTTAAAGGAGAAGCAATCAATCTCAGCTTCTTCCGAGCCAAGAGTTCCAATGGAGTTCCATGGAGTCAGTGCCCAATATACACTGTGGTTGCACTGTAATATGTTGTCTTGTGGCCAGTGACTAATATATGCCAAAACTGCCATTGTAAAACACACTGTGATGGTGCGTGTGCCTGTCGCTGCACATGTAGACACATCCACACAATACTAAATACACATGCAGGCATATACACACACATGCGTGGGTAGGCAAACACTCCACAGATGCACAAAAACAATAACACACATTAACACAATACTCACAGATGCACAGTTTTTTTCATACGAACCTTTTTTGGCCCCTGGTTTTTCAGCTCTACTCCCATTCTTCCAAACATCCTCTGTTGCCTTCACTAAAACAGGAAGTAAGGAAGGAAGCTTGTTGAGACTTCCTTTCTCCAGTTCCACCTCCTCATAGTCCATAGGATGACCTGAGTTGAATGTCTAAATTGATGGGCTTCATTACGAGATCGGCGGTAACCGGCAGATTGCCACTAACCTCGTAACACCATTTCCGGCACCTGTCAGCAGACCGGGAAGCTAGGTGCCAGAAAATGTTAGTCACCATTGCCATAGGACTCCATGAGAATGGGTTCACGGAAGCACCGGCCACGTCACTAACAGTGTTTCAAAAAAAAAAAAAAAATGGCCACCGGGATAGGGAAAACTGAGACCATTTTCCCTTTCCTTGGCGGCCATTGAGAGCGGACGCGCTGGCGATCGAAGTGTTCCCAGCGTGTTCGCTCCTGAAAAAGGAGAAAAAAGAAGGTAAATGGGGTTGTGAGGGCAGGGAGGGGATAGTTTGCAGGGGATGGGGGTGGAAGAAAGAAAATACATACATGAATCCCCGGTGGGGGACGATGGCAGCCTCCAGCCGTGTGGAGGATCGGAGAGGGGTTTGCCCCGTTTCAAGCCTCCTCATTGGCTGAGGGGCTGCCCACCTGCCCTGCCAGGAACAAAGGATAGTAATCCCGGCCGAAGGATTCCCTTTCGGGAAAAGCACTGGCGAGGGCCAATCAGAATGTTTGTTACATTCTGATTGACCCTCACCGGGTACTAATGTATATTAAACATGGTTCCATGCAAACTGTGTTGTAAGTACACATGGTCAAATCTCAACATGTTTCTCACTCTTATTAGTTTTGGGAAGTTCTTCAGCAGAAAGTATAGAAAATATTTGAAAAAATAGGTTTCACGCAGTTACATAAATATCTTCTGAACACTGGTTGCTTAGAATTATTCTGGTTCAGGACATTATTTCATTTCAGCAATGCAACAATATTCAACTGAAAGTCTCAGCACTGATACCATGTGAAATCAAATTAGTACAGTGCATAAGTACATGATCTCAATCAATTACTTGAATTAGTTTTACAATTCTATCACTTTGAGTCACCTGTTTGCAACATAAGATCTCTTTGTTTCAAGTCCAGGGGTCCACTTATCTAAACCAAAGTAAATACCCATTGTTTTTGCAACATCACAGCTGAGATCTGTTTCAGGAGCACAGGCACTTTATTTTTGTGACAGAAGGCTAACACATTGGTCTCTTAGAACTAAGCATCACACTTGCATTGTGTTCTGGGCAACATCCATGTTCATTGTTGAATGGTATTGCTGTGGGGTCTGTCTCTCCCGAGTGCCCCTCAATCTTCCCTTGGCTATAAGGGAGGATAGAAACGAGTGTCCAAGTGATGTCTACCACTAAAAGGTATTTTTCTTAGTACAGTGGATTCATCTGAGTCAACAAGTTAAGTTCTGTCGCTTCATATGACGATATATGGTGTGTGATGTCACTTCTGCTACTTTTGGGCATTTTGGTGAATTGATGCTCTTAGAAATGGAGAGTCATAAACCATCAATTCCATCAGCATTACATATAAAGGCACAACCTACTGAAGAAGAACTAAAAGGAAACGTATAAACAGACAGAAAGAAAGAAATGAAAACAAAGACATATATTAAAAGCGCAATCTCTTAAATAGATTGTGAGTTTCGGTTACTAGTGCCCAGTTCATGGTTTATGTCTACCAGTAGGCCAGTACTCAGCATTGAACACTGATTAGCACTTTGCTTTTAAGAGAACATTGGTACCGAGGTTGACCACAATGAAGGAGCTTTGCTCTGGGATGCACCCGGGATCAAATAAACCCAAGGTGGAATGCTGTTCTCAGCACGACAGCCTCCATCAAAGGAAATGCATGGTGGCAGCTTAGGGGAAGAGGTTACAGAGTTTCAATATTCTCCGGTGGAGTAACTAAATTAGAAAAAGAAAACGGGTTTATGATGTGTGTAGGAGTTTATTAGTTTGTGATTACCTGCACACAACTGCTGTTATTTACAGTGACAGAGGGAGCAGCATATCACTCATTGAAGCGAGACAATAATTCATATCCGTCTCCAAGGGGGAAATGAATTGACTTCAGGAATGTACAGAACAGCAGCACAAAAAGGACCAATATTTCAGCAGTTTTTCTTTTTGTTTAAAAGAAAGTGCACAGTTGTCAAAGATTGGTGCTGCTGAAGTTCGTGCATACTATACATTGAACGTGTGCATGTGCTTGCTTTGTAAGGATACTTCAATGGCACTGCCCTGCCCACAAGTCAAGGTGCAAATGTTTGAGGTCCACCAGAAACCGGAGCATATGTATATTGATCAGTCGTCTTCAAACATTGCCGAGCCCCCTTTGACAAACATTTCTGAAGGTGCTTCCCACCCATTGGGAAAGTTACCAGAGGGGTTTTCTGATAGTCTAACAGGGGAGGTTGCCGATGTTATGTTATCTTATGTTCTTGGAAGGCAGGTGGGCACAAACAAATATAGCTGATAAACTTTATACATTCAGAAGATGCACAAGGGTATGGTAGTGTTTGCTTCAAGGAGCTGCCTGGTATATAAGATCCGGTGACACAGGGATAAAGATACAGAAGAACAAAAAACGGAGAGTATCCACTCAATTGACCAGGCACTCACAAAGGGCTCTTGTAGAAAAACTGCAATATTCATACAGTTCGTTTTCAATACATGAATAAATCATGAGATCAGTACATGGGTGCTTTTTGTAAAATGCCTAAATACATATTTATTAACCATGCAAGGAGGCCAAAGGCATTTTCGGCCATGTGAGCCAATGCATTTCGGAATGGGAATCCATCTTCAGGGCTGAGATGGGCTTCGTATTGGAGTTTGTGAAGTTCCCAATCTAGGGAAGATGCAGGCTTATCGCAGGAGAGGGAATGTTATGTTATGTTACAATTATTTTATAAAGCGCACATCCATCACAGAGGCACCTTGGCGCTAGGACACTAAGCAGAGGCAGTCAACCACTATTCTAGAAGAGAATAACTTTTAGCCCATACTTTCCCAGAGGTTATGTACAATGATCACGTTTTAGTCATCCGAAACAATATCTCGCTTGTATAGAGCAAAGTTGCTCATTTGGCTCTTCATGAACACACATTTTAATAGTTCAAATAAAAAAACAAGGTGACAATTAAGTATTAATTTTGTGGAAGGTGGGCTTTTATTCTCCTTGCTGTCGCACTTCCACATACATTATAAATCTGACGACCCTGTACCCTTTTTATTGTAGACAATGCTCCCTGACCCCACTCTGCCTTTTACTGTCAGATCATTCCTTGGTGGTCTGCCAGAGGAAGGGGTCAGCAGGTGGTACCATTCTGGCAGACACCTAATGTTAAGCTTTGGAGTTCGATGGATGGCAGCAACAAACCAGAGGGCTCAATTATTGGGAGCCTTGGTTGGGCATGGCTGGCAGCACTTGCTAGAGGCTACAACATTGTACAACTACTTGATGGGTGGTAGCAGAGAGGACATGAATGGCTGTAGATCCCGATGACCCCGGTTTGGAACATAGAACGTGTGCTCTATTATGATGCAGGTATACAATGGGCCTCATTTCGACCCAGGCGGTAAGTTACCGCCTGGGTCGTACCTTTACCACCATGGCGTAAACTATGTTTACGCCATGGTGGTTGGCGGACTTACCGCCCCATTCCGAGGTTGGCGGGGCGGTAAGTCCCCAATCCCCATTTACCCTTCCCCATTCCCATTTTTGCCCCATAGGGCATAATGGGAGTGGGGAAGGCGTTAATTACGCCACCGTAAATTACGGTGGCGTAATTAACAACAAGGTCCCTTAGCGCCATGGATTTTAACACCTGCTAAAAGCAGGTGTGAAATCCTCCATGGCGCTAAGGGACCTCGGAATCAGGCGGTAAGGGTCGGCGCTGTTTACGCTGCCGTAAACCCCTTACCGCCTGGGTCGGAATGAGGCCCAATCTTTCACCAGTAGTTGCAAGATCTTAAAGTTAGCAATTCCATTGACTACTAACACATGGGCATTTTGGGTTAACGCTCTTCGATTATTCACTGCAATGCATTTGACATGGAGCCCAGCTTTCACAATAAACGTTAAAAGTCAGCAAGCTAATATTGTGCATTGAGTGTGCCCAAAATGCTTCTCCTGGTTTGAGGAGAATTGTAAATCAGTGCCTATCAACACAGACGAGATGCTAATTGGCTTAAGAAAGATGCTAAAAAAGTTGACCCCAGGAAAGAGAGTGCCCACCTCTTCCTAAGTCACTGTGCAAATTGGCCGCTTCTGATCTTAAGGACCTAGTAGGACTATAAGGACTACATTAGTCATGGAGAAATTCAGCACCTAACCCATAATACGCCCAATGTACTAGGCATAGGGTTTTAAACGTAATCCTCTTCACCACCAGGAGCCTTTGTAACGCACACATCACAGGACTAATATGGGCACCATATGGCGAACCTGTCGCCACTCTGGCGGCAATATTCTGCAAACACTGAAGCCGCTGAATCAGGCCCTTGAGTTGAACCAGGTAAATGGCCCTGCAGTAATCAATGTGGCTAGAAATTAACAGCACCACCACCTGAGAGCGCTAAGTCTCAGGAAGAAAATCATAATCCTGCGCAGAATCTTCAGCAGATAGAAGCCCGTTTTACAGACTGTGCTCACTTGTCCAGCCATCGATAAT
Source organism: Ambystoma mexicanum (assembly GCF_040938575.1). Lineage (NCBI taxonomy): Eukaryota > Metazoa > Chordata > Amphibia > Caudata > Ambystomatidae > Ambystoma > Ambystoma mexicanum. The sequence goes on from NC_090928.1 coordinate 63,844,807, forward strand.
GTCGATGACAGCACAACTCCTAAGTTTTTAACTGTTGTAACCAGAGAGGGAAGGTTATCCTGAGCTGACGGCCAGAACGCAGGGGTCCACAGAGAAGTCTTAAGCGGGACCCACCACCATCAACTCTGTCTTGTCCCAATTCAGTTTGAGTCAGTTGCTATCCATCCAGCTCTTCACGGCTGACAGACACTCGAACAGCCTCAACGACACCTCAGATTAGTCAAGATCTTACCTCACCAAAATCTGGGTGTCCTCCGTGTAGGCACAGCATCTGAAGCCACAGCAGCGGATGAGAGCAACTTTCGACTGAACATAGAGGTTGATTAACATGGGGTTTAGGGCGGAGCCTTGATGAACACCAAACGATAAAACGTGAGACTGAGAGAGAAAAGGAGGAAGGGAGAGTGACTGATCTCATCCTTAAAGGAAGGTGGAGAACCAGGCCAGGGCAGTTCCACAGAGTCCTGCTGTGGCCAGACAGGACAGCAAGATGGAATGGTCAACCGTGTCAAATGCTGCTTACAGATAACGTAGTATCAGTGCACCCTCCCCGTCTTGATCTGCCAACATAGCCAGATCATCCATTGCCAACACCAGTACAGTCTTGGTTCCCTGTCCTGGTCTAAACCCAAACTGGAACTGATCAAGACCATTTGCGTGTTCGAGATAAGAAGAAAGAAGCGGGGACACCAAAGACTCTAATACTTTCATGAAGAAGGGAAAAAGTTAAATAGGGCTGTAGTTGGTTAAGACTGAAAGGGTCAAGCAAAGGTTTCTTTAAAAGTGGAAGGATGATGGCATGTTTCAACACCAGAGGGATAATCCCTTGCTGAAAGGAGCAGTTTACTGAGGCAGTAACCGAAGTAATGGCTCTGGGGAGAATTTCCTGCAATACTGCCACCAGCATAGGGTTTGAGGGGGCTGCGATTTCAATTTTGTGATCGCTTTTAGCCCATCCTCTGTAGGGAAAATCAGAAAATCAGACCAAAAAGGTAGAGGTCTCCTATTAGGTTCACCTATATCTATGGATGCTCTCACAAAGCAGTTTCTCTGAATAAGGTCACAAATACCCTCCACCTAAGTGATAACAAATGTCGCTAAGGAGTCGCACAAAACCCGTGAGGGAGCTATTTTGGGTGTGAAAGCAGCAGTAGAAGTAAATGATTTGACAACCGAAAAGAGCTCCTTCGACTGATTGAGAGCCTTCTCGACTCTGCCAGTGAAAAAAGACTGTTTGGAGAGTTGGATTGCACTATAATAATAGTAGGTCAGCTTCTGGAAACATACCTTTTCATGCATATTATAGTTTATCTGCCATTTCTGTTCTGCCTGCCTTAACTCTGGGGGTGGCTGTTTTCAGCTCTACGGAGAAACCAAAGAACAGAGGGGCTTTATCGTGGGTGAATGAGGTTAAGTGGTGCCACTGTATCTTCTACTTTGAGAAGAGGCTGAGTAAGGATAAACAAATCAGGTGTTAGAATTTAATTGCATTTTTCGCCCGTCAGAGCAGCCAGTGCCCTTCAGTCCACCCGATGCCAGTTATGGCGAGGTACGGCTGGAGGACGTAGCGTGTGCGGGCATAAGACTTTAATGATATGGAATGACAGAAGATAGTGATCAGGCAGATCACAGGGCAGGGGGGTCACTTTGTTTATTGGTATTGGCTGTAAAAATATGATCAAGAATACTGCCATGCCTGTGAATTGGGCTCTACCACCAGCTGATTCAGACCTATGTCCGCCATTGAGTCGCAGAACTGGGCTGGGCCACAGGCCAGAGGAGGGTTAAGACTAACATTAAAATCACCCACAACCAAAATATTTGGATACTTCAATTACAGTTCAGCCACAAATTCGGGGAATGTGTCACAAAGCTCTGTATAAAACAGGAGGTGGTGTACCATGTGAAGATGTAGTACAGACTTGTCTGGACCTTCAACACCTACCAGAAGGGCTTTGACTTTGGTAGAATGGGAGATGGGGATTTGCATAATAGCGAGGGGTTATTTAGTAATGATCGCAACTCCTCCACCCGGATGGCGATCTATTCTATCTAGATGTATAATACTATAATTCTTGGGTAGTGCTGAGTTCAATGTAATGGCTGAGTCCGAAGCAAGTTCTGTTTCAGTGAGGCATAAGATCTCAGGTGCCTGACTTTGTTAGTTTGGAAAACAAATCCTTACCATCGTCTTGCCCCCCCCCCACCTCCCCCACACCTACTGGGCAACCATGCACCAGTCTTAGACAATCTTAGACAATCTCCTAGGGGGGTGTGGATCACTATACCCCCCTGCATTTGTATCAAGAGGCCTTTGTGCCCTTAGTTACTTCTATCTTACGCCTAATAACATACACCTATCTTACTTCTATGGACACAAAACACAAGACACAAAGAAAACACATGAATCGATTAAATTATAACAATGGAATACATTTATTTATGCACAGCAAAGCATAATGCAGACAATGCTAAAACTCTAGCCAATATCGAATTTGCACCTTTTATGCTTCTGGTGCAAATCTACCATGCAATAACTATAGCTCTAAGACTTTCAGGTCTCTAATGCAAGCCTGTGATGCAAGCCTGTGATTCTAATTCAGTCGAATGCAAGTGTCTCTCCTTCATGCGGGATCAATCCACACCAATACACACCATACTTCACGCTCATTCTCTTAAGACAATCCCTGTCTGATTTAACACAAAACTCTTTGTGTGAGTGTCTGTTCTAATCAATCAGTTTAGTCTAGGCCCTAAACCATACTTCCCATTTGCATGTCTCTCCTCTTCAGCTCTGTCTTTGTCAAGTCTCTCTCCTCTGTGCACAACTCTGCAATCAGCCAGTCAGTGGCAGGCCCCGCTCTCTCTCTGCCAGATCGATCTCATCAAGGCCTCATCAGATTCTGCTGCACCAAGGCACCTCTCCCTCATCGCACCTCGAACTCCATCTAGCACCATCTCCAACAACCACTAACCCATCGGATTCTCTCACAGCAACTCCCAAAAACTACTCCCGACTCTCCTCTCTCTTCTCTCTGCTTATAGTTTTCAATGATGCACTCATTCCCATAGTTACTTACATTCTCTAAGCTAAGAATGTCTCTTTATGTCTGTCAGCGATCTATAAATATGAGCGTGCCTGAAAGTCTGTGTTATGTTCTTTCGTGTTCTGGTCACTGCGTGTTCTGTGTCAAAGTGTGTCAAAGTGACATTGGACATCATATCTTTGCCTTGGCCTTCTGTGTGCAGTGCCTGTAAAACAACATCTATTCCTCCTATTTCTCCATTCACTCCACTGTTGGCTCTCCCTGAATCACAAAACTCTCTCTTAGTCAGAGAATAGGCCATCTCTCCTCATGCAAAAAGCACTTCTCCCATCTCCCCATGTCGTTCCCTCCATGGCCCCAACCTTTGCTGTCTCTACGACACACCAGCTGAAGCTGATTAGCCAGGCCGTCTCCACTCGGACAGGGTTCGTGTTATCTGTGTCTCTCTGCCAATGTTTACGAATACTTGTGCACTGTTAACTCAAAACAATCTTCGCACCCCGCGGTGCAAACAACTTCTCTGTCTCCATCAGAAATGGCTTTGGGATCCTTAGGCCTCATTCTATCTAGTGTTTACTCTCGCAAATCCAAGCACTACATAATGCAAACTCATTCTAAATGCACACTCTACATACATACATGTCGCTACAATGCATACATGTGTACATGTAACTACAAAGCAAGCATAATAATGTGTCATTCTAAATGGCTCTACATGGCATTTCAAATATGACAGTCGATCATTCTATAAGCAAATTGCAAATGCATACAAAGTGGCAGTCTAATATATGGATAGTGTAATGATGCTACTTCTTCATGTACTACTAAACAGGATAATAGATAGGTAAACATGATGCAATCATGCCTAAAGGGATAATACTGGGTAACAATGAGTAATAATTCTCTAACGATAACAAACCAGGCATCCCCATTTTATCAGATTCCACAACTTGAGAGTAGCTCGTGAACAAAGGCTGCATGCACTGCAGAAGAGTATCTTTATTTTTAAAACCATAATACCGAAGCCACAAGATGAAGTGGCATCCTGTTGCTTGTTCATATAACTTACCCAGATGCCCAAGTGCACAATATATATGGAAACATGCTGGTCACTGTGTAATGTCCTTACTCTATGACTATTTTTCTATTTAGCAATGTAGTATGTTTAAGGCATTACAAGGGGCTGTGCCCTGGTTTGCATCGCGGGGTCGGGCATGTTTAAATATACAATATTTAATGTGGCACAACCTTGTGGCCAAACCTGCACAAAGGTATTAACAGTGGCCACCTACTAAAGACAGGCAACGAGATACAGACTGTGATGCAGAACTAAAGTTGTGACCATAATGGTTCAAACCTGAGGTATGAATATACTAATGTGTGTCTCCTAAGCCTACTAAATAGAACACTCAACATTATGCTTTGCCGCACATGAGACGTGAAGATTTGTTCTGAAATCTCAAATAGAACGCCGGTCTGGCCGTAATGTATTCCAAGAGACACTCCCGATTTGTCAACAGGCAGAATGAATTCCTAAGACTCACAGTTTGAATACTAAGCAGAAAGCTTTCTTTTAAAACCATGTTTACATTATAGAGCATGTGATGTTATGTACCTGTTAGACATATTTCTATGTCCCACAATAAAGTGCATAGTGCTTACACAATTAAAGACAGATATACATTTGGGGGGCATGGCAAATTCCTGTATGAGATGCACTCTTTAGGTGTTCCAAGGGATTGCTAACTCACAATTGTTAGATCTATGAATAAAGTGCATGGTGTGTTTTGATGATAAGAGATTAACATGGATAGACTAATATTATCAGAATCTTAAAATTATAACCTGTATAGAATTATGTAAATTAATAACAAAGGTTAAGGCCTATGATAAAGGGCTGAGTGCTTGTACATATGGAGATGGAACACATTATACAGGGCTCATGAGATTTGCAACTATCTAACACAGGTAAATGAGCTGGACTGTTTGGTCCAATGTCTAAGGTCACATCTGCCATATTAGATCTATCCTAAAACCAAAGATGCAAAAGGGGAGCAATCAGACACACTCATACGTGTCTGAAATTGGACATGTGCTAAAAACTGCAAGTATAAAGTGCTATGTCCTGGAAAAGTATGGCCCCTGAGAATACAGCCTTAAGATTGGGAACAGATTTGTCAAGCACAAAGATATAATTTCAGTGTATTTAACAATTAAATAACCTTCCAGAGCTACCGTCTAACAGGGTCTATGCTTTATTTATTTCTCCCACAGTCTCTACTTATAACATTCCATTTAAGGTGCTATGTGCTGTGCAATTTAGTAGCCATGTTTTAAAACCTACAAAGTCAGTATATTCTTAGAAAACTATGCTTACAATATGATATACCCTTGGCATGCATCTTAAATCTCATATACAGTTGATATTCTGAAACCTCTGCTCGCCCCAAATCCAATCCTGTATTGCCATAATGTTCCTAATCAACGCAAAGCAAAAAAGTGGCTATCCGATCCACTTATAAAAGCAAATAGCTTCATCCCTTACTAAATGTGCACCTGACATCCGCATGCAGTCTGCGGGTTGAACTAGGCAAGCTTGCTGTCATTCTGTCACACTTTAAATGTCCAGAAATTATAGTTGTGCATTGTGGAGGGAACAGTTGGGGGTATGTGGCTGCAATGTATTTGCTGGTTGCCCTGAAGGATTTTTCAACAGTCTAATGGAACTGTTTCCTTCTGCAAAGATTATTTGTTCTCAAATAAATCAGAGGCAAACGTGGAGATGTGTAAACTTTTTCAGTGTGCAAATGGAAGAATAGTGACAGCTTGTTACTAAAGCTGTATCTGCTTTTGTATATGCTGCAGGAATATAATGTTTTGAGAATGACAATATAAGGTCTGATGGTGGGAATGTTTTTCGTGAAGATGGAGTTCATTTCACAGAGGCCAGAAATGCGATTTCTCTTTGCAATGTTAGGAATGCATTGAAACAGTTCCTGTAAGAAAATTGGAAGGGAAGATGTACAGCACTACTGTACATAAAAGCAAGAAAAGGAAAAAAAAAGGTGTTTGTTAACAAACCCAAATAAACCGCACAAAAAACAACAGTTCTTTTCAGAGCCAACACTAAGAATAAATAACTGAAATTGAGTTAAAACCCCTCACCCGTTCGATTTGACGTTCTGTCCTTGGACACCACGGTAGTCCATGGACACTGCATGTGTCATCTGGGTCATTTAAAGATGCCTGGCATGGAGAGGGGGCTGCGGAGACCGTGCACAGTCATGTGTGTCCGCAGATATCGGGGGATCAGCCAATCAGGATCCTGGCTGTGGTGTACAGGATGGGCGCGTAGCAGGAGCTTTGTTTGGGGAGAGTACTGAGGATGGCTATGGTTAAGTGTTTGAGGGGGCAGAGTGTATGGATTTTGGGGCACTCTTGGATCCATTGGCTGAAGGTCTATTCTGAGTATTTTGGATTGGCTGAAAGATCTTGGATTGCATGAATTTGAAATGTTATTGTCGTGACTTGCCGCGTAGTGAAGAATAAAGGGGCCTCTGTCCACAAATCACCCACAGGAAGAAGTAAAGAACTCCCTGTGCGAGCTTTGAGGCCACAGGTGGTTTTGGTGATTCACTGGATCTGATGACGCCGAGGATCCCAGAGGCTGTTAAAAGGAAGTTAGGGTTAGCACAGGCAAACACAATACTTTGATATAAAAGAGTGTGCAATAACTTCCTTACCTAAATCTAGCGGGATGGAGCTAGGGTGCCTAGGGTCAGATGCGAGGGAGCGTCAGAGATCCGGACAGCCGTGTTCTAGATGGTAGGTGCCGGCTGGTGCCTGTAGCCCTTTCGTAGTCGAAGGGAACTTGAAGCTGGTCACGTAGTCTATGGTCGGAAGACCAAAAGCCAGAAAGGGATAATCCAAAATCAATCCGTTGAGTGTAGCAAAAGAGTACCAAAAATCCGTACAAAGTTCCGAGTGACAGTATCCGTGGGGCAAGAGAGAGCAAATCCGTGGTTCGTAAGCCTGAGTCCAAAATCCGATGAAGCAAACAACAAAAAATCCTGAAAGCGCCAAACAGAGTTGTGAAACAGCTGTGAAGCGGTGAGCCAATCGAACTTCCCGGCTTTTACGTGCGTCGGCTCCCAGTCACGTGAGCGGAAACTTGACCACGTGATCGGGAAACCGTCGCGAACCCAGGAAGTAACCGTGATCGGGTGCTCAAGCCCGAATGCAGCCTCCACGGGAGTTGCCAATGAAAACGAGGCAACAAACCGGACCGGCCTCTGCGCACGGCCCGAAACCACCGGTGATGACGACTCCCTCACACCATAGGTGAAGTGATGACTTGGTAGGCGGACTGTGACCCGGGGAGTCTAGCAGTGTGTGTCGGGGTGTCAAGCAATGTGGTGCGTGGTTGTGCTGGTTGTGCAACTGATTTGTTGTGCATGACAGAGCCCCCCCTCAATGGCCCACGACCACGTGGGCAAGAAGGATGATCCCGGTGAAAACGTGAAACAAGCCTAGGGGCATGGACATCAGTCTCACGGACCCAACAACGCTCCTCGGGGCCAAAACCTACCCAATCCACAAGGTACTGGAGACCACCCCGAACCATACGGGAACCCAATGTACCCGAAACCTTGTATTCCATCGAATCCCCCACTGGAACAGGACCAGGCATAGACCAGAGACGGGTAGGAGCCGGGCAAGGTTTCAGCAACGAGGTGTGAAAAACAGGGTGTATGCGCCAGGAGGCACGGACCGAGAGGCGGTAAGCCACAGGGTTTATTACAGCAGAAATCCTATATGGACCCACAAAGCGAGGGAGTAATTTGCAACAACCAGGAAGCTTGAGATGGCGAGAAGAGAGCCAAACCCTGTCCCCCACAACATAGGAAGGTGCCACTGTCCTCTTCCGATCCGCTGCAGCCTTCGTAGACTCCTGGGCCTCCCGAAGGTGAGTAAGGGTTTGAGCATGAACGACCGATAAGTCGCGGGCACAGGCGGCAGCAGCAGGGTTATCAGAAGGTGCAAGGTCTGGGATAGGCAAAATGCGAGGGTGTTGACCATACAAAACATAAAAGGGAGAAGAGCCCTTGGAGGAGTGCGTTGCATTATTGTAGGAGAACTCAGTGAGGTGTAGCAAACTCAGCCAGGACTGCTGGTGTTGCAGCACTAGGCAGCCCAAATACTGCTCCATGGCTTGGTTCACCCTCTCAGTCTCACTGTCCGTTTCTGGATGATATGCGGGAGAGAAACGGGAATTGATGCCTAGAAGGACCGTGAGTGCTCACCAGAAACGAGAAGTGAACTGGGGACCCCTATCTGAGATGATAACTGTGGGTAACCCAAAGAGACAAAAGACTGATTTGAAGTAAAGGTCGGCCAAGGCCGGGGCTGAAGTGATAACGGAACAGGGAATGAATCGAGCCATTTTGGAAAAGGAGTCGACTACTACCCAAATGGTATCGAATCCCTTGGTTCGGGGTAGATCTGTTACAAAATCCATGGATACAGTGTGCCAGGGCCTGGGGGGTATAGGTAAAGGAAGCAAAAACCCCAGCCGGCGCCCTCTGCGATGTTTACACTGGGCGCATATTGCACAGGTGTTAACATGTCCTTCTACGTCGTGTTTCATGGAGGGCCACCAACACCAACGTCTGAGGAGGTCCAACGTGCGTCTTTGTCCGGGATGACCATTGATGGCACTATCGTGGGACCACTCCAAAGCAAGATTACGAGCGTCGGTCGTTGGTAACCACAATCTGTTTTGGATATATGGTAACCCGTCATGAAACACCGGATCCCACTCAGTAACCTGATCAGGATGTAGTGAAACCCATTTTCGAATGGAATCCAACAAAGGCAGAGGAGGGGTGCAAATACAAATGACATGCTGGTCTAACAGATTTTCCGGGAAAACAGGCAAGGATACCCCACCCGGAGAGCGGGACAACGCGTCCGCCTTCCCATGGAACAACCCGGACCTATGTTTGATCTGAAAGTCAAAGGCCGCAAAGAACAAGTGCCACCGCACCTGCCGACTGGTAATACACTTTAGTGAGGCCAAATCCTGAAGATTACGGTGGTCGGTGAACACAGTGACAGCGTGTCTTGCCCCCAACAGATGATGCCGCCAAACCTGGAAGGCATCCTTCATAGCCAACAGCTCCTTCTCCGTGACGGTGTAGTACAACTCTGTAGCAGAGAACTTTCGAGAATGAAACGCCATCGGGTGTAGCTGACCCGAGGAAGGACAGCGTTGGGACAAAACCGCACCAAGGGCAAAGGAAGAAGCATCAGCCTCCACAATGAACGGGAGTTCTGGGTCCGGGTGCTGTGGTAAATGCTAATTTCAGGGCGTCAAAAGCGGCTTGGTGTTCCTGTAACCATACAAAAGGGGACTTGGGGCTGGTCAGGGCAGTGAGAGGGGCTACAAGGGATGAGAAATCCTGGATAAAGCGCCTGTAGAAATTCGAGAACCCAAGGAAAGACTGCAGGGCCTTATTGTTAAAGGGCTTAGGCCAATCCAAGACAGCACGGACCTTGTACTGGTTCATTGCCAGACCCCCAGGGGTGATATGGAAACTCAGAAATTCCACACTTTCAGTGTGGAACTGACACTTCTCGGGTTTGGCATAGAGTGAGTGTTGGCGGAGACGGGACAGTACCTCGCGGACATGTGATATGTGGTCCTTTATGTTCTGTGAGTATATCAAGATGTCATCCAAGTATACTGCCACACACACATCCAACAAATCGTGAAAGATCTCATTCATGAAACGTTGGAAGGTAGCAGGGGCGTTACAAAGCCCGAAGGGCATGACCACATATTCAAACAATCCGTAGCGAGTACAGAAGGCCGTCTTCCACTCGTCTCCGGAGCGAATTCTGACCAGATTATAGGCCCCACGGAGGTCAAGTTTTGTGAAGATGGAGGCATGACTTAACCTGTCCAATAATGGGGTAATCAAGGGAATCGGATATCGATTCTTGATGGTAATAGAATTTAGTCGACGGTAGTCCACACAAGGACGTAGATCACCCTCTTTCTTGGGGACAAAGAAAATAGGGCTAGCCGCCGGTGAGGTGGAGGGACGTATATGACCGACTTTCAAGGCTACCTGTATGTATTCCTTTAAAGCATGTTCTTCCGAGGGAGACAAGGAATAGATACGACCTGAGGGAATCACAGAATCAGGAAGCAAGTTGATGGGGCAGTCGTAAGAACGATGTGGCGGGAGTACCTCCGAGGAACCCTTATCAAAGACTTCATGGAAATCCTCGTATTCTGTAGGAAAACCAGTGGCAACAGCCCCCACTACATGAGACTCTGTGGCCATAGTAGCATCTTCATGTAGAGTGAGTTGTGCTATGGCCCCTAGGGCTCGTGGGGGTGATACAGTGTCGTCAGGTGATATGAGACAAAAGTTCTGACATGTTTCCGATTCGAAATGAACCCGCCCAGACTTCCAATAAATCAAAGGGTTGTGTAGATGCAACCATGGGAGACCCAATATGATCCCAAACTGTGGCATAATAATCAGGTCGAATGAGATAACTTCCTGATGCGTGTTCTGAATAGTTAGAATGACTGGGGCAGTCTGTTGCTTGATTGGGCCTGAAATCAGTGCTGTGCCATCCACCGCCTGTACTGGCTCTGGACGCTCCTTGGTAATCAGAGGTAAATTTAAGGATCCAGCCAGTTTAATGTCAATATAGTTGCCCGTGGCGCCTGAGTCTAAATAAATCGAGACAGCATGAACAATATCGGGTGTTGGTTTTATCGTGGCTTGCACTAACACTGGTCTAATCCTACCAAAGTTGGGGTACCTGTCCGGGGAAAGGGAAGTACTGCTCGAGCCAGCCCCCGGATCTAGGGTCGAGCATTCTGAAAAACCGGATTCTTGAGCTTAGGGCGTCTAGAACATGACTTTACAAAATGTCCATTCAGGCCGCAATAGAAACAAGCATGGTCAGTTCTTCTGCGGGCTCTCTCTCTACTTGTGTGATAGGGCTGCGAATACCACCTATCTGCATGGCCCTGACGCCTGTGTCAGAGGTGGAGGAAGGCACATTGGTAATGTGAACTCCTGTTTCAAAACGACGTTCGGATCGTCTTGCGTCGATTTATAACACGAGATCCACTAAATCGATATGAGTCGTGGGCAAGGAAGGAATGACGGCCATAGCGTCTTTCATGGTGTTGTTGAGCCCTCTATAGAAGACAACTGCCTTTTATTGTTCAGGCCATGACGTTTCAGCAGTTATTTGATTGAAACGAGCAATGTATTCTATGAGGGATCCCTTTCCTTGAGTCAGATCTAACAACTCGAGGTCTCGGGACTGTGCTTTGTGGCGTGTATCAAACAAACGAGACATTTCTGCAATCAGCAGTTCAAAGTCGTATAGAACAGGATTATTACTTTCCAACAGAGGGTTAGCCCATGCTGCCGCAGTGCCGGCCAAATGAGACAAAGTGAATGCCGCTTTTGTGGTGGCATCGGGGAAAGCCTGAGGTCTGCAAAGGAAGTGTAGTTTGCATTGGTTTATAAATGTACGAAACTTTCTAGGATCACCGTGGAACCTTTCAGGGGCGGCCAAAGGAAATGACGTGGGCATGAGTACTGGCAACTGAGGTGTTGTAGGGACAATAGGGGGCTGAGGAACAATAGGCTGAACAGGTGGGGTTTGAGCCGCGGCAGCGGCCTCTCCGAACTCAGCATCTGCAGGCAGAGGATGTTGTGTACTTTGGATCAAATCTAGCCTCTGGTGTATCGCAGCAGTGGCTGCACCCATATCCGCCCTTAGCAATGTGAGTGCCTGTACCAAGGCAGCCATGGGATCCTCAGCTGCAGGCTCCATACTCATCACAACGCAACGGCTTCACAGTCTGTCGTGACTTGCCGCATAGTGAAGAATAAAGGGGCCTCTGTCCACAAATCACCCACAGGAAGAAGTAAAGAACTCCCTGTGCGAGCTTTGAGGCCACAGGTGGTTTTGGTGATTCACTGGATCTGATGACGCCGAGGATCCCAGAGGCTGTTAAAAGGAAGTTAGGGTTAGCACAGGCAAACACAGTACTTTGATATAAAAGAGTGTGCAATAACTTTCTTACCTAAATCTAGCGGGATGGAGCTAGGGTGCCTAGGGTCAGATGCGAGGGAGCGTCAGAGATCCGGACAGCCGTGTTCTAGATGGTAGGTGCCGGCTGGTGCCTGTAGCCCTTTCGTAGTCGAAGGGAACTTGAAGCTGGTCACGTAGTCTATGGTCGGAAGACCAAAAGCCAGAAAGGGATAATCCAAAATCAATCCGTTGAGTGTAGCAAAAGAGTACCAAAAATCCGTACAAAGTTCCGAGTGACAGTATCCGTGGGGCAATAGAGAGCAAATCCGTGGTTCGTAAGCCTGAGTCCAAAATCTGATGAAGCAAACAACAAAAAATCCTGAAAGCACCAAACAGAATTGTGAAACAGCTGTGAAGCGGTGAGCCAATCGAACTTCCTGGCTTTTACGTGCGTCGGCTCCCAGTCACGTGAGCGGAAACTTGACCACGTGATCGGGAAACCATTGCGAACCCAGGAAGTAACCGTGATCGGGTGCTCAAGCCCGAATGCAGCCTCCACGGGAGTTGCCAATGAAAACGAGGCAACAAACTGGGCCGGCCTCTGCGCACGGCCCAAAACCACCAGTGATGACGACTCCCTCGCACCATAGGTGAAGTGAAGTGATGACTTGGGAGGCGGACTGTGACCCGGGGAGTCTAGCAGTGTGTGTCGGGGTGTCAAGCAATATGGTGCGTGGTTGTGCTGGTTGTGCAACTGAATTGTTGTGCATGATAGTTATGGTATGGAGTGCGAGAAATGAAGAGGGCTGACTTACTCCCATTTTGTAACCAAAGATCCCCAGAAATGTGCCAGTTATTACAACAAACGTGCGTGATGAGCATTAGCAAGGACCTAGAGAAGGTTTTTGGAAATCTGTCTTGTTTTGCATTGATGTAACATCATGAAACATTTTCACTTATAAAAACCTATTAAATTGACATTAAAAAACTTTGTTAAAGGGATGTTATGGTAAAGATGCATCCCACCCTTGGGATTACACCACCCCAGCAGTGAGTCAGTGGCCTCCCACCTTAGCGTCTCTTAGCACTTTGACGCCCATGAGCACTGCCCTTTCTATTTATGCACGTCTCTCTCTGCACAATGCATATGTGCATTTGTTATGTGGCAGTTGGTGTGTGGAAGTTTAATATGTTGATAGGGTTATATGTATAGAGTTTTTGGAAGTGATCGGTGGATGGATGTGTGACTGTTCGAAAGTAGTCAATGGGCGAGTGCCACATATATAAAAGTAAAAAGGCCAGAAGGGCTGTCCTGTGCAATGGTGTGCATGTGCCATTCGGGTCTTTTAATGATGCATGGCCTGGAAAGGGATTGCGGATACCGTGGATAGTTATAAAGGTCCATGGATTATGGACCTTATTGTAGGCCAGAGAAAAGTATTTGGGAGAGAACATTGTTTCTGTTCTTTACCATTTTTTTCTAGTATACAATTGTACATTATTTCCATTTGCATAATACAAAATGCTAATGGAAATTTTGGAGAATCTTATTGAGTCTAACTACTTTACTGAGAAATGTCAAGTAGGTGGAGTCATTAATTTATGTAGTTCTATTTTTTAACTGTGAAAGGTAGTTACTAAAGGAACCTCGTTTTGTGCTGTTTTTTGATTTTGTATTTTTTTTTGTAGGAGCGGCCAGGAAGTAAGGTGGGGGAGGGAAGTGAGGGAAGGGGAACCAACCACAAATAAGGAGGGGCAGGTGTATAGGGCAAGATGTTGGATGTGTGTTAAATGTAAGGTGGGGCAGTGTTTCTCATGCTCATGGATTACAGCCTTGAAAGCATTTTGAAATGGCTCTCCTCTGCGTAGCGGTGTTGCAGCATTTAAAGAGTACTGTTGTCTTGGATAGATATGGATCAACAGCTGCTTTTATGGCTTGCAAGGTAGCTGGTGGGATCTTCTGCCCCACAGTAGTGGCCTGAGTGGTGGCAGTAGCGGTTGAGGAAGATGAGGTAGAGGAAGAGAGCTTACTACTTCCTGAGAAAGAAATAGCCTTTCTAAGAGCATCTCTGTGGTTGGATTTGGTGAAGCGTCATATGGAGGTGGTCCTGTATGAGTGATGCCCAGATTGTCAGTGACTGAGTACAATGTTGCACTCAGTGCGTTTAACCTTTGTAGCCTAAGCCTTCGGTACATCCCCAATGGTGGTAAAAAAACTGCCACAACGATGATTCTCTCGGTGCTGGAGGTAGACATTTCCTATAGCTCATCTCCCTGATACTCTTCATTGTTTTGTGCATGATTGCACTTTTTCCATTGTGGAGGTTTGTATGGATTCATTTCCCTATCCCACACTCTAGTTTTGTTCTTGAGGGCTATCATAAATTGAGGATAATGCTCCTTGGGTTGTACTTCTAATGCAATGCTTGGGAGTTGGCTTTCTGCTGTTTGCACTAGGTCTAATTACGAAAGGGTTCATGGGATTGATTTAACACCTTCAGCTAATGTACCCAACAGGGAGTCAGTCCCCTTATCTGATCATATCAGGGTAGCGTAGAGTTTGCAATGGGCGATCATCCACTGTGCAACCAGTGAGAGCGTTCTGAGCTGACACCTGAGATCTTCAAAGGGGAGACTCTTAGGTGTGCCCAATATTGATCGCAATAACTTGCCCTTGATACGGTCCAACCAATTAACAAACTTACATGGCAACAGTTCTAAATCATAGAGGATACATGGGACATGCTCATCGTGTATATTTCCAAGCAAGCAGCTACATTATGTCCCTCTTTCCGGGCAATACAGTTTATTTTTTTAAATTACCCACTTTCTAGTTACCTTAGTGATTACAAAATTTTCATAGAACATAATGTTGGGCAGACTTTTATTGCTATGCCCAAGTATACATAAGAGGTGTAGCTGGAATGGGAGTTTTTTCATTTGCCCATTATCATTATCTTTGTCTTTTTAAGATTTATTTGCATCTCGTTCCTGGTGGCATAGCAGAGGAGATACTCCAGTGAATGCTGGAGGCCAATTGGTGTCTGGTCCAGTACGATAGTGTCATTGGCATTTGCCAATCAATGAACACTTTCTCTGATAATACATGGTGGAACATTTTGACAGGAGCTAATTGCATCAAATAAGGGGGTTCTGGGAGTCCCTCTGCCAGACATTAGTCCCAGTTACAAGAGCCTTACCCAGCTTCTTAAGCTCACTAACTTTCACAAAGGAGAAACATCCTAAACATATCAGTATTTGTCCTGCCCTGGGGCGGTGCAGCACTGGCAATTCTCCTCTGAACAAGAGTACCAACAGCAACCCCGGACAAGTGTTTCAATCTGGTTGGAACTCGTCAGTAGGGTGGAGCTGTGCATCTCTAAGAATAGTGAGCTCCATGTCAACGACACACAGCTTGAAAAGCAGGAGTGCTCATACACACCCCTGCTTCAGACCCCGATTTGTCCTGACAAGGTGCCTCCTGTGTTAGCCACACCAAGGCTGATTGTTTGTATACAAAGACTTGATCAGGTAAAGTGAAGTAGGATATATAGCCTATTTGCCAAGTTTATCCCATAGAAGAGTATGGGAGATGCGATCAAATGCTGCTGCGTAATCTATGTAGCAGATTTGTAAACATTTATTGTTTGAGTCTAACACATCAGCAATTAAGAAACTCAGTGCCCAAATATTATGCAAAGTGCTCTTGTCACGTTTGAACCCAGTTTGAAACATATTCAAAAGCCTCTTGCTACTGTAGGTGTCTCAGTAAGATGTTAGCGAAGATATTTCCACTGTAGTCCAACATGGCAAGGAGCTTGTAATTTGTCAGGTCCAATCTGCCCCCCTTTCATAAGAATGGTACTAAGATCGACTCTCGCCAACTAGCGGGTATTATTCCAGACTTGAGTACATCTGCAAAGGCTGCAGTTAGTAAAAAGGCCCACAATTCTGGATTTTCCCTTATCACTGCATTTGCCAGACCATCCGGCTTGTTTGCATGTGAGGACTTAATTCGACCTATAGCTGATAGGACATCCTCCCTCTCAAAACCCTTTGCAAGTGTGTCAGAATACCTGTACCCTTCTAGGGGGCGTTCAATCAAGTTCTGGTCATAATACAGAAACTGGATATGAGTGACCCATGGGACCTCATAGATTTTATGGAACTCAACCGGGTTTACTTCAGACATGAATCTTTTATAGTAGGCCCAACACTTCCTGCTTTCATTCTCTTTCATCCACAAAAAGAGAAATGTCCAATTGGCATTGTTTTTGTTGTGCTTGTAATTGGATAACTAGTTTTTGTAATTAGTTCCAGTCCTAGCCTTGAGAGACTTCTTGGGTTCCCATGCATATTCCTCAAATCTTAGGATCTGCCGTAGATCTCTGCGATAAGCCTTTTTACGGTTTACAATGTTAACGTCATATAGACCTGCATTTTTATTCACTGATCTACAGTGGACCTGACCAAGATGCCTGGTTCTTACTGCATGGTCCATCATGTGATTGACCTCCTGGTGGTGGGCTTCTAGCAATTCTTCAGCTACACCATCGAATTAGATGAACCATTAGTTGGACCTTTTCACATTTTTATCGGTCCAAATGACACAATTACCCTGGGTGTTAACAGTCGCATCCGGTGAGATTTGGATTCTACTCCCAAGAGGTCTTAAATTAAGTGTCCAGGCAATCATGGCATGATCACTTAGGCCAGTGAAAGTGACCAGTGCTGTCAATGACTTGGCCTACAACTTTCAACCCACAAAGACATAATCAAGTCTAGAGAAATGACTGCCATTAGACCACGTAAATGTAGCCTTCACACCATTGGGATCACATGAGGGAAGCAATTTCAGACCAAAAGTGCCCAATAGTTTCGTCCACCGTAGGCCGGCCATCTGAGCTCTAGCACAATGTGATTCTACATCTGGCAGATTAGGAATAGGGGAACTATTCCTATCCATGCAATCATCCTCAAACAACTCAAGAAATTCAGAATGCGCATTCAAATCACCAAGAACAAATATATTGTGGTTATAGTGAGTGTTGACCCCCACAATGATCATCCCCTCCATGTATCGCTGTATGATGTTTGGCATATCTTCCCTGTGGGGGGTCCTAAAGAATGATAAACAGCATTTTACAAAACTGTTGTGATAGATTTTCCACCATCACACCAATAATATGTGGGGAGAGTGTTAGAGGAGTTTTCCTAAAGTCTGCCTGGAGGCAGGACTCTATGAAACCATACCTTGGTATACAAGTTCCCAACTCTTACTATAGTTATCATGCAATGTACACATACATTTGTTTATATACACAGGGCAAGGTAGGTAAATACTACATTAGACTAACCAAGACACATAGGAAATATGAACTATACTTTTCAAAGGTGATTGCTTCAATAGTAGTTGCTCGCACTTTAAATAGTATTGGCACGCACCTGCAATTTTTGCAGTGAAATTACTGTGTTACATTTACAAAGTCACTCAGACAAAGCCTGTAGGAAGGAAAAAGAGGGTTATTCAATACTATTAGCAGTGATATACTTCTTAGCAGCACTTTTCAAGGCTTCTAATGCTTTAGCAGTCCAATCCCTAAATAGTCAAGAGTTCCTCAAAGTGAGTGTAGGCTGGGAGAAAAAGTCTTGTGCAGCAGCAGAAAAGCCAACGATAATTTACTTACTTAAATAACATGATTTAGTAGGATAACATAATTATTAAGGACTCTACAAAGAGCACAAGCTGTTAAGCCTGAGTCTGAGGTATGGGTGGACAACCAAACAACTTGTATCGCACTCCAGTCATAATGGAGCAACTCATCGGCTTGAGGTAAGTTCCACCTTGAGCCCCACACTACTTTGGGGGGGGTTGAAGAAAATGCAGCTGGATTCTTTCCTGTGTAGAAGCGATGAACACAGTCTCCTGATTCCTCGGTCTCGTGACAAGGAAGGACTCTGAATGGGATGTCTCAGCAGCAGCCGTGAGAAAGGACCCCCATCAACAATTTATTTGCTCTCCCACGTCGGTCTGTGGTTTTGGCACCTTTTCATCAGCTCCAACAGTGTTACCACCCAGAGGGCCCTTGGTATTCACGCTGTGCAGCCCTGTAAGGTCACAGCACCTTAGGGGATGGTTTGATTTTCAGTTTGTTTTAGGGCTGGATGGTCCCACTAGCCAAAGGGAAGGATTTGTCCTGTTCAGAGCTCCTCTGTCGATAATAAAACAGGGTCAGGACAGCAGTGGTCGCTTCATGGTTACTGGAAGAGTCTGCAAGCTTCTTTGGTCATCTTCAGCTTCGGATCTTCACTTCCAGTGATCGGCTTGCCTTCTGCCTCAGGAACCTGACCTTTTATTCAGATTTCCCATTCACTACTCTGCAAATTCTCCCTGCAGTTTACAGAAAGGGGCGGATGGCTGTCCAATCAGGTCAACCAGCCCCCCCTGTGGGAACTGGCTCCCATTCAGGCACATCAGCAGACAAAGGGCAAGGGAGTTTCGGGCTACTCCCATAATTCCTGTCCTCACAGACAGACTCGGGCTACACAAAGGGTTCACACCAAAGGCAAAACACACATTCAGACCTTCCCCTACCAGGACGATAGAAGAAGTGCTAACAAAGCACACCCATACAAGAAATGGTGAAAAAAGAAAGGAGCCACCATGTTAGTACATAGGTGACCTTTTTGTCCATTACAGCCTGTGTTCAGAATTAGCACAAAAGGTGGTAGAATACATCCCCTGCCACCATCCATAACTATAGAGGTGTCACTGTGAGCAAAATGTCGCAGGAGCAGAGAGAAGGGGGACACTAGGTAACCCCTCAGCACTCCAGATAAGGTGGTGTGCGCTGATCTCCAATAAGTCAACGTTTTAGGAAGGATACAAAGTATCCCTCTTTCCTTAAGAACAGGTATTCTTGGTGAAAATAAAAGAATATAAAAAGGGTCCCCAGAAACACTACACTGAGAATGCTGTGTGCTGCAAAAGTGTAACACGTGTGCATGTAAGAGATATGGAGGAAAACAAGACCCCATTGAAATAAGTAAAACATAAAGAACAGAGTTCCCATGGTTAGAGCGTGTAAGAATGAATGAGGGTTAAAAGGCTACCCTCAGTCAGGAGAACAAGAAAAAGGTCCAGAAGTCCAGCAAAAAGTACTGGAGGTCTTACTAGGAGAGGGCATTATGCATAAAACTGATAAATCTCCCTAACATAGGTACTAACAAACTGATACTCCTTTATGATAATGGATGACTTGAGCTCACTGCCAGGCCACCCTTTCGGACGGCCACCAATAGACGGAGTAGCTAGGCAACAGATACGTTTGAAGCTATCCACAGCCAATTCAATGCAAGCCCAGGAAAAATATGTCAGTTGCACATATTGCTGACAAACCAAGGTGATTATTAAAAAAAAAGCCCTTGAATTCCAAGAAATACAGTTATATCCACTGTAGACAGGAGCTTGTCATCGACTAAGACTCCCCCAGAGATTCCAGGATCCAGTGTACAACCTTACCCTTACTAGCAATCTCTCAGGTGTTTTGATTTTCCCTGCGTCTGAGATCAAACTGGAATGCTTGCAAACAAATCCCTGGTTGGAGGACACCAATGGATCACTATTCCTTGGCTGTATGATCACAGTTGGCAATTTCGTAAGAAGGTGCTTTAAACAAACAACAAGATCAAAGCCCATAGCCCTGATAATGGTTGAGACAAATTCCAAATGGACCAATTTTGACAACAATCCACCAAACGTAGTTCCACATGATCGATATCAGATGATGTAAGAGACATCAATGAAGGAATTTTGTGCAAAAGGTTGGTAATATTTCTACGATAAAGGATTGGGCTAGCTGCTGTGGGGGATGTCTGTATAATTTTAACGCATTTGCCTAATGGCTGACCATGAGGCTGGGCTGTCGTGCATCACAAGGTAGAGTCCTTCATACAAGCCAGTCTAGAAGAGCAATGCAGACGTGCCTCAGGGACGCCAGCTACGTTTGGAAATCCTTGCTACCTTGTGAGACTACTTGTGAGTGAAAGTGTACATGCCTTTCAGATTGATGGCACATAACCACTGATACTTTTGTGTCTGGCCACACTTTAGGGAGGGTGCTTGAGTCACAGCTAACTGATGCTGCAGCCAAGTGTTGGCAGTTCCACCAGATAATTTGAGGGAAGATTCATGGGCATTACTGCAGTCCCTGTCTCAGAGTTACCTGTCGCATTTGGTTGATGGTTTTGGACCATCGTACAAAAGGCTTGAGTGGGAACAGCTTTTCCCCACTCAACTGTTTTACTCAGAATTGCTGATGAGATGCCACCACAGAGTGATCAGATAGTGAGCGTTACTATATTTTCGGAGTGCGGTGCTGCTGTTGTTAAGCGGCCACCCTTGACCTAGGTGCTAGGTTAGAATTGTTTAACATTCGTGGCCATCACCGTCAACCTCAGAATCAGAAATATGAGACAATCTGGTGGAATTATGCACTGACATGGCTGGGGTTGAATGAGCATCCCAGGATGAGGCACTGGTGTAGAGATCACTGAGAATATTGCTATACTTCAGTATAATGTCCACCACAACTTGCTAATATCTGCTTCTATTTAAGTTTCTCTGTTACCATAGTAGAGCATAATTCCAGCAACGCGTCAATTGTGGCTACAATGGCACTCAAACTCAGGGTATTGGTCAGTGGATCCTGAGGGGATACCTCTGAGTAGACCGCAGAGTCCAACTCACTACCCATAGTAGATCAATCCAGTGCAATATTTTCCAAGTTAGCTGAGATTGATAAATTGGTGCCAATGATACTGTCATATCCCTCCGATGGAATACTGTTAGCCCGCCTGAAGGCAACACTTATAGATTCCCTCTGAAAACTGATGCACAGATTCAGTCATTATTTATTGTTATCGATCATCGACGATGCAGATTTGAGAATTGCCATAATGCTGGGGCACGTATTAACATCGTCCAACATGTCCTCTACATGCTCCACATGGGTGGCCAATGGAGTAACAGCTGAAAGAAAGTTGGACATTTTAGGAAGCTCTCCCTGTGCATGCTCAGGTGAATCTTTACTTTCATGCCAGGATCCTGCAGCCACTTGTGAGCTATGAGCGGGATTCCGTGGGCCATTTCCGGCCCATTCCACATTCCTATGCAGCGGGTAAGCACGTGTTTTTGTCTGCTTTGAATTTGTCTTCATTATCTTTCCAAATGACTGCGCCGTTAACAGATGAACTGGAGAGTAATGGTTCTTTGCCTTACTCGTGCCAAGCAGCTTTGTTCAATCCAGTGCAATCAGTGCACTGCACCAGTGGCTAAGATAACACCCTTGGCACTACGGGGAAACACACTAATGTGCGGTTTCACATCCAGGCACCTTTAACGCTTGCCCAATGAAAAGTTTGCTGTTACAGAGAGGGAAAATCATGGCAGTGAGTTAACGAGGTGCTCGCCTTGTGTCCGTCATAGGCACAAACCAAACGGCTGCAATGTGCTCAGTTCTGCTATGGCTATATCTCCAGTCTTCAAATGATGCTGCTCAGCTGGTGACAAGCCTCAAAGTGGGTGGCCACTTAAACCACAGACTGCCACAGACTCTCCAACTCAGCGACCAATGCCGCCATCTTTTAATGTTTTATATTGAAATGTTATTGTATAATGTCTATATGAGTTGAAGTCTTTTGAACAGCTGGTTTCAATAGTGTTCAAGAGCAAAAGAGAGCAAAGAACAAATGAGAAGGAATGTCCTCTATGACATTTCTGCAGGAAGCGTGGCTCTGTACTAAGGGCACATGGCTAATAAAAGTATTCAGGTTGGCTTGTAGTTGGTTGTTTCTTAGTGGATACTGGGTTACTGTTATATTTGTGTATTAGATTCTTCCATCCAGAAAACGCATACATCTCTTAGTGCCAGCACTGAGGCTTTGCTTGGTGCTACTTCCAACACAGGGTTTAATGTGGTTGTCCTTTTCCTGTCTTGCTAGTTTTGGGTGTATCGAATGTTAATGCTGAAGAGTGCTGAAATAGAGTCTGAGAGTATTGGGATCATGTGAGGTACCTCTTGTTGGCTAAAGACTTTTTTTAAAAATCTTTGATAATTTTGAACATTTCTTCTGTTCATGTGGCATAGACTATGAGGTATGCACAGTGAACTTTTATTTACTTTCATCATTTCTCATTTGGACATGTTAGAAGTACGGCATTATGGGGGGCGTGGCTAAGCGCCAACCGGAATGGCTGCGTAGCTCTGAGCTCCCGCTCCGGGAAATTATTTTATAAAGTTATTAGCTTCTTCAAGCAGTTCTAAACACTGTGATACCTGTGTTTCTTCTCTTCCACGTGTCTGCCAATGGTGGTGCTTAATGGAGAGGCCTGGCTCATCCTGTGGAAGAAGCTGAAGGAAAGTGTGAGCAGCTACGGTCGCAGCCTGCTGCGCCGGACGGAGTTGCATAACAAGGCAGCCGATGTTTCCAGTCAGCTGGTCGGATAACGCTTTTCATACACAGGCACAATTCCCTCACAAGAACGGCACGCTTGCTGCTTTCAAGCCCTAACAACAGGAAACAAGGTACTTTGGCACACGGTTGCCTTTATTATTTTGTGAAAATAGAAAATATAAGCTGGCTAAGCTTATTTTAATAACTTACATGGATGAAGGGTCATTCTAAGTGATTCTGCAGCAAACAAACAAAGTACTTTTAGCACACGGTTGCCTTTATTATTTAGGGAAAACAGGAAATATAAGCAGGTTAAGCTTTTTTAATATATTACATGGCTGAAGGGTCATTTTAAGTGATTTTACAACTAACAAAGTACTTTTGGCACACGGTTGCCTTAATTATTTAGTGAAAACAGAAAATAAAAAGCTTTCAATTTATGAAGCTTCTTGGTTTCTAACCTAAGTATTGGTTATTATGAGTGCTTGAATATGCTGCCACCTTATTAAACCAGTATGCCATCAAAAAAAGGGCATCCCAAGGAAGTGCCCATACCATCTATGAGCAATGCCCCAAAAGGCAGAAATGTGACTCACCCACCCCTAAAGATGATACACAGGATCCGGTCATGCAAACCATCTTAACAGACATAAGAGCCCTTCACCCATTCATGGAAGCCACAAATGCAAAATTGCAAATGATAAATAGAAATGGTCCACTTTTGAATCGTGCATACATGAAGTTGAAAGAAGAGTAAATGATGCTGAGGATGTAACCGGCAGAGTGGCCTTACTTGAAAAAACGTTTAGCTCTCTACAGAAACAAACAGAAAATCTTGAAAATAGGAATAGGAGAAAAAAAAACTACAGATTGCGGGCCTTCCGGAAAACATTGAAAAGGACAACCCCATTCAATAATTATATTACATGCTCCCCATACTCTTAGAGCTTCAAGCAACCTTACAGCTCAACATTCAAAGGGCTCCCTGGGTTGGACCCATACATTCAGCGCAAAAATCTTTGCCTTACTGGACTATACTCATATCCTACTTATCATCAACAAAGCTAAACAAAAAAGGCAGCTCTTGTTGGAGGGCTCCAAAATCTTTATTTCTCAAGATGTATCCTACGCCACTGAAGCAAGAAGAAAAGAACTACTGACTTTTAGACCTGCTCTACAACAATTAAATGCCAGATATGGAATCATTCATCCAGCTTACCCTTAATGGGTGTACTTTCACTTTCCAAAATTCAACGGGCCAGCGCAATGTCATCCAAAGCCACAGAAGGGAGAAAATGGATATCCCCAAGCCACCTACTTGAACACAAATGTGTTGTATGAAGCTAACGTCAAAATGTAACTAATTCGCCGGAAAGGGGTGCTGAGCGTGCCCTTTCGGGTCTGGCCTTTACCACCACCAACATGAATTGGAGTGGCTGTTTCCTGTTAGCTACTACTCCTCTCAAGGTTATTGGCTTGAAGTTATTCAAATTCATGTTGTTTTTGGTTGTCTACCCCTTTCCCTTATGTACCTCTCCCCTTAGTTTATTAATGCAAGCGCAAATCAATTTAGCATTATTCTTTGAATGGCTTACACTTATCTCTGCCATCCATTATCGAATATTACATATTCCTGTGCTAAGCCCTCCTTCTTGGGAGGCATGCTTTTGTGTACATCCACCCGTTTGTAATTCATGTCACTTAACATAACCTAATGGAACGTTAAATGTCTGCATAGCCCTAATAAACGGCAGAAAGTCCTGTCCCATCTCGATCGGGCTAAACCATCTATCGCATGTATAAAGAGAATCTCACCTGTCGCAAGCCGAAGCTGCTAAACTGAAACTGTCGCTCGCAGTCGCGGCCGTCGCCGTGACTGGCGATGTCTTCCGCGTTGGAGTTTGAGAGGACGCAGAGGAAGGTTACTTTAGTCCTTTTTCTGTGTTCACAGCTGCAGCTCCAAACGCGGGACGCAACGCTGCCGGGAGTATTTAAATCCCCGCCTCCCGGCAGGTCGTTGCGTTGCAACCCCCTCTGTTGTTTACCTTTCGACTCTGGGTCCTTCGCTCTTCCTCTGCACTTCGCTTTGGAACTACTCAGGGTTTTTTTTATTTCCCCGTGGTTACTCTTCTCCACCGCCTTCCCTGGGCGGCGCTACCTGTGCCTTTTTCTCCGGCGGTCTCTCTCTCTCTCTCTCTCTCTCTCTCTCCCTCTCTCTCTTCCTCTCTTTCTCTCACCCGTTCTTCTTCTCTTGCTCTTTGAGTCCAGTCAGCGTGGGGTTTTCTCCCGTGCTCCTCCGCAGTGCTTTCTTGGAAGATTTCTACCTCCACCTCAGCAATTTCAGCTGCTGCCTTCTCCGCCTGCTCTTCAGGCCTACTGCTGCCGTTGGACTTGGACATTTTGTGGCCACACCCTCATTGTTGGAGATCCTTCGCTTCCTTCTTTCATCTGTTACCAACTGGCCTTCTGAGACAAGACTTGACACCTCTTATCAGGGTTTTTTTCCCCTTGCGGGTTTTTCCCTGTATTTTCTGGCTTGGTTCCGGAAAGGAGGTCACTGAGCCGCTGTTCTCACCCAGCGGCCACAGTGGCTTCTTTCCGTGACAAGCCCACGCACCAGAAGAAGGAGAGAGACTACCTGGCACGTCGAGGCCTGCAAGATACCATCGACTCGGAAAGCTCAGGTGAGGAGAGCGTGTGCCCAGGGGGGACTCAGCCAAGGGTACCGTTCAAGTCACAGAAACGCCTGTGGTTAGGCCAAGTGTTCTCTAGCGCAGCGAACGGGAAAAAGAATGGAGTCATCCCCCTTATTATTAAACATTTTCATTGTAAAGTCATTGCTACTGAATCGAATGATGTGGGAAGATGGTTGCTTGTCAGATTACTTACTGATTCCACAGAATATTCTATTTTAAATGTTTATGGCCCAACCAATGCTGACCCTCATTCTGGTTTCAATTGAGAAATGTTATCCTTAACTCCAACCCGCACAACCTCATAGTCTGTGGTGATTGCATGAGATTATACATCCCCATCTCGACAGGAAATCCACTGTACGGTACAAGATATCTAAATCTCATTCACAATTTGTTAACTCTGTCTCTGAATTAGGTGTAACTGATGCCTGGCATATAACTCACCCCTCCGACTTGGAATACTCTTTTTACTCCAACTCTCAAAACTCCTTTTCGAGAATTGATTATATTTTCATTGCTAAATCCATGACTTATTGCCTGTTTGAAGCCAAGATAGAATGTATCAGCCTGTCGGACCATGCACCTGTTCACATTCAACTAGGTGATCTAAGACAGGTATATAAATCATGTAAATGGAGATTTAATCCTGCTCTCTTGAAAGATGAACAATTCACACAGTACATCCAGCAGCAACATACCCATTTCTTCTCAGAAAATCCAAACGCTGATACCTCCATTTCAAATGACTGGGACTGCTATAAAGCCGTTCTCAGAGGACATATAATCTCCTACACCACCAATAAGAAGAAAAAACTTAAACAAGAAGCAGAGGACATACTCAAGACTATTAAATCACCAAACTTAGAATGCAACATAATAATTTGGCCACTCAATACTCCTGCACCAACCTTCTAAAATATAAGTCTAAAATATATCACTTCGCTAATAAATCTAGCAAATCTCTAGCGTCTTATCTCAAATTTAAAATGGATAGAGCCGAGATCTTTTTTATTAAAGACCATAACTGTAATAGAGTCTTATCAGATAAAGGAATCTTACAAACATTCTCAAACTTTTACCAAAAATGATATACTTCAGAAGCTTTGCCGAACAATACTCATAATACAGATTTCCTTCAGCAGGTAAGCCATAACTCATATTTAAAAACATATCCCTGTGCATTATATGTTCCTATTACATCTGATAAAATATATAAAGCCATTAAAAACCTCAAGAAAGGAAAAGCCCCTGGCCCAGATGGCTTTCCCATTTACATTTTTGCCCACTTTTCAATGGTCTCCTAATCCCTAAACTTAATGAACTATTCACTTCATTCATTGCCAATGAGAAATCAGAAGGTACCTTTTCAGAAGCTATGCTAATTGTATTCCCTAAACCTAACAAAGATCCTGAGCTTGCTGAAAATTACAGCCCACTCTCCCAAATTAATACGGACTGCTAAATTTTCACCAAGATCCTAGCAAATTGACTTCTACCTTTGCACCAAATCTAATTAAAAGTGATCAGGTGCAGTATGTTAAGGGGCGATTAGCATCAGCTAATATAGGACTTTTATTTTATTTACCATCCAGAAATCCATGGATCCGTATGCGGCCAAAGCATTTGATAGGGTAGAGTGGAATTACATCTTTAATGCTTTAAAGTGGCATGAGCGTGATGATCCTTTCATATCCATGGTCAAAGTACTGTACTCTAATCCTAAATCAGCAGTTTTTATAAATGGACAAATGTCCTCATTCTTTCCTCTATACAGCGCTAAGCGTCAAGGGTGCCCCCTCTCTCCACTTCTCTTTATTCTTGCACTGGAGCCTTTGCTAGAACCCTTACAACAAGAAGATAATATAACAGGTATACACGTTAGTGGTATTCTGATTAAGGCTGCTGCTTATGCAGATGATATACAATTGTTTCTGAATACATCCAATACATGTTTAAAATATTTACTTGTGACCACAAAAGTGATGGGTGGAAGGTTTCGAATGAATCTGAACCACTGGCCGAAACATGTCTGGGGTTGCTTGTGTTTCCGTGCAGAGGGGACCTGGCCTAGCAGTTTGGGCTGGGCTTCTACCATTGGTGGCAGTACCAGACTGATTTGCATATGGCTGGACCCCTTTTGCAATGGCGCAGACGGGCTAAAAAACAGTGGTGTGGAAGGTTGCCCAGAGCAACGCCAGTGGTAAAGATTTATTCAAAACCTTCCACCCATCACTTTTGTGGTCACAGTTTGTCTCACTATGTGAGAGAGGGTATTCCCAGACGTGGGTCCCTTGCTCGCTGCGCCATGGGGAACCAAGCTGCACTTCACTGAGGAGGCCCAACAAGGCCGAAACATGTCTGGGGTTGCTTGTGTTTCCGTGCAGAGGGGACCTGGCCTAGCAGTTCAGGCTGGGCTGCTACCATTGGTGGCAGTACCAGACTGATTTGCATATGGCTGGACCCCTTTTGCAATGGCGCAGACGGGCTAAAAAATGGTGGTGTGGAAGGTTGCCCAGAGCAACGCCAGTGGTAAAGATTCATTCAAAACCTTCCACCCATCACTTTTGTGCTTAAAATGTTTACTTAACATTATTACACAATTTTCCCTTGCTTCAGGATATAAGCTCAATAGCGAAAAATCAGAAATCTTACCACTTAATTCGCACTGCACTAAATACCACACTGAACTCCTAAGTATGAAATGGAGCCCCTCAGGAATCGAATATCTGGGTATTCACATATCTTCCTCCACCAATGATATCATTAAACATAATACTGCAACTATTCTAGCTAGAGTTAAGAATCCTACTAATTCTTGGTCCCCTCTTTTTTTATCATGGTAGGGTAGGCTTGAAACGGTTAAAATTATGATCTCCTCAATTGTACTTTATTGTTTACATATGCTCCCAATCCATTTCCCCCGTCTTTCTTTAAATCACTGGACACCTGTATTCTTACATTTCTCTGGGGGGAAAAAAAGGAGAATGTATCCATGTAAACTCAAAAAGCCACGAGCTAATGGTGGGGTGGGCCTCCCAGATTTAAAAAAATATCATATGACATTTGTTTTACGACAAGTTCAATTGTGGTTTACTCCTACTAATTCCAATGTGCTGAACTGGCTTCTTTTGGAGAGAGCAATGGTTTCACCCCATACTCTGACTGATTGTTCCAATATCAAGAGAAACAATAAACTCTTTGCTAGTGTTAGCATTCATCTCTCTGCTAAATATCTTTGATCTTATTTATTTTCATCTATCACAAAAACATCCCAGTTTGCTTCACAATATATTTGGATGAACCCTTTAATAGAAAATAACAAAATAATTATTTGTTGGTACCCATGGCTCTCTTTGGGTATTAAATATGGTGAGAAACTGTTTACTCAAGGTGCTCCACTCACCTTGATTGAATTCCATCTGCTGATGTCTTATATGCAACAATATTTGAGTTTGGTTGATGCTATTATGGAAAACTATGATTTATTAATATGTAAAGCTAACGTCTCTTAGGTTGATAGAGCTCAACATATGTCAAGCTCAAATTTTACGGCTTCCATGTTTTATAAGATTCTTACATCAATGTCATCTAATGAAGATGCTTGGAAATGCCTAGCAGCATGAAAGCAAGACTTTTCCTTAATGGATACCCAATCAGTATGGCCGCCTCTACGGAAAAACATCTCTAAGACTATCACGCCAGCAAGCTTAGTTCAAACCTTGTACTTCTTCCATCACAGAGTCTTTATTACTCCTGTAATATTCTCTTTAAGGGACGAATTTAACATATGAAAATTGTTGGAGTTGCCTTCATACTCAACGATTCTTTAAACACATTATTTTTTAATGTGGGTATGTTTAAAGTGTTTATGACAATTTGCATTTTTAACATACAGCAATATTTCGGTCTTAGTTTTCTGTATCTTGGACGCTCATTTGTACAGCTATTGCTAGATATCTCTTGATTGTTATAGCAATTCAAAGCTATAACATCTAACTGGAAAGATCTTAAGCGCCTACACTTCAAGATATGGTGGAACTCTATATGTAATAACCATAGAATTGAAAATTGTTATGCAACATCTCCATTGTTACAGCTCAAATATGAATTGAAATGGCAGCCATTCTTAAACTTTCTAGAAAGTATAACGCCTAGTTAATTGATATGACTACACTTTTTATACATTGTTCAGCTTAGTAAATACATTCCCCTCCCTTCCTCTTGTTTATGTCTGTCCTGGCTGTCACCCGATCTGTCAAAGCTCATCAAACAGACTATACTATAACTATTAGTTTATTATAAACTGCGCCTTTGTGCATTAGACTACCTATGGTCTATACTACCATGTAAGGCTCTTATAGTGTGTAGCTCTATATTAGATATGTTCTGTGTTATTTCACTTGTATATTTTCACTTGTTCCATTATATGAATTGGATGTCTTACATGTTCATTGATCTCAATAAAATACTTAAACAAAAAAAAGAAGTATGTCATTATTATTTGCAGTAAGTAGTTTTTTAATCACTCTCTCGCCTCTTGTTTTCTTTCTTGAGCTGGTTGACTTTGGGAATTAAACACTTAGCAACTAGCTTATTTTGCGAGTGTTTAAAAGGCTCCATTGGCCACCATTTGTCAGCATTTCTCATATCCCTATGTGACATGCATGGAGTTATTCATCTGGAGTTGAGGGGCTTTGGTGAAAACATTAAAAGTGAGGTCCTTCCTTCCAAAGTATAGGCAGTGGGGATACCACAGTGGTGATACATTTGTTAGAAACGATTTTATCCTTGGGCCCAGGTGTGTCAGGGTCTTTTTAGGAGTTGTTTGTGGTTCAGAAGGGGTCTGGTGGCCATATGGTCCTTCTTTTCGGTTTGGAATGTATCAATATGGTGAGGCTTTTGCGGTGTACCAAAAGGTTAGCAAGTACATCTGTCATGTTGTCTAGGAATTAAGGGTTGAATGAAGGGTTGTGTGGATATGAAGAAAGTTCAGTTTGGATGTGTGCAAGATACAGCAGATTAGGAGGAGTGATTGGCAATCTTGGATGGTGTCATAGTTGTTTTTTAACCTCAATGGAAACTTGCATAGCAGTGGGACTCTGCCTCCTTTCTTACGGTTCTCTTGGCAAGTTTCAGACTCCAGGGAACGGTAAGTCCAGTTTCCATAAATAGAAAGTCCATTTTGCCTTTCCTGATCAGGCGAAATCTGCCTTTGGGATGTTTCGCTTTGATGAGGCGATTGAGGATAAGGCATCTAGTGCAAGTGCTTGAAGCTCACAAGTCTTTTAGAGTTTTCCCAAGTTGTGTTTGGCTCAGGCCAGATTGCTGTATTTTGTCTCTTCTGCGGGTTTGTTATGATATGATGTGGCAGTCATAACGTGCCTCTACTCAAGTGTTTCTAGGTGCGACAAGGCAAGGAGGGGGAAACAAGGGAGGATAAAATAACGATCTTACTAGGCCTTGTGGCATTCAGATCGCGCAAGTGCAGGGAAGAGGTAAGGGGAGAAGTTCCAGGGGGAGGGAGAAGTGCAGTTAACTCACAAGTGCAGCCAACGGGTGGCTCATAAGAGTTGTTCTCCTATCTGCTTGGAAGAAATGGTAGCCGTGGGGCACTGTTTTTTGATGAAAGTATAAATCTGTGGTGATGCGAGGGGTGTTGGGTTTCTGGGTATGTGTTTATAAGACCAATGTTGAATTCTGCCCGGGACCTGAAGTGGAGGCAAAGATGAGTGCTATTGAGGGTGGGTGATACGTCTCTCATTGTGGTCAGGCCTTTCCTGTGGTGCATTGATTGCTTCTGAAGGAGGGTCATTCTCTTCAGAGGGTGGAAGCATCTAACAAGATATCTTGAGGTGTTGGAAGTGAGTGTTCGTGTAGGTGGGTTGTTGGAATTGTAGTTGAGGTTTGTAGTCGATCAATGGGTTTGAGACCCAAATGACGAGACAGTGGTCCTGTTCGGGATTACAGAGCAGTGTGTTTAATAAGTGAGCACTGAAGGCAAGTGACAGCTATTGTTGGAGATATTGTACACATATGTATTGTGGCAGGAAGGCAACATGGCCTTATAAAGAGATAGCTTGTGTTTATACATGAGTGGGCAGTGGTTGCAACTGCTTAGAAACTGACTTAAAATGAGTGTACATAGGAGGATTGCAGTGTCAGGAAAGGGCTTCAACTTCTGCCAAGTACTCGGATGAAATGTGGTTCATGACTTCATAATCTAGTAAACAGGTGTCATCCATGATTCAACCATTATTCGAAAAGATTGCCATTGCTGAATAATCAATGTATCAGAAGGAAACTGTATCTCTCTCTGATCCAATGAGAATTTCGGAGTCGTCTATATCAATTCACATAAAAGTTACCCAGGAGTCACTCTGACTTACTCCTGTAGAGCAACCGTTGGATTCACAAAGATGTTTCCAGTGGTAACTGTGACTTATTCCTGATTTACTCCTAGAAAGAGGTTAAGCCAGAAATAAGCCCCTGTTACCACCGATTAGATTCTTTGTGAATGAAAAGGGTTCTCTTAGGGAGTTGTTTCTGTTAACCTCTTTGTGAAGCATCCCCAACGAGGTTGTGTTAAAGGAAATGCTCGGACTAATAGATTTAGGAGTGCAGCATTATCGCATGCCGTGTACTTACTGGTCCGTGCACTGCATCCAAACCATCTCCCCACACGTGTAACTGAAACTGTTCCACAAAGATGGCACATTATGTCTCATGGGTAATACAATGTAAAGCCACTGGTAGTTGTAGAGGAATAAAAGAGATCGACATTTTAACACACAGCCACGTTTGTACCATAATATTATTCCACAAAACTAACGACAACATAGTGTGCCAAGCATTTTCTATGACCAGTCGAACGCATTTGGATATAAACTCACCATCCACGCAGAAACCAATTTCATAACCACTGAATGGGTGCACAGTCGCAGGGAGGAACGCCAGGCATCTGTAATATCATTAATTAGAATTAACAGATGGCACTAGCTTTTGAAATGCCACCGAGACTATTCCAAAACTGGCAGATGCTGAGACCAGTAGTCGATGCCAATCCGTCTGGTACACCTCAACGCGACGAGGCCAGTGCACGCGAACAGAGCAGTCTAACGACGCACATACACATCAGTAATCCAGGCAGAACAACGCTTGCAAAAATGGCGGTCTGGACTCACTTTCACGCCCTCCACATGTAGAGACCCAACGGCTCGGATTAAGTCACCAAAGCATGGAGGGAGAGATGAAAGGCCTGAATGTATTTTGTATGACATCAGTGAAGTAGCTGTTACTGAATAAATAACCCATGCTACGGTCATTGAAAAGTGCATGGAGCATAAAGCAATCCCGTCCATTGCAATTCCATCATCCTGCATCTGTTTTAGAAAATACCAATTGCAGAACTGAAGAGGGAAGCACAGTGATAGCTTTCTTGTGTTACGGTAAATCGCGTTGTGCTACCAGCCGGGTTCTTTCCCCTTTGCTACGCGTTTCAAGGGCCACACCACCGCGGCTTGACCCCCAGGTTTAGTCCGATCATCTGCCCATTCCTTACAATTCAAAGGTACATGAAAAATAGAAAAGTGCTGTTCCATTGAGGAACAACACTTTTTCTTAGCAGCACCTTATTCTGTTATGGGAAGAATGTGATGGCCTGGCATCAAACCCTCGGCTTTTGCATGTGCCTGATTCTATGGTATAAAAGTCTGAGCAACCGTTGGTAATGCAGGGCATGGAACTGTGAAGGGATTCTCCTTGCTAAACCCTGGTTTTGCAAGTCAAATAAAAAGGAGTTAAAATATGGCACTGGTGATGTGCCATTAACATCTACTGCACACGTTTCCCTTTCATAATTAAGGCATTTCCAAACTGCAGCAGCACCTTTCTAATTTAGTGAAAACTTAAGGACACTTTTGTAAATCAGAAAAGTGTCAATATTTTAAGAAATGTTTGCATTGATACTGCTGCACACGCTGCACCCACAGCAATAGATTTGAGCAGTTTTTGCTCCTGGAAAGCATGACGGCTCTCCCCCAATCCCTTCATCCACCACAGAATGGTGGTGCTAGCCTGCTGCAGGGTGGAATGTTGGCATTCTGCACAACATTCCTCACAAGCTCAGAATCGGGGTCAGAGTGGGACCACTAATGCACTCATTCTGCATGTCAAGATCCATAGCCTCTGAAGAAGTTCTAACCCGAGCCCAATCGTTGGTTGGTCTCTTTCTGGCATACACTGAACTGCTTCTACAGTGTGCGGAAACTAATTGCAGGCCTGGGATGTCACCTCATCTGCAGGACGTTTCGTCGTCTGTCTCTGCAGAATTATGACGCATCATATACAGACGTATTGCAGAGAAATATAATTCCCACATTAGCATGCTAGTGCAATTGTCAAAAACTAGCTATACGTGGCCAATAATGTTTGTGCGAGCTGCGAGCCCTGCACAGAGAGAATTTAATGGTTTGAATGTGATCTTAGAAGTACTGAAGGTGCCTTGAGTCTTAGTATTTCCATGTGGTGAGATGCAGCCCTGTCATGGTTTTCACCAGGCTGATTAAATCTGTAACGCTCATAACAAGCCTAAGGGCCTCATTACACGGTAGGCGGTAGGGATTTAACGTTACCGGTAATGTTATACCGGTAACGTTAAATCCCCATGCCAATTACGACCCTTAGTGGCACCGCTAAGTACGGTGCCACTAATAGCGGCCAGTCCGCGTGCGCGCGACCCTCCATCCCGTAAATAACGCCATGCCGCTAATAGCACACCATCACAAGCCAAGCGGACATGCCAATAGCGGCATGGTAAAGCCCCCAAAACCCCTTTCCGCCATGGCGCTAATACCGGCATCGCGAACCATCCGTTAAGAGAACTGAGCAGTGCTCCCACCTACATGGGCTGGAGGACATGATTGCAGTGCAGCAGCAACAACAACAGGCAGTACAGAGGAGACGCAGGAGGAGAAGGATGAGGAGGAGGGCAAGACAGGCACAGCAAGCACGCACCACCACGGCACCTAGTCATACCACAGAGGCAGCCACCAATCCCCAGGATCAGAGCCAGTCCATTTAACCTAACCCCTGAGCAAATACACACCCTATACCGTCTGGACCGGGATACCATCACCAGCATTGTGGACATGATACATGATGACATTGTGAGCCTCATAGACATCAGAACTGCCACCCCCCCTCTACTGAAGGTGGTGACCGTGCTCCACTTCCTGGCCACAGGCATGTACCAGCATACAGTGGGGCACATGCATGGCATCTCACAACCAGTATTCTCACGCACGCTGAAACAGGTACTGAATGCCCTCCTGAGGCATGCACCTGAACACATATTCATGCCACGGACTGGCCAGGAGATTGCAAACACCAAAGTTGGCTTCTATTCACTGGCAGGCATCCCAAGTTGCATTGGGGCCATCGACTGTCCCATGTGGAATTGGTGGTCCCACATCACAGTAAAGTAGTCTACCGAAACAGGAAGCAATTCCACTCCATCAATGTCCAAATGGTATGTGACGCCAACAAGATAATCACACATTGTTGTGCCCGATTTCCTGGATCAACCCATGATTCCATGGTCCTGCGGAACTCAACCATCCCACGCTATATGGAGCTACAAGCCGGACAACGTTCGTGGCTACTTGGTGAGTAGCAGGGCAAGCACATGGCAGTGTGATTGGGGGAGGGAAAGATACATACTCCAACTGGGTGTGATTGGGGGGGAGAGATACATACTCCAACTGGGTGTGATTGGGGGGGAGATACATACTCCAACTGGGTGTGATTGGCGGGGGGAGAGATACATACTCAAAATGGGTGTAGCTTGTCGTCCGTAGGACAAATGCACATACAGATGTACGCCAGTGTCCATCTGGGAAGGCCGCAATGTACTTGAGATGAACCGATATGCAGGTATAAGCTACACAACATAGAGAACAATCCAGGTCTAGAAACATTAAACATCCATCCACATCCACATTGCACAACATTCAACACCACAAAATACACAAATCTCCTACATGCCGTCAAGATAGTCATACAGAATTAGCACAGCACAACAACAATAATGCAATGTGCCCTTGAATGCATGCAAAGGGATCACCCCTAGCCATAGCATTGAACCACGCACCTATAGCACCACCGAAGTGATGCCTCTCAGCATGGCAAAATCAATGTTGGAATGGCAGTACACTAGCAGTGTGGTACCGATTCTGCCTGGGCCCAGGGACACCTAAGACCTGGCCTCACCCAGGACATTTCAATTACTGTTGGAGGCATTAATGGGGCATGTTTACTTACAGGGTCGAGCTCACCTTTGCACATTACAGTCACACAGATCGTCTGCATGCATGCTGTTAATTGTGGACTTCTATCACAATGCAAAGTCAATTTGTGTGATATGAACAGGCCGCTCTTGAGGTGAACAGTAACAGGACCCCATTCGTCCCCCCATACAGGTGATGCCGGCTATCCCCTGAAGATGTGGCTCCTTACCCCTGTACGGAACCCACAGAACAGGCACAAAGAGGACTATAATTGTGCACATACCCGTACTCGCGTCGTGATCGAGCAGACTTTTGGCCTTTTGAAGACATGGTTTAGGTGCATTAGCAGGTCTGGAGGCACTCTCCTGTATGGCCATGAGAAGGTGGCCAAGATCACCATGGCATGTGTCATGCTGCACAATATGTGTATCAGACGGAATGTGCCACTGCCCCCTGACGTTGAAATAGAAGCATCTGATGAGGATGATGATGGTGATGAGGACGGAGGTGACGGGGATGCAGGTCATGCAAGAGGGGATGGCCAGGAGGGACGTGCTGTGAGACAGCATCTGATCAACCAAATATTCTGAGTAACATGGTTTCTTTCTGTAGGACGGATATGGGTAGTAATGCACTGGTGTCTGTTTTGAAGCGCCCAATGGACCCTGTCGCCAATAAAGTACACATACACACTGAAGAAGTCCAAGCCTGTGTATTGATCAAACACTAGTGTATTAAGGAATGTAAAGATGTATAAGTGCATGTCCCCAAACATCCCACCACCCTTCCCCCCTCCCCCCACAACAGTCCAAAAACACCCTTCCCCTCTCCCCCCACAACAGTCCCAAAACACCCTTCCCCCCTCCCCCCACAACAGTCCCAAAACACCCTTCCTCCCTCCCCCCACAACAGTCCCTTATGTGTCTGGCACAATGTGTTGTCCAGCTATACACGTGGAAGCTTGACCCTGCAGTCCCTATTCGCCATTGCTACCACCAGCAATAGGAGGCTGGCTAGACGTGCGTCTGGTGGTGCGTGTGGAGCGGCAGAGGGGTTTGTCTGCCTCGAACTGGCGGATGAGGATGTGGCTGTCTGTCCTGGTGGTGGTGGTGGGAACTGGCGGTCCATTGCGTCCACTATCCGCGTGAGGACCTCCCTAAATTGGACAATCTCCCCACACAGCCTGTTGGTACAGGCCTCCATCGCCTCCCTGGAGTGCCTGGCTGTCTCTGTAATCTCCCCCCTGAGACGGGCAGCCTCCTCCACATGCTGCCCAACCAGCACAGTTATGTCCTCTTGGCGCTGCCTGATGCTGGCCAGGTCAAGGGCACTGTGACGTTCTGGTGGTGTGGCTGCTGCGCCTTCTGATGCAACCAGGACAACTGGTGAAGCCACTGGTGGGCTACTGAACCCCCCCATGTCGTCCTCGCCAGGGACACTGGACCCAGGTGTCTGCTGTGGTGTTGCCTGAATGGCTCCAGGGGGGGTTGGGGTGTGCATTTCGATGTGGAAATCTGTCGGATCCTCCACATCTGGGAGTGGCGCTGTGGCTGCCGCCTCTCCTGTGGAACTTGTTACAGCTGAGGGTGGGCCCTCCGTGGCTGGGATCTGTGGTGGGGGGTTCACTTCAGGAGGTCAGGCAGTTGTTGCTGGTGTGGACAGTTGCATCTTGGCAGTGGTGCTCCACCGATGTTTGCCACTCTGCATGGGGACTCTTCTCCCTTTGCCCCTTGATGTCGTGGGGGGGTCCTCTGTGTCCTGTGGCCTTGATTTTTTTCTGGCAGGGTTGCCTGAGTTGTAGTGCCAGGATCTTCACTGTCTGTATGTGAGCCTGTCGGGCACAAAGAGGGGGATGGCATTGGTTACGATTCTATGTACTTAATGCAGTATACGTCAATCATGCAGTTGTGGGCATTTGGACTTCATTGGTAGGGATGCAGGTGATGTGTCTGTTGAGTGGCTCATCCATGCATGGTTGTATGTGGCACTTGTCTCTGGTGATGTGTGCATGTGTGTGTGTTTGGGTATGACACTGACATGGCCAGGGTTGTATGCATGTGTAGATGTTTGGGCATCCATGAGGTGATTCTGGGCTCACATTTGGGGGGACCTGAACATTCACAGTGCATACTTTCATGTTTACACTCACCTCCATCTGAAGTGGTTGCCACACCATGCTCCATTGTCCCGACTCCCTCTACTGATTCTACTCCAATCAGGTTGGCGCAGGTCTCTTCCCACTCCTTTAATTTTATTGGCGAATCAGATCCAGCTGTTGTGGCTATGTTGTGATTCGCAGACAGGATGCTGCTGACCCGAAGGCGGAGATCATCCCACCGCTATCTGCACTCACAGACATTGCAGGTGGTGGTGCCCACTGCACTCACTTTCAAGGCAACCTCTGCCCAGATTGCCTTCTTGCGGATAAGGGTCTCCCGACGCATTTCGCTCGCAAATACCACGTCGTCATTAGCAGCAAGGGTCTGTGTGAGCATTATTAGCTCCTCCGTGGTGAACTTCTCCTTGCGCTGGCGGTCGGTGGTTTTTCAATGTGGCTTTCCAATAGCAAACTACTCCAAACAGGTCCAGGGGGCAGAGGATGGCAATGGATTGTGTTTTTAAAGATGGCCGCCGTGCTCCTTCCCGTTCCTGTGCGATGACGCTAGTTCCGGTTCCGCTTTTTAACGGTGACCGCTAATTGCGGTGACCGCTGTTTGCATGTTGCGGGAGGTCGGAAGTGCTATCTGCGCTTTCATCAGTGCCGGTAAGGGTCTTTTTGGGGTCTTTAGCGGCATGGCGGTAGGGTCATTACCGGCATGGCGCTATGCTTGTGTCCGCGTACTCGTAATGGTACACTATTAGCAGCCTCTTGCAAGGGCGGACACGTTAATAGTGCCATGCCGGTAATTTGCGATTTTTACCACACAACGTGTAATGAAGCCCTAAGTGTTTTCTAATGCTCTTTAGCACCCTGGTGGGGTGTTCTAGCCAATCAGGTGGCTAGGAACGCAGACTTGAACTGCTGGTTGACAGCCCACGTTCCATGCTGCCTGATGGCCAGCTCCCCCTGCCGCCATCTTCCCATCACCCTCCCTCCCCCTTTTTTGACACCCCCCAGCCCATACTTACCTTATTTCGGTAGTGGCAGATGCCGCCGCCGCATCCGGTCCTTCCCCATGCATCCCACAGGCCGCCATGGAAAGGGAAGAGTGGCTCCATATGGAGCCCTGCTTCCCTTTCCGTGGGGGCCATCTTTTTAAAGGATTTTCCTTTGTTCAATGGGACACTCGTGGCGTCCCATTGAATGAAGGAAAATCCTTTTTTGAGCACCCCGGGTTACCGCTTTGGCAGCATGGGGTGCTAATGGACTTATGCCCCCATTCCAAGTTCTGGGATGGGGTTAACAGCCCAAAGCCCTCGGTAATAACCCTCACTTCGCTTGGGCCGTTAACTTGGGCTACTGGGCCGTTACCCCTGTTACAGCCCTTGCTATTTTTTTCTGAATTTAGTGTACATATATTTATTAGTTTCACCCTAAATG
Organism: Ambystoma mexicanum; assembly: GCF_040938575.1. NCBI lineage: Eukaryota > Metazoa > Chordata > Amphibia > Caudata > Ambystomatidae > Ambystoma > Ambystoma mexicanum. Next base: position 63,883,904 of record NC_090928.1, read on the forward strand.
GCCCAGGGTAATCGAGACATGGACCCCTTGCTCACTCTGCTAAGAGAGGCACAGCTTCACCACACTGATGAGGTCGAAACACATGTCTGGGGTTGCAATTGGTACACTTGTTCAGAAGAGAATTGCCTGACATTTCGGTGCTGGAATTCCCTTGTGGGTGGGACAAAGACCGATATGCAAATGGATATTACTCAACTGTGAAAGGTACAGTGAGCTAAAACGTGGTTGTAGAGCCTCATGAGTGGGTACCTTCCCATAGGACAGATTATTTGGCCATATTTGTTCTCTGTAGAGGGGCTCCCAGACCTTTTTGTATATCAATTTCAAGATTCACCCATAGTAGGCCATTTATTTTTCCAGCACAGGGATTCGTCCTCATGAACATTGCATCTAACTCTATATGCATACAGATATGTTATATTGGTATAAAAACAATTCGTACAAACCGACATTTAAAAGTAACTTTGAAAGTTGGTGTTATTGACCAATCTGGTGTACCACCAATTAATGTGTACAAGGTTACAATGTATGTAAATAAAAAACTTGAATTATACACAGAGATGATTTATTCCAACGAGTAGTGGAATGTTACAAGTTAGCTACCAAAGTAAAAATTAACAGGGTAATTCATAGAATCCAGCGCACAAGTAGCGCACGCGGCTGGCGCACAGCGTGCGCCTGCGATAGTCTGCGCCAGGCACGTGCGCTAAAACTGATTTCCGCGCACAGCGTATTCATGGATTTCATGCTCCCAAACCAGCCGTGGCGCAGAGAATCGCAGCGAGCCTGCAGCAGCGCCAGTAACGCCCCCAAGAACGCCCTCGCGCAAGGAAAAGCCATCAAAATCGCTAAATCATCGCTAAGGGCTGCGCTAACCCTGGACCACTTCACAGGGCAGGCAAACAAGGAAAGCAAAGCGGGCAATCTTCAAATCAGGAGTACGCGGGAAGTTCTACACGCGACTAGGCAGGGAACGTGAATTACAGGGGTACGCGGGAATTATCACACGCGAACAGCCAGGGAACGCGTATTACAGGGGTACGCGTGAAGTAGAACACGCGATAGGCCAGGGAACGTGTATTACAGGGGTACGCGTGAAGTAGAACACGCGATAGGCCAGGGAACGTGTATTACAGGGGTACGCGGGAATCATCACACGCGAACAGCCAGGGTGCGTGTATTACAGGGGTAGCGGGAAGTTCAACACGCGATTGGCCAGGGTACGTGTATTACAGGGGTACGCGTGAAGTAGAACACGCGATAGGCCAGGGGACGTGTATTACAGGGGTACGCGGGAATTATCACACGCGAACAGCCAGGGTGCGTGTATTACAGGGGTAGCGGGAAGTTCAACACGCGATTGGCCAGGGGAACGTGTATTACAGGGGTACGCGTGAAGTAGAACACGCGATAGGCCAGGGAACGTGTATCACAGGGGTACGCGGGAATTATCACACGCGAACAGCCAGGGTGCGTGTATTACAGGGGTAGCGGGAAGTTCAACACGCGATTGGCCAGGGTACGTGTATTACAGGGGTGCGTGGGAATTATCACACGCGAATAGGCTGGGTGGGCCCTCCCAGGTGTACCCTGTACACCCTCCACGGCCCCTGCAGGCAGCCCACAAAACAGGGGACTACCCTGCACACCTGATCATGTCCCCCTGCACCCCCATCCACCAGGGGCACCCTCCACCAGGCCCCCACCCATGTCTCCCACCACCCCCACCCCCCAGCAGTGCAGGGGCACCTGCCATCAGGCCCCCACCCATGTCTCCCACCACCCCCACCCCCCATCCACCAGGGGCACCCTCCACCAGGCCCCCACCCATGTCTCCCACCACCCCCACCCACCAGCACTGTGGGGCACGTGGCCAGCAGGCAGTCAGGCAGCAGCAGATGGCAGGTGGGAGCGTGCTCAGGGCTCTGGGGGACTGTAATTTGGCCTCCTGGCCAGGAGCGTGGTCTTTCGTGTTTGAACGCGTGGACAGCCTGATAGGGAGTGATTTTGCACGTGAAAACCCCACACTCAGCGAATCGCGCGAAAACCCGTCACCAGCATATGTGCGTCTATAGTTACCTGCACGTGCAGTGTCAAAGCGTGTGATTGGTGAAAATGGATCTACACTCAGGAGTGACAAAGCGTGTGATTGGTGAAAATGGATCTACACGCAGGAGTGACAAAGCGTGTGATTGGTGAAAAGTGAGCTACACGCAGGAGTGTCAAAGCGTGTGATTGGTGAAAAAGGATCCACACGCAGAAGTGACAAAGCGTGTGATTGGTGAACATGGGCCAAGCACGTACACGCCGTAAGTGACGCTGTACGTGTGGGCCTGTATATAAGGTAGTGTAGAACACCATTTCCTTGTACGTGCTTTTCGTGGAGAGCGAGTGGGTGAATTCTGTACTTCTTGTCGTTTCACACGCGATTTACTTCACGGCGTTTCCAGTTCGTACTCCCTGTTACCTCTGACAGCTTTTTCTCTTTTTCCTCTTGTACTGGTTTACCTGGGCCTGTTCCCTCAAACAGTGTCCCCTTCTACTGTTGTCCTGTCTCCTCAGACAGCGTACACATCTTCTTTTGGCGGGGGTTTTGCCACCAAACGCGCTCATTTTTCACGCTCTTTTACCTGGCAGACGGTGAGTCACGCACGTATCTAACTTCTGTGCTTGCCCCGTGTGTAGCCTACCCCTTCAGAGGTCATTCTAGGCTGCGTGTGACACGCATACGTTCATTGTGTTACTGGATGCCACAGCGTAGTGCAGAGTTTTCCATCAGCACACGTGGTCTAGGAGGGGTATTGTGCACGTTCCTTAACTTTTCTGGGGTGCCTGTGCGTTGCGTGACCCGTCATCTTTCCCCAGGGGTGTCATATAGCCTTGCCACTGCACTAGGGTACGAATACCATCTGGTACCCAACCCCTTTGACACCCAATTGCCCAGGACAATTGTGCACACCGACTCCCATACGCACAATAACATCAGTGCCATGGTTGGGAGGCGTGCAAGCCGTAAGGGTGGCAAAGGTGGCCGAGCCACACGTGGTGGCCGTGGAGGATCCACTAGGGGACGTGGTTGTGACTTGCAGGGTGCCCCTGTCCCCCCCAGTCTGGAGGACCAGTCAGGGACACCCATGCCCCCCCCCCAGTTGAGGGTCATGTGGCTGATACCAACCCTGATCAGCCCTTGTCGGACCAGCCCATTGTGGCAGCAGACCTGTCCGAGGGTGATCCCATCGCTGACATCCAGGTCAGCAGGTCCACTGCACGTGCACCGGTGCACATTGGTGTCATCAGGGCACGCGCATCTATGCCAGATAGGTCATCTGCTGGCCCCCGTAGCCAGGGTGTGGCTCCAGCCACCCCACCTCTCATACACCCTGCCAAGACTGTGTCGGTCCTAGTTCATGCACCTCAGATCAGGCCTGACCCCATCCCACTACCCCCAATGCCTGCACCTACTCCCATGCTGAGTGTGCAATCCCACACACCCAGTACTGAGTCCACCACGGCTCCTGCCCCTAGTGTCCACAGCGGCGTAGGACACTCTGGATCCCCACCCCCTTCCAAGCGCAAGAGGAAGAGTGCACGTCCGGCACAGGCTGATTCCCCAGGCACGGCTGCACAGTCCGGCCCATCAAGGAAGCCAAGCTTCACAGACGCCGAACTGAATGCACTTGTTCAGTATGTGTCAGATCATGATAGGGAAATGGTCATCGTTGCAGGGTCCAAGACCACACATGCCAGACGCCAGGCACACTGGCAGACCATTGCTGACAGAATAAGTGCCCTTGGAGTAGTGAGGCGCACAGCTAGTGATTGCCAGAAGCGCTGGAATGACCTTAAGCGCAGGGCAAAGGATAAGCTGGCCTCAAGTCATGCCGCAACCTTGGTGACTGGAGGTGGGTCCCCAGCACAGGAAATAGAACTCACACCACACGAGTCCGTAGCTGGATCCTACGTCACCGAGGGACAACTCCAAGGTGTGGGAGATCTCCCTGATTACGAGGCATCATCCGGTGAGTGCACATGCATGTGTGTATTATCCATGTGCATGGTGTGTGTGTGAAGCATTCATGTTGGGTGCCTGTCAAGGGGGTGTGTGGCAGAGTTGATAGTGGCACCCATGTGCCTCATCCAGTATGTTCAGTGCAACACCATCTGCCCACAGCACTATCCCAACTGGCAACAGTGCACATATGGCCCTACACCATGGAAGTTGCCCTTGAATTGTCATTTTGTCACTACATTGTTGCTCATACTCCCCTGTCTATTCATCTGATGTCTTACATACCATTCCTATACTTTCCCCCAGCCAATCAAGTTTCATCTTCACATGCCTGACATGCAATGATACCACATGCTAATGCGTCCTCTGTATATAAATGCCAACCAACATGCTGTCATACTGTGGATGTTGCCTTGACATCCACCTCCTACCTGTGTGCTTTGGTACCGTCTGGTTTCGAGCCCCATTCCCTCACACTCCATGCTGCTGTTCATGGTCTATCTTCCCTGACTTCTACAGTTCAGACCATCGTGCCCTACTCACGACACCTGCTTGCTAACAGTCAAATGAGGGCACCCTGCCCTCCAATGCGACCCACCCTATTGCTGACAAGTGCATCTGAGCCTACTCAAAGCCAACTCTCACTGACATCTGCTCATACATGCCTTTGCCTGTCCCATAGACCCTTCACATGGTCCCTGTCCTCTCTCCTTGCTCCTCTTCCACCATCAATGGTGGGACCCGTTGGGGTGTACTCCTGGCCTCCTTCCAATCCTCAGAGGCCACAATTGATGTGCATGGTAATGGGAGCATCTCAGTCCAAGGCCCTTAGGCCAACCTCATTCTCCTTGAGAAATGCTAGCCACATCTCATCAACTTCCTTTCCTCTCCTGCTGTCCCCCCTCCTCTCTCCTCATCAATCCTGCACTGCCTCCCTGCACCCTCCCATGATCCTTCTCCGCCTCCCACTCCAACTCCTACACATGCTGCACCTCTGATCTCTAGCACTCCCCGTAAGTCCTCCAAGGCTGTCAACCTCCTCCACAATTACACTCCTTTCACTGCGGCTGCATCAGGCATTCCTCCGATATCTGTCACTTACATGAGGTTATGCACCTTGACATCCTTGGTCTCATGGAAACATGTCTGACGGCCAGCTCTGTCTGCATCCTTCACACACTCCTACCTGATGTTCAGGAGACCCTCTCCTTGGCCCGCCACTACTGTGCAGGGGGGGTGTGCCCTTGGCTTCCCTGAGGGTATTCCTGCCACTGTCACTCCTACTTAGACCTACTCCACTCTGGAATGGCTTGTGTGACGTCTCTCTCTACCACACCTTGACATTCACAAACTGTGCGTACTGTGTCTGGGAAAACTGGTCAAATGTACTACTTCCTTTCTGAGTGTCCTCACCTCTCCTCCTCACTCATGTCCCCAGACACAGAAATCCTCTTCCTTGTTGCTGTACGCATCCACCTGCATGCTTGTTGACCCCCCCACGTGACCTTTCTGTGACCTCAGCAACTCCCTCTCACCCTCTAGACTCCCGTCTGTCCCTACTCATTCTGCAGGGCACACTCTTGATGCTCTGATCTCATCTGACTTTCCCCTCTCCGTCCATCTCTGTACTCCTCTCTCCTGGAGTGATCACATTCTCCTCTCCTCCCAGCTCACCCTCACCACCCCACAGGCAAAGCCACCCTCACCACTGTCACACACCTTCTTGGTATTCCAACCCATGAAGTGTGTGTCAGTCGAGGCTCATGCTGCCAAAATCTCCCCCCCATCCAGCTCCCCCTTAGGCTCACTCCCATCCTGACAGGGCCCACTCCATGCTCCACTCTATGTCAGGTACACTGGATGTCTTTGCCACGGTCATGACCACCTGTCTGAAGCCCCATGCCAATGCAGAGTCCTGGCATGACTCGGATCTTGTGAACCCAGACCACAGGTGCCGGGTGGCAGAGAGGGAATGTCCTGCATCATGCTCATCCTCTGGCAAACTGGCCTGCCACATGCTCCAAAGGCAATAGCGCCTCACCCTTTTCACCAAGATGAGATCCCCAATCCAAGGGCACATATCTGCGGCATGTGACAACTCTGCAGGACACATAGAAATCTGCAAGGACCTTGCCGAGCCAGATGCAGTGTGTACCTCCCCTGTCCCCTCCGAGCCCACAGCACTGCATGATTGTCTCTGTACCCCTATAGGCCACCCCCCCCCAGCACTTGTCTGCGCCTAACACCATCTGCCCTTGATGTTAAGTCCTACTTACCTTGTACAGCACTTCCAGCCGCCACTTCCCCTTGCACTTCATTGTGCCACCCACCCCTGCACTTGCGTGACATGAATGACACCAGCACCAGTAGGATTGTTGACTGGCATCCCCTACTGCCCCACCACCCCTCAGTGCTCTGCTGTACCTTCATACATTTCTGGACCGGTGCTTCACGAATGCTATATGATTCCTTTACAGGTGATGGGGAGGTGGAATCTCATTGTTTACTGCATTTTGTTGATGTAGACAAGGCACTGTGCATCGTGGCCAATTTGGACTAGCAGATCCATGTACAACATGTTAACTTATTGATGTGATGATGCAATGTCAGGACCAGAGTGGTAGAAATCCAAAAAAGTTGCCCTCCTCTCCCTCTTCAGTTGGTGGCTATGTCACATGCCATGTGTGTGATGGCATGTGCCTTTGACATGGCAATCACCGGCCAATGTGTGATGGCAGTGCTAGGCAGCATGGTGAGCAGGCGTTGCTCTCCAATCTGTACATTGTATGCCCTGAGCCTCCCCTACAGACCCAGTGATGGTGAATGCATAGGAGGTCTCCCAGTCATGTGGGACATGTGTCGTAGAACTACTGCCTCTGTTGTTCATCAGCCCTTGTTGCATGCCATGGTGCTAATGCCTGTTTCCATTTTTCTCTTTCATGTCTTTGCAGGGGACGAAGCACTTGTTGATGCTGGGGATGTGGTGGTTGAGCCGTCCCAGGAGGGCAACCCGGGCCGACCTTCCACAAGTGAGGGACGTGGTGTGTTTGTGGGTGAAAACCCACAAGTGCTGCAGGTCGTGCTGTCGAGGGGTGTCTCTGGGGGTTCCTCCCCCGAGCAGTATTCAGGTGTAGACTCGGAGGATGACACCTATGTGCAGTCGCAGGTGAGTGTTCTTGGGAGAGAATCTCCTCTGTCCGACCCACCTGCAGCCGGGCCATTGCCCTCAATGGGGATGTCAGTGTCGGCAGCTCAGCCTCCGGTGGTTACGGATGCAGGGCCACACCACACAATCTCTGATCCTGTTCCTGGGGCTGCAGATCAGAGAGGGAATGCAGTCCTGCAGCCTGAGGCCTTGCCGGCACAGCAAGGCGCAGTCCGCCTTGCCCCAGGCAGGTGTGGTGCCCGTCAACGTGGTGGCCGTATGCCACCTGGCAATACCGCTTGGGAGCAATCCATCTACGGTATGGCCAACCAACAGGCAGCATCATCCGAGATGATTGCACAGGCCATGGATAGGGTGGCCACTTCCATTGTCCCCCCAGAAAGGCTGATGGAGCGACTGGAGCAGGCTACAGAGTCCATCTGCCAGGCACACAGGGAGGATATGTTGGCGTCCAACAAGGACAGGCGGGCGGCACTGGCGACTCTGCGGGAATCACTTTCCATGGAGTCCCAGCGCCACAGGGAAGGCCTGAGGGAAGAATTCCATCACCTCAGGTCGACCCTGTTAGAGCTTGAGGCTTCATCCCATAGAAGGACAGAGGAGCAGCTGGAGCGTCTGACATGGACGCTCTCGGCCGAGATGCAGGCAACTCGTGCGGAGGTCAGGTCATCCCGGAAGTTACTGCATGGGGACCTCTGCATGATTATAACCCAGAACCAGAACTACCAGACCCGCCTGCTTGCAGCCATGGAGGAGCAAACTCGTGCTTTGCGTGGGCTGCCTACCATTGTCACACCATCTTCTGAGGCAGCTCCCCCACCTCCTGAGTCAGCTGCAGGGTCTGGCCAGAGCGATAGCGACTCATCTCCCACAACAGAGTAGCCGTGTGGGCCACGAGCCTATGGGGTGTTTTAGTTTCCCATGATCCACACAGGTGGATTGTGGCGTGCATCCTGTCCTCGGACCTCATAGGTGCCCCCCCCCCCCGCCGGCCCTTTCATGGCCATTTTTTCTCAATTTTCTTTTTTCTTTTCCAAGAGTGTTGCCTTGTGTGGGTACCTGGGCATACACTGTATTGTGGCTGGGCACATGCAGGCTTGTCCTGAGTTTGGTTTCGATGCTTGGGTAGCAGACATCCACACCCCTCCTGCTTCCGTTTCCATGGGCTTGCAAAGGGTGTGCCCAAGTGACAGCAAATTACACGGTGACATTGGACTCCCATGAGCTGTTGGCCAGTCCATAGTCAATACTGTGTAGACATTCATAGTGTACATTGTTGTTGCACCTAACTATGCATGATGGTTTGATATGTGCCTCTACTTACATATGTTGCTCATGTTTTGCAGGTATTTCACACAGTTCTTCACACGGGCATACTCTCTGGAGTCAGACTACATGTCGGTAGATGTGCACTGACACTTTTGCGTGGCGCCATCACTGTACATCTGGACGGTGAGGACATACCAGCAGAATCAGGTAATGAGACTACCATTGATTACATGCATTGTGTCTTGTTTGGGTGGGCTTCAGGGTGGGTTGGTGTGTAATTTGATTGAAATTACTCTTACACAGGTGTGTAGTAGTGGCTCCAGCGCGGTTAGCTGTTCAAGTGCGGCTATGTTCCATTTGGGGCACTGCTATTTGTGACACCGGTGTCATGTTGTGATGGCCAGTTTGTTTGCTCTCACATACCATGACATGGTGTCCTCAGTGGCGGGACTGTGAAGGGAATGGGTGACACGGCAATGTTGTCATGTAGTGAATCGCCTGTGGCAATGCATATTTGATTGATGGAGTTGTGTCTTTTCGTTGTGATGCATTGCTGGTGTATGTGTAGGTAGGGGTGCACACATAGTGACACTTCCATGTTAACAATCTCAGGCTGATGTGTATCTGACAGTTTATTGTCAAGTAATTTTGTGACATTGTCAGGTAGTGTCATCATTGATTGTCAGATGGTATGTGCCAGAGCAGTGTGCACTAGCCAGCACTGTGATTCCTAGGTGAAGAAGTTGGCCACCAGTTGCGTACGGGCTGCCACCCCCCGTGCCCTTTCCCCTCCCATGCGCAGCGGGCGTGCATGTGGTTGTGGATGTGGGGGCACCACCATGTCCACGGGCAGGCCCCGGCGTGTTGCAACGTTGTGCAGGACACATGCTGCCACTATGATCCTGCACACTATTCGGGGAGCATATAACAGCTGCCCGCCAGAACGGTCAAGGGAGCGAAAGCGTGACTTCAGCACTCCGAATGTGTGCTCCACTATGCCCCGTGTTGCAATGTGGGCTGTGTTGTACCTTACCTGGGGTGGCGTGGTGGGGTTCCGGATTGGGGTCATCATGTGGGGGCTGATAGGGTAGGCACTGTCCCCTGCGGAGGTGGTGATGGGTATCATTAGTGGTGTTGTGTCATGACCCAGTATCTGACATGCATGCATGTGCAGTGGCATTCATGCTCACCAAGCAGCCATGTATCTCCATGCTGGCCAGCCTCTAGGTCCCGGCATAGTGTAGACATTCTGTAGATGAAGCTGTCGTGGGTGGACCCGGGATAGTTGGCATATACTGATGTGATTATTCCCTTGGCATTGCATACAACTTGCACGTTGATGGAATGCCAGTGCTTGCGGTTTCTATAGATGTGCTCTGTTGCCCTGGGTGGACGTAGAGCCACATGTGTGCAGTCAATTGCACCAAGCACTTTGGGGAATTGAGCCACACCATAGAATTCCTGGATGCACGTCCGCCTTTCTGCATGAGTCCTGGGGAGATATATGTGCCTGCGGACTGATGGCCGTGCAGTGATGATGTTCAAGACCTGGTGTAGGCAGCGTGACTGCGTGGCCTGTGACACACCACCCACTATGGCACTTGTCCGCTGAAAGGATCCAGTGGCCAAGAAGTGCAGTACATTCAGGACCTTCTGCAGGGGGCTGAGTGCTTGGGAGCACAGGGTGGGTGATGTGAGGTCATCCTCCCACTCACTGACCAGGTCCAGTATGATGTGTGCTGGAAACCTGTACCTCCCATACACCTGGTCATCAGGCATCCCGAATAGGCTGGTTCTGGGTGTGAATATTCTGGCCCTGACTCTCCTCCTCCTCCTCCTTTGGTAGCCCACTGCCACTGCTGCTAGGAACGGTATGTTCATCCTGGCATCTGGCTTGTTTATTGATAAGTGCGCAAATTAATGCCTTGCGCGTGTTCTAGGCGAGCGTGTGACCCTCGCACCCCTGGAATCTAGTTCCCACTCCAATAGCGTGTGGAAATTCCCACGCAGCAGGCATACAGGTGCGCTGACGTACTTGCGTGTGTAAGTGCCCCCGCACCCCTGAAATACACATACATAGGCCAATGGCGTGTACGCGCACTTTTGGCCAATTACACGCGATGTAATACACGTAAATTGGCCAATCGCGTGTACGCGCACTTTTGGCCAATTACACGCGATGTAATACACGTACATTGGCCAATCGCGTGTACGCGCACTTTTGGCCAATTACACGCGATGACACTCTGACGTGCAGTATTTCCACGTGTGCTCCGTCATCACGTGCTGAGTGGGGAACGCCCGTGCGGATCACGTCAGACGCGCTTACGCGGTGAGGGACTCTGGTCCAATAGAATCGCGTATGCGTGCTGACACACTTACGCGCTAAGGCCCTTTCCTCGGATTTCACACTGACGTGCAGGAATTTCACGTGCCAAATCACTCCGTATCAAGCTGGCCACCCGAAAACACACGGAACACCACGCTCTTGCCCAGAAGGCCGAGTTACTGCCCCCCCAGTGCCCTGAGCAGCCTCCCACGTGCTATCTGCTGCTGCCTGCCTGCCTGCTGCCACCGTGCCCTGCCATTTGGTGCCTGCACATCAGCCATCTGCAGGGGTCCAGTTGCTGTGTCCACCCCTGCTGGAACTGAAGACTCCCAACTGGGATTACATCGCTCCACAGCCCAGCCCCAGGACCCAGTTGCCCACCCACACCTGCCTCTGGGGTTGCCATGTCGGGCACTTCAACATCTGGCACCAGTGGCAACCCCAGGCCAGAGGGGCAGAGGGGCACCAGCTTCACTGCCACCGAAGTTGGTGTCCTGGTGGAGCATGTCCTGGGGCAGTATGATGCCCTCTTTGGATCGTCCCGCGCCAGCAAGGAAGGACGGGAGAGGATCTGGGCCGACTGTGTGGTTGCCATCAACGCGGAGGGGGTGGCAACCCGCAACGTCCAGAAGATCAAGAAGCGCTGGGAGGACTTGAGGTCCAGGACCCTTGTGAAGGCCCGGCGCCTCGTGGAGGGGGGCCGGGGCTGCATGAGTTCCATCCAGAAGAGGGTCCTGGAACGCGTACGCTCAGCGCTCCACGCCCAGGTCCTTGAGAGGGAGGCCCGTCTGGAGTTGAGCGGTAAGTGTGCAAGCATTACTGTGTGAGACAGGGCATGTTGCGGTGTGCTGGTTCTATGATACTTGCCTGTATGTGTGCCATGGGCCATGTATGCATGTATGTGTGCAGGGACATCATGGTAATGCATGTGCGACCAGTGATGTGTGACCCACATGGTTGTTGCATGTGTTGAAATGTGGCATGGGGAGCCCTATGCAGATTTAGGACATGAGAGCATGCCAGTCTCTGTACCTGGACATGGATGGGGTGAAGGATGGGTGCTGATGCCAGGTACATATATGGTAGCCATGTCTGTGTGCCTGACCTGCGTGTCTGTGACTTGTGCATGCCATGGATGCATGACACATGTGTGTGACAATGCACAGATTCTGTGACGCACCCAACTAACCCTTGTTTCGCCTGTGTTCGTTGTGTTTGGGGCCAGATGGATGTGACTGAGGTGAAGTGTGTGCATGTGATATGCATGAGCCATGATGCATGTGAGTTACATATCATTGAATGTTTCAAGAGTCAATTGGACATGCATGGAAATGTGCATGGCATGCACCATGCCTGTTACTGTGTGTGTTTTGCCTGGACTGACCCATGTGTTGTGGAGGGACATGATGGAAGTGTACTTTGACAGGGGTGCTCATCTGCTATTGCTTCCTGTCTAGGGGACCATTTTACAGTAGCCTGATGCTTGTGTCCTTTGTCTCCCTCTACGCAGCGGCTAGTGAAGAAGAGGGCGGAGACGGCGCTGTGGAGCAAGGCGGCGGGGATGCCCCCACGGCTGCAGCGGAAGGGGTGGGTGAGCCCCCACAGGGGCCTGCTACGGCGGGAGACGGTGAGGAGCCATCCAGGTTGGTGGTTTGCACAGAGGAGGAGGAGGCCGACACTGGTGCACACATGGGGCCTGGTGGGAGCATCCCTGCTGGTGCAAGTGGTGCAGTCCAGGGCCAGGGGCAGGAGGCAGCACAGGTCACCGTGGAGGTGCCTGTGCATGTCGCTGTCCCTGACCCTGTGAGTGCACCACCATGCACCAGCAGGGATGCCCCGTCCCAGGCCCGTCCGCAGGTAGTGGGGATGTCCATGTCAACTGACTCCCCTCCACCTGCGGCCGTGGGAACCCCTGGCCGCGTGGAGCAGGTCCTGATTGGGGTCGCGATGCGCACGGCTGTGATTCGTGATGACGTGCGTGCTTCCCGGGAGGAGCACGCACGTCATCACGAAGTGCACCGTGCCGACGTGGCCCAATTGGGATCGGCCATGTTCGGGGGGTTCCTGCATGTGTTGGCCAATCTGACGGCCCTCTCCTCCTCTGTGCAGGCTATCCACCGGTCGTTCTCCTTGCCGTCTTCCGGCCCAGATGCCACCATGGCCCCCTGTGGACCTGCCCCGACCAATGCAGCCAGCTCGGTGGGGATCCCATCCCTGCCACAGTTGGGAGTCGGAGGTCCAGCAGGGGTGGACGACACAGCAAGTGGACCCCAGCAGATGGAAGATGTGCCGGCATCATCGGGCAGGGCACGTGCACGACGGCGTCGGTGGTTACCATCAGCCTGGATGCCGTCGTGCTGGCAGAGGCAGTGGCGTCGGAGGCAGCAGCGGGCTCGACGTGGGAGGCATCATGGCTCAGGGCCATCAAGATCAGAGGGGCAGGCATCGGCCGGAGGGCAGGGCAACCCTGGCATGGCGGTGTGTTCCGTGTGGGAGGAGTTTGGCCAGCGGATAGGTGCGGAGCGGCAGCGGGCGGAAGAGGAGCGGCTCGCCATGGCCAGGGCGGAGATCTCCATGCGTCGGGCATTGAGGCGGGCTGAGTGCCTCGAGGAGGCTCGCAGGGATTTTGGTGAGCACATGGGGTTGTCCCTGCGAGACCTCGGGGCCAGGACAGAGTCCCGCCTCCAGGACATTGACATGGAGTTCGAGGATGCACTGGCCAGCATCACCAAGTGAGCCGCAGGACTAGCCCGCTGCCTTTGTATATAGTTTTTTAGTTAGTTAGTGCTAGGTTTCCTTTATTTATTTTTATTATTTTGGACCGCTCGGACAATGGCCACTTTTTTGTACATATTTATTTTATTAGTTAGTATTAGGTTTCATTTGTGCTGTTGGGCTCATGGACCCTGGAACATTCCTGTATATATTGTTATATTTTGGGAGATACATTTTTTAATTTCTTTATTGTTTACACCATGACGTAATGGTTTTTCTTTGATTTCCTACTACATGGTTTTGCTTTGGACAAATTATATTGATTTTTTAATCCTTTGTTTTTTGGTTTATCATTTTTGTTCTCGGACATGGACCTTTTATTTACTTTGCCACATAGTTGTATGTTTTATTGGTTTACTTGATTTGTGTTTTTAATACATTTTTATATTATCTTACACTTGTGTTATTTTCTCTTTGGTTTCTTACATGTCATGATATGGGTTTTGACATTCACTTGCACCCATTGTGTATGTGTGTGTGACGGACATGTGTTCTTTTGCATACTTGCCTTTGGGGTTGTGTCATGTGATTGCATTCACTATGTGGGTGCATGCAATCCTTGCCTGGGTGTTTGTGCTGGGTATGCTGGCCATTACTGCCATGATTGTGTATCGTCAGTACCTGGGGCCAGGGGGACATGGGTGGGGGCCTGCTGGCAGGTTCCCCACAGTGCTGGGGGTGGGGGTGGTGGGAGACATGGGTTGGACATGGGTGGGGGCCTGCTGGCAGGTTCCCCACAGTGCTGGGGGTGGGGGTGGTGGGAGACATGGGTTGGACATGGGTGGGGGCCTGCTGGCAGGTTCCCCACAGTGCTGGGGGTGGGGGTGGTGGGAGACATGGGTGGGGGCCTGGTGGAGGGTGTCCCTGGTGGATGGGGGGTGGGGGTGGTGGGAGACATGGGTTGGACATGGGTGGGGGCCTGCTGGCAGGTTCCCCACAGTGCTGGGGGTGGGGGTGGTGGGAGACATGGGTGGGGGCCTGGTGGAGGGTGTCCCTGGTGGATGGGGGGTGGGGGTGGTGGGAGACATGGGTTGGACATGGGTGGGGGCCTGCTGGCAGGTTCCCCACAGTGCTGGGGGTGGGGGTGGTGGGAGACATGGGTGGGGGCCTGGTGGAGGGTGTCCCTGGTGGATGGGGGGTGGGGGTGGTGGGAGACATGGGTAGGGGCCTGGTGGAGGGTGTCCCTGGTGGATGGGGGGTGGGGGTGGTGGGAGACATGGGTGGGGGCCTGGTGGAGGGTGTCCCTGGTGGATGGGGGGTGGGGGTGGTGGGAGACATGGGTGGGGGCCTGGTGGAGGGTGCCCCTGGGGGGTGGGGGGTGGGGGTGGTGGGAGACATGGGTGGGGGCCTGGTGGAGGGTGTCCCTGGTGGATGGGGGGTGGGGGTGGTGGGAGACATGGGTTGGACATGGGTGGGGGCCTGCTGGCAGGTTCCCCACAGTGCTGGGGGTGGTGGGAGACATGGGTGGGGGCCTGGTGGAGGGTGTCCCTGGTGGATGGGGGGTGGGGGTGGTGGGAGACATGGGTGGGGGCCTGGTGGAGGGTGTCCCTGGTGGATGGGGGGTGGGGGTGGTGGGAGACATGGGTTGGACATGGGTGGGGGCCTGCTGGCAGGTTCCCCACAGTGCTGGGGGTGGTGGGAGACATGGGTGGGGGCCTGGTGGAGGGTGTCCCTGGTGGATGGGGGGTGGGGGTGGTGGGAGACATGGGTGGGGGCCTGGTGGAGGGTGTCCCTGGTGGATGGGGGGTGGGGGTGGTGGGAGACATGAGCAGGTGTGCAGGGTAGTTCCCTGTGGTGTGTGCTGCCTGCAGGGGCCGTGGAGGGTGTACAGGTAATGCCTGGGAGCACACAGCCAATTCGCGTGTGGAACTTCCCACGCACCCCTGAATTCCACGTACCCGGCCATATCGCGTGTGGGACTTCCCGCGCAACCCTGCAATCCACGTACCCTGACTAATCGCGTGTGGAACTTCCCGCGCACCCCTGAAATCCACGTACCCGGCCATATCGCGTGTGGAACTTCCCGCGCACCCCTGCAATCCACGTACCCTGACTAATCGCGTGTGGAACTTCCCGCGCACCCCTGAAATCCACGTACCCGGCCATATTGCGTGTGAAACTTCCCGCGCACCCCTGAAATCCACGTACCCTGCCATATCGCGTGTGGAACTTCCCGCGCAACCCTGCAATCCACGTACCCTGACTAATCGCGTGTGGAACTTCCCGCGCACCCCTGAAATCCACGTACCCGTCCATATCGCGTGTGGAACTTCCCGCGCACCCCTGAAATCCACGTACCCTGCCATATCGCGTGTGGAACTTCCCGCGCACCCCTGAAATCCACGTACCCGGCCATATCGTGTGTGGAACTTCCCGCGCACCCCTGAAATCCACGTACCCGGCCATATCGCGTGTGGGACTTCCCGCGCACCCCTGAAATCCATGTACCCTGCCATATCGCGTGTGGAACTTCCCGCGCACCCCTGAAATCCACGTACCCTGACTAATCGCGTGTGGAACTTCCCGCGCACCCCTGCAATCCACGTACCCGGCCATATCGCGTGTGGAACTTCCCGCGCACCCCTGAAATCCACGTACCCGGCCATATCGCGTGTGGGACTTCCCGCGCACCCCTGAAATCCACGTACCCGGCCATGTCGCGTGTGGGACTTCCCGCGCACCCCTGCAATCCACGTACCCGGCCATATCGCGTGTGGAACTTCCCGCGCACCCCTGCAATCCACGTACCCGGCCATATCGCGTGTGGAACTTCCCGCGCACCCCTGAAATCCACGTACCCGGCCATATCGCGTGTGGGACTTCCCGCGCACCCCTGAAATCCACGTACCCGGCCATATCGCGTGTGGAATTTTCCGCGCACCCCTGAAATCCACGTACCCGGCCATATCGCGTGTGGGACTTCCCGCGCACCCCTGAAATCCACGTACCCGGCCATATCGCGTGTGGAACTTCCCGCGCACCCCTGAAATCCACGTACCCGGCCATATCGCGTGTGGGACTTCCCGCGCACCCCTGAAATCCACGTACCCTGCCATATCGCGTGTGGAACTTCCCGCGCACCCCTGAAATCCACGTACCCTGACTAATCCCGTGTGGAACTTCCCACGCACCCCTGCAATCCACGTACCCGGCCATATCGCGTGTGGAACTTCCCGCGCACCCCTGAAATCCACGTACCCGGCCATATCGCGTGTGGGACTTCCCGCGCACCCCTGAAATCCACGTACCCTGACTAATCGCGTGTGGAACTTCCCGCGCACCCCTGCAATCCACGTACCCGGCCATATCGCGTGTGGAACTTCCCGCGCACCCCTGAAATCCACGTACCCGGCCATATCGCGTGTGGAACTTCCCGCGCACCCCTGAAATCCACATACCCGGCCATATCGCGTGTGGGACTTCCCGCGCACCCCTGAAATCCACGTACCCGGCCATATCGCGTGTGGAACTTCCCGCGCACCCCTGAAATCCACGTACCCGGCCATATCGCGGGTGGAACTTCCCGCGCACCCCTGCAATCCACGTACCCTGACTAATCGCGTGTGGAACTTCCCGCGCACCCCTGAAATCCACGTACCCGGCCATATCGCGTGTGCAACTTCCCGCGCACCCCTGCAATCCACGTACCCTGACTAATCGCGTGTGGAACTTCCCGCGCACCCCTGAAATCCACGTACCCGGCCATATCGCGTGTGCAACTTCCCGCGCACCCCTGCAATCCACGTACCCTGACTAATCGCGTGTGGAACTTCCCGCGCACCCCTGTAATCCACGTACCCGGCCATATCGCGTGTGCAACTTCCCGCGCACCCCGGTATGCACGCACACGTTTATTTTTTCTCTCAGCGCGTGTCTGTGTTTGTGGGTACCCCTTTGTACGTCATTTGTCCTGGAGGGCCACAGTATTGGACATTGATCATGTCTGTATATAGGTGCTATTTGTTGGCGCACCTTTTAGCGCACATTTCTTGCAGGCGCAGAGACGCTACCGCCTGCTTTCTTGTGGCGGTCGTGTTTGTGCCTGTTTGTGCCTGTGCGCTGCTTTGAGCGTGCGCTTTTTTGCCCTATTCTATTCCATGAATACGTGTTGTATGCGAGCGTGTGGGCGTTCCGCGCACTTGCCTCCTATACTTTCCCCGTGCCGCCCACATTCTTCCCCATTCCGAGTGTTGTGCCCCATTTTATTCCCCATTCCGAGTGTCCCGCCCTGTGTTCCGCCTACTTTAGAGCTGTGCGCTGCGCTCGGAGTGATAGCGCAGTGGCCGTGGCGCACGACGTTGGTTGACCTGTGCGCCGGCCTGCGCCGCGCGCTTTTTCAGCGCACGTCCTCTGCTTTTCTTGCGCATGGACTTCCATGAATCGACGTGCGCTGGTTTCCCTGCGCTTTTCGCTAATTTTCGGCGCAGCGCACGTATTGGCCCCTCTGCGCCGGGATTTTCGGCGCAAATTTATTCCATGAATCGGCCTGGAAATGTTTGGAATGTTTGAGCAAGTTTGCTCAATATTGCCGAGAGTACTTCGAACAGCTATGCCTCCACTCTGAGGTTTCCCTACTCTATATTGACATATTAGCCTGTGTCACTTTATATAAACTAAAAAGCAACTTTGATGCTGATTAGGTTTCCTGAACCCCAAGACATCGAACTGCCTCAGTGCCCTGAAACTACACAGACCACACAATCTGCACATCTGTGTTTGAAACCCATAGTTGCACTTCTGTTGCTGTGCCCCATTCCATTGCACCCCTCTGTGTCAATATCCCTGCATTTGCTCGTGTGCCCGAAGATCACCTGCACCTTCCTTGCCTGTCCATGGTTGCTGTCTTTTCTTTGGGCGCCTTCCAGCTGTGGTATATTTATATTGTGTTGTGAAAACTGATACTACATCTGCATGTTTGGATACCATTACACTGCTGGCATCCTCTGGAATACACCACCTGCCTGAGGGCAGTTCCTGGACCTCCTTTCTCCCACATCTCCATATCATTGAGAATACACCAAGACCCCGAAGACTATCTCTTCACCTTGCTGATGGACACGTTTCCACCATGCATCTTGACCAGGCAATGGGAAGCCATCTACATCCAAGTCTACTGGGTGGATATGCACCTTATCAGTCTATATAACCCAAGAAGGAGTGGAACGACTTGACGAGAGGTACAGAGTGCAAAGGCCAATCACCACAATATGCTTTTGAGGATTCAGGAAGAGGAGGATCTCAAAGTCATACACCTGGGTGGCCATAGTGCAGTACCTGTAGCCAGTAAGAGGTCCATTGCCAATTCAATTTTTACAATGTATGTCAGTCAATATCCATGTGTATGCTTTGAATGGCCATTCAAAATGAGGGTACTGATGCTGACAACTTGGTCCAACTTCCAGGTAGTGTGTACCTCACAGCAGTAGAAGGTGATCTGGAGGAGGGCAATGAGGAGGAAGATCCTGGACTCATTGATTAGCCATTCACAACTTCGTGACTGCCTTCCCTATCCTGAGCCTCCAGTCACCATAATACAGGGCACCCTCTATCTCAGCCTCCTGAAGGTGGACCAGTAAGTACTGGTGAGGGACTTGAATGCACTGTCAATAGAGAAGATGACACAACATTTGGAATCCTGACTTTAAGGCCTAAATGGTCCACAGCAGACTGCAGATGAGAGTTAAACACCTCATTAAGACCAGGTCACCAATGCTCCAACCTCCACCATGCAAGAGGTTGCTATGGATTAGCGAGAAGAAACAGGAAGATATCACCAGACTTATAAAGACCACCAATAGAAAACATGCAAATGAGTTCATACGTTGGCACACAGAAATTGTTAGTTACAATTTTTTCAATGTCATTAGGAAATTGGTCAGTCAGATCAAATGTGTTTCTAAGAGGTTGCCATGACGCTGGGCTGGTACATTATTAGATGCTCTCAGAACCAATGATGGGGAAGCACACCGATCTAATGATACTACAACTTTGTTTATCAATGGAAAAAGAAGAGAGACACTGTCCGAGGGTAAGGGACCAAGGAAATAAGGCACCTCCAAGAAGTAGAGTGAGCAGAGACAGGGCAGACCAGGAGCTGTAAAAACAAAACATTGACAGTGTGCCAACACCCTTGAACATTACATAATTTCCATCTGGCTGCCTGTTCCGCCTGCATAAATTACAGTGATACGTTCTGTGGTAAATTGGCCGAACTCTCCATCCTAACCTACGGGGGCCAGCTTGTCATAAGAGATGGGGTTGGTCCGGCCTCTTCCCAATGTGCCTCCGGGAGGTTGGCTTAGGTGGTATACAATAGACCTGCTACTTCCTGGGAGATGCGATAATCCTACCGAGAGTGCCTGGACAAGGAATGGAATATGGAAAAACTATAAGTCCCACAATACCTGTGATATCTTTGGTCAAAAATTGAAATCTGGGCCTATCGTCACATCCTTGAATTACTGGGAAGAAAATGCATACTGATCCACTAAAGAGCCTTGCCCAGGTTTGGGCGCTATATGTCCCAGAAATCCTAAATCCATGATGCCTCCCAAACACCTCAAGAGGGAGAATGTACAAAATACCACCATAGTGAGCCTCAGCAGTATTTGTAGACCTTTTAGCGGTCTCAGGTGAAGCTTACATCTTAGATAGTGAGAGTATAGAGACTCACCTACATAGGGCATTGCCAGGCCTGGGGAGACGGCAAGCCCAGGAAGACATGGGACTGCACAATGGCTTAGTCCACTGTGTTAGAAAACCCAAGATGGCAATGGCGACCACGCTTTAACTGTTCTGACAACCTGATTGGGTGCAATTAAGACTCTCAGGTAATCAGCCAATACTATTAAGAGTGTGATGAATGTGGATTCACACACAGTGCTCTTTAAAGTGTTCCCCATTTTTCCACAGGAGGATTTGTGCCATGAACTTTTACTATTTACTTTCAATAATTAATTGACAGAACAATAAAGCTAATTGTTATATTAATCCATGTGAAAACACAAACTAAAGTGTAATTGGTTTCGAATTTCAAAACATTCTTAAGTTAATTATTTCATTATTCAGAAAGTGAAAACGAAGTTGTGTTCATTTGACAATATTCTTGTTTGTAAATGTTTTCATGTGGGACAATTTCTTTGACAAAAGGTAACTTAAAGCAGGAACAATTTTAGACATATTCCATTTAAGTCCTAATTGCAAAGAAGAGCCCAGAAAATGGTATGCCATTAAACTAAACGTAACATTAGACATTGTATGTAACATGTGTTTTACTTCACTGCAACAATTAGTTTTACTAACAATAAAAATAAAAAAGGATGTTACTACAGTTGAACATATTTTTGTATGTTGTAAATTATAAAATAGTGATTGTTGACGTCAACTGTGTAAAGGTTTTCAAAACCAGTCAACACGTTTTTCATTACATCGCTTTCATTGTTAACTTTCATTGTAAAAGCATGTATGGTTGTATAATACTCAATAATTTTACTAAATACTCTTTTTAAAAACAGGCCATAATTTAATCAGTTATATATTTTCAAATTTGAAAAATACATTTAAAATATGTAGTAAATTCTGTATGTGTTCATTTTGTTGACGTCATCGTGTCTCAATCGCATTTTGTTTATAATGGGGGCCGTTTCAGCACTGCGAGTTTCTCAACGGCTGCAGCCTACATGCGAGTGATATTCTGACATCAAACTAGGTAAGAAATAATTAATTTAAACCCCTTATAAGCCACAGTTGATGGCCTTTTCTATTAAACAGGAATATTATCCACAGAGTTCTTATAACTCATATTTTCTAGGTTGCACTATAGAAAACTGCCCAGCCTAAGACAGCGTGATTTGTATTAACTGTCTGCTGATCTCCGCAATATATTCAGGTGAGAATTTGTTTGCCTCTAGAATCCATGAACTTTAGGACAGTAAGATTTATATGAGTTAAACTATACTGCTCTGGGACTATATTGATGATTAGTACACAGCAAAGGT
The DNA here is from genome assembly GCF_040938575.1 of Ambystoma mexicanum. Classification (NCBI taxonomy): domain Eukaryota; kingdom Metazoa; phylum Chordata; class Amphibia; order Caudata; family Ambystomatidae; genus Ambystoma; species Ambystoma mexicanum. The sequence goes on from NC_090928.1 coordinate 63,905,449, forward strand.
GATGTGGTGCACTCCCAGCCAATGGGGAGGCTCAGAACACAGGGGTTACCAGACGGTAATCCACCGCCCAGAGACTCCTCAGTCCTGGCGGCCGCCATCTCCCCTTGCCGGGGAATGAGGTAAGTTTACCCACCTCCCACCCCATCCACAGAATTCCCTCCCGCCCTCCAACACCACTTACCTTTTTTCCTGTCCATTTCGGAAATGGACACGTGGGAACACTTGTGTCCCCAGTGCGTCCGCTCTCGACGTGCAACAGGCCATCATGAAAAGAAAGAAAGGACTACACATAGTCCCTTCGTTCCTTTCCATGGCAGCCCATTTTATTGTTTACTTTTTTTTAATGGCTGCCACGGACAAAGATAATGGCAAAATCCTGCTTGTCATTGGTAAAATATGGATGCTGTCTAGTTTGAGAGGTGAAAATGTACTGTTTGCTCTTCAGGTGAGATATGCCTTAGACTCTAATTTATCATGGATCTGGGCCAGCCACAGATTGACAGCACTGATTGTTTGTGTTGCCAGTACCCCACTTTTGATTCCCCATCGATAGTGACATGTGATAAGCAAAATCTTAAGAGGAGATCTTTGCTCCATGTGCTAAAGCATCTATGAAGTCGAATTCTGAGGGCATCCTGGAATACAAAAATAAATTTATGGCAGAGAAGTGGTGAAAGAACAAAAAGGAGGATTTTTTCTTCCCAAAAGGCTCTTCACAGAGGGAGGGTTTTATGATTATTTAGGACTGGCATGTAATCTATGATACATTTAAGAACGTCCTCTAGAAGTTACAATGTGGTATATATTTCTCTTTGTAACCTCGATGTATACCTAATAAAAATATATTGAAAATAATGTATCCACAAATTGCATTTATTGCAATACTCATTATATTCAAAATGTTCCTAAATTGACTATCAATACAAAGGGTTTGTCATACGTCAAATGCAATCTGCTAAGCAACTTTAGGTACTTTTGTCTTTTTTATTGTACCTAATTTCTTTATATCTGGAGGTGGTAAGTGTGGTAAGTTAACAATACTTTTCAACTAACAATTTGTTCACAATGTACCCACAAATTTGTTATATCGTAATACATATTTTATAGGAAGTTTTCCAAATATTACTATCATTATGAAGAGTTTAATAATAATTCAGATGTATTAGTCTTATCAAACAGGTTAAAACATACTAGAAGGATTGCAGACATATAAACATGAAACAGGTTTTGTTTTTAAAATAAAAAAGTACTCTTACTTCACCATAGGTTTTTTAAAGAGCACAGTTGATGACTTATGCTATATTCCCACATTTTGCTGTTGTCAGGATGGCCTCTGAGATCAATAAACAAGCCTGACTCAAATATAGAGTGCCCAAGGTTATCTTTGTGATTGTATACAGGCTGAGCCAAAATAATAAATGGGGTGGATAAAAGACAACTTAAGCATCTCTCCTTGAGTCAGTTCCCCCTTAAAAGGATTTTTATTGCTGTTTCACTTGGAGATGCCCTCAATCCTTGATAACGTCCTACCCTATGGAGTACATAAATGGCAGGGAATCTAGCCAGTTCCAGCCGGGTACCTACTGATGAAGCCATTGTTAAAAGGGTAGTCGCCTTCCTGGGTCTGCCAATCTGGAAAGAGGGAGGTCCTGGCAGTATCAGATTGTGATTGGTTGGCTGACAGGCTGAACCCTAGGGTCCCCTACATGTAATGAGTGCCTTTGAGCCTCATCTCAACCTGCCATCCTCAACACATGCTACCAGTTTGTGTCTCCACCCACTGTGGGCTCCTATGTTTGAGATCAGGGACTCAGCCCCAACACAGTTTGTACCTTCTCGGTGTACATCCACTGATGCCTTCCACCTCCCCAGTGTAACCATTTTGAAACTTCCCCCGCCTAAAACAAATATCTCTTCCACCTACTTCCACCCCCCTTATGTCACATACCTCCTTTCTGCTGTCCTGCATCCTCCCATGTTAAGCGTGCCACATCCTCTTTAAATTCTCCAACCTCTTCCATCAACTTGCTTATCTTCAACAATCTCCCTGATTCTGCCATTCCCTTTTAACAAGGTATTAGCATAATTGACCTAAAAACATTTGACCTAAAACATTTGATCAAATTTCTTTGACCTTTTTTCAATCAAATTTAATTAAACATATATATATGGGGTGGGTAAGGGTATAGATTAGGTTGAGGGGAAGTTCAGGTCCCCTAGGGATATGCTCAACGAGCAAGGATTATAAGAGGCAGTGCATCCATCTTGTTCATTACTAGTCTGTATGGTCTTTCCCTGGCTGCCTGCTGCCTCCAGCTCGCACTGCCTGTATTCCTATGGAATGTTCTCTCCCCTGAAGCAGTGTTTGGCCTTATTCTGTTTTCTTCGGGTTGATGTGCTGTGGTAAATTTCCTGGAAGAATGAGCGCTGTTGTAATACCTGTTCCCCCTTTTGTTGTTAAGATGGAAAGAGGGTGCACTTCCTCCCCTCTTGGGGTTAAGGGTTGAAGGATTTCATAGGCTAAATTTCCCAGCATGTAAAATGCTTTTGCTTGGGTTGGCCAACTCCCCCCTAGTGCTCTCCTGTCAGTCGAATGATGAGTACACTTTCCAAGTCTATTCCAGGGTTTCCATCAAGAAAACAGGTGGATTATGTAGATGTGGTCCTCTCCATATGATTCTATAACTTACTGAAGCAGAGAAGAGAAACCAATATGTAATTATCAATGAGTTCCTTCCTCATGTAACAAACAGAAATACTAAACATATCTCGAGACATGAATCATAGCACATATAGACATGGACAAACAATGAAAACATATAAAAATCCCTCATATCCTAAAGATATTATCATACCGATTCCCTCCAATATCAGTGCAACATTTAAAAATTCTTCTAAAAGCTATGTGGGCAACTCATATTAACCCTCCTTATCCATATATTCATTAAATGGTGCCCACATTTTCTGATATAATTCTTCTTTGCCCTGCTTCCCATACATGACTTTTTCATAGTCACAACAAATTTGAAGGTCATTCATCCAGTTTTCAATTAGTGGTTTCTTCCCAGTTTTCAAAACTCTTAAGATTTGTTTCTGTGCTATGACCAAAGCTCTGACGATCCACCTCCAGTGACCCAGACTAATTCATATCTAGAATCTGAACAGTATGGGTAGACTTTCTAATGTTGTTTATGTTCATTATTCTGTTTATTCCTTCTAACACGTCAGTCCAGAAGTCTTCGGCCCTTGAGGGATAGCACAACTTGTGCAACAAAGTCCTGATTTCCTTACTACATCCCGAACAGCAATCACTACCTGGTAGACCAAATATGGGTCAAATACCAGTGTCCTAACACGTTATGTCTCATAAAACGTAAGATAAGATTTAGTTTCATCTTAAAGATTCTTCCTGCTATTGTCTCCCACTGTTGTATTGCTATATCATAGCCCAATTTAGCTGACCATTTCTGTCTGAATCCATCCCATTGATGAGCAAATGTGTCTTTTATAGGCATGAGTTTACATTTTTTTAGATATCATCTAAGGGAGTGTATCAAACATTTTACACATCATTGGCCTACCTATTAGTGGGGCAAATATCGTTTCAAACCACTGCAGTAACAGTACTTGGAGTGTGGTGTATCTTATCAGTCGCCAACTTCCCAAGTGATATTTGTCACATAACCTATCAAAAGCTAGTATTTAATCATCTTCAATATTATCTCCTATCCTCATGACACCTTCGATAATCCAGGCTTCTATAATATAACATTGTTCATTTGAAGTGCTGTATTGTACCAGAGCGATGCATTTTTATGAAGCTGAATATGATGTCAATTTTCTTCTGGCCATGTAACTATTGCACTTCGAGTAGCTGTTATCGCATGTAATTTTTGAACCATTCAAGGCAATTGGCCCATTTAATATATGATATCCAGTGCTAATGAGGATATCATTTGTGATTCTATATCAGCATAGATCAGGAGCGATGTCATACTTCGCATAAAACAGTTTACTTCTTTTTGTAGTAAAATCCCTTATGATGTATTCAAAAGTCAGGATAAACAAAACTTTCTTTTTTAACATAACAAAATAATATAAAGGGAGGAGTTTTGCAGCCTAGTTTTTTCCCCATAAAAAATTCTGAAAGACTTTATCCTTCCAATCATTGCCTTAGTAAATGGTAATGGAATAGATTGGATACATCTAATGGAGGCTATTTGAGCAAAGTTGAGGTTCTCATTGAGGACCTTTGTGGTAAACTCATTACTACACTTTCATTATTGACTGGTATCTAGTAGTAATAGGTTTTCAGGAGACACAAGTGATCCACAGACACTTTTTGGGGAGAAGGGTCATTTTGATAGCATTTATTATTTAAGTGAAGTATTTTTTTCATTTCCTGGCATCATTTTCCATTGTTTCTAATAAATTGGTTATATGTGTTTAAACATTTCTTTCAGATCTCATACCAGGTATACACCTAAATATTGTACATATTGCTCTGACCACATACAGTCCCAAGTCTTAAAGTCTCCCATGCGACGGTTTGAGAGTGGGAGTATTTCAGTCTTAGACCAGTTGATTTTGTGTCCAGATAAGCTACCTACATCCTCTAATATGCCTGTTAGTATTCACTAGGCTTGGGCAAAAGAATCACCATATCCTCAGCACATGACAAAACCTTATACTCCTTCATCCATATTGTTATTCTTTTAATCTGCCCTCCTTTTTCATAAAAGTGAAAATGTGTGGGGTTGTTTGTGGCATGGCAAAGCATTTTTCCTTGTACAATTCCACACTGTTTCACCAATCTGCACCAAATGGTGCATATTCACCTATTCTTACCCTGCGAACAACACTGGCTGCATGACATTTGGACACCCCACCCCCTTCCATTCATTAAAGCAAAAGTAAAAAGTGTTTGTGGGTTTGTGGCTTGGTGAAGTGGTTTTCCTTATACAATTCCACACCTTTTCTGGAATCTGCACCAAATTTCGCATAGTTAACTGTTAGGACCCTTCGGCGGACAATACAGTCTACATGGCATTTGGACAGCCCACGCTGTTCCCTGGATTTCAGCAAAAGTCAAAATGCGTGTGTTGTTTTGAGGCTTGGTAAAGCATTGTTACTTACACAGTTCCACACCCTTGCACCAATCTGCACCACAGTTTGCATAGTCACCTGTTAGGACCCTCTGGACATTACTGGCTAATAACATTTGGACACCCTACCATTTTCCCCGATTTCAGCACCTACACACGAGACGTTGCCTAAAATTGGCAAATCATCAATTTGGTTGCAAATGGACTAGCCTTGACACAAGGAGCAAAACTCGAGATTCCAAAGGGACCTCTAAAACAATGTTTGAAGGCACTAGAATGCACAGCTTCTAAGATATTTGCACCGTGATGCACTGCAACAAACTGCACCATGGCAGGGTGAGGTGACAGGTGGGGAGAGAGCAGAGCAGGGCCCAGTATGCAGCAGCACACTAACTGTTGCCTTCCCCCAACATATTCTACAGTGTATGTCAGCCATCCACACATGCCCATTCTAATTGTGGTTTACTTCAGGGTGCAAAGCACATCAAGTGATAAGCGAATCGGAACAGCGACCCACGGGATCATTGATTTTCAACTATTGATGAGGGTGTTATCGTCTCGGGAGGATAGCTCAGGGGCAGCATGCACTCCTTGGAAGCAAGATGATACAGAGCACAGAGCAACACAGGTTCGATCCTCGGGTCCGCGCTTAGAAACTTCTGGGTATTAAGCGCATTATAAATAACCTATCATATCATATCATGTCTGTCTACAGAACCCATTTGGAGAACTGGTACTTTTTCCTAGTGTTAAATAAAAAATGAGAGAGATGGGAGCCCTTTCTAGTAACCTGATTCAAATTGAAACTATAGGACATTACACAATTAGCCTATACCTTCTCTGTCACCCTTTATGCAAACACTGTATCATTCTGTCATGATGCCTACCCCCGGGGACCCAGACCAAGTCCAGCAACCCCTGAAGCAGGCATCAAGTTATTCTAAGCAAGCCCAACAACACCTGCTAGGCGCTATTTGGGTGCAGTCCTGGCGCCTATGGCGCCAGGCTCATATGGAGAGTCAGTCCTGGCTCCATAGGCGTCAGGCTCATAGATTAAAACTTACCTGATGCAGACCATGCTGCAAACTCACCTGATGCAGACCATGCTGCAAAAGAGGCTTGGAAGGGACTACTTTACCTAGGGACTATTTTTTTACTCGGGTGGGGCTGGGGATGAATACTTACCTGGGACTTCTTTGGAGGCTATTTAAACCACACCCGAAGAGCAGCACACGCTTCGCGTTGTTCTGCATCCAGCAGCGTAACACTCACCGTGCCTGCAAGTCTGCATCCAGTCTTCTGCCACGCCCACCTCGAGTCTGGAGCTCCTAGAAAAAGGGAGAAAGAAGGAGAAAAGGTTAGAACAAGAGCAATACCTTTGATCCTTGCCTGAATTCCCGATCCATCGCGCCTTCGAGCTGGAAGAAACAAGTTATTTTATGCACGTCGCCTCGCCTGCTGCAGCGCCGCACTGGACTCACCGGCCTTCACAGCATCTTCACATTTCACTACATCCTTCTGCATGTTCCCGCCGCACTCCGGCACCTAAGGGGAAGACAAGAACAGCAAGGTGAGCCAAGGGAATACACAGAGGCAATATTAGTTACCCCCCATAGACTTACCTGATTTTACCACCGGGGGTACTATTCCTCTTCACAGGTCGGCGCAGCTTCCACTGCATCCTCGCCGAACCCCGGCCCCTAAGGGGAAACAAAAGGACAGCAAGGTGAAACAAAGGGACAAACAAGGGGAAACCTCCTCACCACAATAGACTTACCTGATTTTACCGCCGGAGGCATTATTCCCCGGGACTTCATACCTTCTCTCAGTGCCTGAATAAGGGAGAAAGCAACTGGTTACATATGGACATTATTTTATCGAACTGTGTTGGATAATACAAATCCTTACCTGAATATTACCGGTTGACACGAGGAACTCTTCGCTAGGGTCAAGCTGCAACCTGCAAGGAATCGGACAGAGTGAAAGTCAGACATTTGAACTCTTACGAACTACATACTTACGGCTTCTTGCCGGGACTCTCAGAGTCAATATTGTTCTGGAACTCACCAATTCCTTTGAACCAGTGAAGCAACTGGTTATATACGCGCCCCTGCGCTCAATGCAGGATGGAGAGCTCATCTTTCCAAAAAATCAGGTGAGACTCTAAGAGGGGACATCAAAGGTGATCAGTGGGGAGATCAGCGGGAATGGGGGGGGGTTAACGCTCAACTCCACGGGTGGTTAATTCCCTTTCTCCATTTGCAGAAGAATATTCCTACGGGCCAAGCAAACAAAGCTAGGTGGGCCAGTCCAGTCTTTCATCTCGGCACTAAGCGTCACATTGATGGAGACCGCAGCTGTCCAGTTCAGATCGACGCCCCTGTGGGAGCCAGGTGAGCGTAACAGAACGCGAAGCCTACCCACAAATTCCCACCCGGGCGTTATGGATACCTCAGAAACTGACCAATTGGCCCAATTAATAGGGGAACTGAGGGCCGAAGTGCATTCCGCCCGTCAAGAAACCAATGCTCTTAGGAGAGAACTGATTTTGTCAAAGGAGCAAACTGATGACCTTGCTAGGCAACTACTGCAAAGCCAAGCTGGACAAGCACCCCTACCAGGTCCCCGGGGAAATCCAGCTCCTGTGTCATCGAGTAACCCTGTGAAAATAAACCTACCAGGAAATATTCCATTAGCTCCGCCCGAACACTTTTCCGGAGATTCCAAAAGGTTCGCCGTGTTTATGAACCAATGCCGCTTGCACTTTTTATGCAGACCTGGAGCCTTCCCAAACGATCAAGCCAAGGTAGCCTTCGTATTGTCATATCTCAGTGGCAGTGCAGCTGATTGGTCAATTCCACTAGTTACTCAGGATGACCCAATTCTTCGGGATTTTCAGGGCTTTCAAATGAGCATGGAAAGACTATTTGCCCGGCACTCCCAAGGACAGGCCCTGGATAACGAACCTTTGTCCCTACGACAGGGTAACTAGGACCTTCTATCCTACATCGCAACCTTTAATAGGTTGATAGTGGAAACTGGATGGCCTGAGGCAAAACGAATCACGTTATTTCATCGAGGGCTTCGAGGAGAACTCAAGGATGTCTTGGCTCAAGTCGTCAACCCACCTCAAGACTGCGCTGAATATATAGACTTAGTGGTCCAGTTAGATCACATACTTCAGAACAGAAAGGCTGATCGAGCCAAGTTTGAGAATCGGGTGTGGGTCAAAACCCACACTAACCCCAAAGGAGCAGATGCTTCAGAACCCATGCAAATCGGAGGGGTTAAAAGACCCTTAACCCAGAAGGAAAGGGAAAGGAGACGACAAATGTAATTGTGTCTATATTGTGGAACTTCTGGGCATTTTCTACGGGACTGCCCTGTAAAACCACCCAAGATGGTGGTAGGGGCTGCTGATAAAAGCTATATGGAGTCAGACTCGGAAAACGACCACGCCCGACAAGCATAGAGGTCCGCTTGCCGAGCTTGAAGAAGGATACTCAGACCTCGCATTTCATCATACCAATGGTCCTCGTAGATCCAAGGCAGCCATCACGTATGCACGCAGTGAGGGCATACATTGATAGCGGGGCCATAGGAAACTATGTGGACTACGAATTGGCTTCCAGGATGAACCTACCTCTCTGCCGAAAAACCACCTCAGATGTCATCACCACAGTTGATGGAACTGAAATTTCCTCTGGGCCTGTAACTCATTCCACCGCAGAGATGACACTATTGGGTCAGGATGGGCATCGAGAGACTATTGTGTTTGATCTAATGAAAGCCCCACAGTTCCAAATAATACTGGGGATACCTTGGTTGGAAACATATAATCCTTGTATTGATTGTCGAGAGAAGAGGATAACCTTCCCGGATTGTGCACAAACCTGTTACCCAAAGAAAAATCTGAACTCAGGCCTGTCCACAGTAACCAGATCAGTCGTGCAACTACCTCCAGAATACCAAGAATTCCAGGATGTCTTCCAAAAAGAACAGGCAAACACCTTACCACCTCACAGATCGTACGATTGTCAAATCGATCTCATACCCGGTGCACAACCCCCTTGTAGCAGGATCTACGCCCTTACGGAACCTGGGAACCTTCACCTACGACAATACTTAGACCACTACCTTGCTAATGGCTTCATTCGCCCATCCAAGTCCCCTGCATCTTCAGCTTTGTTCTTCATGCCCAAAAAGGAAGGTGACCTCAGAACGTGCATAGACTACTACACATTGAACCAGATAACTGTTAAGAACCAATACCCATTGCCTCTGATCCCTGAACTACTAGACCAAGTGAAGGACGCTTGCATATACACTAAGTTGGATATCCAGGGGGCATACCATCTGGTACGTGTAAAAGAGGGTGACGAATGGAAGACTGCTTTTCGCACTAAATATGGGTTATTCGAATACCAGTTGATGCCTTTCGGTTGTGCAATGCACCAGCAGCCTTCCAATACTTCATGAACAATGTCCTTCGTGAACTCATTGACGTTTGTGTTGTCGTATATATTGATGATATTCTAGTATACTCCTCTTCAGAATCCGACCATGTGAAGCACGTCCGAGCAGTCCTTGAGAAATTGCGCCAGCACAAACTATATGCAAAACTGGAAAAATGCGTTTTTCATGCCACAGAAGTTGAATTCCTTGGGTTTATCCTGACCCCAAAAGGAGTCCGAATGGACTCACGAAAGGTAGACAAAATTCTTAAGTGGCCATCACCAAGTTCAATTAAAGGAGTACAAAGCATGCTCGGCTTTGCCAATTTCTACCGAAGATTCATCACGGATTTTTCACATGTTGTACATCCCATAACAGCACTCTTGCGAAAAAATAAACGCTTTATGTGGACTGAAGAAGCTGAAAATGCCTTCCAAGGGCTGAAAGCGAAATTCACGTCTGCACCTGTATTAAAGCACCCGCGCCCTGAACTTCCATACATAGTGGAAACTGATGCATCCAGTCTAGCCATGGAAGCTGCCCTGTCTCAAAAGGACCCTGAAACTGGCCAGCTTCACCCAGTAGCATTTTGGTCCAGAAAGTTCTGGGCACCCGAGTTAAACTATGCGGTTACCGACAAGGAGTTATTAGCCATTAAATCCGCCTTCAAGGCTTTGCGGCACTATCTTCTCGGTGCCAGGCATACCGTTACTGTGATCACCGATCACCGGAACTTACAGTATTTAAAGACCGCCAAGGCTCAATCGTCACGCCAACTCCGATGGGCATTGTTCTTTGCCGAGTTCGATTTTGTGATAACCTATCGACCAGGTTGTAAGAATTGTAAAGTAGACGCCTTATCCCGAATAGGGATGGGAGAGGCAGAAGTGAAACCAGAACCAGTACCTATAATTTCCAAACAAAGGATTCTTGGCATGACTACTCTACAGACTCTAGAGGACATTCAAGTAAAGGTCCAGCAACTCTTTTATCCTACAGCCCTGCAGGACTGGGTAAAGAAAGGCCCGGACAACTCTGTGACCAATGACCTGCCTTATTACCAAGGGTGGCTATTTCTGCCACACAAGGAACTACAAAAGCTAGTCATTTCCCGTTATCATGATACTCTAATGGAGGGGCACCAAGCTATTGCAAAAACTGAAGCTAAAATTAAGAGACAATTCTGGTGGCCCACCTGGCTGAAGGATATTAAATCATTTGTGATGTCTTGTGGCATTTGCGCCCAAAACAAAAGTCAAAAGAAAAAACCAGCTGGACTTTTACAACCTTTAGACATTCCGCCTACACCATGGCACACCTTATCGTTAGACTTTTTTACTGATCTACCCCCATGCAATGGATTTAACACCATTCTAGTTATTGTGGATCTTTTTTCCAAGATGGCCTACTTTATTCCTTTGAAGGGATTACCTTCAGCTTCAATCCTGGCCAAGGAGTTCCTCGAAAACATTGTTCGCATACACGGATTTCCGTCCGTATTGGTCTCTGACCGGGGCAGTCAATTCATTTCACATTTTTGGAAAAATGTTGTCAATTGGCGCAAATCGATGTGAGGTTATCGACCAGTCACCACCCCCAAACCGACAGTCAAACGGAGAGGACCAACCAGACTCTCGGACAATACCTGCATTGTATGTTACATCAGACTGAGATTAATTGGAAAGACATTCTTTGGATCACCGAATATGCATACAATAATTCAGTACATTCTGGAACTGGACAAAGCCCCTTTTATACCCTATATGGGCACCATCCTCGAACCTCAGACCTTGACTCACCCCAACACTTAGAAATGCCCACAGTGGACCATCTGCACGCTACGATTACACAAGCCTTTAAGTAAGCAACTGCACATTTAAAACAGGCGAAAGAAAAATACAAGAAAGATGCTGATCGACATAGAAGTGATGCTCCACAATACCAAATAGGGGATCAAGTATGGTTAGCCACAAAACATATACCTCTAAAGGGAACACAGACCTTTAACCCCGCATATTTGGGACCTTACCCTATTAAGGCCATTATCAACCCGGTGGCTGTCAAGTTGGATTTTCCTGCTAATATGCGAATTCACCCCGTCTTTCATGCGTCACTTTTGAAGCCAGTGCAACCAGGGACAAGACTAACCAAGCCACCAGACCACATCCTTGTAGACGGGGAACCCGAATTTGAAGTGAAGAACATCCTGGACTCGAAACTGATAAAGTCAAAACTTTTTTATTTAATCGACTGTAAAGGTTACGGACCACAGGAAAGGTCATGGGAACCTAGTGACCACGTTCATGCACCCTGATTGGTGAAAAAATTCCACCGAAATTTCCCACACAAACCGAAACCACAGGGAAGAACGACTTTGGGAGGGGCCTTGGGGGGGAGTGCTGTCATGATGCCTACCCCTGGGGACCCAGACCAAGTCCAGGAACCCTGGAAGCAGGCATCAAGTTATTCTAAGCAAGCCCAACAACCCCTGCTAGGTGCTATTTGGGTGCAGTCCTGGCACCTATGGCGCAAGGCTCATATGGAGAGTCAGTCCTGGTGCCATAGGCGCCAGGCTCATAGATTAAAACTTACCTGATGCAGACCATGCTGCAAACTCAACTGATGCAGACCATGCTGCAAGAGCTCCAAGCAAAAAGAGGCTTGGAAGGGACTACTTTACCTAGGGACTATTTTTTTACTCGGGTGGGGCTGGGGAGGAATACTTACCTGGAACTACTTTGGAGGCTATTTAAACCACGCCCGAAGAGCAGCACACGCTTCGCGTTATTCTGCATCCAGCAGCGTAACGCTCACCGTGCCTGCAAGTCTGCATCCAGTCTTCTGCCACGCCCGCCTCGAGTGTGGAGCTCCTAGAAAAAGGGAGAAAGAAGGAAAAAAGGTTAGAACAAGAGCAATACCTTTGATCCTTACCTGAATTCCCGATCCATCGCGCCTTCGAGCTGGAAGAAAGAAGTTATTTTATGCGCATCGCCTCACCTGCTGCAGCGCCCCGCTGAACTCACCGTCCTTCGCAGCATCTTCACATTTCACTGCATCCTTCTGCATGTTCCTGCCGCACTCCGGCACCTAAGGGGAAGACAAGAACAGCAAGGTGAGCCAAGGGAATACACAGAGGCAATATTAGTTACCCCCATAGACGTACCTGATTTTACCACCAGGGGTACTATTCCTCTTCACGGGTCGGCGCAGCTTCCACTGCATCCTCGCCGAACCCCGGCCCCTAAGGGGAAACAAAAGGACAACAAGGTGAAACGAAGGGACAAACAAGGGGAAACCTCCTCACCACAATAGACTTACCTGATTTTACCGCCGGAGGCATTATTCCCCGAGACTTCATACTTTCTCTCAGCGCCTGAATAAGGGAGAAAGCAACAGGTTACATGCAGACATTATTTTATCGAACTGTGTTGGATAATACAAATCCTTACCTGAATATTACTGGTTGCCACGAGGAACTCTTCGCTAGGGTCAAGCTGCAACCTGCAAGGAATCGGACAGAGTGCAAGTCAGACATTTGAACTCTTACGAACTACATACTTACGGCGTCTTGCCGGGACTCTCAGAGTCAATATTGTTCTGGAACTCACCAATTCCTTCGAGCCAGTGAAGCAACTTGTTATCTACGCGCCCCTGCGCTCAATGCAGGATGGAGAGCTCATCTTTCCAAACCATCAGGTGAGACTCTAAGAGGGGACATCAAAGGTGATCAGTGGGGAGATCAGCGGGAATGGGGGGGGGGGCTAACGCTCAACTCCACGGGTGGTTAATTCCCTTTCCCATTTGCAGAAGAATATTCCTACGGGCCAAGCAAACAAAGCTAGGTGGGCCAGTCCAGTCCGTCATCTCGGCACTACGCGTCACATTGATGGAGACCGCAGCTGTCCAGTTCAGATCGATGCCCCTGTGGGAGCCAGGTGAGCGTAACACATTCTTAAAAATCAGTGATCAAACCCCATCCTATGTAGTGTTTGTTACAGGAATTTCCAACTAACCCTATCAAATGCTTTTTCCACATATAGAAAAATGAAGGCCTCCTTAGATTGATTTTTTGGTTTAGCCCAAGCACATCAAGCAGGGTGCTGATATTGTCATAGACATTTCTTTGCTTAATAAATCCTGTCTGTCAACTATGTTTAATATTGCTTATGCTGTTCTCAGGCCTTGCACATATGTTGGCCAATATTTGAACATCTTCATTACATAATGATATTGGGCAATAGTTCTTGCATTTAAAAGTATATTTTCCTGAATTTGGGATCAGCGTTATCAGTGCTTCTCTCATCATGGGGCATGGTTTGGACATGTCAAGGATACAACTATATGAGTTGCATAGTATACAGGCTGATGGTCTCAGGAACGACTGGTAGAACTCTATTGGTTACTTTACTCATCCAGACCTAGAAAAGTCCCAGTTTTTAATTGACCAATAGCGAGAACTACTTCCTCCAACAAGGCACAACTGTCTAGTTTATGTCTATTCTCATCAATCAAACATAGTAGTTGTAGGTTATTTCAAATGTGCTTAATACCCAGAGGTTTCTAAGCATGCACTCAGGGTTCGAACCTGTGGTGCTCCGTGTCGTCTTGCTTTCAAGGCAAGCACGTTGCCCCTGAGCTTTCCTCCTAAGTGGAGGGCTGATTTAAACTATTCACATATTTTATTATTTGATGGTATGGATGCTTCATTCTAATCTACTAAATTTTTAACTAGTGCATATTCACTATTCCTTTTAATTTCTTAGCTAATAGGCTTTCTCCTTTGTCACCTGTTTCCCAATATGTTTGCTTGTCAAAGAACATCCCATTTTCCACCAATAAGATCATGTTAGTATCCAGGAGATTTTGTAACTTCATATTTATCACTTTCTTTCTCCATGGATACACTTCTTTTATGTATCTTTTTGAGTTTGTGTTCCAGTGTTGATATGTCTACCAATCTGGTTTTATTTATGTGACAAGTATGAATAACCGGTTCCCCCTTAGGCCTGCTTTAAATCTATCCCATACTGTGAGTGCATCTGTAAAATCATTATTTTCCACAAAATAACTTTCAAAACAATCATTCTACATGATAGTATTGAAAGTTATTTTGTGGAAAATAATTCTAGTTTCATTCTCCATCTTGTGAAGTTTTTTCCAGTGTGAAATTTGAATTCAATTTGAAATTAGCATTCTCTCCTGAATGTCAACATTCACTACCTTGTCAATGAATGTTCTTGAATTTATTATCTAGTCCAGTCTTGAGCCTACTCCCTCATTCCGGGATATTTGATCCTCCTAATGTCTTCTAAACTGTGATTTCTTCAACTCCCTACTTTTGCCTATTACTGTGTATCTGCCAGATGTTGAGCTAATCTATAACATGATCCTACTACAATGTAAATCACCCCCATAACAATGTTTCTGTTCTCTAGACCATGTAAATGTATCGATAGTCCTTTTAAAAAATGTCCGCCCATATTACAGGGCCCATAAATGAAGCCTATAGAGACATTGAAGATTGTACAGCCAAAAATAGGCCAAAAAGGAAATTAATTGGAAAATAATAACTTCCTAAAAGAGAAAAAGAGGCACAACTCCCTGATTACATCAATTACTGGAAATGTAGGCCTCTTGCTCACTTTTATGACAAGAGGGTGATCCTGGAAACATGCAAGATTAAAATAGGTGTGCATGTGCGTGCAATAACTGTTCCAAAGTTTGCATATGTGTTCTGTGAGAAACCTGAGGTTAGCCTACTCCTACTCCCCCTGGATTCTCTTTTCAGGTGGCCAGACAAAGTGTATCACTATTGTATCCTTACACTGGGGGTGGAGAAGTGAGGGAGATCACTTGGGTGGGGGGTCCTTGGAGATTGGGATTGGGGTACCCACAGGTGAGACATGGTATCCTCCTTTTCCTATTGATGACCAACCTAACCATTCCACAGCCTTTATAGTCTACTGTAAAACATCTCCCCTAATTTTCTCGCATTTTACCTATGATAGTACTGGCACGAGGAAGTGGCAACTAATAGTAGTGAAAACCAGTGGCTCATTTCACCACTCTAGCACTGGAACGAGGAGGATGCCTAAAGAGTACTGTCAAGATCAGGCATGTCCCTCTAACTACAGTCAGGCAACTCCAATTGAGAGCTCACATCTGCAACCTGTCAAGTGGTTGAAGGTGTATAAGAAGAGACCAAAAGATCAGCAGAAAGGCTACCAATATGGAGGCCTGTATGAGAGAGAATAGCTGGTGACCCTGCTCATGAGGCGGCAGCCATGTTGGGACCTGAAAGGAAGCCTGGACACTACCAGAAGACCCAGAATACCTGTGGAGTCTTGGGCGAGTTGGGCCAGTGGAATCCTACAGGTGTGCGTGCCTCCATTGTCAGGAATGAGCTGCTGGAGATGTGGCCCAAGGAAAAAGAAGAAAAGGCACCACCAGCATCCTCTAAAAGGAAGCAGAGCTGGCGGCCGGCGAGTGCAGAGAAACACCCGAAGTGCAAGCGGGGCTCACAGCGACCGGCAAGCCAGCCAGCGAAGCAGAAGTGGAGCGACGTAGCAGCCGGAGAGGAACCCCGAAGACCGGTGAGTGCAGGGGAATATCACGTAAAGCCGGGGTCCTCCTAGGGGCTACGTACAAGTAAAGAAGTGCTGTCCAAACCAAAAAGAAGGCTGAATTAATGAAATGTAACGAGTTAAAAAACACAAAGACACAGCTGAATAAGAATTAAGCGGCAAAGTTAAATCACGCATATTGAATTCCGAACTTTTGTGAGGAAAGTTACAAGCTGATGAAAATTAAAAGTGAAAGTGCCCATTTAAAAGCAACAGATGATATAAGAGCACAAGTATGAAAGAGAATGACAGAAAGATGGAGAATACATAAGACCACCACAAAGTGAACCTTATGAATGAATACAGTGCCGCAAGTCCAAAGACTGGCATAGGATGCATGACATATTGTGGCAAAGCCAAGAGGCTAATTAGGAGAAACCAGGAGAGCGTGTACTTGCACATAAAGCCAAGAGGCCGTTAAGGATAATCTAAGTGAATGTGAATCTGTACAAAGGGCTAAATATAAAAGAACCTCTGAAGGCTGAAGAGCCTAGTTGTGCAACCTGCGATGGGTGTATCGTGTGGTCTGGCAACTGCACCAAGACGAGGGAACCCTCAATTGTGAAAGCCAAAGACATTGTGAAACAAGTCATGAAGGAGTACTTTAAGTGAACTGTTAATGCAGTCTAGAAGGATGATCAAGTTCACCTGTAGTTGTGTTGAACATTGAAAAACCTAAGCCAAGTATTAGATGCTACGTTAAAGTCTTGGGGTAGGGAACCCCGGGGCTTCATTAATTGCAAAGCTGTTTTGAGGACAGAGTCTTAATTCCCCTTTTGTGTGGAACTGTGTTGCCTTGAACTTGGGGAAGGGAACCTCCGTGGATTCCGTGGAACTGTGTTGCCTTGGACTTGGGGAAGGGAACCCCAAGAATTTGTGGAACTATTTGAACTTGGGAAAGTTAATCTTGAGACTTTTGTGGAACTTTCTTGAACTTGGTAAGGGGAGCTGAAAAGAAAGCTAAGAGCTGAAGGAAGCTCAGAACTTTGTTTTGATTACCATTTCTTTTATTATTTACATCCCTGCTGTTTAGCTTTAGTTGTGAGGGCAAGGATAGGTTGTGGACACAGATAGACTTTTAAATTGAACTTTCTGACTCAGACTTTCCTTAGTTTCATTCAGGTAAGGCAGTTCTACCTCCGTATAGAGCAAGTTAGGCCTTCAACCATCCTGACATTTGATTTTATAAATCATGTTTGAATATGTTGTCTGTGTCTTGCTTCTTGATGGCTTTACAGTTCACAATAGTAAAAGCTAAACTGAAACATAATTGTATGATATAGAAACCTGTAGTTCTAAAGGATTGTCTCTATTATGCATTTTGGATACAGAACAAAATGGTAACAATTTTTAAAATGCCAGCCCTGGTTCATCCTGTGTAATTTCAATGACAATACATGCAGATGTTTAATTTTCTTATGATGACACAACATAACAGTTACATTTTGCTCTAACATGTATATACTCACTTAGAATGATGGCATTTGAGATTTAAACTGACCTGTTTGAATCTGTGGTTGAAGGTGGGAGGTCTTGCATGTTGAAGAGGGAATCAGAAACACTCTGTGTAATTAAATTCCCAGTCCTACCCAGTTTAGAAATGTGCAATACTAACACATGGAGAAGCACACACAAAGGGCCTTGAAAACCTGTACTGGCTAGTTCTGAAGATCCTACCTATAGTGATCAAGTCAGATGACAGTAATTGGTTGCAGTACAAAACTTCAAAGGGGTTTCATCATTCATCAACAGTCAAAGTACATAATAAAAATGGTATAAGCTCAAGAGGTCAAGGAAACAGTCTCTGAACTCTCTATGGGCACATCACGCAGACATATTTAGAATAGGCTTAAAGGGTATACAATTTCTATCTGGCAGACAAAAAACACCTGCTTTTGGATAGACATAGGAAACATAAAACATTGGGCCTCATTACAACCCAGGCGGTAGGGGTTAACAGCGCCGGTAGAGCTGCTGGCACCGTTAACCCCCTATCGCCTAATTACAAGGTCTGCTCGCGGGTCCCGCTAAGGACGCCTGGTAAAACCTGTTAAAACCAGGCTTCCTTAGCGGGTCCCGCAAGCACTCATTAACGGGCCCATTGTTAGCATCCTCCTCATTCCCATTGAGCCCTATGGGGGCTCAAATGGGAATTGGGATGTACCGTGTCCGGGTTCCTTGAATGGGGAAATACCGAGCCCTCCAAGGTCGGAATGGCCCGATATTTCCCCATTCAAGAAACCCAGACCCGGTATGGGGGTAGACATCCTGCTAAAAGGGGCATGGCTACCTCCATAATTGTAATGAGGCCTATTGAGTTTTTAGATGTAAACCGCCACTGACATCTCATGGAAAACATCTTCAATTGCACGATAGAAAATAATCGAGTTCATTTTCATGAGGAAATATCACATTAAAATGTGTAATTATTAATTTGATCATGGAATTGTATTGAAATCTCTGATTGAGTTCAAATTTGGACATGGTATAGCAAGAAGTAATATCTGTTGGAATTTCTGAACTGCAGTAGCTTGGCTTATGGTGGGACTATATGGCGCACAGTGCTTGAGCCCCAGCACAGAGCGCCAAGCCAGTCAGCTGATGCTGTAGTACACTGGAGCACTTTGACCTGCTCCACACGCCATGAGTTTCTCCCATAGCATAAGAAGATACAGGACATGGACCTGCGCTCCTTAATGAGTAAGGATCCACGCACGCACTCCTCATTGTTTTGCCTTATGGTTCCCTTTTGCCCTTCCCCCGTGAGTTTGTCTTTCCACTTTATTTCCTACCTGTCCTGTCTGAACTGCTACCGCCTGTCATGTTATGACCTCTGCCTGTTTCTGGAATTTTGGATTGTGTTAACTGCTACCTGATACGCTCTGATCTATGCTCAGCTGTGGAATCCTTTTTGACCTTCATCCCTATAGGTTCATCCTGGTATTGTCGGATTAGGTCCTTGTGCATTTTTGTTGCACTTCATGCTGTTTGCACGGTTGCCCTGACCCATGGACACAGTGCAATAGGAGGAAGGATTCTGGTTTCAAACTAGGTACATCACTGACTATTAGCTCACCCCTAAGTGGGTCAGCAGACTTAAAATCTGTTTCTGAATGCTACTGTGCTGTTTCATATACTGATACATTCCTCTTTTTTTCAGCTTGGTGGTTTGCAGCGTTGTTACTGATTTTACTCTGACCTTCTTCTATCATTCAGGAAAATCTCAGTAACATTTGATATTCCACAGTGAAAATACTGAGGTGGTCTAGGCTGCTTCACAGATTTCCCTTTCCATGGTCGACCCTCCATGGCAGAGGGTTGGTGAGCCTGACAATATGTCCTAAAAATAGGGGTTGCCACATTCTGAATTGATGAACATGGCCAAATAACTCATACGTGTGCCAAAAATTACCACAAAGATTTCATCAAAATTTCTAAATGTACATACCAACTTCCAGTTTTCTGAAAATATAAGTTTCATTAATCGTACATATTTTAGGCATATATTAGAGTATGGAAGCAAAATTAGCACCTCTTCACACCTTTGCTAGTAAAGTGGCTGAGAAGCCATACATCTGTGACAATACAGAGGTGGAGTTAGAGAGCTATAATAATTGACACACACTGAGAGAGAAAGAGGATGATGTTTATGGAATATTGAGTGATGAAGATTAAGGAACCAAATGGAGCTTGAGAGCAGACAGATCTAACATAGCTAGATGGGAGACAAGCCAACTGAGAGAAGGGGGCCAGACCAGGAAAGAAGAGTTACCAGTCTGTGAGAGGTTGATTTCCAAAAGCCATCTGGTGAGAGGGTTTGCTGAATGAATGATTTCAGGCTGAGTCCCTTACTGGTACTCCAAAATCAGATGTTGTACTAAAAATGTAAATTAAAACCCCAACCAATCCCAAACTATCCATAGATTAATGAGGGTAAAATCTAGTAGGACAAATAAAAGGGAATTGCAGCGGGATACAATTTAAAAACGGGAACACAGGTGCTGACAAATGAAGTCCCTGTGTTCCCCCATATATATTAAATACAAAGTGAGGTAGTGTTCTTTAAGTCCTAATCAACTTTGTAAAGTTAATTATTATTTGAAATATAAGTAGTGGTTTAAACCAGCATAGAGGCACATTGAGTTATAGTGTAAATGCATAATACTATTACCTGGAGTGACATCATGTATTCAATCCAGCCAGGCCGAGCCATACTTTTACATTAGATATGTGTGCAAAAAAATGTATGCTGGGAACATTAATTCTATTTAATATGAATTGTGTAAAGTGCAAACCTCTGCATTCCCTTGTCTTTCCATACATAGGTAGAGTCAGGTGTAATCTGGGAGAGATTAGGGGTCTTCAACTAGGATTCTGTTACTGGAGACAAGTACATCTCCAGCTCATAAATACAAGCAGACTGAAAATCTCACATGTAGACCCCTTTAGACTGTGCATGCATCTATAATGAAAGGAACACATGCAAGTTTAGTGAAATTCAAAAGCTCATGGCTATAGAAAGCTGCACCCATGCATTCTAGAACCCAGAATACTGGTACCAACAGACAGTCTATCTTCAGCCCAAGAATACATTGTGGCTGAAAACCACACACACAGACGCATCCAAGTTGTGCAGGCATACACAGAATTGAAAGATGCGTGCGCCTGTAGCTTGAAAACATACCTACATGTACACACCGACTTACATGTATAGATTGCAAATCACACACTCATGTTTAACAAAAGTCACACTGGCGTGATTACTGAAAACTGTGCCCATGTCTATTGGAGAACACAATATGCATGGGGGCTTAGACTAGAATCATCAGATCTCTGAGAGCAATGTTGATACATGTAGGCAAAATGTTAATTTGCCAATAATTCTCTCTGAGACCATACTTGTCTTGGCATATATTTAACCAATCTTAAACTGCTATTATGGAAGAATATAGTGATGTTCTTAGAGAAGTTAATGTAGAAGAGAAATGTCTAGTATCTTTTAGCGTATAATATATAAAAAGAGAACATTGGATGACATTCTCATATGGACTTAAAACAACTAGATTCATATAGGCAGGTACAATTTCGTTTGTACTAATAATCTTTTTGGATACTTATACGCTGTAGTGATCTCCAGGATAAGTCTGTAGATCAACCTATGTGAAGTAACATTATTCTTTTAAATAACTTTCGATTTTTTGAATGCCAAACTGT
The DNA here is from genome assembly GCF_040938575.1 of Ambystoma mexicanum. NCBI lineage: Eukaryota > Metazoa > Chordata > Amphibia > Caudata > Ambystomatidae > Ambystoma > Ambystoma mexicanum. Next base: position 63,926,846 of record NC_090928.1, read on the forward strand.
CTATTTATTGACCAGAAATTTGGGGTAGGATTGTATTAAGGGGAGGTTATATTGGCATGTCTCATCTAGGTGAGCCAATAATAAAAGTCGAGTCTTTTGGAGTGATTGGAGTGCCTCTCTTTCAAGTGCTGAAACATGAAACTAGTTGCCTGTTTTCAAAGTCTCTCTACACCCTTCATTGCAGAAGGAGGAGCAACAGTGTGAAATTGTCAGCTACTTTGCCGAGCAAAGCGGAGTTAAGCCGAGTATTTTGGAGTCTTCGGGAGACTGATTCCCGGCCACTGATACTGGGCCCTCACTGACTTCCTTTCAATCTATGTTGGTCTTTTTGCAAAGAACTGCGGTTAGAACTTTAGATAAATTGTTTCCAAGCCATGTTGTCAATTGCTGCTGCCGCTCACGTAATTGCTACTGTTGCTGATTACAAGCCGCAGAAACATTAGTGCTCTGCGTTGAATACGCGGCGCGGTTGTCTACCAAATAAAGACTGCATATTGTTTAGTACCATGCACTCCTACGCCCAATTAACAACGACCAACAGTGAGCCCTCTACGTGCCTAGTATGGGGGGCAGACCCTTTATAGCCGTCTATTTCTAACTACCGTGCACGCAGGGACTGCAGTCTTTGCCTTTCACCCTCACGGCAGGGCTGCTGGCCACAAACTTTTGAAACAACTTCTTGAGGACCAGCAGTAGGGGGTTGAATCTATGTGGCTAAACAAATTCCCTGTTCATATGAGCTGAGTGAACATTGTATGCCCTGTGTTATTTTCTGATCTGTGCGTCTCCTCTGATTTTCAAACTTTTGTATTCGGATGTTCGCCCAATTCTATTGGGTGCATATTTATTAGTGAAGGCAGCAAACGATAGGGTGGCATTGCATCAGGTTATTTTGCGGATTTTAAGACACTGTAGAAGGAGGAGGGTTTCTGGAGCACTCCCTCCTTGAGCACTCCCAGCTTCTGTTACGTTTTAACTGAAGGTGAGTGACTTTCTAATTTGGATAAAGAACCTCAATATGGCCAAAGTTTATAATCTGAGAAGTTCAGCTGTGGACGAGTTTCCAATTACTAAGTTGAACCCCCTGAATACATCTAAGGACCCCGTAGTTGCTACAGAGGGGGCCCTATCCTTTAGACCTTATACAAATGGGGGAGTGCTTTTTTCCAACCCAGAGTGCCTTCGTAAATGATTTACAGCTCCCAACAACTCCGGGCCCGTCGTTGACCAGTGGAGGCTTACCAATAAATGTCAATGCTTCTACTCCAGTAAATTCCATTGTGAAAGAACGTTTGTCTTCTGAGCGAAATTATACTTTGACGCCTACTACCATGAAGACCGCAATTGAAAATCTTTTCTCTGGTGCAATAAACCCTCCAAATATTTCTCCTCTGGTGTGTTTACCTCTGGAAATACCTCAGGCACTGGACCCTGTACTGGGTGTAATAGATCAAGAGGAAATCCCATTAACTGGAATGGAGTCATCCCATGAACTGAACGAATTATCAGCTTTATGGGAAGAAGTTCAAGGAGCTAATAAACGGTCGGCCGAAATTTTATGCACCCAAGATGAGGCCGCTATTAAACATGTTTCACCAGTGATGGCAAATGATCAGGGGATGGGCTCAAACTCTATAGTAGCGCTGAATTTTGTATTGAGCTCCCTTGTGATAATCTTTGAAACTATCAAATCAGAGGTCCAGCAAAACTCTGGAATTCTGCTGGAAGTAACAAAAGAACTGAAAGTAAGCGAATCACCAATTGTCGCCCTAAAAATGGTGGTCAATAAATACAAGACTGAAACAACTTCATTACTGTCCTCAAAATTGTAGTCTCAATCTGAAAAAATTGACTTACTGTCCAGTCAGTTTTCTGCCTTTCAAGGGGAGATGGAGACCTGAAATAAGGCTTTGGAAGAAGCGATCAAGTTGAAGGCCTATGCCAGGCGTGCCATTGGCATCCCGGCTTTGTCTCCAACCTTTCCAATGGCCAATGCGGTTGATACTCCGCTGTCTGCCTCTATGATGGAAGAATTCATCCGGTTAGCTCAGTTAGTGGAGGGAGATTTAGCTATCAATTCAGAGGATGTATGTGCAATATGGGTGAAATCTCCTACTAGTTGCAAAACTTTGTAGAAAAAGTCTAAGAAATCTAATGGAAAAACTAAGAAACGAGGGTAAAGGCAACAGAATGCAGCAAGGTAGCCATCTAAAGAGACAGCCAAAGCATTTGATAATAACAGCAAACAAAAAATCCCAGGTGAAAAAGGGACTGAGTCTACTAAGGGTGGGACAGCAATTCCTGCTGCCCTGTACTAAGGAGTCTACTGGAGGTAAGAAAAAACTAAAGAAATTGACTGCTTTGAAAGTCGTTGCACTAGAGTCTAGAGGGATATCCTCCTTAAAAAAAGAACCTCAGTAGGAAGCCAAACACACACCTTGGAGCCTCAGAGGAAAATTGCTCTGATTTTCCTCAAAATGAAAAAACTGGAAAAGTTATTTGCAGCGAAAGTGAAAATTGCACCGATCTTTCTTAAAACTTCATTGACCGCTAAAGCGGTGCATTCACCTCCTATGCCCTCGGCAGTTGTGCCGTCTGTGGTCTTAGACGTGAACCTGCCACCCCAGTTGATCCTTCCCAATGAACCGGGTATTAAGACCCAAGTGAAGAGTGGGGCTGCCTACTTGGGGGGTGAAAAAGCGATTCTAATGCCGCAAACCGTCTTGGCTGCAAGTGCAACTCCTTCCCAGTTGGTGAATAAAGGGCCTTCGTTTGATTACCAATGGCTCACAATCTACCTCTCGAATGTTCTGAGGGGTCAGAATGACTCCCAACCGGTAAATCGTTCAAGACTATTGAAGGAAATGAGTTCTATACCAACCCTGAGATTCATATCAACTGCGGATATTAAAGAATTGAGCTTCCCATGCAATCCTGACTTGAACACTGCAAAGCTAGAAATGAACTCTAGGTTAGCCTTTGAGATAATATTGGGGGCGGAAGCTGACTGGTCCTCAAGAGGTTTTCTTGTTTCAATGAGGGCGCCAGAGAACTCATGGTCAAGGTGCCCTCAGGGGCCGGTGAATCAGCTGTCTAACTCTCAAATGACCTTTGATAATTAATCTTTGGCAGGTCAGAAGATATGGGAATGTGTTCCTGAAATCATTTCCCAGATCTTTCTTAAAATGGGAGTGCCCCAACAGAAGCTCTAACAATGGTTGACTTGAGATGTTTGTCATGGAATATGAGAGCCACTGGTTTCACTCTGGATGCTGCTAAAAAATTGTATATTTTCCAGAATTTTCATTTAATTGCTCTGCAGGAGACCCTATGGTCTGATATTTTGAATGTAGAGGGTTTCTCAGCCTACCAGCAAAGGGCCCATAAAGGGTCAAAGGGTCGTCCAACAGGGTGTTTGATGGTTTTTTGTAATAACGAGATTTTCTATGCATCAACTCTTCTTTCGAATAAAGAAAATGGCATCCTGGTTGTACGAATGGAAAAAAGGGACCAGGAGTCGATTTTCAATTGGATTTTGTTTAATCTTTATTGGAACCCGGCTGCTGCCCAGCTAGTTGACTTTCTGGAAATTCTGTCAGATCTTTTGGTGGACTTTACCTTCCAATTTCCTGATGATAATATTATCATAATGGGGGATCTCAATTCTCAATGTGTTGATACACAGACCAATAACTTGTTTGTTAAAAAAATGAGTTATAATGGCTATGTGTGGCCCAATTTTATGTCATCTTGGGATCTTATCATGTTAAATTTTAATATTAGGGGGGACATTCCCAGTAGACACACTTGGCAAGGGGATTCCAAAATTTCTACCATTGATTATATGTTCATCTGTAAACCTCTGTTTGATTGCTGTTCGGAATTCCAGATTACAGAGGGAAATGTAGATGATCATTGCATCTTAGAAGCAACTATCAACCAGTCACAAAACATAAAAAAACAGGTGCAAGCTTTCTCTGAAGTCTTGTCTGTAAACAATGCAGGAAATCGGGTGGTCAAGTCTGAGAGAGGTGGTCGTGTTTTGACTGATTGCTTGAAGTCAGGTCTTACAGATCTTCCTCCTACACAGCTGGTGTTGGGTTGTCAACCCTTAATATTCTGTGACTTTATTTGGGAGTTAAATCCCCCAAGGTCAGGTCAAAGTAAGTCCTTGAGGCCCCATAAATATTCCTTTGATTTTGAAACCTATCAGAGGAAAAAAATAATTAGGCGCCAAAGACGCCGCTTAAAAAAATGTAGGGCACTTCCAGGTACTGAAATATAAATTCAAAACTCTTAACAACTCCCAAAGAAACTGGTTGTGCTCCCATAAATGTATGAAAGAGCAAAGAAAAGGGGAGGAAATGTTACATGCTGTTTGTGCAGAAAATTCCAGAAACCTCTCGTCGATTGTAGGATAGGTCATTGGCGTTACTGGTGATCAGCAAGAAACAATCATACAAGAGTCCTCCTGGATTGAACATTTCTCTGGCCTTTATGTTCACCAAGTTGTCAGGTGGTAAAGGTAGCACGATCTATAGAGTGGTCCCTAAATTACACCTTGGAGGATATTGAAACCTTGATAAGAAAATCTTCCTCCTCAAGGGCCACTGGACCTAATGGCCTGAGCAATGCTATTGTGAAATTGAATCCAGTACTTTGGTCAAGGGTCCTAAAGATCTTGTTTGATAACATTATCCTTAAGAGACCACCCCCAGATTCGTGGAGAAGGTCTATTGTTATCCCTATATACAAAAAGGGAGATAGATCGGATCCCATCAAATTATCAGCCTATTTCCATCTTAGATGCCGACGGGAAGATCTTTTCTGGCCTCATTCTATCGGAACTGGAGAAATGGGCAGAGGTTAAGGGTATAATTCCGAATCAGCAGACTGGTTTTAGGAGGGGGCTTTCTACCTCATTGAACACACTGATTGTAGGCTGTCTGAACTCAGACTCACTTGAAAAGGGCGGGCCCCGCTTATTTGAATCTTCGGTTGATCTCTCACAAGATTTTGACTCTATTAATAGAAACAAATTGTGGGCAAAAGTAAAGCTGTGGGGGATCCCAGATTCCTTGCTCTCTATTCTTGTGGAATTGCATGAAGGATCATCTTTAAGAATCAGGTTATCCAAATTGGGTGTCCTCTCCCAATCAATCCGGATAGAAAGGGGGGTGCATCAAGGATGCCTCCTAGCACCTCTCCTTTTTATTCTCTATCTATCAGATTTAGTGGACTGGTTGGCAAATTCGGGGTTGGCAGCTCCTAAATTTGGTAATTGGAAAATTAATTGGTTGGTGTATGCAGATGACATTGTTGTCTTTGATCAGACACAAGTCGGACTGCAGCTTCTACTTAATGCATTAATGGAGTATACAAAATATAATGAACTAAAAATCAATCTGAGAAAATCTAAAGTTATTGCCTTTAAACATCCATGTAAGAAGGTCAAACCTTTTGTTTGGCAATTAGACAATCTGAACATTTCTTTGTCTAAGGATGTGATTTATGTAGGTTCCAAAATGACTGTTTTTCCTACGAGGGGTGACCTTCTTCTTGCAATAGATCTAAAGGTAGTCAGCTTAGCTGCTCAGATGAAAAAAAATCTGTCTGCAGTATTGCACATTTTCCTTCCTCCCACTTGTAAAATATTATGTTGGCAAAGTAGTTCCTGTCCTAGCTTTTGGAATGGAATGTAATTTGGCAGTGTATTAGGTGGACTCGGATGTTTAAGGTTTGAACTTGGTCTTGCCTCCTTGAGGAATTGGATGGAGTGGAAATGGATCTCATGTTATAGACTAGTTCTGGCTCTGCCAAGATCATCACTCTATGAGTTTCTGGCTGATGCTATGAGGAATTCTTCCATTCTCCTGCTAAATACTCTGAGATCCAAATGCAAGGAGATTCTTTTGTTGTCAGATTCAGCCTCTGATACTCTTATTGTTATCCGAATAGCGATTAGCTCAGTTAGAGATATAAAGAATAACACACTAACCTGTACATCCAGCTGTAACCTGGAAGGGCAAAGGTACTGACGACTCCGAAGGCTTCCCTATAAGCCCAATCACTCCCTACCCGGATAGAACAACCAGGAGAAGAGAGGACTGCGCCCCCAGGGAAACCCTCTTGGGAAAAAAAACCTGCACGGAACTGAAGACACTGGTTCTGGGCTGGATTCAATGTCCTGGCATCTTGCGGGAACTGTGATGTTGAAGTACGAGTTCGGTCAGGAAGAGTTCTGTAAAATGAGAAAGGGCAGATGAGAGAGGTGAAGGTCGTAAGAGGAGGGTCCCACAGAAACCCTGCGCCTACCTATATCTCCCTTGGATGTTCTAATGCAGACAAATTACGCTCTGTGTATCAAGGAACTCGGAAGGCTGAAGGGATGGAAGGAACACTCCTGGAAGGTACGGAAGAGGAGGATGGTTAGTAGAATAATAGCAGGTAGTAAAATGGCGGGTCTAGGAACAGAGAAGAGAAAAATGACCGGAAAGTAAGTACCATAGAATGAAAGCAACAGGCGGGCACAAATACTAGATTCGGACAGAGGTACTGTCACGCCCCTTCGGAGACGCTGGGCTTTGTGGCATCGATGGACCATAGGACGGCGGGTGTCAGCCATTTCTACTACCAAGATGGCCGCCGTAACTGGAGTTGCGAGTCTAGCCTCAGCACACCTTGATTTCCCGGAAGTACTGCCTCCCTACCCGAGGGTGGGTATATCAGTCCCGGAGATCAACACGGCATTGCGTTGCTACTCCTCATTAACAACGCTACGTAAGTTCGTTCCTAGGTCTTAGAATTTGACTTGCGAAATACTGTCTTCAGCTTCTAAACTTCCTGTTTTCAAATTCTAGCGTCTCTCCAACTACCTCTTTGTTTTCCGAGTTCGCGGTCTCCTCCTCTTCATCAACCAAGTTTGCCATCCGGTCCCATTCCGGACCGTGGTAAGCCTCATCCCAATCCCATATAACCAATTACCTCCAATCCCGCTTATTCTAACATTCACAACTCACTATTATCCTCTTCTTCGCTTAGTAACAGGCACATCACGCACCGGCATTTCAAACACACTGGCAAGACTCTGCACCATCAAAACAGATCTTAGCTCCGCCTCGATTGCTTCTCAGAGGTTTTCGGAAGATTCTGACTACCATCATCTTCCCCCTATTGTTCCGGTTTAAGGGTAATCCACATTCCTCTTACCTTACATTCTATCCCTCTGTTACACTCTGATACTTACCAGTCTCTTTCTTCTTCTCAAAGACGAACGCCCTCCTGACTTCGCCGAAATCCCCGACTGCAACGGAGGACAACACACCGCTACCTTCGGAACAGGGTTTTCTTCCCCAGAGGGTTTCCCTGGGACTTCTTCTTCTACCTGGTTTATCCGGGAGGGGGAAGAGGTACTTGGGAGGCTTTCATTATCTTCTCTCCATTTGGAACAAGAAGAGCCTTCCACTACCGAAAGGGGGTCTGTCGGAGGAAGAGGTAACGGTGAGTCCTTGGGATAACCTGCCAATTGATTGATTGGATATGCATATAACTTGTCTCATTTATTAATATATGACAGTTAGCAACGCCCAAAAATATAAAGTATATCTGAGCAGGTTGTCTCAGGGATTCAGGGTTACTAAGAAACATGGACGCCTCACAACAACAGCAATTAGTCACTGCAGTACAGGCTCTGACAGATGAAGTGCATTCTTTAAAACAAGAGAATGCTTACCTCCGACAACAGGCAGGCAGAGTCCCTAGCTGGTCCGAAGTGCCTCCTGGCCCTATCCCAGGAGGTTTATACGATGGTAATCCTCATAAACTCAAGACTTTTATCGAGGCTTGTACCGTTCAGTTCTCTTTCAAGACAGCCTTTTTTCAAAGCGACCGTGATAAGGTAGGACACATGATTGCAAACTTGACGGGGTCCGCGTTAGCATGGGCCACGCCTCTTGTTACTACCAATAATGTCTTATTAGATTCTTATCCTGCCTTTTTGAATAGTCTTCGAGCCATGTTCAGCCGTCAGGAGATCACGATTTCAGCCCAAGAGCAGTTATTAGATTACAAACAAGGATCTCAAGATCTATTGTCTTATATCACCAATTTCAAGCAGTTAGCAGCTGGTACGTCATGGGCGGACGATGCTCTAATCACAATATTCCGCAGAGGATTAAACGAAGAGCTAAAGGATGAGATCTCCCGAGTACCCAGACCTCCGAATTTGGCAGAGATGATCACCATGGTTATGCAGATGGATTACCGACTGCAAGAAAGAGTGAAGGAACGTCGTCGTGGCCGCTCCATGAGACCACCTATGACATACCCTCCTAGTGTAGGAAGATCACAAACAGATGAACCTATGCAGATAGGGACTACCAGAGGTCGCCTTACTCCAGAGGAGCGTCATAGACGTCGAGTCAAGGGCCTGTGTATGTATTGTGGTTCCAAAGAACACGCAATTCGAGATTGTCCTCTCATCCCAGCCAAAAGTCAGGGAAACGCCATCTCCCAACCGCCAGGGGAACCGCGGCTAGGGAGTCAGTAAACGGTTCCTCATCTTATCTGATACCTTCCCAAGTTACGGAGATCCCCGATCTTACTATGTTGGCCTTACATGTCCAGATCAAATGGGGAGATACAGACCCCATTCCGGTCACGGCCTTAATAGATTGTGGGGCCGCAGGGAACTTTGTTGATACCCTCTGGAAGACCGCTCATAATATACCATGTTCAGTCAAGACAATGGCGATCCCAGTTGAGTCCGTGGATGGTAGTCCGTTAACATCAGGTCCCATAAAGGAACAAACTATACCTTTGCGGATGAATATCTCCTCCCATCAAGAATCCATTATCTTTGATGTAATCCGTACAGCCCACTATCCAGTTATTCTAGGACTACCCTGGCTTCGTGCTCATAACCCATACATCAATTGGAAGGCGGGCACGGTTTTTCTGGGATCTGAACATTGTTTGACGCACTGTCTTTCGGACGGTGCGGTTGGGTTTCGTCCCACTATCTCCATGTTGGAAAATCCGGGTTCCATCTCTGTATTGAACCATATCCAGGAATTACCCATTGAATACAAACAGTATCAGACAGTGTTCTCCGAATCTCAATATGCTGAACTACCCCCACATCGGAGAGACGACTGCGCCCTGGAACTAGTTCCAGATGCACCGATTCCTTTCGGTCGCATGTATGTCCTATCTGGACGGGAACGTGAAGTTCTTAAAGAATATCTTCAAAAGAATCTTTGCAATGGACTTATCCAAGAATCCACCTCACCAGCGGGGGCTTCTTTGTTCTTCATCCCAAAGAAAGACTCTACGGAACTCAGACCGTGTATAGATTACCGAGGCTTAAATAAGATCACCATCCCGGATCGCTATCCTATGCCTCTCATCCCAGATATACTAGAAGCCGTTAAAGGAGCTACCATCTTTACAAAACTGGACCTCCGCGGGGCTTATCATCTCATTCGTATACGAGCTGGCGATGAATGGAAGACAGCTTTCCGTACTCCTTTGGGACACTATGAATATAAAGTAATGCCTTTCGGCCTATCCAACGCCCCCGCAGTCTTCCAACGCTTTATGGACCACCTCTTTTCAGACATTCTTCTTCACACAGTTATTGTCTATTTAGATGATATTCTGGTCTTTTCTTCATCACCATCAGAACACTGTCAGCACGTGAAAGAAGTACTACGGAGACTATTCAACAACCACCTTTATTGCAAACTAGAGAAATGTGAGTTTCACAGAAACCAGGTTGCCTACCTAGGGTACATAATCTCTGCAAATGGGGTATCCATGGACCCTAAAAAAGTATCAGCTATTACAGATTGGCCTATACCATTCTGCATTAAGGATCTGCAGAGATTTCTGGGGTTCTCCAATTTCTACAGACGTTTCATCCCACACTATTCGCAAGAGATACTTCCACTGACGACACTTCTTAAAAAGAATGTAAAATTCCTTTGGTCCGGGGAGGCACACATTGCCTTTGAGAACCTGAAGAAACATTTTCTCACAGGACCCATACTGATTACTCCAGATCAAACCAAGAAGTTCATTGTGGAATCGGATGCGTCTCATCAGGCCCTTGGGGCCGTTTTGCTTCAAGAAAATGATCAAGGAATAGAATGTCCTATAGCTTACCTTTCTAAAACACTGTCTCCCTCTGAAATCAATTATTCAGTGCTAGAAAAAGAACTATTAGCTATAAAAAAGGCATTCGAAGAGTGGAGACATCTTCTCCTGGGGGCAAGACACCCAGTTGAGGTCAGGACTGATCACAGTAATTTACGCGTCCTACAGTATGCTCAGACCCGAAATAGCAGGCAGGCACGTTGGGCACACTTCTTTTCACCGTATGAGATTGTTTTCACCTTCATTCCCGGGAGAGTCAATCTCAAGGCTGATGCATTGTCCAGAAAGGATTATACCTCTTCTACGCCTTTTCGATCGGAACCTCTGTTTCCCAGAGCCACATTCGTGCAAGTAGTTACCACGTTTTTACAGAACGTGGCTAACTCCACTTTGCAATTTATTCAGTTGAATCCACAGTTACTGGCGACCTGGAAACTCAACTTGGTCCAAGGATGTGCTTATAAGGACAAGAAGCTCTTCCTCCCTTCGAGTGAACTGCAAAAGACAGTTCTAAATCTCTGTCACGACTCATACCTAGCGGGTCACCGAGGTGTGGCTAATACTAAAGAGTTGATCCAACGTAACTTCTGGTGGCCGAAAATGACTCAAGACATCATAGACTATGTGTCCGCTTGTGCTATCTGTTTGCAGTCAAAATGCCCTCGAAACGCCCCTTCAGGACTCCTCTCAGTAATGCCGATCCCGGACCGTCCTTGGCAAATGATTTCCACTGATTTCATAGTTGATTTGCCACCATCAGACGGTTGTACAGTAATCATGGTCACAATCGATTACTTCACAAAATTGGCACATTTCGTTCCACTTCCGCGGATTCCCACCGCAGCTCAGATGGCAAGAGTTTTTCTTTCACGGATTTTTTCCCTTCATGGATTACCTGAGACCATTGTTTCTGATCGAGGTTCACAATATACATCTCGCTATTGGCAGCAAGTCTGCAAGAGTTTGCATATCTCCCGGGCATTGAGTTCAGGTTTCCATCCGCAGACAAATGGTCAGACGGAACGCCTAAATCAGACCCTTGAGGGATATTTGCGTTGTTACATCTCCTCCTCACAAGATAACTGGTGTTCCTTGTTGCCTTTGGCTGAATTCGCGTATAATAACTCTCGACATTCAGCCTTGGGATTCAGCCCTTTTTTTTGCTCCTACGGATACCATCCTCAGTGTTTTCCCAGCGGACCGGTCTCCACTTCAAAATTTCCCGATGTGGATCTTCTCGTTGATGCCATCCAGTTGGGACATCGAACAGCCAAAACCTCTCTTCGGGAGGCCCAGATCCGGGTCAAACGCTCTGCTGACAGACATCGTACTCCGGCTCCGCGGTTGGTACCAGGAGACTTGGTTTGGTTGGCATCTCGATTTCTGCCTCGTCATCTGGTACCATCCAAATTGTCCCCGAAATATTTCGGCCCTTTCTGCGTTTTGAAGCGTATAGGGTCATCAGCTTTCAAGCTCAATCTCCCTTCATCCTGGTCCAGGATTCATCCTGTGTTTCATGTCTCGCAGTTGAAGAAAGACGTGGCGGATCGTTTCTCCCGTGCACGGAAAGGATTACCCTCTCCTGTCATCACCCCGACAGGTCCCGAGTATGAAGTGGCGGGGATTTGCGATTCACGCATTTTCCGGGGTCGTCTACAGTTCTTGATTGACTGGAAGGGTTATTCTCCGGCGGATCGCTCTTGGGAACCGGCATCGGCGGTTCATGCTCCTACTTTGGTCCGCCGGTTCTTTTTGTCCCATCCGTCCAAACCGGGAGGCCCGGGGCATTTGAGGGGGCATACTGTCACGCCCCTTCGGAGACGCTGGGCTTTGTGGCATCGATGGACCATAGGACGGCGGGTGTCAGCCATTTCTACTACCAAGATGGCCGCCGTAACTGGAGTTGCGAGTCTAGCCTCAGCACACCTTGATTTCCCGGAAGTACTGCCTCCCTACCCGAGGGTGGGTATATCAGTCCCGGAGATCAACACGGCATTGCGTTGCTACTCCTCATTAACAACGCTACGTAAGTTCGTTCCTAGGTCTTAGAATTTGACTTGCGAAATACTGTCTTCAGCTTCTAAACTTCCTGTTTTCAAATTCTAGCGTCTCTCCAACTACCTCTTTGTTTTCCGAGTTCGCGGTCTCCTCCTCTTCATCAACCAAGTTTGCCATCCGGTCCCATTCCGGACCGTGGTAAGCCTCATCCCAATCCCATATAACCAATTACCTCCAATCCCGCTTATTCTAACATTCACAACTCACTATTATCCTCTTCTTCGCTTAGTAACAGGCACATCACGCACCGGCATTTCAAACACACTGGCAAGACTCTGCACCATCAAAACAGATCTTAGCTCCGCCTCGATTGCTTCTCAGAGGTTTTCGGAAGATTCTGACTACCATCATCTTCCCCCTATTGTTCCGGTTTAAGGGTAATCCACATTCCTCTTACCTTACATTCTATCCCTCTGTTACACTCTGATACTTACCAGTCTCTTTCTTCTTCTCAAAGACGAACGCCCTCCTGACTTCGCCGAAATCCCCGACTGCAACGGAGGACAACACACCGCTACCTTCGGAACAGGGTTTTCTTCCCCAGAGGGTTTCCCTGGGACTTCTTCTTCTACCTGGTTTATCCGGGAGGGGGAAGAGGTACTTGGGAGGCTTTCATTATCTTCTCTCCATTTGGAACAAGAAGAGCCTTCCACTACCGAAAGGGGGTCTGTCGGAGGAAGAGGTAACGGTGAGTCCTTGGGATAACCTGCCAATTGATTGATTGGATATGCATATAACTTGTCTCATTTATTAATATATGACAGGTCCGGAGATACGTTGCAAGGGGTCTTGGCGGGTGGAGTCAAAGAATCCCTGAAATCTGGAAGATTCAATTCTAAAGGACTCAAGAGGGAAAAGGGTTAGTAATCGAACACAAGTCAGAGAGTAAAGATCCCTAGTAGGCGATCACTTACGAAGCGTCTGGGCTAAGAGAGTAGCGACGCACGGAGGCAAAGCAATCGGTTCCTTATATCCGATCACATGACCCGCTGGCAGCGTCTGAGAAGTACGTGAAACAACTATGCCGGCACTCAAAGAATAGCAAGAAAGATACACCACCACGCTGGGGGGATTCACAAATGCGGAACGGCACGTCCTGCCGCGATGCCACAAGGACCAACGTTTATAGCAGGATATAACACTTATCCAGAATCCCTCCAAAGTAAAGGAAAGCTTACATCGGATGGATTGGATAAGAACTATAGATAGAATGAGGAGTGCTAAGCTCTCCTCATCCCCTCTATTAATTGATAAACCAAGGTCCTTACTCCCACAATACTTACTGAAATCTCCTGACATGCACATAAGCATGGATTTCTTAAGACTCAGACTTAACCTATTGCCAACTATGGAAATCCTCCATGTTCGTTTTTCTGATCGTTATCCTAATAACTTATGTGACAGGTGCAGTGCTTAAGTAACTCAGTCAATTCGTCATCTTTTGACTGAGTGTGCTGGGACCTTGCCTAAGAGAGTTTCCAGATTTAAACCCTTTGTGCATGACCCTAATTTACCTTGTACAGGCATTTTTTGGGATAGATTAATTTCTGGTAATTAAGATTTTCTTACATATGAAGTTGCATTTGTCTTAAGGGAGCTCAATCTGCCGAGTAAGGGGCCCATTTTCAAGCCTCTTCCAACAATTGGAGGTTCTTTCTCTTTTATGGTTTTTTTCACTTACTGAGTTATGTGCCATATTTCTTGTTTTTTGCCTGCTTTATGATTGATATTTTTATTTTAATGTCTTAGTTTTTCCTGATGTTTTTTTTCTATTTTTTTCTGCTCTTGAACATCTTTGTACTGTGCAAAAAGTCATATCCTAGCTAATGCACAATAAAAATGAAAAAAAAGAAAATACAACAATGTCTACAGTGGACTGGATGCTAATCATTGTGATATCTTCTAACATTAGTCTTACTTCTTTATCCATGACAACTATTTCTATAATAATGTGTAGGCCTTCATGAAATATGAAACAGACAGCACTTGATTTTGTGAAATAAATCCTCAATATTTCTGGCACATATGTAGATTTTAATATGTGATGCTATGTTATCTAAAAGATATATATGTCACTTGAAGAAATACTATATCAGCCGTTCCAAGCCACAGTTTTGCCAAAACATTCCTTCTCTTTTGAGCGCTATGAAGGCCTTTGGTATTTCATAATAGAAATGTGATCAGACTTATTCCATTTTGATAATGATTTAAATTACTGCTAGTAACTTTAACCTTTCATCCGTACCAAAAACCATCCATAGTCTGATGCATTGGATTTACCAACTAGTTCTCCAATGTTTACTGTCAGTTGGAACTAATGGGGTCATCACATATATATAATTTCAACAACATATACATGTATACATTGGACATCAGACAAACAGAACATAGAAACACACATTTTAACCATATTCACACATAATAAAATTAAGGCCCTAGCTGAGATCTAATATTTACATGTATCCGTATGATTCAAATTCTCCTCCACAGATCACCTTCTCCCACCTTTATGAATTGTGCATCCTTATTCCCTTTCCTCCTGCTAGCATGATCTTACCTTCAGCCAATCATATACTAGATTGAAATGTGTACACACAATATATTAAATGTGTAATTCGGCTATTCATTGGGATACTGATGATATTTGTAAATACGTATTCTTATCAAAGATGCAGTTCAACGTATGGATGACACATGACTGATGCTATTACTGTGTGTTTCACCTGGTTGTCAAAAAGGTTACTTCAAACTGTATGCACATAAATACATTTTATACCCACGTCAAATAGCCATTGATTTCATAAGAGATTATGTTATGGTATGTTATGTTGTTATGACGTCTCTGTTATTTGAATTTACAGAGCGCAGCATACACCCATTAGGCACCATGGTGCTAAAACCAGAACATGCAAGACCGGATACAGAAAAAGAGACATGAGATTAGAATAGTATCTTTTTCAGACGACGGCGGAAAAGCAAATGATCTTCAATTACTCAGAGATTAAGAGGGAGTTTATTCCAGAGTAATGCAGCTGCAACCAAGAAAGGACGACTACCAATTCTAGAGGGGAGAACTCTAGGAAGCTGGATTGAAAATCTAGAAACAGAGTGAAGTGGTCTATTAGGAATGTAGAGGCGGAATTGCGTGTTTATGTACTCTGCTCCGAGACCATAAAATGTGCTGTGCACAATGCACAAGGATTTGAATTTGACTTGTTGGTCAATAGACAGCCAATGAAGACTATGAAGAACAGGTGAAATGTGCTAAAACAAATAAAACCCAAAGACAGCCCTAGAGGAGGAACTCTGAAGTACCTACAGATGATAGTAAGCCGTTTGGGGCAGGAAAAGAGCATTACAGTAGTTGTGTACCAAATATGGAGTACTCTTCCACTGGGGCTCAATGATATGATGACAGGAAGGGAAGAACCTTCCATAGCAATTTAATTTTAAAATGGCCTGTTTGACAGACCAAGCTGATTTGTTTTCCCATGTAGACGGAGAAGGAGATTTTACTGCGTAAGTCTTTAATAACCGGGACATGCTGAGGAAAAGGACTGAGGGTGAGAGGCCAGAAATCGGGCATCCAGAAAGAAACCACTGGTGGGGGACCAATCACTAAGACCTTGTTTTTCTCACAATTCAATGTAAGCAAGTTCTGGTTCATCCAGTCTCTGACAGCCATCAGTCTTAAACGTGGGAGCGGCCTCAGATTGGGTCAGATTAAGAGGGACCACAATCTGTGTGTCGTCGGCATAAATGTAACAACGAAAGTCATAAGACTGGATGAGCTTGGTGATGTAAATTCGGGTGGTTCATAACACAAGCAGGATACTCAGGCACCACATCAGAGCCAGAGTTATCAAAAAGGTAAGTCTTATTTACTAGCTACAGTATCAGTAGGAAAGGTGAGACAGGATATCAGATGATATGCTGCTGCTACCCTTAGCTCTCTCCCTGCAAGTCCCCAACTGTCAATCCTGTAACCCTCTCACTCACCCCATTCCATGCCTCACACAAACACTCCAATCTCCACTGCCCACTCATTCAGACACACAGCTCATATAGAAGATGGAATACCAAACAGTGGCACTAGGTTACAACAACATACCCCCCCTTATAAAAACAAAAGGAAAACTATCCATGTGTACAAAGAAATCACCCTTGAGAAACTAAACACCTTTTGCCCTGGTCTGCCCTCCAGGACCTTGGGGCTGCCACCTCCAAGCACAACCTAGTCTCTCTGAGCAAGACCCCACTAACAAACTAAAAGCGACAATACAAAAACCATACACTTTCTGTAAGGGCCTACCACACCTAAACCCTGGACGTGCCACGTCCCGGCACAACCTCACCCCAATACAGGACACTCCAGTCTACTGTAAAGTGAGCAACCTCCCTACATCCGATATCAAATAAGAAACACATGGAAAATAACTAAAAGCTATGACTGTCACTAATGTTACAAGTAAACCTAAAGCACCAACCACCTTCCCACTAAACACATCACCACTTCTCTCCACACAAAACAGAAAGGAAATGTGATAGGACAGCCACTTACAACACAAAGATCACAAAGAACACAACACAACCACAAAAGATGTCGTGCGATAAAAGTGCACAGAGACTACCGTGCAAAATAAAAAAAAACCTTCGCACAAATGCTGAAAAAGATGAAAATATGTAGCACTTGCTGAAGATGCCCGATAATAACTCAGCACAAAACACATACACAAGATGAAAAAATGTAGTGCATTGCAAAAACTCCAAAATGTGCAAAACGGTTCAGAACGCACACATATGACAAATATGGTGTGCACTTATAACTTTCCAAATTGTAGAATAAATCATCAAAACACCTGCCAGTGTGGTACAAAACTGATCTCAGAAAAACCACATTACCTAAAACACCACAGTCTAAAACACTGGCTAAAATCTGTGTGCCACCCCCAAAACATCTGGAAAGCTTATCTAAATAATCTTCCTCCCCGCAATGCATAGCCTGGCATCACAGAAAACCTACCAGAAGTCTAAACTTTACTCCAAAAATAAAATCAACCTGAACTCCACGGGACTATGTGCGATAACCTACAACGCACCACTACTACACATGGTCCAAAACCCTATAACTCGCACACAAACAACTTGCGTTGAACTATCTCCAAATACATCATGGCCCCAAAACCCTGAAATCTACCCAACCACGCTACTCTTAGGGATAAACTCATTGCCGCACCCTTACCCTAAGTGTCCAAACAACAACTAAATCAGCAAAATGGGGTTCTTCCGAAGGTTTACAAACATACTAACGGCAAACGCACCTGGCCACCTGACTAAATATGCATGCAACTCCAAATACGTGCTACCCAATCACACGTACACAACCACAAATGTGTCACACTTCACATGTACATAAACACTACACAACGTGCTACCTCTCACACGTACACTAGTGCTACATGAACATGCTACCTCCACACATACATCATTTCTTCACAAGCATGCAGCCTCATGTGTGCACCCAATGCGTCACAACATCTACAACCACAATTACTACACCTAGCCCTCCCATACGCAAACTCCAACTCACTGTCCACAACACAACTTCACAACAGACAAATGCACATGAAAATCTAAGTTTCCAAAAAAATAGGGATGTGTTGCACCACCAGCCATGGTGGTGATCAGTCACCATGACGGGGCACACGCAATCTTCAAAAACCAAAACATCCCAAAATTCAATTTAAGAACATTCCTACTTAAAACCTCTTTGTGCAAAATTGCGTTTTAACCCAAAACTCTGTGGACATGTATTAACACCACTTACGAAAATCTGGAAAATCTGGCATCATTTCTATGGGCCTCATTACACGTTGTGCGGTAATGGAATACAGTTACCGGTAATGATTTACCGGTACCGTTAATTCCCTAAGCAAATCACGACCCGGACCCACCGCTATCTGCGCACCCGTTAATTACGGTGCCACTAATAGCGGCAAGGCCGCGGGCGCGCGACCCACATGCCGGAATTAGCGCCATGCCGCTAATACCAGGCCATCACAAGCCATGCGGACATGGTATTAGCGGCATGTAAAACACCCAAAAACCCCTTACCGGCATGGCGCTAATAACGGCATCGAAAAGCATCAACTACAGGTGGACACAATCAGCACAGGTGCATGCAATGGAGACAGGCAGCACAAAAGAGCACACCACACCCCTACCCACACCCCTTCCCACACCAAGATGGTCCCAATAGCAGCAGCATGACCTGACAGCCTTGACTACATGATAGCAGTGCAGCACCTACAACAACAGTCAGCACCAGAGGTGAGCCGTAACAGGCACCCATTCCTCACACCATACAGGCGAAGACAGCCATCCACTGAGGAGGTGGCTCCTAACCCCTGTACGGAACCCACAGAACCATCAGGAAGAGGACAACAATATAGTACATCCTTCCAATGACAGTGCTCCGCTGCCTAAGCGGCCTGGGTGTGGCACTCCTGTACGGCCGTGGCAAAGTGGCAAAGACAACCATGGCATGTGTAGAGCATCACAAAATGTGCAGATGATGGAATGTGCCTATGCCACTTGAAATTGACATGCAACCACCAGAAGAGTATGATGTGGCTGGGGATGAGTGCGGGTGGAATGCCTCGGCAGGACATGAAACAGGCAGTGCCAAGGAGGCACACGATGTGCATCAGCATCTGATTCTGTAATCTCATCATGCACCAAGGTGAAATAGCATGGACGTAGATGGGAATTGTTGCCCTGGTGCATGTTTCGAGGCCCACAAAGGACCCTGTCCACAATGAATGACACATACACAATAATGGAGACCAAGCTTGGGTTTCAAACTCTGAACAGTGTATATTGAACATATTGTGGTACTAAAGTGCATAACCCAAACTCCCAAAATACACCCTGGCCCACCTCCCCCCTCAACACACCCAAATACACCCTTACCCCCCTCCCCCCTCAACACACCCAAACACACCCTTACCCCCCTCCCCCCTCAACACACCCAAACACACCCTTACCCCCCTCCCCCCTCAACACACCCAAACACACCCTTACCCCCCTCAAAACTCCCATGTGAGTCTCATGACGTGAATGTGTCCATTGCCACATGTGGCACACGAATCCTGGTGGTCCTATTTGCCAGTGCCTGCATCGTCATCTGGTGGTTGTGAAGCCGTGCGCCGCAGGTTCCGCATAGACCGGTGCAGGGGACTAGTCTGGCGTGAACTCCCAGACGAGGAGGGGCCTGGTTCTTCCTGGGCCGTGAGTGGGCACCGACGCTCAATAGCGTCTGCTATGCGGTTCATGGCCTGCCGCAGTTGGGCCATTTCACTGCAGATTCGGCTGGTGCATGCCTCCATGCCCTCCCTTGTCTGCTGTACAAGTGTAGCAATGTCCTCCCTCAGGCGGGCTGTCTCTGCCACATGTTGACTTACTAGGCCACTCATCTCGGTCTGCCTCTGGTAGATGGTGGAGAGGTCATGTCGCATGGTGGGTGCTGGTGGGATGGCTGATGCACCTGGTCCCATTGCACTTGCATCAGGAGAGGATATCTGGGGGCTCCATATCCCTTCAGGGGTGGGTGAATCTCCATCACTACCCGGACCTGAGGGGTACCTCGGGCTTGCCAGTAAGGGGCTTGTTGGTCTGGGGCTCTGGCTATCAGCATCAATGGCAGGTGTGTCCTCCTCATCTGAAGGTGGGGCCGTGGCTGCTGCTTCACCCGTTGAGCTGGTGGCAGCAGAGTGCATTCCCTCGATGCTGACCTCACCTGCTGGGAGACACACTTCCGTGGGTGCCACGATGGGAGCAGCCATGGCCTGTGGATGCGTGCAACTGGTGTTCCGGCTGCTTTTGTCCCTGTGGTCATGGACACTTGTCCTGGCTGCCCTTGTGGATGTGGCGGTGTCCCCTGTGGCATCCCTCCTTGCTTTTTTGCTGGATGTGGGAGCAGGTGTGGAAGTGCGTGCCTCCTCAGTGTCAGTGTGTGATCCTGCAAGGGTGAGAAATGTTGACAACCATCAGTAATGGGTCGACCTGCCTTGAGCAAAATGAATATGTCATGCCGTTCTATGCATTCCAGGCTCTTTAGTGTGGATGCAGGTAATGGGGATGTTGGGTGGGTCATGCATGAATGGGTCTGTGTTGTACGGGCATGTGGTGATGCATGCATGTCTGTTTGTGGCTGGAGCCACGGCATTCATATGGACACATGATTGGGGGGAACATCACACTTCACTGTGCATTGTTTGATGCATACACTCACCTCCATCGGACGAAACGGCCACGCCATGCTCCATTTGTCCAACTCCCTCAATGCATTCCACCCCGATGGTTGATGCACATGTCTCCTCCCACTCAGTGAGCTTGATTGGCGATTCACTGCCTCCTCCTGTGCCCGTAGCCAGGTTGCGGTTCACGGATAGAATGTTCCGCACACAGAGCCGGAGGTCATCCCACCTCTTTCGGCAGTCTTTGACTGTGCGGGTTGTGGTGCCTACTGCGCTGACCTTGTGGGCTACCTCTTCCCAGGTGGCCTTCTTATTCACAATGGTCTCCCGACGCATGTCGTTGTTGAAGACGACATGAGCATTGTCTGCTAGTGTCTGCGTTAGCATAAGGAGCACCTCCTTGCAAAATTTCTCCTTGCGTTGCCGCTCAGACGATTTTTTAATGGCCTTGGGCATCTTCACGGTGTCCTTGGTGTATTTCCCAACGTGGTTCCTGGTAAGGTGTCCTGGATAAGGGGGATGGCAATGGATTGTGTTTTTAAAGATGGCCGCCGTGCTCTTTCCCGTTCCGGTGCGATGACGCTATTTCCGGTTCCGCAATATTACGGTAACCGCTATTAGCGGTGACCGCTAATGGCGGTCACCGCTATTTGCGGAAACCGCTATTTGCATGTGGCGGCAGGTCGGAAGTGCTAACAGCGCTTTCGAGTATGCCGTTAAGGGACTTTTTGGGGACTTTTGCGGCATGGCGGTAGGCTCATTACCGGCATGGCGGTAGGCTCGTGCCCGCAATCTCGTAATGGCATGCAATTTGCGGCCTCTTGCGAGAGCGGACACGCTATTTACGCCATGCCGGTAATTAGCGTTTTTTACCACCTACCGTGTAATGAGGCCCTATGTATTCCTTTTTTTAAACATTGTCAAAAACATCATCTAAAAAATAACTACATTTAAATTCTGTGCATGTTATTTTCCAATGGCAATCATTGAAATCTTTTCTGCATCTCTCATACTTCAAAACAACGTTCACTCATTACTGCACATAAAACCTCATTTCCACACAACCAATGACGTAATCAGTATCACTCCATGCAACCCACTGCTTTGATTCTGGGGGTAATTCATGGAATAAATGTGTGCCGAAATCAGAGGCGCAAGTGTGAAAAAAGCCAGTGCACGCGTGCGAATCTCACGCATGCGATTCATGGAAGGCCCTGCGCGTGTATTTTCCGGGATGTGCGCCAAACCCGCACAACGCACACATCAAAAAGGGGGCAGAACAAGGGACGGAACACTTGGAATGTGGAACAACGTGTGGAAATAAGGACATAACTGGGGAAGTACCGCTGGGAAGTACACGGAATGCCCACACGCACGTGAATGACATGTATTCATGGAATTGAATAGGGAAAACCTGCGCATGTCAAAACACACGGACATGCACAATTACGTCCGCCACACGAAAGCAGGCGGAGGCGCCCCCGCACAACATAAAAGTGCGCACAAACAACAAACACGCATATATAGCTATGATCAATGTGCTGTTCCTCCCAGCAGTGATCATGGGACACCGCAGGAGGAGGAGAATAGCCAGGCCCCAGATTTTTTTGCCCAGGACCAGCCTTTTTGGGATGCCTGATGACCAGGTCTATGGCAGGTATAGGTTTCACCTCTTATCATCCTAGAGCTGGTCACTGAGTAGGAGGATGAACTCACATCACCCACCCTGTGCTCCCAAGCATTGAGCCCCTTGGAGAAGGTGCTAAATGTACTGCATTTTTTGGCCACTGGGTCATTTCAGCGGACAACTGCCATAGTTGGGGGTGTCTCACAGGCCACGCAGTCACGTTGCCTACACCAGATGTTGGCAATCATCACTGGGCGCCCCTCAGTCCGCAGGCACATATACATTCCCAGAACAAATGCAGAAAGGCAGGCCGTGGTTCTGGACTTCTACACGGTGGCACACTTCCCCAAAGTACAAGGGCCACTGAGCACATCTATCAAAACCGAAAGCACTGGCATTCCATCAACGTGCAGGTGGTATGCGATGCCAAGGGAATCATCACCTGTGTCTATGCAAACTATCCCGGGTCCACCCATGATAGTTTCATATTCAGAATGTCCGCCCTGAGCTGGGCCCTAGAAACTGGGAAGCATGGTGACACAAATGCCTGTGCACATGCATACATGTCACGCACAGACAAATACACAAGCCCAACAAATGACAACAATTATCACCTTGCCAGGGGACAGTGCCTACCCTCTGAGCACCTACATGATGATGCCCATACGAAACCCCACCACACCAGCCCAGGTAAGATACAACGCAGCCCATATTGCAACCAGGGCCATAGTGGAGCGCACATTCGGAGTGCTCAAGTCACGCTTCCGCTCCCTTGACCGCTCTGGTGGACAGCTACTATATGCACCCCAAGTAGTTTGCAGGATCATTGTGGCAGCATGTGTCCTGCACAATGTTGCAACACAGCATGGCGTACCGGTGGACATGGTAGTGTCCCCACATCCCCAACCATAAGCACGGCCACTGCGCATTGGAGGGGAAAGGGCATGTGGCGAGGCAGCCCGTACCCAGCTTGTGGCCACATTTGTAGCCTAAACTCAAACCCTTGCGGAGTGCACACAAGCCTGGCAGATACCAGGTCACAATCAATGATGAGAAAGAGACAGTTAACTGTCACTACCTTACCACCCTGAGAATGTGTACACAGAAGTGCCACATTGTCTGCATCCCTAGCTAATTAAACACAACCAAACCCATGTGACCAAAGGGAACACATGCAAGGTATCCCCCCCTTGCTAAACAGGACATGAAAGGACTGGTATGCCACCCAAACCCTCCCAAAACTTCTGAAGCCCGACTGCCACACCATACCATGGTATGCAATGGCAAAACATCCAACCATATGCACAACACATGACACAATAGTCATGAAGTTCCATGGGAGAAATGTAAATAGGCACCAGACAATTATACCTGACATGGAATCGGAAGAAATGACTGACCAAAACCTCACACCAAAAATGGTGGCACAAATGCATGCCACCAGTGGTGCAACCAACAAAAGTCAGAATACCTGTTGCCATGCACATTGGACAATTGCAAATTGCGATATCAAACACTGCACAATGGACAGCACAGTGAGTGTGCATTGCATTGGTGAAAACCCTTCTGCATCATTTTAAAAAATGGCATTCAACCAAATAGTACCCTGTCATGCATGCACACGATCAATGACTCAGAGGTGAACATGCATTGTCGTGACACAGCATGCTTGAGAAGGCAATCTGGGTGCACGTGTTTGAATGGTGTGAATGTAGTTGTGGGGGGCGTTGCCTAAGTGTATTTGTCCGTAGGGGCATGCCTAGAATACATGCATGTGAAATCAAGTGGGTGCCACTGTCCCGTACACAGCAGATGTGAACACCAAGGACCCCCCTGTGTGTCAAACCACACCCATCCCCTGACACCTCAAAATAAAGCACAACATTGCATCAGCCATTGACCAGCAGAACATATCATGTACAGACAGTGACCCATTACTGAATCAAAGAAATCCATAATACGACCTACACACAAAGTTTATCAAAGCGCATCAATGAGGTAGGGAACAAGGGAGAAGAACAGTACATTCCTACATGTCCTTCAAACAGTACACAGTGTGAAAATGAACTGGAAAAGCAAAGTACATATTACAAGTGCCTGGAACAATAAGGGAGAGTATAGGGAGGGAATGTTGGATGACATATCTAGCATCAACATTCTTATGCCTGACGGCAATAGTCGCAGTGCAGGAGTCACATAAGGAGGTGAGTGAGGGAAGAGGATGGAAGAAGTGAGGAGAGTAACAAAACAAGTGACAAACTGGTAGGTCCACAAAGAATCAAGATAGTGCTGGGGAGGGGGAGAAGAAAGACAGAAAGGAAAGGGGGAAGAGACAACCTGTAATCAGTGGTGGAGGGACTAATGATAAAAGTAACTTGCAAAATTATACTAAAAATGTTGAAGGTGGGGTGTGGAAGGACGGAGGCAGAAGGGCAAATGTCTGCAAAGAACAAGCGCCTACGTATCACCATGGCCGATGGCAATTGGGGTAGTGGTTGTAAATGACAGCCAGAGTACAAGGAGGAGGGTAAAGGGTGGTGGAGAGGGAGAGGGAAGAGAGAAGGGAGGAGGGGGCTAAGCTCAAAATGACTAATGGGGAAGATGGTGAAAGAAAGCACACACAGGGGGCAGAGGGAAACCTGATGGTGCAGGAGAGTAGGGGATGTGATGATGAAGGGGGGAGACAGAGGGACACTGACAGGTACAGGGGAGACAGGGGGGCATTCAAGGGACTGAGAAGGCATGTGGACAGGTCTATACAGGGCCACATTTGTGGGCTTTTGGTAGTGGTGGCAGGCTCAAGCATCCTGGTTGGTCGGATTGTCACAAGGGCCAAGTGCAAACAGTGGGAGGGGGGAGCAGGTCCAGGACACAAACAGGAAATTCAAATCACAAACAATGCAGTCATAACTCAAATGACACATCCAAACACCAGCCAGGGCTGGAAAATGGTCAAAGTGATGCTTGCAAGGAATGGGTGGTTGTTGAAATGCATGGTGACAAGGGTAACTCAGTGTGCAGGCTTCATGTGGCATATCAAAATCACTGGTGGGAAACTGTCCCAATTCAACATTCTCAGCACATGGACCCCTCCCATCATCAGTGTGTTGTACGCAGCCAAAGGGTTCATGGTACGAGCTACAGCAGGAAGTGCATTAACACAGACAGTCAATACATAACAAACATCTCAAGCAACATGATGAAATGCACAGTCAGCATAATACTCACCAAAGTGAAGTACAGACATGCATTGGAGAAACCATCTGGAATACGCACTAGGGGTGTACACACAAGTAGAACTGCAGCCTGGCCACAGATATGACGGCAGCCCAAAGCCCATGTGTGATATGCTGTTACACCGAGCCATCCTTGCAAGCCCATGGAAAAGGGAAGCAGGAGTAGCATATGTGCCAAGACCCCCAAGCAAAACACATACACAAGACAAGCCAGAATGGGCCCAGCTGGAACACACAGTGGATGCCTTCCGATGCCACAAAGCACCACACTGTCACATGTATGCACAATAGAAAAAATAAAATTGAAAAAAAGAATTCTAAAGAAAATACAAATTAATTCAAATGATCAATTGAAATAAAAAAATGAAAAGAGTAATGAAAGAAAGAAAAAGAAAATCAATAAAATTTAAGAAAACCATAAAAAAATCATACAAATTTAAAAGTAAACAAAGTGAAATCATTGTAAAAGAACAGCAAAATAAAGGGAAAAAAATGAAAAATGAAAATAAAAAGATAACATACTTACCAAAAACCATTCAATTTGGATGAAAAATCAAAAATATTTGTAGAAAAAAAACTGCTGGAAAAATAAATTGCAGGAAAAAAAAGCAACAATGCCCATATATGACCCGGGGGTTTGGTGGGCGCACCTGGGAGGGGGTATGGTACAGAGTGCACCTCGACACCCACATGCATAGATGTTGGGATAAAAAAAAACTCACTGGGCTCAGCGCCTACACGGCCTGACCTATGTGGGAGATGGGTTGTCATCGTCATCCTCTGGATGGAAATCAGAAGGTGGACGTGGCGCAGTTGACTCACCACGCCTAGCCGTGTCTTGCCCCTCAATGGCAGCAAGCATGCGGGTCTGGTAAGCCAGGTCCTGGCTGGCAATGAGATTGCGGTCAGCATGCATTACCTCATGTGTCACACGTGCTTCCTCCTGCAGGGACTGACGTGTGAGACGGAGTTCTGCCTGCATGGCCTCACATGACAAACAGAGTGACTCCCGGCTATCATGGAGTTCAGCCGAGATGGTCCTTATAGCTGTACCATCCTGTCTTCTGTCCGCCTACTCTCATCCATCATGAGGTCAGCTAGAGTAGATCGGAGGGCTTGTTGTTCCACACTCAGGGCCTCATGGTGTGCCTCTGCTTGAGCATTAAGTGTTTCACGCAGAGCCACCATTTCAGCCTGGTGCGCCCTGTCAGACGCCGCCATGCCCAGCCTGAGTGAGCGGCACGTGGACTGAATAGCCCGCTGCTGGAGCACCATTTGCCTTACAGAGGGGAGGATGGAATGGGCCACACTTTTCATACCTTTAGCAATCATCTCAACTGCTCCCCCAGGGACGTCATTTGGGGGTTGCGACCCCTGAAGTCTCCCTTGCTACCCCTGTGGTCTCCCTTGCTACCCCTAAAATAGAAAAATACATGTTTTCTTTTTTTGAGGCTCCTTAGCTGTGTCAGCAGCATATGGCTCTTTGTTTCTGGAGTGGCTGGTTTTCTGGTAGCTATAGCTTGTAAGATAGCTCAGTGGATAGAGGAATCACTGCTGCAATGTGTGTGTGATCTGCAGGTTGCAGGTTCGACTCCCAGCAAGGTCAACTCAGCCTTTCTTCCTGCTGAGGTTGATAAATGAGCACCAACACAGGTTGGTTGATATTGTATGTATATTTGTTCTACATGAAGCGCTTAAGCGCTATACAATAACAGATCATTATCGTTTGGCCTTGGACGTCTGCTTCCATTCACAGTAATTTGGTAATATGGGCCTATAAGCATAAGCACTGATATTAATGATACATATGGTGATCTATTCTTGTATGCAATGTATTTCACTTTAAAGTGATACCGTAACCATATTTTTCATAGTGTACTTAGAAATAATGCTATGTGATGCCACTTCCTGTTTTGTCTAGGGGTGAAAGGTCGTGCTCCATCGCTTCCCATGATGTCACTTTGGGGCAGGGTCAGATAACATCACTTACTGTGATGTCAACAGAGTACAAGGGTTGTGTGATGTCACTTCCGCTACCCCATGCATTTTGGTGAAATGACGTCCCCATGCTCCCCCCTGTTGCTGTGCTATGGCAATCATGGAACGCTCCCACTCAGTTGATCCCGGTGGCACACGGCCACCGCGTTGCCGGATACCACGCCTGCTGGGCCCAAGGAGCCGTGGTCCTTGCTGGGCTGGTGCCGCCCACGGCTGCAGGACTGCATCCCTCTGTTGACCTGATGCCCCAGGAACATGGCCAACTGGTGTGGAGTGTGACCGTGCACCCGTAACCACCACAGACAGACCCTGCCTGTCCCCCTACTGCAGGTGTCGCAGACAGAAGATCATCCAACACAGGATCACTTACTGGCGACGACACGTCATGATGCAGATCCAGCTCAACATAGTGGTCAGAGGATACATCAGATCTTGACTCAGAGTCAGCTCTGGACACGATGGCCTGGAGCACCTGTGGGTTCTCGTGGGCTGCCACCCCACGACCACCACTGGTGCTTGGTTGGTCATGTGAACTGACCACCGTGTCTGGGATGACATCTTCATCCTCTGCCGCCAGTGAGTCATCACCTGCAACATAAAGAAAAGAAACAAGGACACGCATGTCAGTAGCAAATACCACACACATACAGTTCACAACATTGACAGGCAAATAATGAAACAGCCATGTCACAGGCAACTCAAACCCCAACATGTATCCAGTGGCGTTGCAATGCAAGGCCATCCCAAAAGCAGAAAAGGATGTGTGCAAAATGTGAAGGCAACACACGTATTGCATGTTGCGAATCACCTGCATCACACACAACCTCTAGTAGGCATATATCCAATGCCAAAATAGAAGATGGGAACAAATAGATGGCACCTAGCATAAGCATGTGTGAACACACAAATAGACACAGCTAGAAATCTAACATAACATACGATGATACATGTAACACGCATGTTCATGTGCAGCACTCAACTACCATCAACTATGCACAGTACATGTGTCATTGGAGGCACCTACGCTAGTGCCTTTCCATACTGTGAAAGGAGGGACATGGGTACACACATGTCAGGTCAACATCACACAGCACCATGATGATTGCATGTTGAAGGGCTTAACGTGGCACATGAGTGGGTGTGTGCGGTGCAGTGCATGTGTAGCCCCTCAACTTACAATATCAACACGTACGTAGTGATGACAAAATTCAAACATCATAGCAGTGTAACGGCAATTGCAGCCATCATGTGCAAATGGCATGCACCAGGTAGCATGGTTTCTGTGAAACACCCACCCTCTGGCCAATAGCAGGTAGGCACTGCATGGCAATGACATGTTCCACGCAGAACTGTGCATTGCCAGACAGTGTAGGCATGCATCTATTGCATTTCGTCATTCAAATGTCACTACAGCCGATGAGAAGTGGACATGATGTAGGAGAGGTGAGGAAACACCCGTAGTACATCCATGCATGTAGAAGACAACACCAGTTGAAAAGAGTCAGTGGGCCTGTAACAGGGGGAGCCATGTGCATGATACAGATGTGCACAGCCTAAAGTCGTGCGTGATGACACACAGACCTACAGTAAGCATGACAGGGCTATCCAAATGAGATGACACTTGGATCAACCTGGACAAAAAAAACAATGAGCAGGTGATCAAGGACATACATGAAATGCACATGGAACATGATCGTGCACATATGTGCATGGGGAGCCACTGCAATCAGCACACTCAAAGTGAGCCACACTGCACCAATGACAAAGGATATGTATGACATAATGTGACATCTCATCAAGATTGCACTTGTACACAAGTGGCTCAGAGCGCAAACAAGCAAAGGTAGGGGAACAAGGGAGAAAAGGAATTCAAAACAACTATCATATTGAGCACAGTGACATTGAGAACACGCAAGTGCATGGAGGAGGGATGAAGGGTTGAAGACCCAGGAAGGGGGAGAAGGTGAACATGCCAAACAGAGGAGACCAAACAAGGAAAATTAAGTTCAATTATAGAATATCCATTCAAAAAGTGGTAGTGCAGCCAGCAAGTGGCAAGTGCAAGATGATTTGGACAGGACAAATCTGATGAGTTCACACAAAGAGTGCTGGACTTTATGGAAACACGCACTGGACCCATTGATATGGGAGGCCTGTAGGCAGTGCAGCAGGGAGGCAGGGTGAGCAGCTACCAGATCTGATGGACAGAGTGTTTGCAGGGGCACAGTGCCAACAGAGGAAACTGTTCAGATGGGTAAGAGAGGGGCTAATGCAGGAGCAAGTATGAAGGTGTTGAGGTGCTTCCAGAAGCATAATTATTTCTCGTCAAGTTTCAACGTGGCCAGTTGACTGTTCAAAAGTGAGCTCCCAGCTGTACACACGGATCGGCTCCTACCTTATTTATTTGATTAACAACTGACCTTGATGGAGTGTGGGGTAGAGGAGCAAAGGACTCAAGAGGGGAGGAATTGGTAGAGGGATTGTTGAAGGTATTTTCTACCCAGTCCCAAGAAATCCTTGTGCCCAATGCAGAGGATCTGAAGTATCATCCTTGCATCCACTGGTAGCCAATGAAGGGGTTACAGAGCTGGAAATATAGGATCCCAGGGCTTGAGGACAAGGACAAGTCTTGCAGTCCTGTACTGGATTAGTGGTGGAGGGTGGAGTGTGGAGGCAGGTCGAATATTGAAAGACTGTCACAGTACCCCAACCTTGAGTAAACCAGAGCTTGGCAGACATTCAGCATGTAGGAGAATGTTAGGAAAGGCACAGAACCCTTGAGAAGGTGAAGCAAGAAGTTAATCCATCTCAAGATACATCACAAATGTGTGTGTAAAAGGAATGTGTTGAGTCAAAGGTGACCCTGAGGTTCCTGCCCTTGCAGGTGGAGGCAGGAGGAGGGCCAAGTGGGGCTGGCCAGAGATTGATGGCAAAGGTGGCAAAGGTTTATCGATGAGGAGAATGTCAGTCTTGCTGGCATTCAGACAGAGACCGTTGGTAGTACACCAAAAGCAAATGGCAATGAGGCTATCGGAAATAAGGGAGGGACAAGAGGTGGCCAAGGGCAGCCAGGAAAGGAGTTGGTTTTCATCAGCATAGCATCGGAACATGTACAAAAAACTGATAATGCAGTAGTAAAGAGCTGCCAGGTGCTCTTTGTGAATGGAGGCCGAGAGGTCAGACACAGGTGGAGAGGGAGATTGAAGATAGAAAAGAGCCAAATTGTAGCTGGGCGGGTCACACATGCCAAACACACATGTCATTGAGTTACACGCATCAGTACTCACCAGATGATGCATCATAATCCATCCTCTCTCCCACTGCACAGATTTTTTCTTCCGAGATGAACTCTGAAACGATCTCCTCATGCTGAGTGAGTTCATTCTCCTCTGGTGGTGGCCCACCACCAGTCACCAGAGACATGGTGTAATTGGAGGCACGCTTTTGCTTAGCACTGCGTCTGAGGTCATTCCAGCGCTTGTAGTAGTCCTGAGCCGTGCGCACCTGGAATCCCATGAATGTCACACCATCCGCAAAAGGCTGCCAGTGGACCCAACACTGGTGATGCGTTGTATGGCACTGTGGGCCCACAAGCATATCGCGTTGGTGTTCTGACACATAGTCCACAAGGAAGTCCAGTTCCTGCTTGCAGAAAGGCTGCTTCCTTGACGTGCCGGAGGCTGGAGCCGTGTCTGGGGTCCCAGCCTCTTGTGCAGGAGCACGCTTTCTCCTTTTGGCCGGTGGTACTGACCCTGAGTGTGCAATGTGGCCCTGATCAGTGCGGGCAGTGGCGCTGGTGGACTGGACCAAGGCATTGGGTGTTGGTATGAGGACAGAAGGTCTGGCTTGGTTCTGAGTCACTGCCGGGGTGGTGTTGGCTACATCTGCACATGCAGTTACCACCATTCGGCTGCTTGGGGCAGCAGATGTCATAACTGCCCCAGATACGTGTGCCACAGTCACAGCCACAGTGGACACACATGACCCCAACCTCCGGACAAGATGGAAATCGTCCTGGGAGTCCTCGTCACACAACGCAACATGCGCTACCTGACCCAGAGCCCGGGTGGAGGTGCCCACAGCTGCACCTGCAGCTACCACCACCATTGGGCCCATGACAGCAGATGTAAATTGCTGTTGGGTGATATGGGCACCAGGTTGTGATGCAACAGCTGCATCACCAGGAGCCACAGGGGGTTGTTGCATGCATGCACCAGCACATGGCTGGGCATCCTGTCCCAGAGTGGCACCCCTACCTCTTCCCACTCTGTAGCCACCCTGGCCACCTTGGTCTCCCTGTCCACCCTGGTCTCCGTGCCCACGTGCCCGACCACGCCCAGCCCTGGGAGGATGCCCAACTTTGCCACCCTTAGCATTTGGTGGCCTCTCAACCATGGCACCGATGGAAAATAGGCTATGGGAGGTTCACTCAACAATTGTCCTGGGCAATTGGCAAGAAGGGGGAATAAGTACCCCAGTGCCCCTGCAAGGCTGTCTGTAACCCCTGGAGAAAAATGACGGGTCACACAACGCTCAGGCACCCCAAAAAAAAAGAAAATCAAAATATCAAAAAATCCCAAAATATAAGAACAGGAAATTGGAAAAAAAATAAAAATTGTGCCCCCGACCCCGGTAGCCCACATGTGTGAATTTTACCTCCAGCAGTACGGTTTGGCACCCAGGAACACAAAAAACATGTATGAGTGGAACACACTGGCTACTATGACCTCAAAAACGGTACGCATGCACGGGGGGAACCACAGTGGGAAAAATAGCATACGCGACTCACCGACTGCCTTGCGTTGAGAAAAAAAAAAAAAACACACGCGATTGTGCACGTAGGCGACACCCCACCAAAAGAAGAGGTACGGACTTGAGACGCTGTGAAGTAATCGCGTGTGATTCCAGCAGAGTAAACACATGTGTCGGTCTCCACGAACAGCACGTACAGTGGTCTGCTGGCCCACTCTCACCTTTAACCCGTGCTGAAGGCAACACCCGTGCGCGTAACGTCACTTACGTGCTAAGGCCCTTTCCTCGAATTACATGCATCCACACACGGGCGTGGTTTCTTAGCATGTGCGGATGCACCCGTGCTGAGGGACATGCCCGCGCGTGTTATGTCACATATGCGCTGACGCGCTAAAGGCCTTTCCTCGAATTACACACTGACGTGCTGTTTTTTCATGTGCCAAATCACTCCGTATCAAGCTGGCCACGCGACAACACACGGAAGACCATGCTCCTGCCCAGAAGGCCATTATCCTGCCCCCCAGATCCCTGAGCAGACTCCCACCTGCCATCTGCTGCTGCCTGCCTGCCTGCTGGCCACGTGACCTGCCATTTGGTGCCTGCACGTTAGCCATCTGCAGGGGTCCAGTTGCTGTGAAAACCCCTGCTGGAACAGAAGACTCCCGACTGCTGTACCATCGCTCCACAGCCCAGCCCCAGGACCCAGTTGCCCACCCACACCTGCCTCGGGGGTTGCCATGTCGTGGCAAACACCATCAGACACCACTGCCAACCTTGGTGTGTGCATATGGATGCTGCTGCCTGCTGCACGATTCCTGTCAAATTCTGCATGTGTGTGGGTTCAAATGATATGAGTGTTGGGGAGTGTGATGGCATCTGTGAAGTTTGACACTGCCACTCATGTGCAACTGTGACATGTGTATCTGACCATTGTACAGTGCCCTGATGCCTGTGTTCTGTCTCTCCCTGTCTGCAGCGTCGACTGATGAAGAGGGCGGAGACAGTGCTGTGGAGCACAGAGGCAGGGATCCCACCTCCAGCCGGAGACGCAAGGCCCAGCTCTCCTCCCACGTTGTCATCTCTTCCGGGAGTGAGGAGTCTGGTGCTGCATCCATGGCAGCAGCTACCAAGGGAAGGTCCAAGAGGCGGAGGTTGGAGGTGGACTCCTCGGCTGCAGTAGGGGCAGCTGAGCCCCCACAGGGGCCTATGGAGGAAGATGGCACGGAGTCATCCAGGTTGAAGGGGAGTTTGGTTGAGGACGTGGAAGTCCCACGCACGGGGCCTGGAGGAGGCATTACACTGGTGCTAGTGGTGCAGTCCAGGGGCAGGGACAGGAGGCAGCACAGGCTGCTGCACATGTACCTGTGTGTAATCATGTCCCCGATCCTGTGACTGGATCATCCCACACCAGCAGGGATGCCTTTGTCCAGTCCCGTTTTCAGGGAGGGGATGCACGAACAACAACTGGTCTTCCTCTCCCTGCGGATGTGACAATCCAGGACCAGGATGAGCCTGTCCTAGCTGGGGTGGCGTTGCGTCAACGTGGTATTCGGGATGACGTGCAGGGTTCTCATGAGGATAATGCACTTCATTTCGAATACCTCATTGACCGCGTCGGCCTACTAGGACAGGTCACCAAGGCTGGGTTCCTCCGTGTGCTGGATCTTCTAGCAACCCCCTCCTCAACTGAACCCCCTATGTGGCAGTCGTCCTCCATGCCATCTTCCTGGCCAAGTATCACCTGGGCACCCTGTGGAGCTGCCCCTGACCCAGCGGCCAGGCTGGCGGAGGACACATCCCTGCCACAGTCAGGAGTCGGAGGTCCAGCAGGGGTGGCCACCCCAATAACTGGACCCCAGCAAGAGGAGGACGTGCAGGCATCGACCGGCAGGGCACATGCACGGCAGCAGCAGGCTCAGGGTGGGAGCCATGATGGCTCAGGGCCTTCAACATCACAGGGGCAGGAATCGGCCGGAGGGCAGGAGGACCCTGGATTGGGAGTGTCTTCCGTGTGGCAGCGGTTGGGCCAGCGTATAGATGCAGAGCGACGGCGGGCAGAGGAGGCACGGCTCACTATGGTCAGGGCGGAGAACTCCATGCGCAGGACATTGAGGCGGGTTGAGTGCCTCGAGGCAACTCGCAGGGAGTTGGAGGACGCCATGACTCCATTCCTGCTAGACCTCAAGGCCAGGGAAGAGGCCCACCTCCGGGACATCGACATGGAGTTCAATGATGTCCTGGCCCGGAACATCACCAAGTGAGCTGTTGGACTTGCCCGCCGCCATTGTACATAATTCATTAGTGTTAGGTTTCCTTTGTTTTTTCTTTTATTTTAGAGTTAATGGACTTTGCTCCACTTCATGTATATAGTTTTTTATTCATAGGACTTTTTTGTAGGTTTCATTTGTTTTGGGGATCATGGACCCTTTGGACTTGGATTGTAGATAGTTGAAGACTAGTACATACTTTCTTTTTCAATTTTCCCATGGATCAATGGTTTTCTTATATTTGGATTATTTCTTTCTTATTGAAATTGGCAATGGACGACTTTTTGTTTCAACATGATGTTGCTTTTTTTCATTGGATTACCATTTTTTTTTGGTTATATCTGTCATTGTATATTGATTTTCAAGTTTGATTTCCTCTATGTTACTTCATTATGTTTTTAATACATTTTTTCTAACTTCATGATTGGTGTGTTCTATCATTGGTTTTGTGCATGTCTCAATGAACATTGCCTCAGTCATGTGTTGCCACTGTGTGGCTCTGTTGTGCATTTATGCATGGGCATGGTGGTTCTTTTAAGACTATCATGGCATGGGTAATTTGGGAGTGGGTGCTGTGGATGGACGCATGCTTGTACTGGGGGCAAGGGAGATTTGGGTTGGCATTAGGGCAATGGGTCTGTTTTGTTAGGACATGTTGTTTGGGGGGCCATGTGTCGGGGCTTGCTGTCAGGTGCCCGTCAATGGGGGTGGGTGTGGGGGACATAAGTCGGGGCCTGTTGACAGGTGCCCGTCAATGGGGGTGGGTGGGAGTGTGGGCGACATGAGTCGGGGCCTGCTGGCAGGTGCCCGTCAATGGGGGTGGGTGAGGGTGTGGGGGGACATAAATCGGGGCCTGCTGAGTGCATGGTGCCATGTGGGCTGCCTGTGGGACATGGTCTGGGGTGATGTGCTGCCTGCGGGGTATGCGGAGGGGGGGCACACCCAGGAGGGCGCACACTGCCAAATCACGTGTGAAAGTCCACACGCACCCCCGGAATACACGTATACCAGCTAAAACGCTTGTGAAAGTCCACGCGCACCTCCGGAATACACGTAGGCCAGCGAAAATGCGTGTGAAAGTCCATGCGCACCCCAGGAATACACAGAGGCCAGCGAAAATGTGTGTGAAAGTCCATGCGCACCCCAGGAATACAAGGAGGCCAGCGAAAACGTGTGTGAAAGTCCACATGTATCCCGGAATACACGTACCCCGCTCACACCTGCGAAATCACATGTAGAACTCCACGCGCACCCCCGGAATACACGTAGGCCATTGAAAATGTATGTGAAAGTCCATGTGCACCCCGGAACACATGTACCCCGGTCGCGTCAGCAAAATCGCGTGTAAAACTCCATGCGCACCCCCGGAATACACGTAGGCCAGCGAAAACGCGTGTGAAAGTCCATGCGCACCCCTGGAATACACATAGGCCAGTGAAAACATGTGTGAAAGTCCACGCATACCCCGGAATACAAGTACCCCGCTCGCACCTGTGAAATCACGTGTAAAACTCCATGCGCACCCCCGGAATACACGTAGGCCAGCGAAAACGCATGTGAAAGTCCATGCACACCCCCGGAATACACGTAGGCCAGCAAAAACGCATGTGAAAGTCCACGTGCACCCCAGAATACACATACCCCGCGTGCGCTATTGAAAACACATGTGAAAGTCCACGCGCATCCCCCAGAATACGCGCAAGCAGCCCATCACCCCTGGGCAAGGCCCGCAGGCAGCCAATCACCCCTGGGCATGCACTGCAGACAGGCCACAATACAGGGTGGACTTTTTCCATGCATTTTACCAGATGCAGCGGGGTACGTGTATTCAGAGGGGTGCGCAGGGAGTTTTACACGCGATTTTGCTGGCACGAGCGGGGTACGTGTATTCCGAGAGGTTTGCGGAGAGTTTTACATGCGATTTTGCTGGCGCGAGCAATGTACGTGTATTCCGAGGGGTGCGTGGGGAGTTTTGCACGTGTTTTTGTGGTTGGGGGGCTGTATGCTGGTCCACTGGCCTTTGCGCCATGTACTGGATTTGTGCAATGTTTTTGGTGCACGTGTGCGGGGTTGAGGACGTAACTGGCACTGCTGCAGGGTCGCTGCGCCACCCTGTGCCACGGCTGATTATGGATGTTTGTATCAATGAATACGCTGTGCGCAAAAATGGTTTTGGCGAACGCGGCTGGCGCAGACTGTCACACGCGCACTATGTGCGCCAGCAGCATGCGCCACTTGTGCGCTAAATTCTATGAATTACCCCCATGGTTTCTACAAATTCAATATCAAACAAATTAAGCTTATTGTCACATAAACTGCACAACAAAACGATAACCAATTAACAGAGTTCCACTAGTGTCTGCAGCCGTGAAAAATTGTCCCAAACATAATGCAGCATTTTCCCTTCTCCAAACTCTTTGCGCATAACTCACAATGCGGTGCCTATTAATTTAAAAAATCTACTGCCGTAATTTACATTTGAAAAAAAAAACCAACACTCCATCTAATGGTAAGGCGTTACGAATGCCGGAATCATCAAAGTCGCACGTTTGATTCCATATTGTCAGAAGTTCTTTAACAATACATGCAGTACCTCAATCCTAGTGAAAAATTCAGACACCTCTCTGGGATGAACTTATGGCCCCGCGCTCCATGGATCTTTCATTTTAACCGTGTCCAATGTTCCTCTGTGAACGCCACAGCTCTGGGATGATCCAAACTCTAAAACATGCCCGGAGCAGCTGATTATTTCCCGATTCTTCATGTCACTGTAAATGACCCCACGTCTGTGTGCATCCTAATGCAGACGATGCTGACAGGGCCATTCCTCAAATGTTTTCACTTTTGGGGTTCGGTGAAGCTCCTTGATGGCATCGGCCCACAAGGCATGAGTTCCAAGCCAAAGGCTTGGCTGGAACGCAGGGCATTGTTAGGCGGGCACAGCCCAATGGCCCCCATGGGCCAACACCACGCCTAAACTTACAACAGCGGGCCTCTACTCCCAAATAAGACCCACAGCACCGCAATTCCCATGATCCTCTCCGCCTCAGTAGCGCAACAGCGCTCGGATCTGCAGCACTTCGTCGTCCTGCCCAATGTGTAGACAACCAGTGTGTCACATATTTGGCAATCCTCTCGGGTAGTCCTGCCGTCTCGGCCCTCACCCTTCTCCAGGGCCATTACCTATCTAGCCCCATGGAAGGACCCTCAGGCACCTCCTTTTCCAATTCTCAGATCACCAGCCCACAATGGTAGAGCTGCTCAATACTGGTAAATGGCAATCGGGCTGCAATTTCATTAATCTCCATCACTTCTGATGCTTCACTTCTTCTTTTTGATCTCCATCTCCATTACTCATCAGTCTCCACCTTCCTATAGGTTCTTTTACTCCTCGTCACCAAATGATGTAACCTCGGGTGGTTCATAACACAAGCAGGATACTCAGGAACCACGTCAGAGCCATGTTTATCAAAAAGGTAAGTCTTCTTTATTAGTTACAGTATCAGTAGGAAAGGTGAGACAGGAGATCAGATGATCTGCTGCTGCTACCCTTGGCTCTCTCCCTGCAAGTCCCCAACCGTCAATCCTGTAACCCTTTCACTCACCCCATTCCATGCCTCACACGAGCACTCCAAGCTCCACTGCCCACTCGCTCAGACACACAGCTCAGAGAGCAGATATAATACCAAACAGTGGCACTAGGTTACAGCACTTGGCTAAGGGTTGCATACATGCATTAAGCAGAATTGTAGGGAGGGCAGAACCCTGAGGGACTCCACAAGTGACAGGAAGGGAAGAAGCACTGAAAGGAGGTAAAGAGAGGGACTGAAAGAGGGTGGCTAGGAAGGGGTAAAACCAGGCCAATGCTGATTTCGAGAGCCCAACCACAGATAGTCTGTCAACCAGGAATGCATGCTCAATGGTATCTAACACAGCTGATAGATCACGAAGTACCAGTACACGAATGCCACTCTGGTCAGAAACCTGGGCCAAGATGTCCACAGCTCAAACTAAAACAGACTCTGTACCCCATCCAGGGCAAAAACCTGATTCAAAAGAGCCCAGAAAGCCAGAGTTCTTCAAGACCGAGCATAGAAAAAGAGAGACATGAGTTTCAAGCATATTTCATAAAGAAGGGTAGAAGAGAAATTGGGCAATAGTTGACAGACTCAAGTAAAGATTTTTCTAATAGCGGAATAACAAATGCATGTTTTGCCTGATGAGATCAATCTTGTTTGTAAAGAAAGCCGATAATGAGTTGCATAGAGCCTGAGTGGGCGGGAATAAATTGGAAATAGTTCTACGCCAAGAAAGGGAATGGACAATTTGCAAAAGTTCCTTAGGCTGATTTAAAGCAGCCTCGATCTGGTTGGTGAAAAAACAATACTTGGCCTCAAAGGTGACCTGATGATATAGATGAGTACCGTCGTGAAAAAGAGCTATAGCTATAAAACAGCAGTTCAATGGCCAGTTCCTCTCTGCTTTCCCATGGTGCAGCTGTAATTCAGCCAAATCAAGGGAAAACCAGGGGAATACCAGGGCACTGACAAATGAGTTTGTGGTTTAGCTGGTTTTAAGGGGGCTAATTGGTCGGCTGTACTGTTAAAGGATGATATGAACTGAGACAAATCACAATTAACAGTGGTGCAGCAGGTGGTAATAGAATCCACAACCATAGTTGAATCAATAGAATGCCATTTACATTTAGGTGGCTGAGGCAAAACCACCAATGCAGAGGGGAGTGGAGAAAAAATAAGAAACGGTATAATAAGGTTATCAGTGCAAAGGAATTAAAAAGATCGGAATGTCTTAATGGGAATAATAGACAAAAAGATAATGCCAAGTGTATTACCTAAGATGTGAGTAGGTCCTATGACTTGTTGTTTACGGGCAAGATCGGACATGGCAGATAAATAACTGTCCAGCAAGCCTGCAGATATGTGAATGAAATTCAAATTGAAGTCGCCTAATTCAAAGAAATCGGCAAATTGATGTTTTAAATCTGCTACAAGGTTGAGAAAGGCAGAGTAGAACTGCGAATCATGCCCACGAGGGTGGTAAACAAGAAGTGTAAAGATTTAGAACCAGATGTGGAGACCCATATAAGCATGGCCTCCCTATTAATATTGTGAGTAAGTGAGAACAACAATCAATTAAGAGTAGACTGGAAAACCGCAGCAAAGCCACCGCCAGGATGGAAGGAAGCCCTATCTGTTATCAACATGTTATTGTCATGATGTTTCATGTTCACATTACTCCTTCCTCTCTGTGCACTGTGAGCAATCAATTAAGTATAATTCTAGTATAGAACATTTCGTTTTCACAGCGCCTCATGAACCGCTCCAAACCCAGAAGCAGCACGCCGGTGCACTTTGTGCTGCCTATTTAAGTCCTTTAATCATAAATAGTCATGCGCCGTTCATGCATGTTTGCTTGCCGCTCTGAGCCACTAAGGCTTTCGTTAACAACCGTAAAATAGTCATACATTTTGATTATTATAAAACCAAAGGATAAGAATATAAGTATATTCAAAATTATAAGTCTCATTGCCTCGTTTACTGCTTGAGTGGTGTGAAGGAACACATCTTTGGCATATTTGGAGGCACCAAATATATCCCACACATTGCAAAAAATAACTGTTTGCACTAAAGTAAATAAATGTGCCCAGTCATCTCGCGGTTATTTTCTTTCATTCAGTGAGTCATTCATTATCTTGTAGAGATTTGGTTTTTTTGGGATACACTGGTTTCTTCCATAGATTCTGAGTCTCCGTTTTTTGATAGTCGGCAAAGGCATGTGTTTGGCTATCTAGTATAGCTCTGATGGTTGTTGGATACAACATGTAATATTTAAGATTTGGAACTCTTGCCTTTTATTTAGCCACCAAAATGTGTCTTATTTTCTCCACCACATCCTTGCTTATGCTCCAAATATCATAATTTTCTGACCACCCCATGAAAGATCCCCTATTCCTCGTGCTATTTTCAAATTCAA
This sequence comes from Ambystoma mexicanum, assembly GCF_040938575.1. Taxonomy (NCBI): domain Eukaryota; kingdom Metazoa; phylum Chordata; class Amphibia; order Caudata; family Ambystomatidae; genus Ambystoma; species Ambystoma mexicanum. The sequence goes on from NC_090928.1 coordinate 63,967,191, forward strand.
TTCTTTCTTTGAAATTTTCAGGAATCACACTATATAGTGATGTGTTTTCTGCCCTATTAGAGGTCTTGGACCCTAGGATGTATGGGCTCTCACTATCTCCAAAAACATGTCTGTAATCCAGTTTAAGAATTTTTGACACGTTTGTTTTTTTCCAAAAAATACATTCAGTGCGGTTACCATATTCAGCATTTTCTAAAAAATTGACTATTCAAATATTTCTTCTAAAGTAATTTTCCTGTTCAGAGAGCTTGGCGTAAGCTTTTCATTCTGTGACTGTCGTTATCTGAATTAATCTGTCATCTTCATTCGTTTTTCATCAGTTGTAAATTTCTGTTCCTCCAGCATACAGCCTTTGAACGCCAGTTCCTGATGTTTCTCTTCAGAATTGAAGAGTTTTGGGTTGATGTCTGCTATATCTGCACTAACATTATTGCACATCTAAAAGAATTCTGACAACTCTTTCTCTTTTGTGAGCAATCTCATTTTCTTCCCTCTTCTAGAATTCTGCTTGGTGAGCTCAGTAATAGATAGCTCTGTCATGATTGCAGTTACAGGAATTGATTAGAGTTGAGGAGAAGAGCTCAGCCTTAATTCTGTCATCTCTGAATATCGATTTTGTTCTTCTCTTTAGCTTTCACCTTCTTTACAGCATTTCTCTGCTTTGGGTTTTCTTCTGTAACAACCTCCCTGTTATCGGGAACAAGTATGTCAAGTATGTTGTTTCTCTGGCACTTTCTCATAAGACAATATTTTTTTATACATATTTTTTTAAAGAATTTTTGGTTTGCATTTTGTTTTCCTATCTTCACATTTGTTCTATTTTTTATGTTATTTTTGTTTTCAAACATATATTGACCTCTGACACGTTTGTCTTTTTACATGGTTTATTTAGATGTAAATAACTATGTGAATCACTTCATTAATAATCTAGCAATTTCCCTGAAGAAGCTCACCAGAGGTCGCAAATAGTGTATTACCTTGTGAGTGAAACATGTGTTGGTGCTATAATTGCACATTTATGAGTTTGTTGCAAATTAATGGCATCAACGTGGCACAGTAATGAGTTTTTTTAATTTGAATATGAGTAGAATTACAAAAAATTCACAACCATTTTGAACAGAATTGTTGTAATCAAGAAAATTGATATATTCTTTGGATTAAGGCATCTAAGAAAAATAACTTCCTTAGATTAAAAAGATAGTTACTGACAACACTTAAGGTTGCGGGTGTTTTTTGTACCCGTGTTTTAATAGAAAAACATGGAACTTTGAAAACATTTTTGGCTATAAACTAAAAAAGGGCCTGTTTATTCATCGCCTATATGTTTTTTCTATGACTACATGACTAATATCGGAAGTAATAAAATATTTGATTTATCAAATACCATGTCCAATACATGTGGTTACTTTATAATTTAATTCAGAATGCTTGAATAATTACAAATATAATATACATATATATGCAGTTACATCGCAATTGTTACATGTATACATTCTTGAAAAATATACATTAAGTTGAGTTTAAAAAAAGAACAAACATGGAAATTGACAGAAGTTGATTTGTTTTTTAAAAAGATGCCTTGAGGACTGCCCACCAGGGGGCGCACGGATGAGGCAAACCTCCGTGTGAGCTCTGTGCTCCGTGGTCCCATAAGTGACTTGAGCCCCCACTTGTGGACCCCCCCCGGTAAAACGTGGAGAATCAGCTGTGGGAACCGACCCCCCTCTAAGTGATCGCAAACACAGAAGAAATCGGAGCAGGGAAAGCCGAGAACTTTGCTACACAAGTTCCATCTGCCCGGCTTCGGCCTGCTGCCTCCGAAAGTGAAAGCTGAGTTGCGCCCATGCACCCAGAGGAAAGCACCGCGTAAGCCGAGAAGAGGACAACAACGACTACTCTGCAATGTGCCGGGTGGGGAGACCCCTGCCTGGAAGGTGCACTGCGAGGGGAGTGATAGCTTCTGGACGACTCACTGCATCGGTGGCCCTATTTACAGAACATCCGGATTTAGCCAAGACATACGGCGACCGTCTCCCGCTTCCCCGCTCCTCCGTAGGTGCTGGTGTGGAAACAGTGCCCCCTTCAAGAGCAGGAGACTCTTGTAGCCGTGCCCGGCCCCTGCTCCGTGCGAGCACCCCGGCCCTGGGGATTGGGGCCCTTCCCGCTGCTGGATCCTGAACTCGATCACACGACAGGCCCTCCCCCCGGTGAGACTGCTGAGACGAGCCCGGCCCCCCGGTGAGTGCCTGCAACGCTACTTACTCCCACCTGCATTCGCGAGTCCGTGTGAGGCCTCTGTCCTGTGGAGCTGTTAGCCCAGCGGTGACAAAGCCTCCCCCACCATGATAAGCTACGCGCGTCCTCCAGATCCAGTTGGCGCAAATCCTGTCACTTGCTCTGTGCGGCCACATCGTTCGCCTGGCGTCGGCAAACATAAGCCTTGGTAAGAGCCTGTAGCTCCCACGGACATCATGGATTACTGCCGGACTTCCTGTAATATGAATTGGACTCCAGGCATCACTCATGCAGCCCCTTTTATACCACCCCATACCGTGAAGAATTACCCATGCGCCTCAACTAGCCTCATTACGTGGTAGCAGAGAACAGACTGTCACCCTAGGCAAATACTCAGTTGAAGCTCCCCGGGAGCTAAGCAGAATCCCGTGCTCAAGGAATCTGGGGAGACACCTATGATCCATTGAGAGGTACGAAGAACGTTTAAGCACTTACATGGTGGGCTCGTATGTCCCCTCCCACTCAGAACGTGCCCCTGAAACCAATCTGAGGCCCTGGATTCCAAATGTGTGCACAAGCACGTCTAAAGGTTACCAGCAATTTCGAAGGAAAGGCTTTTGGGGTATGATTGCCCACTTCATTGAACCGAACCCCTGGAATCTTTCTGAAAGCATTCGAAAACGACACTAATATGACAAGCTGCTTCTAAAAGACTCATTAAAGCCCTGGAAATGAGGGTTTGACGTTTCATTCATCGAGAGCCACTCTGCTGAGCAATTGTACACGAATTCGTAAATCTGACTTGGTAACGCATCCTGGGCTGTGCTCTCATCTGGGCACCTCCTCAGCCCCTCCGAGAGCCCCTCAGAGCCCCAAATACTAGGCCTACTTTGCCTCTACGAACCTACACTATCGCATTGAGGGTAGAGACCCCGACTCAGGGGCGTGTGACTCCTCGAACGTGAAAATTACTCTATGCACGCACGAAACAGGCTTGCCAAATTTGCGTACACTTCGCCCCCGTCGGCCTTTGATCAGCAACCAACAATGACAACAGATCACACTGGAGCGGAGGCTGCTGCCACCAAACGGGACATCGCAGCATTACCGTCTGAGATAAAGACTCTGGGTGCCAACTTGGGTGGTAAGATTGACAGGATTACCCAGAGAATGGACAATTTTGAGGAGAGATTGGAAGGTGTGGAGAATAATCAGGCGTCCATTGACACCCTTGAAACCCAAATGGACATGTGGTTACGTGCCATTGAAAATAAGAAAGAGGAGATACACCTGAAAATTGATGATTTGGAAAACAGGGAAAGAAGGAATAATCTCTGATTTTTTGGTATACCGGAGTCCGAGGGAGAAGCTGAAAAATCACTCAAAGCCACAATACACGACATCATAAAAATCCTAATGGCGGACGAGGAGATAGACAAACCCAAAACCGAGCGGATCCACAGGGCTGGGGGACCTCTGGGTGGCCCGCGTTCTGTTCTCGCAAAATTCCATCGATATCAGGATAGAAACATGATCCTGATGAAGGCCAGGTCCGGGGACTCACTCACGTTGGGCGGTGCCCGCATTACCATCTTCCAGGACCTGTCGTCACTCACGCTGGCATTGAGGCGCCTTTGTAGCCCCCTGACGAAATGGCTCAAGGAGAGGGGCACGAGATATAGGTGGGGCTATCCTTTCTCCCTCACATTTGAACATGGTGGCACGAAAATTGTGTTGCAGTCCGAGGAAGGGATCAAGGACTGTATTGCGGATATCCTTGGGACGGCGCCGGGAGAAGGCGACAGAGGTGAGACTGACCGCCCTGGAACGCAATGGGAACTCCAAGGTCCTCGGAGAAAGAGAGTAAAAGGCTCAAGAAAATACAGACGCCCGAATAACACCCCTGATAATGGAGAATGAGGATGGGCCTCCAGAATTTGGTGAATCAATGGACTGAATTCCATGAATGAATTGTTCTAAGCCAAGCACTTATTGGCACAGACTGACGTGATAGCTGCAGAGATGACAGCACCCGGCAGCGGCAACCCTCCCTGAAGTAAGGGAGGAAACGAATAAACACCCGAAGAAAACACAGGAGGACACACGTATCGTTATACTCTTGTTCACTTTTTTGATGTTATTGTTGAAATATATGATGTTGGGGAGGAGGGGGAAGGGGGCTCAAAGATATGTTATGACAATATACTTGAACGGGACCGTGAAGGAACGGCCCCACCAGTGGTCCAATACTGGACCCAACATTTCCATCATGGTCGAGACGGACGCCGTCGTCATGCCAAGAATGGCAGGCCTTCAACTCCTGGATTCATTGGAATCCCAGGGACTCAGGAAGGGGAGGAATAGGGGGGAAGGGAGAAGAGAAATATGGGGACATTAACAGCACCATCCAAACAAATCCGCAATACTAACTCCAGGATTAAATCGAGAGATCACATAACTGTCTGGACACCGGAAGCGAGTGTCACCTTGAAAAGACCCAACAATGGCAGCAAATGATGAACTCAAAGTGAGAGACTCACTCAGGGTTGGGTCCATCAATGTGAAAGGCCCGAACTCCCCGACTAAGAGGTCATTGGTGCTCAGGGAGTTTCGCAGATCAAATATTGGCATACTCCTACTGTAAGAGACCAAGTTTGCTAAAGGGGAGGAACAGAGCATGCTGGGGAAACGGGTGGGCCTGGAGTTCTGGGGTTCGGGCCCACTCAGGAAGGGAGGTGTCGGCATTCTACTCAGGAAGGGAATCCAATTTGAAGCGGAGAAGGTATGGTCTGATGTTGCGGGTCGTACTCTCCTGATAATGGGGAAAATAGCTAAAGTAAAAGTGACCATTGCCACTGTATATGCACCAAACACTGGTCAGAATGCATTCCTCCAGAAGACGATCCCCAAAATTATGCTAGAGGCCACAGGACATGTAATCCTGGGGGGAGACTTCAACCAGTGGGCTGATCCGGATATGGATTGTAAAACCAGGCAACCCCGAAACAAGAAACCAATGAAATGAAGGTGGGCGCACCAAACTCGCTGAGATAATGGACATTTATGACATGAAGGATGTGTGGAGAATCATGCATCCTAGCGCAACTGGATACACCTTTTATTCAAACCCCCACCACACACTAACCCGTATTGACTACATATACCTCACAAGCGACCTCGCATACACCGCCCAACACTCAGATGTTATAACGATAACCTGGTCGGACCACGACATGGTATTAGTAGATATTTCCTGGGCTGAGCTACCTGTCATGGGAGGGAAGTGGAGGTGTAACGAGACTCTCTGGAAGGACCCGGTCTTCAAGATGGCTATGGAGACCGAAATTGGTGAATATTTTAAAATAAATAACGACAGAGAAGTTTCCAAGCAAATGGTCTGGGAAGCGGGGAAGGCCACATGGAGAGGTGTCTTAATACGAGAAGGATCCACCAAGAAGAGAGAGCAAAAGATCATAGAGCAGAGGTTACAGGCCGAAATAGGGCATATTGAGGAAGAAATGAGGAAGGACCCCAAAGAAGACCCTGAAAAAATGAAAACAGCCGAACAAAAAAGAAATGAACTGTGACTCCTAGAACATAACCAAATTGTACGTAAATTGCAGTTCCTAAAACAGAAATTCTATGAGAAAGGAGATAAAGCCGACGCCCTATTGGCTGCCAGACTAAGGGAACAAAGAGCAGAACGCAAGGTGAAGGAAATCATTGAGGACTCCTTCCCCTTTCCCCCTCTCCCCTCACCATCCCTGAATCCTTCGCTAACTTCTATGAGAAGCTTTACACCTCTGACGTAACCCCCGGCCAACTGGACATAACCTCGTACCTATCATCAATCACTATGCCCACAATAACGAACACAGAGACCGAACTACTTGACTCCCTAATCACTGAACCGGAGACACAGGACGCAATCAAAAGTTTAACACTGGGCAAATCCCCGGGGGAGGATGGCTACACTGCTGGTTTCTATAAAACATTTGCCAGGCAATTGACACCCTTCCTATCAGAAGTATTTAACGAAATACTAGACACCGGCGTGGCCCCAGATTCCTTCAAAAGGGCATTGATAACAGTGATTCCAAAGAGGGGAGGGAACCCAAAAACTGTGGATCATACCGTCCTATTTCCCTTCTTAACCTTGACGCTAAAATTTACGCAAGGGTGCTGGCAGCCACAATAGAGACGCTGGTACCCCGTCTGATCCATCCGGACCAAGTTGGGTTTATACTTGGGAGGTAGGTGGCTGACTCCATGCGCAAAACTCTACACCTTGTTCACGTGTCCCATGATCTCCCCAATGACCCCGTTCTGTTGTCAATCGATGCAGAAAAAGCCTTTGATAGGGTGGAGTGGGAATTCCTAGGTGCAGTCCTGCAAAAGGTTGGAATAGGCCCTAAAGCCACAAAGGGAATACAAGCGATATACTCGGCCCCCTTGGCATCATTATATGTAAACGGGGAATACTCCCGGTGGTTCGAACTGAAGCGTGGGACTAGACAGGGATGCACCCTTTCTGCAATTCTATTTGCACTCTCGTTAGAACCCTTGGCACAAAAGATGAGAGCCGATCCTGCGTTAGAGGGGATCCGGCTAGGCCTGGAAGAATATAAAATCGTACTCTATACTGATGATATTCTCCTCCACATAACCAACCCCTCTGAGTCCATCCCTCATGCCCTTAGACTAATGGATGAATATGGCCAATTCTCAGGCTTCAAAGTAAATAAGGCAAAGTCCATCCTGTTCCCCCTTCAGGGAACTGCAGAAGAAAATGACGCAAAGTTCCTCCCGCTAGGCCTTAAAATGGAACACTTTGCACTCCAATATCTAGGCATATGGATTACTAAAACCTTAAATGGCCTGTTTGAAACAAACTTCCCTCCACTTCTCCAGCGATTCGCAAATGACCTCAAGAAATGGAATAAACTGACGATCTCCTGGCTCGGCCGCATTAATGCGGTTAAGATGGTATGCCTCCCCCGCTTCCTGTATCCCTTCCAAATGCTGCCAATTGAGATACCAAACAAGTTCTTTACTGAAGCTAAGATCATGATGAGATTCATAGGGCAGGGGAAGAAACCGAGACTTTCATATACTATATTGACGCTCCCCAAAGAAAAGAGGGGGGGTCGGGCTACCCGACTTGAGAACTTATTACAAGGCAGCCCAGTTGCGCGTCCTAATTCCACACCTGAGAGATCATCACAACCTCCAATGGGTCCGAATGGACAACTACTACCTGTCCCCGGCCCCAGTATCAGAATGGCATTGGACCCCGCACAAAAGAGTACTACGGAAAATGAAAGGTCATCCAATACTAAGCACCATATGGAGTATATGGCGTGCAGGCAAAGAAATGCGCAACATCACCACCTGGCCATCCCCACTCAGTCACTTATGGTCACCCGGCATAAATAACCATATACCCGACGTGGGCAGATACCAATCATGGTATGAAGCAGGCTTGGAGAGAGTTGGACAGCTTCAGAGGAAAGATTCATTCATCACTCTACTGGAATGGACCGAAGCACTGGGCATAGGCTCCCTATCCACTTTCCAGTATATCCAACTGAAAGGGGTCTTAACGAGAGCGGACTGGAAATACAAACTGAACAGAGACCTGACCCCTTTCGAGAAGATCCTAGACTCTAAATCAGATATGAAAGGTCTCATATCCGTAATGAACCAGGAATTGACAGCATCGGGAGATGGATCCACGGAATCTCTGAGGTCAAGGTGGGGAAAAGACTTCGGGGAAGAAATACAACCTGAACAATGGGATATAATGTGTAGAGCGGCATCCAAAACATCAATATCCTGCCAGTATAAGCTTCATGCCATCAAACTTCTGCATAGATGGCATTATGATCCCCTCCGGCTATAAAAAAAATGTCCCAAACAATTAACCCAACATGCTGGAGGAAGTGTGATCAGATAGCCAACTATTGGCATATGTGGTGGGGCTGCCCACGCATTAAAGTGTTCTGGGGCGAAGTCCTAGGGTGGATCAAGGAAATAGAAGGCATCCAAAGAGACGTTGACCCCTACTTAATACTTTTCGGCTTCGAAAGGGATGAAGACGACTGGACCAAAGTGAAGTGCTTGACCCCTTATCTGTTACTAGCGGCAAGGGCGCTTCTGGTGATCTAATGGAAATCCACTGTGGTGCCCGGAAAGAACGAATGGATCGCCCTAGCCACAAATATTTACTTAATGGAAACCATAACTGCTTCCCCTCCACGGTATAGCCGCTCAATGTGAAGCCATATGGATGGACTTTAAAACTAAACACGTAACAATGGATCACGATTCCCAATCGGAGGACCCTGAAGGGACCTGATGGCAGTATAGAACCCAGCCAGCAGCAACGGAAGAATTCCTGTAGTGAGTGCTCACTGCGTGTCCAGACGGCAGAGATATGACTATTGTTCTTTGGATGTTCCTGCGAGTGCAAATTAAAGGAAATTCCTAGTACTATTCCATTATCTGTAAAAGAATATAAGTAAAAGGAGGTAAGTTGACTTTATTTGCAAAAATGTAAGTGCTTTTTTTACACATCCTCCATTGTGCACAACATCAGTGGCACTAAATGACACAAAGGCATGCTAAGGTGTGCCAAAATCAATGGGTGAATTTACGCTGATGTAAACGCATGCAAGGTCATATGTACGTAAATTAATAAAGTTTTTGTATTCCAGGCCATGTCTATGGAAGTGATTTGCAAAGAGTGTAAGCAAGCATGCATGAGAGCAGAATGATGTTTTACGATTATTTAAACAAACTCTGAAGTCTAAAACAAAAATTATGATCGTACTTTACTGGCATACAATTCCAAACAGAACAGGTGGTCTGCGCAAGTGCGGGAATTCTCACCGACATTTTTTTCACTCTTAATGCTTCATTGTTATTGGTATGTAATTTTCAATGCTTGGACGTGTATCTTTAGTTTCCAAATGCGTGCTTAATAGTTTGTATGTTTGTGTCAGAAACCAAACATTACGTGGGTGAACTTCGTATTTGCCTTTTAGCCTGTGAAAACAGAAGTCTTTATGGGGATGTAGAACTTGATTTTCAGTGTTTATGATTGTGTTTTTGGTTTTAAAGTTAATTTGCTTTATTGTGTTCGTAAGTGTGTATTTGAAAGCAAGAACATGTGAATTAGGATGCAAAGTCATTTTTATAAATGTTAGTACATCTTTCCTTTCCTTTTCAGTGCAGATTCATGGTTGAACCGGGTAAATCAGTACATATTGGGAAAAGGCTGGAACGCTATATTTGATCTTCCAAAAATAGACATAGCATGGCATGGATCTAGAGGGGTAACTTGGGAAAGTGATCTAGATTCCATGAAATGTCAAGTACCAAGAGATGTATGTGCTGCCACATTTAAGAGGCAAACATTTGAGGTATTTGAAAGGCTCTGATCTGAATGCGAAAAGACCCGTAGGTTTTATCATTTTCTCCACCATAGCACCACAACAAAGTTGGGTGTTTTATACAGCCAGACATCAGCGAGATTATCTGATGACTTTAGTGGGCCATCAAATTATTAAAGCCAACATTGCATATCTCTATAGAGGACATTGGGTACAATTGACCAACAATGGGAATGAACTGCTTTATGCTAATCGTGCTGCAGTCATCATCCTTAGAGGATCCACATATGAAATCATATTGTTAATATTTCTGAACTTCTATGTGTTTGTAATGTTTTCTTTATTTCCTTTGAGCTTGCAAAGTTCTAAAAGAAATTTGGAATGTAAGACATTATAATGTTTAGAATATACATCATTGTTCACACTATTAAAATGTATAATCTAGCATGCAGTACTAACTTAAAAATTCTCAGTTTTCACATTTATTTCTCTCAGTTCATATGAGGGGGGGAGAGCTCAGGTGCAACGCATTTGTCATGGAAGCAAGGCAACACAGCGCAACACAGGTTTGAATCCCGACCCCTCGCTTAGAAACCAATCTCTGGTATTAAGTGCATTATAAAATAATTATAATTATGTACATCTTTTATAACATATCACATTACGCGTTATGGGAGTTTGGGCCCATCATGCACTTATGCATGTGCATATTTCACTTTACAGCTGTAGAAAATCATGCAAGGTGCTGCAAGGTGCTGAACATCCACATCTTTGTAATATCCCCATTTGGATTATTAGGCTTATACTTAATCATACATGAAAATGTATGAAACATATGTTCTTAGTTTGTGGCATCATCACATACTTCTGAGTGTTCGTAATATTGGACTTTACAAGTATTTGCCTCCTTCCTTTGCTTTTACTTGTTTGTAGTATGTCATTTTATGAGTGTGTGGATTCTTTGTATGCATATGCATGGGTGTAATATTTTGACTTATGGGTGTCTGCCTTATTAATATGCATCTGCTTGTTCGTAATATTTTAATTTACATGCATATTGCGCTTCTTAAAATGATTGCTACATTCCTGTGCATTCCAACATAATATCACTAGTGTGACTGATGCATTTTTGAAGCCTAACCAACTATGTACTAAACTTTATATGTGTGCCAAAAATATTGCAAATTGAAGCTGTCAATTTACAGAACTTCGATTCTAATCTCTTCAGTTCTCTGTGGAGAGCTCCAGTCTAAGAAACACATTATGGATGTTCATCTAATACATGGATTCCACGGGTTGAAAAGTTTATAGAGGCAAGTATCTTTCCATTTTAATGAAGAACAGGTGATATAGCCTATCAACTACTGAGTTGTGATTGTGAATCTATAATCACATATATCACCATAACCACAAGGTCATTTGTAAATCCAACCAAAGAATGCCAATGTGGCTTTGACTGGAAATGCCGAAGAGTAATACGAGGAAATTCCATGTTTATGATACTGATACTTTATGGAAAACAGTAACATTACTATGACAATAAACACAAGGCCATTGAGACTCTTTAAGGAGGTAGATGAGGATGCAGTGTAGATGCCTAGAATTAGGGCACCGGGGAAGACTTCATGACCCAGTCTGTGATGAGTCAAAGCTGGCCCACATTCTGTGGAAAGCTTTGGAACTTTACCCACTATCAACCCAACCTACCATCCACCACTATCCAAGTCTAATTTTCAAACGCATGTAGGGCCCGAGACCAGCCCAGGATCATCCAGCAATTGAGGGTGAGAAGTTGAGGACATTATTCAACAAAAAAGAACAGACAAGAAACAAGTACTGCGATACTCACAATAACAATGCTGTGAATGATTGAGAATTTAGGATAACCACTGGAGAAAGAAACCCTGCTTTTATGGGCATGAAAATTGGAGAGTTTGTTACATTTTGAGCCTGGGGTCAAGCCAGAGGCTTTGCTTACCCCAGAGAATTTGTTGTATGAAACAGCAATTAAGACATTCTGTTTTTGAGTTCCATTTCTTCTTAAATTTGCTCACTCCGTGTTGGTGGACGAGGTGGGGTCTGACTGAAACCTCAGGCTTGTTACTAACAAAGAAGCCACGCTGGGTTTTCACAATGTATTTGTGCTCAGAAGACACTACCTTGTTGAAGCCCATGCCCAGTTACTAAGTGAAAGCTCCTTGGTGTTGGGAAGTGGTTGTACTAACAAAGGCTTGTTACAAACAAAGAAGCCACGCTGGGTTTTCACAATGTATTTGTGCTCAGAAGACACTACCTTGTTGAAGCCCATGCCCAGTTACTAAGTGAAAGCTCCTTGGTGTTGGGAACTGGTTGTACTAACAAAGGCTTGTTACAAACAAAGAAGCCACGCTGGGTTTTCGCAATGTATTTGTGCCCAGAAGACACTACCTTGTTGAAGCCCATGCCCAATTATTAGGTGAAAGCTCCCTATAGTTGGGAAGTGGTTGTAAGGCTTCCGTTTATTTTGGAGTTCTAAAATTTCCCTCAATAAACCCGTATTTGTCCATACTCTTGTGTATGTTTGGCATTGATCTTGCTTGACTTTTTGACACAAATCCTGTTTCTTCTCTTTGCTCACCAGGATTTATTTGGGATTCTTATCTTATTCTGCCCCGCATCATGCAAATAAATGCATCAGTCCTGCTTTTTTCCATCTACTGATTTAATAAAAGCAGATATACCAGCTTTTGAATTCCACATAGTAGTTCAATCATTAGATATCTCAACACAGTCTTTATTTATCTCAACAATGGATAGGAATAATGCTCCTTTCTGTGACGCAATTAAAATATTTTTGTCACATTACAGCACGGTTGGTGGTGAGTGCTCGTAAATGTAATCACATAACTCATATTTTAGTTCCTTCACTGGCTAATATTGGATTTTGGTATTCAATTTAAGTTCAGTTTCTTGGCTTTCAAAGCACTTGTTCAGCATGCAGAAGAAATCCTCCCTAGCAGAGGGTTGCAGAGCTGTGCGCAGTAACCTGCCCAGCAGGCTAGACTTCAGGAAGTTCAATCATGCAAAACTATCTAAGCTACATTTTTCTGCTGCAGTCCAATGGCTGGTAAACATTTTTCCTGTTGCCCTGCATCTGAGCTCTTAATTGCAAGAGTTTCGAAAATTGTTAAAAACCTTTCTTTAAAGATTTATTTTTTAACATTTGATCTTGCTGTTAGAAGTGCTTGTCTTGTTATCTGAGTATTAGCTCGTTCTATTCAGGGTTGGATTAATCTTTGGTTTATTTATTTTAATTGTATAATGGACAACTTTCCATGCAATAACTTTTTTTTAAAAACGTATACTAAATGATGTAGAGTGCACTTCTGCCTCTGGGTAAGGCAGCATTCAGAAATTGTGAATATAATATGTGAAGGGTTTGACTAGACTGACGTTTCAATTCATTAAAATAATGTCTCAAATAGTCAGTCAAATGCCCATAGAGTAGAATTGGCTGTGGGTCCTCACTTCTGAGTCACACTATTTGTGGTTTAAATACCTTTTAAACACTTCAAACCCTACACACCAGTTGGGGTGACTCAAACTTACATCTAATCAACCTGCAAACAAGGTCTTCTGCCAGAACAATGTCCCACAATCAAATAAAACCAAATCAACAACACAATACACTCAACAGAACTTAATGGAAGCTGAAAAATATAACAAAAGTTCAAGCCACTGTAAGAGAGGAAGGGTCTACCAGGCCCCCCTTCATTCCTTATAATGCAGATGATATGCACATTCCACGTTTGTCAGCGCACCTCTGGCCAAGGTGTGAGGTTACCATTGAATGACCCATATCTGTGCATGGACTATGAGCCGCGAGGCTCCATTTTGTGTTAACTACCAACTCCAATTTCTACTAGTCTGCATGTAAATGCTGAATGCAAGCCTGGGCCTCTCCCCTTCATTCTGAGCGCACAACCAGCAGGCCAACCCCCCACCTCCTCCCCTCTGCCGTCTCCATGGCCGTCCTGTTCCCACAGAAGCCTGAGCACGAAGTGTAGCGAGCTAAACACTGTATCTCTCCTCTTCCTTTGACATCATTGCCCTGTGTGTGACCGGGCCGGAGCCTGGTCCTGGAAAAAAGAATCCGTCTCCACAAATCTGCCTCTGCACTAGCAGACCCCATCTAAACAAATATAGACCCCAACCCCCCTAACGACACACCTCTTTCATATAACAATTGCAAGCCTCTCGCCCATGTGCCACTCTAGTTCACCCCCATATCACTAATCCCATGTGCCCATCCATATATTCTTCTTGTAGTAACAAAAAGTAAAGCACTTGCGTTAGATTCAAAGAGATCCTCGATTAATGTGTTTTTGAAATACAGTGTTAGATAAGGCACCTGGGTCAATGTACCCTCACTCTTGGCGGCTCAGGTCAAATGCTTAGATGATATATATATTGTGTAGTGAAATTTATGTATAATACTAAAATGTGTATGGCCAAAAGGACTAAGAGTTAGATAGAATGCAATACAGTGATACAGACATCGCCTGACCCTGCACTCCTCCCAGATGATCCCAACTGGCCCACATGCTCCAAGAAGTTACAAGACCGCAGCTGACCAATCCTGGAGCAACATCCCTACACAAAACATACTGTCCAGCCCCCTTTGCGAAATGAACACTACTTAGTTTATCCCCTATAGTACACGTCATAGATGACTTGGTTTTGTAATATAATGTGTATTTTCTGTTGTTTGGGTAGAGCGCTCTCGCAGTAGCAGAGTCCTCGGCATGCCCATTTTAACTTTATATAAAGACTTGTCTTTTACCTCACTCGCAATTGGTCCTGGTCTCATTCCCTACTGGGGTGTGTCAATTAGTGTCTCTTATTTGGTCATTTCACTGTAATTGTGGGGAATGCCAGCTTTCACTACGTCCAGTCGATAAGAACCCTTATCTATCAGACATTACTCAAATTGAGGTTCAAATCATTTTACCATTTCAACTTCAAATGGTTTGAACCATTCCAACTGATTTGAACCCCAATTGTTTAGATTCAAGATGGCTTTCCAATCCCTGATCTCAGTCTCATATTCTTTACCACAAAACGACCATGAAAGTAGTTGAGGTACTAGCAAAGTCATGTTCAGCCATGTTTCAGAAATCACAGCAGAAAATTGTCTATATCTAAAAAAGGGTAACACAAGTAATCCTGGAGATCACAATCATGTACTGTTAGGGTGTTTTTTGTATTCATTTTTCAAAAGTTCTGCATACAGAGAAAACTATTTCAAAGTGCATGGGTGAACCAAGATGGATAAGTGGGTGGAATAGGGAGTTGGGGGTAACAAAGGGCTTAAGGACGTACAATAGTTGCTTCCAAAGCAGACCTAGGATTCCTTCCGGTAGTTGGATATGTACCATTGGCTGACATACTTAGTGATATTAAATGTAATATATGATGAAGTCCTTTCAATTAATTTAGGCATCATATCAAAGATCAGTGAGGTGCAACAGTCTTAGGGCTTCATCAGGAGTCTGGCGGTATCCCAGCATTATTACCGCCAGTGCAACTAGCGTTACTGCTACTTGGTCCAGCGCTATTAGCACTGGATCATGAGTAGCGGTAGAGGACCCAATAGGGTAGGGGCATAATTATTGCTGGTGGTAATTCCGCCAGACGTAATAACACCGAAAACAGCCAAAACCGGGCGCTAAGGAGACATTTTTACCTCCAGCAAAAAGCTTTAGGTAAAACTCCCACTTGCAGCCTGACTCATGATTGGGCCAAGTAATAGCCACTGCATTCAAGGGCTAAGGCACAACTCATGATGAAGCCCAAAGTGTAATCTCTTAGTTATACTTATAATACCAGAATGGTCACATTGATTAGACTGCAGCTTGTTTTTTGTAAATAGGCTATGGCCGGGTCAGGAGATGTTAGACTAACTTGCATATGGTTGTTTGCCTTTGATAATGAGAGGGGTGAGATTAAAACAATTGTAGGAGACTGCCAGGAGGTGCAAATGAGTTATCCCAAGCACCACATGGATTTTTATTCTGTTTTAGGAATGTTTTTTAGTCTCCATTTTACCATTATTGTGATAATGAATGCCTTTCATTCTGAAAACCTCTATTGGCAAAATCAGTATTAAGAAATAATAAATAGAACAATTCATACGACTAAAGCATTGCAAAAGTGCCTACGACAGAGACAAATAGATTTCAGTTCACTTTTAACAGGTTACAAGTCCAAAATATCTCCTTTAGTACTCGCTGAGTGTCTCCCAATTAAACTAATTATAAAGCTCGAGAAAATACCTTAAGAGGTTGTGTCATTCAACCCCATACAAGCTATAAGATTAGAACTTGGTTTTGCCAGTTTTGTCTATAAAGTGATGGGGAACACGCACTATTAGAGGCTGGCAACTGCGTCATGGATCAACATCTGGGAATTCGAGATCACTAGTTTATTATCTGATCATGACCTATACTTCATAAATTCTAGAGCTATATTTTTTGGCTGTTGACAACTTAAAGTTGTCTCTTTCACAGATATTAAAGCTTTATTAAGAAGCATCTGTAATGATGTTAGGTTTTGCTCAGATGTGTTTTATTGTCACAACCATGAGTATCTGGAGGTTGTGTGCTGTACATCTGAGTCCATGCGCACTTCCACAAAGATATATGAGTTGTATGTTGAAAAGGGTCGGGAGATTGTATTTGAATTTTAAGTTCGGTCAGTTACAAATTAACGCAACTGTTTGGGCCTGGTTAATTTGACACAAACTCATACAATTCAAGATCTAATACATGCTGCACTGCTTTGACAAAAGCTAAAAGAACATTTTTGAAACAGATATTTTTCAAATATTTCATGCGACAATTCCAGCTGCTTTAGAATGTAATATTTGCACCAGAAAAAAAATGTTTTCAATTATTTGCATGTTTGATGAATTTGATACATTAAGGAAGACATTGTAGATAATTGATAAGTGACATGTAAATTGTATTGAATGAAATGCAGAAAGTTGTAGGGTTTCTGTTGAAAACGTTTTTATCAGTAATTAAGATTATTGGATAGATTGCAAATAAACTGTACATTATTAATAGATTATTATGAATGTTACAAGACAAACTTTGTGCTTGGTACCAATAATTGTCCTTGTGCAGATAGTCGTCTAGACACAACAACAATCTTTGAAAAAAGTGTGCACATCTCGCTTGAAATCAAAGTAAACAGTCTTAAGAATAATCGGAATCTTGACTTGAAAGTAATATTTTTGTATTTGAATTTTGCATTAGTCAGTAGAAAAGCAGAAAAGCAGACACGTGTTTCGACCAGCTTGGTCGTTATCAAGGCGTCAGGAAACTGACTATGTGGTTGCATCTCAAGGACCTGTCGGTCCGACTTCAAAAGAAATGTGTTGTCACTCTGGAAATTGACTTGGAACAGTTGTCCATTTTTAGCGCATTGGTGCGTTCATAAAGTGATTCTCATCAAACTATATGTTGGGTTCAATCCCAGCTAAGAACAGTCCATGCCTCACTAGGCATCCTCTCGGATGGTCAACCCACAATCAAGTTTTTTTCCCGTACATTATTAATAGGCCTGGGAAGATAGCACACACTTTAAGCATTCACTTCCAACTTGGGGACTACCTGCACTTGGCAATTCTAATCCTCACTGGGTCAATTTAACCATTTGCCCAATCCCCGTTCCGAGACCTGACTCTCTGGGCCTCATTACGAGTATGGAGGTATTACGGCAGTAACTCTGCTGAAATTCCAGCAAAGTCAATTACTGTTACTGTCACTTGGTCCTGCGGAGTTACCACAGGATTCAAAGTGGTGGTAATTCGCAATTTTTGCCGTCCATAGGACCCTGTGGTTATTTTTGGCTGATTGACCGCTGGCAGAATTACCTAATTGCAAATTCTCCAATTATTTTAGATCAAATGGAGGATTTAGCTTCAGCAACAAATAAGTGGTGAATCTGCCAATTTTACTCTGAAAATCGGCAGATTTACTGTGCAATAAATTCACCCGGGGCAAAAACGACAAAAATTATAGTTTGGCAATTCAGGAAAAGTGACGGTAACAGAATTACCACCACCTTTTTCCCACATTGCCAAACCTTTAATTAGTCCTATGTCTCTATTTCTCACGTTGGTATGTGCACATTTGTTTGAGTGACCCTATATGTTGGTGACAGCAGTGCAACCAGAAAAAAAAACACAAAGGGCGTCGGGGGGCGGTGCTGATTTTTTATGGCTAAAAATAGAATGGGAGTTTGAGAGACAGAGACATCTCACAAGGTGGGGGCTGGCCTGGTATTTGTCATTGGGGGTCTTCCGCAGGAATGTCGCCATTACACTGATGGTGCACTCTACCAGAGCAGGTGAGGAGGGCCAGGATATGCTCTCTGGGTGGAGCTGCGGTTCTCACAGAAAATGGGACATTGAAAAGCAACAGCTTCCCCCAACAAGGCTCCCTGACAGTAAGACCAAACAAGAGTCATTGTCTTGCTAGTTACTTCTCTTTGATTTCAGTCTATTAGCAACCTATTTCAAAGAAAGTCTAGAACTAAAACTACATAAAATAATACGAGAAAGCCCAGGTTGCAGGTGATTCCTTTGTTCTCCCTTTAACAGGTCATATTAAAATCATAAAGTAAAATTATGTTGCGCGATTTGGGGCCACAATATACCTGCACACTCAGACAATCAATAAGTCAACCAGTTTCAGCAATCTTGATTTCGTCAGGACGAGGTGAAGCCAGGACATGGCTCACCAAAACTCTACTTTAATTCAGTTACTAGCATATAGGAGGCGGGCTCCCTCCACTTCCACATGCTGAATGTACCTCTGTACCTCTCACTTGACTTTCTGCAGATTTATATTGTCCAGTGTTACACTATGTGTAAAATGTATTTATCTGCACTGGCTTTGTCTTGCCTCCTCTTTGCTCTTTGAAACCCAACCAGTTAGACAACTCTCTGGAGCCTCAATTTCCGCTTAGTTGTTCAGTTCGTTTGGACCGATTTTCAAATTCCATATTTATACACTCCAACATTGGTCTGTGTAGCAACTTCCCCTTTGTATTTACTATGTTAGTGCTAAAGGTATAATGTCCAGGTGAACAGGCAAATTCATGACCTGGCCTCTCTGGGTCTCAGAACTTGTAATGGGTCAGAAGATCAGCCTGCAAGGACTACAACTGTGTTTGTTATTTTCAATGTTTTGTTACTTATTACCGTTTGCGCATATCCTAAGCAAGATGCTGGTTCAAGCAGAAAGGATATTTTAAGAGACAAAATAGTTTGTATTCTCAGTATATGAAGGTAATAAAAAACGAATGTGTTAAATTGTCCTGACATCGTAAGCTAACTTGTTTTAAAGTTTTATATTGTTAATTTCTAATTATTGTGCCCGTCTATAGTGTGGACATAATTCAAAATGTGCATGTTCCTTACTGGACAAAGCACATTATCAAAACCTAGATTAACCACATACATTATTGTATAATATAAGTTTATCATTCCAAGATAAACAGTCAAGTACACTCCTACTGTGCTCTTTCAATATAATCCTATGAGAAAGGTCAAGAGGACCAATAGCAGTAATGATAGTTCCTGGCTGCTTTGCATTCAATCAAAGAGCAATTTGAGAGCATAACAATGATCACAGATATTTGACAAATATGTTTTTAATAAATGTGTTGCATGCTTGAATCACTGACTACATAATACTGGGCTTTGTGCTCCTTTCATTTTTCAAAACACTCACCCTAACAATAAATAAATAAATGTGTATTTGCAGTGCTTAGAAACTAGAAACATCTCGTATAAAGGGCTTCAAAATAAGTATTATTTCAATTATCATTATTGTTATAATTTAATATGATTCCTTAAAGTTATTGAGAAACCTAAGCAACATCAGAAATCAGCCGACATGGGTTGTCAGGGGTTTTGGGCAGGTAGTGAATACTAGCAACCCCAACCTCACAAGATTCTGCATTGCTAGTAATGTGAAATGTATTTTTCACTGCAGGAATGGAATGCTGTCGCCTCTTCGCACCAAAT
This sequence comes from Ambystoma mexicanum, assembly GCF_040938575.1. Classification (NCBI taxonomy): domain Eukaryota; kingdom Metazoa; phylum Chordata; class Amphibia; order Caudata; family Ambystomatidae; genus Ambystoma; species Ambystoma mexicanum. The sequence continues at coordinate 63,986,898 of NC_090928.1, forward strand.
TTGTACAGATCAAATGTAATAGTATTTCTCATAAATGAAGGTGAAAAATGCATTCCCCTGGTGAATTTATATTTGAATGGATATAGAAAATCTGAGATAATGCCTAACGAGGTTGAAATACTTACTACTTTAACTAAATGAGAATTGCACAAGAAATGTGATCATTGTGGATGGTCAAAATGTGCATATATATGTCTGAAAAAAATTAAATAATCAAGAACTTGAATATACACTTTAATTCACTCTTACAAAGAAATCCATTTGTGTGTGAAAATTGTGGCAAGCACAATTTGCGGCTTTAATCACTGGCAAATTGCACACAAGTGGTGATTTAGAAAGAAACCCATATACAGCATAAGCAATTGGGGCCATGCTCACTTTGCACACACAAATACACATGACTAAAAATTAATAGATCCCATGGCCCAAGTCCTTGTAAAGTCAACTTATCATGGAAAGCCGAAAAGCAGAAGAAACAATTCGCTTCATGACAAGTTTGCTGGTTTGGGAAAAAAGGGCAGTAATTCCGTGACTCCCACTTTTCCAGCATTGCAAAGCTACATATTTGGATTCTAAGTGATCCGACCGCAGCTGAATTTGCCGCTGCCGGGACGTTCACATGAGAAAGGTGTGAACTACTAAAAGTTTGCACCTTTCTCATGCGAACACACTTACATACTCACACCCACACACAAAACACACCCATAACACAGCCCCCACCCACACCCTCAGGACACCACCACCCTCACCCCCAACATAGACAAACCCCACTTACCTTCTTCTTCACGCTGGGTTCCTGCAGTGGCAGATCCCTTTCACTTCTGTGATCGGGAACTGGCGCCGCAGGGTCCTGTTTTTTTTTTCTTTTTTAACGGAAGGCTGCAGGGTGTCCCCCGCAACACCCGCTCACTATACCATAACGTATAGTGAGTGGGCTGATTGGGGGGGACACCACCGCAACCCCCGTTTTTCTTTTAAACGGAAGGCTGTGGGGGTGTCCCCCGCAACCTCCGCTCACTATACTATAAAGTATAGTGAGCGGGACAATGCGACGAACATCCCCGCAGCCCCCGTTTTTTTTTACAATGCTACCACCAAAGGTTCAAACTTTTGGTGTTCGAACCTTTGGTGGTAGTATTTTTAGATCTAATGGTTCATGCGAACCATTACATTCGGTCAAATCGACCAAAACCACATATTTGCCGGTGGGTGTGGACTGATTTACCTCCAACAAAGAGCTGGAGGTAAATCGGGCCCTAATTGGCCAAAAACAGCCAGTGCTGGTAATACCAGCAATCTGCCCGTGGAGTCCTATGGGCTCCATGGAATGGGGATTTACCTACCGTTGCCAGCACTGGTAACGGTAGGGCCATTTACTGGTATCCCAACAGAATTACTGGTGGTACATCTACAAATTAATAATGAGGGCCAATGTTTTAACAATTGCAAATTAGTTCTATCAAACTGTGGGGAAGGAGGAACTTCATGGAAATATTGAATAAATATGATATTTGTTTCTGCTGATTATTTTGCGCATTACATTACTCCATTTGTGTGCGTGTTGGTGTGCCCCTTATTTGACTTGCACTGCTTTAGACACTGCTCCACACAGTAGGTTTGGAGGTATCCCAAGAGCCTACTTTTGAAAGTCTTGGAACACTATTTTTCATTGCAACTGGTCAACAGCTCTTTATCACTGTTTTGTGAACCAGGCCTAGCTTGTGTCTGTTGCAGCCACAATACAGATTCATAAATCAGCCACAAGAGGTTTTGGGGTATTAAAAAGGAGCCCACGCACAAACAAAGCAAAATATTAGGCGAAAACAAATTGAATACGATAACTGCTTGGCTGCTGTGTCTTTTCAACAGCCATTTTGAAAGCAAACATCTTCTTATAAGAAAATGTATCGTTGGTGCTTAAGAACGGGAATTAAATAAACTTAAGCTCAATGCAAAAAATGGTAATTTGTCTATTTGAGATATTACATCGAGATGACACTGATCTTCTCCCCAAGTTGATTACATTTTTTCCCTCAGCACAACAAAGTGCTATTACCCTTCTCGTAGCAACAAGGTTAGCTGTCTCATCAGCAGAATCAATAGCATACTGGGCCAGTTATTAAGCGGGAAATAGACTACAGTCAGAGCACAGTTTATGCAAGATGATATTCAATCTCCAGAATTCAGTTATAAGGCGTTTAAAAAACAAATCTTTCTCATAATGGTGAAATTAGGTCAGGTTAAGCATAGTAGCGGGCGTACAGATTGCTCACATTGTGCATGGCGTGATAAGGATTGCCAGAAAGCATGATTTAATAAAGATCGCAGAGAAGCAAAGTAAAAATATGTTATTTGTGTCTGAAAAATAGTACTTCTTACATTCACAGGGACAAAACTGCCAGACTTTTTAGATGACACGCCAAGCTATTTTGGGAAAAATTAAGTAATGAAATTATCATGCATGTTGTCCTGAGAATTATTTAGACAATGGTCAGCACGACCTCATGTAAACATTCAAGATGCTTGTGTATCAGTGGGATAGATGGAGGCCCCTAAGGTGCATCAAAATATCAGGCCTATAAAATTCAGGCTCAGCTTCATAAGTGACGTTCACGGGGTGAACCATTAGATCAAATAAAAAAGGTACGCACAATGATCTCTTAACATATAAGACCTCAGGGGTCATTCAGAGTTTGAAGCCAGCCATGGTGCTGTTAGCACCATGGCTGCCTCCAAACCCGGGTCCGGGTCCGGGTCCGGTGTCTCTGACTGGGGACTTACCGGGTCATTCCAACCTTGGAGGACCCAGTAACTCCCCATTCAGAAAACCATTCCCCATTCCCATTTGAGCCCCCATAAGGCTCAATGGGAATGGGGAAAGAGCTAATAACGGGCCCGTTATTAGCTCCAAGGTCCCTTAATGGGTCCCGCTAAGAACAGCTGGTCAGACCAGCCGTTCCTGGTGGAACTCCCTAAGGGACCTCGGAATGTGGCGGTAGGGAGTTAACGGCACCGGCATCCTTACCGGTGCCGTTAACCCCCTACCGCCATACTCGGAATGAGGCCCATGGTGTCACACATCATGCACCTTTGTGTGCCTCTCCCATTTTGAATCACCCGGCTATTGCACCCACTTAAGAAACAAGATCCACTGTGTCTGCAGCCATATAACCTTTACTTCACTTTCATGAGCTTAAGTTCATAACAAAACCAAAAAAAAGGCAAACCACAGCTGAGATCTTTTGAGCTTGAAATGTCTCTAAACTCTGAGAAGAGCTGTCCATTGCAGGTGCAGTGTATACAAGTTGCTCAGCCAGGGCACTGGCTCTTTCCTTTCCAGGATTCAGGATCCCTGGAGACATTTGTGTTGCTGGATTACGAATCCGGTCAAATCCACCCATCCCAGTAGAAGCACTAGGCGTCATTAAAAGTCCCTACCTGGAAATGAAATAATGTTGGAGCATTTGGAAACCTAAGTGGAATAAAAAAAGTTGCTATCTAAAAAAAGCTTACACAAAAGACCATACATACAGTCTTAATTGTCTGTTCAAAAGGTATGTTAACATTTGGAAATGCGAGTTTTTGGTATGTTTATTTTAGATCTCCTTATGATCCAGGCTTTCAAGACCTCTCATAGGCCAATTTGAAAAAATAGAGATTTATGATGGTTCTTCAGACCTTTTCAAAAAAATGGCTTAGGTGTTTGAGGCAAATAGATGACTAGGACTGAAGAGTCAATTGTGAAACAAGAAAAAACGCATCATTGCGATGTTGACAGCTCATTAACTGCGACATGGTAGCACAAAAACTGAAAGAAGGGCTGCAGGCCACGCACTCTCCTCACCTCCCTGCCACGGCCAAGCATCAGAAGAAAAAACACTGACACTGAGAGGCCTCTATAAGCCTGCAGTCACCACCACCTCTGAGCCGCCTCTGTGCTTTCTCTTCACAAGCCCTCACCCCCACTCTCATTGCTATCACCCAGCGCCATCGCAGATCCATCTCACTCACTTATGCACACCTCCAAATAACCACCTAGATCCACCACCTCAAACTTTAATAAAACTCATGTAAACCAAAATGTCTTCAATGGCTAGACGACATCCATTAAAACATCAACTCTGAATAGCGTTCAAGAAACAACACATTGTTTTTAGTGATATCTAAATTAATGTTTATTAATATATTTTAAACATGAAAAAAAATTCTGACCACATTTTATTTGCTTATTACGAGATTTTGCAACTCAATTGATGGTAAATCACACAGATTAGGAGCGGTGGAAGGAGAACCCGACTGAATCCTCAGGGGTCGTCTGGACCGTTCTGGTCATCTTCCAATGATGGGTTTCTGCAGAAGATTCTTGAAATCTCACCACTAAGATATCCTTTTGGTGATGATAAATGGAAGAAGGTGGGGTGTCTATGTGGAAGAGTTTCTATAAGTCAGACATACTTACCATAAAAGATGGGGGCCCTATCTTTCTATTTATGCTGGTAGGCCCGTGCGACATACCTTTATGAGATTTCGCGTACATCTGATGCGTGCAAAAGAAGTGCTTAATAGATATGGATTGGTTGCGAACACCAATGAGATTTGCAGATCCTGTAAACAAGAAACAGAAAAAGAAAATCTGAAACACTTGTTACTATCATGCAGTGCGTTCATTGTGGTAAGGGAAAGGGCCTTCCATAGGAAGGGTGCCCTTCGTCCTGACAATACAGGACAGGGTTGTGAGAATAAGTGGGAATACTGTCTGTCCAGGAGAACAACTGCAATGATAAATGCTGAATTGGCTGTATATTCCTGTCTTTCACCGAATTGTATCTGCTTTTGTATAAAGTAACTTTGTTAAAGGTTGAATTCATTTTTAGCCAATACAACAAAAACAACAACAAAAAATAAGTCAGACATACCTTTCAATATGAAGATGGTGCATTGCTCCATCAAATTCCCAGTCACAGAAATAGAAAATTAGATTTTTTTTAAATGTGTTGCATAATATTATTTCTACTAGGAAAGGAATCAGTCTATCTGGTGGCACAATCCACTATAACCAGGAAGGGCATCGGATGCACATGATAGCCATCACTATCTTAGAGAAAGGGTCATCAATAGCGGGCAGAGGTCGCTGGCAGGTTTGGTCCACATCGCTGTAGGAGTGTTTTAACAGATTGGACAGGTTTTACAATAATGCTTTGTCTGTCTGTACATTCCTGGCCAAAATAAATGACTTCATAGATTATCCTATTTCTTGGCTATTCCATGTTGTCTGGTGGTTGAGTGGGAACGAGCACAGTCAAGTACAGCTTGTCTGAAAGGTGGGGGGGGGGAGTAGTTGGTAGCAACTTTTTCCCATTCATGTAGGGTTATTTTCTAACGGATATAAGAGGCCAATCCTTTCAAGAAATAAGGCCCCATCTTCCGAAGAGCCTCCTCTGCAGAGATTATATTCTGAAAACGCACCAGAGTAACAGAGTTTTTCTTTGTGTATCTGTGAAGTTAGGGTTAATGGACTGTGAGTTGTTGTCCCATATAGTATACTACTGGTACCCATTATCACTCTGAACCCTGCGAGAGTGGCTTATTGTGGCCTTTTAGTGAAAGATAGATAGACCCTAACCAATGCTCTCCTTCTTTAGCGGGGCTGTGATGGGTAATTTCCTCCACTATGTTCAGAAGGTATTTTTTCACAGACAATTTGTGGTCTCAGGTTCACTTCCCGCATTATGAATGTCTGGTCACTGTGATTGAATATATGCATGTTCTCCTCCCCACGATTCATTAGTCACCATCTACTACGCCTGCCCCTACCTCTATGCCATACTTAAGGGAAGACCTTGTTTGGCCAAAGTCCTTTCATAGGTTTATTTATTTATTTATTAAGCATTTATAAGGTGTGTTATACAATAGAAGTGTGTTTCAAAGCTCCACAAGGCTAGATGGGAAGGGTACAGGGGAAATAATAACAATGCCGAAAACAGTAATATACAGTAGTGGTCCTAGTAGGCCTTGTGGCATTCGGACGTACAAGTGCATTGAGGAGAAGTGCAGGAGATGGGAGTAAAGGAGGAGCAGAGCAGTAGACAAGTGCTGGAGGAGGGCCCGGGAGGGAAGTGCTAAGGGGAGCCAAGGAGAAGAACCTAAGGCTAAGTGCTACTACAGACGAATCTCAAGTGTGGGATGTGGAGCCACTCCAGCAAGGGCCTGCAGGGCAGTGCAGTGGGGGCAGGGGTGCTGGTATTGACTGGTAGGAAGGGCCTGGGATTCTCTGAGATTCATGAGGATCAGGCTACCGCTCACAGCGGCAGTGGGGTGATTAGCAGGGAAGGGAAGGAGAGAAAGAGTTAGAGAAGGGCAGAGTTTTAAGCAGTTCCCGGAACTTAAGGATGTCCAGCTCAAGTCTGAGAGTTCAAGGAGGCTATTCCAAAGGGAGGCACCAGCCGAGGAGAGAGACCTGCCCCCCACTCTCTGCTTGGAGAAGGGTTTGACAGTCAGAGAGTTGGAACTACAGGAGCGTAGGGCTCTAGCAGGAGAGTGTTTAGGGAGGGAAAGATGGAGATAGCATGCACCCAGGGCCCAGAAGGTGTTATGGATGATACAGAGGGTCTTGAATTTCATCCTTGCAGCCACTGGGAGCCAGTGGGGAGACTTTAGGGCTGGAGAGATACAGTCCCTGGGCTTGAGGCCAAGGATAAGTCTTGCAGCCCTATTCTGGATTAGCTGGAGGGGGCAAAGGGAGGAGAGAGGGAGATTGAGAAAGAGGCTGTTGCAGTAGTCCAGCCTGGAGAGAACCAGAGCTCCGGAGACATTGAGCTTCTGGTGGAATTTTAGAAAAGGAAGAATGCTTCTGAGGAGGTGGGGCTGAAAGAAGGAATTCTTGGTAAGGCCCATGATGTGAGGGGTGAAGGAGGTTATTTTGGCCTCCCGAGATGGTGGGGGTAGAGGGCCCAAAGAGGGTGGCCAGAGGGTAGGAGGAAAAGAGAGCACAGGGGTCCCAATGAGGAGGATCTCTGTCTTACTGGCATTGAGACAGAGATAATTTGTTGCACACCATGCCTGAATGGCAGACAGACAGGCTGGGATGAGAGAGGAGGAAGAGGTAGTTGCATTGGAAAACTGACACCTTACCTCCATAGGTAATAATGAGTTACCTACGTGAGTAACACCCTCACCTTTTATACTGAAGAGGTCAAAAACAGCTTTGGATGTCAGCACTGCACAGAAGAAGGTTCTTTTATGTTTGATTACTCTTCGCTCATTAGGGGATGTTCCAGACAGAAGTGGTCATATGCGCATGTACTGAATTCTCAGCATTTCAACGTATTGTGGTGAGGATTATCATCCAGCCTGCCTCATTGCCACCGTTGCTTTTTTGACAAGCATTTTGGCACTGGTACCTGTGATACGTGGCATGGCAGGCTTTTATATGTGAGCTCTGGCTACTTGTCCAGTAGCTTTTCTTAGTGCTCTTAGGTTGCTGCCAGAAAATCCAGCCAAACCCAGCACTGTGCCACTATCCCTTAATGGTACAGCGGACAGTCTGGCCATGGCCGCAGTGAAGCAGTGCATGGAGACAGTATGAGAGGATGTTTTTAAAGGCAACCTATGTAAGTAAGCATAACAGGAAAGTGTCACCTTTGAATCTTAACACTAAACTGTGCTTTAACATCTTGAGTCAGGAGGGTTATTGTTTGTGCTAATGCTTGAACTTTCACTAATTCTCTAACCTTCTCAGACAAGTTGTTTCTGTTATATTGCTTCAGGGGTGTTGACAAACCTGAAAATAATCTGTTAAATGGTGAAGGGGAGGGTGGCTAAAAAATCCTATATGGTTCAAAAGGAGCAACATAGCAAAATGGGATGGTGAGTAATGTGGATTTAGAGCCTTAGAGTTCATTGAGTATTAAGCAAATACTAGGAGAAGTATTACACTATATGATGTCCTTAGGGGGTAGGTTTTAGGGCACACTATCAGGAGGTTTCCATGCTTCCAAAATGACTTATTTGACTTGCAAAAATGTAAGACCATTGAGGGAAACAGTAAACACATAACTGGTCTTTCAACATGGAGAATCCTCAAGGCTCTTCCCTGTGCTACAGCTAGACCACAAAGACTAGTAACCAGGACACACAGGATAATTTGTGGTATGCTAAAAAGCAAGCTTCAGACAGGAAATCTGAACAAGTCTGATCATAGTACAGCAGATTTTCTCAGGCCCCTTTGGAGCCTGGGAAAAACTTGGATTTAGGTGAATATTTCGAGATGGCAAGAAGCACCCTGGCAATTATTGCTTGTAGTTAGATTATGGTGGAATGGAAACACACAAAACTATTAGTCCACTCATAATTTGTTTTATGGAGATACTGCACAAATGGATACTGTATCAGGCCTGTGTCGCATGGAGCATCCCCAGCCACCGCAACCCCCCCCCTGAGCCTGACGGCAACCCCAGTCAGTTGCCATTTTGTTGTTTATGTTCTCAAGTGTTGTGTTTTTCCCAGTGAAGGAATGAATGGAGTGGGTGTGACGTGTCGGGAGCCGGTAAATTGTCGTTTCTGGAGTGGGAGGGGGGATGGTGGGGATATTTGGGATTAAGTATTATTAAGGGTGTAAGAAAGTGCCACTGGTTGACTGTCATTTATGGAGACTACATCTCTAGTCGCAGTGCCAGGCTCACAAGTTTTGAGAGTTACTATGCACATACAGGAGAACTAGAGAACTTTCCACTCGGGGACCCAGTCTCCCCCTCATACGTTTTCTACTTGAGATGACACGAAAACACCATATGACGCTGAATGTGTTGACCTGGAATATAAGGTGGTTTATGAATGCAAAGAAAGCACGCCTGATAGCAAACTTTGTGAAAAGCCATGGTACTAATATCCTTTGTTTCCAGGAAACTCACCTAGCACGCATGGACAAACTCCCAGGCCTGGCTGGGTGGGGGGTTCATAGATACGGTTCACCCTATTCGACCTACTCCTGTGGAGTTACCACATACATCCATCAGTCCTTGGAGTTTAAATTGCATACCAAAGAGGGAGATGAGGAGGGACGGTTCTTAATGTTGTCGGGTGAAATAGCTGGGTGGAAAGTGGCCATTATCAATATATATGCCCCGAATAATGATGACCCGGGATTCTTCCAGCACTATGTTTGGACTATGAAATAGTTTGGATGGGTGACTTCAATGTGGCCCTATCCCGTGATCTTGACAGGTCTTCGTGGCTTCCGCACACAGTCTGGAAAACTGCTCTGAAATGGACGTCCCTAGCCTAATATCACGACCTTCAGGATTCTCGGAGACTGATGCATCCCTTTGCTAGGGAATATTCTTACTACTCCGGGATACACGGTAGGTCTTCCAGGATCGACTATGTAATGGTGTCTTCAAAGCTAGCCCGTAGTGTTGGGAAAGCCCTAATCCTTCCACGGTCCCTTTCTGACCATTCATCGGTGCTGGTTGAAATTTGTGCCCCCAGACCCTTGCAATGGCACTTTAGAGCATGAGCCCTGGATGACATAGCCTTTCGAGAAGAACTCAGGTACGACATTTAGACCTTTTTTGAAATCAACACGGGATCAGTGGATGACCCTGGCGTGACATGGGAAACGTTTAAGGTATTTCTTCAGGGATGTTGTATTTCTAAGGAGGGTGGGGTTCTAAGATCTGTTTTGGAGCAAGAGGTCAAGCGCCTAGAAATACAACAGGGTCTTCAAGACTCCAAAGAGGTGCGTAACCTCCTTTGGACGGCTAGGGACGAGCTCACCCTCCTCTCCTTAAGAGAGGAGCGCTATTAAGGTGATCTAATTGTGGCCACTAACTATGCAGAGGGTGACCACCCAAGCCGGGCCCTGGCCTGGGCCATCAAGCATGAACAACAGCTAGATCCCATATTGGAGATGGAAGACCCAGAAGAAGGTCTGACCAGGGATATTGGGGCCATGAATAGTGTGTTCCAAGATTATTATGGACGACTCTGCTCCCCACAATCTGAAGCCACCCATGAGTCGATCTCTGAGTACCCGGATAGGGTTGCCCTCGGCTGGCTCAATCCGGATTTGGGGATGGCCCTGAACGAACCCCCCGACAATGAGGAGTTCCCAAAAGCAATCCTCTCCCTCCCCAATGGAAAGGCCTCCGGTCTGGACGGAATCACTACTGAGCTTTATAAAGTGTATGCAGATGTGTTAGTTCCTCAGCTGCAAGCCATGTACGAGGCTGCCAGATTAAACGGATCCCTGCCGGCATCCACTAGGACCTCCCTTATTACGGTTCTATTGAAGCCCTCCATGGACCCCCATTAATGCTCTTCTTATAGACCGTTATGTCTGATTAATATGGATAACAAAATTCTCGCCAAGATCCTTGCAATAGGTTACTGCCACATATATCGGTATTAGTCCTCCCCGACCAGGCGGGCTTTGTCTACCCAGAACAACTTACGCCGCTTGTTCTCCCTTATGCACAATGTAGCACCTAATGTCCCAATAGTAGCTGCCGCACTCGACGCCAAGAAGGCATTCGACTCGGTTAAGCGGGCCTTCCTCTTTGAGGTTCTCCAAAGAATGGGTATTGGCACTGCATTTCTCAGCTGGATCAGGCTGCTATACTCAACTCCGATAGCCAAAATATACACCAACCATATGCTGTCGAGCAGTATACACCATGAAACATGGCAAGGATGCCCTCTGTCCCCAATCCCTTTTGTGCTAGCCATCAAGCCATCTTTGTGGGGCTACTTGTTGCAATGCATGGAATTGCACTACTTGGTGATTCAACCCTGGTTCCAGGTGTATGGGACTGGTGGCGGCCCCCACTGGGAGTATCAAATCCCCCAAGGGCGCTGCAACCAAGTTCAGTCACCGGCCCAGTCACCTGGGCACTAGCTCTTTGGGTAGAAATAGAATTCACCTCAACTCCATTGAATGTGGTGCCCTGCCGTCTATCCTGGGACCTGGGAATGCACATTTGTTGTTCCAAATCCTTACACTTCTTAAGGAGCCTGTCTGCCTCGTTTTGTAAGTAATTGTTTTCATCACTCATTTTATTAATTACCTCCTGCATGTCGCACATTTGCATTTGGCATTCATTGAATTCTTTGTTTCTCTTGTCTCTTTCTTGAAGCATTTTAACCATTTCCTGTTCTGCATTCTGGAGATCACTTTCTTTTTCAAAATGTTCTTTTTGTAAGACGTAGATTTCTGAAACCATCTCATCTTTATCTTGTCTAATGTGGTCCGCTAATGCTTTTAAGTGTACCAATTCGTGTTCACTGTCCTCAAATTGTTTCTTGCTTTTGGACAATTGAATATCAAAATCTCTGCATTTTAACTGCATGTCTTTTTGACATCCTTCTGATTCTGCTCTTAACATTTCCTCCTTTTTACTGTCCCCATCTAGGTCAGCTTTTACCCTGTTAATCAGCTTAGCATCATTTTCTTGCATTCGCAGGGACCTATTCAAAACAAACCAGATCTTGGCGCATACCCGTATCAGACAATCTTTCTCTGCATGTTTATCAGCTGCATTTAATAACCTCAGGAGGCAGACCTGAATTATGCTGCCTTCTGCAAAAATATTGTCTAATATTTCTTTCTGCACTTCACCATGAATGCGGTCATACCATTCTGTGGCACTGTTCGATGACCACGTCCCATGTGCATATAACTTTGCCTCTAAATATTGCACTAGCTCTGGGAATGTGGCTTCCATTTGAGACATTCTGAAATTCGTTTTTAGTGACACACTGCTATTATGAAATGGGTTCCCTTTAATGTACAGATGGCAGTGTGGGACACACTTGCCACGCCCAGTAGGTGCTCTATGATCACTTTCCCGGCCTGCAACGCACCATAAATATGTAGGGTATTTTGTGTAGAATTGGGGCTTGGTGGTATTTTCTTACCGCCAAAAATAATGGTAATTTGACAATGACTACTCCTTGCATTTAGATTGGGTTTGGCTTTATAGTGGAATACATTTTGTTGGTGGTATTTTGGTGAGCATATTTTTCTGTTTTATTCATGGCCTCAATATACAAAACATCTTCTTTTTGCTTAGACTGTTCGTGTGATCACTAGAGGCCTCGGACCTGCATTCACGGATACCACAATTTTCACCAATAGCATTCCCAATCTCCTGTGGTAATATCACTAATGTATTTACATTAGTGAGATTATGTTTCCATAGGCCTCTTTTGATGATTCATGTATGCTCAGCAAGAACTATTGTATTATATTCCACTCAGAAAACACACACACATACACTGAGTGGAATCACGCACACAGCTATTTATAATTGCTAATGACATTGCTTAATCTGTATAGGAAACTTGGCACATTAAACACCATTCCCTCTCTTGCAGGGTATTTCTTTTTAGATGCACCAAAGGAAACAAAAAAATACTCTTACACAAACTGTGTGTTATAACAGTTTCATTTCAAAATGATACATTACCATTCTGGTGAGACAGTCCTTACTGAAATAAACAGAAGAGAAACAAATACAATAATGCAACGAATTTCACTTTACATTTGCAACAAGAAAAATAAAAGTTACATCAATATGACAGCATTTGCATTGTAACATTATAATGTGGCAGTTAAGCACAGGGATTCCCTATCGCTATCTTTCCTGCCTGAGAAATACTTCATCCACGCGGCACACCCTCAATTTTTACGTGATAATTACCAGTAATCTGTAGCTCTCTGGCACACGAAATCCCTTGGGTTGCCTCCTCCGAGAAGTGGGCCCGGGGTTTTCTTTTTTAAAGCACACAGCGAGAACATGCAGTTCAATCTGCAGTTCTCAAGCCAGTGCCAAGTGACCAGGAACCCCCAGTCTCTGAAGGTCAACAGAGCAGCTGGAACGACTCCTCCCAGTAGCCCAGCAAAGGCAACCTCACAGCAGCTCCGCAAATGTGAACTAACTATAATTCTGTCAGAGCTCGTCCAGCACAGCTGTGTTGCTTACGCAGCCTGTCTTCAGATATACTTCCCTCCAATCATATTAACAGAAATTGTATTAGGTTGCCACCCCTGTTTCACAAACAATGGGATCTTCATACTGCAATAACTGTTTCTGTTTTTTGCTTCCTGCTGCCTTCACATTTCAATGCAGCCAGAGAAAATCAGAGAAAAATTCACGTTTAAAAATGACTCTCAGAGCACATGTCTTCTGCCTCCCTTTCCACATGGAGAGCACATTATAATGTTATTTAGTTAGAATTAGTGTTAGTATTTGTTAATTAAGTTAGTCAATTAGATAACTAATGTGGTCCCCTGTGAATGAAGCATTTCAAGTGAGAAAAGAGAAAAAAAAAATTCTATTATGCTTTTAAATCTGTAACCTGTCTTCATTTGCATATCCATATGTTACACTGGCAACATCTGGCTGGCTATATGTGCCACATTATAGCAATAATGTGATCCCATGCAGTGGCGCTGCACTCCAAAATACAATAAATTATACTACACTATCCTGGAGCTCTGGCAGGCCTGCATAGCAGCTTCTCCCTCCGGGAAAGTTGGGGACCCTGTCAGGGGCTCCTTGGTGCTGCCGCTGTGCTTGGGGATGGTACACGCACATGGAAAATGGATACCCACGACCGGGGACATCACCTCCAACTGTCCTGGAGATCTTGCAGGCCTGCGTTACAGCTTTTCCCCACCAGGGAGTCCCAGCAGTGTGCCAATACCTACCAAAGGGAAATGCTGTAACGCAGCCCAGTCAGAACTCCAGGGTGGTTGGAGGTGATGTCCCGGGCTTTGGACATCTGTTTACAATGTGGGTGTACCATCCCCAAGCACAGTGGCACATCCAGGGAGCCCTGGAAGGGTCCCCTTCCCTCCCCCGAGGGAAATTGTGTAACGCCACCCAGCCAGCGCAACAGAGTGATTAGTGGTGATGTACCTGGGCTTGGGTGGCTGTCTCCCATGTGTTTTGACCATCCCCAAGCCCAGCAGTGGTTCCAGGGAGCCCTGGCATGGTCCCTGACTTTTCCCAGAGGGGGAATTTGTAACGCAGGCCAGTCAGAGCTCCTGGAAAGTCAAGGGTAAAGTCCCTAGCCTTTGGCGGCTATCTCCCATGTGGTTTGACCATCCCCAAGCCCAGCAGTGGTTCCAGGGAGCCCTGGCAGGGTCCCCTTCCTTTCCCCGAGGGAAATTGCATATTGCTGCCAAGCTAGCACTCCAGGATGGTCAGAGGTGATGTCCCTGGCCTTGGGCAGCTGTCTCCCATGTGGTTTGACTATACACAAGCACAACAGCGGTTCCAGGGAACCCCGGCAGGGTCCCTGACCTTTCATGGAGGGAGAACCTGTAACGCAGTCCAGCCAGAGCTCAAGGCTGGGCTTGGGGATGGTTGACCCACATGGGTGACGGGTGGTCAAGGCCTTGGACATCAGCCCCGACCATCCTTGAGCTTTGGTTGGATTGTATTACAACTTCTCCCTCTGGGAAAGGATGGAGAGCTCGCAGAAACTCCCTGAAATGGCCACTGGACTTGTGGAGGATCAATGCACATGAGGGACAGCCACCCAAGTCCAGGGACATCACTCCCAACCAGCCTGGAGCTCCGGCTGGGCAGCATTACAGAATTTCCCTCGGGGAACGGACTGGGACCCTGCCGGGGCTCCCTGTGACTGCCGTTGGACTTGTGGATCGTCAAAACCTTTTATTTTCCACCCAGGTAGGTGCACCCACACATGTGAGGTACTGTTTTCATCCAGACACCTGTGGAAATGTGGGAAGGTAGGACATGTGTTGTTGGTGGCGTGTTTCAGTAGTTTCCAGATGGGAAATGTCTGAAAATTGAGGTTTTTTTCCTAAATTTCTGACTTTGCCAGAGCTTGTGGGTAATAACTTCTGGGGCGAGTAACACAAGTCAAACCTCTGTGGATTCCCACAAGTGTCTTTTTTTTAGAAATGCATGAGGTTCCCTGTTTTCCTGGGTGCTGCGACACCCCAGGCCCAAATCTGTAGGTTGGCTCTCCAAACCCTTTGGGGATATCAGTGGTTTAGCCTTTTCCCTTTGCGCCTGCGTAGGTGCACTCACACATGTGAGGTACTGTTTTTGTCGGGACACCTTTGGGAACGTGGGAAGGTAGGACATGTGTTGTTGGCAGCGTGATCCGGTGGTTTGGTGGTGGGAAATGTCTGAAAATTGAGATTTTTTTGCCAAATTTTGGACTTTGCCAGGGATTGTGGGTAATAAATTCTGGGGTGATTCGCGCAAGTCAGACCTCTGTGGATTTCCATGGGTGTATTCTTTTCAGAAATGCATGGGGTTCCCTGATTTCCTTGGTGTTTTCGACACGCTAGTCTCAAAGCTGTAGGTTGTACACAAGAGCAAAATCCCTCAAAATCTGCTCTGCCGAAAGACTTGAGGTTAACAGTGGTTTAGTCTTTTCCATTTGCGCACAAGTAGTCGGCAAACCTGTGGGAATGCGGGAAGGTAGGACTTGTGTGGTTGGCAGCCTGTTTAGGTGGGTTGGCAGGGGGAAATGTCTGAAAATTGTGGGTTTTTTGCCAAATTTTGGACTTTGCTGGGGATTGAGGGTAATACATTCTGGGGCGATTCACGCAAGTCAGATCTCTGTGGATACCCATGGGTGTCTTCTTTTCGGAAATGCATGATGTTCCCTGTTTTCCTTGGTGGCTTCGACACCCTAAGCCCAAATATGTAGGTTGTCCACACGAGCGAAATCCTGCAAAATCTGCTCTGCCCTGCCCAAAGATTTGGGATTACCAGTGGTTTAGCCTTTTCCCTTTGCTTCCAGGTAGGTGCACCCACACATGTGAGGTACCGTTGACACCTGTGGGAATGCAGGAAGGTAGTACATTTGTTGTGTTCACTTGGTTTTCATAACATTTTCATACTTTTGCTGCTGCACTTTGTCACACAATCCATTCATTTCCCAAATGTGGCCTACATTTTGTTGCTGCTTTAGGCACTGTATGCTTTTGTTGCCTGCACAAGCCACCTACCCTTCAAAGGGTCTGCCTATGCTCTTTCAAAAAATGTATGCTTGCCATTCCTCACCACATTTGTTTTCCTTATTTACACATGCTAAGTACGTCTGTTTAGGCCGTAAGCATAAAAATCCTGTATCCCATGGCTCAGTTTTTGGCTTGTGGTATTGCCTGTTTTGTGAAACATTACGAAAAATGTGTGATTTCCTAACTGGAAGAGTCAGGGGAATGCAGCGGAGCATTGCTTTTCTCAGAATTCACAGAAGCCATTGTCCTACTGGGCCAACCATGTCCACCACATACCTTTTGTTTCTGTAATTTTTCCAATTTGTTCTCCAAACTATGGACATTTTGCCTACATAGTTGTTGCCTGACCTGCACAAATCACCCCTTCCTAAACTTGGAATTTTGCTTATTTTTCAGAAATGTATGCCTTTCTGTCTTCCCATTCAGCTTTCCTACCCTCCTCTTCCATTCTGTCCGCGCATGTCCGATTGGAAATAAAGGGCAAAATCGCTTACCTCTCACAAAACGGATGATAACCATATAAAAGTATGTTATTTTGGTTTTCACTCAATCTGTTCTTGAAAGCCTGTAAAATGGCACATTCAGCACAGCAAACCATTTGTTCCTAGCTCTTACAAGTAAAAAACCACAGGCTTCTTTGTACATCATTTTATTGACATTTTCTGAAAAAACCCAAAATGTTCTCCCTTTTTGGTTATTTTCTCTCACCCCCATACCGCAAACTAGGATTCTTGTGGAAATAAAAGGGGCCAAATTTGGCTGACATATCTCATGTAAGAAAAACATAACAAGGGATTAAATGGCGACATACCTAAATCACCAAAAAAAGCCTTGGCACTGGGGGGGAAACCCTTGGCAGTTAAGGGGTGAAAGAAGTGGGTACCGTTATCGCTTTTAAGAGTCTTGCACACTCCTCATCAGGGGAAACACTTCTCTTAGAATTTAGCCTCCGATTTGGATTCGGGATGTGCACATGGACCAGCCTCAATCCAACAGGAGAAGGGGCACATCACAACTATAAGATAGCGAAAGGTGTTGCACCATTCTCCCATGTCTGCAAAATCAATATGGATATTTCTAAATGGAAAACTTGGACGAGGCAATGTGCCCTGCAAAGTCCTCAATGTATGCCCACTGTTATATGTCTGACAGACAGTACAGTTTGTTGTGAACACATTCAGTAGGTCCTGTATGTTTGGCACATACCAGCCATCCTGTATATCATCAGTAATATGCTGCTTAGACACATTTGAGGGGTAGTGCAGCTGGTCAAATGCTACTAAAAGCATTTCCTGAGGCATCACTACTTTCCCTGTACTAACCTGTCGCCAAACTAGGTCTTTAGGAAACTGCACACACCCCCTTCTCTGCCACAGTAGCTTCTCACTTGGCGGTGCTTAACCCTGCAATTCTATAACTTCAGTAATGGGTAGTGCAGTATACAGAACTTCTCACAACACTGGTAATTCCAAACGATAATGTTTATAGAAATAAAAGTAGTGGTTGGTACCCTGACAATTTAAGGGGTGCTTACAGGTACTTGCCTCTGTTACAAGAGAGAGTTATAAACCAATCAGATCTTAGGAGGTGTCCAGTGTGGGAAAGAAAAGGGGATGTGTTAATGTATGACATGCCACGATTAAGGGCAGGCTACGTTGAAGATCAATCGTCAGTGGTGAATAAAGTTACACACTGGCTGCACTATGTTAGAGGATGTAAGTCTGTACTCCAGGAAGATATTGTTTATTGTGTGAGAGGCATGATGCCCCTGGGAAATCAAGATTTTATTCAGATTACCCTGGTAAACACAGACTTGGTTGAAGGGCTCCTGTCAATAGAGTTTAGATCATGCCCCCCCCCCCCAGCATGTACCAACATCTCCTTGTGACCCAGAACACCAACAGGTAGGTATTTTGCCCCAAGTATCCTTAATGAGATGAGCATGCAGCTAGGTTTTAAGGCTGGACATGGTGTATTGGATGAAGTTGACTGACTGACTGACTGACTGACTGAGGGAAACTATAGAAATCCCACCTGTTTGGAACAGACAGCCCAGCAATTATCAGAGGAGGTAGAAACAGTCACCACAAAGGAACTGAAGGTGCTCTTGTGGAATGTTGTATAGGTACACACTTTTGGTGGGCTCAGTGTGGGTCCGATTTATCCATCAGTTTGACCTTGTTTGCCTTCAGCAGACGTGGGCATTTTAGGACATTGAGTTGCGCGGGTTTAGCTGCTATAGTCTAGGTGCAGCAAAAGGCCCCAAAGGTAGACCCAAGGGAGGACTGGAAGTCCTAGTTAATTCAGCACTGGATCTGTCAGTCAAAATGGTGCCTACAGGTTTGGATGATCTTCTGTGTCTGGAGGTGTCCAACCTTAAGGGAAAATATATATATATATATATATATATATATATATTGATTTTTAACATTTATAATAGACCAGGGGGAGTGCCCCTATGGAAAGTATCAGTGTTACGTGTCACATGATTGGGTACATCCAAAATGTTGAAAAACGTTCCCCTTTAATTTTGACTATGGGGGATTTTAACAATCAATACAAACCCATAGATGTGTTAGATGGTCTCTGGGATGACCAAGATGTAGCATTCAGGATTTCTACTTTGGAGTCTGTTATACATATTAGGCTCCACCCCAGTGCCATCGAGGTCGCTAGTCTAATATGTGAGGTGGGTCTGTGCTCTTGTAATGGGAGGGTTTCTCCAGATAAGCCAGCAGCAGCTACATATGAAGGGTTCCAGGGCAGGGATAGACTACATCCTGACTAATATGACTAACTGGGATGTGGTCTCCAATATGGAAGTAATAACGCGTACAGACAGTGACCATTACCCATTGTTCTCCCCTCACAGGATTCTCAAACTTAGGTGGGCTCTCCACTGTGTACCTAATACGCATTACTGTTGTTGTTCTGAAATGTGGTAAACTAGGGTTTTTCTCCACTCGCAGGATTCTCAAACTTAGGTGGGCTCTCCACTGTGTACCTAATACGCATTACTGTTGTTGTTCTGAAATGTGGTAAACTAGGGTTTTTTCTCCCCTCGTAGGATTCTCAAACTTAGGTGGGCTCTCCACTGTGTACCTAATACGCATTACTGTTGTTGTTCTGAAATGTGGTAAACTAGGGTTTTTTCTCCCCTCGCAGGATTCTCAAACTTAGGTGGGCTCTCCACTGTGTACCTAATACGAATTACTGTTGTTGTTCTGAAATGTGGTAAACTAGGGTTTTTTCTCCCCTCGCAGGATTCTCAAACTTAGGTGGGCTCGCCACTGTGTACCTAATACGCATTACTGTTGTTGTTCTGAAATGTGGTAAACTAGGGCTTTTCTCCCCTCGCAGGATTCTCAAACTTAGGTGGGCTCTCCACTGTGTACCTAATACGCATTACTGTTGTTGTTCTGAAATGTGGTAAACTAGGGTTTTTCTCCCCTCGCAAGATTCTCAAACTTAGGTGGGCTCTCCTCTGTGTACCTAATACGCATTACTGTTGTTGTTCTGAATTGTGGTAAACCTGTGCTTGCCGCTCTATTCCTGTCTGCGGGCTCTTGCATCGTCTGTCTTCCCCCCCCACTCCCTCCTACTCCATGGTGCTCTCTATCTCGCCTATCTTCTCTAACTACTTCTCCATTGACTATCCTGCTCTCCTCACTAAATCTGGTAGGACAAAGTTTAAAAAGGACATCCTGGTCTCCAACCCAGGCCTCCCTATCGCTGACACCTACACTAGTGCCTGCTCTAAGGAAACTCTCACTGACATCCTCTTTTTCGTGCCTTCACCTGACCTATGGACCCTTCATATGGTCTCTGTGCTCTCTCCTTTTTCCTCTGCTCCCATTAATGGTGGCACCCGTTGGGATGTCCTCTTGGCCCCCTTCCGCTCCTCTAATGCCATCATTAATGTCTACGCTAATGGGACCGTCTTGGTCCAAGGTCCTCAGGCCAACCTTCACCTCTTTGATAGACGCTTCCCTCGCCTCATCAACTTCCTTTCCTCTCCCGCTGTCCCCCCTCCTCTCTCCTCGGCTACCTTGCCTATACCCTCCCTCCCTGCCCCCTCTCGTGCTCCTTCTTCACCTCCTTCTTCTACACCTCTGCAGGGCGTACCTCTGATCTGTACCCCTCCCCGGAAGTCCTTCAAGGCTGGCAACCTTCTCCACATTGCCACTCTTAACTCTCGCTCTGCCATCAAGCATTCCTCTGATATCTGTCGCCTTCTTGAGGAACTGGACCTTGACGACCTCAGTCTCACTGAGACATGGTTCACAGCCAGCTCTGTCACCAGCTTTGACACACTCCTACCTGACGGTTACAAGATCTTCTCCATGCCCAGGCCCAACCGTGCAGGGGGGGTGTTGCCCTTATCTTCCCTGAGTGGATTCCTGCCACTGTCACTCCTACCCTGACCTACTCCTCTTTTGAATGTCTGGTCTGCCGACTCTCTCTCTCTCCTAGCCATTCCCTTACCGTGGCTACTATCTATCGGCCACCTGGTCAAATTTCCTCCTTCCTCTCTGAGTGGGCTGACCTCTCCTCCTCACTCCTGTCCTCAACCACTGAACTCCTCTTTCTTGGTGACTTCAACATCCACCTTGATGCCTCCTGTCCCCCCACTGGACTCTTTCGTGACCTCTGCGACTCTCTCTCACTCTCTATTCTCCCGTCTGGGCCTACTCATTCTGCAGGGCACACTCTTGATGCTCTGATCTCTTCTGACCTTCCCCTCTCTGTCCCTCTCTCCACCCCTCTCTCCTGGAGTGATCACTTTCTCCTAACCTACCACCTCACCCTCCCTACCCCACAGGCAAAGCCACCCTCATCATTGCCACCCACCTTCTCGGTCATCCGACCCATGAAGCGCGTGTCAGTTGAGGCTTTCGCTGCCACCTTCTCGCCCCCCTTCCCCTTTGGCTGACTCCCACCCTGGCACAGCCCTCTCCATGCTCCACTCTGCTATATCTGATACTCTTGATATCCTTGCCCCTGTCATGAGAATCCGCCTGAAGCCCAAAGCCAAATGTAACTCCTGGTATGACTCGGATCTCGTCACCCTAAAACGCAAGTGCAGGGTGGCTGAGAGGAAATGGCGTGCTTCATTTTCATCCTCTGATAAACTGGCCTGCTGCCTGCTCCAAAGGCAATACCGTCTCTCCGTTCTCACCAAAAAGAGAGCCCTTATCCAAGCCCGCATCTCTGTGGCATCCAACAACTCGGCTGAACTCTTTAAAATCTGCAAGGAGCTTGCCAACCCTGCTGCAGTCTCTACCTCTCCTGTCCCCTCCCAGGCCCTCTGCACTGCACTGGCCTCTCACTTCATCTCAAAAACTCAGGACATCCTGTCCTCACTCTCCTCCTATCACCTCCCTCCCTCTCTTCCCGGCTCTTCCTCTGGCCCTTCTGCAGCCACCCCTCCTCCCTCCTTCTCTGCCTTTCCACTTTTTTCTGCTGACGAGGTTTCCAGACAAGTCCGATCTATGAAAGTCTCGTCTAAACAGGTTCACCCCTGTTCCTCCAAAACTATCAAGGACCACATCGACTCCCTGGCTCCTGCCCTGGCTGACTTTTGCAACCACTCCTTCGCCTCTGGAGTCTTCCCATCCCCCCTCAAGCACTCCCTTGTGCACCCTCTTCTTAAGAAATCCTCTTCCGACCCCTCCTGCCCGGCTAACTATCGCCCAATCTCCATCACTCCCTTCCTGGGCAAGCTCCTGGAGAAACTGGCCATCTCCCAGCTTAACCTCCATGCTGGAACTGGTGGTAGTCTCCATGACCATCAATCTGGCTTCAGAGCGGCCAGAAGCACGGAAACTGCTCTCCTGAACATCTGTGAGGAACTGCTCTTGAACCTCGACTCCAACACTCCGTGTGTTCTCATTCTGCTCGATCTCTCTTCTGCCTTTGACACTGTCAACCATGCCATCCTGCTCAACCGTCTCTGTGATAACCTGGGTATCACTGGTCAGGCTCTGGAGTGGCTGACCTCTTTCCTTTCCAATCGACCCTCCCAGGTCCAACTTGGGTCCTTCCTCTCTGACATCTTTTTCTCCACCTGTGGTGTTCCCCAGGGATCTAATATCTCTCCCTGGCTGTTCAACCAGTATCTGGCACTCCTTGCCCACCGCATCGCCGCTCTCTGCCCCTACTTTCAGTGCTATGCGGACGACACCCAGCTCATTTTCAGGCTACCCTCGGCCTCCTCCTCTCCTTCCCTCATCTCTGACTGTCTGTCTGCCATCCAGGAATGGTGTTCTGCCAATGACCTCTGCCTTAATGCTAGTAAGACTGAGATTCTACTCATCGGCACACCCACTCCCTCCTTCCCTGTAGCTCTCTGGCCAGCCTCGCTTGGCCCTCCTCCTGCTCCTACCTGCAAGGCAAAAAAACTCAGACTCCACACTCTCCTTCTCTCCTCATATATCTGACGTCTCTAAGAAGTCACACTACCAGCTGCACCTCCTCAGAGGTATTCTTCCCTTCTTCTCCTTCCCCCGGAAGCTCACTGTCTCCCGAGCCCTGGTTCTCTCGAAGCTGGACTACTGTAACAGCCTCTATCTTAATCTGCCTGCCTCCACTCTCCGCCCCCTGCAACTCATCCAGAACAGAACTGCGAGACTTGTCCTTGGCCTGAAGCCCAGGGACTGTATCTCTCCAGGACTGAAATCTCTACACTGGCTCCCAGTGGCTGCGAGGATTAAGTTCAAAACCCTCTGCATTGTCCACAAGGCCTTCTGGGGCCTGGGGCCTAAATACCTTCAACTCTCTCTTCCTAAATATCTTCCTTCCCAAGCCCTTCGCTCATCCATCTCCAACTCCCTCAGGGTCAGCTGCTTCTCGAAGCAACGAGCTGGGGGTAGATCTCTCGCCGTGGCAGGGGCCTCCCTCTGGAACAGCCTTCCTGCCTCCCTGAAACTTGAGGAGAACCATCTCCGGTTCCGGAAGCACCTCAAAACCTTCCTCTTTGCTTATGCTTTCTCTCTCCCTCTCCCCTGCTAAATTCTCGACTGAATCTGCACCGAATCTGCAACTGGGCCACTCTCACCGACCTCGGTCCTGGGCCCAGCCACTCTCCTCTTGCACTGCCTCCCTGGCAACCCCTGCACTGAGGGACTGTCTCTGTATCCCTACAGCCCCCACTTTCCCAGCACTTGTCTGCACTTACCTTGCACTTGCCACTAGCTGGCCCTATTTATTTAATTTATTCTACTTACTTGTACTGCACTTCCCCCCTCCCCTTCCCCTTGCACTTTTCCCTTCCCCCTACCCCTGCACTTGCGCGGTCTGAATGACACCTGGCCTAGTAGGATCGCTGTCGGTCTTCCCCTTGTTCCCCCCTCCCTGCCTCGTCGCGCCTTGAAACACTTGTGTATAGGCGCGTTACAAATGCCATATCATATCATATCATATCATAAGTTGTGCCCTTATTCTGGAGTGGAGTTGGAGGAATGCATTCAGTGAGAAAAGGGGGGGGGAGTTTAATCACTGTTACTGGCAACTCGGAACAGGCTGTTAAATGGTCATCGGTGGACCAGAGTGTGAACAAGCCGAACATTTACGCGAGTATCGATCAACATATTGTGTGCATTTGTCTGGTTGACCCTGTGTCTCCTAATACTGGAGAATTATACTGTGACATGGTGAAGATTCTGTCGTCCTACTTTCTAAAATCAGCAATTAAAACTAGAAAGTATAATTTGGATAATAAGGGATGGATTGATGAAAAGTGTTTAGCAGCAAAGCAGGACCTGCTGAATTATCTTAAAAGCAAAGAAGTGATTGCTAAGTCCAATTTAAGGAGTTTACCGACAAATTATAAAGCCGTTGTAGCAGAAAAAAAGCACAATATGCCACAAATAAAGGGGACAAACTACTTTCCTATAATAAGAATAGTAATCAGGTGAATTTCTGGAGGTTGGTTGGGGGTAATGATGCAAAAACTGTGGGACCTGTCTGTAGCCATATTTCAAATTGGTAAAAATTGGGAAAAGCTCCCTTTAAAATGTTCAATTGTTGAAGTGGAAGAGGCTATTTAGGGGCTCGGAGTGGGAAAGCACCAGGGCCTATTGGAATTCCCATTTGCGCCCCTCTGCTAAACTGTGTATTTGACTATGTTGGAAGTACGGGAGATGTGTCCCATTCATAGCGTGATACAATCATCATTCCCTTGTACAAGAAAGGAGACAATAAGAACCCGGGGAACTATAAACCGATCTCACTGCTAGATGCAGTGGGGAAGGTCTATGCAAAGGTATTGCTGTCTTGCCTACAGTGTTGGGCCAGTGAGGGAAATAATATAAATCATCTGCAGGCTGGTTCCCCGCCGGGCATTGGCACAGTGGAACAATGCCTTCGACTGCATGCAGTCCTGGCTAAATAAATCACCTTGCAACGAAACAGGATCTATGCTGTTTTCGTAGTTTTACGACAGCATTCAATAGTATATCTCGATATAAGCTCTGGTGAGTGCTGAGAAGCAGGGTGTACCAGATTCGTTCATGTCTAACATACAGTCACTTTATACTAACAACAGACCCTCTGTAAATTGGGGGCTGGGTGGGGAGACCACAGACACTTTCCCACTAGAGAGGGGAGTGCGACAAGGGTGTGTGTTGGCCCCTCCATTTTATCCTGTATATAAATGTAATCATTGAAGAGTTGTCAGCTTGTGCTGTTGATTCCCCTAAACTTGGAACGAATGCATTCCCAGCTCTCTTCCACGCATATGATGCAGTGTTGTTATCCACCACCCCTATGGGCTTGAGACAAAACTTGAAAATTTTTGTTAAAAACTGAGACATACTGGGCCTCATTACAAGAGTGGCGGAATGGCTTACCAGGTGCCGCAAAAGGATGCAGACCCGTTAACACCATTCCGCCACATTATGAGGTCCCCTCGCGGGACCCGCTCTGCACGTCTGGTTACACCAGACGTGCAGAGCGGGTCCCGCAAGGGGAAGGGGGAGCTAACAACGGGCTGGTCATAATCGGCCCGTTGTTAGCTCCCTCCCTCCCCCATTCCCATTTAGCCCTATGGGGGCTGAAATGGGAATGAGGAAGGTCCGGGCCCGGGTTCCTGGAGGGAGGAATTACCGGGCCCTCCGAACTCGGAATGGCCCGGTAATTCCCCATTCTGGGAACCCGGAACCGATTTTGGCGGCAGCCTTGCCGCCAATAGCGGCATGGCTACCGCCAAATTCGTAATGAGGCCCACTGTCTATGGAGTTCAACACAGAAAAAACAAAGGTGACGGTGTTGGCCACAAAAATAGTAAGAAGATTAATCTGAGGATATTAATAGGAGCATGTATATTAGAGCAGGTATATTCTTATAATTATCTGGGGATTAGGTTCACTGAAGATTTAACTTGGACAGCTCATTTTACTAAGTCTGTGACACCCTAGAAAAATATAGCAGCTGAATATGTCGCTTTTTTAGTATGCATGGGCGGGCTGCAAATTCTCCAAAAAGGTGGCTAAAATGAAGTTCAGTGATGTCATGATTAGGAATATGGCAAGGCCATGTGCTGCATTGAAGAATGGTGCTCTGTATCTAATGTTCTCCCTCCTTCACTTCTCCCTCACGACGACTGAGCGCAGACCACCCTCTCCACCCCAGCAAATGGGACTTGCAGAATAAGAGCCATGTGGGCTACATCGCGGAAAGCCTCTAGGAAGACCATTGCTTCTGAACCTCGTGCGATCAGTCGGCAATGTACATACTTGGAGCTATCTGACTATAACAGGCAGCCTACGGCCCGATTCTTGGGCCGTTTCACAATTGCAGTAAAAAAATAATTTTTACTGAAGACCGATTGGCTGCGCAAAGCAGAATCAGCAGCAGTTTGTCATGGCCGCCCCCCTCTTCATCGGCACAGGAGTGCCTGCAAGGGTTTTCGTGGCAACCATGATGCCTTGTACCTGACTGGCTAGGTGCCTGTTTTTCTGCCCAATCAGGTGCTGCCAGGCATTGAAACTGGCCCCCTCCAAAGGCCCACTTTCTAATGCCCTCTCTGTGTCTGTCTGAGCCTTGCTGGCCATGCGCCCCCCCTTCATATTTTCATCTCGTCAGTACTGGCAAAGACATGCACCACCATGTTGGAACCTTATCCATGTGCCCCTGGACTATGGCACCCCCCTCGGGCCATCAAGTGAGTGCTGGCTGTTGCCCCATTGCCTACATCATCTCTCCCTGCCTCTTACCCCCTGTCTCTCCAGTCATGGTACATCATTGTACCACTTGTACATCATGGTAATCTTGTTCACATCCTGAGCCCTCTCCCCCACTATCCCCACTTCTTACTGTTGTGCTGCAATATCTGTGTCCCATTATTTTAAAGGCTTGTTCTCGTCCTGCATTGTTTATGACTGTTAGTGTAAAATCACATTTAGGTAGGTGTGTTTTCATCCTGCATTGTTTGTGACTGTTAATGTAAAATCGCATTTAGGTGTGTTTTCCTCCTGCATTGTCTGTGACTGTTAGTGTAACATCGCATTAGGTGTGTTTTCATCCTGCATTGTTTGTGACTTTAGGTGTGTGCACGTCCTATACTATTATGTGATTAGTACTCTTATCAGCCTTTTGGCTGCCTGTGTACCTGGTCAGAATTGTGAATTGCAGCACCCCCCGACCCTCCCTCTTTAGCACTCTGCCTTTCGCTTCCTCCTCTCGCTATGAGATGTCCCTCTCTATTTCTCCAATCTATTCCAACTGCCGCACTATCCCCTATCCTCCCTCTCTCACAAAATCTAGATGGAAGAAGCATAAAAAAGACTAAAAAAATCTTCACTGACATCCATTTTTCTGCCCCTTCTCCTGACTATGGACCTCTCATATCATCTCTACTCTCTCCCCTTACGCTTCACTACCATTAACGACGGCACCAAGTAGAAAGTCCTCCTGGCGGACTTCTTCTAATCTCGTTGCTGCATTAATGTCTAATGAACAGTCACAATCTTGGTTCAGGGCCCTCAGGCCAACCTACTTCTCTTTGACCAGATCCTGCCATCTCTCATCAACTTACTTCCTTCTACCGCCTCTCCTTTTCTTCCCTCCCTACTACACCACCTCTGACTGAAGTTCCACTCCTTTGTACTACACCACGAAAAATGTTCAAAGACAGCGATCATCTCCACCTGGCGACCCTCAAACCACGCTCAGCCAGCAAACACTCTGCTGACATCGCTTTCCTCCTTGCTTGAAGACACTGACCTGGACATACTTGCACTGACTGAGACTTGGTTCAATGCCAGCTCAATTATTTTCTTTGACTTATTTCTACCATACGTCTTTAAGATCACCCCCAAACCTTGACCTCACGGTGCTGGCAGTGGGGTTGCCTTAATCTTCCCTGAGTGGATTCCTTCCTCTGTCCTAACCACACAGGTCTATTTGTCCTTTGAGAGTCTATTATGCAAATTGGTCATCTCTCCTACCACCTTCTGACCATTGCTACCATCTACCGGCCTTCAGGCACTTCCTCTGTGTTTCTCTCGGAGTGGGCTGACTTCTGTTCCTTCCTACTCTCTACCACATCCAATCTACTGCTCCTGGGTGACTTCAACATCCTCTTGGACTCTCTGTGCACAGCGTCCACCCTCTTTGCTGACCTCTGCACCTCCCTATCACTCTCCATTCATCCTTCTGGTCCAACCCACCCTGCCGGACACACATTGGACACCATCATCCATTCCAAGCTCCCTCTCTCTATTCCCCTGGTCACCCCTCTCTCTTGGTCTGACCACTCTCTTCTCGCCTCCCACCTGGGTCCCTATGGCCTTATGACCACACCTCCAAAAGCCCTGCCAACCTCATTCATGAACATCCATCCGATTAAACAAGTATCAGCTGCTGCGTTTACTTCCACCTTCATTCCCCCTTGCCCACCCAACTCTGACTCTACTGATGACTCTGCCCCCAGCAACCTCTGTCACTCCATTACCAAAACCCTCGAAATCATTGCCCCAGTCATGGGGTACTGCCTGAAACCTGCCTCCAAGCATCACAGCGGGTATGACTCAGAACTTGCAGACCAAAAACATTAGTGCACAGCTGCAGAACGGAAGTGGCAAACTTCAGACTCACCCTCTGACAATCTGGCTTGACATTACAGACTCTCTATTTGTGCCAAAAAAGAGCCCACATTCAGCTACGAGTATCTAGCACGTCCAACAACATGGCTGTACTCTTCAACATCTGCAGGGAACTTGCCAACCCGTTAGCAGTATCCTCTGCCCCTACTCCTTCCTAGGCCCTTTGCAATGCACTCACCTCTCTCTTCACCTCCAAAACACAGGAAATACTGAACATCCTTGTCACGCACCCTTCCAACCCAGAACCCGGCCTTGCCTCCCCTAACCACTCCTTATCCTCCTTCCTTCTCCTCATTCGCTCCTGTCTCCACGGAAGAAGTCACCAGAGTTGTCAACTCCATGAATTTCTCTTCCAAACAGGTTTCCCCTTCCTCATCTAGAACCAACAAGGATAACATTCTCTTTCTCGCCCCTGCTCTTGCTGATCTCTGTAACCACTCCTTTGCCACTGGTTATTTTCCATCCTCCATCAAGCACTCCATTGTGCGTCCCCTCCTTAAAAAACATCAGCAGACCCTTCCTGCCCGGCTATCGTCCCATCTCCATCACCCCATTCCTGGGTAAACTGCTAGAGAAGCTGGCCTCCCCCAACTTAACTCCCGTACCGAAAATGTTGACGGTCTTCATGACCACCAGTCTGGATTCCGAGCATCCAGAGGCATGGAAACTGCTCTTCTGAACACCCATGAAGAACTGCTTGCATCCCCCCTTGATTTCAACTCCCCTGCTATCCTTATCCTCCTTGATCTCTTTCTGCATTTGCCACAGTGAACCACTCCATCCTCATAAAAAGGCTCCATGACACCCTTGGAATCTCGGAGCGGGCAATGGACTGGCTTACTTCCTTCCTAACTGAGGGCTCCTCTAAAGTCATACTGGGCTCTTTCTCCTCCCCTACTTCCTCCTCCACATGTGGAGTCCCACAGAGCTCCATTCTTTCCCCTCTTTAACATCTAATTTACTCTGCCGGCACACCTCATTTCCTCCTTCTCCCCCAACTTCCAGTGCTATGCTGACGACACACAACTCTTTTTCAAACTTCCTACAGATGCCTTTGCACCCTTCTTCCTTCCCGACTGCCTCTCAACCAGCAAAACAGAGATCCTCCCTATTGGGACCCCTGCTACCTACTTTGACCCCTCCCTCTCCTTCTTCCCTCATATTCAGGACATTGTCAAGAAGTCCCACTTTCAGCTTGTCCTTCTCAAAGGAATTCTTCCTTTCCTCAACTTCCCCCAGAGACTCAATGTTACCCATGCTATGGTTCTCTCCAGGCTTGACTATTGCAATAGCCTCCTCCTTAATCTTCCTTTGTCCACTCTGCAGTCCATCCAGCTAACCCAGAATAGAGCAGCAAAATGTATCCTTGGCATCAAGCCCAGGGACCGCATCTCTCCTGCCCTACAGAGTCTCCACTGGCTCCCGAACTAAGCATGGATTACATTCAATTCCCTCTGTATCATCCACAAGGCTTTCTGGGACCACTATTTCTGCAACTCTTTCTGACCAAATAATCATCTTCTAGACACCTGCGTTCCTGTGGCACCAACTCCTTGCATGGGAAGCGGTTTTCAGAACAGAGAGCTGGTCGTCGATCTCTTTCTTCAGCTGCCTCCCTACTATGGAACAGCCTCCCCCTTCCTCTTCACCTTGAGCAAGACCCCTTTAAGTTCCAGAAAAGCCTCAAGACCTTCCTCTTTACCTCTTCCTTCTCTCCCTCTCTCCCCTGCTAATCGCACAGTAGCTTGACTGGTGTGCAGGGACCTTATGTACCCTCAGGGCCCTGATCTCCCACATGCTATCATCCCGGCTGCTGTCTATCCATTGCACTTGCTCAGGCTCACCCTCTCCACTGGTAGTTGCACTTATGTTTTTCTTTGGACTACGCTTTTCTTCTTAGCACTACACCTGCTGCATTCCATGAGCACCACGGCACCTATCCCACACCCTTGCCCTTTGCATTTGCATGTTCTGAACACTCACAAGGCATAGTAGGTTTGTCTCCACCCCCCATTACTCATCTTGTTGTACTTAATTAACTCAATTATTTATCATTGTTGTAATTCATTGTTTATCATCCCTTGTCTCCTCCCTGTTGTCCTGTGGGCACTTTGAAACAGTTTTGCTAATTGTATAAGCACCTAACAAGAAACCAATAAATACAATATATTAAGAAAATAAAATGTTAAATATTTAGACTGTGTGGCACCTGGGTATGCTTGGGCCCTGTAAAGTCTGTGCTAACCCGTTGGAAACAATAAAACATCTCTTGCTTTTTTGTCCAGGGGACTCGAATCTCAGCAGATGCTATCTTGTTCTTTTATTTACATTAAAATGTGTTAGGCAAACTGAAGCAACAGTGACATTCTGTAAAAGCAGTAATGATGTGAAAACAGTCTTTTTTATTGCAAAATGTCTCCATAGGGCATTGTTGAGAAGAGCCAAACTGGTATATTAGGAATGTGAAAACAATTTTTTTAAATCGGAAACTTGATTTGAAGTATTTGTCAATATTGTTTATTGTTGATTTTAAATTTGCTGTTAATGTAATAACACTTTTATGGTTAATAATTCTGAATAAAGCTAGTTTGAACAGAACTTATATTTGCAATTGCATACTGACAAGTGCTGGGTGTTCAGGGATATCTGGAACTGGTGAAAATGCTGTTAATTATGTGGCCATGTCTGCTGCTTTATTACCGAGGGGCACATTTGTTGATGGCGGCAAGTGTTGGCTGCGAGAGAGCATGAATCAATCGCTCTAAGAGGGCTGCATGCTGTACTGGTGACCCATCAGCTCTCCGAACCCCTCTACTCCATCACCGTAACAATTCCGAGTGCACGGTTGTCATCACCTGTGCAGAGTCCGAATACATCATGACTCAACATACTGCATAGCCTCCAATGCCTCAATAAGAGCAATTAGTTCAGCTGCCTGGGCAGAATTATGCCTCAGTAGTTTCCACTGGATGAAGACCTCATACTCTCCATCAACCAACCAGACCACTGCTGCCCCAGTATGTTGCTGACCTGTCTCCTGGTCAATAGTGGACGACGCGTCAACAAAGAACACCTCTCTGTCATCTAGGGTGTAATCTTGTGCTTTAGGTATGTCATAGTCCGGCCCATCCTATGCGGCACAGTCATGAACATCATCAGACTCAGTAATGGGTTCTGTCAAGAAGGTAGCAGGGTTTGCTGTTTTACAATGAACAATGTGAATGGATTTAATGAAAATAATAACTTCATATGATGAGGCCTTCTGTGTTGTCAGTATGGACTTTGATCTCTCAAGTATCACAAACACTGCATGTTCTACATACAGAGTTACTGAGCACCCCATGGTAATCCTGGCTGACTTCTCAATGTCAAAAGCAGTTGCAGCTAATGCTTGTTCACAGTGGAACTGTCCTTGCATGATGGAATCTAGCATACCGCTATAATACGCTAGACTAGAGGTTTATGCCCCATGCAACTGTGTTGTATCAAGACTGCTGTCATCATCTGGCCATCAGAGTGTGAAAAAAGATAGAACTCTTTGGTGAAATCAGGGGTTGCTAGGACGAGGACAGTGGAAATGACATCTTTCAACTCTTGGAAGCTAGTGATCATTTTGTCAGGCCAGATAATTGTATTTTTCATCCATAAAGGGCCTGCAGCAGTGGTTGAGTGTATGTTGAATAGTCAATGATCCATGCCCTACAATAATTACAAAACCCCAGAAATGTGTGCATGTCTTTAACAGGTACTGGCTGGGGTGTACTGTGCACATCTGCTACGCATTCTGGAGTCACTCTCTTAGCATTTACTGTGATCAGTTGTCCCAAATACAACACCTTCTGTTGATTGTACTGCAATTTTGCTCTATCGACCTTGTACCCTTTTTTGGCCAAAAACTGTAGTAATGCAATGGAATTTTCCCTACACTGTTTCTCAGTAGTGTTACACACTAACAGAGTGTCTACATACTGAATGATAGTGAAGGGCACCTTGATGTTACCCAAATCTTCATCCAGAACCCTGTTACAAATACTGGAGGACACCCATGCCCCTGTGGAAGCCTAGTATGTTAGAACCGCCTCCTGGCAAATGTAAACGTGGTGAGTTATTGAGAATGTGGATGCAGTGGGACCGAGAAAAAGGCATTGTTGAGATCTACGACAGTGAAGTGTGTGGCCACAGTGGGTATGATACACAATATCATGGAAATACCTGTACTACATCATTAAGAGGACGCAAATCCTTAATCATTCTCCAAGTTGCCCCCTTTGAATTTTTCCCAGGATAAATAGCTGTATTGCATGGAGACTTTGATGCAACTATGATGCCTTGGTGTAGGAGGGCCATAATGGTTTCATATATCCCCTCTTCAGCTGCTTTAGATAGGGGTACTGTTTAACTCTGGGTAACCCTTCACCTGGCTTCAATGTGATGCGTATTGGTGTAACACTCCATAAAGGTCCTACATCATGAGGGTTGCTTGTTCACAATTTGTCAGGTACTTGAAATAGATCTTTATGAGCAAAGGAAGGGGCACTCCCTACCAATTGCATGGGACATAGGAGATGTTGATACTGTGGGGGTTTTGGGTGGGCACCACGATATTCAAAAATATTCAAATAATGTTAGATCAGTAAATGATATCTATTAATTATAATGGGAGCACACCCTGTAGCCTTGGCACCAGGTTATGAACAGAACTCGAAAAAAATTAGGAACGGAGGACCTTCCGTTCCGGAGTGTGCTCACTCATAATACTCCTTCCAGAGTATGTTTAAATTTGATTGTTTCCAAGCCAATATTGTGTCAAATTTACTCCAAAAGATTAATTAAGACAGGGTAGAGCTCGATGTATATTCTTATTTGCATCAGGATACAAGTACCTGAAGTGGTCAGACAACAGAATGCTCATGAAGATCTTGGTAAACGACTGAACCAACAGGAATCTTACAGGATAGATCGTCTAGATGCCCTCAGACAGGGATATAAATGAAGAGATTAACTTGCAGTGTTTTTTGTAAAGGACAGAGTTATGTACATGGACATGTAGAAATGTGTCATGATCACTGCTTCCAAGGAGCCAGGAAAAGCCCAACGTCCTTGGAAGCAGGCCCCTAACCCTAATCCTAGGCACCAGCCGGTCCCCACTGGGACCTTTTGGACCTTGTCCTGGCGCCGGTGGTACCAGGCTCATCAAAACCATTGGTCCCGACACTGGAAGCGCCGGGCTCATAATAGGTGTGAGGATGCTTGGGTGGACTTACCTGCAGCAGACCATGCTGCTTACTTACCAGCCACTTAGAAGCTATCCAAGAACAGGAACTACTTTCTTACCTGGGTGGGGCAGCTCCACTCCCTGGATACAGCACTGGAACTCTTCTGGAAACTGGAACTCTTTTCTTACCTAGGCGGGGCCGTGGAAGAAGACGCCTCATCACTCCAAGGCTATTTAAACCACGTCCGAGAGATGAAGCGTGCTTCGCGTTATTCTGCATCTGCAGCAGAACGCTCACCGAGTCTGCTCTGGCTTTTCTTCTTCTGATCCTGGGCCTGCAAGAATCCTACTTACCATTTCAGTTTCCAGACATCATCAGCACCTGCAAAGAACAGAAACAACAGGTTAGCAAGGCGAACTTTACACGCAGTACTTACTCACCTGATCCATCGGCTGCGGCCGCTTCTTCATGCCGCATCTCCACCTGCAAAGGCAAAAGCATTGCCATACTTACCGGCACGCTGTGAATTCCGGATTTCTTCGTTCTGCATCGCCGCCTGTAAAGACAGAGTATCGTTAACAACTTACTGGCATTCCGCGGACTCCGGCGCTGCAAACCAACATCTGAAAGGCAAAAGAAAAGACATTAAGCAGGTATTTACTTACGTCCATCACGCTCGTCGCAATAAAACGCCTGCAAATACTCTGGCGTCTCTTTAACACGAACTAAGCTGCAAGGAAAGAGACAGTTAGAGTGCTTGCCATACTTACGAACTTCCAGGCGCTTCACTTCACCTTCCATCTCAAGAGCCCTGCAATACATAAGGGAAAAGCATTATACAGAGTCTGCATATAAACGTGCCACGCATTTAAAGATTATAAAGACAAAAGGTGTCCAGAAACTCACCGCTCGTGCAGATAACGACGGTAACCATCCTCTGAATTCAAGAGGCCTATGTTTCACCAGTGAAGGAACTGGCAACGGCGCCCTGCACCAGACGCAGATGGAGAACCCAGCATTCACCTATATAAGGTGAGCACGTTGACCTGGGGGCTCTACGAAAAAGCTGGGAAGGGAGAGAGAGAGAGGGACATTCAACAACCCAGACCATTAACCCCCATATTTTTTCGCCTGCAGAAACCTCACTCTTCGAGTCCGACACACAGTGCGAAGAGGTTCGACCCCAGAAGCCAATCGAGTCCTGCATATTACCTTTCGAGTCAGAGACAGCTTCCTGCAAAGACCCGCGCCTCCGTGGGAATCAGGTGAGCGTTACAGAACGCGAAGCCCCACCACAAAACTCCTACCCAGGCGCAATGGAACCTCAGACACTGATCAACTAGCCCAGTTGCTTGGGGAATTAAGAGCAGAAGTACATGCAGCTCGTCAGGAAAAAAGCTCTCTAAGAAGAGAACTGATAATTTCCAAGGAGCGAACAGAGGACCTTGCTAGGCAGTTGTTACAAACGCAGGCAGGACAAACACCTTTGCCCGTTCCAGGAGGGAGTTATCCTTCTGCATCAGCTTCAAATCCAGTGCAAATCAATCTGCCCGGTAATGTGCCCTTGGCTCCGCCCGAACGCTTTTCTGGTGATCCAAAGAAATTTGCAGTGTTTATCAACCAGTGCCGCCTACACTTCTTATGTCGACCAGCTGCATTCCCAACAGACCAGGCCAAGGTGGCTTTCGTGCTTTCTTATCTCAGTGGCAGCGCTGCAGATTGGTCGATCCCTTTAGTCACCCAGGATGATCCGGTTTTACATGATTTTCAGGCCTTTCAGTCCAGCATGGAGAAACTGTTCGCAAGACATGCACAAGGGCAGGCCTTGGACAATGAACTTCTCTCATTACGACAGGGTAATCAAGACCTCTTGACTTATATAGCCTCCTTCAATAGACTCATAGTGGAAACACAATGGCCCGAGGACAAGAGAATAACGCTTTTCTACAGAGGCCTGCGTGGAGAGCTCAAGAATGTGCCAGCACAAGTTGTGAATCCTCCACAAGAATGTTCTGACTATATTGACTTAGTTGTCCAATTGGACCATAGACTACAGAACAGGAAGGCAGATCGTTCCAGATTTGATACCCAAGTGTTTTCTAAACCACAGACCTCGAATAAGGGAGCTGACACTGCGGAACCCATGCAAATAGGGGGCATGAAAGGACCTTTAACCCAGTAAGAGCGGGAAAGAAGAAGGCAGCTGCAATTATGCCTCTATTGTGGAAACTCAGGACACTTTCTTCGGGACTGTCCAGTGAAACCAGCTAAGAAGACCGTAGGAGCCGCGGATACCTGTACCACAAATTCTGAGCAGGGAAACGACCTCGCCCGACAAGAGTAGAGGTCCTCTTGCCGAGCGTTAAGATCTGTCCCGTGACCTTGCATTTCGTGATACCCATGGTCCTCATTAGTCCTGAACGTCCGGATCGTTTGCATGCAATTGAAGCTTACATTGATGGCGGAGCAATCGGTAACTATGTGGACCGTGAAATGGTATCAAGGATGAATCTACCCCTTGTCCCTAAGGCAGTAAAAGACGTCATCACTACTGTGGATGGCACGGAGATAGCCTCCGGACCAGTAACGCATGCCACCCAAGAAGTGACGCTAGTGAGTCAAGATGGACACCGGGAGAGAATCGTGTTCGATGTAATCAAGGCCCCTCAGTTCCAGATCATTCTGGGAATCCCTACGTTAGAGAAGCACAATCCCCAAATCGATTGGCGAGCAAAGACGGTTCAGTTTCCAGAGTGTTTTACCACTTGTTATCCTCGGCCTGATGTTTCACTGGCGGCGATCTCTTCTGAGGAGGTTCCCAAATTACCTCCCGAATACCAGGAATTCCAAGACGTCTTCCAGAAGGATCAAGCTAACACTGTCATGATCTCTGCTTCCAAAAGATCAGGACTTGCCCGACTCCCTTGGAAGCAGACCTATAACCCCAGTTCCGAGTGCCAGCCAGTCCCAATTGGGACCTTTTGGACGCTGTCCTGGCGCCAGTGGCACCAGGCTCATAAAGATGCCCAGTCCCAGCGCTGGAAGCGCCGGGCTCATAATGCTTGGGTGGACTTACCTGCAGCAGACCATGCTGCTTACTTACCTGCCAGTTGAGCCCCTGATCCTCTTCTGTTTGGGACTACTTTTCCTGTTGGGTGGGGCAGGAGCCACTCCCTAGGTTCAGAACACTGGAACTCTTCTAGAAAGCAGGAACTCTTTTCTTACCTAGGCGTGGCTGTGGAAGGAGACACCTAAGCACTACAAGAGGCTATTTAAACCACACCCGATGGATGGATCTTGCTTTGCGTTATTCTGCATCCTCTGCAGCAGAACGCTCATCGTGTCTTCTGCATCTGATCCTGGGCCTAAGGGAAAAAGGCTTACCATCCTGAATCCAGTCTTCAGCAACACCTATAAAGACAAGAAAGAACAGGTTAGCACTACGGTCTTCAGTGACAGCGCTTCTCTTACCTGGTCCATCGGCTGTCACCAATGCCTCGCGCTGCATTCCGGCATCTGAAAGACAAAGGCTTACCTACTCTTTGCGTGCTCCGGAGGTCTTCGCTCTGCATACCGGCATCTGAAAGACAAAAGCTTACCAACTCTTCGTACGCTCCGGAGGCCTTCGGCGCTGCATCCCGCATCTGAAAGACAAAAGAAGGTGCGGTTAAAGACATTGGGTAACTTTATTACTCACGTGCCATTACTCCTTCCCACGCCGAACCCAGTGGGTATTCCGGCACCCTTCGGCAGCTCCAAACTTGTACCTGCAAGATAAAAGGACAGTTAGTGCGCATCGTGAAGCAGGCAACAAGCGCTTACTTACGTGCTTCCAGGCGCTTCTATTCCTCACACGGGTTCCATCCTCAACTCACTTCAGCCCGTCATCCGCCATCGCCGGAACCCTGCAAAACAAGAGACATCATTACAAAAGACTTTTAAAGACATTTGAAATACTCAGAACTTACCGTTCGTGCAGTAAACGACGGACAGCAGTCCTCTGAGGTCAAGAGGCCTGCACCCTTATCCAGTGAAGAAACTGGTTACGGCACCCTGCGCCGAGGCAGATGGAGAGCTCGGCGTTCACTTACCTAAGGTGAGAGCGTTAACCTTTGGGTTCTACAGGAGAAGAGAAAGGGAAGAAGAGAGAGACACCCAATAACCCTAGTTCATTAATCCCATATTTTCTATCTGCAGACATCTTACTCTTCGAGTCAGACATACAGTGCACAGAGGTCCAGCCCAAAGAGCCAACCGTGTGTTACACATCACCTTTGAAGATACGGTGTTCGCCCAGTCAAGACCGGCGCCTCTGCGGGAATCAGGTGAGCGTTAGAAACACCCTGCCTCCTCATAGGTCTTACGACTGTCAAATAGATCTGATACCTGGAACAACTCCTCCTTGCAGCAGGATCTATGCCCTCACCGAGCCAGAGAACCTTCACCTCAGACAGTACCTGGACCAATACCTAGCTAACGGGTTTATCCGTCCTTCAAAATCTCCAGCTTCATCGGTTTTGTTCTTCGTTCCGAAAAAGGAAGGAGACCTTAGGACTTGCATAGATTACCGCACCCTGAATCAGATCACTGTTAAAAACAGATACCCGTTACCTTTGATCCCTGAACTCCTGGACCAAGTCAAAGATGCATGTATATACACAAAGCTAGATCTCAGAGGAGCCTACCACTTGGTACGGATAAAAGAGGGCGATGAATGGAAATCGGCCTTCCGCACCAAGTATGGGCTATTCGAATATCAAGTGATGCCCTTTGGACTGTGTAATGCTCCTGCTGCTTTCCAATATTTTATGAACGATGTCCTTAGAGAACTCATAGACGTGTGTGTTGTTGTCTACATTGACGACATCCTCGTCTATTCATCATCTGAAGAAGAACATCAGAGACACGTTAATAAGGTTCTCGAGAGATTGCGTCAACATAATCTTTTTGCTAAGCTTGAGAAATGAGTTTTCAACGTAACGGAAGTCGAGTTCCTGGGATTCATATTGTCACCTAACGGAGTCCATATGGATTCAAAGAAAGTTGATGCAATTATCAAGTGGCCATCACCAACCTCTGTAAAAGGAGTTCAAAGCATGTTAGGATTCGCTAACTTTTACTGCAGATTCATTCCTGAATTTTCTCGGATAGTCCAGCCCATCACCGCTCTGTTGAAAAAGAACAAACGTTTTGAGTGGTCTTCTGAAGCAGAACAAGCTTTTCAGGACTTAAAAGCTAAATTAATTTCTGCACCTGTTTTAAAACATCCTCGCCCAGAACTTCCTTACATCGTGGAAACGGATGCTTCTAGTCTTGCTATGGGGGCAGTGTTATCACAAAGAGATCCGGTCACACACCAACTACATCCTGTTGCCTTTTGGTCCTGCAAGTTTTCGCCTCCCGAAATCAACTATTCAATTACAGACAAGGAACTTTTGGCCATCAGATCGGCCTTTAAAGCCTGGCGGCATTATCTTCTAGGAGCCAGACACACAGTCACCGTAATGACTGACCACCGCAATTTACAATATCTAAAGACAGCCAAAGCTCAGTCTTCCAGACAGCTTCGCTGGGCTCTGTTTCTAGCGGAATTTGACTTTATAATTACTTATCGACCAGGCAGTAAGAACGGAAAAGCAGATGCCCTCTCCCGGATGGGAGTAGATGAACATTTGACCAATCCAGAACCAATACCCATAATCCCAGAACAAAGAATTTTGGGTTTGGTCAGCGCTCAATCTTTTGAAGACATCAAGACCATGGTTAAATCACTCCTAACTCCGGGCGATTTACAAGATTGGCAATTAAAGGGGAAAGAATTTTCAGTGGATCAAGACCTACCATATTTCCAAGGACGATTGCATTTACCCTGTGAGAAGATACAAAAACAAGTAATCTCCTGTTATCACGACTCTCTAATGGAGGGTCACCCTGGCATTACCAAAACCATGGAAAAGATTAAAAGACATTTCTGGTGGCCGTAATGGAAAAAGGATATTAGAGACTTTGTAATCTCCTGCGGTGTGTGTGCCCAGAATAAAAGTCAGAAGGAAAAACCAGCCGGCCTACTACAGCCACTAGACATCCCTCCCTGTCCATGGCATGCCCTGTCCATGGATTTTATCACGGACTTACCTCCATGCTCGGGGTATACTACCATTTTAGTAGTCGTGGATCTATTCTCCAAGATGGCTCACTTCATTCCCCTAAAGGGTCTACCATCAGCCTCAGTATTGGCCCGAGAATTCTTAGAAAACATCGTTCGGCTACACGGGTTTCCCTCGGTTTTAGTCTCCGATAGGGGAAGTCAATTCATCTCTCACTTCTGGCGCAGTTGCTGTCGTCTAGCCCAAATTGATGTAAGACTTTCAACTAGTCTCCATCCCCAAACTAACCGACAAACCGAAAGGACAAATCAAACTCTAGAGCAATATCTACGTTGCATGCTCCAACAAACTGAAAACCCCTGGAAGGATATTCTTTGGATCGCTGAATACGCTTACAATAATTCGATTCATTCTGGAACAGGGAAGACTCCCTTCTTCTTACTATACGGACACCATCCTAGAACCTCTAACCTGGATCCTCCCCAAGAATTCGAAGCACATGCTGTGGATCATTTGCACTCGGAGATCACCCGTGCTTTTAAGGAAGCCTCGGCCCATCTGCAAAGAGCTAAAGCTCAATTCAAAAGAGGAGCAGATCGACACCGTAAAGAGGCTCCTCACTACGCTGTAGGAGATCAAGTCTGGCTATCCACTAAGCACCTGCCTCTAAAGGGACCCCGCACCTTCATCCCGAGATACCTTGGACCCTATCTCATATCTGCCATAATTAATCCGGTGGCTGTCAAATTGGAGTTACCTACGCATATGAAAATACACCCAATATTCCATGTCTCCTTATTAAAACCTATGCAACCAGAAACCCGATTGACTGAACTCCCAGAACCGGTTTTAGTAGATGGAGAACTTGAATTCGAAGTAAAGAACATCCTAGACTCCATAATCTCCAAACCTAAGTTATATTATCTGGTTGATTGGAAAGGTTACGGCCCCCAGGAAAGGTCTTGGGAACCTTCAGAATACGTCCAGCACCTCGTCTGGTCAAAAGATTCCATCTGAATCACCCCGACAAGCCAAAACCCCCGGAGAAGACACGCTTAGGAGGGGCCTTGAGGGGGGTACTGTCATGATCACTGCTTCCAAGGAGCCAGGACCAGCCCAACGTCCTTGGAAGCAGGCCCCTAGCCCTAATCCTAGGCACCAGCCGGTCCCCACTGGGACCTTTTGGACCTTGTCCTGGCGCCGGTGGCACCAGGCTCATCAAAACCATTGGTCCCAGCACTGGAAGCGACGGGCTCATAATAGGTGTGAGGATGCTTGGGTAAGCAGACCATGCTGCTTACTTACCAGCCACTTAGAAGCTATCCAAGAACAGGAACTACTTTCTTACCTGGGTGGGGCAGCTCCACTCCCTGGATACAGCACTGTAACTCTTCTGGAAACTGGAACTCTTTTCTTACCTAGGCGGGGCCATGGAAGAAGACGCCTCATCACTCCAAGGCTATTTAAAACACGCCCAAGAGATGAAGCGTGCTTCGCGTTATTCTGCATCTGCAGCAGAACGCTCACCGAGTCTGCTCCGGCTTTTCTTCTTCTGATCCTGGACCTGCAAGAATCCTACTTACCATTTCAGTTTCCAGACATCATCAGCACCTGCAAAGAACAGAAACAACAGGTTAGCAAGGCGAACTTTACACGCAGTACTTACTCACCTGATCCATCGGCTGCGGCCGCTTCTTCACGCCGCATCTCCACCTGCAAAGGCAAAAGCATTGCCATACTTACCGGCACGCTGTGAATTCCGGATTTCTTCGTTCTGCATCGCCGCCTGTAAAGACAGAGTATCGTTAACAACTTACTGGCATTCCGCGGACTCCGGCGCTGCAAACCAACATCTGAAAGGCAAAAGAAAAGACATTAAGCAGGTATTTACTTACGTCCATCACGCTCGTCGCAATAAAACGCCTGCAAATACTCCGGCGTCTCTTTAACACGAACTAAGCTGCAAGGAAAGAGACAGTTAGAGTGCTTGCCATACTTACGAACTTCCAGGCGCTTCACTTCATCTTCCATCTCAAGAGCCCTGCAATAGATAAGGGAAAAGCATTATACAGAGTCTGCATATAAACGTGCCACGCATTTAAAGATTATAAAGACAAAAGGTGTCCAGAAACTCACCGCTCGTGCAGATAACGCCGGTAACCATCCTCTGAATTCAAGAGGCCTATGTTTCACCAGTGAAGGAACTGGCAATGGCGCCCTGCACCAGACGCAGATGGAGAGCCCAGCATTCCCCTATATAAGGTGAGCACGTTGACCTGGAGTCTCTACGAAAAAGCTGGGAAGGGAGAGAGAGAGAGAGGGATATTCAACAACAAGGACCATTAACCCCCATATTCTTTCGCCTGCAGAAACCTCACTCTTCGAGTCCGACACACAGTGCGAAGAGGTTCGACCCCAGAAGCCAATCGAGTCCTGCACATTACCTTTCGAGTCACAGACAGCTTCCTGCCAAGACCCGCGCCTCCGTGGGAATCAGGTGAGCGTTACAAAATTTCTCCTGTTAATTTTCATTATGATACATTTTTTTGTTTCAGTTATAAAATGTGGATCCCTCTATGTAGACCAAGAAATAAAACATAGGACTACCATCCTAAATATTAATCTAAGGGTAACATGAAAACGTCCCACGTGGGAAACATTTCCTCAGAAACCTTTCCCTGTGGGACGTAAGGCAGTGCAACACACTGCCTGGTCATGTACACCCATTGCACATGGTATTAGGCACCCCACATTAATATTTTTACACATGCACCTACAAACAATAGTTTATACATAGAATTTTCTGTATATGCACCAACAAAGATGAGTGTCGCTGACACGCAATCTTAGTCAGAAGAGTGACCCATTAGGCAAACCTCAGGAGTGAGTCCTCACTCCAGTGACCTTAATTTGTTTCCTAATTTAATTTACATATATATGTACATATATGCGAATAAACATAGTGCTCCTAAGTTCTAGCATATTTAAATCCACCGGTATAAATTAGGA
This sequence comes from Ambystoma mexicanum, assembly GCF_040938575.1. Taxonomy (NCBI): domain Eukaryota; kingdom Metazoa; phylum Chordata; class Amphibia; order Caudata; family Ambystomatidae; genus Ambystoma; species Ambystoma mexicanum. Next base: position 64,029,340 of record NC_090928.1, read on the forward strand.
GTCATGGACAATCTGGATACACTAATATCTGGTCAATAAACGCACGCGAAGATGCTTCTTACAATTACACTTATCCAGCGCGCATGCACACACGCTCTTTGAATCAGAATCGCATATGCCACGAGATTTTAATAAAATACAGATTAAGACGCATTAGATAGGTGTGCCTATCATAAAGAAAAGAAACACCATATTTTGCAGTTTATAGATCACGGAATGCGATTGTGTTAAAACGCGGGATCGATTCGCGCATGCGCGAAGAGGTTCAGCGTTACATAATAGCGTTCATCCGAGCCGGCAGCTCCTTTGAGCTGTCACTCGTATTCAGCTACGGGAGATGACGGAGGCAAGCGTGCTCATAGCAGGGATAAAATAGGGAGATAGAGATAGGATGTTAACTCTAATTAGTATATTCTGTAACCCCTACAGATCAGACAGCCAGATTGATCTACATTTAGGTAAGGCAATGGAAGTTTTGTTACTCAACTTACAAGTTTTACACAGCCATGTTTAGTAAATGATACACAATTACTGAACAACCCTTTTTTTGGATTTGAACAGTGATACAGCTCAGTGAACACTCAGTATCACAGGTATGAACAAGACAAGAGTGTTTAATTTTTAATTTTTGTCATAAACAACAGCTACTAAACATAGGTATTGATTTGAATTTTCTCTGTTCTTATATTTTATAAATCCTCTCATGGACTACCATTTTGTTCGGGTACATGCAATTTTAAAATCCATTTGACAATTTTGAAAATGTTTTAATATACACGTGCTATGGTCTATATTGAAATTACCCATGTTTGGGCTGTGATGTGAATTCATATGTAATTGATTAATGTGGACACTGTGATAGGTTGTTGATTTATAATCAGTGCCTAGGAGCCCTGACGATGGACTTAGTCCGAAATGCATTGGCAATGAAAAATTGGGCACTGACTTGTCAGGCATAATAGCAAAGAAGTAATAAACTATGACACTTGTGTGTCAGAAATAAGGATATACATCAGTCAAACGGGAAATCATATTGTGCCTCCTATACAGTATGAAGATATGTATATTGGCCTAAGCCAAGCCGCTTTGTGAAGAAATCTGCGTTACAAGGTCTTGACCTTAGATCAGTGTAATCCGCCATTTTAGGTTCACCCGCCATTTTAGATTCTCTCTCTAAAGTCACCCTGTGTTCTAAGATGGTGGACAGTGTCATTTCGAATGTAACATGGCCGTCTTGCCCTCTGTGTACAAACTAATATGTAACTTGCCTGCAGGCTACATGACTGAGACCTTGGGCCTCATTACGAGTCCGGCGGTAACCGTGGCGGTAAAACCGCCTGGTTTCCGCCGGACTCGTATTACCATTCCGCCTCCGTGATTCCCGGAATTACCAGGGCATTACAACCCCGGTTTTCCGGGCATCACAGAGGCGGAATGGTGTAAATCCCCATTCCCATTGAGTCCTATGGGACTCAATGGGAATCGGGATCATGGAAACACCGGCAGCATCTCGTATTGCTGCCGGTGTTTCCTCGTCCGCCTGCATGCGGGAGGTGTTAAACCCGCCAGGTCAGACCTGGCGGGAACATCACCTCCCGCCTGCAGGGGTTGGGATCAGGCGGTCCGGAAACAACGGTGACGGTGGATTTACCGCCACCATTATTTCCAGACCGCCAGGGTCGTAATGAGGCCCCTTGTCCTTCGTTGACCTTTGTATAGAGGATTACCTGCGCCAACAAAGCTAATCCGCGAGCACATGTTAAACATAATATATTCAAATACTGAAATGTGAACACTTGTTTAAATGCATGGTATAAAGATGTATGAGAAGGCTCAATGAGAAATCCGAAGACACAATGTTGCCATTGTAACTTGGTGGTGAATGTATTCATGGTAAACCCTAAATGTATACATGTATGAACTCGGCATGAACCCTAGATCCGTGATGTATTAACTTATAGGTGGGCTGAACATCATGTTTCAAACTGTATAAAAGGTGCGACTATTGTAATGTACAGCCCCGCTCACTGAGCACACCGAACAGGGCTGGAGTTCGCTGTGTCGTACTGAGGGCCCGATAGCTATCTGTTGCTTTGTCCTTTGAAACTGTTCAGTATAGAATAAAAATCTCTGTATCTTTCTTTGTAAACCGCGTTTGGTGTATTTCCTTTTGGGGTACTCAGCCTCGATATCTTCTTTTTGATTTCACACATCAAGCTCTACCTTGTTTTAATTAATCTTTTGGAGTAAATTTGACACAATATTGGCTAGGAAACAATCAAATATAAACATGCTCTGGAAGGAGTATTATGAGTGAGCACACTCAGGAACAGAAGGTCCCCCATTCCTAATTTTTTTCGAGTTCTGTTCATAAGATGTTGATACTGTATCATTATTTCACGGGACACATACTTCTATTATTATCTCCCCATTATTGCCCTTGTTCTCGAAAAGATCCTCATCCATGATATCTCTCTGGGGTTGGGTTGGGCCAATACACAGAATTGTATGCCACTCTCCTCTATCAATGTATGTTGCTATTAGAACAATCCTTTCCTTGGACACCATCACTCCTTCAACATCAAACTTGATAATAGGCCCTGTAATGGATTCTTGGGGCTGGGCGGGTCTGAATTGAAATTCGGGTGTGCTCGCCAGAGTAGTTTAGTTGGCCACCTGTGTGACTGCGCTTAGGAGCACGGTAATCCCATACACAAACACATCAGGGGCTACTGGAATTCCTCGCACCACTGCATCATTTCCTAATGAATGTTTAATTAGCATAACCCTCACGTAACACATACTGCGGATCGAACACACCACTCCCCTTTAATGTAAGTGAGATGGTCATATTGCGCTTACTTAGTGGCAGTGGAAAAAAACAATGGAGCGCGTATCCCTATGTCTCCTATCTTAATGGGTAATTCCTTTATAAACAGAACTGATTGTACTGCCCCAGAGAAGCCCTGCATGCCGATTACCTCGCCTGACAACGGGAGTCCTCCATCACTGATAGATGAGTTATTGGCTCAATAGGACATGTTCCAAGTCTTCCACCATTTTCCATAACACTTCCGTCTGTCTTTCCACTACACCCCTCTGTATTTGACTGCTAAAAATATATAGATGTGGCTCAAAATATATTCATTATTTGTTCCCTGTTCTGGCCTGGCCATGGCTTATACATCCCCTTTTTGTCTCTGATAACCATCTTTATGATATTTAAGAATCTTTTCTCGGTACAAAAGTAGAGCTTTACACATATACACCAATGGGGCTGCTGGCACCATTGCAGCCTCCCCTATACTACCTTTATACAATATTCCAGCTAACCACACCCCAAAGCAGTGGGGCTGTACTCATCAGTTACCCCTTTTGCCCTCCTGCCACCGGATGCCCCACCCTTACGCACCCTTACAACCCCCCACACGCTTCTCACGTATTTCCTCACACCCCCCGCAATCCTCCTTTCACACGACAAAATCAGGCCCTCCCTCGGCCTCTCCCCATCACCATAAAACAAACAACAATGCGATCACAATAAAAACTACTTCTCTATTCCCACATCTCCTGTACATCAGATGGGGAGATCCCAGGTCCAAAAGGGGCCTTTACCACAGCTACTTCTCGTTCTTGCACCCTCCTTATATTCGGCAGAGAGATCCCAGGCCCACTAAATATACAGAGTCTCTAACCGTATCTTTTCCTTTGTTACACAGTGCTGTCTTCTTCCCTAGCAATAGGAAGGGTGTGTAACATCACAGTCTTCTATGTAATAATTAAACCAACCTATATACAATGCCACATGGTATTCCACGGTTTATAGTCATAATATCGAAAAAATAATTTCGAATTACAAAAATGTCGAATGCAAAAATGTCGAATGCAAAAATGTCGAAAACACATACATATAATAGAAAAAGCCATTAATTCGAAAATAAAATGTCGAAAAAAAAATCGAAAAACCAATGTTAAAATAACTATGTAAAATGTCACACATACTAACGTTTTTTATTGGGGGGGTCCCCCCCAAACCCCCCATCCCAAACCCCTACCCCAACCCCCCCCCTCCTCCCCAACATCCCCCATGGATATACCTTTAATTTTAAAAAAAATATATTTAATTAAACATTAATTAAATAATTAATTATTAAAAAAACCCATCCCAAACCCCTACCCCAACCCCCCTCCTCCCCATCCCCCCCACCCACCATGGATATACCTTTAACCATTCAAAAAAATTATGTTTTAAAAACTATAATTAATTAATTATTTATTTAAACATTAATTCGAAAAAAAATCGAAAAAAATTCGACATTTTTGTAATTCGACATTTTTATTTTCGATTAAATATTTTCGAGATTTTGACTTTCGAAATTATTGTATTCGCCATTATGACTGGACACCGTATTCCACACTTTCCACCCATTCCCTGCACATTACACTCACACTATTCCTCCTTCTGCAAGCACTCACTCTCCACCTTCTGCACCCCACCTGTTTTGCTGTGCAAAAAGGTGCACTTACATCTATATGCTTTCCTGAAATCCTCTGTCATAGGGTCCCATCAACAGCCTCCACAATATAGGGACAGCGCCCCGCTCCAAAGAACAGACAGGAATTCTGATCGCACGGCTCCTGAAAACCTCTCCATGGTGCACGCAAAAGGAAGTGGTCATTGCAGGCGGGCGTGGCCCATATGGGTGTGCAGCCAGGAATCCTCCGTCCTCACAGGGAAGCCTGGGATCATGTGGGGTCACCAATTTTGTAAGGTAGACCTCAAACTACGAGACAGTAAATGACAATCCTCTAAGGAAGAAGCCTTGGTGTAGGAAATGGTAACAGGGTGTTTTAAGTCCACTGCCACAGAGCTCTCTCTTCTTCAAAGCAAACAGCATGTTACAACTGCAAAAATCATCATATGTGACACACACGATATACAGTGTTTATCCCCCACCTTCATTGACTGCCTCCTATACACATACTACTGACTCCAACTTCTTCAAACGTGGGTGATGATCTTTTCACATTGGGTTGCTGTTAGATGATTGGTTAAATCACTAGAATCACTGCCATGCCCTGAGACCTAATCACCTGATGTGCATCTGTCCGCCAACATGAGCTCAGTGGATAACTTTGAGGTCAGTCAGGTCCTTGCAAATAAAGACATTTTCTTCTCATCCCAGACACACAGGCGCCCCCACAATGCCTCCCTGTCACAATCTTGTAAGAGTTGGCATCACTCTTTGCTCTCCCCAGTTCAAATCACAGGCCATGGTATCCTCTGCTCTCTCCTTTATCAGCTGCTCCTCCTGGGGGGCAAGGTTGAGTTTCCTGTATGTCCCACTAATCAATCTAATTTTTGAAGGAATTAGATGGTTTTCTCACAAGCCTCTGGCAGTTCAAATGGGATTGCCATTATTCTGGGGGGCGCTGGTGTCCTTAATTTCAACTTGTGTTTTGGCAGCTCAAGACCTCTGCCCAATTCCCATGGGTTTGTCTTCATGACGAGTCGCAGCCCTACTCGTATAAGGTTGTTTACATTCCTTTCTAATTTCGCAAAGCTCTAACAGGATACATTTGTGTGTGTGTGTGTGTGTACGTGTTCCCTACCTCGCGGAGAGTAGGGGGAGATGTTCAAGCACAAGGCCTTGTTGTTCTGTGTTGTCAACATGGCCTGTGAAGACTCAGGCGTACCTTCGTATATGGTGTAATTTCTATGTTCCTCGTCATTGGACAGGGATTTGAGCCATGTGTGGTGTGCTCATGCAGTGTATCTAGCTAGCACTCTGTAAAGCTGTTGTTAGTTTACCTTAAATCTATGTAAGTTCCCACAATGAACACGCCCACACTATTCACATATACCCACAGGACTCCCCCCTGTGCCCACTCATTGCATTTCCCGTGTTTTAATATATTTTCTGCAGTTTAAATAGTTTGGGTGGGGCTGGGATCTGGATGTGCATCCCAACATTAGCCCCCACTACCGTGTCGTCCTGCTCCTTCTACCCACCACGTCTGTACTCTTTTCTATGCTAACCTCTGGTTGCTCATACTTTTACTTGGTGCCAGCCAACTGTTACCTGTGTTTCGGGACTTACACCCCTCCCCCACTCAGTCCCTGCTTCCATGCTATACCTCTGTTACCAACTCCCCTCTATGTAGATTCCCCTATTACTCTGTAAAGCTCTCTGTTGCTTTCAGGAGCTAGGTTCACGCTCAATAAGTACTCATTAATAAATAAATAATATAAATAAGACATTGAGAGAGCCTTAAAGGAGAGTTGGACGAAGGGCAAGAGCCAGCTCGCCCGGTCCTCAACATACATAGGTCTATGGAAGGTAGTGGTATAAGCACATTGTGAAGCATTAGGGTGGTGTACGAGGGAATTCAAAGTTGGAGAGGACTAGATAGATTGCCCTGGCCAGACCTCAACAGGCAAAGTGGTAAGTAGGGTGGGCGGGAAGCCCCAAGACCTCTTAGGAAATTGGCCTTTTTGACAGTAGTTATGATATTTGTTCACTACTTTTTTATCCCAACTTATGTCATCAGCCAAACAAACCGTGCAGAAGTACGCTGGGCCCAGAAACCCCTGAAGAGGGAGCCCTAGGCAAGGCACAGTGAGCCTGAATTGAGGACAAGAAGCAAAGAAAGCAATTTTATGATGAGAGGTAGAGGACTACAGATGGTGAGCCTAACATAGAAGAAAGACGTTCAGTGGAAAGTTACAAACCCCAGGCCTGTGAGTGACCATGGTCCGATCTTCCTTTCCGGGGAGGGAACCTGGATTGGCTTTCACAACTTAAGAGACGTGAACTATTACAAATCAGGAGGAGCCATCTTGTTGTTATCACAGAATTCTATGTTGCAATTTTCTTCCCTGTTTGTCCCAAACCCATAGCTAAGCCCAATAAACTAGTATTACACTGTAATATCTGGTGTCTCTCTCGTGAGGAAACCTACTTGGCTTTGTGACACCCACCAGCACTCAACCCCTTGCCCAGCAGATGAAAGAAAAGATAAGGAGAAAGGGGATTTGGAACTGTGAAGAGGCTTTTTACTACAAGCGCAGAAAACTAAAGAAAAGAGACTCACTGCTAAACAAAGGTAACTCAGAAGACAAGTGTAACTTGAGTCACTGTCCCATGAAAGAAGTGACACTGCTAAATGGTGTAGGTCAAGAAACAAGGAAACCGGCTGACCACGGCAAACTCAAAATTCCGGAATCTGGGGACCTCTGCTTAAGTTACCAACAATAGAATGAAGAAAATGGAGGTTTGAAAATCTCACTAACAGCCATATGCCTCAACGCATCGTTAACTTGCAAATGTGGGAATTAAGCTGTCTATGGGGAGTTCTTAACTACCATTGTGGCTCTCAAAATGAAGCTTGTTCAGAAGTGAAATCATGAATGCAATCCGCTGAGTTTCCAGGGCACTACAGCCAAACACAATGAGATCTGGAAGCAAAGTTCAACACTGGGGAGTGCCTATGGAAAGCGCCTCGTGGTAAACCTGTAAGTAAAGGTAGCGCATAGCGAAAGTCTAGATGTAAAATAGAAGATCACAATAGGATTTGGACGGTTTTGACTCTTTATTAAAAGGGGCATAATTACTCTTCTCTCGAGTTAAAGAGAAGTTGCTAAGACTGGCTAAATGTTGGACAAATACAATGATTTTATCACAGAAAAGTGATTACATTTGTCAGTCTAGTTAACCGAAACTTTAATGCTATGGATTGTACCCTGAACACTGATAGTGTTAAATGAAGAACACATCAGTACTACGTATGTCTGAATAGAAACATTCAGACATATGTCTCAGGCGCGCACAAGGGTTCTTTTTGTGCTCACATGACTTCATGATCAATTCAAACGTGATAGTTATGGGTGGCTTTATCCCTGCATAAATAGGCTTTTCCAAAGAGCACCATGTGATACTGATAAATACAATGCACCACCAGGGTTTGCACTTGTTGTGAGCCTATTCAATCTGCACCCGAAATCTTGCTATTTTGTGACGCATCATGTTCATTTAGCCTCAGTAGGGAGCGCAGGGGCAAACTATGCGGGACAAAGGCGCAGGCCCACCCTCCTTTCCTTTGTTCTTGCGGGCCCAGTTGTAGTTGGGCCCGCCTCCTTCATTCTGCTCCTCGCGGCACCTCATCTCGGCAGCTTGTGGGCAGGGAGGGGCAGTGCCTTCTCTCAGCGGCATGGCTGCCAGTGTGTTCCCTCTCGATTATTTTTTTGTTTTCTCGCAGCGAACGTCGCTGCTTTTCAACTTTCCCACCCGTGGGTGGTGGAGGGGCAGGCAGCACACATCCTCGTTGCGGACGCAGCCGCTTTAGGTCTTCCTGGGGCCGGCCGCACCTCCTTCACAGGCCCTGACTGGGGGTAAGGCCCGCGTTGCGTTGGGGGCGGGAGCTCCATCTCCCCCTCGTTGCTGCGGCAGAGGCTGCCTCCAGGTGTTGCAGCTGAGGCCGCAGGACATGGGCGCCCACATGCCGCTTCCTGCATGACTGGAGCTCACCTGGCATCTCCCGGTGGGGGAGGGGGCAGCAGCCGTTTCACCTCGTCACGGCCGCACACTTCTCCCTCTTCACTTTTGTTGCGGCTCCGGCCACCAGCACTTCCTTCTCCTTGCAGGCCCAGTTGTTGTTGGGCCCACCTTTTTTTTTTTTTTTTTTTTGCATGTGGCAGCCAATGTGGGGGTGGGAGCCGGGTGTTTCCTTACGGCTCTGGCCACCAGCAATTTCCTTCCTGCGGCGTCCCTCGCCGCTCTTCATTTTGGCGGTGTATGCGGCTCCTCCCCCTTCACATATCGCGGGCGGGGCAGCGCCTCCTCATTGCGGCCGACGCCGCAGGCACTCTTGTTCCCCACAGGGGAGGGGGGCAGCTTCCCTCCCCCAGGTGGTGGTGGGGGGTGATCACCCTCCTCATGCGACCGCCATGACCCAACATCATGCGCGGTGGCCGCTGACTCGGCCACCACTCTCTCTTCACGGGGGTGGCGTCTCTTCCCCCGGGTGGATAGGTGGGGGGGCACCACAGGGGTGGGCAGGTGACATCTCCTTCCTGCGGCGGATGCCAAAGCTGCCACAACACCCACCATGCAGCCATCCGCCGCGCACGTGGGTTCTTCGCCTCCTCAGAGGCCCCCTCGCCATTGTTATGGGGGCTGCTCAGGATCACTGGGCAGCCCCAGGCACATGTCGGAAGCACCAGACGGGGTACCTGTGGGCGGCGATTACGTGGGATAAGCGTGTGAGAAGATCAGAGGGGCAGAGGAGACAGCAGGTGGCATGGGAGAAGGAGAGTGAGAGAGCTAGGAGGGAGTAGGATGTGAGAAAAGAAGGTGGCGGAGTAGAGTTGGAGACCAGAGGGATGGGGAAAGTGGGAGGACAAAGAAGGAGGTGCAGAAGTTGAAAGAAAGGGAGATAAGGGAGAGGAAGAAAGAGGAGTGGGGAAATAACAAGACATAACATCAGTAAAAGGAGTGAGTGGGCGTTAGGGGGAGGCAAGAGAGAGACCACTATTTGGGTAGCACTATGTTGTAATGTGTCTTGCTAGCTGAGGGGGTGACATCACTGTACATGGAATGTAGTGAGGTCAGTGTGAGTGGAGTGTTGGTGTGTTGTGATCAGAAGGGGATTCTATGCTTGGCAGTTGGAGGTATGCTGACTTGGATAGGACATGTCAATGTTTTGTTCCTGGCAATTGAACTACAATAAACCTACTTAATAACTTACCTGCTGGTTCGGGTGTTCATCAGCCTCCAAGTTTTTACACACTAGAATAGGGCAACCCTTACAAAGCTCCTGAGGGAGGAAGATATATAAGGCCTTGGATTTTAGGCCCTTCCACATCAGAGAGGCTGTTAGATCGTGGAGGTTACTGATCTCTAGTATTCTGGGGGATATGGGGTGCCAGGGAAGCCTGAGCTAGGTTGGATGGAGCCCCGGGGAGCTTCAGAGACCAGCTAGAAGAATTCTTTAGTCTCTCCCTTCAGCAATCAAATACACCTCCCAAACACATCTCAAAGAAGTTGTTAATACAACCTTTGAACCATTGTTTTGACTTGTGAGTTTCTTAAGGGCATCGACGGGCCTCAGATGGTCCATGGGACACACCATGCACCCACAAGAAGGCCTTTGTGGTGGCCTAACTTATAAAAACAGGCACCCAGTGACATGACTCACAAACTGGACATTTTAACTAAACCGTTTTTATCTTTATTTCATAAGTGGATTACTCAACAGGAACTGTTCTCTCCAGGGTTGGTGTATTTATACTACTGATGTTTCTATTAAAAAGATACACCAGAACAAGCATTTGGGATGCGATTGATGTTGTAAACTCCTTAACAGATTCCCTTCTGAAAAATAAGGTAGCTTAGGTTGACGGTATGTGGCTGTCCCAGACGTTACAAGCAAGTGATTGTATCTCCTTCCCTCTTCAATGAAAGCAAACAGTCCATCTTGTCCCCAATGCAGGGCTTGCCTGGAGGGCAATTAGTTACTGTTAACATTAATAATTAACAACACTCTGGCATCAACATTTGAATTGCCAGATGTAAAAAACCTTCAACAGTGGTCAAGTGAAGCTCAGAAATATAATTATTTTTAACTGTAAAGCATCACAACAACGCACCCACAGTCCTTCTCTTTGCGATTTGTACATATTAGTTACACTTTGCCTTCTCGAGGTATCAAAAAGGAGCTCGATGCTTCATGCAACTTGCAGTGCAAGACCTTCAAATGCCATTATTCGATTAATTCATTTGCACAGGACTCAGTTTTAACCATTTAATATTAATATGTGCTAATGCATTCATATTGTCTACCCCATTCAAATCTGATACCAGTCTCATGGGTTTGTCAATAACATGAATCTTGTATCTTCAAAAATCAATATATTGTTAAGGAGTATTTTATAAACTTAAATGACTGTATGATGTTTCATGAATGGATTGTGAAAACTTCTATTCAATTTTATGGAAAGGTGTACATGTTAATTTTCAACAACTATGGGAGATCGAAGGGACTTTGTTTACGCAGCAGGTCGGTTACCAGTGGTCTACTAGACTCAAAACAACCTGCAAACGTTCCCGGACTGCTAATATTGGCAATGACCACCAGTCTTCGATTCAACAGAACATTTAATATTCATTTTATAAAAACATTTTGATTTCCCCTCTGAATTTGACTTAAAGGTTTAATATCATCAAAACATACACAATTCGCACCCGTATCTTCTAAAATACATTTACTGTGTGAAGTGCTAAAGTGACTCAGTGTACAATGTAAACCACAAGCAACACCTGTGTAAAACTTGCAATTGTTAACTAGACCTTCCGGATTTGTATCAATGTCATGTGCCCAACGTGTTTCGTTCCATCCACTAATTCTAATGGATGTCTTCAGGGGCTATGAAACTACTCAACACTTTACTGTTCAATAAAAACTAGGGTGGACATTTTCAACTAGTTTACCTCACTTGTATGATGCACCAATTGGTTTCTATGCCGCTAGGGACCGTAAAATCTACTGGTTACTCAAAGCATTGTCATTTGGTGCTCAATTGCACATACATATATCAGGTCCTAGATACCCTTTTTTAACACTACACAACACCAAGCTAGTCTCATTAGGTTCTGTAATGTTCTTGGTTATTGGCAGTTGACCATGCCCTCTGGCTGGGCGTCCAGCAACTTGAGTTTCGCCGCCTGTGACTATCTTTTGTTCTTATAATTAGGGACTCCTCAGTGTTTGCTTTAACTGCACATGTTTAATGGAAATAGGCACTCCATATATCGTGCACGGCAAGTACTTTCATTCTTCAGTAGCCAATTGTATGTTCACGTAGCAGTTTTTACATGTTAAACCATATCACATGATAAATAAATAAATAAATATATCATATATGTGTCTTTTTCAACTCGTGTATTTTATTCGAGATAAGAATTATGTTGGTAGTGAGGTCTGTATTAGAGGCTCTAACTGAGTAACAACCTTCAGGGCCTGTGGGGCCTCTGCATCAAGATGAGCGGTCACTGCGATCTTTCAAAACATATTTCTTATCTGGCATGAAACACACACCTTGAAAAGGACACATGTCGGGTCGAAACACGTGTCAGCTAAAGTGTGTAATAAAATCACCATAATACCAAGTGACAAGACTCTCCAATAAGTCTTTTGAGAAGCTACGTAAACTACAAAATTGAATATCATCACTGACCCCTGTGTGGAATTGGTTCTTAAGCAAGACTACCTAATGATTATATACACTGTATGCACCAGGGATGATGATGAAATCTCAGTAATTGTCACTTTCTTTAACTCAGTAGACAAATTATATATATCCACAATAATATTCACAAATGAGCCTTCTGGGACTGATCAGTAATCTGTAGTGTTTGCACATGGGGTGGTGCTCGTAGAGTAGGGACCGAATACATATCCAAACAGTTATCATCCAACCTATTGTGTTGTCACTTCATGAGGTCTCTGGCAATTTACAAGTTATACAATCGCTTAAGTTGCCTGCCATTTTCCAACTTTCACACACATACATACACACCGTACACAACACACACACTCATATGTGTGTCCACACACTCACATGTACGCGCACACTCCGAAATGTGCTACGCGTCACAGATTACAAGTAGGAAATTGCCCTCCCTCTGGTTTATGACACTGTATATACAGCCATACGGAATGTATGTGCACCAGGCTTACATTATAGTCCTCCCTAAACCTTTGTGGTTGAGGCGTGAAGGGGGTGGGGTTGAGGAGAGTGAAGATGAATACAAAGATATATAAAGTTCCGGTGAAATGCATGACGCACGTCTTTTACCAATCTTTTCTCTGTATATTTGGCTATAGGAGCTCTTAACGTATGTCTTTGCTGTTACTGCCCGCTGCGTCTGGTTTATCAATAACAGTAATCATCAGCAAAGTCTTAATATGTAATGAATGATCTTGGAAACTCCCTGCAGCCCAAAGGATTATCATTTGTTGCTCAAGGCGAGAAGGTTGGCAACCACGTCTCTAAGTAAACCTGCTGCTAGCGTTTACAGTCACCCCCTATTGCAAAGATCATGTTGACTATCATCATGGCTGTGCTGGCTCCTTGATGTTGCAATCAATTTTTGAAGAGGCCATCAACATATGGCTTGAAGTCTTAATTTACAGCACCTTCTATTCCTGTTGTTAACAAATGCTGCACTCTAAGTTGTTAAAAAATATACTAACCACAGATCTCTAAAATGTAAGATCTATTAAAAATCAACATCACCCAAAGTGACAATAATTTGCATCAAAATAATGGTGATGGTGCGAATTATGAAGGGGGTGTGGCGGAGTGTGTATTGCCGTGTGGAAACTCTGTGTTGACTCTTGGATACCAAGTCTTTGTCTATGCCCTTGTGAGGAGGCGTCCACAACAGAGAAAAACTTGCTGCTTCAAGCGAAGCGGACCAGGTGCAGCAGAGTGTGTGTTGCTGTGTGTTCCCGTGGAGTTCTAGTGGAGCGCAGTGCAACTTTCTGGCATTCGGATAGAGTCTCGGTGGAGACCCAAACACAGACACAGACGTAGATATCAGGTACGTGTTTTGATTGAAAATACACGTTTCTGTACCGCCCGCACTCTGCTCTCGCTTATCGCATTTTTTCACCAAAATCACATTGACTCCTTAGTAAGAGTCACGTCTGCAGCTTAATAGTGCGAGAAACACTTATCCTGCCAAAATATATCTGCTTTCTCACTTGCCTATCAATTTGTCTAATAATATTTGGGGTTACCAGGAATGAGTCGATGCCAAATTGCTACAATTTGAGAAGTAGCAGCGCAACATGGCAGGATGATTTAAAGGCACCAGCATTAGAAAATATGCAGAGTATCCTCGAACTAGCATCTACTATGTCCCTCTCGCTAGGAATTACCCCTCAAGTAGATTGCCAACCCAGCCACGATCAAATACCATCATGGACATCCAGTCCATGCCCACCAACACATCCCATGAGTTCTACAATAAGGAATGACATGGATTACACACTGTCAACATCATTCATGAAGTGCATAGTCAAAAGAGTGATGTCAAATAAGAGAAGATCGCTCAGCGATAGTATACTGTGCGAAGGGAGATTGATAGATCAAATAAATCTGGAGGACGTCAGTGCTAATTTGGATATGAGAGAAGAGGTCAATATAACACCAAATGTGGCAGGTCTACTAATTGGAACTGACTGTGGAGGTCCATCCACCTCTCAAAATGAGCATTCTTCGACAGATACTGAAAATAAGGACCAACCCCTGCCTCCATCAACCATTAATTCTGATAACACTTTGCCAAACTCAACCTTATCAGCATTGACTTTTGTCCTGAACTCCCTGGTCAGTGTATTTGAACTATTGAAGACCAAAGTTCAAATGCATTCAGGTACTTTGCTTGAATTAACTAGAGAGGTCGGGGCATGTGAATCTGAAGAGGGAAGGTTAAAATCTACTCCTGCTCCCCCCCCCAGACAAAAGAACCGGAAGAAGAACCGAAAGAACCATGATTGCACTCACCATTCTGCACCAGTTCCCAGTGCTCCCATGAGTGACAAGTATCTTGAAAGGTAACCACTCTGTCCACCCTACAACCTCGGAGCAGAACAAACCTTGCCCGGAGTAAATGAAGAGCCTCTGGATGCTACTAAGGACACCTCAATTGACAGTCTCGACTTAAAGCGCTAAGAGGACATGCTCAATGTTGTTAGAGACATCACAACATAGCAGCGTTAGACATGAAGCACACATGCCATCCCCACATCCGAACACGATCACGCACCCAAATACATGAAGAACACATGCGTCAGTTCTTTGAGTTAGAGGACAGATATATATATACATACTACCATTGCTTTATTATTTTTTCATTAGTTTGACTACAGCAGCGCAGAAACTGCAAGAAGCAAGAGATCCAGTGTAAAGCTTGCAGATGCTTACATGCGAATAACCCTATGGAACTGCAGGAGCACTTGAAAGACCTGACAGTGCCATAACTGACTAATCTATGGATACTATAGAAGAGCACGACCATGTAGAAGCCTTGCTATGGCTTAGGAAAATTACAGTAGGCCACAGTAATCTCAGCGCAGGCTGAGCTGAACTGAATTCAGAGCAAACAGAAGAGCAGCCGTGTGGGATGAGGGCTGCTTGCAAGGACACTGAGATGCAGCTGCAGAGCTCAGAAACACGGTCTTCAAACACGTGGTGCAGCAGAGCTGATAGTGAACCAAAACTTGCACCGGGGAAGGGAAGCAGTCTCACAGACCCAGAAAATGGCTTGCAACAAAGTTGTTACAGACGAAGCCGAGTGTTGCATGATGAGAATGAGCGCTCTCACGGGTATTGGTGGTGCACACACGTTACAATGCAGGCACCTCATTGTTCTTATTACCTTGAAAAGGAACACTTCGAGCTGAGAACCGACTTGGGTCCCAGCCCTGGGTGCAACAGCTCTAGCCAATCACAGTTCAGGACCCCAGGGGTGGGTAGCGATGGGCAAGAATCAATCATTAAACCCTCACACTGCAACATTGTAGAAGTAACATTTTTCAGGGATGAGCCAGGCCAGCCATCTGACATGGGAGAACCAATAACCTAGCAGCTATAGGGACCTCCATAGGTGGACTACCACCCAACACCCAATCACAGGATGTGATCGGTTTTCTGGAGAAGGACCCAGGTTGTGATGTCAGTTGATGTAACTGTGTTAAAAAACTGGCCTGCGAGCCAGAATTCTCTGAGATGTGCCTGGATTTCTTCTCTCTGTACTGATCCCTTTGGGTTTTGGCTGTAATAAACCATAGTTTGAACTTGCTATCTGTCTGGGTCTGTGTTCCTTTTGAGAAAGGGAAGGAGTTAGGCACTCCATGAGTTCTGGGTTTGCGAACTCCTAGTAGGCCTCCTGCCTACCTGGGAGTATTATCCTAACAAATCTTCAATGGTGGGCCTTAGTAGCTCGATTAACTCTTCAGTTTCTAACGCCTTGTACTCATTAAAGGAAGAAAAACAGACACAATCAATGATATCTAAGAACATCAAGTCATTTTGATTATCTGGAACAGGAATTTAAATCAATGAAATCAGAGGTAAGGATCCTGGGAAGAGAGCTAAATGAGAGGAATAATCCGACTATATATGTCCTGCTGGACGAATCCCCTCTGTCTCAGTCAACACAAGAAGAATTCATAAGACTTGCCCAGTCTGGTGAAGCTCTCTCAGATCCAGCTAAGAAAGTGGTAAATGAAACAGATGGTCCGGAAGCTACAAATATGGATCAAGAGACAGACCCTGCCATCAAAGCAGCAAATCCATCCAGTGCCAGATTTCTAAAACTTCCTCTACATCGAGTGCTACTGCTCCATACTTAGTAGACTTGGATAGTAAAGAGTCCTCAAACTCTGCCTCTACATCTAATGCATAAATGGAACATAACAAGAACCAAAAAAAAAATAGTAAAAAGTAAAAAAGGAGAGAAGCCCAACAACGGCAAGCAATCTCCGAAGAAAAGTTTGAACCCAATTAAAGAAACCCAAGAACATAAAAGAAACGAAGCAAAGAAACTCAGGAAAAAGACAATTTTTTAAAGCGTTAAATAAAATGTCGAATAAGATCAGACCGGAGGTATTAGATCAGTCCACTCTTCAATAAGCAGACACGAATAAAGAAATGAAAGTAGTGGATGATAGCACTGCTAATGAGGATACATTATTGAAAAATCGTTCCGGTCCAATAATTACCAAGATCAGCATGGGCCTTAAAACGGACGGTCCAAAAGCAGTGGAAAAGGTCCCAATACGTAGGGCCCCGATCTTCGTTAAGGGTAATGGGAAACCAGAATATGAGCAAAGCACTTCGACTAAAACAAGTGGAGGAATGCTTCTCAGTAGAGACGTGATGGTAATAAATTCAAAAGGACAAAATAAAGGAGGGATTATAGAAGCAGAGAAAGTCGACTTAAAGCCCATAGGAGAGAAGTGTCTGCCAGAAATGAAGGAGACAATGGATCAGAAAAATGAGTTCATTAACATGAAGGAACAGAGCCCTTTCTCAATACCAAGAATATGGCTAAAGAGAACTGAGCCCCTTCAGGGTCAGCCAAGTTTGAATTAGGGAAAAATTCTGGCAATAACAAAACAAATATCAGACTTATTCCTATTGTCCTCACATGAGATCAATCGCATACGTTTTCCATATGAAGAAGTAACTGACATAGCAGAGGTGGTAATGAAATCACAATTGGGGGCACTAGCAATGTTGATGGCTTCAAGGGAATTCTTAGACCTAGGACTATAAGTATCCCCATCTGTCCCACCATTGAAACAAAACCAAAAAAGGGCTGGAATAACTTCCTCAAACACAATGTGCACAGAGGGGTCATTTGAAAAGGAAGTTCATGTGGTTACCAAGGGAGAGCGAAGTGAGAGGAGGAATCCAGGGGGTGGGGGGCAAAATTTGGACACTGCTACCAGGATTCCTCAGTGAAGTGTTAGTGGCGGACAGCTGGCATATGGTCCGACTACTCGGGGCTCAAGTACATTTTCGAAGATTATGATTTGGTCTTATTACAAGAAACTTGGTTGAGGGAGCCCCTGAAATTGGATGGCTTTACCTTATTAAGACAGCCTGCAAATAACTTGGATGGGGGAAGGGCATTGCGTGGGCTAATGGTGGCAGTTCGATAAAGACAGGTTGAGGCTTTTGCCTGTCAGGATATGTCTCGCAGAAAGTTTTGTTTGCAAAACTTTGGTACTAATTAATCTATACTAGAGCCCGGTGCATCCTAATCTGATTTTGTTTCTGGAGGATTTGGCAGAGACACTGTTGATGATATGTATTACTTGTCCGGGGACAGTGTCTTGGTGGTGGGTGATCTGAACTCCGACTGTGTGGGTATACGTTCTGAAGAAATGAAGAGAGGGGTATCTACTAGCAATGTTCATAGGTGATTAAGTTTCTTTGAGGAATGGAATTTATCTCTGGCAAATGGTCCTATAGTTGGGGACATACCTCTGGCTAAAACATGGAGAAATGGGAATCATTCCTCAACTATAGACTAGATAATAATGTCAGAACTTCTGTTTAAGCAGTGTAGAGAGTTTAGAGCTGTGTACATAGGTACCAGCGACCATATACTGCTAACAGCAGTTTTTGACTATGCCACAGTAGGACCTCTGAAACCTGTATATCAAGCAGGGCTCTTGGTTAATCAGGGCAGAAATTGTGTTGTGACATTTAAATCCAGGGTGAAATTCTTAATTCCAGTCAGAAGATATGATAGTGAGTTCTAGCAATAAGTCATTAGTTCTTGTATCTGACCAAGAATCCTTTCTTGAGCTTCTATGGGAAGTAGATAAATGAGCTACTAAAAGAGGTCCAAATCTGGTGATTCATTCCCATAGCTATGATAAAGAGGTAATGGAGCGCAAAATAAATCTGCAAAGTAATATTCGAAGGCTCCTCCAAGAGGGTCTGGTAATGAAAGATTTCATCACACAGAATAGGTCCCTGTGCAATAAATATCATAATTGGTTATGGTCAAAAAAGCTTGAGAGAAGTATCTATGACGGCTTGTCTATGTTAAGAACCGTCACAGAAAACAATTCTCGTAACTTTTGGGATCTTATAAACCCACAGATCCAATACCAATCCGTGGTTCAGTCAAACTGTATCACGGAAATGACATGGGCGAAATACTTCTCTGGGTTCTTTGAGGAATCAAATCCCATGAATTTCATAGTAAATCCCTACACAACATGGGATCTAGATATAGAAGAAGAGGTGATAGAAAATCTGATTTGCACATCTTTGCGCTCCAGAGTGGCAGGCCCCAATGGCCTTACAAACGAAATATTACAGTCCTCAGCAGGCACTTCGACCTCAATTCTACTACTCCTTTATAACAACATCATAAAAATACGACAATGCCGCACATCCTGGAGCACAGCAATAATAATCCCAATATATAAAAAAGGAGAGCGAGGGAACCCCTCAAATTATCACCCAATTGCACTAATGGACACCGAGAGCAACATTTTTGCACGTATTATCCTAAAAGAACTAGAAAATTGGGCAGTACATTCTAATACTCTATCAAAATTTAAGACAAAATTCCGAAAGGGTTTGTCAACCTCTCTGATCCTCAATATCTTAAATGCAAAACAAATTAACCAACAGGGACTCTATGGGGTGTGGATAGACCTATCTAGGGCATTCAACACCATCAATAGAGGTAAACTATTGTGCAAATGAAGAGATTGGGGTATCCTGGATGTCTGTGGCAATTTTGATTTACCTACACGAGAACACCAAGATGCAAGTATGATTGGACATGCAGGGTCATTTTTCTTTGCCGATCATAACTAGTAAAGGTTTAAGGCAGGGATGTATTGTAGCTGCCTGTCTTTTTAACCTGTTTATAGCAGATCAGTGGGATTAACTTGTATCATGTGCAGTGGTAGCTCCATCAATCGGACACCTCAAAATCAATGGTTTAGCATATGCTGATGACGTGATCCTTTTGGATCGCAACCAGATAGGCCTACACTGTTTGATTTCAGCTTTTGAAGAGTATGCTGATTCATATTATCTTGTTATAAATCCTAGTAAAACATTAGTCACAACATATAAACATTGAGCAAAGAGGAGAACTGGATGTTGTAAATGGTGGCTGGCAGGTGAAAAGTTGCCTGTGGTAAAGGAAATATAATACTTAGGCTTTGTGATTCGAGCAAGTCCCTCTATAACAGCATTGGTGGCAGATCTTGGAAAAAAGGTGACCAAGCTCATATGTCAAATGAAAAAAAATCCTTTTGCTTTATTCTATATTTACTCTATTGCACTTAATCAAATTCTATAAAGGCAAAGTTATCCCTGTCATAAAGCATGCCATTGATAATGAAATAAATAATGGCCGAAAAAATGAACTGGGTACGAATTGAAGGTAGTATATGGAAAAAAGTACTCAATCTAACACCTTCTTTATCAATGGCTAGGTTATGTTATGAGCTGTACCTCCCATCTCTGCAATCCCATGCTGCCTGGAGAACGATTTCATTATATAGATCAAACATTAATCCTCAAGATAACTCTCTTCACGCTGACATTAGTGTTCTGATGAAAAAGAAAACCAATGTTTTTCTGCGTGATCTGAAGCAAGAAGCTTTAGCCTTGTTGCAGAAATGCCTGCTGTCAGAAAAAGACCTCATGGATAATCCAATGAAAGTAAAAAAGTGATAGACCTAAACGATTGGATTGAAACAAGGAAAACATTTGTGAATTGGAAATGTTTTGAGAATTTTAAAGTCACTGATAAATCTTTGGTATTTATACGCCGCTGTCTTAGAAGGTTTCCCAATCCAATCTGGAGGGCAAAATTCCTAAGATTTCGGGTGAATCTATATATCACCCGTAACCTACTGGGAGTCAGGAACAAGGGGCCACTGATCGAAAGTAGATGTAATTTGTGTGACGAGAATGTCAAACAAAATATCAAACATCTTCTATTGTCATACGCTGGCACAAACCAACAAAGAGTAGTCAATTTCTCTCCTTTTGTCCATAACATCGACTGGTTAAATTCTGAGGAATTTTGGAACCGACTTTCGGAGGAACAAGAGACAGTCCTCTCTCTGGAAGTCCTGAGATTCCTGAAGATCATTGAACCTCTCATAAAGAACTAAGGGGAGTTTAAAAATATGTGGCATGTTTTCTGTGAACATAAGGATGTAAGTTTATTGTGAAATGTTAACTTAAATACGTTTTTCTTTTTTCGAATTTTGTTTTAATATAATAATTTTGTTCAATTTGATATGAATTGTTTTATTAGTTATAGATGGATTGTTTAGAATGTTTGTGTCGTGAAAACCCAATTATGACTAATACACAAATAAAAAAATAATAAAAAATAGATGCCTCTGATTTAAATAAAGATTAGAATATTGTTTAACAACTTAGAGTGTAGTACATGTTACATACTCCTACAGAATTACATCAAAAGGTCTGTTTTTGGTATGTGTTCAATTCTTCCGTTCCCCCAGTCTCTCTCTCTCCCCTCTAAAAGCTTGCACCTCCAGAGTGCTAGAGGTCTGGGCTGTGTAATATCCTTGAGGGGAAAGTACTTGTCCATCTTCATTTCACCTATTCTATTCCTCCTTTATGGTGTTGACAGACCACCCAGCCTTTGTATTCAACTGCTTTTCAAGCCTATCTGTGAACAAGTCTAAGACCTTTCTTGCTGGATGTACAGCCTAGTATACTTATGGAGTGGGTGCTATCTCGTTAGAGGATGTGACCTTTGTGTAAGGGGTGTCTGCACCACTATGCATCCATCATGTGCAGACTTTCAGTTGTAGAGCGTTTGTCTGGGTAATCCTGGATTCCCAACCATCTAATCGCGTCATTGTGGGAAGTCATAGTTAGGGATGTGAGATAGGATCTAATGTTTGGGGTTAGGGAGAAAGAAGGAAGTTCATGGGAATGGAGGAATAGAAGTATAGTATTGGGACGGGAGGATAGCTCGGGGCAACCCGCTTGTCTTGGAAGCAAGACAGCGCAGAGCAGCACAGGTCTGAATCCCAGCCCCACGCTTCGAGACTTGTCTCCGGTATTGAGTTTGTTTTAAAAGATTATTTAATTAATTAATTATACACTATGTGGGAGACAAGGAACAAAGAGAATTAATAGGGTATTATCTCAGCGTATTCATTTTGTATCAAGCCCTACACCTTTGGTAATGAGAAGACATTGCCACGTGTGCCTGTTTGGTGCGTATGCCGCGTCTCTCTTACCTTCAGTGCCAGCATGATTTCTAGGCTGTTGGACCAAGATGACCCCCTCTACCACGGTGTACAGGCACCGCCTTGACCGGGTATGGACGTGCTCTTTTTACGGTGTTATTCAACCTGCTATTACTTTCATGATCTGAAACGTACATGCATGTTTCTTCCCTGCAATGGTCGAGGTGCAGGAAAAGAAGCAGTGGAACTATGTTCCATGCTGGCCTTCCCCCATTCCCACAAACCCCATCGCCACGCCTCTTCACTTGCGCAATCCAAACCCCCAAACACACCAGTTATTTACGGGAATGTTCAAGTTTCAACTTCTTCCTGCACTTTTATTTTAAAACTAAACCGTCGTATTTTTAAAGGAAAAGTATATGAATATATGAACAATTATTTTTTTTTTTAAAGTAAAGGAGCACCACTCCCAACCGCTCCTACCCACTTCGATTACTGCTTCCCTGGCTTGTGTTACTTATAGCAGGTAAGTGGGGAACTGACCACCATTATCCCTTCATTCTAGAAGTGCCAGAATAATACCTACGAAGCATCCACTCACAGACAACATCAGATTGACAGGATCATGAAATTCTTGGGAGATGCTGTTTTTCCATTGGGCAGTGCAGCATTAAGAGTGGCAGTCACGTTCTGTTGATCAATCTTCAATTGGACAGTTTTTCACATTACAGATTACATACTTTAAAAGATCTATGAATGCACAAGTTGTTGAATTTAGGATAAGAGGACAATGAGAATAAATACTTGTCCTTCAAATCATCACACCCCTTTTAAAGCCCTGCAGAAGTTTGATGCATTACATGTCTATGTATACAGAAGATAACTCACCTGACAATCTTCGCTCCTTGTCCACTGTGGAGTCATCTAGAGTGAAAGGTCCTTCACTGATGCCATGTGACATTATTGAATCAAATAATCTTGGTCCCAGGATAATAAGATGGATGCATGACCATTCAATTTGATTTCAGTCATAGGTCCCATGGATTATGAGAGAAGATGCCAATTATATATGTAGACTATGAACGATTTCTAGTTAAGTCAAAAGTACAGAACAAGTGTGAAGCCATGGAAAATGTTATGGAGCTCATGTTCATTAGAGCGTAACATGAATGCAAGGCGTAAAAGCGTTGAGTAAGGCTTTAACGTCTTGCATTCATGCCACAGCATATTTTCCAGGATTTGTGTGGTGGAGAGAACAGGGCGGTATGCAACTTGTGTTTCTGCTGCTCCCTTCCTCTTCGCCATACAAATGCTCCAGCATCTGCACCGGCATAGATTTTCATGCCAGCACAACTGCTGGAGATCCCTGTGCATAAGCATAAAGCAGGCGCGACCCCATAGGCATCCATTGTACACACTCCCTGCCATGCTGACATGGCAGGGAGCGCGTACAATTACAATTAAACCCTGCCTGACATGTGTCGTGGTCAAAGAGGTACCCCAGGCCGTCCCACAAAGCACGCACGCACACAGTAGAGAAACTCACTGACACGTCTGCTCGTTATGGGGTCCAGGCGGCAACGGCCGTCTCGGTCCCGTTTATTCGTTTAGCGCATGCGTGAGCCAGAACGAGGCTAGCGCATACGTACAAACCCCTTTTACTACGTAACATCCCTCCTTTTCTTTAAACAAGAAAAACACTGAACAATATAACCTTACAAAAACTCAACATGAGTTAACCAGCGTTGCTCCGTCCCGCTCTAACCTTCGGGGTCCATGATATAGTCTTGAAACCGAGCAGGGGGTTGTCGCTCCTCTCTGCTCGGATACCTCCTGCTACTCTGTGGGGTCGGCAGTGGTATTTCTCCTGATGGCGGGGCCTCTTCCCCATCTGGCGTTCCCATCGGCGGGGGTCTCTCTGGAACGGACTGTTCGGGAGTCTGTGATGGGCCAGTCGGCGGGCTCCATCGACTTTCTTGAAATATAACATGTTTGTTGTCACCGTCCCATGTCGATTGGCGGCCGTCACCATAGACCCTCTCACATGGGTTACCCCGAGGGGTTGTGGTTCATAGGTGAGGGACATCTTCCCTTCGGGATGTCTGTTCCTGACTAGCACTTTGTCTCCCACTATGATGTCCTTCTTCTGGAGGTTCCTCCGCTCGCTCTCTCTTCCATTCCTGGCGTTTCGCTCCTGCCGGACGCGTTCATTGTCGATCATCCCAGGTGTTCTTCCTTCCACCTCCGGAATCAGCCCTCTCGGGCAGCGTTTGAATAAGGCCTCTGCTGGTGCAACACCTTTGGACTGGTGTGGGGTTGTCCTGTATTCTCTCAGAAACTTCGAATAGGTTCTGCCGTAACTCCCCTCCCCCATTTAAGAAGATGCAGAAGATCTTGTTCAGGGTTCGCATAAACCTCTCTGCTTCTCCATTGGGTCTTGGCCAGAGCGGGGTTACTTTCCGGTGCCTGATACATCTTTCTTCCAGGTATTTCGCAAATTGATTTCCTTGAAATGGCGGGCCATTGTCCAAACACAGTTCTAGTGGGAACCCATGTGTGGCAAAGATCTTTTCCAGGGCCAAAATGGTGTGGTCACAGGCTGTAGATTCCACCAGTTCCACTTCTGGGTATCTGGACCATTGCTCAACTACAGCTAGAAAGTACATGTTCCTTCCCGTGGACACAAAGTCTGCATGAACAGTATCCCATGGCTGTTCACTCCTCTCCATGGATCTAATCGAGGGAGCTCTCTCTGCGGGGCTCACCGCTTGACATGGGACACATCCTCGTACAAACTCGTCCACTCTGCTCTCCAGATCAGTGAACCACACTTTGGGCCTCAGGTGTGCTTTTGTGTTTGCTGCACCTTGATGCCCTGTGTGCGCCAGTTCCAGCACCCTGACTACGAGGGATCTTGGGATGACTATTTGCCTGCCCCGTAAAATGAGTCCATCCTCCGACACCGAGAGCTCATTCCGGGCTTTCCATAAGGCTTGCATGTCTCTCTGAGCCCCTGTTCCCGTCTGGAATTGCTGACAAGCACATCTTTCCACTCTCCACTTCCAATGGCTGATCGTATGACCCGGAGCACTTCATCACTGTCTTACGCTATTACAATGTCTTGAAGCGCCTCGCTATCAGCATGGCAGCCTCTATGATGCTGCGTACCATTTCCAGGCTATCCACTACCTCCACCTGGTCCAGATCGCGACTTGTGCCAGGGTGTCGGGATAGGTAATCTGCGGGATTATGTGTGCCTGGCCTGTACTGAAACTTCACCCCATACTCTATCAAAGACAACATCCATCGTTCAATATGCCGGGTTTCGATGAGGCCCCTGCCATGATTGGGATTAGTGGTTTATGGTCAGTGATGAAACCAGTGATGAGGTCGTTTTTGGACACTGACGTGACCCATCCCAAACCAATGACCACCTGAGCAATTTGTAGTGGTCTCTTATATATTGATTATATATTTTCCTTCTTTTTAATGAAGACAATAAGTAATCGATTGTTATGACTTTTTTAGGATTAAGTTTTAACTTATGTGTTATTGTTGTGTATGTACGAATGGCTATTGGATGCCTGTGTATGAATGAGATGAATTGTATGTAAAATCATGTGTTCTTAAACTTCTTTCCTGCGATGTAAAAATTGTTATGAGTGCTAGGATTAATTCTTGATTAAAATTCTGATATTTAAATAATGAATCAGGCCTAATTAAATTACTTGATTCTCTTGTTTCTAAAATTGTATCCTCTGGATTCCTTTTTTCCGTAATTAGTAGTGTACTAATACCCTGACCCAGAGTGTGGGGTTCCCTGTGTCTTTCAGATAAATACATTATGGCCAGTGATGCCCACCAATGGTTTACCTAGTATGTACAGTCGGAAGTGTCTGCACCCCAACAATATTGCCAGCACCTCCCTCTCAATCTGAGAGCACACCCTTTATGTGGCGGAGAGGGCTTTGCTGGCGTAAGCAATGGGACGCATGTGTCCTTGTGCGTCGGCTTGTAACATACTGCGCCCAAGCCAACCGGACTAGCGTCCACCACAATTTCAGACTCCTTTTCGGGGTTGAAGTACGCCATAATTTCCTGGTCTGACAGCGCTGCTTTAATGTCTGTAAATGCTTTGTGCTCCCTCCCAGACCATGTCCATGCCACATCGCTTTTTATTAGCGCCTTTAGAGGTTCAGATAATGATGCCAGATCTCGAATGAATCTGCCGCAATAATTTACAATGCCCAAGAAACTTCTAACTCCCGCAGGTTATTCCGGGGCAGCCGCCTAACGAATGTCACGCACCTTTTCAGGATCTGGGGAGATGCCCCCGGCGTGGAAGACGAAGCCAAAAAATTTGATGCTGTCCTTGAAAAATTGACACTTTGTTTTGTGGAATATGAGACCTAGGGTGTTTAACCTGTCCAGTGCCCGTTCCAACCGCTTCATGTGATCAGCCTGAGCGCATGCGAAGACAAGGATGTTGTCGCTCATGTTGATAACTCCTTTCAGTCTGGCTAGTGCTCCCCTGATGACATTTTGAAACACCTCCGCCGCTGACGACACTCCAAAGCTCAACTTCTTGAACTGGTACAACCCTTCATGTGTGGTGAAGGTTGTAATGTAGCATGACTCTGGATGCAGTTCTAGTTGGTGGTAACCCGAACATAGGTCCAACTTGGAGAATACCTTTGCCCCTTGCAGCTCGCCTATGATGTCGTCTAACGTTGGCGTGAGATGTCGTTCTCTTTTAATGGCGGCATGGGTAGGCGCATGTCAATGCAAATGCGTACTGCTCCGGGCTGCTTAGGCTTTGGTGCTACCATGATCGGGGATACCCACAGGGTAGGGCCCTCCACCCTTTCTATGATGTCCATGTCTATCATCATCTGGAATTCCTTCTCAACTTGGGCTCCTAGATGAAATGGTATTCTTCTGTGTTTCAAGGCAGTGGGCCTCAACGTCTCATCAATGTGTAGTCTAATTGGTGCGGCCTTCAGTTTACCGACCCCTCGGAAGAGGTTCTCGTACCTATCTAGGAGGCATTCAACATCAGACTGGAATACCGACATGGTGAAATGTACAATGTCCAGTGCCTCGGAGGCAGCGCAACTCAAAAGGGAGTGGGGCCTTACATCAGTCACAAAGAATCTGGCCTTAATCATATTTTGTCCATGGGTGATCGGCGCCACAAAGAACCCTTTTATGGCAAGGGCGTGCTACCTCCAAAGGTGTAGATCCTCGCTTTGGATGTTTCGAGCTCGGGTGGGCCAGGCAAGGACTCATAATGTTCTGTCGCTAGAACACATACAGACGCTCCTGTATCGATCAAGACTGGCATTGGGGTGCCACCAATGCCTACTATGCATGTAGGCTGTCTCCTTTTCCTAGCACCACTGGCTATGTTGGAGATAAAGAATACCCCTCATCATCTTCTTCCTCCTCCGTTATGTCAAGCTTTTGTATGCCTTGTTCTACAGCTGCTACACTTCTGGACCTCCTGGGATTTCTCCTGCTCACTCTTGCTGGTCCTCTGGAAGTGGCCACCGCAGCCGCTGCCCTGCATACCCTGGCTGTAACGCTCACCTGATATCCACGGGGGCGCCACCCAGTCCGAACTGTTTCACCCTTGGACCTCTTTCTTTGGACCCTTGTGTGGCTGAAGACCAGGTCTGAAACACAGTAGTTAGATTAGTTAGATTTTAGCTTGGCATTCTCCTCTGACCTGGGGCCCACCTCCCATATTGACCCAAGGACCCCCTGGCGCACTTCTCACCTTGCTTCTTGATAAGGTGCGCTCTCCGTCCTGCCTCTCGGTGCAGGGGTGCGTTAAGGTTGGGCTTGTCGCTGCCTAGTTACTTCACTGGAGCGACTCTACAGAGTCCAGACCTGCTGCGACTCTGTTCTTCAGGTAAATCTGTCTTGACGGTGTGTTCTTTGTTTTGTAATTGTCTCTATTTAACTATTTCCTTTGTTTATAGGTGTGGATGCTGTCCTCGTAATGTTGCGCAGTTTGTGCACGGGATGGTAAGAAAGCGCGGAGAGCGGCGCTATATGCTTTTCTTGTGCTAACCTGTTTATATTGTCTTTCTTGCAGGCTGCGGTGCTGATCCAGAATACGTGTGCCGAGAAGATGGAGAGCGGTGAGTAGTGGTGAGCGAACCGCTTACTGGCACTCTGAGTTGGAACCAGCCATTCCGTTCTTCTGCAGGTGTTGGAGGCCGTTCTATGCAGGTAAGCGAGTGTTTATTGAATGTGAAGAATAAAGGCTTGCTAATGTTGTTTTCTCTGTTTCTTTTCCCAGGTAGCGGTTTTCTTAATGGAGCGAGATCCGCCGAGATGTTGACTGTTCGGGATCCTGGAGCAGAGTACAAGAGCTGATTCCAAAAGGTAAGCAAATACTAATGGTGTCTTATCTTTGTTTCTTGCAGGAGATCAGGTCCAGCGTGCAGATGAAGATTCCAGCTGACCGCGGTGAACGTCACGCTGCAGCAAGCAGAGCAATGCAAAGCGTGTTCTGCAATCTGGGCGTGGCATATATAGCCTGCATGTATCCCAGGTGTCCCTGGGCCTGCCACACCCAAAATGCTAGACCGCATGACTCAGTAATGGAACTGAGCCATGTGGGAGCATCCATGTTGTTGAAAAAATGCCCTTATGGGCCTAGATTATTGGCTTTTCACATGAGCCTGGTGCCAAAGGCACCAGGACTGACTCCAAGTGAGTCTGGGGGCAAATGTCAAGGCCCTTGAGGCCCTGATGGAGGTACTGGGTGCAGCCCACATGGTCTGACACCCCAGTCCAAGGGCAGGAGTTGTGACACTGGCATAATGGCCTGGCATGCTGCATCTGCCGCACACTCTCGCTTTCACCGGGCACTCACCCACATGGGGTAGATCATATCCACAGTATTGGCATGATTGTGGAGTACTGTGGATGGGAGGGCTGTCAGTCTGCTTTTGGCCCCACCGTGACTTGGGAGGAGTTGTCCTTCCCACTGCGAAAGCTTCCTCGCTCTTTCCTGGGTGGACAGCCGCATCCATCCTTGCTCCCCTGCTTTCTGCGAGCTCATAGGCACGACCAGTGTCTAAAATCTGTGCTAATGTCATGCCTGGTTCCTGAAGAACCTGCCTCCTCAATTTCCCAGAGCTGCACCCTTGAATGATTTGGTTGCACGCATGCCCTCCTCATTCTCCCATCGGCAGGTGTTGGCCAATTGTCTTAGTCTTGCGCAGAATTGATCCAGGGATTCATCACTCTGCTGCTTTTCTGCACACATTATGAATCTGTCATAGTCCATGTTTGCCATGGGCAGGAAATGATTCTGCAGAGCTAGTTTGACAGCTGCGTAGGTGGTTGCTTGCAAGTTTAATGACTCAAATACGCGGTGTACTTCTGTCCCTGCTGAATATAACAGAGTTGCTACTTCTGCATCATCCTCAGTCTCACCAGTAGCTATGAAACACATTTCGAGTTTCTTGACCCAAAGTAACAATTTAGGCCCGAGTTTGGACGGGGCCCCTGAAGTGTCAAATTCTAGCATGGGCGCCAGCATGCCCTGCTGTCGACGTGGTATCTGTGCCGGGGCAATGGCTGGTCCATCCTGTTCATCCATCCCTGCAGGCCGCACAGGCACCCCACGCTATGGTGTGAGGCCGCAAGCCTGTCTCTTCTTACAATGGTAGGGCACCGCACTCACTTGGTTTGATGACTGAGTTTGCACTTCGACACCTTCAAGGACACCCTTTTCACAAGTCAGTGATACCACAGCTGCCTAGAGTATCCACCGACCTTAGTGACACTTCTCCAGAGGTGATGGATCTTGTGCTGCAATATTTCCTGATCACCACGTTGTCAAAACAGCCTCTGAGCTGCCTTTGCTCCTTGCAGAAGCTTCCCAGGCACGTGGACCAGTTGTGTGTGAAGGCGTGCGAGAATACACCTTAACATTATCATGCTCACGGCCACCGTGTGACTGGCAGCCGTGAAAGTTCCAAAAATTATTCAAATGAATCACACGGACAGCGCATGAGCACCCTCTCGGGCTGCAACTGTTGCTTGTGTTATCCTAAAATGGCCACCAACTTGCCACGTAGGATCCGGAGCTGCGTTGTACGAGGAGACGCCTCATCCAACGTATGCCAAATGTTGAGGATCTCGTACAGATACACAGCACTCCCTCGTCGCCAGTGTTGTGGTCAAAGAGGTACCCCTGGCACACAGCAGAAACACAGTAGAGAAACTCACTGACACGTCTGCTCGTTATGGGGTCCCGGCGGCAACTGCCGTCTCAGTCCTCGTTTTATTGTTTAGCGCATGCGTGAGCCAGAACGAAGCTCGCGCATGTATACAAACACCTTTTACTACGTAAGAACATGCTTGATGTTGGTCGGGATTTCATTGTATTTGTGAAGACTGCTTACCATGCACGCATGGTAAGCAGTGTTCACAATTGAAATTCAGCCCTTCCTGATGTGAGCACTGCTTGCCAGCGGCTCTAACAATGACAAGTAAACGCTGCCTGAATGCCAGGCAGCATTTGCTCACATTGCCCTGAGGAGTGTAAAAGGTGGTGTATACGGTTGTACGCCATCTTTTGTCCTTTACATTTGCACCATACAGTGAAAATGATGAAATGTTGGCGGCTAGGAGTCGTTTACGTTGCTGTGCAAATGCAACGGCTGTTCATCGCAAATGACTCCTTTTTAGAAAATGAGCTCCTTTGTGTTTGAAGGCGTGAATTAAGTACTTCAATTGTCATCTTTAGCCCAGTGGCAAAGCTCTGAAATGCTAAGTGATCGCCGGATGTGAGTTCTTTCTTTTCCACAAAAAAGTGAGTTCAAGAGCCAAGGTCATCAGCTGACATGCAAGCAAAGAACATGGGCATGTCCGCTCACCCAAAACCTCTAACTAAATTAGTACACAAGCAAAGTGAACATTCCTAGTCAATCCAAAACTGGCAGGCCAGAATGTTTTCACTGTGGTTTTGAATATCTTCCTGAGGCAGCATTTCGTGCAGCTTGGCAGACGTGCAATGCATGCGGGAAGGAGGATCATTTCCATCTAGTCTCCAGGACTCTTACACTCAAAGAACGTGCTCCCCCAAGGAGCAACAGATCACAAGAGCATTATTAAGCCCGCCCTGACCTCTGTAGAAGAGAAGCCAGAATCCTGAAAAGAACAGATTGCCTGGCCGAGGAGGCAGTGGGCCCGCGATCTACCTCCGATGAACCTGCAGCCGGTGGAAACATCTTTGCGTTTGTATGGACTCTGGCATTGAAAACATCCATAGTCTTTGCTGCAGCAGACAGGAATTTCCCATCAGCAAAGGAGGCACCGAGAAGGCCCCTTAAACAGTGATGCCAGACTTCTGCGGACACTTATTCTCATGGCTAGGTACAAGCCCTTCCCTGCAATGGAAGAGTGCTTCAGGTTCTATTTAAATACAAAGATCTTGCTGGCCCCGTAGACATGTATGTCTTAAAAACAGAAAAAAGTGGCTGCATGCTGAGTGGCCCTGGGATTAATATACAGCCTTTTTATCATCATGTGCAACAGGGAAAAATACAACATGGCTTTCATTCAGTCCTTTTTCTTCTCTTTGGTCAAGGGCACTGGAAACCTGAGAAGGCATGGGATAAGACTCCCCATCGACGACACTGTTAAGCTGGTGGCACAACCTTACACAAGAGTGCCTATCTATGTATAAAAGCAGGCCGAGGCAGAGATACTATCTTCATAAGAAGAGGCATTATTACGCCTACTGATCCTATCCGGAGAAGCCCTGGCTGGAAAAGCTGTGGGCAGAGAATTTGAGTATGCATCCTCATCAGGCTGTGCAACAGAAATAAGAAAAAGTGTCACGATACACCTTCTAAGCCACTGTATTCACCACATTAGATCTTAATACAGAGTTCCATCAACTAGAGTTGCATGCATGATTCCATTACAGAAAAACGTTTACAACACATCTAGATAAACATGTACGCTTTTGAGTGTCCAAGGGGAGATTCACAAAATAATACACCACATTCCAAGTTGCATCAAGTAAAGTGAAGATATCCTAGTCTCTGGAGAAACCCTTAAGGCTCACAACAGCACACTGGCCCTGGAAGCCAAACTCACTAGGTCAACTCAATAAACCTTTAGTTAAGTACATATTTTCCCAAATGGCAGTATGTGTTCAGAACATGAGAAAATACATGCAGTGACCCAGCTCCTGCTCCAAAATACGTATCAGAATTACACTCTCTGATGAAGTCCTACTGTGTCCATAGTGGCTGGTATCCAGGCCACCACCAGCGGTAAGAATAACACTACCCAGCTGTTTCCAAGTGAAGTAAAAGATGGGACAGCAAAAGCTGATACCAGAGGTAGTGACCTCAAACCAAGGCACACTCAAGCGTGGGGCCCGAGGGTAGTGGTAATGGCTTCTCATTGCCAGTGCGAGGAGGAAGACCCCAGCAGGGAGACAAACCTCTACAAAAAAGGAACCACCTGTTGCACCCTGGAGAAATTCTTCATTGGCCTCAGGAAAACCCTCAAAGCCAAAAGTCACTCCAGCAAGCATGCCATAATGAATAGATCCTCTACCACAGATGGCCTTTTGCTTAGGTTTGAGAACCATTAGTACATTTCCCAAAGCTGTATTTATCTTTTAACAAAGTACATACAAGTATTTTTTTTTTCTCAAATCCAGTACATACAAGTATGATTGTTCCCCCTACCCCCCAAAGAGCACTGTCACCCATGAGACGCCAGTAGAGACTTTCACAGGGAAATTGTTTATGGCTGGGCCTGCTTATGGAACATGAAGTGTGTGATCCTGCAGAATGACAGTGCCCAGTATTCAGCATTGGTTTAACAAGTGAACATGCCAGGTGGCAGATGTTGCCCATGCCAACTCCTTCAAGACTGCTGTTTCAATTCTTGTGCACGCCAACAGAAAACACCCAGGGTGAGTCCTTAATGCCAGAGCATCGGGGCCATGGGACCAACCTGCAGCCACGACAGTGCAGAACAGAAATGCAAGATGACAGCAGCAATCAGGGATTGATCCTCGGCTCCAGGTGTTACCATGGAAACAAAGCAGAGTCAGCTAAAGCATTACATTCAAATGCGTTGAAACAATCCTCTTCCACACCTCAGAGGCTAAAACAGGGGGGCGAAGTTTTTCAACTACAGGCCCCCATATTGACCTCCATAATTTTAGATATGTGCTAGTGAGTGGGGGTGTTGGAGGTTAGAGCTTGAACAGGAGAGATGAGATGGAGCAGAGTGGCACCATGGTAGGGGAGCAGAGGGAGGAGAAGGGCAAGCAGGAGAAGGGACAGAGAGAGCAGAAGTGGGGGGATAGAATGAGAAGAAGGAGAGAGCGAGAGCAGAGGAGGTTGGAAAGATCAGGAGGTGATGAAAAAGATCAAGAAGTAGAAGGGCAAGAATAGAGAGAATGAGACAGAGAGGGGGAGACAGAGAGAAGAGGAATCTCGGAAAGACCAGAAGGTGTGGGAGAAGAACAGGGTGTATGAAGGGAATCAGAAGATGATAAAGAGAATGGAGTGGGTTTCAGAGACCATGAGGTAGTGGAACATAATGAGGAGGAGGAGGAGATGGAATTGTAGGAAAAGAGCAGAGTGGAAGTTTTGGAAAGCAGTTTACAGGGGAGGTAAAGTACAACAGTTATTTGAAAAGGACGACTGAGGCAGGGCTTGACTGGCCCATCAGACTTTCGGCGATTGGCCGAATGCAATTTGCCTTGATGTGGGCCGGATCTTCAAGCCATAAAGAGGGGCCCAATTTAAAGTGTCTGTCAACATACATGTTGTGGTCCTTCACATATTACTCGGACACTTACTGGTGTGACACTGCCTTTATTGCCAATTAAGATGTACAGCTTCCATACAGTTGCTTCACTGTGAGGTCCTTGTCACAGGCTTAGTAAATGAGTGTCAATGTGGGGTCTCAATAGGGGTGGCAGGCTAGCATGGGTATGGGGACAGGCCTGCAGGTCAGAGTTCTGGGGCTGTGGTCTTCTCGCCTCAGCAGCACAAGCTGTGAATGTCTAAACACACCCGCCCTTTTCCTTTTCATTCTCCTCTCTCGAGAGGTCGGGAGATCTTTTGCGAGATTGTGCTTTCCATACTTCCTTTTGTTGGAAGATGAGAGCGTGTGGTGTTATTCCATGACAAAGTCTATATAGTGTGTTGGTCTCTTTTTCTCCCTCTGCGGTCTAGCTTCTCGACTCTCTTTTATTTCTTGGCTGGCTTCTGCTTCCTCATCCTGGGCCGTTCCCACCTGCTGGAGTATCTAGCTATATTCTTCCTGTTTTACCCGACTCTCTGTGACCTCCTTGCTTAGGGTCTGTGATCCTTTGTTGGTCCTTCTTTCCTCTCCCTTCTCCTCATTCTTGTGCACTTGTTCTCAGGCTGTGGGGCCTGGTGTTTCTTTAGAGCTTCTCTCAAACAACGCCACTCATTCCAGGTTCCACCTTCTCCCAGCCTGGGTGTGCACATGATTAGTCCCCCTTTGGCACACCTGGAAGGGTCTGCTGAATTTGGACCCTGTCACAGGGTCTCTGAGAGTCCTCTTTATCTTCATCCAGTCTCCCTTCTCGAATTTCACTATCCCGAGGTGCTGTTCTCTTATCGTTCCACTCCTTCATGCCTCCGTGCTCTTCTCCATTCTCCACACCAATTCTCACTTGTCAACTTCGTCGTCGTCCCTTACTTGTGACATCCATGGAGGGACCAATGTGAACGCTGCACTGCATCCTCTTAGCATCTGAAACTGGGACACATGGGTGATCCAATTGGGGGGTCAGTCTGTGTGCTGCCACTGCTTCTTTGACTGTAGAAAGAGGATCCATCCCTGACGGTGTGGCTAGTTGCAATGCTCCCTTGATGAACCTATTGGCCCGTTTCCACCAGGCCATTTGCCTGGGGTTGATACAGCGCTGCTTTAACTTGATCCATATTGTTCTCCCTCAGGAATGTGCCGATCTCGCAAGAGACTAGTTGGACCCCGTTGTCAGTGACCAACTGTTTGGGCAGGCCTTCTCTCTGGAAGATGTTCCTCAACACTTCTATTACTGTGGAAGACGTAATGTCTGGGGCAAACTCCACTTCCACACATTTTGAAAGGTAATCTATTAGCATGATGCCGTACTTGTGCTCAGGTCTCACTCCTATCTTCTGCCACACTTCTTATGTCAGGGTCTATTCCGGGCCACCAGAATGACTCCATCACTCTTCTTCGCAACAGGTGGGATGGCTTGGTCGCCACTCATCAGCATGCCATGTTCTTCAAATATTTCATCTGATACTTTCCAGTATGGCCTCAGGCCTTCCAAGATCACTATTTAATCTGGCCAGCCATTTCAAACCCATTGTGTAAGTTTTGCAGTGGTGGCGTCATTGGCTGCTTCCTCTCTCCAGTGTTTTTTGCTCATCTCCAGGTATTCTTTGCTCCGGAGGTATCCCAAAGATGCTAGGATGCACTCATCCTTCAGGAAGTTCTCGTTTGGGCTGTTCGCTCAGGCATCCTGGACATTCAGGCAGCTTGTGCATTTCTCCATCCTGGGATATGTACCACATTGTATGTATATTCTTGAAAGTTTGCAGCTATGCGGGCAAGACGAGGGGTGGCGTTCACGTCCCTCCTGGTTCACAATGGCTCATGATCCATCACGAGTTGTAATCTGGTGCCCCAGACATATGTCTTGAAATAGTTGGCTGCCCATGCGCAAGCCAGCATATCTTCTTCGATGGTCGAGTAGTTCATTTCTGCTTGTGACAGTGCCTTGGAGGTGAATGCCATCACCTGCTCCACATTGCCCTTCCTTTGAGTCAATGTCGCTTCTAGGCCATAGGAGCTGGCGTCTGTGGTTTTGATGGTCTTCCAATGTGGGTTGAATGGCTGAAGGCATAGGGCATGTGTGATGCAATCGTTCACCCTTTTTTCAACACCTTCTGCTGTTCTGCTCCCCACTTGTAGTCAGACCCCTTTTTCATTATTTAACGCATGGAAGCTGTGGTTTCCAAAGGTTCTGTACAAACTTGGCATAGTATTCGGCCATTCCTAAGAATGATCTCAGTTCATCCCTGTTGGACGGATCAGGAGCATTCACAATCGCCTGGAGCAGGTCCTTCTTCGGGCTGATGCCCACTTTGGAGATTTTGTAGCCCAAGTACTCCACTTCATCTGCCCTCAATACACACTTGTCAAATCTTACACCGGCTCCTGCTTCTTGTAGGCATGTCAGCACATCACGCAGCAGCCTATAGTACGTTCGGACATCGGCTGCATATACCAGAATGTTGTCCTGGAAATACACCACATTGCCAATCATCTTCAGCAGCGAGTCCATTCTGCGTTGGAAAGCCAAGGCGGCCGATGACAAACCAAACGGCATGTGGGTGAACTGGTATGTGCCGAATGGGGTTGTGAACGCTGTCAGGTGTCTGGACTCTTTGTGCAGGCCAATTTGGTGGTATGCGTCCTTCTTGCCCAGTTTTGAGAAAACATTTACCTCTTTCAACAAGAGGAGTAATTCATTGATGCTGGGGAGTGGGTAGCTGTCCATTACCACTTCGAGGTTCAGGCTGCGGAGTTCTATGCACATGCGCCAGTCGCTTGAATGTTGTTTCTTGAGCACGACCACCGGGCTCAACCACTCGGATGACTCCACAACTTCTATTCTCCCATCTTTGAGCATCTTGGCTAGCTGTTCCTGTAGTGCATCTCTTGCCATGGCAGGTACCAGCCTCACTCTATTTTTAACTGGGACAGCTCCATGCTTTAGCTTTATTTTATGTACAAAGTTCATTTTTTTCCCTAGCTTGCCAGAGAACAGCTCGCAAAAATCTTCCCTAGATAGTGGTTAGCCTTCTAAGGCGAGTGATAGCACTTGCCCTTCCATGCTGGCATCTAGTCGCACCTGCAGTTTTGCTTTGTCGTCCCACCCAGCATGGCTGGGCCTCTCTGTGAAAGGTTTGCTTTGCTCTCTGTTACCCGCCCTTTAAACTCGATTGTACTTTGTATGTATCCTAGCAAGTTTACTGTGGCGCCACCAGTGAAGGTTGGTCTGTGCTTCGTCATGTGTACTTCCACACGGTCCTTCCCTACCATTTCCTTGTACACAGCAAGGGGTAGTATGGTTAGGTCAGATCCAGAGTCAGCCATGACCCTTGTTTCGTTGCTGTCGACCTTAATGGCGCAGTTGAGCTTTTTCCTGCGCGCAGTGATGCTATTTACCATGATTACTCTGGGGGTCCTCCATCTTCCGATGATTCTTCCACTCTTGTTGTGTCGCTGAGTATCGCGGTGGCCATTTTCCTTCCTTGCCACATGCAGGCAGAGTCCATGTGTCCAAATCTGCGGCACTTTGAGCACCCTTTGTTCCCGGCCGGACATTCCATGTCATTGACAAGGTGAGTGGACGGGCACATCTGTAACATTTGACTGGCTCTCTTCTCCCAGATCTGCTGTCTTGGTGTCTGGCTGCCATCGCTCTTTTCTTCCTTTGAAGTGTAGAGTTTGTACTTCCAGCTCGGGGCAGTTCCAGCCGAATTCTTTCCGCCTCCTGGAGGTCTCCTCCATCACTCTAGCAATTTGTATCGCCTTATCCAGTTGTAACTTTTTTTCAAGGATAACCTTATCCTGTTTCTTATGGCTGTTGGTGTGCAGAGTTAACATGTCAAATATTCCTTCCTCCGACGTGTCCGCGAAGGCACACAATGCAGCCAGTTCCCTCAGCTTCATAACATAATCATCCACTGGCTCAGCTGGCTCTTGTTTCTTGCTGCAAAACCGAATTCTGTGTAGTGCGACATTCACACTCGAAGAAATCCTCTTCATGATCCGCCTCACCGCCTCATTATAGATGTTGTCGTCATCACCTTGTCCCACCTCTAGTTTAAATCCTGCAAAGATTCTTTGGCCTTACACCCTTTGTGTGTTCAGTAGCATGGCCCTCTTCCTTGCTGCTGCGAAATGTGTGCCATCCATGCCTCCACGTACGTCACAAACCTGGGTTCCCACTGCGCCCGTGGTATGGTTGGCCTACCTGGGGACTAGAGAAACGTGAGCGGTTGCGTGGCGCCTTGCATGATGACCGCTGTGGGTGGGCATTGCTGTCTTTGCCGCCAATTATGCTGTGGCCCTTTCCAGATTACTCGGACACTTACTGGTGTGACACTGCCTTTATTACCAATTAAGATGTGCAGGTTTCACACAGTTGCTTCACTGTGAGGTCCTTGTCACAGGCTTAGTAAATGAGTGTCAATGTGGGGTCTCAATTGGGGTGGCAGGCTGGTATAAGGATGGGGACAGGCCTGCAGGTCAGCGCACTGGGGCTGCTGACTTGTCTCCTCAGCAGCCCGAGCCATGAAAGTCAAAGTGCACCCGTGCTTTTCCTTTTCGTTCTTCTACCGTTGCAAGAGGTCGGGAGATCTCTTGCGAGATTACGCTCTACACTGCACTACACACTTTTATGTCCATGTGCGAGCGTGTGTTTAGTTAAATCATTTTTCATTGGGCAGCTCTGCTGCAGCTGGCTGCTCTGCTCTCTCTTAACTCAGTGTTTCTGCGCAGGCAGGAATCGGTGTAAACTTGTTACATTGAACAAGTTACTTCAAAGTTTCAAAGAAACAATAGCAACAGAGGAGGACCTGTCTCCCGCCTTGTGGTACCATCAACATCTCTACTCGGCTGTGCTCGCACCTTCATGTTAATTTTATTTCACCTCACAGATCACAGTTCACACCACCAAGACAAGGCATGTGACATTGCATGACTTTACATCTGGCTGTTAATAATTTCTGCTGGCTGCTCATGAGCATTCTACCTGTGCCCAGTGGTCGAAGTGAGCGGGAGCTGTCAGGAGCGGTGCTCCTCTACTTTTTAAAATGACCTTTTATAGCTCCTATGTTTTTATTTGAAAAATAAACCATTCCAGAATGGTTTCGTTTTAGAATAAAAGTGTAGGTAGAAGTTGAAACGTGCCCTTTCAGTGCACTGCACTGAACGTTCCCTTAAACAGCAGGTGCAAGTGTTTGGTGGTGTGTATTGTGTGTGGGAGGGGACGTGTTGATGGGGTTTGTGGGGAGTGGCTGCAGGCCAGCAGGGAACAGAGTTGTTGGAAGAAAGCACACTTGCGCCTGCACTACTTTGCGCCAACGTTGGTAAAAGAACGATTCTCATTCAAGATTGTTGGTTTTATCTGTTTTTATTTTATTTGGAAGTTTTAGCCCTTTTAGGATGACATGTGTTTCGGCGTTTAACAATCGGCCTTTTTCAAATCCGGGCCTTTACAAGTTTGTGATTCACCCTCTTATCGGTATAGTTCCGAAATACAGATGGGTACAGATACCAGAACAGGTCCCATACAGACTGCCAGATTCCCTGACTGCACAAAGGCCAGGTGCCTTCGACGTCATGGATACAAGTAACATGGGGCCGTGTGGGCCCGGTGGATTAGGGATTTTGAGCTGTACATGGGGGCCACAGGGCGACAGACAGAAATGTCTTCTCAAACTGGCAGTAGGTCCTGCTACACGTAATATCATTGATGAGATGCCAGCTGACAGCATCGATTCCATACAAGACTTAAAAGAGGCTTTATCTACATATTTCACCCCACACACAAATGTGGATTACGAGGGCCACCTGTTTCATAGCACCAAACAGGCACAAGTTGAGACCATGGATGCACATGTTATGAGACTGAGTATTAAAATGAAACACTGTGATTTTGCTAACTACTCTAATACAGAGGCCCTGAGATCTCAGATCATCGTGGAATGCGAATCACAGACATTTATGCGGAAGCTGTTACAGAAATCCTGCACTTTGGATGAAATAGACACTGGTACGAGCTGAATGAGCAGTCGACTCTAGGGCTGTACCGAACTTCGGCTTCGAGTCCCTATTCTGCCGAAGTTCGGCTGAAATACAGCTATCCGGCTTCGGCAGAATAGTTTCTGTTTAGGGACTCGAAGCCGAAGTCCACTTTCTATGATTAGCTGCCCTCTCCCTGTTTGGGAGATGACAGCCAATCATAGAATGTTTGACAGTGTTCAGGCTGCAGAAGCCAAACAAGCTGTTTGCCTATTGGCTTCTGCAGTCTGACCACAGAGGAACCAGCCTAACGTGTTGAAATAGGAAGCGAGGGAAGGGAACAGTTTTTCCCTTCCCTCGCTTCCTATGCCAACAGACGGATTCCAGCAGATGCCAGCACCCGGACCCAGAGAAATCACCAGGTAAGTGACCCCCCCCATACCCCCTCATCACGGTGAGGCCGCGGGGGTGCCCTGCACCCCCGCGGTCTCACTGCAGTAATTGCATGTATGCTGGTCGGGCCACCGGTGCAAAGCCGGTGGCCCGACATTTATTTTGCATTGGGGGGCCGCTCCTACAGGAGCGGCCCCCCCAGACTCATGAGGCCGCCGGGGCACTTTGCCGACCCCGGCGGCCTCGATTTCCAATGTGCCCCCCCATCCCCCTCACCACGGTGAGGCCGCAGGGCCTCAGGGAACCCCCGCGGCCTCACCGCAATAATGTTGTGTTTGTCGGGCCACCGGTGCAAAGCCAGTGGCCCGACGTTTATTTTGCATTGGGGGGCCGCTCCTACAGGAGCGGCCCCCCCAGACTCATGAGGCCGCCGGGGCACTTTGCCGACCCCGGCGGCCTCGATTTCCAATGTGCCCCCCCATCCCCCTCACCACGGTGAGGCCGCGGGGCCTCAGGGAACCCCCGCGGTCTCACCGCAGTACCAGCAGGTATGCTGGTCGGGCCACCGGTGCAAAGCCGGTGGCCCGAAGTTTATTTTGCATTGGGGGGCCGCTCCTACAGGAGCGGCCCCCCCAGACTCATGAGGCCGCCGGGGCACTTTGCCGACCCTGGCGGCCTCGATTTCCAATGTGCCCCCCCATCCCCCTCACCACGGTGAGGCCGTGGGGCCTCAGGGAACCCCTGCGGCCTCACCGCAATAATGTTGTGTTTGTCGGGCCACCGGTGCAAAGCCGGAGGCCCGATGTTTATTTTGCATTGGGGGGCAGTTCCTACATGAGCAGCCCCCACAGACTCATGAGGCCGCCGGGGCACTTTGTCGCCCCCGGCGGCCTTGCTGTGAAATGTGCCCCCCTCACCCCTTGAGCACGGTGAGTCCGCGGGGCCACAGGGAACCCCCGCGGCCTCACCGCAATAATGTTTTGTTTGTCGGGCCACCGGGCCAAAGCCGGTGGCCCGAGATTGTATTTCATAGGGGGGCCGCGGCCTCCCCAGAGTTATGAGGCCGCCGGGGCACTTTGCCGACCCCGGCGGCCTCGCTGTAAAATGTGCCCCCCTCACCCCTTGAGCACGGTGAGTCCGCGGGGCCAAAGGGAACCCCCGCGGCCTCACCGCAATAATGTTGTGTTTGTCGGGCCACCGGGCCAAAGCCGGTAGCTGGGGATATGTGCCCCCCGACCCGCAATGTTCTCCAATGTTCCCCCCACCCCCACAGTTGTCCAGCAATGTACTCCCATTGACCCCCACCCCTCAATTGTCACATGATCTCCCATGTTCCTGCCCACCCCCACTGTTGTCCTGCAATGTTCTGCCATTTACCCCCACCCCCACTGTTGTCCCGCAATGTTCTCCCATGTTCCCCCACCCCCACATTTGTCCCGCAATGCACTCCTATTTACCCCCACCCCTCAATTGTCCCATGATGATCTCCCATGTTCCCGCCCACCCCCACTGTTGTCCCGCAATGTTCTCCCATGTTCCCCCACCCCCTCCATTGTGCCATGATGTCCCTGCTGGAGCAGCCCCCAGGGTTGCTTTTAGCCTTGCCCTCCATAGAGTTCTGTGTCTGAAATATTTTATGAGTGGATCTCAGTCCCACTGGCTGTGATGGGACTTCTGCGTCCCAAAGAGTCTCATAGTTTGTTCCTTTTAGGCCATAGTTTCTTGATCTTATGATCCAGTTGTCCTGGGCCATGTATTTGTTCTTGTAGACTTGTGACAAAATGTGAAGAGTGGAATAATTGTGCATTTTCTTAATCCTGCAACACTTGTCTAGCAGTAACATCATCCTTTTCTTTACTTTAGTTATACCACAGCCCAGAAAAGACACAGCACGTACCAAGGAAGCTCACCCCTGAGATGGACTTACACCACCTTGATGCAGATGCCTGCTTAGTGCCCACAATCCTGGTGAGTACTATGGGGGTTTTACTATTCAGGGGAAGCTTGCGGTGGGAGGTTCAATTAATAATAATAATAAATATGTACCCATGCAATAGAATGCCTCCTTAGTTTATTCATTGAAATGCTGATTTTGTATGCCCTAGAATATGTTTGCCTAAAAAAAAAAACTATTCGGCTCACTATTCGGCTCCGGCCGAATAGTTGACAAACTATTCGGTATCCGGCCGAATACTAAATATGCTATTCGGTACAGCCCTAGTCGACTCACAGGTGGAAAGTTTCAACACCGACACGCCAGTGGAGGCAGACCATCAACTCCAGCAGGAGAGGAGACCAGATGACCTATTTTGCTACAAATGTGGTTTTGAATACCCACACAAAGGTTCGTGCCCCACCAATGGCCAACGATGTGCCACGTGTGGAGAGGAAGGTCATTTCAAATCGTGTGTAGAGTCTCCAGGGAGAAAGGAAGGGAGAGAGCGAGAGAATCTCTCCCGAGATTCAAACCAAGGACCTTGCCTGCGGCATCACAGTCATCTGGGACAACATTGCATCCCCCATATAGGCACACAGACCCTGAACCTAAAGTGCGGGGATCTGGTCATGAGAGACAGAGATGAAACAGGAGAGAAACAAGGAGGTACGTCACCCGAACGAGACCGGAACGCAGATCCAGACACCACGTGCACTACCTAGTAGAGTCAGAGATCAGCTCATCAGGGAGTGACCAAAGGAAGAAAGCATATGTCTACATGCTGGACAATCCAGGGGCTTCAGAGCATAGTCCGACATTAATCAGAAAACTCAACGAAAGACCCACAGAGTTCCTTATCGATACAGGGGCTACAGTCAATGTAGTCAGCGAGAAAATATTCAAAGAACTACCTCAATGCCCGAAACATATCCCTGCCACCGTAGACATTTATGCTTATGGAGCCAAAACACCACTCACATGCATAGGACAATTAGAGGAGTTGTGCCACTACAAGGGACAAGAAAGAAGAGTGTCCATACACTTGCTGGAGACAGAAAATGAGAGTGGCTGCATACTTAATTTCAAGGTGGCCATTGACATGGGTCTTATACATGTCCCATACAAAATCATGGTTCATATGTACATAGATCCCGTAGCAATGATCACAAACCTCTACCCCAATCTTTTCAAAGGGATTGGTAAACTCCGAAACAGACAAGTGAAGCTGCACATAGATGACACGGTGCGCCCAGTAGCACAACATTACAGGGGCATACCAGTCAATATACAAAAAAAGGTGGAAGATGAGCTACAAAAGCTTCTGGAACAGGACATAATAGTGCCGGCCACAGGCCCCACCACTTGGGTATCACCCATTGTGCCAGTTCCTAAAAAAGGCTCCGACACCATCAGGCTGTGTGTTGATATGAGGAGGCCCAACTAGGACATACAAAGGGAGAGGCACATGGCTCTTCGCATCACTGACATGATCCATCTTTTGAACGGGGCCAGGGTCTTCTCAAAGCTGGACTTAAAGAAGGGGTATCATCATTTGGTACTAAGCCCAGAAAGCAGAAACATCACAACGTTTGTCACCCACTTGGGGATATATCGATACAAGACGCTGCGCTTCGGGGTCTCCTCAGAAGGGGAGATATTTCAAGCTGAGGTTCACAATGTGATAAAACACATCCCGAACTGTATAAACTACGGTGACAACATCCTTGTATTCGGGACGGTTGTCAGCAAGCACAACAAAACCCTGGCAAAGGTGTGCAAGGCATTGGAAGCTGCAAATCTCACCCTCAACCAAGAGAAGTGTGAGTTCAGGAAAGGGATACTACGCTTCTTTGGTCATGTCTTCTCAGAAAACGGCATGACACCTGATCCAGAGAAGGTGGTAGCGCTAAATGAAACATCGCCCACAAGCAATGTCTCTGAACTGAGGTCATTTCTAGGCCTCGCCAGCTATTGCACAAAATACTTTAAAGACTTTGCCACAGTCAGTGAACTCTTGAGAGTGCTGACTAAACAAAATTCAGTGTTCAACTAGTCGGACACGTGCCAAAGAGCCTTCAAGATCATTCGGGAAAGGGTCAGCATAGATGAAAATATGTCCTATTATGACCCTGAAAGGAATACTGAACTAACAGTTGACACACGTCCCATGGGACTGCGTACCATTTAGCACAGGTGGACCCTAAAGACCCGTCACAGACCCACATTGTTGCCCATGCAAGTAGGAGCCTATCAGCCACCACATAAGCCTATTCCCAGGCTGAAAAAGAAGGCCTGGCAGTAGTCTGGGCCTGCAAACACTTTCATCTTTTTCTCTACAGCAAGCATGTTCGTGTGTTAACACACCATCAGGCACTCCTATTCTGGTA
Source organism: Ambystoma mexicanum (assembly GCF_040938575.1). NCBI lineage: Eukaryota > Metazoa > Chordata > Amphibia > Caudata > Ambystomatidae > Ambystoma > Ambystoma mexicanum. The sequence continues at coordinate 64,073,683 of NC_090928.1, forward strand.
TGGCAACCCACAGGTCAAAATGCCACCCTGCATTGCAAGGTGGGGACTACGGCTACAGGACTACTCATTTGAGATGGTACACCGACCGGGTAACGAAGTAAACCCTGATGACTTCCTTTCCAGGCGTCCTCGAACTGGATGCACCCCTAAACCATCGGTGGCTGACTGTTATCTCCGGTATCTGATCCAACAAGCCGTACCAGAAGGGATCGAGCCGGCTCAACTGGCCCAAGAAGTGGAGGTGGACTCGGCACGTCAGATCATATGTGAAGGACTCCTGTTGGGATAATGGAGGAGAGCCAAGGAGAGAGGGCGTGCAGCAGCAGAGGATGTACAGGTGGAAGTAGAGCGATTGTTACACTGGCACTCTCAGTTGACAACCTCCTATTGAAGGGTCACAAGGTGGTAATCCCGACATCCCTGAAAAGAAAGGTAGTTAAATTGGCACATGAGGGCAACCGAGGTGTGGTCTCTATGAAGCACATGCTGCGCTAGAAAGTGTGGTGTCCACAACTAGACAGCATGGTGGAAGATCTTTTGAAACTATGCCCCACTTGTTGCCTCCTTATGGCGAACAGACACCCGGTGCCATTGAGGATGTCCAAACTACCAGACGGTATATGGGAGGCTGTGGCAGCCGATTTCTTTTGCCCTATCAAAGGGGGGAAGTACATACTGGCCATCATGACAAGTACTCCAGATATCCTGAAGCCCACATTTTCTTGCTTTACATGGAGACACCACTTGCCTACCGAAAAACAATATTTATATCACATTTACCACCAGGGCTTAAGCTGCCCAGAAAAGAATTCAACCTGATGTGTTCATGACACGTGCCCCTCGAGCATATTGCAGTGAGATCTCAATGCAGAGTTTTTTGGAGCAGGAAACACGGGACTGCTACACATGTTGTGACAGCAGCAGGAATCCCCTGTCTGCTGTAACATATTATAAATATCCAGAGTGAGGTAGGCCCCCAAGTCTGCAACAGTGGGTATCAGACACAAATCCAAAGTGAACTCTTTAAAAAGTCATAAAAAGTACCCTAAAATGGAAAACCTGGATTGCCATGGCATGGGGAAAATAAAGAGTGAGGGGTCAATCTGGCCATGAAACCAAGAATATGAAATTGGCCCAATAAACATAGAAAGGGCTGGGTTTTGATTGAGCCCGCAGGTCGTGAAAACCACTATGTAAATAATTACTGTTTTCATTAATTTTGTTGGACAGTGATTCTTGTGTGGATATTCTGAAAACCACCTGGCTCTGGATGAGGGACCAGAATTGGACTCTGCTTTCTATGAAGAAAATGCCTGCGTGCTCCCAATGGGGCCAGAGATAGCTCCTTTCTGCTGGGTTCTTGTACTCCACAACACCACCCTAAATCTCCCAAACTGCAAAATTCGTAGGCAGTTTAAAGCATTCACATTTCACACATTGGGCATCATCACGAATTTGGCTGTAGCCCATAAATGCAGTTGTAACGGTATTACTGCCACATTTAAGGGCTGGCTCTATCACGAGTTGGGTGCTAAATGGGCTGTGTTTACCTCCATCTTTTTTCTGGAGGTGAAAATTCCATTTAGCGCCCTGTTTTCGGTGGTATTATCATCAACTGTATTAGCGTGCAGTATTAGTGGCAAAAATGCCCCATTGGATCCAATAGACGCAATGGGGGATGGGGATTTAATGTTAATGCCCAACCCGTGATCCACGGGCGCTAACGCTATTACAGTTGGCCGGCATTACAGCCGGGGCAGTGCCCAGCTCGTGATGAGGCCTGTTGTGTTCTACTAGTCACGCAGTGTAATATTGCTGGGCTTTCATTTTCCGGAATGAAGTCTGAAAGAGTCGATCAGCTGAAAATGATTGTGCCACTGAAACGTGCAGAAAAAAATGGCAGACAACCTTTCGCAGTGCCGTGTATTAATATGTCCGCAAAATATAATTGGGGAACATGGTTGCAAATCCTTCAACTTAATGTTTGCCATACAGTGTGTATTGTAATTGCTGTACTTTTCTTTGTGTGCCCATGATCATCTATTCCCTTTAGCAGTAGTATAGCAGAACTTAAGGCATGTTTTCTTGTAACGGCAGTGCACTGCCTTATGAAGCTTCATGCAGTGATGGACAATGTGTTTACTTTGTTTCATTATTTATTTATTTATTTATTTGCATTTGTATGGCACCTATACACAGGTGTTTCCAGGTGCCACAAGACAAGAGGAGGGTCGGGGTAGGTGAACATGGGAAATCATAAGACTACAACCACAAAGACTTATTATATTGGTTTTCTGACAGTCCTACTGTGCAAGTGCATGAACGAGGTGGAAGTGCAAGGTGCGGAGGTAGAGGGAGAAGTGCAGGAGTGGGGTACCCCCACTGGTGGGGGCCGGCAAGATTTTCAAGGTGGGGTACAGGGGTGTGGTGCCACCCCTGGGGAGGGTGCAGAGAGGTAGCATAAGGGAAGTAGGGGTAGAAGGAGATGGTGGGAAGCTGAAGAGAGAAGCAAGATGCCTGTGAAGAATGAGAAAGTTGGGCTGAGAGCCTTGGGCCATGACAGTGCCATTATGATAGACATTAATGGTGCATTTGGAAGATGCAAATTGAACCTGGATCACTTCCCATCTGGTGACACCAGTAATGGGTGAGGAGGACAGATACCATATGGGGGGTCCAAGGTTAAATGAGGGGACAGCAAAAAGAATGTCAGTAATAGACTATCTGGAGGAAACATTGGTGTAGGTGTCTGCGATGGGCAGACCAGGGTTGGATCTCAGGAGTGTCTTTATTTGTTTCTTCCTTCCAGACTTTGTGAGATAAGGAGGATAGGAGATGGAGAAGCAGTTAGAAAAGATAGAGGAGAAGGAGAGCACCATGTTGGTAGGGACAAGAGGGGGGAGTTCAGAGGATAGAAGGGTAGAGGGTCAGAGGCACTATGCATCAATAGAATCACACCGGGCAGCCAAGCAGACAGAAATCAGTGGGTACGCTTGAAATACCTAGATTTACAGAACATTGACAAGTTTGTAAACGTACCTAAATTTCAATTTAGCAGAAAGCACTCAAAAGCAGTACAAAAAGAAATTAGTGCACAGTTGGAAAGTACACCTAAATTCGAATTTGGCAGAAAACACTCAAAAGCAGAACATTAAGAAATGCCTAATTAATATTAAAGTTTCCTGAAGTGAACCCTAAGGTGAGAATGTCATAGTAATCATTCGAAAGATGAGCTGATGTGATTTGGAGGTTTTACTTTTTTCGTTATTACTTTGCTTCTTTTTTTCTTTTTACTCCACAGAGAGATCAAATCAATGGCAATCTCAGTCATTTCAGCTTAGCGACCTCTTTTCAGGTTTTCCCGTGACCTTCCTTCCTTGTCTTCGTCTCCTGGGCTGCTTCATTCCTTGACTTACATGATGTGCTAGGGTCACAGGTGACATATCAATACATCTAAAATTGGGGTAAGCCAGCAAGTGAGTGATTTTCCAAGAGGTCAACCTCAGATGGGTGATCACTGATTGGTACTCATGCTGGAATGTCTACTTGAAGCAGCAGCAGGCAGCCGCCCCTCACTTTCACTGCAGCCCTGGAAACGGCAGTATTCCAGAAATTAAGTGTGTGAAGCTAACAGCTAGAATTGTGGGCATAGGCTCATCAATGCGTCATTCTTTAAGGTTAACCAGAACTTGCTCAAAAAGAAGTATAACGGAATGGTAGGAATGCAAAAAAGGGAGGTGCTTGAAAATGTGTTGCATTTGGACGCATGACAACACAGTCATATTTTATGAAACCCCTTTGCCAATTAACGCAGCGATCATTTGGGGTCTATTTATAGTAAGAAACACTGGTGGAAATGGAAAAAAATGGGTGGGGGATCCCACAAGGACAGGGCCTGAGGAGGCGGGGTCAAGGGGGCGCGGAGCTCGCAGTTGACCTCCGATCAAAGGAAATATCCAAAATAATAGTTTCAAACACCGCTATTTCTTTCATGCTGCTTCTTTTCCAAATTATATATCAATTCCACTTTAAACCACCTACGTGGCACTGGCGATGAGTTACTTCACTATGCGGATATTAGTTTTGACCAGTGTTGCTGAGTAAATATTCTTTAAAATGCAGAATTTGCATTCCATTTTATTAAAAAAAAACTCCCCCTTGGGTACATATTCGCCATAAGCAACGTTTTCCTTTACTTGAACCACACCCAGCACAGCTCCTCTAGCTACCCTCTGAAAGTAGTTGGGTGGCTGCATCTTGTGTGATGTTAATAGGGATATTTATTTATGCAATGTATGTCGGATACCCGTACATTTATTTACTCATGAAATGTTTGTCGGATACAAGTATCCGACAAACTTTGCATAAATAAATAAATAATCCGGGTCCATGTATCCGACAAACATTGCATACATAAATAAATAACCCAGGTCATGGCTCAGGACGGTAACTGCCTCTTATGAACTCTGGCATGGGGTCACCAGAGGAAGTGACAGTTAGCGCCATGCGCTTTTTTTTTTCTTCTTCCCAGCACAGAGCAGGAGTTTGGGGCGGCTGACCCTGGCCGGATACTGAGATCCAGCTACACATCTGGTGCGGGATCTCGGATCCGGCGAGAGCCGGCCCAATGACCTGCCCTGGTAAGAAATGGAAGAATTAAGTTGTGCGTGCACAACTATGCAGGACAAGAGAAGCGGGTTTACAGCAAATGTCTTTATGCTACCCCTAGAAAAAAAGGACACTATTGTATGTCTCGCTTCGTGACAACTCGTACAATGACCTGCGCGCCGAACCCGGCACCGACCTGGCTAACCAACCCCTCTGGCGCCCGTACCTGGGAGGACCAGACTACATCTCTCCCTGAGCCCACCACGATACTCAATTGGCCTTGAAAAAGACTTAGGTTGAAACGCGCGTCGGCTGTTTGCACTCAATTATGTTGAATATTTGGCAATCATTGCCACAAAGATGTTTTCTTTGGTTCTGATCAACCAAAAAAATAATAAAAAATCACATGCACCAACAATTCCTTGACTCGACCATGAATAAGAACCACTAGCATAACTGCAACCTTGTGGACTAATATATCCAACCAGCGCCCACACTGATCAACAGGTTTGTCATCCCCACCAATCTTTCAACCAATCGGGAACCTTGGAGTTGGTGCCCAGACAAACCAAGATCTAGGCTGCAGGCTGATTCTGAAATAGCCAACAGGAGGTGCGCAGGGGATAGGAAGTCCTGACACTGATAAACTCCAACCAACGAATACTTGTATATTTAGCAGCGCCTACCCCAGGGTGCGTCCAAAAGATACACAATTTACTTGATGTATAAGCACTTTACAAATGCACAATAAATAAATAAATAAACTCTTTTTTTACGTTCCCACTCCAACCCAGTTCCAAATCCGCTTCAGGGTGCTCTGGGGTAGCAAAGGCACGTAGCGTGCAGAAATCACACATCATAAATGTCACACAAATTACAGGCTGACAGGCTGGCACGAGCAAATAATCTGCCGAGTGGAAACAGAAAACGCTATCTTCTCATCGCTTTACTTCGACATGTTTCAAATGATCAACTAAAATACCCTGAGACAATGAATTGCGAAGATGTGAAACAGTGTTTGCCTATTTTTGAAAATTGGGGCCAGGGTTTAGAGCTCCGCCCAGCCCCAAACACTGCCAATGACGACCTGAATACCAGCTATGGCAAATAAGAGCTAGCCAGATGAATACGTGATGTATAGACGAAAAAGAGAAATAACAGAAGGGCTTTGTGTAATGTGGCATTTTCAGCGTGGGTGAGGCAAGTATTGCTGTTACCAAGAAGCCCTGTGAAGACAGACGAACAAACGATTACGAAACGAAAGATCATATAACATCAGCATCAGAAGTCTTCATGGTCGTTCATTTCCTAATCGTTCCTCATTTCATTCCCTATTAGTCTTACTTTCAGACTAGTAAATGATGGATTGTGAATCACTCTTATCGCGCGCGCGCACGCACGCACACACGCACACTCACATTACCTCTGTCTGCCTGCCCCTCCCACCCCCCTTAAGAATAAGGGAAGAAGGATGGAAGGAAAGTTGAAAGGTAAGATGAAGAGAGAGATGAATTAAACAATGGAGACAGTAAGGAAAGGAGAGAATGAAAGTAAGCAAGGAAAAAAGGAAAGAAAGAAAGAAAGAAAGAAAGAAAGAAAGAAAGAAAGAAAGAAAGAAAGAAAGAAAGAAAGAAAGAAAGAAAGAAAGAAAGAAAGAAGGAAAGAAAGAACGACAATAGTGCAACATGAAGGGAGCGAGAAAGGAAGACATTACTTGTTTTTCAAATGTCAGGGCAGTGACTGCTGACAAGGGAAATTCTTGCATTTTGTCGCCTCTCAGGGTAGAGCCAAACTGCGCTTTGCAGGTTCGAACCCTGCATCCGGGCCAACTCAGCCTTTCATCCTTTATTGACCATTAATTGGAATAATAACACCTGCTATTACATGACTTAAAATGCGGAGGAATCAGGTGTCAGTATAAAGCATACTACATAAGAATGCAGATGGTGTGGAGAATGCGGCCTGTCATGTGTGGTCCTATTCTGCTTGCTGTGTTTGTTTTCTCCCGGCTCTCTTGGAATGCTGTCAAGACTCATTTCAAAGTGTAATAGTCAGGGACGTCCTTTGGGGATCCCACCTTTAACCCCTGATGTCTCCCTGAGGTCTCCCTTGCTGCCCCAAAATTACATTTTTAAAAATCTTGTTTTTATTGGTTTTGTAATTGAAGCTCCTGGGCTGTGGCCAGCGCCATGTGGATCCTTGTTTCTGGAGTGACTGGCTTCCCTGTTCAGGTCTCTTTATACAAAAAAACAGGGGTTCCACTAGTGTAACACTTTGAGCAGGGACCCTAAATAACAAAGAATAGAAATAACAAATGCTTTGTCTTTCTGGAATTCTATACAGTAATTGCTAGACTCATTAAAGGTTTATTACAGGCACACTTCAGGGGGTGAGTCTCTGATTTGGTCTGTTCTTAAACTTCACAATGCAGGCAAAAACCTTCAAACAGCATTTAGAGTAGAATAAAAATTTCTTTCGGACGATGTATTTTGCTTTTCGCAAGTTGCAGTTATAGCATTTTTTTCTGCCATTGTCTCTGTTACGAAAATCCAAGACATTCCATCTCGGTGTCCTCAGTCACTTGACACAGTCCTTGTGCCTAAAAGCTTGTGCACAGTGTAGACATTTTTTACCATAGCACATAAAGTGGCCTTTAATTGCATTGTGCCTCAAACAATGCTTTGTTGCAATGTGTCTATCTTTCCTAACTCTGGCATGCTGTTCATGATGTTTGCATGTATGGGCTAACGAGTGCCCTGAGTAGGAGAAGCCGAGTAAGTGTGCTGCTTTCCCTGGCTACTCTAAAATCGTTAATACACAGTTATGAACCCTCCCAATGGTATGTATTATGCCAACCTCTGAAGCCTGAAAAGTAGATCCACGCAGGCTTGACATGTGGCCAACTTTGCACCAGACCTGCAGATGAACTGGCCTGCTGTTAAATCTCAGTTACCAGTTTAATGGTATCCACTACAAAGTGTAATTTGCTTTCTGACTTTGAGAACATGTAATTGCTCATTTTACTATAGCCGTGTAAGATAGCTATAGGCAGTAAGATAGCTCAGTGGGTTAACTGCTCGCGTCTGTGTTGTGTGGGTGTGTGATATGCAAGTTGCAGGTTCGAATCCCGGCAAGGCCAACTCAGCCTTTCACCCTTCTGAAGTTGATAAATGAGTACCAGAACAGGTTGGGTGATATTGTATGTAGATGTGTTCTATATAAAGCACTTAAGTGTAAGTGCTACATAATAACACATCATTATTATTTGGCCTTGGATGTCTGCTTGCATTCACAGTAATTTGGTAATATGGGCCTATGCACACAGATATTAACGATATATATAGTGATCCATTCTTGTATGAAATGTATATCACATTACAGTGATATTGCCACCATGAGTACTTAGGACCAATGCTATGTGATGCCACTTCCTAGTTTTCAAGGGGTGAAAGGTCATGTTCCATCGCATCTCGTGATGTCACTTGGGAGTGGGGTCAAATTAGATCACTTCCTGTGAGGTCACCAGAGGTCAAGGGTCATGTGATGTCACTTCCACTAGCCCTGGCATTTTGGTGAAATGACGTCCCTGGTAATAGTTATAGTTTACATCTCACGTGGCACTAGTTAGATTTCTGACATGTAGTAAATTACTTGCTCTTCTGTCTGCAACCGCAGGGATAGCACCTTATTTTTGGATGATGCCTGATAGCCAGGTGCTGCTTTTAGCTCTTGCCTATCATGTCGTTGTTACTATACTTGCACTGTATGCATGTGTCTGTATACATTAAACACTGAAAGCGTGTTTATATATTTTTCTTCATCTTTTCTTTGTTTGTTTTCTCAACCAAACACAAACTGAAGTATTCACTCCAGCCAGGCTTTAGTGCAGGCACCAAACCCCAGAAAAGCATAGGACCCAGGTGGGTAAGTAACCACTGGCACTATTAGTTGTTTCCCTGTAATGCAGAGTGATGTAAGGTGGTCTTAAATAAGATACTTCCTCTGCCATTTAGTCAGCCTCTCTGCGCACCCGTCACCTCAGGGGAGTGCATTTGAAGCAGTGAGCAGGCAGAATTCCCATCCTCGCCCTCCAGACCGAGATTGGAGGTGGAGAATGAATCGCCCACCTTTTCTAATGTGCTCACACTGTGCTCTTGGGAAGGATGAATAATAATACATCGAGGCATGATGTGTGCCCGCCTCTGCCCCGTACATAAGAAAACCTGGATGAAGGAACATGGCGGGGGAGTAATCGTGGAAGAAATGTCTCCTTTGTGTGCATGCAGCAGGAATTCACTTGCTATCTTTGTATGCAATGTTTCATGCCCATTCTTTGCGTTTTTAATAATTCAAGAACATGTTACATATACACAAGAAAATGCAGCTTGTCCTCTTTGGGTAACATTCTTCCTCACTATAATACAGTGTGCAGGCCATGGGAAACAGCATGCATGCAGTTTTCTTACCATAAACTTGTGCTTGATTACTGTAGCACTCGTAACACTCACCATATTATAGGCTCAACTAGACAGTGTTGCCTTTTTAGGGGTGGGAGATTACTTACTGGATAGTCACCTCCCTACTTTGTTTTGCAGGGACATCAGCAGGGGAGTTGCTAGGTCTGGAAATGACCCGGGGCTACGCTGATGTTGAAAATGTTGGGACTGGGGGCTAGCTAGTCTTTTGGCTGTAGCTCCTGAGATTCTATCCGGGGCTACACCCAAAAGATCAGGGGCTATAGCCCCCTTAGCCCCCCCCTAGCAACGCCCCTGGACATCAGTGCATTATATGTGCATTATATGTATTTGGTTGATGTTTGCAGTTTGAAGGTGTTTTGTTCATTTGCTGGGTGACCTGGCTCTGTTATATATAGTTACAGAGAAAGGTAAGCACCTAAAACCCCAAAGAATGTGAGCGACTGTATACGACTGCCAGTCGGCAGAGCCAAAGGAAAGAGAAGGAAAGACAGATGGATTGACGGACTATGTTCCTAAAGCAAGTTGAGATTGCCCACTGCTGTTTTCTTCGAGTTTCCTCTAGCTTTGTTTCTTGTCTACCCTAACTCCCTTGCACATTAAGATGGATTTCTGAACTCTGACCTGGTGGGCAGAGGTTCAGAAGGCAAGCCTAGTTTCCTGGAACAGGGTAATCTTCTGGACAAGCCAGACCAAACAGGGTAGCTTGGCGGCAGTCAAGACTAGGTCTCAGGAGGGGTGAGGGTGACTGAAAGACCTCAATAAGCACACAGAGTAAAGGACATTTACACATCACTCCCATTCAGGTGTAGATATATTAAAAATACATATACATTTATTTCAAGGTCTTTGAGGTTCAAACACACAAATCAAAACACAGTAATACTTATTAGACCAACACAATCCTATCTAAATACATATATACAAGACCAATGGGGTCTAAAGGGTTAATGCACGAAATGGGTCCACAACCTAAAAGGGGAAGGAAACAGGCAGTACAAATAGTCTTTAGTCCCTTCTGCATCCAACACACTCCTAACTAAGAGGCAGTCCAATCCCTAAGAAGAGGGGAGCCTAATGCTCAAATGTACATGCAAAGCAAGCGCACACGGTAGTTCAAATGGGCAAAATGGGGTCTCTTCTAGGGTCTGTAGCAACTCAGGAAGGTGGGTGAGGCGATGAAGAATAGGTCCCCACTATTTGAGGAGGGTCTCCACTTGAGGGCAGAGTCGATTCAAGAGTTGGGAATAGTTTGCTAGTTTGCACTAGCAGTGGAAAGGAGCCACTCGTGCGTAAAAATGGATGGAGGCGTTAGGGGCCACCGGCTAGGGTTGCGATTACTCACCAACCCCCAGTGCACTCCAGACCAAACTTCAGCAGTCTAGTCCACTTTGGTTGCCGGTTCAAGTGCGGCCATTTGGCGGCTCTGAGGCTTTCAGCGACGAAGATACAGCAATGATTCCCAAATGGGACAGTGGCGATTTCTCCCCTCCTGGTGGATGGATTAGGCCAGTTTCACCGCAGCAGGCTTCTGGGGCAAGAGGGGCACAAATGCAGCACACCTGCAAAGGTCCTCACCATGGCTGGGTGACACAGTAACCGTGTATGCTCCGGTTCTGGTGCACTCGTCTCACTTCAGACCTGGGAAGGTCCTGTGTAAGCTGGTCAGCCCACTGGTTGGCCCAGGGACACTTCCGAGAAGGCTCACTTGCAGGTTTTGATGAAGGTGTCGAGAATAGTTGGTCCCACTATCCCAATGGGTCAAAGCGTCTTCGCAGACCTACTAGGACGACCAGATGCAGACCGGTCCCACGGGATGACAGGGGGCGCAGGGTGCCAAACCTTCCACAGGGTCACCAGCGGTTCCTCGACTCGGCTTCATAACTTCAGGATACTTGGATCCTATCCTTCGATAAGTGAGAACTCCAGAGATAGATATGGTATGGGTGTTTGGGAGTGTCTCTTATCTAGAATCGCCTTCGCGGCAAAATGAGGAGGATCCAATGGGAAATCTGCTCACATACAGGCATACCATATGTGGACCAATCACAGACCACAGTGGTCCCAGGCATTCACAGCACTCCAGACTCTCTGGCACCCAGGATGTGTATTGGGGACAGACACCCCAGCCCACATCCTGGAGGCACACACACAAGGCATGCAGAAGCCTGCGAAAGCTTGGCGTTTTGCGGGAAAAGGCATGCCCAAATAAGGACGTACCCGGGTCAGCTTGACCTGGGGAAGGAGAAGGGGCAAGATGGCCAAAGGACAGGACAAAGAACCTTGTGGCATGGCCATTTTGGAACCAGGCCACCTATTTGTGCCAAACGTGGTAATCGTGGTTTACCTGGGAGGAAAGGGTTAAAATTACATGAAAAGATAAGCTGCCAACAGCCCTGCCTGTGACACATCTGCACATCTCCTACAAAATCCTTCGAGAGTTTCTAGGGCCTTTGGAAATGACTAAGAGACCCAAGTGTACTGTATTGGAAGGTACAAACAAAAGTCTCCCAGTACTCACTTCAGAAAGGGAGGCATGGCCATGCAGACAGCGTTATGGATGGAGGAAATCAGAGGCCTGCAGAAAGTGCAGAGTCCTGAAAGGCGGAGAGCCCAAAAAATTCTGAGCTGCCAAGAGACAGATCCGCAACAGACAAAGCGCACAGGTGTCCAGCAGGATCGATGCCAAAGTCCTGTTGGTAAGAGGCAAGAGGAGCCAAAGCCGGCGACCCGAGCACGAAGAAGTCAGAGTCGTGTTTCTGCACTGAATGGTGAAGCCGCCTCCCACGATGAGCAACATCACCGAGAACCAGTTATCCAAAAGGAGGGTGATGAGGCACTGAAGTACCCCACAAGGGGAAGATCACTTTACCAAACCCAGACGTCCCGAGAGGTCAGATAACCCTCGACAGACAAGATACCCCACAAGGGAGAGAATGCATTGCTAAACCCAGATGGTCTAAGGAGCCATTTAGCCCACGATAGGCTGAGCAACGCCATACCCCATGAGGTGGTGAACGAACTACCAAACCCAGACAGCCTGAGAGGCCGGTTAGCCTATGACAGTCTGAGCAATGAGAAACCACACGAGGGGGTGAAACTAAACCGAAGCCACAAATGACTGAGAAGCCTTCTAGCCTATGCAGGGCTGAGAATTCAGGCATCCAACCAAAGTGTGAGAGAGGTGACGAGTTGAACCGGGCTGAAGAGCCAAGAAGCCCATGAGCTACTGGAACATACAATAACACAAAAGGGATTGAGACACCGAGCAGTGGTGAACAAGAGGCAGATTCCAGACGTATCAAGAAACCAGCTACCCCAAGCAGGGGAAACAGACATTCCCTGGTGAACAAAGGTAAGCAAAGACTGACTCACAAAGCCTGTTGTGACAGACAAGGAGCGTTTTTGGTCATTTTGGCCGAATCTAATGGTTCGCATGAACCATTAGATCTAAAAATGCTACCACCAAAGGATCAAACACCAAAAGTTCGAACCTTTGGTGGAAGCATTGCAACAACAAAAAAATTGGGGCTGCAAGGGTGTCCCCTGCATCGCCCCGCTTACTATACTTTATGGTATAGTAAGCAAGGGTTGCGGGGGACACCCCACAGACTTCCGTTAAAAAAAAAAAATAGAAAAGAAAAGGACCCTGCGGCACAGGTTCCCGATCATGGAAGTGAAAGGGAATTGGTGTTGCAGGAACCCAGCGTGAAGAAGAAGGTAAGTGGGGTTTGTTTATGTTGGGGCTGTGGGTGGGGTGTGGTGAGGGTGAGGTGGGGGGTGTTATGGGTGTGTTGTGTGTGTGGGTGTGAGTATGTAAGTGTGTTCGCAGGAGAAAGGTGCAAACTTTTGGTAGTTTGCACCTTTCTCATGCGAACGTTCCGGCCGTGGCAAATTCAGCCGCGGTCGGATCACTTAGCATACAAGGAGCATGCTCACAAGACCAGTTATTCCAATTAAATGTGGAACTGTTTGACCTGATCAGAACATTTGCTTGGGGGTCCGGAGCAACTGGCTCTAGGAAGAGAAAAAGACTTGAGGACTCATGTTGAACTGCAGCAGCAGGCTGAGGCCTGAGAGAAAGAGAATCAAGCATACAATTGGATGGAGGTCAGAAACCAGCCATCACAAGCCAAAAAAAGGAAGATTATTACTTACCTAGGCAAAGTTTTTGATGTTTTTGTCATTAGTGGTAGACTATAAGTTAGAATAGGTTTGGACAGAGGGCTGAATTGTTGTGAGACATACTGCTAAGTACTAGTTTATTATTTTATTTGAACAGTAGGGCATCCATCATCTTAGATCTAGGGAAAGGTGAAGCTTTCAGTGCTTTAATACAATCACTTTGTAGCAAAACATGTCTTTTTGTCCGTCTCCAATGTTTAACTTACCCCAGGAGCTACCACATTTTTGCACATTTTGTAAATCTTTAACACACATTATTTAGGATAACCCAGATGTGGTACCTGTTCACATTGCGCATTGAGAGGTACAGAACCACAGCCACATCTCAGTGATGGTGCCATTCTCTGTAGATGCACATTTTGAAAAATGTTGGATTTCACCCAAAGTTATTAAGGGTAATCCATATGTGGACCCTTTGATCAACATGCTTAGAGAGGCACAGCACCAAATCCTAACCTCAATGATAATGCCAGTTCTTGAAAGAAGACCTTCAACATTTTTGTAAATATACATGTCATTCATTTAATGAAAGCTTCTTATGAGAGTGACACTTTCAATAAAATATTGTTGGCTTGTGGAATACCTTCTATTCTAAAAACTGGGAATGGACATCCATTCAATGAAAGGACAGTATAATGTATGTACCCTACCTAGGCTTTCAACGTCAGAATTCTATAGCTATGTGGCACCAGGCATATGGTTACATTTAACAATGTGTGTAATCTTAAGGCAATTGTCTGGATAAATCACATGACAAACGGTGCACTAGCTGAAGTGCCTTGTTACTTCATATGGGACTGCAGAAACATGCCCAAAGGTACCACCAAAAGATGTATATTGGACATCATGCTTAGAAGGGCCATGTAAATGGGATTTTCACATCATGATACACATGTAAATACTGGTACTCAGATGAGAAGTTGTGATGCCCAGTAACCGTGACAAATGAAGCCATGAGAGCTGAATTTGTCTAGAATCGGGAGATATTGTTTTAATACAACATACCATTTCTCCAAGAACAGTGGTAAACATGAATAGGTCCATTGTCATAAGGAAGAGGTGTTATGTTAATTGAATTTACACTGCAGACCACTGTCATCTTCATAGTCTTCAGGTGCTGTCAGAGATCTGAACGAGCATGGGGAAGGGGTAACTGGGGTAAGGAATCTAGTACATTTTCTTTTAAGAATTGAACATTCCTATCACACTTGTAATGTCAGAGTCAAGGGTGTGTTAGGCAGAATTGCAGGCAGTAACCTCTGGGACCACTACACACAATTAGGACTACAGGTGTTAGCCAAAACAACCTTTGGTATAAGTCTGTACCACACAGTTTTTGGTACCGAGCCAGGCTCATCCCAAGAGTGAATGTGAGCAGTACAAATAGTTACACAAAGAACTTTCAATCACAGTGGTTCAAGTAAACACTTATACTCAAGGTTTCTTGGTAAAATACTCATTACTTTATTATACAATCATTTAGAAAACGTTTCACTAGGAGAAGACAACTTAATATTATAAACCAATACACTTCAATACAAAGTTCTAAGGTTTTGAGACTCCCCTGAAATAGGAGCCAAATAGTAGTTCAGTACTTAGGAGCAAAAGGCACAAGGTAACTAAAATAGATCATATATACTTTTTATACAGTGCAAATAGTTTTAGTTTGCCAGAGAAGTTCAATTCAAGACAATAGGCCAGGCCAAAGTCAATGGGCTAGTGTTCTGGATATGAAACAGCAGTTCTGGCATCAAACCGTAAAGTCTTTGCGAAAGTTCTTAGAAGTAGGTTAGGCGAAAAAGAATCATATGTTGGGTCGCAAGCTGATTAGGCCTGCAAGTTGGGAAAGTTTCATGAACTTTCACCGCAAGAGTGCCGTTCTCTCAGTCGGGTTGGCACAGTACCTTTATATGAAGAAACAAATGCTGCTGAAGTTGTGGTTCCTGGGAGGTCCTGCAGATGTCGCTGTTCCTGAGCCTCAGTCGTGGGGACAAGAGGGAGGATGTTGGGGGACTCATGCACTGCACAGGATTGTTGAAGAAAGCAAACAAAATGGAGACACTTCAGTTCCAGTAGCTGTAGATTCAAGAACACAAGCTGGTGTCCCACTCCCTGGTTAATCCTAACCAACCTTGAGAATGGTATCCAAGTGTCTTACGAGTTGATTGATCCCACCAACTCAAAGGAAGAAGCCATCCTCCTTGAAGGAGCTTCTCTGTCAAATGGATTTCGTCAATTCGGACCTGCAGCAGTGTTTCACCGGGCAAACCAACGGTCTAGGAGTTACAGCAGCTGTCCTCTTCCAGCTCTTCTGCGGTTCCTTCGTTCCAGTGGTTGACCCTGCCTTCCTAGGAGACTAAGCACAGGGAGTTTCGGGCACCTCCCTCACTTCCTGCCAAGCCCAGACACTCAGACGCCAGAGGCGGTCTTTAGGCCTGAAGCCTGCCAAATGCACACAAACAAAGGGACCAAACCTGGTTTGGCACACAGGGAGAAACACTGGAAGGACCTTTCCAAAAAGAAACGGCAAAAAAAGAAGACCCGTTAAACAAAGGGGCTTAAGGCGCCATCTTGAAAAACATGGCTCCCGTGATTTTTAGCTACCAGTGTTCGCGGTCGGGAAAAATCATGGTGGTTCGTTGTAAAACCACTGCCACCAGCCTTTTCAATAGGAAAGGGTAGCATTTGACTCCTACATGAGTATTATGTAACCCCTCCAGCACTCCATTGTAAGATGGAGTGTGCTGCGTCTAAGAATTTGGAAAGACTAGTAAAGTCAATTTCACTTTACATTCTCTGGGAAACAGTAGTTTATCCCAGAGAAAGTATTTATACCTTTGGGAAGTCTAAAAAGACAACACTGTGTCACTGCACTGAGGGTGCTGTGTAACACACATAAAAAAGATGCCTATGGCGTTATCTAAAACTCCAAAATCAAAGAACACAAATGTAAAACACACATCAAAATACATGAAAGAGTGGGAAAAAAAGACTCACACTCTTTCCAGGTAAAAAAATCAAGTCCTCAAAATCCAGCAAAGTTGCTGGGGGTCTCTAAGGTGAAGGGAATTAGCACATTTATGAGAATTCTTCCTAACATAGTTTAGTGTCTGAGTCAACCTAAAAATGTACAAGATCCACCCAGCTGACCAATTGCATTGGGATATTGTTTGATTTTTGGAAAAGTATCAACATTTGTGGTCATGTTTGTCAAGTGTATGGCATATGTGATGTACACTAATGATGTTCTTATTTTATTGGAATGCTTAAACTCTAACAGACAAATTTGTGAAATCTGAAATATCTGCTCTCTATTCATATATTCTGCCAACACAAGCTTTGAAAATAGCAGAAACAGTGTTGAATGGCAGAGGCGTACCACATGCTATGCCAACCACTTTTATTACTGATTTGTGAGAATAGCCCTAGCAAGGAATCTTTTAATTTACAAGGGCACCTTTTATATGAAAATAAAGGGGACAGCAATGGGGCCAGAATTTCCCCTCAAACTTGAAAATCTGTACATGTCAGCTTTTGAGTATTTTTGAATTTTCAACAAATATCTGTTTCACAGTAGGTCACAATCTGGAAAAGATGTATTGATGACATTATTCTAATACGGCAAGGCAGTGATGAAGATCGGAATCTATTTAATTTGTGGAAAAATGAGACCTCAACCTTACATTTATAATGAGATTCAGATTAGGTGCAATGGAATTAGTCTTTTGCAAATGTAGATTTGACATAAGGATGGCACATTTTATGTCACCCCATAGCAAAAACAACCGATGATACTACACTGCTTCATAACAACAGTGTATTTGAGTCAAATAGAAATGTAGTCAGGCAGCACATTATTTTTATGAAGCACATAATTTACAAATGCTCCAGATACAGATGGGTTAACTGAAGCGATTGTTGAAAACGCCCATGAAAAGAGCCTTGTTTAGGAACCGTAAGAGACTAAAGAGTTCTACTAGCAAACCAGAACATAAGAAAAAAATAGGGTTTGTCCCAATTTTTTCTCAACAGTGTGAGAGCATCATAGGTATGACCTTGTCAAGGCAGGAGTTGAGGGGGACCTGGAGCCATTTATGGTGCACTTTTCCCTGACCCATTGCCTATCAGCCGATGTCATGGTCAACCATCTTTGTTTATTCCTTCAGAGAATAGGATGACCGGCATGAATCAGAATCCCCAGAAATCTAGCATGTATCATGTATCCCAGAATGCAGTACAAAGGAATGGAAAACTGGTACTGTGAGTACCACAATACACTTGGGCCCCAATGACAACACCCAGCCTGGAGAAAGAGGAACTGATTCTTTACCCAAATGAGAATGGACTGAGAGTTCTCCTTTTGAAACTGAATTGAACAACAAACACCAACCCCACCAACTCCAGTCCTGATATAGGGGTCCTGTGGGACAGCAGCGGAAAAACTGGAACTGGTAAGAGATTACATAGGAACAGAGGGGAGCCAGGAATACTCCACAAACCCAGGTTTGAACAGAGACTTACCAAGGTCAGGGGAAATCACTGAGCAATCCCTCTAACAACATGGCTGGCAAGAGGAATGTAGAGACTGTAACAGGGGTGGAGCTAGAGGGCTTTTTGAAGACTTCAGGGGAAGTCCTGGCCCTCAAAGGCATAGCTCGGGTACGGATTGGACCAGTAGAGCTGATGATTCAGGAAACAATAGGAGCCAAGGGGAAGGCTCTAAAAAGCCAGCAGATTCAAATGAGAGTGACATTCTGCAGGTGAGGTCAGAAGAGTAGGAGGTGGACCAAGAGACCAGCAAGAATTATTTAGCTGGTGGCGGAGGAGTTGCAGGAGACTTTTCAAGTGTTTTAAGAGAATGATGGTAAAGTGAGAGTTTGATACCATTTGGATTGTATGTTAGTGAGCAAGAGACTGACTGAAGGAAGTTTTGGATGGAGAGTATAAAGGTGGGGAAAGCTGAGAGTAGATGTGAGAGAAGGTGTGTGTGTGTAGGTGTGTGTGTGTGTGAAGTAAGAGGCAGGAGTGTAGAGGAGAATAGAGGTTGGGGTAATATTGGGAGGATGGGTGTGCAGGAGGAAGAGATCTGAAGGGGTCTGGTGGTGGAGACAGGAGACAAGAAAGAGAGAGAGAGAGAAAAAGGAAGTAAAACATGGGGAAAGCATATGGGGAGGGGTGAGTGAGAGAGATAGAGAGAGAGGGGGAAAGAGAGAGAGAGAGAGAGAGGGAGAGAGAGAGAGAGAGAGCAAGAGAGAGAGAGAGAGAGAGAGAGAGGGAGAGAGAGAGAGGGGTAAGACCAGGAAATCGAGTAAACGGTAAGGGACAAGATCGTTGAAGGGTGGACAAAGGTAACGTGTGTGAGATAGTGGTAAAACCAGGGGATGAAGTGTAGAGAAAGGATGACATAGAGAGATAGATAGGACAGGGAGGAGGCTGGAGAAGAGAGAAGACAGGCAGATGAGGGGAAAGGCTCCAGTGCTTCCAGACTTCCTCACTAGGTCCCATAGGAAGTCTCTGATGGAGTCCGTTAGATAAGGCCAAAACATGTAGACCTCCATGGACCAAGTGACAGAATTAGACAGCAGGGCCACCCTGGTTGTAGTCAACCGCTCTTGGAACAAGCTGTCCTTGAATAGGGAGCCTGGGCATGCAAGGTAGAAGCCCCCTTCAAGGTTATATGAAAAGTACCTGGACTACCCCAGAATGGGAACCCCAAATAATGTGTGTACCTATTCTAAGAATAAAAGTTGAAACTGATTGGGTGCAAAGTTTACTTTACAGATTCCCAAACTCCGACACAGAAAATTGCGCAAGATCTCACAGTTCAATATTAAGAACATGACCACCGGGCTGTCAAATAACTCACACTTTCTTTGCACCTTGGAGGAGAAAGAAAGCCAAATGTATGCACTAGGTAAAGGGTCAGTGTGAATTATCAGCTCTGGTGGATACTGGATCCCAAGCCACGCAAAAGGCTTTGACCAACTACACTCAGGGTGGGGTTGGGCCACCAAATTCCCCTCACACCACTTCCCATACAACTACAACATTTCAACAGTGATATTTCCATCAAAGGGACTAATGATCTGGAAATAAAAATTGGACGGCATTGGCTAAAACATTGTAACTCCAGCAGGCACACTTTGTTTACTGAGGAACGATCTCTTGAGGAGGTTATAACCTCTGATCGCTTGTGTAAACAAGATCCTCTGGACTTAGACTAACCGCCCTATAAATATATAAGTATGTAAGCCTGAATGGTACCTGTCACATAATTGATCAATGTTCTGAGAATGTAGAGTTCCATTTCAAGAATAACCAAGCCCCAGACACCACTGTCATCTCTGTAGGAGAACAGACTGGTGACAGGAACCCTTCTCCATTCTTGAAAATTAACCTTCCTCCCAGTTTTAAGTGGCAATCCACACTGGAAGGGAATATCCTAAAATTTTACATCAGTCAAAAATCTGAAGGAACATCGACTCCTGGGAAACCAGACAAGGAAGAACTGGCTCAAAGTCTGATAGACATTCAGAAAAAGGGCAAGCAGTTTTATTCCCCATTTATTGAAATGAGGGGTAGGAGCCGGTACTTGCCAGAGTATGACTGAATAATGGATGGAGCTTCATCAGTGAAAAATTATTCAGGAAACTCCCAAAAGATCAGACTATTTCCACATTTAAACTGATTGACAAATGGGAAGAAGGTCTGGAAACCGCAAATTCCAAACATCCCCTGCCTAGAAGGTGTATGCTAAAAATGTCCACTGACGATAAAACCATAGAGCATAATTGTTGGATCGTGAGAGATGTCCTTTCTGCCTTTTATTTGGGAATTGACATTCGCAATCGGTTTGCAATCAATTTGGACCTAATTAATAATAAAGCCTGATCCTGACATGGGCTTTGACAACACTGAAAAAGCATTCCGGTCAGCTCTGTTGCTGAATTATGCCGTTGATATTCAAGTGGGAGAAGAGGTTACAATCCCAGGACAGGTGTGACAATTTACTCTTCCCCTCAAAATTAAGCGAGGACAGAATCTCAAACATCAGGACGCATATATAAATCTAAATTCCAATCTCCAACAGCAAGGTTTGTATTTAAATCCGACACCTCTAGTAGACCTAGAACACAACATCATTCAAATATTGGTGGATAACAGCGACCTTCAAAATATCACTATGGGTGCAGACACCTTTATTGGAATGTCGGTTGATGCCCAACATTATTCTATTGATCTAGGTGGAATCGTACCAAATTGTCACCATGTTACTATTTTGGTAAGGTAAGCGGGTGACAAGAAAAAGAAAAAAAAGAAAAGAAAAGAAAAGTACCCTGCAGTGTCAGCTCTAACTCACATTAGTGGGAGGAGCTGGCGCTTCAGGGATAGCAGGGTGTACGTGGCACACACAGAAGTATGCCTCCGTCAAGGTAAAGGGGAATGGGGGTTGGGAAGTAAAATGTGGGCTGGGGGATGCAGGTACAAAGCTCTATCTGATCACTGCGCTGCGCTGTATTTGGCATCGACATTTTTATCTGCGCAGTTACAGGCGGTGCATTGATCACATAGATTCATCTAGGTAATGATATCATGGGACCAATCCCAAATGACTGTTCAACCTCAGCAATGGTAGTCCTCCAGAAATTATTTTTACTTGGCATGGCGGGAATTTCATAGTGTACTCATCTCCGAGGGTGGAAGAGGTAACCTGTGACATTGGGAGGGAGGAGGTAGTGTTCAGAGTCAAGGACCACTACCTCGAATATCCTGTCCAGGTAACTACCATTAAAAGAGATCTCTCACCAAACTGAAGGATATTGCTGAAATTGTCAAGCCTGAGATGCTTCCAGGTTTCAAGCAGATGGTCGAAGACAGGATCAATCTTGCTGATTGAAACGAAACAAGTGATGGGTGGAAGGTTTTGAGTAATCTGAACCACTGGCATTGTTCTGGGCAACCTTCCACACCAACGTCTTTAGGCTTGTCTGTGTCATTGCAAAAGGGGTCCAGCCATAAGCAAATCATTCAGGTTCTGCCACCAATGGGAGCATCCCTGTCTGAACTAACAGGCCAGGCCCTCGACATGGAAACACAGGCAACCCCAGACAAGTTTTGGCTTTGCTGGGCCTCCTCAGTGAGGTGCAGCTTGGTTCCCTATGGCGCAGAGAGCAAGGGACCCACTTCTGGGAATACCCTCTCTCACATAGGGAGACAAACTGAAACCAAAAAAGTGATAGGTGGAAGATTTTGATTAATCTGAACCACTGGAATTGCTCTGGGCACCCTTCCACACCACCATTTTTTAACTCGTCTGCGCCATTGCAAAATGGGTCAGTCATATGCAAATCAGTCAGGTACTGCCACCAATGGGAGCAGCCATGCCTGAACTACCCAGACTCAGGTCCTGTGCCTGCTGAGCCTAGAGACTCAGGCTATTTCTCACTGATGAGGCACATCTAGGCTGAAACATGCTTGGGGATGCTTGTGGTCTCGTGCAGAGATGTGACCAGGCAGTTTGGGCTGGACTGCCCCTTTGGGGTGGGTCCAATCCTGATTTGCATACAGTCTTTCTGCTTTTGTAATGGCTTGACAGGCAAAGAAAGATGGTCTGGAATGTTGCCCAGAGCAATGGCAGAGGTTAGGATTAATTCCAAACCTTCTAGCCATCACATCTTTTGTTTTGCCTAAGTCACCCCGAGTGTGACGGGTTTGCCCAATGTTTGTCCCATGCCTGCTGAGCCTAGAGACCCAGGCCACACCTCACTGATGAGGCCCAACTAGGCTGAAACATGTTTGGGGATGTGTGTTGTCTCGTGCAGAGGGGATGTGACTGGGCAGTTCGGGCTGGACTGCCCCTCTTGGGATGGGACCAAGGCTGATTTGCATACAGTCATTCCCCTTTTGTAATGGCTTGGCAGGCAAAGGATGATTCTCTGGAGGGTTGCCCAGAGCCATGCCAGAGGTTAGGATTAATTCCAAACATTGCAGCCATTACCTCTTTCATGTTGCGTCAATCTTGCTAATGCCTGTGAGATCGAGGAACAAAATCAAAAGCTAAAACAGATCTTCTTTGAATTCCAAGACATCTTTTCAGTGGACTCATATGACTGTGGACGCACATTCATGCATTCAACCACCATGCCATGGACCCCGAGATGGCTTCAGTATTTGTGAAACAGTACTGGTTACCTCTCACGTCCATGAAATTACTCACAGAGATTATTAAGAATTTAGAATCTCGTGGGATAATTTGTCGATTCACAGTAGCTTCAACAACCCGGTACTGGGGATACTCAAACCAAATGGCCAATGGAGACTCTATATGCAGACCTGAGGTAGTTGAACAATTGACTCCACATGTCCCTACATCGATCAGGGACTAGTCCAGATCCAATGGTCAAAGGCGTCCATGGCCATTTGCCTGACCAACGGTTATTGGACAGTACCCGTGAGTAGGGAAGACCAGTACAAGCTTGCCTTTACCTCCGGAGGGCAGCAGTACACGTGGATCCGAACCACCTCTGGATACACAAACTCTGGCAATGAGTGCAACATCTTCCTACATAAGGCCATGCCTGATTTGGGCGAAAGGGGAAACCTGGCCTTTGTGGATGATGTTCTGATCAAGAGCTCATCTATGGAGGAACACATAGCAGAAATCTGCGATGTTCTAAACCAGTTGCAGAAAGCCAGAGCAAAACTGTCTTTTCAGAAGGTACAGTGGTGTAAAACCAGAGTGAACTTCTTAGGGAATGAAATCACCTCTGAGGGTCTTAATCCCCAGCCAAAGAAGGTGGTAACCTTATTGAAATCAAAAGACACTACTACTTTGGGAGCATTACGAAGCCTTCTTGGATTCACTAATTATATTTGGAAGTGCAGAGGTCACTCAACACTTGGTCCATTTATTAAAGGCCAGAGTCAAGTGGGAGTGGCAGTTAAACAACTGAAAAGAAGCCTATCCCAGGCTCTGTGTTTGGCTTACCCCATAAAGAACAAGGAGTTCTTCTTGGAGACAGGGTTCTCATATACTTGCCTAACAGCGTCAAAGCACAACAAGGTCAACAAAGTCATTGCATACACCAGCAAGACTTTTTCCTGTGTGGAGGAAAATTTCAATGACTGTGAGAAGGCACTTCTGGCAATGGTGTGGACGTTGAAAAATGACCGCCCATTCATACAGGGGGAGCACATCATTGTTGAGACTCCTCATCAACCCTTGTAATATCTGCAAAGTGACAGAATCTGGGCGTGAAATGTTAGTAATTCCAGAATTACTTCCTGGATTCTGTCAATGCAAGGCTTTCCTGTGAAGGTCAGATATGGCCAAAACAATTAGAGTCCCATAGCGCAAGGGTTGGCGGACTTGCATGATTGTGCTCAAGAAAACTGTCTTGAGGACAAAAGTCTGATGACCAACAACAACCTGGAGGCATACTTAACTTCCCCACACACGGTATATGGAAAAGACATCCGTCAGGAGATACCCATAGTTTATGTGGATGGGTGCTCCCACCATGTTTATAACAACGGAGAAAGGGAACTGGTGGCTGGCATTGGAATGCCTGTGTGAAAGATACCCTGGAAACCTCTGCTGGTTATAAAATAGGACCCTGAAGAAGTCAGGTTGCACAGTTGATGGCCGTTAATCAAGCCATCCTCACTGCAGTGCACCACCAACTCAATGAGCTAGTCATAATCACTGACTCTGATTATGGCAAGAATGGGTACGTGGAGCACTTGATTAACTGGAAGAATAGAGGCATGCTTTGTGCCAATAACAAACCCCTAAAGCATGGCAAACTGATCCAGTCAATTGACAATCTAGTGACCTCCTACGTGATGACCATCTATTGGAAGAAAATAAGGGATCATTCCAAAATAGAGTGGCCAGATAAGACTGGGAATGACCTGGCTGACCAGCTGTATGAAACTGGAGCTCTGCAAGGGGATTTCATAGAAACAGAATCCATGCTGTGTGAAATCCAAGTTGCAGCTGTCGCCAGGTCACAAAACTGTGTGAATAGAGAATTCTCGAGTGCCCAGTGGAGTAAAGATACCCCAGATGCAGATTTGATCACTGCACAGAAAGAGGACCTGATCATTGGGAAATGTTATCAACACATTGATAACATCACACACACATCACACACATTGAAGACCCCCTGAGCTTTCCTTTAACAGAGTCGGATAATGCCGGTAAAGAGGATCTCTGGGTGTTGATGACGTTTTTCAACATGTTTTGGATCCAAGATGATTTGCTGTTAAGGAGAGCCCTATCTAGCTGTGACCAGTGGGTAGTACCGACCTCATTCCGAAGCCTAATGTTGAATTACGCCCATGATGTGACCACTGTCAGTCATAAAGGGCCTCATGCAACATTAAGAATCTTTGCAGAGGTTGCCTACTGGCCACACTTGGGCCAGGACCTCAACACATTCCTAATTGGGTGTCTAGTGTGTGCTTAATTTCAATCCAGTCCACTCACACACAGAGCTCCCCTACAAAAAAGAGGAATGGTGCAGCCTTGGTCAGATTTGCAAGTCAATTTTATCGGGCCATTGATTCACTTCTCTAGAAGAAACAAGCACATGTTGACTGTGACATGCTAGTTCACAAAGTGGGTAGAATGCTTTCCAGCCCTGCATTGTAAGGCAGAAACAGCTGCGGCACTAATGATCAACCACATCTTGTCTCGTGTCAGCCTCACGCAAAGGATTGAGTCGGACCGAGGAAGCCATTTAACCATTGAGGTGATGGCGAAGATGTGGGAGATTCTAGGGGTAAAAAGAAAACTCCACATTGCCTACCAGCCGGCCTCAACCAGGAGCATAGAGAGATACAACAAAACAATTGTGAGTATCTTAAAGACGTTTGTGGTAGACTCTCGACCCAATTGGGACATATGATTATCACTTGTCCTGATAGCTGTTAGATCTACACCATCTTCTGCAACAAAAATGTTTCCATTTGAGCTCATGACCGGATGAAAAATGATGTTACCACATCATCTGAACTCAGAAGAAGACACTGATAAATGTGACCACTACTCATGAGTACACTGAACATTTAAGGAAGCACCTCCAGCATGTTTTTGCGTATGCTCAGCGCAATTTAGAAAAGTCAGCTGAAGGAATGAAAACATATTATTATCTAAAGACCACCAACAAAGAGTATGAAGTAGGTCATAAGGTTTACCTGTGCAATTTTCAAAGGAATCAGGAAAAAGGAGCGGATATTTCTTCCATCTTGGTGTGGTGCTTTTGAAATTGTAGATAAAATATCACCTGTTGCCTACAAGATCTGCATCCCAAGAGGAGAACAGACAGAATAAAAATGGGTCCCTATCAATCAGTTGAAAAGCTGCCATCCGAGACCCGCTTTACGACTGATTGAGGAGCCAAATTAAAGTCGAGCAGAGGAACCAACTGAAAATGAAAAGGAAGGATGAAACATCAGATGGAAACTAAAACAAACATATATAACAGTGAGTAATTTACTTGGTACTCTTTGTAAAAAGAAAGAAAATAAATAATGTCTTTTTATACTTGTAGGCTGTTGTTGTTGCTGTCAATTCTATATAAATCACCCGGGGAAATATGTGTGTAAAAATTACTGAACCTTTTTCTTTCTATTATTAGAGAAGTAACCTCCTTAACTTCCAGCCTGGAGGATACAAGTGGAACTTAGTGAGAACCCCATGGACCACAGAAAGAAGGAAGGAAAGGGGGTGCTGTGCTACACACCCCTGCCATCGACCCAAATATAGAAGAGGAGGCTGGAGTGCCCACTCGCTAATGAAAGATGAAAGGGGGTTCCGTCCCACACCATCCAACCCAAAGACGGAAGGGGAGACTCAAGTGCCCTCTCCCTAATGAAGGAAATGGAGCCGGATGGGCTACAACAGAAAAAGGAATATTAAAAAACTGAAAAAAGGGTGCCTAATGAAACCTCCTCTGCCCTGCTCTTCCCCACCAAAGAGTCATGGAAGATCAGGACGGGGGACATGTGGGGTGCATTCAAAGCCCCCAAACTGAAGGTCCCTTTCACAAGAAAAGCAGGATTTTTCAACACTAACACAAAAACTACTTTGCATGTGTGGCTGCAAGTGAAAACTGAAGGGCCTTGAGGAAAAGTCCTGCCTGTCACTGCCAAAGAAGAAGCAGCATTTTAATCCACATGGAAGAAAAAATTCAAAGGTCCCTTTCAGATGAAAAACAGGATTTTTAAACTCTGACACAAAAACAACTTTGCATGTGTTTTTGCAGTTTAAATTTGAAAAGCGTATCCCTGCTAACATAAAAATGTCAGGAAAAAAGACATGGTGTGGGCTCACAAAAAGTAGTGTATATTTTGTTTTGCATACAAAATACCAGAAGACATTTGAAAATCCCACTTGGTTTCCATGAAAACGTTTCTGTAGGCCTGAGGCAAACACTTTTGAGGCTGTGGGACATATGTCACAAAGCGCTCCCCCACTGGAAGGCTGGTTTTTACAAACCCCCACCAGTTTACAACTGCAATAACATGTGCCCTCTGAAAGGTGTAGAAACCAAGTGTCCTTTAGACTTGCTGTCTCTGCAGGATCATTTGCCTTGGCTGATGCATGATCAGAATGTAGACAGTAGGTGGGAAAATGGGTATTACAAGTAAGGGAGGCTGAAACTCCAACTTCAAAGAGATTTATATTGAAAAACTCCCAGGCTGGCCCATAAAGACAAACGGCTGAATGAAGCAGCTCTCCCATTTGCTGAACATACAGATTTAGAATTAATTTAAAAGGACTATTATAACTTAGGCCTTTTTCCCAGTAACCATATGTCAGAATTATTTTATTTATGTGTCATATTTGATGTAATTTCCAGGTGATTTGAGGGATATAAAATTCATCCTCCTGCAAATCAAGGAACTGTAATGACAATCCAAAATGGGTTTCTGGCTGAGCTGAACATTTTCCAAATGTGAGAGTTGGTGAACGGGTGGAAGGTAAAATTAGGAATATGGGTAATAGATTGCATATTTATAACTATTATTTTTTTTGGGAAAATGGCAGAAAATGCCACAAGGATGTGCAAAATGGTGCAGACCTGGTTGTGATCTTATTTGATTCCCCATGATTAGCTGAATCAGGAAATATATATATATATATATATATATATATATATATATATATATATATTATGGCAGTTGCGAGTAAAATTGTGAAGTTTTGCCACATAACTAGATTTTTGCATATGGGAACTGCCAAATGTTTGCTCCAAACCCCTACACCAATCCTTACAGGGAGGCTGGATTTGGGAGGAGACAGAAGGGTAACTGTCCAATTCGCGTTGTGAGAACTCTTGCAGGGCACTCCCCAAGAATGTAAACTTGATTGTGTCATGGCTGCTATATAAATGCAAATGCACTATGAGGAAGGAACAGAGCTGTTGAAATGTACCATCAAGAGAGCTGCTGAAACTTACCATCTGGCAGCTGCAAGGAAACACCAGAGGAGATTGCTGAAAGTGCACCTGAGTCAAGCTGTCTATTTCTAGGAAGGCTGACTGAATCCTATGGTGGTGAGCGGGAGGCCATCCTTGAGAGTGGAATGATCAGACCGCTTCCCTATCTTTCCAGAGTGTCCTGAAATGCAGCTGGATTTCCTTAACTTTAAACAGAGGCTTTATATGTCAGTAGAACTGAGCCCTGGGAAACCAAAAGTTGGGGGAGTCTGCTTTCCTAAAATCTTTTCCCTTTATAGTGGGCGGGGGGCAAAACTCTGTAGAGTCTTAGCGTGTTTAACTAATAAGATTAATTTAATTAATTTCCCATTTGGTGGAACAATACGGGGTGATTGTTTTCAAAATTTGAAATGAACAAAGCTCACTTCCTAGAGTGCGCTGAAAAACTATAGCCTATAATTTAATTGGGCAATGTTTTTTGTCCTGTTGACACTGACTACTTTAAGGAAGAAGGGTGTCTTTGTTCTTAAATAAGTCAAGTCTTTTTGTCCAACTTTCCCCTAACACAGGCCTTTAAGTGGCAGGGGGCTGAAATTCCTAAATTCTCAAATAATATTGATGTTTACCATCCAGCTTCCCCAACACAGGCCTTTCAGTGGAGGGGGTGTAAAATCCAAAATTCCCAAATCATTCCAACTTTTTTGTCAGACTTTCCCAACCCAGACCATAGTAGGGGTGGGGTCTGAAAAACAAACTGCTAAATCACCCTGTTTTTATGTTAAAGCGAAAGTTTGGGTGAAATAATATTTTCCATATGCATTTGCACAGATTAAAAAAATAAATAAACTGCTAGCCTTTTCAGCGTGCAGAAAAATCGAAATTGCACAGCACTACATCTATAAATGTGTTCAATGAGCCGAACTATTTATTTCTTGAAGTGACATTTGTAGAAAGTAAAGAATTGTGATTTGTGTTCTTTTCAAGTAACCTTTGTAATTTATTTATGTTGAGAGAAATGTATTGTGTTGTCAGACGGATAAAGTGGGGTTTGACATTTCAGTGTGAGTTTCGTAACATCTAATCCAAACAAACCTAAATATATTTCCTGTACACAGGCCTGGCCTGGTTCTTGGCTCGTTGGTAGCTCAGATGGAGGGATCTAAGGGGTATTGAATGAATTGGAGGTAGGGCTGAATAAAAGAATCCATTAAACAGTTTGCTGCGTGACACCTTGAGTGGGGAGGGAAGGAATTCCCCATTTTGAGGGTGGCCTCTCAAAACATTACTGCATGGACAAGGGGGTGAAGTTTGTAAACTTGCTTATAACCTTCATCATTATCTACATTTTGCAAAGAGTCTTTCAGGCCGATTCATGGAATGAATGTGCGCTGAAAAAACGGCGCACGCGTGCGAAAACGCAGTGAAATAGCGAAAATCGCAGTGCTAGTGCGATTATCGCATAGAAAACAGCGCACATCTATTCATGGAAGTCCGTGCACGTGCAAAATGTGGGATGTGCGCTGAAAAAGTGCACGGCGCACGCTGGCGCACGCTGGCACACGCTGGCGCACAGGTCATCGAACGCTGTGCGATAAGGCCACAGCGAATTCGCACATAGCGTGGCGCACATAACAAAAGTAGGCGTAACACGGGGTGTTACACGCAGAATGGGGAACAACTCGTGAAAATGTGGGCGTCACGGGGGAAGTACAGGAGGCAAGTGCACGGAACGCCCACACGCTCGCCTACAACACGTATTCATGGAATGGAATAGGGAAAAACAGCGCACGGCCAAAGACGCGCACAGGCCCATACATGTCTGCCACACGAAAGCAGGCGGTAGCATCCCTGCACAGGAAAAAATGTGCGCCACGCGATTGTGCTGGGTGCGTGTATTTCAGGGGTGCGCGAGAAGTTCCACACGCGATCGGGCCTAGGGGAGCGTGTGCATGTATTTCAGAGGTGCGCGAGAAGTTCCACATACGATCGGGCCTGTGGGAGCGTGTGCATGTATTCCAGGGGTGCGCGCAAAGTTTCACACGCGAATGGCCTGGGTGCGTGTATTTCAGGGGTGCGCGAGAAGTTCCACATGCGATTGGCCTGGGCACGTGTATTTCAGAGGTGCGCGAGAAGTTTCACACGCGATTGGCCTGGGCGCGTGTATTTCAGGGGTGCGCGAGAAGTTTCACACGTGATCGGGCCTGGGGGAGCGTGTGCGTGTATTTCAGGGGTGCGCGAGAAGTTCCACACGCGATCGGGCCTGGGGGAGCGTGTGCGTGTATATCAGGGATGCGCCAGAAGTTCCACACGCGATTGGCCTGGGCGCGTGTATTTCCGAGATGCGCGAGAAGTTTCACACGCGATTGGCCTGGGGGAGCGTGTGCGTGTATTTCAGAGGTGCGCGAGAAGTTCCACACGCGATCGGGCCTGGGGCAGCGTGTGCGTGTATTTCAGGGGTGCGCGAGAAGTTCCACACGCGATTGGCCTGAGCGCGTGTATTACAGAGGTGTCCGAGAAGTTTCACGCGTGATTGGCCTGGGCGCATGTATTTCAGAGGTGCGCGAGAAGTTTCACACGCGATTGGCCTGAGCGCGTGTATTTCAGAGGTGCGCAAGAAGTTTCACACGCGATCGGGCCTGGGGGAGCGTGTGCGTGTATTTCAGGGCTGCGCGAGAAGTTCCACACGCGATCAGTCCTGGGGGAGCGTGTGCGTGTATTTCAGGGGTGCGCGAGAAGTTCCACACGCGATTGGCCTGGACGCGTGTATTTCAGAGGTGCACGAGAAGTTTCACACACGATTGGCCTGGGGGAGCGTGTGCGTGTATTTCAGGGGTGCGCGAGAAGTTCCACACGCGATCGGGCCTGGGGGAGCGTGTGAGTGTATTTCAGGGGTGCGCGAGAAGTTCCACAAGCGATTGGCCTGGGCGCGTGTATTCCAGAGGTGCACGAGAAGTTTCACACGCGATTGGCCTGGGCGCGTGTATTTCAGAGGTGCGCGAGAAGTTTCACACGCGATCGGGCCTGGGGGAGCGTGTGCGTGTATTTCAGGGGTTCGCAAGAAGTTCCACACGCGATTGGCCTGTGTACGCGATTCCATTGGACCAAAGGCCCTGACAGCGCAGGCGCGTCTGTGTCGTGACACGCGCGGCGTTTCCCTGTACCCGGGGGAATGTTACAAGACCAAAAATTGCACGTCCGAGTGTCAGCCCACGTAATTGGAGGATAGGGCCTCAGTGCGTATACGCGGAAGTGACGTTAGACGTGTGGTGCGGTTTAAAAGGTACGTGTTGTACGTCATTTCCTTGTACGTGCTTCTCGTGGAGAGTGAGTGGGTGAAATCTGTACTTCTTGTCGGTTCACACGCGATTTACTTCACAGCGTTTCTAGTTCGTACTCCCTGTTACCTCTGTCAGTATTTTTCTGATTTTCTGTTCGACCTGTTTCCTCAAACAGCGTTGACTTCTCCTTTTGTCCTGTCTCCTCAGACAGTGTACAAATCTTCTTTTGGCGGGGGTGTTGCCAACGCGTATTTATCACACTCTTTTCCCAGGCAGACGGTGAGTCGCGCACATATTTACCAACTGTGCTAGCCCCGTGTGTAGCGTACCCCTTCAACGGTCATTGTAGGCTGCGTGTGACATGCATACGTTCATTTTTGTGTTTCTGGGTGCCACAGCGTAGTGCGTGTTCCTTTTCCCATGCACGTGATCTACGAGGGGTCGCGTACACGTCATTTTCTGTTTTAGGGGTGCCTGTGCGTTGCGTGACCCGTCATCTTTCCCCAGGGTTTCTATACAGCCTTGCTAGAGCACTTGGGTACGAATTCCATCTAGTACCCTACCCCTTTGACCCCCAATTGCCCAGGACAATTGTCTACTGCAACTCCCATACGCACAACTCCATCAGTGCCATGGCTGGGAGGCGAGCAAGCAGTAAGGGTGGCAAAGGTGGCCGAGCCTCAAGAGGTGGGCGTGGTGGGCGCGGTAGGGGACATGGCCAGGATTTGCAGACTACCCCTAGCCCCCCATGTGTGCAGGACCAGTCAGGGACACACATCCCCCCCCATGGTTGAGGGAAATGTGGCTGACACCATCCCTGCTCAGCCCTTGTTGGACCGGCCCGTTGTGGCACCTGACCTAGCACAGGGTGACTCCCAGGCTGACTTCCAGGTCGCCAAGTCTAGGCCACAGGAGGCGGCGCAAGCCAGTGTCACCAGGCCACGTGGTACAGGGGCAGCCATGTCATCTGCTGCCCCGAGTAGGCGGGGTGGGGAGGCCGCAGGGGCAGCTGCAGCTCCGTCCACCCCAGCTCTGACTCTCCCAGCCAGGACAGTGTTGGTCCCGGTACATCAGACTGAGGTTCCCCCTGCCATCATCACACTTCAGCTAATGCCTGCAGAAAGTCATGTGGTCAGTGTGCCATCGCACACTACTACTACACAGTCCACCGGTGCTCCTGCCTCTAGTGTCCAGAGCGGCATAGGGCACTCCGGATCCCCACCACCCACAAAAAGAAAGAGGAAGAGTGCTCGTCCAGTACAGGCTGATGACCCTGACACGGCTACACGGTCCGGCACGCCAAGGAAGCCTAGCTTCAATGATGCCGAACTGGATGCACTTGTGCAATATGTGTCCGAACATGACGCCGAAATGTTGGTCACTTCAGGGTGTAGGATCACACCTGCTCGACGTCAGGCACACTGGCAGTCCATCGTGGACAGCATAAGTGCCCTTGGGTTTGTGAGGCGCACAGCTGTTGAGTGCTACAAGCGCTGGAACGACCTTAAGCGCAGGGCAAAGAAAAAGCTGGCCTCAAGTCATGCCGCAACTCTGGTGACTGGAGGTGGGTCTCCACAAGAGGACATTGAACTCACTCTACATGAGCATGTTGCTGGGACCTACGTCACAGAGGAGCAGATCCAAGGTGTGGGAGAACTGCCAGATTACGAGGCATTGTCCGGTGAGTGCACATGCATGTGTGTGTGATCATGTGTATGTTGTTTGTGGGAGGGGTTCTGGTTGAGTGCCAGGTCAGGGTGTGTGTGCCTGAGTGTTTTGGGTCACCCATGTGCTTCATCCAATGCATTCGGTGCCCCAGGATTTGGGTATTACAGTATCCCTTCTGCCCACAGTAGGCATTTTGCACTACATTGCGCCAGTTGCCCTTGAAGTGGCATCTTGCAACAACATTGTTCCATATTTAGCTGTGTTCATTCAGGCTGATTGTTGAAATTCACCCGGTTCTACTGCGCATCACTCTGCCCTATTGTCACATATATGACATGCCTATGGTACATGCCATCTGTGTGATGGCATGTGTCATGTATGTGTATTGGACATGCCACTCCCAGGCCAATGTGTGATGGCACTGCTAGCCAGCATGCAGCTAATGTGTTGCTCTTCCATCTTGGTGTCATCAGTGTCTGACATTTTCCTCCCCTTCCAACTCATGGACAGTGCATGCATGGGAGGGTTATAGTCATGTGGGACATGTGTAAATCAAGTACTGGTACTGTAGCTTGTCTGGCCTAATTGCGTGCCATGGTGCTAATGCCTGTTTCCATTTTTTGTCTTTCATGTTTTTGCAGAGGATGACGCACTTGATGCTGTTGAGGGTGAGGAGATGGTGCAGGCCCAGGAGGGATCTGAAGCACGACCAGGCACCAGTGGGGGATGTGGTTTGGTGGTGGGGGAGAACCCTCTCTTGCTGCAGGCCATACTGTCCAGGGGTGTCCCGGGCTGCACCTCCCCAGAACTCTTTTCAGGTGTTGATTCAGATGAGACCTATGTGGATTTGCAGGTATGTGTTCATGGAAGGGATACTGTTCTGTCCGACCCACCTGCACCAGGGGTAGAGCCCACTATGGGGATGTCAGTGTTGGTAGGTGCACCTGTGGTGGTTACGGATGCAGGGCCACACTCTGCAACATCTGATCCTGTTCCTGGGCCAGCAGGTCAGAGGGGAAATGCAGTCCTGCAGCCTCAGGCAGTGCCGACACAGCAAGACGCAGTTCGCCTTGCCCCAGACAGGTGTGGTGCCTGCCAACGCGGTGGCCGTCCGCCACCGGGCAATACCGCATGGGAGCAATCCATATACGGTATGGCCAACCAACAGGCAGCATCATCAGAAATGATTGCTCAAGCCATGGAGAGGGTGGCCACTTCCATTGTCCCCCCAGAAAGGCAGATGGAGCTACTACAGCAGGCAACAGACTCCATTTGCCAATCAGTCAGGGAGGACATGTTGGCGTCCAACAGGGACAGACAGGTGGCCCTGGACAATCTGAGGGAATCAATTTCTCTAGATGCCCAGGGACAGAGGGAAGCCCTGAGGGGAGAGGTCCGGCACCTCAGGCAGACTCTTGTGGACCTTGAGGCTTCCACTGTCACCAGGACGGAACAGCTGCTGGAGCGCATCACCCCTACGCTCTCAGCAGAGATGCAGGCAACTCGGGCGGAGGTCCGGGCAACACGTCGGGTGTTGCATGGGGATCTCCGCACCATATCCCTCCAGAACGAGGCCTTCCACACCCGCATGCTTGCTGCCATGGAGGACCAAACTAGGGCTTTGCGTGGGTTGCCTCCCATAGCACCACCACCTCCTGTGGCAGCAGCAGCAGAGGTTGAGGAGAGCGAATCCAGCAGTGAATCTCCCACGATTTAGTAGCCGTGCAGGCCATGAGCCCATGGAGGTGTTTTTTTTTTCCCAACATTCACACAGGTGGCTGTTGGTGGGCACCCTGTCCTCGGATCTCCTGGGTGGCCTCCCCCACCCCCCTGGCCCACACATGGCCATTTTTGATTTTTGATTTTTTGTTGCAGTGTGTTGCCTTGTGTGGCTCCCGTGGGCATCCACTGTATTCCGGCTGGGCACATGCAGGCTTGTCCTGAGTTTGGGTTAGATGCTTGGGTTCGTGAGACACACACCCCTCCTGCTTCCCATTTCCACGGGCTTGCAAAAGGTGTGCCCAAGTGACAGTGACTTACACAGTGACGTTGGACTCCCACGACATGTGTGGGCAGTCTGTAGTCAATGCTGTGTATACATTCCTAGTGCATATTGTTGTTGTATTGTGCACTGCATGGTGTATTGATGTGTGCTTGTGCATCCATGTCTCCCTCCTAATTTGCAGGTTCATTCCTCATGTCTTCACAAGGCCGTCCACTTTGGAGATGGAGCTCATGTTGTGAGCAGTGGACTTCCAGATGTGCGTGGCAACAACACTGTACAGTTGGAGGTGGTGGATGTGCTGGCATTCTCATGTTGTAAGACTACGTATCCTTTACCTTAGTACTGTCATGTTTATGCTATGTCGATTGTATTGTGGTAAGTATTTGGTCATGTGTGTTGTTATTTCTACATTTATGTGGGCATATTGTGTGTGGCCAGTTTCCATTAGGGACACTGTACTTTGTGACACATGTCATGTTTGGGGGATGACTTTGTTTGCTCTCACATGGCATGTCATGCCATGGTGTGTTGGGTGGCGGTGCTGGGGAGGGGTTGGGTGACATGGCACTGTTGTCATGGGGGTAATGATTTTAGCAGCATAGAAGTGTGTCTTTTGAACACAGCATTGGTGGTGTTTGTGTAGGTAGGGAAGCACACAATGGAACACTTCCAGATGTACAATCTCAGGCTGGTATGGTTGTGACAGTTGACTGTCCATTGACACATCATAATTGTCAGTTGCAATCATCATTGATTGTCAGCTGGTATGTGCCAGGGCTGTGTGCACTCCACAGGGGTGTGATTTTATGTGAAGTAATTAGCCACGAGCTGCGTACGGGCTGCCTCACCCCGTGCCCTTTCCCCTCCCATGCGCAGTGGGCATGCATGTGGTTGGGGATGTGGGGGCACCACCATGTCCACGGCCAGGCCCCGGCATGTTGCAACGTTGTGCAGGACACATGCTGCCACTATGATCCTGCACACTACTGGGGGAGGGTATAACAGCTGCCTGCCAGAACGGTCAAGGGAGCGGAAGCGTGACTTGAGCACTCCGAATGTGCGCTCCACGATGCCCCGGGTTGCAATGTGGGCTGTGTTGTATCTTACCTGGGGTGGCGTGGTGGGGTTCCGAATTGGCGTCATTATGTGGGTGCTGAGAGGGTAGGCACTGTCCCCTGGGGAGGTGGTGATGGGTATCATTAGTGGGGTTGTGACATTACTCAGTATCTGACATGCATGCATGCGCAGTGGCATTTATACTCACCGAGCAGCCATGTATCGCCATGCCGCCCAGCTTCTATGTCCCGGTTTAGGGTAGACATTCTGTAGATGAAACTGTCGTGGGTGGAGCCTGGATAGTTGGCGTATACTGAGGTGATGATTCCCTTGGCATCACATACTACCTGGACGTTGATGGAATGCCAGTGCTTGCGGTTTCGATAGATGTGCTCAGTTGCCCTGGGGGGACGTAGAGCCACATGGGTGCAATCAATGGCACCTAGCACTTTGGGGAATTGTGCCACCCAGTAGAAATCCCGGGCGACAGCCTGCCTTTCTGCAGGTGTTCTGGGCAGGTATATGTTCCTGCGGACTGATGGGCGTGCAGTGATGATGGCCAAGACCTGGTGTAGGCAGCGTGACTGCGTGGCCTGTGACATCCCCCCACTATGGCACTTGTCCGCTGAAATGATCCAGTGGCCAAGAAGTGCAGTACATTGAGGACCTTCTCCAGGGGGCTGAGTGCTTGGGAGCACAGAGTGGTTGATGTGAGGTCATCCTCCCACTCACTGACCAGGTCGAGTATTATGTGAGGTGGAAACCTGTACCTCCCATACACATGGTCATCAGGCATCCCAAAAAGGCTGGTTCTGGGTGTAAAAATTCTGGCCCTGACTATCCTCCTCCTCCTCCTGCGGTATCCCACGGCCACTGTTGCTAGGAACGGTATGTTCATCCTGGCGTCTGAGCTTGTTTGTTGTTTGCGTGCACTTTTATGCTGTGCGGGTGGACGTACGCCTACTTCCTGCTGGCGTACGTGTTTCCGGATTGGCCACGTTCGATTCCATGAAAACGTGTTGTAGGCGAGCGTGCAAAACTTCCCGCGCACATCTGGAATACACGTACCCAGCCCAATCGCGTGTGAAACTTCCCGCGCACCCCTGAAATACCCGCACCCAGCCCAATCGCGTGTTAAATTTCCTGCGCACCCCTGAAATACACGTACCCAGCCCAATCGCGTGTGAAACTTCTCGCGCACCCCTGAAATACCCACACCCAGCCCAATCGCGTGTTAAACTTCCCGCGCATCCCTGAAATACACGTACCCAGCCCAATCGCGTGTGAAACTTCTCGCGCACCCCTGAAATACACGTACCCAGCCCAATCGCGTGTAAAACTTCCCGTGCACCCCCGAAATACACGTACCCAGCCCAATCGCGTGTGAAACTTCTTGCGCACCCCTGAAATACACGTACCCAGCCCAATCACGTGTAAAACTTCCCGTGCACCCCTGAAATACACGTACCCAGCCAAATCACGTGTGAAACTTCTCACACACCCCTGAAAAACATGCACACGCTCCACCAGGCCCGATCGCGTGTGGAACTTCTCGCGCACCCCTGAAATACACGTACCCTGCCCAATCGCGTGTGAAACTTCTTGCGCACCCCTGTAATACACGTACCTTGCCCAATCGCGTGTAAAACATCTCGCGCACCCCTGAAATACCCGCACCCAGCCCAATCGCGTGTAAAACTTCCTGCGCACCCCTGAAATACACGTACCCAGCCCAATCGCGTGTGGAACTTCTCACGCTCCCCTGGAATACACGCACACGCTCCCCCAGGCCCGATCGCGTGTGAGACTTCTCGCGAACCCCTGGAATACACGTACCCAGCCCATTTGCGTGTGGAACTTCTCACGCATCCCTGAATTACACGCACACGCTCCCCCAGGCCCGATCGCGTGTGAAACTTCTCACGCACGCGTGTTCCCGAAACCCGTAATACACGTTCCCCGCTTTGCGTTTGCTGTTTGCCAGTCCGGTGAACTGGTCCAGGGTTGGCGCAGCCCTTGGCGATGGTTTTGCGATCTTGATGGCTTTTCCTTGCGCGAAGGCATTCTTGGGGGCGTAACTGGCGCTGCTGCAGACTCGCTGCGCCACTCTGCGCCACGTCTGCTTTTGGAGGCGAGAATCCATGAATACGCTGTGCGCGGAAATTGATTTTATCGCACGCGGCTGGCGCAGACATTCGCACGGGCACGCTGTGCGCCAGCCGCGTGTAACACTTTTGTGAGGAATTACATGAATCGGCCTGTAAATAGCTGCAAGTTAATACAGCAGCAGAGATTTGAGATCATAGTATGAGCAACTTATAAATTAGAAGAATAGAGGAGGAACTTCAATTCCATTTCATCCATATGATAGAATAAAATGTATTGCACCTCCCATTATAAAAATACAGAGGCTGACATCATGCGATGTGTATAATGCGCTCAAATAAGGAGAGATTGGAGAGATCTTTATTTCAAGAAAGGGGCATAGCAGAAATACACATTTACAGAGAAGATGGAGATGGTGATGAATATGAATCTGTTTTTTATTTAATTGGTTATTATATTTAGAACAAAAGATATATTCAAGAATAAGTCAAAGAAAATAATGAAAAGGGAAATGTGGCTCTATGGAAGACAAATTAATGTCTAATTAGAGTAAGAGTTTTGAATTGATCAGTTTACCACTGATGCAGTTTGTGGATTTAGTAGATCAGGAGTCTGCGACCTTTGGATCTCAATATGTTTTGGACTACAGCTGCCACCAGCTCAAGCCAGCAAAGTCAGTGGTGAGGGTTCATTGGAGCCGTAGTCCAAAACATCTGGAGAGTTGAAGTTTGCGGACCCTTAAAGTGGTGGACTTGATACAACGAAAAATAAAAACATGTTTTGCTTGGGTATATCATCTTATACAATTGAGCATTAGTGTGTTGTCTTGCCTTAATATATTTTGTTTGGGATCAATTATGCAAATAAAGTGTATTTGTTGTATAAAAGCAGCGTGTATATTTGTTATTACAATTATGAAAAACAAATGCGCAGTGTTGTTATATGTATGTAAGTCATTGACAAACATTACAAAAAATGTGATGTTCTAATATAGTATGTGAACAACTAATGGCTATACTTATAAAAGAGGGGGAATGGAACACGCCTGTCTAAAACTGGCATGAAGACGCAGACAAAGGTGCGTGCACGTTAATAATTGGACACTGAAAGTGGTGGGTCGAGAAAGCATCGAATAACTTTGACATTATAATTTTTTATATGTGCGTGACTGTTAAGATGCTGCAGGTCAACATGGAATAACTTAGATGTGTTGTGTGCTCATTTACTCTAATGCAGAGGTTAATGTGGGTTTGTCCTTTTATGTTTACATGTCGATGGAAGTTGAATGGAGTGTTGCCTATCTAGAAGAGGTTTTGTGCCACTTACATGTATTTTCCCATAAATGTAAGGGAGTTATATACATACATATACGTAAGTATTTCCTGTCGTGATGGAGGTGTGACGATTGCGCTGATGTGCGGATTTCTGCCAGTAATGCGGTTGCAAATTGACCTGGCGGGCTGACAGGCGCCCGCGAGCACAGCAAGTCAGATGCACCGGCACCGTTGTAAATGGTGCCGGTGCATCCGACGTCCACATTCTCATTAAGCCCTACGGGGCTCAAATGGGAATGGGGACTGACAGGCACTGGCACCCGGTAATGGAGGAATTACTGGGTCCGGCAGTGTCAGAATACCCGGGTAATTCCTCAGCACAGCTCGTAGTATGGCGGTACGGTAGCAACGGTGCCGGTAGCGCTACCAGCACCGTTGTCACTGTACCGCCATACTTGTAATGAGGCCCATTGTATCTTATGGATGAGTTCAAAGATGTCCAGATACCCAAATGTCCAATTACTTATTTGGTACTATTCTCCTTGCATAAGAAGAAAGCTCCACATCCCTGACCCCTGGCAGCGTTTGAAGTTGGAAAGTGGGCCGGTCAAGAAGGTGGCAGGAGTTACTCCATTACTGCAAGTTGCATGGGCCGGCAAGTGAAGCAAGGAGGTAGTGCTATTGAGATACATGTGGCACTGACAGGGAAGGAAAGAAATATGACAGAGAAAATGCCTGGTCTCCTGATCATTACACATTAGGTGGTAGGGGGTTAACGGACCGGTAGAGCTGCCAGCCCAGTAAACCCCCTACCGCCTCATTACGAGGTCTCCATGTGGGTAAAACCAGGCGTCCTTAGCGGGTCCCGCGAGCAGACCAGAATGCAAACAACAGGCCCGTGGGGGCCTGTGATGTTAGCTAGCCCCCCTTCTTCCACCCTCACGACCCTCACGCCCCTAGACTTGTTGCCGCCAATGCCTACCGCCAATAGCAGCAGTCAATCTTTAGCTCCCGCTGACCCGGCCGCCATTGGAAATACAAATGAGGTCAACGAAAGAGGAGAACGTGGAAGCGAACGGGTGTCTGAAGTAACTATAACACGCCCACTAGTCTCCCCGCCCCAGGGCCTGTGTGTCACTGGGTTACTATCATTAAATGACCTCTCCACCCTCAAATTGACCCAGCACTCACTTCCAGAGGCGGAACTGAGCACAATGCCGAGCACAAATGCTCATGAAAAAACCTCCATTGAGAGGATTGTCGTACCAACAAGCCCCGATGTCTTTTACTCCCCTTTTGATCTGACCGATGTGGAACTGATTGAAGCCACAAACACAAGTGTAAACATCACAAACATTACAACCAGCTCAAATGCGCGCATCCAGCCATCAGTTCAACGACATGAGTTACGCGGATCACTTCCCACTCAAGAAGGGATTAAGAATAAACCTGCAAGTCCGGCAATTAGGTCGGGTGCCTCAGGCGCGTCACTCGACCGAACCATCATTGTCGACAAACTAAACATGGATGAAGCGGTAAGAGACTCCAATGGCCCATGTGCAATGTCGGAAGCAGCTGCACATCATTCAATACCTCAACCAATGCTCTCGACAATGTCAGAACTAAGCCCCTGGTCCAAAGACACATTTCAATGGAGGTCAATTAGTAATACCTCCTCAACGCATAAACAGTCAAGGCCGACTGATGCCAGCCTATGTCTTGCAAACGAACACTTGAGACATGAAAATCAACGAATGTTGGTCACGAAAAAACAGTGGGAGGGTGTTGTGGGCTCAGGTCAGCCACACCTGCATGAGACATCCACACCGCCTAAAGTGCCACAAGCAGCTGCCGCCGCTGCTAAAGACAACAATGTGGGCCCCTTCAAACCAGGATGAGAAACACGTTTGATGGCACAATTGGATGCTGATTATGCCACAGCCAAGGAAAAACTGATTGCTTACCATGAGAAAAACGTATGAAGAGACAATTCCAACATCTGCTACAAAAATCATCCGACTTAGATGAAGTGGCGCCTCACGTTAATAAAATTTGGAGCAACCAAATGACACTGCCAGCGGTGGACGCTGGCCGGCGGCGCTCAGAAAAAGCTGCATCGCAGCCCCCAATCGAGCTCAACAAAACTCAGAGTTCGAATTTTTTGTCCAATTTGCCCGATTGCCCACAACCGACTAACTACGCATCAACAAGCACACCTAGAGCTCGGCCAGCCAAAACAAAAAAAAAACACTGCAAGGAAATCCTGGAATCTTACACTCGAGCAACCATCCTCCAACGCTCGAAGACACAACGATGAGTGCACACTCTCATTCGGATGATCCTCCTACCGCGTCGCAAAAATCAAGTCTTTCAGCTGCAGCAGCCACCGAGCTGTATAACAACGTGCTTGTGGCATCATCAATGGCGATGATCCCCTTCACAAAACTCTATGAATCTATCCACGAAGTGCTCAAAGATCAGAACGCCCTAATAGCGACTCTATCCGAAAAAATAGAGAAAGTAGAGAACTTCAACAACTTTCTAACTAATCAGATCTCGAGGGAGGCCGAAGTTACAGTTTGTTGGCAGTCGCGTCTGACCGATTTAGCAGCTCGACATCACTGCCAAAATAACACCTTGACGGAAGGTCTATTGGAGGCCATAAAATGGATGCGGCACAATGCTGCGATAACAAACGAAAAATCCTTCAGGGGTCAGCGCCACGCATCGTCTGGAGCAAACAACAGAGGGAAACAACGTGGCCAAGCATCTTCCCTGATGTCTCAACGTGGCCAAACTGACCAAGTAACACTGAAGTCCCCCCGGCCGATGACGCCGACAAGTTCAACAAAAACACCAGTAACTAACGATAACACGAAGCAAATGGCCATAACGACGAACTCAAATAAGACCCAAAACCAAAAAGAAGCAACCATGGATGACCAAGATGACCAACAGTCTGCAGAGATCGTAGCGGCTGAGACGACGCAACCTGCTGCGAAACAGGCTTCACGGGGTCCGACAAACTCGTTCAGCATATTTGAGGGCAATGCGAAATCAATAACTACTGCCCAGACAGAAGTATCACTTGTCAACCCATACTCAATGAAGTGCCTGCTCACTAAACACCCACATGAGGCCAAACGACCCCGATTGGCCAAAGGCAAAACCAACGTAAAAAAGTTTATTCGAAACCTAACTTCTCCAAGGCACTTGGGTCTGTTCAAGCGAGTGGCACCACCAAAAGAGGCTGAGCGAAAATCAACCGCGTCTACTGTTGAAATCGAGGCTCCTAAAACTACTCCATCTCCTAAATCACTTAAAAGGAGAAGACTGGAGTCTGACATCGAAACAGTGCATAGTTCTGAAATTGGATCTGAAATAGATTTATGCGACCTCTCCACATACTCGCACAGCGGTGAATCCTCTGAGGGCTACGAAAACATGGAAAGTGAAAATTCATGCCATGACTCGAAACCACCGCCCAGAGCAACAAAAGAGATGACAAATCAACGTCCTAAGAACTCCACGCGAAATTCTCTAGAAAAGAGCCAAAAACACTCTCACGAGCAACCGGAGCAATACAGCGATCATTTATCAAGATGGAACCCAAAATACACTTCAAATCAAAAGAGTAAAAAAGTGCACTACTATTCAAAGGTACATTACAATCAAACAATCTTGCCTCCAACTCAAATTGGGAAACTACGCCTACAAAATATCCAAAACGACAATAATGACGTCAACTTAAATCGTAATAACGTCATGAAGCTGTTTAAATGCATTCCCTCTCTACGAACTATTGAGTCGGAGGACATCAAAATCGTAGAATATCCGATGGAACTTACAGCAGATCAAGTTCTATTGCACATTGCATCTGCTTCAGTCCGCAATACCATCTTGCGAGCTACTGAAGAATTACTTGCCTTTGGCTTCGACATTATGACTGAACCTCCGGAGCTGAAAACGATTGCAATAGTCGCTCTCCTACTCCCTTAAGAAAAAAAGAAGCAATTCTGAGTCGCAATGACCTGAGGAAATCGCTTGCTGAGATCCCTACAAGGGCAATTCAGAACAAACAAAATGTCCGAAGACCAATACGGGATAACTGCAAGCCAACTACCGGAAATATGAGGCAATAGCAAAGATCTGCAATGCGTGAATCCTGGTGCAAATTCCTCTCCTGGAACACAAGAGGGTTCACGCATCTTTTCAACGATTTCGATACCAACCTACAAAAGGTCTTTGTAATTTGCCTACAAGAGACGTGGTTAAGTGAAGCTCCATCCAGAGATGGTTTTGAAATCCACCTGAACCCGGCTGTGAAGAACCCCCAGGGTCGTCCACACTCGGGGCTCGTTACGATGATACAAATAAATACCTGGTGGACAACCCTGGAGATCTTCAATCCTAACACTTTTATTCAAGGCATAGTCCTACAATCTTCTCATCTGAAAAAGGAAGAGCGTCAACATATGCTGATTATCAATGGGTATTGGAACCCCCTTAAAATCAGTACAGCAACCTTTATAAAGGCCACCACCCATTTGATAGACAACGCTCTAACAACACACAGAAATGTATCTATAATCTGCTGTGGTGGCCTAAACTGTTCTTGGTTTAGGTTCGACGCAGATCAAGAGTTAAATGTACCTTTAAATGAGAATGAGATGTCTCGACGTAGTCACGCTTGGACGATGGCCCTAACAAACCGCAATTGTTATATGGTAAACGGAAATGCTCAAGGTGATGAGCCACCGGTTGCTACCTGGCACCGTGCTGACTCGCACAGCACCTTGGACTATTTCTGGATATCACAAAACATGATTGAAAAAACGATCAGTTTGAACGTCGAAAAAATGGCCATTAGTGATCACGACCTTCTTCGACTGGCTTGTACGATTGAGTGGGCAAGATCAGATGAGCAGTATACAATACCGCTAATAGTAAACGCCGGAGGAAACAGGCTGCGTATTAACGGACCGCAGCTTCAATTACTCGGCAATCAGGTAGTCAAACTTCATGATGACCAACAAGTCAACTACGCCCCGCTTTTGCACCAACTCCAGACCTCCATGGTAGCGGCTCGACAAATGGGCAGCTCTCATATGCATATCACATGCACAATGATAGCAGCGCAAAAGAAATCCATGCGGCACGACATCAGATGGCTGAAAAAGGACCTTGTACTCATGAAGATCCCAAATTATCTAAGAAAGGCAATCAAACAAAGGAGACAAATATA
The DNA here is from genome assembly GCF_040938575.1 of Ambystoma mexicanum. Lineage (NCBI taxonomy): Eukaryota > Metazoa > Chordata > Amphibia > Caudata > Ambystomatidae > Ambystoma > Ambystoma mexicanum. The sequence goes on from NC_090928.1 coordinate 64,118,030, forward strand.
CCGTAACTGGTTAAAATCCCAGAAAATGATAATACTACAAAACAGAGCTGAAGAAATGATGAAAATTCTAGTGACCAAAAATACCAGACAAATATGGACCATCCTGAATACGGGAAACTCTCGATGCCCGGCCATCATCTCAAACGAAATAAATAGTAAGCAATGGGAAGACCATTTTTCTGAAATCCATCAGAAGCCACAAGAGGAACCGCTTGATCAGAGAAGAGATGCCGATGTAATGTGGGCGGTAAATAGTTCAGCACCTGATATAGTTAAAATGATCAGATCTCTAAAGAATTTGCATGTGGCTTGTCCAGATATGATCACCAAAGTGATGCTGAAAAAACATGCCCAACAATTAGCGGCATTGATCGAAGTGCTGTTCAGAACGATTGGCACCACAAACAAAATCCAGAATCATGGCTGGAGGCAATAGTAGTCCCAATTTTCAAGAAGGGCAACAAGGCGGACCCGACAAATTACCGCCCGATTGCCTTACTTGATACTATTGGAAAAATCCTCGGCACTTTCCTCTGCCAAAAATTGGCAGACTGGGCATCCAACGCAAAGATCCTGGATATCAGACAAACTGGCTTCACCTCAGGAGTGGGGGTGGAAGTAAACTTGCTTATTCTTAACATCTTGAAGTTGGAATCTCTAAAGGCAAAGAAGAAACTGTACCTAGCCTTTAGTGATATGTGTCAAGCTTTTGACAAAATTAATCGAAGCTTGCTCTGGAAGAAGCTGCAGAACTGGAACCGCCCTAGGTCCATACTGGAACCGATACAAGCTCTCCACGACGGCACATCAATCCGTGTGCACTTAAATAATCAAGGAGACTTGTCAAATAAAATTTTATTAAAAGAGGCGTGAAACAAGGGTGCCCTATGGCGGCGGAGCTATTCAAACTCTTCATCACCGACATGCCGGAGCCCCTGAACCAAGTACATTGCTTCTCACCCAAACTGAATGCTACTCATATCAAGTGCATAACATATGCAGATGATCTTGTGTTGATTGACCGCACTCCAATTGGGTTACAACGGTTATTGGGACATCTCCAAAATTATTTAGAATCAAATGATTTGGAATTGAATGTCAAAAAAACAAAAGTAATGATTATTGGTCATCCTGGGTCTCGGAAAGATAAAGCCTTCCAATGGAAAATCGACAATGACCCCTTGTTGTCAGTAAATTCCATCCGTTATTTGGTGGTCATGTTCAATAACTCTCTAAGTGAGCGGCACTGGAGACAGGTCCTGGTTGCACGGATGACTCAATTTGGAATTCAGGGTTCCAAGATTAATAGTGAGTACGGGAAAGTTAGCCTATCACCCGTTATCATATTCTACTCACAAAAAGTAAGACCAGCAATTACGTTTGGCGCCGAAGCTGGATGGAACCTAGAGCCACAAATATGGCTCTATGACTAGAAGGTCTATTTTGGAGGCGTGTACTGAGACTATCAAACAACGTCTCTGTAACAGCGATTCGCTACGAGTTATCACTGAATTCCTTATATTCAGTGGTAACCTGGAAATCATTAAGTGCTTGGCGCAAGATGCTCTTATCACCAGCAATACCCGCATATAAAATCTTTGCTATGAAAGCCAACGATAATCTGTTAAATTAGTGGAAATTATCCCTAGCAAACCAGAAAATGTATAAAAAAGATAGACAGTCAATGTCACACCTATTAGCCCTTATTGAAAAAGGCAACGTTATCACCGAAACACGTGTCTCTAATAAGGGCACACCAAATACACTCTACCTCTCAAAATTACCTTGTGTTGATTATTTTTGTGCTTTTGCTGGCCTACTTAGTGAAGAAGGTCTCTCAGATCCTTGTTCTCTTTCTCTACTTTTCTAATTTGAATTAAAAAATGATTGCATGTTAAAGGTGCCAAGTGTTTTATTCAGACAAAAGGGGGTCCAAGCTATAAAGTAGCGATAAGGTAGGAGCAGCCCTTATGAAAGAATCAGAAGTGATCCTCCAATCCTCTCTTAGAAGGTAAGCTTATGCCTCTAATCACCAACGTTTAAGAGGACAGCATTGCAGAACGAATTGCCTTGTTGTGGCACAGAAGGAAACAACACATTGAGACCCACCCACTACCGGCACTCCACCATCAAGAATCAGAGCGAGATAGAAGGGGGGCAAGGATAGCTCAGGGGCAACGCGTTTGTCTTGGAAGCAAGACAATGCAGCGCAACAAAGGTTTGAATCCCGATCCCTTGCTTAGAAACCACTTGTTGGTATTTAGCTCATTATAAATGAACAATTCCACAGCCATAATTAAGCTAGAATAGTGCAAGGCTGCCCACACAGGTGAAGCTGCTGCCAGAATAGCGACCAATAACCCACAAATCCACCAGCTTAAGCAGCAGCAGTACTTTAAGTGGGTTTGAAAATCGAGGGCAGGGGCTCTACTTAGGGGATGTGGCCTAACGACATGCCCCCTAACGAGAGCCCCCCCTGAATTAAGGGGGGTGGCAGCTGGTAAAAGCGGTGGAGCTGGGGCACACTGGCATCATTTGCTTTGATGCGCCCGGCCTCTACTTTTAAACAAAAGACGGGGCAGGGCGCTCCAAAAGTTGAGACACCAGTGTGCTCCAGCTCGCCCGCAGCAGGCAGTCCTTTCATTCAAGGAGCCCGCTTTAACCAAGGGCTCCATGAATGAAAGGTCTACCTGCTGCTTGTGTCTAGGTACTTGAAACAGTAGGAGGGCTGGAGGGCCCAGTCTCTCCTTTTGTTTCGAGTAACTAGTCATCACCCAGCATGAATGAGCAGTCCAGCCCTCCTCCTGTTTTGACTACAAAGACATCAGGCAGCCCGCACTGCACGGTTACACCTGCTGCTTTCAGGATGCCTTTACTTTTTTCTATACCGAAGTGCTGACACCTGCAGGCAGCTTGTAACCGTGCAGCATCTTACACGGGCTGCCTGAGGTGTCGGCTAGCTGGGGCTAGTCGAGGGTGGGCCCTGGCAGGGTCCAAGCTCAGGAGCCCTTTCTGGAGAATGTCGGGGCCTAGCCCCAGCTGCCCCGGCCCACTTAAAGCCCTGAGCAGCAGGAAGTATTACTTCCCAAGTGAAACGCTGGCAAAGGATGCTCTTTTCCAACTCACAGAGGTGCAATCAGTTTCTTATTCTCCCGCACTGGTGCACTATTACACATGGGTCAAGGCAGAAAGCAATGTAACTCAGTTGCACGAATCCCCCTGAAATCTGTATCCTGTATTCACAGCACCTAAAACATTAACTCTGCCGCTGTAATATAAACACCAACAAATATCACGTTGGGACTTGAACAAGGCTGGGTGGTAAACAGGTCCCTCCCCCTAAAACCTGTGGTGAGAATCCTAAGGCTGGAGAATGCATCAGACTGGACCTCAAGCCAACACCACATCCTTCCAAAGCACACGGCCAATTCCACTGCCACGGCAAATGGTCTTTTGGATAGATTCATGTGGCTGAAGGCCACACATACTCTGAGTCCCTAAGAATCTCAGGCAGGGCGGTCTATCCACTCCCATTCCCCTCAGTCCAGGAGCCCTCCAAAGATCAGAGTCTGATAGAGACGTGAGATTGGACATCTGCCTAGGCATTGACATCACCCTGGCAGGTCATTGTGGCAAGCCTGCGCTACAAGCCTGCGCTGTGGCGTGGTGGTGGTGGTATAGGAGATGGACATCTTTGCAGAATATGCAGAGACTGTGTTGCAGCCAAGGCTGTCTGTATAGGTAACAGATGAGGACATTGTTGATGCGAGCCTGTTGATTTACTTGACAACACAGAACTGAAGCTTTGCAACATTGTAGAGATTGTGACAGAAGGAGAACCTGAGAAATAGCGCTCCGCTTCCTGCGTGCCACAGGCTCCTTCCAAGTGCATCACAATCCAACATAGGGTGCGTACTTTAACCCAGTCAGATTGATCACTTACAGAATAAGCTCAGAGTGAGACCCATTTAATATAGGTTGTACACACATTTCTTGCACAGTCTCCCAATCTTTCCACGTGTGCTTTTGCATATCTCATTAGCTTCTCTGGATTAAGAGAACATACTGTAATCACACACAGCATATATACATTTCCATCTTGGCGGAAACTATGCTCATAACTGAGTTGTTTTTCTTTATATTTGGACCCTCAATGGCATTGTGTAAATGTGATGCAATGTGTATGTGCACTTACACTTTGAATGGGTTTCTTTTTCTCTTTGTGCACGATTTACCATTCTCAGGAAAGGGTTCTTTTTTTATACGGCCACATCAGTTTCTGGTGCCCTCCTCAAAGCCTGGTTATGGATCCTACCCTATGGGCTCTTTTACAGTAGTCTGCTCCTTTTTAGTGCTACTTCTATTGATGATGACGAATTGCCTTCCAGCTGGTGTTTCAATGATAGGAAATGGATGTCATGTTATGGAACCTTATATAGCGCAGAGGACCCTCAGGTAAAGCTCTGGAAGACATGTGAAACCCATTGATTAGATCAAAGTGTAACAATATCAGAGAAATGTTAATCCCAATAGTAGATGTCTACGAAAAAAGAAATATGTTTGGAAAGGACTTGAATCGTAAATTATTCCATTGGACTCTGAGGTGGTTAGCTAGTCTGTTCCAGATCTCTGCCCCCTGGATGGACAGGCGTTTCCCCCAGCTGAGCATGATTACATTTAGGGTCTTTAATTTGAACGTGTGACAATAAATGCAGGGGCCCCACTTGGTTAATATAGTGTGAACCGATTTGTTGGATAGTTGGGGCTTTTCCATACAAGCAGCAGTGAGGAACTATTTCATCTTTCAGGGGGAGTCTTTGATCATAGCCTGAATGGGGAGCCAATGAAGCTTACATTGTATGGGCGTAGCATGTGCAAAAATGTTAGGTGCTCGTAACAATTCTCAATAACTGTATTTTGTGAATTTGTGTATATGTATCACCCATATATGGTTAATTAGTATAGTCCAGTTTGGCTCTTAGTGTTGCAATGACGTTCCTACTGATGCGAGTCTCTGTTAAGTAGAGGTGAATCCCGTTGAATAGTCTGGAATAAAATCTGGTGGTAGTCACTGGGGAGTGCACTTGAGCATCCACATGCAGCTAAGCATCATAAAAGCTAGTTAGAGTATAAACCTGAGACAAACTGAGGAACATGATGACAGTCAATGGATCAGATGAGGGTGAGCCGTGATCTTCTAGCAATTAGTTTGTGTGTTCATGATATCCAGCTGGATCTTATCAGTGTTTAGACAAAACCAATCAGATTGTATCCATTTCTTTGTAGAAGTAGATTCCTTGCCAATGGTGTGGTTATCTTATTACTCATTCACAGAAGAACAACTGAAAATTACTGGAATATCAGCAATGCCCCACTTTTAGAGGGCAGAATAGATCATGATGCAGTTTTGTATATAGGTATTATGAAAAGTTCAAGGAAGCAGATAACCATGGAACCCTATGCAAGATCTGGGTGGGTATTGTCTCTAACCCAAACAGGCCAATGTAGTCCATCGGATTCAAAATAGAGGAGTCAAACTATCACATAGCATCATCCCACAGCCTAGTCACGGAATGCAGTCTGTGCAGGATGCTCTAATGATCCAGGATGCCAAATGCTACTAACAGGCCAAACATAATCAGACATAAATCTTGATGTTTATCAGTCAATCAAAACAGGTCTTCCATTATATCCAATAAGGCCATCCCTATTGTGGAATTGGATAAAATGAGGAGCCTGGATTGTTATCATTAGAAGAATCATAAGACCCATTTGTACCCTCTGGTAGAGAACCATTGTTTAGTATTATCCCCTTTAGAAATTCAGTTATTATCCATTGTTGCAGCCTGCCTAGTAGTACATTATTGAAGTAGACTGCCACCTTTGTATGCATTTGCAATTTGCTTATAGATTTACATGTTATGCATTGTCTGAGAGAAATAGGCCCTGTTATATGAAGGGTTTGCTTAGTAATGTTATGACAGAGAATGCTAGACACTTTGCCATTTGCAATAGAATGACACTTGCACCATATTTTGAAGTGCCATGATTGTGCTTTAGAGACACAGTATATTTGCAGCATGACAGAGAATGACTTGCTATGCATTTATGTTTGCATTAGAAATAGCGCTTAGGCTGAGAGAAACATATTGATTGCAGGAGAGCAGAACGAATAAGGCCTGGAGTGACACACACAGGCATATTTGAAATAAACGTAGAGCCATTTAGAATGACACACATGTATGCTTTGTAGAGACATATTTAGAGATATGTTTGGTATGTATGTATGTATGTATGTTGAGTCACTTAGAATGAGTTTGTATTATAGTGCTTGGATTTGCGTAAACACCAGGAAGCATTTAGCACGAGGCCTGAGCCATTTCTGATGGAAAGACAGAAGTTGGTTTGCACTGGGCTCAGCGCGAAGAAATGTTATGGTACACTGTGATAGAAAGTATTAGTAAAAATTGGCAGAGAGACATAGATAACATGAACCTTGTCCAAGTAGAGACAGCCTAGGCTAACCAGCTTGGCTGGTGTGCTTCGCAGAGACAACACGAGATGGGGGCTGCGCCAGGGAGCGACATGGACACATGGAGGGAGTGCTTTTGCATGAGAGAGAGACTGGACAGAGAGAGCATTTCGTGATGCCTACAGTGCAGGAGAGGAGAAATAGGGGGAAATAGATGGTGTTTTTCGCACCAGACACGGAGATGGCCATGAAAGAAGATATGATGTTCAAATGTCACGCTGACAGCACATGCAGTGACAGGACACAAGAACAGGAACACACAAGCAGACTGGCAGCATTGTTAAATGCTGACACAAAGGGAATAGGCATTCTTAGTATAGAATGTATGTAACCATAGAGATATGTGCGTCATAGGAGAGTATAACCAAGAGTGAGACAGAGAGAGTTGAGATCGAGAGCTGTGAAGAAGTTGGTTGCTGGTTGGAGATGGTGCAAGCTTGGTGCAGCAGAACCTGATGAGGCAGAGAGAGAGCTTGGCTTTGAGGAGATTGTGCTGGCAAAGACAGAGCTGGAAACACATGCAAATGGGAAGTATGGTTCTGTATGGACTGACTGATTGATTAGAACAGACACTCACATAAGGGGAGAATAGGAAACCAGACAGGGAGTGTGTAGAGTGAGAATGGGAAGGATGGTGTGGATTTTGGATTGGTGTGGATTTGTCCATGAAGGAGATGGATGCTGACGCTTGCATTTAGACTACATTAGACATTATAGGCTTGCATTAGAAACCTGAAAGGCTTATAGTCATTGCATGGTAGCTTTGCACCAGAAGTATAAAAGGTGCAAATTAGACATTACATTAGGATTGCCTGCATTATTATGCTTAGCTGTGTGATCATAAATAAATGTATCCCATTGTTATAAATTGAATCCATTCTTTGTGTTTTCTTTGTGTTGTGTATTATGTTATTTGTTATTGTGTTATCAGTGGTAATCTAGGAATAACACAGTGCACATAGGGCCTGAAATACGAATGCAGCAAGGGGGGGTTATAGTGATCCATAACCCCCTAGGAGGTTGTCAAAGATTGTCTGAGACCGGAGCGAGCTTGCCCAGTGGGGGACAAGACGACGGTTAGGGATTTTCTTTTTTCAGACTGTCAAATAGAGGGGACACCCGGATCTTCACTAAATGCTGACTGATAAAAGGTATATTGCAGCTGGTCTGTTAATCGGTTTTGCAGGTTGTCGAAGTTTGAACATTTTGTGCAACTGTGTTTTGTTTTTTTCTTCTGTAAGTTCGTCGTGGGAATAGAGATTTTTTTTGTTTAATGTTTTGTCTGTCTTGGGGATGTTATGTTATTGTTATTGATCATGCTGTCTGCAATTTCGTTCGTCGTAGGAAGGGGAACATAATTGGTTGACCTTGATTTGCTGGAATTGGTTGACATTAGTCACATTTGGATGACATTGACTGAGAGACCGTATTTCATGACTGGCAATGTTTTATGAATAAATGTACATTGATTCACCGAGTGAGAGAAACAGTTTTTTTTCTTGAAGACGCTTGTGGTACTTGAATCTGCAGAATGAGTTCATTTCTTAGTGACCTGAAGGCAATAAGAAATCGGCTTAAAAATATGCTTGAGGCCTGGGATGTCTCACAGGAATCAACTGTATTGAAATTGAAAAGTGACATAGCTATGAGAGAGGGGAGCCCATGTCTTGTTGATTTGCCTTCAGTAATATATTGTCTCAGAGATATGATTAGTAACTCGGAAAATGTCCCATTAAAAGCAGAATCAGACCCATTGAATTCAATTTCATCAGCAGTGATGGAATTTGAACAGGAATACTGACAGTTTTTACAGCAGTGGTAACACCAGTATTTTGATTCCTACGTTTTCGAGTGAGAAAAAAATATTGTCCAATGACATAGATATTTTGACAACATTGCTAGAGAACGTTGATAAAGGGAATCCAACATTGCAAGAGAACGTTGATAAAGGGAATCGTGCTAAATTTGGATGTTTTGAAAGCTTGCATGCCTGGAATTTTTGTAGTTTGAATGTGTGCATGGAAAAAAAGTGTTTTGACATTGGAGATCGTGCGGGACTGGCAGACTGTGTGTTTGCAGCACGAGTTAGCAGTGCATTTCTCCCAGGAATGCAGGAATGTGTGAATGTGAATTGCATTGTATATGAGAGAGGCTGTTTGAATGAAACTGATTTGATTTTTTAGCATGTAGTAATTCAATGTTGTGAATTCTTAATGATGAAAAATGGGGAGAGTGTTGTGACATCTACAGGACATGGAAGTGACACAGAAGGAAATGCAGGAGTGAAAGAGAATGCAGTTGTGAAATATCTGGAGTATGTGAAATTGTTTGTTTTGAAAAGGATAGGGATGGAAATGCAGGAGTCATGCATTAAGCATGCATGCATTATGGGGCATGGAGAGACAGGCACAACAATCGTTAGATGCACTGACACATTGATGAGACACAGAGGGAGATAGCATTGATGTCTTTTGAGAGACATGGAAAGAACTAGCTGTGCATTTCAACGCACAATGAGAAATGTTGTTTTATTTTTTGGCTTTGAAAACACCTGAAACTGATTTAGACTGATACTTGCACTTTTGTTTCTTTGCACGAAATCTGGAGAGACACCTTGACCAGTCCGAGATCGTACAGACCGAGATTGCATTGATGACCAGACCAGATGGCATCGCCGCATGAAATGACCAGACCAAATGACCAGACTTTGATGATGGCTGACACCTTGTGACTTTGCATGGCTGTTTTGAAGCAGCACCAGAAAGAGACTGGCTTTTGTCACCTTGTAATGTGACTTTGCATCATGGCTGTTTGCTTGCAGCAATGATGAGACATTGGCATCTGACATTTGACGCTTTGAAGCAGCACTTTTGGGGAATGCCGACCGACTTGAGGCCTTAGGGTGTGGCCTTGTCCAATGGCTGTGCTCTGAGAATGTACCCAGAAAATCCGCTTGCTACCCAAACTAAAGAGACTTTGTGTCATGACACCTATTGCCATGGGGAAGTGAAGATTGTGACCGACTGTGCAGAGAGAATACACCTTGCAGCATCCTGTGCCAAGTGAAAGAGCAGTAAAAAAATTGTTCAGCAGCAGCAGAGAGCAGAGAGAAATTCGAATTGCTTTGTGAGCAGATTTTTGTAATCTGCAGCGAGAAGAGAATCCATTTGGAATGCCTTACTTTGTGAATCAGCACCAGATAAGTTTGTGTCTGAGCAGAGAAAGAGAAAAATGCAGCAATGAGCAGGAAGACATGCTCTGAAAGCATTTCTTGCCTGATCCACGTTTGAAAGCAGTGAAGCTTTGAAAGCATTTGCACTTGCATTTAGCGCTGGCTGTCCCTCATTTGAAGAGCATGGGACCGGCTGGCATGGCATGGCATGCCAACAGCATGACCTGGCGAGGAAGGAGAGATTTGAAGCTGGAGATGGGCTTATGGAGAAGGGCCAATGTGCATGAAATTGCAATGTGCATGGAATTGCACTGGAGAGTAACCATCTTGTAAACACTCTGAATGAGTGCACCTGTGCTTAAGACCGAATGAAGGGAAAAGGGAGCGTATGCATCAATTGGCATCGATTGAAAGTCCTGACATGCAGTTTTTCCCGATGCTACCTTTGAAGTGAAAGGGCATATGTTGATCACCCCATGGAGACAAACGGGGCAGATATGGTACAGACACTTCCTTGCTCCTGTCTTTTTGGAGCTCTGTGCAAAATCTTGCTGCCATTTATCAAGCAGGCCAACCTGAATTGGCATGTACATGTTTCTGCTGTCTGAACATTGATTGGCTTGAACACTTTGCTGTTTTGCCACTTTGTTGCTGTGGAGAACACTTTGCAACCTGAACTTTGACCTTTTGCTGAACACTGATATGCTTGTTGTGAACACATGATTCGATTTGTGAACACTTACTTTGTTGACATTGCATCTTTGTTGACATTCCTTGGCTGAACCTTTCGCATTAGACTTGATTTGTACTGACATGGATCTGTGCACAGTTGTGTACTGACATGGAACTGTGCATAGTTATGAGGACACACATACCTCATGAGTAACTTGGAAATACCTTGGACTGGAATATAACTGTATATGACTGCATGTATACACTGATATGTATGCATTGATCTATGGAATGGTTGGCCTGTTTGGCTACTGACATCTGTACTGACCTTTGACACCTGTGAAAGTGATTGTCATATTTTGTGCTTGACACATTGAATTGGAAACACCTGTATACACAGTACTTATGCATTGATTCTACGCATTGCATTTTCGTTTTTTGCTTGTATAGACACTTTGACCTTTGACATTCGGCTATGCTATTCTGATTTCTGACACATTTGCAGTTTTGCATTTGATATTTTAGCTTGCCACTGATAGAGTGAAATGCTTGCAATTTAGAAGGGTTTTCTGTATCATGAAATGTATGCTTTTTCCCTTCAGTAATATTGCTTGGTATTAGCATACCACTTTTGCTATGTTATTTATGACATATGTTATGTTATGTTATGATTTATCTAACGATAAAAGGGGAGAATTGTGGTATTGGATAAAATGAGGAGCCTGGATTGTTATCATTAGAAGAATCATAAGACCCATTTGTACCCTCTGGTAGAGAACCATTATTATCCATTATTGCAGCATGCCTAGTAGTACATTATTGAAGTAGACACTATCCACATTATTAGACTGCCACCTTTGTATGCATTTGCAATGTTCTTATAGATTGACATGTTATGAATTGTCTGAGAGAAATAGGCCCTGTTATATGAAGGGTTTGCTTAGTAATGTTATGACAGAGAATGCTAGACACTTTGCCATTTGCAATAGAATGACACTTGCACCATATTTTGAAGTGCCATGATTGTGCTTTAGAGAAACGGTATATTTGCAGCATGACAGAGAATGACTTGCTATGCATTTATGTTTGTATTAGAAATAGCGCTTAGGCTGAGAGAAACATATTGATTGCAGGAGAGCAGAACGAATAAGGCCTGGAGTGACACACACAGGCATATTTGAAATGCACGTAGAGCCATTTAGAATGACACACATGTATGCTTTATAGAGACACGTTTAGAGATATGTTTGGTATGTATGTATGTATGTTGAGTCACTTAGAATGAGTTTGTATTACAGTGCTTGAATTTGCGTACACGCCAGGAAGCATTTAGCACGAGGCCTGAGCCATTTGCTGATGGAAAGACAGAAGTTGGTTTGCACAGGGCTCAGCGCGAAGAAATGTTATGGTACACTGTGATAGAAATTATTAGTAAACATTGGCAGAGAGACATAGATAACATGAACCTTGTCCAAGTAGAGACAGCCTAGGCTATTCAGCTTGGCTGGTGTGCTTCGCAGAGACAACACGAGGGTGGGGGCTGCGCCAGGGAGCGACATGGACACATGGAGGGAGTGCTTTTGCATGAGAGAGAGACTGGACAGACTGCATTTCGTGATGCCTACAGTGCAGGAGAGGAGAAATAGGGGGAAATAGATGGTGTTTTCCGCACCAGACACAGAGAAGGCCATGAAAGAAGATATGATGCTCAAATGTCACGCTGACAGCACACGTAGTGACAGGACATGAAAACAGGAACACACAAGCAGACTGGCAGGTATTGTTAAATGCTGACACAAAGGGAATAGACATTCCCAGTATAGAATGTATGTAACCATAGAGATATGTGCGTCAGAGGAGAGTATAACCAAGGGAGAGACAGAGAGAGTTGAGATCGAGAGCTGTGAAGAAGTTGGTTGCTGGTTGGAGATGGTGCAAGCTTGGTGCAGCAGAACCTGATGAGGCAGAGAGAGAGCTTGGCTTTGAGGAGATTGTGCTGGCAAAGACAGAGCTGGAAACACATGCAAATGGGAAGTATGGTTCTGTATGGACTGACTGATTGATTAGAACAGACACTCACATAAGGGGAGAAGGGGAAACCAGACAGGGAGTGTGTAGAGTGAGAATGGGAAGGATGGTGTGGATTGATGTGGATTTTGGATTGGTGTGGATTTGTCCATGAAGGAGATGGATGCTGACGCTTGCATTTAGACTACATCAGACATTATAGGCTTGCATTAGAAACCTGAAAGGCTTATAGTCATTGCATGGTAGCTTTGCACCAGTATAAATGGTGCAAATTAGACATAACATTAGGATTTCCTGCATTATTATGCTTAGCTGTGTGATCATAAATAAATGTATCCCATTGTTATAAATTGAATCCATTCTTTGTGTTTTCTTTGTGTTGTGTCTTATGTTATTTGTTATTGTGTTATCAGTAGTAATCTAGGATTAACACAGTGCACATAGGGCCTGAGATACGAATGCAGCAAGGGGGGTTATTGTGATCCATAACCCCCTAGGAGGTTGTCAAAGATTGTCTGAGACCGGAGCGAGCTTGCCGAGGGAGGGGCAAGACGACGGTTAAGGATTTTGTTTTTTCAGACTGACACTATGCTCTGCCTTGGGCAAATAAAACATATTTGTCACTCAAGCAGCCATTTGCCCCAATGTATGTCTATAGTTGTACAGTCTCTACTTTTTAAAGTATATTCATCACAAATTGGGCCTTGTTGATGGGTCTATAATTTGCAGCTATGTCTGGCTTTATAGAGGACTTTTCAGGAGAACTAGAGTCTATTATGTCTTTAGGTATTAGGAACCCAACCGTGATTCTGGACAGGTTTTTCGTCCCAACCTGACCACCATCCACTGAAGTCTTCAACTCCCTTTATTTACTTTACTTCAGGTGCAGTCAAGTTGTATTTGTCTAATTATCATCTGGGCTTGATCTATAAATCTTCAAGTTTAATTTGATGCATACGCTACTTCTAATAAGTGCAGCTTTTACAGAAAACACATTGAAATCTCAGAAGCTGTCATCGCTTCTTGGTCGGTCAGGTTTCTAAAATAATTTGTAACTCATGCCCTTTTTGCTGATTCCTTTGCTTTGGTTATTTGGTCATTCAGTATCTTCTCTTTAATTCTCCATGCTGTGCATAACCTGTGTGGTCAATTTATACAATACCCATAGTCCTCTTTCAGCACTCCAATTCACTACTACTTTCATGGCATTTTGAAAACATTATTGCATTTATTCTGCCCCTTTTTCTGACTGCTGTGATTTTCCCATATATGTTTGCTCATGCTCTTTATTCAACTATTGATAATATCTCTCTCTACCTCCCCTCTTCAACCACCTAACTGCTCTGCTAATTTTTATCGCTATCATTTGAACTGGCTGGGTGCACGGGGTGGAGAGTGGGAAAATGGGTGTCCCTCGAGCACCAATTCTTAATTATTAATTGACTGCGCTTTGGAGTGTATTTACTTTCAGCGGGACACTTTGCGGCTTATTTTGGACATGTGAATACGTGGAAAGGGGCTTTGCGCTGGTTGTGAACTTTATACCGGCACCAGTGAACATGTAACCCGTGAATTCAAGAGCAGGCATCCACTTTCCAGAATACTGATTAAGAGGATGAATATGAGCTTTTATAGTTTGTGGGATGCTGCTCTGGAAAGCGTATTAGCTTGGATATCACTTCAATGGTATCTAGTTACAGATTCTAGCATATTCTAGACTGGCATTGTGCTCATTGTCTGTTTTTATCTGAATTTTTAGTTGCATTATTGTATTTATATTGTCACATTAATGTACTATTATTGCAAGTGACCGTCCTCCATGTTTGCTAGTTCTTAATTGCTTGATTAAGTCAGCACTATCGTAGCCCTGATATATACATTGTTTAACCATTCTGATATATACAAGAATGGTTAAAAGCAAAGTGACTACAGGTTTGCATCCAACAAAGGCTATAAAATGATCCACAGTAATTAGCGAGCCAAATGAGAAAGCAAATATATTAACTGACGAAATGGGAGATTTACCAACCTAGTTACCATCCACAGGCTATTTTGCAAGTCTATGCAAAAAGGACGAGCATACTCGTCCTTGGCACTTAAGGGGTTAAATGGTGCAAATAGTGTTTCAACTTCATTAGGGGAAAATCCCTTTGGTTCAAAATGTACAATATTCAATGATAATGGCTTTCTTCAATTGATCTCAGTGCTATTTCTTCAGCATACCTCCTTATGGATGAAAAGAGAGACAATCTGCCCCTTACCAAAGAAGGGATATGCCCAGCACAACCATATCTAGGGAAAAGGAAGCTGTGCATACAGAGGATGGTTCGCAGGATACACTTAAAATAAAGTCAACAAAGGAAAAGAAAAACACTCAGCAAGGAATCCTCCACAGGAAGGAAGGAGATAAATCCTACTCCACCTAATTTCGATAATAAAGCAGGGGAGTGGACAAGTGTCAAGATGGAGGACAGCTAAAAGCGTCGCTGGGAGACGAATTGTAGGGAGAAGGGCTAGTGAGACGGATTATGCTTCCACTAGAAATGAGAATGGACACTTTGTCTACATGACAAATGTAGCTAAACTAGGCAAAGATGTCCGAGAGACAAAATATCATATATTGAATAAGAACATCAACTGAATTAGACACAAGAGGGGCTGCTGCTCCGTGAACTGAGACAATATTGTGGATTGTATTTTTTCTCCCACACAGAAAAATCCCACAAAGGATTTGATCAAACTAGAGTTCACTAGTCGTCAACTAGCATACGTGCTACTTATGTTAGAGTACAGATCTTATCCACTCTACAGTGTAAATATAGAACTAAGAGCACACCCAGAAGTTTATATATGTGGGCAGTTAAACTCATATCAGAGATCAGTGGCATTTTGACAAGCACAGTTGGCTCAACAGGTAGCGGCCAGGGGAGAAGTCCAAACAGGATTTGTATTTTGTAATTGCATTTTATTTATTTGCAAAGTGCACCTGGCCCGAGGGCATCCGTCCAGGATAGATCATCTAGTCCCCACAGTAGTGACCGAAGAGGAAATTGAACTGGAAACAACTGACCAAATGTGCACATCGTACATGGTAGTGCCAACGCCTCAGATCCAGGAGAAACACACACTGCACTTGCCAATTATACTTCCTTTCACTGAACATTGCTGTGTTGGTTCAGCTTATTCCAGATGATACATGGTGTGATTTTATAAAATCATTCCAGATGATATGCTTCCAGGAAACATGGACTATGACAATGATATGATGTGATAGGTTATTTATAGCACGCTTAATACCCAGAGGTTTCTAAGCACGGACCGCGGATAAAAGCTGTGTTGTTCCGTGTCGTTTTGTTTCCAAGGCGAGCATGTTGCCGCTGTGCTATCCTCCCGAGACCGAGGCAATGATTCCCTTTCAGGGATTTGCCTGCTACGATATCCCTGTGGTTAAAGGGCATGTGGCAAGACCAAGCAAGAGTCATGGCAATTTGGATAGATTCCTCTGTGAATCTCTCTCTGGAAGTAGTTGATTGCAGTAGCATTGGCCTTCAGGCACAGAATATAGAATTTAGGGATGGCACAGAACTTGTACTTCTAAATGTATATAACAGGCACAATCCAGGGGATGTGTTTACAGCAATTGGCGAAGAAAATATTGTATTGAAAGATGGAAAAATAAACACAAAAGGAATCCACTTGTTTTTGTGGTAGGTCGATCAGAATCTCCAATGTCAACCTCTCGAGGTAACCTTGGGCCTATTAAATGATGAAGATGTGGCATAGGATATCCGATATCTAGTGGCATTCAAACCGAGAAGACAACACAGGAATGCCATTGAGGCAGCTCAGGTGTGGTCTTCCCTATATCTGAGAGCATCAATGGCAGAGCAAGTGGTGATCACCCAGCAAAAGCAATATTTTCTAGTGGCATGCAACATAGCCAAATTGACTATGGTCCTCATTACAAGGTTCCCGGTAGACCACCCGTAGCACCGGCGGTCTACCGGAAAACTCGTCTTACCGTTTCCGCCACCCGATATCCCGGTAATACCAGGATATTACGGGCAAGGGCAGAACAGTAAGTTCCGATTCCCGTGAAGTCCCATTGAACTCCACGGCAATGAGAACGCTGAAGCACTGGCACCGTTGCTGACAGTGCCGTTGCTTCAATGATTTTTCTGCCGGTAGGGGCCTGAACTACCGGCAGGTCAGGCCTGCTGGTAGTTCACAGCCCCTACCGGCAGACTCAGAGTGAGCCGGTCTGGAAAAGATGTCGGTAACATTGTTGCCAGCACTTATTTCTGAACCGGCTCACTACAGGCATGGCCCCTGCTAAAAACGTTTGAGGTGATTCCAAGATAGCACAGTGATCATTGCCCTCTTTCACTGGTCTTAAACATAAAATTACATGATGTCCATAAAAGAGCAGTCACTGATAGGAGTATGCCAAATAACAACTCTGAGCAAGCTAGGCTCAAAGTGAAATGGGACAACATCAATAGAGGGCAAATATTGCCACACATCTATCAAGAAATGCGTGCCCCTGTGGAAAGGGCATGTATGGATGCAACAATTTTGAGTAATGCCTTAGTTGAACTGCGTAAGGAAATTATAAATATAATTAAGCCCCTGGTGACAAAACCATGGAGTTAGAAATGCGACAATGGGAAAAGTTAACGGGTATGACCGTGAATGTAGGATTACAAAACAACACCTGCTGTGCTGTATGAAAAACATGGAAAAAATAGAAAGGACAGATCTGAGCTTCACAGGATCAAATTGCAAGAAACTGATTGCCCAAAAAAAGAAAGAGCATGCGAAGGAACGTGCAAGACAATTTTAGAATTCATAAAAAACAACAAGAATAAAGTTCTGGGAGCATATGTCATCAACCTCCCAGGCTGGAACGTAGACCTACACAGGGAAGTACTTCCAAGACAACCTGGTATGTCTATTTCAAGGATTGAATAATGATACAAGAGCCTATGACATCCCTAGCGATGTAATTTCCATTTTCACCCAGAGGGTGGCATTGGCCAATCAGAAGGCTCAGAACACCGGATGTACTGTATGGAACAAGCCTGCCGGCTCCCCCAAACCCCTCACCGCTTAGCATCGGCAGAGGTTCCTGCATGGGTGCTAAGAGTGTGTTTTTTTTTTCCCTCCCCAACAAAAACTTACCTTTGTGGAGCATAGTGCTGTTATCCAGGCAGTCCCTCTTCAATGTTAATGTCATCAGTCATGAACATTGAAAACGGACTGCCTGGATGACAGCACTGCACAGCGTTGGGCCACACAGGTATGTTTCTTCTTTTTTTTTTTTTTTTTAAACAGCAGCCGTTTTAAACAGCAGCCGTGTAGGAAACTCCACGGGTGCTAATGCCGATATTAAACTCGACAGCAGGTCGACCCTGTCGGTAATGGCCCTCTAATCCAGTTAAGGGCCTGTGCCTTGTTTAATGTCAACTTATTATAGCCAGGCCTCTTTCTAACCTGCTGGTTTACACAATGACAGAGATTGTCACAGCCATCACAGGTCAAAATGGTAACACGGTACCATGCTCAGGTTAAGATTCCTGTGGACATATACAAGACAGAGCAACTGATATGCGCCCTATCCTTCCTTCGACTATTTAAAGCAATAACTGCCACCAAAACCACACCAACATCCTGGAGGTTTGCTGAGATAGTACCATGGTACAAGAAAGGAGGTTGTTAGACTCCATCTAATTACCGACCAAATTCCCTCCTGGAGTGGTCTGGTAAGATCTTTGCAAGGGCTGTGTTGAGTCATTTTAAATCTTGGTTGGATGATAACAATCTTATAAACCACCTCTAGGCAGGCTTCCAGCAAGGCCTTAGCACATTGGATCAATGCTTCAGACTGTCTATGCTAGTCAAAAAATATGTATCGCTAACGAAAATGAACCTTTATGTCATGTTCCTAGACCTCAGGACTGCCTTTGATTGCGTCCCACCTTCAAAACTTTGGGAAAGATTGCGCGAACAAGAAATTTCTCATCCATTACTAGCAGCACTTCTTCTTCTATATACAGAGAACAATAGAGAACAATGCAGTAGCAAGATAGAGTGTAGGTGTAGATGAAACTTCACCATCTGAAGTACAGAATGGAGGAGAGCACAGGGGCAACGCGCTGGTCTTGGAAGTAAGACTACTCAGAGCAACAAAGGTTTGAATCCCAGATCCGCGCTTAGAAACCGAACTCAGGTACGGTATTAGGCGCGTTCTAAAAACGCTCTTCATTAATGGCATAATTCATAGCATGTAGGAAAGAAGGGAGTCAGAAGCTACCCCTGTTCAAAGGCGTATTTGGGGTAGGTACAAGTGCAGAAGGTTAGGTTTAACAAATATTAGCCATCAGGTCACATAACAAGAGGAACAGAGTTCAAAAAATGTTTCGCTTTAATTCGTATTATTACAGGCATCTAAAAAATATACAGGCCTATAACATAGCACAAAGGCCTTAAAAAACAAATGTGCCCGAAGGGCTAGAGCAAAAATCCATTCTGGCTACACATTATAGTGAAGGGTATTAGCATGGTTTTTTTTTACAAATTTCATGTACTACTTATTGGCAGTAGTTAGCCATCATTGTCGACACATTGGGTGATAGGTGTTTCTGGTTCGGTAGTAATTAATGACCCTCAGGAGTTGCTGTATTGTAGCAAGATGACTGAAGGGGCCGACTGTCATCAGGACGAGGTTGGTAGGAGAACAGCTAGTGTGAAATACCTTGATACTGTCGTCTGTTGAACTTCAATGGATGAACGTCAGTCACTTATGGTTCTGGCGAGGTAAGTGTTGATCCTGGCACTTAAGTTATTTGACCAGGGAATCAAGGCTGAATTGAAGCTGTCACAATCAAAATATTAGATTGTGAATGTCAAGTAGAATCGCCTGGTGTAGAAGCCTTGCAGCGCCGTCTCTGGATGACAGGCAACTGTTAGATTACTGAAGGAGCAGCTCAATTCCACTATAATTCATAGCATCCTGTCAGTCCCCACTTATACTCCAAAACTTGCCTCTTATAAATATGCCCTGCTTCTGTTTTCAGAGGATGCAATACAATAACACTAGTTGAGTTAATGCTGTAGTGGCAAAGGCCTTAAAATAAATTATGGCAAAATGAATTCTATGGTTTTTACCAAAGAAATTATAAAAAATGACCTAACTGTCGATAGATGGAAACAGTACAGAGCAGGTAAAGAGATATGATAGATTATCAGGGCCTGCGGTTCACAAATGCAGGTAAATGGATGGAACCATTGCATAGCAAAAGCTAACAAGACGCTCTCAGTAATTGCCAAATTTACTGAAGAGAAAAGGGAGCGGTCAGTGAGGTCAACTTTGGAAGCATACTAGCTGCAAGCGCAGCAAGCAGCCCTTTATGGGACAGAGCCTGAAGGCCACATTGAATGCATAATGCCTGGTGTCACGGAGAATCGATTCTTAAAAATAATGCTGGGATTGCCCAAAAGCAGACCAACAATCCCCCTGTATGTAGAGCTAGATATATGCCATTTGAGCCAGGTGGTTGCATTGAAACCTAGGCTGTACCGGGTCAGAATCTGGTCATCCCCAGAACTGGGTACATTTAGGGAATGCAATAAAGGCTCTCCTGGGTCAGGAGAGCGGATCCTTAAGCCCCTGCTGCACACTTGGCAGAGATGAACTGAAAGGCATTGGGCACGCGCATCTGTGGGATAACCCAGAAAGAATTAATGCTTCTACTAAACTAATTGTAACCACAGATTTCTATGATACGGGTAAGGTCAAAATTGTGAAAAAAAGTCTTCCATTCAGCAACACTAACCATGTATTTGCAGAATGAACTGTTAGCAGGCTATTAGGGATATCTCGACGTAATGCAACCAAAGTCCACGCGTTTCCTGTATAGTAAGCACCCATTCAGAACACTGCCCCTGCCTATTGTCAGAACAAGTGCCAAAGCAAGGCTTCAGATAAATGGCCGCATTGTATATCTGTTCGAACACAGTTTAGAAAGCACTCGCTGGTATTAAGCGCCTTATAAATAAACAATAAAATGAAAATACTTTTTTTCTCATTTGCCCACTATACTTGCATATTAGAAACTTGAAGCAGAGGTTTATACGTTTTGAAATAAGATCAATTACTTAAGATATGCTTTTATATAAAAGGATGAATCATACCTTGGTCATACTTTGACAAAGTGAAAAGAGGAGGGGCAAAACGAGTCATATGTGGACTGACATAGGGGGTAAAGATAACATGAGGAGCTGGTAATACATTCTTGAGTACACAATGTGTGGCACATGACATTTAAAAGCGTATGTAGCATAACATCAAGAATAGGGATCCTGCAGAAGCTATCTGGGATGAAACACTGTTAGGCTGAAGCCTTATTATTTAGAATCACTGTATATGAATAGAATAAAAAGGCTCACACACTATTGTGAATTATTCTTCTACATGAATAGAACATAAACAAGCTCTGTCATGATAGAGAACGCTTGTTTAAGATTAAGAATCAAGTCATTGCCAATCCATATCAAAGGAACCACATCACATGAAAGAACTTACTGATGCATGGAATTCTTATGTCCGGCCAAGTGTGGAGTGCGGTTTATTATTTCAACACTAGGTGGCTGGTTGTCCTTCAACTGGTGTGGAAGCACCCTAACTTTCATGCGCTGGCCCTGGCTACAAAGTTCCCTTTCCAGCACGCAGACCTTGATGCGCCCCCGTTCTCTCTGGCATCGGTGGTTTGAGGGGTTAAGCAGATGGCCTGTGAAATATACATTTTATGTCTAAGTTATTTATTTGTTATTAGTGTATTCTTTTAGTGTATTCAATTTTTTCTTTGGATGGTTTTATCCGCTCTAATTGTTGTGGGTGAAGGAGATAAGCGCAGGCCACCAGTATTGACTGTTTTCCCCCTGATATTTTGACTGCATATATTTTCTGAAAATATTATAGATGTTGGTTATAACTAGGTCCACAGTAGCCTAAACATGGGCCTCATTATGAGTATGGCGGTAAGTGGTAAAATTGGAGGTAACTGAGTTACCTCCAATTTTACCACTATGCCAAATTATGAGTTTTGGGGTTGAGTAGAGGATGTATCTCCAGCAAAACCCTGGAGGTAAATCTTTCCACTCAACGTAAAAAAATTGGCACAATTACCACTTGTAATTTCAAAGATGATATTTCCGCTAAAAATCCCCAATGGAGTACTCTTCACTCCAGAAAATGGGTATTTACATCACCTACCACCACTTGTAATCCTGTGGTAAATCCACAGGACCAAGTGGTGAAAACTGTAAATCCGTTTGGTGTATTTCAGAGGATTTACCTCTGAAATACCTCCAAACTCGTAATGAGGCCCATACGGTCAGGAGGTTGTCATTATGGGCCTCATTACGAGCATGGAGGTAGCCGTGCCTGTATGGCAGGCACGGCTACCGCCATTCTCACTACCGGCACCATCTCCTGCGATTGGGCAATAACCGACCCATAACAAGATGAAGGGGCTGGTAATTGCCCATTCGCGGGAGGCGGTAATGCCGGGCTCCCGATCCCCATTCCGCCCCATAGGGCACAATGGGGATCGGGAGCATGGTTGCACCGGCACCGTTTATAATGGTGCCGGTGCAATCACGAGTTTTCTGCACGGGTGCCGTACCGTCAATACCGTACTGCCAGGGTTATAATGAGGCCCTATGTGTCTTGAGGAAGTGCTACAGTAGAGACTTACAGAAGCATTTATTTTCCAATGCAAATAAGGAACTGCATGTCCCAGGATGCATGAGGCATATTGACATTTAATACTCACAACACAGACACCCTGTCCTTGCCAATGCAGTAGAGGAAGCACCTCGTACTGTACACAGAAACATTCTGCACTTCACAATCACCCCTCCTCCACCAAAGCACCCGCTTCTTCAAAATCACTTTTGAATGAACTTGCCCTTCCCCGGCTACACTCCAGTACCTCACCTATTTACAGTGCGCAGGCCTGCAGTTTAGGGTCATCAGCCTGACTCAGT
The DNA here is from genome assembly GCF_040938575.1 of Ambystoma mexicanum. Lineage (NCBI taxonomy): Eukaryota > Metazoa > Chordata > Amphibia > Caudata > Ambystomatidae > Ambystoma > Ambystoma mexicanum. The sequence continues at coordinate 64,140,484 of NC_090928.1, forward strand.
GCTGTGGCACTGCAAGGCCTTCGGTTGGGAGGGCAAAGTGGCACACTCAAAGTGTACCCCTGCTGTATCATGACAGCTCTACAAACAGAAAAGGTAAGGCATTTGCAGGATAGCAATTATTCTGGCATGACAGTGGCCCATGTAGCGCTTAAAACAAAGGAAAAGCTTGTCAAGTGCACCGTTATGGTTGGTTTCATTATCTGCACTGTATTTGGTCTGAGTGGCCAGATCCGGTAGCACTGATCTCTAAAAGCAGGCCAGCAGGTTCCAAAATAAATGGCAGACCATGCCACATAAATTGCTGACCTTTGTCCATAGCCCAAGTGCGGGTCATCAGATGGTTGCCATGAAGTGGGATAGACCTCATAAGGCCTATGCACTCTCTGCTCTGGTAGATGGATCATTTACCCTGAACAGTGGAGCAGAATCAGCATGGGCAGCCAGCTAAGCAGAGCTGTGCAAAGAGAGCATGTGGCATTGATAGACTTCCAATGCATCATTCACCATGACCCCTCCATTCTATGACTTGCACCCCAGAAGCCCAGAACCCAGAGAGGGTGCTGCTCGCTCCCTTGGGACCTCCACCCTTTTACCCCTTTACCAATCACCCCAGTACTGCCATTCTCTCAGCAACGCCCTGCAGAATGGCCTTGACTGCTGCACCCTCTTACACACATTGCACCCCTGGTGGCCAGTGTCACCCACAGCAATCCCTACCTGTCTAGTGGACATGAGAATGGAAATGCTACGGTTGCCCTCTTTGGCAGCCCAGATCCCTTCCCCTCCCCGCAGTGCCAAGGAAGTAGAGCACTGGTGCCCCCTTGGGAGACTACCCATTATGAGGCTACACTGAGAAGTATAGGCAGGTCATTGTGAACATCTACAGACATTCCCGAGGTGAGATGTAAAACAGACTCGTGAAACACCCAGTGTAGTTTGCACATTACCAAGAATGGCATAAGAAAATCCACTTGCGAGGTAAATTGGACCACAAGCCGTTCCTGCCTCTTATTCTTAGAACCACCATACTGCCCGTTGTCCACCCATTTTTCTCCAGAATCACACAACAAATTGCGGACCAAAGAATTGAATTCTTGCAAATTCTTCACTGGCATGCCTGGCAGCTTTTGCATCCCCACTCGCCTGCTTCCCCCTATTCACATTAGTCAGCAACTGTCTCTTGCATCCTCCAACCTCAGAACAGCACACAACTCTCCCAGACACACACACAACCCCGACCCCCTCTCTTCCCCCCACCCAATGGAACACTCCGATGACAAATGCGGGCCCGTTTCAGCTTCATCTACGTATTCATTTATTTATTTATGAATCACTATCTGCAAATAAACACCACACAAACAAACTGTTCATTTCTGTCTACAAGGATTAGTGATAAACTAGTGTGAGAAAGGCCTGGGTGGAAATGAAAAAGGTCAAGTCAATTTACACTATTAAACAATTCTAAACACATAACATTAATTCACATGCTACGACTCTATTAAAGGATTGGAATGATAGTCCTATAAGACTCTAGGGAGGGCCACTGGCTCTGCCCTCCATTGAAGACTGATGAATCTAACACTGTCATATGAAAGCTGGTGCAGGCTTCCTGTGCAGTGTGCAATCTTGCACGCCTTGTAGCACATGTATTTCATGTAGTCATTCACCAAGCTCATCAGGCATATTATATTCAACTGTATTGCCATTGTATCTGCCATGGTTTATATTGATGCACATCCTAACACATTCATAAATACAATGCTAATTACACTTCAAAACCAATTGTCTTAATAAAGTGCATATATCTTCCCTAGTCAATACAAAGGTATAATGCCTCTCCTACTACAAATAGCGAACACACATACATTTCAAACAAGAATAACTATTTACGCACAAAAATACCTATATTATTATGAACAACATTCATAAATCATCGTTTATTTTTGACAGGTTTCCATGTAGATATTAGTTGCTTAGAAGATCTATTTGCTTATTGTGCTTACAGTTTTATCACAAATAACCAGGTGTCTACCCACTCCACATGTCCTGAAACAAGACTAATGAAACCCACCATTCATCTCTGGACTGCTTTTCTGTACATAATATATTAGCTCCAAAAAACTATTCAGTTGCCAGCTTCTGATATACAGGTAGGTATCTACCCACTCAGCTCGCACTACAGGTGCATCTTTCTGTTTGATTGTTGGTCCAACTGCTCGGACCTTCATCAGGAGCTTCTTTATCTTGTAGTGAAGCTATAGGAGCTATAGGGACACCACACTATCTTAATTTTTCCTGTTATGTGACATCTATAAAGATTCACAACACTACCTCATTATCCAAAGCTCCTCCATTTTAATAGATAATTATTCATGCAAATAGTTATGGAGAACGCACCCCTATAATCGTGTAACCCTCTGTGTCTGATTCTGAAATGCATCCACTGTATCTTTCTTCGACCATCCTTGACTGGTTAGTATAATTAATTATTATATCTCAAGATTTATGTAGCTTCATTAGGGACACAAGGTCCAAAAATTAATTCTTGCCATTCGTTGGTGTCATTTGATGCACTTTTTTTCAAACCTAGTTATAGGAAAAGTACCTGTCGTCAATCGACATGTTCACCTTTTTGTAGAATCTCTAGTGGCAACGCTCTGTTTTCTCCCTAAGCCATTTTACCATCGTCTTAAAGAATTAAAACACTCTGTTACTAGGGCTATTCCTATCTGCATCTTATTTCTTTTACAAAGAATCATCTAGTACACACCCCATCTCTTATCTCTTAGGCCGCCTTGAGTTCTACTGCATCCTTATTTCACAGAGGTATCGTTACACTGGAGAAACCCACAACTTTGCAGCATTCTCCTTATATGGGCATAGCAAAATATCAAGCATCCTTCTGCGACTAAGTACAAACTACAAAATAGAAGTGAATTGTATTTCTCACAAATCATTCCGGTTGCTCATGCCGGAGAAAAGTACAAAAACAATGGGAATTGTATTGTAATATTTGTAATATTTGCCCCTAGCGTCCTTGCCTCTGAATTCTCATGAACGTGTCCTATTCCATGTTTTCATTCAATCCCCTGTTATCACGTTTTAGGCAGAAAATCATCCTTTCTTCTAACATCTAGACGTTGTTTGTTCCCTTGCTGATCTAGTCAATGCACCTGTTGGAGTATTATTCATTTGAAATTGTCTGCGTTATGCTCTAACTCCATAAAGTGCTTAACCAGTGGTGCTTCCAATGCCTGTTCTCTTATGCAATTCCTATGTTATGAACGCGTCTCATTCCATGTTTTCATTCAATCCCCTGTTATCACGTTTTAGGCAGAAAATCATCCTTTCTTCTAACATCTAGACGTTGTTTGTTCCCTTGCTGACTAGCCCATGCACCTGTTGAAGTATTATTCATTTGAAATCTTCTGCGTTATGCTCTAACTCCATAAAGTGCTTAACCAGTGGTGCTTCCAATGCCTGTTCTCTTATGCAATTCCTATGTTCTATCATTCTGCTTTTTACCTTCCCCTGTGTCTTTGGTACTTATCTTAGACCACATTGGCAAGTGATCGTATAGATGACCATTTTAGAGCTGCAGTTGCGTAAATCTTGCAAACTCCATGGGCTCAGTAGTCCCAAGTCTAGCCTCTCTTTTTTTGACATTTGAGCACACATACTACAATTACCACATGGGTAATGCCCCTTGATCTCTGGGCCTCCCCATAGTTGGGGCAAGGTCGGGTTTTTAATCAATTATATTTTTGCGATTGTTTCTCATTAATCTATCCCTTATATTCATGCTTCTGTTTGTTCCCTTTTCTCAGTTTTTCTTGCTCTACCACCTTTATATTTCAGGAGCGCATGGGCGGTTATAATTTCCTGCTCACTTAGCTAATTTTCTCAGTCTCTGTTCCTTGTAACCTCTGTCTCTTAGTTTCAATATCAACTGATTGGCTTCTTCTCTGTAGGAGAATCTAAAGCTACTATTTATTTTGACTCCCAGGAACATTCTCTATAAGATGTTTTGGGTGATGGCTAGATCTGTGTAAAAGGGCATTTCTGTCCATCTTCTTGTGATGCGGTCTCATCTTAAGGGTCCCTTCATGTGTGTATATAGTGGGATTTCGCAAATCTATGTGATCATCACTAATATTTGTTGCAATACATGTGGTATAAGGTGTGTAAGATTTCAAACTGTACAGAAAGCCTGCATCCATTCTTTATATGATGGAGTGACAGTTCAAAATAGGAGTTGCAGAGAATAAGGACACGACTTATTCAAATATCTGCAGTTTGTGGACATACAATAAATGAAAAAGGTTGCAACCATCAACATAATTTATCATTACTAAACACATTCCGTTATAACTGTATGTGGGAATACGGTACTCCCACCACATTCAAGTATGCAGATGTTGATGATGCTACCTATAGTTCATGAGATGTTGTACATTTCAAACTATAACTCACATTAGGCTTCCCTGTTGAATATGCTTTGCTTGGTGGCAGATAGCAAAGATTGACTCCTATTGCCTTTAGTGAATATTACTAAGCACAAAAACAGTACTAGTGTAAAGTATGCTGGCACATGCAAACCGAAGCCACGGATGCATGCATGCAGCCCGAGTGCACTGTGCCCACCCACATCCAAAACTACTAGAAAAAGGCAACATATTTACAGTACTGTTCTGTCAACAGTAGGACAAGTGTAATTAAAGTTGCATAATCAGCGCATATTTTACGACAATGAGTTCCGCCTGGAGGCAAACTACAGCATGCACCTATAAACTCAACAGGACTAATGCCGCCCACACTGACAGCTGAAAGTGTGATAGCTAGGGTTAAATGGATGTCATTGGTGTTCACTGCAATCCTGTTCTCTAGCCCTGCCGTGCTGAGTATTCTTTGGAATTCCTGTTCTCTCTATCAGCTGGCAGTAAGACATTCGATTGGATACAAAATTAACTTGCAGGGAATAGATTTACCCTATATCTCATAAATTTGCTACGCAAAATGTTGTTGAGATAAGGTGCCAGAATGCCTAACTTTCTATGCTTTCATTTTAGGTGGGCATAAGAACCATACTTATTTGCTTTGTCCATACTATCACTCCAATCTCTTTGATAGATTGCCAATGTAATGCTGCACAGGTTATGTACTAAAGTCTCTGTGGTGGATTCAACTTAGAAATCGACTTGGGATTTCCCTGTTACTTTGAAGTGCTCTTCGACTTGGCTGTCCATGTTTCTGCGGGGTCTCCACCCTGGCAGCCTTTTATTCCCTGTCTTTTGGAGTCCCTTGTGCCACCTGGTTGTAGCTCCTCTGCTGGTTGTTTCTTCTTTAGTTTTTCTTGGACTTGTTAGTCCTCACCTGGATTTTTGTCCCTTCTCATATGGGTAGGTTCTCTTCTTCCTTGCCTTCCCTGTCCACTTGACTATCAGTGACATCATATACAAGGTAAACTGGGAAAACCTACGGTGGGGTGCGGGACACAATTTGTACTTGTATTATCTCAACATCTGTGTGCTATTCTTTTTTGCTGCTTCTGTACTGCAGTACGGGGGCTCTTCGCCAGAATTATCCCATGCCCACTTATCATGTTGGATGATACAAAGAGTTCCTTGGCAAGAGTATTGGGAGAAAGGCTGATGTCGGCTCACCTGGGCAGGACTGTGATACATCTGTGTTGTTTTAACACACATAATATGAGGTTGTGTGTGGTGAAATGACCACTGGATGCCATGAGTAAAAGGCCAGAGTCAGTTATAAGTGCTCCCCAAAAGGAAAGGCCTGCCTTGAACTAATGTGGAAATAAGGCCATGCACTTTCAAAGCAAAAAGGAGGGAATTTGGGCCTCAAAACCTGGCATAAAAATGCTAATTGCCCAGCATAAGGGAAAGACATGAGACATGAGTGGCCAAATTATGAGAGAACTGAAGTAATGTTCTCCGAAATCACTGTCCACAGAACTCTAAATGGAATGTTAGCATTGTGAGCTACAGTTGCAGTGAAGCAAATTGCATTTTGGCAGGAGCATTAAAGAAAATGTGTTAATCTGTTTTTCCCTTTAAATTAAAGAAATGCTCATGAAAATGTGTGCCGGATTTGTAATATATAAACTTGGGTTCTGTCCATCATGAGCCCATCACAGAGGAAACAATCATTCACAGAATCAACAAGATGTTGAATTTCAGCAGAATGAAGGCTTTTTCACAGAGGAAACCTCACAAAGTGACATTTCAATTGTGCCTTTAAAATGACACTCTGAGCATCTAGATGTACAACTAAAGTCTCTAAATATGTAATTATGTTGCCCTTCTGTAACCACTGTATGCAGTGAAATACTTTGATAGGGTTACGGGTCACAATTGTGTGCATTTCGAAGAGTTTTTCTAAAAGTAAAATGCTTTCAGTGGGGAGCCAGCCTAATCTCGGTTTAATTTCTCTGCTGTGTATTCAAATGTGAAACTGAATTATTTCCCTTGGGCGGCTTGGAAACCAAGTTAAGGCATGTCTTAAGAGGACCCCCTCTTGAATTCAAAGCCAGGAACAGAACCATTTCAAGGGAGGGGGCCAGGTTTAAGGAGTGGTTTCACTCCCATTGTACAAAATGGGAGATGTGCTTTTTATTGTATAACATTGGCAATATTGGTCACAAAATAATTAGGGCAGGATTTTTTGAAAATGTGAAGATTGACTGTTTCTGGTCAACACTCTTGGTGTGGTAGAGAAATATGAAAAATGGAGAAGACCTGCAAAATATGATTCATATTCCGCCCACTGAGGGCCATATTTTTCATGGGTATAGTCCGGGAGGAAAAGAGGGAAAACCGTAGATTTGCAATGGAATAACCTACACACTTCTAAGTAGGGTCATTTGATTCACTGAAAATGTAGTTTTAAAAATGCTGTCATGTGTGCTGAAATTTGAAGAGCAAGGGCATTTGTCACACAGTGAGATTTCTATGTTCTGATGCCAGACCAAGCCCTCCTATCACAATAAGATGACGAAGGAGTCTCCTCCAATGGTTTCCCAAAACACTCCTATATTTTCTGGACCTATCAGCCCAAAGATGGGAGTGAACCTTTGAACAGTTCACAATCCATTGTGCGAGAACTATGACACAATTGTGATGTCACTTGCCTTATAAATAAGTCACTCCGCCTCAAATCAGGACTCTTCCCACTAAACCCTGAGTTGTGCAGCAGCCAAAATCTGGAACCATCCCAGCAGAGAGAGGTCTAAGTCATTCAGAGGAGCCAGGAGGTTTAGTAGCTGTCATGGGACCCCTTAGAGGACAGAGAGAATCCTTGACTGACCCCTGACTGTCCCAGCAGAGATGCTCTGACGCTCCATCTAGCCCTCTCCTGTAAGTATAAATATCCTAAAACATAGATTGCATAAGCCCTATCCTCTTCAGCATTGCCATAGAGATCTCCCCATGGCATTTAAGTCATGTTCTTATTGAAAAATCCTTTGTCTGTGCCTTGTGGTCGTTTTTCCATCGAAGAATCTTTTATTTGTTTGTGCATTTAAGTAATTTTCCCATTGAAGCATCGTTTGTTTGCCTGTGCATTTCAGTCATTTCCCATAGAAGAATCCCCAATTGTCTGTGAAGATCCTTAGTATATTTTTTGCACATAAATCTATTAATTACCCTATTTATTTCACAGGATTTGTATCATTGAAACTCGAAATCCACCATCTCTTCCCAGTGCATTGCAAATGGTTAAAGTCATTAAAATGTTGCACAAATGAATCAATACCATTGCGAGCTGAAAAACGAATGTGTCCCTGTGTGTAAATGGTGGCCTACAAAATGAATTTCCATCTACAACTGTATTTTCTATTTGCTCTGCCATCCTAATCCCAAAACCGATTTTCCTTTTTGTGAGTTATTCCTTGCCCAGAGCCTACCTGTGATTTACCTGTCATTTTAATGAAAAAACAATGTTTCTGTTGTGAGTTCCCCATTGCCCAGAGCTTGCCTGTCATTTGCAGCCTCAGTAAAAACGATATCCATTTGCATTTTCTTTTCCATTGAAATTGAGGTTAACCTCCTGAAAACAGTTTTTCCTAGTCTGTTTCTCTTTCCCTACTGTGTTGTGAACATTTTTTTCCATTTGCATTCCCTTTCCATTGCCCATGTGTTGCATATTCTAAAATCGATTTTCCTTTTGTGTGCTGGGTAGTATCCTCTAAAGCAGGGACATCATTTAGGGGTATCCAGGGGTTAACTTGCGACTCCTGTGGTCTCCCTTGTACCTCTAAAAAATGTTTTAAACATTTCAAAAGTGTTATTTTTTTGGTGCAACTTGAAGCTCTTGGCCTGTGACCAATGCCATGTGCCTCTTTGTTTCTAGAGAGGCTGGTTTTCTTGTTCAGGCTCCTTAAAAAAACAGGGAATTCCACAAGTGTAACACTTTGAGCAGTGCACCTAAATAAGAATGAATAGGAATAACAAATAATTTGTCTTTCTGGAATTCGAAAAAATAAGTGCTAGACTCATTAAAGATTTATTTCAGGCACACTTCAGGGGGTGAGTCCCTGATTTAGTCTGTTCTTAAACACCTCAAATTCAATGCAGACAAAACCCTCTAAAATGCATTTAAAGTATAATAAGCATCCATTTCGCACTATGTATTTTGCTTTTCGCCATTTGTAGTTATAGCATGTTTTTTTCTGCCGATACATATGGTGACCCATTCTTGTATGAAATGTATATCACATTACAGTTATTAATATAACTGTAATCTGTAAGCACTATTCAAAATCCGATTTTTACCTTGTGTTCCCACTCCTGACTACTGCCTTCCAGCCAGAACTGACAATCCTAGTGGAGGTCTACGGGGGTTGAGGGTTGCTGGGACTCAAGTACCATTTTGTGTGCATATGCACTTTCCTGTCTGATGCATTCATTTTCTTGGCGTTTTGAACTGTTCATTGATGATACTGGTGAAAGAAGCAAAGTAAATCCTTGTTATATATATATTTGAGTTGTCTCAGTGTGCTGTTTGACCAAAAAGGACTCTGCAATTTTTGTTGCCACACCTTGGTGGCTGTTGTAATTGTTTATTCTCATTTAACATTAATTCCTAAATTAATAAAAAAATTCATTGATAACCCACCGGCCTGGTTCCTAGTCTACTGTGACATGGGGTGCTTGTGGCGGTTGGGTGCGAGACGGGTTGGAGGCCTCCTTAAAAAAGAATCTATGTTGTAGAAATAAAAAGCGGTTTTATTTTGCACCACATTCATTGTAGGAGAAGGAGATTCCTGGCTTGGTTGTGCTGTTTAATATATCATGACATGTGTGTCCAGACAAGCTGTTATAAACTGCTATGCATAAAGGCAATAAGCTACTCCAGTTGATCCACTCTAACAATCAGGCTCAAATGTGCATACTGGGTATACAGAAATCACCCACTGAAATTATACACATCCTCACGTTTACAAAATACAAAGAGGCAAAATTAGTGAACCAGACCTTTGCAGTAGGCTAACACATGACTCTCTACATCATCAGCCAAGTGCACCAAACTGGTAATACTATGCAGCACAAACATTTACCCATCGCACACTTTGACTGCCACAGTCCAGGGTAGCCATTTTGTACCATTGTATTGTTGAGAAAATCAGCAGAGCAGAAGAAGACTGGAAACCCCAGCGCTTGTACACAATGAAATCATCTATACACAATTCCAAACCTGACCACATAATCAATAGTAACAAGCTTGCAGCGGGTGAAAATATCTGGTCATGGAGCCTCTGCCCAGGTCTCCAACAATTAGAAAGTGGAAAACAATTGATACAATCACACTGCGTGTGTTTCCTAAAATTATTTAATACGAACAAAAAAATTCAATTTTTGAAACAGCCTGATGCAAACATTTAATTTTTTTGTTCATATTAAAGAATTTCAGGAAACACCACATCGTATTGTTGGTTATCCATGGAATGGCTCTCCTTGGGATAACATGAGCATTCTGATACATAGACAGACTACATCTGTAAGTTCACAAATCCTTCCACTACCACGCAGTGAGGCTATTTGCTGCTCCAAACATACATACGCTTCAAGCCCATATTGTGTAATTGCAAAGTGTGGCAGTTTATAGAGAGGTGACTAAAAAGTGATATTGAATGTAAAGAAGTTCTGAAAAGTGGGGGACTAAAATCACTCTGGCATCATTACAGAGACGTTTTCTGGCCAAGTGGGGTATATGCCCTTGGTGACCACGTCGCAAAGCTGATTTCTGCTTCAAACATGCATATGTTTTGAACCCATGGTATTTTCTGACTATGATGAAAAAGGATGACAAAAGCAACACAATAACATAGTAAAAACAAGGTCAAATTAAAAAGCCATCAGAGAAGTATTGGCACCTACATATCATGAATGTGATCTGTTTTGTGCAACGGTTGCTTGTCGATCCCTTGCTGACAAATTGCCCATGTTCACTCCTCCCCCGTTGTTAGCTCCCCACTCCTTTGTTCTCTGTTACTCTCACCCTACAAATGTAAAGCAAGCTGTTGCTTTTTCGAAGCTAGGTCCACACTCAATAAATAACCTAATGATATAATACGGTAGGCTATTTATAATGCGCTTACTACCCAGAGGTTTCTAAGCACGGACCTGGGGATCGAACCAGTGCTGCTCTGTGTCCAAGGCGAGCACGTTGCCCCTGAGCTATCCTGCCGAGACAAATAATAAAAATAATAATTGTTATTAGGGAATAGGAAGCAAGCATCAACAGGAAAAGCCACATTGCCAAAGAGGAGGCATAACACACAAATATGCAGAGGCCCAAACAGTAACAGATGAGAATACAATAACAAAAAAAGTAATGTGAATGATATTTTATCAATAAGAGGCATCAGTGAGAGACTATGAACATCTGTTTACTCATAAAGATAAGTATGTGTTCCAGCCTGCCAGTTTGAAACGTATTGCTTCGACTACGCATTAATCAACTCACACTGCTGGTGACACAAGGTGCCTACACTAAGATTCCTACGGAGTATAGAATATGTAATATATGTAGACTGCAGGACAAACTGAAACTGCACAACATGTTTTTACCGAATGTATAAGGCTCGAATCTACCAATATGTGCATGCTGAGGCAGTTTGTAAGTCGTTATGATTCCATTAAGACGGACCAATTTCAGAATTACTGTTGAACAGTGACTCAGAATCAGTTCATATTGTGCTGTGGCATTAAAGGGAGGTCTGGACCCACAAATACACAGACACACAGACACACCGCACGTCTTAACTCCTCTTTATTTCCGTACAAACTGGCTTCCCTCGCCCATCTCCCTCCCTTCCTCCTGCCCCTCCCTTTCCCATTCCTGGTTTCGCTTTCGCCTTAAAGGGGCAGGTGCCCTTTTGTCCATTTCACCCCCACCCCTTACTTATCATGGAAGTTCAGTGCCTACTTTTCTTCAATAAGGCGGGTGGGCTTCCTTGAGAGTCGATGGGGTCGGCCAGGTGGGATGCCTGTCTCCTCACCCCGCACCTGTGGCTGGGGGTCCTCAGGCAGTTCAGGGGGCGTCTCTTGGCCCTTCAGGTTCTTCCTCCTCAATAGGTGTATCTTCTTCTGGATCCTACTGGAACATCTTACGAAAGAATGATGCATTCCTTGTTATTTCTCCTTGGTCTCCAGTGGCAGTAATCATTGGCCCTTTGACTTCCATCACCACTAGGTGCTCTGATCTGTAGCGGGAGTCCGTTTTCCTGTTCTGGGCTCGTCAGACTATTACAATCTCGCCTACTGGAATTTGGGTGCTCTGGCTCTCCGCTACTGGTCGACCCATTCTTTAGCTTTCTTTCTTTTCTCGGCCTCTCGCTTTCTTATTTCGACATCCTCCTACAGGGTTTAATCTTCCAACTGTGGTAGTCTGTTTTGCGGTTTGTATCTGATCATCAGTTCCGCCAGGGTCCAGCCGGTTGCTTCATGAGGTGTGTCTCAGCATTTGGGAGATAGCTTGTGGCATGGATGTTTGGTCGATGACAGCTTTTTGGCAGGTCTGCTTGATGGTTGCCATAAAGCGCTCCACCATGCCATTGGCTTGTGGCCACAATGGCCTGATCTTCTGATGGTGGAATCCAAGATGCTCTGCAAACTTCCCGAACTCCTGTCATTGGAATAGTTCATCTATTACGGCTACGACCTGATGGAATGATGTCGACTGTATATGTTTCACTAGGGGGAATCTTGTGTATTCATCAATGGCCACTAGGAGGTAGCCCCCTTCTTCCGGCAGGCCATAGAAATTAAAAGCTACTCATTGCCATGGTCCCTCGGGGAGGGGGACTGTCTGTAGTGGGAATGGGGGCGAATTCGCCGCATTTATCTGGCATGGGTCACAGTGTCTCAACGTGTCCTCGACTATGGTGACCATGTGTGGGAACCACACCTGGTTGCGCAGTACCTTCTTTGTGTTGGATGTGCCACGGTGTCCCTCGTGCACAACCATGATGAGGGGTTTCCTAAGGCTCTTGGGGGTGACTAATCGGTTCCCTCTCAATAGCATTCCTTGGCTTGTTGTGGCAAATTCCCTGTATATCTTTTCCATTCTGCATAGGTCTCCCCCCCAGTTCAAAGCGTTCCGTGGCTCTCTGTCACCACCTGTCGCCACCTGTTGGTGTTCGTTAGTTGGACAGCTGTTCTTATCGTGGGGTCAGCTCGGCTGCGTTCGACAAAGTGCTTCATGGTGATTGCTGGGGGAAGGGCATTCAGAGACAGGTAGGCGATGTAGTCCTCCGCCTCACCCTGCATTGCAGTGTCCGGGGGCTTGTCTGGGTGCCTTGGTAGTCAGCTGGATTTGCTTCGCCTCTGGGTTTCTGGACAGTGGTGTAGTCATACTCCTGGAGGCGGATGCCCCAGCATTCGATGCATGCCAGCATATTTATCTTGGGGTTGCCAAAAAGGGCTAATAGGGCTTGGTGGTCTGTAATCAGTACAAAGGTCCTGCCGATGATGAAGTGGTGACATTTTTCACACGCCCAGACTTCTGCCAGGCTCTCGCGTTATGCCTGCAAGTAGGCTTGCTCGATCGGGTTCAGCGCCTGGCTGGCGTATGCGACCACGTGTGTTTCAGTGTTCTGTTGTGGATTGGTTTGGGCCAGTATGGCTCCTAGGCCCACAGGGCTGGCATCTACAGTTATTTCCCTGTCCCACTGTGGGTTGAAATATGCCAGTTGGTTGCCAGCTCTTGTTTGATAGCGGAGAATGCTTGTTGGCATTGTTCCTCCCAGGTGAACGGTTGGTCTTTCCTTAGCAGTTGTCGTAAGGGGCTGGTGAGTGTTGCATAGTGGGGAAGGTACTGTGCACAGTATCCTGCCATGCCACGAATGAGCGTAGCTCAGACACATCTTCTTGGGCTTGTTAGGTTGACGGTGGCACTGATTTTGTCGGGGTATGCTCTGATGCCATGGTCCGACAAGATGTGCCCAAAGAAGCATAGGCTGTGTTTGTTGACTTCACACTTGAGGCTGTTGAGTGTAAGGCCGGCTTCCTGGAGGATGTGGCATACCTGCTTCAGCGCTTCCTCATGTTGATCCTGTGTGACCCCAAAGACCAGGATGTCGTCGCTGTAGTTAAAAGCGTGTAGTTAAAAGCGTTAGTCACTGGGCTGATCAGCCTTCTGATGGTTTCTCGGAAAATTTTGGCCACTGATGAAATTTCCAAAATTCAGCCTTTTATACCCGAAGAGAACTTCATGTGTCGTAAACGTTGTTATGGGTCTGGATTCAGGGTCGATAACAAGCTGGTGGTAGCCTTGGTTTAGGTCCAACTTCGAAAATCTGGTGGCTTGACTGAGTCTCACTAGCATGTCCTCTATGTTTGGTCCTGGGTGTCTTTCCCGTTGGATGGCTGTGTTGGGAATCCTCATGTCGACGCGGAGGCAACCGCCCTCCTTCGGGACAAGCACTTCTGCTCTCTCGATGATGTTGTTGTCGAGTAGTAGCTGCAGCTCGTGCATCACCTTGGTTTGTAGGTGAAATCCTATTCTTCTGGGGTGTTGTGGTTCGAGCCGCATGAAAGGGTCAATGTGTAGTTTGATCATATCGCCTTTCAACATGCCGATGCCTTTAAACAGGTTGGGGAATGTGGCTCTTGGTGTCTCGAGGTGGAGCACCTTCTGGGTTATGGCCCATATGGATTGGGCCGTTGGGGGTAATCCTTGAATCGTCTCCTGCTTATCATAGCAAATGTCTATCAGGTGTAGCGCAACGGCTGACTTGTAGCTCAGGAGGCATCTTCCTGTTACTGGGCTGTGTATAACGTGGATTGTCATTGGTACCTTTCTGCCTCTGTGTACTAGATCACACAGGAACTGACCCTTGGATGTCAGTGGTAGGGTCACGCCCCATTGAAAGATGTGGGCCTACAAAGGTCGTAGGGGGTAGGTCTCGGGGAGCAGCTGGTATGTTTCTTGGTTCATTATGTTGACCGTTTCCCCTGTATCAATGAGAAATGCTGTGTCAATCCCCCCCAGGTGTACTGTTACTCGGGGTGCCGTGCTGTCATCAGCCCAGTCAGATATGAGTCTGACATATTCTCTGCTGTACCGGTTGTATTCTGGGTACTGCTCCATCCCTGGCGGCTGCCTTTTAACCGGGGGTTTTTCGTACGGGTCTCGGGCATTGAATTCCCTTCCTGGATCTTCATCAGGGATGGTCTGTACCTGGTAGATTTGTTCCAGGTCCATTGTATGTTTCATTTGTTGGCTCCATTTGTAGGTTCTCCACGGCTCGGATGAATCTGGGGTGCGTAATGTTTCCAGGAGCGTTGTTTCTGGTGTTGTCCCTCTCGGGGTACGGTTGTGTGTTGAGTGACCTTGGGGTTTCATACCATCTGTTTGGTGCCATCTGTGTCAGGGGCCTGTAGGCTGGTAGTAGAGGTGTTCTTTCTCGGCATGGTTGTTTCTTGAAAATGGTTTTCCTTGCCGCATCGCATGCATATCTAGCCAATTGGTGGGCACTTTCCTTTGTGGGGGAATTTGAACCCGCAGCGATAGCACTGTCTCTCTGGTTGGGCTCAATGTGCCTGGTTCCAGGAATCTTGTCAGGATGAGGGGCCAAATTGGCGAGGTTGCCCTTGTGGGTTGGTGGTGATGGCACACTATTGTGTTGAGTTTCTTCAGGTTTTCGATGTTGGCGGCTTGGTCATCGACCCGTTCACATACCCTGGCCAGTTCCGCTAACTCCTGCAGGGGGAGGGGTTTCTTCAGCAAATGATTCCTGAACTGGGATGCAGACACCCTTCTATTACCCTCAGCCAGATGGCTTCATCATCGTTGAAGTTCGCAAAGTCACAGTACGTTATTTTCCTTTGAAGGTGTAAGATGAATTGGCCTATTGTTTCATGGGGTGCCTGGGTGCACTGGTTAAAAGTGTACCGCTACTAGTCTCTGTTTGGTACCACCACTAAGCATCCATTTATTGCAGTGATTAGTAGCGGGTGTGTCATTCTGTCTCAGGCTGGGATGGTTTTGATGACGCTTTTGATGTCATTGCCCACTAAATTGGTGAAGATGTCTAGCTTGTTCGGTGTGTCTTGATTTCCGACGGCTCTCATGAATTCTTCGAATTCATCCATCCATTCTTGCCATTTCTGACCCTGGTTTTCTTGAGGCTCGAGTGTAAAGGGATTCGGTCTGCGTAGAAATTATATATGGGTTGGTGGGTGTTATCCCCATCGCGGCTGTTATGGCTCCATCTGCTGCCTCTCCTCCTGATTGCAACATTTTGTGTTGATTCACTCTTTATTAGTCTCTGACCCCGGGTGCGTGCCTCTGGGCTGGCTGGCGAGGGTGGCCTGTGTACGCTTTCGTGGATTGCACTTTTCTTGTGGGCTGCCTGGTTACACTCGCTTTCTAGTGGATTTGTTGGCCACTGCTCCTGAGGTGCCCTTCCTTTGTGGGCAATCTGATGATCCTCACTTTCTAGTGGACTTATGGACTACTGGACTGTCCTTTCTTTGGGGCTCATGTGCCAGTGATCCTCGCTTTCTAGTGGATGTATTGACCCCTGCTTGTGAGGTGTCCTTTTTTGTGCGCAAACTGGTAATCCTTGCTTTCTAGCGGGCTTGTGTGCCACTGGATTGTCCTTTCTTGGGGGTGATATCCCTGTACTCCTCACTTTCTAGTGGTTTCCTCTTATTTTTTTTATGGGTGCGTATTGTGCGCTGGAGTGTGTTCTCCTGCCCCTCCCCACCACTTGGGATGTCTCCGTACCTCTTCCGACATGTTCTGCTTTTCCGCGTGGCACTTCCTGCTTTCTGGACTGATTCTCCCGGGCTCCGGATGGCTTGGAACTCCTCCGCACCTTTCTGTGGGTCCTCCTCTTCAGCTGGCTCGTTGCTGTTCCTGGCTCCTTTCTCCTGCTTCCCGAACCGCTGCTCCTGGGTTCCGGATGACTCGGGACTCCTCCTCTTCCTTCTGGTGTCCTCCTGGGCTTCTCCAGCAACGGACTGCTCTTCTCAGGCTCCGAAAGGTCCTCCTCACCAGCGGCACCGCAGGGCTTCTGCACGCCAGCCTGTGCCTCTTGGCTACGGATTATGCAGGCCAATGTGCTCCTTCACTGGCAGTCCTCCTCACCGTTAGCATTGTGGGCTGTCCCCTGCCCTCACCCATGGCCCGTTTTGCGTCACCTCCATCGACCCTCCTCGCTGTTGCTGGGTTGCACACCACGGACCACCTCCTTCGACCGGGTGCCCCGCTCGTCGCCAGTTGTGACGTGGCCTGGGCCCACTCATACACAGACACGTGGTTTTATCTACTTATCTAAGGAATTGTTTACAATAGAGCAATGATGTAGTATAATCAGGTGCCTTAGTGTTGATTGTTGATTGATGAATTGTATTGTATTTATGTTAAGAGAAACTCAGGCATGGGGGTGGAGAACTACTAGCATGCTCAGAATATGAGTTTCGAAGTATCCCAGAATGTGCGGGTATGAGGCCTAGCTTGAAACAATTGTGAATAAGGCAATATTCGCACTGCAACTACAGCAGCATCCTGAAGCCAACATGCCAAACCTAGGTTCTCTGCCAACACATTTCTTTTAAGAGACCCCAAACATAACCCATGGCATCCACAATTGATTCTAAACTGGGCGCCCTCGTAGCTCTGCAAATGCACCTCCGAAAAGATTTGCAGCTTGCCAGCACACCCACTCAAACCCTTGAAAACATGTTTGCATGCACACATACTTTTTTAAAACATAACCAGTGCTTAAAGTGTTATGTCAAATGGATGGGGGCCTCTAACAAGGAAGTGTGGCCTAAGTGCTGGGTATAGTCTGCATGGGGCAGGTGACTTAGGCAAGGGCTACCTGACCCAAGCAATAACTCAAATGAACCTACAAAAACGACTTTTCGGTCAGTCAGTTATTGCTCAGGCGGCCTTTGTTGCATCCAGTCTGCACATTGTAAATAAATCTTTCTCTGGCCCGGTTTGTAAATAAATCTCTGTCTGTAAATAAATCACTCTCTCACTTAGTATATAAACAATTCAAGTAAATCACCATCATTCTGTAAATAAATCTTTTTTGAGACAAGGAGGGAGAGAAATATCACCTATACGGGCTCCAGATTACTTGGCAAAAAAGCAAAGAGCATTTTGGGAGCCGGAGATTGAGTATATGTTTTTATATAAGTATACCTGTGACAGTAAATCCATTGTGCATAGCTTTCATCCTGCATGGTCCCTCTGCTCTATTGTTCCAGAAATGTGCGCACTGTGCAGCAAAGCTGGGCTCCACCTCTGCATAGTACACAAAATTCACTGTAATAGGGCCAGCTGGTGCAAAAAAGAGACTTGGGGTGCCAAGCTGGTGTCCACAGAAGGGAGAGTATGCACCATGTTATGGTGGCATCCAAAGAGGCTGATAGGGGCACTGTGCTGGTGTCACCAACTGAAAGTGAGAGACGGCTGAGTTAGCCCCCAAAGGTAGTGATAGTTTCTGCAGCACTAACACCCAAAGAAAGTGACGCTGGGCATGGCAAAGGTAGCCATAAACTAATTACTATGTTTATTAACCCAGAGCCAGCATAAAACCCCACCACAATACGTCCACGGCAAGCGTCTTGATCACCTAGTGGTAAAACTGGCCCTGAAGACATCTGCTTTAATATAAAGGGGCATCACTACCAGCACTCAGGCATGAAGGTAAACACAATGTTAAAAGATAATTAGACTAGTTAGCCAGATCATACCATGAAGTCAGAAAATACTTCCCTCCATTTCCTACATTTCATTGTATTACTAGTAACATCGCCATTTTAATGGTGTCGCAGGGGGCTCATAGGCTTCATATAATGGAAGTTCAAAACTGATCCAATGCTTCTGCCATGAGTAATCATTATCAAACACTGCACTAAAAACAGTTTCAAGGGACCAGTTCACATAATATGTTTGTACTACTCAGGTATCTATCGCTGGAATATGCTCATCTAGGCAGAGCAGAGCAGAGGAGGAAAAATGTTTAATGTGATGACAAAATAAATAAAGAACAATGAAGTAGAGCTCCTTGGGTACCTGATACAATCCATATAGGTCTGAGACACAGGAAGACAGAAAGTAGAGGAAAAGCCAGAAATCTAGAAATCTAAAGATCCAACACCAAAAATGCTCCTAAATGAGATGAGACACAGAGGAGTTATCAATTTGGCCAATAAGGCCAACACACTCTTGTTTTGTTATCCTTCCACCCTTGGAAATGGAAATGACCTAATTCACATTCCATAAAACAGAATTTCTTGACACTGGATGACATTCAAAAGATATCCCATTTAATGAATGGGATATCAATATGTGTTCTACAATTTCTCTTCCTTTAACTATCTCACTATCTATTGATATGTGCAAGAATAGAGGTAAGCACCCAATATTGCTGAAAAGCCATATAATATGAAGACCATTATCTTCGCCACAGTGTCATCGATTAAAGAATCCCAAAGAAATAAAGATCCTTGCCAAAAGGGATTCTTTGTCATGAAAATCCTCCTGTGTGGAGGAAGCCTTCTTCCATTAATCCTTAAAATTCTCCTGTGAGGTTGTAATCGTCCTATCTTAAACAGGGGCCCTGGTAAAAAATGTATTCTGCTCTGAAATGCAACAATTTGATTTGCAGCTAAAATGTGGGGGTACTCTAAATGGTTAAAACCCCACGTTACAGAGACTCAAATGTTCAAGCACCTCATGGGCCTTCTGTAAAGCACTTCCTCAACCCCACAGAGCCTATAATTTGGTGTTGTTGTGGTTAAAATCAAGATAATGCTGAAAACACTTTTACATTGACTAAAGCAGTGGAAATCCAATACATTACTAGGTTATTGAGAGGGGCTTTGTGATGTATTAGAGTTACAAGGAGGCAAGTCACTACCATGGATTACATTTGTCAAAAAGATTTTAATTGAAATTGGTCTTCAATCTCTCTGGAGTTGTTGCTGAAGAGGAGCAGGTAGAAACACTATCCCTAGCTCCCATCCCTAGCTCCCGCCCCTCACCTCCGTCATACTGGAACAGCAGGAGAGGAGCCCTATGTGGGACACCAGGTATCATCCCAGTACTGCATCGAGAGGGTGGAAGAATGTCTGCACACACCATTGGACATCATAGAGCTATAAGTGAAATCTGACAAAGGCAGAGTGATGTCATGGAGGAAAGATACTGAGACTCACTGAAACGATATGCACATTTTCAAAGAATTAAGATGTAATTGAAGTAACAAGAGACACATGTAATCAAATATGGAGGAATCATATATGCAAAGAAGATAAAGTAACCTGCTGGCTAATCAGGGTATATACACAGAAATGCAAGGTAAATGAGACATATAGAAGCTTGCTGCAGAGAAAAACATTATGTGGCTAGAGCGGCCATGATGGAAAGATAGACGTTGGACTCATTTCAAAACCAATCAAGCTACCTCGGAGACAGACCAGGCCTGCAGAGTCAGGAGATGCTGGAAAAATAGCTTTGTGTGAGGAATAAAGGGGATACTATTGGCCTCGGATGAAGGATGCTACTTCAAGGAATAATTGTAAGGCAGAAGGGGAGTTAATAGGATGAGCCATGTATGTAAGACATATTTGTCCTAGTTTAAGCAAAGAAGAAAACATCTGCAAGAGCCAAGTATTAGACAATTAAATATGCAGAAAACCTATGCAAGATGGAGTGAGCAAGTCTGCAGAGGCCATGAAGGGTAATAGCATCCAGCTCAATTGAATCTAATAGCAGTAAATAGAAGGATGAGATGGACACATTTGTGGTCTCATAAGATGTGATTCAGAAGTTGACAACAAGGGCTATTTGTTAAGCCAAAAACATAGATAATGGTGTTCCTATACTCCCTTAAATGTCCTAGAACAGGCGACAGGTCAACTACAAAGGAGGGCGTGGGGCCTGACCAATGAGAGATGATGGACTAATTGGGAAAGTGTGGAGAAGTCTGACATTACTTTCGGAACCTGAGTTTCATTTTGCTTATGTGCTGCTAATGATCAAGGTTGGGAAAGCATGCCAACCAATCAGAGGGTCTATGCAGCAATATGCTACACAATGTTGCAAAGACCACCTGCTGCCATCTTTCCACTATAATCACTATTATACATATTTAGAGGCGGTTCAAGGAGTGTCCACCAGATAAGGGGTAGCCTATGAAGTTATTAACACCTATGCATACTTATATGTACGCATGTTCCCTTAACAATCCCTCATTCAATAGGTGTTATAATTTGCCACATAGGATGACATCATAGATGACTCATATCAAGGTATAAAACCTTTGCATAATCACAGTTGGGTGTGAGTGCATGAGTTCCTGCCTGGTAATCGCCAGATCGCCCTACTTTATTCTTTGTGCTAATAGGAAAGTAGCATTTTGTCATATTCTTTGAGTATGTCCCGTTATTTGGGTCTAAGATTATTATTGGTAATTCCATCTAGCACATGAGATGCTTCATGGTGCTAGAGCACATTGCTAAAGCAATCTTAATGTTTGTATTAAATTAATCTATTAAATTGTTCTGCCTTTTGCCCAGTTTGCCTCAAGAGGGCCCATTTCAGCTGTCCATTCTATCCCAATTGTGAGACGGTTATAGAAACTAAGAGGAATTTCATGTTTCTGTGTCCATATTCTGAAAAAGTACAAAAACACTGGTCATAACCTCAGAGTTCGATCACTTCTGGAAACACATATTGTTTGAAAACTATTGAATGACTTACAGGTTAACTAAATACTTTTGGGCTTGGAAAATGAAGACTAACATGAACACATCAAGCTCTAAAATGTTAATATATTAAAGATAATCTTAATCTATTTATGATGGTGTTAGGTTTTTAGTCATGATAGATTACTAAACAATGGAATGTTTTTTTCACATATTTATTTATGTTTATACTGGCATTTTTCCTTGTATGTATTTTGTTTTTACCAGAACTAAGTGTATTTATGGTTTCTTGTCAAGCAATTGCTTGTTATTATCCTTTTATTTATTTTCTCCAAATTAATGTATTGATTGATTAATCACTTTAATAAGCCGAGGCAATTGTTTTGCATTATTTTCATTAGAACGACACATCATTAGCCAATGTATTCCTTTATGTGTAAAAGCTAGGGTTCAACCATGCCTTCATGACAATAGCCATGCTGAGTATAGATTTACCATCACAAAAGCATGTCTAAAATAGGTTCCTATAGACCTCTTCAGAAGATGTCGGACTGTAGATAATGTGTTCAGAACATGTATTGCATGTGGTCAGGATATTTGGATTCTCCACTGTAAATGGTTGACACCTTTTTTGAAGCTGACACGTATTAGTTATGAGCACAAAATACATTTTGTTAGCGAAAGTGTTCTAAATTAAACATTTATCACACCTGGAGCCTCATTACAGAAAATGTGCACTGATGCAAGTGCAATCGTGCACGCCATTAGTTCTAGAGTACACATTTCCTATGAAAATAAAAACATTATTTCAATGAATTTTTGCACATGGTCACTGTTTGCTCCAGTGTTAATCCCATGAATGATTTATTAGAAGTAAGGTAAACACTGGCCATGTGCAAAATTGCAGTGAACTAATATGTTTTTTGCGATGGAGCAATGTTTGCCCCAGTGCTACTACAGAGCAAAATTGCTCTTAACCTTGCTCTGCTGCAAAGTTTTTGTAATGCAGCTGCTGGTATATTTTGGTGAAATATTTTGAATAGCTTGCAAGTAATTCGTGTTTTGCTTTTTTTGATGGAAAATCATTCGGAAAATCCTAAACATTATTTAGGATCTTTAATATATTTTTCTGGTTAATATTTTCCGAACAGTTACACCAAAGATGTAGGACTTTTATAATACCTTTCGAATCAATGCAAAGGTTGGTTTCATGGCTTGTGCTTCCTCAGTGTAATGAAATCCTGCTCCCAGGAATCCCGGTAGCTTATTTCAGAATGTCATATGTACTGCAGTTCAGACTTGTTTCCACATGATGATACCTATACAGTATCACCTGGTCTGGCTTCTTTCATTTTTAATTAGGACATTTCTGTGAATGTAGACAAGTCAGCGTGCATCCTTGCACCAGCCTCTGAGCCCTGTTTGAAGGCGCATTCTAGGGAAGTTGTTTTTCATATTTTGTAATCTCCCACTGGCACGCATCGAAAGAGATTCTCTCTTTCGGAAGGACATGTTGCGTAAATGAGCTGCCTAATTGATAAAGTGGAGAGACAGTTGACTCGTATACTCTGCATGCGGCCACACACCGCTGCTACAGCATGGTGCCTAGTGATTACACTAAGAAATTGCATTTTATAGTCAGATATGGTCTCTAAATAAGCTTTTGGATGGCTAGGTGAAGCAGAGCATTCGGACACACAAAGCCTGTCTGCAGGGCCAGTTAGGCAGGGTGCCCGATGTGGTGCACATTGCAAGCAATCATTAAGCTCACATTTCCTGTGGTGAAGTGCAGCACCACAGGGTGGAAATGTGCAATTAGCCTTCATTTAGTCTCCTCCATTCAGTATGGAGTCATGGTGAGTGATGGGTTGCAGTGTTAGTGAATTACACAGTGCTTCTGAAAACAACTTTTGTGAAAATCCTGAAATCCATAAAGGTGAAAGGGGGGCTTGCTTTCTTTTCTGTTCCACTCGAAAAAGATGTCCCTGGGATGTGTCACGGAAATGTTACAGCTAGTCAAAATGAAACTAAGCAAGCAAACTGCTTCAACATGCCTTGTCTAAGCTATTACTTAGGCAGGCATGCATGGGGCATGAAAAATGGAAATGAGCTAAACAGTCAGTAAACATTTTCTAAGCGGTTTACGCAATGCTTAGAAAACACATGCATTGCTTGTACAGGAGACATAATTATCACTGCTTGGAAACTGTTTTTCAAGCATTCCAACTGTTTGAGAAACGTCAGGCGCGCATTTCTCTTTGTGTCAGGCGCGCATTTCTCTTTGTCCCGGGACAAAAAATGACAGGTCTATTTCGACTGAAAAAACAGCACTAACAAAACATGGATGAAAAATCTTCAGTACATTGATCAAAGTAATTAGCTGCAGTACATATTTTGTAAGTGGTTGTGATAGGCACAGAATTCAAAAGAGCAATGTTTTACCATCTGATACTAGTCCTTCATAGTGTAGTGTCCTACCTACTTCAAAGGATTGAGGGAAAAAAACTAGGGCTGAGTGCCAGAATAAATAAACTTCTGAGGAAAGAGGTGTCCAAGTGGCGAGACAGAGACTGAGCAGGAACAGGAAGTGGAGCATATGCTAGTTATTGTAGCGCAACCAAGAACTTGCTGAGGGGGTAGTAGAGATGTGTATAAATATGTCCAGGCGAATAGCTCACAAGTCAGGTGCAGGCCCCTCATGTTGGACAAACCTCTAGTTTGCAAGTTTGAACTCATGGCAAAGTTGACTAAGGCCTTCATCCTTCCGAGGACAATTCATTATGTGAGGAACCTGGCATGAAGCCTTATTTAAGAACAAATATATGCATGAGGGGAAAAGGTACTCAAAGGGGCATAATGGGAGGACAAAATGTTCCTTATATAGAAGGGTCTTCCATTCCTCCATTAACCAGATAAACCAGTGTCGCAGGGGATGGAGGTGTGAGACCAGTGGGATTTTCCAGAGTCACCTCTCCTGCCCACCTCTCTTTCTAAATCCCCAATAACAATATTGAAGAAATATTCTTAGAATTGTTTGGGAGCAGGAGATTAATGACATTAAGATAACTGAGTGTGGCAACCATCTGTAACAGATTAAACAAAATGTTAGTTTCAAAAACTGTTTCTCTGCATCATCTGAAGGCTGGAGACTGCATTCAGTGGCTGCAACTGAATGTGCACATTTTTGCAATGCACGAGAAAAAATAACAGTTGCAATGAAAGATTGTTAGAATTGTTTGGCGGCAATAGATTACATGCAGGGGTTTGAACCGACAGTAACAACTGTTTGAGATGGACACGAATAAACTGCTACTCTGTAGAAAGTTGTTTAATATATTTGGATCAGGACATTATCGTCACTAGTTGCAGCTCAGAGTGACAGCGTTTTATGATGGACCACACACAATACTAGTTGTGAATGAAGATTTAAGATTCTTAAAATGATTTAGGAGCAGGGCATTGCAATCGTAGGTTGTAACTGTGAGCAACAATTTGTGACAGACAGAAGAAATAGAAGTGTAGAAAAAAGATTCTGTTTACAGCATTCAGTGGGCCTCATTATGAGTGTGGCAGTCCGGATATAAGGGTGCCGGTAGCAACGTGCATGCACACTTTCCAGACCGCCACACTTCGACTCTGCGGGCGGGGAACATTTCGCCAGCAGGTAATGGCACCCCCCCGCAGGGTTCCCACAGAAGCACCGGCACTGTTAGCAATGGAGCCGGTGCTTCTGTGTGCCCATTTCCATGGGGAACAACATTTTCCGGCACCTGACATCCCGGGCCGCTGGGACGTGTAATGTTCCGCTAGCACTTGTAATGTCCCAGTGGCACTGGGATATCAGGCACCGGAACGGTGTTACGAGTGCGGCGGCAACCCGCCGGTAGGACCCGCGGCTTACCGCCTGACTCGTAATGAGGCAACTGTGTGTGTCAACTTTTTGAGTTGGACAAGAAAATAATATGACTTATGAAGGCAGGTTCTTAGAATCACTTTGTGGCAGGATATTTCTTTCAGTGTTTGTAACTCAATGTGCCATTTATTGTGATGGACAAGGCAAAAGACTTGTTGTGAATGAACATTGGTTACAATTGTTTAGACACATCCAATTGCATGCAGTAAATGTACCCACGTGTCTCAATCTTTTTTCTGAGGATCGTTCGGGGGCAGGATATATTAAGCAAGTGTAAATGGGTGTGCCATGTTGTGCAATAGATGATGCAAAATCCTTACTGTGTACAGAAATCTTACAATTGTTTGAAGTTAGGAGATTGCATTCATTTGCTGTAACTGAGTGTGCCAACGTTTTGAGAGGGACTTGTAAAGGAACTAGTTGAAAATAAAGATTCTTATCATTGTTTGAAGGGAGGAGATTGCATTCAGTGATTGTCCACTATTTGTGGAGGTATAGAAAAGAACTAGATGTAATGAAAGGTTTTTTTTAATTGTTTGGAGGTAAGAGATTATATTTAGTGGGTGTAACTGGGCGTGGCAGATTATTGTGTTGGAGAAAAGAAAAGACTATTTGCAACACATTCTCAGAATTCTTTGGAAGCAGGAGATTATATTCAGTGGTTAGAACAAAGTGTTTCACACGCTTTGGTGATGACGATATAAAAATACTAGTTCAAAAATAATTGTATAATTGTTTGATGGAAGAATGTTGCATTCAGTGGTAAAACTGAGTATGCCTACTTGCTGTAATGATGAGATAAAATATTAGTTGTGAAATAGAATGTTAAAGTATTTTTTGATAGCATATAACATTCAGTGGGTGTAAATTGATGTGCCACCGTTTCTTATGGACCACTTGCAAACGAAAATGGAGTTGAATTGTTTGAATTCAATGGGAGTAACTGAGTGTAGCAACATGTTGTAACATGGAGACAACATCCTCATTGTGAAGACAATCCTTTGAGTTGGTTGGCAGCAGTTGTTGTAACTGAGTGTGGTCATTCTTTGTGATGGACGAGACATGGCACTAGTTATGAACTGAACATCTTTGAATTGTTTGGATGTCAGAGATTACAATCATTGGCTGTAACTCATACCCAAAGGATATTGCAGAACAGATTAGAAAATAAAGGTTGTAGAGTCATGAAGGCAGTTTTGCAGCACATAATGTCATTTTGCGGCATTTATGCAGCACTTCCCTTTATAGAAATTACTTTTGCGTTTTTCAAGAAAATAACACTTTCTGTAAAGAGAACTACACATTGAAACAGGTCTGTTTTGCACTAATCTTGAGTCGTTGTTTACCAGCAAGCCCTACGCCTTCAGTAGGTTTGAGAAAAAAAGTCCATCTGCATTGGCTTCAAAACAATTACCCTACAAAAATGTATGACTTCATCATACTTGGTGACTGAATAGATTAGGAGGTAGGCACATCACCAACAACTACAGTCCCCATACAAAACGTGTCATGCTTTTCACTTAGTCCCACAACACAGCTATACCTGATGTCCACATTCTGCCACCCACAGAAAAAAAAGCATATTCATACCTAGGGCCAGATTACAGAAACTTTGAAACGGTGCAAGTGCAAAATTGCACGGTATTAGCACTAAGGCAAACTTTGCCCTATTTTTAAAAACACTTGGACCTATTCAAAAACCTTTCCACCATGACAAGTGCATGTTGGCACGGTTTAAGCAGCAGAGCAAAAATTGCCCTAGTGCAAAAAATACATATTTTCAATGCATTTTTGCAACAGGTCAAAGTTTGCCCTAGTGCTAATACCAATCCGTATTAGCACTAGGACAAACTTAGCCCCGTTACAGCAATGCATTGAAAATGTGTCTTTTGTGCACAAGGGAAATGTTTACCCTTGTGTTTATACCATGCCAAACCACACTTGTCACAGTGACAAGGGTTTCTAATATGTCCCAGTGTTTTATAAAATAGAGAAAAATTTGCCCTAGTGCTAATACCATGCAACTTTGCACTTGCACTGGTGCAAAGTTTCTGTAATCCGGCCCCTTGTGTTCTGGCTCTCCAGATTGCTCACAGTTCACAAAGCCATGTGTGTCATCCAGTCCTGGATTTAGCCCATTTTAAACGCAGAACTGCAACTTCCGGCATGCATGAAAAATAAGGACAGGGTGACCTGCTCATGCATGGAAAGTACCAGTATACAAATAACCTAAAGAAAGTACAGCTGCTTGTGTGCTGTGTGAGTGGCTACCAACATATCGTTTATTAGCGCTTGATTCAACAACAACAAAAGTACATTCTTTTTATTAAGCACTTTGAATATGTATACGACTCCTAACAATGCTTCGAAAAAGCATAGGATTGATAAGGATTTGTGAAAGAGGAAAAATGATGCATTCTACATATTTGACTGTGAACAGATGCATTATAAACAGATTAAGAATTGAATGGGACGTCCGATGAAATGATCATTGGGAGTGGTTAGCAGGGATGGGTGATCAAAGGAAACGCCAGGGCACCTAACAGCCCTTTCTTCTTTCTTAGGTGAAACTCTAGGGTCGCACCAGCATTTATACGCACAGGATGGCTTGCTTGATCATATTGATTGTTCTAACGTGATTGCATTACAGGAAACTTGGTTTGTGGATTCTTTAGTCCTGGATGGGTGGGCAACTATTCAAAAACCTGCGATCAAAGGGAAAACAGGCAGGCCCAAACGAGGCCTACTTTTGGGTGTTAAAAAGCCCTTAACACTCATTGAAATGTATTGTGAATCCCCTAATATTTTGCGTTAGGACGAATTTATCCAAGTAGAAAAGTCCGACCACCAAAAGTCTGACCCCCATTTTTTCTGCACATGTATATGTGGGGGGGTAAGTTAATAAACATGTATAGATGTAAGGTGGGAGGGTGTGGGGGGGTCTCCACCCACATATATATATGCAAAAAAATTGAGAAGAAAAAAAAATCGGTGGTCAGACTTTTAAACTCAGTAATTTCACGCACATTCAATATTTTGGTGGGCATTATGATTACTTCTGATGCCTAAGGAACTAAAGATAAAATTTTGGTCAATGTATACGATCCCCCTCATGCTGCACCCCACATTGTTGTTTTGAAAAACTTTGAGGGGTGGTTTAATTCATCTAATCATGCCTCTCCTATTGTTTTGTGTGGTGATTTTAACTCAAGAATACCCCGCACTTACAGCCCTGAGGTGGAAACATCCATTGGCCCAGACATCACAACGCTGCGCGCGACCGCGTAAAGAAGAAGAAACAGGTAAACTTGTGAATCATGCACGTATAGACATACGTGGTCTCAGTGGAAACGAACGCATTACTAAATAAATCGAGTGTCGTTCGTCTAGATAGAACAAGTCGGACGGAATATACAGCTCTGAGACTTGTTCGAGGGATCAAATCAACGGTATATCTCACCGGCAGCCGGAGGAGAAACTCGCCCTGAGGAAGGACTTTGTCCGAAATGCATCGGCAAGGGCTTCTGCCACAATAAATACAATAAAGAAAAATTGCAAAACAACAATGCATAAGTGATTTAATAGCAAGCATACAACGGGGGTCCTCACATGGATGACTGACCACCAAAGAAGTATTATATACCTAAAATCAAATCTAAAACTATAATACAAGTGAAGTAGTGTTTACTACATAAACAGGTGTCTCCTAAGCTCAGTGGAAGTGCCACTGAACTGTTTTCTCTTGGTGAAGCAACTGTATCCATTCATCGGGCTCAGTCTCTGAATCTAATCTTGATTGCCTCTACCCTCGAGGCATTGGCTGGGCGACGATGCTCTACTCAAAAGGGTTTGCTATGATAAATGGAGCAGGTCCCTCTGATTGTCCTCCCCAATTCACGCAAACCTCTATTAAAAGTTCCAGCCTTATTGATTATGTTTTTGAGGCAAACAAGCCCTCTCTCATAATTGACATTATTCTGAGCCTTTATATCAAGGGGCCTGTCTTTGGAGACCACACAACAGGTACTATCAACACAGGTTTGATCCCCGGTCCAAGCTTAGAAACCTCTGGGCATTTACGCACATTATAAAAACACAACTAAGACAAAAATTACAATTATGCAACTAAAAAAACAAACAATTCCTGTAACAATTATGCAACTAAAAAAACAAACAATTCCTGTAACAGCGCCTCGATGCCTGCAGGCTGTGTGAGCGCTTTAAAAATGCAAATAGATAAAATAAATAATGGTTAATAAAGCACTGACCCAAGTGGTGTGGTCAACCACAAAAATTGAGACTGCGGTTGTCATCGCCCATAACGCAGTTAAGGATTTCATACCACCTCGGCAAATCCCTCCAGCTGTTTCAAAGTGTCAGCAGGGTTCCTCAGCCATAACAAAATACAAGTAGTGCGTAGCATTCATTAATGAGTGCACCTTTCCACAAACTGCCGTAAAACATAGGAGGGCAACCAGACTGAACAAGACTCCTAAACATGGCTACGATAAAACAATTATGGATAAAAAAAAAGAACCACCCAGAGAGAATTCACGAGGCTTGACCCATACTGAACTCGACCAAGTTTAATATGCCGTTGGTCATAGGTTGATTCGGGCCAAATATACCAAACCTCTCCAAACACATTGTTATTTGAAAGAGTGCCAACAATGGAAAGATCTGGTCATAACCTCATAAGCTAATGATTCGCATACATTTTCGCACATCATTGACGGTGTAAATCCAACCTGCTCAGATATCAATGGAGTCTCTGAATGCGAGTGGGTAGCATACATCACTGACACTCTTGGTGGCCTTCAGTTGGAGCAAGCAAGCATGTATTGTCAAACCACTTGGCGTATGGGAGTTAAAAAAGAATAGGGATGAAGTTGCTAGATTAATCACTGCCAGCAAGTCATCCGGTGCGTCTGGCACAGATGGCTTGTGCAACTAGCTGATAAAGGAAGCTGCCCCTTTGTGGGCTGACGTTTTGTATCACCTTTCCTCTTGTTTTGCTGCCACCCAAACTCTTCCTCAATCATGGAATGACAGCATCCTAATCCCAGTACTTAAGAAAGGATCCCATGCTGACCCTTGCTATTATCGCCTTTTGGATATGCTGGATGTCGCAGCAAAGGTCTTTGCAAGGGTCCTTCTTGAGGCGCTGACCTTTTAAGCTGAGGACGCAAACATCATTCCCTGGAACCAAACTGGGTACAGGAAAGAATGTAGCACCACCATTAATGCACCTGTGTTGACTACGGCTATTCAGCAATCGTGGCAGACACTTAAGGGCCTGGTTTATGTAGCTTTCGTAGATTACAGCGCTACCTTTGATACAGTTGATCGAGCAAGGCTGTGGAGGAAACTGATTAGTTGGGGGATCCCAGCTGGCCTACTTAGCATGATAATGATGTTGCATGATGGGACCAAGGTCAAAGTTTGGTTAGAGGGCAATCGGGGAACCTCGGGTTGAATTAATACATATATAGGGCTTAAGCAAGGATGCATTCTGGCCCCCATGCTATTTAATGCTACCTAGTGGACATGTGGAGGGCACTGTCTGCCCTACAGTGTATCCCTGCATACTTGCAGTCAAAGTACTGCAATGGATTCTTGATCTCACCCGGGAGGACTCCAAACTACACTAGATAAACTCAACACGTACTCGCTAGCCAATTCACTTAAGGTGAATATCGCCAAAATAAAGATCATGGTGTTTGAATACCAATGCAAATGTGTGGCGCGTATTGGTTGGAATCTGCCTTGAGTTCCCACTGAGGTAGTCAATGAGTATAGATATCTCAGAATTATCTTCAACCCCAAGCTTACTAGCGGTACTCACCTGAATGAACTCAAACTTCGTGCAGCACGAACACTAGGGGGAATTTCCTCCTTTGCTCATAAGGGAGGTGGTTACTCCATAGGCACCTTGGTTAAATTGTACGCAGCAAAAATTCTACCTATCATTACCTACAGCAGAGGCATAGGCATTAGACTCACTGGAGATTATCTCCAAACTTTAAATGTCAATTTTAAAAAAGATTTTAAGGTTACCTTTGTTTGTTTCAGCAGAAATGTTCCTTTGGAATTTGATATTTTTCCCATTAGAGAACGCATCATGTTAAATTGCCCAATGCTATACTGGAATTTGTTACGTGCTCAGAGAAACACTCTGATGGGGTTGTTATCTGAGGTGCCCACTATCAAAATTGCTTTAATGAAGTCATGTACCCTAGGTGTCATCAGAATAGCTGAAACATGGTCTAACTTATCTGAGGGCGACCCTCTTGTAATGAACTTTAATCTCTACAAAAGATGTTGAGGGTGACATTGCAGGCTTAAATACATGATCATCTTATTGTTAATGTGGCCACTAGATCCTCTGCTGAATAGTTTATTCCATACATATCTGACAGACTGGTTGTCCCCCCTTATATTCAGAGATGTACTTGACAACCATCTGGTATTGGATTATATGCGTTTAAAATTCAACGCAGTTAAAACTTTTGAGATAATTTGGGGGATGGCCCAAGATTCCAGAAGTAGCAGATTCTGCCGCATTTGTGGCAAGACTGAATTAGAGTCTGTTTGCCATCTACTTTTTATATGCAATGCAACTGCTGATTTAGGAGCAAGCATGATAAGAGCGGTGGGTTATGACACATTGATTTCAGTGCATTCTCTTATAGAAAATGTAATGTCTGGAACAAGCAAGGCATACATCATTTATTTCACTTTACTGTGGAAAAAGATCTTTGATACTATGTTGATTATTGCTGTATAACATTGTTTAGATTCTTGTGATCAGTTGATTTCAGTTGCACGTGGAAATATATTTTAGATAACACTGATTAATAGAGGTGTACTGTGGATTTTGTTATGAAATGATGAATAAAATTAAGTGGAATGTATTTAAAGTTATCCATTTAACTGTATAATACTGAAATACAAATATTTTGCTTTTATATGTGCTTAACTGCCAGTATTGTAAGTCAACTAGAGACAAAAAAGCCTACAGTGAAAGACTCAAAAGAAGTCCTGCAGCTCTGCCCTAAGCCACCAGTAGTTACAGCTGACTTCAAAGGATATGCACCAGACAAACCTTATGCAGTGTTTTCCACCAAAAAAGGGGCTGGAGAACAAAGAGTATGATATAACTCTACCCCCACGTGCCTGGACCTAGAAAGCTGAAGCTCCAAAGTATGTAGGTCTATACAGCCATGTCAGGAGGGAACCTCCTCGAGAGGTTAAAGGAAGTGAGCTCTCCATATCAATACATCTAGAGTGTTATAGTCTTAAACAGATGTGACCCATTGACAGTGGGAGAGGGTGAGAGTGAAGGTGACCCGATCCAACTTGAACCTGTCAGAAAACAGGATACTGTGCAGGGGACAAAGTGATGAAGGCTAAACTTGAAGATGGGAAGAAGAGTGCGCTGGCCGTATTAGATACCTTCACAAACGGAATCCACCAAGGTAATAAGCAATACAAGCTGGGGAATATCAGCTATAAGGATTGTAAAAAGGTATGTTGCATTGCACATGTTCAAGAGGAGCTGGAAGGTATAAGAATTGAGTGCTGATGACAAGCAAAATATCCACCCAGCATATAATGCCCCACAAGGACTGGCGTCATATGCAAGGGAAGAAAGAGCTGATAAACCTCCTGGTAAATTATACTCCAATACTACGGCAACCAGCAAGGCGAGAAATCAGGGGACGGTCAATAAAATGTTCTGACAGTGATTAATTGTTATTCACAAAAGAACACTCCAATGAAGATAAACAAAAGTCCACACAAGGTCCTCCCAATGTATAGAGTCCAAAATGACTCTGACAAATCTGAAGATAAACATTATGGAGCACTTCCCCCAGGCCTGACTGAAAGAAAGAGGACTATTACCCTTGCATTGATTTTCACATGGTGGTAGTTTCAATATTAAAGCCGGGGTATGAGAACCAAAAGAGTCATTGTGCAACAAAGATGTCTACTGGCTGAGGAATAAGAAAGGATAGTATCCAGTCAGTGTATTGTGAACAAAACAGAGTGGTACATAACAGAGCTGACAATAACACCGAAAAACACAGGCATTATTAAATAAATATATAAAGGATAGTGGGGTAAGGGGTTAAAATGGGTCGGGATGGGTTTGGGGTGGCTTTAAAAGGGTGGAAAAAGCGGATGGGGACCCCCCATATAAATAAAAAATGTAATTTGTTGTTTTCTGATGTTTTGTCCGCTCTGTTATGCACCACTCTGTTTTTGTGGTCGGTAAAATCACATATAACCGAAAGGATGTCTCTCAATAATCTGAAAGGATATCAGAAATGTGTAAAGAATGGTGACTCAAACAGACGAAACCCTGGATATTATCAACTGGTGTTGAAGTTTGCTTATCTGGTGGAGGGTTTACTTAGTATTGAATATTGAACTTTACCCCATCTAATAGCAATATTGATTTTACACTTACACCCTGTGTCATTCAGAAAGGTCAGGCCAGCCACTGAGGTCCATATGCTACGGTGGCAAATTAATATCTGACCCAATTCCTCTGGACTGAGAATGTAGCCCTCCAATTGGCAGACAAATCCAATCGCTCCATGTCAAGCCTCAATAAATGAGAAGTTGAAAAAATTGTCTTGGAATGTGGCTACCCCAGGAACAAGATCAAAATGGTGTTTGGTTATAAAGGCCCACAGAATTCTCTGTCTCCAGGAAACATGGCTGACTGATAGAATATCTTTGCAGGATTACTCATCTTTCCCTGTTACTACCATCAGTGACCCACACAGGAGGCCAAGTTGGGAGTCCTTATATGGGTGACAGTTAATATTTGTCAGGACACTAATAAACAAAACACTGAGTCTCTTGCTATACTGGCTGTCTGTAGGGTATTTTGTGGAGATTTGGGGCCTGACGGTATTTTATTACCGCCGAAAAATAACTTAGCAATAATCACTCTTTGTATTCAGATTTGGCCATGTGCAACAATAATACAATGGACATGCATTATTTCAGCACCCAGACCTGCATATTTGGTATACGCGTTGGTGGTATAGTGGTGAGCATAGCTGCCTTCCAAGCAGTTGACCCGGGTTCGGTTCCCGGCCAACGCACCATAAATATGTAGGGTATTTTGTGGAGATTTGAGGCCTGACGGTATTTTATTACCGCCGAAAAATAACTTAGCAATAATCACTCTTTGTATTCAGATTTGGCCATGTGCAACAATAATACAATGGACATGCATTATTTCAGCACCCAGACCTGCATATTTGGTATATGTGGTTGGTGGTATTTTGGTGAGCATAATTCCCTTGTTTTATTTGTGGCCCCAATGTCCAGAATCCCTTATCTTTGCTTAGATTTTTCGTGTGATCACTAGAGAGACCTCAGACCTGCATTCTAGGAATACCACATTTCCAGTGATAGTGTTGGTGTGCCACCATGGGCGAACTCACTGACTTATTTACGACAGAGAGCTATATGTGGTAGTCTTGTGGTAATTTCCACTACCTTATATACGGTAGGGAGCTATGTTCAGAGAGTCTCTCTTCCCGTTGGCTCATGTACCTCCAACAAGCTATGCTACAGTCACTCACAATTATTCATACTGATTCTGACATGCACACATCTGTCTTAAAATGACCATTGCACTGTTTAAAAATCTCCCCACATCATCGGCATTGTAATGGTAAATAGAAAATAAAACACCCGTCTGTTTTCAAATATTTTCTGTATTATAAAAGCTGCATTTAGACACGATCTCATTCTTTACAGAAATAAATAAAATGGTACAGTCAAAGCATTGTCTATGACACACTGCAAAGAGCGTGGCGGAGAACAGAACTCAAATTGCAACATTGGTATTTGATTAAGACACGCACAGGAATCCTACACTGACTGCATATTACCGTACACACTCAGCTCCCACACTTCTCATTACCTTATCTTTTTAGTTGTTCTCTTTGTGAATGTGGCTCTCTTGGATTAACTCCAGCAAAAAGGAACGCTTGCCTTCTCAAGCCGGGGTCATTGCCTGGAATTCTCAGCTTTTTCAGATAGGAATGCCTCAGCCAGTGGAAAGGTTTTTCTTTCTGCTCTCCCCAATCTCGACTGCAGCAGGACACAGGAATCTGCATTCAGTCAGGACCCCACAGCCAGGTCTTCTCCCCAGTAGTGCAGAAAGATGTCTGCCTGTCTTTTTCCCTGATACTGCCCACTAAAACTTTCCTCTCAGCCCTCTGTATGACGTGTCCCAATGAAATCCATCATCTCTCATCCTCCTACTCTTCAACAATAGCTTCGCTTATACATTTGCAATTGTTGCAAATCTGACTTCCTTCTTCCTGCAGTTACTGTGCACAAAAACACGGAGAATCAGGCAGAGAAGAGAAGAGAAAAAAAAATCTGCACACACATTTAAATGGTTTTCATAGTATGCCTAATTCTGCAGTGGAGAACACATTTTATTAGTGGGTTATATTAAATAAGGTTTTATTAGTCAGGTTAATGGTTAATAGGTTAGCTGTTAATTTTCAAATGTGTCTCTAGCAATATAGGCATTTCAGGTGAAAAATAGTGTGCATTTTTAAATGAGCACGTGTGCTTTTAACTGTAAAAATAGATTTGCATCTTATATGTTAAAATCGTTTTTGACTGAATAGCCTGTCTTTCCTTGTTAATCTGGCAACCCATATAGCAATGCACCGCACCCTTGTGGTGGTGCTGCAAAAAAAAAATGTGCTACTTGTGCAGTATTACTGTACTCTGTACTGTAACACGCCAAATATCCTTACATGTCCAAGTTAGCCTAAGAGACGGTTTATCTCTGGTGATTTGTAATGTTTACCTCAGACATAACTCTGGTGAAATGTCCAGCATTAGGAGTACCTTAATATGTATAGACGAGCTAGTACAAGACAACAAGCCTGACCATGTAATCCTGCTAGGAGTCTTCAATTGTCAGATTTAACCATTTCTTATGTTGAAGGAGGTCCATAAAGAAGAAACCAAGGCCTGGGAGATTCCTAATTTGAGTGTGACTATCACTTATAAATATTATAAAAATGTGAAGAATCTAGCCATCATTTTTAATGAATTGGCATTACTTTCCTGCAATCAGAGGGGGGCACAACAGCTGCATCCACATTTAAGATTGAACAAAAAAGAAGTTGCATTGACTATATTATGCTGCCAGTGTTGAGCTGCTGGCTTACTGTTGACTCTCGGGTGATACAACAAGTGAACAATCATGATCTGCTTGTCCTTACGTTAGATATGAATGTTCTGCCATAGCTGCCGGATTCTGGGCCTGCTCGTAGAGCCCTGCCAAATGTCCTGCTCATCAGAGGACAATTAATTGGGTTAAATTTGAATCCTCTGCAGCAATGGAACATTTGTATAAAGATGTGGAACCTTTGTTTATTTATCTTTAAAAAAATGATACTTGGCCAATGTCTTGTAATGAGGTACTTTGTATCCTGCCTCACCTCATACATATTTGTGTAACTATAGCTTACAAAATGGATAGTAGACCAGAAAATCTGATGGTTCAACAACAGTTGTTGGGCAGTAAAAAGGATGCTCCTAGAGTTTATCAAATATGGTTTGTGGAAAATCATACAAAAAGACAACAGTACTGAAAATAAATTGGTCCACCGTGATAGCAAAGGACAAACAAAGATTTTGGCTGGTGATGTATACTGGAGAATTAGAGTGCAGTTCACCACTCTTAGCCTCCATCGTAAAGCTATAGACGATGTATGCGGTGGCGAAGGGTCGATGTCATTCTCATGGTTAGCACACATCTGAGAGATGAGGACAGTTCGGGATATGTTTTACCTCTGGGACAACCCCTGCAGCATTAGTAAAGTTACAGAAGGAGCAATCAAGAAACATTGTAATGAAAATCTTATTGTTAACATCATAAAGACATCTGAAAAAGAAATATAGCATAGGCCAAGAAAAGTATTTAGATGAAGTGGAACTTTCTCAGCCACTAATCTCTATATGCAGATGTGGTTGGGGATCTTGTCATTGACTGAAAGTCCTGGCAAATGAAAAAACTCTGGTACTAGAAATATTTACTGCAACTTTTGTCCAGATGTTAAAAAAGAGTTGACACATTTTCTAATATTCTGTCCAAAGTCATTGAGCAGATTTGTCTTGTTCCACTCTTCAGTAGCTGCAACATCAGTACAGCTAAAGAGGCAATCAGTGTTTGCTGCAGGGGTCACATGACTTTGACAATCTAAAATGTCATGCTGTATTTATTTTGGGCCTGTCTCATAAGAACAAAGTAGGATGGTGGTTCATCTCACCATTGTCTAATGACGCATTTTGACCTATTATTGTTTCATGTCTATATTTATAAAAGTGAAAATGTGTGGGTGGCTAAGTTTGTGGCAAAGCAGTATTCCTTATAAAATTCCACACTGTTTCACCAATTTGCAGAGTTACCTGTCAGGACCCTCAGGACAATACAGGATAGATGGCATTTGGACACGCCACCCCATTCCCCGGGTTCCAGCAAAACTCTGAATTTGTTTGTGGGTTGTGGCTTGGCAAAGCACTGTTCCTTATACAATTACACACCGTTTCACCAATCTGCACCAGATTTTGCATAGTTATCTGTTAGGACCCTCCGGACATGACTGGCTATATACAATTTGGACACCACACCCCTTTCTCCATGTTTCAGCAACTTCACCCATGAGTCTGTTGCTTGAAATCGGTGAAACATCAATGTGGTTGTAGAAGAACCGGTCCTCAACCCTGAAATGCACGGTTTCTGGAACATGTGCACTGCAATATACTGAACCATATCAGGATGAGTCAACAGGTGGGGATAGAGCACAGTAGGTCCCAGTGTGCAGCAACACACCAAATCTCGCCTCCCCCAACGTCTGCTCAGGTATGTCAGTCAGCCACACACACCCATTCTCAGTGCAGTTTACTTCAGAGTTCAAGGCACATCAAGCGATAAGTGAATAGGAACAGCGACCTACAGGATAATTAATTTTCAACAATTGATGAGAGTGTTGTCATATCTGTCCACAGAACCCGTTCGGAGAACGGGTACTTTTTGCTAGTCATTCATATTTTTCATTGAAGATGTGGGGTTTTAATGATGTACCTATCTTTTTGTATATCTATTTGGCCTAATGCTGTATTTAATAGGAATATTTGCATGAAATTGTACAGACATATTCGTAGTTAGTTGTTAGGTAGTTTGGACTTTATAACTGATATCAGTGATATTTATTTGCACATATTTTATTGATTATACCAATTATTCGTTATCTGTTATCTTTTACGTGTTGTGCTTTTAAGGCCAAAATGAGGCTGTTACGACTGTCTACTACTATTGAATAACAATTTTAAAGTATTTCAACACAGCTTAGAATAATATGGATGCAAAAGATTACAATCAGTTTTGTCTGTGAATGAGTATGTGGCAGACAAGACAAAATATTAGTTGCAAATAACTTCTCAGAATTGTTTGCACATAGCAGAATACATTCAGGGCCTTTAACTGAGTGTAGCAACTTTTTTTCTGACAGAGAAATAACTTTTGGGAAGAAAGAATGCACTTGTTGAGGTGGTTTAACCCGGATTGTACAAAAGCTAAAACAAGGCTGTTGCTAATGCTAAAGAATCCGACTACCTCTATATGTGAAATCATTACAACAAGGGCATCTTATTAAAGGAATAGCTAACAGGAAAAAGGAAATAGAAAATGCAGCTTGGTCTGCCTTGTGAGTGCCTCTGAAATTAACGACACAAAGGCTTTCTGGGAAATTGTGAACAATGGCCCATTTTACAAATATAAGACCCACGGTTTGGATACTATGTTCTCGTAGCAGGCTTGGCTAGACCACTTTACTTGTCTTTATGGTGCCAAACCTGCTTGTGATTCCCTTGATCTGCCCCTATGATTGGCTCCCTAGGTGATTCACCAGCTTATGGGTGAAGATATGGGCACAGAGCTCAAATTCACTGTGGTTGAAATATATGTGGCAATAAAAAGGCAACATTGGAATAGGCCGCATGGACTGGATAATACACCGGCTGACCACTTCTTAGTCAAAATAGATATGTGGGTGCCTATTCTGGCTTATGTTTCAACACAATTGCCTCCGGAAGCATGATATCACCCTCATGGTTTCTTTCCATAATCCAAACCATCTTTAAGATGGGACAGAGAGATAAGCAAGGCTCATACAGATCAATCTCTCTCTTGGAATCCCTTTTTAACGTTTTTGGACGAGCTGACTTGGTTTAGCTAGAAACCTGGATGGCTCAGAATAATATCCCATCCCATATTCAGCTGGGATTTAGGTCAGGTCTGGGTACTTCAGAGTACTCTCTAAACCTATATTTAATAGTGTCTCACTCCTTGTTTGTAAAAAAGGAGCCCAGCTACCTTGCCTTCATGGACCTGAGCAGTGCCTTCGATAAAGTCCAATGGGCTAGGTTATGGTGGGTGTGCAGGTCCTTGAAATGTCCAGTGGGGATCATCAACCTTTTAATTAGGCTCCATCAGTCAGCCCAAGTTGTGTAAGAAGTCGGGAACATGGGTGACGTTCTGATTTTTTCCAGTCAAGGTAGGAGTGTGTCAGCGCTGGTTCCTGGCGCCCCTACTTTTAGCTTTCACATAAACGGCCTTTATAACTGTTTTTCTTTATTCTACGCCAGATGTACCAAGAATGGGAAATATAGTGTTTCCTCTATTGGTGTACGCAGATGACACTGTTGTGATTGTGCGCACGCCACAAATGTTACAGAAACACATCCATGATTATGCCACTTTCATGGATGACGTGGATCTTAGAGTGAATGCCCAAGAACCAGTGGTCATGGTTTGCCCCAAATGCAAACGTCCACCTAAATGTTCATATATGCACAGTTATTGTCCCAGCTGTTAATGAATTTGAGTATCTGGGGGTACGTTTCTCATTGAATTTCTCCCCGGAAGCACATGTCAAAGAACAAACCATGAAGTTTCCGCAGGCTGTGGAGGATTCTTAGATTCATGGCAATTTTGTAGACTAACCTTGTAGACCTGATCTTAAAAGTTTACAACAGTAAAGCAGCATCGGTAGTGAGTTATGGGATGGAGCTGTGCGGTTACAACAATGTTAACCTGATCCAGACAGTTGAAAATTATTTATTCAAACAAGTTCTGGGACGCCCTCGCTCTGCCTCAAATTATGGGGTGCATTTAGAACTGGGCTGTGCATTCATTAGTGATATTATAGCACTGCAGCCCTTACTGCATTGGCGTTGCCTATGGAGCAATGTTAAGGCCAGCTTGATGCATGACTTAATCGAGTACTTGGTCCTAAATGTTTTTAATGTTATGACTCCATGGATGAAATGCATAAAGACCAAGCTGGTGGAACTTAATGTTGCCCCATATTTTAACACATTAGATATTATAACAACCAGAGAGGCAAATGATCTAAAAATGAGATCTATTTTTTGCCGGCAGGAGAAAAGGGAGTCACAGAAGTTACTGAAACCATGACATGTGATTATAGTTGCTTCCAGCATCCAAAAATATCAACTCTGGGCCGAGAACGCTACACAGAGGATTGTACTTAATGGGGACCGCTTTAATAGTCTCCCTCCCAGAGCCATTACGGTGGTAAGGGAAAGTGACATTGCTAATCAATCATGTCTATTCTGTAACGCGTCATTGGAGGACCTGGCTCATTTTTTTGCTGTCTTGCTGTGAGTACTCCGAGATAAGAGTGGGGTCCTTGAGGCCAGTATTGCACGCACTATGGTTTTCTCAGTTTAAACCAGCATTGCTCTACCTTTTGGGGCCTGACTCTCCCAGAGTGGGATGGGCACTGTAGGATTATTTGTTTAGCGTGTTTTGGGAACACAGAGTGCAGCACCACTGCACAGGATCAATGTGTAGCATGTTTTTGAAGTGCAGCGCCACTGCATGGGTTTGATGCATTGATATAATGTGGTACAGCAAGACCTGTTTCATTGAGCATTTTTTTTTTTTTATGCAGCGCCACTGCATGGGTTTAATGCAATTGCTTCAAGCTATGTGTTGCCAGTGCAACATATGGAGATGTAAATGAAGACGGGCTACACAGGTTAAAAACAAACCATTTTCTCATTTAAAAGCGCATTTTATTTTTCATATTCAAAATGCACACCATTTTTTTTCTTTTTACCTGAAAATCCTCTGTTGCAGAAGACACATTTGAGGATTAATGAACTAACCTCATTAACAAAAAACTAACACGCTAACTCACTAATAATATAATGTGTTCTACACTGCAAAATGAGGCAGGCTGAAACTCATTTCAGACTGCATTCAGATTTTTTTTCTTTGCTTCTATCTGCGCTCTGTCCACAGTATTTGCAGGAAGCAAAGACTCGAATAAGCAGGAAATCAGTTTGGTTACAGTTGCAACTGTATAAGCCAAACCATTGTGTGCAGAGGGTGGATAGGGCATGATAGAATTGTATTGGTTAGGATCCTTTGGTAGGAGGTAACCAGAGTTTTCTTGTATAATATCTGGGAAGAAGCTGGAGGGAGACATCTTGACACAGCTCGGAGAAGGACTGGGTTGATAGCTGGGGATGCCTGATTCATAAAGCAGATTCAACTTGGTTGCAGAGACTGGGATTTCCAGTCAACAAGTCCCAGTTTGAGTGACAGCAAATGCTTGTCCTTGCTGGGTGAACCCCTCCAGAAGGCGACCAGCCAAAGAAGTTACATGCTGAACAAGCCTGGTAATTATCTCGCTGAAGTGTGGGGGCTGAGTGTGTGTGCGGAAATATTCAGTCAGTGTAGGAAAGCAGATTCCTGTGCTTTACCCACGTGTTTAATGTTGCAAATTGAATTCTTGTTCCCCGCCACTCTCTTCTCAGTGTATCACAAATAATGCTGTTACTGTGCTATTTCATTTATTTCTGTAAAAAGAGTGAGATCATGTTTAAATGCAACTTTTATAATAAACAAAAATATCTGAAAGCAGATGGGTGGTGTGTTTTATTTTCTCTTTCCTTTGTGCATTTACCAATACAGTGCTGATGGTGTGGGGAGATGTTTAGACAGTGCAATCGTCATTTTTAAGGTAGCTAAAAATAAGATTTGGCTGCAGCTGTGTGCACAATGTCATTCAGTATGAGCAATTATAACTAACTGTGTGTGGTATAGTCTGCCGGAGGTCTATGAGTCGGCAGAAAGAGAGGCTCTGGACATAGCTCACCAAACGTAAATAAGTTGGTGATACATACCGCATGATAGCTCGCTGCCGTAGATAAGACAGCGAGAATTTGCCCATGGTGGCACACTAAAAATGAAAATGTGGTGTTCCTGAAATGCAAGCCTGAGGTCTCTCTAGTGATTACACAAAAATTCTAAACAAAAATAAGGGGTTCTGGATATTGGGGCCACAAATAAAACAAAGGAATAAAGCTCACCAAAAATACCACCAACCACGCATACCAACCGCGCATGTGTGTGTACTGAAATAATGCATATCCACTGTATTATTATTATACATAACCCAATCTGAATACAAGGAGTGATTGTTGCTAAATTATTTTTCGGCGGTAAGAAAATACCGCCAGGCCCCAAATCTACACAAAATACCCAACATATTTATGGTGCGTTGCAAGCCGGGAAAGTGATCACAGAGCACCTACTGGGTGTGGCAAGTGTGTCTCACACTGCCATCTGTACATTAAAGGGAACCCATTTCATAATAGCAGTGTGTTACTAAAAACGAATTTCAGAATGTCACAAAGGGAAACCACATTCTCAGACCTAGTGCAATACTTAGAGGCAAAGTTGTTTGC
Organism: Ambystoma mexicanum; assembly: GCF_040938575.1. Classification (NCBI taxonomy): domain Eukaryota; kingdom Metazoa; phylum Chordata; class Amphibia; order Caudata; family Ambystomatidae; genus Ambystoma; species Ambystoma mexicanum. The sequence goes on from NC_090928.1 coordinate 64,183,426, forward strand.
ACATGGGACGTGGTCGTCGAACAGTACCTTAGAATGGCATGACCGCATTCAGGGTGAGGTGCAGAAAGAAAAACTAGACAATATTTTTGCAGAAGGCAGCATAATTCAGGTCTGCCTTGCAAGATTATTGAATGCAGCCGATAAAAGTGCAGAGAAAGACTGTTTAATACGGCTATGCGCCAAAATATGGTTTATTTTGAATAGGTCCCTGCGAATGCAGGAAAATGATACCCAGCTAATTAACAGGTTAAAGACTGAATTAGATGGGGCAAGTAAAAATCAGGAAATGTTAAGAGCAGAATTGGATGTATGCCAAAAAGACATGCAATTAAAATGCCGAGATTTTGATGCTCAGTTGTCCAAAAGCAAGAAACAATTTGAGGATAGTGAGCATGAATTGGTACACTTAAAAGCCTTAGTGGACCACATTAGACAGGATAAAGATGAGATTGTTTCAGAAATGCAGATTTTACAAAAAAAAATTTTTGAAAAAGAAAGTGATCTCCAAGGTGCAGAGCAAGAAATGGTTAAAATGATTCAAGAAAAAGACAAGAGAAACAAGAATTCAATGAATGCCAAATGCAAATGTGCGACATACAGGAGGTAATAAATAAAATGAGTGATGAAAACAATTATCTGCAAAATGAAGCACGCAGGCTCCTTAAAAAGTGCAAAGACTTAGAACAACAAATGTTCATTCCGAGGTCCCAGGAGAGGCGGCAGGGTACTACATTCAATGGAGTGGAGGTGAATTCTAGTTCTGCCCAATGAGCTAGTGCTCCAGTGACTGGGCCGGTGACTGAACTTGGTTGCAGCGCCCTTAGGGGATTTGATACTTCCATTGGGGGCAACCACCAATCCCATACACCTGAAACCAGGATTGAATCACAAAGTAGTGCAATTCCATGCATTGCAATAAGTAGGCCCATACAAATAATGAAATCCATTAAAGCCCTGATCAAACCATTTAAAAAGGGAGGTGAATGCTGCATTGAGGATCACTTAGAAGCGGTTCATGACATTTCTAAAGCACTCCAGATACCTAAGGAACAGTACAGACAATATTTTCATTTAACTTTAGATGCCCCAACAGCCAGCATCATAAGGGGATTAAATGAACAGCAGAATATGACATGGGTGGAGTTTGAAAAAGAAATTAGGCGTCATTTCTCTCCTTTTCAGTCATTGCAGGAGGCAAAGAAAGTCGCTTACACAATCACTGCTGGGCTTAACACATCCCCTCGCCAATTTTTACAGGACTTAAAAAGGGCATTTTCTCACTTTGATGTATCTTTTGACCCCAATTCCAATGAGTTTAAAACTGCATACCTCTATGGGCTACAGAAAGACATCATATCCCAATTGGTCCGTGCATTTGACTGTGACAAGTCCCTTGAATGGATTGTACATCAAAGCACAAAACTATATGAGGCACTCTATTGTCAGGGTAGAGAAAGTGATAAAATGAAAGATACTAGACCTAAATCTAAAGAACCCTCAGCAACAGTGATGGAAATCAGGTCAGCCAAGATGTCCCTTGAGTCTGCCCAAAGTCGAGGTAAAAATAATTCGGCACCTAAACAAAGGGTGAATCAACAAAGGTCACCACACCCTGCACCAATGTTTCAATCACATGATCCTAGTAATAGGGAGAGTTACATTAGCCCTAGGTACTATGGAGACAGACCCAGGGCAGGATATCGGCCTGATATGTCAGGTATGAATAATAATCAGAGACAAAGCCAGGATCAAAGAAATGATGGTCCCTGCCAGACATTGGGGACACACAGCAGATTTGACCCCAATACCATGATATATGGTAATCAGGATAGGTCCCGATATGTGGATCGATTTGCTGATAATGGGAATCAATATAGGGGCCAGTACCCACAACCTGAGAGACAGGACATGAGGCAGAATATGAACTACACTCCACGTCAGTACACTGATTCCACACCAGGGGACTATAATCAAAGGATGGGCGCACCCCGCTCCCCTCCACAAATGAATCAAGAGTTCAGGAACCATCCCAATAGAATTCACTCACCTGAGAGGTATCAGAATAGGTCCAATCAGGGGGAAAGAAATCACTATCGATCTAGGCCACACAGAGAGGATTCTAGAGAGATGGAAAGATTCCAGTGCCTTGAGGCCCAAGTGAAATGTTAGCTGAGCAAATAGGAAAGCTCTGTACAGTGCAAAAACAGCCATCCAAGGAGGGGGCTGATGGCCAGAGCAATGACCGGGGGGCGTCTGAAAAGTGACTAAGTACTCATGATACCTGCGGTGCCAAAAAGACAGATTGCCCTGATGTAATTTCGCATAATGACTCTGAGATATCTAATGATTTAAAAGTGGAAACGCCAGTAAATGAACATGTAACAGAAAGTGCAAACACTTCTAAAAAAGAGGTACGGTTTAACCTAGAGCTAAATCAAACATTGAAGGTTTGTGCAAATGAAAAAGAAACACCTGAAATTCCAAAAGAACAAAGGGACAGATTTAAGAAAAATAACTCATGCATGGGGAATACCAGTGAACAGGGAGTAAGTGGGGATGCTCTAGTTCCTTCCCTGGGCAGTCAAAATGGTGAACAAACACAGACAGAAAAAGGGAATACTCAAAAAGAGGGTACAAATCAATCACCTGAAGAATTCTTTGAGCCAAGTATTTTTGAAGAGGCTGAAAGGGCTGGTACCACACTAAATTATCACAAATGCACAGAATTAAATAATGACAAATTACTAAATGATGTTGTTACACATGTTCAGTTGGAAGGTTGTAATGTGGTCCCTGATGATACCAAGATGGATGGGCGAACAGTGGCCACACTCCAAAAAACCTCTGAACATGGAGAAATGAATAAAGTCTCTCGTGCAGAAATGGGTAAAAAGGAGGGAAAAATGTCTTTCCATTTACCAATGTGCTTAGCCAAAAGTGAAAACGGCCTGAGAAAGGTGAGCCCTGAAATCAGTAAGAATTCACACTTCTTATGTGTATTAGAGGAAGTTGAGGACAGGTATTATGCACCCATCACTGAAGAAGAAAAATGCCACACATTTGCTATGATTGACACTGGCGCACAGGCCACAATTATGTCCAAGGAGCTGGTAAAGAGTATCAATGAAGGGAGACCCCCACAGAATCAGATCACAGTGAAGGAAAATCAAGGTCCAGTGCATAACTTTAATGGGGAGGAAGCCAATCATAGGTCTAACTGAGGTTGACATAAAAATAGGAAAGCACAGAATGAAACAAGAGGTATTGATCACATCTATTTGTGAAATTCCATTTCTGATGGGGACAGATTGCCTGAAAAGATTGTCTCCTCTCATAGATGGGGTGAATGGAGTGCTGTGGTCCTTAACCAAAAAACCATTGAGACCTAAGAAACTAAAATCACAAAACAGCAACATAAATGAATGTCACACTGTTGCCAAAACAAATGATGCTGTGGAGGTATATCTCCAGAATAGTTGCATACCTAGTGTCACTGTTATATTAATGTGTCAAGACAAAATGCAGAGCGACAATGAAAGACTATCTGTACAAATATACTTTGACCCAAGGAAAAATTGGCAGACTGCAATAGATGAGCACACATTATGTTTTTATTTAAAAGAGAAAACAATCAAACAGAATATTGCTCCTAAAACAGATTCAGAAAAACACATTACCACTCTTGCTGAAATACACATGGAAGATGAGCAACCATGGGTTCATGTTGGTATAAATGACTGTTTTAAAACAATAAAAGCCACTTTATCGCTTGAACAGGAGAGGAGCTTCATTAATGAGAAATTGTTGCAAAAAATAATGAAGAGGGAGGAAATCCCGAAATTTAGGATTAAAAACCAATATGTTTCTGGGTTGGACAGTCCAGACTTTGAAAACCGAATTTCAGGCAGATGCATGCTTAAAATTAGCATTGGGCAGAAAACAATTTACCATAATGTATGGATAGTGAGTGGAGCACAAAATGACTTTTACATGGGCAATGACATCATGCACAGAATGTGTATGGTGTTAGATTTCCTTAATAAAAAAATATGGTCACGCCTAGGTGGGCCGGCACCTGAATTTGAAGAAAAAAGAAGGGCTTATCATTGTGCACAACTGGTTCCTTATGCAATCAAATTTCAAATGAGGAAAGATACTATTATTCCTGCATTTACAAAACAGTTTGCAATAACACTGAAATGCAAATATGGACAGCAGATGAAAGACTCTGATGCATTTGTATGCCTGAATGAATCCATAAAACAGCAGGGCCTGGATTATGAATACACTCCATTGGTAGATATTGGTGAAGGGTCTGTAAAAATTATGGCAAATAATAAAGGTTGTCAGGATATTCATTTAGAGGAAAACTCCCCATTAGGAATGGCCATACAAAGATCACATTATACGGCAGATTTAAATAACATGGTGATTGGAAATATCCATGAAAAGTACGTAGATGCCAAGGGTGAGTTGCCAGAACACCTGGACTCTCAGCCCAAAGGAATATTTAAAATTCATTCTGTGTATCCTTATGATTCAAATGAGACAGTGTGCTGCCATCAAGAGGATTGCATAACATTTAATTTAAATGAAAATGAAACAGAAAATCAGCCCATTGAAGTGGAAGCTGATATGCCAAAATATTTAAAAGTGGCAGCTTTACAAAAAGACACAGCCACACAGTTAGAGGAAAGCGCCGAGATTCCCTTACCAGAAGATTTTCCAGAATTTTCCAAAATGGTAGAAGAGCAGATCTCCTTAGCGGATGCATGTGACAGCGATGAGGATAGAAACAATCTGAGGGATATATTTATGGAGTTTAAGGATGTATTTGCAAAAGATGCTTATGATTGCGGTTTAACTGATTTACATGTGGCCACACTACCAGAAGGGTGTAGCAGAAGTCCAGTATTTGTACGCCAGTATAGACTACCGCTGGCATGTTTAGAATCATTAGCAGAGATTATAAAGAATTTGGAAGCTCGGGGAATCATCAGGCCCATTCATGGCACATCCAATACACCTATTTTAGGTGTGTTAAAGCCAAATGGTCAATGACGGCTATGTGCAGACTTGAGGGAGTTAAATAAAAGAGTGCCAGTATCCAGATGGCCACTGCCATTCATTGATCAGGGCCTAGCTCAGGTACATGGTTCAAAAGTGTTTACAACATTAGATCTCACCTCTGGATATCGGTGCGTGCCATTGGCAGAGGAGATACAGAATTTATTTTCCTTTACATTTGACAGGACTCAATATGCCTGGCTTAGCGCTCCGTTCGGGTACATCAATAGTGGGAGTGAATTTGGCATATTTTTGAGAAAGGCCATGCCTGATGCAGCGGAAAGAGGAACCATAGTTTACGTGGATGATGTCCTGATAAAAAATGAAGGCCTGAAAAGCCATTTTGATGAAATAAGACATGTGCTTGGCCAATTGCAGAAAGCAGGCGCCAAAGTACCTTTGCAAAAAGCACAATGGTGCAAGAAAAAAGTGAACTTTCTAGGCCATGAAGTGACTGAACAAGGGCTAACTCCACAAAAGAAGAAAATAGAGACCATACAAAAACTAAAGGACCCTAAAAATGTGAAAGAGGTAAAAGGTTTATTAGGGATGACAGGCTATAACAGAAAGTTCATTGAAAATTATGCTGAAATCACTCAACCATTGACTAAACTGCTTAAACTGAATACACCCTGGATATGGGAAAAAGAGCAGTCTGAGGCAGTAGCTAAATTGAAGGAATGTCTTGTAAAGACACCATGTTTAGCATATCCCATGAAGGGTAGGGATTTCTTTGTAGAAATGGGGTTCTCTGAACATTGTATGTCAGCAGTGTTATCACAAAAACATGATGTGAATCACAAAACCATTGCATTTGCAAGTAAAGCATTTTCCCAAATTGAAATGAAATTCAATGAATGTGAAAAGGCCCTATTAACCACTGTGTGGGTGCTACAACATTTCCGCCCTTTTGTTCAGGGAGAAAAGGTGATTATTGAAACAAATCATCAACCTTTGCAGTTTTTAGAGAGTAAAAGAATTAGGTCAGGTAATCTAGCGCAGTCCAGAATCACTTCATGGACGCTGGCATTACAAGGTTTTCCTGTAAAAGTGAGATATGGACAAAATAAAAAGAGCCCAATTGCTCAAGGGTTAGCTGACTTACATGACTGTGCAGCTGAACAAGTATCAAACGAAATGGAAGTGGAACCTAGTTTGCAGGAATTTGAACAATCACCACACAAAGCTTTTGATGAAAAAACATGCAAGAATCTTCCAACTGTATGTGGATGGTTGTGCTTTTCACATTGAAAATGACAGTAATAAACAATTAGTGTCAGGAATAGGGAATGTCTGGTTGAAATGTGAAGGCGTCCCCAGTGTAGGGATGAGGATTGGAGCTAGAAGCAGTCAAGTGGCGGAATTGGCGGCCATTTATAAAGCAATTGATACTGCAGTTGATAATAAATTCAGTGAAATTGTCCTGGTGACTGATTGATTCTGACTATGCACGAAATAGCTTTGTGGAGTATTTACCTGGCTGGAAAGCGAGAGGCATGGTTACATACAACAAAAAGCCACTTAAATATGGAAAAATGATACAAGCCATAGACAAATTGGTGTCAGAAAATGATTTGACAATATACTGGAGAAAAATTTGTGGACATTTAAAAACACCCAGAGAGGATAAGGAGGGAAAAAATAAGGCAGAACACCTGGCTAAAATTGGGGCTGTGATGGGAGAATTGCTACCTATTGAAAATTTACTGGGTGAAATACAGATTGATGCAGTAACACGTTCTAAAACACCAAAGGAGACAGAGCAACCAGTGGGACAATGGAGTTACAATACCCCAGACCAATATTTGATTGATGCACAAAAGAATGATCGAATTTTGGGAATCTATTATAACCATTTGATAGATCCTGAACAAAACCCTTTAACAGAAAATGATTGTATGGGAAAAGAAGAGTTGAGGGTGCTATTAAAGAATATAAAACGAGTTAGACTGCAGGATGGACTCATGATTAGAGAGTCCATAACAGGACAAATACAGTGGGTGGTACCCCTTTCATTCAGAGGGCTAATGCTACAACATGCACATGATGCAATAACTGCAGGCCACAGAGGTTCACAAAAAACATTGGAAATACTAAAAGATTATGCTTACTGGCCACATATGTCCCAAGATGTGGAATTTTATACTAGAGGATGTCTAGTATGTGCCCAATTTAAACCTGCTTCACCAATGCATAGAGCCCCATTGATGAAAAGAGGCCTAACTCTTCCATGGTCAGATTTGCAAATAGATTATGTAGGCCCTTTAAAAAGGTCGAGCAGAGGAAACCGTTACATTTTAAGTGTGATATGTTTGATGTCGAAGTGGATTGAATGTATTCCTGCACCAGATTGTAGTGCGCAAACAGCAGCCACATTTCTGGTGAACCATGTGTTCTCAAGGTTTGGGTTGCCACAAAGAATTGAGTCAGACAGAGGAAGTCATTTCACAAGTACTCTAATGAGTAAGGTATAGCAAATATTGGGTGTGAAAAGGAAACTACATATAGCATATCGGGCAGCCTCTTCAGGTGGAGTTGAACGGAGCAATAGGTCTGTTGTGGACATATTAAAGAAATTTGTGGGAGAAGCAGGTTCCAGCTGGGATTTACGTTTACCGTTGGTTTTGATGGCAATCAGATCAACTCCTGCCAAAGCAACAGTTATTAGTTCACATGAAGTCTTAACAGGTAGGAAAATGGTGTACTACACCTACTATACAGAACACATGAGCAGACACTTGTGAGTGCATCCACAGTTCATGAGTACATTGATGAATTGAGGAAGAATTTGCAACATACATTTGCTTTTGTGCAGAGAAATCTAGAAAGAGCTGCTGACAGTGCAGAGTCATACAACTATAAAAGAACATCAGTGAGAGAATACAGTGTAGGGGATGAGGTGTATAAGTTTCATTTTGGAAAAAGTAAACAGAAAAATTCTAAATTTCTAGCAGCCTGGCAGGGGCCATTTCGAATTATAGATAAGGTCTCTCCTGTAGTTTATAAAATTTGAAAGACTGAAGGTGAAACCATAATAGAGCAATTTGTGCACGTAAATCAGATTAAGCCATGCCATCCCAGACACGAGATCAGGCAGCATGAGCATGTAGAAACAGATAAAGTCCCCTGAACGTAAAAAGGTGGAGTGACTATGTCTAGTCGGGAGGCAGTGACGGAGAAGTTAAAAAAAAAAGATGGTTGAAATGGTATATAAACACTGTAGTATATGTATATATATATAATATAAAAAAAATAGAAGCTGAAGTTGCAGAATGAAAATGCATTAAATATTGAATGTTGTTTTATGTATGCTTGTTCTCTATAACCTGTGCTTAATTTCAGGAGGCGAAAGGAAAAAAGGCGAAGTATTTTAGAAGGCGTGTTTTATTTTGGCAAAAGGGTGAAATTGGTATTGTGCTATATACTTAATTTGTTTCTTTTCTGTTTGATTTAGAATATTAACATATTTGTACCGGAGGTCACGGGAGACGATGGAGTCCTGGAGTCCACTGGATGAAGACCAAAAGATGCCTGCCTCCGGGTGGAGGTGAAGACAAAATAACCGGAATGCCAAAGAAAAGATGATTTCTATAGAAAAGGATCCAAGAGTACCAAGATGAAAGAGTACCATAATGAACCAAAAGAGGCAGCCAAGTGTCCTGGCATATGGAGTTCCACGTCTTTATTATTTTAATTAATTGTTTTAATCTGTTATGTTAATTATTTGTTTTAGTTAGTTGTTTTATTTTATATTTTTCAATTGACTTCAAGTATAAAATTGAAACACTGGACTATGGACACTTCCATTGGGAAGGCAAATGTAGAACATTTTATAAGAATTGATGAATTCAGATGAATTTTAATATTATGTTGATTGAACAGTGATTTTTCAATTTTCATCTTCACGACAAGAATGTTAATTGTATTGGATTGTTACATTTTGAAAAGAAGAAAAGAAGCAGGTTGTTTTTTAAAATTGGCTTGGATTGTAGCCAAGTTCTAAAAAAAAAGGAGGGTATATGTAGGATTGTTTAACGTTTTTTGGGAGCACAGAGCGCAGCACCACTGCACAGGATCAATGTATAGCATGTTTTTTGAAGTGCAGCGCCACTGCATGGGTTTGATGCATTGATATAATGTGGTACAGCAAGACATGTGTTATTGAGCATTTTTTTTTATGCAGCGCCACTGCAGGGGTTGAATGCAATTGCTTCAAGCTATGTGTTGCCAGTGCAACATATTCAGATGTAAATGAAGACAGGCTGCACAGGTTAAAAACAAACCATTTTCTCATTTAAAAGCGCATTTCATTGTTCATATTCAAAATGCACACAATTTTTATTCTTTTTACCTGAAATGCCTCTGTTGCAGGAGACACATTTGAGGATTAAAGAACTAACCTCATTAACAAAAAACTAACACGCTAACTCACTAATAATATAATGTGTTCTACACTGCAAAATGAGGCAGGCTGAAACTCATTTCAGACTACATTCAGATTTTTTTTCTTTGCTTCTATCTGCACTCTGTCCACAGTATTTGCATGAAGCAAAGACTCGAAAAAGCAGGAAATCAGTTTGGTTACAGTTGCAACTGTATAAGCCAAACCATTGTGTGCAGAGGGTGGATAGGGCATGATAGAATTTTATTGGTTAGGATCCTTTGGTAGGAGGTACCCAGAGTTTTCTTGTATAATCTCTGGGAAGAAGCTGGAGGGAGACATCTTGACACAGCTCGGAGAAGGACTGGGTTGATGGCTGGGGATGCCTGATTCCTACAGCAGATTCAACTTGGTTGCAGAGACTGGGATTTACAGTCAACAAGTCCCAGTTTGAGTGACAGCAAATGCTTATCCTTGCTGGGTGAACCCCTCCAGAAGGCGACCAGCCAAAGAAGTTACATGCTGAACAAGCCTGGTAATTATCTCGCTGAAGTGTGGGGGCTGAGTGTGTGTGCGAAAATATTCAGTCAGTGTAGGAAAGGAGATTCCTGTGCTTTACCCACGTGTTTAATGTTGCAAATTGAATTCTTGTTCCCCGCCACTCTCTTCTCAGTGTATCACAAATAATGCTGTTACTGTGCTATTTCATTTATTTCTGTAAAAAGAGTGAGATCGTGTTTAAATGCAACTTTTATAATACCCAAAAATATCTGAAAAATATCTGAAAGCAGACCGGTGGTGTGTTTTATTTTCTCTTTCCTTTGTGCATTTACCAATACAGTGCTGATGATGTGGGGAGATGTTTAGACAGTGCAATTGTCATTTTTAAGGTAGCTAAAAATAAGATTTGGCTGCAGCTGTGTGCACAATGTCATTCAGTATGAGCAATTATAACTAACTGTGTGTGGTATAGCCTGCCGGAGGTCTATGAGTCGGCAGAAAGAGAGGCTCTGGACATAGCTCACCAAACGTAAATAAGTTGGTGATACATACCGCATGATAGCTCGCTGCCATAGATAAGACAGCGAGAAATCGCCCATGGTGGCACACTAAAAATGAAAATGTGGTGTTCCTGAAATGCAAGCCTGAGGTCTCTCTAGTGATTACACGAAAAATCTAAACAAAAATAAGGGGTTCTGGATATTGGGGCCACAAATAAAACAAAGGAATTATGCTCACCAAAAATACCACCAACCACGCATACCAATCACGCATACCAACCACGCATGTCTGTGTACTGAAATAATGCATATCCACTGTATTATTATTATACATAACCAAATCTGAATACAAGGAGTGATTGTTGGTAAATTATTTTTTGGCGGTAAGAAAATACCGCCAGGCCCCAAATCTACACAAAATACCCAACAGCACTCGCATCATTCTTGAGATGAGCTTTGCACAAGAGGACATTTCTAATAAATTCTGAGCCGATTTATTTATTTTGACATTTATAGAACGCACCTAACCCAGAGGCAACTGGGTGCTTGTTTTGACAGAATTGCTGGTTACAGTGGTTACAAGTATAAATGGTTAACACAGAGAAGAGAGTACAGTTGGTCCCAAACATAATTGGTGCTAAAGTAAGTAGTATACATGAGCATAATGATTATAGTTGGTTTCAAACATAGTTACTAATTTTCAAGGTACAAAGTTGAGACAGTTACTAGATGTAAACATATGTGTATGAATTCACTACCTCTGGACTTCTTGGTAAAAAAAGCATTGAATCTCTGCCCTCCCCCATCCCATCTATTAATTGCTGGTTGTATGTGCAAAGGATCTGACTGCTTTTTTGTAAACCTGTATATTGTATTTCTTAATTTCTTTTTTAAATAGTTTGTATGAGCCATTTTTTTGTGTGGAAACTTTGTTATTTCCAAAATAAAGTTCTTTGATGCTGATGACAAAATAATCAAAGCATTTGGTTACAGCAGACTACATTCCAGGAATATAACTAAATGTGTCTTTTTGTGATGTGTGACGAATCCCAGGGTATTGTCACTGCTTCCATGGGGGAATCCTCTTCTTCTGAGGCCAGGGTGTTGAGGCCACTATCTGATAGTCCCTGTGGGGGTGGTACTCAGCAGGTGGATCTCATGGGGATGGAAATCCTCCGTGGCACCAGTGAAGACCATCCTGGGCGAACATGGTATGCCCCCCTTCCTTCTCTGACACCCCACTCAACCCTCTATAGTTCCCCACAGGTCTATATAGAGTAGGGGAGACCCTCCACTTACACCACAGCGAGAGAAGGAAGAGTAAGAACTACCCAGATGGAGTGCATTTTACAAATGACTTGAAGAAGATGGGGCACGAGGAAGAAAGCCCACTGTGGAATCGACATACGCAGTACAGACAATCAAACTCAAACTCAATCATTAAAAGGGAAGAAGGACTGTATGCTAAGGCATATCCTCCCTGGATCTGAGAGTTGACTGGAGGCTCGCCGCAGAGAACAGGGGATGCTGGCAGAGCCTCAATGAACATGCACAGTGTTCAGATCTGTCCTGGCTGGAGAATTGGAGGTCTGGGAACAACCAGGAGCCAGATCACGCAGTCGGAGCAATATACATGAGCTGAGAGGGGCCAGACCTGGACACTTGGCGAGGAGATGTAGAGAGCGCAGCAAGGTGTGCAAAAGCCAACAACAAGCAGAGGCAGTCCCGTGAAGTCACCCAAAGCAGCCGATAATGTCACGAAGGGTAACTGTGTTACCGTAGCGGGTGGCAGGGATTACAGAGAATGACGGAGGAAGTTGGGGAAAGTTAAGGAACCCCCTTCTCCCTCATCCCAGTACCTGGGAAAATGTATAAAGGGGACCTATGAGAAACAGGGCGTAGCAGGTTAGTGAACCAGGCCTGGCCAAGATGTACAGCAAACCTGAGAGAGGAGTCTGGGGCCCATATGATACTGGAGACTCCCCCACAAGAACAGTACAGAAGGGTCAAGCACCCATTGCAGTTTAAAGAAGCACACAAGCAAGGTTCTAAGACCCACAGTAAATTGGGGACGCTCTGAGAAAGCATAAAAGTGTTGGGGACCCACGCGAAGGAGAGAAAAGATACAGAGCAATCCTGGGAGACCCGAAGATATCCCACAGGGGTCTGGAACCTACTATTGAGTCAGAGATGCAACAAGAAAGTTTAAAGCAGTCAGAGGACCCACCCACACTAAGGAAAGAAATGATACAGAACAGATCTGGCAGACCCCAATATGTTCCATAGGGGTCTGGGTCCCCAACAAAAGTGAGAAAGAAGATTCTTTGTGCAGAAGGAATAAGAACCAGAGTCAAGTATGGCAGGATAGTGAACCAGATGTGATGTGTGGCAACCCTTTTGGAAGTATAACTTGTCTGGAACAACAAGAGCTAGAATCAGGTCTGGTCAGATAGTAAACCAGACTTGATGCTACACTGTGAACTTTGCTTTTTGGTGATTGTTTTTGTGAAATACTACTTCTGGTGATGGGCAGCATAGTGAACCAGATTTGATGTGTGGTATTTTTTGTGGAACTATAACTGTCTGAAACAGGAGGACTTAAAAATCAAGTCTGACAGGATAGTGAACCAGACTTGATAAGGCATTTGTGAAACAAAGTAAGAATTGGAGAAGGGACTTCCCTCTACCCCCAATACTTGTGAATTATATTTTTGTCATGAATTGAACATTAATCAAGAAGGCCTTGTTAAATTAGTGTGTAAGGGACAGAAATAGGTTTAGACACAGGACATTGGACATTCGTTTACGTGTTCGGACATCCTGACGGAATCTTCAGTATTTTTGTTGAGGTAAGGACACGCCTCGTAGAAATAGGGCCTGATGGGTTTTTCCTTTTCTTTATCTTTAATAAAAGTATTTGCCAACAAATAAGCCACCTCTGTGTCAGACTTGTACTTCTGCACCCTTACAGAAGGTTGAAGCGAAATCCTAGTTGTGAAGAAACCAATTAGAATTGTTTAGAGATCAAAGATTACATTCAGTGGCTGCAGTTGAGCATGCCATTCTTTTTGTGATGAATGAGAAAAATGAATATTTGTAAAGGGAGAGTCTTCGAATTGTTTGGAAGAAGGAGCTTGCATTCTGTGGTTGTATCTAAGTGTGTAAACTTTTTGTAATGGATGAGATAAAATACTACTTATAAAGAAAACTTTTAGAATTGTTTTGACACATCAGATTACAATCAGTATGTGTAACTGAGTTTGCCAACTTTGCTTGATGTACAAGACAAAATACCAGTGGCAGAGAAAAGGTCTTTGAATTTTTAATAGGCCTGGTATTAAAAACAGTAATTGTAATAGAAAGTGCTATCTTAGAATTCTAAGAATTGTTTGAAAGCAGCAGGTTACATTCGGTGGGTGTAATAGAGTGCAACTACTGTTTGTGATGGAAAGAAAAAATACTATTTGTAAATAAATATTCATTGTGTTTTAAGAGCAGAATATTACATTCAGTAGCTGCAACTGAGTGTGACTTTTTTGATTGAATAGAAAAATTACTCGTTTTGAAGAAGAATTCTGAAAATGTTTGGAGGAAGATTATATTCAGTTATGAAAATTACTGACTGCTTTTTGTGATGTATTAGTCAAAATACTAATTGTGAAGAATATATTTTAGAAAGGTGTGGACTCCTCAAATTACATTAAATAAGTGCAACTAGGTATGCCAAATATTTGTGATTGTGAGACAAAATAGTAGTTGGAAAAAAATGTCTTTAAATTTTCTAGAGGCAGGATATGATATTCAGTGGGTGTAAGTTAGTGTGGAAACATTTTGTGGCAGATGAAAGAAAATACTAGTTGTAAAGAACAATTCTTAGAATTATTGGATGCAAGCAATGTGGTGGTCCTGGAGTGTGCCAATTGTTTGTGGCAAGTGAGACAAAATACTACTTGTGAAGAAACAAATATTTGAATTGTTTTCAGGCTTATTATTATATTATATCAACTGAGTTTGATATCTTTTTGTTACAGACAAGACACATGCTACGTTTGAAGAAACATTCCTAGAATAGTTCAGATGAAGGAAATAAAATCCATTGGATTTATCTGAGTGTGGCAACTTTTTGTTGATGATGAAAACAGACCACTAGTTGCTGAGAATATTTTTTTTAATTGTTTGGTTGCAGGATATTATAGTCAGTGTGTGACAATATTTTGTGGGAATTGTTATAAAATACTAGTCGCACAGAAAATGTATTAGAAGTGTTTGAATTCAACAGATTACATTGGGTCATGCATCTGAGTTTTCTAAAAATGCAGAATGCTAGTTGTGAAGTGAACATAAAACAGCTTTTTTGATGCAAGCAATCATGTTCAATGGTTGCAACTGAGCGTGACAACTTTTTGTGACAGAAAGGACAAAATAGTAGTTGTGTATACAAATTAGAGATTACATTCAGTGGTGGTATCTTAGTGTTTTTATGTTTTGTGAAGGATGAGTATGATCTTAGCTCCAAGTAAAGATTTCTGGAATTGTTTGAAGACAGAATACATGCAGTGGTTGTCACTGAGTGTGTCAACAGTCTGTGACAGATGGCGCAAAATACTATTTGTGAAGAAAGATTCTTTGAATGGTTTGTGGGCTTGGGATTGCATTCATTTTTTGTAACTGGGTGTGGCAACCTTTTGTGATGGAAGATGCAAGATACTAGTTTCAAAGAAAAGTTATTTGAATTGTTTGGATGTTATGTTGTGGTAAGCCAGATATAAGAAACAGACATGAAGACATGATTTAAACAGACCTTTATTAGAAAACTTGAAGAATAAACTTTTTCTAGACCCTATTGCTAAGATGATCATCTGCCTGGACCTTTTACATCATGACACTGCAGAACATTGTCGCTCTTGCCTACAGGCCATCAATATATGGAAAAAGTTACTGTGAAGAATTCTTACTTTTTGTCCTGCCCATCTTCACACGCCAGTTGTTTCTTCGTCTAGTTCTGGTGTTCTTGATTATTGCAATTCTCTTTATCTCTCTCAACCTGCCTGTCTGCTGCATCAACCCCAGATATTGCAATATTCAGCTGCCAGAGCGCCTTCGTCTACTCCTCTTTGGGCTCATACTTCCCCTGTACTCCGTCATCTACATTGGCTTCTCGTCATCAAATGGGTGGAAATTATAGCACTTTGTATTGTTCATCATGCCTTTTATCCGGCTGGCCCACAATACTTGCAAGCCACATTTTGACATTATACTTCATCTCGGTCTCTGTACTCTTCTGAGGCATTGTTGATTCAAGTTCCTAGGTTTAACCTGGCAAGACTCAGTGGCTGTTCTTTTTCCATTGCAGCTGCTCAGTTATGGAATAAATTACCTTTGTCTCTTTGTGCTAGGTTACATTATCTATCTTTTCGTTGGTTGTTGAAAACGTTTCTGTTTTAATTTTTCTTTGTTTTAGGTGTCTGCCCCTGTCTTCTTTTTTTTATTGCAAAGATGCCCTTGCCCTTGTTCGTGGTTGCTGCACTGTATAAACACATCTAGCATAACATAACATAATACGAAATCCCTATGCTACAAAACAATAAAAATGTGTTCTCGTTTTAATGTCACAATATAAGTAAAGTCCTTGGTCCAAACCCTAAACTGGCCTATCACTCTGGAAAGAAAGAAGATAGACAAGAATTCTAAGCTGGTGCTTTTCTCAGGGTTATTTTAGTGGAAGCTGGTTTCTGACCCCCACCAACTGGCGCATAAAGTTTCTGAGGACTCTTAAGTAGGGTCTCTTCACATCAAACTTAGAGTATCCTAAAAGTAAAAGGAAAGCCTATTTTCAGATAAACAAAATGCCACAAACAGATCTGCTCAATACAGCCTCTGCCAGGTACCTGCGCTTATCCTGTTTCTGGGGATATTGGGGCCTGCCCTTTAGGTCTTGTAAAGCCAATGTTCAAGAAAGCTGATCTCCGAGGGGTTTACTGATCCTGCTCGGTCTCAGGCCTCAGATTGATGTTGCGCTATTACAGTGCCCTTCGTGTTAGTTCTACGTAGGATATGGGCTTTCCTCACACCTGCTGTTCTTTGGTTAACAACCACCTGTGGTTTCTTGCTTCAGCTATTGCAGGTTGTCTGTTTCTCTCACTTCTTTGGTCCGGTATGTGGCCCACTAATTTGCGTGATTGTAATCTATCTGAACACACTGTTTTTGGCAGACCTAGAAACACTAACGGGGGTTGACACATAAAAGGATAAAAATGTATTCTTTGTTTTTGGAAGTGTTTTAGGGGCTGAAAATAACATACTCCCTGCACTATCCAATACTAACCTCACCATTACCCTAGAAAATTCTAGACATGAGTTTTTGATGAAATTTGTGTTGTTTCAATTTACTTTTCATTGGTACACATTATTGATTGTATTTTATTGTTTTTTTATGAACTATATGTTTTTGTATAAAATAACAATTAAAATATGTATTCTATTTAATGTCACAAGTTGTAGTCAAAGTTAAATCAAAACTCCTTCACCCTGTTCTATATGTGGTATGAGAATTGTCCCACCCTTTGGCTGTGAAGGAGGGAAGATTTTAAGTTCCTTTGTGGATTGTGAGAAATAACCCGGTTGGTCTGGGTGTTCATTGAAAGGCAGTGCCATATCCAGGTCAGAAACCCAGCCTCTCACCTTAAAGAGACCCTGTACATAACAGTCCTGCTTAGTACTCATATACACCACCCTGATCAACTGCCTCAGTGTGAACCTTGGCAACAGTGGACAGGCTCTGGCATCGCTGACCTCCTTGGACCAACCCTCCCAGTTCCAACTTGGGTCCTTTCTCTTCACCACCTCTCCACCACCTCTCTTTCCACGTGTGGTGTTCCCCGGGACTCTATCCTCTCACCCTGTCTATCTGGCCCCCTTAGTCCACCTGATCTCTACTTTCTCCTCTACCTTTCAGTGTTATGCAGATGACACTCAGCTCTCTTTCAGGCTACCCTCAGCCTCCTCTCCCTCCTCGCTCACTCCTGACTGTGTATCCGCTATTCAGGGATGGTGCACTTCTAACTACCTATGCCTTAATGCCAGTAAGACAGATGTAATTCTCATTGGGACCCCTTTTCCTATCTCCCTCTGACCCCCTCCCCTTACCCTCCTGTGAGGCAAAAAACCCTGGCCTCATCTTCGACTCCACTCTCTCCTTCTCTCCACACATCACGGATCTTACCAAGAAAGCGCACTTCCAGCTGCACCTCCTCAGAGGTATCCTACCTTTTCTCACCTGTCCCCAGAAGCTCACTGTCTCCAGAACTCTGGTTCTCTCCAGGCTTGACTACTCCAACAGCCTCTTTCTCAATCTTCCTAATTCTACTCTTCGCCCTCTTCAACTTAACCTGGCCTCAAGCCCAGGGAGCACATCTGTCCAGCTCTGAAATCTCTCCAGCAACTCCCTGTGGCCACGAGCATCAAGTTCAAGACCCTCTGCATCATCCACAAGGCTTTATGTGGCCATGGTCCTCTCTATATCCAACACTCTATTCCTAAATACCTTCCTTCTAGCACCCTCCGCTCAGCTATCTCCAACTCTCTGCGGTCTGGGACTGCACCGGTGTAGTCCTCTGCCGCCCTCGTACTTACTCAGAGCCCTACTGGCCTGACTGCACTTCCCCTCGTATCCCTTCCCTGCCCTTTTCCACACACCCTCTCCCCCGAACCTCTTGTTGCACTTGCACAATCTGAATGTCACAAGGCCTAGTAAGATCATATGGCTTCTCTTCCCTCTGTCTCCCCTCCTTTGTCTTGTGGCACCTGGAAACACTTGTGTAAAGGCGTGTTATAAATACTAAATCATATCATATCCTACAAGCATGTTAAACTGTAAGGAAAGC
The DNA here is from genome assembly GCF_040938575.1 of Ambystoma mexicanum. Lineage (NCBI taxonomy): Eukaryota > Metazoa > Chordata > Amphibia > Caudata > Ambystomatidae > Ambystoma > Ambystoma mexicanum. The sequence goes on from NC_090928.1 coordinate 64,201,758, forward strand.
GGAAAGCGGATGTTGCTCTCATTAGGGTATTCATTGTCTTCAGAGCGGGGGGGTCATCCCCAGTGGGATCCCACTTGCCCTTTCCCCTTGGGAGAGTGTTGCATAGTGGGCTCACATCCTTGTTCCCAAAGATGGTGGTTCCCCCTTGGGGAGAAGGAAAGAACTCCCTGGATTTGTCTCAGATTCCATTAATTCTCTTTTGATGGATGATGAAAAATACCATTTGCAAAGAAACTGTTTGAGAATTGTTTGTCGGCAGGAGATTATATCACTGTAATTTAGCTTGCCCATTTTTTTACGGGAGGGACAAAATTCTACTTGCAGGGATTTGTATTTTCATTGTTTGGTGATCAGATTTTGCATTCAGTGGATGTAACAATGTATGGCAACTTTTGTGATAAACAAAATACAAAGTTGCAAGAAATATATGCAAAATTGCTTGGTTCCATGAGATTGCATTCAGGGCTTGGAACTGGGTGAGGAAATATGTTGTGACATATGAGACAAAATACTACTTGCGAAGAAAAAAAGATTCTTTCAATTGTTTAGATGCAGAAATGTACATTCAGTGGGTGTAGCAGTGCATGCCAACCTTTGTGTTCAAAGAGACAAAATATTAGTTGTGTAGGGAGATTTCATTAAAATAATTGGAGACAGGAGATTAAATGCAGTTTTTGTAACTGAAAATGGACACCTTTTGTGATAACAAGAAGTTGATAATACATTTATTTTTATTTTCTTTGTTGGCAGGATATTAATCATTCATCAATGTAACTGAGTTTGCACAACATTTTTGTGAATCACAAGATAGAATGCAAGTTGCAAAGAAAGCGACTTAGAATTTGATGGGGGTGGGAGGTTACATTCAGTTGTTGTAACTGAATGTGGCTATTTTTATAACAGATGGTACATATTAGTTGTTACACAGAAAAATTCTTAGAATTGTTTGGACACAGAGTCAGCGTGGTACTGAGCGTACCAACTTGTTTGTTTATTCTCTGTATTTATGTAGCACTTACTCAAATATTCTGCACAACATTACAAAAATCACTATACATTAAATGGCATGAGTACAGAGAAGGCAAACAATATATCATCACTGTTCTATTGTTTTAAAGAAGAAAGATGAATTGCTTCAAATGAAGAGTGACAACAACCAAGAGCAGTAGCTCAACGCACTTAGTAGGTTACAACATGTCATGATTTAGGGGCAAAAAGAGAAAAAGAATGAAAATGGGACTGGACACATGGAGTACTGGGAACAGTAAGGGGCTCATTTTGGACTCTTACTATTCAGTGGTGGTGACGTTACGTGTAGACATACATAGACGGCGCACACACAGCTGAATTTTGGTCTTTTGTTCATTTGCACGGTGGAGTACACAGAGTACGCAACCTTTTTTCCTGCACTCTTTCACTCCACTGTTAAAATTGAGTAAACACTGCCTGCCACATACGCACGTTATAAATGCCATATCATATCATATCATATCATGGCAGGCTGCATTTACAATGGATCCCTATGGGGTCAGCCTGTATTTTGCTGCTGCATAAAGCCGGTGAACCCCACAAGGATCAACAGCATTTGCGCCGGCATGAAAATCTATGCCGATGCAAATGCTATGACTATTTGTATAGCATAGAGGAAATGAGCAGCGAAAACAGAAGTTGTGCTCCAACCCTCCTTTCCGCCATACAAATACAGGAAAATGGGGTGTGACGTGGAAACATGCGTAAAAGCGCTAGACCTTTACGAGTGTTCCTTACTTTATGCTCTGAAGGAAAATGAGCTCCTAAGAAGGCAATGGGCTGAATTGTAATTGGTTATTTATAACCTGCTTAATACCCAGAGGTTTCTAATTGCGGAGCCATGGATCGAACCTGTGCGAACACATTACTCCTGAGCTATCCTCCCTGAAGAAACCAGAGGAGAATACATAGAAATCAAAGGAGGGAATTAAGCTATGGGTTATATTTCAAAACAATACAACGAAAACAAAATGGAAAACAGTTAGAGTAAGAATAAGAGTTTTAGGAGCAGAAAAGGTACAGAAGGACACGTTTTGTACATGTTGCAAAGTTGGAAATAGCAGGAATGAGCATGAAGAAAGAGAGAGAAGAAAAGAAAGGAGAAGCATGAAAGACAACCCTAAGATTGTGAGCAGCAAATGAGAGAGGGAGATGTAGGAGAAACGTGAATACAAGAAGGAGAAGGACAGCAACACATCTCAGTCTTAGAAAAGTTAAGATGAAGAGTATGAGCAGCTTCCGAAACCTGATAGCAGGGAATACATCAGAAATATTAGGAAGGAGCTGATCATGTTGAGAGTCAGCAACATAAAAATAACTTTTTAGAACAAAATTAATCAATAACAGAATAATATATGATAGTAATGGTATGTCATGAAGTGAAAATAGTATGGGTCCAAGGGCTAAACCTTGAGGAACACTGAAACAAAAAGTTATAAAAGAGGAATGATCATTAGGCCAAGTCACATAATCGGAACAGTCTGAGGGATAAGATAAAAAGCAAGAATTACATCAGCCAGAAATGCCAAAAGAAGAATAAAAGTGACAAAGTATAATAAAATAAGAAGGGATGATTGTTTAGAATGACAAGTAGAGGTGTCAGTGTTGACCGGCTCCTCTTCTGATTTCATAAAATGACATGATCTCACCATGGTCGCCCGACAGGGCATAGGGGTGGACAAATGAACATGACAGGAGAGTGTGTATGTCAATACACAGTACTGTCTCCAATGGATGCCTTCACCACACCTATTTGTCACTTGCCCAACTGTTTATTATTTATTTACAATATTAGCAGAATTTGGATGAGGTTTGTCCCATTGGCTTGTGTTATTGCTTGAGAATGGGCATAAGTTGGGCACGCGCTGTAAGAGGTTCTGAGCTGAGCAAGTTCTGGGACGCTTGAGGTGGCTGGGAGAAGTCCACCCAGCCGCCATGTTGTGGGGGGAGAAAAGCAATAGATTCAAGATATGAAGAAGATTAAAAATTAGCAGCATGTTGAAGTAATTTAGAAAGAAAAGGAAGAAGAAAAACAGGGTGATGGTTAGAAGAGAAAAGCATAGGTAGAATTGTGTATGGTTTTAATGAAATACACCAGGTCTAAATGAAGAATTAAAGAGAGGATTCAGGTATGGAAGTACATGTGGCTACACAGCAGGAATTGGATTTGAAGGCAAGAGACCAAGAGGTGCAGCAATAAGTGTAGCTCTTTGAAAGTCAAGATTAGCAATTTTAGAAGTAATGCACAGGCAAATTCAGAAGCTAAGTGCTAATAAATTGGCACAAGGTTGGGATAATCAGAGACAAGAAGGCAGCTAAGGAGAGAAAAGGAAGGTTGTGGATGAGAATACAGACGGGTAATGATTGATTGATAGTACTGTCATTTAGCATGAGATAAATCATAATCATAGGCATCATGTGAAGATGAAGAGCTGCAAGATCAGACGGATATCAGGTTTTCTGATAGAAATGTCCAGGTCTATGTAACAAATTCGACGTGGTCTGAAGAAACAAAGAGAGCCAGGGCTAATAGGGCTAATAAGAACGAACAAAAGGTTAAGAAGTGTAGCATCTGCAAGAAAAAAATGTTTGTAATCATAAAAAATAGACCAGAAGAATTAGTAGGTAGCACATAGGAAGTAAAGTCACCAAGAAGAAAACATTGACGTAATGAAGGAAGGAGAAGGGTCAGCAAAGAATCAATGAGGAAAGAAAGACACAAAGATTAAAAAAGGAAATATATTCAAAAGAAGGATGCACAGAGAGAAAATGAGGAGAGAAGGGAGTGGAAGAGGATACCTGTATCAGCGCCAACATCCGATATCTGGGGAGAATGAGACAAAATGGTTTCCGAGGTAGAGAGCAGAAGGAGTTTAGGTAGTAAAATGATATGGCCAAGTCCTGTAAAGCAAAAATATTGATAGTTAAGTCAGGAGAAAAGATCCAAAGTAAGAGAGGCTTTCTTGCTTAAGGAACAAGATTTGCAGAGTTCAAGGGACATTGGAAGGAAGAAGGCCTAAGCAAAATTGTAGGTGTGAAGTCAATAATTTTAGACTTGTTTGGAGTCAGGACACTGAATTTAGTGGCTGTAACAGGATTTACCAACTTTATATTACAGACGAGAAACAACTAATTGACCAGAGGAAATCATACAAGTGTTTTGAGGCAAGAGATCACAGTCAGTGGACTAAACTGAGTGTGTCAGTTTTCGTGACACATGAGTCAGATCTCTGATTGTGAAGACATCTTTTTTTTAATTCTCTGAACACAGCAGATCACATTCTTTGATGTAACCAAGGCTGTCAATGTTTTTAACAAATGAGACCATGCACAAATTGTGAAGAAAATGTCATTATAATAAAAGGCAGGAGTTTACATTCAGTGTCTACACCCGTGTGTGGTAAAGTTTTAGCTGGACCAGAGTGAATACTAGTTGTGAAGTAAAATTCAAAGAATAGTTTGGACACAACAAATTACATTCAGTGGTTGTAAACAGAATGTGTGATTTATGTGTTACTAATGATACAACACATTCATTGCTGAGGACATTTCTTAGAATACATTCGACACACTTAATTTAGTTCAGTGGCTTTAACTGAGAGTGGCAACTTTCTGTGATGGACAAAACCAAATGCTAGTTGTGAAAAAAGATTTTAAAAATGTTTTGTTGACAAGAGTTTACAATCAGATGGTGTAGGTGTGTACAGCAAATTGTTCCAACATAAGAGACAAAATATTAGTTGTGAAGAAAGGTTCTTAGAATTCTTTGGAGGCAAGAGGTTACTTTCAGTGCAGTACCTGAATATGCAAACATTTTGTAATGGATGAAACAAAATATTAATTGCAAAGAAAAAAGATTACAATCATTTGGAGGAAGGATATTACATTAAGTTGCAATTACGGAGCGTAGCAAGTTATTGTGGCAGATGAGAAAAAATACTGTTACCAAGACAACAATACTTAGAAGTATTCAGAGGCAGCAGATTGCATTCAGTGGTTGTAAATGAGTGTGAATTATTTTGTAACAGACAATAAAAAAAGACTATTTGTGAAGATAGAATTGTTTGTAGGCACAATATTACATTATGCTGCTTTCACTCAGTGATGGATGAGGTGAAAATACTACTTGTGAAGATTCAGTCAACACAGATAATTGGTTGGTGGTATTAAATTACATTTAGTGGGTTGTGATGGGTGTGGCAAAAAGTGAGTGACATTGCAAATTACTTACATTCAGTAACTGTGACTGAGTCTGACAACTTTTTGTGGTGGAGGAGACAAAATACTAGTTGTGAATGGAAGTCGGCAAAATTGTTTGGAGGAAGGAAATTAAATTACATGCTTTTACGTGAACAGGGCAGTTTTTTTAAGATAGACGAGAAACAATTCTGGTACCCAAAAACAATTATAAATGGTATGCATTCATTGACAGACACTGATAGTTGGTTGAGTTTCCCTTGAATGTGTGGACCCTACTCACATATCTCAGGTGGGTATTACAGTTATGAAAGGAATCGATGAACTGTTTACAACAGCAAGATTAGTTTTAAGTATTCAAGAGTATGAACTCTATTTCTTTTTTATTTCATGTGAACATATTTTTAAGATGTACATGTAAGAATTATCTTTTATACATTGTTTATTTACATGTTACACTGTGATTAATGCTGCACATGCACTTTTATGGATCTTAAAAGTTCAGAGTAAAGTATATTGGGCCTCATTCTGACGCTGTCAGTATCCTGGCGATATAGCCACCAGGATACTGGCCAATGTATTTATCGTTTCCGGCAACCAGTCCAGAGGCATTGCCGCTGGATTACGAGTGCCAGAGTGACGGTATAAATCCTCATTCATGGAGTGCCAGAGGACTCCATGAGGGGATTTGCCGGTGCCGGTAATTAGGGCTTTTTTTGCTGGTAGGGTGTTTATCTGGAGGTAACCCAGGTGCCCCACTGGCAAACCTGGTAGTTTATCGGACCGGCCGACATAAAATGAGGCCCAATGATTGGTAGAGGTACTGAGTGCAAAACTATTTGTGATGGATACGAAATAAAAGTAATAGTTGTGAAGAGAAAATCTTGTAATTGGGGTCATAATATTACTTAGCGTGTGAAACTGAGAGTTCTAATATTTTGTGAATGAGCAAAATGTTTGCTACTAAAAGAAATTCTATGAATTGGCGATAGGCAGGAGAATACCTTCCATGAGTGCACCACCTTTTTGTGATAGACAAGACAAAATTCTAGTTGCGTAGACCAATTTATATAGTAGTCGTTTGGGCAAAATACATTATAGTAGGTAGAGTAATGAGTGTGCCAACTTTCTGTGATGGGCAAACAACTACACTAGCAATAAAGAATGATTGCTAGAATTGTTCAAGGCAATTGATTACAGTCAGTGATTGCAATTCTACCTTGAAAACTTTTGTGATGGGTTGGATAAATACTGCCAGTAACTGAGTGTGTAAACTTTTGTAACAAATGAGTTAAACCACGGCCTGCAAAGGAAAGCATCCTATACTTGCTTAGAGGCAAGAGAAGAAATTATGTGACCTTAACTCAGTGTGCCATTTTGCAATGATGAGTGGCCACCTATTGTGACGGATGAGACAAAAAACTATGTGAAAGAGAAAAGCATTGCATTTCTGGGCACAGAGGAGGACATTCAGTGACCATAATTTGGTGTGTACACTATTCATGATGGATAAAACCAAATACTGTTTTTTAAGATTAAAATCAAATAATTGTTTGGAAGGGAGGATATCACATTGAGTGGCTTATAGCGATTTTGCCCACTTTTAGTGACGAATGAGTTCAAAGACTAGTTGTGAACACAAATCTTTACATTATTTTTTGTGGCAGAAAATTACGCTGAGTGGGTGTAACTGATGGAAGGGAAAAATACTGGTGGCAAAGACCTTTTTTATTTTTGTCTGACAGCCAGCGATTATGATTACATTCAGTTGCTATCATTAAATGTGGCAACTTTTTGTGATGGATGAGAAAACATATTAATTGAAAAGATAGATAGAGAGAATTGTTTGCGGGTAGGAGATTACAAACATTGGTTGCAATTGAGTGAGTCAATTATTTGTGGAGAGTGAAAGAAATAACAAGTAAAAGTAAAAGTCTTTTAATTGATTGAAGGCGTGCGATTATATACAGCATTCCATGATGAGATGCTTCCCGGTTTCAAGGTCCTTGGGAGATTTGCAGAGATGACAAATTCTATTAGATTGAGGGATGTCTCTGCAAGGGCCCCTGGTGTCAAGTTTACATAAGATATTAAAGCGTAAATGCATAAATACCATAATGATTTTCCTATATGGGAAAACACTAAAGTATAATGCTCGGGTATTGTATTTCCTTATTATGAATTTGTAGTACATACCTTATATTTTCTTAAGATATCATGCTGTCAGACCAAAATCAAAGGGACATTTTCAACTTTGTGTTATTGGGATTAGCTACTCAATTCAACATAGTTGGAGTTGGTTTTCATCTAAATAATTAAGGCATTCTAATGTCAGTTGGCCTATGTGTAACCATGATCTATTTGTCCATGGGCAGAGGGAACAGGGTGTTGAGCTCCTGCAGGGGCTCTCTGTGCATTTGCTGCCTCGTTCTGATGTTTGCTCCTGGCCACGCCCCATGGATACCAAAAGGACCTGTGAGCACCCGCAGGCTCCCATAAGGATGTTGCCCAAACGAAGGGGATGTTTGGCCACTGCAGTCTGTCATCCATTAAGTGGAAAACGCTTGTGCTAAGGCCCCAGGGCTAGGTGAGCAGTGCTATAAGAGGCAAGGCCACCTGAACTGTTCTTCTTGCCTTAGGATGCCGATGCAGCCACACTTTCCACTTGTCTTTTCAGTTATGTTCATTATTTGAATCGTTATGACAATGGGAATGGTAACAGCAATTGCTGACATGGAAGCTTCTGCCCCCTCTCCCTCCCCTTTCTCTGCATGAACACCATCACGAAGCATCCCTGCACTCTACATAGCCAAGAGGAACATGTTAATGGTAAAACGAAGGCTGTTGGATCCGCCTTTTTCTATTACCATGATAACAGGTGATAACTATAACTTGATCAAGGAAATTAAATAGTTCCCGAGTAGCACTCCGATCGTCATGGGGAGCAACGCAAGTGACTTTATCACTGAGGACAGTTCTGTTCAGCATGGCAAAGGAGATGATTGCGCAGCGGTGACTTGTAGTGCAGTGAATGCTTGTACACTCAATTCTGTAGTCAGCAGTGTGTCATGTGATGCGCTCTCTCTGCATTTGCCAAGCTGAGGCTGGTATGATTTGGCCAATGTCTCTATGGGGCCTCTTGAATCAACAGTTTTGATACCTCTTGCTGTTAAGAAATTTCCTTCTGCTTCTATAACTGCGCCTGTGTAGTGCTATCTTGAGCACCCAGAGAACAATCTAGAGAATAACCCCCTGGGGAATTGCACGTATGATTCTGTCACTGCTGCACCTATTACGCCTACTACATCTGTAACTCTCAGACCAGAGGAAACAAAGGTGGCTAGCCCTTTGAAAGTTCCCAGCTTATCCGCATCTCAGTTGCCGCCCAGGTCCAGTTTCTAACCACCATCGAAAGGTTCTGCCCACCGTAGAGCCGATGTGCTGGGCTCTCTTAGTGAGAAAGGACACTCCCCATCCGTCTATTCCATCTTTTCTTCAGTTACCCCCCTACATCTCCAATTCCCACCCGTGGCCCCATCTCTAATGATCCCTCACAAGTCTGCAAATGCTCCCTTTTTCTTATCGAGCTGCCGGCCCTGAAATGCCTTCTATTGCAACTCCTTGGAAACTATAAAGACATAGGAGGAGGCACCCCAGAGACGCATCATTAAAATATAGAGGCTAATATAAGGGGGGCTGAATTAGCATTGGGAAATCACATAGCATCCTATAAATTGATGTGACCCAGCATGTAATGGAAGATCGTACTGCACTCACTGAAGAGCTGTCCAAAAAAGGGTTTTTGGGGCAAAATGAACCTGGTCTGTGCCCCATAATCAAAAACCACCAGCACAAACCACCAGAAACACCCTGGCAAGCAAGCAATGAGGGGGATCATCACTGGGGCCAGTAAAACCAGTGGGGTAACAAGCTGGGGAGAGGGGATGAAGAAATCGATTGTAGTTCGGCCCCAGAATTGACCACCCATAGTGCCCCGAAATTGCAGGATCTAAAATCTCAAAATTCCCTAGCCTTCGATACGGAGCTTGTAAATATGAGGAGGTTACGAAGGGGGGGTGAGGTATTTTTACATATGGTTCCTAAATGCCCTAGCACTCAGATTGAAACCAGAGACTCCCTCATTAACAAATGTATTCATTGGCTTAGAATGGTCTATGGATGTTGTTCTCTAATTATAGAAGGCATTCTACATCGCAGAAGATCAAGTTATAATGAAGAAAGTAATTTTGACCTTATTCGTATTGAACTAAGGGACCCAAGAATGGCCACGGGTCTATTAAGAATTGGAACGAGACAGAGCTCACCAAAAAGTAGCTCGATCGAAATTAGTGCTACCCCTTTCTGCAAGAATGGCCACCCCACAGGAACAATGTGCCCTACAGGAATCAGGCCCCAGCCCTTAATGTTTTCTGGAGTCAATGCAGTCCCACTTACAGATATGGGAGTATTCTATATGGTTAATCAAGTAGTGCTTTACCACCACAGACGTAGTTGATAGCTGAATGGGCCCCCGGGACTGACATTACGTTAGCTATTACTCTACGGAATGGGGGTTAGTTAGCATTTGCCATTAATATTGTATGTGATTTATGTGGCATGGTTATGATTTATGTGTACTTTGAGGGCCTTATGGCCGAATAAAGTTAAATGATGATTAGTATATTTTGTGTAGATCTACAATCAATGATTTGTTAGGAGAGTTTTGAATCTTATTCCATATCATAATTTTTTTATAGCAGATAATGGAATGTAAAGATTGTATTCTCCGTATGATTCAAATTAATGGAATTTCGAGAAAAAATGGAAGGGGTAATACTCACATACATAGGTAAGCTTCCTGTTTCACTAGATCTTCTCACTGAGGCATATTTAGTACCTCCAGACCGTGAGTCAAAGTCAGAACAATTCTATGAGAGGATGCATAGCAAAGGCACAGTATTTAATATAAATCTTCCATATTTGAGCAAAAACAGTCACAAGCTTATTCTCTACCGTATAACAGAGCACATCAACTTTTTGTGGTGAAAGAGACAAAATACTAGTTGTGAAGAAATCTTTTTAAAAAATTTTTATGACAGGATATTACATTCATTAATGTACTCACCGAATTTGCACTACAAACTGGATGTGGAATACAGCGGAAATCCTAAGGAAACCAAATGTTTATAGTTTTGTAAAGGTGTTTTTAATAAAGAAACAAACTATGTTTGAATTTTTGTTTATTTTTGCAAATCATAATGTTTGATTTCTTGGTGTTAATCATTAAGTTGTTTTCACACACATAGGACTCCAGACTACATACATTTCACTGTAACCCAATGGGGGTCTGAGCAAAGATCATGATATCATATGCAAAAGCTAGGGACCACACAAAAAGATGGCCAACCCTGGGCAGAAAATGTCAATGTTGTTGTTGTATGATGATTAAATAAATCGGACAAGTACAAATTAAATAAGCAGGGGGCCAAGGTGCAACCTTTCCTCAAACAGGACAAGGTTTGAATTTCTTAGGATATCGCACCAGATTTGTTAATGCGCACCTGTACCCTACTGCCAGTATATTGCAAGATAAAAATTCTTAGCAACTCTCCCTGGATACCCCATTTCATGTATTTATCCCACAAATGTGCTCTGTCAATGCAATCAAAGGCTGCTGTAAAATCAACACAGGACATATACAAGAGATCTTTCCCTTTCGTAATGGCTTGTAATTGTAAAAAAAGTTTATTTACAATAAGGATATTTAATGAGCAGCCTACACCTTTCTTGAAGCCTGTTAGGAATTTGAATATCTCATTTGTGTCAAATGCCCTATCTGCCAAGTTGTGACGGACTAACCCAGTGAAAACTTTACTAGATGAGTCCAACAGAGAAATGGGTTGATAATTCTCTGGGTTCCCCTTTGCCCCATTTTAAAGATTAGAACAATTAAGCCCTAACACCAGGAAAGTGGAATACTGTGCTTCCTGTTCATTTCTGTAAAGATGCCCCCTAAAATATGAGACCATAAATACTGGTTTGCCTTAAGAGATAGATTGCATAAGCTATCGGACCCAGTCGCTCTAGAGTGTTTGCACCTCGATATAATGGTTTTTATCTCATCTGAAGAAATAGATACTTTCTAACAAGGAAGAGACTGTGTATACACCATCTCTTTTGTCATATTTAAGCTTTATTCGGAATAGTCCTTTAGCACAAAACAACACAATATCAATTAACATAGAGCACTCATAGGGTGAATGAATTCCTTCCAGAAAAGATTGGCAATTCCCCAACAAATTAGATAAAAGGAATTCAGAGATGTTCTTCAAATAATGCCTTTGGGTCTCCACATTCTGGAACGCATTGTACCTGGCAATTGTCTAGAGGTCAACCTTGAGCGAAGGGTAGCACTCACTAGAATTATCCCAAAAATAACTAGCGTCCAGCCCACATAATGTTGTTTTTACATGGAGAACCCAAACCTGATTCGTTACGCATTACAATTACAGGAAATCCTTCAGAGTGCCTCTGTATGGTTCCAGGCTTGGGGAAGACCACGGTCTTGCCCAGTACAAGACTGGCTTTAGGGCAATCAGTTAGACTAAAGGCCAGATTTGGAGATCCAATTGGATCAGCGAGGTCGGGGCGTTCTTGGGCAAGAGCAATTACTTCTTAAAGAAGTAGATCTCTACGGGAGATAATGATTTTGTATTTGCATAACCAAAATCTCACCACCGTTGAATTATGTGGGCAATGCTTTCTTCTCAAAGAGTGCCATAGCCAGTGAGATTGCCCCACTGCCGTAGCTTGCAAAGAAGGAATGAATGCCCATGCTATATTCGTTTACATTTGCCTTAGTCTTAACAAGTTGGTCGGACCATCCCCCCACCAGGTGGACCCAAATCCCCAAATAATCAAAGTACCTTACCTGATCCAATACAAGCCCATCAACCTTGATCTCCAAATGGTAAGGCTTGGAAAATGGGGGTTTAAAAACCATAACTTTAGTTTTAGTGCCATTAAGCATTTTGCCAAGAAGATGTTAATGGCCGATCTCAACCCTAAAGGAGTGCTGGTGAGGATTTCCTTATCATCGGCGAAAAATAGAGTGGGCCATTTTTTCAACCCAATTATTTGGGAATCTAACCTGCCTCCAGCGCATCTACTATTTCCTGAATTTATAAGAGAAAGAGGAGCAGGGCCAAGATGCATCGCTGGCGAACCCCCTTCATTACATCAAATGGGTCGGTCTGGTCCCCTCCAAGGCCATAATGCACTGTACCTTGGGTCTGCACATGAAGTAATTGACAGTCCGATTCATGGAATAAATGTGCGCCGAAAATCCCGGCGCAGAGGGGCCAATACGTGCGCTGCGCCTAAAATCAGCGCAAAGCGCAGGGAAACCAGCGCACGTCGATTCATGGAAGTCCCTGCGCAAGAAAAGCAGAGGATGTGCGCGGAAAAAACACGCGGCGCAGGCCGGCGCACAGGTCAACCAACGTCGTGCGCCACGGCCACTGCGCCATCACTCCGAGCGCAGCGCACAGCTCTAAAGTAGGCGGGACACAGGGCGGGACACTCGGAATGGGGAATAAAATGGGGCACAACACTCGGAATGGGGAAGAATGTGGGCGGCACGGGGAAAGTTTAGGAGGCAAGTGCGCGGAACGCCCACACGCTCGCATACAACACGTATTCATGGAATAGAATAGGGCAAAAAAGCGCACGCTCAAAGCAGCGCACAGGCACAAACAGGCACAAACACGACCGCCACAAGAAAGCAGGCGGTAGCGTCTCTGCGCCTGCAAGAAATGTGCGCTAAAAGGTGCGCCAACAAATAGCACCTATATACAGACATGATCAATGTCCAATAATGTGGCCCTCCAGGACAAATGACGTACAAAGGGGTACCCACAAACACAGACACGCGCAGAGAGAAAAAATAAACGTGTGCGTGCATACCGGGGTGCGCGGTAAGTTGCACACGCGATATGGCCGGGTATGTGGATTTCAGGGGTGCGCGGGAAGTTCCACACGCGATATGGCCGGCTACGTGGATTGCAGGGGTGCGCGGGAAGTTCCACACGCGATATGGCCGGCTACGTGGATTGCAGGGGTGCGCGGGAAGTTCCACACGCGATATGGCCGGCTACGTGGATTCCAGGGGTGCGCGGGAAGTTCCACACGCGATATGGCCCGGTACGTAGATTGCAGGGGTGCGCGGGAAGTTCCACACGCGAAATGGCCGGCTACGTGGATTACAGGGGTGCGCGGCAAGTTGCACACGCGATATGTCCGGCTACGTGGATTCCAGGGGTGCGCGTTAAGTTGCACACGCGATATGGGCGGCTACGTGGATTTCAGGGGTGCGCGGGAAGTTCCACACGCGATATGGCCGGCTACGTGGATTTCAGGGGTGCGCGGGAAGTTCCACACGCGAAATGGCCGGCTACGTGGATTTCAGGGGTGCGCGGGAAGTTCCACACGCGATATGGCCGGCTACGTGGATTGCAGGGGTGCGCGGGAAGTTCCACACGCGATATGGCAGGGTACGTGGATTGCAGGGGTGCGCGGGAAGTTGCACACGCGAAATGGCCGGGTACGTGGATTTCAGGGGTGCGCGGGAAGTTCCACACGCGATATGGCCGGCTACGTGGATTTCAGGGGTGCGCGTTAAGTTGCACACGCGATATGGGCGGCTACGTGGATTTCAGGGGTGCGCGGGAAGTTCCACACGCGATATGGCCGGCTACGTGGATTTCAGGGGTGCGCGGGAAGTTCCACACGCGAAATGGCCGGCTACGTGGATTTCAGGGGTGCGCGGGAAGTTCCACACGCGAAATGGCCGGCTACGTGGATTTCAGGGGTGCGCGGGAAGTTCCACACGCGATATGGCCGGCTACGTGGATTGCAGGGGTGCGCGGGAAGTTCCACACGCGATATGGCAGGGTACGTGGATTGCAGGGGTGCGCGGGAAGTTCCACACGCGATATGGCCGGCTACGTGGATTTCAGGGGTGTGCGGGAAGTTCCACACGCGAAATGGCCGGCTACGTGGATTTCAGGGGTTTGCGGGAAGTTCCACACGCGATATGGCCGGCTACGTGGATTCCAGGGGTGCGCGGGAAGTTCCACACGCGATATGGCAGGGAACGTGGATTTCAGGGGTGCGCGGGAAGTTCCACACGCGATATGGCCGGCTACGTGGATTGCAGGGGTGCGCGGGAAGTTGCACACGCGAAATGGCCGGGTACGTGGATTTCAGGGGTGCGCGGGAAGTTCCACACGCGATATGGCCGGCTACGTGGATTCCAGGGGTGCGCGGGAAGTTGCACACGCGATATGGCAGGGTACGTGGATTCCAGGGGTGCGCGGGAAGTTCCACACGCGATATGGCCGGCTACGTGGATTCCAGGGGTGCGCGGGAAGTTCCACACGCGATATGGCCGGGTACGTGGATTGCAGGAGTGCGCGGGAAGTTCCACACGCGAATTGGCTGTGTGCTCCCAGGCATTACCTGTACACCCTCCACGGCCCCTGCAGGCAGCACACACCACAGGGAACTACCCTGCACACCTGCTCATGTCTCCCACCACCCCCACCCCCCATCCACCAGGGACACCCTCCACCAGGCCCCCACCCATGTCTCCCACCACCCCCACCCCCAGCACTGTGGGGAACCTGCCAGCAGGCCCCCACCCATGTCCAACCCATGTCTCCCACCACCCCCAACCCCCATCCACCAGGGACACCCTCCACCAGGCCCCCACCCATGTCTCCCACCACCCCCAACCCCCCATCCACCAGGGGCACCCTCCACCAGGCCCCCACCCATGTCTCCCACCCCCCCCACCCCCAGCACTGTGGGGAACCTGCCAGCAGGCCCCCACCCATGTCCAACCCATGTCTCCCACCACCCCCAACCCCCCATCCACCAGGGGCACCCTCCACCAGGCCCCCACCCATGTCCCCCTGGCCCCTGGTCCTGACGATACACAATAATGGCAGTAATGGCCAGCATACCCAGCACAAACACCCAGGCAAGGATTGCATGCACCCACATAGTGAATGCAATCACATGACACAACCCCAAAGGCAAGTATGCAAAAGAACACATGTCCGCCACACACACATACACAATGGGTGCAAGTGAATGTCAAAACCCATATCATGACATGTAAGAAACCAAAGAAAAAATGACACAAGTGTAAGATAATATAAAAATGTATTAAAAAAATAAATAAGTAAACTAATACAACTATCTGGCAAAGCAAATAAAAGGTCCATGTCCGGGAACAAAAATGAGAAACCAAAAAACAAAGGATAGAAAAATCAATAGATTTTGTCCAAAGCAAACACATGTAGTATGAAATCAAAGAAAAACCATTACGACATGGTGTAAACAATATGAAATTAAAAAAATGTATCTCCCAAAAAATAACAATATATACAGGAATGTTCAAGGGTCCATGAGCCCAACACCACTAATGAAACCTAATACTAACTAATTAAAAAAATATGTACAAAAAAGTGGCCATTGTCCAAGCGGTCCAAAATAATAAAAAGAAATAAAGGAAACCTAGCACTAACTAACTAAAAAACTATATACAAAGGCAGCGGGCTAGTCCTGCGGCTCACTTGGTGATGCTGGCCAGGGCATCCTCGAACTCCATGTCAATGTCCTGGAGGCGGGACTCAGTCCTGGCCCCGAGGTCTCGCAGGGACAACCCCATGTGCTCACCAAATTCCCTGCGAGCCTCCTCGAGGCACTCAGCCCGCCTCAATGCCTGATGCATGGAGATCTCCGCCCTGGCCATGGCGAGCCGCTCCTCTTCCGCCCGCTGCCGCTCCGCACCTATCCGCTGGCCAAACTCCTCCCACACGGAACACACCGTCATGCCAGGGTTGCCCTGCCCTCCGGCCGATGCCTGCCCCTCTGATCTTGATGGCCCTGAGCCATGATGCCTCCCACGTCGAGCCCGCTGCTGCCTCCGACGCCACTGCCTCTGCCAGCACGACGGCATCCAGGCTGATGGTAACCACCGACGCCGTCGTGCACGTGCCCTGCCCGATGATGCCGGCACATCTTCCATCTGCTGGGGTCCACTTGCTGTGTCGTCCACCCCTGCTGGACCTCCGACTCCCAACTGCGGCAGGGATGGGATCCCCACCGAGCTGGCTGCATTGGTCGGGGCAGGTCCACAGGGGGCCATGGTGGCATCTGGGCCGGAAGACGGCAAGGAGAACGACCGGTGGATAGCCTGCACAGAGGAGGAGAGGGCCGTCAGATTGGCCAACACATGCAGGAACCCCCCGAACATGGCCGATCCCAATTGGGCCACGTCGGCACGGTGCACTTCGTGATGACGTGCGTGCTCCTCCCGGGAAGCACGCACGGCATCACGAATCACAGCCGTGCGCATCGCGACCCCAATCAGGACCTGCTCCACGCGGCCAGGGGTTCCCACGGCCGCAGGTGGAGGGGAGTCAGTTGACATGGACATCCCCTCTACCTGCGGACGGGCCTGGGACGGGGCATCCCTGCTGGTGCATGGTGGTGCACTCACAGGGTCAGGGACAGCGACATGCACAGGCACCTCCACGGTGACCTGTGCTGCCTCCTGGCCCTGGACTGCACCACTTGCACCAGCAGGGATGCTCCCACCAGGCCCCATGTGTGCACCAGTGTCGGCCTCCTCCTCCTCTGTGCAAACCACCAACCTGGATGGCTCCTCACCGTCTCCCGCCGTAGCAGGCCCCTGTGGGGGCTCACCCACCCCTTCCGCTGCAGCCGTGGGGGCATCCCCGCCGCCTTGCTCCACAGCGCCGTCTCCGCCCTCTTCTTCACTAGCCGCTGCGTAGAGGGAGACAAAGGACACAAGCATCAGGCTACTGTACAATGGTCCCCTAGACAGGAAGCAATAGCAGATGAGCACCCCTGTCAAAGTACACTTCCATCATGTCCCTCCACAACACATGGGTCAGTCCAGGCAAAACACACACAGTAACAGGCATGGTGCATGCCATGCACATTTCCATGCATGTCCAATTGACTCTTGAAACATTCAATGATATGTAACTCACATGCATCATGGCTCATGCATATCACATGCACACACTTCACCTCAGTCACATCCATCTGGCCCCAATCACACCGAACACAGGCAAAACAAGGGTAAGTTGGGTGCGTCACTGAATCTGTGCATTGTCACACACATGTGTCATGCATCCATGGCATGCACAAGTCACAGACATGCAGGTCAGGCACACAGACATGGCTACCATATATGTACCTGGCATCAGCACCCATCCTTCACCCCCATCCATGTCCAGGTACAGAGACTGGCATGCTCTCATGTCCCAAATCTGCATAGTGCTCCCCATGCCGCATTTCAACACATGCAACAACCATGTGGGTCACACATCACTGGTCGCACATGCATTACCATGATGTCCCAGCACACATACATGCATACATGGCCCATGGCACACATACAGGCAAGTATCATAGAACCAGCACACCGCAACATGCCCTGTCTCACACAGTGATGCTTGGACACTTACCGCTCAACTCCAGACGGGTCTCCCTCTCAAGGATCTGGGCGTGGAGCGCTGGGCGTACGCGTTCCAGGACCCTCTTCTGGATGGAACTCATGTGGCCCCGGCCCCCCTCCACGAGGCGCCGGGCCTTCACAAGGGTCCTGGACCTCAAGTCCTCCCAGCGCTTCTTGATCTTCAAGACGTTGCGGGTTGCCACCCCCTCCGCGTTGATGGCAACCACACAGTCGGCCCAGATCCTCTCCCGTCCTTCCTTGCTGGCGCGGGACGATCCAAAGAGGGCATCATACTGCCCCAGGACATGCTCCACCAGGACACCAACTTCGGTGGCAGTGAAGCTGGTGCCCCTCTGCCCCTCTGGCCTGGGGTTGCCACTGGTGCCAGATGTAGAAGTGCCCGACATGGCAACCCCAGAGGCAGGTGTGGGTGGGCAACTGGGTCCTGGGGCTGGGCTGTGGAGCGATGTAATCCCAGTTGGGAGTCTTCAGTTCCAGCAGGGGTGGACACAGCAACTGGACCCCTGCAGATGGCTGATGTGCAGGCACCAAATGGCAGGGCACGGTGGCAGCAGGCAGGCAGGCAGGCAGCAGCAGATAGCACGTGGGAGGCTGCTCAGGGCACTGGGGGGGGCAGTAACTCGGCCTTCGGGGCAGGAGCGTGGTGTTCCGTGTGTTTTCGGGTGGCCAGCTTGATACGGAGTGATTTGGCACGTGAAATTCCTGCACGTCAGCGTGAAATCTGAGGAAAGGCCCTTAGCGCGTAAGTGCGTCAGCAGGCATACGCGATTCTATTGGACCAGAGTCCCTCATCGCGTAAGCGCGTCTGACGTGATCCGCACGGGCGTTCCCCACTCAGCACGTGAAGACGGAGCACACGTGGAAATACTGCACGTCAGAGTGTCATCGCGTGTAATTGGCCAAAAGTGCGCGTACACGCCATTGCCCTAAGTACGTTTATTTCATCGCGTGTAATTGGCCAAAAGTGCGCGTACACGCCATTGGCCTATGTACGTGTATTTCATCGCGTGTAATTGGCCAAAAGTGCGCGTACACGCCATTGGCCTAAGTACGTGTATTTCAGGGGTGCGCGGCCACTTACACAAGCAAGTACGTCAGCGCACCTGTATGCCTGCTGCGTGGGAATTTCCACACGCGTTTGGAGTGGGAACTCGATTCCAGGGGTGCGAGGCTCACACGCTCGCCTACAACACGCGCAAGGCATTAATTTGCGCACTTTTCAATAAATAAGCCAGATGCCAGGATGAACATACCGTTCCTAGCAGCAGTGGCAGTGGGCTACCAAAGGAGGAGGAGGAGGAGAGTCAGGGCCAGAATATTCACACCCAGAACCAGCCTATTCGGGATGCCTGATGACCAGGTGTATGGGAGGTACAGGTTTCCAGCACACATCATACTGGACCTGGTCAGTGAGTGGGAGGATGACCTCACATCACCCACCCTGTGCTCCCAAGCACTCAGCCCCCTGAAGAAGGTCCTGAATGTACTGCACTTCTTGGCCACTGGATCCTTTCAGCGGACAAGTGCCATAGTGGGTGGTGTGTCACAGGCCACGCAGTCACGCTGCCTACACCAGGTCTTGAACATCATCACTGCACGGCCATCAGTCCGCAGGCACATATATCTCCCCAGGACTCATGCAGAAAGGCGGACGTGCATCCAGGAATTCTATGGTGTAGCTCAATTCCCCAAAGTGCTTGGTGCAATTGACTGCACACATGTGGCTCTACGTCCACCCAGGGCAACAGAGCACATCTATAGAAACCGCAAGCACTGGCATTCCATCAACGTGCATGTTGTATGCAATGCCAAGGGAATAATCACATCAGTATATGCCAACTATCCAGGGTCCACCCACGACAGCTTCATCTACAGAATGTCTACCCTATGCCGGGACCTAGAGGCTGGCCAGCATGGAGATACATGGCTGCTTGGTGAGCATGAATGCCACTGCACATGCATGCATGTCAGATACTGGGTCATGACACAACACCACTAATGATACCCATCACCACCTCCGCAGGGGACAGTGCCTACCCTATCAGCCCCCACATGATGACCCCAATCCGGAACCCCACCACGCCACCCCAGGTAAGGTACAACACAGCCCACATTGCAACACGGGGCATAGTGGAGCGCACATTCGGAGTGCTCAAGTCACGCTTTCGCTCCCTTGACCGTTCTGGCGGGCAGCTGTTATATGCTCCCCGAATAGTGTGCAGGATCATAGTGGCAGCATGTGTCCTGCACAACGTTGCAACACGCCGGGGCCTGCCCGTGGACATGGTGGTGCCCCCACATCCACAACCACATGCACGCCCGCTGCGCATGGGAGGGGAAAGGGCACGGGGGGAGGCAGCCCGTACGCAACTGGTGGCCAACTTCTTCACCTAGGAATCACAGTGCTGGCTAGTGCACACTGCTCTGGCACATACCATCTGACAATCAATGATGACACTACCTGACAATGTCTGAAAATTACTTGACAATAAACTGTCAGATACACATCAGCCTGAGATTGTTAACATGGAAGTGCCAATATGTGTGCACCCCTAGCTACACATACACCAGCAATGCATCACAACGCAAAGACACAACTCCATCAATCAAATATGCATTGCCACAGGCGATTCACTACATGACAACATTGCCATGTCACCCATTCCCTTCACAGTCCCGCCACTGAGGACACCATGTCATGGTATGTGACAGCAAACAAACTGGCCATCACAACATGACACCAGTGTCACAAATAGCAGTGCCCCAAATGGAACATAGCCGCACTTGAGCAGCTAACCGCCCTGGAGCCACTACTACACACCTGTGTAAGAGTAATTTCAATCAAATTACACACCAACCCACCCTGAAGCCCACCCAAACAAGACACAATGCATGTAATCAATGGTAGTCTCATTACCTGATTCTGCTGGTATGTCCTCACCGTCCAGATGTACAGTGATGGCGCCATGCAAAAGTGTCAGTGCACATCTACCGACATGTAGTCTGACTCCAGAGAGTATGCCCTTGTGAAGATCTGTGTGAAATACCTGCAAAACATGAGCAACATATGTAAGTAGAGGCACATATCAAACCATCATGCATAGTTAGGTGCAACAACAATGAACACTATGAATGTCTACACAGTATTGACTATGGACTGGCCAACAGCTCATGGGAGTCCAATGTCACCGTGTAATTTGCTGTCACTTGGGCACACCCTTTGCAAGCCCATGGAAACGGAAGCAGGAGGGGTGTGGATGTCTGCTACCCAAGCATCGAAACCAAACTCAGGACAAGCCTGCATGTGCCCAGCCACAATACAGTGTATGCCCAGGTACCCACACAAGGCAACACTCTTGCAAAATAAAAATAAAATTGAGAAAAAATGGCCATGAAAGGGCCGGCAGGGGGGGGGGGCCACCTATGAGGTCCGAGGACAGGATGCACGCCACAATCCACCTGTGTGGATCATGGGAAACGAAAACACCCCATAGGCTCGTGGCCCACACGGCTACTCTGTTGTGGGAGATGAGTCGCTATGGCTCTGGCCAGACCCTGCAGCTGACTCTGGAGGTGGGGGAGCTGCCTCAGAAG
The DNA here is from genome assembly GCF_040938575.1 of Ambystoma mexicanum. NCBI lineage: Eukaryota > Metazoa > Chordata > Amphibia > Caudata > Ambystomatidae > Ambystoma > Ambystoma mexicanum. The sequence continues at coordinate 64,223,155 of NC_090928.1, forward strand.
ATGGTGTGACAATGGGAGGCAGCCCACGCAAAGCACGAGTTTGCTCCTCCATGGCTGCAAGCAGGCGGGTCTGGTAGTTCTGGTTCTGGGTTATAATCATGCGGAGGTCCCCATGCAGTAACTCCCGGGATGACCTGACCTCCGCACGAGTTGCCTGCATCTCGGCCGAGAGCGTCCGTGTCAGACGCTCCAGCTGCTCCTCTGTCCTTCTATGGGATGAAGCCTCAAGCTCTAACAGGGTCGACCTGAGGTGACGGAGTTCTTCCCTCAGGCCTTCCCTGTGGCGCTGGGACTCCATGGAAAGTGATTCCCGCAGAGTCGCCAGTGCCGCCCGCCTGTCCATGTTGGACGCCAACATATCCTCCCTGTGTGCCTGGCAGATGGACTCTGTAGCCTGCTCCAGTCGCTCCATCAGCCTTTCTGGGGGGACAATGGAAGTGGCCACCCTATCCATGGCCTGTGCAATCATCTCGGATGATGCTGCCTGTTGGGTGGCCATACCGTAGATGGATTGCTCCCAAACGGTATTGCCAGGTGGCATACGGCCACCACGTTGACGGGCACCACACCTGCCTGGGGCAAGGCGGACTGCGCCTTGCTGTGCCGGCAAGGCCTCAGGCTGCAGGACTGCATTCCCTCTCTGATCTGCAGCCCCAGGAACAGGATCAGAGATTGGGTGGTGTGGCCCTGCATCCGTAACCACCGGAGGCTGATCTGCCGACACTGACATCCCCATTGAGGGCAATGGCCCGGCTGCAGGTGTGTCGGACAGAGGAGATTCTCTCCCAAGAACACTCACCTGCGACTGCACATAGGTGTCATCCTCCGAGTCTACACCTGAATACTGCTCGGGGGAGGAACCCCCAGAGACACCCCTCGACAGCACGACCTGCAGCACTTGTGGGTTTTCACCCACAAACACACCACGTCCCTCACTTGTGGTAGGTCGGCCCGGGTTGCCCTCCTGGGACGGCTCAACCACCACATCCCCAGCATCAACAAGTGCTTCGTCCCCTGCAAAGACATGAAAGAGAAAAATGGAAACAGGCATTAGCACCATGGCATGCAACAAGGGCTGATGAACAACAGAGGCAGTAGTTCTACGACACATGTCCCACATGACTGGGAGACCTCCTATGCATTCACCATCACTGGGTCTGTAGGGGAGGCTCAGGGCATACAATGTACAGATTGGAGAGCAACGCCTGCTCACCATGCTGCCTAGCACTGCCATCACACATTGGCCGGTGATTGCCATGTCAAAGGCACATGCCATCACACACATGGCATGTGACATAGCCACCAAGTGAAGAGGGAGAGGAGGGCTACTTTTTTGGATTTCAACCACTCTGGTCATGACATTGCATCGTCACATCAATAAGTATACATGTTGTACATGGATCTGCTAGTCCAAATTGGCCACGATGCACAGTGCCTTGTCTACATCAACAAAATGCAGTAAACAATGTGATTCCACCTCCCCATCACCTGTAAAGGATTCATATTGCATTCGTGAAGCACCGGTCCAGAAATGTATGAAGGTACAGCGGAGCACTGAGGGGTGGTGGGGCAGAAGGGGATGCCAGTCAACAATCCTACTGGTGCTGGTGTCATTCATGTCACGCAAGTGCAGGGGTGGGTGGCACAATGAAGTGCAAGGGGAAGTGGCGGCTGGAAGTGCTGTACAAGGTAAGTAGGACTTGACGTCAAGGGCAGATGGTGTTAGGCGCAGACAAGTGCTGGGGGGGTGGCCTATAGGGGTACAGAGACAATCATGCAGTGCTGTGGGCTCGGAGGGGACAGGGGAGGTACACACTGCATCTGGCTCGGCAAGGTCCTTGCAGATTTATATGTGTCCTGCAGAGTTGTCACATGCCGCAGATATGTGCCCTTGGATTGGGGATCTCATCTTGGTGAAAAGGGTGAGGCGCTATTGCCTTTGGAGCATGTGGCAGGCCAGTTTGCCAGAGGATGGCCATGATGCAGGACATTCCCTCTCTGCCACCCGGCACCTGTGGTTTGGGTTCACAAGATCCGAGTCATGCCAGGACTCTGCATTGGCATGGGGCTTCAGACAGGTGGTCATGACCGTGGCAAAGACATCCAGTGTACCTGACATGGAGTGGAGCATGGAGTGGGCCCTGTCAGGATGGGAGTGAGCCTAAGGGGGAGCTGGATGGGGGGGAGATTTTGGCAGCATGAGCCTCGACTGACACACACTTCATGGGTCGGAATACCAAGAAGGTGTGTGACAGTGGTGAGGGTGGCTTTGCCTGTGGGGTGGTGAGGGTGAGCTGGGAGGAGAGGAGAATGTGATCACTCCAGGAGAGAGGAGTGCAGAGATGGACGGAGAGGGGAAAGTCAGATGAGATCAGAGCATCAAGAGTGTGCCCTGCAGAATGAGTAGGGACAGACGGGAGTCTAGAGGGTGAGAGGGAGTTGCTGAGGTCACAGAAAGGTCACGTGGGGGCGTCAACAAGCATGCAGGTGGATGCGTACAGCACCAAGGATGAGGATTTCTGTGTCTGGGGACATGAGTGAGGAGGAGAGGTGAGGACACTCAGAAAGGAAGTAGTACATTTGACCAGTTTTCCCAGACACAGTACGCACTGTTTGAGAATGTCAAGGTGTGGTGGAGAGAGACGTCACACAAGCCATTCCAGAGTGGAGTAGGTCTAAGTAGGAGTGACAGTGGCAGGAATACCCTCAGGGAAGCCAAGGGCACACCCCCCCTGCACAGTAGTGGCGGGCCAAGGAGAGGGTCTCCTGAACATCAGGTAGGAGTGTGTGAAGGATGCAGACAGAGCTGGCCGTCAGACATGTTTCCATGAGACCAAGGATGTCAAGGTGCATAACCTCATGTAAGTGACAGATATCGGAGGAATGCCTGATGCAGCCGCAGTGAAAGGAGTGTAATTGTGGAGGAGGTTGACAGCCTTGTAGGACTTACGGGGAGTGCTAGAGATCAGAGGTGCAGCATGTGTAGGAGTTGGAGTGGGAGGCGGAGAAGGTTCATGGGAGGGTGCAGGGAGGCAGTGCAGGATTGATGAGGAGAGAGGAGGGGGGACAGCAGGAGAGGTAAGGAAGTTGATGAGATGTGGGTAGCATTTCTCAAGGAGATTGAGGTTGGCCTAAGGGCCTTGGACTGAGACGCTCCCATTACCATGCACATCAATAGTGGCCTCTGAGGATTGGAAGGAGGCCAGGAGTACACCCCAACGGGTCCCACCATTGATGGTGGAAGAGGAGCAAGGAGAGAGGACAGGGACCATGTGAAGGGTCTATGGGACAGGCAAAGGCATGTATGAGCAGATGTCAGTGAGAGTTAGCTTTGAGTAGGCTCAGATGCACTGGTCAGCAATAGGGTGGGTCGCATTGGAGGGCAGGGTGCCCTCATTTGACTTTTGGCAAGCAGGTGTCGTGAGTAGGGCACGATGGTCTGAACTGTAGAAGTCATGGAAGATAGACCATGAAGAGCAGCATGGAGTGTGAGGGAATGGGGCTCGAAACAAGACGGTACCAAAGCCCACAGGTAGGAGGTGGATGTCAAGGCAACATCCACAGTATGACAGCATGTTGGTTGGCATTTATATACAGAGGACGCATTAGCATGTGGTATCATTGCATGTCAGGCATGTGAAGATGAAACTTGAATGGCTGGGGGAAAGTATAGGAATGGTATGTAAGACATCAGATGAATAGACAGGGGAGTATGAGCAACAATGTAGTGACAAAATGACAATTCAAGGGCAACTTCCATGGTGTCGGGCCATATCTGCACTGTTGCCAGTAGGGATAGTGCTGTGGGCAGATGGTGTTGCACTGAACATACTGGATGAGGCACATGGGTGCCACTATCAACTCTGCCACACACCCCCTTGACAGGCACCCAACATGAATGCTTCACACACACACCATGCACATGGATAATACACACATGCATGTGCACTCACCGGATGATGCCTCGTAATCAGGGAGGTCTCCCACACCTTGGAGTTGTCCCTCGGTGACGTAGGATCCAGCTACGGACTCGTGTGGTGTGAGTTCTATTTCCTGTGCTGGGGACCCACCTCCAGTCACCAAGGTTGCGGCATGACTTGAGGCCAGCTTATCCTTTGCCCTGCGCTTAAGGTCATTCCAGCGCTTCTGGCAATCACTAGCTGTGCGCCTCACTACTCCAAGGGCACTTATTCTGTCAGCAATGGTCTGCCAGTGTGCCTGGCGTCTGGCATGTGTGGTCTTGGACCCTGCAACGATGACCATTTCCCTATCATGATCTGACACATACTGAACAAGTGCATTCAGTTCGGCGTCTGTGAAGCTTGGCTTCCTTGATGGGCCGGACTGTGCAGCCGTGCCTGGGGCATCAGCCTGTGCCGGACGTGCACTCTTCCTCTTGCGCTTGGAAGGGGGTGGGGATCCAGAGTGTCCTACGCCGCTGTGGACACTAGGGGCAGGAGCCGTGGTGGACTCAGTACTGGGTGTGTGGGATTGCCCACTCAGCATGGGAGTAGGTGCAGGCATTGGGGGTAGTGGGATGGGGTCAGGCCTGATCTGAGGTGCATGAACTAGGACCGACACAGTCTTGGCAGGGTGTATGAGAGGTGGGGTGGATGGAGCCACACCCTGGCTACGGGGGCCAGCAGATGACCTATCTGGCATAGATGCGCGTGCCCTGATGACACCAATGTGCACCGGTGCACGTGCAGTGGACCTGCTGACCTGGATGTCAGCGATGGGATCACCCTCGGACAGGTCTGGTGCCACAATGGCCTGGTCCGACAAGGGCTGATCAGGGTTGGTATCAGCCACATGACTCTCAACTGGGGGGGGGGGGCATGGGTGTCCCTGACTGGTCCTCCAGACTGGGGGGGACAGGGGCACCCTGCAAGTCACAACCACGTCCCCTAGTGGATCCTCCACGGCCACCACGTGTGGCTCGGCCACCTTTGCCACCCTTACGGCTTGCACGCCTCCCAACCATGGCACTGATGGTATTGTGCGTATGGGAGTCGGTGTGCACAATTGTCCTGGGCAATTGGGTGTCAAAGGGGTTGGGTACCAGATGGTATTCGTACCCTAGTGCAGTGGCAAGGCTATATGACACCCCTGGGGAAAGATGACGGGTCACGCAACGCACAGGCACCCCAAAAAAGTTAAGGAACGTGCACAATACCCCTCCTAGACCACGTGTGCTGATGGAAAACCCTGCACTACGCTGTGGCATCCAGTAACACAATGAACGTATGCGTGTCACACGCAGCCTAGAATGACCTCTGAAGGGGTAGGCTACACACGGGGCAAGCACAGAAGTTAGATACGTGCGTGACTCACCGTCTGCCAGGTAAAAGAGCGTGAAAAATGAGCGCGTTTGGTTGGCAACACCCCCGCCAAAAGAAGATGTGTACGCTGTCTGAGGAGACAGGACAACAGTAGAAGGGGACACTGTTTGAGGGAACAGGCCCAGGTAAACCAGTACAAGAGGAAAAAGAGAAAAAGCTGTCAGAGGTAACAGGGAGTACGAACTGGAAACGCCGTGAAGTAAATCGCGTGTGAAACGACAAGAAGTACAGAATTCACCCACTCGCTCTCCACGAAAAGCACGTACAAGGAAATGGTGTTCAACACTACCTTTTATACAGGCCCACACGTACAGCGTCACTTACGGCGTGTACGTGCTTGGCCCATGTTCACCAATCACACGCTTTGTCACTTCTGCGTGTGGATCCTTTTTCACCAATCACACGCTTTGACACTCCTGCGTGTAGCTCACTTTTCACCAATCACACGCTTTGTCACTCCTGCGTGTGGATCCTTTTTCACCAATCACACGCTTTGACACTCCTGCATGTAGCTCACTTTTCACCAATCACACGCTTTGTCACTCCTGCGTGTAGATCCATTTTCACCAATCACACGCTTTGACACTGCACGTGCAGGTAACTATTGACGCACATATGCTGGTGACGGGTTTTCGCGCGATTCGCTGAGTGTGGGGTTTTCACGTGCAAAATCACTCCCTATCAGGCTGTCCACGCGTTCAAACACGAAAGACCACGCTCCTGGCCAGGAGGCCAAATTAAAGTCCCCCAGAGCCCTGAGCACGCTCCCACCTGCCATCTGCTGCTGCCTGAATGCCTGCTGGCCACGTGCCCCACAGTGCTGGTGGGTGGGGGTGGTGGGAGACATGGGTGGGGGCCTGGTGGAGGGTGCCCCTGGTGGATGGGGGGTGGGGGTGGTGGGAGACATGGGTGGGGGCCTGATGGCAGGTGCCCCTGCACTGCTGGGGGGTGGGGGTGGTGGGAGACATGGGTGGGGGCCTGGTGGAGGGTGCCCCTGGTGGATGGGGGTGCAGGGGGACATGATCAGGTGTGCAGGGTAGTCCACTGTTTTGTGGGCTGCCTGCAGGGGCCGTGGAGGGTGTACAGGGTACACCTGTGAGGGCCCACCCAGCCTATTCGCATGTGATAATTCCCACGCACCCCTGTGATACACGTACCCTGGCCAATCGCGTGTTGAACTTCCCGCTAGCCCTGTAATACACGCACCCTGGCTGTTCGCGTGTGATAATTCCCGCGTACCCCTGTGATACACGTTCCCTGGCCTATCGCGTGTTCTACTTCACGCGTCCCCCTGTAATACACGTTCCCTGGCCAATCGCGTGTTGAACTTCCCGCTACCCCTGTAATACACGCACCCTGGCTGTTCGCGTGTGATAATTCCCGCGTACCCCTGTAATACACGTTCCCTGGCCTATCGCGTGTTCTACTTCACGCGTACCCCTGTAATACACGTACCCTGGCCAATCGCATGTTGAACTTCCCGCTACCCCTGTAATACACGCACCCTGGCTGTTCGCGTGTGATGATTCCCGCGTACCCCTGTAATTCACGTTCCCTGCCTAGTCGCGTGTAGTACTTCCCGCGTACTCCTGATTTGAAGATTGCCCGCTTTACTTTCCTTGTTTGCCTGCCCTGTGAAGTGGTCCAGGGTTAGCGCAGCCCTTAGCGATGATTTAGCGATTTTGATGGCTTTTCCTTGCGCGAGGGCGTTCTTGGGGGCGTTACTGGCGCTGCTGCAGGCTCGCTGCGATTCTCTGCGCCACGGCTGGTTTGGGAGCTTGAAATCCATGAATACGCTGTGCGCGGAAATCTGTTTTAGCGCACGTGCCTGGCGCAGACTATCGCAGGCGCACGCTGTGCGCCAGCCGCGTGCGCTACTTGTGCGCTGGATTCTATGAATTAGCCTGTTAATTGCGTGAATCAACTCTTTTGGGAAGTCCCACCTCTTGAAGATCTGCCACATGAGTGCTCTTGGGACAGAATCAAAAGCTGTTTTGAGATCCAGAAATATAACATATAATTTCATTTTTAGTCGTTTTGTATATTTCTGGATGTATAAAGACAACAGAAAACAATGATCCACAGTACCATGTCCAATGCAAAACCCTGCCTGGATATTAGTAATGATCCCTGTGTCATCCAACCATTTTAGCAATTTTACCACCAAGACTTCACTGAAGGTCTTCCTGGTACAGTCCAGTAAGGATATCGGTTGGTAGATTTCAGGCTGATCTTTGTCCCTTTTTTATGTATGGGTACAATAATGGCCTCCTTCCAAGTTTGAGGGACTTCCTTGGCACAGATAGCAGCATTGAATACACTGCACAGGGTCGGGATCCAAATAGACGATTTATCCTGAAGAAATCTGCTGATATGAAATGGGGCCAAGCGGCTTTGCCCCTTTTTTGTGAGCCTAGGGCTCTTCCATCTCCTCTTGTGATATGACCAATGCTAATTCTGGAGAATTTACATCCAGGCCTTCTACTCTAGGCTGAGCAACCATAGAGGTTGAAAAGTGTTTCCTCCAAAGACTACCCACGATGCAGCTTGGAAAGACTAGTCATCATCCAGTTCACTCGAGTTGACCAGCTTCCAAAACCGCACCATATCCCTTTCTTCGATAGCTACATGGAGAGCCGCCCATGAAGCTTTAGCATGGCTCTTTTTGATAAAACCAAAAATGCTTTGTGGTTTTTCCTCAAGTTTTTTAGAACCCCTTTATCCAAGAATCTCGCATTTTTAATATGCGAGACTAAATCTTGTTTTTATTTAGCACACTCAGCATTATACCACAGGGCTTTTCCTATTGGTTTACATTGGTCTTCGCTATAGACAAGGTCACAAAGGGTGCTAAGCTTTTGCACAGGGTCTCAAATTCTGTGATTATAGATGTTGCTAATGCCCTTATATTGTAAATATTGGCCAAATTGCCCGCTATAGCCATGTACGCCTCTGGCTTTGCATCTCTCTGAATCCAGTTCACCCACTTTAACTGTTTCCTGGCGTGCCCCTCAGTAACTATACGTTGACTGGCCCCAGATTCTGCTAGCCCCCATGTTCCACTGATTCCAATGCAGCAGGAAAAGGACATAGGATTGTGATCGCTCTCAGTCATGTCAATGATGGTAAAGTCCCTAGTTTTAGACCTAAAATTGGCAGGGATAGATATATAATCAATGCTGTAGGACCCATTTGGGCCCCTAAAGGTTGTTGCCGCTGGTTGGTCACCTGGCAATCTGCCGATGCAGGCTCTGCGGTTCAGGTTGGCTATTATACATGCAGACTCCACTGCTACTTTGTGGACTCTTTTTGGTACAACAGACAAAGATGGAGGCATAGACCATGCAAGATCCTGATCTTCCCAAAGATCTTCAGTAGCTGCCAAAGGTTTTACCTGGAGATTCATATCCCCTGCCACCAAAGTAAACTTGCTCCTCCAGATCGAAGAGGTGTTTGTGTTACACAATTCTTGAAGCTTCAATAGGGTCTCCAGTCCCGTATTCATGCTTGGCATATTATATGGGTTAAAAAGCAGGAATCGCTCACCCCCATCTATGGTCAGAGCCAACAGCTTTAGGTCTACTGAGCCGATATTGACAGGCACCACTTCCAATCGATTTTAACCTTGTACCAAATCTGGAGCCCACCCATCGGTCTTCCTCTGGAGCCTTTTAGAGCCAGGATCGTCATGGTCACATAGCCCTGCAAGGCAACTGGGTCCATAGCTCAAGTTTCCTGGAAAAGTATGACCTGGTATCCTCTAATAAAATTACACCAATCAAGGTGGGAAGACGCTCAAAGTAAACCAACTATGTTCTAGGATAACATTTTTAGAGGGGTGCGTGTCACTCCCCCCATTCCGGCCCCTAACAGTCAATCTGGATGATCCAAGTCAGAGGTCATACCTACTCCACCATGAACCAATGTTCACTCCCATTGGCGGGATGACACGAAAATCAATACTTAAGATGCCCTCCACTAGATCCCAGGAACTCAGAAACAACTCAATATAGTCCATATCAGAATTCACCGGTGGGCTCCTAAGACAATTTAGGAAACCTTTCCCAATTACGAAAAGGTGAAGCGCAGGACATTGATCAGATACAAATGAGGACTTGCGCTTTTCTTGCCACGCTACTCGCCAATTGCTGGTGCCCCTACCCCAAAGTGGCCATAATAGGGACCAAATTGCAACCCGAAAGAGGGGGGGGCGGACGCCATGCTGTGATACTCTAGAAGGGGGGAGCATGTAAGGATGGGGAGTTGGATCTTTGTGGATGGACTGGGGCACATGCCTTTTCAACCGCCAAGTGCTCTTTGTTTCTGGGGGTTGTCCCCATCGGCCGCCTTCACTCCTCACCATCACCAGATCTGGCCATTTTCTTGTCCAAGCATCTTCTCTGCTGCACCTCTCAGGGTCTTCCCCATAGTAACACTCTTCTGGATCCGACTGCACCACCCTTTTGGCCTACCCCAGCTCTAGAACTGCCACTCACTTCTAGAACGGTCCAAGAGCCTTCCATACTGGCTCCAGGGGAACTATCAGTCCCATTAGGACCTTCAGTTCCTCCATGAGGGTGCCCATCTTGTTACCAAGGATCTTAAGAAGGTCCTCTTCCAGTATTGGAGTGCACTGGGCCCCTAAACTGGTCACACATTTCTCAAACAAACTGGTGTTGTGGCTAGTAAATTCAGGATCTAGGCTCTGCAATTCTGTCTGAGTGCCTGTGCCCCTGGAGATAGCAAGCTGTGATCCCCTCTTTACAATACGCTTACCCAGGGGGGATAGCCCGGGTTTCTTGCATGTGCCTTCTGTCTGTCGAGTCACTAACTTCCACAGGGCCTCTAAGCCACTTTAATTGACTAGGGGATACAATATTTCTCCTTCTGGAGTCATATTTACTTGACCAATGGGATCGAAAATGGTTAGAGAGCACCAGGGGACACTGGGCAAAAACAACAGGGTCAGGGTTAGATGACTTTCCACTAACCGTGTCCCCCTTGAACCCACCCAATACTCTAGTGTGATCATCAATTTCCACAGCTACCCCGAGAGTTGCACCTGCCAGTTTAAGAGAGGGGAGATGAGTCTCCACAATGTTTAACGGCAGTTCCCATGGTTCTTTACCTAACTGGTTTGCACAAAACACAAACCTATGACCCCCCTCTTAGGTGGAATTGGGAGGGACTTCAAAGGGTGCAATAGGGTCCGTCCCTTGAAATGTGCGGGTGGGAACCGACCACCGCCTCCCTTTGGCTGGGGAAGTTTCACAAAAGGAGATTAAGTCTCCAAGATCTCCTACGAGACAATTAAAGGCAGGGCATAATTTCACAATTTCGTCTGGCATACCAACCCTCCCTCAAGTGGTCCGTCAATATCATCCAGAAGCCCCTTGATTTCAGTAATTAATATGTTGACCTCATTCATAGGTTTGAAAAGCCTAGAGATTTTAGTTTGTCCCCACCCCCCAACATTGCGCCTTCAGCCTTCCCTTTGAAGATAATAAACCAAAAGGAAAAACAATTAAAAAGAATAGAATAATGGGCGATATAAAAAACATCCCTGTTGTGGTGCGACTTGTACCAGATGTAGCTGGGTAATAAGAGCACCAGGTTTCCTCGGAAATTGAATTAAGTTTAATTATTGATTGGGGCATATTGTTAGTCATGGGCCAGATGTTATTAGGATTTTTCGTTAAAATAACGGTAAGCATCGATTTACTGTTTCCTTTTTGCATTGCAGCTTTATGCTGTCTCAGCCATTTGTAGTGTTGTGTTAGAAGGATGAGTTTGCTCCCAAAAAAACGATATGCATTTTGTCCCATGTTTTCAGAGAAATTCGTATTTCATATCTCACTTTTTTCTTCTCTTCCTGCACCTCAACTTCAAAAACATGTGACCTGGTCGATTTAATAATTTTGGAGTCGAACGTTGTTTAAATAGCCCCCATTTGCGGGTATCAACCCGTAGGTGACTCTTCCTACGTTGTGGTTCTTCCAGAGGAAGTGCAGTGGCATCATGGAGGGTTTCCTGTTTTGCACACCAATAAGGGCAGAGGAGGGTAAGCTGTCAATCCTGACATAGAAAATGCACTAGCCATTAAAGTTGATGGTTTTTCACCTACTAACACTTACTACTTCAAAGAATTCCAAACCCATTAAGTATGTGAAAAAAGGGTGAATTTGGAGAGATGTTAAAACAGCTGAATACTTCACATGCCAGTACACGTAATCAGGAGTAGAGCAAAATACTGTAACTACTAAAGAGAATACCTGTATAGGCTAGGATGAGCAGTGTGTTGGTCCAACTATTCAGTGTTTGAAAAGAAACACATAACTTAAAGTGGCCCTCATTACGAGGCAAGGTTTTACTGGCAAGGCTACCCCCAATCTCGAATCCGGCACCAGCGAAAGGGGAATCACCGGGCCATTCCGAACTCAGCGAACCCGGTAATTCCCCTTGCGCAGGTGCCAGAGCAGGTACGTCCCCATTCCCATTGAGCACCTTTAGGGCTCAATGGGAATGGGGAGGATGGTAGCAGCGGTACCGTTTATAACGGTACCTTTGCTACCATCATGTTCTGCTCGCAGGTGCCGGTACGGCCACCTGGCCAGACCAGGTGGCAGCAAGGGCACCCGTGAGCAGAAGTCCTAGTATGGCGGTACGGTAGCAACAGTGCCGGTAGTGATACCGGCGCCGTTGTTGCCTTACCGCCATACTCCTAATGAGGCCCAGTGTGTCATTCTTGGCAGTATCTTTTTGTGATAAAGGAATGGATAATTGCCAAAAGTATTTTTTTACTTGGCCCCATCAGGAAATATAAATTATTTCTGATTTGCCTAAAGACTCCATATCCTTGGGCGAAATAAACTACCTGAGCCATTCTACCATTCCGGCCCTGTGCTTGGATCGCCCCTACAAATGAGAAAGCAAAGCCTGAGTGTGAAAGAAGTTAAAGAAATGTGAAAAAGGCCGGAAAACAAATATGGCACCGGTACAGGTCAAGGAAAGTGGGCCTAGACCGTTTCAGCCTGTTCCCACCAAGTAATCAACGTTGAAACCAAAGAAAAGAGTGATATGCAAAATGGGCCTAAAAGTAAGAGGAAGGAAAAAATCAAAAAAACAAATAAAAAGAGGAAGCGCCAAACTGGACTCTTGGGTGAGGAGAACGGCAGAAGTGACTAATGATAGGTACGGGTGAATCAACCTGAAAGAGTGGTAACCGACGCAAGTAGAGTTGAACTAGATAGTGATGAATGTATATTCAGTGTGCATGATGTCGATAAATGTATAATGGAGTCTAGAGGATCCCTGGTGCTTTCGACTCCCAAATATAATCTGTCTGGAAATTTCGTGAAAAAATTGAGAATGAGGATCACTCGAGAAGTATTTAACCCTTACGAGTCCCTATGTATATCTTTATTTAAGCTATTTCCAACTACAAATGGGGGGGCTTTGAATTGTTCTTTTTGTATTTAATTACCAGTGATTATATATATACCTGGTGACTTCAGAGGAATGGTCACCTATGGATAATAGATCTTCTAATTGGTTGTATTCATCCCATGTGATCGGCTATGCTAACTCCTATCATTCATCTTTCTTGAAAATGTGTTTCTCATTCGAGAGAGATGCAAAGCATTTGCAACCATCACAGCAATATAATAAGGCAAAATAACATTAAAATCACGTGTGGGTGGAAGATAATGTATGGAGCGCAGCTTTGGGATCCTCCAATGGAGGCTGGCAGTAAAAAAATAGAGCCTAGCAAGAGGCTGAATATAATCAGCCTGCTCTCTTGGAGCACACAAGGACAAGAGAAAGAGAGGGTGCTGACTATATTTCTCAGCATGATGTATTCATATTTCGGGAAACAGGGTTGCAAAATAATTTCTGTACGAATGGTTATAGAATAATAATTCGCCCAGCTCAGCGGTGTAAATTGGGTTGCCCAACAGGTGGGTTGTTGTTTTGGAGCTTAGTCCCATAGTCCATTAATAGAATATTTTATGGGTTTAAAGAATGAGAACGTACTATTAGGGAAATTCTGTCCTGTACAAGAGGATAGGGGACGATCAACCCAAGTAAAAGCATTGTTGGTTACAGTACATGACCAGCCAGGAGATAAAGAGACTACATCAACAATGCTGTATATTACAAGCGTGATCAACGAATGACAATGGGTCAATCCTAATGGGGAAATAATTCTATGTGGAGACTAAAATGCAACCATCTTCAGTACATGCTCATCGCATTATCAAACCACTTTGGTGGAAAAGGGGAAGACGTGCCAAGATTTCACAGCAAACTTTGGGCTAAGCATGTTAGAAAGTATCTATGGAAATGGAACAACATGCAATTTTTCATTTTGGAATGGGGAAAAGAGTAGCATTATAAATTATGCATTTATGACCTTACAGGCCTGTAATGCTACAATAAATCCTAAAATCACACCCCACCCAAGAAGTGATCAAGCAAACATCACTTTTACATGAAAACATCGACATGTAACCACCATTGTGCATTATCAGGAAAATCTTTGTGTAATTATCAAGGTAATATGATATGATATGATATGATATGGCATTTGTAACGCGCCTATACACAAGTGTTTCAAGGCGCGAAAATAGAATAAGATGCTACCAGGGAAAGATGAAGAAGTTGAAAAAACTAATTTCATTGGACCCTTTGCTCAATAGATATTATGAAGAGTTGGATGGCAACATGATTATAGAAAGGATATCAATAACAGTACAGAAGGTGGCCAATGACAAGAATAAAACAACTGCCCAAATTGCGACCCTGAGGCATAGTATATATGACCACTATGTTGCCTGCAAAAAAAGGGAGCTTCAGGGAAACATGTGTGCTGTGTTCTGTGCCAGCCACATAGACAGATGTAGCAAAGGGCTCAAATTAATTAATCTTAAAACTCAACTTAAAAATTGGCTGCACTGTGTAGTATTGGAATATGGTAAGTACTCATCAGGAATCAGGTAAAGCACTGGAGACTTATGTATATAAAAATGAGTAAGTTTATTTATAGTTACAGGGCAAGTTAAGTAGGAAAGGCAGGAGCTAAATAGGTAACATCCTTTCAGTTAGGTTCTCCCTTCCTGTAATCCCAACTGTAGCTATTGGAACACTCATGTCCCATATAATTCTAAATGACATCACTGTATTCCACTATCTGCACAGGGTGCACCCAGTACAGATAAATACTATAAATGCTACACACTGCTATAAAAACTCACTAAATATGGTACACTATTCTGGAATATCCTGCTTATGGATATAAGAGAAGAAAACTCTACAGTTATGTTTAAAAATAAATTGAAAACACGCCTATTCCACTAATTAGTAGAAGCTACCTGAAGCTATCACCGACCTAACATAGAAGGACTTTAGCTGTAGTGCACTCTCTGTTGTTGTTTGTGTCTCGTTCTGCGTGCGCCCACAAGCCCTCGGGTACCTGGAGCGTGTTATAAATTAAAGTAAAGTAAACAATGCAGCTTATGTATAGAACATTTAAGAAGAATTATGCAGTTACAGTTTAGTGACTGTTTGAAAGTGATCGTATCTTGGCACCCTGTCTAATATAGAGCCACTAATTTTAAGCGTTGAGGACACGATTGAATTCTGTAATCCTCCCTTAGGAAAGCTGGCATTTACCTTCAGTCTCTGGCAAAGTGGGTTAAGTTATTGTTCATTGCATATGTAACCCATTCCAGGTCCCATACTTTATGGAGCCCGTCTTGGAACTTGGGGATGGCCGCAGCCTTCCATTGCTGTGCAATGAGGAGCATCGCTGCTATTGTAAGCATTGCTCGTGCCTTCCTGTGCCCTCTGAGTTCCCCTTCCATGGCATATATTCTCCCGGAGGTGAGGAGATATGGGGTGACACTGAGGAGAATGGGGCGAGGGGTAGGGACGGGGTTGTGTTTTTTTATCTGTTGAAAACCAATAAAAATTGTAGTGACCTATTGCACCAAGCGAAGGATCAATTCTGTGTCAGAGGGAGAATGGAAACAGCATATCTGTTCAGCATACTATGCTCCCAATCATCTGAAAACAAATATTGATAATTCTATAGTGACAGATAGCCCATCCTTTCGATGAGACAGATAAAGTGCAACGTATTACTTTCCTATGTGTTAGTGGAGCAACTCGGCCAGACAGGCTCTCAAATAAAACAAATAAAAGTAACCCAACTATATGGGCACGGGTTTCGAAAGACCTATTTGAGATGATATATAAAACAGGCCTAAATCCAGATGCAGGGGAGTACCATCAAACCCAGCAAACTACCAATTAATAGCCATGCAAGATGTTATCAGTGGCATTTTAGTAACCTTATATTGAAAGAAACCGACAAATGCATGGATGAAGGCAAGATTCTACCCCCTCAACAAACTGGGTTTAGGGCACAGCATGGGACTATCCATAACATCTGGATTATAAAACATCTGATAGATAAACCAAAGAATGCAAAGAGTGAAAGATTATTTTTGGCCTTTGTGAATTATAAGGTTGCTTTTAATACGATAGATAGAGCCCTGTTATGGAAAAAATGAAAGTCTTGGGGCATGCCAAGACATCTATTAACTTTCTTTAGACAGCTATATGATGGTACCTATGTTAGTATTCGGCTGAATGACTCAGGTGAACTATCTGACAGTATAAATTCTCATAATGTCCTGAAACAGATATGTGTACTGGCACCAACTCTTTTTAATGCATATATGTCCGATTTGGGCGATATGCTAAAAAGAGTTAATAACTGTCCCCTGAAGCTAAAACTAATCCATCTGCCCGGGCTTGGTTATGCAAATGACCTGGTTATAATGGATAGAAAGCCTGTAGGCCTACAAAGATCTATTGATTGCCTGTCTGAATACTCAAGGTTGAACAATATACGAATTAATGTGGGGAAAAACAAAATCCCACACTTTAAAAGCGCATTTAGTTGAAACCTTGATAGAGCGATAATTGAAAAGTTAAACCAGTTCATTTATTTGGGTGTAGTGCTAAGCACAGGAATTTATGTAAACCTCTCAAGGTCATTTATAACAAAAAATATAAATACATTCATATGTATAAAGAAGTTAATTCAAAATGTTGATGGGACATCAATTGAAAGCCTGCTAAAGTTATATGAATCATGCATAGTTCCTTCCATAACCTATGGCATGGCGGTGTATAATGAAAAATAATTGGTTAAACATCATGGAAGGAAATATTTGTAGATGAGCACTAGGCTTATCTAAATCCAAGCGATTAGGCTGGAGCTGGGCCTGCCTTCTTTGATTACATGTAACCGAATCAAGCGTAGTCCCTGGACAAATAATATGTTAACCTGTGATGAGAAAAATATCCCTGGTGGGATAGGTGCGAAAATTAGGAACGGCCTAGATCATTTACCCAAGGTACTTCGGGATTATGTGAATACATGTACTTCATTCCATTTACAAATTGATTGGCATTGATCAGTGGATGTGGATTATAGACATATTAGTAAAGGTTTGAACAAGAAAGCAGCAAAATCGGACGTGTCTTCAAGTAATATTATTTATCCTCAAACGTAAACTATGAGGATAATTTAAGAGAGTTGTTTAAATTCAAAACACCAGTGCATTATGTAATTCTTCCCACATGCAGAAACTTACAACGTTTTGTCATGTAGCTTAGACTGAACTGTTTTCCATCACACCAATTACGCTGATGACACACAGGTGCTTATCCCACTCACAGGGAACTATGATGTTGACTTGAAGACTCACCCTAGGATTTACTCCACGATCCAATCCTGGATGGCAGATAACTGGTTATGCCTTAACAGTGACAAAACCGAGCTTCTGTTTATTGGATCCCCCACTATCTTGAACAACTTGGATAAGAAATACAGGGCCTTCACCATTGACAACATACCCATCAAGGTTTCTAACAACGTCAAGACCCTTGGCGTCTACCTCAATTCCAACCTGAGTATGGACAGACAGGTCAATGCCATTTCATCCTCGTCGGCATACTACTCCAAAGTTGTCAATGCAGCCAGGCCCTTCTTATCTCAACATAATTGCCTCACCACTGCGAGGGCAATTATAAGATCAAGGTTGGATTACTGCAATGCCCTCCTTGTTGGGACCTCTAACAAAAACCTCACTCAACTCCAACTTGTTCAAAACAATGCCCTTTGGGCAGCCACAGGAACCTCATGAAAAGACCACATCTCTGCAGTTAGAAGGGAGGCTCATTGGCTCCCTGTCGAGGAGAGGATTGTCTTTAAAACTCTATCCCTCACGCGTAAATGCCTGCACGATCTGGCACCCCCATATTTGGTCCAAAGAATTGTCAAACACTACTCTTCCAGACCTCTGAGGAAATAATACACCAACCTGATCACCTTGCCCAAGACACAAAGAATCTGTGCTGTTAGTTCTAGCTTCCCCGCTATGGCCGAATCACACTGGAATGCTCTTCCTACTCACTTACGTATGATTGACTCCCATTTAGCATTTCGCAAAGCTATCAAAACTACACTCTTTGTTTAGTGAGAACAGAACCCGCCTAAATGTCTTGCTTTCCTTGCAATGCATGTGCACTGTTGTTTGCTCACCTCTTTTGTAACCACGACTGCTACTGCTCATCTTCATTGAATCAAGTCTTCTTACAATTTCTTGTAACAGCGTCTTGATGCCTTTGTGCTGCAAGTGCACTATACAAATGCAAATAAATAAATAATGATTACAGGTGCCTGGTTGGGTATCAGTAGACTGGATAGAAAAAGTAGTTTCTGTGCGAAGGACCTCAAAACCACCAAGCACCTAATAACCCAATGTGATTCTCTTTTCTCATTGTATGAATTACACTATGATAATAGGGTACATGATATTAGATTCATTGAAACAGGTGGTTTTGGTCCTCACTGGTGGCTGCAAGATCAATTATTTCTTCTATTATGGTTTTTAATGTATGGGGGAAAATGTACCTGAAATTTCAAGACTGCAATAAGGAACAAAACATGTTATAAAATTGTGGAGAATATGCAGTAATGTATTATTTCATGTGAAATTGAATGATTTTGTAAATGTTGAGGTGTTTTAATGCTGTAAAATATGTTTATTCTTAACTATGTTCAGTGTTAAAGGTTTAATGTGAACCAATAGACACTAAATAATAAATACATACATGTCTTGCTTAGTCAATTCGTAACACACGCCTTTCAATTTGACTAAGCTAGCTCTTGAGATATTTCTGGTTAGGGGATGAATAAAGATTGAGGAACATTTTACATATAGTCAAGACTTATTCTGAGGTGAGCTTCAATCAAAGCAAATGTAAAACCAAGGACCTGTGATGGTTTAGGTCAGGGTTCTTGGGCAGCAATTTGTTATAGTGATCCAGGAGCCTCAGCTCATTCAAGATTTCATTCAATGTATTTGAAGGGCACTTAGATTCTAAGATTCACCCTGATTGTGGGTCTACTTTGTCACCTGAATCATGAAACAATAGTGTTTAAGATTACAAGGATAAGGACATGATGTGCTGCGTAGGGCCCCCAGGTATGGTTAACGGAGTGAAGCATCCCTTTGGCCTTAGCAAGGTGCAAAATAACAATTTGGCTTTGTTTTTACTAGAGGAAATAAATCTTGTTTTTCTCAGATTATCATGATCCACAACCTGAACCAACCAGGTGACCTATTCCTGGAACTCACTTGACCTTTCTCAAGCACATTTAGTGTGTTGGCATCTAAGTCTAGGCAATCGGAGAATGACCAAACATTCAATTATTTCCATCTTAATTGGGGCTTCTGATGCGTTTAAGGAAACATATAACTAAATATTTTTAAACATGCATTCACAGTGTTCTTCTTGCGACGCAATGCATGTAGGGCAGCTATGAAGTGAGTCAAGAATGAATGTTGTTTTTCTACTCTATTGGGGAGCATAGAAAATTATAGGCAGCACACTTATCAAATACTTTTTTTTAGAGTGAAAAAGGCTGGTCTTTTTGATTTTTAGAATTAATGTGTGTCTGTGTTCCCATATTAGCAAGCAACTTTGCTGCTCGTTTACTCTCCATTTTACTTGCTGCAGTTGTACTTTGGGTTAGAGAGGGACTATTAGGTGGTTCTCCAATACTGCAGACATGCTCATATCAAGTGCTAGGTTTGTAGACGACCCTGACGCTCAGACGTGTTGAAGTCAGCTCTGGGTAAACTCCTGGGGTGAAGATTACTCAACTGCCTAATTGTAGATCGACGGATCTCTAGTGTGAACGTCATGATAGGCCTTATGAGGAGAGGAAGAAAAAACTATAGTATCTGCCAAAACTCACTCGATCCGTCCCTGCACAGAGGTGTTACAATGGACGATTCCATTCCTATTCAGCTTCGGTGCAAGGCAAAGTGTAGGGGGTTTAAAGGGGAGAGATCATGATCGGTTTATTTACCATTAATCTTCATTATTCCTAGTCCTGCTCACAGTATTTACGTGTGAGGTGACACACCTCTCTTACAGGAACCCGTTTTCCATGTTTCGCCCCCGAGAGTACAATACACTTAGCCTCCCAGAATGCCATAGGTAATAAATGACCACTCCTTAGGTCCGTTCCATCCATTCCATGCAGACGAGAGAGGAGGGAACAAAATTACTGCAGTGAGGAAGAACATGACTAGGGGTAATTAATTTACCATTAAGTAATACGAGCATTACCTCCATCTTCCTCGTCCAAGTACATACTTGTGAGATATACCAACTTCAGAATGGTTGGCCCAAAAAAAAGATACAGCGGCTTGGATGGCATGCTCACTGGCAAAAAGCAAAGTTTGCTCAATGTGTTCCGGCACTCAATACCCCAAAACCAAAGCCACTATTGTTTTGATTGTGCAAATTCAATCTCTAGTGTATAATAAAGGTGTTCAGATTTGCCCATGTAGCCGGTCTGCTAATATCAGGGATGGGCATCCCTATGCTTTTTCCCAAGAGGTGGCCATTGCACTGGAAGACCTTCACTGAATTCAGGGAGGCAAGGAAGACCCTATTAAGGAATAGGCCATCAGGATGGTGTCTCCAATCCATCTGCTGATAGTCTATACTGTAGCGTTCCTACCTGACCTTGATCCCCTAACATCACAAACAAACTATCAATCTCCTAACAACTTTCGATTTCTGGAGATACTTCTGCATTGCCCGCCTTACATTCAAATGATTCCTTGCCACCTCATCTGAAGAGACATGACTAAGACAAAGGGGTAGCATGATTAACTGAGAGATGTAACATTTAGAAAGCACTTTGGGAGGGAAGGCTGCATCCCATCCATCTGAGAAACACAGCATCATCCTGAAGTATCACACATGGGGCCTGGCCCATCAGTGCCCCACTTAATCCTAGCCTCCGAGCAGAGGTGATGGTAATTAGAAAAACTGTCTTGAGCATCGGAAGTGTTAAGGAAATATCCACAACAGGCTCAAAAGGATTGGACTGCAAGGCCCTTAGGACTAGTGGAAGGTCCTAGGGACCCTAGGCGCTGTCACAGGTCTGGAGAGGGAAAAGCTTTTCAAAGGGCGGGATATTAGATTCATAACCCCAGCTTTCCCCCGGGGTTCCGAGATGATCTGATTTCCACCCAAATGGAGCCAAAGGGTAGATACTGTGACTCCCAAGTGGAACCCACTTTGCAAAAACGGAAGTATCTTAGTGACTGCACATTCCAAGGCAGGAATATGTTTCTGCGTACACCAATTCTAGAGGTTTTTCCAGTGTCTATCATAGTTCTATACAGTGGATGGCCTCTTGTCCTTATAGACTGCTCTAGCAATTTCATCAGTGAGGCCTTGTTGCTGAAGTCCTTGCATCTCAATTTGCAGGCTCCCAAAGATGTCTCCCCTTCTCGGAAGCCTTCGATAGCATAAGAATGATCTGGAAGAGGATTTCCCTGGGAAATCGCTAGGTCCAGGATCAGTGGAAACCAGGACCTGCAAGGCCAAGTAGGAGCGCTCAGAACTACTTTGGCCGCTGAGTCCCAGATCTTCAGAACTACCTTAGGGAGTAACGGCAGAGAAGTGGGAAGGCATACAATAACCCTTCTGGCCACTGACTGACAATCACATACACTGGCCAGGCTTCCAGACATGGCAACCGAGTACAGAATCTCTTGGTCTGGTGGAGAGGGGGGGTTCCCATGAGACAGAAGGGAATTCCCTGCTCAAAGAATCTGCCTCCATGTCGTGCTTGCCCTTGATATGGGCTGCCTTGATCGACAGCAGATTGAACTCGTCTCATGACCCCAATTGCACAGCCAGGAGCTCCACATATCTGGAGCGAGTTCCTGCCTGTTTTATGATGTATTCCAGGGCTGCAGAATTCTCCTTTTGCAGCATCACACAATCAGTGAGAAGAAATTAAGGGCTCGAAGTGCTGCTGTTAGTTCTCTCCAATTAGATGAGCGATGTCCTTTGTCCTTTGTGTGTCAACCACCTCTCCTGATGCCTTTGCCCTTTCAACACCTCCCCAAAACTACTCTGCTGGCATCAGTAGTAAGGGTGGTCGGCAAGGGCATCTTGAGGGGAATCCCCTGAAAAGATTGTTGTCGTCAGAGCCTCTGACACTGGTATGAAAGCTTGCAGTTCTTCTGAAAATGGCACAATGGTGGTTGTACATGTTAGCCAGCCGTGGCACCAGAAACACGCAGGAGGCCACGTTTTCCAGAGACTGGAGAAAGCTCTGGCCACAGCCAGATGCATAGAAAGAACAGGATTGGATGCTGCTTACAGGTAGACTGCTCTGATATCTGGAAGAAGTGACTTCCCCTGTGATGTGAGAAACTGTGCCCCTATAAATGGAAGATCTTAAAATGGGGATATCTGGGATTCTTCTCAGTTTATCAGGAAGCCCACTGACTGCAGAGACTGTTATGTTTCTAGAGCATTCTGCTGTTATTGAACCTGTGATTCTGCCCTGAAGAGCCAATCGCCAGGGGTAACTTCAGTCTAAATGGAAGGGCCCTGAACTTGAAATGGTCTTTCCCTAGGGCACACTGTAGGACCTGCTGTTGGCTTCTCCATATTGGTTACGGAAATAGGAGTCCCACAGATGCTGAGATGCTAAGAAATCCTCTTCCTGGATTAGGGGAATTATCCTTTGGAGGCACTCATCTTGAAGTGGTTCATGACAATTAAGTGGTTCAGTATTTTCAAATCCAAAATGAGCCTGACCTTCCCCAGTAGCTTGAGCACCATGAAGACTACGGAGTAGAATCATTTACCTGCTTGGTTTACAGAGAACCTTCAGATGGCACCCTTCTGAAGAAGTTCATGACTTGCATGTAACATCCCCTTCTGGTTCTGTCAAACTCTGGGGAATGACATTGGAATGATCCCTTATGGAGTAGGACTGGGGATGAATTCAATGCAATACCCCCATCCTTGATCAGCCAGTTGACCAAGGTCTACAGAGATATATTGATCCATTGCCTGTGGAAATGTTGAAGCCTTTGCCTCCACAGGCCTTGCGTCATGCCCGCTGAGTCTTCTGTGGAGAAAATGCCATTCCTCCTTCTGTTGCCACTTCTGCCTTTCTCGCATGCCACAACGCCTTGTCGAAGATAAGGACTTCCTTAACTTGCATGTCCTTTTACTGGGGTAGGGAGGCCTGGATTAGTTCTCCATCCTCTTGCACAGCTTCCCAGCATGCTTCTCAGCCTTTACCACTGTGTGAACCTTGTCCTCTAAGGCATCACTGAAAAGCATATGGCTTTTTCGAAAGGGATCCGCATGGTGGTACACATCTGTTGGGAGTTTCTATGCCATGATTAATATGTAACAGTCTTCGTTCAGCAACAGAAGGCTGCATAACAATTGAAGAAGCTTTGACTCCATCGTAGGCAAGATCTGAGAGGAATTCGACTTTATATTATGTCCTGCATTCATGGAGTAGGAACAGTCCCATCATGTAAAGCCATGGACAGCTTTGCGAGGCCCCTAGGGCTGTCTCCACAGTGTAACTAGAGTGTGTTGCTGCTCAAGGTGTTAAATGAGGTTGTCCATATACTTTATGTAATGCCCCATCCACTTTATTATCCATGGTATCCCAGATGGCTCCTCCTGGTCCAATGGTCGAACTGCCCACCAAGCTGGGAAGAATGTAATCCACTTAGCAAGAATGTGGAAGAGACTTATTTTCTCCTGACAGGATGTACAATTTTGCAATAAATCTAGGGACCACCATCCTTTCTGGCTCTCTCCATTATCTCAATATCTCCTCCGTCACCTCTGGGAGCTGAGGCAGCCGAGATTTCAAAGTGTGCTTAAGGTAACGTGGGGGAGCTCTGGCTGCCCTGATAGGAGTAGGCAGTGGTGGGGTTCTGGATTGGAAAATCACATATAATGGCCCACCTGGATAAGCACTGAAGCTATCTTCTTCTTAGCAAAATATTTCCCCATTTGTTTGCCTTCCACTGAAGACAGTGACTCTTGTCAGGACACAGAAGAAAAGGCAGATGAAGAACTGGAGAGAGATGAAGAAGAGAGAGATGTCCTGTTCTTTTGCCTCATAATCACCTCATGATTGATTGCTTTCTTAAATATTTCTAGCAATCTCTTCTCAGAAAGTCCATCAACTTTCTTTTATCTTTTCCTACTTCTGCCTTGGCAAGAACATAAAGAGGACACCTTGTCCTCCAAATGTTTTGACTTAGCCACATTAATCCTCATACTGCCTGATGGTATCACGGTGTCTCTGCTGTACCAGCTACAGGCCCAACCAGCAGTGTACACAAGTGTCCATAGTTGTACACAATACTCCAGCTTCTTTTTTGAAAAATAGAAAATGGCCGATTCTGCTTCGGCATTGGCATGACAACTGGTATGCATTCCAATCTTACTCCAACCTGAGCAAATCCCACCCAAGGACACAGCACTTCCTTCCTTGACTCAGTGTTGTTGCCATAATCTGCATTTGCTTGGGCCCTGCACAGCAACTGCAGGTAGCTAGTCTGCTCAATCGGTGTATTCTTGCCGAGCAGGGTCCCTGAAAACAATCCCCTCTCGGCAGAACGAACAGAGGATCAGCAAAATGGATGTATGTATGGTGCCCCTCCAGCTCAGCAGGGAGGGGATGAATGCAATAGAACTTAGCCCTGCCATCTTCCTGTCTCCCTGCTGCCGGCAGGACACTTGGAAAATTATCCCTAGCTGGGAGCCTGTGGGTATTTTACTCCCAAAGGAGGGGAGGTGAATGCATGGAAACTAAAGTAAAAGTGGAAAAAGTGTTTCTGTGTGAGAGGTGGGTCACCTTACATATAAGTACTGGGACATGGGTATCCCTACATATTATCCCCACCAAAAATATCACCCTACATATGGTCGTTTATCTCGCCATAGGCAATATTTTTTGGAGGGATAATTTGTGGGAGCGGGCGTTGCAGGGGTGTCCCCTGCTCATTTACAAAGAATGCAGTGGTTGCGGGGGTGTCCCCCAGAGGGTCCATGGCTCAATATCGCCGCAAAAATATGGTGATATTTTTGTATTGCAATATTTTGGCGGGGATATTAACACATGGAACCGGGACATGTAGGTAATCTCAGGTTTCTGACAAAAATGTCTCAACAAGTATTTCTCTACAGTGAGTACTGGAAATGAAAACAAAAAATATCCAACAGGGCTAAAATAACACTCCTTTTTTTTATAACGGTGACTTCCAACTTCCATAAACCACGTAATAAACCCGGCCTGGCAATATATACATCATTATCGTACCATATTGAGCAAAATGTGTATGATTGTTGCTTTATTTGCCCCATCCTGACTAGAAGGCTAGACATTGTAAGTGATTTCAATCCGGCACACACCCAAGTCAACGCCTAGCATGTAGTGCACCACTGTAATCCTTAGTTATTTTTGTCTAAAAGTTAATTATTCACGCCCTTCTCCTGGAGCCGGTCACACTGAACCAGGAATCAGGCTGGTTTGCAAAAGTAAATATTTATTTATGTATTTAAAATATAATCACAATATGTTTTAATAGGTACACAAAAATCACCAATGGGGTATGCAACACTGAATAATATCTTTAATACACGAGGAGTAAGTAGTGAGCAAAATAATTCAGCACAGAAAATGATACTTTTGTGTTGGTTCAGATCAAATAGCACTGCGGTTAGAGGCTCCCCCTGCACATCCATCAACCCCAATAGTTATGTAAAGAGATAGGAGGAGAGAGCAGGTATTCAGGAATGGCAGAATTCAAACAGAATATCAATCCCACTTTCCCCCTTTCAAACACAAGAGAAAACGGAATTGACTGTCAAGCTGTCAGAATGGCTTTTAAAGTTATCTTTACGATGGACTGGGCAAAAACACCAAATATGGTCAAAATTGCTGAAATTGTTATACATTCTTATGGGAGCCGCTTTGGATAGTTGCACACAAACACAAGCAATGATTTAAGCCCAAGAAAACATTTGAAATCTTAAAATTCAAGTCGGAAGCAATTAAAAGCTGTTTTACACATGTAAACATTTCCCAAAACGGAAATTTGCGGCAAGCTTTTCAATGCGCAATATTCGCCTGATATTAGCTACAAGCAGAAGTTGAAATGTTGTTTCTATCACAAAAACAGAGGAAGTTACAGACGTTTTAGTGGAGGTCGTTTTTCTAGAGAGGCGCAAGAATGGAAAACAGGAACGCACTTTTAAAATGACAAATGGGTTGCTTACACCAGAGGATGACTATGAACAAAACGGAAAACACACAGGAACACAGTCACTTGATCAGGGTGACTGCCTGCTAAGGAAACTTGCCTTCTTCAGAAGAGAAAAGAATCAGCGCAAAGATGGTTTTAACAGTAGTAGTTCTGGAGGAAAGATAGGATGGTTTGGAGACAGGGTTCTGAATCCAAGATAGGATGGATCTAAGATAGGACTAATACTATGCAAAGTATATATACTAGTGACACAATTCTTGCTATTTATACTCACTGGATGTGTTTTTAAATGGGACTGTCAGTTCTGGTCAGGGAATGCTTGGCACATCAGACTGGGCAGGACTGGGCAGGGTCATCAAGGTGCTCTGGTCACAGCACGGCACAGGACTGGACTGGATCTGCAAGGCGCTCTGGTCACAGCATGGCACAAGACTGGATCGGATCTGCCCTTCTTGGTTCTGAGGATATGTATTTCAGTAGGCAAGCAGTAACAGCACAGCCCGGCTGTATTATGATGCTTCCTCTTAGGCTTGTGGGGTTCTGTTCTGGAATTTGGGACCTAGCTGAGAATGGTTCAGCTATGCAATAGGCCCTTTGCTTTTGCCAAGTTTCTGGAGTCTGGAGAAAGGAAGATGTAGAGTTCAGTAGCAGGTTGCTCCGCCAGCATCAGGATAGTAAGTGAATCTGTCTGTCCTTATGAGTGGTGAGCTGTCTCTATTTATGCTATGAAATGACATCATAAAGGGGTGTGTGGGCCTGTTTAGCCTAAGTTTGCCCCTTTGAAAGGTGATTGGGTCAGAGTCTACTCTCTGCCTTGATAGGAGGAGAGAAACGGAGTGTCATCTTTATGGTACAATTTTATGAGGCTGAGAATCCACCCCTATCCCCTGGAACATGAACTCTACTTTTGGCAAAATACATATTTCCACATGTGCAACCTCTATAAAAATCACATATACAGATTACATATTTTACATAGCAGCTATTCTTCAAAACCTCGTAGCTGTGGGATCTTGTCTCTGCTTTTCACAGAACTTTGCCCTTTTCACTATGAACACAATTTCCAATTTTTAAGCCAATTTCTGCAAGTGTGCGTTTTTAGCATGGGAATACGTGTATAAAGTTTCCCAATTCTAGCGGAAATACATTTTGCGTAAAATCACATTTCTTGCCATTGCTGTCTAGAACATGTCACACAGTTCTGGCGCCTCTTCACCCATGCTGCCAGAAATTAAATTAACAACTCTGTTATTTTTATATTTTTCAAACTTTTAAATAGCAAGTTATCAGTCTTTTTAAAATGTGTTCTTTGTCCTTGTTAAGCACAAATGGTTGTTTGGCTCCACCCCTTGGTCTCTCCATGGAAGCCCAGGAGCCATCCCCCATGTTTGTTCCTTGCAGAGGCCATTTACGACTGTCCTCACACTTTGAATTTCCTGAGCTACAGCTTGTCATTGTTCCTTTTGCCTCTGTAGACCAGGTTCTTTCCTAGCCTGTAATTAACACTTCTCTGTGTTTTCCTGCTGGGGGAAGACCTTTCTTCTCTGAGAAAAAACCTGTTATTCAAGTTCTGCAGCTTCAGCCAGGTTTAAATTAATTGTTAAATTCTGTGACCTTTTCCTTAGCACAAAACAAACTTGTTATATCAAATAACAGCTAGCATTCTCATTCAAGATTTTAAACCATGGGATCAAAAGAATTACAATATGGGTTACTATCAGTACAGGCCTCTTGAATTGCAAACATTTTTTTTTCAGTTAGTTTATACATGTTAAAGTTTAATCAGGCAGGCCCCTGACAGCTGTCATCACAGTAGCCCTCTGCTGCACAGAGATTTTTGACAGATCCACAGGCAGGCCACTTTTGCTGTGAAAATCTCTCTATGCTTACAGCCTTTCAGGACCTTGTAAGTTCACAATGATTTCATAACTAAGTGAATTGTAGCACCCAGTAAGAATTTTGAATTTTTTTGAAAGGTGTTTTGTACCGGCATTCTGATGTTTCAGCAGCAAAGAAAAGGCGATTTAGAGTAATCGTGGAGTTTCATTTAGCAAAGCACTGCTTTTTCCTTCTGCACTCAACTTTCAATTGTTGTGGAGCCCAGTGACACATTTCAGTAGTGAGAACACTGTTCCACCACCGACAACATGCGTGGCAGATTGGGCAGCCATCTTTTTGTGCGTAGAAAAACGCAATTTTCAGGGGTTTTGGAGCGCATAAGGGTTTTGCGGCCATTTTGCTGTTTCTGGCACCATCATAACAAAGTGATGCAGCATAGCAGTGCAAAAGTGGGTCAATACATCCCACAACATATGCACTTTTGCCTGTTTCTGCAGTAATCTAAAATTGATTGTGCTTTAATGTACTTAAAGGGAAAACAAAATAAAAGACCAGAGAGAACTCTTTGGATCTCCGAATGCCTCAAAGTTCTGGGATCAGCTGATCACTAAGGGTCCAGTGGCATGGGCTTTTGGTTTTCCCTCATCTGGGACCGGGCATTTCTTTCCAGATAAATCCTCCCTATTTCCTGCAGTACCATACTTGGAAGTGGAGGAGCTTGAGTTGCCTGCAGCTAACAGGGGTTATCCCATAATAAAGCAGTATGAGAAACAGGAGTAATGCTACCTCACCAGATGTCTGTTAATGGTATCACATTTCATATGTTCTCTCTCCTGGATGTTACTCCATTTACCTCTTTCAGCAAAATCCAGATTGATCAGAGTTCTACTTCAATTAAGCAGACTTTCTATCTCTATATCTGTACTACAGACCTGAGTGATTACCTGTTATGCTGATTGGCTTAAAACCGAATGTTCTGTAAAAGCCAACCCTGCAAAATTAAAATCTAAATTAGATGCCATGCCCAGTAAACTCTAAGTCTCCAGAGCCTCAAAAAAGGCTCATTGGTATATCCAGTTACAGGACTACATTTAAAATGCAGTGTTTTATGGATGTATTGCCATCCCTCTGTGATCACTGCTGTGGTTAATTCAGGTATAATGCATGCCAGGCTAGTTGTGACATCACTACTGACCATTATTAAGAAAATGACCTCACTGCTGCACTGAAAAAACAAAATTCCCCCCAGATGCATTTTCTGTGTTTCAGTGCATGATTTAAATTTACTCAGTTCCACAGACCGCTGGAATGTAGCCAGCCGAGATTATAAACAAGTCTGGTTGGCACTGAGAAAACCCTCTCTGCTAATTGTGACCATCGTCATGGACAACATGGTCAACATGGACAAAGATGCAAGCATTATGCTTTAATAACTACTCTTTAGCAGTTTCAACAAAATAACAATAAATAACAGAAAAATACTCCAACTGCTAATTTTCTCTTTTTCACTTTAGTTTTCTCTTTTTGAACTACATTTTCCTCTGATCTCACTCCTTCTGTAGTCCTTGGCAGTCTCTGCCCCGTCTACATGTCACATCCTGTCCTTTGCTCCCCTCTTCTTTTCCTACTCTTCAGTAAGATATGTACACTCTTACTGCAGAGCAATGCAGCGTGGGCATAATGTGCACATTTTATCGAAAGAACTCTAAGGTGGTCAGTATTAAGTTCATTTGTTAATACACTGATTGTATATGTAGCTGGGGAGCGCATTGAATTCATTATTAAAGAAGTTGAAGCACAATGCTTGCCTACGGTCTCAACACAGAATTAAAATTCATCTGGGTAATAATGTACCCTTTGCTTTAGGTAGAGAGGCCTTTCCAAATTGGGTTGCAAAGATTGGGTTACAAAGACAAACTATCACACTCTGTTCAAAGGCATCATATTATGGGGTGTGTTGCTCGATGGATGGATGCAGATAAGTCTGGAATGCATAAAATCAGAAAGAATGTTGGAAGGCAAGAATGTTGCTGTCTAAGGGAGAGAATGCTAGTGTATTAGCTTTCCAGCCAAGGCAGTTTGAAGATCTAGCATGAGTGGTGGGAGCCAGTGGGTTCCTGTCATGTAACCCTATGGACCAGAGGTGTCTTCAGATGATCTTTATAACACATCAGCTGCTGTCATGCCGGTCTGTTTATCCTGTAGATTTCCAGCAGTACCTTCTTGGTTCCTTCGGCGGAACGTTCAGTTAAACTTCCTGGATCACTCGGTATATTGGGTGTCTCAATTTGAATTAGTTCTTTCCTTGCATGGTTTACCCAAGGAATTTCTTGAGGCTTTTCTCAGTGCTAATCATCATCCAGGAT
Organism: Ambystoma mexicanum; assembly: GCF_040938575.1. Taxonomy (NCBI): domain Eukaryota; kingdom Metazoa; phylum Chordata; class Amphibia; order Caudata; family Ambystomatidae; genus Ambystoma; species Ambystoma mexicanum. Next base: position 64,253,407 of record NC_090928.1, read on the forward strand.
TATCTGCGATAAAAGAGCGCTGGGAATTGGCGGAGAATTTGGGAATGATAGAATCAGATTTGCCCTGGCCATGTCCTCTATGTATTTCGTGCCCAGTTACTCATACAGTGACTACATAGTGATGAAGAAGGAAGCTCTGAAACTATTCTGCAAAATGTATTTTCAATTATGTTCAGACCACACTTCACAAAACCACTAATATTTGACCTTTACAGAGCTGCTGATGTCCCACTTGCCTCACAGGTCATAATTATGGATCTCACTGGTTGCACATGATATCTCTTACAAAAATAAAAAAAATCCCCCCAATAGATTAGGTCATCAGACCAGGCTGTGTCACAACATGTAAATTGCATTTAATGTTTCTGAAAATATATGACCTAAATCATCAAAATAAGGCAGTATCTTCGTAATTTCATATCTGGATTTAAAAACAAAAGATGTATACTGGTGACTTCCAAATGCCATAAGGGCTGACAGGCATTAGCTCTTAAACCCAAAGAGACGTATAGTCCTTATAAACCATGGTACATTTTTACAATGCTATGATAGCATTGGAACAGAGACACTACCAGGTTGCTGTACATCCAATCCTAAATCAACTGGGATTTTGTAAAGTGCATTCATGAACAAATTAAAATTAAGTTGAGACTATTCAAAAGAGATGTCTATATTTTATTGGGAGTGATCTATTCCCTTTTCTAAAAATAGAGACAATGATTACGTTGCTTCATGGGGCTGGGTATTTTTTTTTTTTGCATTCAATCATGGCGTTGATTATCTTATGAAGTATTATAACTCACAGATCAGCATTTTTTTTCTTTTAAAAATATCGATCAGACCACATCAATGTCCCGGAAACTTTTTAGTTTTCATAAACATGAGACCCATCAACACATTGCCCATCTTTACCTGCAGCGAATTACAAACTGGAACCGGGATATCCACTCCCAGTCAAACAACCTCATATGTTTGCATCAGCATGTGTGGTTGAGCACCATTGAGCTAGAAAAAGTGAACCACTAAATCCTCAGTTAAAACATTAATCCCAGAACCCAGATCGCTTAACAGCACTGGGCAATGGAAAACTAGTTCCCAGAATGTATGCAAGTTACATGCCAAAGCTGCCACAATACATTCCTCCCTTGAGATGTCTTCTATTTCCCATGATTGGCTAGTCAATACGTATGAACTTTTCTGTCCTGCGTTGCCACAATGTTGCCAGTGCTACCCATAGCAAAGCTTGAACAAGTGGCGAAACCTCTATTTCCCATGAAATAACCATCTGGATGGCAAGCAAGGAATGATCACTCATTGCCTGCAGGAGTACCACAATAAGTCACTAATAAGACTCCAACGAGTGGCATGGATACAAAAATAGTTAATTGTTAAGCTACCCAGCATGCCATGGAAAGTTAAATTACCTGTTATATCAGAGGTAAAATGCCCATGAAGTGACATTAGGCCATACTTCATAAGGTATAAGCAACAAGCCTTGAGAAGTGATTCATCATAAGGTATAAGCAACAAGCCTTGAGAAGTGATTCAGCAAAGTGTGAAATACCCATAATTGATGAGGAGACAAAATTATTAAAATACAAAACTTGTGATGAATTTAGCGATATCATCACTCCCTCTGTGGGGAAACTTTCTTCCCATATGGCCAGGAAAGGGCAGCAGCTACCTGATCCCAAATCTGGTGTGGCTGCCCGAAGGAGGATTATATGGGGGAGAGGAACCTCATGAGAGTGAGAAAGACTGGTCACAAGAAATGCATTACCCATCTTCCTACCCCAGATATAACCGCCCCTAAATTCACAGACTGTCAAGGCTTATTGTGGTATTGAACCTGTCCAACCATCTCATACTGACATCAGGGTTCCTTCTGACAAATTATACCCAAGTACTGAGATGAGAAAGAAGACTGGAGAACGGAAGATTACTAGAACCAGGAAGCCCACGCTGTGTTTTAGTTTCTGCCAGGAGTTGCATAGTAGTAGTACATTTAAACACGCATGAGCTGAAAGAGTGAGAGACACCACAGAGAGAGCCTTGCTGCAAGTGAAGCCAGTTGGAAGCTCGAAAGCAAGCAGAGTTCTGCTTGATGCTGAAAGGCTGCTGGAGACGCTGTTGAGATGAAACCGAGAAGCCAAAGGTCTGTGATAGTGAGGTTGAGGGCAGCATGAGAGAGTGAGGGGATGCAAGAGACCAGGCAAGGAGCGGAGAAGCAGTGGTACACTACTCTGAGCCACCGGCAAGCCACAGCAACCAAGGCATGAAGCAAAGAATGCCAGAGCAGCCAAACAATCCGGTGAGCCCAAAAGGGAACAGCAGGACACTGTGGCGCTTCAGGGTACATGGCACTCACTGTGGGGCAAGCTAAAGAGTCTGCTAAAGTGGGTGGAAAGCCCTATGATAGAGAGGGAATATTTGTTTACATTTTCTTCAGCCACCTTACTCAGTGTAAACCAAGCCAAGGAACCATTATGCAATGCAATCAGAATGATTTTTATCAAATAGATACAAAGGAGCTGCAATATTAGAAAGGAATACATCTTCCTTCCACTCTTTACCTGACCTGTATATCCCTTTATCCCTTGTGTCCCTTGACTTTAATATTTCTTTACCGTCTCAAACAATGGAGTAATCTTTTAACTGGCAATGCTGGGAGCACAATATTGTATAATGTTCATCGTACTTTCATTCAATTTCTGCACTAACATCTTCACTGTGTGCTTCTGTGCATTTTAACAGATACATTCTCAAATATGTATGTGTATTGGTCACATTATAAATGACTTATTGTATCATATCATATCATATGCTTGTGTAAATTCATTTTCAGCATTCAAGGAGTTCGCTTATGGACACAAGGCTGTGAAAGTAATGTACGTGGGCCTCATCATGAGTCAGACCTTTAGTCTTCAATGTGGTGGTAACGCTATCACCGCTGCATTGAAGGGTTGGCCCAATCATGAGTCGGCGTTAAGTGGAAGTTTTATCTCCAGCATTTTGCTGGAGGTAAAAATGTCCTCTTACCACCTGTTTTTTGCCATTTACAGTGCTATTACTGCCAACGCAATTAGTGCCAGTGGTAATAGCGCCCCCCAATTTCAATAGACCCAATGGGGAATGGGAACTTACTGCTGTACTGCTACTCGTGATCGTAATAGCGCTGGACCGAGTACCACTAACGGTATTTGCGCTGGCTGTATCCCAGGATACCACCATATTCCTGATGAGGCCCAGTATACGGGTCCGAGTACGAGAAGCTCTCTGATTTGATTTTATTTTATTTTATTTATAAAGGGCAAAAAACCAGGCCCAGGGGCAACCGGGCGCATACTCTTAAACATGTTACAAAAAGCAGTAGTTACAGAAGTTACAAGAATATACAGCATATATACATGTACCGAAGGGTACCATTAACAGCGTATAATACAGGGACAGAGCAGAGAGAAAATGTAAATTCAGTTCTGTACCCCACATGGAGTCTGGTCTGTGTCAAGGTTGGCATGATTTGGCATGATTTTTCTACACATATTCTTTGTGGTTTCAAGGCTCTCATGACTAAAGTCACAATCAATTGTTTTCATTTACCTAATCAACCATGAACTAATGCAGTCTGCTGATATTCTTGCTGTTCTCACTCTCTAGTATAAACCAGCTTTAACTGAATATAATATATAGGTTGCACTACTTTGGAACCCATTAAGCTAGCACCTTTGCCAATAATGTTTCAGAGTTTCACAGTAATGGATCATTAATGGATCCCTTCGGTTTTATATCCATGTTTCACATATGACGGGTGTTAGCATTTCTTTCTAAAGTTCTCTTGAAAGAATATGGTCATATGCAAGGTGTAATACCTATAGCCCCGTTATATAAGTCCCATCTAACCCCCCTTCTCTCCCATGTTCATGGTTAATGCATTTCAGAGCCCTACCTGGCATGATTTTACTACACATATTCTTTGTGGTTTCAAGGCTGATGCTGATCATAGTGCAATGATTCACAAGGTCATGCATTAAACTTTTAATTTCCTATGTTTAATGTGCCTTCAGTTAATTCTAACATCACTTAAATCTGACACTGATTTTTTGTTTGATCAATGGTTGTTTGCCACTTCCACCTTCATTTAAATATTTATAAGTGTGGGTTGTCTCTCCTTTTAGCCAATTACTCCTGTTCAGCATATTTTGAACATTAAATAATTGTAATTGAGCCTTTCTGAATTATGGCTATAATTACCTTTCAGTTTAGCTATTGTCTCTCAATTGTTCTTTCGAAATATACCCCGTATCTCTTCTTTCATCTATAGATACCCCTAAATTACAAATTAAAGAGTACTCTGATTGACACAAAGATCTCAGTTGTTACTGCATCAAACTAAATATGTACATGTATCACTTACTCTGCATCTGTACCTTCAGTGCTTAGTTGTCTGGTCTGGGATGTGCTGAGTGCCACATACATGAAAAAAGATATATTATACTGTGTATGTCGCCACACTATAGTTAAGGGGAGTATCAAGTTCCATATGAAACCAGAACATTGAACGTCTCGGAAGGATAGCTCAGAGGCAACGTGCTCCCCTTGGAAGCAAGACAACAAGGAGCAACACAAGTTTGATCCCCAGGTCCGCGCTAAGAGACCTCTGGGTATTAAGCGAGTTAAAAATAACCTATCCTATCATATCAATTGCTAATAACTTTTGACTTGCATGATGGATTTGACTGATATTTTGCAAAGAATATGTTTGTATTTGTAACGCCCCCTCCCTCCACACACATCAAATTCACCCCTCACCTTGTGTTCCTTCCAGTCCACCCTAAAGGCAACTTCAACATTCAAGATTTTGACGTGTACTGTGCTGACAAAATAAAAAATGTACGTCTGTCAACCATCCTGAGCACCTTCTTATGGCAGGAAATGCAACCATTGGCATCATTCTTGGCTTCATTGACACTCAGAAGAAAATGTCTGCCTCCCATGTCTATCAGACTATGGTTCAGAAATGACAACCTTCTCCTCAAGCAAGAACAATGCACAAACAAGAGTCAATTGAGGACATTCAGATGCCAATTAGTAATGCTTCAGGCACCCATGATTCTGATTTACATTATATATAACAGTGTATTCCCAAGACCTGGAATCACAGTTTGGGTATCCCGAAATATAAAGGTATATATGGTTTGATGTAGTGGCCTATGAATCAATACAGTCATACATGCCACAACTCACCTGATGTATTAGCAACTGGTTTACTATGAATCATGCAGCTGCCAGATCTTTTGTATATTGCTCTCTGGGGTTGTGATTTTCTCTAACAAGAAATAATGCGCCCAGTACAGGCTGTCCTCTCTCTTTTCCGCTAGGGAGTTTAGCGCCATCCCAGGAGGACAGGACACATCCCCAGGGGTGGAGTGGGAACTGGTGACTCAAAGAAAGGTCTGCCACTACAATGGGAAGTCACACAAGGGGGATATTTACTGGTGCTTTTTAATCTTAGTCAGACAGTAGAAGGGGTGGTATATAGTAGTGACAATTAAGACCCCACACCATTCAATTTTGAAAGGCATATACTGTAACTTGAACCGTGCTTCTAAGATATGTATCGGCCTGCTTCGTCTGCTTCCCTGTCTTGATACCCAGATTAGACCTTTTCACTCACAAGTTTGCATTTTCTGTGTATTCCTTTACAGGGGCGGGTTCTAGCATCTGTAATAGTGTGTTTATCTTGTCCTGGTAGTGTAATTGAAATATCATATTGTATAGAACCTTGATTGGATATGTTGTTTTATTTTGATATCACTGAAGTATTTTTGTTCAGAATACTTCCTTGCTGGTCACACGCCTCTTTAAGCATTCACCTGTCCTCGGCCCATGCTTACTTAAAGAGGTGATGGAGGTACACCATTCATGATGGGCCTGTTTCACCTTTATGACTGAGATCACTGCTGGTTAAGTAGTAGGGATTTAGAAATACCTCTGCATCTCTGCACAGCAGTAGTTATTTCGTCACACACCTTTTCCCTAGAATGGTGAATTAAGTTACAAAACATCTTAGTAAATAAAGTTGATGATACCAATGTCTCCATCATCACAAGTATGCAATGCATCCCTCTCCTTCTCAGAGGCAAATTTCCCTTTCTGCTCTATTATTCTGTAATCTTCCTAACACACCAGAATCCAGCTCCAGAAGCATCTGTACATCTGAACCTTCAGCCATCCCCACTAACTGCTGTTTGTCCAAGCTCCTTAAAGAGGTACAATCTACCCTTCCACTATTCTAGTTCAGGTATCCAGTCTTAGCCACTTCATTGGCATTTTCCCTGACCACCACAAAAAACATTTAAATCAAATCAAACTAAAGAAGCACACATTTGATGAAAACCTTTAGTCAAGCTAACAAATAGCAGTACCCCGTCACTTAATAGCAAATATTACTGAATGATTGGTCACTTCCAAACTTATTAGTGACCACTGCGATCTCGAAGATTCAAACTGGTATGCTCTGTTTGTTCTTCATAGCCTTTCAGTGGCTTTCCAGCTCCCCTTTGTCATGCGTCATGTGGGGGTCTCTAGGGGTTGAAATTTGCAACCCCTGGGGACTCCCTTGGACCCCAATGATTTTAAAGAATAAAAATAAAAACATTGAAAAATGGAACCTCCTGGTGTAGCAGGCTCCCGCTCAGCCCCTGCACACCAGGTCTGGAGGGTCTCCAGCCCTGTCCTCACCCATCAGGGTGAATGCTTGGCCGGGGACACACTCAGTTTCGGTTGGCGTTGGAGCTGACCGTGACATGTGGCACATGCCATGTTCAGTTTCAACCCTGTCTCCCTTGGCTTCCTTGCAGCTAACATACAGGAACCAGGAAGCTCTGTAGCTTCCTGGTTCCTGTTTGTGAGCAGCACAGAGGAGCCAGGGGTGACCTGGAAGGACGGACCACAGCTGCAAGAAAAAAAAATAAAAAATAAAATAATATGTGTATTTTGATGCATGTGTGAAGTGCGTGTCAGATGTATGTATGTGAATGGTGGGTGAATGAGAAGTGATGAGGTGTGTGTTTTTAAATGTTATGGGTGGGTGGATGTGTGTCTGGGTAGATAATGCAATAAGTGGATGTGCGAGAAGGTGTGAGTGGTGACTGGTGGATGAATTAATATGAATGTGATGGTGTGTTTTTGAATGTTGTGGATGGGTGTGTGCCTGTGAAGACAATGCAATGAGTGGATGTAAGAGAAGGTGTGAGTGACTGGTGAGTGAATGAGTATGGATGTGATGGTGTGTTTTTGAATGTTGTGGGTGCTTGTGTGCCTGTGTAGAGAATGCAATGAATGGATGTGAGAGAAAGTGTGAGTGACTGGTGGGTGAATGAGTATGAAGGTGTTTTTGAAAGTTGTGGGTGGCTGTGTGCCTGTGTAGAAAATTCAAAGACTGTATGTCAGAGAATGCGTGTGTATTTTGTTTCTGGAACACTGGGCATTCCCCATCATTGACATTGTGTCCTTAGAGTGTGTGTGACCCTACCTTGCTACATGTCCCCTGAATGCTCCTTCCCCAGGACTCCACTGCCTTCAGGAACTAGTTCAACCTGTTTTTCAGTTAAAGCCTGAGACTGTCCCCTTTCAGCCCTCCCTGAGACCTGTCATTTCCATCTCCCCTTTTTCCTGCCCTCAGGGATGTCATTTGGGGGGTCACCAGGGATCGCAAGTGCGACCCCTGGATCGCTGTTTGCAACCCCTGAGGACACCCTTGCAACCCCAACGATTTTAAATAATAAAAATAAAGAATAAAATAATAATAAAAAAACAAAAAAAACGGAAGCTCCTGGTGTAGCAGGACCCCTCTAGGCCCCTGCTGTGCATTGGCCCCACCACACCAGGTCTGGGGGCTCCCCGTCCCAGTCCTCACCCATCAGGGTGAAGGCTGGGCCGGGGACACGCTCAGTAAGGGTTGGCATTGGAGCTGCCCGTGACAAGTGGGACATGTCAAACGCCACGTTCAGATCCAACCCCTTCTACCTCGGCTTCCTTGCACCTCACATACAGGAACCAGGAACCTCTGTAGCTTCCTGGTTCCTGTTTGTGAGCAGCACAGAGGAGCCAGGGGTGGCCTGGAAGGACAGACCGAAGCTGCAAGAAAAAGGTAAGAAGGCTTTTTTAAAAATATGTTTAATTTGATGCATGTGTGAAGTACGTGTGAGATGTATTTATGTGATTGGTGGGTGAATGAGAAGTGATGAGATGTGTGTTTCTAAATGTTCTGGGTGGGGGGTGTGCCTACATAGAGAATGCAATAAGTGGATGTAAGAGAAGGCGTGAATGAGTGACTGGTGGGTGAATGAATATGAAAGTGATGGTGTGTTTCCAAATGTTCTGGGTGGGTGGATGCGTGCCAGTGTAGAGAATGCAATGAGTGGATGTAAGAGTAGGTGTGTGTGAGTGACTGGTGAATGAATGAGTATGAAGGTGATGGTGTGTTTTTGAATGTTGTGGGTGGGTGTATGCCTGTGTAGAGAATGCAATGACTGGATGTAAGAAAGGGTGTGAGTGAGTGACTGTGGATGATTGAGTATGAAGGTGACGGTGTGTTTTTGAATGTTGTGGGTGTGTACCCATGTAGAGAATGCAATGAGTGGATGCAAGAGATGGTGTGAATGACTGGTGGATGAATGAGTATGCAGCTGATGGTGTGTTTTTGAATGTTGTGGTTGGGTGTGTGCCTGTGTAGAGAATGCAATGAGTGGATGTAAGAGAGGGTGTGAGTCGGTGACTGGTGGGTGAATGAGTGTGAAGGTGATGGTGTGTTTTTGAATGTTCTGGGTGGGTGTGTGCCTATGTAAAGAATGCAATTAATGAATGTAAGATAAGGTGCAAGTGGCTGGTGGGTGAAAGTGTATGAAGGCGATGGTGTGTTTGTGAATGCTGTGGGTGGCTGCGTGCCTCTTTAGAGAATGCATTAAGTGGATGTAAGAGAATGTGTGAGTGACTGGTGGGTGAATGAGATGAAGGTGATGGTGGCTGTGTCCTGTGTAGAGAATGCAAAGAGCGTATGTCAGAGAAGGTGTGAGTGAATGACTGGTGGGTGAATGAGTATGAAGGTGATGGTGTGTTTTTAAATGTTGTGTGTGTGCCTGTCTAGAGAATGCAATGAGTGGATGTAAGAAAAGGTGTGAGTGAGTGACTGGTGGGAGAATGAGTATGAAGGTGATGGTGTGTTTTTGAATGTTGTGGGTGGATGTGTGCCTGTGTAGAGAATGCAATGAGTGGATGTAAGAGAAGGTTTGAGTGAGTGACTGGTGGGTGAATTAGTATGAAGGTGATGGTTTGTTTTTGAATGTTGTGGGTGGATGTATGCCTGTGTAGAGAATGCAATGAGTGGATGTAAGAGAAGGTTTGAGTGAGTGACTGGTGGGTGAATTAGTATGAAGGTGATGGTGTGTTTTTGAATGTTGTGGCTGGATGTGTGCCCGTTTAGAGAATACAATGAGTGGATGTAAGAGAAGGTGTGCGTGACTGGTGGGTGAATGAGTGTGAATGTGAAGGTGTGTTTTTGAATGCTGTGGGTGGGTGTGTGCCTGTGTAGAGAATGCAATGAGTGGATGTAAGAGAAGGTGTGCGTGACTGGTGGGTGAATGAGTATAAGGTGATTTTGTGATTTTGAATGTTGTGGGTGGATGTGTGCCTGTATGGCGAATGTAATGAGTGGATGTAAGAGAAGGTGCAAGTGACTTGTGGGTGAATGTGTATGACAGTGATGGTGTGTTTTTGAATGTTGTAGGTGGCTGCGTGCCTGTGCAGAGAATGTAATGAGTAGATTTAAGAGAAGGTGTGAGTGAGTGACTAGTGGGTGAATGAGTATGAAGGTGATGGTGTGCTTTTGAATGTTGAGGTTGGCTGTGTTCCTGTGTAGAGAATGAATTAAGTTGATGTAAGAGAAGGTGTGAGTGAGTGACTGGTGGGTGAATGAGAATGAATGTGATGGTGTATTTTTAAATATTCTGGGTTGGTGGGTGTGTGCCTGAATGCAATGGGCGGAGATATGAAAAGGATTATGCATGAGTGACTGCTGGGTGAATACGTATGAATGTGATGGTGTGTTTAGAATGTTATGGGTGTGTGCCTGAGTGGTGAATGCAGTGTGAATGAATGTTTGAGGGATGTATGGGTGAGTGTGACCAGTGGGTGAAAGGGGATGCATTTGTGCGTGTGTGTGTGTAAGGCCCTGGGAGACTGGGGATCACTAGAGCATTTTTGACACATCCTTAATTGACTTTGCATGTTTTACTGGTATTTTTTTGGCAAAGTCAAGTTCATGAGTGTCATTACCTGGTGAGACTGGCATTTTGGTGCAGTCAGTCTAGCAATTGCTTACTGTGGCATGGCATTTATTACTCGGCATCTTTAAAAAAGCAAAACATGATAAGTAGTGTTACCTCACTAGACTGATGTTTTGATGTAGCGGCCTCTATATTTATTACTGTAACATGACTTTTTATTAACTGAGCATCTATGAGAAATCAAGCATGATAAGTGTTTCAATGGGTCTACACGGGCTTGCATTGGAACAAGTTTGGACGGGTTTCCTATTATGACATGTCACTTGTAATGGTCAAACTAATGGGAGTATTTTCTTAGGAGTACTGGCATGTATTGGCAGAGCCAGTTTTGCGCCCAGTGCCAGTGGTGATACTATAAAAGAACATCTTAAAGTGAACATGAGTATGGCCGTATTTGGGAATACTAGCATATGGTGGTGGAGTCAGCATGGAAATGTATGGGCACAGCCAGCATGAAAATGTTTTTTATACTGACATATATTTCAGGGAACAGCATGACAATGCATTGGGAAATGCCCTGTGCACTTTTAGTGACTTGCATCTATTGTACTTTTTTCATGATTTTCCCAACATTCTAGAAAACCGATTGTTGGCCTTTTACCCAAATGGTCGGCCTTTTACCCACATTTTCACAGAAAGTGTGCTGTGTAATGCACCATTGTAACCCATTATTCAAAATATTTTCTCAGGGAGGAGGTAGAATCCTCCCTAACCTTCAACCCCATTGTTTTTAGTTCAGGCTCCCTCACTACGCTCTGTCGCATATATTTGTGGCAAATATTTACACCTTCCAAAAAACCAACTCACCAGCCACCACTGGTGCCTGGGATATTTGTGGACCAGGCACCACCCCCTTCTTTCTACTCTATGTGCAATTGTAAAGCTTTGATTAAAACACATGTTTAGTTCTTTCAATTTCAGTTTTGCATGCCCCTGCAGCGGTATAATCATGAAGGACATTGCACACACATGGTGGTCTGATCCTGGCCCGGTTTGTGGCGTGCCCTGTTCTTCTTAAGAAGCTTGGGGGGGCCCACATTTTGTGCTATGCCATTGTCTGAGAAAGTGGGAGTGTGCAGTGTGCGCTTTGAAGTCTGCCAGTGAGTCCCCTGGTGAGAAGCAACTAGTGGGTTTTTTCAATTTAAAACGTGGTGCCACAGATTTATGTGTGCAGCAATGATATTACATTTAATCGGGTGGGCTTTCTAAGTCTTCTGGCACCCAGTATTATGCTTAGATAATGAAAAACTACGGGGAGTCATGTGTATATTATGATATGATTGTTTATTTATATAGCACCTATACACAATGTGTTTCAAAGCGCTTCAAGGCAAGGGAGGGAACAAGGGAAAATACAACCACATTCTTACAGGCCATGAACAGTAAGGATGTGAAATTAACTATTGTACTCGGCCTGACGACATTTCAGATAGTGCAAGAGCTAAAACATAGATAAGGAAGGGAGGGGAGAGTGGGAAGGAAATGGAAACAGACAGGCGATTACTGTACTAGGCCTGACAACATTTCTGGTAGAGCCAGAGAAAAACAAAAGGTGAGGGAGAGGGGTGCCAAAAGGGAGGGGAGGAACAAAACAAGCGACTATCATACTAGGCCTGACGACATTTCAGAAAAGGAAAAAAACAGTAATGGGAGGATGGAGGAAACAGACTATCTATTGATAGAACCTTTCCCTGGCATTATACTCCAGGAAAGATAACATTATCAGGTGCACTTCCCTGTGTGTACGCAGACCAGTCTAATAGGTTTCTTCTATTGTAGTCTTAGCGGACTCGTATATACATTTATAACCAGGGAACTTTGTTGATAGTAAATCCTGGTCAATGATTTAATTTTCAGGCCTTGCTCATACAGCAATTTGCTCCTGGGTAAAAAGCAGCTTTTTTGGATTGTTTGACACATCAATGCCACAGATAATGAGTACTTCTGTGTCCATTGATCTATAGATTTTTAATACACTAGCTGTAGCCTGCATTAGAGATTTTGGTTACCCTGTAACAAGTGCTGCATTATGTATGTTTTACATATGGACCCCACATCGAATATGGAAAATTACATTTCCCAAATGTGTGATTGTGGACAAAGCATGCTTCCCTCTGTGCATCAGTTCTTATATCGGGTTGAAATTAGAATGCCTGGTAACACAGGTGCTAGACGCATCTGAAAAAATCTGAAGGTTGTTTGCCATCACTTCCTGTGATGTCACTTTGGGGAGGGGTCAAATAACATCAGTTCCTGTGATGTCATCAGGGGCTCAAGGGTCGTTTGATGTCACTTCCACTACTCCTGCACTTCCTGGTCCCTGCAAAACTTGTTCCACTTGTGTCCATCATGGGGGTGGGTGGGCTCTGAAAAGCCACTTGTCCCATACCCAACAATTAACCTCCCCTTTGGGCCCAGCTGCCCTGCTCTACATAATTTGATCCCCTCTGACCCTTAAACTCCCCTCTGAACTACTTGTCATGGCAATAGCCAGACAAACACTTGCTCTGACTGGCCCTGGAGGACTCCGCGGGAATGGGGACACTGAAGCACCGGCACTGTTGCTAACAGTGCCAACGCTTCAGGGAAAAGGATGCCGGTAGGGGCCTGAACTCCCGGCACGTCATGCCTGCCGGGAGTTCCGTGCCCCTACCGGAAGACTCTTACTTTGGTGGTCTGGAAAGGTCCATTTCTACTGGCACCCTTATTTCCAGGCCGCCAAACACATAATGAAGCCCATTATATAGATCCAGCTAACTCCTTGTATATAACTGAGCACAAAGGCAGGTGGTCATTACCATGCCTATCAAGGAAAGAGAAATATTTCAGGTTTTGCTAAACAAAGGCTTGCATTAAGGAGCATAATGAAAGTGTTTTTCAATGGGATAGAGCCATTGTAAAATGCTTTTGTAAATCAGGCCCAATATATATTAGATTGCGGTGCTCTGGAAGAAAAATAGAAAGAGTCACGGGTGGAATATATATAGTGGAAGGTGAAAAACAGAGAAAAGAAGAAGAAGAGGTAAGAAAGGAATCTCAGTTTTTGAGGAACTTAAGTGAAGATTGTGTCATCACATCAAGAAATTGACTTAAATAAGGTCTGCAGAAATAGAATCATAAAGCAATTGTGTAAACGAGGAGAAAGGAATTAAGAACAAAGTTGTGAGAATAGAAATGCGAGGAGGAGTTAAAAGCTGAACAGGAAGTTGTATAGATAAAAAACATAAGAAGGTATAATGCAGACCCTTTTGGTACACAGCATTCAATTGGATATGAAAGATAGCATTCAGCAGCCCAAGATGCCACATAGGAGCTACTAGAACAATAATATTAGGGCCATGACATTACTATATGCACGTCCTTAGACTAAGATCATAGAACTAGACTATTAGACACGTTGCAAAGAGTTCTACAGTCGCAGTAAATAAGGCATTCTAGTGATGGGTTTGATATTCATTCAATGATTCTACTCAACCCGTAAATCAAAGGGATGGACTTTCATTGTAGGTTTCTCACATATCCAAGCAGGATTCAGAAATGTTTATCCCACTATAGGCCACTGTCTACTGCAGGCTATGATAGAATGTGTATGTGGGAGAGGAGGACACACATATGCTGTCTTCATGGCTTAGACATAGGAATTAATGATGGGTTACAAAATCAAAAAGTGAACTAAACTGTATCAGAGTGGTAGAGGTAATCCATGAGATCTGATCAGTTTGCTAAATGAAGAAACTCTTATTGACATTCACTGGGGAGGTAAACAGTCAATAAAGCACTCATCCCAGATAGGGTTCCAGGTAAGGTGGTCTTTGCATCCCCGGGCGCAGCCTTTGTATTCCTTTGTATACCGATAATACCACACTTTCCATCTTGTCAACAAAGGGCCCTTAAAAGAAATTAAAGGTCAATTTTACTGGTCATGGTCTGGTTCTGTTTGTCAGACTATCAATATCTCCATCCACATTGAAAAGGAAGGGTTTCATGGAAAATGTGGTAGAATGAAGCATCCATTAAGTCATGCCACTAGCGATCAATCGAGAGGGGGAATCAGTATGATGACCAATAGTGCCAGCCTGAACACTTACTGTCAAATCCAAAAGAGAATGAAGGAAGAGTCTTTCCACGCCTCATCTCTGATGGTAACCTTTCAGAAGATGGAAGAGTTACCAGAAGCCAAACCGAGCTTTCCAAGAGCAGGGAGCTGAGTGAGATGGGGGCCTAAGAAGGGTAGGGAAATTAGAAGTGCTCCAAGAGCATGTCCATCAGTGCTAGGCAGAGAAACCTATAAAATGAAATCCAAAGTAAGCCTTTCTGGATTCAGGATTGGTCAGGCATATCAAAGAGAGTCAAGACTGCACGAAGTCTGCAGACTTATTTTTCTCATTAGCCAACAATGTGCATTTTGTAGGAATGAAATGTGAGTTCAGTAACCACCCAATTAGGTTGTCAGGCACAAATCATCAATGGAATTCAGAAACAGAAACAACATGCTGGATATAACAAAGCAATCCAAGCGAAAGGATCCAGGCCATCATACATGTTGCATGCATCATTTTCTCCAAGCTGGAGTCAATCAGATTGCTTCATTCCTTGCGCCCCTCTGATTACTAGTATTATTATTGTTGTTATGGTATGTATTGAGCGCACACCTAGCCTCGAGAAGCAACAGAGCGCTTTACAGAGGTATACACCGATACCGCTACATAACGGTTACTGATAGGTTACCATTGTCAATGGCCTGTTACAAATAAGCACAGACATACACACAGGCACACACCAGTACTATCCACCTAACAACTGTTAAAGATAATGTTACAGAACTAGTCATTGCTGCCAAGCAGTTGTACATTTCTGCAATGCAATGTACCGTTTATCGTGCAACGTTCATAATCCGATCTAAAGAATTCTCTGCCAAAATTGCTTCAAGGCTATAAAATGGCAGTTGGGTGCTTCATGAACATCACATAACTTGAACTATTTGAAATAGTGGGTGTAGATAGCAGAAAAGACTTGGGCATTTGACTACACCAGAAAGTCTTGGAGTCACCAATAAGAATACAACTAGCAACAGATTGAATTAGAGAGCAACAGATTGAATTCAAGAAAAGCCTGCTATTTTTTTTTAAAGCCAAAAAACGAATAACGCTTACACTCACATATTAAAATAAAGCATCATTTCAGCAGAGCCACATCGCCGGGGCAGAACAGGTGCTGCAAATATTCGATTCAATTATTGGAAGACTCGGATAACAAACGTGGACCCAATGCAAGTGACATTGTTCATTGGTGTAATTTCGCTACTGAGACTATACTGGAATACATTCTTGAAATAATTTTAATTTGTAAGCAAGTACTACAGGATCAGGTTTACATTGTGCAAAGAAGCTCCAGGTAACACCCCAAAAGAAACTGTAGACGTCTGAGGGAAGGAACATCACCTTAACGTCAAAAAAATGGATGTGAAATCCCAGGGACCTGGCTGGAGAGTCCTTGCCAGAGGTTGATGGCCATCTTCACATCATTCTTTGGACGGAAGACTGGTGCGTTGAGTGAGCAAGAAGGGCTCTGGGCGCTGGGTAACAGGAAGGTCACAAAAAACGAGTAATTTGTTTACTAGCGTGGATAAGAGAGGACAAGGTTAGATGGTTCACTGACAGCCACTCCCATTAAAGATCTAAAGGCCTTTTCCCCACACCAGAACACCTGGCCTTCGCCCAGACAAAGAATACCCGCATGGAGATAAGATTATCACTTTGCAAAGCATTTGCCTGTTGTGATACCTCCCCTTTTTCCACTGGCCAACCGAAAGTAGATGCCTACGTCCATATATGTGTTGCTATAGTATGTTGACAGGAGTGTGTATGAACCATTTTCCTTGATCCGTATTGACATACACATTTGTAGGTATCGGCTCCCAGAAGCCCAATGAGGAGATGAGTGAGTAGCAGAGGTGTCCTTTAGTAGAAACAGCAGGAGGTGGATTGGGGGCCCAAACCAACTAAATCAGTTTCCTAGAGTAGATCTGATATGTGGAAGGAAATGCAGCCGGATCGACTGATTGGATTCTGCGCCAACCTCAGAAGAGTGGCGGATGCAGATCATGGAAACTCTGACAATTGCAGAGATAAGCAGTATGAAGATGACTTAAAACATGGACAATATACCACATAGTGTGAGTTTGAAACTTTGAGACCAGAGATTCAGATGTTGACGAAACCGTAGTGACTCCAAATCCACAAACAGAAAATTGGAACTAAATTGAAGGACAGAACCTCATAGAAGACTTGTGATATCCTATTTGGGATTTGTCAGTTTCCTAAATTAAATTGCAACAATGGAGAGAGACCTGGTTATGTGTACTAAGAAAAATATACTACAGGTGCAAGAGAAAGAGCATTTTAGGAATAAAATGATAGAGAATAGTTGTCAGTGGTTTCAGAATTAAACAGCATAACAACAAAAATGTTATAAAAAGCAGGTATGGCAATAATATAGATGCAAGAGATCTCATTACTCGAGCAAAATTGAAACACATACTTAAATATACTTGGATAAACAATTGTGACAGAGCCAGCGTTGTAGCCCTGTCAAGGGGTGGGAGGGAGCCCGACCCTCAACACCTTACCTACGTGCATGGGTGCGGGCAGGCCCACTCCCAGCCCCTCTTTACTGTGAAAACGTCTGACTAAACCATCAGGGATATTTTTTATATAAAGGCCTCCAGGCAGGCCTTGGAAACCCACAGGCTACCAGGAAAAACAATTATTAAAAAGTCCTTGGAGTATGCTGAGCCTTTCATGCTAGAAATGCTGTTAGACACAGGGAGAAAGGGGCAGGGCTTACAAGTTGGGTTTGAAGCCTCCTCAGCACTTCCCTAGACACAATCCCTCAGCCAGGTAAGCTATTGGATAGGGCAAATATTCAATCTAGGACGTTCGAGAGACTAGAGGAGGCGAGAGCATAGTTCAGAAGATATTGAACAGAGGGGATCTATTTTTGAGTGTGGGGAGAGTGTAAGTAGCGGCACAGTAGGAGTAGCGGGGCAATAGTGGTGGCATAGGTGGCAGTACTTGTGGGAGTAGTAGAGTGGTGTTCGGAGTAGGAGGTGGTAGTTGGTGGTAGAAGTGTACAGTAAGAAGTCTTAGTGAGTGGTAGTGGAGTAGGTAGTAGGGAGCTTTAGTGAGTAGAGAAAGCACAGCAAAGAGTTGAAATAGTAGGAGCAGCAGAATAGTAAATGTGACAATGAGTGGGAGAAAAGAAATAGCTATCAGCTTAGAGTGACACAGAGATTACAAGAAGAAGAATAGCCAGAGGCAAGGAAGTTTAGAGAGCCGAAAGAGGGAAGAGAAGATAACAGAGGTAGAGGGGTAGTTGGAGGTATGAGCGATAATATGAACAGGAGTAAGACAGAAATTAAGATCAAAGGGTGGAGTTGGAAAGGTGCAGTGTGAGATTAGAGGGACAGTGACATGGTGGGAAGAGAATAACTGAAGAGACGAGTATAGTGAAGGACCTAGTACGAGCGGGTGTGAGAGAAGTGAGAGTGACATCAGGCAGAAGAAGGCACCACCCCTACCTCACAAAGACTATAACGCGGGCTAGGATAGGGAGAGCCTAGAAAAACTTGAGCGAGTGAGACAGCGATCGATTTATTGAAAACCCACTATTAGCCTAAGTCAGAAACAAACAGACATGTGTTACCATTGACTAGTACCAACATCCCGATAAGGACACCTGGTTTAGGGAGGTGGGCAGAACCGGGGGAAGTTGAAATAGACAGGAACGGCCCTAGCACCAATTCCCCATGGACCCGCTTAGCCCTGAGAACTACCTACAACTCCCTAGCCTAAATTGATTGTAAAGATCCAATAAACACCCTTGAACTTGACATACAAGTCAGCATGGGTATTTGAGCGGGCCACTCCACCACACTATATTTTGGTAGTCAGTCAAAGAGCAGTTTACAAGGAAATGAAAATGATTGCATTATTATTGTAAAGAAAGAGTGTAAACCTGTTGTATAAAGAGAGCAAAAGAGATAGATAGAGAGGTGGTTGGATTATGGCCTGTTAAAGAAGGCAGCAGTGGAATATCTTTTAACAAGAATGCATGGCTTAACAAGAAGTTATCCTTTGCCTAGAAACTGATGAAGCAATACACAAAATGGTGGATGAAAACAAAAGACATGTTCTAGGAATTTGTTTCTAGTGCTACGTTTTAGTGGCTTTCTTAGTGTTTCTTTTTGTCCTCAGAAATGTATAAATGACCACCAATCATATCACAATACATGGAACCTTACAGTAAGAAATAAGCGTTCTTGCCACTACAACAATCAGCAAGAAAATGAACTAATAAAGAAGGAAAAAAGTCCTGATGAACACCTCCCTCCTTTATACCAACTACCCCGTCTGGGCTCTTTTATGTCCAGTGAATAATTGGTTAACCTTCATGAAATAAAGGGTTATGTGGTTTCTCAGCTGGTCAACAATCACTCAACATTATCCAACGTGGCTCGTAAATTACACAAAATGCACGTAAACGTATAAAATGTTATGATCTCGATACACTATCCAGGATCATGGGCCTAATTAACAAACCATAACACCAGAGAAAACCCTGGGAAGCCTCGAGCATCACTGAGATGCTCTTGAGCAGTTTGTGAATCACATCTTCACCAGAGCATCTAAAAATGCTGTAAGCATCTCCAGATTTGCTCCAGTTTTATGCATTTTCAGTCGGTCAAGAGATGTTCAAGAACAACTCCGATTTGCTCCAGTGAAGATCTTTGTAAATCAAGCCCCATGTGCACTCTGGGTCGCCATTTGCTTCGTTTTTCCCTGCACTCAATGTGCATTACCATTCCCTGCCAGAGGTCAATGTTCCATATTTAACATTTGCTGTGGTTTTCAGAGGAGTTCACGGGTGCATCACAAAAGCACTTTGTAACAGTACAAAGGCAACGTTCAAGAGCTGAGAGATTAGGGCGAGGCATGGTGTCCTTGGATATCTGGCGGCATTTGCATCGCAATAGGCTGGCACAACTGTACTCATGCTAGATCCTGAGAGCTCGGTTGATCTAATGGATCTAGTCTGGTAGGTCTAATCACCCTGAGGACCTAAATTTAAATTGAAGTCTTATGGCATATTCAAGAGCTTACTTCCTGGCAAGTGGAAAGCATTTCAGGATCATGTATAGGATTGGACAGAGGAGTTAAAGACAAATATGTGCTCACTGAAGTGGGGGAAATACATATCCAAGACATATTGATTGGACAGATTTTCCTTACACAACATGGGGCTACAGCTGCACTTGTTACCCATTTCTCTCTTGAGTAACCCCCTCCCAGTCCACTAAGAGCAGATATGGTGTTCTATATATGACAGTCACTGGGGCATATTTTTGAAATCTGTGGCTGAGATATAGCTGAAGGGGCAAGTAGGGTGGTTCATAATGGATTGATTTGTGTTAGTTTGTATTGAATTGTTTTGATCTATTTGATGTTTCATGATCTGTACGATTTAATGACTTATTAATTAATTGATTACATGCGTTTTTAAAAAACATGTTGTTTTGATTGTTTAGGGTGATGCATGGCTTGAGTTTGATATATTCAAATGATAAAACAGTTGATTCGAGCATAGTTGTAGCTTAGTGTAAGGGCGACTTTACATTGTCACAAGGTTTGTGTTCATATGAACCAATGTATGTACCCAATCCTGCACCCCCTCAATGTATTACATGAAGTTGCTGCCGTGCTTAGCATAATGTTTGACGACAACATTTTTTGCACTTTTGTCAATAACAGTGTGAGCCCCCCTTTAGTGACAAGGCGATAAGGACCAATAATCAGTTCTATGGGATGGTGCCTACTCAGGAGGGTCCTCTATGACGTTTTACCTCTCAGGGCCGTACCATTTGCAGATCAGTCTTGTCCCGTAGGACTAGCACCCACAGCCTATTCACCCCCCGTCCTTCATGCCATCTCATCACATGCCCCCATACACATTAAAATAAATATTTCCAGCACTTCTACACAGTAACTATAGGGTTGCAAAATTATCCGACACTAGAGCACTTTTGCTTCCATTGTTGTTACAGGCTTTGCTATGCTTATTTATTCACCAGTATCTGAGGCGCAATTAGTAAATTCATACAGCTATGAACAACAAGGTTGCAGGTTTGAGGCTGCCCTGTGGTGTCGTAGATCTGGTAATGGGAAGCTGGGTAACTGTTCAACTGTATTGGGCGTGGCTAACCGCCATGTAAGTAAGACGGCTTTCAGTGAGCTCTGTAAAATGCGACCAGAATCCTGCTGATTCCACATATTTCCCTGGTGCCTAAGCAGCTGAGAGTCCCTACAGAGGCACCTGAACATGCCAGGCAGCGCCATCCAACCCTTCCCTGTGGTGGGGCACCGAGGAAGCGGGAGATAGCCCGCGGCGGAAAAAAATGGCGCTGACCGTTGGTACGGCCGACACAGTATAGAAGGCAGAGCCCGGACCACGGGCTAGGATTGCAACATCCAGACGACACCGAGAGCACTGTAGCGGCTCGCAGGTGGACCCTGCACACGGGAGGGAGGTGCGGTGCTTGAACAGAGCAACCACTGAGGAGGAGCCCGCAGATGCAGGACGACGAGGGGATTTCTCTCCCGATCCCCTACACGAAGACTGTCCCTGGGGAATCGGGCAGAGAGTGCTGGCGGGCCCTGCAAGCCCTGCCTGCGCTGCAAGCAGCAACGCCAGACAGCAGCGACCCATCACCCGCGTGCTGAAACATCCCAACAGGATCAGGTAGGACCACGCAGGAGAGCCGGGGACGGGACCGTCCTGAAGCACGAAGCAGCATAAGATGAGGAGACGGTGGGTGGAGGGGACCGCACGTGGCAGTACGCGTCTGCCGGACCTCCGAGGAGCACACCCCCCCCAAGATAAAGCATAGCCAGGCCCGGACGTGGCCCTGACCCAAGCACCACAGACCCCAGCGGCTAGTTGTGCCCCACCGCCGCTGGCTGAGGGGACCTGACTGAGGCAGCTGCAACAGAAACCCCACCAGACTAGCAGG
The DNA here is from genome assembly GCF_040938575.1 of Ambystoma mexicanum. Taxonomy (NCBI): domain Eukaryota; kingdom Metazoa; phylum Chordata; class Amphibia; order Caudata; family Ambystomatidae; genus Ambystoma; species Ambystoma mexicanum. The sequence continues at coordinate 64,274,821 of NC_090928.1, forward strand.
GGAGCAGGCCTCCAGGTGACATAAACCCAAGTTCTTGCCGAACAGTCATCATTGGGCACCCCTCCCACGTATTTCCCACCTCCTTCCACACCCTGGGGCGGCCCCCAAACAAACAGTAGAACAAGCCCTGGGGCCTGCCCCACCGCATCCTGGGGGCTGCCTCGGGTCCGCACAACAACTCAGTTGCCACCAACAAAAGGGGAAGACACAGACAGTGGGTGCGATCCCAGACAGCCCTGTCTGGCCCGACCAGTCTTGCCGCTGCATTAACAGTCTTGAAAACCGGCAAGCCCCCAGACTGCAGGGTAATGTCTGCGAAGGGCCAGAGAGGCAAACAAAAGCAGACCACAATGGACACCTATACGGCCGGAGGAGCGGCAAGATCAGATGCCAGCCCCACTGGCCCAATGACAACAAGAACTGAACCCCATGAAACACCAGCAGAACCAGCTAATTTGCATCTGCTAGAAGCCATCAAGACCCTCCAAATGACTATGGAAAGCAAAATTGACGCAGTCGCAATCGATCTGAACTTATTAAGGCAAGATGTCCGCTCCATAGCAGACAGAATGGAGGCACTCGAGACCCAGGTCCGTGAAAACACTGAGACCAAAACCCTGCTCCTGAAGGACGTCGACGCGCTGGCAAAAAAAGTAAAAAACCTCAAAGACAGGGCCGATGAGGCCCAAGGGGCGGGCTCAACGGAATAACATCAGAATGATCAGCCTTCCTGAGGGTATCGAGGGGAACAACCCCACAAACCACATAGAAAACCTCTTACTGCAAGAGGTCGGGCTGGAAAACTATCACAAGGCTTCACCATTGAAAGAGCGCACTGCTCGCTCACCAAAAGACCGCCACCAGGGACACCACCCAGGCCAGTAATTGCAAAGGGGCTCAACTATAGGGACAGAGAAACAATCTTAGCCTTCTCAAGGTCAGGTGGCTGTATACAAAGAGATGCAGCGGAGATAGCCATATACCCTGACTACACGTTTCAGGTCCAGATGAGAAGAGCCCAATTTATCCACATAAAAGCAAGACTGAAGAAAGCGGGCCTACGCTACATGCTCCTATATCCAACCAGGCTGAAGGTGCTACACGACAACAAGGCACACCTGTTTGAAACCCCTGGTGAAGCCACGGAATGGATGGACGGTAGGCAGCTCCCAGACCTCGAAACAAGAGACTGCAAGCCGAGGTAGCCTATAACTCGAGAGCCTATCCAATATCAAAACGCACACGCACACCAAGGAAGGAACATGGAAAGAAACTCAACTCACATTCTGGAACAGCAAATTTGATCCAAACAAGAGCTACACTGAATGGAGACCGCTCCCTACACGACAGCGGCCAAAGTAACGTCTTCTGCCCCCAGAGAAATTAGGGTATATCTAACCCGCCCGCAGGGCACCAAGAGACCACTAAGAAGTCGAATGGAGTGGAAACGGGGTAGTCAGAACGGGGGAAACCCCGCTGGACTTGTTAAGTTATGGGGAAGTTCAAAGTTTGAGGGGGGAGGGAACCAGGGAGTTGGTATTCAAGTTGGGGAACCATATATAAGTAATCCAAGACCACCCACAACGCGGGAAGCCACCGGAGACAACAAGGAATGCACCACGAGCACCACCCACATAAGTTCGGTCACGACAAACCCATGGCTGACAAAATAAGAATCCTGACATGTAATGTCAGAGGTAAGAACAGCTATGTGAAACAGCGCCGGATCCAAGCTCTCATAAAGCGTATCAAGGTAGGGATAGCCCTCCTACAGGAAACTCACCTGACTGCGAAAAAGCTTGCAGCACTTGCCAAAATTTGGAGGGGGACACTGATAGGATCCACATATTCCACGTACGCACTTGGAGTCCTGATCTGGATAGCCCCTTCCATCCCCATACAAGTGATACAATCAAAAACAGATGATGAAGGCAGAATGGCCCTATTACATGGCAACATTGAGGGAAAAGAACTCTGTCTGGTGAGCACCTACAACCACGACGCCACAGTCTTCTTCCGCTCCCTATATAAACGACTGAGCCCATTCAGGGACTGCACCATGATATGGGAGGGGGACCACAACTGCACCCTAAATCCCCTCATGGAAAGATCGGATATTAGGCATGCCGGCCCGGCCCCACCGGCCAAAATACTGAACGCATTAACACAACAGTATGCGCTTAGAGATCTGTGGAGGGAGCATCACCCAGAGAGGCGGGAGTACTCCTACTACTCAGCCCCACATGCGGTCCACACTAGAATAGACTACATCTTTGTAACCGAGGAACACCTAGCCACGTTCAGCGATACAAAATACCTTGCCAGAGTCCTGTCGGACCACTCCCCATTGATGACCACATGGACAGTGTCCACACCCAGGCCCCCGGCCCCCACCTGGAGGCTCAGGTCAGAAGCCCTGCTGGACGGGGCCTTCCGCAAACAGATTAAAAAAACCATGCTAGACTATTGGCAACTAAATATGAACAGCGTGCAACACATTAGCACAGTATGGGAGGTGTATAAAGTGGTCATGAGGGGCGAGATGATTGCAGCTATAGGAGAAACCCAGAGGTCCATACTCACCACACTAACACGCGACGAAGATGAGCTAAAAACACTAGAAGCCAAGGGCCCCGTAGACCCTACCCATGTTCAAAGAATGATAGAGCTCAAACAAGCTTGCCTGGGGCACTGGGATAAACTTGGGAAACTCAGCTACTCAAAATATATAGAACGAAGTCATGCCCTCGGGAACAAGCCTGGGAAGCTCCTAGCCTGGCTTTACAAGAGGGAAACCCATAGAACACCAATTTGTCAAGTCTGCAACCCAGTTTGCACACCAGCACACACGCAGACCGAAATAAACCTAGCGTTCACCGGGTTTTACTAAGCTCTATACAACGAACCCCCTTCATCCACAGACATTGAAATAGAGGATGTCTTAGACATCATCAGGCTACCCAAACTATATACGCAACTAGCAGAGGCTTTAGACGAGCCCATCACCCCTGAGGAGGTTATGGCTACCATCAGATCCTTCCCATCTGGCAAGGCCCCAGGAATAGACGGGCTCCCAGGAGAGTTCTTTAAAACGTATGAGGAAATGCTGGCCCCACTCTTAGCCCAAGTGTTCAATGAGGCATACCAAAGAGGCTCCCTCCCAGACACCATGAGGGAAGCCGTAATCATTCCCATACTGAAACCAGGAAAGGACAGCGGAGAGTGCGCCTCTTATAGGCCCCTATCCATGCTCAACACAGATACCAAAATCCTGACTGCGCTATTAGCGAGAAGGCTGCGTAGAGTGATCCCGCAGCTAATCCACCAAGACCAAACTGGGTATGTACCCGGGCGAACCATCACTGAAAACCTGCGCAAACTACATATCATATACAACACTAATAGCAAGCCCGGAAAATGTGCAGTGGCATCCCTAGACGCCACTAAGGCATTCGATTCAGTCTGATGGAAGTGGCTGCATGCCACCATGGCCAAGTTGGGGGTGGGACCGGCCTTCCTAAAATGGACTAAACTCATAAATATTGATCCCACGCCAGGGTGCGCACTAACAATACTTACTCGGATAAATGGCGCCTTTACAGGGGCACGCGACAGGGGTGTCCGCTCTCTCCTATGCTATACATTATTGCAATAGAATCGTAGCAGCATATCTAAGGCAGGAATACAGAGACGGGGCCATCGTGATAGACGGAGTGACCCACCTTGTCTCTGTGTATGCAGACGACACACTCCTCTTCCTAAACAACCCTGAACACATATTGCCATACATACTGGAGGCATTGGAAGGGTTTAGCAGATACACGGGGGTGTAAATTAACCACGACAAGTCTTGCCTCTTCCCCCTCACATCGTTAAGTGATGTCAGTGAAGAAAGGCTCCCAGCACATGGCCATCAAATGGAAGACCCCCTCCTTTAAGTACTTAGGGATAACCATACATAGAGACCCCAAAACCGAGCACGCCCTCAACACAGTGAGAGTTAAAGACAACTTTGAAAAGTTAATGGACTTCTGGGGCAGACTCCCGCTCTTAGTCGCAGGGAGAGCTGGGCTTCTTAAGATGGTGGCGTTACCCCGCCTCCTACACTTCTTCACCAACGTCCCATAAAACATCCCCCAGCAGTTCTCCAAAGACTTAAATAAACTATGCAGGAGATGCCTGTGGCAAGGTGGGCGACACAGGGTGGCACTAGAGGTGCTGCAGAGACCCTATGATAGAGGAGGCCTGAAAATCCCTAACTTCGAATTATATTACTTAGCGGGCCAACTGAAGCACGTAATCCAATGGATGGCGGACAACCGCCTCCTACAGCCAGCCATCCCCCATATGCTGCTCAGAGACCTATTCTGGACCCCAGACGGAGTGCATCAACACAAACCTTACCTAATGAGGCTTGGAATCCAGATGTGGAAAAGAGCCTGCTAAGTCACGGGGACGACCGATCCATATTCACCTCAAATCCCGATTGCCGCAATTATGACCAACAGACCAGGGGGCTTGAAAGAAATAAGGAACACGTGGGAATCCTACGGGGTCACCACCCTGGGGGACCTTGTAGACGACCAGAACATTCTAACATTCACAGAGCTACATGAGACCACAGGATTACCAGTAGGGCAGTTCCTACTCCATGGAGCGGTGACTAAGAAGCTCGCAATTAGATGGTCCAAGGCTGAGAGCCTTGAAACTGGACAGGATAGCATAGAAAACATATTAAACATTGCTGAGGGCAGACACAAAACCTCGAGACTCTACGGAGCATTGTTAGACAGCGCAATCAAGCAAGAGCTTAAGTGCAAAGCAAAATGGGAACGAGAGCTGGGCCTGCAACTTGAGGACAAAGAATGGGGATCGATAATCCACTATCATAAAAAAGTGTCTAGGAACGCCCGACTGCAGCTCATACAATTTTATATCACCAACAGAGCGTACCTCACACCCGAAGTCATCACCAAATTCAAAGGAGCAAGAACAATAGAGTGCCCCAAATGCAATGAACCCCGCGCGGGGATGACCCACAGGTTTGGGAATGCCAGACCATACAATCCTTCTGGTCCCAAATTGCTGCGAAGGTCGCCAATGCGGACATCACTTTGGACGTACAGTCACCTAGAGCGTGCATTCTGGGCAGATACAGAAAAAAGCAACAACAAAAAAACCCTTACATAGGCTCAAAGACCTGATGTACGTCTTAGCAAAGAGACGCATCGCTATGGGGTGGAAATCCCCCAAAGCCCCCAGCGTAACATCGTGGTGGGAGGACCTCCACAAGCGGGCAGCAGCAGAAACGGATGCATGGGAAAATGCGCTAAGGGAACAAAGGCTGGAAAACAGTGAGGACTTACAGCAATGGGTGGCGCTCACATTTCACCCAATCGAAACATCATCTGCCTCCAACGGCACCAGCAGCTCAGGAGGGCCTTCCGGAAAGCGAGGGACTGAAAAGGAACAATTGTGGTCTTGGAAAGTTGGTCGGGGAGGGAGGGATAAGGGGGTTACGCAAGATCTTCAAATGGTGCAATAATGATGATAATTGTTGTATTGTTAAAAACCAATAAAAAACATTTAAATAAAAAAAAACGGTTTAATTGTATATTATGTAAAGATGTTAGCTTGAATTGTGGCATGTCTGCTGTGTCCACCCTCCTCTTCCCAAAACCCAGGGGCCGAAGTGAGCGGGAACGGTCGGGAGAGGTGTTTCACTACTTTTATTTTTTACTTTTAACAGCTCCACTACTTCATACAACCATTTTCACCATTCTGGAACAGTTCTTTGTGAAGTTAAAGCACACTTCTCCACTTTGCAATATCAGATAAAGCTAAACTGAAATCTGTTTCAACTCTATTGGCTGTCAACTAGCATGACTGCACCCCTTGAAAAATGTGTTGCTCCCTATCTTCCTACTCTGTCCAATGCTGGAGTCAGAGTTCCACTACTTTTTTGGTACACTTCTACCAGGATATGGTTTTTAAATTTAAAAAAAGCTCTCAGATGCGAATTGGGGGGGAGGGCAGATGGGACGTCTGGTCATGCTATGTCCCGCCCAAAAGGACAGTCCATCAGAGAAAGGCCAGGCAATACTCCTCTGAACAAGAGTACCAATACCAGGCGCTTGTTTCTTCCTTGCTGAGCGTCATCAGTGAGGTGCAGCGCAGGTGCTGCATCTCTTTAGAAATAGAGCGAAAGGGACGCACGCCTTCCTTCCTTTTATTCAGAATGAAGCTTCAAGAATTTCAACATTTGCAAAAAGTGTGGCAGCCCCACTACTGAAAACGAACAGGGCCCAAGACCTGGTTCTAGGACATGGAAGCCATTCAGAAAAACCTGCTTTCGTGTTTAGATCAGTTTGCAGTGACCAGAGGAGAAATATCTATTTGCGCATTCTTGTTTGGGTACGCCACTTCCCTGTTCTTCCTTCCTCACAAACTCCGACCATGTTTGAAGGATATGAAAGTGCTTGTCTCTAATACTTGAAACAAAGGAACCAGCTCGTTTTGCAGTGGTCGGAGCAAATGAAGTGTTGAATGCCTAACATGCAATTCCATGGTCCAGTCCCTTGTATCGCGGGGCTTTGCAGCAGTGTCAGTAAAACCCGACGCCTGCGCTTGTTTGCTTGCTTGGTATGCAATCTGCGTCATTACACTTAGGCTGAGTGACAGAAGCAATTTAGTCGGCGTGCTCAGTGCAGGTAACATACTAACATGTCACACTCCCTCAGGAGACCGACAAAACAATAACAGTGTATCCAGTAAGTGCCCCCCATGTGCACTGACCCCCCATTAGCGCATGGCTCTCTACGCAGAGACGGACGTGTATCCATGACTACTGGCGTGATGGCGAAGATATACCTATCCAGGAAGATTCTGTAGGCAGTGATACAGCAAACGAGGCTTACAGTAATTCTGCTGCTACAAGTACCTCTCCGGCGCTGCAGCTATATGACAGGCATTAAGCCAGGCTGCAGAACCTCAGCAATGGCTGAGGAAGAGGAGGAAGGGTGGGGAGGCTAGAACCCTGCTGCAGAAAGCACTATAGTTTGAAGCTCATAATACATCTGATAAAAGAATGCAATGAAACAACTCTAGTGTACTATGCCATACTAATTAACAGTAGCCATAAAGCCAACTAAACCATTTCAGCTCATTTCACTGATTCAACCCTTTTCAGCGTCACTTTAAATTGGAAATGAATTGGTCACATGAAAATTGCCTTTATAGTATACAGTTATTATGTCAAAGATATAACATATGCGGCCGACCTTCGTTGGGCTCTGGTCACATATGTGGCTTATTCATGTTCACTGGGGCAGTCATGGTATGCTGGTTACGTCTGACTCTACGGCTTCTTTAAGGATAAGGAGTGGATTCCAAAAATAATGTAGCAGCTTGTTTTTTTGCTGAAAATTAAACTGAACGATTTGGTCACGTATCTTGGTCTTTTGGGCACATGTGTCATTCTCACCACTGTATCTCAGACACAATATGAAAGGAGGAGCCTGGTGTGAAAAATGGGTGACAACTATTTTGGTTATTTGTCGCCAGAATCTCACGCAAGCACTTCAGTCGAAAGCAGGGATCCTCCAACTGAATTTGTGGGATCCTGACGAAAAATATAACATGGGTAAGTACATTTCCGTGAGTGTGTGTGAGTGAAGACCGTCAAAAAGGTGTCCGCTCCCTCATGTCTGTTTGCAAACAGGAATAATTCTGTTCAGGCAAAACACACACAAGTGACCTGTTTCACAGAAGCGCTTCATAATGGTCCATACCGATTGGAAAACATTCTGTAAATCAGGGCCAATGGCTGATAAGCCCCCACACATTGTCATGTTCTACATTCATAGCCCAGCGTCTCGCATACTGGTGCATTATACTGAAGTTGAATTAAAGTATTCCTGTTGTTCCTTTATCAGTAGACCACTGTGCCTATTTGTTTACATTTTTTTAAGGCAGATTCATCATAATAGATTATGCCTAATGTGGGGTGAGATAGCCCTGGGATGCGAGACATGAGGTCCAATATAAGGCCCGCCACTTTCAAAGGAAAAGGAAAGGAAAGGTGCTAAAAAGGCAAAATATGGAGGGAGGTGAACTGCCGTTCACAAAGAAAGAGAGACACATGGCAAGGATATTTTGACTAATCCACAGAACCCTCAGTGGGATGTCAGCATCGTGTGCAGCAGTTGCAGAGAAGTAGATCACTTTCTATCATGAACATTAAATAAAATAAGTAATTTTGTTTCTGCCTTTAACTACAAATATGCTCAGCTAAAGGTGTTTGCAAGACTTTCAAAATATGAACTTGATTTCTGTCCATAAAGGAGCCCAACACAGATGAAACCACAGTGCACAGAATCTATAATGGGATGCTGAACTGGGTTTAAACTGCAGTCCATTCATGGGTGAAAGCAACACATTGACATTTTGAGTTTGCCTTTAAGGTGACGCTCTGCAAAGCCAGATGTGTATCAAAGTCCCTAAAAATGTAATTATGATGCCTTCATTTAACTACTTTGTGCAGGGAATAACTTTGCAGTGACATTTGTCATGTTAAACTTGTTTGTCTTTCAAGAGTTCATTTTAAAAGGGAAATCTAAAGTTAAAGGGGAATGTACAGCTGAGCTTTGAAAGGCCCTGGGTTGCTTGCCATTGGTTTTGTTTTTCTCTCTGCTTGTGATTTCTTCAGAAGTGAAACTACATTCCTTTCTGGGTGTCAGGATCCCGTCGATGTTACCTGTTCCATCATTAGTGAAACCAACTAGAAACAACACAAAGAACAAAACTACATTATATCGGCATTCGCCTGCTGTTTCTTTAAGTCCTCCCCATAAGCTTTTCCTCAGGAATAGCAGACATCGGTTGCCATGGCGACTATGGCGGCCATTACGCTCTCCATACGTAGCATAATTATGCTAATGAAGGGACGTGGGTTCCATGGCAACATATTTAAACTTCCGGGTTCTTCGAATCGGCGCTTCGGATTTTGAATGAATCACGGCTCCATGTTATTTTGTCCTGCTTTCTTGAAAACCTGTTTCGATCTTGTACCCTTGTCTTGCCCTTACCTGTTAACCCGGACTGTCCTCTGTGTATTCTTTGTCTATTGAATTCAACTCGGACTGCTTACCCGTGTGCCGAACCTGCTTGCTTTCTGGACTCCTCTTGCCTTCCGATCCAGCCCGGACTGTTTACCCGTGCATCGAACCAGCTTGCTCTCCGGACTTCTCTTGCCTGCTGATTCCACGCAGACTGCTTACCTGTGTATCGAACCAGCTTGCACCCCCGGACTTCTCTTGCCTGCCGATTCCATGTGGACTGCTTACCCGTGCATCGAACCAGCTTGCTCTTCGGACTTCTCTTGCCTGCTGATTCCACGCAGACTGCTTACCTGTGTATCGAACCAGCTTGCACCCCCGGACTTCTCTTGCCTGCCGATTCCATGTGGACTGCTTACCTGTGTACCGAACCAAGCTTTCTTCTGGGAAGATTTTGCCTTCCTGCTTATTTTTCAGAGATTGGATTTTGAACACCACTGAAATCTTTGTTGGAAAGTTTGCTACACCCAGTGTACTGTCCAAGAGCCCTGAACTTGAGACTGCCATCAAATAGCTCTGAGGTCGTTAGGCGTCCTCGTCCCGGCGGGATAGTTGTGGACTAGAGACTGCTATCCTCTGTCCAGGTGTCCTCGTGCTGTCGGGTTAGGGTTAGGGTACACTGGGTGTCGGGTGAGCTTGTCATGCACCGCCAACGTTGGGGAATTTGGTCGCGGTGGAGACTAGGCGGCCATTAGCCACCCCTTCACGTCCCACCACGCACTGTGTTCAGCGGTCTAGTTGTTTCCGCGGCGTCTGCCGCGGTACGCCTATTTCTTCCCGTCACACCCGGAAGTCTGCGCGTTGCAACCCTCTCGAGCCAGGCTCCGGGTGAGACGCTAGTATTCTCCGTTCCCGTTTCTGTCCTTCGATTTGTCTACCTGCCCTTTTATCCAGTTCATCTCCCGCTCCCTCCTTTGTTCCCTGCTACTCTACTGGTCCCCCTTTGGTTCCCCACTCTGTTCGTTTCTCTCTCTCCTCCTGGCCTCCCTTAGTATTTCGTCATACTCCAGTGCTTCGGACTTTCCGCTTTGGCAGCTCTCGATTCATCAGTCCTCCTTACCTAATCATTGGACCTACTTACCACCGCTTCGCTAGGGGTTTTTTTATGCCATCAGGCTTTTTCCCCCATTTAGCTTGCTCCGGCAGAGAGGCCCCCTCTAGACCTTATTGTACCAGGTCAGGGTGGCTTCCTCCCGGGGTAGGCCCTATCCTCCGTCAAAAAAAAACTGCTTGGTGGAAGAAGAGATTGGAACCGCCCCAGGAAACCATCGCCACAGGTGAGGAGGATGTTGGAGGGTTGGAGTTAGAAGAGGAAGAGGGAAATTTGGAGTTTGACTCTGACAGTTTGCAACGCCATAAAGAAACCATGGCTACCCCAGAACAGCTGCAAGAGCTGATTCAAGCCGTACAAGGAATGAACGTCGAACTACAGAAAATGCAGCATTAAGACAAATGATTACGACCCGAGAATCTAGGGAGAATCTAGGGAGACTGATCTCCCCCCCATGTCCTTGTCTTCTGGTAAATATGACGGATCGCCAAAACGTCTCAAGGAATTTCTCGAATCTTGTGCCATTTATTTTGCCTTTCGCCCACATACTTTTGCCAGCCCTCACACCAAGGTGGGGTTCGTTATTTCAAATCTAATAGGAAACGCCCTGGCCTGGGCCTCCCCACTAGTAACCAGCAACAATCCGGTACTCCAGGACTATGGCACTTTTGTCACCTTGTTGAAACAGACCTTCGAACAGGCTGAGATAACTCATATTGCCGCAGAAGAACTGCTAGACGTTCAGCAGGGCAGCAGCGATCTCAGGACCTATATCTCGTCCTTCAAACGCCTAGCGACCGAGGCCGGGTGGCCGGAACACGCGCAATTTACAATATTTCGCCGTGGTCTAAAGGAAGAATTAAAGGACGAACTGGCTCGTCTGGCACTTCCCACCTCTCTTTCAGATTTGATGTCCATAGCACTCCAGATAGAATTTCGCCTCAGTGAGCGGCGGGCTGAAAGACGGAAGCTGCGCACACCAGTCAACTCACCCTCTTCAGGAACTCCTTCTCACCTGTTACCCTCAGCATCAAGCAAGGAAGAACCCATGCAGATAGGAGCCGCAAGAGCCCCATTAACACCTGAAGAACGTAGAAGACGGCGAGACACTGGTCTCTGTATGTATTGCGGGTCAGATGCGCATCTACTACGAAATTGTCCAGCGGTTCCCCCCCGTAAACCGGGAAACGACAGACCTCGGAACTGAAGGGGACAGGTTTCCGAGGTATATCTTCTCGTCCCTATGTAACCTTAGCAGTCACTCCCCAAGGAGACACTATGGACTCTCGTTTGATGGTAGTATCCTTACAGATACAAAAGTCTACCAAAAAGCTAAGTACTCTAGCCCTCATTGATTGTGGTGCCGCTGGAGTTTTTATGGACACCGTTTGGGCAGATCAACAAGGTCTTCCTTTAGTTCAACGCGAGGATGCCCAGAAGGTAGAAGGCGTTGATGGGACCCCGCTTTCCTCTGGTCCCATCACTCACACTACAGAACCACTCACTGTGGTTATCCAACATCATACTGAACGTATGACATTCGATCTTATTCGAGCAGCCCACTTTCCAGTCATACTGGGTATCCCATGGCTGAGAAGGCACAACCCCTCCATAGATTGGTTCAGGAATACCATTACCTTTGAGTCTGGATTCTGTAAGGAAGTCTGTATGCCACACCGGTCACAGGAAATAGTGAAGGTTCTCGCGCCCGAATCTACCGCCACGTGTGACATCTGTTGCATTCCATCTGAATTAGAGGAGTTCTACGAGGTCTTTGTTGACAGAATGATACTAGAGCTGCCCCCACATCGTCCAGAGGACTGCGCCATAGAACTCGCCCAAGACGCATTAGTCCCCTTCGGGCGGATGTTTCCACTGTCTCTCACAGAGAAGGTAGCTCTACGAAAATACTTGGATGCCCACCTGACCAACGGATTGATCCGACCTTCAAGATCTCCCGCAGGGGCCCAATTGTTTTTCATCCCCAAGCGCGATTCTGCAGAATTGAGGCCTTGTATCGATTACCGGGGTCTCAATAAGGTCACAATAAGAGATAGATATCCTATGCCGCTTATCGCCGACATACTGGAGGCAGTGCAGGGGGCTACCATTTTTTCTAAACTGGACCTACGAAGTGCCTATCATCTTCTCCGAATACGCGAGGGTAATGAATGGAAGACGGCATTCCGTACACCTTTTGGGCTCTATGAGTATCGGGTTATGCCCTTTGGCTTAGTGAATGCCCCAGCTGTTTTTCAGCGCTTCATGGATCGACTATTCTCTGAAGTCCTTTTTATCTTTGCGGTTGTGTACTTAGATGACATCCTGATTTTTTCTCGATCCCCACAAGAACACGACCAGCATCTACGAAGCATACTAGATCGCCTTCGGGCCAACTGCCTCATGGTGAAACCAGAGAAGTGTGTTTTCAATACCAACACAATTTCCTATCTGGGATTTATCCTATCCAAGGAAGGTGTTTCTATGGATCCCGGAAAGGTATCTGCCATACTGCAATGGCCCACACCCACCTCACTGAAGGACGTTCAACGATTCCTAGGTTTGACGAATTTCTACAGGAAATTTATCAGTCACTTTTCTCAAACAGTATTACCTATCACGGCTTTACTCAAGAAGGAAGCTGGCTCTTTTGTTTGGACTGACCAGGCTGACAACGCTTTTGAGCAATTGAAGAAGTTGTTTTACTCTGCTCCAGTGCTTCACCAGCCCGATCAGACTATACCATTTGTAGTTGAGGCCGATGCCTCCGCCGAAGCTTTGGGAGCCGTGTTATTACAAGAACATCAGGGGATTGAGCACCCAGTGGCCTATCTCTCTAAGACCTTGTCGGTGAGTCAGAAGAATTATTCGGTTATAGAGAAGGAACTATTAGCGCTCAAAACGGCTTGTGAGGAGTGGAGACACTTGCTACAGGGTAGCGCATCACCCTTCACTCTGCGTACTGATCATAAGAATTTGAAGGTTCTCAGGGGGATGGAATGCATTAATTCCAGACAAGCACGATGGGCACACTTCTTTAGTCAATATGTCTTTGTCATAACTTACATCCCTGGCTCCCAGAATGGTCTCGCCGACGCCCTTTCCCGGCGGAATTCCCCAGGGATGGGTGCCACCTCTCCGGCATAAGTTCTTATTCCCCGCAACAGGATAGTGGGTATCATATCTACATTCCTTCAAGAAGTGAAATCCGCAACCACGGAGGGTATGGAAGACATACTACCTCCAAAAAAGAGACATGAGTTAACAAGGACAGGGGGGCTCCTTTGGTACAAACAGAAGTTGTTCGTTCCCACTCAAGCTTTGCGCATGAAGGTTATGGGATGGTGTCACGACCATTTGACGGTCGGTCACCGAGGACAGAAGGGCACTTTGGAGCTAGTATCTCGTACGTTCTTTTGGCCCTCTATGTCTAAGGATGTCAGGATGTACTGTAAGGCCTGCCCAGTCTGTGCGCAAAGCAAGGTTTCTGTATGTAAACCATTGGGGTTATTAGAACAACCTGAAATACCATCACGTCCTTGGTCTCTTGTCTCGATGGATTTTATCGTGGAATTACCCGTGTCCCAGGGCTATACTTGTCTCATGGTCACCGTTGACTCCTTCTCAAAATTAGCCCATTTCTCCCCTTTAGTTGGGGTCCCCACTGCCCCGGAATTGGCCGAGGTGTTTCTCAGGGACATATTCCGACTACATGGACTCCCTGATAGGATCATTTCTGATAGGGGGAGTCAGTTCACTTCTCGATTTTGGACAGCCTTGTGTCATCGCGTAGAGATTAACAGAGCACTGTCCTCGGGGTTTCATCCCCAGACCAATGGCCAAACCGAACGGCTCAATGCCACTCTAGAACAATATCTGAGGTGTTACATAAATCGCCACCAGGACAACTGGGTATCCCTTCTGCCCACTGCAGAATTTGCCTATAACAATTCCGTACACTCGGCTACCAACCTTAGCCTTTTTTTTTGTACCTACGGTCTCCATCCCCGAGGAATTCTTCCCTTACTCGGTTCCCCGCCCAACATACCCTCTATCGAGTCTACATTAGCCGACATTTCCACTGCCCATAAGAGCGCCCTGGTCAGTTTGACCTCAGCTAGGGAAAGGTATAAGTCGCAAGCCGACCGACATCGCCAGCCGTGTCCCCTGTGGAAGGAAGGGGATCGCGTATGGCTATCCACTAAATACCTGCCTCGTTGGTTGCATCCTACAAAATTGTCTCCCCGTTTCGTGGGGCCGTTTAAGGTCTCACAGAGGATAAATCCTGTAGCCTTTAGGCTCAGTCTTCCCAAAGATATGCGACGCATACATCCGGTCTTCCATTCTTCTCTTCTACGCTCGGCTGATCCCAATACCCCCAGAAATAGAAACTTACATCTCCCTTCGGATCCCGACCCTATTCCTAAAGAATATGAAGTTTCCCACATTAGAGATTCCAGATTTAGAAGAGGAAGACTGGAATATCTGGTGGCTTGGAAGGGTTATCCCCGTTCAGGGGATTCCTGGGAACCGGGGTCTTTTGTTCATGCCCCCCTCCTTACCCAGAGGTTCCATCGTTTTCACCCAGGCAAGCCTGGGTGGTCCAGGTATAGAAGGGGGCATACTGTCATGCGCCGCCAACGTTGGGGAATTTGGTCGCGGTGGAGACTAGGCGGCCATTAGCCACCCCTTCACGTCCCACCACGCACTGTGTTCAGCGGTCTAGTTGTTTCCGCGGCGTCTGCCGCGGTACACCTATTTCTTCCCGTCACACCCGGAAGTCTGCGCGTTGCAACCCTCTCGAGCCAGGCTCCGGTGAGACGCTAGTATTCTCCGTTCCCGTTTCTGTCCTTCGATTTGTCTACCTGCCCTTTTATCCAGTTCATCTCCCGCTCCCTCCTTTGTTCCCTGCTACTCTACTGGTCCCCCTTTGGTTCCCCACTCTGTTCGTTTCTCTCTCTCCTCCTGGCCTCCCTTAGTATTTCGTCATACTCCAGTGCTTCGGACTTTCCGCTTTGGCAGCTCTCGATTCATCAGTCCTCCTTACCTAATCATTGGACCTACTTACCACCGCTTCGCTAGGGGTTTTTTTATGCCATCAGGCTTTTTCCCCCATTTAGCTTGCTCCGGCAGAGAGGCCCCCTCTAGACCTTATTGTACCAGGTCAGGGTGGCTTCCTCCCGGGGTAGGCCCTATCCTCCGTCAAAAAAAAACTGCTTGGTGGAAGAAGAGATTGGAACCGCCCCAGGAAACCATCGCCACAGGTGAGGAGGAGGTTGGAGGGTTGGAGTTAGAAGAGGAAGAGGGAAATTTGGAGTTTGACTCTGACAGAGCTCAACAAATTCTCCAACCCAATTGGTAAGTATTCTTGTTCCACTATTGTTGTCCTGACTTATTGCCTGGTCTTTTCAAGTGATCATTTCTGTTTTTCCCTTCTGCAGTGCCTGGTCTTCGTGCAGTGTGCCCATCTTTTGACTAATTGATCCCTCTGTAATTTACCTTGTGTGTTCAGAGGGTTACATTGGTAAAAAGAACTTAACTGCTACACTACGGGCACAAGTTGAGTTCTACCTTGGATTCTGACACTGGGTTGTCCTGGAAACCTAGAGAGGCCTGTAACGTCAAACAGGAGGGGTTCCTTTAAATATACAAAGAATAGGAGTCTCTGAGATCATATCCACGGGCTGGACAAGATAAAGATATGTCTGCTCTCCAGCTTTATGTCCCCAGGTCACACAAGCGGCAATAAAACATGCATTAGCTGGTCTTTAGCCATTGGAATGAGCCTGCTAACCTAAACAAAGACCTCTCTGCTGATGTCATGTGCTCCAGGAAGGTGGGGGCCAGGTTTAAGGAGTGGTTTGACTGTCCATTGTGTAAAATGGGAGAAATTGTTTTCATTGTGTAAAATTGATAATATTTGTCGCACAATACTCATGGTAGGATCTCTGAAAAGGTGAAAGTTAACCTCTTCTCACCACATAAAAACAATTTCGGTGAGACCAACATACCAAATGTTATTATTGAAAACGTAATCTGGCACTCCTTGAGAATTTGGGAACTATACAAATTGATTAAAGTGGGCCCAGTATGATTCATAGTCCGCCTACCAAGGGACACATTGTTCCCTGGATTAAATGAAGAAAAACTCTACCTGTGCACAAGAATGACACACAGACACCTGACGAGGCTTATGTAATTCACGGAAAAATATAGTGTTAAAAAATGTATTCATATCTGTCAAAACATGGAGATTAAGGGAACTTGTCATGCAGTGAGATGTCTATGTCCCCAAACCAGACCATGCCCCCCTGTCGAAGTAAGATGATGGAGTGGTCTCCTCCCCTGGTGTCCCAAAGCACTGCCACATTTTCCGGACCTATCAGCACACAGGTGGGTGTGATGTATTGAACATTAACTAATCCCTTCTGCGGGAACTATGACACATTAGTTATGTCATTTGCCCTATTACTAAGTAACCCCGCCTAAGATCAGGACTCTTTCCACTAACGCCTGAGGTGATCTACTTCTGAAATCTGGAGGAACATCCCAGCAGTAGCAGTGAGAGGCGTAGCTTGCAGAGGAGCTAGGAGAATTAGAAGTTGTCTTGGGACCCCTTGAAGGACTCAGCAGAGACCTTTACTGGCCCACTTCTGCTGTCCCAGCAGTGTCCTGATGCCACTGATGTCCAGCACCGTCCTCTTTTGTAAGTATAAATACCCCAACCATAGATTGCATAAGCCCTTTATTCTTTCAGCATTGCCTTAGAGATTTGCCCATTGAAAATCCCCTCCACTGTTTGCATGTGTATGTTAGCAATTCCCCATTGAAAAACCCATTGCTTGCCTGTGTAGATCCTTAGTATATTTCTCTAAGTAAATCAACTAGTTTCCCCATTTATTTCATGGTATTTATATTTTTGGAATTCGAACCATCTTTTCCCAGTGTCTTGTGAACTGGGATAGTCCTAGAGATTTGCCAAAAGAATTAACTTAAAAAAAACGAAATTGTTTCCATGTGTGTCCCATTGTAAGGTGAAAAACGAAAGTGTTTCCATGTGTTTCCCATTGTAAGGTGAAAAACGGAATTGTTCTCTTTTTCCCGTGGTAAAATGCAAAACAAAATGGTTCCCATTGTCCCATTGTAAGGTGCAAAACGAAATTGTCCCAATTTCCCCAGTGCAAGGTAAAAACAAATTCCCATTTGCATTTTCTTTTCCATTCAAATTGTGCTCAACATCCCCAAAACCGATTTTCCCATTCTGTTCGTCTTTCCCCATTGTTAGCTAAAAACGAATTCCATTTGTATTTTCTTTTCACATTGCCCATGTGTTGAACATCCCAAAACCGGTGTTCCCCTTGTGTGCTGACTAGTATTCTCTAAAGCTCTGCCTGTCTTTCTAAGTATCAGCAAAATTAATTCCCTTTCTTTCTATTCTTTCCCATAGCCATGGTGCTAAATAGTTGCAGACCGATTTTACTATTGTGTTTAAAAACAAAATTCTTCCATTATCCTTTTTGCTGTCATATTGTTTCTGCGAGTACTACTAAAAATCAGATTTTTCCCTTGCGTTCCCACTCCTTGCCACTGCCTTCCATCCAAAAAAGACAAGCCTAGTGGTGGCTTGGGGGTGGGGTGTGAGGTTTGCTGGACTCAAGCATAATTCTATGTGCATTCACTTTCCTGTTTATTTGCATTCATTTCTTGGTGTGCTTTAACTGTTCTCTGATTATAGTGGTGGGAGAAGTAAAAGGAAATTCTTGTCACTGTGTATTTTGAGTTAGCTCAGTGTGCGCTGGCTACTCAAAAGGGATATTCTGTCTTTATGTTGCCACACCATTGGTAGCTGATGTAAGCTGTTGATTCTAATTTGACATTAAACTGTAAATTAATAAATATCTTATTGATTCACACCAGCCTGGTTCCTAGTCCAGTGTGACATGCAGTGTTTGTGGAGGTTGTGTGCAAGACGGGTTGGAGGCCTTCTCAAAAAGAATCCAAAGTATAAAAATCTAAGCGTTTTGATTGCGCGCCACATTCATTGTAGGTGAAGGAGATCCCTGGATTGCGTGTGCCGTGTAATAAACTGCGACACTAAAAAGTAATTGCAAGTATTATTTCAATAAGCAAAATCAATGCAGACGCTCGCAGTATTCACCAATGTATCACCCTAGACAGTGTTGTGATACTGGGAAGGACCACAGATAAGGTCCGCAAGCAGGTGCACATGGACACATTGAATGTTGTATTTTTCTGGGACTTGACTAGCACATGCACACAACCTTCATGGCTCCTGCGTAGCGATGGACTTGAATCGTCAGGATGATCCAAGCAACTTAACATCCCTCCCAAAAACACAAACAAACAACAATAAAAATATTACTTTTAATTTTGATAACAATAGTTTTGGAACCTAGCTGGCATTCGTTTGGTGGATTGGAAGAGGGAGTGACCTTCTTGTGACATTCTGGGTTGCTCTTTTGTCCTGGTCATTAGAAATGAGAGTCCGCGCAGACCTCAGCGTCCTCTTGCACTTGTTCTTGCCGTTCACTCGCTATGTCTTGAACAGGTGATTCACCCTCAGAGCCCATCTGCTGCACCATTTCCCCTTCATGCCATCTTTGTACCTCATAAAACCAACTGCAGTTGCTTATAATCTATTGATTCCCATCCCTTTCCATTCTCATGACCCCTTTGTTTCAGTCACCGTCCGTGTATGTGGTTCAAATAGCAATTTTAGCTTATCAGTCACATGCCTGTTTTGCATAAGAACAGCTTCCCCTTATACCAGTTCTGATCCATGCATCCGACTTTCACTCCCTCGGTTGTTGCCGTGCACCTTACTAGCATGCACCGCAGTGGGGTCCATGACTGGGACTGACCTTAAAAGATGAGCAGTAGTGGACTTCACTTTCCTTTCGCTGAACACATCTGCCAGAGAGACTCTTGCAGCGGAATGTGGCCTGGTGCCATATGCCATAGGAAAGCCACAAAGCACCTTCTGTAGTAGTTCTCCTTGAGCATATGCAATCCAAAACACTTAATTCACTGCCTCGTGGCGAATCGTTCCACATCCCCAAAAGCAGCAGGGAATGACACGCGAGTGTCCAAATGCCCAGGCAACCCAAGGAACTCCCTAAATTCAGCACCCTGGAACAGAGGTCCACTGTATAGGCAAAGAGATTCAGGCCATGGACTGCAAACACCTTCTCAAGTGCTGCAGTTGATGACAGAAACTCCACTTTGAGGTACCATGAGTGTTCGTCACTTATGGCTGTAAAGTGCAGGTCATTCAGAATTGTGCCAAAGTCCATGGTGAGGGCCTGCCAAGGCTCTGGGCTCCTCAGCAGGGACGCAAAGAGTGGTTGGCTGCCTATTTGATAGCCAGAGCCACCACCAGACACATTGTCCATTTGTGTGTTAGACGTTCGTTTCTAATCCCAGAAACAAGATTTCTTGCTGGAGATAGGTGTTAGTCTTGACAGCCTCCTAATGACCCACATGACCCAACATCAAAACCTAATCGACTACGGCAAGGGGCACAACTATTGATGGCCCCCTTGGAAGCAACCCCTCACCCAATTTGGTCAATTCTGACTTGACCCACCATAGGCCTTTTAATGTCTCACCTGCTTCATCTGTTCTGTGAACCTAAAGTGAGAGGAAGTCTATCCAGTTTTTTGACTCCAGATATTAACAGTTTGAAAACACTCATCGTATTCCATAGTCAACTTGAAATCATCAATGGGCATCAATACATGTATTTCTTCCTGATTAATCAGACAAACACGTTCTTCTGCCCAGATCTTTTCTGCACGTTCCGCGTGTGAATGTATGACAGGGTACCTGTATACGTAATGAGTAGAGTTGTCCTGTCCGGCTTCTTGCAATTAGAGGAGCCAGCATTCAAGCTTTCAAGGCCGCCATGGGGATCTGTCTGACATGATGGTGTGAATCGGCTTATGATCTGGTTTCTGCTGTCATTGGGTGGCCATGCACATACAAATTAAAATGTTTGCCATTTCTTAACACTGTCAACGCCTCTATTTCTAATTGGGACCATGCACTTGAAGAAAGGCCTGCCGCTGCATCCACAGTCACCTCCTCCCACTCCGCTGGGTGGAAGAAGGTCATTGTTGTGCCCAATGTCTGCGCTAATTCTATTTTCACAAACCCCCTTGCTCCTTTTCTGACCATTCCTTTCATGTTAGGCATCTGAAAGGTTGTGTGAGTGCCACTGAAACGGGGTAAACCCCTGCAGCAGTTCACCATGTCCATACAACTGTGGATATCCAAAGGATATGTTGGAGGTTGGCACTTTTATATCTGCATCTTTTGTGTGGTCTTCAGCAATTCCTGAGTCTCACACCCAAAGAGTTCTATCTGTATCTCTAGGAATGTGCACTCATCCTTGTTGACGGTTAAGTCAGTATCGCAAAAGCACATGAGGACATTGGAGAGATGCAACAAGTGTTCCTGATCAAAGGAAACATACGTGAGCGCACCATCACTTACATTTAGTACTCTGAGAGGCCGCGTAGTGCTGCTTGGATGCTTTGTTGGAATACTTTGGCCAACAAGGATACGCCACGCCTGAGTGTTTTATATCTTCAAAAGTCAAATGTCTGATGAGAAGGTTGTAATGTACCTGGAGACTTCAGGCAGCTAAAACTGGTGGTAACCGGCATTCAAGTCTACTTTTGAAAACACCCAGGCAAGTCTGCCACAATGATCATGGAGGGCAGCTGTGTTCTCACTTAATGGCGTTGTTAGGTGCATAGCCATGCACAACAACACTGCCTCGGGATTCTTTGATTTGGCATCCATCGTTATGTGGGATGCGTGGGATACATCTATGGTGCAGAACTACTGGCTAAACTGTTGTGTCCATATGAAGTTGCGCTTGGATATCTTCGTAAACACCAAGTGGCCATACAGAAATAGCTGTACTCGTCCATCAGTGAGCTCATATCTTCTACATAGACTCCAAATGTCAAACCCTCAGACTACAGACAGGGCACAGAACTTTACGTTAATATGTCCTTGTTTGTGGATCACATCCGTGACAAAGGTACCTTTCAGAGGCAACGGAATCTAGCTCTCCGTGTCAGAATGTGTGTTTAAGAGCAAGCAGCCTTGATATGCGAGCAAGTGATATAAACTGCAAAAAAGATTGACATTAATGGAGCCACTATAACTGAAGTAGTTCCAAAGTTGACTCTTTATGTTTCTTATTTTTTATCAATGCTTTAAAGTCCGTAAAATATGTCCATACAATCAATGTCTCATCGTTGTTTCTATTTTTTAATGCACAGAGAAAAAGCTCTTTTGCTCATTTTTATTCCGTATCATACCATAGAGGCCCTACATGTATACATGTTTTTAAACATTTTATTTTATTGTTTAAAGCATCGTCCTAGCTCGAGAGCAGTGCATCACTGTACAGAGTGTGGGAGCCAAAGATTGGTCTGGCATCTTTTAACAGTAGCACAGTACTGTGAGTTGAGGTACGTGCATCCATTGGGATTAATCCTTGGTCAGGTGTTGTTGAAAAAGATATGCTCTGAGTGATTTGTGAAATTGGAGAATAGTGGGGGCATTCGTAGCCGATACCAGGATGAAGTTCTAGAGGGTGGGTGTGTGACAAGAGAAGGCTTGAATGCAGGTCTTCTCTTTGCAGACGAGTTGTGTTTCAAGACGGTTGTTCGATTTGCTGTGCGAGGAGTGTGTGCCCCCACATATGTGGACCTTAGCAGCCAGGTACACTGGTGTTCTACTTGCAACTGCTTTGTAGATGATACATGCAGTTCTTTTTTATTTTTTTATTTGAATCTTTTTATTAATGAGGTCAAACAAACCAGAAACAAATAGAGAAACAAAGAGAAAACTCCAATAGAACGGTACGGGTGCCAAATAATCACATTCTGATGATGCGTAAAAATCAGTACACGTAATCCCAACTCACCCCACCATGCCAGCGCCCCCACCCCTAACAGAAAGAGTGAAGACTACCCCACACCCTAACAACCCCAGATTAAACACTAAAAACGAAATACTAAAATTCAAAAATGCAAATCCGAAAAGGGGACAAACAACTAATCTGGGCACATGTCGAGGGCCATGTAGTTAGAACAACTGAGCATCATAGTCCTCCACCAGGAATCTCTTCCAACATCACTGCCCACATTTCTCATCAGCATCAGGCGCAACAGGATGTAGAACCTATAGTGTGGGGGCTTACAAATTCATAAAGGTCCAACCGAGCAAACCCGCCATCCATAACCAGACCCTCCCCATACTCTCTGTGTCACTCATGAAATCTTGGCCAGGGAAGCCCAGTCACAGCATGGTTTAACACACACCTTGATTCTGATGAATCAGAAATCCCCAGTGGCTTTATATTTCATGGAAACGAAACACAATGTAGTACAAATGCAGTTTGTCATACTTGAGCAAGTCTCTGTTTCTAGACGAGGAGGGAATTTAAGTACAAGGTTACTCCAGAGGGAGGTTTTTGGGATTCAGTGTTTGGATTCCATGTCCCCTAGAGGGATGAATGTTGAATGGGGCTTGTCTAGCTATCTATGAGTTCTCCTGGAGAATTAGCAGCTGAGCTATGTTAGTTTTAGGAGACTGGCTTTGTGACTAGAATGTGAGCAGGACCCTTTAGGGGCTGTAGGTGGTACATGGTCAGGAATTCTTTATGAATGTTTTATGACTTTCGTGCTATTGATTCTAGAATTCGGAGTAAGACAGGTTGAAGGGCACGGACAAAATAAATTGTGAACACTGCTAGTGTATTTTATCCGTTGGATGAGGGATGACTAACACTGATGGCCAATCGAGTTTTTAGTACTGTTTAAAATATATGTATATTCATTTGAAGATTGTGAGCATGATTCCCAAGTGTTTGCCATGCAAGGACATTCAGTTTGTGACATTTTTTGCAGATGACTGATTGATTATACAAAGCATTTGGTGATCCATGTATAAATGTACCAGGCTGTATCTCTTTAAATACTCCTCTCACTTTTCCTCTTGAAGTGTAACCAATATTTCGAAGGATCAAGCATTGCAAATGAACTAATAGCATATGAGTGTGTTAGAACATCATTTAAGATGGCTGATGGTTTCTCCTGATGTCTCTGAGAGCCATTATATTTGGCTCCTTAGAAATTAGCACCCCATGAGGTGTTATTAGCATGCACACATACAAAAGACGTCTTTCCCTGCTCCTCCCATGAGCATGGGTCTCCTGAAGCATTCAGATGAGTTGTATGAAACCTATGTATAACAGTGTGTAAATTACCACAACATGCTTTATACGTAAAGCGTAACGAGGGCTTCGTAGTGACTAAAGTGTAGGAATGTGTCAATAGTGCATGAGGACCTGTTTAAAGATGGCCGATGGTCACATCGGACGCCGCCGAGCGTTTTCACGCTCTGGCGTACTTCATGATGGATGATCTGAGAAGTTATGAATAGCGAGCGCAGGGCTCCTGACTGGTTGTTGGCCAGTCTGAAGCCCCGTTGCTATTAGTATCATTATCATCACCAGGTATGTGGGCATTTTTATTAAGGGGGTTTCAATAATAAGAGTCTGAGGACCGTAGGATTGAAGCCAGTTTATTGTCTTTAGGTTGAGGTGAGATTGTGAAATACACAGATCAAAGAGCATTATGAAGAGGATACAACAGTGATTTGGTTGCAGTGATAACTCGGTAAGCCATGAGCTTATGTGGCATTCTAAGTATTTTAGTAATACTGTGGCTGAGAAGATTTAGAATATGATTCTTTTGATTACAATTTCTTCGTAGGTGTCAGCACATGTAGGACGAAGTTGAGATGTGTCAAAACAGGTGAAATAAATTCAGAGGTCAGCAAGAATACGATTTTGAAGGTTCTTGATGACAATTAAAGTGGTGGATAGTTGATTAATTGTTGTTTCATATTATTGTCTGTAGGAAGACAGTGTGACTACCCCTGAAGAAGGATATGTGTGTATGTATACAAAACGCATTTGGAAGATTTTGGAAGAGAATTGATGTCTTCTAAGTCCTTTGTGAACAACACACATGGTATGTGAATTTTGAAGACTTAAATATTATTTATTTGAAGATGTGTAGCATGAAAACACAACCAATAATCACATGCATATCAAAATGTTTGCTGCAAATGCTCGATATTTTTGTTTTAATATAAATATTAATTTTAATGTTAAATGTATTTGTACCGTTCACCGTCACCACTGAAGTGTTCTGCAGGCACTATGGCGGTCTGGAAAGGAGATTCAGAAAAGAGGGGAAGGGGAAGGGGGTTAGTAGGGTGTAGTGGGAATAGGAAAGTGAGAGTTGTGATGTCCTGTTGGCCGCTTCAATTCGGGTTGCACCGTTCGCTGAGCTTAAGTGTGGTTTTCGGTTTGGTTCAAAATTCCCATTTGCTGTTGTACCAGACTAGGGGCCTCATTACACGATGGCGGTGAACCATGGCGCTATTAGTGCCATGGTTCATGCCAGTAAAATACTGGCACCGCCTTGGTGGAAAGGGGAATTACCGCCCTATTCCAAGGTTGGCGGGGCGGTAATTCCCCCTTCCACCATTGCCCTTCCCCATTCCCATTTTTGCCCCATATGGCTCTATGGGAATGGGGAAGGCGCTAATTACGGTACTGCAAATTGCGGTACCATAATTAGCTCCCTAGTCCCTTTGCGGGGACTAGGGAGCTAAGAAGCCTGCAAAAAGCAGGTGTTAAATTCCCCAACCCGCAAAGGGACCTCGTAGTAAGGCGGTAAGGATTTACCGGTACCGGTAAAATACCGGTACCAGTAAACCCTTACCGCCATCCGTGTAATGAGGCCCTATGTGTTGTTAGACTGTTTTTGCAGTGCAGTGAAGTGCATGCGGATTGCTGTGTGCAGAGAGGTGATTATGTGAGTTTCTGTATGAGGTGTGTATGCAGAAAATTGAGGTCGTAGGGTTGGGTTCGCTGGTTTTGAATTTTTTATTGGTTTCTTACCTCTTTGTCTTTGCGTTTCTGTGCTAAGCTTCTATGGTTGTCCTGTGTGTTTGGTATTGTAGTTTCTCCGCTTAGTTGGCAAGCATGTTTAGAAGTGGGAGTTTTCCTCTGTATGACTCTAGTGTTGTGTGTACCTAACTGGTTTATGCTGGTTCCCCCGCCCAGCGGTTGGCAATGTTTTGGTTAGATAATTCTTGTCCTTCTCTGCCCATCTGGTTGGGGGTCCTTTCCTTTGAGGATTAGTGCTATTTGTACATAGGTGGGTGGTGCCCACCCCTCCCCTTCCCTGTTTTTGATAACTGAGGACTAAGTTAGGGGTAATGATTTCCTCCAGGGGTTTCATGTTTCCCTCTGGGTCAATGTTTCCTAGGTGTTTCCTCCTGTTTCTGGAGTAAAGAGCCAGGTCTTGAGTAGTTTTCTGAACTCCAGATGTTCCCTTGTGTTGCGTATGTTTTTTGGTAGGTCATTCAGGGTTATATCTGTCAGGTGAGAGAAAGAGGATCGTCCAAA
This sequence comes from Ambystoma mexicanum, assembly GCF_040938575.1. Taxonomy (NCBI): domain Eukaryota; kingdom Metazoa; phylum Chordata; class Amphibia; order Caudata; family Ambystomatidae; genus Ambystoma; species Ambystoma mexicanum. Next base: position 64,300,514 of record NC_090928.1, read on the forward strand.
TTCTCTTTTATTGTATGGTTTTGGTTCTAAGCGAATGTCATTGCTTGATCATAGTGATCTTGTTGGATGGTAGATGGTTATTTTTTTCTTTAGGAACTCACTGCTCTGTGCATTATGCACATTGTTTTGAACTTTATTCTCTGTTTTATTGGTAGCCTGTGTAGCATTTTCAGCACTGGGGTGTGGTGTTCTCTTCCTGGTAGCCTGAGCAGGAGCCGGGTCTGTAGTTGTAGCGATCCTCCATGTTTCCTGCTGTGATGTATATAGATTTGAATGATCGCTGTACTTTCCCTGTTGGAAGTGATTGGTCGAAAAGGTTTCTGCAGTATTCCATGGGTGTTCCTTGCGTGAGGATTGGTTTGTGTATGTCTGGGGACACAGATCCATGGGGCAGCCTGCTTTGATGCTATTGCTTAACAGCTTGACAAATGTCTCTGATGATAAATGGGAGAAACTTCTGAGTTTGTTTTGGTGATCCTTTGGTGGTTGGATGGGTGGCATCTTGTAGTTGCTTGGTCTGCTTTGTATGATCTGTTGGATGGTGGCGATTTTGTTTTTGAAGCGGTCTGCATAGTTTTAGTGAAGGTATCAGTGTGTTGTTGCAGGCAGAAGGGTTTCTCATTTTGTTTATGATCTTAAGCAGTTCTTTTTGGCTGTTGGTGGCTTTTGTCATTCTGTTGTTGTAGTATTTCTTTTCAGCCTTATGGATTTCTTTTTTTGTTTATTAATGATTCAAAATTGAAGGATGATTTGTCTCCAGTAATATTGTTTGTGAATTTCATCTTCATAAGTGATGTATTGAACAAATGACACTGAGTACCAATCAGTTGGGAGGTTCCCCTAAGAGGTGTGCAACCGGATTACTCATTACTTAGATGAGTCTTTTCAGTGTACATTTACTTCGATCCTTGGGCCAAGGATCTTACCCTTTAGCACTCTTAGTGACACAAAGATCTAGAAATGTTCAGGAATTGCATGCACTCGGCTCTGCATATCCATCTTTATATGTTTCTAACACACACATTGCCATATGAGCAAACACTCGATACTAAATACATTGCTCAAATAAATCCCACATCCGATCTGAACTGGGTGACCCATGGAGATTTTCTAGAGCCCTGTCTCGCAAACTGGCACATACTAAGCCCTCCGACATGATCCGCTCAAGTGGGTTTGCTACTTTCCATTTAATCAGGACACCCTTGCGGACAGAAAATAGCACGATGTGCATTAGCTTCCTACTGGGAATATGGTCATGCCAGTCCCCCACTTTTCTTCCAAACAGCATTGCGCCAGGTCCGATAGTCGGGGCTGCCCCTGAAGATTTTATAAGCCTAGTGAATTTCATCTCCTAGAACACCTGAATCTTAGGACAAGACCAAAATAAGTACCGTAACATCCCAAGCTGCCCACATCCCCTCCTCCACCATGGGACATTTAAGATTTTCATGGCAGATAGCTTCACTGGGGTATAATAGAAACACTTTATGATCTTAGATTGCATTTCCCCATTGCCGGGATTATATGAAACTTAATTAATCAGAGAGGAAAAACGAATATATGTATGCACTATCCCATTGGATCCCCAGATCTACCGCCCAATTAGCCATAAGTACTGAATTTCAGCCTAAATTATTTGGAATGCATAAAAGGCCTTAATTTTGGGAAAAGTTGAAGGATCCTGGACTAGCTTCGACTCACAGTCTGATCGTTTGTGAGTGTGAGTTGCTTCCGAAATCCAAGGATTAACCAGAAATATAAGCATCTGGTACTCCAAACATGCAGTCAATGCCAGGCCCAGAATAGCCCTAGCCTCTCAGCAAAAGGTAATGGTTTAGGACCATTAAAAAGATCCATAATGCGTACGCAATGCCATTCTTCCTCGTGAGTGAACAGAGGTCATCTACCTGATTGGGTTTTCAGTTGAGCATGTCTGCACCGTGTTCTCGTGTGCCCCTGTGAGGTTAGGTAATCGAAGCCAGTGGGTTAATGTAGGCACTACTATAGAATGCTTCTTTATGTGGTTCGAGAGTCGTATCTGAGGAAGGACAATGATCTGTTGAGGAGTAAAGGGTTGTAGAATAGCCAATTGCATAGCCCACCACCTGGATGTATCTTTTGGGTTAAACCATCTCTTAATCCAGCATGCCATGCCTGTGCCGCCAAAAAACAAAATATGATGTCGAGGAGGGAAGTGCAAGCCCCCAACCCTGTATGGTTCCCTGTAGTAGCCTATCATTCAGCCTAGCCTTTTTGTGCCTCCAAATGAACCTCCTGATCTGCCTATCTAAATCCTGGATCAGATTTCCAGGCAAAGGAATCATCAACGGCCAAACAAACCAGTTAGGGCAAGATGTTCGTTTTTACTGCATTGATTCTTTCCAAAATGGATAATTGTGTTCCATTTGACTAAATCTGTTTTATTTTGTCAATATTGGGGGGCAGTTATTCACAACAAAACTATCAATCCGGCAAATTCCTGTAGTATATCAAGTGTGCCAAATTCCTGTAGTATATCCTATATATGCAGAAGGTCCTCAGGACATTCAGTGATGTAAAGCAGAACAGTATCCGCATACAATGAAATACAGTGCTCGACCCCAGTCCGAGTGATCCCGCTCAAGTCAGCATCCATCCAAATCCTGACAGCCCGAGGCTCAATGGCTAGAGCATATAGCAAAGGCGATAAAGGCAACCCCTGTTGAGTACCCATGATTAGCAAAAATGGGGCAGATGTGCAGCCATTGGTTACCACTGTTGGCTTTGGGTTGGAATATAGCAATTCGACCATATCATTAAATTATCCATCAATGCTGAATTCCCCAAAAGCAAGAACATGTGCTTCCATGGACCTTATGAAATGCTTTTTCGTCATTGATGGATAAAACTACATTGCCTTGGTCAGCCTGACTAGCAATGACCTTCAGAGGCATCTCATATTGTCATTAGAATGTCAACTGAGTATTCAGTCTTTCTGATACTGATGAATCAGATGGTGTAGCACACGCTCCAGATGTCTAGCCAGACATTTGGTTAATATCTTAGCATCTGAATTAATGAGAGGGATAAGTCTGTATGAACTACAATCTGAGGCATCCCTGACAGACTTGGGAAAAACCACGTTATTGGCCAGGAGCATTGATGTCGGAAGATGTGCCACCTCCCTTGCTTCCTTAAATACCATGGTCAATCTAGGTGTCAGTGTCCCCATAAGCACTTTATGTAGGTTGATTGGAAGACCATTCGTTGTGGTTGCCTTCCCAACCGCAAGTCCCATAATAGCAGTGGCCACCTCTGTCTCTATAATCGGGACGTTCAGTGCCAACAGCTACCTATCAATGGTCTTCAGCATACAACTAACCTGAAAGATGGTGGGAATCAGATCATTAGCTGTAGAGGACAGGGGGGAATATAGCTCCAAATACAATTCGGCGAATCAGTCATTGATATCAGTGATACCGGTCAATATTTGTCCGGCTTCATTCCTGACTCGATCAATGAGGTGGCTGCGCTGATGCCCCCTCAGAGAAATAGCCATTGACCGGAGGGTCTGTTTCCTTCTTCATAAAAGGATTGGTCCCACTTTGTAAAATATTTCTGCGCCCTATGAGTAGTTATGGCCTTGACATCCAACCAAAGCTTTTTCATCTGTATAAGAAGAGAGGGATTCCCTGGACCACTTATGTGCCTGTTCCACCTGCTTTAGCGCATCTAGCAACTGCTGTTCTTGAGTCTTTCTCTGCTTTCATTTGTATACCCATCTCGCGATACATTGACCCCTGAGAAAAGCCTTGAAAGTATCACAGCACTGTAAGGAGTGAAAATCACCACCCAAGTTCTACTCCCAGAAGACATTGGAGCAGTCCACTAAGTATTCTACAAAGTCCTGATATTGCAATGTTGTTAGATTTAATTTTCAAGGAGGAGCCTGCTGAGAAGAGAATGGGAAATTAACCTGCAAGACCACTGGGGCATGGTCTGAAATTGTAAAAGGGAGGATCTCCCACTGATCGACCATAGAAAGCATAGTAGACACAAGAAGCCAATGATATAAGTGATCATAGCTTTTATGATGAAAAGTCACTCCGTAGGGGGTGAGGTACCCTCCAAACATCCATCAAATGGAGATCTTGAATGTGAAGCAAAAACATCTTTGTTAAAGTGCCCATATAAGCAGCACAATTTGTGAATACAAGCAAGTAAAATCCATCAGAATCCTCCATAGGCCCCCTCAACCTCCCAAGGTTAATACATACTGATCATAGTAGCGGGGGACACTTCCGCAACCCCCGCGCCACATGTTCGATATGTATTAGCCAATTTGTTCCTTTTTATTCTGTCAAATGGTACAGACCAAATTCGGTCAAATATATCATTCGGCCAAATAAAAATGAACAAATTTACTAATACCGGAGTCACTAGGCTACGTGTGAACAGGTTCACATAAGGAGACAACTTAAATCGTGTGATAGGATATTTGAATAGGGCCGAGAGGAAAAAGGATGATCACATAGCATTTTTTGTAAATGTGTAAAGTCGACAACTCTGTCTGTATTTAAGTTCAGTTAAGGTGTTGAAGAATGACAAAAGTTGTAAAGGAACTGAAACGAAGTTAAGGAGCTAAAGGGACTATCTGGGAAAGTGGTTGGTACCAACCCAGAGATAGACAGAGATAATTGGAAAGGTAGAAGCTTGAGCAGCGATTGTTAGTGCACGCTCATATTTGTTGTTTTACGAATATTGAAAAGTGGTGAAAGTATTGAATAAAACCTGGTAAGTACTGACAGTCCATTGACACGCGTTACAATGGGAGACACTCCCCTGATGCATTTATGTAACACATTGCCAAAGCACATGCCCAAACTCAAACAGTATAGTGCAGAATGGGTGAAAGGCACAGCAGATAAGTTGTTCATTCCATGGCCACAAGGGGGATCACTGTAGTATTGTAAAACATGACCACATACTTGATTGCTGCGTACACAGGGAAGAAATTGGAGAAAAGATGAGCTATCCTAGAGCTCTGGAAAATGTACCAGAAAGAAAGGGAAGATTTGTCACCTGAGGAGTGGATGCTTACCCACCTACCTCACCTATAGTTAAATGGGCTAGTGCGGAAGAAATAAGGTTCTACCCTCTACAGGAACTGAAAGCAGCAACAGGGTATAGTAATCCGATAAACAAACCACTCGCTTATAAGAGTGACGATAGTCCAGAGGAGAATAAGAGAAAAGAGGAGAATTTTAAGATCATACAAGATAAAGAAGAGAAGAGTGAGCGATCAAATGCATCAACAGAATTAGAAAGAGAGATTAAGAGATGGAAAGGGGAAAAGGACAAGGCTGATGAGGTAACGCTTATGCAGAACGAATGAATGGGAGGACAGATATTACTCAAGCTAGAGGGGAAAAGCATAGAGAAACTAAGGCAAAGAAAAGATAAGGATGAACAGGATCGAAAAGACGGAGGGAGGAAAGAGGTTGAAGGACGATGAGCACAAAAGAAAGAGCAAGGAACAGCGAGAACAGATGTATCAGAAGGAGCAAGAGAAACAACAGGAGCAAGCAGAGGAGCAAAGAAAGTATGGCAATAGGCAGAGAGCAATAGACAATAGGGATAGAAAAGAAAGGAAGAGAGAGGAGGAGGAAGCACCGAAATTATGGGACAAAAGGACACAGAGATGAAGAGAAGAGGAGGAAAGGAGAGCAGAAGTGAGGATAGAAGAAATAAGACAATAAGAGGAAAGAATTAGAAGGGAGGCAAGAAAATGAAGAGAATTAGATGAAGAGTTAAAACAAAGAAGGAGACAGCGGGACTTTGATATTAGCCTTATTCATAAGGAACCAGTAAAGCCAAGCCCAGCAATACGAAGGGACAGAATAGAAGAGTTTCTTCTGTTAACGTCAGGGGCATCAAAAATAGCATTAGAAGAAGAAGAAAACTTTGATATAGGAAGTATCGGAGACAGGATCGATAAAGCCTATCAAGAATTAAAGGAAGGTAGCAAATCTGAAAATGGAGGTAAGGGAGATCAGTCCTTAGTATTCCAATCATGAAGCAAAGCCTCAAGCACAGAACCTTGTCCTTAAGCAGACTGACCTTAGATAAAGGCAAAGGAGACGAGAATCACAATATTTGGGGACTAGACATGTCAGATGAGGAAAGAGAATCCTTCCTTGGGGAAGAGGGAAGGAGTGCGATTGTCCCTGCCATGGACAGACAAACAATGGGAGCCGACTGCGGGTTATGGTTTATGCAGTTTCCCTTAGTGAAAAAAGGGGGAACGGGACCACAGTATATTCCATGGCTGTAGATGAATAAGGATAATTTAAGGTGCAAGCTCCCGAGTTTGATGTCGGGTGCTGGAAAATTGATATATGAGTTAGAAAAATGACAAGAGGAAACACACTGGCCATAGGGGACATTAAGGGTCTCTTGGAAACTCATCTTGGTTAGTGAACTGATGACATATGTAGGAGAGCAGGCTATTCAAGTGTGACAGCACAAAGCACAGAGCATGACGGAGAGCCATTTAATAATTGCAGAGCAGATGTTTGGAGGGTTCTCAGGGTCCAGTGTTCCAACACATCAGATATGGGTGCAATCATGACACGTAAGATGAAGGAAGATGAAGACCCTATTGCTTACATTCAGTACATTCAAATGCATTGGAAACTTGAAATGCTCGAGCCTTGGGGAAAAACTGTGGCATTATTTTACCACATTTTATGTCAGGGGTTGCCCAAAGAAGTACAGAGGCAAATGAAGAAACAAGTGGGAATGGAAGGAAAGTCAGCTTCTGAAATAGAATTGACGATAGTGCATCACTGTCAGCTATTGCAGGAGAAAAACAAGAAGAAAGATATAGCTAGGAAAATTGAGGAAGCCAAGTTAGTTCTGAAGAAATTGTCAAAATTTGCCATAGAAGGGGCGGTATTGACAAGCGGAGAAGGATTGGGAATGCAGCAAGCAGTGGGTACATAGCAAGCAAATAATGAGTGCCCGATGGACCGAGGAGGGAATGGGTTTATGCCACAAGGCAGAGGTATGGTCTATAGAGGAAGGGTTGGATTTCAAAACAATCAAGGTGGGTTTCAAAATGCACAGAATGAGAATCAGAATGTGAAAGGAGAATTCAGCCAAGGGGGACTAGTCAGGCGGCCTCCCCCTGTATGTTTGACTTGTGGGATGACAGGACACATTGCACACATATGTGGGAGCCAAGGGAATGTACAGAATGGCCAATTTCCAAGAGGGGGGACAGCTTATCCTCCACCATATAGCACACAAACTAGGCAACGGTTTGCCAAAATCAGACAGTATATCAGACACAAGTGGCACAAATGTAACAGTCATAGCAAGCAGAGCAAGTGCAAATGAATCCACTGCAAGGGCAGTCACAACCCGACCCCATGCAGACACAGCAGAATGCAAACATGGGACAATTACTGACACCTAGAATAGGAGGTACCACTGTGGTATGAGGAAATCCTTTCACAGGTACGAGGGTATGCATGTGCCCACAATAGGACAGCTCACAGGGTGACTTCATGTGTTCAGTACTATCAGTGACACCAGACCCTTAGGAGGAACCAAGGGTTGATGTGATGATAGGAGACAGATCTTTTTCTTTTTTAGTAGACACTGGGGCTACTCGTTCATGTATATGAGAGGGAAAATGTCCAATGTCGGGAGTTGCATGAATGCTCAAGGGTTCTCAGTAGCTACGAGTCAAGTTATTTTTACTGATGAATTACCAGTCTCTATAGGTGAGTGTGACATGTCTGTTCCATTGTTTTATTCAGAACAGACACCAGTTAACATTTTAGGAAAAGATTTGATGGCAAAACTTAACATAACGATTTCATTTACTGATGAGGGAATAGTGTGTTCCACACCCGGAATAAACAACTTAAATGTGGGCAAATGTATATTGACGTTCACAGGGAAAATGGCTCTGCGAGGCGTTCCAGTAGGGCCATAGGTTTTTCTTTATGGTGTGAGGAGTTTACTGACATGGCTACCTAGTTTAGTGGGGAAGACTGTGAGGATATCTGACAAATTCTTTTTCAGACCACAGATACCTATGGATGAAGAGGGGGGACAGACTATCCCTCTAAAGTTCGAAGCAGTCATAGTATTAAGGGAAATGGCAATGCTTGAAGGAACGGATGATGATAGTAAACCATGGAAGACAGTAATAGCTCTCCAAGAAGGATACAGATTGACTGACATTACTGATGATGATATGTTTAGAGAAGACCCAACAGACTATGAAGCATTATTCTTTATGAACATTACATACTGGATAAGAATAGAGATAATGTGGCAGCGGCAGCGTCCAGCAGAAGGTGCCCAGTCTCCTATGGACTACAAACCCTTATGACGTAGGAGTATTAAAGGGAATAGGGGAAGTTAAAATAAAGCTGAAGCAAGGAGCAATTTTACCTCAAGCAAGACAGTACCCCATGTCTCAAAAGGCTGATGAGGGTATATTTCAGACCATTTCAACATTGATGAAACAAGGTATTCTGGTGCCATCAGAATAATTGTGCAACACTGCAGTGTATCCTATCAAAAAATCAATTGGAGGGTCGCAGAGATTCATGCATACATGAGATCGATTAACCAGATTGGAGGTGCAGAATGTCCTCTAGTTCCTAACCCGGCGATGATACTATGTAGTGTCCCAGTAGAAGCACGATATTTCACAGGGATCGATTTGAAAAATGTATGTTTCTCAATTCCGTTGCACAAGGACTCAAGACTTGACTTCATTTACGTTTCGCCAAACTCAACTGAAAGACACTAGGCTGCCTCAAGGGTACTGTCAATGAATCTTTAACAGGTCCTCCAATGTTGATTTGAAAAGTGTAGTGATACAATACATAGATGCCATTTTAATTTGTAGCACTACAGAGGATGAGTGCAAACAGGACCCGATTCAGTTGATGACTATATTATCAGAGAAAGGATTCAAGGAGAAGCTAGAATATTGTCAAGAAGAGGTTTTATGCTTAGGCGAGTTGATTTCATATGAGGGAAACCTGAAAGAGCTGAGGCGATTATGAAAACTGCAAAACCGCACACAGTAAAACAGATGCAACAATTTTTGGGGCAATGCAATTATGTTAGAGCCTAGGTGTTTGATTACAGTTCATACACAAGACCCCTTTTTGCAGGATTTAAAGAAAGCACAGGTGAATGAGGTTAAGCTAGAATGGACTGAGGAGATGGAGGAAGGGTTTGAGGAATTGAAGAAAGCGATTTGTACAGCCCCTGTTTTAGGAATTCCCAAATGGCACAGTTATGACAGCAGCACTGACACAGAGGACTACTTTGGGGTACAAGTCTCTAGCGTATTACAGTGGGATTTTAGACCCAGTTATGAAAGGACACTTTCCTTGTCAACAGTCATTGGCAGCCGCCACGTTCGCAACTGAGAAGTCTACAAGTATTGTTATGGGCTGCTCTATGACGCTCTTCATGGAGCATGCTATGTTTGCCATTTTAGAGAATCCCAAGGGCACATTGACTTCTCAGAGAGCCTCACCCTATGAAGTAATGATTTTGAACCCAACAATCAATATTGTCAGATGTAAAATGGTGAATCCTGCCACATTTGTAGCTGGGCCAGTAAAAGAAGGTGATCATGTTCATGACTGTGCAAATTATGTCACATTTTTTGATGATATACCTTGCGTGAAAGAAAATGCTTTGCCAGGAGGGGAAATTCTCTTTAATGTTGGTTCTTCAAAAATATATCAGATTAGTGGAGAAAGGCATTATGGCGCAGCTGTAGTAAGGCATAGATTAAAGGGTAAATTTGAAATTGTAGCAAGTGCTAGGCTACTGTCTCACTTTTCAGCACAAGTGGCAGAATTGGTAGCACTCGTCATGCTTGAGAAACATGAAGGGCAGGAAGTGACGGTGTACAGTGACTCGCCTATGTGACATGAACCATGCACGCAGGGCTAGAACGTTGGAAAAAGGGCGCTACCTCTGAGTGGGCGGTACTCCAGTACAGCACACATGCTTATTGGACAGGCTTATGAAGGCGCTACAATTCCCAGTAGCCATTGCAGTCGTTAAATGCCTGGCTCACACTAAGCAAACAGGTTTTATTTCTTGCCAAACAAAGCCGTAATGCAGAAGCCAAAAGGGTTGTGTATTAATACAGATATCCCAAGTTATGACACTCCAAATGTCAAGGAGAAAGTAGTCACAATTATGGCAATGCAAGAAGGGTTTAATCATTTGCTAAAGACCCAATTAATGGAGATTCAAGGGAGTGCACTGCAGGAAGAGCAGGAGTTATGGAAACGAAAGGGGTATGCTTTATCCCCCATATAAGCATTATGGTGACAGTATAGCACCGGGAAGCCGGTGATGCCAGCAGCATTTTCAAAGATAGCGCTTGAACAGCTGCATTACCCGTGTATGTAAATAAGGAAAGTTTTTATTGCTGCAATGATTGTGAAAGACTGGTTCATTCCAAATTTGTAAGAACATGTTGCATTCTTCATAGTGAATTGCATTGTGTGTGAAGCGTTTACCACTAGGAATGATTTTAGGAGTAATACCTCGACCGAATGATTATGTTGAAATGCTGCAAGTATGTAATGGATACAGGTATCTGTTAGTAGTGTTGTGTCCCTTCTCTAGGTGGATTGAGGCAGGTCTGTGTACACACACTGATGCCACTTGTGCAGCAAAGTTTTTAGTACATGAAGTCTGTCCAAGATGGGGTGTGTGTTAAGTGCTGAGATCCGATGACGGGCCACATTTTGTTAATGAAGTGTTCAAACAGATAGGACTATTATTCAGTATTATCACCTGCAAGCAAACGGGAGATGTGAGAGACTCAATGGCCTTCTCAAAGAAAGGCTTGCCAAGATCAAGCTAACTTTGAAGAAGGGATGGCTATATTGCCTGCCCTTAGCTTTAAATGCCCTAAGGAATCAGCCTGGTTCAGACCACCACCTCACCCCCCATGAACTAGTAACATGGAGGCAAATGAGAACGCCTCTTACACCTCCATCGAGGAGTAGAAGTGATGGCCAGAGTACAGCGAAACTGTTTGGTGTTGAACTGCACAAATATTTTACATGTATGTCCTCTAGCACCTCTCTTATCAGATCAACTCTGGCATCAGGGGCGTCAGTCTCAGAACACAGATGAAAATAATCCAGCAACCGAATCTCGAAACTTTTATGAGCACCTAAATTGTTTGTTGATGACACCGTTCTGATAAAAAATTTCACCCAAATGTGCCACGAGCCACGGTTTAATGGCCCCTTTTACATTGAAAATATCATCCCCTCAGCAGTAAAAGTCCAAGGCAGGTGCTCTTGGCTTCACTTGAACGATGTGAAATTGTACAACGGCCAGACCATCACTCCTACTGTTGCCAATCCAGAAGCAAGACAAGAAGAAGAACGACAAACCAACCAGCTGATAATGCAGATTTTCCATTTTGACTGTGACTCATTCGGGCACTCCTTATAGATATTATAGCGGGGGTGCAACCTCTGCTGCAAGTCACAGGAATCTTGAAAAAATGAACTTTAGAAATTACATGGATATGTAAAAGTTATGCCTAAATGACAGTTCCTAGTTAAGTTTTGGAAACGAGAGCAATACCGAGATTCCATTCCCACTGAGTATCTATTTGGTTCGCCCCATGGTCCTGACCAATGGGGATGTACACAGGCTTATATTGGCTGTTTTTTTTGTCCTACAAGAGACATTGATGTTCACACTTTTTTTTTACAGGATCCTAAGAATGGCTCTGTAATCAGGAGACTGCTCATAGCACCTCTGGAGCCCTCGTTTTTGCTTTAGAAGACCTCCTACTGCTTTATAAAGAACTCCAGCAAATGCAGCACCTCTCAATGGGTAAGCGCTCCATTTTTGGTGTGTTTTGCGCCTGATGCGGCGCACTCAGCATTTTCTGCTTTAAATTGGAAAAAAAACCTTGCTGGCAAAGCACTAACTAGCTGGTGAGCCCTCGCCTGGCTCATTTCTTCGAAAAACCCTGGTTTCCACTCTATTTCTGCCTCTCCCTCATTGGGGCCCATTGTTTCTTTCCTGCCTCCAAGATGGCTGCTCATTTTCCCTTTGTCTAAGCTCCACTGGGCCTGCACTGGTCTCCCCCTCCCATTGGTTGCAGAGGTCGCCATAGACCAATAGCAGCAACCGGGAGGCAGGAGCCTGCCCAGTGCACCCAGGCTCACAGGAGGCCCTGCATGCATTTCTCCTTCAATCCTCTGCACCTCTGTTGCCCTCGCTTTTGCTTTAGAAGACCTCCTGCTGCTTTACAAAGAACTCCAGCAAATGCAGCACCTCTCAATGGGTAAGCGCTCCATTTTTGGTGTGTTTTGCGCCTGATGCGGCACGCTCAGCATTTTGTGCTTTAAATTGGAAAAAAACCTTGCTGGCAAAGCACTAACTACCTGGAGAGCCCTCGCCTGGCTCATTTCTTCGAAAAACCCTGGTTTCCACTCTATTTCTGCCTCTCCCTCATTGGGGCCCATTGTTTCTTTCCTGCCTCCAAGATGGCTGCTCATTTTCCCTTTGCCTAAGCTCCTCTGGGCCTGCACTGGTCTCCCCCTCCCATCGGTTGCAGAGCTCGCCATAGACCAATAGCAGCAACCCGGTGGCGGGAGCCAGACCAGTACACCAAGGCCCACACAAAGGCCCCTGTCAGCTTCCCTGTCTGCTTTACAGGCTGCAACATGATATTTCTGCCACAGCCAAACCCTCCCTGAGGCTGCTACCCCTGGACTATTGGACTACCATGACTCTTACAACACATTCTGCCATGGTTAGTTCCTCCTTTCTGACTTCCTTTGTACTACCTACTCTGCTGGTACTCCTTCAGCTCTCCTTGTTATGTTCTCAAATTGTAGTCGTGTCTGTACTCGCCCTTACCATCTGACTCCCACTTGTCTCCTTAACTACAGGACCTTCATTTATCCTGAAAGTCAAACTTGGGTGTATTTTGCATTTAACTTGAAAGTCAAATTTGGGTGTAATTATGCATTTAACTTGAAAGTCAAACTTGGGTGTAATTCTGCATTTAACTTGAAAGTCAAACTTGGGTGTAATTCTGCATTTAACTGAAAGTCAAACTTGGGTGTAATTCTGCATTTAACTTGAAAGTCAAACTTGGGTGTATTTTGCATTTAACTTGAAAGTCAAACGTGGGTGTAATTCTGCATTTAACTTGAAAGTCAAACTTGGGTGTAATTCCACATTTAACTTTGCCCATTGATTGTAATCCTGCTAGCCCAGTGACTGTTCCATACCGCTTTACCTGCTTTCTCCCCCCCCTGCCTCCTCTCTTCATACTCATGGCACTGTCTGTTTGTCCCATCTTTTCCAACTGCTTCTCTATCAACTATCCTTCCCTTCTCACTAAGTCTGGAAAGAAGAAGTTTAAAAAGGATATCTTGGCCTCCAACCCTGGTCTCCCTATTGCTGATACCTATACCAGCATCTCTTCCAGACAGACCCTCACCGACATCCTCTTTGTTGTTCCTTTGCCTGATCTATGGACCCCCCCATATGATCCCTGTGCTCTGTCCTGTCTCCTCATCTCCCATAAATGGTGACACTCACTGGGAATTCCTCATGGCTTCTTTTGACTCCTCCAGAGTCATCCTTAACGTCTACCTAAATGGCACTGTCATGGTCCAAGGTCCCCAGGCAAATCTCCTCCTCTTTGATAGGCGTTTCCCTCGCCTCATCAACTTCCTTTCTTCTCCGGATGTCCCCTCCTCTCATTTCTTGGCTACTTTGCCCACTCGTCCCTCCTCTGCCCATCTTCTGGCTACCTCCACAACTCCGCAGGGCGTACCTCTAATTCGTACCCCTCCCCGGAAGGTCTTTAAGGCCGGCAACCTTCTTCATCTTGCCACTCTCAACTCTCGCTCTGCTGTCAAACACTCCTCTGACATCTGCCACCTCCTTGAAGAACTTGACCTTGACGTTCTTGGTCTTACAGAGACATGGTTTACGGCCAACTCTGTCACAAGCTTTGACACTCTCCTCCCTGATGGCTACAAAATCCTCCCCGCACCCAGATCCACTTGCCCTGGAGGGGTGTAGCCTTGATCTTTCCTGAGTGGATTCCTGCCACTATAATTGCCACTCAGATCTACTCCTCTTTCAAATGCCTTGTCTGTAGGCTCTCAATCTCTCCTAGCCACGCTTTTACTGTTGCCACTCTCTACCGGCCCCCTGGTCAAATCACCTCTGTTCTCTCTGAGTGGGCTGACCTCTCCTCCTCTCTCCTGGCTTCAACCACTCAACTCCTCCTCCTTGGTGACCTCAACATTCACCTTGATTCTCCCTGTCCCTCAACATTGCTCTTTCGCGACCTCTGCGATTCCTTCTCCCTCTCTATCCTCCCCTCTGCATGGCACACACTTGATGTCTTGATCTCCTCTAGCTTCCCCCTATCTATCCCACTCTCCACTCCCCTCTCCTGGAGTGACTACTACCTCCTCTCCTCTCATCTTTCTCTCTCTTCCCCCCAAGCCAAGCCTACCCCAACACTCAACACTGCCACCTACCTTCCTGGACATCCAGCCCATGAAGCGTGTGTCAGTCGACGCTTTTGCTTCCACCTTCTCCCCACCCCGTCTTCCTCTGGCTGACTCACACCCTCATACAGCCCTGTCTTCTCTCTATTCTTCTATTTCTGATACTCTTGATGTTCTTGCCCCTGTCATGAGGATCTGCCTGAAGTCCAAAGCCAGGTGCAATTCCTGGTATGACTCTGACCTAGCTACACTTAAACGTAGGTGTAGGGCGGCTGAGAGAAAATGGAGGGATTCCTGCTCATCCTCTGACAAACAGGCCTGGCGCCTTCTCCAAAGGCAATACCGTCTCTCTGTCTGTACCAAGAAGAGAGTCCACATTCAAGTCCGTGTCTCTGCGGCATCTAACAGCTCGGCCGAACTCTTTAAAATTTGTAAGGAGCTGGCCAACCCTGCTGCAGTCTCTACCCCTCCCCTTGCCTCTCAGACTCTTTGCAATGCCCTGGCCTCACACTTTATCTCAAAAACCCAGGACATCCTGTCCACACTCTCCTCCACCCCCTCTATTCTCCCCTCTCCGTCGGTACTGACTGACCCTCCTCCACCCACCCCCCACCCTCCTTCTCTTCCTTTCCTCTCTTCTCCCCTGATGGGGTCGCTAGACAAGTCCGATCTATAAACGCCTCATCAAAACAGGTTCAACCCTGTTCCTCTAAAACTCTCAAGGACCACATTGCTACCCTCGCGCTGGCCCTTGCCGACTTCTGCAACCACTCCTTTGCCTCAGGATCCTTCCCCTCCCCTCTTAAGCACTCCCTTGTACATCCTCTCCTCAAGAAACCCACAGCGGATCCCTCTTGTCCGGCCAACTATCGCACAATTTCCATTACCCCCTTCTTAGGCAAACTCCTTGAAAAGCTGGCCATCTCTCAGCTAAACCTTTATTATGATTCTGTTGGCTGTCTCCATGGGTGGTCGGTCAAAAAACCGAAAACAAAATATCGAATCACAAAAATATCGAATCCAAAATCTCGAAAAAAAAAAATCTCGAATTATTTATTTATTTATTTATATGTATTTGTGGGTTCAGGTAAGTATAAAAAAAGGGTAAAAGAAAAAAGAAAAAGAAAAAAGGGGGGTTGGGGGGGAACCCCCCCATTTCGAAATAAAAACGAATTAAAAAAAAATTCGAGATTTTTGTTTTCGATATTTTGGATTCGAGATTTTTGTTTTCGATATTTTGTAATTCGGTTTTTTCACTATAAACCGTCTCCATGACCATCAGTCTGGCTTCAGATCTGGCAGAAGCACGGAAACTGCTCTCCTGAACATCCGTGATGATCTGCTTTCCAACCTTGACTCTAGCATTCCCTCTGTTCTCATCCTACTTGATCTCTCCTCTGCCTTCGACACGGTTAACCATACCATCCTGCTCAACCGTCTCTGGGATCACTTGGGCATCACCGATCAGGCTCTGGCCTGGCTGACCTCTTTCCTTTTTGATCGACCCTCCCAGGTCCAACTTGGGTCCTTCCTATCATCTTTCTTCCTCTCCACCTGTGGTGTTCCCCAGGGGTTTAACCTCTCGTCCTGGCTTTTCAACCAATACCTGGCAACTCTTGCCCGCTGTATTGCCATTTTCTGCTCAAACTTCCAGTGCTACGCAGACGACACTCAACTCATTTTCAGGCTGTCCTCGGCTACCTCCTCTACCTCTCTCATCACTGATTGCCTAACTGCCATCAAGATTGTTGTGCCGCCAACGATCTTTGTCTTAATGCCAGCAAGACAGAGATCCTCCTCATTGGCACACCATCACCTTCCTTTCCCCTCACTCTCTGGCCGGCCTCCCTTGGCCCTCCTCCTATCCCCATGTGCGAGGCCAAGAACCTTGGTGTCACCTTTGATTCCACACTCTCCTTCTCCGCCCACATCGCTGATGTATCAAAAAAGTCAAACCTCCTACTGCACCTCCTCAGAGGTATTCTTCCTTTCCTCTCATTCCCCAAGAAGCTCACTGTCTCCCAAGCTCTGGTTCTCTCTAAATTGGACTATTGCAACAGCCTCTTTCTTAATCTACCTGCCTCTACTCTCCGCCCTTTACAACTTATCCAGAACAGGACTTCAAGACTTGTCCTTGGCCTCAAGCCCTGGGATCGTATCTCTCCAGCTCTGAAATCTCTCCATTGACTCCCAGTGGATATAAGGATTACATTTAAAACCCTCTGCATTGTCCACAAGGCTTTCTGGGGCCTGGGTCCAACATACCTTAAGCTATCCCTCAGCAAATACCTCCCATCTTGAGCACTCCGCTCCTCTACCTCTAACTCCCTCAGGGTCAGTCGTTTCTCAAAGAAACAAGCTGGGGGTAGATCTCTGTCTTCAGCAGGGGCCTCCCTCTGGAACAGCCTCCCTGCCACTCTAAAACGTGAGGAGAACCATCTCCGGTTCCGGAAGCACCTCAAAACCTTCCTCTTTGCTTCTGCCTTCTCCTCCCCTCTACCCTGTTGATTCTACTCTCCCTCGGCACCATGCACCTGGCCACCCTCTGTCCTCTGGGCCCAGGTACCTGCTCATCTTGCCACCCTCACACACTGCCCCCGGGCCACCCCCTACACTGGGGTCTGTATCTGTACCCATACAGCCCTCCCATTTTCTTCCTGCACTTTCAGACCTACATGGCCTGCTGCCATAAACCCAGCACTTGCCACTTGCTGGCTGCACTCCCATAGTTTGTTGCCTTTTTATTTATTATTTTATTCATATTTTTGTTTTTTCCTTCTAGCTCCGCACTCTCCTTTTTGTTCCCACTTCCATGCACTTCTCCCCCTTCTCCCTCTACCCTGCACTTGCACGTTCTCAATGTCACTGGGCCTAGTAAGATCGTTGTTTTTGTTCTCCCCTGTTCCCTTTCCCTTGCCTTGTCGTGATCAGAAACACGTGTGTATGAGCGCGATAGAAATAAAATATCAATCAATCAATCAATAGCAATAATAGAGGAGATATTACAATTGCAGGAGTAAAACAGTACTTTTTTCCCTTAAATGAACACAGTAGAAATGAGGAATGATGAGGCGAACACGATTTTATGGAATGAACAAGCATGACCAGTACCAAGATGGCGAGAGAAGTGGATGTCAATGATCTTATGCAAAGTGTATGCATGTGCAATTTCTCTTTTTGTCTTTCTGTTTCTCCTGTTTCACACTCTCTATTACATTAGTCCAAATAAGGAAGATATCCCTTTGATCCTCCCCACGACGGGAACTACTTCTGATTTGTTTATTTCCACTGAGGCAGAGGCCCCTAACATCCCCCCACTAGGAGAACTGCTTTGACTTGCTTCATGAGTATTACACAAACCGTGCATTGGGAAGACACAAGAGAAATGTAGAGGAAGATAATGAAGGAATAAACACTTACCTAGATAATGCAGCACACCTGGATACTAACATGTGGTATAAGCAAATGAAAAAGGTGGGAGAGAGAACATCTAAGGAGGGTTGCTAAGTGTGTTCCCTGATACCTTATGCTTTGGGAACCTCTAAGATATTCATAGCCACATAGGTATCATTGAAAAAAGTACATTTCCTGACACATCTTGCACTTTGCCTGAGAAGAGGACAGTTCCGAGGCAGAACAGCATCCATGGTGTGGATGAATAAAGTGACATCTCAAAGAGAAGACAATTATGTGCAAGATTTAAAGACAAGAGAAAAGCCAGAAGCAAGGCATGAAATAATAAAATATGAACTGCCTGGAATAAATGGAGCAGGAATCAAGATTGAAGAAAACAAGATTCTGCAATGCAAAGATAAGAATGGGAAGGAAATACGAGAATGTTGTGAAAGAAGTGAACTACAAATCAAGGGAACAGTCCTTACTCACAACATATGGGCTGATGGACTGGTTGTGTGCAAAGCAGCAGCATTAACCAGACAGTGGGAAGCAGTTGTGGCAAATGCAGAAAAAGAATGCAACAATCACTGGCCGAAGAATGCAAGAATGATGACACGGGTCGACGATAATGGAGGACCAGTGCAGATACTACCCCTGAAGGATGCGTCCTTAGGTTTCAGAAATAATGGCTCGAGGTTAGTGATTTCTGCAGTGTGAGCGACTACTGAGCGAACATTGATGAGTAGGAGCAGGCAATTGCTTGTTGTTTGTTGGTGTTAGAAAGGTGAAAGGGTGATATTGATGAGGTTCACTAGGGTAGCTGGTCAGCATTGCGCAGGGCGCCTGGCCATTCGAACTCTAGCAAGGATGAGAACGGCTGTGGAGGGAGGAGACACATGGTGATATCTTCTAGTGAGTAGCAGAAGTAGCAACTACTTTGTAGGTGAAATACAGGATAGCGGGTCAGGCCCATGGCCCCATCAGGACCAAACAGGTATGGTCCTTGTCCCGGTCCCTCCTTTGCTGAGGATGCCAATGGGGAGCGCGCCTAAGCAGTACTGGTGACATAGTTGTTGGGTGATGCAGTTAGAGTCCTTATGTAGATGCCTGGAAGGTGCAAAAATTGGTGGTGGACGGTGCATCTGAATGCCAGGGCCTGGTCACGTGATTAGCAACCTACTCAATGCTGTCTGCCTGGGGCTGGTTTACAGTCCTTAAGTTGATGCCTGGAAGGCAGGAAAACTTGTGGTAGGCAAAGTAACTAGAGCAAATGAAATAAGGTCTTACTAGAGACGCAAACATATCTTAACACATGAGACCTTTACTATTAGCTTCTGCAGTATCATTTAGAACATATTAAACTGGAGGGTTTTAATTTTGTAAATATTCTTCATCACATTTTTAGATTCTAAATGTTCCCATTTCAATGAGCGGGAGTTATTAGGAAGTGCAGTGTTGTTTGATTGCACCATTTTCTTTGATGTTGGATATCATGTAGCTGGTATATCAGGCATTAAAGCAACTGGGTTATGGTCGCTCTCAGGTTAGGAGAGTACTCTGAGTGTTTTAGTACACCTCCAGTTCAACATATTAGTCAATATGAAATCTAGGCGTCTCTTAGAACGACTGATCCCAAATGTTGGCTTTGCTTGAACATCTCCATGGAGTCAGCAATTACAGTCCCTCTTTACTGCGTCTACAAATAAGAGTTCCAGGGAAAGTGCTTTCTTATAATTATAATGAGCCCCAGGAGATTGGAGACTGGGTATCCGACCTAATTCAGCCTGAACATATCAAGGGTACCCTTTATACAATTAAGGGGCTCACATTTTTTATTTAAGCCATCAGCAATCCATGTATAGGGTGAAGTCAATAATCGGAATCATTGCCTGTACTGGAAGATATTTCAGGCCAAATGTATGATATGATGTGATATGATATGGCATTTATAACGCGCCTATACGCAAGTGTTTCAAAGCGCGACGAGGCAAGGGAGGGGAAACAGAGGGAAGACAGAGACAACGATCTTACTAGGTCAGGTGACATTGAGATCGCACAAGTGTAGGGGAGGGGGGAAAGGAAAAGTATGGGTAGGGGGAGCGGGCAGTGCAATACATAGGATGAAAAGTAAAAAATAAATAGAATAAATAAAAACAGTAGGTAAAAGTGCGGCCAGATAGTGGCAGGTGCAGGGGTAAGTGCAGACATCAAGTGTCAAGAGCTGGTGGGGACTGCAGGGATACACAAACAGCCCCCAAGTGCAAGTGTTGCCCGGGAGGCTGTGCAGGTGTGCAGATGGCGAGGAGGGGACCTGGACCCGAGATCAGAGGGTAGCCAGGTGACCAGCGCAGTTTCAGTCAGGAATTCAGCAGGGAAGAGAAGGAGAGAAAGCAAAAGCAAAGAGGAAGGTCATGAGGTGCTTCCGGAACTAGAGATGGTTCTCCTCAAGTTTCATGGAGGCTGTTCCAGAGGGAGGCCCCAGCCGAAGAAACAGATCTACTACCAACTTGTCGCTTGGAGAAGCGCCTGATCCTGAGGGAGTTGGAGGCGGATGAGCGAAGAGCTTGAGAAGGAAGATATTTACGAAGAGAGAGTTGGAAGTATTGAGGCCCCAGGCACAGAAGGCGTTGTGGACAAATCAGAGGGTTTTGAACTTAATCCTCGCAGCCACTGGGAGATGTATTCATCAAAGTGATCTTTAAACCTTGGGGTAGTGATATCAATATTATTTGAATATCTGGGGAACCTCAGTAAATTACAGTAATAGTAGCATTCAAATCTACTTTGATCCATGAAACCAAACCTCCACTTGCTCATCCTATAGCGGTTCTTGAGTTTGGGGGTCAGCACAAGCACCCAGAGAAGGTCACTTGCCGGGGCAAAGTTCAATATGTTTTATAGCCTGGTCAGAGCCGGAACACATACAGCTCCTGACCGCTGCGCTACAGCTCCACCGTGAGCACTGCAGACTACCTCAGAGTACAAAAGAAGCTGCAGCACTGTATCAAGACAAGAGTCACAAACCGGATACTAGCCCACTCCTCGTCAGTTGTTATAGCACTGGAAAGCGCTACTATAGGTAATGTCCATTAACAGCGCCTCATTGGATGGTGTAAATACCGGTTTCTGACATTGGGCGAATCTGCACTTTCCAAGTTTTAATCCCAGACGTGGTTAGATCAGTACATGTGAGTATTATTAAATTATCTAATAATAACAGTTATTGTTACAGCGCTTAGAAGAGGTGCCACCTTAAATATACCTTTCATATGAACCCCAATGGGAATATAGTGTGACCTTTTGCGTCGCAAAATAGCAATGTGTGCGTAGTTACTGTCTGTGCTTTATTCACAGAATACAGGAAAAGTCAAGGTCCTACTTGAATAGAGCGAGTGCGCTTGCTTTGCTCAGCCAAAGGCAAATGTATCAACCACCCACTGGGAGGACTCAAAAGCGACAAAGAGATACCATTCAATTACCCATCGCCCAGAACCATCCATTGTCTGTAGTTTGTGCCAAGGCCACTACAGGAATGGACTGTAAATATCACAGAAAAGAGGGAGTATGCTGTTCTGTTTGCATAAAGGAGAGAACGGTTGCATAGAAGCACTATTTTCGATGTTCACGTTTTTGCCAGAATACATAAAAACAATAGATTTAGTTACACACACAGACACACACACACACACACACTCTCTCTCTCCCCTCCACCAGATCCTCCCCCCCCCAAGGTGAACATAAAAAATAAAAAGTGTCTAAGCGCAAAATAGTTATTTAGTTATATGAAAATGCATGGAGCGGTCGGAAAAGAATACGAACAACAATGTACCAAGTCTCCAGCATCGACGTACAACGTGCAACATTTGCACCAGAATACAAACGTTTCCGAATGGGGAGGAGGAGCTGAGATGGCAGACTGGGTGGACGTGAGTCCAGAAGGATATTCTAATCGAATATGGTCATAAAAGTATACCAGTAAAAGAAAAAAAAAGGAAGTGATGAGAATCAGAGACATCGGTGGGTGAAAAGAAAAGAATGGATCAGCAGTCTTGGAAACTGAAAATTACAAAGAAACTGCTGCACCATCTTGGGCTTGTGCCTCACCATGCGGCAACCCAGGGCCATTTTAAGCACTTTTGTGGCCCTGTGCACGGACATCTTTGGGGCATCCCTCCACCAAACCAAAGGAATAAAGGGATCAGGGGCGTCATTTCACCAAAATGCCAGGATTAGCGGAAGTGACATCACACGACCCTTGACCCCTGATGACATCACAGGAGGTGATGTTATTTGACCCAACCACGAAGTGATATCGCGGGAAGCGATTGAACACAACCTTTCACCCTTTGACAAAACAGGAAGTGGCATCACATAGCATTGTACAGAATGAAAAATATGGTTACAATATCACTATAATGTGATGTACATTTCATACAAGAATGGATCGCCATGTGTATCGCAAAGATCAGTGTGTATAGGCCCATATTACCAAATTACTGTGAATGCAAGCAAACGTCCATGACCAAATGATAATTATGTGTTATTATATAGCACTTACGCTTAAACGCTTTATATAGAAAAAATATGCAACCAATATAACTCAACCTGTCTTGGTACTCATTTATCGAACTCAGAAGGATGAAAGGCTGAGTTGAGGCATTTAAGAACAGACTAAATCAGTGACTCGCCCCCTGAAGTGTGCCTGAAATAAACCTTTAATGAGTCTAGCAATTATTGTATAGAATTCCAGAAAGACACTTTGGGCCTCATTATAAGGCTGGCGCTCCCAGAATGAAGGGGGCCGGTACAGCACTGACCCCCTTCATTCCGGGAGCGCCGGTTACAAGCTTCCCATCACGGGACCCGGATCGCACACCTGGTAAAACCAGGCATGTTTTCCGGGTCCCGCGAGGGGAAGAGAGAGGCAATAACGTGCAAGTTGTACTCTGCCCGTTATTACCCCCCCCCCATTCCCATTGAGCCCTGTGGGGGCTCAAATGGGAATGGGGATGGGTTCCTTCATGGAGGACTTACCGGGTCCTCCTATCTCGGAGTAACCCGGTAAGTCCCCATTGCAGGAACCCGCTAAAGGAGCCCGGAACGGAGGCAGCCATGGAGCTAATAGCTCCATGGCTACCTCCATTCTTGTAAAGAGGCCCATTATTTGGTATTCTTATTCTTCCTTATTTAGGGTGAGTGCTGAAAGTGTTAGACTTGTGTCCCTCCTTTTCTTATTTTTCTTCTTTTTTTTAAGGGGCCTGAACAAGAAAGCCAGCCACTCCAGAACTAAAGAGCCACATGATGCTGGCCACAGCCCAGGAGCTTGCATTACAAAAAAAAACAAAAAAACAAAAAGTTTTTTTTTAGAGGTCGCGAGGGAGACCACAGAGGTCGCAAGGGAGACCTTAGAGGTCGCAGTTGCAACCTCTGGCGACCCCTAAATGACGTCCCTGGAAGGGATCAAGAATACTGGTTGTGCCACCCTTCGCGCTCACAACCTATAGATTGCTATGCTGTCTTGCAGCATAATAAGCATGTTTACTCCCTTTAAGTACCCTTAACCTCGTCATTCTTGCTCTAATCAGAATGATAAACAAGTAGCATTTGAAGACCAACATTAGCAGTCTATGAAGAGTTTACTGTTCTAGTGCATACAGGATAATTTTTAGCAATAACATCCAGGAAGGTATGCAGCCTGTATTATTAATGCAGGACCATATGTAAAAGGTAGATATAACCCATAATAGACAGAGAACTCACATTAGCAGCCTCACAGAATGCAAAAGTGCTGATGCATGGACAGAGGAGACCAATTGGAAGGAAGGAGAAAGCTACACATACCGTAGCATGGATAGTGGATGCAGATTAGAAGCTACCAGGAAGGTGTCTTTATCCAGACAGACTAGGATTAGAAGTGGGATATGGTTTTCAAATAGTTTTGTCATTAGAAATCAAAGGAACAAATGCCTGTGGTGTGCGATATAAATATGCTCACTATTAAAGTCGAAGCAACACTATAGCCAGTGAAACCATGAATAAGACTTTTATGAAGATCATACCATGAGAAGGAAATCACTCTGAAGGGCTAACAATTTTGAAAGGTTTAGTGACTGGCAATATTGAGAGGGTAGGCAATACAAGACTAAATGAGATGCCCAGGATCACACATTGGTTAAGGGGTGAAGGGGTGAAGCTGTTATTTCTGCCAACTCTGCAATTTCTGCATTTGAAAAATGTATTTTTCAGTTCTTATCATGAAATAAAACACTCCCATTTTATAAAAACAGACTTGGAAAGTACACAAATCACATTACCAAACATGACAATTTTTAAACAAAATATTATAGAAGGGTTTTTATGCAAAATGGGAATGGTTCTAGCGCCATTCTCTCCATTATCAGGGAAAGTGTATAAGTACCAGCATACAAATCTATGTGATTCAACAAATTTAATCTGGGTTTGTCTTTTGTATTTTAAAACTTTAAAAACTTCCAAAACAATGGCTTGTGACATTTTCATTTATAAACGTGCCTTAAAACCTTTGACTTTTACCAAAAAGTAAACCGTTCATTGTGTCAAGCAAGCAGACCTTCAAATATGCTTGCCTGAGGCCTGCAATATCTGGTCCGCCCTCTTCTGTCTACCAACCCTTCCACCCAAATGACCTACATAAGAAGAAAGAACAAGTAATGGATGAAACAATACCAGCAGCATGCAAGAAGGCAAACCTCACAGAAGACAGCACAGTAATGTAAGATATATTAGATGATTTGACCAGGATCACTGTATCGTCTGCTGGCAAACCCAGGATACAATAATAAACTCTTTTGTTCCATAGTCTTGAATTTGGATACTTATTCACCTCTTGGACTAACAGTTTATGCCGTCATTGGAGGTGATTGTCTAGGTTTTACAACACCCCAACTGAACAAACCAATTTGTAGACCTTCACCATACGGATGGTATGTTAGGTTTTATAGCATTCCCTATCTGGTAAAGGTGCATTGCTGATAATGGCAGATGTTGTTCTGCAAAACCAAGTACACATGCAGGCATTTTTAAACTTCAGACATAGGAAAGGCTAAGCCAGCCTTGAAGGAATGAGATATTCTACTTTTGCATATGAGTACACTAAGCTAGCTTCGGAACCATTGTGGCACTCATTTTATAAGTATGCATTTCACCATTGCTTGTTGCACATTATCAACATAATTCCCACATGAAGGAAAGAATGCTACAGAGTTGTGCCGTGTGGAACACACAAACTATGTATACCACAGTGAAGACAGAAAGCAACACATGATGAATTGATCGAGGCAGAATGTACTTGTCAAAACAGAACGGCAATGGGTTTAGAGCCTCAGCAGCACCCCATAAAATATCCTGACGTGTGCTATTTAGGACTGGTGAACAATGGAATCATACTTCTTCAGATCAGGCAGCCCTGTGGGGCCCCCTCCAAGGGCAAGTGGCCCTATTCGCCCTCCCATAAAAACGTCTCTGGGGCAACCCCAAAGACAACGTTGCCTAGAGAGCGCTGAGGTGGGGCGGAAGCCCGTGCAGACATCGTGGATGGTCGGGGTGCAGAGCGTCCCTCTCAGTCTCGTATGGACTTTTAACCATGCAATGTGCGACCAGAGTCAGTATTCGGCAAGAGAGAGAGGACACGCAGGGATCTGTATCAAAGTATATGAACAAGAGAAATGTCTAGGTGAGAAGTGTTGATAAAGGGATATGCCTAGGAGAGAATTATTGATAAAATAATGGTATGCGCCATGACAGCATTGCATGTAGGCAATCCTGGGAGTGACTGTGGCTATCTCGGGGGGAGAGAGAGAGGAGAAAATGACTGACGTGGTGCTAAGAGGCTGGGATCTCGCCATAATATATAGCATATCCCCTCCAGCTACAGGCTCACAGGAGCATCGAGAAAGAGCTGGTTTGGTGAGCTGGCAGCAGTGGTGAAAAAGAAGCAAACAGCGAGAAAGAAAACACACGCTCCCCATAAGACACTTGTGTATGCCCTGCCCTGGCAAGCTGTACACTATATATGAAATTGGAGCCATGAGCGCTGAGAGTAGGGCAGGAGATTACACCTGTTGGACCAACAGACCAGTCAGAGATTCCTAAAACACAAAGCACGAAAGAGGCACTTTTAACAACACAAAGGTATTTTCTAACGTGGAAAGCTTCCAAAACACAGCACAAGGCGCAAAAGGGTAAAATAGACCAATCCGTACTAAGCCCACACCAAGCCACAGATAAAACAAGCACCAGAGCCGTAGACAGAAGGCCTCATTAGGAGTTTGGAGGTAACCATGGCGCTATTAGGTCCATGGCTGCCTCCAAATCCTTACCGACTCCGCCCTGGTGAATGGAACTATTACCGCCCCATTCCAAGGTTGGCGGGGGCGGTAATTCCCCATTCACCAGGGCCCTTACCCATTCCCATTTGAGCCCCCATAGGGTTCAATGGGAATGGGGAAGGCGCTAATAACGGTACCGTTATTAGCACCAAAGTCCCTTTGCGGGTCCCGTCCTTAGCGCCTGAAAAAAACAGGCATTAGGGAAGTACCCGCAAATGGAACTCGTAGTAGGGCGGTAAGGGATTACCGGCACCGGTGCCCTTACCGGTGCCAGTAATCCCTTACTGCCCACCTCGTAATGAGGCCCAGACACCTCAATCGCCTTCACTAAAGAAGACCTAATGCCCTGTCTGCAAAATGTACAAGACGATTCATCACGTGAAAAGGCAGACCCCAAAGTAGAGGTTACGAAAAGCATTGCTGATCTGAGAACCAAGATAAATACCTTGGGGAATAGAGTAAGCGCACCGTCCAATACCAAAGAGGTAAATACCTTACAGACTATCCACATAGGCCTGGAGTCTAAATGTTCAGACATAGAGAATAGGTGTAACGCTCACCTGATTCCCGCAGAGGCGCCGGTCTTGACTGGGTGAATGCCGTATCTTCAAAGGTGATGTGTAACACACGGTTGGCTCTTTGGGCTGGACCTCTGTGCACTGTATGTATAACTTGAAGAGTAAGATGTCTGCAGATAGAAAGTATGGGATTAATGAACTGGGGTTATTGGGTGCCTCTCTCCTCTTCCCTTTCTCTTCTCCTGTAGAACCCCAACGGTTAACGCCCTCACCTTAGGTAAGTGAACGCCGAGCTCTCCATCTGCCTCGGGGCAGGGTGCCGTAACCAGTTTCTTCACTGGATAAGGGTGCAGGCCTCTTGACCTCAGAGGACTGCTGTCCGTCGTTAACTGCACGAACGGTAAGTTCTGGGCACTTCAAATGTCTTAAAAGTCTTTTGTAATGATATCTCTTGTTTTGCAGGGTTCCGGCGATGGCGGATGGCGGGCTGATGAGAGTTGAGGATCGAACCCGCGTGAGGAATAGAAGCGCCTGGAAGCACGTAAGTAAGCGCTTGTAGCCTGCTTCACGATGCGCACTAACTGTCCCTTTTATCTTGCAGGTACAAGTTCGGAGCTTTAGAGAAGCTGAAGGGTGCTGGAATACCCACTGGATTCGGCGTGGGAAGGAGTAATGGCACGTGAGTAATAAAGTTGCCCAATGTCTTTAAACGCACCTTCTTTTGTCTTTCAGATGCGGGATGCAGCGCTGAAGGCCTCCGGAGCGTGCGAAGAGTAGGTAAGCCTTTGTCTTTCAGATGCCGGAATGCAGCGCGAGGTGTTGGTGACAGCCGATGGACCAGGTAAGAGATGCGCTGCCACTGAAGACCGTAGTGCTAACCTGTTCTTTCTTTGTCTTTACAGGTGCTGCTGAAGACTGGATTCCAGGATGGTAAGCCTTTGTTCCCTTAGGCCCAGGATCAGAAGCAGAAGACACGATGAGCGTTCTGCTGCAGAGAATGCAGAATAACACAAAGCAAGATTCATCCATCGGGTGTGGCTTAAATAGCCTCCTGTAGTGCTAAGGTGTCTCCTTCCACAGCCACGCCTAGGTAAGAAAAGAGTTCCTGCTTTCCAGAAGAGTTCCAGTGTTCTGAACCTAGGGAGTGGCTCCTGTCCCACCCAACAGGAAAAGTAGTCCCAAACAGAAGAGGATCAGGGGTTCAACTGGCAGGTAAGTAAGCAGCATGGTCTGCTGCAGGTAAGTCCACCCAAGCATTATGAGCCCGGCGCTTCCAGCTCTGGGACTGGGCATCTTTATGAGCCTGGTGCCACTGGCGTCAGGACAGGGTCCAAAAGGTCCCAATTGGGACTGGCTGGCACTCGGAACCGGGGTTATGGGTCTGCTTCCAAGGGAGTCGGGCAAGTCCTGATCTTTTGGAAGCAGAGATCATGACAGCACCCCCCCTCAAGGCCCCTCCCAAACCGGGCTTCTCCGGGGGTTTGGGCTTGTTAGGAAATGTTCGATGAAATCTTTTGATTAGACGAGGCGCGTGGACATATTCTGCAGGTTCCCAGGATCTTTCTTGGGGACCGTAGCCTTTCCAGTCAATCAGGTAAAATAGTTTAGATTTGGAGATCTTGGAATCCAGGATGCTTTTGACTTCATACTCGAGTTCTCCATCAACTAGAATAGGTTTTGGAGATGTAGTTAGTCGGGTTTGAGGTTGCACGGGTTTTAATAGAGAGACGTGGAAGACCGGATGTATCTTCATGTGAGGGGGCAAGTCCAACTTGACCGCTACTGGATTTACTATGGTAGTGATGGAATAGGGACCAAGGTATCTTGGGTTGAATGTGCGTGGTCCTTTTAGAGGTAGATATTTGGTGGATAACCAGACTTGATCTCCTACTTGATATTGGGGGGCTTCCTTCCGATGTTGGTCTGCTCCTTTCTTGTATTGTTCTTTAGCCCTTTGAAGGTGAGAAACGGCTTCCTTAAAGGCTTGGGTGATTGTAGAATGCAGGTGGTCTACTGCTGGTGTTCCAAGATCTTGGAGTGGATCCAACTCTGAGGTTCGAGGGTGACTACCGTATAAAAGAAAAAACGGGGTCTTCCCAGTTCCCGAGTGGACAGAGTTATTGTAGGCATATTCGGCTATCCAAAGGATATCTTTCCAAGTTTTTTCAGTTTGTTGTAGCATGCAGCGCAAATACTGTTCCAGAGTTTGATTGGTCCTCTCGGTTTGTCCGTCGGTTTGAGGGTGGTGGCTGGTCGAAAGTCTCACATCAATTTGAGCCGACCGACAGCAACTTCGCCAAAAATGAGAAATAAATTGACTACCTCGATCCGAAATTAGAACTGAAGGAAAACCGTGCAGTCGGACGATGTTTTCGAGAAATTCTCGGGCCAGAGTTGCTGCTGTTGGTAAGCCTTTGAGTGGAATGAAATGCGCCATCTTGGAGAATAGGTCCACGATTACTAGGATCGTATTGTATCCGGAGCATGGAGGTAGATCGGTGATGAAGTCCATAGAAAGCGTATGCCAAGGGCGAGGCGGGATGTCAATAGGGCGTAAGAGGCCGGCTGGTTTTTCCTTTTGACTCTTGTTTTGGGCGCATACCCCACAGGACATTATAAAGTCTCTGATATCTTTTTTCCAAGACGGCCACCAGAAGTAGCGCTTGATCTTTTCCGAGGTCTTGGTCATACCGGGATGTCCTTCCATTAAAGAATCGTGATAACAAGAGATTACCTTTTTCTGTAAATCTGTGCTGGGCAGGTATAACCGTTCTTGGAAATATAATAGGTTGTCCTTCACCGTAAAGTCCTTTCCCTGCAGATGCCAATTCTGTATGTCTGCTGGAGTTACCAGTAGCCTGGCTTTATCCTTAACTTCCTCTATGGATTGTGTGGCGATTACACCTAGAATTCTTTGTTCGGGAATGATAGGTACAGGTTTAGGATTGATCAAATGTTCTTCCACTCCCATCCGAGAAAGGGCATCAGCTTTACCGTTTTTTGTACCAGGTCGATAGGTAATTATGAAGTCAAACTCGGCAAAGAATAGTGCCCAACGGAGTTGCCTAGAGGATTGAGCTTTTGCGGTTTTCAAATATTGCAGGTTTCGGTGATCTGTAATCACAGTAACGGTGTGTCGGGCCCCCAGAAGATAATGCTGCCAAGCCTTAAAGGCGGACTTGATAGCTAGAAGTTCCTTATCAGTAATAGTGTAATTGATTTCAGGAGGCGAGAATTCGCGGGACCAAAATGCCACGGGATGCAACTGATTGGTTACTGGGTCCTTTTGTGATAGAACTGCCCCCATGGCAAGGCTCAAAGCATCAGTTTCAACAATGTAGGGGAGTTCTGGGTGAGGATGTTTTAAGATCGGTGCAGAGATAAATCTAGTCTTCAAATTCTGGAAAGCTTGTTCCGACTCGGTAGACCATTCAAAACGTTTGTTTTTCTTTAACAAGGCGGTGATGGGCTGGACTATTCGAGAGAATTCGGGGATAAACCTGCGGTAAAAGTTAGCGAAGCCTAACATGCTTTGAACACCTTTTACGGAGGATGGCGATGGCCATTTGAGAATTGCATCGACCTTCTTTGAATCCATACGCACTCCGCTAGGTGATAATATGAATCCCAAGAATTCAACTTCAGTCACGTTGAAAACACATTTTTCCAACTTAGCGAAAAGTTTGTGTTGACGCAATCTCTCGAGGACCATTTTCACGTGTTTCCGATGTTCAGTTTCCGATGAAGAATAAACGAGGATGTCGTCAATGTAAACAACAACACACACATCTATGAGCTCTCTGAGGACATCGTTCATAAAATATTGAAAGGCGGCCGGGGCATTGCAAAGTCCGAAGGGCATGACCTGATATTCAAATAGCCCATACTTGGTGCGGAAGGCCGTCTTCCATTCATCGCCCTCTTTTACTCGTACCAAGTGGTAGGCTCCTCTAAAATCCAGCTTTGTATATATGCATGCTTTTCTGACTTGGTCCAGGAGTTCAGGGATCAAAGGTAACGGATATCTATTCTTAACGGTGATCTGGTTCAGGGCGCGATAATCTATACAAGTTCTAAGGTCCCCTTCTTTTTTTGGAACGAAGAACAAAGCTGAGGAAGCAGGGGACTTGGAAGGACGAATAAACCCATTCGCTAGGTATTGATCCAGGTATTGTCGGAGGTGAAGATTCTCAGGCTCGGTGAGGGCATAAATTCTACTACAAGGAGGAGTAGATCCAGGTATCAGGTCTATCTGGCAGTCATAAGACCTATGAGGAGGTAGAGAGTTAGCCTGATCCTTCCGGAAAACATCTTGGAATTCTAGGTATTCAGGAGGTAACTGGGGAGCCTCCGAGGAAATTGCTGCAAGTGCAACACCAGGTCGAGGGTGACAAGTAGAGACACATTCTGGAAACTGAACCGTTCTTGCTCGCCAATCGATCTGAGGATTGTGCTTCTCTAACCAAGGAATTCCTAGAATAATCTGGAACTGAGGGGCCTTGATCACATCGAACACGATCTTCTCATGGTGTCCATCTTGACTTACTAGCGTCACTTCTTGGGTGGTATGCGTTACTGGTCCGGAGGCTATCTCCGTACCATCCACCGTAGTAATGACGTCCTTTACAGCCTTTGGACAAAGAGTCAGATTCATCCTCAAAACCATTTCATGATCCACATAATTGCCGATGGCACCGCTGTCGACGTAAGCTTCACTCGCATGTAATCGATCCGGATGTTCAGGGCTAATGAGGACCATAGGTATCACGAAATGCGAGGTCACTGAACTGGTTTTAACGCTCGGCAAGAGGACCTCTATTCTTGTCGGGCGAGGTCGTTTCCCTGCTCAGAGTTTGTGACCCTGGTAACTGCAGCTCCTACTGCCTTCTTGGCTGGTTTCACCGGACAGTCTCGAAGAAAGTGCCCCGAGTTTCCGCAATAGAGGCATAATTGCAGCTGTTTTCTCCTTTCCCGCTCCTTTTGTGTTAGTGGTCCTTTCAGGCCCCCTATTTGCATGGGTTCCCCGGAGTCTACTCCTTTGGTAGGAGTTGGTGATTTGGAAAATACTCGAGCATCAAACTTGGAACGATCGGCCTTCCTGTTCTGCAGTCTGTGGTCAATTTGAACGACTAAGTCAATATAGTCCGAACAGTCTTGCGGGGGATTCACTACTTGGGCTAACACATCTTTGAGCTCTCCACGTAGGCCTCTATAAAACAGCGTAATCCTTTTGTCCTCAGGCCATCGAGTTTCCACTATCAGTCTGTTGAAAGACGCAATATAAGCCAAAAGGTCTTGATTACCCTGTCGCAATGAAAGGAGCTCATTGTCCAAGGCCTGCCCCTGTGAATGTCTTGCAAACAGTTTTTCCATACTGAGCTGAAAAGCTTGAAAATCATGGAGAACCGGATCATCTTGATTAACTAGAGGGATCGACCAGTCTGCCGCATTGCCACTAAGGTACGAAAGCACGAAAGCTACCTTAGCTTGATCAGTTGGAAAGGCTGCTGGCCGGCATAAGAAGTGCAACCGGCACTGATTAATAAATACTGCAAACCTCTTTGGGTCACCAGAAAATCGTTTGGGCGGAGCCAGAGGTACATTCCCAGGTAGGTTGATCTGCACTGGGTTCGTAGAGGATGTTGAAGGAAGATTTGCCCCTGATGCGGGTAACAGAGTTTGTCCGGCTTGTGACTGTAGCAATTGTCTAGCGAGATCGTCTGTTCGCTCCTTGGAAATAATCAGTTCCCTTCTTAGAGCATTCGTTTCCTGACGGGCTGCATGCACTTCTGCTCTTAGTTCCCCAAGTAACTGGGCTAGCTGGTCGGTATCCGAGGTTTCCATAGCGCCTGGGTGGGAGTTTTGCGGTAGGCTTTGTGTTCTGTAACGCTCACCTGATTCCCGCAGAGGCGCCGGTCTTGACTGGGTGAATGCCGTATCTTCAAAGGTGATGTGTAACACACGGTTGGCTCTTTGGGCTGGACCTCTGTGCACTGTATGTCTGACTTGAAGAGTAAGATGTCTGCAGATAGAAAGTATGGGATTAATGAACTGGGGTTATTGGGTGCCTCTCTCCTCTTCCCTTTCTCTTCTCCTGTAGAACCCCAACGGTTAGCGCCCTCACCTTAGGTAAGTGAACGCCGAGCTCTCCATCTGCCTCGGGGCAGGGTGCCGTAACCAGTTTCTTCACTGGATAAGGGTGCAGGCCTCTTGACCTCAGAGGACTGCTGTCCGTCGTTAACTGCACGAACGGTAAGTTCTGGGCACTTCAAATGTCTTAAAAGTCTTTTGTAATGATATCTCTTGTTTTGCAGGGTTCCGGCGATGGCGGGCTGATGAGAGTTGAGGATCGAACCCGCGTGAGGAATAGAAGCGCCTGGAAGCACGTAAGTAAGCGCTTGTAGCCTGCTTCACGATGCGCACTAACTGTCCCTTTTATCTTGCAGGTACAAGTTCGGAGCTTTAGAGAAGCTGAAGGGTGCTGGAATACCCACTGGATTCGGCGTGGGAAGGAGTAATGGCACGTGAGTAATAAAGTTGCCCAATGTCTTTAAACGCACCTTCTTTTGTCTTTCAGATGCGGGATGCAGCGCCGAAGGCCTCCGGAGCGTGCGAAGAGTAGGTAAGCCTTTGTCTTTCAGATGCCGGAATGCAGCGCGAGGCGTTGGTGACAGCCGATGGACCAGGTAAGAGATGCGCTGCCACTGAAGACCGTAGTGCTAACCTGTTCTTTCTTTGTCTTTAC
The DNA here is from genome assembly GCF_040938575.1 of Ambystoma mexicanum. NCBI lineage: Eukaryota > Metazoa > Chordata > Amphibia > Caudata > Ambystomatidae > Ambystoma > Ambystoma mexicanum. The sequence continues at coordinate 64,334,088 of NC_090928.1, forward strand.
AGGTGCTGCTGAAGACTGGATTCCAGGATGGTAAGCCTTTGTTCCCTTAGGCCCAGGATCAGAAGCAGAAGACACGATGAGCGTTCTGCTGCAGAGAATGCAGAATAACACAAAGCAAGATTCATCCATCGGGTGTGGTTTAAATAGCCTCCTGTAGTGCTTAGGTGTCTCCTTCCACAGCCACGCCTAGGTAAGAAAAGAGTTCCTGCTTTCCAGAAGAGTTCCAGTGTTCTGAACCTAGGGAGTGGCTCCTGCACCACCCAAAAGGAAAAGTAGTCCCAAACAGAAGAGGATCAGGGGTTCAACTGGCAGGTAAGTAAGCAGCATGGTCTGCTGCAGGTAAGTCCACCCAAGCATTATGAGCCCGGCGCTTCCAGCGCTGGGACTGGGCATCTTTATGAGCCTGGTGCCACGGGCGCCAGGACAGGGTCCAAAAGGTCCCAATTGGGACTGGCTGGCACTCGGAACCGGGGTTATGGGTCTGCTTCCAAGGGAGTCGGGCAAGTCCTGATCTTTTGGAAGCAGAGATCATGACAATAGGTGACTGCAGGAAAACATTGGCCTGAAATTGGGGAATGAAGGACTGCATAAGTCAAACCTGGAGGAGCTACTAAAAGAGCTATTTGTAATTGCACTGCCAGCAGAACCAATGTCTATGATGGAAATAGAAAGGGCTCACAAATTAGGCCCACATAAACCCAATCTAAAATAGGTAGACCGTGTGATATAGTATTCCATGCACACACCTGCTGCTTCAAAGAGAAAATTCTGTGTGGGGCAAAAGAGAAAGGTCAATTAGATTACAGAAAATATAAGATACAACTGTTTCAAGACCTATGAAATACCACGTGCTAAAAGCACAGACAACGGAAGCTTATTGCGAGGTACATTAACACAGGAAAAGATTAGCTATGAATGGAATTCCCCAAACGCCATACTGTATGAAAAAGATGGCCAGAAAAATGTGGCCACCAACTTGGGAATGCTTGTAAACTCCTGAACCTGGAAGCGCCAGAACAGCAGAAAGACTTGCAAAGAAAGGAACCTGCCCACATGAAGATGAAACTTTGGTCTACTATAGTTACCAAAATGAGTTCAATACTACACGGATGAAACAACACGGATCAGCTAAGCTAGAGGTGGTGATGCAAAGAACAATAAGTGGGGGGGTATAGGTTGTTGCTAGAGCACTTTTGTAGTCACGGTAATGCATTCATAAACATATGTGAGTCTATGTCAGGGAAACACCCAGGGGAAGTTGGATGGGATAAGAAATGAAGTACGATGAGAGTCCGTTTGTGGTTTATTGTCCTGATTAAAAAAATGTCCATGGGAAAAGAAAATTAGCACCTTAATATTCATGCAGAGTCGCCGGAGGTGAGGACCATAACCAGGAAACACGGCAAAGGCATCCGACCCAACATAGTCGGGCCAAAGCGCCCATCAGTAAACCTTTGCATTATAGTTGGGGGAAAGAAGTTGGGGAAATGGGAGATGGGAAGGTCCATTGTGAGTGAAAAAGCAGGGAGATTGAGAAAACAGACAATCTATCAAATTCCGGCCATGCTCAAATGAGTGTCCTTGCATATAAGGGGGCTAAACACACCAAGCAAGAGGACACACCTGTTTCACTTACTCAGAGACCTTGAAGCGGATATAGCCCTGGTCCAGGAGACCTGAATATGTTATTGCACCAAAGCCTGATCATTCTAGATGGGGCCTCACTCATGGAGCCCAAGCTTCTGATGAATTGAAGCGGGAATGATGAGTCTCTGCAACACACGGAGGGAAGTGCACCCGACTAAGAAAGAATTCTCCTTTTATCAGATGTCCATTGAGTTTGTACCAGGATGGACAACATTTTAGCACTGTACACTATATACATCGCGATAAAAGAGGCAACAGTGGTCGACATTACAAACTCGGATCGTAGCCCACTTAGCCTACGATAAGCTTTTGATAAACAAAGACATACTTCATGTATTTGGTCACTCCTCAGACATTTACTTAAGGATCCACTGGTAAAAACAGAAATCTCAACTAAAATTGAATAATTTTTTGATTATATTTATCCCACTGATACCTCGTTCAATAACACCTATGATACGTTTCGGCAATATTTAAAGGCCCGTTTCTCAGATTCGGCTCACAATTAGCTAAGATTAGAAGACTCAAAAATGAGAAATTGGAATCTGAGCTGAGAGAATCATGCATGAAATATGGACAATCTGGAGCCTTGGAAGTTCTGAGGAGAGTTAATGCGGTAAGAAGTCAGATCAACACGTTGGCAAACAACAGATCAGAAGGGCCTTATTACATTTAAAATGCATGTTCTATGAAAAGGCCAACAAAGCAGACACATTATTGGAACATAGAATAAGAAAGAAACAGGCAAAACACAAATACAATCCTTGAGAAGCAAAGAGGGGATGCACTTAACCTCAAATGAGGTTATGCTAGAAGCCCTTATAAAGTTCTGTGAGAAACTGTATAGGTCTGATGAAAGTGATGAAATCCAGGTCTGGCAATATGTCCAGGGAGCCTCAACGAGAACTGTAACTAGTGAACACAGAGCTCAAGTGGACCAGCCCATACCATAAGAAGAAGTCATAAAAGCCATATTCTCACTGAAAGTGAACAAAGCTCCAGGTGGTCCAACCGGGCATTTTCTATAAAGACCTTTGCAAATGCTTGATGAAGCTTATGTTAGAACTGTTTAATTCCTTCCTGATTTCAGGAGAGATTACAGAGTCCACGAGCGAGGCTTCTGCCCAGATAATGCCCAAACCAAGGAAATACCTGGAACTTTGTGGATCCTGTAGGCCCATTGACGTGAATTTAGATGAACAAGTCTTTGCAAAGATCTTGGCAGGATGATAGAGCCTTTACTCCTGCACCTCATTAACTGAGATCAAACAGGCTTTGCAGTGGACAGACAAGCAGTTGACAATATAATGAAAATTGGACACCTGATAGATAAAATAAAGAGATTCTCGGGGGCACCCTGCAATGCTGCTGGGGCTTGACGGCGGGAAACCTTTAGGCAAGGTTATTTGGTTCTTTCTGAGGGTGGTGCTTGAGGCGTCAGGATTTGATGAAAGCTTTATTCGATGGATGTTTGTCATTTATGCCAAACCTAATTCCAGAGTTACGGTGAATAGCATACTGTCACAGGCCCTTCATTTGGGTAGGGGAACCAGACAGGGCTGTCAGCTCTCCCCACTGCTGTTTGCTTTGGTCATGTAACTCCTGGCCAGAGGAATAAGGGCTAAACAAGGCATCCAAGGTATTCAGTTTGGCCAGACTGAATATCAGACAACCCTGTTTGCGTGTGATATACTGCTATCATTTAGAACCCCCCCACCCCCCTCTTCCCTAATATCCTTACAAGAATAATTGGAGACACATGAGAAAGCTTCTGGCTTTCCAGTTAGTTACAGTAGGTCAGAAGCATTTAATATGACAATGCCTCCAGATCAGAAGGCAATCTTACAAAACACATATCCATTTAAATGGTTGGGAAAATATATGAAGTACCTTGGAGTGAATGTGGCTGTGGATAATAGGAAACTATAGTATCTGAATTGCCTTGGTCTCTTTTCCTAAACAAGGGGAGATATGTCAAGATAGAAGAAAATTACCATCTCACGACTAGACAGAATTAATATGATCAAAATTAATGCTCTCCCGTGACTACTTTATGTATTTCATGCACTACCAACACAGATCCCCAAGCAATAATCTAAAAAGTTGCAACGGGAGTCATGAATCTTATATGGGAAAATGGGGAAAGTACGTCTTTAAACATGTTCTAACATCAAAACTAGATAAAGTAGGTCTGTAGTGGCCAAACTTTCAGGCATATTGTGATGTGGCACACCCCTGTATTTTACGAGAGTGGTGTCAAGTTCACTCCAATAGACATTGATGGGCATTGGACCCAGCAGGTAGGGGCATTCCGTAATGGCGAGTACTGTGGCTACCTTAACAAGCTAGACCATGATCCCTGTACACTAAACCACTATCTAGATCAATGTTGATAACTTGGAACAGAGGAGCTGACACATTGAAACTGACCTCCTTCCCCTCACCACTAACACCTATTCACAACAACCCAGTATTGTCTCCATCATTTCCTCCAGGGTCTTTTACTAAATGCAGAGAGAACAGGGTGCGGCCTATTGCTAATCTTTTTAGAATTAAGGTGATAACATAGTTTCACGACTGTAAACAGGATTTTCAATTAAGTGAACAGGAATCGTTTCAATCTGTCACATTAGGCATTGGTTCATGTATGAACTAAACCACTAAAAGAGGCAGCTACAAGATAATTAACACAATTTGAAAAGTTTATTGTAAATTCAACCTCTTATAAAGGGTTAATTTCTAATATATATAAGATTCTCTTGAACACCTGTGGTCTGTCAGAATGGGCTTACATGAAGGCGTGGGTAAGCAATTTGGGAAAGTACATTTCGGAATAAAAATGGAGATCGGCTTGGCTCCAAAAAGAAACGACCTCTCCATCGGTGCAGCTCAAAGATATAGGGCCTCATTACACGGAAGGCGGTGAGCCATGGCGCTATTAGAGCCATGGCTCATGCCGGTAAAATACCGGCACCGCCTTGGCGGAAAGGGGATTTACCGCCCCATTCCAAGGTTGGTGGGGCGGTAAATCCCCCTTCCGCCATTGCCCTTCCCCATTCCCATTTCTGCCCCATAGGGCTCTATGGGAATGGGAAAGGCGCTAATTACGGCACCGCAATTTTGCGGTGCCGTAATTAGCTCCGAGGTCCCTTAGCGGGTTGGTTTTTGACGCCTGCAAAAAGCAGGCGTTAAAGCACCAACCCGCTAAGGGACCTCGTAGTAAGGCTGTAATGGTTAACGGTCACCGTTACCATTAACGGTGGTCGTTAACCATTACCGCCTTCCGTGTAATGAGGCCCATAGTCTATAACATGACATTTAAATGGTATTTAACACCCTCTCGCCTTACCAAGATCAACGGGGAAGTGTCAAGAGACTATTGGTGAGGATGTGAGATGAGAGGAACATTCCTACATATATGCAAGGGATATAGTGGGAGTGCCAGGAGACAAAACCATTTTGGGAAAAGATTGTGACCTATATCTCGCAGCTGGTTGAACAAAACTTTACTTTTGTTCCGGAAGAAGTAGTACTGGACATCCCGGTGAAGAGGATATACCCAATGCTTGCTAAGGGGAGATAACTACGACCATGCTCATGGCAACCAAACTGGTCATAGCCTCGAATTGGAAAAAAACAGAAGCCTCAGATATATATTTGAAGTGGGCCAAACTGTGGAATATACTTGCTATTTGTTTATTGCATATATGGTTAGAAAAACAAACCTTATGCAACTAGAAAAACACATAATACAATGTTGCTTAAAAAAGAAAGTTAACACGAATTTAAAACCATCACAATATCCTGGTTAATTTACTATAGCACCACTAACGTGAATTACCGCACATGTAAAAATTCCCTCATGTTAATACGTTGGTTAAAACGTTTAAAACTGCAATACATAGTGCAATATCCTGTGCATTTCAAATTCGAAACCAGAAAAAATAGGAAGTTAAAAGTTCATCTTGCAAATGCATTTTTTATAATGATTCAAATTTGATCTGCCACAACCCAGGGCAAAAAAATATTAGATGGCATAGTGGGCCTCATTACGAGTTTGGAGGCAGCCATGGTGCTATTAGCACCATGGCTGCCTCCAAACCCGTGTCCGGGTCCGGGTAGTGGGAATGGGGACTTACCGGGTCATTCCAACCTTGGAGGACCCGGTAAGTCCCCATTCTGAAAACCATTCCCCATTCCCATTCGAGCCCCTATAGGGATCAATGGGAATGGGGAAGCAGCTAATAACGGGCCCGCAAATAGCGGGCCCGTTATTAGCTCCCTGGACCCTTAGCGGCTCCCACTAAGGGACCTCGGAATGTGGCGGTAGGGGGTTAACGGCACGGGCATCCTTACCGGTGCCGTTAACCCCCCTACCGCATACTCGTAATGAGGCTCAGTGTCTCAGTTTCGCTTTCACAATGGTGACACAACCTTTCCGCCCTGGCCACATTCAAGCGAGCTCCTAGTGTTTAATCTGCCAAATAAAAGTTTAGCCTAAATCCGAGGAACGCAGGACGCTTCCATAAATAACTTCAAGCAAGCACCAGTAAAGAATGTATGCCAGAATTGGAACGTGTCTGAATTTACTGAAACATATATGGAACAAAGACACTACCTGTAGGGTGTGACGCAACTGGTCGGGAGCTTGCTTGTAGTTGTGTAAATCTAGTGACTTAGGGTTAAGGGTCATATTTCTAGACCAGTGCTTGCCCCTCTTTAAATTGGAAATAGTAGATGGCTCTAACTTGGTAAGAGGAAGCTCAGTGGAGGATTTACCCATTCCATGAATAAGATGCTTCCATAAATATGCTGGCAGAAGGATAAAAGCTTTAATATCCAGGTGAACGTGGTAAAAAAGGCAATAGCACATTATCAGGGCCCTATTGTTGATCCAGTCCCATTCCTCAATGTGTTGCTTAACTTTGAGTGGGAACGCAATCAACTCGCTCTTACAGGAATCTGCTGCACCGAGGATAGCCTTACAAGATCTAGACCACTCCTTCAAAGCTTGCCAACTATAAGCATTCATCTGCTCAGCAAGCTTCTCAAACACTAAAGCAGGAGGGGGTCTAGCAATTTAACAGATCCTTGCAGCACTTTCCAATCCCTGCAGATTTTCAGGGACCCCCCCCCCTCACATCTCTCATCTCAGCCGCTGTCTTTCTACTGCACTTACTTGGCTCACCCACTCATTGATGGTTGCACTTACGTTCTTCTCCTCTCAGCACTTACCCTGAGCACTTCTCCATGAGCATCATAGCACCTTATCTCTCGTCCCTCCGCCCTGCACTTGCACGTTCTGAATACTCACAAGGCACAGTAGGTTTATCTCGCCTTACCCCTATTCTCATTATTTATTGTACTATTAATGCAATTATTTATCGTTGCTGTAATTCATTATCTACCTTCCCCTGTACCCACCCTGTTTGCCCTTTGGGCGCTTTCAAACCGTTCTGCTAACTGTATAAGCGCCTAATAAGTGAGCAATAAATAGACAATAGATAAAATATCAGCCCTAGCTCGTACTGGATGACCCCCCGCCCCTACAAGCGCAGCATTGGACATGGCCAGGACTCCTCGCCATAACTGCTTCTATTCTTGCCCAGTCAACCATATTCAAAGACATTTTGGCCCGATACATTCATTTCAGACACATCTTCTGCATATAAAACCGCACCAGAGGAACAATTGAAAAAGTCCCAAATCTACGGTCAAAAATACCCATTTGCCCGGCTGCCATACTTTGCCGTACGTTGTTAAAAACTTCCAATTTGGACGGGAAAGACTGAAAAGTCACACACAAATATCTAAAATGGCCAACCGTTTCAATACGTTAATTATTTAAGAAAAAAGTTAAACCTGGGTAGCTCACCTCTGGACATAACTGATTTAATGATTAATATTTTGGTTTTCACCACATTAATTGTAAGGTACAATACTGTCAAAAACGTATTCACACCAACTGGTGCTCGCTGAAGGGCAATTGTCGCTTGGACACAAATGACCAAGCCATCGGAATATTCATATAATGAATGGGCAACAGGCCCAAAGGTGGAGGATTGGTGTGCATATTTACAAAGGAATCAGCCAAATCATGATTGTAGAAATTAAACAAAAAAGGAGCAAACACAGCACTCTCTCACGCCCCGCTGCGCCCAGATCCATCTGGAATAGTGTCCATACTGGTCCAGCCTTATCTTGATCATTGCGCCTGAATACAGGGCTATCAAAATATTCAGGAGGGAAGTGGGGCACCACTTTGCAGCCATTTTCCCCCAAAAGCTGTGATCTATCAACACAGTCAAAATCCTGCAAAAGGTCTAAAATCGCAAGGTACAGTGGCCTCCCAGTCAACTTCACCTGCACTGCCAAAAGCTGTAGAGCAAAGCAGTTTTGTGATATGGCCAAGCTTTTCTTAAACCCTCCCTGAAAGCTATCCACAGCCCCACATCAGTCGACCAAGCTTGTAAATCTCTCAGGATCAGGCCCGAAAAAACTTTTCTCACTGCATCCAGGAGCGATATCAGCCTGTAGTTCATTGGATCAATTCTACTACCCTTTTTAAAAATTACAACAATAAGGGCTTGACTCCAAGTTTCAGGCACTGCTTGAGTTACTAAAATGCACTTAAACAGCTGTAATAACACTACCACACATAGTTCCGGGTTTGCTTTGAAAGTGGCGTTTGACAGCCCGTCGAGGCCATGGGCACAAGATGATTTACACTTTACCACGAGCTCCAGAACTGTCTCATAATCCACATTTACTCGCTAAGGCTGGTTTGTTTGGTGAATGTCATTCAGACTGGACAAGTCCCTGCCACCATATAAATTCAAAAAGTGGTTAACCCAAACCGATTCCTGAAATAATGAGGCCTGAACACCTGGTGTTTTTAATAGGGTCCAGAAATCACTAGCATCTTTGTTCCAGAGAGATCTAATCATGTTTACAGAATCACTTCGGGACATTTCTGCTTTGTGATTCCTTAGCCAAATCTTATAGCTTGTTTCTGGAGCCTGATCTCAGGGCCACAATCAAGACTCTGATACTTTGGGCCCAATTCATGGATTTCTTTTGCTTTCTGAAAAGTGAATTTACGCTCTGTTCCGCGCACAAAACTCCTTTCCTCAATTCATGCAACCGAATTTGCGTGCCTTTCCGGGACCGTACAGGGTCTATGCTCAGGTCCGTCATGGCTTTGCATGCAGTCGAGCCCTGCTGCAACACTCGACACAAAGTGTGGGACGGCCCTACACAGAGAAATAAATAGGGGCAGGGACATGAATATTGCCCATTTTCACAGCAAATTGACGAAGAACGTGGACATGTTGAGGGACGGACCACGCAATGAAATCGCATGCCCAGTCAAGCACAAACCAAACTGAATTCATGGAACCCAAGGTGCAACCTCATGTTGGAAAAAAGGTACACGCAAACCTCGTGGACTCACCGCCACATGGTAGGAGGCGCAGAGCACTGTGCGCATAGGATCCAATGCGCAGAGGTAGGGTTCACGTAGCAATTTAGGGATGACAGCATGTAGGCGAGGTGCCGGCTGAAGTTAGAGGTGCACATATGCAGATAAGCGGGGTGCAGCTGTCATTTACGTGGGTTCGCACGAAGATTTACCAGGGGCCAACTTGAGTTGCTTGACATTTAACAGATTTTTTTGGGGTGCAGTTAGGAGTTACAGCATACTGTATGCAGTGTCAATGGGGTGCTGCACATTGGTTCACGTGTACAGGACCCAACGGCACATTCCCCTGTGTAGCATACTGTCCCCTAAATTGCGAATTACCCCCTCTAGGGCCTCTAACAATTTGTTGCAATAGAACTTTGGTTTTCAGGTCTCCCTTTCTCTTTTCAATTCTCTCTTTTTCATTATTGACTCGGTTTTCATAGTACTGAGCCATATGCATTACTTCAGACTGAGACTTAGCTTGCCAAGTGCTCTCAGAAGTCATAATCTCTGATTGGATGTCAGGCAACAATCCACGCACAAATGTATCTACAAATAGTTGTTTTCCAGACTCTGTGCTCAAATCTTGTCCACTGAAATCTGAAAACACTTGTTCGAACCGATTAAAGAATTTGGTTGCACCCTCAGACCTCCCTTGGACACAAGCAGTAAGTTTGTCCCAAATAATCCTTCTCTCAGGAATTATAGTTTTTAATTTCGTGACTATTCTATCAGGCAAAGTCAGTATTACCTGTGGCGGTCTCTCGCCAGCTGGCCTTTCTCTATCTAGTCTAACTATATTAACCCATGTGTCCCCTAACCCTGGTACATCGTCTACAGTTCTAGTCTGTTCCATAAATCAATAGGTAGGAGCATGGGAAATAACAAATCTATATCACTCAGAGTAAATACTGATGACTGCAAGACAGATTCTATCTCTTTATAGAACCCTGTCAGATTCTTTCTAATATCAGGAATGGATTGTTTAATGGTGTTCACTTCCTGTTTTGAGAATGGGACGTGAACAAACTGCAAGACATAATGAGCAGGAATGTCATAGACAGCTGCACCTGTTCCGGCATCAGCTGGAACCTCGACTATTGGGACAAATGTCAGCGGAACTTCTCTCATTGTTACAATATTAACGTCTATGAACTACTGACAGTGCAATATTGTTACAAACGAAGTTTGTAGGGTGAACTAGCAAAATAATAGACACTAACCTGACCCGACAGCTGACCATCTGGAGCAACAACTGCAGACTGCAAGGATCACCCAGGAGTCCCTGCCTCTCTCGATCACCGGAAATCAGAGTACCAGTGGGTACCAGGGAAAAAAACCCTGGACGTCCTGGATGGGTTCTCCTGGTTTAATGGCTCTTCTCAGGGCGGAGAGTGCTGGAGGGAAGTGACGAGAGTCCTACAGGACGAAAAAAGGACAGGTAAGTATCAGATAGCTTGGAAGGTCTAAGAATGGGAGTCCTATGGATGGTATCTACCGATTTGGCAGGGATTAGGTCATTTGTGCCGACAGATCCTGGGAGCTGGTAGTGAAGTTGATCAAAGGAGAGAGTGTAGTTCCTAGCAAGGGAAGGAATGTTAGTAACGGCACAAAAGGGAAGAGGGAAAGTAAGTGTCGGACGTAGCTAAGGGAACTTACTTCCTCGCGACGGATTTCTGTTCTGTTTCGGGTACGTGACTCGAACAGGAAGCACAGATCGGAGGGAAGATTGAGAATTGGGAAAGCGAGAAGGGAGTGAACCGCGGGGAAACAGAGGCATGACAAATTTCTATAATGGAAAGAAAGGTAGTCAAAATGGGGAGAATCAGATTGTATTCGCTAAAGTACCAACAATGGGGAAACAGGTTTTCCGCGAACTTACGGAGCATCACAAACAGCAGAAGTGACTCACCAAAGCAGTGTTCCGTGTTCCTTAAGAGAAGTCACTTGATCCGCCAATCACGTCTGCCAGCAGTGTGCAGCAACTAGTCTGCTACTATGTTTGTGACAGTACTCCCTAGCCATCTTGAAATTCTCACGTAAAATGCCTCCACACAGAGACCAATTACGCCTAACCAGCCATCGCTGGAATGGTGTAACAATATGCCCCCTCCTCAGGGGAGGCGATACCGGCTTACCCGGATGAAGACAAAAACAAATCACACCAAACGAGGCGCGTGAACCCCCGATGCTGGTTCCCATGTTCTATCTGCAGGTGAGTAACCCTTCAATCAATGAGGAACTGGAAGCGGGCCTGATGATGCCGAGAGTCACAAATGTTGGCCACTTCAATCTCCGCTCCGGAGCTGGTCATCACAGGAGGTGGTGAAGGTTTGGAGGATCGAGGGAAATGATCTCGCACAGCTAACTTGATCTGGGATAGGTGGAAAACTGGGTGGATACGAGACCAAGAGGGTGGTAAGGCCAATCGAACTGCAGTAGTACCCACCAGATCTAACACCTTGAAGGGCCCAAAGAATCTAGGAGATAATTTAGAAGGAAACAGATGTTTGGGGAGAAAGCGAGAAGCCAGCCACACACTGTCTCCCCTGTTAAAGGTTGGTGCATCTCGACGATGTTTATCTGCATACTTCTTGGCACGGTCTTGTGCTGCCTGCAGTGCCAATCGTGAGGTCCAGTGTCCCGTCTGTATGTCTGCTACAAGACTGTCTACTCCGGAAATCGTGAAGATACCGAGGAGACGGGCGGGATAAACGAAGGATGGTATCCGTAGGAACAATGGAAGGGACTAGTGTTCAGTGCCGAGTGTCTGGCATTGTTGTAAGCAAACTCTGCAAACGGCAAGAGATCCACCCAGTTGTCTTGGGCAGCTGAAACAAAGCAATGTAGGTAGCCTTCTAGAGTCTGATCTAGACGTTCCGTCTGTCCGTTGGTCTGAGGATGGTAGCCTGAACTCAGAGCCCTCTTGATACCTAGGACTTGGCATAACCTCTTCCAGTATTGAGACGTATATTGAGGACCTCTGTCGGAGACGATAGTATCGGGAAGGCTGTGTCGCGAAAATATTTCTGAAATGAAGACCTTGGACATCTGAGCGGTTCCAGGGATTTTAGGTAATGGAGTAAAAAGAGTTAACTTTGTGAAATAGTCGATGGTGACCATAATGGTGGTATTCTGAGATGAAGGAGGAAGATCCGCAATGAAATCTGTAGAAATGACCTGCCAAGGTCTTTCTGGAATGTGCATGCGGGCAAGTAGACCAAAGGGTGGAGTGCGCAACGTTTTTGATTGAATACAAATGCTGCATGCCTTGACATAGTCTGTGACATCAGAATGAAGAGTAGGCCACCAAAAATGGCGCTTAACCAGGTCAAGAGTGGTTTGAATGCCTCGATGTCCGGCTGCCCGGGCGTCGTGGCACATCCGTAGAACCTCCAATTGTAGAGACGGGGTAGGAATTAACACTTGGCCAGCATGGAAATACAGATTCTGTTCCTTGGTAAGATGGTAAGAGGCAGCTAGCTCTTCGCAATGTTGGCGTTGGTGAGAAGTTTCAAGTTTAAGGATCTGGAGAAAATCAGTGATGACGGAAACAAATTGGGCTCTGGGGAACATCTTCTCTAAACAGAATCTGGTGGATTGAGGATTTTTGTGGGATAGAGCGTCTGCCCGCAGGTTCTGGTTCCCTGGTAAAAAAGTGAACTTGATCCGATAAGGAAGAAAGAAATGAGCCCATAGTGCTTGCCTGCTGTTAGTTGTTTGAGCTTGCTGAAGGACTTTAAGATTCTGGTGATCTATGCGGACCACTACCGGAAAGGGTGATCCCAATAAAAGGTGCCTCCATTCCTCAAAGGCTCTCTTTATCGCCAAGAGTTCTTTTTCAAGTACAGAATAATGTTCTTCGGAGGGAGTGAATGTCTTGGACAGATATGCTACAGGTCTTTCATCCCCTTGACTTGACCGTTGTAATAATACCACACCTAATGCATGATGCGAGGCATCAGTTTCCACTATGATAGGGCGAGTCTGATCGGGAGTGATCAATATCGAAGCAGAGGTACATAATCCGTTCAAAGCTTCAAACGCTTGCTGTGCTTGTAAGTCCCAAGAGAATGTGACCCCCTTCTTTAACAATCTTGTTATGGGTAGGACGGTCTCGGAATAGCAAGGAATGAACTTCCGATAGAAATTCACAAATCCGAGAAATCGTTGGACCTCTTTAACAGTGGTTGGGGGTGGCCAATCTACGACGGCTGAAACTTTCCTATTGTCCATGGAGATGCCTTGAGCTGACAAAACGAACCCGAGGTAGATAATCTGTGCTTGATGGAATTCACACTTTTTTCGGGTTTACAATATAATTGATTGGCCTGTAGGCGATCCAGGACGATGTTGACATGACGGACATGATCGCTCTCATTTGCTGAGTAAACCAAAATATCATCAAAGTAGATGATGACAAAATGAAGAAGGATATCTGCAAACAGGTGATCCATGAACCGCTGGAAAACTGTAGGTGCGTTTACCAGACTAAATGGCATCACCTGGTATTGGAAGTGACCAAAGGGGGTACGGAAAGCCATCTTCCACTCATCTCCAGGTGCGATTTGAATCAAGTGGTATGCCCCTCGAAGATCTAATTTGGTGTACAGTGCAGCTCCTTGAACTGCTTCCAATATATCTTTGTCCAGGGGCATTGGATACTTGTCCAGAACGGTGATCTTGTTAAGCCCCCGATAATCGATACACGGACAAAGCTCTTCTGAGTCTTTTTGGGAATAAAAAACAGGGAGACCCCCGCCGGGGATTTGGACTCGGTGATCAGCCCATTTTGCAGGTTAGAATAGAGGTACTCCTTGAGAGCTGCCTTTTCTTTCCGTGATAGGACATACATCCGTCCAAACGGAAGAGGTTGGTCTGGGAGCAGCGTGATAAGACAATCATCCCGTCGATGAGGAGGTAAGGTGGGAAAGAGGGGTTTTGAAAAGACTTTGTAGTACTGCTGATGACATTATGGAACTGTTCTTAACTGTCCAATAGAGGACACTTCGGGATGTTAGGAATCTCAGACGGGATATGAATCCCAACAGCATTTTGTGATAAACAGTGGGCAATACAATATTTAGAACCCAAGAAGAGAGTTCCTGCCTTCCAGTTTATAAATAGGTTATGTGTGCGTAACCAAGGAAGTCCCAGAATCACCGGGAAGTGGGCAGCCTTTATCAGGTCAAAAACCAGACTTCCTTATGTGAAGCAATCAGGCAAGTCACCGGTCTGTTCTGTTCCCGGATGGGCCCGAAACCAAAGGATTTCCATCAACTCCTTGAACAGGCGTGGAACAGGACTTGAGAATTCTAGCTATCCGTTTGTGGCTGCTCATTGATCATCCAAGAAATTCCCCGCAGCACCACAATCAAGTAATGCTGGAAATCCTTGAATCAGTTGGTCTGGCAAACTAATGGTCGAAGAGAGGACTATCATGGACTGATTGATGGTGGATGGTTCAAGAGACAATCCTAATCGATGGGGGAAACCCTGATCTGAATTCCCTGCCATTGTTCCCTCTACGGTGGGGACTTGGCGTTTCCCGGAATCGGAACTCTTGTCCAACGGTGAGGAACGATTGGACAATTGCGTAAAATGTGAGAAGAGGAGCCACAATACATACAAAGTCCTGATGCCTTCCTTCGTTCGCTTTCAGTGATTGATAACGGACCTTTGACTGAACCAATCTGCATAGGTTCATAAACTCTATGGGGTTTATTCACATTTGGGATTGGATCGACTTGTGAATGACTTCCCTTATGCTTCTTCTTCTCATGGGCCCGTTCTTGAAGCCGATAGTCGATTTGCATAGTGAGGGTGAGCATTTCTGCCAAATTAGCCGGCCGAGGAACCTTAGAGACCTCATCCTTCAGTTCCTCCGACAGACCTCGACAGAACAAAGTCAACAAAACGTCATCTGGCCATCCAATTTCGGAGGATAATTGTTTAAATTGGGTGATGTAAGATATAAGATATTTACTCCTCTGACGGAGATCTAGAAGCTTCTTTTGCGTTGTCACGGGAATTTCCTGGCGACTGAACATGGTTCTCAGACTGTTGACAAATGCTGGATAAGAATCTAAAATAGTGTTACCTGACGTAACTAATGGGGTGGCCCACGCTAAAGCTAGGCCTGATAAGTGTGAGATAAGGAACCCCACCTTATCCTTATCCATCGGGAAGAATCGGGACTTAAAAGTGAACTGAACTGTGCAGCTATCCAAAAACTCTTTCAATTTATGTGGATCCCCATCAAAATTGCCTTTGCTCAATGCTACTGGGGGTGTTTCGGAGAATGCTCGGGTCACTTGTTGTCTCAACTGGGCGTTATCCTACTTAATAGTCTGCATTTCCAGTGACATAGATTGCATGGCGTCCATTAGTTGTTGCATTTGTTGCTCCATATTGACGCCGTCAGATCTGGCTAAATCTCCTTTTTACGGGCGTCGCTTACAGTTACAATATTAACGTCTATGAACTACTGACAGTGCAATATTGTTACAAACAAAGTTCATGGGGTGAACTAGCAAAATAATAGACACTAACCTGACCCGACAGCTGACCGTCTGGAGCAACAACTGCAGAATGCAAGGATCACCCAGGAGTCCCTACCTCTCCCGATCACCGGAAATCAGAGTACCAGTGAGGGAAAAACATGAACGCCAGGGAAACCTTCTTTGGGAAAAAAAACCCTGGACGTCCTGGACCGGTTCTCCTGGTTTAATGGCTCTTCTCAGGGCGGAGAGTGATGGAGGGAAGTGACGAGAGTCCTACAGGACGAGAAAAGGAAAGGTAAGTATCATATAGCTTGGAAGGTCTAAGAATGGGAGTCCTATGGAAGGTTTCTGCACTTACTGAAGACAGATTTGGCAGGGATTAGGTCATTCATGCCGACAGATCCTGGGAGCTGGTAGTGAAGTTGATCGAAGGAGAGAGTGTAGTTCCTAGCAAGGGAAGGAATGTTAGTAACGGCACAAAAGGGAAGAGGGAAAGTAAGTGTCGGACGTAGCTAGGGAACTTACTTCCTCGTGATGGATTTCTTTTCTGTTTCGGGTATGTGACTCGAACAGGAAGCACAGATCGGAGGGAAGATTGAGAATCAGGGAAGCGAGAAGGGAGCGAACCGCGGGGAAACAGAGGCATGACACATTTCTATAATGGAAACAAAGGTAGTCAGAATTGGGAGAGTCAGGTTGTATTTGCTAAAGTACCAACAATGGGGAAATGGGTTATTCGCGAACTTACGGAGCATCACAAACAGCAGAAGCAACGCACCGAAGCGGAGTTCCATGTTCCTTAAGTGAAGTCACGTGATCCGCCAATCGCGTCTGCCGGCAGCGTGCAGCAACTAGTCTGCTTCTATGTTTGTGAGAGTACTCCCTAGCCATCTTGAAGTTCTCACGTAACATGCCTCCACACAGAGACCAATTACGCCTAACCAGCCATCGCTGGAATGGTGTAACACTCATAGGCAACTGAGAGATAGGAAACTCCGAATGCTTACTGAGCAACAGAGCTAAATCGAGCGCTAAAGCAGCTGAAGGAGTGTCAGACGAAAAAGCTCTCTTATAAATATTCAATAATTCTGAGGGACAACAAATCTTTCTCTTTATACATTCATCCTGCAGGTATTCTACCATAACCTCTATCACTTTCCTCTGCATTTCTGGCGTATACTGACTATACGTGTCATATACTACGGGAGATATCGACATATCTGAAATCCATCTAATCGCATCCTTTGTGCAAATTCGTGTTTCCTCACTTATCGGCTTACAACAAGGAAGGAACCGTTTCTGTACAAAAATAGTATTCAAACTACCACCATCAATTTCTTCATCCCGTAACCTTTGCAACTCCCTTCCATACGCAAAAACCCTCTCGACGTGCTCATATACTTTCTCCTCAGTATCTCTTGAATATGCTAAAACATTCAGATCCCTCAACCCTTGTGGGAGACCTATATCATCCAGTCTATTCCACATTACACATAAATGAACTCCCAACCCTTCGATAAAAACATTTTTCTCAGGAAAACTTTCTAAATTAGAGAGTGTGGCAAAAACATCAGATTGTCCACCAATCTCCATGCACTGTTTGGCCCATGCAGTCAAATCGCGCTTTCTCTCTTTAGACACAGTATTACGAGTTACAATCTTTGATTCTGCTCCCTTATCAACTACAAGCCGAACAGAACCACTTGGAAGAGAAAGAGTAGACAAATCTTGTACAATCAGTAACAAAGGTGCTTTCACTGGTGCAGAAGACAAATCTACCAGACCCCTAATAGTAGGCAAAGGCGGAGGTGCATGTGGAGGAGCAACAATAAGAGGAGGAACAACAGCCGGAGGAAGAGGAACAATAGGAGGAACGATAGGAGGAGCAGGGATTACTACGGGAGGAGGAACAACAGCAGGAAGAGGTAAAGCAGCAGGAATAGGTACATACGGAGGTGGCACAGTGGCACCAGGCCTTCGTTCATTTAGAAGTTTGTCAATCAACTCATCAGACACATGGAAGTCTTTAGACGGGTAAATTTTCTGAAAACCAAGCTGAAAAGCCCTATCCATATTCCTAACTGACTCAAACTGTTTATTTTGATCATACAACAACGCTTGTTCGGCATTGGATATATGACGGCGTGCATGTTTTTCTCTACTTTTAAGTTGCTGCATAGCTTCTTTTTTCCAATTTTGTAATACATCAAATGCTGCAGGTCTAGCCTTTTTCTTTAACAATATAGACTCTAAAATTCTATGCGAGGAATTTCAAAACTACCATTGGTTGGCCACTGAAGTTCGGAAGCATGTCTAGTTTGTCTGTGCCAAATATCATTAAACACTATACTACCAATGCCATGCTTACAGTACATAGAACACGCCGGAGACCCGTCCGGTGGCACCGGTCGGCCAAATTCCAAAGATTGTCTGTCACTGCGGAATAACACCCTGAAGCAGGCAGACAATTTCTCAGGCATATCAGATTCCTGGTGTTACCTGGTCAATAATTGTACTTGCAAGAACAATGCGCCAAAACAAATTATCAGGATACTTAAGAATCGGGTCATGACTCACCTGATCAAAGGACAAAGGAGGTCCGATCGGATATCTAAGAACAACAAAGGACCCACGTGGTTGGTGATTTCGGCAAAACTGCCCGCCTCGATATATGGACCCTCGTCAAGATGCTGTCTCGGACCGCGTGCTCATGGTCCAGGGATCGGATCGTGCAGTACTGTTGAGGTATCGCGTCTCATCCAAGAAAGGGGCAACCTTTTTTCACCGTCCGATCCCGGTCTGATAGCCACGTCAACCTTCAACGAGATGGCATCAATCTTGAGGGTCCCTATTCGGGCGCCATCTGTAAAAGCAAGAGGAAATATCGAGGCTGAGTACCATAAAAAGAAATACACCAAACACGGGCTTATAAAGATTCACAGATCTTTATTCTACTGCGCAGTTACAAAGAAACAAAATCAAATAGCTATCTGGCCCTCAATGCATCACAGTGAGTACCAGCCCTTCAGTGTGAGGAGTGAGAGGTACTGGACATCTGGACATTCGCACTTTTATACAATTTAGTAATAATGTCCAGCCCCTCAGCAAGTTAATAATCTGTGGTCTAGAGTTTGTGCCGAGTTCACTTATGGCTCATACAATAATATGCACACGGATTACTTTGGTTTACATTTCAGACAAGTTACAATGGCAAAGTGTATTCCAGGATTTAGCAGTAAGCCTTAGCACATATCCCTTCACAATGTGTTACAGCCAGTGTCCACGTTCGATATTTGCTTTACATTGTCTTTGATGTATGTTCATGGATGAGGCTTGTTAGCGCAGACAGTCCTTAGACCACAAGTCATGTACGGGACAAGGTCTCATTACCCAGTCTAAACATTCGGCCTGCGGACAGTCTAACCATTAACTAGGAAGAAAGGTCGGGAAGGCTCGGTTACAAGTTGGAAACACAGTCCACCATTTTAGAACACAGAATTACAGATGAACAGAAATCAAAATGGCAGATGATCCTAAAATGGCGGCGAAGTCGATCTAAAATCGGAACTTTGCAAAGCGGTTTTCTTCGCAGAGCGACTAGGCTTAGGCCAATATATATTAGAGGGAGGCACAATATGATTTCCCATTTAACACCAGGGGCTCAATTGGCACACATAACTGTATCCCAAGACACAACCCCTTGTTTTTCATATACCTCATACAACAATTCAATGAACCTATGATCTTCCTTCAACAAAGCATTTCTAACCAAATGTGAGCTCAAATGAAAGTGAACCAAGTCCACACAATCCTTTCTGACAAATTCCACCTGGCAGATGTCGCTCGATGCAATTTTGGGATTTCATAAAGGAAGACTATAACCAAACGCCTTTTTAGGGGTGCACAGGTTTTATCTAAAAATAGGCGCTCGAATCTGGTTCGCCCTATACACCTCCCATCCTAAAACCCAAAACATGTACATCCACCCTCATGACGTCCAAAGGTAGTTTTCGCCTTTGATTAATATCAATTTTATCGGATATGTCTTATTGCCCGCCAGCAAACTCTGGTGCTTGTCTTCAAATGTCAAAAATACAAGCGACATTAAAGAGGCTACAGGAAGTTCCTTGCGTTGACAAGTAGCAGACCTCCTGCATGCACCCACAGTCTCAGTTGAGGCCATATGAGCTGGCCACAAGGCAGGATAACCCCCATGAGGAGGCTGGATGACAGGCGGTTTGTCCAGCACAGTCCTAGGAAGAGCCGTGCAGCTGATATACTGGACACTGGGCTCCCCATCAGAGACACCCACCATCTCATCATCGGAATAAGTTAACACACCACTAATGTCCAGCATCTCATCACTTTGTAGCTCTGCTTCACTAATGGGCTGTACGGGCTTCATGAAATGCGCAATAGCATTTCAACCCACCGCCAAAACCATTGCCTTCTTACCCACTTGCTTAACCGCAGGCTCACATGTTAAGACTACAGGGACTTCCACCAGCGAAGGGATATTCACTACAATGTCCCCTTTTGGCCCAGTCCCAGCAACGGGCAGGATTATATCATTTTGTGCAGTCATGTAGTTCACGCAAACATTTCCCGGAGCCTTTATTTTTTGATTTAGCTGTATTCTTTAAATTCTTAGACTTTTTTCAGCTGCTGGAAACTAAGCCAGACAATCTCTTTTTGAAATTTACAGGGGATATCAAGATTGAAACCACCTCGTTTGGACATCACCGTTTATGACATTGGCTCCATAAATTGACTCTTTTTCTCTTCTTTATCCACACTGGTGAGAACCCCAGGCTGCACTACCCTCTCTACTCCCGCTAGGTCGGACTCAGGCTCAACACACATCTTCCTACTTATACAACCCTTCAGTTCAGCAACACATCCCCCAGGAATTCCCAGATGCTCACACTCAGAAAGGCCCCCCTGGGGAGGTGGAGAGGGGCTCCTTTTCCTTGCGCTCTTTATTTCACTTTGGGCACATATTAAGCCCTCAATGAAGTTGAATTTGATCATCACATCAGCCATCATAACCTGAAACCCGAGGTCATTCCTCAGATCCTCATAGGACCTCACCAGAGAATTCAGGGCAAGGATCAGAGCTTGAAGTATAACTGTCAAGTGAAGCGGTCTCACCGTGTTGAGCACAGTCATCTGTTCAGAAGGCTGATAAGCAACGAAGGATCACTCCTGAGCCTTCTCATTCACATACAGCAATGGAGCCTGGGAAATAGAGAGTCCGAACCATCGGGCCTAACCGGCATGACGACTGAAGTAGACTCGAACCCCGCTTCGACCTTCACAGCCGACCTCGAGTCCTCTCCCACAACGTCAGGAATAGTAGGCAGCAGAGAAATGTCAGTTAATGAGAAACCCTGTTGTGAAAAACTGGGCGCAGCTTTCAGAACTTGCGCATGGGACCCAAATATGTCGCCAGGTTTCAGAAACCCCATCATTGTTAAGGAGTGGAGGACCGATGCTACCCTCTCCATGTCTACATAAGACTCAGGGCCAGTGGTCTACGCAAGCGCAACGCCCTCCAACTCTTGAGTCCGTAACTCGTTTGCTCTGCAGAGGATACATTAGAAAAATAAAAAGGCCTCACGTAAAGAGCAGTAGACGTGCCGAACATGAGCAACGTTGCCAGGCTTCTTGGCTGTCTAGCTTACCCCCTCTCCACCGAACTGCAGACTGCCGACTGCTGACTACTCCAGCCACCTGGATCCTTCTGGAAGGCCCCGCCTGAACCACGATCAGGATTGTCAATCACTGCCCTGGGATAACGGACAGTTTACTGCCAAGCTTGTGCTCAAACACGGGTTTTAAGATTGTGGACACGCTGCTTACAAAGTTCGGTGCACAGGCCCAACAGAACCACTTGAAATGACCCAAAACATAGATGTTCATGGGATACATTAATTCACTTACATTCTTCTAGCACGGGCTGATCTCGAAAGGCTCCCTGTTTGGGAGGCTGCAAATACGTTCAAAAGACAATATGAAAGAAGAGTTGGTATATCCCGCTAGATGATATCTTTGATAAAAACATTCGACTTGGAAAACGGATTTCCTCTATTGTGTACCATTGGATAAAGGCCATCTTTACACTCACTGTGCTCCAACTTGGCCCAGATTTCACTTTCAAACACTGACTCACCCAACATTATCTTCTCCATAGTAGCAGCGTATATTTTCAGTTGTTTCTGGTAGGCATCCATGACCACCAACCTATAATTCATTCATGTCTGCCCAGAACAGGTGCTTGTTAGTCGTATGTTAAGTTTCTGTTCTTTCTGACCAATCCATTTACTGTAGGTGCTTGCAGTGACACATGCATGTTTATTGCTGCAATGAAGCAAGCCTGTAGGGTGCCATTATCCTTAATCAAAGGGGAAATACTGGCCACCATAGAACCCCTAACAGGATCCTTTTTGGGCCTCATTGCAAGCAGGGCGTACTTTGTAAATATATAAGTGCCAAGGCCCACATATTATCGGGGAGGCACCCAGCACCCACTGCTATCCCACCAATTGCAGCCCCACACATTGTCAATCTATTCGGGGTTGTAGCTGCAACTCCCACCAACTCATTGGGGGTGATGTGTGCACCGCCCATGGCAAATGTATGATATACAAGTACCAATTAAAGTAGCATAATATAGTAGATGTATCTTGAAAGGAGAGACCACATGTTTAACTGCGTCTTTAAAAGCATCATCCTTTTAATCCAATTCCTCTCATTATATAGGAGCCACAAGGAAAACATGCTTTCTCTAGCCACAGAACTTATAACAAAATCAATGGCCCTCATTACGAGGTTGGTGATAGTCATGGCGCTATTTGCGCCATGACTACCACCAATAACGGTACCGTGTCCGGATTGGTGAAATGGGGATTTACCGGTCCAGTCCGGCCTTGGCGGGACCGGTAAGTCCCCATTCACCAAACCATTCCCAGTTAAGCCTTCATAGGGCTGAAAGGGAATGGGGAGGGCGCAAATAACGGCCGGCGTATGCCAAGCCCGTTATTTGCCCCCAGGTCCCTTAACGGGTCCCGTACTTAACACCTGGTCAGACCAGGGATTAAGGAAGGGACCCGCTAAGGGACCTCGTAGTAGGGCAGTAAGGTATTACCGGCACCGGTCTCCTTACCGGTGCCCGGTATCCCTTACCACCCTACTCGTAATGACGCCCGATATCTTCCTATACTGAAATGATGGGCAAATAAATACAGAATCCTTACTGAATTTATTAACCTGCCTCTCAAACATCATAGCAAGGTTTTCTTCTACAGGTCGGTACTCGGCATAGGAAATCCTCCTTGGCAGTGGCCTTGTTCCTCGTCTTGCCTCTCTGGTGGTGCTGTTGACTGTCCTGTTGTCCCCTCTGTCCCACTCCAAACATGATGCATATCACAAGAAAAGGGCACATGCGTAGTGAGTGTGTGTGTGTGTGTGTGTGTGTGTGTGTGTGTAAAAGCTAAGTGAGAAAGAGAAAGATAGACATAGAGTTGAAGATAGGAACATTAGGGTAGTAACTAGAGTGAGAGGAGTGGTTGTGAGATTAGTAGAGAAGTGTATAGTAAGTGGGGTGTCCGGTCAAAGGGTCGACTACAAAGGGTCGAATGGCCAAAGGATCAACACCAAAGGACCGAAAACAAAAGGATCACATTTTTTTTTTAAAATACATTTTTTTGGGGGGTTTTCGTTTGCCAACCCCTCTCCACCCCCCCAAAATGTAAAAAAATGGACCCTTTGACCATTCGATCCTTTAGTTGTCGATCCTTTGACCTACAACCTAGTAGTGGGATGTGGGGTGAGAATAGAAAGAGTTTCTGAGTTAGTAGGGTGAGCAGGGCACCACCATATGCCTGAGTAAGATGTGAGAAGAGGGGTGGAGTTCAGGAAGAGTAGTAGTAGTAGTAGTAGTGCAGAGAGAGGAGAGTCATAGAAGTGCAAAGAGTGGTAGTAGTGCAGATAGAGTAGTATTGGTGTGGAGAGGGGAGAGCACTAGTAGGGAGCAGAAAGGAGAGCAGTAGGAAAAACAGTAGTAACATCGGAGAGTGACAGTAGATTGCAGAAGGAGAGAGAGATGTCAGAGAGACAGAGGAGAGAGAGGGAGAGATGTAGGAAGGAGAGTAGGTGGGTAGAGTGAGGAGGGTAGTGGTAGAAGGATAGAAGGAGACAGTGGAGCTTGAATGTCAAACTGCAGACCCATACAACAGCCATTAGAACTAACATCATTGATAGTGTAGGACCAGTCTAGGAAATCCTTGAGGGAGTTTAGACAGATATGGTTTTTGCATTTATGCCTTCATTCTTAGACAAGGTAGAACATAAGCAGTAGCGAGAAACAGGCTTCATATACTAAACTGTGGAGACTTGGTTTGGGAGGCACAGGTGCATTGAGATGAGAGAGGGAGGATGGCCTTAACTAGCCTCTCTCAACATCCTTCTCCAGCCAGGTGCATTCTATTGAACTGCCTGCCTCCCTTACTTCTGAACAATACAGTATTGATAACCATAACAGTCAATATATCTTATGCTGTTTTGTGTTGAAAATAAAAGTTCCTCTTGAACCTGCCTTGAGACTCTTGTCAAAGCACATCATAATTGAACTAAGTCTGAGACAATCCATGCCAGTGTGCAGAAATAAATCCTGGGGTCCAGCCCTGGCAACTGCCCCTGCCCCCAAAATGAAGCACTGATTACAAAATAGGGATGGAGCAAAAATGGTACATAAACATAAAGCATAATCCTTACTCCTCCCTCTGCGCATGCGGTTCCTTCCTGTGCATTCGGTGCTGCACGAGCCTATAAGACACATACATTGAGCGCAACCGAATGATAATGAAGATGTAATGACAAAAACAATAGTAAAGTGCTCTCACTCGAAACATCTGGCAGTTACATTGTCATTTACATTCACCTTTTCAGCGTAACAGTTACATCTTTCACAGATAGTAACCTGGGCATCGCTATTTTCCACTGCCCGACTTTTCACTCCAACAAAAATGACAATATATCTCAAAGACATTTTATTTCAGACTGATAGATATGTTATTTCAAAAACTCTATTCTGAAGAATCCATGCATGGCCATGGAGAAAACTACACAGTAAATTATCATTAGAACTTGCAGGGGAATGTATTTTTCAAGAATAATTTCAAAAGATAGCTCCCAAAGCGACCGCCGTATTTTTTTATACGTGATACGTTCGCTTCAGCGCAGCCCGTATATACGGGTATTGTTTGTGTCATTGGACGCTGTGCCTGATTAATACCGAGTCAATATTGAGTGAGGTGCCTTGATTTAAGTCTATTCATTTTATAATGTGGGTTTAGTTTTAACAAATTATGACAGACAGCATAGAATTAGCTTAACTGTCACTAAAACGTCTGTTACGTGTTTTGGCTAAGAATCATGGCAATTTAGTACAGCAAATGTAACATTTATTTTGCTGCATTTTTCATATAAGTAAAACGGTTAGGGCCTCATTACGAGTGCGGTGGTCTGGTAACAAAGCGGCAATAATATTCCATTACCAATGATTTGTTGGTGGTGTTGGAAGTTTGGCCACCTTTACCTCATTGTTGAATTCTGAGTTCTGAACTTGAACTGGAGGATTTGAAAGGAAGTATTGGTTGTCTCTGCATTGTGTGTGATGTAGGGTATTTGGAATGTGATGCAGGCCTTCAGGTGTGGCATGTGCATCCCGATAAGATTTGGCATGGTGTGGTAGAATTTTCTGCATCTTTGTGGAATGTTGCAGCATGCTTTCAGTGGGGTCAACCAAGAGGCTGGGGCACCTGCAACCAGGTTGTTACCACCTTCCAAGTGAGAAAGATTGGGCCTTGAAACACTGTTTTGATAGGGACCAAGCCGATTTGCATATGGTCTTTGCCCTTCTCTAACGGCTTGGCAAGGAGAAGAATGATGGTCTGGAGGGTTGCCTAGAGCAATGCCAGAGGTTAAGATTCATTTTAAACCTTCCAGCCATCACCTCTTGTGTTTTGCCTGATAGTTCTGAGCCAGGAATGAAGGGCTTGATCTTGTGCGGATGGCTGAGCTTGCTCGAGCAAGTTTCTGTTTTCCTTATATGGTGATACTTGATATTTGGGGCACCATCAATGGTGAATCCATGTGGCATGGCACTTGGAGTGAGGCCTGGGGTAAATCCGTCATGCTAACCTTCTATCAGCCATCAGCGGGCTTGGATAGGCTTAGATCAGCTCCCATGCAGGATACATTCTCTCTTTCTTGAGTTCAACTTCAAATAGGCACATGATATTGTGATGAATCAGATGGTGTCATCACTCATTTCTAGGGGTAGCCTGCTCCTCATGTGGCCAGGGGACGGCAGCTGCAACATGATCCTGACCCTGGGGGTGGCTATATGAGCGAGGAACACATGCCGGGAGGCAGCCTTCAGGAGGTTGTCATGACATCATCAGGTGAGCATTGGTAGTCCCCCTTTCCTTTTGAGGATACCCCCGTCATTCCCCATGCATTAATGGCCTATTATCATACTTCCCCTCACCCAACTAGGAAAGGTACTGAAAACACTTTCACAGGATCTATATATAAGCCTTTAAAATCTGACTCGTCTATCTAGACTCCTGAAAACACCTTTCCAGACTAGGGATACAAGTCGTTCAAATCTGACTTACCTTTCAAGATTCCTGAAAACATATTTTCAAACTCTGCATACAAGTCCTCAAGACCTGACTCGCCTTTTAAGATCACTTTTCAGACTTTGCAAACAAGACATCAGAAACCAACTACCATTATGCTAAAAACAAAAGTACCGTTACTAAAAAGAAGAGCAGCTTAACGAAGATTAGTGGAAGCTAGGAGCGCATACCGCCCTCTAGTTGTTATAGGAACAAATGTGATGCTGGGAGATATAAAGCGGCAGACCAGCTGACAGGAGCTTGAAGACGCTGGCTGGAGAACACTGCTTCTCCCGATGCTGACCAAGGACCGGTGGGGCTGGATCGGTGACGATGGAATCAACTGGTAAGGCCGAAAAGAAAGAAGGGAGCGGACTGCAAGAGGGAGTATGCTGCGAGAATGCCAGAAGCAAGCGGAAGGCGTCTGGCGTTCGCAGGTACTCAAAGGCAGCCTCCATGCCACCAAAGCCCAAAGTGACGCAAAGTGAGTGCAGGAAAGCCGTGGGAGACAGAGAAGTGGAAAAGCAGAGGAGGTGAGAGGGAACAAAACCCCTGAGAGACCACTGCCGGCTTGCCACAAGAGAAATCACATACGCCACAAGAACTGGTGAGTCCACTTGAGGGAACATGGGACACTGGGGCATATTGACAGATGACAGATCCCCCATGCTCACCCCCACAGATAGTTGCCACTGTTCCAGGGACATAACATGCAGACATAAATAAATGTAGGCATCTGCTTCATTCACGGAATCACGTTTGAACTATATCTCTAGATAATATAAGAAGTAACATTCATTCTTTGTGTCAGATAGCCCCTGATGGGTTTACCTATGTCTTGCACAATTTGATTTTTACTTTGTTTGAATCCTTCTCTTCTTTTTTTACTCCTTTCTCCTTATTCTTATTTATGGCACCTTAGTATTGATGTCAGGAATTTTTGGGAGGCAGCCTTGTTTTGTCTCTTTTACGGAGCAAAATAACCAGTGAATACACTGGCCACCAGGGGGCGCGCGGATGAGCTTCTCCTCTGACTAAGCTCCATCACCTTGGTTGGCAGAGTGGTCCTGAACCCCCACTCCCGGACCCCCCATGGCTGAAGAGTGGGGCAGAACTGCATGAAGGCCCCCATCCTGCTGTAAAAGTGCCAGAGAGAATCGGAATTCATGGTGAAATCACTGTGAGAACACAGCGGCCCAGTGAAGTATGACCTGAGGAACCTTGCTGCCAAGGCTTGCACATGTCACTGCCTAGACGACACCCGGAGCACGGCGTTGTTGAGTCCCAGGCACCTCACCGGGGTGCCCTGACAGTGGGAGCGCATGGTCCGCTCTTTAAGACTGGGGCTCAGAGGAGACAGCGAGGTGAGTGCAGTACCAGTGCAGTGACCAGTGAGAAGGAAGGACCCGGAGACGGGTGAGGTGCACCCCGCTCACACCCCTTGCCCTGCCCTGCCCCATCTGCACTGTGGGACCTGAGCTGCACATCCCCCAGCAGTGGCGGAACATGACCCTGAGCTGCCCGAACTCCTGTGAACACCAGCCATGCAATAAACCACTCGTGGTAACGAGGGGAGGCCTGCGGGAACCCTGCAGACTCGGCTGCATTAGACGAGTACGCGGCTCTCGCTACCCTGCTCCACGCTCCCTGGACAAACTTGAGGGGTCATAGAAAAAATAAACACTGCTGGATGAACACTTGAGGTAGTCGGCGTAACGCCTGGCGGTAACCCGTAGCCCAACCTGAATCATCTAGAGGACATTGAATGAGGGGAACAAACGAGGATGCATGTGAAATGACCCCTGGAGGAATACGCCAGACTGCGGGCGCCCCCCAGAAAGGACAAACTATCGCCTGATCCCTGCTAATGGAATAGGCTCTACAAGTGAACACCACCGGCCCTCACCAACCAACCTAGTACAATAACACCCCACAAGGGCCCCCCTCACAGAAAGGCACCAAGACCACAGGAGGCTGGCAGGACCACCTGGGTGGAGTGGAGAAATACCTGCAGCAGCACATGAAACCTGACAGTGGTCTCTGAAACGATGCATCACATACTGACACCCCTCAGGCACCCTCACCACACGAAAAGGACTAGACTACGCTCTTCAATAGAACTGGGTGAGAGGAGATGCATACCCTCAACTGTACACGGATGTGAGTTGAACCACACACTGTGGTATTAGAGTCCCAGCACCAACGATTTGAAGGAGGAAAGAGCCTGAAACAGCTGCCAACCCTGAGCGACCTGGGTGGCTCCTGTGGTCCCACGCTACATGCCCTCAGTCAAGAGGGCACCCCCCACCCAAAGCAACGCATAGATCCACCTGGGCTATGTTTCTCCAGGAGACAGAAGACACAGTCAAACTTCCCTAAAAGAGAGGCTGTAAGTAACCCTCCTCTGTCCGAGCTTTGCCGCTAACCTCTCTTGCTGACACAGACTTGGCCTACCCCATAACAACCACCACTAACCGAACCGGCAACCCTGCACTACCTGACGGGGCCACCCAAGAGGAAGGGCCCTTCAATTCTTCCAACACACAAATACTGATCAGTGGACCAGATTGAAGCCCACACCCCATACCTTCATCATAAGGTACATCTCTGCGACCTCTCGCTGCCGTCCAATGATACTCAGAGACAAAACACGAAACTGAAAACTTGATCCTGAGACATCTACACATTTGGAGACCATAAGACCCCCTGTCCGGTTCTGAGGAAGACCCCCGCGGCTCCCCAGCAGAATAAAAACACAAGGTGAGACAATGCTGTAAAGAGGATCACAACAACACCCCCGCATTACCTGGGATGGAGAGGCAACCCAGAGTGACTCGAAGGGGCCGATATATTGTCAATCGAACTTAGGTCCACATAGACACGTGAAAAACTCAATTACTCCTGGAATAATTCGGGGGCCTTCGATACCGGCTACCAACACCAAGGGTAGAGCCCCCGGCGATGGAGAATGTGCCTCCTCCGGTGCAACAGACACTATATGGAGGCTAAATTAAAATTAGCCAGGTACGCATACACTCCACTGTCGCTCGCAGCTGGCGACACAAAACAAACGAGCATGGAAGCCTCCAGAACAGAAGCAGCAGCGATGAAAGAAGACATTGCAGCTATTCTAAATGAGATAAAGACTATGGGGGCCAATATCGATGGTAAAATAGATAAGATAACACAACAAATGGACAAGATTGAAGAGAGACTTGAAGGTGTTGAAAGTAATCAGGCCATAGACACCCTTGAAACACAGATGGATCTGCGAATAAGGAAGATATAACAAGGAAAGGAGGAATTTGGGCTGAAAATGGATGATTTAGAAAACCGAGAAAGTAGAAACAACCTGCGCTTTTTTGGCATCCGGTAGCAGGAGGGAGGAACAGAAGCAGACCTTAATAAAACGATCCATGACATCATAAAAATACTGGTGGGGGATGAGGAGATAGATGAGCCCAAGACGGAGCAGATATATAGAGCTGGAGGACCTGTGGGTGGCCCAAGATCCATCCTTGCCAGATTTCACAGATACCAGGATAAAACCAGGATACTAGAAAAAACAAGAACTGGAAGCACTCTCACTCTTGGTGGAGTGCAAATCACTATCTACCAGGACCTATCATTACTAACCTTGGCCCTGAGGCGAATCTGTGGCCCCCTCACCAAATGGCTCAAGGAACAGGGAACCCGATATAGGTGGGGCTATCCATTCTCCCTCTCTTTTGAACACGGAGGCAGGAAGATAAGACTGAAATCCGAAAGGGAGATTCGCGAATGCATCGGTGACCTTCTGGAAAAGCACTCACAAGATGGCGAACAAGAGGAATCAGGACAGAATGGGAGACACTGGGAACTCCAAGGGCCACAAAGGAAGAGAGTCAAAGGATCTAGGAAATACAGGCGAGCCAATGTCACACCAGAAGTAAATAAGTGAAGAAGGCAGTCGGTGAGATGAAACTCAGCACATTGACTATTAAGGCATGGAAACAATCAGCTTGAGAAACCATGAGGGAGCCGAACTGTTCCGGCTCGGATATGGAGTAACCAGCGCCGATATAGACATTCCTCCCTAACAGGAAAACAGGTGATTTACAAACAATAGGCGGCGATGTTACAAGAGGCGCCATGTATCCTTCTAAAGAGTTTTTTGTGGTGTTTTGGGGAGTGGTGGGAGGGGGGAACAGGAAGGGGGCTCAAAAGTTATTGGGAATGTTTTTTGAAGGCGGACTGTGAGGCAATGGTTCCCACTGGTGGTGCGATGTCAGGACAATCGTTCCAACTGATCCCGATCGGACGCCAACAACTAGGGATGAGAGTTGTAATGGGGTGGGAAGAGGGGGAGTGGTAGGGGGGGTGGGGAACAGAATCCTTATTGAGACTACTATGGATGCATGCACGGTTGACAGGAAGGTCTCATTTGTGGCTGATGGGTCCTCGAAAAAGCATATTGACGAATGGCAGCTTATACGGAACAAAGGGTAGAAGACCTCCTCAGGTTGGGTACACTAAATGTCAAAGGCCTTAACTCTCCAACAAAGAGGTCCTTAGTACATCGGGAATTTCCCAGGGGGAACTGGATATCCTTTTTCTTCAGGAAACATAATATGCTAAGGGAGAAGAACGGACACTCCTGGGAACACGAACATGGATAGAACTCTGGGGATCCGACCCATTGAGAAGGGGAGGAGTCGGCATACTCATTAGAAAGGGGCTGGGCTTCACGATCTTTAAGACATGGGAGGATGTAGAAGGGCGAGCCCTGCTTGTTGCAGGCTTTGTAGGAAAGGTAAACCTCACACTCGCAACCATATACGCCCCCAACACGGGACACACCAGATTTCTGACAAAGACAATTCCCAAAATTATGCTAGAGGCCACTGGACATGTCATACTTGAAGGTGACTTTAATCTGTGGGCGGACCCCAACCTGGACAGGAAAGCGGGTAAATCTGGGACCCCAATGTAGGAGTGTAAGATGATTCAATTCAACACTACAGCTAAGTCAATGCCTAGTCTGGGATACTGAATGGAAACCCTTATTGATATATCTTTATGTCCTGTTCATGAGTCCTGGATGACTACCCCTATATAACACCCCTCTCTTAGAATCCCCCTGACCCCACTGAGCCAAGAAGTAGTTCTGTTTTGCAAGTTTAAAAGGTTTATTTGAGAAATAAAACAAAATATAGATACCACGCTTTTTAATAAATTAATAATCGATATTGCCCTTATAAATATAATGTTAATCAACAATGGGTAATCTGACACTAGCACACTTCTTTATAATCAATGAGGAGTTAGTATAGGATGGATCAAGTAGCAAAAATACTTTTATGATTTCAAGGGAAAAGCAATGAGGAATAAAATGCAGTACAGAAATACTTGAGATGATTTTAGCAAAAGATAAGATAATCACTTTTTCTCTGGCAATTCACCCCCTCCCCTATGCAATGTAAGAAATGGAAGTAGATGGAAAGAGGAGCACACAGCTCTCAGGAATGCAATCAAATACAATACGAAATTCAGTTCCCCCCCAGCACGCTTAGAGAATACCAGTATGAGTTTTAAAACACAGGCCCAAGTGCTTTGAATGTGATGGCAATGAAGTGAGAAATATGCTGAAAATGCTTTTAATTCCCTTTAGGAGGTTCAGGGTGAGTGAGAGATACTTGGGATGAGCTCAGGCTCACGTTAGCAATGATGCAGGGATGGTTATTAAGAGGCAAACACATTTTTAGCAAAGGAAAGCAAAAAGCTGCTATCTTTTTACAGGTAAAGAAATCAGGCCAAATCGCAAATCGTGGCAAAATTTGCGAGTGCGTGAATCGTGATTACGGCAAAAGTCTAAGGAGTAGCAAGTCAGTTCGTTGGAAAGGTGAGATTCTAAGCTTTCAGAGGAAAGTTAAACCAAGTTCCTAGGAAAAACGGTTCCAGAGATATAAACGATTTTGTAAAGGTCGTTTTTCGGATTTAAAGTAAAACTCAAAATGACAGGTGACAGCTTGCAGCTGCAGAATTGACAGGTGACAGTTGTGCAGCTTTAAAAATGACAGATGACACGATTTCTAGGAGGCAGTTCTACTTAGGTTAAAATAGTTTGGATTTGATTATTTTGACTAAGAGATTGGTTCTGCACAGTTCTGCTAGGTACTCACAAGATATTTTATGCAGGAATGGGCCTCGCCACAGATCTGGTCAGGTTTTGGACTGGACTCCGGTTCTGGTGTCGGCACTTCACAGCGATCTGGGTCACTGGTTCTGCTCACAGCGGTCTGGGTCACTCTGGATCTCTGGCCTCTGGTTCTGGATACTGCTCTGCTTTCCGGTCCAGATCAAGTGGATTCTGGATGTAACACTGCTTTCTGGATACTGGCAAGAGTTCTTGGCAAAAGAATTCAGACAGCTCGCCTGGCTGTGGAATAGTTCGCAAATGATTTTGAGGCCTGCTGACAAATACTTTTGCTTGCAGTGGGCCTTCTTGGTTCAAAGTTCTGCAGTCTCTGTTTAGCTTGGAAGTCTAAGTGTAGGATCTCTGGATGTGAAGTCGTCGGTCAGCATGCTCCGCAGCAAATGGAATTGAATGTGTCTACCTGTCCCAGCAGTCTCTTTTTATGTGTTTTGAAAATGGGTGTGTGCCTGGGCCTAGCTAAGCCTGCCCCTCTCTACTTGTCATTGGCCCAATTCTCCCCTCTCCCATGATTGGGGGAAGGAAATGGATTGTCAGCATGATGAAGTCTGTTTATGGGTGAGAGGATCCTCCCTTGGTCAGTTTGCCCACAAATCTATATTTGATTCAAATACATCCTTCCCAGATATACAATTTGTGGAAATTACATGTGCACATTATATATTCATTATGGTCCATGCTTGTCCGCCTCTGATCTTCCTGGGGGCTTGTGTTAAAAAATGACAACATTTTGCGCTTTTTAACTGGTTTTGCAATATCGGACATTTACCCAAAATTACACACATGTGCGCAAGGAGTATGGACATTATTTGATGAAGTGTCAGATTTTTAACATGCAGACATTTGGCGTGAGACCCTATTTTCTGCTAGCAACCCCCCAGGGTCCTAACGCCTCTCAAAATGTTCACAGAAAAATCACAAAAATAATGATATTACTTATATAATTCTGACAAGTCTGCACTATGAGTTATCTATCTTTTTAAAATTATGCCCTGGTCAAAAAGGGGTGTGGCTTCCCACATCACAGGGTGAAATAACTGGTTTATCCACTTCCCCCAAGCTCAGCTGCTAGCAGAGGCACTGCCCCTCCCAGTTTCCCCTAAGAGGAATCCACTTTACGGCCCCCCAATATAACATTTGCCTGAGTCCAGGACAGGCCATTGTTCAACTCCCTGTAGTCCCCAGCTGCTCCACCCCTAATCTAATCAGAGAGGTGACAACTCCTTTTGGCAAGGGGAGTGGCTGAACAGGTTTCAACTCCTGTCGGGGGTAGTTGTCAGGCAGAATCCAGTTTCATTAAGCCAGGTTTCAGCTAAATGTCACTTTTTGTTCCCAGTTTTCTACATTGAAATCAAACTGACAATTTTTACCTATACATTAAATAATTACTTCCTTCAAGTCATTTCAGAATATAGTTTTACATTGTATCCACCTCTTAGCAAGTCTTTCCTTGGTCTGGTTTTGTTTCATTTGTTCAGTTTTACACAAAAGTCTGGTGGTTTTAAAACGCCGGCTTTCTGATAGTGGTGAGTACTGGTAATGCAACCATTTTTGGGATTAAGAAAATGAATTCCCCACAGTTCTGAGTTGCTTTTTAGGCAATCAGCATTGCCATTCCCAATGGTTTCAGGCTACTGTGTGTGTAGCCCACTGGTGGTTTTAGGCAGTGCCCTCCTGTGCTCACAACATAGGCAAAAATGGGTGGCAGCCTATTCTTCATGTTTTCCCTGTGCACTCTCTGGGGAGTTCTGGCCATCATGATGTTTTCCATGCCAGTATTGCACAGTTTTATTGTAGGGCTTGGATGCATGGGTAAAAACATCCCACAGGAGGGCGCAATGTGGTCGTAAATATGTTCGATATATACAGGCTGAGAGAAATATGGAGGAATCAACACCCCAGGGATCAGGGGTACACCTTCTACTCAGCCCCGCATAACAACTTTACCAGGATTGATTACATATACCTGTCAGAGGAAATGCATAATGCTACAAAACGTTCTGATATCGGCCCCATCACCTGGTCCAATCATGACATGGTCACGGCCGACATTGACTGGGACACTTTGCCCAGGAAAGGGGGTCGTTGGCGGTGTAATGAAACACTCTAGAAAGATCCAGTCTTGAAAGCAGAGATGGAAACTGAGATCACCGAATATATTAAGAGCAACAACACTGGGGAAGTTTCCAAACTAGTAGTGTGGGAAGCGGGGAAAGCGACTTGGAGGGGAGTTCTTGTATGCAGATGAATACCTCGTCCTCCATCCCCAGAGCAATTCAGCTTATTAAAGATTATGGGTCCCTATCGGGCTTCAAAATCAATGAAGCCAAATCAATTTTATTTCCCTTATATGAGCCCACGCAGGTAGAGGTAGATAGGCTCTCCCCTCTAGGCCTTATCCTGGAAAAAGACAAGTTTAAATACCTAGGTATACCGGTCACAAGAGACATCACCAAACTCTATGAAGCGAATTACCCACCACTCCTTCTAAAGTTTTATGTGGAACTACCCAAATGGAAAAAGCTTACGATATCATGGATGGGTAGACTTAATGCGGTCAAAATGGTATACCTCGCTCGCTTTCTCTATCCCTTCCAGATGCTCCCCATACGAAAGCCAAGTACCTTCTTTGATGAGAACAAAAGAGCCATAGTGAAGTAACTCTGGTAGGGTAAAAGAGCGAGAGTAGCATATGACACTCTAACCTTGCCCAAGGAAAGGGGAGGGATGAGGTTACCAGACCTGAAGAAATATTATGAAGGAGCGCAGCTCCGAATTTTCATTCCCACTTACAGAACTGCGAAGACCCTCAATGGGTCGAGATGGACAATCATTATCTATCCCCAGCAATGGTTTCCGAGTGGTTATGGGTCCCAAGAAACAAATTAGTGCGGAGACTAAGAGATCACCCAACAATGGGTACTATCTGGGAAATATGGAGGAAGAGACAGAATATGCAGGGAATAACCTCATGGCCCTCCCCCTTGAGTCATCTATGGGCCCCAGGCATTCGAGAGAATATTCCCAACTTAGACAGCTTCCAATCCTGGTTCGAGGCGGTGCTGGAGAGGGTGAGTCAGCTCTGGAAGAACGGAGCCTTTATAACTATTGTGGAACTAGGAGAGAATCTAGGGCTAGGCCCCCTCCCTGTCTTCCACTTCCTGCAGATTAAGGGTGCTATGTGAAGGGTCGAATGGAAAAGATAAAGAACTCACCCCTTTTGAGAAACTGCTGAACTCCAGAACAGAAATGAAAGGCCTGATATCCGCCATGTATAGAGAATTGGTTGAAGCAGGGAGAGGTTCCACGATGCACTTGAAGAACAGGTGGGAGAGGGATCTTGGGGAAGAGATTCATGCGAACATGTGGGCAAGGATGTGTAGTGCTGCACCACAAGTCTCTATAGCTAGCCAATATAAACTCCATGGGATCAAATTACTGCACTGGTGGTAATATGACCCTCTTAGACTCTCCAGAATGTTTTAGTCATAAATCCCCCTATGTTGGCGTAAGTGTGGCAAAGTAGCTGACTACTGACACATGTGGTGGGCCTGTCCAAGAATTAGGGTCTACTGGAATGAAGTCCTGGGGTGGATAAAAGACCATGACAGAATCCTGAGAACTCCAGATCCCTTATTGGTTCTCTTTGGATTCGAGCAGGGCCAGGACAAAAGGGAGAAAATTAAGGGACTAGCAGCCCATCTTTTGTTAGCGGCCCATGCAATTTTAGTCATCAAATGGAAATCCAAATTACCCCAGGCAGGGCCGATTGGATAAATGTTGCATCTAACATATGTGTCATGGAAAAAATCCCTGCATCCTTGCATGGAAAATCAACCCAATGTGACCTGTTATGGGAAGACTTTGTGTCAAAATATATGCCAGGAACTAATCAGTAAACTGGGAAGCGAAATTGAAAAGGTGTCCCCTCCCCCCCCGAGGAAACTACTCCAAGCTCAAGCTGCTTTGTGTCAAAAACAAAAAAGGACATACATAACGACCCAGAAGACTTTGTGTCCAAACAACCGGTGCCAGTGTATCTATTGGATATGTTATATTGTGCTCCAGACAAGTCTCTATTTCTATAATTCAATTACATATGCTACAATATTACTGTTTTGTAATAACCCTTTTTTATGTCTTTAAAACATTTCAATAAAATCAAATAAAAAAAATAACCAGTGAAATTTGTACTGTATTTCATTCAGAGCTACAATTTATCATTTTCATTTTGTATACTTGTGTGCACTGCTTCATTTCATGTTTGTCAGTCTTTTGTGATTATTAATTAAAAACATGTTTATTTATGATCTCAAGCCTCAGTGTTCAATATATATATGGTATGGCACGCATTGCTAGCACCAACTTATGCATTATAAACAATTATGAGTAGTACTTGAAAACCCATCACCACCGATCTTCATCAAATTCCTTTATATGGCATATTGATTTCTTATCACATTAATTGTATGATTTTCATAAGTGCAGACAAGTGGACCATAAATGATGGGATAACAAAATTAGCAACCCATTCCCAGTGAACACAGATCATACTTAGAATATGTCTCTATTCTATTTATTGCAGTGGTAGACCTGTTTTTGATGTTCATATTGGCAGCCTTGCCAAAACCTAGCAAACGTGAATGGAATATGTGAGAGAGACCGAACAAATGAATATACCTTAAAGGGGAATGCAGAATTAGAATAAGAGACTGTGAAGTTTGTGAGTGTATGCAGTACACTTATGAGAGAAGTCTTGACAGGAGAGTATACCAGGTAGATGAAAAGTGCAAGAATGCACATGAGAAGATTGTAAGGGTGTGATGAGCCCATATAAGAAAAGCCCTGGTAGGAGATTATACCAGGCAGATGCAAGTTGAAAGCAGGTTCATTTAGGAAAAGCCCTGGCAGGAGAGTATACCAGGCAGATGCAAGTTGAAAGCATGTTGATATAAGAAAAGCACTGGTGGGAGAGTATACCAGGCAGATGCAAGTTGAAAGCATGTTGATATTAGAAAAGCCCTGGCAGGAGAGTACACTGTCGGAATAGAAACAATATTATGCCTCCTATTGTAATAATTGCATGTGTATTGGCCTACGCCAAGTTGTCTAAACATCATGCGCGTACAAACTCCATGACAAGGTCTTGACCTTAGAGAAATTAATGTAAGCCGCCATCTTGGATTAAACCGCCATTTTAGGTTCTCTTGTTATGTAGAAGTCACCCTGAACATCAAAATGGAGGCCAAATGACATTCTGAGTAAGATTCTGGCCATTATGACCTCCGTACAACTGAATAATTAATATGCCTGCAGGCCAATTGTCGGGGCTGCGAACAGAGACCTTGTCCTACTGTTGACCTATATGTAAATGTACTACTTATATCAGCGAAACTAATCGAAATGCATATATTAAAGGATTGACCTGGCAAGGAACCCTAAAACCAGAATTAAATATTTCGCATAATGGTTAACCCGCAAGAGGGTTGGCCAAGGGCTGGACAAATAGTATAAAAGGCCCGGGTATTCCAATATGCGCTCTCTCACTAACACATCGAACCCTCGTTGAAGTTTGTTATGTTATACTGAGAGCCGAATAGCTATCCGTTTGTCAATTGACTTGGTAACTGTTGTAGCTTGAAATAAAGCACTTGTATGTTTCTTTGTAACCTGTGTTGGTGTGTTTCTTTTTGGGCTTCCCGGCCTCATATTATTATTCTGTTTCCACAGTTGGCGCCCGAACAGGGACCCTCAAGATTGATGCCGGATCATTGAAGGTTGACGCAGGCTATCGAACCGGGATCGGACGGTGTGATACTGCGGGCCCGACCGAACGAGATGCGATACCTCGGCAGCGCTGCACGATCCGATCCTTGGACGATAGTCGTGTGGTCTGACACGGCATCTTGACGAGGGTCCACTTTTGAGGCGGGCAGATTTGTCGAAACCACCAAACACAAGGTAAAATTCGTTAGGTAAGTTCTTTGGTAAACCGTACGGTCCTCCTTAGGTTTGGTCAGGTGTAGTCGTGACCCGACTCTTAATATAACCCCGACAATTTGAATTTGGCGTATTGTATCTGCAGACACAATTATTGACCAGGTAACACCAATTTTTTGTGAAATGCCTGGGAAATTGTCTAGCTGCTTTAGGGCTCTGTTCCGCAGCGATCGACAGTCTTTGGAATTTAGCCGCCCGGCACCACAGGAGGGGTCGCCGATGTGTACTATGTACTGTAAGCATGGCATTGGAAGTATAGTATTTAATGATATTTGGCACAGACAAACCAGACATGCCTCCGAATTTCAGTGGCCAATCAATGGTAGTTTCGAGATCCCCCGTATTGAATACCTAGAATCGGGCTTGTTAAAGAAAAAGGCCAGACCTGCAGCATTTGATGTTTTGCAGAATTGGAAAAAATAAGCGTTGCAGCATCTTAAAAGTAGGGATAAACATGCACGCCGTCATAAAACGAATGCCGAAAATGCGTTGTTATATGATAAGGAAAAACATTCAGAGTCAGCCAAGAATATGGATAGGGCTTTCTCACTCGGTATCCAGAAAATCTATCCCTCTAAAGATTTTCATGTTTCCGAAGAATTTATTGATAAATTGTTAAACGAGCGAAGGCCTGGTGCCTCTGCGCCACCTCCGTATGATCCTCACCCAGGTGCTTTGCCCATTCCGGCTGTTATTCCTGCTGTTATTCCTGTTCCCCCTGTACAACCTATTGTTCCTGTTCCTCTAGTTGTTGTTCCTCCACCTACTTTACCATCCCTTCCCCTTGCGCCGATAGTCGCACCTCCATTGAATTTTCCAGCACCTCCGCTCCTGAGTGGTTCTGTACCGACTGAAGTTGATCAAGGTGCGGGGTCAAAGATTGTCACGCGTAATACTGTTTCTGCAGAAAAGAAACGGGAATTATTTGCATGGGCTAAGCATTGTATGGAGAGAGGTGATCAAGCTGATGTTTTTTCCACATTATCAAATATAAGCAATTTTCCCATTGAAGGTTTGGGGACTTATTTATGTGTAATGTGGGGTAGATTACATAATACGGATCTCCCACAAGGGTTGAGGGATCTAAATACTTTAGCGCTTTCGAGGGACACTGAGGAGAAAGTACATGGTCATGTTGAGAGGTTATTTGAGTATAGGAGGGACTTAGAAAGATTACGGAATGAGGATGATGAAGACGACATATGTATGTACAGAAACGGTTCCTTCCGTGTCGTAAATCGGCATCTGAGGAAGTACGAATCTGTACCAAAGATGCGATTCGATGGATCTCGGATTCATCAATACCGCCAGATGAAGTGTATGACACGTATAGCCAGTATACAGTAGAAATGCAGAGGAAGGTGATTCAGGTAATGGTACAGTACCTGCAGGATGAATGTGTAAGGACGAAGGTTAGTTGTCCTACAGAGTTATTGGGTATTTGTAAGAGGGATTTTTTGCCTGACACTTCTTCGGCTGCCTTAACGCTCGACCTGGCTCTGTTGCTTAGTAAGCGATCAGAATTACCTATATCTCAGTTGCCAATGAGAGAGGTTCCTCCGACATTTGTCCCAAAGGTTGAGATTCCCGCTAACGTTGGGACAGATGCACCCGCTGTGGACATCCCTGCACATTATGTATCGCAATTTGTTCACGTCCCGTTTTTGCGACAGGAAGTGAACACTATTAGACAATCAATTCCCGATATTAGGAAAAATCCGACAGGATTCTACAAAGAGATAGAGTCCGTTTTACAGTCCTCTGTGTTCACCCTAAGTGATATTGACTTGCTATTCCCTGTACTACTGCCCGTAGATTTATGGAAGCAGGTTCAAACAATAGACGATGTGCCAGGGTTGGGAGATAGGTGGGCTAACATAACTAGGTTTGATGGGGAAAGACCAGCTGGTGAGAAACCACCTCAGGTAATACTCACTTTGCCTGATAGGATTGTTGCAAAATTGAAAACCATAATTCCTGAGAAAAGAATTATTTGGGACAAGCTTACGGCCTGTGTTCAAGGAAAATCTGAAGGTGCCACCGAATTATTTAATCGATTCGAACAGGTATTCTCTGACTTCAGTGGACAGGACTTGGGCACAGAGTCTGGGAAAAGGTTGTTTGTGGACAAATTTGTGCGTGGATTGCTGCCTGACATCCAGTCACAGATTATGTCCTCTGAGAGCGCTTGGCAGGCGAAATCCCAATCTGAAGTTTTGCACATGGCTCAGTATTATGAGAACCGTGTTAATAATGAAAAAGAGAAAATAGAGAAGAGGAAAGGAGATTTGAAGACTAAAGTATTGTTACAGCAAATTGTTAGAAATCCCAGAGGAGGTAATTCACAGACCAGAGGTCAGTATGTTCCAAAAGGGAACGTCCCCTTGGGTCCTGTGAATATTAATCAATGTGCCTATTGCCGCCAGGAAGGTCATTGGCGTGCACAGTGCCCCGTCCTTCGACAAAGGTCAAACAACACATTTAGGAGTATGGGTAGATGACCTAGAGGTCGCCCCGGAGTGCGGGGCCCTGATAGAGGTCAGTTCTCGCAAGATGCTCAGCAACCTTTTTCACGGGATAATCAGACTTCGAGTGTGGACACGAGAAACATATTTGATCACTCTTCTGCTGCCTACCTTTCTGAAGAGCTTCCTTCCGACGACATTTTAATTCCTTAGGATTGCCCGAAGCAGGGTTTGGAACCTTCACCTATTCCCGTTAGTCAAAAAGGTCCCTACGTTGAATTGTTAGTGGGGAATAGGAAACATCAGTTCTTGATAGACACTGGAGCACAGAAGTGCTCCATTGATCATTCTCGGGTTCCAAACATTCCACTGTCAGGGCAAACTAATGTTTCTGTAGGGTTTTCTGGCATACCAGTTGCTTGTCCGGTTTCTTCGACAGTGCCTGTTTCTTTGGGTCCCTTTACGGACCACTGTCCATTCCTCTTGACTTCAAACTGTGGAGAGAATTTGCTGCGGTTAAATCTGTTGAAGAAACTAAATGCAGTAATTCATTGTTCCTCTGATGTAGTGCGACTGACGGTTTCACCGCAGCAACTTCCCAGTTCTCAGTTTTTGACTCGACCTTTGCCTCCTGAGTTTAGCGCTGTCCCGGAATGTTTGTGGGCGGTTGACGACAATGATGTCGGAGTACTACAGGTTGAACCCGTTAAAATAGTTTTGAAACATGGAGTTAAACTACCACGCATTCCGCAATATAAAATATCAGTTGAGGGCGAGCGTGCTTTGAAGTGCATTGTCTCCGATTTCGTGCATCGAGGAGTGATTGAAGAGATTGCAGGTAGTTTATGCAACAGCACGATTTTACCCATGTACAAGAAAGGCGACAATGCAATCCCATTCTGTTTCATAATTGATCTACACGCTATTAATAAAGTTGTCACCCCACAATTTCCAATTGTGCCTGATGTGACAACGATACTAACGATGATCCCTGCTACAGCTACTCACTTTAGTGTTGTGGATCTGAACAATGCTTTTTTCAGTATTCCTATACACAAGGATAGTAGATATTTGTTTGTGTTCACCTTGGGGGGACGTTCGTTCACATTTACTCGTGCACCTCAAGGTTATACTGAAATTCCAAGCATTTATAGTAGGGCTTTGAAAGAGCAGTTTGACACCCTTGAATTGCCATCTACTTGTACACTGCTTCAGTATGTCGATGACTTGCTTTTAGCTGCAGATTCTGAAAGTGCTTGTAAAGAAGGCACTGTATTGTTGCTTATTCATTTGGCTGAACATGGTCATAAAGCTTTGCTTAAGAAATTTCAATATTGTTGTCAGGAGGTAGCCTATTTAGGCTGTCTCCTGTCAAAGGAGGGGAGAAGATTGACACCTGAAAGAATAAACCACATTTCTGGCATGTCTGTTCCAAATACACAGAAGGAAGTCAGAGCCTTAATAGGTATGGCTTCTTACTGTAGGCTGTGGATCCCGAACTTCTCACTAGTGATAA
Source organism: Ambystoma mexicanum (assembly GCF_040938575.1). Lineage (NCBI taxonomy): Eukaryota > Metazoa > Chordata > Amphibia > Caudata > Ambystomatidae > Ambystoma > Ambystoma mexicanum. The sequence goes on from NC_090928.1 coordinate 64,376,559, forward strand.
AACCGATGTTGGCCTTGACGAAGAAGGGCATTTCTTCGCCGCTGCCATGGAAGTTGGAACATCAACGATCATTTGAGCTTCTCAAAGCCGCGTTATGCTCTGCACCGGTTCTGGGTACTCCAAATTACAACAAGGCCTTTGTGTTGTTTGTGCATGAATGTGATGGATGTGCTTTGGCTGTGTTAACACAGGAACACGGAGGGAAGAATAGACCGCGCGGCTACTACTCTTCCGCCCTTGACCCTGTCGCATGCGCTTTGCCAAGATGTTTGCGAGCTGTCGCTGCTGCTGCCGCGTCTGCAAAACAGAGTGAGGGAATGGTCCTAGGCCATGATTTAACCCTGATGGTACCTCACTCTGTAGATGTCCTATTGAATAAAACCCAAACACAGCACCTCACCTCTGCACGGCTGACGAGGTATGAATTAACTTTGTTTGCCCCTCACATTCAAATTAAGAGGTGTTGTGTTCTTAATCCAGCTGAACTCCTACCTTTCCTGCAAAATACTGTTTGCGGTGACGAAGAATCACATGACTGCCTGTATACTACTGAACAGGAAACGAAGGGCAGGATAGACCTTATAGATACTCCTTTGAATAATGCGGAAGGGGAGCTGTTTGTGATAGCTCCTGCTTCAAACTCCCGGATGGTACATCTACAGCTGCCTATGCAGTTACTACATTGGGTACGGTTGTTGAAACTAAGAGAATTCCGCATAGCTCTGCGCAGGCCGCAGAGATTATAGCATTGACCCGAGCTTGTGAACTCTCCGAAGGGCGTACAGTAAACATATATACTGATAGCCAGTACGCCTTTGGGGTGGCTCACAACTTTGGGAGGCTCTGGTCGGAAAGAGGGTTCCTAACCTCACATGGGACCAAGATTCAGCATGGCCCCCTGATAGTGCAATTGCTCTCGGCACTCGCGCTCCCTAGTCAGTTAGCGATCATGAAATGTGCAGCGCATCGTAAGGTCATAGATGATGTGGGAAAGGGAATGCTTTTGCTGACCAGATAGCCAGGCAAACGGCCACAGACCTTAGCGCAGACATGTATGCTCTAAGAGGAACAAGAGATGCCTGTGTAATGGATGAGGGCATTGGGTCTGTACGAGATATCCAAGCTGATGCCACAATAGAGGAGTCTAAAAAGTGGGCCGAAAGGATGGGGAAACTAAATGAAGATGGGTGTTGGGTGGATACATCTGAAGGGAAATGGTTGCTCCCTGATTCATATGTGCTGGCGATGGTTACGATGGCACACGGTCCTACGCATGTGTGTGCTCAGCAGATCACGAAAATGTTAGAACAAGTATGGGTAAATGATAATATTTTGAAGATTGCACAGCGCTATGTCCAAAATTGCTTGATTTGCCTACAGCACAATGTGGGGAAGGGGACAGTAACTCCAAGGGGTAGTTTTGGGCCTCCTTCTGTTCCCTTCGAGGTCATCCACTTTGATTTTATTGAGATGGAACGGTGTAACAATCTAAAATATGTACTTGTGATCATTTGTGCTTTTAGTAAACCGGTTGAGGCTTTTCCCGTTAAGGATGCTACTGCCATGACCACTGCGAAGACTATGGTAAAGGAATTCTTCCCACGATTTGGGCTGCCAAGAGTAATTTGGTCAGACAACGGTCCACATTTTGTTGCAGCAGTAATTTTGCAGATATGCACAGCGCTACACATTGAAAAGCGATTTCTGTCAGCTAGACACCCTCAAAGTGCTGGGTTGGTAGAGAGACATAATGGTATCCTAAAGAATAAGCTTGCTAAAACATGCACCGGCACCAAACTGAAATGGCTGGACGCCTTACCTATTGTATTGTTAGCCATGCGTGCCGCACCTCAAGCTAAGACTGGGCTCTCTCCATTTGAGGTAGTGATGGGGAGACCTGCTAATATTTGGGGTCTTCCGAAGCCTAAAGCATTGAGAGAGGTTGAAAATGTATTGCTTGTAGACTACTGTAACCAGTTGACTAAAAATCTGTATCTCATTTATCATCATGTTCAATCAGCTTTACCTGTACGGTTTACGGGCCCAGGACACAATATTCAGCCTGGAAGTTGGGTCCTGGTGAAGGCCTACGAAATGTCTTCCTGCCTCGCGCCTCGTTGGCGGGAACCCCACAAGGTGCTGTTGGTCACCCAGACAGCAGTGCGGGTGGCTGGAAACAAGCATTGGATCCACGCGACGCATGTCAAGAAACTTCCTCACCCGACGCCACACGTTACAGAAGAAGCAGAACCCCTCGCTGATGCTACACTCTCAGATCCTGGAGTAGCAGATAGCGCTGTGAGTGTGTTGGAGAATCCCTCGGAGCCCGTGGAGCTTGGGGAACAGTCCATTTTGTCTCCACACCCTTTGGAAAAGTCATTTCCGGAAAACGTTGTTTCAAGTTCTGCGACTTCTGTCGCCTCTGATACGTTGCTTCCCTCAGGAAGTGACGTTACCTTATTTCCGGATCAAACAGTACCGGGAATCACCAGGTACGACCTTCGACGAAGAAAATAGAACTACGGCATGGGTTTTGCCTGTGCATCTGGAAAAGAAAAAGAGTCATTGAGAGTTTTGTTCTTGCAAAAGAAAGTTTTTGAAAGAAAGGGTATTCTGCTGGCTAGGGTTGGGGAAGGACTAAGAAGTCGCGCGACCGTAGTGTCGCCAGCAACGAACATTGTGGTCGTCGGTTGAGAAACTACGATGCCTGCCACCTCCACCGCTGCTGCTCGTATTGGACTTGTAAATAAGGGGGTGACCAACTCGGACAATGAACAATGTGCCTGGGCCCCGAAAATGTATTGTTGTGTTGTGATAATAGTAATTGGAATTTGTATAGTTACTGCCGTGGGACTCTGGTACTTTGAAGAAATGTATCCTCTAGAGCCTCTTCTGCCAATTGAAATCGTACCTACTGCTTTGACTCCCTCTGTACACCTTCATACTCTGTCACCTAGGGACTCCCAGCATAGACAAAAGTACCATAATAACACTTTAATGATAATAATGAATTCAACGCATGCCATTTTTAATAAAAGTAATTGCTGGATCTGCACCCATTTACCGCAACATGGGAACAAGGGGCTAGGATGATATATTCACCCTTTACCTTTAACGACTGCTTGCTATGCCTCTCTTAGAGCACTATACTTTGGCCGTTGGAATGACAGCATCTCAGGGAACTTTGTTGGAACTAATTTAAATAATTTTGAGAAACGTGAATTGACTCCTCTGGGATGCTCGCTTTTTGCAAATAGAAGTAAGCCTAATGTTGCTTCAATTAGGCCATCAGATAAACTGTCTCTTCCTTTCCAAACTCTAATTTCCGTTAAAATGGCTCCGATAGGCAATAAGGACGCTGTGCCTCCTTCCTACTCCATTAACCATAGTCCGGATTCAGTCCCCTTCTGTGTACAAAGAAATGGCACTCGGTTAATGGGAGATTTTGAAGGTTGTGTGAACATTGTAAATTTAACCGGAGAGAACAGGCCTCTGTATGTAGGGGGGCCTGTCTATTTCGTTTGCGGTAGTACAGCATTTCCCTGGCTGCCCAAGGATTGGCAGGGAACCTGTTATTTAGGAATCCTGTTGCCTGGGGTATTCATAGCTAGTACATTGGAAGTTTCTAAGGCTCGCCCGCGGCGGGACGAGAATGGAGATACCCCTGGGCAAATATTGGCAGATATAACAAAATCAGTTGTGCCATTTTGGGGATAGATAGCAAATTCTGAAAATATTAGGGGGCTAGCAAGAACCATCAACCGGACCACGGATATACTCTATAATATGACACTGGAGCAGAAAGCAATAAGATTGGTAGCGCTCCAAAACCGGATGGCATTAGATGTCATTCTGGCAGAACGTGGTGGAGTATTAAATTAGTGGGGTCCGCTTGTTGTGTTTTCATACCAGATTCCTCACCGACAATTTTCAAAGCAATACAGAACTTGCACGTCCTTAGTTCAGAAGTGCATGTTCCTGTGGGAGATTTGAGTATTAGCGCTTGGTTCTGGGATTCCCTACGATCCTGGGGTTGGAAGGTGCTTTCTGTCATACTGGTTATTTTGGGAATTCTGCTATTCCTTTGTTGCTGTATCCAATGTCTACCTAGTATATGTGCAATGCTAGGGGGATGTTGCGCTCAGGCGGTGAGCACGATAGGACATAAAGTGTATGCCCCAGATACAGCATCTAAAGGGTTTGTGTTGCAAGAGGTTCTGGTAAACGACCTAATGGCTATAGATATTACAGATAACGATTCAGGATGTATGGACGACAATGCATGGAGTTATTTACAAAGACATTAGAAATGGTATTAGCACTTGGCATAGGCCAAAAAGAGGGTTTGTCGGAATAGAAACAATATTATGCCTCCTATTGTAATAATTGCATGTGTATTGGCCTACGCCAAGTTGTCTAAACATCATGCGCGAACAAACTCCACGACAAGGTCTTGACCTTAGAGAAATTAATGTAAGCAGCCATCTTGGATTAAACCGCCATTTTAGGTTCTCTTGTTATGTAGAAGTCACCCTGAACATCAAAATGGAGGCCAAATGACATTCTGAGTAAGATTCTGGCCATTGTGACCTAAGTACAACTGAATAATTAATATGCCTGCAGGCCACTTGTCGGGGTCGCGAACAGAGACCTTGTCCTACTGTTGACCTATATGTAAATGTACTACTTATATCAGCGAAACTAATCGAAATGCATATATTAAAGGATTGACCTGGCAAGGAACCCTAAGACCAGAATTAAATATTTTGCAGAACGGTTAACCCGCAAGAGGGTTGGCCAAGGGCTGGACAAATTGTATAAAAGTCCCGGGTATTCCAATATGCGTTCTCTCACTAACACATCGAACCCTCGTTGAAGTTCGTTATGTTATACTGAGAGCCGAATAGCTATCCGTTTGTCGATTGACTTGGTAACTGTTGTAGCTTGAAATAAAGCACTTGTATGTTTCTTTGTAACCTGTGTTGGTGTGTTTCTTTTTGGGCTTCCCGGCCTCATATTATTATTCTGTTTCCACAACACCAGGCAGATGCAAGTTGCAAACATATTCATTTGATAAAGCCCTGGAAGCAAAGCATACCAGGCATCATCAAGTTGAACAGTGAACAGGTAAATAGTGAGAAGTGCTGATTAAGGTTGTGGAAACATATGAAACATATTAAACATATTAAAGAATAGAGAAAACCTGGCAGGAGAGTACACCAGGTATCATTAAAATATACAGACTATCAGCCAAGTTTTTTTACATAACAGTTGTGTTGTGCATGAAGAGAAACATAAGGAATTGATATTCTTCAATATAGAACAGAGTGAAGAAAAATCCAGAGGGAGGGAACCACCCTCTGGACTAGCAACTCTATCCTTCTGGAATGGAACATTTGTGTTGGAGGTATGCATTTCCTTTTTGAACATGTATACATCACTCAAGGCCAAAGACATTACCCTTTCCATGTTCGAGTTCATTGTGTTAGAATGTGAGGGCCAGAATACTACTTTAAACATGGGACAAAGATGTAGGATGGTTTTGCTTTGGAAATTCCGACATTGATAGACCCTTAGTTTTGGTTTTAGGTAGGGGAACAACTCTTAGAGCAGGGACAAAGAGGCATTTCCCCACCCCTTTTATTTTTGTTGTAATGGTTTTGGTAACCCAGGGTGGGATTTGAGGTGTGTCATAGATGGATGTAGGGTAGAACTGCCGTGTGGAATGCTTAGGGGCAAACCAAGCCCTGGGTTCTAAAGCAGTCAGTTGAGCTTTGGTGTTGGAGGTGTTGATCATGTTGGGGGGGCTTGCTCTTATTTAATTTACTAAAGATAGTTACAGCTTACCGGTGCCTTCCAGTGTCTTTACATCACTGGCGATGAGTCTCAGAGTGCCAGCAGCCCCCCAGTTCATGCTGCCTTCTTAGCGCACCTTGCGCTGCACCGTGGGGCCTCCTGGTTTCTGCAGTGTGGGCTGGATTTTGGGGCCCACATCCTAGATGTGCTGTTGTAGCCCGTGAGGACGAATGCCCCATGGGTACTGTGACAAATGCGGGGCAAGGAGCGTTCCACTGTCCGTTTGGATGATTCGCTCAGTGTACCTCTGTACAGTGTACCCCTGCCCTGCGGGTAGGGTTGGAATCCTTTTCGGGCCAAGCTATACGGTATCTGGTGCTAAGAGGCAACGCACGTCATCACGCATTAAAAGACAGCACCTAAGCGTGTGCAGCCATTTTGCGATTGGCCACTGGTATGGTGGCAAGCCTTCATAAACTGCATGCAGCCACCTTATGATTGGCATGCTCTGAACAGGAGGTGGCCATGGTGTGATTGTCTGGTTAACTGACTTGATAAGTATCCTTCACCTTCAGTATTTATAAGGGAGAATAAAGTGAGGAAGAAGAGAGGCAGAAGCAGGGAGTAAGCATATCTCTTAACAAAATGGGTTACAGTGTCAGGTGTTTTAATTCACTTCTCTTTGACTCTGTGGCTTTTACCAGCCATTATGACCATGCCAGGCGTACTGGGGAACACTATATTTATGTCAACTCCTGGTTCTCCCAAAATAAAATGGAGTCAGTGGAAGAAAGGATTTCTTCATTATATAAAGGCAGCATGTGGGCATTTATTCTCCAATGAAAGTAAAGTATCACTATTAATGCTTTTTTTAGGATATGAAGGTCAGAGAATAAATGATACACTTCCTGATTTAGTGGATTCAGTTGGCAGCAGTGATGTTGCCAATGAACGAGAATTGGCCATATACAAACTAGATGCCCATTTCAGCCCCAAAACCAAACCAGTACGAATTTGGAACGTACAACTTTAGGGTTCGTATTCAAGAAAATGGTGAAACAGTGGAAGAGTATGTCACAGCTTTGCAATATTTAGCCTTGTCTTGCAAATTTGGAACTTCCTTTAATGAACACATAAGGGACCAGTTCATGACCCAGAGTTGTTATTATTGTATCAGAGAAGACCTATGGCTGAAAGATGAACCATGTCTGGATGAGGTTTTAGAGATTACCCTCAGAGTGGAACACTCTCTGGTGTGTGTGGCTAAACTGGTCAAGGACAGAGTAAATAAAACAGACAGAATAGATGGTACAGATGGAGTGATCAATCTCAAGCGTTTTACTGATAACCACCATATCACACTGCCAGGTTTACTCTCTTTTATTCACCACCAATCATCTAGAACACATCAATACTATGACACATTCGATATAGCTGTTCTCATACAAACACCAGGCACAGACTCCACATCATCCTAATTAAATACTGCTAGCTGAGCACACACCGCTAGCGTAAGCGTCTCCCAAGGCATTACGCAGCCAGAAATCAATATGGGTGTCCACCCTCCAGAATGAACACATACAACTGACTGCCACACCACCACACCTACCGCTAAGAAGCAGCTATCATGCAACTGCTACATCAGCTGCACACATGATACATAAGGCGCTATATAAATGCCAAGTAACATAACATAACAAAAGAAACCAAAGGGACGAAAGTGGAAGTGGAAGAAATATCAGAGAATAAGGCAAATAAGAAGGTCCAGAAGGACAAAGTGAAAGGAGGGGCTGAAGATAAGACCCCACATTTTAAAGAAAGGAAGGCCCAAGATAAACTGTGTTTTCTGTATGAAAGTTTGTCGCTCCTTGCTGCATCGCCTGCGTGTCCAGGGAGGAAAGTGGTGTGTACAAATTGCAAGAGGAGAAGACATTTCGCAAACTGCTGCAAGAAATTTCAGAGAAAGGTGTTTTACGTGACTGAAGAAGACCAAGGGTCATCCACTGGGGATGAATAACCTCATAACAAGACCATTACTGTTAACACTGTCAATGTTGTTTTGAAGGGTGGTGAGGATGAGTGTGAGAACCCATATGCTGTTGTGCATATGAATGCTGCTCCAGTGTATATGATGGCAGATTCGGGCACCAAGATCTCACTTATGTCTAGGAATGTATTAGAATGTGATGTATGTGGGAAAGTGAGTGATTTGGAAAAAGCAGACATTTCCCCAGGTGGATATCATTCAGATAGAATTGAACTCCTAGGATATTTTAATGTCGAGCTAAACTTTAAAAGAAGATGTGCCCAAGGGAAGGTATACATCACAAAAAAGGGGCCATGCTTTTAGGGTGGCGAGATCAAACAAATCTGAGGGTAAAATTGGATCCTAATGAAAGGGAGCAAGTGTTGCATGTAGGAGAGTCCATGTGCCAGAAATACAGAAGGGTGTTTAAGGAGGGCATAGGTAAGGTGGAAGGATTGAAGCATAACATCTTAATGAGGAGTTTGGTTATGGGCCTGTTGCAGCAAAGTCGTATCCTGTCCCTTTGAGCATGAGAGAGGGTGTCAGGAAGGAGCTGCAGACATTTTCTGAGACAGGGGTGATAGAAAGAGGGGGTTCAATGCAATGGATTTCTCCCCTGGCAGTGGTAAAAACGGCATCGGGAGAGCTTTGTTTGTGTGTAGACTTAAGGTAGGTGAATATCTGTGTTGTGGTTGAGAGACACCCTTTGCCCAATATGAGTGAAATGGTTGCTTTGTTTGGTGATGGCTAAATATTTTCAAAACTACATATGGCGTCGGCATATCATCAAATTGTATTAGATGAGGAGAGTAGAAAATATACCACATTTATTACACATGAAGGAATATTCCAGTTCAGGAGGATGCCGTTCGAACTGATGTCGGCATCCTCTGTCTTACAAAAGATGATGGATGGGTCATTAAAAGGGATGAGTGGCGTATTTTGCTTTCATGGTGATGTTTTGGTTTCTGGGAGGGGTGAAAGGGAGCATGATGCCACTCACAAAAGAGTGTTGAATATTTTGGAAGATAGAGGGATCACTTTGAGGAAGGAGAAGAGCGTATTTGGAAAAGACAGTGTAGAATATCTGGGTCATGAGATATGTGGAGAAGAGGTAAAGCCCAGGACCGAAATGATGAGTGCTATAAGTAAGGTGAAAAGTCCCAATTCGAAAGTGGAGTTCAGATCATTTTTTGGCATGGTGAAGTTTTATCAAAAATATGTGCAGGAGTTTGCTGATAAAGTGAAGGAGATGAGAAAGTTACTCTGAAAGGGTGTGGTTTTTGAGTGTAATGAATCATATGAAGAGAAATTCTCATGGATTAAGGAGGAGATTGACTTAGCTATGGCACTAAGAAGTTTTGATACCAAAAGAAAAAGTGTCATAATGGTAGATGCAAGCGATAATGGGGTTGGTGCTCTAGGGTGAGCAGATTGTGGCTCATGCCTCCCGTTTGTGGAGGGGGGCAGAGAATACCTATTCTGTGTTGGAGAAGGAGGCACTAGCCTGTCATAGGGCATGGAGAAATTTGCCAACTTTGTGTGGGGGTGCAGAATTTATCATTCGGATGGTTCATACGCCCTTGAAGAGCATCTTCGAATTTAAAGGTTTAAGCTGGGTGTCTAGGAGGGTGGCAGGCTGGGTCACCAGGATGCAAAGTCATACCTTAAAGATGGAGGTTATATCTGGCCGGGAGAATGTTTTAGCGGACCATTTATCAAGGTTGGGTGGACAGGTGAAAAGGAAGAGGGTATCACTGACCTTGTGATGGAATTATTGGACCTTGTGATGGAATTATTGGAAAGGAGGAATGGATGGAAGCAATAAATGGTGATGAGGCCCTACGTCATGTAAAAGGTTTCACAGAGTAGGAGTGACCTAGCAAGATGTGTCTATCTCAGGAAGAGAGGTTTTTCTGGGAGGTTCTTGAGGAGTTAAGCCAGGTAGGAGGTATTTTGTATCGATGGAAATGTGTGTTAGTTCCCAAGTGATTGTGTAAAAGAATTATCGATTTGGCACACGAGGGACACCTGGGAGTGTCACGTACCAAAGCAGTGTTGAGGGGTGAGTATTGGTGACCCGGTTTCAACTGTGAAGTGAGAGGAGGTTGAGTAACCGTGTGAAGTATCGCTGGTCAGGGAAAGGTGAATTTGCCAGGGAGAAGCCATTGGTGAAAGCAGATATTCCCATGAGTTTGCGAGTGGCCATGGCAAGTTTGTTTTGGTCTTGGTGGACCAAATGTCTAGATGGATGGAATACAAGGTTGTGAGAGAAGCAACAGGAAAAGTGGTTGTTGAATTTTTGCAGGACATTTTTGCAAGAGGTTTGCCTCACAGTCTGTTGACTGACAATGGGACACCATTTGTGGGCAGTGTATGCCAAAAATACTTTCATTTGTGCAGGTTTCAACATAAAATAGTTGTCTATCATCCAGAAAGTAATGGCAAAGTGGAGTGAGTGAAAAGATGCATCATAAGGATGACAGATGTGTGTGGGAAGGACAAGAAGGTAGCGATTCGGGAGAGAGTGTATGCGCTACAAATGTCACCCAATGCTTCTACAGGGGTTTGTGCTTTTGAAATGATGAGGGGTTTCATAAAAAACTGTTAGGAAAGATTTCATTTTATATGTAATTTTCCCTCCAGTTGTACAGCCACACACTTTTTGCTGCTGTTTTAACACCTTAGCCTGACTTTGCCAGGGGAGCACAGCCTTCTGCTGCACTCCTCTGGGCTTTCACTCACTTTTTATGGGGAAACTGACATGCCCTTAAAACCGTCAGTACTGGGAGACTTTGTTTCCCTTAGTCCTTTTCCAATGTTGCAACTTTTCTGCAACATGTAACAAGTGCACAATGTACCTTACAGTACAGTGCACTTGGGTCTCATAGTCAATTACAAAGACCCTAGATACTCTCGTAGGGCTTTTTTGGAGATGTGTCATGGACAGGGCTGGTGGCAGCTTATCTTGTCATGTAATTTTAACCTTTTCCTGCCATTTAAACCGTGTTAACCGTGTTTTGGCACAAATAGGTGGCCTGGCTCCAAAATGGCCATGCACAAGCTTCTTTGTCCTGTCCTTTGGCCATTTTGCCCCTTTTCAGTCCTTATTTGGACATGCAGTTTCCCACGAACCACCAAGATTTCACGTGCTTCTGCATGCCTTGTGTGTGTGCCTCCAAGATGTGGGCTGGGGTGTCTGTCCCCAATACACATCCTGCGTGCCAGAGAGTCTGGAGTGCCGTGAATGCCTGGGACCACTGTGGTCCGTGATTGGTCCACGTATGGAGTGTGTGTTTGTGAGCGGATGTCCCATTGGGTCCTCTCCGCTTTGGCGCAAAGGGAACTTTGGATAAGAAGAGGCTGAACACACCCATACCAGGTCGATCTCTGGAGTTCTCCCTGAACGAAGGATAGGATCCACGTACCCTGAAACTAAGAAGCCAAGTCGAGGAACTGCTAATGAACCGCTGGAAGGTTTGACACCCCGAGCCCGCTGTCGTCCCATGGGACCCCTCTGCATCTAGTCGTCCGAGAAGGTCTGCGAAGACGCTTCGACCCATTAGAATATTGGGACCAACTATTCTCAGCACCTTCAACAAAACCTGCAAGTAAGCCTTCTGAGAAGTGTCCCTCGGCCAACCAGTGGGCTGACCAGCTTATGCAGGACCTTTGCTCTGTGTCCACTGTAGTTTTGAGGAGGCCCTCGAAACTTGGTATACTGCTACCTCTGTGTCCCAAGCACCCTCACACTGATTTTTGAACACTTGGCATTCCAAGGTCTGAAGTGAGATGAGTGCACCAGGACCGGAGTGAATGCGGTTACCGTGTTGCCCAGCCGCAGCCGCAGCAACGATCTTTGCAGGTGTGCTGCATTTGTGACCCTCTTTCCCCTGAAGCCTGCTGCAGTGAAACTGGCCTGATCCATCCATCAGGAGCGGAGAAATCACCACTGTTCTGTTTGGGAATCCTCTCTGTATTGCTGGAACTGAAAGCCGCAGAGACGTCCTTTTTGTCGCATTTGAACCTGCAGCCACAGTGGACCCAACTGGTGAAGTTTGGTCCGGAGTGCGCCTGGGACCGGTGAGTAACCCTAACCTCAACCGGTGGCCCATAGCACCTCGATCTGTTTTTACGCACGAGTGGCCCGTGGGGGTCCCTCTCCTTTCCACTTCTAGTGTGAACTAGCAACCTATTCCCGAACTTTGGAATCACCTCTGCCTTCAAGTGGAGGCCCTCCTCGAATAGTGGGAATCTATTCTTCATCGCCTCACCCACCTTCCTGAGCTGCTGGAGACCCTTGAAGAGACCCCTTTTTGCCCATTGGAAAAACTGTGTGTGCCTGCACTACATGTACTATTGAGCAAAAGGCTCCTCTCTTCTAAGGGTTTGGACTGCCTCTTAGTTAGGTGTGTGTTTGATGTTGAAGGGGACTAAAGACTCTCTGCACTGCCTATTTTCTTTCACCTCTAGGTTGTGAATATTTTGTGCCTTTAATCCTTTAGACCCCAATGGTCTTCTATATATTTTCTATTAATTGTGTTGTGTTGGTTTAGTAGGTTTGTATTGATTCTTTTACTGTGTTTTGAGTTACAAAGGCCTTGCAATAAATGTGTTTATATTTTTGATATATACACCTGTCTGGGAGTAATTTGTATGTGTCTTTGCTCTGTAGGCTCATTGATGTCTTTCAGTCACCCTCACCCCTCCTGCGACTTAGTCTTGACTGCCTACCATAGCTACCTTGATTGGTCTGGCTTGTCCAGAGGTTACCCTGTTCCAAGAAACTGGGCTGGCCTTCTGAACATCTGCCCAACAGGTCAAAGTTCAGAAATCTGTCTTAACAAAACCATCATCTTACCCTACCTGTCCGGCCAACTACCACCCTATCTCCATCACCCCCTTTTAGGGGAAACTGCTGGAGAAGTTGGCCCTACCCCAACTCAACTCTCACACTGAACTTGTTGGTGGTCTCCACCACCATCACTCTGGATTCCAGCATCCAGAGGTCTGGAAACTGCTCTTCTAAATAACCGTGAAGAGCTGCTAGCATCCCTGGACTCCAAATCCCTGGCTGTCCTCATCCACCTTGATCTTGCCTTTGACATGGTCAACCACTCCATCCTCATTGGTATCTCGGAGCAGGCACTTGGACTGGCTGGCCTGCTTCCTAACTGACCACTCCTCCAAAGTAAACCTAGCCACCTTATCCTCTCCTACTTCCTTCTCCACCTATTGTGTCCCCAGGGCTCTATCCTCTTACCTTAGCTCTCTCAGCTGGCACTCCTCATCTCCCCCTTCTCCCACAGCTTCCAGTGTTATGCAGACGACAAACAACTCTACTTCAAATTTCCTGCTGACCCTTGTGCACCTTCCATCATCCCTGATGGCCTATCTGCCTTCCAGGCTTGGTGCACTTTCAATGATCTCTGCCTCAATGCAAGCAAAACGGAGATCCATCCCAATGGGACCCTGGCTGCCGAATGCTTCCCTTCACTCTGGCCTTCCCCCATTGGCTCTCCCCCTGTTCCTTCTTCTGAAGCCAGAAACCTTGGAGTCATCTTCGACTCCTCTCTCTCCTTCCTCCCTCACACTCAGGATAATGCCAATAAGTCCTACTTTCAGCTCTTCCTTCTCAAAGGAATTCTACATTTTCTCACCTTCCCCAAGAAGTTCAATGTTACCTGAGTCCTGGTCCTCTCTAGGCTTGACTATTGCAATAGTCTCCTCCTGAATATACCTTTGTCCACTCTGCAAACCCTCCAGCTAATCCAGAATAGGGCAGTGTAGAGGAGGAGCCAATTACCCCCATCCAACTGCCCCGCCTCTATTACCTTTAGAGTGGGAACCAAAGTATGTGACATATGCCGAACAATTGAACCATCAAAGAGCAGAGTGTGGACTCTGTGCAGTGCCAATAAGAGTACCTATACCTAAGAAGATCTGGGAGGCAAGGTACCCATTGAGAAAACCACACCTGCATAAAAGACAATGGGCCTCATTACGACCCTGGCGGAAATCGGAAAACGATGGCGGAAATGCAATACCGCCATCGAATAGCGCTCGGTGCGACTATGACCCGTCACCGCAAAGTACGAAGCCATTAGTGACACCGTAGTGAACGCCAACGCTAACTGCACCAAGTACGCGCGCGCGCGCCATGCCAAACCGTAAATACCACCATGGCGCAAGGGTACGCGAATTCCGACCCTAGCGGACATGTACCTAACGCCATCAAGCATGGCGGAAAGTACCATTCCGCCATGGTGAGAAGTACGGCATCGCGAATCACCCGTAAACGGCCCCACTGAGTGCCTGTACACCGCTCCCTGGCCACAAAGTACAACTCCCCGTAGGTGCAATGAAGTCACAATGCAACCAGTGAAATGTGCAAGTCACCCATGCATGCCAACGAACAAAAGAATCACAAGAGGGGCCAATGGGAGCTGCAGGGCACAGATGGCACGAATACAGAAGCCATTCCAATGGACATGACCACAGTCCCCCGCCCAGGAACGCACGCAAACACAGGCACCTGTGACCAGCAATATTCCGAAATTCACATCATTCCACCAGTCCACCTGGCTGACCGGCATCTGTTACACAAAACCCAATCCCCCGCCCCTGAGCATGACAACATTCAAACAGTCATCTTGGCAGCCCCCATCCCTGACCTCACTGGGCTTCGTAGGCAAACGCGCCCAGCACAGTACCACGCAACTAAACTCCGAAGCTGGAACCCAATGCAGATCTCCTCACAATACATCGCTCCCCAAATAGGAATATGCCACATCACTCGCAAAGAAGAACGCTACACGGCCCATATCAGAATAGAAATTTAATGCACAACAAAATCACCAAGGCCATACAGCCATTAGTCCATGAACTCCAAAACACATATCACCATTGTGGGCTGCATCCGCAAGGAATGACCAGCTACTACTTGTGTGACGCCCTGTTCCATCACGGTACACAGAGCCACAATCAAGTACGAAAAGGCAACATGGAAGCGCACAGAACCGCAGGGCCGTCCCAATGGGGAGGCACTAGTCCAGCTGAAAGGCCGAAATGTTGCTCCGAGCCACTAGTACTGCGTAAGGGCATGTGGCCCATTGGCGATCGTCCCATAAGATCGTAATGCTGCTCCACTGATTAACACGAAGCAGCAGGTGTCGGGAGTAAAAGCCATCTGCAGGAGTGGCATACAGATGGCAGTGGCAAAAGGGGAGGAGATACCTGTCAACCAAAAGAAAAGAAAAAGAACAGAATGGCCATCAGAACTACATTCGAACAACTCACTTCAATGATCACACTAAATCCACAGCCATATGCATGCTAGCCCACTCCAAAGGATCATCACCACCCCAAAACCACTTGCGACTCATAACCATCTATATCGAGGTGTAAACACCATCACAAACGAGTGTACCTGTGCATGCGTCTGTCAAAACAGAATCCATCAGATGGGAATGTTAACGTGCATGGACACAAGTGTCTGAAGGCGCGTCGAGACAGGGAGGGCTCAACAAGGCCAGATAGACGATGGTCCCACTATGGCAGCCCTGCATCACATAGCGCAGGGGAGGCGGATAGATTCCAAGAAGCCCTGTACATGGCAAACTCTGTATCAAATCACCTGCCCATGCATCCATTCATCATTCCCTCATCCCGGTATAAAAACGCCTGAACATTTACTCACATAACATTAGAAATTTCCATTGAGTCTGTGAGTTATGCAGCCTGCAAAATCCACAGTGCCCCAGCCCGTAATTCCAGTGTTGTGAAGTATCATGTATTTGGGAACGTCCGGCCTCATCGCCCACGTCGCTATTGTGCATCCCAAACTATTCATATCAATCATTGCATCCTCGCCATGGCCCCTGTCTCAAGGACATTGAACAATAGACGTTATATTTGCAGTCAGACCTGTGGGCATCTCCTCGCCGCTAGCTGAAAACCGAAAGCGCCGCCCTTCGAATTCCTCATTTGCAACATCACGTCGAAAAGGCATCTGTGGCCGTTTGAAATCACAAATTAATCCATCTAGTGCGGCTGTGTGTGAAAATGGCAACTGCCTTCACCCACTAATGGGACGTCCCGCCCGTCGTTGCAACTCGGTACAGTGATGCATGAGGGCCCACCGTTACTCGAGTACTACGTTCCACTGACCCATCACAAGTCTGTTCGCGACTGCAAAGATTGTATGTGAAACAATGGGACCATAGCCGATTGTACATATCAACAAATGTTACACGGCCATCGGGTACAAATACATGATTGCAATAGCAAGATGCCATTCCTCGAATTGCAGCGTTGTGTGCGGGACGTGCTCGGCCAAAGGGGAGAGCAGCTTGCACAGGTGGAATGAATCACCACAGGTGGAGGCCATACAGCCTGAAAACACATAAATTGCACACCCAGTCTCCTCCCACAACCACACCCACTCCGAAATGCTACCGGCAGGACTCGCGATGTTGGCCCTGGAGGACCTGATAGCACTGCAAGTACTCCAACTCCAAGAAGAAGACGAACACCAACTACAACCGGCCGCACGGAGGAGGAGGAGGCCAAGGCAGGGCCAGCAAGGGCCGCCAGCACAGCCACTACCACCACGCAGGCAGCCCGCAATCCCACGCCTCCGAGCACATCCGTTCAACCTCACTGATGAGCAGATCCACACCCTCTACCGTTTGGACCGGGACACCATAGCCGCCATTGTGGACATGACACAGGCTGACCTTGTCAGCATGATAGATAGCCCAACCGCCATCCCACCCCTACTGAAGGTGGTGTCTGTACTCCACTTCCTGGCCACAGGCACCTACCAGCACACAGTCGGACAGTTGCATGGCATTTCTCAGCCACTGTTCTCACGGACACTATTGCAAGTGCTCGATGCCCTCCTGCAGCACGCAGACGACTACATCTCTCTACCACGCTCGGAGCAGGAAATTACCAACACAAAAGTGGGATTCCATGCACTTGCCGGCATACCGGGTTGCATTGGTGCCATCGACTGCACCCATGTGGAATTGGTCGTCCCACATGCCATGGAGGCCCAGTACCGCAACCGAAAACAATTTCATTCCCTGAATGTACAAATGGTGTGTGACTCCACCAGGATCATTACACATTGTTGTGCCAGATTCCCTGGATCAACCCATGATTCTATGGTCTTGAGGAACTCTACTATACCACGCTACATGGAGCGACACGCAGGGAACAGATCCTGGCTACTCGGTGAGTCTCATTTCATGCATGATGATGTGGGGTATGTGATGCGGCAATGACCTGGCAGGAAGGGGGGGGGGTGTGCGTACGTAGCAATGGCATTCCACATCATACGTTTATCGTCCACATACAGGTGATGCTGGGTATCCACTGAAGAGATGGCTCCTCACACCAGTCCGGAACCCACGGGACCAGCATGAGGAGGACTACAACCATGCCCACTCACGTACCCGTGTAGTCATTGAACAGGCATTCGGCCTACTGAAGACTCGTTTCCGCTGCCTCCGCAGGTCTGGCGGGGCACTCCTGTACCGCCATGAGAAGGTTGCTAAGATGGTCATGGCATGTGTCATGCTCCACAACATGTGCGTACGTAGAAATGTGCCCATGCCCCCTGACGCAGAACTGCAAGCACCTGATGATGGTCATGATGAGGGTGGGGATGTGGCAGCACCTCAAGGAGTCTGCGAGGCACCGGAGGGCCGTGACATTCGTCAGCATCTCATTGATGCATGCTTCTAGCACTCACGCCTGGTGGCTGATACATGGACACGGGACTCGTGGCACTGTGTGTGCCTGGTACATGCACAATATGGACTGTACGCCTATGATGGCCTAGTACACAAAGATCATTGTCCACACATCTCATTGGTTGATCGTGCACTGTTTATGGCATATGTGATATCATGTTGAACACCCTATCGACCCGCCACCCAAGTGAGCCCAACACACCCCCTCCACCCTCCTACCTCCCCCCCGTACACCAGTGTCCAAAGATGCTCATTGTCAGTGGGCTGTCGCTATTGCAAGCCCCCTCTGCGGGTATCAGGGGCACCCCTGCCTGTGGAGCGCAGGTTCCTCCCAGATCTACGTTGGGGGCTGCCCTGGACGGAACTTGCAACGGATGATGTCTCTGCCTGCTCACGTCCATGCATGTCCCTAAGGGTTTGTGAGAGCTCAGTGAGCACACGGCGCACTGCGGCAAGTTCGGCACATACGTCTTTGGACGTCGCATGCAGCTCCCCCCTCAGGCTCTCGGTGCTTCTCTCCATTTGGACTCTCAGGCTCTCGGTGCTACTCTCCATTTGTGCCCTCAGTGTCTCTGTACTTCTCTCCATTTCTGCCCTGAGTGTCTCAGTTGATGTTTCTATGTCTGCCTTAGTGCGCCCACATTCATCGGCATGGTCCTTGAGGAGCGTGGCCAGTTGCTGCTGTTGCACGATTAACTGGTCGAGGGACTGTTGCCTCTGCTGGGCCATGGCCATTTGCGGGGGTGTCACAGAGGGGCTGTTGACCTCATGTTGCCTTGCCACAGGGCTTGTGGGGGATGGCCAGTCGTCGTCTTGTGGGTGCCCCTGCGTGGTATCCTCATGTTGTACGGGATGGGACAGACAGGGGGATTGGGACAGGTCATGGATGGATCTGGCTTCGACATCCCCGTCTTCTGTGTCGGAGCATGCTGCCATCAATGGGGTGTCACCTATGGTGCTGCTGCCACCAGAGGCAGTGCCTTCTGTGGCATCCGTTGTGGGGACCTGTGGTGGTGGTGTTGTGGGCATGCTGGCTGCTGGGGTGCCTGTTGATGTTCCCTCCTCTGTGCTGCCACCTGATTTGTGCTGCTGCCATGTCTTGATGCGTGCAGCTGAGGTGGAGGGTCTTTGGCCGTTGGTCTTGGCCCTCTTTGCAGGTGTGCTGGTAGGGGTGTCCTGATGCTCGTCGTTTGGATCGGACCCTGTGGTGGAGTAAAGGAGGGCGAGGGTTATTAATGGGTCTGTGGGTATTGGAATGGCATTGTATCACATGCATTGGGGTGGTACCTGAGGGTGATTTGGGTCGGGGCCTTGGAGGTGCTTTCATTTGTGTGTGGAGTGAGGGTGCAGTTGTTTGGCAGCCTGCAGTTAGGGTGTGCCTGCTGCACGTGTAGTGGGTGTTTTAGGGGTTTTTAATTATTTATGTATTTATTGTGAGTTTTAAAGTGCGCTATCAGGCCGATGTGTGTGGACGTTCTACTGGACATGTGTTTCTGTTGCACTATGTGGACACATGGTACTTCACATGATTGGACATTGTGGATTTAGCATTGTTTTATCTGGCCCACCTACCTGAATCTTCGGATGTCTGCACTCCTTTCTCCATCCCTCCGACTCCCACTATGCTCTCCATTCCGATGGTGGAGGCACAGATTTCTTCCCAGGGGGTCAACTTGATGGGTGATTCAGGACCTCCCCCGGTGGCTGTGGCAATGTTGCGGTTGGCAGAGAGTATGCTGCGGACGCGTATCCGCAGGTCGTCCCATCGCTTTCTGCATTGCTGTGGGTTGCGGGGTGCGGTCCCCACCGCACTTACCCGCTGTGCCACCAGAGCCCATATGGCCTTCTTGTTCGCAAGTGCCGTCCTGGTCATTTGCGTGGAGAAGACGACGGCAGCATTCTCCTGGAGGGTCTCTGTTAGCACGGTGAGTTCCTCACGGGAGAAGTGGACCTGCCGCTTGCGGTCGCACGCTTTCTTCGCTACTTTTCCCATTTTTCTTGGTTTCGCTAGGGTGGATGACGGGTTGGGGTGTGTCTCGGGGTAGTGTTTTTAGTGGTTGTGTGGTTCTTGTGGTTTTATAGGTGTACGGCGGGATGTTTCCCGTTCCGGGCCCATGTTTTTACTTCCGTTTCCGTATATTTACGGTCACCGTACTTTCCGGTGGGCGCACACTGCGGTGTCCGCTGTGATGGGTGGCGGTATTGCACCTAGGGCGCCGTACGGCGGCGGTGTGGGCCGTTTTGGGGTCATTTCCGCCATCGCGGACTTTGCACTTCCGCCATGCCGTGGTGCTCGTGCCCGATGGGTCGGAATGGGCCGCACTTTGCTCCTTCGTGCAATGGCGGAAACGCTATTTACGCTGTGGCGGTCCGGTCAGTCACTTTCCGCCAGGGTCGTAATGAGGGCCAATATGATGGCCATTTAAATGGGATTCCTGAAGAAGCAGAGCAGATGAAGGGCAAAGATGAATGGTGACGTCACAACTGAGCTGAACTGACGCACACAGAAGAGATGCAGAGACCAGATAATGCAAATATTCTATAAGGCATCAGGAAAGTATCACGGATAAGTGACATCTTCGATCAAGGTGAAGAACATATGCCACAGAAACAGATGAAGATATTAAGCTAGTTTAAACGCGTACAGATACAACAGAGATGCAAGCAGCAAAGTAATCTTAAAAGCTAGCTTCAAGTTATATAGCAAATTAATTGCGGCAAGCGCCAATATATATATAGATGCATATGAACGAGTAAAAGATGGATGTTTCCACTACGCATTATAAGCAGTGCTGAACATTAACAAGAAGACCTCATTTCAGGGTGTCGCAGTTAAAAAAGTTAATTGAATAACAAGTGAATCTCAGCAGAAGGAGTTGGATGAGCCAAGAAGCCAAGGTCTTATCAGAACTGGAATTGGCTGACATTGGATACAAATTGTGTGAAAGAACAGAGACTCCTGTTCAGAAGGCTTGAGCAAAACAAAAGACATCAGAGGACTATTAGAAAATAATATTAAATAGATGAAAAGGCTCAATTTCATGGTGTCCAGTCATGTAAAAGAAGGATGTTGGCCAGTCGAGGTGGTCACACCTACACACGAGGGCAGGCTGTGCCTACACTCCTTAAAAATTCTCAGAGCACAGTACAAACTCAAGGCCAAACTTCAAAGCACTAATTGACACTGGATCATTGAGGTGATGGTGGATTGATATATGAATTGGTGGAAAGCAAGTGTTAAAACGAGCCAACCATCACCTGGACGTTCAGTCTGCATGCTGCTAGACTTAGGTGGAAAAGTACTGATGGGGTTAGCAGCCAACCAATTGTAGAGGACCGCGTAATTAAGGGTTCTATAGTTTGTGTAGCCAATGGAATGTCGTGTATTTAGTGATGTTCATAGTGGCCATTTTGAGGTGAGGGCTCAGTTGCCCCACCTGATGTTAAGTACCCTATCACTCCCCTTCATGATTCTATACTGATATGGAACTTATACTTAGATATTTACTTAGAGCCTATCACTTTCCTCAATAGGTTTTGTAGTTTGCCACGTAGGCAGTGACGCAGGTCAACACGTCACTGGTGATGATTTTATATTATATAACCTACTAAAATGAGTTGAGTAAGAGTATCGAGCGAATGCTGATGTTCTTTGTACTCCCCGTTTTAGACCTTTGTTATTAAAACGGACTCCCATTTGCAAAACTACCTGAGTCATCCTGATTATTGATGTATGAATAGAATCTGCATCCCATCCATCTCCAGGGTATTGCTACTTATCTTAAAGGGCTGGGCAACCCAGCTCACTTGGTAGCAGAGAGAGGATGGTTCTTTAAAAAATCCATCAACCAACGACATAAGTAAACTTTAGAGTCTCGGTAATATCGCACGACCTTTGCCATTCGGCTGACAGGACATGAAGCTCCCCATAGATAGTGGTTAGTGTAATTGAAAAAAATTCTTGCAAGGAGGGTGTGACGGTTCCCCTTAGTTTCCATAAGAATCCCCTCCCACGTATACGAAGAGCAGAATGGAAAACAGTTTGAAGAGGCGGTAACGGAGGTGTACGATCTCGAGAGTCCGAAGAAGAAAATATGCGAATGGTGAGTAGAAACTGAGTAGTATGGCAAATTGATGCATGCATAGTAAAATAAAGAAGAGTAACAGAGGGAGGCGGGATAAACGTAACGTAAGAGTGTAAAAATATATATACATGGGGAATGAGATATTGACTTTAGTGTGGCTGAGCAAAATAATAAGGAATATCGTGTGAGAGGCCACGATAAAGAGGATATGCCCTACACCTACATTTTAAAGAACGTTAGAAGACGTCTGAGCAATATAATAAGGTATATCATGTGAGAGGCCACGAAAAAGAGGATATGCCCTATACCTAAGTTTTGAAGAACGTTACAAGAAGTTTGAACCCAGAGTTCCATAGAGGAACATTATGGAGACAGAACCGATTAAAGACAGTTTAAAAGGTGTTAATTTGCACTTCACTTGCAGTATTTTTTAGAGGGCAAGATGAGTCTTAGAAAGAAGATTGTAAGAGATTTAAGTGACTGGTCAAGTTTGTCTGTTTGTTTTATGTGGTTTTGAAAAAATGATGATGTCATTGTTAAAGAAAAATTGACGATAAATAGAGAAGTGTGAAGTTGAAAAAGAAATTGAATGTATTTTTTAAATTATGTTGCTTTTTAGCAAGATTAAAGTAAAATTGTGATTGACGAGATTGGAGGTTGCAACGGTTTCTGCTCGCTCATACTGTGTGGTTTTCTTGAACCACGTTTTTAAACCTGTGATTAAAAAGCAAGCAAGAGCTAACCAGAAGAGTGAAGGATTAAGGATGGAGGATGTTACCCCACTTGTGCAACTCTGCAAGCAATTGCCAAAACATGCACCTATACTTAGACAATACAGTGCAGAATGGGATAAAGGAACCGCAGACAAAATGTTTATGCCGTGCCCGCAAGGCGGATCACTATCGAAGGCAGTCTTGCAGCATATTTTGACATATTTGCATGCAGCATATACTGGGAAGAAGCTAGAGAAGTGACTAGAGAGCTTAGAGCTTCGGAAAATGTACCAACAAGAAAACAATGAGGAGCCTCCTTTAGATTAGATACTTAATGTATGCAAGGAGGGGTGTGAAGAGCCCTTTGCTCCACCCACCCTGTCTGAAATAGAAGACGAGAGTAAGAAAGACTATGGATTATACCCATTAAGGGAATTTAAAACATGGTACAGCATGTTTTACAGCAGGGTACAGCAACCCAGCTTATGATTCACCTACGCAAAGTAGTGATGAGGGCCCAGAGAAAAATACAGAGAAATATGTAATCTCTAAAGTCCTGAGGGACAAGGAGAGACGCGATTAGGAAAGAAGCGATCGACCAAGTACATCTCTAGATACAGGAAGAGAAATAAAGAGATGGAAGGGGAGAAAGAGATAGGGAGAAAGAGATAAAACTGATGAAATAGCACTCTCACAGAACAAATGGATGGGAGGTCAGATTTTGCTTAAACTCGATAGTAAAGGCATTGAGGACGTAAGACAAAGTTAAGATCAAGACGAGCAAGATAAAAAAGACAAAGAAAGGGAAGAACGATTGAAAGACAAAGGAGCAAAAAGAAAAGATATACAGAGACAAGAACAGTACTATCAAGATGAGCAAGCTAAAAAACAATAGAGAGCAGAAGAGCAAAGAAAACGTGACAATAAACAAAGAACAGCTGATGAGCATGAGAGGCTAGAAAGAAAAAGAATAGAAGAAGAGGAACAAAGGCTAAGGGATAAAAGAATGCAGAGACGAAGGGATGAGGAGATATGAAGGGCAAATGACAGAAGGGATGTGGAAAAGAAAGAGGAAGACAGAGTGGGAGCAGAAGCTAGAAAGCGAAGAGAATTTGACAATGATATGGAACATAAAAGATGGCAGAGAGCACGCAATCTCGATTACTTAGAAAAGGAAGAAATCCTGAATCAAAAGTAGCATGGGAGGATATAGAGGAATTTTGACTTTGACTATAGGAGCGTTGGGGAAGCGATCGATAAAGTATACCATGAAATGAGAGCTCAGAAAGAGCCAAAGGGGAAGGGAAAAAATGACCATCTTGAGAGCACTCAGTTGTATGACATGGAGGAAGCCTCATGTAGTGCAAAACATAAGGAGCTGTGTTTAGACCGACTGACTCTAAATAGAGATGACGAAGAGAGAAGTTGCATGAGTTGGGCACAAGAAATGGCAGACGAATAAAGGGAAGCCTTCCATGGGGAACATAAAGATAACGCATGTGGTTCTGAGGTATGCTTTTCTATGGATAAGGAAGTAAGATGGTCGGGTTTAAACGTCCCTGTATTTAAGGCATCGGAGCCATTGACAAAGTCAGACCGACCTAGGGGGCAACTCCATGGTCAGAGGTGGGAGTCACCATCTTATGTAAGCAGGTTAAGATCATTGCCAGGTAGAGGGCGATGTTGCGATATTGTCCTGCAGTGGACAGAAAAATTATGAGAGATGAGAATAAGTTTGGGGCATCATGGTTTCCTTTGTTAGAAAAAGGAGGGGCCAGACAACAGTATATACCGTGGCCCCAGATGGACAAAGATAATTTAAGGTGTAAACTCCCGATTTTAACTTCTGGTGCTGGGAAATAGATACATGAATTAGAGAAAATGACAGGAGGAAACACGTTGGCAATAGCGGACATTAAGGGTCTTTTAATCGCTGTACTTAGTGAGAGAGCTCATGACGTGTGGCCAAGGGCAGGATATGCTGGTGTGACTACAGTCAACACTGCTCACAGTGGAGATGCAGTCAATAACGGTAGGGTGGCAGTCTGGAAAGTGGTTTGAGTACTGTATCCAGACACGTCCGTCCGATATGGGAGCTATAATGATGAAAAAGATGAAGGAAGGAGATGATCTGTTAGTTTACAATCAACATATTCAGGAATCTTGGGGAAAATCTATACCAATATTCTAACATATACTATGCCAGGGGCTGCCAGAGCCAGTACAGAAGCAGCTCAAGAGGTTAGTGGGGATAGAAGCTAAACCGTGGTCAGCAATTCAGTGGACTATTGCACATTACTGCAGACTCTTGCAAGAAAAGAATTGCAAAAAGGACGATGCTCGCAAAGGCTAGGAGGCAAAGTTAGTGCAGAAGAAACTATCCAAGTACGCCATTGAAGGGGCAATGTTGACCAACGTAGATGGATCAAATTCACTGCAGACAGTGAACACGTTGCAGGAAAACAATCAATTACAGTTTGATCAAAGTAATAGTGGGTATGCTGCACGAGGAAGAGAATTTTGAGGACAAGGTTGGCAAGGTTATCAAGGGAATTGGCAGAATAACCAGGGAAGCTTTCAGAATAACCAAAGTGGGTTTCAAAATATGCAGAAGGGTAATCAGGGTGTGCAAAATGGGCAGGTTGGGAGACCACCGCCTATATGTTGGACGTGTGGAATGACAAGGTACATTTTTTGGTACATGTAGAAGTCAAGGGATGGTGCAAAATAGCCAGTTTTCAAGAGTTGAGATGTCCAATCTGCCTGCATATTCATAGAAGAATGGAGATGGATTTGTACATTATCAAACAGTGCAGCAGCAAGCGCCGAGAGTACAGCAAGGCTTGCAACCACAGCAGGTAGCAGTTAATCTGCCACAAGGACAGTCGCAGCAATCGCCTATGCAGCTTCAGCAAACCACAAACACAGGTCAGTTAATGACTCCTGGAATAAGGGATGTCACTGCCAATGGAGGGAATCCTTTCACAAGTAATGGGATGAGGCTGTACCCGCAATAGGAGAGTTCACTGGGAGACCTGATGTGTTCCATACTATCCGTGATGCCAAACCCTCATGAGGAACCAAGGGTGGACATCAGTATAGGGGGAAAATGTTTTTTCGTTTTTAGCAGACACGGGAGCAACGCGCTCATGTATACGAGAGGCAACGTTTTCAATGTCTGGCAATGCCATGAATGCTGAGGGGTTCACAAGAGCTACAAGCAGAGTTCCTTTCACTGAAGAATTACCATTTTCCATATGAGAATGTAACATGAATGCGCCACTCCTATATTCGAGGCCAACACCTGTCACTGATGAAGATATAGTGTGTTCAACACCAGGAATGCATTATGTAAACTTGTGCAAAATGATTATGGCATATGCAGGACAACTAGCAATGAGAGCAATTCCATTAGAACCAGATGTTTTTCAGTATGGAGTACGCATTCAGTTGTCATGGTTACCAGGCCAAGCAGGCAGATCAATGAGAACTCCAGATTAATTTTTGTTCAGACCAAGAATGCCTATGCTAGAAGAGAAGGGACAAGTTTTTCCCTTAGAGATACAAGCAGCCATACTGCGAGGGGAAATGGCTTTGCTTGATGGACATGATGATGAAGGAAAGCAATGGCGCACAGTAATCACCATTGGGGAGGGTTACAGACTAACTGACGGCACTCATGAAGATCTGTTTGGAGATCATCCATCTGATGACAAAGTAATATTCGATATGTGCATTACTTATTGAGTAAGAGTAATTAAAAGAGAAGTTCCTCAGAAAATGATGATAGCACAAAATCTTCCAGAGTATTTTGATGAAGACATGGCGAAAGTGCCAGTTTCATCATGGACCACCGGCCCTTTGACGTAGGACTAATAAAGGGGGTTGGAGAAGTGAAGATTAAATTGAAACCAGGAGCAATTTTACCTCGAGCACGACAATATCCTATGTCCGGAGAGGCGGATGAAGGTATTTTTAAGAGAATTTCCGCCATGATGGATCAGGGCATCTTGGTGACGTCAGAGTGACTGTGTAATACTTCAGTGTACCCTTTGAAAAAAAGGAAAAAGGAAGGGGGGTTGTGGCATTTAGTGCAGGAACTTAGCCCAATAAACCAAATTGTAGAGGCATGTTCCCTCTATTTCCTAACCCGTCTATGATCCTATGTAATATACCTGTTGACGCATGATATTTCACTGTGATTCACTTGAAAAATGTGTTTTTCTCAATCACATTGCATAAAGACTTGCAGGATCTGATGCCGTTTACATTCAGACAAACACAACTGAAAAGTACTTGTTTGCCTCAGGGGTATTATGAATCTCCATTGATTTTCAATAGTCCTTAAGGTGGACTTAGGCAATATTGATGTGGAAAGTGTTGTTCTGCAATACGTGGATGACATTTTAGTTTGCAGCACCTCAGAGGAAGAGTGCAGACGTGATTCTGTCCAGCTGATGATTATACTCAATGACAAAGGATATAAGGTTGACAAGGTTGACAAAGAAAAGTTACAATAATGTCAACAAGAAGTGTTGTACATAGGCCACTTGTTTTCCCATCTAGGGAAAAAGCTTACTCCTGAAAGAGCTGAGGCTATTTTAAAAACAGCCAGGCCACACACAACAAAAAACACATGCAGAGATTATTTGGATTATGCAACTAAATCAGAGCATGGGGCTTTGACTACAGCTCATATATAAGGCCTCTATTGCAGGCTCTAAAGAAAGCACAGGCAATGCAGGAAAAAAATGTGCGGACTGAGGAGGTGGAAGAAGGGTTTGATGAATTGAAAAAGGCAATTTGCATGGGTCCAGTTTTAGGGATTCCCAATTATGCTGAGGAATTCTTGTTTTCACATACAGATGGCAATGTCATGACAGAAGTCCTTACACAGAGAACCATTTTGGGGTACAAGCCCCTTGCATATTACAGTGGAATCTTAGACTCAGTGATGAGAGGTCATTTTCTGTGTGAACAAAGTTTAGCAGCCGCTGCGTTTGCCATAGAGAAGGCTGCAAGCATAGTAATGGGATGTTCCATGACGGTATTTGTTGAGTATGCACTATTTGCTGTTCTAGTAAAACCGAAAGGCACGTTGACTTCTCAAAGGGCCTCTGCCTATGAGGTAGTCATATCAAATCCAGCAATCAAAATAGTTTGATATAAAATATTGAATCCTGCCATGTTTATAGCAGAGCCAATGACAGAGGGAGAGCCTGTACACGATTGCACAAACTATGAAGAGTTCTGTGATGAGCTCCCCAGAATAAAGGAGAATGCATTAGCAGGAGGAGAGATTGTTTTTATTGACAGTTCTTCAAGGATCGATCAAAGTGACGGACAGAGATATACAGGTGCTGCTGTGGTAAAGGACATGGCTAATGGGGAATTTTGGGTGCTTATTAGTACTCGATTGCCATCTCATTATTCAGCACAGGCTGCAGAATAATTGGCTTTGATACTCGTGATCGAAAATCACGCAGACCAGGAAGTAACAGTGTGCAGTGACTCCACCTATGTGACGTCAACGGGGCATGCAGAGCTAGCACATTGGAAAAGGAAGGGCTACCTCTGAGCAGACAGCATGCCAGTCTAGCAAGCCGCCTTATTGGATAGGCTCATTAAGGAGCTACAACTCCCAGGAGGCATTGCAGTCATTAAATGCACAGCCCATACTAAATGGGCAGATTTTATCTCACATGGAAATCAAGCAGCAGATGCTGAGGCCAAGTGCATAGCGATCACAGTTAAGGAGATGATGAATGTTTAAACTCCTAATGAGAATGAAAAAAATGATTAATATGATGACTGTATCTGAAGGGTACAGCCACTTGTCAAAAACACAGTTAGTGGAGGTCTAGGGAGAAGCACCTCAAGAGGAAAACAATTTGTGGACGTGAAGAGGGTGTTCTTTAAACCCCTCTGAAGCATTGTGGCGACAGGACAGCACTGGTAAACCGGTGATGCCTATAGTCTTATTAAGGGTGGCACTGGAACAGCTACATTCCCCGCGCATAAAACTAGGGAGAATCTCGCTGAGTCATTACAAAGACTTAATGACCCTTTTCAGCACTTGCATATCGACTATGTCGACATGATAAAAGTATGTAATGGATATAGATACCTGATCGTTGTGGTGTGTCCTTTCTTGAGATGGATAGAAGCAGGTCCATGTACACACCCAGGCTCTACCTGTGCAGCAAAATTCTTAGTGCAGCTCAGTGTGTTGCTTGTTATAAAGCACAAGTTTTCTTCGTCTTATCATCAGTAAGGAATGGGATTTGTGAGAGGCTCAATGGCTTGCTTAAAGAATGAATAGCCAAGTTGAAGCTAACCTTGAAGAAAGGGTGGTTGCATTGCCTACCACTGGCATTATATGCTTTAAGGAACCAACCAGATTCTGACCACCATCTCACAACCCAAGAAATAGTGACAGGGAAACAAATGAGAACCCCCCCCTAATGCCTCCATCCAGAGTTAGAAGTGATCCTCATCCAACTGTAAAACTATTAGGATTGGAATTACGTGATTATTTGAACTGTCTGACTTCCAGTATTTCTGTCATTTCAGGACAGCTGCAGAGACATGGGTGTAGAGCAGTACAGAACACAGAAGAAGATGCTGCAACAACCCAATCTCAAGAATTTCGTGTTTTGCCAACTATTCCCTGTGAATGCAGTCTTGATCCACAACCATGTAAGGAAAAGGTGGGATGAACCCCAATTTAGCGGTCCGTTCACTGTGGAAGACATCACGCTGTCTGCTGTCAAAGTGCAGGGCAGTCATGCTTGGATCTTCTTGAGGGACGTTAAAATCTTTGCTGGAGAAACTCCTCTGCCTGCACCAATACATGAGGAGGCAAGTACAAGCATCGGGGAAGAACCTCAGCATGTGCAGACGAGATCTATGACAAGGAAGTAGGACACAGAAGCTGACAAGCAGAAAGACAAAGAAGTAATTGGACAGTGGCATGGTATTCCTTTTAAGCCATTTATAAAAAGGTCAAGGAAAACTGGTTCAAACACTCTGTGCTGTTATTTCAGGGTGAAAGAAGAATATTTTGTTTATAAGGCCACAGTAGATTACTGACTTTGGACTGAGGCATGCTTAAGCCTTGATATGAAGAAAGTGAAAAGAGGTTATAAAAAGTTGGACTGAGGCATGCTTAAGCCTTGATAACAAGCGGATTATGCCAGATTTTGATCGTGGACACAGCAATTGGAAAGGGGAATAATACTCGTACCCGTTTGACACTAAGTTCTTGTTTGGATTTACCCATGGTGTCACCCAGTGATGACCTTTCTAGGCACACTCTTACTTATTTTGAGTTGGTGTTTCACACTTACCCTTCGTTGCTGGGGAGAACCACTCTCATTCCAGCTTTATTACAAAATCCTAAGAATGAAGAAATTATAAGAAGATTGCTTATAGTCATCACTGAACAATTCTAGCAGCTACCTGAGTACAGCAAGGAGAATACAAATGCCCCTATCAAATGTAGCAGCTCATAGACTAGTCAGTGTGGTGTTCTTTAGTTTGATTGAAGAGTATCCACACTTGGTTGGAAGGCACACTGATGTGCAGACCTTTCTAAGGGATCCTAGAAACACTGCAAATCTGAATGTGATCTTGGAAGATATTATCATTCAAGTGAGCATCTATTCTGAGTGAAATCACAGGTCGGTGTAGAAACTTTCTTTCGAGGGACAGATCGAAATGTTGAAGATAAAAAGAACTCTTGACTCATGCAGAAAGAAATTTTACATGTCGTCTGGTCTGAGGCAGATTCGAGGAATAGATTGGGAGATAATCTATGTCATTGAGCTTGTGTACACTTGCTGAGGTCGTTTTTCTTCATACTAAAAAGGTATCTACATTTGAACTGATGAAAGACTGATTCCAGAGATACAGAAAAAGTTGTTTTTATTGTCAAAAAAGCAGACAATTGATCGAGAACGACTTGCTGAGTCAAGAAATCAGCTTCCAAAAGCAGTTCACAATGCTGATGTAATCAAATTGTTTTTTCCTTCCTTAGGTAATCAAGAAGGGGAATCTCAGCAGCAAACATCATATTACCACATGAAGAGAGACGCTCACGTTGTCCAAAAAGTAAATGTTGTAGGCTGATGTACCACTGTGTTATCTACACTTGCATTTGTGTTCATAATAGTACTGCTTCCATTGACTGTGCGAGCAGCATTCTATATTGGTGCAAATGAGCTAACACTCCGGTGCATGTTTCTGAGCAGAGGGAAAATGTAAGCGTGGCAACTACTAGGCGGCCTAGACCATATGTCGTCATTCCTGTTCCAAAGAAAGAGGGCAAATTGCCTGAGCTTGTGATGTTCATCATTAGCAATAATACACAAGGAAAATGTGTCTTAGAGACTGTTTCTGGACGCCAGAGACAGGCTCGGCGAAACAGGCAAGGCGAAGGGTTGATGAAAGGTGAGCCTACACAAGTAATACATGCAAATACACCTGGTCAAGTGACAATTGACCCAAAAACAGTTTCGAAAAGAAGATCCCAAATGGAGATTATATGAGACATGTTCATGCCTAAATGGGCTGCTGAGCAGATGAGACGTTCTGAAATTTCTCCTACACAGGGAACCCAGACAGATGTTCCTGTGATTAATTCAGTCAGAATAAGCTATGATGGTACAGTTCATGATATGATTATGGAAGCTCACATGAAAGGAATGAGACCTAAAAGAAGCAGATAGAAAGATAATCATGAATTGAATGATTACTTGGACAGCATGGCACACTTGGGAAATAACATATGGTACCAACACATGAAGGAAGTTGAGAGAAGAACTTCAAAGGAGGAATGCTTCGTATGTGCAGTCCTGCCATATAGCATGGGGAAGTCAAAGATCTTCATAGCTGTTGAAATAGATGTCCAAACAGCACATTGTCTTTCACACGTAGCACTTTGCAAGACCAGAGGCTAATTCATGGGTAGTGATGCTTCTCTCAAAAGGCAACTGAATGGACAGATCCAGATAAAGACGACTATATTCAAGATATAAAGACAAGAAACAAAGCAAAGACAAAGCGTCTTGTGATCAGATATGAGAAACCTGGAGTAAAATGAGCTGAAATCAGAAGGGAAGTGAACAAGTAACTTGAGGTCACAGGAAAATCTGCAAACGATATTCGAATTTGGAAGAACAGAGGTCAGATGCAGATCTGTGGATCAGTGTTATCACCAGATAGATGGGAAAAGGAGTGGTGATCTGCAGAGCCTGGGTAGCTTTTATAACTTTGAGGAGAGTTGCAGAGATGTCTTGGATGCTGTATGATGTGTCTTGCCTGCTGGAAGAAAATAAACTTGATGTCTTTGAAAATTCTGCTTCAGTTTCCTGATGTGCTTCAGAGTCCCTTTCCTGATGCCGGGGTGCCAAGACCCACGGAAGGTGTTGGGACCTTTTGTACCTTCTCAAGACTTTCCCCTTTACCTCTCTCCTTTGCTAATCCCACAGTTGCTTGATTGGTGTCCAGTGCCCTTATGCATCCTCAGGCCCTGACCTCTCACACTAAATCGCCCCCAGCTTCTGCCTATCCTAGGCACTTGCCTTGGCACACCCTCCACCCTGGAGGCTCACACTAACCATGCATTGCACTTTACCTGTTGCTCACCCATGAGCACCCCAGCACCTATCCCATTCCCCCCTCCATGTCTTCACTTGCATGTTCTGAACTCTTACAAGGCATAGTAGGTTTTGTCTTTCTCTTCCAACAGTATTTTATATTTTATTTTTATGTATTATATTGTTTCTCATCCCCTTCTCCCCTCCCTGTTTCGCTTTGGGTGCTTTGAAACAGAATGCACTTACTGTATAAGTGCCTAACAAGTGAACAATAAATAAAGAAATTAAATACTAGGGTGATAGCTCCCTGGTTGGGAAGAGCTAGGAAGACTGATTTTGTGGTGGAAGTTTTAGAAAGAAAGTTGGATCGGGAAAATAATTTGTGGCTGAAAAAGCTGAATCAGAAGAGGAAATGGGAGGATTGTGAATGTAAGGGGGGTTATTGGGTGCAAATTAAAAAGGGTGTTGTGAGGAAGAAAGGAGAATCCTTGTACTCTGTGCTGGTGCAGGTAGAGAAGGCCATGGATGGTGCTGTAAAAGTAAGTGGGGGCCAAGTATAGAACAACAACAGAATTGCTGTTGTAGGAGGGTGGAGATGCTAAAGGAAAAAGGGAGATATGTTGTATTGGCTTTGGTAACCCAGGGTGGAATGTGAGGTGTGTCATAGTTGAATGTAGGGCAGAACTACTGTGTGAAATGGTAAGGGGCAAACCAAGCCCCGGGTTCCAAAGGAGTCAGTTCAACTTGGGTGTTGGAGGCGTTGGTCATGTTGAGGGCCTTGCTGCTGTGTAACTTACTAAAGACAGTTATAGCTTACTGCTGCCTTCCAGTGGCTTTACATTACTTTTAACTTTTTACTTTGACCAAAACCATGACTCCCTTGTATACAAATCTCATTCCTGGTTCCTCGTAATATCCAGGCCTGTATGATGGGAAGGCATCATTTCAGATGGTTGATATCATTAACATGTTTATCTTTAGATAGAATTGGAGGTCATCACTATATTGATGTCTTACGACTGTTCCGGTAGTAGTTGCATGAAGTGGTGGAGAATGACTGTTTACTGAAAGGCCCCCCTGTCGGACTCATCAGGTTATTGGATGATTGAGTGATCACTTGGTTCCCATCTAGACAAACTGGCGTCTGTTTTCCAGGCAGGATGGAAATCACCATAGGACATCTTTGTCACAAACATTGTGGGAAGCTAAAATGTTAAGGAGTGCGTTAGGGTTTATGTGTCAAAGGTGTCAGAGAAGTCAATTAGGACTTCAAGGCACGAGAACCCTTCAGTAAGGATGTGAACAATGTTGTCAACGGTGGCGTAGACCGGATGTGGCATGTCATGAAAGGCAGGCCTTCTTTTTCTTGGCCAGCCCTCCCTTCGCTCCAGGCCACCACATCCTGATTGCTTCTCTCACTGTGACCAGTGAAGGTGTGTTGTGCTACACCATGTATGCATGCATTGAACTTTTCAAACCTTCTGCATGCTTTCTTTAAGCACAGACTGAAACACTGACATACCTCAACAACTCTGCCACGAGCAGACAGCAACTACCACCCAAAAGAAACCCGGTATAGCTGGTCTCACATAGTCTCTCTCAACAATAGCAATCTATCTGAAACCCTCAATAGCACCCACCCACATGCTTGACCTCTCTTGGGGTTGCTTAGTCGAGCCTTGCCAGCCACCCAAGTCTTAGAACGGCAACATACACACATGCATCTCCTAAGATAAACTGCCTAGAATTTCCCACCACATCGACTACGGTCACCAAGGGCGTTCCAACTGAGAAAAAAGCACATTGAGGCCATACAAGTGGGAAAAGAGCGCTATATAAATAACCAAATACAATCCAATACAATATAAAGCAGTTTTGGAAAGTCTATTGTTATTTGCAATAGGACAGAGATCACAGTCACAGCACTCACCTGGGGAGTGAGACAGGCACGAACGGCGAGCACCACAGAGGCACACAAGAAGCGGGCATTATTGGAAAGAAGCAACATTGTTCCAAAGATGCCTGGTGTATGCCTAATCCATATCCTGCACATGCTTCAGGCACTTGCGTAGATGGAAAGCCAGAGTTGAGCTAAAGACTGATGAACCAATGTAACTGTTCAAGAAAGAAAAGCAGGTGGAGGTTTGGGGGCAAGCAGGCCTGTGTATGACCTTACTACTTTAGAGTGGGAATCCACATTACATCACTTAAAAGAGAAAATTATCAAAAATATATTTTATTTTCATTATATAATTTTAAAAACATATATTTTAACAGAACCTGACCATCTATCGTTCCTATCCATCACCAAGTGGCTATGTCAATTTAGAACAATTTTCCTTTTCAACCAACTTTGCTTAAATGTTTACAATGTTACAAATATTGACATACCACACTTGATAGCGACATAAAATCAAAACAAATATGTGAACAAAACAATACATAAGCTTTTACATCCAAAATGTTATCCATGAACATGTATGGTGAAAAGGGGGGGTCAATTGGAGGGATTGGCAGAGATAAGGATGGGTAGGCATTCAGTGGGGAGGTGAGGGAGAAGCAAGAACGAGAATATAGTGTAGGGAGAGTTGGAGATGTGAAGCATGAGCGAGGGCATGGTAGAGACAGAAGGGCAGACAAGGTGTCCCATATGTTTGTAATTTTAGTGGAGCAGTATGAGGCCAAGGCATCCATAGAGAGAGAGAGAGAAAGAGAGAGAGAGAGAGAGAGAGAGAGATAGAGAGAGAGAGAGAGAGAGAGAGAGAGAGAGAGAGAGAGAGAGAGAGAGAGGAGGGCATTGAGATGTTCTCGATAAGCCTCCCCAAGAATGGTAGATGAACAATGTGGTGGTACTTTACCCAAGGTAAGTAGGTGCTCCCTTAGTAATGGGAGACTGTGGTCTGTATTTAAGGCAGTGGGAAAGATTACTTCTGAGAGTGATGTTTTGATGGCATTTATGGGCCATGTGAGTGCTTCTCCTGTGATAGATTTTGTAATGGAGGTGGGGAAGATCGCCCCTTCTTAGGTGGTAGCTTCAAGGGCATTGAGCATGTTTGCCGGTCTTCCAGGATTATGGTTCCAAACTTGAGTCCATCTGTCGGTGCTTCGTGAATGGAAATTTGGGGTCCTGAAAGTGGTGGTTGACCTTTCCTTGGGCTATATTCTAGTTTATTTAGCTTGTCTTTTAAATGCTCCCAATGTCTATATCAGGATCTTATGGCCAGTGTTCACCCTCAAGGCCCCAATGTGCCACTGATCTCCACCCCCTCACATCCCTCCTTGTCGCTATTGACCTCCAAAGAGGGGGGGATTGAAACTTGAAAGGTAACTTGAAAGGTAATCCTGGCTGAAATCACCTCTCAATTTCCCAGCGAATACTAGTAGGATTTAGAGGCGGCTCTTCCTGTGTTTTAGTCACTACATATAACCAGCTTCTATGATGACTTAGTCTACCTTGCGTTTCAGCATCTGTACAATTATTGAATGGTCGATTATCTGCAGCACTTTGTGCATGTGTAATCTTCTTATTGTATTTAAAAGTTCACTTGACTCTTTACTACGTCATTAGATTCTATAGGATACATGCATCCTCTTCAGCCAGTATCTCGGGACGTCACACATGTTTCTTGTGACATCACTAGCTTCTCTCTTTGCTCTTTTTCACATTCCTTCAGGGAGTTCCTCCCTCAGATTGTCATCTCTTCGGGGATACATTCAATAGGGTTGTCTCAATGGTTATATTCTTTCGAATATGCGCTGCGGTATTGGCACAACTGCTGGTGTCAAGCACGGCATGATATCAGACTTCCAACATATAGGCAGTAGGGGGTGTGGGAATTCCTGCAGAGGCATGCAACTGCTCCTCTACAGTGGCAATCTCCAAAGGGACTAACATGGCCACGGGCGGTCAATGCTTGGGTAAATAGCCAAACACTACCTATAATAATAGTTTTGCTTATAGGCAGCACTTTCAGCATCACCAAAAAATGAGATCCAGCATCTGCCTGGCTTGAGTGTGAGTTCAGTCACCAGCTACGACCGGAAGTAAATAAATAATCCAGTTGCTACTTGGAGACATGCAATAATGTCTTAATTGTGGAATGCAGTGACAGTGCCAGGGAAGGTCAGATCTGTTAGGCCACCATTTTCTTGATGCACGCAAACTAGTGCACGGTATTGTCTGGTGCCCCATGAGTAGTTATTCGCCCCGCCTGGCATAGAAACCTGCCTTCATCACTGGTGGAATACAATGCCCTTAAAGACAGCAGATTGATAAACCTACACACTCTAATCCATACACACATAACACACCTGCAGAGATCAGGAAACTCCCATCTACACTTCCTGCACATCGAGAGATTTAAATATCCCTTCAAAGCTATACACTTTCATTAATTATTGGGTATGCAATTCTGGCTGATGAGTTATCGTCTTGATTGAGACACTAAACAATGGTATAAAGTGAAATAACATGATTGCCACCAACATATCTTTGGAATGATTCGCAATCTGAATGACACCTGGCCTAGTAGGATCGTTGTTCTGTCTTTCCTTTGTTCCCCCTCCCTTGCCTTGTCCCGCCTTGAAACACTTGTGTATAGGCACGTTATAAATGCCATATCATATCATCATATCAATATCTGTGATGTTACAACCACCTTCTAACCATAGGTCTGAACCAGGTTGTGAAATTGGACAAAATAAATATTACACAATACTGCACGATATTAAAGTAGCCCTTCTCCTACTGCTTGACCTTTCAGCTGCATTCGACGTCATCTTCAGATCACTGAATCCTTTGCAACCACCTCGCATTTGCGGCACACTTGTCTCCGGAAGCCATCTCCTGGATTTTCTCCTTCCTATCTGACAAAACAGTGAGTGTCTTTTCTGCCTCAGCTTCAGCCCCTCCCACCCCTGTCACATGCAGTGTCCCAAAAGGCTCCTGTATCTCTCCCACACTCTACAACATCAACATCTTCACCAAGCCCCTCTTTGATCTTTGATCAGCTAGATGCCTCTAGAATTTCCTAGACAAACTTTGCAGGCGACATGCAAATCCTCCTCCCCCTTACAGGAACCTATGCCTTAGATTTGCCACACTACAAACCGTCTTCCAAACCATACAAGTGTGAATGGCATCACACCTCCTCTGCCTTAACGATGATAAGACGGAAATCCTTCTTGTCGGCACGTGCAAATCTCCAAGAAAACTAGACTCAGCATACACATCTTTCCACCTCGAAGGCAACACCATCATGGTCTCTAAATCTGTCAAGACCTTGGGCGTGCACCTTGACACGACCTTCTCCCTAAACAGACAGGTCAATGCCATTGCCTCATCATCTGCACACACATCCAAGTTGATCAGTGCCTACAGAACTTTTCTTTCCTCCAACAGTTGTTTCACACTAGCCCGAGCTCTCATCAGCTCCAGACTAGTCTGCGGTAACACCCACTTTGCAGACTCCCCCTCTCACAACATCAAAAAGCTACAGGTCATTCAAAACAATGCCCTTAGAGCAGCACTGAACATCTCCAAGCGAGACCATATCGCAGCCGCAAGAAAGAAGGCCTACTGGCTACCTTCCAGGAAAGAATTATCTTCAAAACCTTAGGCAACACACAAATGCCTACCCGGTACTGCCCCGCAATATCTTTCTAAAAAACAAAATAAAGCTCAATCAGCCAGGTCCACTCGTTCTTTCTACGCCCACCGACTAACCATCCTCACCTTCAAATGAAAAAGATGCGGAGGCCAAAGCTTCCCAGTCATCACTTCCAAGAATTACAATTCCCTACCACCTTCACTAAGAACAGATCAATCCTATTGGTCCTTCAGGAAACATCTTAAAATGTATCTCTTTACCCAGGGCTCAGACTGAACAATCCTCCTGGCCCATAAGATCTTGAACTTTCATGATACTGCACCAATTGACTGTACGCTGATCAGGAAATGCTATCTTAAGTATTGTTTATGTTGTAACCAGACCCTTGATGCCTCTGGGCTTAGTGCGCTTAATAAATGTAAAGAAATAAATACAAATAAATGAATAAATAGTGTCTCGGTTTCATGCTATTTCCAGTAAGGCAGTAATAGCCATGCCCTTTATTATGCTTTAACATCAACTCATTTGTCAACCATTTCTTCAGTTAGTACACATTTTTGCAGTGATTCTGATTGGCAGATTTTCTAGGGTGGCCATTATTGCCGGGACCTTCCCGACTTGGGCCTATATCCTCTCTGTCGCAAGTTTTTGTTTGTTTTTGGAAACACTGTTATAGTGGCAGTCTGCATTCACCCAAACGAGGAACACAACACCATAACTGGTACGTAACGGCATCGACTTCATTGTACATTCTAATGCGCAATGCATATGTCCATATATTTCATAATGGAAGCTCCTCCCCGCTCACTTGCTCTTGGTCTATCTGCCGCCCCCTCCGCGAGGACACACTCTTCTCTCTCCCCCACTCTCTCAGAAACTCTCACAAGACAAGTACTCTAACCATCCCCTTTCCTCAGAAAAGACTGACATGCTCACTGCATGATGAAGTGCTGGTAGTGAGACGGCTTGCGCCTCACCCTGGTGGGTCTAATATGCTCAGAGTTCGCGAGTGTCCCGTCGATGGTCCTCCGCTCACTCACTCAACACTGACTGGTTCTCCCCTGTGTGGTTTGGTGCTGCGTCCATACTTTGGAGATTCATCTCAGCATTCTTGTTTATTGTCACAAGGTCACTTATTTCACCTAGTTTTCTTGTTTGTCTGATGTGATCCTATGGCGACTTACTTTAACCCCTAAGGAATGTTCACCGGCAACGCTGGGCCCTTCAGCATTGCTAGCGAAAGCCCCACTCTTTCTAGATTCCACTACTTCCCATCCTGCGTATATATGCGGCTTGTTCCTTTGGTCATTACTTTCATTGGTTGACTGTATTTGTGACTTTGTTTTTGTTTTTGTATGGCATATCTCCTTTCTTGACACTTCTTTTCACTGCCTTGTACTGATTGTACCAGGTCCACTGTCTGCCGTTGTATTTTGTTACCCTCCACATCACATCTGCTATGTACGTCTCAGTATTTTCCCTTATTTTGGGCAGCCATGGGGAACAAAAGTTTGTTTTAATCATTATTATTGTGTTATTTGTTGAGCGCGGGCCTAGCTTCGAGAAGCAACGGAGTGCTTTTCATAGGTATACAAAAATACAGATTCATAACGGAGCGCTTTAAAGAGGTGTACAACATTACAGATGCATAACAGAGATTTGCAGTGGTAACAACAGAACAGATATACAGCTGGGTGGGAGACAGACGGGCACAGAGGAGGGGTACAGCTGTACTGGGTGGCGGGGAGGAGATGGGTGGGTGTCGTCTAGCGAGTCAGGTGGTGTGAGAGGTGACGTGATGGCCTAGGAGTTGAGAAGGAAAGTAGACACAGCCTTCCTTCCCCTCAACATATGGTACACGGATATGCCAGAAGCCGCATAGGGGTTCAACCACTGTGCCGGATCCAAGTTCGTCTTTGTTCTTGAGGAGTGATGCATCTACTACGGCCTGCAGCAGATTCATTTGGGGTTTAATCCCTTCCCCCACAATTGTGTATCCACGGTATTCTACTTTGTTTGTTTTAAATATGCATATATCATGTTTCAGTTCAACACCTGCCTTTTGACTACATGGCCTCCTTCAATGCCTTATCATGTGTCCCTTTGTCAGCTGCTCTACCATGAGATCATCCTAAAAATAGGAGACATTCCCCACTATGCACAATCATCGGAAGACAGAGGCTCTGAGAGAAAGTCGAAACCACATGCAAGTGAATTGGAATGTTCAAGTGGCAAGTCTGCATTCCAAGTGGCACAGCGAGTAGAGCGCTCACTTTGACATCAGTGCAGAGCCTGCGAATATCCCGGCAGCGCCAAACTCAGCGTTTCATCCTTCAGAGGTCGATAAATGAGCACCACACACCGTGGGTAATAATTAAGCAGCGCTCAGATACCTAAGGGTTCGTAGCGCTATATAAATGCCAAATTATTATTATTATTCCAAAAGGGTAATGAATGCTGTAAGAGGCCTGGACTGTTTGTGCAAGGGTATCTGATGGTAGGTGTCCCTCATGTCTAATTTGGAGGCAGATTTTGCCTCTTTTAACATCAGCACAAGGTCATTAATGTTAGACAGTGGTAGTTATTAGCGACCACTTCCTGATTTAGACTGCACGAGTCGATGCAGAATCTTGGATCTTTTGACTGAGGCTTCTTCATCTAGACCACAGAGCTCAACCCTTCTGATGATCTGATGGTGTCTTTATGCAGCATTCTCAGTAATTGATCCTGGAGTGCACCTCTAGCAGTGGCAGGGACGGGGCGAACATTATGTTTTACTGTAATGACTCTATGTCTCAACTCTATCCAATGCTGATGTTCTTTCAGTGAACCGTTTGGGATAGTCTAGAGTATTGTCCCCGTACTCTACTCATAGTACTTATCTGTGGCATTGGTGTACAAGTAGATATCAAGTTTTGTCTGGTCTTCCTAACCCAAGACAGCAGATTGTTTCTCTAAGAAGTAGATCCTGTTCTGGCTTTTCTTCCTTTGAATTCAATCCAGCCATTTAAAAATTCCAGCAGATGGACACTGGCTCCTTCAAAAGCGTTTAGATTTGTTTTATTCTGATCACTGTAATATTTTCTGTCCTTCGATTTCCTTGTATGTATTCACAGGTAGTATGGTTAGGTCAGACCCCGAATCATATCACTTGTTTCCCTTTCATCTATTTCAAACGTGCAGGGGAGGGGCTTTTTGTCTGCGTTTTCCCATGCTTTCTGTGAGAACGATGCAGTCATCTTCATTGAAGGACATATCAACTGCTCTGTCCTCTTTTCCTTCTTACAACGTTACGTTGCTGCTTCTTAGTCGGAAAACCTTTTCAAAGTGACCAGTGTTTCCACAATTGCCACATTTCCTACCATCGGCTGGTCACTTTCTGCCAATGACTAGATGTCTGGAACTTCCACATCTGTGACACTTTGTGAATTCTCTCTTTCTTTCAGTACTTTATTTATGATATTTATAGTGCATTTGTTAGGCGCTTATACAGTAAGTCAATTCTGCTTCAAAGTGCCCACAGGGCAACAGGGAGTGAACATGGGATTGAAGCAATACATACAGTGGAGGATAAAGACAAACCTACTATGCATTGTGAGTATTGTAGGGTATTTTGTTTATATTTGGGTTTTTGCGGTATTTTCTTACCGCCAAAATACCTTTAGCAATAATCACTCTCTGTATTCATATTGGGTCACACATAACAATAATACATGCATTATTTCAGAATTCAGACCTATTGTGCTTCCTCAGTTCATCAATGTACTCATGAACTGTGGATGCACTCACAAGTGTCTGCTCAGGTGTTCTGTATTGTAGGTGTTGTGGTAACACCATTTTCCTACCTGTCAAGACCTCATGGGGGCTAACACCTGTTGCTTTGGCAGGAGTTGATCAGATTGCCATCAAAACCAACGGTAAACATAAATCCCAGCTGGAACCTGCTTCTGCCACGAATTTCTTTAAAATATCCACAACAGACCTATTGCTTCGTTCAACTCCACCTGAAGAGGCCGCCCGATATGCAATATGTAGTTTTCTTTTCACACCCAGTATTTGCCATACCTTACTCATTAGAGTACTTGTGAAATGACTTCCTCTGTCTGACTCAATTCTTTGTGGCAACCCAAACCTTGAGAACACATGGATCACCAGCAATGTGGCTGCTGTTTGCGCACTACAATCTGCTGCAGGAATGCATTCAATCCACTTTGACATCAAACATACCACACTTAAAATATAACGGTTTCCTCTGCTCGACCTTTTTAAAGGCCCTACATACTCTATTTGCAAATCTGACCATGGAAGAGTTAGGCCTCTTTTCATTAATGGGGCTCTATGCATTGGTGAAGCAGGTTTACATTGGGTGCATACTAGACATCCTCTAGTATATAATTCCACATCTTGGGACATATGTGGCCAGTAAGCATAATCTTTTAGTATTTCTAATGTTTTTTGTGAACCTCTATGGCCTGCAGTTATGGCATCATGTGCATGGTGTAGCATTAGCCCTCTGAATGAAAGGGGTACCACCCACTGTCTTTGTCCTGTTATGGACTCTCTAATCATGAGTCCATCATGTAATCTAATTCGTGTTTTGTTCTTTAATAGCACCCTCAACTCTTCTTTTCCCATAAAATCATTTTCTGTTAAAGGATTTTGTTCAGGATCTATCAAATGATTATAATAGATTCCCAAAATCCGATCATTCTTTTGTGCCTCAATCAAATCTTGGTCTGGCGTGTCATGACTCCACTGTACCACTGGTTGATCTACCTCCTTTGGTGCTTTAGAACGTGTTACTGCATCAATTTGTATTTCACCCATTAAATAATCAATAGGTAGCAATTCTCCCATCACAGCCCCAATCTTAGCCAGGTGGTCTGCCTTATCATTTCCCTCCTTATCCTCTCCTGGTGTTTTTAAATGCCCACAAAATTTTCTCCAGTATATTGTTAAATTATTCTCTGACACCAATTTGTCTATGGCTTGTATCATTGTTCCATGTTTAAGTGGCTTTTTGTTGTATGTAACCATGCCTTTTGCTTTCCAACCAGGCAAATACTCCACAAAGCTATTCCGTGCATAGTCAGAATCAGTCACCAGGACAATTTCACTGAACTTTCTATCAACTGCAGTAGCAATTGCTTTATAAATGGCTGCCAATTCCGCCACCTGACTGCTCCTAGCTCCAATCCTCATCCCTATACTGGGGACGCCTTCACATTTCAACCAGACATTTCCTATTCCTGCCACTAATTGTTTATTACTGTCATTTTCAATGTGAAAAGCACAACCATCCACATATACAGTTGGCAAATCCTTGCATGTTTTTTCATCAAAAGCTTTGTGTGGTGATTGTTCAAATTCCTGCAAACTAGTTTCCACTTCCATTTCATTTGGTATTTGTTCAGCTGCGCAGTCATGTAAGTCAGCTAACCCTTGAGCAATTGGGTTCTTTTTATTTTGTCCATATCTCACTTCTACAGGAAAACCTTGTAATGCCAGCGTCCATGAAGTGATTCCGGACTTCGCTAGATTACCTGATCTAATTCTTTTACTCTCTAAAAATTGCAAAGGTTGATGATTTGTTTCAATAATCACCTTTTCTCCCTGAACAATGGGGCGGAAATGTTGTAGCGCCCACACAGTGGTTAATAGGGCCTTTTCACATTCATTAAATTTCATTTCAACTTGGGAAAATGCCTTACTTGCATAGGCAATGGTTTTGTGATTCAAATCGTGTTTTTGTGATAACACTGCTGACATACAATGTTCAGAAAAACCTATTTCTA
The DNA here is from genome assembly GCF_040938575.1 of Ambystoma mexicanum. NCBI lineage: Eukaryota > Metazoa > Chordata > Amphibia > Caudata > Ambystomatidae > Ambystoma > Ambystoma mexicanum. The sequence goes on from NC_090928.1 coordinate 64,419,943, forward strand.
TAAAGAAATCCCTGTCCTTTATGGGGTATGCTAAACATGGTGCCTTTACAAGACATTCCTTTAATTTAGCCACTGCATCAGACTGCTCTTTTTTCCCATTTCCAGGGAGTATTCAGTTTAAGCAGTTTAGTCAATGGTTGAGTGATTTCTGCATAATTTTCAATGAACTTTCTGTTATAGCCTGTCATCCCTAATAAACTTTTTACTCCTTTCACATTTTTAGGATCTTTTAATCTTTGTATGGCCTCTATTTTCTTCTTTTGTGGATTTAGCCCATGTTCAGTCACTTCATGCCCTAGAAAGTTCACTTTTTTCTTGCACCATTGTGCTTTTTGCAAAGATACTTTGGTGCCTGCTTTCTGCAATTGGCCAAGCACATGTCTTATTTCATCAAAATGGCTTTTCAGGCTTTCATTTTTTATCAGGACATCGTCCACATAAACTATTGTTCCTATTTCCGCTGCATCCGGCGTGGCCTTTCTCAAAAATATGCCAAATTCACTCCCACTATTGATGTACCCGAATGGAGCTCTAAGCCGGGCGTATTGAGTCCTGTCAAATGTAATGGAAAATAAATGTTGTATCTCCTCTGCCAATGGCACGCACCAATATCCAGAGGTGAGATCTAATGTGGTAAATACTTTTGAACCATGTACCTCAGCTAGGCCCTGATCAATGAATGGCAATGGCCATCTAGATACTGGTACTCTTTTATTTAACTCTCTCAAGTCTGCACATAGCCGCCATTGACCATTTAGCTTTAACACACCTAAAATAGGTGTATTGGATGTGCTATGAATGGGCCTGATGATTCCCCGTGATTCCAAATTTTTAATAATCTCTGCCAATGATTCTAAACATGCCAGCTGTAGTCTATACTGGCGTACAAACACTGGATTTCTGCTACACCCTTCTGGTAGTGTGGCCACATGTAAATGAGTTAAACCACAATCATAAGCATCTTTTGCAAATACATCCTTAAATATCTCCCTCAGATTGTCCCTATCCTCATTGCTTTCACACGCATCCGCTAAGGAGATCTGCTCTTCTACCATTTTGGAAAATTCTGGAAAGTCTTCTGGTAAGGGAATCTCGGCGCTTTCCTCTAACTGTGTGGCTGTGTCTTTTTGTAAAGCTGCCACTTTTAAATATTTTGGCATATCAGCTTCCACTTCAATGGGCTGATTTTCTGTTTCATTTTCATTTAAATTAAATATTATGCAATCCTCTTGATGGCAGCACACTGTCTCATTTGAATCATAAGGATGCACAGAATGAATTTTAAATACTCCTTTGGGCTGAGAGTCCAGGTGTTCTGGCAACTCACCCTTGGCATTTACATACTTTTCAGGGATATTTCCAATCACCATGTTATTTAAATCTGCCGTATAATGTGATTTTTGTATGGCCATTCCTAATGGGGAGTTTTCCTCTAAATGAACATCCTGACAACCTTTATTATTTACCATCATTTTTACAGATCCTTCACCAATATCTACCAATGGAATGTATTCATAATACAGGCCTTGCTGTTTTATGGATTCATTCAGGCATACAAATGCATCAAAGCCTTTCATCTGCTATCCATTTTTGCATTTCAGTGTTATTGCAAACTGTTTTGTAAATGCAGGAATAATAGTATCTTTCCTCATTTGTAATTCGATTGCATAAGGAACCAGTTGTGCACAATGATAAGCCCTTCTTTTGTCTTCAAATTCAGGTGCCGGACCACCTAGGCGTGACCATATTTTTTGATTAAGGAAATCTAACACCATACACATTCTGTACATGATGTCATTGCCCATGTAAAATTCATTTTGTGCTCCACTCACTATCCATACATTATGGTAAATTGTTTTCTGCCCAATGCTAATTTTAAGCATGCATCTGCCTGCAATTCGGTTTTCAAAGCCTGGACTGTCCAACCCAGAAACATATTGGTTTTTAATCCTAAATTTCGGGATTTCTTCCCTCTCCATTATTTTTTGCAACAATTTCTCATTAATGAAACTCCTTTCATGTCCAAGCGCTAAAGTGGCTTTTATTGTTTTAAAATAGTCATTTATACCAACATGAATCCATGGTTGCTCATCTTCCATGTGTATTTCTGCCAGAGTGGTAATGTGTTTTCTGAATCTGTTTTAGGAGCAATATTCTGTTTGCATGTTTTCTCTTTTAAATAAAAACGTAATGTGTGCTCATCTATGGCAGTCTGCCAATTTTTCCTTGGGTCCAAGTATATTTTTACAGGTAGTTTTTCATTGTCGCTCTGCATTTTGTCTTGACACATTAATATAACAGTGACACTAGGTATGCAACTATTCTGGAGATATACCTCCACAGCATCATTTGTTTTGGCAACGGTGTGACATTCATTTATGTTGCTGTTTTGTGATTTTAGTTTCTCAGGCCTCAATGGTTTTTTGGTTAAGGACCACAGCACTCCATTCACCCCATCTATGAGAGGAGACAATCTTTTTCAGGCAATCTGTCCCCATCAGAAATGGAATTTCACAAATAGATGTGATCAATACCTCTTGTTTCATTCTGTGCTTTCCTATTTTTATGTCAAGCTCAGTTACACCTATGATGGGCACCTCCTCCCCATTAAAGTTATGCACTGGACCTTGATTTTCCTTCACTGTGATCTGACTCTGTGGGGGTCTCCCTTCATTGATACTCTTTACCAGCTCCTTGGACATAATTGTGGCCTGTGCGTCAGTGTCAATCATAGCAAAGGTGTGGCATTTTTCTTCTACAGTGATGGGTGCATAATATCTGTCCTCAACTTCCTCTAATACACATAATAAGTGTGAATTCTTACTGATTTCAGGGCTCACCTTTCTCAGGCCTTTTTCACTTTTGGCTAAGCACATTGGTAAATGGAAAGACATTTTTCCCTCCTTTTTACCCATTTCTGCGCGAGAGACTTTATTCATGTCTCCATGATCAGAGGTTTTTTGGAGTGTGGCCACTGTTCGCCCATCCATCTGGGTAACATCAGAGACCGCACTACAATCTTCCAACTGAACATGTGTAACAACATCATTCAGCAATTTGTCATTTTTTAATTCTGTGCATTTGTGATCATTTAGTGTGATACCAGCCCTTTCAGCCTCTTCAAAAATATGTGGCTCAAAGAATTCTTCAGGTGATTGACTTGTACCCTCCTTTTGAGTATTTCCTTTTTCTGCCTGTGTTTGGTCATTGTTTTGCTTGCCCAGGGAAGGAGCTATAGCATCCCCACTTACTCCCTGTTCACTGGTATTCCCCATGCATGAGTCATTTTTCTTAAATCTGTCCCTTTGTTCTTTTGGAATTCCTTATGTTTCTTTTTCATTTGTGCAAATCTTTACTGTTTTATTTAGCTCTAGGTTAAACTGTACCTCTTTTTTAGAAGTATTTGCACTTTCTGTCACAAGTTAATTTACTGGCACTTTCATTTTTAATTCATTAGGCATCTCAGAGTCGTTATACAAAATTATATCAGAGCAATCTGTCATTTTGGCACTGCAGTTATCATGAGTACTTAGTCACTTTTCGGAAGCCCACCGGTCATTGCTATGGCCATCAGCCCCCTCTTTGGAAGGTTGTTTTTGCGCTGTATAGAGCTTTCCTATTTGCTCAGCTAACATTTTCACTTGGGCCTCAAGGCATTGGAACCTTTCCATCTCTCTAGAATCCTCTTTCTGTGGCCTAGGTCGATATTGGTTGTTTTCCCCCTGATTGGATCTATTCTGATACCTCTCAGGTGATTGATGTCGGTTGGGATGGTTTCTGAACTCTTGATTCATTTGTGGAGGGGAGCGGGTTGCACCCATCCTTTGATTATAGTCCCCTGGTGGGGAATCATTGTACTGATGTGGATTGTAGTTCACGTTTTGCCTCATGTCCTGTCTCTCAGATTGTGGGTACTGGCCCCTATGTTGATTTCCATTATCAGTAAATTGATCCACATATCGGGGTCTATCCTGATTACCATATATCATGGTGTTGGGATCAAATCTGCTCTGTGTCCCCAATGACTGGTAGGGACCATAATTTCTTTGATCTTGATTTTGTCTCTGGTTATTGTTCATACCTGCCATATCAGGGCGATATCCTACCCGGGGTCTGTCCCCTAAATACCTAGGGCTGATGTAGCTCTCCCTATTACTAGGATCATGTGATTGGAACATTGGTACAGGAAATGGCGATCTTTGTTGATTACCCCTTTGTTCAGGTGTCACATTATTTTTACCTTGGCTTTGAGCAGACTCAAGGGACATTTTGGCTGACCTGATTTCCATTACTGTGGCTGAGGGTTCTTTAGATTTAGGTCTAGTATCTTTCATTTTATCACTTTCTCTACCCTGACAATAGAGTACCTCATATAGTTTTGTGCTTTGATGTACAATCCATTCAAGGGACTTGTCACGGTCAAATTCACGGACCAATTGGGATATGATGTCTTTCTGTAGGCCATAGAAGTATGCAGTTTTAAACTCATTGGAATTTGAGTCAAAAGATACATCAAAGCGAGAAAATGCTCTTTTTAAGTCTTGTCAAAATTGGCGAGGGGATGTATTAGGTCCAGCAGTGATTGTGTAAGCAACTTTCTTTGCCTCCTGCAATGACTGAAAAGGAGAAAAATGACCCCTAATTTCTTTTTCAAACTCCACCCAGGTCATATTCTGCTGTTCATTTAATTCCCTTATGATGCTGGCTGTCAGGGCATCTAAAGTTAAATGAAAATATTGTCTATACTGTTCCTTAGGTATCTGGAGTGCTTTAAAAATGTCATGCACCGCTTCTAAGTGATCCTCAATGCAGCATTCACCTCCCTTTTTAAATGGTTTGATCAGGGCTTTAATGGATTTCATTATTTGTAGGGGGCTACTTGTTGCAATGCATGGAATTGCACTATTTTGTGATTCAATCCTGTTTTCAGGTGTATGAGATTGGTGGCTGCCCCCAATGGGAGTATCAAATCCCCCAAGGGTGCTGCAACCAAGTTCAGTCACCGTCCCAGTCATTGGAGCACTAGCTCTTTGGGCAGAACTAGAATTCACCTCCACTCCATTGAATGTGGTACCCTGCCGCCTCTCCTGGGACCTGGGAATGCACATTTGCTGTTCTAAGTCCTTACACTTTTTAAGGAGTCTGTTTGCTTCATTTTGCAAATAGTTGTTTTCATCACTCATCTTATTAATCACCTCCTGCATGTCGCACATTTGCATTTGGCATTCATTGAACTCTTTATTTCTCTTGTCTCTTTCTTGAGTCATTTTAATCATTTCTTGTTCTGCACTATGGAGATCACATTCTTTTTCACAATGTTCTTTTTGTAAAATTTGCATTTCTAAAACAACCTCATCTTTATCCTGTCTAATGTGGTCCACTAAAGCTTTTAAATGTACCAATTCTTGCTCACTATCCTCAAATTGTTTCTTGCTTTTGGATAGCTGAGCATCAAAGTCTCTGCATTTTAATTGCATGTCTTTTTGGCATACATCCAATTCTGCTCTTAACACTTCCTGATTTTTACTTGCCCCATCTAATTCAGTCTTTAACCTGTTAATTAGCTGGGTATCATTTTCCTGCATTCGCAGGGACTTATTCAAAATAAACCATATTTTGCCGCATAGCCGTATTAAACAGTCTTTCTCTGCACTTTTATCGGCTGCATTCAATAACCTTGTAAGGCAGACCTGAATTATGCTGCCTTCTGCAAAAATATTGTCTAGTTTTTCTTTCTGCACCTCACCCTGAATGCGGTCACGCCATTCTAAGGTGCTGTTCGACGACCACGTCCCATGTGCAAACAACTTTGCCTCTAAATATTGCACTAGGTCTGAAAATGTGGTTTCCCTTTGTGACATTCTGAAATTCGTTTTTAGTGGCACACTGCTATTATAAAATGGGTTCCCTTTAATGTGCAAATGGCAGTGTGAGACACGCTTGCCACGCCCAGTAGGTACTCTATGATCACTTTCCCGGCCAACGCACCATAAATATGTAGGGTATTTTGTGGATATTTGGGGCTTTGCAGTATTTTCTTACCGCCAAAATACCTTTAGCAATAATCACTCTCTGTATTCATATTGGGTCACACATAACAATAATACATTGCATTATTTCAGAATTCAGACCTATTTAGATGATGTGCGCTGTAATTTGCGTGGTTGGTTGGTATAGTAGTTGGTTTATTTGTGGCCCCAATATCCAACATCCCTTGTTTTTTATCTAGATTATTCTTGATCACTAGAGAGACCTCAGGCCTACATTTTAGGGATACCACATTTTCAGTGTTAGTGTTGTGTGCCACCATGGGCTATGGTGGTATTTTTGTGGTAATTTCCACTACCTTATATACGGTATGGAACTATGTCCAGAGAGTCTCTCTTCCCGTTGGCTCATGTACCTCCAACAGGCTATGCTACAAACAGTCACTCACAACTGTCCATACTGAATAGAATCATGCACACATCTGTTTTAAAATGACAATTGCACTGTTTAAAAATCTACCCACGTTTAAACCTTTTCCCATGCAAAATGAAAGAGAGAAATAATACACACTAGCTATCTGTTTTCAAATATTTTTGTATTATAGAAATTTCTTTTAAACACAGTTTAACTTTTTTTACAGAAATAAATGAAATGGTACAGCATTATTTGTGATAAAATGAACAGAGAGCTGCGAGAATATATTCAATTGGTAACATTAAATATGCTGATAAGGGACTGGGACTCCCTCGAATACACTGACTGAACAGTTTCGCACACTTTTGCACAGCTCCCACACGCTTCTGTAATTACCTTATCTGTTCAGCATGAGTTTTCTCCGGCTATTCTCTTTCTGAATTTGGCTCCCTTGAAGATTAACCCCAGTAAAAACAAGCGTCTGCCGTTCTCAAACCGGGGTTATTGCCTGGAACTCTCAGCTTTTGCAGCAGGAATGCCTCAGCCAGGAAACAGCTCCTTCTCCCAGCTCTGCAAGATCTCGATTGTTCTCCCCCTCCGCTCAAGCTTCTCCAGCAAAGTTCTAATCACAGCCTCTAGCATGATACTTGCTATGACGCTGCTCCAATCAGAATCAATCATGTCATCTCCTCCCTCACTACACAATGGCTCATTTCTACAGTAAAAATTGTAACAAACTGATTTCCTGTTCCTTCGAGCTCTTTGCTTCCTGTAGTTATGTGGACAGAACAGCAGAGAAAAAAAATGAATGTGCGTTTAAAAGTTCACTTTCAGAGTAGACCTAATTCTGCAGTGGAGACACATTTTTATTAGTGGGTTATGTTAAATTAAGTTTTATTAGTCAGGTTAGTTATTAATAAGGTTAGTTATTAATTTTCAAATGTGTCTCTTGCAACATAGGCATTTCAGGTGAAAAATAGTGTGCATTTTGAATGTGCACATGTGTGCTGTGCTTTTAACTGTAAAAATAGATTTGCATCTTATATGTAAAAATCGTTTTTGACTGAATAGCCTGTCTTTACTTATATGTCCATGTTACTCTGGCAACACATATAGCAATGCACCACACCCATGTGGTGGTGCTGCATCAAAAAAAAATGCTACTTGTGCAGTAGTGCTGTACTCTGTGCTGTAACACGCCAAATATCCTTACAGTATTCAGAACGTGCAAGTGCAGCGAGAAAAGGGGAAGTGGGAGTGGAGGTAGGTGCTGGACTGTCTGTGCTTGTAGATGAGCAGCGGATGAAGTGCATAGTATCGTAAGTGCTATGCGACCTGGGGCTGCATTGGGTAGATAGTGCAAGCCTACAGGAAGGAGGTCTGTGGGTGCTGAGGCAAGTGCTGTGAGGTAGGCAGAGGCTGGGGCAATTGAGTGTGGGAGGACAGGACCCTGAAGGATACATAAGGGCCCTGGTCACCAATCACAGTGACTTTGAGAAAAGCAGAAGCGGGAAGAACGGAAGGAGGAGGTGACGGGGAAAGTCTTGAGGAGCTTCTGGAATTTGAGGAAGTTCTGCTCAAGACAAAGAGGAAGGAGGAAGCTGTTCCATAAGAGGGAGCCAGTTGAAGAAAGTGATCGGCCTCCGGCCCTCTGCTTAGCCAAACACTTTACAAACAGAGGGTTGATGCCAGAGGACTGTAGAAGTTTAGAGGGAGAGTATTTAGTAAGAGAAAGTTGCAGATAGTGTGGTCCCAGTCCCCAGACAGCCTTGCAAATGATGCAGAGGGATTTGAATTTATTCCATGCAGCAACCGGGAGCCAGTGAACAGTTTTTAGTGCAGGAGAGATGGGGTCCCTGAAGTTAAGGCCAAGGATACGTCTTACTGCCCTATTCTGGATTAGCTAAAGGGGTTGTAGAGTTGAAGAAGGTAGATTCAGGAATAGGATATTGCAGTAGTCAAGCCTAGGGAGAACCAGAGCTCGGGTAACATTGAGCTTCTGGGGGAAAGTGAGAAAAGGGAGAATTCCTTTGAGAAGGAAGAGTTGAAAGTGAGACTTCTTGGTAATGTCCTGAGTGTGAGGGAGGAAGGAGATAGAGGAGTCGAAGATGACTCCAAGGTTTCTGGCTTCAGATTAAGGGAGCAGGGGTTGAGCCCACAGAGGATGGCCAGAGTGAGGGGAAAAAAGAGGGAACGGGGTCCCAATCAGAATGATCTCAGCCTTGCTGCCATTGAGGCAGAGATTGTTGAAAGTGCACCAGGACTGGATGGCAGATAGGCATTCGGGGATGATGGAAGGGTCAGCAGGAAGTTTGAAGTAGAGTGTGTGTCATCTGTGTAGCAGCGGAGGTTGGTGAAGAAGGAGGAAATGAGGAGTGCCAGCTGAGCAAGGTAAGTTTTGAAGAGCCAGGGGGAAAGGTTTCAGCCCTGGGGGACACAACAGGTGGAGAAGTAAGTAGGTGAGGAGAAGCTGCCCAAAATGACTTGGGATGATAGGTCAGTTAGGAAGGAGGTCAGCCAGTCCAGTGCCCGCTCCAAAATGCCAAGGGTATCGTGGAGATGCTTTATGAGCATAGAATGGTTGACTGTGTAGAAGGCAGAGAAGAGATCGAGTAGGATGAGGACAGCTGGAGAGTCCAGAGATGCAAGCAGTTCTTCACGGGTGTTCATAATTGCAGTTTCAGTGCCTCTGGGTGCTTGGAATCCAGATTGATGGTTGATGGTTGTGGAGACCACCAAGTTCAGTGTGTGAGGTAAATTGTGGAAACAACAGCTTTTCCAGCAGTTTCCCAAGGAAGGGGGTGATAAAAATAGGGCGGTAGTTGGCTGGACAGGTAGGGTCTGCTGAAGGTTTTGTCAGGAGAGGGCACACAAGGGAGTACTCGAGGGAAGAGGGGAATATCCAGTGGCAAAAGAGTGGTTGCAGAGATCAGCGAGTGCAGGGGCAAGAGAGCCAATGTTGTCCTTGATGGTTCTGGAGGAGCAAGGGGAAACCTGTTTGGAAGAGACCTTCATGGAACGGATAACTCTGGTGACTTCTTCAGGTGTGACAGGGGAAAAGGAGAGAGATAGGAAGAAGGAGGGCGTGAATAAGCCATAGAAGGCAAGGGAGTGAAGGAAGGGTTCTCAGAATGTCCAGAGTTCTAGTGGTGAAGTGTGTGGCCAGTGTGTTGCAGAGGCCCTGGGATGGAAGAGGGGAGGAGGAGACTGCAGAAGGTTTGGCTAGTTCCCTGCAGATTTTAAAGAGTTCAGCCGTATTGTTGGATGCACCGGATATCCATGCCTGGGTGTGGGCCCTTTTCTTGGCACAGATGGAGAGTCTGTATTGCCTTTGGAGCAGGTGGCAGGCCATTTTGTCAGAGAGTGAGCCTAAGGTTTGCCACTTATTTCTCTTCTGCAGCTCTGCACTTGTGTTTCAGGGCTGCAAGTTTGGAGTCATGACTGGGACAAGAATGTCAAGGGTGTTTGTAATGGCAAAATGGAGGATGCAGAGAGCAGAGTCGGTGGTAGAGTCTGGGGTGGAGAGGGGGTGAAGGTGGATGTGAAGGCAGCAGCTAAAACGAGTTTCATTGGACGGATGTTTGTGAACAAGGTTGGCATGGCTGAAGGAGGTGCAGTCAAAGGGCCAAGGGTACCCAGGTGTGAGGAGAGAATGGTCTGACCAATAGAGTCGAGTGACCAGAGGGGGGGGAGAGGTCAGAATGGATGAGGGCATCCAGAGTGTGTCCAGCCAAGTGTGTGGGACCAGAAGGGAGAATGGAGAGGGATAGAGAAGTGCAGAGGTTAAGGAAGAGAGTGGATGCTGTGTCGGGGGAGTCCAGTTGGAGGTTGAAATTACCCATGAGAAGGAAATTGGAGGTGGTTGAGAGTAGGGAGCAGCAGAAATCATCCCATTCATAGAGGAACAGTGTGGGAGCACTGGGAGGCCTGTAGATAGCAATCCTCAAAGAGAAGGAGGGAGAGATGACCAACTTTCATACCAGGCTCTCGAAGGAAGAGTAGAGCTGGGTGAGTCTGACGGAAGAAGGAACCCACTCAGGGAAGATTAAGGCAACCCCACCACCAGCACGGTGAGGTTGTGGCTTGAAAATGATCTTGAGGCCATCAGGGAAAAGGGAGGCAAAAGCAGTGACTGAGCTGGCATTAAACCATGTCTCGGTAAGAGCGAGAATGTCGAGTTCAGTGTCTTCAAGAAGGAGGCAGATGTCAGCACAGTGTTTGTTGGCTGAGCAGATGTTCAAAGTAGCCAGGTGAAGGAGGTCTCCGTCTTTGAAGGTTTTCTGAAGTGGAGTACAAGGGCATGGTACACGAGAGAGTGGTAGGAGGAGAGGCAGGTGAAGGAAGGAAGTTAATGAGGGATGGCAGGCGCCGGTCAAAGAGGAGGAGGTTGGGTTGAGGACCCTGAACCAAGATAGTGCCTATGGGGTAGACATTAATGATGGAGCGTGATGATGAGAAGCCGGCAAGAGTACTTCCCACTTGGTGCCACCATTAATGGGAGAAGATTTAAAAGGGAGGAGAGTGAAGATGAGATGAAGAGTCCATAGATCTGGAGAAGGGACAGAGAACAGTATGTCAGTGAAGACCTCTCTGGAAGTGTCACTGACATATGTGTCTGCGATGGGTAGGAAAGTGTTGGCACTTAGTATTCCTTTTTTAAGCTTTTTCCTTCCAGATTTTGTAAGAGAGGGAGGGTAGGTGATAGTGTAGCAGTTGGAGAAGATAGAGATGGTGAGTGCCATGAGGGTGGCAGAGGATAGTTGAAGCAAAGAAGAGAGAGGCTGCACTGCTAATTCTGGCCAGATCACAAGGCTGTCAAGTGGTTACAGGAGGGGCACACGATGCAATGCAATGCAATCTGAGGTGTAGGATGTGAAAAGCACAACACCTAAGTTTGAAAGTCAAAAACAGGGTACAAAAGGCAATGCAATCTGGGGTGCAGGATGTTAAAAGCACAACACCTAGGTTTGAGAGGCAAAAACAGGGTACAGATTGCTATGCATTCTGGGGTGCAGGAAGTTAAAAGCACAACACCTAAGTTTGAAAGTCAAAAACGGGGTACAATATGCAATGCAGTTTGGGGTGCAGGATGTTAAGAGCACGATACCTAAGTATGAAATTCAAAAACAGGGTACAAAATGCAATTCAATCTGAGGTGCAGGATGTTAAAAGAAGATACAAATCAACAGTAGGCTGCAAAAAGCAGTGAAGAAGAGGAGGATTAGATCAAGGCAGAAAGATCGAGTGAGGAGAAGTTTTGGTTTGGGTTGTGTTAGTGGAGGAGGCAATGGGAGAGTCCAGCCATCACTCACATGTCAATGTTGGGAGTGCTTGGAGGTACAGGGCATAGGTCGTGTAGTCACCGGCTTTAGTGGGTGGGCTGCTTTTGATTCAGAGGATCAAGAGGTGGGGGCCCTCCAAGCCCTCGTAGACACAGACAGGGCCTTAGAAAGTGGGCCTTTGATTTAGGGGCTGGTTTTGTCACCTGCCGGCTACCGATTGAATGTTTAAAGATATTGAAGGCCAATCAGTGTGTCAGTGACATGGTTGGCAAGGCAACTCTCGGAGGCATTCCGGTGCCGGTAAAGAGGACAGCCATGTTGCGCGGTGGTTCCCCCTTGCACTCGTGTGCACTCTAGTGTTTTGGCCAAAATACAGTGCTGGGCCTTACAAGGGCACGTTGCCGCATGGTGCGGTGAGGAAAGGAGAATCCATGAATCAATCGGGATTATCCCCAATGAGCGTACGGCCCATAGATGGCTGCAGAATCAGTGAAATGTCCTCACCTAAATGAAGTACTGAACCGTCGGAGCAAGGAAAGATGCAGGAGAGGCGGGAGAGAGGTCAGATCACAGCGCCACATTCAGAAGTGTGCCAGAGGACAGCCCGGCACAGACAGGGCCTTTGATGTAGGGGTCTGGCTTCGGCTACCGATTGGATGTTTAAGGAATTGAAGGCATCGCTTTGACATCGCTATATTGTCTCGCTACCCATCGCTCCTTCTCCTAATTTGCAACGCATGCACTTCCCTCCATTTCCTTGCGTCTTGTTACTGTTTCTTCTGTCACCCTGGCAAACTTATGTTGCACCTTTATACTGTTTGTGTGAACAATTAGCATGACTTAAATAATGTCTTCGTGTTGTTCCCAAATTCACACAGCCTTGCCATTTCCCTCAACCTTATACCATGTTCGTATACTGGTACCAATATGTCTTGCTTTCCTGTTTAAAACCTTAGTCTTTGCAGTACAATATTTTCTTTGTTGGAAGACATTTTTGTTATCCTTCTAACGGCCGCCTCATAACCATCATTCTCATCATCTGCCCTTCTCAGAGGTTCTGGGTAAAGGCTAGAAAATCCACTTTGCCCTTCAATACAGAATCACTCGCCTACCTGGTGTCCGCAAGACGGGTGTGGTTGTCCCTTGCATCACGTCTCAGCTTTGTTTTGCATTGTTCTTGTGGTTTTGTCAACATGTGACAACCCTGCCTCATTGCAAATTATGTAGTGGCGGTCAGCATTCAGGACATCATAACTGTCGGGTAACTGCAATGGTTTTATTTGACAAATGAATTCACTTTTGTTAGCGAGAATTCTCACACAAGTGCTAAATTCCCTCTAAAAGAGCCCTCCAGCTCTTTTGCTATATTTTGGGGCTTTGAACATTTCATTTTCAATGTGTTTTACTTTTGTGTTCTTTGGTTATGGAGTTTTAAAACAACTCCATAGGCATCATCTTTTTCTGTGTGTCACACAGCACCTTCAGTGCAGTGGCACAGGAATGTCTTTCAGACTTCCCAAGGGGTAAATACATTCTCTGGGACTGACTACTGTGTCCCAGAGCATGTAAAGTTAAATTGACTTTATTAGCCTCTTTAAATTTACTGACCCAGCACACACTATCTTCCCATAGAGTGCTGTAGGGGTTGCCTAGCTTCCCCTGAGTCAAAACACTCATGTAACAGTCAAATGTTACCCTTTCCTACTTTAAATGGCTGGTGGCAGTGGTTTAGATCAAACTATCATGATTTTTCCTGATCGCTAACAACGGTAGCTAAAAATCAGGTCAGCCATGTTTTTCAATATGGCGCCCCAGACCTATCTGTAAAAACAGACTCCGGTCATCTTTTTTCACCATTTCTTTTAGGAAAAGTCCATCTTGTGTTTGTCTCTGTGCGCCAAACCAGGTTTGGTCCCTTTGTTCATTGGCCTTTGACGGGCTTCAGTGCTGAAGCCCTCCTCTGGCACCTGAGTGTCTGGGGTGGACAGGATGTGAGGGAGGTGCCCGAAACTCCCTGTGCTTAGTCTCCTAGGAGACCTGAATGAACTATGGCGTGATTGGCCGGCTGGCTATCCGGCAAGGACAGCCACCCTTCTGTGTGAGTGACAGCCATGCTAGAATGAATGGGGGGAAACTGTTTAAAAGCAGGTCTCTGGGACTTGGAAAGCAGAGTGGACCACTGGAATGAAAGAACCGAAGACGAGCTGAAGGAAGAGGACTACTGCAACTCCTGGACGACCGGTGAAGCCCTGCTGCAGGTCCAAATTGCCTGAAACTCCATCGACAGAGAAGCCCTTCATGGTTAACTTCTTCCCTTGAGTTTGGTGGGAACACCCAAATCGCAAGCCACCTGGACACTGTCCCCATCTGGTCGAATTTTCATCAGAGTGCTGTTGAAAACCGGATAGCCAGAAGGAAGGAAACCAGCTCGTGGACTTTAAGGCACTCACACCTTAAACTGACGTCTTGCTAAGCTTTTGGCCTCATCCCTAGGCAGTGCAAGAACCGCCCGACATCCTCCTTCTTGTCCCCACAACTGAAGCTTAGGAACAGCGAGATCTGCTCGAACTGCCAGGAACTACTGCCACAGCTACAGCTGTTCTTCATTGACAAGGTACTGTGCAAACGCGGTCTGGAAATCTTTTTGGCCATCGTGAAAGTTTGTGGAACTTTCCTCAACTTCGAAGGCTTGTCCTTCCCTAAACATTCATCAAACTTTTTTTTACTAGCCACATTCTTCTAAACTCTGTGGTAAAGACTTAACCGTTATCTACCAGAACTGTGCCATCCTATACAAAGACTCTGAACCATTGACTTTGGCCCAGGCCTATGAGAAGAATTGCTGGTTGTCGTTAACTAAAACCCTTTGCCCTGCCTATAAATGTATTTGGGCTGTCTATTCTCATATCCTTGTCTTTTTACCCCTTTCATAATTAACTCCCCACTTCAGGGGAGCAAAACTTGTTAATTTACTTACCGGTTGTATTTTTGTGGTTTATTAGTGTGTGATATTGAGCTGCTTATGCTAGTGTAATGTTTTCTAACTGACTGAGTAAATAAATGTATATTCTTTTACCAAGAAAGTAAGTGTTTGCTTGAATCACTGTATTAGTTGGTCGTTTGTGTAACTTGTTCTACTGCTCACTTAAACTCTTGAAATAAGTCTGGCTGCTCAGCCATCGTTACCACTTTACTGTGTAGTACAGGCGTGTACCAAAGGTGAAATTGTGCTTACACTTGTATTCTTAATTGCCTGTAGTATTTCTAAAGGGTACTGCATGTGAATCTGCTTAACAACTGTGCATCTGTCCCTATTTCTCAGCCGCTCGGGAAACTCCTCCTGTTCAGCCACTTCAGGTCCATCTGCCATCCCTTCCATGCACAAGCTCTTCACTGCACGATTCCCCACCACCCCCTTGTGGAAGATCTCGAGTGACAAGTACTCTACACCAGTCCTGGGTTTGGTAAAGGGAGGATGACCACTGGTAGAAGAATCCCAACTGCAGTGGCAGCATTTAAATCTTCACATCTAGTCAACCAAACTAGTAAACCAATCTTGATAACTTTGGTAATTCCATGGTATCACTTGCCAGTTAACAGTCCTCCCAAAGGGAGCTGGACTTCCCCCCACCCCCACACCTGCCCCTCAACCTTTCTGTTGATGAGTACAGCATTAAGAGATTGTACCATAGAGATTGCCCCACCCACGCAACAACACTTTTCCCACCACTAAATGTCATGGTAATCAATTTCAAATTGTAGTCCTACTTTTATGTCAGTGGGATGCCCCAGGTTTTTATTTTGAAAATCTGTACAACCTATGATTTGCAAACCTTACTCAGTGGTAAGGCTCTCCAGCTCATTGAAGCCGCGTGTCTGCTCTCCAAAGTGTCCTGCTACTGCCATGCAGTAGACAGCTGCATCGCAACCCATCTCCATCCGTTCGACTTTTGCTCACCTCCGCGCGCGGCCCACTACAATGTTAAGCGTTACCATCAGGACACTGCTGCCCACTTTCCCACTTCATCCTGAGGCTCTCCTACCATAGACTTTTGTGTCACGTGCTCACCAGTCTTAACGCTCCCACCTGCATTCCGCTCCCGCCCCCACCTCTGGCATTTAGTACCCCGGATCTCCAGAGCTACATCTCGCTAGTCCCGCTAGGGTACGTGTTGCTCTTAACTCCATGGTGTGAGGAGGCTTTACCTGCCAGCATCAGCACCAAAGCCTTGCTGAAAGGCCTGGGAAGGTGCCCAGGCCGCTATCAACTGGTAAACACCCCCGTCACGAGGTTTATTGATAAAATATTATTCCATTTTGCGATTTTCACTGAACATCAAATGAACATGTACCAATCGCTACCGATATTGTAAGAGCGTTTAGATATTTCGAGAATAAAATACTGGTATTGCATAGAGCAAGCATGTTTACATCAGATGACAGGTTGTCTAAATTTAAGTGCTGAATTTAAAACTTAACGTATGATATATGGACGTGTGAACAACATTTGAGAGTGACATGTATGCAATTCAATTTGCATCGAGCAAACCAAGTCGAGGGGTCATCGTCAAATGTGTTAGGCCTGCCGTACGCATCACCCATGCATACACCTGAATAAAGACACGGAGCCTGGTGTCCTATCAACCTACTTTATTCTCGCTCTCACACAGTCTGGCCTCCTCCTCCTGTCCCCCTCCCCTTCCGCTTTCCTCCCGCTCCCCTTGCCTTGGTCCTCTTAAAGGGGCCATGTCCTTTTCCATATACAACACCTCCCCCGTGCTTAACCTGAAAGTCCAATTACATCTGTTCGATGAGTCTCATTGGCTTCTTTATTGTCCGAGGGGGTCTCCCTGGTGATTCGCGGCTTTCGCCAGTTGATTCCACTGGGAGCTCTGTTTCTTCTTCCTCACTACTGTCCTCAGTGGGTGTTTCTTGTGTCTCGGGTACCTCTAGATACAACTTCTTGAAGAATGAGGAGTTGCGGGTGATGTCTCCTAGGTCTCCAGTTGCTGTGACCATGGGTCCCTTGATGGCCGTGATGATTCGTGGTTCGGGACTGTATCGGGTGTCTGTTTTCTTGCGCAGCTTTTGTCGCACGAGGACAGTTTGTCCGATCTCTAACTGTTGTTCTTTCGCTCTCCTTCTCGTGTCGGCCCATTGTTTTGCTTTCCTCTTCTTTTCGGCGTCTCGTTCTCTGATGGCTAGGTCTTCTTCGGGTGTATAATCCTTCCATCGGGGAATGCGCGTTCTGGGTTGGTATCTCACCATGAGTTCGGCTGGTGGTTTTCCTGTCGCGTCATGTTGGGTATTCCGATAGCCCCAGAGCATGCTGCAGATGGCCTTGGGATGTGGCGTCTGATCTGCCACTGCCTTTTGTCTTGTCAGTTTGATGGTAGCCTAAATCGTTCCACCATCCCGTTGGCTTGGGGCCACAGCAGGGTGATCTTTTGGTGGTGGAATCCTAGGTGGCTTGCGAAGTTTGCGAATTCCCTTCCTTGGAATGGAGATCCGTTGTCGGTTTTGACAACGTTGGGGATGCCCCATTCGCTGAACAGTTCGTCCACTATGGGTGCGGTTTCCTCGAATGATGTTGACATCGTTTGTTTGACAAAGGGGAATCTCGAATACTCATCTATTATCACTAATAGATAACCCCCTTCTTCTAGGGGCCCATAGAAGTCCATTGCTACTCTTTGCCACGGTCTTGTCGGGAGCGTTGTTAGCTGCAGAGGGTTTGGGTTCGGTCCTTGCGCTGCTAGTTGGCAGGGTCTGCAGTGCTTGAGCATGTCTTCTACTATCACATCCATATATGGGAACCAGACGTAGTTCCTGAGGAATCGTTTGGTGTTCTCTATGCCTCTGTGGCCTTCATGAGCTAGGGTTGCCAGGGTCTTTTTCAGGTCTCTGGGTGCTACTAGTCTCTTCCCCCGCAATAGGAGTCCTTGGTCTGTGGCTATGAGTTCGTTGTGTATCTTGAACAGCCGGTCGAGTTCTTTCTGGTCTGCCTCCTCCATTTCCGTTTTTCTTGTGCGATGCTTTCTCCATTTGTTTGAGCGGGTGAGGGAGACAGCGGCTCTGATTGTCGGGTCTGCTTTGCTTCTTTCCTCAAATGTTGTTAGGGAGATGGTGGCTGGCGTGGCATTTGCTGACAGGTATGAGATATATTCAGTGGCTTGGTGTTCTAGTGTGTCCTTTTTGTCCCTTAGGGGATGCCTGGATAGGTAGTCCGCTGGATTGGCTCTTCCCCCTGGTTTGTGGATAATGGAGTAATCGTACTCTTGCAGTCTTATCCCCCACCGTTCAATGCGGGGCGGCATTTTCGTCCTGGGGTTTCCAAAGATTGATAGCAGGGCTTAGTGGTCCGTGACCAGGGTGAAATTTTGACCGATGATGAAATGGTGGTATTTTTCGCATGCCCATACAGCGGCTAGGCTTTCTCTCTCCGCTTGAGAGTAAGCTTTTTCAGTGTGTGAGAGGGCACGGCTAGCATATGCAACTATTGCGTGATGAGTACTGTCTGAGGGGTCGGTCTGGGCTAGGATGGCTCCTAGTCCCACCGGGCTCGCATCAACTGTAATAATGGTATGCCAGTCTGGACGAAAATATGCCAGTTGCCGGTTGTTGGAGAGGCCTTCCTTTATTGCCATGAACGCTTCTTGGCAAGGTGCGTCCCAAGTGAATGGTGTATTTTTCTTTAGGAGGTTGCGGAGCGGGTCAGTTGTTGAGGCATAGTTTGGGAGGTAACACGCGCAGTATCCTGCCATTCCCAACAGGGAGCGTAGTTCTGCAGTGGTCGTAGGTGCTTGGAGTTCGGTTATTGCTTTAATTTTGTCCGGGTCAGCTGTTATGCCCCTGTTCGAGAATGTGTGTCTGAAGAATTTTAAGCTTGTCTTGTTGATGTCGCACTTGGGCTCGTTGAGGGTCAGTCCCGCATCTTGTAGGATGGAGCAGACAGTTCTTAGGGCTTTGTCGTGCTGGTCCTGATCTCTCCCGAATATTAAGATGTCATCACTATAGTTTAGTGCATTCATCTCCGATGCTATGAGCCGTCTGATGGTCTCTTGAAAGATCTCTGCGGCGGACGATATGCCAAAATTTAACCTTTTGTATCGGAATAACCCATCGTGCGTTGCAAATGTGGTGATGGGCCATGACTCTGGATCCAGGACAAGCTGATGATATCCTTGGTTGAGGTCAAGTTTCGAAAAGAACCTGGCTTGGTTTAACCTGATCAGCATGTCTTCTAAGCTTGGGCCCGGGTGCCTTTCCCTTTGGATAGCGGTGTTTGGGATGCACATGTCAACGCATATGCGGAGACGACCATTGTCTTTGGGGACGATGACTATTGGCGATACCCACGGAGTTGGTCCATCTGCTTTCTCTATGATATCATTGGAGAGAAGAAGTTGTATTTCTTTTGATACTTGTTCTTGAAGGTGGAAACCCACTTTGCGCGGGTGTTGTGGGACCGGTCTGATGTTGTTGTCAATGTGCAGTTTGATGCATGAGTCTTTTAACATGCCTACCCCTTCAAATAGCTTGGGGAATTGGAGTTTGAGATCTTCTTTCGATAAGGGCTTGTCTGTTATTGACCCGATGAGTCCGTGTGGCAGTGGTAGCCCTTCTATTTCTTCTGACTGGTCGTAGTGTAGGTCAATTAGGGCAAGGGCATTAGCTGTTCGGTAGCTGAGAAGGCAGCGGCCGACGGACGGGCTCCTTATGACGTGTATCGTGGCTGGTATTGTGATGTTTCTGTGCCGTAGATTGCATTGGAACTTTCCTTTAGAAGACATGGGTTGTGTCGCTCCCCATTGAAAAATGTGTGTTCTGGATTCTTGTAGGGGGTACGATGACGCTATGTTACGGTAGATGTCTTCATTCATGACATTTACTGTCACTCCTGTGTCAATGATGAATCTGTTTCTGATGTTGCCCAGCTGGACCGTTACTCTGGGGGCCGACGTGTCTTCATCTTCAACACTGAGAAGACATACATACTCTCTGTCGTAGCCATTTTGCAAGTATTGAGTGTGGTCATTCCCTCCTGGGTGATGTTGGGGTGGGAAGCTGAGGTATGGGTCTCTGTCTTGCTCACACAAGCTTGTGGTCTCTCCCTTGTGGGTCACTTCATACTCCACGTTTTGCATGACGTTACTCCTGTGCGTGTCATATAGTTCATGATCTTTTTTGTCTTGCTCGATCTGGAGACCTTCGAGGGCTCTTACAGTGTTTGGGCGTAGATAAACATTCGCGGAGGTTGAAGTGTTTCTGTCCGTCTGGCGAGGTTGGTCTGTGTGAGTTTCCATCGTGCGAGTGGCAGGTCTCGGGCGTGATGATCCTCCTTCCGGTAGCAGTTCTTTACACATCACTTGGAAGTGATTTTCCATGCCGCATCTCATGCAGCGTTGGCCGATGGCCGGACAGGGACCTCTGTGTGGGTATTCAAATCCACAACGATAGCATTGGCGGTCACTTTGTGTCCGTTGTGACGGGTACCTCGTGTTCATCATTGTTTGTTGTGCTGTGTTTCGGGCATAGGGATGTACTGCTCCTATTACCTCTCCCTTCTTGGGGTTCTCGATGGCCGCTGCTTGGATGTCCACTCTCTCGTAAACTCTGGCCAGGTCTAATACTTCCTTTAGGGATAAGGGCTTCTTTAGGAGGTGTTTCCGGAACATCGACGATACACAGCCTTCTATTATACGTAGCCTGATGGCTTCCTCATCATTAAAGTTGGCGAAGTCGCACTTCGATATTTTTCTTTGAAGGCGAATGACAAATTCCCCTATTGATTCGTGGGGTAGTTGACTGCATTGGTTGAACGTGTATCTCTCGTAGTCGCGATTGGGTGAGATGACAATTTTGTCATTGATGGCTTGTCGTAGTTTTGCAAACGTGGAACGGTCCTGTAACGGGATCGTGCGTATGATGTTCTTAATTTCTCTGCCTGCTACGTTTGCGAAGATGCTTAGTATGTTGGGGGGTTGTTGTGTGCCTATGGCACCTATAAAGTCCTCAAATTCTTCCATCCACTCTTCCCATCGTTGGCCCTGGTCATAGTGTGGGTTTAGAGTGAACGGCGAGGGTCTCCTCATTAGGCTGGCGTATGAGGATGGTTTCTCTAGTGGTGCTGGCTGTGCATTGGGGTCTGCGGTGTCTGGAGCCAACATGATGGTGTCACTGAAATTCCTTTTGTTGGTTAGATGGCACTTAGGTGCATATAGTGGTTAACTATGGTGTTACGGTCCTTTGTACAGCTTTCACCTCGGCACAGGTTTTCCTTTCTCCTGCGTGGTGTGGTGATAGTGTGTTCCCTTCTGATTATATTTTTTTGGAAATGTCACGTGGGAAGACACGGGGTTCTTTTCGTGGTAGCTTCCTCGTGTAAATTGCAGTTTCCGCGTATAAATTGTAAATGTCACACGGGGAGACACGGGGATTTCTTTTGTTGTCCCTTTCTCTTGTGACCACGTATAAATTGCAAATGTCACATGGGGGGGGCACAGGGATTTTGTTTGTCGTATCTTTCTTTTTGTGAATTGAAAGTGTCACGTGGGGAGACATGGGGATTTCTTTTGTTGTCTCTTTCTCTGCGTATAAATTGTAAATGTCACAAGGGGAGACACGGGGATTTCTTTTCCTCCCGTGATATTTGCGAGTGTCACGTGGGGGGGGCACGGGGTTCCTTCCTCGAGTTACGGTCCCTCCAGATTGCTTTAATTTGTCACAATCGGGAGACGCAGGGCTTCCTTCCCCCCCCTCCTTACTTGAAGTGGTCGTCACGGTACACCAGTCTTCTTGTCGGTGTTGGCGCTTCTCTGCTGGGCGCACGGGCCCACTCCGGTCCTCCGGCGCTCTCTCCTCACTTCTCCGGCACGCGGGCTTCGCCCCCTCGAGGTGCGCCGACTTCCTCTGTGCGGGGCGCGCACGGGCTGCCGGTCGATGACGGGCACACGGGCCCTCCCCATCCACTGAAGCGCACGGTCCTCTCCCACCTGGGGCACACGGGCCTCGCCTTCTCGAGGCGCACGGGCCTCCGATCAGCAATGGGCACACAGGCCCTATGGTGAGCTGCAGGGCACACGGGCCACTGCTGGGCCACGGGGTACACGGGCCCACCTCGAACTGTCGGGCACACGGGCCCTCCTCACACGGGCCTCATCTTCTCGGGGTGCTCAGGCCTCCCATTAGCAACGGGCACACGGGCACTCTGTCGGGCTGCAGGGCACACGGGCCACTGCTGGGCCACAGGGTACACGGGCCCACCTCGAACTGCCGGGCACACGGGCCCTCCTCAAACGGGCCTCCCCTTCTCGAGGCGCACAGGCCTCCGATTGGCAACGGGCACACGGGCCCTCCGTCTAGTTGCAGGGCACACGAGCCACTGCTGGGCCACAGGGTACACGGGCCCACCTCAAACTGCCGGGCACACGGGCCCTCCTCAACTGCTGGGCTCACCGCCCTCCTGCAACTGCTGCCGGCACGCGAGTCTTCACATCGGCTTCGTCGCCAGTGTTAGGCCTGCCGTACGCATCACCCATGCATACACCTGAATAAAGACACGGAGCCTGGTGTCCTATCAACCTACTTTATTCTCGCTCTCACACAGTCTGGCCTCCTCCTCCTGTCCCCCTCCCCTTCCGCTTTCCTCCCGCTCCCCTTGCCTTGGTCCTCTTAAAGGGGCCATGTCCTTTTCCATATACAACAAAATGTACACATATAAAGTGCATAAAACATGTCATTCAAGTGTTGTGCAAACACAATTATTAAACTACGTAAGTGCTGCAGCATATGGTACTGTGGAGAAAAAAGATTCAGGGAGACTGTCCATCCTAGAAGGGCTGGGGCGCTGGAGAGGAAACTTCAGGATCCGCGGCAGAAGCTACCTGTGTTCATGTTCAGGTATTTCTTATTTAAATTATGTGTGTTGATGCGTGTCTGCTTGTGTTGGTAGGTGAATATTTGATGATGGATGCTGGTGTGAATGAGAGAGTGCTTGCTCTGTGCATGTTGTGTACATGTGTGTGTTTATATGTTCATGTATTTATTACTCAATGTATGGAGGAGTGTATGCTTGTGTTATGAGTTAGTGCATGATGATGGGTGCTTGTGTGAATGAGAGAGTGCTTGCTGTGTGTATGTTGTGTACATGTGTGTGTTTGTATGTTCATGTATTTATTATTTAATATGGGAATGGATGAGTGTATGCTTTTGTTATGAGTGAGTGCATGATGATTGGTGCTTGTGTTAATGAGAGAGTGCTGGATGTGTGTATGCTGTGCAAATGTGTGTGTTTTATGTTTTTATTTATTTCAATATATGTATGGATGCGTGTATGCTTGGGTTGTTAGTTGAATGTAGATGATGGATGCTGGTGTAAATGAGAGAATGCTTGCTGTGTGTATGTTGTGTACATGTTTGGGTATGTCAGAGGTGTTGCTGGGGGGGATGGGGCTTAAGTGGCATAGCCCGGGTCTTTTGGTTGTAGCCCTGGATAGAATTTCAGGGTCTACAAGCAAAAGGCTAGCTAGCCCCGAGGTCCCGACAATCCCGCCATTAGTGTAGCCCCGGATCTTTTCCAGACCTAGCTACACCCCTGGCGTATGTTCATTTATTTATTATTTAATATGTGTATCGATGCATGCATGCTTGTGTTAGGATTGAGTGCATGATGATGGTTGCTTATGTGAAAGAGAGAGTACTTGCTGTGTGTTTGCTGTGCAAATGTGTGTGTTTGAATGTTTATTTATCTATTCATGAAATATGTGTATGGATGCATGCATGCTTGTGTTATGAGCGAGTGCATGATGAGGGGTGCTTGTGTGATTGAGAGAATGTGTGGTGTGTGAATGTTGTGTTAATGTGTGTGTATGTGTTGGGGGTGTGTGTGTGTTTTTTTGCTGGTCTGTGGAGCTGATTTTGGCAAGTGGGGGAGGAGGTTTGCACAACAAAGGCGTTTAAAAAATGCCTTTGTTGCACAATTCCCCTCCCCACAGGCCAACATCAGCTCTCCTTCTGAAGTGCTGTGGGGCACAGGGGACATGGGTCGTATTTTTGTACTGGATATCTATGATAGATGTCTAGTAAAAAAAAATATGCGACCCCCCTGTACCCCCAGTGCCTTGCATACACCCATTATCACTTTGATTGGGAGCTTGTGTTTGGTGCTGGGTGGCCCAGGGGACAGGGATGGCATTTTTTTTGCGGTCATGTATCATAGAAGTCCAGTAAAAAATACCATGCCAGCCCCTTGAGTACCCCGGCACCTCGCATGCACACATAATCACAATGATTGTGTGCGTGTGTTAGGCGCTGTGGAGCCCAGGGGACAGGCATGGTATCTTTTTACTAGACATATGATAGATATCCAATAAAAAATATCATGCCTGCGCCCTCGGCCCCCAGAGCCTGGCATACACACATAGTCACATTGATTGTGTGCATGTGTGAGAAGCTGGGAGGCCCAGGGGACAGACATGGGATTTTTCTAATGGACATCTATGATAGATGTCTTGTAAAAATTAGAATGCCTGAACCCCGGGCACTCCAGCACCTCGCATACACACATAATCACTTTGATTGTGTGCATGTGTTTGGCACTGTGGGGCCCAGGCGATAGGGATGGATTTTATTTACTGGACATCTGTCATAGATGTCTAGTCAAAAATACAATGCCTGTCCTCTGGGCAGCCCAGCACCTCAAATACACACATGATCACGTTGATTGTGTGCGTGTTTTAGATGCTGTGGAGCCCAGGAAACAGGCATGGTGATTTTTTTACTGGACATCTATGATTGATGTCCAGTAAAAAATATAATGCCTGACCCCTGTGCCTCCAGCGCCTCACATACACACAATCACATTCATTGTGTGCGTATGAGGCACTTGGTCCCAGGTGGCAGGCATGTTTTTTTTACTGGATAAGCCCAGCAAAGAATGTCAGCCCAGTCTGCTGGGATTCCTAGCGCCTCACATGCAATGTCATGCCTGACCCTTAATCCCCCCAGCACCTTGCATGAACACATAATTGATTATCTGTGCATGTGAGGCGCTGGAAGACAATGGGGGATGGAATGGCATTTATTAATGGGCCCAGTAATAAATGCCATGGCTGTATCCTGGGACCCCAGCTCCTGACACAAATGCCCACTGGGGCCCTCCAGCGCCTCGCACTCACACATAATCACATTCACATTAATGTGATTATGTCTGAATGCAAGGCACCGGTGCACCATGGGGCAGGCATGGCATTTCTTTACCGGGCATGGTTGATAAAGCAAGCATGATAAGTGTCATTATGTAGCTAGACTGGCATTTTAATGCAGCCAGTCTAGCCATTTCACATTGTGATATGACATTTTATATTGGGCAGCTTTGATAAAGCAAGCATGATCAGTGGTATTATTCTTTCTGTGGCATGACATTTTGTACTGGCCATCTTTGATAAAGTAAGCATGTTCAGTGTTAATATGTAGATAGACTGGCATTCATTTCAATGCAGCTAGTCTAAACATTTATTTCTGTGGTATTACAGTTTGTATTGTGCATCTACGGTAAAGCAAGCATGATAGGTGTTTTTACTAAGTAAGACTGGCATGTGTTATGCAACCATTCTAGCCATTTCTTACTGTGGCATGACATTTTTTATTGGGCATCTTTGATGAAGCAAGCAGGATCAGTGGTATTATGTAGCTCGACTGGCATTTTCGTGTAGCCCGCTTGGACATGTTTTCATACTTTGGCATGCATTTATAATGGTAAAGCCAAATTGAGCATAAGTATGTTCCGATATGGGAGTACTAGGGTATAATGGTGCAGCCAGCAGGGAACTGTATGGGCACAGCCAGTGTGAACATGTTTCATGCTAGCACATATTGTGAGAAAAGGATTCATGAAAATGTGTTGGAGAAATGCTTCTGTGCACTGTTGGTGACTTGCATCTTTTGGATTTTTTCATGAGTTACCCTACCAAACCAATTGCCAACTGTTTGGCTTTTTACCAACTTTTTTTGAAAAGTGTGCTTTAAAATGCACAGAACCCCTCCAAACCCTCCTTGATTGGGGACGGAACCCTCGCTACGCTCGATTGCTGTGGCATATGTGGGACGAATATATATAGTCCTCCAGTTACAAAAATGCATTCAATTTATTTGTGATTAAGTAGTTTAACAAGCAAATAACATCTTCATAAATATAACCTATAATAAAACACAGAGGAAGGGGCAAAACAATTACAGGGTATTGGTGTGGTAGTCTGACAAAAAAAAGAAATTAATTTAAAAGAAAACTAGTTAATGCAATTTTAAGCAGCATTTTTGAGTTTGGCAATTACTTTATTTATTTTTTATGAAAGTGTAAGATGCGCATTTGGTAAACAATAGTGTGCCCAGCATGTAGAAAGCCTGCTTTTAACAGTGATGCCCCCACTCCAGCGATAGTCATGGCCCATTGATTCCTGTGGTGTCCCTTTCAGCCAGAAAAAGAACACAGGCTGAACTAGGACTTACAAACACGCGAATGACTGCTGGAGAAAATGAACACAGAGCAGATTAGATCATCAATGCCCCAACTGCCCTTGGTAAAGCTGGGGGCTCGGTAATGCCTTGTCAGGGCTGAGGCAGGCCGTGTCCGAGATCCGGGGAGACATCTGATGCCGGATCTTACTCACTCCTTTGTTTTGCAATTAACAGATGGAGTCCCTGCTTCATTCCATTAAGTGGTAATTCTCATTAGTCTGG
Source organism: Ambystoma mexicanum (assembly GCF_040938575.1). Taxonomy (NCBI): domain Eukaryota; kingdom Metazoa; phylum Chordata; class Amphibia; order Caudata; family Ambystomatidae; genus Ambystoma; species Ambystoma mexicanum. The sequence continues at coordinate 64,446,366 of NC_090928.1, forward strand.
TTGTGCTTTCACATTATTTGGTCAACACGGATGGCAACTTCTACATTCTCCAAAAAGGCCCGGTATGTAGTCATGACCAGGTCGTCACAGCAAGTGATGTCACGGAAAATGTTGCTGATTTACATCACTTTCTCTCTGTCAGAATTGAAAAGTTCTACACATTTTGGCTTTTTACCTCTTGTTACTTTGTACACTTGTACAGTGAGTGCCATTTATTTTGGCACTATAATCCATGAGTATAAATGCCAGAAGGCAACGTGATGGTGTCCTGAAAGCCAGGACCAGCTCAGCATCCATTCTATTGCAAAACCTGAGAAGTGAGTAGACTCTTAACTTTACTACACCTGTGTGAATTCACCTGCTTCTGGTCATTTTTTGATAAATGTCATGCAGACTGTTATGTGCAATGTAAATACAATGTGCAGTCATTCACTAAAACCTATGCAATTGTCGTGGAAATAGACAAGATGACTTTCCCAACCTCTTAATTGCGTTAGTGGGCGGAGCTCACAATGATTTCTTATGCAATTCCAGGCGGGTTTCACTTAGTAATTCAGTCTAAAACCTTTGATCTGCAAGAAGTCGATATGGCGCTAAGGCTTTAGGGCTATGTTTGGCTTATACTTTGAAGAGCTATGTGCCTGGTCCACTTCTAATGACACAAACATTCACTGCCACATCTCGTCAAAATAAACACAGTGACTATGAAAATATATGATTGCCAAATCTGATTAATACCTGCTGTAACTTTGACTGTTGTACTTGACTCTCTGATGATGGCTTGGATGTTACCGAAAGGCAATCTGTCCCTCCCCCTTGAGATATCTGTGGTGTGATTGGCCAAAGCGGAGCGAGCATGTGGCTCATGGAAGATAAATAATTATAACCAGAGGAAGTTGATGGTATTTAGTGCCCATCTGGCCAATCAATTATCACTAAAAAAATCCCAAACTGGTAGTTCTAGAGCAAGCGCCCATTACGGACCAAATGGAGGCTGTAGGTTCTATCTCCAAAAACTACGATTCTGTTCGATGATCTTCAGTCTTCCAGCACCATCTATACACACTCCTGTAGACATAGGTGGTCAAAAGTAGCATAACATGGCATTTAGAGGGGGCACATGACAACTTTGCCAATATTTGTTAAGGCCATCTTTTGAATAACATCTCGCATTGCAATGGAATGACCATGTGTTCATCTCAATTCTGCTGCCGTTCCAGGCCATCAAAACATTGAACGACAGATCAGAGCCCTTGCCTAGAAGTAGGCAATACTTGAATATATCAGCACATCATCGCTCAGAACAAAGGATGCATGGGAAATTGTAAGACAATCGGTATAAGGGTAGGGTGACCAGATTAAAAAAATAAAAACCCTGGAAAGGCATTGACATAAAAATAGGACTTCAATGTGAAAGGGACTACCTTGAGTACCCAACAGTAGTGGGTTACTGTGGAGCTGGGGGTGGGGCAAGGGGCTTTGGGTCCAGTCACTACCCTGGAAATAAACTTTAAACTTTAAAGATTTGGATGTGACTGTGAGCATGCTGAAAACAAAACAACTTTTGCTCTGATTACTATTTTAAGTCTTGCTAATGAAGCTCTTAGATAAGCAGTCTCTGTGGCGCGATCACTCAATTCACCTTACTGCTAACTAAAAGGTTGTGAGTTCGAAGGTGTCTTTGGACATAAAATGGACTTTTACAGACACACCAGTGGTCCTGCCTATGGTCACCCTGCCTTTTCACAAAACCGTGACGTGGGTTTTAAATAAATAAAGGGAGCCACAGGCCCCCCTAATCCTGGAACAGTCCCTGCAAAACGGGACATCAGATCACCCTAGATAGGGGTAGAAGGGAGAGAACAGTGACACAATCCTGGAATGTATTGCAATTAATAATAGGACATTAAAAAAATGATTAATCAGGGCCAGACTGAGATCAGACGTAGCAGCTAATTGAACACAAGGTCTGCACTACTCTGTAACAAAAATGTTAATAAAATGTATCTGCAATGGGTGAGTTACAATAACCATATTGAACAAAACACCTGCACAGATCTGAAAACTTCAAAGAAATCACCTGGTTTACCCCAAACAACAAAAATGGAAATAAAGGTTTTAAAATAAATTAGAAATGTATCATCATAAAAGAGCACAGTTAAAAATACAATACTACAAAGCGCATTTACTTGGAACTTTCAGACGTGTGCAGGTGTTTTGTTCTTATAACGTCATTATGTCTCAAACATTTCAGTTAAATTAGAATATCATGCTTGCTACAGGGAAGGAAGTACCAAGCAGCACCTGTATTCAGTTAGCTACTAAACCTATAATTACTCCAATCCTAATTCATTTGATGTCACATGACTAAAGACATTGCAGTGGTAAAAGAAGCATGCCACTGTCAGTTCTGAAGCAGCTCAAGTTGAATTTGAAGAGAGAATCTCTGAATTGGAACATCATCAGGATAATTGAGTAGAGCATCTGGCTCTTTCCCTTCTTCTCTCAAGCATTCCTTTGTACACGCTCTCCTAAAAAAAGCCTTCACCCGCCCCCGTGTACAGCCAACTACTGCCCTATCTCCACTACACCCTTCCTTGGGGAAACTCCTGAAGAAGTTGGTTTTCCCCCAACTGACCCAACACACTGAACTCGTTGGTTGTTTGCATGACCATCAATCTGGATTTCAAGCATCCAGAGGCACGGAAACTGCTCTCCTGAACACTCGTGAAGAACTGCTCACAAATCTTGACTCTAACTCTCCTGCTGTTCTCATTCTCCTTGACCTCTAATTCGCTTTTGACAAGGTCAACCATTGTATCCTCATAAAGCGGCTTCAAGATACTTTTGGTATCTCAGATCGGGCACTGGATTGGTTGACCTCCTTTCTCACTGACCACCCTTACCAGGTGCTCCTGGGCTCCTTCTCCTCCACCACCAATCTCACTCTACATGTGGTGTGCCCCAGGGCTCTATCCTCTCGCTTTGGCTTTTCAATATCTACCTTGCAACTATTGCTCAGTTGATCGCTGCCTTCTCTCCTCATATCCAGTGTTACGCAGATGACACACAACTTTTATTCAAGCTCCCCTCTTCCTTTTCACCTTCCTCCTCTATCATCCCTGACTGCCTGTCTGCTATTCGGTCTTGGTGCACCTCCAATGATCTCAGTCTTAATGCCAGTAAGACCGAGATTCTTCCTATCGGGACATCGGCTCCTCATTTCCCTCCTGCATTCTGGCCACCCTCTATGGGCTCACCACCCTCTCCTTCCAGTGAGGCCAGGAACTTTGGGGTCATCTTCGACTCCTCTCTCTCCTTTTCTCCTCGCATCTTGGACCTTGCCAAGAAGGCCCACTTTCAACTTCACCAACTTAGAGGCATTCTCGCTTTCTTCACCTTCGCCCAGACCAGAAGTTCAATGTCTCTGGAGCTATGATCCTCTCCAGGCTGGATTACTGTAACAGCCTCTTCCTCAACCTGCCTCTTTCTTCACTCCGTCCTCTTCAACTAATCCAGAATAGGGCTGCAAGACTTATCCTTGGCCTCAAGCCCTGGGACCATATCTCTTCAGCTCTAAAATCTCTTCACTGGCTCCCGGTTGCTGCAAGGATCAACTTCAAGGCCCTTTGCATCATCCACAAGGCTGTCTGGGGCCTAGGACACCGCTTCATGCAGCTCTCTCTTACTAAATACTCTCCTTCAAGATCCCTTTGATCTTCTGGCTCCAACTCTCTGCTGATCTAATGTTTCTCCAAGCAGAGGGCAGGGGGCAGATCTTGCTCCTCAGCTGGCTCCCTCCTACGGTACTGTCTCTCTCTCTCTCCATCTTGAACCAGACCACCTGAAGTTCCGCAAACAACCCAACACCTTTCTCTTCTCCCCCTCCTTCCCTCTTCCCCTTTCATGCTAACCATCCCGTCTGTCGCTGAGATTGTTAGCCTGGTCCCTCAAGAGTCCAATAGGGTCCTGGCCTCCTGCTCAACTACCACCAGCAGGACCATGCACTTCCCTCTGGGCCCACACCTGCCCGTTGGGTGGTTTGCCTCCATCATGCACTTACCTGTTGGGCGGTAGACCTTCCTCTTCGCCTGGGATGTCTCTGCCCATGCACTTACCTGTTGCCTCCACGACAGGCAACTCTGGCACTTCCTGTCCCAGGGACCCATATTACACTTACCTCAACCCCTCAACCCCCTTTCTTCCTTTCTTGTCATTGCACTTGAACATTCTGAATTTCACAATGCCTAGTAGGACCGCTGTTAGTTTCTATTTATTCATTGTCATTTTCACTGTTTATTTGTTCCCTTGTTCCCTTCCCTTTTGCCTTGTGGCACTTTGAAACACTGTCTTGTTGAATAAGCGCCTTATATACAATAAATAAATAAATAAAGCACAGTGCACCCGCGGAGGCTAGTGGCAAACCTGTTTCCCAGAGCTTAGCTAAAACTAAAAGGAGAGTTTCTGAACATGAAATCATATTCACAACCTCATGGTTTTGGATTTCCTGAGGACTGAAAAAGGGACCCCATAGACATTTTGCAACCGGTTATACTATGATTAATAAACCTTCATCAAAAGAAAAAGCGCATATTGGTCCGTACATGCAAAACAATGACATCAAAAAGGCCCAGACACTTTGATAGTTGGTTTAAGTTAGGTAACGTTTCTTAAACAGATGACAGTCATCAGATGTTTAGTGCCAGAAGAGGAATGGATACACAGTCGGCATGAATATTGGGACATTGCAACGTGCTAACATGTGGAAAAAGAGGCCGGTATATCCTGCCCGATAAGAATGAAAACATGCAGTTTCAGGTAAGAGGATAGCACACATGCTTATGGATGGAGTCAGCGCACACTGTTGTGGGGAGTGTAGGGGATGACATGCTCAAATGAGGAGGCCCACACAATTACTACGGTGGTCTGGGACTGAAGCATCGAGGGACAGCCGCCCCTTTTATTTCCTTGTGGACGTGCCACGCACTTTCACCCATGCCTTGCTCAAATCACCACATCCCCTGTTAACCATAACCAAACAAAGCCTTTTAACATAAACATTAACAGCATGAACAATACTGGATATTCACTGCTTACTCAACAACATAGTCCACCAATCTCACGGGTATTCTCCTTTTGGTACTCCTCAGGTACCATGTCTGTTCTGGCTGTCCGCACAGACCCTCCTCCACAATGTGTTCTTCTGGCCCGTGAATCTGTGATGGGTCTGCTCTTCTTCCTCTCGTTGGCACTCTCTCGGTCTCTGGTCATTGCCGTCCTGCCATAATAAGTGACCAGTGTTCGGGGACTCTGCTGGATGCCCAATTTACCTGAACCAACAGTTCCCTGTGATGTTTTCTGTTGCTCAGCGGCCGGTAACCATCAACCCTTTTTTGTGCGCCAAGGTCAATGTTGATATCTCTTATGGCAGACACGGTTTGCTTGTGAGCCGGCGATTCTTGATGAGTGCAGGCTTCCCCACCTATATGTCAGATGGCAGCAATCACCATCGCTCTGAATCCTTATCATTACTTTCCCTGTGAGCTGTTTGTGTTTTCTCTGTGGCAATTACCTGGGTAACCCTGGTGCTGTGGTCAGGGATGACTGAACGTACTTTGCACTGCATGAGCAACTCGGCCGGCAACAACCCTTTTGCAAAGTGAGTTGTTGTTCTGTGTACCATCAGGAAGGTCACAGGAGCCATTTTGAGATTGTCACTGCCTTCCAAGGCAATGTGAAACACTTTATTGAGGGTCCTCATAAAGCCAGCAGGGCGTGATGTGGATATGTTGAACCCCACATGGCTCCACGAAGTCCTGGAAGGGCTTACCCTGAAATGGCACTCTCTTGTCAGGCCTCAATGGTTCTGGTAGTTCAGGCCTTGTAAAAATGTCCTGTAGGACAAGGAGGATTCATTCTTCCACCGTCAACTGTGTGAACTGTACCTCAGGAAAACAAAAGAACTCATACAGCACTAGGAGGTGTTTGTTCCGTTGGATTGTGCCAAAGACCACACTCACTGCCCGCCGGGGTACCGTCGCCCTCGAAGGAGACTCTATTGGTGGCGGTCTTGCCAGCTGTTTCCCCACTTGGCACCATATGCATTTGTCTAGTATGTTCTCAACATGCCTTTCTAGGTCAGGGAACCAACGTTTTTCCCATAGCCTGGCTTTGGTATACGCGGCCCCCTGTATGGAACAGCTCTAGCACCCTCAGTATTAACATCTTCTGCCCCTATCAATAGCTCTGCATGCACCATGCCTTGGTTGCAGCCATGTATTGAGACTGGTCTCCCAGGAATGACTTCCACTGGCCCCCAGTGAGCTGGTCTATGACATTCAGAATGCCACTGTTCCAGCGAGTAGCTTCAGCAATGTGTGCAAGCGTCATGGATTTGGGAAGAGCCTTATGAGACATCATGTGCATTAGCACCTCTACCTCCTCGGTTTCTACTTCCGGACTCTGTACGTGCTCGATCGGATGCTGATAGAGGTCATCTGAGGATTGTTGATTTCGGCCCTGAACTGGAGCTTCACCCCGTAAACCTAGAGTAGCTTCCACCATTCTAGCTGCAGCTGCGGTCCCAGTGCTGATCCATGCAGGATAGGCAGCAGTGGCTTATGGTCCGTGATGACTGTGATCGGTGCCCAAAGATGTAGAGGTGGAAGTTCTTACAACCCCACAGGACCGCAAGAATATAGTCTTTCCATAGGTGACAGGACCTTGCTACCATAAGCACTGCTGTGTGAACACCATCTTCTCCTGTCTGTACCAGCACCGTACCCAGGCCGACTGGTCTGGCACCTACCCACATTTCTGTCGCTTTCTGCGGGTCGAAAAATGCCATGGTTGTTTCCACTGCTAGTGCTGCTTTTGACTGTTCGAATGGCTCATGAGCTGCTGTCAACCATGACGATTCTGCATCCTTCTTGATAATAGCCCTCAGTAATGGTGGCAAAGTTTTGGATGAAACTGCTGCAGAAGATCACCATATCTAGTTAACTCTGTACTTCAGATGGAATTGTCTGTGGGTGGAGGTCTTGTATGGTGGCCACTTTCAGAGGATCTGATGATATCCCTTGGCCAGGGAACACAAATGCGAAGAATTTAACCTGAGACTGAGCAAAGTGGCATTTTTGTCGATGTATCATGAGGCCTTTGATTCGCAGGTGCCTGAACACCGCTGTTAGGATATGTAGATGTTCGGTCTCAGTTTTTGAATATATCAGCATGTCATCACTGACATTGATGGCCACTTTAAGCCCAGCAAGCACACCCAAAATGGTGTGCTGGAAGGCCTCAGCAGCCAAGGAAATTCCGAAAATCTGTCTAGTGTACTGGAATAGGCCGATGTGGGAGGAGAATGCTGTCATTTATCTTGACTCCTTGTGCAAGGGCACCTGATGTAATCCCGCTCTCAGGTCTATGATCGAAAATACTGTTGCTCCTTACAGGTCTGCCAGTTTTTCATCGAGGGTGGGCGTGGGGTGTCCCTGTTTGTGAGGTGCGTATCTACACATATGTGCACCTCACCTTGCTGTTTGGGCTTGGGTATCACTACTAAGAGGGACACTCAGGGCATGGGCCTGTGCAGCATCTCAATGATGTTCCCTTGCTCCAGGTGTAGTAGTTAGTCCTCCACTTTCTTTTGTAGATCTAACGGGATATGCCTGTGCCGCAGCGCCACTAGTTGGATTATGTCATCCTGTGTAACCGCACCTCCCGACCTTTTAGGTATCCTTTGCCTTGAAATAGTTCGTCATAGTCCTCTCATAGCTTTTCAATGTCTGTGATGTACACATGGAATGCGAAGTGTACTAGCCACAGGATTTCGGCCTTTGTGCAGCTTAGAAATGTGTCCTTTGCTTCCCTAGTGACGTAGAACATTTGCTTGGGTGCATTTTGTTATTTTCCACCATCACCTGGAACGCTCCTTCCAGTGGGATGGTGGCTTTCCCTCATGCGTGAAGATTCAGATTTTCAGTGCGGATAATGTCGGAGTGTAGTAGGTAGTATTGTGCCACTGCCATTATGTTTACCGATGCACCAACGTCGATGAACACCGGCACTTGGGTAGACAGTATGGTCAATTCACTACATGGCTGACATTGTTTGTTGTGCAGACCTAAATCTAGCACCAAAATAGAGAATCCCTCCTGAGCATCACTCAAGTCTACTAAGCGAATTCCACCTCCGGGTAGTAATCCTCTGCCACGGTGGAGTCTGTCTTGGGATCTTCTTCTGATAGAGCAACACCTTTCGCTGTCCTGCCGCCACTCTGTTGAGGGTGTATTTTTGGAGTTGATGCAATCAGTCACGGGGCTCACAAGACATGTGCAAAGTGCCCTAATTATCCGCAAAGATCACACTGGTGGCCGGACACTGGGCGCCCCTCTGCAGAACTGATGTGGCCATTGGCTGTCTTCGTTTCTTTGCAATTGCTGGAGTGTTTGAGGTTTCACCTTCTTGAATCGTGGATCCTTTTGGCGTGAAGAAGTGATCACCTGGAACTCCTCCGCCCTCAAACACATACTGGCGTCCTCCATGTGCGTGACCCCTGTAGCTCCCAGCACCTGGGCCCTTCCCGGATCCAGTATTCACGGCAGCGTCAATCCTGGCTCTTTTCGCAGCTGGCTCGAGCTGCATTGTTGGATAATTTGCCTGCGCACTTCTCCTTCCTCGTCTGAGAATGTGCACGTCGCAGCTAGCTGGCATTATTAGGTGTAACAGCCATCTTGTGCGGCCTGGCTTAGCGGAAACCATTTGTAATCTACATGCATCCTTCCAGCCTCATTATACGGGCCATCACCCTGTGGGAAAGTTTTGAACAGTCTAGGGATGCCACTGCCTACTAAAATAGGAGCATGGATCTGTTCCATGCATCCTCTTTTATGCCGGCCGCATCGAAGAACATTTCCAGCCATTCCACCCATTTGGATTCTAGCATGGCTGGAGGTCCCTGCATGTCAAACTGAGGGACGGAGAACTGTGAAATTGCAGAAGGTGGCTACACAAATCTGGTTTTAGCAGCCTGCCGAAGTGTAGCGTCGACTCCCACTCCTCCCTGCAGTTGTAGACGATGATACAAAATCCTCCTCCTCCTCTCCATTGAGATCAAAGTGACAGCTCTTATACATCTGGACACCGATGAGCAGGGTTCGGCAGCTAATCACGCTAGTAGCTGCAAGGATGTGGGAGAAGAAGCAGTCTCCCCCACAAGTGTATCTGTATGGGAGCTGCAGCTGGGAAAGATCTGCCGTGGGCTCACTGTCTTCCCCTGGGCCCAGGGAGGCCACAGGTCTAGTGAGTGGAGCGGGCCCTGGCCAGGCGAGCACTATCTCCGAGGAGGGACGTGGCCAGGAGCCTCACCTGTGAATGCGCTGAGGACTGGGGCTGTAGTCCTCTGTATGCCCGCCTCTCCACTATGCTCTGGAGCATGGGCAGTGCTGATATGACGTAGGCCTGCTCCAGCACACGTGCTCTGGGCCTCCCAGGCTTGTGGGTTGAGGCAGCTGTATGCTGCATGGGCTCGGCCGGGAAGCTCACGACCGGCTCCCTCCCAGCTCATCGCCATTTGTTGCTGGGAGCGTTGGGGCAGACACGCTCAAATAGGAGGCTCACACAATTACTATGCTGGTGGGGGACGAACACCATTTTATACAGCCGCCTTTTTTTATTTCCTCGGTCATGTGACACGCACTTCCACCCATGTCATGCTCATGTCATTACACTCACATTAAAGGAGAGGGGCCAAGCACAAGCGTAGGAGAGGAAAGGGGTCAGGCTCTGGAAAAGAAGTGCATACAGGCCCAGGCGCAGGACAGGACACAGACACTGAATGTGATTAATGCAAAGTCCCTGGAGGATTCAAATAGTACCCGGAGCGAGACACGCATCCATGCTCAGGGGAAAGAAAGTTCATTGGTTCACGGGTGTGGAGAGGCAGCACACAGGCACACAAAGGGAGAAAGTCCCAGTCTGAAAAAGGGGCCAGTGTACAGGCTCATGTAAGCAGGCTCTTGAAGGGACCAGCAACCCTCAACAAGAGGAGAGACAGCAGTTCCAGGACGGGAGGGTAGGTGCAGAAGTGGCTGGTAGTTTCAGGAGAAGGAACATTATTTGGTGACATCACTATTGGGCAAGTCCAATGTCATATTATTCCCAAAGAAAGCCACAGTGAATACTCCAGACTTTTCCTCCCTCTGAAAGTTGAGCCCCCACATTTTCCATTGTATGGTTTACTCTTTGCTAAAAGGGTGGGCAGCATTATTAAATCAATGATATTCGAATATCAGCTGTTTTTTTCCTGGGCTTGCCACACCACCACATCACACTAATATGAACAAGTGATGCTGCGAATGCTGGTAAATTCTCTCTTGGGGTAGTCCTACTTGCTTCCTTAAAGGTATTTGATACAGGTTTTTGGTGGCATGTTTTAGAATTAATTAAAGCATTTATTTATGTATTTATTTGCATGCAGACGCAACAATGCTCTTTTGATCACAAAAGAACGTACCATAGATAAGAAATCAGATTTAAAAGGAAGCATTGAGCTCCTTACAATGGGGTGAGTTTGAGGGACATTCTGACCAGGTTGTGAAGGGGAGTAAATGTAATAGTCACCGGGGACAACACATAAGTGGGCATACACAGATTAAGGATAACCAACATTGGACATTTTTAAATGCAGGTAGGCGGTACAGCCAGCTGTGTTCGGGATGTGACCATGATGGGTGAAGTGTTAGAGTGGAGGCAGAGGAAGTGACGGACAGAGGCATGTTAGAGGGGAGGGAAAAATGTTAGCTAGCAGGCAGGCTGATGGCAGGCCGATGAGAGGTAGTTAAGAGGGTAAGTCGGATGCAAGGAGGTATGCATTTAGTTTTTTTGGTTTGTTTAGTATTTGCTCGTGCATTACCAACTGGTACAAATACTTTATAAAACACTGACAGCTGTGTCACGTGTAGCAGGACATCAGCAACTATTATGCCCTGCATAGTGACTCTTGTCACCAACGTTTGATCCCATTTAGGCTCAAGTTAAGCCCTACTAACACAAACGAATTGGTAGGAGGGGTGATTGTGTGCCACCCCCAATTCTACCTCATACAGACAAGAAATCTAATATACTGTGGTGCACAACAACAACAATAGAGATATTCATTTGACTATATATTTTAAAAGAAACATGAATAAATTGATAACATCAAAACCCAAGAACATACAAGATAGGACATACACATCTAAATGTCATTATGGATATTGTTCAAACGGTTTTTTCCTACAAGGAAATGATTCTGGTATTAATTTTAACGTTTCTCGAACGAGGTAAGAAGTGAAGAAATGCTGCACATTACCCAATACATAGTTTTACAATTACAATTTTGCAGTTCAATATATCCAACAGAGTCCATACCAGCAAGTCAGTCCTTCATCTGTGTTTATGAACATTGGCAAAGTAATCCAAAATAGCCACTAAAATCCACTGTCCCTTTTCTATGTTTACTCAGGACTCTATAAACAACAAGCATGGATGTCAAATGATCAAACCATGCAGCATGAACGGTTTTCTTACAAAGAAACTATTCAGAACATGAGCGACAGGGTAAGATGAGTGACAATTAATCACGCTTATGAGGGTATATCACTCTCACTTCTAACGCCTGAGTTGTAAAGGCAAATGAGGCCATGCTCTTAAAACTGAAAGGGACAGAATAGTATTAATTACTAAGCTAATGAACGGAGTGACTATACATGGCACAAACCATGTATATCATCAGTAAATGATCTACCCACGCAATGTTCAAAGAAATATATTTTGAATGTATCCAATGCAGGAGCATTGATTGTTAGGAGACCACCATATAAAAAAACAAATTTCAATCAGTTTGAAAATAAGAAACTAGTAGATGTAAACAAGCACTATTATAAACATATATTACAGCTAATCACAGTAGCAAACCTTTGATCCAGTGGGTTTTATTGATTTTGTTTTATTGTAAAAAGGATTGGCCATGAACCAATTGCTTATTGTTTTATAGCTACATTAAGTAAATGGACACAAAAGACACACCCACATGCTAAGGGGGAAAAACGATGGAAGACCAACCTGAGTGAACCTAGTATTCCCACCACAATGCATAAGCTGTTGTAGATTCATAGGGCTCTACTTCGGGTGGTAGTCATGAAATACAATGAGAAACAGGAGAAACAGAGAAAAACACAGAGCTGGACATGCCTTTTAAATAGAAAAACATAATTTTTCATTTTAAATACTGTTGGCTGCGTTGGCTGCAGGAGTAGGAGTGCAAGGAATTCAGTCCTCCGATTGCCTAGGTTATGTTATGTTATTGTGATTTCTACCGCACATCGCTGCCATTTTTGTTTTTCATGGACTCCAGGAGCTCAGGCGGATCTGAGAGGGAAGGGGGTTGGGATGGGTTAGTTAGTGGGATTGACACGGAAAAGCGCAAGAGAGCTTTGATGTGCTGTTGGTGGCTTCATTTCGGAATGAACGATCACTGTGTGCTGGTTTGTATTTAGTTGATCGATGTTGTGTGGGGTTTGGTGCCTTGTTGTATATGGGTGGTTTATGTGATACTTGGGTCTTGGGGAGAGTCAGTAGAGTGCTTGTAGTTTGCAGTGTTTTTGATTTTTTGGGGGACAACGTTTGTGTCTGGTTTCTTCAGTGTTGGAGGGTGGGTATGCAGAGTATTAGAGGGTTTTTGGTAGGGTTAGTCAGCAGTTTCCTGATTCTTTTTCTGTGGTTTGGGTTGATGCATTCGGTTAATCTCATTCTATGGTGTTTGGGGTTGGGTGTTTTATTTCTCTGGCTGATTGTGCCGCGGTTGCCGTTTTTCCTTCGCTGGTCTTCCCTCTTTAGCTTGCTGAGTAAAACAGCCATGTTATTAATAGTTTCCTGAAATGTTCGTATTTCCATTGGAAGCAAGTTCCAAAGTTTCACCGCTATGCTGGAGAATGCTGATCCCCCACGAATTTTTGGTTTGCGTATGGTTTCGGTTTGAGGCAAATGTCGTTCCTTCACCCTAGTGTTCGTGTTGGTTTGTAGATGGACATTTTTCCCTGTATTGTAAGGAACTCATGGTGGCACCAGTAAAGACAGACACAAGTGATCACAGTTGAAGGGTGTTTATTAAACTTTAAACGCATGGTGGAAAATCGCCTAATCTAAACCTAAATCGAAGATGGAGCAAGCTTCGGCCATCAAATTAAAATAAGGCAGTCGTGGCGTTGTGTCCAAATAAAAGGGCCTATACTTTAAAAAAAAAACTATTGCCAATCCTTACTCCAAATACGAAAAGAAGCGTGGGATATTTTTCTCAATAAAGAAAGAAGTGTTCACAAATAATAAGTTAGAATGTGATTGCCAGCAATCTCCCTTGCACACTTTTTTATCACGGGAGTAGGTGGATCTCCTGAGCACAGCACACAGGCAAGCTTTCCCAGCACGAGCTGACAGTTCATTTCCAACTATCAGGTTCTTTGATGGTTAAGTCTCTTTTCAATGAAAATCTCTTGCCTTCGAAGGCCTGATGTATTCAACAACCAAACAAAAAGTTCCTTCCCACATATACATTGGTTGATGGCTTCACCCCTAGTTCCCCTTCTTCCAGGCGCAGACCCCTCACAAACCGTATTCAACTAAACAAATATATAGTTATTTCCTCAATGGACTTTGGGTGGGGGCTTTTCACCCATGGATCTCCCTCGGCCGGGCTCAGACCCGACTTACAAGTAGGGTCAATTCACTTCCCCATGTCTTCCAATACTTCTTGTATGCATAAATCTTAATGTCTTTTTAAACAGTTCTTCGGACTTCGCCCCTATTGTCGGCTTCCCTCTGCTGGGTTCCCTCTCGCCAACTTTTACAGACAGTTCAATGTGGACACCCCTCGGTCGGGTTCACTTTGATCAACACTCTATTATGGTTGTCGGCTTCCCTCTGCCATGTTCACTCTCGCTAACTTCTACAGACAGTTCATTGTATTTCAGCATTTTAGACTTCACCCCTTTTTGTTAGCCTCCCTTCGCTGGGTTCAATCTTGATAACCTTTACGAAACACAGTACGCTAGTTTCACCAAGCAGGACTAGTGTCCCTTTCCTTCACCATCATCTGTCTGTCGGTCGAAGACTTTCGACGGTGCAGGGGATTTAACAAGACCCCAGTATGACCATTTTCACATCGCTTTGCCCCTTCCCAAGGCCTTCTGGTTACAGTAGTCTCTACCATCGGATAATCGCCCAGAGTTTCCTTCGAAAGCACCCATGTGGTGCCGAAAGCCTCTGTTGCTGGGTTTCCCCTTCTCTCATCAATAGTATCTTTAATCCTTTCAAAGTTCAAATTACAGATTGGTTTCTTATCGACTCTCCCCTCGACTCACTGGCTGTGATGGACCGCCTGGCTTTCTTTCTCTTTGCAGTCAAGGTTGGTACCTGTGAAACAAGCGTCTCTCCCCAGCTTGATAATCAGCAGAGGAGGGTCTTGTATACCATTGACATCTGCTGCAATACATGCCGCCAATTGTTTTTCATCTACGGAGGTTTCACTGGCCTTGGTCGGAAAGAGCAAGGGCACTGCTCTCCTTGTCACTCCCTTGGTATGCTCCGTCTTTCGCCTCCTTTTGAACTGCCAGGCAGAGTTCTGAGCACACTCACATTGTGCAGTCTGCCTTGCACGTATTGTGCTCTCTTGCTCCACCTTTTACCCCTGTAGGGAAAGGAAAGGGGCGTCAGGTGTGTGTGATTTTGGTCAATCGCCTGATTTTGCCTGATCCCTAGGTTGGGACATGTCAGGTGAACAGCTCAGGAATTAGTCTGTTGTCTTTCGTGTTGTGTAAAGGTTTTGGTGTCGGAAAGGAGGGAGTTAGAGTGTTCGAGTATCCTACGGGGTATAGAGTGGAGGAGGTGTTGTATGGGATTATAGTTCTCATGCTAGGGGTTTTGGTAAGTTCGGAAGGGAGACATCACAAATAACATTGATCACATCTCTGATGAAATCACATATGAAATTAATTTTGATGAAAAGTCCCTGCAAGGGGTTGTGTTATTAATGTTGGTAACAAGATGTCGGGGGTGATCGGGAGTCCTATCGTGAACTACGTGATCTATTAAATAATGTACTCATCTAAACAAAATATTATATTGGAGTGTTGTTAATACAGGAAACTAATCATAAATACACATAGGCAATGGCTGCAGCATGCACCACAGAAGTACAATGCTACCTTATCAGAGTTGTGAGTAATGTTAAACATGTAATAACTAGCTAACAATTCAAGACTTACTCCGCACTTGTGCTAGTACAAACAATAGATATGAAGACCCACAATGCATACAAATCAGAGGCACATACAGGGAAACTAAAGTAAGGAAGAAAGAAACAGCATCATCAGAAAATGTTAATGACATTAACGTGTATCTTCATGTATACAAATAAATTGTGTGTTTGAGGCATTCTTATTGTCCCATTTATGTGCGCCTTGAGCTGAGGCCAAACCCTAAGGAAGGTACTTTAAGAACATATAAAAAGGTAAATGTGTAGATATATAGCACCTTTTAAACTTTGGAAATTCTCATTGTCAGTAAAAACAGAAAACGAACCTAATAATGTCAGTAAACAAAAACAAGTGGCCCAGATATGTGATGTCATCAGTGATGTCATTAATGACATTTGTGATGTCATGAGTGGTGTTGGCGCGAGTAATGGTTGCTTAGCTTACCATAACTGTCGAATTTCTGAGGTTTTTTTGTTTCTACTTGTAACCATAATGTCCCTTTAACAAAGTTTTCTCATAGAATATATATATTTAAGTAGAAAAGTACATTGAGCCAAGTCACACATTCCACAGTGCCACCTAGCAGACATCGCTGGAATGCCTGTCTTGGGTTGATTACCTCTGTATAAAGTAGCACTGCCCTCTTAGACGAAGACAATTTCCTGGAGAAAAAGGTTTGCATTTGAGCTAATTTGCATACCCACAACTGTTGTGGCTCAGAACTGGAGATGAACTTCCAGCGATGGTTACCAGGTGGCATTGTGGAATGTGTGACTTGGCTCACATAGACTTTCCTACTTTCACATTTCACGTGAAAGTTTTTTTTTCAAACCCCTTTAAACCCCCCATAACTTTCTTGGTGTTGTGTATATATGCTATGAGCCCCTGTTGAAAGACGTGTCATGATGATTCCCATTGTAAGATTTGAAAAATGAAACTACTTCACACATTCTGATATCTTTTCTGATCTATGCCAGTACACCAATGTACACCGTACACTGTACCACTATACATTGCACTGGAGTTATAAAAAAAAACAGATTAATCTATTAGTAGCTTGAGGTTTGTATTTTGTATTTCCTTTCTTGCAAAGGGGGTTGGCCGTACCATAGTTTACATTTTATTTCCGGCCAGCATTGAGAAGACGCAAGAGGCGGATTACCAGCTTGAACCCATTTGAAAACTCATTATTTGATCATTTATTCAGATCAGGCCTTGGAAGTTACAAACTCAAATAGTACAAAAGAAAGTTATTTATACAGATTAAGCCGAAAGCCGTTTATGGGTGCATTCATAAATCATAATCTCTGTTATGTAATTACCTCCAAAATATTTGCCCTGGATAATGAATTCATGTAATATTCGAAGAAGAGTTTACAAAACAAAACCTTTGCATTAGAGACTTGTTCCGTAAATGTAGCAACTATGATGGTATCTTTGCCAATCCTTGCGGGGGTTTTCGCACCACCAAACAGACCCTCCACGTCTACCCCGTACAAACTATTTAGGCATGTAAATGGAAACATATAGTAGAGAGACCCTATTATCAGAGCCACAGTCTAAATAGCAGTTTTAATTGTCATCCACATGTGCTTTATGTCAGCTGAATGCCAGATGTAATGCAGTCACACACATGTTTTATTTTTTATTTTTTTAACAATGGGTTCACATACAGGAATGGCGTGTCAGCTTCTTAACAAAATGCACCTTGACTACAAAGCTTTCGAATGAGTGCAGAGATGGTGGACATGCAGTAGGCTATAGTGACTCAAATTGCTTCCATCCCAATGCCACTGGATCGACCAAGAGGATGCTTGTCGTTGTAAAAGGTCTGGAAAGAGTTCCCAGATTTCATGGAACACGTGCTCTATGTCCGTCGGTTTCATTGTGATACTTTCTATGGAAGCCAGTTTCCCCAACTATTACAGCCAATCTTTTACTTTCAGGTATCGTGCCTCCTTGAAAGTGCTTTCTTTCGCCACATCTTTCCGGCATGAGGGATATTTATTTATTAATTTGCTTATTTATTTTTAGAAATCACAGGGAAAGCAATGCATTTTTGGCACAAAACGCGTGCAGAATGTACCATCGATGCCGGAGCAGAGGGACATGGTTCCTTTACAATGGGTGAGAGAATGTGTCTTGAAGACCAGATGTTGCAGGACAGGACAGAATGACATAGGAGAGGGATGGCGAAGGAAGTGCTGAATTAAGGTTTGAGGGGGGCTGGAAAAGTGATGCAGGGTTGACCGTGAAGGGTAGGGAAAGAGGAAAACAGGGTGATGCAGTAGCATAGAGTGATCGGAAAGGAGGGTCTTCAGAAAGGAGGAGAGTTTTGAGGTGGCTACATTTTCAGGGCAGGACTTTTAATGTTACCAGCAAGGAGTCCTGGTCAGAGACATATTCTGGATGAGGCTCATTCGGTCCAATACATCGGCCCAAAGTTGAATCAACTTTTTGCATTTGTTTCTCATATGGATATATGTTAATTTGCATTTGTTGCCTCGCCAGCATTTTTCTGTGGTTGTCAGCTTCAGCGTGTACATTCTAACTGGTGCCCAGTGCATTCTGTGAAGTAGCTTTGACGTCGGAAAACGGTGTTGCACGGTATTACTAACCTAAGCGCATGCATAAGAGGAATAACATCAAATGCTAATTATGGCCCAGCTGCCATCAAGATAATGACACGGAAATGTTCACATGTTTGCTTCCTTACCCCATCTGCAAGCATAGTATGAAGGCATATATAAAATTCCTCACTTGCATAATTCTGTGTTTTTCTTGCGTTACATATAAATAGATCTTATAGCGTGACAACCGTCTCACTCTTCCTCATCTCAGTACCCCACTACCATCCACTCTTCCTTGTCACAGTTCCTCACTACCCCCACCTCACTCTTCCTCATCACAGAACCCAACTACTGCACCTCACTCTTCCTCTTGACAGTCCCCTACTACTGTACTTCACTCTTCCTCATCACAGTTCCCACTAACCCACCTCACTCTTCCTCGCAAAGTACACCATCACTAATTCCTTCTGATCTAGTGGACACAAAAAAAGATGAATTACTCGATAAACCCATTGTTGCGTAGCTGAACAACAGCTATTGATAACTAATGATCTGATATCAGTTATGTTATTAGAAAAAAGATAGAATTACTGGTCGTGGGAGGTACAGCATTACAGAAGCCTTGAAATCCAGTGAAGTGCAACAATCTGATGAACAAAACCCTTGAAATTCAGTGACAAAAACTTTAGTTGAAGTGACAGTAAAGGGCTGCTTTAAAGTAACAAAACCCCTAAAATGTGGCAGGTTTTGGAAGCTACGCCACATTAACTATGAGACCCCCCTTGTGCAACCCCTAAGCACACTGATGACATCACAAATGGCATCCCATATGACATCACTTAAGGTATCATCAATGATATTACTTGTACAGCAGATCACGCATGCAAGTACGAGAGAGGCACCATTTAAAAAGTGGGGTTCTGCATATAAGGGTGGATTCAAGTGCAAAGTGTGATTTGAGTTTGATTTTAAAAATACTGCCCATTTACAACCATCGTATTCTCACACACCAGAGTTACTCTGTATTGAATGAGCATTTACCATGACAAGATACTCGAGTACCTTTATCTCTGTTCTTAAAACACTCCTATATGCAAAGAAGACAATAGAGTAGTACAATTATGACTTTGCAACAAACCACTGAATATTATAACATTTATGAGAGGGAACAGTTTCATTAAATGATTGTATTTTCATATAGCAGACTACTTACTTTCATTATAAAAAATAAAAAGATAGGGCTCGACCATTTCAAATGGAAAAGGTTAGGGCAGGTAGCCTGCAAGTGTCAACAACGTTAAAACAACACTTTCATGTTTTGAGGACACATGGTTATCAGGAGTAGGGTAGATAATGTATAGGACAGACAAAAATTGTAATTGCTTTAGTGCCAGGGTTTTAAGACGGCATTCTGCTACATGTTTTGCACTTTGACTCCCATGATCCCTCACCATAGTTCCATAGTTAACCCAAACATTTAATTGCTGATAACGTTTGACTTGCACGATGGATTTGGCTGATATTTTGCGAACAAAAATGGTGTCATGTTCCTCCACAGGCTGGACATTTTGGGAGAGATTAATTAAAAAAATGTAAAAATTATTACGAAATGTAAAAAGGACAGTTTTTCAGCCTGTTCCCATTCAAGTCCACATTTCTGTGCAGCGCACAGCGGGCCAGTTACGAAATAA
The DNA here is from genome assembly GCF_040938575.1 of Ambystoma mexicanum. Classification (NCBI taxonomy): domain Eukaryota; kingdom Metazoa; phylum Chordata; class Amphibia; order Caudata; family Ambystomatidae; genus Ambystoma; species Ambystoma mexicanum. Next base: position 64,465,920 of record NC_090928.1, read on the forward strand.
CTTGAATACAAAATCACTTGCGCACAGAGTTGTCTCGAACTCCAGGAGGGAGCTGGGGCTCTTGCATCCAGTAGTTAATAAAATATTTGATGGAGAAGGAGGTGCCCCTTCTTCCAAAATATAGCTATATATGAATCTCACAAAGCATCAACAGAGGCTTTTCAGAAATGAAAAAGCCACCATTTTGTTGTGCTCAATGCGAGCACATACCGTGGTAATTACCAGGCTAATCCAAAAAAACGGAAAGTAGAAAAAAAGCTATTTGGAAGAGGGTAAAGGATGAAATGGCATCAGGCTAGAGGTGAGCTGGTGAAAGAGGCGACCACGTGAAGTTGGGGAGTTGGAGGTGGCTTGGGGAGCCAGTTGTAGTCCGAAATGTTTTGCATCATCAGGGTAATACTGCAGCAATCCAAATTATCTTGATAATTACTGCAATAATGGTGGCACAGTTTTTCTAAAATAAACAAACAACATTTATCTGTGGTATTTGTTATCAGATTACCGTAATAACTATCAGGTAATGGAAACAGGTTAAAAAACAAGTGGGGGGGCATCTATTGTGATCACATCTTCTAGCCAGGGTGTCTTTGTGCCAGTGGCCCTTGCTAGTGGACCCCAAAGAAAACTGTTGGTGCAACATGTACAGTGGCCACAGGCAAAGGCTGTGTTCACTGGTCATGGCCAAATGCTGTGGTTGCTGGGCCCCAAGGGAACCTATAGGTGAATCATGAGCACTGGCCATGGCTAGTGGGACCCAAGGAAACCTATAGGTGGATGACTGTGGCCACTGACCATGCCCGAAGGCCATGGCTAGGTGGCCCTAAAGAAATCCTATTGGTGCAACATCTGCTAGTGGCTTTGAATAAACTATGGTATAACAAAACCTTTGAAATTCAATTAAAAAACCTTAGTTACGGTGCAGTTAAGATGTGCAGATTTGACGCGACAAAACACTTGAAATTCAGCGGATGTGAAATGGCATGACCAGCTTAAACCAGCACGTTCCCGTTGCAAAGCACATGAGCACATACATATTATAGGAGAAGGGATTCACAATGACATACACAATAGCATTATGGGGAACATGGCATTATGGGGGACATCAACGGGATTGTGCTGCGAAACGGTCCAGTAGTTTTTGTTTTAATTTGTTGTAGAGCTGGGTGTCCCTGTAGCCAATAAGTTAGTTATATCGCGCAAGATGCATTGCTGCTGCCAAGGTTTTTCATTTCTGAAAAATCTGCCATTACGCGATTCGAGAATCAAGTTTTCAAATTGATGTTGGAAAGTGTCCTAAAATGATATAAGAGGTGGGATTAGGACAAATTTGAGGACAGGGGTGTGTCGGCAGAGTAAGAAAAGAAGATTTGGTTCTTGGGGATAGTGTAGTTTTATTTATTTTTTTCAAGTGTTTGTCCGAGATCAAGAATCGACGTGAACAGCAAAAAAAAAGAATAAATATTTGAAAACATAACATATTGATTTCTGCCAATCACTTCAATTACTAGTTGATTGAAGATGAACAATGTAAGTTTATTTTGGATGCAATTTAAAAAAAATATATATAAAACATGTTTTCTAAATTTACTTAAAATGTGTAGGAGGCTTGTATTGGGGTAATTCACTTTTTTTGGGGGGTTATTTTTATGTTTGATATCTTTTATCAAGGTTAATTTTGTGAAAATAAAGTGCGCCACTGAGACATGTTCATGTCCAAGCTGTGTTTACATTGTGGTTTGTTTTTATTGGATAAGGATTTCACGTGATCTGAACGTATGGCTCTCTATTCAGTGTACTCTTCTGCATGGTTCTTGAAGTTTGGGTTTTTACAGAGCTTGTAAAAGTAGATTTTGGGATGGTTTATTGCTTGATTTGGTAGAAGGGAGGCTGCAAGAGGTATAAAGAAGGTAGATGAATGTTGTCAGGTTTGGGAAAGAAGCAGTGTGTACGGAAATAAATACACACAAGTTTTCATGATTTCTCGTCATTGAAATTGCGATGTAATAAAGTATTAGAGAACTGTGTTTTTCGATTCAGATTGTAAATTGTATATTAGAAGTTGGTGGTGTTATGCTAACTTTCTTATCTGTACATTAAAATATGTTTTTGGCTCCTAAAAGATTATTTGTCGTTCCAGTGTGTGCTTTAAAATGCTGCTCTGACAGTTACCAAGAGCAGCTTTCAGGTGGCAGTTTGTCCTACAATGTATAAGTGATCTGATTACCCCACAATGTTCTTTTTTAATACGAGAGTTCAGTTTTTCCACCCATAGGAATAGAAATATCTGGAACCAGTGAGGAAAAGATGAGCACATGTTGTCCATGAGGCAATTTGTTCTTCAATGGCATCTAAAGTGCAGGTCAAGAAAGAAAAAAAACATATACCCAGTGACGATTTTCTTCACAATCCTCACCCTCTTCTGTACTTCCTGCTGTACTGGTAGGAGCTCGCTGGTGGAGAGGCATGCAAATCAGGTAGTGATGGTGAGACAGAGGAGAAGGCATAGGGCAGCCTTTTGCATGGCCCGAAAAGGAAGGTTTCAGCCGGCTAGTCAGCAATAATTAGGATCAGATGTTGGGACGGGAAATGAGACTGGATCGTGGAGATTAATGTAAGACAAGAATGGTGAGAGAGGAAACACCAGGAGAAAGCCTAGACAAGGCATATTACCAGAGACATCTCTGCAGCTCTCCTTGCCAGCAACTCCCACTGACGTTGACTGTTTGCAAGACGTCCTTCCTGACTGATCCTTGAGGTATGAGGTATGAAACTCACAAAAGCCTACAACTAGATCAAGCTCAGAAGAGAGGTGTGGGTCTCTAAAGTCCACCAAACGGTAAGGGGTGATAAAACCTTTTCCTTGGAACTGTGAAGATTGGAACTTAATTTAAGGGGCCAGGAAATCCCACGAGACCAAAGAACACTGGGGAGAACATTTGGGGTTTGCCAAGAGGGGAGAAACCTGATGAACCCTAGGAAAAGGAGCCTCCTGAAAATATTGTTTTGTTTGGGAAAACAAGTGTTCATTTCACTTGACACTTCTTATGCACAATCCTCTAATAATAGGGTTTTGAATTTGTTCTTGGCATGCTCTTTGGTCCCAAAATGTTTATTCCGGAAGGCCCTCTCCGCATGAACACTGAAAGATCTAGGGGGGAGCAGGGTGCAAACGCAGAGCAGGGCCTGGAGAGACAGCAGAGTGAACATGAACTGGAATGCTCTACTCTGTGAGGTGGAGGGAATGAGTGCAAGAACATTAGAAGAGAGGAAGGGCTATAATGATGTGACATCTATATCAAACTTTTATGTTTGACTCATTACATGCTTTGATTTATTTTGTTCAGATGCAGTAAATATGAAAAACCTTGTTAGAATAAGAGACCCATCCTTGAGGTGCGGATATCAGATACATAGAGAAAGAAATAAATAAAATGGAATTTAATTTCCAGGACCCAAGGATGGGTAGACATGTGTGTACACTTAGACATTGCTCCTATGAAAAGTACTGCAGAAAAGGGAACTCGTTCACCAGGCAGCTAACTGAGAGGAATCAGACTAGTATCTGGCGGATGTGAGGCAGCTGCCCCTCACCTGCACTTCTCCGAGGATGGCCAAGGAGGCAGAATCACTGTCTGGGGTTGCCGTTGTTACCCTCACTCACAGATTCATCTGCCATTTCAGGCTGAACTGCTCTTGAGGGTGGGACCAGACTGATATGCAGATACATGTTCTCCTCTGCTATGCACAGAGAGTGAGCATGTGATCCAGGTCCTGTTGAGCCGGTTGCATCCCATAGAAGAAGCTATGTTGGCGTTTGTTCGTTCTCAAGAGAGGATTCTGCACATTGTTGGGGGTCCGACCGTCCTGTTACTGAATGATTCCTTCCTGGGGTATACATTTGGGCCGGCGACCATCTCTTTCTGCATCCCACGGCAATCTTCCTTCATGCTGGCTCCATGGCATTTGCTTTTTTTGTAACTTTGTGAGCATGGGGTAGATCCCAGCGCTCCCCCTCTTTTTTGACTGGTAAGAGTGCCTGCAAATTGTTAATCGCACTGGGATAGTAGGATGACCCTCTACTGTTGGCTTATCTGGGCAGTTGGGCTGCCCACAACACATTATCGGGATGTAGCTCTTTGCAGAACATTGGCTTCAGGTATTATATATATAAAGGTAATTTGTCACTGCGCCTGTGGTTAGCAAAAACAAGATTGTATTTGCAATTATCTTACCGGGCAATTCAGGTTGGATTTTAATATGTGCTGTAAAATGCAACATTGTGTATTCTTTTTTCATGGATGATCGCCTGCTGTGCCAAGTTAATAAATAGAAACTGCACTGAATATAAATGTGTTGATCCTTGATTAAATTATTTGCATAAATTATTTGCTCTTCTCATTAAGATTATTAAACAAGATGACATAAAAAAGATGAGTATAATTTTCACGTAATTGAACATTCGTAAGTTAAACGCTGTCTTGTAGCTCACGGGTCAAAGTGGTGTTTTGCGTGGTATAAATTACATGGAGAAAGCGTCCACGTGAAACTCATAGAGCAAGTTTGCACCAGCATGCAAAGTTTCTTCAATTAACTGCGAGCATCGGAAATTAGCAACTAAATAGTGTGAATATTTACCAAAATGTCCCTGAAAGTCAACAATATTCCTTATGGGGACTGACCAAAACTATGTGTCATGTCATTTTAAATTGGACTATGTGGCATACCCTAGATCAGGGGTGTGCAACCTGCAGCTCTCTAGATGCTTTCGAGTATGAATCCCATCCGTCGTCACCATTGCCTATACTGGCTAAGGCTGCTGGGAGTTGTGGTCCAGAATGCCTGGCGAGCCACAGGTTGCAGAACCCCTACTCTAACTGAAGCATGCTATAAGGTTTGGCGCGCCACGTAGCCACATCTGTTATAAAAATATTACTTACAAGTATAGGTGTAGTACATATTGCATGCATAAATCAGCAGTAGATGTACAGCATTAAACACAGACATTCCACACCTCCAGGGGTGGGTAACCTGTGGCACTCGAAATGTTTTGCCCAATGACTTCCATGATTCCTTAACATTGACTGTACCGGCTGGAGCTGATGGGAGACGTAGGCCAAAACATCTGGAGAGCCACAGATTGCCTACACCAAACCATGCACGATAAATGGTAAACAATAAGTGAGGGCTGGTGCAAGGGTTACTACCATCCCTGTCAAAGCACCATTTTGTCCCCCTCCATACAATGTAGCCATATATTTTATATCTTTAAGGCCAAAACATCCTTCAACTGTTATTTTGAAGCACAGGCATTGTGACAAGATTGCCAGAGATAAACATGACTGAAATAAAAAATGATTTTAGATCGATACAGAACTGCAAACATAAAAATGCTGGACCGGAGTTGCCCCTCATAATCAGTCTTTCAACCACCACTTGGCAACTGCAGTAATTAATACAACACCTAGGACCTTACCTGCAAGTCTGGAAGCCATCTGGAGCTCTATGATTCTCAAAAGTAGCACAGGGCAACCCTCGGTTTTGGCCTCATAGGACTGGTTAGGGCCTAGGCCCAGTACCCCTGCTCAAGCCAGGACTTCTCAGAGCTTACCCTTTACCTTACCCCTGCTTCCACGCATAGGGTTCCATCCACCCATTGACTATGCATCTACCACAGTGCTTTTGTTACCTCAATAGACCAAAGAACAGTCGTATTTGGGGCGTATTAACTGTCGTTTGGCTATCCACAGCCCATTGTAGTCCAACTCTGGCTTCTTATCACCCTTTGCCTTCTTTCTGCTTACCAAACTACCCTCACTCTCCTCTCTCTTGGGCTGCACCCCTTTCATCGTTGTCTTCACTTGCCTATTTCTAGTACCCTTCATCACACACCTCCATCATGCTCCATTACTCCTACTACTCACTCTTCTACATCCCTTCTCTCATAACCTTCAGCATCACCTTGGTCTATCTTTGGCATCACTCTCAGGCCTCACCATCTCCTTCCTTCCCGCTTACACTGGAACCCCTGAAATAAAATAAGACAATCCTGGTCTCCCAGGATCTCCAACCTCATCTATCACCCTCACCTACTGTGTAAAACCTGTTCTTCTCCCCTACCACCTATCACTCTTTCACCTGGCCTCTAGAATGCACAATCCCTCTGCAACAAGTCTTCCTACATCAGTAACTACTTCCACTCTTATCACCATCAACTTTCAATTCTTGCTATCACAGAAACCTCGATCTCCCGTCATGACTCTGTTACATCAGCAGCTCTCCACACTGACTCTACTACTGTCTCTCACTCTCCCTGACCTGTTGCTAATGCTGGTGGTCCTACTTAATGAGGTCCTCAATACAACCCCCTCTACCCCATCTGACATTATCCCTTGTGAATTTGCAACAACTTAACCCCTACCTACTACTTCTCCCACTGTTCTGACTATCTACTGACCCCCTGATTCTCTCAACTACTTCTTCCATGATCTGAACCTTCTCCTCAAGCCACTTACTACCGACATCCCTGTTGTCATACTGAGGGACTTTAACCTTCCCACCTGATAACTCCCTTTAATCCCACCATGACCCGCCTGCCCACTCTGGTGGAACGTTCCTGACCTTGTCTTTCTCTCTAATTCACTCTCCTCCTGTGACCATTGTTCACTTTAACATCTCACTTCCTCCACATTGTATTCCGTCTCTCCCCTCTTTAATGACTAAGAGGAAATTCAGGCAGGGCTCTCTTTCCCTTTACCTTGATGATGTGAGGACCTCTCTCCTTTTTCTCTCTCTTCTATTCATGCCTCTTCCGTTGACTGTGTTTTTCTACCCTTGACAATGCACTTATGACTCCATTTGGCCAACACTATCCTACTCACACAACAACACAGTGACAGCCCCTTCCAAAGCCCTGGGTCACTTTTGAAATTCAGACACTCAAAACAAACATACGCTACATCATATAATGCTGGCACAATTTACGGACTCCTTTTCTACTCCTTGCTTACAAAGATTCCCTTGTTACCCTCCCCTATGCACTGCACTCCTTCCACTCCACAAACCCAAAATCTTCCCTTCGCAATCACCCCCACAAATTTTCATAACTTTGGTCACACCTCCCAAACCAATATCCACCGACTCCTCCCTTTCTGCTCATGACTTTGCTTGCTAATTTGCCTCTAAAAACTCTGTAATTCATGGCACTTTCACAGCCCCTCTCTCTGTCCCTCAGCAAAACTCCTTCTGTCCAACACCACTCCTCCACCTCTTCTAATCTTGACTATTTCTTCCCTACCTCTCCTCTTGAATTAGCACCCAGACTTTGCAGCGCCAACTCATCTTGCACTCCTATCCATTTGCTCCCAAAATGGTGAAAAATGTATTGTCAATCACTTGCCCTTATCTCTCTGTACTTGTTTGAAAGTCTTGCTGTACACTCGGCGCTTGTGTCTGCTGCATTGTTTGATTCTGAGCAAACCCATCTCCATTCTGCTACGAATATGCAGGCGGGTTTGTAGTCCCCCCTCTTAAGAATTGCCCATTCTGTACGATGCTTTGACTTCTAGATGTGCGGGTGAAGTGCCCTGTCATACAACATGTCCAAAATATAGGAGGAGGTCTTCTGATCTGCCCTTCCTGCATGCTTTGATTATCATTCTGCGTGTTTTGGAACCCACCTTGATTGTTCTGGAAGTTTCTTCCTCGAAAACCATCCCTTCACCGTGGTGTAAACCCATTATTACCTTGGTCGAGCTGCCTTTGGTTATTCACCTGCGGCATACTTGCTGTTTGCTGTGCACCCGATCCGTCTCCACAAGTCAACATGGCCCCTTCCATGGCGTTCTTGGATAGTTTTTTCTGCACTAACTTTGCCGCTTTGCCTTTCCTAACATCGACTTTCTTTCAATTCTTTTCTTGCAAAGGCCTGCAATAATGCGCGAAGGTCAGCTGTATTTCTGACCATGGCTTTGCTTCCATACCTACTAACTTCTTGAGCTGCTTCTGTACTGGGTCTAGCAGCTTCTGGCATAATATATGATAAAATACAGGTATAGATTTCCCCCAAGACTCCTGTGTCTCCAAGGCCCACTGTTCTTCAAAATTTTGAATATAAACAAGCGGATCGTCTCCTTCCTGCATCTTAAAGCTCCCATATCTGACGTGTACAGATAGAGTACTCTAAGCGCTTTCCAGATCACTGCCCTACACTTATTGAATGGTGCTCCATCATGAGCAGTGTTCACCGTGGTGACACCAGAATACCCTGCTCTTATCCAACCATCATCAGCCCTCTCCCCAAGGATGGTAATCAGGAGACCTTTAATGTCCCCTACAGCTAATGTGTTACCTCCTGTCATTTTCTCTAACTCATGTATCCACGTCCTAACGACAGAAGTTAAACTCGGGACTTGGCACCTTAAATGATCTTTATCCATCTGTGGCTAAGGTATGTACTGTGGCCTCATTCCTCCCTTTTCTAACAAAGGAAACCGTGAAATGCCAAACTCACGTTCCTCACCAATCGTCTGTCTATCCATAACAGGGACAATGGTACCCCTCTGCCTTCTAGCTGGCAGTGACCTTAGCCTGCTCCCATAATGTGGTGAGTCCCCCCTCTGGCCATGGGATTGCCCTTTAGGTGGATATAGCTGCGTCAATGACCCTGATGCCCGAGACTTGTGTAGGTCTAGATCTGACCACCTTACTTCCTTCTCCATCGAAAAACACTCTTCAGGGCCACATGCGTCACCTTGCTCTCCCCCACAGAAGGTTGCTCTGCCTTCAACTGACATATCCTGCCCCCAACTTGTGTAACTTCTCTCCTCTTCGTCTCTGTCCAGAGTCAGTGTGTCTAAAGACAGGTCCTTTGCCTCGAAACTATATGAGGCTCCCTCTATCATACAGCTGCGTACTCTCGAGTTGATCATGTTTACCCTTCCCCTGCAACACTTTCTTAGTCTTCATATCATGATAGCATCCCCAATGCTTCTTGAGTCAAACTCATCTTCTAGATTTGCTCTAGATGGACCTGCTATTGGCTCATGTGCTGGGAAGAACTCTTCTATGTCTTCCCATGATACTACTGGATCAGGATCCATTACTTCCTTTTACATACGATCAATGTTGCATGCTCTGTGCCTTCTCTTTCGTTCTAACTCATTATCAAATTCTCTACACTCTCTTGCTTCCTCTCTCACCCTTTCTTCCTCCTTTTTCTTCATGTCTCTTCTCTCATTTGCCCTTCGTATCTCTTCGCCTCAACGTCTTTGCATTCTTTTATCCCTTAATTTCTGGTCCTCCTCCTCCATTTTCTTCCTTTTGAATCTTTCCTGCTCTTCGATTGCCCTCTATCTGTTGTCATTTTTTCTCTGTTCCTCTGCCCTTTCCTGTTTTCTAAATTGCTCCTCCTGATACAATTGTTCCTATCTTTCTCTATCCTTTCTTTCGCCCCATCTTCTTTAATTTTTCCTATCTTTCTTTATCCTTCTTATCTTGCTCGTCTCGATCTTCCCATTGCCTTACGTCCTCGATGCTCTTACCATCAAGTTTCATCAAAATCTGACCACCCTTTCATTCGTACTGTATAAGCGCTAACTCATCAGTCTTATCTTTTTCTCCTTTCCATCTCACTATTTATCGTCCTATATCCACGGATGTACTTGGCCGATCACTTCTCTTCTTATCCCGTCTCTCTTTGTCCCTCTGGACCTTAGAGATTACATCTCTCTAAGTATTTTTCTCTGGGCCCTCGTCGCTGCTTTGCATAGGCGACTCATATGCTGGGTTACTTTATCCCGTTGCTGCCTTAAGCTCCCTCAACGGGTACAGCCCGTCATCTTTCTTATTATCACCGTCTGTTGCGGCGGGTGGAGCAGAAGGCTCCTCACCCCCCTGTTTGTATACATTAAGTATCCAGTCTACAGGAGGCGGGTCTTCTTTCTCCTCCTAATACATCTTCCAGAGCTCTAAGCTCGCTAATCGCTTGTCTAACTTTTTTCCTGTATGTGCAGCATGCAAATATGTCATCATATGCTGCAGAACTGCCTTCGATAATGATCCTCCTTGTGGCCATGGCATGAACATTTTGTCTGCAGTGCCCTTCAACCACTCCGCACTGTACTGTCTATGCATAGGCGCGTGCTTGGGTAGCTGTTTGCAAAGATGTATAAGTGGAATAACATCCTCCATTTTGACACATCACTCTTTGACTGTCAATAATCACCTTTACACTTTGCAGATTTTAAAAGTATGTTTCAGAAAAATAAAACAATATGAGCGTGCACCAATCATCGCAGGCTCCAAACCTTCTATATTACATTTTCTATTTCTTTTGATCTATGTTTTCACTAAAACACTATTAGTTCAATACCAACAAATAAATGCTTAATGTCACAATTCTCATGTATTCTTTTTTGCGTCTATCAATTCTTCTTCACCATATATAGTTCACATAAAACAAACAGACAAACAAACATATATCTCTCCGTCTTCTCTCTAAGACTGTACTGCCCTCTAATAAATACTCCTACGGAGTTTGAACTGTCCTCTTTAAACTCGTCTTTAACCAAGTTTGTCTTCTACGTCATCTGCTATGGGACTTTAGGTACTGTTCCTTCTGTTACGTTCTTTAAAACGCAGGTATCTCGGGCGTACTCCTTATCGTGGCCTCTCCTCACGATACCTCTTAATTGCTTGGCCTCTCCTCAAGTCAATTACTTAATTTCCAATGCTCATAATTTCTTAAATTACTTTACCCCAGCCTCCTTCTGTTACTCGTTTTTCTCTTGATCACTTTCTTCACCCACCGCCCATTCACACCTTTTCCACCTCACTCAGTTTTTACTCACCATTCGGTTGGCAACTTCCGACTCTCTGGATTGTACGCCTCCTCAGTAGCCTTTTCAACTTTCTGTCCATTCAGCTTCCTGTAGACGCTGGGAGGGGATTCCGTGGAAACCGGGGGACCCGGCTCACCCTGCTTGCAAGCCTCGACACTTAAACTAATACCGCTATCTACAGGGAGCTCCACGTCCTTTCAGACAAATGGTAGAGGTTGTGCAATATTTCCGGGCCCCCAAAGCCTACTTATCTCGATGGATATCTAACCATCCTCTCTCCGCTACCACGTGAACTGGTGCTCTCAGCCGTTTAAGATGAGGAAGCAATACCCTTGAGATGGATGAGGGTGCAGAAATTATTCAAACATCAATAATCGAAACGACTATGGTAGTTGGAAAAGGATAACTGTTTTAATATCAATTATCTAAAACAGGGAGTACAAGGGACATCAACAGACGTTGCAGCGTAAGAACTCTCAATGCATCTAGAAAAAAAGCTTTCTTTATTAGAAAGAAATCGTCATAGGTGACGTTAACCAATGTATTACTAACGTCATCCTACGTGGCAAACTACAAAAACCTAGTGGTACGTGTGATATGGTCTAAGGAAATATCTAAGTATACAATCCATACTCGTCTAAGCAAGTGAAAGAAAGTGATTCGTTTCTTAACATCACATGGGGCAACTAAGCCCTCCCCATAAACAGGTCACTATGAATGTCACTAAATACAAGACGTCCTATTGGCTATACAAACTATAGGACTCTTGATCATGCAATCCCCTACCATTGGTTGGCACTCTAACCTCTGTCAGTACTTTTCCTCCTATGATAGCAGCATGCAGGATGAGCTTGCAGGTGCTGGTGAGCCAGTCTTAATCATAGCGTCCCACCAATTAGCATGTTCATCCATCATCACCTCAGTGGTCTGCTGTCAATTAGGACTTTGAACTTGTCCTTGGGAGTGTTCTTAGCTCTGAAGAATTCAAGGGACTGAAGGCACGCTCTGCCCTCTCGCTTAGGTGTGACCATCATATTAGTCCAACTTCATCCATCCAAGTGACTGAAGACCACAAAACTGAGTTTCAAGTGTATTCAAATATTATTTTCTAACAGATCTCTGACATCTTCCTTGTTTTTGTCCATGCCTTCTGAGTAGGAGTTTTGTTCTTTCACACGATTTGTATCCAATGTCTGCTCACTCCAGCCTGATGATACCCTGGCTTCTTGGCTGGAATTGTATGACATAATCCATTAGATTCCTGGAAATGAACATATACTCCAGGTGTCCTTTAATTTTGTGATATCTCCAAGTACGTCATCCTGGAATGTCACCTTTTGTCTGTCCATTAACAAGGAGCAAATTCCGATCTCTCAAATTTTGCATCCACTGCAGAGTGTTTGTGTCTAAAAAGTGTTTGTCAATGATGTCACCGTCATCGTCAGCTCTTAGGAGTTTTAAATTGATATCGCCACACAGGATAATTGCACAATCCGGATACTGTTTAGCTATTTCATTAAGTTGTTCTAAAATCATTGACACAAAGGCCTTGAAGTTGCTCGTACATGGACGTCGATATACGTTGAGGATGACTCATTTTGGCCAAGCAAGATTGTTTCAAATATGAAGAATTTGACAGTAAGGGCCCAAGTTGGTACATACCTTTATCACAAACATTCAATTTTTCTTAACCAATGTGAGAAGTATGGATGAAGGTCTACCCAGCGGGCCCTTTTGAGCCAGATTTAAATAATCACCACTTATTGGGGTTTGCCTAAGCCAGCTTTCCTGGAGACAAACAATGTCATAACATTCAAGCTCCAATTGGTCATAATGGAATCTGGCAGTGCTTTGCTAATTGGTGTGCTGAGTCAGACTTAGGAGACAGACAAGAAGACATGTTTTCAGAATGTCCGTTTTATTAAAGGAAATAATGCCTGTCCTGACCCTGCTTTTTATGGTGATGGTTTCTGTTGCGAAGACATCGACAGGCACAGGTAGGTCTTCAGATATGAGTTTATTTAGGTTAAATAAGGAAAAGACCCCCAACATCAACATGGGCTCCCTACAGATACACTGAGCAAGATTAAATGACAAACTTAGAACACTGAGAGTAGCGCAGTCTATTGCACTCTCTATGACCTCATCAGAACCAGAGGCATATAACATTCCATTCCACCCAGCTTTATTATGCTAGGTAGCTTAGGCTGCTATGTGAGCAGCAACATCATAACACATCTCCCTTTCTTTTTTTATAAAGCTCCTCCACAAACAATACGTTTCACACATCACCTCTTTTCACTGTGGCCACTGTATTTTTATTCCAAACCTGGCCACCAGCCACTCGCACTGCACCCTTCAATACAGCCACAACTTTAACTGGGTCGGAGTACAACATGTCTCCCTTCTTTTTTACCACTCCTTTCTTTATCCTCACCCAATCACCACACTCCACACGCAATTCCTTTCTTCCTCTCTTCTTGTTTTCCTGCATGACCCATTCACTCTTCTTCTTTTTGAGAGACCTTCTCACTTCGTCAACCAGCACATCGGACTCCCTGCTTCTGCCTAACCAAGGCGGACATGCCATGGAATAAGGTTTTCGACCTCTCATAAGCTCAAATGGACACAGACCGGTGTTGGCATGGGGTGCCATACGCAATGCCCACATTCTATTCTGAATGGTTGCCAACTTGTCAAAACCACACTCTTCCCCCATTACAATTCTAAAATCCACCCACCTGGAAAATAGATCAGCAACCACAACAACAAATTTTCCCCGACCATATCCCAAATCGACAGGTCCTAGTATGTCCATGGCTATATCACTCCAAATTCCTGAAGGAACTCCAACATCAACCAAGGGTTGCTTCTTAGCTTCAACTCCCTTACCACTTCTAAGACAAAATTGACACTCGCCCAAACGAACTTCAACTTCCTTGTCAAAGCCTGGCCACCAGTAATCAGTTCTCAATACTCCCTTTGTTTTTTCAATACCTATATGACCACTGTGCGCCAGATCAATAATCCTTCCTCGAATCCCGGCGGGAGCCACTGCTCTTTCCCATCTAAACAATATCTCATCAGCAACTGACAGCTCATCTTTTACCTCCCAATATGGTTTTTCTTCCTCTAGTAACGCTGATTTGCTTGGCCAAACTGCGGAGACAACATACGAGATCACCTTTCTCAATACCCTATCCTTCCTTATCTCATCCAACCACTCTTACTTGGAGACAATACCTTCTGTACTCACAAACACCATCTCCATGTTATCATCCTCTATCCTGTCCTGGGAATGAACCGTTACTCTTGACAAATTATCCGCTAATGTGTTTTCTTTCCCAGGAATCACTTCCATTACAAATTTGTGGGTTTGCATGCTGGTAACCCATCCAGCCACTCTGCCTGATATTTTGTCCAGACCTTTTGTTTCAAAAATAACTTTCAAAGGTTTGTGATCTGTATGGATCACAAATTCCACACCCCAGACAAAATTCTTAAACTTCTCTACCGCCCAATAACATGCGAGAGCTTCTTTTTCAAGAACTGAATAACGCACTTCCGCACCTTTCAAACCACGTGATGCATGAGCTATTATTACTTCCGATCCATCATCTTGTTTCTGAGCTAAAACAGCACCTAGGCCGCCCTCACTAGCATCCACCGTAATAATAGTTAACTTCCTGGTATCAAAACATCCCAAAGGTTTTGCCATATCTATTTCCTCCTTGATCCTGGCAAACTCAACATCACACTCACGACTCCACGCAAAATCTGCACCTTTCCTCAATATCTTTCTCATCTCCATGACCTTAGCAGCATAATTCTCTACAAACTTTTGATAAAACTCTGTCATGCCTAAAAATTAACGAAGTTCACTTTTGGTCGTTGGCCTCTCAATTTCTTTTATGGAGTTGATAATGCTTTCCTTGGGCTTCACCCCTTCAGATGATACCTTCTGACCCAAGTAATCTACCTTGGATACCGCAAATTTGCACTTCTCTTCCCTCAAAGTGATGCCTCTCTCTTCAAAAATCTTCAACATAGCATTGAGACTTCTGTCATGCTCCTCCAATGTCTCACCACATATTAACACATCGTCTTGGAAACAAAACACTCCTTTTATACATCCAAGTAACCGATCCATAATCTTTTGGAACACCGACGAAGCTGACGCCAAACCGAACAGCATTCTTCTGAATTGGAACACGCCCTCATGAGTTATGAAAGCTGTGACCTTCCTACATTCTTCCCTCAACTCGACCTGATGATATGCACACGCCATATCCAGCTTTGAGAATATTTTCCCCTTTCCTACCATGGTTAACATCTCACCCATGTTAGGCAAAGGGTGCCTGTCACCATGACACACTTGTTGAGCTTGCGCATGTCAATGCACAACCTCAAATCACCTGAACTTTTCTTTACCACAACAATCGGTGACACCCATTCAACACCTCCCGCTCTCTCAATTACACCCATTTGTGACAACTTCTTTAGCTCATTCCTTACTCCTTCCCTTAAAGAGAGAGGTACTGGCCTAAGTTTAGCAACCACTGGCAAGCTACCCCTTTTTAGTACAATCTGGTGTTGAAACCCCTTCACCTTCCCCAAACGTTCCTCAAACACTCCCTTATGCTTTGCCACATACTTGTTTGACTCCTCGCATAGCAACAACACTTGGAGCACTTATTGGGGATGATTGGGGTCCAAACGAATACCCAGGCTTTTCTGTTCTCTCCACCCCAGCAAAGATTGCCCCTTCCTAGTGACATATACTTTGCCTTTACACCTCCTGCCCTTGAACTCAAATTCACTCCACTCATAACCCAGCAACTCAATTCTGTCCTGATTGTACCTCCCGGGATTGATATCTGGATGAGTCAAACGATCTACCACTCCAAACATGTCCTTCTCAAACACATTTCTGGACACTAAGGTTAACTTTGAGCCTGAATCCGCCATCATAGAAACTTCACGACCATTCACATTCACAGTCGCATACGGTCGCTCACAATTATCTTCATCGCCCTCCATCACAACATTGACTGTATTGACAATGACATTCTGCACTGGAAGTATCACTTCTTCATCCGACGATCTGCTGTCCTCTTCATCATTGACATAAATAACTTTTCTTTGATTGGACTGTCCAAACTGGTAGTTGTTACAACAGTTCGCAAAATGACCTCTCCTTTTGCACTTTGCACATGTCGCTTTACGGCCTGGACATACGATGGATGAAGCAAAATGTGTGCTACTAGCACATCGAAAACATAGTCTGTCCTCTCTTTTCTCAGTTCTCAGCACTGTCTCTTGGTTCTTCTTCTCCTCCCCAATTTTATTCGACTGCTTGCTCTTTCCTCTTCTTCTGCTTTTGCTATCTCCCACATTCAATACTTCACTCTTGCTTTCCTTGGAATCATTTGTCTCACCCTTTGACAATTTCACGACACATGCTAACGAATGTTCTACGCGTTTCGCCAGATCTAAGACTTCATCCAGATTGGGGTCATCTTTCAACCACAATTCCTTGCGTATCTTATTGGATCTACAGTGCGTCATAAACTGATCACGAATATGTTCGTCGAATGTTCCTTGGAACTTGCAAGTCAATGCTAAATGTTGCAGGGCTGTTACAAATTCTTCAGCTGACTCACCCTGGGCTTGCATCCTCATTCGAAAGTTATATCGCTCCAATATTGTGCTGGTTTTGGGATTGAAATGCTTGTCTAGCTTCAACAAAGCAACGTCAAATTCATTCCTAGCATCACCTTCACCACCATCTCCTGTTGGTTGGGGAAGCGTCTCATAAATTCTTTGGCCTTCATACCCCAAAAAATGCAATAACAGTGCCAACTTCCTCTCACTAGAATATGACGTTCCGCCGGCAGCCTTTATATAGTGTGCAAATCCTTTACGCCACTGAGCCCATGGTATTTTTGCAGCTCCTGGTATCGGCATAAATATCGGTGGTCCAGCTATCCCCGGTAGACCTGCCATGCCTGGTCTTCAAACAGGGCGCACTGCTCTAGGAGACACTTCAGACCAGCCTTCAGCTACTCTCGCTCTTCAGCTCCTCTCGCCCTTCTCAGACCAGCCTTCAGCTCCTCTCGCCCTTCCCGCTGTGAAATTGTTTCCTTTTCGCGAGACACTCCAGACCAGCCTTCAGCTACTCTCGCTCTTCAGCTCCTCTCACCCTTCTCAGACCAGCCTTCAGCTCCTCTCGCCCTTCCCGCTGCGAAATTGTTTCCTTTTCGTGCACACTTTCTTACTTGTTCCTTTCCCTTTTTTTTTTTTTTAAGATGCAGATAGTGTGCTTTACACATGAAAGCAGGATGTGCTAACTCTCTTCAGTTCAGGGCGAGCCCATGTATTAGTGTAATGGCTCTAGTGCGCACTAACTAGCAGCTGTGTGGTGCCTTCCGCTGGAACTCAAAATGCGCCTCTGCTAAGTACTGTATGGCATCAAATCACTTGCTTCACCGTGCGCATTAACAAGCAGCTGTGTGGTAGATTGTTCCTTTAGAAATCTACATGCGCCTGTATTACGTGCTATACGGTGGCCTTTCCTCAGAACAGCCGCGCTTCTCCCGCTTCTCCCCTTCCTTCAATTCTTCCGCGTACGGGTTGCGAACACCCTGGAAGATGCCGCGTATTGCTGCAACACCGTCCCAGGTGCCAGCGATAGCTTTCCCCATGCAACGATGCTGGGGAAACGACAGGCGGGACGCGAGGGCATACAGCCTCGTGAACGTTCCAACAGCGGAGCGGGGCTCGATTTCAAGGGGAATCAAGGCCTGCAGTCTCACAGGGCCAGGCGGCACACTTACTTGGTACACGGCTGCCGGACTTAGTGGCTGCTCGACGCTGGGATGGAGCGGAGCGGCCAGCACACGGTGTGACTGACTTCAGTTCAGTTCAAACTGCCGCTACCACGCCAGGGGCACGGCGGAGCAGCAGTGTCTTCAGGATCCTTGCTGGGATTCTTCAACATCCCATCCTCGTCGCCATTGTTGCGAAGACATCGACAGGCACAGGTAGGTCTTCAGATATGAGTTTATTTAGGTTAAATAGGGAAAAGACCCCCAACATCAACATGGGCTCCCTACAGATACACTGAGCAAGATTAACTGACAAACCTAGAACACTGAGAGTAGCGCAGTCCATTGCACTCTCTATGACCTCATCAGAACCAGAGGCATATAACATTCCATTCCACCCAGCTTTATTATGCTAGGTAGCTTAGGCCGCTATGTGAGCAGCAACATCATAACAGTTTCTCTACACTATAAAGAAAATAACAAACTACTGCTCGTCAGGATGATCTACAGAAAAATACTGTTCTCCATCCAAACCTAAGGTAAGCTAACACCAGACTCTACCACTAATACAAAACAACATAAATGTAGCCTAGGAAGGATTATTTCCCCTGTATCTTGGCTAGTGGTGGCTAGTTTCTGTCCCCCACCCAACATTTTCTTGGTTTTCTCTCAGGCTATAGACCTGCTATTGCAGTTCAAAAGAAAATGTCCTTCTGTCTTGCTCTCTTTCTGGATTTACTGACAAATGTTCTCATCATTTCAAACAGTTCAAGTTTGAAATCTATCCAAGGATTTTGTAAGTCTGCTCCTTTTCTAATACAATAGTGTTTGTGGCTCTGTCATTGCCTGTCCTCTCGTAACTGAGAATGTCTTTGACCCTGGCTATCGGTCTATGGTAATTTAGCATGCCTCTGCTATTTCCCTGTTTCACCCTTGCTTGGAGGGCTGTCTTGTGAGTTAGTTCGGAGCCTGCTTACTGGCTCTTCAGCCCTTCTTATGTTCTTGAGTTTCTTACCCCCGTGTCTGATATTTTGATTCTTAACCCGGTATGGGCCAGGCAGCTTGTCAGCCGTTTGTGGACTGCCCCTGGTTTCACCCCTCTTGTGATGCATTGATACTTAACCCCTCCTGGTCTATGTGGCTTCCCAACCAGCCTCAACCTCTCAATACTGTAACCATCTTGTGTGGCATCTAGGTGCTGAATCTCTCACAGCTAGGTGGCTGCTCAGCTGTTGTGTAGTTATCAATACTGTACCCCCTTGTGGAGTATCTCGCTGCCTGACCGCCCTCCTTCCATGTCATTTGTTACACTACAAGGAATCTACACAATTCCTGGTTCCTGGTACTCTAGCATTTTTTGTCAGGGGTTGTGGCATCTCAGACCAGCTCGGAACCACGACTCTGACTCCTTCATGGTCGGGTCTTCTGCTTTGGTTACTCCTGTTTGTGACCAACAAGACTTCAGAATCTGGAATGATGTATGCTGGGATGCAACTTCTGGGGTCTCTACATCTACCTGCGACTCTGAGCTCCTCATACACCCTGCCTTTCTGTACTCAGCAGTGTTCTGCAGGCGTCTGTGTTCCCCTGCCCACCAAGCTGACTGCGTGGCTCTGCCTCCAGGATCTGCAGGCCTGTCTCTCTAGCCTTTGGGCAGGATCACTCTGTGTCTGGGTCTCAAGCTCTTTATGTTCCTTCCTATATCAAAATGGGAGCATATATTGGTTCCAGTCTTCAGACACCAATGTTAACGAATACAGGTCAGAAACAAACCATCCACTTTTAAAGAGCCGTACACATTTTTACCCTGCTCAATTCCCATCTAGCCAACAAAACCTTTTTTGCAGAAATAAAGATCCACCTAATTAGCATGAACAATAGAAAAAATAAGGAACATTTTGATAATAAACTGTTAACAGCCTTAAACATTATAAGCCTTGAGAAAGTGTGTCCATGCAAAACAAATGCCCATATCCTGGCTATCATTTCTTGCAAGAATATACCATGGGCCTCATTACGGGTTTGGAGGTAGCCATGGTGCTATTAGCGCCATGGCTGCCTCCAAAATCGTGTCCGTTCCCGGGTTCTGTCAATGAGGAATTACCGGGTCATTTCGACCTTGGAGGACCCGGTAATTCCTCATGCACAAAACCATTCCCCATTCCCATTGAGCCATAGGGCTCAATGGGAATGGGGATGGAGCTAATAACGGGCACGTTAAAAACAGGCCCGTTATTAGCTCTTTGGTCCACTCGCAGGACCCGGAAAGGACGTCTGGTTTTACCAGACGTCTGTTCCGGGTCCAGCTAGGGGACCTCGTAATCAGGCATCCCATAATGAACGGTGCCGGTCCCGTACCAGCACCATTCATTACGGGACCACCAGGGTCGTAATGAGGCCCTTTTTTGTTTTCTAGATTTTTAATTTGCCTGTTTGAGAATTATTTATTTTTCATTCTATTTTTTTTAGTAGTTATTTGTAGAGGTGAACGAACGTTCCAAAATGTGCCCAGCGCTAAGGTTGTGAATTTCCAGCCGGTTCGACTGGCCCGTCAGATTCCCACAGGGTTTGCCAAGTGTCCAACATTGAGTTTCAGGAGGTGTTTGAGGGCCATCATGAAATTGGAAGTCTCAAGACTGGTGAGTTCGACAATCAGAGGCTCTGAGCCACTTCAAAACAGATATGAGGATTTAACTTCCTGCTTTCTTTCTGAGCTTTGGTTACTGTAAGGTTACTTGTGGACAGGACATGGTTACAAATTGGTGGATCTTGGAAGAGTTTTATAGTGCTTTTTTCAAGATAAGGAGAGTTTGGGGATCTTCATGAGGAGTTTGTTCATTTTTTAAGGTGTTCTGCGGGTTTCTGTTGTATCCTCTCTTCTCTATTTGTGTGTGTTCTTTAAGCGCCCTCTCTAATCTTCCCTTTTTACTCTTACACCCATTCCATTTTCTTTAAGCCTTAAAATGTCCTTATGTATTTTCCCTTGTTCCTTTTGTGTCACCCCCAAAAATACAATAAAAAAGTTTTCTAGCCCTGCTCCTTTTTCTGTGTTTGTAGAGAAACCATTGTGTGAGCATGAGAGATAGCTTCCTGTGCAGAGGGGCAGTTCCTTTTTTCTCTGTCTCTTTCTGAAAGGGAGTTCGACAGTTGTTTCAACGTCTGTGAAACGTAATAAAGGTAAGGTTTTCCTGTGCAATCTTTCTGTGTGGATATTATTAAAGTGGTGGGTAGTTGGACCACCACTCCTGAGCATGGATTTCACGCGTTGAATGGATATGTTATGTAAACTGGAGGGGCAGCCCATGAAGGCGGAATCTAAGGCTGAGGTGAACAGTGTCACACGAGGGGTAGCTGCCTGACAAAGTTGAAACATACTATAAATTTGGTATGTAATTGATTGTATTTAAATAGGTGGTGTTAACAAAGATTCAACAGTGGTACATACTAGTGATGTAATCTAGAAACCCCTAGAGGGTGAACAAGACAAATAGATTATATTGTATAAGTATGCTCTATATTATTAAGAGAAACAATTTTTATTAATGGTGCAATTTTATTACACACAGCTTCCCTTATCAAAACAGCAAAACACAAAATGAGGTGTCCTGATATAATGGAAGAGCAAGGAGAAAAGCTGCAGACAGTAGTAGAGCATAAGTCTCAAGTCTGTTCTGCAGTCAAAGGAACAAAGAAACCAAAATACCAAAAAAATTATTGAATTATGGTAATAGACTTTTAACAAGTATCTACATAACATCATCTCTTGAATGGAAAATTCTTTACAGAAATCAACAGAGGCATCAGTGGTTAGAAATACATGTTCATTAATTTCAAAAGGTGCCCCATTAGGAGAAAGCTGTAACAAGAGCAAAGCAGGACAGACTAGTGGTTGTTAGTAGATAGTGTACATTTCTATATAGGTCAGGAGCAATTGTCCTTGCAGTGCCGGTTTAAGTCCTATATAATTGTACACTGATTTTAGATCTATTGGTGACCAATCCTCGGTCGAATGGATATGTTAGGCATTGATTGCAAGTGTCACCCCATGCTGGGCAAGGGCAATTGGTGATGTGCAGTCTTTTTATGTGTACAGTCAACAAGTCTTTCAGAATATCTTTCGAGCAGAGCGAGGCCGTGCCAACTTTATTGTGCAGATTGCTCATAGTGCAACAAATGGCATCTTATTTCACCACTAATATCTCTCAGGAAGTGAGCTCCACCATCCCTGCTCAACCATCTCAAAAGGTTCTTGCGGTGGATAAAGCCGTTGTTCCAGGCAACTGTAAAGAAAGAAAAAGGAGAATGATACAGAGGAACGTTGGTTTTACCATGTTCATGCAAAACCAACATTGAAGCCTCAAGCAGAGCCTGCTATTTGAACCCACTCCAGGGAAGATAACAGCAAAGAAAGAATGAATGACAGTAACACATCACATGAACTGCGAGCTGGTTAAGTAAGGGGAATGACAACGTTACGCCTTATTTAACCATTGGTGATCAAGATGACAGTAAAGATGATGAAGATGAGACAGAACACAGGGCTGGGACATTGGAGCAGAGTATTTTTCACCTCAGTCAGGTAGAGACACAGGGCTGTGCACCCTTTCATAAAAAGGTAAGATTGGCTCTTTCAGGATGGCCACCATGCAAATGCAATAGGGGAGCAGCTACATTGAAAATCTAGGCCATCGGCGGAAAGGACTGCACAGTGCAGCCGGCGGTGATGCAGCATCCTGCTCCCACCAAAATCAGGCATTCATTGGAGGTTTTTGTCTGGTTTTTGGAGGGTGCTGAATGACTGCGTGCCCCGCGATGGTTCGTGTGCAAATATGCAGTGCCAACTCATCCTCATTAGAATACACTGAGTACATTCATTTGCAATTTGTTGTAAGCTCACAGACTAAAATCAAATCGACAAATCAAATACATTTCTCACTGTGAGGGTTTCCATGTTACTGATCCACAAATAATTGGCAGAAATCCCAAAGCGAGGTGCAGCCTTGACAGTTCAAGAGCGAGTGTGTGTGTGCAGGGTAGTCTAGGATGGATCACTCAATGAACCTGCGTCGCAGAATATTTTCCGACTTTCAGTTAGTAAAGAATGATTCCCACAAGGATTAAGTGTACATTTCAGGAGGTAGATGCAGCAGATTTCTGAAAGATGGAGAATAAGCCTTTACATCTGTGCCCAACCATTTATTTGTTAGTTGAATTTCTATAGAAGATAATTAACAACTGACCAATTTCAATATGATTATATATTTATTTCTACATCATGAATATTGAGTTATTCAAGCATAAATCACATTTGGAACAACTGAACTTGCATTTTTACTTCATGTTCAACTAGTGTATAACACATACAGTTAACTTGCAAGTATTAGTAGCTGTGTATGTGCAGCTGTACACCGCACATGGGGGGACATTACGAGTCAGGAGGTATCCATGCCGCTATTAGCGACATGGCTACCCCCTTACTGGGTACTGGGTCCGGGTTCCTTGAATGAGGAATTACCGGGCCATTCCGACCTTGGAGGGCCCGGTAATTCCTCATTCAAGGAACACATCCCCATTCTCATTCGAGCCCCCATAGGGCTCAATGGGAATTGGGTGGGTGCTAACAACGGGCCCGTTAATAACGTTAATAACGGGTCCGTTGTTAGCACCCTGGTCTGCTCGTGGGACCCGCTAAGGACACCTGGTTTTCCAGGTGGCCTTAGCGGGTCCCGCAAGCGGAACTTGTAATGAGACGGTAAGGGGTTGACGGCTCCGGCACCTTTACCGGCGATGTTAACCCCTTACCGCCTCACTCGTAATGACCCCCTAAGTGTTCCACTGTGTTTCTGAAAATAAATTACATGACAGTTTACTGTCAATTCTTTACATTTCTGTATTGTTTTTGCACTTACAATGCAATGGATGGCAAGTCTAGTTTTTGAGATTTGACTTTTTTTAAGTCAGGTTATTCATCATCGTTATTGAACATTCAAGATGTTCACATACAATCAATCTTACAGATTAACTATTCTCTGCAGTGTAGAACGAAAAGGTAGAAATTGAAGAACTTTGAAAGAAGATTGTTCTAGAATGATAAAGTCAAGAGGCCAGTCTCGAGGGTTGCTCATGTTGGCTGTGGATGAACAACCTATGCACACGGCCTGAGGACCACATGGGACGTCACAGGCGACCCAGCTTTTTTCAATGTATTACGGTTCTAAAGAACATTTAATTGATTTAAGCATTAGGGAAATTATATCACCCACAGTTTATGCGCAAGGGGAGGTTAAGCAATAAGTTATGACTGCATGGGTTGGCAAATGCAATAACATGTTGTAATATGCCTAAGGCTTTCAAATATTTTGTTCCCAAGTGGATATGGTTCACACTGTGTATTGTACAATTCTGGCTTCAGAGTATGGGTTTCAATTACAAAACCATAAAGAATATTTCCTAACGTAATTGGTATCTTTCAATTGTAACTATATTTTAGGAGTTCATGGCAGCAGTGGTGTAATTCCTTTCAGCTCATGTCAGTAATAATAGCTTCATCTTTTCTTTGTGTGAGATGCCTTCTGGCGAGTGCTGTGCAGTCCATAATGCAGCAAGCACGGCTTCCACTGCTTCCCACAAATGTGCGGCGGCCAGCAGGAGGCTGAGAAATGCACAGTTTCCATTTAATATTGTTACAACAGCGGAATGGCACTTTCCAGATTCCTCTGTCGTCATGGTATGACAATACAACAAATAAATGGAGCATTGACTGTCGCTAACCATTTTATTGCAGCCA
This sequence comes from Ambystoma mexicanum, assembly GCF_040938575.1. Classification (NCBI taxonomy): domain Eukaryota; kingdom Metazoa; phylum Chordata; class Amphibia; order Caudata; family Ambystomatidae; genus Ambystoma; species Ambystoma mexicanum. The sequence goes on from NC_090928.1 coordinate 64,490,372, forward strand.
CAAGAATCCACAGAAGAAGCCAACTACCTGTGCAGGCGCACAAACAGCAAATCACCACCAATCTATGCTAGGTAGGTATAACGCAGCACTGCAGTGGACACTGGCCACAGGCATGGCTATTACACACATCAGAATACAGCAAGGACTATGACAAAATGTGGTCATGCTATTCACATAATTCTCTGCCTACTTACACCAGACTATGCCTCAACAACTATGACATCCGAATGCAGTGCAGACCTACAATAAATTCAGGCACTCTGAGCACATAGCGAGTCTCTAGCACTCACACCATTCCTGACTCCTCTCAGCACCCATCCACATGCCTGAACGTGTAGGTTGCTCTCTCCCGGGGACTGTCCAGCCCTGCTAAGCCTTTTTTGGCCAAATGCACTCACGCATCCTAACCTTACTCATTGCCCTCCAACACTCTGCTCTTCGGTCCTCTGAGGCCATTTCCACTAACTGTGCATTGAGACTATAATAGTGGTGAAAGGTGCTAAATAAGTGACAAGTAAAATACAATACAATATTGAAAATAATATATGTGATAACACAACAGCACAGTTGATGTGCTGCAGTGCTAGGAGTCAAAGGAACTGCACGCACGCAGATTCATCAAACTGGCCTTCAGAAAGGTCAAAGTGCCATCAACTGTGCACAAGAGAGATTAGTAATACAAATAACTAACATACCAGTCACTGACGTACGCCATACATGGGGCCTCATCAGGGGTAGGGTGGAAGCTACAGAAATGTGGCAGCAACGCTATTACTGCTGCATTACCACCCCACCGAATGCCGAGTTTGGGTGGAAAGTTGGAGGTTTACCTCCAGCTTTTTGTTGGAGGTAAAACTCTAGATTTTTTGCCCATTTGCGGCACTATTACCACGGTACTAATACCACTGGTGGTATTAGTGCCGTTACTGCCCCATAGAGTCCTAGGGACTCTACAAAAAATGGGGAATAACAGCCTTACCACAACTAGGGATCCAGCGCTAATAGCGCCGGACTGAGTTGCGGTAACACTATTTGCATTGGCGGTATCCCGGCAATTTTACAATGAGGCCCATGGAGTGGTTTCTAAAAAAACAAAGGAGGTGAGGGATGGAAGGTTTAGAATGAATCTTAACCTCTGGTGTAGAGGAGCAGCTGCATGCATCTGCAGGAAATCCTGCCCCCCTACCTCCTGTATGTTAGAAGCCTGAAATTGTACCATGCCTGACACCAGCAGTTGTGAACATACGACGGCGATTATTTGAAAGAAATGTACCCTCTGAGAAAACCTTTTCTAATGTATTCCTGAAGAGACGACAATCTAAGGGAGGAACTCCCTGAAGGAATATGAAAAACAAGAGAAAGAGGAGCTGGTGACATCATGAGAGACGAACGTGATGGCCTGAGAAGACTGTTTGAGGAGGATGCATGGACCTTTATAGAAACTGATGACGATGTAAAGAGTCAAGTAAACTTTCACGTGCGAAAAGTAGATGCACTTCAGAAAATTCAAGCTGTTCAATAACTGCACTGGGAATGCAAGGGACGGGAGTGTTCCACAAGGTTGTGGACATCTGCTGTGTTTTACTATTGTACACCCCCCAGTGTCAGGGTTGGGTTATCTCCCTTGCACCCCACTACCATTCTTAAAAATCAGGAATAACCATAATTATCAAGGAGTGCTCCCAAGTACAGGCAATTGGCCAATAACTGTACTGATGCAGCAACGCTAGTAGACTAAAGTAATCTTAGAAGCTGGCTGTATGTAGTGAATAGACTGCAGGAGAAGCCGCTATTGTATAGAAGCTGGACATCAGTGTCATAAATTTAGTAAGCCCACACTCATGGAGAGGAAAGGCAGAGAGATGTGTTCCAGCAAGAATTAGCTAAGATTGTGGATACAAATGGCGAGGCTGTTTGGCCTGGTTGTCACGACTTGCCTACCATGGAAACTCACGGCTCGCCTGGCATGGAGAGTATGGAGGAAATAGAGGAAGGACTATTTCCTGAGAACACTGTACGCGGTCTAGATGTTTGATGCTTGCCGGCCATGTCACCATGAGCAATAGAGGAAGGACTAATTCAGCCTTTATCTTCCAGGAAACGACTAACGCATTTGCGTTGCAACTTCCAGTGCTACGGAAAGTAATCCAGTGCTCCTGTGTGTGTGTACTCTTTTGCCGCTCCCAAACGGCATACCCTTTGTTTCTGCCGTTCTCAGACGGCTTGTACTCCTTGTGCCTTCTACCTTGCGTACCTCTTGTATTCCCCTTCTTCCCCGTGCACGCTTGTACTATACTACGCGAGGTGCACGCCACGCTTCCTTTCCTTTTCACCTCCAGTCCCCGTGTTCCATCTGTACCGAGTTATTCAAGCATTCTGATATTCTCCCGGAGATATCACGGAACACTTTATCAACTACACAGTGCATTCTGGGATTCGTAGTCCATCCAGCCATAACCATCTGCCAGGGTTTTTCGGCAAAGCTTTTCCCTGGCCTGGGGTGGGCTCCCCGGTGTCCTCGCTGCCAGGCAAGATGCATCTCTGGCAAAGTGGCCTCCGGTGGAGCTCACTCTCATCACTCCAAACAGGGGAGAAGGACGTGTATGAAGCCCAGCGATAATTGGAGACAGAGAAGGAAAGAGCTATCTTCGCACGACTCCTGTGACACAGATACAGACGACCCATCTACCTTAAAGGCATCAGGTGAGCAGGGGGTTGGTGAAGGTATTAAAGATCAGACAGAACCTGAGAGATTGCAATGCCAAATGAAAATGGCCTCCCTAGAACAATAGCAAGAAATGGTAAACGTTATTCAAGCCTTAACAGCTGAAGTACAGTCTCTAAGAGCAGATAATACTACATTGCAGCAACAGATCCAACAGGTGGGACAACAGACTCCGCAGCGGGATGATATCAGAAGAGAACTTCCTCCCCTTCCTCTGTCATGTGGGAAATATGATGGACACCCAAAGAAGATAAAGGAGTTTTTGGACGCCTGTACCATTCAATTTACCTTTCGTCTTAGAACCTACGAACTAGACAGGACGAAGGTCGGGTTCCTAATATCCAATCTAACAGGCAATGCACTCACATGGGCCACACCTCTAGTCACTACTTCAGACCCGGTCCTTACCAGTTACGACCCATTTGTGCAAAGACTGCGAGAGAGGTTTGAGAGACGGGAAGTCTTATATTCCACTTTCGAAAACTTACTCGACATACGACAAGGATCATTTAATGTCCAGACTTACGTTATGAGATTTCAAAGGATAGCAGCAGAAGCAGGATGACCCGAAACAGCCCAACAAACTATTTTCCGAAGAGGACTTCACAAAGACATTAAAGAGGAGCTGGCGAGAGTAGCCAGACCTACTACTTTCCAAGACCTGGTCTCTTTGGTCTTACAAATAGAGTACCGTATGGCGGAAAGAAAGGCAGAGAAGAGAAAACCATGCACCTTTGTATCGGGACCAAGCCCTCCCTCGGTGCCTGAAAAGGGATCCACGGAAGACCCTATGCATATTGGAACCACAAGAGGACCACTCTCTACCAGCAAACGTAAAAGAAGAAAGGACCTCGGCTTGTGTATGTATTGTGGATCAGACAGCCATTTGATGAGGGTTTGTCCAGAAGTACCCCACAGAAGGCTGGGAAAGAAAGACCCCAACCTTAAACAGGGAAAGGGAACGGGTGAATACCATAAATTCCTGTCGTATGACACAGCCTCCGATGTTGGACTGCTGCAGTCTTATGGTGATCAAGGTACTGATAGAATGGGATCCAAAGGGTTCCGTGGAATGCATAGCCATGTTGGACTGTGGAGCAGCAGGCAATTTTGTGGACGACAACTGGGCGAAGGAACATCTAATACCCAGACGCCCAAAGATTAGGTCCATACCGGTGGAAGGAGTCGATGGTACCCCACTCACTTCAGGTCCCATTAGCCACAAAACACAGGAACTGAAAATAAGGATGGCTAACCATCAGGAATAGCATACCTTTGATCTGATCAGGGCAGCACATTTTCCAGTTATACTGGGAATTCCCTGGTTAAGGAAGCATAATCCTCACATTGACTGGCGTTTGAACACGGTTGACTTCAGATCACAATACTGTGATCAACATTGCTTGACTAAGGAGAACTCCCCGGTCATTCAAGCAACACTACATCCTTCCTTCAGTGTCAACATGATACCAGCCCCATATAGGGAATTCATGGATGTGTTCACAGACGCACAACGACGTCTTTTGCCCCCACACCGTAAGGAAGATTGTAAGATTGATCTGATTCCGGAAGCAGTTGTTCCTGTCGGTAGAATGTTCCCACTTTCTCTACCCGAAAAAGAAGCTCTGAAAGAGTATCTTTCAATCAACTTAGTAAATGGGCTCATTAGAGAGTCAACTTCTTCAGCAGGAGCTTCTCTATTCTTCATTTCCAAGAAAGGTACAACAGAACTACGTCCCTGTATAGATTACAGAGGTCTAAACAGCCTTACAGTGCGGGACAGATATCCTATGCCCTTGATGAAGGATATCATTGAAGCTGTCCAGAGTGCTCGGGTGTTCACTAAGTTGGACTTGAGAGGGGCATATCACCTTTTGAGACTCCACGAAGGATATGAATGGAAGACGGCGTTCCGGACGCCACTAGGACACTACGAATACAGAGTAATGCCCTTTGGGCTTGTCAACGCACCAGCACAATTCCAAAGATTCATGGACAACCTTTTTTCAGACATACTCTATTCTTCAGTAGTCGTTTACCTGGACGACATCCTTGTCTTCTCTACAACTTTGTCGGAACATGGCACCTTGGTTACAGACGTTTTACAACGCTCAAGAAAAAACTGTCTGCTAGCTAAACCTGAAAAGTGTGTGTTTGAGGCATCCACTGTACCGTATCTGGGTTTCATATTATCCGCAGATAACATACAGATGGGCCCAGCCAAGACCAATGCGATTACCAACTGGTCTGCACCCTCCAATGTCAAAGGGATCCAACGATTCCTAGCACTAGCAAACTTTTATAGAAAGTTCATCCCTAATTTCTCTGAGATTATTCTTCCTATCACCAATCTTTTGAAGAAAGGGGTGAAATTCCTCTGGGATTCCAGCACTGAACTGACCTTCCAACTACTAAAAAGATCCTTTGTAACAGTTCCAGTCCTAAGACAACCAGATCAAACACGCCCATGCATAGTGGAAACCGACGCTTCCCATGGTGCTATTGGGGCAGCTTTACTACAGAAAGAGGAAGACAGATTAGAACATCCGGTCTCTTATATTTCCCGCACATTAACCACAAGTGAACATAACTATTCCGTTCTAGAAAAGGAACTCCTGGTTATCCGACAGGCTTGCGAAGAATGGAGACATCTTCTACAAGGCTCTATAGTTCAGTTTTTGGTCTGTACGGATCATCAGAACCTTAAAGTACTTCAAAAGATGGAATGTCGCAATTCACGACACGCCAGGTGGGCATATTTCTTCTCACAATTTGACTTTGACATTACCTTCCTTCCAGAAAAGGACAACACTTTGGCAGACCCCCTTTCTCACAGCATGAGTGAGGGAACAGGAGATCCACCAGAACTGGAACTCATGTTGGCAGGAAAGACATTCATCAACGTCATAAATATGTTTTTACAACAGGTAAAGACGGAACAACAGAACAAGAGAGGCGTAAGGACGGACTTAAACTGGAAGGGCAACCTGCTCTTCAAGAAGGATGCGTTGTTTATACCAACTCGGAATCTCCAAGTACAAGCAATGTCCTGGTGTCATGATATTCCTTCTGCAGGACATAAGGGCCAAAGAGCCACTTTGGACTTAATATCCCGTCAATTTTGGTGGCCTTCTCTGATTAAGGATGTCAAGGAGTATGTCAAGGCTTGCCCGCTGGGTGCCCAAAACAAGTACGACCACCACAAACCCTTAGGACTCCTACAGCAAGAAACTCAACCCCAAAGACCTTGGCAACACATTTCTACTGATTTTATAGTAGATCTACCGGAGTCAAGTGGACACACTGCCATACTGGTCACTGTTGATTCCTTTAGCAAATTAGGACATTTTTCACCTCTTAAAGGAATTCCTACAGCCAGCATTACTGCAGAAATCTTTCTTAAGGACATAGTCAGACTACAGGGAATACCCATCAATATAGTGTCCGACAGAGGCCCTCAATTCACGTCCAAATTCTGGACTACACTGTGCAGAACACTAGGAATATGAAGATCTCTTTCCTCAGGGTTACACCCGGAGAGTAATGGGCAAACCGAGCGTTTGAACGCCACACTAGAACAGTACATACAGTGTTTTTGTAACCAAGAGCAGGATGATTGGTTTCATCTTCTACCCATGGCAGAATTCTCATACAATAACACTACACATACCTCTCTGGGTATGGGTCCTTTCAAATGCACGTACGGTTATGACCCGAAACATATACCTCCCTCTGGTATTCCTCCTACAAATACGCCTTCAGTAGACCATCTATTAGATTCCATACAGAGGATGCATTGAGAATCCAAATCCAATCTCACAAAGGCTCGACAGGATTGTAAGAAATGGGCAGACAAGAAAAGAAGTCCAAACCCCCAGTGGGAAGTAGGAGATCGGGTGTGGCTAGCTACAAAGTATCTACCCAGATGGGTTCATTCAGGAAAATTTGCGCCCAGGTATTTAGGACCCTTTCGTATTACAGCCAAGATCAATCCAGCTTATAGATTGGATCTTCCTCCAACTCTTAAAAGAATCCATCCTCTCTTTCATACCACGTAGAGGACCCTTATTTTCGAAAGACAAAAGGACCTCCTCCCAAGATCACAGAAATCGCTGAGGAATAAGAAGTTTCCAACAACCTTGATTCCAGATACAAAAGAGGCATTCTGCAATATCTGATATTTTGGAAAGGGTATCCAAAGACAGAATGCACTTGGGAACCTGTTAAAAACATTACTGCTGCTCGGCTAATACAAAGGTTCCATCGTCTTCATTCCGGGAAACCAGGGGGAGGAAACCTAAGAAGGGGTCATACTGTCACGACTCGCCTACCATGGAAACTCACGGCTCGCCTGCCATGGAGAGTATGGAGGAAATAGAGGAAGGACTATTCCCTGAGAAAGCTGTACGCGGTCTAGACGTTTCATGCTTGCCGGCCATGTCACCATGAGCAATAGAGGAAGGACTAATTCGGCCTTTATCTTCCAGGAAACGACTAACGCATTTGCGTTGCAACTTCCAGTGCTACGGAAAGTAATCCAGCTCTCCTGTGTGTGTGTACTCGTTTGCCGCTCCCAAACGGCATACCCTTCGTTTCTGTCGTTCTCAGACAGCTTGTACGCCTTGTGCCTTCTACCTTGCCTACCTCTTGTATTCCCCTTCTTCCCCGTGCACGCTTGTACTATCCTACGGGAGGTGCATGCCACGCTTCCTTTCCTTTTCACCTCCAGTCCCCGTGATCCATCTGTACTGAGTTATTCAAGCATTCTGATCTTCCCCCGGAGATATCACGGAACACTTCATCAACTACACGGTGCATTCTGGGATTCGTTGTCCATCCAGCCATAACCATATGCCAGGGTTTTTCGGCAAAGCTTTTCCCCGGCCTGAGGTGGGCTCCCTGGGGTCCCCGCTGCCAGGCAAGCTGCATCTCTGGCAAAGTGGCCTCTGGTGGAGCTCACTCTCATCACTCCAAACAGGGGAGAAGGATGTGTATGAAGCCCAGCGATAATTGGAGACAGAGAAGGAAAGAGCTATCTTTGGACGACTCCTGTGACACAGATACAGACGACACCTCGACCTTAAAGGCATAAGGTGAGGAGGGGGTTGGTGAAGGTATTAAAGATCAGACAGAACCTGAGACTGGTGTCAAGGTGAAAGCAGCCAAGTCTGGTTATCTATTCTCAAAAGCAGTGAACGTGAGAAGCTGAATCATCCCTTGTTAAGGTGCAAAGAAAGAACACCATGCATGTCAAGTTTTATTCATTTAAGACATTTAAATGCTGAAGAATGGTCCAAATCATCGTCTCCTGTGATGTGAGCCAAGGATGGAAATAAAGTTGAGCTTGGAGTTCTAGAACCGTGATAGTGTGTGCTCATACTCCCTTATATTCCCAGAGACAAGAATACTTTGCATGTCCAAGTTCAAAGACAATCTTCATGGCAGAAAGCATGGGTGATGAGAGACAAGCTAATTGGGTGGAGAGGTAAAGTCAAGTCCACCTCCTGGCACCTGGGTCTGAGCTCACGTGCTGCTAAGTGAACCAAATGTTCCAGACATGGCACGAGCATGCCAACCAATTATAGAGGGCCATATAATGATGGGCCTTATAGTTTGAGATCCAATGATGTCCCACGTACTTAATAGTGTTGAAAATGACAACATTTTAGAAGTAGGCATAAGTTGTCCACCTGACAGTAGATATCCAACCACAATCCCACCCCTTTATAGAAAGTATAGTTAGATGTTCCTCTTGAGCCTATCACAAGCCTACATAGGTTTTTCTCATTTGCCATGTAGTATGACGTCACGTATGACAAGTTTTTAGTACATAAATGTGTTCTTATGTGAAATTTACGAGAGCTCGAGCGAACATCCATTGAAGTCCATTTTAACTCACTGTTTTAGACAATTGATAATAAAACAGCAAACTTTGCCATCTTCCTGAGTTGGTTCGATTATTTGGTGTCTGAGTTTTTCTGCATCCCCACCCATTGCGTGCATGTTACCCAAAGGGCTCTAAACTCACTGGCATCGCTCTGGGCAACTCTCCAGACCATCGTTCTTTGCCTGCCAAGCCACTACAAAAAGGGGAAAGACCATATACAAATCACTCTTGGTCCCACCCCCAAAGGGGCAGTCAAGCCCAAACTCCTAGGTCACATCCTTTCTGCACAAGACCACAAGCATCGCCAGACATATTTTGACCTCATTGGGAATCATCAGTGAGGAGTAGCTTGGGTCTCTAGACCCAGCAGGCACAGGACCCACGTCAGGGAATACCTGTCCCACTCGGGATGACTATAGCAAAACTAAAAGGGTGATGACTGGAAGGTTTAGAATTAATCTCAACCTCTAGCATTGCTCTGGACAACCCTCCAGACCTTCGTTCTTCGTCTGCCAAGCCATTGCAGTGGTTTCTAAAGCACACACATGCAATACACTTGATGTCTCTGGTATGTTATTGTCACTACAGTGAGTATTCAGACTCCAGGTTGTACATCGGTTCGAATCCTTATAGCATTACCGCACCAAAGTTTTAGTAATTGCATTTGCATCCCTGCGTTTATTTTTTTCAGTAAACAACTTTCGACGCTACTTGCTTACCAAAGACTTAACGGGATAAAGGCCTTCGCAATGTTTGAGGTTGCAAATTGCATGAAGTAATTTCATTCGCCCGCGCTTCAAAAGGATTCATAAACCGCACAAAGGCAATACGCCGTCTGTCCAGTTTGAAATCATTTTAAGCAATTTATAAGCCCGTACTTGTCAATTACCCGCATTAGGGTTTTGATGATGTGATTTTCAGCACCCTGCTCCGCTTGCCATCAATTCCACACTCCTTATTGAAAAGACTGAAAAAGAGCCATTTCAGTTATCCTGCTGGAAATGAAAACACAATCTGTTCTATTTTTCATTAACAAATTGCTCGCTCTTCCCAGCACCTAATATGTTTTTCAACTGGTTTTGCCTGATGCAACTTGACACATAACATAGGTGAAGGGTTATAGCATTGGGAATTTTTGTTCTGCCCATGCCTTTTAAAATCACTACCTCATGCAGTAGCAGAGATGACTCAGCCGTTTTTATTTGTGAATAAGTCCTTTCTTTGACTTTTGAGATTAACGAACTCGCTTTTGTGGTACACTGCCTCCATAAGCACTTAAATCAATGGAGGAAATGAAATGTTGCTGCATCGAGGCCTACACAAAGAACAGATTGAATTTAAGCACACAGGGCCAGAGTTTTGATCATTCTAGCACAATTCGGTGACAGTAGGTGAACTTACTTTCAAACTCGTAGGGAGTAAATAGGAGTAGTGGTGAGAAAGCCCTCTTCAACTTGGTAAGGATATGAACAGAGGATAGCACAGGGGCAACGCGCTGGTCTTGGAAGCAAGACCGCGCAGACCAGCAGAGGCTCGAATTCTGGATCTGTACTTAGAAACCGATCTCAGATACGGTATAAACAATTAAATAAATAAATAAGTTCTTTGGTAGGTTTCCCCTCTGCATTTTCTCCAAAAACAATAGGTGGAAATGTTATATAATGTAAAGTACTCTTGTATGGTGGACGTCTGCTGCATTGGTGGCCTCTTGACACATGTACCTGGGAGAAAGCGACCTGAGGAGGATAACTGCGTTGGAGAGACAGGTGTAAAATCTGTTGGCAGATGTAGGCCATAGGCCCTAGCCCTCTGTGGTATTGTGCGTCTATGTCATTTGTGACAGCGACACTTGCGTGCATGCTTCATTTGGAGTGTTGAAACCAAGCCCGCCCAGTTGACAGGGCCGTGACATTGCGAGAACCACAGGCCTGGCAAAGGAGGCGAGAATGTGATATTGTGAAGATGTTGCATGCCCTCCATTGAGCTCCAGGTAGCCGCATTGTGGTTCATGTGGGAATAGTGGTGCTAGCATGCGCAAGATTACAGTGTGCATGTGAGGGTCAATGTAGGTATTAGAGAGGCAATAGCAGATTGGAAGGTGGGTACTTTAGTGGGGGGCAGGACAGATAGTTAGGGGGGCTCTTGAGGAGTTCTGTTAAGCATCGGATGTGAAGGAGAAGGCCCTGTACTATTTGTATTAGGCTGGACGGCGAATGATGATAGCTCGGAAACGTCATGAGAAATACATTCTCTGTAATTAAAGGGGTAAGACAGACCTGGATGAATGTAAAAACTCTCCACTGGCTTCATGTTGCAGCAAGGATCAAATTCATATCCCTCAGCATCATCCACAAGGCTGGGGACCACGCTATCTACAACTTGCTCTCACTAAATACTCTCCCTCTAGATCTTTACGTTCCTCCAGCACTAATAATCATAACTCTGTGTTTTAAGCCGGTCCGATAGCACAGCAAGTATAGCACTCTCTTTGAGATCTGTGCAGGGCCTGCTGATGCAGTTTCGAATCCTGGCAGGGCCCAACTCAGCCTTTCATCCTTCCGAGGTCGATAAATGAGCACCACACACTGTGGGTAATAATAAGCAGTGCTCAGATACCTAAGGGTTTGTAGTGCTATATAAATGCTAAATTATATTTAAGTGCTTTGCTAAACAGAGGACTGGCTGGCCGATCTTTCTCCGCAGAAGTCTCCCTCCTATGGAACAGCCTTCCTCTTCGTCTTCAGCTGGATCTCCTCAAATTCCAGAAGTTCCTCAAGACTTTTCTTTTAACATCCTCCTTCCCTTCCCCCTCCTCTGCTAAATCCCACAGTTGCTAAGATTAGTGACCAGGGCCCTTATGTGTCCTCCCGGGTCCTGGCCTCTGACCCCCAATCACCTACAGCCTACACCCCTCCCAGCACTTTGCCTTGGCACTACCTGGACCATGTTACCACAGGCCTGCCCTTATTTATTACTTATGTATTGCCACTCCACCTAGGCACTTACAGCTGCTTACTTCCCAGCACTTCCCTCTTGATACACCTAGCACATACCCCCCCCACTCCCTCATCCCCCCTCTCTCTCTCTCTGCACTTGCATGTTCTGAATGCTCACAAGACCTAGTAGGTCCGCCTCTATCTTTCAATGTTATATTTGTTTTTAATTTCCACGTTCCCTCCCTGTTTCCCTGTCGGTGCTTTGAAACACAATTTACTTGATGTATAAGCACCTTACAAAAGTACAATAAATAAAAATAAATGTAGGTTGGACATCTAAGAGGTATGTTGCGCCGGAAGAGATGACTTCAGTTTGTGTGTTTTAGTATGAAGGGCGATCCAATCGGTCCGGTCTTTTCAAGATATGTGTCCCTGCTAATTTGCTAATTGGCCTGCTGTGTTTTAGTGAATGGCAGGTTTTGAGATATTTTCTAATGGAAGTTCCATGGTATTCCATAGATTGGTTGCTAGAAATGAGAAAGTGGCTCTGGTTAAAGTCTGCACAGCTACTAGGGCTGTGTTGCTAGATCAAAGTATTCTGACAGGCATGCCGTTGATACTTTTCTCCTGGGTGGATTCTCAGCCTATGTCCTGGAAGACACTGTGGGCAATAAATAGGATATTAAATTGGATTCTACATTTGACAGGGATCCAGTGGAGTGTTTGGAGAGCCAATGTGATGTGTTCCACCTTTCCCTTCTTATATACCTGTTCTATTTGTATACTGTTTAGCAAACATTCTGGGGGGCACATTGTCACAGATGGCCCAAAGAACTCCTCAACACCCAGAGATGGTTTAAGAGTTTTTATTAGGTTCTATCTCAGGGTTCTAGGGCCGTCCCTCACTCTCTCATCTAGATATTGCATTTCCCACAATAAGCCAGATGTCCCTATTCCCCAGGCTAGTGGATAGAGAATACTGACCCCTACTTTCTGTTCTGTAATTGCTGTTAGTGAGAGCCTAAAGGCAATTGCCTTTTCTGTTTGGACTCCCCCAAAGACATTCTAAACTAGTCCTACACTACCAATGTTGTTAGTAAGGAAAAGGTTAGGGGATGTGCCTTCCACACACTCTCCAGACCCAGTCTCTTTCCTTCCACACCTTGACGTTCCTCTCTCTGTTTCTGGCTGCTACCCTTGCCTTGCTACTTTCTTGTGTCCAACTCCACCCACCTTCCCTACGTCTTCTCCCTAGATATTCCTCCTCTGTGCCGCTGATATCTCGTGCTCCTTCTACTACCTGCCTCCACCTTTCCTTGTTATAACTCCCATCTTCCACTCTATAGCTCCCTCCTCCACACTTCTACTCCCTCCTCCAGAATACTCCTCCCTCCACCATACTTCTACAACTCCACTCCCACCATGTACTCAGACATTCTCCTTTCACTCTCACATCCACTTTTCACTCACCCTCTACACTCCCTCTAACACTCTCACTCTCCCACCTTGAACGCATAATCACCAAACAGTACCACTTTCTCTTACCAAGTAATAACTCACCTTTTCTTCAATTTACCTCTGCACTCTTGTACACCATCCTTTCTCCTGCTCGTCTATGTGTCCGCCAACTCCCCAGCATCTGACCTCACCTGAAAAACGCACACTTTCCTATTTCTTGTTGCCCTCTGATCTTCCCCCTCCTTCTCCCATTGGGTCAGTGGCCCTGACCAATCGCCAGGTTATGCCCTGTTCTATTTTAATGTGTGGGGCCGCCATGTTGCAATAATGGCGGCCTGGGGTGTGGAGTGTCCCACTTTGTATTCAGGGGGCCGCGGAGAAGCAATCTGCAAGGTAAGTGGAAGTTCAATGTGCAAACGCTGCTTTGTTTCAAGTCTTTCATGAAGCTGCTCAGCTACAGTGCGTGGTGATGCGGGGGCAAGCTGCTCGGCAGGACACACAGCTGCATAGGCTCCCCTTTTCTTCATCTGCTGTCTCTGTTTCTCTGCTGGTTCAGGGCCTCATATGATTGCAGGCAGATCGTATGGGGGAGTGATGCTTGGAACTCTCTCGGATGGACTCTCTACTGCATTCATTTTGGTTGTACGAAAGAAAGAAAAATAAACGTGGCCAGCATTTTTCTCAAGAGGTGTGGGGTAATGCGACTTGCTACTGCATATATATATATATATACACAGTGACTTTGGGAGGAGACTGGAATTGGAGTTGCCTAAGCTGACACTGTCTCTATGGTAGTACAATATATACAAATACTCACAAAAACAGCTTCCTTCCTTCAAGTTCTGAGTTAGTTTACTGGCCCTCCCTGACACTTCTCTCTCCACCTATTTAACATAAATTTAGGTAGACCTCCATGGTATTTTCAAAAAATATACATATTTTATTATTTATAAAACACAATTCAATCAACAAATCAAGTGTTTCAATAAGGACATATTCATAATTCATTCTACTAAATATTGTATCTAAAATACACATATGAACCAACAGTATCTCCTACTGATGTATATGCATGACCCAAGAGAGGCAAACTAATGTTAGTTTCTCTTTTGTCTCCTTGTGGAACAACTAATTATGTCTGCTTCAAAGCTGAACATTAAACATTCCCCCTTATTAGAGGAAAAACAGTGTGCCAACACTGTGTATGTGTTTCTAGCACCAATATTTACTGTTTACTAGGCAATCAAGTTAATAACAATCGCATCCCTTATTGGTGCTGTCTTCAGGGCACTTGTTATTTTCATCACGTAGTGGCATCACAGACACCTGTTGTATTGCAAACAATCTACGATTAAAACAAAAATGAAAACCTCTTTAGTACTATGTTGACCTTATCTATATCGTGTCAGGTGTATGTGGGTCTGTTACACTTAGACTCTCATTATTTTAAAAGGAAGGAATTTCATTGATGCAAAACAAACTTCAGGGACACTATTCCACTGGCATTAACCAATCTGTTTGGACATGTGGAAACTAATCCCACTCTTATTTTTGTTTATTGGGTCCAATACAAAAAACACAAAATGCTACTATTTTTTTTCTATTTCGAGCATTCCCATATTGTTGTAGTAGCTTTCATACATTTCAGGGGCACAATTTTGATGAAATGGGCCAATCTCTCCGATCAAGGACAGGAACACTTCTAGGCATGTTTTACACTTCTCCAATGCAGCCTATATGGACTGTTCCCTTCGACATCCATTAGTTCTTAAAAAGACATGCATCAACCAGTATCAACCACAAGTGGATCTCTATAATAGATCAATACAATTACCCCTCGGTCCTGTAATTAGAAGTTGAGGATGTTGTGATTCTTCTCTAGAACCTCATCATCAACGGCCGTCCTTTCTATTCTGTGGCCCCACTTCTCAGTCACTACAAATCAATCGAGATATTCAAGCATGAAAGCTTTGCTGCCAGATGGTATGGACACCCATGCCACCCGTCATCTTATGTTAAGACATGCTTACCAAATGTTATCAATTCATGGTTCACCCCAAGAAAAATCGTGCATTTCTTTCACGGTTTCCGTGTGTTCCTTATTCGCGGTCTTTAGTGGCCACGTGTACGTTCACGGAACATTCCGTCCCCACCGCGGGCAAATGTTTGATCTACAAAGTAAAGCAGCATCACCCACTGACCCTCTGTTTACTAAAGATAGGTCTGGTGCTACCCTACTACTTAAAAATCTCACCTTTCTCAATCGTGGTGCTCTCTGTTTTTTCTCACGCGTGATACTCGCTAATCGCGTACGTCCCGAATGCTGAACTGCCAATTATGTACCAGTCACATGTCGCAGCACGTACCCGCATACATAATGACATCTACGGGGGTGACCCTTCATGGCAACACTGCCGAGACACAGATGGAGATGCCCGGCTCACGAGAACCCCAAGCAGTGATAAGCACCTAAGAGGTGAGCATGCAGCGTAATGAGGAACCAATGCCTAAGCCCCACTGGAAGACAGCGGAAAGGGAGGGTCAGCTCTGTAACACACGGAATGCCAGAAAGAAGCCAGAAGAGAAAACCCAAATTGGCCTACCGGAAGTCCAACCCGGAGGACCACAGGGCAGAGACAGACGGTATGCAATCGCTCGAGGAAACCGGGAGGAGGGCAGAAAAGCCCAGCTGGACTAGCAGGCAGGGTGAGAGACTGGAAACCTCTAGGTGGAGAGAGGGCAATAAAGCCACACAGTGTGGTTAGAGAAACAAAACCCCAAAGTGGGGTAAGAGCGAGAGACCCGAAACCCCAAGACGTGCTGAAAGAAACTAGCACTTAGGAATCAGGAAATTCCAAATGATGGAAGAAAACCAGAGACTGAGACAAAGTGTTTAACCAAAACAAGGAGAATAACTTTTTCTTCTTCTGATTTGAACTGTGCCACGGGACAAGTAGCTCCTTTGTCTTGATCTAAGACTAAAACATCAACCCCAAGGAGGGGAAGCTTGAAGAAAAATTCAGACTTTGGAGTTGAAATGTGCCATGGGGAAAAATGTCCCTTCGTTTTACTAAAGAAACATCAGGATGAGTTTGGAAAGCAGCACCATTCTTAAAATTAGGGTCTTTTGTGTGTTCACAGGGGCAGAGACAGTCATCAGGTTAGAATAGGTTTTCTGGACAGTGGATTTACGGACAGCATAGGGTTTGTGTGTTCTAATAAAGAATCATTCACTCAAAACACCACCTAATCCGTCTCTTGATTCTGATTTACCACACTAATGTCATCACAACATGTAGAGGCTCTTGGCATAATACACTCTAGAGAGTACAAGGTCGATGACTACCATGGTTCTATGTGGGAAGGCCAGGGATGCCATGATGCAACAGGGAAACGAAGCAGCTTCTTGCCATGAGCCGTATTCAGAATTAGGGAGTAACATTAAAATAAGCAGCATTTCTAAATGCGGCCTGTTTTAACACTCTTTCAGATAATTAGACATAGATTATACCACCTGATTATTGCTTTCAAATACTGCAAAAACTACCTGCATCCTACTGGTAGAGGAAAATTGTGAAGACACCCCAGAAGTTTTCTTTAGATTTATTTTCCTGCAGTAAAGTGAAGCACAAGCACTCGCATTTATTGCAGGAAATAAAATCCTGATTGGTGACATCTAAAATGGGTGAGAAAAAGGGCAGGAATAATCAATTTGGTTTTTTATTATTTATTTATTTTTATTGGTTTATACAAAACCTTTAAAAAAGCAAAACAACAACCATTCAGATTCCATCAGTGTCGTTCACCCACCAGGTTTACAGATTAATTTAGCTGTTTATGTTTGCATCAATCTACATCATAGCTGGTCACCGCCAGCAGGTTTTTTATGTCATTAAGAAAGTGAGTCAATGCAAAGAATAATTTCTGATCGATGCCGTGGAAAATTTTCTGCTACCATTCCTCTGCACTTTGAGTGGGTAGCTGCAAGAGTAAAGGTCCCAAGTGTCTGCTCCTTAGTGTTCATAGTTTCCGACAAAACAGAGTGAGATGTTTCAATGTTTCATCTTTTAGTGCACAGAATCTGCAGGCGGATTTTAGATCAGCATGTTTTGCCCAAATTCGAAGTCTCTCTTTTGTTTGAAAGGCGAGACGGAAGCACATGTACAATTGTCTTTGAGTCTGATCAGGGAAAAGATCCAAATAGTTTTGTATTTTTTCAAAGCCATTTGCATCTCCAGGAACATCTTTCATGAGCCTACAGGCCCTCCTCTGCTCCCCTGTTAGAATCCAATCACTTTGCCAGATTTTTCTTTTGACAAAGTTTGAATTGGTGTGTAGGGTATCTATGTTCCTTTAGCATTTCTTCACAGCACTTATTCCAACTGCTTAATGAATTTGTCCCATTATCCGTGCCAGAATCATGCAAGATTTTGAACTGAGGAATATTCTCTTTTGCTTTCGTTTTTCCAAACAGAGACAATAGGTTCCAGTTTAATCTTGCATGGATGGAAATTAGGGATAGTTTGTGGCGTATGCATGCAGTGGACGTGCCTTTTGGCAATTGTAGGACTTTGACCCAAAATATGTTTTCGAGCGTTGCCCACAGTTTGCAGGAGCATCCAATCGCGTTTTCGGCACCATAGCTGAGAGCTGGGACTACCTTTTGTCGGTAGAAATTGATTACCGGCCTTAAGGAAAACTTTCCATATTTTTTGTTTAGGGAATAGGCTTGAGAGGCAAGTTGTCTACATTTGCTTTTAGCAATTTCAGCCCATGGCCCATTGTTAATGCTCGTGCTGATTTGCATACCAAGGTATCTCGATCTGGCAACTATGTTTAAGGTTTCCTGTCCCAAAGTCCATGTATATTTTTTGCCATTAACCTTATTTGTTGTTTTGAGGTTATGAAGTATTAGAATCTCACATTTGATTTTGTTTATTTGTAATCCATTGTTCTCAACATACACTTTGACTGCATCTAGTTTTCTTTGTAGGCCGATTGGTGTGACATCCAGCAGAATTAAATAATCGGCATACAATAGCCAATTTATGTGGGACCCGTTGATTTTTGGCGGAAAGGAGTGGGCGCCATCTATAGTTTCACCAATGTCAGAAAGGAAAAGGTTGAATATCACTGATGCCAAAGTGTACCCTTGTTTCACACCTCTGAAAGTGTGAATCAGCGCCGAAAGAGTTCCTTTTTGGTCTAACCGGATCCCGATGTTAGTGTCCGTATGTAGTTCTCGGATGGCAGCTGACAAACTTGGAGGGCAGTCCCATTTCTTCAATTTGTCCCAAAGTTTTTCACGGTCGATGCTGTTGAATGTGTAGGAAAACTAAATTAGCAGGATGTATATCTTAGATTTAGTTCTCAAGGCCTCCATTTTGAGCAAGCTTAGTATCAAAAGGTTCAAAGAACATCCAATGCCTTTCACAAAACCAGCTTGTCTCATGTTGACATGATTGTTTTTTACTGCCCATTTGACAAGCTTTTGCTGCAGAAGGGATGCATAGACTTTGCCTAGAACATCTAGTAGAGCTATTGGATGATAGTCTTTCGGATTAGCTCTAGTTCCCTTTTTAAAGATTGGCACAATTACTGCACTTTTCCAGGACTTTGGAGTACTGCGTTGGATGGTTATCCTGTTAATTAAGATGTGGCATATGTCTGTCCATAATTTGGGATTTTGTTTGATGGTAAAGTTTGTCAGTCCGTCAGGGCCAGGAGCTCTTGGGGCACTTGCTCTGAGAATTGTCTTCAGGCTATCTTCCTTTGAAAAGGTGAGATCCCAATGAAGAAGTGTAGACGGTTCAGCAATGTGATCTTTCCCTTTTCTGCTGTATAGATTGGTGTGATGCAATATCCAGGCAGCTCCGGATACCGAGTTGACTTGAAGCGCTGATTGAGCAACATTCTCACTATTGATCAGTCGCCAGAACTCAACTGTGTTTTTATTTTTCAGTTTTTCCTTCATTCTTTCTGCATCATTATGCATTATTAGGTGTTTGTCTGCTTAAAGCCACATTTTGTACTTTTGTTTGATGGCTCTTTTTTGTGTCACAAATACTTTTTTATCCACACGCAAGGCATTTCTAATTTCACCGCGTATTAGTCGTTTTTTCTTTAAGATTTCCAAATCAAATTTGTGTTGTGCGGGATGTTTTAAACCCTGCCTCTTTTCCATGAATTGTATTAGAAGATGCTGATATTCCACTGAGTTTCCCTCCATGCGACATTGAGTTGTTCAGTTTTAGTCTGACCCTATTTGATTCGACTTCAACCTTATGTTGCCACCGAGGAGAGCTTGGACTATCACGCATGATATGTCATCCCCAGCATTTCGTGATCACTATGAGTCATTGGAACCACCTGCATACTTTTGACTCGAGTGTGCACAGTTTCATACACAAACATATAGTCAACTGTGGATTGTTGGTTGCCCCTTCGCCACGTTGGTGCAGCTGGTATGTCTCCTATCGTATTTCCATTTAACATAGATAGCTTTCTTTGATCCATTTCCAAACACCACTCTTTTGTTAGTGCGTTGTCAGAACCCTTGTTGATTTTTACACAGTCAATGTTTAGATCTCCACAAACAATGATCTTGGAGCAATTCCCTTCCTCAAGAAACTCATCCAATATTGTGGTTACCTGATCTATGAAGGATCCTGTACCGGCTCCCTTACGATTCCAATACAGGTTAACTACCAACAGGAGTTCGATGAGTTTCGAATCCTCGTCTGGTTTTATGAAAGTTGTAGCCTGAATGAAGGGAGTCAGGTTTTTGGTTTCCAAGATCCTGAAACCAGTGTCTTTTTTTATCAGCGTTATCAGGCCTGCCATGGGGCGACCTTTCAGTTGTTTTATGGCCGGGTTGAAGGCAACTTCGTATCCCTCAACGATAGGGCATTCCTGCAGCCAAGTTTCCTGCAGACATAAAAGCTCCAAATCGTCAAGCCATTTTGTGATTTTTTAGATATAGTAGCAGTGTGAACTACTCTGCACTAGCCAATTCTGTTCTCAAAATGAGGAGGGAAATGGTTTAAAAGATTATAATAATAATTCATTCATATTTTGAGAAATACTGCATGCATTTGTTCAGGGAATTCTCACCCGTTGCTTCCAACCCAGTGGTATTCTCATAATTAGGCAGATTTTTCAAATACTGTATGCAATAATGCTAATTACTGTATGCAATATTTTTAGTGAAAATTCCACCTAATTCCTAAGGAGGTCCTATGTTTGTATCTTTGCGTTTGAATGTGGGGGAGCTGTACATGATGAATTTACGGTTTTCGACTGTTGGTGTCGGCCTGGAGCAATTCCGATTGGGGTGATTCAAATTGCTTCACACAGTCGTGTGAGAGATTGTTTTGGTACTGCAAATCATAAGTTCCAATTTACTGAGGTTTCCTTTTAAATGATTTGTCAAGTTCTGGGTGATTTGGGAATCAAGTATGGATTTTTTTTTATGTTTTTCATATCATTCTCATAGATGTAGTGGCTGAGGCCTAAGCTGTTGATGATTTCCAAGAAGAGGTCACATAGATTTAAAGTAGGGTAAGGGCTGTCTCTGTGAATTACTTAGTAAGTGACGGGAGATGTAAAGGAGGAAATATATGTAGTCTCTGTCCTATCTGAGAGGAAATATGTCATCCAGCGTGGCACAGTTCCCTCTAAACCAATGTCCACACGGCCTTTTATACAGAGTTTGTGGCTGATGTCGTGAACGGCTGTCACATTTTACATCACGAGTCTCAGAGGAAACAGATCAAACCCAAACAGGTTCTTTTTGTAAAAATTACTTTTTTTGCATTACTTTTCATCCATTGAAAATTCAATATTAAATTATGTTTTTAATGTTTTTTCCCCAGTAAAATGTCTTTTGCCGGGAATGCTTATTTTTGAATCCATATTAGACAAATTACACATAAATTAAGACAAAATGTATGTTTATATTCTGTGAGAATATGACAAATCGATGTACAGTATGTATTATGACGATTGATTTACATTTGTTGATAATGCATACTTTACTAAATTGCTTTTACCAAAGAAAATTACAACATGAACATCGTTTCTGCATGTCATTTTAAAATGGTCAATGGAGCTGGAATCTAGTAAACCCGGCCTATTCTAACACAGAACTTAATTCTCATAGCCAAGAAAGACTAGATGTTAGATTTTTGTAAAACTGATCACCATTAATCAGTAACTGATCTAGTAGTTAAGTTGAACAGACACAGCTCTGGGTATTCAGGGCCGAAACATGTCTGGGGATGCTTGTGTTTCTGTGCAAAGGGCACCTGGCCTAGCAATTTGGGCAGGGCTGCTCCGATTGGTGGCAGTACCTGACTGATCTGCATATGGCTGGACCCATTTTGCAATAGTAGAGACAGGCTAAAAAAAGACGGTGGAGCGGAAGGTAGACCAGAGCACTGCCAGTGGTTTAGATTAATTCAAAACCTTCCACCCATCACTTTTTTGGTATTGGTATTCAGGGCATGAGCTTTTGTCTTAAAAATACAGAAAAATAAACCCATTTCATACCAAAAACCATGTTTTCGTGGAGCATGCACAGTTTATGAGGGTAACCGGGTCAGGATTAAGAAACCAGGTTCTCCATAAACGGTTATTCCAAATAAAATTCAAAAATAGATACCCCCATAAACCTTAAACCTTAACCTAAAGAGATCATTAAGGCACCATCCACTAGGAGTGTGCATTATGAAAATCAGCTATTAAATGGGGTCTTTTTGTTCTCAGCATATATTTTCTGTTAATACAGAACTTCAATAACATACAAGGTAATTGGAAAATTATGTGTATTTAAAGACACTGAAAATGAAAGTGCATTAGCTTCTGTAACTTTTGAACACTTTGCTAGTTTCAAAAAACTAAAATAGATTTGAATCCAGCAAAGTGTTCCTCATCACATTCGTATAAACACAATATATTAATATGTGGACATAATTCATTAATTTACATATTTGTCTCTCATATTTCCAGCTAATGCAACATGAAGCATGTCTACAAATTCAGAATTTTCTTGTGATTCTAAATATATAGGACTCAATATTGGTGCAGGTCCATACAAGAAATTATAAGATATTATAAAAGACATATTTCAGTCCAATTTGTTCATAATTTCCAGAGAGGATGTGAGCGATACATCCCCTTATGACATGGCAAAATACATTGGGCCAAACCAAGTAAAGTGGAGGATTATTGGGAGTGTCAGTGTGTGAAGGGAACCTCTCATAGGCCCCCAGGTACCTTTTATTTGTGGGGTGGCTTCCATTGGGTTGCACTCTATGGTAAACGAAAGTGTCTGACATCCTAAGGTGGCCAAAGGATGAGCCAAGACATGTCACACAATACACATGCTCAGGGATTATCCTTGCCTCAAGCAAATTCAGAGAGTAAGGATACACCCCTTCCCAGACAGCGATGACTTAGCAAATGCACCTCTGATGGTCAGACCCAGGTAATGTTGCTCATCAGCTATAAAGAGGGGGCAAAGAACAGAAGGCCCCCTTTCTCCTTGTTATGTAGTTCACTCTGAAAGAACAATACCAATGGTACCAAAAGCCTCTCGTGAACCACCTTGGATGGATATGCAGGTGAGGTAGGTAGGCGAAGACTCTGTGACTAAAGAAGTCTGGACCAAGACTGTCCAGTACTCTACCTGCACACTCTCATCAGGTGTGTCCCAATTGACTTACTTGTATTTAGCAAATATCACACAGCAGCTGTATGTGCATTACATAGTCAAAATGATTTTAATCAGAATATACCCTTTCATCAAAACACATAAGTTCCTCGTTTAGTTCACAATGCCTAAGAAAACGATGGATTCCATCACTCCCAAAAACAAAGTAAAATATCAAAAATTACAATGCTCCTGTATCTAATTCAATCACTGTCCAAGCAAACACCCTTAGTAGAACTAAACAAAAGACAACAATTGTTTGTCAGAGACCTAATTCTCTTACCTACTCTTATAATATACGGTTAAATCTTATGAATACATTGTAGTACATGTTCCAAAAAATGAGGGTTTATGTTGAGCCAAATCGTACACGTTTCGGGACTACAAGCCCCATCATCAGGGAAAAAAACTCTCATCTATCTGCTACATTAAAGAAACAAATCATAATTAGTTTTAAACCTCAAAATTTACATCAATATTGCAATCAAATGTTTCTCAACATTCACCATTATCAATAGACAACCGACCAAAATAGGCCTTACTTCAACATCGCTATTAAACTCTGTCCAAATCCACTTGACAGTCAGTGCCAAAATTACTTAGAGCACTGCTGGCCTATATGGAAGGGCACCTCTATTTTAGAAAATAAATAACAAAAAGAAAGTAGAGAAAAGAAATGACAGACCAGTCCAGGTAATAGAATCCCATCACAGTCCTCATATCACCGATATCGTGTAGTGGGCTGAATGTACCTGCTAAACTACTTGTCTAAAAAGGACCAAGCTTCCAAGAGTCCTGAGTCCCCCAGGTGTGCTGGTTATACATGCTGTCTCAGTCACGGAAACCTCTTCAACTAATCTGTGTATCCCCCCTAGAACAAGTAAATACCCATTAATGCTAGATACACTTTGAATCTTACCCATAGTCAATGAAGGTTGCGTCCCTCAAAAAACGAGGTGCAAATAAAGATCAGTTACCTTAAATTGGTACACTTTGCGTCCCCATTATCTGAATCTTTCCTAAGACGGATGTTTTAGATTATTTGGACTGCCACTGAACGTCTCCTGGGAGTCACAGAGTATATCCCCTGTTTCCAAAATCCCTCTCATGCGAGAGGGATTTTGGAAGCAGGAGATATGCTGGAATTACAACTCACTGGTTGGAGTTGCCTGGAGCTGTTGATGTTCCTACCTGTACTGGGCCTTTAAAAAGACAAACCAAAAGTGAATATAACAACTCTGGAACATTTTGATCTATGTACAAAGAATTATTTAACCACCATATAGAAATTAACAACTTTTGATTCATCTTTTAGAAACTATGCCACTAAATGGGGACTGGCCTGTAAGGGAATCTTTGTGAAAGTATTGTTAAAAGAGAATGTCATACAATTCCTAGTTATTCAGGGAATGTTATCCTCTGGCAGAAATCAAATATGGATTCCCAAGCTTTCACAAGGGAAATTCATATCTGGATGTGTGCTTATGGTGTACAGTGTGGCTCATATAGTCAGGAACTGATAGCTCTTGACGTGTAAAAGCATAGTTTACATAAATGCAAATACCCTGATTATAGTTTTCTACACTGAAAATAGAATAAGAAGGAAGTTGTTTTCTCCCCTTCTTTCCTAACAAATTAATGTCAATTTAAATAACCATAGTCATTTTTCCATGTGAAACCAATATGCACTCTGATGCCAACACTTGCCGATTATGTCAAAGACAAATTCAGTGTATTGTGGAGTACATGCCCTGAATGTTTTTGTGTTTTCTTTGAAGTCAACAAGCAGTGATTATGAATGATGATAATGGAGAAGATTGCATATGTTTGTCTAGACTGGTTATTCAGATTTATGTTTATACAAATTAACATATGTTTGCATTGTGAATGTAAATATTAGTTTGATAATAGCAGGTGGGTTGTATTCCTTTTCCGATGCCAAGCCACCTGTAATGAGGAATATTTTGGGTGATCTCCCTAATATTCAAAGTTAGGAGACCACCTTTCATCTGTATTTATTATTTGAAATGAAACAGAATGTCCAGATTAAATACATTCTGTTTTCTGTTCCAAATTTTGTGGTGGTTTTTTTGTAGTGGTGGGTGTTAGATCAGGGGACATTTCTCTGTAAATAGAATCTTTAAAATCAATATAGATTCCATAGATAGGAGACATTACTGTAATTCCTCCTAGGCTTTCCTCTTCTGGCTTGGTGAAGTACCAAGCCTTTTCTTTCACCCCCACCAAATGACCCCCTTGTCAAGCAGGGGCATTCCTCACAGTAAATACACTTGCCATTAAATAAAACTAGGATGTTGTTCTATCTGTATCTCTGTGCAAAGAAGAACATAAAAGTGATAGAATTCCGTATTGATCTTATTAAATTGTTGTTTAATGCCTTCATGAGTAACAAACCCCAGGAGCTGATTCACAAAACGTTCTTCAAGCAGAATGGGGGGTGGTAAATTGCCCCTCACATTTGACAGCCACATTTCCAAGCCCCTAATTCTCAGAGGTGATTTGTATGTCTGGAAAGAATTTACTGTGGGTGGTGTAACATGGTGCCTGTTTAGCTCTGGAGACCAAAGAGGTGACACAGTGGGCTAAGTGCCTCCCTGAACCAGTGGAATATGGGCTCAGCAGAGCAATAGGAGTGATTCCCTGGTCACCTTCCTTGGGTCCTGTTGCATGGTTGGAGACAGTCATAGGAACCTCTGCTGTGGACCCCCTCCCCACTTTGCGATTTGGAAGCTCTTTCTAGACGGACTCAAAGTTCGACAAGGGAAAAACAAATGTCTTGCTTTAACAAGTCTGTTTCCTCTACATAGTATTAGCGGTCGTCCTGCTATTGTTGTAATCCAACTCGTGGTGACAGAGAAGCCCTATTAAGAAGCTCTGTGCACTCCAGGGACCCACGTTTGATAGAATGTTGCAAGGTAAAGACTTTCTAACTGCAAGGTTCTCCTCACTTCAAACACCCAACACGCCACTCTGTGAGCACTGGAAAACCATGCTTAATACAATGTTGCAAGTTTGTGGCTTATCAACTAAGAGTTGTCCTGTATGTAAACCAAACATACCAAATTATTTTATCCTGGAAGAGCACTAACTGCCTGGTGCTACAGTTTTGAAAATGTACTTTTGGCCTATCTTTTTCTGGCCAGTCAGAAAACTCAAACAGCTTACCAAGAGTGTGTCCATTTTACAGTTCCCAAACTGAGGAAATAAAAGCCCTATGTCTTGCACATCCATCACTGGATACTGATATGAAGAAAGAAAGTGCCACAGGTACACTGACTCAAAGTCCACCCCATGGAAAGGAGGGATACCACGATTTACCCCAGATTCCCCTGACAGTAAGAGTAGGCGTTTGCAAGAGGACGTGGCAGGTGGTTGGAGAAGATTGGTGAGTGATTCAAAGAGGTTCTGAAGATCAGAAAGGAAGATGGAAGAGGAGGAAGATGTGATAAGTTCAGGAGGTGAAGGTGGTTCAGAGGAGGAAAAGGTGAGATGACCAGGAGGTGGAGTGGTACAGAGAGGAGGTGGGGTGAAATCAGTAAGTGTATGTGGTACTTAGGTGGTGGCAGTGATACCATCAGGAGGTGAAGGAAGGATGAGTAAAAGGAAATAATATCAGACTGTGAGGAGGAGGTGGAAACATTTGGAGGGAAAGGAAGCGCCAAAGGAGGGGTAAGCCTAGGCAGTGAGAACCGGAGTAGGAAGAAGGAAAACCCCTATGCAGCCACAATAGGAAGGCGTAAGGCGATTGGGCTGGCCCTAAACTGGCAATGGACGCAGGAAAAGGGGAAGGGACAGGATCAGGCTGGAAATCCAGAGGAGAATTAGTCATAGCAGCCAAGTGGAGGAGGGATCCCCACTAGTTATGGAAGGAGGAGGGCCGGCCCTATGAATAAGTTGAGTTTTAGATAACAGAGAGGGCATCTCCTGGCTCCATCTCACTCAGACAGAAAAGGTACTCATATGTGATTGGATGATCAAGGAGGCGATAATACTGATCTTGGGAAGTGGTGGGGATTGAGACATTTTCATGGATTCAGAACAAAGCCCATAGGAAATTTTCAACAACGGACCAAGAGACTTTGAGGGCTCAGGAACCCCTTGGGAATCTACAATGTCACTGAGACATGATACAATATCTAACCCAGTGTGAGAGACTTAAATTTGATTTTATCACTTTGTTTCCATTTTATTATCTGCCTTTTTTGCAAATAAAATCTGAGTCCAGTCTCTTTGTGCATCCCATTTGAACCTCCGGCCAGTGAACATTTGAACCGTTGTATTTGGCAGGGAATGAAGTCCTATAATCACAAAAGTAATGGGTGAAAGGTTTAGAATGAATCTGAACCACTGGCATTACTCTGGGCAACCTTCCATGCCACTGTTTTTTAGCCCGTCTGCGGCATTGCAAAAGCGGTCCAGCCATATGTAAATCAGTCAGGTACTGCCACCAATGGTAACAGCTTACCCGAACTGCTAGGCTAGGTCCCTTCTGCATGGAAACGCAAGCAATCCCAGACATGTTTCGGCCTTGTTGGGCCTCCTCATTGAGGTGCAGCTTGGTTCCCTATGGCACAACGAGCAAGGGACCCACACCTAGGCATACCCTCTCTCACATAGTGAGACAAACTATAACCACAAAAGTGAAGTGATGAGTGCAAGGTTTTGAGTGAATCTGAACAACTGGCATTGGTACCTTCCACACCACTGTTATTTCGACCCTCTGCGCAATTGCAAAAAGGGTCCAGCCATATGCAAATAAGTCAGGTACTGCCACCAATGATAGCATCCCAGCCTGAACTGCTAGGCCAGGACCCCTCTGCACAGAAACACAAACAACCCGAGACATGTTTTGTCCTTGTTGGGCCTCCTCAGTGAGGTGAAGCTTGGTTCCCTATGGCGCAGCGAGCAAGGGACCCACGTCTGGGCATACCCTCTCTCATATAGTGAGACAAACTATAACCACAAAAGTGATCGGTGGAAGGTTTTGAATGAATCTGGACAACTGGTATTGCTCTTGGCAACCTTTAAGACAATTGTTTGTTAGCCCGTCAGCACCATTCCAAAAGGAGTCCAGCCATATGCAAATCAGTCAGGTACTACCACCAATGTTAGCAGCTTAGCACGAACTGCTAGGCTAGGTCCCTTCTGCATGGAAACACAAGCAACCCCAGACATGTTTCGGCCTTGTTGGGCCTCCTCAGTGAGGTGCAGCTTGGTTACCTATGGCACAGCTAGCAAGGGACCGTGGATCATTCACCAGGGACATATGTTTTACAGGACAATACTGAGACAAACTATAACCATAAAAGTGATGGGTGCAAGGTTTAGATTAATCTGAACCACTGGCATTGCTCTGGGCACCCTTCCACACCACCGTTTTGTCACCCCTCTGCGCCATTGCAAAAGGGGTCTAGCCATATGCAAATCAATCAGGTTCTGCCACCAACGGTAGCAGCCCCGCCCGAACTGCCAGGCCAGGTCCCCGCAGCATGGAAACACAAGCAACCCCAGATATGTTTCGGCCTTGTTGGGCCTCCTCAGTGAGGTGCATCTTGGTTTCCTATGGCACAGCGAGCAAGGGACCATGGATCATTCACCATGGACATATGTTTTACAGGACAATACTTATTTATCGGAGCACAAACAACAAGAGTACCAAGAGACTATAAGGGCTCAGGAACCCCTTGGAAATCTACAAACCAGCTGACACATGAGACAATATCTAACCCAGTGTGAGAGACTTGGCTTTGGTTTTATCACTTTGTTTCCACTTCATTATCTGCCTTTTTTGCAAATAAAATCCCATGAGATACATCCCGAGTCCAATCTCTTTGTGCAACCCATGTGAACCTTTGGCCAATGAACATTTGAACCCTTGTATTTGGCAGGGAAGGAAGTGCTATAACCACAAAAGTGATGGGTGGAAGGTTTTGAATGAATCTGTACCACTGGCGTTGCTCTGGGCAACCTTCCACACCAGTTTTTTAGCCCATCTGCGCCATTGCAAAAGGGGTCCAGCCATATGTAAATCAGTCAGGTACTGCCACCAATGGTAGCAGCTTAGCCCGAACTGCTAGGCTAGGTCCCTTCTGCATGGAAACACAAGCAACCCCAGACATGTTTCGGCCTTGTTGGGCCTCCTCAGTGAGGTGCAGCTTGGTTACCTATGGCACAACGAGCAAGGGACCGTGGATCATTCACCATGCACATATGTTTTACAGGACAATACTTATATTATTTGTCGGAGCATAAACAACAAGAGTGTTCTCACAGTGGTAAATAGTGGCCATACCGGCCGCAGCCAGCAGGATTGTTCAGATAATGGCAAATAATGGTTTTACTGGGCACTGTAAGCACACGTTCAGATCCCGCATTTATTTGGATACTTTAGGGAACACACTTAACAGTTTTGATGAGCATGAGATTAGTCAAAGGTAAAGGCTAAGTAGGGGAAGGTTTAGTGAAAGGTCCTTACTGTAGAGCTAACTTTATAGCACTGGACCATTAGTGCTGTCAGAAAGCCCATGCAGGACACACAAAAGAACCATAGCTGGAAGGTATATTTTATTAGTACCCGGTGAAGTGGGTGTGGTGGCCTCACAGCCAATGAGGAGACTCGGAACAGGGTCCTTGCCACACAGGGAAAGACCCCCCTCTGCGTCTCCTCAGAGTGTGAGGCCGCCATCTCCCCTCCCTGGGAAACGAAGGTAAGTGTGCTTCCTACGTCCCCTGTCCTGTCCTCTCAACCCCCAGCCTACTTTAACACCCTTGCTTTGCTTGGGCTTGTAACTATCATCTCGGGGGCATTACCTAACTGGTAATTCCTGTCTACTTAGATTCAATTGCTTTAATAGTTTACAACAAAGGAAAGGTTGGCTTTGAATCAACACAAAAGGAATAATACTATACTATCAAACTGGGGCGATGACTTCTCAACTTCCAGTCTCATGCACACTTTTTCCATGTACTTACTAGTTGCAGGTTTTCTGTGTCCCATATCCCAAGATTTTCTGGGACATGTGCACATGTCCATAGGCCAACTTTATCGAGTCATTCATTAGTTACTGTCTACAAGCAACTCTACAGTGGTGAGCTAGAACCGCAAGTCACCTTCCTCTTTTTCAACCAGTCACCACACGTGTGTACTTCCTAGGCACTCTTGCTTCCTACCCTGTTATCCCTGACTAAACTGCCTCTGAACTCATTCCCACACTCTCAAAGCCTCTATAACCTGCCTCGTTCCTTTCCGACCAGACTGGTTAGAAACAAGCCTTTCCCTCTTCTGTGTAAATGCCATCCCCCATTGTGGCCACCTCCTTCTGATAGCCACCTCCTTCAGATGTTACCACCTCCTGTTGATAATTTCCTCTTCCTATTGTTACCAACTCTGTTTGACAACAGCCTCCTCCTGATGCTCCTCCTGCTCCTTTCCCCCCTCTTGCTTCTAGCTCCTGCAATACCATTGTTTGATTGCCTTCCACTGCTCTTCAACCTCTCACTTTGACCCACTTGGGCTGTGGGGTTTTATGCAGTGTTCGTCCCTTTCTCTGGGTGTGAATTTTTGGAAGGGGTTGCATCTTTGACTTATGATTAGGGAAAGAATGGGAGTGGATGCTGGTTCTAAATGCACCTAAGGCTGCTCAAGGCTTAGAGGATGGACGGAGCCCAATACTGGCCTGTCTGACAATTTGTAGTTTCTCTCTGATTGACTCTGTTTTCAGCACGGGATTTGAACGTAAGGGATGTTATGGGTAAAGCCTTGAAACATGGTTTTCCTGTTTTCACATTGCTTACACAGTGAAATATCAACATTGTTTACCAGGCATGGGGTTCTCCTACCAGCGAAAAATGTATTTATATCTTTATTTCCCGCAATATGTTTACTATGTTACAGTCTTTGGTGAGCCATGGCTTTGCAATATTTTTTCTGTGGAGCTCTGGAGCACACCGTGGGTTGCCTGAACTTTATCAAATAACTGTATGTGTCGTGTGAAGCTGAAACTGCATCCTACTGCTGTTGAGTACAAGAAAAGAGGTTTCCATTAAAGGGACATGCACTTATTCACAGACTACAGCTGCAGGCCTCCTCGCCAGGTGGGTGCGGGGGGTGGCGTAAGTTGTGTGTTTTCTCTGGGGTTTTTATGGTACAGAAAATTGGGCCAGCTGAAATGCAGGCCCTAAAGAGATCCATGCATAGATTAGTGAGGCACCTGGGCTCCCCACGTCATCCCCTTGGTAGTGCCTTGACCCAATCAGAGGACTATAGTGCCCATAAACCTTTCTCAGTACATACAATTGCAGATATTTAGGCACTTCTTCTTTGTGTTCAGGTGGGAAAGAGTAAGTGAGGGGTGAAGCAAATGCACTATTGGGGTGATGTGATGGTCTGTTAGAGGATATGTGGAGGTTTGTTTGCTGCTGAGGGTTAAGGCCTGTTGAGATGTATGTGAGGGTCTGTTGAGAGCTTTGTGCATGTCCGTTGAGAACTATGTGGGGATATCTTGAGGTATATGATGGTTTGTTGGAGGAAATCGGCGAGTCTACTGGGATATTTGAGGGCATATTGGTTATGTGATGGGCTTTTAGGACTCTATACGGTTTTATCAAGGTTATGTAAACATCTGCTGAGACCCATTTATGAAAGGGTTTGTTGGAACACTATGAAGAAAGATCTATATATACATGTGTATTTTGTGATCTTTATGAGGATTTGTTTGACAGGTAGGTCAACGTCTATGTAGTCAATTGGGGTCTGTGTGTGTCTGCTGCAATACTGTTTAGTGCCTGCTTTTGAAAATGAGAAGATCTTTTGGAGAATATGTGTGCGTGGGGGGGTGTTGTGTGTGTGTGGGTGTGTGTGTGTGTATCTTGAAGATAACTGAAAGTCTTATGAAGCTGTAAAGACTGTCCCATTTTCAGACATACTCCAAAAATAGATACAAAAATATTTCCATCATGCAGGAAACAAAGAAATGTTTTAACCTCCATCGGCTGTGAGAAGTAATTAAAAACAACAGCCCTTCTTTGAACTGGTTGAAAAAGTTCTCAGCTAAGCCCCCCTGCTCCACACATTTTGTACAACAACACATTAATTGCATTTTGGGCAGAGCAAACATACTAATCGGTGCAAATATCCATAGCATAGCATTGCAATCCTGCCACATCTCCTTCAAGGGAGACCTCCTACACACCCTCAATGCCAGCCTCAATCCCTCCTCAAAAATCATCCTCATGGGTGACCTTAACTTAGGCCTCAATGGCCCGACTGACCATAATGCCACATCCCTAGCCAACTCACTATCTGCCCTGGGCTTCATTCACTGTGTCAACAAGCCCACACACATTAATGGCCGCACCCTCGACTGGATTGCGTACCTTAATGGCAAGGTAGATATTAATGACATCCACCCATGCCCATGGTGCAACCCCTTTGTAGTAACATTTACTATTCCACTGCCCTTAATCAACACCTCCAACATCTCCCCTATGCCTCCCACCTGGGCATGTAGCTCTCGCAAAATCAACAGGATTAGCATCACACTGCTACTATCTAAGCTCCAACCAAATAAATACCAGCACATTGCCAGCAATTCAGTTGCACTTGCTGAAATCTACCTAAAAGCATTGGCAACTGCTGTGGACACAGTAGCCCCACTAGCACACTGGAAAGCCAAGACTCTCACCCACTCTAATTGTTTATGGTCATTTCATCTAAAACCATTGTATCTAATGTCATTCCATTGAAATGTTTCCATCTAAAAAAAAAATCTTTTTTTCTTTTTTTGGGGGGGGGCTTCCCTGTTTTTTACCCTTTTAAATACACCTGAACAAATATTAACCCTTTAGCCCCTGAAAACATGCATTAGATGAAAATGTTTTAGGTGGAAAAATGTTTATGAATAGTATTCGATGGAATGGGTTTAGATGAATTGAAAAGATACCACTCCAAATCATGGTTCACTAGCGACCTACAGTGACTGAGAGCCAAGAAACGACAGGCTGAGGTAGCCTGGGTATAATTCCCTTCAGATGCCCACAAGGCCCTCTTTAAAGCCACTGCTAAAACCTACAAACTAGCCATCATCAAGGCTAAAGCTATGACCTTTAACAACAGAATTGCCAATGTCAATTCTAACTCCAAAGATCTCTTCACCAACCTCAGGGAACTAGAAGCTCCTGCCCCCCACCACACCCACACAACATCACCAAAGACGAAACTTGGTGTGTAAACATCCAAGAGGCCCTGCTCGGCAGTCGCCAGCCTACAGGAGAAAATCTGCAACAAACAATCACTTATCATAAACCCCTCGTCCACCACCAACAACATCCTCCTCCCAAAGCAGGCCCCTTCCGCTTTCACACTGTCTCTGAAGCAGAAGTTGCCTCCATCCTCAAAAACCTCAAACTGACCAGATGTAAAGGGGACACTTGTCCAGTCCCGACTGTCAACGACTGCTCAGGAGTGCTCACTCCCTTCATCACCAGTTTTATTAACTCCTCCTTCTCCTCAGGCATAGTCCCAGCCTCCCCTAGGAAATCCTGAGTCTGCCCATTAATCAAAAAACCCACACTCGACCCTGCTACCCCAAGCAATTACCGCCCCGTCACCACCATCCCTTTTCTACACAAATTCCTTGACAGGGCTGCATATATATATATGCAACACTACTTGGAAATCAACCACATCCTAGGACTGCAACAGTCAGGTTTTCCAACCTGTTCAGGGAACAGAATCTGCCTTACTGGGCCTAGAAAATCAACTTGACGACATTAGGGATGAAGGCAATCCAGCCCTCTTACTAGACCTATCTGCCGCCTTTGACTTGGTAGACCACAACATTCTCTTCCAATATCTCGCCTTGGCAGCCAACTTCTCACCTGAAGCTACTTCACATATAGCTTCCTTTCTGGCCGACAGATCAATATTGATATTGATATTGATATTTTATTTCTATCGTGCTCGTACACAAGTGTTTCAGAGCGCGACAAGGCAACGGAGGGAAACAGGGGAGAGGGGGAGGGGAAAAGTGCATGGAAGGGGGAAGAAGTGGAAAGTGCAAAGCAGAGGAGAAACAGATACATAACAATAAATAAATAATAAAGGCAACCAACAGGGTAGTAGCAATTTGCAAGTGCTAGGTTTAAGGCAGTAGACAGGGTATGTCTAATAAGTGCAGGAAGAAAAAGGGGGGACTGTATGGGTACAGATACAGACCCCAGTGCAAAGGGTGGCCCGGAGGCAGTGCCGGAGGGTGGCAGGGTGAGCAGGTACCTGGGCCCAGAGGACAGAGGGTGGCCAGGTGCACAGTGCCAAGAGAGAACAGATCAGCAGTTGAGAGGGGGACAAAAGGCAGAAGAAAAGAGGGAGGTCTTGAGGTGCTTCCGGACCAGAGATGGTTCTCCTCAAGTTTTAGAGTGGCAGGGAGGCTGTTCCAGGGGGAGGCCCCAGCCGAAGACAGAGATCTACCCCCAGCTCATTTCTTTGAAAAACAACTGACCCTGAGGGAGTTAGAGGTAGAGGAGCGAAGAGCTCGAGAGGGGAGGTATTTGCGGAGGGATAGCTGAAGGTATTTTTGGACCCAGGCCCCAGAAAGCCTTCTGGACAATGCAGAGGGTTTTGAATTTAATCCTTGCATCCACGGGGATCCAATGGAGAGATTTCAGAGCTGGAAAGATACAATCCCAGGGCATGAGGCCAAGGACAAGTCTCGCAGTCCTGTTCTGGATAGAGTCTTCTCTGATATTGCCTGCGCCCCTCCCTCCTCCATCGCATTTGGTGTATCCCAGGGTTCCTGTGTGTCACCCAAACTGTACAACATCTTCACCAAACCGCTGTGTGATCGCCTCGACTCCATTGGCATATCTTACACAAACTATGCCGCTGATACATAAATTCTTCTACCACTCTCACGAAACTACGCTGAAAACTCACAAACACTTAATGTAATCTACTCGACGATCCAGGCATGGATGGCTGCTAATGGTCTCTGTTGAAATGATGATAAGATGGAGATCCTCTTGGATGGTCCTCCAGCTGTTATCAAAATCTGGATCCTCAATACGTCAATTCCTGTCTCCTCATTTGTATAGACCCTAGGCGTTTATCTTGACTCCACACTTTCGCTGACATGTCAGGACAAGGCTATTGCAATCTCAGCCGCCTACGCCACAAAGCTAATCAATGCTGCCAGACCATTCCTCACTCCTATAAACTGTCTGACCAATGCCAGGGTCGTCATCAATGCCAGGCTAGACTATTGTGATGCCCTCTTCGCTGGCACCTCCGTGCATAACATCCACAAACTCCAAAAGATCCAGAACAAGGCTATCCATGCTGGGAAGGATCATCTTTAAAACCTTATCCATCACTCACAAATGTCTGTCCAACTCCGCACCGCCCTACCTTTCCCAAAGATTCTCAAAGTCCGAGTACTCTAGACCCACTAGATGGGCCTACGCACACCGACTTATCCAGCCTAAATCCAAATAGATAAAAAGTGGGGGTGCTAGCTTCCCATCAGTGGCAGCTCACATATGGAACTCTCTCTCTCCACTCGCCTAAAAGCAGAACAATCCTACTGGCCAATCTGTAAAGCTCAGAAAACCTGGCACTTCACCTAACCCACCTGACATTCCAACTCCCAATCTGTCTGACATTCGCATACCGGTGTAACTGTTTTTTTAACCAAGTGCATCTATGCCCCCCGGCTTGTGCATAATTGAGTGTACCATTTGTAACAGTGCCTTGATTCCTGAGGATTTTGTATGCTTCACGAATGTAAAATAAAATAAAATAAACCAAACAATATTATAGGGAAAATGGGTCATCGCCACTCTGGGTGTTTTCTAGAAGTTTTCTGACAAAGTAACTCTTGCCACAGCTGGAAGTCCCTGCCAGCACACACGCGAACGGATGTTGTAGCCTGGTATCCATAAGGCCAAATAATTGAGGTTAAAAAACCGTGTACAGAGATCTACGTACAAACTCACAAGGCATGGGGGTTAACTCACCACCTGGGACAGCCTTTTAACCTTCTGAGATTGCTAAAGCAAACACTGTTGTACCTGTATATCTATATTAAACATGTAAGCACTTCGTGGAAACCTACAATTGAAATGCATGGCCTTCTCTATCTGACCTAGAAGCGGTGAATAAAAACATGTTACAGTTTTGCATATTTTCTTCAACAATATACCTCTTAAAGATTGTATAAATCCCCCATCCATTGTGTCCACACAACATACCTCTAGATGTTGTAATAAATCATCAGACATATAGCGGCCCCATCCTTGCCCCCTGCAAGACAATACTTCACACTTGAAAAACTGTAGCAACCACCATCACCGCCTGTAGCGCGGTTATGGGTGTCAATGTCACGACCTACAGCTCTCCATGAATGTGGCCTTGATAGCGACGGTGCTCCAGTTACATGACCCCTTGTGATAAAAAAACTATGGGCACCGTCGTGGGTGCTTGGACCCCTTGCTAGGTATTTGTTGTGACATTCCCCAGACACCTGTTGCTGAGGCCCATTAAAAAACCAGAAAAGTCACTCTCAGGTGTGTGAGGACCCCCATGACCCTATAACCCTTGCTGGGGACCGCAATCCAGCCATGCCCCTTGCCACATCTGAATAATAATACCATTGCAGTGGACCCCCGATCATCCTTGCCTCTTGTTGCCACACAAAAACAGTTGGTGCTTGTTTGCACAATAGAACAGTCAGCGCATGTTCATCGGCAAAGCAGCCAGGACATGTTGAAACAGATGCGCAAATCTCTATAAATCCAATAGATGATGGTTTTCTGGGTCCACAGTACATTTCCTCAGGGTCTGCCTGCTGAGCCATCCAGCTGTTGGAATACATAGTATGTCTATAAAGAAAATGTAGAATCAGAATACGACATCTTTAACACATTGCCAATCACCACTTTGAAATATTCAGAGACATTTCCCCATCCACGGTATACATAACACATCTTAAATAACATCTTAAGATCACTTGCCCCATTAAATAATGACACCAAACCATCAATGTGTGCAAATGAAGCTCAGCTGCACATCTTCATCAAAAGGTGTGATCTTTGACAAAAATTCTAATTCCCCACCTGGCCTGCCAAAATTGGGAATTCACATTGTCAGCATTGTCAGTCTTGTGTGAGAGACAGCTGGAGTAATAACTTTATTTTAAAAAGGCTATCACGTGTTCCCTCATTGTTAACTGATACAGCGTTGCTTCAAAAGATGTAAAAGATATGGCCTAACACTCTGCGTCTCCCTTGCACACAGAGAATAGACACAAAAGCGTTTTACTGCCTAGGTCCTGCAATTTGTACCACTTTGCGCAAGCTATACAAATAATGTAAATTGTAATGCCTACTTGGAAGTACAAAATGAGTCCAATAGACCCCTTGGACACAATCTAAGACATGAATTGGTGCGGTCATTGGAACTTGGAAGAAGCCAACTTTTACACGTTGCCAAGCACCTCTTTGAAATATTCAAATATTATACAACACATCTTACATAACATCTTAAGACCAGTGTAAGACCCTGGCACTTGCCCCATTAAAAAATGTCATCAATTCCAGCACTTATTGTGAATAAATCTTGGCTATACCTCTTCGCCAAAATGGGTTATCTTTGACAAAAAAAAACAAATCTGTCATGCATGGCCTGCAAAAATTGAAATTTTACATTGTCTGTATTGCTGGGTCGTGTCATAATCAGTTTGTGATGAATATTTTGCACAGTTAAAATATTTTACGGAGTTTATTGGTCTGGAGACTAAAACAATGCAGTGTGGTTGTACCGGCCTGCAGATATGTTGCCTCATAAAACAAAAATATTGTTCCTTGCCTTTAAAGGCGGTGCCTTGAGCAAGTGCGATAGGGGTTTCATTTGTGAAACACTTGTAATGCAGTGTTATTTGGAAACTTTGATTGGGTTTTTTTCAAAACTGGAGGTTTGGCACGGTTGTAACGGCTGAAGTGGCGACCATAAAAAAGAAAGAAAATACATTGGGGTATTAACTAGGAAAGCATTCTTTGCAGAATCTGGAATTGTTTGTTGAGTCTTTTTCCGCACCATCATAAAAGTCTCAAGGAAATTCCATATTTGTAATTCCTCAAATGTACTAATACCACAGGCTTTCCATATGCATCTACCAGCTGTCCCTCTTGTGACAAGAAAAAACAATGAATCTACAAAGTTTGAAAAACATACGGCTTGGTATTGCAGGCCATTTATCGTTGCACAAGCAAGATCCCATTAATAAAAAGATTACATTTAAAGCACATTTTTCAAGCGTGCACAGTGTTTGAAGTCATGCGAGCGGCGCTGACCACTGAAAACGAGCTGCATTGCCTAGTGCTTATGCGTTTGTGTGCGTGTGTGTGGGCCCTCGCAAAGATTTCATTTTGCTCTAAAATATAGCCTCTGCAGTGTGCAAGGTTATAGGCTTAGCAGGCCTGAATATGCAAGGAGCTCCCATTATTTGAAATACCCCACTCCCATTGTGTACACCTGGAGCAAATTAGGCTTAAATAATTGCACAGGCTCACACAGTTTGGGTGAACAGCGAAGCCATGATTTTACCCCTGCCATCATTTTTACCTCATACTTTCAAAGTTCTAATATTATGTGCTGGATGCTTGACCGTCCCAAAAACACTTACAGAGCCTCCATACTGTTATGAATCACCAAGCACAGTGTTTCCGTCATGCCCTATGGTACTATCACGCAGTACGGGGAAGAGGTGTTTGACGGTCTAGTAGTTGGGACCAGAACAGCCAATCGCTGCGCGTAAGGATTGCAGACCCGGAAATGTAAGCTATTGCCTTTGTCGGTCTCGTTGCATTGCAACTTTTTGGTAAATTGCGGTGGCACTGTGTCGTTCTTCGACTAATACTGGCACGATGTGACCTCTTGTCCCCTCTGCTCCTTTGTGTGTTACTGTCCGTGTTCTTCATTCCTGCTCATGTGCCTTCCCCCTCCCACTTCTCTTGGAGTCTCGGTCATGATTCTACATACCTCATTGTGGCTACTCTTCTGCAAACCTTCTTCTACTACTATGGCTTCAGATGTCTTGACACCCTGAAAATGGGGTTCTCAATTTCATCTGCAGAAGGGTTTTCTACACAATAGGGTTTCCTCTCCTGACTTCGGATCTACCTTAGCAGTGCACACCTTGTGAATTTGTCAGGACAGTCAGCCTGGCCACCTCAAGAGATAGACCCTACCTTGTCGACAAAAAGAGTTGCAGGAAACAATAGGTAAGGGAATCTGTCACTTCTGAATCTGACAGTGATTCTGACACATACAGGTCCAACTTGTTCCCAAGTGTTGTAGTCAAAATCTCAATACAGTTCTAGAACATAAGCTCTGCACCGAGAAGCAGCATTGATGTGATCTCACACGTGACAATACAGAGAAACAATACAACTCTACCAAAGTCTTTCAGACCTTGTCTGTGCCTGTTCACCACCTATGTATTACCCTATCTTGCATGCAAAGCCAGAGAGCTCCGGCTAGCACCTTTGGCCACTTTCTAAGCACAAAAATATATTTAACCAGCCTACCTCAGAAAGGGTCTGGAGTATCAGTAATTACAGCATCACACATGTCTGAGCTCCTTTACATTTGAATGCATTCTAAATGTTTCTCACATCAAAATACACTTTAAACAAACACCTTGTTAATGCTTTAATAGTTAAAGACCACACAAATTGTAAATTTATAAACATGTCATTAGAACAAAAATCTTGAAATAACCCAAAAGCACAAAGATGTTTAGTTTGAAAATAAGTAGCAGCTCGCCTATTTTTCTGGCTGTCAATCCTTAAGACGAGATCAGTAAACAAAGGGCTGGTTTTCAATCAAAGGCCTTGCAGGGGGTTGCAATCCTCTGTCCCAGTGCACCGGAAGCCACAATAAATCCAATTAGCTCCAGATAGCGAAGTTTCTTTGCAGGGCTGCAATCAGCTCCAATCAGTTAATGGCACAGCATGGGGACACCAGCCCAGGTGTCTGTCAGAAATTCACTCCAGTATAAATCCACACAACTCCCAAACCATCTCCATTGCTTTTAAGGGGTAAAGACCCATAACCCTCCCCAATGCTGTTTCCAGGGTCCAGAAGCATGATGCATTATCAGCAAACCCCTGATTTCATGCACCCATATCTTTCTTGCTTACTTTGCAAAAATGGGGTTTGTCACAAAATTTTAAATTAGCTGCTTTCTCTAGGGATGACCACTGAGTCATAATTCCATCATAAGTTGAAAATAACCCTTCTGTCTACAGCTGTCTATACTTGATAAGGAACATATGTGTGTATTTTTGGGAACCCTGTTCTACTGCACTGCACCAGCAGAGCTAATTATAGTATCCTATCACCCATGTGCATCCTGTTCCTGTTGCAGCGAAAAATGCTTCAATCTTGTTGTGAGTGATCAGAATTGCCAACATTCCTGGCATTCCACAAGCCCCTGAGTCAGTCTAGTGTGTCATCTGTGGTTGAGCTTTACAGAGAAAACCCTGCCCCCTGCTGTGCTGACTTCATAGCTGCACGTCCCCCACCAACACATTCATTTTTGTGCTGGATGTGTCCCAGTAAGCAGCATAGGGCTTTCACACAGCTGTGGAACTGTGATTTAACAATTGCATTGTGTTCCTTTTAAAAAGCAACACGCATTGCCAAAAGCTTTCGTTGTTTGTATTGTGAATCAAACAATGCGTATAACGCAAATTCAACTATGGTTATTTTGTGCACAGTCCTAGGTCCAAGGTTGAAAGCTGGAATCTATACTATATATGTACTGACTGGAAAAATGTATATGTAAATATCTTATGTCTGTAAATATGCGTAATATGATTTATGCAAATCCATTGTTTTCTATGGTTGCCTGTGGTAACCCTGTAATGTGTATTACCTGCTCTCCAGCACCCAGATACCTACGGATTTGGCGTGCGCTACAAATGCTAAAATGCTAAATAAATAAATAGTAGAATTTATATCCAGTTCATATAACATTTCTATACAAGTTTGTGGGTCAATGCCATTTTTGGGGAGGTCATGAAATTCATTTTGTATAAAAAAAATATGAATGTGCATAGTCATTTATGTAGTCATTGTTTTATATAAATTGTTATATTAAATATATATGAATTTTTATATACATGTATATATTTTTAAAATATAGTAAATTGTATATGCGTTTTTATTTAAAAAATGTATTAATTTGTATATTCATTTTTATATATATTTTACATTTTAACTTTATAGCAAATCAGTATCAAAGGGGTGGAAATTTAACATGATGTGAAAGGGGGCGAAATTTAATACTAGCAGCTTTCCTATAAGCCAGAAGCAAGGATATCACATATTCTTGAAAATCAGCAGATGCAGCTGTATTTGTAAAATATGATGAGTTTTAGCTGTTTCCCAGAATGT
Organism: Ambystoma mexicanum; assembly: GCF_040938575.1. Lineage (NCBI taxonomy): Eukaryota > Metazoa > Chordata > Amphibia > Caudata > Ambystomatidae > Ambystoma > Ambystoma mexicanum. The sequence continues at coordinate 64,531,565 of NC_090928.1, forward strand.
ACTGCCTTTCTTGGAACCAACCACATACAATTCTGCTTTATTTTGGCTGTCATTCTTTTTATTAAACCTGAAAAGGAAACAGCTATCAAAGTAATGCACAGAACCTTGTTGTCTGTAAAATGATATCATCGCTTTGTGTAACTTGATTTTGGTACACAATCAGTTGTCACTGTTTTTTTCTCTATGGAAGGTGGAGCGGTTGTGCTTAAATCTCCCTCGACATCTATTAGGGCCCCCTTCAAATAAACACAACTGGCATTATAGTGGAGTTTGAATGTGTTTTAAAACATAATGTCACTGTGGACACGGACCATCATTTAGCAGTGTAGCCTGTAGGCAATGTGATCCTTGCTCTGTAGAGCATGGAAGTCAGACCTATGGGCCTGAGCTGCAGGTGGGGGTAAATAGGTAGGGCTATACCACTATGAGAAAGGCATAAACCGGGAAGGCATACCAGTGGGAGCACTGGCATAGCGGGGGCCAACCACACCTTGTCCTGGGCCCAACAAGTTTCTGAAAGAAATTCCATCATTGTGAAAGAAAGGATTTCTTTGAGGAAGTCAGATCTGACTTCACAAAGAAATTATTTCATTTGTTTTTGAGGTCGGAGTGCTTTGAATTCAGGAAGTAATTATTTAATTTATTTGTGAAGTCGGAGTGCATGAGCTCCAACTCCAGAGATAAATTTAATTATTTATTTTTGAAGTCAGAGCGCGATGCACTCCGACTTCAAAAAGAAAAGGTCTGGTTGCGGCACCTGGTGCTCAATCCCCACTACACTTGACAGGAACCAGTAAGCTATCCCTGCTTCCTGGTTCCTGTCTGTGTGGTGGAGGATGAAGCGTGGGAGTCGGTTCCCTCCACGGAGCGGTAGCCTTCCTTAGGTAAGACAGATTCAGGTCTGGAGCAGGTAAAACATTATATTTTTAAATGAGTGTGTGTGTGCGCACATGCATGTTGGATGGGCGTGTGTTTGTATGTATGCATGTGTTATGTATTATGTAATGTGTGATGCATGTATGGGTGGCTCTGTACATGCATTAATGAGTAAGTGAATGGAGTGTGAATGGGTGTATGCATGTGTTTGGGCTGGGGTGCCACCGAGGTGCTGATTTTGGTGGGTGGGTAGTAAGGGGCTGGGTTTGCTATTACACATTTTTTTTAATGGGCATCCATACATGATAAAGTAAGCATGTTATGTAGCCAGGCTAGCCATTTCTTACTGTGGCATTGCTGCTTTTTAGTTGGCATCTATAGTTAAGCAAGCATGATGTGTTATTACTTGGCTAGACTGGTATTTTGGGGCAGCCAGTATTGCTATTTCTCACTGTGGCTTGGCATTTTATTTTCTGTGCATCTGTGATAAAGTAAACATGATCAGTGTTATGTTCATAGAGAGGCATTTTGGAGCAGCCAGTTTGGACATGTTTTGTTATTGTGGCATGGAATATTTAATTGCAAAGCCAACAGGTGTATGTCCTTACATGGGGATACTGCCATATATTGGCAGAGCCAGCGTGGACCTGTTTTCTTATAGTATCATGACTGGCCTTGTTAGCAAAGCAAACCAGAGTATGTTCTAATATGGGAATACTGGCATATATTGCAACAGCCATTATAGATATGGGCACAGACAACTTGTTTTTATACTAGCATATATTATGAAAATACATTGAAAAATGTTCCTGTGCTCTATTAGTGAGTTGTCTCTATTGGATTTTTGGATTGGAGTTCCCCTCTAAAACCAATTGCAAACTGCCTCGCTTTTTCCCCACTTTTTCACAGAAAGTGTGCTATATAATGCACCATTTTAATCCATTATTCAAAAAAATCGGGAGGAAGGTGGGGAAGAGAGGCCCCCCAGCATCCAAACTCCCTTTGGTTGGTTCGGGCTTCCACGCTACGCTCAGTCACTGTGGTATATTTGTACGAAATGTTTGCGCCTCTCCAATTAAAAATGTACCAGTCGCCACTAGATGAGTAGCTGGTGGGTGAATAGGTATGCATGTTGGCATGCATGGCTGGGGCCCAGGCAGGGGGCATTTGAGCTTGGACATGTTCATACACATATAACTGCTATGTTTGGGCAAAGCCAACATGGTGAATGTTATTTTTTGGAGAAGGGTTTGGGCTGTGAGCTTAGTGGCACAAGGAGGCCGGCAGATTGGACATTTTTCTTTCTGTGAAATGGCATTTTGACATCACATAAGGGGCAAGGCTATTGTGGTGTGTGTTTTTACAGAAGGAAGGTCGGGGTACTTGTTCAGTCAGCCCGTAAATGCTTTCTGTGGCATTGCATGTTTTACTGGTAGGGCAAAGTCAACATGATGACTGTTCTTATTGTGTAGGGGCATTTGTGCAGCCAAACAAGGATGTTCCTTAATGTGGCATTGCATGTTTTAGTAGCATTAAGGGCAAACGCAGCAAGAGAATGTTCGCACATGCTGATTCTGTCATATACTGACAGAGCCAGCATGAACATGTTTTCCTATGGTATTATTACTATGCGTAATATTATTGGCCACGCGCAGCGTTGGTTAGTACGCGTGGGTGTCGGGAATCAGGATCCAGCCACTGCCCCCTTGTTTCTACACTAGGTGAAAGATTTAAAGTTGGATTAAAACGCATTCTTGCATATTTCACCTAGTGCCGTGCGAGTGCCCCCCTGCAGCAGCATGATCCTCATGGGCATTGCCAATATGTGGTGGTCCATGCTGGCACAGAGTACGGCGCGGCCTGTGCTTTTGTTGCTGTGCTTGGGTGTGGGGGCGCTCAGCATGGCTCACAGGGGGCCCACGCATTTTGTGTTACGCCATTGAATGGGAGCAGTGTTCGAAGGAAGAAAAAGCTGCAGCAAGGATAATGAAGAGTGCCCCCGGGCTATTCCAGGCAAGCCGCCGAGTGGGCAGGCGCAGCCTGAAGGATCAATGCGCGCTGAGCGGCAGCACCAGAAGAGTGCAAACAGGGATGCCTGATGCCAAGTAGAGGCAGGTGGCAGAGACTTCCAATAGAATGCAGGTCGCACAGCAGCCAAGAGTGAATCTTTTGCCAGGTAAAAAGCTGGAAGGTATTTGCCAGAGAAAAATAACTTTACTCTGAAATCATTTGTATATTATGCTGTTCTTTACACAGATTAGCATATACTGTTCTTTTAGTCATGCAATATTTCACGGTCTTTTATGTACATGCATAATGCATGTGGATAATATCATTTATGTTCCTTTTACTAAGTATAATGAGCTAGTGGGATAAACGGTTCCATTGCAAGTAGAATTGCTCGTTCCAAGGGGACTGGTGGGGGTTACAGGAATGCAGAACTTTGAGTGTGAGCGGGTCCCCAACGAACATTCACAGGCGAGACTGAGGAAATTCGCAGCGGCTGTGAGTGACGTTATCATGTAAACAATGTCCTAACCTGCCATGGTTTGCTCAGTGATAGCTCTCTCAGTGTCTCAACACCATCCCCCTGCTGTGCGTGTTTCAGACTGCGATGCTCATTGCTAAGACAGGCCCCAGCTCACCTTCTCGGGACCGCTACGTAAAACGTCCCCGTGACCTATAGCGGAGCTTTTCATATCTGTTTCCTACAGCAGACCCGCAGCAGCAGGCACAGTAGGCAAGGCACGTGGCCTTTTAGCACCGGGCCTGAGCCCACACAGAAGTGAGGAGATACCGGGCAGGTGCGGGGACCACCAATGGGTTCTGCATCTCCGCTCAGCCCATTCGAGAGCCGAGGCGGGGTCACGTGGGCTGCCCGCTCGGTGAATGACAAGCGGACATTCCAGTGCTATGCCAGGGGAACGTAGATACTGATTAACCTCGTGAATTTTAACATTCAATAATGCCTTGAGTGGTGTGTGATGACTCTTGATGTTATTGCCCTGGCCTGTCAGATGTTTTATTGAGTGCCCGAAAAAGAGCCAGTACACATTTTCACATGTCGATTATTCAAGTTCTGCCATTTGTAGGATTATTGAAGCGAATTAAACCATCCATGTTGCGCAGCCAGGACAGGCACAGTCGGTAACCAGGGACCACAGGAAAACATCCAGTGTGAGATTGCAGCCGTATAAGGCTGGCGCTTCACACGATGCCTTTTTGAGTTGCAGACCTGACATAGTACATTCCTGTATTCACAAACTTACATTGGAACGTAAGTGGTAGTAAAGTGGCGCCGATAGTTTGCGTAAATGCTGCAAAGGACCGGGAGAATCCCAAATGCAGCGGTCTTCAAACTTTGGGGTGGGCCACGAAAGGTAGCCCTGAAGGATGTCGAGGGTGGCACGAGGCCATTTATGAAGGGATTACAGTGACTGCTTTTAATAGAAAATATAAGCATTTAATAGACACTATATAGGAATAGCTTGTTGGTTGTAGGAAGGAAAACATATTTTTACTCTGAGAAACTCGGTATAAAAAAGTTTCAATAGCACTCCCTTAAAGAGACTGCAAGGATGTAATATTCGGAGGAAAGGCCAAATAAATGATGTGCTTTAGCCGGTGTTGCTCAATATGTTTGCATGGACCATCAGTTGTAAGGTCAAAGTGGTGAAGAGAGGTTTGTGCTATTTGAGCCTTGTGCAAGTTATCCTTGAAGCCTTCTTGTTGTAGTGCTTCCAATACTTCATCTACAAATTGTGCAGGGGATGCTAAATTAAGAGAGCACACCAGAATGTCATCCTTATATTACACAAACTGATCCTGGTAGGGGAGGCCCGATTGTGAATTATATAGTACTTAATGAAAGATGGTGTTGGGATAAACACCCAGGTATGCCAGAGGGCCACTAGGAGTTTGCAGACTCTCAGAAGGCCCAACACCTGCCACAGGATAAACGGAGGACTCAATCAGTGGCAAGTTCACACTGCAATTTATTACAAACAAAACCAACAGGGATCAGCACGAGGACAGAAGAAATCCATGGACGTCGCAACGTCGCTCGCAGCCAGTTTTGATACAAAATTACATCACTGCTCCGTCACTACTTAGGCCACTCTCCGAAAACCTATCGACATGTGGGATTGGCTGTCAGGAGCCTAATAACCTATATGGTCACCTATATGTGTTATTCTACTGGCTCTCCCATGCCAGATGGCTGGTCTGGTCCATCCCCAAGTCACTATCTACACCAATGTTGCATTGTGAGGGTCTTGCCATTGGTTCTTGCTACCCACCCCTAGGATACTGAACTGTGGTTGGCTAGAGCTGACGTCCCCAGGCCTGGGATCTGCAAAGATTCTCAGCTCTTGGTATACCTTTTCAAGGTAATAAATAGGACTATGGGCCTCATTACTAGTATGAAGGTAGCCATGGTTCTATTAGCGCCATGGCTGCCTCCATAACGGGCTCCAATACCGGGTTCCTTCAATGAGGAATAACCGGGTCATTCCAACATTGGAGGACCCGGTAATTCCTCCTTGAAGGAACCATTTCCCATTCCCATTTGAGCCCCTGCAGGGCTCAATGGGAATGGGGAGGGAGATAATAACGGGCACGTAAATAACGGCCCGTTATTAGCTCCCTGTTCCCCTTGCGGGACCCTGAAAGGACGTCTGGTTTTACCAGACGTCTGTTCCGAGTCCCGCAAAGGGAACCTCGTAATAGGCTCTCCCGTAAAGAAGGGTGCCGGTCCCGTACCGGCACCCTTCATCACGGGAGCGCCAGGGTCGTAATGAGGCCCTATCTGTCTGCATTGTAACTTGTGTGTACCACCTTAGTCTATGACAGTGCGTGTTTGCTTGGTGCAACACTTGTCTCACAGTGTGGCATCTTTGTTGCAGTCTTCTGTCTGGTAGCCTGAGATTCTCTCCCTTTCCCAGTGCTGGACGCTGTCGATTGTCTGCGTCAACCGGGTCACGTGTTCGGAGACCATGATTTGGAGCTGTGCAGCTCTGAATTATCAGGAATTATTTGTTTTTACTGCAGCTGGTGCTTTTGTCATTCAGGGAATGGAATGTCATCTGTATCTTGTGGCCTTGGTAGCAGGTCCTGTCTCACACGTTTTGCTCTTTGTCCAGCATGAATTCAGCTCTGCTCGGCTCTTGCTGAGAGGCCTGTGGCCCGCTGTAATTTTTCTAAACCATTAGAATGCAGTTTCTACAGTGTTTGTGCTATGCTATATTCTCCATAGATCAGTCACACCTGGTTCTGTCAGGTCCCATAGGTGCTGCTGCAGTTTCATAGGGTTATTCGTATGTATGCATCTGCAAGCTTTGCTCAGGATCTCTTGCTTCTTGCGGTTTCTGCGTTACTGCATTTGGCTAATGGCAAAAATAATAAAAGCAATGACAGTATGTATATGTGTCTGTCCTGTAACTATAGAACTGTGCGCTTGTGTTCTTCATGTAGTCGAGTGTGTGTTTATGTCCTGCAGTGCAGATGGCACGTGTGATTCATGTCTAACACTGCTAAGTCGTGGTGTCTCTAACGACGTCAGCAACATGGTTTCTTGGTGCTTTAATCAAGACTGTCGATTGAGGTGTCTTTAGTTGCATCCTAGGGCTCCTCGTGAACTCTGGGGTAAATGTGTACCGCACCTGGTCTGTAGGGCTGGCTGAGGGGGTTGGGAATTCGTCCAAAATAGAATGGGTGATTGCAGTGTCTCCTGGCCTTCTTGCGGGTCATGAATTTCATAGAAGGAGGAGGTGGGGGTAGACTTCCCCATCCCTCTTCAATGGTAGAGGAATCCCGAAGCATCCGATGAAGTGCGTTCCATAAGAAAATGGTGTTTTACCAAGAAAAGGTTGGGCGGAATTACATTCCTGTTTGAGGGGCTGCCAAAATCCATCATTTATTTCTAAGAGAGTATGGATTTGATCATGTAGTCACCTTTGTTCTCCTAGTTTCTTCTGGTAACATTCTGGAAACTCCTTAAATCTTACTATCTGCTACATTTTTAGTGTCTTCACTTGTAATTCGTCTATCAGCTTCAGTGGGTGAAATTACATCTTGCAAGCAGTAGACACATTTTGATGGGGTCTCGTCCATTTGTTGTGTTGCCTCTGTCAAGAGATAAGTGGATGTGTACATGGCAAAACTGACCCTACAATATTTTTGCACCGGTTACGCAGTTGTTCTCCATTAACGACACACATTGTCTGCAGAGATATTGTTAACTGTTATCCTTTGTGCCACATGACTGTATATCAACCCAAATGATTAATGGCAGTAGTGATCAATTAGTTAACATCTCTTTCCCACAAGGGTGATTGTATCCATCAACAAACAACAGTTGGCTATTTGGCACATAGAAAAATGCTTGTGCCCGCTACAGTATTAAGGAAGAGGCCTGCTACCATCTTGTGCTTTAGTAATTGTGTAATCAAATATGTTGGCGGGAGGCACCACACGGTCTAGGGTAGGAAATGAGGTGCAAAGTCGCTGCATATTTGGTCCCATACAGGCAGAAGTGGGGCTGAAGGCCTCACCCGGGAGCCCCTGTTTCTCTTCTTTGGCATGTTGTATGCCCCTTAACTCTATTTCCGTTAAATCGACTTCCTGCATGAGCTTGCCTGCCTGTGTTGTCATCAGTCTAATTTTCTCTCTGCACCCACACAGTTTTCTTTCTGTGAACTTGTGCACATTGGGGCTGGTTACAAGTTTTCCGGTATCCCACTGATTATTCTGGTGGGATAGCACCAAACTGCCCCTACCGTTTTTCGCTGCCTGACATTCCGTTATTACCGAGATATTCTAGGTGACAGAAACGCTGGTAAATCCCCATTCCATGGAGTCCCATAGGACTCCTTGGAGGGGATTGCCGGAATATCCAGCGCTGGTAGTTTGCGCCGGTAGTTTGGGCATTTATTTGCAAGTAGGGGCCTGATTTACCAACAGGTCAGGCCTGGTGATCAGTCTTTGCCCCCACCTGCAAACTTGTATTTCCCTGGTCTGGAAAACAGCAATTTTACTGGCAAATCTTTTGGACCGGGAACATGTAATGACCCCCATTGTCTTTTGTGGTGTTTTTCCGGGTGATGGAGGATAGTAGCTCCACTGTGCATGCCCCTTTTTTATCTTATTGGGCTTGGTAAGTCTAAATTGTTGTGAATGATGCACAGGCAGAAGAGGTTGGTTGTGGGGCACTACGAAACACGTGTAGTATGAGGTTTCAATAAATGTAATGCAACCAGATGTTTTCGCTGTTTATATATATCAGTGTCTGTTTCTGCATCAATGTCAGACTCAATAGTTTTGGAGTGTTGATGCTAGAAGTTATTAAAGTTAATTTTGCAGTCATGCAGTTCATCCACTCGTCTCTGTAGTTCTTGTCACAGTTTATCCTGCTCCTCACCAAGGGCCAGACAAGTGGAGTGTAGCTGTTGGCAACTCGCCATACTGATACATGCCTTTCCTAGGCAATATGCTGGCACTCAGTGCTGTCATTTCTTTTAGTTTTTCACTTGCTACTCGCATACCCTTCCACGGGGATAATCCCTTTTTTGGGGGTTCATCCAAGGTCACTATTTCTTGCTGGAATCTTCCGAGTATGTCCTGAGTGTGTTTAGGAACACAAACCCCCTGCTGTTTTACCAACACATTTGCAAATCGATTATCATTTGTCAATTAAGCAGAAAAGATTCATGGAATTGATTGAATCAATTGTCACAGTGTCAGATAAAGTGAACTTGTCTGTCATTTTGAAGGTATATAGGAATCCACTCAATAAAACCTCTTAGGGGGCAGGTTCTGCACCCATTCCCTATTCAGCTATACAAAATAGCCTGTACCGCATTTTTCTTTCTCATAGGTCAGGGTGCTTTAGAGGAAATACCAAATAACTCACGTACACCTGGCTAGTGGCCGGCCCGAAGTGTCCACTGCAGTCCAGCTTCTGCTGCACCCTGGCATTGCCGTGGGTCAGGAAGATGCATGACAGAACCTGATTAAATATATAGGCTGAATAGGGGTCAGTACGCACAGGTAATAAACAGGCACACAAACGTTCTTGGAAGGAACGCGGTTGCATTTATTACACAGACAAAATACAACGTGAGTAAAGACATTGCCCTCATTATGAGTTGGCCAGTCTGGAAATAAAGTGAAGGTCACACTGTATTCGGGCACCTTTCCGGACCGTCCAACTCCAAATCTGCCGGTAGGGACTCTGATCTACTGGCAAGCCTGACCTGCCAGTAGATCAGGCCCCTACAGGCAGATAAATGCCTCACTTGCCCGCACCGATACTAACAGTGCTGGTGATTCAGGCAAACACATCCCATCGAGACCTATTGGACTCCATGGAATGGGGAGTTACCAGTGTCTCAGCTGCCTGTAATATCCTGGTAATACTGACATATCGGGCGGCAGAGACGGTACAGTAGTTTCCGGTTATCCCGCAGGAATTACCAGTGGGATCCCGGGTGACTCATAATGAGTTCCATTGTCACAAAATCATATGAAGATACATGCAATATATCCCATCAGTGACATAAGCTCCATTCCTGACAGGTGGCCCACTCTGCCCTACAGTGGTGCATGCCAAGGAAGAGCATGCCATGCAACCCTGCTAAGCCCTTCGAGAGCAGTACCAAAATGCTCAAGACCATGGTCCTATAGCAAATGCCTCATGATCCTTCGCCCCTGGCATCTACCGGCTAACCCCGGGCAGTGGGGCCCCCGAAGGGGGAAATCACCATTCCATCATACTACCCCACCCCAAAACATACCCAACAAATCCCTAAATATAGGGTGCATGAGATGGACAAAGAAGATCTTGCGCGGATGGTCGGAGCAGCATGGTGGCTGGATCTCAGAGGAGAAGGCAATGCTATCACCATCCTCGACCGACCCCTAAATGGCAAAGGTCTCCCCTTGGCCGCTGCCCCACCAAAGAAGCCCTCAAAGCATCCTCTGCCCCACCCCTTACCCCAAACACCCACCTGGGTACAAAGACCATTTCCAGAATGACGTGCCACGTCATTGCTATGCGCTGGGAGGCAGGCGGCTCCAGGGCTGTGGCCAGCCTACCACAGCGAACAATTGCCTGTGCCGGCCTCCCCCACTCTACCCTGTCACCCATTAATTTGCGGAGCTTACCTACATGGGCTGGGCAGGGGTCTGTACGCACATGCAATCAGCGTGCACATATGTGTTCTTGCAAGAAACCTGGTTGCATTTCTTACACACACAAAATGCAACGTGAGTAAAAACATTGTCACAGAATCATAAGAAGAAACATTCAATGCACCCCATCAGCGACAAAAGCTCCATTCTTGATAGGTGGTCATTCCACCCTACAACAAAGCAGGCCATGGTACGCCTGGTGCAGCCGAGGAATGGACAAATTATTTCTGGCCAGTGTCATTGGGCCCACTAGCTAAGCCCGCTAAAGTGGTGCAAAATCTAGGAATTAAGCTCTCTGAATCTCTATCTATGGAGGCACAGGTAAATTCAGTATACAGTGCTGGTTTTATGAAACTTAAGCAGCTAAAGAAAGTCCTTCCATTTATTCCAGACAAATTCCATGCTCTAGTAGTGGCAGCATGTGTTAATGGGAGCCTAGATTACTGCAATGCCATTTATTTTGCGCAAACTGTGTTTCTTATCCAGCGCCTACAAGTAATACAAAATGCAGCAGTGCCCTTGGTTAAGCACACTCCCTTAGGAGTGGGTATAACAGGGCATGGAAATCTCTCCATTGACTACCCACTAAAGCACGGGTAACATGTAAAGCATTGTGTATTATGAACTGTGCTTTGAGCGGTAAGGGGTGTTTAGCTATCCAGGAGAAACTGGAGAGATATACTCCGGCACGTTCATTAAGATCTCTAAACGCAGCTTTGCTGCAAATACCTAAATATAGGAAAGAATGTCCTGGTGGCCGTGACTTTTCAGTGGCAGCGCCCAGGCTCTGGAATTCGTTGCCTATGGGGTTGAGGAAAAATTAGGATTTTCTTTTCTTCAAGCAAAGCCTCAAGACGTTTCTTTTCACTTAAGCTCCCCTTTGGTCTTGGAGCACCTTTGTGTGTTGCTCTGGATGCTGGATGCCTATGCGCCATGATGCCAAAGAGCACTATACACATAGCTGAATGATTGATTGAATGAAGGAGGCACACCCACGCCTCTGTGCCATGCCCTTCGAGAGTTGGGAAGTATCAGGAGGCCCAAAACGCGGCTCCTTTAGTGAATGATTCCTGATCCCACCGCAATAGCCCTGTGAACCCTACCAGTCCAGAGCCATCTGGCAGGAGGCAGACAGCCACTCCCACCAGCGGACCCCAGCACAGAAGCCCTCTGAAGGGGCAAATCAGTGCCCCATCAGACCACCACCACCTGACACAGGAACCAGGAGCTACTGCCCCCCCCCCCCGCAGCACTGATGAATGCCAAAAAGTTCTGGAGCATCATATATGTTCCTCGAATCAACAGGTGCACTCCTTCCTGATGGAAAATGTCTGAGCCCCTCAACACTCCATGGGCCACGACCCTGAGGTGCCCATGGCCGGATGCCAACCGGGCCAGTACATTGTTCAATTTATTGGTAGAGCTGTTCAAAGGATGGGATCTGAGACGATCCAATGATCGCACTGGGGCAGAACCCGCCCAACCATGAAAAAGCAGATATCAGGGCCTCCCTCAATTACATCCTTCCCACGGGTACCAGATCATTTCCCCGCGATGTACAGGATAACCAGGTCCAAGTTTGTCATTGCCCTCTTGTAGCTGTCTTCGCCCATAACTTCCTCAACTGATGCAGCCGGAGTCCTCCAATGTGGATGCACCAAACTGACACATCGGAGCCACACCTGAGGTCGCACATCTTCTTCTGGACCAACTGCACCATCCTCCAGATAAACATATGGCCGATGAGCCAAACCACATGCCTCTGCAAGACAGAGCAAGAGAACCAAACAAAGGAGAAATGTAAGAGAAAAAAAATGGCACCTAAAATCTTTAAAAACTTGCCCCCACCACCTAGCTATCTGCACTCCTCGCCCTCCTCCCTGTGGATTAGCACAAAACGTGGGGCCAGATGTAGCCTTTGAAGGCATACGATTTCCATCTCCCCAAATTCATAATTTGGCCCGCAGCCAAACCTGCATCCACAGCCGTGGTGGCGGCCCCTAACCAGAAGAAATGAGCCGCAAAAGCCAATCCCCATGACCTGCCCCTTCTAGAGCACTTTGAAAACACCTTATAGAATTGGAAACGAAACAGGTTGGGCCCATTTTTGTGCATTAGCAATGGCCCCACCATATCCTCTCGTGCCACCAAAATTTCAGCCATGGGCTAAACTGGGCAAACCAATCCCGCACTAGAAGTTCCCTAAGAGATCCTTGCCCCCTTCCCTTCTTGGTCACTCTTTGATCTTTGTACCCACAGGAGCACAGCAGTGCCCCAACAAAGCTCTGCATTGCTGTGTTTACCTCCCTTCCCAAGTTTATCGGTTGTGGATGTCGCAGCGACCTCCCCAATATGAAAGGCCCCATAAAATGCCATCACAAAACTCGCCAGAAGAGCAAATACTCATACTTATCACGACAGATCCCTTCCAATGCCCTGATGACACCTTGTAACTTTCGTGGGTCCATGAGCCTCCTAAAATCCTTCATAGCCCCTTGCAGCCTTCCCCCTGCAGATAAAGCCTTAGGTGCTGAAAAATCTGCTGCTGGATTGGCTCCCCCCTGCAAGCTGGTAAAAGAATGTACTGTTGCCACATGCCTTCGTGCTAAAGCGCAACATGCTCCCTGACCATGTTGATATTCTAGATAATGTAACAGAGGACCACGGCCAAATATAGCCTCAGAACCCTTCTCCTGGCAGAATGCACACGACCCTTTGTAGACCCCCTCTTAGACCCACTTAGTCTTCACTGCTAATGGCCCAGTGATCAATGGGGAGAGAGCTGGTCACCAAGCTTCCAAAGAGATTCCGGAAATTGAGTCATCATGTTCTCTGCGTCCTGGTACCACTTCCAGAAGTACTGCATCTAGAAACAAGACAAAGCATCAGCTGCATTGTTGCAAATACCAAGGACATGTCTTCAACAAAAATGTATATTGGATACCAAAAATAACAGGATCGCCACCTTCTTAAGCAGCCTGAGGACTGTGGGGCATGCTGCCGGTTGGTGGTTGACAGCCTGGACCACTGACATGCTGTCGGACCAAAAAACAAAATTCATGCTGTGCAAAACACCCTTCCAGAATGTCAATGCCACCACGATGGGAGAATAGTTCCAAGAAAGCTATGTTGTACATTAATACAGAATACGCCCACCCTGAAGGACATCCCAGCTACACCACCTAGACCCGAGGATTGCCCCAAACCCCAAGCTGCCGGCTGGGTCCATGTACAGCCCCAACACACCATTCGACTCTTTCCTCTGAGGCCTTAATGTCACATCCCGGGCTCCTGGCTGGCAGCGCCGAGGGACACCTCGTAACACCTGGAGGCTACCCTGGAGGCTGTCCCAGCATTATTGGGCACACAGAGCCCATTAGAACTACTTCTCCCATCAATCTCTTTATTTTTTGTAGTCACGTGATATGCACGCAATGCGGTTTCGCGCCTTTCCGTGATTTGTACTTAATGCCTGTTGCTCCATTCATCGGGTGCTCCTTAACTGTGTTAGTAACGAGCAATTGCATTCAGGTATTTTCATTCTTTTGTCACGATTCGGATTCCGTATTTAGACCTTGCACCTGCCTTATCCTTGTCTGCTCTCCCGACGCTCGTCTCCCTCTGCTGCATCCCTTCTGGAACACCTGACTTGGCTACGTTGCATCGACTCCTCTCTCTCTCTGACCCATTTTGTTGTGGCGCTTTTTGGATTTGTGAACTTCGTTTTTCATAGGGACTCATCTGAAGCGAACGCTGTGTTCCCTGGTTCCAGTTATATGTCTATGGAAAACTCCCATTGGAAACCCCCTCCTCACCGGTCATAGACACTCTGCTGCTACCACATATTGGATTGCTTTTCACATACTTTTGCAACGCTCTGCTGCTACCACATATTGAATTGCTTTTCACATACTTTTGGGACGCTCTGCTGCTAACACATATTGGATTGCTTTTCACATACTTTTGCAACGCTCTGCTGCTACCACATATTGAATTGCTTTTCACATACTTTTGGGACGCTCTGCTGCTAACACATATTGGATTGCTTTTCACATACTTTTGGGGCGCTCTGCTGCTACCACATATTGGATTGCTTTTCACATACTTTTGGGGCGCTCTGCTGCTACCACATATTGAATTGCTTTTCACATACTTTTGCAACGCTCTGCTGCTACCACATATTGAATTGCTTTTCACATACTTTTGGGACGCTCTGCTGCTAACACATATTGGATTGCTTTTCACATACTTTTGGGACGCTCTGCTGCTAACACATATTGGATTGCTTTTCACATACTTTTGCAACGCTCTGCTGCTACCACATATTGGATTGCTTTTCACACATTGGGATTTTCATTCTTCGCCCAACCCTGTTACTCTTCTCCTTGACTACAAGTAGGTTACTGGTGTCCTTCTTCACGGAGCAGGTAAGAGTGGGTACTTGTGGGTGGTGGTTTGCTGTATTCCGGCATTCCTTTGGCTGCATTTTCTGAACTATTGTATCGTCTTTATTCCTCTAGCTCTGTTGTCGCAGCTCCTGCCTTTTCACTCAAGCCCCCGGCCTGACAGAGATTTTGAGTTCTGCAGGCTTGGGGGGTAGTCTTTAGCATATCACGCTCAAGGTTTTTACAAGAGTGAAGAAACACCTAAAACAGGAGTTTATCTGCAACGTCTGGGTTTTGTCTCAGGTTGTGACACTTAAGCTGGACCCACTAAACCCTGACAGAAATGTTGCCCACATTTCCAGGTCATCTTTCATCTCCTGTGATAATCTTGTGTGGTGACGGTTTTCTCTCAGACCCCTCATTGCGTCTGTGATGGACCTCGAGAATGACCTACCTTGGGTATAATATGCAGGGCAACGTTCAATTGTCCAACCAATCTCTGCAGATAGATCAGGGTTCTCTGTAGCTAGTCCCGGGTAACCCTTCTGGAGTGCCAGCAAAGCTCTACCGAATCCTGGAATTCCTGTACTTTTCCCAACGGCAAGCGTCAAAAGTGATGTAGGGAGTCCATTTCTATCCAGAGGAAAGTAAACTTTGACACAGGGCCCATCAACCACCTAGAAGGCCCAGAGCTCGTCCCCAGGCATCCCAGAAACAAGAAATCATCCAGATAATGGGGCGGCCAGTCCCCCTTGACAGACTGCAGCGTGGCCACTTCTAGGAACGTACTGAACTTCTCAAAATAGCTACATGACACTGAACACCCCATTGGCAGGCACTTGTCATAGTAGAACTGCTCATCAACCTGAAAGCCAAGTAAGTGATAGTCATCAGGCTGAACTGCAGGAGTCAAAAGCAGATTCAATGTATGCTTTCACCAACAGAGCCCCCCTTCCCAACTACTGCAGCTGGCTGAGAGCATCATCAAAAGATGCATACCATACCAGACACACATTTTCATCAATGGCATCATTAGCAGAAGCTACCTTTCGAAAAGATAAATTATGTATGAGCTGACATGTTCCCTTCTCTTTCTTGGGCACCACTCCCAACGGGGAGAAGACAATATCGCCAGAGGTATTCTAGGGAATGGACCCGCCACCCTTCTTAATGATTCCTCCTTCATCACCTTAGGCCTAACCACATCTGGCTGCCTAAGCACAGACATTTGTTTGTTTTGTGGGCTAATTGGGATAGAGATTCCCTTCACTGGGATACAGAGATAAGGAGCCCCCGAGAAAAAACAGCACCCAACAATCGAGCATCTTTGATAGGCTAGTCATTAACCCATACCCGCAAGAGGGCAACTCGGATCAGCATGGGCAGACCCTCTGCTGTCAGCCCCAGTGAATCCAAAGAAGCTCTTGCTGGTCTGGGCAGCACTGCAGAATGGCGGGATCAGTGAGGAAGGGGGGGTAATGCTATCCCCCACCTCAGAGGCCCCTTTCATGGCAAAGCTTCCACCACCCAGCCACAACCTACTGCCAAAAAGCCAGCAAAGCGCCATCCGCCCGAGCCTGCCCCACCCACGCCCCTTGTGCCCTATATCATTTCCGAATGATGCGTGACGTCATTGTTATGTGCTGGTAGCCGGGGGCGCGGCCTGCCCCCAGCAGTGAAGGATTACCTGTGCCACCCTTGGACACTCCATCCATTCGCCGGGCGTACCTACATAACCTCCGTACCTGCCTGCACTCAATGCCCCCTGCTCACATGTAATGGCTTTGATCTATGTTATGTATTTGCTTTTCTAGTGATTTGTTTTACGGAACAATATCCTTGATCTAATACACCCCACCATGACAAACCCACCCCAAAATCTCAATCAAGAAGAAGGTTGTTTTTAATCTGAATTTTCTTTTTTATTTAACAAAATAATTCAAGAAATAAAAAGTTGGTCCCCTAACTTCGAGAGGCCAGGGTAATCGTCCACCATATTCCACATGAATAAAGCAAGCTTGTCTACAGAAGAGAAAACACAATCTGCCTGTTATTGTCTCAGTAATGTTTTCATTCTTCTTCGTCAAAACATCCAAACATAGAAAAACAATATGAATGACTTTTCTAGGCATGTAATGAATATGGGGGAAAAAAAGGTTTTTTACCATATGCGCAAGTGCTCAAATGTTGAGTTTTGACATCACAGTCATGTCCCAAGTGACAGACACTCTCACCCTAGGTCTTAATAGACCCAATGGCACATGATACAATTACTCAGGTGCAACATAGACTGCGTTCCAAACAAAGATGGTTTAGCTCAATGAGCTTTATCCGCAAACATATAAGTATGCTTTTGAACGTGTTATGAATCATTTTAATACAACATTACAGTTGACTATGCCATATTTTATTGTTACATTTATTGCTGAAAACTGAGTCCTTCATTATAAAGAAATGTCATCTTGTATTCTCCTGTCTGTTCTGCTAGTTTGCCCAGCCCGCTGCCTTCTCCTCAATTGTGAGATTCTGTCTACACTTTTTCTTTGCCTCATTGGAGTTTTGTAATGTCTCGAATTCATTGTTGACAGCCTGAAAAATGTGGCAATATCGTTTGTTTCAGACAGAATACGTGTGAATCCTGATTTCCTTTTTTAGATTACTAGGGCAAAACATGTCTGAATCAATTCTTAATTCATGCAAATAGTCTTTTGTCTGCCATTTCTACTGTTTCGTCCAATGACGTAAGTGATTGAGTGCTTTTTAATTCCTGTATGGCCATTGTGAATATTGTCTCACCCGCACCACTGCATTGTACACCAGGATTCCTTGTTATGGAAATGCATTTTTTAATTGAACATTTCTGACCATTCATGCGGATTCATGTCGCTGTGTGATTAATTGGGGCGTATTCCAAGTTTGGCAGTGCAGTAAAAAAGTGGTGGTAATTCCATTACTGCCACTTTTACTGCACCGTCATATTATAAACAGTACAAAATCAGTGGTAATTCCATTGGCGCTAATTCAGAGGAATTACCACCGAAAAACAGTGTTACTTCCGTCAACGCTAACCCTACCTTTAGAATTAGAGCCAAACAATAAAAACGTAATTCCATCATATTACAAGGTAACATATACCAAAATAACACCAAAAACAGGCAGTAATTCCTCCAAAATATCAGTGCAGTGCAGTTCAGCATCAGGACTGCCATCCCACCCCTGCTGGAGCTAGTGGCTGTTCTGTATTTCCTTGCACTTTTCAGCACACCGTCAGAATGCCACATGGCATGCCCAGCTAACCTTCTCAAAGGTGCTGGTATGAGTGTTTGATGTACTAATGTGACAAGTGCCAAATCACATGACAACGCCCTAAACCCCAAACCATGTCAATCCCACCAGCAGCCCATTTCCCCCAACGTGATTGTTGCGCTGGACTGTATGCGTGTCGCTGAGGTCGCACCCCAGGCACTGGAGCAAATGTACTGCAACAGGAAACAGTACTATTCAATGAATGTGCAAATTACCTATGATGCCCATCTGATTGTGAGCCACTTCTGTGCCCATTTTCCGGGTTCCACCCACGATGCCATGCTCCTGTGTAACAGCACCCTACCAGGATGCATGAACTCATACACGGGACAGCGTACATAGATATTTGGTAAGTCGAAAGACTGACAATGTAAAGGACATATGGAGCAAAGAATGAGGCGGCTGGAAGGAAGGTGGCAAAGGAGTGCTGCCATACACGTCATGAATGGTCAAACCTTTTTGACTACATGATGCATGTGCGTCAAAGAATGCAGGCCTACATGGGTCAGAGCTCTCAAAACTCCACAGTAAATAGTCCACCAGCAATATTACCCCCTCTGCCAGGCACAGAGAGACATGAGTGTACAACATAGTAGGGTACGCAGGAAGGTGTCATAGGCACCACTATCCTTGACAATGACCACTACACTGCAACAGTGAGAAAAGTATACAAATGTCAATATGACCCAACAATCCACAGCACAAGTACCTCTGAATATCACCAATGGGCCAGGAATTGTGAATTGCGTAAGGGTGATGTTGCAGCTTGGATAGTGAGGCCGGAACGGTGCCCAATTCATTCACCATGCACCAGGATCAACAGCACTCGTTGCCCATTACCCATTTGAAGACCCACAAGGCCCTAACATCATGTAGTGGGTGCGCATGTATACTTGAGTATGTAACTGAAAGATAGCTCTGCAGCATAGCAGGATGATGCCTGCCTGCATGCCAAACACAAAACGACACTTACTTATTGCAGGTGACTGTCGCTATCCACAGCTCGCATGGCTGATGACACCATCAGAAGCCACAGGAGGTATCATACAGCGAGGCACACATACTGGCCACGGTGTGCATAGAGTGCGCATTTGGACTGCTTAAGAAAAGATTCCTGGTCCTCGTCGGCCTGGTTGGGCTCTTATATACAGTCCTTTAAAGGTAGGGAAGATTGTCATGGTCTGTGCAATGCTGCAAAACATGTGCTTTCGGGGGAATGTTCCCATGCCTATACAGGACAGCAATGTTCACCCAGTCTATGATGATGAAGATGATGCAGATCTTCACAGGCCATTTCGTGGAGGACGAGAGGATGGAAGGGAAGGATGCATCTGTCGGGTGCTCATCCAGAACCTTTTTGAATTGCACATGTTTTGATTATTTAATTGCACAATTATTCATTAATAACAACACATCAATGACAAACATCATGTGACCACTGGATGCAATAATGTGCGTGAATAACAACAGTTTGACTTTACAGGAACATACCCATGACCTCCCATAAGCCTCAACCTCAACACCAATGCCCTCCCACCACACCTGTCCCCAGAAACAATGACAGTGCTATGTCCATTCCTCTATGTACCTGTGTTTGCCATATCCTGGAGTAGGCGGTGGGCAGTGAGACAGTATCCTCTGTGATCTCTGTATCGGAGTATTGGGGACAGAACTCTCTGTGGGAGTGGCACAGATATAGCTGACGGTGTGCCCCTAATGTACTGTAGTGTGAGCATGATGGCCCTAAGGACTGTCTCATTGCTGGCTGATGTCGCCTCTGCCAGCTCTCGCACAATCTGATATATCTGCGGTGATAGCAGCTGTGCCGTCAGCAACATGCCTGCTCTGTCTCTCCATGGCACACTCCACCCGCCATAATGCCCCCTGCACAGCATCACGCATGGCCTGGAAATGGCCCAGTTGTTCCTCTGCTGTCTTCTCCATTCGTTCCTGCTGGTGCTCCATTACATTGAGCCTCTCCCATATTGTTTTCCGGGTGATCTGGGGTACTGGGGGTGATAGTTTGGGGTTCTGCTTCCTCCCTGAAGGATGTGCACAATGCACAGGTGTGCCATCATCTTCAGTGCTACAATCAGAGTCCTCTTCATGTTGACAGTGCACTGCATGCCCAATGGATAAGGGTGAGGGAGTTTCAGGGAAAGGGGACAGTATGGAAAGTGGAGAGGAGTCTAGCAGCTGAATGTCCTTGCTGGCCGTAACTGAAGCACTTGTCGTGATGGCAGTAACGGTTGCAGGGTGTGCAGAGACAGAGGTGGCTGTGGGCGCAGTCATGGTAGTTGAAACAGCCAATTGCTGGGCTCTATTGGTGCTGGTCATCGCAGTGGTTTTGTATCAGTATCATTGATGTCTGTTATAGGGAGGGTGCTAGTGGTCTGTGGTACAGGCTCTGTAGACGCTACAGATGTCCATGCCATCCATGCCTCTTTAGTTGTGTGGTAAGAGGATGGAACTTGGGTGGAAGTCAGATGCTGTGGTGGATGTACTTGATGCCCTCATCTGCTTCTTGGCTCCCTTGAGTGGTTATTGGGAGAGATGTGAGATGATGTCACTTTACTTGTACCTTAAAGGACTGTGATGAATCATGCAATTACTTCACTTCTCCCCATGGGGGAGACCTTCTTGGTAAGGGTAGGGAGGTGAGGCTGCTACCCAATAGTCCCCCTAGGGGCAGTAAAAAGTGGGAGGACCTCACAAGGAGAGACTCCCCTCATGGGGATAGAAACTCCCGTACCATGGCGGAACTTCCTAACCCTCTTACCTTTAAATCACAGAAATCTCTAAAGTCAGTAAGACAAACCCCTGACAGTACTACGGCATGTAAAAATTGTGTCACTTCTTATTTTCTCGCGGTAAGACCTGACTCATTGGGCCTCATTACAACCTTTGCGGAATGGGTTAACGAGTGCCGCTAATGGAGGCGGACCCGTTAAACCCATTCCGCAAGATTACGAGGTTCCCTCGCGGGACCCGGTAAGGACGCCTCGTAAAACCAGGCAGCCTTACTGGGTCCCGCAAGGGGACCAGGGATCTAACAACGAGCCGGTCGTAATTGGCCCGTTGTTAGCTCCCTGCACCCATTCCCATTGAGCCCTATGGGGGCTTTCATGGGAATGGGGAAGGTCCGGGCCCGGGTTCCGTGAAGGAGGAATTACAGGGCCCTCCAAACTCAGAATGGCCCGGTAATTCCCCATTCAGGGAACCCGGACCCGGTTTTGGTGGCAGCCATGCCCTTAATAAGGGCATGGCTACCGCCAAAGTCGTGATGAGGCCCATTGTCTTATGAAAATTCTGTGAAGAAGAAGAGGATTACAGGAGTCGTACTAACCACGCCCTCTTATGTTTTCAAAAGTACTGGGAAAGGTGGCCCGACAAGGCCTAAAGAATGCATCATGTGTACAGACAAGTGACTATTTTGGGGAGGACCCGCTACCTACCATAAAAACAATCAAAGGACTGCCAGAAAGGGAACCAGGGAAACCAGAGAGAAGCCAGTGTGAAGTTGAAACCCGCTGGCCAAGACGCCGGATGGAGAATCAAGTCCTCGGTCAAGAGGATGTGGCTGGAAGGTAGGCGGAAGCTTCGAGAGACAGAAGGAAGCCCAGCCAAAGCAGAAGTTGGAGATCGGTTGACAGTGGCATGACCTCATGGAGGTGGACCGGCAGGTCCCTTATCAACATTGATACCGAAGAACCAGAGGCCCTGGAGAACCAAAGCAGGGTAGTGAGAAGCTGAGAAGGAGATGCAGCGAACAGGGTCGCAGGTAGAAAGAGGTAACGGGATCCATGGTAGACACGGTAGAGGTCTGTGGGAGAGTAATGAAAGCATTGGGAGGGATATCGCTAGTCTCAGTAATTCATGCAAAGCTAATCAAAGCATCAGGAGTGATCTCCCTCCTCTCAATTATTGTTGCCAAGCTGATCAAAGCCTCAGGAGTGATCTCCCTCATCTCAGTAATTCTTGCAAAGATAACCAAAGCCTAGCGATTGAACTCCCTCGTTTCCATAATTGGTGTAAAACCAATGAAAGAGAAGTAAGCTTCGGGAGGGTTCTCCTTCATCTCAGTAATGGTTATAAAAGTAACCCAATGGACTAAAACATCAGGAGTGATCTCCCTCCTCGCAATACTTATTATAACTGTAAGCAAAGTGAAGTAAGCCTTGGGACTAATCTTCCTCATTAAAGAAATTCACACAAAGTTGATCCAAAAGCTATTGAATCTCGGAAAGTAGAACATTGGGGGACATTTAAGTTAACTCTGAAAGAAGCCTGGAGTAAAGTGCAAAGCTTAATAGGAAGTCACCAAACTCCAAGTGAACCAGGACAAAGGAGCCACTTTCCTAGCTTCCCAATATTGTTTTGTTGAGTCAGAAATTAGATCACAAGGATCGCCAAGATGCCTAACGAGTGGACCTGGAGAAGGGAGTCATTCTCCTGGTATTATACATTCTTGTGGAACACAAACTTGTTAAGACTGTTAAAGCATACTCACTAAGTTGTATATCAGTTGACCAGGAGAAGGTTGTCCTTCTCCTGGTGTTATTTATCTTGTTCTTGTAGGTATAGTGGTAGGGCTAGGGTTAGGACGTTTTAGGACAGTGGACACTAATTTTTCATTTGGACAACCATCCTGATGATGAGAACCCACTTTTTCTTTAGTCAAATAGGGAATACCCTTTAGAATAGGGAGAGATAGGCCTTTTTGATCATTATTTAATAAATAAGCGTTCATACCATGGTACCCCTTTGTCCGGCTCCTTGCTCCAGCATGCCACAGGACTGACTATTCAATACATTCAGGCCTATTGTTGGGGGCTGGATCATTTTGGTAATGTGTGTTGATGTTAAACATGGGCTGTCTGTGAACGGCATCCTGCACTACATGAACATTTATGCTTCTGCTATGGTATGACGTTGGGTTTGAAGTTTGCGTTTAATGAACAGGTGGACCCGTGGATGTTTTGCCAGGGTTATAGTCTTTGTCCAAACAATGCATTTGGGCAATCTGCAGGCCACGTGGGTCTTGTGAATGTTTGGGAATGAGGGTTATTGGGACTTGTCATGTTGGGCCCCCTGATTGAGGTGTTTAATCCTGTAGTGCCCTTGTGCCAGCTGTTTATTGACTATGGCATTATGTCGCTTTTGAAAATTGTATGGGCCTGACCCTCCTTCATCAGTCATTGATGGGGCCTTTAGATTTATTGCGAATAGTGTACATGTGGTGATGAATCGTGAGTATTCATCCCTTCTCCCTAATGAGGAGCTACCCCCTTTGAGCTTAGGGAGGTGAGCCTGCTCCTCAAGACCCTCCCTAGGGGTTTTGGCAAGTGGGACCTCACTGGGAGTGACTCCCGCTAAGGAGAAAAGGATTCTCAATCCTAAAGGGAACTCCCTATGCAGGACACTTCATCTGCGTATATGGGACTGCCTTCCATCAAAAATACTGTGTACTCCTTCTCTTTGGCTTTGGGTAATGTTGAATCCAGCATGCTGTCTTCAGGAAAAGGGAATACCCTGTTAAGAAGAAACCTGTATGAAAGTGGGACTAGTAAACCAGAAGGGAGGAAAGGGAACAGTGTCAGAGGAGAGTTGAGCAGAGTTGAGCCATGGGACCCACAGTACTGCGAGAAGCCGAGAAGTTGAGCATGCCAATGCCAAGTGCAGTCACCGTAGGCCCGGCAGAGAAGACGTTATCAGGATGGAGTTCGAGGAACCGACTGACATGTTGGCGTGACCTCGGAAGTACCGTGTTTGGCCAGGCGCCCATCTAACAACGCCGAAAACTGGAAGACCAGGAGTCTCAACACCTTCCATCCACCACTGTTCGCTGAACACGGACAGCTTCAGAGACGCCAAGACTGGTATGTACGAAAAGCCCGAAAGGAAGAAGTGGGAAGAAGCAAGAAAGCAATGTACCCGGGCGAATTCTGAGCTCTGTGAGGTCATCCATGGCAAGTAAATGTACATGGTGAATGGCAGAAGCAGGAGACCTCTGGGGCAAGATGTAATGAAGAAATGGGACTATGATTGGGATAAGGGCAATAACAGTACATTGACACAGATCTGAGATCTGAGAGACTATTCGAAAACCTGAAGAATAAGAAAGATTGTGAATCACTAAAAAATTAGAAACAAATATCCGGGGTGGAGAGAAAAAGCCACAAGAGGTAATTCCACAAGAGATAATTAATGAAGAGTGGGGAGACCACTTAATGAGAAACTGTCAAAAGTGTTATCAGATAAAAATACAGCGTGAACCAAACAAGGAGAGAAAGAGTGGATTTAAAAGACACCAAGACGGGCGAACTATCAACCCTAATCAAACCTGGGAACAACATCCAATAAAAGGAAGGGGTCTAAGAGAATATCTCAAAGATAACATTTATAAAAGTCATATTGTCAAGAAGACAAGATATTTGAACAGTTCGGAGGAACTACAAGAGTTCATGAATAATACATGTGAAAAGTATCAGGAGAAATTAGCATTAGGAACATACTTTTTTAAAGAGAGATATTTACTTATTGAAGACTGGTGTAGAACAAGAAAACTCCCAGAGAAAAAGCCTAAAGACAAATGTCCAAGGGAAACAGCCAGAAGAGAAACGTTATTTTGGCCACTTTTAGCTGTTACTTTTAGTGGTAAGGTCAGGTAGATTTGGGTTTGGACTGAGGACATTTTGAGTTTGGATTTAATGGCGACAGACTAGCACTTTTAGTTTAATTTAGTTAGGTAGGGAATCCCCCTATAGCGATAGGGTGAGATGGGCCTTTTCCCCTTATGATTTAAATAAACGAAAATCAGAATGTCCACTAGGTGTCCGACTCCTTTTCCCGAACTACCACAATATACAATGGTGGCGACAGTGTATGGCTTCCCATTGTATATGGGTTATGTCTTGGCACTTGGTTATACATTTACTCAATGTGGTCTACAGGAGTTCTGGCTTCAGCTTTGTGGGAGCTGGGGCTGTTTGTCTCCTACAAGGGTGTGAGCTTAGGTGGCTCAACTGTGCCTCCCTTTCGTGGGGGCCATTTCCCTGTGATGTTGTGCCAGCAGTTAGCTGGCCCTAGGTTTGAGGGTGAACCACCTATTTTTAATGTAGTTGATGACTCGGGGCACCATCCCGACTGCCGCCACCTTGTCCTGCACTTCGTTCCAAATGCTCGCCTTCCTCTGGTGCAATGTCTTTTTGCTCTGTGCACCATACATCTCTCACAACCTCCTCCGCCAATAAAACCTACATAAACATTCGCTCCCGGCCCTTTACTATTGGCTTCTTCCCCAGACATGTTTGCACCATCTTTCACACTTGGATGGTGGCAGGAATCGGGTGATTTTCAATGGATTGACTTTTTTGAGATAGCCGCAGTGCAGCGTGCGGTTTCCTTCACGACGCTATTTCCGCATGACGCTAATTTGCCAATACTTGGTAATTCCTCCAAATACTTTTGACGATAACAGTTAATTCTGCTAAATAGTGGCAGAACTACCACTTGGTATTGGATGTTGGCTGTAATTACACAATGCAGAATTGCGGTTACTGCCAGGTGGATTTTTCCACAGCTATGGGCTCGTAATATGCTGGTAATTCCGTCGGACGTATGGCCGGTAACAGTAAATCCGTCTGGCAGAATTATTGCCATATTAGCCAACAAACTCCAAATGAGCCCCATACCTTTTATTTGTTTCTCTCCCTGAATTGGTGAAACATATACCTTGACAGTGTCATGATTTTGTATGTATTTCCTTCTTTGTTTCTTGATTCTTTTCTCTCATTTTGCTCTTTGCTTGTACAGGTGTAATACTGTCTTTCCTTGGTGTTTCCCGGGAATGTAACTCTTTTGAAAACAGGTAACCTGTTTACTTGTCTTGTGTGGAAGTCAAAGTACTTTGTTTAGAACCTATTTTGTCATCATAATTGCTACAGTTTTTACATACCATGGCCTTTTTTGGGGGACAAGCGAGATTGTAGTGGCATATACGTATGCATATGTATATATATGCAGCAGCTACTCATTGACAATGGAATGCGGTGTATCTGACAGACATGTGATCCAATATGAAATGTAAGTTGTGCAGCATATGGTTGTCTGGCCAGATGTGCTTGCCAGGATAATCTATTTTTTGATTGAAATTGTCGAGCCATGGCTACTGGGATCTCATGGACACGCTGGGTAAATTAACACACAGTGTGGTATATCATTTTTGGACATTTACTGACATCATTTGTGAACTGCATGTCAAAGTGTGTGGTCTGACCTACCTTCAGCCCTCATTGTGGAGCCTATATATTGATTGTGAACATTGTGTTTGTGCAATGGTGGCAACAGTATTTGGCTTCCCATTGTATATGGGTTAGGTCATTGGAACTTAGTTATACATTCACTCACCATGGTTTACAGTAGTTCCAGCTCCAGCCATGTGGAGGATGGGGCTGACTGTCCCTCCCACGGGGCAAGCTTAGTGGCTCACCTGTGTCTCCTTTTGTGGCTGCCATTTCCCTGTGGTGTTGTGCCAGAAGTTAACGTACCCTAGCTTTGAGGTTGTTCCAGCTCTTTTTAATGTTGTCAATGTCTCAGGGTACCGTCCCTATTGCCACACCTTGTCCTGCACTTCATTCCAAGTGGCATTCTTCCTCGGTTGTGATGTGGTCTTGCTCTGAGCCACATACAGCATTTCAGAAGGGCCCACAACCTCCTCTGCCAATGCTGTGAGCTTAGTCTTGGCATTTTGCGCACTTGCCAATCGATTGACACTGATAGTATTTGTATTTGTATTTTGTTTATTTATATTGCGCAGCCTGCCCAAGGGCATCAGGGCGCATGTTTGGAAAGGTGGTTACAGGAAAGTGTTACAGAAGGCAGTTACAGATTACAGATTATATATACAATGTATATCATATATACATGCAATTTACAAGGGGGTGTCGGTCATATACAGAAAGAACAAGGTAATCGAGAAGGCGCAGCAGGCAGCAAGAGTTACAGAAGGGTGTCAGGAACATCGTCTTGCTCATAGAGCCATTGTTTAGTTCTGTTTTTGAAGGATTGGAGGGATGGGACATTCCTAAAATCATTTGGTAAGGAGTTCCAAAGCTTCACCGCCAGGACTGGCAAGCTCGAGCCTCTAGCGGTTTGCAGCTTGTAGCTGGGAATGATAAGTGTGTGCGCTTGTGCAGATCTTATAGGTCTGGATGCTGTGTGTGGCGTGAAGCGCGCTGACAGGTAGGCCGGAGCCGCATTGTTCTATGCTTTGTGGCTTAACACAAGTGTTTTAAGGGCGATACGCCGTGAGGTGGGAAGCCAGTGTATGTTGCGTCTGACGGATGAGATATGGGCGCGCCTGGGCATGTTGAGAGCGGCCCTGATGGCGTCATTCTGTAGAATGCCTTCCTTTCAGATGACAAGGAGACATGATCTTAAATTTTAATATCAATGGGACCGAAACGGCGCACAGCAGTGACCCCACCCAGCCCAATAGCATCTTCCAGTGGCTGAAGCCCAGTAGTCCTGCTCAAAGGACAAGACAAAAATGCCAGCGTACCCTGAAATCCTCCAGGTTACTTGTGCCTCAGACAGAATCAGAGGATGGGGTATGCGCATTCAACTTGACTGAAGATACAGGAACAGCAAACGCCAAACCAGAATATCAGCAAAAAGTTCCAGAAGATGCCAAAAACAGACGTTCGAATTCTAGACCAAATGGGCACACAGGAAGCACAGGGAGCACAGCACGTTTGGGGCTAGGAAGTTGCACCTGGACACTTGTAGTCAGGCAGTGGAGGTCAGGCAGGAGCAACGCAACTCTGAATCCCACCGTCGGGATATCCGAGATTCCAGCAGGAAATCTCGCGATATTCAGAAATCTCACGTGATGATGTGTGAGAGCCTATCTTAGGCCCCATCACCCAGCACAGTGGCAGATGTTCCAGGAAGCCTGCCTGGAAACACCTATCATTTCGTCCCATATCTGGATCTGCCCCAAGGTGAAGAAATAAGTTCCTGAAAAAAAACAAGAAGAAGATAAAGAGGATATAGAAACGATGAAAGCGGAAGAAAACCAAGAAGGGGAAGAGAATAGTGAGAAGAAGTATGAAGATGGAAAGAATTTACCAGTCAGTCTCCGTGCTCCCCTCTTTTGCCACAGCTCTCCCCCGCAGGACTCTGTAAATTCGTTCTGCATCAGAAGAAGGGACCACGTCAGTGCGGTCATGCCCCCACGCTCACTGGGCCACTCCCACTTCCCTAATGACACTTACATCAATGCACATTTTGTAGAGCACTCCTCGCCTTTGCTGCTCCACTGACACGCCGCATTCGCTCAGCCGCATTTGACACCTAAGTAAAGAAAGCACAGAACATTAATGACAGGAGAGAGGGAACTCCTTGTCAGAGGCATTGAGACATTATACTAGTCACAACCTGTTGGGGCGCACGCACGGAACTCGGTGCTCTCTAACCCCTGTGATGTGCAAGTGTTCTCCAACGGCGTGCAGACTAACTCCACTATGCCTCCATGCCCCTTGTACTGGTTCAAGGTCATTGCTGGACGAGATCTGGGCTGGTTCCAGAGGACCCCCGACCTGCACACACACACAAAGAGGAAAGGCGAGCACCTCCGTAAGAGCAGGTACCCGAGATGTTTGTTGGGTTCTGAGTGGGAATAAGGACACTCTGGTTTACAACCCTGTTCTCACTCTGTCCCTTAGATCCCGGAAGACAGTATCCACAGTGAACAGGAAGATCCTAGCGAACACACACAAAAGGACAGAGCTATTTGGAGGCTACCGTGGAGACATCACAAGCCATTCTCCCTCCATGGGACACTCCCTGCTGGTTGTGCCTCAGTATCTCCATCGAGTGGGGAGCGTTCTGTGCTGGGAGGCAGGAGCAGGCACCAGTATCCCGACGGCCAAGAGGTAGGACATTACAGCCTATGGTGTGGCAACTGCCTGAATCAAGGCACATTGGGATCCTTGGATGAATCAGCATCTATTCCACAACCCTGGAGAGTAAAGGCAGTTCTCAATCTAACTGATGGAGATATCAACACTCCAGGGGTTGTGGACTTTCCTCCAGACCGCACCCCACAAACCATTTATCAACTGGAAGGAATGAGTCAGGGAAAAAGGTAATGGCATGCCACACAGAGTTCACCCACAATCCAAGGGAAAAGCAGTTTAGAGGACTCCATGTTGACCACATTTACCTCTCAGATTCCTGCTCCCCTGTCCTGTACATTGTACTTTAGAAATAACAGTGGTTAACCAGCCCCCTACGTGGGCATGCACTACACCTTAGGAGCCTGAGTCCATAGACCAGATGACCCACTGGGCTATTCTTCCGAGAGCCAGATAGAAGAAGTCCTAAAAGAAAGAGCAAAAGAAGTCTGAAGGAATCCTACCTGGATAGAGCGAGGACAGAACACTAAAGGACAGGAAGGGGCAAAAGAAAAACAATAAGCAAATCTTCATTGAACGCCCTAAATAAGCTGAGGTATCACAACACAATCACATTTCATGACACATTAGCTGGGGTTGTGTACTGCCAGGCAACACCAGGTGCAGAAGGGTAATCAAGATGCAGTCTACAAAGGTAATAAATCAAAGGTCAGGATTCCAGGAGAATATACAACTAACGCTAAAGAACCTGACATTGCTCAAAATGTAATGCGTAACCACACACTTGTCGAGCGCCCGCACACCGAAGCATGAGCATTTTAATTTCATGTTAATTAAGGCAGTATGAGGTCCTGGTGCAGTATTGGCTGTGCGCTCAGTCTACAGGGTGGCATCACCTCCGCCTGGGCATCTGGAACTTGAAGTTCCTTGAACGTCTTGCGCCCAGCTGCCAGTGTAGCTGCCAGCATCCTAGTCTTCAGTCTGCTTGTCACTGATGCAGCGCCAGACTATAACAAGGACCACCCCAGAAGGTATTGAGGCGATCTCCTTCGCCCACCATGTATTCTTGCATGTCGTTTTTAAATCCACATCGGGTAGCACTAGGACAGCCAGTAAAGGAGGATTGGCCAAGCACTGAAAACAAAGAGGACAATGTCCCAATAATGTCCGAATAATGAACCTGGACATCTTAAGGTTCTTTCCAAAAATGCCTTCCCCGTAGTCATGCACGATGCACTGGCAAGCACACACCAAGAAACTCCTGCGTGACCAAGTTGCATTCCTCACTGAAAAATACTTTACGAAAACACAAACTGCAGAGCATGGCAGTAGCAGCTCAGCTTCAGATAAGCACAGATTCAATTCCCAAGACCCCAGTCAGCCTCTATGTAGGCTTGGTCACTTAAGTTGGAGCCTTGTTAATGTATGTTATTGCTTCAGTCACAATACATTGAGCTTAAGCGTGCTGACAACTAAAACAAACAACAGAAACAAATAAAGGACTTGCCCAGGAACAATACCTAATATTAGCTGGAACCTTTTCAAATACAACATTTATGTAGGCTTGGGTCGGATCTCTGTGAACCAAGAGGGGAGCTACCAGAGCGGTAGAAAATCTGTGCGCAAACACAGTTTAAACAATTGGGTCCAAGGTCTATTAATGACCAACAGGAGAGCAAAGTTGACCTCGGGGGATTTTCTCAGCTTGGTTTGAAGACTAGAGGTTTTTTCGAGCAGAGAAGGTGATTTGAAGAGATTTGGTGTCAGAACAGGACGCAGATTGCTTTGGAACAGATGGAAGGAGACTGGAGAGAGGTTGTGGGAGGTGGAGAGGAGGAGAAGGAGAGGAGGAATAGAAAGGTCTAGGATGGACGAGTGGAAGAGAAGGGAGAGGCATGCTGCAAGCCTGAAAGACGAGAGTTAAGGAAGACTGTAGGAACAAGCTTATGGCGAAGCTTCAAGAAGGTATAGAAGAAAAAATGAAAATGAGAAGGACAGTGAAGACAGTGGAGAGGAGAGGGCAGGAAGTGCAGGGAACGCCCCCCACACCAGTGAGGTCTTCCACGGTGTTGAGGAAACAAGGCAAAGAACCTGATGTACAAATCTAGGGGCGAAGAGGGAAGTGTTGGGAACTGAACATCACCCCCCCAAAGACTGTCCGTGATCGAGGAGAGACTGTTTGCTGATAAAAAGATCCCGCCATTGAGAAGTTATGAAACATAGATACTTTTGTTAAAAGTAAAACCAGAGCCTTTGTCAAACCCAGAGACTTTGTTTTTTTTTGGGTTTTTTTAAAACACTTTATTAAGTTTGCAATGAACAACAACAACTACCAATAAAGTAAACAATGTCTCACAGTAAAGCGTCACAACTTAATTTACAGAACAATATAAGCATCATACATCTTCAATCTGTCATAATATCTTTATCCTGCGAAACATAACAGCAAACTGACAAATATACAAAGAACAACACAAGAGACAACACAAGTGGGGCGAAGAGAAAAAAATAAACACCATCACCTCTGCCTTATCCCCCTTTCCTCCTCAGATGACATATCCACCAGATCAGCTCCACTGTCACATTAATCATAAAGAGCCAAAAATGGGCCCCATAACTTTATGTATTCCTCACCTTTATCTTTATTTTCCAATGAAAACTTATCATACTGCGATAGAATATGCAACTCCGTTAACCACTCCTCGACATTAGGCTTTTTCCTCTCTTTCCAAATTCTGAGAATTAATTTAATTGCTACCATCACTGCCCTATCAATCCAATAAGTACATTTTCTAGAACGCACACATCTATTTTTATGTGACAATAGAACTATATTAGCGGCAGACCTTTGTAAGTTTATTCCATAAATCAGATCAATCCTATCAATGACATCCCGCCAATACAATTGCACTCTCGGACATTCCCACAGTAAATGTAACAGGGTGCCTCTACCAATGTCACAGCACCTGCATAAATCACAAGATTGAAGAGCCAATTTAAATATCTTAACCGGTGTCCAATATAGCCTTCCAATGATCTTCTGTCGAATCAACGCAAACCCGTGTCTGCTCCCAAATGTAAATTCAGCCTCAGTATGTCACTCCAGACTTTGTTAAGCCCAGAGACCTTTGTTGGTTGATACTAAAAGCACAGGCAGCCTGTTGAGTTTTTTGGCACACCCTGGATTAAAGAGGGGGTGGTGCTGGAAACCTGGGAATGATTGCGTAAGGAGAAGCTAACTTGGAATTTTGATACAGTATGTGAATGCCAGAGGAGCCAAGCCAAACGGTGCAAGAGCTGGTTGCTTCAGTGTGTGAGGT
Organism: Ambystoma mexicanum; assembly: GCF_040938575.1. Classification (NCBI taxonomy): domain Eukaryota; kingdom Metazoa; phylum Chordata; class Amphibia; order Caudata; family Ambystomatidae; genus Ambystoma; species Ambystoma mexicanum. Next base: position 64,563,560 of record NC_090928.1, read on the forward strand.
GGGGGTAGGGGGGTGTAAGGGGGTATTGAGCCTACAATGAATCCTTATGGAAATTCAGGATGAACATAGACACCCTTAATGTCCAGGGAATGGAGAAGTGGTGGCAGAGCACTTAGTTCATTTGGTAAACATTGTAATTTCCCTCAAGAAGTCATTATTTCATCTAGTTGTTTCAACTCTCATGTTGATTCTACTCAGTTTTGTGACATGCCCTTCTTTTCAGCGGTATCCGGTTAAATTCTCGAAAACATATTTTCGAAATACCATTTTGCCGAAAAAACATTCAGAATGTATTATTTTTTATTTTATATGTTTTATTTTTGTTTTGTAAGTAAAAGAAAGTGTCAATAAAAAAAAACAGTGGTTGGGGCAACCCCCATTTCAAACAAATGAAAATATGGCATTTGAAAATGTCACTATAAACCCTTTTCAGCTCTTTTGGCAGTACATATACTGCAGCACATTCACCCCTGATTCTTGTTCTTTCATCAGGATAGCAGAAGCAAACATGTGACCCCGCAGGGCTGCCTTTACTCGCTGAGCTAACCTGTTAAAACTGTGAAGAGTACGGCCTGCGACACAGAGATGAAATCCAATAACTCTTTATTTTATAAATAATCCATGAATCGAATAGAAAGTAGAAAACAACAGAAGCAATAAAATGTTAAAATAGCAAAGCAATGAAACAAAGTTAAAAACAAACATATGTTAAATTGTGACAACAATGAAATGAAGTGCAGGAAACACCCCATTGACAACTCTTAATCATAGGAGCACATAATATCAAGGCTACTACATAGGTTGATCTACAAGATTCTACGCCATTATTAGATAGTTAGCCTCAATTAATTAAGCATGAGCTAGATAAGTACTGCATTACTCCATAGGCTGTGGCTGTGTTGGTTGAAGAAAAGCACATGCTCAAGGCTCCAATGATTTTACTTTTGAGTGTGCAGGAAAATGTTAACTGAGGGTTGTCGTTTAAGGGGAGAGGTTGTCCAAGAAGGAAGAAATAGAAGAAGATCCTGTGTCGGAGGCTGTGGCCTCACGAGGTAAGTACTGGGACGAGGAAGAGTGGACGTGGAGGTAATGTGCAATAATGTTGTCGGTCAAGATACTCGTGTGTTAGTGTGCAGTGGGCAAAAAAGACAAAATGAGTCTGGTCTTCTAATGAGTCTTGGCAGTTGGTTTAATTGGGAGCAGCACTTTCTTTCCATCATGCAGTAAGAGTAGCCAACGCGCGCGTGTGCCTAAGCGCAAATTAGCGTATGAAGATTTGATATGAGGTTGTACATCATAATGCAAACACATTTCGAACTGTTGTTCCTCTTTAATTTCAAGAAAAGAGTTTAAAAGTCATTCATTCAGACACCCATCCTTATGCTTTGTGTTAAACGCTGATTATTTCAACCATGGTGAACAAGTGATAGCACCAGAAGAATCAAGCACATACCGTAGAACGTCTGTGTATACAAGCAATTCATGGTTGCACAACCGTCTCGACCAATAAGAAAGTGGTTTCATTTATAGAACATATGAAATTCTCCGTTCCCAGCTCCAAAATGACAGATACCTTTGGGGAACTTGCAGAGAGTTTTAGAAGTCTTTAAAACATTGTATTGTCCACAGTTTTAAGAGAGGTGGTATTGCTGAAGCCCTAAATCTCAGATTCAGGTGTTTTGGATGGAATAGCCTGGGCTCTATACCTCCCCAAAGCAGGTGAGAGCATGCGTCCGCTGCATTGCTTCCTTCCCGTCTGTGTAGTATGACCGCAGTTTTGTCAATGTGAACATTCCAACGCAAGCTTGCTTGAATTTGGATACCGACATTTAAAACAAAAAAAAATGACATTCTTGAGTTTGGCTTCTTGCAAAAACAAATGCAATTTAGGTTAGTGTCGCCTATTGATGCTACAAGACGGGCCTCATTAAAAGTTTTCCGGGCTAGGAACAAAGTGCTGGTAATAACGTTTTCCAGCACATTTATGGACCGGCACAGTGGCGTTCACATGTTTTATTCCCAGCCAACAGCTGGAGGTAACTCAGGCCCCCACCGGCATTAAACAGCTGATATTTCCGGCACTGGTATGATTGGTGCCGGAATTTCCAGCAATTCCCCTCATGGAGTCCTATGAGACTCCATAAAATGGGGAATTACCAGTATCTCTGCTCCTTGTGTTATGCCGGTAATACCGGGATATCAGGAGTTAGGAACGGTAATAACGTTTGGTAGTATCCCGCTGGAATTACCAGTGGGATTCCACCAGACTTGGAATGACCCCCATTGATTTGGCCCTTCGGATATACCCTTTATATTGTGCTAGTCGTTAAATAAGTGGAGTTGAAGTATGCAGATGGCGTATTGGCAATCAACAGATTTTCGTCATGGAACACCAATATGCCTAGTTGTTGATTCTTAAGACCAGGTGGGTCAGCCTCCATAGATGTTAAGTTGGCCTCCAAAGCATTAATATAAAGTGAAAAGAGCATGGTACAAGGACACACTCTGGCCTAATCCCTCTAGAGATGCTAGAGTTTCTTGTTAGCTGTCCTCCTAAGCGCCATCTTACAGAAGAGAAAGTGTCCTGGTGAAGACCTTTAATAGCTGCTAAATTAGATGTTGGCATTCCCAAGTTCCTAAGGGTGGCCCAGTCCAGAGGGGCCTTTGCGGAGCATCGTTGAACATGGTCAATTGTAATGGTTGCTGCTTTAGGACCACAATTTCAGTAATGAACACGTGGAGATGGAAAACGATATTGATCATGCTGAGGGAGATTCACATCTTTGTGCTCTTGGACCACGCAGTGAGGCCACCAGTAGTGTCATAAGGGCGCTTTACAAGACCACTTACATTCCATTCCATTCTTGCAGGGTTGATGGAGTGAGTTCCTTTGTAATTGGGTGGGGGTAGCACTTGGTATAACAGTGCTTAGAAGTGGAGGTGATCAGCATGGAGCTCTACATGTAAGCGTGATATTATTAGTCGGATGGCGTGACTTGGCAGAGCATCGTTCTGCTTGTTGCAGAACGTAGTGTTGATTGGATTCCTTCTTGCTGCATTTTCTGGAAAAGTGGCCTTTTTCATGAAGACATGCATGCTTTGCTAAATACACTGTCTACTGCCCTTTTACATGTACTACTAACATTGAACCAAGACACAACTAAAACCGTTAAATATAGTGGGCTATTATATACAGTTTAAATGTCCTGTGCTGTAGTGCTTGTTACATTAACTCTGAGGGATACACAAACGGTGGGAGACTCGCAGAAGAAAAGGGACTAAGGAATTCAGAGAACTGGGAGCAACACCTACTCCAGCGCCTGTTTGCAGCACTGCCTGTTTGGGGACTCTGGTCATTAAGCCTCCCACAGACACAACGGCTTTGAGGACAGGCATTTTCAGGTAGGCGACCCTGTCCACACATTACATGCTGTTGTCTAATCACTGAAATGAATAATCCAGAGGCCACGTGGCTGCAGTGAAGGTTTCTTTATTGGGTTAATACATCACTGGTAAATATTCATAAGTAACTCTGTGGCAACATAGGGCACTGGCCCTGATGGTGTCCAGGTGGAGAAATGTCTATTTAGTCCTTGTGAGGGCCCAATCGCCAGTCCAGGGAAGGAACACACGGGAGCTGGTCTTGCTCCGGGACTCTGCTCCCTTCGTATGCCGCGTTTCGTATGCCGCGTGGTAAGCCTCGGGGATCCGCTTCTGCTTCTCGTGGCCGAGATCTCGCGAGACGAGTTCTCGCGATATCTCTACACACCTCCCTCTGATAATGCAAAACATATTACTGCAGAACATAGTCATTGTATCTCACCGGTCTTCTGGGTTCCCTTCGCGGTCGATCACCACTTTCTCCGTGGGCATCCTGCTTCTGGTCATCTTCTTGTTCTCCTGCATGTGCATCTGCTTCACTCTCGTTCCCTTCAGCTTCTCTTCTGTCTGTCTCCAGCTCTCATTCTTCTTCTCTCTCTTTATCGTTTGTTTCCTCGGTCTCGGGTCTTCTATGGGTCTGTTCTCTCTCTTGCTTTTTTTCAAACATGGCTACTCTCTCCATGTTCCATGTGCGTCCGTCTTCGGTGCGGACGTGGTTCGTTCCTCTGTGGATTACTTTCACAGGTCTGCTGAACCTCGAACCCGTGACGTGGTCCTTGGTTGGCAAGCATATTTTAATACAGTCTCCTTCGTTTACATCGGACCTTTGTTCTGTCCTTCTTCTTCTGTCGCTCCAACTTTTCATGCGTGCTTTGCTGTTCTCTATTCTCCACACCTCCTCCGACATGTCTACCTCCTCGTCTTTTCTTACTCTGGCCAACCATGGTGGCACCAGGGTGGAGGCTGCTCTCCTCCCTCTCAACATGTGGAACGGAGAGTTAGGTGATCCCATTTGGAGTCAGTCTGTGGGCTGCGATGGCCTCTTTGGTCGTTTTGTGGGGATTCATTCCCCATGCGGTCGCTAGTTGAATGGCTCCCTTTATGAACCTGTTGGCCCTCTCCTGAAGCTCATTGGCTTGGGGATGATACAACGCCGCTTTCTTCTGATGTATATTGTGCTTCTTCAAGAACAGTTCCATGTCTCTGGATAGAAGTTGACCCCATTGTCAGTCACTCACTCATTGGGGAGTCGTTCCCTCTGAAAGATGGCAGTGAGTACTTCAATTATGGTGGCGGTCGTGATGTTGCGGACGAACTCAGCCTCAACCCACTTTGATTAGTAGTCTACCAGCACTATGCCATAGCAATGCTCGGGCGCCATGGCATCCAACGGTCCTATAAAGTCTAGTCCCACCTTTGACCATACTGCTTCTGGCGTTTCTGTGGGAATCATGGGCGCCTGTCTGATCTACAATCACTTGTCACTGTTGAGACATTCATGGCATCTCTCGATCATGGTGCGGATCTCCTGATCCATGGACAGGCACCAGTAGGTTTCTCTCACTCTGCGGCGAGTCATTGTGTTCCCCAAGTGGCCTCCATGGGCTCTGCAGAGGATGGTTTTCCTCATGCTTGTGGGCAGAATCACTTGGTCGGTTTTCATAATTATGCCGTCGGTTTCTGAGATTTCGTCTGCTACTTTCCAATATGCTCTCATTCCTTCTTGCACTGCCCTCTCATCGGGCCATCCGTTCTTGACCCACTCTCTAATTCTTGCCATGGTGGGGTAATTTCTGTCTTTGTCCATCCAGTGTCTCTCACTTAATTCTAGGTAGTCGGGGGCTTTGAGATCTGTGATGGATGCCACTATGCATTCTTCCTGCAAAAAGGTGGTGGCACTTTCTTTGCCTTCTGGTATCTTGACATACAGTCCGCCTGCAAATTCTTCCACCCCGAAATGTGTTGTACTTGGAAGGTGTTTTCTTGCACTTTGGCTGCTATGCGCGCCAATCTGGGCGTTGACACTTTGGTGCCTCCTGGACTCAGCATGTGGATGAGGGGCTTGTGGTCAGTGACTAACTTGAACCTGGTGCCCCACACATATGTCCTGAAATGTTCCACTGCCCACGCACACGCCAGCATCTCCTTCTAGATGGTGGAGTAGTTTTGTTCAGCTGACGATAGGGCTTTGGAGGCAAATGCCACTACATGTTCAGTGTCACCCTTTTTCTGGGTGAGGACGGCTCCTAAACCGTATTCACTGGGGTCCCTGGTGATGACGGTGTTCCACTCTGGGTTAAACGGTTGTAAGCACAGCGCTTCCACTATGTGGCATTTGATGCTTTCTACGGCTGTCTGTTGGGCTTCTTGCCATGTGTACTCTGACCCCTTTTTGAGAAGCTCGCGGAGCGGAGCAGAGGTTTCAGAGAATTTGGGGATGAATTTCGCATAATGTTCTGCCAGCCCAAGGAATTACCTCACTTCATCTTTGTTGGTGGGCTCGGGAGCTTTGATTATAGCCTGTAGTAGGTTTTGCGTGGGACTTATGCCTTGCTTCGATATCTTGTACCCCAAATATTCAACTTCTTTTGCCCTGAATACCCATTTCTCATACCTCAATCTTACTCCCGCTTCTTGAAGCTTGGTGAGAACTATTTACAACGTGGCATCATGTGCCTGCTCGTCCTTTGCGTATACTAGGATGTCGTCCTGAAAATAGGACACGTTTCTGCTGTTTCGTATCAGGGCGTCCATCATGCGTTGAAACGCTGAGGCAGCGGACGATAGGCCAAAAGGCATTTTTGTGAATTGAAAAGTACCAAACGGAGTGATGAATGCGGTGAGTGGCTTGGACTCTTTGTGTAATTGTATTTGATGATACGCATTTATCATGTCTAATTTTGAGAACACTCTGGCCTCCTTCATCATGAGGATTAGTTTGTTGATACTCGGCAGAGGGTAGCTGTCCGTGATGACTTCCAAGTTTAGGCTGCGGAGATCAATGCACACTCTTAGTTCTTGTGAATTTTGTTTCTTTATGTAACGCTCACCTGATTCTCGCAGAGGCGCCGGTCTTGACTGGGCGACTACCGTATCTTCAAAGGTGATGTGTAGCACCCAGTTGGCTCTTTGGGCTGGACCTCTGTGCACTGTATGCCTGACGTGTAGAGTAAGATGTCTGCAGATAGAAAATAAGGGGTTAATGAACTGGGGTTATTGGGGTGTCCCTATCTCTTTCCTCTTCTCCTCTCCTGTAGACCCCCAAAGGTTAACGCTCTCACCTTAGGTAAGTGAATGCCGAGCTCTCCATCTGCCTCGGGGCAGGGTGCTGTAACCAGTTTCTTCACTGGATAGGTAGCGCAGGCCTCTTGACTTCAGAGGACTGCTGTCCGTCGTTTACTGCACGAACGGTAAGTTTCGAGTCATTCAAATGTCTGTAAAGTCTTTAGTAATGATGTCTCTTGTTTTGCAGGGTTCCGGCGATGGCGGATGACGGGCTGAAGTGAGTTGAAGATGGAGCCCGTGTGATGAATAGAAGCGCCTGGAAGCACGTAAGTAAGCGCTTGTTGCCTGCTTCACGATGCGCTCTAACTGTCTTTTTATTTTGCAGGTACGAGTTCGGAGCGGCTGCAGGGTGCCGGAATACCCACTGGATTAGATGTGGAAAGGAGTAATGGCACGTGAGTATTAAAGTTCCCCAATGTCTTAAACGCACCTTGTTTTGTCTTTCAGATGCGGGATGCAGCGCCGAAGGCCTCCGGAGCGTGCGAAGAGTTGGTAAGCTTTTGTCTTTCAGATGCCGGAATGCAGTGTGAAGACCTCCGGAGCGCACAAAGAGTAGGTAAGCCTTTGCCTTTCAGATGCCGGAATGCTAACCTGTTCTTCCTTGTCTTTATAGGTGTTGCTGAAGACTGGATTCAGGATGGTAAGCCTTTGCCTTTCAGATGCCGGAATGCTAACCTGTTCTTTCTTGTCTTTATAGGTGTTGCTGAAGACTGGATTCAGGATGGTAAGCCTTTTTCCTTAGGCCCAGGACCGGATGCAGAAGACACGATGAGCGTTCTGCTGCAGAGGTTGCAGAATAACGCAAAGCAAGATTCATCCACCGGGTGTGGTTTAAATAGCCTCCTGTAGTGCTTCGGTGTCTCCTTCCACAGCCACACCTAGGTAAGAAAAGAGTTCCTGCTTTCCAGAAGAGTTCCAGTGTTCTGAATCTAGGGAGTGGCTCCAGCCCCACCCAACAGGAAAAGTAGTTCCAAACAGAAGGGGATCAGAGGCTCAACTGGCAGGCAAGTAAGCAGCATGGTCTGCTGCAGGTAAGTCCACCCAAGCATTATGAGCCCGGCGCTTCCAGCGCTGGGACTGGGCATATTTATGAGCCTGGTGCCACTGGCGCCAGGACTGGGTCCAAAAGGTCCCAATTGGGACTGGTTGGCACTCGGAACCTGGGTTATGGATCTGCTTCCAAGGGAGTTGGGAAAACCCTGACCTTTTGGAAGCAGAGATCATGACAGTACCCCCCCTCAAGGCCCCTCCCAAACCGGGCTTCTCCGGGGGTTTTGGCTTGTCAGGAAATGTTCGGTGAAATCTTTTGATTAGGCGAGGAGCGTGGACATATTCAGCAGGTTCCCAGGATCTCTCTTGGGGGCCGTAGCCTTTCCAGTCAATTAGGTAGAATAGTTTAGATTTGGAGATCTTGGAGTCCAGAATGCTTTTGACTTCAAACTCGAGTTCTCCATCAACTAGGATAGGTTTTGGAGATTTGGTTAGTCGGGTTTGAGGTTGCACGGGTTTTAATAGAGAGACGTGGAAGACCGGATGTATCTTCATGTGCGGGGGCAAGTCCAACTTGACCGCTACTGGGTTTACTATGGTAGTGATGGAATAGGGACCAAGGTATCTTGGGTTGAATGTGCGTGGCCCTTTTAGAGATAGATATTTGGTGGATAACCAGACTTGATCCCCTACTTGATAGTGAGGGGCTTCCTTCCGATGTTGATCTGCTCCTTTCTTGTATTGTTCTTTAGCCCTTTGAAGGTGAGAAACAGCTTCCTTAAAGGCTTGGGTGATTGTAGAATGCAGGTAGTCTACTGCTGGTGTTTCAAGATCTTGGAGGGGATCCAACTCCGAGGTTCGAGGGTGACTGCCGTACAAAAGAAAAAACGGGGTTTTCCCAGTTCCCGAATGGACAGAGTTATTGTAGGCATATTCGGCTATCCAAAGGATATCTTTCCAAGTTTTTTCAGTTTGTTGCAGCATGCAGCGTAAATACTGTTCCAGAGTTTGATTGGTCCTCTCGGTTTGTCCGTCGGTCTGAGGGTGGTGACTGGTCGATAGTCTCACATCAATTTGAGCCGACCGACAGCAACTTCGCCAAAAATGAGAAATAAATTGACTATCTCGATCCGAAATTAGAACCGAAGGAAAACCGTGCAGTCGGACGATGTTTTCGAGAAATTCTCGGGCCAGAGTTGCTGCTGTTGGCAAGCCTTTGAGCGGAATGAAATGCGCCATCTTGGAGAATAAGTCCACGATTACTAGAATCGTATTGTATCCGGAGCATGGAGGTAGATCGGTGATGAAGTCCATAGAAAGCGTATGCCAAGGGCGAGGTGGGATGTCAATAGGGCGTAAGAGGCCTGCTGGTCTTTCCTTTTGACTCTTGTTTTGGGCGCATACTCCACAGGACATTATAAAGTCTCTGATATCTTTCTTCCAAGACGGCCACCAGAAGTAGCGCTTGATCTTTTCTGAGGTCTTGGCCATACCGGGATGACCTTCCATTAAAGAGTCGTGATAACAAGAGATTACTTTTTTCTGTAAATCTGTGCTGGGTAGGTATAATCGTTCTTGGAAATACAATAAGTTGTCCTTTACTGCAAAGTCCTTTCCCTTCAGATGCCAATTCTGTATGTCTGCTGGAGTTACAAGTTGCCTGGCTTTTTCCTTAACTTCCTCTATGGATTCGGTGGCGATTACACCCAGAATTCTTTGTTCGGGAATGATTGGTACAGGTTTAGGGTTGATCAAGTGTTCTTCCACTCCCATCCGAGAAAGGGCATCAGCTTTACCGTTCTTTGTACCAGGTCGATAGGTAATTATGAAGTCAAACTCGGCAAAGAATAATGCCCAACGGAGTTGTCTAGAGGATTGGGCTTTTGCGGTTTTCAAATATTGCAGGTTTCGGTGATCCGTAATCACAGTAACGGTGTGTCGGGCCCCCAGCAGATAATGCCGCCAAGCCTTAAAGGCAGACTTGATAGCCAGAAGTTCCTTGTCAGTAATCGTGTAATTGATTTCAGGAGGCGAGAATTTGCGGGACCAAAATGCCACGGGATGCAACTGATTGGTTGCCGGGTCCTTTTGTGATAGAACTGCCCCCATGGCAAGGCTTGAAGCATCAGTTTCCACGATGTAGGGGAGTTCGGGGCGAGGGTGTTTTAAGATTGGTGCAGAGATAAATTTAGTCTTCAAATCCTGGAAAGCTTGTTCCGCCTCGGTAGACCATTCAAAACGTTTGTTTTTCTTTAACAAGGCAGTGATGGCTGGACTATTCGAGAGAATTCGGGGATAAACCTGCGGTAAAAGTTAGAGAAGCCTAACATGCTTTGCACACCTTTTACGGAGGATGGTGATGGCCATTTGAGAACTGCATCGACCTTCTTTGAATCCATACGCACTCCGCCAGGTGATAATATGAATCCCAAGAATTCAACTTCAGTCACGTTGAAAACACATTTTTCCAACTTAGCGAAAAGTTTGTGTTGACGCAATCTTTCGAGGACCATTTTCACGTGTTTCCGATGTTCAGATTCCGATGAAGAATAAACGAGGATGTCGTCAATGTAAACAACAACACATACATCTATGAGCTCTCTGAGGACATCGTTCATAAAATATTGAAAGGCGGCCGGGGCATTGCAAAGTCCGAAGGGCATGACCTGATATTCAAATAGCCCATACTTGGTGCGGAAGGCCGTTTTCCATTCATCGCCCTCTTTTACTCGTACCAAGTGGTAAGCTCCTCTAAGATCCAGCTTTGTATATATGCATGCTTTTCTGACTTGGTCCAGGAGTTCAGGGATCAAAGGTAATGGATATCTATTCTTAACGGTGATCTGGTTCAGGGAGCGATAATCGATACAAGTTCTAAGGTCTCCTTCCTTTTTTGGAACGAAGAACAAAGCTGAAGAAGCAGGGGACTTGGAAGGACGAATAAACCCATTTGCCAGGTATTGATCCAGGTATTGTCGAAGGTGAAGGTTCTCAGGCTCGGTGAGGGCATAAATTCTACTACAAGGAGGAGTAGATCCAGGTATCAGGTCTATCTGGCAGTCATAAGACCTATGAGGAGGTAGAGAGTTAGCCTGATCCTTCCGGAAAACATCTTGGTATTCTAGGTATTCGGGAGGTAACTGGGGAGTCTCTGAAGAAATTGCGGCCAGTGCAACACCAGGTGGAGGGTGACAAGTAGAGACACATTCTGGAAACTGGACCGTTCTTGCTCGCCAATCGATCAGAGGATTGTGTTTCTCTAACCAAGGTATTCCTAGAATAATCTGAAACTGAGGGGCCTTGATCACATCGAACACGATCTTCTCATGGTGTCCATCTTGACTTACTAGCGTCACCTCTTGAGTGGTATGCGTTACTGGCCCGGAGGCTATCTCCGTACCATCCACCGTAGTAATGACGTCCTTTACAGCCTTGGGACAAAGAGTTAGATTCATCCTCAAAACCATTTCATGATCCACATAATTGCCGATGGCACCGCTGTCGACGTAAGCTTCAATTGCATGTAATTGATCCGGATTATCAGGGCTAATGAGGACCATCGGTATCACGAAATGCGAGGTCACGGAACTGGTTTTCACGCTCGGCAAGAGGACCTCTATTCTTGTCGGGCGAGGTCGTTTCCCTGCTCAGAGTTTGTAACTTTGGTAACTGCAGCTCCTACTGCCTTCTTGGCAGGTTTCACCGGACAGTCTCGAAGAAAGTGTCCTGAGTTTCCGCAATATAGGCATAATTGCAACTGTTTCCTCCTTTCCCGCTCCCTTTGTGTTAGAGGACCTTTCAGACCCCCTATTTGCATGGGTTCCCCGGAGTCTACTCCTTTGGAAGGAGTTGGCGGTTTGGAAAATACTCGAGCATCAAACTTGGAACGATCGGCCTTCCTGTTCTGCAGCCTGTGATCTATTTGAACGACCAAGTCTATATAATCCGAACAGTCTTGTGGGGGATTCACTACTTGGGCTAAAACGTCTTTGAGCTCTCCACGTAGACCTCTATAAAACAGCGTAATCCTTTTGTCCTCAGGCCATTGAGTTTCCACTATTAGTCTATTGAAAGATGCAATATAAGCCAAAAGGTCTTGATTACCCTGTCGCAACGAAAGAAGCTCATTGTCCAAGGCCTGCCCCTGTGAATGTCTTGCGAACAGTTTTTCCATACTAAGCTGAAAGGCTTGAAAATCATGGAGAACCGGATCATCTTGATTAACTAGAGGGATCGACCAGTCTGCCGCATTGCCACTAAGGTACGAAAGTACAAAAGCTACTTTTGCTTGATCAGTTGGAAAGGCTGCTGGCCGGCATAAGAAGTGCAACCGGCACTGATTGATAAATACTGCAAACCTCTTTGGGTCACCAGAAAATCGTTCGGGCGGAGCCAGAGGTACATTCCCAGGTAGGTTGATCTGCACTGGATTCATAGAGGAGGTTGAAGGAAGATTTGCCCCTGATGCGGGTAACGGGGTCTGTCCGGCTTGTGACTGTAGCACTTGTCTAGCAAGATTGTCTGTTCTCTCCTTGGAAATAATTAGTTCCCTTCTTAGAGCATTCGTTTCCTGACGAGCTGCATGCACTTCTGCCCTTAGTTCCCCAAGTAGCCGGGCTAGGGGGTCAGTATCGGAGGTTTCCATAGCGCCTGGGCGAGAGTTTTGCGGTAGGCTTTGCGTTCTGTAACGCTCACCTGATTCTCGCAGAGGCGCCGGTCTTGACTGGGCGACTACCGTATCTTCAAAGGTGATGTGTAGCACCCGGTTGGCTCTTTGGGCTGGACCTCTGTGCACTGTATGCCTGACGTGTAGAGTAAGATGTCTGCAGATAGAAAATAAGGGGTTAATGAACTGGGGTTATTGGGGTGTCCCTATCTCTTTCCTCTTCTCCTCTCCTGTACACCCCCAAAGGTTAACGCTCTCACCTTAGGTAAGTGAATGCCGAGCTCTCCATCTGCCTCGGGGCAGGGTGCTGTAACCAGTTTCTTCACTGGATAGGTAGCGCAGGCCTCTTGACTTCAGAGGACTGCTGTCCGTCGTTTACTGCACGAACGGTAAGTTTCGAGTCATTCAAATGTCTGTAAAGTCTTTAGTAATGATGTCTCTTGTTTTGCAGGGTTCCGGCGATGGCGGATGACGGGCTGAAGTGAGTTGAAGATGGAGCCCGTGTGATGAATAGAAGCGCCTGGAAGCACGTAAGTAAGCGCTTGTTGCCTGCTTCACGATGCGCTCTAACTGTCTTTTTATTTTGCAGGTACGAGTTCGGAGCGGCTGCAGGGTGCCGGAATACCCACTGGATTAGATGTGGAAAGGAGTAATGGCACGTGAGTATTAAAGTTCCCCAATGTCTTAAACGCACCTTGTTTTGTCTTTCAGATGCGGGATGCAGCGCTGAAGGCCTCCGGAGCGTGCGAAGAGTTGGTAAGCTTTTGTCTTTCAGATGCCGGAATGCAGTGTGAAGACCTCCGGAGCGCACAAAGAGTAGGTAAGCCTTTGCCTTTCAGATGCCGGAATGCTAACCTGTTCTTCCTTGTCTTTATAGGTGTTGCTGAAGACTGGATTCAGGATGGTAAGCCTTTGCCTTTCAGATGCCGGAATGCTAACCTGTTCTTTCTTGTCTTTATAGGTGTTGCTGAAGACTGGATTCAGGATGGTAAGCCTTTTTCCTTAGGCCTAGGACCGGATGCAGAAGACACGATGAGCGTTCTGCTGCAGAGGTTGCAGAATAACGCAAAGCAAGATTCATCCACCGGGTGTGGTTTAAATAGCCTCCTGTAGTGCTTCGGTGTCTCCTTCCACAGCCACGCCTAGGTAAGAAAAGAGTTCCTGCTTTCCAGAAGAGTTCCAGTGTTCTGAATCTAGGGAGTGGCTCCAGCCCCACCCAACAGGAAAAGTAGTTCCAAACAGAAGGGGATCAGAGGCTCAACTGGCAGGCAAGTAAGCAGCATGGTCTGCTGCAGCTAAGTCCACCCAAGCATTATGAGCCCGGCGCTTCCAGCGCTGGGACTGGGCATATTTATGAGCCTGGTGCCACTGGCGCCAGGGCTGGGTCCAAAAGGTCCCAATTGGGACTGGTTGGCACTCGGAACCTGGGTTATGGATCTGCTTCCAAGGGAGTTGGGAAAACCCTGACCTTTTGGAAGCAGAGATCATGACACTTTATGAGTACTACCGGGCTCAGCCATTCGGATGCTTCGATTTCTTCAATGGTGCCATCTATTTTCATTCTGTCCAATTGGTTTCTGAACGTGTCTCTCGCAGTTGCCGGTACTGGTCTTACTCTGTGTTTGACTGGTACAGCATTGGTCTTGAGTAGAATCTTATGGACAAAGCCCTTAATGTGTCCTGGTTCTTCAGAAAATAGTTTGGGATAGTCTCTTTTTGCCACTGGTACCCCTCTCAAACTGACAGACAGTACTTGGTCCTCTGTGCTGGGGTCTAACTTGATCTTCAGCTTTGCCTGGTCGTCCCACCCTAGTACTGCTGGGCCTTCCTGACTGAAGTATACTTTGGTGGTCGTTTCCCTTCCTTTAAACTCCACTCTCCCTTTGATGTAACCCAGCAGGTCTACTGACGCACCGCCGAACACTGTAGGCCCGTGTCGCGTGCTGAGCACTTGGACTGTCCCTGTTCCCATCATCTCTTTGTATGTGCGCAGGGGTATTATGGTGAGGTCAGAGCCAGAGTCGGCCATGACTCTTGTTTCTCGGCCATTGATTTTGATTGCGCAATGAGGCTTTTTTCTTCTGGCCCGTGGACTGTTCACCATTATGACGGTAGGTCTCCCTTCGTCTTCGCAGGACGATTCCCTCTCCGCATTACCATTGGCATTGACGTAGGAGACTTTTCTGTTGCGCCACCGGCATACAATTGAGAAGTGTCCAATCTTCTTACATACTGAGCACTCTTTGTCTCTCGCCGGGCACTCTTTATCGAACGCTAAATGCTTCGTATTGGTGCACCTGTGGCACTTTAACAAATCTGTCCTCCCCCATTTACCTTCTCTGGCATCAGGGACTGACCTCTCCTTCTTTGGGCAGAAGGCCACTGCTTGCACTTCGGCTGGGCTGTGGTTGTTTGTGAATTCTTATCTTCTACCTGCCGTCTCTTCAACCGCTCTTGCTATTTCAATTGATTTTTCCAGCAGTAGTTCTTTTTCAACTATGAATTTGTCCTGCAACTTCCTGCTGTTCGTATGGACCACCAGCATGTCACGTATAAGGCCCTCCGCATTGTTTCCAAGGTTGCATAGCACCGCTAACTCACGCAATTTGGTAATGTAGTCATCCACAGGTTCTGACGCTTCCTGCTTGCGGCTATAAAACCGTATCCTGTGTAGGACGGTATTTTCTTTGCTGGCGAACCTCTTGACAATTCTTCTTACAGCTTCCTTGAATACATCATCGTTGTCATTGACCACTGGCTACGGGGTGACACTCTCGAACACCCTTTGCCCTTCGACGCCCAGGGCATTTAGTAACATTGCCCTCCTTCTTGCCGCCGAGTAGCCTGCACCGCCCATAGTCTCCATGTATGTAGTGAATAAGGGTTTCCATTGCGGCCACGGAATGGTTGGCCTACCTGGAATTTGCAGGAAGGGCGGTGGTGGAGTGGCTCCTTGCATGTTGCTGCGTTGGATTCAGTGGTGATCCACGTCGCCAATTATGTTGTATAATCACTGAAATGAATAATCCAGAGGCTGCGTGGCTGCAGTGAAGGTTTCTTTATTGGGTTAATACATTCCTGGTAAATATTCATAAGTAACTCTGTGGAACCATAGGGCAACTGGCCCTGATGGTGTCCAGGTGGAGAAATGTCCATTTAGTCCTTGTGAGGGCCCAATCGCCAGTCCAGGGGAGGAGCACACGGGAGCTGGTCTTGCTCCGTGACTCTGCTCCCTTAGCATGCCGCACGGGAAGTCTCGGGGATCTGCTTCCGCTTCGCACGGCCGAGATATCGCGAGACGAGGTCTCGCGATATCTCTACACATGCGCAGGGTAACACAGTCCATTAATTCCAAACAGAGCAATACAGGCACTAGAACTTTCCAGCACCGGAGGTCACTGATCTGGCAGGCTCAATAAAGAAGACCAAAGAGGCCTCACCAGCTCAGCTCATATCATCCTTCTCAAAAAGATTGGGTGGTGGTTGGGACCGGCCCAACCCCTGCTAGACTCTGTGGAGACACCATCCTGGGCTGCAAGCTAAAGACCCCTAAGGAGTAACCCGCTTAAACCTGAAACCAAACATGAGGGATTGTAGACAAGGTGGTCCATTGTCACCCTCCCTGGACATGGCGAACAGCTTCAATGTTTTGTTTAAGTATAGCTGCTGCTGCCAGTGTCCTGTTCGGATCTGGTCTGACCGCATGTTAGTAAAGACAGGGTTCCACGGTGTAATGCGTCATCCATTTGCAGCGTCTTGCTTCCGCTCTCGAGGCTCTCTGCGGCGCTGCCATCTGCGGCAGTCATTCCCGATTCTCCACATGAAACACCTGCAGGCTAAGACACGCCACTGCTAAATATTTGGCTGGTCCAGATAATATGTAACCCGCCCACTAGTGAACCATGAGTCAGGGCTGCTCCCCCCCCCATGCTCTTTGAGAGTTCGTCTTCTGCTGCGTTGTAACTGGGACACGTACACAAAACACGTAATATAAACTGCAATCAGGCGATGGGCGCGGAAATCAATTAATGTCACTAGGACCTAATTACAAGGAACACAATAGGTATGAAATCATAATTCCAGCTAATACGACAGCCGTAATGGCTGGAAAGCAGAGTGGCACTATTCTGCAAGACACCGCCTATCCTTGGGGACCACAATAACATTAGCTGCAATTGAATAAAATGTCACGAATAATAATTGCACCCTTTATTGTGATGTATGCGCTTTGGCCGGTCCTAAAGTAATTGATCTATGATCTATGATTCGGGAGTAATGGTGTGATTATTGGCTGCGGGGTTTCTTTGGATGGGCCCTGGGCTCGCTTTTCTTGAACTGTTCTCCTCGACAAAGGCCACTTAGGCTGTAGCACGTGGGAGTCGGTGTAATTGTTTTTTCTGTCTGCCGAGACAGCGACCTTTAGAATTGCGCTGCTTGGTCGCCTGCGCTTCATCTGGACATTGCTACACACAGGGTGATTTTATTGCGCGCTTGATTGTGTGAAGTGCTTTCCTCATTCTTTCCATTATAAAGTGCACTTGAGAAATGAACCATGGACACAGAGTATACAGAGCATAGCAGACCCAACTTCCCGTTCTTAGGTAGGACATGGGTTCTGTGATTGTAGCAACTGCTTCTTGTTCTCAGCGCCCCTGCAGTCACGTGCAATTCTCCAGATCTGGCCTAGTGTATACATTTCCAGATTCAGAATCAAAAGATCCGAGCTCAGGTTGCATTCATTTGCTGGACGGGCTAGGTCATTTTGTACCAGTACCCTGGCATTTGACGTGCATAGTAGGTGAAAATGCCATGTTGCTGTGGTCTGCCAGTGCAAATCTCCTTTTTTGAGCTGACTGGTCAACTGGTGCAAAACTGCCCTGTTTTCAGGGACGTCATTTCACCAAAATCCCAGAGGTAGCAGAAGTGTCATCACATGACCTTTGCCCTCTGATGGCATCACAGGAAGTGATGTCATTGGACCCCCGTCGAAATGACATCAGGGGAAACGATGGAACACGACCTTTCACCCCTTGACAAAACAGGAAGGAACATCACATATTGTTCCCAAGTACACTACAAAAAATATGGTTGCGATATCACTATAATGATATATACATTTCATACAAGAATGGATCACCATATGTATCGTTAATATCAGTGTGTATAGGACCACATTACCAAATTACTGTGAATGCAAGCAGACGGCCAAGGCCAAATGATAATGATCTGTTATTATATAGCACTTACGCTTAAGCGCTTTATATAGATCAAATATACATACAATATCACCCAACCTGTGTTGGTACTCAATTATCGACCTCAGAAGGGTGAAAGACTGAGTTGAGGTGTTTAAAAACAGACTAAATAAGTGACTCGCCACCTGATATTTAGCATCACTTCTCAAAAGGATACACCTGTGGAACCCTGTTTTTTATATAGAGGCCTGCAAAAGAAAGTCAGCCACTCCAAAAATAAAGAGCCACATGACACTGGCCACAGCCCAGGAACTTATATATTTATTTAAAAAGTAAAAACAAAAAAAAATAAAAAAAAATAAAAAGACATTTTCTAGGAGTAGCAAGGGGGACATTGTGGGTCGCAACTGCAACCCTTGGTGATCCCTAAATGACGTCCCTGCCAGTTTTGCAGGAAAATTACCTGCCACTAAAAGTTGATGGTATCTGGGAATTGAAATCTAATGTCACATTTTCCACTTAAACCTCAATGTTTAGTTTGGCTGAAAGTTGGCCAAAATATCCCTTTAAGTGCAGTTCTGTTTGCTGTTTCCTTTCTGTAGATCCTTCATCCCAGCAGTTTTCTACCTGACCCTTACATGATGGCATGAGCAAACATTGTGCTGCATTTTGCCTTCCAGAAAATATCCCTAATTACTCTTGGCTCAGTGAAAAAGGGCTTGAGTTGGCAGATCATGCTGTCCTGCAGCATCCAGGTATGGGCCGGCCCATAGGGAACTCTGGATGTTTCCCTGTAGTCCTCTGCACCCCGGGCCCCTTTAGTGTACTATTTCCAAATGTTCCCATAGGAAACGGGTTTGGCTTGCTGAAAATGCGTAATATGGGCTCACTTTGAAAATGATTTCCAGAGCCTCTTTTGGTTCCCGGTCCATCGCTGGGAACATCAAAGCTTCTAGGGCTGTCTTGGGCTGTATTAGGTCTGCCATGCTGCATGGGATCCATCTTGGGACTTGCGACAGAGCCATTTTGAAAAGTGCGTGGAAGCTTTTCTTTTCTGTGGCACTGCTTCTCTGCAGGCAGGCACTGGCAGTGGTCGTGAGTGTGTGACAGTGTGTGT
This sequence comes from Ambystoma mexicanum, assembly GCF_040938575.1. Lineage (NCBI taxonomy): Eukaryota > Metazoa > Chordata > Amphibia > Caudata > Ambystomatidae > Ambystoma > Ambystoma mexicanum. The sequence continues at coordinate 64,582,194 of NC_090928.1, forward strand.
GTGTAAAGGCATTTCGTGATTCATAAATATTCCAAAGAATCCCTTTCAAAATTGTGTATTAGCTGTTGTAAACATGTAAACACTTCTGGCATTAGATGTCTACTTTCAGAGAGTAGTGTGCATGTACAGAGCTCTCAAATTGTTTGATCGGTTGTCTCATTCCATTTTGCCCTCAATACAGTTACAGACACTGAGATGCTGTGTAACGAGCCTTTCCTTTTATTGTTGTGTGTTCTCTCCCATGCATAGTGTTCTCCTGGCCAGCCCTCATAGTTCCTGGTTACACATGCCCTCTACCTTGTCTCTGTCCTTGACAGCAAAACGCTGTGGGTAATGTGACAGAGGAAGGTGTGGGCAGGGAGGTGGTGGCCCACATGGGCGGTTCTTCCTTTGCATCCTGATCCACCACCTCTCCCTAGGGCGACCAGATTTCCAAAACGAAAAAAACAGGACGGCCAACAACATAAAAGAAGGAATACCCATTGCAGTCCCAACCACCACCCAATCCTATTTCCAGCACTTCTCCTTTCTATAAATGATATGTGATCTAAATTGTGCAGCTTTGTCTGTGATTCTTAGCATGTCTAATTGATATCACATGGCTTGCTGTACAATTATTTCCAAGCCAGTGTCTGTGGCACAGTCAGTAAGTGTTGTGACTCCTACCTGAAAGGATGGGGGTTCAAGCAATTCCTCCAACTGCATAATTCTGAAAGTGTTGTGAAAAATAATTACATTTCTAATTGGTGTTACTCGCCCTTTGCCCAGGACAGTGTTTTTAAATTTAAAAAACTCTCTGGACGGGGAGGGTTCAGAGGGCCCAATTCCGGAACCGTCCCTGCAAAACCGTGACGTCTGGTCACCCTACCTCACCCCGACTTCTGAGATTGGTTTAATAAATGATCAAATACAACAACACATTGGTGAGCTGAGTGGTGAGACGCAGCTGCCACTCGCTGCAGCTCACTGGTTGCTAGGCAATCAAGCGGAGACCTCGGCCCCGCCCACGCGCGTGATATTTCTACTGCCCATACACCTATGCCAGGCTTCTTGAATCCTGCGTGCCGGACAGGAAAGAGACCTGATCACTGCATGGAAAGGTATGCATTTTTTTTAAGAAAAAATCATTTGCATGCATGTGCTCATGCTTCAGATTTCATGGGGTGTGTATGTGTGTGCATGTTTGAATGAGTCTGAGCATGTTTGTGTTTTTGACTGAGTGAGACGGAGTGTGTGTGTCAGTTTTACATTGGGAATGCTGACATGTATTGTGGGCACAGGCATCATGAAAAATGTGGTAACAAGTGCTGGTGTGCTGTTGGTGATCTGGCATCTACTGGATTATTTTGCGTATTACCTTAAGGGACTGATAGTAAATTAAATGGCTTTTTAACTGTTAAAAAAAATGGTGTTGTACAATGTGCCACCTAATGGATTAGTTAAACTCAGGGAGGGTTGATCACTCCAAATCCTCTTATATTACTTAGAGCTACTAAATCATGCAGGGTCATGTTTGCTAATTCTGGGGAAACTCTCCCCTAATAAAGTTCACTTGTCACCATTGACATTAATTAATTTAGAATGTTGCGCGCCGTTGGGAGTCCCCTCCACCCTCTGGCACCAAAAAACACCTCCGCTATGGTGTCGGTAGGCCACAAAGGTGTGAACTGTGAACACTCCTAGGACTGTCTTTCATTTTAACGGCTTCAGCAAGGTAGCAAGGTAACAAAACCAAACTGATTTCCCACACTGCCTTGGATAAGATGTGCGCTGGAGTGTGGCATGTCAGTGGGGTGAGGAAGATATGGTCCCATCGTTAATAATGAATACCATCTGTACTAAATATGCTCCTTTGAGAATAAGTACTCCCAGGAGACCCTCTAAAGTCTGGCACATACTCAGCTCTCAGAGCTTAAAACAGAATATAAACAACAAAAAAGGTGGTGGTTCTCCTCAAAGCTGCCTGAGCCTACCTTGTCAGCGAAAACAGCCCTGACTAATCCAACCTTTTAGCTGGAAAAATTACAGCTGCAGTGAATCACCCTCAAGAGCTATTCAGAGTGATTGCACAGTTTGCTAGTCCTAACATGATTACCTTAGCGAAGGATTTATCTGTAGACCACGCAAACGTGTTGAATACCTTTTTCATGAACAAAATTCTGAACCTCCACAAGAGTATTAAGTCTCAAAGGGAGTAAGACAGTTTGACCTCTTCGATTGACACAAATGAGACCACTGTATTAAACGAAGATGGAACTAATAGGAGCGCCACGTTTACTTTCAAATTGGTATCAGAGGAAGAAATTTCTACCTTCCTGTCAGAACTAAAACCTAAAAACAATTTACTTTTCCCAATTCCTGCATTTTCAGCTAAGCGGATCTCGTTAGAGTTAATTCCCTTTATGAAAAAGTTTGTTAATGCATCATTTACCCAGGGGGTGGTCCCAGATTTTTTTAAATTGCCAGTCATCTCTCCGATGTTAAAGAAGGCCAGTCTTGACCCTGAGGAACTCCAGAATTACCACCCTATTGCCGGCCTTCTTTGTCTGGGGAAAATTCTGGAAAAGGTGGCCACAAGCCAGCTTGGTATCAGGTATTAATATCGCCACATATATGGTCGCCGTAAATAATATCGCCGGGAAAATGTTGTGGCGATATTATTTGGGTGACCATATATGTGGCGATAGGGGCAAAAAAAAAAATGTTAAAAACATTTTAAAAAAACAAAATAATTTGGGAGTTGCGGGGGTGTCCCCCGCATGTTCCATGCAATAATGTCACCACAAAAAACGACAATTTTTCGGCAATATTTTTGTATGGCGATATTTTTGTGGCGACATTATTACATGGAACCGCCAGCTTCAGAACTATATTGAAGATTCGGGTCTTCACGCTTTACAATCTGGTTTATGGGCCAAATTTGGGATGGAACGTGCTTTGGTGGCGGTATGGGATGAGCTGTTGCAGCTAGGGGTTGAAGGTAAACTATACCTGCTTGTGATGCTCAACCTATCCACTTCATTTGCTACTGTGGACCACAGCATCCTGCTAGACCACCTAAATAGTATAGGAAACGTGGACACTAGTGCCCTGGATTGGTTTGCATCATTCTTTGCGGGGCACAAACAATGTGGACATGTGGGAGGCTTCTTACCTGATATCCTCTCGCAATGCTGTGGTGTGCCACAGGGCTCTGCACGTTCTCCCCTTTTATTCAACATCTATCTTCATCCTTTAATGGACCTGTTGGAGAAACATCATATCAGGTTCCACTGATATGCTGATGACACACAGCAGTATATCAGACTCAATGATGTGGATGATGCCCTTATCAAGGTAGGCAGATGTTTGGAAGAAACAGGGGTTTGGATGGGCCAAAACTGGCTCCAGGTCAAATCAAGAAAACAGAGGTGATCCTCATTGGACCAAAACATTTAACGGAGGGGAATAACAGCCTGCCGTAACCTCTGTTTCTAGGCTGAAGACGTAAATGTGCTTCCAGGGTTAAAAACCTGGGTTACATATGGCAGAGTGACTTGGGCTGTGATGGCCAAGTTTCTGCTAAAGTGCAATCAGTCTTTTACAATATTCGGTTGTTGCAGCAAGGGCTCCCCTATGTGCCTGAGACTGACTGACTGCACTACTGCATCTGACTCCTCACTGGAGCTCCGGCTAAACAGATCCATTTCCTACAAAAGGCACAAAATGCAGGAGTCAGACTAGTGTTTGGCGTACCCAAAAAACATTAACCTCAGGCCTCTGCCGTCCCTTCATTGGTTAGCGGTGGGGGATCATATACAATGTAAGATTGCCTGCCTGGTGTTTAAATTCATTAACGGTTTAGCACCAAGCCATCTGAGTGATAAATTCAACTTGTACCATCCCGCCCGGACCTTAAGATCGGAAGATACATTTCTACTTCCTATGCCTCGGACAAAATGTGCCACAAGGGGAGACTGTAGATTTTCAGTCCTTAGGCCCAGACTGTGGAATAGTCTGCCTCTAAATCTAAAGAAAGCTAATTCTCTCTTAGCATTTCGAGGAGGTTTAGAGACTTGACTTTTCAAATATATGTATTTCTCTCTGCTGTGATTTCAGTTTCTCTTTTCTGTCATGTGACTGATTCCTGTATCCAGTTTTTCATCTGCACCAGGATATGATTTGGTTCGTTTTGTGGGTGATTAATAAAATAAATAAAAATAAAATTAAAAAAATGTGCCTTCTTTCTGGGCTTGTTTGCCTGCTCATGCTGCATGCAGATGTATCTTTATGTCCAACTACATGCAATTTATTAATGATTTAAATGTTCTGAGGAGTATGGCTTCAGAGTTCCTTTGCCTGTGTGCCTCACTGTTGGCAGCTAGTCGATGCCTAAACAAATTGGATGGTATATTGCAAGAGCTTGATGCTTTGCTGGTTTCCTGGTGTGTCATTTGAATAGGACCCAAATGATTTCATGAAACAGACATGTGGATAAATGGATTATTCAAATATTTGCAGATTGTAAACCCTTGGATTTGGCTTAGATGTACACATTGAAATGTGATGTGCTACTTCATGTGCATGTCCGAATTTATAGTTGAGTGATATATGTGGAAATGTATCATTGATTAACAACATTGAATCACATTTAATTTGGATTAGATATATATGGTGAAATGTGATGCACCACTACTTGTACATATTCACACTTAAGGTTGGATGTTGAATTTTACTTAGACTAGTAGCACTGAATGATATTTGGAAGTTCCCCTGCCGGGGCCCACATGTTGTCCTATTTGGTGTAATATGACTATTAATGCACAAAGTATCACATTGTTAAATATTCTTTAAGAGAGCTCTAATGGCGAAACATATTTTTCAGAAAGGAATACGTTACATGTTTTCCAGATATTAAGGGCTTAGTACATTAATTATAACTTGACCCCAGCAGACATAGTCCTTCTTTCCACAGACCCAGACAAGGGTTAATGCATGTAGTCAAGATATGTCTCTATACATAGCTATCCTTCCACCTTTTGCACCACATTCCACATACGAGGCTGCTTTGCACCATACAACATTGAGATTTCATGTTTATCCTCTAGAATGTTGATCTAGATGCAAATATATCAACATCATCACTCCATATAGGTAGCCATCTCAATATTCTCCCAGAGAGGCAACCTTTACCTCGTCACACAAACTTATCCAGGAATATCAGGCGAGCTTATTCATCAAGCACACCTATTTATGAACATTATTTCCAGATGTCCCAGGTAGCTGCATCTGATATTTTACACAATCTCTTTTACTATATATGACATCATTTGCGCATGCGCGAAGTGACGATGCATTTCCTTACAAACACAGATGATATCGCCGGTTTTCTGTAATTTAAATCCATCTCAATATTCGCCCAGTGAGGCATCCTTTACACCGGTCACACAAACTTATCCAAGGATATCAGGTGAGCTTATTCATCAAGCATACCCATTTATACACATTATTTTTAGATGTCCAGATGTCCCAGGTAGCTGTGTCTGACTGGACATTTTACATAATATCTTTTACTACATATGACGTCACTCGCGCATGCGCAAAGTGATGTCACATTTCCATACAAACACAGAAGATATCGCTGATCTTCTGTAATTTAAATCTTTATCAGGTCGAATTAATCTGTACCTGTTTCATCTACATATCTATTCCATAGTGATTATCCCTGTTTTAAATACTTAGGCCAGAACTCATATAAACATGGCCGCTCAGGAATCCTGGCAGACACAGCTCCTGCAGCGCCGATTCCTGGTGTACACACGCCGTCCGCTGTACTCTTGACTTGGAGAACAGAACATAGGTAAGTGACTTCTTTACACTGCGCTCAGCAGTTACTTTGCGAATATTCTTTGAATATTCATTGACCACCCTCTCTTACCGTATTTTGCAGAATTCTGTATCCTGGTGTTTCCACCTTTTTTTGGCTACAGTGCAACTTAAAGCGGAATTGTGATTCCATTTTCCAACTAGGGACTACACATACCTAATCCTCCATTACCCACTTGGCGCAACTACCTTCTCAACACGAAACTAGTATTTTCGGTAAGCATATTTCCTTTCATCTAAATAGCTTTACAGATGTTAGCATACCAACCAAGAGATCTAATTTCTTGCTACTGTCCCGCAGGGCCCTTAAGGTACACATACACCTGTTGAAAAAACGCATCCACCCATTGAAAAATACGGCGACTACATGAATAGGTATGCAATTCTATGAAGTTTGAATCTAATATTGTGTCAGGGAACTAAACTCTTGACCTGACATAGATCTTGTTTTATTCACAGAACATTCATAATTATAAACACATCTACATGGCCACTCTGGGTTCTGAGCACTGTCTGCCTCTAGTACACCGAGCACTGTTATGAATATGAAGTGACGTGGAGAGTGAAAAGTCTCACACTGAGCCTTAGGTAAGAGAGAGGCCCTCCCGTCACAAGGGCCCCATATTTCAACAATTGCTGCCTATGTAAACTATTGAATACTGAGGGCATTTATAACACATATTGAGTGATGGAAATCCTAGGATGTATTAAACACTAGATTTTACATACATAACCTGGAGGACTAAAATAAGATAGTGGGTTGAAACCCCTCCCTGATTTCAGATAAATGTAATAGCTTTAAGTTTTCTATTCTTCTGTTCTGATTAATAACTGCAACACTACTTAAACTGTGTCCTAATTTGTTTGTAAAATACAAACATTTTCTACATGAAATGTTTTTCCTTTGTATAAATTGATTGAATGGAATTTGTTCCCTCTGATGAAGAGTGAATACTACTCGAAACGCATTGGGCTACGCTGTATAATAAAACAATAATTTGAATTTTAAATACTCAACTTGTCAAATGGTATAATTTGTTAACCTAAGAAATGAATTACATGTCACTATATGAATGGTTATCATGTGATAAGTCAAACTAATGAATGAATTCTGTTTGAATACTTATACTAACACAAGACGGTCTATCCTGTCCACTAGTACAAGGGGAATAGCTATTAGAATGTACTTTATTAATAGCCCATAGGATCTGGCCATAAAATAGTGTGCAGGGGACACAGGGTTCCTAATTGGAACTCATTTTGTTCTATATTTTCCTTCCAGCTTAGTTACCAAGGCTGAGCTTCTCTCCCCTGCACCTTAAAACTTCCTCAAATTTGTGGCTGCACAAACTACCACATATCTCATATGTAGCTAGACTTTTAATGAACCGTAACATAGAACAGTTTGTATCATTGTTCTTTTTTCTTGTGTCATTTGAATAGCCAAGGTTTCAGAAACATATTTAAGGCTACATGGTTTATTTCTGTGCCGAGAGGTCTGGGATAAAGTTCCTGTGCTGCTTTGAGTGAAAGGAGCATGATCATCTCTGGACTTTCCGATTGAAAATGAACACTCTTACCAAGCAAAGGTACTAAATCAAAGCAGTCCAGTGTGTCTGTAGTGGATGCAGCTCCTTGTGGTGGATTGTGGAACTCTGCCATAAACTGCATGGTGGACCATGCATAGGTTTTTTAACTGTATCTATGGTTTACTAGGAAGCCAGTGGAACGCTTGGTGGGCTGGCATGATGTGTTTTTGCACAGTCATAAGGAATTTGGCTGTTGCATTTAGGACTCTTTGCAATCAAGGATCCCTAGGTAGAGACTGCCAGCATAGTTTAATCTGGAGAGTGCAAGTCCAATGACTGCCATGGTTCAGTGTGGAAAGGTCAGGTATGTCACGATGCAACAGATGGTCTGGAGTTGAAAGGAGCAGCTTCTTAGTATGTTTTTTACCTCTGGATTCTATGTGGACATAGCCCATTAGGAGTCAGAGGTTTTTACTATTGCTGTCTGGTGTGGGCAGAATCAATTTCTTCAGGGAAAGGAATTTCTGTGCATTTCAAGGTTGTCCTTAAAGCAAGTGATCAGTTTGGTTTTAGCTATGTGTTGATGTCTGTGAGTTTACTTTCATAAGGCATTGACTGAGATCCATTTTATTCGAAGTAGAGTTGTTTATAGGTTTGTGGATGATTCGTCTACATAGCTGAAATATGTGAGGCATGTGTTATTATGCCTTTTTATGCCTAAGAGGGGATTCATGCATATACTGAAGAGAATGGGAGGGAGATTGGATCCCTGGAGTACTCCACATGTAAAGATTCGGAACATCTATCTAGGAATGTTGTCTGAGTAGAGATGTACCAAACATCTGGGAGGACATGTGTGAATAAGTTCATAATTCATTCCTTTGTCCTTATAAAAAGAATATTCTTACAGAAACATGGTTGTGTAAAACAAAAGAAATATTTGTTTCTCAGATACATAGTTCAAGATGTCCAATGCATTTTAGTCCATATTTCTGTAAAAATACTCACTTTTTAAGGACAAAGACATAAACTATGAACTTTTTCTGTAAGGTATGTGCTAACAAAACACATGTACAATAACAAAATCTAGGTGAGATATTCACACAGGTCTTTCCAGATGTTTGGGACATCTCTACCCAGACAACATTCCTAGATAGATTTTATACTTCACTGTGCAAGTGAAGGTCTTTCGGGCTATAGGACCAAATAAACTACTCAGAAAAAGGATACATATGTAAACCATCACCACAGAACCTACTCTCTATTCAGCGGTGCCCACTCCATCCTTCCAAAGAAACGGAACATGACAGGAATGATCCCATGTATGTGATTTGTATCCTGTCGCTGAGGAACACTGTGATCCAGTCTAATGCAGTTCCTTTTAATCCAATTTCCTCCAATGTATTTATTATAGTTTGATATCTAATAGTGTCGAAGGAAACTCAGTGAGTCCCAGATAAGAGAATAGTATAGAATCCATTCACCTCATTGGTATAAATCTATGTTGAGACTCTGTACGGAGATTGTTTCCAAATGTTACTCAAGTTGTTGGTAGATACATTTGGAGGTTATCATAATCAAGGTTGTGCTGGAAACAGGCTAGTAGCTTGCTGGTTTACCCGGGTCCACTCCTGCTTTTCTTTCAGAGTCTTGGCAACGGCTATTTTTAAGGTACAGTGGTTGATACACAGTACAATATCTCGGGTATGGGATGTTCATACCAATTAACAATTACAAAGATATGCACATTTTCCAGAAATGTATTGGAAAGCTCTATTTAATTTAGTTGTATGCCACAAACATGTGCCACCTCGTGGTTTGAGCTTTGTGCTCATCAGTGCTTATTTAGACATTTAGAAATGTTGGTAGGTGTTAGTATTCAAAAAGCAAAATCAGTAAACACAATAATAAATCAATACAACAGAAATACAATAAAACAATCAACACAATAATAAATCAATACAACTGTAAACCCATAAACACAACATTAGGAACAAATTATTGGACACAAATAAACACGAATCAGCATACAGTACTGATATGTGTGGCAGTAATTATCTCGATACAAAAGCAGTACGTAATAAGAGATTCAGAAACGAAACTCTGAATTTGGTGGAGTCTTAAATCATCCATAATGGCAATTAAAAGTTGTTTTATTACTACAACCAAACTTGTAATCAGACTCTAAGGGCCTGATCACGAGTTGGGCGTTAGCACTTAAATGAAACGGTAATGGTGTTACCCCCAAATTTAAGGGCTGGCACTGTCACAAATCTGGCGTGTTTACCCCCAGCTCGCATCTGGGGGTAAAGATGCAGAGAAAATGCCAATTTTAGGCACAATTACCACCGGCGATATTACCACAGAGTAAATGCGCCAAAAATTCCACAACGGGGACTTACATTTAGTGCCCAACCTTATAGTAATACCGCCGATAGGTGGGAACTAACGCTAATTAAATTGGGCGGTATCCCAGCCCGGATACCGCCCAACTCGTGATTAGGCCCTAAGTGTTAAATGCTCCACAAAGGTATTTGTACCCACAGATGAAAAAGAACCAATTACAGAATAGGGCACATATGAATGCGTTAATTGGTAATTTACAAAATGAATGAAAATAAAGCAAAGGATTCTGTAGATATTATCACATAAGGGAAAGAAAAAACATATTTCCCTAGGAAGGCCATCAAAAACATCATACACTTTACACACTCTAGACACATTCATACACTTAATTCTGCAACACTATTCATCACAAATAGCTCATATGAAACGTAAACAATAATTTATAACCAACAAGTGGTGTACATTTCAGGAGATCCCACTGTTTTTCATAACATGACTAATCTACATTTTTGTCAAAATCCTTAACTGAATGGATATGAAATTAGTAATTTTTGGTACTGCCAACCTGTTTCGGCACATACATCAAACATTTGACAATGCTGTCATCAGAGCCAAGATATTAGGGTCAATGAAGAGCATTTTTCAAACACTATGCCTTCCATATAGCAAGCACAATCATACACCATAAGGTGTGTCATACATTTAAATAAATGCTTTCTGCTAGTATTTTATAACACTACGCATAACTGTCCCATGACAATGCAATGGGGTTCAGATCACAGTAAATGTCCGTTGCCCAAGTTTAGGCAGACCTGCAGGGACACAAGTTTCCCTTAGGTTTCTGAGGTACAAAAGAGATCGAAATAGAAAACATAAAGTCTGTAAACATTCTGAATGTACAAAAATCTAAACAGGTTCACTTTTAATCATACATTGCCATGGATAAATGCCTATAAACTAGGAAACAGTAGACTTACAATAGAATCCATTCCCCTAGATGCTACAAATTAAATTATTGCATTTAACTATCTAATATTCAGGGGAATATTGGCGTATCTAACTGCTGATAACAAGGAAGAGGGCTCCATAAATCGCTGATGGTGAATATTACACTGGAATGCAACTCAAAAGAAAGTGTTAGTTCTGGGTTACCGATCAGCATAAATTATGAGTTTGAAATTGTGAACCCCCACCACTCATTTAGAAGTCGACCAGGTGTGCCTTGACCATTGGGAGGGACCCGATTTAAGGGATCAATCCATTCTGGTGATTATAGAATGAAGTCCTCATGTTAGCCCTCATTGAGAAAAACATCTAATAATCTTAAATGGTGTCCCGGGCGCCTGCATATTAAAAACGGGAAAACAGGGGAGAGGGCAAAGTCCACAGTCATAAATATAAACACATTAATTTGCATCCCCAAAACAACGGGCACAGTATATAAGCTTGTCCTCCTAATGGCCCCACAGATGAATATCTGAATAATGAATAAGGTGTAATATTCCATTCCAAAATATCTGAAAGTATTTCTTCAAGCTTGTCAAAGTTTTAGTTAAGAAAGAGGAGTATAGAAAAACAGAGGGTGTCGGCTCTTGGCTGTATCAGACAGTACTCTACAGGATACACAAACACAAACAGAACCAAACTGATTAATAGTAACAAGCACATAATGCGTGATGGGTGAAGTTTGAAAAGAACATTTGAAAACTCAAGAAATCTGAAGCGTTCAATGCTCACTGAATTCAGAGACCTCCATAGTCATGTGTAAAAGACATAAGTCACAGCTGCTATAAACACATGATCCTAGCTAAGTACTGTGACGAATCTTCAGATGTTGTCACTTCTTCCCAAGGAGGTGCTCCTTCCCATGAGGACAAGGCGTTGAGGCCACTACCCAACAGACCCCTCGGGGTGGTGCTCAGCAGGAGTGTTGCATTGGGAGAGATTCCCCCTATGGGATTAAGGAAGACCTGGAGAGAACATGGTATCCGCATAACACTCCTACTCTTACCACACTATCCCAAAATCCTTCCTGTGCCCTCTCCCCAAGTATCCCTATGTGTTAATTTAGAAAACACTGAGATAAAAAAGATACCAAATGACGTATTACAAACTCTGGAGCGATGCTGTGATGAGGAGGAGCTGCAGGAGTATGAAGATTACTTCCTTAAACTACAAGAAACATTCTAGTATTTTGTAGTCTTCTAATGGACAAAAGTCAATTGAAATAGGAAAGTTCAAACATGGTGTCTGATCCTTTCCGAAGGAGCCGGAGAGCAGTACAAGGAACGGGAGAGTAGAGCGGGGCAGGCCAAGGCAGAGAGCGGGTCATCGCCCGCACAGAGAGACCTGGCTGGAAGTTTAGGTTGCTGAGAGTCCAGACTGTATCGGTACTGGAAACAAGTGGGAAGAAGAAACCCCACAATCCAAGAAACAGAATGCGGGAGATGTGACGCGGTACAGGAAGAGTCACACAAGACCCGACGAGGATGGAACCTGGATGCCAACATCGTCAGAGGGAGCAAGAGAAACTGAAAAGTAACAAAGGGGGTGAGAGAAGCCACTGACCGAGAGAAATGGAAGTGTTCTGGGATCCGGGTCCATGCATGGTTTATATGAAAAGGGGTCTGGGACCTGAGAGAAATGAAGTGGAAAATCAAATATACAAAATGGTCTGGGACCAGTAGAGGATGTCTGTCAGAATCGTGAACCAGCAGAGGTGTAGACAGGGTAGGGCCAGAGCGGGCAAGGCCCATCCAAAATCTGTAAATGTCCACTCAGCGGCACATGATTGTTGCATGGAAGACCATTTAGAAACTGTTCACAATATATTTAAAGTCCTCCAGTTACCTAGGTAACAATACAGACAGTACTCTCACCTAACCCTAAATTCAGCAGCTGCTAGACTCCTTTGTGGTCTCAATGAAAAGAAAATTGTGTCAAGGGTGGATTTTGAAAAAGAGGTTAGACATCAATTCTCACTTTATCAGTCTATACAGGATGCCAACAAAGCAGATGATACCGTGATGGCAAAGTCAGATATGTCCCCTCGCCAATAACTTCAAAATTTGAAAAGAGCATTTTCACGCTTTGATGTGACCTTTAACCATAACTCTGTAGAATTTAAGACTGCATGCTTTCATGGACTCCAAAAGAAATTGTATCCCAGTTAGTTAGTGAATTTGACAGAGAAAAAACAGACTCCAAAAGAAATTGTATCCCAGTTAGTTAGTGAATTTGACAGAGAAAAAACACTAAAATGGATAATATAACAGGGGACCCAACTATATGAAGTGATATTTGGTCAGAGAGAGGAACAACCTAAGAATAAGGAGACAAAACCAAAGTCTAAAGAACCTGCACTAGCGATTTTGGATGTAAAATCTGTAAAAATGCTGCTAGAATCAGCCCAAACTCAGGCAAGAAACAACATGACATCTAGCCAAAGAGGCATGCATCCACAGAGGACATCACCCCAAACACATATGTTCCAATCCATTTATCCAAGCAATAGGGATTCTTACATGCCCTAGATATTTGGGTAATTCAACCGGAGTGGGATTTCGCTACGATATGCCAGGCCTAAATATCAATCAAAATCAAATGTACAATGACCCATGGCACACACTCGGGGCTCAGAGTAGATTTGAACCTAATACAATGGTATATGGCCACCAAGAAAACCCAAGATATATGGATAGATTAATTGAAAATAGGAACCAGCATAGGGGACAATTCCTACCAAACGAAAGACAAAATATGAATTATGTGCCACGCCAATATAACAAATCACGACCACCAGTTGACCATGGTCAAAGAATGGTCACTCTGCGTTTTCCACCTTCTGTGTCATATGAATTCAGAGGTAACACAAATAGAAATCAATCTCCTGAGAGGTACCAGAACAGGCCTAATAAGGGTGAGTTTAATCATTACCAGCCCAGGTCACAAAGAGAGGAATCCAGAGACATGGACAGGTTTGAATGCTTAGAGGCCCAAGTCAAAAGGTTGTCTGGACATATAGGAAAGTTATGTGCAGTTCAAAAGCAACAGCCAAGTGAAGGTGCAAAATGTCATAGGAGTTATTGTGTGCGTTCTGACAATAAGTGAATAGTTAATAATCTTTGCACTGATGAAAACACAAATCTCTATGAATCATCTTTGAATCACGGTTCTGAATTGTTTAATGATTTAAAAATAAGAAAACAACAAATGAAAGTGTGACAGAGAATTTCCACACACACAAAAACAGAGTGTGGTTCAATTCAAAGTTGAACCAGGCCATTCAGGTGTGTGAAAATAAAGAACAAAAAGGGAAAATGAACAAGAAAAACCCAAAGAAAAGAGAAACAGATTTAAAAAAAAAACATCCTATGGGGAAATAAAACATAAGATGAAGAGTTAGGATCAACAGATAGATTATCCGCACTTGATAGTCAGAATACTGTTGATAACCATACACAGGAAATAGTAGCTCAAAAGGAGGGTACGGGCCAGTCAACTGAGGAGTATTTCGAACCTCGGATATTCCAAGGGACAGAAATGACCGGCTCCATGCAAAACACAGATAAATGTCATGTGCCAGAAGTTGACAGACTGTGAAAATACGCAGTCAAAAGGTTGTAGTGTAGAAATAACTGGTGAGGACCCAAACAATGAGAAAAGTACAATAAGAAATTGGTCCCAAGTCAGAGGGGCAGTCAGTGGCTACACTCCAAATGGGTTCTGAGCACAGGAGAATAGACAAAGAAATTCAAAATGAAGTGGACAAAAAGGAGGGTCGGATGTCATTTCATATGTCCATTTGCCAAGCAAAGAGTATAAAAGAGCTAAGAAAAGTAAGTTCAGAAATCAGCAAAAATTCACACTTTTTATGTGTACTAGAAGAGGTTGAAGATAGTTACTATGCTTCTATTGCTATTGAAGAAAAATATAATGCATTTGCAATGATTGACACAGGTGCCCAAGCAACAATAATGTCAAAAGAACTAGTGAAAAGTATCAATGAAGGGAGATTCCCACAAAATCATATAAAGGTGAGGCAAAATGAAGTCCCTGTGCACAATTTCAGGGGGAAGAAATACATATCGAAGGTGTCATTGAGGTTGACATAAAGATAGGGAAGCATCGGATGAGACAGAAAGTTTTGATTACATCCATTAATGAAATACCCTTTCTCATCGGGACGAATTGCCTGAAGGTGTTGTTTCCCCGCATTGATGGGGTAAATAGAGTATTGTGGTCCTTAGCTAATAAAGCCATTGAGATCCAAGAAAATAATGACTCAAAGCAACAATGTAAAAGAATGCCACACAGTTGCTAAATCAAAAAGTGCATTGTAAGTATATCTTCAGAATGGCTGTGTGCCAAGCGTCACTGGCATTCTCATGCCTCAGGATGAACTGCGAGGAGAAAAAGAGAAGCAGTCTTTGGAGATTTATTTGGACCCCAAGAAAAAATGGCAAACATAAATAGATGAAAACATGCTGAGTTTTTTATCTAAATAAAGAAAAATGCAAACCAGATGTCATTCCAGAGATAAATAAGAAAAGCACATTTCAACCATCTCAGAAATAGACATGGTAGATGGGCTGCGATGGATTCCTATCCATGTGAATGGGCATCCTGAAATGATTGAAGCCACTTTGGCGCTTGAACATGAAAGGACTTTCATTAATGAAAAGGTAATCCAGCAAATAATTGACAGGGAGGACATCCCAAAGTTCAGAATAAAAAAAATCAATACATTTTTTACCTAGATGACCCCCAGTTGGGACAAAGAATTGTAGGAAGATGCATGTTAAAGATTACAATTGGCCCTAAGAGTATTCATCACAATGTGTGGATCATGAGCGGGACATAAATCAAATTCTATTTGGGAAATGACATCATGCACAGGATGTGTATGGTAGTAGGCTTTCTAAATCAAAAGGTTTGGTTCAGGTTGGGTTTAACTGCACCTGAATTTGAAGGCAAAATACAGGCTTACCATTGTGCCCAGATGACACATATTCAGTTGAACTGCAGGTGAAAAACGATGTTACCATTCCCGCATTCACCAGACAATTTACAGTAGCATTAAAATACTGAAAGCGACTACAGATAGAGGATTCTGATGCATTTGTGTGCCCAAATGAATCCAAAAGGCCGCAAGGGTTAGAATGCTAATATACACCACTGATAGAGATTTGGAATAGACCCATACCAAATCCTGGTGGACAATAAAGGGGGTCAAGCTATTCATTTGGAAGAGTATTCAGTAATAGGAATGGCAATACAGAATTCATATTACACTGCTGATTTCAGTAACCCAGTGATTGGGAATAATCCTAAAAGCTATGTGACTGCACAGGCTGAGTTACCAGAATTCTTGGATTCTAAGCCTAAAGAAATCTTTAAAGTTTAGTCTGTGTTCCCTTATGAGCCAAGTGAAATAGTGTGCTTTCATCAAGATAATTGTATCCTATTTGAAATAAGTGAATCTAAAAGAGAAAAGCAGCATATTGAAATGGATGTCAATATTCCAAAATATTTTAGTGTAGCGACCCTCCAAAGAGACACTGCCACACGATTGGAGGAAAGCACAGAGGTTCTTCCTTTGAAGGACTTCCAATAATTCTCTAAAATGGTAGAGGAGCAAATTGAAGCTGCAGATGCTTGCGCAAGTGAAGAAGAAAAAGAACAATTGGGAAAAATATTTATGGAATTCAAACAGGTTTTTGCCAAAGATGCCTATGATTGTGGGTTGGCCGATTTCCATGTTGCCACACTACCAGAAGGACATGGTAGGGAACCATTATTTGTGCGACAATATAGGTTTCCCCAGGCATGTTTGGAATCACTAGCAGAAATAATAAAAGAGTATCTAGAGGAATTCAAAGTTAATCAAATACCCCTATTTTAGGTGTGATAAAACCTAATGGCCAATGGTGTTTGTGTGCTGATGTATGAGAATTAAACTAAAAGGTACCTGTTTCAAGGTGGCCCCTTCCATTTATTGATCAGGGTCTTGCACAGGTTCAAGTGTCAAAGGTGTTTACCACATTAGACCTTACAGCTGGATACTGGTATGTGCCACTAGCTGAAGATATTCAAAATGTGTTTGCATTTTCTCTTGACAAATCACAATATGCGTGGACCCGGACCCTTTTTGGTTATGTTAATAGTGGGAGTCGTTTGGGATATTCCTGAGCAAGGCACTCCCAGAAGCAGCTGAAAGGGAGACAATAGTTTATGTGGATGATGTGCTAATCAAAAATGAAGAACTGAAAGGCCACTTAATGAGATTAGAGATGTGCTCAGTCAGCTACAGAAGGATGGGGCAAAAGTATCTTTACAGAAAGCACAGCGATGCAGAAAAAAGCTAAACTTCCTAGGTCATTAAGTGACAGAGAAAGAATTAAACCCACAAAAGAATAAAGTGGTGGTGATTCATAAACTAAAAGATCCCACTAATGTGAAAGGTTTAAAAAGATTGTTAGGAATGACAAGTTACAAGAGGTAATTTATTGAGAATTGTGCAGATATTACACAACCTTTAATGTGATTATTGAAGCATGGCTTACCACAGAAATGGGAAAAGGAGCAAAATCAGAGAGTAGCCAGGCTAAAAAAGTGTCTAATGAAAGCACCATGTTTGGCATATCCAATGAAAAACCAGTATTTCTTTTTAGAAATAGGATTTACAGATCAATGCATGTCAGCAGTGTTAAATCAAAAACATGATGTGAATAACAAAACCATTGCATATGCTAGCAAAGCATTGTCACAGGTAGAGATCAAATTTAGTGAATGTGAAAAAGCGTTTCTAACCACTATCTGGGTTGTTCCAACATTTCCGCCCCATAATTCAAGGAGAGCGGGTGGTCGTTGAAACAAATCACCAGCCTCTGCTATTTTTGCAAAGTTAGAGAATCAGATTCAGACAATAATTACTTCCTGGACATTAGCACCTCAGGGATGTGCTGTAGAAGTGAACTATGGACAAAATAAAAAGAGCCCGGATGCTCAAGGATTAGCAGAGTTGAATGATTGTGCAGCTGTCTGTGCACTTGATAACATAGAGCTAGAAACATGTAATGATTTACCAACTGTGTATGTAGATGGGTGTGCACACCACGTAGAAAAGTACATGGAAAAAGAGCTTGTAGCAGGAATCAGAAACATATGGTTTAAATGTGACAACATTTAGAGAGTGAGCATGAGGATAGCTTCCAAAAGTAGTCTAGTGGCAGAATTGGCCGCTATTTATAAGGCAATATCTACAGCAGTAGAAAAATAAACTCAAGGAAAAAATTCTAGTAACTGATTCTGATTATGCATGAAATAATTTTGTGGAGTATTTACCTGGCTGGAAAGTCAAAGGCATGGTTATCTATAACAAGAAGCTACTTAAACTTGTCAAAATGATTCAGGCTATAGACAAGCTTGTGTCAAAAAATTATCAGATACTCCATTGGAGAAAAATACATGCTCATTTGAAAACGGCAGGTGAGGATAAGGAGGGAAATGATAAGGCAGATCAGTTAGCCAAATTTGGAGCTGTAATGGGGAGTTGTTTCCTATTGAAAACCAGCATGGTGAAATTCAGGTACATGCAATAACACGCTCCAAAACTCCAAAAGCAGTTGAACAACCTGTGGCACAATGGAGTTTTTATACTCCAGATCAAGACTTGATCAAAGCGCTGTCAGTCCAGAAAAACTAAGCACCCCTTGAGGGTCCGGAAATGAATGATAATTGGTTGGCCGAAGACCAACTGCCTCATTTACAGTGTAAGAATATATATTCATTAGTCATTAGTTATTACGTAGCTATTAGTTTAACTAGAGTGAAGCCATTTTAAGATGACCAGAATCGCCATTTTGTTTTCTCTCTCTGCTCTCTCTAACATTGCCACTTTGCCTCATGTAAAACTGCTTTGCTGTAGATATTATTTCGCTTCAATGGTCCAAGGCTAAGAAACATGTTGAAACATTACACTGGAGAGCCAGACAGGAATGCCCGATTCCCTCCCTCACGTATCCTTGAAGACAGGGAGCAAGGCATTTAATCAGTATACGAATGCCAGCGAGTCTCCTGAAAGAATAGCAATGTACGAAACTAGCGTTTAAAGAGTTGAATTATGATCTTCTTTACGGCCCCCCTTTCTGAGTCAAGTGAGGCCCCGGAGACCGGGCTGACTTCTAGAGTGAGAATCCAAACTGAGATATAGTGAGGCCTGGTATGTGCCAGTCTCCTACGTGCAGCTTGCCCATGAAAAACAGAAATGCTGTGTTCTCGCAAACAATGAATGGTGTCTGTAAAATTGGAGATTGCAAACTGTTACTAAATATGGTGGTCTAAGGTGTCATATTTGTCACGATGGTCAATCATCGCCTCTAATTCAAAGAGAAATGAATTGGGGGCGGCATCAAATGTGTCATTACTGATTGTAAAATGGTCCGTTCGCATATATGTAACTGATGAACGTTTCACGCTCTCTTGCGTCCCCTGAGGTTTGTTAGACACACGTCGCGGGGCGTGGGACCACTTGCCCAACTGGGACTATTTTATATTGCAATAAACCCTAGGTTTTGGGAACAGAACCTCGTGTCTGGCGTATCTATTCGTGTGTGGTGACTGTGCCTTGTTTCCACATCTGAGGGTCCCTCAGGGGCCCCTTCAGCGCAAAAGGAAGACCTTATTCTAGGCCTATTTTATAACCATTTGCTAGAGGCAGAACATAATCCTCTGGCTGAAGAGCACTACAAAGGGAAAGAGGAATTGAGAGTGCTATTAAAAAACAAAAAGAGAATTAAATTAAGAGACAGACTTATGATTAGAGAATCTGTGACAGGCCAAATCCAATGGTTAGTGCCTTTGTCATTTCGGGATTAATGTTACATCATGCCCGCAATACCATAACTACAGGACATAGAGGTTCACATAAAAAAGAGATTTTAAAAGATTACGCCTATTGGCCGCACACGTCCCAAGATGTTGAGCTATACACCATTGTGTGTTTAGTGTGTGCACAGATTCAACCTGCGTCACCGGCTCATAGAGCCCCATTGATGAAAAGGGGCCTGACGCTCCCATGGTCTGATTTACAAGTCGACTATGTCAGGCCCATAAGAAGATCAGCAAGGGGAAACAGGTACATTCTGACAGTAACTTGTCTAATGTCCAAATGGGTAGAGTGTATTCCAGCTCGAGACTGCAGTGCGCAAACAGTGGCAACTTTACTTGTAAATATTTTTTTTTCAAGATTTGGTTTACCTCCAAGAATAGAGTCAGACCGTGGAAGTCTTTTCACTAGTACATTGATGACAAAAATATGGCAAATCACATTTCTTACTGGCCCTCCTCTTCAGGGAGAGTGGAACGGTGTAACAGATCGATAGTTGATATGTTGAAAAAAGGTTATAGCTGAAGCAGGATCTAGTTGGGATATGCGGCTTCCATTGGTACTAATGGCTATCAGGTCAACGCCCTCTAAATCAGTGAACCTCTGCCCCCATGAAATATTGACAGGAAGGAAAATGGTTCTGCCGCAACACTAACTTTACAGAACAAATGAGCAGGTACTTGTAAATGCGTCCACAATTCATGAATATGTGGAAGAATTGAGACAGCGTTTGCAGGTGTGCAGCGAAATTTGGAAAAGGCAGCTGATGTTGCAAAGACATTTTATAATACAAAGGCATCTATGAGAAAATATGAAATAGGAGACCAGCAATACAAGTTTAATTTCGGCAAGGGGAAACATAAAAACTCTAAATTACTCACCGCATGGTAAGGGCCATCTAGAATTGTAGATAAGGTTTCACCTGTGGTCTACAGAATTTCTAAAAAGGAGGGAGCATTAACAGTGGAACAGTTTGTCCATGTTAAACAAATTAAGCCCTTTCCCCTGAAACATGTAGTGAAAAGACTAGAGCGAGTTGAAACTAGCAGGGAGTAAAAACAATGTTGCATAGCAAGTGGTTAGGTGTAAATAGTGTAAAGATATCAAAAGGAGATTGAAAGTGGTAAAAAGACAATATATATCAAGTTAGTGATCAAAAATACAAATAGACAAATAAGAGAAAGTAGTGTTGTGTTTGAGGCTTTTATCCGAACAAATACCATGTGATATTAGCGTGATTACTTCATGTTGTGTTCAGTTGTCATTCGGAACATGTTATTTCCATATTTTGTATTTGTGTGCATAACTAAATTTGGTTTCAGATGCTCCAGTGAGAACGGAAAGTAAAAGGTTTGATGTGCTTGATACTTAAGTTGTCTTTTCTTTTTACCCTAGAAAACTAATTGTTTTCCCCATCAGCGCCGGATCCTTGGAGCACCGGATCCCTGGCGGATACCAATGGATTGGAGTCCCCTGGAAAGCCATGTGGACTGAGGAAGTGGGTGAAGATGATGACCCCAAAAGATGCAGTGATGAAGACCTCGAAAGAAGTCCCATGGTGTCCCAGAATGTAGGAGCTCCACCAAGAACTGTTTGCTGTGTGAATTATCATTTACAAAGACTATTTTTATCACAAACTATTTTAGTACAGACTATTATTTACAATGATTATTTTTATCACAGACTATTTTTTATCACAAACTGATTTTTTTTTTACTGGTTTCACATTTGACTGAAATCAATGGCACAGTTTTTGGATGCATGTTTTCTGAAATTGATAATGCTTTCCTTTGATGTTTTATAAAAACAAAGTAGATAGAAAGGTTACAAAATGGATCACCAATTGAAAAAAGATAAAAGATAAAGGATATTAAGAGATACAAATATAAACATTCAACCAAAAATATGTATCTTTAAAAAAAGAGACATTCAAGAGCAAAAGTACAGATCAGCAGTTAAAAAAACAAAAAAAGATCAAAAGATAAAGGTGATCAAGATAAAAAGAGATATTCTAAAAAGATTGTGTTTCTTTTTGCTCAAGACTATAAATTTATGAATTTTGCCATTTGCATGTTATTTGACTGATAAGGGAAGATCCAATTGGGAGAAGCACATGTGTTTTAGAACATCTGTGTTTGCTTTTCCTGCAGTGATTTCGGGTTATATCTCAGCAGGAAAAAATGAGGGAGTATAGGAGTATGGGCTCCTGATTTTATCAGTTAGACTCAGCATTGTAGCATTTACATGTTAGCGTGTGTTTGAACTGCAACTGGGGCCCAGTGTGTGAAACTCATTGCTGGACTCAAGATTGTGAGTCTAAGGCAGAAGTAAATAGATGCCAATGTACAGAGGACATAATTGAAATTTCACTTTGCTTCACAATGATATTTCAATAAACTGAGCTGCATTAAATATAATACTAACATAAATTAAGAATACTAATTAACCCAACTCCAGTTAACATGTAACTGAATCCCTTAATAACATTTAGTGCAAATTAGTCCATGATGAAATAAGCTGAATGCAGATTGGGAAAATGCATGATGCTCTGGAAATGGGAATTTAAACGTGCAGGCTGAATCTGCGCAGGGTGATTAACAAAAGAAATGTGAAGATCTGTTCTACTGAAAACAGGGCATTGTATTAGAGCAGGAAGCTCTCCAGCAATAAAAGAAAATGTGCCATTTCAGTGGAATGATCTGCTCAAGAGGAGGTGTTTTCCTTGACTGACAAAGGGAGCTGACAAAAAGGGTTTTGAGACAGACTAGCATCCATTCCTCTTCGGGCGCTGGAATACGAAGGAGCAGACAGCTGGCTAGGCAGACGGAGTTCAGTGCTGGCAAGATGTCTGATGCTGAAGCTGCCCTTATCTGGGTTGACCCTTTGCAAAGCAGGCGGAAAGATTGGGGAAGATTTCCATGCCAAAATGAATCACAAATGCCATCAACAAATCTAGGTAAATATGAAGTTACCTGAGGGGCTGCTGTTGTGAATGAGACCAGGTAGTCTAGGTTAAGTAGTTCACTTAATTTTAGGTGCTGTCGATTTGTAATGTGCATGTAATACTGCGTTTATATTTCTCAAAGTCTTACTGTATTTCTTTTAAGAGTGTATTTCTCTTGCCAAGTTCCACAATACCAAGGACAGTTGGCAGGTCTTTGAACAGATAAAGCGCTGAAAGCTATTACAAGAAGAAATGTACTTGCACTATGAAGTACAATGTGAGCATAAGTGTTTCTCTATGTAATTTGCATATTTCTATTTTCCGGAAAAAAACAGATTAAAAAATAACTTATCTAGAGAGATTGAATTAATGTGCAGTATTTCAATTGTATGCTTTACAATTGTTGAAACTCAGCCAAAAAGGATGTAGTGTGGTATTGTACATAAGGTACCACAGGAGGGCATGAGCCATGTATCCAGAGTGTATCAAGTCCAGTATTTTGTTTGTTATTAGTGACCCTGGTAAAAATATTTATTAGACAACATTCTGAAATCAGTCTCACCACTATAAAATAGCCCAACAGGATACCACAATATATTACCAACGATTATAAAATACCACCAGATACCACCATAATAAAAAATACAATGAAGTAATAGATATAACCCCATAATATATCCAACTCTCGCTCAGAGAGACCTGGCTGGAAATTTGGGTTGCCTAGAGTCCAGACTATCTTGGTACTGGAAGGAAGTGGGAAGGAGAAGCCCCACAATTTGAGAAACAGAAAGCACTGTGAAACCCACTGAGAGAAGCAGAGACTGTCGGAGACGTGAATCAGTCCAGGAACAGTCACACAAGACCCAATGAGGACGGAACCTTCATGCACCAGAATCTAAGGTAGACAGGTTGCCAAAATGGTCAGAGGGAGCAAGAGAAAATGAAAAGGAACAAAGGGGACAAGGGAAGCCACCGACAAAGAGAAACAAAAGTGGTCTCGGATACGGGATAATACACAGTTTGTACGAAAAGGGGTCTTGGGAGAGAAGCAAAGTGGAAAAGCCAATACGAAAGGGTCTGGAACCCGCAGAGGATGTCTGGCAGAATAGTGAACCATCGGATTTGTAGACAGGGTAGGGCCAGTGTGGGCAAGGCCCATCCAAAATCTGTAAATGCCCTCTCAGCACCGCCGTGTGGGCATTGACAGATGTTAATGTCACTGCGGTGGACCAAACTACATTCACTTCAGGCCCCACTTGTTAGACGATGTTGGCTATGCCTCTGTGAACCAGGCATCCAATTTGGAACTGTGTGAGACAAAAAGGCGAGCCAGGCACCAGCACCCATATGATGATTAACAACGGATATAAAATTGTTGATAATTTTCAACAGTATAAATCCTGTTCTCTTCCAGTTAAATGTGATTAAGAGAATATATGGGTTATTCCACCATCTCCCCCAGATTTATGAGTTATAGTAACTACCCGTTGATATTTATGAACAAAAGTAAAGCATTATGGTTTAAAGCATTGTTGATTATCTTATATTTATTTTCTTGACTTTATGTGAAGAAAGTTTTTCCATTAAACACGCAAAGATTGTGTAATGAGCATTCGTAACCTCCTGAGTGGTGGTTGGGTAACTCATCAGTGACATGGTTGAATCATGATGGTTTAGTATTGTATCTGTGTAGCAAGAGATGTAACCAGAAACAAGTGTACTGAATTAAATAATTGTTAAGATTGTCTACCATATAACCTGAATAAGTAGTGCACCATAGTGGAAATTCAGCATTTGTATCATTATTTTGCTACACAACAAATGGGGTTTTCATACAATACCTTTAATTGATCTTTAAACGAAATCTAAATAGAATCTAATTTTCCAAGAGAGACTCATGAACAACAAATAGAGCTGGGACATCAGGTTTTTCGGAAGAGGAAGTCTCACATATTTTGAATTTAATTACACGCAGAGAAAGAGAATGCACAAATGGCAACAACAAAAAAACAGAGGAATTAATTGGCCAATTGGAGAAGATTACTAGGAGATAGATCAACCAAAAACTTCATTCAAGTACTCTAGCACAATATTTAAGCCTCAAAGGATTCCTAGGGGTCTACGGGTAGACCTAGAACCGACTTTATGTAGAGACAGTTCAGATTTTGTAAAATGGTGGAGGCAAATTCTGAATAAAAGCTCTTTGGATTTGAATCTCTTAAGCATTGAGGAATTGGCGAAATCATTATCACAGTTAACAGAAGAAAGGGAATCGAGCTAAACATTATTATCAATTTTGATGACTAAAGAGCACATTTTGGCAGCTTTGGAGAAGATTACAAATGAACTGGACAGCTTCAAGAGTGAGAGAGAGTCAAAAAAGTATGAAAGTTCAGATGGGACACTATAGATAACAAATAGACAATTACAATTCCCACAATATTCAACAGCATCAGTCAAGACCAAGAAGAAATGTGACTATGTTGATGACCTCTTCAGAAGTATCAAGTGCAGAAACTGAGGAAGATCCAACGACAAGGGATTTATTACAGGATGAAGAACGGTCAGGTCAGAGTGGTGACACAGCAAGCACAAGTTTGCCCCCTTTTTAGGCAGTCCAAAACAAGACAAGGTAAAAAGAAAAAATCCATCTCAAAAGGTGAACTTTCCGAGGAAGAAGATCTAGTTATTAATTTCTCTACACATATATTGACCCCATTTGAAAAGAAAACTCTACAGAAGGGCGTTTCTTTTGTTCCTCAATACAGTAGTAATTTAATGAAAGAGAAGATAGACTTTTTTCGTCTTACACGCAAGATCCGTTTGAAACTGCTTTTTGCAACTACGGATTGCTCACAATCCAAGTGAACATCAGAGTATTTGGAGATGTCTCCAAAAAGTGTATTTTATCCTCCAATACAAAACCAGATACTAGAGGTATTTCAGAAAAAGGTTCTTACATAAATGAGCAAGCTTTCATTGAAGAAGAGACAAACAGGGATTTTTTCTAAATATGAACAGCAAAACTAATGCGACTAACGAATAATCCAGAGATTATTCTGAAACCAGCAGATAAACGAGCAGCATTGGTGATTATGGATTGAGTTATATCTAGAAATAAAGTTGAGAGACAGCTTTCATACCAGGAAACCTATATGAAAGTCCTTCAGGACCCTACCAAACAAGTACAGGATGTGATTAATACGCTGCTGGAAGAAGCAGAACAGAATGAATGGATCAGCCAGAAAATCAAAGCATTTCTCAACAAAACACATCCGGTGATGCCAGAACTTTATATTTTACCAAAGGTTCATAAGAATTTGAATGATCCCCGGGGGACCAATAATAGCAGCATCGGACGGTCTATTGCAACCATTGGCACTTTATCAATATATGATTAAGTGATCCAACCGTTGATTCAATCAGCAAGGACATATATAAAAGACACTACTGACTTCTTATTAAAAATTAAAGATATTGAATTTGATGAAGAGCAAGACATACTGTTCACAATGGATGTCTGCAGTCTATAAACAACTGGTTTAGAAGTGTCATGATCCGGAAGTGGCAACGTCAGCGCACTGGTAATCAGACCTGGTAGTTACCTTGGCGCCTGGCCCATCAGCACACACGTCACCAGAAAACTACAGGACCCAACCGGCCTTGGGCTCAATTCAGTCATCAAGCACCGCCTACGAGCGTCTCAAGCCTTGATGTGAATAAGATTCCTACTTAGGCCACGCCCCCTCTGAACTCGCTGCTCCTAAACCGTATTTCGGTAGTAACATTTGTTTTTTTGTCCTGCTTTCGTGTCCTGCTATCTCTCTTTCATTTTGGAATTCCCAGTATTTTTTTACCATAGCATTTCCTTTTTGACTCTGATAATGGATTACGTCTCTGTGCCTTGACATTTTGCCTTCCCGGTGATCGACCATGGACTGCTACTGTTTCTGCCTTGCACGCCGACTTCCATGTCAGTTTACCTGGTCCCGCTCCATATTCAACCCCCACCTCCCTTTATCCTGAAAGGTGGTGATTGCTGTGATTCTGTGTATCCTGTTGCTGGCACAGTTATTAGTTTAAGTATTCTTCCATGCCTTCATATCATGGCGAGACTTTATCAGCTGTGAATTGTGTTCTGTCCTCGCCTACGACTGCCCTGGAACAATCTATTGTCCACTCTTCAATAACTGGACACTTTGCAGATATATATTGAAGTATGAGTTATCATCTTTCAAAGACTATTTGGTACAATATACTGCAAAAGGTAAAAGGATGCTCTGCTGTTTCTTCAGTGCCCCCTGTGAAATCCCTTAGCCGTGCCCTCGTTCCGTTCGGGTCAGGGTCCTCTGTGTGGAACTTTACCAATTGCAAGGACACTCTGCTGTTTCTTCAGTGCCCCCTGTGAAATCCCTTAGCCGTGCCCTCGTTCCGTCCGGGTTAGGGTCCTCTTTGTGGAACATTACCAATTGTAATGACGCTCTGCGGATCCCTCTGTGTTCATTACAAACTTATCTCCAGCGGTGTCCTGATTCTGATGGAGCATCTTTGGCATTTCTTCTGGAACTCTCCTCCGACTCCCCTTAAAGCACAGCTTATGTTGTACACAAGTAGCTACAGAGTTCATCCAGGGACATATACAGGTAAGACTGGGGAACTTGCGGGGGTGGGAGAAGGCATTTCCACCAGACAATAGTGTGTAACAATTGCCTTGTTTCTTCTCCTTTCTAGCTCAGCTCTTTTTGTTCCGCCTTTTTAACTGAGCCCTCAACTTGACAGGTTTTATTACCCTGCAGGCGGTGCTCTCAGGCAAAAAGTCTAATCTCTTCAGTGGCAATACATGGGAGTCCTCACCCAAATCCTAGGGGGATTCTGTGGAGCACGACAAGAAGCAATGGAGTGGCTTCTTCTGTCTACAGAAAATTGTACAGCAAACAAAATATTTGCACTAAGTTTATTGAAGTTGGACCTGTCAAATCATATTTTTAGGTTTGAAAACTGATTTTCATGTTCAAATGTCAGGAACATCAATGGGTGCGGCAATTGCACCTAGTTATGCTAATATATACATGGCTTATCTCGAAGAGGAGTTTGTTTTGGAAAACATCAGATGGAAGAATCACTTGAGGCACTTATATAGATTAATTGATGATGTGTTTGGAGTCTGGAGAGGTACACTTGAAGATTTTTAAAAAAAATGTTTTAGTTCATGAATCAGCTGGCAACAACAATTCAATTCAAGTCGACATATGTTCCGGCCTTCATGGTTCATACTGTACTATCCCTAGTACTGTCGGTATGACGTTTGTTGAGGCCATCATAAGGACTAGTTATTTTTCAAGAGTGTGTCACACAGGCAGCTGATCGCCAAAGTTACAACAGGCATCTAGCCCAAACATTCAAAATGATTCGGCATGATCGAATAATCTCTTGGGGGACGAACGCTTATAAAAACACCTAATAAAGAAGAAAGGTTGTCCAAAAGAGACGTTGTAGAGAAATGACAACAGGAAACCAGGTTTTAGACTCTATGAAATCAAGCCACAGGTAACCACAGGGTCCCTGAAGAGGCAGACTTAAAAAAATAAGTTGGCTGAATTCTAAGCTCAAGTCCCTAATCTGGAACATTGGGCAAAGATAGAAATCGAAGATACGATCACTTGGGTTAGAACTGAATTCTTGAAAAATAACTAGTCCTGATGATGGCCTCAACAAACGTCATACCGACAGTACTAGGGATAGTACATTACGGTCCATGAAGGTAAACATATGTCGACTTGTGGAGTAAGTACCAACATATAGCTTCCCATATCTTTGTTGGGTCACCACAATAGTAGTTTCCTTAAAGTTTCATGTGATATCGACATGATTGAAAAGTGTGAACTGCAATCAGGAAAGCTGCTAATAAGTATCACCTGATTGCATCCTCACCAATATCTAACAAATATGGAGGGCACAATTTATGTAACCTATTTACCCTTATTTTCTTTTTTTGTTTTGAATAATTATTTTTATTATATACCTTAATTGTATGTAATAACTTGTATTTATGTGTTTTTTACATTCATGCTTAATATGTTTATTATGTCATTGATCATAGTTTTTAAGTGTTTTAAGATGTGTTAATAAAATTGTATAATGTTTTTCTATAGTTACCTTTCATGGAGATTCTGTTCAACTACTAAAATAAGAAACTAGTTTAACGCATCACTGGCTTGCTGTCCTTCTAGGGACAAAGAGAGGAGTAGCCAATCTTGAGGTGTGTGTTGAATGCTTTAAGGTTCTCTGTATTTTTCAAGATTGGCCCTCTATAAACAAAAGCACCTGCCCAACTATTTGATGAACCACCTACTTTTGCATATAGGAAGAGTAAATCAGTGAAAGATTATTTGATTCGAGCTGAATACAGAGACACAAAACAACAAAAAATGTGTTATAAAGGAACATTGATTGTACCAACTGCCAATATTGTCACAATGTGATAAAACAAAACTACATTAGTTATCCTTATACCGGTAAATAGATTGAACCACGACATACAATAACATATTACTCCTCAAATGTCATTTATGGTACCAGATGCCCACCTGTTAGGTCACCCTCCAGCCTGGATACACATAACCCAAAGCTTTTCCATTTATTGCTTTTGTTTTGGTTGTTATGTTTGTTATGTATGTTTTACATCCTAATCACTAGTCACTTTAGGTGGTGGTTACAAATTTGTTTTGCCAAAAACAGCTGTTTGAGGAAATATTAAGAATTAATCGCTTTGCAAACTCTGTTTTTGTGATTGAACCTCTTGCAGCTCGCAACTGTTCTTTTTAACAATATACTTTTTTTCTTAACTAATACTGATGCATGATTATTAAATGCATCCAGCAGCAAAATAAATTTAAAAAGCTGACAGCTCAATATCTATCTGTGTCTGAAATTCCTTCTTGTGCATTTTTCACATTTAAAGTGTTTATGTACTTATCTTGACATAATAGAAATAGCCCAGGTCTACTTTAGCACAATAGTAGTCCCCAGAAAACGCTACACGTCAGAACAGACCCCCATTGTTGACCAAGTATTTCTAGCCCAGTGTTCTGACGTAGTCGGGCTATCCCTTCAGTTACCACAAGATGCCCATGCAGCATGTTTTCCGTGGGTCTCACTACAAGAAAGGCCAAACTAAGGTGGACAGAACATAAATCAAATGCTCGTACAGAACAATTACATTCACCAGTAGCACAACATTTTAAGGCTGCACATCACACTATAGCGCAGATGAGATTTGTCATTCTAGAACGAGTGAAATGTCCCCAACGTGCTGGTGACTGGAATGCCTTGCCTCAACAGAAAGACATTTTTTTGGCTAGAGCGCCTAGAGGCTTGAATCCAAAAGGAATGAACATCGAATTTGATTTGACATGTTTTTTTTGTGAAGGGCAGTTTCTGTTGCAATGCATTAGCAAATATCATAGTATGTGTATTTTGAAAGGATTGTGTCCTCCCACGTATTCCTCATCTTTGACGCATCTTTTCCAGCTTTAGCTGCTTCGGAATTTTTTTTTCGGCAGAGGGCGCTGAGCGTTAATGACGTCGAGTCGATGTCCCTCGAAGGCCTCCGTCGAGGGTGATGTCATCGAAGGCATATATAGCATGCACAGCACCCGTTGGTCTCAGTTCCGTTTTTCCGCAACAGCGATTGCTTCAAGTGAAATTCAGCGCACCTAACCTTGTGACTTATTGTTACAAAAACCTCGATAAATATCTTTTCTTTTCAACAATGTCAATGCCGAAGTCCGGTTTCAAGAAGTGCTGGGATTGCGGGTTAAAAATGTCACTCACTGACCCGCATCATATCTGTTTGTGGTGCCTCGGGATGAGGGCCACGCTACCTCAGACTGATCCAAGTGCCAATCCATGAGGAAAAAAGCTTTGAGGGAACGAAAGGGGAAACTTAAGGTAGGAAAAATCCCTAAAAAGCTGCCTACCTGACCCGCTAGGCCTTCGACCGATGAGCCGAGAGATGACTTTCCTCGGAGGAAGAAGGCCAAGCGATCTAGGTCGAGGAGTGGTTCCCACCACTCTTCTTCATCTTCGAAGAAATCGAACAGAAGGCACCGAAGGTCACCTTCATTGACTTCGTCGTCTGACTGTTCGCCCTGAAAGGGTTGCTTGCCCTACAAAGAAATGAACCCTGGCTGAATGTGAAATCTTCGGTGCAAAACTTTTTGAAAAACAAAGCTATGCTCTACCGAGCCATTGAAAGAAGCCGGAGAGGAAATGTCTTGTCCGAAAACCCATGCGCCCTTGAGCCTGGGTAAAAGGCCTACATCGGGAGTCCTTGAGGCCACAATCTGAAAAACAAAAAGGATCATACGAGACATAAGGAAAAGTCGTGGACCAGGTTGTCGACGCCATCGACACATTCAACGCCAGCAGTGTCTTCGACGCAGCCATGCACTCAATGCCGACATTGACGCTGAAGCCTTCGACGTGAGCTGCGCCACACTTGCCAGCTATGCCGTCAGTGGCAAGCGCCCCTCCAAAATTGGTGTTGATAAAGAAAATATTGACGACTTTGACGACATTGAAGCCTGTTCGTACAAAACCTGACAAAATATAAGCTCCATGCCCGAAGAAAGAGTTCTTAAAATCTCTTACTTCAATTTTCGAAGAGCAGGAGCATTCTGAGAATGATGAAGCCCCATTTGGCTTGCGGTACGGTACACCCAAAGTACCAGAGAGCTTTATCTCTGAAGAATCCAGAATGCAGGACCTGTATGAGAGCTTGCAAACAGCAAGTGGGGTAGATACCGCACCAGAACTTGAGTTTGGAAAGCCAGAACCAGGGGAGCATGCAGACTCATCTTATAGACAGCTCATGTC
Organism: Ambystoma mexicanum; assembly: GCF_040938575.1. Classification (NCBI taxonomy): domain Eukaryota; kingdom Metazoa; phylum Chordata; class Amphibia; order Caudata; family Ambystomatidae; genus Ambystoma; species Ambystoma mexicanum. The sequence continues at coordinate 64,613,644 of NC_090928.1, forward strand.
AAAAGTGGTTGAATACTTGGGGTGGAGTAGGCCTCCATTACCCTATGACCAAGACGACCTCATAGACATTCTGGACAAACTGATCTTATTTTGCCTTTTCATGTGGCACTGCAAAAAAGGGTGGTTAGGAACTGGAAGACTCCTGAAATCTAACCCGGCAGTCAACAAGAATTTGACAAAAAAAGACTGCCCCTCCAGTAGTGACCCCGACTTCCTGTCGAAACACCCCACTCCGGAGAGTCTAGTGGTGCAGGCAGCTATGGCTACTCCTAAACAGGCAGCGTACACTACCATCCCTCCTTATAGGGACAACAAGCGCGTAGATGGATGGGCGAGGAAGGTATTTTCTTCAGGGAGAATGGCACTAAAATCTTCCAACTCCACTTGTGCCCTCGCAAAGTTTTTGTATACTCTATGGGACTGTATCTCCATGGCTGCAGAGCACATTCCCGAGGGGGATGAAAGTGAAGGCTCCTTAGCTATTGTTAAGGATGGCAAAGAGGCCCTGTGTGAGTCCCTTCAATCAGGATTGGATTCTGTGGATAGCATCAGCAGATCCATGGCTACCAGCACGGTTATACGCAGATTTGCATGGTTGAGATAGTCGGGTTTTGCAACTGATATGCAATCTAGGCTTCTCAGCATGCCTTTTGACGGGTCTCTTCTTTTTGGCAACAAGGCTGACAAGAGCCTTGAAAAGTTACAGACCTCAAAGGCGATAGCCAAATCTTTAGGCGCCACTATTAGGCAACCTCAGCTTTTTCGTCCTAGTGGGCAACATTGGAGGGGTAGATATTTTCACTACTATTCGGCAGTTGGAAGGGAGAGAGGAATGGCCAGTCAAAACAGCCAGAGAAGATTTCCCCGTGGTGGACGAGGTAGAGGTGCAAAGCCCACTCAAGCAGAAGCCTCTTTACCATTGGCCTCTGCAGCAGCCACCACAAAACCCACTCTGAGTCACATTTTATCAGTGTGGGGCAGACTGTTTCAGCCTCTGGAAGAATGGCGAGACATTAATTTGCATGCTTGGGCTTTGGAAACCGTAGACCATGGTTACTGCATTGCTTTTATAAGAAGACCTCAGAACAATCCACCAGGGAACCGCTCGTTGAGGATTCCGGACCCGCTCCCTGTGCAGGAAATGTTAACCTTGCTAGAGAAAGGTGCTATAGAACCATGGCCTGTAGCAGAGAGGAACAAGGGTTGGTATTCGCATATTTTTCTATCCCCAAAAAGGATGGAGGACTTAGACCCATCTTGGACTTGAGATACTTGAACAAGTTCCTCAGAAAGCACAAGTTCAAGATGGGCACACTTTCTCAGATACTTCAGGCCCTCCAACCCCAAGATTGGTTGGTGTCATTGGACCTTCAGGATGCATATTTTCATGTGCCAATCCATCTCAAACACAGAAAATACCTGTGGTTCGCAGTTGGTGTTTCTCATTATCAATTTCAAGTTCTGCCATTTGGGTTGACTTTCGTCCCGAGGGTTTTCATCAAATTGATGGCAGTGGTGTCAGTGAGTCTCAAGAGAGGGGGGATTCATGTCTACCCCTCACTGGATCATTTGCTGATCAGGGGGCATTCTCCCAAACAAGCCTGGGATCATCTGAACGTCACCTGCCACTCTCTTCACAGACTGGGCTTCTGCCTTAATTGCAAGAAGTCGCATATGACACCTTCCAAAAAGCTCCAATACATCAGGGCAGTGTTTATTTCTTTATGTATTTAACTTCTGTAATGACTGTATTATTGTGCAGGACATTGTAAGCAAATATTCATCAGCAAAACATGGGGATCATTATATTCTTATAATGTGATTAAGCTATTAGGAATAAGAGTTGTGATAATATTGCAGTGGGTACACTTTTGAGTGTTAAGATAGATTTATCCGAGATGGAAACCGCTGTGATTATGAGAAGCGGCATTATAGTCATTGCCGCATAATTCATATAACAGTGTCCTTGGTAATATGCAGATCAGTTTGTAATAAGGACAGTTTTATACCTTTGTAGAAAAGAGTTCATAATTACTACCATTCTTTATTCTGACATTGAGCTGAGGTACTCGATATAGATTTGTAAAAACCAAGTACTCAGTAATGTTGGGTTGCTCGCGACTGCATGAATAGACCTTAACATCAGTGCAGTGATTGGAAATATACTAAAGGTACTTTATTACAATATGGCCGCCGATGCTATATGAAGTTTCATGAGTAACCTTGAAGTTGAATGGAATGTCGAACATGGCACGGTTGTCACAAGACAGTTCTCATTTATTATATAATGCTGGTGAAGGATGGGAGGCTGTTCTTGCAGCCGTCTCCCTGTCCCTGTATCGGGCATTTGTAAATAGATTTAAGGTAAGATGCGGTTCTTATAGCTTTGATTGGTTATTTGAAACAGAAGCAGATTGTGGTTACGTGGGGTTGTAATTTAAACATTAAGAGGTTATTTGTTGCTATCGTTTGGTAGGATCTATTGGACTGAGAGGGACTGACTTGTTTTTGTCAAAGTGATTTAGAACAAGTAAGTGCTTATTGCGATTCATTTGGGTACTGGTGATGATGTGATAAATAAAGAGATGACATACCTGACAGTTGTTTTTGTATTTAGCTCTAGCCTATTGGACGTATTCAGGAATGAAACAGGTTAGTTGGTGGATTAGACATGTAATGCTGTGATTGGCATTTTAGATTTAATGAGATGTGGTCAGAGACTCCTTGATGACTACAGATTGCATACATGTCTCTATCAGCTCTTCAATTGGTGCTTATTCTGCTAGTGAAAGAAAAGACAGATTAGTACTTAAATCACCAGAAGCACTCAACATAGAATGGAGTATGGACTTGGAATTTGATAAGAATCTCTTTCTATTTTTTTATTAGATTATTGGAAAAGATAACACTTCCACCTGATGAAGGGGCTAAGGGTCCCGAAACACATAGTGTGTGTGTGAATAAGTGAGTTTTTCAGTAGAAAAAACATTTTTTGTTGATTTAATATTTCCCAGACAGAACACAAATATATATACATTGTTTTCTTGAAATAGTTTGTGATATAACATTGATGATAATATTCAACAGTATAAATCCTGTTCTCTTCCGGTTAAATGTGATTAAGAGAATATTTGGGTAATAGCAAATACCATTGATATTTACGAACCAAAGTAAAGCATTATTATTTAAATCATTGTTGATTATCTTACATTTATTTTCTTGACTTTATGTGAAGAATGTTTTTCCATTAAACACACAGTGATTGTGTAAAGAGGTTTTGTAACCTCCTGAGGAGGTTACAAAATCAGTGATGAATCATGATGGTATGGGATATTGTTCACCCTGTCCCCTGGTCTATGAGAAGGGCAGGAGATATTATCATTCAAGAAGTGTTAAAAAGAGGAGGAGAAGGATTGGGGATGAGGTGCCTTGGGATAAAACACAGTATCCCCCTTATTCTAGTAACAACCTACCAAACCCTCCCCCGACCTTAATGGGTCATCATAAGACAGTTCCCCTTTATTCCCCTCTTGGGATACCTAAAAGTACTGAGATGAGGAAGAAACAACTGAGAGTTAGGAACATAACACACTTTCCCCACTTTAGTACAGAGACGAGGAAGAAGCAACTGAGAGTGATGGACACTACTTACTCTCACCACTTTGGTACTGGGACGAAGAAGATGCATGAATGTCAGACATGTCCTTATAATCAGAGTCAGGCAGGCTTAATTAATGGAATACACCTGTAGTCCATTAATGGACCACAGAGGTGGACTGCAGGAGTACAAGAGAAAAGCAGCAGCAAGGCAAGAAAAAGTCACAACAGAAGGAGCTGTGTGGGAGCGCGAGAAGCTGAGACGCCAAGACACCAACCAAGATCCAGAGAGTCCTGCTGGTGGGACTTTGCAGGACGGAGAAGGCAGGCAGCAGGCGCTGCCGTGGAGCGGAGATGGAGCTGTGCACGAGAGCTGGCGTGTGCTGATTAAAGCACTCAACAAATAGCCTTTCCCACTTGGGAGAAGCCACCCGGAGGAGCTGCCAGGTACTGGTAAGTATCAGGGACACTGGAAACACCCAGGCGCTCCACGGAACCGTAAATACAATAGTCTACCACAGTAAGAAAAGCTGCATTTATTAAATACTGATTTGATTGAAAGAAGCAAAACTGCATTTATTAAATAACAATTTGAATGAAACAAGCAAAACTGCACCTATTGAATACCGCATTGAACAAAATAAGCAAAGATGCATTTATTGAATACCGCATTTTTTTGATAAAGGCAAACACTATTACATTGAACATCAAATTGAATGCAAACATCAAGCCTGCTAATTTTGAAATATGAACTGAAAGGTCAAGGCTGAGCAAGTGTTTGGAACTGCATTTGAGAAACCACTCATTTAGTGAAGTAGTGTATTTAGTGAATACACACGCAATATATTGCATGTGTATTCCGGAACGGAAAGAGTTAACTTTCCGTTCCGAAATACACGTTCCTAGACCAACGTGTCCATGTAGGCTGACAAAAATGAAAACAAAGGAAACACTTTCACAGCGACAGTCACGGACATGAAAAAGAAAATGAAAGCAAAGGAACTGCTTTCACAGCGTTTGAAATGGAAAAGGGGATGACATGAGCTGCACAGTAACGGGGAACATATGGAACACTTTATATTCAGCAAGGAAATTAGAGTAAATGTTGCAAGCACTTCTGAATGTGCAGTAAGTAAATGTAGTGGTTTTAAATGGAATGTATGTACATGTGGAAGTTTGTTAACTTGCATGTTTGTGTAGAGGAACTAGTGCCTAACATTTGTGTAGTGGGGGTGGAAGGGGGCAGCACACCTGAAGTAAACTTAATTAGAACAGGGGGCAGGCGCAGCCACACCTGATTACACTTTACTAGGATACTCCTCCCACCCTGGCACCTTCCACCACCCTATAAAAAAAATGAAACATGTTTAATTGAAGTACAAAAAATGTCTGCAACACTTATTTACCATTTTGAAATATTTTGTACTTCAATTAAACATTTCTCATTTATTCAACTTAAATTAAACAGTGAGGGTGTTCTAATAGCTTTATAGACCTGCAGCGAGGGCCGTACCGGGTGTTATGGTCCCTCATACCTCGTTAAAGGCCATTAACTCGGTCTTCAGGGCCCATGACGCCCGGTACGGCCCTCGCTGCAGGTCTATAAAGCTATATTAGAACATCAGTATCGCCAATGTTCATTTGCATCAGAAATATGTGAACAAACCTGAGACGGTTTCGTTTGATTTCTTAGGTAGTTGGGGAATGGTTGGGTTTGAATTATAAAATGTAAATGCTAGAATTGGGGCTAATTCACAATCTGTATTGTGCTATTTCTTTGTACATGGGGACTGTTATGATGTTTTTAAAAGCCTACACATTAAACGAACAAATGCAATCGATCGTGCTTTTTAAAAATGTGTGCTTCTATTGTAACTCATGCAAGATGTAATTAGGGGTGATATAAATTGTAACAAATGAGGTAACAAGATTAGTTGGACAGATAACAATATAAAAGCTATGACTGAGCACATGGAGTCTGTGAACATTTTAAATTTGAGCATGAAAAGGATTTATTAATCAATGGGGATATACACTTAGTATTCGTCGTGGTGTTCCATATTTTCATATTGCTCGCCGAAAATGATCTGCTCCGGAGAGAGCATAGAGGCATTTTATTTGAGAATGAACAAGGTTTCCCGGGTAAGTTTCATGCCCACCAACAGATGTATGGATTGAAACAATGGGCCAACTCACCCTGACCTGTCAATATTGCTTTTTCAGGTTGCTTGCTTTATAGTTCATTCAAGAACAGCCAGTGAGCGACCATGGGAACAAGTGCTGGGTCCATAGAAGTAAGGTCATAGGACAGCTGCTTCCTGTAGGTCGAGATGAAGGACTGGGAGAAGTAAGGCCATGTACACCCGGTCTCTGTGCTTGGCTGTCACTCTGTTCAAAGCTTATCTGGCCACTGAATACATCATTCTCCTCTGTTGGCTATGAAAGTCCACATCAGCATGAAGGACAGAATTCGTGAAACTTTGGTGTAAATATAGAAGGTGTTTCCAGAATATAGTAAAGTTGTTTTTAGGAGTGATATGAACTGCAACAAATTAGGTAATAAGATTAGTTGGACAGATAACAATGTAAAACCTATTACTAAACAAGTGTGGCACGTGAACATATTAAATGTGAGGCCTTCTGGGGCCTGGGGCCTAAATACCTTCAACTCTCTCTTCCTAAATATCTTCCCTCTTGAGCTGTTCGCTTATCTGCCTCCAACTCCCTCAGGGTCAGTCGCTTCTCCAAGCAACGAGTTGGTGGTAGATCCCTCTCTTCGGCTGGGGCCTCCCTCTGGAAAAGCCTCCCTGCCTCCCTGCCTCCCTGAAACTTGAGGAGAACCATCTCTGGTTCCGGAAGCACCTTAAAACCTTCCGCTTTGCTTCTGCTTTCCCTCCCTCTCTCCCCTGCTGAAGTCCTGGCTGATACTGAGACTGCACTGGTTACCTGGCCACCCTTCTGATCTCGGGCCCACGCCCTGCCAGTTACACACCTGCACTGCCTCCCTGGCAAACCCTGCACCTGGGTGCTGTTTTCTGTATTCCTACAGTCCCCCCACCAGCACTTATGTATGCACTCACCCTGCACTTGCCACCAGCTGGCCGTTCTTTTATTTATCTTGTTATTTTATTATCCAATGTACTGCACTTCCCCTTCCCCGCACTTTCTTTTCCCCCCTTCCTTTGCACTTGGGCGATCTGATGACACCTGGCGATGACACCTGGCCTAGTAAGATCGTTGTCTGTCTTACCTCTGTTCCCCCTCCCTTGCCTCGTTGCACCTGGAATCACTTGTGTATAGGCGCCTTATAAATGCCATATCATATCATAGCATGGAAAGGATGTATTAATCAATGGAGGTATACAAACTTATATGGATTGCATAAAGTTCTGACAAAATATTGTAGTTAGATCCCAGGTGGAAGGGTTACTAAATATGGAGATCTAAGGGAGAGATGGTTTAATGTGCAAGTAGAAAATAAAAATGAGGAATGTATTATATATACTGTTATATGGGTATGTTGAGGTAGGGGAGTAGAGAGTGGAGGGTGAATGTGTGAGGGGGTGGGGGTGTAGCCTAGTGAGGGACCCTTCCATTAAAAAGCAAAAACTAGTTGAATTCATGACTACCAAAACTGCAAAAGAAGGCTATGAAAACACATAGAACCACCTGGTTAATATCAAGCACAGAGGTGGCTTCTTAGGCAAAGATTTAAACTGTGGTTAAAATTTTATACAAAGTTAGTTCAAAAATGAGCGACAGTCAATGTGATATGTTAAAATTGATAGGGTCAAAGAACAATAAGAAAAATTAGTTGCACATTAGAGGAATTGACCCAAAAGGACAAACAAACAGTATAAACCCTATAAGAGAACAGAGGTAGAAAGAATGTAAACTGTGAAAGTGTACTGTAAAAGCCAGTTGGGAAATACCATATATTATCAGATCTCTGAAACAACCTAGAGCATCTGACCAAAAATGGATAGCTAATGTGGGGGTCCTTAAACTACCAGAGAAACACAATGTTCAAAAGTGTGATTAAATCTAGAAGTGTCCCCATAACTATGAATAAGAAGAGACGCAGAAAAAATCTTATGAACTATAGATTGTGTGCACATTTGGACACTGCAAGTAATATTTTCACATCAATACTTAGGCAATATGAACCAAGGAGGGGGGCATTACCTGTCGGGTAATGCACCCGGGGCCATAGTTAGAGGCCCAAGCAAAGCAAGAGCATTAAAGGGGGCCTGGGGGCATTACCCGACCGGTAATGCACCCCCTCCGAGGGTCATATTGCCATTACTACCCCTGCACATCGTACAGGGGTACTAATTGCAATTTTCTTTGAGTCGAGAAACGCCGCTGTGACCATTTCTTGACTCGAGAAAAAAAACACAAAAAATGGCTGCCAGGTATCGGGGAGAAAGGATTACGTGTCGTCCCTTCTAACCTTTCCATGGCGGCCATTGAAACCAATATGAAAAAAAAAAGCCCACCATGGAAAAGGCGAAGGGACGACACGTAGTCTCTTCTTCCTTTCCATGGCGGCAAGTCGCAGAAAGCACTCGAGATGCCGCAGAGGCTCGGAGCCTTCTGAGGCAGGTAAGGACCGGGCAAAGGCCAATGAGCTTGCGTTTTACAAGTGCAATAACTTTCGCCAGGTACTAATAGTAAATACACTAAGAGGCTGGGGCTTGAAGCTGGGCATTCATATCTCATTTGCAGATAGGCTTCTGAGAGGGCATGTCTATTTCTCACAATCTTCTAGTACTCAACTTTTAGGAAGTAGTCTTTGCGCCCGGGACAGCCACCTCTGTTAATGGCCGTACTGGGTTATTCAAATGCTTTCGATCGCATGGGTAGAGAGAGATTATAAAGGCAATTGGAAGCACTAAATATTAAACAGAACTTGTTGAATTTATTGGTGCTATTGCATGAAAACATAGGAGTAAGGAATAGAATGGACGTGAAGGGGGGGTTTTCGGAGTGGCTTCAAAATAGCCACAGACTCGCAAGCCCTGTTTCTATTTAACATTAACATCCGCCGGCAGGCGGAAGAGCCGGCCACACGCAAAGGCCACTCTAAGGCCCTGTTTGCCCCTCTGCATCCAGTCTTCTTCAGCCAGGTGGCGCGGGCAGGAGCCCCCACCTTCCACAGGCCAGGATCAGCTCATCAGAGCTGCAGCACCGTGCTACGAGGCACGTAGAGGATTGCTGTGCACCCAGGCCCCCACGAGCCCCTACCAGCACCTTTGTGCTGCCCCCCCCTCCCAGAGGAACTTTTCACCTCCCCACTGGCCACCCCTCACCCAGAAGCGGCCCGGGTTGCGTTCCAGCAACACGCCGAATTTGAAAAAAAAAAAAAGAAAGAAAAAATCAAAACAAAATGTCGGGCGCGATGCGGCGCCAGAGCGAGGCTCGGCATCCTGGTTGCTAAGCAACCGTGCTTCTTAGCACTCAACATCCGCCGGCAGGCGGAAGAGCCGGCCACACGCAAAGGCCACTCTAAGGCCCTGTTTGCCCCTCTGCATCCAGTCTTCTTCAGCCAGGTGGCGCGGGCAGGAGCCCCCACCTTCCACAGGCCAGGATCAGCTCATCAGAGCTGCAGCACCGTGCTACGAGGCACGTAGAGGATTGCTGTGCACCCAGGCCCCCACGAGCCCCTACCAGCACCTTTGTGCTGCCCCCCCCTCCCAGAGGAACTTTTCACCTCCCCACTGGCCACCCCTCACCCAGAAGCGGCCCGGGTTGCGTTCCAGCAACACGCCGAATTTGAAAAAAAAAAAAGAAAGAAAAAATCAAAACAAAATGTCGGGCGCGATGCGGCGCCAGAGCGAGGCTCGGCATCCTGGTTGCTAAGCAACCGTGCTTCTTAGCACTCAACATCCGCCGTCAGGCGGAAGAGCCGGCCACACGCAAAGGCCACTCTAAGGCCCTGTTTGCCCCTGTTCGCCGCTAACGGCGCGTGGCGAGTCCCCCTACTATTCACTCACGAACTTCTGATGCCCAATGACAATACATGGGCTTACACTGGGGAACGCAGCGGCTGAGCAGGAGCTCACGACACGGCAGAAGCAGCGGACTTGGCTTGGAAACCCTCCGGGAACAAATACCTGGTAAGCGCGGCCACATTGCGCTACTTTTAACTCTGTTTCTGTGTTGGTCTGCCAGCCTCGATTTTGCTTCATTTGGTATAAAGGCACACAAGTGCTCCGAGTTGCCCCATAAAGGCCTAGGCAACGTGCACATGCATGCCCCTCAGCCTCTGTATCACTCTCATGCTCATTGCCTTACTCTGCACCTACCTTGCCACCCTCTTACCCTCCACATCCAGCCACGTACTCAAATACTTTGACGCACTCCAGCCAACATACAACCCTATAGTATATGAGTTGTGTTGTGCCCTATGATCGCCCCTGACCTCATTTGAACTGTGTTGTGCCCTAATGGTCGCCCCAGACCACATTTGAACTGTGTTGTGCCCTAATGGTCGCCCCTGACCTCATTTGAACTGTATTGTGCCTTATGGTCGCCCCTGACCACATTTGAACTGTATTGTGCCTTATGGTCGCCCCTGTCCACATTTGAACTGTGTTGTGCCTTATGGTCGCCCCTGACCACATTTGAACTGTGTTGTGCCTTATGGTCGCCCCTGACCACATTTGAACTGTATTGTGCCCTATGGTCTCCCCTGACCACATTTGAACTGTGTTGTGCCTTATGGTCGCCCCTGACCACATTTGAACTGTGTTGTGCCTTATGGTCGCCCCTGACCACATTTGAACTGTGTTGTGCCTTATGGTCGCCCCTGACCACACTTGAACTGTATTGTGCCTTATGGTCGCCACAGACTACATTTGAACCGTGTTGTGCCCTATGGTCGCCCCAGACTACATTCGAACTGTGTTGTGCCTTATGGTCGCCCCCAGTCTTTATTTGAACTGTGCTGTGCCCTATGGTCGCCCAGACTACATTGCCTGTCCCTGACTGCATTCAACCTGTCTCTGATTGCATTTAGCCTACATATGATTGCTCCGTCTAGCCTAGAGGTACCCGACTCTTGCAAACCAACAGCCTAAAACCAGGCCACAATGATACTAACTTTTATTTACCTGTCAGCCCTTTGGACCACAATGCCTAAAGTAAACCACTATCCGAGGCCCACACTACATGGCATACCGCCTGTAGATGAAGGACTTTTAACTCCCCCCCTAGAGCCCAGCCATCTACTTTCACACTCACTTATTACCCACCAATCACTAACACACCTTCCCTGTGACATCGCAAATAGAAACGCAAAACTACGCTCAAGACTACCTAAAATTCACGAACCATTAGCTAGACTCAATACCTCCTGCAATAGAAGTAACGCTAACATCCGAAACACTCCTCCTGTAAAAACTGACCTCCATCGCAACAACCGCCTAAATAAGCAGCCCAACACTAACAATAGCATACCAAAAAAGAAAAGCAATGCCACCCAGCCCACAGTAAAGCCGAACATCCAACTGAAGTGCGCCCTTATTAATGCCAGGTCACTAATAGCACACGCTACCGAAATTGCGGATCTCATTCAAATAGGAGACTATGACATCTTCGCCATAACAGAAACTTGGCTGCACCAAGCTGCAGGACCTGCCCTAATGCTTGCCTTACCCCATAATTACACCATACTTAGAGAAGACAGAGTCAACTCTCGAGGAGGTGGCCTAGCTATTATTGCTAAAAATAATCTCTCCCTAAAAATTGATTCAAGCTCAACAACCAACTCCTGCGAATCATTAACTGCTAAACTCCTCGCATCTCCCTCTCAAACTATTACTATTCACCTTATCTATAGACCACCTGGCCCTATTGACACGTTCGAGGAGGACATTTCCACAATCCTCTCAAACAACCTAAAAACTTCATCCCAAGCTATCCTTCTGGGTGACCTAAACCTAGGCTACAATGACCCTAAAGACCGGCAAGCAACTAATATCACTAATGTCATCTCAGAACTAGGCTTCTCCCAAAAAATCCTACAACCCACACACGAAAAAGGCCGTATACTTGACTGGGTTGCTGACTATAACTGCAATACAACGATTGTCGATATCACCTCACAAATCTGGACTGATCATGCACTGATAACTTTCCTCCTAAATGTTAACTTGGCCCTACCTATTGAAAATGCGCTGGCTCCCCCCTTGCCAACCAGAAACAAAAAACTTATAACTACAGAAAAACTGCTACCACTCATCCTCCCTAGATTAAACTCTCTACCTGACTCATTGGACACCTCATCACTAGTAAATGAATTCAACTCTTCTATGGCTACAGCTCTAGATACTATTGCCCCACTGAAACTGAGAAAGAGCAAGCCCAGAGCCCACCTAAACACCTGGTTTACTCCTCACCTTAAATCTCTAAGACTTGAAAAACGTAAATGCGAATCTGCTTGGCGACTAACCCCAACAGAGACAAATAAAATTACACTCATCAATGCCTCCAAGATCTACAAAAATGAAATAAAGAAAGCAAAAAGAGATAACTTCAACAACAGAATACTGCAGGCCAAATCTGGAACGAAAGAACTATTCCTTATACTAAAGGAACTAGAAAACCCCATTCCTGTCCAAGATAATTGTGACAAAAATAAAATATGGTGCTCGAACATCCAAAAAGCACTAAATGACAAAATTGCCACACTCCAAACAAAAATTGAGATAAAAAAACAGAATATTCCACCCTCAACTAACCCAAGAGGCAAACCACCAATCAGCACTAAACTTGACTATAAATTTAACTTCTCGAAAGTAACTATACTCGAAACTGAAAAGATAATACTTTCACTTAAGCCATCCAATTGCCGAGGCGACCTATGCCCAGCCCAACTAATAAAGGACGCGGCCAGAGACCTCTCCCCATTCATTTCTAAGCTTATTAATGCCTCCTTTGCTTCAGGCACCATACCAGATAACCTCAAGCAATCCTGGGTCCTCCCCCTCCTAAAAAAACAAACACTGGACCCATCCATCCCGACTAACTACAGGCCTATCACAACGGTACCCTTCCTATTAAAAATCCTAGACAGGGTAGCCTACCTACAGATCCAAAAACATTTGGAGTTGCACCACCTCTTAGGCACAAGACAATCAGGCTTCAGACCCCAGCACGGAACTGAAACCGCGCTCATCGATCTTAAAACTCAGGTTGATGAGCTGAGAGACTCTGGAAAGATGGCCCTACTCCTCTTACTGGACCTCTCTGCAGCCTTCGACCTGGTGGATCATGATGTGCTCTGCACCCACCTTGAAACAGCTGCCCATTTCTCCACACATGCCATCGCATGGATTAAATCATTCCTAACCGGTAGAACTATGAGAGTCTTCTCTACTTCTGCTGCTGCTGACCCTGTATCCATCACATGTGGAGTCCCACAAGGTTCTTGTGTCTCCCCCACTATGTACAACGTCTTCACGAAGCCCTTGTTCGATGATCTAGATGATCTGGGTGTTACCTACACTAACTATGCGGATGACACTCAGATTCTCATACCACTTTCAGGGGATTATGAACAAGATTTGGCCTTGGTGAACAAGACTTATCTCATCATTCAGGCATGGATGGCCACCCACGGGCTATGCCTGAATGATGACAAAACTGAACTTATCATACTGGGGAACAAACAAAACATCAATAGATTAAAAGAAGAATACTCCTCCTTCGTCATAGACGGCAATATTATCAAGGTTGCAAAAGAAGTAAAAACATTAGGGTTTTACCTTGATTCCCACCTCTCCCTAACCAAACAGGTGAGCGCAATGGCATCCAGTACCGCATATACCTGCAAGCTGATTAGAGCCGCAAAACCATACCTATCCACTGCCAACTGCCTAACCCTTGCTCGAGCATTAGTGCTGTTGAAATTGGACTATTGCAACGCACTATACTTAGGGGCCAATAAACATACGTTGCAAAAAATTCAAACACTTCAGAACAATGCTCTTAGAGCTGCCTTAGGAATTCCAAGAAGGGAGCATATTTCAGAAGCTAGAAGACAATCCAACTGGCTCTCCACAGTGGACAAAATCAAACTCAAGACAGCTTCTCTAACTTTCAAAAGTATCAACCATCTAGCACCCAAATACCTAGCCGCTAGATTCAACAGAAAATTCTCCACCAGACCCACCAGAGAAGCATACTCCAACCAGTTAGTGATCCCCCCATTTAAACTAAGTACGGCCGGAGGAAACAGCTTCCCGGTCAAAGCTGCCCAGCTTTGGAACTCCCTCCCGCCCGGCCTGAGATCTACCCAATCCTACGCCCTCTTCAGATCTAACTGCATCAACTGGATCAAAGAAAATGACCGATAGTCCCGCCCTACACCAATATAACTACTGTCCTACAGTCGTACTATGTACATAATTAAATACTCTCTATCTTCCTACTGCATATTTCCTGTATATACTATGCTATATGTCTATATATGCACAATGTATATTCTCCCTATTGTCCTGCATTATGTAATTTCTACTATGTATAACTACCATCTGTAAGCATGCGTAACCTGTAAATTTTAAAGTATCCTTGAACAACGCGCCCGGTTACCCTCGGGTTTGGAGCGCGCTATAAATAATAAACAAACAAACAAACAAGCAGGCCTGGGGCAATCACTAATCAGAAAAATCGGTTGCTCCTAAAATACTCTCATATATTGGATGGATTGCTCATGCAGATTGTGTGGTCTTCATGGAAAATTAGCCTACATAAATTATCAACGCAATTAAGGAAATGTCGGAAAATACACATTCAGAAATAAACACTAAAAAAATTCAATAATTTTCTTTTCTGTGAAGAAGACAAGGAAAACACTTTTATGGAGACTCAATACAAAACCTCTTTGAATTTAACTGCCTGGGTATGACATATATGGCAAATTCAAAAGGCGTGGACAAAACATAAAAAACTGAAAATAAGGTGAACCCTTTATCACATCTTTAAGGGGTTTTGAACTAAAGCATTCTGGTTATACCTTGATTCCTTTAATTACTGTTTACCAACACATATGTCCAATGAAACTTTATAATATGGAGAAAGGATAAACATTTAATGAATGAATGGGTGATGAAATAAGAGGACCCAATCTGGCACCCCATTCTGTGACTCCCTGGAGGTACCCCTGAATAATATATTAGTTGCGAGATGGGTTTTCTCTCCTTGGTCACAATTCAGTTAATAAGAAAAGTAAAATTTTGGTTAAAATGTATACAGCAAGTAACAATTTTCGGAGTCAAATATTGAATGGTAAAGTGGAGAATACATTTGATGGTGAGGAATCTAACTTTGTCGAGAGATAGATTGGAAAACTTTGGTCAGGCTAATTAGAGATTTTAAATAGTAGACTAGACTTTGGGATTTTTGGCAAAATATAAACAATTTTACAACCAAGTCCCTGGCAAGGGAAATGTAAGAGATTTGCCTCCCTTTATAATCCCTTTATGTAGGGGTAGGGAGATCACATTGCCAAGACATGCAAGACTGCACGCCATTTGCTACTTTGTTTCTTGAGTTATACTAATTGTGCATTTGATATAAAAACTTGCACATACCTATTGCATTGCACCCATTCCTTCAGAGTACTGGTGCTTGAGGATATTTAAACCCAGTACGCTCTGAACATTTCAAGAAGTTGGGGCCACCTTGATTGTTGCATTTTTGTTACATCTAGGCACCGAGCTGCACTCTTGGTAATTGACTGGGACAGCTTGCAATCACTGTGGTGTCGCTTTCTTGCCATCTACTTCCCACAAGGCACGGCACAACATAACTTGCTTCTTTCTGTTTTTGCTAATATGTGTGCATTATCTTCGAGCACACAGGCATTCAGGCTACTGGGAACTACATCTCCCAGCAGCCCGGCACCGCATTTAGAGAATGTCAGGCGCTTCGGCGCGGGCGCTTCTGCGGCAAGCTGGTTCTCGCCGTCTCTCTGTGTTTTCCAACCAGGATTTTCTCCTCATCATACGGACAGAGTACTAGCACAAGTAAGTCATTGGTTACCCAAAAGTCACTCAAATCCTGAGACAGTCAACCGGTTGCACCAATTGAACATAGTGAAGCGTTATGTGGATAATAGGCTGGAAGGAATTGGATTATAGCAGACGGCCTGTTCTGAGAACATCCTGCCCCCATAAATCATCCGGGGAAATAGAGATAGTTGCTCCTTTCTTTTGCAGAATGGTTAATGCCTCATTTAGAGATAGAAATGTTCCAGCAGCAAACAAAGTGGTCATGGTTACTCCACTAGTAAAAAAAACAGGACTTGATCAACAGGATCCAACTAACCTCCGTCCGATAACCAACTGTAACCTATTATTAAAGATCTTAGACAAAGCAGCGATTAAACAACTCCAAACTTTTGTGGATGACAACAACTTGCATCACTCACAGCAGTCTGGTTTTAGAAGTTTGCACAGCAGCGAGACTGGGCTGCTCGACCTCCAGACCAGAATGCTGAATATCTTGGATAAGGGAAAGGCTGGTATGCTGATACTCTTAGACTTATAAGCAGCCTTTGATTTGCTTGGCCACCGGAAACCTCAAGAGGCACTTGACAAATCATGACACTGCTCTCAGGAGGCCATACATTGGTTTTCCTCCTTTCTTGCAGAGCGAAGCTCCAAAATACATTGGGGAGACAAGTTTTCTAAGCCCATATACATAAACTGTGGTGTACCTCAGGGGGCAAGTCTATCCCCCCTACTATTTAACCTGTACCTATGCTGTCTTTGCACACTTCTTAACAACTTAGGGGTGCTATTTACCAATTTTGCTGATGACACCTAGCTGATAGTTGAACTAAGTGGGTGCCATAGCGTAGCCAGCAGTAGGGTTGCAAACATCTACAATGTAACCAAGGCCTGGATGAAAGCGAACTGGATTTGTTTGAATGGTAGTAAAACAGAGCTCATGCTATTTGCCTCTTCCCAGGCCAGGACCAAACTCAACCCAGACTATGCCTCGTTCAGCATCCAAAACTCAAAATCCCGGTCTCCGATGAAGTCAAAACCTTAGGTGTGTACTTAGTCATCTCTTGGGGATGATGCACAGGTAGCATACCTAAAAAAAACTTGCCGGTACTATCAAAAACTGCTCAGACATATAAGACCTGTCCTAAATGAAAAAATGGTGCTACCATTGCTAGAGCTACAATTGTCTCAAGGCTAGACTACGGAAATGTCTTATTACTCTGAGCTAATAAAGGATGTATAGCCCAATGCCAGACCATTCAGAATAATGTGGTTAGAGCCATCAGAAGGAAAACCAGGAGGGACCACATCACAGAAGATCGGAAGTCGATCCATTGGCTAGCCGTGGATGACCATATTACCTTCAAAGCAGTTTCAATTGTCCACCACTGCGTCTATGGCTCTGCTCCAGCATACCTAAAAGAGCAAATAACCTCATACGATCCAGGTCGATCTCTGAGATCTAAGGATCTGGGATTGGTGAAAACCACACGCGTCAGAAAAGCGAATGGATTAGGATGATCATTCTCAGTCAAAGCGGCATCAAAGTGGAACGAACTTCCGTCCTCATTAAGATTACAATCCAACTTCCTGATTTCCAAGAAGAAACTGACAACATTGCTATTCAGATAAAAGCCCAGACTGCCCAACCATTAAGTTTTCGCCCTCCTAACAGTCTCGTTTTGTATGTTTGTCTGTTGTCTCTATATTCCGCGCCTGCAGGCTCGGCACGCTATAAACAAATAAATAAATAAAGAACCGTATACAACATGTTTTACCAGCACAGAAAAAAGAAGGACATTGATGAAATTAAGGAGGAATTTGTTAGAAACATATGAGGTTTGTGTTCTTGTGGTCTGAGAAGGATCTTTGAAAAGAAAAAAACGTGTTGCAGGATTTGTAGAGACATGAATGAATTGGAAGGGTTGGCACATTTACTAATTTATTGCAATGAATCGGATAGTCCATAGAATAGAAAAAAAGGCACATTTGAGGGAAACAAACATGCTTAAGATTTCATTTTTCTGGTTCAGAACTGTAAGTTGATTTTAGATTTTGCTAATATATAATGGTGGTGTTGCAATTTTTATCATGAATGTTTTTAAGTTAGAGGGATTCATTTGATTTTAATTTTATAAGATTTTCTTGCAAACAATTCTATGTAAATGAAGCAATTAATTCTATAATTTATCAGCAAGTTGTACCCATAGTAAATACCATAACAAAACGTATATATTTTGCCATTAATTGGCCCATCAAAACACTCAAGTACTAAGTGGGCGGAATTGCATCCCAGGGTTATGCCCTAGTTCTTAACTCTCTAAGGCCTACTCCTTTTCAATAATCCATCGGGAAGGGCATTTACAAGCTAATGCTGACTACTAGCTGGTACCCCTGGACAATCAAAGGGAGAGCTCAAAGCAAGTAGATGAAATATGTGATCATGTCCTCTGCCTCGCCATGCCTCCTGGTGAGGGCTGAATCATGGGTTGGGTGGCCCCCACATCCCACAACGTATTTGTTGCCCACAGCTGTATGGGATCACCAGCTCCCCCCAGACATCTTGGGGATGGGTCAGAAGGGGATAATTCCAATGTCAACCCTACACACAGTAGTCCTTTGAAACAACCTCCCCTAACAGATTAAGTGGGGGTCTGTGGGCCCTGTAGGCAGGCGCCGTGGTGTCCAACCTCTATAGCATGAACAGTAGAGTGTACAGATGCAAGTGGGTAACTAAGTAAGGTGTGTGAAATTCATTTCCTCGGTTTGCTGGGTTCTGCAGACCAAGCTTATATCAGGTTGGTCCCCTATATTGTTTTCTGGATTCCATGAGTATGCGCGCACCCACGTACACTTCAGGAATGATCAGCACAGCCAGCAGCCATTGCTCTAGCATTCGTTTGCTTGACTCAGGCAAGAAAATGTGCTGTGAGGCTGATTAAATTATCTTGATTCCAACTATACTGAAAACGTATTGGATGAGATAGTTGGAACAGAGATGGTTTGGAATTTTCCCATCTACCATCAACATTCACCCCTTCATTCAACCACCAGTCTGAACGAATTTCCTCTTTTTTCCTAGGTGGAATATTTTTCCTGCTAGGACAGGTCAAATCAGGTCCAACACCCTGCTAAGTCACTTCCAAACGGCATGGTTTTAGAAGTCCCTGCATTACAGGCATCTCCACATTTAGTGAAACACCAGGCCTTAAGGTGGATGTCCTAATCTCATGGACAGAGATGATGGCTACATATCTATTTGGGGCAAGTTCTGCCAAATAAACCAGTTGGGCTTGCATCATCAAATGTCAACTTTCAGAATCCAGTAAAGCCTGAGTGGCTTTCCCAGCGATCAACACGGAATGTAGTATCTCTTGTGGATTACACCATGGGCCAAGATGCCCTGGCTTGCTCTGTTGCGACTGGTGAGGGATTCTTGTGTTCTACAGGTGTTGTTCCATGTGAGAGGGAACTTAGAGAGACTGGAATTTTTCATTGATCTTCACCCAAGAATTTCTTAAGAGTGCCATTTGATTGCTGGCAAGGTGTTCCAATAAGTGGATATGTTTAAACTGATAATTTCATATGAAACTATAGCAATTCTGCAATCAAAGTGCAGGTCACATACATATGGAAAAAGTATGAACAAGGTTGGAAAGGTCTCTGTAATAAACCAGGGTTTTTCTTTGCAATTTACATACATATGTTGGATATATGATGAATATAGGTCTCATGTTGAAAGTATTGTTTTTTTTGTGTCTGAAAATCAAATTACGTGTCAATGTGTGTCACAGAAATATGTCTAAATGTCTAAATGTGTTCTGTAAAATGTGTTTGTGAGAATGTTTTTTTACTTTTTGATATATGAACACAATTTTATTTTGTATAAATAATCACAAGTCTTTCAGTTGAAAAAGTTTGAAACAGTAGTTTTGTGACATAATGGCCTTGATCATCTTGCTTTGTATATGCGGTCAAAAAAAAGGACAACATGAAGTACCCAGTATGGTTTCATCCTCCCACCTTTGAGCATGAAAGACAATTTTGCCCTATTCAAGATATTCACTTAAATGTTTTCTTTTTCAACAGACGTAGAATTGGTAAAGTACGGAAGCAACATTTTTTGTGTGTCCTTTGTGGAAAGGGAAAAGGCTGGTCACTCCAGCCTTGTTCTTGTTGACAAGTGTTTCGGCCCCAAGCCGTGATACGCTTTCCCCTAGCGTTTATGGTCAGTTGTTCAATGGGCCTTCATCAGGAGGGGACTCTTATTTGATGTTCGAGTCAATCGGATATAACCCCAATTATTCAGAGCAGCCACTCTACAATACAAAAAATGATAACTGGATTTCAGATGAATTTCTTTCATTTAACAGGACGGTCCGCGACTTCATACCACTTTCCTGGACACAACAAATAACCCTTATTATCTTGCCTATTCCGACAGTTAGCCAGTTGAACATTGATTTTGCAATTACTGACCTTCCGGAGGAGAAGCTACTCCTATGGGCTCTGGTGCCCTTGATATGATCGTATTTCTTTTCCTTAGAATCTCTTCTTTAAACTTCCTATACATTTAAAAAAACCATTATACATAAAGCTGAATTAGGCTTAAATCACTTATAGTGACATTTTTTACCATTCATTTTTTAACACTTAAGCATGTGTTATTCCACTTCGGTTATTTTTTTAAACTGTCAATTGTTTCTGGTTATATTTTCTGTTTCTTGACGATTTTTGTATTATCTGGCTCATAGTTTAGTATGGCATTATGTACATTTCCCATGAGGGCGGGCTGCTGCAGGAGAACCCCAGGTCACTCAGTTACGTATTTCCATTTTTAAATGCCATTTATATTTTGAGTAAAAATGTCCTCTGGTTGACTAAATGCTGAAAGTGAAGCATAAAGTAGTGAACTACAAAATGTGTGTAATGTAAAGGATAACCAGTTTCCTATTATATATTTAATGTTTACTGCACCTTCCCATCTCGAAACTGGTCCCCCCAAAAAAAACGAGAAAGTACACATATTTGATACATCCTGCAGAGGAGAGACATCTGCCCCCCACTCTTTGTTTGGAGAAGCAACGGGCTTGCAGAGAGTTGGCACTAATAGGGAGGTCTTTAGGGAGGGGAAGATGGATGTAGGGGGGTCCCAGGACCCAGAAAGCCTTGTGGATGATGCAGAGGGTCTTGAATTTGATCCTCGCAGGAACTAGGAGCCAGTGGAAAGTAATTAGGGCTGGAGAGCTGCGGTCCCTAGACTTGAGGCCAAGGATAAGTGTTGCAGTCCTATTCTGGATAAGTTGAAAGGGATGAAGGGAGGCAGAAGGAAGGTTAAGGAATAGGCTGTTATAGTAGTCTAGCCTAAAAAGGACCAGAGTTCTGGAGACATTGGGCCTCATTACAAGCATGGTGGTAACCGTACCGGTAAAACCGGCTTACCGGTAACAGCAGGGGATTCTTACCCAGCCGGTCCGGAAAGTCAGGTGCCGGAAAAATGGGATTCCTCATTCCCATAGAGTCCCATAAGAATCTGTGGAAATGGGGAACACGGAAGCACCGGCACCATTAATAACGGTTCCGGTGCTTCCGTGTAAGTCTGCCTACCGTGGCCGCTGTGTCCGGCAGGGGCAGACCTGCAGTGTGCAGGTGTGGTAACAAAGTGCTGGTGGGCCTACCAGCACTGTTGTAGGTGGTAGAAAAGGCAGCCACTGACACTCGCTTCATCGGTTGAATGACGGAAAGTAGACAGGCAGTGATGGCAGAGGGATAGTAGGGGGACCTAAGAGATCAATGTGAGAAGACAGGAGGAAGTGGCCAGACCAGGAGAGAAGAGTCGTAAGAGGTTTGGAGATAAGAATGTCAGAGAAGATGAGAGCATCCAGGGTATGTCTGGTGGTAGGTGAGGGATAGTTGGTGAGGGATAGAGCATTGCAGAGGCTGCGAATGTGACTAGTGGCAATCTCAGAAGAGTCTAGGTGAATGTTGAAATCGCCAAGGAGGAGAGGTTTGGAGGTAGAAGAAAGAAGGGAAGGGTCAGACCACTCAGAGACGAAGAGGGTTGACCGGACCATGGGTCCTGTAGATGTTGGCAAGAGTCAACAAGAGAGATGGATAGATGCTGAGCCTGAAGATGAGGCATTCAAAGGAGGGGTAGGACTGAGTGGTAATGATAGTGGCAGGGATACAGTCAGGGGTGATCAAGGCCACTCCACCTCTAGACCGATTAGGCCTGGCCTTGGAGAGGATCTTGAAGCCCTCAGGGAGGAGTATGTCAAAAGCAGTGACAGAGCTGGTAGTGTACCACGCCTCAATGAGGGTGAAAAAATCGAGGTCAAAGCCTTGAAGCAGGAGATAGATATCAGAAGCTTGTTTGTGGGCAGAGCGAGAGCTAAACCTTTAAAGGCCTTCTGAGGGGGGGGGTAGAAGGGAAAGGGATAGAAGATAGAGGAGTGGCGGGTGAAGGGAGGCATTTGATGAGAGACAGGAGACGACTGTCAAGAAGGAGAAGGTTGGGCTGAGAGCCCTGGGCCATGACAGCACCATTGTGATAGACATTAATGATGCATCTAGAGGATGAGAAACCTGCCAAGAGTACTTCCCATCTAGTGCCTCTATTAATGAGAGATGAGGACAGAGACCACATGTGGAGTCCATAGGTCCGGAGTGGGAGCGACAAAGAGGATGTCAGTGATAGTCTGCCTGGAAGTAACATTGACGTAGGTGTCAGCGACGGGAAAACATGGGTTGGAGACTAAGAGATTCTTTTTGAACTTTTTTTTCCAAGCTTCGAGAGGCAGGTGGTATAGGAGATAGAATAGCAGTTAGAGTAAATAGGTGAGATGGAGAGGGCCATGGGTGGGGGGAGAGAGCCGAGGGAAGGAAGGATAGAGGGAGGGTAGAGAGGAGGGCTGCACAGGCACAAAGAACTCACCAGGCAACTTAGTAGTAGACAGATGACGTAAGAGAGAAGCAGAAAGGTGGAGTGATTACTACAAGTTACGTTTCAGACTCACTTTGAGTTTATGTTGTATTGAGTTGAAACAAATGTGTGACTCCTTCTGCACCTCCACATTCTCCTCCACCTCCACATCTTCAGCATTTGGTACTCCATAACTCCAAAAGCCAACACCCATCCCTTCACTCCCCAGGT
The DNA here is from genome assembly GCF_040938575.1 of Ambystoma mexicanum. Classification (NCBI taxonomy): domain Eukaryota; kingdom Metazoa; phylum Chordata; class Amphibia; order Caudata; family Ambystomatidae; genus Ambystoma; species Ambystoma mexicanum. The sequence goes on from NC_090928.1 coordinate 64,636,411, forward strand.
TTATATACATGCACATCCCCTTCTCAGGACTGGGTTTAACTTTACATGTAGCACACGGGAAGCATAATCAGCTGTTTCTGAGGATTGACAATTGAGTAACTAACTCAGTGTCTGATAAAGGCTTCCCTGGATTTGCCGGGCTCCATGGACCGAACCTATTCCAGGCTCTTTCACCATCTTGCTTTCCGAATTCCCCTGCATGGCAGCAATGAATCACTCTCTTGGGCTTCTCTCTGCTCTGTGTGTGCTTTACTGCCTGGACTATCTGGACTATGCATGGTGCAAATCTTTAATGCTACTATTTCTAAGTGAGGATTTCTGCAGCTTGTAGGTTAATAATATAGCTGCAGGTCCATATGAAAAGGGTCCATGGAATCACCATGCGCATTTCTTACAGCTCAGCCTAAAGGGGTAGATGGCCAAAGTGTACAATTCCTGATTGCCAATCTCCTTGCTGTGAGAGAGACCAGAGTATCCTTAACTCACTGCTCCCAGGCCCAACATTATCTAGCAGGTGGTATGGTCTTGTCCTCTCCCCCGGCCCGCCACCTCCCACACACGCCCCTAAAGGCAAAGCAGGGGACATAGTCACACATTACTAGAATGCACTTGCTACCACAAGTTCATTCTTTCCCTCCCTTTGAATGACATTCCAACTGATCCACTCTGAATGGCTGTTCATACAACCCTACTTTCACAATCACACTTCCTCTAACTTAACCTTTTGGAAATATATTTTCCTGTTGTTAGTCTGTGCGCCCGCTATCCTTATTCCTCCCTTTTGCATTCTTCTGCACCCTTTACCCCCATTCCTTTCCTCCGGCAGACCACCCTCTGGTTACCCCTGGCAGAGACACAATGGGCCTCATCACGAGTTGGGCTGTATCCTGGCTGTAATACAGCCCGACTGTAATAGCCCTAGCACTGATAGGTCCGGCGGTATTACTGCCAGATCACGGATTAGGTGTTAACGGTAAATCCCCAGTCCACATTGGGTCCATTGGATTCAATGGGGCATTTTCAGCGCTAATTATGCAGGCTAATATAGCTGGCGGTAATACAGCCGAAAACAGGGGATTTTCACCTCCAGAGAAAGGCTGGAGGTAAAACAGCCCATTTAGCGCCCAACTCGTGATAGGGCCAGCCCTTAAATGCGGCTGTAACTCGTGATGAAGCCAAATATGCCATCACCCAAACAAGCCAGTGCTGCAAAACCTCTATGATGGTGATGCACACCATAGCTGTCCCTTTCCCAGCCTTGCTTAGTCCAGGATGATGCCTTCGACCACATGATTGGAAATGCTCACCACTCACACACACCCCAACCTTGCTCTTCTACCCTGGTACCCCACTATGTTCATTTCCCCACCACACTGCTGTACCTCTGATATTTCAGTCCACCTTCCTACCTCCACTCTTAGATGTTACCTTTTTCTTCCTCTCACATCCATCCTTCTCTACTTCTTCACTCTCTATTCCTATTACTTCCTACGACTGTTATACTACTCCACCTATTACTACCGCCCTACTACCACTCCACCTCGCTCTTAGTACCGCTTCTCCACCACTATGGCTATCTCTACTCCACTACCACTTCCACTCGGCCACTTTTACTGCAACCACTTCCACTAATTCTCTGTTTTTACTACTACTTCTTCATTTCTCTCTCTTCTAACTACCATGCACTACTACTGCCACTCCAACTACCACTCACTACTACCACCTCCCACTCCCGCTACCTTTTCGCTGTTGCCATTCCTACTCTATCCTTCACTTCCAACGTCTACTCTTCTACAACTCTTCTACAACGAACAAAACCTCAATTACTTCCACTTCCAACCTGTTATTGCCCACAACTACTGCTGCCTCCACTTACAACCTATATCTCCTGTCCTGTACTCTACCACTACTCCATCTACTCCCCTCCCTCATGCACAATAACTCTACAGACCACTTCCACACCCGTTGCCCTTCCATCCTCCTCTGGTCTCTTGGTCATCCTCCTTCTACTTCCTGACCTCACCCTACTAAACCCACCACAAACCATCCCCAAGCTACATGTTAGGTAACACTCCCACCCAGAATTTACCATTTTCCCTGTCCAATCAACTTACTTGCACTAGGGATGTTTAAAGGGAGGGCTTGGGGAGGCTCTTTAAGGGTTTTAAGCCCCATTTCCGTGTAGCTGTGCCATGTTCCTAACATGGGCCATGCAATGGCCCATAGGAAACTGTTGCTCCTTGTTGTTAAGGCCTTCTTGCAGGCATATGTTTAATATATTATTACCTTGTGCGCTAGTAGGTTTTCCTCCTTTATGCGTGGACATCAGCAGACACCCTCAGCTGGAGCTGCAGCCTTCCTTAAACCACTGTGTTGGGTTGCCACTCTCCGGCAGAATTATTTTTGGTGTGCCGCCACCACCTCCTTCTCGAGTGGACGGCCAGCCGCCTTGCTTAGCTACACTGGCAGCAACCCTCCAAGGCTGTTGTGCCTGGAGTTGTGCTGACTGCAGCACCAGGTTGGCCCATTCAGCCACACCTCACAGGTGCAGAGGGCCTGGGAGGGGGTCCATTGGTAGACACACTGGCCCCCTGAGGGGTGTTAGTGTAGAGGAGGAGTCAAGTAACCCCACCAAAAGCTCAGCCCCAATGCTGCCTATATGTTGGGAGCCAGAATTGCAACACGTGCATTGCCAGTAAGGATGCCTGTACCGCAGAAAATCATGGAAACAAGGTATCCATTGAGAAAACCTTGTATGCATTCACAAAGAAATAATGACTTCTTGGGCAAAGTCCCTGAAGAAGTGTGAAAATGAGTGAAAGAGAAGAATTGTGACGTCCTACAGAGAAGAAGATGACGCACCTGGAAAAGATGCACAAGGCAGATGAATATAGACATTCTATAAGCTCTGAAGAGAAGCTGGTGAAGATGTGCAACATTTCGGCTTGAGATGAAGATGCTCATGCAACAGAAACGCTGAAGAACATGTAACTCAGTTTACAGTTGTACAGACGCAGTAACACAAGTAGACAAAGTGATCTTGAGGGTGGCTACATAGTGAACAGTTTTGCAGCGATGCGCCAATGTATAATACATAGGAATTTATAGAACCTGGATATTCCACAGTGTGCTTTAAAGCAAGACTAAAACCTGTGATCAGAAAGAGTTTTCATTATGGCGCAGTTGGAAAATTACTGATGGTAAAAGAGAAATTCAAGAAAGGCTTGGTTGGCCCATCACCAAGAAGACGAGGCCACTGTGAGCCTGGGTGTCCATCCAGTAGTTACAATGAACGTGAGAAAGAAACAACTTCTGTTTGAGGTGGAATGGTAAAACACTGAAGGCGTCAAGAGTTCATCATTTAATAGAATTAAAGGCTGCAAAAGGCTTGAAAATGCAGTCTCCCAATCACATTGTCAGATCAAAATAGACATTGGGTCGAGCTACCCTGAAACCAAGAAGATACTCCCTTTATTTCTCAGGTGGAGAGAGCCTCTACAAGGCCAAGTTGAAAGCCTAATTGACTGGCAGACTGCAAGAGTGATGATAGATGTGGGACTAATTGGAAGGGGAGGCATGATCATGCCGACCTTCCATGCACCTGTTATGGTAGCCTGCATGCTGCTAGCGTGTGGAATATTCCAGAGGGGTACAAAGGTGCCAAACCAATGGTAGGGGGCCACGTATCAAAGAGCCCTATAGTTTGTATAACCAATGAAGTGTCAAGTATTAGAGTGACACGAAAGATGATTTTCAGCTGGGATGGGCTTAGTTGCCCACCTGACAGTAGAGACCCAATCATTTCCCCCGCCAGTATGGAACGTATACTTAGAAGTTCCTTGTAATCCTAGCGCATCCCTAAGTAGGTTTTTGTAGTTTTCCACGTAGTGTGACGTCACGTATGATGGGTTTTTACTATGTAACTGTGTTTTTTCATGTAAAACACAGAGAAATCGAGCGAACCTCCGTTGATGTCCGTTGTAACTCCCTGTTTTAGAACATTGCAAATAAAACAGCACCCAGTTCTGCCAACTTCCTGAGTCGGTTTGATTATTGATGTTTGAGTAACTTCTGCATCCCCATCCATCTCAAAGTATTGCCACCTTGTCTTAAAGGGCCCTGGTTCACTGGGTTCACGTGGTAGCAGAGAGATGATGGTTCGAGGTCCGTCGAACCATTAGCATTTTAAGGGTCTCAGAATATAGGATGTCCTCCTCCATTTAGCTGGAGGAACGTGAAGCTCCCTGTAGATAGCGGCCAGTACTAAAAACTTGCAAGTCACTAAAAGATAGGTGGGATGGGTCCCTCTTTCACAGAATTCCCCTCCTTGTTTCTACAGGCAGTTAAGCGAACCGAAGGCTGAGGAGGAGATGATCCTGAGGGCCAGGAGCTGAAAAGCAAATGGTGAGTAGATAGAGAGAGCTGGCAAAGCATAACTGTGTAGTAAATGGGGAAATAGATAATAGGGAAAGAGTAACAGAGGGTTGGTTGGGTATTTTAGTTAACGATGAAGAGCATCGAGTAGAAGTATTTGTTTGTGGACGAAGAGCGATACATAAAAGATGAGCCCAGAAATCCTACATCAATGACGTCTAGAAGGAGTTGTTTTAAAAAAAGTAATGGATACATAGGAGACAAACAGATAGCTCTGTTAAAGCAATTCACAATCCGATCAGAGTCATTATTAGAGGCGAGTAGCCACGAGGAGTGTTGGTGGAAGTATATGTGGGCCTGCCAGTCTGTCTGAATATTGTATGTATTATATGTGATAAGGAAATGATGAAATGTCGAAGAGCGGCAACCTATACATTGTGGTAAAAGGCTGAGAATAGATTATTTATTTATTTAGTTGATAAAGGTATTGAGTGAATACGTAGACTGAAGTAAAGTGAGACATAGAGGATTGGAGCTGTGAGGACTGGTGCACGCTCATATTGTATTATTTTTCGGAAAAGTATTTTCTGTGTAAAATGACGGTAAGTATTGACAGTCAATTGTGGCTTGTCATGATGGAATATGTCACTGCACTCATGCACCTGCGCAAACAGTTGCCAAAACATGCACCCAAGCTTAAACAATATAGTGCAGAATGCGTTAAGGGCACGGCAGATAAAATGTTCATGCCGTGGCCACAAGGGGGATCACTAGCAAAAGCAGTTTTGCAGCACATGACCACATACCTGCACGCAGTGTACCCGGCTAAGAAGTTTGAAAAAAGATTAGCTAGCCTAGAGCTTTTGAAAATGTACCACGAGGAAAAGGCCCGCTTCCTGAAGACTGGCCGCTTACCCAGTGTAAAGAGGGGGTGTCGAGCCTTCTTCTGCTCCCACCACTGCGCCTGCAGAAAAGGATGATAGTCCGAAAGATGAAGGAGTATATCCATTAAGAGAGCTTAAGGCAGCGGCATGATATAGTAATCTGATGCATGAGCCGCTGCGTATAGCAGTGACGAACGTTCAGAAAAACTCCAGAAATGGATGTGATCTCTTAAGTCCCACACGACAAAGAGAGAAATGAACGACTGACTATGACTCTAGATATAGAATGAGAAATTAAGAGATGGAAAGGAGAAAAAGCCAACGCTGACGAGATAGCGCTCGTACAGAACGAATGGATGGGCGGTCAGATATTGCTCAAACTTGATGGGAAGAGCATTGAGGAAGTACGGCAAGGTGAAAATCAAGACGAGCAAGATAAAAAAGACAGGGAATGAGAAAAACGATTGAAAGAGGACGAGGATAAAAAGAAAAGTAGACTAAGGTGAGAGCAACTGTAAAAGGAAGAGCAGTTAAGAAAAGAGGAAAGAGCGGAAGAACAAAGAAAATATAATAGGCAGAGAGCAATCGAAGAATGTGACAGTCTAGAAAAGAAGAGAGAAGAAGAGGAAGATCAGAAATTAATAGAGAAAAGAATGCAAAGACGCAGAGACGAAGAGGTGCATAGAGCAAATGAGAGAAGAGATGCAAACAGACAAGAGAAAGAGAGGGTCAGACACAAAGCAAAGGACCGAAAGGCATTTTATGAGGAGATGGAATGAAAGAGAAGACAGAGAGAACGTGACATTGATCACATTACAAAAGAGCGAAGAGAGCTAAATCCATGAGTAGCTTGGTCGGCCATCACAAGAACCGATGCCAGGGCCCTCCATGGTAAATCTAGAGGAGGATTTTGAGATAGGAGATATAGGAGATAAAATTGACAAGGTTTATCGAGAGATGAGGACAAAAGTTGAATTGAAAAATAAAGGGAAAGATAATCGATTTGAGATTTCCCAGTTACGAGTTAAGGAGGGAAGCTCGTTTAGTTTCGAGCTTTGTCTTTGGACGGGCTGACTCTAAACAGGGACGAGAAAGAGGACAGCCATATGAGTTGGGGACAAGACATGTCAGACGAAGACAGGGAAACCTTCCGTGTGGAGGAATGAGCTGATACATGCGGTTACAAGGGATGTTTTCCAACAGATAAAGAGGTTAGATGTCAGATCTGGTCCTACTTAAACCAAGGTTGCCAGCGCTTCCGGCACGGCCAGGTTGACTTAAAGGGCGATCCCATAGTGTAAGAGGGGAGTCGCCACCATACGTGAACAGACTAAGGGCATTGCCAGGAAGAAGGCGATCAGGAACCATTGTACCCACTATGGATAGGCAGACGATGGAAGGCAATTCCAATTTTGAGATTTTGCAGTTTCCCTTGTTAGAAAAAGGAGGGGCCAGACCGCAGTATATTCCGTGGCCCCAAATGGATAAGGATAATTTAAGATGTAAGCTCCCAAGTTTAACTTCGGGTGCCTGAAAATGGATTCATGAATTAGAAAAAATGAGAGGAGGAAACACGTTAGCAATAGGGGACATTAAGGGTCTTCTAGCAGCTATCCTTGGGGAGAGGGCTGATGACATTTAGACGAGAGCAGGATACGTAAGTGTCACAGCACAGAACACAGCACACAATGGCTCACCATTTAATAATTGTAGAGCGGTAGTTGGAAAAGCGCTTACAGTATCCTGATACATCAGATATGGGAGCTATAATGGCACGTAAGATTCAGGAAGGGGAAGATCCACTTGCTTACATTCAACATTTTCAAGAGCAGTGGTCTTTGGAAACTCAAGAGCCGTGGGGAAAATCTATACCTGTATTTTATCATATGTCAGGGGTTGCCAGACCAGGCAGAGAGACAGCTCAAGAAGCTGGTGGTTATGGAGGCGAAACCATGGCCAGAAATACAGTTGACCATCATGCATCACTGCCGATTGTTGCAAGGGAAAAATTGAAAGAAAGGGGATGCTAGGAATCTCGAAGAGGCTAGGTTAGTACAGAAATAGTTGTAAAAGTATGCTATAGGAGGGGCGATGCTGACTAGTGGAGAAGGGCCAGGATCACAGCAAGCAGCAGGTATGCCGCAGGTGAGTAACCAACGGCAGTTTGATTAAGGAGGGAACAGATTTATGCCAAGAGCAGAGGAGGCTTCCGTGGAAGAGGAGGCTTTCAGCATAATCAGGGAAACATTCAGAGTGATCAAGGAGGTTTTCAGAAAAACCAGGGTGGTAATCAAGACATGCAGGATGGGCAGGTTAGAAGATTCTCTCCTGCGTGTTGGACATGTGGAATGACAGGGCACATTGCGCGAACATGTGGGAGCTTATCCTCCGGCATACAGCCCACAAAGCAGGGACAGGTTCACCCAAGATCAGACAGTGTATCAAACACAGGTACCGCCAGCACAGCAGGCTTTGCAAGCACAGCAAACACCATTAAATCTGCCTCAAGGGCAATCGCAGCACGCACCCATGCAGATACAACAGAGTGCAAACACAGGACAGGTGTTGACTCCTAGGATAGAGGGTGTCATTGTCACAGGTGGGAATCCTTTCACGGGTACGGGAATAAGTATGTACCCACAATAGGACAGCTGACTGGGTGACTTGATGTGTTCAGTACCATCTGTGACACCTAATCCTCAAGAGGAAGCCAGGGTTGAGTCACAATAGGAGGCAAATCCTTTTCTTTTTTAGTAGACATGAGGGTGACTCGCTCATGTATACGAGAGGGAAAATGTTAATTGTCAGGTAATGCCATGAATGCTCAAGGTTTCCCAGGAGCTACAAGTAGAGTTACTTTTATTGAAAAATTGGGAGTCTCTATAGGACAATGTGACATATCCGTTCCACTACTGTATTCGAAACAGACGCCAGTTAATATACTGGGCAGAGATCTAATGACAAAGCTAAATATGACAATATCCTTCACTGATGAAGGCATAGTGTGTTCAATGCCAGGAATACATTATTTAAACATGGGCGAATTTATCATGGCATTTACAGGACAAATAGCCATGCGAGGAGCACCGCTAGAACCAGAAGTCTTTCCCTATGGGGTACACATTTTGTTAAGATGGCTACCCGGTTTAGTGGGCAAGGTAATGAGAATACCTGATGAATTATTGTTTAGGCCACAGATTCCTATGGTCGAAGAGGGGGGACAGATGTTTCCCTAAGAGTTACAGGCAGCTGTAGTGTGAGGGGAGCTGGCCATGCTCGAAGGAATTGATGCTGATTGCAGACCATGGAGAACAGTGATTGCTATTGGGGAAGGATACAGATTGACTGACGTCACTGACGAGGATATGTTTAGAGGCGACCCATCAGATGACATAGTAGTGATTGAGATGAGCATCACGTATAGTATCAGGACCGAGAGAATAGAGATCGCACAGAAAATGATGATTGTGCGGCAGCGTCCTGTATTTTTTCTAAGGATATGGAGAAAGTGCTGACTTCTTTATGGACTACGGGCCCCTATGAAGTAGGCCTGTTGAAGGGGGTGGAAGAAGTAAACATTAAGCTGAAGCCAGGAGCAATTTTACCTTGAGCAAGACAGTACCCTATGTCTCAAGATGCAGATGAGGGAATTTCTAAGACTATATCAGCCATGATGGATCAAGGCATCTTGGTGATGTCAGAGTCACCATGTAATATCACAGTGTACCCTATCAATAAATCAAAAGGGGGTCATGGCATTTAATTCAGGACATGAGGCCAATTAACCCAATTGTAGAGGCAGAGTTTCCTCTAGTTCCTAATCTGGCAACGATCCTATGTAGTATTCCGGTTGAGGCACAATATTTCACGTGATTGACTTGAAAAATGTGTTTTTCTCAATCCCGTTGCATAAATACTCCCAAGATCTTACATCATTTACGTTCCATCAGACTAAGCTGAAAAGCACACGTTTGCCCCAAGGGTAATGTGAGTCTCCATCGATTTTCAATAGGGTCCTTCAGATGGACCTAAGCAATATTGATTTGCCAAGTGTTGTGCTGTAATATATAGATGACATTTTGGTCTGCAGCACATCAGAAGAGGAGTGCAGACGATATTCGATTCAGCTAATGATTATTCTAGCTGAGAAAGGATATAAAGTGGACAAAGAAAAATTGCAGTACTGCCAAGAAGAGGTGTTGTACATAAAGCAGTTAATCCCACACGAAGGAAAGAAGGTTACACCTGAAAGAGCTGAGGCAAAACCACACACGATAAAGCAAATGCAGCAGTTTTTAGGACTGTGCAACTATGTTAGAGCATGGGTATTTGATTATAGTTCTTAGAAGAGACCAATGTTGCAGGCCCTAAAAATGGCACTGGTGAATCAGGAAAGAATGGAATGGACTGGGGAAATGGAGGAAGGATTTGATGAACTAAAAAAGGCAATAAGCACAGCACCATTTTTCGGAATCCTCAATTATTCTGAGGAGTTATTTTTATTCTCGCACACGAATGGAACAGTTATGCCAGCCGTACTCACACAGAAAACTACATTGATGTACAAGCCCCTAGCAAATTACAGTGGGATTTTGGACTCAGTAATGAGGGGTCACTTCCCTTGCGAATAATCATTGGCAGCCACCGTGTTCGCTATTGAGAAGTCTGCAACCATAGTAATGGGGTGTTCCTTGATGTTATTTGTTGAGCATACTTTGTTTGCTGTTCTGGAGAAAACTAAATGCACACTGACATCTCAAAGAGCCTCTGCTTATGATGTGGTCATATCGAATCCGGCAATCAAAATAGTCAGGTGTAAAATAGCAAACCCTGCCACATTTGCAGCTGAACCTCTGGCAGAGGATGAACAAGTGCATGATTGTTCAAATAATGAGGAATTCTATGACGTTATTCCGAGAGTAAAAGAAAATGCTCTAGCCGCAAGGGAGATTCTCTTTATTGATGGTTCTTTGAGAATCCATCAAACTGATGGAGAAAGGCATTCAGGTGCCACTGTAGTGAAGCACAGGGCTAATGGGAAGTTTGAAGTAATGGCGAGTGCAAGACTATCGTCTCACTTTTCAGCACAGGCTGCAGAATTAGTGGCGCTGATTGTAGCGCTCGAGAAATACATAGACCAGGAAGTAACAGTGTACAGTCACTCTGCCTATGTGACGTCAACCGTGTATGCACGGCTAGCATGTTGGAAAAGGAGTGGCTACCTCCGAGCGGATGCACTCCAGTGCAACATGCTACTTTATTGGACAGGCTTATTAAGGCACTACAACTCCCAGTAGCCATTGCAATAGTCAAGTGCACAGCGCACACTAAGAGAACAGACTTTATTTCACGCAAAACCAAGCCGCGGATGAAGAGGCAAAAAGAGTTGCATATTCATCTGACATAATGAGTTTTGATACGCCTGATGTGAAAGAAAGAATTGTTCTGATGATGATTGTGAATGAAAGTTTTAATCACTTACCAAAAATGCAACTCATGGACGTTCAGGGTGAAGCCCCATAGGAAGAGAAAGAACTGTGGACATGAAGGGGGTGTTCTTTATCCCCTTCCAATGCACTGTGGCGACAAGACAGCACTGGGAAACCGGTGATGATGTAGCCTTATTAAGGGTGGCGTTAGAACAGCTACACTACCCTGCGCATGTCATTAGGGAGATCCTCACAGCAACAATTGCAGAGGACTGGTTTATACTGAACCTGCTAGAAAACATTGCTTTTTATGTAGTAAATTGCATCATATGTCAAACGTTTACTGCTGAGCACACACTGCAAACAGTCAGAGGAGTAATTTCCCGACCAACTGGTCCTTTTTGGCATTTACATAATGACTATGTTAACATGATGCTAGTCTGTAATGGATATAGGTAAATGATAGTGGTTGTGTGGATCGAGGCCAGTCCATGCACACACCCTTACGCCACTTGCGCTGCAAAGTTTTTAGTCCAAGAAGTATTTCTTAGATGGGCAATATGTGAGATGTTGAGATCAGATAATGGCCCCCATTTTGTGAATGAGGTTTTTGAGCAAATAAGATTATTATTGAGCATTAAGCACATGTTTTCTTCTGCTTATCACCCGCAAGCGAACAGAATATGTGAAAGACTCAATGGTCTGCTCAAAGAGAGAATAGCCAAATTGAAACTAACATTGAAAAAGAGGTGGCTGCATTGCCTGCCTCTTGCATTACATGCATTAAGAAATCAACTTGGCTCAGACCACCACCTCACACCCCATGAACTAGTTACAGGGAGGCGAATGAGAACGCCTCTAACTCCTCCATCGAGGACTAGGAGTGATGCCCAGGCAACTACAGAATTGTTAGGTGATGAGCTACATGCATACTTAACATGTATGACAGCTAGTATCTCTGTCATTTCAGATCAAGTCATTCGGACGCACAGATGAAGACCATACAGCAACCACAATTCAAGAATTACCTGTACCACTTTTTCCTGGAGATCAAATACTGATCAGAAACTTTACCCAAAAGTGGCACAAGCCCCGTTTCAACGGGCCTTTCGGAGTGGAGGACATTACTCCATCAGCCGTCAAGGTTTTAGGACGACGAGCTTGGATACATCAAGGTGACATGAAAGTCTATGCTGGAGAAGCTGCATCACCCCCAACCCATTTGGAAGCAAGTCAAGGTAAAGAAGTTCAGAACGTGCAGACTAGATCAATGACGAGGAAGAAGGACGCAGAGAATGTCCAGGAGACAGATAAAGAGTACATTGGACTGTGGCTCCCTCGAGACACTCTTTGTAGCGACAAAGCAAGGATTGAAAAAGCTATTTGTTCTTGAGCCACAGGGGCTTTGCTGACATTGGACTGTGGAGTGTGGAAGTAAACAAAACATGCCAGATCTTGACTTTGTGTTCGATGACTGGAAGAGAGAGCAGTTCCCGGATTAATTTCTCACTGAGTTTCTCTTTGGAGGTGCCTATGGTCCTTACTGATGCTGACTTACACAGAGTACTTCTTGCTGTCTTCCTATTTAAACTCAGAATTAGCTAGCTCTTGTTGGGAGAAGCACTGACATATGGATCTTTCTTCAGGATCCTAAGAATGGCCCGGCTATTAGATGCCTACTCACAGCAATAATGGAACAGATTAGACTATTACCTGAGCATCTTACTGGAGGTAAAGATGGTCCTGTCTAATGATGATGCCCACAAACTACTTGCTATGGCCTTTTACTATTTGTTTCAGGTTCATCCTTACCTTATATGGTGAGACACTAACACTTTTGTGTTCATGCAAGATCCTATAAACCGTCCGGCAATCAGCCAGTTACTTGTGGAAATCGTTGAACAGATTCGACCAATACCAGAGCATCTGACGAGTTTGCCTGAATAAAAAGTGTTTAACCTTCCTTAAAAAGTAAGCACAGGCAAACATGGTTTCCATGGAGCATATTGCAGGTCGCAGAGTCAAAGATGAGTGGGGAGGTGTCGATGGTGGAGCCTCATGCATTGGTGTATAATAAATGCCTGTTCTACATTCATCATTGTTTTTCTGATTCTGCTAATTCACACTGTGTATTTCATTGGTTGTAAGAAAGCAGTGGTCCCTTTGATTCTTCCCACTCCAGTTACCTTGGCAGTACTAGACATTTTGAGAAAGCCAAGGCCTTATGTAATTTGTCCCTACTCCAGTAGCTCATGCAGAGGTATCTATACATGTGTCAAAAGACCTAAAGCTTCCATTTGGGGGGAGATCCCTTTTTGATTTACTTTATGGTCATTATAGGTAGAATCATTTAGCAAGAATGAAACAGAGACCTAAGAGAAGTGCAAGGGAGGATGATCATAAATTTAATGATCATTTGGACAGTACAGCGCATTTGGGGAACAACGTGTGGTATCAGCACATGGAAGAGGTGGGAAAGAGGACCTCTGAGTAGGATTGCTATGTATGTGCATTCCTGCCTTATGCTATGGGGAAATCTAAGATATTCATAGCTACTGAAATAGATGTTCAGACAGCTCATTGCCTTACTCACCTTGTACTCTGCCTCACAAAAGGTCAATTCCAGGGTCAAACAGCGTCTTTGATACGGGTAACAGAATGGTCAGTGCCTGACAAAGACGACTATGTGCAAGACATAAAGACAAGAGCAAGAGAACGCACCAGAAATCATGTGATAACATATAAACAGCCTAGTTTGAAGGGAGGAGGAATCAAATGGGAATCAACACAAGACTCAATTGTCAAGGAAAAACGGACAAAGAGGTTTGAAGATGCAAGGAAAGAGGCCAGATGCAGATCTGGGGAACAGTGCTTTCTCTAGACGGATGGGAAGAAGGTGTGGTTATATGTAAAGCACATGCAACACAGTAATCGCACGAATCAACTGTAGAAAATGCGAAACGACTGTGCAAACCTCTATGGCCAAGGCTTGCAAAACTTCTGACATGGGTCGAAGACAGCGGAGATCCATTGCAGATAGTGCCTTTGGCTAGTGCAGAACTATGCTTCAGAAACAATGGCACTGCTAAAACTGAAAAATAATGGTGCGTTGTGTAACTGAGATATATCTGAGAAACTACAGCAAAATGGCTATGCTATGGGACAAACAAACAAACCATAAAAAGAGGCACAACAAGAGACACAAAATGAAATACAGAGAACCACAAAGAAATACACAAATCGGTTCAATTCCAAACAAAATGCACTTTATTCATGCCTTGCATTGCATGACAAAATGACAGAAAATCACTGCATAAGCAAGCAAATCAGCACTTCTCTAAACATAAGTGCAACTACCCTAGCCCCTCCAACTTCTCCTAGCAATGCTCCCAGACCAGCTGACCCTAACCTACTGCATCTTCCAGCAATGCTCTCCCTAGCATTAGCAAATAGCAAAACCCCTAAATAGCATTTCTCTGTCCCCACACAGCCAGCTCTCTGTGCTCCTAATGAGACCGCTTTCCCCATGCCTAACAAAACAGCTCTTCTAATCAGAGTCCTCATTCATCCAAAAGACTCCCCTCTAATGTGAACAATCTCCTGCACCGCCTTTCACGACCCACTAGAATGTGACTGCGAAGCCCAAACTGCAAGGACTGAGTGGGTAAGAGGAAGAGAGGGCTGATCTAAAAAGCACAGGCATGGTTTATACATTTCAGTGACGCAAATGGCAATCTGGCAATTTCTATTGCTACGCGTAGCAATTCATATATTTCCGCTAACAAAGCATTTCTCTTTATAGACAGTGGGCCTCATTACAAGTTTGGCGGTAGCCATTGAGCTATTAGCTCCATGGCTGCCACCAAACTGGGCTCTCTTACCGGGTTCCCAGAATGGGGAATTACTGGGCCATTCCGAGTACGGAGGGCCCGGTAATTCCTCCCTCTGGGAACCCGGGCCCAGACCTTCCCCATTCCCATCTGGGCCCCCATAGGACTCAATGGGAATGGGAGAGAGTGCAAACAATGGGCCGATTACGAGCGGCCCATTGTTTGCTCCCTCTTACCCTCGCGAGACCCGGTAACGATGCCTGGTTTGACCAGGCGTTCCTTACCGGGTCCCGCGAGGAGAGCTTGTAATCGTGCAGAATGGAGTTAACGGGTCCGCACCCATTTGCGGAACCCGTTAACCCATTCCGCCGCTCTTATAATGAGGCCCAGTATGTCTATCTGCGTACATGGATATTAGTTCAAAACCCATTCATAATGGAACAGAGACAGAGCGCCTCATTACGAATGTGGCGGAAAGGCAACAACAGTGTCGGTAGTGCTACCAGTGCTGTTGTTACCTCTCCGCCACATTACGAGTTCTGCTTGCCTGTGACGGACTGCGCGCATGGTCTGACCAGGCACCCGTGAGCAGAACTCGTGATTTCACTGGCACCGTTATTAATGAATGGGCAATTACCAGCCCATTCATCTCGTAATGGGCCGGTAATGGCCCATTGGCGGGTGCCGGGGCCAATAGCAAGTTTAGCACTGCTAAAACTGAAACATAATGGTGCATTGTGTAACTGAGATATATCTGAGAAACTACAGGAAAATGGCTATGCTATGGGACAAACAAACAAACCATAAAAAGAGACACAACAAGAGACACAAAATGAAATACAGAGAACCACAAAGAAATACACATTTGCGGAACTCGTTAACCCATTCCGCCGATCTTATAATGAGGCCCAATATGTCTATCTGCATACATGGATATTAGTTCAAAACCCATTCATAATGGAACAGAGACAGAGCGCCTCATTACGAATGTGGCGGAAAGGCAACAACAGTGTCGGTAGTGCTACCAGTGCTGTTGTTACCTCTCCGCCACATTACGAGTTCTGCTTGCCTGTGACGGACTGCGCGCATGGTCTGACCAGGCACCCGCGAGCAGAACTCGTGATTGCACTGGCACCGTTATTAATGAATGGGCAATTACCAGCCCATTCATCTCGTAATGGGCCAGTAATGGCCCATTGGCGGGTGCCGGGGCCGATAGCAAGTTTGGCGGTAGCCGTGCCCTTAACAAGGGCACGGCTACCGCCAAACTTATAATGAGGCCCAGAGTCTCATTTCTCTAGCTCCTAGTAACATTCTAAAAGCACTATACCAATATAACCAGTATACATAATTACATATCAATGCATGGCTTTCAGCAACTATGAAACCATTATAGTCTTAACAACCCATGGTATTGATAGGGCCTATTTCTCTGGTAAATGAATAGTCAAAAATGCGTACATGAACGAAATGGAATGTATTCATCTCATGATAACATATCAGAATAAAATCCAGTTTGACAGAATCATCCTTTTATCCTGAGATAAAACATTCATACATCCCAGGAATACTAATACCTAGACAGATAGTGTGGTCAAAACATGGCATACTAAAGCAATTAGCTATATTCTCAGAAATACTCAAGCATACTAACATGGACTTAATGGTGTCACTGGGACAGCAATAGTGACGCTCTATCAGTACTGTTCTGGCAAAACCCAAGCAAACCTATCACAAAATACATAGCTGACAAGCATTTCAGATTTCTGACATTCAAATGGCATAGAAAGCTAAGCAGTTTGTGGCATTCAATAAATTGCCAGCATCCTAGTGAAACTCCCAAACATTGCAAAAACTGGCAAAATGTGGTGCATTCATTCTAATCTATTGTTCTAACTGATGCATAACAATTCATGTAAATTGCAAACAGCAAAATATCAGGATTTCATCCTGGTGTTCAAAATGCATAACTATCAAGCATGTGTATTCAAACGTGTGAAATCAAAACATAGCAAATCAAAGCATGTGTTCTGTGGACATAGGCCATATCCTCTCAAGTTGTAATAAATTTCAATTCTCGTGCACAAAAAAGAGACATTTCACTTTCAAAGTGTTCAGTCATTAGCAAGTGACAAGTGTCACATAGTCAGTAGCCAATCAATTTGGTCTCCTCATGGACCCAGTTCATTCCAGTCTATAGCAAACTGCATGTCAGTCTGTGGCCAAACGGATCTGCTCATTACAGCTTCTGGCCAAACAGTATGTGTGTCCTCACATCTGCGTAAAACATAAAATAGCATAGTATAGTTCCAGTGTCCAGCAAGTGGACATTCTTCAGTGACTATCATGGAGCCTCACTGCATAGGCTCACCCACAACAGTTATTTCATGCTCCCTGCTCATTGCATTGCAAGCAGGCATCTTCAAGCACATTGTTGGTTTCTTGTGGGTGCCAAAAAAGCAGATTCTAATCTCAACCTGCAATCTGCAATCTGTAATCTGGCATTTTCCTCGACCTCACCCTCAATCCAAAAACTCTTCCCTAGGCTATCCTTTTATACCGATGTATCATTCGTGGAGTCTCAGCACAATGCAGATGGCAACATTCAAATAGCAATGACCCATGCTTGTCCCCACATGAGGCAAAGCCTTTCACAGTGTAAACAAAAACTCTGGGAAAAATGTGTTTCAGAGCCTGTCTCCAGTTCATTTGCATTCACTCTGTTCCCTAGCCCCCTCCTTATACCCTTCATCAGCGTCACAAGTTAAAGGCATTCAGTTGACATTCTTCTGTCGCTGCAGTATTGAAACAGCTCACAAAATGGACTTGGCAAAGATGCAAAGGTGATTATTAGAAAACATCAACATGAACGAAAATATCAGAAAAAAATCCAGTTTGACAGCACGAGAAAAGTTGGAAAAAATCAGCAATGTGAACGAAACTTAGATGTGGCAGGAATGAAAGACGGGACAGCAGTGATAATGGATCACTACTGGGCCGGTGGTTCCAGAGTTTACATGAAGCTGCCCAGAGATTGGGGAGGACTATGTTCTATAGTGATTGTTCATGTTCCAGCATTAGTGATTCTGAAGAGTGACTTGAACATTGGTGAATTTCCCAAAGCAGATGCTCACCTGA
The DNA here is from genome assembly GCF_040938575.1 of Ambystoma mexicanum. Lineage (NCBI taxonomy): Eukaryota > Metazoa > Chordata > Amphibia > Caudata > Ambystomatidae > Ambystoma > Ambystoma mexicanum. The sequence goes on from NC_090928.1 coordinate 64,654,066, forward strand.
GGAAGAGGAGATCTGCTGAGCTCCTGAATCAGATGAAGAGGGAGAATTGTTTCTCAGCCAAGTCAATAGAAGCCTTTGATTCTATCCCATATGAACACGGACTGTTTAGTAAGGCTTCATCGATATTCACGATAATCTTCATGCCCAGGATCCAGACGGAAGCAAACACTAAATGGTTACAAATCAACACCACCATGAAAGGATTCAATGCTATCAAGGAGGAGCTGAGAACCAGAAGACTGATGACTCTTCAGAAAAGATATGTTCTGGACATGATCACAGCTATGGATGGGGGTGTTTGTGCCGAAATCGGAGAACCATGTTGCACGTTCAGACCTTCTCATAATGACGAGAATGGTACCTTGACAGAGGCCATAACGATGCTGCCAAACCTGCACGTCAAGATGGAAAACAAAGTGGAAGACATTGGTGGTGACAGCTGATTTGGATCAATTTTCTAATGGGTTCCACAATGGATGGCAAACATTTTCAAGTTGCTTGGAGCCGTCTTGGTGACGTTCATGTTTGGATTCTGTGTGATCAGGATGATAATCACACAATGCAAGAAGACTGCAAAGAAAGTAGTAGGAATGAAGATTGTGATTGATGTTGAATCAGGACTGAAAACTAAGGAGCTGACAAATGAAGAAATCAGAGACTACGTAAAGGTCAGCATCCATGTACCTGAGGGACCCTAAGAGCCACAAGAAGTATGGGGGAGATAGATCTACTGCAGTCCCAAAGGACAATGCATGCTTATGACCTGGAGTTTTGATGAGCATGTGAAATCAGCAGGAGACCTGAAAGGAGTCATAAAGATATGGGTACCGAAGAAGCATTTCTTCAGGCGAGGATGTCTTGATGTGAAGAATGATGAGAGAGTGGTCGATGAATCGCCCAGAGGGGGGAGTGTAGAGGAGGAGTCAAGTACCCTCACCAAAATCTCTGCCCCCATGCTGCCTAAATGTTGGGAGCCAGAAATTACAACCCGTGCAGTGCCAGTAAGAATGCCTGTAGCCTAGAAAATCATGGAAACAAGGTATCCATTGAGAAAACCTTATATGCATTCACAAAGAAATAATTGCCTCTTGGCAAAGTCCCGGAAGAAGTGTAAAAATGAGTGAAAGGGAAGATTGGTGACGTCATACAGAGCAGAATATGACCCACCTGGAAAAGATGCATGAGGCAGAAGAATATAGATATTCTATAAACTCTGAAGAGAAGATGGTAAAGATGAGCAACATTTCGGGTTCAAGATGAAGATGGTTATGCTACAGAAACGCTGAAGAACATGTAACTCAGTTTACACTTGTGCAGACGCAGTAACTCAAGTCGACAAAGTGATCTTGAGGCTGGCTACGTAGTGAACAGTTTTGCGGCAATGCGCCAATGTATAATACATCGGAATGTATAGAACCTGGATATTCCACAGTGCACTTTAAAGCGAGGCTAAAACTCATGATTAGAAAGAGCTTTCAGTATGGCACAGTGGGAAAATTACTGATGGCAAAAGAGAAATTCAAGAAAGTCTTGGCTGGCCCTGCACCTAGAGGACAAGGCCACTGTTAGCCTGGGTGTCCATCCAGTAGTTACAATGAGCGTGAGAAAGCAACAACTTCTGTTTTTGGTGGAATGGAAAAACATTTATGTGTCAAGAGTTCATCATTTAATCAAATTAAATGCTGCAAAAGGCTTGAAAATGCAGTCTCCCAGTCACATGGTCAGATCAAAATAGACATTGGATTGAGCTACACCAAAAACCAAGAAGATACTCCCTTTATTTCTCCAGCACATGTAGTGTGGTGTCACATATGATGAGTTTTTACTATATAACTGTGTTTTTTCATGTAACACGCTGAGAGAAATCGAGCAAACGTCCATTGATGTCCGTTGTAACTGCCTGTTTTAGAACTTTGCAAATCAAAGAGCACACAGTTTTACCAACGTCCTCAGTCGGTTTGATTATTGAAGTTTGAGTAACCTCTGCATCCCCATCCATCTCAAAGTATTGTTACCTCGTCTTAAAGGGCCCTAGGTCACTGGGTTCATGAGTGTTCGGGTCACCTCCCACCCCTAGCAGGGAGTGTAGATAGGACCTGCTACATCTAGCAGGGACTCTGCCACAAACTGAGATTACTACTAGAATAAATTATTCTAAAATGTTATCCCACCTTCGACTGACACAAACACTTTTTTTCTTAGTGTTCTGGCCTAACGAAAAAATTGTTTAAAAAATCAAATAAAAATAATGTATTGTATCTTATAAATAGTGTTCACTAAAAAGCTGAGGCCAATAATAGGTTTGTAAATCATTTGCCTACATGTAGTAAGAAGGGTAAATAACCAGAAAAAGAAGGGTAAATAACCAGTCAAAAATTCACATTCCCTACTGTTATATTTCGGATGAGTTTCAAAACCCTTTTTTTAATTCTCATAGTTGTGTTGCTACAGCTAGAAGTCTTGAAAGGATTCTCATTAGTGGAATCATTGAATGAACATCTATATATTCTACTCAAATTGTTTGCTCACTGAGCATAATTTAGCCTGAAGTTGCAGGTCCAAAATCCACTGTCTTCAATAGTGTCAGGACAAGATTTCCATAAAGTAACATCACAATTGTCCGTTTTCCAATAAACAACGACCCTATGCAGGAACTTCAAAATGATCTCATGTGATCTAAGACAGAGATGTCAAACATCAGAAGACTTATTGGATGTGATTCCTCAGATTCACATAGACAGTTTGGTGTAGCTACACCTGTTATCGACACCCAAGGAATTATAGGGAATGTAGTTCAAGTACCTTGCTACATAGAGATCTCTCTTTCATCTAGACGAAAAAAAAGTGGTGTGATGAATCCGATGGTGTCATCACTCCATTCCTGGCAATGACCTCTCTCCCTGTGCCCAGGGGACGTCAGCCGCTACCTGGTCCTGACACTGGGGGTGGCTATATGAGGGACGATCACATGGGGGAGACAGCCTATGGGGGAGTAGCAGGACACCATCGGACAACAAGGCATGATATTCCCTGACCTCTCTTGAAAATACCTCATCCTACCAAATGCCTTAATGGCATATTCCTACACTTCCCCTCATCCATTTAGGAAGAACCTGGAAAATCTTTCCCAAAGAACTGTATGGAATTCTCATAAAAATACTTTTCCAAACTCTATCTGCAAGTCACTCAGAGCTGACTTGCCCTTGAAGGCACTTACTCAGACTTTGTATGTAAAGCATCAGGAATGGACTACCATTCACATAACTAAAAGGATACTGGGACGAGGAAGAGGAACTGGGTAATACAGAGCAGAAAAGACCAAGAGTGCAGGCGGCGCTCTAGTTGTTCAACACACATACCTAAAGCGCAGAAATTTAAACGGCAGCCTTAGCTGAGTATGGTGTGCTGTTGGTGAAAGGAGAAGGCTGTCTCTCTCAGTTGGAACTAGGAGAATATGGGGCTTCAGAAGCTCCCATGGAGCCATTCAGCTCAAAGTAGTGGAAGAAGAAGGTTGTTGATGAAAAAAGAGATGCTGCAGGAACACCTGAAGCCAACCCAGGATTCCTGGCTGTTCGCAGCTGTTGAGCGACAGCGCTTAACTGAGGGAAGGTGACACGGACCGCAGTGGGCAGAGAAACAGAAGATGAGAGCAGAGAGATGAAAAGAGACGCTGATTGCTTTTTACTGGTTTGCTGCGGAAGGGAGAAAATACGGCAAACAGAACCAGCGAGTCTTCAAAAGGGAGGTATGGAAAGCCTTGCCACATGAAAATAAACATTACAGCAAAATAAGCATTGATAAGTAGCAGCCGCATGAATATGAACGTTAAGCAAATAAACTAAATATTGGAAAGTGCTAATACCAGTGGGCATTTTGTTAAATGGGATTACCAAAGAGAAATTGAAGACTTAGCAGTCAGCAAGTGTATGCGATACACACTTGGGCAAACTCCGGGAGAAGTTGGTTATCTCTCAGCTTCCCCTCCACACCAAAACTGTTCGTTGTCTCCATGACCACCAGTCTGGCTTTAGATAAGATATGATATGTTATTTATAACGCGCTTAATACCCAGAGGTTTATAAGCGCAGACCCGGGGATCGGACCTGTGTTGCTCTGTGTCATCTTGCTTCCAAGGCGAGCACGTTGCTGCTGAGCTATCCTCCTGAGAGCATCCAGAGGCACAGAAACTGTTCTTCTGAACACCTGTGAGGACCTGCTCTCAAACTTTGACTCTAACTCTCCCTCTGTCCTCATTCTCCTTGACATCTCCTCTGCTTTTGATACAGTTAACCAGAACATCCTGATCTTCAGTCTCCATGATACCCTGGGCCTCACAGATTAGGCCCTGGCATGGCTTGCGTCCTTTCTCTCTGACCGTCCTTCCCAAGTGGAACTTGTGTCCTTTCTCTCCACTATCACTCTCTCTACTTGTGGTGTCCCCCAACAATCTAATCTATCCCCCTGGTTTTTCAACATCTACATGGCCCCTATTGGCCCACATGATCTCTCCCTTCACCTCCAACTTTCAGTGTTAGGCAGATGACACACAGCTCTCTTTCAGGCTTCGTTTCTCAAGGTGTCTTCCATACTTACAGGCAGAATGCTGGATGTTGTAGGCCCAAGGAGATTGTCTTTTGAGGCAAGACCCTCAAATGGTGCAGAGGATGCTCAGGGTTTGTGGGGTATGATTGTAGTTTGGCTGTGCAGGTTCCCATGTATGAGTGAACAAGGAATCTTTTCCAAGTCTTTCTGGGGGGACATGATTTAACTCCTATTCTGGGGCCATGTTCTATCTCCAGAAGACCACTTGGAAGGTGGTATTCCTTGTCCCCGCAGTCTCCTGTCCTGGTCCTTACCATGTGACTGTCACAATATGCAGGTGTCCCTTAAAAGTATTTTCAAATTAGCCTCTGCCTTCACTTGACCGGCCTTCCCACTGGGTGCAACAACTACCTCAATTTTCCTATCTCTCTCATAGAACTGAGCTATTACCTTAATGTTTGCAGCTCTCCAAATGAGAGGAGCTTCTGCCTGTATTTGGCAGACACTCCCACAGTGTGGAGCAGCTGTGCAAATGTTCTGGCTTTGATCAGAACCATTACCTGAATGTTTGCTGCTCTGCCACAGAGCAAAGCCACTGCCTGAGTGTTTGTGGTTCACCCACAGTGGTGAGGCTCGCCAAAAATTCTTCAGACTTTTCCACATAGAAAAGCTACGTCCAGAATATTTCAGATAGTGTGGAACCACTGACTCAATTTGTACAGTGCTCTCAGAGAGTGGAGCCATTGCCTCAATGTTTCTGGCTATCTCACTGAGATGATCCTCCTATACAATTGTACAAACCCTCTTGTGAAGCCACTGCCTACATTTTTCTGGCTATGCGCCGGAGCTGAGCCTCACCCACAATTTTGCAGGGTTTGCGTAAGGGTCACTAAAGACAATGCTTCTGGCTCACCCACAGGGCACACCCACCAGACAGCACTACTGTTCCAATGTTCCCAGCCCTTCTACTGATATGAGCATCTCCAAGACGCCTGCAGGATTTTTCACAGAGTGGAAACACTGGGCCTCATTACGAGGTCGGTGCCGCTGACCTCGTAAAACTGTTTCCGCCGCCTGATAACCCGGTGCCACCAGGACTTGTAATTACAAGTCCCGGTGGATCAGAATGTCAGGCAGTGGGAATCGTAAGTACCCATTCCTGTGGAGTTCCATAGGTCACATAGGACTCCACACGAATGGGGGCACGGAAGCACCGGCAATCTGGGATGTCAAAGATAGAATAGAAGAATAAAACTCATAATTCATAAACTGGTAAGTATTTTTTTAAAACCTTCCAATGCAAAATAAATTAAACCTTTCCTGGGGGAAAGGCCAAGGCACAAAGTCAGAGGTAGAAGTGTCTCTCAGGGAGCCAGGACAGTCAATGTTAGTTGAACAAGGTCTAGGGGAGCTGAAGGTTTTCTTTGCAGGTAAGTAAAAGTCTTGCACAATGTTTTTACAAAGGTTTGTAGAAATAAGATTCACCTGAATGGCCACAAGCTGGGAGGCTTGTGAGGGGCTTGTGAGGGGCAACACTGAAAGCATCTCTGCAAAAGCAACCAAGACAAGTCTCAGCTGAGAGCAAATAAGGCTCACAACAAGAGGTCAGTCCTCTTAGGTTTGCAGTACTGTTAGTTGGAAGAAATGGTTGCAGCTGGCTTCTGTTCCTGTGTGGCTCTGCAGATCCTGTTGTTCCTGTGCCTGATTTATGGGGACAAGAGGGAGGACAGAACTATAAGGGGAGAACCCAAAATCCAATCCTTAAATGGGATGGATACCTACCTTTGTTTTGGGGAAGACAGATATCTAGTATAGAGGAAGATAGGAAAATGGTTTGGTCAACAGTTACTTGCCATGAATGGAAACTACGTACGTTTTACACAAAGATATATTTTATATTTTAATAGTTTCAGCATAAAATGTTGCTTAAAAATAGAGAGAAGGTACATATTCATTATAATCATCACAACAGTCTAAGAATATACTTAATACAAATAAAGACAAAACACATATATATAATGGTTCTTAAAAATAGAAAAGCAGCAGATGTATATCTCACATTAATAAGTAAATCGGCCTATAGAAAAAATCCTATTAGGTCTTGATTTAGATCATTTATGATCTCTAGATTCTTAATTACAATCTATTATTTATTCTAGAATGTGAACTTTCTTCAGGAGTAATCCATAGTTGTTTTAGGAGTGAGTGCATTTCTGTTATAAGATCTTCTTTAATTGAGGCTTCAAACACTAACAGGATTAAACAAATTTACCTGAATTCCCAAGTGTAGTAGAGCCCTCAATGGAAGGAGAAATGGCCACAGACGTTGGACAGTTTTCAGGTGAGGAGATAATTTCTTCTCAAAGTTCCTATGGATAAATTCACAAAATTTAGAGGGGTCAGTGAAAAAGGCTTGGGTGTCCTTATGGGCGATTTGGAATTTCTAGGACTTTGGTACTTATTTTTGAGATATTGGTAAAATAGTGTGTCGAGTCCGATTAGAGTAACTTTGTTAAGCAGGTTTGATTTCCAGTTGGCACCATTAGCTTAATAAAAATTTATTTTTATCATATTGAAAGGTCCGGACTTCTTACCTCTATATAATGAGGCAAGATAGCCTGGGTCTCTCGTTTCAATTCGTGCAGATATTATGTCCGCAGTCGCAGGTATCGCTGGAATTAATCTGTTCAAGAAAAAGACACACAAAGACTCGAATCACTGTCCGTTCATAAGTGTGTATTTTGCAAGCATTCTTTTAAGACTCTTAATCATAGACATAGAATACATTCACTAATCTGAGTCTTAGAATTAGCCAAATTGTAAAAAGCATTGGAATATTTTCAAAGATTCTAACTCCAAAGTGCCCATACCAATGTTTGCCTACAAAAAATCTATCACTATCGGCAATCGGGTAAGCAGTAGTAGACTGAAAGAAAAAATACCAACTACCAATAGCCTAACCCAGGCATGGGGCTTAGCTCCAGTGAATGGACACTACCCCTGTGGGAACTGTGCAATATGCAAACTTACAAAAAAATCTAAAAAAGTAAACATAGGTTTACTAAAACCATGGCAACAAAGGCAGATGTAATTCTGAATCTATATGATCACATGTCCATGTAACAAACATTACATAGGTAAAACAAACAGGTAAAAGTGAGGATGCTGGAACACAAAAGTTGCCTAAAAAATAAGGTGGTAACCGCACCTTTAGTCAAACACTTCATTGAAAACAACCACCATTTTGAAGACTTCAAGTGGACAGTACTCCTAATGATACAGGGCAATAACCACAACATCAATAGTAAAATGCTTTTTGAAAAAGAACAGAGGTTAATCCTTATCACAAAAAGTAACAAAGAAGGGCTCAACGAGTCCATAGAATGGTTAACAATCTGAGATCCCCCACATTAGGTTCTAATCTATTCACACACATTTATTAAACTAAAGGGACCAACAAGGGTAAAACATAATAAACCTCTTGAATTGGAAAAAAATATAAAGTCCTTCTTTATAATTATGCCTATGCTAGTGTACATTATTAGTATAGAAATGTTAATCGTCGTAGTTCGCTCTGTCTCGAAAAAGACCAAACTACGAGAGAAAAACCAGATATGTATTTTCTAACCCGCCTGGCAAATGCCTTTCCCTTTAATGATACTAACAGCATATCCAGCTCAAAGAGCACTAAAAAAGGACTTTAACAGAAACCACCACACCAATTAAGGTATTCCAAGATGGCATGCAAAACCGGCATCCCTCAGCAATGTCTGAATAGTTACAAAAGAACAGCCTCACAGAGACGAGGTGCAGGAAAGGAAGCTAAACAAACTCGGCAAAATCGTAACGCCACATGCCCAACAAGGGACCGCTGCATGAAGCAGCGAAGCAAGAGTGTTTCCTTTAAATGCCCAAAAACGTTTATTTAAACGTTACGAACGATTATCAGGACAAAATTGAGAACGAGTGCATACACCAACGCACTATTTATATCTTAACAACTATTGGCGGCATAGGGATAGCTAAAACACCCGTGCTTTGGATATAGCTAACTGCCTAGCCCTCAAGGGAGAGTACAACATATTAATTTGCTATAAGTGAAAGAATAATGTAGAGATGTCTATGTTTAAGAGGCTTAAAAGAATGTTTGCAAAATGCACACTTATGAAGGACAGTGATTCGAGTCTTTGTGTGTCTTTTTCTTGATCAGATTAATTCCAGCGATACCTGCGACTGCGGACATAATATCCGCGCGAATTGAAACAAGAGACCCAGACTATCTTGCCTCATTATATAGAGGTAAGAAGTCCAGACCTTTCAATATGATAAAAATTCATTTTTATTAAGCTAATGGTGCCAACTGGAAATCAAACCTGCTTAACAAAGTTACTCTAATCGGACTCGACAGACTATTTTACCAATATCTCAAAAATAAGTACCAAAGTCCTAGAAATTCCAAATCGCCCATAAGGATACCCAAGCCTTTTTCACCGACCCCTCTAAATTTTGGGAATTTATCCATAGGAACTTGGACAAGAAATTATCTCTTCACCTGAAAACTGTCCAACGTCTGTGGCCATTTCTCCTTCCATTGAGGGCTCTACTACACTTGGGAATTCAGGTAAATTTGTTTAATCCTGAAATTTGCCCATGCACATTAATTGTGTTCAAAGAATATGAGCCTAAGTGCTGATTCTTTTTTCTGGTTCTTTGTCAACAGTTACTTTCCCTGTTAATGTTTGAAGCTTCAATTAAAGAAGATTTTATAACAGAAATTCACTCTCTCCTAAAACAACTATAGATTACTCCTGAAGAAAGTGCCACCACCATCAAGAGGACTGAAACATGTTGAGTTCACAGTCTAGAATAAGTAATAGATTGTAATTAGGAATCTAGAGGTCATAAATGATCTAAATCAAGACCTACTAGTATTTTTTCTATAGGCTGATTTACTTATTAATGTGAGATATACATCTGCTGATTTTCTATTTTTAAGAAACATTGTATATATGTGTTTTGTCTTTATTTGTATTAAGTATATTCTTAGAGTGTTGTGATGATTATAATGAATATGTACCTTCTCTCTATTTTTAAGCGACTTTTTATGCTGAAACTATTAAAATAAAAAATATATTTTTGTGTAAAACGTACGTAGTTTCCATTTATGGGAAGTAACTGTTGACCAAACCATTTTCCTACCTTCCTCCATACTAGACAAGGGTTTATAGTGATAATGTCAAATTACAAAATGTCGAAAGTCAAAATGTCGAAAAAAAGTCTGAAAAAAAAATTTGAATGTCCTTTTTTGTTTATTTTCTGTTCGAAATGGGGGGGTTCCCCCATCCCCCTTTTTTTTAAACCTTTTTTTTAAACGTACGAAAGAAAAAAAAACATGTAAAATAAAAAATGACATATTCGAAGAAAAAAGAATTCGGCCATTTTTTTCCACATTTTTGTCATTCGACTTTTTGCAGTCGACATTATAACTGCACACCCTAGACAAGAGGGAGGACTTCTGGGGACTTCTGCAACACAATGCGAAGGTCGGCAGCAGCAATGATCAAACTTCAATTCAGCTGCACTTTGCAGTTTCAGCTCCTCGCATCTATAGCAAATAGCAACAGAACAGTTCTCGGATACCACTTCAGACTTTTCTGTGGTCCAGCAATCTGTTGAGGTGGCTCGGGCTTGGTCAGTCCTGCTTCCGGGAAGTCCGAAGGATCGTGCGGGCACTCGGGTCCGACTTAAAAGCGATGCTCTCAATCTGGTGTTCCTCTCCCTGACACCTCGGTTCCAGCAGCAACAGCAGTGGAAGAACAGCCAGCTCTGAGAGGATGCCCAGACTAGTTTACTTTGGGGTTTATTGGTCCCACCAACCCAAGGGGAGAAGTTGTGCTTGCAGGGCTTCTCTAGTTGAAATGAATTTGGAGTTTTAGCACAGCACGGGGCTTCAACGGGCAAACCAACAGTCCAGGAGTTGCAGCAAGCATCTCTTCCAAGTTATTCTTTGGATTCCTTCGTCCGGTGGTCAACGCTCCCTTCCAAGCCAAAAATCCTCGCCTTTTATGCAGGTTTCTCCGATTCATTCCATACTAGCTGTCAATCACACAGCAGGGTGGATGTCCTCCAAGGTCAGTCAGCTGGCCATTTACCTTTGGGGGCATTCCTTTAGCCAAGGGGATTGAGCACCTCCCTCACTTCCTGCACCTGCCAGACATACTGGAGTCAGAGGCGGGATTCACTCATCAATCCCGCCAAAGAGAAAATTAACAAAGGAACCAAACCTGCTTTGACGCTCAGAGTAAATTTCAAGAAGGACCTTTCCAACAAGAAATGGCAAAAAACAGGACCGGGTCCATTTTGACAAAATGAGCTCCCATGGGTGCCTTGCTGCAGCTGCGAATGCAGCCCACGGTAAAACACACAATGGTAGTAAAAAGTAAACCACTGCCACCAGCCATTAATTCTAGAAAGGGTAACATAAACATGTTACATGAGAAACTAGACAAAGGGGATACTAAGTAACCCCTCCAGCACCCTATGGTAAGATAGTGTGTGCTGGGTCTAGAAAGTTACAAAATGTAAGTAAAGTCAATTTCAATTCACTGCTCTTGAAAACAGCAGTTTCACCAAGAGAAGGTATTTAAACCTTTGGAAAATCTAAGAGACTTCCCTGTGCCGCTGCACTAAAGATGCTGTGTGTCACAATGTCAAGATGATGCCTATGGAGTTTGTCAGACTCCAAAGTCAAAAGAAACACAGAGTCCAAATCACAGAAAAATACACGAGAGAGTGGCAAAAAAGTCTCACTCTCTCCAGGTTAGAAATGAAAAGTCCTAAAGTCCAGCCAAAGACCTGCGAGTCTCTAAGGTAGAAGGGAATTAGCACATTTCTGAGAATTCGCCCTAACAGTAAGCTCTGATAAAGCCGCGAATATCGGCAAAACAGCCAAAAGAAACATGCTTCCCTGCCCCCCTGCTATCACCAAGTGTCTCCACATCTGTGCCAGCTCCCCCCAACCCCCAGACGGCCTCCTCACCTCCCCAACCCTCTCCCTTGAACCCCAGAGCACATGCTGCTTCTGTGACAAAGTTTGCTTTCAGATGGCGGCTATAGCCGAGGCTACAGAAAGCTACATGTTGCAAACTCGGTCCCTGGAACCCCTCCAACTCACAAATTTCACTCAGTGCTTTCTAGCCATCCCCCACCTCTACCCAGATGGCATTTGTATGTTTTTTGACCTGCAAATAGCTTTTTACTGCATTTAATTTTCCCATAATCTCGGCTAAAGTGTGAATATCTTTCGCATTGACAGAAAAACAAGATGGCGGTCGTTTCATATCCGAAAACCGTGATCCTGCAATGAAGCATGGGAGATATAACTATATTTTTTGGGGAAGCGGCACCCCATTCTCCGTCAAATGTTTAAAAACTACAGCACCGAATAACCCGAAACCATGCATGGATCGCGAATCAACGCTTCGTGCCCAAGGTGTTTCGCGCCTGGTCCAAATCGGTCGAGCAGTTTAGGCTGTGCGCTTTGGCATAAATTGATCTTTTTGTCTATGGGAAAATGAATGGGAAGTACGCCGCACTTTTGGAAGAAAAAAAAATGTTGACGCTTAATAACGGTTTTTATTTTTTAACTAATCTTTACGAAACATTGCAGTCCGGAGGGGCCCACAGACTTTTAATTACTTTTGAAATTTCAGCCAAATCCATTACTCGAATCAAAAGTTTTTGAGGTTTTCCTATGTGTCTCCAACTCACTTTAAATATAGAGAGAGAGAGAGAGAGAGAGAGAGAGAGAGAGAGAGAGAGAGAGGGATACGCAAGGGTTAATTGGGGGTGACTATGATTATATAATCTCCATAAAGATGCTCACTCCTAACATGGTTCATTCCAGAATCACACCGGAATAGATGTAACTAACAGAAGCAGGAAGCGTTCGTTGATCGACCTGGCATTAACATTTCTGGGAAACTTGATGTTGTTCTCTTGCTTGCTGCTTCGACATTTAGGGTTTGTAGTTGATTGGTTTTGATTACACGTGTATTTTATCACTTGGGAGGTTGCTGCGCACGCAAGTGAAACCTGAGCTGTGTACGCCAATGTTGATAGGGCCGCGTACACTTGTCCGATCGATCTTTCGCCCAGTACTGTAATTTCCCAGGTGGTGCGAGGCTTTATTTGTTTGGAGGAGCGCTAGAAGAAATGAAGCTGCGCAGTGCGCTGTCGGGAAGCTCATATGCATGACCAGGGCCCTGTCTTGTCCCACAGCTTGGTGTGCAGAGACGGAGTTTAGGTTTGTATTATTCCACCTGGTATTGCGATTGGCAGTGGTAGCAGTACTGAAGTAAAACTGTTGATGAACATGTATTATTCGCTTAGAGTCTGGGCTCTGCCTTGCTTCGAGGCACACAGTTACAGTGTTGAAGGTAAAGCTCTGGGACCCAGTAGATCTCACTGTATTGGCACGCATCAGTACGCTTGTAGATCCCCACACGTTTGTATATCAGCTTGGTTTAGCTCCAAGTGATGTCACGCTCTGCACGCAGTTTTGACCTCGTTTAAACCTTTAGGTGGATCAGAGTGTCTGACGTCCAGGTAATGGCACTTTCCTTCAGCAAATTGATATTTATATGGACTGTTTTCTACAATCAATAGTTTGTGTGGGTAAGTAACATGTAATGTAAACAGTGGACTTAATACTGTGGTGCACAGCTACATCCACTAGGCTCTGGGACTCAGGGCTGTAGCTCTCGTACCGGATACATATGTAGACCTGAAAAGTATGCAATGTAAGTGTGGGATTTAGGTAATGTAAAATAACGATTTCCCGTGAAGGTAGTCTGCTTCTCCACCGTGTGCATGGACATTCCCAGCAGAGGGAACAGCATGTTCTGGAACCCAGCGCCCGTGAGATTTTTAACTTTGTGAACTTTGTCCCAGACGACCCGATTGATGGAATACAATTCAGAACCAGCTCCAGTTTTGACACACATACTTTTTAATGACTCTGGGACCAGAGTGAATTAGTACGATATCTGTTCAGGAGCCTTTATGGTGCCAGTTCTCTAACAAAGGGCACACCCAGCAAGGCTATCCACAATACGCCAGCATTAAAAGCAAGTGAGGAAAGGGAGAACTGCTCAGGAGCCAGAACCTGTACCCAGGAGCCATCCTGTGTAAACTGTGAGGCCAGCCGGCTAGAGATGTCGATGAGAGACGCAGTACTGGAAGACGCTAAACCACAGGGGGCGTGTGACCTGCATAGGAGCGCTATCCCTGCCACTGAAGGCAAAATGAAGGAGTCAAAGGAAGGTCTTCCTTTCAAGAGATGAAACTGTGGCACCTGGTTGAGGGTCACTGAGCCGTAAACCTTATGGCGAAAGAGACAAAAGCAAAGTACATGATTGGTGTTGTTGAGCTGCACATGCAGTGTTCCAGCCAGGCAAAAAGGTACAGGGTGAGGAAAACCTATTAGAGTGCAACGTTGTGGGAGCAGAGTGAAGTTTGTGACACAGACAGTGCATACATTGTCTTAGGTCTGAAACTTATTAGACACATATAGCAACACAGAAAGAGCAACACATCTATTAATGTTGTGGTTTCAGAGGTCATTGATAGGGCAGCATTATGGGCCATGTTAAGTTGATGTATTGTAGTGACATAGGATAGCGTGATTCGTGTGGAAGGATTGAAATATATGCACGATGGAGGCAGCAAGGCAGTGTAGTAGAAGCGAGGTCGGTGTATAACATGGCATGTGTTGCCATTCTGGATTTTAAGGCCTAGCACATGATCAACAGAGGGGAACAAAGGCACTGGTTTGGAGCTGCGGCTCTGATAGCTCAGTTCAAAAAACAAATACCCTTTCCCATTCCCCAGGGGAGAAGTCCAGGTCAGAGGCACCCATGGTGCACAGATAAGCCCTAATTGTATCCAGTTGAGGGGCGTGAACATGGTGGAAACAGAATGTTAGTTAATAGAAGAGCAGGAAGGAATGCACCCTTTGAAGGACAAATTCATGAGAATAGGGCATATGGCTTTGTAATGCCAAAGAGCCAGGCAAAGATTTAGAACAATACTGCCCTCACCCCGGTGCAGACACTCCACATGAATTACACCTAGACACTCAACTTAAGCAACACATCCTTTAAATTCAGACTCGAAAGCAGTACACTGGTCATGTCATTCCTGTGAACCTGGGGTTGAGAGCAGATGGGGGTGGGTCGTGATTTGGGACAGAAGGAGCGGAGGTGATGGCAATACATTTAGTACACGGTCGGGGTGCAGCTTGGTGCGCCATGGCGTCTGGGTTAATGAGGAAGCCTACTGTGTAATCACACCAGAGTTGGCCTCGCCAAGTTACTTTAATCGTGTCTCCAACAGGAGGGTGCATATCATGTGATAGTCCCAAATTTACGAACCTGTTGATAGGAACCCCTCAATCATATACCTGGGTTCGACAGTGACAACTTAGGGGACCACATGTCTAGGGGAACGGGGGTAGTATAGATGTGACCAATCGGTCAAGGCACTATAGGGAGATTATACATGTTCTATAGGTGGTAGCCAATGAGGGTGGTGGGATTATGCTATACTAAACATTAAGCATAGTATTCTTAATTTGCGGTTTCACTGCTTTAGAACCTGTAACCCGTTGGAAAATCAGAGAGCTCTGTATCAGTTTGGTTCTATGGGACCATCTCAAAGCCTTTTTGAATGTAATAAACCTTGTTTTCCCTTTCAAATTGGTGACCTCAACGTGATCCCAGACTCTCCACGAGGTCAGGGCATGTCCCAGCCGTGTATCCTGTGGTGCTGCGCCCATCTACACTGACCAGTCCCTGTGCATGACTTGAAGAGAGGTTCACAGGTGCTGTGTTGCAAAAAGGCCTGTCTGCTCTTAGGAGCGGGGCGCTGCTCCCAGATTGCGCAGGCCGTTGACAGGACCCTGTATCGGAGTAACAGGGGAGAGTGCATAGATGTAGGGGCACGGAGGAAAGGTAGCGCTGCAGGATAAAATAAGGAGTGAGATCCATTATATGGAGGACCTGGGAACCCTCCACCCGGCACGTGAGAGTGTGAAGAGGTAAATTCTCTCTTCCCGAAACAAGGGGAAAGAGGAAGGGTCTACACAATTGTATAAATACGTTTGATTTTGTTGTGTAGGTCCATCATATTGTGGACCTTGTATCCCTTTGCCTGGTAGAAGGGAGCATAAGCAGGTAAATGCCCTTGTCTCAAGTGGAGATTAAGGAAGGTGCTAAAGCATTGTGTATATATTTGTGTATTTATTGATTTGTGGTTTAAGTTGTTATTGAATTAAGGTGTGAAGTAGTAGTTGATGAATGGTGTGAAGAGTTGTATGGGGGTATTTAGTATGTAGTGTGTGGGGAACGAGGGAAGGGAGGGTTAACAGGAAGGATGGACAATAGTGGAGGGTAAGGAAGATTGGAACCACTGGATCAGTGTCTGGGAAGTGAGATAGCGTTACAAACTTAAGCTCAGTAACAACTTGAGTACCCCGACTCCTCTCAAATATACACCACTTTTGCTCTAGCGGAAAAAATTATGAAATATCACAAGTGGGTCATTAATATTAGAGGGGGAATGTGCAAGGCCTGGTCCGAAGAAGGAAGAAATAATAGAGAATTTTTGAGCCATGTGTACACTTATTTGACAGCGAAATATGGGGGGAAGATGTTAAGAAATAGAAAGGTCATTCTCAAGGTCTGGAAGATGGTAGAGGAATTGGAAGATGTCTCTGAGGATCCCAAAAGAGGAGAGGTAGTTGCATCAATCATCCCTGCCACTCCTAGTGCCACAACAGCATCCTGTGAGCAGCCCGAACACCCACAACTCCCATAGCCCTACCACCCCCACAGGGGTCTTACCAGATGCAAGCAGCTGCATGGCATGCTAACCCTGAATAAGTGCCCCATGCAACTCCGCAACAGCAATCCCTGCAACTTATGAAAATGTCCTACAGCCTGTAGCAGCGAGTGCCATGCGCAATCCATTAGTAATGGAAACAAAAAATAGGGCACAAAGAACTTTAGAAACAGCAGCCAGAAGGACAGAAGCAGAACTTGCATGAGTAACACAGGAGAGGGGAGAAGGCCGAAGAGCGCCAATGGGTACCAACGATTGGAGAGCGGGCAAGATTTTATTTAGAATTGCCAAACTGTGATTAGAGATATACATTTTGAAACAAGGAATGATGGTAGCAATTATGAAGGATATATGGGAGGATGACCGTGAGCAGATAGTTCAGATTACAAATCCATCTGATCAGATGCAGGTGTAGCGGAGGAGGAGGAAGAGTGGGGACAGATGAGGGGCAGGGAGAAGAGATGCCGCCTAGAGTGACGCCAAGAGTAGATCATTTGTGCGGCCCAAGATTAAGAGTGCAACCAGGTCATATGGCAGTGGTAACAGGGAGGTGAAGGGGAGAAAGTTACCACCATAGCAGGTGGGAACACAGTTCCCATTCCTACACAAAGGCCACAGCAGAGCACAGTATGTGCCCTGCCACACATTTATAAAAAACAATTTGATTAAGCGGATATGCGCACTTGAGAAACAGACTGCACGTATTACCTTGGTAGTAGGAGATATGAAAAGCTTGTTTGCTGCAGTATTGGGCGATCAAGCAGATGACATTTTGAAAAAGGCAGGCTATCCAGGAGTATGGATGGGTGACCACAATCATGATGGGGCACAGTTTAACAATTGTTGGGCTAGAGTGTGGGCTGCACTAAGAACAGTATATCCTGACACACCAGACATGCATTAAATAATGGCACGCACTACAAAGGAAGATGAGTATCCAGTACACTATATAATACAGATTCAGAAGATGTGGAGGGCTGAGACAGGGGAATCATGGGACAAGCCAAAAGCAATATTCTATCATATGTTAAAGAAGGGGCAGTGAAAAGAAGTACAGAAGGATTTTCATAAGGTAATAGGGATTGAAGCTAAGGATGGGCAGAGATTCAGGTGATTATAGTGCATCATTGCAAAAGGCGACAGGAAAAGGAAGTAGTGGATAACGCGCAGAAGGCAGAGGTGAAGTTAGTACAAAAGAAATTGGCAATATTGAGTATAGAAGGAGCAGTGATTACGGGTTCACCCATACAGCAGGTGGAACAAAGGACGGCTCCGGTAGAAGTGAGAATGGCACCAGAGTGGACCCAAGGGGTGTACCAAGGGTGTCCGGACAACTGTGGGTATGAGGGTGGTTATCAGGAAAGTTACCCAGGAGAATATCTTTGGGGAAGGGAGGGTTTCAACAGGGCCAGGAAGGTAGAGGAGGAGGATTTGGTAGTATGGGGCCAAGATTTCGTGGGCCAGGGTCATGTTGGTCATGTGGGAAAGTGGGTCCCTTTGCATGAGAATGTAGAAGCAGGCAAGCTTACGCATTCAATCCTGGAGCAATCTAGTGGACGAGCAGCCCCAGTTACATTTCAACAGCAGTATGGGAAGATGCCTCTAAGGGTGCCGTATGGTGTGATGCCCACGCATGTGCCCCAGGAGGTACAAGAAGCCCAGTTTCAATAAACCTGTACCCCAACACATGCAACCTCCAGCACCCAATAATGCAGCAGTGTATGAGCAGCTGCAGACACAACAGCCCACCCCATAAGTTTGGGACAAAAATGCTTTGCCGCATGGCACAGTGACATCATACACAGGGGCAAGTGTAGTGGCCAGTAACCCTTTCGTATTCCCACGGTCAAACACATATCCAGATTAGGACAGCCTAGAGGGAGCCCTGATGTTCGCAGTCCTGTCAGTCACTGCCGACCAAGTAGAGGAACCCCTGATAGGTGTGGAGATAGGCAACAAATCATTAGTTTTCATGATTGAAACAAGTGCAACAAAATCATGCATAAAGGAAGGTCACCTCCCCTTGTAAGCGAATGTAATGGACACACAATGATTCTCAGGGGCAATACACTTGGTTCCATCCACAGAAGATTTACCCATCAAGGTTTGTAGCTAAGCGGTATTAGTGCCACTATTGTTTTCAAAGCGACGCCGGTAAACTGGTTTGGAAGGGATTTGTTACTCAAACTGAGCAGGACCATTTCATTTTCAAAAGAAGGGGTAGTGTGTTCCACATCAGGGATTTATTATGCTAGTGTCCTGGAGATAACAAGAGCATTGTTCATTGATGGTGCTACTAGAGGACTACCCATGCACCAGAGTTCTTTATGTATGGAGTATGAGTGCTGTTGAGTTGTGTGCCAGCATTCAGAACAAGCCATGGAGAGTGCCATCAGAATTTTTGTTCAGACCAGCAGTGCCTCAAGACCATGTCTCAGGTAATATTATCAAGTTAGATTTGGAGCGAGTGTTGAATGCAGACAACACAATAGTGCTTATAGGGACTGATGAAGGGAGAGGTGAGTGGCAAACAGTTTTGTGTATTGACCCTACTCAAACATTGAGTGGGGTGTCGGATGGACAGTTGTTTCAAGAGTCTGACAAATATGGCAAAATTATCTTGGAGGTGTGCATTCCCGGTCAAGTAATAATTCAGCATATGAATGTCCCATGTCCTCTACGTATTGCTAAAAGCCTGCCTGCACATTTACAAATGACCTTCTACTGGTCCCATGCATTTTATTGATGGACAACCCTCATGACATAGAGCACTTGAAGAGCATAGGAGCAGTAATTATTAAGTTGAAGCAAGGTGCAGTGTTTCCGAGAGTGTGAAGGGTACCCATAGTTAAGATAAGCAGATGAAGGGTTACATGAGACAATTGTTGCGCTATGGTGGCAGGGCATTATAGTGCCCTCAGAGTCACTTTGTAATACAGTGATATACCATGTCAAAAAAGCAAAGGGGTCGAGTCGGAGGTTCCTATAAGATTTATGCCCATTGAATAGCATAGTAGAAGCAGAGTTCTGACTTGTATGAAATCCCACCACAATTCTTTGCATCATACCAAAAGAGGCCACCCATTTTACTGTCATTGATTTGAAAAATACATTATTTTCTATCTCATTACACCCTGATTCTCAATATCTTACTGCATTTATCTACCACGGGCAGATATATCAACAAACCAGACACTCACAGGGGTACTGTGAGACCCTGAGTATTTTTAACAGACAGAGTATTACACATGGATTTGGGCAACATACATGTGCTCAGCACAATCATTCAGTATGTAGATGATATTCTAGTATGTAGCACTATAGAAGAGATGTGCAGCACAGATTCTATTACAATATTGACATTGCTTGCAGACAATGATACAAAGGAGACGGGAAAAGGCAATATTGCCTGAAAGAGGTTGTGTATTTGGGACAAATAATATCAGCAGGGAAAAGATGAACTCCAGAAAGAGCTGCTGCAGCGCAGAATACAAATCTTAAGATGGCAGAGAAGTACGACAAGAAAGGCTATCCGATGGAAGTGATAAAATCAGCTCAGGAGAAAGCAAGCACTTTCAAAAGGAAGGATTTTTTAATTTCAAAAACTAAGTCGAAAGAAGTACTGTTTCTATATGCTCTCAGGTAATCCAGTCTGAGCCATCACATCACAAGACTCATCAAAAAGAATTGCAGACTCATGGAATTGGACACACAACTACAGGCACTATTTCGAAAAACACCAATTGTTGCCTACAAAAGAGGACGGAACCTCAGGGATCATTTAGTGAAGACATAGAGACGAAAAGGATATTAACAGCAGACACTTAAGAAAAAGAAGATGGGCACGTTCCCTTGCCTGAATTACAACAACTGTAATAATGTGATGAAAGGTAGCTATGTAAGGCACCCACGGAATGGGAATAAAATAAAACTGAATGACTTTGCAACTTGAGAGTCGAGATCAGTGATTTATGGACTTAGTTGTCCCTGTGGAATGTTTTATGTATAACAGACAGTAAGGAAAGCAAAGGAACTATGGAATGAACACCAGAGCAATATTCTGGCTATAGATTTTGCAGGGAACAGGCACACAATAGCCCAACTGAAAGTGGTAATACTGGAAGTAGTGAAAAAAACACAAAAGGGAAGGAACTTTAGAAAACGATTGGACCAGAGAGAACTGTTCTGGATTGAGAAAGTGTGTCGTTTAGCCCCTGACTGGATGAATGAGGAATTCAACTTGGGAGATTTTTATAGCTTTTTTTATAGCGTGAAGTATTGATGATGATGCCTGAGCAAACAAACATGCTGAGTGTTGACCATTGAATCACTACTAATTATGATGTCCAAATTGAGGGTGCTAGAGGGCCGACCAAGATGGCTGCTCCCCTGTAAGCTCTCGGCTACCTCCCGCATGAATCCTGTTTAATCGCGGCAATCCTGAGGCGAAATCACTAAATTTGCAAGAAATACACTACTCTAGCGCAGCACCTCATCCCTGCCGAAAATCCGGAGAAAATCGGTCTCGCCTTCCGTGAGATACCCACAGCGTGGTACGGGCTGCACAACCGCGTACCGCGTGGGCCCCTGGAACACCGGCCCTCCCGGCATCAATCCTCCGTAGACGGATAGGAGGGGCAGCGGACCCACCCGTGAGACCTGCCGAGACCAGCAACAGCAGGGAGGTGACGCCGGAGACCAGCACTGCAAGAATCGCTCGGGACGGTGGCGCCGCTTTACCGGTCCTGCGGAGCAGCTACACGGCTCTCATCCAGCAGAAAGACGGTGTCGGACCGAACACCCACAGGTGAGAGGCGGGAGGTGCATGAAGGCACACAGAAGCATGCAAAACAAGCAGGACGGCAGGCCTAGGCAACGCTAGCAAGAAAGGGTCACTCTACGGCACCCCCACCATTTTAGCCCATAATGACTTTCCGCGCGGCTGGGTCCCAGCCCCTTCTTGTGCGGCATGCAGCGGCAAAATCAGAACTTGAGCCGAAGAGGGATAGATTCTAAACCCTGGCACGACTTTACTGCGACCCTTCATCAGTGCACGCTTCGACAGCACCTCTTATAAACCCAAAAATCGGACGCTCCGACACTGCTGTCCACAGCACGGGACAACCATCCGAACGGCGCCCATATACCCGCCAAGACCAAGATGGGCAAGCCTGAAAAGTCCCAGAGAAGACTCAATTTTTGACGCTGGCCCAGCTCCCAAAACGCCCAGGCTGGACTACCGCCCCGAATCCCCGAATAATCCATCGGAGGAAGAGCAACTGCAACAAACAGACATTAGGGAAATCCTGATGGAACTAAAAGCTGGGATAGGTGGACTGGATAGCAAGATAGATTCACTCTCGTCCAAGGTGGACCTGCTGCAGCACCGCCTCGATAAACACAGTGACAGGCTCGACTCCGTCAAACAGAGGGTATCAGATCTGGACGACAACACATCAGCACTCACCACCCGAGTCTCCACGCTCGAGGGCTAAATGAAAACCGTACTGGCCAAAAATGAGGACTTGGAAGGCCGCTCCAGACGAAATAACATAAGGATAGTCGGAGTCAGAGAACAACAACTACCAAACAGAATGGAGGAGCACATCGAGAAACTATGCACTGAGCTATTTGGCCCCACAGTTCTGTCACAATTATTCATGGTGGAACGAGCCCACAGAATCCCTGCAACAAGACCTGCTCCGGGAACTCCTCCCTGCCCGATCATCTCCAAACTCTTAAGCTACAAGGACAGGGACGCGATCCTAAGAATGGCAAGAGAAAAGGGCAAACTCCACTTCGATGGGGACGACATCCAGTTTTACCCGGACTTCTCGCCATCAGTCCAAGCCCAAAGGAGGTCGTTCACCCATGTTAAACACAGACTGCGCGCCATCCAAATCACGTATACGATGCTCTTCCCTGCGAGGCTTCGCATTCAACTTGAGGGAAATACCCACTTCTTCAACTCCCCTGAAGAAGACACACTGTTCCTCGACAGGCAGGGATATAAATCCGCAAACCAAATGTCCGGAGCTATAAACAGAGAAAGAGCGGGGAGAGTCCCGCCTTGATGAACACCTGTGCCGCTGACCCAAAGCAAGAAGGAAACAAGCCATCAGGTCAATCTTCGCAAACGGGAGGTTGGGGCCTAAGCCTCGGAAGGCCACCTGTGCCCTGTGCACAGTACGTCTTGTGTTCTAGTTGGGGGGGTTCCAAACGGACAGGTTGGGGGTTGTCCGTGTAAGGAAAATCATTTTACTGTTGTTGTTCATAATGCGCGCCATGCGCCATCACCCAGCGGCGGGCCTCGCCCCAGGCCCCGCCGCCGCCCACCGCACGCCCTCCCACCTGATGCAGCTCCCATGCAATCCAGCCGCCCAAAATGTCGGGACACCACCGAGGAGTGGCCCACCGCTACTCCCTCAAACAGGCTCCATGTAAAACATCATCGTTCCAATTCAAAGAAGCAACCTGGAACATTAGAGGGGGCAATATCCCGGCCAAGATGCGAAAGATGCTGCAATTACACAGACGACACAAGATCGAGGTGGCAATGATTCAAGAGACCCACCTTCTACTTCAAAATGAACACCTGTGGGCCCACAGTTGGGGATGCCACCGCTACTTCTCTTCATATTCATCCTACGCCATGGGAGTCGCAATTCTCCTTCATACTTCGCTAGGGTTTTACTTGATCAAAACGGAAAGAGACAACGATGGAAGGGCACTCTTGGTTTGGGGCATGGTGGAGGGAGGGGAGGTGGTTTTTGTCAACTCCTATGCCCCCAACACAGATGGCACAAACAACTTTGACTGGGTGCTGTCCCGCCTTGCGCAAGTGTGCAACGCAACCATAATCTTGGGAGGCGACCTGAATACTCATCTCGACCCACAGAAAGATAAATCACAGCCAACAACCCTGCACCCGTACAAGGCCAGCCTACAAGTGCAGGAGATCTGCAAAACATTCAACCTCTCGGATATATGGAGGATCCAGAATTGGGAAATCAGAGACTACACATACCACTCAAGTGTACATAATACGAACTCCTGCATCGATTATCTAATAGTCTCCGCACACAGCAACTGGCAATGGGGAAGCTGCCAAATACTCCCCAAAACCTTCTCGGACCACGCCACGGTAATACTCGAATGCTGCTTACCGACTACCAGACCACAGCCCCCCCAATGGTGCTTCAAACCCAGATCTCTTGCAGATCAAATATTTGGCACTGAACTTCGTGAGGAAATCAGCACCTTTCTTGAAATCAACCATGGCACCGTCAACTCCGCCGGGGTGCTGTGGAAATCACTCAAATGCTATGTAAGGGGCGTCTGTCTAGCCAAAGAAAACGGAATCCTGAAAATTATCAGACGTGATCTAGGGACCAGCGAAACCCACCTGAAAGAACTGGAAAAGCAGCAAGTCGCCAACAACTCAGACCACATCCAGGTAATGTTGAAAGAAGAACTTCTCAACTTCAGAAACCTAGCAGAATGGGAGTTAACATTTCTGGGCCACAATCATAGAATTAGACAATATGGCGAAGGCCAGAAGCCGGGGGCCATTCTTGCACGTCTCATAGCTGCAGACAGGAGATCAACAAGGGTGGACAGTATCCGAACACCGGAGGGAAATATGTTGCACAAAGAAGAAGACATAGTCGAAGTATTCAGGGCATTCTACCAAGATCTATACAGTGCCGGGCGCCCGGCAGATACCGAGGCGATCCGGAACTACCTCAACGACACAGAACTGTACTGGGTGGAGAGGGAACTCCTTGAGCCGCTGAGCGATCCCATAACTCTAGATAAGATTCAAGAAGCCATCCAAAGCCCTGGGGCCTGATGGGTTAACTGGCAAGTTTTATAAACACTTCGCCCCTCTCATAGCCCCTTCTGCTAAATGTCTTCGAAGACGCGATCGAATCTGGCATCCTCCCACAAACACTAAGGGAAGCCAACATAATCCTTCTACACAAAAAAGACAAAGCACCCAAAGAATGTAAATCCTATCGCCCAATATCATTAATTAATCTCAATAATAAAATCCTGGCAAAGATCCTCACAAACAGACTTCTCCCGCTAATGCCTGCACTGGTATTCGCTGACCAGGCAGGATTTGTGCCTGGCAAAAACACTACATTTGGGATACGTAATTGTTTGGGGGTCTGGCAGCCCTCGACCCCGAACAGCAGGCGGTGGCGGTGCTGTTGGATGCTGAAAAGGCATTCGACTCCGTTGAGTGGCCCTTCTTGTTTGCCATGCTGCAGCAGCTCGGACTTGGGAAACAGTTTATCAGGCTGGTCTCACTTCTCTACAATCAGCCCCTATCAGCAATCACTTTTGGGTCGACTCGCTAGGCATATATTAATCTCCAACACGTCACCAGGCAGGGATGCCCACTATCTGCCATGATATTTGCCCTTGTGATGGAGCCCCTAGCAGCGGGTCTCAGGGAACGCCAAATTCAGAGAGGGCTCAAAATAGAACCTCACCGTCTGATAATATCCCTCTATGCCGACGACATAGTCCTATACATGCAAAACCCCACCAAAAACCTTAACCCGATCATGCGAGAAATAATAAAGTTTGGGTTGGTATCAGGGCTGAAAATCAATCAATCTAAATCAATCGTTTTTCCCTTAAACACAAAGATCAAAATATTTAAAGACGATTTCAACTTCCATTGGGAAAAAGCCCACGTCCGATACCTAGGAATCCTAATGTCCCTGAACCACCATGACATTTTCAAAGACAACTACGAAAGCACACTGAAAACACTTAGGGATAAGGTGAACAGTGGAAAACTCTACCACTCACCCTCTGGGGAAGAGCCTCACTGGTAAAAATGGTAATTCTCGCCAAACTCCTGTATCTATTTTCCAACATCCCCATCCTGTTGACTCGGCGCTTCCTGGGTAATCTGAGAAGTCTGGTTCTAGACCTCATTTGGTCGGGTAAACCCACAAGGGTGCATACACGTCCCTCGTACTCCCTGTCACTAAGGGAGGCCTAGCTCTACCCGATTTAGAATGGTACTACAGGGCAGCACAAGCCCAGTTCCTCAGTCACTGGTATAAGCCCAAGTTCGTAAGACCACACGTACAGGTCAAACGGGCACTAGCCTCACCCAACCTGCTGAGGGCCGTGATCATCAGCAAACAAGCTGTGCCACACACGACACTGAACATAGTGCAATCTACTTATGCAATAATGGCGGAAAATGGCCCAAAAGTACAAGCTACAGTTCAGATACTCTCCTCTACTACCCGTTAAATTCATCCCGGGGTCCCACTAACCGCTGAGAAAGTGCTTCTGAACTGGGCGGACAAGTGCAAAATAAATACACTAGGTGACCTTTTTATACAAGACACCTTCATAACACCACAGCAAGCGAAGGAGAAAGGTAGCACCTCCTCCCTTGATATTTGTATGTACTTCAGAGTTCGGTACACCCTTCAGGCTCTCATTCCATCATTCCCACAACAACCACCCACTTGGCAGCTGCTGCACGGAGTAATTCAGGCAAAAGGGGAGGGCAAATTGGTCTCATCTATCTACAAGGCCCTGCTCATGGACACTCTACCATCGAACCCCAAAACGAAAGCGAGGTGGGAAACCACGCTACAAACACCCATCCTAAATGAAGACTGGGACTATATCTTACAACAGACCCAAAAAGTGGCACTTAACTCCCGCTTCAAACAAATCCACTTCAACTTTCTGCACCAAACTTATCATACCCCCAAAAAGAGAAACAGACATAACCCTGAGTCGAATGCATCTTGCGACAGATGTGGGACTCCTGATGCTAACTTTCTGCACCTGGCGTGGAGCTGCCCAACAGTGACCAAATTCGGGTCAGATGTGCTCGATGAAACTGGCGCAATAATCGGTGAGAGGGTGGAGCACTCCCCACTAGTGGCACTCCTAGGGCTAACAAGACCCTTATCCTTGCACGTTAGAAAACTGGCAAGCATGCTATTGGTACTGGCACGAAGAAGATTGGCCATGGCGTGGGGATGCGGTGCACCCCCCACAATAGAGAACTGGAGGAGAGACATTCTCTATTGCCAAGAAGCAGAAACGGAATTCATAAAGACACTACCCCTCCACGCGAGATCTCCGGATATTTGGGGCCCATACATCTCACAGCTCCTCTCCAGCACCGTGCCAATTGAGCCACCTGATCAGCCACCGCAAACTACACCCGAGTAAACCAAAAGCAATAGAAGCTCGCTGAGTATTGGGACTGTCGGTGGGAGGGGGGTGGGCACAGGGGGGGGCAACGGCGGCATGTTTTTAGCCCACTCGTTAACAGAATGTAGATGATATATAGACTACCTAACAACAATTACAATGCACAGTATAATCACCCTATGCAACAACAATGGTCACAAAAGATTCCTTAAAAAATAGTGGCTAAACTATAAAGGAAATATATGACGAGGAAACAATATGTTACATCACACGAAGAACTATAGAATGTGAGCATGAATCTACTGATGATAAACACATGAACATGTATAGTGAAACAGGGTCACTAGACCCGTGCATCATCGCAAACATCACTCCATTCCAGAAGACAGTCTCAGCAATAGTCGTTTACAGACCCATTGTCCAGTTTAGCTGTAGAATATTCCTTGAAAGACCCAGTGAGGAGTTAGGTTACTGTATGACCATTATTACAATGATGTATTGTAAACGGAGCATCATGATGACGTCATCACGCTACTGCGTGATGATACCATAATGTAAATAATGGCCATTTTGGATGACTACGGCAGGACACAGCACAGAATTGAGGCACGGATCGAAGGACCTACACATGGTATGTCTGCTTAGACAGAGATTGAGAAGTGGTTTAACGAATAGGGATCCTGTGTATTCGCCACAATACTGCTATGGGCAAAGAAATACTTATACATATTCCCTTCTTAGGAGATTGTAACAGGGAGAATTGGAATATCTCAGAGAAGAAGACGGCATCATTAGGTGCTTTTAGCGATCTCAGAAACAGTGGGGACATCTGGCAGCCTTGTGCCGACCTTAAAACCCAATAATTGGAAACTATTGCCACCAGCATACAGGTAGCACTGGACATTTCCATATTTCCTTGATTAACAGCAGTCAAATGGGTGAATTGCATATGAACTAAGTGAGGCTATTATCTTTTACCTCCAGGGAGATTCCCAGTGAAAAAGAGTGATGATGGATGGGGATGCAAAGTTTATTCATACATCAATAATCAAAATGACTCAGGTAGTTGGCAAAAAGGATAACTGTTTAATATCAATTACCTAAAACAGGGAGTATAACGGACATCATCCGACGTTGCGTAGCAATTTCTCTAAATGCATTTCAGAAAAAAGTAATCTTATATTGTAAAAAATCATCATAGATGATGTTCAACCTGCGTTTTACCAACGTCATCCTATGTGGCAAACTACAAAAACCTAGTTGCAAATGTGATTGGGTCTAAGGAGCTATCTAAGTGTACACTCTATACTAGAATGGGACAATGAGTAAAAGTGAGAGGCTTCTTAACATCAGGTGGGGCAACTAAGCCTTCCACTCAAAAATGGCTACTATGGAGGTCACTAAATACACTATGTCCTATTGGCTACACAAACTATAGGGCCCCTAATTACGTGGTCCCCTAGGATTGGCTGGCACTCTAACTTTCGTCAGTGCTTTTCCACCTATGTCTAGCAGCACGTAGACTGGACTTCCAGGTGGTGGTGAGCTTGTCTAAAACAGAGCTTCCCACCAATTAGCATATCCAGCTATCATCACCTCAGTGGTCTGCTGCCAATTAAGACTTTGAAGCTTGGCCTTGGGAGTGTTCTTAGATCTGGAAAATTCAAGAGAGTGAATGCACGCTCTGCCCTCATGGATAGGTATGACCATTTCGTCCGTCCAATTTCATCTGTCGACTTGACTGTAGACCATGATTTTAAGCTTCTTGTGCATTAAAATGCTATTCTTTAATAGATCCCTGACATCTTCTTGATTGTGTCCATGCCTTCTGAACAGGAGCTTTGTTCTTTCACACGATTTGTATCCAATGTCTGCTCACTCTAGCCTGATAAGACCTTGACTTTCTTGGTTTGGCTTCATGACTCATCCAACCTTGCCTTTCCGAGATTAACTTTTAATTCATTTGTTTTCTTTACTGCGACACACTGAAAATGAGGCCTTCCTTTTTCCGCCCAATTCTGTTATAACACGTAGTGGAAACATTCATCCTTTATTCGTAATGCATATATGTATAAGTTGGTGCAAGCCGCAACTTATTCACTACTTAGCTAGCCTCAAGAATACTTCATCTGCTTGTGTTTCTCTGCATTTGTACACGTTTAAAACAATTTGATATCTTCATCATTCTATGGCATAAGCTTCTTCACCTTGATCCCATGATGTCACTTTTCCTTGATTCTTCCTTCATGCCTTATAGAATATCTTCATTCTCTTGTCTCTGCATCTCCTCTTCTCACGTCAGCTCGATTCTGCATGACATCACCATTCATCTTGGCCATTAATTTCCTCTGCTTCTTCTGGGATTTCATTCAAATTACCATCATATCATTTTGTATGCAAGTATGGTTCCTCAATCGGAACCTTGCTTCGAGGATTCTCTTTGATACTGGTATTCTTACTGGTTCCGCACGTGTCTCACATTCTGGCTCCCAATGTATGGGCAATATGGGTGAAGTGGTTGAGGTGTGGCTACACTCCCCCTCTGGGAGATTCATCGACAACTCTCCCATCATCCTTTACTCCTAGACATCCTTGTCTGAAGAAATGCTTCTTTGTGATCCATATCTTTATAACTCCCTTGAAGCATCCTGCTGATTTCACATGATCATCTGTGTTCCAAGTCATGAGCATGCACTGTCCACTTGGACTGCAGTAGATCCATCTTCACACATACTTCTTATGATTTTTTGGATACAGGTATTTCGTCCCCTCAGGTGCATGGATACTGGCCTTCACAAAGTCTCTTATTTCTTCATCTGTCAAGTCTCTGGCCTTCCATCCTGTCTCAATATCAATCATGATTTTCATCCCTATAGCATTCTTAGCTGTTTTCTTGCATTGTGTGATTATTATCTTGATCACACCGAATCCAAGCAACACTAACATGATCAGCGCTCCAAGGAACTTGAACATGTCTGCCATCCATTGTGGAACCCAAGAAAAGAGTAAGCCAAACCAACTGTCATCAGCAATGTCTTGTACTTCATCTACCATCTGGACATGTAGCTTTGTTAGCATCTCTTTGGCCTCCGTCAAGGTTCCATTCTCGTCATCATGAGAAGTTATGAATGTGCAACATGATTCTCCGATTTTGGCACAAACACCTCCATCCATGGCTGTGATCATGTCTAGAACATATCTGTTGTGGAGAGTCATCAGTCGTATGGATCTCAGCTCCTCTCTGATAGCATTGAATCATTTTATAGTTGTATTGATCATTTGAATTCCCATTTGGTAATCTGCAGCCATTTGGTATTTGCTCCAACCTGGATACTCAGCGTAAAGATCAATGTGAAGACTGAAGCTGTCTGACTAAACAGTCTATGCTCATAGGGAATAGCATTAAAAGCTTCTATTGACTTTGTTGAGAAATAGTTCTCTCTCTTTATTTGATTCAGAAGTTCAGCAGATCTCTTCTTTCTTAAGTGTGCATCTGCTTTTGGAAATTCACCAATATTCAGGTCACTTCTCGGAATCACCAATGCTGGAACATGAACATTCACCAGTGAGCATCGTCCTCTCCAATCTGAGGGTAGCTTCATATATGCTCTGAATCCACAAGCCCAATAGTGATCCATGATCACTGCTGTTCCAAATTTAATTCCTGGTACATCAAAGATTCGACCACAGTTCTGATTTTCTCCAACTTTTCTTGTGCCATTGCTTCTGAAGCACAATTTTGCACTTTCCAAAGGCATTATCTGTAAGGGTCCTCCTTTGTCTTCGACCCAGGTCAGTAGCTTAGCAATTCTTGGCCATAATGGTTTGCATCGATTCTGCACTATGTCAATGGCTTCTTTATAGCAACCAATGACCACCCATGCTCTGCAGATAAACACTCTCTCTTCCAAGCCATCTGGAGATAGCACTGATCCCCACATTTTCTTCTAACTTCTGTTTTTCCATCCGAGCACTTCTTCTGCAGATTTTCCTGGACTCTCAAAGTCTTCTGTTTACTTCCCATCTGATTCCAGCTCCTTTTACTCCAGGCTTTTCATATCTGATCATGTGATTCTTAGTGTGATCTCTGTTTCTTGTCTTTGTGTCCTGAACATAGTCATCTTCATTTGGATCTGGCCATTCAGTTGCCCATTTGAGATAGGCATCTTGACCCATGAACTGGCCTCTTGTCAGTCATAGTGCTATGTGTGATAGACAATGTGCTGACAGGACGTCTATTTCAATAGCTATAAAAATCGTAGACTTTCCCATGCTATAAGGCAGAAGTGCATATACAAAGCATTCCTCCTCTGAAGTACTTCTTCCAACTTCTTTCATATGCTGATAACATATGTTATTGCCCAAGTGTGCTGTACTATCCAGGTAATCATTTAGCTCATTATCATTCTCTCTTGCAATTCTCTTTGGCCTGGTTCTTTTCTTGTGATCCGCTATGATCATCTCATAAAGCATATCAGAATAACTTCTTCTCACTGGACCAATCATAGGCACATTTGTCAGTGGACTGGGTGTGTTTACATGTACTACCTGTGTATCTTCACTCCTAGACAGGCTCTTCCTCTGTCTCTCCTTTCGAGCTTGTTTATGGTGCTCAAGAACAATCCCCACAACATTATTTTCTGAAAGAATGATGACTAGTGACATTTGTCACAGACTTATGGAATTTCTCATCGTCCACTGCGACCGGGATGATTACATAGGGTCTTGATTGCCTAGTAGTTGCCACGTCTGTACCTTCCTTTAGTTCAGAAAGATTCACAGGAGTCCTGGCTCCATTTACATCTATATAGTATTCCTACAGTCCACCAACCAGCCCTTGACACCTGATTTATGCACTTACCATTGTACTTGCCACTTGTTGGCTGTTACTTATTATTGTTATCATCTTTCTAATGTACTGCACTGTCCCTGCCCCCTCCCATGCACTTGCGCGATCTGAATGACACCTGGCTGAGTAGGATCGCTATCTCTCCTCCCTTTGTTCCCCTCCCTTGCCTCGTCGCGCCTTGAAATCACTTGTGAATAGGCACATTATAAATGCCATATCATATCATATCAAGATGTGCGCACTGTAAGTGAGAGCAATATCACTATGAACACAATGCAAACATAAATCATACAAAGGTATGTCCACTTGCAGCAATGGCCTTTTATGCATCACGGACATCTCTCAGGATCTGGCATGACAATATTGCTACTAATGCTGCCCATTTTTCTTTTTTAAGGAAGGAAAAACATGTTTTAATAGGGCAACACTATGCAGTTCTGGTACCTGCTCAGTCAGCTCTGTATGTCTCCTCAATCAGCAGGCTGCTTACTGAATGATGAAGACAAATGCCCAATGAATGCCACAAATTGGCCTCTCACCAGACGACATGATGATTTTCTTTCAGCATGAACGAGAGTTCTTTTTCCCAATGGATCTCAAGGGAAAATCTCATTCAGTTTTCAATGTTCTTTCAGAGTACCCCTTCACTTTGTTTATAATGTCCCTCAAAATTTCATTAAGTGCTGCATTGTTCCTAGGGTCTCTTAGGAACGTTCTGACATCGGTCTGACTTCCAACAAGATGCAGGCATTCTTCAATCAGGTAATAAAAGACTAAAATAACCAATTTGTGTGCACCATCCAGTGATCAGGGCATTTCCGTTTTCCCCACTGAACTCAGGTAGCTGGAGAATCTGCTCAATAATTGCTATGAGCAATCTCCTCACAATTGGACAATTTTTAGGATCTTGCACGAAAACATGAACACTATTAGTTTTCCCCACAAGTACAGGGTATGCGTGCAATGGTAGCACAAAAAACTGCAAGAATGATCCTTGAAACAGTGTCATTAGGCACCACCATGAGTGCTTCCAAACAGGATCTCAGTAATAAATGAATCTGGATACTGCTCTCTTTTCCAATTGGTGAAAATAAACTCTAGATCTGGCATATCTTTTTCAATCAAGACTTAAGCATGCTTCAGTCCAATGTCACCAAACTCCTGTGGATAAAAGTGCATTTACTTCTCTTAACTCTTTTTAATAGCTAAAAGAGTGTCCCGAACTAAGCTATAGTTCAATTAATTCTTTATCTTTATTCAGCAGCTTCTGCATCCTGCTTCCTCACCATAGATCTTGTCTGCACGTGCTGTGGTTCTTCCCCCCGTGCTTGCTTCTGATGGGTGTGGGTGCGTAGAGGGTTCTCCAGCATAGATCATTATGTCACCTAGAAAAGTCCAAGCACGTCTGCCTTGCACCTTGACTGCAGACAGCATGACGTCCTCTACAATTAAAGGGCCATTGAAGCGAGGTTCGTGCCACTTTTGAGTATTATTGTGGATTAGGACTGCATCTGCAGGGAAAAGTTTGGAAAGACAAAGTTCTTTAATTCCCCTTGTTGAAGCATCTCCTTCTGTGTTATGCGCTGCACCCACACCCTTTTTGCTTGAGCTAATCTGAAATGACAGAGATACTTGAAGTCATACAAATAAGAGAATCACGTGACTCCTTTCCTAACAGTTCTGCAGTAGACTGGTGTTAGGGCCCAAGGACTAAATCCAGCAGTGGTGGTTTGACACGTCGTGAGGCAATTGAGTCTTTCTGACAATATACCCCTCAAGAGTACAAAAGGACAGATTGAGGTGAGTATTGCCCAAAATATTTGGTACACCCTGGTACCCAGACAACTGGCTGCAAGAGAAAGTAACCAAGTATTACAATATGACTCAAGACAACAAAATAACTAGGCAAGATTATGAGCAGATACTCACAAGCAAGAATGGTGGCTGGGACTGATAAGTTCCAAGTTAGATTGGTGAGTATCCTGTAACAATAGAGGTAGCTATTACTATTTGTACAAGATAGTAAGAAAAGGAAGAACCACGCAGTAGTGTGCTTACCAATGATTGTTCTGGAGGAATTCTGACAAGGAGATTGCTTTACTTAAGTGGTAGTCCTGGGAACACACAGTCGTGTTTCCTATTCCAGCCAGCACGAGGAAGCCTAAACAAGTCTTTTGATCTTTGCGCCGTTGCGCTAATGTCCTTTAAGTTTTTTAGAGTCTTTGGACCGGAAAAGAAGGAAGACGTGACGATGGTTTGAAAATTAGGCAGTCCACACACAGTGCCGGGATCACCAAAGACTAACGAAGTGCAGCCAATTGAAGAGAGATGATCCAGTAACGTTACGGTTTGGCAACAGGCAGGTAAGACGTGAAAGGATGAGGCGAATGCAGTCCAATAAACGTTCCGGTTTGGCAACAGGCAGGTAAAACGTGAAAGGATGAGGTGAATGCAGTCCAATAAACGTTCCGGTTTGGCAGCAGGCAGGTAAGACGTGGAAGGATGTGGCAAAGGCAGTCCGTAGGCATTCTGAGTCGACAATAGATACCAAGTAAGCAATGACAAGGGACGAGGCAAGGGAAGTCAAAGAACAGACCAGGGGATCGAAGATCAGAATAACAAGGTAAAAATATACAAAGCTTAGAAAATACAAATTCAGAAGCAGCGCCGTGCAGCGGGGGTGGTTTAATATACAGATCAGCTGACCGCACACACAACGCGCTGCCGTAGACTTGAACGCCTACATGTATGCAATGGGCACCAGCATTTCCAGGGCAACCCATAGCATTCTCTGAAGGAACGCATACTCCTGGACGAACAAAGTTTCTGAGGGTTTAATGTGAATCCCAAATTCATGTGTATACTTTTGAACCTACTGGGAATCAGGAATGTTTCCTCCTATGTGTACCAAGTCCATGACAAGAAAAAGAGGAATCAAACGGAACCCTGACAACTGGGTATCACTTCTAACCCTAGCCGG
This sequence comes from Ambystoma mexicanum, assembly GCF_040938575.1. Taxonomy (NCBI): domain Eukaryota; kingdom Metazoa; phylum Chordata; class Amphibia; order Caudata; family Ambystomatidae; genus Ambystoma; species Ambystoma mexicanum. The sequence goes on from NC_090928.1 coordinate 64,688,544, forward strand.
AGGTGTGAGGGGTGCTCTCATCCACCTCCCTGTCACTATTTCGTGTGGGGTGAGATGATGGTCTGACCATGGTTGATTTCTCAACGCGTACAATGCCAGTGGTAGGCAACGCAACCCTCCTTTTTTCAATGTAAGCTTCAATTTGGCTATTCTTTCTTTAAGCAAGCCATTGAGCCTCTTGCAGACACCATTCACTTGAGGTTGATAAGCCAATGAAAACCTGTGCTTTATGCCAAGCATCAAGCTTATTTGCTCAAAGACTGTGTTAACAAAATGATGGCCATTGTCTGATCTTAAAGCTTCACATCAGGGAAGCACTTCTCATACTAAAACTTTGGCTGCAAAGGTGGAGTGGGTGAGTACACTGTACAGCCTCAATCCACCTCCAGAAAGGACATACCACTACAATCATCTATCTCTATCTATTACATACTTGGGGGGCGTAGCTATCCGGCCATGTGAGAGTCTGGAAGACCTGGGAGCTCCCGCATATCTGTTTGCATATTGAAAATGCCTGCCAGCAAAACACATGAAAATGACATCTAAACAAGAGTCCAAATACAGGAAGACAAGCAACACATGGTGTGCCATGCCGTGCTGAGAATCGACCTCCAGAGATGAAGGAAATTGTGAGCCTGAAGATACGAGACCCCCGGAGGCAGCCCACCCAAAATGGCCACTCTGCAGAACAAAGGAGGCAGGAGAAACAAAACCTTGATGAGCAGTGGTTAGGATAGAAAACGGGACGAACTCCCCTGCCACGAAGAAGGACATTAGTGGATGCCTGCGCATGAAAACTTGCTGCGGGGACACGATCCGCGCTGCCGGAAGAAAGAAGTAACACAGACTTATCTGCTGCTAGCTCTGGCTGCGAAAGAGGAAAAGACCAGGAGACCACCACTTGACCTACCCATTTGCTGCTGGCTGGGACGCGGTGGAAACGAGAAACGCTGCTTGCTCTTGCCACCGCCACTACGCAGCAAAACACAAGCAACCCCACACGGGCACGCGATCTGGGCCACCAGAACACTAATGTTGCATGGACCGGTATGCTGACAGTTAGCGCTGTGGCATAAAAGAGGTCCGCTAGACCGCCGCCTGATCTACCCTCCAGGAAATGATAAGGATGCGGAGGGGAGCGAGAAATGCAGCCAGCCCCGAGCCACTGCTGATGTGTGACGGGATATAAACGGCCCATGAGGAGACTGAGAAAAAGCAATTGTGTGGGCAGGGGACAGCAGGGTGAACAGTAGGAAAGCCCTAAGCAACACAGAGGCACGGAGCGCCGGGCATGGACCGAACTTTGCCGCAAGCAAAATACATCTCGCATGGGACGTAACATGGAAAGGATCCAACGGGTCAGTCCAGGAAGCCCAGGAGCAGTGAAACCAAACTAGGGGACCCAGCAGACAACAATAGAATCTGCACCAAGCTACTAGCCCGTGCAACTAACAGCCAACGTGAGCCCAGTAAGGGCTGGCCAACAGCTCAGACATTGGGAAGTGTTATGCTGGCAAACAAGAAAGGAGCCCCAAGGACAACACCGCGTACGGCCTGAACCTAAAAAGAACACAGACAGCAAGCAACAGAAAGGCCCTAAAATGGAAGGAGCAGATAATAAGCTCCGTACCCCTCTGGAGGGTAACGGGCCAGGCGCCAGAATCAGGACTTGTCATACAAATATAGTGCATCCAGAAATGCACCACTGCTCAGCCCATGTAGCAGCACTGTAATCAACAAAGGGCCATCAAGCTTTCGCAGGGCATCGCAAAAGAGGAGCGGCCCCGTTCTTAGGGACAGGCACACAAGACAACACAAAGAGGATAATGACAATCCCCAAACAAAGAGGAGACAGCGCCCGAGGGTCGGGCGTTATTAAGAGAGCCTGCCAAAAGTGGAAACGGCATTCTGCTCCCAACTTCAAACGTCAGACCAAGAGATAAAACACCCCTCTTGGCACCGCGCTGCCCATGTTGGTGAGCCGCAAGCTTGCAGGCAAGTGAAGTACCTGCAGCCTAACTGGGAAGTGGACAAATAAAGAGGCACCCAAGAATAGACGTTAGCCCACTCCGTGGGAGTGCGCAGAAGGGAATGGAAGACTAACACAAAGCCCCGCAGTGCGAGTGCTGATGTAGCGAGACGGCAAGAACAATCAGTTAAGCATTGGACCCCGACCAAATGAAACAACATAGCAGATAATCCTACCAGACAAGCCTGCACTGCGGATCCCAGGGCTCTTGGCGCTTGAGACACACCCCCCAAAGAACGCAGAGATGACGTCAAAGATCCCCAAATCAAAAGGGAAACAGCCCACCATAGAGGAATATACCAGGACGCCACAACCAACAGAAGCCGCAAGAATGAAAGAGAAAAACCCACAGACAGATACAGAAACAGCAAGCGAAAGACACATCCTAAAAGCAATAGCAGACCTAAAGGTCACGTGGGAGACCAAACTAGAAACAGCCATGGCGATTCTCAAAACGTCACTGGAATTCAAAATTGACACAATGCAAGTAGATGTCACCCTCCTACGGCAAGACGTTAGAACGCACGAGTGTGTTGGAGAAAGAGGTCCAATCAAATACTACCACCTGTAATGCCAACGCTGCTGAGATCCACAAACTCTGCCAGCAAGTAAATAACTTGGAAAATAGAGCAGAAGAGGCCAAAGGATGGGCCCGAAGAAATAATGTTTACATTATAGGTCTTCCGGAAGGCGAGGAAGGTACAAACCCTACGGGATACATTGAAACTATGTTGCTGCAAGAAATCAAGGGAGGGGCGCTCACCCAAGGATTTGCGGTGGAGGGAGCTCACCGAGCACTGACATGCATACCAGCGCCAGGCGCATCGCCAAAATACTAAACTACCAGGACAGGGAGAGAATCCTAGAATATTTTCGCAAGGGGGGCACGATAATAAGAGCAACTGCAACAATAACAGCATATCCGGATTACACGCTTCAGGTACAAAGACGCCGACTAAACTTTGGAACAGTAAAGAGGAGACTACGAGAGGCAAACTACAAAAACATGCTTATGTACCCAGCGAAGCTGAAAGTCTTTCACAAAAATAAGGCACTGTTCTTCGAAACCCCAGAAGAAGCAATGGACTTGTTGGACACACAGAATGTCCCACAAGAAACAGAAGGCAGTGGAGGGGGCAGAGACGAAAGATGAAGCAGCGGTCCCCGACTCCAAGGTGCTGTATACACAATGACATTGGGACTTGAATATAGTGTTGAAATGGAGGGCTAACAGTAAGATAAACAAGAAGCGGGCAAATAACATCATAAACTTGATGTGGGGGACACAGAGACCCCAACTCGTACCCTATTAGGTAAACAACTAGGTTGCCAGTAGTGAGGCAACTACCTGCGGGGTTTTAGCACAGAGTAAATCCAGGAAAGACTAGATGCGGGAAGGCCTGAGATCCAGGGATGGAGCTGGGCTACAGTTGGGGATTGGGAGGGATGGGGAGGGGGGACCGTTGGGGAGTTTGTGGGAAGGTTGATGAGGGGATTAATGTTGGGATGGGAGGGGAAGCGGGTGGGGAGTTGGGAATTTGAGTTGGGGAACAAGCTTACTTACACGGGCAGCAGCACTCCAATCAGAGGTTGCAGAGATACAAAGGGGGAGGGGAAAGCGGCCAGAATATGGGAGACCTTAAAGTAATCTCCTGGAATGTCAGGGGGCTCAATAGCCACCTAAAAAGTAACAAGGTCATGATGTACTTAAAAAGGCAGAAAATAGATATCACCCTGATACAAGAGACTCACCTCACGAAAAGGAAATTAGAGGTGATCCAGAAAAAGTGGAAGGGGACGGTTATTGGCACAACATACTCGGCGTATGCCAGAGGGGTGATCACCTGGGTAGCGCCACATGTTCCATTTCAGTTAACACAGTCCATGGTCGAAGAAGACAGGAGGATGGTGGTAATGCAAGGGTTGGTGGAAAATAGAGAAATATGTATTGCAAACACATACACCCTGAATCATGAAACAATGGCATACTTCAAGACCCTGTTAAAAAAACTGAGCGTATATCTGGCAGGAGCGGTAATCTGGGGTGGAGACTTTAACTGTACACTGAACCCCACGATAGACAGGTCAGATGATAAATGAAATAGGCCCACCCCTGCTGCTAAGGCCCTGCAGACCTTGGTGGCAGATTTTAGGCTATTGGATACATGGAGGGAGCAACACCCACAAGAAAGACAGTATTCGTATTAGTCTGCACCACAGAACTTGTATACCAGACTAGACTATTTGTTTGCCACACAGGAGGTGATTGCAGAAATAGTACAGACAGAATATAAAGTGAGGGTCCTTTCAGATCACTCGCCTTTGGTTTAACCTGGCAATACCGCCCCCCAAGGGCTAGGATCCCAACATGGCGACTCAGAGCTGAAGCACTGAAAGACACAATGTTAAAGGAAGACCTAAGAGAAGAAATCATAAGCTACTTTGAGATCAATACTGGGAGTGTCAGGTCGGCTGGTACACTGTGGGAAGCCTTTAAAGTGGTGGTGAGAGGGACAGCTATAGCTAAATCTAAAGGGCTACCAGGTAGAATTTTAAAAGAATTGCAAGATGCAGAAACCAAGCTAGAAACAACCCTGGGTAAGGGGGGTAACACCAAAGAGGATGCCGAAGCAATAGGACAATTACAACAGGAGTGCGCAGAACACTGGGGGAGATTATGTAATCTGAACTACAAAAAATATGTGAAAAGGCAACATGCGGGTGGTGACAAGCCAGGAAGGATGCTGGCATGGTTGTATAAAAGCGATACCCCTAGACCTGTGATTAAAGCAATAAGGAGGGAGGATGGGCAAATAATAGACACCCAAGAAGGTGTGAACCGAGAGTTTCTTAAGTACTACCAAAAACTGTATGCGGATGAAGGTGGGAGCAACAGCGGGAAGTTAATGGACATACTGGAGGACATAGGCATGCCACAAATAAGTGCTGAGGAACAGGAGGACCTAGAGGCCCCAATCACGCTAGATGAACTGGAAGAGGTGGTAACACAACTATCCACGAGCAAGACCTCAGGGGTGGACGGACTCCCAAGTGAGTTTTATAAAATGTATAAAACAGAGGTACTTCCCCCGCTGCTAGAAACATTGAATGGGGCGTTTGAAACAGGGAGGCTACCAGACTCCCTAAGAGAAGCAATCATTATTCCACTCCCCAAACCCAATAAGCCAGGAAAAGAATGCGGATCGTTCAGGCCACTATTGATGCTGAACCAACATAGTAAAATACTTACGGCAGTATTAGCAAACAGAATGAAACGGGTCATTAATAAATTGATACACCGAGCTCAAACTGGATATGTCCCGCATAGGAACATATCAGACAACCTCAGAAGACTTCACCGGGTGATAGAGTACATGAAAGGAGATGCGAGCGAGATGGCAATTGTATCATTGGATGCAATAAAAAGCGTTTGATTCTGTCAAATGGCCCTGGCTGATTGCAGCCTTCACCAAATATGGAATAGGGCCGGGATATCTCAAATGGGTTAAACTATTGTACAGCACAAGGTTAGCTAGGGGGCGGTCATTTCCGAACAATGGCAATTGAGCAGGTGCACGAGACAAGGATGTCCATGGTCCCCGATGTTGTACATTCTGGCACTACAGCCCCTGGCGATATATCTTAGGCAGCAACATGAGGTAATAGGGATTAACATAAAAGTGGAGCCGCATTTGGTCTCACTTTACACAGTCGACATGCTGTTATACTTACGATATCCTGAAGAAAACCTCCATTACGTCCTGGCAGTGCTGGAGCGATTTGCGTTGCTGTCCCGCATAGCAGTGACCCCCCGAAAGTCATGCATATTCCCATTGGGGAGATACATAGGACTTCCACGGGACAACTTACCAATTTTGCAAATACCATGGTAACAAGCATCTTCAGAAACCTGGGGATAGACATTTACCATACGGTAGAGGCAGAACACCAGCATAACACAGATAAAGGAGTAAAGAACATTGAAAATAGTATGAAGTTCTGGACTAAGCTCCCCTTGGCAATGATGGGAAGAGGGGCGCTGCTGAAGATGGTAGTATTGCTGAGATCGTTACACTTTTTTGGGAATATACCATACCTGATACTGAGGAGATTCTTTAACAAACTACAAAGTAGTTGCAGGGAATTTTTATGGCCTGGGACTAGGAATAGCATTGCCCTCTGGAAGTTGCAAAACAAGTATGACAAAGGGGGAATAAAACTGCCAAACTATGGAATCTATTATTTAGCTAGCCAACTACAATAGGTGGCCAAATGGTTATCAGAGGACTGGACCTCAGAATCAAGATTGCTAAGAACGGAGTGTACTCGGTACTATCTGAAAGAAGTAATATGGCTGCCCAAGCTAGAGGTGAAAGAGCGCTCAAAGATGCTGACATTGGGATGGGAGATATGGCACAGGGCTTGCCAGGCCATGGAGAACCCAACCCCGTGTTCTCCACAAGTAACGCTGGTAGTATTGACGAGGGGAGATGGACAACTAATGAAAGTGATTAGGAGATACTGGGAACCGGTGGGAATTGTAACAATAGGAGACATATGGCAAGAAGGAGTGATTAAGGCATTCGGGGCATTGATGGTAGAGAGAGGGTTGCATGCTGGTCAATATATAGCATATAACAGATTGGAGCGGTGGATCAGAGAGACATGGTCGGAAATAACACTGGAAGAGCCACTTGACACTACCATAGAAACCATATATGATGTAACAGAAGGAGGACATGAGACATCCAGACTATATGAACTGCTGATGTCCAAGGTGGGGAAGGAAGTGGGTGGCAAAACTAAGATATGACTGGGAAGAAGAGGTGGGGGTACCCATGAGTGATAAGATGTGGGAGTGGGTTCAAGGATAGCAAAAGAAAGTATCCAGGAATGTGAGGCTATAGCAAATACAGTTATATATAACCCATAAAACATACATGACACCCCAGAGGATAGCCAAATTTAAAAACGCACCGAGACAGGAATGCCCCAAATGTTGTGAGGAAAATGCGGGGATGATGCATATGTTTTGGGCATGCCCTGAAATTGGGAAATTCTGGGAGGAAGTAGCCCAGTGGTTAAAGGAGAAGGGGATTAAGATGGATGTTGACTCGGTGTGGGCATGCTTGATAGGGGGATTCCCAAGACCACGCCAACTGAAACATGTAAGTAAATTAAAAGACTTGGCGTACATACTAGCCAAGCGTAGAATCGCCATGGGTTGGAAGGCATGCAACAGACCTAGGATAGAAGCCTGGAAGGCAGACCTATAGAAATGGATTGAAGCTGAAACACCAGTGTGGCAATAAGCGGGCAATAGAGGTGGGAAACAAGAAACAGAAACCTTGACAGCCTTGAAAAATGTAGTGCCCACATTATACGGACCCACCCAGGATTGGTCGACCGACCAAGAATCTGGCAAGGACATGGGAAATGAAACCCCTGGAGAAGAAGAGGATGGGAACTGCAAAGTGGTTGTTAAAATTAATCAAATTGGTTTAGCTAAAATCTGTTACATACTTGCAGAATGTCGACATAGTCGATATGCAAATGTTGAAAGGGTCCACTAGGTCTAGGAATAGCTCCCCTGATTGTGCGCAATGTGTGCCCAGCAATAAACTTTTGACAAATGATGCAATTGACAACAAAAAACGCAACATGCTCTTACAAATTTGGAATCAACCAGTCCTCTGCAATAGTTGCAGCGAGGTTCTCTCTAGTTGTGTTTGCAGGCTAGTGTAGCTGGTCCAACACCACCCTTAATAAGGCTACAAGCATCACTGGTTTACCAGTACTGTCAAGTCACCACATTGCTTCAGAGGGGTTTAAAGAACACCCTCTCCACATCCATAAGTTCTTTTTATCTTAGGGTGCTTCCCCCTGGATCTCTATCAATTGAGTTCTAGACAGGTTATTATAATATTCAGACACACTCATCATCACACCATGCGTTCATTCACATTCGGTGTATCAAATGACATAATGTCATTCGAATATGCAACTCGTTTAGCCTCCTCGTCTGCTTTTTTGATTTCCCTGTGAAATAAAATCTGCTCTTTTAGTGTGAGCTGCACATTTGACGACTGCAATGGCTACTGGGAGTTGTAGTGCTTTATTAAGCCTATTCAATATGGCAGCATGTTGCACTGGAGTGCCATCCGCTCGGAGGTAGCCCCTCCTTTTCCAGCTCGATAGCCCTACATGCACCGTCGACATAATTTAGGCGGAATCACTGTACACTGTTACTTCCTGGTCTGCATGATTGTCAAGTGCGGGAATCAGCGCCACTAGTTCTGCAGCCTGTGCTGAAAAGTGAGATGGCAGCCATGCGCTTACAATACTTCAAACTCCCCATTGTCCCTGTGCTTTACCACAACGGCACCTGTATATCTGTGTCCATCATTTTGACTGATTTTTTACGAACCGTCAATAAAAAGAATCTCCCCAGCTGCCAATCCATTCTCTTTTATGCTCAGAATCTCATCATAGAACTCCTCATAGTTTGATTTGATTTGATAGGTTACTTATAATGCACTTAATACCCATAGGTTTCTAAGCACGGACCCGGGGATCGAACATGTATTGCTCTGTGTCGTCTTGCTTCCAAGGTGAGCATGGTGCCCCTGAGCTATCCTCCCAAGACTGAGCTATCCTCCCAAGAGAAAGCTATCCTCCCAAGACAAAGTTCAAACAATAATGTGCATGCTCATCTTCTGCCAGTGGTTCAGCTACAAACATGGCAGGATTCACTATTCTGCATCAAACTATTTTAATAGCTGGATTCGATATGACCACTTCATAAGCAGACGCTCTTTGAGAAGTCAACATACCCTTAGGTTTCTCCAAAATGGTAAATAATGCATGTTCAACAAATAATGTAATAGAACACCCCATTACTATGCTGACAGCCTTTTCAGTGGTGAATGCGGCAGCAGCCAAAGATTGTTCACAAAGAAAATGACCCTTCATTACTGGGACCAGAAACCCACTGTAATATGCAAGGGGCTTGTACCCCAAGATGGTTCTCTGCGTAAGAACTGCTGTCATAACAGTACCATCCGTGTGCAAAAACAAAAAGTATTCCTCAGCATAATTAAGAATACCTAGAACTGGAGCAGTACAAACTGCTTTTTTCCGCTCATCAAATCTATCTTCCATCTCCTCAGTCCAAACAATTTGTTCCTGAGTTGCCTGTGCTTTCTTCAGATATTGCAATAAGGGCCTTATGTATGTGCTGTAATCAAAGACCCATGCTCTCACATAATTACATAGTCCCGAAAATCTCTGCATGTACTTTATCGTCTGTGGCATTACTGTTTTTAAAATAGCCTCAGCATTTTCAAGAGTAACCTTCTTTCCTTCATGTGAAATTAACTGGCCAATGTACAACACTTCTTGTTGACAGTACTTTAACTTCTCTCTGTCAACCTTATAGCCTTTGTCAGCAAGAATAATCATTAGCTGAACAGAATCGCATCTGCACTTTTTCTCTGTGGTGCTACAGACCAATATGTCATCTACATACTGTAACACAACGCTTTCTAAATAAATATTGCTTAAGTCCATCTGCAGGACCCTGTTGAAAATCGATGGAGACTCACAGTACCCTTCAGGTAAACAAGTGTTTTTCAGGCAAGTCTGTCTGAACGTGAATGACGTCAGATCTTGCGAGTCTTTATGCAATGGGATTGAGAAAAAACACATTTTTCAAGTCAATATTGTGCCTCAACAGGTATATTACATAAAATGGTTGCAGTATTAGGAACTAGAGGGAACTGAGCCTCTGCAATTTGGTTAATTAGCTTCATATCTTGAATTAGCCTCGACAACCGCCCTTTCACCTTTTTGACAGGATAATTCACAGTATTTCAGGGTGACTCTGACATCACTAAGATGCCTTATTCCATCATAGTTGATATCATCTTAAAAATTCCTCCATCTGCCTCTCGAGACATGGGATACTGCCTTGCTCCTGGTTTCAATTTAATCTTCACTTCTCCACTTCTCCAACCCCCTTTAATAATCCTATGTCATAGGGGCCTGTTTTTCATAAAGAAGCTGGCACTTTTGCCATGTCTTCTTCAAAATACTCAGGATGTTTTTGTGCTAACATAATTTTCTGGGAAAATTCACGTTTAATTGCTCTCACCCAATAAGTAACACTCATCTCAAATATCACTTTGTCATCTGATGGATGATCTCCAAACATATCCTCATTAATGGCGTCAGTCAATCTATAACCCTCCCCAATGGCAATCACTGTGCACCATTGTCTGCCATCATAATCGTTCCCATCAAGCAAGGCCAATTCTCCTCGCACTATGTCTAATTGTAATTCCAGAGGAAAGATTTGGCCTTCCTCTTCATCCATAGGTATCCTTGGCCTGAATACAAACTCATCAAGTATTCTCATAGTCCTGCCCACTAAACCTGGCAACCATGTTAGCAAAATGCGTACACCATAATGAAACACTTCTGGTTCTAATGGCACTCCTCGTAGTGCCAGTTGTCCTGCAAATGCCATAATAAATTCACCCACATTTAAATAATACATTCCTGGCGTTGAGCACACTATCCCTTCATCAGTAAAGTTAATTTTCATATTTAACTTGCTCATCAAATCTAGACCCAATATATTAACAGGTGTCTGCCTTGAATATAGCAATGGCACTGAAATATCTCATTCTCCTATAGAGACTGATACATCTTTAATAAAAGGAACTTTGATTGTAGCTCCTGTGAAACCTTGAGTATTCATGGCATTTCCAGACAATAAGACAAAAATTACAATTGAATAGGTACAAAGAAGAGTGCTCTAATGAAAACACACTGTTTCACCCCTTATTGCCCTCTGCATTAAAGGAGAAAAAGAAAGAAACTCACTTTCTTTGTTGTTTGGAGAAAATAATAGTTTGTTTATCTATGCAGTTGAAAAAATCAACATAGAGTGAACAGTTCTCCAAACAGCATAACATCACACGGTTTAATGAAACCAACCGTACAGGCTTATAGGATATATTTACAAACACATGGGGTCACATAGTTTGACACAACAGTCGTGTAGGTAACACAAACTCAATCAAAATACATAGTTTGTTATGGTGATTCATATACTTCAGTATAAAACAACACAATTAGACAAAGTAAGCAACAACAGAAAAAAAAGGGGTTCGTGAATTGACAATTGGCACCCCGAACAACAGTGCATTGTCACTGTCCACTACCAATTGTCTTTTTTTGTCATTATAGCTGCCATATCTGACATGTCCGTATACAGCACCTTAAGCGCTTTCCAAACTGCTGCTCTGCAATTATTGAACAGTGCTCCATCATGAGCAGTGTTTACTGTAATAACATCAGAATAATCCACTGGTACCCAAACGTCATCATCCCTTTCTCCAAGGATTGCAATCAGGAGACCCTTAATGTCCCCTATAGCCAACGTATTCCCTCCTGTCATATTTCTAGCTCCTGTATCCATTTCCCAGTGCCAGAAGTTAAACTTGGGAGTTTACACCTTAAATTATCTTTGTCAATTTGCAGCCAACGTATATACTTTAGTCTGGCTCCTCCCTTTTCTAGCAAAGGAAACTGTGAGACCCCAAATCCGTCTTCATCTCTCATTGTTTGCCTATCCATAGTAGGAACAATGGTTCCACACCGCCTTCTTCCTGGCAGTGACCTTAACTTGCTCACATACAGTGGCAAGTCCCCCCTCTGACCATGGGACTGCCCTTTAGATGGTGGATTTGACCGCGTCAGTGACTCCGACTCCGGTGATTTAGGTAGGTTCAAATTTGACCATTGAACTTCCTTATCCATTGTAAAACATCCCTCAGAACCACATGTATTATCTCCCTCCTCCCCACAGAAGGTCTCTCTGTCTTCATCTGACATCTCCTGTGCCCTGCTCTCTTGATCTCCCTCCTCCTCATCTCTCTCCAAAGTCAGTCTATCTAAAGACAGCTCTCTGGGCTCAAAACTAAACAAGGCTCCTTCCTTGTCGTACAACTGTGTACTCTCAAGTCAGTAATTTTTTCCCTTTCCTTGCACCGCTTTCTAAGTTTCCATATCATGATAAACCTTAGTGATAGTGTCACATCTTGGGGTAATTGGCGGATTTGGGGCCGATGGAAGCGGTGTCTGCCATTGCAGGTTCCATCACGTTCTGTACGATGTAGGGTGCCGGTCTAGTCTTTCGTTGCAGCACATTCGACGCCGGATGTTTTCTTTCGGCACTTCCGGCGTTCGGACGCGTTGCAATGTCCAGTGTTAAGGTTCGACAGCTGTTGCCTGCGCTCCCCTTGCTATTCGTAGCTACTTTCATTACCTCACTTTATGCCCTTTCGGTCCGTTTCGCTGCCGCTTCCTTTCTGCCTTTCTGTGCTGCTTCCTTCCCCTTCTGTTCTCGTACCCCTCTCGTCTCTCCTCCCATTGTCCGCCTGTCTTCAGTGGTTCCCCTTTTGCTCCTACTTTTGCCTTCCTGACCTCTTTCCTTTCTGTCTCTTTCCTTCCTGTTCTGTTTACATTCTGACTTCCCGGTTGCCGACCCTGCCTGCCTTTGGATTGCCCCACTCTTGCCCTGTGTCGAGTTATTCTCATATAGGTTAACAGACCCTTGCCTGTCCCCGGACTGCCTCTTGTATTCGTCCAGAACTGCACTTACCCGCTCACTCCGAGTCTTCCTCTTCAATTTACCGTCCCGAGGAATTCTCACAAGGATTTCGTCCCTCTCTGTATCCAGTTCCGCTGCCTGACCGGATCATCTGTTCACTCCTCTCGGATCTTCCGCAAAATTACTGGATCCCATTAATTACATACTCTGTGTGGACTTCCTTGGGGTTTTTTGTGCCACTGGCTTTTTCCCCACGTTCAGGCGGTCGCGGAGGAAGGCCACATTAACCTGTAAGGTGACACTGTGGCGTCTTTCCACAGTCGCCCATAACTACAAATAAAAAGAAGACCAGACCCAAAGGAAGAAAGAAGCCTGCACTCCGGTGGAAAGACGAGGTGAGGTGGAAGGGGAGGTGGGAGAGACGGAATCTTCTGTGTATGAAGAAGATATAACTGACATTTCTGACAGTTTGCAATGCCCACAACCCATCATGGCCACTCCACAGCAAATACAAGAACTTGTGGCAGCTGATCAGAGTCTGAAATTGGAAGTCCAAAATCTTAAGAGCGCCAATACCACCCTACAACAAAGGATCATTGAAAGAGAACAGCCTACGACAGATCTGCCTCCGCTTCCCTTAGTCTCTGGGAAATTTGATGGCACACCAAAGAAAGTAAAAGAGTTCTTGCACGCCTGTAACCTGCATTTCTCTTTCCGGGCACAAGCATTTTCTTCAGATCATGCCAAAGTCGGCTTTATGATCACACACATGACCGGGAACGCCCTGGCCTGGGCTACCCCGCTGGTCAACCGGACCGATCCGGTACTCCAGGATTTTGATGCCTTTAAAACATTGATTCAACAGACATTTCTGCATACTGAAAGTACCTACGTGGCATCTGAGGATCTGCTAGACATCAAGCAGGGTAATACCGACTTGCTGTCTTATACAAACGCTCTTTAAACAAATCGCAGCAGAAGCCGGATGGCAAGAACAAGCACAGTATGCCAATTTGCGGAGAGGCCTGAGAGAGGACTTGAAAGATGAGTTGGCACGCATCGCCCGACCCCTCACTTTTGCGGATTTGATCACAGCTACACTCTGCATTGATTTCCGTCTATCTGAATGGCGAGCTGAACGTAAGAAGACCAAGGGCTATAGATCTTCCCTGTCAGACAACCTCCCTCCGTACCACCTCCTTCCACACGCTCCTTCCGAGAAGAGCCCATGCAAATTGGAACTACTGGAGCCCCTCTTACGGCGGAAGAACACAAGAGGCGAAGAGAAGGAAGTTTATGCATGTATTGTGGTTCATCCACTCATTTACTTTGGGACTGTCCGGATGTGCCTCCTAGACGTTCGGGAAACGATCGCCCTCTGTGAGTGTGGGGACTCACTACCGAGGGGTTGTCCCTAGTCCCTATGATACCCTCTCCATCACTTCTTCGGATAAGTCAGAAGATGCAAGTCTTATGGTGGTGGCAGTGTCCTTGCTTGTGGGTACAGCTACTATTCAGACACAGGCCTTACTCGGTTGCGGAGCCGCTGGGAATTTCATAGATACCCAATGGGCAGAACGGAAATGCTTAAACCGCATCACCAAGATTGAAGATCAGAAGGTGGAAGGTCTTGACGGTGAACCTTTGAGCTCCGGCCTTATCACCCATACCACTGAGGAACTTACGATGTTCATCATGCAACATGCCGAGCGTCTCACCTTTGATATAATCAGAGCGGCCCACTTCCCTCTTATCTTGGGCATTGGTTGGCTTCGGAAGCACAACCCTACCATCGACTGGTCCCTGAAGCTATTAAGCTTTCATTGCTCCTTTTGTGAAACAAACTGTCTGCCCAAACCTACCTTCGAAGCTGTTAAGACTACATGCAGTATTGATTCCAAGATGGTACATTGCCTGCCTATTAATCTTAAGGAATTCACGGAAGTGGTAACCGAGAAGGTGCCCCTAGAACAACCTCCACACAGACCGGAGGATTGCTGCATAGATCTTCAACCCGTAGCCTTGGTTCCTTTTTCCCACATGTACCCTCTATCTATACAAGAAAGGCAATACCTTCGAGATTACTTAGATAAGAATCTCGCTAACAAATTGATACGACCTTCCAAATCACCAGCATGGGCCTAGCTCTTTTTCATCCCTAAACAGGGGACTCATGAACTACGGCCATGCATGGTTTGAACAAGGTGACTATAAAGGACCGTTACCCCATGCCACTGATCGCGGAGATCATTCAGGCTGTTCAGGGAGCTACCATCTTCACAAAATTGGATTTACGCCATGCTTACCATCTACTTCGCATTCAGATCGGTGACGAATGGAAGACCCCTTTCAGGACTCCGTCCGGTCTTTATGAATACCAAGTGATGCCTTTTGGATTAGTCAATGCACCTTCCATATTTCAACGTTTCATGGACCGACTTTTTTCCGATCTACTTGGTCACACTACCATTGTATACCTCGACGATATACTGGTCTTTTCGCCCTCTCAGGAAGATCACGACTTACATGTCAAGGAGGTTTTCCAACGACTGCAAGACAATCATCTGTCCGTAAAGCTGGACAAGATCCTCTAAAAGTCAATTCCATCCTGGAATGGCCATCACCCAAGACTATAAAGGACATTGAGAGATTTCTTGGATTAGCGAACTTACAGAAAATTCATACCCAACTTTTCGCAGCAAATAGTGTCAATCACTACACTCCTAAAGGAATCTTCTATGCCATTTCATTGGTCTCCACAAGCTGAAGAGAGTTTCCGACAACTCAAAGAATTATTCTGTTCTGCTACGATTCTCCGACAACCTGATCAGTATCTTCCATTTATTGTGGAATCTGATGCGTCCGCAGTCGCCGTGGGAGCGGTATTGTTACAGAAGCACAATGAAAAAGAACACCCAGTGTCGTACTACTCTAAAACACTTGACAGCAGTCAGAGGAACTATTCCGTAATAGAATGGGAGTTGTTGGCCATGAAGTTGGCTTGCTTAGAATGGCGTCACCTTCTCCAAGGAGGAGAACACTCATTTACTATTCGCACGGATCACAAGAACCTACAGGTCCTACATCAGTTTGAATGTTACAACACTAGACAAGCAAGATGGGCTCACTTCTTCGCTCAGCTCAATTTTGACATCACCTACATTCCCAGTGAGCAAAACCTGGTTGCGATGCTCTTCCCAGACGTAGTGACTATTCCACCGAATCCGACCAGACTAAGGAGTTGATGTTCCCCAAGAACAAGAGAATCGGAATCCTGTCCACATTTCTGCAGCAAGTTAATGAAGATTCCGGGGGAATCTTCGAGGTGGAGAGACCTTCCAAGAAGACCGAATATGTGATCCAGGATGGTCTATACATGGTAAAGGATAGATTGTATCTACCTTCTCAACCGTTAAGAAATACAGCCCTATCTTGGTGTCACGATTCCAAGTTAGCTGGTCATCGGCGTATCAAAGGCCCACTTGAACTATTACAACGTCATTTCTACTGGCCGGATATGAGAGAAGAAACTAGCTTATATGTCCAATCTTGCTCAACTTGCCTCTGCAGCAAATCTTCCACGCAAAAGCCCCTTGGACTGTTGGAACCATGCGACATACCTCTTGGTCCGTGGAACATTCTATCTACAGATTACATCGTAGAATTACCCAGGTCCCAGGGATGCACCTGCATAATGGTGGTGGTGGATTCTTTCACCAAGTTGGGCCATTTCTCCTCCCTTGCCAGGAGTACCCTCAGCTTCCGAAATGGCAGAGGTCTTTCTGAGAGACATTTTCAGGTTGCATGGTCTCCCAACCAGAATTATATATGTCAGATTTCCTCGGCAAATTCTTGACCACGTAGTGTAGCCGAAGATTTCTTCCCAACAATGTCACTGACTGGCCGCCAAATATCAGACAGACTGAGACATTCTTTGAAAGATGGAAATCCACAAAGGTCCGGAAGAAACCCAGAAGACGCCCCGAGGAACAAACAGCAAGGGATGTCAGCCAACTCCAGGAACCTAAAGAAAACACCCCGATTAATTATCTGCACAATGCAAGGCAACTGTCGTAGAGTACTAAGTATTAGAACCAACCTTTATGGTAGGAAAACAGGAGCCGGTAGAAGTACAAAGAAATATATCCTCCAAAATTCTGTGACAAAGTAAGCAAAGACAAATATGATAAGAGGAGGAATTCCTAAACCTTCGAGTGAACAATGTGTATTGTGTATGATGTACCTTACCATGGACCCCAGGAAGTCCGCAAGAGAGGTTAATCAAGAGATGCCGTATCCAGGTAACAACAGCCCAACTGTGCCCGACGACACGAGGATGCCTTCGTAGAGTCACTCGTTCCAGATTGAGAACCCGACAAAACGAGGATGCACTGAAAATACACCCAAAGAAGTCTCTAGTCCAAGGTGTATGTCTGGGGGAAAACGGTAAAGGGAAGGTCAAACAGGTCCGGTACACTTGATCCGAAGGAAGCACAGAAAAACACTGCACAGTACGAGCAGCACACGAAGAAGACAAGGAAGTAGCCAGGAAATCCAGGAAAACTTTCCGAGGTCGAGGAGCCAGAGTTCCGAAATAATCCAGGCAAACAAGCAGACAAGGGCAAGGCAAGGACAAATCCAAAAAACGAAATCAAAGGTAAAGGCAGCAGAAATCCAAATGGTTTGCGAAGCAGGAAACAAGGCGCACTTCCGCGTTAATCAGAAGCGCTGAATCCAATTCAAATGGGGACTAAGTATCAGCAAGTCACATGACAGGAATCCGAACATGATGACGAAAACATCACGGGCGCCACAGTTTCCAGGCCAACTGCCAGCAACGCCCGTAACGTCCCATATGCTGAGCCTTCTGGGAAATGTAGTGTACGTTAGGACTATGTGTAAAACGGCGCAGGTTCTTATGCAGAACGAGGCGTTTGGCAATTACGTGAGACCTTGGTGCGAAGAGAGTATGTTTCCTGCTATATTGCGTGGTATCTAGTAGCTTAGCAGAGCCTCTTAAACCCTGCGTGAACGGAGCCTAGTGGTAGGTGGATTCCTAACAGTACCCTCTCCCAAAGAGCGCCTCACTCTACGGATAGACCAGAAATCAGACAGAAGAGCAGGTGCATGTATATTCCCAGCTGGTTCCCATGTGCGGTCCTCGGGCCCATAACCCTTCCAATCCACCAAATACATCCTCACACCCCTCCTGACCTTAGTGTCAAAATGCCACTAACCTCATACTCATCAGAATTCCCAACTGCCACTGTTCTAGAACGAGGAAGTATCCGAAGATTTGCATGTACAGGTTTGAGCAAGGACACATGAAACACAGGGTGAATTTTCCAGGAGCTAGGCAAAGCAAGCCGAACGACCACAGTATTGATTATGGCGGTGATTTCATAAGGACCGACGTAGTGTGGTTGCAAAGACGCACGTCCAGTTAGGCGGAGATGTTTAGCAGCCAACCAAACTTTCATCCCAATTGAATAGAGGGAGAGGCAGAACGATGAGCATCAGCATAAGACTTGTAACGAGCCTGAGCTCCCACAAGATGCTGCTTGATGAGCTCATGGGTCCTTTTTAATCCGTTGGCACAGGTAACCGTGGCAGGGTTGCAAGGTGTCATTGTCAAAGGACTTGGAAAGGCCCGAGGATGACAACCATAAGTAGCGAAGAAAGGAGAGGTACCCCTGGCCGTATGAACTGCGTTATTGTAGGCAAACTCAGCCAATGGCAGGGCCGACAACCAGGAATCTTGATGATGAATCATCAGACAAAGGAGATACTGTTCCAGAGTAGCGTTCAATCTCTCAGTTTGCCCATCAGTTTGGGGGTGAAAGGTGCTCGAGCAACGGTCTTCAATTCCAAAACAACCTGTCAGAGCTCGCCAAAATCGATAAGTGAACTGCGAACCACGATCCATCACTATGATGGACGGTAATCCAAAGGGATGAAATACGTGCTTCAGAAACAGATCCGCTAAAACAGGAGCTGTTGGAAGACCACAACATGGAACAAACAAGGCGTATTTCGTGAAATAGTCAATAACCACCCATATGGTATCATGGCCTTGTACGGAGGGCAATTCAACTATAAAATCCATAGAGATCATGGACCAAGGATGTTCAGGGATCGGTAATGGATGCAACAGACCCACTGGTTTACTGCGTAAACACTTTGCTTGAGCACAAACGGCACAAGAGAAAACATGAAGTTGAACATCTTTGAGCATCCCTGGCCACCAACACCAGCGATGGAGGAGCTTGAATGTTTTCTTTATTCCCGGGTGTGCGGCCAGCTTAGAATCGTGACACCAGGCCAGAGCCTTTTGTCTTGTAGGGGTGTCCGGGAGATAAGGTTTTCCCTGAACATAAGGAAGGGAGTGAACGACCTGAATTTCATCGCTAGTTAATAGCTGCGGATTCTTTTTAACCCAATCTTGAATGGCGACCTTCATAGAATCCTGAAATGTACAAGCACAAATGACTTGATTAGGTAGCAGAACAGATCCCGTAGGTCTACATCTGGTGAGATCACCATCCAGAAGCGACAAGGCGTCCGCCTTGGTGTGTAACGAACCAGGTCGATACGTGATAACAAAAGAAAATTGGGAAAAGAATTCATGCCAACGTGCATGTCTGGCTGTAGAGCATTTGACTGATTGAAGGGCAAGAAGATTTCTGTGATCTGTATACACAGTGACAGGTGTGCTGGTGCCTAGCAGATGATGGCCCTCATTACGACCCTGGCGGAAAGTGACTGACCGGACCGCCACAGCGTAAATAGCGTTTCCGCCATTGTACGAAGGAGCAAAGTGCGGCCCATTCCGACCCATCGGGCACGAGCACCACGGCATGGCGGAAGTGCAAAGTCCGCGATGGCGGAAATGACCCCAAAACGGCCCACACCGCCGCCGTACGGCGCCCTAGGTGCAATACCGCCACCCATCACAGCGGACACCGCAGTGTGCGCCTACCGGAAAGTACGGTGACCGGAAATATACGGAAACGGAAGTTAAAACATGGGCCCGGAACGGGAAACATCCCGCCGTACACCTATAAAACCACTAAAACCACACAACCACTAAAAACACTACCCTGAGACACACCCCAACCCGACATCCACCCTAGCGAAACCAAGAAAAATGGGAAAAGTAGCGAAGAAAGCGTGCGACCGCAAGCGGCAGGTCCACTTCTCCCGTGAGGAACTCACCGTGCTTACAGAGACCCTCCAGGAGAATGCTGCCGTCGTCTTCTGCACGCAAATGACCAGGACGGCACTTGCAAACAAGAAGGCCATATGGGCTCTGGTGGCACAGCGGGTAAGTGCGGTGGGGACCGCACCCCGCAACCCACAGCAATGCCGAAAGCGATGGGACGACCTGCGGATACGCGTCCGCAGCATACTCTCTGCCAACCGCAACATTGCCACAGCCACCGGGGGAGGTCCTGAATCACCCATCAAGTTGACCCCCTGGGAAGAAATCTGTGCCTCCACCATCGGAATGGAGAGCATAGAGGGAGTCGGAGGGATGGAGAAAGGAGTGCAGACATCCGAAGATTCAGGTAGGTGGGCCAAATAAAACAATGCCAAATCCACAAAGTCCATCCATGTGAAGTACCATGTGTCCACATAGTGCAACAGAAACACATGTCCAGGAGAACGTCCACACACATCGGCCTGATAGCGCACGTTAAAACCCACAATAAATACATAAATAATTAAAAACCCCTAAAACACGCACTACACGTGCAGCAGGCACACCCTAACTGCAGGCTGCCAAACAACTGCACCCTCACCCCACACACAAATGAAAGCACCTCCAAGGCCCCGACCCAAATCACCCTCAGGTACCACCCCAATGCATGTGATACAATGCCATTCCAATACCCACAGACCCATTAATAACCCTCGCCCTCCTTTACTCCACCACAGGGTCCGATCCAAACGACGAGCATCAGGACGCCCCTACCAGCACACCTGCAAAGAGGGCCAAGACCAACGGCCAAAGACCCTCCACCTCAGCTGCACGCATCAAGACACGGCAGCAGCACAAATCAGGTGGCAGCACAGAGGAGGGAACATCAACAGGCACCCCAGCAGCCAGCATGCCCACAACACCACCACCACAGGTCCCCCCAACCGATGCCACAGAAGGCACTGCCTCTGGTGGCAGCAGCACCATAGGTGACACCCCATTGATGGCAGCATGCTCCGACACAGAAGACGGGGATGTCGAAGTCAGATCCATCCATGACCTGTCCCAATCCCCCTGTCTGTCCCATCCCGTACAACATGAGGATACCACGCAGGGGCACCCACAAGACGACGACTGGCCATCCCCCACAAGCCCTGTGGCAAGGCAACATGAGGACAACAGCCCCTCTGTGACACCCCCGCAAATGGCCATGGCCCAGCAGAGGCAACAGTCCCTCGACCAGTTAATCGTGCAACAGCAGCAACTGGCCACGCTCCTCAAGGACCATGCCGATGAATGTGGGGGCACTAAGGCAGACATAGAAACATCAACTGAGACACTTAGGGCAGAAATGGAGAGAGGTACAGAGACACTAAGGGCACAAATGGAGAGTAGCACCGAGAGCCTGAGGGGGGAACTGCATGCGACGTCCAAGGACGTATGTGCCGAACTTGCCGCAGTGCGCCGTGTGCTCACTGAGCTCTTGCAAACCCTTAGGGACATGCATGGACGTGAGCAGGCAGAGACATCATCCGTTGCAAGTTCCGTCCAGGGCAGCCCCCAACGTAGATCTGGGAGGAACCTGCGCTCCACAGGCAGGGGTGCCCCTGATACCCGCAGAGGGGGCTTGCAATAGCGAAAGCCCACTGACAATGAGCATCTTTGGACACTGGTGTTCGGGGGGGAGGTAGGAGGGTGGAGGGGGTGTGTTGGGCTCACTTGGGTGGCGGGTCGATAGGGTGTACTACATGATATCACATATGCCATAAACAGTGCACGATCAACCAATGAGATGTGTGGACATTGATCTTTGTGTACTAGGCCATCATAGGCGTACAGTCCATATTGTGCATGTCCCAGACACACACAGTGCCACGAGTCCCATGTCCATGTATCAGCCACCAGGCGTGAGTGCTAGAAGCATACATCAATGAGATGCTGACGAATGTCACGGCCCTCCGGTGCCTCGCAGACTCCTTGAGGTGCTGCCACATCCCCACCCTCATCATGACCATCATCAGGTGCTTGCAGTTCTGCGTCAGGGGGCATGGGCACATTTCTACGTACGCACATGTTGTGGAGCATGACACATGCCATCACCATCTTTGCAACCTTCTCATGGCGGTACAGGAGTGCCCCGCCAGACCTGCTGAGGCAGCGGAAACGACCCTTCAGTAGGCCGAATGCCTGTTCAATGACTACACGGGTACGTGAGTGGGCATGGTTGTAGTCCTCCTCATGCTGGTCCCGTGGGTTCCGGACTGGTGTGAGGAGCCATCTCTTCAGTGGATATCCAGCATCACCTGTATGTGGACGATAAACGTATGATGTGGAATGCCATTGCTACGTACGCACACCCCCCCCCCTTCCTGCCAGGTCATTGCCGAATCACATACCCCACATTATCATGCATGTAATGAGACTCACCCAGTAGCCAGGTTCTGTTCCCTGCGTGTCGCTCCATGTAGCGTGGTATTGTAGAGTTCCTCAAGACCATAGAATCATGGGTTGATCCAGGGAATCGGGCACAACAATGTGTAATGATCCTGTTGGAGTCACACACCATTTGTACATTCAGAGAATGAAATTGTTTTCGGTTGCGGTACTGGGCCTCCATGGCATGTGGGACGACCAATTCCACATGGGTGCAGTCGATGGCACCAATGCAACCCGGTATGCCGCCAAGTGCATGGAATCCCACTTTTGTGTTGGTAATTTCCTGCTCCGAGCGTGGTAGGGAGATGTAGTCGTCTGCGTGCTGCAGGAGGGCATCGAGCACTTGCAGTAGTGTCCGTGAGAACAGTGGCTGAGAAATGCCATGCAACTGTCCGACTGTGTGCTGGTAGGTGCCTGTGACCAGGAAGTGTAGTACAGACACCACCTTCAGTAGGGGTGGGATGGCGGTTGGGCTATCTATCATGCTGACAAGGTCAGCCTGTGTCATGTCCACAATGGCGGCTATGGTGTCCCGGTCCAGACGGTAGAGGGTGTGGATCTGCTCATCAGTGAGGTTGAACGGATGTGCTCGGAGGCGTGGGATTGCGGGCTGCCTGCGTGGTGGTAGTGGCTGTGCTGGCAGCCCTTGCTGGCCCTGCCTTGCCCTCCTCCTCCTCCTGCGTCTCCTCCGTGCGGCCGGTTGTAGTTGGTGTTCGTCTTCTTCTTGGAGTTGGAGTACTTGCAGTGCTATCATGTCCCCCAGGGCCAACATCGCGAGTCCTGCCGGTAGCATTTCGGTGTGGTTGTGGGAGGAGACTGGCTGTGCAATTTATGTGTTATCAGGCTGTATGGCCTCCACCTGTGGTGATTCATTCCACCTGTGCAAACTGCTCTCCCCTTTGGCCGAGCACGTCCCGCGCACAACGCTGCAATTCGGGGAATGGCATCTTGCTATTGCAATCATGTATTTGTACCCGATGGCCGTGTAACATTGGTTGATATGTTCATTCTGCTGTGGTCCCATTGTTTCACATACTATCTGTGCAGTCGCGAACAGACTTGTGAAGGGTCAGTGGAACGTAGTACTCGAGTAACGGTGGGCCCTCATGCATCACTGTACCGAGTTGCAACGACGGGCGGGGCGTCCCATTTGTGGGTGAAGGCAGTTGCCATTTTCACACACAGCCGCACTCGATGGATTAATTAGTGATTTCAAACGGCCACAGATGCCTCTTCGACGTGATGTTGCAAATGAGGAATTCGAAGGGCGGCGCTTTCGGTTTTCAGCTGGCGGCGAGGAAATGCCCACAGGTCTGACTGCAAATATAACGTACTATTGTTCAATGTCCTTGGGACAGGGGCCATGGCGAGGATGCAATGATTGATATGAATAGTATGGGATGCGCAATAGCGACGTGGGCGATGAGGCCGGACGTTCCCAAATACATGTTACTTCACTACACTGGAATTACGGGCTGGGGCACTGTGGATTTTGCAGGCTGCATAACGCACAGACTCAATGGATATTTCTAATGTTATGTGAGTAAATATTCAGGCGTTTTAATCCCGGGATGAGGGAATGATGAATGGATGCATGGGCAGGTGATTTGATACAGAGTTTGCCATGTACAGGGCTTCTTGGGATCTATCCGCCTCCCCTACGCTATGTGATGCAGGGCTGCCATAGTGGGACCATCGTCTATCTGGCCTTGTTGAGCCCTCCCTGTCTCGACGCGCCCTCAGACACTTGTGTCCATGCACGTTACCAATCCCATCTGATGGATTCTGTTTTGACAGACGCATGCACAGGTACACTCGTTTGTGATGGTGTTTACACCTCGATATAGATAGTTATGAGTCGCAAGTGGTTTTTGGGTGGTGATGGACCTTTGGAGTGGGCTAGCATGCATATGGCTGTGGATTTAGTGTGATCATTGAAGTGAGTTGTTGGAATGTAGTTCTGATGGCCATTCTGTTCTTTTTCTTTTCTTTTGGTTGACAGGTATCTCCTCCCCTTTTGCCACTGCCATCTGTATGCCACTCCTGCAGATGGGTTTTACTCCTGACACCTGCTGCTTCGTGTTAATCAGTGGAACAGCATTACGATCTTATGGGACGATCGCCAATGGGCCACATGCCCTTACGCAGTACTGGTGGCTCGGAGCAACATTTCGGCCTTTCAGCTGGACTAGTGCCTCCCCATTGGGCCGGCCCTGCGGTTCTGTGCGCTTCCATGTTGCCTTTTCGTACGTGAATGTGGCTCTGTGTACCATGATGGAACAGGGCGTCACACAAGTAGTAGCTGGTCATTTCTTGCGGATGCAGCCCACAATGGTGAAATGTGTTTTGGAGTTCATGGCCTAATGGCTGTATGGGCTTGGTGATTTTGTTGTGCATTAAATTTCTATTCTGATATGGGCCGTGTAGCGTTCTTCTTTGCGAGTGATGTGGCATATTCCTATTTGGGGAGCGATGTATTGTGAGGAGATCTGCATTGGGTTCCAGCTTCGGAGTTTAGTTGCGTGGTACTGTACTGGGCGCGTTTGCCTACGAAGCCCGTGAGGTCAGGGATGGGGGCTGCCAATATGACTGTTTGAATGTTGTCATGCTCAGGGGCGGGGGATTGGGTTTTGTGTGACAGATGCCGGTCAGCCAGGTGGACTGGTGGAATGATGTGATTTTCGGAATATTGCTGGTCACAGGTGCCTGTGTTTGCGTGCGTTTCTTGGTGGGGGACTGTGGTCATGTCCATTGGGATGGCTTCTGTATTCGTGCCATCTGTGCCCTGCAGCTCCCATTGGCCCCTGTTGTGTTTTTTTGTTCGTTGGCATGCATGGGTGACTTGTACATTTCACTGGTTGCATTGTGGCTTCATTGCACCTACGGGGAGTTGTACTTTGTGGGCAGGGAGCGGTGTACAGGCACTCAGTGGGGCCGTTTACGGTTGATTCGCGATGCCGTACTTCTCACCCTGGCGGAATGGTACATTCCGCCATGCTTGATGGCGTTAGGTACATGTCCGCTAGGGTCGGAATTGGCGTACCCTTGCGCCATGGTGGTGTTTACGGTTTGGCATGGCGCGAGCGCGCGTGCTTGGTGCAGTTGGCGTTGGCGTTCACTACGGTGTCGCTAGTGGCTTCGTACTTTGCGGTGACGGGTCATAGTCGCACCGAGCGCTATTCGATGGCGGTATTGCATTTCCGCCATCGTTTTCCGAATTCCGCCAGGGTCATAATGAGGGCCGATGTCTCCAAGTCAAGAAGGCATCACGAACGGCCAGCAGCTCTTTCTCCGTGACAGTATAATTGCATTCGTATGAAGACAGTTTTCGAGAATGGTAGGCAACCGGAGGCAACAAACCTGTATCAGGACATACTTGAGACAATACTGCTCCTAAAGCAGAATCAGAAGCGTCCGCCTCCACCACAAAGGGTTTCTTGAGATCAGGGTGCTGCAAAACCGGAGCCGTGGTAAAAGCCTGTTTCAGCATTTCAAAGGCCTAATCGGCTTCGGAATTCCATTCAAATTCATTCTTACAGCTGGTAAGACGACTGAGGGGAGCTGCAATTTTGGAGAAAGACTTGATGAAACGTTGATAAAAATTTGCAAAACCAAGAAATGATTGCAAAGCTTTCAGGGTTTTCGGTACTGGCCAATCTAGAACCGCCTTGACTTTGGTCTGGCACATTTGAACGCCTTTGTCAGAGATCTCATACCCAAGGAATTCAACACTGGTAACATCAACAATATCAGAATATCATCAAGATATACAACAACAAAACGATCCACCATGTCACTGAAAATGTCATTAATGAAATGTTGAAACGTAGCAGGAGCGTTACACAACCCAAATGGCATTACACAATACTCGAACAATCCGTATTTGGTCTTAAATGCCGTTTTCCATTCATCCCCATGCCGGAATCCGAACCAAATTGTAGGCCCCTCTCAGGTCCAACTTGGTGAATATCGCTGCGGAACCTAACTGGTCCAGTAGGACAGAGCTTAGCGGAATGGGGTATTGATTTCTTATAGTAACCGAGTTTAATGCCCGGTAATCAATGCATGGGCGGACCCCCCCCTCTTTCTTTGGAACAAAGAATAATGGAGCTGATGCCGGTGAACGTGAAGGTCGTATGAAATCGACTTGAGGAATTTGTCAATATATTCCTTAAGGATTTCATCCTCCTTCTGGGTCAAGAAGTATATTCTTCCCGTAGGTATTTTGGCTCCTGGAACTAGATCGATAGGGCAGTCGTAGGCCCTGTGAGGAGGCAGTGTCTCCGCACCCTTCGTATCAAACACGTCCCTGTAAGATTCATATTCAGGGGGTAAAAAAGAAGCCAAGACTGCTCCAAAAGCATCATGTCAGATTTCCTCGGCAAATGCTTGACGACATAGTGTAGCCGAAGATATCTTCCCAACAATGTCACTGACTGGCCGCCAAATATCAGACAGACTGAGACATTCTTTGAAAGATGGAAATCCACGAAGGTCCGGAGGAAACCCAGAAGACGCCCCGAGGAACAAACAGCAAGGGATGTCAGCCAACTCCAGTAACTTAAAGAAAACACTGCGATTAATTATCTGCACAATGCAAGGCAACTGTCGTAGAGTACTAAGTATTAGAACCAACCTTTATGGTAGGAAAACAGGAGCCGGTAGAAGTACAAAGAAATCTATCCTCCAAAATTCTGTGACAAAGTAAGCAAAGACAAATATGATAAGAGGAGGAATTCCTAAATCTTCGAGTGAACAATGTGTATTGTGTATTATGTATCTTACCATGGACCCCAGGAAGTCCGCAAGAGAGGTTAATCAAGAGATGCCGTATCCAGGTAACAACAGCCCAACTGTGCCCGACAACACGAGGACGCCTTCGTAGAGTCACTTGTTCCAGATTGAGAACCCGACGAAACGAGGACGCACTGAAAATACACCCAAAGAAGTCTCTAGTCCAAGGTGTATGTCTGGGGGAAAACGGTAAAGGGCTGAAGTAACGCTGGGATACAGGCACCTTACTTGAAAGGTCGTAGTGAAGAGAAGGTCAAACAGGTCCGGTATTCTTAATCCGGAGGAAGCACAGAAAAACACTGCACAGTACGAGCAGCACACGTAGCAGACAAGGAAGTAGCCAGGCAATCCAGGAAAACTTTCCGAGGTCGAGGAGCCAGAGTTCCGAAATAATCCAGGCAAACAAGCAGACAATGGCAAGGCAAGGACAAATCCAAAAAACGAAATCCGAGGTCAAGGCAGCAGAAATCCAAATGGTTTACGAAGCAGGAAACAAGGTGCACTTCCGCGTTAATCAGAAGCGCTGAATCCAAAGCAAATGGGGACTAAGTATCAGAAAGTCACATGACAGGAATCTGAACGTGATGACGAAAACATCACGGGTGCCACAGTTTCGAGGCCAACCGCCAGGAATGTCCGTAACGTCCCATATGCTGAGCCTTCTGGGAAATGTAGTGTACGTTAGGACTATGTGTAATACGGCGCATGTTCTTATGCAGAATGAGACGTATGCCAGTTACGTGAGACCTTGGTGCGAAGAGAGTATGTTTCCTGCTATATTGCGAGGTATCTTGTAGCTTAGCAGAGCCCCTTAAACCCTGTGTGCGTGAACGGAGCCTAGTGGTAGGTGGATTCCTAACAATATCAGATCAAGGAAGCCAATATACCTCACATTTTTGGAAAGCATTCTGCAAGAAGTTGGGGATCGAAAGGGCACTTACTTCTGGTTTTCACCCGCAATCTAATGGACAAACGGAGCGCCTTAACGGCACTCTGGAACAATACCTCAGGTGCTTTGTGAATCGTCAACAAGACAATTGGGTCCAGCTTCTCCCCACTGCAGAATTCTCATACAATAACTCCTTTCATTCCACACTAGGAATGAGTCATTTCCTTTGTACTTATGGTTACCACCCCCGCTCTATCCTTCCTCTTACAGGACTAGTTTCTAACGTTCCCTCTGTCGACTCTTCCATAGCCCTCATTAGGGAAGCTCACGACAAGGCCAGGCTCTGTCTTAAAGAAGCACAAGATCGAAATAGGACTCAGGCGGATAGACACTGCAGACCTGTTCGCGCTTGGGGAGTGGGATCCAAGGTGCTACTGTCCACCAGGTTCCTGCCACGATGGGTACACCCTTCCAAATTGTCACCCAGATTCATTGGACCCTATAAGATCACTCATGTCATCAACCCTGTGGCTTTTCGTCTTCAACTCCCCAAGAGTCTACGTCGGGTCCACCGGGTGTTTCACACCTCTCAGTTGAAACCCTTTGTGGCCGACAGATGGGCCGTGGCTCTGGCAACACCCCTGTTTCCTCTGATCCCTCCAATGATGTGTACGAGGTGGCTCATTTATGTGACTCCAGGTATCGCCGGGGTCGTGTAGAGTACCTAGTACATTGGAAGGGATTCCCCAGATCAGTAAATTCATGGGAACCCAGATCCAATCTCAATGCCCCCATATTGTTGCATAAATTCCATCTTACTCACCCAGGCAAGCCGGGAGGGGTGCGTAATGGGAGGGGGCATACTGTCACATCTTAGGGTAATTGGCGAATTTGGAGCCGATGGAAGCGGCGTCTGCCATTGCAGGTTCCATCACGTTCTGTACGACGTAGGGTGCCGGTCTAGTCTTTCGTTGCAGCAGGTCCGATGCCGGTTGTTTTCTTTCGGCACTTCCGGCATTTGGACGTTTTGCAACGTCCTGTGTGCCAGTTCGTCTGCTGTTGCCTGCGCCCCCCTTGCTTTTCGTAGCTACTTTGATTGCCTCCCTTTACTCCCTTTCGGTCCGTTTCTCTGCCGCTTCCTTTCTGCCTTTCTGTGCTGCTTCCTTCCCCTTCTGTTCTCGTTCCCCTCTCGTCCCTCCTTCCGTTGTCCGCCCGTCTACAGTGGTTCCCCTTTTGCTCCTACTTTCGCCTTCCTGACTTCTTTCCTTTCTGTCTCTTTCCTTCCCGTTCTGTTTACATTCTGACTTACTGGTTGCCGACCCTGCCTGCCTTTAGATTGCCCCGCTCTTGCCCTGTGTCGAGTTATTCTCATCTAGGTTACCAGACTCTTGCCTGTCCCCGGACTGCCTCTTGTATTTGTCCAAAACTGCACTTACCCGCTCACTCCGGGTCTTCCTCTGCAACTTACCGTCCCGAGGAATTCTCACGGGGATTTCGTCCCTCTCTGTATCCTGTTCCGCTGCCTGACTGGATCATCTGTTCACTCCTCTCAGATCTTCCGCAAGATTACTGGATCCCATTCATTACATACTCTGTGTGGACTTCCTTGGGGTTTTGTGTTGGGGAGACTGATACCAGACCGGTCTGTGTGTGGAAACCAAGGGTGCAAGTGGCAACATTGTATAAAGAAGATTATTAAAACAGCAGATGAGTGAATGAACTTTGTCTTCATTATTATATTTTTAGCTTCAAAGTGTTTTCGAACATAAGAGAATTGTGAAATCGAAGTGGTCCTGCGACTTGTTAAGCCAAATCCACTGGCTTTTTCCCCACGTTCAGGTGGCCGCGGAGGAAGGCCACAGTTCACCTGTAAGGTGACACTGTGGCTTCTTTCCACGGTCGCCCATACTTACATAAAAAAAGGAGAAGACCAGACCCAAAGGAAGAAAGAAGCCTGCACTCCGGTGGAAAGACAGAGGTAAGGTGGAAAGGGAGGTGGGAGAGACGGAATCTTCTGTGGATGAAGAAGATATAACTGACCTTTCTGACAGATAGCATCTCCAATGCTTCTGGAATCAAAAATCAAACTCATCCTTTAGATTTATTCTAGATGGACCCACTATTGGCTCCTGTTCTGGGAAGAACTCTTCTAAATCTTCCCATGATACTATGGGATCAGGATTCTTTACTCTCTGCGGTCAAGATCGCTGGCCGTCTGTCTTCTCTTTCGTTCTAGCTCATCGTCAAACTCCCTTTGTTTTCTTGCTTCCTCTCGTATCCTGTTTTCCTCTTTCTTTGTCATGTCTCTGCTTTCATTTGCCCTTTGTATTTCTTCATCTCTGTGCCTTTGCATTCTTTTGTCCTTTAATTTCTTTTCCTCTTCTTCCATTCTTTTCTTTTCTAATCTTTCCAGCTCTTCGATTGCATTCTGTCTATTGTCAGATTTTCTTTGCTCATCTGCTCTTTCCTGTTTCTTCAATTGTTCATCTTGATACAATTTTTGCTGTCTTTGCCTATCCTTCATTTTTGCCCTTTCATCTTTCAATCTTTCTTCCCTCTCTTCATCTTTCTTATTCTACTTGTTTCGATCTTCCCTTTGCCGTAACTTCCTCGATGCCTTTACCATTGAGTTTGAGCAAAATCTAACCAACCATCCATTTGTTCTGTATAAGTGCTAATTCATCAGACTTATCTCTTTCTCCTTTCCATCTTTTTATTTCTCGTCCTATGTCTAAAGAAGTGCTTGATCGTTCACCTCATTCTTTATCACGTCTCTTTTTGTCCTTGGGGACCTTAGAGATTACATCTCTCTCAATATTTTTCCCTGGGCCCTTGTCACTGCTTTGCGCAGGTGACTCATATGCTGGGTTGCTATAACCTGTTGCTACCTTCAGCTCCCTCAGTGGGTACAGCCCTTCATTTTTTTTACTATCGCCGTTTATTTCAGGTGCAGTGGGTGGAGCAGAAAGCTCCTCACCGCCTCTCGGCATACATTAGTTACAATCTGCAGGAGGCGACTCTTCTCTTTCCTCCTGGTACATCTTCCAAAGATCTAAGCTCGCAAGTATTTTATTTCACTTTTTTCCCAAATATGCGGCATTCAAATATGTCGTCATATGTTGCAAAACTACCCTTGGTAGTGAAAACCCTTGTGGCCGTGGAATAAACATTTTATCTGCGGTTCCCTTAACCCATTCTGTTATATACTGCCTGAGCTTAGGTGCATGTTTCGGCAGCTGTTTACACAAGTGTATAAGTGGAGTAATATCCTCCATTTTTGAATGCGTCACTCTTTGATCGTCAATACTCACCTTTACTCTTTGCCATTTTTAACAATACTTTACAAGAAATACAAAATAA
Organism: Ambystoma mexicanum; assembly: GCF_040938575.1. NCBI lineage: Eukaryota > Metazoa > Chordata > Amphibia > Caudata > Ambystomatidae > Ambystoma > Ambystoma mexicanum. The sequence continues at coordinate 64,719,871 of NC_090928.1, forward strand.
CATGAGCATGCACCAATTGTCGCAGGCTCTAATCCCTCTATATCTCGTTTTTTTACTTTAATCACTAAAAAATATCATAAATTCAATTTCTTAAAAAAAAAGACACGCTTAATTATTTAATTCTCGCGTTTCATCTTTTTACGTTTCTCAATCTCATTTATTATGTCGTCATCATTACACAATCACATAAAACAAAACAGAGAGACAAACATACTTGGCCGGCCACATAAATCTCTCACAGTCTTCTCATTAAGACATGTCTCCCACGGAGTGTAAACTGCCTCTTTAGAACTGTCTTTAACCAGGACCGATTTTTAAGTCTTCCACTATTATGACTTTAGGTGCGGTTTCTTCTGACTGTTCTTTAAAACGCAGGTATCTAGGCATATCCTTCCTCGTGAGCTCTCCTCACGATGTCTCAATTGCTCGGTATCTCTCCTCAAGCCAATTGCTTAATACTCAACCTCCATTACTCTCCATGTTACTTTTCCCCAAACTCCCTCCGTAACTAATTTTTCTTCCTGTCACTTTTCTCATTCATTGCCCATACACAATTTTTCCAACTCGCCCAGTTCTACTCACCATTCGGATATTCGTCTTCCAACTCTCAGGATTGTCTGCCTCGTTATTGCTTCTTCAACTTTCCATTCGTTCAGCTTCTCATAAACGCAGGAGGGGATTCCATAGAAACCGGGGGACCCATCACACCTGTGCTTGCAAGCATAAAAGTTTTTTAGATAGCGTTTTTTTATCTAAAACCGCCATCTACAGGGAGGCTCACATCCTTGCAGCTGAATGGCAGAGGTTGTGCGATATTTCCGGGACCCCAAAGTTTACTTTATCTCGATGGATATATAACCATCCACTCTCTGCTACCACGTGAACTGGGTGATCTCCAGCCCTTTAAGATGAGTAGCAATACCCTTGAGATGGATGGTGATGCAGAGTTTATTCATATATCAATAATCGAAACGACTCAGGGAGTTGACAAAAAGGATAACTGTTTTCATATAAATTATCTAAAACAGGGAGTACAACGGACATCATCCGATGTCGCATAGCAATTTCTCTCAACGCATTTCAGAAAAAAGTAATCTTATATAGCATAAAATCATCATAGGTGAAATTCAACCTCCATTTTACCAACGCCATCCTACGTGGCAAACTACAAAAACCTAGTGGCAAATGTGATTGGGTCTAAGGAACTATCTAAGTGTACACTCTATACTAGTATGGGACAATGAGTAAAAGTGATAGGCTTCTTAACATCAGGTGCACCAACTAGGCCCTCCCCTCAAAAATGGCTACTATGGATGTCACTAAATACGACCTCCTATCGGCTACACAAACTATAGAACCCCTAATTACGTGGTCCCCTACAATTGGCTGGCACTTAAACCTTCATCAATTACTTTTCCACCTACGTCTAGCAGCACACAGACTGGACTTCCAGGTGCTGGTGAGCTCGTCTAAAACAGAGCTTCCCCCCAATTAGCATATCCATCTATCATCACCTCAGTGGTCTGCTGACAATTAAAACTTTGAAGCTTGTCCTTGGGAGTGTTCTTATCTCTGGAGAATTCAAGGGAGTGAACGCACGCTCTGCCCTCATGCGTAGGTATGGCCATCTCATCCATGCAATTTCATCTGTCCACATGACTGTAGACCATGATTCTAAGCTTCTTGTGTATTAAAATGCTATTCTTTAATAGATCTCTGATGTCTTCTTGTTTTTTTCCATGCCTTCTGAACAGGAGCTTCATTCTTTCACACCATTTGTATCCAATGTCTGCTCACTCCAGCCTGATAAGACTGTGACTTTTTTGGCATGGCTTCATGGCTTATCCAACCTCACCTTTCCGAGATTCACATTTAATTCATTTGTTTTCTTTACTGCGACACACTGAAAATGAGGCCTTCCCTTTTCAGTCCAATTCTGCTATAAGACGTATTGGAAACATCCATCCTTTATTCTTTGTGCATATATGTATGTGTTGGCGCATGCCGCAACTTATTCACTACTTAGCTAGCCTCATGAATACTTTGTTTGCTTGCGTTTCTCTGCATCTGTACACATGTAAAACAAATTGATATCTTCTTTGTTTCTATGGCATAAGCTTCTTCACCTTGATCCCAAAATGCCACTTATCCTTGATTCTTTCTCGATGCCTTATAGAATATCTACATTCTCTTGTCTCTGCATCTCATCGTCAGCTCGATTCTGCATGACATCACCATTTCATCTTGGCCATTCATTTGCTCTGCTTCTTATGGGATTTCATTCAAATGACCATCATATCGCCCGTATGCAGGTATGGTTTCTTCAATGGGACCCTTGCTTCCAGGATTCTCTTTGATACTGGTATTCTTACCGGTACTGCACGTGTCTCACGCTCTGGCTCCCAACATATAGGCAATATGGGTGAAGTGGTTGAGATGGGGGTACTCGGCTGCTCCTCTACAAGAGATCTTCTCAAACGTACAAAAAGCTGACACAGAATACATACTGGTGATTATCAATTAAAGAATCATGGCAGATGTGATAACAACTGTATGAAGAAATGAGAACTGATAGAAACACTTTCTATTACCTTTCCTATAAATGGAACTGACAGAAAGGTGTTAGAAACAGAAATGAAGTTGAATAAACAGCTCCTGATGAAGGGAAGTCTTTTTTCCCAAAACGCGTAGAGCAGAATACAACAGTGAATGAACACTAATTCTATATGTATCAATAACAGTTTGTTCCATATTATGCTTATTGGTGTTATTTTGAGTGCTAGATGAATTATGAAAGATGTTTGAATTTGGTATGATTACAAAAGAGTATATTGGTTTCACATGAACTACTTTGTATACACACATACATATAAAAAAAATCACTGTTGATTATACAAAAAATTGAATGCCTCTTATTTTCTGAATATATAAGACACAAACGATATTAATATTGTTTAGATCACAAAATAAATAGGTGTGCAGGGGACGGGAGTGTTCCACAAGTGTGTGGACATCTGCTGGTTTTCTACTTGATTACACAACGTAGCTGTACATGTAGACAAAGATTGGGTTGTACAGAATACACCACAGCCTACCACAGTTAAAGAGATACCATAGTTCCTATGATTGTGTAACTACTGTAGAGCTTGGAATTTTGAATATTCTATTTACACAAAACATCACCTGCACAGACTCAAAGAAGCACAGGAGAAGGACGGTTCACTGACATGGACAGGTGAAATGGTGACCTGTTTCGCAGAATTGTAAAATGCTTTAAGTAATGCTCCAGTACTAAAAACCCCTAATTACATGAAATAATGGTATTTATTCTCACATTCTAACAGAGAAGAAATGACTGCTTTGTTGGCTAAACAAACATCCCTGGGACACAAGCACTTAGCATATTACAGTGTTATTTTAGATTCAGTAATGCAGATAAAATGTCCCTGTGAACAGGCTTTGGTTGCAGCAGCCTTTGCTATTGAGAAAGCTCAACCATCACTATGGTGTGCTCAGTTACACTATATGTATTGCATGCTGTGTTTGCAATACTGGAACAATCAAAATCTTCATTAACTATACTAGGGCCTCTGCTTATGAAGTAATTTTGTCCAGCCCATCCATTATAAGATTCTGCACAGTGAACCCTGCCATGTTTATTGCTATGCTTGTTTAGGAAGGAGAGTGATTGTAACACTTATGAAGGTCCCGGAGATGTTTTGGTGCAGGCACAGGAGGATGCACTGGAGGAGGGGGAGTTCCTTTTCATTAACAGTTCATCGATGATCGATCAGTAGACTATCCAGAGACACACAGGCACAGCAGTAGTTCACCTCGTAGAAATGATTACCAACACATTATTCTGCTCAGGCAGCAGAACTTATTGCTTTAATTGAAGCATTAGAAGCATCTCAGGGATGCTTGGTGACCATTTACTCCAATTCAGCATCCCCCACCACTGTACATTCAGGTTTGTCCAGATGGAAGAGGAGGGGTTTTTGCAGATCCTTTGGCATGCCTGTACATCATGCAGTCTTATTGGAAAGATTAATGTATGCATTGTCCCAGGCCTCCTTGGTATGGTGGTTAAATGTGCCACCCACACCCAGAATCCTGACCCTATTTCAGTCGGTAATGATGCAGCAGACAAGGCCACCAAAGAAGCGGTCAATCACAGGGACCCAGATGTCACTGCATTGCCTAAGGTGGCAAATCAGTAGTTACAGTTAACTATTCAATATACTGCAGTACCAATTACACAAACAATTGAGTTGCTGGGATAGGCACACCAAGAGGAGAAATATAAGTGTGCGAAGGGGGGCTGCTTGCAGTCCCAGATGGACCAGATTTGGAAACTAAATATTACAGGTAAGGTGGTAATGCCACAGGAGATGCTAAAGGTTGCGTGTGATCAGCTACACTACCCAGCACATGCTTTGAAACCACATATTGCTGAAGATATTCTGGAGGACTGGTTCGTCCACAATTTGCAAGACTTTCTCAACACTTTTGTGGCAAAATGCACAATTTACCATCTTTACAACACTGTCCAGACACTCCGGATGTTGCGTAACACATTGTTCTGACCCATTGAACAGGAGCTTCACATTGACTACAAGGATATGTCTAATAGGTGTAGTAATCACTGCTACCTTATTGTTGTAGTATGTCCCTTCTTCTGTTGGGTTGAGGCGGGACCCTGTGCACACCCAGATGAAAAATATACAGCAACATTTCGAGTATGCTAGGTATTTCCTATTTCGCATTTCTATTAGGGATTCAGCATATGTTGTGCACCATATACCATCCTCAAACAAAAGGGATAGTAGAAAAGATGAACAGACTCTTAAAGAGGAAATTGTCTAAGTTATGTGTAATGTTAAGGAGGAATTGGGTGCTATGCCTCCCTCTGGCTTTGTTTAGTCTGAGAACACAGCCCAGCAAAACCACCACTTGACGAGATAGTGATGGACAGATGGATGCACACACTTCTTACTTGCACATGCACAGCATCTTATGCTCACTAAGCAGCAGGAGTTTTGGGGGAGGAGTTTCATGGGTAATTGTGTGAATCAACCAAATGCATTAAAGTGCTCTCTCGACAGTTTGCTCAAAGAAAAGAAGATGCAGCCCTAACATTGGCAACGATTTAACTGAACTTGCTGCTGTTACAACTATTTCCAGGAGAAAAAATATGTATTCAAAATGTTGTCCGCCGTCAGAACCAACAGAGGTTCCAGGGCCCATACACTGTGGTGTTTGCAAACCCATTTTCTGTGAAGGTGAAGGAGTTGTGGAATTGGGTTCACCTGTCCCATGTTCAGAAGGCACTCGACACCTCTACACCTTCCTATGAAACAGACCTAAGTATTGACCCAGACCAAGTAGCATATTGCATTACTTTCCTGATTGCCCTCTTAAAGTTTGAACTGATCCATTTATTGACCCACTATAAATGGCATTGTGCATTAAGTTCCCTATTGACCCATTAAAGTGTATGGTGCACCACGTTCCCTTTTTGACAGAGTTCCTCATCAATATTAAAGTGAATTAACTATCACAGTCCATTTTTTAATATTACTGCTGATTTCGGTACCTTTTTAATGATGATGGATTTGGGTTGTTTGCATTGATGTCTGTTTTTTCTCTCCCTTTGTAGCTGCAACACCACAGATGTTGTGTAATATATATGTTATGTTGTATATGTTTTTTCCTTGCAGGTTGTATATTGTTTCTATGTGATTATTTAATATGGATGGGGCAAGGAGGGGTTAGAGGGATTATGGAATGTTTTTGAGAACAAAACACACTTGGGGATAACACTGTTTGGGAGGGAGAGGTCACATGAGAGCTGCTATGTCTGCTCTCTGATACCTCATGCGAAGGGCACACCCAAGTTGTTTATATCCCAAGAATTGCTGCCTCCTATAGCCCAGTGTCGGGCACACTCAGCCCTGTGCAGAGTAAGGAGGCTTTCCAGGGGCACACTGTCCAAGCAGTAATTATGGACTGGGGTGATGAAGAATGTGCCAAGAAAGAACAGGTGCGCTGCAAAGTGTGAACATTGTTGAAGATGGAAGAAGCATTGTTTTCCAACAACAGAGGAGTGGCAGGAATAGTGAACTGTGGAGCAGGAGGCTTAAAGGGGTTTCCTCAAGACATAGTGGCATGTGTGAATCAGAACTGTGTCAAAATATGTGTTCAGCTAAACGATACACCAACCAAAGTACAAAGGACAGCAGAGTACCCTTTTTGTTTTTGAGGAAAATGGCACCCATAGGAACTAAGAGCCGGTACAATACGACCTTGTTTATCCCTGATCTAACTGAGGACACAGCAGTAGTAATGGATGTGTGCTGGTTGCGTGGACAATATGCATATTTACACTTCCAACAATCATGGAGGGGTGTATGCTCACTGACCACCCTTCAATCCACTGTTTTAGTAGTTCCTGATTCTCATCCAACAGTAATAAATGTGCCGGCCCCAGAGCAACTAAGCCCCCAACCATTAAGTGACTTTGTCACTCACTAAGTGGTTATCACCAGAAGAGATCTAATTACCTGTCCAAAGACTTCTCCAAGAAATTAAAGGTGATTCAGGACCAATACCAGTTGTTTACCAAGACAAACATTTTTGGCCTCCCTTCTGGAGCCAGGCATCCAGACGGCAGCAGAAGGTGGCCCCTCCCTTGTCTCCACGGGGGACCTTGATGATCCCCCCCCGAAAACGAGACGGCCGGTCTGGTCGAGGGTCCAAAAGGGTTGAAATCGGAGATAAGGGGTCCCATCAGCTCGCACCCTCGGACCGCAGATAGTGCGGCGAGAGTGCAGGAACACATATTGCCCTCACTTAATGCCTCGGACGGTTGGTCTGACAGAGCTTACTGAAACAGGGAACATGATGTTAGTATCAGCGGGCTCTACACGCCTAAGCCCGACTCCAAGGGGGATGTCAGCAGAAGGCCCTTGAAGTGTACTGCCATTGGTTTGTGGCAGTCGAACAGTTGGGAGTCCAAAGTTCGGACTCAGTCAAAGTTATGTTGTTTTTCGTTGGGGGAAAATTCAGTTGGAGCAGACAGATACACAGAAATCTTTATATTATGAATGGCAACCTCTGATCACGTGACTTCCCTTCTACTCACCCCCCATAAAGTCAACAGAGGAGAACTGTGAATCTCCATTCCAGAAGGTTAACTTCAACACTCTGAATGTCAAAGGCCTCAATTCACCGGTGAAACGGAAGTCCATTCTGAAACGTCTGAGAGGCCTGGAGGGAGCAGTGAGATTTCTCCAGGAGACACTATGCCCATTACCAGAACATATATTTTCCAAAGCAGTTCCTGGCCTCAGGAGGCACTAAAAAAGGGGTGACAGCAGTCCTGGTGGCCAGGGACATCCCGTTCCAGGAACTAGACACATCACAGACCCTGAAGGCCGTTTGATAGGGGTGAAGGGGATGCTCCTGGGCCAACTGCACTTGCTTGTCTCAATCGACACCCCAAATGAGGGCCAGGTTTCCTGGCAGACTTGTAGTCGGCCCTCCTCCCTTTCCTGGAAGGCCAGGTCATCATCGGGGGAGACTTTAATGGGGTGCCGATCTGGACAAGGACAAATCACACGAGCCGGCCCCCAGAGACTACAAAATTGCACTGGGAATCCTTCATTTGTTTAGATCTCTGAGTATAGTGGATGCCTGTAGGGTGTTACACCCGGAGGAAAGCAATTACACCTTCTTCTCGCATGTCCACTGCACTTCCTCGCGCATTTACTTGCTCCTAGTCTTGCCCCATCTTCTTTCATTCATGAACAAGATGGTTATCGCCCCAAAGGTTCCCACAGATCATGCCCCAGTGTCATTACAGATGAGATCCTGGAATCCGGCACCCATATCCAGACCACAGTGGTGTCTCTATGACCCAATATTGAACGCTTTGGCCCCAAGGGATAAGGTGGCAAATGCAATTAAGGACTATTTCTGAGAAAATCCTGTGGAACTAACTTCCCCAGCCACAACATGGGATACCATGAAGGCGGTTATCAGGGGGCACCTAATTGCACACGTAGCAGCATATTGCAGAAGGAAGAAACAGATGAGAGCCCACCTGGAACTGGGAGATACAGGACATCAAAGGAAAATAGAAGAAGGTGTGGCCCCCCTTAGGTCCATGCCGTCCTGCGGGTGGCACGCAATACACTGGAGACTTTGTATGCGGAGGAGACAGCACAGACCCTGCTGGCAGTGAAACAGACCTATTATGCCAAAAGCAATAAGGTCAATCACCTCCTGACGAGGAAGTTAGCGAAAACAAGATGGCAAAACTTTATCACTAGCCTCTGGAACCAAGTGGGGGTGGTCCAATATGGTGAGCAGAAGAAACTACAAATAGCACAATCCCATTTACTGGAGATCATGCCCAAAGACGGATAGACTGGTAGAGGCGCAGAGGCAATACATTATGGAGGCATCCCTCCCGCAGCTGGCGCAGGAGGATATGGAAGCTCTGGAAGCTACGGTACAGCATTAGGAAGTGGAGGCTATCATCAAATCACTGAAATCCTGGACTCCGGGCCAAGATGGTTTCTTCCCTAGATTCTATAAATTGTTTAGTTGTCAACTCCTCACCCCCAAACCCCCTGTTGAACCAATTCTGGGAGGTGGCAAGTGTGACGCCCTCGATGTATAGTTCCAACACAATTGTAGTACTGAAGCTGGGGAAGGACCCTAAGGATTGTTCCTTGTATAGGCCAATCGCACTTATGAATATGGACGCTAACATCTATTCAAAGGAGATAATGAATCGACTAGCCCTGCTTCTTCCCCGATTGATTAACACAGATCAAACAGGCTTCATTCAAGGCAAGAAAACGGGAGACAACATCAGGCAGGTGATAAATCTAATTGAATTGGCCGCTCACAACAAGGAGAAGCTGGCCCTCCTGGCATTATACAATACAAAGGCGTTTGATAGGGTGGACTGGTCTTTCCTCCACCTGACGCTGGAGGCATTCGTCTTTGGACCTCAGTTTAGAAAGGCGATAGCCGCCAACTATTTTGCACCAAATACCTTACTCCAGATCAATCAGGAACACTCGTTCCCAATCCCCCTTACTTGCAGAACGCGTCAGAGTTGCCCGTTATCGCCCCTCCTATTTGCGCTTATTATGGAGCCGTTGGCCCAACATATACAAGGAAATAATTTGATTCAGGCCTCAGTGGTGCAGGACTCCCCTCATAAGGTTGAAATGTATGCAGATGATGTGCTCTTATCTATCACCAACATCATCCCCTCCGTGCAGGCAGCCTTACGGAAGCTTCACGTGTTTATACAGGTGGCTGGTTTGATATTCATTTTGGGAAATCAGTGGCTCTGGGGTGGACTTGTCTGCACAAGATATAGGGGCTGCCTAGGCTATATGCCTGATCCGCTAGGACACGTCAGCTATAGCCAATCTGGGGGTCCATCTAACAGCCTCTCTGGGGACCTGTACGGGAGAATTTCCCTCCTTTGTTTAAGACATTGAAACAGGACCTGGAGAGATGGGCAAAACAAGAAATCTCACTGGTGGTATGGATTACCGCCGTCAAGATGAACCTCCTCCCCTGACTGGTATATTACTGCTCATCCATCCCTATAGGAATCCCCAAACCCGTACTGGAAAGGCTACAATGCAAACTATGGGGTTTCATCTGGCGAGGGAAGAAATCATGGATACCAGGGAAGGTGATGATGGGGGTTCTGGGTTGGGGGACTGAGGGTCCCTAATATACGGAGATATGCAGAATCTGCTCAACTGTCCCACCTGCCCATGTGGTCAGCAGATATGCCGGCTCTGAGGTGCATGGAGATAGAGCAAGCTCAATGCGCCCTGCCCCTTAGTTTCTTATCCTTTATTCCACATGCATTGCTTAAGCAATGGCATCGTCTATTATCATCAACAAAAGCCACTCTGAAGGAATGGAGCGAGGTGCTACGGGGGGAAAGGATTGCTAGGGGTGTAGACCCACTCATCCCAGTCTTTGGCAATCCGGCCTTCACCCCAGGTATCTCTCACAGAGCTTTTAAGTGATAGAAAGAGGAAGGCCTAATCACTTTGGGACTATACGCTGAGGGCCAACCACGCTCATTTGAAGATTGTAAAACAGAATTCAAACTTACTGAGGTGGATAGGTTCACATACGTCCAGTTCCGCCATTGGATAACTCACCCGATATAAGAGAGCAGGCCACCAGGTCCTTGAGCCCACTGGAACTTAATATTGGGGAGGCCATACCTAAGGGAGGGATTTCTAAATGTTACAGACTGCTGCGGGCGGACCTCCTATCTCTGCGCCGTCCGGATTACATGGCCTGGCAGGCAGATCTGGGCCTTCAGCTGGATGATGTGACCTCGATGGATATCTAGGCTGGAGGCCGTGCATCGTCCAAATATGTGACAAACAATGAATGTGCATTGAAATTGCTGTTCTGGTGGTATCATGTTCCGGGACAGATTCGCCCTTTCAGGCCCTGATCCCACCTACCTGCTGGCGAAAATGTGGGGCTCAGGGCTCGTACTTTCATATGTGGTGGGATTGTCCCTGAATGCGGACCATTTGGGAGAACATTATACAAGTGGTCGACGATGTGACCGGTAGTCGCCTCCCGCCATGCCCAAAGACCCTGCTGTTAGGGGCGCCATGTGAAGGGGTATATCCAAGGTTGGGAGCTTGAGCAAAATTAATAACCCATTTGTTACCGGCAGCGTGCATCACTACTGCCTGTTGCTGAAAAACGGCAGAGGGCCCAGACTTGGGATGATGGTGGATCAAAGTCTAGGATAGTTTAGTAGCCGAAAGAGTGTATGCTGCAAAAGAAAGAAAGCTCCATCAATTCCAATATATCGGTTCATCCCTGCTTGAATACGACCAAAAATTCCCAGCCCTGACTCAAACCGCAGCTGATATGGACATATCTTGGCCCTGAGGGGTAGCAAGTGGGAGGAGAAGGTAAAAGGACAAAAAACAAGAGGGTGGGATACTAATTAAAACATATTTGAAAAAAAAAGAATGGAAGGAAAGAGAGCCATCATGGAAGCTACATCTGTGCACAGAGGTACTCATACCAGTGTAACAGGTATGTCTCCTTTTTGAGGTAATGGGAGGTAGAATTATGAAACACAGGATAATGCCAAAGTGGTTTCTCCGAAATCAAAGATAGACTAAATGGTCTGCCCCATGAAATGCAATACGGAGCCGCCAAGAAGCAGTCAAAAAGAAAAGATGGATACAATGCCTGCAACGCCATGGTAGCTCCAACCATTCCTGGAGACGTAGTAAAGACCGAATTCAACATCAAAAACAAAAAAACGCGTTCTCAATACAGTAGGCAGCTGCGAGTGGAGAGAACAAGCACTGACCATATAGTCACGAAAGGTGGAAAGACATAGTGCATGGAAAGGGTAACTGAATTCAATATGAATAGAATGCTGGAATTCTGCAAATAGAGGTGTCTCTAGGGAACTCTGGGGGTATATAGCCCTGTATGTTTTGGTTGTAGCTGTGGATAGAAGCTCATGGGCTGCAACCAAAAGGCTAACTAGTCCTGAGTCCAGACCTGGCAACACCCCTGCATGCAAACGAAGACAAAGTTGGTGAAAGGATGAAAGAAGCTATGAACGACGTCAACACCTGGCAGAAAGATCGACCAATAACAATATATGAGAGTCCCAGCAACATTACAGCAGTGTGAGAGAAGAAGAAAGAAAGAGGTTCAGGTGAAAAGAAGCATGGCAATCAAGACAGAAGTGGACAAAGACTTCTGACAACTCCAAAAGAGCAAAATGACACAAACAAAGTTAAGTAACCATGAAGTTTATTAAAATTCTTTGTTGTACACAAGGAAATGTGTGGAGATCGGTCTCGCTCTCTGCTGCCTGGCATTGCATACTACACACAAAAAGCAAGCAGCGTGGGTTGTGGGTGGGGCAAAGCAAGAAGCACAAAGTGTGCCAAATGAAGAACAAGGGTGGCGGCAGAGACGAGTGGACACTGCAGAGCTCCCAGTGCAGTGTTATCTCACAGAATTAGAATATTCCAGCTGTTTCCTTCATTTATGCTAATACACCAAACCTGTTATGAATAAACAATTCACGAAAATAACTTAAGCTGAATGAAGAAGTATTATTTGAGATGGATACACACTTTGTGTTATTGGGTACCACCAGTGTTGGCCTTAGAAGCCGCAGCTCCCCGGGCAGCAAATCAAAAATGTGCCCCCCCTTCACTCACCCTGCATGCCCCTTTTCATGGGCAGGGGGTGGGGGAGCAGCACATTTTTCAATCGGCACAGCAGGAGCCCTTTTGTTATTAGATGCACTGCCCTCCCGAGAGCAGAGCGCATTTAATTTCAATAGGGTGCATGCCGTGCCTTCTCCCACCATGCCAGCTTGGGAGAGACCCTGAAAGACTCCCCTGAACTGGCATGGCAGGGGTCTAATGGCAGGGCACTCCGAGCAGCCGCCCGGTCCACCCTACCCTGAGGCCAGCTCTGGGTATCACAGCACTACACAGATGCCTCCATGCGATTCGTTACCGTAGATTATTTTGAATACCATTACCCCGAATGTGATTTCACTGAATCCAATTCACCGAAAATGGTAGGGGAAATGGTGTATGTGTAAGGCATATTAGGTGGGGTGTGGGATAAGGGTATAGGTTAGGGTGGGGAAGGGTTAGGAAGGAGTTTTGGGGGTTCTCCCCCGCATTAAAAAAACAAAAAAACAAATAAGAAGTGGTTTTTCAGGGAAACGGATTTGGTGAAATCTCCAGTAGGAGATATATATATATCGAAGAAATCACATACATCCCATGCAATTAGATCACACGTTTGTTCTTTTAAAACATCACTTGATACATTGAATCCTCGGCAGTTCTACCGGGTATCAATTAATAAGTCTTCAATGATTCATGCATTATGTGCCCTTGTCCGGCAAACAAAAAAAAACTGTGAACCTGCCCCTTTTGTCCCAGAAGGGCAAATTACAGTTTATGGCTCTCCCAAGAAAATAAAAGAGCTAGTGAAGGATGCTGGGGGGCCAAAACTAAAATGAGGCTATATAAAGGTGGTGTGGGGAATTACCCACACAAACTGTTCCTGAGCTGGCCTATCACCAGGGTTGGCCCGAAGACATTAGGCTTCAAGGTTTTTTTCTGGGTCCCAGGTGAGTGTGGGAGATCTCTAGGATTTCTAATGGGTGCGGCGAAAAAAGAATCAAGCTTAGATCCCATAACGAGATTCAATACAGTGCCTTTGCAAGATGCCCTCAGGAACATTCACCAGACTATGCTAGATATCTTAGATGCCAGGCGTGATGAGTTTGCTGTTCCATGATATGATGGTCTGCCCTTAATGAACATACAAATTCATAAATGGTAGGCTGTGTGACCACCCTGACTTCACAGCATCTGTTACTGTGATAGGTTTCCTAGTACCAAGAACCTAATTAGAGCAATTCAGAAATACATGTGAAAATAAACAATATTTCTGGATCTAACCAATGACAAGAGTTGGCGCATTTGTACGAAGGAGAGTTCAAATTGGTTATTAATTGTTGCAGAGGTTGGGGCTGGTACCTCTTTCTCTCCTACCAAATGCGACACAATTATTAGTTCATCAGTGCATATTGACTGGTCAAAAAATGTGAAGGTCGGCGTATAAATCACCCCACAATACTTATTATTTGTCCACTAAAACGCCTACACACAAGTTCTAGCAAGACCACGTACAACAAGATGGCGGAGTACGTACTCAAAAGGGATGAGGCGTCCAAGAATCTGTTCACAGCACGTGGCAGCAACGTGCATACCTTTACTAGTACAAAAACCAAACCTGAAGACCTTAGATACAAATTCATTAAACTAGAAAAAGCGTCCAAGAAGGAGATAGACAAGTACTGGGAAATCATATCACTCAAGAATTATCTTACTAATCAACAAATACCTAGGGGTCTAAGAATATTGATTTTCCCCAATTTTACTAATGACGGCGATAAGGACCTTGCTGAGCAGTGGGAAGAAAATCTAACCAGAAGTTCAAAAAATATGCTAGAGCTCCTCATCGAGCATGCAACTCGCGAACATAAAAAAGTCACAACTTTAATAGAAGAAATCAAGAAAGAAATTGTGGAAATGAAATCTTTGGAAGTTACTAGAGAAAAGAACTATCTTAAATTACATAAAAATTTAAAAGAATACCAGGACAAAATAAAACTAAGAAAATTACGAAAATTCTTTTGAGATGAGCGAGACTATCGTGAAGACCGAGTGTACACGTTCCAAGAAAAGTATAACAAATATACAAAACCCATATCTAATACTAGTACGCCAAATACCTCGTCTGGATCTTCGGATGCTGAAGACAGTTTGACAGCATCAGAGAATGTGGAAGGAATAACTCCAAATTCAGAAAAATCTGGTTTCATCAACCAAATCTGAAGATACAAGAAAGGCAACCGAGATATTCCCACCAAGCAAGTCAGTTTTCGTCTTCCTACCAACTCCCAGAGTGGTCCATCTGTATCAGGAGAAGAGGAAGGAGGGGGCAGGGGAGAAATACGAAATCCCGTCGCACAAGACGAATTCAGAAGAGTAACACGGGCAAACACAAGAGATGCAAGGAATCGAAAATAAACAATTTGGTCCTCAACCTATCTGACAGAGAACTTACCCATGAAGAAATTGCAGTACTGAATAAAGGATTATCATTCGCACCTGCATGTAGGTTCAATGCCATTGACTTACAGATTGACTTATTCAAATACATACAAAAAAATGAAACTCAAGAAATGTTTCGTCACACAGGTAAAGAGGCATGTTACAGGTCCACCACGAGTACAAGAAAGGCAACTAACTATGCAGGACATTCAAAACATACACCTCTTGAGGGCTTTTGAAGAACCAGACACATATGAAACTACGCACACATTGCAGGAATTACAAGTAGTACCAGAATCATTGACAAATGTAGAGCTCAAGACGAGATCAAAATTCATACCACAGATGGCACCTGAGAATGTTATTGATGTCTTCCACAAAGCAGTTCTTAATGATATACATCAATTATCTCTAAAAGATAAAGATAACAAGAGGATTGTTTGCAACCTCAATCAAGCCGAAAGAATTGCATTAGAAAACTTGAAGAAAGACACAAATATAGTAATAAAAGAGGTGATAAAGGGGGCAATATCACAATCATGAATAGGCAGGACTATTTAACTATGGCATAGCAACATCTATTGACCCCTGAATGCTACGAGAAACTCTTATCTTATCCACTAACAAATACTGTCCATGAACTCCAGCAAATGATTGATTCCTGGAATAAACAAGGCAACATAACAGATGAAGAGAAAAAATATCTATTTATCCAACATCCAAGAATGCCAACGATATATTTTTTGGCAAAGGTGCATAAAGCATATCATCATATAACTGAGGGAAGACCAATTGTCAGCGGTAATGGAGGAGCAACAGAAAATATAGCAGAGTACATTGGTAACCTACTGAGACCTGAGGTACCTAAATTAAAAGCGTATCTAAAGGATATCACCAATGCGATACAGATTCTCAATGATATACTATGGGAACTCGAATTCATCCTTGCATCGCTAGATGTACGCGCTTTATATACATCAATCCAACACCAACTGGCTATCCAAGCAATTGATTATGTGTACAGAGATACCAGCGCTTCACATTTCCAACAAATAGACATGCTTAAAGAAATGCTTGAAGCAACACTCCAATTGAATGTGCTCATGTTTGATGGAAACTATTACCATCAATGCCAAGGAGTAGCAATGGGCACAAAATATGCCCTGACGCTTGCCAATTTATTCATGGGGATGTGATAAGATGACACCGACAGTCAATATAGCGAGCACGTTGTAGTGTGGGCCCACTATATTGATGACATTCTTTTGATCTGGAGAGGTGAAATGGACCTATTTGAACAATTTATAGGTTGCTTGAATAACACCCAATATGGAATGAAGTTTACATCAGAAGCAAACACATCATACATAAACTTTTTTGATCTTACCATTTATGTGGAGAATAACCAATTGCACACCAAAACATTCCGAAAACCTACAGAGGTGAACTCCACACTATTTGCGACCAGCTGCCATCTGCAAAGAGTTAAGGATAACATTCCGGTCTGAGAATTCATAAGAGCAAGACGCAATTGTAAAGAACAATCCCAGTATGAAAAAGAGTGTGAATTACTTTCATCAAGATTAAAGCATAGAGGCTACAAAAACAAACATATTCAAAAATCGGCAGACAAGGCTTCATCGATGACTCAATCAGAAACTTTGGTCTCCAAACCAGCTAGAGAAGGACAATTAGAAAATGTTAGATTCATAACAACGTACTCTCATGATCACGCCAAGATCAGGCATATAGTAAACCGCAACTGGCATCTATTACAACTAGATCCACATCTGACAGCGTTCATTCAAAAGAGACCACAAATTGTGTTTACACGAGCAAAAACACTAATGAAACATTTGAGTCCTTCACTTCTTCCTATCATAAGTGACAAATACCAACAAGAAAATTGTCTCTCATCGAATATACATGGATTCAGGAAATGTGGCACCTGTTCCATGTGCCAATATGCATGTGAAAAAACAACAATATTTTGAGACAAATATGGAAACCATTTAAACATCAGACAAAACATCAATTGCAGGACTAAACATGTAGTATACGCAATAATCTGCATTTGTGAAAAAATATACATCGGAAGCACGATTCGTAAACTACTTACACGTATCCGAGAACATTCGTCAGGTATTGTCAGCAAAAATCAGACTTTGCCATTAGCCATACATTGGCAAGAGGAGCACCAAATGGAAGACAAAAAAGACGTTCGATTTATCAGTTTGAAACACGAGAGTCTTGGTAGGAGAGGCGGAAACCTAGAAATGGCACTACGACAATCAGAAGCAAGACTCATCTGTTATTTTCAAGCTCTGAAATTTGGTCTGAACACCGACAGTGAAATGTACTGCTTCTTATGAGTGTATGTTATGACATTCATTGTGCAATAACATGAAAGTACCATATACCCACAGAACTCACACCACTGAAAGTTTTTTCAGCAGTAAACCGTGCAACAGCAGTAGCTGATATAATTTGCAGCAAGCACACAAGTCGAAAAATAGAAACATAGTACAAGTGCAGCACAAAATTCAACAATTTAAATTAGACACAATAGATTGTGCTAAAGTCAAGATATATGGAAATCTTTAATCAAAACGTTTGCTGGTACCTTAGTAACACCAATCGTAACAGTAGTGGTTATATAAATCATAAGTATGGCACTAATCCATGCAGATGAATTAATTTAGTCTGGACAGAATATGGACCAAACATCCAATCGCCCAGGAAGAACAACAAAAATGCAGTATTGTTGATGATATTTTGCTCCTTAAAGCTGGTAATTAACCGTGCAATAGGGGCAGCATGATATAATAGTTTAAGTGTCTAAAATTCATTGTGGTATCTCATGTTTATGTCATGGTTATTTTATTAAAATAATACGAGTACTGGATTGTAATATTGTCCACCATTAGGTATAATGGTGGTTCTCCCAAATGATGACCAACAGGGTCATGGCAACTAAGAAAGGACTACGAATGTTGCCATGATACCCGTCGACAACATACGTCTCATAGTTACTTAATTAACAACCACAGTATGGACACATTTCGATAGAGGAAGCACAACAGACCAGCACACACGGTAAGCATTCACAGTGGGAGATTTAATTGAAGTTGCGAGCGTAACTGTCAAACCGAATATGGTCATTAATCATAATTATTCATGACAATGCAGCTGCGCTTGTAATAGTGACGAGTGCGCACGATCGGTAATGAAACTGATACGATGAGCCAGCCGATACTCTTACACAGCCGCATGCATGTTCGAATCAAAAATAGTTCCTACTATGTGCATTCGGATTGATTCAAAATGGATACTCAGAACGTCTCTAAAATTCATGTTGGTGTTCTGCGCGATCGGTTCCATGGTGACAGATAACAGTGCACATCAAAATGCTACAACATGCAGTTTCTCCAAATCGCACGGTAATCATAAGTAAAATAGGTTCAATTACTTGTGTCCAGATATATTTCAGAATGAGTGCGATGAATGCTTCTTGCTACCATGCCACACTGCTTCACATGAACAAAATATGAGTCATGAGTAATATCATGTTCTTAAAGGTTTGCACAACAACAACTAATTAGAGTTATATCTTTCATCAGGGATCTAACCCAGTTATTACGGCAAGCACAGACGGCAAAATCATATATGTATCAATTAATCAGGTGACATTACAACTAAAGACAAATACGTAAGCATCAC
Source organism: Ambystoma mexicanum (assembly GCF_040938575.1). NCBI lineage: Eukaryota > Metazoa > Chordata > Amphibia > Caudata > Ambystomatidae > Ambystoma > Ambystoma mexicanum. Next base: position 64,738,284 of record NC_090928.1, read on the forward strand.
AGCAATGAGACAATGGGCAATTGGTGTTGGTTCTAAGTTTTTGAATACATACTTTGTTATAGTTTAAATGATCATGTTATAGAACATATAAAGGGAATTAATCCAAGAATGAATTGAGACTTGTTAAGTAACACAAGCTTTAGAACGAGCATGTTTAGATTAAAATATGGAATATTTGTATGACCTAGTATAAGACATTTGAACTAATGGTTACCTTTATTGTTATTCTTATTCTCCCTCTAACTCCTAACCCGTCACCCATCCCCTCTCATCTCTCTCTCATACTCAATTCATGATGATATGTGTCAATGTTTGGATGATGAACCATATGTATTTCTCATTATGTTTTTCTTCAAATCATATGTATAATTTTTTTCTTTGTTTTACAACATGTGAATACACTTTATGTTCAAAACATTCATGTCTTAATTAGCCCTGGTTTGAGAAAGGCACTCAAGGTGTGCCGAAACACGTGTTACCATAAAAAGGGCAGCCTACCAAGAACCTAATTAGAGCAATTCAGAAATACATGGGAAAATAAACAATATTTATGGATTTAACCAATGACAAGAGTTGGCGCATGTGTACGAACGAGAGTTCAAATTGGTTATTAATAGGTTTCCTAGTACATGTAACTTTTTATTTTGGTAATTGTAGCATTCCAATCACCATGGTAGTGGCAAGATGGGCAGCGCCAGGCAAGTACTTGGGGAAAGCCCCCCCACTTTAAGGCAGCAGGAATCACTCTATTGTGATGCCCTGACCTGGCTCAAATGACAAGATGCTGTTACATTTCTATTTACTTTTAACTGCACTTTTGAACTTGAAAAGTAAGTAAACACACCGCTCTCCGAGGTGAAAGAACAGTTATTAATGTGACTGCAGATTCAACAAACATTCAGAGGACAAAATCCTGGCGAGGGGTGATATCAATAGACTGCCCTATGTGGGAGCTAAAGGCTTAGCTGCTGGACTCAACTTTTATTTGGCCAATACCTCCAATGATTAGCCTTGCTTTGTTTAACTTAATAGCCTGGGAGATGCAGAGGCTTAGACAGAGTAGGGCCTGCGCAGGTCCAAAGGGAAACCGGTAAGAAAAAAACATGTTTATGTTTGTGTGTATGCAAGGATTTTATGCATGCATGAATTTATGCGTGCATGTATGCATGTGAGGGAGTGTGTGTATGTTTGTTTGCGAGGGTGCGTCTAAGTGCATGCATATGAATAAATGCAGTGTCAATGGTGTACATGGGTGCGAGTGCGCGTGTGAATGAGAGTGCATGTGCAAATGAGAATGCAGTGTGAATGTTCTGGGTGCTTGTATGAATGATAGAAGCTGTATGGGTGTGTGTTTGTGTGCGTGTGTATATATGCTATATCTCTGTGTGCGTGTATCTGTGAGGCTGGGACTCAGGAAGGGGCATTAGAGCCTGAACATTTATTGCCAGGAGCATGGCATGTTTGACTGGCATTTTTGGGCAAAGCAAAGCCAACTTGAGTGTTATTATGTGAAAGAGAGTTTGGAGTGGGGAAGGTACGGCAATGGTGCTGCCTGGGTCCTACTCTGGCATTGCATTTTGTACTCAGATTGAGGACAAAGCCGACATGATGAGTGTTCGTACATGGGTGGGGGCATGTTGCCTTACTATTTATTTATTGTTCATTTGTTAGGCGCTTATACAGCAAGTCAATTGTGTTTCAAAGCGCCCACAGGGCAACAGGGAGGGGACATGGGATTGAAAGACAATGAAGGATGAAGACAGACCTACTAGGCCTTGTGAGAATTCAGAGAGTGCAAGTGCAGAGAGAGGATAGGGGGAGAAGGAGTGGGAAAAGTGCTAGGAGAACCGGAGTGCTTGTAAGAGAGCAGCAGATGTAAGTGCCCAATGGAGGAAGTGCTAGGGAGAGGTCAGCTGCAATATATAGGTACAGTGGCATATGGCAGTGGGTGCCAAGGAAAGTGCTGAGAGCAGGCAGGGGTTGAAGGTGATTGGGAGGGAGGCCAGGGCATATAAGGGTCCTGGTCACCAATCTCAGCAACTGTGGGATCAGTAGAGGAGGGGGGAAGGGAAGGAGGAGTTGAAAAGGAAAGTCTTGAGGAGCTTCCAGAATTTTAAGAGATTTGTCTCAAGACGAAGAGGAAGGGGGGCTGTTCCATACGAGGGCAGGGCCGTCACGAGGGGGGACCAGGAGGGGCAAACTGCCCCGGGCCTCGTGCTTGCAGGGGGCGTTGCGGCCCCCTCTCCGACATAGAAGGCAGCACAGTCCACCGTGTCCATTATTCACATCCGGGACTGTGCTGTCTCCTATCTGCCCCTGAAATGATTTTGCTGTTTTTTGCAAAGCCGTTTGGCTCCGCAACAAACAGCAACTTAATGGGAGACAGCAGGGTTCAGAAGTGAGCTGTGTTGCCTCCCGTTATTCAGCTGACAACGTGGACATGATGCCTAACAGGAGAGGACTCCTCTCCAATCAGTCAAGTGTGTTCAGGTTGCTCATTGTGAACACGCTGACTGATAGGAGAGGAGTTCTCTCCTGTCAGGCAGCATGTCTACGTGTCCGAGTGAGTGCATCTGGTCCCCCGTGGATGCTCGGGTGTTTTTCAAGGGTGCATGGAGGTAAGGTAAGTGTTTTTTATTTTGCTTTATATGTGTATATATGTGTAGTATATATTTATTTATTTTTATTTATTTACATTTTTAAAGCGCTCACACAGCCGCTATTTAAATTAAATGAGTATGTATATGTGCATGAATGTGTGCGTGTATGTTGGTGCTTATGTTGGTGTCAATGCTGTGTTTGGTTTTATGTATGCGTGCATGCAAGGAGTTGTATGACTGGTGGATGAATGCATGGGTGAAAGTGTTCTATGTGAGTGTGTGCGCCAGCCGCCACCCCTAAATTTAGCAGACCTGCGGGCCACTTAAGTAAGTGGTGGGGTCATGTTATTAGAGGTGCTCCTAGGCTACATTTTCGGGGGGCGACAGAGTTGGGAGGGACGCTAACTTCAGAGCCTGTGGGGAGGGGCAAACTTACTTGTGTGGGCACATCTAGTATCGTTCCACATTCGAATGAGACTATTCTGATGAAGCTTCAATGTTACAAGCAGCTAACGCTTGCCTTCATTTCTGAAACGTCACACTTAAGGACTGCTGTGAGAATGAGATGTCTCATGTTACCACTTCCCTTCCAATCACTCCCCTGCCATGCAAGTGCTAATCCCACATCACAATTTCAATTACCTAAAAATGTATGTTTATGAATGCAGGTGCCAACAGTGAAATGTTTTATGTTAGTAATTTAAGGGCCTTTTAACAGCAAAGCCAAGGCATTGTTTAATGTCTGTGTCTTGTTCCATCTGGCCACAGCTCTGTTGGTCAGCCCGGCAGGGGCTGGAAGACAGTTTTGAAAGCGGATAGTAAGTGGGGCCAATGTGGGGCTAATAAACCCAGCTGTCGGCCTCCCCACTGAGGGATGGTGTCTGGATTTTTCAGCTTTTGCAGTTTAAATGGGTCCCCAGGAAGCTGCCCTCATGTTCGCAGTCTTATGACACAGACATCTACTGATAATCTGCAGCTTTTAACCACCTCACTGTATTATTTTGACTTAATTATTGATTTAAGCACTCCACAGGTCCCTTGGCCTATTTTTCCAATCTGTAAGACCTGGGGTGCCACACAAACATTGCATAGAAATGGGCCCCCACCAGCCCTGACACATCTTCAACCAGCCCTGCTCCCACTTCCCTTCCAACGCCCTGAGCCCAGCAAGGAAGCTGAATAGCAATTTCACCTTCCCTTTGGCCACTAGTCGTACCTTTCACCCCAATTCAAAGGCTCTTTACTTTCATAATGCTATGCTAGTCTCTGGAGAGGTGGGCCATCTAAAAGCTGTGACCAGAAGTTAAGACTTTGATTTCATCAAAGTTAGTCTGTTGATATCGCATGGATAGGCATTTGTACTCTGCATGTTTGATGCTGCTGCCACTCCATAACAAGAGCTATGGGCTGATGACACTTTGAGAGAGGCCTTCTGCATCAAAGTGGGAGGGCTTCAGCCCTCCCTAGCCAGGGGCTGGCTCCGCCCAAGTAGCCAGGTCGAGTCAACAAAACCCAACATTTCGGGAGGGGGCTAAAGCCCGATCTGCTCAGTGGTGTTGGACCCTACGTGTCTTTCACTGAAGTCCTGATAAAAACTAACATTGGCAAAGCCAACAGTTTTTGCTTGTGCATAAGTATTAGGCATTTGCCAGGCACTGCTATTAGATGCTCAGGTACTCAAACCGGTTTGCACCTGCTACCATCAATGGGCAGTTAATACCAATACAGCAGTGCCTTTACCATGCCTAGATGAACGCCCAAACTGTTAGGATTGCCAATGCTTGCTTTGATTTACCCATGTTGCACAGAACTGTGCATCAAGGTTAAAGCAAACATACTACTTGGCTAAATTGGCCCACATTGAATTTAGGACAGTCGAGCCAGTAATAACACTTATGGTGCAAAGTCAGCCTGGACATACTTTCTGTGGCATGGCATGTTTACTGGCTGGGACGGCGTACATGGTAATAATGGCATATATTGGTGCAGCCTGCATGGAACACATGGGAACAACCAGCATAAATATATCTTTGTACTAGCATTTGTTGTGTGCAACGACGGCATGAAATGTATTGGAAAATGTTCCTGTGCACGGTTGGTGACTTGCATCTATTGGGTTTTTCCATGTGCTTCCATACAAAACAAATTGCAAACTGTATGAATTTCTACCCAATTTTACAAAGAAAGTGCTGTAAAATGCATAAGTGTAACCCGATGTTACAAACATTTTCTGGGAAGTGAGAAAGCCCCTCAAATAACCCTTGTTTGGTTTGGGCACCCTCACTGTGCTCTGCCGATCCTGCATAATTGGCACACACATTTAAGCCTCTTCAGTTCAGAAATTCACCAGCCTCCACTGTACATCATCCATCTGTCACTGCGTATGATGTGTGTTTTAATGCGCACACAGGGGCAGGGTGCTTCTTAATGGTGGCGTCAGACACCACATGCCATCATTCAATCCTGTATATGTTTATGCCTATGATACAAAGGTTAGTCTGTCATAAAACCTTTCTTCAGTAGAAAAATCTAACTTTGCTGTAGTTGATTTGCAGTTGTAGTAATAAACCATATTTGGGTTCCTCCACACACACTCAATGGGACATTTCTCGAGTCCCCAGTTTGTGAAGGTGCTGCCGCGGGCCCAGTGCTTAACATCAAAAGGGGGCCTCACCAAATGTTTTGCCTCGGGCAACACCACATCTTGCGACAGCCCTGTAAGAGGGAGCCAGCTGAGGAAAGAGATCGACCACCAGCCCTCTGTTTAGCGAAGAGCTTGACACACCAAGAGTTGGTATCAGATTAACGTTAAGATCTAGAGGGAGAGTATTTAGTAAGAGCAAGTTGTAGATGGCGTGGTCCCTGGCCCCAAACAGCCTTATGGATGATGCAGAGGCATTTGAATTTGATCCTTGCAGCAACCGAGAGCCAGTGGAGAGTTTTAAGGGCTGGAGAGATGTGGTCCCTGAGCTTGAGGCCAAGGGTAAGTCTTGCTGCCCTATTCTGGATTAGCTGGAGTAGTCGTAGAGAGGACCAGAGCTCTGGAGACATTGGGCTTCTGGGGGAATGTGAGAAAAGTGAAAATTCCTTTGAGAAGGAAGAGTTGAAAGTGGGACTTCGTTGCAAGGTCCTAAATGTGAAGGGGGGAGGAAAGAGAGGAGTCAAAGGTGACTCAGAAATTTCTGGCTTCGGATAAAGGAGGTGGGGGAGAGCCATAGAGGATGGCTAGAGTGAGGGGAAGAAAGAGGGAGCAGGAGTCCCAATAGGACGGATCTCAGTCTTGCTGGCATTGAGGCAGAGATCGTTGGAAGTGCACCAGTACTGGATGGCAGATAGGCAGTCAGGAATGATGGAAGAGGTAAGGAGAAGTTCCCAAGGCAGTGTTTTCTTGACATGACTTTTTTTACTAGCGTTAGGAGGCAAATTTAACATGATGAGTGTAGCTACATGGGGGATTTGTGTAATCATAATGATTTGTTATTTTTATATCGCTTTCGCCAAAGCACTGTACAGGGAACATACGTATATAAAATTATCTCCCAACCAAAGTTGGTACTCATGTATTGACCTCAGAAGAACAGGTTGAGTTGGCTTTGCCAGGATTTGAACCTGTGAACTGCAAATCACACTCAGATTGCATTAATATCACTCAACCCGCTGAGCTATCTACCAGTTAACCAGAAGGGACATGTTTTCTTTCTGTAGCATGGCCTTTTTTTAAAGAAGGAATTAAAGCAAAGCCAACAGGTGCATGTTCTTACATCGGGATACAGCATATATCGGCAGAGCCAGCATGAACATGTTTTGTTCTAGTATCATTACTGCCATTATGGGCAATGCAAACATGAGTATTTATTTTCTGATGTGGGAATACTGGCAAATATAGGTGCACTGGAATGGGCATGTTTGGGCACAATCAGTATGACATTTTTTTCATGCCCTACCCTATAAAAACCGATTGTAAACTGTGGATTTTTTCCAATGGTATCAAGGAAAGTATACTGTAAAATTCACCCTTTTTAACCCTTATTTGCACAGTATTCTCAGGGGAGAACCCATCGAACCCACCTTGGTTGATTTGCTCTCTCTTGCTACGCCCGGGAGCTCCTACGGATTCGGCCGGGGTACAGAACAAGTCCAGTTCCCTTAGGGAGAGCCCTACTAGATTAACTCCAAGGTCTCACTTGTTGCACAATCCTGGTTACGCCCCTGGTGAGTTGGGGTGAAAGATGAAGCTAATGGGCCAAAAGAAGGCGTAATATCTATTCAGCCTCCTGGGCTCAGGGTGGGGATCAACACTCACTACGTTCTTTCAAAACTGTTGTGGCTGCTTCCGCCTCTGAGTGGCAGAGGGTGGGACAGCTACCATTATACATTTTTCACTTGAGATTTCTACAGGGGTTTATACAGGGCTCAAGTTGAGTGTACACACGGGTGGCCGGAGTCCCCCCACTTTTTTCAGAGAGCACCTTGATATGCTAATTTCTGTGACACCACATTCAATTGGTATGATAACGAGTCCCCCACATTTATTTTCTTTGGGACTTAACCATTGTGTTTATGTATTCGTTGAGTTGGTTTATTGTGAGTTGTGTACTATTCAAGTAATCTCTTTAAAGCAGAGTATTCCCGAAATCCATACACAGAACTCATTTCTAGCAACTAGACCAAGAAAGTAGAGGTCGATTGCCAAAAAGTCAGACTGGTCTCAAATATAAATAAAGTGTGTGACCCTGAGTAAATTAGTTTATCTTTAAAACATCTGCAAAAGATGTTATACAACGACCCAGACAGACAGAGAGACAGTCGCGTACACATGGTTACCCTGAGGAGAGGTAACGGCAGAATTTTGAACACTATGGGCGGTGTTAGGTGCGCGTCATGAAAAGCACAAATCTCAGGGTTGTTGATTTTCAAATGTAGGCATCGCTGCATTGTTCTGTTTAACAAAAGACAGTGACATTCACCCAGGACACTTCTAGCGACTGCTTCCCGTGCGTGACACAGCAACAAAGAGCTGAAAAGAGCGGGAACCCGCTGGGATCCCGCGGTTCCAGCAGCTGCGTAGTCGGAAAAAGCGGCGAATGCCCTCGGAAAGAGCAACACTGCGCGCGTGCGTGTGGTGTGTTGGAGCTCACTTTAATTATACTAATTAAAATTACAACTTTTTTTCCATGAAAATTACCAGCAGCTGTGCGTTGCTAGCTATTGTCGGTCTACACTGAAAACCCACCAACCGCGGACCACTAGAATTACTCTTGCTCCCGACTCCCACTGGCCTTGTCACTTTGGAAAGAATGTAGGCAGCATCAGTAATAAAGTTACGCGCTCTTTCAGGGAATAATAACACGTGTGAAGAGGGGGTATATTAACCCTGTTGAAAAGTATTGCTTTGGCATAAAAGAACTGAAGCAAGGCCGTTTGGTATTATGCTTGAAGGCTTCTGCAATTATTTTCTTTATGCCCTAGGTCGAAATATCCAATAATTTCAAAATATGCAATTGGTGCCGCTAAAGGTTCAATTTTAAAGTGTTTAAGGAAAAGGATACCAATTTTGTCAAATGTGTTAGTTTTACATTTCCGAGGTGATGATATTTATATGACATTTATATATTTCTGTGAGCAAAAGGTTATTTTGCAAAAATGCGTTGTACGAGTGATAAATGCACGATAGTATTCTAATATGTGAACGTTGTAAATTATTATAAACAAAAAGTATTTCCCAAGGGACCATGGCAGCGCCTTGAGACCCGTCACAGCACGTAGTGCGCTATATGAATGCAACAGACTGATCATTACTGGCTGCAATCTGAAGTCTCATGGAGGAATTACTGAGCCTGAAATATTCATCCTAATCTTGTAACGCTGTGTGACGTTCTCCACTGTGAACTGCAACGATTCTGGAATGCTATTCCGTCTCCATTGGTATGAAAACTATTTTCGTATAGCGAGCCTTGACCCACCCCCTCCTCTCTTCACATTCTATTGGAATGCATCTAACAAACTGGCCATAACAAACCTTGAACTATGAAGAGGTCAAATATTGTTTGAGTTATTATGTTTGACAGCTATATATATATATATATATATATATATATAGTGTGTTTCCAGTTTATTAAAAAACTTGTACACACATTTAATTGCAATGCAATGAATCTTTACAACAAGAATCCTTAGTTATTTGCATATAAAGTGAATTCTATCTAAACCACACATGATCTATCCATAAAACAAGCAGAAGTTCAAACCTGGGTAGCACCAATAACATGTGTCACGTAGAAACGAATACTTTCTTCTGCAACAGGACCATGTTAAGAAGTCTAATGCCCTTCGATACAATTGTCACCAAGCAGCTGACATACCTCCTTAATAAAGTGTACAGGTGCAATAATGATATGTTGATTACTACCAGAAAACAACGAGACCCATGGCAATTCCGCACTATCGCCTTAAAAGTTACGTACACATCTCTGCAACCATCACTCTCTAGGAAGCCTGGTTCCTTGACACTCTACAATCATATGGTTCTACAACTCCTTGTTGGCCTCGCAAAGACGACAACATCTGGTTTCACGCCGGGGCCGTTGCATCCAGGGCACTCAACATGTTAAACCTGAATCTAAGGTATGTCATTCTAACCCTACGATTTGGGAATAACAGGGAGTAAAAAAACAAAACCAACCATCCACATCAACGCATGGTACACACAATAACTCGCCTCTCTCAGAAATGAGAAGAGAATAGCTGAGACGAATTGGAGAAACTCCACCATCTGAATCTTCTAACGACGCCTTCTCCACTCTCTCGAAACAGTACAAAGAAGCTATTGTACTTGCTAAAGCCTCCTCTGTCAATACTAGGATTGCCAATGCTAGCTCAGATTCGAAGGAACTGTATTCCATCCTCAAAGAACTGGAAACTCCTGGCCCTCAAGTCTCCCTTATCAACAAAGATTCCACCTGGTGCAATACCATTCAAAACGCTTCACTAACTAAAATCGACACACTAAAACTCAAAATTCAAGCTAAAAAGGGCACCATCTTGCGACATTCTAAGCCCTCACTCACACCGTCAGCTCACACACACACTCAGCCGTTCCTAAGTTCCATTTCAATTATATCTCCATACAGGAAACTACCGACATCTTTCAAAGTTGAAAACCCTCACGATGGAAAAGAGATGTCTGCCCCACTTTACTAATCAAAGACTGTGGCCATGAACTAGTCCCCTTCATCACAGCCTTCATCAATGCATCCTTCAACACATGCATAGTACCGGAGTGCCTCAAAGAAGCCTGTGTCCTCCCGCGTCTTATAAAAGCCACACTGGACCCTACCATTGCCAACAACTACCGACCAATTGCCACAGTCCCCTTCCTTCTAAAAATCTTAGACAGAGCAGCCTGCCTACAAATTCAACACCACACAAATCTAATCCTAGGCACCTGCCAATCTGGCTATAGCCTAGGCCATGGCACACAATCTTCCCTCTTAGACCTGAAAATTCAACTGGACTCTCGCAGAGACAACAGGAATCTTGCTATGCTTCTCCTCCTGGACCTATCCGCAGCTTTTTATCTAGTTGACCACGACATACTGTGCCACCACTTGATTTCTACGGCTGCCTTCCTCGAAGGGAGAGTAATGAAAGATTTTGCTGACAACTCTTGTGCCACACCATCTCCAATCTGCTGTTGGGTCCCACAAGGTTCTTGTGTCTCCCCTACGCTATACAATATTTTCACAAGGCCCCTTTTCGACCTCCTGGACTAACCTACCATAACCTACATGAATTATGCGGACAATACACAGATTCTTCTCCCACTCACAGGGTCATAACACACAGATTCATCCTCCCTGAACACCACCTATGCCACGATTCAAGCCTGGATGGCAGCCCATAGCCTATGTCTTAATGACGGGAAGACTGAGCTCCTCATTGTCCGCCCAGCGTGGCACTAAAAACACCTGACCCCTAATAATCCTCCTTCAATATTGATGGCTCTATGATACTGGTCTCCCAATCAGTAAAAACTCTAGGAGTTTACCTGGATGCCACTCTCTCCATGACTCGACAAATCAGCGCAATCTTCTCCGTAGCAGCATACTGAACTAAACTGCTCAATGCAGCCAGACCCTACCTATCAAAAGACAATTGCCTAACCATTGCACGGGCAGTGATCAGTTCCAGGCTAGATTATTGCAATGTCCTCTTCGCGGGTATATCCACCCAGAACCCAAAAGATTCCAAACTATCCAGAACAATGCCCTACGGGCTGCCCTTAACATCCCACGTGCCGACCGTATATCAGCTCCCCACACAGCTGCCCACTGGCTAGCTATTAAGGACAGAATCTTGTTTAAGACCAGCTCAATCACTCACATATGTCTCACCAACACAGCCCTTCCACCCCTAACACATAATGTCAACAAATTGAATTCTATTAGATCGATCAGAACTCAACACTCTCACAAGTTGATCCTCTATAAGTTCAAATGAGCCAAAGCGGGAGGGTCTAGTTTCCCATTTCTAGTGGCAGAATGATGGAATTCTCTCCAACCTGTCCTACGAGCAGAGGAATCTTATTGGATCTTTTGCAAGAACCTCGAAACCTGGTTATTTTCCTAACTCCACAAAGCCCGCTACCTGACTACACCTTCAACTGCCATCCACAACAGATCACCCTGTATAACCTGTGCTGTATTTGCTCCTGTACTACCTCATAGGCAACCTGATCTCAGTATTAACGCCTACTGCCATTGTATTTGCATCTGTACTGCCTATGTAACCTGCTCATCGCATGAACGCCATACGGCCGGCAATGCTGCTTAAGGCAGCCTGTCATGTGCTCACTGTAACTATGCCTTTCCCCAATCCGGGACCTTGTAACTGGAACCAGCGCCCAGATGCCCACGGGTTTGTGTGTGCTTTATAAATGTAAAAAATGTACAAATATATAAAATAAACAAGGATGAAAGTGATGTAATTTCACCTATGACATCATAAGTTGCATAAGGGACAAGGTCAAAATGTATTTATTATCGAAATGCACAGACATTAAGCTGCACTGTGTTTAGATATGAAGGAGGTTATTCACACTCAATGGACATTAGATATGAGAAAACTGATAGTTGTCACGCTCACCTTAACTCTGCAGGAACCTCTGCGGGGCGTTATCTCCATGACTTCCTATGCAAGAGCACTGAATCTCAGGAAAGACAGAGAATACTGTAGGTTAGAGTGTGAGTTTGGGGGGCTGGTAAGTACTCTCACCCTCCCAGCCCTGTGACCTCCCAGGTTAGGGTATGCAGCTCACCTTGTGTGCTAATGCAGATGGCTCTCCGTCCTGCTGTTGTAGCAGGGGCGCAATTTCTGACGGAACCAGTTACTTCACGGGTAATGGTGGTGTCTGTGGCGCGTTTCTCTGTCAGACACTCTCAGGGTTTTTATCCAGGCTGCTTTTCTTGAGCTTGCCTCACTCAAGTGGGTAGCAACGGCCCCCGTAGAGTTTTATGCACTCCAAAGGGCAATTGTCTTCATCAGTCCAAATGCTGTGGCTTTAAGGGCAGTTGTAAATAGTTTGCTGCTATAGAGTCCGATGCCCTCTAATGAGTTCAACAAGTATGCAGGTAAGCGCTGCTGCTACGAGCGTTAGACAGTTCTGCACGTTTTATTGCGCTTACACAGGCGAGGGCTCCAAACTTAACTGTGATTGTCTTTCTTTCCTCCTAAAGGTTCGCTGAGCTGCTGCGAGTCGAGTTCGGGTTCGCGTGAGGAGCAGAACAGAAGACCGTGAGCTGGGAGTGGCACGGACCCCGCAAGGAGGAGCAAGGAACCGCCAGAGACCGAAGCGCTGTCGCGAGCAAGTTCTCGAGCACTAGGATGAATGTAGGAGACGACGCAGAACGCTGACACGAATCAGGTGAGTTTTCTTCCGACACGGGAGAAGGAATGAGATGATTCTCTATGACTGGAGTTCACGAGCCGAGACCAATAAATCTCGGAGAACAGCGCTGAGCATCCAGCTCCAAATGGCAGAGAAACGCGAAGCGGGGAAGCAGGCCTGGGTGTGGCTTAAATACCCAGCCACACCCAGAGGCTAGACCGCTACTTCCGAATGTGCGCACAATGAGATTCCTCCATGTTGGGTGGTCAATTTACTGCTGGATGCAGTAGATGGCGCCTAGAGCGCCATTCTTGAGTCCAACTTAATCCCTCTCTGTGTTTCAATGATGTGGCATGACAATGTGATAATAGTTTACCAGACTGGGAAAACCCTGAGGTGTATGAGTGTGTAAACTGGGAAAACCCTGGGGTAGATGAGTGTAAGTTTGCTACTGGATTTGGGGTCATGACAGTACTCCCCCCCAAAGCCCCTCCTAAGGTGACAGCTCCGGGTCTGGGTTTGTTGGGGTATGTGTGATGGAACCTTTTCACTAGGCGAGGAGCATGGACATGTTCATAGGGTTCCCAGGATGCATCTTGTGGCCCATATCCTTTCCATTCAATCAGGTAATACAACCAAGACCTACTAATCCTGGAGTCCAGTATACTCTTAACTTCGTACTCTAGTTCTCCATCTACAATTGCCGGTGTAGGAGGTTCTTGTAACCGAGTGCCAGGTTGAACTGCCTTTAGAAGAGAAACATGGAATACTGGGTGGATACGCATTTTCCTGGGCAGGGCCTATTTTACAGCTACTAGATTGATGATTGCCTTGACAGTATATGGGCCGAGGTATTTTGGACGAAATGTTCGAGGCCCTTTAATGGGCATGTATTTTGTGGCTAACCACACAGCGTCTCCAACTTGATACTCCGGTGCGGCCTTGCGATGTTGATCCGCAAATTTCTTACACCTTTCTTTGGCTTTGGTTAAGTGCTCTGTAGCTTTCTCAAATACTTGCTTGATGGTTGAATGCAAATTCCTTACTGCTGGCATCTCGAGAGTCTCTGGTGGATTGAAGATGGAGGTTCGTGGATGTCGCCCATACAAAATATAGAATGGGCTTTGTCCAGTAGTGGAATGTTGCAAGTTGTTATAAGCGTACTCCACGATCCATAACACATCCTTCCAGGTATTCTCTTACTGATGGAGTAAGCACCGTAGATACTGCTTGAGCTTCTGATTCATCCGCTCTGTTTGGCCATCGGTTTGGGGATGATGGCTGGTGGACAGGCGAACATCCACCTATGCTAGTTTGCAACTCTTTTGCCAAAACTTGGAGATGAATTGACTGCCTCGGTCCGATACCAAAATTGATGGGAAACCATGTAACTGCACTACTTGCTCTAGAAACACCTTTGCTAAGGTAGCCGCAGTGGGTAGTCCCTTTAGAGGAATGAAGTGGGCCATTTTCGAGAAAAGGTCTACAACAACCAGTATCGTATAGTATCCATTACAAGGGGGTAAATCGGTGACAAAATCAAGGGACAATGTATTCCACGGTGTGGGTGGAATGGCTAAGGGATGTAGGAGGCTGTCAGAGTATGCGGAAGTTCCTTCCCCCTGAGACTCCTCACCTGGGTCTTCAGTGGGGTTTGATGTCCTCGGTCTCCTTCTTCTGTCCTTCGTGGGATTCTCTCCTTCGTCACTTGACTTGATAGTCCTTCTTCCCTTCTTGCGTTCGAAGAGATACCGACGGTCTCCCCCCGAGGCCACCTTGCCCGCCTATGGATCTGGCAGTCAGGTGAACCCAGGGGAGTCCGTCCCTTCAAACAGGGAAAAAGCCAGATGTGGCAGAAAAAACCCTGTGTATTGGCAGATGGTATTGGCCGATCCGATGTGAAGATTGGAGAGGCTGGTATAGTCTTGTATCAAGAACCACAGAAAAGTCAAATAAAGGACTGATCCTCCTGGATAAGGGTTCGCTCCAAGCAATGCTCTGTATGAGAATGGGGAATCGGCTGCACACTTGAAAATAAGGAACTATCCCAAACAGAAGGCAAACAGGTAAGATTGCAGGAGGCTAAATAAGTAGGGATAGCCACACAGAGAAATCTGGAGGAAACTATAAGATAAAGATAACAAGCACGAGAGAGTACCGGAGAAAGCCAGAGAAAAAGAGAGCGAGAGAGATAAAGAGAGAGAGGGAGAGAGAGAGAGAGAGAGAGAGAGAGAGAGAGAGAGAGAGAGAGAGAGCGAGAGAATGGAAAGTGGGTGAAACACGGAAAAGAATGTGACCGCTCCAAAAATACAGCGGAAGGGTATTAGAGCCCACTAGACCCCATGGTAGAATATCAAGAAACCGACACCGGAAAGCACAATCGAAAGTGTAGTTTAGTCGGGAAACAAACGGCCGCGGAGAGGCTGACCGAAGGTAAGAGAAGCCCGTAAAAGAAGCTGGACTGGAGAAAAAAGGGACCTGCACGAGAGGGGAAGACCAGGGAAGAAACAGGGCTAAGAGTAGGTAAGTTACGAGGGAAAACTCGGAAGTGGGGCACTGTAGCAAAGCGAAAGTCCAAAGACCGACGAATGCGAGTTGCAACGCGAGTTGCAGAGGGCGTGGCCTCCTAATATACCCGCCGGCCCAAAACGACTAGAGCGTCAAGCGGACCTGTAGAGAGGCTTAATACCGCCTCCATCTTGCCCAGAGTTTCCACGGCCGCGGTGTGACAGTATACCCTCTCTTCATCGACTCTCCCCCGGGTTTTCCCAGATGTAGGCGATGGAACTGTCTTAGAAGTCGTGGGGCGTGGATATGACATCTGGGCTCCCAAGATCGTTCTGCTACAGAATATCCCTTCCAATGGACCAAATATTGTACAGTTCCATGCCTGTAACGTGAATCAACCAGCCTCTCCACTTCATATTCTTCCGGTTCGGGATCTTGGAGTATAGAGGAGGAGGGTATACGACGGCCCATGGGATCTGGGTGATAGGTCTTCAGGAGGGAGGTATGAAAAACAGGGTGTATCCTCTTCAGACTGGATGGCAGTAGTAATCGAAAGGCCACCGGGTTTACTTGAGATAAGATGGGAAATGGGCCTATAAAGCGGGCTGAGAATTTACCAGGATGGACCCAACGTGGGAGATATTTGGTTGACAACCAGACCTTAGTTCCCACTTCCCATTTGGGGTTAGGAGATCTCTTCTTATCGGCATACTTCTTGTATCGAATCCTACTTGCTTCTAGTTTCTGAGCAGCCTCCTTCTGGATGGAACGAAGATCAAACAGGCGCTGATCTACCGAAGGGACTGAAGTTGGAGGAACCCCAAAGAGAGGTATATGTCTCGGATGATATCCGTAGGTGAAGTAGAAGGGACTGAAGCCAGTTGCCGAATGTTTGGTGTTGTTGTAAGTGAATTCTGCCAAAGTTAGAAAGGACTTCCACTTATCTTGTTCCTTATGACAAAAACAACGGAGATATTGTTCGAGAGTGGAATTTAGGCGTTCTGTTTGTCCGTTGCTTTGGGGATGGAAACCCGAGGATAAGGCTCTCTTTATACCCAAAGCACTACATAAAGCTGACCAGAATCGGGATGTAAATTGGGACCCTCTATCGGAAACAATGGTCCGAGGTAGACCATGCAATCTCACTATTTCTCTCAGGAATACTTCGGCTGCTTCGGGTGCAGAAGGCAGGCCAGACAAGGGAGAGAAATGAGCCATCTTGCTCAATGTATCCACTGTAACCATGATTGCTGTGGATCCCATAGAGAGAGGGAGATCCACAATGAAATCAGTGGAAATGTGTTCCCAGGGTTGTGATGGTAGAGGTTCTTGTTGGAGCAGGCCCATGGGTCGATGAGTAACGGGTTTATTAACCGCACATACCGGACAAGCCATTACATACGTTCTGACGTCCTGGTCCATAGTCGGCCACCAGAAATATCTGGAGATCAAATGTAGTGTTGCCCCATGGCCCTTATGTCCTGCCGACGGAAGGTCATGGCACCAGAACAAGGCTTGCGTCTGGAGTTTCTCAGATGGTAAATACAGTGATCCTCGATGAAAGTATAGCTTCCCTCTCCTTTCCATGAGGGGTATATGGTCTGGAGAGACTTCAGAGAGACTGGTAGAGCGCTCTACTTCTTGTATGAAGGAGTTGACCATTCCTAGGATTCTCTTACCAGAGAGTATCTCACCCAGGCCCTGATTGTCTTCGGGCTCCAGACTGCGAGACAGAGCGTTCGCTAAGGCATTCTCCTTTCCTGGAAGGTAGGTTATCTCAAAGTCGAACTGGGAAAAAAAATACGCCCATCGGGCGTGACGAGAATTGCGACATTCCATCTGTTGCAAAACCTTAAGATTCCGGTGGTCTGTGCGAACCAGAAATGGATGGGCAGCCCCCTGCAGTAAATGCCTCCATTCAATGCACGCCTGACGAATCGCCAGTAATTCCCGTTCCAATACAGAGTAGTTCCTCTCACTAGGTGTAAGAGTTCTGGAATAATATGCTACCGGATGTTCTGCTCCATCCTTGTCTGATTGTAGAAGAGCAGCTCCAATGGCACCTCCGGAAGCATCCGTCTCCACCACAAAAGGAAGAGAATGATTAGGTTGCCCTAGGATGGGAGCGGTGGTGAATGTCCTCTTAAGTAGTTGAAAGGCCTGATCTGCCCCCTTATCCCATTCGAACTTCTGACCTTTCTTATGCAAACGGGTGATTGGTAGAACAATCTCCGAGAAGCTAGGAATAAATCTTCTGTAAAAGTTAGATAGTCCCAGAAATCTCTGTATATCCTTGGGATTCCTTGGAGTGGGCCATTGAAGAACTGCCTTCACCTTCTCAGGATCCATCTGCACCCCCTCCTTAGAAAGAATAAACCCTAAATAGGATACTGAGGAGGCTAAAAAACACATTTCTCGGGCTTAACCAGTAGTTGATGTTCTCTCAACCTTTGAAGGACTTGTTTGACATGCCTTCGATGTTCAGAGAGGGAGGAAGAGAAGATCAGAATATCGTCTAAATACACCACCACTGAGGTATATAACATATCTGAGAAGATCTTGTCTACAAAACGTTGGAACACGGCAGGAGCATTCACAAGTCCAAAGGGCATTACTGTCATGTCTTCGGGTCGTACCTCCCGTCACCCAGTCACGGGACCACTCTCTCTCATTCACCTGTCTCCCGGGACTCGCGCAGGCAACCCAGTCTGGCTCGCGCGCTGGCAAAACAATCGCCATACTCCTTTCAGTCGCGCTTACGGCCGTTTCTCCCTTGGCAGTTGCCATGGAGATTAGGCAGCCGCTCGAGCGGTAACACACGCGCTCGTACCGTTGTGGCCCGGTCACGTGACTTGTCTATACGGTCATGTGCCCCGGGTTCACGGTCACGTGGCTCCATTCAATGTCACGTGACCAGGAAGTAAACAGTATTTAAGCTGTTCAGTACCTGTACTCCACGCTTCACAGCTGATTTCCTTGGAGACCCTGTCTGGCTGACTTACTCGTGTTACTTACCCGGCTTCCTTGAAACCTCGTTCTTGCTTTTGGACTTCTTGTGGATCACGTTTGGCTGCGACGACACCGGCTCCTCTGTTCATCACGGCTTCTGACCTCGGACTGAATCACGGACTCCCTCTGGATCTTGCTCTTTGTTCTTCCATTTATTCGGACGGCTCTTCCTGGCTTCAGACCCTTCTTTTGCTCAACGGACTCCTCTTGGATTTCCCAGATCGCCTCGCTGCACGGTGGGTCACGCCTCCCAAGTGGTGGTTGTCATCTGACTGATTGGGACCCTTACTCCACTACAACCCTCTCCAGGTGGAGACTGGCGAATGACATTTGATCCTATCCCTGAAGGTGGGTCCCTTGCCTGCGTGAGTCCTGGAACCATCCTCCCTTTCAGGTTCAACGTCCTTTTTCATCAAGTCCCCGGTAAGACTCTGATTGTTCTCTGTTTGAATACATGTAGTGCCCTGCCTGCTTGGATTGTAATCATTGCCTTCTTTCACAGCTGCCTTGGGGTTCCTAGTACTTCGGTTCCGGCTTCGGACCTTCTCCACCTGTGGCCTCAAGGGTTGCACAGGGAGTGATAAGTGATTCTCCCTGTGCGGCACTTGGGGACGGAGGTCTCCTATATCTTCACGACTCTCAACGCACAACAATTACCCTATACTCAAAGTGTCCCAGAGGAGTTCTAAATGCCGTTTTCCACTCATCTCCCTCCCTTATTCTCAACAAATGATAGGCTCCTCGAAGGTCTAATTTGGTAAAGATTGAGGCTCCTTCCACTGCTTCAAGTACCTCCTTTATGAGGGGCATAGGGTACCTGTCCCGGATAGTCAGGCTGTTCAACCCACGGTAGTCTATACACGGTCTCAATTCCGTGGTACCCTTCTTAGGGATGAAGAACATTGAGGCCCCTGCCGGAGAATGGGATTCTTGAATTAAACCGTTTTGAAGGTTGGCATCCAAGTACTCCTTCAAAGCTCTTCTTTCCGGAAGTGACATAAGGTACATACGACCGAAAGGAACAGATGTCTCAGGCTTTAGATCGATATTGCAGTCTTCAGCTCGATGTGGGGGTAAAGTACGGGGTAGTCTGTCTTCGAAGATTTCAGCATACTCTTGATAACATGGCGGAATCGTTTGGACCACTGCCGTGGAAGTCGAGAGTGCTACCCCCTTCCTCATGAAAGGAGGGGCTTGCGGTAGACATTCCTTCAAGCAGTACTGTGATAAAAAACAGATGGTATTAGCAGACCAATCAATCCTGGGATTATGTTTACGTAGCCAGGGTATGCCCAGGATGACTGGGAAATGAGCTGCTCTAATAACATCAAAGATGATCTGTTCTTGGTGCTGAGACAAGGACATGTTAGCCGGAACTGTCTCCTTAATAATGGGACCGGAGGAAAGGGGTGCTCTATCTACCCCTTCTACAGGCATAGGGCAGGCTTTCTGACGCAGGGGTATGCCTTGTTCTTGAGCCCACTGGATATCAATGAAGTTTCCAGCCGCACCACAATCCAGCATTGCTAAGACTTCTACAGATGGAGAGGATTCAAATGTAAGGCGCACAGTAAACACCATAAGGCTATGAGTATCAGCAGAAGGATCCTGGTGGGTGGAATTGCAGGGATTCGTCGATTCTGCCCGGTTCCTTTCCCTGCTCAAGACCGGGGAGGCGCGTTTCCCGAGCGTCTCGGGGGTACTTCTGGACAATTCCGAAGCAAATGTTTCGAAGATCCGCAGTACATGCAGAGACCCAGGTCTCGGCGTCTCTTGCGTTCCTCGGGGGTCAAAGGACCTCGGGTTGTCCCTATCTGCATAGGCTCTTCCGGTTGTGGTCGGTTTGAAGAACTTGCAGTGGGAATCCCTCCTGAGGGATGAAGTCTGAGCCTCCTTCTTTCTAACTTCCGTTCCTGCAGTCTGTACTCCAATTGCAGGGACAACGTAACCAACTCTTGAAAGGAAGTAGGACGCGCCATCCTGGCTAGCTCATCCTTGAGCTCATCATGTAAGCCTCGGCGAAAAAGGGTCTGCTGTGCCGAATCTGGCCATCCTGAGTCTGTGGCCAATTTGGTAAATGTAGAGTCATAAGTCTGTACATCTTGATTGCCTTGACGGAGATCTAGAAGGGCTTCATAGGAAGAATATTGGACTTCTGGTCTCTCAAATCTAGAACGCATCAATTGAGTGAACTGAGAGTAATCGGTTATGGCAGGATCTGAGTGTGCTATCAGCGGAGTTGCCCAAGCCAATGCGTTGCCAGCAAGGTTGGAAACAAGAAACCCAACCTTAGCTCTATCTAGTTCATATGCCCTTGGTCGAAACGTGAAATAAATCATACAGGCGTTCAGGAATTCCTTTAGGAGTTTCGGATTGCCATCATACTTCCCAAAAGAAAAGGTCAGGGGAGGTAGATCGCCTCGGGAATCTTCTCTGGCCGCTACTTGTTGGCGTAGGTTAATGTTCTCGGTTCGGAGATTCTGAACCTCGGCCTGAAGGCCCTGAATAGCAGTCACCATCTCCTGGTATTGTTCCAAGGAGGCCATGCCGGTTGGGTGGCGTTGCAATCTGTCAGAGTATGCGGAAGTTCCTTCCCCCTGAGACTCCTCACCTGGGTCTTCAGTGGGGTTTGATGTCCTCGGTCTCCTTCTTCTGTCCTTCGTGGGATTCTCTCCTTCGTCACTTGACTTGATAGTCCTTCTTCCCTTCTTGCGTTCAAAGAGATAGGGACGGTCTCCCCCCGAGGCCACCTTCCCCGCCTATGGATCTGGCAGTCAGGTGAACCCAGGGGAGTCCGTCCCTTCAAACAGGGAAAAAGACAGATATGGCAGAAAAAACCCTGTGTATTGGCAGATGGTATTGGCCGATCCGATGTGAAGATTGGAGAGGCTGGTATAGTCTTGTATCAAGAACCACAGAAAAGTCAAATAAAGGACTGATCCTCCTGGATAAGGTTTCGCTCCAAGCAATGCTCTGTATGAGAATGGGGAATCGGCTGCACACTTGAAAATAAGGAACTATCCCAAACAGAAGGCAAACAGGTAAGATTGCAGGAGGCTAAATAAGTAGGGATAGCCACACAGAGAAATCTGGAGGAAACTATAAGATAAAGATAACAAGCACGAGAGAGTACCGGAGAAAGCCAGAGAGAAAGAGAGCGAGAGAGATAAAGAGAGAGAGAGAGTGAGAGAGAGAGAGAGAGAGAGAGAGAGAGAGAGCGAGAGAATGGAAAGTGGGTGAAACACGGAAAAGAATGTGACCGCTCCAAAAATACAGCGGAAGGGTATTAGAGCCCACTAGACCCCATGGAAGAATATCAAGAAACCGACACCGGAAAGCACAATTGAAAGTGTAGTTTAGTCGGGAAACAAACGGCCGCGGAGAGGCTGACCGAAGGTAAGAGAAGCCCGTACAAGAAGCTGGACAGGAGAAAAAAGGGACCTGCACGAGAGGGGAAGACCAGGGAAGAAACAGGGCTAAGAGTAGGTAAGTTACGAGGGAAAACTCGGAAGTGGGGCACTTCAGCAAAGCGAAAGTCCAAAGACCGACGAATGCGATTTGCAACGCGAGTCGCAGGGGGCGTGGCCTCCTAATATACCCGCCGGCCCAAAACGACTAGAGCGTCAAGCGGACCTGTAGAGAGGCTTAATAACGCCTCAATCTTGCCCAGAGTTTCCACGGCCGCGGTGTGACAGAGGCCCACTGGTTTTTGTTTCTGTCACTTGTTTTGTGCGCAAATGCCACATGAGAATACAATGCTACCTCAGATTCCAAGGAGCTGTATTCCATCCTCAAAGAACTGGAAACTCCTGGCCCTCAAGTCTCCCTGATCAACAAAGATTCCACCTGGTGCAATACCATTCAAAACGCTTCACTAACTAAAATCGACACATTAAAACTCAAAATTCAAGCTAAAAAGGGCACCATCTTGCGGCATTCTAAGCCCTCACTCACACCGTCAGATCACACACACTCAGCCGCCCCTAAATTCCATTTCAATTATATCTCCATACTGGAAACTACCGGCATCTTTCAAAGTTGAAAACCCTCACGATGCAAAAGAGATGTCTGCCCCACTTTACTAATCAAAGACTGTGGCCATGAACTAGTCCCCTTCATCACAGCCTTCATCAATGCATCCTTCAACACATGCATAGTACCGGAGTGCCTCAAAGAAGCCTGTGTCCTCCCGCGTCTTATAAAAGCCACACTGGACCCTACCATTGCCAACAACTACCGACCAATTGCCACAGTCCCCTTCCTTCTAAAAATCTTAGACAGAGCAGCCTACCTACAAATTCAACACCACCTAGAAACAAATCTAATCCTAGGCAACCACCAATCTGGCTTCCGCCTAGGCCATGGCACACAATCTTCCCTCTTAGACCTGAAAATTCAACTGGACTCTTGCAGAGACAACAGGACCCTTGCTATGCTTCTCCCACTGGACCTATCCGCAGCTTTTGATCTAGTTGACCACGACATACTGTGCCACCACTTGATTTCTTCAGCTGTCTTCCTCGAAGGGAGAGTAATGAAAGATTTTACTGACAACGCTTGTGCCACACCATCTCCAATCTGCTGTTGGGTCCCACAAGGCTCTTGTGTCTCCCTTACGCTATACAACATTTTCACAAGGCCCCTTTTCGACCTCTTGGACTAACCTACCATAAACTACATGAATTATGCGGACAATACACAGATTCTTCTCCCACTCACAGGGTCATAACACACAGATTCATCCTCCCTGAACACCACCTATGCCACGATTCAAGCCTGGATGGCAACCCATAGCCTATGTCTTAATGACGGGAAGACTGAGCTCCTCATTGTCCGCCCAGCGTGGCACTAAAAACACCTGACCCCTAATAATCCTCCTTCAATATTGATGGCTCTATGATACTGGTCTCCCAATCAGTAAAAACTCTAGGAGTTTACCTGGATGCCACTCTCTCCATGACTCGACAAATCAGCGCAATCTCCTCTGTAGCAGCATACTGAACTAAACTGCTCAATGCAGCCAGACCCTACCTATCAAAAGACAATTGCCTAACCATTGCACGGGCAGTGATCAGTTCCAGGCTAGATTATTGCAATGTCCTCTTCGCGGGTATATCCACCCAGAACCCAAAAGATTCCAAACTCTCCAGAACAATGTCCTACGGGCTGGCCTTAACATCCCACGTTCCGACCGTATATCAGCTGCCCACAGAGCTGCCCACTGGCTAGCTATTAAGGACAGAATCTTGTTTAAGACCCGCTCAATCACTCACATATGTCTCACCAACACAGCCCTTCCACCCCTAACACATAACGTCAACAAATTTTATTCTATTAGACCGATCAGAACTCAACACTCTCCCAAGTTGATCCTCTATAAGTTCAAATGAGCCAAAGCGGGAGGGTCTAGCTTCCCAATTCTAGTGGCAGAATGATGGAATTCTCTCCCACCTGTCCTACGAGCAGAGGAATCTTATTGGATCTTTTGCAAGAACCTCAAACGCTCTGGGTCTGGGTTTGTTGGGGCATGTGCGATGGAACCTTTTCGGTAGGCGAGGAGCATGGACATGTTCATAGGGTTCCCAGGATGTATCTTGTGGCCCATATCCTTTCCATTCAATCAGGTAATACAACCTAGACCTACTAATCTTGGAGTCCAGTATACTCTTAAATTCGTACTCTAGTTCTCCATCTACGATTACCGGTGTAGGAGGTTCTTGTAACCGAGTGCCCGGTTGAACTGACTTTAGAAGAGAAACATGGAATACTGGGTGGATACGCATTTTCGTGGGCAGGGCCAATTTTACAGCTACTAGATTGATGATTGCCTTGACACTGTATGGGCCGAGGTATTTTGGACGAAATGTTCATGGCCCTTTCATGGGCATGTATTTTGTGGCTAACCACACAGCGTCTCCAACTTGATACTCCGGTGCGGCCTTGCGATGTTTATCCGCAAATTTCGTATATCTTTCTTTGGCTTTGGTTAAGTGCTCTGTAGCTTTCTCAAATACTTGCTTGATGGTTGATCAAATTCCTTACTGCAGGCATCTCGAGAGTCTCTGGTGGATTGAAGATGGAGGTTCGTGGATGTCGCCCATACAAAATATAGAATGGGCTTTGTCCAGTAGTGGAATGTTGCGAGTTGTTATAAGCGTACTCCGCGATCCATAGCACATCCTTCCAGGTATTCTCTTACTGATGGAGTAAGCACCGTAGATACTGCTTGAGCCTTTGCTAAGGTAGCCGCGGTGGGTAGTCCCTTTAGAGGAATGAAGTGGGCCATTTTCGAGAAAAGGTCTACAACAACCAGTATCGTATTGTATCCATTACAAGGGGTAAATCGGTGACAAAATCAAGGGACAATGTATGCCACAGTTTGGGTGGAATGGCTAAGGGATGTAGGAGGCCCACTGGTTTTTGTTTCTCTGACTTGTTTTGTGCGCAAATGCCACATGAGAGTACAAATCGAGTAACGTCCTTCCCCCTGGTAGGCCACCAGTAAACTCCTTGTATCTTAGCCATAGTTTTGGCTATACAAGGGTGTGCTTCTAATAAGGAGTCATGATAGGTAGCAATGATCTTTTCTCATTGTGTGGTTGTGGGAAGATATATCCGTCCTTTGAAGCACGGCAATCCGTTGATAATCGTGTGTTCGCTGCTCTTGGAAACCCATGTACGGAGCTCCTCTGTACTCATATGCTGCCGTTTGTCATTCTTTAACTTATCGAATGGATCTGTTGTGTGGCCACCAGGAGTTTATCCTCAGGAATGATAGCCACTGGTTCTGTTTCTTCATGTGCTTGGTTTTCACTGTCCAAGCGTGACAAAGCGTCAGCCTTGCCGTTGTGCGTTCCCGGGCGATATATGATGACATAGTCATATTCTGCAAAAAATAAAGCCCATCGGAGTTGGCGAGACAATTGTGCTTTCACTGATCTTAGGTATTGCAAGTTGCGATGGTCTGTGATGATGGTTATCGTATACCGGGCCCCTAAGAGGTAGTGTCTCCACTCTTTGAAAGCTGCCTTGATTGCAAGAAGCTCTTTGTCGGTAATGGCATAGTTTCTTTCTGCCGGGGAAAATTTCTTGGACCAGCACGTGATTGGATGCAATCGGCTGGTTTCAGGGTCCCTCTGCGAGAGAACCGCCCCCATGGTGGTGTTCGATGCATCCGTCTCTACAATGTAAGGAAGATCGGGTTTTGGATGCCGTAGAATCGGGGCTGAGGTGAACCTTGATTTGAGATCTTGAAAGGCTGCTTTTGCTTCAGAACGCCATTCAAACCGTTTGTTTTTCTGTAACAGAGATGTGATTGGGTGGACTACTTGGGAGAAATCGGGTATGAAGCGGCGATAAAAGTTCGCAAAGCCAAGAAAGCTCTGAATACCTTTTAGAGAAGTTGGGGTAGGCCAATTTTGGATTGCCTTGACTTTTCTGTTGTCCATTTGAATGCCTTGGGGGGTTAAGACAAATCCTAAGAACTCCACTTCGGATACATGAAAGGAGCATTTTTCCAGTTTAGCGTAGAGTTGATGTTGACAGAGTCGCTCCAA
Organism: Ambystoma mexicanum; assembly: GCF_040938575.1. Taxonomy (NCBI): domain Eukaryota; kingdom Metazoa; phylum Chordata; class Amphibia; order Caudata; family Ambystomatidae; genus Ambystoma; species Ambystoma mexicanum. The sequence continues at coordinate 64,763,843 of NC_090928.1, forward strand.
GACTGCTTGCACATGTTTGACGTGCTCTTGCTCTGTGGTTGAGTGCACTAAGATATCTTCGATGTACACCATGGCGCAGACGTTTAGTAGGTCCCTGAGTACATTGTTCATAAAGTTCTGAAAGGCGGCCGGGGCGTTGAATAACCCGAAGGGCATCACTTGATACTCATACAGGCCATATTTTGTCAGGAAGGCTGTCTTCCATTCATCTCCCTTTTTGATCCGTACCAAGTGGTATGCCCCTCGCCGGTCTAGCTTAGTGCATCCTTAACCTGATCTAAGAGTTCCGGAATGAGCAGTAAAGGATAGTGATTTTTAAATGTTATCTGATTTAAAGAGCGACAATCAAGTCAGGCCCTCAGATCTCCCTCTTTCTTTGGAACGAAGAAGAGCGGTGAAGTTGCTGGGGATTTAGAAGGACGGATAAAACCGTTTGCCAGATATTGCTCTAGGTATGTTTTTAGATGGGCGTTCTTCTGCTCAGTTAGCGCGTAGATGCGACTACACGGGACCTGGGCACCAGGGAGGAGGTCTATTTGGCAATCATATGCGCGATGAGGTGGCAACGTGTTAGCTTGCTCCTTTTGGAGCACATCCTGGTACTCGCCATACGCTGGGGGTAGGACGCCTAGAAGGCCAAGCACAACGTCCTTCTTGGGTACGCTTGGGGTCTTTCTTTTTTAAGGGTCTGTGGTGATGTAGCAGGAACGAACACAGTCACTAGAGAAGGTTAACACTCTTGTGCACCAGTCAATAAGCGGGATATGGGTCTCTAACCATGGAACTCCCAATATCAATCGAAACTGAGGCGCACTTATTAGGTCGAAAGCAATGTCTTCTCTGTGTCCATCTTGGCAGAGGAGAGTTACGGTCTCAGTGCATTGGGTAACAGGTCCGGAGGACAACTGGGTGCCATCTACTGTCATAACATTCTCCGATGTTGCTTTTGGGTGGGTAAGAAGACTTTTCGGCCGCCAGGTTCTGATCAATGTAGTTGCCTATTGCACCACTATCTATGTATGCCTCATGGGCATGCATTCGAGACGGTTGCTGTTGGATGATCAGGACCACTGGAACGATAAGATGAGAGGTCTGTAATTCCTTCTCTTTGCTCGGCAAGCGGACCTCTACGCCTGCCGGGCATTGAAGTTTTCCGGATCTGGTTTGGATTCCTCTTGATCTACCACTCTTACGGCTTTCTTAGGTGGTTTCACTGGGCAATCACATAGAAAGTGTCCCGCTTTTCCACAATACAAAAACAGCTGCTGCTGTCATCTCTTTCTGCCTTGGTTAATGGGCCTTGTACTCCACCAATTTGCATTGGTTCCGGTTGATTCTCAGATTGATGTGGTTGGTGTTCTTTTGGCCGTACGTACACTGTTCTTCCCTCCGACCGAGCCCGGTCGGTCTTCCGGTCCTGTAGTCTGTGGTCTAATCGTATTACAAGATCGATGAATTTCGCACAATCCTCTGGAGGATCGACGACTTGGGCAAGAACGTCCTTCAATTCCCCTCGTAGCCCTCGATGAAACACAGTGGTTCTTTTTTCTTCGGGCCAGTTGGTCTCTGCCACTGTAACTATTGAACGTGGCTATATACGTTATATGTTAGCCACAGGAGCTCGTTGTCTAGAGCCTGACCCCTAGTGTGCCGGGCAAACAGTTTTTCCAACTCTCGCTGAAAACCTGCAAAATTCTGCAATAATGGATCATTCCGATTTACTAAGGGAATGGACCAGTCTGCTCTGCTTCCCCCTAAGTATGACAGGCCAAAGGCAACCCTAGACTGGTCATTGGGAAACGCCCCGGGCCTATAAAGGAAGTGCAACCGACACTGATTCATAAAGACAGCAAACTTACTTGGATCCCCAGAAAACTGCTCAGGTGGGGCTGATGGTACTGTCCCAGGTAGAACTACTTGCACTGGTGTTGCTGGGGGACTAGGGGAAGAGAGTCTCCCTGGTAAGGAGGCCTGTCCAGCCTGATTCTGCAGCATTTGACAGGCTAATTCCTCCGTCCAGTCTCTGATGACCACTAATTCCCTGCGCAATGCATTTGTTTCTTGCCGGGCGGCATGAACCTCTGCCCGCAATTCTCCTAACAATTGGGCTAACTGATCTGTGTCAGAAGTTTCCATGGTGCTCGGGCAGAGATTTTCCAAAGTAGGCTTGGCATTCTGTCACGCTCACCTTAACTCTCCAGGAGCACCAGGAACCTCTGTGGGGCGTTATCTCCCTGACTTCTTATGCAAGAGCACTGAATCTGAGGAAAAAACAAGAATACCGTAGGTTAGAGTGTGTGTTTGGGGGGCTGGTAAGTACTCTCACCCTCCCAGCCCTGTGACCTCCCAGGTTAGGGTATGCGGCTCACCTTGTGTGCTAATGCAGATGACTCTCCGTCCTGCTATTGTAGCAGGGGCGCAATTTCTGACGGAACCAGTTACTTCACTGGTAATGGTGGTGTCTGTGGAGCCTTTCTCTGTCAGACACTCTCAGGGATTTTATCCAGGCTGCTTTTCTTGAGTTTGCCTCACTCAAGTGGGTAGCAACGGCACCCGTAGAGTTTTATGCACTCCAAAGGGCAATTGTCTTCATCAGTCCAAATGCTGTGGCTATAAGGGCAGTTCTAAATAGTTTGTTGCTATAGAGTCTGATGCCCTCTAATGAGTTCAACAAGTATGCAGGTTAGCACTGCTTCTACGAGCGTTAGACAGTTCTGCACGTTTTATTGCGCTTACACAGGCGAGGGCTCTAAACTTAACTGTGATTGTCTTTCTTTCCTCCTACAGGTTTGGCGAGCTGCCGCGAGTCAAGTTCGGGTTCGCGTGAGGAGCGGAATAGAAGACCGTGAGCTGGGAGTGGTGCGGACCGCATGAGGAGGAGCCAGGAACCGCTGCGGATGGAAGCGCTGTCGCGAGCGAGTTCTCGAGCACTAGGATGAATGTAGGAGCCGGCGCGGAACACTGACACGAATCAGGTGAGTTTTTTTCCGACACAGGAGCAGGAATGAGATGATTCTCTATGACTGGAGTTCACGAGCGGAGACCAATAAATCTCAGAGAACAGTGGTGAGCATCCAGCTGCAATGGGCAGAGAAACGCAAAGCGGGGAAGCACGCCTGGGTGTGGCCTAAATAGCCAGCCACACCCAGAGGCTAGACTGCTGCTTCCGAATGTGCGCACAATGAGATTCCTCCATGTTGGGTGGTCAGTCTACTGCTGGATGCAGTAGATGGCGCCTAGAGCGCCATGCTTGGGTCCAACTTAATCCCTCTCTGTGTTTCAATGGTGTGGCATGACAATGTGATAATAGTTTACCAGACTGGGAAAACCCTGAGGTGTATGAGTGTGTAAACTGGGAAAACCCTGGGGTAGATGAGTGTAAGTGGGCTACTGGATTTGGGGTCGTGACAATAGTGCTTAAATATATGCAGTAAAGTAGTTCCCTAACAATAGAAATATGACCAGCAAACATTCATTATTTTAAAATGGACTCCACAGTTTGCCTTCCAAATCACTAAAGGCTTAAGTCTGATGGGAGTCTGTAAGTGTTTAGAATCACAGGAACACAGAGTTGGGAAAACCCCAGATAAATGGTTGAATCCCAGCCAGGGTTGACTGAGAGCAGCTGAAGAGAAGTGCAGAAAATTTGACAGCATTTAATAACAGAGTATGTGTTTTCTAATGGTTTGACTCATAAAACAAAACTGGCTTACAGTCAGAAAAGATAACATTGGGAAAATAATCAATAGAAAACCAGTTAACTTATGTTTTGAACACAGTGTGCTAAAAAGTCTGAAGACATTATTTCTGGGAACTTGTGCTTGTCCAGCTTTAAGGTTGCAACATATGTCGATGATTCAGAAAAACTGGGAAACTACCTAGTCATGCTAATTTGCATGAGAAGCCATGTGCTCCAGGAAGTGTTTATGCCAATAGAAATCAACGGATGTTTGACCTGTAAGTAAAATGGCAAATTAAACTTACTAAAAAATAAGGTTTACATTAGCATAAGATGATTGTGCAATGCTGTATTTTCTATAAAAGTGCATTTAAAATAGGCAGGCTTTGAGTCCTTGTCTTGCTAACTGATGATCTATGGCTTGTGTAATGGCTCTCAGCTGGCTGAGAATAAAACCTTCGCTGTTTGTACAATCCTGTCTCTGAAGGGGCCTTTATTGAATTATGACTAGGGAAGGGCCTCCTTAACAAAAGTGTTGCTGATTACAATTCAGAGACCCATGATAGCTGCGCGTCCTTTTTCCCCAACATATGCACAGTCACATATGTTTAATGTTAAATAAGCGCACTTTGGGTGAAGAGGTGGAACTACATTGAAAACAAAAACAGAAAATAAATAAGTCTAATTTTCCACTGCAATTGTTAGAAGACCACATTTGGTATTAACTAGCAACACCTGAACAGACTGGCTCCCTGAAGATTGCAAGAGGCATGAAATCGCTTGGAGGAGAAGATCAACTGGACTGTGGAAGGTATACTAAGCTGGGAACCAGAGTGCAGCCATCGCCCCCCCACCCCAAGTTTGATAATATGTTTGGGAGTTCCGGACTCCAGAGGGGCAGCACCGGGGTGACACATTCCCCACTCTGCAGAGCCACACTGCTGTTTTTCCCCCTAATCCCACTGTGGGAATTTACACTATGTAATTGGAGGGAGAGTTGGTTCCTGGCTTTCTGCATTGACTACAGCAACCAGAATTCCCTGAGGCCACATTTGATACGCCCCTCCCTCCCCCATGTTGTAGAAATATACATATATGTACACATGAGGGTTGGAGACATAGTACTCAACTCAAACCCACTTCCAGAATCATACTCTTGGGTGATGTGAACCTAGGCCTCAATGACCCTGTCGATGCAACTGCCACTGCCGTGGCCAACGCAGATTTATATTTCAAACACTGTGATGCAGCCCCCACGCACACTAAAGGCAGAACACTAGACTGTATAGCCGACCTAAACCACCAAATCACCATCACAGCCAACGCCCCATACCCTGGGTCAGACCACCACGCCATTAGTTTCACCTTCCTCCAGCGTAAACAGAACCTGAGCCCAGCCAAGCCCCAATCCTGGTCACGTAGCACACAGAAGATACCCAAAGAAACCATCTCCCCCTTGCTCACCTCACTCGGCTCAGAATTTCTTAAGTCTCCTGACCCATACGTAATAGTAGGTATCTAAACTAGCACCCCAGCCAAAGCTGTAAACTTGGTAGCTCCTCTACTCTTGAAGAAAGCAAAACAAGCCAGTCATATTAACTCCTGGTTCACCAAACACCTCCAGGGCATACGCCAAAGAAATGACAGGCGGAAGCCACATGGAAGAAAGCTCCCTCAGCCACTTCCAAATCTACGTTCAACAGGCTAGGCATAGAATACTACCAGGCTATTATCTATAAGAAAGCGAACTCTTACAACAATAGAATAGCTAATGCCAACTCCAACTCCCAGGAAATGTTTAAAATCTTTAGAGAATTAGAATCGCTGCAACCCCACACCCCCTCCACCAACTCCAAAGATGAGAATGAGTGCTGTAAGGTCCAGGACACCATGCGCTTGAAATCCAGCACCCTCCAACAGAAAATTGCGAAGAAGCAAGCCTTGACCAAAGCGTCCTCCCGCACTCCATTATGACCAAAGTGCCCAAGCAACCGCAATTCCGCTTTAGAGAAATATCGGATCTAGAAACAACCAACATTCTCACAAATCTAAATCCTTCCAGATGCAAAGGGGACATCTGCCAAACCCACATTATTAAAGAGTGCACAGAATCCTTAGTACCATTCATTACGAAATGCATTCATGCCTCTTTTACAACTAGCTTAGTCCTGGCTAGCCTCAAAGAATCCTGGGTCCTCCTACTGTTAAAAAAACCAACACTCAACCCCTCAATCACAAACAACTACTACCCTATTACCACAGTACCATTCCTGCTACAAATTCTAGAGAGGCAGCATACATTCAAATGCAATCCTACCTGGAGAACAACCACATCCTCGCAATGCGCCAATTGGGTTTCAGGCCGGGTCACGGCACGGAATCAGCGCTCCGTATTCAAAGATGAGGGAAAACCCACCCTCCTCCTCCTACTACACCTTTTGGCTGCTTATGACCTGGTGAATCACAAAATCCTATGCCACCACCTCACAGACTCGGCCAACATTTTGCTTGAAGTGACATCGTCGGTAGCATCCTTCCTGGAGGGAAGATCCACGAGAATGTTCTCTGACCTAGCCAGCGCACCGCCCATACCTACTCCTTGTGGCGTCCCACAAGGCTCCTGCATTTCCCTTTCCCTCTACAACATTTTCACCAAGCCCCTCTTCGACATTCTGCATGACATCTGCATATCCTACAACAACTATGCAGATGACACCCAAATGCGCCTCCCACTGTCAGGTAATTATGAGGAAGACTCCATAACAATTCACAACATCTACTCGCCCATCCAATCGTGGATGGCGGAAAACTACCTGTACTTCAATGATGATAAGACGGGAGATCCTACTAGTGGGATCTCCAGCCCTGCTCAAGAATCTTGACCCCCCAAGTCTCCTCCTTCACCATTGATGGAATACAAATCCCTATCTCAGCATCAGAAAAACACTTGGCGTCCATCTATAGGCCTCACTTTCCCTTACTAAACAAGTGAATGTGATCACCTAGTCAGCAGCATATACAACCAAGCTTATCAACGCAGTCAGCCACTCCCTGACACCGTCCAGCTGCCTAACCATTGCCCGTGCATTCACCAGGGCCAGACCGGATTATTGTAATGTCCTATTTGGAGGAACATCCAAACAGAACTTTAAAATATTACAGAGAATCTGGAAAAATGCCCTTGGGGCTGCACTCAACATCACGAAAAGCGACCACATCGCTGTCATGAAGAAAAAAGTGCACTGGCTCCCAATTCGGGAAAGGATCATCTTTAAAATCCTATCAATCATACACAAATGTCTCTCTAACACTGTGCCTCAATACCTGTCGAAAAAGATCATGAAATCCAAATCCAACAGACCAGTCACAACCACCCACGCTCACTGACTCACCCTACCAAAAGTAAAAAGAGCCAGAGGAGGAGGCTCCAACTTCCCAACTGTGGCAACAATCAACAATCAACTGGAACACTCTCCCACCAGCACTTAGAGCAGAAGCCTCTTATTGGCCCTTCCGCAAAGCTCTAAAAACATGGCCTAAAATGCAGTCTGTCGAGCAGAACTCGGGGCAAGAGTTGAATTCAAGCCAGCTAAGTAACGGATGCAGAAGGGGGGACTGTGATCCTTGGTTTTGGTAATAATCTGTCATACGTTAGTGTGTTCTGATGCTTGTACATAACTGGTCCCGCAGCAGCTCCCTGATGCACCTGGGCTGAGGCACTTTACAAATGAATAAATAAATAAATACACACGCACACACCCGTTCATGCATGCACACACATTTTCTTCCCTTTTTCCGAATCCGTTACTGCTCCGAGGAACTCCTCTGCGGGAAGGCCTCTATGGCTCCCATGCATCAGGCACGCAAGGAACCAGCTCTAGTTCCTGTCATGTGCAGAGCAGGGGAGTCAAAGGGCCTCATTACACGGTAGGCGGTAACCATGGCGCTATTAGCACCATGGTTGCCACCAGTATATTACAGTGTCCGCCTTGGTGGATGGCAGAATTACCGCCCTACTCCAAGGTGAGCGGGGGCGGTAATTCCCCATTCACCAAGGCACTTCCCCATTCCCATCTTTGCCCCCATAGGGCTCAATGGGAATGGGGAAGGCGCTAATTACGGTACCGCAAATTGCGGTACCGTAATTAGCACCAAGGTCCCTTTGCGGGCCCGTTCCTTAACGGCTGGTAAAACCAGCCGTTAAGGTTGGGTCCCGCAAAGGGACCTCGTAGTAAGGCGGTAAGGGTTTACCGGTACCAGTGCCCTTTCCGGTACTGATAAACCCTTACCGCCTACCGTGTAATGAGGCCCAAAGTCTTCCACATCCTGCATGGGGTGTTCTTTTCAAAGTCATTCTGAAAAAGAAATTATTTCCGTTACGGAAAACCATAACTGAAATAATTTCTTTCTGAAGTCAGAGTGACTTAAAAAAGAAATTAAAGTAAAGAGGGCTCTCTTTACTTTCGGATTCTCTCTAACTCTGCAACCTTTTAACCAGAGTCACAGAGGCAGAGCCAGGGGTCGCACAGGAGTTGCCAGCCTTGGCAACCCCCAATTGATATTCCTGGTTACTCTTATCTCTCTCCTTGTATGCAGTCACACCAGCAGCTACCTCGAGTAGAGGGCAGGTTCCCCTCCTTCCTCCGCAAACAGCAGCTCGCATTCGGAGCGCGAGCCGACCCACGCCGATGCCCACCCATGGCATCCATCCACACCACGACGTTCTGGAGAGCCATCCACCATGGTAAGGCTCCCATGCCCCTGAGCACCCTTGCCTATATAAAGACACCCGATTTTGCACAAGGCTCTGTGCACGGGACCACGACATCGCTTTGCCTGACCTCCTCTGCCTGACCCTATGATGCCGGGCACAGCGCGGCACCATATCGAGGCTGGTGCCTCGTTGCTAGGCTACTAGCAGCCTTTTGAATAGGCCACATCCGCCGACAGGCGGAAACGCCGGCGGCCTCACCCGAAGGCCCACATTAAGGCCCCTGTTTGCCCCCTGGAACCCAGTCACACCAGCAGCTACCTCGAGGAGAGGGCAGGAGCCCCTCCTTCCTCCGCAAACAGCAGCTCGCATTCGGAGCGCGAGCCGACCCACGCCGATGCCCACCCACGGCATCCAGCCACACCACGACGTTCTGGAGAGCCATCCACCATGGTAAGGCTCCCATGCCCCTGAGCACCCTTGCCTATATAAAGACACCCGATTTTGCACAAGGCTCTGTGCACGGGACCACGACATCGCTTTGCCTGACCTCCTCTGCCTGACCCTATGATGCCGGGCGCAGCGCGGCGCCATATCGAGGCTGGTGCCTCGTTGCTAGGCTACTAGCAGCCTTTTGAATAGGCCACATCCGCCGGCAGGCGGAAACGCCGGCGGCCTCACCCGAAGGCCCACATTAAGGCCCCTGTTTGCCCCCTGTTAGCACGCTGGAGCGCACTACTCTGCCCGTGCTCATACCTGCAGTATGATCTCTATGCCAACATCACAACTGAAGGCCGGAGGAGTAGGAGATCCCGCAACCCATTGCAGGAGCAGCAGGTTTCAGGAGCGTTGGTTACGAGCCCTGCCAGACGCAAGGTAGGCCATATGCCTCCCTAGTTGTACTCCAGATTCCAGCCACTTGCCTGTTTATTTTCTCTTTCCTAGAGCGCTTGGGCACCCATTTGGGCCCTCTCTAGCATACGGCATCCAGCCTGTTTACCATTGCCACATGTAGAAACAGTACATGTATCTCAACTTCTACATTGTGCCCTATGGTCACTAATAGACCACACCTGCTCTGCCCTATGGTCGCTAATAGACCACATTTGATCTGCATTGTGCCCCATGGTCGCTAATAGACCACACTTGATCTGTACTGTGCCTTATGGTCGCTAATAGACCACACTTGCTCTGCACTGTGCCCTATGGTCGCTAATTGACCACATTTGATCTGCATTGTGCCCCATGGTCGCTAATAGACCACACTTGACTTGCATTGTGCCCTTGTGCCTTGGCACTGTACCTTGCATGACAGCTGCATCTAGCCTGCCTGTTCTTGGCCTTTTCAAATTGCTACTGAAACTGTACCTAGCCTGATAGTTGCATCTAGCCTGCCTAGTCTTAGCCACCTCAATTGCCATCGAAACTACTCCTATCGGATTATTATCCAGTCACTTAGCATGTACTCCCTGGGTCTTGCCTACAGGTCACCCTGGCTACCATTGTATATCGCCCTCCTCATCACATTAGGAATACAACCACCGAAAATAAGCACCAAAGTTAACACTCTGAGTCTTCGCACCACGTCCTATTCCACCCATTGCACCTGCCATATCATGCTCAACACACAACAACCCAATACTGGACTTAAAATGACCCACTATCCAGATAGCACCACCCTACAAAGGCCATGCAACACTGTAGACTGAAACCTTAGACTACGTGCTCGCCTGTCCAAACTGCATGAGCTACCAGCCAAGAAGGCTGAACTATCAAAATCCTGAAATAAAATACAGTTACCCTTGAAGGGTATTGCGGAACCTACTTGGAAACAGCCTAAGCCCAACAGACCCAAAATAAATAACTCCAAACAGACAACTAAAGGTAGTCATAACACCACCAGCCCTAATTTAGCTGACCACAAACCATATCTCAAAGGTGCACTTATAAACGCCAGGTCGCTAGTCGCACACGCCACAGAGAACTCAGATATCATTGCCACAGACTTTTTGGCCATCTCAGAATCCTGGCAGAATCCAGCCTTATCACTAGCAGTCCCAGACAACTATACAATCCTACGTGCGGACAGACTTACCTCCCGAGATGGAGGTCTAGCAATCATAGCTAAAACTAGCCTGGACATGAGGATCATCACTACTACCAATATGCAATCCTGTGAATGCCTCACGGTCAAAATAGCCATCGCCAACTCCCAAACCCTAAACATCATCCTCATCTACAGACCACCAGGTCCTATTGGAACCTTCTCTGAGGACATCTCGACATCCCTGTCCAATAACCTAAAAAATACATCCCAAACAATAGTGCTAGGAGACTTTAATCTAGGCTATAATGACAATAAGGACACCCAATCATCAGCGATTGCTCTGGCCTTGAAAGAGCTGGGATTCTCCCAAAAAGTTGAACTACCCACCCACAACAAAGGTTGCATCCTTGATTGGATAGCAGAACATAATTGCGAAGTAAATATTACGGATTCTGTACCGCAGATCTGGACTGACCACCACCTGCTATTATTCTCAGTGACAACCCACCGGGTCACTGCCCCGTCCTCACTTGCCCCACCTCTGCCAACGAGAAATAAAAAACTAATGACAGTGGAAAATCTGATGCCCGTTATAATACCTAAATTAAACTCACTACCTGACTGCATGGACCCTAATCTGTTAGTCGAACATTATAATGCAGCCATGTCCTCAGCCCTGGATCACATAGCCCCGCTCAAACTAAGAAATAGCAAACCTAAAAAACACCTCAATTCTTGGTTCACGCACCACCTAAAAAGTCTTCGGGCCTCATTACACGGACGGCGGTAAGGGTTAACGGTCACCGTTAATGGCAACGGTGACCGTTAACCCTTACCGCCGTACTACGGGGTCCCTTAGCGGGTTGGAGTTTTAACGCCAGCTTTTTGCAGGCGTTAAATACCAACCCGCTAAGGGACCTCGGAGCTAATTACGGCACCGCAAAATTGCGGTGCCGTAATTAGCGCCTTCCCCAGTCCCATAGAGCCCTATGGGGCAGAAATGGGAATGGGGAAGGGCAATGGCGGAAAGGGGATTTACCGCCCCTCCAACCTTGGAATGGGGCGGTAAATCCCCTTTCCGCCAAGGCGGTGCCGGTATTTTACCGGCATGGTCCAGGGTGCTAATAGTGAGGTTTTGTCTAAATTTTGCGAAAGGCTGAGGTTCTCTAACGTCATGGGGGAGGGAGTTCCATAACTGCGCAGCCTTGACCGGGAAGCTATTTCCTCCTATAGTGGCAAGTTTTAAACACAGGACTTGGAGGCAGTTTGCGTTGGCTATTCTGGTAGGTCTGGAAGAAGTCCTTTTACGTAATCTATCCATGAGGTAAGGTGGAGCTTTGTTGTTGATACATTTGTGGGTGAGGGAAGCGATTTTGAGATGAATTTTGTCAACGGTGGCGAGCCATTTGTATTCTCTTCTTGTAGAGGATATATGCTTGTTTCTATTAATCTTGAGTGCTGCTCTCAAAGCATTGTTCTGGAGCACTTGAATTTTGTGGATGGTCTGTTTATTAGCTCCAATGTAAAGTCCATTACAATAGTCTAATTTGGATAGTATCAAGGCTCTGGCAAGTGTAATGCAACTATCTGTGGAGAGGAATTGTTTGCTCGCTCTGATAAGTTTGCATGTATATGCTGTGGCAGAAGCTAGAGAGTTAACTTGTTTGGTAAAGTTCATCGTGGCGTCTAGGTAAAATCCTAAGGTCATTACTTCATGAGCTACTTTTATGTTGTTCCCATCAATAATGAAGTTGTCGTAATCAGGGCTGAGTTTGGATATATAGGTAGTGGTGCCCAGGATGATAAGCTCAGTTTTATCATCGTTCAGGCATAGGCCTTGTGTGGCCATCCATGCCTGAACAATGCTATAGATCCTGTTCACTAGGGCCAGGTCCTTGGCATAGTCTCCTGAGAGCGGGAGGAGGATCTGGGTATCATCTGCGTAGTTAGTGTAGGCGATACCCAGATGATCCATTTCATCAAAGAGAGGCTTCGTGAAGACATTATAGTGGGTGGGTGACACACAAGACCCTTGTGGAACACCGCATGTTATGGGGATTGGATCTGCTGAGGCTGATGGAGCGAAGACTCTCATGGTCCGATTACTCAGGAATGACTTCATCCAAATTATGGCCTCTTTTGAAAAGTGGGCTGCTGAGTCGAGGTGACTACAGAGGACTGTGTGGTCCACTAAGTCGAATGCCGCTGATAGGTCCAGGAGGAGAAGTAGGGCCGCTTGGCCATTGTCTCTGCAATCGTCTATTTGGGCCTTAAGGTCTATTAACGCTGTCTCTGTCCCATGTTGCGGGCGGAATCCTGATTGACGGGTTCCAAGTAAGTGGTTAGACTCTAGGAAGCTTTGAATTTGCAAGTAAGCCACTTTATCTAAAATTTTTAGAAGAAAGGGCACAGTCGTGATGGGCCTGAAGTTAGTCGGAATGGCAGGGTAAAGGGTTTGCTTCTTTAGTAGTGGCAGTACCCAGGACTCTTTTAGGTTGATCAGTACTGAACCTGAGGTAAAGGAAGAGTTGATTAGTTTGGTTATAAATGGCGACAGTTCTCTCGCAGCATCCTTGATGAGTTGTGCTGGGCATTGGTCGCCTTTGCAGTTGGACGGTTTGAGTCCCAGGATGACCTTTTCTACCTCTATGGTCGATACCTTAGAGAAGCAGAATCGGGCTCCTAACTTGGGCTGTGGCGGTCGCGCTGAGCTCTGAGGGATGTGTGGTGTTAGTGATGCTTTCTTGATGGCAATTTTGGTTTGTAGGTTTGCTACTTTGTTTGTTAAAGCAAGTTGTATGCTAGAGCACCATTTTTTATCCTTGGTGCAGTTTTCTTGGGGTACAACGGGTGTTTCCAATTCTTTCAGAATGCTGAACAGTTCTTTGACACTAGATTTTGAGTTGGATATTCTAGTATTGTAGGTTTCTTGTTTGGCTAATAGTATTTCTTTCTTGTATTGGGAGGAGGCTTTGGAGAGGTTGAGTTTATTTTTGACTGATGGGGAAAGTCTCCAAATAGTTTCAAGTTTTCTTTTGGCCAGTCTAAGGGCATCATTACACGGAAGGCGGTGGTCCAGGGTGCTATTAGCACAGCTAACTACTCCACTTGTCACATTGTACATTACTGTACATAACTATATATTACGTGAACAGGAGCATGCTCCTTGCTCCCCTGTCCTTGATCTCTCCCTGTTCATATCTGCTTGCTGTAATATTGTTGATGTCTATGTCTACACTTCCTGCCTTTTCCTGTTGCAATTAGCCGAGCATATCTGTAACCAAGCTCAGCGCATCTCTGTACCTCATCTGATTTCTATGTACCTGTAACTAAGTTGAGCATATCCTTGTCTGTTTGCGCCCTGATACTCCAGGGTATGGCGCGCTATACAAATAATAAACTAAACTAAACTAAACTAAAAAATAAAAGCCCATCACCAACTTGAGGCTATTGTTTCTAGCCACTCAAAAATGATTAAATACCTTCGTTAGTGTTGGAGCCCAAAAGTAAGGATTATGCTTAAAGAGATTGAAGGGAATTGCATTTGGCCCAAGGCATTTTTGAGAGTATTAAAAGGAGATTGCATTGTTATGTTCCAACAGGGTGAATCCGTTATTCATTCTAGCAAATTATCCTAACGCTTCGAAAATACTCAATTGTGCCTTAGGTTGGAAGATTGTTATGGGATGGTAAAGTTTAAGGAAAAATTTGAGGAGAAAGTAGGGGATGGGAGGCACAACAATAGGTAAACGATTTTTCTGTAGAATCAATGTGGAGTAAAATGTCTCCTTCTAGTTAGTTAAATTAGTCAGTTAGTTGTACTTCGGGTGCAGCAGGGTCAACCTTGATGCCACTCGAGATCCAAAACAGGAAAACACAGAACACACACCGGGTGTTGCCACCCGATAGCCCTATGCTGCACTCCAAATGGAACACAGTCCCAGGTATATTTATGACCAGTAGTGAAGAGGGGTCTCCAAATAAATGGAAGCCACAACCCACTGTGGTGTGTATAATCTTCTTAGTTATGTGAAACAGTAAAACTATACAATTCTTTTTTGTCATATGATGCACATCTGTGCAGAAAACTAGAAGAAACGTCCACCTGACCTAGTAAAGTCAAGAGCCACCAAGACCGTTCATAGTGTAGGTAGACAGCACATATTTTTATGTAACAAGAATAAAGAATAGACAATAAATATAAATCATACTATTAGAACCTCAGTGTGTACAAAATGAATCAGTATAGACCCAACATACATAAATACAGTTGAATACAGTGTCAAAAATCAGAGCTGTATATTTGCATACCCCAAAACCATATTCAGTTGGATTTGAGCATTAAGCAAAATAATCAATTCACAATTCAACAACATAATGTGTACATCAACATGAGCAGTACAATTCCTTCTGCTCTATATTTTGTCCTAAACACTCCTAAATGTGCCAACGTGTTTCGGATTCCGATAAACCCATCTTCAGGGCAGGATGTGTAAAGTTTCATAGGGTGGTAAGGGATTTTCCTAAAAATGATAAAGATAAACTAATTAGCTCTGAGAGGTTTACAAGTAATCAGGGATGGTAGACATTGATCTGCATCACTAACCTTATAGTCGAAGCAATAAAGGAAACATCTCAACCTGCATTGAAAGCAAAAATAAAATTTCTCAGCTCATGGGTGCATTAGATTCTGTGCTCTTAGACGTCCATATAATACTGTTAACACCACTTACCCGGTCCAGAGGCGAGTTCATCGCCCGGGGTCTGAGTTGGCTGTTGGACGGTCAGTCACAAAGGATACGCACTGTAGGGCCCTCATTATGACCCTGGCGCAAAGTGAAAAACGATGGCGGTAAACGATTACCGCCATCGTTTTCCGCTAGGGCCGATTACGACCTGTGACCGTTAACTACGATGCCATTAGCGGCATCGTAGTTAACGCCGCCCCTAACTGCACCAAGGACGCGCGCCCGCGACCACCCACACCGTAATTACCACCATGGAAGAAAGGTACGCGAATCCCGACCCAAGCGGACATGCACCTAACGCCATCACCCAGCCCGTTAAGTACCTTACCGCCATGGTGCTAATTACGCCATCGCGAACCAACCATAAAGGGACATGTAGCCACAGGTGCACAGAATCAGCACAGGTGGAGGCAATACAGACCAGGAAGTACAAAAAGAGCACACCCAAACCCTTCCCACACCCAGTCACACTCCACAATGTTACCAATTGGACTAGCAATGTTGGGGCTGGAGGACCTGATAGCAATGCAAGTGCTACTACAACAACAACAACAACAGGCAGCACAGAGGAGACGCAGGAGGGGAAGGAGGGCAAGGCAGGCCCAGCAAGCCCCAACAGCAAACCCAGTGTCACCACGCAGGCAGCCCCCAATCCCACGCATCAGAGCCAGTCCATTCAACCTTACCGCTGAGCAGATCCACACCCTGTACCAACTGGACCGGGACACCATCACCACCATTGTGGACATGATACACAACAACATCGTCAGCATGATTGAAACACCCACCGCCACCCCCCCCCTACTGAAGGTAGTGTCCGTGCTCCACTTCCTGGCCACAGGCAGCTGCCAGCACACAGTGGGGCACTTGCATGGCATATCACAACCATTATTTTCGCGTACACTGATGCAAGTGCTGGATGCCCTCCTCAAGCACACAGATGACCACATCTCATAACCACGGTCTGCCCAGGAGATTGCTAACACCAAAGTGGGTTTCCATGCACTAGCTGGCATACCTGGTTGCATTGGTGCCATCGACTGCACCCATGTGGAATTGACGGTCCCACATGCCCTGGAGGTACCGTACCGCAACCGTAAACTATTTCACTCAATCAACGTGCAAATGGTCTGTGACTCCGACAGGATCTTCACACATTGTTGTGCCCGATTCCCTGGAGGAACCCATGATTCAATGGTCCTGCGTAACTCCACAATACCACGCTACATGGAGCAACATGCAGGGCCCAGATCCTGGCTACTCGGTGAGTCACATGTCATGAGCATTGAAATGTGAAGTGGGTGGGTGATTGACATACCAATGCAGGGGGGGAATGATGCATACTTCACCTGGCTGCGACTAGAAGTAGCCAGAACATACCCTGAGGCAGCACTTACGTCATCTGACACCTGTATACGTGAGACCTGACCTAAGCAGCCCTAACATGTGAATGAAGGTGTCTCCCAACCATGACACAACCATCTGCAAGTGCATTGACCATACTGTGACCACACTGACTCCAACGAAATGCACGTACATGCACGTCACCAACAGCATCTACTGAAAGGCCTGTCCCCCATGACTGTACCCAAAGGAGGCACATGATGGACTGGAGCATCAATGCACCACAACACAGACCGCAAGGCCCACAAACTGTCCCTATTGACAACAGTCCTGTTCACTGGGGTCATAATGAAGCAGACAGCAATGTTGCTATCATGTGAGTGTAACCCTCACAGGACACGTGCCAGGTCACCTACAGAAACAGCCTGAACGGACACAGTGGATGGGCACTCACAAGGCACTTGTCACCCCTGCATACATTGTGTCTTGGCATTCAAAACAGCACATGAAAGCCATGGACATATAGCGGTTGCATAGTGTGAATCCAGTAGCGCAAATGAAAGTGGTGCAAAGTAACTGTTGAATGCAAGTCATGGTGGCACATCATGTTCGTCAATCAATCTCATCCCGGACACATACATTCTTGCCCACATGCAGGTGATGCAGGCTATCCCCTGAAGAGGTGGCTCCTTACACCAGTCCGGAACCCACAGAACCAGCATAAGGAGGACTTCAACCGTGCCCATGCCCGTACGCGTGTGGTGATCGAGCAAGCTTTTGGCCTACTGAAGGCACGTTTCTGCTGCATCAGCAGGTCTGGCGGGGCACTCCTGTACCGCCATGAGAAGGTTGCGAAGATCGTCATGGCATGTGTCATGCTACACAATATGTGCGTCAGAAGAAATGTGCCCCTGCCCCCTGACGCAGAACTGCAACCACCTGACGATGAGGATGATGAGGGTGGGGATGGGGCAGCACCTCAAGGAGGCAGCGATGCACAGGAGGGGCGTGTAATGCATCAGAATCTCATTGACCAATGCTTCTAGCACACACGGCGCGTGCTTGTAACATGGAGACGGCACTTGGGGCACTGTGTGTGTGCGGGACATGCACACTGTGGAATGTACAACAATGAAGCACATATACGCAATAAAAATGTCCACACATTTGATTAGTGGCGAAAAGAAAATGTGTATTTCAATAGTGAATTCTTGTGACACACCCCCTCCCCCTCCCCCTCAACCCTGAACACCCCAACACACGCCCTCCCGCCTCCCCCTCCCCCCTGAACACCCCAACACACCCCCTCCCCCCTGAACACCCCAACACACCCCCTCCCCCCTCCCCCCTGGAATCCCTACAAAGGTGCGGTAGTGTCTGTGCAGCAGGGTGCAGTAGTCCTGCTCAACTGTCAAGCCACTAATGTGAATCCCCTCCCCTGGCCCCCGGGGCACCCCTGCCCGTGCTGCGAAGATTGCGCCCTGATCTGCGGATGGAGCTGCTCTGTGCCGAGCTGGTTGATGAGGAGGGTCCGGGCTGCACATCTGGACGCATGTCCCTGATGGTCTGAACAAGTTCTGTGAGGACATTGCGCACAGCCGCGAGTTCCGTGCATATGTCCTTTGTGGAGGACTCAATGGCAGCTGTGACTCGGTCTGCCGACCTCTCCATGGCATCCCTTGCCCCCCCACACTGTGCAACATGTTCGTTGAGGAGGGCGGATAGCTGCTGCTGGCGGGTAACTATATCTTCAAGGGTCTGCTGGTTCTGCTGGGCCATGCCCAGTGGCATTTGCATGTCCATTGGGCTGCTCACCTCAGGCTGGGGGGATGGGGTGGCTGGCCAATCCTCGGCCTCCGACTGCCCCTGTGTTGCATCCGCCTGCAGGGGGCTTAGGGATGTGCAGGGGGAATGTGGCTGGGCAGTGGGCCTTTCCTCATCGATGACCTCGATGCTGCCTGCCTCACTGTCGGAGGTTGCCGCTATGGCAGCGATTTCACCCAGGGTGCTGCTTGCAGCAGAGCCTGTCCCTTCAGTGGGCACGACTAGTGACATGTGCGGTGCTGCTGCTGGGTCTGTGTTTGCTGTTGTGGGGGCTGGCACTTGCCTGTCCTCTTCCCCAGGCAGGGTTTGTGGCTGCTGGTGTGTTTCCTTTAGGACGGCTGAGGTGGATGCCTGTGGCCTGGCCCTCTTGGTGGATCTGGATGCAGTGTTGTCCTCTTCCTGGAGGTCTGTGTCAGAACCTGTGGTGGAGCAAAGGAGGGATAGTGTTATTGATGGGTCCGCGGACATTGGTCGTGCATTGTGAGGGATGACATCTATACAGTGGGTACATGCAGCACATTTCAGGCAGGGGCATACAGGTTTTGTGCCTTTTGTGTGGAGGTAGCATGGTGGTATGTGTGTGCCAGCAGTTAGGGTGTGCATGCTGCATGTGTACAGGGTGGAGTCTGGATGTGTCTGTGGACATTCACCTGCCGATGTGTTGCATATGCACTATGGGGCTACATGGTACTTCACATGATAGGACTTTGTTGAGTTTAGCATGGCTTGCTCTGGCCACCTACCTGCATCTCATGAGGTCGGCACTCCTCTCTCCATCCCTCCGACACCTTGGATGCTCTCCATCCCGATGGTGGATGCACATATTTCCTCCCATGCTTGCAGCTTTATGGGCGATTCGGATCCACCCCCAGTTAACGTGCCTAGGTTCCGGTTAGCTGAGATTATGCTTCGGACACGGAGCCTCAAGTCGTCCCAGCGATTTCTGCACTGCTGGGCAGTGCGGGGTACGGCCCCCACTGCACTCACACGCTGTGCCACTAGTGCCCATATGGCCTTCTTTTTCGCTATTGCCGTCCTTGTCATCTGCGTGGAGAATACAGCTGCAGCATTATCTTGCAGGGTCTCTGCGAGCATGGTTAGTTCCTCCTTTGAGAAACGGTCTTGGCGCTGCCGGTCACATGCTTTTTTTACGTCTTTGGGCATTTTTACTTGGGTAATTGGGTGGGTGATGGGTGTGGATAGGTGTCAGGGTTGGATCAGGTATGGTTGTGGAGGATGGCAATGGATTGTGTTTTTAAAGATGGCCGCCGTCCAGTTTCCTGTTCCGCAGCAATGACGCTATTTCCGGTTCCGCCTATTTACAGTGACCGCTAATTACGGTGACCGCTAATTGCGGTCGCCGCTATGGTGTGTGTGGCGGTAGTGCTCCTTGCACGGCGTGCGATGGCGGTAAGGGCTGTTTTTGGGCCATTTACGCCATGCCGTACTTTACATTAACACCATGGCGTAATGCACGTGCCCGATGGGTCGGAATATGCCGCACTTTACGCCATCGAACCACGGCGTAAACGTTAATTACGCCATGGCGGTAATGTTCGGTACTTACCGCCAGGGTCGTAATGAGGGCCTAGGAGTTAAGAGCAGAGATATGATACTTAATTTCAAGTTCAAATGGTTGAACAAGATCAGAGGGAAAAAATAAAGCAGAGTCTGCTTTGAAAAGATCAAGCCACCAGTATAATCATATGTGCAAGAGAAATAAATGCTGGATTAAAATCACATACATAAGAGCGGGGACAAGAGCATGCAACCAAGCATGTTGGCGCTGCTTGCGGGTGAGTCTATCAAAGCACATGCAAGAAAAATGAAAGATGGGTTATGATCACATGTATATGAGCGGGAACAAGAGCATGCAGCCAAGAATGAAGGCACCGCTCACGGGTATGTATTCCGACGCATGCTGTGTGCTTGTAATGTGCGAGCATATCGTATGGCCAGCGAACCTAAGTTGCTGTGAAAACATACCTTGATCTCATCAGGAAGACGCAGCCCTGGAGACGCCCGTCAGTCAGACGCGCGGCTCGAAACTGCAATATGTTATTGTGTTACCATGGTGGCGGCGCGCATGTGCACTGCCTCGAAACTCGCAATATTGGTGTGGGCATCAATTTAGGCTGATACTAATTGCATGTAAATGCAGATTTAATAGTCGGTACAGATGCGATTAGGATTAACCACAGAGCCATCCCGGATGCTCTGGGAGTAACGTACGTGAATTCATCCACAGAAACTCGACGCCCGTATGTGTCAGCTTTTGTACTGGGGAATGTTAATGTTCGTATGTCAATCTGGTTGCCATAGAAACAACGCGACTATGCGTTGCTTTCTGTTTATGAGATACATACGGGCGGTGGATTCGCAAAACAATTTGTTGGTATCATTCTAGTAAGAAATGCAAAGGTACAAGTAAAACAAGGACCCAAGAGGATGTGCTTGTATCATGCCATTCCTTGACAGTTGCCAAAGAGGAGAAAAGTAAAATAGTAAAAAGGTAAAAAAGAGGGAATGACACCCGTTAAAGTGCCAGGGACGTGCGTGTCCCTCCAGATACGCACCTCTGGTCACAGTCATAGGAATATTATTAGTGAGACAGAAAAGCTTGTAGTGTAGCGGGAGGCGGGGCACCAATGCAGCCAAAGACTGCACGGTGCCCCACCTCTCACTAGCCGTGCAATATGTCCACCGAGACCGGACCAGGAATCGCACAAGGAGGTAATTCCTGTGTCCTGACCGGCACAGTGTAACATGGAGTTAATAAACTTATTCAGAATATTTGACATTCTCCTGTATCTCAACTACCTAATAGATCATGACATTTGACAATGTAGATGTGTTTGCTAGCCCTAATGGAGGATGTGTGTGTGACATTCCCAGTGGTGTAATGGACAGTCAATTGCTTGTGTAGAAACATAGCAGCAGAATCTAACTTATGTTAGTTACAAGCATCATTAGTACAACAATATTACGTTGTCATGGTTCCCGACTAAACATACAGAAGCTCAGTGGTACATATAAGCCTGAGTTACATAACAAAGTAAATGCCTAACTCGGGTCCTGCAATTTGACATTACCATGTCAACAAAGATTCAATAATACAGGTTGGCCAAAGTAAGTCAGCAGTTCCTTTGTCTGACCAAGGCATTGCAATTGGAAAATTACAGAATGAGTAAAAACATGTAACATTCAAACAAAGCACATGAGATCAAACTCGCAGTTCATGCCTCTTGGGCTCAGGCAATCCAATAGGTCAATCCAAAAAATTTCCCTTTGTAAGAATCGTTTATGCACATCCCCCCCTCTTAGACCCACTTGCACTTGTTCTAGAATAATGCATCTCAGTTGAGCAATCAAATGTCTTGCTTCTACAAAGTGCATTGACACTGGTGATCTCAAGTTTTTAGTCCGAATGTTTGATTTATGCTCAGTTCACCTCAGTTTTGCTTTCCTCGTGGTGATCCCTACATAATAGAGCCCACAGGGACATTTAAGAGCATAAACCACATTAGTCGAATTACAAATGCAAGAGTGTTTGAGTGTAATTGGTTTACCTTTCTGTGGATGTGAGATTGTGTTGCATAGCAGAATGTTACTGCAGTGCTGGCAGTTGTAACAAGGTTGTGTGCCTCTATGCCATGTGGTCATTAACTGGTCCATTGGTGTCTCAGCTCGAATCAGGCTGTTCCTGAGAGCCCTGCTGTTTCTATAGGCAAAGATAGGTGGTTGTTGGAAAAGAAAGAGATTGTGTTTCAGGGTCCATTTGCAGCATAGGCCAGTTCTTCTGGATGATACTCCTGATTTTTCTGCTTTGGTTGTAATGTGTGGTCACGTATACCATACAGTCCCTTGACATATTCTTGACTTTGTGCGTAAGCAGGGTATCTATTTCAATATTTGCCACACTTTTTTCAATTCTGGAGATGGAAGCAGGATTGTATCCCCTCTCTCTGAATTTGTGACGCAGGGTCACTGATTGTCTTGCATACTCTGATAGCGTAGAAATTTACTTAATGGAACACTCTCAATTGTCCGTTGTGGATAAAAACCTCTTGCCAATAGGAGGCTGTTCCTGTCTGTTGACTTAGTAAATATCCTGGTTTCAAGATTTGCTCCTTTGATGTAAATTTCCACATCCAGGAAATTGATCTTTGATTTGCTAGTCTGAGTGGTAAACTTAATTTGTGGATGCATACTGTCCATCATTGTAAAAAAATCAGTCAGGTCGTCCTCCGGGCCAGACCATATACCAAATACATCATCAATGTATCTTACAAAGATGGTAATGTGGTGTAGCCATCTTGCCGAGGTCAACACATGTTCATTTTCTAGGTAGTACATAGTACAGTTTAAGGAAATAATTGACCCATACCGATGTGGCAATATGGATTTCCTTTAATCTTTTGGGTAACGTCACAGAACCAGTGGAGACCAGTTTCCAGAAATTACTTCAATACTTTAACTTTGTAGCTAACTCTGGGTTTCATAAGCAAATTCTTGTTTTTCCTTACAATAATGTATTTTGAAAGCGGATCTGTTAGCTTTATTCAGCTCACAGTTTTTTGGGAATTCTTTAAGGAAACTTAATAAAACTATTTTTGCTGCTTTACAGTAGGACGTCAACAACCCAAATTCATCTTTAGTTCTTCTTTTGTCACGGCATCTAAGAAACGCAGAAATATTTGCTTTATTTTTGCCAAATGCTCTGTATAGGCCTGAAACAGGTTAAACGTTAAGATAGAGTCATCTAGACAGAAATGCATTTCCAGAGATTCCATTGTTTTCACTCTAGGTAAGACTCGTAAGATAGCATGGGATTCTATTTTAGTGCTTGGCAGTTATAAGATATGATATCTACCTGAGTAACTTATTTCTTCTTTAGTTTTTCCTCTCTCACAGAAGGTAGATGTTCAGGTATTATTTCATGCCCCTCAACATTGGAAGATAGAGGAGCGATTTCATCACCGTGATCCAAAGAGGGCACTTAGCCTCTTTGTGTTCCAGTTTAAGGAATAATGGATTGCAATCAATTGGCTGGTAGTTTTTGGAAGGGAAAACGCATTATCAAACAGGTCCCTTGTGGATTGTGAAGAAAAACAAAGCTTCCTAAATGTAGGTTAACATGCAATTTCACAAGCATCTTAAAGACGTAATGTTTAAAGAAATATATAACGAATGAAAGAAGGTAAAAGAAAAAGATGCACTTCTCCCAGACAAAGCCTTATATTTGCACAGGCCTGGTTCAGTTAGAGGAATCCAGGTGCAAATATGTATGCTTGCTTACACGATGAGCTTCCATTGCGGCATGCAGAAACAAGAATCTGTTCACCCGCTTATTAGCCATTATACTAAGCTTTGTTTATGTAAACATGCACTTGTGCTTAATTTACAGTCCATCGTAGGCTGGCTCCACTTCAGAGTGCTACCAAAGGCTGCAAACTCAATTATAATTATAGGCAAAGTTCAGAGCAAGTGCAGTTTGGAGCAGACAGCCCCAAATGTGAACACATTACTGCTGAGCAGAAGTGAAACTCTTTTCAGACTTACGAGTTATGTGGATCTTTTCTCTCTATTCTTGTTATTACTAGTGTTTACATATAATGTACTAATGTACGAAATCAGAAGCAAACACCAAGAACGAATTCCAATACCGTCACTCACTACTGTTCCCAACTGCTGATCCTATGCTGCAGCTCTCAATTGTTCTTCTTCCCTCCAACCCACACCCTCTTCTGCCCCTGTCCTCTTCCACACAGGTGAAAAATGCCCTACTTTGGCTCCCAAGAACATGGCTACGATCATGGACTTGTTTTATTCTAAATCTCCTGAAGCCCCTCAGGGCCCTACAGTCTGTTTGCACTCTCCTGTGGGTCTTACAGCTGCATCACAGTCAACTATCCTGGTTCCTGCACCAATTATTGACAACTCTTTAACAGTGACCTCAGCCCTTTTCTGCACTGCTGAATCCAGCAACCAAGCAATTGTACTTATAGAAGGTCATCATCCCTCAATTAACATCCCATCGAGGACCAATTTTGGAAGCCCTGTTTAGTTAGTTGTTGACTCAAATCGGCTTCAGCCTCTAACGTCTTTCTTAATACCACAAATTATCCTGACTTAAGAGGATCTGGGGTCCTAGATCATCTCTCCTCAGTCCATTTGCTAAATTCATCTTTACCGGCATCTAGTTTGAGTTCAGGGTCTATAATGACACTGAACGTTGTTCTAAACTGACTTGTCAGGCTACATGACAATATTAAAGATGAGGTGAATCCTCAAAAAACGACTTTAAACAAAATGAATTTGAAACTTGCTTGCATTGAGGGTACATTACGAAGTGAGCCTCACATAAAAGCTAAAGATACTACATATTTACGTGCTTCAGATCATATTTCTCACCTAATCGATAATGGATGTTCTCCCTGTATATCAACAACCATTGGATGAAACCTCTGTAAGCATGCACATATTAGAAGATGACCCACCTGTTTCTCTTCATGACAAAAAGAGAAGAAAGCTTCTGTGAATCTATCTAAAAAACCAAAGAAGAACATAAAATCTAAGTTCCCAAATAGTAGCCAGGGCTCGAGGAAATTCAGAAGATCTCTGAGTAAGTATTCCTTCCGAGAGCAGGGTCGAGCAGCGTCTTTCAATGATGAGGCAGTGTCCAAGAACAGTGACGTAGATTTAGTGATACTGGAAAATTCAACCAGAAGAAAAAGTAAGAAGACAAAAAAGAACAAAGGGGGAACTAAATCTTGTGATGAACCTGACGGCAGTATTTTACCATTCTTTTCCAAATCAAGTAGACAAAGGTGCACAATCCTCTCTCATTGCCCAGGAAGTTGATACTGCTCTTGATGACATTATGAATATTTCTTTTTACTCTTTGGATTTATGTATAATGGGCACCTCCATTATGCAATTCAAACAACCTCTTCAGATTACCATC
The DNA here is from genome assembly GCF_040938575.1 of Ambystoma mexicanum. Lineage (NCBI taxonomy): Eukaryota > Metazoa > Chordata > Amphibia > Caudata > Ambystomatidae > Ambystoma > Ambystoma mexicanum. Next base: position 64,789,163 of record NC_090928.1, read on the forward strand.
TCTACTATACAACATCATATGTCCTGAAAAGTGAACGCAGTTAACATCTTGTTCATCGCAAATCAATCTGTTTGTTCAAAGATGTTGGCGTGATTAACCAAGTATGAATTATTCATTATGCATTGGGATTGAATCAAATTTAAAATCAGACCACTCTGTAATCTTGAACCAGAGAAATATTTTAAACTCGCTTTACACAATTCCATCCCTGCGCACAATCATATTTGGTGACATTGATTTAGTGCACTTTACTCATGACAATCGCAAAGATATTGTACTTGTATTTTTTAAATCTAAAATTGTGTATGATATAATACTTAATGTTACTGAGGTTTTTCTGAAGATTGGATATGAGTTATTTGGTTTAATGATAAAGCAAATTGCATGCAGAGTCACTTTGCCAAAAGCATTACAGGGAGTGGCCCAATTCAGTTATATTGTAATGATAATGCTCCGGACAGCTGTCGATTCTTATTAATCCTGGTTCTGCGCCTAAATACAAGTTGAGAGAGGACTGGTCCTATTTACCCAGTGTTTTGCCCATCGGGGTTAACCGACCCTGCAAGCCAGGATTGGTTACAATGATGTGTTAAAACTTTGCTCTTAGAATACCAGGGGCTTTTCACATCTTCAGAAGATGGATCATACTCCATCTGATAAGCTTCGTAACTATCGTATTATTGTGCTTCAAGAACGATGACTCAGGGAATGCTATTATATTGATAGTTATACCACTTATTTTCAGCTAGCTCAAAAAGGGTAGAACGTTTGTAGGTTTTACGATTGTCCAGATTAACTGGCTTCCATGTCAATCGAAAATTAGACCAATGAAATTCCAGGACTACTGGCACTCATTCTAAAAAGAACTGAGATGGATTGGTTAAAAAAATCATCTAATTATTAACATCTACTTCAATCACAATTCTTCTAAATGTGAAAGCCCTTAATGATATTCTATGTGAGTAGTGTGGAAACAATGAAAATGGAAATGTTGCAGGTGCTTTTAATTCTGTGTCTGTTGAGCCAGACCTTTCTGAAAATGTCTTTAATGTTTTACATGGTTTTCATACTTGAGCCAGACCTTTCAGAAAATGTCTTTAATGTTTTACATGGTCTGATATTGAGGTCAGCCCAGCACCTACAAGAAATCAGCATGTCCTGATCCCTCTGCACACCAGGAGGTAACGCTTTATCTAAAGACTGAAGAAACTTGCATTGTGTAGTTGCACCCACTCGGTGATCAAATTCGAATGAAAGACAATAAAGGGACTCTACCTTCTCGCTCAAAAAACTATGGACAAAAGGGGACCGAATCATTCATAAAACTGACATTATGTATGATCCTGGTGATGGTTCTTTCTGTGATCTTTTGGTATCTTGAGCATGATTCTGTGCATCTTTTAAATACACGTCTTCCCTTTTACCTCCATGTTTTAACCCATACCCATCACTCCTCGGATGTATTTCAGCGATATGGTTACCGAAATAATTCATATGTACAGGTTTTGGAAAAAGTTCAAAAAGCTATTAATAGAACAGACTGTTGGCTTGGTTCACATGTCCCGCAGAGTGGACATAGAGTAGGAATACCTTATTATGCAGTCCCAGTTAATCAATCAATATTATGCACTGTACATTTTCTGTCTCATAGCAGTTTGCTAAATGATTGGGATAGAGCATTTGCCCTGCCTGGAAGAATAATGGTTAACACTACCATTAGAAACCCTGAAATATGTAAAATTTCCGTTAATAGCAATCTTTCAAGTTTGAGCAGGATGTCTAAACGCCCATGGCGATCCAACACCTTTTACATGAGTGTTACCTATCCTCTATTCAAAGTAATCCATAGGATAGGAGAGATCCCATTTGTTATAGGAAGAAAATATCATAATATAATGATAAGTTATTTATATAGCGCCTTTATCCAAAGCGCTTTACAAAGCACATATTTGCATACAATGTCACCCAAACGAAATTGGTACTCAGTTATCGACCTCGGAATAATGAAAGGCTGAGTTGGCCTTGCCGGGATTCGAACTTGCGACCTGCAGATCATGCTCAGACCACAGCAGCAAGGTCTCAATCCGCTGAGCTATCTTAATGGCATAATACATGAATACATAATATATACAATTCTTTGATACAATCATTGGCTACACCAATTATACTAATGATATTCTTACTCATGAAAATTGATATTATGTTTCCGTGGACAGGAAGGCAGATAAGTGGTTAAAGCAGGGTTGGGCAGGTGTATTTTATCTTGCTAATGTATTCCCTGGAATTTAATATACACCAGCGTGTAAAATTACAGAGAGGAAAAAGAGGAGTGGAGCAGACTAATACTGATACTCAGGTGGAAGCAGATTTTGGGAAGAGGATAATACCATTGTTAGGGGTTACCCTTAACTCCAGAAGCATTCATAGGCTCAGTATAGTGGTAGAAAGTATGTTGAATGAGACTGCAAATATATTAGTGAATGTAACAACTGAGCAGAACGCTATTAGACTTCAAAATAGGATGGTGTTGGACATTCTATGGACAGCAAAAGAAGGTGTCTGTAAAATAGTGGGCTCCTCTTGCTGTACCTGCTGTCAATCTCGGATGGTTCTGAGTCGGTTTCATAGACTCCCTCCTCCTCCTCCTCACCTGCTGGAACTTGGAGTAGGCAACTTCTTTCCACCTCGGATTCGGTAGTCCTTCTTTTTTGTGGAGGTATGGTCTACATCGGAAGGAAGCTACAGTGACCTGATACCGTACTGGCAGGCCTGTGACATCTCTTCTGGGATAACCAAATTAGGTGAAAAAGCATCATTTGGATTAAAAAAAACCCTAGGGGCAGATGGTTGATACAGGATATAGAGTTCCAACTGGATACCGGAGGATGCGGTTGTCACAGAGTGTTCCTGAGGTAGGTTAGTACCCTGATCAGATAACGAAAGCAGCTATCAAGGAGGTGTAAGTCTTCCGATGAGGAGAACACTCGGAGCCCTTTGACAGAAGCAGAAAGATGGGTCCGACTGGCCAAAGTAGAGGCTGGTGAATCGGAAACTGGAACGTAAGTCAGAAGCCTTAGGTAAGCAGTACTGCAGGATCCGCAGAGTGAAAGCATGAGCGCCATAGCGCAGTCGCAAGAGGGGAGAAGCCAAGGGAAAAAGCAGGCGAGCGCACCAGCCTCAAGCCACAGAGAGGAGAGAAAGCCACCGAAGGCAGCGAGAGAGAGGGAAAAAGCCTGCTGAGAGCTATGAAAGGGCAAAAAGGGGGAAGCAGGGACAGCAGGGACGCTGAACAAAGACAAGGAGGAACTGCCAATCTGCAAAGAGAAAACGTTGTGTTAGAAAACCCAAAGGAGAAAAATAACCTGGGATGCAATGTGCCGACCGCCGGGAGGAATGGAAACAAGTACCTCCCGGCAGCAGCCATGTTGAAAAGGACTAGACAGCAAATGCGGAAACGGGCAAGCCATGATGGAGCAATCAATGGAGGCAAGTCCTCCAGTGATTCCACAGGCACCAGTAGCCCTGGCATGTGACAGTATGGCCCCTCTTGCTCCTGGGGCTTCCCGGTTTACCTGGGTGTGCTCTGTGGAATTTTCTGACTAGTTTGGGTGTATGCACAAAGGAGTTAGGTTCCTAAAAATATTCTAAAGTCGGAAAACCCTTCCAATTGACCAGATACTGCAGTCTCACCCTGGGGTAATGGGAATCACATGTCTGAGAAACCTCATACTCATCAGATGTCACAGCGGTATTGGTGGGAGTGCGAGGAATGGAGCGATCAACCGCATCATGAACCACTTGACGCAAGAATGAAGAATGCAATATAGGATGAATGCATCGCAGACTCTTGGGTAGATTGAGGCGATATGCCTCAGGGTTGATCTTGGACAGGATCTTGAAAGGTCCTAGGAAACGAGGTGACAATTTCAAAGGACGTTTCCAACATGGAAGGTATTTGGTTGACAGCCAGACTTGGTTACCTACACTCCAATTGGTGGCCCTCAGAACGTGATCGGTCAGCCTGTTTCTTGTAGGTTCTTTGGCTGTCTTGGAGGCTTAGTTGAGCAGTCTTGTTGGCATCTGTGATGAGAGATAAGGAGTCCTCCAGGGAAGGTGTGTTGGAAAACTGAGAGGTATCAGGTGAGATACTCCGAGGGTGTTGGCTGTAGGTACAAAAGAATGGGCTCATGCCAATGGCGAAATGTGCAGAGTTATTATATGCAAATTCTGCAGTAGGCAGAAGAGATACCCAGTTGTCTTGCTGTTGGTTGATGTAACAGTGTAAGTACTGTTCAAGAGTGCTGTTAAGATGCTCTGTTTGCCCGTTAGTCTGGGGGTGGAACCCAGAGGTTAGGGTCCTTTCCATCCCAAACCTGTTACACAGTGCAGTCCAAAACTTTGAAGTGTATTGGATTCCTCTGTCTGACATGATCTTCTCTGGCAACCCAGGGAGGTGAAATACGTCACTGATGAATACCGATGCCATTTCACAAGCTGAGGTTATGCTGGCAAGAGGGGAGAAATGAGCGAGCTTGGAAAAGGAGTCTATGGTCACCATAATACAAGAACAGTCTTGTGAGATGGGGAGATCCACAATAAAGTCTGTAGATATGTGACTCCCGGGACGTGAAGGAAGGGGACCTTGCTCGAGGAGGCAAAGGGTTTTTGTCATGCGCCGCATTCTCAGCTGGCGTCTTTGGCCCCACTGCCGCTTACGGACTTCCTGATTCCCGTCATGCTTGACGCTGCGTTCACTAAGCGGTCTAGTCTTTTTCCGCTTGGTTGACCGTAGCGTTATTTAACCACTCCTCTCCCTTGGTCCAGCGCGTTGCAACCTTCCACGGTCAGCTGCTTTTCCTCGCTGCCGCGGTCTTGCTACACGCTGTTTACCTCTTGCTCCTCGAGCCTTACCTTTTGCACTTTCCTTTCTCTTCCCGGTCCTTCTCCGGTCCCCGCCTTCAGTTCTCTCCCTCCTCCCTCCTTTCACTCCTTCGTGCCCGGCTTTCTGCCTTTCGTTTGTTTACTTTCTTTTCCGGTGTTGCTGGAGTTTACTTATCCCGGTGCTTCCTGTTGCTGCCTTCTCCCGTCTCTCGTCTACTTTACACAAGCCCAGCTGCCATCAGGATACCTGCCGGTTCAAGGTTTTTTTTTGCCTTTTCTGGCTTTTTCCCCCCTTTTTGTCCCTCCTTGGAGGGGGACACGGTCAGGGCGTATTTACACGCTCTCACTGTGGCTTCCTCTTGTGGGAGACACGCTCAGCCTCGAAAAAAGGAAAAGGACTACACGGCACACTGAGCGCTCAGCCCAGTTGAGGAGGATTTCGACTCCACAGGTGAGGAGGTTGAAGAGATAAAAAAGGGAACTAAAATTGTATTAGAAGCCGGTGCTGACAGTTTGCAACGCCCACAAACAACAACCATGGCAACTCCTGAGCAAGTGCAGGAACTAATTGCTGCAGTACAAAGCCTCTCTCTCGAAATGCAAAATATGAAAACCGAAAATAACCTGTTAAAGCAAATGGTGGCAGTGAGGGAGCCCCCCAACACAGACCTGCCTCCTATGTCATTGTCTTCGGGAAGTACGATGGTTCCCCCAAAACTCTAAAAGAATTCCTTGACGCCTGCAGGGTGTATTTTTCCTTCAGAACCCGCACCTATGCCTCTGATCATGCCAAGGTTGGATTCTTGGTGTCCAATATGACAGGGAACGCTCTTGCTTGGGCCACCCCCCTAGTCACCGGAAATGACCCTGTCCTTCAGAATTTCGATGCCTTTGTTGACTTTGTCAAACGAACCTTTGAAAGACCCGAAATTTCAATGGCAGCTGGAGAAGACTTGATGGACATTCGTCAAGGACAAGTTGATGTGCTGTCTTACATCTCCTCATTTAAGAGATTATCCCTGGAGATAGGTCGGTCTGAGCAATCCCAATTTATTCTGTTCCGCCGAGGCCTTAGGGAAGAATTAAAAGACGAAATGGCTCACTTCCCTCGTCCTACTTCCCTGCAGGATCTGATGACGGCCGCCCTTCAGATGGAGTTCAGGATGCAAGAAAGACGCCAAAAAAGAAGAAAGACACGTACCTCCTTTTCAAGGACCTCCTCACCACCTTCAACAGCGCTCAAACCTCACGACGAGCCCATGCAAATCGGCACTACTCGCCATTCTCTAACGCCTGAAGAAAGAAAGAGGAGAAGGGAACAGGGCCTATGTGCCTATTGTGCCTCTGATCGACACACGGTGCATAATTGTACTGAACTAACCAAGAAACCGGCGGAAAACGCAAACCCTCGAGCCTAGTTGGGACGGGTTATCGAGGGCAGTCTTCCAGTCCCTACGTGACTATGTCAATTGATTCCTCGAACCCTTCTGAGGATTCCCGCCTTATGGTTATAACGGTTAAGGTTACTATCCCTGGCAGCCAGGTAGAGACGCTGGCTCTCTTGGATTGCGGTGCCGCAGGTAACTTCGCTGACACCCTTTGGGTAGACAAAGTTGGTGCTTCACGGATAGATCGCAGACACGGCCAGAAAGTAGAAGGAGTTGACGGTACACCTTTGAGCTCAGGACTCATCGTTCAGACGACCCAACCCCTTCCTCTCACTATTTTTCAGCATTCAGAAGTCATTACTTTTGACATCATTCGAGCAGCCCATTTTCCCCTAATCTTGGGGATCACCTGGCTGCGACAACATAATCCCCATGTCGACTGGAAGTCTAATTGTTTGCATTTAATTCCAGCTATTGCCAAACACACTGTTTCCAAGAAGCACACTACCAGGAGGTAAAGATATCTCCCACTGTTCTCCCCACGGTTATAGGGGTGCATTCCATTGACAAGGTATTGGAAGAATACCCTATGGTGTTTGCTGAATCTGCCCCCATGGCATTACCACCCCATAGACCGGAGGACTGCTCCATCGAGCTGATACCCAATGCCCTGGTGCCATTCGGCAGAATGTTTGCTTTATCCAAAACTGAAAAGGACGCTTTACGAAAGTATTTGGATGACAACTTATGCAACGGTCTCATCAGACCCTCTAAGTCCCCGGCGAGTGCTCCCTTGTTCTTTATCCCAAAGAGGGATTCTAAAGACCTCAGATCATGCATCGACTACAGGGGACTCAATAAGGTAACTCGAAAGGACAGGTACCCCATTCCCCTCATTCCTGACATCTTGGAATCGGTACAGGGAGCGAAAGTTTTCTCCAAACTGGATCTGCACAATGCATATCACTTACTCAGAGTAAGTCCCGGAGATGAATGGAAGACGGCCTTCAGGACGCCATTTGGCCTGTACGAATACTACGTGATGCCCTTCGGACTAGTCAATGCTCCAGCTATTTTTCAAAGGTTCATAGACCGGATATTTTCAGATTTATTGTTTATTTCAGTGGTAGTTTACCTTGACGACATACTTGTTTTTTCACAGACTATGTCGGAGCATCTGCTGCATCTCACAGAGGTCTTGGAGCGCCTTCAAAAACATCATTTATTGGCCAAACGTGAAAAGTGTGTATTTGGGGCATCTTCGGTACCTTACTTGGGGTTTATCCTCTCACCACAAGGAGTACAAATGGATCAAAAAAAGGTCGAGGCTATCCTCCATTGGCAGACTCCTTCCTCATTCCTCAGTCAAAGAGGTTCAGAGATTCCTGGGCCTGGCTAATTTTTATAGGCGTTTTGTGCCAGGTTTTTCCAACACTGTTCTACCGATTACCAACTTATTAAAGAAGACATCTGTGCCTTTCATCTGGAGCCCTCAGGCTGAAGAGAGCTTTCAGCTCTTGAAGAAGAGCTTCTGCAACGCTCCCATCCTATGCCAGCTGGACCAAAACAAGCCTTTTATCGTTGAGACAGATGCCTCTGCCGCAGCTATAGGAGCTGTTCTACTACAAGAGCATGACAACGCGGAACACCCAATAGCTTATCTGTCAAAAACTCTCACTACTAGTCAACGGAATTATTCCGTAATTGAACGTGAACTTCTGGCCATGAAAAAAGCCTGTGAAGTCTGGAGACACCTCCTACAGGGGTGCAGTCACCCTTTCGTAATCCAGACCGACCATAAGAATTTACAAGTTCTACAGTCAATGGAGTGCATCAATTCCAGACAAGCCCGATGGGCACATTTTTTCTCACAATATGACTTTAGCATCACTTATATTCCTGGAAGCCAAAACACTTTGGCAGATGCCCTGTCCAGGAAGTCTTTTTCCTCCCATGTTGCCTCATCCTGCCCAGAGAAGTTGTTTCCCAAGAACCGCATTGTTGCCACTATCTCCTCCTTGTTTCAATGGATAAAAGTAGCCGTCTCCTTACATCCAGAACCCGGAGGCATGATTTAAAAGGATGGTTTGTTCATGAAGAATTAGAGGATCTGGGTACCATCCAAACCTCTTCAGAAAGACATATTGTCCTGGTGCCACGATCACAAGACTGCAGGTCATAGGGGGCAGGCGAGTACCTGGGACCTGATCAGAAGAGCCTTTTATTGGCCAAGTTTGTCTGAAGACGTTAAACGTTACGTCAGGTCCTGCAGAGTCTGCTGTCAGAGTAAAAACAACACAAAGAGACCCATAGGTCTGCTGCAACACGATTCCATCCCGGAACGTCCGTGGAGTCATATATCCACTGATTTCATTGTGGACTTACCTTTGTCTCAAGGATGTTCATGCATAATGGTGACCATCGATTCCCTCACCAAGATGGCTCATTTCTCTCCACTCCCTGGTATACCAACTGCCGATGGTATGGCATTGGTTTTAATTAAAGATGTGTTTCGACTCCATGGTCTCCCAGACAAGATTGTATCAGACCGAGGGAGCCAATACGTCTCCAAATTCTGGAAGTCCCTATGCGCCGCTCTTATTATTCACCGGGCATTGTCATCGGGATATCATCCCCACACTAACGGGTAGACGGAGCGTTTAAATGCCACCTTGGAACAATATTTGCGCAGCTACACCAACATGGAACAAGACAACTTGGTGGATATGCTGCCGATGGCGGAGTTCGCATATAATAATGCCAGTCATTCCACAAGCAGAATGTCTCCCTTCTATTGCTCTTATGGATTTCATCCCCGAGCCATCATTCCCCATTTTCCCTGCAAACCTGCACTTCCGGCAGTAGAGGAGGTACTAGTCCGAATAAGGGAAATCCGGGACAAAGCTAAGTTGAACCTCAGAGATAGCCTCCAGGCCTACAAGAAGCAAGCCGACCGGCACCGGCAGGTAGTACCTGATTGGGAGGTGGGCTCCAAGGTGTGGTTATCCACTAAATACCTTCTTAGATGGTCTCGGCCGTTTACGCTGTCCCCCAGGTTTATTGGTCCCTATCCCATTACTGCCAAGATCAATCCAGTGGCCATCCGCCTAAAGCTGCCACATTCTCTTAGGCGGATTCACCCAGTGTTTCACGCATCACTTTTGAAGAGTGCCGAACAGTCACTAAGGGCTCGTCCTTTCCCTACTCTCTCTCACTCACCTGATACACCAGAGTATGAAGTATCCAGGTTGCTGGACTCCAGGTAGCGCAAAGGGCGCCTGGAATACCTGGTGCATTGGAAGGGTTTTTCCCATGCGGAGGACTCCTGGGAACCCAAAGCACACATCCACACTCCTGTCCTTCTCCGGAAGTTTCACCGATTACATCCCGGTAAACCGGGAGGTCTGGGCCTTGGCGGGGGGCATACTGTCATGCGCCGCATTCTCAGATGGCGTCTTTGGCCCGCTGCCGCTTACAGACTTCCTGATTCCCGTCACGCTTGACGCTGCGTTCACTAAGCGGTCTAGTCTTTTTCAGCTTGGTTGACCGTAGCGTTATTTAACCACTCCTCTCCCTTGGTCCAGCGCGTTGCAACCTTCCACAGTCAGCTGCTTTTCCTCGCTGCCGCAGTCTTTCTACATGCTGTTTACCTCTTGCTCCTCGATCCTTACCTTTTGCACTTTCCTTTCTCTTCCCGGTCCTTCTCTGGTCCCCGCCTTCAGTTCTCTCCCTCCTCCCTCCTTTCACTCCTTCGTGCCCGGCTTTCTGCCTTTCGTTTGTTTACTTTCTTTTCAGGTGTTGCTGGAGTTTACTTATCCTGGTGCTTCCTGTTGCTGCCTTCTCCCATCTCTCGTCTGCTTTACACGAGCCCAGCTGCCATCAGGATACCTGCCGGTTCAAGGGTTTTTTTGCCTTTTCTGGCTTTTTTCCCCCTTTTTGTCGATCCTGGGAGGGGGACACGGTCAGGGTGTATTTACACGCTCTCACTGTGGCTTCCTCTTGTGGGAAACACGCTCAGCCTTGAAAAAAGGAAAAGGACTACACGGCACACCGAGCGCTCAGCCCAGTTGAGGAGGATTTCGACTCCACAGGTGAGGAGGTTGAAAATAAAAAAGGGAACTAAAATTGTATTAGAAGCCGGTGCTGACAGTTTTTGAGTGTGTCGCTTACTTCGGATGCAGACAGGGCAAGCCTTGATGTATTCCTCAGCATCGACTGACATACCAGGCCAAAAATATAACGCTTCATAAGATCCAAAGTACACCCCTTACCCCGACGTCCAGCCATACTGCTGTCGTGACACCAGGTTAAGATGGACCAACGTAGTTCCTTGTTAGGAATGAATAGGCGGTGATCGAAAAACATCAATCCATTCTTCTCTCATAGCGCATCCTTGGGAAGAGTTACCATGAGTTCCCGGCTCTGGATAGTGGCCTCCCTGACTTGCTGGAGAAAAGAAGACACAAGGAACACAATCCTATTCCTGGGAAACAGAAGCTCTGTGGAGTGATCATGTGATCTGTCCTGGACTTGGTGACGGGAGAGCGCATCTACCAAGGTGTTGAGACTGCCAGGCAGGTATGTGACTTTGAAGTCATATCGGGCAAACAAATTAGCCCATCTCGCCTGGTGGGAATTTACACACTCCATCTGTTGGAGCACCTTTAAGTTCTTGTGGTCTGTGCACATGGTAAAAGGGTGAATCCCTCCTTGAAGCAGTTGACGCCACTCCTCACAGACTAGCTTCATGGCTAGTAGTTCCTTTTCGATAACGGAGTAATTCTTCTGGGTGTTGGTAAGGGTCTTCGAAAGGTAGGCTACTGGGTGTTCTACGCCTTAATGCTCTTGGAGTAGAGCTGCTCCTACTGCAATGGAGGTTGCATCTGCTTCCATGATGAATGGTCTGGTCGGGTTAACGGAGTATGGGAGCAGAACAAAAAAGGCCTTTAAGGTGAATCAGACCCATCTCCGTTGCCTCTGTCCAGCAAAAAGTTGTTGCCGTCTTCTTGAGTAAACTGGTAATAAGCAACACGATGTTTGAAAAGTCAGAGATGAACTTCCGATAAAAATTAGACATTCCCAAAAATCTTTGGATTTCCTTTACTGAAGTCGTGGTAGGCCATTCTAGGATGTCCAAAACCATCTTAGGGTCCATCATTATACTCTGGCTGGACAAGAGGGACCCCAAATATGGGACCGTGTATACCCCAAATATACATTTCTCGGGTTTAACAAGAGGTTTGTTAGACTGCAGCCGGAAAAGCACCTCCTTCAAGTAAGACTGATGCTCCTGTAGGGATGTGGAGAATACCAGGATATTGTCCAGATAGATTATGATGAAGTGAAACAGGATATCAGAGAAAAGCCGGTCCATAAACCATTGAAAAACAGCGGGGGCATTGACCAACCCAAACGGGATTACCTCATGCTCAAAATAATAATAATAATTAGGCTTTTATATAGCGCTACAAACCCTCAGGTATCTGAGCGCTGCTTATTATTACCCACGGTGTGTGGTGCTCATTTATCGACCTCGGAAGGATGAAAGGCTGAGATTGGCCCCGCCAGGATTCGAACCTGCGTCAGCAGGCTCTGCACAGATGTCAAAGCGAGCGCTCTACTCGCTGTGCCACTTGACCGGCATGGGGTCCAAAAAGCTGTTTTACATTCATTGCACGTGCGGATGTGAAGAAGATGATAAACACTCCTTAAATCTAGTGTAGAAAAAATGACTGCCCGTTGGACCTCCTCCAGGATTTCAGCAATAAGAGGCATAGGGTATCAATCTCTGATAGTAACCTTGATAAATCCCCGAAAGTCAATGCAAGGCCTTAATTCCTTTAAATACCTCTTGGGGATAAAGAAGAGTGAGGCTCCAGTCGGGGAGTGGGATGGTTCGATTTGGCCGTTAAAAAGATTGGCAAACAGGTATTCCCATAAAACCTTCTTCTCCTTGAGCGAGAGGTGATACATCCGCCTAAAGGGAACCAAAGCCCCAGGAACCAGGTCAATTGTGCAGTCCTTTGGTCAGTGAGGAGGCAGGTCTCAAGGAACTTTATCAATAAACACTTCATGAAATTCAGTAAGTTCAATAGATAGACAATGTACACTGATGGGGGGTTCGGTGGTAGCCACAGCCTTGACCGTCTGGTGCCCAGCTCCCAGAAGGCAGTTCTGTTTGCAGTAAGTGGGATGGAATCCCAACAGATTGTGGGTCCAATCTATCATCAGATTATGCTTGCGAAAGCCAAGAGATCCCGAGAACAACTGGGAAACTGGCTGCTCTGATTATCGAACCTTAACTTCTCTGAGTGTAGGAGCACGGATACTTTAAGGTCTTCCGTGGTATGGGTGATCAGACCGGAACATAGGGGTTTAGCATCCACTCCTTCCACCTTTTGATTTTCTTTCCTCTCAATCTGGCGAAGTCCAACTTTTTCAGCCCATAAGGTGTAAATATTTTTTCCAGCTGCACCGCAGTCAATGGGAGCTAGAGAGTCTATCTTCAATTCCCCAACCTTGAACTGTATAGCCACTACCATGGGACAGGAGTCTTCCGGGGTATCTGGAGAAGACACTGTGAGAGTGACGTTGGGACTAGTGTTTGAACCTCGGTATCCCGTCCCTCCTAGGACCGAGGTCACCTGTTTCCCAAGCGTCTAAGTGGTACTTTGGGACAGTCTCTGAGGAGATGAGTCTCAGCACCACAGTACATACACAGGCCTTTTGCTCGCCTGTGTTTCCATTCCTCAGGGGTCAGAGGAGCCCGGGCGGTACCAATTTGCATGGGTTCTTCTCTAGTCAAGCAGGTGGTGGACTGAGGAGCACTTTGAACGTAGTGTTATTGTGCTATCAAAGAGCCCCAGCCCTTCCTCCATTCTATCTTTCGTTCGGAGAGGTGGTAGTCAATTTGGAGGACTGCTGACAGTAAGTCTGGGAACAAGGGTGGACGTTGGAAAATGGAGTATTGAGCCTGCTCGTGCCATCCAGCTTTGGAGGCAATCTGCTTGAAAGTAGTGATATATGTGAGCAGCTCAGCATTTCCCTGATGGCCGTCCAGTTGTTCTTCACAGGTGACAAATGTTGTCCCTGGCTGTTCGAGGGTTTGTTTTAGCAAGGTGAGAAAACCCACATAGTCGTGTCTGTTTCCAGTGGAGTTGCTCAAGCTAGAGCGTTGCCAACCATATTGTAGATCATGTAGCCAACACATGTGTGTTCAGAGGCGTACTTACTTGCCCTGAAGGTGAAGTGTACCAAACAGGCTTCTATGAACTCCTTCACTTTTGTAGGGGATCCATCACATTTTCCAGACGGAAGGAACATGGGCAGGTAAGTCTGCAGGAGGATGTTCATGAGCCGTAACCTATTGGCGGAAGACAGTGTTTTCCGTTTTAAGGTCCTGTACTGCTTGGGTGAGTCCTTGGACGGCTGCTACTAGCTATTGCCATCTCTATTTGGTGGTGTTGCAAACTGTCAATCTCGGATGTTTCCGAGTCAGTTTCAAAGGTTCCCTACTCCTCCTCCTCCTCACCTGAGCTGCTGGAACTTGGAGTAGGCAACTTCTTTCCACTGCGGATACGGTAGTCCTTCTTTTATTGTGGAGGTATGGTCTACCTCGGAAGGAAGCCACAGTGACCTCTCTCCTGGGATAACCGAGTTAGGGGAAAAAGCCTCCTTTGGCATAAAAAAAAACCCTAGTGGCAGATAATTGATACAGGAGATAGAGTTCCAATTGGATACCGTAGGATGCAGTGGTCATGGAGTGTTCCTTAGGTAGGTTAGTACCCTGATTGGATACTGGAGAGCAGCTATTAAGGAGGTGTAAGTCTTCCGATGAGGAGAACACTTGGAGCCCTTTGACAGAAGCAGAAAGATGGGTCCAACTGGCCAAAGTAGAGGCTGGTGAATCGGAAACTGCAACCGAAGTCAGAAGCCTTAGGTAAGCAGTATCACAGGATCCACAGAGTGAAAGCGGGAGCGCCATAGCACAGTAGCGAGAGGGGAGTAGCCAAGGGAAAAGGCAGGCAAGAGCACGCCAGCTGCAAGCAGCACAGAGGAGAGAAAGCCACTGAAGGCAGCGGGTCTCCAGAACAAAACATTGTGGCATCACTACAAAGACCAGAATTCCTTGAGACTGTAATTAAACAAGCAATTGGCAACAGCTGAATATAAACACAGCCTCCATGAAAAGAGATGGAGACTCGAAAGCACTTGGAGGAGCAGAACTATTGTGCATTTGAACTGGCATTTGGGATTTAACCCTGGTATATTTCTTTTTGAACATTTTGTGGCAGTTGAGATTTAGGGCCTCATTACGACCCAGGCGGTAAGTTACCGCCTGGGCCGTGACTTTACCACCATGGCGTAAACTACGTTTACGCCATGGTGGTTGGCGGATTTACCGCCCCATTCCGACCTTGGCGGGGCGGTAAATCCCCATTTTCCCATTTTCCCTTCCCCATTCCCATTTTGCCCCATAGGGCATAATGGGAGTGGGGAAGGCGTTAATTACGCCACCGTAAATTACGGTGGCGTAATTAACTCCATGGTCCCTTAGCGCCATGGATTTTAACACCTGCTAAAAGCAGGTGTTAAGTCCGCCATGGCGCTAAGGGACCTCGTACTCAGGCGGTAAGGGTCGGCGCTGTTTACGCTGCCGTAAAACCCTTACCGCCTGAGTCGTAATGAGGCCCTTAACCCTGTTATTTTTGAACATTGCTGGGATCAAACCCTGTTATTACTAGTTTGAGGATTAAAAAGACTGGGAACTAGAGTTCGCGCCTGACCTTTTCTTTTTTACTTAATATTACAGGAAGCCGGGTCCTGGAGGCAGCAGCACCGGGGGTTATCATGCCCTCCCTTTGAAGAGCCATAATCATGGTTTTTCTCCCTCCCCCAATTTTGGGTAAGATGTGTGTGTTTGGAGGGGAGTTAGTTCCTGGTCTCCTGAAAAAAACATTGTGGCATCACTACAAAGACCAGAATTCCTTGAGACTGTAATTAACCAAGCAATTGGCAACAGCTGAATATAAACACAGCCTCCCTGAAGTGAGTTGGAGACTCGAAAGTACTTGGAGGAGAAGATCTATTGTGCATTTGAACTGGCAGTTGGGATTTAACCCTGGTATATTTCTTTTTGAACATTTTGTGACAGTTGGGATTTAACCCTGTTATTTTTTAACATTGCTGGGATGAAACCCTGTTATTACTAGTTTGAGGATTAAAAAAGACTGGGAACTAGAGTGTGCGCCTGACCTTTTCTTTTTTACCTTATGATTTAACTGAGTTTATTGACAGGCCTATACATAAAATTATTTTGGCTGTAACCCTTGCTAAATCCACATGGGGCCCTGAAACACTTCTAGTGCTGACCCTGGATGAAACCCCGGGTGTTGGGGGGACACCTTACCAAAAGTCTTATGGCTGCAATTACAGAGACATTACAGATTGGGTGTGACAGATGTCCCCGAACGGGTATCATATTAACCACGGATTTCAATGTGGATTGCACAGATTCATTAATTGGAAGTAAAAGGGGTAAGCGAGGTTTGGCAGCCCAGACAAGGGGCCTGGCTTGGCGAACAGCTCTTCTCAAATTCGACCTTTAGACGCTCGTTGATAGCTCTGGGGACTTGATGGTGACTTGGTCTAATGGAACTTACAATAGCTGCATTGATTTTATTTTTGCTAACTGAGTAATTTTTAAGAACTCGCATGAACTGCAAACTGGTCCATAGACATAAGTGACCATGCTGTACTAAGCAGAAAATGCCAATCAATAACCAAGCAGCACAGGATATACCTGGGCATGATTCCGATTTTAAACTCACAGGGCAATAGGCTATGTTAGTCATCTCTTAACATTAGTCATTTCAACACGAACCTGAGAACCAGCATGGAGACTCATGAGGATCTACTTAGCATATATGAATGGGATCTGAAATGACTGCTGGATAGTTATAATGTCCACGTAAGGAAAAAAGACTTGCGATCAAACCACAAAAGTAGGTCAGGGCGCCTGTATGACCTGGAAATTGCAAAAAGGAAGAGATTACTAAAAGCTGATATTCGAGAAATAACAAAAAATTAACAAATATAAGCTATGCAGGCTTAAGGGGGCAGCAAGGTCGAACTATACATTCTGGTTGCGTGCCTATAAATACTGGGGAAATGCTTTGCAACTGGTGATTAATAGATAGAATCCTCAAGAACAACGACACCAAGAAATTCTGGTTCCTACTGCAAAACTTTAGCTCTGCAAAATCTAAACAAATGGTCTGTGGTATTTCTGAAAACACTTGGACCTTGTACATTAATGAAAACTGTTGGATGCCATCTGAGCCCAAGCCCTCTGTGCTGAAAGGTCCAAGATAGGGTCAATGGTCTGGCACTACGTGAAGGAGGCAGACATAATCTCAATAATTGTGAGGTTGAAATCATCAAGGGCCATGGGTCCAGATGGGTTTTGCAATGCGGTCCTTAAGAATGATCCTATGCAATGATCTTATGTACTGGACAGAATTATTGCTGTTCTTATTTCTCTGTGTCTGTGAGAATGGCTGCTATCCCCCTACATGGTTGGAATCAATTCTGATCCCAGTGTACAAGAAAGCACCACAAACAGATCCTAATAAATACTGCCTACTGACCATGCTGGACAGCAGATCAAAGATTTTTTTCCCCTTTGCTGCTGGAGCTTCTCTCCTCATGGGCATGTGCAAACCCCATCTTAAACTCTACACAGATGGGATTTAGGAAGTGGTACAGCATAACGTATGTCATCTTGATGGTCCTTACGTTGATATCAGATTCGCTATGCAACCCAGGCACAAGTCTATATATGTGCTTTGTGGATTACAGCTCAGTGTTTAACACTGTAGACAGGAGCAGACTTTGGAACAAACCGTCTGGCTGCGGATTGAATTCCTTGTTGCTATACTTTATCGGACAGCTGTACGATGGCACTGTGGTAAGGGTGAGGCTTGCACAGGATGGCATGCTCACAAGACCATTTCATACTAACGTCAGTCTCAAGCAAGCTGTGACCTTGCACCATTGTTATATAATCTTTACGTGGCAGATTTTGTTACAGCTCTTGAAGCTGTACAAAACCATCCACCGAGTTATGGGGGCAAAAAGGTAAGCTGCATTACCTCTGCGGACGATACTGTTATATTTGACTGCACACCCATGGGCCTTCAGGATTCACTCAACGCGCTATTGAAGTACGTTGAGCTAAATGGTGTCTGAGTTAACATAGGGAAGATGAAGAACATGTCCATAGGTAAGGAAGCCTACCTATAAAACCAGGAACAGATTCCTTTCCTCCATAGGGACATTTAGTTAGAGCTAAGGACTCAAGCTATAGGTTCAAACTATTTTAACAAAACAGAACTTTAATCTTTCCCTAGGTCTTGAAACCGTACCGGTTTATGAAAATACAGGGCCCTGGACTGGGTTGGAAAGAAGTGAGCGGCTCTGTCTTATGTGTAAAGTAACAGTGGAATCAACAAGACAGTTGCTTACACAATTTAGCATGCTACTCCCTCTCTAAGAGAAGGGCTACCATGAGTTTGCTGATTACACAACAGACCAATTTTGGAGCTTCATATATGGAGCTAAATCTTTGGTCATGACCGCAGTGCATTTCACATACGGCAAAAGGTGGAAGATGTCTGCCCGCACTATGGGGTATCTTGCAAACAGAGGATTTTGCATAAGTGGATAATTGGACTTGTGGGATACTTGCCTTCCTGTAATTCATTGCGGTGCTGGCTTTTTCTAATGGCCGGAACATAGATGAGAACGTATTGTTTTAACTGCTACAAATGAATTGATCTGTGTTTCAGCCAAATTGTATTCGTTTTCTACTTCTCTTTTTAGTAAGTTGTTTGCATGAAAATTGTAATATTTGTAACACTTGATGGGTACAGGGTGAAGATCATGTGTGACCATAAACAATGAATTCAATTAGCAAAAAATAAGCACAATCCAAGATCACCTGCATAGGTACTGAATCACATACTCTTTTCCTGATAGATATCTGCTTCCTTGTGTTGGTTTTCAGAGACCATCTTTTCAAATATTTTAAAAAGAGGGTTTCTTCATTTTCGTTAGGTGCCTGACAACTTCATCGAGACAAGAGACTTTGCAATACAAATATATAACTAAGGCATGCAGTGTGAAATGTTATGTTATGTAATGATAACTTGTGTAGCGCACAGCCCGAGGGCATCATGGGGCTAAAAAACGAGTAGTACGAAATATTTATTAAGTATGGGCATTTACTCACGAAATACTAGTTTCAAGGCGCTAAACAAATTACTTCTAATGAAATGAAAAGTAATACAATACAGAGGAATAAACATAAACTACGACACATCAACCTAAAAAAACGAGAAATGGAAATAATACAAATAATACAATGCTGAAAAATAAACATGCCAACACGTACACAAAATGAGTAAACACTGATCAGATGACTACTAAACAATCCAACTGAGAAAACATTTCACACAGACACATTCCAAGTATGAAATAATAAAAGTCTAATGTAGGTGTACTGTCAAAAATAATGTATAGATAATATGCCTTTCCAAAGTAAACAATCAGCACCGTCTATAAATGCATCTCCAACAAAGCGCCTAGCTACCTCAACAATACCATCAAGAAAAAAACCTCCTGTAGGACACTGAGATCTAATAAACTGGCCCTCTTGGAAGTTCCTCAATATAAATACAGTAGAGCAGGAGGAAGTAGCTTCAAAGTCCTAGCCCCATCGCACTGGAACGCACTACCCCTAAGTATCAAAAATGAGGACTCCGTACTAAGATTTAAAAAAGCACTGAAAACCTGGTTATTTAACAAATATTAACCTAACAGTATACTTCTGGTTTACCGCCTTCTTTGAATCTAAACAGCTAACGTAGCCCCATGGCCCTCGTGTTCCCCCAGGGGTCGCCTCCAGATATGGAACTAGTGTTCAAACAAAATGTGATTTGCTACTTTGACCGTTTGGAACTTAGTATAAGAAATGTGAGCACATGATTCATTTGCATCTTAGTTTAAATATGTTCTGTGTGATGGTAACTGTAACACTGGATAAAAATGACACAATTTATTGAATTTTTGCCGTGATACCCGTGGGTCTGGGCGGGTAACACATGTAATAAATAAATAAAATAAATAAATAAGTACGATAGCAAAATGATTGTGAAAGCTGTATGTTTTTAGTTTGAAACCAGCCATTTCCAAAGACATCTTGGCACACAGCTTGTCACATCACATATGTGCACAGAGGGCAGGAAAGGAAAACACGGCGTAAAAACAGGGAGCTGTAGGAGCTGAAACTGCCCATAGATTGGGGTCATTTTTTAACAACGTTTTAGCATGTTCAAAAATTCAGGAAGAGCATCCAAGTACATACAATTCCAATATGGACAAATATTAACAGTGAAATTCATAATACAATAACATCAAATGCATTTCAAAACCTGGCCCCTAGCAGCAAACTGGTAAGCCGGGATTGGACACAAAAAATAAAAGTTAATACAATAATAGAAAAGCTGAAGTGAACCAAAACGTTTTTCAACCTCTGCACAATTCCACGTTGAGTCCAACACGTATTCAAGACGAATGTAGATTTGTTTAAGGGTTATTATGCTTTTTCAACATGTGGTGCTTCTAACCTACGGAGGGTGCAGCTTCCAGTAACCAGCCCATGACTGTCATTTACTAGAATACATTATAAACCTGATGACTTTATTTATTTATGTATTAGAATTTGCGTTCAACGCTGGCCCTAGCCAGAGGGAGTGGGAGTGCCTTACAAAGTTCAAAGGTTGAAGGTTGAAATGATGGGAGTTGAAACAAAAGTTACAGTATTTTTGCATTTGCAGGTATGGATAGAAAGATTAGAATAGAAACGTGGTAACGTGAGGTGCAGGGCAATGAAGGTGTGGGGTTATGTGTTTGGAAACGGGTATGTTTTGAGACTCTTTCTGAAAGTGTTGATGGAGGGTGCAGTGCTGATCTGAAGAGGGAGGGTGTTCCATGCCCTTGGTGCTCAGTAGCTAAATGCTTGTTTTTGTGTGCATGTTAGTTTGCAGAGTGGAATCTCCAGGAGATTGTGACTTGTTTGCCCAGTGTTTGTGTGAGTAATGGGTTTGAGTTTGTCATGAAGGTTAGATGTGGTTTTCTGGTGTATGGCTTTGAAAACAATTCAGAGACATTTGAAGGCAATTCTTTGGGGGAATAGCGAGCTAGAGGAGCTGGGCGAGGGCTGGGGTAATGTGTGAATGTTTGGGTAGGTGGAGGATGAGTCTGGCTGCTGTGTTTTCTATGGCTTGCAGGGGGACAAGGTTGCTGCTGGGGAATCAGAGAGGAGAGCATTGCGGTAATCCAGCTTGAAGAGAACTAATGCTTGGACTGCGGTGCTCAAGTCATCTGGAAGGAAGGATTTGTGTGATCTTAGATAGGAGGTGTAGTAGATTGCATGTCTTTGTGACAGCTCTGTGGAGTCTGAAGGAAGGGCAGAGATCAATGGTAAAGCCAAGGGATTTGACATGTGTGGGGTGTCTGCAGTAAGTTCTTTGGCCCAGTTGATTTGTGTCTGAGGCAGATGAGAAGGTACTCCGTTTTGGATGGGTTGAGCTTGAGGAAGTAGGTGGCCATCCATGCAGTGATGGTAGAGAGACAGCTTTTGAGGATGTGGAGTTGCAAGGGGGATGAGATTTTGAAATGTATTTCTGTATCATCCGCATATTTGTGGAAATTTAAGTTGTGTTTGCTAAGAGTCTGTCCAAGGGATTCAACATATAGGTTTAAGAGTATTAGAAACAGGGAGGAGCCTTGCGGGACTCAGAACTTGACTGTGGTTGGGTGGATAAAAAGGGGGCATGCAGACAAAGATTTTCCTGTCAGTAAGGCAGGAGGTGAACCAGTCGAGGACAGGCCTGAGATTTTCATCCTGTGGTATGGGATGTTGAGTAGAATGGTGTTGTGGATGGCGTTGAAGGCAGCACAGAGGGCGAAGACCATGAATAGTGCTGTGTATCCTTTGCCAGTGGTGTTGTGGCGGTCTCTGTGCCGTGTCTCGGTCGTATGCCAGATTAGAAGGGGTTGAAGATGTTTGTGGTGGTGTGTTTTTGTAGTTGGGTAGTGGCAAAGTGTTTCAGGATTACAGCGAGCTATGGCAGGATATGAATGTGGCAGTCATTTTCAAGGAGTATGGAGTGAAATTATTTTTTTAGGAGGGTTAGACTTGTCCAGTTTAGAGTGCAGAGCGGAGAGCACCATATGAGAGACAGTAGCTGATGATGTGAGCCATTGCGGAGCATGGGGTGGGGGTAATGTAATTGGATGCGGCTTGAGGTGGGCATGTAATATCCAAGAAGTGTGCATGTTTTGTTTTAATAGAAAGGATGGTGATAAGGGAATCTGTGTCGATGGGGTAGAAGGTGTCCCATGTGTTGGAATGTTGGGAGCATTGGGTGGGAGTGGGATAGCAAAGTGGAGGGCTTGCCCAGTGTGTATTTTAGAGTTGAAGTAGTCCCTGAGGGAGTTGCATACTGAAGTGGATGGGGGAATGGAGGGTGCAGGTGGTTGTTTGGAGAGGGATTTGACAATGTTGAATAGTTTTTGTGTATGATTGGTGGCAGATTGGAGTTCTTAGAGGTAATGGATGGCGTTGGCATTGTGTCAGGAACCAGCAGGTGGCAAAAAGCAGTAAAGAGGGTACGAAGACTGTGGGCTAAGATCTTCAGTGCAAAAGCACACGCAAAAGACCTGATAGAGGAAAAAATTTGTATTTCAGAAGCCTCCTTTGTTTGTTTTGCAGGAATGAGGCTTGGCATGGAGGGAAAGCGTCCAGGAATAAACAAAAAAACAAGAAACTACACTACCCAGAAGGCCTGTGTGAACACAAGCCTTCTGGGACTCCCAGGACCACGCCTAAAGCTACGCGCATGCGCACACCACGTCTGACAGCCCCTGCTTGTGCTAATGAGCATTGGAGGAAGCAGACATGGAACCCGGGTGCTCTTGCAGGCTACTCACAGTGGGGCCGTGCCCTGCCTGCGCACACACTGCAGGCCCCGCTCTTCACAGCAGATAAGTAATCTCTTTGATTTACATTAGCAGACAAACCTCGCAGCAGGAAGAATAAAGGACGTTCTTACCACTGCTGACACAGCGCAGCATTCGGAGAGGCACTACCGAACGCATTGCCATATTGGTACTCACATGGGTACTGGAACATGCCTTAGCTACCAGCTGATTGCTGGAGGCTGCTAACGGCTAATTCTTGAAACCTTATAGCCCGCATGGAACGGGAATGAATGCCGCTGAAAGACCGAACTGCGGCTTGGTCTTGAGACGCGAGAAAGCAATTACAGTTGATGGGTGCATGTACAGGCAGAACTCCGCTCATGTTTGATTTCCCTTCCGCTGCGCAAACTCAGTGTCCTTTCTTTGTAGCGGAGCTCTGTATCAACGCAGACTCAGAACTTTGGGACAGCATGTCGTGGGGGAGAGCCGCACAAACTACAAACTGAAGCTAAGTGCAATGAGGCTGCAACAAGGGCAATGTATGACATGAGGCAATGTTGTACCAGGTGCATTCCTTGTAGAGTATTTAGGCACTAGTGTAGGGCCAACCAGAGGTCCAGGTGTATTCAAAGTGTATGAGTGTATGCATGAGTGCATGGACGGAGACAGCATCTCAGGAGGAAACAGCAGAGAATACCATCCCCATTTCCCCATCCCATCCACAACCTCAACCTATCGCTCAATCTGGTTACCCCAATTCCCTCTACCTATCCAATCCGTGGACCATAACCCTCTTTCCCCGGCGGGTTGCGGTGGCCTGTGGTTTTGACATCATCTCCCAGGTAATGTACAGCGCTCGTAGTGGCACAGCTCTCTTGATTCTGAACAAGAATTTGACATCTGACCTCTGCAGACCTGCCTGCCAGCCCCATTAACCAGCACCTGGTGAAATCAAGTTCTAAAGACAAGGCGTTTTACTTACCTGACATGATGGACGCCTCTTTCAATTAACAAAGTCTCAACCACGACTATCTTGTCCTGAAGACAGTTCGGTGCATCCCGGCAGCGCTGCTCACCTTGTACAGCCACTGCCCACCACCAACTACACACCGAACCAGAAACACCCATCAGTGTGTCGACAATGGTAATATATTGTTACTGTTAAACAATACAAGAAATACATTATTTTGTCACTCTGTCTACTAACCCACCAAATATGCAGATCACAAAAGACTTGACCATGCATATTCCACATGCTATGGCACCCTTTGTATATATGTTTTTATGTTAGTTAAAATAAATCTTTGTTTTCTTCTGTATTCCACAGTGATATTCCTCATTGGGAGCCAGCAGTCACCTGGCCCTGCTGCAAATGTGTGGTGACCTCGAGTCATGCCTATGTCTAGGGTAGCCAATGACTCTATCTCTCCTTGTTTCATCATCTCCCAGGTGCCAAGACCCAACAGGGAGGCAGGTGTTCTTGCGACCTCCGTGCAAGACTAAAGGGACCTGACACATTGTATATGGCTGTTTTGTATTTGTTGTGCTTGAGTGGTGTTCTGGTGGTGGGGCATGGGTTCTTTTGCCAAGCTCTTTCTAGGCATCTGGCATCCTGCTTGATAGCGAGGGGGGAGCTCTTGAAGCATGGTTTATGGTGTTGGCTGCATGTCTTTTGTGATTTGAAGGGGGCAATTTTGCAATTTTGAAAGAGCCTGTGTGATGATGGTGTCATTGTTGAGGAAAGTAGAGGGATGTGCGTGTGGGGAGGAGGGAGTGGTATGAGCGGTGCTAAGGATGCATCTGTAATGTTTTTGGTTTGTCTGGCTTTGGGTGAGCAGGATGCATGGCAGGTGGAAGATCTTGTGTGGGTGAGTACTGTGAAGGAGATGGCAAAGTGGTCTAACAGCGACACCCATATTCGATGTTCCACTGCAACATTGTTATATACTGACATCAAAGGATCTGGGGTATTGCCAGCTGTGTGTGTGTGGGGGAGAGGGGTGATGAATTGTGTGAGGTCATAGAGGGTGAGTGGAGTGAGGATTCTCTTTAGTAAGGGGTTGATGTCTGAATGGGGACTACTAGGATTGAAGTCGCCAAGGCAAATATTGACGGAGGGCCAGCTGTGGTTGTTAGTTGTGAAGTCAGTGCAGTCGGAGTGAAAGTTGGGAATGTGTGTTGGGGCGGTAAATGAGATGGAGAAAGCTGTGGTGTGGGAGTGATGGAGGGGAGCAAGTGGGAGAGAGTGTGGGTGACATTTTGGTATGCAGTCTTTATAACAAATATTTTATGAAGAAATTCTTTTATACCAAAACGTTTATAACGAAAACACATAATGAGAATATATGTGTGGGTGGGTTAAAGGGTTGCATTTTTTCAGAAAATGGTGGGTGTGGCTTTTTAGGGGTGGGAAACAGGGTTTTGGGGGCTTGAACCCCCCAAAAAAGAAACATTTGTTATGTGTTTTTTCATTATAAAAGTATCTTATATATGTGCATTCGACATAAATGGGGTTGTTATAAAGACATGTAACTGACTTTTTATATATGATGGTGATCATATCTTGTTTGTGTTGGTGGTTTCTGGGGTGGATGAGGTGGTGTGAGGGAAGCATGTCAGGGATAACAGGTGTGTGTTTTGGTCTGAGCCACGTTTCTGTCAGAAAAAGTAAATCTTGGGACTGTGTGCTGATGAGGTTATTGATTTCATGGGGATTAAAGGCGTCTTTGCGGACTCAACAGTGACGATAAATGCAGGCACTAAAAACAGTAATTATATAAAAGATACAATGCACTGGGGTAGAACTGTTACAAGAACGCTTAGAAATCCCTGGAGAAGATGGAAGCTGCATCAACCACGATACACTCAGTGGAATCCCAGAAGGCGGTTCCTTGATCATGTTTCTACAAACTAAACCGTCAGGTCTAGTCTTTTCTTCCACCTTAGTCCTTTCTCTCTTTCCGCCTTTGTTCGTACTTGTACACCGCAAACTTGCAGGTAACTGCGTTGCTACTCTGCTCTTCAGCCTGTAGCGGATCGCTCGTAATACTTGCCTTCGCCAGTTTTTCCCCTCCGGAGCATTCCTCGCTCCCTCCTTCTTTTTCCGCTTCCACGGCATTATTATTCTTTGCCGCTAGCGGTTTTTCTTCTGCTTTCCACCCTTGCCACCCTCGGCCTTTTCTTTTCCTTCGGCTCGGGTCTTACGAGGCCGGCAGCTTCTGTTACTTGCAGTCGCCCGTGGCTCTGCTTCGCTTTCTTTATCACTCGTTCTTGACTTTACTTACCTCTCCTCTGTTCCAGCGGCCCTCTGCCCTTTCTCTCCTTATCCGCTTTCGTCTCCTTTCCACCTTACTCTCTGATTCTTCCAAATTACCTTCGTTTGATTATTCAGCACTTTTTCCTTCTGTTGGCCGCAGTCAGGAAATCTCCTTCCTTCTACCAGCCACGACGAACTGGGAGTTCCATCCTACGCAAGAACTGCAGGATCTGGGTTTTCTTCCCCAAGAGGGTTTCCCAGGGGGCTGCCCCCTGGGAGCACAGAGCACAGATTATCTGGCCTCTGGACCTCTGGGGGGACGCCTCCTACCTCCTCATATCTGTCATCATCCGAAGAGCCGTGAGTACCCCGTCCGATCACAGTGATTATAAGAGAATAATCACAAGCCCTATACACTATCACTCGCCCATCTATGGGGAATGACGGTAACAGCCGGCAGTAAAAACAGTAATTATATAAAAGATACTATAAACTAGGGTAGAACTGGATGCCACAAGGCCAAAATACTCACAACCCCTATACACTAACTCACTATCTCATCTATGGGGAGTGACGGTAAAAGCAGGCAGGAAAACAGTAATTATATCAAAGATACAATAAACCAGGGTAGAACAGGATGCCACAAGGCCATAATACTCACAGCCCCTATACACTAGCTCACTCGTCCTGTTATATACAGAAAAGGTAATCACATAGCCCGAATGATATGAATAGTATGTTGGCCAGAAGCAAATCACATCGTATGACAAACTTTGCAAACTGAGAAACCTCAATGTGACCATAGGGAGTCCATTTTGTAAATGCTGGCCATTTTCTTTTTCTAACGCTTTGCAAATAAATTCGATGCTTTAGATCCACACACGGTGCGAGGCCACAGCTTGAACTCTGAAATGCTAACATAGACGGAAATGTAGAGCCGTGCAGAAATACATTGTTTTCCCTCTCACTGAGGCCTTGAAGCTGTGCAGAAGCCGCGCTTAATCAGTAGCCCAGGTGCCGGTTTGTCTTGCAAACGCTGTTGTAAAAGGCAGTTAAACATGAATTATATGCAACTAGCGCTGCTACTTCACGAAGGATGGTATTTTCTGCCTCAGAACTGTCTGACCCTTAGCTCACGTGCCGCAGCAAACAGATAACGTTGTATGGAATGTCTCTCAACTAAGAACTAGATATCCTCCCTGTGCCAGTGCTCCATGTTCCTCATAACAGAAAATTGTCTCTGCAGTCTTTGCTAGGATAACTAATGTTTAGACTGAATGAAGACGTGTCATAACTGTCAATTACCGAACCCTAGCCTGCATGACATGTATAAGGGCGGGACGAATAGCATTAGCAAATGTTGATGTATTATGTATATATATGACTGCTGGAGCACTGTTCGCTCTCTCTCACATCTCACGGAGTCTGGGAACACACATCGTGAGGCGTTGAGACCCAGTCGGCCGACTGAGATACTTTGAATAAAACCAGACTTGTTTGGAAATCAAGCCTCACGACTGACTTGTCATTGAATATATGGTTATTGTGCCTTATTTCCATATATGGACTAACAGCCCATCTATTGGGAGTGATGGTAAAAGCAGGCAGTAAAAACAGTAATTATATAAAGGATACAATAAGCTAGGGTAGAACTGGTTGCCAAAAGGCCGAAATACTCACAACCCCTATACACTGGCTCACTCGCCCATCTAAGGGGAGTTACGGTAAAAGCAGGCTGTAAAAACAGTAATTATATTAGAGATACAATAAGCTAGGGTAGAACTGAATGCCACAAGGTCAAAATACTCACAAGCCCTATACACTAGCTCACTGTTCCACCTATGGGGAGTGATGGTAAAAGTAGGCAGTAGAAAGAGTAATTATATCAAAGATACAATAAACTAGGGTAGAACAGGATGCCACAAGGCCAAAATACTCACAATCCCTATACACGAGCTCAGTCACCCATCTATGGGGAGTGATGGAAAAAGCAGGCAGTAAAAACAGTAATTATATAAAAGATACAATAAACTAGGGTAGAACAGGATTCCACAAGGCCAAAATACTCACAACCCCTATACACTAGCTCACTCACCCATCTATGGGGAGAGATGGTAAAAGCAGGCAGTAAAAACAGTAATCATTTAAAAGATACAATGAAATTGTTTAGCACTGGATGCTAAAAGACCAAAATAATCATAACCCCTATACACTAGCTCAATAGTCCATATATGGGGAATGACGGTAAGAGACGCAAGTAAAAACTGTAATTATATAAAAGATAATATAAACTAGGGTAGAACTGGATGCCACAAGTCCAAAATACTCACAACCCCGATACACTAGCTCACTATCCCATCTATGGGGAGTGAAGGTAAAAGCAGGCAGGAAACACAGTAATTATATCAAAGATACAATATACTAGGGTAGAACAGGATGCCACAAGGCCAAAATACTCACAACCCCTATACACTAGCTCACTCGCCCATCTATGGGGAGTTACGGTAAAAGCAGGCTGTAAAAATAGTAATTATATAAAAGATACAATAAACTAGGGTACAACTGGATGCCACAAGGTCATACTCACAACCCCTATACACGAGCTCAGTCGCCCATCTATGGGGAGTGATGGTAAAAGCAGGCAGTAAAAACAGTAATTATATAAAAGATACAATAAACTAGGGTACAACAGGATGCCACAAGGCCAAAATACTCACAACCCCTATACACAAGCTCAGTCGCTCATCTATGGGGAGTGATGGTAAAAGCAGACAGTAAAAACAGTAATTATATAAAAGATACAATAAAATAGGGTAGAACAGGATGCCACAAGGCCAAAATACTCACAACCTCTATACACTAGCTCACTCACCCATCTATGGGGAGTGACGGTAAAAGCAGGCAGTAAAAACAGTAATTATATCAAAGATATAATAAAGTAGGGTAGAACAGGATTCCACAAGGCTAAAATACTCACAACCCATATACACTAGCTCACTCGCCCTTCTATGGGAAGAGACGGTAAAAGCAGGCAGTAAAAACAGTAATTATATAAAAGATACAATAAAATTGTTTAGCACTGGATGCCACAAGACCAAAATAATCATAACCCCTATACACTAGCTCAATGGCCCATATATGGGGAATGACGGTAAAAGCTGCAAGTAAAAACAGTAATTATATAAAAGATGATATAAACTAGGGTAGAACTGGATGCCACAAGTCCAAAATACTCACAACCCCGATACACTAGCTCACTATCCCTTCTATGGGGAGTGAAGGTAAAAGCAGGCAGGAAACACAGTAATTATATCAAAGATACAATATACTAGGGTAGAACAGGATGCCACAAGGCCAAAATACTCACAACCCCTATACACTAGCTCACTCGCCCATCTATGGGGAGTTACGGTGAAAGCAGGCTGTAAAAACAGTAATTATATAAAAGATACAAAAAACTAGGGTAGAACTGGATGCCACAAGGTCATACTCACAACCCCTATACACGAGCTCAGTCGCCCATCTATGGGGAGTGATGGTAAAAGCAGGCAGTAAAAACAGTAATTATATAAAAGATACAATAAACTAGGGTAGAACAGGATGCCACAAGGCCAAAATACTCACAACCCCTATACACAAGCTCAGTCGCCCATCTATGGAGAGTGATGGTAAAAGCAGGCAGTAAAAACAGTAATTATATAAAAGATACAATAACATAGGGTAGAACAGGATGCCACAAGGCCAAAATACTCACAACCTCTATACACTAGCTCACTCACCCACCTATGGGGAGTGACGGTAAAAGCAGGCAATAAAAACAGTAATTATATCAAAGATATAATAAAGTAGGGTAGAACAGGATTCCACAAGGCTAAAATACTCACAACCCCTATACACTAGCTCACTCGCACTTCTATGGGAAGAGACGGTAAAAGCAGGCAGTAAAAACAGTAATTATATAAAAGATACAATATAATTGTTTAGCACTGGATGCCACAAGACCAAAATAATCATAACCCCTATACACTAGCTCAATGGCCCATATATGGGGAATGACGGTAAAAAACGGCAAGTAAAAACAGTAATTATATAAAAGATAATATAAACTAGGGTAGAACTGGAGGCCACAAGGTCCATAATATTCACAACCCCGATACACTAGCTCACTATCCCATCTATGGGGAAAAAAAGGTAAAAGCAGGCAGTAAAAACAGTAATTATATCAAAGATACAATATACTGGGGTAGAACAGGATGCCACAAGGCCAAACTACTCACAACCCCTATACACGAGCTCAGTCACCCATCTGTGGGGAGTGATGGTAAAAGTAGGCAGTAAAAACAGTAATTATATCAAAGATACAATAAACTAGGGTAGAACAGGATGCCACAAGGCCAAAATACTCACAACCTCTATACGCAAGCTCAGTCACCCATCTATGGGCAGTGATGGTAAAAGCAGGCAGTAAAAACAGTAACTATATAAAAGATACAATAAACTAGGGTAGAACAGGATTCCACAAGGCCAAAATACTCACAACCTCTATACACTAGCTCAGTCGCCCATCTATGGGGAGTGACGGTAAACGCAGGCAGTAAAAACAGTAATTATATCAAATATATAATAAAGTAGGGTAGAACAGGATGCCACAAGGCTAAAATACTCACAACCCTTACACACTAGCTCAATTGCCCATCTATGAGGAGAGACGGTAAAAGCAGGCAGTAAAAACAGTAATCCTTTAAAAGATACATAAAATTGTTTAGCACTGGATGCCACAAGACCAAAATAATCATAACCCCTATACACTAGCTCAATGGCCCATATATGGGGATTGACGGTAAAAAACGGCAAGTAAAAACAGTAATTATATAGAAGATACTATAAACTAGGGTAGAACTAGATGCCACAAGGTCAAAATACTCACAAGCCCTATAAACTAGCTTACTCACCCATCTATGGGGAATGACAGTAAAAGCCGACAGTAAAAACAGTAATTATATAGAAGATACTATAAACTAGGGTAGCACTGGATGCCACAAGGTCAAAATACTGACAATCCTTATACACTAACTCACTAACCCATCTATGGGGAGTGACAGTAAAAGCATGCAGTAAAAACAGCAATTATATCAAAGATATAATAAACTAGGGTAGAACAGGATGCCACAACGCTAAAATACTCACAACCCCTATACACTAGCTCACTCGCCCATCCATGGGGAGAGAGGGTAAAGGTAGGCAGTAAAAACAGTAATTATATCAAAGATACAATAAACTAGGGTAGAACAGGATGCCACAAGGCCAAAATACTCACAAACCCTATACACTAGCTCACTCACCCAACTATTGGGAGTGACAGTAAAAGTAGGCAGTACAAACAGTAATTATATAAAAGATACAATCAAATTGTTTAGCACTGGATGCCACAAGAGCAAAATAATCACAACCCCTATATACTAGCTCACTCGCCCGTCTATGGGGAATGACGGTAAAAGCCAACAGTAAAAACAGTAATTATATAGAAGATACTATAAACTAGGGTAGAACTAGATGCCACAAGGTCAAAATACTCACAACCCTTATACACTAACTCACTATCCCATCTATGGGGATTGACAGTAAAAGCAGGCAGTAAAAACAGTAATTATATCAAAGATACAATAAATTAGCGTAGAACAGGATGCCACAAGGCCAAAATACTCACAACCCCTATACACGAGCACAGTCGCCCATCTATGGGGAGTGATGGTAAAGCCAAGCAGTAAAAACAGTAATTATATAAAAAATACAATAAACTAGGGTAGAACAGGATGCCACAAGGCCAAAATACTCACAACCCCTATACACTAGCTCACTATCTCATCTATGGGGAGTGACGGTAAAAGCAGGCAGGAAAACAGTAATTATATCAAAGATACAATAAACCAGGGTAGAACAGGATGCCACAAGGCCATAATACTCACAACCCCTATACACTAGCTCACTCGCCCATCTATGGGGAGTGACGGTAAAAGCAGGCAGTAAAAACAGTAATTATATAAAAGATACTATAAACTAGGGTAGAACTGGATGTCACAAGACCAAAATAATCACAACCCCTATACACTAGCTCACTCGTCCTGTTATATACAGAAAAGGTAATCACATAGCCCGAATGATATGAATAGTATGTTGGCCAGAAGCAAATCGCATCGTATGATAAACTTTGCAAACTGAGAAACCTCAATGTGACCATAGGGAGTACATTTTGTAAATGCTGGCCATTTTCTTTTTCTAACGCTTTGCAAATATATTCGATGCTTTAGATCCACACACGGTGCGAGGCCACAGCTTGAACTCTGAAATGCTAACGTAGACGGAAATGTAGAGCTGTGCAGAAATACATTGTTTTCCCTCTCACTGAGGCCTTGAAGCTGTGCAGAAGCCGCGCTTAATCTGTAGCCCAGGTGCCGGTTTGTCTTGCAATCGCTTTTGTAAAAGGCAGTTAAACATGAATTATATGCAACTAGCGCTGCTACTTCACGAAGGATGGTATTTTCTGCCTCAGAACTGTCTGACCCTAGCTCATGTGCCGCAGCAAACAGATAACGTTGTATGGAATGTCTCTCAACTAAGAACTAGATATCCTCCCTGTGCCAGTGCTCCATGTTCCTCATAACAAAAAATTGTCTCTGCAGTCTTTGCTAGAATAACTAATGTTTAGACTGAATGAAGAAGTGTCATAACTGTCAATTACCGAACCCTAGCCTGCATGACATGTATAAGGGCGAGACGAATAGCATTGGCAAATGTTGATGTATTATGTATATATATGACTGCTGGAGCGCTGTTCGCTCTCTCTCGCATCTCACGGAGTCTGGGAACACACATCGTGAGGCGTTGAGACCCAGTCGGCCGACTGAGATAGTTTGAATAAAACCAGACTTGTTTGGAAATCAAGCCTCACGACTGACTTGTCATTGAGTATATGGTTATTGTGCCTTATTTCCATATATGGACTAACAGCCCATCTATTGGGAGTGATGGTAAAAGCAGGCAGTAAAAACAGTAATTATATAAAGGATACAATAAGCTAGGGTAGAACTGGATGCCACAAGGCCGAAATACTCACAACCCCTATACACTGGCTCACTCGCCCATCTATGGGGAGTTACGGTAAAAGCAGGCTATAAAAACAATAATTATATTAGAGATACAATAAGCTAGGGTAGAACTGGATGCCACAAGGTCAAAATACTCACAAGCCCTATACACTAGCTCACTGTTCCACCTATGGGGAGTGATGGTAAAAGTAGGCAGTAGAAAGAGTAATTATATCAAAGATACAATAAACTAGGGTAGAACAGGATGCCACAAGGCCAAAATACTCACAATCCCTATACACAAGCTCAGTCACCCATCTATGGGGAGTGATGGAAAAAGCAGGCAGTAAAAACAGTAATTATATAAAAGATACAATAAACTAGGGTAGAACAGGATTCCACAAGGCCAAAATACTCACAACCCCTATACACTAGCTCACTCGCCCATCTATGGGGAGAGATGGTAAAAGCAGGCAGTAAAAACAGTAATCATTTAAAAGATACAATAAAATTGTTTAGCACTGGATGCTAAAAGACCAAAATAATCATAACCCCTATACACTAGCTCAATGGCCCATATATGGGGAATGACGGTAAAAGCCGCAAGTAAAAACAGTAATTATATAAAAGATAATATAAACTAGGGTAGAACTGGATGCCACAAGTCCAAAATACTCACAACCCCAATGCACTAGCTCACTATCCCATCTATGGGGAGTGAAGGTAAAAGCAGGCAGGAAACACAGTAATTATATCAAAGATACAATATACTAGGGTAGAACAGGATGCCACAAGGCCAAAATACTCACAACCCCTATAAACTAGCTCACTCGCCCATCTATGGGGAGAGATGGTAAAAGCAGGCAGTAAAAACAGTAATCATTTAAAAGATACAATAAAATTGTTTAGCACTGGATGCTAAAAGACCAAAATAATCATAACCCCTATACACTAGCTCAATGGCCCATATATGGGGAATGACGGTAAAAGCCGCAAGTAAAAACAGTAATTATATAAAAGATAATATAAACTAGGGTAGAACTGGATGCCACAAGTCCAAAATACTCACAACCCCAATGCACTAGCTCACTATCCCATCTATGGGGAGTGAAGGTAAAAGCAGGCAGGAAACACAGTAATTATATCAAAGATACAATATACTAGGGTAGAACAGGATGCCACAAGGCCAAAATACTCACAACCCCTATACACTAGCTCACTCGCCCATCTATGGGGAGTTACGGTAAAAGCAGGCTGTAAAAACAGTAATTATATAAAAGATACAATAAACTACGGTACAACTGGATGCCACAAGGTCATACTCACAACCCCTATACACGAGCTCAGTCGCCCATCTATGGGGAGTGATGGTAAAAGCAGGCAGTAAAAACAGTAATTATATAAAAGATACAATAAACTAGGGTAGAACAGGATGCCACAAGGCCAAAATACTCACAACCCCTATACACAAGCTCAGTCGCCCATCTATGGGGAGTGATGGTAAAAGCAGGCAGTAAAAACAGTAATTATATAAAAGGTACAATAAAATAGGGTAGAACAGGATGCCACAAGGCCAAAATACTCACAACCTCTATACACTAGCTCACTCACCCATCTATGGGGAGTGACAGTAAAAGCAGGCAGTAAATACAGTAATTATATCAAAGATATAATAAAGTAGGGTAGAACAGGATTCCACAAGGCTAAAATACTCACAACCCCTATGCACTAGCTCACTCGCCCTTCTATGGGAAGAGACGGTAAAAGCAGGCAGTAAAAACAGTAATTATATAAAAGATACAATAAAATTGTTTAGCACTGGATGCCACAAGACCAAAATAATCATAACCCCTATACACTAGCTCAATGGCCCATATATGGGAAATGACTGCAAAAAACGGCAAGTAAAAACAGTAATTATATAAAAGATAATATAAACTAGGGTAGAACTGGAGGCCACAAGGTCCAAAATACTCACAACCCCGATACACTAGCTCACTATCCCATCTATGGGGAGTGAAGGTAAAAGCAGGCAGTACAAACAGTAATTATATCAAAGATACAATATACTGGGGTAGAACAGGATGCCAGAAGGCCAAAATACTCACAACCCCTATACACAAGCTCAGTCACCCATCTATGGGGAGTGACGGTAAAAGCAGGCAGTAAAAACAGTAATTATATCAAATATATAATAAAGTAGGGTAGAACAGGATGCCACAAGGCTAAAATACTCACAACCCCTACACACTAGCTCACTTGCCCATCTATGGGGAGAGACGGTAAAATCAGGCAGTAAAAACAGTAATCATTTAAAAGATACAATAAAATTGTTTAGCACTGGATGCCACAAGACCAAAATAATCATAACCCCTATACACTAGCTCAATGGCCCATATATGGGGATTGACGGTAAAAAACGGCAAGTAAAAACAGTAATTATATAGAAGATACTATAAACTAGGGTAGAACTTGGTGCCACAAGGTCAAAATACTCACAAGCCCTATAAACTAGCTCACTCACCCATCTATGGGGAATGACAGTAAAAGCCGACAGTAAAAACAGTAATTATATAGAAGATACTATAAACTAGGGTAGCACTGGATGCCAAAAGGTCAAAATACTCACAATCCTTATACACTAACTCACTAACCCATCTATGGGGAGTGACAGTAAAAGCAGGCAGTAAAAACAGCAATTATATCAAAGATATAATTAACTAGGGTAGAACAGGATGCCACAACGCTAAAATACTCACAACCCCTATACACTAGCTCACTCACCCATCCATGGGGAGTGACGGTAAAAGGAGGCAGTAAAAACAGTAAATATATCAAAGATATAATAAAGTAGGGTAGAACAGGATTCCACAAGGCTAAAATACTCACAACCCCTATACACTAGCTCACTCACCCTTCTATGGGAAGAGACGGTAAAAGCAGGCAGTAAAAACAGTAATTATATAAAAGATACAATAAAATTGTTTAGCACTGGATGCCACAAGACCAAAATAATCATAACCCCTATACACTAGCTCAATGGCCCATATATGGGGAATGACGGTAAAAGCCGCAAGTAAAAACAGTAATTATATAAAAGATAATATGAACTAGGGTAGAACTGGATGCCACAAGTCCAAAATACTCACAACCCCGATACACTAGCTCACTATCCCATCTATGGGGAGTGAAGGGAAAAACAGGCAGGAAACACAGTAATTATATCAAAGATACAATATACTAGGGTAGAACAGGATGCCACAAGGCCAAAATACTCACAACCCCTATACACTAGCTCACTCGCCCATCTATGGGGAGTTACGGTGAAAGCAGGCTGTAAAAACAGTAATTATATAAAAGATACAAAAAACTAGGGTAGAACTGGATGCCACAAGGTCATACTCACAACCCCTATACACGAGCTCAGTCGCCCATCTATGGGGAGTGATGGTAAAAGCAGGCAGTAAAAACAGTAATTATATAAAAGATACAATAAACTAGGGTAGAACAGGATGCCACAAGGCCAAAATACTCACAACCCCTATACACAAGCTCAGTCGCCCATCTATGGGGAGTGATGGTAAAAGCAGGCAGTAAAAACAGTAATTATACAAAAGGTACAATAAAATAGGGTAGAACAGGATGCCACAAGGCCAAAATACTCACAACCTCTATACACTAGCTCACTCACCCATCTATGGGGAGTGACGGTAAAAGCAGGCAGTAAATACAGTAATTATATCAAAGATATAATAAAGTAGGGTAGAACAGGATTCCACAAGGCTAAAATACTCACAACCCCTATGCACTAGCTCACTCGCCCTTCTATGGGAAGAGACGGTAAAAGCAGGCAGTAAAAACAGTAAATATATAAAAGATAGAATAAAATTGTTTAGCACTGGATGCCACAAGACCAAAATAATCATAACCCCTATACACTAGCTCAATGGCCCATATATGGGGAATGACGGCAAAAAACGGCAAGTAAAAACAGTAATTATATAAAAGATAATATAAACTAGGGTAGAACTGGAGGCCACAAGGTCCAAAATACTCACAACCCCGATACACTAGCTCACTATCCCATCTATGGGGAGTGAAGGTAAAAGCAGGCAGTACAAACAGTAATTATATCAAAGATACAATATACTGGGGTAGAACAGGATGCCACAAGGCCAAAATACTCACAACCCCTATACACAAGCTCAGTCACCCATCTATGGGGAGTGATGGTAAAAGCAGGCAGTAAAAACAGTAACTAAGATACAATAAACTAGGGTAGAACAGGATTCCACAAGGCCAAAATACTCACAACCTCTATACACTAGCTCAGTCGCCCATCTATGGGGAGTGACGGTAAAAGCAGGCAGTAAAAACAGTAATTATATCAAATATATAATAAAGTAGGGTAGAACAGGATGCCACAAGGCTAAAATACTCACAACCCCTACACACTAGCTCACTTGCCCATCTATGGGGAGAGACGGTAAAATCAGGCAGTAAAAACAGTAATCATTTAAAAGATACAATAAAATTGTTTAGCACTGGATGCCACAAGACCAAAATAATCATAACCCCTATACACTAGCTCAATGGCCCATATATTGGGATTGACGGTAAAAAACGGCAAGTAAAAACAGTGATTATATAGAAGATACTATAAACTAGGGTAGAACTTGATGCCACAAGGTCAAAATACTCACAAGCCCTATAAACTCTCTCACTCACCCATCTATGGGGAATGACAGTAAAAGCCGACAGTAAAAACAGTAATTATATAGAAGATACTATAAACTAGGGTAGCACTGGATGCCACAAGGTCAAAATACTCACAATCCTTATACACTAACTCACTAACCCATCTATGGGGAGTGACAGTAAAAGCAGGCAGTAAAAACAGCAATTATATCAAAGATATAATTAACTAGGGTAGAACAGGATGCCACAACGCTAAAATACTCACAACCCCTATACACTAGCTCACTCACCCATCCATGGGGAGTGACGGTAAAAGGAGGCAGTAAAAACAGTAAATATATCAAAGATATAATAAAGTAGGGTAGAACAGGATTCCACAAGGCTAAAATACTCACAACCCCTATACACTAGCTCACTCGCCCTTCTATGGGAAGAGACGGTAAAAGCAGGCAGTAAAAACAGTAATTATATAAAAGATACAATAAAATTGTTTAGCACTGGATGCCACAAGACCAAAATAATCATAACCCCTATACACTAGCTCAATGGCCCATATATGGGGAATGACGGTAAAAGCCGCAAGTAAAAACAGTAATTATATAAAAGATAATATGAACTAGGGTAGAACTGGATGCCACAAGTCCAAAATACTCACAATCCTTATACACTAACTCACTAACCCATCTATGGGGAGTGACAGTAAAAGCAGGCAGTAAAAACAGCAATTATATCAAAGATATAATTAACTAGGGTAGAACAGGATGCCACAACGCTAAAATACTCACAACCCCTATACACTAGCTCACTCACCCATCCATGGGGAGTGACGGTAAAAGGAGGCAGTAAAAACAGTAAATATATCAAAGATATAATAAAGTAGGGTAGAACAGGATTCCACAAGGCTAAAATACTCACAACCCCTATACACTAGCTCACTCGCCCTTCTATGGGAAGAGACGGTAAAAGCAGGCAGTAAAAACAGTAATTATATAAAAGATACAATAAAATTGTTTAGCACTGGATGCCACAAGACCAAAATAATCATAACCCCTATACACTAGCTCAATGGCCCATATATGGGGAATGACGGTAAAAAACGGCAAGTAAAAACAGTAATTATATAGAAGATAATATGAACTAGGGTAGAACTGGATGCCACAAGTCCAAAATACTCACAAGCCCTATAAACTAGCTCACTCACCCATCTATGGGGAATAACAGTAAAAGCCGACAGTAAAAACAGTAATTATATAGAAGATACTATAAACTAGGGTAGCACTGGATGCCATAAGGTCAAAATACTCACAATCCTTATACACTAACTCACTAACCCATCTATGGGGAGTGACAGTACAAGCAGGCAGTAAAAACACCAATTATATCAAAGATATAATAAACTAGGGTAGAACAGGATGCCACAACACTAAAATACTCACAACCCCTATACACTAGCTCACTCGCCCATCTATGGGGAGAGAGGGTAAAAGTAGGCAGTAAAAACAGTAATTATATCAAAGATACAATAAACTAGGGTAGAACAGGATGCCACAAGGCCAAAATACTCACAAACCCTATACACTAGCTCACTCACCCAACTATTGGGAGTGACAGTAAAAGTAGGCAGTAAAAAACAGTAATTATATAAAAGATACAATCAAATTGTTTAGCACTGGATGCCACAAGAGCAAAATAATCACAACCCCTATATACTAGCTCACTCGCCCGTCTATGGGGAATGACGGTAAAAGCCGACAGTAAAAACAGTAATTATATAGAAGATACTATAAACTAGGGTAGAACTGGATGCCACAAGGTCAAAATACTCACAATCCTTATACACTAACTCACTATCCCATCTATGGGGAGTGACAGTAAAAGCAGGCAGTAAAAACAGTAATTATATCAAAGATACAATAAAGTAGGGTAGAACAGGATTCCACAAGGCTAAAATACTCACAACCCCTATGCACTAGCTCACTCGCCCTTCTATGGGAAGAGACGGTAAAAGCAGGCAGTAAAAACAGTAATTATATAAAAGATACAATAAAATTGTTTAGCACTGGATGCCACAAGACCAAAATAATCATAACCCCTATACACTAGCTCAATGGCCCATATATGGGGAATGACTGCAAAAAACGGCAAGTAAAAACAGTAATTATATAAAAGATAATATAAACTAGGGTAGAACTGGAGGCCACAAGGTCCAAAATACTCACAACCCCGATACACTAGCTCAGTCACCCATCTATGGGGAGTGATGGTAAAAGCAGGCAGTAAAAACAGTAACTATATAAAAGATACAATAAACTAGGGTAGAACAGGATTCCACAAGGCCAAAATACTCACAACCCCGATACACAAGCTCAGTCACCCATCTATGGGGAGTGATGGTAAAAGCAGGCAGTAAAAACAGTAACTATATAAAAGATACAATAAACTAGGGTAGAACAGGATTCCACAAGGCCAAAATACTCACAACCTCTATACACTAGCTCAGTCGCCCATCTATGGGGAGTGACGGTAAAAGCAGGCAGTAAAAACAGTAATTATATCAAATATATAATAAAGTAGAGTAGAACAGGATGCCACAAGGCTAAAATACTCACAACCCCTACACACTAGCTCAATGGCCCATATATGGGGAATGACTGCAAAAAACGGCAAGTAAAAACAGTAATTATATAAAAGATAATATAAACTAGGGTAGAACTGGAGGCCACAAGGTCCAAAATACTCACAACCCCGATACACTAGCTCAGTCACCCATCTATGGGGAGTGATGGTAAAAGCAGGCAGTAAAAACAGTAACTATATAAAAGATACAATAAACTAGGGTAGAACAGGATTCCACAAGGCCAAAATACTCACAACCCCGATACACAAGCTCAGTCACCCATCTATGGGGAGTGATGGTAAAAGCAGGCAGTAAAAACAGTAACTATATAAAAGATACAATAAACTAGGGTAGAACAGGATTCCACAAGGCCAAAATACTCACAACCTCTATACACTAGCTCAGTCGCCCATCTATGGGGAGTGACGGTAAAAGCAGGCAGTAAAAACAGTAATTATATCAAATATATAATAAAGTAGGGTAGAACAGGATGCCACAAGGCTAAAATACTCACAACCCCTACACACTAGCTCACTTGCCCATCTATGGGGAGAGACGGTAAAATCAGGCAGTAAAAACAGTAATCATTTAAAAGATACAATAAAATTGTTTAGCACTGGATGCCACAAGACCAAAATAATCATAACCCCTATACACTAGCTCAATGGCCCATATATGGGGATTGACGGTAAAAAACGGCAAGTAAAAACAGTAATTATATAGAAGATACTATAAACTAGGGTAGAACTTGGTGCCACAAGGTCAAAATACTCACAAGCCCTATAAACTAGCTAACTCACCCATCTATGGGGAATGACAGTAAAAGCCGACAGTAAAAACAGTAATTATATAGAAGATACTATAAACTAGGGTAGCACTGGATGCCAAAAGGTCAAAATACTCACAATCCTTATACACTAACTCACTAACCCATCTATGGGGAGTGACAGTAAAAGCAGGCAGTAAAAACAGCAATTATATCAAAGATATAATTAACTAGGGTAGAACAGGATGCCACAACGCTAAAATACTCACAACCCCTATACACTAGCTCACTCACCCATCCATGGGGAGTGACGGTAAAAGGAGGCAGTAAAAACAGTAAATATATCAAAGATATAATAAAGTAGGGTAGAACAGGATTCCACAAGGCTAAAATACTCACAACCCCTATACACTAGCTCACTCACCCTTCTATGGGAAGAGACGGTAAAAGCAGGCAGTAAAAACAGTAATCATTTAAAAGATACAATAAAATTGTTTAGCACTGGATGCCACAAGACCAAAATAATCATAACCCCTATACACTAGCTCAATGGCCCATATATGGGGAATGACTGCAAAAAACGGCAAGTAAAAACAGTAATTATATAAAAGATAATATAAACTAGGGTAGAACTGGAGGCCACAAGGTCCAAAATACTCACAACCCCGATACACTAGCTCAGTCACCCATCTATGGGGAGTGATGGTAAAAGCAGGCAGTAAAAACAGTAACTATATAAAAGATACAATAAACTAGGGTAGAACAGGATTCCACAAGGCCAAAATACTCACAACCCCGATACACAAGCTCAGTCACCCATCTATGGGGAGTGATGGTAAAAGCAGGCAGTAAAAACAGTAACTATATAAAAGATACAATAAACTAGGGTAGAACAGGATTCCACAAGGCCAAAATACTCACAACCTCTATACACTAGCTCAGTCGCCCATCTATGGGGAGTGACGGTAAAAGCAGGCAGTAAAAACAGTAATTATATCAAATATATAATAAAGTAGAGTAGAACAGGATGCCACAAGGCTAAAATACTCACAACCCCTACACACTAGCTCAATGGCCCATATATGGGGAATGACTGCAAAAAACGGCAAGTAAAAACAGTAATTATATAAAAGATAATATAAACTAGGGTAGAACTGGAGGCCACAAGGTCCAAAATACTCACAACCCCGATACACTAGCTCAGTCACCCATCTATGGGGAGTGATGGTAAAAGCAGGCAGTAAAAACAGTAACTATATAAAAGATACAATAAACTAGGGTAGAACAGGATTCCACAAGGCCAAAATACTCACAACCCCGATACACAAGCTCAGTCACCCATCTATGGGGAGTGATGGTAAAAGCAGGCAGTAAAAACAGTAACTATATAAAAGATACAATAAACTAGGGTAGAACAGGATTCCACAAGGCCAAAATACTCACAACCTCTATACACTAGCTCAGTCGCCCATCTATGGGGAGTGACGGTAAAAGCAGGCAGTAAAAACAGTAATTATATCAAATATATAATAAAGTAGGGTAGAACAGGATGCCACAAGGCTAAAATACTCACAACCCCTACACACTAGCTCACTTGCCCATCTATGGGGAGAGACGGTAAAATCAGGCAGTAAAAACAGTAATCATTTAAAAGATACAATAAAATTGTTTAGCACTGGATGCCACAAGACCAAAATAATCATAACCCCTATACACTAGCTCAATGGCCCATATATGGGGATTGACGGTAAAAAACGGCAAGTAAAAACAGTAATTATATAGAAGATACTATAAACTAGGGTAGAACTTGGTGCCACAAGGTCAAAATACTCACAAGCCCTATAAACTAGCTAACTCACCCATCTATGGGGAATGACAGTAAAAGCCGACAGTAAAAACAGTAATTATATAGAAGATACTATAAACTAGGGTAGCACTGGATGCCAAAAG
Source organism: Ambystoma mexicanum (assembly GCF_040938575.1). Taxonomy (NCBI): domain Eukaryota; kingdom Metazoa; phylum Chordata; class Amphibia; order Caudata; family Ambystomatidae; genus Ambystoma; species Ambystoma mexicanum. The sequence continues at coordinate 64,831,851 of NC_090928.1, forward strand.
GTCAAAATACTCACAATCCTTATACACTAACTCACTAACCCATCTATGGGGAGTGACAGTAAAAGCAGGCAGTAAAAACAGCAATTATATCAAAGATATAATTAACTAGGGTAGAACAGGATGCCACAACGCTAAAATACTCACAACCCCTATACACTAGCTCACTCACCCATCCATGGGGAGTGACGGTAAAAGGAGGCAGTAAAAACAGTAAATATATCAAAGATATAATAAAGTAGGGTAGAACAGGATTCCACAAGGCTAAAATACTCACAACCCCTATACACTAGCTCACTCACCCTTCTATGGGAAGAGACGGTAAAAGCAGGCAGTAAAAACAGTAATTATATAAAAGATACAATAAAATTGTTTAGCACTGGATGCCACAAGACCAAAATAATCATAACCCCTATACACTAGCTCAATGGCCCATATATGGGGAATGACTGTAAAAGCCGCAAGTAAAAACAGTAATTATATAAAAGATAATATGAACTAGGGTAGAACTGGATGCCACAAGTCCAAAATACTCACAACCCCGATACAGTAGCTCACTATCCCATCTATGGGGAGTGAAGGTAAAAACAGGCAGGAAACACAGTAATTATATCAAAGATACAATATACTAGGGTAGAACAGGATGCCACAAGGCCAAAATACTCACAACCCCTATACACTAGCTCACTCGCCCATCTATGGGGAGTTACGGTGAAAGCAGGCTGTAAAAACAGTAATTATATAAAAGATACAAAAAACTAGGGTAGAACTGGATGCCACAAGGTCATACTCACAACCCCTATACACGAGCTCAGTCGCCCATCTATGGGGAGTGATGGTAAAAGCAGGCAGTAAAAACAGTAATTATATAATAGATACAATAAACTAGGGTAGAACAGGATGCCACAAGGCCAAAATACTCACAACCCCTATACACAAGCTCAGTCGCCCATCTATGGGGAGTGATGGTAAAAGCAGGCAGTAAAAACAGTAATTATACAAAAGGTACAATAAAATAGGGTAGAACAGGATGCCACAAGGCCAAAATACTCACAACCTCTATACACTAGCTCACTCACCCATCTATGGGGAGTGACGGTAAAAGCAGGCAGTAAATACAGTAATTATATCAAAGATATAATAAAGTAGGGTAGAACAGGATTCCACAAGGCTAAAATACTCACAACCCCTATGCACCAGCTCACTCGCCCTGCTATGGGAAGAGACGGTAAAAGCAGGCAGTAAAAACAGTAATTATATAAAAGATAGAATAAAATTGTTTAGCACTGGATGCCACAAGACCAAAATAATCATAACCCCTATACACTAGCTCAATGGCCCATATATGGGGAATGACGGCAAAAAACGGCAAGTAAAAACAGTAATTATATAAAAGATAATATAAACTAGGGTAGAACTGGAGGCCACAAGGTCCAAAATACTCACAACCCCGATACACTAGCTCACTATCCCATCTATGGGGAGTGAAGGTAAAAGCAGGCAGTACAAACAGTAACTATATCAAAGATACAATATACTGGGGTAGAACAGGATGCCACAAGGCCAAAATACTCACAACCCCTATACACAAGCTCAGTCACCCATCTATGGGGAGTGATGGTAAAAGCAGGCAGTAAAAACAGTAACTATATAAAAGATACAATAAACTAGGGTAGAACAGGATTCCACAAGGCCAAAATACTCACAACCTCTATACACTAGCTCAGTCGCCCATCTATGGGGAGTGACGGTAAAAGCAGGCAGTAAAAACAGTAATTATATCAAATATATAATAAAGTAGGGTAGAACAGGATGCCACAAGGCTAAAATACTCACAACCCCTACACACTAGCTCACTTGCCCATCTATGGGGAGAGACGGTAAAATCAGGCAGTAAAAACAGTAATCATTTAAAAGATACAATAAAATTGTTTAGCACTGGATGCCACAAGACCAAAATAATCATAACCCCTATACACTAGCTCAATGGCCCATATATTGGGATTGACGGTAAAAAACGGCAAGTAAAAACAGTAATTATATAGAAGATACTATAAACTAGGGTAGAACTTGATGCCACAAGGTCAAAATACTCACAAGCCCTATAAACTAGCTCACTCACCCATCTATGGGGAATGACAGTAAAAGCCGACAGTAAAAACAGTAATTATATAGAAGATACTATAAACTAGGGTAGCACTGGATGCCACAAGGTCAAAATACTCACAATCCTTATACACTAACTCACTAACCCATCTATGGGGAGTGACAGTAAAAGCAGGCAGTAAAAACAGCAATTATATCAAAGATATAATTAACTAGGGTAGAACAGGATGCCACAACGCTAAAATACTCACAACCCCTATACACTAGCTCACTCACCCATCCATGGGGAGTGACGGTAAAAGGAGGCAGTAAAAACAGTAAATATATCAAAGATATAATAAAGTAGGGTAGAACAGGATTCCACAAGGCTAAAATACTCACAACCCCTATACACTAGCTCACTCGCCCTTCTATGGGAAGAGACGGTAAAAGCAGGCAGTAAAAACAGTAATTATATAAAAGATACAATAAAATTGTTTAGCACTGGATGCCACAAGACCAAAATAATCATAACCCCTATACACTAGCTCAATGGCCCATATATGGGGAATGACGGTAAAAGCCGCAAGTAAAAACAGTAATTATATAAAAGATAATATGAACTAGGGTAGAACTGGATGCCACAAGTCCAAAATACTCACAACCCCGATACACTAGCTCACTATCCCATCTATGGGGAGTGAAGGTAAAAACAGGCAGGAAACACAGTAATTATATCAAAGATACAATATACTAGGGTAGAACAGGATGCCACAAGGCCAAAATACTCACAACCCCTATACACGAGCTCAGTCGCCCATCTATGGGGAGTGATGGTAAAAGCAGGCAGTAAAAACAGTAATTATATAAAAGATACAATAAACTAGGGTAGAACAGGATGCCACAAGGCCAAAATACTCACAACCCCTATACACAAGCTCAGTCGCCCATCTATGGGGAGTGATGGTAAAAGCAGGCAGTAAAAACAGTAATTATATAAAAGGTACAATAAAATAGGGTAGAACAGGATGCCACAAGGCCAAAATACTCACAACCTCTATACACTAGCTCACTCACCCATCTATGGGGAGTGACAGTAAAAGCAGGCAGTAAATACAGTAATTATATCAAAGATATAATAAAGTAGGGTAGAACAGGATTCCACAAGGCTAAAATACTCACAACCCCTATGCACTAGCTCACTCGCCCTTCTATGGGAAGAGACGGTAAAAGCAGGCAGTAAAAACAGTAATTATATAAAAGATAGAATAAAATTGTTTAGCACTGGATGCCACAAGACCAAAATAATCATAACCCCTATACACTAGCTCAATGGCCCATATATGGGGAATGACGGCAAAAAACGGCAAGTAAAAACAGTAATTATATAAAAGATAATATAAACTAGGGTAGAACTGGAGGCCACAAGGTCCAAAATACTCACAACCCCGATACACTAGCTCACTATCCCATCTATGCGGAGTGAAGGTAAAAGCAGGCAGTACAAACAGTAATTATATCAAAGATACAATATACTGGGGTAGAACAGGATGCCACAAGGCCAAAATACTCACAACCCCTATACACAAGCTCAGTCACCCATCTATGGGGAGTGACGGTAAAAGCAGGCAGTAAAAACAGTAACTATATAAAAGATACAATAAACTAGGGTAGAACAGGATTCCACAAGGCCAAAATACTCACAACCTCTATACACTAGCTCAGTCGCCCATCTATGGGGAGTGACGGTAAAAGCAGGCAGTAAAAACAGTAATTATATCAAATACATAATAAAGTAGGGTAGAACAGGATGCCACAAGGCTAAAATACTCACAACCCCTACACACTAGCTCACTTGCCCATCTATGGGGAGAGACGGTAAAATCAGGCAGTAAAAACAGTAATCATTTAAAAGATACAATAAAATTGTTTAGCACTGGATGCCACAAGACCAAAATAATCATAACCCCTATACACTAGCTCAATGGCCCATATCAGGGGATTGACGGTAAAAAACGGCAAGTAAAAACAGTAATTATATAGAAGATACTATAAACTAGGGTAGAACTTGATGCCACAAGGTCAAAATACTCACAAGCCCTATAAACTAGCTCACTCACCCATCTATGGGGAATGACAGTAAAAGCCGACAGTAAAAACAGTAATTATATAGAAGATACTATAAACTAGGGTAGCACTGGATGCCATAAGGTCAAAATACTCACAATCCTTATACACTAACTCACTAACCCATCTATGGGGAGTGACAGTACAAGCAGGCAGTAAAAACACCAATTATATCAAAGATATAATAAACTAGGGTAGAACAGGATGCCACAACACTAAAATACTCACAACCCCTATACACTAGCTCACTCGCCCATCTATGGGGAGAGAGGGTAAAAGTAGGCAGTAAAAACAGTAATTATATCAAAGATACAATAAACTAGGGTAGAACAGGATGCCACAAGGCCAAAATACTCACAAACCCTATACACTAGCTCACTCACCCAACTATTGGGAGTGACAGTAAAAGTAGGCAGTAAAAAACAGTAATTATATAAAAGATACAATCAAATTGTTTAGCACTGGATGCCACAAGAGCAAAATAATCACAACCCCTATATACTAGCTCACTCGCCCGTCTGTGGGGAATGACGGTAAAAGCCGACAGTAAAAAGAGTAATTATATAGAAGATACTATAAACTAGGGTAGAACTGGATGCCACAAGGTCAAAATACTCACAACCCTTATACACTAACTCACTATCCCATCTATGGGGAGTGACAGTAAAAGCAGGCAGTAAAAACAGTAATTATATCAAAGATACAATAAATTAGCGTAGAACTTGATGCCACAAGGCCAAAATACTCACAACCCCTATACACGAGCACAGTCGCCCATCTATGGGGAGTGATGGTAAAGGCAAGCAGTAAAAACAGTAATTATATAAAAGATACAATAAACTAGGGTAGAACTTGATGCCACAAGGCCAAAATACTCACAACCCCTATACACGAGCACAGTCGCCCATCTATGGGGAGTGATGGTAAAGGCAAGCAGTAAAAACAGTAATTATATAAAAGATACAATAAACTAGGGTAGAACAGGATGCCACAAGGCCAAAATACTCACAACCCCTATACACTAGCTCACTCGCCCATCTATGGGGAGTGGCGGTAAAAGCAGACAGTAAAAACAGTAATTATATCAAAGATATAATAAACTAGGGTAGAACAGGATGCCACAAGGCTAAAATACTCACAACCCCTATACACTAGCTCACTCGCCCATCGATGGGGAGAGACGGTAAAAGTAGGCAGCAAAAACAGTAATCATATAAAAGATACAGTAAACTAGGGTAGATGTAGATGTCACAAGACCAAAATAATCACAACCTCTGTACACTAGCTCACTATTCCATCTATGGGGAGTGATGGTAAAAGTAGGCAGTAAAAACAGTAATTATATCAAAGATACAATGAACTAGGGTAGAGCTCAGTCGCCCATCTATGGGGAGAGATGGTAAAAGTAGACAGCAAAAACAGTAATTATATAAAAGATACAATAAACTAGGGTAGAAGTGGATGTCACAAGACCAAAATAATCACAACCCCTATACACTACCTCACACGCCCATCTATAAAAGACCTAAGAGAGATCGGTGTTGCACTTTGATCATGTTTGATTTTGCATAACACACCTCTGCCAGTGGACTTTCCCAATGGGATGTCTGGAGATTTTCCGGTTGACCCCTGCAACGTGTGCCTCTTGCGTTGTTCTCTTCATTTCTGCACGCACATGATGTAAACATAAAACGGTACTCTATGTACCCTGCAGTAGCATGAAGATAGCACCGTTGAGGGAGAAAGTACGTTAGGTGGCAAAGGTGGTAACGTGGGGGAGCACAGTACATCAGGAGGTGAATGTGATGCAGAGGAGGTGAAGGGGCGTAACAAATAATGATGAAAGCAATATTGACGATAAGGGTGAAAGGAGGCCCCTGGGTAGAACAGTAAGGTTTCAGGAAGGTTTCAGAGGACTAAGACAGCCCTTGGCAGACCAGACGGTGGAAGAAGGAACTAGGACCAGACAAGGAAGCCCAGAAAAGTTACAAAGATTGAAATTAACATTTGACAAAGAGGAGTTAAAATCAGCTTGTGGCTACCAGACATCACCCAGTAAGCAGGAGCTACTTTTGGGGACTGATGAGCTAGCTAATACATAGTGTGGCACAAATATAACTTCAACACAAGATGCGCATGGACCAATATTCTTTAAGAATTTTCTAGGTGTGTCCTAATGCTCCTATCTAAATATTTACAAACATCTATGGTTAATGACACATGGGCCTTATTATACCCCTGGCGCTCCCGGAATGAAGGGGGCCGGTACGGGACCGGCCCCCTTCATTCCAGGAGCGCCAATTATGAGCTTCCCATCGCGGGACCCGGATCGCATGCCTGGTAAAACCAGGCGTGCTTTCCGGGTCCCGTGAGGTGAAGAAGGAGGTAACAATGGGGCACTCATAATGTGCCCATTGTTACCTCCATCCCCATTCCCATTAAGCCTTATGGGGGCTCAAATGGGAATGGGGAATGGTTTCTGCAGGGAGGAATGACCGGGTCCTCCAATGTCGGAATAACCCGAGTATTCCTCATTGCAGGAACCCGGTAATGGAGCCCGGAACGCCCTCCATTCTCGTAATGAGGCCCATAGATCTGTTTCTATGGCAGTAGTTGGCCTGGGGAGTTACAGGTAGCTCCTGGTAGCTGTTTATGGTCCCAGTTATGTGGCAGGGGGTCGTCACAAGAGAAATCCATGCAGGCCTCCATCCTAGCTAAGGTGGCCCAAAGCTCTGACTGCTCAGACGCAAAGTTCCTGACAGGGAAAAGAAATCCACCTATTAAAAGATGCATTTGTAAGCAAGATACTCCAAAAACTCACAGTGTTACTATCAACAAACTTGTCTCGGGAGGATAGCTCAGCGGCAACGTGCTCGCCTTGGAAACAGGACGACACGGAGCAACACAGGTTTGATCCCCAGGTCCGCGCTTAGAAACCTCTGGGTAATAAGCATGTTATAAATAACCTATCATATCATATCATAACAAACATCCTGCGATAGAGAATGACACACTTCGGAGGCTGAGGGATATTCTCCCCAAGCCACTTGTCCCCATGTTCCATATAATGATATCGGTTTGTGGTTTTCATGCAGCCTTGATACATGTGAATGATACAAACTTACCTGTCCATTGTCTTCCTTTGTGGGAGATACAAACCTGTAATTTTACTGAGGACAATTCTTTCCTTTGGATTCAGCGAGTTTTAAAAGCTGATCAAAGCATTAATCCACATCAGATTCATATGCAGAGGAAGAAACAGAGCTGAGTCCTTCCTGAACAGCATACTGCAGTTGGTGAGGGAGAGTTAATGCCAACCATTTACTAATTCATAACCCTTCCGAGCCAGTTGGACTATTTAATTTCTGAAATTCAATCTGCTCCCACATGGATGCTGCTTTCCTCGTGTAGAAGAGTGCTCCCACAACTATCCTAGCTGCTCATTGATTGGCTGGCCCACCCCACAAAGAGCAAATCCAGATAGCTGGCAGGTGAAAGCCGGCCCCCTTGCCAAGGCCCTCTGCTAAGGCCTCTGTCTGAATCTGCCTCCTTCCATTTCCCACTCCGAGACAGAAACAAAGCATTGAGGGACAGAATCACTGGCTTGAATCTTCACCTCGTGTTGCAGGAGCAGCGTGAGCACTTCCTCTCATAAGGTAAGCCCAGATGGGCTTTTACATGCATGCTGCACCAAAAATGTAATCTTTGAGCGGCGAGTGCCTCACACACACTTAATTCTTCTGATGATCTTCTGAATCCTGCCTGTAGCAGCATCACTCGTGGGATATACTTTTTCAAGGTTCATAACTTTGCGTGCTAGTTGGGCTATTTAATTTCTGAAATTTGAATCTTCTCCAACATGGCCGCCACTTTCCTTGTGTAGAGGAGTGCTCCCACAGCCATCCTAGCTGCTCATTGATTGGTTAGCCCACCCCACAAAGAGCCAATCCAGTGAGCCGGCAGGGGAAAGCCGGCCCCCTCACCAAGGCCCTCTGCTAATGCCTTCTGCTAAGGGCCCTGTCTGGACCTGTCCAGAGCTGGAGGAAGCACCTCTCCATGCTGCTACTCCTGGTTCCCTTTGCCTCTCAGCAACGCTCTCAATGGATTCCAACTGACTTGGTCCCCTGCATGCTCTGACCATGAACCCAATCTTGAATTCAATTGCCCTGGTAAACAATATGGATCACATTGATCCCCCCACCTTCCCTTGACACTATGACTGCTAAAATCGTTGTCTGCTCCTTTTCCTACATGCCTAATCGTTAACCTCTAATCCCTGCACTAACTGTACTATGCATCATGATGTGCCTCATGTTGATTGCTTCTCTACTGCTTTCTTAATGCCCGGCTTCAAAAAGAAAAAGAAAAACAATTAATTAAAAAATCTTTTTCTATTCTCAAGTGCGCTTACAACTGTGCATCCACCATTTTGTACTGCTTTTGAGTCCTTTCTGGCAAATTCAATTTTAGGTGTGCTTTCAACTGTGCAGCCACTATTTTGTAATGCCTTTGAGTGTTTTCTGGCAAATTTCAAACTTAGGTGTGCTTTCCAATTTATTAATGATCTGTAAATCTGGGATTTCCCAGCAGCATGCTCACTGGTTTTTGTCTGCTTGGCAGCCTGGTGAGATTTTACTGTTGCACAGTACTTCTGACCCTCTCCCCCCTGCTATCCTTTCACTACCCTCCCCCCTCTTGTTTTGCCCCATGATGCTCTCCGTCTCCCCTATCTTTTCTAACTGCTTCTCCATCTTATATCCTCCCTCTCTCATGAAGTCTGGAAGGAAGAAACTTAAAAAGGCATTCCTGAGTTCCAACCCTGGTCTGCCCATTGCAGACACCTACATCAATGCTTCCCCCAGAAAGACTATCACTGACATTCTCTTTGCTGTTCCTTCTCTAACGTATGGAACCCCCCTCCCTCTTGCTTGTTCTCTCACCTTTCTCCTCCTCACCCATTACTGGCAGCACCTGATGGGAAGTGCTCTTGGCTCACTTTGCGTCTTCCAAATGCATCATTAATGTCTATCATAATGGCACTATCATGGCCAAGGGCTCTCAGTCCAACCTCCTCCGTCTTGACAGGCGTCTTCCATTCCATCTCTCTTCAACCTCCCCTCTCTCCTTCCACCCTCCTCCCTCATCCCCTCTGTCCCCACCTCCCAGTGGTGACACCCCACCCCTGTGTCCCCCCTCACAAATGTTTTAAAGGGGGCACCCAGCTTCACTTAGCTACCCTCAAATCGCACTTTGTTATCAAACACACCTTGGACATCTGTCATCTCCTTGAAGACCTTGATCTTGTCGTACTTGCTCTCACCGAGATGTGGTTCAAGGCCCGCTCTGTCACTACATTTGAAATTCTTCTCCAAGAGGGCTACACAATCCCATCCAATCCTATGCGCTCCCGGCCTGGTGGTGGAGTGGCCCTGATCTTCCCTGAGTGGGTTCCTGCTTCCATCATCTCCACTCAAACCTACTCATCCTTTGATAGCCAAGTCTGTAGGCTTTCTGTCTCACCTACCTTCTCTCTTACTCTGGCTACCATCTACAGGCACCCGTACCAACCTCCCTCTTCCTCTCATAATGGGCCGTCCTGTCCTCCTCTCTTCTTTCCTCCTCCCCCAAACGTATCTTCTTTGCGGACTTTAGCATCCATCTTGACTCTCATGATGTGTGTGGCCACTGTTCTTTTTCGTGACATCTGCAACACTCTTTCCCTCACTATCCTTCCTTCTGCCCCCTCCCCACTCTGCCAGACACACTCTGGATGCTCTCATCGCAACAAACATACTTTTATCCAACCCTCTTACTACCCCTCTCTGCTGGTCTGACCACTTTCTCTTCTCATCTTGACCTCCCCTGTCCCCTGATGATGACTCTGCCTGCACTGCCAGTCCCCTTCTCCATCAATCAATCGATGGAGGGTGTCAGTCACTGCATTTGCTTCTTCCTTCATCCCTTCTCCGCCCCTTCATTTAACTCTGCTACTCACTCTGTTCTAGCTAATCTCCATCTTTCTATCGCTAACACCCTGGACATCATTGCCCCTATCAAGAGGATCCACATGAAGCCTGCCTCCAAACGCAACTCTTGGTATGACTCTGACTTGGCCACTTTAAAATGCAAGTACTAAGCTCCAGAGAGGAAGTGGGAGGCATCTATCTCATCCTCTGATAAACTGGCCTGCGACCTACTCCAAACGCAATATCATCTTTCCATCTGCTCCAAGAAGAGGGCTCATGTCCAAGCCTGCATCTCTGGACCAACAAACATCATAACTGAACTCTTTAAAATCTTCAAGGAACTTGCCAATCCTACCTCAGTCTCCTCCTCTCCTCCTCCCTCCCACTGGCAGCCCACTTTTCTTACAAAACTCTGGACATCCTGTCCTCTCTATCATCTGCTCCCCCACCTCCCTTCTCTCGTCGTCCCTTGGGCAGCCTCCCACCATACTCTCCTCTTTCTTTCCCATTGCACCAGATGAGATCTCTAGATGTGTCCGGTCTATGAAAGTCTCCTCTAAACAGATGCTCCCTTGCTCCTCCAGAACCATCAAGGACAACATTGCCTCTCTCATGCCAGCCTTGGATGACCTCTGCAACCACTCATTTGCCACTGGCTACTTCCCACATCCCCTTAAGCACTCTCTTGTGCACCCTCTCCTAGAAATGTTGTCTGCTGACCGCTTCTTTGGGCAAACTCATGGAGAAGCTGGTCATCCCCCAACTGACCCTCCACACCAAAGTGGCTGTCCGGTTTCAGGGCAGCCAGAGTGAAAGAACAGAGAAATATTGAGGCTGAGTACCGCAAAGGAAATACACCAATCACGGGCTAAAAAGATTCACAGATCTTTTATTACTGTACAGTTTACAAAGAAACAGATAGCTATCTGGCTCTCAACACCCCACAATGTGTACCAGCCTGACAGAGAGAGGTGAGAGAGTGCTGGACATTGAAACATTCGTGCTTTTATACAATTCCATGTAATATTGTCCAGCCTCTCTTCATGATAATAATTTGTGGTATAGAGTTCGTGCCTAGTTCACATACAGATTATACAATATTATGCAAAGGATTACATAGGTTTGAATTTCCATAGAGAAAAAATGGCGATGTATGTTCTCTAATCCTGTAGTAAGCCTTGTTCTACATTTCCGCACAATGCAGTTCGGCCTGTGTCCACGCTCGAGGTTTGTTCTTCATTGTCCCAACGTTTATACAAGGATGAGTCTTATGTGTGCAGAAAATACTTAGATAACAATTCATATGGAGTGCAAGGTCTCTTTACCTAGTCTAAACAGTTGGCTCTCGGACAGCCTAAACATTAGCAGAACTCAAAGGTCAGGAGGCTTGGTTGCAAGCTGAAAACATAGTCCACCATCCTAGAACGAAGAACACACAAGTAGAAATCAAAATGGCGGGCAAATCTTAAAATGGCGGCGAAGTTAACCCAAAAATCGTAACTTTGCAACAGGGTTTTCCGTGTAAAGCGATTGGGTTTAGGCCAATATAAATATAAGGAGGCACTATATAATTACTGTTTAACAAACCCTCCTTTTGGCCCAAGCCAATAGCTTACTAAATATATTCGTTTTTCTCACAACTCCACGCTTCAATGTCCACACATCGTAAATCATATTCATAAGATATATTGTTCGCCATTAGATCCTTGACAGTGATACCTTCATTGCCACAAATGAAATAAACAGAATCACCTACATACAGAGGTCTGTCCTCACTAATAAAATTCATAATATTGGTACAACCCTAAAAGTACCCATTGACTGAGAACCATCCCATTATTTACAGAGTAGGGGCTGTGATTGATAGTGTAAGAAGGAGACGTGGCATCCCGGTTGCCTACGGGTGCCATTTTGAAAAGGAACTAATGATTAAAAAAGTTTAGAAATCAATCAAAAGGGCCTGAATAAAGCAACGTTAAGCTTGCTCCTATTTACAAAAAGAGGACATGCCAGTGGCGTCAGAACTCGCCTTTCAACTCATTCAAGTTAGTGCCATCAAAATTCCCTGAGATGCTGTCATTCAAGTAACCAAAGAATAGTGCCTTTAGAGAGGCGTATCATACAGTAGTTTAAAAGCAAAGGATCAATATACCAGCCCTACCCTTTTCCTCCTATCGTAACAAATGCAAACATATCCATTAATTAATTCTAATCAAAATTACGTGGATCACATTCATAATAACCAAAAGGGTATTGTTGTAATAACCCCGTCTGTGTTGGGAATCCCTAGAGGATAGAGTGTGCTGATGCACGAAAGGAGAAGACATAATAGAAACATTTATCAGTGGATATCAAAGTTTCGAATGGACACATCCCCCTTCCATGTACCAAAACCTAAAAGCAATCAATACTGTAAGACTTGTTAACACAATTACGAGAAAACAATACGCCTTCACGGACTATGTATTTGATCGTCCAATGTCCTTGTTAGCCGCACAATGAATCAATTGCTCTGTACGAGTCGAGATAATGACAGGCGTTGTTCCTCAAAGCTCTTGCCCGAAAAGTTCCTGCGAAAAACACTGTAGTCCGTTTGCTGGTGATCTCCTGATCACGTGGTTTCTTGATTGAAGATGGTCTTTCCCAGTCCCCAACCACTGGCTTATACTTCAGCACAAAAGTGGCAAAGGACACGCTCAACAATCGTTTCCTGTAGGCACAGCCATACTGTGCAGTAAGTCTAGTGCTGTGGGCGCAGATTGTACCTTAAGACTCCAGGTACTGCGTGATCTGCAAACAGAGTGTCGTTGCTTCCTGATGGAAGTGATGAAACAGGGGAAAAGATTACTCGAGAGTGCAGAAAGATCCAAAGAAAGTTTCAAAGACAAAGCAGATGTCTCCCCAAGCCCCACGGGCTCAGGAAGTATCTCTGACGCACCCTTGATGCCATTCAAGATTGATTGATCCTCAGAAACAGGGCAAGTAGTTTTTCTTCTCGGTCAAGTGACAAAAGAGCAAAGTATTTTCTTGATGTGTGTCGATCCGGTGTCTTTTCCCATCTACTCGTACAGCAGTCTGTGTGGCCAACAGGACCTGGAACGGTCCTCTTCACCGTGGTGCAAGACTGTGTGCTCTCTTAAAAGGCTTCGGGAGCACCCATCTACCTGGTCGAATTCTGTGACCTGGCCCCTCGTACTTAACTGGGAGGGCTTTTCGCACCTGTTAATAAATCAAATACAAGTTTTGTGTTAACTGGTTACAGCATTCAGTAAGAAACAAATACTCCACATATTTTTAACACTCTAGGTTTTTGGTAGACTTCAAATATTAGCTGGCCTCCCTCCATAGTTTCATCTGGGGGGGGGGGATTCCAGTTCTAGTCTGTGGGGTCGTCCATATGGACAGTAGAGTTATAAGTAAGTGTCTAGTTATTTAAAATTACTGAGATGTTTTGCGTTTACCCAGACAGGTTCTAGTATTTTGCAGATTTTATTAACATGTATGTAAATGGGACCACGAGCCATTGTGATCAAGGAGGTGACATTTGTATCGGGTAGTATCCTTCTTCCCTTTGAACTGCCTACCCAACACCTTTCCCCATCCAAACTCACTAAAACCCACAGCGCAGTGTCTAAATTCTCTTGAAGTCGCATCAGCTTGAATATTCTTTGTCAAATCAATCCCTTTGTCTACTGTAAATATATTTGTGGTTTCTTTCCTGGCATACATTTCTAAGTATAAATCAATAAAAAGTCTGTTTAGCTATCCTGTCAGCAAAAGCTTTTCCTCTCCCTACATCATCTACTACCTTTCGATGTGCGGTGCACTTCATGATTGCTAGTTGAGTAGGAAGCACAAGTGCTGAGAGCAGCTAAACTATCGAGGTGCCATGTTGGATTTTTTTTTTGTTTTCCTTGCGAGATCAAGTAACCTTGTTCTACCCATTGTCATCCCAAGTTGTGAACCACCCCAAAGGTATACCGGTTATCTGTAAATATATTCACTCTAAATCTTTCTGAAAGTTCAAAAGCTTAAATCGGTGCAATAATCTCTGCGGCCTGCGTGGAGTTATGCAAAATTCTCCTGTTTTCCACAATCTTGCTTAGTGTAGTGATGGCATAAGCAGCAATGGAGGTACCATCCGGAAGTTTGAAGCAGGAGCCATCGAAAAACAGGTCCCTTTGTAGATCATTCAAAGGTGCATCATTAAAATCAATCCCGCCTTAAATATCTTACTCTGCGGAAGGCGGTCATGTGACATTTCGTCACTGCAAGCAATATCTTGCGGACGAGGAATCAATTCAGCCAAATTCAATACGCAACACCTTTTAATTTGGATATGCGGTACAAATAAGATCAGTTCATATTTTGTTGATCGTGCGGAAGTAAGGTGTTTCGTTTTGCGTTCTACTTAATAGAACATATACAGAGTGAGGTGTCATGCCGGTTAAAGTATGGCCTAGAACCGTTCCCTCACTCTGCTTTACAAACGCAGCAGCAGCGACAGCTCTCAGATAACACAGCCAAGTGCGTGCAACAGGATCAAGTATAGAGGAAAAAATAAAAGCACAGTCTATTCTCTCTCCCCTCCCTTGCTCCTGCGTTAACACAGCCAAAGCACATTCATCACATTCATGCAAAAACAACACAAAGGCCTTATCATACTTTGGTGTGCCCAAAACTGGTACTGAACACAGTGCAGTCTTGAGCAGATAAAAAGCTTTCTGGTGTTCCAAGTTCTACGGTAGTGGCAAAGAAATGCCCTTCTTTGTCAATGCCAACATTGGTTTTGGGATCCACTATCTACAGTAAGAAGCCATTCCTCTCAAGGCTCTAACTTCTTTCTGTGTATTTGGGACAGACATGCTAGAAATGCTTTTTTACTTTTTATTTATTCAGGTGTCAATCTTCTTCCCTCCTTTGACAGGAGATAGCCTAAATAGGGGACCTCCTGTCAACAGTACTAAAACTTTTTTAAATTAAGCTTTATGTTCATGTTCTACTAAATGAATACGCAATAACACAGTACCCACTTTGCAAACACTTTCCGAGTCTGTAGCTAAGAGAAGGTTGTCAATGTACTACAACAATGTACAAGTGAAAGGCAACTCAAATGAATCGAACTGCCCTTTCAAAGCCCTACTATAAATGCTTGGACTCTCTGTGTACCCTTGTGGTGCACGGGTGAATGTAAACGAGCGTCCCCCTAGGGTGAATGCGAACAAATATCTACTATCCATGTATATGGGAATGCTAAAGAAGGCATCCTTAAGATCTACAATACTAAAAGGAGTAGCAGAAGCTGAAATCATTGTCAGTATCGTCGTTACTACAAGTACAATTGGAATTTGTGGAGCCACAATCTTATTGATAGCGCGTAAATCGATAATGAAACGGAATAGAATCGCATTATCCCCTTTCTTGTACTCCGGTGAAATCAGGCTATTGCACAAACTTCCTGCAATTTCCTCAATCACTCCACGATGTACAAAATCAGAAACTATACACTTCAGAGCTTGCTCACCAACAACTGAAATCTTATGTTTGTGGAATTTATGGCAACCTAACTCCAAGTTTCAAAACAATATTAACAGGCTCAGTCTGTAAAATACCAACATCATTATCGTCAAAAGCCCAAAAACACGTTGGAACTTCACTAAATTCTGGTGGTAAAGGTCTAGTCAGAAACTGTGAGGCAGACAATTGCTGAGGTGAAATCGTCAAACGCACTCCATCCGAAGAACAATGAATTACCTCATTTAATTCCTTCAACAGATTCAACCCCAAAAAATTCTCTCCACAGTTCGTTGTCAGAAAGAACGGACAGTAATCGGTGGATGGACCCAGTAAAATCAGTACTGGCAAAAAAAATCGAACTAACCACTGGTGTACCAGAAAATCCTAAAAACGTTTTCTGCCCTCTCAGTGGAATGTCTGAAACCCATGAATAATCAATAGAACACTTCTGTGCCCCTGTATGTATGAAAAATAGATGCTTCCTATTCCCTACCTTCATCTCAACGTAGAGACCTCTTTGATTAACGGGAATAGGCATCGGTTCCAGACACTGCTTCGGGCTATCCTAACGGAACAATATATCTTCGAAGACAAGATCTTCAGAAAGATAGGCAGTGGAAGCATTACCAAATATATTTCTACTATATACATTAGGTTGCTGATTATCTTGCGAAAAGAACTGAGAATTTTGAGGAAACTGGGTTCCCCCAGGACACCCTACTCCAGGGCGGCTTCTGGGTCATCTACCCATGACACCATATGTGTTATTCGACCTCTGCTGAAGGATTGGACATTGTGCTATCTATTGATCCTCTTGTCTGCAATATGCACATTGGTTCATGTGTACAGGACTCACATGCTCATTATTCTGTGGAATAGACTGACCTTGAAACTATGTATTCCCACCTCCAATCCCTCTAACTATCTGAATTCCAACTCTAAGAACAAATGGCGGAGGACCCTCCCTCATAGGCAACTGAGAAGTAGGCGACTCCGAAAGTTTGTTAAGCAATAAAGCCAGATCAAGTGCTAAAAGTGGTAGGAATAGTATCGGGTGCAAAAGTGCTCCCTTATAGACAATCATGAATTCTGCGGGACACCAAATCTCTTTTTTTATACACGCATCCTTCAGGTATTCTACCATTACCTGTAACACTTACCTCTGCATTTCTGGAGTATACTGACTATACGTTGCATATACTTCTGTGGGGGACATCGACACATTCAAAATCCATCTAAGCGCATCCCTTGTGCAAATTCGCGTTTCTTCACTCATTGACTTACAAGGAGGAAGGAACCGTTTCTGCGCATAAAAAGCTTCCAAACTATCACCATCTATTTCATCATTCTATAACCATTCTAACTCCCTTCTTAACTCAAAACCCTCTTGACATGCTTATGTATTTTCTCAGCAGAATCCCTTGGATAGTCTAAAACATTCAAAACCCTTGACCCTTGTGGGACATCCGCGTCCGTCAATCTATTTCACATTATAACTAAATGTATCCCCATCCCTTCAATAAAGACATCCTGATAGGGGATACTTTCTTAGATTAAGGAGTTTTTAGGTAAGACTGTACATTTTTCACTTTTCTCTATATATTGCTTAGCCCATGCATTCAAATCTTTTCCTCTTCTCTTTGGAAACCATGTCCTACGTTACAACTTTTGATTCAGTGCTTGCCCCTTTATCAGCTAGAACTGGAACAGAACCGCTTGGGAAAGAAAGAGAGTAGGCAAATCCTGTACAATAGGTAGTGGAGACACTACCACTAGCAACAAAGATGATCTTACTGGAACAGTAACAGTCAGTAAAAGTGGAGGTACAAGTAGAGGAACAACACTAAAAAGCGAAGCAATAACTGGTGGCCGAGAAACAACAGGAAGAACAGGAATTGCTATGGGAGAAGGAGCGACAGCAAGAAGAGGTAAGACAGCAGGAATAGGTACACTAGGAAGTGGTGCACTGGCACCAGGCCTTTGTTCATTTAGGAGTTTATCAATTAGTTCATCTAAGACATAAAAATCTTTAGACAGATATATTTTCTATACACCAAGTTTAAAGCACCCTATCCATGTTCCTAATAGACTCTGACTGTTTTTGTTGATCATGAAATGATGGTTTTCTTCCGAATTTTAACATATGACGACATGCATGCTTCTATTTACTCTTAAATTGCTACATAGCTTCTCTTTTACAATTCTGTATTACATCAAAACACTGTAGGTCTAACAAAAAATATAGTTTCTGAATACTCTATTCAAGCTATGTCAAAACTATCATTGACTGACCACTGAAATTCGGAAACATGTCTAGTTTGTCTGTGCCAAATATTATCGAATACTCTATTACCAAATGTCGTTCTTACAGTTCATAGACATGCCGGCAACCCCTCCTGTCGCGCCGGTTGGCCAAATAACAAAGATTGTCTGTCTCTGCGGAATAACGCCCTTGAACAGGCAGACAATTTACCAGGTATCAGATCACTGGTGTTACCTGGCATCGTTTGTGCTCATGAGGACAAAACTGCGACCAAATATCAGGATACTTAGGAATCAGGGCACGACTCACCTGATTCAAAGGACTAAGGGATGTCTGATCGGATTACAAAGGACAACAAAGGACCCACGTGGTTGGTGGTTTTGGCAAAACTGCCCGCCTCGATATATGGACCCTCGTCAAGATGCCGGCTCGGATCGCGTGCTCACCGTCCAGGGATCGGATTGTGCAGTACTGTTGAGGTATCGCATCTCATCCAAAAAGGGGCCCCTTTTCTCACCATCCAATCCCGGTTCAATAGCCGCGGCAACTCTTCAACGAGGTGGCATCAATCTTGAGGGTCCCTATTCGGGTGCCATCTGAAAGAACAGAGAAATATTGAGGCTGAGTACCGCAAAGGAAATACACCAATCACGGGCTAAAAAGATTCACAGATCTTTTATTACTGTACAGTTTACAAAGAAACAGATAGCTATCTGGCTCTCAACACCCCACAATGTGTACCAGCCTGACAGTGAGAGGTGAAAGAGTGCTGAACATTTAAACATTTGTGTTTTTTTACAATTCCGTGTAATATTGTCCAGCCTCTCTTCATGTTAATAATTTGTGGTCTGGTCTAGAGTTCGTGCCTAGTTCACATACAGATTACACAGTATTATGCAAAGGATTACATAGGTTTGAATTTCCATAGAGAAACAATGGCGATGTCAGTTCTCTAATCCTGTAGTAAGCCTTGTTCTACATTTCCACACAATGCAGTTCGGCCTGTGTCCACGCTCGAGGTTTGTTCTTCATTGTCCCAATGTTTATACGTTTTATTTATGTGCGCAGACAATACTTAGATAATAGTTCATGTGGAGCGCAAGGTCTCTTTACCTAGTCTAAACAGTCAGCTCTCGGACAGCCTAAACATTAACAGAACTCAAAGGTGAGGAGACTTGGTTGCAAGCTGAAAACATAGTCCACCATCTTAGAACGAAGAACGCACGAGTAGAAATCGAAATGGCGGACAAATCTTAAAATGGCGGTGAAATTAACCCAAAAATCGTAACTTTTCAACAGGGTTTTCCGTGTAAAGCGATTGGGCTTAGGCCAATATAAATATAAGGAGGCACTATATAATTACCCTTTAACAAGAGGCATGGAAATAGCTCTCCTAACCTGGACTCTAACACTCCCTCTGTTCTGATCCTCCTTGATCTTTCTTCTGCCTTTTACAGTCAACTACTCCATCCTCATTTATACCTGCTCCATGATACCATAGGAATCATGGACAGGGTACTTGCGTGGCTTACCTCCTTCCTTTCAAACAGACCTTCCCAAGTGCATTTAGGTCCTTTTCTCTCCTCCACCTCACTCTGTGCCTTTGACATCCCGCAGGGCTCTATCGCATCACCATAGCTCTTCAACATCTACGTGGGTCCTCTGATCTCCACTTTCTCCCCTCATTTCCAGTGTTATGCAGATGACCCACAGCTTTCTTTCAAGCTGCCATCCTCTACCTCCTCCGCCTCCTCCCTCATACCTGACTGCTACTCAGGGATGGTGCTCTGCCAATGATCCCTGCCTTAATGCCAGTAATACAGAGATCATTCTCATTGGGATGCCTGCTCCTTGCCCCCCCACTCTCAGGCCAGACTCCTTGGGTCCCCTCCCCTCACCCATTTGTGAGGCAAAAAACCTTGGAATCATCTTTTGACTCCTCTCTCTCTTTCTCTCAACACATCACATACCTTGCCAAGAAGTCCAACTTTCAGTTACATCTCCTCAGGCACGTTCTACCTTTCCTCAACTTTCCCCAGAAGCGCAATGTCTCCAGAGTCCTGGTTCTCCCTAGGCTGCACTACTGCAAGAGCCTCTTCGTCTATCTGCCTCTTTCCTCCCTTCGCCTCCTTCAGATAATCCAGAATAGGACTGAAAGACTTATCCTTGGCCTCAAGACCAGGGATTGCATCTCTCCAGCAGTAAAATCTCTCCACTGGCTCCTGGTGACTGCAAGGATCAAATTCATCACCCTCTGTCTGGGACCTCTTACAACCAACTTTGCCTCCCGAAATACCTCCCGGAAAGAGTCCTTTGATCCTCTGGCTCCAACATTCTGCAGCTCAAACGTTTCTCCAAGCAGAGAGTGGGAGGTAGATCCCTTTCCTTGGCTGGCTCCTCCCTCTGGAGCAGCCTCCCTCCCCCCTCAGACTTGAGTCTGATCTTCTTAAATTCCAAAAACTTCTCAAGACTTTCCTTTTCTCCCCTTCCTTGCCTCTCCCCTCCCATGCTAACTCTCCCTCTACTGCTGCGACTGAGGCCTGGTCTCTTCAAAGTCATACGGGTGCCAGACCACCCCCTATCAGTTGCCCCAGAATCTTTTGCCAGCACTTTCCCTCGGGCTTCCTTTCCTGGACTTGCCCAACTTGGTCCTCCCTGTCCACCGCAGTCATCCTCCCTTCCACTGGCACTTGCCACTTTGGCCCGCCCAGCACTTGCCAACCCCCACCCTTGGGGGGGCACCACATACATACGGTGACACCGGGCAGAAAAGCCCTAACCAAGAAAGGTGAAAGAAAGTCCTGAGGGTATTGATTTACTTAAATCCTTTTATAATTTAACCCATTCAATCTAATGTATTTCGTTAGAAAGTAATAACTTCTTGTAACGTTTGTCTTGGCATATTTCTTGATTCTTGTCACTTCAAGACACCACCTGTACAAATGGGAAGGGCTGTCACAGATGTCCTTAATAACTTGCAGAGACTTAAGGAAAATTCAAAGGTCTTGCTGTTTAATTTTTGATTTTCAAAACACAGCTTAATGGGAGAAAGTGCAGATTGTTCAATGTTACGATAGACCGATTGTTCAAGATAGCGAGAGGCACACAGGGTTGGAAAAAGTGGGGGCATGCTAATTGCTGGCCCTCTCTCATCTAGCCTAGACCATTCCACTCCAAGCCCATGCATCCCCCATTCGCATCGCAGGTCATTATAGCTTGGTAACCCCTGGTGTCTAATGTCTTTTCTGGCTGGATGTGATGACCTAAGTGAACTGGGGTTATCGACCAAGCCCTTTAAGATGAGGTATCAATACTTTGAGATGGATGGGGATGCAGAAGATACTCAAACATCAAGAATCAAACTAACTCAGGAAATTGGCAAATCACATCTCTTTTATTTGCAGATGTCTAAAACAGGGAGTTACAATGAACATCAACAATTCTCTCTATCTTCTCGCTCAGCAAGTTTCATAAAAAAGCAGGTTATATAGTAAGAACTAACGTCATCCTATGTGTTAAACTACAAAAACCTACTTGGGAAAGTGATAGGATTAGAGGGAACATCTAGGTATATGTTCCATGCTTGTCGGGAAGGTGATTGGGTCTCTAACATCAGGTGGGACAACTAAGCCCTCCTCTAGTGGAGGTCACCACGAAAGTCATCAAATACACAACGTCCCATTGGTTACACAAACTATAGGGCTCTTTACTTTTTTTTTAATTGATATTGTTGAATTTAACTTTTCAATACGGAAATGTTTTCACAATTTAAAATATTCCTAGTAAAACAATGGAATACAAATCTAACATAAATAGAGTACACAAGTGAACATGTTCTTTTACAATTACACAATTGATACCTAAAACAATTAGTTAATAAAGAAGTAGTGAGTTAGATTTTTTACAGTTTTTCAAAACACAATACAAATGCATAACAACTCGACAAGTCAAATTCACTGCATAAAGAAAATTAACTGTTGCTATTTGTAAAGAGACATTTGATGTACACAGCAGTGTAGTCCACCTTTCAGCTGGATCTAAAATTCTCAGATGATTGCAGTGACCAGAGAAATATTTCAATCGTTCGTGAATTAAAGCTGGGCATTGGGACAAATATGTTCTACAGTTTCGAGCATCTTAGGATCTAAGCAGAATCGACAGAAGGATGACTTCAACTCGAGGCACTTACGTTTACACATAAGTTGGCGAGTGTCCCACAAGTTGAAGCGCAGTCTAGTGATTCCTGAGCGTGTTTTCTTGCAAGGAAACCTAAGAAGGTATGGTTCTATGAGCCCCATACTTTTATGTCTAAATTTCTCAGGCACGGCAGATTTGTATTGGAGACATCAAAATCTCGTCCTGACCCAATCGCAACGATAAATATGGTCTTTCACTTTGTCAGGGTTGTTAAGAAGCATGTTAAGGTTAAAGTCTGCATGTACTAAAATGGTATAAGCGGCACGTAACCAACATTTGACAAAGCGATGATTTGTTTTAAAGATGTAATCGGACAGGAATTTTAGAAGGTTAATCTCTTTGGTTGACATCAAACATTTGCGCAGGAGAGCACAAACTTTCCACTGATACTGCGCATATAAAGAGATTAAACCTAATTCGAAGTGCACCAAAACTACTGGAATGCATTGGGGAAGTTGGAGAATTGCTTTCCAAAATGTACCTTCAATTTTGTCTAGCACCACCGAAGACCATGGTTGTTGTGATTCTAGGCCATATAGTATACACGGGGTGGATTTTTGCTTCCAATAGATCAAGGCTGGTTTCATTGTAAAGGTACCAAAACGATGCATTATAATTTTGATTTGTAAAATGGCTGTGTCTAGTTTATGTTGTACCACATCCAGGTGGCCGGCAATTGAACCGCTACCATCAAACACCACACCCAGATACGTATAGGCTGGAACTATTGTTAGATTAATACGATTAATCATCCATTGGAATTTGCGCTTTGACGCATTGACGGGTCTATACATTACAATCTGTGTTTTTAGGGCATTGACCCGCAATTAATTTTGTATTATGTATCCGTTGAACACATCGAGTAGACTTTGAAGGCCACTCAGAGTTTTTGAGATTAAGACCAAATCATCGGCATACATAAGAGACTGGATCAAATGATCGTTTATTTCAGGTGAGTCAGATGGTATCGCCTCAAAGACCTGCCGAACATCATGCTTAAATCAATTGAAAAGTGCAGACGCCAGGAGGCAACCCTGCTTTAGACCTCGGGCAGTTGGAATAGCCATAGATAGTAATCCCCCTAGAGTCAGTCTAATGCGAACTGAAGTTTCGCAGTGTAGTGCGTAGATAATTTGTTGTAATATGGGAGGGCATTTATCTCTTGCTAGTTTGGCGAAAAGTAAGGGTCGTGAAATGGCATCAAAGGGTGTATGCAAGTCTACAAAAGCAAAATAAAGAGCTTGTTTATCTGCTTGCGCTTGATACTTGACTGCATTCAGGCAGAGCATATTGATGTTTGTGCACATGCCTGCTAGGAACCCTGTCTGAAAGGGGTCTCTAGTGTGAGTGGTTTTGGTCCAGAGGTTGAAATCTCGAAGGATGAGTTTCAAAAAAAGTTTCCCCGGCGCATCTAATAGTGCAATTGGCCTGTAATTGCAAGGGAGCGTGCGGTCACCCTTCTTATGGATGGGCACTATGATAAAAGTTTTCCAAGATTGTGGAATGCCACCAAACAGCATGATCTGTTGGAAGAGATTGTTAAGGATTACTGCCCAGATAGTGGGATTAGATTTAAACATGAGATTACTGAGACCATCAGGACCCATAGCTCTTGAGGGGCTAATCTGCTTGATATAATCTTCGAGGATAAAAGGGAAACATTCAAGAAACCAGGGTTGGGAACCTTCCGATCGAAGGGGAAGATTAGAGAAATTTGGATCTGCATATAAACATGTGTAATGCGGGATCCACTGGGCCTCAGTCACATTGAGAACTTGTATAATAGTTTGGGAATGGTGAGCACACTGATTAAATAATGCCCACGTTTCAGCAGTATTTTTGGTTGCAATTAGTTTGATCATGTGTTCACCATCCCGCTGAAGAATGTGAGCTTTATGTTGAAGCATCCAGTTGCGATATCTGCATTTAGCAGATTTTAGCTGTTGAAAACAATTTGGCTCATTTAGTGTGCGGATGAATCTGCGTTCCGCTGGTATTCCTTCTTTCTGGATTGAACTAGTGGGTTGAACGAATGTTTGTAGGACAACTCCTGATGAGGCCATTTTCCCACTGGTTTCTTGAATGTGGCTAAAAGATTAATATATTGAGTGGGATGATCTGAATGATTATTACAAATGACCTATTGTGATAGGGTTGCGAGATAGCTGGCAGACCAACGAAAGCGTGATTTTGCATTGTTAACATAGTTAGGTGGTGTGCTATTCCAGCTTGCTGTTAATAGCAGCAGGTGATGATCGCTATGTATCTGAGGAATAACTTGAAACATATCTATCCGGCCTTTAAAGTTAGATGGTAAATACATAGTCTATAATGGAGGTGGTATTCTCTCGGTGTCATCTAGGGTGAGCTGGAATGTCACCACATATCGACCCATTGTTCATATGAAAGTTACGATCGAACATGAAAGCAGACCACCGCTTGACCTTGGCCATTGATGCTTTTCTTTTTGGGTGTAGACAATCTAAATTGAGGTCTCCCACAATAATTGTGTCCTTAATTTCCGGGGTAACAAGTATTAGGTCAAGGACACTGGTGAGACCTGCATAAAAAGCAGAGTCAGTTGACCCAAGAGGATTGCGGTAGAAATTGATCATAGCAACAGTATGGGATGGCCATGAGATTTTCACAAGCTGTGTGAAGGCAGAAATTGTGGTCCACGGCTGAACAGCAAAACCCCTTGTCATGTTCACTCCTACTAAAAGACCTGAAGATGGATGACCTTTGAGGCCCGGAATTGCTGGAAGTAATTTGATTTCATAATTATTCCAGGCAGGAGGGTGCAAGAGCCAAGTTTCTTGCAAGGTGATGATGTCATACTCTGCCAGGAAACTGGCAATGCACACCTGTAGATGGGTACGGCCTCGGGTATTGCAACTAGCAATGGTAAGGTGAGAATGAGCAGATGTTAATAATGGTTACGACAAGTAAGGCTGTTCACGACAAGCATGTTTCGATAGTGGTGGATTCGAGTAGGTATCTGGTAGAAGTTGTTTTACATCCTTTCCTACAGGTGTGTGCATGGGATCTTGCGCTGACAAAAAGCCCAAGTTAAACAATTGCATTTTGGCTTTCCAGACTGTATTTAATACAATGCCTGATGGAACCCATAAGCGCACAATCGAGCAAGAGGACTCGGAAATAAACTCAATTTGATCGATTATGCTTGAGCAAATATCTTCAAGTTCGACGAGCTCTGAGAAGATATTTAGCACGCTCTGTCTGTTGAGATCATAGGTGCCAAAATTACCTACTCGACATTTCAGGATTAAAGAGTGGCAATTCCGTGTGTCTGAAACAAGAGACTTGGTGGGCTTAGAATGTGTATCGTGAAGATTGATTTTTATAGTCAGGGCATTCTTCGAAACTGCCTGGGCAAAGGTTACTATGGGATGTGGTGTTTGGAATTGCACCATGCCGGAAGGGCAAGAAGTAGGACGTGGAGCATCTGCATCTGTGTGGGTAGTGTTAGTGAGAAGCCATTGACGCAAGTTGGGATTCATTTCTCGGGGGTTTTGAATTGAAGTAGGAACAGGAGGCTGAATTGGAATAGGAACAGGAAGTTGAATGCAAGAAGCTAAATAAGAGTCGACTGCATCGCGAATGTGATTCATTGTGATGGTTTCGACCTCTTTTTCAATCACAGGGATGACAGAATGTATAATTTGTCTATGTTCAACTTGGCCAGCAGGGCTATGAGCAGGGATAAAAGATTGTGGAATGTTTACTTGGTCAAGCTCACGGATAAGAGCATCCAGTGGAGGATAAAAGGTGACTGCAGATGTAATAGACAAGTCATGTGTCACTGCTTTTTGAAGCCTCAACATTGGATTTGTAGAGGCCTGGTTTACTGTAGAGGGAAAGGGGTTTAGACTTACTAAAGGTACTAGAACAGGTAGAGCAGGCGCTTGAATGTTGGATATGGCAGGTGAAGCAGATAAAGGAGCAACGGAGCGGAACACCGGTGGTAGTTGTACAGATGGAACGGGCACTTGTGTGTTCAGTATGGCAGGTAAAGCAGATGGAGGTGCACCAGCGGGCAACACCTGTGGACCAGTTATTGCTTCACTAGGGCCATATTTTCGAGTGCTTGGATTCAAGGTTTGGAAGAAGGATTTCATCGTTTGTTTGGGAAGTCATAATGTGATATGATTTGACTTCTTTTTGGACAGAGGACGAGTTGCTCTCGGAATTACTTTTTTCTTTCGAGTAGCATCAGGACCGGACACGAGATTACCCACTTTGCTCAAACTCGTGGTGAGTGGAAGAACTGGAATTGTCTCTGGCTCGGCATCAACCAGTGATCTGGGAAGACTGACCCATGATACATTGGGCGGAACCGAGACAGAAGGAGAGCTGGTGCCAACCTCAGGGGTGATAATGTTCGCAATGACTGGTAGGATGGGAACAGGCAGGGGGCACAAAGCTGGGGAGCTGACGGAGCCTTCTGTAATGATGGAGATGTCATCGCTAGGCATAGCATTTGCAACCAAGTCTTCAGGAAGGGTTGATTTGGAACCTTTTACTAGTACTTCTAGAAAGGAGAGCGCTTTAAAAATGAGGATAGACTGGTCTGAGATTTTTGTTTCTAAACTTTCAAATAGTTTGGATAGACTTTGTAGGTTTCGTTGCATAGCTCCTAAAGTGGCACCACGCATTGGTGACAAGGAAGGCAGAGAATGTACAGCCGAACTGCTGGAATCCAGTTTAAGGGATTGCGGCTGAATATGAATTGGAGTAAAATCTTGGTCTTGAATTGCAGAGGATGGGGGACAGCCAGTCAGACCTTGCGCTCTTCGTGGGGTCGGATACACGAAGGAGATAAATGGCGAGCTCGTGGATGATATTGAGTCAGATGTGAGTTCCACTACACTGTTAGGAACCGAGTTCATGGAGGTTGGAGACTCACATTGGCTGGCATAGATGGAAAGATCGGGATTAGAACAAGGCAAAGAAGTTCTGGGCAACGCTGTATTCACCACTCCTTTTTTTTAGATAGAAAAAGGGAGGGAGTGTTGTGTGAAGCATTGTGTTGTCTGATAATGGGAGTGCTGAGAGGGTCACACACAGCTTCTGGGAAACAGGAGCTATAGGAGTACATGGGAAGAATGCCCCTGGAGAAGGCACAGGCTCAGTGCAAGCAGAGGGTGGCGCAAGAGGAACCATTCCCTTTGTTACAATCATTGCATTTATAGGAGACAAAGTGATTGACTTATGAGAGAAGCAAGAAGCTTGTGTGGACAGGGAAAATGGGCCTCTCCGCTGTAATGCAGCTGGCATGCCAGTTCTTAAGGAATAGGCCATTAGACCGCAGGAAGTGGTCACAGAAAAACGCCAGACAAAACAACTGTAAAGTGCACGTTGAAAAGGGGTCATCAAAATTCAAAAATCAAGAATCAGACAAATGTACAAATGTAACAGCAGCAAAACCAGCAGTATTAGCGACTATTAACTCAAATTGATAAATGTTAGAAAAAACAACACAAAAAAGAAAATGAAAAGATCAGAAGTACCTCGCGAAGCAGCAAAGCAGTACTTAATCAAGCACTTGCGTCGAGTGCGCGCGCGTTGGTGCATGTGCACTAACGCTTATATGGTGATGGTAACAAACGAGGGACTCTGACGAAAAGGAAGAAGAAAAACAGCAATCAGAATGGCACAGTCCTCGTAAATTATAAAATGAACAAAGTCCACAAAAGTCGACTGCAGCCATTTGTGGCTGAATTCCCTTCACCTTGTTAAAGGAGCCACAGACACAGTTTGACGTTCGCCGTGGTGGAAAGCAGGTAGAAAGCTGGGACAAATGGCCAACAGCAGCAAAGCAGAGCAGGGCACCGGAGCAGCAAAGCAATACTTAATCAAGTACTTGCGTCGAGTGCGCTCCTGTCAGTACTTTTCAACATACACCAGCAGCACGCAGGTGCTGGTGGGCTGATCTTGACCATAGCTTCCCACCAATTAGCCTACTATCCATCATCACTCTGATGTCTGCCAGTCAATTAGCCCTTTGAAGATTGGCCTTGAGTTTGTTCTTCATGCCTGGGAATAAGAGGGAGTAAAGCATACTCTATCTCCTGGAGTTGGCATAGCACCTCATGATTATCTATTTTCACTCATCCACGTGACGGAAGACCATGTTTTAGAGTTCTGCTGCATTTAAAATACTCTTATTTAATGAACCTCTGACGTCTTCATTGTTCTTCTGAACAAAAGTTTGTTCTTTTCACACACTTGTAACCACTGTCTGATCCTTCAGGCCCAGAGCGGCCTTGGCTTCTTGGTGCTGGACCAGCCTCGCATTTCTTTGATTCACCTCTGTAATTCAATTGCTTTTCATCTGCGACACGCTGGAAAAGCCTTTCTTTCTCTGGGTCCAGCTCTGCTAAAATGCATATTGGAATCGTGCATAGCTCATTCACTCCTATACATATATATGTGGTGCATGCCGCAATCTATCCACTTCATAGCTAGCTTTAAGAATACTTTGTCTGCTTGTGTTTCTTGCATCTGTGCACGTGTAAAAGAACTTGATATCTTCATTGTTTCTGTAGCATAAACATCTTTCTCAATCTCAAAATGTTGCTTATCTCTGATAATTTCTTAACCCCTATAGAATGTTTATGTTCTCATGCCTCTTCATCTCTTCTGGGTACGTCAGCCCTGCTTTGTGTGACATCACCAATCTTCGGTTTTGCTCACTTTTCCCTCTTCTTCTGGGATTTCATTCAAATGGCCATCATATTGTCATGTATGCAGGTCTGGTTATCTCCATGGGAACCTTGCTTCCAGAATTCTCCTTGGTATTGGTATTTTCACTGGCACTGCACGTATTTCACACTCAAATTCCCAACATATAGGCAACATGGGAGCGGTGCTTGAGGTGCGGATACTTGGCTCCTTCTCTACACTCTCCCCTCTGGGCAATTCGTCAACCACTGTCCCATCAGTCTTCACATCTAGAAATCTTTGAAGAAATGCTTCTTTGGGACCCATATTTTTATCACTCCTTTTAGGCCTCCACTTGGACTACAATAGAACCACTTCTCCACATATGTCTTGTGATTCTTTGGGTACAGAAACTTCATTCCCTCGGGTGCATGGATTGTGGCCTTCACATAGTCTCTGATTTCTTCATCTGTAAGCTCTTTAGTTTTCCATCCTGATTCGACATCAATCATGATCTTCATTCCTATTGCTTTCTTTGCAGTCTTATTAAATTGTGAGATAGCCAATCTTATTACACAGAATCCAAGCAAAAGCATCACTATCAGGGCTCCAAGGAACTTGAACATATCTGCCATCCATTGTGGAACCCATGAAGAGTGATCCAAACCAACTATCATCATCAATGTCTTCCATTTCATCTACCATTTGGACGTGTAGCTTCGTCAGCATCTCTATGGCCTCTGTCAAGGTGCCACTTTCGTCATCATGAGATGGTATGAAAGTGCAACATGATTCTCCAATTATCTGCACAAACATCTCCATCCATGGCTGTGATCCTGTCCAAGACGTATCTGTTCTGAAGAGTGATCAGTCGTATGGCTCTCAGCTCTTCCCTGATAGCATTGAATCCCTTGATAGTCGTGTTGATTGTCTGCAACAACTACCATCTGGTAATTTACTTGTAACCAGTTAGTATTTGCTGCTGTCTGGAGCCTTGGCATGAAGATTATCGCGAATATAGATGAAGTCTGACTGAGTAATCTGTGCTCATATGGAATGGAGTCGAAAGCTTCTATTGATTTAGCTGAGAAATAGTTATCTCTCTTCATTCAATTTATCAGCTCCACAGATCTCTTCTTCCTAAGGTGAGCATCTGCTTTTGGAAAGTCACCAATGTTCATATCACTTTTAGGAATCATCGATGCTGGAACATGAACATTCACTATACAACACCGTCCTCCCCAATCTTTGGGACGCTTCATGTAAGCTCTGTATCCACAAGCCCAGTAGTGATCCATTATCACTGCTGTTCCATTGCTCATTCCTGGCAAATCAAAGATTCGACCACAATTCTGGTTCTCTCCAACTTTTCTTGTGCCATTGTTTCTAAAACACAGCTTTACACTTTTCAGAGGCACTATCTGCAAGGGCCCTCCTTTGTCTTCAACCCAAGTCAATAGTTTAGCAAGTCTCGGCCATAAAGGTTTGCATCCATTTTGTACAATGTCAATGGTTGGTTTGTAGAAACCAATGTCTACCCACAAACTGCAGATGACCACACCTTCTTCCCATCCATCTGGTGAAAGTACCAATCCGCAAATCTGCATCTGGCTTCTATTCTTGCATCTTTGAATACCTTCTACAGTTTTTCCTGGAATCTCAAGTTTTCTCTTACTTCCCATATGATTCCAGCTCCTTTCACTCCAGGCTATTCGTATCTTATCATGTGATTTTTTGTGTGGGCTCTTAATCTTGTCTTTGTGTCTTGAACATAGTCATCTTGTTCTCGATCTGTCCATTCTGTTCCCCATTTTAGGTAGGCTGTTCGGCCCATGAACTGACCTCTTGTTCGACAGAGTGCAATGTGAGATAGACAATGTGCTGTCTATACATTTATTTCAATAGCTATGAAAATCTTAGACTTCCCCATACTATAAGGCAGGAGTACACATACATAGCATTCCTCCTTTGAGGTTCTCCTTCCCACTTCTTTCATGTGCCCACATGTTGTTTCCCAAATGTGCTGTACTATCCAGGTAATCATTCAGTTCATTATCATCCTCCCTTCTACTTTTCTTAAGTCTCCCTCTTGTCTCGTGAGCTTTTTTAATCATCTCATGAAGTACATCATCATTATTTCTCTTCACCAGGGGAATCATAGGAACATTTGTCAGTGAAGTTAGTGTCTTTACATGGGCTATTTGTGTAGGAGAAAGCTCCAGAAGCCTCATCCTATTAACATAATCACTCCCAAAGCTGACCTCCCCCCAAAGGGAAGCTCACATTTATCTATTACAAGACTAGGTGCCTTTAAATGTACCTCTGGTGTAGGGACAATTACATAAGGTATTGGTGGTCTTACACTTGCCACTTCTGTACCTTCCTGCTGCATAGGAAGATACACAGGGATCCTTGCTTTATTTGGATCTGCATAATAAACATTATGTACTGTGAGTTAGAGAAGAATCACAATGAATAGGATACAAGTGTAAATAATGTACCAGTAGGCCCACTTCATGCAGCAATACCATCTTGCTCTGTGTGGGGGTTTCTCGTTGTTGGCCACGTTGTGATTACTGTCTATGCTGCCCATTCTCAATCTTTTTTAAGGAAGAAAAAATCAAACTTTATTCGGGCAACATCATAAAATAGTCTGGTAGTAGCTGGATCTGCTCCACAAGCTCCACAAGTATCTGCCTGATTGCAGGATGATTAACAGTATTCCTGATGAACACAAAGGAGTCGTCCTTTCGCCAAATGAAATGAGGAGGTGTGTTCAGTAAATAATAGAAGACCGAGGACAGTACATTCTGAATTTCTTCTCTCAAAAGCCTCATTCAGGATGTTCCCACTGTTCCCTCAGAAAATAAATGTACTTGCTCTATGTCACGTAGCAATTGATTAATTGCCACTAGGTTCCTAGGATCACTCAGGAAAGTATGAACATCAGTTTGTCTTCCAACAAGATGAGGGCATTCTTCAATCAAGAAATAAAAGACCATTCCAACTAGTCCATTAGCATTGTCCTCAGATAGGGGCATTTATGTTTTCCAAACAGGACTTTGGAAGCTGGAGAACCTGCTCTATTATGGCTGCAGGCAATCTCCTCACGAATGGCCAATTTTTAGGATTTTTAAGGAACAGATG
This sequence comes from Ambystoma mexicanum, assembly GCF_040938575.1. Classification (NCBI taxonomy): domain Eukaryota; kingdom Metazoa; phylum Chordata; class Amphibia; order Caudata; family Ambystomatidae; genus Ambystoma; species Ambystoma mexicanum. The sequence continues at coordinate 64,863,834 of NC_090928.1, forward strand.
AACGTTAACAGTTCTTCCTACAAGCGCAGGGTATGCACGAAGAATGAAGAGAAAAACAGTAAGAATGGTCCAGTGAATGTGGTCATTAGGCACTGCCATGGGTGCCTCCAAAAAGAAACTCGGTGAGAAAGGAGTCGGGGAACTGCTCCCTCTTCCAAACATCGAAGATGAACTCTAGGTCTGGCATTCTTTTCAAGACTTCAGTATGTCTCAGTCCAATGTGAGCAAGCTCCTTTGGTTCAAGAACAATAGCTTTTTCATTCACTCTGTGTTTAGCAGCTACAAAGAGTGTCTTGGAAGAACCACAGTCCAATGTACTCTTAATTTGTCTTTTGGACAGTCTCTGCATCTGTGATGAGTAAGGTCTGAAGTAACACGGCCCCAACAGCAATGGCGGATGCGTCCGTCTCAAGAATAAACGGTAGAGTTTGATGCAGATGTTGCAGAATTGGGGCTGAGCAGAAAAGGCTTTTCAGATGACAGAAGCTCTCCTCCGCCTCAGTGGACCAGGAAAACGGGTAGGCCTCCTTCTTGAGCAATCGGGTAATGGGAAACACCACTTCTGAAAAGTTCGGAATGAATCTCCTATAATAATTCGAAAGTCCCAAGAACCGCTGCACCTCCCGAACAGAAGTAGGGGCCGACCAGTCGAGAATGACGTGTACCTTGTCTGGGTCCATGGCGATCCCTTCTTCAGACAGTACATATCCCAAATATTGCACCGAAGGTACAGAGAATTTGCATTTTTCTACCTTGACCAGTAGATTTTTCTTTTGCAGGCGATTCAGAACTTGCTTGACTTGTTCGATGTGATCCTCCGTGTTAGATGAAAAAATCAAGATATCATCCAGATAAATAATGACTGATATCAAAAGCATGTCGGAAAACATTCTGTCCATAAATCTCTGTAATACCGCTGGTGCAGTCACCAATCCAAACGGCATTACCTTATATTCAAACAAGCCCAGAGGGGCACGGATTGCTGTTTTCCATTCGTCTCCTTGTGCAATCCGTAGCAGATGGTATGCATTTCGAAGATCAAGCTTGGTAAATACTCTAGCCCCTTGTACAGCCTCAATGATGTCAATGATAAGAGGCATTGGATACCTATCACGAATGGTAATCTTATTTAGACCCGGTAGTCTATACAGGGTCTAAGATCAGTGGAGTCTCTTTTCTTAATGAAAAATAAAGGGGCTCCTGCAGGGGACTTTGATGGTTATATAAGGCCATTCTCCAAATTGGTATCTAAGTATTTCCGAAGAACCTGTTTCTCCGTCTGCGTGAGAGAGAACATCCGACCAAACGGAACCAGGGCATTGGGTTCCAAGTCCATGGTACAGTCCTCTGGCCGATGAGGCGGCAATTTTGCATGAAGGCACTCTTGAAACACTTTGGAAAAGCCTGAGCAAAAACTTGGTAATGCATGGACTCCCACGTGATTGTTGGAAAAAATCTTAACCGGCTGTAGATCTCCCCGACACTCCAACTGAAAACAGTTGGTAGCGCAATACGGGGAATTGAAGCTCAGCTGATTCTCGGACCAGTTTATCAATGGATTATGTCTACGGAGCCATGTGATGCCCAATATAATGGGAAAATGGGCGGCCCTGATGATGTCAAAACATAAGAGTTCCTTGTGTTGGTCTATCGTCAAGGAAAGTTCCTCCGTGGTATGGGTAATAGGACCAGAAAACAATGGTGTCCCATCCACTCCTTCAACCTTCTGACCTTCCTTCCGTGGTATCCGGCGGAGACCCACCTTGTCTGCCCACAGGGTGTCAATGAAGTTACCCGCCGCTCCACAATCCAGTAGGGCTAGGGTCTTAACTTGTCTGCTCTCTAGATCAAGATGTACAGGAATCACCGTGAGTCTGGAGTCCTCTTTAGGCTCGGAAGAGGAAACTGAAAGAGAGACGTAGGGACGGTGAAAATGTTGGGAGACCCCCGGTCGTTTGTCCCTACTGACGCCGTGGGTATTCGTTTCCCGATCTCTTGTTTAGCAATTCTGTGCAGTCTTTGAGAAGGTGTTGGTCTGAACCACAGTAGGCACATAATCCTTTTTCTCTTCTGTGACGTCTTTCAGCAGCGGATAACGGTGCTCTTGAGGCGCCGATCTGCATTGGTTCTTCGGAAGAAGTAGCAGTAGAGCGACCAGGGAGTGAGTGTGCAGAGGGTTCTGTAGTATAACCAGGGCTTCTTTGTTTGCGACTCTCTGCCATTCTTTCCTGTAGACGATACTCTATGTGAAGAGCAGCAGCTAGCAGGTCTGAAAAAGTGGGTGAACAAGGAGACCTGGCCAGCTCATCTTTGATTTCTTCCTTCACTCCTCTCCTGAATATGGCATATTGTGCTGTCTCAGGCCACCCTGCTCCAGCTGCCAAGGTTTTGAAGGAGGAGATGTAAGACAATACATCTAGAGAGCCTTGTTTGACGACCAGTAAATCTTCGCAGGCGGTAAAGGACAGCTCTGGCCGTTCAAAAATCTGCTTCAGTAGATTCTGAAACCCTGGAAAATCCTGCAAAATGGCGTTTCCACTGGTCACCAATGGTGTTACCCAGGACAGTGCGTTTCCTGTCATATTTGAAATTAGGAAACCCACCCGGGCTTGATCTGTAGCGAAGGTACGAGGCCTAAAAGTAAAATAAACCATTCATGCTTCCAGAAACTCCTTCACCTTTTTGGGAGATCCATCGAATTTCCCTGAGGACAGTGCCATGGGTGGTAATTCCGGGGAGGCAGGTTCTCTAGCTGATACCATCTGTTTAAGCAGAGCATTCTCGGTCTTTTCTCCTTGTAGATCCTGAGACATTGCTTGAAAAGCTTTCCACAGCTCTTGAACCTGATCCTCAGCAGACATCTTTGAAGCTTTTGGCGTTGCAATCTGTGATGAGTGGTGCAATTCAAATTCTTTCTCCCCCGCAAGCACACTCTCCTCACCTGAGCTGTCTGAGTTGTCGGTCTCTTGTAGGCATCGTCGTGCAAGGTAGTCTCTTCCCTTCTTATGATGAATGTGCTTGTCACGGAGGGAAGCCACGGTGACTGCTGGATAAACAGCTGTCCTGTGACTCCCTTTCCGGAACCAAGCCAGAAATCAGGGAAAAACCCAAAAGGGAAAAAACCCTGAGGTGCAGTGTTGGCTCTTCTATACCGGATGACAGGATAATCGCTGATGAGAGCAATGGAGCGAGGCAGATAGCAGAGTAGAAGATGTCTAACAGTCTAAACCAAGGAGTAGCAGAGTCAGGGGAGACAGAAGCTCCTTGTGGCAGTTTGAAGATAATGCACTGGTTCCAAAAAGGTATGCAGCAAGCACAGCTCAGAGGAGCCCAGCAGAAAGAGAGTACGGGAAGGATTCCCGAAAACAGAAGAGAGAGAGAGGAACAGAATAAAGCACACCGGAGTACTGCCCGGGGCGGCAGTAGGAAATTGTAGCGAGGAGTAGCGTTCCGAGGAAAGAAGCAGGAACACAGGTGGACAGGAAAACCCTCTGGCAGATCCGAAAGGTGGACGGTAGAGGATCGGAGTGAGGAAACCCAGAAACAGGAAAGCGTCCAAAGTGGGTTGCAACGCACATCTACCAGGAGGCAGGGAGTTAAATACTCCCAGCGGCGCTGCGTCACATAACTGGGGCTGGTAGCAAGACCACAGAGAAAGGACTAAAACACCCTACCTCAGTGTCTCCAACTCCAACGCGGAAACATCCGCCAATTTCGGCTATGGCCGTGATGGCGGAAGACAGCATCCTTGCTCCTCGTCATTGATCTAGTCTGCACATGCTGAACTTCTTCTCTGATGCTTGCTTCCGACTGGGGTGAGGGTGCAGTGGTCTCGCCGCTGTATATCTTCATGTCTCCCAGGAATATCAAAGCACATCTTCCCAACACCTTGACTGCTGATGGAGTGACGTCCTCCACGATGAAAGGGCCATTAAACCTGGGATGATCCCATTTGCAGACAAAGTTCCGGATCAGAACTCGATCACCGGGAAAAACTCTTGGCAATGAAAGTTCTTTTGATCCAGTTGCTGTATGGTCTTCATCTGTGTTCTGAGACTGACACCCCTTCCGTTTGAGCTATTCTGAAATGACAGAGACACGTGTAGTCATAGATGTTCAGTAGGCATTTAACTCATTTCCTAACAACTCTGCTGTTATCTGAGCATCACTTCTAGTTCTCGATGGAGGAGTAAGAGGAGTAAGTCCTCATTTGCCTCCCTGTCACTATCTCATGGGGCGTAAAATGGTGGCCAGAGCCTGGCTGATTCCTCAATGCATATAATGCAAGAGGCAGGCATTGTAACCATCCTTTCTTCAATGTAAGCTTCAATTTAGCTATTTTTTCCTTAAGCAGGCCGTTGAGTCTCTTGCATACTCCATTGGCCTACGGGTGATAAGCCGAAGAGAACTTATGCTTTATACTAAGCAACAAGCTGATTTGCTCAAATACTTCATTTACAAAATGTGGGCCATTGCCTGATCTTAATACTTCACATATTCCCCATCTGGGAAATCCTTCTCATACAAAAATGTTTGCAGCGCAAGTGGCGTCAGGGTGGGTCCAAGGGCCTGCTTCAATCCACCTTGAAAATGGGCATACTACCACTATCACATATCTATATCCATTACAGGCCTGCAGCATATCAACATAGTCGATGTTTAAATGCTGAAAGAGACCATTAGGTTGTGGGATAACTCCTCTGACTGTTCGCAACATGTCCCCAGCAGTAAACTTTTGACACACGATGCAATTTACAATATAAAATGCAATGTGTTCTAGCAGGTTCGGTACGAACCAGTCCTCCACAATAGTAGCTGCAAAGCTTTCTCTAGTGACATGCGCAGGGCAGTGCAGTTGTTCCCACGCCACCCTTAATGAGGCTACAGTATCACTGGTTTATCAGTGCTTTCTTGTTGCCACAATGCTTCAGAAGGGGTTAAAGAACAGCCCCTCCATTTCCACAGATCTTTCTCATCCTGTGGTGCTTTCCCTTAAACTTCCATCAATTGGGGTTTAGACAAGTTATTAAAACTTTCGTTCACACTCATCATCTCCACCATTCTTTCATTCACATCATGCGTGTCAAAGCTCATTATTTCCACTGAATATACAAATCGTTTTGCTTCTTCATCTGTGACTTGGTTTCCACATGAAATAAAGTCTGCTCCTTTAGTGTGCGCTGCGCACTTGAAGACCGCAATGCTTACTGGGAGCTGCAGTGCTCTAATACGTCTGTCCAATAATGCAGTGTATTGCACTGGAGTGCCATCCGCTCAGAGGTAGCCCCTCCTTCTCCAGCGTACTAGTCCTACATGTACTGTCAACGTCACATAGGGGGAGTCACTGTACACTGTTACTTCCTGGTCTGTGTGTTTCTCAAATGTGACAATCAGCCCCACTAATTCTGCAGCCTGTGCTGAAAAGTGAGACGGTAGTCATCAATACGTTTAATTCCCCATTAGCCCTGTGTTTTACCACAGTGGCACCAATATATCTCTGCCCATCATTTTGATCGATTTTAGAAGAACCATCCATAAAGTGAATTTCCCCAGCTGCTAAAGCATTTTCCTTCACCTCGGGATCTCATCATGATAAAATTCCTCATAATGTGAGCAATCATGTGCATGCTCGTCTTCTGCCAGTGGTTCTACTATAAACATGGCAGGGTTCACTACTTTACATCTGAATATTGTTTTCGCTGGATTCAATATGACCACCTCATAGGCAGAAGCCCTTTGAGATGTCAAAGTACCTTTGGGTTTCTCCAAAATATGAAATAAAGCATGCTTGACAAATAACATCATTGAACACCCGATCACTATGCTGGCAGCATTCTCTATGGGGAATGCAGCGGCTACCAAATATTGTTTGCAAGGGAGGTGACCCATCATTTCTGGGTCCCAAATCCCAATGTAATATGCTAGAGGTTTATACCCCAACGTGGTACTCTGCATGAGGACTGCTGTCATAACTGTGCCATTTGTGTGTGAAAACAAAAAGAATTCCTCAGCATAATTGGGAATCCCTAGGACTGGAACTGTGCAAATTGCCTTTTTCAACTCATCAAATTCTTCCTCTTTTTCCTCAGTCCAGGCAATTTTTCCTGTGTTGCCTTTGCCTTTTTCAGAGACTGTAACAAGGGTCTTATATGTGAACTATAATCGAATATCCATGCTCTAACATAATTACTGAGTCCCAAAAACCTTTGCATGTGCTTTACCGTGTATGGCTTTGTTGTTTTAAAAATAGCCTCAGCCCTTTCAGGTGTAACTGTCTTTCCTTCATGCAAAATTAACTGCCCTATATATAACACCTCTTCTTGACAATACTGCAATTTCTCCTTGTCTACTTTATATCCCTTCTCTGCTAGAATAATCATTAGCTGAACTGAGTCTCGTCTGCACTCTTCTTCTGATGTGCTACAGACTAAAATGTCATCCACGTATTGCAACACAACACTTTGCAAATCAATATTGCTCAAGTCCATCTGCAGGAAAATTGATGGGAACTCACAGTACCCCTGGGGAAATTTTGTGCTTTTTAACTTAGTCTGTTTGAATGTAAATGACGTCAGATCTTGAGAATCTTTATGCAATGGGATTGAGAAAAATGCAAGTCAATTACAGTGAAATATTGTGCCTCAACAGGGATACTACATAAGATTGTTGCTGGATTAGGAACTAGAGGGAACTTGCCCTCTACAATCTGGTTAATTGGGTGCATGTCTTGCACTAAACACCACAATCCCCCCTTTGATTTTTTCACAGGGTACACTGCAGTATTGCATGGTGATTCTGATGTCACTAAAATGCCTTGATCCATTATGGCTGATATTGTCTTAAAAATGCCCTCATCTGCCTCTCGAGACATGGGATACTGACGTGCTTGAGGCAAAATTGCTCCTGGCTTCAATTTAATCTTAACTTCTCCAACCCCCTTTAATAGGCCTACGTCATAAGGGCCTGTAGTCCATAATGAAACTGGCACTTTCGCCAAGTCTTCATCAAAAAATGCAGGACGATGCCATGCTATCATCACTTTCTGGGAAACTTTGTGTCTTATTGTCTTAATCCAATAAGTGATACTCACTTCAAATACTACTTCGTCATCTGATCGGTGGTCTCTAAACATATCCTCATCAGTAACGTCAGTCCACCTGTGACCCTCTCCAATGGCAGTCCCTGTGCTCCATATCCTGCTCAATATCAACTCCTTCAAGCATAGCTAACTCTCCTCACTCTGTAGCTGCTTGTAATTTTAAGGGAAGGTCTCGCCCCCCATTTTCATCAATAGGTATCCTCGGTCCATCAGGTACACTCACAGTCTTGCCCACTTGAACAGGTAGCCATGTTAACAAAATACATACCCCATAGTGAAAGACCTCAGGTTCTAACGGTACCCCTCGTATGGCCATTTGTCCTGTTAATGCCTCATGTTTAAATAATGCATTCCTAGTGTTGAACACACTATACCTTCATCAGTAAAAGAAATTGTCATATTCAACTTTATCATTAAATCTCAACCCAGTATATTAACCGGTGTCTGTCTTGAATACAATAAAGGCACAGATATATCACATTCTCCCATAGAGACTGGCAATCTTTCAGTAAAAGGAACTCTACTTGTAGCTCCTGTGAAACCTTGAGCATTCATGGCATTTCACGTTAACGTAAATTTCCCCTTTCTTATACATGAGCGTGTTGCACCTGTGTCTACCAGAAAAGAAAAAGATTTGCCTCCTATAGCAACGTCAACCATCAGTTCCTCTTAAGGATTGGGAGTCCCAAATAGCACTGTCCTATTGTGGGTACATGCTTATTCCTGTGCCCGTGAAATGATTCCCTCCCTCAATGGTAACACCCCCTATATTAGGAGTCAGTAACTGCCCTGTGTTTGTGCCCTGCTGTATCTGCATGGATGTGTGGTGTGACTGCCCTTGTGGCAGATTCGATGGTGCTTGCTTTGGTTGCAAAGCCTGTTGCATTCTCGGCACTTGTGCTTGTTGCACTGTCTGATTTTGAGCAATGGATATACGCAGGTGGAAAAGTGGTCCCCCCTCTTGAGAACTGTCCATTCTACACAAACCCTTGGCTCCTACATGTTCGCGCTAGGTGCCCTGTCATTCTACATGTCCGATATGCAATATGCCCTCCCTGCATGCCCTGATTGTCATTCTGCATAACTTGAAACCCTTCTTGGTTATTCTGGAAATTTCCATGATTATTCTGGAAGCTTCTACCTCAGAAACCTCCCCTACCCCTTGGTACAAATCCATTATTACCTTGATCACCCTGCCTTTGGTTATTCACTTGTGGCATGCCTGCTGCTTGCTGCGATCTTGGCCCTGCTCCACTAGTCAACATCGCCCCTTCTATGTCGTATTTTGACAATTTCTTTTGCGCTAACTTTGCTTCTTTAACTTTCCTAATGTCATCTTTCCTTCGATTTTTCTCTTGCAACCATCGCCAATAATGCGCAATGGTCAGCTGTATTTCTGACCACAGTTTTGACTCCATGCCCACCAATTTCTTGAGCTGTCTTTGCACTTGATCTGGCAGCCCTTGACATAATAGATGATAAAGCACAGGTATTGATTTACCCCATGGTTCCTGGATTTACAAACTACATTCCTCCTGAAAATTTTGAATGTAAACAAGAGGATCCTCCGCTTCCTGCATCTTTCTTGGCATTATAGCTCCCATATCTGACATATCTGGATATTGCACTCTAAGCACTTTCCAGACTGCCGCTCTACAATTATTAAACGGTGCCCCAATGTGATCAGTGTTCTGCGCAGTGACACTTGTGTATCCGGCTCTCGACCAAATGTCATCAGTTCTCTCCCCAAGGATAGCGGCTAGAAGACCTTTAATGTCTCCTATGGCTAACGTTTTTCCTCCTGTCATTTTCTCTAATTCATCTATCCATTTCCCAGCACCGGAAGTCAAACTAGGGAGTTTACACCTTAAATTATCCTTATCCATCTATGGCCTAAGTATATACTGCAGTCTGGCCCCTGCTATCTCTAACAAAGGAAACTGCAAGATCCCAAAATCGCATTCATCCCCCATCGTCTGCCTGTCCATAACAGGGACAATGGTTCCACACCATCTTTTCCCGGTAGTGACCTTAGCCTACTCCTGTAAGGTGGCGAGTCCCCCCCTCACCATGGGATCACCCTTTGGGTCGACCTGGCCGCATCAAAGACTCTGACATCCGTGATTTGGGTACATCCAAGTCTGACTATCTTACTTCTCTGTCTGTCGGAGAACATCCCTCAAGTCTACATGCATTCGCTCCCTCCTCCCCATGGAAGGTTTCTCTGTCCTCATCTGACCGATCCTGTGTTCAACTTGTGTGACTTCCCTCTTTCTCATCTCTGTCCAGAGTTAGCCTGTCCAAAGACAAAGCTCTGTGTTCAAGATTATACAAACTTCCCCCTTTGCCTTGCGACTGCGTATTTTCAAATCGATAATTTTTACCATTCCTTTTGATTCTTTTTTGGTGCTCATATCATGATAGACCTTATCGATTTTGTCCCCAATGCTTCTTATGTCGAAATTATCTTCTAGATTTGCTCTGGATGTACCTGGTAATGGTTCATGTGTGGGAAGAATTCTTCTATGTCTTCCCATGCTACTACTGGATTCTGTTCCTTTAACTCTTTCTCTATGCGATCAAAGTTGCGTGCCCTTTGCCTCCTTTTGAGATCTATCTCTTCTTCAAGCTCTATTCATTTCCTTGCTTACTCTCTTACTCTTTCCTCTTCCGTCCTTTTCACCTCTCTCCTCTCGTTTGCCCTACGTATTTCTTCATCCCTTTGCCTTTGCATTCTTTTTATCTCTTAATTTCTGTTCTTCCGCTTCCTCTCTCTTTCTTTCTAGCGTGTCCTGTTCTTTGATTGCTCTCTGCCTGTTATCATATTTCCTTGGCTCGTCTGCTCTTTCTTGCTTTCTTAGCTGCTCATCTTGATACAGCTGTTCCTGTCTTTGTCTATTCGTTCTTTTGACCTTGTCTTCTTTAAATCGCTCCTCTTGTTCCCTGTCTTTTTTATCATGTTCGTTTAGATCTTCCTTTCGCCCTACTTCCTCAATGCTTTTTCCATCAAGTATGAGCAAAATCTGACCGCCCATCCATTCGTTCTGTATGAGTGCTACCTCATCAGCGCTATCTTTCTCTCCTTTGTATCTCTTTAACTCCCTTTTTATGTCTAAGGATGTACTTGGTCGATCACTTCTCTCTTTGTCCCTTGTGACTTTAGGAATCACATCACTTTCTGAAGTCTTTTCTGGACTTTCGTTGCTGCTATGTGCAGGCGACTCATATGCCGGGTTGCTGTACCCTATTGCCACCTTAAGCTCTCTCAAAGGGTACACTCCATCATCCTTCGTCCTATCGCCATTTACTTCAGGCACTGTAGGGGAGAAGAAGGCTCCTCACCCCCCCTCTTTGCATTTGTTAAGCACCCAGTCTCCAGGAGGTGGGTCTTCCCTTTCCTCCTATGCATTTTCCAGAGCTCTAAGCTCGCTAGCCTCTTTTCTAACTTTTTCCCCGTGTATGATCCGTGCAAATATGTCGCCATGTGATCCCCCCTTGTGGCCATGGCATGAACATCTTATCTGCCGTGCCCTTAACCCATTCGGCACTGTACTTCTTAAGCTTGGTGCCGTGTTTTGGCAACTGTTTTCATAGATGTATAAGTGGAGTAATATCCTCCATTTTGACTAGTCAGACTTGACTGTCAATACTCACCATCATTTTTACACTTTTATAAATACTTTTCAGAAAAATAATACAATATGCGCGTGCACCAATCGTCGCAGCTCCAAGCCTTTTATATCACGTTCTATTTCAATCTATTTTATTCACTAAACACCATCAATCAACTAAATAAATAATTAAATTTCAAATCTCGGTGCTTTCTTTCCCATTCCGTCAATTTTCACTATTTGTTCATCACATACATATTATACAATTTACAAACAGACAGACAATACTGACAGACTTGGCCGGCCTACATATTTCTCTCAGTCCACCCTCCTTGTGACTGTTCCTGCCCCTCAAATTATCAAAGAACAATCTGTCCGTAGTCTACGACATCCAACTTGGGACTCTGAAACAGATCCTTCTAAACATCCATTGATGTTGGTCTTGGGCTCATCATATAGATCTTCTTTTATCTATGTATCCTAATTGCTTGACGCTCCTCGTCTCATGTCAATTACTCAATAACACAATGCTCAACCAACCCTGCGTTGCTTATTTCCCCTTATCACTTGCCCCTATTTCAACACCCATTTGTATCTTGCCACCTCACTTAGTTTACTAAGCATTCGCGTTTTTGACTTCCGACTCTCGGGATTGTCGCCTCCTCAACCAGCTCCTCCAGCCTCCAGTCCGCTCAGCTTTCTGTAGAAATTTGGAAGGGATTCTGTTTGAAACCGAGGGACCCGTCCCACCTGCACCTGAACGATTTTTAAATTAACTAACGCTATCTACAGGGAGCTTTACGTTCTTCCAGCTAAATGGCAGAGGATGTCCGATATTTCCGGGACTCCAAAGCTTACTAGGGCAACAGATTTTTAACCATCCTCTCCGCTACTACATGAACTGGGGTTATCTACCCAGCACTTTAAGACAAGGTAGCAATACTTTGAGATGGATGGGTATGCAGAAGATACTCAAACATCAATAATCAAACTAACTCAGGAAGTTGGAAAATCACATCTGTTTTATTTGCAAATGTCTAAAACAGGGAGTTCCAATGAACATCGACAATTCTCTCGATCTTCTCGCTCAGTAAGTTTAATAAAAAAGCAGGTTATATAGTAAAAACTTGTCATTAGTAACGACATCCTATGTGGTAAACTACAAAAACCTACTTGGGAAAGTGATAGGATTAGAGGGAACATCTAGGTATATGTTCCATACTTGTCAGGAAAGTGATTGGGTCTCTAACATCAGGTGGGACAACTAAGCCCTCCTCTAGTGTAGGTCACTATGAACATCATCAAATACACGGCTTCCAATTGGTCACACAAACTATCGAGCTATTTACTACGTGCCGCTCTATAATTGGTTGGCATCCTTGTATTTGTCAGTACTTTTCCACATATGGCAGCAGCACGCAGGCTGGCATCCAGGTGCTGGTGGGCTGGTCTTGACCATAGCTTCCCACCAATTAGCCTACTATCCATCATATCTCTGCTGTCTGCCAGTCAATTAGCCCTTTAAAGATAGTCCTTGAGTTTGTTCTTCATGCCTGGGAATAAGAGGTAGTATAGCATAGTCTGTCTCCTGGAGTTGGCGTAGCATGTCATGATTATATATTTTCACTCGTCCACGTGGCTGAAGACCATGTTTTAGAGTTCTGCTGCATTTAAAATAGTCTTATTTAGTGAACCTCTAACGTCTTCATTGTTTCATGCCGTCTTCTGAACAGAAGTTTGTTCTTTTCACACACTTGTAACCACTGTCTGATCCTTCAAGACCAGAGTGGCCTTGGCTTCTTGGTGATGGTCCAGCCTCACCTTTCTTTGATTCACCTCTATAATTCAATTGCTTTTCAACTCTGACACACTGGAAAAGCCTTTCTTTCTTCATTGTTTCTGTAGCATAAACATCTTCATCTCGATCACGAAATGTTGCTTATCTCTGACACTTTCCTAAAACCTATAGAATGTTTATGTTCTCATGCCTCTTCATCTCTGCTGGGTACCTCAGCCCTGCTTTGTGTGACGTCACCAATCTTCCCTTTTGCTCACTTTTCCCTCTTCTTCTGGGATTTCATTCAAATGGCCATCATATTGTTGTATATGCAGGTATGGTTTTCTCAATGGGAACCTTGCTTCCAGAATTCTCCTTGGTATTGGTATCTTCACTGGCACTGCATGTATTTCACACTCTGGTTCCCAACACATAGGCAACATGGGAGTGGTGCTTCAGGTGGGGTTACTTGGCTGCTTTTCTACACTAGGCAAAAGCCTTATCTATCTAAACTCCCACTAGGAACAATTCAAGTGTTTTGTCTGAAATACCCTTGTGGTTAAATGCATGAGGGAGAAACGATTAGATCCACCAACACAACCATCAAGTGTCTCAACTTAAATTTCAAATCATTGATGATATCTCAAAACATCTACGGGGGACGTGGGGGGGATAGAGAAAACGGACTCGATATATATATCCACAGGTTATAATACTTTCTGTGCCCTGAGCCCCATGGCCATGTTGGCGTGTTATTATAATAATAATAATAATAATAATAATGAAGCATGTTTCCCATGGGGATGATCGAGGAGCTGAGTCTAAGCTGTGTTCCTTAAAGTTTGTATCACTTATTAAAACCCGTTATTGTGTTATCAAGCACGCCTCTTTGGGCATGTTAAGTCTATGCAACAAACAAGGCCGTTACCACTGCAAGAACACAGTGCTTGTATTTTGATTAGCAGCATTAATACGGTAGGATGTTCGATTTAGCTCCACAACAATTTGGATCGGATTTTGTAAAGAACATGTATTAACTGTTAAATGTGATTGAATTGGTACTATCGTGTTTGTTTCAAAGTTCCATAGAATGACCCGACCTTGAGTTTCTCCAGTTGTTTATGTTGTGTTATTTATTATTTGTATTCCTTTATATTTTATTTTGAGTTTTGTTCATGTTCTCCATCCTTCATTAATTGTATTCTAATGTCTTGCTTGTTTTGATGTATTTTGTGCATGACAGAATACATATTTTTGTCGTCTTTGAGTTTTTCACTGTTTTCGTAACTTTCGCTTTGCATTATAGAATGATGGCACCTGGGTATGCAAGAAAGCGCAACCTTCCGTTGTGTAAGGCCTTTATCTTGCAAATGAGAGCAAGAGCAGTGAAAAGCATTTGAGTTCAGCAGTGTTGGATATGAACATGTATGTGTATTGCGTCATCACTGCAAACTGAGCAGCTCGTCCTGAAAGTCATGGGTGTGGCGTTGCCCCGTGAGGGGATACGCACGCGGCGGCGTGACGTTGCACGTCGCCGCGTACGCCTTAAATAAACGGGGCGTTCCCGGCCGCGTTAGAGCGACCGGGGAGCCCGAAACACACAGACGCGTCCGTGTGGAGTCTGTGGGTGGAGGGGCTCGCGGGCACGCATTGGGGGCACCCAGAGACCCCCAACAGTGGCGACGAGTGTCGGATGCCCGGGCCCGGCGGTGAGCGCGATCCCGGACAATTTTTCTTCGACGAAGGAAACATCCGCGGATGTTTCGCATCACGCTGAGGCCGCGGACCACACGCGGCTGGCGGCCATCTTGCGCACGAGGTGGAGGATCTTCCGAAAGCTCCGGTTTGGAGTAGGAAGGCCATCCAAGCCTAATTTTTGGATTTACTGACTGCGGGCAGTACAACCCGCAGGCCCATGCCAGAATTTTGATGTTTTGGCCATTTTTCAGACGATGACGTCGTGCTGTAGCTGGAAGATGGACTGAGGTGGCTGGGCCTTCTCAGCCCATTCCTTTTCAAAGCTCAATTTTTGGGAACATTTATCCACGGATCCTCTTCAGGACCCTCTTCAACCCCCTCATCATCATCACGTGGGGGATGACGCTCCCGCTTCGGCGGCCCACGTGGACACAAGGCGCCTCGAGGTACTCTCCTTTAACCCTTTCATCATCACGTGGGTGGTGGCAGTGTGGGGAGAAGTGCAAGTTGCGGCCCTCAGGATTGGAACGAGGGTGCCTGTGCGCTTGCGCCTGTGAGTGATCCCGGCGCCCTGGAGGGTGCGACTGCCACGGCCTCGGAAGATTCGCAGGATGAAGGCCTAGCAGACCTGTTTCAGCAGGACCCCCCACAGCTAACCCCGCGTCCTACGACGTCTGGACTGCCTGCGCGCCCGGTTGGTGCCGCTCCCCCTCCGATTCAACCAACACCCCTGGCCATGGCCCAAGCCAGGGCGCAAGCGGCCCTACAGCCTATTCCGGAGTTTGATGCTACGGGCCCCCCATCCAGCCTGGGGCCCCGATGGAGGAGATGGATCGGACGGCTAGACATGTACTTTCGGGCCGCCCAGGTCACGGACGATGACAGCAAGGTGGCCACGATGCTGTATTCCGCAGGAGCGACCGTGCAGGAGATCTTTGAATCATTAACTCCAACGGATAACTCCTATGATCAAGCCAAAGCCGCCCTCCTCGCGCATTTCATCCCCCTTGCCAACGTGGACTTCGAAAGGTTTGTCATGCTGTCGGCCAAACAGAAGGAGGATGAGACGCTTGACACCTTCTATGGCCGCCTGCGCCGCCTGTCACAAGGGTGTGCGTGGGGGGATGCGGAGGACATGATAAGGACCATGCTGATCCAGGCATGCTCATCTGGCAAGCTGAGGCGACAAGTCCTAAGAGAGCCCGGACTCACTCTGCCCAGAATCCTGGAGCTCGGGAGGTGCCATGAGGTGGCGGAGGCTCGTGCCAACAAGATGGAGGCCGGATCCCGCGCGGCGAGACCAGAGGAGGTGTGCGCTGTCTGGCGGGGCGGCAGAGGGGTGCGAAAACCCGGTGTACCTCCCAGAGACAGAGCGGGGAAGCCGGTGGAGTCGTGCCAGAAGTGCGGCTATGACCTCCCCCACTCATCGGAGTGCATGGCAAAAGGAAAGATCTGTGGACGCTGTGGGGTGCCTGACCACTTCTCGAGGGTGTGCAGGGCGACCCTGCCTGTACTTATTCCAAGAGGACAGCCTCGTCTATGGGCCCCGCGGCAATACCGCCCGCCGAATGTAGCTCAAGTGGAACAAGCGGAACCCGAGGAGGCGCTGGCGGAAGAAGTGGAGGAGGAGGATGAGGAGAACATCTTCTTCGTCTCCAGCATGGAGGTCCTCAAGGGGAGGAGCAGAAGACAGCCGAGATGTGTCGTAGAGGTAAACTGCTCGCCGGTCCCGGTGTTAGTCGACACGGGGGCCTCTGTCAATGTAATGGCGAGAGGACACTATGCTGCGCTCAACCCACCCCCGAGGCTGGCGACGCCAAGAGCCCGCATCTTCGCATTTGGTGGGCGTGAGCCCCTGCCACTTGACGGGGCGTTTGTCGCCAAGGTGGAACATGACGGGTCGAAGATCAGGGCCCGTTTCTATGTGACTCCGGTGAGCAGCAACACCCTGCTTAGCTGTGCGGCAGCGGAGGCCCTTGGCATAGTCAGCTTCGCCTATTCAGTATACTTGGAGGACATCAACGACCTGCTGGACAAGTATGCTGACATCTTCAAAGGGATTGGGAGGATGAACGGTGACCCCGTGAGGCTCCACATTGACGAGTCGGTACAGCCCATAGCCCTGAAGCACAGGCGGATCCCATTTCATCTAAGGGACCAGGTGGACAGGGAACTCGATAACCTGGTGAACTTGGACGTAATTGAAAAGGTGGAGGGCCCCACACCCTGGGTATCCCCCATCGTAGTGGCGAGGAAACCTAAACAACCGGACTCTATCCGAATCTGTGTGGACATGCGGCTGCCCAATAAGGCCATCAGGAGAGAACGACACCTGACCCCGACGATCGATGACATCATTGCTGAAGTGCAAGGGGCCCGGTTTTTCTCGAAGTTGGACTTACGAGCTGGGTATCACCAAGTTGTTCTCCACCCAGAGTCCCGTTACATCACGACTTTTACCACCCACAGGGGACTCTATAGATACAAGCGGCTGAGCTTCGGAGTGTCGTCTGCAGCCGAGGTGTTTCAGAACCTAATCCGTGGCGCTCTCGCAGACCTGGAGGGCGTCCTAAACATTAGCGACGACATTCTGGTCTTTGCTAGGACTGAACCTGACCATTTGAAACGCCTAGCCAAGACCCTCGAAAGGCTGCAGTCGCTGGGGCTCACCCTCCACAAGGACAAGTGTGAGTTCCTCCGCCCGACCATTGAGTTCTTTGGTTTCATCTTCAAGGAGGGCGGGGTATCTCCTGACCCCAAGAAGGTCCAAGACATCAAGACGGCACGCCCCCCTGAGTCGGCATCAGAGGTGCGGAGCTTCCTGGGAATGGTGACGTACTGTGGGCGTTTCATCAAGAATCTCGCCTCGAGGTCGGAACCTCTGAGGGCCCTGACGAAAAAGGATACCATCTGGCAGTGGGGCCCGTTAGAACAGTCGGCATTCGAGGACATCAAGGGTGCCCTGACAGCAGATGACACAGTGGCTTTCTTTGACCCCGCCCTGGAGTCAGAGATTGTCGTGGACGCCAGCCCGTTTGGCCTCGGGGCGGTACTCACCCAGGTGGGCAAAGATGGGGGAATGAGGCCCGTGGCATACGCGAGCAAGGCCCTCTCCGAGACCGAACAGAGATACTCACAGATTGAACGGGAGGCCCTGGCGGTTCTGTGGGGCTGCCGGCACTTTCGGCTCTATGTGCTGGGGAGACCCGTGACAGTGGTAACAGACCATAAACCACTGATTCCGATTATGGCCGGATCCTCTTCCAAACCACCAGCCAGGATCGAGCGATGGATGCTGGCCCTCCTGGAATATGGCGTCACCCTAATCTACCGGCCGGGGGCCAACAATGCGGCTGACTACCTGTCCAGGCATCCGGTGGGCAGGGGCGGACCCGCACAAGAGTCGTGTGCGGAGGAAGCCGATGATCACGTCAGCATGGTGGTCGAGAGCGCCACCCCCAATGCAATGCCGCTACCCGAGCTGGAGAGTGCTGCGGCCAACGACGAATGCTTCCGCATCCTGAGGAGCTCGATGCAGTCGGGGTCCTGGAAGGCCGTGCTGGAGTTGGTGGCAGGGCGCACTCAAGAGGCCAAAGTGACCCTCGAGCAACTTTGGAAGGTGAAGGACGAACTGTCCTTCACGGAGTCGGGCCTGCTGCTGCGGGGCGATTGCCTGGTGGTGCCGGGCTCCAAGGTCCACGAAGTCATCAACCTGGCACACCAGGGACACCAAGGGGCCGCCAAAACGAAGGCGAGACTGAGGCTGAAGGTGTGGTTTCCCGAGCTGGAAAGGAAAGTGGACGACTTTGTAGCGGCCTGTGTATGGTGCCAGGCGGCCTCCCCAGTACAGCGGGAGCCTGAAATTGAAGTAATGCCACGGGGGACTCGCCCGTGGGAGGTCGTACATGCGGACTTCGGATCCACGGCCGTGGGTACTCACTTCCTAGCCATCGTCGATGAATACTCGCGATACCCGGAGGTGGAATTCGTCGAGTCGGTGGCATTTGAGCACGTGGTCGGCGCTGTGGAGAAAATCTTTGCCACCCATGGGTTTCCCGTGACCCTGTGCTCGGATAATGGGTCCCCATTCCAGAGCGCGAGGTTCTCGGAGTTTCTCGAGAGCTGTGGAGTGGCCCACCGGAAGGTGTCCCCGCTGTGGCCCCGCGCGAACGGGGATGCCGAGAGGCTGATGAGGACATTAAACAAAACGTTCCGGATAGCCCAGGGACAAGGCCAGCCTCTCCAGCGGGCGCTATACCAGTTTCTAAGAGTGTACCGCACCACCCCACACGCCTCGACTGCGGTAGCCCCGGCTGAAGCACTATTCCGAAGATGCCCCCGAGGTCTCCTCCCGGAGGTACAGGAAAAGGTACCCGGCGTAATAGATGACCAACGGGTGGAAGCGGAGCGACAGGCAAGGACACATCAAGAAAACATACGGCGGGGTCTTCGTCCGCAGCGGCTGGAACCGGGCGACGAAGTGCTGATCAGGAATCGGCATCCCCACGGAAAGCTCTCGCTCCCATATGAACCCGAGCCGCTGGACGTAGTGGCAGTAAAGGGATCGATGGTAACGGCCTCGGACGGGAAGTCGGCCGTCACTCGGAATGTGAGTTTCTTCAAGAAACTGGGGGACTCTCGAACTGAACTCCCGCCTGACCCGGATGAGACTGTCCTCCCGGATGAAGATACCCCCCGGGGGGAACTCGTGGGGTCACCAGAACGAGGCACTGGAGCAGCGGGGAGTCCGGCGGCTGAGGTAGGTGGGAGGTACCCCCAGAGGGCTGGGCGAGGGAGACCTGCCTACCTCGGAGAATACGTGCTGGGGCCGATTGACTGTGTTCCGGAGTGAAGGGGACCTGGGAGGCTGATAATAAAAGGGGGCATGGGCCTTGTAAGTTCGCAAGTGACATTGTGTGCAGTGCTATGTTTTGACGTGTCTGTTTGTTATTGTTCCTCCCGGAAAAAGGAGGAGTGTGGCGTTGCCCCGTGAGGGGATACGCACGCGGCGGCGTGACGTTGCACGTCGCCGCGTACGCCTTAAATAAACGGGGCGTTCCCGGCCGCGTTAGAGCGACCGGGGAGCCCGAAACACACAGACGCGTCCGTGTGGAGTCTGTGGGTGGAGGGGCTCGCGGGCACGCATTGGGGGCACCCAGAGACCCCCAACAATGGGTAAGAATCCATGTTTGGTTCCTTGGTGTAACCGCATGTTGAGCTGCCCTTTTGAACAATCATTTTGTTGATTATGTGCACTCATGCAATGGTGATGTTTCTCATGAAGTATTTGATGTTTAATAGTCTTTCTAACGTTTTCAAAGTTTTCGGGACTCATGTCATTTTTCTGAGAACATTGTACAGAAAATGATATGAAATTCATCAAAGGCGTGATTATGTACTGTAATTAATGGTCTGCATTAGATCACCTTCACTTTAAACAGACACCTGAGGAAGATCCTTATGGATCGAAACATGTACGTTTAGTGGCATGTGAGAATCGACAGGTCCCATTATCTTAATTCTGTTTACAAATGTATTGTATTTATTTAGCACTAGATGATGATAACTCACATTTTTGAATAATTCAAGGGGTTACACTTGTCTGTCAAGGACCGCCTCATTCATAGAGAATTCATTTTGATCTGGAGATGTGTTGCAACAATTGGCATGTCCTTGCTCTAACTTCCCTGACGTAAGGTACAATACAAGAGTGTGTGCCTTCCAGACATGTAGGCCCCACTGGGATTTATCCTTCCACACTAAAATGTGTCTTGCTCACACTCCCTGACACTTCCCTCTCTCTTTCTCTCTCTCTTTCTCTCTCCCTCTCTCTCTTTCTCTCTCTCTCTCCTTCCAATCCTACTCTCCACTACTATCTCTTCTGCGGCACCCCGGGTGCTCTCCCCTCTCAACACTACTGCTCTCCCCTCTACTACTCTTCTCTCTTAGCACTTCTAATACCCTATGTGTTGCCCAGCTCACACTTCCAGGGATCTAGTGCCTGATCACTCTCCCAATACACTCACTTTCACTAGTCTCACACTAACTCCTACTTCGCTACTGCACCTGTCTCCTCGCACCCACGCCTACACCCCTCTCTACTTTCTTTACACTCTCCGAACACCAACTCCCTCGAACTCCGGCAGCTACCCTCACACACCCCTTACGCTATCTCCCACTCTGTCTCAGTCTTTATTTCTCTCCTCACAACTTGCACAGCCCTCGCCCCCCTTCACACTACAATAGGCACACACATAACTGGCCCACACTCTCTCACACATACCTCTTACTTTACTGCAAATGCAGTCTCTCTGATGTCACAGCAAAGGTTCAGACTGGGACTAGCGGACACTGGCTTCCACTCCCATCTTCAAGTGATGCAGTGTCTCCATAGCTTAATCATGAATGCATTAGGCAGCCGCCCTAACCTATCTATAATCACGCTTCCCTGCAGACTCTGAAAAAAAATACCACGGCCACATTTGGTTCTCGGTCAACCTCTGTTTGTTGGCCACACTACAAGATAGGATTCAATATATTTAGTTTATCCTAATGAATTTTCCTGAACTATTGTATTTGGCAAAAAAAACATAGGTGATGTAAGCACGTTCTTGCCATGATGCCCGCTCCCGGGGAGCCGGTTCAAGCCCTGCGTCCCCGAAAGCGGACATCCAGTCCCCAAGGAAGGACCCAGCAACCCCATATAGGGGCCCTTTGGACAGTGTCCGCACCAGGCTCATAAAAGATATCAGTCCTGGCGCCATAGGCGCCAGGCTCATTATGGGAGTGCTTGGGTGCACTTACCTGATGCAGACCATGCTGCAGGATCCCTGCCTCCTTGAGGCCTGAAAGGAACTACTTTACCTGTGGGACTAATTTACCATCCGGGCGTGGTCGGGGAAGGATACATACCTAAATGGAGGAAGGATACATACCTGGAACTTCTTCCAAGGCTATTTAAACCCCACCCGAACAGCCACACGTGCTTCGCGTTGTTCTGCATCTAGCAGCTGGACGCTCACCGTGTCTGCTCCTGCATCCTGACTTCTGCCACACCTGCCAGCATCCTGAATCACCTGCAAAGGAAGAGAAGAAGAGAACAGAAGAAGGAAAAGTCCTTATCTGCAAAATCCGCATCCCGGAGACATCGCGCCAACAATCCTGAAAAGGAAGACTTTTATTTAAAAGCTCATCGCGTCGATCGCTGCAGCGCCGCATTCCACTCACCTTTAAAGGGCGCCTCCATGTTCAGCAGCGATCATCCGGATTCGCAGTGACGCCCCAGCGCCTAGGGAGAAAAAGAGCAGAACAAAAGGTGACAGAGAGAAGGGAATAAGGAAAGCTAAATATCCATGTTAAGACTTACCTGTTGATTCATTCCCTCTTCATTTCGGGTCCGCGCCGCATCCTGGCATTTCCGAACCCCGGCCCCTAAGGGGAAAAAGAGACATCAGCATTAATGAGCGAATGAAAAGACATTACCAAAAAACGCTCCTTAAAGACTTACCTGATTTCTACAAGGATTTCACCTCTCATCTCGGGTCGGTGCCTGTTCCCCGGCATTCTGTACCCCGGCCCCTATGGGGAAAAAGACACTAGCATTAGTACATTAATACATGGACAAAAGGGGAACCTCTTATCAAAAAACTTACCCGGAAGCCAAGCAAGTTTGGTTCTCACCAATCCGAAAATCCAGTGAAGTAACTGGATGCCAACGCGCCCCTGCATCAGAAGCAGGATGGAGAGCTCGTCCTTCCAGACCCTAAGGTGAGACGCTACGAGGAATCACAGAAGGGTTTCGAGGAGGGTGAGAGGGGAAAGTGGGAGGCCGATTGCATTACCCCGCAGACAGTTAATCCCCTATTATCGCCTACAGAAGGATACTTCTGCGAGCCAGACAATCCAGATTTGGGGGGCCCGGTCCAGTCCATCTTCCGAACCCTGCGCATCACTTAGAAGAGGTCACAGCAGCGCGAACCAGGCCAGCGCCTCCGTGGGAGTCAGGTGAGCGTTACAGTTCTCTGGCGTACCGGGAGGATAGCTCAGCTCAGCTGCAACGTTCTCGCCTTGGAAGCAAGACGACACAAAGCAACGCAGGTTCGATCTCCGGGGCCACGCTTAGAAACCTCTGGGTATTTAAGCGCGTTATAAATACGCAACTAAGACAAAAAAAAAACAATTATGCAGCTAAAACAAAAAACAATTCCTGTAACAGCGCCTCGATGCCCGCGGGCTGTGTGAGTGCTTTAAAAATGCAAAAAAATAAATAAATAAATATGACACCTGTGTGATTTGCAATTCATGTTTTGTTGCTCTTGGTTTCGGATCAGTTGCAGGGCCTTCATTTGCAAGTAAATCAGCGGTGGACAGAGACATTAATCGAAGAACCTGGTAGTAAGGCAGCATTATTATTTCTTGTAAGGTTGTAACAAAATATCATTCCCAGCGTAGCTAAGGCGTTGCTTTTATAATGGTGCTAAAATAGTATTTGGCATTTGATTTGTTGTCTTGCCTTAAACAGATTAGTCTCCCTCCCGTAACTTGGGAGTCCAGCATGCAGTTCAATTTTTATTAAAGAGAAAGTAATGGATCCTGGATTTCTTGGCTTGTATGATTAGCTGAATTAATAATCGTGCCTTCTAGAGTTTTGTCATAAAATTGTTTTCATTTGTAGTTAGAATAGGTCAGCCGACACATGTTTCAACCCACCCGGGACTTTCTCAAGGATGAATCGGCACAGTAATTAACAGTTGGTGCTAAAAAAATGATATTTTTTACATCTAAATCAAAAAGCATTAGTGATTGTTATTTTCACAATCAAAATCACGATTCATAAAAGAAACAGAACATAAAAAGCAGAACATAACAAACGTGGTGTGTTTTGAGTAATCATGTTATATCAACACAGAAAACATGATTTGTGCAGAAATCAATTTGAAATGCAATTGCAATAATTTGCATTCTTAATGTAAAGGAGGAGGATCACATACCGTGTAAGTTTGGGCATTCATGCATATGTCATTTGGATCGCAGCACAAGAGAAGGGAGGGTGAACGGGAAGAGGGAGAACACACGATATAACCGTGGTGCACCCTTTTCATAATGTTACTTTTCAGCATATTCAAAACAAGGACATTATGTGATATGACTGCCTTTTCCTGAAACCAGTCTGAAAATCATTCAGTATGCCTTCTCTGTTAGCACATTCCTTCATTTCTTTTAACATCATGTTAGAAAATATCTTGCAAGCAACATCTGTGCAAGCCTAAAGCCAATAAACTACACATTCTAGGCTTATTTACCTTTTTTTAACACCTGTATTAAAATAGATTTCTTCCAGGATTTAGAGAGCTTTCCTGTTGAACAAATAGCAGAGCCACTTATCCACAGCTCCTTATTTCTTTTAAATATAGGCCCTCATTACAACTCAGGCGGTAAGGGGTTTACGGCGCCGTAAACAGCGCCGACCCTTACCGCCTGAGTACGAGGTCTCTTAGCGCCATGGCGGATTTAACACCTGCTTTTAGCAGGTGTTAAAATCCATGGCGCTAAGGGACCATGGAGTTAATTACGCCACCGTAATTTACGGTGGCGTAATTAACGCCTTCCCCACTCCCATTATGCCCTATGGGGCAAAAATGGGAATGGGGAAGGGTAAATGGGGATTGGGGACTTACCGCCCCGCCGACCTCGGAATGGGGCGGTAAGTCCGCCTACCACCATGGCGTAAACGCAGTTTACGCCATGGTGGTAAAGTCACGGCCCAGGGGGTAACTTACCGCCTGGGTCGTAATGAGGCACATAGTGTTGGCTAAACTGTCACAGTGCGTGAGAATTCTCAAGATGAGATATATACATTTCCAGTATGTCTACTGAAATAGCAAGTAACCAAATATTAGGAACACTACCTAATACTACATCTTTCCCCTTATTCCCGTTTAGTGTGCAATCAATATGATTGACGCATGGGATTCACTTACTGGGTCAATTTGTTTATCCTTCCCATTGCCTTTTTATGTATTAAAACTTTCCAGAATTTCTGAATATTATTGGTGCATAGTGTGCCAATCATAAGTTGACTCTGGACATTTTTTATGGAGCCCTTGTGATACTTCAGCCAATTATGATATTTCCCTTTATTTATTTTAATTAATGAAGCACTTTCTTCCAATGATATCTGTATTCTATGAGCATGTCTGCTGGAGTATTTCATGGTACACTTCATCGTACATGTTACCACTAGAGTTACTCCCCCATCCATAGTGAGTACCAAGAGGTCTACATTTACTAGTGATTACTTTTATACTATCCACTATCTCTTCTTGATAAGCATGATCTCATTCTGAAAGCTCAATATTGATGTTTGCCATATCATATCCTTACATAATTTCCTGATTTTCTTAAATTTGATTCTTTCTCTGGCAGATCTTCTGACATCTGAGGTGTGGTTGTGTTTTGTATTACTTGGAGTTTGTTTCTTTTTTTTCAGTGGTGCGACAGTGCATTGCAACTATCCAATTTGGATCTGATGAGAACCTGTGCGACAGCGAGTCGGTTCTCGGAGGAAAGAAAAGGTTTGCTTTCATTTATGAGCTTCATAGCATAGGCTGAAGAGGAGGAGATTTGATTAACCTGCTGTGACATGTTGAGACTGGCGTCTAGGTATACTATACACTGAGGTTTTTTCAGATGAGACGACGGCGCAACTGTGACCAACAATGAAGAAGTGATTGAAGGCATTGTCAAGTTTGGCAAGGCGGCTAGAGATCCAATGAGAAGCAGCTCTGTTTCTCATGTGTCAAGGAGAGGTTGTGCAAGGCCATCCGGGTTTGGATTGTTTTGTAGATAGTGTTTACTTTGAGGGTGTCCTGTGGGTAGCCACCAGAAAGGGGGTTGAGAATGTGGGTCTTATCAGCATAGTTTGTGTAGGAGGTGCCGAGAGAGTCAAGGTGATCAAATAGGGGCTTTATGTAGACATTATAGAGGGTGGGTGAGACAACGGAGCCTTGAGGGAAACTGCAGGAGATTGGTGTAAGAGGGGCAAAAACATCACCAGCAAAGACTGTGGAGGTTCTGTTGGCCAAGAAGGATAATACCCATTTGGCAGCATCGGGGGAGAAGTGAGCAGAGGATGTAAGATGGTCACAAAGAGTCTGGTGGTGGAGTAAGTTGAAAGCAGCAGAGATGTCAAGGAGTAGGAGGAGAGGGAGATTTTGGTGTCATTCACATCATCAAGTTGGTTTGTGAGGTCCAAGAGGACTGTTTCAGTTCCATATCTGGGGTGAAAGCCGGATTGCCGGGGGCTCAGAATGTTGTGAGGTTCGAGGAAATCTTGGATTTGGAGTTATGCGACTGTCAATGATTTTCAAGAGGGAGGGGATGGTGGTTATAGCAGAGTAGTTGTTGGGAGTCGCTAGGTCTCGGGAGGGTTTTTTGAGTAGAGGGGTGATCCAGGATTCTTTGAGGGTAGTTGTGACAGAGAAGTCTGCAAGGGAGGAGTTAAGGATGCAGGTGAGAAGTGAGAGCAGAGGATCTGCACACTATACAATGGATGCGAGGCAACTGTCACCTTTACATCCAGTAGGTTTGATACCTTTGATTGTAGGGTCAAAGTCGTAGTCAAGGTTGGAAATTGAAGAGAGGGATGTCAGCTGGTGTTCCGAGCTGATGTATAGGTGGCAGGCCATCCGGTGTGTGGGTGCACTTGATGATGATTTTGGCTTGCAATTGTTTGATTTTACCTGTAAAGTCTTCTTGGACATTACAACAAAGGCTATCTTTCACGAAAGTGAATGGCGGGGAGATGGGGGTTTGTAGCTCGCAAAGGATACCGAATAGTTCACGGGATCTGGAGATGCATTTGCGATTCTCTCATAAGTGGATTTGGTAGTGTGAGTGGCATGCTTGTAGTTCAGCGAGATCATTTTGAAGAGGGTTTTGTCCGCTATAGTACATTCTTTCTGCCAGCTGTATCGGCTGCCCTCTTTTTTGCATGTAGTCCACAAAGATCTGAGGAGAACCACTTGTTGTGGTGTTTGATGTTCTTGGCTTTGAGAACTTTGAGTGGGGCCAGGAAGTCAGCTGCTTTGTCTAGCAGCGAATTGTAGTAGTCCACATTGGCAGCCGGATCATGGAGGAGAGGCAGAGAATGGCTGAGTAAGGGGAGGAGGCGGGCACTGGTGAGTTTGCGAGGGCTGCAGAAAAGGGTGGGTTGTTGAGAGATGCATGTTTTGGTACAAGATTTCAGATGTTTGCTAGGAAGGTGGATGCTGTAGGTGATTATGTGGTGGTCTGACCAGGGGCAGGGAGGGTTACAAAGGATGCAGATATTGCACTCATGGTCCAAGAGCCAATCTAAGGTGCGTCCTTGTGAGTGTGTGGGGTTGATGATACATTGGGTGCAACCAAGGCAGTGGTAAATATGGGAAGGGCAGAGGCATCTGCTTCAGAAGAGTCACTGAAGCCGAGGTTGAAGTCACCCATAGAAAAGATCTGGGTGGTAGGTTTGAGGTTGGTTGATTTGAGTTGGAAGAGGCTGTCCTCAAATGCTGTGGCAGGACCTGGTGCTCGATAAATAAGATGAAGGGTGATGTTGGAGTTGGTCGAGCAGTTGAGTTTGGCTGAGATGGACTTGCAGTGGAGTGTAAGTGATGGGCTGTTGTGGGAGGGTGTACTTGTAGAGAAGACAGCACTGCCACCTTTTCTGAGCACTCCATTGCAGCAAAGTATGGCATAGCGTGTGTGGACAGCAATGGAGAGTGAGAGGCCAGCTGTCGGGGTGAGCCATGTTTCGTGATGGGTAGGATGTCAATGTTGTTCGGGGTAATGAGATCCAAGCTGTCAGAGGCATGGGCCGTCAATGATCAGGCATTGATCAAGGTTCGTGGTTTTTAAGAAAGGGAAAAGGGGGGTCCTCTTTGTGTTTTATAGAGGGGCCTGAGTCTGGAGGACGAATTTACACTGCAGAAAAAAGGGGTGGACTCTGGCTGCCTCGTCCTCTACACTTTTTCACAGGTGCTAAAACTTCTTTATTTAACACACAACAAGTTTTTCCTTTTTTATAATAGATAGACAAACTAACAAGTCCACTTTCACAAATTGCATTTCCATTATATTGTATCGGCATATAATGTCAACAACACATGATTGTTAATACAACAAGGTTATCAAGTGCAATATTGCTGCGCATGCACTGAAAAAGAGTCGACACTCAAATGTGTTTCCAGCTATGTAACAACGCAGGTGTTGATTGTGGGTTGTTCTATAGCTTTCCTCAGGACTGTAAAATGAGAAGGAATCGAGTAGTCTTTCGTGTGTTGCTCAGAAAAAACTATGGATAAGGAACAAGAAAAGGAACGTGTGTTGTTTAAAAGGTTCTACTAGATAGGTAAATAAAATGCATGATGCAGTGCTCAGACATACCTGTCTTCAACAGTATTTTGTCTCAGGGCAAAATGATGCGTGTGGAATGGCGGATCCAAGTGTGCCAGACCAAGTAGAGATCGTTCTCTTGAGTTGCAGAAGAGGCATCCACTACAACACGTAGGACACAGCATGTGTTAGAGAAAAGCGTCCTACTTGTGTCATGTAATTGACAACAAAGTGCACGTGAAAAATAAGTGCTGGTGACTTATTATTGACCGGTGTAGAGATCGTGAGACAGTGTGGCTAACTGTGCGAGGACGCGTGTCCTATTTGGTAATCTCTATTTATTATAGGAGAAACGAAAATTTCTTATATATGGGGGCTGACAGTCAAATGTAACAGTCCCTATGGTGCCAGTACTTGTAGTATCCCGAAGGAGAGAGCGGTGTGCTTACCTTCTCGTACTGGGAAGAGCTCCCGAAGTGAGCTGTGTATTCTGTTTGTCGCTGAACGTGCACCTCGCATGCGTTGTGTCATGCCGGGGACGCGAGCGATCAGAAAAAGGCGAGAGCGAGTGATTTGCGCATGCGCGAGCGAATAGTGGTGGAATTGCCGCGCGTGCGTGGGAGGAGAAGGTGAGAGCCTATGTGTGTTTATGGCTTAGTTACTGTTGCTATGTCGCGTCAGAGGAAGGCGTGGTCTGTGTGTGCGGGGAACTAGTCCCGTAATTGCAATGTATGTAGGGGGTCTGTGTAGTCCAAGTGTTCATTTTGAAAACAACAAAAACACAACACAGTATACATTATGAGCTTGAATCTCAACAATATAGAACTGAACATGTATATTCGTTCATAGAGGCCTGGTCATGTTTAGATAAACAGACTTTTGATGCTTTGAAAAAACATTTTTAAACATATTTTTAACACTACGCCCGAAGTGGTTTTAGATGGTTTTAAAAACCAGGCGTGCTTCTCCTTGCTGTAACCTCATTGTACCACTTTCTGCATCTTGATTGATTAATGGTGGGAGGGGCAAGGTTGGGAAGTACAGTGCTGGGAGATAATTGTATGGAGGTGTACAATTGGTTGGTTATGTATTAGAAGAAGAGGTTCCACTCTATGCAAATGTTTAATCCATTTTTCACCGTATCCAGTCTGTGGATCCATTTCTGTTCCAATTTCCTCAGGGCTAGGTCTCTGTCACCTCCTCGTTCTTTTTCATCTATGGTTTGGATGATCGCCCACTGGAAGTCTGTATATTTGTGTTTGAGTTCACTGAAGTGGGCAACCAATGGTTTATCTTCAACCGCGTTTTTTAGACATGATCTGTGTTCACAAATGCGCTACCTCACCTCTCTTTTGCTCTTGCCGATATATAGTAAGTCACAGGGGCACCGTATGACGTATATACTCCACTTTGTACGGCAGTTGGAGAAGGTTTTGTATTTCCATTCTAGGCCATTTAGCGAGATGGTTTTTTGGTCTTTCGTGAGGTTACAGACTGAGCATTTGCCACATCTGTGATGTCCAATGACAGGGGGAAGGTCCCATAGGTTAGTTTGGTTGGATTTTTGTATGGAGCCTGGGTATGTATGTACTAGGCGATCTTTTAGATTTTTGCTTCTTTTGAATGCAAATCTGGGCTTTTCGGGGCAAAAATCCTCTGTTTGTAGAAGGTTCCAATTTGATAGGACTGATTTTCGGATGTAGTTACTTATTGGGGAGAAGGTGGTGACGCGTGTCATTTTTTCAGCGTGTTCCACTCTCGATCTCTTTGTAAGACATGTTACCCTACTCGTATGCCTTGCTGTCCTTCGTGCTCTTCGTATGAGTTTGGGTGGGTACCCTCTTGCTTTTAGGCGGAGTTCTAGGTCTTTTCCATTTTTATCGTATTCTGGTAAGGTTGTACAGTTTCTCCGTATCCTCAGAAATTGGCCGAAGGGGAGATTTTCCCTGAGTGATTGAGGATGAAAGCTTTTAAATTTTAACAGTGTGTTTTTGTCTGTTGGTTTCCTGTAGAGGGTAGTGACGAGAACACCTTCATCGGTAGTTTGAATGTTGAGATCCAGGAAGGGTATGCTGACTAAGATGATATGGCTGTAGTATCTTGCGTAAATCATATGTGCAAGATACTACAGCCATGATACATCACCTCACCAGCATCAGAACAGAACAAAATGACATTCTGGTCACCTTTGGCGTAGAAGCCCTATACACCAGCATTCCACAGAGAGAATGCCTGGAAATACTCAAGATCTATCTGGACAACAGACAGGACCAATCAACACCGACATCCTTCATCTTAGAATGTATACGGATAGCACTCATGGAAAACTTCTTCATGTGCCAAGGAAAACCTAATTGGATGGGTCAGATACATCGACGATGTTTTCACCGTTTGGGGAGGCACTCTTTTAGAATTAGAATCTTTCCACACATGGCTCAACACCGTAGACCCATGTATCAAATTCACCATGCATTCAGACAAAGTCAGCATACCCTTCCTGTATCTCAACATTCAAACTACAGACAAAGGTGTTCTCGTCACTACCCTCTACAGGAAACCAACAGACAAAAACACACTGTTAAATTTTAAAATCTTTCATCCTCAATTACTCAGGGAAAATCTCCCCTTCGGCCAATTTCTGAGGATACGGAGAAACTGTACAACCTTACCAGAATACGATAAAAATGGAAAAGACCTAGAACTCCGTCTAAAAGCAAGAGGGTGCCCACCCAAAATCATACGAAGAGCACAAAGGACAGCAAGGCATACGAGTAGGGTAACATGTCTTACAAAGAGATCGAGAGTGGAACATGCTGAAAAAATGACATGCGTCACCACCTTCTCCCCAATAAGTAACTACATCCGAAAATCAGTCCTATCAAATTGGAACCTTCTACAAACAGAGGATTTTTCCCCTTGAAAAGCCCAGATTTGCATTCAAAAGAAGCAAAAATCTAAAAGATCGCCTAGTACTTACATACCCAGGCTCCATACAAAAAGCCAACCAAACTAACCTGTGGGACCTTCCCCCTGTCATTGGACATCACAGATGTGGCAAATGCTCAGTCTGTAACCTCACGAAAGACCAAAAAACCATCTCGCTAAATGGCCTAGAATGGAAATACAAAACCTTCTCCAACTGCCGTACAAAGTGGAGTATATATGTCATACGGTGCCCCTGTGACTTACTATATATCGGCAAGAGAAAAAGAGAGGAGAGGCAGCGCATTTGTGAACACAGATCATGTCTAAAAAACGCGGTTGAAGATAAACCATTGGTTGCCCACATCAGTAAACTCAAACACAAATATACAGACTTCCAGTGAGCGATCATCCAAACCATAGATGAAAAAGAACGAGGAGGTGACAGAGACCTAGCCCTGAGGAAATTGGAACAGAAATGGATCCACAGACTTGATAGGGTGAAAAATGGATTAAACATTTGCATAGAGTGGAACCTCTTCTTCTAATACATAACCAACCGATGTACACCTCCGTACAATTATCTCCCAGCACTGTACTTCACAACCTTGCCCCTCCCACCATTAATCAATCAAGATGCAGAAAGTGGTACAATGAGGTTACAGCAAGGAGAAGCACGCCTGGTTTTTAAAACCATCTAAAACCACTTCGGGCGTAGTGTTAAAAATATGTTTAAAAATGTTTTGTCAAAGCATCAAAGTCTGTTTATCTAAACATGAACATGCCTCTATGAACGAATATACATGTTCAGTTCTATATTGTTGAGATTCAAGCTCATAATGTATACTGTGTTGTGTTTTTGTTGTTTTCAAAATGAACACTCGGACTACACAGACCCACTACATACATTGCAATTACAGGACTAGTTCCCCGCACACACAGACCACGCCTTCCTCTGACGCGACATAGCAACAGTAACTAAGCCATAAACACACGTAGGCTCTAACTTTCTCCTCCCACGCACGCGCGGCAATTCCACCACTATTCGCTCGCGCATGCGCAAATCACTCGCTCTCGCCTTTTTCTGATCGCTCGCGTCCCCGGCATGACACAACGCATGCGCGGTGCACGTTCAGCGACGAACAGAATACACAGCTCACTTTGGGAGCTCTTCCCAGTACGAGAAGGTAAGCACACCGCTCTCTCCTTCGGGATACTACAAGTACTGGCACCATAGGGACTGTTACATTTGACTGTCAGCCCCCATATATAAGAAATGTTCATTTCTCCTATAATAAATAGAGATTACCAAATAGGACACTCGTCCTCGCACAGTTAGCCACACTGTCTCACGATCTCTACACCGGTCAATAATAAGTCACCAGCACTTATTTTTCACGTGCACTTTGTTGTCAATTACATGACACAAGTAGGACACTTTTCTCTAACGCATGCTGTGTCCTACGTGTTGTAGTGGATGCCTCTTCTGCAACTCAAGAGAACGATCTCTACTTGGTCTGGCACACTTGGATCCGCCATTCCCCACGCATCATTTTGCCCTGAGACAAAATACTGTTGAAGACAAGTATGTCTGAGCACTGCATCATGCATTTTAGTTACTTATCTAGTAGAACCTTTTAAACAACACACGTTCCTTTTCTTGTTCCCTATCCACAGTTCTTTCTGAGCAACACACGAAAGACTACTCGATTCCTTCTCATTTTACAGTCCTGAGGAAAGCTATAGAACAACCCACCATCAACTCCTGCGTTGTTACATAGCTGGAAACACATTTGAGTGTCGACTCTTTTTCAGTGCATGCGCAGTAATATTGCACTTGATAACCTTGTTGTATTAACAATCATGTGTTGTTGACATTATATGCCGATACAATATAATGGAAATGCAATTTGTGAAAGTGGACTTGTTAGTTTGTCTATCTATTATAAAAAAGGAAAAACTTGTTGTGTGTTAAATAAAGAAGTTTTAGCACCTGTGAAAAAGTGTTGTTGGGTTCTACTATAAGAAATACAAGTCCTACCAGTGTAGACTTGGTTTCATGTATGCCAGTGCGACACCTGTTAGTGTCTCAGAGGAAGTGGCAGCCAGAGTCCACCCCTTTTTTCTGCATTGATCAACGTTCACCAGAGGGGTGAGGCTTGTGTGGCGGTGGAGGAGACAGGGATCTTAATAATGTAACGTAGGAAAAGAGGTCTAAAATGTCCTTTTGGACTCTATGGAAATGGGGACTTACAATTCCTGCCAACTGACATCCCGGGCCACCGGGATTTGTAATATCCCAGTGGCATTGGGATATGAGGCGGCAGAAACAGTGTTACGAGGACGTCATGATGAGGACCATTGTTTTATTAAGGAGATTCAGTGCTTCTTCATGTGAAGGCTTCGCCCCAGCAATTAACATAAACAGCAGACCAGAATGGAAAGCCAACGATCCTCACCCTCCTCTCACGGTGAAACTGTGCACCCCCATACTCAGTACGCACTCCAGACTTGGGACTTTACTGTTCTTAGAAATTATTTCTGTTTTGGAGTTTTGCTTGTGACAGTTCAGCTATGTTGATTGCCAAGCTGGAGCTCACTTAGCCAAGTGATGGAGCGCTCTCCAGAACATTCATCCTTATGGCTTCGGGCATGAATCGTCTCACTGGGTGTTGGTATTTTAATGTGCTGGTGTGCCGTACTGTGGTCGATGTTCCTGGCCCATACATTCTCTAAGCTGTACAAAGTCTAGCGCTGCTCTATTTGTTTCTTGCTTAAGTATACTTTCTCCTATAACTTCCCCATCTAAATGTCATGCCCTCTTGTTTTTATGTCTGCATAATTCTTTGTGTTGGGGCTTGAGTATCCCTGTGGTACAATTACGTTCAATTTGATTAGTCCTCTGAAAATAATTGACAAACGCTAGCAGATCTCTTTGAAATAATGATAATAAGCCGAGTCAGCTTACTGAACCAGATATTACAACTTGTAAAATTACTTCGCAAAGCAACACATACATTTCTAGAAGGCTCCGATTTAAAAATACTTTGATGTTCTACTCTGGCAATAAAATGATGTAAACAACTATAATGTGAGGTTAGGTTCATCTAATTAACTTCGCAGACTTACATCTGTTTAGTTTGCAGTTTCCGACAATTAAGCATGACTTGAGAATAGTGTTGTGAAAGCCTCTCTGCTGCAATTCATCAGCTACTACTAAAAAAAGTAACAGCAATAAAACCGCAGCCTTGTACAAAACACCACATGTGCATGGTGGAAAACTTCATTTTGTGGGGGTTGGTCTATGTATTGTTATAGCAGCTAATTTAAAATCGGACGAGCTAAATCAAAAACACTTCCCCCATTCGCCTCCCAAAGCTTGCTTATTTATTTATTTATTTATTTATTTGTTTGTTTGTTTATTTGTTTATTTATTTATTTATTTATTCATACATTTGTAAAGTGCCTAAACCCACGAGCATCAAGGCGCTGATGGCAAAGTTGGGCAATTCTCAACAACCAAGCGGTAAAATGCCAGGCCGGCTGCTATTTTTTATAAGCATATCTAAATATCATATACGATTTGATTGATTGTCCATAGTTTGGGTGCTGGTACTGTTCATATTTCTCATGTTTTCTAAAAGTGCATTTCATTCTAGAACTCTAGCATCACCCTGTGGTCCAGCTTTGCTCATATATCTTACAGTACATACATACGAGCTTAACATGTGCACATATCAATCATTTCTGGCTTCGCAGCCTGAATGAGCACCTGCAAAGGGATAGTTAAGGCTACATGTACAAGAGACACGGTATTGGTAAGGGCTTGTCTGATTTACGTATGGACACGAGTTCTAGTGTATCTTCTGTAATGGGCCTGGGAAGATAAAGTGGCAAATACAAGTCTATAAAACAGCTGATTTTTCAATTTAGTGTGCACAGACTTTCCAAGATAAGCACATAGAAGGCCATTGCTTGGAATACCAAGACCAGCAGAGTTCAGTGCATCATGTTTGGGTCACTTCCATCACACAGCTCCCACCTCTCCCTCAACTCAGTGTGGTGAATGTGTCCTCACGGAGAAGACATGCAGGTAAGGTACTGGCAAGGTGTTTTCCGTTTCATCGTCTCACTCTCCCATATTGCCTATTTGCCCAGCCTATCCTTGCCTCTGTCTCGTCTGATAATTGTCTTGCCTTTACCGGATTATTTATATCTCGGTGGTGGAAGGGGGGGGGCTGGAGGAGGAGGGTTGCAGTAGGGGCCTATTCAAACGCCACCTGGCGACTCTAGCCTCCACACTTCAAGGGCTTCCAGGTCTCACCTCGGAAGTATCCCAAAACCACACTTTCCCTAATTCAAGTCCTCCCTTCCCAGGTATTAGAAACCGCCATTGCTGGAAAATGTGTGTTACTACGAGATGCCTTATTGCACTTCTGCTGGAGCAGCATTCTGTCTAATCCAGTGCTTTAAATGGGAAAAAAAGAACTGCAGGTAGTCACCAAGCAACGGAGCCGGACATTCCGGCACAGCGCTTTAGGCTTCGACCGTTTCGGCGTGGCAACTTGGGCCCACGTCCCTTTTAGGCACACTCATTTGTTTACGGGCAATGCCGAGTGAGATTAAATGATGCTCCAAGGAGCACGCACTTTGGTAAAGCAGCGTATCCGAGTTTCACACAAACTTCCAGTTTATTGTTATGCATTGTGTTGAGAAAGTTTGAATATCTATGAAACCAAACTAGCAGATATCCTATCTGTAAAGTAAGCTTTAAAAGGGGATTTTTATTCTTGCTAGCGTACATAACCTATTAAGAAATTTGGTTGGTAATTGGAGCTGTGTGCAAGTTTTCAGTCAAAAACATTCCAGCACATCTCCAATTACTTAAAAATGTACATATTAGAATAGGCACTGCTAATAACAAAGAAACGTCTTTAAAACGTTATTTGCCAGGTTTTTGAAATTACGCCCTGCTCCATTAAAGGACACCAATGGCAACAGGCGCGGCAAACTTATTGAACCAGTATTCCAGGCATGGTGTGCTTGGAGCACCCTAGATATATGTGTGGTGGCCTTGACAAATGACAGGACAAGGTTGAGGCTTGGCAGGGTGTTTATTGAGACACCTCAAGTAAATAGATAACTGAGGATATGTCAAGTCCAGGGCAGGGTGATAGAAGTACTCACAGTTGGAGTTGTTCAGTTCATGCAGTTTGCTTCACCACAAGATGTGTGTTTCCACTAACACACCTCAACAGCCAGAGCACCCAGGAGGCTGCCATCAGCCTTGGAATTACGCTCTGGCTGTCTGGCACCTCTGTATGCAGGCCCTTGAGAAGATCTCTGCTCCTAAAACAGGAGGGGCACAGGGGCTGATATTCTCCTTCAGCCTCCCGCCGAGTTCTACCCGCCTTCCGCCTTTTGCATGGGTCACGCTCTCAAGTCTCGTGAGATCACGGGGACTCGATCTCGCAAGGTGGAGTCCCCACACACCTCCTTTGATGGGAAAAGATGGTTGCTAGTTCATGACGAAGACGGTGAACCTGGTGGGCTTTCTTTTCTCCTGTTGGGGTCTGTCCTGGCTTTGGAGATGGCGCCTGGGGCTTGAGTGGTGATGCAGGGTGTTTCGGGTGGAACGAGGTCCTCTGGTGTTGCCTCACAGTGTGGTTCTCTGGACTGGGGTGGGGGTCTCATGTATGTATGTTTCCTTTTATCTTTTTCTCCTGAAGCATCTGTCTCTGAATGTTGGGGGTCGCTGGCCAAACCCCATTGTTCATGATCATTTCCTGCTTCTGTGGATGGGTGGTTGGTGGTCACACTTTTGCGGTGCACAGCCACTCTTTCCAGGTTCCATCATTCTTCCATCGCTGGTGTGGATGTGGTTGGTTCCCTTGCTGGTGACCTCTATGGCCCTGGTGTATTTGGAGCCAGTTTCGGTATCTTTGTGAGGTAGGCGTATTTTTACTAGATCGCCTTCACTGACCTTGGAGCGATGGCCGCCCTGCGTTTGTCGCCTTGGGATTTCATGACCTCCTTGTTCTTTTGCATTCGGAACCCGATGTCTCTCATGTCTAAGTCTTTATCTTCTCTGATTTGGTGTAGCCAAGGCAGTACCAGCATGGACACAGCCCTTTTCCCTCTCAACAGCTGAAACAGAGAAACTCAAGTGATGGCATTGGGCGTGATGCGGTGGACTGCAACAGCCTCTTTCACTATCTTGTCTGGGTCTAAGCCTGATGCGCGCACCAGTTGCAAGGAGCCTTTGATGAAACGGTTCGCCCTTTCCACTAGTCCATTTGCTTGTGGGTGTTACAAACTTGTTCTCAGCTGGCAGATGTTGTGTTTCTTCAGGAACTTTTCCATTTCCCTGGACACTAACTGCACTCCATTGTCGGTTACAATTTCCTCGGGGAGCCCTTCCCTCTGACAGTGACTATGACAGTGCTCGTGGTGATGTCTGACACAAATTCGATCTCTACCCACTTGGAAAAGTAGTCCACCATGACTATTCAGTAATTGTGGTCTCCCGACATGCCATTGAGCGGGCCAATGAAGTCCAGTCCTATTTTGTGCCAGACCCTGTGTGAGATTTCCATGGGTATCATGGGTGCCTGTCTCACTGACAGCCGTTTATAACTGTTCATGCACTCATGGCATCTTTCAATCATTGCCCTTATGTCTTGATCTATATCGGGCTGCCAATAGGCATCACATAGTCTGCATCTTGTCATGTTGCTCCCTAAGTGGCCTGAATGTGTTCTGCAAAGAATTACCTTGCGGATGCCTCTTGGGGGGATTGCACGGTCACCTCTCAGTATGAGGCCGTTCATTACTGTGATCTCATCACCAACTTTCCTATATGAACGTAGACCTTCTGGGACTCTTCTCTCCTTGGGCCATCCCTCGCAGATCCACTCTGCCTCACGGCGCAGGGCATCGTCTTGTTCCATTTATTCTTGCCAATATCGCTCGCTCATGTCCATGAAGTCCCTGTTCCTCGGATCACTTATGGAAGCCACCACGCATTCATCTTTGAGGAACGTGGTCCCTGGGATATTTTGGTTGAGCAGCCTGGACATGCAGTCTGCCTGGGCGTTCTTCCAGCCGGCAATGTGGGGGATTTTGTATGTATACTCTTGGTGCTTCACAGCGATTCTGGCCAGTCTTGCAGTCGCTGTTTGGTGCCGCCAGGGCTCAGCATGTATATCAGGCTTGCAGTCGGTAACTATATGAACTTTTGTACCCCATACATACAACCTGAAGTATTCCATAGCCCAGGCACACGCCAGCATTTTCTTTTCCATGTTGGAGTAGTTTTTCTCCGATGCGGATAGTGCTTTGGACGCAAAGGCCACTATATTTTCCTTGTCTCCCCTTTTCTGGGTAAGGGTGGCGCCTAAACCATAAGCAATGGCGTCTGTCATGATGCATGTTTTCCATTCTGGATTAAAGGGTTTGAGACAGGGTGTGTGCAGGATCCTCTTTTTGATCTCGGAGAAAGCTTCTTCTTGTTGGCATTCCCATGTGTGAGCTGCACCCTTTTTAAGGAGCTCCCTCAGTGGCGATGTAGTTTCCAAGAATCTGGGGAAAAATGTCACATATTATTCTGCGAGACCCAGGAAAGACCAAAGTTCGTCCTCGGACATCGGGGCTGGGACATCGGTTATGGCTTTGAGTAGGTTTTTCTTGGGCTCACCCCTTCTCTCTCGAGATGTGATAGCCCAGGTACTCAACTTCCCCAGCGCCGAATATGTACTTCTCATGGCGCAGGTGGACCCCGCTTCCTACAGCTTGCGCCGTACCGCGTTCAGTGCTTTGTCGTGAGTTCCTGTGTCCTTTGCATACACCAAGATGTCATCCTGGAAGTACTAAAAGTTTGCGATGCCGTGCAACAAAGAGTTAATCATTCGCATGTGTGTGTATTGATACGTGCCAAAAGGGGTGATGAACGCGGTAAGTGGGCGTGAGGTCTTGTGCAGACTCATTTGATTGTATGCGTCTCACATATCAAGCCTTGAAAATATGGTTGCTTCCTACATCATAAGCACTATTTCATTGATGGTGGGAAGCGGAAAGCTGTCTGTGACCACTCCTAATTCAAACTGCATTGGTCTATGCAGACTCTCAGCTCGTTCAATGATTTTTTTCTTGATGAGTACCACTGGGCTCAGCAATTCGGAGGAATCCACTGTCTCAAAGGTGCCTTCTTTAACCATCTTCTGGAGCTGAGCTTCAAGTGCTGACCTCGCTGTCGCAGGAACCGGTCTGACCTTGTGCTTTACAGGAACTGCATTGAGTTTAGGTGAATCTTGTGCACGTAGTTTTTTATTTTTCTGGGCATTTCGGAGAACAAACCGGGGAATGCTTCTTTTACGGTGGGCTCTACTCCTGAAGAGACCAGCAGCACCTGATCGGGGGTGCTGGGGTCTAGCCTTCTGCTCCACTTATGTTGGTCATCCCATCCCAACACAGCCGGGGCCTGGGACAAAAAGTATACTTTCGTGGTGGTGCCTGTCCTTGAATTCAATCTTTGCCTTGATGTAGCCTAGTAAATCTATGGTGGCCCCTCCAAAGACTGTTGGCTTCTGCTTGGTGTTCCTGATTTCAACCTGGTTGCGTCCCATAATTTCTTTGTAGTTCTGGATTGGGAGGATGGTGAGGTCTGACCCAGCCATGACGCGCATTTCCATGCCATCCACTCTCACAACGCAGTGGGGCTTCTCTCCCCTAGCTCGGGGTGCGTTGACCATGATCACCATGGGCTTGTCATGCTGGTCATCGTCGTCACTCGACTCCCTCTCACCGTCAATGCGGGTAACAGTCTTTAACCCACCACGTGCAGGCTGCAGCCAGGTGGCCGAAACGTCTGCATTTGGAGCATTCCTTATTCCTGGCAGGACAGCCACGATCATTCCCCATGTGCTTGTTGCTGGCATATATGCAGCACTTGGGTGCCTCTCTCTGTTTGGGTCCCTTATCTCTGGCGGTATCGCGGGGTTGTCTATTCCTGCACCCGTTCCACTGCAGCACGGTCAGTTCAGGAGCAGGTGATAGGGCTCCGACTTCCTTGCGCCTGCTGGAGGTTTCCTCTTCGGCCCTGGCGATCTGCACCACTTTATCCAGGTCAATCTCTTTCTCCAGTATAAATTTGTCTTAGACCTTTCTAGAATTTGTGTGGACTACTAGTATGTCACAGAGGACCTGTTCGACGTTGTCGCCAAACCAACATAGAGCTGCCAGTTCCCTCATTCTGGTGATGTAGTCATCTATAGGCTCATTGCTTTCTTGCTTCCTGGTGTAGAATTTGAGTATGTGAAGTACCACATTTTCTTTATTGGTGAATCTCTTGACGATGTGGCAGATCGCCTGCATTTAGACATCATCATCATCCACTACAGGTATGGCTTTGAGCCCTGCAAAAATGCGCTGCCCACCAACCCCCATGACGTTGAGCAGCATGGTCTTCTTTCTGGCTGGTGCATATTCAGTACCACCCAGTGCCTCCAGGTACATGGAGAACAGTGTCTCCCATTACTTCCACGGAACAGCATTGGTTCCCAGAGAGAGGAGGAAAGCTGGGGCGGCATGGCGCCCTGAATGGTTTGCCTGGGTGGTTCTTAGTCCTTGTCGCCAATTATGTGGTTGCCTTGACAAATGACAGGACAAGGTTGAGGCTTGTCAGGGTGTTTATTGAGAGACCTCAAGTAATTGATAACTGGGGATATGTCAAGTCCAGGGCAGGGGTGATAGAAGTACTCACAGTTGGAGTTGTCCAGTTCATGCAGTCTGCTTCACTGCAAGCTGTGTGTGTGTTTGCACTAACTCACCGCAACATCCAGAGCACTCAGGAGGCTGCCCTCAGCCTTGGAATTAGGCTTTGGCTGTCTGGGTCCTCTGTATACAGGCCCTTGAGAAGATCTCTGCTCCTAAGACAGGAGGAACGCTGGAGCTGACCTTCTTCTTCAGCCTCCCACTGAGTTCTGCCCGCCTTCGGCCTTTTGCGCGCTTCGCGCTCTCATGTCTCGCAAGATCATGGGGACGCGATCTCATGAGGCAGAGTCCCCACAGTATGTTTACGACTTATTTTGTTGTGCAGGGTGGGCCTTGAAAGAAACATTGTGGGCACAACAGGTGGTGTAGAGAGGAGGGGGTAGAGGATGCTGCTTTACCCAGCAAAGTCTGCAGAAGCGCAGTCCTTTAGGTTGTGATAAAGTGAAATGAAAAGCGTCCATTTTCACCTCACTATATAGTTGAGAACCGGTACTCTCTTTCAGGTGTTGATAAGTGCAGGTACTCAAATGTTCAAAAATAAGAAGTGCAGGTACTGAGGGCTGTGTAGGACCAGTCCATTTAAAGCACTGACTCTTATCCAATCATCACTATCACACACGTAATCCCTACTTCTGCAATGACATTACCACTAGCTCAACCCTGTCCTAATTTGTCAATTCTGCATGTCCCTTTTTTTATTACCGCTCCCCCTTCCTCTCATTTTTGCTCTTTCTTCTTCATCTCACTCCACAGACTACAGTATTCATCTACCTCCACCGAGTGAGAGGCGGTACAATGTGCAGATTTCTTGGAAACAATATTGGCGCCCTAAGACCACAAAGGTGATGAGTAGAGGGTAATTTAAGATAGCTTTGCAGTTGTGTTGATGTTTTGTTGATTTAAGTAGACCAGAAGGACCCTATGCTCTGCAGGCAGATCTGTTTGTAGGTGTTGTTTGTCAGGGGCAAGGAGGCATTTGTTTCTAGGGTTCAACCTCATATGCTCATGGTACTGGGATGCATTTTCAGGGTGTGTGAAATGTAAGTTGGTTGTAGCTGTGTCCTAGTGCCTTGTATGAAGTCTGATGGGGGGGATCTTTAGCTTTCTTTGTGAAGGCTGTGCAGTTGCTATTTGTTTAGTGTGCTAGAATGTAAGAGATTGATGGTTTTATTGGGGGTGTTAGCTAAAAGACCAGTAGGTGTTTTGGAGTTCTCATCAGGTATATTGGTGGCTGATTACTGTGATGGTGCTATAGCTAACTCACAGGGTTAAACAATCAGGTGTTCAAGGTTTCCCTGAAAGACAAGTGTTTCTCAATAGTCTGGAATCTCTTTGGAAGGGAGTTCACGAGTTACACCATGGTGTCAGAAAGCCAGTTCCCTGCACCATAGGGTTCTAGATGCATGTTGCTGCTAGATCTCTGTGTTCTCCTTAGTTGGTAAGGGATGATCTTTCCTTGTAAGAATTCTTCTTCCTGGCCCTGAAGGATTCCGTGGGTGATGGACATAAATCCTTTTCTTGATCTGGCACAATGTGTTTCCTCGTACCGAGACTAAGAAGAGATCCTGCTGCTGTGTTCTGGATGTCATAAAGTTTCATAATGAGGTAATCTGGCATGCTAAGGTATATGCTGTTTGCATGGTCAATTCTAGA
Source organism: Ambystoma mexicanum (assembly GCF_040938575.1). Lineage (NCBI taxonomy): Eukaryota > Metazoa > Chordata > Amphibia > Caudata > Ambystomatidae > Ambystoma > Ambystoma mexicanum. The sequence goes on from NC_090928.1 coordinate 64,905,736, forward strand.
GAAAACCTGAGATGTGATGGTGAGTGTCATGTGTGGGAAGGTGAGGAAGGGTATAAACTGCCTAAAACCTTACTTTACCAAAGCACTGAATTGTGATTTCAAAGCTAATCCATTTTCACTATGAATTTTGAGGTATTTGATCACCTTTGTCGTTTCCGGGCAAGTTTCTATTTCTGCAGAACAGGGGTATTGCTGTTTCCGGTGCTGCATCATGAGGAACTATCATGATTTTGATCTTGTCTGGCTTTAGTTTAAGATTGTTGAAGTCGTCCAGGTATTCAAATGAGCGAGGCAATTGGCCAGGGAGTTGTTTAAGTCTGTGTTGGTGTTCATTTTGAAAATTGTTTTGTGTCTTCCTCATAGAAGTAGTGGGGGTATCCATGCTTTTTGATGAGTATAGTGAGTGGGGCCATGTGTGTGTTGACAAAAAGAGCTGAAAGTCTTACTTCTTGTAATATTCATAGTTTCATAGTTCATGCTGGGAGTTTTAGAAGTTTCAGTTTTGTTCACTGGGGATTGTGCTAGGGTGAGCGCCTTGCTTCCCACCACTCCATCCTTCCATCCATCTTCTGTGTATACTTGGCCATAGACAAGTATCTGGAGCATTTCCCAGCATTCAGGTTCTCCTCCTATTTCCTTCACCCTATTCCAAGGGCATGGCAATTCCTTCAGTGTTATTGGGCCTCATTACGAGGTTGGAGGTAAAAAATAGTTTATTACGAGTTCACGTGCACAAGCAGAGCGGCATGCTGGTAATGTTGTTACCGGCATGCCGCTAAAGTCCCAAAAAAGCCCCTTAGTGGCTTCATGGGAAGCGCAGACAGCACTACTGCTGCCGTCCACCTCTAAACAACGGGCCCAGCATCAAAGGATATGGCTTTAGCGGTCACCACCATTAGCGATCACCGCTAATAGCGGTCACCGGAAGTTCCGTCATCGCGCCGGAACGGGAAAAACACAATCCATTGCCATCCTCACTGCACAGGACCTGGAGCCTCATTCAGACAGAGGTGAGTCGGGCCATTTATGTGGGGTTGGAGGTTAATTGCGTCTAAACCGTCAACCAGAGAGTGTGTCATAGGGTTGGTGGGGATGTCGAGCCATATGTTGAAGTCTCCAAGAAGGGTGAGGTTGGGATGGTTTAGTTGAACGGTGGCAATGGAGTCGCAGAGGTTGTTTGCGAATTGACTATCGTAGCCAGGGGGCCTGTAGATTATTAGGAAGCTGTGTGAGAGGGAGGCGGAAAGAGGGATAGTTTAACGAGGAGAGATTCGCAGGAAGGAATGGAAGGTTGGTTGTTGATGATTGAGGCGTGGAAGAGAGACTTGAAGATGAATGCTACTCCCCCTCCTCTGGAAGGACGGTTCAGTGGGATGAGGGAGTAGTCAGGGGGGAAGGCTTCATTAGCGATTGGGGCAAAGTCGTCAGAGAACCGAGTTTCAGTGATGAAGACCAGGTCTGGTTTGTCAGAGGCGAGGATGTCAAAGATGTAATGTCTGTTTTTTGCTAAGGATCGGGCATTAAATAGGATGCAGTTCACATCGGCAGACGAGGTTGGTCTGTGAGCTGGAGAGGAAGGGGGTGGTGGCGGAGAGAGTGGAAGCTGGAGAGGGAGAGGCGGAGGGTTGGTGATGATCGATGGGAATAGTGGGTGAGCAGAAGTATTGGCGGGCTTTGGACGGGATTGGGTGGCTGCATGTGTTAGGATGATCCGGTCTGGCTGGGGGGATTTGAAGGCAGGGTGTGGGCGGTTAGGAGTTTCAGTTGCAGTTGATGAGAAATCGAGGAAGAGGGGTTTCAGGAAGGGTGAAGCCACGGGGGAAGGAGGTGAGTGGGGGAATGAGGTGGTGGGCCGAGACAGGGGAGGCGAAGAGTGCTGAGAGATTGTGGGGGACCAGGTACATTTCCTCTTTAGTTTCTTTGTTTCAATTGGAGTGTGAGAGAGGGTAGGTGGGGTTATAGGGGGAGAGGGATGCGGCTTCGGTTCTTGCTAGGGCTAGGCGTGCAGTTTTTAGAGAGGGGAAAGGGTGTGGTCAGGGGGGAAGATGGCGGGGGTTTGAGGGGAAGGCGGCGGGTGGATGCTTGCAGGGCGAGGTGTGCCAGGTATGATAGTGAGAGGAGCAGGTATGGTTAATGTTGGCTGGTCATTGGTGGGGTTCAGGGGAGGAGTGGTCTTAGGTGGTTGGCTCGCCATCGTGCCCCTCTGGCTTGGTGTTTGGAGAGAGGAATGGCAGGGAGTGGGGACGGGAGGGGAGGCAGATCAGGGAGTGGGGGCGGTCCACGGCGGTCATTTCCGACAAACTGTGGGTTTGTGGGTGCACTCATGCTTGGCACGAGCTTTTAGGTGGATTTAGGAGGGCTTTCTAATTGTAGTTCTAAGTTCAGGCACACTTCCAAGTTCAAATTGCAGAGAGATGATATTAGGATATTAGGTACTATTAGGTACACTTCTAGGATCACATGTACACAGAGATGAATATTAGGTCTATCTCTAGATTCAATTTTGTATAGAGGGGATATTAGATTATTAGGCACAGTTCTAGATTTTACATGACACAGATATACTATTAGGTATACTAATAGGATTAATTAGGATATTTAGGCATGCTTCTTAGCCTTGATGGTGTCATGTACACTTCTAAATTGAACTAAGCGCAGAGAGACTATTCTGGACACTAGTCAGTTCAATTAGTGCATGCTAATAGGTGCACTTCTCTCAGTTCAAATTTATACAGTGAGGGTATTGGGCATGAATCTAACTCAGCTTTGCACAGAGAGGTTATTATGGAGATTAGTCGATTCAACCCGGCATGGTATTAGACTATTATGATATTTTACAGAGAGGCTATTGGGCACACTTCTAAATGCAACTTTCACAGAGAGGCTATTGGGCACACATCTAAATTCACAGAGAGGCTATTGGGCACACTTCTAAATGCAACTTTCACAGAGAGGCTATTGGGCACACTTCTAAATTCACAGAGAGGCTATTGGGCACACTTCTAAATTCACAGAGAGGCTATTGGGCGCACCTCTAAATTCACAGAGAGCCTATTGGGCACACTTCTAAATGCAAAGCTTCTTAGGCCTGTGAAATTATGTCAGCGCATGGGTTTTTGACTACAGCTCGTATACCAAACCCTTGCTTCAGGCTTTGAAGAAAGCCCAGACAACAAAAGGAAAAATTGAATGGATAGAGGCAATGGAGAAGGGGGTTTACAGAAATAAGGAGGCAATTTGTAAAGCCTCAGTTCTCTGGATTCCTAATTATGCAGAGGAATTCTACCTGTTCCCACATACCGATGGCAATTTTATGACGGCAGTACTCGCTCAGCGGACCTCACTGGGGTACAAGTCCCTAGCATATTACAGCAGGAATTTGGACCCGCTCATGAAAGGCCACTTCCCATGCAAACAAAATCTATGCTGCCGCGTTCGCCATTGAAAAGGCGTCATCCATTGTCATGGGGTGTCCCATGACATTGTATGTCGGACACTCATTATTCGCCATACTAGAGAAACCAAGGGGCACACTGACATCAAAGAGAGCATCCGCCTATGAGGTGATTATCTCTAATCCATCGATCAAAATAGTGCGGTGTAAAATTGTGAATCCAGGTACATTCATAGCAGAGCCAGTCACAGAGGGAGAACCCATACACGACTGTGTGAATTATGAGTAATTCTACGATGAAATCCCCAGGGTAAGGGAAAATGCCCTGGCAAGTGGTGAAATCATGTTAATTGACGGTTCTTTGAGAATCGATCAAGAAGACGGACAAAGATATACAGGCGTGGCCATAGTGAAACACCTGGCGAATGGGGAGTTTCAGGTACTCATCAGTGCGCGAATACCATTTCACTATTCAGCTCAAGCTGCAGAACTATTGGAGCTGATACTCGCCTTTGAGAATCATGCAGACCAGGAAGTAACTGTGTACAGTGACTCAGCCTATGTGATGTCCACAGTGCACGCAGGCTTATCCCACTGGAAAAGGAGGGGCTACCTCTGAGCAGACGGCATGCCAGTGCAACACACAGCCTTATTGGACAGGTTGATAAAAGCACTACAGCTCCCAGTGGGCATAGCAGTCATGAAACGCGCCGCCCATACCAAGGAGGCAGACTTCGTGTCACGTGGAAATCATGAAGCGGACACGGAAGCAAAACGTATGGCATCCAAAAATGAAACAATCATGGATGTGGAAGTGGCACGTACCCATGAGCGTATGATGGTAGCACGAGTCACACCAGTCACAAGGCTTATAGTGACATGGGGCAGACTCAGCTAATGAAGCTCCAGGGGGAGGCACTACAGGAGGAGAAGAATTTGTGGAAGCGTTGAGGGTGTTCCTTAAACCCCTCTGACGGTTTGTGGAGGCGGGACAGCACTGGTAAACCGGTAATGCCTGTCACCCTACTGAAGGTAGCATTGGAGCAGTTACACTACCCTATACATATGACAAAAGAAATTTTGCTGCAACGCTCGCAGAAGACTGGTTCACACTAAATTTAGCAGAGTATGTTGCATTTTTCATGGTGAACTGCATTATCTGCCAACAGTTCACCGCTGGGCACACATTAAAAGTAGTGAGAGGAGTTATCCCCGGCCGAATGGACCATTCCAGCACTTGCATATCGACTATGTCGACATGATTCAAATGTGCAACGGGTACAGGTATTTAATTGTGGTGGTGTGTCCATTCTCTAGATGGATAGAAGCAGGTTCCTGTACACACCCAGACACTACCTGTGCTGCCAAATTTCTAGTGAGGGAAGTGTTCCCTAGATGGGAGGTGTGCGAGGTGATGAGATCAGACAACGGGGCTCACTTTGTTAATGCAGTGTTCGAACAGATCAGCTTGTTGCTTGGTATAAAGCACAAGTTCTCATCAGCGTATCACCCGGAGGGGAATGGGATATGTGAGCAGCTCAACGGCCTGTTAAAGGAGAGGATAGCCAAGTTGAAGCTCACATTAAAAAAGGGATGGCTGCACTGTCTACCACTGGCATTGTATGCACTTCGGAACCAACCAGGCTCTGACCATTATCTTACGCTGCATGAGATAGTTACAGGCAGAAGGATGAGGACCCCCCTTACCCTCTGAGATAGAGCTAGATGTGATGCCCAGCCAACTAAGTAGGTCTTGGGGACAGATGCAGGATTACCCGAACTGTATGACATCCAGCGTCTCTGTCATTACAGGCCAGCTGCAGCGACGAAGAAAATGGTGCAGTGCAGCACAAAATACAACAGGAAGTGCTGAAGCAGACACCGCAAAGTCTACATGCGCCCATTGTCTTCCCTGGTGACACAGTGCTTGTAAAGAACTTTACCAGGAAGAGGTGGGATGAGCCACGATTAAATGGTCCTTTAATCGTAGAGGACTGCACCCCTTCCGCCGTCAAGCTCCAGGGCAGAAGGGCATGGATCTTCATATATGACTACCCTTTCATAGGGGAGAGCCCTCCTGCTGCATCCAACTGCATAGAAACCACAGACAACGGGGGAAGAACCTCAGCAGGTGCATACAAGATCCATGGCGAGGAAGAAGGACGCATGAGCAGCATAATAAACAAGAGAATACCATTAGGTTTCTCAGAGATCCTTCCCCTATGCAATTTGGACTTAGCTGCATTATAGGGGAACCTCAAAAGGAAACTGCTATTATTCTTTTCCTTTTTATTAGAGACGCCATGACAACATAGCCATGTTAGACAGGAAGCACACATGCAACCTGCACAGTCGGGAAACTCACACATCAACCCACACGAAGAACAAATGCGTACCGTTCTATGAGCTAGAGGACAGTGACATACACATATTGTTTGCATATTTATTATTTTGCCACATAGGTCCGCCACAGCACCGCAGAAACTCAAGATGCCAAAAGAGCTTGTATATATTCTTGCAGACGCTACATGCTATTAAACCTATGGACGGACACGAGCACTCAAGAGACCTAACTGACCATGACATGCCCTAACCTATGGACAAGTACGTCGAATAAAGCACCAAAGCTGAAGAAGGCCTCAGGCAAATCCAGAACACTAGAATCATCTCGCAGAATCCGGAAGATGCAAGTTGCTGTGCAAGCAGAATAGCCCTGGCAGGGACCACCACGGCCACAATGTTGCAAGTGACATTCCTCGCTCACCGCGCTACGGTGGGCCTCGCTACAGGAGAGCATATCCCAAGCTAAAATACAAATCAAAGTAATTCGGCCTCACCAGCGGTCTACTCACACGTGACTAGGCCGACCCGACATGATGCCAAAGCCTGGAAGCTGGGAAGACTCTGCCGTCTCACGTCTGAGACCGAGCTTGCAACAAAATTGCAACAATCCATCTACAACATGCACTGGGAATGGACTGCTCTCATGGCATTAGTAAATGCACCCCATTGTTACACAATGTCACATAGTCCCACCTTGCTGATACACATTATATGTAGGCAGGTGTCTTGCGGGCTGGTAACAACTGTAGTCCCAGGCTTGGGGGCCCGCGGCCTGACCAATAAGAACACAAGGGGATAGGGGCTGGTGGCGGGACTCCTCAGCCAATAATTGGGGTTTCTAATGTAACAATGTTCAGGTAAAAATTGTTAGCGAAGGTCCAAGTACACTACATGACATTGTATCCACCACTAACAACGCTCACCATATGTTCCTATACTGGACCCACCACTCTGGGAGCCAACCCGGAGTGGCGTTAGGTTCAGGAAAGGATTTTAGTAAGTGACGGTGATGATGACATCACACATGTAAAAAAGTGGCCTGCGAGCCCAAATCGGTGAGATGTGCTTGGATTGGATTTTGCTCCATGTGTGTTATCCCTGCCCGTTTGCTACAATAAAACAGCAGTAACCCTTTGCTCCTTGTGTGGACCTCGACTTCTTTGGGACATTGGAAGGAGTTAGGGATTTCCGAGAACTGGAGGTCCGCGGACCCTAGGCACGGCTCTGCCGACCCCAGAATTTACCCTAACAGTGGTGTTCATTAAGTATCAAATTGAATGAAACAAGCAAAGCAGCATTTATGGAAATCTGAACTGATTGAATGAGATGCAGTAAGATAAGATGTAATTAATGAACATTGAATTGAAACCAAAAGAAAGGTAAGGCGAATGAAATTTCCTGTGTACAAAGTTGAAGTCAAGGTTGAGAAACCACGGATATGTCAAAGTCAAGGAACTGCATTTGAGAAAATACTTGGTTGACTGAATATTGAACTACTCAAGGAAACCTGGAAGTTCCTGGTTGCGTGACCTGTAATGGGTGGACCATGTGATATGAAACCGCACCTAGACCAGAGAACTACTATTCATTAAATCAAGAACTGTGGAAAAGCAAATGTTAGGTTGCTGGCTACATGACCTGCAATGGGTGGACCGTGTGGTCTAAAACTGCACCAAGACTAGAGAACCCTTATATGCTAACAAGGAAGTGTTCTGTTGTGGAAGAAAGAAACCAACCATTGGTGTATACCAGACTTGGGGAAGCAAACCCTAAGTTGAAAAAAAACTGTTGAAATATGAAACCAAAGCTCCAAGATACTTCTATTCTGTGTTGATATTGAACTTGAGGACGGGAACCCTGAGGCGTATTTCCCTGGAATTGTGTTGCCCTGAAATTGTGCTGTACTTGGGGAAAGGCAACCTGACATTCACAAAAGTGTGGAACCATATTGCTACAAAAATCCAAACGAAGGTAAATTGAACATTGTGGTGAATTTATTGACATTGAGGAAAAGAAGCTGAAGAGTAAGCCAGAGTTGGAAATAGCTCAGAGCTTTATGGTTGGAACACTGATTTTTGGTTGAGAGCATTCCCCACTAGTTTTGATGTAGTTGTGAGAACAGCATAGGTTTTGACACAGACAAACCAGTACTTTTGTACACATTAGCATTCCTTAGTTCAGTTAGGCAGGGAAGTCCTGCCATAGCATAGGGTTAGTTAGGCATTAGACCATCCTGATCATTAATAAAGTTGTTGAAAATATATTTTTGTTGCCTGTGTCCTCTCTCTTGATATCATTGCTTTCTCAGAGTATTTTGTTCCAAAGAGCTGGATTCTGAATATTCAAAGGTATGTGGCCTACATGCTACAAACTAAGCGGGGAACAAGCAACACACAAGAATTATTCAACCTCAGAGTCCTGTGTTCTGGTAGCAAGCACACTCTATCTTTCAAATACTTTGGCTGGCAGCATAGAGGCATTTATGGGTGACAACCAGAGTCCTAAACTGGATAAGAGATCTATATGGCAGCCAATGGAGCTGTCTCCACGCCTCTGAGACATGGACCTTTCGGCCAGACCCTGTACAACTTGAACAGCACCATTATGTGTGGTCTGCAGTCTAGTTAAATTCTCTTGACTGATTCCCTGCAGCAGAATACAACCGTAGTCACGTTTTGAGACAGTAATTGCCTGGGCAATCATGGCACGATAGAAAAGGACAAATCTGTCCAAGGAGTCTGAGATAATGTGAGCAACTCGAAACAGTACTGCTGACATAAGGCTTCATAGTCAGATGTGCATCTAGGTATACCCTTTGAGTTTTACCTTTATCAGATACCCCAATGCAAGTACCAGCAATATTACATTTGTTGTAATCAGGGTAAAAAGTGTTTTCAAATGGAAGGATGCCCACACTAGAAGCAGCTCATTTTTTGCGTCTTTCAAGGCCAGAGAGCTGTGCACCATCCAGCCTTGGATGAGTGTGTATGTTTGATTGATTGAAGCTACATCTGTGATGTAGTCGCTTGAAATGGGAAGAACGACTTGCATGTCATCAGCGTAGTTTGTGTACATAATATGTTTTTCATCCAGAAGGTTGTACAAGGAATTGGTGAAAAAATTATATAAGGTGGGAGAAAGGAGAGAGCCCTGTGGCACTCCACACTTTATTTCCACCAGGTCAGCAATGCCCTCATTGCTGAAAACCCTAGCCACCCGACCTGAGAAAAACGAGTGGATACAACTGCCACCTCAAGTGAAAAGGTGGCACATTTCTGGAGCCTCTCGAGCAGCAAGTCATGATCCACCAGATCAAAAGCAGCAGAGAGGTCAAGAAGGAAGAGAAGAGCAACTCCCTCTTTATCCATATTTTTGAGTAGACTGGATTTCAAGTCTAGCAGTGTGTTCTCCATACGATGTGCAGATCTGAAGCCGGACTGCCTTGTACCCAGCAAGCCAAATTTCTTGAGGTGTTTCTGTAACTACAAATAGTCTACTCGGTCCAGACTCTTAAGCAGGAACAGCACATTAGAAACAGGACTCTATTTCGTGGGTACTGATAGATCAGGAGATGGCTTCTTCTGCAAGGGTGTTATCCAAGCTTCTTTGATCGAGCATGGAACAGTCCCAGAGTTGAAGGAGGCATTGATACATTTAGTCAGAGGTGGGATAAGAGCAGGGGCACAGTCTTTACCAATTGCCACTGGATAGCAGTCGGCTTTACATGCAGTGGGCTTAAGGACTGCTCATATCGCCACTTCCTCCTCAGTCACTGGGGAGAAAGTAAAGGTCTCACTAGTGATATTGCAAGATGAAAGAATAACTGGGGGACATGGCACAGCAGACCTCTTTGCATCAACTGCAGAATTTTACCCATAGGGGCATCTTGGATGCTATTACACCAATCAGAGTCCTTTTATATTGATACCACAGGCTTAATGGCTTGGCCCTGCTTATTTTTATTCTGTTTCTTTTTTTTACTCGTTAGCACATGAAACAAAAACATACATTGACAATATGGGGTTGAAGCTTATGCACGCTTGGGCAGCAATTTGCCTCACTTCTTGGTATCCAAGTGGATCTGCCACAACCTGGGCAATGGATGCTGGTTAGGTTAGGAAAATATTTCCAGTAGTCAATGTGGAATCCTCCCTTCCTCCATCAAACAAAACATGCACATTTATCAGTTATTCAATTAAGAATGAAGACAGACAACGTTTGCTGAGCTTTCCTAAATGTGTCTCTATTACTTGAATGCCTTTGTGATCTGTTTTTCTTCAATAGGGGAAAAAGGAGAATGTGTCGAGAACCAATTAGAAAGAAAATACTCGGCCATTGTGTAATAAAGATTTCAGTTGAAATGCAAATGAATTGTCATGACCCACAGGACGCGCCCCTTTTGGTCTTCCTGGTCCTTATCGCAACGGGCCTTTCATTCCTTGACACTCCCAACATGGCCGTCCAGGGTGACACACCTTCCGCGGTCTATACGTTGGACGTAACGTAGTCTACTAATAGACCGCACCCGCGCGGCTCCGCACGGCTCAATGCTATTGCCAAGTAGCGATCAGACGTGTGCTCCGTAGTTCGCTGTATTGCTTTCCTGGTTCCTCGCTTTTCTACTTCCATTCCTTGCCCCTTTCCCTGTTCCTCTTGCTTCCTGGACTCGTGCGCCATCAGCACGCCTTCTTCGTTTACTGGATCCCCGGATTGCTGCATCCCGGAATCTTAAACGCACGCTGGAGTCAGAAGAGACTCATTCAGCATTGTTCAATGCCAGGTCTGTCCGCAAGAAGACACCGCCCACGGAGTCCAGCAGGGATCGGTCTCAGGTGAGAAGAGGGGAACTCTGTGACAGTTTGAGACGCCTACCGACCGCACTCGGAGTCGACATGGAAGCGGCCGTCCAGTACCTGATGCGAGGTATGCAAGAATTAACCACGAGGTGCAGAATGTAAAGGCGGAAAAAGCAGCTCTCAAGCAATTAGTTCTATCCAGTGATTCAGCCGCAAAAGAAAGTGGGTTACTGGGCAGCATTGTTGATAAATACGATGGGTCAGCAAAAACCCTTCGTGGATTCCTGCACTCATGTTTGGTTCACTTTACATTTAAGCCCTATCACTTTTCCACTCCCAGGGCTAAGGTGGGTTTCATAATCTCTCACCTTTCCGGAAATGCTTTAACCTGGGCTACACCCCTAGTTAACTCCGGCGACGCTCTCCTAGATGACTACGATGGTTTCATACGGGCCCTAAAGACAATGTTTGATCGCCCAGAGCAGGTCTTTAGTGCCCAGGAATGCCTCTTAGACTTTCAGCAGGGATCCCAGGATGTGCTCACGTATGTAACCCGATTCAAGCAATTGGTCAAGGAAGCTGATTGGTCTCCGGAGGCAAGTTTTACCCTTTTCAGGAGAGGACTAAATGTGGAGATTAAAGATGAGTTAGCCAGAGTGGCCCGACCGAACTCATTCCAGGCTCTTATGGACCTTGCCATGCAAATAGACTTTCGCATCCAGGAAAGGAAGGAAGAGAAGAAAAAATCTAGAGGAAACCCTCCGAAGGTGTCCTTTGAGAGTACCCCCAAATCAGACACAAACCCAGGATCAGTCACCGAACCAGAACCCATGCAGATAGGAGCCTTCCGTGGACCCATACCTCCGCAAGAAAGGATGAGAAGGATTAATACGGGGTTGTGCATGTATTGTGCCTCAGACAAACACTTGGTTAGAGAATGCCCTCTGGCACCTCTGCAGCGTTCAGGAAACGCCAACTCCCGATCCTAGATGGAGCAGGGCTTTGGGAGAGAGATGTTTGCTCGACATCAATTCCATCCTTGAACTCTCCTGGACAAAACAATCTAGTGATACTACAGGCCTTCCTATCAACCTCCGGGAATAAGACCTATTCTGTTTTGGCCTTGGTAGATTGCGGGGCTATGGGAATATTCATTGATCAAGATTGAGTTGTTAGTCACCACATCCCATACGAAACAGAAAGCCTTACGCAGCCAGTGGAATTGATCGATGGAATAACCCTCACTTCGGGGCCCATAAGCCTGCAGACCAAAGAGATCCAGCTTTCAATTAAACACCACCAAGAGCGGATTCGATTCGACATTATCAAGTCAGCTCATTACCGCATGGTACTGGGCATGCCCTGGTTACAGAAACACAATCCGTATATCAATTGGACAGCAGGATCACTTTTCCTCGGCTCAGAGTTTTGTATGTCTCACTGTCTAATCCTGGAACCCTCCTTGACCCCTTGAAAAGAACAACCAATAGACCATCAAGCGCCTCTCATGGTTTCCAATATCGTGCAAGTTCCTAAGGCCTATCAGGGATTTGTTGATGTGTTCTCAACTGCCATAGTCCAGGCCTTACCCCCTCACAGGCCTGAAGACTGCGCCATAGACACGGATCCCTCAGCAGTGATTCCCTTCGGCAGGATATTCATCCTTTCCGAACTTGAGAAAAAGGCCCTCCAAGAATACTTGGATACCAACCTTGAGAATGGCACCATAAGACCTTCAAAATCTCCAGCCGGAGCTTCATTGTTCTTTGTTCCTAAGAAGGACACTAAGGAACTCAGACCCTGCCTCGATTATCGTGGATTAAATCATGCAGCCTCAAGGACCGGTACCCTTTACCCTTAATCTCGGATATCCTGGAAGCGGTCAGATGTGCTGTGATTTTCACTAAACTGGACCTCTGGGGTGCCTATCATTTGATTCGTATCCGGGAAGGAGACGAATAGAAAACAGCATTCAGAACACCCTTTGGTCACTTTGAATATCTGGTCATGCCCTTTGGATTAGCTAATGCCCCAGCAGTCTTTCAATGTTTTATGGACAGGGTGTTCTCTGACATGCTATTCCTCTTCGTCATCGTCTACCTGGACGACATTTTGATCTACTCCAAGGACCTTCTAAAGCATGAAGAGCATGTAAAGGCAGTACTAAAATGACTCTGTGAACATAAACTCTTGGCCAAACCCGAGAAATTTCTGTTTCACGTTGCTTCTGTTCATTACCTAGGATTTATCCTTACTCCAGAGGGAATTGGCATGGACCCTTCAAAGGTAAAGGCTATATTATCCTGACCTGCTCCCACATCCGTGAAACAAGTTCAATCCTTCCTGGGGCTTGCCAATTTCTACCGGAGGTTTATACCCACCTTCTCTGAGATTGTTCAACTGATTGTTGCTCTCCTGAAGAAAGACACCCCCTTTGTCTGGTCTATTCCGCAAGATAAGGCATTACAACTCTTGAAGACAAGATTTACTCAAGCCCCCATTCTGGCCCAACCCGACATTGATCGACCATTCCTTGTGGAAATGGATGCCTCTAACTACGCCATTGGAGCAGTGTTAAAACAAGAATTTGAGGATAAACTAGAACACCCTATTGCTTACCTTTCACGAACCCTGACTCCCAGTGAAACACACTACTTCGTCCTGGAAAAAGAACTTTTAGCCATCCGCCAAGCCTTCACTGAGTGGCGACATCTACTCCTGGGAGCTAGATATCCAGTCCAAGTCCGCACAGAGCACCGAAATCTTCAAATTCTACAGTCATTAGAGTGTCGGAACAGTCATCAGGCTCGTTGGGCCTTCTTCTTTGCCCAGTACCAGTTCCACATCACTCATGTTCCTGGATCACAAAACTTGATTGCTGACGCCTTATCTCGACGGCCTGACTATGAAACTACCAAAGATAAGGCCTATCCTAAGATGTTTTCCCACACGATTTTTGTAGCTCAAGCAGTCAACCTTCTGGAAGAAATCCGAGTACAAACCCGATCCTCTGAACTCTGGAAGAATATTTCAAGAAAGAATCAATGTAACCTGAGAGTCAAGGAAGGATATTTGTTCAAGGACAACGCTCTGCTCATTCCTACACAAAAATTACAACAAAGGGTAATAAACCTCTGTCATGATACCCTTCACTCCAGACATCGTGGCATCACCAAAACCCTCCACCTCATACAAAGACAATTTTGGTGGCCTAAAATGAAGACTGACGTACAACTATACGTCAGAGCCTGTGCAATCTGTAGTCAGAATAAACACGACAACAAGAAGCCGACAGGTCTTCTGCTACAACCCGCACTGCCAACAAAGCCATGGGAATTTATCACAACAGACTTCATTGTGGAATTACCGGCTTCCAGAGGGTACACCACCATCATGGTCACCATTGACTTGTTCACTCATATGGCTCATTTCATACCCCTCAGTAAGCTACCATCCTCATCTCAACTGGCTGGCATCTTCCTGGAGCACATATTCCGCCTTTATGGACTTCCTTCCAAGATAATTTCCGATCGAGGACCTCAATACGTCTCACAATTCTGGAAACACCTCTGTCAAATATTAGGAATCCAACGCGCTCTTTCATCAGGTTATCACCCTCAAACCAATGGGACCACAGAACGTGCTAATCAGACTCTGGAACAATATCTTCGATGTTTTGCCACTAAGGTTCAGGATGACTGGTCGCTCCTGATACCCGTGGCTGAATTTGCCTATAACAATTCCGATCATTCAGCTGTTAAGACCAGTCCCTTTTATTGGAGCCAAGGATTCCATCCTTCAGTTCTGCCCTCAGTTCTTCCACACACTGGTATCTACTGTCGACTCCTGGATTGAAACACTCATCAACATACATAATGAAACCAAAGAGCACTTAGAGAAGGCCAGAACACAGACCAAGAGATATGCGGATTCCAAAAGAAGACCCGGGCCTTCTTATTCAGTTGGAGATCAAGTCTGGTTGTCCTTGAAATTACTACCCCGACATCTACTGCCAAACAAATTGGCCCCCTGGTATTATGGTCTGTTTTCCATCAAGGAAATTATAAACCCAGTCTCATACCGGCTCAAGCTACCAGAATCCTGGAAAAAGATTCACCCAGTTTTTCACACCTCCTTATTAAAACCTTACATTCAATCCTCCTGAAAATCATGCAGACCCACTCCTGTGGTGGTGGACAATCAACTGGAATATGAAGTGTCCCGGATATGCAACACCAGGTATAAACGGGGTCAGCTTCAATACCTGGTTGAATGCAAAGGATATCCCCCCAGTGAAAGAACTTGGGAACCACTTTCTAATCTGAATACCCCTTGACTGCTCAGAAGATACTACCTCATACACCCAGGCAAACCTGGAGGAACAGGTTTTCGGAGGAGGCATGCTGTCATGACCCACAGGACGAGCCCTTTTTGGTCTTCCTGGTCCTTATCGCAACGGGCCTTGCACTCCATGACACTCCCAACATGGCCGTGCAGCGTTGCCAAGTAGCGATCAGACGTGTGCTCTGTAATTCGCTGCATTGCTTTCCTGGTTCCTCACTTTTCTACTTCCATTCCTTGCCCCTTTCCCTGTTCCTCTTGCTTCCAGGACTTGTGCGCCATCAGCACGCCTTCTTAGTTTCCCGGATCCTCGGATTGCTGCATCCCGGAATCTTAAACGCACGCTGGAGTCGGAAGAGACTCGCTCAGCCTTATTCAAGTCCAGGTCTGTCCGCAAGAAGACACCGCCCACAGAGTCCAGCAAGGATCGGTCTCAGGTGAGAAGGGGGCAACTCTGTGACATGAATACCTTTGTGAAGTCAAAGTTCAGCACACGTCTAGTTAAATAATAATAAGCTACCAGTTGAGTAGTGCTATCATTTTCCTATTAAAAGGTGAATAGTGATCCTGCAACCTAGCAAATAATAACATGATGTACAGACTTTCTTTATTAAATACGTATTGAAGGTTTTGCTCCTGTAATTGGGAGGATCTTGTTGGTACCAATATCTTATTATGAACTACTGTTTGAGGATGCTCACCAATGCTACAGATGAAACAGACACTGAAACATGGTAAAGGATACTTTATTTTCACTATCAGGATGGTGGAGTTGCACAGATGTCCTGACAGTTTGAAAAAGTCTGTAAGATTCTCTTCTGGATTAGTCCCCCTGTAACTCTTCGTGTACAGCTTCTCTTCCTGTTTTCCTGGAAGACCTCTTTGCCTGTGTCTCTGGGCCCTGCATGTTCCTGTATATTATGCCTGGGCAGGGGTGGCAACTAGGACTTATCAAGAGGGAAATTAACCTGAGAGGCTTCACCTGGAGGTTGGACACCTAAGCTTCTCTACCGGGCTATGATGCCTCCTTCACCTCCCTGTCTTTCTCTGGATCTTTCTCTCTCTCACCTTTTACACCCCCCCCTCACCACACTACACTGAACTTGTACCACACTCTCTCACAGCCAATACCCCACCTTTAATATCCCTTTATACTCCAACAGCCTCCTCCACCTCCATTTCCACTTGGTACACTCTCCTCACTAATCTCTTGAGCTCCTAACTTCAACTGAACACCTTCCAATCTACTCTGTGCTGGCTGGGATTCTAGCCGAGCCTTCTCTCTTTCAACCCTCTTCCTGGCTCTCAATGATCCACTTGGTCACTTGCTCCCCTATTCTAACCCGTGACTATTCTTTCCCCAGGGGGTGGGTTTCACATGTGGAAAGTTTTAAAAACTCATTATAGCCATGCCCCTTTTTCGATCTGCATTTGCGGCATGGCAGCCAGGTACTCAGGATTCTCATTTACATTGTGGATGTCTTCCTGTGCTGGTGAGCTTTGCTTCTAGTTTGGTTTGTGCAAGATTCCTGTCACTCTCCTGCTCTTGTGCATTCTATTCTCACTCTCAGTTCGTTTTCTGTTCCCGCACATTCACCTGGGCTCCGTCTGGGGTTGGTAGGGTGAGTGTTGCGTGTCTCATCTCTATTTTCTGTCCATTCCATTTCTGTTCTCTATTCCGTTGCCCTGGGTCTAGTCTTGGTTTCCTTGGTTGCGCCCAGGTGCATTCTGGAATGTGCCGTCCTGAAAAAGACAAAAAGAGAACTCTGGCCAGAATGAGTACTGGGAGGCATTGGGTAGTACCTACATCAACAGTCAAGGAACGTGAGGGGGTTTCAGGGACTGCCTCACCCCCAACTGCCCCTACCCACCTATGAGAGAGGGTGGGCTCTGGCTTTCGCCCATGTTAGTTCCATGGCCCAAGTCTCGAGAGGTCCCTGTTAAACCCCTGTTGGGTCCAGTCCCAAAGCCTGTCACAATGCCCACCAGTATCCACCTGGCATCAATGATCTGGTCAATGTTTCTATGTATTCTTCCTCCCCTGAATCCCAGGTTTATTTTCCCAGGTGTGATCCAGGTTTTCCCCTCTGGCAGAGGGCAATTCAGTGTATATCTGCAGTCTTCACCAAACGGCTCAGTGATTTAACCTGGGAAAGGTTTTCTAGCTTGATTCAGCCCTAGGTCCATGCGATGCTGACCACGGGGATCACTCTGTCACAGTACCTACAACAGCCAAAATTCATTATTTTGATTCTTACATAGTGCTTCATGTGAATTTGTCCAAGTCTCAGTGCTATAATATCTTGTTATCCAATTTAGGGGTCGATTCATGGAGCAAACGTGAGCCGAAAATCCCAGCGCAAGCAGGCGCAAGGTAGCGCAAGCGCGAGAAACGCAGTGCACGCGCACGTGTGTGATGCAAGGAAGATGCTGCGCGTGTTTCCCGCTGTCCGTGCGCCCAATCCAGCCATGGCGCACGCAGGCATACATGGCGTGCGCTACACGCACAGCAAAAGCGCACATAGCGTGGCGCACACAACCAAAGTGGGCGGAACAGCGGGCGTAACATGCGGAATGGGGAATAACGCGTGAAAAAGAAGGCGTAACTGGGGAAGTACTGCAGGGAACTACACGGAACGCCCACACGCATGCGAACAACCCGTATTCATGGATTCGAATACGGGACACCCGCGCACGGCAAAAGGCGCACACAGGCGTCAACGCGTCCGCCACACGAAGGCAGGCGGAAGTGTCCCCGCGCAGAGTATAAAAGTGTGCGCAAACAACAAACACGTATATACAGCTATGATGAATGCCCCATTTGTCGCAGCACTGATCGTGGGACACCGCAGGAGGAGGAGAATAGCCAGGGCACGCATTTTCGCACCACGGAGAAGCCTTTTTGGGATGCCTGATGACCAGGTCTATGGCAGGTATAGGTTTCCACCCCACATCATCCTAGACCTGGTCAGGGAGTGTGAAGATGACCTTACATCCCCCACCCTTTGCTCCCAAGCATTGAGCACCTTGGAGAAGCTGCTCAATGTCCTGCATTTTTTGGCCACTGGGTCATTTCAGCGGACTACTGCCATAGTGGGGGGGGTCTCACAGGCCACGCAGTCATGCTGCCTACACCAGGTCTTGGCAATCATGACAGCGCGCCCCTCAGTACGCAGGCACATATACATGCCCAGAACACCCGCAGAAAGGCAGGCCGTTGTCCTGGATTTTTTCAGGGTGGCACACTTCCCCAAAGTGCTCGGTGCCATAGATTGCACCCATGTGGCCCTATGTCCACCTAGGGCCACTGAGCACATCTACCGAAACCGCAAGCACTGGCATTCCATCAATGTACAGGTGTTATGCGATGCAAAGGGACTCATCACCTCTGTCTATGCAAACTACCCTGGCTCCACCCATGACAGTTTCATATACAGAATGTCTGCCCTGAGCTGGGCCCTGGAAGCTGGGCAGCATGGCGACACATTGCTCCTAGGTGAGTACAAATGCCCTTGCACATGCATAAATGTCACACACACACACACACACACACAAATAAACAAACCCCAATAATCACAACCATTTACACTTCCCCAGGGGACAGTGCCTACCCTCTGAGCAACCACATGATGACACCAATCCGGAACCCCACCACACCACCCCAGGTAAGATACAACGCCGCCCATATTGCAACCAGGGCCATAGTGGAGCGCACATTCGGAGTGCTCAAGTCACGTTTCCGCTCCCTTGACCGCTCTGGCGGGCAGCTACTCTATGCACCACCAGTAGTGTGCAGGATCATTGTGCAACACGGCACGGCGTCCCGGTGGACATGGTGGTGCCCCCACATCCCCAACCACAGGCACAGGCGCTGCCCATGGGAGGGGACAGGGCATGTGGCGAGGAAGCCCGGACCCAGCTTGTGGCCACATTTTTCACCTAAACTCCCACCCCTGCGGAGTGCACACAGGCCTGGCACATACCAGGTGACAATCGATGATGACAAAGAGACAGTCAACTGTCACAACCCTACCACCCTGAGATAGTTGCCATGGAAGTGCCACATTGTCTGCATCCCTAGTTACTTAAACACAAGCTATCATGTGTGGCCAAAAGGCACACATATGACATGATATGGTCTATACGCAAGTATTTCAAGGTGCGATGAGGCAGGGAGGGGGGAACAAGGGAAGACAGACAACGGTACTACTGGGCCAGGTGTCATTTAGATTGTGCAAGTGCAGGGGTAGGGGGAAGGGAAAAGTGCAAGGGGAAGGGGAGGGGGGGAGTGCAGTACAGGGTAAGTAGACCAAAAAACAAATACATAGGTCGGCTGGTGGCAACTGCAAAGGTAAGTGCAGACAAATGCTGGGAAGGGGGGGCTGTAGGGATAGAGAGACAGTACCGCAGTGCAGGGGTTGCCAGGGAGGCAGTGCAAGTGGAGAGTGGCTGGGCCAGGGACCGAGGTCGGTGAGAGTGGCCCAGTTGCAGATCCAGTGCAGTTTCAGTGAAGAATTTTGCAAGGGAGAGGCAGAGAGAAAGCAGAAGCAAAGAGGAAGGTCTTGAGGTGCTTCCTGAACCGGAGATAGTTCCCCTCAAGTTCCAGTGAGGCAGGAAGGCTGTTCCAGAGGGAGGGCCCTGCCGCGGAGAGAGATCTACCCCCAGCTAGTTGCTTCGAGAGCGGATGACCCTGACATGCAAGGTGTGCATCACACACACCTGCAAAACAGGCCATGGCCATCACTGTTATGTCACTCAAATCCTCCCAAACCACAACATAACATGGCAAGCAATACCCATACACCAACACAGTAACAATAAGGTACACATTGCCATGTCCAAAATGTACAGTGGCATCAGACAATGATGCCTGACCTGGAATCAGATGAAATGACTGACCAACAACCTCCCACCCAAAATAAGTCATTTCCAAATGCATTACAAGAGTTGTAGACGTAACATAACAATGATGCCTGTCTACATGCACATTGTGCATTGCAAAATCAACACTGCAGCTTCTGTGTGCTGTCTCCTACTCCTACAACGCACTGCTCAGCGCACAGCACAGTGAACAGCCATTGTGTGTGATGCACACCCTGAGCATCACATCTAAGCGACAGACCACATCAAAAAGCAGATTAGGCATGTACAGGATCCATAATTGGTCACAGAACATGTGCTGCAGGGACACAGTGGGCACCAGAAGGCAAACAGTGTACACGTGGATATGCAAGGGTGGTAGTACATGTAGTGCATCAGAGTGCAAGTGTGTGGGTCAGCAAGGACATGCACTCAACATATGCATGTGCAATCAAGTGACCATCAGTGTTCTCTACACATCACATGTGAACATTCACCATGTGTACACCCCAGCATGTCAAACCATAACTATCCTCTCGCACCTGAAAGGTAAACACAACACATGAACAGGCATTGATCAGCAGAACACAACTTGTACATAGGATACCACCATTACAATGTCAGGGCTCCCATCACACTGCAGGGCAAGGCAACTATCAACAACAACCCCCCTCCCTCACAAATGACCATGACCCACTGAACAACTGCACCTGGGTCATGGAGCCTTCAACCCTCAATTCCACCTGGCCACAGGATCACCTTTACCCTTCGTCACCATCTCCCACCATGTGTGTAAAAAGGAGCCTGCACTCTCAGAATCCACACTCATTTCCAAAATCACAAAATCCAAGGCATAAAAACGAACCAGAACACCCTCCAGTAGATGACTTGACGTAGCAGTACCTCACAAAGGCCAAATACTACCACAATTATGCAACAACCAAGGTAGCACAGTAAAACAATGTCACAGCAGGATGTGAACCATGTGTGGTACATAACATAGGATGATGCACCATGAACGGATGTGTACTGTCACAGGTCCCGTGTACAGGCGCGGGACGGTGTCGAAACAACCTCCCCCACCATGCAAGGTCAAACTCACACAGGTCCCTGAGACCCTGGTGGGGAAGGAGGTTCAGGGATAAGCAGGGATAAGCAGTTGGGACAGGTGTTGGCACACTGGATAACTGGAATGAGTGGCAGGAGAGGGGAGGAGGAATGACACATGAAAGTAGGGAATGCACGAAAATGTACTACCTGCATGAACACATACACAATCCAAACAAACTTCGACATCATTGTCATGGCCTTCTGTAGTCCAGGCTTAGGAGTGGTACGAACCAACCACCCATTCTAGGGTTCGGGGCTTACACAGGCATCCGCAACCCCAGCGGGGAAAGAGGGTTAGGGAACGTTGCTTGGATAGGTACGGGAAGCAGGAACACCGGGTAGAGGGTACAGGGTTCAAAATTGCATAGGATTCCGGGTGATTAGGGGGAAATAAACATACCAAATTGAATTACATATACATCCATGCATTAGTGCACCCCCCAGCAAGCCTATGCAGAGCAGTTTGAAAGAAAAACAACAAGACACTTAGCTCTGGTTTTGAGTTCTGGCCTCCTGCCTGCGCACTCTCAGGTCCGGTTACAGGAGCACTGCAATGCTGAAAAGAGAGCCACAGTTAACAACCTGTACGTGCCCATTACACAAAAACACACCACCAAACATGCCCCATAGCAACAAACTACTCTACAAACAGACAATCTGGGGTAGATGCTTCGTACCCATATATAACATTACCCCTGTGATGGGTCATACACAGTCAATGCAGTAAGTCAGCCGCCGGTGGGTGCGTGGCAAATGGAACACCAATGTGTCACAATTCACACAACATGCAATGTTCCCTGGGTAAGCAGACATACCCATATAGCAAGCCATGACTTCAGAGCAAGTTGCGTACCACCCTGACCGAAACAAAGTTGGCAGTGCATTTATCATAAAGTACATGGAAATGAAATGCACTGCACCTGAGTATGTCCCTTGCTGTATGTCCCTGTGAGCTGCCCCTTTCCATGTCTCGGAAGGCTACATGGTTGATACAAGTGCCTCGATGGACCTTAGTGTACCGGAGGGTATGTGCCACTGCCCCTGCAGGTGTCCCAGACAACCTTACAATCAACAGCCATCAGTCCACCAACACATCTGAGCTGCATTGTGTGCTTCAACACCAATATTCGTCCTAGCTCACCCTCAGTGCTGTGACTAAGCCTGCATGTGCAACTCGCCTGGTGCAAGCTTTGCTGTGTTGTGGCCCCCCTGTGCTGCTCACCTTGCCTGGAGTTCCTTGGAACACGTCAGCAGTTCTAGGATGTAGGTCTGCAATCCCTGTGCCTCTGCTTGTGCACACATGTGCATGTGGGCACCAACAAACGTGTCCAGAATTCCGTCGTCCAATGGGCCATGTCTGCTGGCAAAGGTGCTCTGGAGGCTCATCCCCCTGCAGAAAGGGCATGAAACACATGATTAATGCTTCAAAGTCATCTGTGTGTGTCTCTTCAGGCATCTCATTACTTGACCATGTCAGAGAGTCACATCATAAATCACACCATCAGTCCGTCTTTCACATCCAAAGTGTGGAACACTATCTACAGCATGAATTGCAACAAGCATGTGTACAGTAAAGATAAGAAACATACTACACAATGCATAGCAATGAATGTACACATTAATCATGAAACACCCCATCTAGCAAAAGCTGAACAGTGGACAATAACACCAAAATCATCCCCACTAGGGGTGTAAACACAAGTCACACAGCACCAGACATGCCACAGATATGACAGTCCAAAGCCCTTGTGTAAAAGTTTGTGACACCGAACCATCCTTGCGAGCCCATGGATAAGGGAGGCAGGAGTGGCATATGTGAGTCAAGGACCCCAAGCAGCAAACACATACACAAGACAAGCCTGAAGGGCCTGGCTGGAACAGACAGTGGATGCCTTCAAAAGCCACAAAGCACCGCACCGTCACATGAAAGCACAATAGACAAGCAATTTTAAACTATATTAACTAATTACACTAACTATGGAAAACCTACATTACCTAATTAAACTAACTATCAAACAGAAACTTAACTAACTAAAAGAAAAATCAAAAATGGCCACATACGACCCAGGGGGGAGGGGAGGCACCCAGGAGGGGGGAGGTACAGGGTGCTGCTCAACATCCACATGCGATGATGCTGAGCCAAAAAAAAAAACCTCCATGGGCTCAACGCCTGCACAGCCCGACCTATGTGGGAGATAGATGGTCATCCGTGTGTGGCTCATCCTGGAAAGGAGGACGTGGCACAGTAGCCTGGCCACGCCTAGCCGCAGCTTGCCCCTCGTCGGCAGCAAGTCTGCCAGACGGGTGAGCCTGGTTCTGTGTGGCGATGTGACGTAGGTCTGCATGCAGAACCTCACGTGATACACGTGCTTCCTCTTGCAAGGTAGCACGTGTAACACGGAGTTCCTCCTGCAAGGCCTGGCTGGACAACCGCTGCACCTCCCGGCAAGCCTGTAGCTCAGCCGAGATGGTACGCTCAAGCTGTGCAAACCTCTCCTCTGCCTGCTGCCTCTGGGACATCATAAGGACACCCAGAGTGGATCTGAAGGAAGCATACTCCTCCCTCAGGGCATCCATGTGCGCCTCTGCGTGAGCAGCAATTGCTTGATGCAGAGACGACATTTCAGCCTGGCGTGCCCTGTCTGAGGCCGCCATGCCCAGCCTGAGCGAGCGGGCCGTGGACCGTGCCGCCTGCTGCTGGAGAAGCACCTGCCTAGCAGGCGGGAGCACAGATCGGGCCACACGCTCCATGCTCTCAGCGATGTTCTCCATTGCTGCCCCCTGCCGTTCTGAATTGGCAGTCATGTCTTGCTCCCACTCAGTATACTGCGGTTGCGGGCGGCGACCACGTTGCCGGGCTTGACCCTTGCGGGACCCAAGGACCGGGGGTCCTCGCTGTGTTGGCACCGCCCACGGATGCACGACTACATGCCCCCATCGACGTGATGTCCCAGGCACATCAGTGACTGGTGTGGAGGGTGACCCTGCGTCCCGATCCACCACGGGCGGAGGAACCAAGTCTGTCTGATCCCTCAGTGCAGGTGTCGCAGACAGAGGAGTGTCCACATCAGAATCACTCACCCCTGACACATGGACTTGATGCTCATCCAACTCAACATGGACGTCAGAGTCATCATCAAGGCTGGACTCATAGGCAGCCAGAGACAAGATGGACTGTAGCACTTGGGGGTTTTCTTGGCCTACCACCCCACGACCCCCACTAGTGCTGGGTTGATGTAGTGGTAACAACCCTGTGTCTGGCATGACAACACCATCCTCCGCCTCCATTGCGTCATCACCTGAAAAATAGACAGAAAAAAGGTCACTACACATGTCAGAAGCACACAACACACACACACACCGACAGCAAACGCATCAGGCAGACATGTGACACACAACATATAACCTGGCATGCATGCTAGGTCAACTTTGAATTGCTTCTGTGATCAGACCTGTTGAAAGGTGGCAGTTTCCATGGAAGTGGGTCTATGCAGTGCAGAAAATGTGTACGCCACTCACTACCTACATGTACAAGGACTCCATGGTGTGTGCCAGGAAATGTAAAGGCAGTGCAATGTCAAATTCAGACATCACGCGCATTGTGCATTCAATGTGTACCATATCTAGAAGCCAAGCACCCCTCCACCACAGTACCAAAGCAGGGATGCCTAGCATGGTATCAAAAGGATGACCATACACCTGTTTATTGACAGGCAGTGTTGACTGGCATAAACAGCTTAATGTGATTCAAGTGACAAAACTGCAAATGATGCTGGGACAGTAAGCAGGACACATGATGAAAACACTGGATTCCGTACATGTGTGAAGAAGACACAACAACAGTTGGACAGAGTCATTGGCCATTGAACAGGCTGAGGCCTGTGAGCCACACAGATTGTCAGACCCTAAACATGTGTGCAACGCAGGACTGAGCCACAGTTGACATGGGAAGGCTGATGAGATGGCAGGCAATGTATGTAACCAAGGACTTGTATTACAGTGATCATCCAGTCAAGGACACATAGGGGCATGCGTGCAATGCACATGGAGCATGAATGGGCACTCATGTCCCTGCGGGACATCTGACCTATGCACAGTACAACTGAGATACCCTGCATCAAGTACTAAGGCTGTACCACACGGCATATGTTTGGCAGATTCTACGCTGGAAGTTAGCATCTACACAGGACGCATGAACAAGAAAGTACACATTGGCAAGATTGAAGAACACCAGTGCAAAGGTGGAACTGGGGTGCAGAGTGGCGGAGGAGGGGCAAGGGAGCATGCCTACATGGAGTCCCCGCATGCAGGCAGAGGAGACATGCATGACGGAAGTATTGCATTACTTACACATCAGAACCATGTACACGTCACATGTAGTGGCAATCATGCACAACACATCCCACAAGTGAAACACACATGTCCTCAACAAACACGCATCAACACTCACTGGACTGGGCATCAAAGTCCAGCATCTCTCCCACTCCTTCGACCAATTCAGGTGGTATGAACTCCGCAACGAGTGCCTCATGCGGAGTGAGCTCTTCCTCCTCTCGTGCAGGCCCACCGCCAGTCACCAGAGTCAAGTTGTAATTAGAGGCACGCTTAGCCTTAGTGCTGCGTTTGATGTCATTCCAACGCTTTTTGCACTCTTGCGCCGTGCGCACCTCATGGCCGAATGAACTGACATGTTCTACAACATGCTTCCAGTGGGTGTCACGTTGGGCAGCCGTAGTCTGACTATTAGCACCCACTAGCATGTCAGCACCCACTAGCATGTCACGGCTGTGGCCCCGCACGTAGTCCAACAGGAAGTCCAGTTCCTGCTTGCAGAAAGGCTTCTTCCTCGACGTGCAGGAGGTCGTGGCTGTGTGTGGGGTCCCAGCCTGTGCTGCAGGTGCAACCTTCCTCCTCTTGGACTGTGGCACAGACCCTGGCTGGCTAATGCCGCTCTGACCAGTATGGCCAGTGGGTTCGGTGGATTGAGCCAAGGGAGTGGCAGGTGGAGGGATGACCAAAGGCCTGACTTGTGTCAGTGGCAGCTGGGTGCCCACTAATGGACCCTGCGCAGCAACATCAGCTGTGGCAGGGTCATTGACCGCAACGGTCCTGGTTGCCAGACTCACAACCGGGGTGCTGTTGGGTGCATCTGCCCCTGCACTTGCCAACACCCGGCTGTTCGGGGCAGCAGATGACATGACTGCACCAGGGACACGTGTCTTGGTCTGAGCAGCCCGGCCTGCCCCTATGGTTTCCCTCCTGGCCTGTTGGAGATCTACCAAGGGCTCCTCAAGTGCCAACGCAGCCTGCGCTGGCAGACCCTGAGCCTGGGTGGCGGTGTCCACAGCTGCACCTGCAGCTACCACAACCCTTGGGCCCGTGGCAGTTGATGGAACGGACCGCCGGGTCACACGGGTGCCAGTGCCAGATGCAGAAGCTGCATCCCCCGGAACCACAGGAGGTGGTGGCATGACTGCACCGACACATGGCACAACATTGTGCTCAAGTGGCGCACCCCTGCCTCTTCCCCCTCTGTGGCCGCCCTGGACAACCTGGAGTCCCCCTGGAGTCCCCCTACTCCCTGGTCACCACGGCCACGACCCCGACCATGCCCGCCACGAGGAGGGCGCCCAGCTGAGGCGCCCCTCACCTTTGGTGGCCTCCCAACCATGGCACAGATGTAGTAGTGCTGGCACAGATGGAGTGGTGCCAATGGGAGGTGTACGCCACAATTGACGTGGGCAATTGGGGTGAAGGGGGTGGGAAGCAAGATGTTAACAGCTCCCCTGCACCTGCAAGGCTGTATGTGACCCCGGTGATGTAGTGATGGGTCACACAATGCTCAGGCACCCCAAAACTGCAGTAAAACCGTGCACGCAACCCTGCAGCCTACGTGCGTGGATTCAACCTCCCACAGTACGCGGTGGCACCCAGTAACACAAATAACGCGTACGCGTGGGACACGCAGGCTACTATGACATTGAAAACGGGTGCGATACACAGGGGCACCCGCAGTGGGAAAAAGAGCGTGTGCGACTCACCATCTGACTAGCGCGATGCAGAAAAACATGCGTAGCCAATACCCCCGCCAAAAGACGAGATACGTCCTTGATAGCTGTGAAGTTGTGATGGCGCGCGAAACAACAGGAAGCAGCAACACACGTCAGTCTCCACGAAAGGCACATACAGCGAACTGCTGGGCCCGCTCACCTTTAACCCGTGCTGAGGGAAACACCCGAGCGCGTCATGTCACTTACGCGCATGGGCCCTTTCCTCGGATTACAGGCGGATGTGCAGTTTTTCACACGCGCTGAAATGCCCATGCACGCCTGTGCGCGTCACGTAACAGGGGCGCTTCTGCTTGAGGGACCTTCTGTCCAATGAAATTGCGTATGCGTGCAGACGCGCTTACGCGCTAAGGGCCTTTCCTCGAATTACACGCTGACGTGCAGAATTTTCACGTGCCAAATCACTCCGTATCAAGCTGGCCACGCGTAAGCACACGGAAGACCACGCTCCTGCCCAGAAGGCTGAATTACTGCCCCCCAGAGCCCCGAGCACTCTCCCACCTGCCATCTGCTGCTGCCTGACTGCCTGCTGCCCACGTGCCCTGCCATTTGCTGCCTGCACATCAGCCAGGGGTGCTGTTGCTGTGACCACCCCTGCTGGAACCGAAGACTCCCGACTGGGATTCCATCGCTCCACAGCCCAGCCCCAGGACCCAGTTGCCTACCCACTCCTGCCTCTGGGGTTGTCATGTCGGACACTGCAACATCTGGCACCACTGACAACCCCCGGCCAGAGAGGCAGAGGGGCACCAGCTTCAGTGCCAGGGAAGTTGGTGTCCTGGTGGAGCAAGTCCTGGGGCAGTATGATGCCCTCTTCGGAAGTTCCCGCGCCGACAAGGAAGGACGGACTCAGATCTGGACTGACATTGTGACTGCCATCAACGTGGAGGGGGTGGCAGTCCGCGACTTACAACATGTCAAGAAGCGCTGGGAGGACTTCAGGTCCAGGACCCTGAACAAGGCCCGGCGCCTCTTGAAGGCAGCGGATGCTAAGGGGCGCCGGGGCCACTTGTCGGAAGATGATGAGGGTCCTGGAACGCATATCCCCAGCGCTCCACGTCCAGGTCCTTGAGAGGCAGACCCGTCTGGAGTCGAGCGGTAAGTGTACATCCATCATGATTGTGAGCTGTGCGTGTGGTGATGTTTCAGTAGTGTGCAGGTTGCACATCTGTTTGTATGGGGTCGAGTATGGGTGGGGGTGTACAAGGCCGTGAGGCTAACACATGCGAGGGCTGTAATGTGTGAGACATGGATGGTGCTTGTGTGTGTAGGCTTGCATGCCAAATGCAGTTGTGTGGGCACACATGTTTGGATGAATGTGTATGTAAGTAGACATGTTCGTGATGTCACGCATGTATGTTGTTTTCAGCTGCATGTATCAGCACTGTGTACATGTGCATTTGTGTGTATTTGACAAGGGTGCAACAGTGATGCAACATGGATGCATGTGACAGCGGGATGTGGAAGCCTGATTGGCAGATGTGACATGGATGCCCATCTGAACACTGCAACACTTGGCAGAGGTGTACACATGCATGCAAGTGTGGTGGTGTGTGTACATGTGTAGTGCACTTCCTGTGTTGCATGTGATGTCTGGCTCAGCTTTGCCTGCTCATGCTGTTGTATGTGTATGGATGGTGCTGGCAGTTGCGATATGGCTGTGGTATGGCTCATGTGTGCGAGTTGAAATGACATGCGTGTTGGGGATTGTGATGGCATGTCTGAGGTTTGCCAATGCCACTCATGTACAACTGTCATGTGTGTATGTGTCCATTGTACAGTGCCCTGATGCCTGTGTTTCATTTCTCCCTGTCTGCTGCGTCAACTGATGAAGAGAGCGGAGAAGGTGCTGTGGAGCACAGCGGCGGGGATCCCACCGCCAGCCGGAGACGCAAGTCCCGGCTCCCCTCCCATGTTGTGATCTCGTCGGGGAGTGAGGAGTCCGGTGCCGCGTCCCAGGCCGCAGCTGCCGGGGGGAGGTCCAAGAGGCGGAGGTTGGAGTTGGACTCCTCGGCAGCAGAAGGGGCAGCTGGGACCCCACAGGGCCCAACGGGGGAAGATGGCACGGAGTCATCCAGGTTGGTGGGGGGTTTGGTGGAGGAGGAGGCCGTGCAAGCAACAGAGACGGGGTCTGGAGGTGGGATCCCACTGGTGCTAGTGGTGCAGTGCAGGACCAGAGACAGGAGGCAGCACAGGCCGCCGCGGAGGTGCCTGTGTGCAATCCTGTCCCTGATCCTGTCCCTGCATCATCTTGCACCAGCAGGGATGCCTACGTCCAGACCCGTTTTCAGGCAGGGGATGAGCTAACGACAACTGGCCTTCCTCTGCCTGCGGACGTGGCTATCCGGGTCCGGGTTGAGCCTGTCCTGACTGGTGTGGCGTTGCGTCAACGGGCCATGCGAGGTGACCTGCAGTCTTTTCATGAGGAGACTACACGTCATCTCGAATGGCTCGTTGACCGCGTCGGCCTACTGGGACAGGTCACCCAGGCCGGATTCCTCCGTTTGATGGGGCTTGCTGCGACCCCCTCCTCAAATGAACCCCCTATGCGCCAGTCGTCCTCCATGCCATCTTCCCACCCATCAATCACCTGGGTGCCCTGTGGAGCTGCCTCTGACGGTGCGGCCAGGCTGGTGGAGGAGGCATCTCTGCCACAGTCGGGAGTCGGACGTCCAGCAGGGGTGTCCACATCAACGACTGCACCCCAGCCGGCGGAGGATATGCAGGCAGCAGGAGGCAGTGCACGGGCAGAGGCACAGCAGCAGCAGCAACGTGGTGGG
This sequence comes from Ambystoma mexicanum, assembly GCF_040938575.1. NCBI lineage: Eukaryota > Metazoa > Chordata > Amphibia > Caudata > Ambystomatidae > Ambystoma > Ambystoma mexicanum. Next base: position 64,935,428 of record NC_090928.1, read on the forward strand.
AGCCATGAAGGCTCGGGGCCTTCAACATTGGAGGGGCAGGCATCGGCCGGAGGGCAGGAGGACCCAGGACAGAGAGTGTCTTCCGTGTGGCAGCGGTTGGGCCACGCCATAGATGCGGAGCGGCAGCGGGCGGAAGAGGCATGGCTCACGATGGTCAGGGCAGAGAACTCCATGTGGAGGGCCCTGAGGCGGGCCGAGTGCCTCGAGGCAATCCGCAGGGGGTTGGAGGTGGACACGTTGACGGCCCTGCGGACCCTCAGGGCCATGGAGGAGGACCGCCTCCGGGACATTGAGCAGGAGTTTGATGATGCCCTGGCCTGGGACATCCAAAAGTGAGCCGTCAGACTAGCCCGCTGCCCTTGTACATAGTTATGTAGTTAGTGTTAGGTTTCCTTTGTTTTTGATTTTTTTTTGGACCTTTTGGACAATGGGCCACATTTTTGTATATAGTTTTTTTTTATTAGTTAGTATTGTTAAATAGGTTTCATTTCTTTAGTTGGGATAATGGACCCTGGCTTGTTCATCTGTACATAGTTCACTGTTGGATTTTCTTTTTCTTTTACAATTTACCCATGGAGCAATGGCTTTCAATTATAATTTTCCATTGGATTTTCTTTTGTGGACTGTGACTTTGGACACCATTCCTTTGGATTATGATTTTTGGTTTTGCTTTTTTTCACGGAAATGCTTCTTTTAATTTTTTTACATTCCCATTTCTGTTTGATTATTTTTGATTCAATTTATGTTTCCTTTAATACATATTTTTTGATCAAACTTCAATGTGTAGTATCATCTCATTGGTTTTATGCATATCATGATATGGGTTTTGAGATTCACTGACACCCATTGGGTGTTTGTGAGGGACATGTGTTTGTTTCCAAACTTGCAATTGGTGTTCTATCATGTTATTGCCATTTCTAAGTGGGTGGATGCAATACTCGGGTGGGTGTTTTGCATTTGGAGGATGAACATAGGGACCAGGGATCTAGATTGTGATGACATGTTGGCTGGGGAACATGAGTTGGGGCCTGCTGGCAGGTGCCCCACAGTGCTGGGGGGGTGGGGCTGCAGGGGAACATGAGTTGGACATGAGTGGGGGCCTGCTGGCAGGTGACCCACAGTGCTGGGGGGTGGGGGTGCAGGGGAACATGAGTTGGACATGAGTGGGGGCCTGCTGGCAGGTGCCCCACAGTGCTGGGGGTGGGGGTGCAGGGGAACATGAGTTGGACATGGGTGGGGGCCTGCTGGCAGGTGCCCCACAGTGCTGGGGGGTGGGGTGCAGGGGAACATGAGTTGGACATGAGTGGGGGCCTGCTGGCAGGTGCCCCACAGTGCTGGGGGTGGGGGTGCAGGGGAACATGAGTTGGACATGGGTTGGGGCCTGCTGGCAGGTGCCCCACAGTGCTGGAGGGTGGGGGTGATGGGAGACATGGGTGGGGGCCTGGTGGAGGCTGCCTCTGCACTGCTGGGGGGTGGGGGTGATAGGGGACATGAGTGGGGGCCTGGTGGAGGCTGCCCCTGCACTGCTGGGGGGTGGGGGTGGTGGGAGACATGAGCGGGGGCCTGGTGGAGGCTGCCCCTGCACTGCTGGGGGGTGGGAGTGGTGGGGGACATGAGTGGGGGCCTGGTGGAGGCTGCCCCTGGTGGCTGGGGGGTGGGTGTGATGGGAGACATGAGTGGGGGCCTGGTGGAGGCTGCCCCTGCACTGCTGGGGGGTGGTGGGAGACATGGGTGGGGGCCTGGTGGAGGCTGCCCCTGCACTGCTGGGGTGTGGGGGTGGTGGGAGACATGGGTGGGGGCCTGGTGGAGGCTGCCCCTGCACTGCTGGGGGGTGGGGGTGGTGGGAGACATGGGTGGGGGCCTGGTGGAGGCTGCCCCTGCACTGCTGGGGGGTGGGGGTGGTGGGTGACATGAGTGGGGGCCTGGTGGAGGCTGCCCCTGCACTGCTGGGGTTGGGGGTGGTGGGGGACATGAGTGTGGGCCTGGTGGAGGCTGCCCCTGGTGGCTGGGGGGTGGGAGTGATGGGAGACATGAGTGGGGGCCTGGTGGAGGCTGCCCCTGCACTGCTGGGGGGTGGGGGTGATGGGAGACATGGGTGGGGGCCTGGTGGAGGCTGCCCCTGCAATGCTGGGGGGTGGGGGGGGTGGGAGACATGGGTGGGGGCCTGGTGAAGGCTGCCCCTGCACTGCTGGGGGGTGGGGGTGATAGGGGACATGAGTGGGGGCCTGGTGGAGGCTGCCCTGCACTGCCGGGGGGTGGGGGTGATGGGAGACATGGGTGGGGGACTGGTGGAGGCTGCCCCTGGTGGCTGGGTGGTGGGGGGGTGGTGGGAGACATGGGTGGGGGCCTGGTGGAGGCTGCCCCTGGTGGTTGGGGGGTCAGGGGGGTGGGAGACATGAGTGGGGGCCTGGTGGAGGCTGCCCCTGCACTGCTGGGGGGTGGGGGTGTTGGGAGACATGAGTGGGGGCCTGGTGGAGGCTGCCCCTGCACGGCTGGGGGTGGGGGTGATAGGGGACATGAGTGGGGGCCTGGTGGAGGCTGCCCCTGGTGGCTGCGGGGTGGGGGTGGTGGGAGACATGGGTGGGGGCCTGATGGAGGCTGCCCCTGGTGGCTGGGGGGTGGGGGTGGTGGGAGACATGAGTGGGGGCCTGGTGGAGGCTGCCCCTGCACTGCTGGGGGGTGGGGGTGGTGGGAGACATGGGTGTGGGCCTGGTGGAGGCTGCCCCTGCACTGCTGGGGGGTGGGGGTGGTGGGGGTGGGGGCCTGGTGGAGGCTGCCCTTGCACTGCTGGGGGATGGGGGTGGTGGGAGACATGGGTGGGGTTCTGGTGGAGGCTGCCCCTGCACTGCTGGGGGGTGGGGGGTGGTGGGAGACATGAGTGGGGGCCTGGTGGAGGCTGCCCCTGCACTGCTGGGGGGTGGGGGTGGTGGGGGACATGAGTGGGGGCCTGGTGGAGGCTGCCCCTGGTGGCTGGGGGGTGGGGGTGATGGGAGACATGAGTGGGGGCCTGGTGGAGGCTGCCCCTGCACTGCTGGGGGGTGGGGGTGATGGGAGACATGGGTGGGGGCCTGGTGGAGGCTGCCCCTGCACTGCTGGGGGGGTGGGGGTGGTGGGAGACATGGGTGGGGGCCTGGTGGAGGCTACCCCGGCACTGCTGGTGGGGTGGGGGAGTGGGAGAGAAGAGGGGGGGGCCTGGTGGAGGCTGCCCCTGCACTGCTGGGGGGTGGGGTGGTGGGAGACATGGGTGGGGGCCTGGTGGAGGCTGCCCCTGCACTGCTGGGGGGTGGGGGTGGTGGGGGACATGAGTGGGGGCCTGGTGGAGGCTGCCCCTGGTGGCTGGGGGGTGGGGTGATGGGAGACATGGGTGGGGGCCTGGTGGAGGCTGCCCCTGCACTGCTGGGGGCGTGGGGGTGGTGGGAGACATGGGTGGGGGCCTGGTGGAGGCTGCCCCTGCACTGCTGGGGGGTGGGGGTGATAGGGGACATGAGGGGGGGCCTGGTGGAGGCTGCACCTGCACTGCTGGGGGTGGGGAGGGTGGGAGACATGGGTGGGGGCCTGGTGGAGGCTGCCCCTGCACTGCTGGGGGGTGGGGGTGATAGGGGACATGAGTGGGGGCCTGGTGGAGGCTGCCCCTGCACTGCTGGGGGGTGGGGTGGTGGGAGACATGGGTTGGGGGCCTGGTGGAGGCTGCCCCTGGTGGCTGGGGGTTGGGGTGGTGGGAGACATGGGTGGGGGCCTGGTGGAGCCTGCCCATGGTGGCTGGGGGGTGGGGGTGGTGGGAGACATGAGTGGGGGCCTGGTGGAGGCTGCCCCTGCACTGCTGGGGGGTGGGGTGGTGGGAGACATGGGTGGGGGCCTGGTGGAGGCTGCCCCTGCACTGCTGGGGGTGGGGGTGGTGGGGGACATGAGTGGGGGCCTGGTGGAGGCTGCCCCTGGTGGCTGGGGGGTGGGGTGATGGGAGACATGGGTGGGGGCCTGGTGGAGGCTGCCCCTGCACTGCTGGGGGTGTGGGGGTTGTGGGAGACATGGGTGGGGGCCTGGTGGAGGCTGCCCCTGCACTGCTGGGGGGTGGGGGTGATAGGGAACATGAGGGGGGGCCTGGTGGAGGCTGTCCCTGCACTGCTGGGGGGTGGGGGTGGTGGGAGACATGGGTGGGGGCCTGGTGGAGGCTGCCCCTGCACTGCTGGGGGGTGGGGGTGATAGGGGACATGAGTGGGGGCCTGGTGGAGGCTGCCCCTGCACTGCTGGGGGGTGGGGTGGTGGGAGACATGGGTTGGGGGCCTGGTGGAGGCTGCCCCTGGTGGCTGGGGGTGGGGGTGGTGGGAGACATGGGTGGGGGCCTGGTGGAGGCTGCCCCTGCACTGCTGGGGGGTGGGGGTGGTGGGAGACATGGGTGGGGGCCTGGTGGAGGCTGCCCCTGCACTGCTGGGGGTGATGGGGTGGTGGGAGACATGGGTGGGGGCCTGGTGGAGGCTGCCCCTGCACTGCTGGGGGTGGGGGTGATAGGGGACATGAGTGGGTGCCTGGTGGAGGCTGCCCCTGCACTGCTGGGGGGTGGGGGTGGTGGGAGACATGGGTGGGGGCCTGGTGGAGGCTGCCCCTGCACTGCTGGGGGTGTGGGGGTGGTGGGAGACATGGGTGGGGGCCTGGTGGAGGCTGCCCCTGCACTGCTGGGGGGTGGGGGTGATAGGGGACATGAGTGGGTGCCTGGTGGAGGCTGCCCCTGCACTGCCGGGGGGATGGGGGAGGTGGGAGACATGGGTGGGGGCCTGGTGGAGGCTGCCCCTGCACTGCCGGGGGGTGGGGGTGGTGGGAGACATGGGTGGGGGCCTGGTGGAGGCTGGCCCTGCACTGCTGGGGGGTGGGGGTGATAGGGGACATGGGTGGGGGCCTGGTGGAGGCTGCCCCTGCACTGCTGGGGGGTGGGGGTGATAGGGGACATGAGTGGGGGCCTGGTGGAGGCTGCCCCTGCACTGCTGGGCGGTGGGGTGGTGGGAGACATGGGTGGGGGCCTGGTGGAGGTTGCCCCTGCACTGCTGGGGGGTGGGGGTGATAGGGGACATGAGTGGGGGCCTGGTGGAGGCTGCCCCTGCACTGCTGGGGGGTGGGGGTGGTGGGAGACATGGGTGGGGGCCTGGTGGAGGCTGCCCCTGGTGGCTGGGGGGTGGGGCTGGTGGGAGACATGGGTGGGGGCCTGGTGGAGGCTGTCCCTGGGGGGTGGGGGTGGTGGGAGACATGAGTGGGGGCCTGGTGGAGGCTGCCCCTGCACTGCTGGGGGGTGGGGGTGGTGGGAGACATGGGTGGGGGCCTGGTGGAGGCTGCCCCTGCACTGCCGGGGGGTGGGGGTGGTGGGAGACATGACTGGGGGCCTGGTGGAGGCTGCCCCTGCACTGCTGGGGGGTGGGGGTGATAGGGGACATGAGTGGGGGCCTGGTGGAGGCTGCCCCTGCACTGCTGGGGGGTGGGGGTGGTGGGAGACATGGGTGGGGGCCTGGTGGAGGCTGCCCCTGCACTGCTGGGGGTTGGGGGTGGTGGGAGACATGAGTGGGGGCCTGTTGGAGGCTGCCCCTGGTGGCTGGGGGGTGGGGGTGATGGGAGACATGAGTGGGGGCCTGGTGGAGGCTGCCCCTGCACTGCTGGGGGTGGGGGTGGTGGGAGACATGGGTGGGGGCCTGGTGGAGGCTGCCCCTGCACTGCTGGGGGCTGGGGGTGATGGGAGACATGGGTGGGGGCCTGGTGGAGGCTGCCCTTGGTGGCTGGGGGTGCAGGGGGACATGCGTTGGTGGGCAGTAGTGCAAGTTGACATGTGGGTTGGCTGGGGGGCATGGCCATGGTGGATGGGGTGCCTGCAGGACATGTGCAGGGTAGGCCCCTGTGGTGTGGGCCACCTGCAGGGGCCGTGGAGGGTGTAGAGGGAACACCTGGGAGGACCCACACGTGCAATTCACGTGTGGTGCTCCCCGCGCACCCGTGTAATACACGTACCCTGATGGAATCGCGTGTGATACTTTCCGCGCACCCCTGAAATACACGTACCCTGCTGATTTTGCGTGTGATACTTCCCGCGCACCCCTGGAATACACGTACCCTGATGGAATTGCGTGTGATACTTCCCGCGCACCCCTGGAATACACGTAGCCAGGACATTCGCGTGTGGAACTTCCCGCGCACCCCTGATATGCACGTACCCTGCTGATATCCCGTGTGAAACTTCCCGCGCACCCCAAGATACACGTAGCCAGGACATTCGCGTGTGGAACTTCCAGCGCACCCCTGGAATACACGTACCCTGCTGATCTCGCGTGTGAAACTTCCCGCGCACCCCGAAATACACATAGCCAGGACATTCGCGCGTGGAACTTCCAGCGCACCCCTGATATACACGTACCCTGCTGAATTCACGTGTAAAACTTCCCGCGCACCCCTGATGTACGCGTACCCTGATGGAATCGCGTGTGGAACTTCCAGCGCACCCCGGAAATACACGTACCCAGCTGAAATGACGTGAGGTACTTCCCGCGCACCCCAGTTATACACGTAGCCTGCTTGCCGTGCTGGTACAGGGTTAGCGCAGCCCTTTGCGATGGATTGGGGATTTTGATGGCTTTTCCCTGCGCGAGAGGCGTTCTTGGGGGCGTAACTGGCGCTGCTGCAGGGTCGCTGCGCCACTGTGCGCCACGGCTGGTTTTGGTAGCTGGAATCCATGAATACGCTGTGCGTGGAAATGGGTTTTAGCGCACGCGGCTGGCGCAGGGATTCGCACGCTCACACTGTGCGCCAGCCGCGTGCGCCACTTGTGCGCTAAATTCTATGAATTACCCCCTTAATGTTATTCAGTTCATCATGCGCTTTGCAACGGGGTTCGAACGTGCAAACAGAACACTGGACCCATGTCTGAGGAGACTGCTGAATTCGTGTGCTATCCATACGGGGTTTATAGAGCAAAAATAAAAAGCGGCAAGCATTCAAAGGAGCATCGACATTTACCAGTTAGGATACGTTGCCACTTTATGCGGGACAAAGCTCGCCCTTTCGAATTAATGTAATAGATGAATTTGCAGCTAAAGAGAATTCAGACCTCGATTCTAGCTGTTATGAAGGAAGGAGGCTGCTGGAATTAAAAATGGCCCGACTGCTCAGATCAAGCATGAGGCGCCAAGTGCGGCGTTGCACGTCGCGAAGATGCCTGCAGCCGTGTGGGAGCCGCGACATGCCATAGATCAGAGGAGAGCACCACTTGGACAGACCCTGTCCCCTTCAGCAACTATTCTATTTAGTTTTAGAAGAATAATGGCTGATGAGAAAGATTATAACACACTTTTAAAAATGGCTTGAAAACTGGTGCCTGGGTGCAGTATCTGAACAATCAATCCTCAATAATAACCTTATACTTTAATAAGATTTCCATTCACCAAGGAAATGTCTATTTAAAATCTGCCACTCACTGCTTTAAACCATCAGACTTATTGGCCACCACACATATGTCCCTGTATTTGTTGACCTACACAGCAGAGTCATTTTTCCCACCGATCTCTAGAGCTGCTCATTTTTATGTGGCTAATGAAGGCTGCAGAAAGAAGGGAATGTTTGTGTAGGAAATAATGATCAGAAGAAAGGGTAAGAGGAGCGCCACGCTGATAGAAGTTCTTCATTACGTCTGGGTATTTCATGGGAGAGTACTCACTGGAATCTGCAGGTAGGAGGCAGCACCTTACACCAGCTACTTTTACCCTAGACGAGGCATCCATACAAGCACCACTGCAGGCGTGTTACCTTGTCCCCTGTACTATTTCCTAGAGAATAACTGCAGAGGGAAACAGCTTGCAGGGCTAATTTCAAGTGGCCCTGGTAGAGGTGTAAGTTATGTAACGTGTACTGTTATATGGCAGAATGTCTAACATGTTGGTGGCCTCTTGTGGCATGGTCCTGGAAGGGACGGGGGAGGGGAGAACAATGGAAGTAGAGGATTTGAAAGGTGGGAAGAATCGTGAGGAGTTGAGTCCAGTTTGGAAGAACCTGCTTTCTATTTGCTGGTATGTTTCTGAGCGGTTCCTGTTGGAGACACTTTGGTTTGTGTATCCAGAGATGAGCCCCACAAGTCATTAGTCAGGCCAACCTGCTCACAGCAAAGTCAACCCAGAGAGCAGTTGAATCAGGAACTTTCAAGGTGTTTACATAGGAAAACATTGCCTGCTAAACAATTTTACCAAGAAAACACAGACGCACATGTCTCACACCAAACAGGTTTATAAGCATGTAGTGAAAACATTTAAACATAGTAATCCATATACAGTGTAAATAAAAAAAAATTGCATAGGCAATTTATACATCCATGGTAAACATCCAGGATCTAGTTCCTAATCTTCAACCCAGTCGTGTTATTTCTCAATATATATCACATTATAATTTCACATGACAGAATGCTTCAAAACCAGCCCTATGCATTTCGGGGATAACCCTTTATCAAGGGGGAGCTTTTTAAAACTTCCTAAAAGTAAGATAAAATACAATTAGAAAATCACTAGAGGCAAACAAAGTAATTCTCAATCGAAACAACAGTGCATACAGTCAAGCAAAACTACCTATCAAGTTGTCAGTATTGTAGAAGATATTTATGCGGCAACAATCGATGCAGGGAATTCTTTCCATCCCCAATCAAAAATGATTCATCAATATTCCTTTTTGGTTCAATCTAGTCCTCTCTGTGATTCATTTAGTTTCACGTAGTTCCTTCACCATTTACTAACAGGTAAGCCAAGAACCAGGCCGGCTTATCGAAAGAATTATTAATGAATAGGCGAATTAATAGGTGTACAGAATCAGAGACTCATTAACACTGCAACTTGTACAGTCAAAACACTTTGCATGAGGTTCGCTTTTAATAACATGCAGCACCTTGAAACATGACCGGATCATTCACTTAGCAAGTCCCTTCACATGAAGTTTAATTTAAATAACATGCAACACTTTACTATTTCCAAGAACAAGTTCACCCATGCAGCAACCTGTATTTTGACCTTTTGCATGCTTGCCAATACTTTCCACAGGGTTTAATTTAAAAGACGTGTAACATTTTTCAATGGTAAATGAATTTTAACTGTGGCTGTGCTCTTCACAATGCTTGCAGTCTCATAACCCACCAACATTTTCAAAACAAACACTTTTTATCTATTTTTGGAAACCCCTGTTCATCACAAGTCTACTATGCAAAATCTTCATTCTCTCAGGAAACACTTTCCCACTTTTTGCAGAGATGTACCTTTAAATCAGTGATTCCACTCTGTTGAACTTTGGGAAAGCACTGTTCTGCCCCAGATCACAAACCCAGATTCAGTTGGTCATGTAGGACCCCTCCACCCTAAGGCAGGGTTCAGGGGAAGGGGAAGCAGTAGGGATTTTTGTTTCTGTCGAGAATGTTTTGGGTTGAAAAAAAGAAATAGGAGTACCAAATTACTTTAATAGGCTATATTTCTTTATATACACTGGAAGCGATATTCTTAATTTCTAATTTCAATAAACTCACCTTGTGTAATTTAGCTATGTGGGAATTAATTAAATTATTGTTCAATAAAATGCTAGGTATTTATTGTAACCGGCCTACCCAATCAATAAAGGCAAAATTTACATCACACAGATCCCCACAAGACTTGGTTTGGTTGGACAAGTTAACTTACATAAATATATCAGGGTTTACGCTCAGGAAAAAGGACATCAAGACTCAGTTCATCTTTCAGGTACAGGACAGGGACCATCAGAATCCAACATCAGTCATGGATATTCTCCAGGCTCAATCCCTCCATTTTGCCTCTCCTTGGACATATATCCAAGCCTCTGTCACCTCTCCTGGTTTCCTCCAGATATCTATTCAGCAGTTCCAACGCAGGTAATTTCAGGAAGTCTGCTGATTTCTATTGTACGTCCAATTATGAATCTTGCAGCATTCCCACAAAAATGTCTACATGATGACATGCCAGCTCATTGGTCATTGGTTTTGATTGGGCAACTATATTCCATCCCCTTATTTAAGGCCGAACCTCTTTTCTTTGATTGGCCCCTTCAGTTTGCCAAGCTCAAATTCGAGAGGTGCAAGTCCTCCCAATTGAAATTAACTTTTCTACACATTCCAATGTTGCACTTAAAACTACAACGTGGTTACATTTTGTAATTTATAGTTAAGCATAATAAAATATATATGACTAAAACGGCCTGCCCATGCGGGACCTAATGAGACATGTCTCACCTCGGCACAATGTTAAAGGTTCAAATGTTGGTTTTTTGTGAATTCCACAAAAATGATAAAAGTCAGTGGGCCTCATTACAAGTATGCTGCTCCGGAAATAGCAGTGCCGGTATATCCTTACCAGCACCTTTTTCCGGTCTGGCGTAGTCCGAGTCGCAATGCCGGTAACACCGGCATCACAAGTGACCCACCCCATCCAGCAACACAGTTGCTGGTATCTGCAGAAACACGTGGCAGCTGGGCCTGAGATACCGGCATGTTGTAAGTAAGTGCACATTCCGAGGTGCACGGACACACAATCACCGGCATGTATGTGTCAGTAACAAGGTGAAAACGATGCCGGAAACACCAGCATCACGGACCAGGTGTTAAGTGGATTCTGGTGTGTAGTAACATGCCACAGGTGCTCAAAATCAGCACAAGTGGACCCAATGGGCTCTGTCACAGCACAAAAGAACCACTCCCACACCCCACAGCCCTTCCAACACCACAATGCTAACAGTAGCTGTAGCAGTACTGGAGCTGGAGGCCATGCCTGCAGAGCTATTATTTGAAGAGGCAGTGAGGTGCAGGATGCAGCGGAGGTGCTTGAGGGGAAGGAGGGCTAGCATGGCCCAGCAAATCCCCATTGTCCAGCAGGTTGCAGCCCACAGGCAGCCACCCATCCCTCACTTAAGGGCCACATCGTTCAACCTCACCCCCGCTCAGATCCACATCATGTACCGGCTAGACAGGGACACCATCACCACAATAGTGGACCTGATACATGATTACCTGGTGAGCCTCATTAATATCCGCACATAAGGCCCCCCCTTGCTGAAGGTAGTGTCTGTGTTACACTTCCTTACCAAAGGCATATACCAGCACACAGTTGGGCAGCTGCATGGGATCTTGCAACCCTGTTTATCCTGTGTGCTCTTCCAGGTGCTTGATAGACTCCTGAGCCACGTACGAGACCACATCAGCTTACTCCGGACTGCTGACGAGGTGAATATGACAAAAATAGCCTTGCATGCCCTTGCATGCATGCCTAATGTCATTGGTGCGGTGGACTGCACACATGTTGAGCTGGTGGCCAGGCATGCCGGGGAGGTAGTGTAACGCAACAGGAAGCTGTTCCATTCATTGAACGTACAGATGGTGTGTGATGCCCGCCACCTCATCACCCATTGCTGTGCAAGATTTCCTGGCTCAACACATGACTCCATGGTGCTGCAGAACCTCACGCTGCCTCTGTACATGGCACGACAAGCGAGGAGCTGGATTCGGAGTCAGTGACAGTGAGGGTGCCGGTGTGTTTTTTTTGTGGGGTGTTTGGTGGTATAACCGGCATGCCGGTGCAACCATTTCCAGCATGCCGGAATGCACATGCACGCTGACACGGCATCAACCATAGATTCCGGCAGCTGTGCCACATGAACACGGTAGCGCAGGCATGCCGGTATTCATGATTTTATTCCAGCTAACTTGTAATGAGGCCCAGTATCACAACATTTTTCACAGCAGCTCTTTACTTCCATAAGCTATTATCTTCCAAAATGTCATTCTCTGGGAAGCTACCATTGCATTTCAGATTATAACATTAGTTCCCAAGGTGCAATTGCTAGGGTGGCAATCTACGCAGATCGAGCTATTCATAAGCTTTTCAATGATATTTCGGTTATTTTTCTGTGACGTATGGATCTCGAGAAAATTGACAGAATATGATCCTCAATTTAAATCTATCGCAAAATAATTACATGCATATGATTATTACAATCTAACAGCACATTTCACTTCCCATGACCTGTATGCAGGTCTGGCATTGCGGACGCAAGCCTGCAATAAAGTACATCAACATTCTTGCACAGTCAAAGGTTGGGCTAATGGATGATCTATTTGCTTATCTTGAAAAGCAGAGAAGATTGTCCTACCTCCATGCTCATGGGAAATCCCTGGGGAACAGGTCAGTGATCAGTTTCTCTGAGCTGACCACAATTTGGATTTTAATTAAATTCAGAGTTCAACCCATTTAGGGCTGCCTCTCTGTTGACTCAGCTGTTTACTCTACCCCAATAACTCCTCTATCATGCATAAATACAGCCTCCTCTCGTGCCCTGAAACTTCAAAGAGATTGGGCCTCATTACGAGTTTGGAGGTAGCCATGCCATTCTTAGCAGCATGGCTGCCTCCAAACTCGTGTCCGGATCTGGGTCCCAAAAAAAGGGAATTACTGGGCCATTCCGACTTTTGCGAGCCAGGTAATTTACATTTTTGGGACCCGGACTCGGTACATCCCCATTCCCATTCGAGCCCCCATAGGGTTCAATGGGAATGGGGAGGATGCTAACAATGAACCCGTTAATGACCGGTCCGTTGTTAGCATTCTGGTCTGCTCACGGATGTCGGTATGCACGCCTGGTGAGACCCAGACATGCATACCGGCACCCGCGAGCAAACTCGTAATGTGGCTGCCCGGAATGAACAGTGCCGGTACCTTACAGGCACCGTTCATTCCCCGGCCGCCAGGGTCGTAATGACCCCCATTGTCTTTCAGATAAAGAGCAGAGGCTTGGCATCCATTTGGGGGAGATGGCTTTGAATCTCAGTGTTAAAGTCAGCTCTAATTAAAAGAAATCTGTACTTTAAATGTCACAATTTCTTTCTTTAGACACAAGGCCTGCGTAACTATTTCACCTCATCCCATATGCAGTTTTCCCCTGTACCATGCCATCCATGTTCATCTTTAAATCCTGGTATATATATTTCACATAATTCTGTCAATGGAGATTCATTTTTCCACGTGTTCATTGTTTTAATCTGCACAGTGCAAACCTTTCCATGGTAACTGTTCTTTTAGTTTTTGCAAAGTTACCCTTTATGCTTTGCTCTTTGTGTCAGCAAGGCTGCACTTTAGACATCAGTCACATGTGATGGAAAGTCGTTTCAGTCCTTTGGCCTAGTACTCAAATGCAAGGCCCATTTAATTTTATTTCTCTGAAAACAACATTTTGATGTGGCAATTGAGAATTAAATGCAGCCCTTTCAGTTTGGCAGTTGTCTCTGTGTTTTCAATACACTGCTTTTTTAGGCCCAACACAGCCAAATGCAGTTTCCTTTGTGTCATGGGGCTGTATTTGAACCCCACAGTATTCCAAAACCCGTAGTCTGGGTTGTCCAAGTAGCCGCAACAGAAGCTAGCCAATGTATCGGCTAATGCAAAATCTCACGCCCATTATCCACTAGTCGAAGAGAAACAAATAAAGTGTATAATCACCAGTGTAAATACACCAAACAAAACCCAAACCAACGTGCTACCATTACTCGCCATATAATTAATTACCTGTCTGTTTAAAGTTTGACAAGTGTATCGGACAAATCAGGAATTGTCACATATCTTACTGTACAAAATGAATGAATAACTTAAGTGTTGTGTTTACATAGGAACAACTGGGATCAAGAAGTATACTAATATTATGTTATGTTATTTTGTGTTATATTATCTTATATGTCAGAAGGCCCATGACCTGGATATGTGACGAGGGGACAGGAACCCCTCTCAGCCTGGGGTGGGAGGCCGACAAGGCAGAAATTCAAAGCCAGTTCTACCATTTAGGTGGACGGTGGCAGCAGAGAAGACCCAAATTCCTGCCCCCCCCTGTGCTGAAATGTTTCTGTGGAGACAGCTGTATACTGATGCCATGCCTCGACAAGTTACTTGCTAGTCTAATTTTGTATTTCATTCAAACATTGTGCCTGAACATGGAGACGCAAGAGACGAACAAAATGAACAATGAGAGAACGAGAGAATGGCATCCAGAGGCAAACCTACTATACGCTGCAGCCAGGCACGGCAGCAAGAGAGAGAACCCGCTTCTCAATGAGGCAGCAATGTCGCAAGTCTTGCACAGCCCCGAGGCTCGCAAAGATGTTCACACAACACCCCCTAAAACACCAGGCACCAAAAACGGGGAAAGACCCACCCTCCCTAGAAAGGGCTTCCCGGGAGACTGCATGGGATGTGATCCTAAAACACAGAAAGGAACATCGGCCTTCCCAAGCCAGCAGCCTCAGTAAGCAGCAAGTCTGTGCAGAAAAAGTGGCCAGGGCTTTGCCATCTACTTATGACATTTTGTTACACATACATGACCTGGTTGGGGAAGACAGCGCCTGTAATACTGGCAAATCCCCCATGAAGGAATGGGGATTAACACCCTCATCCGGCACTTGTAATCCAGCAGTAATACCAGAGTGGGTGACAGATCCGTGGGTGAGACACCTTCTGGTTTCTCTCACAGTGCCATAGGTATCCTTTACTATTTTTCACCTCACACAGAAACACAGACACACATACGCACAGACAGCCATGTGCACACACCTATATGCACAAGATAGGACATGCAAAATGCCTACATGTAGTGTGATAGATGGCCTCAATAATCAACAGAGATAGTAGATTTAAGGGTTTTAATAAAGTCTTAACCAACTGTAAAAGCCCCCTTCACTTGTGTTCAGAATGTATTTTGCTCACAGAAACCCTCCAAGGTTTTTCTTTAAAGACACTCTGTGAGCAAAAAAACGAAACAAAATACTGCCAGGGGAGGATGCAGCATCCAGTAAGCACATAGCTTATTGACTGATGCAGCCTTCCCCCGGCAGTTTTTTGCTCACGGGGCATCCACAAAGGAAATCCTTAGATACTCTCTGTGAGTAAAACACTGTCACAAAATACTGCTGGGGGAAGTTGCAACAGCCAATAAGCAAGTAGCTCATTGACTGCTGCAGTCTTCCCCCTGCAGTTTTTTGTTCACAGAGTGTGCCCAAAGAAATCATTAGAGACTCTCCATGAGCAAAATACATTTGGAACACCATAGAGGGTTGTGTTGTGTAATAGCCACCTTCACTTGTGTACAGAATGTATTTTACTCACAGCTAGTCTTCAAGAATTTCCTTTGGAGACTCTCTGTGAACAAAACACAATTACTGCCGGTGGGAAGGCTGCAGCAGCCATTAAGCAAGTAGCTTCCTGGCTGCTGGAACCTCCCCCCGGCAGTTCCACTCTATATGAATAGCTATCTTCTATCAAACAAAGAGAAGATAGCTAATCATAAAAAGTGGACTTCAGCTTCAAGTGAGTGTTCCAGGAAATATTTGTCCGAAGACAAATAGCTGGATTTCAGACCGGAGTTCGGACGAATTCTCACTCAAAGTCGA
Organism: Ambystoma mexicanum; assembly: GCF_040938575.1. Classification (NCBI taxonomy): domain Eukaryota; kingdom Metazoa; phylum Chordata; class Amphibia; order Caudata; family Ambystomatidae; genus Ambystoma; species Ambystoma mexicanum. The sequence continues at coordinate 64,950,861 of NC_090928.1, forward strand.
AGTTTGGTACACCGCTACACCTCTACTCCGGACGAAATATTTTGATATTGTTACTCTGAAAGTTGTAGTATTATACCAAAATCATGCCATGTTGTGACATAAATTTGAACATTCAACTGTTCACTGTTAATTGTGTGCAATTCATTTCCGGTGACCTGCAGTTCTGGGTAACCATGCTTTTGGTGCAGCCAATCCTAAAAACATGATGTGGCACTCTGGTGCCATAAATAACTATAAAATTCTGACTTCACTTGGCAGATAAATACAGTTCCTTTTGTACATCCAAGGTTATTGCTACCAACATGCAGAAAAATGTCAGTAATGTCCTCTTGTGTGACAGTTGTCCAAATAGTTTATTATGCCTTTCAACTTTTTTCCACTATGACATGCCAATGAACTGTAATATTGGATAATGGTGATATCATGAGCAATCCTCTTGCATAGTTTTCCAAGCAAAATATCCATTAATCTCCAATAATCCAAATTGATTTGCTACAAATAGACATACAAATAAAAATAACATCTTCTTAGGATACACCATTTACTATGATTAGTTCATATTGCAACAAAAGCACATCCACAACCTTTACAACAAATGCATTACGATGTGCACAATATTAAAATACAGGCTTGTATAATTCAATAATAGATGTCTGTATAATTGTACAGCATTTACTACACTTGTAAAGGCTGTGTACGTGTGTACTACAAGTACCATGTTACTATATGCACATAAGCCAAATATAGGTTTATAAAATATGCACGTCTGTAAAACTTTCAAATATGTAGACTCCTGGTTACATTTACACATATTTTAAGACAATATGCAGCAGTTAAAACTGGATGTACTGGCAATACAGAAACACAACATAGTTGCACCCCACAACAACACCACATCCCAAAATTATATTGTGCAAAAATGTGTTAAACACACCTATGCAGTAAGTTGGCTCTTGTACTATATACTGTACAGGAAAGTAAGAACAACATCAAGTAATTACAACAAATTTAACAAGTATACAGACATTACTTTATACAGTCAAATGCACACGCACATTGATGTACACATTTGTACATAAACTCACGTTGTTCCCATTGTTCTTTTAGAAATAATGGAGAACACACCAAAGATCTGTGCAGAGTTAAGTTAGATTAATTGTAAGCTCACTCCTTTTTATGCCTACACTGTAACACGTGGGCGTTCACCAGTTCTTTAACGGCATTACAGCATTTAAGTTCCAATGACATACTTACAATATGTTTTTTTAACATACCATAACAATAGAATATTTTCTAAAATACAATTATTGATCAGTGAATTATACGTTTACATGTACGTTTATGCAGTTGTACAAATTCAAACATTACGCACTATTGTCAACATAGACAATTAACTATATGCTGACCAGTATTTAGTATGGTGGGTCAGAAGAAGGAGTCGGACATGCTGAGGACATTATTCAATGGCCCTCATCACGAGTTTAACGCAAATACAATAGTAATTACGCCTCAGTGGTATTCCCATTACCGCCGGGATGTCTGGCGGAATTACGGCTGTGTTATGACTTGACGGGTGTGCGCACACTTCCCTGGCAGTACGGTAATACCGGCGATAATGATTATCTGACGGTAATACACCCGAGATACAATCAATCCACTCTGAATCTCCCATTTTCTATTGCCATGCGGACACCATACTTGGGGAATCCCATGTACAGGGACAAGGGAAAGGCTTGCCGCCCCGAACTTGGGCTGCATAAGCCTAAATTCACTGAATTTGACCTTAATGCTTTTGGCTGATGCTGGTGTGGACCACACAGAGGAGCTTTTTGGGAGCAAATAGTGAAAGACCTCTGCCCAGAGGAAGGCAGCATTATGGTCCAACATTAAGAACAAGATGACACGGAGGACTGCCGTGAGTGTTGGAATGACCTGTAGTCGAGGGTCGGCAGGGATTGAGGGAATCGGGAGTGCAGAGGCCAGAGCAGGAAGCAACTGCGATGGCGGTAAGTCTACCAGACCCCACTTACATGTGAATGCAGTGGCCAATAGTATCTGTCCCCTAGCATAGATGAGCACAAAGGGCAAGGGACTGGGCAAACACTTGGCAATCACAGCAAATGCACAGGGAGTATACGCATGTGCCTGGGGAGGCAGTGAAATGTATTAATGCACATGCAGTGTAGGAGAAATGTTCATGCCAACACATGGAAACATGAGAAGAACCCATGTGTGCCAGGGCAGTCCATGTCGGCAAGTAAAGCCCCAGTGCACCCACAACAACAAGCGACCTAGGCAAGCCAACTAGCAACATGCACATGCATGATTCGTGTACTTCTTCAGCAGGTAGTAGCAGCACTCATTGGCCTAACTCCACCCATGCCAATCAAACAAACTGAGCATATGTAGAACACGCACAATGTTGCATGAGTAACTTGCAAGCCTGCTGACATGTCTGCAAGATGACTGACAGCATGTCATTGTATTCCCAACAGGTAGACAGTCCATGGACAGTGAGGAGACTGGAACCTCCACTGCTGCCATACTATCCACCTTCACTCCTGCAGCGGGAGTAGGTGGCAGAGCAACACAGCAAGGCCACCACATTCCACTGCAGTTGTGCCTCCGGCAGGTCTGGAGGATAGCCCCATGCCCACAGCAGTGCCGAATAGCTCATCCACTGGCCATGCATGTGGTATGGCTGCGATTGCAACTACCACAGTTACTCCACAGCCTGCACCTGTGGCAGTCCACACAGCTGCAGTCAACGCTCCAACTCCCATTCATCAGGGCACCAGCACAACCTCTTCACCATCATGGGTAGTGCAGTCCCAAGACCATTGTGTCATGGGCAGTGGCTGCACCACCAATGAGGAGGAGGAGGAGGCGGAAGAGGAGAAAGAGGAGGAAATGGGCTTCCGCTCCCGGTGCTTCAGCCCACACCCTCCCCGCAGTCCTCCACCTCTGCCCGTGCACAATATGGCAGCTGTATGGATAAGGCTAGATGCCATTGTGCAGCGGCAGGCATCGCGTGAGATACTGGCAGGCCAGCAAGGCAAACATATGCATGCCATGAGAGACTGCCTGCAGGGGTGTTGCCGCCGGAAGTCCTGTGTCCTTGGAAAGGCCATTGCTGCCATACCCACAGTCAGGCAGAGCATGTGCAAGAACACAGAAGACATGTTAGCCTTTGCTGAGTCCCTGAATGCCTGCACTGCTCAACCTCCAGCATATCCAGGGCCAGGGTTCTGAGCCTTCTACCTCTGTCACCCCCACAGAGGGCCACAGTGCAGCACCCCAAGGTGCCTCTCACAGTGCCACCTGACATCAAAGGTGCTGGAGCAGGTATCCAAGAGACACTGGAAGTGACAATTTGTGTGACGTTGCAAGGGTATTTTGGGGATGGTGTTTTGGGGAGAGGGGAGGTGTTGTAGGGATGGTGTTTTGGGAAGGTTTGTGGGGAAAGCTGTTTGACATTTGCACATTAAATAGTTGTCCACTTAAAGCAATGCTAGGACATTCCTTATTGTGTGCAAGTGTTTAATTAATAACGTGACTATACAGAGGTGAGTTGCAAGTGCATATCACTTGGCCTCAAAAGAAATTGTCAATCAGTTCATGCCGAACCAGACATCCATCCCTACCCTCTTACCGCTCACTGCGTGCCAGCACAGCACCCGCAGGTAGTGTGTCCTCCTCTACTGGGGATGGCATCTCATCAGGTGGCAGGGGAACTTTCCGCCTGAGGCAAATGTTGTGCAGAATGGCCCAGGCAAGAACAATGTGTCCGACCTTCTCTGGCCTGTACATTAGGGCCTCTCAAGACCAGTGTAGGCACCGGAAACAAGCCTTCAACAGGCCAAAGTTCTGCTTGACGCAGAGCCTGGTCCAGACATTTGCCTCGTTGTAAGTCACCTCATGTGGCATCTGTGGATTCCACATGGGCGTCATCAGCCATGGTAGCTGGGGGTATCCAGAGGCACCTGCAAGGGCAAGGTCACAAGTGTTAGTCACAAAGCATCGTGTATGTGGTCCCCGTTACAACAGCATGTTGCGAGGAAGTCTGTGCATGCATTTCACAAGTATCACACAACATGATTTACCATGCCAGTACTTGCATATGGAGTAATTCACTCAGGGGGCACATGTGCTCTGTCGTGGGACATCATGCACACAGCTCACAGCCAGCATTTGTCACTTTCAGGGACTGTTATTGATAGGGCTGCATGCCATGATGCCTATGTGGGGCCTGTGCATCGTTCCCATGCATGTGCCCTGATGAGTGTTTAGTTGTACTAGTGTAGGTAGCCTGCATCTATTCCATGATGGTGTTACATCCATAGTCACCTGAGTACATGACATAACTTCTGCAAGTGCAGCATTAATTTGTTTCAGTGTTGAAGCGTGTCGTTCCATGTATAGGGATTTGTAATGTTGCATTGTGGTTCCTGTAGTCCTATGTGTATGTTGCTGGCCTGTTGAGTGAATATGCATTGGTGATTTACTGCAGCATTGTCACTCATTTCCTAGTCCTGGGGTTGTAGCCTGTAATGTGCAGGGCGTGAGGGCAGATCCTGCATGTACAGGGCGTGCATTCTTCATTTATGGTAACCCCTTCCTCACATGACATGTCAATCGTGCTGCGAGAATAGTCTGTGTGATGGCACTTGTACTCACCCAATATCCATGTCCATTGCCCTCTGTGCCTCTCCATGTATCCCTGCAGTGTGCAGGTCCATGGCATCATGTGTGTAACCAGGGAAGCTGCCACAGCAGTGTGTAATGAGGAGGCAAGGATCGCAGGTGACCTCTACATTCAGGAAGTAGTACTACTTCCTGTTGCGGTATACTTCCACAGATACCTGGGGGCCACCAAGAGCACATGGGTGCAATCCAGTGCAGTTATCACATTTCGCATTTGTGCCGCTTCATAGAATATTGCCTTCATAGCATTCTCCTGTGCAAGGGTGGTGGCCAGGGAGATGTGCAGGGAGACATGGTGCAGGTGTGCTTCCAGCACCTGCACAAGCACATTTGAAAAGGTGGGCTGGGACATACCGTACAGCATGTCCACAGTGTGCTGGAAGGTCCCCATTGCCAAGAAATGCAGGACCGACACAAGCTTCAGCAGTGGGCTTAAGGCTGTGCTGATGTTGATCCTACTCGCTATGTAATTCTGGATCAGGTTGATCAGCTCAGCGATGGTCTCCCTGTTCAGCCAGTACAGGGTGTGAGAAACCTGAAGGTGTCCCCAGGGATCTGTCATCCGGGTGGCAGGACACGGCCATCGCATTTTGATCCAGTTCCTGAGGGTGGACCTGTGCGGGAGGATTACCTGGTTGAGGGGTCTTCGGGGAGTGGGAGGAGGACACCAGATGCTGAGACGTGGTATCCCTTCCTTGTAACACCTTTATCCCATCCTACCAGGTAGGATATTTTCAGAACTTTACTCCCCCCACCCTTTTCCATCTCAAGGACAGCCCGCTGTAAGGGAAAACAGACTAAGACCCGAGCCATGTGCCTGACATGTCCCAATACTATAGTCAGGCGAGGTCAGGCAATTACTGATAATCACACGCACCTGACTTCCATTACACTTCCCCACACAGATAAAAGGCAGAGCACGAGAGCACACTCTGAGCGAGGCAAAGCACAAGAGGAAACAGCAGTTAAAAGATGGAGGTTTAACAAGAGAAGAAAGACGGCAAGACAGAAGGGGGTTGTAAGAAGGGAACTACCCTTAACCTTTTCGACAAGGAACCGTCAATTTTGCGCAACTTGGAGAAGAGAAAGTGTAAGACCAGGAAATGAGGCTGAAGAATCGTGCATATTTTGCCACAGGTACACATGGCCTTCCTGCATCGATAATCAAGACAGGGAGACTCAACAGCTGCCGCAGTACTGTCCTTGACTCTATGAACAAAGCAACGTCTCAGCCAAATCAACAGAGCCTATGAGTTGGGGAGACCGATATAAGACCGGTCTATGTTGAAGCCAGAGTTGCAAGTGGCAACATTGTATGGCAAATGCTGGAATGAACATTGTTTGAAACATGTGTGATAACAACCGCAAGTAACGTTGTGCTGCAGATTAGTAATTGAACTTTGAAACCAAGATACAATACCTTTGACACAGTGGTCCGAAGGTCTCTGTAAGTTATTGTCACAACTCGCCTGCCTTGGAAACTATACCTAAGATGGAGACTAAAAAGGAGATAGAAGAAGGACTCAATTCCAGGAATCGCAAGGCGCATTCTAGTCTTTGGACTTTATATTTCCGGAAGTCGCTAACGCACTCGCGTTGCAACTTCCAGTGTTTTGGACAGTGTTATCCAACGCTCACGTGTATTTCTACTTTTCCCTTCTGGCCGCTTTCCGAACGGCCTTGCTCTGCAGTTTCTGCCGTTCTCAGACGGCTGTTCCTCTGTTTTGCTGTTTATTACTTACCCTCTTGGGTACCCTCTCTCTTCCCTTGCTCACAGTCCTTGCGAGGCACCTACTACTCTTCTGCTACCTTGCCCCTCCTGACTCCCGGCACTTCTGCTGCTGCTCTCTCGAGGATTCTGTGGAGCTTTCGGATACTTCAGTTTCTCAAGTGCATTCTGGGACTTGTTGTCCCAGCAAGAAATCATAACCTACCAGGGTTTTTTCGGCAAGGCTTTTTCCCTGGTCTGGGGTGGGCTCCCTGGGGTCCCCGCTGCCAGGCAAATTGCATCTCTGGCAAAGTGGCCTCTAGTGGAGCTCATTCCCATCGCACCAAACCAGGGGTAAGGACGCACAAGAAGCCCAACGAATTTTGGAGACAGAGAAGAAAGGAGATACCAACGGATGAATCCTGGGACTCTGATTCAGACGGTACTTCAGCCATAAAGACTTCAGGTGAGGAGGGGGTTGGTGGAGACAGTAAGGATCAGACTGAATCTGAGAGATTGCAACGCCCAGAAAAGATGGCCTCTCTAGAACAATATCAGGAAATGGTAAACGCCATTCAGGCTCTAACAGCTGAAGTGCAGTCCCTAAGAGCTGACAACTCGGCATTACAGCAACAGGTCCAACAGCTGGGACAACAAGTACCTCAACGGGATGATAACAGAGGAGAATTACCTCCCCTTCCCCTGTCGTGTGGGAAATATGATGGGGACCCGAAGAAATTAAAAGTATTCTTGGATGCCTGCACAATCCAATTCACCTTTCGCCCCAGAACTTACGAGTTAGACAGAACCAAGATTGGGTTCTTAATATCCAATCTGACAGGCAACGCTTTGGCATGGGCTACGCCTTTTGTTACCACTTCAGATCCGATTCTCAGGGATTACGGTCTATTCATACAACGACTAAAAGAAAGGTTTGAAAGACAGGAGGTTTTGTATACCGCCTTTGAAGATCTACTCGACATACGACAAGGGTCATCGGATGTCCAAACGTACCTAGCGAGATTTCAAAGGATAGCAGCAGAAGCAGGATGGCCTGAAACTGCCCAACAGACGATATTCCGAAGAGGACTCCACGAAGATATTAAGGACGAACTGGCGAGAGTAGCTAGGCCTAATTCTTTCCAAGACCTGGTCTCCTTAGTCTTACAAGTAGAGTTCCGTATGGCAGAAAGGAAGGCAGAAAGAAGAAGACCACGCAGTTCTGTATTAGGACCAAACCCCTCTTCGATACCTGAAAAAAGATCTATGGAGGAACCTATGCAAATCGGAACTACCCGAGGTCCTCTATCTACTAGCGAACGTAAGAGAAGAAGGGACCTTGGCTTGTGTATGTATTGTGGGTCAAACAGTCATCTATTAAGAGATTGCCCTGAAATTCCCTCCAGAAGACAGGGAAACGAAGGACCCCAACCTTAAACAGGGAAAGGGAAGGGGTGAACACCATAAATCCCTGTCACTTAGCACAATCTTTGGCGTTGGACTGTAACAGTCTTATGGTAATCAAGATACTAATAGAGTGGGAACCGACAGGGTCCGTGGAGTGCATCGCCATGTTGGACTGTGGAGCGGCGGGCAACTTTGTGGACGACAAGTGGGCCAAGGAACTTCTCTTACCAAGACGACCGAAGATCAAATCTATTCCGGTGGAAGGAGTCGATGGTACCCCACTAACATCAGGTCCCATTAGTCACGAAACACAGGAGTTGAAAGTAAAGATGGCTAATCATCAGGAATACCTCTCATTCGATCTGATCAGGGCAGCACATTTTCCGGTCATACTGGGAATCCCTTGGTTGAGAAAACATAATCCCCACATTGATTGGAGTTTGAATACAGTTGACTTCAAATCGCAATACTGCGATCAACATTGTTTAACCACTGAAAACACCCCGATTATTCAAGCAACACTGCATCCTTCCTTCAGTGTCAACATGATACCAGCTCCTTATCAGGAATTTATAGATGTATTCACAGATACACAGCCTCGTCTTCTACCACCACATCGCAGAGAAGACTGTAAGATTGATCTGACACCGGAAGCAGTCGTACCTTGCGGGAGAATGTTCCCGTTGTCACTACCTGAAAAGAAGGCTCTGAAAGAGTACCTTGCCACCAACCTAGAGAACGGCCTTATTAGAGAGTCATCTTCCTCAGCAGGAGCGTCTCTATTTTTTATTCCCAAAAAAGGAACAACAGAACTACGCCCATGCATAGATTACAGAGGTCTGAATAGTCTTACGGTGCGAGACAGATATCCTATGCCATTGATGAAGGACATTATTGAAGCTGTCCAGGGTGCCCAAATCTTCACCAAGCTGGATTTGAGAGGAGCTTATCACCTTTTAAGACTCCGCGAAGGGGATGAATGGAAGACGGCTTTTCGGACACCTCTAGGACATTACGAATATAGAGTAATGCCTTTTGGACTAGTCAATGCACCGGCACAATTCCAACGATTTATGGACAATGTGTTTTCGGATATGCTATACTCCTCAGTGGTTGTTTACCTAGACGACATTCTTGTCTTTTCCGCCACCTTGGCTGAACATCGGGTATTGGTAACAGAAGTCTTACAGCGTTTAAGGAGAAACAGTCTACTAGCTAAACCTGAAAAATGCATATTTGAGGCATCCACAGTACCATATTTGGGTTTTATATTGTCTGCAGATAACATACAGATGGATCCAGCCAAGACTGATGCCATCACAAATTGGCCTGTACCCTCTAATGTCAAGGGAATCCAACGATTCTTAGGACTAGCGAACTTCTATAGAAAGTTTATCCCAAATTTCTCAGAGATTATTCTTCCTATCACCAATCTTCTAAAGAAGGGGGTGAAATTTCTCTGGGATTCCAACACAGAACAAGCCTTCCAGACTTTGAAACAATCCTTTGTAACAGCTCCGATCCTAAGACAACCAGATCAAACCTGCCAGTTCATAGTGGAAACCGATGCTTCCCTCGGTGCCATTGGGGCAGCATTATTACAAGAGGAGGAAGACGGTTTAGAACATCCTGTCTCTTATTTTTCACGCACGTTGACCACTAGTGAACGCAACTATTCCGTGTTAGAAAAGGAACTCCTGGCCATCCGACAAGCATGCGAGGAATGGAGGCATCTGCTACAAGGCTCTGTAGTACCGTTTTTGGTCCGTACGGATCATAAAAACCTTAAAGTCCTTCAAAAGATGGAATGCCGCAATTCACGACATGCCAGGTGGGCGTACTTCTTCTCACAATTTGACTTTGTGATTACCTATCTTCCCGGAAAGGACAACACTCTAGCAGACGCTCTTTCTCGGAGTATGAGTGAAGATTCAGGAGATCTACCCGAACAGGAACTCATGTTAGCAGGAAAGTCATTCATCGCCACCATAAACACATTTTTGCAACGGGTAAAGGCAGAACAACAGAACCACAAGAGTTCAAAATTGGACTTGAAGGGGAAGGGTAATTTTCTCTTTAAAAAGGAAGCTTTGTATGTACCAAACCGAGAACTCCAAGTACAAGCAATGTCCTGGTGCCATGATATTCCTTCTGCTGGACACAAGGGTCAAAGAGCCACGCTAGAGCTAACATCTCGTCAATTTTGGTGGCCGTCCATGGCTAAGGATGTGAAGGAGTATGTAAAGGCCTGTCCCGTGTGTGCTCAAAACAAGTACGATTACCACAAACCCCTAGGACTTCTTCAACAAGAAAGACAACCCGAAGGACCGTGGCAACAGATATCCACGGATTTCATAGTGGAGCTGCCGGAATCCTGTGGACACACCGCCATAATGGTTACAATCGATTCCTTTAGCAAGCTGGCTCACTTCTCTCCTCTTAAAGGACTTCCCACGGCCAGCAAGACTGCTGAAATCTTTTTGAAGGATATAGTCAGGCTTCATGGGATACCTGTCAATATAGTCTCTGATAGAGGCACTCAATTTACGTCCAAATTCAGGACAGTTCTGTGCAGAACATTAGGAATCAAGAGATCTCTTTCCTCGGGGTTTCACCCTGAAAGCAATGGGCAAACTGAACGCTTAAACGCCACTCTTGAACAGTACATACGATGTTTTTGTAACCAAGAACAAGACGACTGGTTCCATCTTCTGCCCATGGCAGAGTTCTCTTATAACAACACAAGACATACCTCCCTAGGAATGAGTCCGTTCAAGTGTACCTATGGTTATGACCCAAAGCATATACCCCTCTTTGGTATCCCTCCTACAAACACACCTTCAGTGGATCATCTACTGGATACCATACAGAGGATGCATCGAGTATCAGAATCCAATCTCGCAAGAGCACGACAAGACTGTAAAAGATGGGCGGATCAAAAGAGAAGTCCAAATCCTCAGTGGGGGGTAGGAAGGCAGGTATGGTTATCCACCAAGTACTTACCCAGATGGGTTCATCCAGGAAAGTTTGCACCCAGGTATCTTGGGCCCTTTCGTATTTCAGCCAAGATCAATCCTGTGGCTTATAGACTGGATCTTCCCCCGATTCTCAAAAGAATTCATCCTGTCTTTCATACCTCACTCCTTAAACCATATATTGAGGACCCTCATTCCCGAAAGACAAAAGGACCTCCTCAAAAGACCACAAATACCACTGAGGAATACGAAGTTTCCAACATTTTGGACTCCAGATACAAAAGAGGTGTACTGCAATACTTGGTGTTGTGGAAGGGATACCCAAGGTCTGAGTGCACATGGGAACCTGTTAAGAACATTTCTGCTCCTCGTTTACTACGGAGATTCCATCGCCTTCACCCCGGAAAGCCAGGAGGTGGAGGCCTGAGAAGGGGTCATACTGTCACAACTCGCCTGCCTTGGAAACTATACCTAAGATGGAGACTAAAAAGGAGATAGAAGAAGGACTCAATTCCAGGAATCGCAAGGCGCATTCTAGTCTTTGGACTTTATATTTCCGGAAGTCGCTAACGCACTCGCGTTGCAACTTCCAGTGTTTTGGACAGTGTTATCCAACGCTCACGTGTATTTCTACTTTTCCCTTCTGGCCGCTTTCCGAACGGCCTTGCTCTGCAGTTTCTGCCGTTCTCAGACGGCTGTTCCTCTGTTTTGCTGTTTATTACTTACCCTCTTGGGTACCCTCTCTCTTCCCTTGCTCACAGTCCTTGCGAGGCACCTACTACTCTTCTGCTACCTTGCCCCTCCTGACTCCCGGCACTTCTGCTGCTGCTCTCTCGAGGATTCTGTGGAGCTTTCGGATACTTCAGTTTCTCAAGTGCATTCTGGGACTTGTTGTCCCAGCAAGAAATCATAACCTACCAGGGTTTTTTCGGCAAGGCTTTTTCCCTGGTCTGGGGTGGGCTCCCTGGGGTCCCCGCTGCCAGGCAAATTGCATCTCTGGCAAAGTGGCCTCTAGTGGAGCTCATTCCCATCGCACCAAACCAGGGGTAAGGACGCACAAGAAGCCCAACGAATTTTGGAGACAGAGAAGAAAGGAGATACCAACGGATGAATCCTGGGACTCTGATTCAGACGGTACTTCAGCCATAAAGACTTCAGGTGAGGAGGGGGTTGGTGGAGACAGTAAGGATCAGACTGAATCTGAGAGTTATCCAGCTGAGAGGTGGCAAAACTGAAAGAGAGGCAAAGAATTGTGAATCGAAGTGGTCCTGCGATGGGTCAATCAAAATCCTGTGCACAAACGAAAGTCTTCAATGTTGATACAGTAAAGAAATTGGATGGCAAAGTACATAAAGTTGGTCCAAACCTGACAGAGGGCGATGGGTTGAAAGCAAGTTTGTGTTAGGGTAAATAAAATGGTCCGATCCCAGTGGGAGACTGTTTGAAGATTTTGTGTCAGACTAGATCTGGGCCCGATGGAGGGGGATCCGGGGTGAACAGTGAAGCACCAGAGAAATTGGATACGTGATAATTATGAGAACATTGTGCTAAGGTGGATCTGAGCCAGGCAGAGGAGGATCCGAAGTGAATAGTGAAATTCCTAAGAAACTTGTCTACACGCAAAATACTGAAAAGAAAGGAACTCTGTTGTTTGTTGCATCAGGCCCTCTGAAAGAAGAGACTTTGAATGGCAAAGAGACTTTGGCATAGAACGCCATGATGTTGAAGTTTTGAACTGCACCCTCGTACTAGAAAAGCCAAAGACTCTGCTAAGCTTGATTGTGCCATCTTGTCCCGTTCTGAAAACATGGGGAAGGGAAGCCTATGGCTTGAATATCCTGACATATCATTTCTTGAACACCTTTTTCTTTTGATTAACATTGTTTCCCACGCTATTTGTATTTAGAGGTAAGGATTGCTAATAGGTTTATTAGTATAGGCCCTTTTATTTTGACAAGACACCACAGGACTGCATTATTATTATTTGATGGTCGTAACTTGCTCTCATCTTTAGATTTAGAATTAGATAGGCGTTTTTCAAACCAGATTGAAGTTCAATGAACACCCTTGAACTGTGGTCGCTTGTGTCTGTCGTACTGTTGATACCATGCCTTCCTTACATGTGGTGTCAGGGATGGGATGTGACTCAATTGACACAAACTGAAGATCCATGCTGGTAATCGTTTTACCACCAGAAGGTGAAAATAAAATTATTGAACTCCTCGATTCTGATTGTGTATCCACTCTTAAAGGGATTTTGCTTTCCCAGCTTCACATTCCAACTGGTCAACAAGATTTATTCTTCAAAGCTCAATCATTAGATACCCTTCCACTTTCCCACTATAACTCATCCTTTTTATATAGACTTCAATAATAGCCTGGCACTTAAGGGGTTAAAAGTGTGACCCACACACATCTTCATTAGACCTAGCGCTCTGAATCCACCTCTTATGAAACCTTTTCTTTTTTATACCAAATCTGCTTCAGTCCCTAGTCCATCAAGTTTAACAATCTAACAATCTAGATCTTCCCTCCGGCTGACTCAGACTCGGAGGAGTCAGACGATTTCGAAACCCTATTACAAGGGGTCGACACCTGTTTTTTTTCTGACTCAGAAAAAATGACATAGGAAACCCTTTCCCCACCGGAAAACATGGCTGACTTGACAGCCATCATGGCCCAACTGGCCGCCCATCAAATTCAGGCCAAAGCTCGCCTTCAAGAGAATTTAACAAAATTTGTTGAGTTACAGGTGAGACCCCTACTACCTCAAAGAATACTACAACCATAGCAAGTGGGCGAAGACCTAGGAATTTCTTTTTGAATTTTTGAGTTTTTAGCTGAACAATTAGGATGGGAAGAGAATCTAAAAACTATTTATTTCGGACCTTTGCTAAAAGGGGAGCTACAGACCGCCTACCAGCTACTTAACTTTGCCCCCAGCACTGTAGAGGAGCAGCTGTGCACATCTGCAGCAGTTCCTACCCCCCTACATCCCTTGTATCCGAGGCATGAGATTGTGCCGTGTCTGACACCAACCATAATACCAATACCACAGCAAGTGTTTGAAAGAAGATACCCATTGAGACAACCTTACCGAATGTACCCTTGACGTGATGATAACTTACCGGAGGAAAACCCTGAAGGAGTATAAGGAGAAGCTGGACGAGTGAACTGATGATGTCATAAAAGAATATGCACAACGTCTCGAGACACTAGCTGAAGATGATGTATGGATCCTAGAGGGCTAATGGTGAAGTAAAGGATCAAGTGAACTCTCAAGTATAAAAGGAAAAGATAATACATGTACAAAGTGCAGAAAACAACTGTTCAATAAATGTACAGACGCTGAAATGCAAGATAGATGAAGTCATCATAGAAGCTAGCTATGAGAAGTGAATAGAATGCAGGCAAAGCCACCATTGTACTGAAACTGGACATTGGTATCATGAATTTAGTAGGTTAGAGCCCATGAAGCTGGAATGGAAAACTGTGTCACAGCAAAAATAATAGTCTCATGAAGCTGCATGGCGAGGCAGCCTGGCCTAGAGGCAAGATTCAAGAAGCAAGGTCAGCTATCTGTTCTGAAGGGGAACTAGTATGCGCAGGAGGAACCTTCCCACATTAAGGTGCAAGATAGAACATAAAAGATGCCAAACTTTAATTACTTTAATTCATTTAGAGCATTTAATAGCTGCAAAATTGACCAGTCGTGGTCTCCTGTCACGTGAGCCTAGGATAGAAATATAGCTTGAACTTGAGGTTACAGACACAATAGCGAGTGCCCTCACTCCTGTGCATTCTCAAAGGCAAGGATACTCTGCAAGGCCGAGTACAAAGACAATTTCATGGCAGAAGGCATGGGTGATGAGAGATGCTGGGCTAATTGGGCGGTGAGGTATTTCCATGTCCTATCTTCCTGCACCTGAGTCTGGGCTTATGTGCTGCTAGATGAGCCAAATGTTCCAGACATATCACAAGCGTGCCAACCAATTATATCAATCCATATAACGAAGGACCTTATAGTTGGGAAACCAATAAAAGAAACTGTGTACCTAATGTTTCTAAATTACATGTTTTTAGAGGTAGGCATAAATTGTCCACCTGATAACGGGCAGCCAATAACAATCCTAGCTCCTATAGAAATGTATACTTAGATGTTTCTCTTAACCAATCCTGACCCTTGATAGGTTTTTCAGTATTGCCACGTAGTATGATGTCACTCTTACACATTATCTATTATAAAGACTGTATTTTGTGTGGAGATCATTGAGAGACTGAGCGTACATTCGTTGATGTTCGGTGTAACCTCCCTGTTTTAGATAATTGTTAATAAAACAGTACTTTGCCATCTTCCTGAGTTGGTTCTATTATTTGGACTCAGAATTATTCTGGTGTAATCCTATCCATTCCATATGCACGTTTCAAAGGGGCATACGCTCAGCACCACCTTTATATCTATAGTAGTGGGGCTTCTAAAGAAAGTAGGGCAAACCTTTAATTTCTATTGGCAAAAATTAAGAACCATTAGACTCAACCTTGGAGAACCCCCCCCTTGAATTAGGAGAACAGATAAAAAAATACAGTTGCCCTCTGGATTAACAACAAACAATGGAAGAATTAGTAGAAATTATCACTCTAGTGCAGTTCACCAATTCCTTGCCACCCTTTTTACAAAAGTCAGTACTACAACTGAATTGCCCCACCCTAATCATGGCTATTGAGACTGCCCATAATCATACAGATGCAGTCAAACACTTCCACTCGATACATCAAAGTGAGGAGCAGAAGGATCACAAGCTCACTCACCACTCCCTACCACAGGTACTTGATAGAGGACAAGGGTCGTATAAACCCAAGGAATAGATATTAAGAGAAAGAAAGAATGGAAGTTAAAAGAACTGACCCCAGGGGTAGAGAGGAAAGTAAAAGTAAAAGAGAAGAGCCTAAAGGAAGCAAACCCTATCCCACCTATCTGCTTTTCATGCAGAAAAACTGGCCATCTGGCCAGAAACTGTCCTAAAAATTGGAAGGAAAAACCCATGGAAATAGGTTGTCTAAGAGGAGAGGATTGGGAAGAACCCAAAGAAGACCTAGAAACCTTTAGTATATGTTTATGTCAATCCTCTGCTGACTTTACATATGAAAAGGCCATGGTGAATGCAAAACAAGTAAAGGCATTAATCGACTCACGTAGCAAACGGACCGCTATAAGGGCTGATTGTGTTACAACAACAGACCTTGAAAATTCAACCCTAGTTAGAGTTACATGTGTACACGGGATAAAGAAATATACCCCAAAATACCTGTGTACATTAACATCAGGAGAGAGTCATATTTGGTACCATCAGCCATCATTCCTGGACTTCTGAACAAGTAATTGTGGGAAGAGATTTCCCTACATTTTCCACTCCTTTGCAGGAGCTTCCAATTTCCCATAGGGAATTTGCACCCCAAGACCTTTGGCACTGCAACTGCTACTCCCAAACTGCTCCAATATGGGAGTGGACAGAGACAGAACCCACCACTGACTAAAAACCTTCCACAAAACATGGAGAACATCTCACCCCAGAATCTGTTTCTTGATGCCAGTTTATGTGATGCATTCAGGAAATAAATAGGAAAATGTCACTGCTTTCAGAGCAAAAGAAAAGAAAACCATGAACCATGTGAGAGTCCTCAGATATATTTCCTTCTTGTTCCATCCAGGATCTTCGAATTGAAGAGCCTAAGAAAGGACAAAGTATATCCACCTCTCATAGGGGAAGGGCTTATGAGAAACCAGAAGGTGTCTCACCCACTAATCCCGGGGATCTGTCATCCAGGTGGCTAGGACACGGCCATCGCTTTTGGATCCAGTTCCTGGGGGTGGACCAGTGCAGGAGGATCATCTGGGTGAGGGGTCTTCGGGGAGTGGGACACCGGATGGTGAGAACCGGTATCCCCTTCCTTGTAACACCTTTACCCCATCCTACCAGGTAGGATATTTAGAACCTTTACCCCCTCCCACCTTTTCCAACCCAAACACTTTCTTTCTCATGGACAGTCCGCTCTAAGGGAAAACAGACTAACACCTGAGCCGTGTACCTGACATGTCCGAATACTATGGTCTGGGGAGGTCAGTCAATTACTGACACACACACACACACAGACACACAGACTGTCAAGGAGTTCCCCCTTCTCACCTCGGTCCGTTGTTTGCCGGTGTCTTCGATCACTGCCTTCTTGCGAACAGACCTGGTCTTGAACAGTGCTGCTCGAGTCTCGTCTGGTTCCAGGTTGCGTTTAGTTCTGGGAACGCGGAGTCCAGGAATCCGGGAGTCTGGGAAATGCTAGTAAGGCTCGGAATCAGGAAGGGGGAAAGGGTCAGGAGCGGGTAATAGCACTGGGACAAAGGAAACAATACCGCGAGCTACGAACACACGTCTGAGGGCTACTTTGCAATATCATTGAGACGCGCAGAGCCGCGGAAGGCGTGGTCTATAAATAGATCACGCCGCGTTCAGCGCATGGAGCGAGCAAGGGCTTCAGCTCTGGACGGCCATGTTGGAAGTAGTACGGAATGTAAGCTCCGTTGAGACAAGGACCAGAGGTCCAAAAGGGGCGTGATCTGAAGTTCATGACACAGACACACACACTCCCACAAACACACCCACACACCCACCCACACCCCCCCCTGACTCCCATTACACTTCCCCACACGGATAAAAGGTGGAGCACAAGAGCACACTCTGAGCGAGCCAAAGCACACGGGAAACAGCAGTTCCAAGATGGCAGTTTAACAAGAGAAGAAAGATGGCAAGACAGAAGGGGGTTGTAAGAAGGGGAGCGCCTGTAACTTTTGACGAGGAATCGTCACTTTCGTGCAAGCTCGAGAATAGAAAGCTTAAGACCAGGAAATCAGGCTGAAGAATCCTGCATTGTGTGTCAGAGGTACCCGGAACACTCCTGCATCGATAATCAATACGGAGAGACTCACCATCTGCTGTGGTACTGTCCTTGTCTCTACAAACAAAGCAACAACTCAGCAAAATCAACAAAGATGGTGAGTTGGGGAGACCGATACAAGACTGGTCTGTGTTTAAGCCAAGGTTACAAGTGGCAACATTGTATGGCGAGCACTGGAACGAACATTGTTTGAAATGCGTGTGATAGCCAACGGAGTAAAGTTGAGCTGCAGATGAGGTATTGAACGTTGAAAATAAGATACGATACCTTTAACAGAGTGGTCCGGCACGGTGTGAGTGCTCATTCGAAGCTCTCTATAAGGTATCTAGCTGAGAGGTGGCAAAAGTGAAAGAGAGGCAAAGAATTGTGAATCGAAGTGGTCCTGCAACGGGTCAAGCAAAATCCTGTGCACAATCGAAAGTCTTCGATGTTGATATAGTAAAGAAAGTTGATGGCAAAGTAGATAAAGGGGTCTGAGCTCGGCAGATGGAGATCAATAGAAAAGCTTTGTGTTTAAAACAAGTTTGCGCTAAGGTTTATAAAATGGTTGGATCCCGGCAGAGGGAGACTGCTTGAAGATTTTGCGTCAGACTGAATCTGAGCCTGACTGAGGTGGGTCCGGGGTGAACAATGAAGCATCCGAGAAATTGGATACATGAAAATCACAGGAACAGTGTGCTAAAGTGGATCTGAGCCCGGCAGGGTGGGATCCGAAGTGAATAGATAAATTCCTAAGAAACTTGTATAAATGCAAAATACTGAAAGGAAAGGAACTCTGTTGTTTGTTTGTTGCATCAGGCCCTCTGAAAGAAGAGACTTTGAATGGCAAAAAGACTTTGACATAGAAGGCCATGATGTTGAAGTTTTGAACTGCACCCTCGTACTAGAAAAGACAGAGACTGTGCAAAGCTCAAGTGTGCCGCCTTGTCCCGTGCTGAAAACTTGGGGATGGGTAGCCTATGGTTTGACTATCCTGACATATCATTTCTTGAACACCTTTTTCTTTTGTATAACATTGTTTCCCACACTATTTGTATTTAGAAGTATGGTTTGGCAATAGCTTTATTAGTATAGGCCCTTGTATTTTGATATGACACGACTAGGACTGCATTATTATTATTTGATGGTCGTAACTTGCTCCCATCTTTAGATTTAAGATTAGATAGGCATTTTCAAACCCGACTGAACTTCAATAAACACCCTTGAACTGTGGTCACTTGTGTCTGTCTTACAGTTGATACCATGCTTTCCTTACAAGGGTGATTAGCTTATTGTCAGTCAGGGTCCAGGGTGAGGGTGTGACCCGGGGTATGGGTGGTCACCTTACATTGTGTATCCCACTTCTCCTCCTCTCCTCTATGTCCTGCTTTTCTGGCCTCTGCAGCGGAATGCGGAGCTAGAGCAGCTGCATGTCTATGTGCACAGAAGCCAGTGGCAGCATAACGTTGCTGGAAAGTGTGTTTGGGGAAGGTGTGAGCCTCATACACCGTTCCTAAGCAGATTGGGTGCACCTGTGGCTTCATTTCCATCACATGGAATGCATTCCATCTCATGTGTGCATTTACCGCCACCTTTTAGGTGCAGGTAAATGCACTGTACTTTTGTTGGTATTACTGCCCAATTTGAACATATTACCGCAATTTTCCTACTTGTAATACAGTTTAGTGATTTCTGCAGTAATATCGTAAGTGGTAATACCATAGCATTAATTCCACCAACTGTATTTTGCTGATGGTATTACTGTTGGCTCCTAATTTGGGGGAACAGAAAAAGTGGCAGTAAAACCGTTACTGCCACTTTTAACGTATACCGCCAGTAATAAAAGGCCTACATGTCCCTATTGCTAGAGGGAATACCCTACCTATCTAAAGGAACTAAAAGGTGCTTGTCAGTTGTCAGTAAGTCCAAAGTAAATGTGTTCTCCGTCCAAACTGAGTCTATCTGACCGTACCACTATATCTATCTAAATTCAATAGGCCAGGAGATTGTTTTATATTCTCCTGGTTACCTCTTCTCTTCAGTTTATCTCTTTATTTGCAACTTTTCTCTGTGGTACAGAGATTTCTTATCAAAGTCTCCTTGTATAGTCTTCAAAGACACTCTTGGTTTTCATGCTTTCTGTGGTACTATATTTATAATGTTTTCTATGACAGTGGTGAGTTACTTGTTTTCTCTGCTTTTCACAATTCCAATTACACAGTCTTATGTTTACTTTTTTAGTCCTTAGAACTAGGATGAGTTCCTCTCTTATAATAACCCTCTTCCCCAGCTGGGTTATTTATTACTTTTTTCTTCTGCTTTTTAAAATGCCAATTACACAGTCTTATCTTTACTTTTTTTGTCCTTAGAACTGGGACGAGTTCCTCTCTTCTTATAATAACCCTCTTCCCCAGCTGGGTTATTTGTTAGTTTTTTCTCTGCTTTTTACAATGCCAATTACACAGTCTTATCTTGTCTTTTTCGTCCTTAGAACTGAGACGAGTTTCTCTCATCTTATAATAACCCTCTTCCACAGCCGGGTTATACATTGCTTGTTTTCTCTGCTTTTTACAATTCCAATTACACAGTCTTTCTTCACTTTTTGTCCTTAGAACTGGTACCCATTTCTTCAGATCGATAATTGTGCCCCGGGGGGCCTCCAACTTCTCCCTTTCCCTCAGTACCTCTCTGTATGCAGGGGAAGGTGGCGGGGTGCGGCTTTCGCTCGGGTACGCTTTCCTACTCTTCTCAGTCATCGGCTTCTCGTTCTCGGTTCCTCATCGGTTATCTGCCGTACTTTGGCTCCGATGATCGGAAGCTACTGACGCTTCCTGCAATGACGATATCAGCATTCTTGTTCAGGCATCCTGCCCATCACGCTGCACTTGTGGTCACGTCACCATTGGATGCCTCATTCCTTCTTTTCTCCTCACCATTCTTTCCTTGCATCGGAATATGCCATGCATCCGGTGTTTGCTACTGGCGATCTCTGCCTCGTTGAAAGTCGCTGGCTCAGCAACTTGCCTTCAATCCACCTCCACAAGATGGGATGATGTCAGGGGACTTCCCCTGCGCACACGGCTCTCCTCCTCTTCTCATCGGACTTGTCTCAGTTAAATATATGTCTCTTGTTAAAAAGACATGTCCTTGTCTTTTCCATATGGGTTTCTCTTTGGATTGCCTTCAGCCAAATGAAAAGGTGTCCCATCATTTGTTATAATAGGCAGTGCCATGTATGCAGCAGTAGTAGGTGATTTAGGGAGTTCCTCAAAGGAACGAGAGTCCTTGTCCCCAAAGGGGTAGTATCTCCACGGGTGGTCCCACTTGCCTCAACCCCTATCGCGGGTCTTGTGGAGCAGGCTCGCCTTCCTAGCCTCACAGGGGGAGTCTCCCCCTTGAGGAGAAGGAATGAATGCCTGCAATTCGTTGCAATAGGTAAAACAATTTTACGGCCATATGCCACGTACATCATTATGTACACACAATTAAAGTACATACATGAAAGATCTGTGGACGTACATGCACGCATATTATTGTGCACACACGTGTACACAAAGTGTGTAATGAAAATCAGACATTACATATTTATTAAAATTATCTAAAAATATTTTTAAAACATCTATGTGTGACTGCATTATGGGCACACATGTATGTACACCTAACTGTACAACGGAATGACGTGTATATAAATCTGTTTGTGCAAAACTAATAATTTAGAATACTTACATATATAGTGTGCGAAATAAACACATGACTTGCTACATGACAGGGTCTGGGAATGAACACTGCCAGAGGGGAGCAGGAAACCTCCAATCCTGGGGTAGGGGGCTTATTAGGGGACGGGCACCAGAACCAGACCTAACCCAGAGGTGACGGGGGCTTGGAGGTACCCAGTCACTAAAAGCGCCTCACATGCCTTGATTGGGAATACTATTACAAACCTCTGTCACACATTGCCTCACAGCACTGTTTCTGGCCAGAGTTCTCTCTTTTGTATTCCAGGACCACAAATACTAGATGTCCCCTCTAAGCCCAGTTTCTACATTGGATCCCCTATGCTGGAAAACAACAAATGGGTGCTTTTCAAGACGTCTCACAAAATACTTCTGTCCTTTGTCAAAATCTATGCTAACCTATTTCTGGGAAAGAAAAGTGAAAGGAAAGGAAAGGAAAGGAAAGGAAAGGAAAGGAAAGGAAAGGAAAGGAAAGGAAGCTAGCTTAGGCTTAGCATGGAGTTACTTCACCTTTGGTAATTTAGTGGTGGCTGGTTTGCTGACCCACACCAAAGAGTACACACAGTCATTTCCAGCTCTTGGCTTTGTAGACTGGTCCAAATCCAGATCAATAAAAGAAATGTGTCTCAGCTTTTCCTTTTAATCAAAACCAATGTCCTCGTCAGGTAGTCCGAACTGTTTCTAAGTCATGCCATCTACTGGGATGTGTCCTCCTGGTCTGGGTAGGTTGGTATTCACAACAACAACAAAGTTTGCTCTTTGTCCCTCCTGGGATTTTCACCTTTTTAGCCCCGTGTAGGCTATGGGCTTGTTCATCCCTACTTTGTTTATCCTTTCTATCACCCCCTCATGGAGTAGGCAGTTGCTCAGCCCCATGTGGGCTTGGCCTGTTCAGCCCTCCCGTGTTTGTCACTTCTCCGAACCCCTCCTAGAGTATTCCAATTCTAAGTGCAGCATGGTCTACAGGCCTTCTCAGACCTGCTTAGCTAGTTGCTTCTTTAAACACCTTGTAGAGCATTTGTTTACCGGCCCGACATTGGCCACAGGCCTGCTCAGCCCTTTATGGTTTGTCACTTCTCTGAGCCCCTCCTGGGGTATTCGTATTTTCAGCCCTTGGTGGGCTATGGGCCTGCTCAGCCCTACTAGGTTTGTCGCTTCTCTCACCCCTCCAGGGGTTCATATGCCCAGCCCCGTCTGGAGTACATGTTTTCCGAAACTGGTTTTGCATCTTACGTTTCTGAACCACTCATGGAGTATGCAACTTCTTAGCAAGGCATGGGCTTAAGGCTTTATCAACTCGATTGGCTGCTTGATCTTGGCCCCCACTCAATTGTTGTAATGTCTTCTCGCAGACAGTCCACCAGATTGTACAGTTTGTACTTCAGGTTTCTTCAATGCCTTTGTATTCTTTCTCTCCACCTTTAGTAACAAACTCTATTGCATTGGGTCAGCCTGTAATCATTCAGTCTTGGGCAATATTGTTTCTGTGAGAAACCTGAGAGTGTTCTCACTCCTACTCCCATTGGTTCCTTCATGCAGGTGGCCAGGGAAAGGCCATCATTTTTGGAGCCTGATCCTGGGTGTTGACAAGCGAGAGCTGATCATCTGTGTGGAAGGTCCTTAGGGATTGAGAATGGGATACATTCAGGTGAGATATGGTATCCCCTTTATCCTAATGTCAACCAATCTAGCTTTCCCTGACTTTTATGGTTTATTGTAGGTCAACTCCCCTTCTTTCCTCTCTTGGGACACACTCTCCACACTCTAGTACTGGGACGAGAAAGAAGCAACTAAGAGTAATGAACACCATTCACTTTCACTGCTTGGGTACTAGGTCGAGAAGATGCATGAAAGATATGAAGGTCAGACATGTCCTCGTAATCAGAGTCATATAAATTGGACTGATGCAATACACCTGCAGCCCATTTAAGGACCACAGGTGTATAAAAGGCCAAGACATGCAGGAGTAAGAGAGAGAGAGAGACCTGAAAACTTGGATGGAGATTATGGTGGAACCCAGGGAATCCGGAAGGCAGCCATGGTGGTACCCAAGATGAGACGCCGGCTGACATCCCCAAACTAAGGGAAGCCTCCCTTATGAAGAAGGAAGTCTCCTGCATGAAGTGGGAGCAAAAGGAGCTGCAACGAGGTACAAACGCCAGGTACGCTGCACCCGGCCTTGCAGAGGCACTGAGCTTGCCGACGTCGACTGAACACCTGTCCCTACGCGAGCGGGGCTCGCAAAATCTGAAGCAGTGGCCAGAGAGGACTGCCAGAGGAAGATGCTTACAACCGATGAGTCCTGGGGAAGCAACCCAGAGACTGTGGTGCTCCGGGCAGGCTACACAGGTTACAAAAAGCGCAGAGAGAATAAATACTGGCATTACAAGTGGAACAGTGAAGTTAAATGAAGGAGCAACAGGCAGCTGGCACCAAAAAGCATAAACTGCTAATATTGAATACCAAATTACAAAGTTGCTAATATCGGGCCTCATTACAAGTTTGGCGGTCCAGAAATTAGGGTGGTTCTTGCACCATATCGGCACCCTTTGCAGACTGTCACACTCCAACTATGCCCTCCGTGGCCGCTGCACCCGGCAGGTCTGACCTGCCAGGCGCAATGGCCCCGGTAGGCAGAGTTGTCACAGAGGCACGCCACCATTAGCAACGGTGCCGGTACTTTCGTGTCCCCATTCCCATGGAGTCCCCTAGGACTCCAAGGGAATGGGGACTCACACTTTCTGCCGCCTGATATCCTGGGCCACCAGGACTTGTAATTTCCCAGTGGCACTGGGATCTCAGGCAGTGGAAACAGTGTTACCAGTTTGGTGGCAACCTGCCGGTAGCACTGGCAGGTTACCTCCAAACTCGTAATGAAGCCCACTGAATACCGAACTGAATGAAAACAGCAAAGCTGTTAATATTGAACACTGAACTGAATGAAAACAGCAGAAATGCTAATACTGAATACCAAATTGAATGAAAAGCATAAACTGCAAATATTGAATACCGAATCGAATGAAACCAGCAAACTTGCTAATATTGAATACTGATTTGAAAGAAACCAACAAAGCTGCTAAAATAATAAGGAACTGAATGAAAAAGCAAACATGCTAATATTCAGCTGATGTTTAATCACGTTCTGAAAGAAAATAAGAAACTAAAAGTAAATGCAGAGTTGAAATCAAGTCTGAGAAACTGTTTGCCTTTGAAGCTGCCTTTGAAAAACCACTTGTTTATTGAATATTTGAACTGCTCAAAGGGAACTCGAGATTCCTGTTTGTGTGACCTTTGATGGGTGGACTGTGTGGTCCGACAACTGCGCCAAGACTAGAGGACCACTATATACTAACAAGGACATCTGCTATTGTGGCAAGATGAAGACAATTGATACATATAAAGCTTGGGGAAAGGAGCCCTGAGCTATGAGGAATTGTTGCAACTAAGCCCAAAGACAAAGCTTCAAGATACTTCTCTTTGTGACATCTTTTGACACTGAACTTAGGGAAGAGAACCCTGAGACTTACTACCAAGAAACTGTACTGAACTTTTGAAAAGGTGAGGAACTGCATAACCTTAAAACCAAGAGAAGGCGGATTGAGCTTGTGGTGAATGTTTTGAAATTTAAGGAGAAGAAACTGAAGACTAAGATTGAGCTAGAAATAGAACTTTACTTTTGGAACACTGCTTAGTTTATGGTTGACATCCTTACACATTATTTTTTATGTTAGTTGTGAGGGCAAGTAGACGTGTTGGACACAGACAGACCTTTCAGTTGAACTTACGGACACAGACTATCCTTAGTTTCATCAGGTAGGGAAATCCCACCTTAGCATAGGTGTAAGGAAGGCATGGGATCAAACAGTGAAGACAGACAGAAGTGATCACAGTTCAAGGGTGTTTATTGATCTTCAATGGGTTGGTTGAATGCCTATCTAACCTAAATCTAAGAATGGAAGCAAGCTACAAACACCAAATAATAATAACACAGTCCTAGTCGAGTCTCTGTCAGAATAAAAGGGTGTATACTAATAAGCCTATTGCCAATCCTTTCTCCTCAACACAAAAGGGTGTGGGACATTTGTGCATGCAAAAGGAAAAGTGTTCAAGAAATATTATGTCAGGACGGCTGAGCAGTTGGCTTCCCTTCCCCACGTTTTCAGCACAGGATAAGGAGGCATGTTTGAACTTCACACACACTCTGGCTTCTCTGCCATGGGGATACAGTTCAAAGCATAGGTATCAGGGTCGTCTGCCAAAGCCTCTTTGCCAATAACAGTCTTTTACTGTAGATATCAAAGTTCCACTCTTATCAGGATCTTCATATGTACAAGCTCTCGCTTCCAGTGTTCATCATGGGTCTCCCTCCTTCAGGCTTAGACCCAATTTTTACCACATTATTCACATTTGGTCTCCCTCGTTCATGCTCGGACCATGTAATCTCACTTTCTATGATTTCCTCTTGATATCAAAATCGAAGACTTTTGAATGTGCGATGGGTTTTGCTTAAACCATTGGAGGACCACTTTGATTCGCTTCAAACAATGTTCTGATCAATCTTTTACTTTCGTTTCTACCATTTCTTGGCAGGATATCTTACAAAGACTTTCGATTGAGCACATTCACAGTGCCAGACCACTCTGTCAATGGTATTGTATCTTTCCTTCTCAAGTTCAAACATTCATCAGTTTAGCTTTACTAGTGTCTGTCATCACACACGTTTAACAATGTTTGTTCTATCACTCGTTATACAATGCTGCTGCTTGCAGCCTTGACTTTAACACAGACCGGTCTTGTATCAGTCTCCCCAACTCACTGGCTGTGTTGATCTCTCTGGCACTTCTTTGTTCTTGGAGCCCAGGACTATACCACGGCGGCTCCTTGGTCGGCTACGCGGCACGGTCTCCAGTATCTCTGACACACAATGCAGGATTCTTCAGTCTTGTTTCCTGGCCTTGTGCTTCCTGGCTCAAAGGTTTCTTGAAAGTAATGGTTTCTTACCGAAAAGGTCAAGGATATTTCCCTCCTTGCAAACCCTTCTTGGTTTGTCGTCTTTCTGCCCTTGTTCATCTGCCGACTCGAAACTGCTGTTCCTTTGTGTGCTTTGCCTCGCTCAGTGTGCTCTCATGCTCCACCTTTTATCCATGTGGGGAGGTTTAATGGAAGTCAGGTGTAAGTGATTGTCAGTAATTGCCTGACTTCGCCTGACAATAGTAGTGGGACATGTCAAGTACACTGCTCGGGTGTGAGTCTGTTTTCTCCCAGAATGGGCTGTCTGTGTCAAAGTGTTTGCGAAGGGAAAGGGGGGAGGTAAAGTTCCCATGTATCCTACCTGGTAGAATGGGGTAAATGTGTTACAGGAGGAGGGATACCACGTCTAACCATCCGATGTCCCACTCCTACTCCACAAAGAGCCCTCACCGAGGTGATCCTCCCGCACAGGTCCATCCCCAGGGTCTGGATCCAAAGGCGAAATGGCTGTGCGCTGTCCACCTGAGAGAGAGATCCACGGGGACCAGCGGTTGAGACACCTTCTGGTTTCTCACATAGGGCAAGTTAGACCTTAGACCATCCTGACATTTAAGTTAATAAAAGTATTTTTGTTATATTGAATCTGTTATTACCAGGCCTTGCCGCCCTCCTCTTGCTTCCATAGTAACAGCAAGGTCCCTGCTCTCTGTCGCAGTGCTCATTAGGGGAGGCGGTCTGTTTGGCTGGCGTGGAACAGTGACTCTGGCTTTGCTTTGATCCTCTTCGCCAGTTTGTTTGCATTGATTCCTCCCATCCATACACGACATTTCAGCGCTGGTGAACGCAAATGCGGTCAGCCACTTCTGGGGCAGTCTGTCTCCTTTTCATTCAATGGGTTTGAGCTACTTTGGCTCACGGCTTTGGCTGAGACTTCAGCATTCCAAGGACTTTCTCGCTCCTATGCTCTCCACGCCTTGTGCAAGATGCTTATCAATGGCTATGCCTCAAAGGGGGATGTTATCTCCCCTGCGTTACTCCTCAGGTATGCTTCTTTCTCCCTTTGGTTTCTGTTTCTTAAACTTCTATGTTGAGTTGTTATCACAAACTCTTTACCTTGCTCTTGGAAACAAGATGGAGGAACACATTGGTCCTGCACTTCATACAAGAATGATAACAATAAAGGGTCAGAAACTATACCCGCCAGTTTTAACGGGCCCTGTACATCATTGCCCTGCTCGATCTCCATATGGCCATGAAACACTCTGGATTCTGTACTGGAGGGAGGATGAGTAAAAGTCCTGCTTGGGGATTCTTTGTCCCTTAAGGGGGGGTGTTGCCCCAGTGAGATCCCACTTGCCCTGTCTCCTAGGAAGGATATTGCATTGCAGGCCTACATCCCTGGTTCCAAAGGGGGTGGCTCCCCCTGAGGAGAAGGGACAAATTCCCAGTAATTGCCACATACCCCTTCCCGTGGTTTTGAGCCCTCCTCTAGCAAACCAATGGGACAGTTGTCAGGAAATCCTACGTCCTCTTGTTCTTCTTGCTTCTCATTGCTGAGGGAAGATGTTTCAGAAGTCTCCGTTAGATCTTCTGTGGGGTCAGCTTCATCAGAATCCTCCTCTTCCCCAGTCACTGGACAATACTTTGTGTTGTGAAGCCTTTTTCCACAAAACAGACATAATACATCTTGTTCCTCCCAGATCTCTAGAATACTTTTAGACACTATGGGCCTCATTACGACCCTGGCGGAGTGGGTTTACGCCAGCGGTATTCGCGGCGGACCCGTCCGCCCCACTACGAGTTCCCGTAGCGCCATGGAGCGTTTTCCGCCTGTTTTTTCCGGGCGGAGAAATCCATGGCGCTACGGGACCTTGTTGTTAATTACGCCACCGTATTTTACGGTGGCGTAATTAACGCCTTCCCCACTCCCATTATACCCTATGGGGCAAAAATGGGAATGGGGAAGGGTAAAATGGGGAATGGGGATTTACTGCCCCGCCAAGGTCGGAATGGGGCGGTAAATCCGCCAACCCCCATGGCGCTATCGGCAGCTTTCCGCCGTGCTCCATGGTGCATTTGGCGCCACGATTTCCGCCAGGGTCGTAATGAGGCCCTATGTATCTATTGTTACACTGTTCATATATAAGTTGGTTCGGAGTCGTATTTCGCTCAACAATATCTTTTCCACAGTTATCGGTGGAATCTCTTTATGGATGATGGCCAAAGATTCTTCAGACACTTTCTGGCAAGGTGTCCTAAAACCCTACATGCAAGGCACTTTTGGAGCTTTCCTTCCTGTAAATCCCTTGAACCTAAGTTGTCAAAATCTCCTGCAGCCAAGATACTGGGTATACCTTGCACTACCAGGGCTTTCTCCCCTATGATGTTCCTGATGTTCTGGGATCTCTTCCCTCCATCAATAGAATTTGGGTTGCTTAGGTTTTTTTGGAGTACTCACATGGGAAGGCCTTTAAACTCTTGAGGTCTTTTAGATATGTCCCTTTTCCCCTGAGGGTCTTCCCTGGGAGTTAATTAGTTTTAGACAGGGAGGGTATCCTGGCATTGCCCTGTACAGAGAGGCCTATAGTCTCTGTAGCTATGAGGAATCGGGAAAAATGTTTCATTTTTTGATGGACCTTCCACTGATCTTACCCTAGGTCTATCTGTGCCCCCATTCTGTATCCCTTTGATTCTCGTGTGACTCCAGGAGACCTCATAGTTTTTTATTGGCTTCCCTGAAGTCTATGGAGCCCTAGGTGTGTCAGAAAGATGTTCTTCTCCCTGTACAGTTTGGACTATCACTTTCTCTAGGATTCCTTGTACAATGGACTGCCATTCTTTCACATTATAGCTCGGAGTTCTGGCATTATGCCCTTTCTGGTCGTTTGGCTATGGGACTCAGATGTCTCACTAGCATGGATCCCAACCGTGTATATGATTGTATGCAGCCCGCTTCTGACACCACTTGTGGTAAGTCAGACATAGGAAATGGACCAAAAGACAGGTTTGAACACTTGGTTTAAGAAATTAAAGGACACCTCCTCTAAACCCTACTTCTGCGGTAGATTCCATATGCTAGAAAACAATAAACGGATGCTCGTCAAGATATTGATGCTAACCTATTTCTGGGGAAGGGAAGGGAAGGGAAGGAAAGGAAAGGAAAGGAAAGGAAGGTGAAGGGGAAGGGGAAGAAGAAGGGGAAAGGGAAGGGAAAGGAAGGAAGGAAGGAAGGAAGGAAGGAAGGAAGGAAGGAAGGAAGGAAGGAAGGAAGGAAGGAAGGAAGGAAGGAAGGAAGGAAGGAAGGAAAAGGAAGGAAGGAAGGAAGGAAGGAAGGAAGGAAGGAAGGAAGGAAGGAAGGAAGGAAGGAAGGAAGGAAGGAAGGAAGGAAGGAAGGAAGGAAGGAAGGAAGGAAGGAAGGAAGGAAGGAAGGAAGGAAGGAAGGAAGGAAGGAAGGAAGGAAGATCTTAAACTTCAGTTTAGCATAGGATCACTACCACTTGGTACCATTTTGTACTGTCCTTGGCATAATTTTCTTGTGCCATGTACTCCTCGAACCAGAGATATCCATCTTTTGTCTCACCTGTCTGAGATCCCTGAGGTTCAGGCTTTGCGAATAGGAATTGATCATCTTTTGGCTGGCTTCAGTCAGGCCTTGCGACAGAGGGTCCAGCTGCTTCCTTGGCCGTGGAGTCGGTCGCATTTGGCAAAAGTCGGAGCAGCTTTCGCCATTTCCTGAGCAGTTTATCTTGCTCTGGCATGTTCCCATGGCAAGGCATGGTTTCAGGGGGGAATTCAATGAAATCACAGTAGAATACTGGGAAGAAACTTTGGATGTCACAAATGTTTCTATGCACAGACAGTATTTTAGAAGGTCTGCTGCGCCACAGCGCAAACCTGGATGGTGAGACTGACTCCCAAGTTCTTGGCAAGAAGTGATTCTTTGGCACACAGTCTGCATCTGGCAATGGCTGATACCGTAGACTTCTTCTTGATCAATGACAAAATGAAATGTTTCTGAAATTGTGCATACTGTTCGGATCCAAGACATCTGCAAAGTTCTGCTCTGTACCGGAAACAAGTTGCTTCAAGATCCTTCATGTAGCGACTTGTCATGATTTTAGTGTCTGCAGCAACATACAAGACACATTACAAGTATTATCAACAGTCAGCAGTACCACGCACTCAACAAAGTAATTGTTCTAATGACTGTGTCCAAGGCAATCAACCCTTTATGTAGAGTACGTTTGGCCGCTGCTGCCACCACAGAAAGACCAGTATTGAGCCCACTGAACTGTGAACTGCCAATCAACAAGTGTTTTGCTTCTTCCATTGTATCCTCGAAGGCCAGTAAAGGTACAATCTTTTTGACCACAGCGGAGTTTGCTTGGAGATACGTATCCTCAGTGTGTTCTACCTCCAACCGCATTTTTCGCAACCGTGCTATATGTAAGCTCAATTTTGGGTATTCTAAATGCCTTAACATGAAGCTAGGCCAGTGCAATGATTTCAATTGAAATAATATAGGAGGATTCAAAATGAACCCACAACATTTAATTTGTGCATTTACAGTGATCAGGGTTGGCATTCCCACTGTGACATGACAACAAGATTGATTGAAATGTACCAGATATGAACCATTAGGTAGGCCTTGGACTTGACTGTGAAAAGACGCAATTGGTGCAACATGCAGTGTGTATTTAGAGTTACTGTCACAGTTATTCACTGGCTCAGCATGTATACACACCATTTGAGTAGAGCATCTGCTTTCACATAATGAGTACAGTGTTATTTCAGGACTTGATAGTGAAACACATGCATGTGAATACAGTACCACAATCTTCTCTGATCTACTTGTCATCTTCTCGGGAGGATAGCTCAACGGCAACATGCTTGCCTTGGAAGCAAGACGACATGGAGCAACAGAGGTTCGATTCCCGGTTCCGTGCTTAGAAACCTTTAGGTATTAGCGCGTTATAAATAACCTATACACATTACCCCATGAATGTAGTTCCTGACATATCATAGAAGGTGTTGTTTGAATGGGGATGTTTAACACCCCGTGCACAATCCAATTTGTTGAGCCTGGCGACCAGGCAGATGCTGCTACAACACTTTTTGCCAGTACACTAAGCAACAGGAAAGTGGAGCCTGACATCGCCTGACATGCTGCAACGTTGAACAAGTTAAGTGCATATATTTGTTCTGGCCATGAAATTACGTTCCAATCTGGGACCCCTCTGCTGAGAGTGTCCAGAAAATAATTTTCCAAAGAAAGACTTACTGCGGCTTCTTGGTCGCTTCTAATCATAGATAAGTCATTTTGAATCAACCCTACTACATCTATAATGACATCTTGTAGCGCATAGAAGCCCTGTTGTAGCGCTTGATCATTAGAATCTGCAGCATGAAATCCTAGCTGCACTTTAAGTCTGCAGGATTTGCATTATTGCTTGTGGCCAAGTGTAAGTTCTACCTGTTATGGACGCTTGTCCCACCTCACAGGGTACTGTAGTTTCAGAGGTGTTGCAGGTAGTTGCTCTCCTGACACACCCACTCTGGGTAGCTTGTGTCAGGGAGGTGGTATGGGAGTTCCAAGCCCTATACGGGCCCACACTGAGTCCTGCTTTTCTTTTATTGCATTAATTTGCTTAAACCACCCATAGCACAGGTCTCCCTGATGCATAAGTAATATGCTTGGTACCATTGCGTTCTTTTGCTTCTCTATAAAACGCACTCCAGAGCTCACCTTCTGCCTACAAGCTCAGGTTCCTAGTACTACAAGTGGTCTGGTAGTGAGAATAATTTAAAAAATACATAAAATGTGGGAATCTACATGCCATGTCTAATGTGTGACCACCTTTGAATTGCCATACCTGTTGACCCCAAGTAGACCATAGAAGGAGGGTTTCCTGCAACGTTTGTTCAGTCATGTTAGCAAAGTATTCTCTGTCAAAGATGACTCAATCTGCAACATACATGTGTTGTGCATTAGGGAATTTATACTGATTTTCAAGCATGTAATCCCCTGCTTGGTATGGTTTCAGTGAAATAAATGGGAACTGTGCCTTGAATTCAAGACTGTCGGTTTGAAACGGCACTGCACAGTGTTCCCAGAAAGTGTATTTGGACCACAGAATGGCTTCACGTTTGACAAGTAAAAAGGCATTGTAATATCGCACATAACACACATGGGGCCCCATTTCATGGAGATCCTCCACATCATAACACACATCAAATAATGCATTTTGCGCAAATGTCTGAAGCATAGTTCTTAACAGTTCTGTGTATGTTCTGGACACAGGATTGCTTGGTGCAAACAGTCTGGATTCATCAATCACAGAAAAGATGTTAGTTTGCAGCTGTGTAGCTGAGCCATTAAATGTCTTTAACTATGGGTCATGTGTGGATGCCATCGTTTGAAGAAACATTTGTATTGAGGTTGGAGTTCCGGGCTCTTGGAGAACGCTTTTCTCTAACAAGTGTGAAGAACTTAAAGGCTTTAGAACAACTTCTTTCCTTGCAGGTGGAGTGGAAACCTTGCTCAGAAAATTCCCGGAGGTCAGTGAGATGAAGAACAAACTGAGGCTGAGCCACAGTAGGACAATATACACTGCCAGCATTTTATAACACTGTTTCAGAAGGTCTGTCCAAAATAATTCTTGCATTACTTTAGCAACTAGAAAGGCTTTCTGTCTCCAACTTGGCAGACCTGCAGTACTTCCCTGAATTGTGGATGTGTAGTCAAGGGTGGCATATTCTTCCTCATCTTGATCGCCTATCAGCATCATTTGAACCATCTCCATCTCTTCATCTTCCGAGGGCTCCTCACTTGGAAGAGGAGGATTGCATGGTAACATTGCGGTAACCATACGGAGTGGGTTTCAGGTGATCCACAGAAACCTGCCTGGTACCTCTCTTGGGTGGTAATGTGTGTAGGACAGCAGGTCTGGAACCTTTCACGCTGATTACTTGCACTGCTGGTCTGTAAGACGGGCCAAACAGAGTTCTATCATAGATGTTCTCCAGGACCCACACTCCTGCTTTGAGAATGTTCGCAAGACTGGCCTTAGCAGCTTCCACCTGGAGGGATTCCCACAGCAGCGTTGTCGATAGAAGTTGCTCGTGCCTGGTGAGGGGGCTGGGAAGAGTATGCAGATCAGGCATGAACATCTTTCTCCCAAACAAGAGTTCAAATGGAATATTACCGTTGCATAGAGACTGGTGTGGTAAATTATTTAAACTCCTGATCACTAAGGGCATATGGTCTAACCAGTTACCTCCAAGTCACAGAATGCATTTAGTCAGCTTCACTTTTATGGACTGGTTCGCTCTCTCCAGAATCCAGTTTGATCCAGGACAAAAAGGGTGGGAGAATTGCAGCTCTGTTCCCCATGCTTCTAATGCCTTCTTCAGAGCCCGCCCCGAAAAAGCTGGATCATTGTCAGCATGGAACGTTGAGTTGCTGCCATCGCTAAAATACCCCTAAGTGCCTGTATGAATTATTTGCATTCTGCTTTCTTTTGAGGAATCATCCAGGTGAACCTAGTGCAAGAATTCACTATTACTAGAATGTACTTGTACTTATTTATTGCTGGTAGTGGGCCTATATGATCCATATATTGGATCTCAAAAGGCAAGGTTGGCTTTCTTAAAAGGAACCTCCTTGGGATTTTTGCTGTGGTCCACAGTTGTCTTCAAACATGTATCACAGTTTGCTATATATATATTTTCACCTGTTACCATAGCCCTGGCCACCAGTAACAGTCGAAAGTAGCTTTGCAGCAGTTGCACTCACCCCAAAATGGACAGATGCAAGTCCAGCGTGTGTGGCTGCAATCAGCTTTCCCTGTCTGAGGATTAGGGATTCATCTTTGAATAGGATCGCCTTGTTTCATAGGAATGGTGACTATTGCTTTGTTATTTTCAATGTCATAAACATAATTAGTGGGGAAACCTTTTGGCCTAGGTACAATACCTAAACAAGCCTCTTTTGTTTCCTCATCCATTGCAGTCGCTGAGCAAGTTATGGCTGCTATTGTCTTTCTCACTGTGTGCTCTTTGGCATATTTATCTGGCAATGCATTGCCTGTGCTATGAATGTGCCCTTTAGTATGTGCTCTTGTGTGCATCACCCATAGCAAAGGGCAAGTCTGTTTAAGATCCCAAACCTGCTTCCAAAGTTGCCTAGAAGCAATGGTTTTATGCCTAATGCCTCTGAAGTCATTTTGAATCCACCAATGCAAATCGGTGTTATAAACCCTGACAATGTAATCTGAATCTGAGACTACTAGTGTGGGCTTGCCTGCATCTGCTTGGCTCAATGCAAGCAGTAATCAAGGCAATTCAGCAGTCTGGGCAGACATGTCTCTCAGATGTTTTGTTGCAATATCAGAGTGTATAAATGCTTCTTCATGTGAAAAATGTCCTAGAACTGCTGCGTAGGCGGAAGCATATTTGGAACGTGTCCCTACCGCCGGTATCGCGGAACCATTGCAGTAAATTACTTGAAAAAAAATCAAACAATGGTATGTCAGGCCGTCAGGTGTCAGGCTCTGTGTCCATTGTCCAAATCAATCCACTCATTCTTTGCAATTCTGCCTTATAATGATACTTTATATCAGGAGCATGTTGAAATGCTGACCATTGAATCCATCTGGTATGTAATGCCTTTGCATTGGGCAGCCTTTGCATTGGGCACGCTAGCTTTTGTGGCAGCCTCAAGTGGAGCTAAAGGTGTGCTTATGTGTATAGTTCTATTTGCTGCTAATGATGGCTTCTCCTTCTGAATAATCATCTGAACTGAAGCCAGAATTTTCTCCTCAGGAGTACATTTTAACTCAGGTGTGGAATATACATGTGACTAATATGCAATTGGTTTAGTCTCCCCTAGATTGCACGCTGTGTATATGAAAGCATGATCTCCCACCAAAAGATTTATCTCTAAGTCTTTATCTGTATTTCTGTCCTGCAAAGGACCAGTTTGAGTCATTAATGAATACACACGGTGCAGAATGTGAGTGTGTTCTGGCAGTCACTGTGCGGCTTCGAAATTCGGTTTTATCAAAGCATACAATAGTCTCACTAGCTCCGCAAAATTAGACACATAAGATCTGCCAAAATCCAACAGCCCTAGAATAGCCTGTAACTGCCTAAGTGTGGTGGGTGGCTGTATCCTGCCGCACTTCTCAAGAAAATCTGCTGACAAGCCTCTGCCCTCATCCGAAAGAGTGAATCCTAGAAAGGTAACCTCACGATGAGCTACTCTTGATTCTTTTAAGTTAATCAGGTATCCTTTTGCAGCCAATGTGTGAATGACTGTCTACTTGTTACAAGTGTTCACTGAGATTCTCATGGGTGATGTAAATATCTAAATATTGCCAACAGTTAGGAATGTCTGCAAACAAGCGCTGTATTCTAGTTGAGAATGTGCTAGGTACATTTTTATACCCCTGTATTATTCTAGTGAATTGGAAATGTGTTCCCTAAAACATGAATGCATTGTATTTCTGGCTCTCTACACTTAAGGGTTGTGTGAAATACCCATTGCCTAGATCAAGGTTTGTTTTATATTTACTTCTGTGCAAGTTGGCTAGCAATACAGAACTGTGTTGGTTCTGGACTACCTCTGTCTTACAATGTGCATTTAAAATTCGAAAATCCACAATAAAACGGGAGGTACCATCAGGTTTTAACACAGGAGCACTGGATTATTATGTGGGCTAGCTTGCTTTATAATCACACGCTGGTCTACTATGGTTTGTATCTGGTCAACTGCCTGTGTTTTAACTGGATACTGCCTATTTGGTGGGGTGGTTTCAGTACTGGAATCACCTGTGGTGGACATTCCTTATCATGCCCTACATGATTTTTAAACAGCTGCACTGCTGCCAGCGCTGACCAGTTTCTAGCATCTTTTTGCATCAGGTCCCCACTCACTTCTTTTGAAAAACAGGCATTACCACTTCTTCACCTCTTGGCGCTTGTTGCACGCATAATGGTGGCCAATCTTGAAATGCTAACAGTCCTTTATATTGGATGTGTAACTGACCAAATCAGTGCTTCAAATTTTTTGGGGTGTTCACCTTCCAGCTGAATGGTTACAAAATACACTTCATTGAGTGCTAATGTTTGCCCAGTGGGTGTAGTTATTTGCGCATTTCTGTCTGCCCTTGTGTGCTCCAATAGTGCCCTGTGGCTCCATTCAAATAAGGAAATGTCAGACCTGGAGTATAATAGGACCTCAATCCAATCCATGTGTCACTTAGTCTTGGGAACGATTCGATGCGTGCATGGACTCTGCATTCTGTGAAACCTGTAGGGCTGCCGTGTGTTTTTTCTCAACCTTCATGTC
This sequence comes from Ambystoma mexicanum, assembly GCF_040938575.1. Taxonomy (NCBI): domain Eukaryota; kingdom Metazoa; phylum Chordata; class Amphibia; order Caudata; family Ambystomatidae; genus Ambystoma; species Ambystoma mexicanum. The sequence goes on from NC_090928.1 coordinate 64,987,638, forward strand.
CTTTCCCTCAGCTTTAGAACTGTCTGGCCTCCTTGCCTGTTGGAAATGAGACAGAGTCTCATGAGTGCCGTACCTCTGTGGACTTTTCATGTGTTTCCAATCTCTAAAATCATAGTCAGTAGGTCTGAAATGGGACAGCCCCCCATGCTTACCCCATGATCGTATACCCCTGTGATTGCCTTGCTACTGCGGGGCCTGCCCATCTCCTGCAGAATTCCAATTTTTTTCCTCATGCTCAGGATAGTTTTCTTCCTCTATTGGCGGGAACTGTCGTCTCTGTGGTTTGTTACCCTTCTTGCCGTGGAATGATCCTCATCCTTTCGAGGGCCTCCCTTCATGGTGTGTTTCCTTATCTGGCTTAACATCTTTGTTAGCCTTTTTCTGTGTCTCTGCACGTCTCCTGCCAAAGTGATCCCTGCCTAGCGAGTGATAAGTGGATGTCACTATGTCCCCAAATTGCTCCCTTTTTTCTTGCTCATTCAATTGGGACAATTTCCTATGGACTTCTAACCTTGCAGGCTCTCCTTTTAATAAGGGTAGAATTAAGCTCTCAACCATTTGATAATTATTTGATGCTGGGGTGGGTCTCTGACAGAGGACCACATGAGGGAATATGATCCTCATGGGAGTGAAGTGGACTCGCTAGCTGGAACGTGCTATTCCCCTTTCCCTTTGGAGCCTGACAGCACCCCGTAACTCCCCAATCCTCCAACGTTCTGTCATGTACTTATTTTAAAACCATTGACAGTACTAAGACGAGGTGGAGGACTAGAGTGATGAAGATTGCTAAGGCTGAGAAGCAAGAGACGCACTGTAGTTGTTAGGAGAATTTTTATAGGTGCCAGGACATTACAAAACACCAAGCTTCGGGGAAAATGGAGTCTCACTACTCTTGAGGCAAGTTGGAAATACGATAGAAGCAAGCTGTAGCAGAGAATGAGTAAGATCTGGGAGGCGCCGTCAGAAGAAGCTCTGAAATGGGAGATTCGCTGTGTGAATGCCGTGAGCAGACATAGCTGCCAGGGGAAGTTCGAGGCATCACAGGAACCACAGAGCCGACAAGCCATATGTCAGGCAAGGGAGCAAGCTGCTGGGAGAACTGTAGACCCCGAAGGATGCTGAAGCTTCTGGGTGAAGCCAGTGAGCCCATAGAGGGAAATTGGGATGCTGAGGCTCTTCAGGTCCAGTATCGCATGCCGCTAGAACAGAATTGCATAAACTTGGTGATGCCGAACAGGAGAGCTGGGACACGGACACATTTGCTTAGAGAAACAAAGGCATGTGAGAACGGGTCGAGGACCCACTGTATAAAGGAAGCAAATATCAAATTTGGGAACTGTTTAACATTGAGAAAGAAGGAAAGTCTGCCCGTTGAAAGAAAGCTCTGGCAGGAGAGTATACCAAGCACAAGGATTGTGATCTGGGGCTCGCAACCAAACACATAAGATCAAGTCAAGGAAGTCCTGGCAGGAGAGTATAACAAGCAGAAGAATTGCAAATCTGTCACCCACACCCAATTGTGCTGATAAATCATTGAAAGCATGATCGGAGAGTGTACGTGACAGACATACTCTCTTTCACGCTTGTTGAATTTTCAGGAGTGTGTGGAATCCAGGAGAAGGGAGTCAATCCCCCTGGAACTGGAATTGGAACATATTGTGACCAGGGATTTAATCCCCCTGGTGCTGTCAGGAAGCTAGGAGAAGTGGAGCTGCTTCTTGGCCTTGCTGAAATGTGGGAAAGCGTGAGGAACGTTTAGGGCAAAATGACTGAATAAAATGTCTGAATGCGTGATTTGGCTGATTTTCGGCTGTTCGAAAATTCTTGATGGCCAAAAAGTTCGACCAGATCACGCAGTTGGTGCTGGGGGCTGCAGCGGTGTCCCCCGCACCTTTGCCCACTATATTGTGCCCATCCCCCCAAAAAAGGCTGCAGGGGCTGCGGAGGACACCTCCGCAGCTGACCTGACCAAAAAAAAAATAATAAACAAGAAAAGGACCCCTCGGCACCGGTTCCCAATCACGGAAGAGAAAGAGAACAGGCGTTGCAGGGACCAGCGCGAGATGGAATGCAAGGTAAGGTGGCGGGTGGGAGGATGGGTAGGGGTGTGTTGGGGCTGTGTTCGATCTTTTCTCCCTTGAACATTTCTACATCAGCAAATCAACCCCAAATTGGGAGGAATCATACCTCTTAAGATTGTTAACTATGAGAATCTGGGAAAGCTCAAGTAAAAGTCAAACCCCTTGAGATTGTGAATTGTCGAAAGCTGGGAAAAGTCAAGGGAAGATCCATACCTCTTCAGAGTGTAAATTTTACAATACTGGAGTAAACTCAGGAGAAGGGAATCCCCCACCCTCTGAGAGTTGTTGAACTGTGTTTGTTTTCAGCACCTTTCTTTGGAACTTTGTTTTGGAACTTTGGAAAACAACTGTGAGTGGCCAGCTCAGCGACATTTCCCTTTTCACTTTATATTGAGTTTAGCATGTAAGGGTCAGGTTAGGATTTGGACACAGGACGGAGAACTTTAGTTTTGTTGAAGTAGGGAAACCCCTCTTAGAGTTAGGGGGAGATAGGATTTTCTCCAACCCCCTTTTTGCTTTGGTAAATAAAAGACTTTGCCAACCACCATGATACCCCTGTGTCCGCATCTTTGCTCCTGGTTCCTTACATATGGTGTCAGAGGGGAATCCGGCTCAGCTGATACAAACTGGCGAACCCTTGAATTTACTAAACTTAGTGAGCAAGCATCCTACTCATCTGTAGCCACTAAAGAATCCATTGGCTTTGACTTATCCAGCAGCTGCGAAGAAATATTACAACCCGGAGATCCATGATGTCATCAGCCCGCTTACTCAGGCAAGGCAGTGTAGGATACTACACACCGCAAAAAAAAAACAGCTTCAGCCACCATTAAGGTAGTTGAGGTGAAGAACACTCCTCTGTTGGACTTAGATACAGAAGGGCTAAAGACATATTTGTCTGCTGTTAAGGATCCTAACAGACAGAGAAGACTCTCTCTGTTCAGAGCCAGCCAATTAGTCCTCCACCTGGCATGCAAAATACTGATCCCACAAAACATGTAGCTTACATTAGTCTTCATTATTTTGGCTCTAAGCATATTAATATGTTCCTCCTTCTGGTGTGAAATTCTCAGAACCCAAGATTAACTTCACAGGGAGAGAAGCCAATCACCACCTCCTAATATCATTTACCAGGAAACGTACCCTCTTCCTCATCCTATGTTCCAGGATAACAGATCCCACTACCAGCACAAGTGAAGACCAAGCAATACATATAAGAACAGTCTTAAGACTTCTCAAAACAAACAGCTCTCCTATGAGAGATGGTTACTCTTCAAGAGAAGAATAGAGATATGGCCAAAGACCACCCCACAGTCCAGAGGGTGGAGAAAGGTTTTCACAACTTGAGCGAATTTTAACATTTGACAGAGAGCATTGGTCAAATCATGAGCTCCCAACAGGGAAATCCAGATTCTAATGCTCACAGAAACCTTGGCCAGAATGAGTCGTCAGGTATAGGTGGACAATGACAAGAGGAAATTGTTTCAGTTAGAAATACACAAGGAGAAGAGGAAAGGGGGAGGCAACATAAAACATATGTCAAGCCCTAGACAAAGCTTATTTTACCTCACACAAAAATACCCCTGAGTTTGCTGAAAAATTGTTAGCGCCCAATGGGGAACCCTCATCATTCCCTGAACCAAAATCAGAGAAAAATAAGAAAGTGAAATTTAGTGAGGAAAATAATGTTATAAGTGCTCTTTGGAGTTAGAACTCAGCGTTTCATCCTTCCCAGTGTAATGCCTCCTCGACCAGAGCTTAGAATCCAAGTTAAGAAGAGTATGAAATAGAACCTGAATATGTATTTATTATTTATGTTTGCATTTTTAAAGCGCTCACACAGCCTGCGGGCATCGAGGCACTGTTAAAGGAATTTTTTATTTATTTTTTAGTTGCGGAATTGTTTTGTCTTAGTTGCGTATTTATAACGTGCTAAATACCCAGAGATTTCCATTCGCAGAACCGGGGATCAAACCTGTGTGCTTCGTGTCGTCTTGCTTCCAAGGTGAGCACGTTGACGCTGAGCTATCCTCCCATGTATGAAACGAGAATAGCGGAGAACCCCTAGAAATGAGACATGAGAAGATTTAAACCAAAGAATGTCATCAGAGACAATAAATCAAAATGATTTTCCTTCCTCTCAAGGATTTTCAGGCTATCAAAAACCAAGCAGTAGCAGCTCCTGCAGCTCCTGCAGAAGGGGAGAGGTGGAGGGTGGCGTACCTGTCCCAATGTTCAGCTCATAAAATTCTTAACATCAACAAAATGCAGCCCGAATTATCCACTAACCCACACTTTCTCTGCATGTTGGAGATGAAAGATTAAGGGGTCGATTCATGGAAATAATGTGCGCCGAAAATTCCAGCGCAGAGGTGCCAAAACGTACTGCGAATCGCAGTAAAAGTGCGAAAATCGCATTGCAAGTGCGAAAATCGCAGGGAAACCAGCGCACATCGATTCATGGAAGTCCGTGCACGAGAAAAACATTGGATGTGCGCTAAAAATGTGTGCCGCGCACGCCGGCGCACAGGTTATCCAACAGCGTGCGCCACGGCCACTGCGAAATCGCACATAGCGCGGCGCACATCACAAAAGTAGGCGGAACACGGGGCGTAACACTCGGAATGGGGAACAACGCGTGAAAATATGGGCGTCACGGGGGAAGTACAGGAGGCAAGTGCGCGGAACGCCCACACGCTCGCCTACAACCCGTATTCATGGAATCGAATAGGGCAAACCAGCGCACGGTCAAAGACGCGCACAGGGCCAAACAAGTACGCCACAAGAAAGCAGGCGGTAGCGCCCCTGCCACTGAAAAAAATGTGCACCAAAATGTGCGCTAACAAAAAGCACCCATATACAGCCATGATGAATGGGCCATACAGTGGCCCTCTAGGACAAATGAGGTGCAAAGGGGCACCGACAAACACGGACACCCGCTGTGTGAAAAATAGCGTGTGCGCGTGTTCCTGGGTGCGCGGGAAGTTCCACACGCGATTGGCCTGGGTACGTGTACTTCGGGGTGCGCGGGAAGTTCCACACGCGATTAGCCTGGGTACGTGTACTACGGGGTGCGTGGGAAGTTCCACACGCGATTGGCCTGGGTAGGTGAACTTCGGGGTGCGCGGGAAGTTCCACACGCGATTGGCCTGGGTACGTGTACTTCGGGGTTCGCGGGAAGTTCCACACGTGATTAGCCTGGGTACGTGTACTACGGGATGCGCGGGAAGTTCCACACGCGATTGGCCTGGGTAGGTGAACTTCGGGGTGCGCTGGAAGTTCCACACGCGATTGGACTGGGTACATGTACTTCGGGGTGCGTGGGAAGTTCCACACGCGATTGGCCTGGGTACGTGTATTCCGAGGTGCGCGGGAAGATTCACACGCGATTTCAGCAGGGTACGTGTTTTTCGGTGGTGCCGGGGAATGCTACACGTGATTTGGCCATGTGGGTCCTCCCAGGTGTTCCCTCTACACCCTCCACGGCCCCTGCAGACAGCCCACACCACAGGGCACTACCCTGCACCCCTGCTCATGTCCCACAGGCAACCCATCCACCATGGCCATGCCCACCAGCCAACCAACATGTCACCTTGCACTCCTGATCAACACATGTCTCCCATCACCCCCACCCCCCAGCCACCAGGTGCAGCCTCCACCAGGCCCCCACTCATGTCTCCCACCACCACCACCCCCCAGCAGTGCAGGGGCAGCCTCCACCAGTCCCCCACTCATGTCCCCTATCACCCCCACCCCCCAGCCACCAGGGGCAGCCTCCACCAGGCCCCCACTCATGTCTCCCACCACCCCCACCCCCAGCAGTGCAGGGGCAGCCTCCACCAGGCCCCCACTCATGTCTCCCATCACCCCCACCCCCCAGCAGTGCAGGGGCAGCCTCCACCAGGCTCCCACCCATGTCAACCACCACCCCCACCCCCCAGCAACACGGGCAGCCTCCACCAGGCCCCCACTCATGTCTCCCACCACCCCCATCCCCCAGCAGTGCAGGGGCAGCCTCCACCAGGCCCCCACTCATGTCTCCCATCACCCCCACCCCCCAGCAGTGCAGGGGCAGCCTACACCAGGCCCCCACCCATGTCAACCACCACCCCCACCCCCCAGCAACACGGGCAGCCTCCACCAGGCCCCCACTCATGTCTCCCACCACCCCCATCCCCCAGCAGTGCAGGGGAAGCCTCCACAAGGCCCCCACTCATGTCTCCCATCACCCCCACCCCCCAGCAGTGCAGGGGCAGCCTCCACCAGTCCCCCACTCATGTCCCCTATCACCCCCACTCCCCAGTCACCAGGGGGCAGCCTCCACCAGGCCCCCACCCATGTCTCCCACCACCCCCACCCCCCAGCAGTGCAGGGGCAGCCTCCACCAGGCCCCCACTCATGTCTCCCACCACCCCCACCCCCAGCAGTGCAGGGGCAGCCTCCACCAGGCCCCCACTCATGTCTCCCATCACCCCCACCCCCCAGCAGTGCAGGGGCAGCCTCCACCAGGCTCCCACACATGTCCCCCTGCACCCCCACCCCCCAGCAGTGCAGGGGCAGCCTCCACCAGGCCCCCACCCATGTCTACCACCACCCCCACCCCCCAGCCACCAGGGGCAGCCTCCACCAGGCCCCCACTCATGTCTCCCATCACCCCCACCCCCCAGCAGTGCAGGGGCAGCCTCCACCAGGCTCCCACACATGTCCCCCTGCACCCCCACCCCCAGCCACCAGGGGCAGCCTCCACCAGGCCCCCACTCATGTCTCCCATCACCCCCACCCCCCAGCAGTGCAGGGGCAGCCTCCGCCAGGCCCCCACTCATGTCTCCCATCACCCCCACCCCCCAGCCACCAGGGGCAGCCTCCACCAGGCTCCCACACATGTCCCCCTGTACTCCCACCCCCCAGCCACCAGGGGCAGCCTCCACCAGGCCCCCGCTCATGTCTCCTGTCAACCCCACCCCCCAGCAGTGCAGAGGCAGCCTCCACCAGGCCCCCACTCATGTCTACCATCACCCCCACCCCCCGGCAGTGCAGGGGCAGCCTCCACCAGGCCCCCACTCATGTCTCCCATCACCCCCGCCCCAGCAGTGCAGGGGCAGCCTCCACCAGGCTCCCACACATGTCCCCCTGCACCCCCACCACCCAGCAGTGCAGGGGCAGCCTCCACCAGGCCCCCACCCATGTCTACCACCACCCCCACCCCCCAGCCACCAGGGGAAGCCTCCACCAGGCCCCCACTCATGTCTCCCATCACCCCCACCCCCCAGCAGTGCAGGGGCAGCCTCCACCAGGCTCCCACACATGTCCCCCTGCACCCCCACCCCCCAGCCACCAGGGGCAGCCTCCACCAGGCCCCCACTCATGTCTCCCATCACCCCCACCCCCCAGCAGTGCAGGGGCAGCCTCCACCAGGCCCCCACTCATGTCTCCCATTACCCCCACCCCCCAGCCACCGGGGCAGCCTCCACCAGGCTCCCACACATGTCCCCCTGCACCCCCACCCCCCAGCCACCAGGGGCAGCCTCCACCAGGCCCACACTCATGTCTCCCATCACCCCCACCCCCCAGCAGTGCAGGGGCAGCCTCCACCAGGCCCCCACTCATGTCTCCGATCACCCCCACCCCCCGGCAGTGCAGGGGCAGCCTCCACCAGGCCCCCGCCCATGTCTACCACCACCCCCACCCCCCAGCCACAAGGGGCAGCCTCCACCAGGCCCCCACTCATGTCTCCCAACACCCCCACCCCCCAGCAGTGCAGGGGCAGCCTCCACCAGGCCCCCACTCATGTCTCCCATCACCCCCACCCCCCAGCCACCAGGGGCAGCCTCCACCAGGCCCCCACCCATGTCTACCACCACCCCCACCCCCCAGCCACCAAGGGCAGCCTCCACCAGGCCCCCACTCATGTCTCCCATCACCCCCACCCCCCAGCAGTGCAGGGGCAGCCTCCACCAGGCCCCCACCCATGTCTACCACCACCCCCACCCCCCAGCCACCAGAGGCAGCCTCCACCAGGCCCCCACTCGTGTCTCCCATCACCCCACCCCCCAGCAGTGCAGGGGCAGCCTCCACCAGGCCCCACCCATGTCTACCACCACCCCCACCCCCCAGCCACCAGGGGCAGCCTCCACCAGGCCCCCACTCATGTCTCCCATCACCCCCACCCCCAGCAGTGCAGGGGCAGCCTCCACCAGGCCCCCACTCATGCCTCCCATCACCCCCACACCCCCCAGCAGTGCAGGGGCAGCCTCCACCAGTCCCCCACTCATGTCCCCTATCACCCCCACCCCCCAGTCACCAGGGGCAGCCTCCACCAGGCCCCCACCCATGTCTACCACCACCCCACCCCCCAGCAGTGCAGGGGCAGCCTCCACCAGGCCCCCACTCATGTCTCCCACCACCCCCACCCCAAGCAGTGCAGGGGCAGCCTCCACCAGGCCCCCACTCATGTCTCCCATCACCCCCACCCCCCAGCAGTGCAGGGGCAGCCTCCACCAGGCTCCCACACATGTCCCCCTGCACCCCCACCCCCCAGTCGTCACCAGGGGCAGCCTCCACCAGGCCCCCACCCATGTCTACCACCACCCCACCCCCCAGCAGTGCAGGGGCAGCCTCCACCAGGCCCCCACTCATGTCTCCCACCACCCCCACCCCCAGCAGTGCAGGGGCAGCCTCCACCAGGCCCCCACTCATGTCTCCCATCACCCCCACCCCCCAGCAGTGCAGGGGCAGCCTCCACCAGGCCCCCCACCCATGTCTACCACCACCCCCACCCCCCAGCCACCAGGGGCAGCCTCCACCAGGCCCCCACTCATGTCTCCCATCACCCCCACCCCCCAGCAGTGCAGGGGCAGCCTCCACCAGGCTCCCACACATGTCCCCCTGCACCCCCACCCCCAGCCACCAGGGGCAGCCTCCACCAGGCCCCCACTCATGTCTCCCATCACCCCCACCCCCCAGCAGTGCAGGGGCAGCCTCCACCAGGCCCCCACTCATGTCTCCCATCACTCCCACCCCCCAGCCACCAGAGGCAGCCTCCACCAGGCTCCCACACATGTCCCCCTGCACTCCCACCCCCCAGCCACCAGGGGCAGCCTCCACCAGGCCCCCACTCATGTCTCCCATCACCCCCACCCCCCAGCAGTGCAGGGGCAGCCTCCACCAGGCCCCCACTCATGTCTACCATCACCCCCACCCCCCAGCAGTGCAGGGGCAGCTTCCACCAGGCCCCCACTCATGTCTCCCATCACCCCCGCCCCAGCAGTGCAGGGGCAGCCTCCACCAGGCTCCCACACATGTCCCCCTGCACCCCCACCCCCCAGCAGTGCAGGGGCAGCCTCCACCAGGCCCCCACCCATGTCTACCACCACCCCCACCCCCCAGCCACCAGGGGCAGCCTCCACCAGGCCCCCACTCATGTCTCCCATCACCCCCATCCCCCAGCAGTGCAGGGGCAGCCTCCACCAGGCTCCCACACATGTCCCCCTGCACCCCCACCCCCCAGCCACCAGGGGCAGCCTCCACCAGGCCCCCACTCATGTCTCCCATCACCCCCACCCCCCAGCAGTGCAGGGGCAGCCTCCACCAGGCCCCCACTCATGTCTCCCATTACCCCCACCCCCCAGCCACCGGGGCAGCCTCCACCAGGCTCCCACACATGTCCCCCTGCACCCCCACCCCCCAGCCACCAGGGGCAGCCTCCACCAGGCCCACACTCATGTCTCCCATCACCCCCACCCCCCAGCAGTGCAGGGGCAGCCTCCACCAGGCCCCCACTCATGTCTCCCATCACCCCCACCCCCCGGCAGTGCAGGGGCAGCCTCCACCAGGCCCCCGCCCATGTCTACCACCACCCCCACCCCCCAGCCACAAGGGGCAGCCTCCACCAGGCCCCCACTCATGTCTCCCATCACCCCCACCCCCAGCAGTGCAGGGACAGCCTCCACCAGGCCCCCACTCATGCCTCCCATCACCCCCACCCCCCAGCAGTGCAGGGGCAGCCTCCACCAGTCCCACACTCATGTCCCCTATCACCCCCACCCCCCAGTCACCAGGGGCAGCCTCCACCAGGCCCCCACCCATGTCTACCACCACCCCACCCCCCAGCAGTGCAGGGGCAGCCTCCACCAGGCCCCCACTCATGTCTCCCACCACCCCCACCCCCAGCAGTGCAGGGGCAGCCTCCACCAGGCCCCCACTCATGTCTCCCATCACCCCCACCCCCCAGCAGTGCAGGGGCAGCCTCCACCAGGCTCCCACACATGTCCCCCTGCACCCCCACCCCCTAGCAGTGCAGGGGCAGCCTCCACCAGGCCCCCACCCATGTCTACCACCACCCCCACCCCCCAGCCACCAGGGGCAGCCTCCACCAGGCCCCCACTCATGTCTCCCATCACCCCCACCCCCCAGCAGTGCAGGGGCAGCCTCCACCAGGCTCCCACACATGTCCCCCTGCACCACCACCCCCAGCCACCAGGGGCAGCCTCCACCAGGCCCCCACTCATGTCTCCCATCACCCCCACCCCCCAGCAGTGCAGGGGCAGCCTCCACCAGGCCCCCACTCATGTCTCCCATCACCCCCACCCCCCAGCCACCAGGGGCAGCCTCCACCAGGCTCCCACACATGTCCCCCTGCACTCCCACCCCCCAGCCACCAGGGGCAGCCTCCACCAGGCCCCCACTCATGTCTCCCATCACCCCCACCCCCCAGCAGTGCAGGGGCAGCCTCCACCAGGCCCCCACTCATGTCTACCATCACCCCAACCCCCCAGCAGTGCAGGGGCAGCCTCCACCAGGCCCCCACTCATGTCTCCCATCACCCCCGCCCCAGCAGTGCAGGGGCAGCCTCCACCAGGCTCCCACACATGTCCCCCTGCACCCCCACCCCCCAGCAGTGCAGGGGCAGCCTCCACCAGGCCCCCACCCATGTCTACCACCACCCCCACCCCCCAGCCACCAGGGGCAGCCTCCACCAGGCCCCCACTCATGTCTCCCATCACCCCCACCCCCCAGCAGTGCAGGGGCAGCCTCCACCAGGCTCCCACACATGTCCCCCTGCACCCCCACCCCCCAGCCACCAGTGGCAGCCTCCACCAGGCCCCCAATCATGTCTCCCATCACCCACACCCCCCAGCAGTGCAGGGGCAGCCTCCACCAGGCCCCCACTCATGTCTCCCATTACCCCCACCCCCCAGCCACCGGGGCAGCCTCCACCAGGCTCCCACACATGTCCCCTGCACCCCCACCACCCAGCCACCAGGGGCAGCCTCCACCAGGCCTCCACTCATGTCTCCCATCACCCCCACCCCCCAGCAGTGCAGGGGAAGCCTACACCAGGCCCCCACTCATGTCCAACTCATGTCTCCCTGCACCCCCACCCCCCAGCAGTGCAGGCGCAGCCTCCAACAGGCTCCCACACATGTCCCCCTGCACCCCCACCCCCCAGCCACCAGGGGCAGCCTCCACCAGGCCCCCACCCATGTCTACCACCACCCCCACCACCCGGCCACCAGGGGCAGCCTCCACCAGGCCCCCACTCATGTCTCCCATCACCCCCACCCTCCAGCAGTGCAGGGGCAGCCTCCACCAGGCCCCCATTCATGTCTCCCATCACCGCCACCCCCCAGCCACCAGGGGCAGCCTCCACCAGGCCCCCACTCATGTCTCCCATCACCCCCACCCCCCAGCCACCAGGGGCAGCCTCCACCAGGCCCCCACCCATGTCTACCACCACCCCCACCCCCCAGCCACCAGGGGCAGCCTCCACCAGGCCCCCACTCATATCTCCCATCACCCCCACCCCCCAGCAGTGCAGGGGCAGCCTCCACCAGGCCCCCACCCATGTCTACCACCACCCCACCACCCAGCCACCAGGGGCAGCCTCCACCAGGCCCCCACTCATATCTCCCATCACCCCCACCCCCCAGCAGTGCAGGGGCAGCCTCCACCAGGCCCCCACTCATGTCTCCCATCACCCCCACCCCCCAGCAGTGCAGGGGCAGCCTCCACCAGGGCCCCACTCATGTCTCCCATCACCGCCACCCCCCAGCCACCAGGGGCAGCCTCCACCAGGCCCCCACTCATGTCTCCCATCACCCTCACCCCCCAGCAGTGCAGGGGCAGCCTCCACCAGGCTCCCACACATGTCCCCCTGCACCCCCACCCCCCAGCCACCAGGGGCAGCCTCCACCAGGCCCCCACTCATGTCTCCCATCACCCCCACCCCCCAGCAGTGCAGGGGCAGCCTCCACCAGGCCCCCACTCATGTCTCCCATCACCCCCACCCCCCAGCCACCGGGGCAGCCTCCACCAGGCTCCCACACATGTCCCCCTGCACCCCCACCCCCCAGCCACCAGGGGCAGCCTCCACCAGGCCCCCACTCATGTCTCCCATCACCCCCACCCCCCAGCAGTGCAGGGGCAGCCTCCACCAGGCCCCCACTCATGTCTCACATCACCCCCACCCCCCAGCAGTGCAGGGGCAGCCTCCACCAGGCCCCCACCCATGACTACCACCACCCCCACCCCCCAGCCACAAGGGTCAGCCTCCACCAGGCCCCCACTCATGTCTCCCATCACCCCCACCCCCCAGCAGTGCAGGGGCAGCCTCCACCAGGCCCCCACTCATGTCTCCCATCACCCCCACCCCCCAGCCACCAGGGGCAGCCTCCACAAGGCCCCCACCCATGTCTACCACCACCCCCACCCCCCAGCCAACAGGGGTAGCCTCCACCAGGCCCCCACTCATGTCTCCCATCACCCCCACCCCCCCAGCAGTGCAGGGGCAGCCTCCACCAGGCTCCCACCCATGTCTACCAGCACCCCCACCCCTCAGCGACCAGGGGCAGCCTCCACCAGGCCCCCACTCATATCTCCCATCACCCCCACTCCCCAGCAGTGCAGAGGCAGCCTCCACCAGGCCCCCACTCATGTCTCCCATCACCCCTACCCCCCAGCAGTGCAGGGGCACCCTCCAGCAGGCTCCCACACATGTCCCCCTGCACTCCCACCCCCCAGCCACCAGGGGCAGCCTCCACCAGGCCCCCACTCATGTCTCCCATCACCTCCACCCCACAGCAGTGCAGGGGCAGCCTCCACCAGGCCCCCACCCATGTCTACCACCACCCCCACCCCCCAGGGGCAGCCTCCACCAGACCCCACTCATATCTCCCATCACCCCCACCCCCCAGCAGTGCAGGGGCAGCCTCCACCAGGCCCCCACTCATGTCTCCCATCACCCCCACCCCCCGGCAGTGCAGGGGCAGCCTCTGCCAGGCCCCCACTCATGTCCAACTCATGTCTCCCTGCACCCCCACCCCCCAGCAGTGCAGGCACAGCCTCCACCAGGCCCCCACACATGTCCCCCTGCACCCCCACCCCCCAGCCACCAGGGGCAGCCTCCACCAGGCCCCCACTCATGTCTCCCATCACCCCCACCCCCAGCAGTGCAGGGGCAGTCTCCACCAGGCCCCCACCCATGTCAACCACCACCCCCACCACCCAGCCACCAGGGGCAGCCTCCACCAGGCCCCCACTCATATCTCCCATCACCCCCACCCCCCAGCAGTGCAGGGGCAGCCTCCACCAGGCCCCCACTCATGTCTCCCATCACCCCCACCCCCCAGCAGTGCAGGGGCAGCCTCCACCAGGCCCCCACTCATGTCTCCCATCACCGCCACCCCCCAGCCACCAGGGGCAGCCTCCACCAGGCCCCCACTCATGTCTCCCATCACCCCCACCCCCCAGCCACCAGGGGCAGCCTCCACCAGGCCCCCACCCATGTCTACCACCACCCCCACCCCCCAGCCACCAGGGGCAGCCTCCACCAAGCCCCCACTCATATCTCCCATCACCCCCACCCCCCAGCAGTGCAGGGGCAGCCTCCACCAGGCCCCCACTCATGTCTCCCATCACCCCCATCCCCCAGTCACCAGGGGCAGCCTCCACCAGGCCCCCACCCATGTCTACCACCACCCCCACCCCAGCTACCAGGGGCAGCCTCCACCAGGCCCCGACTCATGTCTCCCATCACCCCCACCCCCCAGCAGTGCAGGGGCAGCCTCCACCAGGCCCCCACCCATGTCTACCACCACCCCCACCCCCCAGCCACCAGGGGCAGCCTCCACCAGGCCCCCACTCATGTCTCCCATCACCCCCACCCCCCAGCCACCAAGGGCAGCCTCCACCAGGCCCCCACCCATGTCTACCACCACCCCCACCACCCAGCCACCAGGGGCAGCCTCCATCAGGCCCCCACTCATATCTCCCATCACCCCCACCCCCCAGCAGTGCAGGGCAGCCTCCACTAGGCCCCCACTCATGTCTCCCATCACCCCCACCCCCCAGCAGTGCAGGAGCAGCCTCCACCAGGCCCCCACTTATGTCTCCCATCGCCCCCACCCCCCAGCAGTGCAGGGGCAGCCTCCACCAGGCCCCCACCCATGTCTACCACCACCCCCAACCCCCAGCCACCAGGGGCAGCCTCCACCAGGCCCCCACTCATGTCTCCCATCACCCCCACCCCCCAGCAGTGCAGGGGCAGCCTCCACAAGGCCCCCACCCATGTCTACCACCACCCCCAACCCCCATCAGTGCAGGGGCAGCCTCCACCAGGCCCGCACTCATGTCTCCCATCACCCCCACCCCCCAGCAGTGCAGGGGCAGCCTCCATCAGGCCCCTACCCATGTCTACCACCACCCGACCCCCCAGCCACCAGGGGCAGCCTCCACCAGGCCCCCACTCATATCCCCCATCACCCCCACCCCCCAGCAGTGCAGGGGCAGCCTCCACCAGGCGCCCACTCATGTCTCCCATCACCCCCACCCCCCAGCAGTGCAGGGGCAGCCTCCACCAGGCCCCCACCCATGTCTACCACCACCCCCAACCCCCAGCCACCAGGGGCAGCCTCCACCAGGTCCCCACTCATGTCTCCCATCACCCCCACCCCCCAGCAGTGCAGGGGCAGCCTCCACCAGGCCCCCACCCATGTCTACCACCACCCCCACCCCCCATCAGTGCAGGGGCAGCCTCCACCAGGCCCCCACTCATGTCTCCCATCACCCCCACCCCCCAGCAGTGCAGGGGCAGCCTTCACCAGGCCCCCACCCATGTCTACCACCACCCCGACCCCCCAGCCACCAGGGGCAGCCTCCACCAGGCCCCCACTCATATCCCCCATCACCCCCACCCCCCAGCAGTGCAGGGGCAGCCTCCACCAGGCCCACACACATGTTTCCCATCACCCCCACCCCCAGCAGTGCAGGGGCAGCCTCCACCAGGCCCCCACTCATGTCCAACTCATGTCTCCCTGCACCCCCACCCCCCAGCAGTGCAGGGGCAGCCTCCACCAGGCTCCCACACATGTCCCCCTGCACCCCCACCCCCCAGCCACCAGGGGCAGCCTCCACCAGGCCCCCACACATGTTTCCCATCACCCCCACCCCCAGCAGTGCAGGGGCAGCCTCCACCAGGCCCCCACTCATGTCCAACTCATGTCTCCCTGCACCCCCACCCCCCAGCAGTGCAGGGGCAGCCTCCACCAGGCTCCCACACATGTCCCCCTGCACCCCCACCCCCCAGCCACCAGGGGCAGCCTCCACCAGGCCCCCACTCATGTCTCCCATCACCCCACCCCCCAGCAGTGCAGGGGCAGCCTCCACCAGGCTCCCACACATGTCCCCCTGCACCCCCACCCCCCAGCCACCAGGGGCAGCCTCCACCAGGCCCCCACTCATGTCTCCCATCACCCCCACCCCCAGCAGTGCAGGGGCAGCCTCCACCAGGCCCCCACTCATGTCTCCCATCACCCCCACCCCCCAGCCACCAGGGGCAGCCTCCACCAGGCCCCCACCCATGTCTACCACCACCTCCAACCCCCAGCCACCAGGGGCAGCCTCCACCAGGCCCCCACTCATGTCTCCCATCACCCCCACCCCCCAGCAGTGCAGGGGCAGCCTCCACCAGGCCCCCACTCATGTCTCCCATCACCCCCACCCCCCAGCAGTGCAGGGGCATGCCTCCACCAGGCCCCCACCCATGTCTACCACCACTCCCACCCCCCCAGCCACCAGGGGCAGCCTCCACCAGGCCCCCACTCATATCTCCCATCACCCCCACCCCCCAGCAGTGCAGGGGCAGCCTCCACCAGGCCCCCACTCATGTCTCCCATCACCCCCACCCCCCAGCAGTGCAGGGGCAGCCTCCACCAGGCCCCCACCCATGTCTACCACCACCCCCACCCCCCCAGCCACCAGGGGCAGCCTCCACCAGGCCCCCACCCATGTCTCCCATCACCCCCACCCCCAGCAGTGCAGGGGCAGCCTCCACCAGGCCCCCACCCATGTCTACCACCACCCCCACCCCCGAGCCACCAGGGGCAGCCTCCACCAGGCCCCCAATCATATCTCCCATCACCCCCACCCCCCAGCAGTGCAGGGGCAGCCTCCACCAGGCTCCCACACATGTCCCCCTGCACCCCCACCCCCCAGCCACCAGGGGCAGCCTCCACCAGGCCCCCACTCATGTCTCCCATCACCCCACCCCCCAGCAGTGCAGGGGCAGCCTCCACCAGGCTCCCACACATGTCCCCCTGCACCCCCACCCCCCAGCCACCAGGGGCAGCCTCCACCAGGCCCCCACTCATGTCTCCCATCACCCCCACCCCCAGCAGTGCAGGGGCAGCCTCCACCAGGCCCCCACTCATGTCTCCCATCACCCCCACCCCCCAGCCACCAGGGGCAGCCTCCACCAGGCCCCCACCCATGTCTACCACCACCTCCAACCCCCAGCCACCAGGGGCAGCCTCCACCAGGCCCCCACTCATGTCTCCCATCACCCCCACCCCCCAGCAGTGCAGGGGCAGCCTCCACCAGGCCCCCACTCATGTCTCCCATCACCCCCACCCCCCAGCAGTGCAGGGGCATGCCTCCACCAGTCCCCCACCCATGTCTACCACCACTCCCACCCCCCCAGCCACCAGGGGCAGCCTCCACCAGGCCCCCACTCATATCTCCCATCACCCCCACCCCCCAGCAGTGCAGGGGCAGCCTCCACCAGGCCCCCACTCATGTCTCCCATCACCCCCACCCCCCAGCAGTGCAGGGGCAGCCTCCACCAGGCCCCCACCCATGTCTACCACCACCCCCACCCCCCCAGCCACCAGGGGCAGCCTCCACCAGGCCCCCACCCATGTCTCCCATCACCCCCACCCCCAGCAGTGCAGGGGCAGCCTCCACCAGGCCCCCACCCATGTCTACCACCACCCCCACCCCCGAGCCACCAGGGGCAGCCTCCACCAGGCCCCCAATCATATCTCCCATCACCCCCACCCCGCAGCAGTGCAGGGGCAGCCTCCACCAGGCCCCCACTCATGTCTCCCATCACCCCCACCCCCAGCCGTGCGATTTGCCTGGGTACGTGTACTTCGGGGTGCGTGGGAAGTTCCACACGCGATTGGCCTGGGTACGGGTACGTGTACTACGGGGTGCGCGGGAAGTTCCACACGCGATTGGCCTGGGTACGTGTACTTTGGGGTGCGCGGGAAGTTCCACACGCGATTGGCCTGGGTTCGTGTACTACGGGGTGCGCAGGAAGTTCCACACGCGATTGGCATGGGTACGTGTACTTCCGGGTGCGTGGGAAGTTCCACACGTGATTGGCCTGGGTACGTGTACTACGGGGTGCGCGGGAAGTTCCACACGCGATTGGCCTGGGTACGTGTACTTCGGGGTGCGCGGTAAGTTCCACACGCGATTGGCCTGGGTACGTGTACTACGGGGTGCGCGGGAGGTTCCACACGCGATTGGCCTGGGTACGTGTACTTCGGGGTGCACGGGAAGTTCCACACGCGATTGGCCTGGGTACGTGTACTTCGGGGTGCGCGTGAACTTCCACACGCGACTGGGCCTGTGAGAGTGGGGTAAATGTATTCCAGGGGTGGGTGGGAATATTTACTCGCGACTGGGCCTGGGAGAGCGTGCTACGTGTATTCCTGGGGTGGGCGGGAAGATTCACACGTTCGCCTACGACGTGCCGAAAAATAAATGGTCCAATCCTGAAACACGTACGCCAGCATGAAGCAGGCGTACGTCGACCCGCTCAGCATAAAAGTGCGCGCAAACAACAAACAAGCTCATACGCCAGGATGAATATACCTTTCCTAGCAGCAGTGGCCATGGGTTACCAAAGGAGGAGGAGGAAGATAGTGAGGGCCAGAATTTTCACTCCCAGAACCAGCCTTTTTGGGATGCCTGATGACCAGGTGTATGGGAGGTACAGGTTTCCACCACACATAATACTGGACCTGGTCAGTGAGTGGGAGGATGACCTCACATCACCCACCCTGTGCTCTCAAGCACTCAGCCCCCTGGAGAAGGTCCTCAATGTAGTGCACTTCTTGGCCACAGGATCATTTCAGCAGACAAGTGCCATAGTGGGTGGGGTGTCACAGGCCACGCAGTCACGCTGCCTACACCAGTTCTTGAACATCATCACTGCACGCCCATCAGTCCGTAGGCACATATACCTGCCCAGGACACCTGCAGAAAGGCAGGCTGCCACCCTCGATTTCTATGGTGTGGCACAATTCCCAAAAGTGCTAGGTGCCATTGACTGCACCCATGTGGCACTACGTCCCCCCAGGGCATCTGAGCACATCTATAGGAACCGCAAGCACTGGCATTCCATCAACATGCAGGTAGTATGTAATGCTAAGGGAATCATCACCTCAGTATATGCCAACTATCCAGGGTCCACCCACGACAGCTTCATTTACCGAATGTCTACCCTAAGCCGGGACCTAGAAGCTGGGCGGCATGGGGATACATGGCTGCTTGGTGAGTATTAATGCCACTGCACATGCATGCATGTCAGATGCAGAGTTATGTTACTACCCCACTAATGATACCCATCACCTCCTCACCAGGGGACAGTGCCTACCCTCTGAGCACCCACATGATGACGCCAACTCGGAACCCCATCACGCCTCCAGAGGTAAGATACAACACAGCCAATATTGCAACCCGGGGCATAGTGGAGCGCACATTCGGAGTGCTCAAGTCACGCTTTCGCTCCCTTGACCGTTCTGGTGGGCAGCTGTTATATGCACCCCCAGTAGTGTGCAGGATTATAGTGGCAGCATGTGTCCTGCACAATGTTGCAACACGCCGGGGCCTGGCTGTGGACATGGTGGTGCCCCCACATCCCCAACCACATGCACGCCCGCTGCGCATGGGAGGGGAGAGGGAACGGGGTGAGGCAGCCCGTACGCAGCTGGTGGCTAATTACTTCACATAGAAATCACACCCCAGTGGAGTGAACACAGGCCAGGCACATACCATCTGATAAGCAATGATGACTCGACCTGACAATTAAGACGAACAAAGGGACAGTCAACTGTCAGAACCATAGCAGCCTGAGATTGTTCATGTGGAAGTGTCACAATGTGTGCATCCCTACCTACACAAACACCACGAATGCAATGTCATCAAAAGACACTTCCATGCTGCAGAAATGAATACCCACTCACAAAATACTACATGAAAACAGTGCCATGTCACCCAACCCCTCCCCGGCACGGCCACACAACACACCATGGCATGTCATGCAATGTGAGAGGAAAGAAATTAATCCCCACAACATGCCCCAAGTGTCACCAGCTACAGTGTCCCTAATGGAAACATGTCCACACATGAAATGCTCACAGAAATGCAGGACCTACAACACACATTACCAAATACCTACCAAGAATACCAATCACCTACACAACCTCCAACCAACCAACCTACCTTAAACATGACATTACAGACTTAAAAATGTGCTAGCCTCACTACCTGATGATGCCAGCCCTCCGAACACTTCAAAGTATACAGTGTTAGCGCCACGCAAGAGTGTAGGTGCACTGCTTACAACATGGACTCCAGTTCCAAGGTGGACCGCATTGTGAAGACATGAGGAATGGACCTGCAAATTAGGAGGATGAGATGGATGCAGAGGCACATATCAATACACCATGCAGTGTACAATACAACAACAATATGCACTATGAATGTATGCACAGTATTGACTACAGACTGCCCACACAGCTCATGGGAGTCCAATGTCACCATGTACGTCAATGTCACTTGGACACACCCTTTGCAAGCCCATGGAAACGGGAAGCAGGAGGGGTGTGTGTCACAAAAACCCAAGCATATGAACCAAATTCATGACAAGCCTGCATGTGCCCAGCCACAATGCAGTGTATGCCCACGGGAGCCACACAAGGCAACACACTGTCCTAAAAAAAAAAGAAATGGCCAATAATGGGCCCGGGGGGGGGGGGAAGGCCACCCAGGAGGTCCGAGGGTAGGGTGCACACCAAAACCCACCTGTGTGGATCTTGCGGAAAAAAAAACACCTCCATGGGCTCATGGCCTACACGGCTACCCTATTGTGGGAGTATCACTGCTGTCGCTCTCCTCACCCTCTGCAGCTGCATCAGGAGGTGGTGGCACTATGGGAGGCAGCCTACGCAAAGCCCTAGTCTGTTCCTCCATGGCTGCAAGCATGCGGGTGTGGTAGGTCTCGTTCTGGAGGATAAGTGTGCGGAGGTCCCCATGCAACAACTCACGGGATGCCCGGACCTCCGCCCTAGTTGCCTGCATCTCAGCTGAGAGCGTACGTGTGAGACGCTCCAGCTGCTGTTCTGTCCTTCTGTTTGTTGAAGCCTCAAGCTCAACAAGAGTGGTCCTGAGGTGAAGGAGTTCCACCCTCAGGGCTTCCCTGTGGCCCTGGGACTCTATGGAAATGGCTTCTTGCAGAGTCGCCAGTGCCGCCCGCCTGTCCCTGTCAGACGCCAACATGTCCTCCCTGTGTGACTGGCAGATGGAGTCGGTTGCCTGCTGTAGTCGCTCCATCAGCCTTTCGGGGGGGACAATGTAGAGGCCACCCTATACATGGCCTGAGCCATCATCTCTGATGATGCTGCCTGTTGGGTTGCCATACCGTATATGGATTGCTCCCATGCAGTATTGCCAGGTGGCTGACGGCCACCACGTCGGCGGGCACCACACCTGTCTGGGGCAAGGCGAACTGTGCCTTGCTGTGCCGGCACTGCCTGAGGCTGCAGGACTGCATTCCCCCTCTAATCTGCTGGCCCAGGAACAGGATCAGATGTCGCGGAGTGTGACCCTGCATCCGTAACCACCAAAGGCGTACCTGCCAACACTGACATCCCCATTGAGGGTTTTAACCCTGGTGCAGGTGGGTCGGACAGAACAGAATCCCTCCCAGGAACACTCACCTGCGACGGCACATAGGTCTCATCATCCAAATCGACACCTGAATACAGCTCGGGGGAGGTGCAGCCAGTGACACCCCTTTAAAGCATGACCTGCAGCAGTTGTGGGTTCTCACCCACCACCACACCACGTCCCTCACTGGTGGTCGGTCGGCCCTCAGACCCCTCCTGGGTCTGCACCATCTCCACAACCCGAGCAGTATCAAGTGCGTCATCCCCTGCAAAGACATAAAAGAAAACAAATGGAAACAGGCATTAGCACTATGGCACACAATTAGGGCTGAGAGGCTACAGAAACAGTACTTGATTGACACATGTCCCACATGACTAAAGCCCTCCCATGCATGCACGTCACTGCATGTGATGGGGAGGCAGATGGCACACATTGATGACACCAAGATGGAAGATGAACACATTTGCTGCAAGCTGCCTAGCAGTGGCATCACACATTGGCCAGTGATTGGCAGGTCAAATACACATGCCATCACACAGATGGCATGTACCCTAGCCATGAAGTGAAGAGGGAGAGGAGGTCACCAATTGTTCATTCAGTCCAGTTTGCTCATATAATTGATTTTTTTCATTGAAATGGTTCAAATGTTTAACCTGCAGCTGCCAGTCCAAAATGTTCCTATAGCACAGGGACATGTCTAAACTAATCATGTCCAGGAAACTAAGCCAGTCCACTGTACCATAGCCATGTCAGACATGTGGCAATAGGACTGAGAAATCCCGAGTAAAAGTGGTGGTATGCAAACAATCTGCCTGAATAAACAGAGGTAAATAAGCAACAATGTTGTGGCAAGATGACACTCCAAGGGCAACTGGCGTGGTGTTGGGCTGGATGTCTAATGTTGGCAGAAGGGATGCTGCTATACCCAAATGCTGGTGCCAAGAATGTATAGGAAGAGGCACATGGGTGACCCGAACCACTCAGGCACACACACCCTCACCTGGCACCCAAACAGAAGCCCTCCCACACACACCATGCACATGGATGACACACACATGCATGTGCACTCACCGGACAATGCCTCGTAATCTGCCAGTTCTCCCACGCCTTGGATCTGTTCCTCCATGACGTAGGTCCCAGCAACCTGCTCATGTGGAGTGAGTTCTATATCGTCTGCTGGAGACCCACCTCCAGTCACTAGAGTTGCGGCATGACTTGAGGCCAGCTTATTCTTTGCCCTGCGCTTCAGGTCATTCTAGCGCTTGTAGCATTCATTAGCTGTGCGCCTCACGATTCCAAGGGCACTTATGATGTCCGCAATGGTCTGCCAGTGTGCCTGACGTGCAGGTGTGGTCTTGGATCCTGCAACAATCACCATTTCGCAGTCATGTGCGGACACATACTCTACAAGTGCATTCAATTCGGCCTCATTGAAGCTGGGCTTCCTTGACGGGCCGGACTGTGTAGCCGTGTCTGGGGCATCAGCCTCTACTGGACGAGCACTCTTCCTCTTCCGCTTTGAAGGTGGTGGGGATCCTGAGTGTCCTACACCGCTCTGGACACTAGGGGCAGGAGCGTGGGATTGCACACTCAGCATGGGAGTTGGTGCAGGCATTAGCTCAAGTGTGATGGTGTCAGGGGGAATGTCAGTATGATGGACTTGGACCGACACTGTCCTGGCTGGGTGTGTGAGAGGTGGGGTGGATGGAGCCGTAGCTGCCCCTGCAGCCTCCCCAGCCTGCCGACGTGGGGCAGCAGGTGACCTAGCTGCCCCTGATCCATGTGGCCTGATGACACCAACGTTCACCGGCACACCTGGCCTAGACCTGCTGACCTGGAAGTCAGCCATGGAGTCACCCTGTGCCAGGTCTGGTTCCACAGTGGGCTGGTCCAACAAGGGCTGAGCATGGATGGTGTCAGCCACGTTAACCTCAACCAGGACGGGGGGGCATGGGTGTCCCTGACTGCTCCTCCACACATGGGGGGCTAGGGGCACCCTGCAAGTCACGGCCACGTTCCCTACTGGATCCACCACGGCCACCACTTGGGGCTCGGCCACCTTTGCCACCCTTACGGCTTGGTCGCCTCCCAGCCATGGCACTGATGTTATTGTGCGTATGGGAGTCAATGTGAACTATTGTCATGGGCAATTGGGGGTCAAAGGGGTTGGGTACCAGATGGTAATCGTACCCTAGTGCTCTAGCAAGGCTGTATGTCACCCCTGGGGAAAGATGACGGGTCACGCAACGCACAGGCACCCCAAAAAAGGGAAGTAAGGTGCACGCAACCCCTCCTAGACCACGTGCGTGGAAAAATAAACCTGCACTACGCTGTGGCACCCAGAAACACAAGAATGAATGTATGCGTGTCACACGCAGCCTAGAATGACCTCTGAAGGGGTACGCGACACACGGGGCAAGCACAGATGTTAAATACGTGCACGACTCACCGTCTGCCAGGAACAAAAGCGTGAAAAATATGCGCGTGTGCGCGTTGGCAACACCCCCGCCAAAAGAAGAATTGTACGCTGTCTGAGGAGACAGGACAACAGTAGAAGGGAACGCTGTTTGAGGAAACAGGCCCAGGAAAAAGAGGAAAAGAGAAAAAGCTGTCAGAGGTAACAGGAAGTACGAACTGGAAACGCTGTGAAGTAAATCGCGTGTGAACCGACAAGAAGTACAGATTTCTCCAACTCGCTCTCCACGAAAAGCACGTACAAGGAAATGGCGTTCTACACGTACCTTTTATACACACATCACAGACGCGCATACGCGATGAGGCCATTTCCACCAATTACGCGCTTTGACACTCGGACGTGTATCTCTTTATTTTTACACGCGCCATTCTCTACGGCCATGCGCGTGACGTCACAGCTGCGCATGGTGGCCTTTGGGCCAATGAAATCGCATATGCGAGCACACGTGGTAAAACTGCACGTCCGAGTGTCATTGCGTGTAATCGGAGGGAAGGGAGCGTACACGCGATTGGCCTGGGTACGTGTATTTCTGGGGTGCGCAGGAAGTTTCACAAGCGATTGGTGGAAATCCACGTGTGCTCTGTCATCACGTGTAATGATGGAAACACCCGCGCGCGTCACGTCACAGACACGCTTACGCGCTAAGGGCCTTTGGTCCAATGAAATCGCATATGCGTGCTGACGTTCATACACGCTAAGGGCCTTTCCTCGATTTACACGCAGACGTGCAGGATTTTCACGTGCCAAATCACTCCGTATCAAGCTGGCCACGCGTAAGCACACGGAAGACCACACTCCTGCCCACAAGGCCGAATTACTGCCCCCCAGAGCCCCGAGCACGCTCCCACCTGCCATCTGCTGCTGCCTGACTGCCTGCTGCCCACGTGCCCTGCCATTTGCTGCCTGCACATCAGCCAGGGGTGCTGTTGATGTGACCACCCCTGCTGGAACCGAAGACTCCCGACTGGGATTCCATCGCTCCACAGCCCAGCCCCAGGACCCAGTTGCCCACCCACTCCTGCCTCTGGGGTTGTCATGTCGGGCACTGCAACATCTGGCACCACTGACAACCCCCGGCCAGAGAGGCAGAGGGGCACCAGCTTCAGTGCCACCGAAGTTGGTGTCCTGGTGGAGCAAGTCCTGGGGCAGTATGATGCCCTCTACGGAAGTGTGCGCGCCGACAAGGAAGGACGGACCCAGATCTGGACGGACATCGTGACTGCCATCAACGCGGAGGGGGTGGCAGTCCGCGACTTCCAACATGTCAAGAAGCGCTGGGAGGACTTCAGGTCCATGACCCTGAACAAGGCCCGGCGACTCTTGAAGGCAGCGGATGCTAAAGGGCGCTGGGGCCACTTGTCGGAAGATCAGATGAGGGTCCTGGAACGCATACCCCCAGCGCTCCACGTCCAGGTCCTTGAGAGGCAGACCCGTCTGGAGTCGAGCGGTAAGTGTACATGCATCATGATTGTAAGCTGTGCATGTGGTGATGTGCCATTAGTGTGCCGGTTGCACATCTGTTTGTATGGGGCCGAGTATGGGTGAGGGTGTACAGGACCCTGAGGCTAACACATGCGAGGGCTGTCATGTGTGAGACATGGATGGTGCTTGTGTGTGTAGGCTTGCATGCCAAATGCAGTTGTGTGGGCACACATGTTTGGATGAATGTGTATGTAAGTGGGCATGTTCGTGATGTCACGCATGTATGTTGTTTTCAGCTGCATGTATCAGCACTGTGTACATGTGCATGTGTGTGTATTTGACAAGGGTGCAACAGTGAGGCAACAGGGATGCATGTGACAGCGGGATGTGGAAGCCTGATTGGCAGATGTGACATGGATGCCCATCGGAACACTGCGACAGTTGGCTGAGGTGTACACATGCATGCAAGTGTGGTGGTGTGCGTGCATGTGTAGTGCACTCCCTGTGTTGCATGTGATGTCTGGCTCACCTTTGCCTGCTCATGCTGTTGTATGTGTATGGATGGTGCTGGCAGTTGCGATGTGGCTGTGGTATGGCTCATGTGTGCAAGTTGAAATTACATGTGTGTTGCCGATTGTGATGCCATGTCTGAGGTTTGCCAATGCCACTCATGTGCAACTGTCATGTGTGTATGTGTCCACTGTACAGTGCCCTGATGCCTGTGTTTTATTTCTCCCTGTCTGCAGCGTCAACTGATGAAGAGGGCGGAGAAGGTGCTGTGGAGCACAGCGGCGGGGATCCCACCGCCAGCCGGAGACGCAAGGCCCGGCTCCCCTCCCAGGTTGTGATCTCGTCGGGGAGTGAGGAGTCCGGTGCCGCGTCCCAGGCCGCAGCTGCCAGGGGGAGGTCCAAGAGGCGGAGGTCGGAGTTGGACTTCTCGGCAGCAGAAGGGGCAGCTGGGACCCCACAGGGCCCAACGGGGGAAGATGGCACGGAGTCATCCAGGTTGGTGGGGGGTTTGGTGGAGGAGGAGGCCGTGCAAGCAACAGAGACGGGGTCTGGAGGTGGGGATTCCACTGGTGCTAGTGGTGCGGTGCAGGACCATGGACAGGAGGCAGCACAGTTCGCCGCGTAGGTGCCTGTGTGCAATCCTGTGACTGATCCTGTCACTGCATCATCTTGCACCAGCAGGGATGCCTACGTCCAGACCCGTTTTCAGGCAGGGGATGAGCTCACGACAACTGGCCTTCCTCTGCCTGCGGACGTGGCTATCCGGTTCTGGGTTGAGCCTGTCCTGACTGGTGTGGCGTTGCGTCAACGGGCCATGCGAGGTGACCTGCAGTCTTTTCATGAGGAGACTGCACGTCATCTAGAATGGCTCGTTGACCGCGTCGGCCTACTGGGACAGGTCACCCAGGCCGGATTCCTCCATTTGATGGGCCTTGCTACAACCCCCTCCTCAACTGAACCCCCTATGCGCCAGTCGTCCTCTGTGCCATCTTCCCACCCATCAGTCACCTGGGTGCCCTGTGGAGCTGCCTCTGACGGTGCGGCCAGGCTGGTGGAGGAGGCATCCCTGCCACAGTCGGGAGTCGGACGTCCAGCAGGGGTGGCCACATCAACGACTGCACCCCAGCCAGCGGAGGATGTGCAGGCAGCAGGAGGCAGTGCAGGGCAGAGGCGCAGCAGCAGCAGCAGCAACATGGTGGGAGCCATGATGGCTCGGGGCCTTCCACATCGGAGGGGCAGGCATCGGCTGGAGGGCAGGAGGACCCAGGACGGGAAGTGTCTTCCGTGTGGCAGCGGTTAGGCCACGCCATAGATGCGGAGCGGCAGCGGGCGGAAGAGGCACGGCTCACGATGGTCAGGGCGGCAAACTCCATGCGGAGGGCCCTGAGGCGTGCCGAGTGCCTCGAGGCAATCCGCAGGGAGTTTGGGGGGAACATGTGGACGGCCCTGCGGACCCTCGGGCCATGGAGGAGGAGCGCCTCCTGGACATTGAGCAGGAGTTCGATGATGCCCTGGCCCGGGACATCCCGAAGTGAGCCGTCAGACTAGCCCGCTGCCCTTGTAAATAGTTATATAGTTAGTGTTAGGTTTCCTTTGGTTTAGCATTTTTTTTGGACCTTTTGGACAATGGGCCACATTTTTGTATATAGTTAATTTTTTTAGATAGTGTTATTAGATAGGTTTCATTTCTTCGTTTGGGATCATGGACCCTGGATTGTTTATCTGTACATAGTTGACTTTTGGATTTTCAATTTTTATTATGATTTCGACATGGAGCAATGGTTTTCGATTTTAATTTTCCATTGGATTTACTTTTGTGGACTGTGACTTTGGACACCTTTCCTTTGCATTATGATTTGTGGTTTTGCATTATTTCACGGACCTGCTGTTTTTTTTTTTAAATTTCTATTATTGTTTGTTTATTTTTTATTCAATTTATGTTGCTTTTAATACATATTTTTTCTTCAAAGTTCAATGTGTAGTATCATCTCATTGGTTTCATGCATATCATGATATGGGTTTTGACATTCACTGACACCCATTGGGTGTATGTGAGGGACATGTGTTCATTTCCAAACTTGCAATTGGGCTTCTATCATGTTTTTGCCATTTGTAAGTGGGTGGATGCAATACTCGGGTGGGTGTTTGCCATTTGGAGGCTGACCATAAGGGCCAGGGATCTACATTGTGGTGACATGTTGGCTGGGAGACATGAGTGGGGGCCTAGGTGGAGGCTGCCCCTGCACTGCTGGGGGGTGGGGGTGGTGGTAGACATGGGTCTGGGCCTGTGGAGGCTGCCCCTGGTGGCTGGGGGGGTGGGGGTGATAGGGGACATGAGTGGGGGCCTGGTGGAGGCTGCCCCTGGGGGGTGGGGGTGCAGGGAAACATGAGTGGGGGCCTGGTGGAGGCTGCCCATGCACTGCTGGGGGGTGGGGGTGGTGGTAGACATGGGTGGGGGCCTGGTGGAGGCTGCCCCTGCACTGCTGGGAGGTGGGGGTGTTGGTAGACATGGGTGGGGGCCTGGTGGAGGCTCCCCTGGTGGCTGGGGGGTGGGGGTGATAGGGGACATGAGTGGGGGCCTGGTGGAGGCTGCCCCTGGTGGCTGGTGGGTGGGGGTGCAGGGACACATGAGTGGGGGCCTGGTGGAGGCTGCCCCTGTTGGCTGGGGGGTGGGGGTGGTGGGAGACATGAGTGGGGGCCTGGTGGAGGCTGCCCCTGCACTGCTGGGGGGTGGGGGTGATAGGGGACATGAGTGGGGGCCTGGTGGAGGCTGCCCCTGGTGGCTGGGGGTTGGGGGTGCAGGGAGACATGAGTTGGACATGAGTAGGGGCCTGGTGGAGGCTGCTACTGCACTGCTGGGGGGTGGGGGTGATGGGAGACACGGGTGGGGGCCTGGTGGAGGCTGCCCCTGGTGGCTGGGGGTGGGGGTGATAGGGGACATGAGTGGGGGTCTGATGGAGGCTGTCCCTGCACTGCTGGGGGGTGGGGGTGGTGGTAGACATGGGTGGGGGCCTGGTGGAGGCTGACCCTGCACTACTGGGGGGTGGGGGTGATAGGGGACATGAGTGGGGGCCTGGTGGAGGCTGCCCCTGCACTGCTGGGGGGTGGTGGTAGACATGAGTGGGGGCCTGGTGGAGGCTGCCCCTGCACTGCTGGGGGGGTGGGGGTGGTGGTAGACATGGTTGGGGGCCTGGTGGAGGCTGCCCCTGCACTGCTGGGGGTGGGGTGGTGGTAGACATGGGTGGGGGCCTGGTGGAGGCTGCCCCTGGTGGCTGGGGGGTGGGGGTGGTGGTAGACATGAGTGGGGGCCTGGTGGAGGCTGCCCCTGCACTGCTGGGGGGTGGTGGTAGACATGAGTGGGGGCCTGGTGGAGGCTGCCCCTGCACTGCTGAGGGGTGGGGGTGATGGGAGACATGGGTGGGGGGCCTGGTGGAGGCTGCCCCTGGTGGCTGGGAGGGGGTGGGGGTGGTGGTAGACATGGGTGAGGGCCTGTGGAGGCTGCCCTGCACTGCTGGGGGTGGGAGTGATGGGAGACATGAGTGGGGGCCTGGTGGAGGCTGCCCCTGCACTGCTGGGGGGTGGGGGTGATGGGAGACATGAGTGGGGGCCTGGTGGAGGCTGCCCCTGGTGGCTGGGGGGTGGGGGTGATGGGAGACATGAGTGGGGGCCTGGTGGAGGCTGCCCCTGGTGGCTGGGGGGTGGGGGTGATAGGGGATATGAGTGGGGGCCTGGTGGTGGCTGCCCCTGCACTGCTGGGGGGTGGGGGTGATAGGAGACATGAGTGGGGGCCTGGTGGAGGCTGCCCCTGCACTGCTGGGGGGTGGTGTGGTGGTAGACATGGGTGGGGGCCTGGTGGAGGCTGCCCCTGCACTGCTGGGGGGTGGGGGTGGTGGTAGACATGGGTGGGGGTCTGGTGGAGACTGCCCCTGGTGGCTGGGGGGTGGGGGTGCAGGGAGACATGAGTTGGACATGAGTGGGGGCCTGGTGGAGGCTGCCCCTGGTGGCTGGGGGGTGGGGGTGGTGGAAGACATGAGTGGGAGCCTGGTGGAGGCTGCCCCTGCACTGCTGGGGGATGGGGTGGTGGTAGACATGGGTGGGGGCCTGGTGGAGGCTGCCCCTGCACTGCTGGGGGTGGGGGTGGTGGGAGACATGAGTGGGGGCCTGGTGGAGGCTGCCCCTGCACTGCTGGGGGGTGGGGGTGGTGGTAGACATGGGTGGGGGCCTGGTGGAGGCTGCCCCTGCACTGCTGGGGGGTGGGGGTGGTGGTAGACATGGGTGAGGGCCTGGTGGAGACTGCCCATGGTGGCTGGGGGTGGGGGTGATAGGGGACATGAGTGGGGGCCTGGTGGAGGCTGCCCCTGGTGGCTGGGGGGTGGGGGTGGTGGGAGACATGAGTGGGGGCCTGGTGGAGGCTGCCCCTGCACTGCTGGGGGGTGGGGGTGGTGGTAGACATGAGTGGGGGCCTGGTGGAGGCTGCCCCTGCACTGCTGCGGGGTGGGGGTGGTGGGAGACATGAGTGGGGGCCTGGTGGAGGCTGCCCCTGCACTGCTGGGGGGGTGGGGGTGGGGGTGGTGGTAGACATGGGTGGGGGCCTGGTAGAGGCTGCCCCTGGTGGCTGGGGGATGGGGGTGATGGGAGACATGAGTGGGGGCCTGGTGGAGGCTGCCCCTGGTGGCGTGGGGGTGGGGGTGATAGGGGACATGAGAGGTGGCCTGGTGGAGGCTGCCCCTGCATTGCTGGGGGGTGGGGGTGATAGGGGACATGAGTGGGGCCTGGTGGAGGCTGCCCCTGCACTGCTGGGGGGTGGTGGTAGACATGAGTGGGGGCCTGGTGGAGGCTGCCCCTGCACTGCTGGGGGGTGGGGTGGTGGTAGACATGGGTGGGGGCCTGGTGGAGGCTGCCCCTGCACTGCTGGGGGTGGGGGTGGTGGTAGACATGGGTGGGGGCTTGGTGGAGGCTGCCCCTGGTGGCTGGGGGGTGGGGGTGCAGGGAGACATGAGTTGGACATGAGTGGGGGCCTGGTGGAGGCTGCCCCTGGTGGCTGGGGGGTGGGGGTGGTGGGAGACATGAGTGAAGGGCCTGGTGGAGGCTGCCCCTGCACTGCTGGGGGGTGGGGGTGGTGGTAGACATGGGTGGGGGCCTGGTGGAGGCTGCCCCCGCACTGCTGGGGGGTGGGGGTGGTGGTAGTCATGGGTGGGGGCCTGGTGGAGGCTGCCCCTGCACTGCTGGGGGGTGGGGTTGGTGGTAGACATGGGTGGGGGCCTGGTGGAGGCTGCCCCTGGTGGCTGGGGGGTGGGGGTGATAGGGGACATGAGTGGGGGCCTGGTGGAGGCTGCCCCTGCACTGCTGGGGGGTGGGGGGTGGTAGACATGGGTGAGGGCCTGGTGGAGGCTGCCCCTGGTGGCTGGGGGGTGGGGGTGATAGGGGACATGAGTGGGGGCCTGGTGGAGGCTGCCCCTGCATTGCTGGGGGGTGGGGGTGGTGGTAGACATGGGTGGGGTCCTGGTGGAGGCTGCCCCTGCACTGCTGGGGGGTGGGGGTGATAGGAAACATGAGTGGGGGCCTGGTGGAGGCTGCCCCTGGTGGGTGGGGGGTGGGGGTGGTGGTAGACATGGGTGGGCGCCTGGTGGAGGCTGGCCCTGCACTGCTGGGGAGTGGGGGTGATAGGGGACATGAGTGGGGGCCTGGTGGAGGCTGCCCCTGGTGGCTGGGGGGTGGGGGTGCAGGGAGACATGAGTTGGACATGAGTGGGGGCCTGGTTGAGGCTGCCCCTGGTGGCTGGGGGGTGGGGGTGATGGGAGACATGAGTGGGGTCCTGGTGGAGGCTGCCCCTGGTGGCTGGGGGGTGGGGGTGATAGGGAACATGAGTGGGGGCCTGGTGGAGGCTGTCCCTGCACTGTTGGAGGGTGAGGGTGGTAGTAGACATGAGTGGGGGCCTGGTGGAGGCTGCCCCTGCACTGCTGGGGGGTGGGGGTGGTGGTAGACATGGGTGGGGTCCTGGTGGAGGCTGCCCCTGGTGGCTGGGGGGTGGGGGTGATAGGGGACATGAGTGGGGGCCTGGTGGAGGCTGCCCCTGGTGGCTGGGGGGTGGGGGTGATGGGAGACATGAGTGGGGGCCTGGTGGAGGCTGCCCCTGGTGGGTGGGGGTGGGGGTGGTGGTAGACATGGGTGGGGGCCTGGTGGAGGCTGCCCCTGAACTGCTGGGGGGTGGGGGTGATAGGGGACATGAGTGGGGGCCTGGTGGAGGCTGCCCCTGGTGGCTTCGGGGTTGGGGTGGTGGTAGACATGAGTTGGACATGAGTGGGGGCCTGGTGGAGGCTGCCCCTGGTGGCTGGGGGGTGGGGGTGATGGGAGACATGAGTGGGGGCCTGGTGGAGGCTGCCCCTGGTGGCTTGGGGGTGGGGGTGATAGGGGACATGAGTGGGGTCCTGGTGGAGGCTGCCCCAGCACTGCTGGGCGGTGGGGGTGGTGGTAGACATGGGTGGGGGCCTGGTGGAGGCTGCCCCTGCACTGCTGGGGGGTGGGGGTAATAGGGGACATGAGTGGGGGCCTGGTGGAGGCTGCCCCTGGTGGCTGGGGGGTGGGGGTGATGGGAGACATGAGTGGGGGCCTGGTGGAGGCTGCCCCTGGTGGCTAGGAGGTGGGGGTGATGGGAGACATGGGTTGGGGCCTGGTGGAGGCTGCCCCTGGTGGCTGGGGGTGCAGGGGGACATGCGTTGGTGGGCAGTAGTGCAAGGTGACATGTGGGTTGGCTGGGGGGCATGGCCATGGTGGATGGGGTGCCTGCAGGACATGTGCAGGGTAGGCCCCTGTGGTGTGGGCCACCTGCAGGGGCCGTGGAGGGTGTAGAGGGAACACCTGGGAGGACCCACACGTGCAATTCACGTGTGGTGCTCCCCGCGCACCCCTGTAATACACGTACCCTGATGGAATCGCATGTGATACTTCCCGCGCACCCCTGAAATACACGTACCCTGCTGCTTTTGCGTGTGATACTTCCCGCGCACCCCTGAAATACACGTACCCTGCTGCTTTTGCGTGTGATACTTCCAGTGCACCCCTGAAATACACGTACCCTGCTGCTTTTGCATGTGATACTTCCCGTGCACCCCTGGAATACACGTACCCTGCTGTTTTTGCGTGTGATACTTTGCGTGCACCCCTGGAATACACATACCCTGCTGTTTTTGCGTGTGATACTTCCCGTGCACCCCTGGAATACACGTACCCTGCTGTTTTTGCATGTGATTCTTCCAGCGCACCCCTGGAATACACGTACCCTGCTGTTTTTGCATGTGATTCTTCCAGCGCACCCCTGGAATACACGTACTCTGATGGAATCGCGTGTGATACTTCCCGCGCACCCCTAAGATACACGTACCCTGCTGCTTTTGCGTGTGATACTTCCCGCACACCCCTGAAATACACATACCCTGCTGTTTTTGCGTGTGATACTTCCCGCGCACCCCTGGAATACACGTACTCTGATGGAATCGCGTGTGATACTTCCCGCGCACCCCTGAGATACACGTACCCTGCTGCTTTTGCATGTGATACTTCCCGCACCCCTGAAATACACGTACCCTGCTGCTTTTGCGTGTGATACTTCCCGCGCACCCCTGAAATACACGTACCCTGCTGCTTTTGCGTGTGTTACTTCCCACGCACCCCTGATGCACACGTACACAGGACAATCGCGTGTGGAACTTCCCGCAAACCACTGAAATACACGTTCCCCGCTTGGCGTTTGCTGTTTGCCAGTCCTGTGAACTGGTCCAGGGTTAGCGCAGCCCTTTGCGATTATTTGGGGATTTTGAAGGCTTTTCCTTGCGCGAGGGCGTTCGTGGGGGCGTAACTGGCGCTGCTGCATGGTCGCTGCGCCACGCTGCGCCACGGCTGGTTTTGGATGCGAAAATCCATGAATCCGCTGTGCACGGAAATCGATTTTAGCGCACGTGGCTGGCGCAGACATTCGCACGGGCTTGCTGTGCGCCAGCCGCGTGCGCCACTTTTGTGCGAATTTCTATGAATTACCCTGTAAAGGTTTTTTCGTACCTGGGCAAGTTCAAGGACAGTGCAACTTATTGGCTCTCATAGATACAGGGTCTCGGGTGACCTTGATATCTCAAGGTCTTGAAATTCTGAACCAAGCAAGAGGGAAAAGTCGTTGTGTTACCTGCAAACCTCAACTTGGAGAAATGCATAATCATGATGGAAAAGAGATGCCAGTAGATGGAGTCAGCCATCCAGCGACAGTCGTGGCTCCTCAGAGCACTCCTGTTCTACTGGGAAACAATTTACTTTGCTTTCACCTCTGATACATTGTGGGATCCAGGTGCTCTGGACCAAAACTCACTGCCCTATTAAGGTAAATAGAAGTGTCAATTATGTTAGTTTAAATAACACCTGTCACTTGATTGAAAAAACCTCTGGACCGGGTGGAGATTCATTTTCAGAACACTCAAGTCCTAGACATCACTTTAATATCTGTGAAAGTACAAGATAATAGTGATGGGACTACCCCAGAACCTAAGGGAATACAACTTCCTCCAAATAACAAGTTGTTCACCACTTTTGAGGGAAATGCACTGAGATTCTAGTGGTGGCAGACCTCCAGTGAGGATCAAGGTCAACCGGGGATAATACAGGAGACAACATCAACAGTTTAGATCCACTACAAAGGAAACAAGGAGGCATATTCTTCCCTATTTAATTCAGTGAAGATAATGAACCAATTCTCTCCAAAGTTTGATTAATTCAAGAAAGAAGATCCGTCAGTGAAAGATAGATTAGGACATTACAAAAGGACCCCAAATTCCCAGAGTAAATTTGTTAAATAAGTGGGAATCTGGACTTGATACAATGGATTCAAAACATATGAGTACCAGCAGGTGTATGCTGGAGATCACAACTGGAAAGAAAAAGATGAATCATAATTATTGGATTGTAAGAAATGTAATTTCTGATTATTATATCGTAATGGAATATTACATTGATTTGCTGGTAAATTGGATGTTATTAATAGCAAAGTCTGGTCCAGGATTGGTGGAGACCCAGTGGACTCAATAAGTTAGAGAAAGTATATAAATCAGCGCACTTATTGACCAATGCGGCTAAATTTCAAATAAAAGTAGTCACTATTCGAGGTGATACTGGACATTAGACAATGTCAAAAGATCAAAAAGGACAGATGTTTAATGAACAACATTGTACTTAAATAATATTCTTTAGCAACAGGTGCTGTCTCTAAATCCAACTCCATTAGAAGATCTCAAAGATGGCACGCCCCAATATTGGTTGATAATAATGATCCCTGGGGCTTAATTTTACCCTAGATGCTTTGACTCGAGTGGTAGATGATTCCAGACACTTTTAAATGATTTAACCAACCCTATTATTGGTTCCAAACTTGAGGATTGTTATCACAATAATTATGATCAAAGACTAGAAACTATTTATACTCAATGATAGGTGAATTGTATGGTGTACTCCCTGTGCCCATATGGAGTGAAGGACATTACCTGAGAGATACTGGAAGATAAGCTACTATTCAAAGTCACTAATAACTACTTCAACACCAAGGAATCAATTTCTCAGGTAGACACCATCAGTAAGGACCCAATTGGAAGATACTTCAGAAATAGCCACTTTAGAAATATTTCCAGGCCTTTGCAAGAAGGTTCAAGTACAGATAAGTATGGATGATGTCTGTGTGATTGAAAAAAAAGTAAAAACAAAAATGTATACAGGTATTTTTAGATTTAAGAAGACATTCTCTGTTCAATCCTATGACTACGGACGTAAGTCCCTTCATTATATAACCAGACTTACGGCCCTAACAAGGTGCAAGTATTTGTAAGGCAATACCGTTTAGCTTTAGCGTCCATGGAATCACTGAAAGAGATTATCAAAAATGTGGAAACTTGCCTTTACGTTTGGGGGGCAACAATACGCATTCGCCAGAACTGCCAAAATTGCCTTTGGCTATAGTAATAGTAGAAATTAGTAGAAATAGTAGAAATTAGTTCAATATATTCTTGCATAAAGCCATTTCTGAGGAAAGAGGGATGATTTCTTATGTAGATATTTTCCCAATCAAAGGTAGAAACTGTGGAATAACACCAGAGGGGAGATCTGCATGTATTGACTCAAATAAAAATGCAGGTGTGAAATTATCACTTCAGAAAGCAAAGTAGTCAGAGCTAAAGTAAACGTTCTAGGCCATGAAATCACAGCTGAGGGTCTTAACACTAAGAAAAAGAAGGTTGAGGCTGTACTGAAATTGAAGAACCCCACAAATCTATGTGAATTACAAACTCTTTTAGGATTGATTAACTATAATCATAAATTCATCGAGAATTGCGTAGACATCACTCAATTGAAAAGTAGTCTATCCCAAGCTGCGGGCCTGGCTTATCTCATCTAAAACAAGGAATCTTTCCTGGAAACAGGATTTTCTGACACCTGTTTAACAGTGGTCTTGTATCAGAAACATGACTAGATTAATAAAGTGATCTCTTGCACAAACAAACCTTTATCGCCTGTTGAGGTCAAAAGTAATGAGTGTGTGAAATCACTCCTGGCAATTACATGCACATTGAAAAACTACCATGCATATATCCATGGAGAACACAATAGTTAAGACTGCCCACCATCCTCTACAAGATTTGCAGAGTTACCAAATATGAATGGGAATCAGGCTCAAACTGGCCTATTGGGCAATAGGGTAACGCCCGAACCAAAAACACAAAATGCTAGTATGGGCCAGTTTTCTGTGTCAAAGTGGGCCACTTTTTTGACCAATGTGGACCAGTTGGATGAGTTACTTCACTATGCGGCCAGTAGATTTGACCATTGTTGCTGAAATGTATTTTTTTTAATTGCACAATTTGCATTTCATTTTATCAACCAAATAAAACATGGGTATTATTCAAACAGTCTGCTACAATAGGAATTAATTGCCATTTGCAACTGTAGAACACTTTTTTATTGGTGCACGAGACAATTGCATGCGACAGTCAAACCCTGCTGGGTATCTTTCAAAATCAAGGAGTACTTCCTGGATTCATTCAATGCAGGGTTATTCTCTAGAATTCAGATAGGGTGAAAATAAAAAGAGGCCAATGGCTTAAAGATTAGCCGATCTACATGATTGTGTCCAAGACAACTGACTAAATGAGGAAGAACTCAGAGCAACCAAACCAATAATATGGAGGGATATCTAGCTTGTCTTCATGAGGTGCATGATGAAAACCCCTGCTAGGGAATGCCCATATATTATGTGGCTGGATGTTCCTACTTTATTATAGAAAATGATTAGAAGGAATTAGTAGCTGGCATCATAAAATGCTAGGGTGAATGACATCTCGGAACCCTACCTGGTTATAAAATCAGTCCCCAGACTAGTCAGTGACGGAACTGATGGCTATATATGAAGCCATTCGTACTGCCATAGATCATGAGCTGGATGAATAATTGAATATAACTGATTCAGACTGTCTGAAATTGATTTATTGAGCACTTAGTCAACTGGAAAGCTAGAAGTATGCTTTGTGCAAACAACAAAACCCCGAAATGTGGGAAGTTAATCCAAGGAGTAGATGATTTAGCGACATCAAAAAATATGACCCTATTATGGAAACAATAAAGGGTCTTTCAAATGCTGAAGGTCCCAACAAGACAGAAAATTACTTGGCTGACCAATAAGCAAAATCCAGAGTACTCAAAATGGAATACATTGATATGGTACACCTTTTTAGAGAAATAAAGAGAACAGCAGTAACTCAATCACAATCCCAAGCTGAATGTGAGCTTTCTGTTCTGCAATGGAGTAGAGATGTTCCATATCAAGATCTAATTACTGCACAGAAAGAAGACCTGGCTGTGGGAGAGTTCTACCAATATTTAGACGATCCAGAAAACATTCCCTTATCTGAACAGGTTGGCTGGGAAAGGAAGATTTTGAGTTTTAATGAAATTTCAGAAAATGTTTAAAATGGACTTTTGGTTGGGAAATCACAATCTGGTTATGATCAGTGGGTGGTACCTACCGTATTTCAAAGTGTAGTGTAAACTCATGCCCATGACAATGCAATGACTGGGATTTCAAAAGATAATGGAGATCCTACATAAGCACATGGGTCAAGACTTAATTTATCTAAATAATGTCTGGTGTGTGCTCAGTTCCAAACAAGCTTTCCCACTCATAAAACAGAGGAATGAAATTACCATCTTCAGATCAACTTTATTGAGCCATTGATTCATTTGCACACAGTTATAAATATATGTTGACCGTTGCGTGCCGCTTTACGCTGTGGGTTGAATGCCCCCCTGTCCCAAATAGCAAGACAGAGAAAGCCGCTATTCTATTGATCAACTATATCTTTTCTCATTTTAATTGAGTCCGACCACGGTAGTCATTTCACCAGTGAAGTAATGAGTATGATGTGGGAAATCCTATATGAAAAAAGAGAATTGCATATCGCCTACCACCCAGCATCCAACGGGGAGCGAGGGGTGGTGGAGTACAATTGTGGATTCTGGACCCAGTTGGGACTTATGTTTACCGCTAGTACTGATGGCTACGAAGTCTACTCCTAGTTTCGCAGCTATCATGCCCCATTTTGAACTCATAACTGGTAGAAAAATGGTCTTGCCTCAACATCTGTTGAATCGAGCATAGGAACAAACATTGATCAAAGCCCCCTCTACTCATCAATATGCAGATAACTGCAAAAGCATCCCCTACAAGCCTTGCATGTGCCCATAGGAACCTAGAGAAATCTGCAGTAAGTATAAAAAGTTACTATGAATCTCAGACATCAAAAAACAGGTACACAGCAGCTGATCAGGTTTATCTCTATACATTTACAAAGGAACCAATCAAAAGGCAGCAAATTCCTTCCCAGTTGGTTGGGGGATTTTGATCTCATATACAGGATCTCCCCCCTTGCCTACCGATTAAAAATACCCACAGGGAACAGACAACAGAACATTGGGTTCACGTGTACCAGCTGAAAATCTCACATCCCCTAACCCTACTAAATCGGATTAAGGAATCAGTTCCTTCTGCCGATGAGGTGACCTGACTAAGAAAAGACCTGCTTGAAAGGTGATTAAGAATGTAAGGATGAACCGATGAATGTTTGTATAATGTTTCATAAAATAGATATAGGTTTATTTAATTATATGTATGGAATAAGATAAAACAATTATAATAGGAGATAGGCAGCATAAGGAAAATATAACATGCAAATTCTGTCATAATATGTTACTAAACCAGCCTTTCTTCCCCTTTCTTCTAGAAATTAACTGAAAATTCCTTGTAGCCTCCCAGATCAAAAGCAGGAAGAGGGAAAGGGTTTAGAGGAAAGGGTGTCAATCGCACACCCCAATGAAGGAAAGGATGTGGGGATCAGCATATTCTATGCTGTACCTATGCCCTTTTGAAGGATACTATGCCAATCTATTGGTCTGACTACTTCGTACAGTTTTTCTCCTTGGCATTGCCCAATGGGGATAGGGTCAGTGCTAGGGATAGACCAGCTGCCTATTCTCAAAAAGATCAAGGATCCGGACAGAATTACTGGTGATGAAATCAGAGAGGCTCTTGCCTCTATTGACCCCTTGCTCCCCAGTGATGAATTCCTCCCAGAAGGAGCCTCAATCTTGGACGTCATTGGCGTAAAGATGGCCCCTCTAAAATTGAAAAGGGGGAGAATTTCTAAGCATTGGTTCACGTGGAGTTTAATTCCTCTGCGTAAGCTAGTTAGTAGGACTAGCCAAAAATGGCAGGAGAAACAAACAGCAGAGAATATAAACATGGCTAAGAGTGTGTTGTTGGAATATAAGTTGGCAATTATTTTAGCAAAAAAAGATTGTCTTGGCAAAAAGCTAAAAGTTGCAAGCAACCTGCCTAGGGAATTGTTCTCCATTGTTTCTAAATTCTGTAATCCTACTTTTAAAGCTACATAGATTGAACCGTTTGTGGCACAAGCCAATCTTTTTAACTCCTTTTTCATAGAGAAAATTGAATGCATCAAGGCTGATATTGCTACTAAAACTCAGGCTGGAGCCACAATTCCATCTGGTTGGTTAATTAATGAATCCTCAGTGAATTCAGTTGATTCACAGAGGCAGAGCTCTCTGCCTATTTTGATTTTCAGCATGTAGCAGAGAATGATGTACTTCAATTATTGGATTCCCTTTAACCCACTAATGATTTGTTGTTTCCTCTTTCTGCCTATGCAGCAAAACGTTAATCATCAGATTTGATGTCTTTCGTGACTAGGTTTGTTAATAAATCTTTGTTGAATGGGATTGTACCCCATAGTTTAAAACATTCTATAGTTACACCTTTGCTGAAAAAACCCACCTTGGACTCCAAGATCCTGCAGAATTATTGCCCGACTGCGGGTTTCTCTTGGCACGCAAAAATTCTTGAAAAGTTGGTTACTGGTCAGCTACAGGATTTTGTAGAGTGGGAATTGCTACTGGATAAGTTCTAATCAGGTTTTAGACCAAGATTCGGAACTGAGACTGCCCTTATATCTGTGCAGGATGACCTGTTGAGGGCCGGGGACTGGTGTGAGCTCTCCCTGTTTGTGATACTGGACCTGTCCGCAGCCTTTGATACGGTTAATCACCATACTCTTCTATGTTGACTGCAAGATGTAGGAGGAGTTTCTGAGCATGCCATCTGGTGGTTTAGATCATTCTTGACAGATCGCTATCAGCAGGTGAGATTGGATGAGTTTTCCGTCAAATTCCATCAGGTTGACCTGTTGAGTCCCCCAGGGATCATCCCTCTTGCCGTTGTTATTTAATTTGTATATGCGTCTCCTGTTGGATATCTTGAGACGACATGGGATGAATTTTCATTCCTACGCAGATGACACTCATATCTTCATCAGGATTGTCAACTTTGATGAAGCATTCAGTAAATTGGGGCAGTGTTTGGATGAGGTGAGTAGTTGGATGTCCAATAATCAACTTCAATTAAACACAGCCAAAACTGAACGTGTTCTGTTCGGACCTAAACACCTTCTATCTGCTGCAAAGAGACTGCCTAACCCCACCCTCCTGGGAACAGGTTTAAAATTCATACCCAGGGTTAAGACCTTGGGCTGTATTTGGATAGATGATCTGGGCAGCAAAGGCCAGGTTGGAGATAAGGTTCAGGCGGTGCATTATATCTTGAGACTTTTACAGCAGGCACTTCCTTACATTCCCAAGGAGGATCATGCTTTGGTGGTGGGTTTCCTAACTAATGCACATTTGGATTTTTGCAACATATAGCTGCTTGGCATTCCATCCCAACAAATGCACAGACTCCAAAAAGCACAAAATGCAGCAGTTAGGACGATCTTTTAGTTAGGTAGAACTGCCCATGTTTCATCATTTCGTCGTGCTTTACACTGGCTGGCAGTGGAAGACAGCATCAGAGTTAAGGGGGCCTGCCTTGCTTTCAAATGTGTGAATGGCCATGCCCAAGCATATCTGATGGAAATGATTCAACCAAACCAACCTACAATACACCTGCGATCCAGTGATTGCCATCTTCTGTTCATCCCTCATTCAGTGTTTACATCAATGGGAAATAGACGATTTGCTGTCTTGTTCCAAAATTGTGGAACTCGCTTCCTTTAGAAATCAGGACCCTTGAATCATTATACTAGTTTGGCAAGGCCTTGAAGACATTGGGCCTCATTACGAGTCCGGAGGTAACCGCGGTGGTAAAACCGCCTGGTTACCGCCAGACTCGTATTACCATTCCGCCTCCGTGACTCCCGGAATTACCAGGGCATTACAGCCCTGGTGTCCCGGGAATTCCGGAGGCAGAATTCGGTAAATCCCCATTCCCATTGAGTCCCACAGGACTTAATGGGAATGGGGAAGTGGAAACACCGGCACCATCTCGTGATGGTGCTGGTGTTTCCACGTCCGCCTGCAGGCGGGAGTTGTTCAACCCGCCAGGTCAGACCTGGCAGGAAGATCACCTTCCGCCTGCAGGACTCGGGATTGGGCGGTCCAGAATTAACAGTGGTGGCGGGTTTACCCAGGAAAATGTATTTATCTCTATGATTTCTGCCCCTTACTCGCTACAACAACAAGTATGCACCTGAGGATTTCAGGTAATCATCTGCACACCTGATAGATGGCACTCGACAGACTGGGCTTTTGAGTACATTTCACCCAAAGACTGCGGTTTTACTAGCGTCAAGAAAACAGGAGCTACAGAAAGCACCAATTTAAAATGAAATTTTATTTCAAAAAGTTCAAAGAGACCCGCATCTGTCAAAAATATAATCATGTTAGCTAGAGAACACACAGTATGTTGCAGAGGTTTTAAAATAATGAAATTCCTGCAGTAGGATGTTGTCAAATATTCTGAATTGCAAGCACATGCATTTCTTATTGTATATCAAGTGAAGGAAATGTATCATCATTCATTTAGAGCATGTTCATGTATTGTTGTATTTCTCCTACAACTATCAGATTATTGTACAAAGTCTATAATAATTATAATAATACAGTGGACTTAAATAAAATCCTACAGTATAATATGTAGAAAAGTAGTGATTCTTTTGTGTGGTTTGAATAAAATTGGAGTTTGATTCAGCCTCATAGCATGCTGCCTTCAAGAGAACAAGGATTTCAACTAAAAGCAAAATCCCTCTCTTCCAGAGAATTGTTAGAAAAATACTATAACATTCCAGGAAAAGAGAATGTGCAGTGCATCTATAGATTGAGATCTAGAATGAACAGATTGTAGGAGCTACACGCAGACAGATTCAACCATGACATAATAAAGCATAAATCACCATAAAAAGCTAACATGTGCATGGGATTAATGCGAGCACAAAATTGGGCATGTCAA
This sequence comes from Ambystoma mexicanum, assembly GCF_040938575.1. Taxonomy (NCBI): domain Eukaryota; kingdom Metazoa; phylum Chordata; class Amphibia; order Caudata; family Ambystomatidae; genus Ambystoma; species Ambystoma mexicanum. The sequence goes on from NC_090928.1 coordinate 65,030,239, forward strand.
AATTGCCTGATCAATCACTAATCACAAAAAGATGTTTGCACTTGACTCATTGTGCTGAGCACAAGATGTTTCCTCCCACCATTTTCTGACTATAAATATAGAAATAACAACAAAGACTGAGGGCCTCATTACACGGAAGGCGGTAAACCATGGTTCTATTAGCACCATGGTTGCCGCCGGTACCATACCGGTACCACCATGGAGAAAAGGGGACTTTCCACCCCATTCCAAGGTTGGCGGGGCGGTAATTCCCCCTTTCTCCATGGCCCTTCCCCATTCCCATTTTTGCCCCATAGGGCATAATGGGAATGGGGAAGGTGGTAATTACGGTACTGCAAATTGCAGTACCGTAATTAGCACCAAGGTCCCTTTGCGGGTCCCAACTTTAACGGCTGGTCTACACCAGGCATTAAGGTCGGGTCCCACAAAGGGACCTCGTAGTAAGGCGGTAAGGGTTAACGGTCACCGGTACCCTTACCGGTGACCGTTAACCCTTACCGCCTTCCGTGTAATGAGGCCCTGAGCGTGTATATTTAATAGGAGTGTCTATGAGGTAGGCCAATGGAAGAACTTAGCCAATCAGATACAGTGACATAATTATGACATAAGGTGGGAATTTTGGAGACTTTAAAGATAGTGGGAGCACAGAGGAGAGCATTCTGACACTGGAAAAAGCTGCTGATAATGACCACATTTTAGGAATAACAACGAGCTGTCTGCCTAACTGGAAAGATACTGAGTTGAGAATATATAAGAATTAAGAGCCTTATCCATGAGGGAAACTGAAGTTGGTGGTGACAGATTTCATCTGTGCCAGAGGGGACCAGAGACCAGAGAGGGACCAGATGCCTAACAGATGGTGGTTCCATTAAGTAAAATAATTACCCAAAGTAAGTATAAAAATCTCCTATAGCAAATCAGATTTTACCCTGTGGATTTTTCTACAGCAAGTCCCAGAAGGGGATGGTTGTTGCTACTAGGGGTGGCTGTATCCAAATAAGATACCTTAGCATAAAATGCACGGCACCTCTCACTATATGAAAGCCCAGTGAGACTTGATTGTGTATAGAAAACATAGCATTCCTGCACACATAATGAGGGGTTGACAAATTATTGTACATAGAAAAGAGAAGAGGATAGTGTGGTGTTCTAGTGTGGGTGACATGCTGATTTCGTGGTATTTGAGGAGATTGGATTCACATAAGTACAAACTGCTTTTTCTGCAGTAAGCGCTGTGCAAGAAAAGATAGGTTTCGCAGCGCTGAGAGTGTAGCATTTTATAAGGGATATTCATAAACGCACCCAAAGTGTTGTGACAGATGTAGACGACTTTAAACCATGGTTTGAAAGTGTGCCATACCATGGCCTAATGAGAATCACTTTAATTATATATATTCGGTGAGGGCAACTTAGAAGGGAGTAATTTCTATTCCTAAATATATATATATATATATATATATATATTTTTTTTTTTTTTTTTACAGGGTAATTCATAGAAATTCGCACAAAAGTGGCGCACGCGACTGGCGCACAGCATGCCCCTGCGAATGTCTGCGCCAGCCGCGTGCGCTAAAATCGATTTCCGCGTGTTAGGGAGAATTCTCTGTTTAGGCTGAATTTCCTAACCTAGTGAGTCCCCCAGCAGCTTTGCTGGATTTCTGGAGTTTGTTTTTTCCATCCTGCCAAGAGTGTGACCCTTTTCCTCTCACTCTTGGACATGTATGTGTGTAATTCCTTTGAGATGTCAATGTGTTCGATGGGCTATGGGGTCTTTTACTCCATAGGGTCTCATAAGTTTTTCTATGTGTGTCACTCTGCACCCTATGTGTCGTGACACGGGGGCGCCCTAGCAGGTCCCCCCACCATAGACTCCATACCCGGGGACTGACTACTGTCTCCCCGGGCATGTAAAGTCACCATTGGCTTTACTAGACCTAAATTTGCTAACAGAACTAGTACCAACCATCTTATTGTGGACGTGCTAGTAGGGGTAATGCGATTACTCCTGGATCTGTTACTCGAGGGGGCACTGTCCCGTCCCTCCTCGTCGAGTTTTGGCTGGTGGCAGTGGAAACTACTTGTTATGTTCGGCCCCGAGCATAACCCTATGGGATCCGTCCCATTGTTGAAGATTGATACTGTTTTTCGTTAATCTCCAACGTACCACCGATCTACTTATCTTAAATAGGTTTATCGAGTGGTATTTTCTGCCAGAACTCGGGTTGTAAAATGGCGTCTGTGTTTTTCTCTGTGACTCCTAAACCAAAGGTTGAGCCCTTTGTTCCACTTTTGGCGGGCCTCTGGACAGAGACCCTTCAAGGTGGCGCCATTCTGTCTGGGTTACCTCAGGGGTGTGGGAGGGGGTTTAGACACCCTGGACCGAGTTGCCTTGCCAACTCAGGTCGCACTCTGGAGTGATTGGCCCAGGTGGTGAGCCTTCCCGCTCACCACTTAGCATGTGTTGATTGACAAGCTAGGCTGAATGAATGGGGGACGTCTGCATAAAAGCAGGGCTTTTGGGACTGGATCTTCAGGAAGTCGCCACTGGACCTAAAGAATCCGACGAGGGTAACGCTGAGTCGACCTGCACGACGACACCTCCGGTGGAGCCCTGCGGAATCGTCTCACAATCTCCCGACGACAGAAGAGATCTCCCTGCCGGAGAGTCTCTTTCCCTGGCTGGTGGGAACAACCAGTCTTCTTCTTTGTGCTTTTTGGTCGCCCAGGACGCAGTGGTCGAATTGCCCGTGCAGAGCACCCGGCAACCGGATAGCCACTACTCCTGCACCGTGATCGGAAGGTGGTGCCTTGTGACGGAGCACTCCGCGGCTGGTTTCTTACCTGGTGGTGCACCGGACATCTTCTCTTCGACGACGAGAGCATCTCTTCTCTTGGCCAAGACCCGTCGTGCATCCACCACCAGGAACAACTGCCCCCGCCGGAGCTGTCTTCCACAACAAGGTACCGTAACCGCCGGGCTTCCCTTTTCGATCGGTTCGAGTGAGGTATCTGATTCCTCTCCGTTCCGTGGGGTTGCCTCCAAGCTTTATTCACTCTTTGTTCTGAACTGGTTCAACCTGTCGCCAACCAATTTGCTAAACAAGACTTGAATGCATTATCCGTAGAGACTTTCTAGGACATCGTGCCTTGCCTCTCACCGAGTGGGCCTGGCCGCCGAACTTTGTGATCTAGTGTGATTAATGCCTTCCTGCCTTGCATTTTTACCCGCTTCAGTACGAACCGTGTTGACTTCATTACCTGCCTATCTCTTCTCTCCCTTCCTCACTAAATACTCGAGTATCATCTGGGTTGAGGTATACACCTCTGTCTGAAAATAAGTGGTGCCGTAGAACCTAGAGTTGTCGATATTGTGTTTCGGGGGATTGAGCTTTATTCCATTCTGCAGAGTAATTGTATTTTGAGTTGTTTGCCGTGATTCGCTTTAGTATTTTTCGTAGACGTTCTGTTATCAATAAATAACTTACTATCTTTATACTAAAGCCTGGTTGCGTGTTTACTCGTTTTGCTGCGAAGAATTACCCTATCTTGTATGCTCCCTATACTGACCAACTTTTCTTGAGAGAAGTCTGACTGCTCAGCCACAGCTACCAATTGAATCTGTGTGGTACAGACTGCTACCAAGTGGGTTCATCGCAACACCTGTAGTCCTAAATCTTTTGCAGTGGTCCCAGAGGGAACTGCACAGGTTTCCGCCTAACACTGGTGTACAGCGGTGGGATTAGTATCGAGTATACAGTTTAGAGTGTTTTTCGACGCTGTAGGACGACTAACCACAAAACTTTACAAAAGCAACTTTCAAAAAACATGTCTACGATGGAAATTTACAGCCAAGAGTCTTTGTCGGATAAAAATACTGAGAGTCTGCGAGCTCTCTGTAGACAAGAGAATCTTCCTGTAAAAGGCAAGAAGTTAGAACTGATAGAGAGATTGCTGGCGAACCAAAGTCTGGGTACTGGTTCAGAGGAACCAAACTCTCCAGCAACTGTAGATAACAGTAATGGTGTTGATCTGAATCGTAATTCTGATGATAGCGATGAAGAGGCTGACGAAGACGGCGAGGCTAACGAAACTGTCTCCCCCGCTCCTCTACCTGCCTTACCAACTGTGCCTACGGGGCCCATACCAGGTCCCACAAGTAATCCTGCTTATTTTGAACTTGAAAAAATGAAGCTCGAATTAGAATATAAACGGTTCTTGGCTCAATCTGAACGAAACCAAGAGCTCGAGTTCAGACGAATGAATGCCCAGGCTGAGCAGAAACAAGCTGAGTTAAGACTCAGGGAAATAGAGCTTAATCATGAGTTACAAATGAAAAAGTTGTCTATGGAAAATGCTTCTCTCTCCTCTGGTTCCTCTAGGAGCTCCAGTCCCAAAAGACCCCGGATGCCGAAGGAATTAGTGGGTATGTACGAACCGAGATTGGATGTGTTGGATTGGTTGAAACTGTTTGAATACAATCATGGGCTCTAGGACATCACCGGGAACGCGTTGCTTCCCTGGTTGTTCTCTAGGCTTCCTCCTGTTGCGACTGATGTGGTAATGGAATTGGGGGAGGTGGATAAGACGGATTACGAAAGTGTGAAACTAGCTTTGATAGCTAGATTCGGGAAGACCCCTTCCCAATATCTTAAGAGGTTTAGAACCCTCAAAAAGCATGATGGTACCCCTTGGGCTACCTGGGTGAGTGAAGGGTTGAAAAACTTAGAGGGATGGATTAAGGGTTACAAAGTTGACACTTACGAGGGTATGCGAAATCTTTTTATGTTGGAGTCGATTTATGATGCCTGTTCTCCTGAGCTCAGACAGCACTTGGCTGATTCGAAGGAATTAGATTCCAGGGCTCTAGCTAAGGCTGCTGACTTGTGGGTTGCCAACAGGGGTACTCACAAGGATTCTGGGGCAACTCAGAAAAAGGACGAGGGAAAACAGCCTAAAAAAGACTCAAAGGAGAATTCGAATAACTCACATTCCAAAGAGGGCCCCAAACAAAACCAGAAGGGTAAGCCACCGGGAAAACCACAGCAGAATAGTGTGTCTTCTGGTGCCAAACCGGAAGGAGGTCAGAACAAGCCACCATTCCAGAAAGCATTTGGGAAATGCTTTGTTTGTGGCTCGACTGATCACGTGAAAGGAGATCCCAGATGTAAGGGTAAACCTTCAGGGGTCCAGCTTGTCTCCTTAGCCTTCGCTCCAGAGGAGGAAGTCCAAATGGCAAGTGGAAACTTTCTACTGCTAGCTGACGAACCCATTGGAGTCTCAGCCAGCGTTTCTTTAGTATCTCTGGGGTTGTGGGAACAACAGAATTTAGATGTCTATAATTCTATCCCCGATAATACTAAAGAGTATTATAAGGACAGTGTCCAGGTGAATGGTCAGGAGACGCCTGCCATTAGGGACACTGGGGCCAGCATAACTGTGGTGGATAAATCGTTTTTTCAGGCTGAGGATGTTGCTAAGGCACCCAAACGCCTCACCAAGTTAGCTGGAGGGCCTGTGCAGATGCTTCCCCAATTACCAGTTCTCATCCAGTGTAACGACATGACTGTAAAGATACCTGTCAGCATACAGAGTGAGGTACCAGGACGCGTACTGTTGGGTAACGATTTGAAAACTCTCGGAGTTGTATCGCATACTCCCAGACCTCCTAGTAAACGGTTACAGGAGCTAACCAGACCTGCAAGAGAGAGGACCCTGCGCGGTAATCTCGGGGAGATGATGAAGAAAGAAATCACTCCTGCTCCATTGCAAATGGCGGCCGCTGTCTCTAGGAACACAGAAGTAAAACGGAAACCTAAAACTTCTAAACCGAAACCAACAGCCCACATTCCGATGCAGCCGACACGGACTTCCCCGCGGTTGTCCAACGTCACACCCGTAACTCCACCTCCAGCTGAGGCTGAGGGGGAAGTACAACCCTGTATGGTAGAATTAGACTCTGAAGAAGAGCTAATGGAAGGCCAGGAACTCATTGGAGATCTGGATCCTGTTGACCATCCTGAGCTGCAGTCGTTACTGGCAGAAGGTGGACCCAGCAGGGCAGACTTCAGTAAGGGACAGAGAGAATGTCCAACTCTGGAAGGTCTTCGCCGTCAGGCAGAAACTCAGGCTGAAGGGCAAGAGCCTGGGAAACATAGGTTGCACTGGGAAGATGGCCTCTTCTATAGTGAACCGACCGAGTCTGCACCTGGAGACTACAAACGCCTTGTAGTACCCCAAGAGAACAGACCACAGTTCTTGCAGTTAGCCCACGAGATTCCTTTGGCTGGTCACTTGAGTTTCAAGAAGACTAAGGAAAGGCTCTCATTCTACTTCTATTGGCCAAAGATGGGGGCCGAAGTAGAAAAACACTGCAGAAGCTGCCATACCTGCCAGATCTCTGGTAAGGTTGGGTCCGAGAATGTGGCACCGTTAGTGCCTCTTCCCGTTGTGGGAGTCCCATTTGAGAGAGTAGGGATTGATATCGTTGGTCCCCTTGATCCTCCAACCTCAACAGGTTTATACTTGTTGTAGTAGACCATGCTACTAGGTATCCTGAGGCAATTCCTATGAGGACTGTTACAGCTCCGGCTGTGGCTAAGGCCCTCCTTGGTATTTTTACTAGGGTCGGATTTCCTAAGGAAGTTATCTCTGACAGGGGGTCAAATTTTATGTCCCACTACATGAAAGCCATGTGGAAAACCTGCGGGGTAACTTACAAGTTCTCAACGGCTTACCACCCACAAACCAATGGGTTGGTAGAACGGTTCAACGAACCATGAAGAGCATGATAGGTGCTCTAGAAGAACCCCTTAAGCGTAAGTGGGACCTTCTATTGCCATGCCTTCTTTTTGCTTATAGAGAAGTCCCTCAGGAGGGAGTAGGCTACTCTCCCTTCGAACTGCTCTATAGTCATCCCGTCAGAGGTCCATTGGCCCTGATTAAGGAGGGGTTGGAGAGTGCTCCTTCCCCCAAGCCAGTCAGAGTGACTGACTACGTGATAGGTCTCCGGAGGAGAATGTCGCACCTGATGACAGAAGCAAGCGATAACTTGAAAGCTGGACAAGCATTGGTCAAGCACTGGCACAATCAAAAGGCTAACATGGTTGAGTTCGCTCAAAACCAGCTTGTTCTTGTTATGATCCCCACAAGGCAGAGGGCCTTGCAAGATAAATGGATGGGACCCTACCGAGTAGTGGGTAAGCTCGGTGAGGTTAACTATCTGGTGGACTTGGGCAACCCCAAGGAGGCTCCGACAGTCTTTCACACCAACCGACTTAAAGCGTATGTCTCACGACCTGATGTAGGAGCGTTGCTTCTAGCATCGGTCGAGGAAGAAGAAGAGAGTGAAGCTCTTCCGGATCTCCTCAGAGGCTTACCTTTAGATGAAAACATTGAAGGAGTAAATCTCTCCTCCAATCTGACACCCGAGCAACAAGAAGAGTGCAAGTCTATGTTGAATCAGTTTGCTTCTCTGTTCTCGCTCTCACCAGGCTTGACCCCTTGGGGCCAGCACGAGATACTCACTGGTGACTGTCTGCCTGTCAAAAGCAGAGGATATCGCATGTCAGAAAACGTAAGAACCCACATCAAAGGTGAGGTCAGCAAGATGCTTGATCTCGGGGTAATAGAGCCCTCTACTAGTCCATGGTCTAGCCCAGTTGTGTTAGTACCAAAGGCCGGATCTAAAGAACTTAGATTCTGCGTGGATTATAGAGCTCTTAACGCAGTCACCACGACTGATGCCCACCCTTTGCCAAAAACAGATGAGTTGGTGGATAAACTTGGCGTCGCCAAGTTCCTCAGCACATTTGACTTGACGTCGGGCTATTGGCAAATAGCCCTGACCGACCATGCCAAGGAGAAAACTGCATTTTCTACCCCCGTTGGTTTATACCAGTTTACGGTAATGCCTTTCGGACTAAAAAATGCACCTGCTACGTTTCAACGGATGGTAAACCAGGTTCTAACCGGGATGGAGGACTTCTGCATGGCATACTTGGATGACATAGCAGTGTTCAGCAATTCCTGGGACGAACATGTAACCCACCTGAGAGATGTTTTGCAGGCTCTTGGACGAGCCAATCTGACCATAAAGGCGAGTAAATGCCAAATTGGACAGAGTAAGGTAGTCTACCTTGGGCATGAGGTAGGCGGTGGAGAAATAAGGCCTTTGCTCAGTAAGATTGAAGCTGTGCAAAATTGGACAACACCGACTACTCAGACTCAGGTGAGAGCCTTCCTAGGCCTCACCGGGTATTACAGGAATTTCATAGAGAACTATGGGACCATAGCTTCTCCACTGAATGTCATCTCCTCGCCCAAATTCCCTAAAAAGGTTAAATGGAACGAGGAGTGCAATCAGGCTTTTGAAAACCTGAAAAAGGCTCTTTGCCAAGCCCCAGTACTCAGAGCTCCTGATTACCGCCAACACTTCATTGTGCAGACAGACGCTTCCAATGTAGGGATAGGTGCCGTACTCAGTCAACTGGATGGGAAAGGTAGGGAGCACCCCGTTTGCTACATCAGCCGCAAGCTGAAGGATCCTGAAACAAGGTGGGCAACAATCGAAAGAGAATGCTTTGCTATCGTGTGGGCTCTGAAGAAGTTTAGACCGTACTTGTATGGTTCTACTTTTATTATTCAGACTGACCGCCAACCCTTGAGATGGTTAATGCAAATGAAAGGGGAAAACCCAAAACTACTGAGATGGTCGATCTGCCTGCAAGGGTTCGATTTCACCATTGAGCACAGGTCGGGGTGTCACCACCAAAATGCTGATGGTCTCTCTAGGATGTATATCATCGACTAGAGGTATGAGATTCATCCAGGAGTGGATTAAATCCTCCTGTCCCTTAGTCTGGGGGGGGCAAGTGTTAGGGAGAATTCTCTGTTTAGGCTGAATTTCCTAACCTAGTGAGTCCCCCAGCAGCTTTGCTGGATTTCTGGAGTTTGTTTTTTCCATCCTGCCAAGAGTGTGACCCTTTTCCTCTCACTCTTGGACATGTATGTGTGTAATTCCTTTGAGATGTCAATGTGTTCGATGGGCTATGGGGTCTTTTACTCCATAGGGTCTCATAAGTTTTTCTATGTGTGTCACTCTGCACCCTACGTGTCGTGACACGGGGGCGCCCTAGCAGGTCCCCCCACCATAGACTCCATACCCGGGGACTGACTACTGTCTCCCCGGGCATGTAAAGTCACCATTGGCTTTACTAGACCTAAATTTGCTAACAGAACTAGTACCAACCATCTTATTGTGGACGTGCTAGTAGGGGTAGTGCGATTACTCCTGGATCTGTTACTCGAGGGGGCACTGTCCCGTCCCTCCTCGTCGAGTTTTGGCTGGTGGCAGTGGAAACTACTTGTTATGTTCGGCCCCGAGCATAACCCTATGGGATCCGTCCCATTGTTGAAGATTGATACTGTTTTTCGTTAATCTCCAACGTACCACCGATCTACTTATCTTAAATAGGTTTATCGAGTGGTATTTTCTGCCAGAACTCGGGTTGTAAAATGGCGTCTGTGTTTTTCTCTGTGACTCCTAAACCAAAGGTTGAGCCCTTTGTTCCACTTTTGGCGGGCCTCTGGACAGAGACCCTCCAAGGTGGCGCCATTCTGTCTGGGTTACCTCAGGGGTGTGGGAGGGGGTTTAGACACCCTCGACCGAGTTGCCTTGCCAACTCAGGTCGCACTCTGGAGTGATTGGCCCAGGTGGTGAGCCTTCCCGCTCACCACTTAGCATGTGTTGATTGACAAGCTAGGCTGAATGAATGGGGGACGTCTGCATAAAAGCACACACGCGATTTCAGCAGGGTACGTGTATTTCAGGGGTGCGTGGGAAGTTCCACACGCGATTCCATCAGGGTACGTGTATTTCAGGGGTGCGCGGGAAGTTCCACACGCGATTTCAGCAGGGTACGTGTATTCCAGGGGTGCGCGGGAAGTTCCACACGCGATTGGCCCAGTGCGAGCAGGGTACGTGTATTCCATGGGTGCGCGGGAAGTTCCACACGCGATTTCAGCAGGGTACGTGTATTTCAGGGGTTCTGGGGAGTACTACACGTGAATTGGCCGTGTGGGTCCTCCCAGGTGTTCGCTCTACAACCTCCACGGCCCGTGCAGGCAGCCCACACCACGGGGGACTACCCTGCACCCCTGCTCATGTCCCGCAGGCAGCCCATCCACCACGGGCATGCCCCCCAGCCAACCCACATGTCACCTTGCACTACTGATCAACAATGCATGTCTCCCACCATCCCAAACCCCCAGCAGTCAGGGGCACCCTCCACCAGGCCCCCACACATGTCTACCACCACCCCCATCCCCCAGCCACCAGGGGCAGATTCCACCAGGCCCCCACTCATGTCTCCCACCACCCCCACCCCCCAGCAGTGCAGGGGCAGCCTCCACCAGGCCCCCACTCATGTCCCCCTGCACCCCCACCCCCCAGCAGTGCAGGGGCAGCCTCCACCAGGCCCCCACTCATGTCTATCACCACCCCCATCCCCCAGCCACCAAGGGCAGATTCCACCAGGCCCCCACTCTTGTCTCCCTCCACCCCCACCACCCAGCAGTGCAGGGGCAGCCACCACCAGGCCCCCACTCATGTCCCCCTGCACCCCCACCCCCAGCAGTGCAGGGGCAGCCTCCACCAGGCCCCCACTCATGTCCCCCTGCACCCCCACCCCCCACCAGTGCAGGGGCAGCCTCCACCAGGCCCCCGCTCATGTCCAACTCATGTTCCCCCCCACCCCCCAGCACTGTGGGGCACCTGCCAGCAGGCCCCCACCCATGTCCAACTCATGTTCCCCACCCCCCCACCCCCCAGCACTGTGGGGCACCTGCCAGCAGGCCCCCACCCATGTCCAACTCATGTTTCCCACCACCCCCACCCCCCAGCACTGTGGGGCACCTGCCAGCAGGCCCCCACCCATGTCTCCCACCCCTCCCACCCCCCAGCCACCAGGGGCAGCCTCCACCAGGCCCCCACCCATGTCTCCCACCCCCCCTACCCCCCAGCAGTCAGGGGCACCCTCCACCAGGCCCCCACTCATGTCCCCCTGCACCCCAACCCCCAGCAGTGCAGGGGCAGCCTCCACCAGGCCCCACTCATGTCCCCCTGCACCCCCACCCCCCAGCACTGTGGGGCACCTGCCAGCAGGCCCCCACCCATGTCCAACTCATGTTCCCCACCACCCCCACCCCCCAGCACTGTGGGGCACCTGCCAGCAGGCCCCCACCCATGTCCAACTCATGTTCCCCACCCCCCACCCCCCAGCACTGTGGGGCACCTGCCAGCAGGCCCCCACCCATGTCTCCCACCCCCCACCCCCCAGCACTGTGGGGCACCTGCCAGCAGGCCCCCACCCATGTCTCCCACCCCCCCACCACCCAGCAGTGCAGGGGCACCCTCCACCAGGCCCTCACCCATGTCTCCCGCCCCCCCACCCCCCAGCACTGTGGGGCACATGCCAGCAGGCCCCCACCCATGTCTCCCACCCCCCCACCCCCCAGCAGTGCAGGGGCACCCTCCACCAGGTCCCCACCCATGTCTCCCAAGCAGTGCAGGGGCACCCTCCACCAGGCCCCCACCCATGTCTCCCACCACAACCACCCCCCAGCAGTGCAGGGGCACCCTCCACCAGGCCCCCACCCATGTCTCCCACCCCCCCACCCCCCAGCAGTGCAGGGGCACCCTCCACCAGGCCCCCACCCATGTCTCCCACCTCCCCCCAGCAGTGCAGGGGCAGCCTCCACCAGGCCCCCACCCATGTCTCCCACCACCCCCACCCCCCAGCAGTGCAGGGGCACCCTCCACCAGGCCCCCACCCATGTCTCCCACCACCCCCACCCCCCAGCAGTGCAGGGGCACCCTCCACCAGGCCCCCACCCATGTCTCCCACCACCCCCACCCCCCAGCAGTGCAGGGGCACCCTCCACCAGGCCCCCACCCATGTCTCCCACCCCCCCACCCCCAGCAGTGCAGGGGCACCCTTCACCAGGCCCCCACCCATGTCTCCCACCCCCCCCACCCACCACCCCCCAGCAGTGCAGGGGCAGCCTCCACCAGGCCCCCACCCATGTCTCCCACCCCCCCGCCCCCCAGCAGTGCAGGGGCACCCTCCACCAGGCCCCCACCCATGTCTCCCACCCCCCCACCCCCCAGCAGTGCAGGGGCACCCTCCACCAGGCCCCCACTCATGTCTCCCACCACCCCCACCCCCCAGCAGTGCAGGGGCACCCTCCACCAGGCCCCCACCCATGTCTCCCACCACCCCCACCCCCCAGCAGTGCAGGGGCACCCTCCACCAGGCACCCACCCATGTCTCCCACCACCCCCACCCCCCAGCAGTGCAGGGGCACCCTCCACCAGGCCCCCACCCATGTCTCCCACCACCCCCACCCCCCAGCACTGTGGGGCACCTGCCAGCAGGCCCCCACCCATGTCTCCCCCCACCCCCACCCCCCAGCAGTGCAGGGGCAGCCTCCACCAGGCCCCCACCCATGTCTACCACCCCCCCACCCCCCAGCCACCAGGGGCAGCCTCCACCAGGCCCCCACCCATGTCTCCCACTACCCCCACCCCCCAGCAGTCAGGGGCACCCTCCACCAGGCCCCCACTCATGTCTACCACCACCCCCATCCCCCAGCCACCAGGGGCAGATTCCACCAGGCCCCCACTCATGTCTCCCACCACCCCCACCCCCCAGCAGTGCAGGGGCAGCCTCCACCAGGCCCCCACTCATGTCCCCCTGCACCCCCACCCCCCAGCAGTGCAGGGGCAGCCTCCACCAGGCCCCCACTCATGTCCCCCTGCACCCCCACCCCCCAGCACTGTGGGGCACCTGCCAGCAGGCCCCCACCCATGTCCAACTTATGTTCCCCACCCCCCCCCACCCCCCAGCACTGTGGGGCACCTGCCAGCAGGCCCCCACCCATGTCCAACTCATGTTCCCCACCACCCCCACCCCCCAGCACTGTGGGGCACCTGCCAGCAGGCCCCCACCCATGTCCAACTCATGTTCCCCACCCCCCACCCCCCAGCACCGTGGGGCACCTGCCAGCAGGCCCCCACCCATGTCTCCCACCCCCCACCCCCCAGCACTGTGGGGCACCTTCCAGCAGGCCCCACCCATGCCCAACTCATGTTCCCCACTCCCCCACCCCCCAGCACTGTGGGGCACCTGCCAGCAGGCCCCCACCCATGTCTCCCACCTCCCACCCCCCAGCAGTGCAGGGGCACCCTCCACCACCAAGCCCCCACCCATGTCTCCCACCCCCCCAGCACTGTGGGGCACCTGCCAGCAGGCCCCCACCCATGTCTCCCACCCCCCACCCCCCAGCAGTGCAGGGGCACCCTCCACCAGGCCCCCACCCATACCCCCCCCTCCTCCACCCCCCAGCAGGGCGGGGCACCCTCCACCAGGCCCCCACCCATGTCTCCCACCCCCCATCCCCCAGCAGTGCAGGGGCACCCTCCACCAGGCCCCCACCCATGTCTCCCACCCCCCCCACCCCCCAGCAGTGCAGGGGCACCCTCCACCAGGCCCCCACCCATGTCTCCCACCCCCCAGCAGTGCAGGGGCACCCTCCACCAGGCCCCCACCCATGTCTCCCACCACCCCCACCCCCCAGCAGTGCAGGGGCACCCTCCACCAGGCCCCCACCCATGTCTCCCACCACCCCCACACCCCGGCAGTACAGGGGCACCCTCCACCAGGCCCCCACCCATGTCTCCCATCACCCCCACCCCCAGCAGTGCAGGGGCACCCTCCACCAGGCCCCCACCCATGTCTCCCACCACCCCCACACCCCAGCAGTGCAGGGGCACCCTCCACCAGGCCCCCACCCATGTCTCCCACCACCCCACCACCCCCAAAACACATTTCCCTCACATACACCCAATGGGTGTCAGTGAATCTCAAAACCCATATCATGAAATGCATGAAACCAATGAGATACCACACATTGAAGTTCACTAAAAAAATATGTATTAAAGGAAACATAAATATAATCAAAAATAAAGAAACAGAAATGTGAATGTACAAAAATGAAAAGAAGCATGTCCGTGAAAAAAAGCAAAACCAAAAATCAAATTCCAAAGTAATGGTGTCCAAAGTCACTGGCCACAAAACAAAATCCAGTGGGAAAAAAAAGAAAGCCATTGCTCCATGGTTAAAATGTGAAAGAAAAATACAATCCAACAGTGAACTATGTACATGGGAACAAGCCAGGGTCCATTATCCCAACAAAAGAAAGGAAACCTATCTAACTACACTAACTAATAAATATACAAAAATGTGGCCAATGTCCGAAAGGTCCAAAATAATCCAAACAAAAATGAAACCTAACACTACCTACATAACTATGTACAAGGGCAGCGGGCTAGTTTGACGGCTTACTTGTGGATGTCCCGGGCCAGGGCATCATCGAACTCCTGCTCAATGTCCCGGAAGCGGTCCTCCTCCATGGCCCGAGGGTCTGCAGGGCCGTCGACGTGTCCACCTCCAAACCCCTGCGGATTGCCTCGAGGCACTCGGGCCATCTCAGGGCCCTCCGCATGGAGTTCTCCGCCCTGACCATTGTGAGCCGTGCCTCTTCCGCCCGCTGCCGCACCGCATCTATGGCATGGCCCAACCGCTGCCACACGGAAGACACTCTCTGTCCTGGGTCCTCCTGCCCTCCGGCCGATGCCTGCCCCTCCGATGGTGAAGGCCCCGAGCCTTCATGGCTCCCACCACGTTGCTGCTGCTGCTGTGCCTCTGCCTGTGCACTGCCTCCTGCTGCCTGCACATCCTCCGCCGGCTGGGGTGCAGTCGTTGATGTGGCCACCCCTGCTGGACGTCTGACTCCCGACTGTGGCAGGGATGCCTCCTCCACCAGCCTGGCCGCACCGTCAGAGGCAGCTCCACAGGGCACCCAGGTGACTGATGGGTGGGAAGATGGCACGGAGGACGACTGGCGCGTAGGGGGTTCAGTTGAGGAGGGGGTCGTAGCAAGCCCCAGCAAACGGAGGAATCCGGCCTGGGTGACCTGTCCCAGCAGGCTGACGTGGTCAACGAGCCATTCGAGATGACGTGCAGTCTCCTCATGAAAAGACTGCAGGTCACCTCGCATGGCCCGTTGACGCAACGCCACACCAGTCAGGACAGGCTCAACCCGGACCCGGATAGCCACGTCCGCAGGCAGAGGAAGGCCAGTTGATGTGAGCTCATCCCCTGCCTGAAAACTGGTCTGGACGTAGGCATCCCTGCTGGTGCAAGATGATGCAGGGACAGGATCAGGGACAGGATTGCACACAGGCACCTCCGCGGCGGCCTGTGCTGCCTCCTGTCCCTGGTCCTGCACTGCACCACTAGCACCAGTGGGATCCCCACCTCCAGACCCCGTCTCTGTTGCTTGCACGGCCTCCTCCTCCACCAAACCCCCCACCAACCTGGATGACTCTGTGCCATCTTCCCCCGTTAGGCCCTGTGGGGTCCCAGCTGCCCCTTCTGCTGCCGAGGAGTCCAACTCCAACCTCCGCCTCTTGGACCTCCCCCCGGCAGCTGCGGCCTGGGACGCAGCACCGGACTCCTCACTCCCCGACGAGATGACAACATGGGAGGGGAGCCGGGCCTTGCGTCTCCGGCTGGCGGTGGGATCCCCGCCGCTGTGCTCCACAGCACCTTCTCCGCCCTCTTCATCAGTTGACGCTGCAGACAGGGAGAAATAAAACAAAGGCATCAGGGCACTGTACAATGGACACATACACACATGACAGTTGTACATGAGTGGCATTGGCAAACCTCAGACATGTCATCACAATCCCCAACACACATGTCATTTCAACTCGCACACATGAGCCATACCACAGCCATATCGCAACTGGCAGCACCATCCAAACACATACAACAGCATGAGCAGGCAAAGGTGAGCCAGACATCACATGCAACACAGGAAGTGCACCACACATGTACACACACCACCACACTTGCATGTATGTGTACACCTCTGCCAAGTGTCGCAGTGTTCAGATGGGCATCCATGTCACATCTGCCCATCAGGCTTCCACATACCACTGTCACATGCATCCATGTTGCATCACTGTTGCACCCTTGTCAAATACACACACATGCACATGTACACAGTGCTGATACATGCAGCTGAAAACAACATACATGCGTCACATCACGGGCATGTCTACTTACATACACATTCATCCAAACGTGTGCCCACACAACTGCATTTGGCATGCAAGCCTACACACACAAGCACCATCCATGTCTCACACATGACAGCCCTCGCATGTGTTAGCCTCAGGGTCCTGTACACCCCCACCCATACTCGGCCCCATACAAACAGATGTGCAACCGGCACACTACTGAAAAATCACCACACGCACAGCTCATAATCAGGATGCATGTATACTTACCGCTCCACTCCAGACGGGTCTGCCTCTCAAGGACCTGGACGTGGAGCGCTGGGGATGTGCGTTCCAGGACCCTCATCTGTTCTTCCGACAAGTGGCCCAGGCGCCCCTTGGCATCCGCTGCCTTCAAGAGGCGCCGGGCCTTGTTCAGGGTCCTGGACCTGAAGTCCTCCCAGCGCTTCTTGACATGTTGTAAGTCGCGGACTGCCACCCCCTCCGCGTTGATGGCAGTCATGATGTCAGTCCAGATCCGAGTCCGTCCTTCCTTGTCGGCACTGGAACTTCCGAAGAGGGCATCATACTGCCCCAGGACTTGCTCCACCAGGACACCAACTTCCCTGGCACTGAAGCTGGTGCCCCTCTGCCTCTCTGGCCGGGGGTTGTCAGTGGTCTCAGATGGTGTTTGCCCCGACATGACAACCCCAGAGGCAGGAGTGGGTGGGCAACTGGGTCCTGGGGCTGGGCTGTGGAGCGATGGAATCCCAGTCGGGAGTCTTCGGTTCCAGGAGGGGTGGTCACAGCAACAGCACCCCTGGCTGATGTGCAGGCAGCAAATGGCAGGGCACGTGGGCAGCAGACAGTCAGGCAGCAGCAGATGGCAGGTGGGAGCGTGCTCGGGGATCTGGGGGGCAGTAGTTCGGCCTTCTGGGCAGGAGCGTGGTCTTCCGTGTGCTTACGCGTGGCCAGCTTGATACGGAGTGATTTTGCACGTGAAAATCCTGCACGTCTGCGTGTAAATCGAGGAAAGGCCCTTAGCGCGTATGCACGTCAGCACGCATATGCGATTTCATTGGACCAAAGGCCCTTAGCGTGTGAGCGCGTCTGTGACGTGAGGCTCGCGGGTGTTTCCCTCATTACACGTGATGACAGAGCACACGTGGATTTCCACCAATCGCGTATGGAACTTCCTGCGCACCCCAGAAATACACGTACCCAGGCCAATCGCGTGTACGCTCACTTCCCGCCGATTACACGCGATGACACATGGACGTGCAGTTTTACCACGTGTGCTCGCATATGCGATTTCATTGGCCCAAAGGCCACCATGCGCAGCTGTGACGTCATGCGCATGGCCGTAGAGAATGGCGCGTGTAAAAATAAAGAGATACACGTCCGAGTGTCAAAGCGTGTAATTGGTGGAAATGGCCTCATTGCGTACGCATCTGTGACGTGTGTATAAAAGGTACGTGTAGAACGCCATTTCCTTGTACGTGCTTTTCGTGGAGAGCGAGTGGGTGAA
Source organism: Ambystoma mexicanum (assembly GCF_040938575.1). Taxonomy (NCBI): domain Eukaryota; kingdom Metazoa; phylum Chordata; class Amphibia; order Caudata; family Ambystomatidae; genus Ambystoma; species Ambystoma mexicanum. The sequence continues at coordinate 65,047,890 of NC_090928.1, forward strand.
ATCTGTACTTCTTGTCGGTTCACACGCGATTTACTTCACGGCGTTTCCAGTTCGTACTCCCTGTTACCTCTGACAGCTTTTTCTCTTTTCCTCTTTTTCCTGGGCCTGTTTCCTCAAAGAGCTTCCCGTGCATATTTTTCACGCTTTTGTTCCTGGCAGACGGTGAGTCGCGCACGTATCTAACATCTGTGCTTGCCCCGTGTGTCGCGTACCCCTTCAGAGGTCATTCTAGGCTGCGTGTGACACGCATACGTTCATTCTTGTGTTCCTGGGGGCCACAGCGTAGTGCAGGTTTATTTTTCCACGCACGTGGTCTAGGAGGGGTTGCGTGCACCTTACTTCGCTTTTTTGGGGTGCCTGTGCGTTGCGTGACCCATCATCTTTCCCCAGGGGTGACATACAGCCTTGCTAGAGCACTAGGGTACGATTACCATCTGGTACCCAACCCCTTTGTCCCCCAATTGCCCAGGACAATAGTTCACATCGAATCCCATATGCACAATAACATCAGTGCCATGGCTGGGAGGCGAACAAGCCGTAAGGGTGGCAAAGGTGGCCGAGCCCCAAGTGGTGGCCGTGGTGGATCCGGTAGGGGACGTGGCCGTGACTTGCAGGGTGCCCCTAGCCCCCCATGTGTGGAGGAGCAGTCAGGGACATCCATGCCCCCCCCCGGTTGAGGTTACCGTGGCTGACACCATCCATGCTCAGCCCTTGTTGGACCAGTCCACTGTGGAACCAGACCTGGCACAGGGTGACTCCATGGCTGACTTCCAGGTCAGCAGGTCTAGGCCACGTGCGCCGGTGAACGTTGGTGTCATCAGGCCACGTGGATCAGGGGCAGCTAGGTCATCTGATGCCCCGCGTAGGCAGGCTGGGGAGGCTGCAGGGGCAGCTGCGGCTCCATCCACCCCACCTCTCATACACCCATCCAGGACAGTGTCGGTCCAAGTCCATCATGCTGACATTCCCCCTGACACCATCACACTTGAGATAATGCCTGCACCAACTCCCATGCTGAGTGTGCAATCCCACGCTCCTGCCCCTAGTGTCCAGAGCGGCGCAGGACACTCCGGATCCCCACCACCTTCCAAGCGGAAGAGGAAGAGTGCTCGTCCAGTAGAGGCTGATGCCCCAGACACGGCTACACAGTCCGGCCCGTCAAGGAAGCCCAGCTTCAATGAGGCCGAACTGAATGCACTTGTAGAGTATGTGTCCGCACATGACCGCGAAATGGTGATTGTTGCAGGATCCAAGACCACACCTGCACGTCAGGCACACTGGCAGACCATTGCAGACATCATAAGTGCCCTTGGAATCGTGAGGCGCACAGCTAATGAATGCTATAAGCGCTGGAATTACCTGAAGCGCAGGGCAAAGAATAAGCTGGCCTCAAGTCATGCCGCAACTCTAGTGACTAGAGGTGGGTCTCCAGCAGACGACACTCCACATGAGCAGGTTGCTGGGACCTACGTCACGGAGGAACAGATCCAAGGGGTGGGAGAAGTGGCAGATTACGAGGCATTGTCCGGTGAGTGCACATGCATGTGTGTGTCATCCATGTGCATGGTGTGTGTGGGAGGGCTTCTGTTTGGGTGCCAGGGGAGGGTGTGTGTGCCGGAGTGGTTTGGCTCACCCATGTGCCTCTTCCTAAACATTCTTGGTAACAGCATTTGGGTATAGCAGCATCCCTTCTGCCAACATTAGACATCCAGCCCAACACCACGCCAGTTGCCCTTGGAGTGTCATCTTGCCACTACACTGTTGCTTATTTACCTCTGTTTATTCAGGCAGATTGTTTGCATACCACCACTTTTACTCTGGATTTCTCAGTCCTAGTGCACATGTCTGACATGGCTATGGTACAGTGGACTGGCTCAGTTTCATGGACATGATTAGTTTGGACATGTCCCTGTGCTATAGGACCATTTTTGACTGGCAGCTGCATGTTAAACATTTGAACCATTACAATGAAAATAATCTATCATATGAACAAACTGGACTGAATGAACAATTGGTGACCTCCTCTCCCTCTTCACTTCATGGCTAGGGTACATGCCATCTGTGTGATGGCATGTGTATTTGACCTGCCAATCACTGGCCAATGTGTGATGCCACTGCTAGACAGCATGCAGCAAATGTGTTCATCTTCCATCTTGGTGTCATCAATGTGTGCCATCTGCCTCCCCATCACACGCAGTGACGGTGCATGCATGGGAGTGTTTTAGTCATGTGGGACATGTGTCAATCAAGTACTGTTTCTGTAGCCTCTCAGCCCTCATTGTGTGCCATAGTGCTAATGCCTGTTTCCATTTGTTTTCTTTTATGTCTTTGCAGGGGAAGACGCACCTGATACTGCTGGGGTTGTGGAGATGGTGCAGACCCAGGAGGGGTCTGAGCGCCGACCGACCACCAGTGAGGGACGTGGTATGGTGGTCGGTGAGAACCCACAACTGCTGCAGGTCGTGCTCTCAAGGGGTGTCTCTGGCTGCACCTCCCCCGAGCTGTACTCAGGTGTTGATTCGGATGATGAGACCCACGTGCCGTCGCAGGTGAGTGTTCCTGGCAGGGATTCTGTTCTGTCCGACCCACCTGCACCAGGGTTAGAACCCTCAATGGGGATGTCAGTGTTGGCAGGTACGCCTTTGGTGGTTACGGATGCAGGGTCACACTCCGCGACATCTGATCCTGTTCCTGGGCAGCAGATCAGAAGGGGGAATGCAGTCCTGCAGCCTCAGGCAGTGCCGGCACAGCAAGGCGCAGTTCGCCTTGCCCCAGACAGGTGTGGTGACCGCCGACGTGGTAGCCGTACGCCACCTGGCAATACCGCATGGGAGCAATCCATTTACGGTATGGCAACCCAACAGGCAGCATCATCAGAGATGATGGCTCAGGCCATGGATAGGGTGGCCACTTCCATTGTCCCCCCCGAAAGGCTGATGGAGCGACTACAGCAGGCAACTGACTCCATCTGCCAGTCACACAGGGAGGACATGTTGGCGTCCGACAGGGACAGGCGGGCGGCACTGGCGACTCTGCAGGAAGCCATCTCCATAGAGTCCCAGGGCCACAGGGAAGCCCTGAGGCTGGAACTCCTTCACCTCAGGACGACTCTTGTTGAGCTTGAGGCTTCAACAAACCGAAGCACAGAACAGCAGCTGGAGCGTCTCACCCGTACGCTCTCAGCTGAGATGCAGGCAACTAGGGCGGAAGTCCGGGCATCCCGTGAGTTGTTGCATGGGGACCTCCGCACACTCATCCTCCAGAACGAGACCTACCACACCTGCATGCTTGCAGCCATGGAGGAACAGACTAGGGCTTTGCGTGGGCTGCCTCCCATAGTGCCACCACCTCCGGATGCAGCTGCAGAGGGTGAGGATAGCGACAGCAGTGATACTCCCACAATAGGGTAGCCGTGTAGGCCATGAGCCCATGGAGGTGTTTTTTTTTCGCAAGATCCACACAGGTGGGTTTTGGTGTGCACCCTGTCCTCGGACCTCCTGGGTGGCCTCCCCAACCGCCCTTCTCCTCCGGGCCAATTAATGGGCATTTTTGATTTTTTTTTTTTTTTTTGGGACAGTGTGTTGCCTTGTGTGGCTCCCGTGGGCATACGCTGCATTGTGGCTGGGCACATGCAGGCTTGTCATGGATTTGGTTCAGATGCTTGGGTTTTTGTCACACACACCCCTCCTGCTTCCCGTTTCCATGGGCTTGCAAAGGGTGTGCCCAAGTGACATTGACGTACATGGTGACATTGGACTCCCATGAGCTGTGTGGGCAGTCTGTAGTCAATACTGTGTATACATTCATAGTGCATATTGTTGTTGTAGTGTACACTGCGTGGTGTATTGATATGTGCCTCTGCATCCATCTCATCCTCCATATTTGCAGGTCCATTCCTCATGTCTTCACAATGCGGTCCACCTTGGAACTGGAGTCCATGTTGTAAGCAGTGCACCTACAATCTTGCACTGTATACTTGCAAGTGTTCGCAGGGCTGTCATCATCAGGTGGTGAGGCTAGCTAATTTCTAAGTCTGTAATGTCATGTTTAAGGTAGGTTGGAGGTTGTGTAGGTGATTGGTATTCTTGGTAAGTATTTGGTAATGTGGGTTGTAGGTCCTGCATTACTGTGAGCATTTCACGTGTGGACATGTTTCCATTAGGGACACTGTAGCTGCTGACACTTGGGGCATGTTGTGGGGATTCATTTCTTTCCTATCACATTGCATGACATGCCATGGTGTGTTGTGTGGCCGTGCCTTGGAGGGGGTGGGTGACATGGCACTGTTTTCATGTAGTATTTTGCAAGTGGGTATTAATTTCTGCAGCATGGAAGTGTCTTTTGATGACACTGCATTGGTGGTGTTTGTGTAGGTAGGGATGCACACATTGTGACACTTCCACATGAACAATCTCAGGCTGCTATGGTTCTGACAGTTGACAGTCCCTTTGTTCGTCTTTATTGTCAGGTGGAGTCATCATTGCTTATCAGATGGTATGTGCCAGGCCTGTGTGCACTCCACTGGGGTGTGATTTCTATGTGAAGTAATTAGCCACCAGCTGCGTACGGGCTGCCTCACCCCGTGCCCTCTCCCCTCCCATGCGCAGCGGGCGTGCATGTGGTTGGGGATGTGGGGGCACCACCATGTCCACGGCCAGGCCCCGGCATGTTGCAACATTGTGCAGGACACATGCTGCCACTATAATCCTGCACACTACTGGGGGCGCATATAACAGCTGCCCGCCAGAACGGTCAAGGGAGCGAAAGCGTGACTTGAGCACTCCGAATGTGCGCTCCACTATGCCCCGGGTTGCAATATGGGCTGTGTTGTATCTTACCTCTGGAGGCGTGATGGGGTTCCGAATTGGCATCATCAAGTGGGTGCTCAGAGGGTAGGCACTGTCCCCTGGTGAGGAGGTGATGGGTATCATTAGTGGGGTAGTGACATAACTCTGCATCTGACATGCATGCATGTGCAGTGGCATTCATAATCACCAAGCAGCCATGTATCGCCATGCCGCCCAGCTACTAGGTCCCGGCTTAGGGTAGACATTCGGTAAATGAAGCTGTCGTGGGTGGACCCTGGATAGTTGGCATATACTGAGGTGATGATTCCCTTAGCATTACATACTACCTGCACGTTGATGGAATGCCAGTGCTTGCGGTTCCTATAGATGTGCTCAGATGCCCTGGGGGGACGTAGTGCCACATGGGTGCAGTCAATGGCACCTAGCACTTTTGGAAATTGTGCCACACCGTAGAAATCGAGGGTGGCAGCCTGCCTTTCTGCAGGTGTCCTGGGCAGGTATATGTGCCTACGGACTGATGGGCGTGCAGTGATGATGTTCAAGACCTGGTGTAGGCAGCGTGACTGCGTGGCCTGTGACACCCCACCCACTATGGCACTTGTCCGCTGAAATGATCCTGTGGCCAAGAAGTGCAGTACATTGAGGACCTTCTCCAGGGGGCTGAGTGCTTGGGAGCACAGGGTGGGTGATGTGAGGTCATCCTCCCACTCACTGACCAGGTCCAGTATTATGTGTGGGAGAAACCTGTACCTCCCATACACCTGGTCATCAGGCATCCCAAAAAGGCTGGTTCTGGGAGTGAAAATTCGTGCCCTCACTATCCTCCTCCTCCTTTGGTAACACACAGCCACTGCTGCTAGGAACGGTATATTCATCCTGGCGTCTGAACTTGTTTGTTGTTTGCGCGCACTTTTATGCTGCGCGGGTCGACGTATGCCTGCTTCATGCTGGCGTACGTGTCTCAGGATTGGACCATTTTTCGGCACGTCGTAGGCGAACGTGTGAATCTTCCCGCCCACCCCAGGAATGCACGTAGCACGCTCTCACAGGCACAGTCGTGGGTAAATATTCCCACCCACCCCTGGAATACATGTAACCCACTCTCACAGGCCCAATCGCGTGTGGAAGTTCACGGGCACCACGAAGTACACGTACCCAGGCTAATCGCGTGTGGAAGTTCACGCGCACCCTGAAGTACACGTACCCAGGCTAATCGCGTGTGGAAGTTCACGCGCACCCCGAAGTACACGTACCCAGGCTAATCGCGTGTGGAAGTTCCCGCGCACCCTGAAGTACACGTACCCAGGCCAATCGCGTGTGGGACTTCCCACGCACCCCGAAGTACACGTACAATCGCGTGTGGAACTTCCCGCGCACCCCGTAGTACACGTACCCAGGCAAATCGCGTGTGGATGTTCCCGCGCACCCCGAAGTACACATACCCAGGCAAATCGCACGGCTGGGGGGTGGGGGTGGTGGGAGACATGAGTGGGGGCCTGGTGGAGGCTGCCCCTGCACTGCTGTGGGGTGGGGGTGGTGGGAGACATGAGTGGAGGCCTGGTGGAGGCTGCCCCTGGTGGTTGTTGGATGGGGGTGGTGGGAGACATGAGTGGGGGCCTGGTGGAGGCTGCCCCTGGTGGTTGTGGGATGGGGGTGGTGGGAGACATGAGTGGGGGCCTGGTGGAGGCTGCCCCTGGTGGCTGGGGGGTGGGGGTAGTGGTAGATATGAGTGGGGGCCTGGTGGAGGCTGCCCCTGCACTGCTGGGGGGTGGGGGTGGTGGGAGACATGAGTGGGGGCCTGGTGGAGGCTGCCCCTGCACTGCTGGGGGGTGGGGGTGGTGGGAGACATGGGTGGGGGCCTGGTGGAGGCTGCCCCTGCACTGCGGGGGGTGGGGGTGGTGGGAGACATGAGTTGAACATGAGTGGGGGCCTGGTGGAGGCTGCCCCTGGTGGCTGGGGGGTGGGGGTGGTGGTAGACATGAGTGGGGGCCTGGTGGAGGCTGCCCCTGCACTGCGGGGGATGGGGGTAATTGGGGACATGAGTGGGAGCCTGGTGGAGGCTGCCCCTGGTGGCTGTGGGATGGGGGTGGTGGGAGACATGAGTGGGGGCCTGGTGGAGGCTGCCCCTGCACTGCTGGGGGGTGGGGGTGGTGGGAGACATGAGTGGGGGACTGGTGGAGGCTGCCCCTGCACTGCTGGGGGGTGGGGGTAATAGGGGACATGAGTGGGGGCCTGGTGGAGGCTGCCCCTGCACTGCTGGGGGGTGGGGGCGGTGGGAGACATGAGTGGGGGCCTGGTGGAGGCTGCCCCTGGTGGCTGGGGGGTGAGGGTGGTGGGAGACATGAGTTGTACATGAGTGGGGGCCTGGTGGAGGCTGCCCCTGGTGGCTGGGGGTGGGGGTGGTGGTAGACATGAGTGGGGGCCTGGTGGAGGCTGCCGCTGCACTGCGAGGGGGGGGGGGTAATAGGGGACATGAGTGGGGGCCTGGTGGAAGCTGCCCCTGGTGGCTGTGGGATGGGGGTGGTGGGAGACATGAGTGGGGGCCTGGTGGAGGCTGCCCCTGGTGGCTGGGGGGTGGGGGTGGTGGTAGACATGAGTGGGGGCCTGGTGGAGGCTGCCGCTGCACTGCGGGGGGGGTGGGGGTAATAGGGGACATGAGTGGGGGCCTGGTGGAAGCTGCCCCTGGTGGCTGTGGGATGGGGGTGGTGGGAGACATGAGTGGGGGCCTGGTGGAGGATGCCCCTGGTGGCTGGGGGGTGGGGGTGGTGGTAGACATGAGTGGGGGCCTGGTGGAGGCTGCCCCTGCACTGCAGCGGGTGGGGGTGGTGGGAGACATGAGTGGGGGCCTGGTGGAGGCTGCCCCTGCACTGCTGGGGGGTGGGGGTAATAGGGGACATGAGTGGGGGCCTGGTAGAGGCTGCCCCTGGTGGCTGTGGGATGGGTTTGGTGGGAGACATGAGTGGGGCCTGGTGGAGGCTGCCCCTGCACTGCTGGGGGGTGGGGGTGGTGGGAGACATGAGTGGGGGCCTGGTGGAGGATGCCCCTGGTGGCTGGGGGTGGGGGTGGTGGTAGACATGAGTGGGGGCCTGGTGGAGGCTGCCCCTGCACTGCGGGGGGGTGGGGGTGGTGGGAGACATGAGTGGGGGCCTGGTGGAGGCTGCCCCTGGTGGCTGGGGGGTGGGGGTGGTGGTAGACATGAGTGGGGGCCTGGTGGAGGCTGCCCCTGCACTGCGGGGGGTGGGGGTAATAGGGGACATGAGTGGGGGCCTGGTGGAGGCTGCCCCTGCACTGCGGGGGGGTGGGGTGGTGGGAGACATGAGTGGGGGCCTGGTGGAGGCTGCCCCTGCACTGCAGGGAGTGGGGGGTGGGAGACATGATTGGGGGCCTGGTGGAGGCTGCCCCTGCACTGCTGGGGGGTGGGGGTGGTGGGAGACATGAGTGGGGGCCTGGTGGAGGCTGCCCCTGGTGGCTGGGGGGTGGGGGTGGTGGTAGACATGAGTGGGGGCCTGGTGGAGGCTGCCCCTGCACTGCTGGGGGGTGGGGGTAATAGGGGACATGAGTGGGGGCCTGGTAGAGGCTGCCCCTGGTGGCTGTGGGATGGGGGTGGTGGGAGACATGAGTGGGGGCCTCGTGGAGGCTGCCCCTGCACTGCTGGGGGGTGGGGGTGGTGGGAGACATGAGTGGGGGCCTGGTGGAGGATGCCCCTGGTGGCTGGGGGTGGGGGTGGTGGTAGACATGAGTGGGGGCCTGGTGGAGGCTGCCCCTGCACTGCGGGGGGGTGGGGGTGGTGGGAGACATGAGTGGGGGCCTGGTGGAGGCTGCCCCTATTGGCTGGGGGGTGGGGGTGGTGGTAGACATGAGTGGGGGCCTGGTAGAGGCTGCCCCTGCACTGCGGGGGTGGGGGTAATAGGGGACATGAGTGAGGGCCTGGTGGAGGCTGCCCCTGCACTGCGGGGGGGTGGGGTGGTGGGAGACATGAGTGGGGGCCTGGTGGAGGCTGCCCCTGCACTGCGGGGGGGTGGGGTGGTGGGAGACATGATTGGGGGCCTGGTGGAGGCTGCCCCTGCACTGCTGGGGGGTGGGGGTGGTGGGAGACATGAGTGGGGGCCTGGTGGAGGCTGCCCCTGCACTGCGGGGAGTGGGGGGTGGGAGACATGATTGGGGGCCTGGTGGAGGCTGCCCCTGCACTGCTGGGGGGTGGGGGTGGTGGGAGACATGAGTGGGGGCCTGGTGGAGGCTGCCCCTGGTGGCTGGGGGGTGGGGTGGTGGTAGACATGAGTGGGGGCCTGGTGGAGGCTGCCCCTGCACTGCTGGGGGGTGGGGGTAATAGGGGACATGAGTGGGGGCCTGGTAGAGGCTGCCCCTGGTGGCTGTGGGATGGGGGTGGTGGGAGACATGAGTGGGGGCCTGGTGGAGGCTGCCCCTGCACTGCTGGGGGGTGGGGGTGGTGGGAGACATGAGTGGGGGCCTGGTGGAGGATGCCCCTGGTGGCTGGGGGTGGGGGTGGTGGTAGACATGAGTGGGGGCCTGGTGGAGGCTGCCCCTGCACTGCGGGGGGTTGGGGGTGGTGGGAGACATGAGTTGGGGCCTGGTGGAGGCTGCCCCTGGTGGCTGGGGGGTGGGGGTGGTGGTAGACATGAGTGGGGGCCTGGTAGAGGCTGCCCCTGCACTGCGGGGGTGGGGGTAATAGGGGACATGAGTGAGGGCCTGGTGGAGGCTGCCCCTGCACTGCGGGGGGGTGGGGTGGTGGGAGACATGAGTGGGGGCCTGGTGGAGGCTGCCCCTGCACTGCGGGGGGGTGGGGGGGTGGGAGACATGATTGGGGGCCTGGTGGAGGCTGCCCCTGCACTGCTGGGGGGTGGGGGTGGTGGGAGACATGAGTGGGGGCCTGGTGGAGGCTGCCCCTGGTGGCTGGGGGGTGGGGGTGGTGGTAGACATGAGTGGGGGCCTGGTGGAGGCTGCCCCTGCACTGCTGGGGGGTGGGAGTGGTGGGAGACATGAGTGGGGGCCTGGTGGAGGCTGCCCCTGCACTGCTGGGGGGTGGGGGTGGTGGGAGACATGAGTGGGGGCCTGGTGGAGGCTGCCCCTGGTGGTTGTGGGATGGGGTGGTGGGAGACATGAGTGGGGGCCTGGTGGAGGCTGCCCCTGGTGGCTGGGGGGTGGGGGTGGTGGTAGTCATGAGTGGGGGCCTGGTGGAGGCTGCCCCTGCACTGCTGGGGGGTGGGGGTGGTGGGAGACAAGAGAGAGGGCCTGGTGGAGGCCGCCCCTGCACTGCTGGGGGGTGGTGGTGGTGGGAGACATGAGTGGGGGCCTGGTGGAGGCTGCCCCTGCACTGCGGGGGGGTGGGGGGGTGGGAGACATGAGTGGGGGCCTGGTGGAGGCTGCCCCTGCACTGCTGGAGGGTGGGGTTAATAGGGGACATGAGTGGGGGCCTGGTGGAGGCTGCCCCTGCACTGCTGGGGGGTGGGGGTGGTGGGATACATGAGTGGGGGCCTTGTGGAGGCTGCCCCTGGTGGTTGTGGGATGGGGGTGGTGGGAGACATGAGTGGGGGCCTGGTGGAGGCTGCCCCTGGTGGCTGGGGGGTGGGGGTGGTGGTAGACATGAGTGGGGGCCTGGTGGAGGCTGCCCCTGCACTGCTTGGGGGTGGGGGTAATAGGGGACATGAGTGGGGGCCTGGTGGAGGCTGCCCCTGCACTGCTGGGGGGTGGGGGTGGTGGGAGACATGAGTGGGGGCCTGGTGGAGGCTGCCCCTGGTGGCTGTGGGATGGGGGTGGTGGGAGAGATGAGTGGGGGCCTGGTGGAGGCTGCCCCTGGTGGCTGGGGGGTGGGGGTGGTGGTAGACATGAGTGGGGGCCTGGTGGAGGCTGCCCCTGCACTGCGGGGGTGGGGTTAATAGGGGACATGAGTGGGGGCCTGGTGGAGGCTGCCCCTGCACTGCTGGGGGGTGGGGGTGGTGGGAGACATGAGTGGGGGCCTGGTGGAGGCTGCCCCTGCACTGCTGGGGGGTGGGGGTGGTGGGAGACATGAGTGGGGGCCTGGTGGAGGCTGCCCCTGGTGGCTGGGGGGTGGGGGTGGTGGTAGACATGAGTGGGGGCCTGGTGGAGGCTGCCCCTGCACTGCTGGGGGGGGGGGGTAATAGGGGACATGAGTGGGGGCCTGGTGGAGGCTGCCCCTGCACTGCTGGGGGGTGGGGGTGGTGGGAGACATGAGTGGGGGCCTGGTGGAGGCTGCCCCTGGTGGCTGGGGGGTGAGGGTGGTGGGAGACATGAGTTGTACATGAGTGGGGGCCTGGTGGAGGCTGCCCCTGGTGGCTGGGGGGTGGGGGTGGTGGTAGACATGAGTGGGGGCCTGGTGGAGGCTGCCGCTGCACTGCGGGGGGTGGGGGTAATAGGGGACATGAGTGGGGGCCTGGTGGAAGCTGCCCCTGGTGGCTGTGGGATGGGGGTGGTGGGAGACATGAGTGGGGGCCTGGTGGAGGATGCCCCTGGTGGCTGGGGGGTGGGGGTGGTGGTAGACATGAGTGGGGGCCTGGTGGAGGCTGCCCCTGCACTGCAGGGGGTGGGGGTGGTGGGAGACATTAGTGGGGGCCTGGTGGAGGCTGCCCCTGCACTGCTGGGGGGTGGGGGTAATAGGGGACATGAGTGGGGGCCTGGTAGAGGCTGCCCCTGGTGGCTGTGGGATGGGTTTGGTGGGAGACATGAGTGGGGGCCTGGTGGAGGCTGCCCCTGCACTGCTGGGGGGTGGGGGTGGTGGGAGACATGAGTGGGGGCCTGGTGGAGGATGCCCCTGGTGGCTGGGGGTGGTGGTAGACATGAGTGGGGGCCTGGTGGAGGCTGCCCCTGCACTGCGGGGGGGTGGGGGTGGTGGGAGACATGAGTGGGGGCCTGGTGGAGGCTGCCCCTGGTGGCTGGGGGGTGGGGGTGGTGGTAGACATGAGTGGGGGCCTGGTGGAGGCTGCCCCTGCACTGCGGGGGGTGGGGGTAATAGGGGACATGAGTGGGGGCCTGGTGGAGGCTGCCCCTGCACTGCGGGGGGGTGGGGTGGTGGGAGACATGAGTGGGGGCCTGGTGGAGGCTGCCCCTGCACTGCGGGGAGTGGGGGGTGGGAGACATGATTGGGGGCCTGGTGGAGGCTGCCCCTGCACTGCTGGGGGTGGGGGTGGTGGGAGACATGAGTGGGGGCCTGGTGGAGGCTGCCCCTGGTGGCTGGGGGGTGGGGGTGGTGGTAGACATGAGTGGGGGCCTGGTGGAGGCTGCCCCTGCACTGCTGGGGGGTGGGGGTGGTGGGAGACATGAGTGGGGGCCTGGTGGAGGCTGCCCCTGCACTGCTGGGGGTTGGGGGTGTTGGGAGGCATGAGTGGGGGCCTGGTGGAGGCTGCCGCCGGTGGTTGTGGGATGGGGTGGTGGGACACATGAGTGGGGGCCTGGTGGAAGCTGCCCCTGGTGGCTGGGGGGTGGGGGTGGTGGTAGTCATGAGTGGGGGCCTGGTGGAGGCCGCCCCTGCACTGCTGGGTGGTGGGGGTGGTGGGAGACATGAGTGGGGGCCTGGTGGAGGCTGCCCCTGCACTGCGGGGGGGTGGGGGTGGTGGGAGACATGAGTGGGGGCCTGGTGGAGGCTGCCCCTGCACTGCTGGAGGGTGGGGTTAATAGGGGACATGAGTGGGGGCCTGGTGGAGGCTGCCCCTGCACTGCTGTGGGGTGGGGGTGGTGGGATACATGAGTGGGGGCCTTGTGGAGGCTGCCCCTGGTGGTTGTGGGATGGGGGTGGTAGGAGACATGAGTGGGGGCCTGGTGGAGGCTGCCCCTGGTGGCTGGGGGGTGGTGGTAGACATGAGTGGGGGCCTGGTGGAGGCTGCCCCTGCACTGCTGGGGGGTGGGGGTAATAGGGGACATGAGTGGGGGCCTGGTGGAGGCTGCCCCTGCACTGCTGGGGGGTGGGGGGTGGTGGGAGACATGAGTGGGGGCCTGGTGGAGGCTGCCCCTGGTGGCTGTGGGATGGGGGTGGTGGGAGACATGAGTGGGGGCCTGGTGGAGGCTGCCCCTGGTGGCTGGGGGGTGGGGGTGGTGGTAGACATGAGTGGGGGCCTGGTGGAGGCTGCCCCTGCACTGCGGGGGGTGGGGTTAATAGGGGACATGAGTGGGGGCCTGGTGGAGGCTGCCCCTGCACTGCTGGGGGGTGGGGGTGGTGGGAGACATGAGTGGGGGCCTGGTGGAGGCTGCCCTGCACTGCGGGGGGTGGGGTGGTGGGGGACATGATTGGGGGCCTGGTGGAGGCTGCCCCTGCACTGCTGGGGGGTGGGGGTGGTGGGAGACATGAGTGGGGGCCTGGTGGAGGCTGCCCCTGGTGGCTGGGGGGTGGGGGTGGTGGTAGACATGAGTGGGGGCCTGGTGGAGGCTGCCCCTGCACTGCTGGGGGGTGGGGGTGGTGGGAGACATGAGTGGGGGCCTGGTGGAGGCTGCCCCTGCACTGCGGGGGGTGGGGTTAATAGGGGACATGAGTGAGGGCCTGGTGGAGGCTGCCCCTGCACTGCGGGGGGTGGGGTTAATAGGGGACATGAGTGAGGGCCTGGTGGAGGCTGCCCCTGCACTGCGGGGGGTGGGGTGGTGGGAGACATGAGTGGGGGCCTGGTGGAGGCTGCCCCTGCACTGCAGGGGGGTGGGGTGGTGGGAGACATGATTGGGGGCCTGGTGGAGGCTGCCCCTGCACTGCTGGGGGGTGGGGGTGGTGGGAGACATGAGTGGGGGCCTGGTGGAGGCTGCCCCTGGTGGCTGTGGGATGGGGGTGGTGGGAGACATGAGTGGGGGCCTGGTGGAGGCTGCCCCTGGTGGCTGGGGGGTGGGGGTGGTGGTAGACATGAGTGGGGGCCTGGTGGAGGCTGCCCCTGCACTGCTGGGGGGTGGGGGTGGTGGGAGACATGAGTGGGGGCCTGGTGGAGGCTGCCCCTGCACTGCGGGGGGTGGGGTGGTGGGGGACATGATTGGGGGCCTGGTGGAGGCTGCCCCTGCACTGCTGGGGGGTGGGGGTGGTGGGAGACATGAGTGGGGGCCTGGTGGAGGCTGCCCCTGGTGGCTGGGGGGTGGGGGTGGTGGTAGACATGAGTGGGGGCCTGGTGGAGGCTGCCCCTGCACTGCTGGGGGGTGGGGGTGGTGGGAGACATGAGTGGGGGCCTGGTGGAGGCTGCCCCTGCACTGCGGGGGGTGGGGTTAATAGGGGACATGAGTGAGGGCCTGGTGGAGGCTGCCCCTGCACTGCGGGGGGTGGGGTGGTGGGAGACATGAGTGGGGGCCTGGTGGAGGCTGCCCCTGCACTGCAGGGGGGTGGGGTGGTGGGAGACATGATTGGGGGCCTGGTGGAGGCTGCCCCTGCACTGCTGGGGGGTGGGGGTGGTGGGAGACATGAGTGGGGGCCTGGTGGAGGCTGCCCCTGGTGGCTGGGGGGTGGGGGTGGTGGTAGACATGAGTGGGGGCCTGGTGGAGGCTGCCCCTGCACTGCTGGGGGGTGGGGGCGGTGGGAGACATGAGTGGGGGCCTGGTGGAGGCTGCCCCTGCACTGCTGGGGGGTGGGGGTGGTGGGAGACATGAGTGGGGGCCTGGTGGAGGCTGCCCCTGCACTGCTGGGGGGTGGGAGTGGTGGGAGACATGAGTGGGGGCCTGGTGGAGGCTGCCCCTGCACTGCTGGGGGGTGGGGGTGGTGGGAGACATGAGTGGGGGCCTGGTGGAGGCTGCCCCTGGTGGTTGTGGGATGGGGTGGTGGGAGACATGAGTGGGGGCCTGGTGGAGGCTGCCCCTGGTGGCTGGGGGGTGGGGGTGGTGGTAGTCATGAGTGGGGGCCTGGTGGAGGCTGCCCCTGCACTGCTGGGGGGTGGGGGTGGTGGGAGACAAGAGAGAGGGCCTGGTGGAGGCCGCCCCTGCACTGCTGGGGGGTGGTGGTGGTGGGAGACATGAGTGGGGGCCTGGTGGAGGCTGCCCCTGCACTGCGGGGGGGGGTGGGAGACATGAGTGGGGGCCTGGTGGAGGCTGCCCATGCACTGCTGGAGGGTGGGGTTAATAGGGGACATGAGTGGGGGCCTGGTGGAGGCTGCCCCTGCACTGCTGGGGGGTGGGGGTGGTGGGATACATGAGTGGGGGCCTTGTGGAGGCTGCCCCTGGTGGTTGTGGGATGGGGGTGGTGGGAGACATGAGTGGGGGCCTGGTGGAGGCTGCCCCTGGTGGCTGGGGGGTGGGGGTGGTGGTAGACATGAGTGGGGGCCTGGTGGAGGCAGCCCCTGCACTGCTGGGGGGTGGGGGTAATAGGGGACATGAGTGGGGGCCTGGTGGAGGCTGCCCCTGCACTGCTGGGGGGTGGGGGTGGTGGGAGACATGAGTGGGGGCCTGGTGGAGGCTGCCCCTGGTGGCTTTGGGATGGGGGTGGTGGGAGACATGAGTGGGGGCCTGGTGGAGGCTGCCCCTGGTGGCTGGGGGGTGGGGGTGGTGGTAGACATGAGTGGGGGCCTGGTGGAGGCTGCCCCTGCACTGCGGGGGTGGGGTTAATAGGGGACATGAGTGGGGGCCTGGTGGAGGCTGCCCCTGCACTGCTGGGGGGTGGGGGTGGTGGGAGACATGAGTGGGGGCCTGGTGGAGGCTGCCCCTGCACTGCTGGGGGGTGGGGGGTGGTGGGAGACATGAGTGGGGGCCTGGTGGAGGCTGCCCCTGGTGGCTGGGGGGTGGGGGTGGTGGTAGACATGAGTGGGGGCCTGGTGGAGGCTGCCCCTGCACTGCTGGGGGGGGGTAATAGGGGACATGAGTGGGGGCCTGGTGGAGGCTGCCCCTGCACTGCTGGGGGGTGGGGGTGGTGGGAGACATGAGTGGGGGCCTGGTGGAGGCTGCCCCTGGTGGCTGGGGGGTGAGGGTGGTGGAAGACATGAGTTGTACATGAGTGGGGGCCTGGTGGAGGCTGCCCCTGGTGGCTGGGGGTGGGGGTGGTGGTAGACATGAGTGGGGGCCTGGTGGAGGCTGCCGCTGCACTGCGGGGGGGGGTGGGGGTAATAGGGGACATGAGTGGGGGCCTGGTGGAAGCTGCCCCTGGTGGCTGTGGGATGGGGGTGGTGGGAGACATGAGTGGGGGCCTGGTGGAGGATGCCCCTGGTGGCTGGGGGGTGGGGGTGGTGGTAGACATGAGTGGGGGCCTGGTGGAGGCTGCCCCTGCACTGCAGGGGGTGGGGGTGGTGGGAGACATGAGTGGGGGCCTGGTGGAGGCTGCCCCTGCACTGCTGGGGGGTGGGGGTAATAGGGGACATGAGTGGGGGCCTGGTAGAGGCTGCCCCTGGTGGCTGTGGGATGGGTTTGGTGGGAGACATGAGTGGGGGCCTGGTGGAGGCTGCCCCTGCACTGCTGGGGGGTGGGGGTGGTGGGAGACATGAGTGGGGGCCTGGTGGAGGCTGCCCCTGGTGGTTGTGGGATGGGGTGGTGGGAGACATGAGTGGGGGCCTGGTGGAGGCTGCCCCTGGTGGCTGGGGGGTGGGGGTGGTGGTAGTCATGAGTGGGGGCCTGGTGGAGGCTGCCCCTGCACTGCTGGGGGGTGGGGGTGGTGGGAGACAAGAGAGAGGGCCTGGTGGAGGCCGCCCCTGCACTGCTGGGGGGTGGTGGTGGTGGGAGACATGAGTGGGGGCCTGGTGGAGGCTGCCCCTGCACTGCGGGGGGGGGTGGGAGACATGAGTGGGGGCCTGGTGGAGGCTGCCCATGCACTGCTGGAGGGTGGGGTTAATAGGGGACATGAGTGGGGGCCTGGTGGAGGCTGCCCCTGCACTGCTGGGGGGTGGGGGTGGTGGGATACATGAGTGGGGGCCTTGTGGGGGCTGCTCCTGGTGGTTGTGGGATGGGGGTGGTGGGAGACATGAGTGGGGGCCTGGTGGAGGCTGCCCCTGGTGGCTGGGGGGTGGGGGTGGTGGTAGACATGAGTGGGGGCCTGGTGGAGGCAGCCCCTGCACTGCTGGGGGGTGGGGGTAATAGGGGACATGAGTGGGGGCCTGGTGGAGGCTGCCCCTGCACTGCTGGGGGGTGGGGGTGGTGGGAGACATGAGTGGGGGCCTGGTGGAGGCTGCCCCTGGTGGCTTTGGGATGGGGGTGGTGGGAGACATGAGTGGGGGCCTGGTGGAGGCTGCCCCTGGTGGCTGGGGGGTGGGGGTGGTGGTAGACATGAGTGGGGGCCTGGTGGAGGCTGCCCCTGCACTGCGGGGGTGGGGTTAATAGGGGACATGAGTGGGGGCCTGGTGGAGGCTGCCCCTGCACTGCTGGGGGGTGGGGGTGGTGGGAGACATGAGTGGGGGCCTGGTGGAGGCTGCCCCTGCACTGCTGGGGGGTGGGGGTGGTGGGAGACATGAGTGGGGGCCTGGTGGAGGCTGCCCCTGGTGGCTGGGGGGTGGGGGTGGTGGTAGACATGAGTGGGGGCCTGGTGGAGGCTGCCCCTGCACTGCTGGGGGGGGGGGTAATAGGGGACATGAGTGGGGGCCTGGTGGAGGCTGCCCCTGCACTGCTGGGGGGTGGGGGTGGTGGGAGACATGAGTGGGGGCCTGGTGGAGGCTGCCCCTGGTGGCTGGGGGGTGAGGGTGGTGGAAGACATGAGTTGTACATGAGTGGGGGCCTGGTGGAGGCTGCCACTGGTGGCTGGGGGGTGGGGGTGGTGGTAGACATGAGTGGGGGCCTGGTGGAGGCTGCCGCTGCACTGCGGGGGGGGGTGGGGGTAATAGGGGACATGAGTGGGGGCCTGGTGGAAGCTGCCCCTGGTGGCTGTGGGATGGGGGTGGTGGGAGACATGAGTGGGGGCCTGGTGGAGGATGCCCCTGGTGGCTGGGGGGTGGGGGTGGTGGTAGACATGAGTGGGGGCCTGGTGGAGGCTGCCCCTGCACTGCAGGGGGTGGGGGTGGTGGGAGACATGAGTGGGGGCCTGGTGGAGGCTGCCCCTGCACTGCTGGGGGGTGGGGGTAATAGGGGACATGAGTGGGGGCCTGGTAGAGGCTGCCCCTGGTGGCTGTGGGATGGGTTTGGTGGGAGACATGAGTGGGGGCCTGGTGGAGGCTGCCCCTGCACTGCTGGGGGGTGGGGGTGGTGGGAGACATGAGTGGGGGCCTGGTGGAGGATGCCCCTGGTGGCTGGGGGTGGGGGTGGTGGTAGACATGAGTGGGGGCCTGGTGGAGGCTGCCCCTGCACTGCGGGGGGGTGGGGGTGGTGGGAGACATGAGTTGGGGCCTGGTGGAGGCTGCCCCTGGTGGCTGGGGGGTGGGGGTGGTGGTAGACATGAGTGGGGGCCTGGTGGAGGCTGCCCCTGCACTGCGGGGGGTGGGGGTAATAGGGGACATGAGTGGGGGCCTGGTGGAGGCTGCCCCTGCACTGCGGGGGGGTGGGGTGGTGGGAGACATGAGTGGGGGCCTGGTGGAGGCTGCCCATGCACTGCGGGGAGTGGGGGGTGGGAGACATGATTGGGGGCCTGGTGGAGGCTGCCCCTGCACTGCTGGGGGGTGGGGGTGGTGGGAGACATGAGTGGGGGCCTGGTGGAGGCTGCCCCTGGTGGCTGGGGGTGGGGGTGGTGGTAGACATGAGTGGGGGCCTGGTGGAGGCTGCCCCTGCACTGCTGGGGGGTGGGGGTGGTGGGAGACATGAGTGGGGGCCTGGTGGAGGCTGCCCCTGCACTGCTGGGGGTTGGGGGTGGTGGGAGACATGAGTGGGGGCCTGGTGGAGGCTGCCGCCGGTGGTTGTGGGATGGGGTGGTGGGACACATGAGTGGGGGCCTGGTGGAAGCTGCCCCTGGTGGCTGGGGGGTGGGGGTGGTGGTAGTCATGAGTGGGGGCCTTGTGGAGGCTGCCCCTGCACTGCTGGGGGGTGGGGGTGGTGGGAGACAAGAGAGGGGGCCTGGTGGAGGCCGCCCCTGCACTGCTGGGTGGTGGGGGTGGTGGGAGACATGAGTGGGGGCCTGGTGGAGGCTGCCCCTGCACTGCGGGGGGGTGGGGGTTGTGGGAGACATGAGTGGGGGCCTGGTGGAGGCTGCCCCTGCACTGCTGGAGGGTGGGGTTAATAGGGGACATGAGTGGGGGCCTGGTGGAGGCTGCCCCTGCACTGCTGTGGGGTGGGGGTGGTGGGATACATGAGTGGGGGCCTTGTGGAGGCTGCCCCTGGTGGTTGTGGGATGGGGGTGGTGGGAGACATGAGTGGGGGCCTGGTGGAGGCTGCCCCTGGTGGCTGTGGGGTGGTGGTAGACATGAGTGGGGGCCTGGTGGAGGCTGCCCCTGCACTGCTGGGGGGTGGGGGTAATAGGGGACATGAGTGGGGGCCTGGTGGAGGCTGCCCCTGCACTGCTGGGGGGTGGGGGTGGTGGGAGACATGAGTGGGGGCCTGGTGGAGGCTGCCCCTGGTGGCTGTGGGATGGGGGTGGTGGGAGACATGAGTGGGGGCCTGGTGGAGGCTGCCCCTGGTGGCTGGGGGGTGGGGGTGGTGGTAGACATGAGTGGGGGCCTGGTGGAGGCTGCCCCTGCACTGCGGGGGGTGGGGTTAATAGGGGACATGAGTGGGGGCCTGGTGGAGGCTGCCCCTGCACTGCTGGGGGGTGGGGGTGGTGGGAGACATGAGTGGGGGCCTGGTGGAGGCTGCCCCTGCACTGCGGGGGGTGGGGTGGTGGGGGACATGATTGGGGGCCTGGTGGAGGCTGCCCCTGCACTGCTGGGGGGTGGGGGTGGTGGGAGACATGAGTGGGGGCCTGGTGGAGGCTGCCCCTGGTGGCTGGGGGGTGGGGGTGGTGGTAGACATGAGTGGGGGCCTGGTGGAGGCTGCCCCTGCACTGCTGGGGGGTGGGGGTGGTGGGAGACATGAGTGGGGGCCTGGTGGAGGCTGCCCCTGCACTGCGGGGGGTGGGGTTAATAGGGGACATGAGTGAGGGCCTGGTGGAGGCTGCCCCTGCACTGCGGGGGGTGGGGTGGTGGGAGACATGAGTGGGGGCCTGGTGGAGGCTGCCCCTGCACTGCGGGGGGGTGGGGTGGTGGGAGACATGATTGGGGGCCTGGTGGAGGCTGCCCCTGCACTGCTGGGGGGTGGGGGTGGTGGGAGACATGAGTGGGGGCCTGGTGGAGGCTGCCCCTGGTGGCTGGGGAGTGGGGGTGGTGGTAGACATGAGTGGGGGCCTGGTGGAGGCTGCCCCTGCACTGCTGGGGGGTGGGGGTGGTGGGAGACATGAGTGGGGGCCTGGTGGAGGCTGCCCCTGCACTGCTGGGGGGTGGGGGTGGTGGGAGACATGAGTGGGGGCCTGGTGGAGGCTGCCCCTGGTGGTTGTGGGATGGGGTGGTGGGAGACATGAGTGGGGGCCTGGTGGAGGCTGCCCCTGGTGGCTGGGGGGTGGGGGTGGTGGTAGTCATGAGTGGGGGCCTGGTGGAGGCTGCCCCTGCACTGCTGGGGGGTGGGGGTGGTGGGAGACAAGAGAGAGGGCCTGGTGGAGGCCGCCCCTGCACTGCTGGGGGGTGGGGGTGGTGGGAGACATGAGTGGGGGCCTGGTGGAGGCTGCCCCTGCACTGCGGGGGGGTGGGGGTGGTGGGAGACATGAGTGGGGGCCTGGTGAAGGCTGCCCCTGCACTGCTGGAGGGTGGGGTTAATAGGGGACATGAGTGGGGGCCTGGTGGAGGCTGCCCCTGCACTGCTGGGGGGTGGGGGTGGTGGGATACATGAGTGGGGGCCTTGTGGAGGCTGCCCCTGGTGGTTGTGGGATGGGGGTGGTGGGAGACATGAGTGGGGGCCTGGTGGAGGCTGCCCCTGGTGGCTGGGGGGTGGGGGTGGTGGTAGACATGAGTGGGGGCCTGGTGGAGGCTGCCCCTGCACTGCTGGGGGGTGGGGGTAATAGGGGACATGAGTGGGGGCCTGGTGGAGGCTGCCCCTGCACTGCTGGGGGGTGGGGGTGGTGGGAGACATGAGTGGGGGCCTGGTGGAGGCTGCCCCTGGTGGCTGTGGGATGGGGGTGGTGGGAGACATGAGTGGGGGCCTGGTGGAGGCTGCCCCTGGTGGCTGGGGGGTGGGGGTGGTGGTAGACATGAGTGGGGGCCTGGTGGAGGCTGCCCCTGCACTGCGGGGGGTGGGGTTAACCAGGGACATGAGTGGGGGCCTGGTGGAGGCTGCCCCTGCACTGCTGGGGGGTGGGGGTGGTGGGAGACATGAGTGGGGGCCTGGTGGAGGCTGCCCCTGCACTGCTGGGGGGTGGGGGTGGTGGGAGACATTAGTGGGGGCCTGGTGGAGGCTGCCCCTGGTGGCTGGGGGGTGGGGGTGGTGGTAGACATGAGTGGGGGCCTGGTGGAGGCTGCCCCTGCACTGCTGGGGGGTGGGGGTAATAGGGGACATGAGTGGGGGCCTGGTGGAGGCTGCCCCTGCACTGCTGGGGGGTGGGGGTGGTGGGAGACATGAGTGGGGGCCTGGTGGAGGCTGCCCCTGGTGGCTGGGGGGTGGGGGTGGTGGTAGACATGAGTGGGGGCCTGGTGGAGGCTGCCCCTGCACTGCTGGGGGGTGAGGGTGGTGGGAGACATGAGTTGTACATGAGTGGGGGCCTGGTGGAGGCTGCCCCTGGTGGCTGGGGGGTGGGGGTGGTGGTAGACATGAGTGGGGGCCTGGTGGAGGCTGCCGCTGCACTGCGGGGGGGGGTGGGGGTAATAGGGGACATGAGTGGGGGCCTGGTGGAAGCTGCCCCTGGTGGCTGTGGGATGGGGGTGGTGGGAGACATGAGTGGGGGCCTGGTGGAGGCTGCCCCTGGTGGCTGGGGGGTGGGGGTTGTGGTAGACATGAGTGGGGGCCTGGTGGAGGCTGCCCCTGCACTGCAGGGGGTGGGGGTGGTGGGAGACATGAGTGGGGGCCTGGTGGAGGCTGCCCCTGCACTGCTGGGGGGTGGGGGTAATAGGGGACATGAGTGGGGGCCTGGTAGAGGCTGCCCCTGGTGGCTGTGGGATGGGGGTGGTGGGAGACATGAGTGGGGGCCTGGTGGAGGCTGCCCCTGCACTGCTGGGGGTGGGGGTGGTGGGAGACATGAGTGGGGGCCTGGTGGAGGATGCCCCTGGTGGCTGGGGGTGGGGGTGGTGGTAGACATGAGTGGGGGCCTGGTGGAGGCTGCCCCTGCACTGCGGGGGGGTGGGGGTGGTGGGAGACATGAGTGGGGGCCTGGTGGAGGCTGCCCCTGGTGGCTGGGGGGTGGGGGTGGTGGTAGACATGAGTGGGGGCCTGGTGGAGGATGCCCCTGCACTGCGGGGGGTGGGGGTAATAGGGGACATGAGTGGGGGCCTGGTGGAGGCTGCCCCTGCACTGCGGGGGAGTGGGGTGGTGGGAGACATGAGTGGGGGCCTGGTGGAGGCTGCCCCTGCACTGCGGGGGGGTGGGGGGTGGTAGACATTATTGGGGGCCTGGTGGAGGCTGCCCCTGCACTGCCGGGGGGTGGGGGTGGTGGGAGACATGAGTGGGGGCCTGGTGGAGGCTGCCCCTGGTGGCTGGGGGGTGGGGGTGGTGGTAGACATGAATGGGGGCCTGGTGGAGGCTGCCCCTGCACTGCTGGGGGGTGGGGGTGGTGGGAGACATGAGTGGGGGCCTGGTGGAGGCTGCCCCTGTACTGCTGGGGGGTGGGGGTGGTGGGAGACATGAGTGGGGGCCTGGTGGAGGCTGCCGCTGGTGGTTGTGGGATGGGGTGGTGGGAGACATGAGTGGGGGCCTGGTGGAAGCTGCCCCTGGTGGCTGGGGGGTGGGGGTGGTGGTAGTCATCAGTGGGGGCCTGGTGGAGGCTGCCCCTGCACTGCTGGGGGGTGGGGGTGGTGGGAGACAAGAGAGGGGGCCTGGTGGAGGCCGCCCCTGCACTGCTGGGGGCTGGGGGTGGTGGGAGACATGAGTGGGGGCCTGGTGGAGGCTGCCCCTGCACTGCGGGGGGGTGGGGGTGGTGGGAGACATGAGTGGGGGCCTGGTGGAGGCTGCCCCTGCACTGCTGGAGGGTGGGGTTAATAGGGGACATGAGTGGGGGCCTGGTGGAGGCTGCCCCTGCACTGCTGGGGGGTGGGGGTGGTGGGATACATGAGTGGGGGCCTTGTGGAGGCTGCCCCTGGTGGTTGTGGGATGGGAGTGGTGGGAGACATGAGTGGGGGCCTGGTGGAGGCTGCCCCTGGTGGCTGGGGGGTGGTGGTAGACATGAGTGGGGCCTGGTGGAGGCTGCCCCTGCACTGCTGGGGGTGGGGGTAATAGGGGACATGAGTGGGGGCCTGGTGGAGGCTGCCCCTGCACTGCTGGGGGGTGGGGGTGGTGGGAGACATGAGTGGGGGCCTGGTGGAGGCTGCCCCTGGTGGCTGTGGGATGGGGGTGGTGGGAGACATGAGTGGGGGCCTGGTGGAGGCTGCCCCTGGTGGCTGGGGGGTGGGGGTGGTGGTAGACATGAGTGGGGGCCTGGTGGAGGCTGCCCCTGCACTGCGGGGGGTGGGGTTAATAGGGGACATGAGTGGGGGCCTGGTGGAGGCTGCCCCTGCACTGCTGGGGGGTGGGGGTGGTGGGAGACATGAGTGGGGGCCTGGTGGAGGCTGCCCCTGCACTGCTGGGGGGTGGGGGTGGTGGGAGACATGAGTGGGGGCCTGGTGGAGGCTGCCCCTGGTGGCTGGGGGGTGGGGTGGTGGTAGACATGAGTCGGGGCCTGGTGGAGGCTGCCCCTGCACTGCTGGGGGGTGGGGGTAATAGGGGACATGAGTGGGGGCCTGGTGGAGGCTGCCCCTGCACTGCTGGGGGGTGGGGGTGGTGGGAGACATGAGTGGGGGCCTGGTGGAGGCTGCCCCTGGTGGCTGTGGGATGGGGGTGGTGGGAGACATGAGTGGGGGCCTGGTGGAGGCTGCCCCTGGTGGCTGGGGGGTGGGGGTGGTGGTAGACATGAGTGGGGGCCTGGTGGAGGCTGCCCCTGCACTGCGGTGGGGTGGGGGTAATAGGGGACTAGAGTGGGGGCCTGGTGGAGGCTGCCCCTGCACTGCTGGGGGGTGGGGGTGGTGGGAGACATGAGTGGGGGCCTGGTGGAGGCTGCCCTGCTGGGGGGTGGGGGTGGTGAGAGACATGAGTGGGGGCCTGGTGGAGGCTGCCCCTGTAACGCTCACCTGATTCCCGTAGAGGCGCCGGTCTTGACTGGGCGTATACCGTATCTTCAAAGGTGATGTGTAACACATGGCTGGCTCTTTGGGCTGGACCTCTGTGCACTGTATGTCTGACTTGAAGGGTAAGATGTCTGCAGATAGAAAATATGGGATTAAGGAACTGGGTTATTGAATGTCTCTCTCTTCTTCCCTTTCTCTTCTCCTGTAGAACCCCAAAGGTTAACGCTCTCACCTTAGGTAAGTGAACGCTGTGCTCTCCATCTGCCTCAGGGCAGGGTGCTGTAACCAGTTTCTTCACTGGATAAGGGGAGCAGGCCTCTTGACTTCAGAGGACTGCTGTCCGTCGTTTACTGCACGAACGGTAAGTTTCGAGTAATTCTAATGTCTTTAAAGTCTTTAGTAATGATGTCTCTTGCTTTGCAGGGTTCCGGCGATGGCGGATGACGGGCTGAAGTGAGTTGAAGATGGAGCCCGTGTAATGAATAGAAGCGCCTGGAAGCACGTAAGTAAGCGCTTGTTGCCTGCTTCACGATGCGCTCTAACTGTCTTTTTATTTTGCAGGTAAAATTTCGGAGCGGCTGCAGGGTGCCGGAATACCCACTGGGTTAGATGTGGAAAGGAGTAATGGCACGTGAGTATTAAAGTTCCCCAATGTCTTTAAACGCACCTTGTTTTGTCTTTCAGATGCGGGATGCAGCGCCGAAGGCCTCCGGAGCGTGCGAAGAGTTGGTAAGCTTTTGTCTTTCAGATGCCGAAATGCAGTGTGAAGACCTCCGGAGCGCACGAAGAGTAGGTAAGCCTTTGTCTTTCAGATGCCGGAATGCAGCGCGAGGCGTTGGTGACAGCCGATGGACCAGGTAAGTGAAGAGCTGTCACTGAAGACCGTAATGCTAACCTGTTCTTTCTTGTCTTTATAGGTGTTGCTAAAGACTGGATTCAGGATGGTAAGCCTTTTTCCTTAGGCCCAGGATCAGATGCAGAAGACACGATGAGCGTTCTGCTGCAGAGGATGCAGAATAACGCAAAGCAAGATTCATCCATCGGGTGTGGTTTAAATAGCCTCCTGTAGTGCTTGGGTGTCTCCTTCCACAGCCACGCCTAAGAAAAGAGTTCCTGCTTTCCAGAAGAGTTCCAGTGTTCTGAATCTAGGGAGTGGCTCCTGCCCCACCCAACAGGAAAAGTAGTTCCAAACAGAAGAGGATCAGAGGCTCAACTGGCAGGCAAGTAAGCAGCATGGTCTGCTGCAGGTAAGTCCACCCAAGCATTATGAGCCCGGCGCTTCCAGCGCTGGGACTGGGCATATTTATGAGCCTGGTGCCACTGGTGCCAGGACTGGGTCCAAAAGGTCCCAATTGGGACTGGTTGGCACTCGGAACCTGGGTTATGGATCTGCTTCCAAGGGAGTTGGTAAAACCCTGACCTTTTGGAAGCAGAGATCATGACAGTACCCCCCCCTCAAGGCCCCTCCCAAACCGGGCTTCTCCGGGGGTTTTGGCTTGTCAGGAAATGTTCGGTGAAATCTTTTGATTAGGCGAGGAGCGTGGACATATTCAGCAGGTTCCCAGGATCTCTCTTGGGGGCCGTAGCCTTTCCAGTCAATTAGGTAAAATAGTTTAGATTTGGAGATCTTGGAGTCCAGAATGCTTTTGACTTCAAACTCGAATTCTCCATCAACTAGGATAGGTTTTGGAGATTTAGTTAGTCGGGTTTGAGGTTGCACGGGTTTTAATAGAGAGACGTGGAAGACCGGATGTATCTTCATGTGCGGGGGCAAGTCCAACTTGACCGCTACTGGGTTTACTATGGTAGTGATGGAATAGGGACCAAGGTATCTTGGGTTGAATGTGCGTGGCCCTTTTAGAGGTAGATATTTGGTGGATAACCAGACTTGATCTCCTACTTGATTTTGAGGGGCTTCCTTCCGATGTTGATCTGCTCCTTTCTTGTATTGTTCTTTAGCCCTTTGAAGGTGAGAAACAGCTTCCTTAAAGGCTTGGGTGATTGTGGAATGCAGGTAGTCTACTGCTGGTGTTTCAAGATCTTGGAGGGGATCCAACTCCGAGGTTCGAGGGTGACTGCCGTACAAAAGAAAAAACGGGGTTTTCCCAGTTCCCGAATGGACAGAGTTATTGTAGGCATATTCGGCTATCCAAAGGATGTCTTTCCAAGTTTTTTCAGTTTGTTGCAGCATGCAACGTAAATACTGTTCCAGAGTTTGATTGGTCCTCTCGGTTTGTCCGTCGGTCTGAGGGTGGTGACTGGTCGATAGTCTCACGTCAATTTGAGCCGACCGACAGCAACTTCGCGAAAAATGAGAAATAAATTGACTACCTCGATCCGAAATTAGAACCGAAGGAAAACCGTGCAGTCGGACGATGTTTTCGAGAAATTCTCGGGCCAGAGTTGCTGCTGTTGGCAAGCCTTTGAGCGGAATGAAATGCGCCATCTTGGAGAATAAGTCCACGATTACTAGAATCGTATTGTATCCGGAGCATGGAGGTAGATTGGTGATGAAGTCCATAGAAAGCGTATGCCAAGGGCGAGGTGGGATGTCAATAGGGCGTAAGAGGCCTGCTGGTCTTTCCTTTCGACTCTTGTTTTGGGCGCATACTCCACAGGACATTATAAAGTCTCTGATATCTTTTTTCCAAGACAGCCACCAGAAGTAGCGCTTGATCTTTTCTGAGGTCTTGGCCATACCGGGATGTCCTTCCATTAAAGAATCGTGATAACAAGAGATTACTTTTTTCTGTAAATCTGTGCTGGGTAGGTATAATCGTTCTTTGAAATACAATAAGTTGTCCTTTACTGCAAAGTCCTTTCCCTGCAGATGCCAATTCTGTATGTCTGCTGGAGTTACAAGTTGCCTGGCTTTATCCTTAACTTCCTCTATGGATTCTGTGGCGATTACACCCAGAATTCTTTGTTCGGGAATGATTGGTACAGGTTTAGGGTTGATCAAGTGTTCTTCCACTCCCATCCGAGAAAGGGCATCAGCTTTACCGTTCTTTGTACCAGGTCGATAGGTAATTATGAAGTCAAACTCGGCAAAGAATAATGCCCAACGGAGTTGTCTAGAGGATTGGGCTTTTGCGGTTTTCAAATATTGCAGGTTTCGGTGATCCGTAATCACAGTAACGGTGTGTCGGGCCCCCAGCAGATAATGCCGCCAAGCCTTAAAGGCAGACTTGATAGCCAGAAGTTCCTTGTCAGTAATCGTGTAATTGATTTCAGGAGACGAGAATTTGCGGGACCAAAATGCCACGGGATGCAACTGATTGGTTAGCGGGTCCTTTTGTGATAGAACTGCCCCCATGGCAAGGCTTGAAGCATCAGTTTCCACGATGTAGGGGAGTTCGGGGCGAGGGTGTTTTAAGATTGGTGCAGAGATAAATTTAGTCTTCAAACCTTGGAAAGCTTGTTCCGCCTCGGTAGACCATTCAAAACGTTTGTTTTTCTTTAACAAGGCAGTGATGGGCTGGACTATTCGAGAGAATTCGGGGATAAACCTGCGGTAAAAGTTAGCGAAGCCTAACATGCTTCGAGAGGATGGTGATGGCCATTTGAGAACTGCATCGACCTTCTTTGAATCCATACGCACTCCGCCAGGTGATAATATGAATCCCAAGAATTCAACTTCAGTCACGTTGAAAACACATTTTTCCAACTTAGCGAAAAGTTTGTGTTGACGCAATCTTTCGAGGACCATTTTCACGTGTTTCCGATGTTCAGATTCCGATGAAGAATAAACGAGGATGTCGTCAATGTAAACAACAACACACAC
Organism: Ambystoma mexicanum; assembly: GCF_040938575.1. Taxonomy (NCBI): domain Eukaryota; kingdom Metazoa; phylum Chordata; class Amphibia; order Caudata; family Ambystomatidae; genus Ambystoma; species Ambystoma mexicanum. The sequence continues at coordinate 65,075,582 of NC_090928.1, forward strand.
ATCTATGAGCTCTCTGAGGACATCGTTCATAAAATATTGAAAGGCGGCCGGGGCATTGCAAAGTCCGAAGGGCATGACCTGATATTCAAATAGCCCATACTTGGTGCGGAAGGCCGTCTTCCATTCATCGCCCTCTTTTACTCGTACCAAGTGGTAAGCTCCTCTAAGATCCAGCTTTGTATATATGCATGCTTTTCTGACTTGGTCCAGGAGTTCAGGGATCAAAGGTAACGGATATCTATTCTTAACGGTGATCTGGTTCAGGGAGCGATAATCTATACAAGTTCTAAGGTCTCCTTCCTTTTTTGGAACGAAGAACAAAGCTGAAGAAGCAGGGGACTTGGAAGGACGAATAAACCCATTTGCCAGGTATTGATCCAGGTATTGTCGAAGGTGAAGGTTCTCAGGCTCGGTGAGGGCATAAATTCTACTACACGGAGGAGTAGATCCAGGTATCAGGTCTATCTGGCAGTCATAAGACCTATGAGGAGGTAGAGAGTTAGCCTGATCCTTCCGGAAAACATCTTGGTATTCTAGGTATTCGGGAGATAACTGGGGAGTCTCTGAAGAAATTGCTGCCAGTGCAACACCAGGTGGAGGGTGACAAGTAGAGACACATTCTGGAAACTGGACCGTTCTTGCTCGCCAATCGATCAGAGGATTGTGTTTCTCTAACCAAGGTATTCCTAGAATAATCTGAAACTGAGGGGCCTTGATCACATCGAACACGATCTTCTCATGGTGTCCGTCTTGACTTACTAGCGTCACCTCTTGAGTGTTATGCGTTACTGGCTCGGAGGCTATCTCCGTACCATCCACCGTAGTAATGACGTCCTTTACAGCCTTGGGACAAAGAGTTAGATTCATCCTCAAAACCATTTCATGATCCACATAATTGCCGATGGCACCGCTGTCGACGTAAGCTTCAATTGCATGTAATCGATCCGGATTATCAGGGCTAATGAGGACCATAGGTATCACGAAATGCGAGGTCACGGAACTGGTTTTCACGCTCGGCAAGAGGACCTCTATTCTTGTCGGGCGAGGTCGTTTCCCTGCTCAGAGTTTGTAACTTTGGTAACTGCAGCTCCTACTGCCTTCTTGGCAGGTTTCACCGGACAGTCTCGAAGAAAGTGCCCTGAGTTTCCGCAATAGAGGCATAATTGCAACTGTTTTCTCCTTTCCCGCTCCTTTTGTGTTAGAGGACCTTTCAGACCCCCTATTTGCATGGGTTCCCCGGAGTCTACTCCTTTGGAAGGAGTTGGCGGTTTGGAAAATACTCGAGCATCAAACTTGGAACGATCGGCCTTCCTGTTCTGCAGTCTGTGATCTATTTGAACGACTAAGTCTATATAGTCCGAACAATCTTGTGGTGGATTCACTACTTGGGCTAACACATCCTTGAGCTCTCCACGTAGACCTCTATAAAACAGCGTAATCCTTTTGTCCTCAGGCCATTGAGTTTCCACTATCAGTCTGTTGAAAGACGCAATATAAGCCAAAAAGTCTTGATTACCTTGTCGCAACGAAAGAAGCTCATTGTCCAAGGCCTGCCCCTGTGAATGTCTTGCGAACAGTTTTTCCATACTGAGCTGAAAAGCTTGAAAATCATGGAGGACCGGATCATCTTGATTTACTAGAGGGATCGACCAGTCTGCCGCATTGCCACTAAGGTACGAAAGCACGAAAGCTACTTTAGCTTGATCAGTTGGAAAGGCTGCTGGCCGGCATAAGAAATGCAACCGGCACTGATTGATAAATACTGCAAACCTCTTTGGGTCACCAGAAAATCGTTCGGGCGGAGCCAGAGGTACATTCCCAGGTAGGTTGATCTGCACTGGATTCATAGAGGATGTAGAAGGAAGATTTCCCCCAGATGCGGGTAACGGGGTCTGTCCGGCTTGTGACTGTATCAATTGTCTAGCGAGATCATCTGTTCGCTCCTTGGAAATAATCAGTTCCCTTCTTAGAGCGTTCGTTTCCTGACGGGCTGCATGCACTTCTGCCCTTAGTTCCCCAAGTAACTGGGCTAGCTCGTCGGTATCCGAGGTTTCCATAGCGCCTGGACGGGAGTTTTGTGGTAGGCTTTGCGTTCTGTAACGCTCACCTGATTCCCGTAGAGGCGCCGGTCTTGACTGGGCGTATACCGTATCTTCAAAGGTGATGTGTAACACACGGCTGGCTCTTTGGGCTGGACCTCTGTGCACTGTATGTCTGACTTGAAGGGTAAGATGTCTGCAGATAGAAAATATGGGATTAAGGAACTGGGTTATTGAATGTCTCTCTCTTCTTCCCTTTCTCTTCTCCTGTAGAACCCCAAAGGTTAACGCTCTCACCTTAGGTAAGTGAACGCTGTGCTCTCCATCTGCCTCAGGGCAGGGTGCTGTAACCAGTTTCTTCACTGGATAAGGGGAGCAGGCCTCTTGACTTCAGAGGACTGCTGTCCGTCGTTTACTGCACGAACTGTAAGTTTCGAGTAATTCTAATGTCTTTAAAGTCTTTAGTAATGATGTCTCTTGTTTTGCAGGGTTCCGGCGATGGCGGATGACGGGCTGAAGTGAGTTGAAGATGGAGCCCGTGTGATGAATAGAAGCGCCTGGAAGCACGCAAGTAAGCGCTTGTTGCCTGCTTCACGATGCGCTCTAACTGTCTTTTTATTTTGCAGGTAAAATTTCGGAGCGGCTGCAGGTTGCCGGAATACCCACTGGGTTAGATGTGGAAAGGAGTAATGGCACGTGAGTATTAAAGTTCCCCAATGTCTTTAAACGCACCTTGTTTTGTCTTTCAGATGCCGGATGCAGCGCCGAAGGCCTCCGGAGCGTGCAAAGAGTTGGTAAGCTTTTGTCTTTCAGATGCCGAAATGCAATGTGAAGACCTCCGGAGCGCACGAAGAGTAGGTAAGCCTTTGTCTTTCAGATGCCGGAATGCAGCGCGAGGCGTTGGTGACAGCCGATGGACCAGGTAAGTGAAGAGCTGTCACTGAAGACCGTAATGCTAACCTGTTCTTTCTTGTCTTTATAGGTGTTGCTAAAGACTGGATTCAGGATGGTAAGCCTTTTTCCTTAGGCCCAGGATCAGATGCAGAAGACACGATGAGCGTTCTGCTGCAGAGGATGCAGAATAACGCAAAGCAAGATTCATCCATCGGGTGTGGTTTAAATAGCCTCCTGTAGTGCTTAGGTGTCTCCTTCCACAGCTACGCCTAAGAAAAGAGTTCCTGCTTTCCAGAAGAGTTCCAGTGTTCTGAATCTAGGGAGTGGCTTCTGCCCCACCCAACAGGAAAAGTAGTTCCAAACAGAAGAGGATCAGAGGGTCAACTGGCAGGCAAGTAAGCAGCATGGTCTGCTGCAGGTAAGTCCACCCAAGCATTATGAGCCCGGCGCTTCCAGGGGGTGGGGGTGGTGGTAGACATGAGTGGGGGCCTGGTGGAGGCTGCCCCTGCACTGCGGGGGGTGGGGGTGGTGGGAGACATGAGTGGGGGCCTGGTGGAGGCTGCCCCTGGTGGCTGGGGGGTGGGGGTGGTGGTAGACATGAGTGGGGGCCTGGTGGAAGCTGCCCCTGCACTGCGGGGGGTGGGGGTAATAGGGGACATGAGTGGGGGCCTGGTGGAGGCTGCCCCTGCACTGCTGGGGGGTGGGGTGGTGGGAGACATGAGTGGGGCCTGGTGGAGGCTGCCCCTGCACTGCTGGGGGGTGGGGGTGGTGGGAGACATGAGAGGGGGCCTGGTGGAGGCTGCCCCTGGTGGCTGGGGGGTGGGGGTGGTGGTAGACATGAGTGGGGGCCTGGTGGAGGCTGCCCCTGCACTGCTGGGGGGTGGGGGTGGTGGGAGACATGAGTGGGGGCCTGGTGGAGGCTGCCCCTGCACTGCTGGGGGGTGGGGGGGGTGGGAGACATGAGTGGGGGCCTGGTGGAGGCTGCCCCTGGTGGTTGTGGGATGGGGTGGTGGGAGACATGAGTGGGGGCATGGTGGAGGCTGCCCCTGGTGGCTGGGGGTGGGGGTGGTGGTAGACATGAGTGGGGGCCTGGTGGAGGCTGCCCCTGCACTGCTGGGGGGTGGGGGTGGTGGGAGACATGAGAGGGGGCCTGGTGGAGGCTGCCCCTGCACTGCTGGGGGGTGGGGGTGGTGGGAGACATGAGTGGGGGCCTGGTGGAGGCTGCCCCTGCACTAAAAGGGGGTTTGGGGTGGTGGGAGACATGACTGGGGGCCTGGTTGAGGCTGCCCCTGCACTGCTGGAGGGTGGGGTTAATAGGGGACATGAGTGGGGGCCTGGTGGAGGCTGTCCCTGCACTGCTGGGGGGTGGGGGTGGTGGGATACTTGAGTGGGGGCCTGGTGGAGGCTGCCCATGGTGGTTGTGGGATGGGGGTGGTGGGAGACATGAGTGGGGGCCTGGTGGAGGCTGCCCCTGGTGGCTGGGGGGGTGGGGGTAGTGGTAGACATGAGTGGGGGCCTGGTGGAGGCTGCCCCTGCACTGCTGGGGGGTGGGGGTATTAGGGGACATGCGTGGGGGCCTGGTGGAGGCTGCCCCTGGTGGCTGTGGGATGGGGGTGGTGGGAGACATGAGTGGGGGCCTGGTGGAGGCTGCCCCTGGTGGCTGGGGGGTGGGGGTGGTGGTAGACATGAGTGGGGGCCTGGTGGAGGCTGCCCCTGCACTGCGGGGGGTGGGGGTAATAGGGGACATGAGTGGGGGCCTGGTGGAGGCTGCCCCTGCACTGCTGGGGGATGGGGGTGGTGGGAGACATGAGTGGGGGCCTGGTGGAGGCTGCCCCTGCACTGCTGGGGGGTGGGGGTGGTGGGAGACATGAGCAGGGGCCTGGTGGAGTCTGCCCCTGGTGGCTGGGGGTGGGGGTGGTGGTAGACATCAGTGGGGGCCTGGTGGAGGCTGCCCCTGCACTGCTGGGGGTGGGGGTAATAGGGGACATGAGTGGGGGCCTGGTGGAGGCTGCCCCTGCACTGCTGGGGGATGGGGGTGGTGGGAGACATGAGTGGGGGCCTGGTGGAGGCTGCCCCTGGTGGCTGTGGGATGGGGGTGGTGGGAGACATGAGTGGGGGCCTGGTGGAGGCTGCCCCTGGTGGCTGGGGGGTGGGGGTGGTGGTAGACATGAGTGGGGGCCTGGTGGAGGCTGCCCCTGCACTGCGGGGGGGTGGGGGTAATAGGGGACATGAGTGGGGGCCTGGTGGAGGCTGCCCCTGCACTGCTGGGGGGTGGGGGTGGTGGGAGACATGAGTGGGGGCCTGGTGGAGGCTGCCCCTGCACTGCTGGGGGGTGGGGGTGGTGGGAGACATGAGTGGGGGCCTGGTGGAGGCTGCCCCTGGGGGGTGGGGGTGGTGGTAGACATGAGTGGGGGCCTCGTGGAGGCTGCCCCTGCACTGCTGGGGGGTGGGGGTGGTGGGAGACATGAGTGGGGGCCTGGTGGAGGCTGCCCCTGCACTGCTGGGGGGTGGGGGTGGTGGGAGACATGGGTGGGGGCCTGGTGGAGGCTGCCCCTGGTGGTTGTGGGATGGGGGTGGTGGGAGACATAAGTGGGGGCCTGGTGGAGGCTGCCCCTGGTGGCTGGGAGGTGGGGGTGGTGGTAGACATGAGTGGGGGCCTGGTGGAGGCTGCCCCTGCCCTGCTGGGGGTGGGGTGGTGGGAGACATGAGTGGGGGCCTGGTGGAGGCTGCCCCTGGTGGTTGTGGGATGGGGGTGGTGGGAGACATGAGTGGGGGCCTGGTGGAGGCTGCCCCTGGTGGCTGGGGGGTGGGGGTGGTGGTAGACATGAGTGGGGGCCTGGTGGAGGCTGCCCCTGCACTGCTGGGGGGTGGGGGTGGTGGGAGACATGAGTGGGGGCCTGGTGGAGGCTGCCCCTGGTGGCTGTGGGATGGGGGTGGTGGGAGACATGAGTGGGGGCCTGGTGGAGGCTGCCCCTGCACTGCTGAGGGGTGGGGGTGGTGGGAGACATGAGTGAGGGCCTGGTGGAGGCTGCCCTGCACTGCTGGGAGGTGGGGGTAATAGGGGACATGAGTGGGGGCCTGGTGGAGGCTGTCCCTGCACTGCTGGGGGGTGGGGGTGGTGGGAGACATTAGTGGGGGCCTGGTGGAGGCTGCCCCTGGTGGCTGGGGGGTGAGGGTGGTGGGAGACATGAGTTGGACATGAGTGGGGTCCTGGTGGAGGCTGCCCCTGGTGGCTGGGGGGTGGGGGTGGTGGTAGACATGAGTGGGGGCCTGGTGGAGGCTGACTCTGCACTGCTGGGGGGTGGGGGTGGTGGGAGACATGAGTGGGGGCCTGGTGGAGGCTGCCCCTGCACTGCTGGGGGGTGGGGGTGGTGGGAGACATGAGTGGGGGCCTGGTGGAGGCTGCCCCTGGTGGTTGTGGGATGGGGTGGTGGGAGACATGAGTGGGGGCCTGGTGGAGGCTGCCCCTGGTGGCTGGGGGGTGGGGGTGGTGGTAGACATGAGTGGGGGCCTGGTGGAGGCTGCCCCTGCACTGCTGGGGGTGGGGGTGCTGGGAGACATGAGAGGGGGCCTGGTGGAGGCTGCCCCTGCACTGCTGGGGGGTGGGGGTGGTGGGAGACATGAGTGGGGGCCTGGTGGAGGCTGCCCCTGCACTGCGGGGGGTGGGGGGGGTGGGAGACATGAGTGGGGGCCTGGTGGAGGCTTTCCCTGCACTGCTGGAGGGTGGGGTTAATAGGCGACATGAGTGGGGGCCTGGTGGAGGCTGCCCCTGCACTGCTGGGGGGTGGGGGTGGTGGGATACATGAGTGGGGGCGTGGTGGAGGCTGCCCCTGGTGGTTGTGGGATGGGGGTGGTGGGAGACATGAGTGGGGGCCTGGTGGAGGCTGCCCCTGGTGGCTGGGGGGTGGGGGTGGTGGTAGACATGAGTGGGGGCCTGGTGGAGGCTGCCCCTGCACTGCTGGGGGGTGGAGGTAATAGGGGACATGAGTGGGGGCCTGGTGGAGGCTGCCCCTGCACTGCTGGGGGGTGGGGGTGGTGGGAGACATGAGTGGGGGCCTGGTGGAGGCTGCCCCTGGTTGCTGGGGGGTGGGGGTGGTGGTAGACATGAGTGGGGGCCTGGTGGAGGCTGCCCCTGCACTGCGGGGGGTGGGGATAATAGGGGACATGAGTGGGGGCCTGGTGGAGGCTGCCCCTGCACTGCTGGGGGGTGGGGGTGGTGGGAGACATGAGTGGGGGCCTGGTGGAGGCTGCCCCTGGTTGCTGGGGGGTGGGGGTGGTGGTAGACATGAGTGGGGGCCTGGTGGAGGCTGCCCCTGCACTGCGGGGGGTGGGGATAATAGGGGACATGAGTGGGGGCCTGGTGGAGGCTGCCCCTGCACTGCGGGGGGGTGGGGGTAATAGGGGACATGAGTGGGGGCCTGGTGGAGGCTGCCCCTGCACTGCTGGGGGGTGGGGGTGGTGGGAGACATGAGTGGGGGCCTGGTGGAGGCTGCCCCTGCACTGCTGGGGGGTGGGGGTGGTGGGAGACATGAGTGGGGGCCTGGTGGAGGCTGCCCCTGGGGGGTGGGGGTGGTGGTAGACATGAGTGGGGGCCTCGTGGAGGCTGCCCCTGCACTGCTGGGGGGTGGAGGTAATAGGGGACATGAGTGGGGGCCTGGTGGAGGCTGCCCCTGGTGGCTGTGGGATGGGGGTGGTGGGAGACATGAGTGGGGGCCTGGTGGAGGCTGCCCCTGGTTGCTGGGGGGTGGGGGTGGTGGTAGACATGAGTGGGGGCCTGGTGGAGGCTGTCCCTGCACTGCGGGGGGTGGGGATAATAGGGGACATGAGTGGGGGCCTGGTGGAGGCTGCCCCTGCACTGCTGGGGGGTGGGGGTGGTGGGAGACATGAGTGGGGGCCTGGTGGAGGCTGCCCCTGCACTGCGGGGGGTGGGGGTAATAGGGGACATGAGTGGGGGCCTGGTGGAGGCTGCCCCTGCACTGCTGGGGGGTGGGGGTGGTGGGAGACATGAGTGGGGGCCTGGTGGAGGCTGCCCCTGCACTGCTGGGGGGTGGGGGTGGTGGGAGACATGAGTGGGGGCCTGGTGGAGGCTGCCCCTGGGGGGTGGGGGTGGTGGTAGACATGAGTGGGGGCCTCGTGGAGGCTGCCCCTGCACTGCTGGGGGGTGGGGGTGGTGGGAGACATGAGTGGGGCCCTGGTGGAGGCTGCCCCTGCACTGCTGGGGGTGGGGTTGGTGGGAGACATGGGTGGGGGCCTGGTGGAGGCTGCCCCTGGTGGTTGTGGGATGGGGGTGGTGGGAGACATAAGTGGGGGCCTGGTGGAGGCTGCCCCTGGTGGCTGGGAGGTGGGGGTGGTGGTAGACATGAGTGGGGGCCTGGTGGAGGCTGCCCCTGCCCTGCTGGGGGTGGGGGTGGTGGGAGACATGAGTGGGGGCCTGGTGGAGGCTGCCCCTGGTGGTTGTGGGATGGGGGTGGTGGGAGACATGAGTGGGGGCCTGGTGGAGGCTGCCCCTGGTGGCTGGGGGGTGGGGGTGGTGGTAGACATGAGTGGGGGCCTGGTGGAGGCTGCCCCTGCAGTGCGGGGTGGTGGGGGTGGTGGGAGACATGAGTGGGGGCCTGGTGGAGGCTGCCCCTGCACTGCTGGGGGGTGGGGATGGTGGGAGACATGAGTGGGGGCCTGGTGGAGGCTGCCCCTGGTGGCTGTGGGATGGGGGTGGTGGGAGACATGAGTGGGGGCCTGGTGGAGGCTGCCCCTGCACTGCTGAGGGGTGGGGGTGGTGGGAGACATGAGTGAGGGCCTGGTGGAGGCTGCCCTGCACTGCTGGGAGGTGGGGGTAATAGGGGACATGAGTGGGGGCCTGGTGGAGGCTGCCCCTGCACTGCTGGGGGGTGGGGGTGGTGGGAGACATTAGTGGGGGCCTGGTGGAGGCTGCCCCTGGTGGCTGGGGGGTGAGGGTGGTGGGAGACATGAGTTGGACATGAGTGGGGTCCTGGTGGAGGCTGCCCCTGGTGGCTGGGGGGTGGGGGTGGTGGTAGACATGAGTGGGGGCCTGGTGGAGGCTGACTCTGCACTGCTGGGGGGTGGGGGTGGTGGGAGACATGAGTGGGGGCCTGGTGGAGGCTGCCCCTGCACTGCTGGGGGGTGGGGGTGGTGGGAGACATGAGTGGGGGCCTGGTGGAGGCTGCCCCTGGTGGTTGTGGTATGGGGTGGTGGGAGACATGAGTGGGGGCCTGGTGGAGGCTGCCCCTGGTGGCTGGGGGGTGGGGGTGGTGGTAGACATGAGTGGGGGCCTGGTGGAGGCTGCCCCTGCACTGCTGGGGGGTGGGGGTGCTGGGAGACATGAGAGGGGGCCTGGTGGAGGCTGCCCCTGCACTGCTGGGGGGTGGGGGTGGTGGGAGACATGAGTGGGGGCCTGGTGGAGGCTGCCCCTGCACTACGGGGGGTGGGGGTGGTGGGAGACATGAGTGGGGGCCTGGTGGAGGCTTTCCCTGCACTGCTGGAGGGTGGGGTTAATAGGCGACATGAGTGGAGGCCTGGTGGAGGCTGCCCCTGCACTGCTGGGGGGTGGGGGTGGTGGGATACATGAGTGGGGGCCTGGTGGAGGCTGCCCCTGGTGGTTGTGGGATGGGGTGGTGGGAGACATGAGTGGGGGCCTGGTGGAGGCTGCCCCTGGTGGCTGGGGGGTGGGGGTGGTGGTAGACATGAGTGGGGGCCTGGTGGAGGCTGCCCCTGCACTGCTGGGGGGTGGAGGTAATAGGGGACATGAGTGGGGGCCTGGTGGAGGCTGCCCCTGCACTGCTTGGGGGTGGGGGTGGTGGGAGACATGAGTGGGGGGCTGGTGGAGGCTGCCCCTGGTGGCTGTGGGATGGGGGTGGTGGGAGACATGAGTGGGGGCCTGGTGGAGGCTGCCCCTGGTTGCTGGGGGGTGGGGGTGGTGGTAGACATGAGTGGGGGCCTGGTGGAGGCTGCCCCTGCACTGCGGGGGGTGGGGATAATAGGGGACATGAGTGGGGGCCTGGTTTAGGCTGCCCCTGCACTGCTGGGGGGTGGGGGTGGTGGGAGACATGAGTGGGGGCCTGGTGGAGGCTGCCCCTGCACTGCTGGGGGGTGGGGGTGGTGGGAGACATGAGTGGGGGCCTGGTGGAGGCTACCCCTGGTGGCTGGGGGGTGGGGGTGGTGGTAGACATGAGTGGGGGCCTGGTGGAGGCTGCCCCTGCACTGCTGGGGGGTGGGGGTGGTGGGAGACATGAGTGGGGGCCTGGTGGAGGCTGCCCCTGCACTGCTGGGGGGTGGGGGTGGTGGGAGACATGAGTGGGGGCCTGGTGGAGGCTGCCCCTGGTGGTTGTGGTATGGGGTGGTGGGAGACATGAGTGGGGGCCTGGTGGAGGCTGCCCCTGGTGGCTGGGGGGTGGGGGTGGTGGTAGACATGAGTGGGGGCCTGGTGGAGGCTGCCCCTGCACTGCTGGGGGGTGGGGGTGCTGGGAGACATGAGAGGGGGCCTGGTGGAGGCTGCCCCTGCACTGCTGGGGGGTGGGGGTGGTGGGAGACATGAGTGGGGGCCTGGTGGAGGCTGCCCCTGCTCTACGGGGGGTGGGGGTGGTGGGAGACATGAGTGGGGGCCTGGTGGAGGCTTTTCCTGCACTGCTGGAGGGTGGGGTTAATAGGCGACATGAGTGGGGGCCTGGTGGAGGCTGCCCCTGCACTGCTGGGGGGTGGGGGTGGTGGGATACATGAGTGGGGGCCTGGTGGAGGCTGCCCCTGGTGGTTGTGGGATGGGGTGGTGGGAGACATGAGTGGGGGCCTGGTGGAGGCTGCCCCTGGTGGCTGGGGGGTGGGGGTGGTGGTAGACATGAGTGGGGGCCTGGTGGAGGCTGCCCCTGCACTGCTGGGGGGTGGAGGTAATAGGGGACATGAGTGGGGGCCTGGTGGAGGCTGCCCCTGCACTGCTTGGGGGTGGGGGTGGTGGGAGACATGAGTGGGGGCCTGGTGGAGGCTGCCCCTGGTGGCTGTGGGATGGGGGTGGTGGGAGACATGAGTGGGGGCCTGGTGGAGGCTGCCCCTGGTTGCTGGGGGGTGGGGGTGGTGGTAGACATGAGTGGGGGCCTGGTGGAGGCTGCCCCTGCACTGCGGGGGGTGGGGATAATAGGGGACATGAGTGGGGGCCTGGTTTAGGCTGCCCCTGCACTGCTGGGGGGTGGGGGTGGTGGGAGACATGAGTGGGGGCCTGGTGGAGGCTGCCCCTGCACTGCTGGGGGGTGGGGGTGGTGGGAGACATGAGTGGGGGCCTGGTGGAGGCTACCCCTGGTGGCTGGGGGGTGGGGGTGGTGGTAGACATGAGTGGGGGCCTGGTGGAGGCTGCCCCTGCACTGCTGGGGGGTGGGGGTAATAGGGGACATGAGTGGGGGCCTGGTGGAGACTGCCCCTGCACTGCTGGGGGGTGGGGGTGGTGGGAGACATGAGTGGGCGCCTGGTGGAGGCTGCCCCTGGTGGCTGTGGGATGGGGGTGGTGGGAGACATGAGTGGGGGCCTGGTGGAGGCTGCCCCTGGTGGCTGGGGGGTGGGGGTGGTGGTAGACATGAGTGGGGGCCTGGTGGAGGCTGCCCCTGCACTGCGGGGGGGTGGGGGTAATAGGGGACATGAGTGGGGGCCTGGTGGAGGCTGCCCCTGCACTGCTGGGGGTGGGGGTGGTGGGAGACATGAGTGGGGGCCTGGTGGAGGCTGCCCCGGGGGGGTGGTGGTAGACATGAGTGGGGGCCTGGTGGAGGCTGCCCCTGCACTGCTGGGGGGTGGGGGTGGTGGGAGACATGAGTGGGGGCCTGGTGGAGGCTGCCCCTGCACTGCTGGGGGGTGGGGGTGGTGGGAGACATGGGTGGGGGCCTGGTGGAGGCTGCCCCTGGTGGTTGTGGGATGGGGGTGGTGGGAGACATGAGTGGGGGCCTGGTGGAGGCTGCCCCTGGTGGTTGTGGGATGGTGGTGGTGGGAGACATGAGTGGGGGCCTGGTGGAGGCTGCCCCTGGTGGCTGGGGGCTGGTGGTGGTGGTAGACATGAGTGGGGGCTTGGTGGAGGCTGCCCCTGCACTGCTGGGGGTGGGGGTGGTCGGAGACATGAGTGGGGGCCTGGTGGAGGCTGCCCCTGGTGATTGTGGGATGGGGGTGGTGGGAGACATGAGTGGGGGCCTGGTGGAGGCTGCCCCTGGTGGCTGGGGGGTGGGGGTGGTGGTAGACATGAGTGGGGGCCTGGTGGAGGCTGCCCCTGCAATGCGGGGGGTGGGGGTGGTGGGAGACATGAGTGGGGGCCGGGTGGAGGCTGCCCCTGCACTGCTGGGGGGTAGGGGTGGTGGGAGACATGAGTGGGAGCCTGGTGGAGGCTGCCCCGGGTGGCTGTGGGATGGGGGTGGTGGGAGACATGAGTGGGGGCCTGGTGGAGGCTGCCCCTGCACTGCTGAGGGGTGGGGGTGGTGGGAGACATGAGTGAGGGCCTGGCGGAGGCTGCCCCTGCACTGCTGGGAGGTGGGGGTAATAGGGGACATCAGTGGGGGCCTGGTGGAGGCTGCCCCTGCACTGCTGGGGGGTGGGGGTGGTGGGAGACATTAGTGGGGGCCTGGTGGAGGCTGCCCCTGGTGGCTGGGGGGTGAGGGTGGTGGGAGACATGAGTTGGACATGAGTGGGGGCCTGGTGAAGGCTGCCCCTGGTGGCTGGGGGGTGGGGGTGGTGGTAGACATGAGTGGGGGCCTGGTGGAGGCTGCCCCTGCACTGCGGGGGGGGGGGTAATAGGGGACATGAGTGGGGGCCTGGTGGAGGCTGCCCCTGGTGGCTGTGGGATGGGGGTGGTGGGAGACATGAGTGGGGGCCTGGTGGATGCTGCCCCTGCACTGCTGGGGGGTGGGGGTGGTGGGAGACATGAGTGGGGGCCTGGTGGAGGCTGCCCCTGCACTGCTGGGGGGTGGGGGTAATAGGGGACATGAGTGGGGGCCTGGTGGAGGCTGCCCCTGCACTGCTGGGGGTGGGGGTAATAGGGGACATGAGTGGGGGCCTGGTGGAGGCTGCCCCTGCACTGCTGGGGGGTGGGGGTGGTGGGATACATGAGTGGGGGCCTGGTGGAGGCTGCCCCTGGTGGTTGTGGGATGGGGTGGTGGGAGACATGAGTGGGGGCCTGGTGGAGGCTGCCCCTGGTGGCTGGGGGGTGGGGGTGGTGGTAGACATGAGTGGGGGCCTGGTGGAGGCTGCCCCTGCACTGCTGGGGGGTGGAGGTAATAGGGGACATGAGTGGGGGCCTGGTGGAGGCTGCCCCTGCACTGCTTGGGGGTGGGGGTGGTGGGAGACATGAGTGGGGGCCTGGTGGAGGCTGCCCCTGGTGGCTGTGGGATGGGGGTGGTGGGAGACATGAGTGGGGGCCTGGTGGAGGCTGCCCCTGGTTGCTGGGGGGTGGGGGTGGTGGTAGACATGAGTGGGGGCCTGGTGGAGGCTGCCCCTGCACTGCGGGGGGTGGGGATAATAGGGGACATGAGTGGGGGCCTGGTTTAGGCTGCCCCTGCACTGCTGGGGGGTGGGGGTGGTGGGAGACATGAGTGGGGGCCTGGTGGAGGCTGCCCCTGCACTGCTGGGGGGTGGGGGTGGTGGGAGACATGAGTGGGGGCCTGGTGGAGGCTACCCCTGGTGGCTGGGGGGTGGGGGTGGTGGTAGACATGAGTGGGGGCCTGGTGGAGGCTGCCCCTGCACTGCTGGGGGGTGGGGGTAATAGGGGACATGAGTGGGGGCCTGGTGGAGACTGCCCCTGCACTGCTGGGGGGTGGGGGTGGTGGGAGACATGAGTGGGCGCCTGGTGGAGGCTGCCCCTGGTGGCTGTGGGATGGGGGTGGTGGGAGACATGAGTGGGGGCCTGGTGGAGGCTGCCCCTGGTGGCTGGGGGGTGGGGGTGGTGGTAGACATGAGTGGGGGCCTGGTGGAGGCTGCCCCTGCACTGCGGGGGGGTGGGGGTAATAGGGGACATGAGTGGGGGCCTGGTGGAGGATGCCCCTGCACTGCTGGGGGTGGGGGTGGTGGGAGACATGAGTGGGGGCCTGGTGGAGGCTGCCCCGGGGGGGTGGTGGTAGACATGAGTGGGGGCCTGGTGGAGGCTGCCCCTGCACTGCTGGGGGGTGGGGGTGGTGGGAGACATGAGTGGGGGCCTGGTGGAGGCTGCCCCTGCACTGCTGGGGGGTGGGGGTGGTGGGAGACATGGGTGGGGGCCTGGTGGAGGCTGCCCCTGGTGGTTGTGGGATGGGGGTGGTGGGAGACATGAGTGGGGGCCTGGTGGAGGCTGCCCCTGGTGGTTGTGGGATGGGGGTGGTGGGAGACATGAGTGGGGGCCTGGTGGAGGCTGCCCCTGGTGGCTGGGGGCTGGTGGTGGTGGTAGACATGAGTGGGGGCCTGGTGGAGGCTGCCCCTGCACTGCTGGGGGTGGGGGTGGTCGGAGACATGAGTGGGGGCCTGGTGGAGGCTGCCCCTGGTGATTGTGGGATGGGGGTGGTGGGAGACATGAGTGGGGGCCTGGTGGAGGCTGCCCCTGGTGGCTGGGGGGTGGGGGTGGTGGTAGACATGAGTGGGGGCCTGGTGGAGGCTGCCCCTGCAATGCGGGGGGTGGGGGTGGTGGGAGACATGAGTGGGGGCCGGGTGGAGGCTGCCCCTGCACTGCTGGGGGGTAGGGGTGGTGGGAGACATGAGTGGGGGCCTGGTGGAGGCTGCCCCGGGTGGCTGTGGGATGGGGGTGGTGGGAGACATGAGTGGGGGCCTGGTGGAGGCTGCCCCTGCACTGCTGAGGGGTGGGGGTGGTGGGAGACATGAGTGAGGGCCTGGCGGAGGCTGCCCCTGCACTGCTGGGAGGTGGGGGTAATAGGGGACATCAGTGGGGGCCTGGTGGAGGCTGCCCCTGCACTGCTGGGGGGTGGGGGTGGTGGGAGACATTAGTGGGGGCCTGGTGGAGGCTGCCCCTGGTGGCTGGGGGGTGAGGGTGGTGGGAGACATGAGTTGGACATGAGTGGGGGCCCGGTGAAGGCTGCCCCTGGTGGCTGGGGGGTGGGGGTGGTGGTAGACATGAGTGGGGGCCTGGTGGAGGCTGCCCCTGCACTGCGGGGGGGGGGGTAATAGGGGACATGAGTGGGGGCCTGGTGGAGGCTGCCCCTGGTGGCTGTGGGATGGGGGTGGTGGGAGACATGAGTGGGGGCCTGGTGGAGGCTGCCCCTGCACTGCTGGGGGGTGGGGGTGGTGGGAGACATGAGTGGGGGCCTGGTGGAGGCTGCCCCTGCACTGCTGGGGGGTGGGGGTAATAGGGGACATGAGTGGGGGCCTGGTGGAGGCTGCCCCTGCACTGCTGGGGGTGGGGGTAATAGGGGACATGAGTGGGGGCCTGGTGGAGGCTGCCCCTGCACTGCTGGCGGGTGGGGGTGGTTGGAGACATGAGTGGGGGCCTGGTGGAGGCTGCCCCTGGTGGCTGTGGGATGGGGGTGGTGGGAGACATGAGTGGGGGCCTGGTGGAGGCTGCCCCTGCACTGCTGGGGGGTGGGGGTGGTGGTAGACATGAGTGGGGGCCTGGTGGAGGCTGCCCCTGCACTGCGGGGGGTGGGGGTGGTGGGAGACATGAGTGGGGGCCTGGTGGAGGCTGCCCCTGGTGGCTAGGGGGTTGGGGTGGTGGTAGACATGAGTGGGGGCCTGGTGGAGGCTGCCCCTGCACTGCGGGGGGGTGGGGGTAATAGGGGACATGAGTGGGGGCCTGGTGGAGGCTGCCCCTGCACTGCTGGGGGTGGGGGTGGTGGGAGACATGAGTGGGGGCCTGGTGGAGGCTGCCCCTGCACTGCTGGGGGTGGGGGTGGTGGGAGGCATGAGTGGGGGCCTGGTGGAGGCTGCCCCTGGTGGCTGGGGGGTGGGGGTGGTGGTAGACATGAGTGGGGGCCTGGTGGAGGCTGCCCCTGCACTGTTGGGGGGTGGGGGTGGTGGGAGACATGAGTGGGGGCCTGGTGGAGGCTGCCCCTGCACTGCTGGGGGGCGGGGGTGGTGGGAGACATGAGTGGGGGCCTGGTGGAGGCTGCCCCTGGTGGTTTTGGGATGGGGTGGTGGGAGACATGAGTGGGGGCCTGGTGGAGGCTGACCCTGCACTGCGGGGGGGGTGGGGGTGGTGGGAGACATGAGTGGGGGCCTGGTGGAGGCTGCCCCTGCACTGCTGGGGGGTGGGGGTAATAGGGGACATGAGTGGGGGCCTGGTGGAGGCTGCCCCTGCACTGCTGGGGGGTGGGGGTGGTGGGAGACATGAGTGGGGGCCTGGTGGAGGCTGCCCCTGCACTGCTGGGGGGTGGGGGTGGTGGGAGTAATGAGTGGGGGCCTGGTGGAGGCTGCCCCTGCACTGCGGGGGGTGGGGGGGGGTGGGAGACATGAGTTGAACATGAGTGGGGGCCTGGTGGAGGCTGCCCCTGCACTGCGGGGGGTGGGGGTAATAGGGGACATGAGTGGGGGCCTGGTGGAGGCTGCCCCTGGTGGCTGTGGGATGGGGGTGGTGGGAGACATGAGTGGGGGCCTGGTGGAGGCTGCCCCTGCACTGCTGGGGGGTGGGGGTTGGGGTGGTGGGAGACATGAGTGGGGACCTGGTGGAGGCTGCCCCTGCGCTGCTGGGGGTCGGGGTAATAGGGGACATGAGTGGGGGCCTGGTGGATGCTGCCCCTGCACTGCTGGGGGGTGGGGGTGGTGGGAGACATGAGTGGGGGCCTGGTGGAGGCTGCCCCTGGTGGCTGGGGGGTGAGGGTGGTGGGAGACATGAGTTGGACATGAGTGGGGGCCTGGTGGAGGCTGCCCCTGGTGGCTGGGGGGTGGGGGTGGTGGTGGACATGAGTGGGGGCCTGGTGGAGGCTGCCCCTGCACTGCGGGGGGGTGGGGATAATAGGGGACATGAGTGGGGGCCTGATGGAGGCTGCCCCTGGTGGCTGTGGGATGGGGGTGGTGGGAGACATGAGTGGGGGCCTGGTGGAGGCTGCCCCTGGTGGCTGGGGGGTGAGGGTGGTGGTAGACATGAGTGGGGGCCTGGTGGAGGCTGCCCCTGCACTGCGGGGGTGAGGGTGGTGGGAGACATGAGTTGGACATGAGTGGGGGCCTGGTGGAGGCGGCACCTGGTGGCTGGGGGGTGGGGGTGGTGGTAGACATGAGTGGGGGCCTGGTGGAGGCTGCCCATGGTGGCTGTGGGATGGGGGTGGTGGGAGACATGAGTGGGGGCCTGGTGGAGGCTGCCCCTGGTGGCTGTGGGATGGGGGTGGTGGGAGACATGTGTTGGGGATCACTAGTGCAAGGTGACATGTGGGTTGGCTGGTGGGCATGGCCATGGTGGATGGGTTGCCTGTGGGACATGAGCAGGGGTGCAGGGTAGTACCCTGTGGTGTGGGCTGCCTGCAGGGGCCGTGGAGGGTGTAGAGGGAACACCTGGGGGGACCCACCTGGCCAAATCATGTGTAGCTTTCCCCGGCACCACCGAAATACACGTACCCTGCAGAAATCGCATGTGAATCTTCCGCGCACATCGGAATACACGTACCCAGGCCAATCGCGTGTGGAACTTCCCGCGCACCCCCACCTAGCCAGGCCAATCGCATGTGGAACTTCCCGCGCACCCCGTAGTACACGTACCCAGGCCAATCGCGTGTGGAACTTCCCACGCACCCCCACCTACCCAGGCCAATCGCGTGTGGAACTTCCCGCGCACCCCGACGTACACGTACCCAGGCTAATCGCGTGTGGAACTTCCCGCGCACCCAGGAACACGCGCACACGCTATTTTTCACACAGCGGGTGTCCGTGTTTGTCGGGGCCCCTTTGCACCTCATTGGTCCTAGAGGTCCACTGTATGGACCATTCATCATGGCTGTAGATGGGTGCTTTTTGTTAGCGCTCATTTTGGCGCACATTTTTTTCAGTCACAGGGGCGCTACCGCCTGCTTTCTTGTGGCGTACTTGTTTGGCCCTGTGCGCGTCTTTGACCGTGCGCTGGTTTGCCCTATTTGATTCCATGAATTCGGGTTGTAGGCGAGCGTGTGGGCGTTCCGCGCACTTGCCTCCTGTACTTCCCCCGTGACGCCCATATTTTCACACGTTGTTCCCCATTCCGAGTGTTACGCCCCGTGTTCCGCCTACTTTTGTGATGTGCGCCGCGCTATGTGCGATTTCGCAGTGGCCATGACGCACGCTGTTGGATGACCTGTGCGCCGGCATGCGCGGCGCACATTTTTAGCGCACATCCAATGTTTTTCTCGCACACGGACTTCCATGAATCGCTGTGCGCTGGTTTTCCTGCGATTTTCGCACTTGCACTGCGATTTTCGCACTTTTCCTGCAATTCGCACCTTTTGGCACCTCTGCGCAGGAATTTTCGGCGCACATTAATTCCATGAATCGACCCCATAGTGTGAATGTAGATCCCATGTAACCCTTCATTCTGAAATTGCACAGTGAGATTCATATGTGATTTGAAGGGGGTGGAGTATTTATGTTTGTTCAATGGAATGTGAAAACTATTCTCTTAGGTTGGATGGATAAGTCAAAGGAGTCTGTATTCTAAATTGAAATCATGACTTCTCTAACCCAAAACCTGGACATCTCTAATGCAAGCAATAGTAAGCCTATTTTAAACTGTGCACACATGTTAGCAGCTCATAGCACCATATCTAAAAGGGAAGCAAGAGACGAGAAAGAGTTGTCTGATTCTAGCATGTATATGTGCCATCGGGGAATGCAACGTTTTTGCTTCATTTGCAAATGTAACTTCATGTGTGTTTTAGCGGTAGAAGAGCAACTACAATGTCCAGTTTTATCCTGAACTAAAGATACGCACAGAATTGATCATGACCCCGACATGGCACTGAAACGGCCCTCCTAGATCTAAAGAACCAAATGGATGACCTCAGAGATGTAGGCAAACCTGCCCTCCTTCTGCTCCTGGATCTTTCTGCTGCGTTCGATCTGGTTGACCACAACATCTTGTGTCACCACCTAGCCACCCAAGCCAACTTCTCCCCGAAAGCCTGCCAGTGGATCACCTCCTTTCTCCAAGAAAGGGCCATGAAAGTCTTTTCTGAAGCTGCCGCCGCCACCCCTAGCCTCCTCACCTGCGGTGTCCCCCAGGGATCTTGTATCGCCCCAACACTCTATAACCTCTTCACAAGGCCCTTGTTTAGCATCTTGGATGCCCTTGGTATTTCTTATACCAACTATGCTGACGATACGCAGGTACTGATCCCACTCACGGGCGACTACCTAGCAGATTCCAACACCCTCACCTCTATCTACACTACCATCCAATCCTGGATGGCGGAGAATTGGCTGTGCCTCAACAGCGAAAAGACCAAACTCCTCCTCATTGGGTCACCCTTCACTCTGGGTAACCTCGGAGATCAGTACGCCTCCTTCTCCATTGATAACATTCAAATCAAGGTCTCGAACCATGTTAAGACACTCGGAGTCTACCTTGACTCCGACCTGTCCATGGATAAACAGGTCAATGCTATCGCTGCATCCTCAGCCTACTACTCCAAAGTCCTCAATGCAGCCAGGCCCTTCTTGGCCCGTCAAAATTGCCTCACGATTGCCAGGGCAATTATCGGGTCAAGACTTGACTACTGTAATGCCCTCCTCGTGGGGACATCCAGCAAAAACCTGGCCAAACTGCAGCTAGCCCAGAACAATGCGCTAAGGGCAGCTACCGGTACCTCTAGAAGAAACCATATCTCCGAAATCAGAAGGCAAGCACACTGGCTCCCTGTCAAAGAGAGAATTGTTTTTAAAACTCTTGCTCTCACACACAAATGCCTTCACGAACTTGCCCCTCCTTACCTGACCAACAGAATTATTAGGCACACCGCCAAGAGACCTCTCAGGTCCCCCTATGCCAACACAATCGTCAAGCCTACTACTCGGAAAGTGCGCGCTGGTGGCTCCAGCTTCCCCACCCTAGCAGCCACGCACTGGAACGCTCTGCCACCTCACCTAAGACTCATTCAATCCCACCTAGCCTTCCGTAAGGCTATCAAAACCAGACTCTTTGTTTAACCTGAACCTGTATCGTCCACTGCATATATGCCTACCAATCTGTAACGAAGAGCCCTCCTGGCACCTGTCTGTAATCCTAAGTTTTCTTATCCTCTGTAACAGCGCCTCGATGCCTTATGGGCTGCAAGCGCGCTTAACAAATGCAAAATAAATAAAATAAATAAATAAAATAAATAAATAAATGAAAATCAATGCATGTTTGTGAGGAATAGTTTGATTCATGCAGGCAGGTTAATTGTGTTTTGCAGACAGGCTGCCTGTTGTGTAACATTGTGGTGACTCCTCAAGTATAAAGTTGTATACCACCCTTGTTTTGATTTCACCTCTAATTTCCTTATTTAGATAAATTTGAATTTGAAGAAAACCGCCTGTTTCTTGCTCAGATTTGTGGGGTGGGACTCTATTATTAGGGTCTATTAAATTGGGGTTGTCCGCCTGATATAATATATGTCCATTGACCAAAATATAGCTTACACCCTCTTGACAAGTGCGGGGTCTCTGTAGGGACACACTGGCAGGATTAGCATTTGTAAATGGAATTACCCAGAGTGATTTGCATCTGAGAAATCGTTAGGCAGCCCTTCAAGGGTGGCTCAGAACTCAGTTCAACTTTCAACTGCACCTCCTCGGGGGCATTCTATATTTCTTCACCTTTCCCCAGAAGCTCAATGTCTCCAGATCCCTGGTTCTCTCTAGGCTGGACTACTGCAACAGGCACTTCCTCAATCTGTCTCTTTCCTCCCTTCGCCTCCTTCAACTAATCCAGAGTGGGACTGCAAAATGTATCCTTGACCTCAAGCCCAGGGACTGTATCTTTCCTGCCCTAAAATCTCTCCACTGTCCGCAAGGATCAAATTCAAGACCCTTTGCATCATCCACAAGGCTGTCTAGGCCTGTGCCTCTCTGCATCCAGATTTCACTCCTTAATACTGTGAGAAACCTGAAGAAGGTGTCTCACCCGCTAGTCCCCGGGGATCTGTCATCCCGGTGGCCAAGACACGGCCATCACTTTTGGATCCAGTTCCTGGGGGGTGGACCAGTGTGGCAGGATTATCTGGGTGAGGGGTCTTCAGGGAGTGGGAGTGGGACACCAAATGGTGAGACATGGTATCCCCTTCCATCTAACACCTTTACCCCATGCTACGAGGTAGGATATTTAGAAACTCGACCCCTGCCCCCCTTCACAACACAAACACTTTCACACGACAGCTCGCTGTGAGAGAAAACAGACAAAGGGCCTCATTACACGGTAGGCGGTGAACCATGGCGCTATTAGCGCCATGGCTCATGCCGGTAAAATACCGGCATCGCCTTGGTGGAAAGGGGATTTACCGCCCCATTCCAAGGTTGGAGGGGCGGTAAATCCCCCTTCCACCATTGCCCTTCCCCATTCCCATTTCTGCCCCATAGGGCTCTATGGGAATGGGGAAGGCCCTAATTACGTCACCACAATTTTGCGGTGCCGTAATTAGCTCCGAGGTCCCTTTGCGGGTTGGATTTTAACGCCTGCAAAAAGCAGGCGTTAAATCCCCCAACCCGCAAAGGGCCCTCGTAGTAAGGCGGTAAGGATTTACCGGTACCGGTATTTTACCGGTACTGGTAAATCCTTACCGCCATCCGTGTAATGAGGCCCTAACACCCGAACCGTATACCTGACATGTCCCAATACAATGGTCAGGCAATACCTGACATCACACACACCTGACTTCCATTACACTTCCCCACGCGGATAAAAAGCCGAGCACGGGAGTGAATTCCAAGCAAGGCAAAGCACACGAGGAAGCAGCAGTTCCAAGATGGCAGTTTAACACAAGGAGAAATATGGCAAAACAGAAGGGGATCTCAAGGAGGGAAGTGCCCTTGACCTTTTCGACGAGGAACCGTTACTTTCAGGAATGCTCGAGAATAGAAAGTGTAAGACCAGGAAACCAAGCTGTACAATCCTGCATTGTATGTCGCAGGTGCCTTGGGCACTCCTGCGTCAGTAACCAAGGTGGGGGAGGGGCGCTTGCCGCTGTGGTACTGTCCTTGGCTCCTAAAACAAAGCATTTCCAGTGAAAGCAACACAGCCAGTGAGTTGGGGAGACTGATACCAGACTGGTCTGTGTTGAAGCCAAAGTTGCAAGCGGCAATATTGCATGGTGAGCACCGAGGTGAACAGTGTATGAAACGCATGTGATGACCAATGCAAGTAAAAGCTGAACAACAGATGCGTAATTGAACTTTGAAACCAAGATACGATAGCCCTGACAGAATGGTCCGGCGCTGCATGTGTCCTCATTCTAAGGACTCTAAGGTATCCAACTAAGAGTTGAGAAAGGTGAAAGAGTGGCAAAGAACTGTACATCAAAGTGGTCCTTTGACAAGCAAAATCCTGTGCACAATCGAAAGTCTTCGATGTTGATACTGCCAAGCAAGTTGATGAGTAAATACAGAAAGTTTGTCCAAGCCCGGCAGAGGGAGACTGATTGACATTGTGTTAAACTGATCTGAGCCCGGCTGAGGGAGCTCCGTGGTGAATAGTGAATCACCCAAGAAATTGGATACATGAAAATCCTACAAAGTTTGTATTAAAGGGGATCTGAGCCTGGCTGAGGTGGATTTTTTTTTTTTTTTTAAACTCTTTTTATTAGTGGTCGAGAGAAACACAAAACACAGTTAGAGCTTCATCATACAGATCACAATCATCATGGTACGGTAAAGCAGAGGAACATAGTACATATAATATACATTTTCACGGAGCATTGGGTCTAAGTATCGCTGTCACCGTCGGAGATCATATCACAAAGAAACATTCTAAGGGGACCCCACGGCTGAGGTGGATTTGAGGTGAATAGTGAATCACCTGAGAAGTTGAGCACATGTGAAATGCTGAGAGGAAAGGAACTTCTTGTTTGTTTGTCGCATCAGGCCCTCTTAAAAAAAAAAAGACTTTGGAAGACAGAGAGACTTGGGCGCAAAAGGCCCTGAAGCTATTGTTTGAGCTGTACCCTCATGCTAGAGAAGACAGAGACTGTAATAAACTTGAGTTAACCGCTGTATCCCATACTGAAAACGTGGAGAAGGGACGCCAACGGCCTGAACATCCGGGCATATCATTTCTTGAATTCTTCTTTCTCTTGCATAACATTGTTTTCCACACTATTTGCATTTAGAGGTAAAGATTGTCAATAGGTGTATTAGTATAGGCCCTTTTATGTTGACAAGACATCACTAGGACGGCGTTATTATTTGATGGTCTTAACTTGCTGCCATCTGTAGATCTAGGATTAGATTGGCGTTTTTCAAGCCCATTTTGAAGTTAAATAAACACCCTTGAACTGTGGTCACTTGTGTCTGTCTTACTGTTGATACCATGCCTTCCCTACAATACCTCCCAGCCTGAGACCTTTAGTCATCTGGTTCCAACTTTGCAAGTCAAGAGTTTCTCTACGCAGAGAGTGGGAGGTATATCCCTCTACTCGGAAGACTCCTTCATCTGGAACTGCCTCTCTCCTCCCCTCAGACTTGAACCTGACCTGCTTAAATCCTTGAAACTTCTCAAAACTCTCCTTTTCTCCTCTTATTTCACCCTCCCCCTCCCATGCTAACTCTACCTCTGCCGCTGCGACTGGGGCCTGGTCCCTTCAGAGTCATACATGGGCTAGACCACCCCTGATCAGTCCCCCCAGCAACTCTTGCCAGCAGTTGCCCTCGGGGCACCCTTTTTCGGATTAGCCCAATCTGGTCCTCCCTGTCCACCACACTCATCTTCCCTTCCCTCTCTTTCCAATGGCACTTGCTGCCCTGGCCAACCCAGCACTTGCCCGCCCAACCCTTGGGGGCACTTCACTCCTGCATTTACCTCCTGTTCATGCACTTTCACTGTAGGATTGTCACAAGTCCAATATAACCGTTTTTTGTTGCTCTACTTTGCTATTCCCATGTCACCTCCCATAGTGTCTTGTGGTGCCTGTACACACTTGTGTATAGGCACCATACAAATGTCCAATAAAATAAAATAAATAAAAAAACTGGAGGATTAATGTCATGTTCTCTAGAAAATCAAGCAGGTGCAATTTACAGTGATAATGGAGAAGCTATAATGTGTTCTGTGAAGCAAGAGAATGTACCTTCCCAAGACTGTTGCATTCCAAGGACAAATGATATATTCAATAAGAGGATCATCATCAGGCCCATTGAGGTTTTATAAGACACGGGCGGGGCATGGCTTAAGGCGCCAGTGATGTGGCGCTTCAATGAAAGCCTCTGTGTGAAGTCCGGACTTGCTGCAGCTATTGCCGGCACTGTTACATCAAAGATGCCAGTAAATCTCAGACACTACTCATGAGTAGTGTGGGTGCATCCACAGGGAGCTGCGGCACCGAGAACCAGCTGAATGTTTAGATATATGAAGTAACGGCTCTGCAGTACCCGCAACAGAGCCCAAGCAAGATGGCGGCCACTCATGGGAACTCTGAGATCACTGCTGCCGGGTTCCCTCATTGACCCTGGCATGCCCCGCAGGGAAAACAAGCTCTGAGGCGACCAACGACCAAAGATTCTGCCGGATGAGGCAACAGCGGGGTAACGCTGCGGTGCGCGGACAAGCATTGGTAGTCAGCAATAAGTTGGAGCCTCACATTAGAGGCACCGGAGGAGACCCAAACCCGGCGGGCGCTGGATAGATGCTAGGGGAGACATTGAGAGGTGAGTAAGCCCCTACCCAGAGGTTGACGGCCAGTGCCTAATGGAGGGCTGGAGTGCTAGAGGAGAGGCTGAGGAATAAGCTCCTCTCTGATTGACTCCCGCTCATCTCCTGTGTTTGAGGCGTGAGCTGAGATAATTGAGGGACAGTCGACCCTACTGGATCTGAGCCCTGAATACAGAGAGATCTCAGTGCCTGGAGCAGCTACACAGCCAGCGTCCTGATGTCAGAGAGCAGCCTGCCTATGCCCTAGCACTACAGAAGGGTCAACAGGAAAACGTACCTAGAAGGAACAGCTGAATTCTGCCTGTGTGGCGGGCTGGGGGAGTGAGACCTGGAGCGCCCAGGGAGCACATCCAAGCATATGCTGGTGGGGTTATTGGAGGGAACCCCAACTGAGGAGCAGCATTAGCCCATAACTTTAATAGCAGTTGGAAGTGGGCAAACAAAAACTCCTCACACCATAGCATACACCTGGCTGGATTACCCAAAGGTTCACCCAAGCGCCACCAAAACCACATGCACCACACCTCAACCAGTGCAGAGGGGAACCCCCAACTGCGTATTAGCCATGTCAAAACAGGCAAAACCCCAAAAGAATGCAAACATCTCAACACTTCTTCAGCCTATGGACAAAGGGGAGAAACTGAAGGTGAGGAAAACTCAATCCCATTCGCCAGTTCCAGCTGGGGGACAACTAGACACGAAAGAAGACATACAATCCTTCATGTCTGAAATCAAGCTGGAATTCCGCAACGGATGACAGAGATTTCATCTAAAATAGACCGCCTGGACCAGCGAGTGCTATAAACAGAGCAGAGGCTGGGTGAGGTGGAAGACAAAAAACAGACCAGGCAACGACAGTGGCAGAATTACAGCGCAAAATAAAAACATTGGAGAGTAGAAGCGATGCCATCAAATGCAAGCAGGAGGAATGGGAAAACAGAGCCCACAGAAACAATTTATGGATCAGAGGGGTTCCCTCATCAATCTTGGATCAAGCCCTAAACAAATATATAGGGGACCTCTTCCAAATGCTCCTTCCGCATCTTGACAAATCAAAGTTGCTTCAAGACCACACTCACAGGCTGCGTCTCCGGAGGGGGTCAGCCTCGAACCTTCCACGAGATGATCACGAGAGTCCACTTCTTCTCGGCCAAGCAAGAAAATTTCACAGCCAGCCGAATACATGGAGAGTTGACTTTCCAGGGGGTGTCACTCCAAATCTTCCAAGACCTCGCTACAGCTATGGTACAAAGGAGGAGAATGCTCAGACCACTGACCACTTTCCTGCAAGATCAGAAGGTCAAATACCGCTGGATATTTCCTGCCACTCTACAGTTTGTACTAGAGGACACAGCCCGCACCAGCAGCTCACTGGAAGAGACGAAAGGCATTCTACCAGACACCCTGGCGGACACGGCCCCCCCATCACTTCAAGCCCCCTCACTTTACCGAAAAGAGATGCTCCCTTGCCCAAATGCAACACCTGGGCAAAAGTAGGATGAAAAGCTAAGCTACCCTCACAACAAATCGGAAGGCCTCTTGGCTAGCCATTAGCAAAAACAACCTGGTGCACTACCACCTTGCAGCCGAGCCGGCACAATTAATCAACAAAATCTATCTGGGCACCTGGCTTCACATGGCCTGCGCCCAAACGTGGGTAAGATCCCACACAGAATCCAACGGGGCGCTGGGCCCTATTGTACTGTTTTATAGTTACTGTGTACCAGTTGGAGTCATATGGATCTATGTGATCACTGCGACCCTCACAATTGCGACGGCTGAAAATGAAGACTTTTTTATTTTTATTAATTTTTTTAAAACCCCTTTACACCACAAATATATGCGGGGGAGACCCCCGCAACTCCCCATTATTGATGTTATATCATATACCCCCTACACTTATATATGTGGTGTAAGGGGGGTCTAAAAAAGAACAAAAGTCAGCATTTTCAGCCATCGTCATTGTGAGGGCGTCATTTTTGGCCATTACCGAGTTATATGTTAAAAATCAGGTTGCAAAAGGGTAGGAACAGGATTAGAAGGCGGATGAGACCCATCTGGATCCCTCCTCTCCCACTGCGGAATCAAGCTTCTTGGCGATGCCTCCACCCCATCAGAAATTAAACTTCATATCGATCAACGTGAAAGGCCTCAACACTCCAGCCAAAACGCAAATCCACACTTCAACTACTCAGTGATATCTTTGCAGGAGACCCATCTTCTTTCATCTGACTTTGCCCGCCTTCGGAACAATCTTTTTCCAATTCAATATCTGGCCTCCAGTGGGTTCAAAAGAGGCGGCACAGCAATTCTCTTGGCAAAGGGGGTGGCATTCAGAGAAATGGAAATGCTCTACAGCTCGGAGGGCCCATACTCAGGGATCAAATGTATGTTATTTGGCCAACTATATACACTGATCTCTGTTTACGCACCCCGACGAAGGGCAAGAAGACTTTCTCCTGGAACTAGAATCTGAACAACTTCTCTTTCTTGAGGGTCAGATCATCATTGGGGGAGACTTTAATGGGGTACCAGACCCCCAGTCAGATAAATCCCACCCACTCACTCCAAAAGACTTCAAAATTGCTCTGGGTCTCCTTCACCTATTGAAAACTTTGTGGGTGGTTGATACATGGAAAGTACTGCACCAACGATAGAAAGAATGTACCTTCTCCTCGCATGTACATCTAACTTCCTCCCAAATAGACTTACTCCTGGCATCCCCCTACTCATGTCCTATGTTGATGAAGTGGTCATAAAACCTAGGATATTGTTCAAACCTTTCCCCAGTTCTCCTGACATCCCGAGTTCATGACTCAAAACCTCACCCTAAACCGCAATGGAGCCTCTATGACCTGATCCTGAATGACATGAAGCTCAGGGACGCAATCGCTAAAGCCATTTGGCCCTACTTCCAGGAAGACCCCACAGAACTGACCTCACCGGCAACAACATGGGGTGCCATGAAGGCTGTGATTAGAGGAGAACTCATAGCCCATGCCTCTGCTTATCGGAAGCGTAGGTGGAAGGCCAGAGCCCCGGGAGGGAGGGAAATAATTGAAGCAGAAGGTAAACATAAAAAGGGGTGGTCTCCTAAAGCATACCGTTCCCTGCAAGTGGTCCGAAACATACTAGAAGTACACTATGCCAAGGAAACGTCCCATTCTCTACTTAAAATGAAAGAAGGATTCTATGGCAAAAATAATAAAGCGAATAAATTCCTGGTTAAAAAATGTGCGAAAAGTAAAACAATTTAATATCATAATTGGCCTGCGGGACTCGCTGTGTAAGGTCCAATATACGGAAGAAGCCAAACTGCAACTAGCAGCAGCCCACCTGACCGAAACCATGACAGCATCTCCCCGGGATCTGACCAAATAGACATGATATATTAAGGACGCCACACCCACGCAGGGAGACTGTGAAGCTCCAGTCTCCCCGATCACTAGCGAGGAAATAGACTAGGCGGAGTCGGTGCAGAGTCTCGTGAGTCTCTGACCCACTGCTTACCTGGAGTTCTTGTTGGTGAACTTTTCTCCTTCTTCTATTGTTACTACTAAGAGAGGAGTGTGGATCTTAAAAACCCCTGCTATCCGCGGAGCTCGCGGAGTCGGCTCACGAGGCTTGCGAGGCACCTTCTATCACCCAGCATGTGGCCAACATGAACCGCGGGAAGTATCCACAACGAATGATCCACCACCCTCAAACTCGTCTTCAGCTGTGCCGAACTGAGCGAGGAGAACTCTCGAAGACAACTGACACTGCAAGCCGACATAAGGTGGACTCTGCGGCTCCCCACGTAAGAAAAACATGCGGCTTCTCCTCCCCTGCCCCTCGCATAATCTCTCTCCCAAGTCATTTACCATTTAAGCCTTGTGAAAGTTATTCGAACATGAGTGATATTGCCACTCCTAGTGAGGCTACACATATGGCACACACAATCAACGGCCTACCCCAGACTCACCCCATGCGTAAAAACTGTGAGATTTTCCCTTATCACAAGCTCTCACCTGGGAGAGTGGGGGTGGGGGCGGTGGGTGCTGCAGGAGTATGTGCAGCTGCCGCGGCCGGCTGTTGATGTGCTGGAAAGGAGGCGGCGGACGGTGTGTCAGCTGGCCGTGCTCCTAGTGATCAAGGCGAGCAGTGCACTCGGGGGAGGGGTGATGATGATTCCCCCACGGCTCTGGAGGGAGGCGACTCCATGATTGCTCTGCCGCGGCTGCGAGTTTTGGCCACGCATGCAGTGCAGGCGGCTGGACTGGTTGCAGAACCAGCGTCTGGAGTTTTGGTGCCAAGAGAAAGGCACCTGACTTCAGAGTGCACAAGTGACTGGCTGGAATGCGCGATGGCCTGTCCAGGAGACCTTGTGAGTGCCCAAAAGTGTTATGTGTTAAACACTCCCCGCCCCACGCACATCCCAGGGCTTTGTGAAAATAACATAGACGGTATAGAAAAAGTTGAAAAAAACAAGGAGTGCATGGAAGTCCTCCAAACGATGGAAGTGACGGATGCAAACCACGAAATCAATAAACCGTTCATGGAAAAACCGGAAAGACTTAATGACGCCTCTTGTCAAGACGAGGCAGGGAGTGCCTCCCCACAAGAGAATGCAGATTCACTTTCCTGTTTAAAGAGTAACACCCCGAGAGAAATCTCGCAATCCCCTGCTAAAAAAGAGAAATTTGCTTGCCATTGTAAATAAACTGCTGTTGAACATGACAGAATTGAACGGTTCTTTAACTTTAAAACCATCTGCAGCCAATGAATCGAAATCTAATGTGGAGGAAATACAAAGTGAACCCTGTAGACCACAGCAAACACCACTGATACCAGTCAAAGTATCTACTCCGTGGAACTTTTGGCCAAAGGGTGCCAGAAAAAGAAGACAGGTGGCATCAAGCCTGTCACCTCCGTTTGAATGCTCACAGAACAGACCCAGGCAAATTGATAACAATTCTCCCATAAAATCTAACTGTAACAATCAAAGGAGAAGTACCTCACCTAAGAACATAGTCATCCTAAGTACAGTGGAGAGGCTAGAGTCATCTAGCAACGATGAATCTCTCTCGAATTCACCAGAAAAACAACGGAATAACTCAAAATCAAAACGTTCGATCAACAGAGCTCCATTAAATCAAAGTAGGAGTGATGCAAATGTTCAGAAACTAATTAAGGAGGCGTTAAATGAATTAAGACCCTTTGTTATGTCCTCGCTGACAATAGCGATAGCTCCTATGCTCAAGATGTATGAGCAAATTAATGAGAACATAAAAGATCTCTCAACCCTGTCTGCTTTGATGAACTCAAGACTGCCTCTGTCTGATCCCCAGGGAGCTATGACAACTGCCAAACTATGGGGAAACATCCAAAGAATAGATCAGTCTATAAAGGACCTAGCAGACCAAAAGAGAACCAATTCTAAAGACAAGAGAGTGTTAGCTGAGGTGACTAGAGAGGCACTGGGGCTACTGAAACAAAGTCAAAAACTGAGAAGGGACGAAGTGGATGCAGCTATGATTCCAACTATGTGCTTACCACTGAAGTCTGTCGTCAATCAAAAGACAGGCTTTGAGGGTCTGACTCAACAACCAGCGAGTCGTACCGCTATGCCATTGCCATCATACTTGGACAAACAGACAAGGAAACGGTGCAAGTTCAGCTAGAAGGTATGGAAGCTATGGAACCGTCCAACTTAGGAATCACATGTCCTACTTCGAAGCAAAGTTCACATGATTCCTGCCCACCCTCCAATTTTGCGAACGACGCCTACATTCATCACCCTGTACCGTCTCAGCCAAACATTCCCAACCTTTCTGAAAAAGAGAAGATTGCAGTCGACCACGGTACTATACTTCCAATTGAGGCGTGTCCAATCACTTCTGCCAACGCTGATGGCATCATAGGGTCTGGTGATGTCCATTTGCAAGGCCAACACGCTAATCAAAGTCTTCACGATCCAGGTGAAAAGAAAAAGACCGTAAGTGTCCTCAATGAACCAACCGAGACTGACACTCCAACCCCATCCTTGGTAAATGGAGTGGATTGTGTCGGCTCAAGTGGAGGAAACATACCCGGAAAAAACCCAAGCAAGGACAAAACCTATGACATATTTCAAAAACCGAATTCGTCCACTTCAAATTAAGAGCTGGGAAAAAAATCAAAAAATCAAAAATGTAAGAGAAAACAAAACAACTTGGGTTCCAGAAAATTTCTTAGGAATCTGAAGGCAGTGAACGTCTTTGTAAATACAGAACAGCCGAGCGAAAGTCTCAAAAATGCTCCGCTAAATCCTAAAACAAACGAAAAGACAACTATTGAAGAAACAATTATCGTAGATGAAAGCGTGGAAAGTCCACAGAGCGAACCTCTCGACTTATCCACTTATGAGGATGAATCTTGCTATGAAGATCACTAGCGAGGAAATAGACTAGGCGGAGTCGGTGCAGAGTCTCGTGAGTCTCTGACCCACTGCTTACCTGGAGTTCTTGTTGGTGAACTTTTCTCCTTCTTCTATTGTTACTACTAAGAGAGGAGTGTGGATCTTAAAAACCCCTGCTATCCGCGGAGCTCGCGGAGTCGGCTCACGAGGCTTGCGAGGCACCTTCTATCACCCAGCATGTGGCCAACATGAACCGCGGGAAGTATCCACAACGAATGATCCACCACCCTCAAACTCGTCTTCAGCTGTGCCGAACTGAGCGAGGAGAACTCTCGAAGACAACTGACACTGCAAGCCCACATAAGGTGGACTCTGCGGCTCCCCACGTAAGAAAAACATGCGGCTTCTCCTCCCCTGCCCCTCGCATAATCTCTCTCCCAAGTCATTTACCATTTAAGCCTTGTGAAAGTTATTCGAACATGAGTGATATTGCCACTCCTAGTGAGGCTACACATATGGCACACACAATCAACGGCCTACCCCAGACTCACCCCATGCGTAAAAACTGTGAGATTTTCCCTTATCACAAGCTCTCACCTGGGAGAGTGGGGATGGGGGCGGTGGGTGCTGCAGGAGTATGTGCAGCTGCCGCGGCCGGCTGTTGGTGTGCTGGAAAGGAGGCGGCGGACGGTGTTTCAGCTGGCCGTGCTCCTAGTGATCAAGGCGAGCAGAGCACTCGGGGGAGGGGTGATGATGATTCCCCCGCAGCTCTGGAGGGAGGCGACTCCATGATTGCTCTGCCGCGGCTGCGAGTTTTGGCCACGCATGCAGTGCAGGCGGCTGGACTGGTTGCAGAACCAGCGTCTGGAGTTTTGGTGCCAAGAGAAAGGCACCTGACTTCAGAGTGCACAAGTGACTGGCTGGAATGCACGATGGCCTGTCCAGGAGACCTTGTGAGTGCCCAAAAGTGTTATGTGTTAAACACTCCCCGCCCCACGCACATCCCAGGGCTATGTGAAAATAACATAGACTGTATAGAAAAAGTTGAAAAAAACAAGGAGTGCATGGAAGTCCTCCTAACGATGGAAGTGACGGATGCAAACCACGAAATCAATAAACCATTCATGGAAAAACCGGAAAGACTTAATGACGCCTCTTGTCAAGACGAGGCAGGGAGTGCCTCCCCACAAGAGAATGCAGATTCACTTTCCTGTTTAAAGAGTAACACCCCGAGAGAAATCTCGCAATCCCCTGCTAAAAAAGAGAAATTCGCTTGCCATTGTAAATAAACTGCTGTTGAACATGACAGAATTGAACGGTTCTTTAACTTTAAAACCATCTGCAGCCAATGAATCGAAATCTAATGTGGAGGAAATACAAAGTGAACCCTGTAGACCACAGCAAATACCACTGATACCAGTCAAAGTATCTACTCCGTGGAACTTTTGGCCAAAGGGTGCCAGAAAAAGAAGACAGGTGGCATCAAGCCTGTCACCTCCGTTTGAATGCTCACAGAACAGACCCAGGCAAATTGATAACAATTCTCCCATAAAATCTAACTGTAACAATCAAGGGAGAAGTACCTCACCTAAGAACATAGTCATCCTAAGTACAGTGGAGAGGCTAGAGTCATCTAGCAACGATGAATCTCTCTCGAATTCACCAGAAAAACAACGGAATAACTCAAAATCAAAACGTTCGATCAACAGAGCTCCATCAAATCAAAGTAGGAGTGATGCAAATGTTCAGAAACTAATTAAGGAGGCGTTAAATAAATTAAGACCCTTTGTTATGTCCTCGCTGACAATAGCGATAGCTCCTATGCTCAAGATGTATGAGCAAATTAATGAGAACATAAAAGATCTCTCAACCCTGTCTGCTTTGATGAACTCAAGACTGCCTCTGTCTGATCCCCAGGGAGCTATGACAACTGCCAAACTATGGGGAAACATCCAAAGAATAGATCAGTCTATAAAGGACCTAGCAGACCAAAAGAGAACCAATACTAAAGACAAGAGAGTGTTAGCTGAGGTGACTAGAGAGGCACTGGGGCTACTGAAACAAAGTCAAAAACTGAGAAGGGACGAAGTGGATGCAGCTATGATTCCAACTATGTGCTTACCACTGAAGTCTGTCATCAATCAAAAGACAGGCTTTGAGGGTCTGACTCAACAACCAGCGAGTCGTACCGCTATGCCATTGCCATCATTACTTGGACAAACAGACAAGGAAACGGTGCAAGTTCAGCTAGAAGGTATTGAAGCTATGGAACCGTCCAACTTAGGAATCACATGTCCTACTTCGAAGCAAAGTTCACATGATTCCTGCCCACCCTCCAATGTTGCGAACGACGCCTACATTCATCACCCTGTACCGTCTCAGCCAAACATTCCCAACCTTTCTGAAAAAGAGAAGATTGCAGTCGACCACGGTACTATACTTCCAATTGAGGCGTGTCCAACCACTTCTGCCAACGCTGATGGCATCATAGGGTCTGGTGATGTCCATTTTCAAGGCCAACACGCTAATCAAAGTCTTCACGATCCAGGTGAAAAGAAAAAGACCGTAAGTGTCCTCAATGAACCAACCGAGACTGACACTCCAACCCCATCCTTGGTAAATGGAGTGGATTGTGTCGGCTCAAGTGGAGGAAACATACCCGGAAAAAACCCAAGCAAGGACAAAACCTATGACATATTTCAAAAACCGAATTCGTCCACTTCAAATTAAGAGCTGGGAAAAAAATCAAAAAATCAAAAATGTAAGAGAAAACAAAACAACTTGGGTTCCAGAAAATTTCTTAGGAATCTGAAGGCAGTGAACGTCTTTGTAAATACAGAACAGCCGAGCGAAAGTCTCAAAAATGCTCTGCTAAATCCTAAAACAAACGAAAAGACAACTATTGAAGAAACAATTATCGTAGACGAAAGCGTGGAAAGTCCACAGAGCGAACCTCTCGACTTATCCACTTATGAGGATGAATCTTGCTATGAAGAAATCGATGAGCAAATTGCTGAGGACTGTGCGAATCCAGCTGCTCCACAACCTGAGAATAATCAGGCGGCAAAGCTCACACAATATTTGGCAAAATGCGTAAGAATCTGCCAATTAATATTTCCCATTGAAGACACAAAAGCCTCAAAGCCATCACAACAAGAGATTAAGTTCGAGACAATGGATGAGAAAAGAAAACGACAAAGAGCTGTTAACGGACTGGATGAAACATCACACGACAGAACCTCCACAAGGCACCTATCAGATGATGTGAAGGAGAAAGATGCCGTTGGAATCCACAGATGCCATATTCCACCTGGTGAATCCTTGCCCAAACTGTGCCCGAGGGATCTCACAATAAGAACAACCGTCACCAAAAATGAGGGAACCCGGAGACATTCTACCCAAAAAAATTGTCAGCAAAAAGAGAAACACAAAAAACCTGGTAGGCATGTATTGATCCTGGAACGAATCTTAGACACAAAAGATGGCTTAACATTAAATAGAAATAACGTATTACGCCTATTGCACCACGTGCCTGGCCTTCGCTCCATAGAATCAAATGACATTCAAACAGTCGAATTTGTAAATGATCACCGAAACGATAAAGTCCGGCTTCACATTAACTCCAGATTAATATGTGACCTACTTACGAATGCGATCCATTTTCTGCTGTCTCTGGGGTTTGACATTCATGAAGAAAGTGCTGCGCCCCTGACAGACGTAGCCTCCAACGATACCTCAAGAGGAGGAGCGGAAGCAGTCAAAAGTCAGGAAAAATATGTTGAGAAAACTGGTGGTGCCCAAACAGGAATGATGACCGAGCATGCAGCCGAGCGGCCAGTAACACTTCAGCTTGAAAAAGAGAGTATTGATAAAAATCACGTATGCTTCACTCTCGGCAAACAAATAAAAATGCTGATAAATGGAAATGTAAACACTGCAACAAATGAAAACAATGCAACACAAGACCTAGAAAAGCCAAATAAGAGCTCAAATTGGAACTGGTTAGCAGGCTTACTAGGCAGTAAATCGAGCTAATGCCAACAAGGGCCAGCAGGCCCGATCACAAACATTCTATCCTGGAACACAAGAGGCTTTGCACACCTATTCAACGACACAAAAAATTGGAGCAATGATCTAACCGTTATTTGCTTGCAAGAAACATGGATGGCAAGCTGTCCTGTGTCAGATGCATACGAGTTAGCAATAAACCCTGCTATAACAAGAGACAAGGGACGACCATCTGCTGGACTCTTGACCATGATAAAGAAGAACTCTGGCTGGAACTTGGAGAAATCAATACATTTATCGCCGTTCATACAGTATTCTGTGATCGCCACAAAAAATGAGACGAATAACAACATAAACCAAATTCACATCATCAACATCTATTGGTGTGACCTAATCGATGAAATAAACAGTGCTCATCAAAACCCGAATATCATCTGTTGTGGTGATCTTAACCTGGACTGTGTGAATGAGGCAAAGACCCCTGGACACAAAACCCCATTACAAAAACTGGCAAAAAAATGGTGTGTTGATCTCGAGGAAAGAAACATCACCATCTTAAATGGGAACATCATGGGTGATATTCCCCCAGAAAAAACTTGGAGAGCTTTGAAGCAGTCTTCCACCATAGACTATTTCTTTATATCTGATAGTCTGCAACAACGAGCAGTGTCTCTCAAAATTACAGCGAATTCGAACAGTGATCACAGTCAACTCAAATTTGCATTAAAAATGGCAAACATTAAGAAGCCTCAACAATGGCACAACCAGATTATCGTTGAACCTAACAGATCCCGGCTGAGAATAAAACCTCAAGAAGTTAGGAAATTAACAGAGTCCTATGACAAGTATGTAATGAGTGCAACAGAAACGAGAGCTGAATACAGCTGCCTTCTTGAAAGAGTTCATGACTGTAGACAATGGATTGAGAAGACACTCCTTTCAACCGAAACACCATTTTGACAAACAAGTACGCGAAAGAAAACAACAACTGCGAAAGGAACTGAGGCAACATAGAAACCTCAAAGATGAACAACAAAAGCAGGCGAATAATGGATGCAATAAAAAGAAACAAAAAAATCTATCTGGCATTTGTGGATCTGTCGCAAGCCTTTGACAGTATCGACAGAGAACTACTTTGGAAGAAAATGTCTGATTGGAAATGCCCAAACAGCTTACTTTTAGCAACAAAAGCATTACATACCAACACAGAGATCAAAATAAGGCTAGACAAAAGTGGCACTCTATCAGCTCCAATAAAAACATACCGAGGAATTAAACAAGGGTGCCCTCTGGCTTCGATCATATTCAATCTTTTTATCTGAGATCTGGGCGATGCATATACAAATGCAAACACTTTCTCTCCAAAAGTCAATGGAAAAGATCTTCATTGGCTTCTGTATGCGGACGATCTTGTTCTTTTGGCTTTGACTCCAATAGGCCTGCAACGAAAACTTGGGATTCTAGCTCAATATATTAAACTAAATGGCCTAAATGTGAACACGCAAAAATCAGAAATTTTAATCCTACAGGATCTCCAAAAGAACAAAGATCCTACTGGAAAAAAAAGTTCACTTGGAAACTGGATTGTGGCAAAATTGAGCAAAAAAAGCAATCATTGTATCTAGGCATGCTGCTGAGCTCAAGTATCAATGACACCCCATGGGTAGAAAAAGTCAAGTCAAAATGTAAACAGCTGACAGCGCAAGCCTGCATTGTAAACTCAAAATATGGGAAACACTCATTAACACCTGTTTTGACTTTCTACAAGACGAAAGTCATACCAGCTTTAATCCATGGAGCTGACTGTGCCTTCGAATGTCCAGCGGAAGTATGGGCCTCCTTGGAACATTCTTTCTGGTCCAAAGTTTTGCATCTACCTCCTGGCGTACCAACCGCCTGTATAAGATACGAGATGAGTCTTCTATCCATTAATGGGAGGATAACGGGAACACACTAAATGAATTCCGCAAAGCATCCGCTGAAAAGCCGACCATTCAATATAACATCCTAAAAATTTCAGCTACAAAGCATGACGACAATGTGCTCTCAATGTGGTTTCAGCGTTGTGAAAAAATTCTCAGTGACATAGGAGCGGAAAAAAACCTGCTGCAAGAAAATCCTAACAAGGTCAAATCATTGCTGTGGAATCAAGACTGGATTGACACTGGTGACACGTGCAAAAAACACAGAATAATGAAGCTGATGCCGAATGGAGAGAGAAAATTGAATGAGACTCAGTCATACCTACGTAAATTTCCAGTCCAGACAAAAATTGTAGAGCAATTTTTATGAAATACCGTCTCAACCAATTTCCAACCAGAGAAAACCTAACTATACGGAATGGTGCAGATCTAAGCTCCACAATGTGTCGACTTTGTGGGGAAGACAATGAAACGTTG
Organism: Ambystoma mexicanum; assembly: GCF_040938575.1. Taxonomy (NCBI): domain Eukaryota; kingdom Metazoa; phylum Chordata; class Amphibia; order Caudata; family Ambystomatidae; genus Ambystoma; species Ambystoma mexicanum. The sequence continues at coordinate 65,113,049 of NC_090928.1, forward strand.
AAACACTTAACGCTAGTATGCTTCGATCTGATACAGGAACGCACAAAGCACTTTGGAAGGTTTATAATGGCAAAACCTTCGCTGTCCATTGAAGAATGATGGAGACAACTCTTTCAAGTCTCGGATGGTAGTCTAACAATCGAACTAACTTTCTTCTTAGAATCAATGATGGAAAAACTACTAAAGGCAGAGACTAATCTAGAACTCCAACAGCCGAAGCCAGTAGAGGTGGCCGATTAATTAGCATCAGTGGAAGATACGCTTTAGTTCTGTCATGCACCAATTCCCGAAGTCCTTGGTGAATGCATAACCACCTCAAAATAGTTTTCTAACAAATCCATGTCACATGATGGCTCTATTGATTGTTTCTGCTTTTTCGTAGTTTTCCCAGTCTTTTTGGTTCTCTTTTGTTTTCTCTTCTGTATCTTTTTTTCTTTTTTAAAGGTTTGTAACAAACCAATAAAAATATATATTTTTTTAAAATAGACTCAGTAATTAAATCCCTAAGAACAAGAGCGGATAAGCTCTTTTCCGTCAAATCCTGGCCCCTCTCACACCCCTTTCCAATTCCTTCCATCAATCTGGCTCCACAACTCCATCAATGCAGATTCCCAAAAACGATCCTCCTACTGAAACCCGGCAAAGATCCTAGAGATTGCGTCTCATACAACCCCATATTATTACTTAATATAGATGCCAACATCTATTCTAAATTCTTGGCCAACCGCCTGTCTTTGGGCCTTTCTAAAATAATTGACTCAGACCAAACCGGCTTCATAAAGGGCAGAAGCACAGGGGATAACATTTGGTGGGCCCTAAACCTGGTTGAGGCGGCGGTCTCAGACCGCCAGAAAATGGCACTGCTGGATTTAGATGCAACAAAAGCCTTTGACAAAGTGGACCGGTCCTTCCTATATCTAACCCTTGAAGCCTTTCAGTTTGGTCCACTTCAAAAACGGCTTTACGGGGCAACCAGGGAAAGACAATGCCCATTTCACTAACTTGCTGGACTAGCCATGGTTGTCCTCTATCTCCCTTACTTTTCGCTCTTGTAATGGAACCCTTGGCTCAACAAATTTGGAACAACTTCATCATTGAAAGGGTTCAGGTGGGCCAGTCGCACCATAAGCTTTCCCTCTATGCGGATGTCTTCCTGCTCATTTTAACAAACATCCCCCCTTCCCTTCAACAATCCCTTTCAGAACTAAATAAGTTTGGCAGGGTTGCGTGGTTCGCTATAAATTATTACATCTCATTGGTCCATTGGTCCTGGGAGTGGGTTTGACCTCAGAGGAGATGGAGGCCCTTCCACCCTTATGTCCCATCCAGTGGAACGAGAAATCCATAGATTACTTAGGGGTGCACATTCCGGCCCTCCCAAGTGAGGTATATGGTGCTAATTCGCCCACCCCTCTTTAAGGAACTACAGACCGACCTGAAGATGTGGACAGACAAAGAGATCTCGTTGATGGGGAGGATCACGGTCTTTAAAATTAACCTTCTCCCGAGGTTCCTATATTTCTGTTCCACTCTCCCCATAGCGGTCCCGCTAGCCCCACTCCTTCGCATACAACTAAAAATGCTAAAGTTTATATGGAGGGGTAAGAAAGCAAGGATCCCTAAAAGGATAATGATGGGCAACGCTCGCTTGGGTGGATTGGGCTTCACTAATGTGCGCAAATATTATGGAGCGGTGCAACTGCCGTGCTTCCGGGCGTGACTCTTTCCGGCAGATCCCCCCGAAATGGGTAGAGATTGAATGGTCAAAACTCCCACTGCCCCTCTGCTCCCTCCCACACATCCCCCAACCCACGAAAAAGCACTGGCCTGGCATACATTCCTCCATGAAATCCGCAGTGCAAATCTGGGACTGGGCCATGAAATCCAAAGGTATCCCGACCGGATTCGGTCCTCTTTCCCAGGTCTTCTACAACCCAGTCTTTACGCCAGGCATGCACCCTACAAACTTTTAAAACTGGGTGAGGGACGGGTTGCAAACCTTGGAGAAACTATTTGAAAATGGCCAGCAACGCACCTTTGAGAACTGCAAGGGGACATTTCAGCTGACAGTGACAGATTCTCTTACGACCCACTCAGTCATTGGTACACGCACCATCTGGTCCGTCAGAAGGCCATAAACGATATCAGCCCAATTGAACTCCCTTTGCAGGAGGGACTAAACAGGGGGAATGTCTCCAAGCTATACAAGTTACTGAAGGAGGACATGTAGACTCTTCGCCCTGCATATATGACACAATGGGAAAAGGATCTGGGGTGCTCAATTGAGTCACAGACTTGGGTGGACATCTGGACGATAAACTACTCCTCCTCATCCTGTGTGAGGAACAAAGAATGCGCTCTTAAACTGCTTCTTTGTTGGTACCATCCCCCAGTGTGTCTTCATTAGATTCAGAACGCCTTGGACCTGCAGTGCTGCGAAAACTGTGGGAACCAAGGCACTTATTTACATATGTGGTGGAACTGCCCCTCTGCTAAAGCCTTCTGGGAGGAATTACTCACTGTAATTGAAGCTATCAGCCAGGTTAAACTTCCGAAAAAACCCAAAGTAATCCTCCTGGGTTCTCTGGTGTGGTGGGCATACTTAAGATCTGGGAAGACCGCTAAACGTATTACCCAGCTTCTCCAAGCGGGGAAGATCACGATCGCCCAGTCTTGGAAATCTCCTGAGGGCCCATTAATATCCCTGTGGTGGATCAAAATATGGGAGGACCTCCTGGTGGCGGAAAAAGTCACAGCGGCCAAAGAAGACCTTTTGCACCACTTCACAGATGTGTGGGCCCCTATTTTGCAATATGATTGAGACGCCCCTGCTCGAACACACAAACCGCAAATTCCGAGCCTGTTCCTTTGGGACAACATTTGAAACAAGACCCTCCCAGTCAACTGCTACCAGATTGGGAAAACTGGGGAGGGGGGGTGGCAATCACTGGGGTTAGGAAGGAGGGGCTATTCCTGTTTTTGTATTTCTGATTTAATGTTTAATGCCAAATATATAACTCTGTACTACTCGCCCCATGTCTGCAACCAAATCAAATGAAATTGTTTAAAAAAGAAAAAAAAATAAGACACCGGGCCCGATTTACAAAAGCACGTTTTAATAGGAAAGCCCCATTAAAAAAGGCTTTGTAAATCATGCCCACCGACTGTATACTGGAATAGGGTTTTTTCTTTGTTTTTGACAGCGATATGATGTAGGTTATTTTATTGAATTACAATGTGATAAACTGGATGTCTGTTGTTGCACTTCCAAATGTGTTTTGTGGATTTAGTTTTACTGGACAACCTGTATACACACATAAAAAAGCTTGGTAGGAATGGTAAAAGGCTATCATTTTCTGTCTCTGAAAGATAAGTATTCTTCTTATCCACTGCTTAAACGTATTTGCAGAATACATACATATGAGCAGGTAAAACAGTATGGCGTTGGGATGCACTGTACCAAATGGGAACTTACCCAGGGTTCCCTTCCTATTTTTGTTCAATATCTACGCACACACACAAACCCACACACACATTTCCAAGCATATTGTAGCTTACAACAGTGTTATTTACACTCTGCCAAATACTTGGATGCCCATGACATTTTGAGCTTCCAGTAAGCAAAACAAATATTTAGTTAAATCAATGCACCATAGACATCGCTATTGCTGAAATGGGCTTGCAGTAGCCTATAGTAAGACGCAACAATTACATGGTGGGGCTAAACATAGCATTTAATTGGTGTCTTCTAGTTGTGATCATTATTAGTGATCTCAAGTACACAGACTGCCGATAAATGACAGAACTATAGCATAATATGGCTTGTTTGATGCTGAAGAGTGACGATTCTAAGCAGGTATTCAAGTTGCAAGAAAACTGACAGATACATTCTTGAGTGTTTTTACATTACACTGACAGCAGCCTCCATTCTACGCCCACCACCTTCTGCTAGATTGCGCTTGTTGTTGTGGACCAATGTGTGGGTTTTTATTATCGGATTGACATGGTAGCTTCCTTAGTGGCAGTAGTTCTTAGAAACAGAGTAGTCTTTAGATCTGAGCCCAGCCTTCAAAGAGAGCATGTCACAAAAATGGTCTCCTTTGATGGTTGCAATCTAGCTCTGCAAGTGGTACAACACTCGGGTTAAGCAAATGCATTAAGGATTGTATTAAAGTACATCACACAGCGATGTAGATCCCCATTATGCTTCAGAATGCCTTTCTGTGTTGCCCGGATGCTCCATCCTGGTTAAACAAAAATAACCTACTTTGCCAGAAGGCAGCACGAAAGCTTGATAGCGTAAACAATTGGTTGACCTACTTGCACTAAAAGTAGCTTTCAGATTATGCATAAACAGTACTCTGGTAGGACATACTGTAGCTTGTTTTTCTCTTGAGAACATGATGTCTGTTGTGACAGTCTCCCTCTTGCAGAAGAGAGTCTAGTTTGAGAGACTAGTGTATCTTCTGTCAGCCTGTGCTTGCTTTGAGTTTGATTCCAGGGTAGCAGCTGTGAAATGTCTCCTGTAGAACTGTCTATATTATAGGTTCCTCTCCTGTAAATTGGTGTCTAAGCTGGGAGTATAGTTAGAGTATGTCTGTGGCCAGCATTTCTCATAGTTATTGAAGCCACAACAATTTCATATACACGTGTCAGTCCTGTGAGCCCAGTTCAGCTGTGGAAGGGCTATATTTGCTACTGCTAGCAGGACGTTACCCTTCGGGGTTTTCTCTCATTATTCCTTTGTGAGGGCAGGTAACACCCTCCCCAGAGAGACAGCCACTCCACAGGAAGCTGTCCTGGGAACAGGAATCAAAGGGCACAACCATTCACAAAAGGCTTAGCCCCACACAAGGGTGCTGCATACCAAAGAAACCTTTGATCTTATTGAGAAGGGAAGTAGCAGGGTTACTGTGCACAGAGGAAGCTCTTCAGAGCTGGAGGAAGGGCCCACCATTGTTATTTTCCATGCCTCCACCTTTCCTTCCTGTCCCTCCACTTCCTTCAACACAAAGCACTTTGGGTGGGATGTCAGAAGGCCATGTCCACTTGCTCAAAGAACAGGGATTGGAGCCCTAAAAGCAGGCTAGCTATAGACCAATTGCCTGTAGGTATTTGCCTTTAAAGGAAGGGGTCTCACACTCCTTCGATTCACTCTTGAACAAAAACCTCAAGAAGAATTCATGGGAACTCTGTTTGAATAACAGATCTTTCGGAGGTCCTCCTCCAATGAGGTGAATATTGAGTGGCCATGGCAGAGGGAAGTCTGTCCCCTCCCTCCCCGGGACCAATGGGGGTGAACTGATGTTGGGACAAGACTGGCCTCTCTGCCAGCCACAATGGTGTGCAGGGCCTGACCATGTTGAAGGACATCTGCAGTTAGTTGTATGCCAGCTGCCCCAGTGTTTGGGAGCCAGAGAACAAGGGCCAATCGGCTCCTTTGAATCTCTAGATTAGTATTCTCAGCACCCTAAGAGCAAAGACAGCCATGATCCCGGTTTTCATTCCATCAAACAGTCAAAATGCTTTTGAGTTTGGTTCATCATATATCCAACCACAGGACCCACCGGTGCTGCCTTTGTCTCTCAACCAAACTCTTCGTACCAGCCTGCTTGCATCTGGAACCAGCTTGATGACACCTCATACCTCGCAGAGCCTATCACCTGCACGGCTCAAATCAACTGCTCATCGCTGGGCCCTGACTCAAACCACTGGAGTGTCACTTGCTGACTTGAACTAGCAGTTACACAAACGACTCAACCTGCCGATTTGTCGAACTGCATACCGAAGCATCAGGATCACCTCTTCGAACTGTTGCTGACCCTCGACTCGAACCACAGAAGTTTCACTCGCCGAGACTACTCAAGGGTTACATCACGTCACAAACCGGCTCAAACCCGAACTGATCTTGGTGAGGGCTCTAACCTGCATTGCTTGAACACTGTTTTCGAAACCCTGTCAGCCACCATATTCACCTCAGCTAGAAACCATTTCGCTGCTTGGATCCACATGACTCCCTGGACCCAAACTTGGCTCGAACCGCTTGCAGCACAGCTCTAAGCCTGGTTCAATGCAGTCGAATCACCAAGAATTGCAACAAGGTATTTTACTGCTAACGGCCCCCATGGTCCATTTTTGGGCACTGGAGACTAGTTAGGTCACTTTGATCCCTTTTGCACCCAAGAACATATCCTTTTAATGAACAGTGTGGCTTATACTTGCCTTTGACCCCAGATTCCCAACCGAGATGCTATTATTGCTTATTCTGTGTTCTTTCCTCAGGGATGGGCATTGTCTAGTGTTTTCTATTCATTTTTTTTGCAGATGGTGTATTTAACTAAAGTATATATATTTGTATGGAACCTTGATTGACTTTCCATTATTTTGGATTGTTCTACTTAGCTGTTTGGTTTGCTACTGAATAACATTCACGCCCCTCTTGAGAATAGAGCCTTCCCTTGGGCCATTTTATCACAAAGGGCGAAGGAGGTATTTCTTTTTTCTTTTTATTGTTTTTAAGATAAACACAGTGTAAGAACAATAAATCTTTCAACAAGCGTTACTTCACATGTTTCTGTCATTGGGCCTCATTAGGACCCAGGCGGATTTCGCGGTGCTAAATGCACCGCGAAGCATGGCGGAAAGCCGCCGATAGCGCCATGGGGGTTGGCGGATTTACCGCCCCATTCCGACCTTGGCGGGGCGGTAAATCCCCAATCCCCATTCTGCCCTTCCCCATTCCCATTTTTGCCCCATAGGGTATAATGGGAGTGGGGAAGGAGTTAATTACGCCACCGTAAAATACGGTGGCGTAATTAACAACGAGGTCCCGTAGCGCCATGGTTTTCTCCGCCTGGTAAAACCAGGCGGAAAAGGCCGCCATGGCGCTACGGGAACTCGTAGTATGGCGGAGAGGTACGCCATGCACTACGCTGGCGTAAAACCCTCTCCGCCAGGGTCCTAATGAGGCCCATTGTAACTGTTATCGCCATCCCCTTTATGTCCTTTTCATTGTCATGTAATCCGCTCTAGTATCCATGTTACACAAACCCTCCAGTGTTGCCCCATTAGTGGGGGACTCAGACTTTATGACCTATTGCTCAACAAGAAACCTTCACCCCTAAAACCCCACTTCCTTACCCTCCCCTCTTCCCCAAACTCCCCCCTTCCAACCCTGAGTGCCATGTCTTCCAATTGCTTTGCATAGTTTCCCTTCATCTTTTCGTTCCTTTGTGAGTTAGGGAACGCCCTTCCCTCGGACCAGGTCTGCTCCTCCTCCCCCCTCCTTCTCTTACCCCGTCAACTCCTCGTCTGTTCAGGGGGGGTTTAGATCCTGAGTGGACGACCAGCTCATTCAGCATCTTCCCCCAATCCACCACTATTGTGTTTTCCCCTTCTGGATCTCTATGTCGATTTCGATATTCCACTTCAGCTAGGTCCCATCTGCGTATCCAGTATAACCTTTGTTTCACTGATGGACCTGTTGACTTTTTCCATTCTATCGCGATTCGCCACTTGGCCAAGGTCAGCAGGAATCGCGCCATTTTATTTCTGTTTTTATTTCTTTTTGCTCCCGGAAGAAGTCCTCACAGGCACACCTCGTGAGTGCATTCATATCTGCTCCCGCGCAGGGCATTCACTCTGTCCATGACCTCCTCCCAGTATTTAGCTATCATCGGGCACCCCATACCATATGCCAGAGCCCAGCATGATCCTCCCTGCATCGTGTGCATGTATTTGGTACCGCATGATTCATCGCATGTAGCTTCTCCGGTGTCAGATATACTCTGTGTAGGTAGTAGAATTTAGTGAGCTGGAATTGTGCATTCCTAGATACTTTTTTAACCTGTTCCCACATCTGTACCCACTTATTTTCCAGGATGGGTGCCCGCGAGTCCCTCTCCCACTTGCTCTTAACCACTAGTTCTTTGTCCTCCCTCGCTGTCTGCAGTGCTCCATACACCCTTGAAACCTTACCCCTACCTTCCCCTCATTCCAATAGCATCTGCATCACCAATAGCATCTGCATCAATGGATGCTCCTCTGGCTCCCCCGAGATACCGTCCCAGATTGCCGCCACCCATCTCAGCATCCCGCCATACGTGAGGAAGTGCCCACTTGTCACCTGATATGTTTGCTTCCATTCCTCGAACGTCAACAATTTGCTGTCTCTGAAGAGATCCCCTAACATAGTGCATTGTCTTTCCATCAGTGTTTTTTGAGACCCAAGTTTTGCAGCGCCTTTGTAATGGTGGTGTCAAACCCAATTGGCAATCCCCTACTATATAGCTCTTTAGCCCACGCTTTCTTCAATAGTTTCCCCCACACGGCTCATACCACTTTAAAGACCACTGTGTCCCCTTTACCCTCTCTGGCCCCCAACAGTATCTTCACTCCCTGTCTCTCTGGAGGGATCCCCCCAGCAATCCTGTCACCCCCCTAGCCCAGTTTGCCAGCGTGCCAAAACCTGTAGTTGTGCCGCCATAAAATATAGTTCACAGCCTGGCATATTGAGGCCTCCTACCGCTCCCTGCGATGCAGCGTCTGCATAGCCACCCTTGTACAACCCGTATGCCACAACAGTTCCCCCAGCATTTTATCCAACATCTTGAAGAATATATTCTTAGCTACATATCGGATGTTTGTGAAATAATACAAAAGACGTGGGAGGACTACCATTTTACAGAGTGCAATTCTTCCCATCATAGATAATGATAGCTTTTTCCAGAATTGCACTGCATCCCCTATCCATATTATGCACAAATGTTTCCTCCACGTCGTGGTAGATTTGAATCCCCAGGTATTTGAAAGATTCCCACTCGCATCAATGCTCCTCATTCGAGATGTCCTCTCCCCTCCGTTCCCTGAGGCCCGCCAATAGGAATACCTGAGATTTTTCGTTATTAACCTGAAACCCCGATAAGTTACGAAAGTTGCCCAGCACCTCCAATATCACTGGGATGTTTTCCAGTGGGATGTCCACATACAACAACACATCGTCCGTGTAGAGCGAAATGCTGTCACTCCTCCTGCTCGGATACCAGTTTCTATAATGTATGTCCTGAGGTATTTTGCCAATGGTTTCAGCGCTAGGGTGAACAAAATGGGGGAATCTGGGCACCCCTAACACGTTACTCTCTCTAAACTCCATCCCTGCGAGACCCATCCCCATGTTTTTTACCCTAGCCGTGGGGGCATTGTAGAGCAGTCGCAGCCACTGCAGTATTCCCTCACCTAGCCCGCAGGCCTCCAATACCTTGAATAGCCATGGCCATTCCAGTGAATCGAAGGCTTTGACTGAGTCTATTGCTACCAGAGCCATTTTCCTTTGTGAAGCTTTAACTCGGTCCATAATGTGATGCAATCTTCGTAAATTAATGCCTGTACACAGTCCCCCTACGAATCCACATTGGTCTGGGTGTATTAGGCCGGGAACCACTCTTGCTAGTCTAGACACCAGTACATTCACCCAAAATCTTCGCATCCACGGTAAATAAGGAAATGGGCCTGTAGAACGCACACTGCTGCGGGTCTCCCCCTTTTTCAGCAATACTGTCATCACTGCCTCCCTCATTAACTCCGCCAGTGACCCCTTCTGGAGTGCATGATCATAGACTCGCTTCAACTGAAGGACTAAGACGTCTGCAAATGTTCTGTAAAATTCCACCGGGAAGCCATCACTAGCCGGCGCCTTGTTGACCTACATTGTCTTCATTGCCCCCCAATATTTCCCCCTACTCTATGGGCAGATCCATCCTTTTCCTGTCCTCGCCATCTAGTTTGGGCATTTATACCAGATCCAGTAAGTCTGAGGCCTCTTGATCCGAGTCCCTTCCGTTGAGTACAGTTGCTTGTAATACTTCTGAAGACCCCATTTATCTCCTGCTGTGATGATACCAGGCTTCCCGTCGGGTCCAGTATCTGGGTGATCACACCCCCCTGGACTTTCTTGCTTTATCAGCCATGCTAAGAGCCACCCTGCCTTGTCTTCCCCGTGGATCCTTGCTGTGTACATCCCCTTGTCGAAGTGCTCCAGTGAATCTAGGGCCTTTCTATGTGAGCTCAGTTTCCCTGCCAACATGTCCCCTACTTGCTGCCCCACTTCCAACTTAACCTCTAGCTACTGTATTTCACCTTCTAGTCTTTTTATACTGTCGTCCAGTGTTGCCTGACCCCTATCGCCTGGGACATACACACTCTCCTCAGTGTCAACTTGAATTCCTCCCACTGTACCCCCACATCGCTCAACGACCCCTCATTGAGTTCAGAAAAGGAAGTAATTGCCTCCCTCAAGGTCTGTGTATTAGCCACATCTCCTAGCAGTCCCTGTCTCATTCGCCATAGCCTCATATCGGAACGATTGCGTGTACTTCACAACCCGGTGACCAGTGGGGAGTGATCGGATAGAGCTCTATCTAAAAACCGTGGGTCATGGAATCGGTGGAAGCTCTCTCTTCCCACTAATAGGTAGCCCAGCCTGGAAAGTGACCTGTGCACCCCCGAGTGGAAGGTGCACTCTCTCTCTAATACAACTGTTTCCCTCCAAAGCTCAACTAGGTCCATTCTGTCCACTACTAGGCACAGCACCTCCCACGCCAGTGGTTTGGTCAGGCCCCCTCGCCCTGTGCGGTCTAATTCTGGGTCCAGGACACAATTAAAATCTCCCCTCACACATATATATAAATATATATATATATATATATATATATATATATATATATCACTACAAAAAAAACTTTGTTGAGGGGACGTTATGGTTAAGTTGCCCTAACAAAAACCTGTACACTTCACTAAAAAAAAACTTTCCACCTCCCCTTTATGCTTCAAATTAAAACTGAAAAACCCCTGAAATTCGACAGTTATAGTCAACTAAGCCCCCAACCCTGCCACCACCCCTGTGCACTGTTAACACTGACACCCACACCATGAAAGATGTCCTCTCACATGTCAATGATGCCATCAATGACAACATCACTTGTTTAGCCCCTTTCTTTCGCTTACCTGCCATACATATATATGTACATTCAGTAAAAAGATTTCACTAAAGGAATGTTACACTTCACAGTGCAACCAAACACCACTGCACATTCCCCCTTTATGGTAAGCTAAGCAACTATAACTCGCACCATCTACATGCATTGCTAAGACTAACGCCCAGGACATCAAAGATGACATCACAAATAACACTGATGACATCACTGATGACATCACATGTGTGCCTCACCTATTTTGGTGCATTGAAAATGTAGGCTAGGTGGTTTTAATCACTGACCAGCACAATATGAAAATTGAAAAGATGCTGTATAGCAAAACGAGACCCTTGTCGTGTGTTTTTAAAGTACTTTCCTTAGGGTCTGGTGTCAGCTCATGATGCACATGCATGGGGCAATAGTAGGCTTCAAACACACAATTAATTTGTATACAGGAAGATAAACTGTCGGATGCTACTAGTTCTTTCTAACTTACTTCAGTTTCCCTGTATGTGCCGCTCATTTATATGCATTGGGTCGTCATATGTATTGTTTGTTGTAGCACAAGTGTGTATTAAGTCTAGATTTATGAGCTAGTTATTACATGTGTAACATTACACAATCACCCCTCACATCTTTCTACCAACATTTTAGAAAGAACCCCTTGTAGGTAGGGACTTTTTAGGAATATTATTTTCACATCTGATGTCATCAGTGATGTCATCAATGTTATTTGTGATGTCATCTTTGATGTCCTGGGTGTTAGTCTTAGCAATGCACGTAGATGGTGCGAGTTATGGTTGCTTAGCTTACTATAAATGGGGAATGTGCAGTTTTTTATAGTGAATTTCACTGGTTTTTGGGAGGGCAACTTAACCATAACGTCCCCTCAACAAGGTTTTTTTTTGTAGGGAATTGTACAGGTTTTTGGAAGGTGGAACCTAAGCATGAAATTGTGGCAATGAAGTTGTTGAGCAGAATATACACTGTAATCATGTGATTTTGAGAGATATGTAGTATAATCTATGTACTTGACAGACATTTAACATAGAACATACAGAACCCCCTCCCTATTGATTTTGGAAAGGGACGGACTGAGCGCCTGTTTGCGGACGGGGGCGGACAGGATCAACATTACCCAAAGAGGCGGGGGGTATCTGAAAATGTACTATTGTTTTACACAAAAAGTGTGAAACGTTGAAGATATTGTACGTAGTAATAAGTAAATATGGAAACCTGAAGGTGGGCAAAGAAAACAACACATTTGATAACCATGTAGAATGAAGTGGATGGTACCAAAAAAAAAAGAAAGGATGCCTCGATTGTAATCACTTCACAGAAACTCGGCAGCCTGGAACGATAGTGGACGGACGCAGTAGGACGAAGGGAGATTACATCAAAAGAGTGAGTGCAGGCCATTTTTTTTATGTGGGTGTGGTTTTTTTTTTGGTATGTGGTGCAGAAATAATAATTTCTTTCAGTTGTTTTGACTCAGAAATGGCTAGTACTTTGGAGTGGCTGGAGGAGTATTTCCCACACGGGGAAATGTCTGAAGACAGCGACAACAATGGTACACATTGGTCTGCATATGGAGAATAGTGACCAGTATTTTATAGGCATTTAACTTATGTTTTTTTTTTTTTCAACAGACCAGGAAAAAAAGAGGAAAGAGAAACAAACGAGATAGAAGAAGACAGGATAAAAAGGATAGAGCAGAAAATTGACATTTTGAACAACAATTTTCAAAGTTTACGGGAGTTTGTAGAGGACGTTGTGAGAGGAAAAGTTTGGTACCATTGCCCCACATGCACCTACTCTGCTTCTCCATTCCCTAGTGACCCATCTCCAAACCTGCAAGAGGAAAATAGACGTTTCGACGAAGTATCCATCCCTTCTTCCCCTCACAAATCTTTCCCTCATAACCAGCCCATTTTAAATCCAAATTCCCCCATATTTGTTTCAGTGTCCGCTTCCCCCTCTGTTTCTTTAGATTGATGTGTGTGTGTGTGTGTGTGTGTATGTGTGCGTGCGTGCAGTAAATGGTTTGTACAGTACTTGCAGAGAAAGAGTTTGTGTGTACATTTTTTTTTAAAAGACGTAAAATGTTCGCGAACAGCGCGCCTGTTCGACCTATCCGCAAGCAATGGAATGCTTTAGAATGCTCTCTCATAGAGAATGTGGGGCCTATGAAGCAGCAGATCATTTAACCAGCACTGCTTTGTATGGAAAATCAGACAACACAGTATGGCTCAGTCTTGGTCCTGCAAAATCTAGAAAAAGAGTGCTAAAATCATACGAGGACATAGAAACAATTGCCAGAAATGATCCCAGCAGCCAAGACATTCTAAAAAACAATTTACTGGACACATACTATCTGGACAGGAGTACCACTCTGGAAAGCATGTGTCTATACCCCATAGCTCAAAACTTTGCATACAAAAATAATGTAAAACCTGATGAAAACAAACGTAGATATAGTGTGACCGATTGTGAAGGGAGCTTAGTGAAACTTAACAAAGGAAGCTTAATTAATCATGCGAAGTTGTCATTAAAAACTCCTCAACAGAAAGAACTATATTACATGTCTCTGTTACAACTTTTCAAACCATGGAGAAAAGAGGAAGACATACTAGATAATTATGAGTGCTATGAAGATGCTTTCAAAGCAAATGAAAGCACTATCACCGATGTTAACTTTACACAGTACAAATCAATGTTACACAATGAGCAGCAACAGGAAGAAGAAATTCAGGCCTAACTAGATAAAGCCCTCATTACGACCCAGGCGTTGGACCATGGTGCTAATAGCACCATGGTCCATGCCGGTAACTTACCGACTCCGCCATGGCGGAATGGGGAATTACCGTCCCATTCCGAGGTTGGCAGGGCGGTAATTGCCCATGCCGCCATGGCCCTTCCCCATTCCCATTTTTGCCCCATAGGGCTCAATGGAAATGGGGAAGGCGTTAAGTACGGTGCCGCAAATTGCGGCACCGTACTTCGCACCAAGGTCCCTTTGCGGGTTGGTTTTGTAATGCCTGCTAAAAGCAGGTGTTAAAGTGCCACCCGCAAAGGGACCTCATAATCAGGCGTTAAGGATTTAACGGAGCCGCCACCTTTTACGGCGCCGTTAACCCCTTAACGCCTGGGTTGTAATGAGGGCCAAAGACTCTTCCAACAGTAGTCAGCCTTATGTAACAGGAAGTCAAGAACCATTAGGACAACCACTAATAGCAAATGAGGCTGAAGTTGCTATGGCAGAAGTAGAAAACAGCATGTATCAGTATCAAGAAGATACAGAGGACTTAACTGTACAACAAGGAAAACTTAACAACGATCAGTGCACCATTTTTGAAGAGGTAACAAAACAAATTGTGCATGGCGTACAACACGAAAATAAAGAGTGTACCTGCCAAAATTACAAACCTACACTTCTGTTCGTCAGTGGTGAAGCTGGATCAGGGAAAACATTCTTAATCAAAATTATCAGCAAGTTCCTTCAACAATTGACAAACAACAAACTGTCAGCTGTTGTAACAGCCCCCACAGGTTTAGCTGCCTACAACATAGGCGGTGTGACTTTACACTGATTACTACTGCTTCCAGTAGAGCATCAAAATAAATTAGACTACTACAAACTTTCTGCAGAAGCTGAATGGAATTACGTAGAGTATTGAAACAAATGAAAATGCTACTAAAAGATGAAGTGAGCATGGTCTCCAATCTAATGTTGGCTTTGATTCATCTCAGATTGCAAGAAGTACTTAAAAGTAATATCGAAGAACTCTTTGCAGGGAAACACATTATCGTTTTCGGAGATCTTCTACAATTGACACCAGTAAAAGGTGAACTGATTTTTAAAACCTTAGGCCACAAACATTTCCGGAAAACTGTTGGTAGCATAGGTAATGTTAACCTTTGGCAACATTTCCAATACAGAGAATTAACTGAGAACATGCAGATCTCAATTGTGCCAACATCTTCAAAAGTATTAGAGTTGGTGTATTATCGCAAGAAGCACAAGCTGTATTGAAAAAGCAGCATATACATGCACTTTATGGCGATAATGCACGTGCAACTGATGTTATAGAACAAATAGCGCACAAAAATGTCAATTGTATGGCCTTAATGCCAACTCTTGCAAGCTGTTTCAAATTCAATGAAACAATGTTAAAGAAAGAAATGCAAGCAATAATAGAAATTTGCGCCACAGACAAACTAGACGTACATGATTTGACAGTACCCATGTTTGAGCAAGCCACAACAAGACTAAATAGTTTAGAAAATTCAATCTCCAACACAGCTGGGTTGGAGAAAGTATTGAAATTATCATTAAATTGTAGAGTAATGCTTAAACGTAACCTTGACGTAGAGCAAGGGCTAGTTAATGGAGCACTGGGCACAGTTGTTGGCTTTCAATCATACCCACATGATAGCAGCATTCAGTTTGTCAATATTCGCTTTGATAAAGTTTCGGAAGTAAAAAGGATAGGGCGCTCAATGGCTTGATTCCTTCTCTTCAAAGACATGAATGTACGTAGAGAGCAATTTTCTCTAACTCTTGAATATGCAGTTACCATTCATAAATCCCAAGTTCTCACCCTAGAGAAAGCAATGAAAGATATAGGAAAGACAGTGTTTAAGGAAGGCATGAGCTACGTAGCATTATCACGCTTACGTACACTTGACGGTCTATTGCTAATAAACTTTGATTCAAGTAAAGTCAAAGCTGATATTCCTTGCATTCTAGAATACAATAGATTGTGTTCACTGTACACCCCTCATCTGAAACAATACCCTGTTCCAGATAAAGTGAAACATGGTAAAAGAAAAGTAAATGAAACAGAAATGCAACAGAATGCAACAGGAAATTGCCGCAAACATAGAAGAACCTATTAGGGAATGTAAAACAGGCACATCGGCAAATAAGCAACAGAAAAAATGAAAAATGCACTCAGATACAGAACTTGCTGGCCCATTCAAATTTACAAATGAAAGTGGGGTAAGTTGTTATGCAAATGTAGCAATGAATATTCTATTTCAATTGCCACCAATTGTTAACAATATTTACCTGCACAGCACAGACCAATTGTGTTTGCAAATGTTAGTGCTGCATGAAAACGCAACAAGCAATCCTGACAACACATACAGTGTTCATGGAGTAAGGCAACAATTGGACGACTGTGCTGGAATGGTGAGATTCACTATGAACTCACAAGAAGATCCACAAGGATTTCTAATGTACATACTATTAGTATTGGAAAACAAAAGCATACCTGTAAATGAAATATTCCAAATTTCGTACATGTGGAAACATACATGCACTCTCTGTAACACAGTGATACAGGAAGAAATCCCAAATGAGCGATTTGTGTATATTTCCATACCAAATTGTCAGAACATTCCATTTCAGCAACTTGTACAAAATGCAAACCATGGCAGATTATGTAGTATTTGCAATTCAGATAATCGCTCTACCTTACTGATACAATCACATTGGCCCTCATTACGACCCTGGCGGAAAGTAACTGACCTGACCGCCATAGCGTAAATAGCGTTTCCGCCATTGCACGATGGAGGAAAGTGCGGCTAATTCCGACCCATCGGGCACGAGCATTACGCCATGGCGGAAGTGCAAAGTCCGCGATGGCGGAAATGTCCCCAAAACGCCCCTCACCGCCGTCGTACGGCGCCCTAGGTGCAATTCCGCCACCCATCATAGCGGTCACCGTAATGAGCGCTAATCGCAAAATACGGTGACCGTAAATATACGGAAACGGAAGTAAAAACATGGGGCCGGAACGGGAAACAGCACGCCGTACACCTATAAAATCAGAATCCCAACACAACCATTAAAAATCCGACCCTGAGACACATCCCAACCCATTAGCCACCCTAGTTAAAACAATCGAAATGGGAAAAGTTGCCAAAAAAGCGTGCGACCGCAAGCGGCAGGTCCACTTCTCCCATGAGGAACTCACCGTGCTCACAGAGACCCTCCAGGAGAATGCTGCCGTCGTCTTCTCGACGCAAATGACCAGGACGGCACTTGCGAACAAGAAGGCCATATGGGCCCTGGTGGCACAGCGGGTTAGTGCGGTGGGGACCGCACCCCGCAACCCACAGCAATGCAGAAAGCGATGGGACGACTTGCGGATACGCGTACGGAGCATACTATCTGCCAACCGTAACATTGCCACAGCTACCGGGGGAGGATCGGAATCACCCATCAAGTTGACCCCCTGGGAAGAAATCTGTGCCTCCACCATTGGAATGGAGAGTATAGAGGGAGTCGGAGGGATGGAGAAAGGAGTGCAGACATCCGAAGAATCAGGTAGGTGGGCCAAATAAAACAATGCTAAATCCACAATGTCCAATCATGTGAAGTACCATGTGTCCACATAGTGCACCAGAAACACATGTCCAGGAGAACGTCCACATACATTGGCCTGATAGCGCACTTTAAAACTCACATTAAATACATAAATAATTAAAAATCCTAAAAATACTCTCTACACGTGCAGCATGCACACCCTAACTGCAGGCTGCAAAACAACTGCATCCTCAATCCACACAAAAATGAAACCACCTCCAAGGCCCTGACCCAAATCACCCTCAGGTACCACCCCAATGCATGTGATACATTGCCATTCCAATTTCCACAGACCCATAAATAACGCTCGCCCTCCTTTACTCCACCACAGGGTCCGATTCAAACGACGAGCTCCAGGACACCCCTACCAGCACACCTGCAAAGAGGGCCAAGACCAACGGCCAAAGACCCTCCACCTCAGCTGCACGGATCAAGACACGGCAGCAGCACAAATCAAGTGGCAGCACACAGGAGGGGACTCCAACAGGCACCCCAGCAGCCAGCATGCCCACAACAGCAGCACCACAGGTCCCCCCAATGGATGCCACAGAAGGCACTGCTTCTGGTGGCAGCAGCACCATAGGTGACACTGCATTAATGGCAGCATGCTCCGACACAGAAAACGGTGCTGTCGATGTAGGACCCATCCATGACCTGTCTCAATCCCCCTGTTTGTTTCATCCCGTACACCATGAGGATACCACGCAGGGGCACCCACAAGACGACGACTGGCCATCCCCCACAAGCCCTGTGGCAAGGCAACATGAGGTCATCAGCCCCTCTGTGACACCACCGCAAATGGCCATGGCCCAGCAGAGGCAACAGTCCCTCGACCAGGTGATCGTGCAACAGCAGCAACTGGCCACGCTCCTCAAGGAGCATGCTGATGAATGTGGGGGTACTAAGGCAGTCATAGAAACATCTACTGAGACACTTAGGGCACAAATGGAGAGAAGTACAGAGACACTAAGGGTACAAATGGAGAGAAGCACGAGAGCCTGAGGGTACAAATGGAGAGAAGCACCGAGAGCCTGAGGGGGGAACTGCATGCGACGTCCAAAGACGTATGTGGTGAACTTGCCGCTGTGCGCCGTGTGCTCACTGAGCTCTCACAAACCCTTAGGTACATGCATGGACGTGAGCAGGCAGAGACATCATCCGTTGCAAGTTCCGTCCAGGGCAGCCCCCAACGTAGATCTGGGAGGAACCTGCGCTCCACAGGCAGGGGTGCCCCTGATACCCGGAGAGGGGGCTTGCAATAGCGTCTGCCCACTGACAATGAGCATCTTTGGACACTGGTGTTCGGGGGGGAGGTAGGAGGGTGGAGGGGGGGTGTTGGGCTTTCTTGGGTGGCGGGTCGATGGGGTGTGTAATATAATTTCACATATGCTATAAACATTACATAATCACCCAATGAGATGTGTGGACATTGATCTTTGTGTACGAGGCCTTTATAGGCGTACATTCCACATTGTGCATGTTCCAGACACACACAGTGCCACAAGTCCCGTGTCCATGTATCAGCCACCAGGCGTGAGTGCTAGAAGCATGAATCTATGATATTCTGACGAATTTCACGGCGCTCCTGTGCCTCACGGACTCCTTGAGGTGCTGCCACATCCCCACCCTCATCATGACCATCTTCAGGTGCTTGTAGTTCTGCGTCAGGGGGCATGGGCACATTTCTACGTACGCACATGTTGTGTAGCATGACACATGCCATGACCATCTTTGCAACCTTCTCATGGCGGTACAGGAGTGCCCCGCCAGACCTGCTGAGGCAGCGGAAACGAGCCTTCAGTAGGCCGAATGCCTGTTCAATGACTACACGGGTACGTGAGTGGGCATGGTTGTAGTCCTCCTCATGCTGGTTCTGTGGGTTCCGGAGTGGTGTAAGGAGCCATCTCTTCAGTGGATACCCGGCATCACCTGTATGTGGACAATAAAGGATGTTTGTGGAATGACATTGCTACGTACGCATCCCCCCCCCTACCTGCCAGGTCATTTCCGCATCACATAACCCACATTATCATGCATGAAATGAGACTCACTGAGTAGCCAGGATCTGTTCCCTGCGTGTCGCTCCATGTAGCGTGGTATTGTAGAGTTCCTCAAGACCATAGAATCATGGGTTGATCCAGGAAATCGGGCACAACAATGTGTAAAGATCCTGTTGGAGTCACACACCATCTGTACATTAAGAGAATGATATTGTTTCCGGTTGCGGTACTGGGCCTCCATGGCATGTGGGACAACCAATTCCACATGGGTGCAGTCGATGGCACCAATGCAACCCGGTATGCCGGCCAGTGCATGGAATCCAACTTTTGTGTTAGTAATGTCATGCTCCGAGCGTGGTACAGAGATGTAGTCGTCTGCGTGCTTCAGGAGGGCATCGAGCACTTGCGATAGTGTCCGTGAGAACAGTGGCTGTGAAATGCCATGCAACTGTCCGACTGTGTGCTGGTAGGTGCCTGTGGCCAGGAAGTGGAGTACAGACACCACCTTCAGTAGGGGTGGGATGGCGGTTGGGCTATCTATCATGCTGACAAGGTCAGCGTGTGTCATGTTCACAATGGTGGTTATGGTGTCCCCGTCCAAACGGTAGAGGGTGTGGATCTGCTCAGCAGTGAGGTTGAACGGATGAGCTCGGAGGCGTGGGATTGCGGGCTGCCTGCGTGGTGGTAGTGGCTGTGCTGGTGGCCCTTGCTGGCCCTGCCTTGCCCTCCTCCTCCTCCTGCGTCTCCTCTGTGCGGCCGGTTGTTGTAGTAGGTGGTGTTCGTCTTCTTCTTGAAGTTGGAGTACTTGCAGTGCTATCAGGTCCCCCAGGGCCAACATCGCTAGTCCTGCCGGTAGCATTTTGGAGTGGGTGTGGTTGTGGGAGGGGGTTGGGTGTGCAATTTATGTGTTTTCAGGCTGTATAGCCTCCACCTGTGGTGATTCATTCCACCTGTGCCAGCTGCAATCCCCTTTGGGCGAGCACTGTACCGAGGTTCACCGACGGGCGGGGCGTCCCATTTGTGAGTGAAGCCAGTTGCCATTTTCACACACTGCCGCACTACATGGATGAATTTGTGATTTCAAGCGGTCACAGATGCCTTATCGACGTGATGTTGCAAATGAGGAATTCGAAGGACAGCGCTTTCGGTTTTCAGCTAGCGGCGAGGAGACGCCCACAGGTCTGACTGCAAATATAACGTTCTATTGTTTAATGTCCTTGGGACAGGGGCCATGGCGAGAATGCAATGATTGATATGAATAGTATGGGATGCGCAATAGCGTAGTGGACGATAAGGCAGGATGTTCCCAAATACATGTTACTTCACAACACTAGGATTCCGGGCTGGAGCACAGTGGATTTTGCAGACTGCATTACGCACAGACTCAATGGAAGTTTCAAATGTGATGTGAGTAAATAATCAGGCGTTTTCATACCGGGATGAGGGAATGATGTATGGATGCATGGACAGATGATTTAATTGAGAGTTTGCCATGTACATGGCTTTTCGGGATCTATCCCCTTCCCCTGCGCTATGTGATGCAGAGCTGCCATAGTGGGACCATCGTCTATCTGCCCTTGTTGAACCCTCCCTGTCTCGACGCGCCTTCAAACACTTGTGTCTATGCACGTTACGAATCCCATCTCATGGATTCTGTCTTAACAGACGCATGCACACAAACACTCGTTTGTAATAGTGTTTTCACCTCGATTTATATAGTTATGATTCGCAAGTGATTTTTGGGTGGAAATAATCCTTTTGAGTGGGCTAGCATGCATATGGCTGTGGATTTAGTGTGATCATTGAAGTGAGTAATACAAATGAAGTTCTGATGCCCATGCTATTCTTTTTCATTTCATTTGGGTGACAGGTATCTCCTCCCCTTTTGCCGCTGCCATCTGTATGCCACTCCTGCAGATGGCTTTTACTCCCGACACCTGCTGCTTCGAGTTAATCAGTGGAGCACCATTACGATCTTATGGGACGATCGCCAATGGGCCACATGCCCTTACGCAGTACTAGTGGCTAGGAGCTACATATCAGCCTTTCAGCTGGACTAGTGCCTACCTAATGGGAAGGCCCTGCGGTTCTCGGCGCTTCCATGTTGCCTTTTTGAACGTGAATGTAGCCCCTGTGTACCATGAAGGAACAGGGCGTCACACAAGGAGAAGCTGGTCATTTATTGCGGATGCAGCCCACAGTAATGAAAAATATTTTGGAGTTTATGACCTAATAGCTGTATGGGCTTGGTGAATTTGATGTGCATTAAAATTTGATTCTGATTTCAACCGTGTAGCGTTATTCTTTGCAAGTAATGTAGCATATTCCTATTTGTGGAGCGGTGTATTGTGAGGAGATCTACATTGGGTTCCGGCTTCTGAGTATAGTTGCGTGGTACTGTACTGGCCGCGTTTGCCTACGAAGCCCAGTAAGGTCAGGGATGGGGCCTGCCATTATGACTGTTTTAATGATGTCATGCTCAGGGGCGGGGGATTGGCTTTTGTGTAACAGATGCCGGTCAGCCAGGTGGATTGGTGGAATGATGTGATTATCAGAAAATGGCTGGTCACAGGTGCCTGTGTTTGCGTGTGTTTCTTGGAGGGAGACTGAGGTCATGTCCATTGGAATAGCTTCTGTATTCGTGCCATCTGTGCCCTGCAGCTCCCATTGGCCCCTCTTGAGATGAGCCTGGCTGCTCAGTCACTCTGCCAACTTGTGTGGTACATGCTTATGCTGATGGTTGGTTTGTTTACTGGCATGAGTACAGGGCTGGTGCAGTCTCCCTCAGGATACTGCTTTGAATGTTGCCTTACACTGGTGTCAAGCGATGGGGGCCTGTTGTTGTTTTGTCTCATGTTTCAGTTCATATTGCTGTACTTGAACCTTCACGTGCCTGTGCTGCATCAGTACGGCAATGGTGCCATGCCAAATATGGATGGCCACTCACAAGGCACTTGGAGCCCCTACATTCATTTGTTTGTTGGCATGCATGGGTGACTTGTGCATTTCACTGGTTGCATTGTGTAACTTCATTGCACCTACGAGGTGTTGTGCAATGTGGGCAGGGAGTGGTGTACAGGCACTCAGTAGGGCCATTTACGGTTGGTTCGCGATGCCGTAATTCTCACCATGGCGGAATGGTACTTTCCGCCATGCTTGATGGCGTTAAGTGAATGTCCGCTAGGGTCAGCATTCGCGTACCGTTGCGCCATGGTGGTAATTACGGTTTTGCATGGCGCGCGTGCGCGTACTTGGTGCAGTTTGCGTTGGCGTTCACTACGGTGTCGCTGATGGCATCGTACTTTACGGTGACGGGTCATAATCGCACCGAGCGGTATTCGATGGCGGTGTTGCATTTCCGCCATCGTTTTTCGATTTCCGCCAGGGTCGTAATGAGGGCCATAGTGCCTACATAATAGTTATGCTTCTACGTTATAATGCAGATGGCACCAAAAATAACTGCAAACTAACTGGATTTACACACACACGGACAAGTGTCACTTGGAAAGAAAACCTTTACAACAGTAGGAATAATCTACCATGCAGGAGCTACAACCAATGCAGGTCACTACACTCCATACATTAAAAAGAATTCTGGATGGTTTGAATGTAATGATAGCACCATTACTCTAAAGCAGAGGTTGCCAGCTAACCTAACAAATGCGTATTTAATGTTCTTGAAGCCAAAATGTACGGTATAAGATGTACTTCAAAATTGTCAATAAAGTATGTGAAAGACTACAAACAGTTAGAATATGCCCACAGGTATCTAACTACCCAACAGGATGGAAGAATGACACAAATAAATGATAATCACAGATCTTTGGAAACAAATGCACAGGTAGAATATGCCTATAGGTATCTAAGTGTTGGTAGAAAATCGGCAGGAAGGCGACAAAGAAAACATTAATGGGAAAGATGAAGGAAACAGGATGTAACAACAACACAAATGAATGAGTATCAAAAATCTGTTGGATCAAATGCTCAGTTAGAATACGCCTACAGGTATCTAACTTTTGTTAAAAATGGGCAGGAAGGCAACAAACATAACATTGATTAGAAAAATGAAGAAAACACTGAGGGGAAAAAATGAAGTACTTAGTTGCATAAGAAATGAAGGGTTGTTTTAATCCGACAAGGATTTTTTCCCCATACCCAAGGATTAGAAAAGCAAACACAGAAACTGAGCGCAATGCACAGTACACTGGTTTGTAAACTAAATATGAGGGTCTAAGCCCGAGCGCGCAAAGGGCATCGAGTACATGGAGTATCCTGCTGTTGTGCTGTGGCTGCACCTACATTCCCACTATCAGCTGTTGTAGTGGGAGGAGAGCGAGGTGCCGCGCAAAGAACGGACATTGACGGAGTGAGAAGCATGGATTTGGCTCCGCCCCTTTCCCACCCCCGGTCACGGGCACCGCCTCCAGGAAGTGCTATAAAGAGACTTCCCAAGCACCCTTGCGGCGCTAAGCCCGAGCGCACAAAGGGCATCGAATACACGGAGTATCCTGCTGTTGTGCTGTTTGGCTGCTGGGCCGCTCGCTGTGTAAGTATTTTTCTGCATAAGCTAGTAGCCACGATAGGCTGAGCTGAGATTTGGGGCCTCATTATGACCCAGGCGGTAAGTTACAGCCTGGGTCGTACCTTTACCACCATGGCGTAAACTACGTTTAAGCCATGGTGGTTGGCGGACTTACCGCCCCATTCCGAGGTCGGCGGGGCGGTAAGTCCCCAATCCCCATTTACCCTTCCCCATTCCCATTTTTGCCCCATAGGGCATAATGGGAGTGGGGAAGGCGTTAATTACACCACCGTAAATTACGGTGGCTTAATTAACAACATGGTCCCTTAGCGCCATGGATTTTAACACCTGCTAAAAGCAGGTGTTAAATCCGCCATGGCGCTAAGGGACCTCGGAATCAGGCGGTAAGGGTCGGCGCTGTTTACGCTGCCGTAAACCCCTTACCGCCTGAGTCGTAATGAGGCCCTTGAGGAAATAAAGCTTATACTGAGGAGCTGCACTACAGGATGAAACCTATGGTTGTACATACGGATGCATCGGGAACAGCCGTGCAAACTCGCCTGCAGGTAAGGCAAAAATTTGCATCACTCCCGGAAGTGAATGGAAGCCCGGAGCGCGCACAAAACATGCCGATGCTGAAACAATCTTGCTTACCCTTTTGCACCAAGAAGCGTAAAAGCTTGTCTGTGGGGGACCCCCGCGACCGATACAGGTAGCGAAAAAATGTCGAGTTTGGTTATTGAAGACCCTGTGCGGTTAGCTCCAAAATCACCTGTTCAACCTATGGCCTGTACAGTTTACACTCTCAAAGAGCCCGTGAGTCACCTCCCTCCACCCTTTGAAACACCAAGCTTGCACGAGGAGGATGCCGACCAGGTCAAGAAGTTAGATCTAATTGCTGGTGAAAGAGATTCCAGCAAAACGATCAATAGTGCGCCCCCAGGAGATAAAGAAAAAAGTATAGTTGAACAAAACCAGACGGTAGGGGTGTTACTCGAGAAAGCTCCAGTTCTCCTGGTCAATCTGAGCCTTGAAAAGACGCCGGAAATATTAGACCAACCTAGCAACCTTGATACTTGGAGAGACTCGTGTTGTCTGATCCCATCTTTAATTTCCCCAAGAAGGGGAAATGATTCTGTAAACATGCCGACTAATGATCTAGTCAACTATGGAACTACACCTATACCGGACATGTGCGAAAGCATGTTGGATGAAAATTCTAGTCTGGATGTGGCATTGAACTCCCCTACTCTGACCTTAAAGGAAACCACAAACAGATCTCTACTGATTGAGTCTGTGTGGGAAAAGGAGGACCAATGGGACACAAATGACTCAAAATTATGGGAGAAAGCCTTGCCGGATCCCAACAAGGAAATAGAAAATAAAAAACAACATCTAAGAGCCATGGAGGAAACCACAACGATAAGCGATATCTTCCAGCCATGCAGGGAAGATAACAGATGTCAGTGGCTCAAGGAAAAGAGCCCCCAAAATAATACCCAGCTGGGGGCAAATGCCCTGCTCTCAAATGACCTAACTGACCGAGAATCTCCTCCTCGGACGCTACACAAAGATATGCCGGCGATGCCTTACCCAAAGGGGACGCTCCCTCCAAAGGCCAGACCAGAAAAGAAAACCCTTTGGGATTTTGGAAGTGAAACTCCGTCAAAAACTACAGGCACTGAAGGAAAGACAATGTTGCCATTAGCTAATTTGAGTAATTCAAGTTTAGCTAACAAAATTATGCAAGACCTCACTCTCTTGATGGGGAAAATAGAGAGAGAAAAAATAAGGAGTTTCTCGATAATAAGCGAGAAAATGGCTGAACTGGAAAAGGAGCAAACTAAAGGGAGCTCCCTGGAGTTGGAGGCCGTGGGGGCCGAGGTCCTCACAACAAAAACCCAAAGAGACTTCAGGTCAATGACCCTGTCACAAAGATCATTAATTGAGAGGAGAAATCCATGCCTCGAAGATAGACCGTCAATCTTAAAACCACAAGGACAATCTGTAGAACCCCAAATGATAACGAAAATGACTCAGACGCCCTTGTTGGATGACCAAAAGCAGTGTTCTGAAATCTTTACGAAAGATCAAATTATACACCTAATTAAAGACGCTTACCAAACTGATAGAGAAAAGGATATGAAACACCTCCAGCAAGTGATCATGACCTCATTGAACATCACACTGGCACCATACCTAAAATTGTATGAGATGATAAATGACTCTGTGAAAGAGATGACTACTACTAACATACAAATTAAAGAGACAAATATACAAACGGATTTGTCCCTGCGGAATTTGAATGTACGAATGGACAAAGAAGCCGAAAAATCCCATACATGGCAAAATCGCCTCACTGATCTGGCAAGGAGAGATGCTAATGATAAGTCCTTATTGATGGAGGCGGTTCTGGAAGATTGCAAGTGGAATGCGAAATGTATGCAAACAGAAAAAAGATGAGGTAAGCATGGTTGAAAATCTGTGTCGAGGGAAAGGCCCCATGAAATTGAGTCAAAATAAACCAAATCAACCCATGCAAACGAGCTAATGACCGAAGAGGTTATATTGATCTCTCCCGGTTGTAAGGGGGTGGGAAGTCGTGACTCAAAAATTCAATCAGAAAAATCCAATTTCGCTATCTTTAGTGGTGGGACATCCAAGGACCTGTCCTCAGAAAAGGGAAATGAGCAGAAGAAAAAACCAAACGAAAACGGCAAAAAAACAAAAAATGAAGGCTTAAAACGGAAGATAAATGGTTCCAGGGCATTCTTAAGGAATCTAAGAATGCCCACAAGAAGAGAAAACCTCCAACAGGCAAAGAAGCCGAGGAGAGAACTGGCAATGGGAGACACAAACATTTTGGAGGACACAAATGCAAAGGATGTGGGAGGGGGGAAAAAACCCTCCTCCCTCCTTGGAGGATCATGGAGATGAGTAAGACCAACGAGAAGATCTAAGTGACCTGATTGACATTATGGAATAAAATAGGGAGGACGAAGAGTGGCAAAGCATCAGCCCATCAGAATGGAAAACTATGGACAACTGGGAGATGGTGGAGAGGAGCCCTAATCTCTCTGATCGCAAGAAACCCCAACAAGATGTCCTGCCGAAAACCTTAAAGGAGACAAAAAGCGGGTCCGACTCATCGGAAAGGGAGGAAGTCAATGAGGCTGATGACAATCCTGCTAACTTCAAAACCTTAGAACAAAAAAGACAGGAGCTAGCTACCAAAGAAAGGAGGGTACGATTTCAACTTGAAAGCTTTCATCTAAAACAGGATGGTAAAAACAGAATTAAAGAAACAAAGAAGATCAACAAAGGAATAAAAGCGTCCGTCCCTCCTTCGAGGAAAGCCCCATCAAAAGAATGCTATTTGAAATTAGAGAAGACACTCAATGGACCAAGAAAGGCTTTGCTCAATAGGAGCTATGAGGTCTCGCTTTGTAACCAAACATCAGCTCTATGCATGATATCTACAAGACTTTAAAGTTGTGGAATTCCCAAGAGAACAGAGAATGGACCAAGTTATATTGCATCTTAATTCAAATGACATCAAGCAGAAATTTCTGGAGGCTACTGACATCCTAAGAAAAAAAGGTTTTCGTCTGACGGAATTAGAGGATGACATTAAGCCTGATAGTATTAATATATCACCAAAGGACAGAAGACGTGCTAATAATGAGGTCTCATCCTGCACGGAAAAAGAATCAATGGGAAAAAAGAGAGAAAAAAATGGTCAAGAAAAAGAGGAAAAGAAGAGGAAGACTCCAAAAGAAAATGAAAAAGAAGGAAACAAAAACCCCAAAAACCATTCATACAGCACCAAAGAAAATGTTGAAAAACTAAAATCTTTGAGGTATACGGTAGATAATTCACAAAACCCAAGGAAGGGTAAAATAAATGAAAACAAACCTGAAAATAAACCAAATGATTGGCCCCCCATGGCAAATGATCGCAACTCAAAAAAAAAACAATAGAATAAGGAAGTTGGAAATTGATCCGTTCGCTGTGCCTCATGGAATACCAGAGGATTTCATCATCTGTTCTCGACGGAAAGCTCCTTCTTGGCCAAATATGATCTCATTTGCATCCAAGAATCATGGCTGTGTGAACCTCTGATATGTGAAGGGTATGAAGTCTACTTCAATCCGACAAAAAAGGGACTGAAAGGCCGACCGTTTGCAGGCCTCTTGGTATTAAAAAAAATCGATAGCCACTTACAAATACTCAAGCATGAAGCTCCAAATCCTTACGTTCAAATATTGAAAATAGCCTCTACAACAGAAAATCAGGAGGAGATAACCAACTTGCTATTGATTAATACATACTGGAGGGAAAATATGCCAAACCCAGGGTCATACTTAAAATCTATCACGAATGCCATTGACAAGTCCATGACGGAGGAAGAAGATCAGCTCATATTGCTGAATGGTGATTTAAACATCAAGCTCCTAGACAAAGGGGGCGAAATTGAAGAGATTGAAAATCTTACAGGAAAAGAAAGCCAATGGATGAAGGAAATGGGCATACGGGATATGATGATGTTAAACAGCCAAACAAATGGCGACCTCATGGGGGCCGACACTTGGCATAGTGGAAAATTGAGAGCATGCTTGGACTATTGTTTTGTGGGAAGAGATACGCTTGCCTGGATAAAATCATTTCGAGTCATCAAGCAAGCTAATAGTGACCACTCTCTTCTGGAAACTGAGCTTGCATGGGATTCAAGAGCTTTCTCAAAGGGAGGAAAAGTGATGGAAACAGAGATATCGTGGGGAAGAAACAGGCTGCGACTTAAAGATCAGATTATACCAACACTGGCAAAAAATGTCCAGGAAGCCGTAGAAAAGGGCGAGGAGGTGGTCGATTATAAATGGCTGTTTAAAGCTTATGAGGTTAAGTACGATTCATCTAAACTGAAGCAGGTCAAAAGGAAACACGCCTTTAATGAACTTGTAGTCGCCAGACGAAAAAGATACAGAGCTGACCTCAGGCGTATAAAAAAGTCTCATAGCCTAGACAAATGCGAATTGGAAAGAAAATGCCGACAAACCTACAAGAATTGGCTGCAATCAACCAGATACCAAATAACTCAAAGAGACGCGGAACAAATGATGGCAGCCTTAGCAACAAATAATACAAAAAGTACCTGGGATCTAATTAACAACAGAGATTCTAATCAATTGGCCATAGGTATAAACCAAGTCTCTGAGAAAAACTGGTTCGACCACAATACTGCCCTGTTCAAAGGGAAAAATGAGGAAAAAGTAGTTGATAAAAGAACAGGAAATGCTACCTGGTCATTGAACTTCGATAGAGAAGACATTCAAATACTGATCAAAAAATTAAGCTCTTCCAGGGCTGCCGGTCCAGACGGCGTCTCCAACAAAATGTTGAAAGAAAACATGGAAGGCTGGTCAGATCTAATTTACGCACTTTTCAAACAAGTAGCGAGAACCAAACAAATTCCAACTACGTGGACGGAGGCCTGCATCGTGCCTATTTTTAAAAAAGGTGATCGCGGCAATCCTAGAAATTACAGGCCCATTGCGCTACTAGACTCCATTGGCAAGCTCTTCGCCTCCATCCTCCTACGGGACTTAAAGAACTGGGCAGCTCAAGCCGGAATCTTGGACGCGAGACAAACTGCTTTCGTGAGTGGAGTGGGCACCTGCCTTAACCTGTTCCTGATCAATATATTAAAAGCAAAGGCCCTAAAAGGAAAAACAACGATCTACTTGGCCTTTATAGATCTCGAACAGGCGTTCGATGGAATAAATAGAGAATGGCTGTGGGCAAAACTGAGGAATTGGGGATGCCCTGTGGACCTATTGGAGGCAATCCAGGCACCATATACTGATACCTCGATCCAGGTTCAAATTACTGCAAATGGAGGTCTATCAAGGCGGATCAAGACATCCCGAGGCATCAAGCAGGGATGTGCCCTCGCCCCTTTTCTCTTCATACTCTATATGGCTGATATGAAGTCTTCACAAGATCAGATCCGGGCCTTCCCACCGAAGGTAAATGGCATAGAGATACCATGGATGCTATATGCGGATGACGCAGTGTTCATAGACCAGACGCCGATAGGTCTTCAGCGCAGGATTGAGGCTTTTAATAACTATCTTAAAGCCAATGACATGAAAGTAAATGCAAAAAAATCTATGATTTTGACTATGAAATCAAGCCGCGGAAAGAAACTAGCAGGGAAAATACAGACTTGGTCATTGGAAAAAGAAAAACTGGCAGTAGTCGATACTACGATCTACCTGGGGATAAGAATTAATAGGAACTGCAATGAGCAGGCCCATTATACCCTGATCAGAGAAAAACTAAAAAGTCTGGTTAACCAAGGGCTACTTCTACATCGTAGATACGGGAAATTTTCTCTGTTGCCGATTACAACCTTCTATAAGCAAAAGGTAGTGGCCGTCATTACATATGGAGCCGAGGCCCTTATAGCCCTAAGATGGGAGGTCTGGAACCTATGCGAAGCCTATTTCTGGCGAAAGATCTTGCGCCTTCCAAATTCGCTACCCTTGGAACTTATAAGATCGGAACTAAGACTGCAATCCATTACTTCAATCACGACGTGGAAATCACTATCGCTTTATAGAAAGTGTATTTTGGACAATCCACCCGTGCCATTTAGAATCCTAGCAAAGCCAGGGGCCGTCAGTAGAGATTCAATTCTCCAAGACTGGAAAATGAGATGTGAAGAAACTTTAAAATACCTGGCGATCTCTGAAGACACCCTGAAAAATAACCCAGATAAGGCTAAAAGAACAAATCGGGAAAAAGAATGGGAGGAAACACAGGAAAAGAAATTAACACGAGACCTATGTCATAATGTCATCTGGGAACGCAAAGCTCTGAACATGTTACCTCCATATTTGATGAAATTTCCCTCACAGCACTACCAAGATCTGCTTATGCGCTGCAGATTTAACATCTGGCATTCGAGAGAAATAAGGTGGCGAAGAAGGCAAATTGACAAATCACTAGCATACTGTAGATTTTGTAGAAAGAAGGACCAACTGGAAACTATAAGGCATGTGATGCTGACTTGTCCGAACCTGATATTGAATCGCCTGATGTACATGGGAAATTATACGAGCCTGATCTCGGAGGAGAACGAAGGAGAGTATTGGGAAAGGCTCATCACAGCTGAGAAAGTGGGCCGTACTTTGGACGCATTGAAATTTGTTGAATCCTTAAAACTGGAGCAGGAGGAGGGGGAGCCTGAGGTGGACACCACCCAAACAACTGGAGATTCTGGCCTACGGGTGATTATTTAGGGATTTTGAACTTGAACCTAATTTGGGGGGCCTCCACCTCTTTGAGGAGGGATTGTTAAAGGAATGTTAAAGATTTAACTTTGTTTAACCAATAAAACAAAAAAAACAAAAAAAAAATATGAGAGTCTAAAAAAAAAGTTACCTCTCTATTATGCAATGTGTCAAATGTGCAAAAACTGCAAACAATTACACACCTTTTTCTTTCATCACAGAAATGGAAAAAGTGATACATCCGCCAAGTACGATAACCAATTTTAAAAAAAAATTATGGATTCTGAACAAAGTAAGGAGTAAGTATATTGGCAGGCATTTTCCACACATGGGAATCAACTCGTCTAATCTATGGTAGTAATATGCTGCAGTGCCTGTAGGCTGGCCTTTCGTCTGCGGTAAGTAACCTACCACCTACGCCTTACAACCAAGTTTCAAGGAGTACAGTTCCTATCCACAACCATCGCTGCATATGTAAAACATGGACCTTGTAAATTAGCTGCTTATAAATGTACTTTGCGAACCATCGTCTGCAGCCATGAAGTGAAGAAACTAGGGCATCAACACAACAACCGCAATCCACCACACCCATATTAACTTGTAACTCCACTGCTTATGACTTCAGTCTTGCGTGCATGGGCTTTAGCCATGAACCCAAGACTGCAGGGTCTCCCCACAACTACCTCAGTGATGTGTAGTAGTGGGGGTTATTCTATATGTGTGTTATCGTTAAGTACCTCTGCCCAGAGGCTTCCCTCCTAGGTGTGTGTCTGTAGATCTTACATGGGATGGGTGTGCAGTGTCTTCCAACTCTAGTACTTACCACTTTGTTCTTGGGTGCATGGCCTCCCCATAACACGCACTCCCCATAACTTGCCAATCAAAACGCAACACTACGGGTGTGTGCCTGGGGGGCACATGTGGCAGTGATTGTGGCCAGGGCCTACAGTCTTGTAAGTAAGGCCTTCTGCCTTTGGCCAACGGCCATGCATCCAAGACTCTAGGCCCTGGCCACAACCACCATAGCATGTGCCACCCATGGTTGCGTACTAATGAACATAATGATAACCATTAGAAAAAATAATGCATTCATGGCATGTTGTCAATTTCAATGTTCCCTAACACCACATCTGTCCTTACAAATCTAAAAACTCCCCCGTGCACTGCACGGGCTGAAATACTGGCCTTATTGTACCCCTCATTTTCTGTGCGTACAAGGAGGCCACAGGACATACGTCAAAGTAGGTTTAAGTGTATTATTGGGTGCATGGCCAAAGGCACGCACTCCCCACAACTTGCCAATGAAAATGCAACACAAGGGGTGTATGCGTGGGTGCCACATGCGGCGGTGGTTCTGGCCAGGGCCTAGAGTCTTGGAAGTAAGGCCTTCGGCCTTCGGCTGACGGCCATGCATCCAAGACTCTAGGCCCTGGCCACAACCACCGTAGCATGTGCCAACCATGGGAGCGTACTAAGAATATAATAATAGCCATTGGAAACAGTAATGTATTCACATCATGTAGGCAATTTCAATGTTCCCTAACACCACACGTCCCCTTACAAATGTAACAACTCCCCCATGCAGTGCACGGGCTCAATTACTGCCCTTATTGGACCCCTCCTTTTCTTTTCGTACAAGGAGGCCATAGAACATAGGTCATTAAGTAGGTATAAGAGTGCCATGGCGGCGTGCAAATGAATATAAAAATAGCCATTGGGAGAAATAATACATTCACGGCATGTTGTCAATTTCAATGTTGCCTTCCTATAACCGTGTGCTTTCACGAGTTACAAATTTCCTACCCACTACATGGACTGAAGTGCTATCGTTATTACCCCCCACATTTACTGTACGTACAAGGTGTCCATAGAAATTACATCATGACGGCCGAAGAACAAATGCATAGATCACCCATTTCTTACTGTCTGAACCTTTCCCAATGCTCTGTGACACAGCAAAATAGGTTAATGAAAAAAGCATGTGTACGCTGGTTGTTGCTCTGCTTTCCGCGGATCCAAGATATCGGGCGCATCCAAACCATCTGACGCAGAACACGTCTCGCAGCAGCTAATGGGCAGAGACGTCGCGTGTATGCGGTCATGACGGCAGCCCCTTGGCCAATCAGTTTCTTGTTCGTCGACCGAACAGGGAAGTGTGACCGCGGAGCGAACATAGATATCAATAATTATTTCAGACCTACTTTTTCATAATTATAAATAAACATAATGCTTGTATGGTGACAAAATTTACAAAAGCACGCTTTCTGGACCAAGCCCCTGTACCTGCCGCAGATTTTATCAAAATCTGTTCAGCGGTTTCACCTGTAGTCATGCGCAAAGTTTTTCCCCCATTCAGTCTATGGGAAAAAAAGACGTTTTGGGACCCCCCCCTATAACTCCGCTCCCCCTGGACGAATTCTCACCAAAGTTTACATATAATTTTTTTGCAAATTTTGGTGAGGATTCGTCCAGGCGCAGCGGAGTTATAAGCTGCCCAAAAAGTGCTCTTCCTATGGAAACAGCAACGTAACCATAACCACATGGCCCCTAACGTGGCCATGTAATAACCCTGTGCTATGGCCTGCCTGTCAATTCCATTTACCGAGGTGAAGTAGGTTCTGTCATTCACATTCAGAGCGTAGGAGTTTACCACTGTCCTGTCCCTCCCACTGACCCACCAGGGCTATCGTCCTACCTTCTGTGTTACCCATTGTTCGCTCCATCTGTATGGGGACCCACGGGGCCACCCAAATCAACACTCCTCTTGCATATGTAGAGTACGAGGATCTGGACACTTGCCCCCCATTTCATCTCCAGCCCCTTCAAATCTTTCCCCTATAAGTGGGTCTCCTGCAGTAGCACCAGTTGTACCCCTTTCCGTTTCAGGTATTGCCCCACTCTGATCCGTTTCCCTTTACTCCCCAACCCCCTCACATTCCAAGTGCATATCCAAAGGTGGTTGCCACCCTTGCCAGTGTTTGTATTGTTCCCACCCAGATCCACTATATTGTTGAAGCTGTCGACCCCGGCAATCTTCCCCTCACGCTTTAACGACCTTTAGGTCAACTCTAACCCTCCCCCAACAAACAACTATCCCCCAACTCCCCGTCCCCAGCTCACGCTCACACTCCCTCCCTCCCCCCATCTCCCATTGAACCTGCTGAGACTGGGAAACTCTTCCAAGTCACATCCTTTATCCAGTTCGGTAGGTGGGTCCCGGTTCAGGGGTTGGCAAGGTCCTCTTCTTGCTCCAGCCACATATCGCTATGCACCCTCGAGGTTCTCTTGTAGCAAGTGTCCCACTTTTGCCCCCCTTCAAGTCTTCCAAACAATTTTTGATCATCTTAATTGCCCTGATCCAATTCTCCGGCAATTAGCTGCTTCCTTTTTCCTTCCGTTGTTGATCCTCCGACTCCGGAGGTGTCACCTTTGATCCTCTTCTGTCCAGCCAGTCCCATAGGTCTTTCGGAGATCGGAATAAAAAGGTGCAATTTTCCTCCATTACCTTTAGTTTTGCTGGGAAAATTGTCATGTAGTGCAAGTTCAATTTGTGAAGACTGTGGCAGGCCGAGTCAAAAGACCTCCTCTGCTTCTGGACTTCCTGTGTAAAGTCCAGGAAAATCAAGATCCTGCCATCCTCCACCTCAATGTATCCTGCTTTGTGTGCCACCTGCAATATTGTGTGCCTGTCTCTAAAATTGAACAGTTTGGTTATTATCGCTCTGGGTTGGCCCCCCAGAGGTGGGGGTCTGCCTGGTACCCAATGTGCCCTGTCCACCATAAACAACTTCGAAAGGCCTTTTGGCTGTAGTTCCTCCAAAATCTGTTTTTCTACATAGAGTCCCACACTCAGCCCTTCCTGGCCTTCCGGGATCCCCACCAGGTGTATGTTGTTACGGCGGGAGCGGTCTTCGGAATCTTCCGCTTTCACCTCCAGTCCTTGCGTCACTTTGATGAGGCCTCGCACCTGGTTCTTGAGCATGGCTACATCATCTTCCACTGTGCTTACACGTTGTTCCACCTCCATCACCCTCTCACTAACTTTGCGCAGGTGAGCCAGCAGTGGGGATACATCCACTTGCACTCCCTGCACCCCCCTTCCCTTCCAGGGAGTTTCTTCATTCCTGGATGGCTGCCATCAGGCCTTCCAGCTTGATGCCTTCACTCTTCTCTGCTCCTGGTCCTGTCGTGTCACTCTCCCCCCTCTTGGTTCTTAGATGCCCTCTGCTTGGGGACGGCTTAGTGGTCCATGTTTTACTGTCCTTTTACCATTGTGCCTACATTGTTTCTTGTGCTGGTTTTTGTGGAGTCCGGTCGTCAGCACTATTCACTGCATCCAGAGGGGAGCTTTTTCTGGTATCCCCCTTTATGTGCTCCTCCCCGTATCTTGCCCTTTATTCGGGGGGTTGGCGTCCTCCTCTTTCCTTAGTATGCACGGAAGGCTCATAATGGTCCAAGAGTGTGGTCTCCGATATCTCTGTAGAGCAAGTATTACGGCACAGTGTTTCCCTTATGCATATCCTGTTTCTTCTGTTCCTTCCCCGCTTTCACCTCTTCTGCTCCCCCTCCCTGTGTCTGCTTGTATTATATCTCCTGCGGGCCAGCCTCACTACCTCAGGTAACTCTGCATGCCACCCCCTGTGGTCTGTCGCTCTCTTACTGTCTCCTATGCTGTTGGTGAGGGCTACTCCTTTGCACTACTGCTGTGTGCAGAGTCCCTTTCACCTTCCCTTAGTTAAGCTTGTTCCTGTGTCCTAGCTTCTGCCCCCTCTGAAGGTCTGGAGATGTATGGGACATGTAGTGGGTCTGCCTCGCTGCCCCTGGCCTTCCAAATCTCCCCCGCATTATCGCCCCAGCCAGCAGTGATTGGTTCATATGGCAGTCCTCCTCCAAGTGGCTCTTATCCGTTCCCTTAATGTGGCATCCCCTCGCCTTCTCAGGGACATGGGGGATGGGTATCATGTTCCTCCACTGTTCCCTCGCATATCATTATGTACTCCTCATCCCACACCCCCGCACTCCTCCTCACCTAGCTGTGGGGGAGAGGTACCCGCCAACTCCCACTAGTCCTCCCTTGCACTGCTCCTCTCTGCTTGCAGACGCGGGGGATACATTGATTTCTCTTCATTCTCCTCTGCGTCTCTCACCGTGCGGCTGCTCCTCCTTGCCGTGCACTCCTAATGCTTGTAATATGCTGCAGTGCCCTCTTGACTTTGCCAACTCTAGACCCCTCGCCTCAGCGTCTGGGTCATCGCAGCCTTCTGTTGAGGGATTGCTGTGACCTGTCCACCGGCTGATCACACTCTCCCAGCTCCGCACATGTCCACCATGCGGCCCGCACGGGATGAGTCGGTTCCTCTCTCCATCTGGTGCTGTCACTCCCTTTGCGCTGCTGCTCTCTGCTATTGGGTGTTCCTGCTGTGTGGCTTGACTCCTGTAGATGCCTCGCCGGGGTGTCCGGACCACCACATTTCCCTGCAGCTGCCTCAGCCCCGGCATTCCAGTAAGTCAAGCGCCAGTAAAATGTTGATCCCCATTCCCGTAGGTCCCATAGGACCACTGTTAATAACAGTGCCGGTGCTTCCGTGAAAGTCTGCTGGCGGGTACCGTTCTATCCACCAGGGTCAGACTAAGTGGCGGGGCGGCACCCGTCAACAGACTCGTAGTTTGCTAGTCCAGTAACAACGGTGCCGGTAAGGTTACCGGCACCGTTGTTTCTGGATCGCCAAACTTGCAATGAAGGCCAATGTCACAATTTCAAATTATTTGCACCAATTGACTGACTTGTATATCTAATGAATGTACAGATACCATGACACACAAGTAGAATTTAGAGACTTTACATCAACACACAAAGATGATTTCTTCCACATTAACAATTATGAAATGTTAACCATCCCCCGGTAATTGCTTGTTTTATCACTATTTTCTCCCAGCAACCCCCACCCCAGGCATCAATTAGATATGACCCACTGTGGTTTGAAGGCAAGGTACAGGGAATGGGAATACAGTAGCAACATTGTTTTGGCTTTTTATTAAAAGGAAGGGTTTGACAAATAGGCAATAAAAAAAATGTTTTTTTTTTTTTATTTGAAAGGCAAAGTCAAGAAAGGAACTCAATGGGAAAAATCGTTTTGGGCTTTTTATTTGCATGAAATAAAGGGCTTTGGTGAAATCATTTTGGTTGCAAGTAAATAAATGGGAAATTTCGTTTTGCACACTTTACATCCACTTGAATGGCAGCATTGTAGGGTACCTTATTTTAGGATTATGGGCAAACACTTCCTGTACAGAAGACAGGGGATTCAGAAAGCTAGATTCACAAAGTATTTTATTGTGTATACCAGGTTTAACACACGGGGCATGAACTTTGTGAGTTTCGAACTCTAACAACACTCATCCTGTGATTTTCTATATGGGAATTAATTGATTTAACTCTAATGCAATGCGCTAAGGATCTACACAGCTTCCCCCCTACCCACAATTTAATGGAAAGGATTAAGGCAGGCAGTTCCCAACACAATTCAATTTAAATGGATAGGGTGATTGGGTGATTTTCTATAGTGGAATTAATTTGAGTTGGATTTAATAAAAATGTGTGAGACAGAGATTTAGGCTGGTAGATCCCCCCACACTTTTGTTGGCATTTAGATTAATTGACTTACATGGGAGGCCTTGGTTATAGGGCATCCAGGGAAACAGCGGAGGTCCTCTGAGGACAGCACAGATCTGGTCAAAGGGCTTCGGTTGAGGGTAGTCCCCAGCACCCAGACGTCCTCTGGCTCCTCAAATTGAAGGCCCAGCTAGCCTCTAGATTTCCCAGTCTCAGTCTCCCGTGTAATGTTTAAGGCCTTGGTAGTTCACTTTGTCTCTCTGCTAGTTCTTTGCAAGAGTCCAGAAGCAGACTACCTCCAGCAATAGAGTGGGAAAGTCAAGGGAAAAATCAAAAGTCCAAAGAAAGGTCCCAAGAGTCAAAAAGTCAAAGAAAAGATCCCTCTCAGATTGAAAACTGATCTCTTATAGGGCTGGTAACACTCCATTATTATCAAAACGCTATGGATTGGCCAGCTCTCTCCCTCTAACTCCCCCAATACGCCCACTGCTTGCTAATAGGACAAGGAGTTAGGGGGTGTGAATGATGAAGGCTGAGGGAGGAGAAAGATTCATCATCCCAAAATGAAAGTGGGTTTAACTTCTTCAGTGTTCTTAAAATCTAACTACATGGCAGCTACCCTAATTTTTCAGATAATTGCTGGCACAGATATATTTTTTAGCTCTATATTTTATGGTGAGTCGGGAGATACTAATCATATCTCGGCATGCCCTTCCTGTGAGGAGCTACCATTTTTATCAATTTACTCCTGAGTCGAAATAGTCACAAATCTGCCCTTTAGTCCCATAACCCATCATCGCATCAACTTTCTATTCAGTTGGAATTATGAGAAGGCCAGAATCATAATTTTTCTCATAACTCAAGTTGTATCCATCACACAAAATTCATTTTTCATCGTTCCGACAGGCTTTTTATCCCTTTGAATATAAGACTGGGATGAGCTCACTGGGACATACGATGCACTTTTTATTCAAGAAAATATATTCAAAGTTAGTCAATGGCAATGCACCACAAGCAAGGCATAAATTAGTTTTCAAAACGTGATTAGCAGAGTTTGCTCATTAAAATGTTTTTGATTAGCAAACTGACCCATTTGATTAGCAAGTTTGTACTATAATTGTCAATGTCGCCGTTATTTGTGCCCAAGGCACAAGCAACAATACCGTAGTTTTGTGAAACCGCAGAAATAAGACATTAGTGAGAGGCACCTGGCCTTGCAAATGTTTTAAACTTCAACTAGACCTGTAGGTCGGGTAACTTAGTTTACCTATTTAACCTAAGAGAAATGCACTTGACCCATAGCAACGGAGGACAACCAATTTAAAATGAGATTTCTGTAAAATGATGAATGTCACTACAACCCCACTATGTATGGCACACTGCGGCCACCCAGAGGCAAGCCATGCACAGTGAAAATTGTATTTGAAATTTACTGCAAAAGTTTGAAACGTCTCTTGCAAATGCTACTCACCCTTTTTAAAATCTACTCGCTATACAATTGGGCGAAATGACTTTGCGAGACATAGATGAGTTTCTGCAAAATGTAAAAGGTTAGCTGCATGAATGGACACAAATGAATATATATAAAAAAGCTCTGAAAACAGTTGGGCCAGCTGTCTCCTGCAGGTGGTAATATAAATACAATCATAATCATAAAGCAAAGTGAGGCCTGGTGGCTAACTACAGTGTTTGGTATTGCATTAGATTTGTACATTTACAGACTGGATGCAACTATTGATCACTACTTTGCATAAGCACCTAGTATGCTTTGTGTATTCATTATGTAAGAGGAAAGAAAGAGACTAAGCAGAGTGGATTGCGTAGCAAGCAGGGAACTGGGCAAACTATTTGCAATGTTGTAGTTTGTGGTCAACTCACTTTCAGGGTACCTGGTATAAAGCAACGGGATGATTAATAATATAGAATTTCATGGAATATGGGCTCGCTCATGGGTTGAGCACTAGTTGCAAAATGTATGCAACCTGCAGGCTACAGAACTAGATTTGTCATCAAAAGCATTTGATCATGTACATTTTCAAAATGGTTCACTTGTCAATATGATACATCTTCGCTAACAAAATGAAATATAGTTGACACTATGAAATGTAGATGCACTAACCTAATCTTGACTGTAAAGCATCCAGATGATGCAGTGTTTTAAAGTATCAATATTGTAATTGTGCATTAGGTAACAACTTACATTTCAGCAATGGAATTGCATGACTGTCTTTTAAAAAATATAAAGTTGACACATACTGGTCTTTGCAAGACCGGATACAGAAAGTGCAATAAAAGTATCATCCCAATTACTTCTGGTTTGAAATTATTTCAAAAAGAAACAAATTCTTGCCTAGCACACACACCTGCCTTTGGCACGAGTGGAGGAAATTATTACTGCTGCCCTTTCTCTCCATTAGTACTTGAAGTGAACAGAGAAAAGGGGGTGAAGAGAGCACTGAGGGCAAGCAAGGAATGCAGGGTGAGCCGTGCTTTCATTGAAGAGAGCAACTTAAATAGCTAACTTTTCTACACCAGTATCCATTTGATTAGCAAACCTACAGAACTGCATAGCTTGTTATCAGCACTCCTCCCTCCCCCTATACCACATTTCTGCGCCTCTGCCTCATCCAAAACCATTTGTGGGCCTGGGGCGATCACCCATTCCCAACAAGAATCAGAAGGAAACAGGCAGCCAGTCAAAAGAGGCAGAGGGGGAGAAGTTATGAAACCGCACTGAAATCACTTTACCTGGGGCACAACACAATAAACTTCTCAACACAAATGAATCACTAAAGTGAGTTGACAAGAACACAAATCACAATTCTTTGCTTTCTACACATTTCGCTCAAGAAATGTGTAGTGCTGGTTAGCTAACACATTTATATATTTAGTGCTGTGCATTTTCCTGCACGCTTAAAAGGCTAGTACTTTATTTTTTTGCAATTTGTGCAAATAGATAAGGCTATTATTTCACCAACACTTTGCTTATAAACAAACACAGGGTGACTTATAGGTTTGTTTTCAGGACCCTCCCCCCCACCAACACCCACTTGATTGTCTGGGTGGGAGAAGTATGACAGAAACTGGAATGATTTTGGATTTTCGACCGCCCTCCACTGAAAAGCCTGTGTTGGGGAAGCTGGATGGTAAAAATTGGGATGATTTGAGAATTTAGGATTTTCACCCCACAAAGGCGTGAGTGAGAGGAAGTTGTAAAAAAGGATTAGACTGAACAAAAACAACTCACTTCCTTAAAGAAGTCAGAGTCAACAGGACAAAAAGGTTTCAAGGCGTAAATGAGTTTTCTAAAAGTTTGCTAATGATTAGCAAACACACCCATTTGATTAGCAATGTATACTAATATCACTAGAAGTTGTTTGTACACAAGACATAAAAGTAACAATACAGCATTTGTGTATCGCTGGAGTAAGACATTACTGAAAGAGAGTCAGGCATTGCAAATTCTTTAAAATACTGTTACACCTTCAGGTCTAGTAACTAAGTCTACCTACTTGGCCTAAGGGAAATGCACTCGACCCATAGCAACAGATGACAAAAAATGTAAATGGACTTTCTGTAAAATGGTGCAAGTTACCAAAAATCCACTATGTTTGGCACACCGCTGCCACCCAGAGGCCAGACAAAGACAGTGAAACGTTTGACATTGAATGCAAACAAAATAAATATTTAAAGGTTTCAAACGTCCCCTGCAAGCAGTACTTGCCCTTTGTAAAGCCTACTCGAGTGGGCGAGTAGACTTATGCCCTGGATGGGTAAATGGTTAGCTCGATGAATGGACACAAATAGATATGATAAACAGTTTGGCCACCTCTCATGTGTGTGCTGTTATACACAGCAATCATAATCAGAGCAAAGTGAGCTCTGGAAGCTAAATACGGTGGATGGTATTGCAGCAGATCACTAGATGTACAGACTGGTTGGAACTATTGATCACTACTTTGTGTTCATAGTAAGCTTTGTGTATTCATTATGCAAGAGGGAGGACAGTACAAGTCTAAGCAGAGTGGATGGCATAGCTGGCAGAGAACTGGACAATTTAGGTGGAAAATCTTATTTTGTGGCCATCTCACTTTCAGGTTAGCGGGTATAAAGCAACAGGAGGTGAAGATAGGATGTATAGGAGTATGGGTTCAGCTCATTGGTTCGAGCACCAGTTGCAGATGTATGTGACCAGTAAGTTCCAGAACCAAGTTTGCCATCCAAAGTATGTGGCTGTGTAATCATGTACATTTTCAAGTGTTGACTCTTCTATATGATGCATCTTCTCCAATAAAATGAAATCTAGTTGACACTGAGATTTAGATATGCTAACCTAAACTTTTCTGTGAAGCATGGAGACACTAGATTGTTTTGCAGTAGCAATGCTGCACCATCCATTATGTAAGGAATGGAATTGCATGACTGCCTTTTAAAAAATATAAAGTTAACACGTACTGGTCTTTGCCAGACAGGATTTAGTTGGCTGAAAAGTGTCATCTTGATTACTTCTGGCTTCCAATTATTTGAATAAAATAAATCTTGACTCACACTCCCACACAGGCCTTAGTGGAGGAGATGATTACTGCAGTGAACAGAGGAAAAAAGGGTGGAGAGAGATCCGGGGGCAAGAGGAATGCAGGGCGAGCTGTGCTTTCATTGAACAGGGCAACTTAAATAGCTATTTTTGCTTCACAAGTGTCAATTTAATTAGCAAACTTACAGAATTGCATAGCAAAATGCTATACGACACTGCTTATTTTTTGCCTTGCACAAGTGTCCGAGTTTCACACCAGCCTCCACCATTTCTTAGGTTTCAATTATCTTCTATGACCTGATCATGACATCTGGCTGGCCCATGTGATCATGTCCTTATCTCATGGGCTTCAAAGTTTTTTGTTCAAAGCTAATGCACAGTTAATGCAGAGACCTGACCTTAAAGGTCATTTCTGCCTGCTGTGTTATCTGCAAATCCCACAATTCTGATCTAATTCTTTTGTATATTTTAGCATTTAAACTGAAAACCAGACCACCTTCTCCTAGAGGTCTTTTACAAAGTAAGATGCAAGGATATGCTTTGCCTGTATGATAGATCATAGGTTTATTGCTCATCAGAATCACGTCAGGTAATCAGGTTACATCAGGTAATCATCAAAGAAGCTAGGAAGATCTTGTGGAGAGCCCATTGGCTCCCACCATTCAGGCTACATCTCTATCAATTGCCTGGATCAGAACTCCAACCACACCACATTCTACTCAGACATCCAAAGTCCCATGATGACAATCCACACTGACAACATGCCCACACACCAGACTATGCATACAGGGACCAGGACCAGAGATAACACACCTCCTTCCGTTCAACATGTGAAATAAAGAGAAAACAGTACCATTTACCCAACTCTCACACCACTTCTAAGGCTGAATATTTTCTCACCCAGAGCAGAGGCACCCAACCAGTTGTAACTAACTCTCCACAGAAGGCAGCACCACAACCTATGCACATCAAAAAATATCATGACTCCTACTGTCCATTCCTGCCACAAATAGACATCTAGGCTGCAACCCTAGATACCTAACCTGCCCCTCCCTTGGCTACCAAAACAGCTTCCTACATCACCAGTGACAAACAAAGCACCTTCCATCCACCTCTGCCACTGATGAACCTACAGACTACCGCTCTGGAGCACTACCTTGCACCTCACTGGGCTGACACGCTGGCCCTCCCATGTCATCAAAATACTAAGCTAACTTGTAGGGCAACCATTGGGCCTCATTCCGAGTACGGCGCTAACCAATGGCGCTATTAACGCCTTGGTTGACGCCGTACCCGGACCGGCAGCGCCTTGGTGGTTGGCGGAATTACCGCCCCATTCCAAGGTTGGCGGGGCGGTAATTCCCCAATCCCCATTTACCCTTCCCCATTCCCATTCTTGCCCCATAGGGCATAATGGGAGTGGGGAAGGCGTCAATTACGCCACCGTAAATTACGGTGGCGTAATTAACATCAAGGTCCCTTAGCGCCATGGTATTTAACGCCTGCTAAAAGCAGGTGTTAAAAGCACCATGGCGCTAAGGGAACTCGGAGTATGGCGGTAAGGGATTACCGCCACCGCTCTCGTTAGCGGTGGCCGCTATCCCTTACCGCCATACTCGGAATGAGGCCCATTGTCTCTGTTTCACTCACTTGCCAACAAACTCAAGAACATCACAATCACTCACGTACACAACTGGACTCAGCTGGATGGGAACATCTATATTGGATGTACCACCACACTGTGTACCGACTACTTACTTCCCAATCTTAATGTGCTGGCCAGACATCATTAAGACCCATCAGAAACAAGAGCAGGTACAAACCCAAACTCCCATGGGC
The DNA here is from genome assembly GCF_040938575.1 of Ambystoma mexicanum. Classification (NCBI taxonomy): domain Eukaryota; kingdom Metazoa; phylum Chordata; class Amphibia; order Caudata; family Ambystomatidae; genus Ambystoma; species Ambystoma mexicanum. Next base: position 65,157,195 of record NC_090928.1, read on the forward strand.
AGATGTGAGGAGTTACAGAGACCAGACTGCGCACACAGAACTCGGTGGAAAAAATGACAGTCAGTCTTAATATGCAATGAAAAAATACTATGACCCAGCACACGACTTGATTCTCCAAACTTCCAAAAAATCTAGAGTCACCTCAAAATCCATAACTCACATTTGTGGCAGGCGGGCATCCCCAAACAACCACAAAGACTCTCAAACTGCCATGTAGAAAGCATTCTTACTACTGACAACCATTGTAAAAAAGTCAATACAGATACACATAAATGAGTGTGCAGCTGGAATCCAAACCAGAACTCCTGAGTTTTACCAGGTGAAACATATTTGCTAAATTGTATGCAACTCCAACAGTACATGTGACCTAGTCTATCCACACACTCAACAACGTACCACAACTCCAAGTTACACCCAGACTAAACATCTTCACTACTTTTAGTGCAACTACACACCTTGAGCAACACACCACGTGTAACTGCTACAATGCTATAAACTAACATTACGTACTACAACACATGTGCCCTGCATTTCTCACAATCCCTTCCACATAAATGGGTTACGTCAGGTAATCATCAAAGGGGATCTACCACCACACTGTGCACACCAGGGTGAGAATCTCTACGTAAACACATGTTTGTGCACCACCAAAACCCACACCATAATTCTTATCACTCACTCCACATTGAAGCTTATGCACATTTTACACAGTGCCATGACAATAATTTAAAGTCTCATGACGTCCCAAATTCTCTTGCAAATTCCACAAAAGGTTAACACTAACCCCAACTTGTCCCAAAACAAGTACAGTGACATACTTCAAAATACTACTTCTAGTAATTTGTCCAATGCTGCCTCCTTGCAACTGCTAGATGAAAGGATTCCTGAAATTCCTCAAAAGATTGACAAAACAGGAGAAATTATACTGTAACCACTCACATGCACAACTATTGCAGATGTGATCTAACCCAATTCTCGCTCTACTGTCTGCCAACAGTTTATGCATGTATTTAATTTAATGTATTTAATTGTTTTTTGTTTAAGTCGCTTAATACCTGAGTTTGGTTTCTAAGTGTGATTCCGCGATTCTAACCTCTGTTGCTCTGCGTAGTCTTGCTTCCAAGACCAGCACGTTGCCCCTGTGCTATCCTCCGTTCACCATGTAAGATGTAAACCTCCCATTTCCACCTACAAATCAAAGATAGCGCACATTCTAAACCTCCCATATGCACATCAAAATACAAAGATACGAGCAGGAGCCAGTGCACATTGCTAAGAGAAACATAACTTTTCACATCACTTTTCAGTTATGTTAAACCTTGAAGAATACTCAAATACGAAAACCATTGCACTGCATTCATATCACTTCATTCATATAGGAGCGTGTTTACACACAAAGCATTATGCGTTTCAGGAACTCATGTATATTACAATTTGTGCTCCACATGAGACAACTTCACAGCACCTCAGCGCCTTACAAATGGTGGACACTAACTGGGCCAGCACCATTTATGCCCAAATCCAATTAAATGTATGTACACCCTGATATGGCGCACGGCTCATGTGGATCTCCAAAAATATCATTTATCCTTATCCACTTATTAGAAGTCTCTGATAGACATAAAGAACTCTCACAGGACAATAAAACAGTAAAGCTCCTCCATGCTGCACTGTGGAACAAACTCTGTCACTTCTCCGTCATTCAATTCCAATTGTTAAAAGGGTATAACAGTGTGAGATCGTCACGTTCCCTCCACGCACTAGGGGTCCTTTTCTCTGGCTATTGAGCTTCATTTTCTTATCCGCAACGCTGTATAACGGCTCGCTCACCAAGAAAGTCGCTGAGAGGAATGTTCCATGAGGCCGCCATCTCCCACATGGTGGGAATGACTCACCATTGTGACTGGGTTGGGGCGGAGGGAAGGGATGTCCAGCCCCAAACACTGAAAAAAGCTAGTGCGACGTCACTGGGCACCGTCCGACCCCATCTCACACTTTGCCTTAGCGCCCAGCAGCCTCTCACAACCACAGGGCCTCAGGACCTCGCAAACTAGAAGTGCGTTCAAATGGCATTAGGGTGAGGCATGTCGCAATGCATAGGAAAAGGTTAGGAGAATGTCAGTTGCATGCAGGGTACCTACTCCAAACCACTTGCCACCCTGCATGTTCCAGCCATTAGGTGTGCCACATCCCACAATGTTACTGCCTGATGGCACAGGCAGTCTGAGCTATCATTTTGCCCTTTAAGGCTGGAAGCAGTGGGGCTTACAGGACCAATCTGCAGGATCACACTCCCAGTTACTTGCAGGACTATTCTACAGGAGCACTCTCCTTGTCAAGTCCTCTGCCCTCTCACTCTCTCAAAACCACATTACCCTGGGTGGTGAGACTCATCTCATGGGGGCAGTGGGTCTCCCTCTTCCTCACTGCTGTCATCTGCTCCATTACTTCACCCCACCCCGCAGCAGTCACATCCATTTCTCACTCTATGATGCATTTACTTGCTTCTCTGCTTAGTTTCTCCATGGGTCCATCTCGGGGACCCATCCTCGTTTCCAGTGTTACAAAGTAATATGCAAGGATACGCTTGATCTGTAGGATAGTGTAAAACTATATTTTTGCATAATACTGCATGATAGTGAACATCGGCCTAAGCACATTCGCATTGCACTGAAAACCACCCATGAATGTACCTGAATCAAAGCGGACTACGCCACCATTTTAGAATCATCCGCCATTTTGATGAAACTCCTGTTTTCTGTCTCATGTTAAACTATGTTTTCGGCTCGAGGTGAGAAAAATTAACTTTGCACTGTGTCAGCATGTTGAGGCTGCTGAAGCAGAATGTCTGTCCAGCACTAAGAAACCTTGGAGCTGAAATGAACCTCAATTTAGATGTTGTTTGCACCAATAGCTTAATCCTTGTTCAAATAGTGGAACTGAATGCTGAATAGCTGAAACTGTGTGCATTTGCAGAAATCTATTGCGGTCATTCTTGAAACTGGGCTTACTTTAAGCTCAAAAAACAGATGTTACCATTGTGCTAAGTGTGTAGGAAAATATATCAAGTGTTTGAAGACACCATTGCTGTATTTGTCATGTGAACTGGGTATGAACCCTAGTAAAATGTTAACTTGGAGAAGGGCTGGACGATGTAACCGGGATTGTGTATAAAAGATGCATGCTTTTTAATGTCCAGCACACTCTCCCCTCACAGTGTCTTCTGGTACACACTGCGAAGTGTTGGGAGCCAGATAGCTATCTGTATTTCCATATTAAATAATACATGTATCTCTGAACTCGTGATTTGCATATTTCATTTTTGGTGGTACTAAGCCTTGATATTTCCATTGTCTTTCAATAGATCATAGGTTTATTGCTCAACAGAATCACATCATCGGGTAATCAGGTAATCATCAATTGAGCTAGGAAGATCTTGTGGAGAGCCCACTGGCTCCCACCACCCAGGCTACATTGCTATCAACTGCCTGGATCAGAACTCCAATCACACCACATTCTACTCAGACATACAAGGTTCCATGCTGACATTCAACACTGACAACATCACCACTCACCAGACCATGCATACAGGGACCAGGACCAGACATAACAAGGTCCTCAGTCAAAGGTCTTGAGGCCAAAATTTCAGAGGCACAGACCTTTCAGTTCAGTGGGGAAAACACCAGCTGCATCCATTATTCAGAAAATACAGCTTTAAATCGACAAGATGTGCTCACATATAACATTTTAGCATTATGTCTGGGCATGTGGTTTAAAATACAATCTTTCATGGCATACGGTTTGGACAGGTATAAGTTCACTTTAGGTATTTTTCACAAATAGGCCACAGTTACATAGAAAAAGACAACAAGTGGGCCTTTCTATTTGACTGTCTGATTATTTGTAAACAGTAAGTGTCTTTCTCCAAAATATGTCACTTGGCTACACTTTTTAAATGTAAGGCAAAATTCCTCCTTGGTATTTTTTTACATGCCTATCCTTTCAAAGTATATTTTCACATGTGCACTGCTGCAGTTTTGAATCTGTCTAAAGGTGCCTTTTCCCAGTTTACACAAAGTCAGCCTCTTTAGCACCACATGTTATTACCCATTCATTGGGCATATCCATTAGTTTTCTCAGGTTGATTCCCTTTCATGTGAGCATCTGTCCATTTTAGTAGAGTTGAACTAGCTCATTTCTTTACATTTCACTAGGCCTTATATCAAAAATCACTGTTTTGTACTGGCTTTTATATTTCAATGGAACTCCACTTAGCCAGCCTAATTCTCACAATAAGGGCCTAGCATGACCTCTCCATATCTGTCACTCCCGATTTGTATTTTCACACCACAAGGCTATCTTCATTTTGATTTTTTAATTGCATCTCAGGTTTATGTACAATGTGTTAAATTCAAGTGATATTAAATGATTTTCTGAGGATTGCAAATTGTGGTTAAGTGGTGAACACAGTGTGGTAAGATGGGTTATGATACGGCATTTATAACGCACCTATACACAAGTGTTTCAAGGCGCGACAAGGGAGGGGGAACGGAGGGAAGACAGACAGCGATCCTACTAGGCCAGGTGTCATTCAGATCGCTCAAGTGCATGGGAAGGGGGAAAGTGAGAGGGGGAAGGGGGAAATAGCAGTACATGGGATAAAGAATAATAACAATAAGTACGGCCAGCTGGTGGCATGTGCGAGGGTAAGTGCAGACATCAGGTGTCCAGTGCTGGTAGTGGGACTGTAGGGATACAGAGACAGTCCTGAGTGCAGGGGGTTGCCAAGCAGGCAGTGCAGGAGTCCGACTGGCAGTGGAGGGGACCTGGGCCCGAGAACAGAGGGTGGCCAGGTAACCAGTGCAGGTTCTGCAAGGGATTCAGCAAGGGAGAAGAGGAGAAAAAGCAGAAGCAAAGAGAAAGGTTTTGAAGTGCTTCCGGAACCGGAGACGGTTCTCCTCAAGTCTAAGTGAGGCAGGGAGGCTGTTCCAGAGGGAGGCCTCAGCCGAAGCGAGAGATCTACCACCCACTTTTTGCTTGGAGTAGCGACTGACGCTGAGGGAGTTGGAGGCGGTTGAGCGAAGAGCTCGAGAAGGAACATATTTAGGAAGAGAGAGTTGAAGGTATTGCGGTCCCAGGCCATAGACGGCCTTGTGGACAATGCAGAGGGTTTTTAACTTAATCCTAGCAGCCACTGGGAGCCAGTGCAGAGATTTCAGTCCTGGAGAGATACGGTCCATGGGCTTGAGGCCAAGGACAAGTCTTGCAGTCCTGTTCTGGATAAGTTGCAAAGGACGGAGAGTAGAGGCAAGCAGATTTAGAAAGAGGCAATAGCCTAGCCTAGAGAGAACCATAGCTCTGGAGACATTGAGCTTCTGGGTGAAGGAGAGGAAAGGAAGAATACCTCTGAGGAGGTGCAGCTGGTACTGTGACTTCTTAGAGATGTTAGAAATGTGAGGAGAGAAGGGGAGTGTGGAGTCGAAGATGACCCTGAGGATTTTAGCCTCACAGGTAGGAAGAGGGCCAAGAGAGGCTGGCCAGAGAGTGACAGGAAAGGAGGTAGTGGGATACACCAGGAGCCTTCTTCTATAAAAGGAGTCTTCTTTTTATTAGTTACAGTTAAGTAGGTTCAAGAAGTAGGAACAGGACACAGATATATACAGGACACATCCACCAGCCACCCTCTGTCCAGCCAGCCTCTCTCCAACTGTCACTCCAGGAACACCCAGCAGAGAACTCTCACACAACATTCCACCCTAGGAACGCTGATAACATCACATCCATACATAGCAGAGCAGATAGGTAGGTAAAGGTACAATACCACACAAAGTTTTTTTTCACATACCTACCCAGCACTAGCTCTGATGTGTACAAGTATGTGTGCTTTGCAAAATATTCTATCCCATGCTTATGCAGTGTTACACTTCGGGCTTCCCTGCGGGCCTCCTTGCAGAATACGACTTCTCTACAAGCTCCACTGTGGACCAGATACAGGCTGCCATGGCACCTGTACAAACTACGACGGACTCTGGGTCAGCTGACACGTCCTGTACATGGAAGACGTACGGCAAGACACGCCCCCATACGGCTATAAAACCACCGTCTTTCAAGGGGGTCGTTGCTGCTAATTAGCGTTACAAGCCACAAGCGGTTACGTCCGTTACTACTTCATGTCTTCTCCACACGATTCCTTATCTGATTTCCTGGTTCTGACTCTTGCCTAACTACTGGATTGGCTTGCCTCCTCCTTTATTCCTGTCGTGCTCGTCTGGCTTTTGACTCGGAACGTTATTGGATCCGGCTTCCTGCTCTCTCTTGCGGTACTTCATTCCAGGTTGCCGCTTCTGAACACGGAACCAAAGCCTTCCTCGCAGAGGACTTGCTGTCAACAATCCGGAACTTTTCTACACCTACTCTGGATGCATGTGTGCTCAGGTACATACTTATAATTGACAAATCCCGTCTCTGCTACTATTTTCTCTCCACGACTTTGTTTGGATATTTGTCTTCTCTTGGATTCTGGGACATTGAGTGACTATATTGTGAATTTGTCTTCAAGTGCATATAAACGCTCTGCTGAAACTGCACCAACCCGGCACTAGTGCGACCCTAGTCCCGTTCGGTGCTACTTCCCTATAGAAACATTCCTGTTGGTTATTTTCTCCTTTCGTTGTCTTCTGTTTCCTGGATTACTTTCCTCAAAATATCCTTATTCAGGTTCATTTTTACCAGTTTGATATATTAGTTGGGATTGATACTTTAGAAGGCTCTTTAGAATATTCCCACTCATTGTGTTATATTTTTTGTAGATCCACCCGGGGAAGCTCCACTCCAATACTTACCTAGGTAGTTTCCCATAAAATACAACTGTTCTGATTACTTGCTTTAAATTCAACACTGTCTAATATCTTTGTATTCCTTTGCAGCATTGGTATTGGCGGTGTGTGTTCTCCCCGCTCTTTTATTCAATTGACACCTCTGTCTGTCCCAACTGAAACAGCAGAGAGGTACATTGTAGAAATGAGCCCCTCTTTGAGGAAGCCTGAGTCTTGTACTCAGGGGAGCTGGGATGGAAGGCCGAATATCGATTCTTGTACCACCATCATCTCCAAGGTCACTCCTCCACATCTTCGGCCTATTCCGGAGTGGTGAGTAACATGCGGCCACTCTCTTGACTCTCCCTGACCCACTTTCGCCTAGTCACTCTCTTGACTTGGCTCATGTTTGGCCCTTTGAGCCAAGCCAGGACCCCTTCACTCAGCCTTGTCCTTGAATTCCTTGCTCCCAAGACCTGCCAAGTCTCCTGCAGGTATGCATCTCTGAAAAACAGTGGCACACAACTTTTTGGATTAAGTTGGAGGTATCAATTATTATGTATATTATTGCATGTTATGGAATAACCTCAGGTGCAGGGGAGAAAAATGCAGCTCTGGCATACTATGCTACCACTGTGTATTGAGAAGAAAGTAGTGTCCTAAATTGAAGGAAACGTCGTCCCCTGTACACTCTCTATACTGAGGGCCTGATCACAAGTTGGGCGGTATCCCAACTGGGATACTGCCGAACTTTATAAGGGTTAGCACCCACCCGTTCAGCGGTATTACCACTGGATCATGGGTTGGACGCTAACCGTTAGTCCCCATTGGGAAAAGCTGCACCTCACTGAGGAGGCCCAACAAGGCCGAAACATGTCTGGGTTTGCTTGTGTTTCCGTGCAGTGGGGACCTGGCCTAGCAGTTCGGGCTAGGCTGCTACCATTGGTGGCAGTACAAGACTGATTTTCATATGGCTGGAGCCCTTTTGCAATGGCACAGATGGGCTAAACAACGGTGGTGTGGAAGGTTGCCCAGAGCAACGCCAGTGGTACAGATTCATTCAAAACCTTCCACCCATCACTTTTGTGGTCCCATTGGGTCGTTGGACAGAATGGGAAATTTTCAGCACAATTACTGCGCGGCAATACCGCTGGTGGTAATTTATGCTGAAGGTTAGCATTGTTCAACACGCCATACTCGAGATTGAGTGGACCCTTAAATGCGGTGGGAACAACATTAACACCCCGTTTAAGGGCTACCGCCCAGCTCGTGATCAGGCCCTCAGACTCAGTCAATACTTGTAGTTAGTTGCAAACAATTTGTAATCAATTTAGTACACTTCAACCAATTTATATAGTGCTGACGGATGTCAATCTTCTTTTAATACACAAGTGGTAAACACAATTTCACATTAAACAAACAATGATGAGCTCTGCGTGTTTCAGGAATATGTTTCCTTCATCGGGAGCTGAAAATCTTTTACAATAGCAGTTTCAAATGAATCTTCAAGCTTCATGTGTCTACAAGTCAATTAGTAACACTTCAATTAGTAAAAGATGGTGTAAATGTATTTATGGCATAATCTCAAAGTCACTCAATTTAAAAGCGCAGATGGAGTTAAGAATTTACCTTAATGGATGCGTGAAGACACTTGGATAGGAAGGTCTTCTTTATGGAATGCTCTCAGAAGGACAACGTAATGAAGTATATCTTATGGTTAGGAAGGATCTAATGGCATGCTCAAGAATGAACATGCTTTTGATCTCATATTTTACTAGGGGCTATGGAGCCTACCTTAGAGTGGGTTGGCACTGGGATCCAGCAGGAGGGACAATATGTTAGGTTTGAAAGTTCAACATCTTGTCTTGATTAGGCAAAAATGTCTGTGCAACTGAAAATGTAATATGTGACAAAATGTTTCAAAGTGATTTAGTTGGTAACACTCTTCATTATATTAAATGTGTGAAGCCTGGTTAAACAATGCCTTAGGTTTTCTTTAATACTCTGGCAAAGTGATATCTTTAAGTGAATCGCATGACAACTGTTTGTGCTCTTTAGTGGACATTCCTCATGCTTAATGCATTAAGGAATAAGTAGAACATGTTAGCAGACCTTATAACTGTGGCTGTATTCTTTCCATCGGAACTGACCACGAACCATTGGCGAATAGGAAACGGTGTGCTCTATGTGGAGCACACATGGGACAGGTGACTTCATGCCTGGCGAGTAGCTTGAAAACTTGAGATGTGTACCCCTGTTTCTATCAGGAGACCGGTCACAGACCAATCATGATTATCTGCGCTAAATTGTATATCCGAGACTACCACCAGTGCCTTGTAACTGCTGTGCTCACCGGGTCTGGGCCTTCCGTGCCCTGCAGAAATCCTGATCCGACTCAAAACTACTATGAGGAATGGCTGTGGTTAGGACACAACCGCGCTCCAAACAGCCAGAGGCTAACAGGCCGGTGCTTGAGGCTTGGGATGTTAAGTCGGTATTCCCCCATTTCAGCGAGGTGGTAAAAAGTAGGAAATGGGCCGCAGGAAGAGGGTGAAATAAGGGTGCTGGGGTTTAGGAAAGGTGGGGGAGAAAGACACAGGTTATGAGGGTTTGCCCCAATAACAAAAAACAAACAGCAAGATGCGGTAAAGCTGGACCTCTGATAGGATGTCATAGATCTGTTAACACTGTGCTGAGCTTCAGATCATGTCTTCTTCTTTAATGTTAAATAATTTGTATTCATATTTCTAAACATTACAATTAAGGAATAAGTGAGTTGGTTACATAGAAGAATTCACTGAGCGCCTTGGCAGCAATGACAAATGAGATCCCACGGGCTCAACAGGGTAAGGTGACAATGTACAGGGAGCTAAAAGGGCAGCCACTGCAGAGAGCGAAACTGGATGGAGGCCATGTTCCCCAGGACACCATTTTGTCAGAGCACTGTATAGTTAAAGGCATGCAAGAGTTTCTCTATATGCGTCAGTTACTACTGCGACCTGCAGGGGAATTGAGAAGAAAGGAGTGTCCCAAATTGGAGGACACTCCTGTCCCCTGGACACTCTATACTGAGAACACTCAGCCAATACTTTTAGATTGTTGTAAACAATGTAGTATACTTCAATCGATTTATACAGTTCTGAGGATGCCATTCTTGTTTTAATACACAAGTGGTAAACAGAATTTCACAATCAAGAAACAATGACGAGCTCTCTGCGTTTTGAGAATAAGATCCATTCATCAAGAGCAGAATATCTTTTACACTAGCAGTCTCAAATAAATCGCCAAGCTTCATGTGCCTACAAGGCAAGTAGAAACACTGTAGCCGGCGGTTACCGCGATACTGCCGGCTACATTGCAAACGCTGCGTGTATGCAGAAAGGAAAACCACAGACGGCTAGAGAAAAGATCGATGCACCAGCTAAATATAACCACTACATGAACCAAAAGAAAGGCGATTAAAGAAGAAAGGTTCTGGAAATAAAAGTCTTCTTTTGAATTTTTCCACAAAATAATACGAACAAAAAAACGAATCAATATTGGAAACTGTGGCTGTTTTCTACTTTGAATCAGAGGACAGTTATCCTCCAGATTTCAATTAAGATGTGCTAAATTAAAATACTACATCCTGCCCCTCCTGATTCCACTGGATAGGAGATGGTTTGGCCCACGTCAATATATGTGCCTGAAAAATGGGTTGTTTTGTCCTGAAGAAGGTTGCCGTACAGAGAGTGTATTAGCGATGATGCTCGCAGAGAGCAACTGAAACACGTGTCGACGTGAGAGCTGTGGGAACAATAGAACACAGACTTTTTTGATACCCCAAATTAATGGGGATGTCCCATAATGAATTGTAATCATTTAAGAACATAACAGATACATGACTGTTCTTTTATATATAGACCATTTTTCAAAAAATGAATTGTTGCAGAGAGACTGACGATGGTAGTATGAATGTGAATGAATGAAAAAGAATGGGCCATAGTGTTGTACGAAATGTTTAATATTTGTTTTAGACGTAGTGCATTTGCTTAAATAAAATAACAAGTCTTGGAAATTGAAACCAAGTTAAAAATTGTTTGTGATCCCGTCATCCTTATTTTTGTCTACTAGTTCGGGCCCTTTGTTATTTCTGATTGAATGACCTGTAGAACTAGGGACGTTAAAACAGGTACCCCTCTTTTTTTGCATATGGAAAAACTCCTGCATGCCTTTAACTATACAGCGCTCTGACAAAATGGTGTCCTGGGGAACATGGCCTCCATCCAGTTTCGCTCTCTGCAGTGGCTGCCCTTTTAGCTCCCTGTACATTGTCACCTTACCCTGTTGAGCCTGTGGGATCTCATTTGTCATTGCTGCCAAGGTGCTCATTGAATTGTTCTATGTAACCAACTCACTTATCTCTTAATTGTAATGTTTAGAAATATGAATACAAATTATTTAACATTAAAAAAAGACTGGAGCTGAAGCTCAGCACTTTGTTAACAGATCTATGACATCCTATCAGAGGTCCAGCTTTAATGCATCTTGCTGTTTATTTTTGTTATTGGCGCAAGCCCTCATAACCTCTGTTTTTCTCCCCCACCTCTCTCTCCTAAACCCAGGCACCCTTATTTCACCCTCTTCCTGCGGCCCATTTCCTACTTTTTACCACCTCGCTGAAATGGGGGAATACCGACTTAACATCCCAAGCCTCAAGCAGCGGCCTGTTAGCCTCTGGCTGTTTGGAGCATGGCTGTGTCCTAACTACAGCCATTCCTCATAGTAGTTTTGAGTCGGATCAGGATTTCTGCAGGGCACGGAAGGCCCAGACCCGGTGAGCACAGCAGTTACAAGGCACTGGTGGTAGTCTCGGATATACAATTTAGCGCGGATAATCATGATTGGTCTGTGACCGGTCTCCTGATAGAAACAGGGGTACACATCTCAAGTTTTCAAGCTACTCGCCAGGCATGAAGTCACCTGTCCCATGTGTGCTCCACATAGAGCACACCGTTTCCTACTCGCCGATGGCTCGTGGTGAGTTCCGATGGAAAGAATATAGCCGCAGTTATAAGGTCTGCTAACATGTTCTACTTATCCCTTAATGCATTAAGAATGGGGAATGTCCACTAAAGAGCGCAAACAGTTGTCATGTGATTCACTTAAAGATATCACTTTGCCAGAGTCTTAAGGAAAACCTAAATCATTGTTTAAGCAGGCTTCACACATTCAAACACAACTTAAAAGCTTTTTATGGCTTTTGCACACACAAGCATACTAAATACTGCAGTCACGGCATCTCTTTCTGGACCAAAGTGCAGAGGTCTCCGCAAGATTATGCAAAGCAGCTCGAACACCCAATTACGCGGACACAAGAGCTAACTATACATATTTGAGATAGTTACACGTGGACTTAATGTGTCATATTTATATGTTTAGGCACTGATATGGAGCCATTTATCGCAAAGACCCGGTAAAGGCTATTCGTTGTAGGAACGCTTGTGGCGTCCGTGCACTGCAATGCGCAAACAGAAGCCCCAGGACAAAGGAGTGAGCTGGCCTTCAGTCGCCCGTGACAGGCCCGGCGCTCCACTGCTGCTCAGTCCTGTGGTGCTAGGCAAGGCATGCAGAAGATTGCTTTATCTGCGATCCAGTGCACACTTGAAAGGCGACGGGGAGATCTGTGTGTGGCTGTGTTGCTGCTGCCCCTTTGCTCCTACTACACAGGGGTCGGTTCAAAGATTAGCAAGGCCCTGTGCAGTCAAAAGAAATACACACACCCCTGATTTCCCAATTTATATATTGAAATATGACATTGACATTGTGATGTGCAATATGCAACTGTTCACTATTTTTATACTGGTACTGGTACTATACCTGGACCAACAAAATGCACTTTTAAACCATGAGAAGCAGGCGTTTTTTGAATACTGTACATTGTAAACCATCACTTCCAATTTTGTGAGATAAGGCACAGTCAGGGAACAAAATGGGCCCAGGATCACACATTTTAGTTGAGCTGGGACGTGAGGCCCTTTTGTAATGTAGGAACTTCACAATTTTCTAACTCTAGTTAGCGGGTTATACTAAGATATACCTTTGTTGCACCTGAGCATACAACACATAATAAACCAACCAGACACATATATAAAAATACATATAGAAACGTGATAATCAAGTCAAAGCGTTAGTCCCCATTCTGAATGGAAGACGGAAAGTTTGAGAAAGCAAAATAACGTGAGTCTAAAAATCTCTTGGTTTTATAACTGTGCGTTTAAGACTTCAGTGTGTATTAATGTCATCTGCTTGTTGTTACAATTTGACACATGCGTTACACTTATTATGCTTGTTGTAAATAAAATGTGACGTTCCCAAAACGTTTTGTGGAAGTTACTGAGGCAGACATCATGGAAATATAAACATGGCAGTTTATTTATTTTATTTATTTGTAATGTGCCGGAGCCCGCAGGCATCGGGGTGCAGAAGAAAGAGGGATCAAGGGACCAAACCCAAAGTGAATAGGGAATATTACGGCGAAAGTATTGAAATAGAACTGTCTTCAATCACTTTCTAAAGGTTAAGTTGCTATCAACACGCAGCTCCTTAGGGACATTATTCCATACCAAGGCTACCTGTGTCAGAAACAATCTACCAATGCCTCTAGACCGTTTGCTCTTAGGACAAATCAAACACAAAGCATCAGTAGACCTGGTGGTTATTTTGAGATTGAAGACATTAATGGGGTCTTTTAGATACCTTGGTGCTTGTCCATAAAGACATTTATGTTCAATAGTGCTGACCATAGAGTGGATTCTATCCTCAACTGGGAGCCAATGTAGGTTTCTCCTATGGATCGATATTGGCTCATGCCTGGGTATGCTTTTCACAATGCAAACCGCATCATTTTGCGGAATCTGATGTTTCCCCAGACTACCCTTACTTGCTCCGGCAAACAACACACTACAATAATCGATCCTAGGCATGATTAGTGCACAAGCCACCGTGGTGCAGTTGGCTCCTGAAACATTAAGTTTTCAACAACCAGAGTAATTTCAGATGGCATTGAGTTTTGCTGGTGATGTTATGTTTATGAGCATCTGAACTCACTAACCCTAAATTCTTAACTTTGGCAACTGTGCTAATACAATGGTTATCAATAAGGACACCAGAGTGCTTGCTGCCAAGTTTTGAGCATGTTTGTGATGACGCAAAGATCAGAAGCACAGTTGTTGCAGCATTTAGGCACATTCCGTTAGTTGCCATCCAATTTTGAATGGATTTGTAGATCAACGAGATCCTCTCAGCAACCCTTTCATATTCACTGCTTAAATCAATGATGAGCTGGGTGCCGTCAGCGTAGTTGGAGAAACGTACACAGTTTCATCAAAAGACCACATAGTGGACAGGAATATAAATTAAAAAGAGCTGGAGAGAGGAATGCGCCTTGCGGCACTCCGTGTCTCAACCGTTCCTGGTTTGGATCAGGCTTCTCCCCAAAAGAATTTTGGACATTCTATTGTGAAGAAAGGATTTGATCCAAGTAACTGCGTCTCCAGAACAGTTACCAATGTCCTTAAGTTTGTCCAGGAGCCTATTGTGGTCCACAAGGTCGAAGGCTGCTGAGAGATCTAGTAATATCAGCAGCCGCGCCTTGCTATTGTCTATGATTTTCAGCATTTCGATTTGCAGGTCCAGCAAGGCACTTTCTGTGCCATGAAAAGATCGGATCCCTGATTGCCTCGGATGGTAGACTTCAGTCCTTTCCAAATGTTCATGGAGTTGTATCGTGGCCATTTTATCGACGATTTTCAGTAAAAAAGGGTTGATTTTGTACTAAGAGAAGACTCATTTATGGGTAGCTAAATGGAGCTGTGTGGGGACTTTCATGAGGAAATGTACCCATGAGTTTATATTCAGACAAACATGAACAATTATTAGGAGGAATACTTCTGGCTGCAATGGAGATGAGCATTGCCAAAATAAAAATGTGCTGCAAATCATGTCTCTGGATATTTGCATTTGAATGTATTTTGCTATTTCGATATGCCTTCAGATAAATAAGCTTTCACCATTCATTTATCAGATAAAAAGATGTATTCTATAAAATGGCAATTGTTCTTCTTATGCAAGTTGTGTTAAATGTAAAAAAAAGAAAACCCTACAAAACATGTTTTTTAGGGGGATGGTGGGTTGTTGTTAGTGATTGGAGAGAGGAAAAACCTACAAGTAAATCAAGCCCTGAACTTGGCATCTCTTGGCTTCCCCACTGCCAGTCTTTTGAAGAAGTCACATTTGGGAACTCTGGAACGAAGTTAGGAGGAGATTAGAAACTGCAGACCAGAGCCAACTGGACACCAGGTAGCGGTAAATCAGAATTTATTGTTATGAACAATCATAGGTATTTCTGGATAGGACGAAGTCGGTTTCCTCCTTCTGGATATACGTCCTCAATGGGTAAGGAAACTTCTTCTCTCTGGTTTCTCTTCTTTGTCTCCAGGGAAACATATGCCTCCTCTAGTGAAGATGATTCTCCCGGACTTCCTTCCTCCTGGAACAGACGAAGTAAGAGACAGGAGTACACTGGTCAGACTCTGATTTTATAGTGCTCCCCTTTGAAAACCCACTAATCTCTCGATATTTATCATAGACTAATGAGACAAGTAAAGCCTGACTGTACCCCACACCCTTTCATGATGTTCTGGGCTGTCATCCAGTCAGGGCCTGAGCTAATAATGAGGCCTTGTCTCGATGCTCGCTGATTGGAATTCTCTACTGTAGATATAGTGGGTATCCACCATGATTCGGGCCCCAGGTACCCATGGTTACCCTCCCATGGCGTCCCCCTGCATGGCGTCGGCCCGACATGAGGGTCCGCAGACCACCAAACATTTTGGCTGAACATGGGTCTGTCATCCACCTTGTTGTCTGGGCTCTATTGGGCTTTCCTGTCACAGCGGTCAATGGCCGCGCTGCTTGGCTATGTGTGACAGAAATGGGGGCTCTTGGTCCCCTGGGACTGAGACGGCACTGCCAGCTGCATGTCTCTCTTACCTCGGCCCAACGAATCGCACCTTCCTGGTGAGTATTGCTCTGGGTTGTTTGTTTCTAATGGGCAGGTTCAGTTCTCCCTCACTTGGCCATTCACGCACACATTCACCCCAATAAATCCCTGCCGTTTAGGTGGGGACCCGGCCCTATAAAGGTAATCGTCAATGAACTGGAAGGAGGAGGCCAATGAGGAGTAAGGAATGAGTAAGGCTGTAGTGACAAAAACTTTGAACGACCCTATGATTGGAGTCCTTATGAATGGCCGTAAGAGGGCGTGGTCAGTGACGTTTGGGAAGCGTCTCCCCAATAGATAGTATCATAGAGATTCCACTGCTCATTTAATGGCCAAACACTCTTTCTTGACCGTGGAGTAGTTGACTTTGTGTAGCTTATGGCTGATGAAAAAAAATGGACCTGGGGTCCTCAGGGATGCCTTGCGATATGTCTGCTCCAAGTCCATAACCAGAGGCATCCATTTGCAGAAAGAACAGTTTACCAAATCCGGACATTGCAGGACTGATTATTTGGTGATGATGTCCTTCAACTGTTGGAATGCTTCTCTAGTAGGTTGATCCTTATTCAGATCCATTTTTAAGTGTTTCTCAGGGTGTCGTAAAGGGGTGTTGCTATAGATGAAAACAAAGGAATTAACCTCCTATAGTATCCCACAAAACCAAGGAAGGCCCAGATGTCCCTTTGGATTATAGCATATGGCAATCAGGCTTTGGCTTCCACTTAATCCACCTGGGGAAGCATCTCTCCATGTCCCATGGTATAGACCAGATAATGCATTTGAGTCGTACATAACACTGCTTTCTTGGGGTTCATTTTGAGCCCTGCTGCATCTCGGGCCTTGATGATGAGTGTCACGTGTTCCTTCCAGGACTGACTGAAAACAATGATGTCGTCCAAATAGGCCGCCATGTAGGCCTCATGAGGATGTTACAGGGAGTCCATCAATCTCTGGAAGATAGCAGGTGCTTCATGGAGACCAGCGGGCAGTACCTTGAATTGCTATTGTCATGTGGGCTGGCGAATGTGGCCTTCCCTTTATCCTGGGCTCGTAGCAGAATTTGCCAATACCATTTTGTTAAGCTGATCATACTCAGATAGCTTGCTTGTCATTTTCTCAATCATTTCATCCCCTCTGGGCAGTGGGTAGGCTTCATACAAGGATATTTTGTTTAGTTGCCTGAAGTTCATACAGAATCTGGGGGAACCATCTGGTTTGGGTATTAGTACTACGGGCAAACACCAGGGACTGTGTGAGGGTTTCATGATATCCAGTTTTAGCATTTCCTTTATCTCGTCCTTTACTTGGGTGTGTTTGGCTTTTAGATCCTACGGGGTCATAATCTGACTGTTTTGTCTGGTAAGGTATGAATGGCGTGTTCTGTAAGAGAAGTGCGTCTGGGCTATGTTGAGAAGACATGTTGATAAGTGGTCAACTGGCTTATTGCTTCTTGTTTCTATTCCTGGGATACCTGGGACCCTCATTGTACTTCATTGAAGCTGGCTATCAGCCTAGTGGGGCACATTTCTGGTATTTCTGTCTATTTGGTCATACGAGCTACTGTGGGTTCGGGTTCTCTCCACTCCTTGAGTAAATAGCTGTAATAGTTCTCCTCTTGTAGGATGTGGTCAGGTTGTGCAATATGATAGTTGGTGGGTCCCATATTTCTTATAACTTTGTCTGGTCCTCTCCACCAGACCAACATCTTATTGTCGCTGGTAAGGAGTAGGACCAACACTTTATCTCCACGACAGAATGTTCGTATTCTGGCTTTTTGGTTGTGGAGTTTTTCGTGGGTTCATTGTGCTGGTCCTAGGTTTTGCTCTGCCATTTTCCTAAGGCTTTTAAGTTGGTCCTACAACCCTCCCATATTTGGTTATGGGCCTCTCCAACTTCTCACGAACCATATCCAGAAGGGTTTGGTGGTTGTCTGCCGAAGAGCAGTTTTAAGGGTGAAAAAAATGGTGGAATACTGAGATGTGGTCCCGAGAACCATCAAGACTAATGAAAGAGCGTGTTCCCAGTGGTTTCCTTGCAGTTCTGTGTTTCTTAACATCTGTTTGATGGTTCTGTTGTAACATTCTATGAGTCAGTCTGTTTGTGAGTGGTAGACAAAGTTCTCATCATCTTTATTTGCAATTGTTCACAAACTTGCTTCATTACAGTTGACATTAAGTTAGAGCTGTGATGCATTATTATTTATTTTGGTATTCCCACCATTGCGAAGAAGGGGATAAGTATATAACAGATTAGTTTAGCCAATGTTCTTCTCCGGGGGAATGCTTCTGGGTACCTTGTAACATAGTCTAAAATGACCAGTATGTACTTACAACCTCGACTAACAAGTTAAAGTGGCCCCACCACATCTATTCCGTTCCTCTGGAACTAAACCATAATCAGGGGCATTTGTTGTAAGGGAGCCTTGGCAGGCAAGGTTGCACTCGTAAACTGACAGGTGGGACATGCAGCACAATATTGTGATAAATCTCCATACATTCCAGTCCAATAAAACCTTTTCCAGCAGTTTTTTTTTGTGTTGTCAAATGTCCACCCCAGATGGTCATGAGCTAAATGGAGCAATGTCTCAGTGCCGTTTGGGTGCTAACATCTGCTCCTTTTCGGCTCCCATGTCATCTAGGTATATACAGTAATAGAGGCCTTTTCTTGTCTAAATCAAGGAAGTCTTCCGTCAGTGGGGTCTTCTCCTTGGTGTGCTGCTGATTTGAGAGAATGGTTGATCACAATTTCCGTTCTTAATGAAGGAACCGTCCTCTCTATACACCAATCCACTATTTTGCTTTGTAGTATGTTTTTTCACCAGAGAAGCTTTTCCCCCTCCTGATTTCTTTCTTGGTCTCCTTTTGTTCAACTGAGTCCTTCTATATAACCTCTCATTGCAATGGAGCTTATCTTAACATTTGGTGTTCTTTCCTTTTATTAGATCAGAGAACCAGGGTATATTGGACCCTAACACTACAGGCGCAGGTACGGTGGGCAGAATGGCAGCACAGGCATATAGTTCCTTGCTCTTGATATGTAATTCACTACCTCAAAGGTGTATTCCTTCACCTGTTTGTGAAAACATTTTATCCATATGGGTGTGACCAGGCCCTGTGAAAGCATCATAAAGTAGACACAGACAACTAAGTAAGATTTTAAGTGCAAACATTTATTAACTAAAAGTGGAGGGTTAGAAAACATCCGAACTTGACCTATGCTAAGGTGGGATTTCCCTACCTAAATAAAACGAATGATGGTCTGTATCGGGAAGTACACAGCAAATGTCTGTCTGTGTCAAAAACCTATACTTGCCCTCACATCTAACGGTATGCAATGTGTAGGGATGTCAGTATCAAATAAGAAGTGGTCAAATAAAAGTTCAGAGTTTCTTCCAGCTCTAGGATGGCAAAGGGTTTTCTCTTCCCCAAGGTTCAAACAGTTCACTTTACAAAAGAGAGGTTCCCATCCTCCAGGATTTCAAGTCTATCAACGTTCCAAAACAACACAATTCCTTGGGACACTTCTCAGCTCTTCAATCTGGTCACCTTTCACCAGTTCATAAAGTACAATTCCTTAATTTCAATGCACACAGGTTTTCCTTTATTCAATCACAAAATGTCTTATCCTTTAGGTGGCTGTATTCGGTCTAGGCACAGTTATCGGACCCCATGGTTCACCCATTACAGGTCACGCAACCGACAAACTTTACTTGCATCTGCTTCATAAGCATTTTTCCACAGTTCCAGCTTCACAATAGGGCTTGACATATTCCTTTCACTTGCCATTGAAGCTTTATTGTTTCTTCTTTTTCTCACCATTCACTGGTATAGTAGCTTTCACTTACAGTAACCAACATAATCATCCCAGTACACTTTCCTACTAGAAAACATATTCTCTGTTTCAGGCCTTCTGCGATCCACATAGGCATGCCAATATACTCTCGTATTAGGAAACTCAGTTTATAGTTATTTTGCTCTATTCATCAAAAACTTCCCAGTACACTCTACTGCTAGGAAACCTATTCACTGTTTCTAGTCTTCTGTGATCAGCAACCTCTGTCTTTTGGCTAGGTTTCTCTTGCACAGGTTTACTTAACTCAACCATTTATTTCTGTCAGCAATGGGTAACAATATCTGCATGACTCTTGGCAATGCTCCTTATAATCTTTAACCATTCATTTCTCTCAGTAATGTGCCATAATATCTGCTTGACTCTTGGCAATGTTCATCCCAATAATTCCCTTATGCTTGCAACTTGGCTTTGTTTCTTAGCCTTGCTTTTATGTCAGTTTATTGCAAATTCACTTCACTGTTATTCATACATTCTCTGGTTTTATCACATTTAATTGCTTCATTGTTGTACTTAGTCTGTAGTTTCCCTAAATTGACTTAAATGAGGGATTTCACATATTTACAGTCTTTCTTTTGATCTGCTTTTCATATAAAGCAAATATCCCCTTTAATCCCATGTTGGTACCCAGCAGCGCTCCTGGGCAGACTCACCAGTTTTGCTTGGCATGTCCGACATATGATGTGGAGGTGCAGCACTTGTCATGTCTCTAGGAAGTGTTCTCTATTCTGCCAGTCCTCCTGTGGCTTTGTGGGCGGCTTTTCTCTCGCCTGTTGGTATAGCCGTTGCACCTCACTGCCTCTGTGACACCGCCATGCCCCTTTTCTGCTGAGGTTAATTTGGTGGTGCTTCTCCGGCGCTCACCTGGCCTCTCCAGCTGCTTTTTCCTTTCAGAGGGAAGCTCCTGCTTTCCTCTGCAGAGCTTTCTCGTGCCGGTCTGCGTTCCACCGGGCTTTCTCCTGCGCTCGCTCTGCATCCCCCTCCGGTTTCTCTGGATTTCTCAGGGTCTTGCTGTCACTACGCGGCCTTCCTATACTTGCTGCGCCGTGCTCTCCTGGAAACTTACCTGGAAGGCTCAGGGACAAGCAATCACAGGGGCTCCCACGACACTGTATTGCAGCGATCTCGGTTCTTGGGGGCCGAGATTTTTCATCCTCTGCACATGCGCACGGGACAAGCTGCCCTTTTCCGCGCATGCGCACTGAAAATGTAATTGGCTGTCACCCATGGCAACCTGTAGACACACACAAGCCTCTGGGCGTATAAAACAGCCCTGGAGCAGTCCCCTGCACGTCGCAACCTTTTCTAAAGGGAAGTTAGTTGCTGCTGGTTGCTGCTTGCTGCTGCGCTCCTCTTGCCTTTTGCCTTGTCTGTTTTTCTGTTGCTGGTCACTGCCTACTGCTGTCCTCCTCTGCCTTGCGCCTTGCCAGCCTTTCTGCTGCTGCCTTGCTTTCCTTGCTTCTGGTCTTGTCATTTTTTAGTTCTGCATTCTGGTGGCAAACCCCAAATGGGTGCCCTCTCTGCTTTCTTCTGTTGCCTTGTCTTCTTCTTCTGCTTTCTTGGGCCTTCCACATCAGTGCCTGCACTGCCTGACACCACGCTGATCCATGGTTGGTCCTTCCCTGTGGTGTTGGGAAAGGGATCCTGGTCCTTGGCCGTTGATACCTACACATATTCGCGCACCTGGGTTCCAGGGGTTTCTTCCCGCATTGCCCTGTACAGGAATGGATCGGACATCGGGCCGAAGAGCTACCCTGGACCGACAAAAGGGGAAAACATCAGGTACGTGGGAGCTTCGGGGAGGGGGGGCGCACACCTTGACACTCGCACAAGGCTGCTCTCTCCTTCACGCCCCTCCTCTGCTTCCAGCATTTGCCTTTAAATATACCGCCAGATGGATTAGGGGCTTGACAACTAGACTGCACAGAGCTAGTTCTGTAGTATGTTGTCAGTCTTAGTTACATCTTCCTCATCCCAGTACCCAGTACCAAAGTGGTATTCATGTATGTAATGTATGGCTCAGGTGGGTCTCTTCCTCGTCCCAGTACTTAAGTGGTGTTCACTGGGAGATAAGCCATGCAAAGGATAGGGAAGAGACTACACGAATGACGAGTTTGTGGTGATGAAATGACAACCACTGCGCGTGCGCACGTGATGTCATTCCCCTCTTTAACACTATGACACATCTGTAGTTCAGCATTTACATAGCTTTATTTTTGTATAGAAGTAATTGCCATCAATTTCTTTGGACAAAATGTGCACTTGCGCACATCATTCATTATCAAATAATTCCTTTGAAAGAAGAAAACGAAGTAATGACATCTATCGCGCATGATGCCATTTCCCTGTGAAAACAATGTCACATCATAAACTCGTCATTCTCGTAGTCGCGAGTAGGCGAGCTCCTCATCTACATATAAAAAACTCCATACTATGTCACTCACGCATGCGCAAGTGACATCATTGTTCACTTACCATATAAAAACATGGACATTAAAAGAAATGGCAGACTACAGCGGCTCCTGAATGTTTGCTGCAGCTCAAAGACCATCCTGTATACAAGTAAGTCTATAATGAGCTAGGCTCCTGGTTACCATGCTTATTTACGCCATTGTGTCTGAATGGGAGATCATTCCTCAACCATACCTGAAGGAAGAAATTCCATAAAGAAGCAGGGTGAGTTACCTTTTAATTTTCTTTTTGGCTACCCATTCTATGCAGAAGCATATACTTGTCCAAATAGTAATTTCTGATACTTAGCATCTCATTAGCATTATTTAGCTTGCTTTAATCTCTTACAGGGTCTGAATGTTTAGCTAAATACTCCTTATTACACAATTTTGCCAATATACTCCCCCAATAACCCTTATAATTACCCTTATAGGTAATCTGGGCTACAGTAATTGACGTTCATTTCTTCAAACCGAGGAATGCCTCAACCCACCCCCTTTTTTAGGTACAGTTCTGGCTCTATATATACAGGCTATGAGCTATACAAATTTCTGGTTTGTCATTTATAAAATCTTCCATGTGAATTAACATGCAGATCTATATGTTCCTTTTTTTTGGGTTACATTTAACTTTGTTTTTTAACAGTCTATTGTCAAAATGATGATTATGGTTGTGCATAAATAGGATGAAATGTGTACTAGTGGCTTGATGTCTTTGAAATCTACCTATATATTTCTTTGAATGTTAGGTTTTGTTGTACATATAAGATACTAGTATTCTCCTGAGGCTTACAGTGAAAACTAATATATATGTTGAATAATTTCCTTCTTTGTAGATATATGTGAAACTTATTGAATTTTCTGCCCCGGTGAAGAGTGTTGTACACTCGAAACGCGTTGGGCCGACCACAACAAATAAAAAGAAAAATTGTTTCTTTTAACAAAAAGGAGTCATTTAGTTTGTACATGCTAATTTACGAAATGATTATATGAACTGATTAAGGTTACTTTCAAACATTGAATGCAATAATTTGATTCTTGAATAGTCATTCTAGAAATTCTATATTACTTTCTTTAGGCTTCTGCCTTTTAAATAGTGTGCAGGAGACGCAGTTTTCCATAATTTGGATCTCTGTTTCACAGAGGGAGTGACAGAAGTACACTGGTTGGTCTCTGATTTTATAGCGTAGCCCTCTGAAACCCACCAATCCCTGGATATTCTTCATTGGCCAATGAGGCCAGTAAAGCCAGACTGAACCCCAACCCTTTCATTATATTCTGGGCTGCCATACAATCAGGGCCCGAGCTGATAATGACTCCTTGTCTGGAGGCCCGCCCTCCTTCCCCGCCAGTCAGACTGCTGTAGACATTGCAGGTTTCCGCCATGTTTCTGGCCCCAGGCACGCATGGCTTCTCTCCCATCACATCCCCTGTGCATGGTGCCAACCCCACCCGACCCGAGAGGACCACTGGCCATTCGATATTTTGGCTACCTTTTAGCTCTTTTGTTGCGCAGTGCCCGCCACACTAGTTGACCACATGTGACAGTAGTGAGGCCAGCAACCCACTGCAGCTGAGGTGGCACTTACAGGCTGCTTGCCTCTCTCCTCGTTCAGACAGACGCATCGCTCATTCCCAGTGAGTATAGCTCTCAGTTGTTTGTTTGCATAGGATGGGTTCATTTCTCCCTCACTTGGCCGTTCACTCGGTAATTCACAGGGGCCAGTGATGGCACAATGATAGCTGTGCAAACAGGGGTCCCAAGAGATCAGAATAGTTTCTGTGACTCTGTTTGTTTTAAAAATCAGCATAGCTGTCCCTCAGAGCTCATGCAGAGAGTCAATGGAGCTCTGTTCATTTGAGCGTGAGGCTCCTGCAGGGAGAGTCAACTTCAAGCTTTCAAGCTGCAGATGCTCCTTAGCGCAATAATTATGGAGAAGGAAAGGGTCTAGGGGGAAGTCAAGCAGCCTCCATGACAGGGCCACCTGACTTCAAGATGGGCCCCTAATTTTGTTTAAACTTGCAGCCAGCGGAACCACAGAAGCCAAACCAGACTGCAACATTGCATGACGTAGGTGAACATGATCCGGAAGATCAAGTACAAATCTGAATAAAGGGGCGGGTATACAAGGGAAGATGCAGAAGAATGGAAAGATGTTGGTTGGGGAGTTGCAAAAGTGATGAAGAAGACAGAATGAAAGCTGAAAATAGGAGGTGGAGCAAGAAAGATGCAGAGACGGGGCATAAGAGGTGAAAGAAAGCAAGAGTAACATGCAGAAGTGAAAAGAGGGAGAGACAGAGATCAAGAGGAGCAGGGTCACAAGTAGGAAGTATTGAAAGGGGTAATGACCTGGGAAAGCTTTAACATTCTAAGCATTATTCACATCGTTGTGTGGGCAGACTGTATGGTTGGGTTTGGTTGTTAGGAAATGAAGTATAGGAAGTACATCAAGGCAGTGTTACCCTTAGAAAGATTAAACAAAGACAAATCACACATCAGTCTGGCTCACTGCATTTCATTTCATGTTTTGCCAGTACCCCAGGCCTGAAAGTGGCGATGAAGGGAAGACTGTGACCCAGGCAGCATGCATAGACTCACCAGCAGTCTTTCTTTCATACCTGCCTCATCGGTGTGCCTGCTGGCATCCCACAGTATGATATGGCGTTCATAACGTGCCTATACACAAGTGTTTCTAGGTGCCACAAGACAAGTGAGGGAAGACATAGGGAGGGCAAGACAAACGATCCTATTAGGCCTCGTGTCATTCGAATCGTGCATGTGCGACAATAGAAGTGCAAGGGCAAGGGCAAGGGGAGGAAAGAGTGACATGCAATCAGGGCAACATGGCTCTGAAAATGGACAGCTAGACCTGTGCAAGTAGGCAGGGAGTCTGTAGGGGTTAACAGTTACAGTCCCTAAGTGCGTGGTTGGCCAGGAGGCAGTGCAAAGGAATACTGGTCGTGGAGGTGCCTTGTACCCAGTGAGACTCTGAGGGAACCAGTTGGTGCAGCAGACAGGGAAGTTAGCAAGGGAGTGAGGGAGAAGGAAGAGGAGAAAAGGAGGGACTTGAGCTGCTTCCAGAAGTTCCAGTGGTCCAGCTCAAGTGTGAGAGGGGCAGGGAGGCCGTTCCAGAGGGAGGCCCCTGCAGAAGTGAGAGATCTATGCCCCCCACACTCTGCCTGGAGAAGCGCCTGACCCTCAGAGTTGGAAGTAGCTGAGCGAAGGACTCTCGAAGGAAGGTATTTGGGAAGAGAGTTGGATGTAGTGCAGGCCCCGCTCCCAGAAAACCTTTTGGAGGATGCAGAGGGTCTTGAACTTTATCCTTGCAGCTACCGTGAGCCAGTGAAGAGATTTCAGTGCTGAAGAGATACTGTCCCTGGGCTTGAGGCCAAGGATAATTCTTGCAGTCCTGTTCTGGATTATTTGGAGCCAAGGGGCAAAGAGTAGAGGTAGGCAGATTGAGAAGGAGGCTGTTGCAGTAGTCCAGCCTGGAGGGAACCAGGGCTCTGGAGACAGTGAGCCTCTGGGGAAAAAGTGAGAAATGGGAGAATGCATCTGAGGAGGTGCGGCTGGAAGTGGGTCTTTTTGGCAAGGTCCTTGATGTGAGGAGAGAAGGAGGGAGTGGAGTTGAAGATGGCGTCAACGTTTTTGGCCTTACAGGAAAGCAGGAACAGGGGTCTCAATGAGAAGGATTTATCTTGCTGGCATTAAGGCAAAGATTGTTGAAGGCGCATCAATCCTGAATCACGGATAGACAGTCAGGAATGAGCAAGGGAGGAGAGGCTGCTGAGGAAGCTGGAAATTGAGCTGAGTCTCATCCACGTAAAACTGAAGGTTAGAAGTGAAGGTGGAGATCAGGTGGGCCAAAGGAGCCAGATGGACATTGAAGAGCCAGGTTGAGAGGATAGAGCCCCGGGGGACACTACATGTGGAGAGAGAGGTGGTGGAGAGAAAGGACCCAAGTTGGACCTGGGTGGGGCAATCCAGGAGGAAGGAGGTCAGCCACGCCGGGGTCTGATCCATGATGCCCGGGTTCACACAGACTCTGTTGATCAGGTTGGTGTGATTGACTGTGTCAAAAGCAGAGGAAAGGTCAAGGAGGATGAGGACAGAGGGAGAGCTAGAGTCGAGGTTAGAAAGCAGATCTTCACAGGTGTTCAGGAGAGCAGTTCCCGTGCCTCTGGCTGCTCTGAAGCCAGACTTATGGTCATGGAGGCCACCAATAGATTCAGTGTGGAGGGTAAACTGGGAGATGGTCAGCTTTTCCAGGAGTTTGCCCAGGAAAGAAGTGATAGAAATCGGGCGATTAGTTTGCCGAACATGTAGGATCAGCAGAAGGTTTCTTTAGGAGGGGTTTCACAAGGGAGTGCTTGATGAGAGAGGGGAAAGATCCGGGGTTGATAGAGTGATTGCAGCAAACGGCCAAGACAGTAGAGAGGGTGTCAGTGTGGTCCTTGATGGTTCTGGAGGAGCAGGGGAGCACCTGTTTGGAGGATACTTTAATAGATCAGACTTGTCTAGAGACATTGTCAGGTGTTGTCAGAGTGAAGGAGGAAAAAGGAAGAGGAGAAGGAGGGGTGGCCAACGGGGGCCTTGGACAAGTAGAGGGAGAGGAAGAGAAAAGTGAAGACAGGATGTCCTGAGGTTTAGTCGTGAAATGATAGGCCAGAGCCATACAGAGGGTGTTGGAGGGAACAGGAGTGGTGGAGAATGCAGTAGGATTGGCCAGCTCCTTGCAGATTTTGAAGAGTTTGGCTGTGTTAGAGGCTGCAGAGATTCTGGCTTGGATATAGGCCCTCTTCTTGGAGAGGACAGAGTGTCTGTATTGCCTTTGGAGCAGGAGGCAGGCCAGTTTGTCAAAGGATGCGCTTGAGTCTGTCAGCTTCCTCTCAGCCACCCTGCACTCGTGTTTCAGGGCGGCGAGGTCGGAGTCGTACCAAGAGTTGCACTTGGAGGTAGGCTTCAGACACATTCTCATGACAGGGGAAAGGGTGTCCAGAGTGTTGCAAATAGAAAGTTGCAGGTTGAAGAGGGCTGTGTCTGAGTGTGAGTCAGCCGCAGGAGTAGTAGGAGCAGAGATGGTGGAGGCAAAGGCATCCACTGACACTCGCTTCATGGGCCGAATCGACAAGAAGGAAGGTGTCAGTGCTGGGGTAGGCTTTGCTTGAGGGGCACAAAGTAGCAGGTGAGAGGAGAGAAGAAAGTGGTCGGTCCAAGAGAGAAGAGTGATGAGAAGATTAGAGATGGGGATGTCTGAGGAAATGAGAACATCCAAGGTGTGTCCAGCAGAGTGGATCAAACCAGAGTGTAGTATGGAAAGGGAGAGAGTCGCATAGGTTGCTGAAGAGCCCAGAGGAGGGATTAGAAGTATTCAGGTGGATGTTGAGGTCTCTGGGGAGAAGTTGAAAAGTCGAGGGAAGAAGAGGTCAGCCTCTGAGAGGAAGAGGGTGACATGGCCACGAGGCCTGTAGATGGTGGCCACAGTCGGAGGGAGGCCAGGAGAGATAGAGATCCTGCAGACTAGGCATTCAAAGGAGGAGCAGGCCTGCGTAGGAATGACAGATGCAGGGACCCTTTCTGAAAAGGTCAGTGCCACTCCACCTCTGGGCCGGTTGTTTCTGGGCTCTGAGAGGATCTTGAAGCCCTCTGGGAAGAGAGTGTCAAACTTGTGACAGACCTGGCCGTGAACCATGTTTCAGTGATGGTAGGAGGGCCTGAGAGTGGGCAGAGCAGTAGACTGATGTGGCATAGGGGCCAGAGCAGGGTAGGAGGAGAGTGGCAGAGAGGCTGCAGAGGAGGAAGGAGGTGGCAGAGGGGCCAGAGACGTGTTAGACTAAGTGGCAGGAGAAGGGAGGAAGTTGATGAGATGCGGGAGATGCCTATCAAGAAGGAGGAGATTGGGCTGAGAGCCCTGGACCATAATGGTGCCTTTTAGATAGACATTGATGATGGTCTTGGAGGAATGGAAGGGGGCCATGAGGACCTCCCACCGGGTGCCACCATTAATGGGAGAGGAGGAAAAAGGAGAGGGAACAGAAACCATATGCGGGTCCATAGGTCTGGAGCTGGAACGACAAAGAGATGTCGGTTAGTCTATCTGGAGGAAGCGTTGATGTGGGTATCAGCGATAAGGGGGCCTGAATTGGAGACCAGGATATCTCTCTTGAACTTTTTCCTTTCTCACTTAGTGAGAGAGATAGGATAAGAGGTAGAGTAGCAGTTTGAGAAGATGGGAGAGATTGAGAGCACCATAGACGGAACACGAAGGCAAGAAAGGAGAGCGAGGGAGGAAAAGAAGCGCAGCCCACAGCCGCGCCCCACAGGAAGCACCAGAGGGGGAGGGTTCCCACAGAAGGAGACCTACAGGAGGCAACAAGCTGGCAACACACCAAAGGTGAACGCAGGATCAGTGTGAATGGAAGACAGGGAATGGGGGGAACAGCGCACTGCAGAAACAACTAGATTTAACTTTCGTAAAAAGAGGGAAAGATAGCCAGATATCATTCAACAGCCCTTTCTACAGTGCCCACTCTGCTCATGCCAGTGGGCTGTTGTGTCACCGGAGTTCAATGAACCACAGTATCCACCATACCATGCAATATCTGCATAACCTGCCTCTGCTCCAGTATTCCGCATCCACAGTCAGTGCCTCATTGGGGTTCGGCATCACGGCAATGGATTTAAAGGGCAGCTTAAGTGAAAGTAAAGAAAGAAAATGTGCATATATAAATTCATGAAAGACAACATATTTTTGTAGTGATGCGTTGATTAAATGATCTGCTACAAGCTGCCTGCGCCGTAGTGCAACAGCTCCATGTCTGATGGAGAGGGTTGTCCTCCAGCCTTGCTGAGCTGCCTGCACCAACATTATCAGGGTTCATTGATCGGTTTCCCATGCAAGCACCCCAACATTTTGACACTACCAATACCCGCAACATGGGACCTAGGTGAGTGTGGTGGATGTGTAAGTTTGACATACATGTTAGCTCCATCGCTCCTATGATCGCAAGAGGATAAGGAACATCCCGCTGCTGTCTGATGTCCCAGCACTTCGTGACATGCTTTAGGAGCTACCACAAATCAACAGTGCAACATTTGACAACCTAAAAAAGAGCCTATTTGACTACTTCACGCAAACATAAAAATGTTGATTTAAGAACAAACATTTTGTCAAGTTATATCCGTATACAAAGCATCAGCCTTCGGCAAGAAACTACTACTGATATCCTGCATGTTAGATGAAAACCCAACAATGACTTGTACGCCAGGGCCACTGATATACAAATAGACACCATGGAGAGAGAAGTTGAAAGTATTACCGATTCCTGAACCTGATCTCCAAATGAAAACTATTCTGACTCAGGAAAAGCCACTGGAATGAAATTATTCAGATGTTAATATGATTACCCACGTGTTTTCCACCATAGGGCAATTGTGCTTCACTTGTGAACCATGAAAACCACTTAGGAAGGGTTTGTCATGCATCCAGACCGTCAACACATCCCACATCATTCATCAATGAAACATAATTTTAGCGAAAGCACCTTTATTCCCCACAAAGGAGAAAAAGAAGAAAGCACTCCCATGATTGCACCAATGGAATATCACACCGACCATATCACGCGCCTGATTGCAAGTATAAGCACAAGTGTCGTCGGAGACTATACAACCACAGATTGAAGTCTCCTTCCGTTAGCGAATGTAACTCATTCAGTGACATAAAAGGACAGGTTGTGTTTTTGCACTGGGAAACAAAACGGCCATTGTAAATAACCCCAGTCTACTACTCAATGCTAATTATCACTGCATTAAGCATTTTGGATTTAGAGCTAATGTAAACGTAGTAAGAGAAAAGGAATATTAATAAACTCTACAACCCTCACACCTACACCCTTCAGATGTTGACATCTTTCTGCATGGCTCACAAGTGTCACTACCTTTATTGGCATGTTTTCTGCCAAATGCTCATGCAAGGCCAACTCTGCCAAAACACAGCCCAATGTTATCACAACCATGAAACAAATTGCATGCACTCTTAGTTTCAAGACAACTCTGCAAATGGGTTTTGTTCTCAACTTATCGACATGATGATAAATGATTATCCTGATACCATAGCCAAAATCAATAAACTACATCATTGTTTCACGCAATAGGGAATAGTATTAATAATGCCAACCCAGCTGATGTCTTCTCTGGTCACCCCATGCCTACGTATCAATGGTCTGCAACAGTAGCTGACCGTTATATAAACTACATTATTATTATTATTATTTTTTATTTTTTATTTAGAAACAATTGTTTTAGTTGATACAATCAACTTTTTCAATTATCACATCACATCATCAGTCAATTCCAGATATATAAGCAACTCATATCACTATATAATAGATAACAATTACAAGAATAGCAGTCAGATATATAAACCATACAGCATATTTAAGTGGATCACCAATCCAATCATCAAACATTTAGACAGTCGTACTGTGAGAGCTTAAATTCAAATGTAGAATAAATCTAACAGTGTCAATGATCATGGACTTTTTAGATGCATTAAAGACTTTAAACCACATTTGATCTCTAGTTAAAAGTTGTCTATCCTTAAAATGTTAAAAAATAAAATGTCCTTATTTCAAATAATTTTGAACATTCATTAATAAGATGACATATAGTTTTTGGTTTATCATCACTATTACAAAATCTACATGTAGTTCTGATTGAAATATCTTTAGAGTACAGAGCCATTTTAATTTTGGTAGATAATAAATGTAATCTAAAGCACAAAAAGGTGTTAGCATATAGTCTATCAGGAAATATTTTGAGATAATTAGGTATATCATTGAGGGCTTTGATTATAAAGGCTCCAGATTTAAATGCTGAATAAGATTGACATTTTTCTCGTGTAAGAATTCAATCATATTTGTGTAATTTGAGTTTGGCTTGATAAGGAAAAGCCAAAAGTAAGTCAAGCGAGATATTGGCATCGTATAAAATATCCAGGCAATCTTTTTTCCATTTCAAAAGAGGGGTTGGATTCTCCTTTTCTATGAGATTTTTTAATACAGGGAACATATTTCTCGAGGAGGTTGTCGAAAGTAAAATGTTTCTGTATAATGAGATCATTGCCCATGAGACAACCACCTTTAGAGATATCATCCCAAATGCATGCCGAATAAGGGCTATCGGAATACTTAGAGGAAGAGAGGTAAAATAGTTTTCCAGAAAATACTTTCTTGAAAAGTCCCAATTAACAGGTTTCGTCATGATTTGAGACTGACTACCATATGTAATTATTGGCATGACTTTCTGTAAGTAGAACATCCTAGCAGGTAGCCAAGAGAAGGCATCATATTTTTTCTGTAAGGACGTTGCTTGTATAGCTAGGAGTGTCATTCTCGGAACACGCTTCTCTTTGTAGGGTTTGTCAAGAGAATCCGAAGTGATATTTACAACTAAGTATTTGCATTGAGTTATTTTAGTGAGTGGAGTTTCCGCTAGAATCCAATTAAAATTCAACAGTTTTTATGGTGAATGATGAAAAATTTAAATATTAGATTTTTTAGTGTTGATTTCAAGCTTATTCCCATTCGCGTAAGAAGTTAAAGCTGATAACTTTCTCTGAAGACCAACTGGCCTCCTATCAAAGAGAACCAGGTCATCGGCATACAATAAGTACAGTATATGATGTGTTCCCAGTCGAGGTTAAAAGGAGTGAACATTATTTAGAGCATTAAAAAAGTCACTAATATAAAAGTTAAAAAGTTTAGACGCAAATGGACAACCCTGCTTTAGACCCGAGTTGTTAGTGACTGAGTTACAAAATAAACCATCAGTAGAGAGTTTAATTTTAATACTAGTATTAGAAAAAAGTTGATGGATTAGGTAAAAAATATAATAAGGGCAATTAAGATTCAATAGTTTATTCCGTAAAACTCATAGCGATATAGAGTCGAACGCTTGTTTAAAATCAATTGAAGCCACATAAACTGGTTTATTTTGTATAGCTTGGATTTTAATAGACACAGATTTAATGATGTACCAATTCCAGGGACAAATCCAGATAGATGAATATCTGTTAGGTTATTTTCATTAAGCCATCCCATATAATCACGGATTATAAGCCTTGCTAAACATTTTCCTGGCACATCTAAGAGTGCAATAGGGTGGCAATTAACTGGTTTTAATTGATCGCCCTTTTTTAAAAATAGGAATTGTAATAGGCTTTTGCCAAGATAGCGTAATTTTCTTTGATTTGGTTACTTTGGAAAAAATTCAGAACAGGACCTCTGCCCAAGCTCAAGATTCTTTTTTATTATAGCATTTGTTATCATATACCGGCCTGGGGCTCTTGAACTACTCACTTTTTTATTATTATTAGAATATCCAGGGTGTCAAATTTAAATTCAGCTAAATCTGCAAGTTCAATATTTATGTTGAATGAGAGATCACCGGGCTTCATAAGTAGTTTTTGGAAGTGAATTGTCCATGACAATTTGTCAATATTATTCAATTGTGTGGCCCTATGAGCATTTGGGGGAATTCTATTTATTATCTTACATATTTCACCAGTTGATTTAGTTAGTAAACCTCTAATCATTGATTCTGCATCCTTCTGCTTTTGTGCAGCAAAAACCTGCTTAATTCTATTTCTATATTTGTTTTTTAATGAACTTTCATCTCTGTCATTTGATCTAGAAGATAATAATCTTATAGATTTGCGCAATACAGCTTTCAAAGTATAAACTTCACAATTCCAAAAGTGTTTATGGAGAAAAGTAGGTTTAGACTGAACCGAATTAGTTTGTGCTACCATTTGCATAAAATCATTATAATAGGTCTGATCTCCCATTTCTTTATCACAGACTTAATGATGTAAAAGAACTACATGACATGATGTCCATTTGAGGCGATTGCTGGCGTTATTTAGGTCCATCATGCCTTTATAATATAAAGGTGTTTCTACAATGTGCGGAAGGCAGCAGGTTTCAAGTAGGTTGTGATCGCTTTCACATGTAGGAATGACTTGAAACGCTGCTATGAGCCTATTTGCATTGTTAGATATGAAAACATAATCTAAAATTGAGCGGGAAGAGCCTCTGGACCAAGTTGGCTTGGGGGGATATCATTCGAAAAGGTTCCATTCAACATTGTGAATTGTCTTATTTTCATTAAAGTTAGCCATTTATCAGCTCTAGTGTTGGTAGTAGTGATGGAGACCTGGCATAGATTCATATTAAAGTCATCCAAAATTATGGTATTGACAATGCTAGAATCCAATTAAGATCGATCCAGTATGTGTTAAATTTTATCTGTAAGGTCACTTTCGGTCAGTGACGCCGGGTTCCAGTAGATATTTATTAGCTTTGTTGCTGGGAAAATTTGATGATTTGTGTTATAAGTGCGTATAATTATAGGCTGAATCCCAGAATCGGGACTCACCCATGGTTCTATAGTCAGTCGCAAGTCGTACCTTGCAGCTATTAAAAGCCCAGCAGCAGGTCTGCCCTTTGAAGCTTTAGAGACAGCTAATGTGGTTACTTGGTGATCAGGCCAAATAGGGGAAGTCATCATCCATGTTTCCTGCAAACGAACAAGATAATATTTATTTAGTAATAAAGGTTTGGAGGACAGAAGGTGCGAGAAGCCTCGAGTATTCCAAGAAATTATGGAGCACATATGTTGATCCATGGGGGATTGCTAATGATTTTTTTATTCTTTATCTCTCCATTTAGATTCTAATACCTGGGGTGGATGTCCAGAAGAACCATTACAACTGCAGGAGGGAGGAGCTCCTCTATTCGGATTTGTATGTTGCTTTGGAGCCTGATTATCATGGGGTGTATTTAGTGTTATAGGCTTTGGAGAGATGACTTCTGTCAGAAGACCTTTTTTGAAAAGAAGCTGTCTTTGTTGCCACACATAATTTTTGATTATCAAAGAGGGGATATCAACAATATCTTGATGAGCCGGGATTGGGTAACTTACCCCTTTGATGTCAGATGAACTAATATGCCTTAGTTGAGGAATCGCTTGAAATACTGTCAACAAAGTTGATCTATTTGGATAGGGATTAGAGTAAACTCTGTCAATCATTGTGAATCTTAATATTTCATCTTTTAGATTCTCACCTAGAGTTTCTCTTTGGTTATTTGTAATACTTGGTTGAGAGATTAGTTTCTCATGTTCTGAATTGGGTGGAATTGATATGCGCTCATTCACAAAAATCAGTGTCAGAATTACCCGAAGGAGCCCGAGAATCACTCGCCAATACTACATTCTTATGTGGGGAGCCTTTTGAAAAGAACTCTTTTAACAAGTTCCTTCTGTTTTTGCTCAAGGGTCATGACTTAGTGTCATGATCTAGATTGACACGAAAGGTAGGCGCTAACATCGGAGAATTTGTTTTTTCATGATGTAAACTAAGATGAATCGTTTCTGCCACTGATGCATCATTATTTGAATAGACCAACAAATTCATAAGTTGCTTGTTAGTAATGGAGTTATTTACCATTTCAATACCATTTGTCAACATGTCAACATTTAGAGTTTGAGGAATAACATTGTCTGCCTTACCCTTAAGTGACTCCACACTTATGGTAGGAAGGCAGACCTCAATACATGGGACTTCCAGGCTTGTTTCATTGTTATTCAAAGGCGTAATCACAGGTTGAAGCTCTTCACCACATTTTGTTTTTGTATAGGTTGATTTTTTAGTTTTTTTATTGTTTTTTTGTTGGCATGACTTAGTGATACATTTTGGTCAGAGTCCAGCTCAGATGTTCTCTTTCTGTTCCTCTTTCGTTTGCTTTGCTTATTTTGTGAGGGTCGATAAAAGAGATCAAATAGAGGTGTATCAACATTTGGTTGTTCAGGACAGATGGATTCAGCCATTGCGGGGGAATTATTAATTGTCATAGCGGCGGCCACTGATACAGGAGAAATTGTGTTAGAGCCAACGTCCACATGTATGATCTCCGTCTCACCTGGTAGGATGACATTCAAGGTAGGGATACCTGAAGTCGAAGGCACACTTGGGGTCATCACAGTTTCGACAGTTGTTTTCAACATAGATGGTAGATTAAAGACAAACCAATCGATTTATTTTGGTCAGGGTTATAGTCGGGGCTTCTTGTGCTGAGGCTCTGGAATCCAATAATTCAAACAATTTGGTCAGTATAAAAAACGTTGTATTAATGGCAGTTAAAGCAGATTCCAGGGCAGGGTTAGTTATTGCTGGAAATCCAAATGAAGGCCGTGGCATTGGTTTTGCAAAGGGTAAAGGAGCAGAGGCCGCTGAATCAGGAGATGAAATATCATTTGGACAATCAGTGGGGAAAAGTTCAGGAGAATTTGATAATCTGGATTCTCTGAGATGAGTTAATGTATAATTTTTATCATTTTCTTTACTCAAGGTGGTCATGCATGTAGGCATTGCTTGGGTAGAATGGGCCACTGGTATAAGTAGATTGGATACAATATTTGATGCCCGTCCTTCCAGATACAGGAATGTGATGGGGCCTGTTTAAAATTTGAGAATAAAGAAATGGAAAAGAGGGTGGTGTTATTACAGAAGGAGGCTCCCTCGACAAGCTAGGTTGACAAGTGGGTGTATAAAAAAAATCCCATCAGTGGGAGACAGAGCTTGCTCAGGGACACAATGATGCATAGTTTTATCAGAAAGAAATTGGATTTTGAGAGAGTTTGGTGCTATCATGTTTGGAATAATATTGGGAACGCGTAAAGGACATTTTTCAGTGACTCCAGTCTGGAAGTTAGATACTGAAGTTTGAGTGGGGGGGACCGCCCGGAAGCGGAGACACATGGAAACCTGGCCGTATATGAACAGGAAGGCGGGGAGCAATACAGGGCAGGGGGTAAGGCATAGCAGAAGTTAATCTGTTCATGCCTGCACAGGGGTCAGTTGCTTATGCTGCACTACGCTCTCCGTACTAGCTTATTCGAAACAGGAGGGCCGGAATTCAAACCAATAGAAGCATCCGAAACTGAAGAGACAGTTGGTTCCTGCACTCAGGCAAAATGGAGGAAAATCAATCGCTCGACTGCAGCGTGTCGCAGCCGAGCAGACACGGCAGGTCACCCCTTGCAAAAACAATTGGCTACGGTGACCACTGGGGTTCCTTTGCAAGATATTGGTCAAAAAGTATGCAATGCAGTGCCATTTGAAGAAAAACTCCTGTCACCCCAGCGACACAGTGTACAGCAGACAGTACTTGTCGAGTAGTGGTCAGCAGTAAAAGAGGGCGTGCCTGCACAAAAAACAGAAAAAGAGCGTTGTTATTAGAGGTAGACACTAAATAAAAATGATGGTATCTTAATGTTCTAGATGCTGGATGGTTGTAATTAATTCCCTCTTTACCCAGGGATCGTAAGGAGAAGTTGCAGGAAACAGCAATCCGACAGGGGCTCCAGCAGGACAGCAGACAGTACTTGTCGAGTACTTGCTCATTGTGTGCACGCGCTGGTTGTCGCAAGATCCTCACTTTATGGCCAGCAGTAAAAGAGGGCGTGGCCAAGCATTGTAAGGAGAAGTTGCAGGAGACAGGGGCTCCAGCAGGACAGCAGACAGTACTTGTTGAGTACTTG
This sequence comes from Ambystoma mexicanum, assembly GCF_040938575.1. Classification (NCBI taxonomy): domain Eukaryota; kingdom Metazoa; phylum Chordata; class Amphibia; order Caudata; family Ambystomatidae; genus Ambystoma; species Ambystoma mexicanum. The sequence goes on from NC_090928.1 coordinate 65,193,954, forward strand.
TTCGCTGTACATTATACATCAACGTAAAACTCAACACCTAGCACTAGAAAACAACCAATGACATAACACCAAAAAAGATAGTTAATCAAACATTGGGCCTCATTACGACGAGGGCGTCCGCTGAATGAACGGTACCGGTAAGGGACTGGCACCGTTCATTCCGGGCCGCCCATTACAAGGTCTGCAGCGGGTCCCACTCTGGACGCCTGGCCAGACCAGAAGTGCAGAGCGGGACCCGCTAGCAGTCCAGGATGCTAACAACGGGCCTGTTACCATCTTCCCCATTCCCATTGAGCCCTATGGGGGCTCAATGGGAATGGTCATGTACCGGGTCCGGGTCCCGAGAATGGGAATTACTGGGCCCGCTAAAGTCGGCTAAAGGATTTCCATCTCAGCCATGCCCCATCTTTGAATATCTCTAGCCCACATTGATAACATCAGGCCCTGTGCACATTTCCATGAAATCTATGTACGTTGTTTATCCAACAGTAGCAGAAATAGTACCATTTTTGTCCCAGAGTTGTCCCTTTTCCCCCCAGGCACCAGAACCCGCAAACACATAGACAGTGTACAGTCATACCCTCCTTGTACTAAAGGGGTAATGTAATCTATCCCCTGTCCGCAATAGGTTGATATCACTGGGCACTCCAACACCATATGCCAGAAATCTGCAGAATCCTCCCCACACCTAGGACAACAATGCAATACCTGTCCATAAATGACATATAATCTGGCTGGAGTCATATACACCCTGTGTATGAAGCTAAATTGAATCAGCTGGAATCTCGTGTTCGTCGATACTTATTTCACTTGTTCCAGCTAGCCTCTTCACCCCTCGTGCATATGACATGTCATATTTATTTCTCCATTGATCAAACGTTAGTAGCTTGCCATCCGAAAAGAAACGTTTCACTCGTTGAACTCCCCTGTCCCTGCAACGATGCTATACCCACAATCTTTGCCACCCCCAGAGAGTCTAATCAAATCCCAAAGGAAGATCTGGACTGTATCCCCTTTCACCTTTATCCTGCAATGAAGTTTACCCCCACACTTCCCACAGGACCTTATATATACTATATGTCCCTAGCGATCCCATCAATCACCATAGTAATTCAATCCCTTGCATATTGTCATGTCTCACAGGAGACATTGGTCTATTTGGCATCGTTGGAGCCGGGTTGGCATTGCCCGTATTGCTCCTTCCATCATGGAGGGCCGCACTTTCTGCAGCGTTCCAGCCTTGTGGTACAACTCTCCACAGAGGACTCCGCCTCCATTGCCAGGGACTGCATATCTGGCGTCTCATTCCACGCTTTGGCGCGTTGCTTCTCTTTCAGTTTCAACGCTCCATGAGTTTGCATCTCCCTTCCTATTCTGTCTCTTTATCTGTGTTTTCAGCCCTTATTAATCAGTGGTCTATTTACAGGATCAGTGGTTTCTTTGAGTTATGTCCTCGATTCACGCTCAAATATAGATTCTCAGCCCAAGATCCCCTGAGACAAGAATCATTCGGGTAGGCCTTTTGCACCTATTCCACTGTGTATTATTTCTGACAACAGTATGTTTGAAACTTCCCCACTCTTTGCAATCATAGCATTCAATCCTTTCCCAAAGTTGCTACAGCAACCTGAGACGCCATCTTCCTTCACGGACGTGTGCTCGCGTTCAGTTGCTGTTCTCGAGGCAGTGCTACAACCTACGAAAGACGCTGGTGCACCGGCAGTAAGATTCTTTCTCTCTCATTGATACATCGCTCATGTTAGCATAGATCTATTTCCCCACGGCTATCATGGGTTTCATTGTGGGTTTATTTTTGCTATACCTCTACAGAACAAACCGAATGGGAAGATTCACTGATCTTCTTTCTCTGCCCAAGACTCGCCACTTCTGTTAACAACCTCATTTAGTCAGTTCTTTGCTGTCTTTCTTCAGGGCTCCTTTCTACCTCCTGTACTAATTCTTACATTCTCTCTTTACCTGTTCACTGCCAGATGCAGCCCTTCCTTTGGATCTCGCCTGAAAACATCACCACTCTTCTGCTACAAGAATACCTCTCTGCCTAGAAGTAGATAGGGTTTTATTCCCCAGAGGGTTTCCCTGGCATTCTCACCCCTTTCTGGCACTTTTCGCTACAGGAAGGAAGTGGACTACAGGAGGCTTTTCTATCTCATCACTGCTGCTGTCCCGGATCCAGGTCGGTGGACCCTGTACACAGTGAGTTTAAAGCTTACCAACGTAGATTGACATTGTGAGATATTCGGTTATTACACCTATATTATGGGAAGCTACCCATCTAATGACTCAGATCCCCTTCAGGCAAGTGGACCCACCATACCCCCAACTATATAACTTGGCTGCCATAAAGTATAACTCAAAGTCTGGGAGTGTCAGTCCACCCTTCTAGATGAGGCCATCTGAGTGTCTCCATGAAACTCTCCTTCTTCTCGCACCCCACAGTAACTCCCCTACCTTGGAGTGTGACATCTACATAAAAAGGTATTTTATTTAAAACGCAACACACATAGCTAAAACCGCAATTAATAGGAGATAAATCTATTCCAAACACGGTCCCATTGAACATGACCCATAATTGGAGAACACTGTCCAGTCATTAGAAATGAAACAAATATGGCACCTGCGATACACCCATGAATCACTGCACAAGGACAAGTGCAAACAGAGTGCCTGGTCTCATGACCTGAGAATGAGGGACGGTAACTTGTAATTGAAAGAAGAACATTCCAAGGGCCCCTCTCCCCCTGCTCTGTGTCTGGTTCATTTCTTGACAACTTGTTGAGTGTCCAAGGTTGGTTAGCAATGTGCCAACCTATCAAAATCCTTAGTGTCATATCACCCATCAAGTAGTATGCCAACCAACCCCTTGTCGTAGAGATGATGTATTTTTACCTTTATCAATATAGAGGTGGCTCCAGGTGGAGCCATCAGATACTTGTAACCCAATAAAATGTTCAACCTGTATGGAATCTATATGTAGCCACACCCACTAACCTATCCCCAGTCCCCATAGGTTTTGTATGCTGATATCATGTTATGACATTGATGACACATTTGTAGTACTTAAGCAATTGTTTTGGATTAACATTTCGAGTGCAATGAGATTTCAATGCTTATATGCTGTCCCGGCTTTGTCTTTATGTGAATAAAGCTGGATTTTGCTCTGCACATTGTCTACTGTCATTGGGTCGGGTTGGGACTGATTCTGATTTATCTGGGTCTCTCTGGGAGTTTGGGGCCACATTAACAAATAAAAGGAAGAAAAAGGTTAACATAATAGAGGTTTCCTGGCCAACTGATATAGGAAAACCTGGAAGAGCCAGAGAATTTTCGTTAAGAAAAGAAAGAAGGAAGAAAAACAAGTTTTAAGAAGACAAGGACTGAAGAGAAGTCAGAGACATCGGAAGAAAGAGAGCATTTAAATAAAAGTATATGATAATGATGAAGGGAGGAGAAAGGTATGAAAAATATGGGAGGGACCAGCACTGGAGCATGGAAAAAGGAATGAATACAGAAAAGGGGGGAGGGGGCGAAGGATCCCACAAGGGCTAAAGCAGATTACATAGAAAGTAGCAGAACAGAACACCCAAAGAAAGAATGCAATAAAATAACAGGTGTGAGGAGGAATGGAAACCCAGAGAAAAAGGAGCCTAGAAGAATGCTGTCCATTTAGGGCGAGAGGAAATAGGAAGAGAGGAGTGGAAAAAGTCATACCCTGAAGAGAAAGATGAGAGTAGCAAAAGGGGACAACTAACCCCAAAGAAAGGAGATCTTGGAAAAATAAAAAAGCAAGCCATGAAGGAAGGAAACAGTGAAACATCTAAAGGAAGCATCTATACCTCGAGCATAAAAGAATGCTAGGTGACAAATTATCAGTCAACTGGGGACAAATCACCTTCATGTACTGCGCTGACAAATGAGTGTGACATGTGTGACGTCCCAGCGCCACTATCGCGCATGCGTGGGCCTCGTTCTCGGCCACGCATGCGCAGAGCGAATAAACCGCGCCCGTGCGGCAGTTCGCGCCGGGACGCGCAGAGACCAGCAGCGTGTCCCGCGTCTCCTTGTGCGTGTGTGCGAGTGTGACCGTGTGTTTGCCTGCCGCCCCCCCGAGACCCCGGGGAACACATAACAACTGGCGACGAGGCGGGACGATCGCCACGGCAACATTGTGCACGTACGCACGGCAGCTGCGAGAGAGTGCGATCGGCAGTGCTCCTGTGTCGCAGCGTGTCACAGACCCGACGCGGATCCCATGAGACACGTGCAGCGGTAGCGGCCTGAATAGGCGCTCGTGCGCCGCTGCACAGCTGATTAGCAAAAATTTTTGGAACGTTGGTTGTCCCCAGCACACGGGGACGACTCCTTTCTCCTTCCCCCTCCCAAACGCTGACGCCTCCTGGGAAGAAAGAAGTGAGGAGACATAGTGGACATCCATCGGGCAGCAGGTTCGAGATCCCCAAGTAAGGTTGCGGCCTCTATAACACCAGGAGGTGCCTGTGCGACCTGTAATTATGGCGGAAAGCGAGGGGGAGGAAGGAACTGCGGCAGGTGCAGTCAGGCCACAACAAGGGTCTCTGCTGCCAATGCAAGAGTTTGATGTGTCTGGCCCCCCATCCAAGCTGGGGCCTAGGTGGTTGCTATGGATTAAGAAACTTGAGATGTACTTTACTGCAACTGGCATTACCGATGATAATGCGAAGAGGGCCACGCTGCTATACTCTGCGGGTTTGGACGTCTTACGTATTTTTGAATCATGCAACCTGCAGGTGGTGACGTACAATACTGTTAAAACTGCGCTGGAGAACCACTTCGTTCCTCTCTCAAATGTTGACTACGAGAGGTTCCTCTTTTGTGGCGAGAAGCAGAAAGAAGGTGAATCCCTTGATCAGTTCTGCGCCAGGTTGAGATCGATGGCCACCACGTGTCGGTGGGACAATGACGAGTTAATGATACAGAACCAACTCATCCAAGGCTGCAACTCCGGAAAATTAAGAAGGCAAGTGCTAAGGGAACCGGGGTGGACTTTGCTGCAGATCCTAGATAGTGGCAGAATATATGAGCTGGCGGACGTGAGAGGAGCCAAGATGGATGCAGCAAGGCATCCAAGCGCGTCCGAAGATGCATTTGCCATAAGTAGACGACCCGGAACAAAGGACAAGTGGGGACAAAAAAGGCAAGAGTCGCGTCAGCCTCCCGAGTCGGGGTCAATGTGTCCGGCTTGCGGGTATGACCTGCCCCACGCAGAGGAATGCCCAGCCGTGTCGAGGTCGTGCGGCCGGTGCGGTAAGCCAGGGCACTACGCCCGGATGTGTCGCGCTCCAGTTCCCATTCCGGTGCCGAGAGGCCCCGCACGAGGCAGGAACAGTGGGACCAGAAGGCTAAGGAGCATTGCGGCACTGGAACAAGAACTGCAGCAACTGCAGCTGGCCGAAGAAGAGGAGGATGAGGACGAAGAAGAGGTGTTCTTCATCTCAAACCTGGCCTCTGCGGCTAAGGAGAAAAGACAACCGAAATGCATGGTGGACATTCAAGGGGTGCCGACTCAGGTCCTGATTGATATGGGCGCATCGGTATGTGTGCTGGCGGAGGACCACTATCAGAAGCTACCAGGTCCGCCCCCACTGGACAGCTCGGCAGCAAAGATATTCACTTTTGGTGGGGATGCCCCGCTGCCTATCAAAGGGGTGTTTATCACACCAGTTGCGAAGGGGGACAGGGTCATCAGAGCGCGGTTCTTTGTCACAGACGTGAGCCCCCATTCGTTACTCAGCTGTGCCACATCTGAAGCCCTCGATTTGGTGCATTTTGCATGGGAGGTGTATCAAGTAGACATTGTGGGCTTACTCGACAAGTATGCGGACATTTTTGAAGGAGTCGGGAAGTTGAAAGCGCCCCCGATAAGGCTACACATCGACGACACCATTAGACCAGTGGCCCTCAAGCATAGGAGAATCCCGTTTCATTTCAGGGAGAAGGTTGAGGAAGAACTGAGGTCGCTCATCAGCATGGACATAATTGAAAGGGTGGAGGCGCCCACACCCTGGGTATCGCCTATAGTGGTCGTTCCCAAACCTAAACAGCCAGGAGCGGTAAGGATCTGTGTTGACATGCGCCTCCCCAATGCTGCGATTAAGAGGGAGAGACACTTAACACCGACACTTGATGACATTGTGGGGGAACTCCCAGGGGCACGGGTGTTCTCAAAGCTGGACTTACGAGCCGGCTATCACCAATTGGAACTTCACCCGGACTCCAGATTTATTACAACCTTCACCACCCACGAAGGCCTCTACCAGTTTAAGCGACTAAGCTTTGGCGTCTCATCGGCGGCTGAGGTCTTTCAGAACACCATAAGGGGGGCGCTGGCCGGCCTTCCAGGCGTCATAAATATGAGTGATGACATTTTAGTATTCGCAGATTCAGAGATGGAGCACCTAAGAAGGTTGGAAGGTACGTTAAGGAGGTTGAAAGAACTGGGTCTCACTCTACATCGCCAGAAATGCGAATTTTTCAAAGACCGGATAGGATTCTTCGGTTTCATTTTTCAGGCTGCAGGCGTGTCAGCCGGACCCAGCAAAAGTCAGAGACATAAAGGAGGCGGCAGCTCCACAATCCCCCACGGAAGTAAGGAGCTTCCTAGGAATGGTGACTTATTGTGGGCGGTTCATCAAGGGGTTAGCGTCGATAGCGGAGCCTCTCAGGGCGCTGACACGAAATGACGCGGTATGGAAATGGGAATCCCGAGAACAAGAGGCGTTTCAGGCCCTCAAGAATGCTCTGTCAGACACAGACACCATGGAGTACTTCAACCCGGCCGTGGAGTCGGAAGTGGTGGTAGACGCCAGCCCTGTGGGGGTAGGTGCGGTGTTACTGCAACCCGATGAGCACGGCGAGATGTGACCCATTGCCTACGCCAGCAAAGCGCTCTCCACTACTGAGATGAGATATTCTCAGATCGAAAGGGAAACTCTGGCCATCCTATGGGGCTGCCGGCATTTCCGCCTGTACATTTTGGGCAAGCCAGTCGTGGTGGTCAGTGACCACAAGCCTCTGCTGCCGATACTGGCGGGAGCTTCATCCAAACCGCCGCCCCGGATCGAGAGGTGGATGCTGGCTCTAATGGAATATGGGGTAAAGCTTGTGTATAGGCCCGGAACTAACAACCCCGCAGACTATTTGTCGCGTCACCCGAGCAAAGAGAATGCCGAAGTGGAACATGGAGAAGTGGACTGTAAGGGTCTGCTGTGTCAAGTGGTAGAAAATGCACTTCCCATGGCGCTCTCGAGGCTCGCCGTTGCGACGGAGTCCTCCAATGATGAAGTTTTCCGCATCATCAAGGCAGCAGTGAGGAGCGGGGACTGGAGAGAAGTGCTACGGAACAACTCAAGGCGCCAGGAGTAAGCACAGAAGGACTTGCAGGCGCTCTGGAGGGTGAGAGACGAGTTGTCGATTTCCGAGGATGGACTGCTTCTCAGGGGGCAGCAAATCATCATTCCGAGGGGACTAAGGATACGCGTGCTGGAGCTGGCGCACATTGGACACCAGGGCGTCGTCAAGACGAAGGCCAGGTTAAGGGCAAAAGTCTGGTTTCCCGATCTGGAAGGGAAAGTGGAAAGCTTCGTGAAGAGGTGTCTGGCCTGCCAGGCGGCAACACCGGGTGACAAAGCGCCACCCATCAGTTCGATGGAGCGCAGCGAAAAGCCATGGGGTACAGTCCATGTGGATTTTGGGTCGACAGGCCGTGGACGATACTTTCTGGTGGCTGTCGACCAATGGTCACGGTACCCGGAAGTAGAGGTGGTTGAATCGACGGCGACCGAGTTCACCACGGAGGCATTGGACAAGATGTTTGCTGCACATGGATTCCCGGAGATCATCTGCTCGGACAATGGGCCACCGTTCACCGGCAGCCAGTTTGCGTAGTATCTACGAGAGAGGGGAATAAAACACAGGAGAGTCTCCCCGCTATGGCCGCGAGCCAACGGCGAAGCCGAAAGGATGATGAGAACGCTCAACAAGGTAACGCGGATCTCGGCCAGCAGGGGCGAGGATCTGGTCCAATGAGTGGTGGAATTGCTTCGAGTGTATCGCTCAACCCCCCATCAGTCCACAGGGGTTGCCCCAGCTGAGGCGCTCTTTGGGCGGTGCCCAAGAGGGATGCTTCCAGAATTGGAAGGCAGGAGGCCGGGGATCATCGACGACGATAAAGTTCGTGAGGACAGAGCGGTACACAACCAGAAGGAGAGTGAACGTAGAGGACTGCAAGAAAAAGAAGTAAGAGTTGGAGATTCCGTACTAGTAAAGAATAGACATCCAGAAGGAAAGTTGTCCCTACCGTTTGAACCACATCCATGGACAGTGACTCACGTGAAGGGCACGATGGTGACCGCAGCCAGTGAACGGGGTACCGTTACCCGAAATAGATCCTTTTTCAAGAAAGTGGATGTCCCGGCGGACCCGCAGGTAGCGAATGACTCCTCGAGCCAGGAAGGAACATCAGAAGGCCAGGACCGCGTCCCCTCATCGGATCCTGGCTCCACAACGGAGGCTGACCGGGTGTTGCCAACGGTCACATCGAGATATCCAGTGCGGGGGAGTCGGAGGCCTCCAGCCCATCTTAAAGACTATGTCATGGACTCAGGGGACTGAGCGAAGGGTGAGTTACGTTTGGGATCACGGGCTCACCACGGTTGGTTACTGTTATGTTCCACTGTAAGCATGTTATGCACCAGAGTTTGGTTCTGTTCTGTTGTTGGGAAAAAGGAAGGGATGTGACGTCCCAGCGCCACTATCGCGCATGCGTGGGCCTCGTTCTCGGCCACGCATGCGCAGAGCGAATAAACCAGCAGCGTGTCCCGCGTCTCCTTGTGCGTGTGTGCGAGTGTGACCGTGTGTTTGCCTGCCGCCCCCCCCGAGACCCCGGGGAACACATAACAACATGTAAAGTCCTTTTAAGCACATCAGAGTTCAGGTGCTGCTTGTTCTCTAAAAGTGGTGGTTGTAACAGTTTGGTAACCTGGGTTCAGACCTGGCATGTGCCTCATTAGCGGGCGGGACACCTCATCATTTCATTGACCTCTAAATGATCAAGGTGAGAAGTTTTTGATATGTTTCACCGTTGTTATTTTGAATGCGTTCACTGAATAGTACATTTATCACCAGAGAGTGATGATGTCTCCCGTGTCCCTCTGGGAACCTCCTGTGGGGTGACCAAGGGGGGCAGGTACCACCCTAAGTTATTGGATGATGGGCTTAGAGGTGGTATGGGAAGAATCCAAGGTCACCTAATGTAAGGGAAAGAGATGGTTGCATTACCACTACATACACTCCTGCCCCTTCAAGGGAATCGAGGAAAAGCAGTCCAGCAGAACAGTCTGAACCTGCACACTTATCTCAATTCGAGTGTGTGCAGCAATCCCATATAACTCTATAAATGGAAGGAGCGGGACCTGAATTAAGCGTTCCCAATGAAAAAACCTTTTAAAAAGATATTTTCACTAAAAGGTTGCTTTAGAAAGACCGCTCCGTTACCGCACGGAACGGTATTTCTAAAGTGAACTGTCACGCCCCTGCCAAGGTCTCAAGAGAAAAAGACTTTTACAATGACAGTTTTCCGATCAAAAGAAAATCGGTCAAAGTAAATCGGTCTTTTTCTCTTGAGACCTTTAAAAAAAGCTAATTTCACATAGAACCGAGTTAAGATCAGAAAGTCAATATTCAGCCATCCATCCCACAAAGCCTCCACAGCTAATAACGGAGTAATCCCTGCGGCAGAGTATGACCATGAGAGGCACGTTCGCCCCAAAAGAGGGACTAGCCAGCACCAAGTCCCACATAAGAACTGGAAGCCATCCTAACAGTGCAATCCATCATCCAACCCTACACATGCTGCCTGATGGGACATACCTGAGTTCACTTAACCCAGAGATAGGGTGGCAGCAGATTAGAGGACTGTCTAAGGGGAGGGACAAACCAAGACCAATACCCACACTAGGGATGTAGGCAATCCCCAGGGAAAAGTTGGCAGTCAATCCCCATCCCACCTAACACACCCAACTTCTCTTTTAATTGAGAGAGTCTGGAAGGTCCAGCCAAAGTCCAATAAAAGACTTCAATCTCAGTATGTTTGAGCAGAAGCTGGCAGGAGTTTGGAAAGGGCTGGAAGATGGAGAATGTGTCCAAAAGCTGAGCCACAAGTCAGGCTGGGAGTTATTCCCAATAAGTAGCGGGGGCAAAGAGCAGAAACGAGAGGCAATGTAATTTAACTGAGGTTCAAGCAGCATCCAGAGAGCAAAGAGTGGAGGGGTGACCGAGGATTTTGGCAGAGGAAGCAGCCTCATTTGGCACTGGATGCAAGTGGCTTGACAGCGGATGGCTAACAAGAACTATTATCATGAGGAGAAGGAGTTGTGCCTAATGGGGAGGTAGCAGCAGAACGTGAACATGTGGGAGTTGTAGGAGAATGTGAATATCAGGTAATGGCAGCAGGAGGTGAGTATCAGGAGAAGATGAACACCAGGAGGTTGTAGTAAAAGGTGATGACCAGCAGGTGGTAGGAGAAGGTGAGCCCTAGGAGGTTGTGGTAGAAGTTGGTGAACATGGGAGCGTGGTAGGAAGGATGAACATCTGAAGCAGAAGACAGGAGAGTATCAGAGGTGGATAGCGAATATCAGGAGGTGGACAGCTAATATTAGGAGATCTAGGAACAAGAGCTCAGGTGTTGACAACAAGAGCCAGAGAAGTTTATGGGTAGGTAGGTAGGTATTTTTATGAAGCACTGCATCTTGCCTCAAAAGAGGCATCGAGGCACTTAGATAAAACATTAAGACAGCACAACATACCCAAACGAATTATCTAGAAAACAGCCAGGTCTTTAAGTTACGTCTGAAAGTATGATGGCCACTTATAGGGGAGTAAGGAGAAGCTGAAGCTAGACCACAGCAGGGGGAAGGTGACCAACCTTTTTTGAAAGTAATTGGAATGACCAGGAAAATAATCAAGGGGATTAGGAGGAGCTTTAAAGGAGACAGGAAGTTTGAAGTGAGAAAATAGCAAGACATAATTCATAGAATCCAGCGCACAAGTAGCGCACGCGGCTGGCGCACAGCGTGCGCCTGCGATAGTCTGCGCCAGGCACGTGCGCTAAAACTGATTTCCGCGCACAGCGTATTCATGGATTTCATGCTCCCAAACCAGCCGTGGCGCAGAGAATCGCAGCGAGCCTGCAGCAGCGCCAGTAACGCCCCCAAGAACGCCCTCGCGCAAGGAAAAGCCATCAAAATCGCTAAATCATCGCTAAGGGCTGCGCTAACCCTGGACCACTTCACAGGGCAGGCAAACAAGGAAAGCAAAGCGGGCAATCTTCAAATCAGGAGTACGCGGGAAGTACTACACGCGACTAGGCAGGGAACGTGAATTACAGGGGTACGCGCGAATTATCACACGCGAACAGCCAGGGTGCGTGTATTACAGGGGTAGCGGGAAGTTCAACACGCGATTGGCCAGGGTACGTGTATTACAGGGGTACGCGTGAAGTAGAACACGCGATAGGCCAGGGAACGTGTATTACAGGGGTACGCGGGAATTATCACACGCGAACAGCCAGGGTGCGTGTATTACAGGGGTAGCGGGAAGTTCAACACGCGATTGGCCAGGGAACGTGTATTACAGGGGTACGCGTGAAGTAGAACACGCGATAGGCCAGGGAACGTGTATCACAGGGGTACGCGGGAATTATCACACGCGAACAGCCAGGGTGCGTGTATTACAGTGGTAGCGGGAAGTTCAACACGCGATTGGCCAGGGTACGTGTATCACAGGGGTGCGTGGGAATTATCACACGCGAATAGGCTGGGTGGGCCCTCACAGGTGTACCCTGTACACCCTCCACGGCCCCTGCAGGCAGCCCACAAAACAGGGGACTACCCTGCACACCTGATCATGTCCCCCTGCACCCCCATCCACCAGGGGCACCCTCCACCAGGCCCCCACCCATGTCTCCCACCACCCCCACCCCCCAGCAGTGCAGGGGCACCTGCCATCAGGCCCCCACCCATGTCTCCCACCACCCCCACCCCCCATCCACCAGGGGCACCCTCCACCAGGCCCCCACCCATGTCTCCCACCACCCCCACCCACCAGCACTGTGGGGCACGTGGCCAGCAGGCAGTCAGGCAGCAGCAGATGGCAGGTGGGAGCGTGCTCAGGGCTCTGGGGGACTGTAATTCGGCCTCCTGGCCAGGAGCGTGGTCTTTCGTGTTTGGACGCGTGGACAGCCTGATAGGGAGTGATTTTGCACGTGAAAACCCCACACTCAGCGAATCGCGCGAAAACCCGTCACCAGCATATGTGCGTCTATAGTTACCTGCACGTGCAGTGTCAAAGCGTGTGATTGGTGAAAATGGATCTACACGCAGGAGTGACAAAGCGTGTGATTGGTGAAAATTGATCTACACGCAGGAGTGACAAAGCGTGTGATTGGTGAAAAGTGAGCTACACGCAGGAGTGTCAAAGCGTGTGATTGGTGAAAAAGGATCCACACGCAGAAGTGACAAAGCGTGTGATTGGTGAACATGGGCCAAGCACGTACACGCCGTAAGTGACGCTGTACGTGTGGGCCTGTATATAAGGTAGTGTTGAACACCATTTCCTTGTACGTGCTTTTCGTGGAGAGCGAGTGGGTGAATTCTGTACTTCTTGTCGTTTCACACGCGATTTACTTCACGGCGTTTCCAGTTCGTACTCCCTGTTACCTCTGACAGCTTTTTCTCTTTTTCCTCTTGTACTGGTTTACCTGGGCCTGTTCCCTCAAACAGTGTCCCCTTCTACTGTTGTCCTGTCTCCTCAGACAGCGTACACATCTTCTTTTGGCGGGGGTGTTGCCAACCAAACGCGCTCATTTTTCACGCTCTTTTACCTGGCAGACGGTGAGTCACGCACGTATCTAACTTCTGTGCTTGCCCCGTGTGTAGCCTACCCCTTCAGAGGTCATTCTAGGCTGCGTGTGACACGCATACGTTCATTGTGTTACTGGATGCCACAGCGTAGTGCAGGGTTTTCCATCAGCACACGTGGTCTAGGAGGGGTATTGTGCACGTTCCATAACTTTTCTGGGGTGCCTGTGCGTTGCGTGACCCGTCATCTTTACCCAGGGGTGTCATATAGCCTTGCCACTGCACTAGGGTACGAATACCATCTGGTACCCAACCCCTTTGACACCCAATTGCCCAGGACAATTGTGCACACCGACTCCCATACGCACAATAACATCAGTGCCATGGTTGGGAGGCGTGCAAGCCGTAAGGGTGGCAAAGGTGGCCGAGCCACACGTGGTGGCCGTGGAGGATCCACTAGGGGACGTGGTTGTGACTTGCAGGGTGCCCCTGTCCCCCCCAGTCTGGAGGACCAGTCAGGGACACCCATGCCCCCCCCCCCAGTTGAGGGTCATGTGGCTGATACCAACCCTGATCAGCCCTTGTTGGACCAGCCCATTGTGGCAGCAGACCTGTCCGAGGGTGATCCCATCGCTGACATCCAGGTCAGCAGGTCCACTGCACGTGCACCGGTGCACATTGGTGTCATCAGGGCACGCGCATCTATGCCAGATAGGTCATCTGCTGGCCCCCGTATCCAGGGTGTGGCTCCATCCACCCCACCTCTCATACACCCTGCCAAGACTGTGTCGGTCCTAGTTCATGCACCTCAGATCAGGCCTGACCCCATCCCACTACCCCCAATGCCTGCACCTACTCCCATGCTGAGTGTGCAATCCCACATACTCAGTACTGAGTCCACCACGGCTCCTGCCCCTAGTGTCCACAGCGGCGTAGGACACTCTGGATCCCCACCCCCTTCCAAGCGCAAGAGGAAGAGTGCACGTCCGGCACAGGCTGATTCCCCAGGCACGGCTGCACAGTCCGGCCCATCAAGGAAGCCAAGCTTCACAGACGCCGAACTGAATGCACTTGTTCAGTATGTGTCAGATCATGATAGGGAAATGGTCATCGTTGCAGGGTCCAAGACCACACATGCCAGACGCCAGGCACACTGGCAGACCATTGCTGACAGAATAAGTGCCCTTGGAGTAGTGAGGCGCACAGCTAGTGATTGCCAGAAGCGCTTGAATGACCTTAAGCGCAGGGCAAAGGATAAGCTGGCCTCAAGTCATGCCGCAACCTTGGTGACTGGAGGTGGGTCCCCAGCACAGGAAATAGAACTCACACCACACGAGTCCGTAGCTGGATCCTACGTCACCGAGGGACAACTCCAAGGTGTGGGAGATCTCCCTGATTACGAGGCATCATCCGGTGAGTGCACATGCATGTGTGTATTATCCATGTGCATGGTGTGTGTGTGAAGCATTCATGTTGGGTGCCTGTCAAGGGGGTGTGTGGCAGAGTAGATAGTGGCACCCATGTGCCTCATCCAGTATGTTCAGTGCAACACCATCTGCCCACAGCACTATCCCAACTGGCAACAGTGCACATATGGCCCTACACCATGGAAGTTGCCCTTGAATTGTCATTTTGTCACTACATTGTTGCTCATACTCCCCTGTCTATTCATCTGATGTCTTACATACCATTCCTATACTTTCCCCCAGCCAATCAAGTTTCATCTTCACATGCCTGACATGCAATGATACCACATGCTAATGCGTCCTCTGTATATAAATGCCAACCAACATGCTGTCATACTGTGGATGTTGCCTTGACATCCACCTCCTACCTGTGTGCTTTGGTACCGTCTGGTTTCGAGCCCCATTCCCTCACACTCCATGCTGCTCTTCATGGTCTATCTTCCCTGACTTCTACAGTTCAGACCATCGTGCCCTACTCACGACACCTGCTTGCTAACAGTCAAATGAGGGCACCCTGCCCTCCAATGCGACCCACCCTATTGCTGACAAGTGCATCTGAGCCTACTCAAAGCCAACTCTCACTGACATCTGCTCATACATGCCTTTGCCTGTCCCATAGACCCTTCACATGGTCCCTGTCCTCTCTCCTTGCACCTCTTCCACCATCAATGGTGGGACCCGTTGGGGTGTACTCCTGGCCTCCTTCCAATCCTCAGAGGCCACAATTGATGTGCATGGTAATGGGAGCATCTCAGTCCAAGGCCCTTAGGCCAACCTCATTCTCCTTGAGAAATGCTAGCCACATCTCATCAACTTCCTTACCTCTCCTGCTGTCCCCCCTCCTCTCTCCTCATCAATCCTGCACTGCCTCCCTGCACCCTCCCATGATCCTTCTCCGCCTCCCACTCCAACTCCTACACATGCTGCACCTCTGATCTCTAGCACTCCCCGTAAGTCCTCCAAGGCTGTCAACCTCCTCCACAATTACACTCCTTTCACTGCGGCTGCATCAGGCATTCCTCCGATATCTGTCACTTACATGAGGTTATGCACCTTGACATCCTTGGTCTCATGGAAACATGTCTGACGGCCAGCTCTGTCTGCATCCTTCACACACTCCTACCTGATGTTCAGGAGACCCTCTCCTTTGCCCGCCACTACTGTGCAGGGGGGGTGTGCCCTTGGCTTCCCTGAGGGTATTCCTGCCACTGTCACTCCTACTTAGACCTACTCCACTCTGGAATGGCTTGTGTGACGTCTCTCTCTACCACACCTTGACATTCACAAACTGTGCGTACTGTGTCTGGGAAAACTGGTCAAATGTACTACTTCCTTTCTGAGTGTCCTCACCTCTCCTCCTCACTCATGTCCCCAGACACAGAAATCCTCTTCCTTGTTGCTGTACGCATCCACCTGCATGCTTGTTGACCCCCCCACGTGACCTTTCTGTGACCTCAGCAACTCCCTCTCACCCTCTAGACTCCCGTCTGTCCCTACTCATTCTGCAGGGCACACTCTTGATGCTCTGATCTCATCTGACTTTCCCCTCTCCGTCCATCTCTGCACTCCTCTCTCCTGGAGTGATCACATTCTCCTCTCCTCCCAGCTCACCCTCACCACACCACAGGCAAAGCCACCCTCACCACTGTCACACACCTTCTTGGTATTCCAACCCATGAAGTGTGTGTCAGTCGAGGCTCATGCTGCCAAAATCTCCCCCCCATCCAGCTCCCCCTTAGGCTCACTCCCATCCTGACAGGGCCCACTCCATGCTCCACTCTATGTCAGGTACACTGGATGTCTTTGCCACGGTCATGACCACCTGTCTGAAGCCCCATGCCAATGCAGAGTCCTGGCATGACTCGGATCATGTGAACCCAGACCACAGGTGCCAGGTGGCAGAGAGGGAATGTCCTGCATCATGCTCATCCTCTGGCAAACTGGCCTGCCACATGCTCCAAAGGCAATAGCGCCTCACCCTTTTCACCAAGATGAGATCCCCAATCCAAGGGCACATATCTGCGGCATGTGACAACTCTGCAGGACAGATAGAAATCTGCAAGGACCTTGCCGAGCCAGATGCAGTGTGTACCTCCCCTGTCCCCTCCGAGCCCACAGCACTGCATGATTGTCTCTGTACCCCTATAGGCCACCCCCCCCCAGCACTTGTCTGCGCCTAACACCATCTGCCCTTGACGTTAAGTCCTACTTACCTTGTACAGCACTTCCAGCTGCCACTTCCCCTTGCACATCATTGTGCCACCCACCCCTGCACTTGCGTGACATGAATGACACCAGCACCAGTAGGATTGTTGACTGGCATCCCCTACTGCCCCACCACCCCTCAGTGCTCCGCTGCACCTTCATACATTTCTGGACCGGTGCTTCACGAATGCTATATGATTCCTTTACAGGTGATGGGGAGGTGGAATCTCATTGTTTACTGCATTTTGTTGATGTAGACAAGGCACTGTGCATCGTGGCCAATTTGGACTAGCAGATCCATGTACAACATGTCAACTTATTGATGTGATGATGCAATGTCAGGACCAGAGTGGTAGAAATCCAAAAAAGTTGCCCTCCTCTCCCTCTTCACTTGGTGGCTATGTCACATGCCATGTGTGTGATGGCATGTGCCTTTGACATGGCAATCACCGGCCAATGTGTGATGGCAGTGCTAGGCAGCATGGTGAGCAGGCGTTGCTCTCCAATCTGTACATTGTATGCCCTGAGCCTCCCCTACAGACCCAGTGATGGTGAATGCATAGGAGGTCTCCCAGTCATGTGGGACATGTGTCGTAGAACTACTGCCTCTGTTGTTCATCAGCCCTTGTTGCATGCCATGGTGCTAATGCCTGTTTCCATTTTTCTCTTTCATGTCTTTGCAGGGGACGAAGCACTTGTTGATGCTGGGGATGTGGTGGTTGAGCCGTCCCAGGAGGGCAACCCGGGCCGACCTTCCACAAGTGAGGGACGTGGTGTGTTTGTGGGTGAAAACCCACAAGTGCTGCAGGTCGTGCTGTCGAGGGGTGTCTCTGGGGGTTCCTCCCCCGAGCAGTATTCAGGTGTAGACTCGGAGGATGACACCTATGTGCAGTCGCAGGTGAGTGTTCTTGGGAGAGAATCTCCTCTGTCCGACCCACCTGCAGCCGGGCCATTGCCCTCAATGGGGATGTCAGTGTCGGCAGCTCAGCCTCCGGTGGTTACGGATGCAGGGCCACACCACACAATCTCTGATCCTGTTCCTGGGGCTGCAGATCAGAGAGGGAATGCAGTCCTGCAGCCTGAGGCCTTGCCGGCACAGCAAGGCGCAGTCCGCCTTGCCCCAGGCAGGTGTGGTGCCCGTCAACGTGGTGGCCGTATGCCACCTGGCAATACCGCTTGGGAGCAATCCATCTACGGTATGGCCAACCAACAGGCAGCATCATCTGAGATGATTGCACAGGCCATGGATAGGGTGGCCACTTCCATTGTCCCCCCAGAAAGGCTGATGGAGCGACTGGAGCAGGCTACAGAGTCCATCAGCCAGGCACACAGGGAGGATATGTTGGCGTCCAACAAGGACAGGCGGGCGGCACTGGCGACTCTGCGGGAATCACTTTCCATGGAGTCCCAGCGCCACAGGGAAGGCCTGAGGGAAGAATTCCGTCACCTCAGGTCGACCCTGTTAGAGCTTGAGGCTTCATCCCATAGAAGGACAGAGGAGCAGCTGGAGCGTCTGACACGGACGCTCTCGGCCGAGATGCAGGCAACTCGTGCGGAGGTCAGGTCATCCCGGGAGTTACTGCATGGGGACCTCCGCATGATTATAACCCAGAACCAGAACTACCAGACCCGCCTGCTTGCAGCCATGGAGGAGCAAACTCGTGCTTTGCGTGGGCTGCCTCCCATTGTCACACCATCTTCTGAGGCAGCTCCCCCACCTCCTGAGTCAGCTGCAGGGTCTGGCCAGAGCGATAGCGACTCATCTCCCACAACAGAGTAGCCGTGTGGGCCACGAGCCTATGGGGTGTTTTAGTTTCCCATGATCCACACAGGTGGATTGTGGCGTGCATCCTGTCCTCGGACCTCATAGGTGCCCCCCCCCCCGCCGGCCCTTTCATGGGCATTTTTTCTCAATTTTCTTTTTTCTTTTCCAAGAGTGTTGCCTTGTGTGGGTACCTGGGCATACACTGTATTGTGGCTGGGCACATGCAGGCTTGTCCTGAGTTTGGTTTAGATGCTTGGGTAGCAGACATCCACACCCCTCCTGCTTCCGTTTCCATGGGCTTGCAAAGGGTGTGCCCAAGTGACAGCAAATTACACGGTGACATTGGACTCCCATGAGCTGTTGGCCAGTCAATAGTCAATACTGTGTAGACATTCATAGTGTACATTGTTGTTGCACCTAACTATGCATGATGGTTTGATATGTGCCTCTACTTACATATGTTGCTCATGTTTTGCAGGTATTTCACACAGTTCTTCACACGGGCATACTCTCTGGAGTCAGACTACATGTCGGTAGATGTGCACTGACACTTTTGCGTGGCGCCATCACTGTACATCTGGACGGTGAGGACATACCAGCAGAATCAGGTAATGAGACTACCATTGATTACATGCATTGTGTCTTGTTTGGGTGGGCTTCAGGGTGGGTTGGTGTGTAATTTGATTGAAATTACTCTTACACAGGTGTGTAGTAGTGGCTCCAGCGCGGTTAGCTGTTCAAGTGCGGCTATGTTCCATTTGGGGCACTGCTATTTGTGACACCGGTGTCATGTTGTGATGGCCAGTTTGTTTGCTCTCACATACCATGACATGGTGTCCTCAGTGGCGGGACTGTGAAGGGAATGGGTGACATGGCAATGTTGTCATGTAGTGAATCGCCTGTGGCAATGCATATTTGATTGATGGAGTTGTGTCTTCTCGTTGTGATGCATTGCTGGTGTATGTGTAGGTAGGGGTGCACACATAGTGACACTTCCATGTTAACAATCTCAGGCTGATGTGTATCTGACAGTTTATTGTCGAGTAATTTTGTGACATTGTCAGGTAGTGTCATCATTGATTGTCAGATGGTATGTGCCAGAGCAGTGTGCACTAGCCAGCACTGTGATTCCTAGGTGAAGAAGTTGGCCACCAGTTGCGTACGGGCTGCCACCCCCCGTGCCCTTTCCCCTCCCATGCGCAGCGGGCGTGCATGTGGTTGTGGATGTGGGGGCACCACCATGTCCACGGGCAGGCCCCGGCGTGTTGCAACGTTGTGCCGGACACATGCTGCCACTATGATCCTGCACACTATTCGGGGAGCATATAACAGCTGCCCGCCAGAACGGTCAAGGGAGCGAAAGCGTGACTTCAGCACTCCGAATGTGCGCTCCACTATGCCCCGTGTTGCAATGTGGGCTGTGTTGTACCTTACCTCGGGTGGCGTGGTGGGGTTCCGGATTGGGGTCATCATGTGGGGGCTGATAGGGTAGGCACTGTCCCCTGCGGAGGTGGTGATGGGTATCATTAGTGGTGTTGTGTCATGACCCAGTATCTGACATGCATGCATGTGCAGTGGCATTCATGCTCACCAAGCAGCCATGTATCTCCATGCTGGCCAGCCTCCAGGTCCCGGCATAGTGTAGACATTCTGTAGATGAAGCTGTCGTGGGTGGACCCGGGATAGTTGGCATATACTGATGTGATTATTCCCTTGGCATTGCATACAACTTGCACGTTGATGGAATGCCAGTGCTTGCGGTTTCTATAGATGTGCTCTGTTGCCCTGGGTGGACGTAGAGCCACATGTGTGCAGTCAATTGCACCAAGCACTTTGGGGAATTGAGCCACACCATAGAATTCCTGGATGCACGTCCGCCTTTCTGCATGAGTCCTGGGGAGATATATGTGCCTGCGGACTGATGGCCGTGCAGTGATGATGTTCAAGACCTGGTGTAGGCAGCGTGACTGCGTGGCCTGTGACACACCACCCACTATGGCACTTGTCCGCTGAAAGGATCCAGTGGCCAAGAAGTGCAGTACATTCAGGACCTTCTGCAGGGGGCTGAGTGCTTGGGAGCACAGGGTGGGTGATGTGAGGTCATCCTCCCACTCACTGACCAGGTCCAGTATGATGTGTGCTGGAAACCTGTACCTCCCATACACCTGGTCATCAGGCATCCCGAATAGGCTGGTTCTGGGTGTGAATATTCTGGCCCTGACTCTCCTCCTCCTCCTCCTTTGGTAGCCCACTGCCACTGCTGCTAGGAACGGTATGTTCATCCTGGCATCTGGCTTGTTTATTGATAAGTGCGCAAATTAATGCCTTGCGCGTGTTCTAGGCGAGCGTGTGACCCTCGCACCCCTGGAATCTAGTTCCCACTCCAATAGCGTGTGGAAATTCCCACGCAGCAGGCATACAGGTGCGCTGACGTACTTGCGTGTGTAAGTGCCCGCGCACCCCTGTAATACACGTACATAGGCCAATGGCGTGTACGCGCACTTTTGGCCAATTACACGCGATGTAATACACGTACATTGGCCAATGGCGTGTACGCGCACTTTTGGCCAATTACACGCGATGTAATACACGTACATTGGCCAATCGCGTGTACGCGCACTTTTGGCCAATTACACGCGATGTAATACACGTACATTGGCCAATCGCGTGTACGCGCACTTTTGGCCAATTACACGCGATGACACTCTGACGTGCAGTATTTCCACGTGTGCTCCGTCATCACGTGCTGAGTGGGGAACGCCCGTGCGGATCACGTCAGACGCGCTTACGCGGTGAGGGACTCTGGTCCAATAGAATCGCGTATGCGTGCTGATGCACTTACGCGCTAAGGCCCTTTCCTCGGATTTCACGCTGACGTGCAGGAATTTCACGTGCCAAATCACTCCGTATCAAGCTGGCCACCCGAAAACACACGGAACACCACGCTCCTGCCCAGAAGGCCGAGTTACTGCCCCCCCAGTGCCCTGAGCAGCCTCCCACGTGCTATCTGCTGCTGCCTGCCTGCCTGCCTGCCTGCTGCCACCGTGCCCTGCCATTTGGTGCCTGCACATCAGCCATCTGCAGGGGTCCAGTTGCTGTGTCCACCCCTGCTGGAACTGAAGACTCCCAACTGGGATTACATCGCTCCACAGCCCAGCCCCAGGACCCAGTTGCCCACCCACACCTGCCTCTGGGGTTGCCATGTCGGGCACTTCGACATCTGGCACCAGTGGCAACCCCAGGCCAGAGGGGCAGAGGGGCACCAGCTTCACTGCCACCGAAGTTGGTGTCCTGGTGGAGCATGTCCTGGGGCAGTATGATGCCCTCTTTGGATCGTCCCGCGCCAGCAAGGAAGGACGGGAGAGGATCTGGGCCGACTGTGTGGTTGCCATCAACGCGGAGGGGGTGGCAACCCGCAACGTCCAGAAGATCAAGAAGCGCTGGGAGGACTTGAGGTCCAGGACCCTTGTGAAGGCCCGGCGCCTCGTGGAGGGGGGCCGGGGCCGCATGAGTTCCATCCAGAAGAGGGTCCTGGAACGCGTACGCCCAGCGCTCCACGCCCAGGTCCTTGAGAGGGAGGCCCGTCTGGAGTTGAGCGGTAAGTGTGCAAGCATTACTGTGTGAGACAGGGCATGTTGCGGTGTGCTGGTTCTATGATACTTGCCTGTATGTGTGCCATGGGCCATGTATGCATGTATGTGTGCAGGGACATCATGGTAATGCATGTGCGACCAGTGATGTGTGACCCACATGGTTGTTGCATGTGTTGAAATGTGGCATGGGGAGCCCTATGCAGATTTAGGACATGAGAGCATGCCAGTCTCTGTACCTGGACATGGATGGGGGTGAAGGATGGGTGCTGATGCCAGGTACATAAATGGTAGCCATGTCTGTGTGCCTGACCTGCGTGTCTGTGACTTGTGCATGCCATGGATGCATGACACATGTGTGTGACAATGCACAGATTCTGTGACGCACCCAACTAACCCTTGTTTCGCCTGTGTTCGTTGTGTTTGGGGCCAGATGGATGTGACTGAGGTGAAGTGTGTGCATGTGATATGCATGAGCCATGATGCATGTGAGTCACATATCATTGAATGTTTCAAGAGTCAATTGGACATGCATGGAAATGTGCATGGCATGCACCATGCCTGTTACTGTGTGTGTTTTGCCTGGACTGACCCATGTGTTGTGGAGGGACATGATGGAAGTGTACTTTGACAGGGGTGCTCATCTGCTATTGCTTCCTGTCTA
The DNA here is from genome assembly GCF_040938575.1 of Ambystoma mexicanum. NCBI lineage: Eukaryota > Metazoa > Chordata > Amphibia > Caudata > Ambystomatidae > Ambystoma > Ambystoma mexicanum. The sequence continues at coordinate 65,216,555 of NC_090928.1, forward strand.
GGGGACCATTTTACAGTAGCCTGATGCTTGTGTCCTTTGTCTCCCTCTACGCAGCGGCTAGTGAAGAAGAGGGCGGAGACGGCGCTGTGGAGCAAGGCGGCGGGGATGCCCCCACGGCTGCAGCGGAAGGGGTGGGTGAGCCCCCACAGGGGCCTGCTACGGCGGGAGACGGTGAGGAGCCATCCAGGTTGGTGGTTTGCACAGAGGAGGAGGAGGCCGACACTGGTGCACACATGGGGCCTGGTGGGAGCATCCCTGCTGGTGCAAGTGGTGCAGTCCAGGGCCAGGGGCAGGAGGCAGCACAGGTCACCGTGGAGGTGCCTGTGCATGTCGCTGTCCCTGACCCTGTGAGTGCACCACCATGCACCAGCAGGGATGCCCCGTCCCAGGCCCGTCCGCAGGTAGTGGGGATGTCCATGTCAACTGACTCCCCTCCACCTGCGGCCGTGGGAACCCCTGGCCGCGTGGAGCAGGTCCTGATTGGGGTCGCGATGCGCACGGCTGTGATTCGTGATGACGTGCGTGCTTCCCGGGAGGAGCACGCACGTCATCACGAAGTGCACCGTGCCGACGTGGCCCAATTGGGATCGGCCATGTTCGGGGGGTTCCTGCATGTGTTGGCCAATCTGACGGCCCTCTCCTCCTCTGTGCAGGCTATCCAACGGTCGTTCTCCTTGCCGTCTTCCGGCCCAGATGCCACCATGGCCCCCTGTGGACCTGCCCCGACCAATGCAGCCAGCTCGGTGGGGATCCCATCCCTGCCACAGTTGGGAGTCGGAGGTCCAGCAGGGGTGGACGACACAGCAAGTGGACCCCAGCAGATGGAAGATGTGCCGGCATCATCGGGCAGGGCACGTGCACGACGGCGTCGGTGGTTACCATCAGCCTGGATGCCGTCGTGCTGGCAGAGGCAGTGGCGTCGGAGGCAGCAGCGGGCTCGACGTGGGAGGCATCATGGCTCAGGGCCATCAGGATCAGAGGGGCAGGCATCGGCCGGAGGGCAGGGCAACCCTGGCATGGCGGTGTGTTCCGTGTGGGAGGAGTTTGGCCAGCGGATAGGTGCGGAGCGGCAGCGGGCGGAAGAGGAGCGGCTCGCCATGGCCAGGGCGGAGATCTCCATGCATCGGGCATTGAGGCGGGCTGAGTGCCTCGAGGAGGCTCGCAGGGATTTTGGTGAGCACATGGGGTTGTCCCTGCGAGACCTCGGGGCCAGGACAGAGTCCCGCCTCCAGGACATTGACATGGAGTTCGAGGATGCCCTGGCCAGCATCACCAAGTGAGCCGCAGGACTAGCCCGCTGCCTTTGTATATAGTTTTTTAGTTAGTTAGTGCTAGGTTTCCTTTATTTATTTTTATTATTTTGGACCGCTCGGACAATGGCCACTTTTTTGTACATATTTATTTTATTAGTTAGTATTAGGTTTCATTTGTGCTGTTGGGCTCATGGACCCTGGAACATTCCTGTATATATTGATATATTTTGGGAGATACATTTTTTAATTTTTTTATTGTTTACACCATGACGTAATGGTTTTTCTTTGATTTCCTACTACATTGTTTTGCTTTGGACAAATTATATTGATTTTTTAATCCTTTGTTTTTTGGTTTATCATTTTTGTTCTCGGACATGGACCTTTTATTTACTTTGCCACATAGTTGTATGTTTTATTGGTTTACTTGATTTGTGTTTTTAATACATTTTTATATTATCTTACACTTGTGTTATTTTCTCTTTGGTTTCTTACATGTCATGATATGGGTTTTGACATTCACTTGCACCCATTGTGTATGTGTGTGTGACAGACATGTGTTCTTTTGCATACTTGCCTTTGGGGTTGTGTCATGTGATTGCATTCACTATGTGGGTGCATGCAATCCTTGCCTGGGTGTTTGTGCTGGGTATGCTGGCCATTACTGCCATGATTGTGTATCGTCAGGACCTGGGGCCAGGGGGACATGGGTGGGGGCCTGCTGGCAGGTTCCCCACAGTGCTGGGGGTGGTGGGAGACATGGGTGGGGGCCTGGTGGAGGGTGTCCCTGGTGGATGGGGGGTGGGGGTGGTGGGAGACATGGGTTGGACATGGGTGGGGGCCTGCTGGCAGGTTCCCCACAGTGCTGGGGGTGGTGGGAGACATGGGTGGGGGCCTGGTGGAGGGTGTCCCTGGTGGATGGGGGGTGGGGGTGGTGGGAGACATGGGTTGGACATGGGTGGGGGCCTGCTGGCAGGTTCCCCACAGTGCTGGGGGTGGGGGTGGTGGGAGACATGGGTTGGACATGGGTGGGGGCCTGCTGGCAGGTTCCCCACAGTGCTGGGGGTGGTGGGAGACATGGGTGGGGGCCTGGTGGAGGGTGTCCCTGGTGGATGGGGGGTGGGGGTGGTGGGAGACATGGGTGGGGGCCTGGTGGAGGGTGTCCCTGGTGGATGGGGGGTGGGGGTGGTGGGAGACATGAGCAGGTGTGCAGGGTAGTTCCCTGTGGTGTGTGCTGCCTGCAGGGGCCGTGGAGGGTGTACAGGTAATGCCTGGGAGCACACAGCCATATCGCGTGTGGGACTTCCCGCGCACCCCTGAAATCCACGTACCCGGCCATATCGCGTGTGGGACTTCCCGCGCACCCCTGAAATCCACGTACCCTGCCATATCGCGTGTGGTACTTCCCGCGCACCCCTGAAATCCACGTACCCTGACTAATCGCGTGTGGAACTTCCCGCGCTCCCCTGCAATCCACGTACCCGGCCATATCGCGTGTGGAACTTCCCGCGCACCCCTGAAATCCACGTACACGGCCATATCGCGTGTGGAACTTCCCGCGCACCCCTGAAATCCACGTACCCGGCCATATCGCATGTGGAACTTCCCGCGCACCCCTGCAATCCACGTACCCGGCCATATCGCGTGTGGAACTTCCCGCGCACCCCTGCAATCCACGTACCCGGCCATATCGCGTGTGGTACTTCCCGCGCACCCCTGAAATCCACGTACCCTGACTAATCGCGTGTGGAACTTCCCGCGCACCCCTGCAATCCACGTACCCGGCCATATCGCGTGTGGAACTTCCCGCGCACCCCTGAAATCCACGTACACGGCCATATCGCGTGTGGAACTTCCCGCGCACCCCTGAAATCCACGTACCCGGCCATATCGCGTGTGGAACTTCCCGCGCACCCCTGCAATCCACGTACCCGGCCATATCGCGTGTGGAACTTCCCGCGCACCCCTGCAATCCACGTACCCGGCCATATCGCGTGTGGAACTTCCCGCGCACCCCTGAAATCCACGTACCCGGCCATATCGCGTGTGGAACTTCCCGCGCACCCCTGAAATCCACGTACCCGGCCATATCGCGTGTGGGACTTCCCGCGCACCCCTGAAATCCACGTACACGGCCATATCGCGTGTGGAACTTCCCGCGCACCCCTGAAATCCACGTACCCGGCCATATCGCGTGTGGAACTTCCCGCGCACCCCTGAAATCAACGTACCCGGCCATATCGCGTGTGGGACTTCCCGCGCACCCCTGAAATCCACGTACCCTGCCATATCGCGTGTGGTACTTCCCGCGCACCCCTGAAATCCACGTACCCTGCCATATCGCGTGTGGTACTTCCCGCGCACCCCTGAAATCCACGTACCCTGCCATATCGCGTGTGGAACTTCCTGCGCACCCCTGCAATCCACGTACCCGGCCATATCGCGTGTGGTACTTCCCGCGCACCCCTGAAATCCACGTACCCTGACTAATCGCGTGTGGAACTTCCCGCGCACCCCTGCAATCCACGTACCCGGCCATATCGCGTGTGGAACTTCCCGCGCACCCCTGAAATCCACGTACACGGCCATATCGCGTGTGGAACTTCCCGCGCACCCCTGCAATCCACGTACCCGGCCATATCGCATGTGGAACTTCCCGCGCACCCCTGCAATCCACGTACCCGGCCATATCGCGTGTGGAACTTCCCGCGCACCCCTGAAATCCACGTACACGGCCATATCGCGTGTGGAACTTCCCGCGCACCCCTGAAATCCACGTACCCGGCCATATCGCGTGTGGGACTTCCCGCGCACCCCTGAAATCCACGTACACGGCCATATCGCGTGTGGAACTTCCCGCGCACCCCTGAAATCCACGTACACGGCCATATCGCGTGTGGAACTTCCCGCGCACCCCTGAAATCCACGTACCCGGCCATATCGCGTGTGGAACTTCCCGCGCACCCCTGCAATCCACGTACCCTGACTAATCGCGTGTGGTACTTCCCGCGCACCCCTGTAATCCACGTACCCGGCCATATCGCGTGTGCAACTTCCCGCGCACCCCGGTATGCACGCACACGTTTATTTTTTCTCTCAGCGCGTGTCTGTGTTTGTGGGTACCCCTTTGTACGTCATTTGTCCTGGAGGGCCACAGTATTGGACATTGATCATGTCTGTATATAGGTGCTATTTGTTGGCGCACCTTTTAGCGCACATTTCTTGCAGGCGCAGAGACGCTACCGCCTGCTTTCTTGTGGCGGTCGTGTTTGTGCCTGTTTGTGCCTGTGCGCTGCTTTGAGCGTGCGCTTTTTTGCCCTATTCTATTCCATGAATACGTGTTGTATGCGAGCGTGTGGGCGTTCCGCGCACTTGCCTCCTATACTTTCCCCGTGCCGCCCACATTCTTCCCCATTCCGAGTGTTGTGCCCCATTTTATTCCCCATTCCGAGTGTCCCGCCCTGTGTTCCGCCTACTTTAGAGCTGTGCGCTGCACTCGGAGTGATAGCGCAGTGGCCGTGGCGCACGACGTTGGTTGACCTGTGCGCCGGCCTGCGCCGCGCGCTTTTTCGGCGCACGTCCTCTGCTTTTCTTGCGCACGGACTTCCATGAATCGACGTGCGCTGGTTTCCCTGCGCTTTTCGCTAATTTTCGGCGCAGCGCACGTATTGGCCCCTCTGCGCCGGGATTTTCGGCGCACATTTATTCCATGAATCGGCCTGCCAGTGCTAAAAGGAGAATACTTGGAAGCAGTGTATGGAGAATACTAAGAAGAGGTTAGGATAGAGGCAGCCCACTTGCTTGTAAGAGTGGGGTGGGCAACGAAAAGGGCTCAAAGGGGTGATAGAGGAGTAGTGAGTATGAGTTTTGGGGCTCAAACTCTGGGTAACCCCTCACAAGAGGAGCAGTGTAGTTGGTCACCCTTTCATCGTACCACCTGCATCTGGGTCTTTGGGACCTGCTGCAGGCCCCAGTGTTGGGAGAGCCTAGGGAGTCTGCAAGGAGCATGGAAAAGTACCAGACGGAAAGTGAATAACGTGAGAAAAGAAACACAAAAGGGTGCAGGATCCCCATAAAGACCACAGTTCGAAATAGAGGGGAGGTGCAGAACACCCCAGAAGACAGAGATGGGCAAAGGTTTCGAAAAAGGACTCTGCCCAACCAAACCCTGAGACTAGCCATTACTAAGGAGAATCCATCCTGAACTTGTAGTTTATCTGGAACTTATAATTTCCCTGAACTTTTTCCATATTGAACTTTGGTGTGATCCTCATAATTCAAATGTTCATTTACCCATTCCTCTTTATTATTTTGTCCCCTGGTGTAAAGATCCCCTAATACAATGCAGTGAAGCTGAACTTGTTCAGCGTCCTGTCCTTTGATCCATGTCACTTGCCTGACATGAGGTATTTATGCACTGTTTTGATTTATTCCCGCCATTCTAATACATATGCATACTATAATTTGTTATGGTGCTGTAAATAAGCACTGGTGAATGTGTACATTATTTATAATTATTTAATTATTTATTGTTTATATTTAAATCAGCATTTTTTAGGTTACATGTCTTTCCATCACATTTTTTCCATCGAAGGTAAGTACCATAGTCCCCTCAACACACCCCAAACAAAATTAACCCTTTACCCCACAAACGTATGCAAAATATGCATTCAATGCATATTTTTCCATTGGAAAAATTTGCTGGAAAAACCGTTGATGGAAAATATTTCGATGGAAGGTCTGCATACCCATTTTTTATAATAAATATCCATATCAGTAGTGTTTTGTTAGCTAAATATGCCCGCAGCTTTTTTTTCTGTTTCTCACATTAGAGGAATACATGTCCAATAATGCATGGTCTGTACTGGTACAATATGTGCTGCATACAATACACACATCCTGAGCGGGACTTACAGTGGTATTTCCAAAAGTACCCCATACTCTACACAGAAACAATCTGCATTTCTCGATGAACCACCCACCCCCACAGCAGCAACTTGTTGAAAAGCACTGCTCAGCTGATGATGCCCTTCCCACCATTTGACACCTGCTGACTGGGTGGCAAGGCCTATAGTGCAGTTTTCAGTCCATCAAGGAGACATTGGGCCAAGAGGGAATGTGAATCTGTGTCCTCATGGTGTACCTCTGCCAAAGCATGGCAGCATTTCATATAGAAAAAAAAGTGAGAAATTTGCATGAGAGGACTTCTGGTGATGTGACAATGGCCAGTGCAGCTCTTAAATATGAGGGACAGATTGGCAAGAGCACCTTTGCTGCTGGTTAATTTCAGAAAACAGTATTGTCGAGGTCCTTTCTGATCTGAGAGCACCCCTCTCCAAAGGGAGAGCCATACAATATCCTGCAAGTAATGGACCATGAAATGCAAAAAGGTTGCATTCACCAATTATCGGTGTCCGGTCAAAGGTTCGAATCCAAAAGGATCGAATGCCATAGGGTCGAGTCAATAGGACCTAAAACAAAAGGGTCGAATTTGTTTTTTTAAATATATTTTTTTGGTTTCCATATAGGAAAAAAAGTTTTTTTCCCACAAAAATGGGGCTTGGGGGTTGCCCCCTCAAAAACATTTTTGTAAAAAAATTTTTTTTAATTCAACCCTTTTGTTTTCGGTCCTTTTTGATTCGACCCTTTTGTCATTCGATCCTTTTCATTCGAAACTTTGACCTATAACCCCAATTATCCAATGTTTGGATATCTGAAACCTGCTATGAAATAGAAGGGTCCACAGAAGGCAAAGAAGATTGTAACTCTAAAGGCTAAGAAAATCAGAGTTTCTGAAGAGAAGAACAAGTGGCTTGCACTTTATATTTGTAAACTGCTGTTGAGAGGCAGATAAACACGTCATCTACAGCTACTACCCCTCCCCGGCCCAATACTGCTCAGGTGAGAAGCATTACTAAGACAACCATACCGCCCATTTCCCAGGCAGGTACAGCAGGAGATGAGCACAATTTAAACTAAAGATGGCACGAGTAGTACCAAGCTAACGTTGCAACATTACATGTGCATGCATTAGATATGAAGCAAATATGCACTCACAAAGAATCCTCACATTAGGGCAAATATGCATTTATACATGAAGATAAGCATGGTATCCATAATGAAATGAAGAAAACTAACATCAGCAATGTGTAAGCTGAATGCAACATGAACACATGCAAATGTAGCTCACTAACATAGAAACACAATAGTAATTGGCAGCCATCTTTTCCCAAAATGGAAGCCACAATACGTTTTTCAAGTTAATGAAAGACCTCATGACTTCAAGAGAATATAAGATGCTTAAATCACTGAAATACAGATCTGTGAATAGCTTAGGCAGTAGCTAGTAATCAGAGCGAAGGTCACTGAAAAATTAGGGAGGGTCTGAACACTACAGGAAAGGCACAAGGTAATAATTTCTGGGGCAAGAAGAATACTCCCATATAATTAAAGACTAGATGAGCACAACTGGCCATTATGAGCCAAGTGCAAGCAAACCATGAACCTAAGAAGATCCAACAATGAATAACTGAAGAGTGCCCCCAGAGGTAAAAGAAACCCTAACACTTACACTAACATTAGCAAAAATCCCAGGGAATGTAGGGTAAAATAATTCCAAACACGGTCGCATCACACATGACCCATATTTGAAGAACGTTCTTCATTAGAAATTAACACAGATAGGACACCTCCCTCACTCCTCACGCACATTCCTAGACATGAGACCCTGCACAGGGCCAACTACAAAGATCACACTGGCTCATGGCCTGGGAATAAGGGATGGTATTTTCTTTAATTGGAGGGAAAGCAAGTACATGGATCTCTGTCCCCCTACTCCTGTCTCGCTCATGTCTTGATGACCGGTCAGTTGCCCAAGTTTGATCAGTATGGTGCCAACCAATCAAAACCCCAAATGTTAGGCTGCCCAGTACATATTAGATTAACTAATATTATATTGTAGAAGTGATGTCTTTTATTGTTAACAATTTAGAGGTGGTCTCAGGAGGAGCCATCAGATTGTTGATAGTCAATCAGAAGTGTAACCCTTACAGAATGTATATCGCGTCAATCGCCTTAACCATTCCCTTCATCCTGTAAGTTTTGGTAACTGTGAGTGTATGATGATGTCATGACACATTCATAGTATATAAACTGTTGGTTTTGCTAAACACTCTAATTTAGGGCCTCATCACGAGTTGGGCGGTATTCCTGCTGGGATGCGCCTGCACTAACAGCACCACTGCCAATGGGTCCGGCGCTATTAGTGCCGAATCACGGGTTTGGCGGAACGGGAATTCACCATTCCCCATTGGGCCCATTCGGCAATTCACCAGTGGGCCCAATGGGGAATTTTCGGCGTGACTACCGTCAGCAGTATTACCGTGTGGTAATTTTACCGAAAATCGGCAAATTCACTGCAGATTTACCCCCAGCACAGAGCTGGGGGTAAATCCTGCCAAACCTGTGAGTTGGCAGACACTTAAATGCGGCGGTAATAGCCGCATTTAAGGGTTACTGACAAACTCGTGTTAACCCCGTAAGAGTATTGAGATGTCTAGGCTTGTATGCTGTCCTTGCTTTATTTAAATGTTAATAAAGCTGGGTTTTGCCTTTCACTTTGTCTATTTCCTTTACTGAGTCTGTTTTTTCTGGCTCCTGATCCTCTGCATAATTTTGGGATTTTCCCAGGCCATCTTAACAGATGGTGGCAGAGGTAATGGTTTTTTAGAGTCCTCAGATTATCAAGGTTACCCCGCTGTGCATGGCCCGAAGACTATGAAGGAGACCTGAAGATGTTTCGCACTGTGAAACACTAGTGTATGAGCACGTTACAAATAAAATATATCACACCTGTGGAGAGCGGAGTATCACGCAGTACAGAGAAGTCGACAGGAACCCCTTTAGAAAAAATTACACCCTTTGCTGTTTCCACACGGTGTGAGGGGTATTTGTAGTATCGCTTTGAACAATTGGATGATGCAGGAGGCGTGGTCTTGTAGAGAGATGCATAAATATTAAGTACAAAAGAAGCATTATTGGAAAAGGGTGTAAAAGAGGTAAAGGAGGGTGAGCAAGAATTGAGATAAAATCTGGAAATTATTGGTAAATTGTGACATATGATCCGGGGAGACACTCCCATTATCCACCTGGGCAAAGCATTATCCCTGCACAAGAACAAAATCCCTAAGTACCACACCCATGGGTTCGGGACAATGTGGGTAACATTGTTTATGCCTTGGCCACAGAAGGGTGCTCATTCGTAATCGGTACTGCAACACATGGGCACATATTTACATGCCGCGTATAATGTAAAACAGTTACAGAATCGACTAGCTATTCTGGAACTGTGGAAAATCTATGGGGAGGGTCAGAGGAGCGACTTGTAAAAGAATTAATGCTCAATCAACATAATTGAATGGGGCATAGCACCCACAGCCCCTTCTCATCCTCCCCAGAGTAGTTAGTGGTCCACCTTTGTAAGCACAGGGATTAGGTCCATTAAGAGCATTAAAAGCAGCGGCAGGGTACACTAATCCCACATATGCACCATCCGCATACAGTAGTGAAGACATAATAAGTGGTGAAAAAAAGACCAGCAAAGACCGTTGTCCACACATGTGTAATATGATGAATGCTGTCATTTGCAGGAAAAACTAACAGAAGCCAAGGAGGAGCTCTAGAGCGAGAGGAAGGCAGGCTAATGAGGATGAGACAGCGATTGTACCGAATGAATGGGTAGGACAGGTAATGCTGAAGTTAGATGGAAAAAGCATGGATGATTTTAAAGAGAGAAAGAGAAGTTGGAGAAAGGCAGGAAAAAGAAGAGAAAAGAGAATGGAAGGTGAGAGAAAGAGAGTGGAAAAGAGAGAAGAGTGAAAAAGAAAGAGGGAATGAAGAAGAATGAGGAAGTGAAAAGCAAGTGGCAGGTGGAGAAAGGGAGAAGAGACGAGAAGAAGAAAGGGAAAGATGAAGAGATGCAGAAATGGAAAAAGAAAGGCAAAAGGAGGAAGAAAAAGACAGCGAGAGGCAACGAGAGATAGAAAGAAGCAAAGATGCAAAAAAAATAAGTTGATATTATTAGGGGGCATACGCTCCCAGACAAAGAGAGTGACCAGAGACATGAGCAGATAGAAAGGGAGAGGAGTTTAGAAAGATGCCGCAATGAAGTAGATACGGTTCTTAAGAAGCATAGCCTTCCAGATGATGGAGAGGAAGGGGCCATATGAAGGAGGGTTGGTAACCTTCACAGGAGCAGAACAGATGGTACCAGCAGCACGATGGGGAGTAGAAAAGGGTCTCTGCAAGATGGAGGAATACATGGGAGGAAGTGTTCAGTGGTACTTATAGGATGAGTCCCCTGGGGAGACTAGACTTTGAAGACAGAGAAGATGATGAAGGGGATGAAACTGACGACACTATGTTTGAAGATGAAGAGGAAAACAGAGAGGGGGAGGCTGCACAAGTCCCTTCTACAAGCATGGGAGACAAGGAAAGGGATAGCATGGTTGGATTTGGAAGAAATAGAGAGGAGGCCAGTGCCTTTTGAATATCCTAGGTGCCCAAAGAGGCAATCAAAGTGTTTACAAAAGAAAACGCTGTACATAAACAGACTAAGGGATTTACCAGGACGAAAGAGGATTAGTATTACAGATGCGGTCACAAAAACGAAGGGTGCAGCTGCCTTGAAGAAAGGGGGGGGTAGCTGCCACAATATATTCCGTGGCCACAGATGGACAAAAATAATTTGGTTTGTAAACTGCAAACACTCACATCAGGGGCTGGTAAGTGGATTAATGAATCAGAGAGAATGACAGCTGGATAACCTTAGCAGTAGGGGACATAAAAAAACGTGCTTGCTGGCATATTAGGAGACCGGTCAGATGACATTTCGATGCGGGCGGGCTATCCTGGAGTGACAGCACAAAATACTGACCATGATGGAGCACCCTTTATTTAATAACTGTTCATCTAACGTATAGAGAGCACTTAGGGTCAGTGCCCAGACTCATCAGACATGAGCGCTATTATGACTCGTATAATGAGAGCAGATGAAGATGTTATGATGTATATTCAGGAATTTCAAGAAAAGTGGAGGTGAGAAAAGAGAGAACCATGGGACAAAAACATAATGATCTTTTATCACATTTCATGTCACGGGCTTCCCGAGGCAGTGTCAAGACAATGGAAAATGATTGTGGGAATTGAAGCGAAGCCGTGGGCGGCGATTCAACAGACTATTGTTCACCTTTGTTGGTAAAGGAAGAAAAAGACAGAAAGGAAATTGAGGACAGGAAGATTGAGGAAGCACATTAGTGCAGAAGAAGCTATCAAAATTCTCAGTGGAAGAGGCAGTATTTACAAGTGGATGGGAACGTTTTAACACAAAAGGGACACAGCAAACTCAGCCATCAACTAACAGGAATTTTGCAGGAAGGGGAGAGTATATTTATTTCCTACAAGGGCAATGGTTTGCACCCAGGGGCAGAGGGTTTGGTTTTCCGGCTCCACAAGAAGGAGAGTTTATTGGCGGGCAAACCAGATTTGGGGGGCAGACACAGCAGTGTTGGACATGTGGGAAGATGTGACACATTTCTCGTTAACACTGAAGGGAGAGAGGAACAGAATTGGCAAGTAGCTGATTCAAGAGGGGGACAGCCTACCCCGCCATATAGCACTGAACCACCTGAATGTGCCCAAGATTGCATGCAGTATCAGACACAAGCACCAGTAATACAGCAGATGCAGCAAGGGATACACCCCCACCCCCAAACACAGCAAGCACCAATGCTTACACAGCAAGTCCTGATGCAGATGTAGCAAGCACCAATACAGGCACTAGGACAACAGAATGCAGTGACACCATGGAACACGAACATTGTGCCAGAGTCATCCGCACCTAGAATAGGGGGTGTGGCAGTAGTCAGAGGGAATTCTTTTCACTGGCACAGAACTGGACAAATACCCACAATAGGACAGCCCACAGAAAGACTTGATATGTACCATCCTATCAATTACACCAGACCCACAAGAGGAAACCGAGAGTCAGGGTAACCATAGGTGATAAAGCATTTACCTTCTTAGTAGATACGGGCGACTCAATCCTGCATTAATGAAGGGACGTTCCCAATGTCAGGTATTGCCATGAAAACACAAGGATTTTTTGAGGCAACCACCACGGTTCTTTTTCTTTACCTATCATTACTGGAGAACACAACATGTCCATGACGTTATTATATTCCCACAAGACACCAGTTAACATACTGGGGAGAGATTTGATGAGCAAATTTAACATGATAATATAATTTACTGACCAGGGCATGATATGTTCTACCCTAAGAATACAGGACAGACTATTGCGGTTACCTACAGAATCTTTGTTTCAACCAGACGTACCCACAGACGTGGAGGTAGGGCAGATAATTATAATTGAATTAGAGGCAGCAATTGTGAGGGAAGACAGAGGGATTTCGCACAGAGTTGATAAAGAACGGATAAACTGAAGAACAGTTCTAGCTCTTGAAAGGCATCGACTGGCTGACTTAACAGATGAAGATTTGTTTACAGATTACACTTTAGATGATGAGGTGATGTTTAACATAAGTCTCATGTATCAGTTAAAAATTGAAAACAGTGAGATATCTCAGAGAATATCACTAGTGAAAAAGCTACCATCTTTTCTCCAGGAAGATTTGGCACATGTACCAAGCACACTGTGGAGCAGCAGTCCATACAACATTGGTCTATTAAAAGAACTAAGGGAAGTCAAAATTAATCAAAGCAAGGAGCTATTTTACCTCAAGTCAGACATACCCATGTCAAAAGAAGCTGACAAAGGTATCTATGGCACCATTGCCGCCTTGATGCGACAGGGAATATTGGTGCCATCAGAATCCCCTCGTAAGACCGCTGTGTATAAAAAAGGCAACCAGGTGGTCGTGGAAGTTCATTTAGAACTTATACCCCCTAAATAATATTGTTGAGGCAGATTTCCCATTGATTCTGAACCCAGCCACAATATTGTGTAACATTCCTCCTGAAACTGAATATTTTAAAGTGCTTGATTTAAGGAAGGCCTTTTTTTTCTATCCCACTGCATGAAGAGTCACAGTATTTGACTTTGTTTACCTATAGCAGAATTCAGTTGAAACATAATTGTTTGGCCCAGGGGTATTGCAAGTTACCCTCGGTTGCTACAAATGGATTTGGGAAATATGCAACTTGATAGCACAGTAATACAATATGTAGATGACATTCTAGTGTGCAGCACGACAGACGAAGAGTACAGGAGAGACTCCAACTAATGACAGTATTGGCAGAAAAAGGGTACAAAGTTGACTAAGAAAAGATGCAATGTTACCAGGAAGAAGTACTATACATAGGGCAGCTAATATCAAAAGAAGGAAGAAAATGTATACATAAAAGAGCAGAACCAATAATGAAAACAACCAGACCAGAGGCAATGGGCCTCATTACGGGTCCGGCAGTAACCCTGCCGGTAGTACCAGTGGATTGCCACCAGACCCGTAATAATTTACCGGCACCTGACTTCCCGGTGCCACCAGGCTATTATAAGTCTTGTGGCCGGGAAGTCAGGCACCGGTACATTTGTTAATCCCCATTCCCATAGAGTCTATGGGATTCTATGGGAGTGGAAGCACAGGAGCACCAGCACCTTTTGCATCGGTGGTGGTGCTCCCATGACATGTCTGCCTACCATGGCCGCTGCACCCAGCAGATTCAGACCTGTCAGGCACAGCAGCTCTGGCAGGCAGACTTGTAGTTTGTCAGTCTGGAAACAAGAGTGACGGTGAGCGGACCAGCAACATGGTAATGAGGCCCATTGAAAGGATTACAGCAAATTATAGGCCTTTGCAGTTATTTCAGGACATGGGTCTTTGTCTACAGCACATATGTCAGACCGCTTTTAAAAGGACTCAGAGGCACAGAGAGAATGCATGATATAGCCTGGTGAGGTGAAATGATTGATTCCTTTGATGAATTGACGCTAACAATCAGCACAGTTCCCATGTTAGGGATTCCTGACTACAATGAAGAATTATTTTTATTTTCCCATTCAAATGTAGTAGTGATGACAGCTGTCCCCGCACAGAAAACTACCATGGTACACAAATGAGTAGCATTTTACGGTGGGATCTTAGATCCAATAATGAGAAGAAATTACCCATGTGAACAAGCATTGGTGGCAGAACCTTTGCAATTGAGAAATTTGCCAGCATAACTGTGGGACAGGTACATTATATGTTGAGCATGCCCTATCTGCTATCCTTGTACAGCCAAAAAGCACATTGACCACACAGAGAGCCTCCGGTTATGAAGTGATTATATCCAACCCATTGATTAAAATTGTCAATTTTAGAGTGGTGAATTCAGATAGATTTATAGCAGAACCAGTGAAGGAAGGAGACAACATGCTATGATGAAATACCACATGTCAAGAAAATGCCCTAGGTGTCAGGGCTGGGGCAATTGGCAGTGTTTTGGGGGTTTTGGGAGGAGTTAAGAGGGCTCTGGGGAGTCCAACCACCTTGTCCAGGCGTGTTCTCCTTCCATTTTACAGGACAAAGGCCCAGGGAAGGAGAACCGCCCAGAGACTACATTGCCCAGCAGGCCATGCGCTTCACGGGCCTGCTGGGAGGAAAAGGACCACACGCGCGCTACTGCGCATGCGCGAGCCGCGCCCAGGGAGCAGCGCTCGTAATCCTGACCATCGGCCAGAGAGGACGTGTTTGCCTCGAGCTCCTGCAGGCACGCCTACGCGGGGCACCGCCCGCCAGATCAACCCCCGGCCCCGCGTACAAACAAAGATAAGTACACGTCTTTTTCATAGACAGCTGATTTATCCCGTAAGAGGGAAACGCGCTACACGTTGAGGAATAATTCAGTTGACATTATCGGAAGCACGAAAAGACGAGTTAACCATTTGCATGCAGAGCATGATATTAACCCAGAGTTGGAGTTAGCTTGGCGGTGAAGCAACCGCGCCTTTAACAGATCTTTAACCCTTTAGGGAACGTTCTTTTTGAACGGTATTTTCGCACGCACGTGCACTGACTTTGTTTTGCTATTTTCAGCTTATTGTTCGATCGGTCGGGTGAGACATATCACGCCCATCAACCCGAAAAGGCCGAAGGACCTAGAACTCTACAGAACACAGAGCTAAGTGTTTTAGCACCTCGTGTGCACGTTATTGTTTGTTGTTACTATTGCACAGGGTGAGGTGGGGAACATGTATCTGCATATTGGTGGGGAGTTACCATAATACGAAGAGATGTTGGGAGGGTTTGCCTTCATGAAGTAATGAGGGCGAAGTTCGTGTTTGAGAAAGCAGTGTGAAATCCAAGGCAGCCCTAGAGAGTACTGATCTAGGTATAAGTTGGTTAGAGGCTCCAATACAAAGGCCTCCAAGGAGAATTTGGTGAGAGTGGATGGTAGTGACAAAGTGTGTGTGAGCAAGGTCTTCGCCAACAACCATCAACAAGCGGAGAACCGGAGCCGAGGAGCATGTTTCCCCAAATCCCCCTTTCCCATCCATTGTGATTCCCTAAACCTCTTTCCGGTGATCCTGAACTCCCTCTACCCATCCAATCAACGAACCCTAACCCTCTTTCCCTAGAGGGTTGCAGTGGCCTGTGGTTTTCATTTCCCAGGTGCCAAGACCCAATGGGGAGGGAGGAGTTTGTGCTGCCTCTGCGCCTGTCAAGAGGAGTGAGGATCTGACAGAATTACGAGCCCACGTATTCTTTCAGCGCCTAGGCAGCACAATCATGGCGGACGTATTAGCCCTTCTCCAGGACCTCAAGGCTGAATTGGCAGCAACCAGGCAGGACTATCAGAGCTTAGCAGGTCAAGTCCATACCTTGACTATCCAGACTCAGGCCAAAGCAGCGCCCTTGCCCAGACAACCCCCGTCAGTGCCAGTACAAGTGCAGGTAGCCACGGAACCATCTCTACCTCTTGCTGCACCCGAAAGATAC
Source organism: Ambystoma mexicanum (assembly GCF_040938575.1). Lineage (NCBI taxonomy): Eukaryota > Metazoa > Chordata > Amphibia > Caudata > Ambystomatidae > Ambystoma > Ambystoma mexicanum. Next base: position 65,232,801 of record NC_090928.1, read on the forward strand.
CATGGGGAACCACAGAATTTTAACCAGTTTATTATGCAGTGTCAGTTGCACTTTTTGACCAAGCCAGGAGTTTTTAGAACCGCACAAGCCCGCACAGCGTTCGTAATATCCTATCTCACGGGGGATGCAGCTTCTTGGGCTACACCACTGGTTCGCAAGGACGATGCTTTATTGTACAACTGGGATACTTTTCTGGATGAATTCGGTAAGATATTTAACCGTAGGGCTGCAACGTTGATTAAAGATCGAGAATTGCTGACACTGAGGCAAGGAAGCAGAGACTTGGTTTCGTATGTCACCGCTTTCAACCGATTGGCAGTAGAAACTGATTGGCCCCAGGAAAAGAGAATGATCCTATTCTATCAGGGGTTAAAGGAAGACCTGAAAGATTTAGTTGCGCAAGTAGACCCCCAACCAGAAGACTGTTCCACCATGATTGACCTGGCATTACGATTAGATCAGAGACAAAGCGAACGTCGCTTAGACCGTCGTAAATGGGACAGTAAGCCTATGGTTCGGCTGGATCAACAGAAAAACACCAAGTTATCTGAGAAGGGAACCGAGGAACCGATGCAGATTGGAACCATACGAGGCCCCTTAACTAAAGAAGAGAAAGAGAGAAGAAGGAGAGAAAAGTTATGTCTTTATTACGGAAGGTCGGGCCACTTTGTCCGAGAATGCACCAATAAACCGTCCACCAAAGGAACCCAGTTGGGAAACGCCCCAGCTCGTCCATGAGGGGGGTGAGGGCGAGCGAATCTGAAGATACCCCAAAGATGCTAGCAAATGTTCACCACACTCCGTCAGCTCACATTATGCTGGCTGGTCATCTGGAAGTACAAGGAAGGCACATTCCAGTGTCACTTATGGTCGACTCGGGGGCCACTGGTAATTTCGTAGACGATCAAGTGGCTAAAAGTCTAGGACTTTCATTGGTAACTAAAGAACAGCCAGAACAAGTGAAATCAGTGGATGGATCGCCGTTGGTCTCAGGCCCGATCACTCAGCAGACACAGCCCATGCAATTAGAGTGTGGGAAGGGACATCAAGAAATTATCGAGTTTGATGTGATTTCAGCTCCACAATTTGGATTCATTTTGGGCCTAACTTGGCTAAGACTCCACAACCCAGCCGTGGACTGGGCCGCAGGAACTCTGCAATTCTCATCAATGCATTGCCAGGCTAAGTGTAGTGTGGTGAAGAGCCGTCCCCACTTCATAGGAGGCAGTACAGATGTAGTTTTACCTGGAGAGTATGAGGAGTATCGGGATGTCTTCAGTAAGGTGGCCGCCGAGACCTTACCACAACACAGGCCATTTGACTGTCGCATAGACCTAGAAGCGGGCGCTGTGCTACCCTGTAGCAGAATATACGCACTCACAGAAGCCGAGAATGAACACCTGAAGGAATACATCGAAACCAATTTGGCAAACGGCTTCATACGACATTCTACGTCCCCGGTATCCTCCCCTTTGTTTTTCATACCAAAAAAAACGGGAGACCTGAGGACGTGTATCGATTATAGAGCGATAAATCGCATTACCATTAAGAATCGTTACCCGTTGCCCTTAATCCCAGTGTTGTTGGACCAAGTGCGAGGATCTACCGTATACACAAAGTTAGATCTGCGAGGCGCGTATCATCTGGTACGCGTCAGAGAAGGTGACGAATGGAAAACGGCCTTTCGGACCAAGTTTGGCCTGTACGAATATCAGGTCATGCCCTTCGGGCTATGTAATGCCCCAGCAGCATTCCAGCACTTTTTAGATGAGGTGTTACGAGGTTACCTAGATGTCTTTGCCATCGTATACATCGATGACATCTTAATCTATTCGCGCAATGCTGCGGAACATCAGGGTCATGTGAAGGCTGTTTTACAGAGGTTACGGGAACATAAGTTGTATGCCAAGCTTGAGAAGTGTCAATTCCATCAAACCACAGTTGAATTCCTAGGATTTATCTTGTCACCTCAAGGCATCACAATGGATCACAAGAAAGTGCAGGCCATTGCCAACTGGCCCTCTCCGAGTTCAGTGAAGGACATTCAAACAGTGTTGGGATTTGCCAATTTCTACCGCCGGTTTATTGACGGTTTTGCCAAAAAGGTCCAACCCATTACTCAACTACTACGAAAAGGAGTTCCTTTTCAGTGGGACGAAAAGGCTGAAACTAGTTTTCGAACTTTAAAAGAAGCGTTCGTGACAGCACCAGTGTTGCAGCATCCGGACCCTTCGAAGCCGTACATCATAGAAACCGATGCGTCTAGTTATGCGGTGGGTGCTATTTTGTCACAGCGGGACAACAATGGGCAATTACACCCAGTCGCTTACTACTCGCGAACATTGCTACCAGCAGAACAAAATTACGTTATTGCGGACAAGGAATTGTTGGCTATTAAGGTGGCCTTCGATGAGTGGCGTCATCACCTCATGGGAGCCCATCATCCTATTACCATCTATACCGACCATCGTAATTTACAATTCTTGAAATCCGCCAGGGCGCTTAGTCCGAGACAACTCAGGTGGGCCATGCAGTTCTCTGAATACGACTTTGTCGTCACCTATCGACCTGGAGTGGAAAATCGAAAGGCAGATATACTCTCCAGGTATCCGGAGGCAAATTCGGCTCTATCAAAGACCATAGACGAACCCAAACCAATCGTAGACCCGGCACGAATAATTGGAAGTGTGGTGGTAGACGCCATATTCGAAAAAATCCGAAAAGCCATGTCTGCGCAAGATCTGGTGCAATGGGCTAGCAAGAGTCAAGAGCAAACTATCAAGGAGGGGTTGCCCTTTTACAAATCAGCGCTATACTTGCCTACTACACCGCTTCGACAGCAAGCCATCAGGTGGTGCCACGACTCCCCTTTCGTAGGTCATCCGGGAACACTGAAAACCAAGGAGCTAATCATGCGTCATTTCTGGTGGCCTAGTATACAAAAAGACGTGAAGCAATATATAGCAAGATGTGAAACCTGTTTGAGAAACAAAACTGAGCACAGAAAACCTGCAGGTTTGTTGCAACCCCTTCCGACTCCTTCGGCACCATGGCACACGGTATCGTTGGACTTAATTGTCGAATTGCCACCAAGTCGGGGATTTTCAGCTATACTGGTTGTTGTGGACTACTTGACAAAAATGGCTCATTTCATACCGTGCAAAGGCACACCAACAGCCAGCATGTTGGCAAACTTGTTTCTACAGAACGTGGTACGGCTTCATGGTATACCGTATGGGGTAGTTTCAGACCGTGGACCTCAGTTTACTTCGCTATTTTGGCAGGCTTTTTGCAAAACAGCAGGGATTGAGATTCGGTTGTCCACCAGTTACCATCCAGCAACAGATGGTCAAACCGAGAGACTTAATCAGACATTGGAACAATATTTGCGTTGTCTAACTCAAGGAAAAGAACATGAATGGGCAGAAGTAATTTGGTTGGCCGAACTGGCTTACAACAACGCCGTACATGCATCAACTAAGGTCACCCCGTTTTATTGTGCTTATGGCTACCACCCACGGTTTCAACCTGTGCCACATGAACCAGTGCCCGAAGTTCCGGCAGTCAGGGAGAGACAGAAACATTTGGAAAGCATCTGGCAAGCTGCGCAACACAGTCTAAATCTCGCTAAAGCAACTTACAAACGCCATGCTGACAAGAAAAGGAGACCAAGTCCACCATAGCAGGTGGGGGATCAAGTGTGGCTTTCAACACGCAATCTTCATCTAGAGGGCTCCCGCAAATTTAGCCCTCGTTTCATTGGCCCATTTCCGATTAAAGCTCTGGTTGGCCCTGTGGCAGCGAAGTTAATCTTACCCCCATCCATGAAAATACACCCGGTGTTTCACATCTCATTACTCAAGCCAGCCCCAGTTTCCATAATATCCAAGAAACCTCCACCGGTCTTGAGAGATGGCATTCCAGAATATGAAGTCCACAACATTCTAGATTCACGCCGAAAACAAGGATCACTCTGGTATTTGGTGGACTGGAAGGGATATGGCCCGGAAGACCGCTCATGGGAGCCCGCTTGTAATATTCATGCTCCTCGGCTCCTCCGCCAATTTCATGTGTTACACCCCACTAAACCAAGACCTGCTGGAGGGAGGGGGAGTACTGTCAGGGCTGGGGCAATTGGCAGTGTTTTGGGGGTTTTGGGAGGAGTTAAGAGGGCTCTGGGGAGTCCAACCACCTTGTCCAGGCGTGTTCTCCTTCCATTTTACAGGACAAAGGCCCAGGGAAGGAGAACCGCCCAGAGACTACATTGCCCAGCAGGCCATGCGCTTCACGGGCCTGCTGGGAGGAAAAGGACCACACGCGCGCTACTGCGCATGCGCGAGCCGCGCCCAGGGAGCAGCGCTCGTAATCCTGACCATCGGCCAGAGAGGACGTGTTTGCCTCGAGCTCCTGCAGGCACGTCTACGCGGGGCACCGCCCGCCAGATCAACCCCCGGCCCCGCGTACAAACAAAGATAAGTACACGTCTTTTTCATAGACAGCTGATTTATCCCGTAAGTGGGAAACGCGCTACACGTTGAGGAATAATTCAGTTGACATTATCGGAAGCACGAAAAGACGAGTTAACCATTTGCATGCAGAGCATGATATTAACCCAGAGTTGGAGTTAGCTTGGCGGTGAAGCAACCGCGCCTTTAACAGATCTTTAACCCTTTAGGGAACGTTCTTTTTGAACGGTATTTTCGCACGCACGTGCACTGACTTTGTTTTGCTATTTTCAGCTTATTGTTCGATCGGTCGGGTGAGACATATCACGCCCATCAACCCGAAAAGGCCGAAGGACCTAGAACTCTACAGAACACAGAGCTAAGTGTTTTAGCACCTCGTGTGCACGTTATTGTTTGTTGTTACTATTGCACAGGGTGAGGTGGGGAACATGTATCTGCATATTGGTGGGGAGTTACCATAATACGAAGAGATGTTGGGAGGGTTTGCCTTCATGAAGTAATGAGGGCGAAGTTCGTGTTTGAGAAAGCAGTGTGAAATCCAAGGCAGCCCTAGAGAGTACTGATCTAGGTATAAGTTGGTTAGAGGCTCCAATACAAAGGCCTCCAAGGAGAATTCGGTGAGAGTGGATGGTAGTGACAAAGTGTGTGTGAGCAAGGTCTTCGCCAACAACCATCAACAAGCGGAGAACCGGAGCCGAGGAGCATGTTTCCCCAAATCCCCCTTTCCCATCCATTGTGATTCCCTAAACCTCTTTCCGGTGATCCTGAACTCCCTCTACCCATCCAATCAACGAACCCTAACCCTCTTTCCCCAGAGGGTTGCGGTGGCCTGTGGTTTTCATTTCCCAGGTGCCAAGACCCAATGGGGAGGGAGGAGTTTGTGCTGCCTCTGCGCCTGTCAAGAGGAGTGAGGATCTGACACTAGGGGGGGCACACTTCTTTTAATTGATGGGTCATCGTCACTAGACCAGGCCACGGGCGAAAGGCATATTGGGACAGAAGTAGTGAAAGCAAAATTGAATGACAACTTCGAGACAATGATAAGTGCAAGATTGCAATTGCATTTCTTGGCACAAGCAGCAGAATTGGTGACACTTGAAGGCATGAAGACGAGCGGTAACAGTGTATTCGGACTCCACCTACGTGACATCAATAGTCAATGCAGGACTGTCATGTTGGAAGATGCGTGGCTTCTTAAGCTCCAACTCACAATGCCCATCACCGTGGTGAAGTGCGCACACAAGAGGTTTGGATTCGATTTCTTGTAGCAATGAGGTCGCATACAGTAAAGCAAAAAGAGCAGCATATTTTTCTGATAGTGTGACTGCACCGAACAAATCCAAACATGCGTGCAACAGGGTAATGACGGAGGGTTTTAATACACTACCCATAGCACAAATTACTGAATTGCAGGGAAGAGCACCACCAGAAGAGCAAGAGTTATGGAAACAAACAGGGTGCTCATTGTCCCTCACAGATGCAATTTGGTGGCAGGACAGCACCAGGAAACCAGTTATGCCTCTAGGTCTGCTCAAAATAGCATTGGACCAATTGCACCATCCAGCACACACATCGAGAGAATGCCTTGCAGTTTTGATTTCAGAAGATTAGTTTGTCCAAAATTTGGTGGAACACGTTGCAGATTTTATTGTAAATTGCTTGCTATGCCAGCAGTTTACTGCTGGACACGCTTTGCAAACAGTAAGAGGAGCAATACCCAGTCCTACTGGACCATTTCAGCATTTGCATATTGATTATGTAGATATGCTTCACATTTGTAACAGCTACTGGAGTATGCCCCTTTTTCCCGATATATCAAAGCAGGTTCATGCACACACTGGGATGCTACATGTGCCGCGTAGCTCTTCGTACATTAGGTATTTCTAAGATGCAGAGTGTGCAAAGTGCTCTGGTCTGATAATGGACCACATTTGTAAATAAGGTATTTGAGCACATCACTATCCTGTTGGGTATTAAGCACAGATTTTTGTCTGCTTACGACCCAAAAGGGAATGGCATCTGTGAGCACCTCAACAGCCTCCTAAAGGAGTGGATTGCCAAACTAAGTCACACTGAAAAGAGGATGGCTCCATTGCCTTCCTTTAACATTATTTGCATTACACAATTAGCCTGGCTCTGACCACGACCTGACTCCACATGAGTTAGTGATGGGACGCCATATGCTCACACACCTTGCACCTCCCACTCAAGCTCAAACTGATGCAGAGAGTGTTGCTACTGTGTAAGGAGCAATAAATGCATGATTATTTAATGGCTGATTGAGAGACTTAAATGTATGCCTCAACAGCTTCGAGCGTGGCAGGGGGAGTCGAAGAAGACTGACGAAGCAAATGAACAAGTTGAGCTGGAAACATTGCTGAAGCCACAAGTCCTGTTCCCTGGTGACAAGGTCATATGTGAAAGTTTTTCCAGACACTGGCAGAAGCTGCATTTTGAGCGACCATATAAAATAGCCAGGAGAACAGCTCAGGGGCAAAATGTTTCTCTTGGAAGCAAGACAACGCATGGCAACACAGGATAGAGTCCTGGACTCACGCTTAGAAACTGGTCTTCGGTATTAGGCACATTATAAAAGAATAATTATAATTATAGTTGAGCCTGTAACACCAAAAGCAGTTAAAATCCGAGGAAAGCAGGCATGGTTACACCTCAGTGACATCACAATCTACAAAGGAGAGACTGTTCTGCTTGCCAGCCTAGAACGTGAAGATGAAGAAGAGAGAAGATTCCAGACGAGGTCAATGATGAGAAGCAATCAGTAACAAGAAGAGTAAATACATTGGTTCTTTTATAGAGACACGGACACTCCAGCATACAATATTACAGCTACACAAGCATAGAATAGGTGTGATACGGAGGAATAACATGTAAGGAAGGCCTGGTGTGAACAGTAAGACCGACACAAGTGACCACAGTTCAAGGGTGTTTATTGAACATCAATTGGGTTTGAAAAACGCCTATCTGATCCAAAATCTAAAGATGGGGGCAAGCTACGACCATCAAATAATAATAGTGCAGTCCTATTGGGGTCTTGTCAAAATAAAAGGGCCTATAGTAATACACCTATTGCCAATCCTTGCCTGTAAATACAATTAGTGTGGGAAACAATGTTATGCAAAAGAAACATTTTCAAGAAATGCTAAGTCAGGATATTCAAACTGTTGGCTTCCCTTTCCCATGTTTTCAGCATGGGACAAGGCAGCACACTCAAGCGTAGCATAGTCTCTGGCTTCTCTATCACAAGGGTGCAGTTCAGAACTTCAACATTATTGCCTTCTGTTCCAAAGTCTCTTTGCCATTCAAAGTCTCTTCTTTCAGTGGACCAGATGCAACAAACAATTGAGTTATGTTCCTTTCAAGATTTCACATGTATACAATGTTCTTAGGTGATTTACTATTCACCTTGGATCCCTCTCCACCGGGCTCAGATCTGCTTTGACACAAAGCTTGCAATTGACCTTCTGCCAGGCTCGGGCCAACTTTATCTACTTTGTTATAACATTTCTTTACTGTATCAACATAGAAGACTTTTGATTGCCCGCAGGATTTTACGTGACCCATCGCAGGACCACTTTGATTCACAATTCTTTGCCACTCTTACACATTTGTCACCTCTCAGCGGTATACCTTACAGAGACCTTCGATTGAGCACGCAAGCGGTGCCGGACCACTCTGTCAAAGGTATTCTATCTTGGTTTCAAAGTTCAATCACTCATCTGTAGTTCAACTTTACTCGCAGTGGTTATCACAAGCATTTCATACAATGTTCATCCCAGCACTCGGCATACAATGTTGCTGCTTGCAACCTTGGCTTCAACACAGACCGGTCCTGTATCGGTCTCCCCAACTCACTAGCTGTGTTGATTTCACTGATTCTGCTTTGTTGTTGGATGAAAGGACAGTACCACAACAACTGGCGATTCTCCCCGCCTTCATCATCAACGCGGGAGTGCCCCAGGTTCTGCCGACACACAATGCAGGATTACTCAGCCTGGTTTCCTGGTTTTACGGTTTCTATACTCCGAGGCTTTGTGAAAGTAATGGTTGGTTCCTTGTCGAGAAGGTCAAGGGAAATTCCTTCCTTGGGATCCTCTTCGGTTTTGCCATCTTTCTCCTCTTATTAAACTGCCATCTTGGAGCTGCTGTTTCCTCATGCGCTTTGCCTCGCTCAAAGTGTGCTCTTGTGCGCTCCTCCTTTTATCCGTGTGGGGAAGTATAATGGAAGTCAGGTGTGCGTGATGGTCAGTAATTGCCTTACCTGACCACTGCATTGGGACGCGTCAGGTCGGGTGTTAGTCCGTTTTCTCTCATAGCGGGCTGTCTTTGAGAATGTTTGTGTTGTAAAAGGGGGGCTTGAGTTCCTAAATATCCTACCTGGTAGGATGGGATAAAGGTGTTACAGGGAAGGGGATACCATGTTATCATCATCCAGTGTCCCACTCCCAGAAAAGACCCCCTTCCAGGTCATCCTCCCGCACTGGTCCACCACCGGGAACTGGAACCAAAAGCGATGAGACTAGATCCCTGAGACTAGTGGTTGAGACACCTTCTGGTTTCTCACAAACAAATGCTTCCTATAAAAATCATATTTTTTATAATTTTGGCTTTTTTGTTGTACACTCATCCCTTTTTACAAGCCTGGAATATAACATTTGCCATATTGTTTAATATAAAGCATGCCTTGTTTCCAAAAGAAAATTTCCTTCAATATTAGCACAAGTTTCACTGTGAACATTTGCTCCTTGAAGAAACTAAAAAGGGCTTTCTTCTGGTGGAAATAATGGGACTGTTCAATCACATTATATAGTCGCTTTTAGCATTCAAGATTAATAACAATTCTAGTTATCTGCAAAATGTGGACACGTTAGTGATAATGCTTACATTTTTTACCGTTTTTTAGTTTTTATTTATTATCCTTATGGCATTAAGAGAATTGGTACTTTACAATGTGGCCAGACCAGTGTACAGACATGTCACTACTGTCACAATCACAAGGGAAATGGGAACAAATTCCCTATAGTAAGCATAAAGATGAAAACACTGATAAAAGTGTTCTAGATAACTCCAGACATCTGAGTAAATATATCACTTATTCTGCCCATGTCACTAATAATTTGTGGTCATGTAAGGAAGGCATGGTATCAAATAGTGAAGACAGACACAAGTGATCACAGTTCAAGGATATTTATTGAACCTCAATGGGTTGGTAGAAAACCTAGCTAAACCTAAATCTAAAGATGGGAGCAAGCTACAACCATCAAATAATAATAACGCAGTCCTAGTGGAGTCTGTCAAAATAGAAGGGCCTATAATAATAAACCTATTGCCAATCCTTACTTCTAAATACAAAATGGTGTGGGTTAACAATGTATGCAAAGTAAAAGTGTTCAAGAAATCATATGCCAGGATAGTTGAGCAGTTGGCTTCCCTTCCCCACGTTATCAGTACGGGGCAAGGTGGCACGTGCGGCCTTCGCACATATTCTGGCTTCTTGACATGAGTTAACAGTTCAACACATAGCCATCAGGGCCTTCCACCAAAGTCTCTCTTGCAATGACAGTCTCTTATTGCACAGGGTCTGACGTAACAAACTTATCACCAAGGTTCCTTTCCTTTGTCAGGGTTTTCACTTTCACAAGTTCTAGACCGGTCTCCCTCATTCGGGTTCGGACCATGGATCCCCCTCATTCGGGCTCAGATCCCTTGTTGATACCAGAATCAAAGACTTGAATGTGCGATGGGTTTTGCTTAAACCGTCGCAGGACCACTTCGATTTTCTTCATACAATTTACACTTCAAATCGATCTTCTATTTTTGTTTCTTTTGTCAGAATACCGTACAGAGAACTTCGACTGAACACATTCACAATGCCAGACCACCCTGTCAACGGTATCGTATCTTTCATTCTAATGTTCAAATATTCACCAGCAATTTAGCTTCACTCGCGTCTTTCATAACATGCATTTAACAATGTTCTTTTCCAGCACTTGTTTTACTATGTTGCCGCTTGCAACCTTGACTTCAACACAGATCAATCTGGCATCAGTCTCCTCAACTCACCGGCTGAGTTGTTCTGTCACTTCTTTGTTCTTGGAGCCAAGGATGATAACGTGGTGCCTGCTGCTCGTCCCTGCATTGGTCAGTTACACAGGAGGACCCTTGGAATCTTTGACACACAATGCAGGATTCTTTAGCCTGGCTTCCTGGTTGTTTTCTGCCTTGAAGGTTTCTTGAAAGTAACAGCTTCTTGCCAAAATGGTCAAGGGTATTGAACCTCTCATGCCTGGCCATCTTTCTCCCCTCATACAACTGCCGACTCGAAACTGCGTGCTCTTGTGCTCTGCCTTTTATCCATGTGGGGAAGTGTAATGGAAGTCAGGTATGAGTGATTGTTGATAATTGTCAGACCTCATCTGACCATAGTATTGGGACATGTCAGGTAGACGGCTCGGGTGTGAGTCTGTTTTCTCCCAGAGTGGGCTGTCCATGTAAAGATGTTTGTTCAGGAAAAGGGGGCTTGGAGGTGAGTTTCTAAATATCCCATAGGGCAGGCGGGGTAAAGGTGTTACAGGGAAGGGAGGGATACCACGTCTCACCATCTGGTGACCCACTCCCCAAAGACCCCTAAGCCAGGTGATCCTCCGGTACTGGTCCACCCCCAGCATCTGGATCCAAGGGCGATGACCATGCCCTGGCTACCTGAGAGAGATCTGTGTGGCTTAGCGGGTGAGACACCTTCTGGTTTCTCACAGTACCAACACATGAGCAAAGTAGGGAGAGAGATGTCTGATGAGAGCTGTTATTTGTGTCCTTCCTCCCGATATGACATGAACGCTTCCAGGACATGTGTAGCCACATAGAAACCAGGAAATAGAGCACACTGCCTAATGCACCTAGCACTTTGCACTACTAGGGGGCAATTCCAAAGAAAATGGGCTACCGTGTGATGTGAAAAAGATGTTCCCTTATGAAGATATCTACAGAAAAACAAAAGCTATGATGGATGATCCTTGGAGGAAAAATAAGGTGATGCAATACATATTAGAAGGCCCAAATACAGGAGCTAAAGTTACAGACCATAAGTGTATACATGCAGCAGAAAGAAAGATGTCTGGGACACCTGGCTGCTGGGAAAGACCACAATTGCTAATAAATGGACCGGTATTAACCTAAGAAGGTTGGATTGAAGGAATTATGGGGTGCAAAGCACAAGCAATCCTGGCAATACCAGTAGATGTGGTACAAACCTCAAATGATACATGCTTCAAAGAATGGACTGGATATTCCAAATGAATCACATGTGTAGAGGATAAAGCAGACCCCCTACCCATAATTCCTATAAAAAATAATTTTCTGTTTTCAGAATAATGGCCCGGTGAAGGTGAGAGAAAACAAGGGCTGCAAATGCATATGAAAATATGCACCGCTGTTTTAATGAACCACTATTGGGTCTGGGGTTCAAGAGCCTATATGCAGCTCCCTCCAAATTGGGGATGATTGTGCTCCCTGGTGGTAATAAGTACACCAGCCCTGGTAGTACCTCAAAGTGAAGTGCAAATTGGTGATTTCTCCCGAATGGAGGCACACTTAAGAAATAAGAGGTCTCTCACCCTAAAACGCAGAAAGAGGGGAAAATAACTTTTCGACCTAATCAGTAGAGGCCTATTACGATATACCAGATGAGCATACATTGTTCAGCAAGATGGCAATGTTCTTTTCATCAGTATAAATACCAGGTTGCAGACAGCCGTGAATGCAAAGTGGTTGCAATTAAGATGGGAATTGTTGAAATCAATAAATGCAACAGTAAAATGCTTTAACGCCATAAGAGGAGCTGAGGGCAATGAGACGTATGACCCTTCAGAATCGGTATGTTCTCAATCTGATAACAGCCATGGAGGGTGGCACATGTGCAAAAATTGGGCCTTCTTGCTGCAAATATACCCGCCCAAAATGCGGAAAACAGAACCATCTCACAAGCCATAGCCACCTTAACAGCATTACACACAAAAATGGTGGAGGAGGTGGAGGAGATTGAAAATGATGACTGGTTCAACTACTTGTTCTTCTGGATATCCTCCTGGCTATCTAATGCATTCAAAATACTAATAGCCATAGTAGTATTCATACTACTGGCTTTCTATGTTCCAAGAATAGCAATCAATGGTTCTAAAACATTTGCCAAAGGGGCAGTTAGAATCGAAATAGTAATAAAACTGAATACTCACATGAGTAGACCGAGACAGATAACCTGCCTCGTACCCAGGCATTGAAAAGTACTATCACCCCTCCCAGATCAATGTTTAGTTTTCCTCACGACCCTCACAATCAAACTGAGCACTGGGTATATTGTGATTCCAATGCGGAATACTGCTATATGACCTCGAGCGTGAAAGAACATGTTGTAACGCTCATATCCCAGGCATGTACAGCAGAAAGTGAACACAATTTAAACTTAAGATGGCACGAGTAGAAACAAGCTAACATTGCGACATTGCATGTGCATGCACTAGACACAAAGCAAATACGCACTTGCCATGAAGAATCTGCACACTAGGTCAAATATGCATTTTACATGAAGAATATTTACATGGCATCCAAAAAAGACATGAAGCATACTAATGAAGGCACGCCCATGAAAGATCACACCAGAATAAATGCAACCTGCTATGGAAAAAGAGATTTCTTGTGAGGATAACAAGTTTTAATAGCACAAAAAATAAGTATGTAAGCAAAGAACTCTGCTGCTTGAGAACATTCTGCCAGACAATAGGACAAGCAGAAGGTTATAAGACAACACATTGTGATTACTATCTCATATATACAGTAAGAACCAGTGTGGCTGGTTGGTAAGACCTTATACATGGGCGGCCTGCTCCAAAGAGGATGCTGGGCTGCAATTGGCCCCAGCCCCATCCGTCCATCTTCCATCACATGGGGTCAGTTGGGCTCATCTCTCCAGGGTCTGATGGTTACGTTCCTCATTAGTTTCTATTGTAAGACAATGCTACTCTATCATTATGGCTTGCACATGGGAAACTCTGGGACAGGCACAAGGGGAGGCGCAAGATCATGCTGACCCACACATTTTTTACTCAGTTCATAATGCAGTGCCCACACCCAATGTTTCCAACCTCGCTTTGAATTATAATGTATTCCTCCCTGTACTTTGTATTACAAAGTGTGTCATAATGAAATAAGGTGAAATGGTTGTGTTCTTTCACATCTTTTTTTTACCACTGTGTTTATGGTTGGTGGTCTGAGGTCACTTACTATCGTGGAATTCAGGGGTCTTGGACTGGGGCAGTTGTGGGTATCATAACTCCTGCTGGGCTGGGTGGGGGCTGGAGGACTGCTTATGGCCTGGCTGTGATGAATGCGCACAGTGAGGTGCCTGGTGCTGTCTTGCAGCCTTGCAGGGTGCATTCCTTTCTGGGATAACAAGTGTTTGCAACAGTTAAGGAACAAAGAGAAGGTTCTATGGGAATTAGCAGGTAGGCCTTCCTATCATCAGGGTTTGGGCCTGTTCATGTTTCTTCATCGGGCCTGTGTTTACCGCACAGCCATACTGGGCCAAATGTATCTGACATAACTATAAAAATGGAGTCTCCTTATATGAGAGCACTAAATCTACGCATTTATGTTTAATATTGTGTCAGTGCAGAGTTTCTTATCACGGTCCCCTCCCCCTGGTACATCGCAAGTGTGGTTTTGGGATCTGCCTTACTCTAAAGCACCTAGGGCGTTGGAAAAGGTTAGTTTCCTTCCCAACATTCCCCTCTTTTGTTACTTCTTCAGTAACAAACTCCTCTGCGTAGAGTTCATTTTCCCTCCTTACTGCAGTGGTATTCCTTTTATTGGCATCCAATCCCTACATGCATCCCATGGGCTTTCTCCTTCTTGTGTATCCTCCTTTGTAGATACATCCCCATCCCCTGCTAAATCTACCCATACGTCCTTATAATTTTCAGGGGGAGGACAATAATCATGTGGTACGCTGTGTCATTGGGTATGGGAACCATGCCGGTGATAGGATGTTCAGTTTGTATTTCTATCTCTTTTGTCTTATGAGGTACTTTTGAAATGCCAATTGAAACCATCCTCATTGCGCTACTAGGCACTGCTTTGGCACAACATCGGAGTCCCATTTGGCAAGTGCAGAAAAGAACCAGGATGAACACAATGACAGGCACCGGCATCTTCACAAGGGCTCCTCGCCAGGACTGGGCCCGGTCAAATGCGAGATCGAACCAATCCCCTCCTAGGATACCAGCTTCTTCATTCATTCACACCACCAGGCCGTGGACTGCCACTATTATGAGAGAACACTCCATTTTCTGCATCTTCGGGAGGCACGAATGTGTAACATGAACCTCCAATTTTTTGGCACACACCCCGTCCATTGCCGTCAGCATACCTAGGACGTATCTGTTCTGCATCATCATCAACCTTAGGGCATGCAGCTTGACCTTTATGATGAACCCATGTTCGGTATCATTTGCCAACTGGACCAGTTCCCTGCGTAAAACTTGCAGCATTTAGCATTAGCTCTTGCCTGTACGCCGGGCAGCAAGAGCGAGGTGAAAAATGTTTCAGCAGAACTAAACATTCTGTATTCCTGAAGGATCTCCCCAAGCAGTGTTATTGAGTATTTTGATTCATAGTTTGATGCTCTCTTCTTCCTCAGCAGCTTTTCATATTGGTTTTCTCTGGGTAAGATAAAAAATTCTGATAGTGGTATTGTATCCAGTTCTTTGAATGCTGGGGAAACTGTTGGTGCTGTGTCAGGTATTGGCCCCCCTTCCAAGTGGTCTTCTGGCACTACTAACAGCACTGAGTGCAGCGTGGACAGCAAACAGTAGTCCTTCCATGATGGTGGGAGGTGAAAGTACGCTTGTTGGCCACAGACCCAGTAGTAGTCCATCACTGCCTCCATGCCCCTTTTTCAGGTCGGAATCAACAATGTCCTGTTGCATCGCTCATTGGTGCCAACAAAGACTGTTCCTTTGCTGTGGAAGAATAACTCGTAGCTCTCTCTCGGTGCACCTTCACTGGCTTCTCCATTGCCGCAATCCATGTCAGTTTTGTAACGTGCTGTGTCCATATTTGTGCACGTCTTTCCCAAGAACGCCACTACTTCCTATTTGTATCCCAGGAGGCCTTCAGCTAAGCAGCTGGTGTAGTTTTTTGCCACTTACTGTTTACATACTTCACCCCGTCAATTACTAAATATGGTTGTAGTAAGCAGTTGAGGTTTTTCGGGTTGTTTTTGCATTGCAGGGCGTCTGGATCGACAAGCTTTAGTCGTACGCTGTGTGCCTGGAAGGTGCCTTTCATTCTACATAGCGCAAGATGAACCAGGCATTGTGCCTCTATAATTGGAACTTCCTGTGGTACTAAAACCTTGGGTTCCCCCGATGCGTACAGTATCAATGAGCATACATGACAGCTGGCATTTGTCAGTTGTCTTCCTACAGCACTCATGTCAGCATTCCAGCTATTTGAATGCTCGGGATGTCGGATATCTTAGATAGCATCCAGGCCTATGCCATGGTATGCATCGTATTTGGGCCTATGCACTTGCATTTTCATTCTACCATGGCACGATACATATCTCCTTGTTAATATAATTCTGCGAACATTGTTGCTATTACTAATATTTATGCTACAAAAGAGATTTTTGACTTTGGGAAATAATATTTCTAACATTTCACTCATGCACACACTTATTTGGCCAAGTATATCTGATTTTGCTTGCATGTTACTTTTGACACTGTTATTACTTATTTGGGAAGTAAGTATATATATATATATATACTTATATATAAGTATAAGTTTCATTTGACAATGCAGTTGCGTTTAGCAGCACACTTCCATTCTTGTCCCTCCTCTACCCTCTTTTAGATGGCTCATCCAGATAAAAGATGCACCCCAATAAATTCCTCACATAAACATTAGTATGGTAAATAGGATGGCAGTGAAGTGTAGGCCACAAGTGTATAACCATCTAGAATGAACAGTATATCTTTTTTCCTGGACATAAAATTAATTATTTGATGTTGAGCACTCCATGCCATACACTTCTGTAGAGGGAACAAAAACAGGAGGGGGGGGGAGGAGGAGAGAGAGTGAGTGAGAGAGAAAAATAGTTTTTTTTAAACTTTAAAGTGCTTGTGCTTTTAGCAGCAATGCATGTTTATTCTCTGGGACACGCAGTTACATTATTACTTTTGAGGTAGTTATTGTGAGGTAGATTGGTTGTTTCTTTTAGGATACTGGTTAGGAATTTGGGGGTGCCCTACGAACATCTGAGAGGTGAATCCAATATCGGAGCCCTTTCACTATTACTGCGAGAGGGGTGGAAAAGACCTCTTCATAAAGACCATGGAATCTAAGATTGTTCCATTTGCACACAAAGCTCTTGAGATATATTAGGTCATCTGGCAACAGTGATTGGGCAGGTGTACTATCTGTGGCAAGTTGCTCTTCAGTACTCTGTGTATTTGTCTAGGCGAGGAGGCGCGATCTGTCAGGAGACATATTTAATCGCACTTGTCAGGTTCGTTAAGTATTCTTTGAATTCCTCACCCATAACCTCTGCAGTTCTATGGGCATCTGATGACCTCCTAACTGGAGAGACGGATGTGTACATGCACCTGCCAGTTACTATTTTGTGTGGTCAAAGGAGATGGTCTTTAGTTGGCTGAGTGCACAAACCGAACAGGGCCAAGGGTAAGCAATGCACACAGTTTTTCTTTAAGGTGGTGCAGAGGTTGGAGAGCTTGCTTTTAAGAAGGCTGTTGATTCTTTCCACAATGCTGTTTACTTGGGGGTGGTAAATTGAGCATATTCAGTGTGTAATGCCAAGTAGTGTAGTGATTTCCTTAAAGAGCTTATTGAAAAGGTGAGTGCTATTGCCAGATTTTAATGTATTGTACACACCAAATTGAGGGAAAACCTTGTGCACCAGAAATTTAGCAGCGCATCTGGCATCTGGATGAGCACAAGGTCCAGCTTCAACCCATCATGAAAAAGGGCACACTACGACCATTAGGTATCATGACATTGCATCTTTCGACCATATGTGCATTGTAATGAAGGCATGGTATCAACAGTAAGACAGATACAAGTAACCACAGGGTGTTTATTGAACTTCAAAAAGGGTTGGAAAAACGCTTATCTAATCCTAAATCTACAAATGGGAGCAGGCTATGACCATCAAATAATAACGCAGTCCTAGTAGTGTCTTGTCAAAATAAAAGGGCCCATACTAATAAACCTATTGCCAATCCTTACCTCTAAATACAAATGGTGTGGGAAGCAGTGTTACGAAAAAGAAAGAAGTGTTCACAAAATGAAATACGGAATGTTCAGGCCGCTGGCCTCCCTTGCCCATGTTTTCAGCAAGGAGGTTCACTCAAGCTTAGCACAGTCTCTGGCTTCTCTGGCACAAGGATATAGTTCAACCATTAGCATCAGGGCCTTCTGTGCCCAAGTCGCTTTGCCTTTCAAAGTCTCTTTTTTCAGAGGGCCTGATGTGATAAACAATTTGTTCTTTTCCTCTTTCAGATTTTCACAAGTGCTCAATTTCTCAGGCGATTCACTATTCACCTCGGATCCCCCTCAACCGGGCTCAGATATTGATATTTTATTGGTATTGTGCTCATACACACTTGTTTAGGAGCGTGGCGAGGCAAGGGAGGGGAACAAGGGAGGAGGAACTGACGATCTTACTAGGCCCACTGACATTGAGAATGCGCAAGTGCAGGGGAGAAGGAAGGGGGAAGTGCAGGGGAGAGGTGAGAGGTGGAAAGTGCTAAGCAAGGGATAAAAACAACAATGTTTGTAGATTATTCATGTATCCAATTTCTCGGGTGATTCACAGTTCACCCTGGATCCTCCTCAGCCGGGCTCAAATCCCTTTTCTAATACAATGTTTAATTAGTCTCCCTCCCCGGGCTCGGACCAACTTCACCTAATTTGTCACCAATTTTCTTTATGCTATTACCATCGAAGACTTTCAAATGTGCACTGGGTTTTGGTTGACCCATTGCAGGAGCACTTCAATTTCATAATTATTCATTACTCTTCACATTTCCCACCTTTCAGTTGGATACCTAACAGACTTTTCGAATGTGCACATACGTGGTGCTGGGCCACTCTGTCTAAGGTATCGTATCTTGGCTTCAAAGTTCAATCACTCATCTGTTTGATTTTGTTTGCGTTGCATGCCAAATGCGCTTCATACACTGTTCTCTTCAGCTTTCACTATACAATGTTATCGCTTGCAACCTTGCCATCAACACAGACCTGTCTGGTATCCGTCTCCCCAACTCACTGGCTGTGCTGACTTCACTGGCACTGCTTTGCTGAAGGAACCAAGCACAGTACCACAGCAGGAAACTATGCTACCCGCCTTGACTATCGGCGCGGGGGAGTCCCGGGTACCTCTGACACACAATGCAGGATTCTTCCGCCTTGATTCTGAGTGTTAAGTTTACTATTCTGTAAGGTTCATGAAAGTAACAGTCTTTTGTTGAAAAGGTCAAGGGCACTTCTCTTCTTGCAATCCTCTTCGGTTTTGCTGTCTTTCACCTTGTATTAAAGTGCCATTTTGAACTGCTGCCGCCGCCTTGTGTGCTTTGCCTTGCTCATAATGTGCTCTCGTGCTCCACCTTTTATCTGTGTGGGGGAAGTATAATGGAAGTCAGGTGTATGTAATGGTCAATAATTGTCTGACCCTTCCTGACCATTGTATTGGGACATGTCAGGTATAAGGCTCAGGTGTCCGTGAGGAAGTGTTCATTTTGGGAAAGTGTAGGGGTTGAGTTCCTAAGTATCCTACCTGGTAGGATGGAGTAAAGGTGTTACAGGTAAGTGGATACTGCGTCTCGCCATCGCGTGTCCCACTCCCCGAAGACTCCTGACCCAGGTAATCCTCCCGCACTGTTCCACCCACAGGAAGTGGATCCAAAAAGAGATGGGCGATTCCTGGCCACATGGATGACAGATCCCGGGGACCAGCGGGTGAGACACCGTCAGGTTTCTCACAGCATAATGTGAGGAGCTCATGGTGGCAACAGTAAAGACAGACACAAGTGATCACAGTTCAAGGATGTTTATTGCACTGTAAAGGTAGGTTCCAAAAACACCTAATCTAAACCTAAATCTAAGATGGTAGCAAGCTTTGACCATCAAACAATAAGACAGTCCGAGTTGCGTCTTGTCAAAATAAAAGGGCCTAAAATAAAAATACACGATTGACAATCCTTATGAAAAATACAAAAAGAAATGTGTGCTAATGTTCTTGAGAAAGAAGGAAGTGTTCATAAATAATAAGTCAGAATGCAATAGTCAAGGTCTCTCTTCCCCACGTTTTAAGCAGAGATAAGATTCTGGAGGACAGCACACACTCAAGTTTTCCCAGCATGAGTCAACAGTTCTGCTCTCAGCAATCAGAGCCTTCGGTGGTTAAGTCTCTTTTCTACAAAAAGTCTCTTGCCGCCGTGGGCCTGATGTATTCAAAATCTTCACCTCCCTCGATCAGGTTCACTAAGTTTGCAATACAAGTTTCTTTGTAATATTCGCTAATCTTAATGTCTTTTTATATACTTCATTGTGGACACCCCTCGGCCGGGTTCACTCTTGTCAACACATTGTATATGAGGACTTCAGACTTTGCCCCCTCTCTTTCGGCATCCCTCGCTCAGGTTCAATCTTGCCAATCGTACCTTTCCATTCATTTCATACGATGTAGAATTAACTTCCCTTAGCTTCACAATCATGTCGGTCAAAGACTTTCGACTGTACAGAGGATTTTTCAAGACCTCTGTATGACCCTTTTCCTTGCCTTTCCCAAGGCCTTATAGTACTGGTAGTTTTTTGGGTAATCGCCCACCGTTTCCCTGAGTGAGCACCCACATGGTACATGACTCCTCTGTTGCTGGTTTTCCCCCTTATAGCATCAATAGCTCTATATATCACAGTGCAATTAGACATTTGCTATTTATTTTAACACAGTTCGATTTCTTATCGACTCTCCCCTCGACTCACTGGCTGTGATGAACTGCTTGGCTTTCTTTCTCTTTGGAGTGAAGATTGCTACCGCAGAGACAAGCATCTCTCCCCGGCTTGGTTATGAGCAGAGGAGGGTCTTGCGTACATGTTGACATCTGCTACAAAACATGCTGGCTATTTGCCGTCTTACCATTACTTCTGCGTAGGTATCACAGGCTTTGGTCGGGAAGGGCAAGGTCGCTTTTCTCCTTGTCACCCTCTCAGTATGCGCTGTCTTTCTTCTCCTCTTGAAATGCCATGCTGAGTTAGCTCTCACATCGTGCAGTCTGCCTTGCTCGTCTTGCGCTCTTGTGCTGTGTGTAAGGGAAAGGGTGTCGGGTGTCTGCGGTTCTGGTTAATTGCCTAACTTTGCCTGACCCTTTTGTGGGGACCTGTCAGGTAAACCATTTTATTAGTTGTTGTCTTTTGTGGGGTAAAACAGTATTCATATCGGCAAGAGGAGGGGGTTAGTGTATCTGCTTGTCCTACGGGGTAGGATGGGGAAAAGGTGTTATATGGAATTACAATCCTTGTATCAAGGTGTTTGATCAACTCAGAAGAGTGAGGTTGATAAAATTTACAAAATAAATGGGAATGACTGGGATTATTATCATGAAAGGAACAGGGGGAATTGTGGGAACAGTTGTGTTTTGTCTGAGCAGAGTGAGGGTGTGGGAAATAATTGTAAGAACGGAAAGGAAAATGACTGGGAGTGTTCGGGGAGGATAGTGGAAAACAGGGATTCTGGTAGAGACAGTTTCTGGGTGAAATAGAGTTTGGGATCCTGGGGGATTTATTATTTATGAGGGGTTGTTGGATTTGAGCCAGAGAGATTCAATGGGAGGAAGGGAGGCAGATGTTGTACAGCCTACAAAGGCCTCAGGGACTTCGTCCTCCTCTGCTTTTTCCTCAGTATAACACTGCGTCTCTCCTGGGGGATTTCCCTGAGCACAACCCTTGGTTCCCCCATCCAGGTGATCCTTTCTCCCTCATTCTCTCTTGGTTGGGGGTCTGAGAGCATTGGCCCTTCCCAGGCCACCTGAATAAGGGATTCTCGAGGTTGGTTTGGGAGAATACCTTCAGGTTTCTCGAAATACTCAATGTGTAACTCAAGGAATGGTCCAATAGAGCGAGGCATTATGTCTCTTATTGTCTGGAGCGTCATGCCAGTGCTGAAAGTTTGACAGGTGGTGTAGTATATAATCATATTTGTAAGGGGCGCCTGAATGTTTGGCATCCTCCTGTATGGCTGCTGCAATATGCTGTTTGGAGCTGTGAGATGGGTGGGTGGTGCAACTGGTTGAATGCTATTGACAAGAGCTCTACGGGCTTCACTGCCTTGCCAGTGCACTCTTGTCTCCAGAGTAGGTCTGTGGGGGCCTGTTTACACCCTCTCTTGAAACAGTTATTTTTCCTTGTTTGGTGCTCTTCCCTGTAGTTCAATCAATTGTGCGATGGGCAGCGCTCTGTATGGTTTTGGTTGTGGATCATGTGATGGGTTGGATATGACGTATTCCGAAATTACCGGGACAGGAAGATAGACTGCCGTTTTGGCTGCAGCATGTGCCACAGCATTTCCTAAGGCTATTTCATCAGCATTACCAGTGTGTGCAGTGCACTTGATCACCACCACCACCACAGAAAGTTGTGACAGCGCGGAAATCAGTGTGTCTAATAGTGCAGCGTGTTGTACTGGGGAACCGTCTGCCCAGTGGAACCCTCTCCTTTGCCACCGGTGATAACCAGACATGCACTGCTATAGTGACGTATCCAGAGTCTGAATAGATAGTAACATGGCATCCTTGTGAAGCGCATAGCGCATAGTGCCTTGATGAGTGCCACAAGCTCTGCTGCTTGTACTGAATAGTGCAGGGGTAACCTCTTCATCACTAATATTTCATACTCTCCTCCTGCTGCACCTGTATGTCTTTGCCCTGTGTCCTGGTCAATTGTCGCTGACCCATCAACAAAATGTACTTCACCCTACTCTAGTGGACAGTCTTTTGCTGTGGGAATGTCATCCTCTTTGCCATCCCATCATATGTGCACAGTCATGTCGTTGCATGTCTTCGTCAGTGCACACTTCCATTAGGAACGTGGCAGGATTTACTCTTTTGCATCATACTACAAGGATTTATGGGCTTAAGATGATAACCTTGTATGCAGATGCTCTCTGGGTGGTCAGGGTGGACGTTGATATCTCTAAGATTGCAAATACTGGATGCTCCATGTACAGTGTTACTGAGCAGCCCATCACAATTGAGCTTTTCTCAATGGCAAAGGCAGCTGCAGCGAGAGCTTGTTTGCATGAGAACTGCCCTTGCATAACTGAATCTACTGTGCCGCTCTAGTAGGCCAATGGCTTGTGACCCATTGTTCTCTTCTGTGTTAGTACGACGGTCATGAGTGTGCCATTTGAAAGTGAGAATATATAGAAACTTTGTAATCTGGGGTGGAACCATGTCTGCTGTCCATTCTAGTTTATGGTTGCCTTTTTGTGCTTTCGTGAGACCCTGTAAGAGCGGTCTTGTGTATGCTGCATAGTCCAGAATCCATTCCCTGCAGTAATTACACAACCCCATGAACTTATGCATGTCTTTTACTGTGATAGGTAAGGGCGTGGCGTGCACAGTTGCTGCTCTGTCTGGTATTATCCGTTTGCCACCTGCTGAGATGAGCTGTCCTAATTAAAGCACCTCAAGCTGGCAGTATTGGAGTTTGGCCTTGTCAACCTTGTACTCCTTACGAGCCAAGAGTTGTAGGAGGGTAATGGAATCCTTGTGACAGTTTTGCTCACTGTCACTGCAAACTAGTAAGTTGTCCATGCACTGTATGACTGCGCTGGGCACATGCATGTTGCCTAAGTCTTCATGCAATATCCTGTTGAATATGCTTGGGCTCTCGCAGTACCCTTGGGGCAAACAAGTGTCTTGTAGCACTTTCTGACATGTGTGAATGCCGTGAGATACTGTCAATTAGGCTGCAACGGTATTGAGAAGGTGTTCTTTAAATCAACCACTGCGAAGCGCGTTGCTTCTTTGGGTATACTGTACAAAATGGTGTCACTGTTCGGAACTAGAGGACATTTTTTTCTGTACTACGTCATTAAGTGGGCAGAGATCCTGTATCATTCTCAAATTTCCCATGTCGCTTTGTTGAACGGGGTAAATGGCAGTATTGCAAGGCGAGGCAGAAGGCACTATTATCCCTTGGTGTAGTAGAGCCTGTATCATGTCTTTTATCCCCTCTTCTGCCTCCCTTGATAATGGGTACTGTTTTACTCTGGTAATATTGCTCCATTTATTTAGTGTGATCTGCAGTCGTTCCTTTAGTAGCCCTACATCACGTGGGTTGGTTCTCCACAATTGGATGAAGGGAGGTGGCGGGACAACAGCCATTAGTGCGCACTGTACTCTTCGATACTCACAATGATCATTGTTGTCACACCACTTCCCTTCATCCAGGCCGACCTAGAGTATGTGCCAGCACAATTGTGGACAACTAACCCACATGATGTAGGGATACTAAAAGAAGCGACCGCAGATCACACTAAAAAATGGAGCAGTATTACTTGAGTAAAACAGAACCCATAGGGGTTACATATCTCCAGTATTATCCCCTGTCTTCCAAATGTTCTGCATCTGTCACTTCTTTGAGGGGTACGGTGGGATCAATGCACAATACAGTACACCACTGGCACCCTTGTTTGTCTGCTCCAAGAACAACTACTCTTTTTGCACATATTAACCAACAACCCTTGTAGGTCTAAGGATAGTTTTGTGCCTGCTACCAACTCTGGGGACAATACAGGGCGGAAAATGAAATCATTTGGCACTCTCCAGCAGGCTTTGGCAGTTTGTGGCACTGTTTCCACAAGCACTGTTATGCCATAGATGAACATGTCTGGGTCAACGGTTATGTCTAGTGCCACTATGCCATGTATCATGGTGTGTATTATGAGCATCACCCTTATTGCGCATATTTCTGGTGTGTCGCAGGCCATGCCGTTATTGGTAAAGGAGATAGTCATGTTCGACTTGCCAAGCAGATCCCTGCCGAGCAAGTTGACAGGAGAGCTCTCAGAATTCAACAGGGGAGTGCAAAACTGCCCTTCCTTCCACATTTACATCCAAATCATATGTATATGGAACCGTAGAAATGGCACCAGAGAATCCCTGCATGTCGAGAGTTTTGCCAGATAATGGGAAGTCACCTTCACATGATTTATCAGCGTAAAGATGAATTGCTTGTTCCCTATCACTGCCCCCACCAAAGGTTCCTCTTATGGGTTGAGGTTCATAGACGGGACCGGACACACAAGTGCTCTGTGAATTTGCAATAGCGGCGCAGAATTTTCATGCTTTGGGCCGCCAATATTTCTATTGATTACGACATCTAAATATACCAAAGTCTGTACAATTTCAATTTTCTCACCTCGAGCCCACCATCTTTGATCTTTCACTAGGCCCCTCAATGCAGACGTCATATTCAGAACATAAGACTTGTTGATATTGATTTTCATGTCATTTTGATTGAGGTAGTTCATGAAGCACTCTATTAATCTCTGGAGACCTACTTGCGTAAAGTCCATGAATATGATATCGTCCGCATAAATTATCCAGGGAATTTTTACTCGGTTGATCTTAGGTGGGAAGGCTCTCGTCACACTCAGATTCACTCAAATCGGAGATGTACAAATTAAACAGGAATGCAGCCAAAGCACAACCCAGCTTTAGGCCTCAGTGAGTTGTGATTTTCTCTGATAAGACACCAGTGGATGTTAACCTTATCTGAACTGATGTTGCTGAATACAAGGCTCAAATAGCGTCTAACAGATCAGTAGGGCATTGCCACTTTCTTAATTGTGCCCATAGTGTGGATCTGTTGACGCAATCGAACGCTTGTTCTAATTCCATTGATGCCATGTGTACACAATTGCCATTTCTTAGGGCTTCTTGTTTGAGGATTCCAAGAATGAAGAGATTTAAGCTAGTGCGCGCAGCCCCTTTACAAATCATGTTTGCTGAGGATCTGATCTTTCAGAGTTGAAAGCCCATCTTGGCAAATCACAAAGTAGAAAGGTGGCAAAAAGTTTTCCCATTGAATCAAGAAGGGCGATGGGCCGATAGTTTTTGGGATCAGCTCAAATGCCCTTCTTGAAGATGGGGACTATGATTGCCTCTTGCCAGTTGAAGGAATTTGTTTCATTGTCAAGATCTGGGTAAAAATCAAGATAATTAGATGGCTCCAGTCCTCAGGATGTTGACTGAGTAACTGGTTAGAAATGCCACCCAGACCAGCGGCTCTAGATATACTAAGCCCTCTTATTATTGCTTCCAGATCTATCGCAATGTCCCATGGAGAAAA
The DNA here is from genome assembly GCF_040938575.1 of Ambystoma mexicanum. Lineage (NCBI taxonomy): Eukaryota > Metazoa > Chordata > Amphibia > Caudata > Ambystomatidae > Ambystoma > Ambystoma mexicanum. The sequence continues at coordinate 65,258,711 of NC_090928.1, forward strand.
ACTTTGTCTATCATCCATAAATATTGGATCACCTCGGTCTACAAACAGGTTAGAGTAGTGAGTATGCCAATTAGACTCACTAACCTGACTCACTAACCTGACTCAACATATGGTCTGATCTAAAATGGCCTCTGTTATTTAACAGTTCCCAAAGATCCCTGGTGTTTCTACGGCAAACTACTCTCAGCATGTATTCTGCATCAGATTACAAGCGTTGGCTTTTAGTTGCAGTTAGCCAATTTTTATATTTTTGACTCCGCAGATGACACAGTTCAGAGGTTTGAGCAGTTCTCAGGCTTTTCATTTTCCTTAAATCAGCATGGAAGAGTTGCTTTGTCTTCCTGACTATTGGATCATATGCATGCTTTGCGAGGTTTTCCTGGATTTAGTTTTTTTAATTTGATGAATAAATTGCTTTAAGATCCAATTATACTCAACAGAAGTATTATCCCGTTTAACTGACTCTTTGTATATTTCACGGATTGGCAAAAGATCTTCCTTGCATACCCTCAACCTGTTTCCAGCCCAGGTCACTTCTAGCGATTAGATTTTTTGCCTCAATTGAGGTTTTTCTTGTTTGATAATTCATAAGGCTACAAGGTCATGATCGCTCTCCGGCTGGGGGACAATTTTCAGATTGTCTACTCGAGATCTGACAGGGCCAGAGACAAAGTAGTAGTCGAGGCAGAATCTTTTTCCCCCTGATCCCAGGTACAAGACCCAGGAGTGTCTCCAGGATTGGCCATTTTAACAAATGTAGATCTCTTCATTCATTTCAAGGAACCATTCAAGGGCCCTATCTTTTAATTCTAGCTCAGATCTAGGTACACCATTCTCGTTTAAGAGATCAATATTCAAGTCCCCACACCATAACCATAGCATTTTACCATTCCATCACTGTTTTATCTATAATGCTCATGACAGATTGCACACATTTTACTTCCCTTGATGACTTTACTCTCCAATACAAATTCAAGAGTAAAAGGTTTTCCAAGAGCTCCTTTCCAGGTCATGATATTTTAACACTTGGATGTACGGATTGGGTGTTTGATGGCAACTCGCCTGAAATCCCGCGCCATCTTTTATAAGTGTTAATAAACCTGAAGCTGGTCGACCTAACGGCCAGGTCTCTTGTAGGCAAATGATATCATACTCGCCAAGAGATTCCAAACATCCATAAAGCACTAAAACCTCTTGTGTTACATGGACACTTTACACTTATCGAATGCACACTGTCTCGAGCTAAACCACCCGCCAACCACTCCCAGTTGTCAGATTTGGCTTCTAGCCTAGGTTTCTTGACATTTTGGCTATTGTCCACTGTAACTTTGACTTTAACCAAGTCTTTGTTTTCTAGACGCTTTGCGGTGAAGGAGTTAGCCACAGATGGATGGTCAAACTTGGATGAGGATGGTAGTGGACCACAGTTCTTGTCAGCTATGTAACCTTTTTTCAGTATTACGCAGATTCTTTCCTTTTGCTTTGACCTATTATTTTTTGTAGATCTGCATAGGAGTGCTGGTCCATTCCCTGAAACTTCACCATATCATAACCGAGTGGTAATAATTTCTCGTTCTGTTGCAGGACTGCGTTTTTGATGTTTTTCGAATGGAAGTGTAAAATAACCCAATCCATTTTCTTTTCTGTGGCAAACTCAACAATTTGTATGTCATTTGTTGAAACGCATCTGAGTTCTTGAACATCGCAGAAAAGCTTCATGAACATGGTTCGATTAAGTGTCGGTACTTTAGATACGCTATGCAATTCGCTCCAAATGAATTTTGAATGGAGCCACTTCAGAGTCTTCAGAACTAGACACAGTTCTGCTGGCTTGACCTTGTTTTAAGAGATTTTTAGTGGGAGGTTTACTATGTGACAGTCAGTTACACTTTTGCTAAGATCAGCCCATCCACAACAAGGGATCTCATCCGGGAATACAGATCCCTAGCCTACCCAAATCAGACCATATCCTTGATAAAGACCCCAGAGGTCGAAAAACGTGTCGGCTGACCAACTCAAGACCAAGAGTCTTCACTAAAATAAACGTACACCTTATGAACCGCATTCAGCGTGGACATTTATCCTTTCCAAAAGAAACAGTGCAAGGTAGCCTGGATCCTCTCTTTGACCTTACCTAAGAGGAGTGGGCTTCACCTCCACCAAACTGTGACCTTGCATGCATAACCACGAGAATACGAAGAATTTGGAGCTTAGTGCAGGAGTGTTCGCCAACTAGTGCCTGCCTTTCTCTGTTATATGAATGGTTTTCCAAGATATGTGTTCTCAATAGCAGGGACAGGAGGTTAGGAGCTTAGTATGGGACAGGTAGGAAAAGGGGTACAGGATTATGTCAGGTTATCATACTTGCCAACCCTACCGATTTAGGCGGTAGGATACCGCTTTTTAAGCAGTCCTACCGCCTACTGCTTTATTGGCAACAAATACCGATTTAAAAAAAAAAGAAAAAGAAAATATGTATATTTTGATGTCAAAGGCACCCATGGCGGTGGGCTAAATGCGCCCCTCCTCCCCGGGTGCCTTTGACAAAAGGCGCCATTAGCCCCCCACCACACCAGCTCAGGGGAGTCTTTCAAGGACTTCCCCGAGCTGGCGTAGCGGGAGAAGGCGCAGCATGCAGGCTTTTGATGTAAAAGGCACCCACAGCAGCGGGCTAAATGCGCCCTTCCGCCGTGGGTGCCTTTGAAAAAAGGTGCCATTAGCCCCCCACAACGCCAGCTCGGGGGAGTCTTTCAAGGGCCCCCCCGATCTGGCCTAGTGGGAGAAGGCGCGGCATGCAGGCTTTTGATGTCAAAGGCACCCACGGCAGTGGGCTAAATGCGCCCCTCCGCCGCGGGTGCCTTTGACAAAAGGCGCCATTAGCCCCCCACTACGCCAGCTCAGGGGAGTCTTTCAAGGACTTCCGTGAGCTGGCGTAGCGGGAGAAGGTGCAGCATGCAGGCTTTTGATGTAAAAGGCGCCCATGGCAGCGGGCTAAATGCGCACCGCTGCCGCGGGTGCCTTTGACAAAAGGTGCCAATAGCCCCCCACAATGCCAGCTCAGGGGATTCTCTCAAGGACTTCCCCATGCTGGCGTAGCGGGAGAAGGCACAGCATATAGGCTTTTGATGTAAAAGGCGCCCACGGCGATGGGCTAAATGCGGTCCTGTGCCGCGGGTGCCTTTGACAAAAGGCACCATTAGCCCCCCACCACGCCAGCTCGGAGGAGTCTTTCAAGGACTTCCCCGAGCTGACGTAGCGGGGGAAGGTACAGCATGCAGGCTTTTGATGTAAAAGTCGCCCACGGCGGTGGTCTAAATGCGCCCCTCCACCGTGGGTGCCTTTGACAAAAGGCACCATTAGCCCCCCACCACGCCAGCTCGGGAGAGTCTTTCAAGAACTTCCCCGAGCTGGCATAGCAGGAGAAGGCGCAGCATGCAGGCTTTTGATGTAAAAGGGGCCCACGGCGGTGGGCTAAATGCGCCCCTCTGCCGCGAGGTGCCTTTGACAAAAGGTGCCATTAGCCCCCCACCACGCCAGCTCAGGGGAGTCTTTCAAGGGCTCTCCCGACATGGCGTAGCGAGAGAAGGCACGGCATGCAGGCTTTTGATGTAAAAAGCGCCCACGGCGGTGGGCTAAATGCGCCCCTCCGCCGCGGGTGCCTTTGACAAAAGGCGCCATTAGCCCCCGACCACGCCAGCTCGGGGGAGTCTTTCAAGGGCTCCCCCAAGCTGGCGTGGTGACAGAAGGTGTGGCAGGCGCCTCATTGTCATTGAATGCACCCGCGGCGGAGGGCTCATTCAATTACAATGGGCTGCTGACGTGCCCTATTCCTATCATTATCTCCTCGCCTGACTATTTTTGAAACTTTAAAATTCCTACAGATTTTTGGTCACAGAATGTTTGCATGTATGGGTTATTCATGTATGTGTTTTTTTCCCAACTCTCTCCCCTTACCTATCCAAACATATTTTCCCTTCACCTCTTTCCAGTTTTCCTAACTTCCCCAACCCCATCCACAACCTCTCCCTAAGCCCTCTCCCCCCCCATTGGCTGCCACGAGGCTACCTGTGGTCTTGAGATTCAGGTGCCCATGCCAACCACAGTGGGAGGGTGGAATCCATTCGGCTTCTGTTGTTTGGGGCAGAGTGTCAATACTCTCTTCCTTGTGTGAGTTTGACAATGTGGGCTATCCTAGTCAGAATACGTATTTGGAACGAGAAGGGGTTTCCCGCCACCACTGTAGCTCCTTAGAACAGGGCTACTGTGCCATTGGGTGCACCAATAAAGGGGCCTGTGTTTCCTACCTGTTGGAAGTTGTTGTGAGGCGGGTATTGTTGCATCGCCTGGTGGGAGTGTCGCAGCAGGGGAGGGCCTGTATCTGTGGGGGCAACTGGGCGTAAACTTGGTGTATCTCATAGGGTATGGAGGTCACTCTGTTAGTCTGGCCCTGACGGGCACCTTGGCGTGATGCACCGTAGTTCTGTTGGTCATAGCTGTATCGCATTCCTCGCCTGCTCCTGCACTTCCTCGAGAAATGCCTCCACTTCCCACAGTTCCAACATTGCCCCATTACTCCTTCTCAGGGTCCCATTCCTCCAAAACCCCAACCCCTTGGTCCTCTGAACCAACCTCTTCCTTGTTGCTGTCCTCCTTGCCACTGCGGCCCACGCTATTGTGTGTTTCTGCCCCACTGTCCTTATCCTCCTTCAGCCCACACCAAAGCTATTCTGGTGTTTGTGAAATTAGGGGTGTACCCTGCCACTTCTGTCTGCGCTGGTGTCATTACTGACGCCTCCACAGCTAATTTGTTTTTTACCAGTTTGGCTTCCTCTGGCTGTTGTCTCTGAGTCATTTCTTTCTCACACTCTTTTATTCTTCTACAATGCTACACTATTATGCTCTGAATCTCAGGCTACCACTTCTCCTCGACGCCCACAATTTTGTCTAGTGCTTTTTGCACTTCTTTGGGTAGGCCATGTTTGACAATGAAATAGAAGAAGAGTATTGACTGGTCCCATGCTTTACCCGTTTCTTTCCTTAACATCTCTTGGACCTTAAGAATTAATTGAGTGGCATCCTCGTCATCACCCATGGTGCACTGCATCATTGCACTGCAAGTCGGGTGTGTCCGGGAAAGCTTGCTGCAGCGCATACCACACTTTTGCTCTGATCTTATTGAAGGATGCTCCACCATGTGGCTCGTTGCTCAGGGTTACTCCCAGGTACCGCCTTCACGCACACATCGGCAGCCTGATCTCCGATAGTGGCCACCAATAAGATTTTGATGTCTCCTATTGCTAGCGGCACCTGACATTTGTTTTTGGAATGCATATACCATTTCCCCGCAACTGCCGTAAGGGCTGGAAGCACCTTTATTAAGTTGTTTGTCCATCTTTGCCCATGGCACATAGTGCAGTCTCCCAGTACTGTTGTGTATTAGCCATTGTGTACATCATCAAACTAAATAAAATACAAATGAGCATATATGAATAGTTGTTTGAATTTTTCAGTGAGTCAAGAACATGCCTAATCGTCTTTGATGGTCATGAAAGAATGCTTGGTGCCCTTTTGCGCTCACCTCGTCCCCATCAATCCCCCTTCCAGTAGTGGGTGAGTGCGAACTCTCAAGGTGCCGAACACCATGTACAACTCAAAGGGATCTTCCGCACGTTAACCATTGTTTACATGGGCTCCCCAGACCCAGTGTCTCCAGACTCCCCTCCAAGACCCCGTCCCTGCAAGCAACATAGGTATGTGTCCTTTTAACATTGTTCCAGGCTTTTTTGCGCTTGCCTCATACCCATCCATCCCCCCTCCAGTATCAATGGCAGTAAACACCTATGACTGTGCGCTCCCAAGGGGGCTTGAAGGATGGGAACACTCAAGGTGCCAAACACCATGTGCACTTCAAAGGGATCTTCCACACAGTGACCATTGTTCACATGGCCTCCCCAGACCCAGTGTCTCCAGACTCCCCTCTTCAAGTCCATTCACCGCCCTCCCTAATTCCCTCCCCAGTATCGATGGCAGTTCGCACCTAAGACCATGCACTTGCAAGGCAGCTGGTTGGGTGTGGATGCTCAAGGTGCCACAAGCTGTTGAAAAGCTAGCCTCTGTGTAGCATTGAAAATATACATTACGCATCATACACAATTATGCAGACTTTGTTTTTGTGTTGGCAATAAAGGTCTGTGGCTTTTATTAAACATGACAATAATAAACCAAACATGATTACTGTGTTTATTTCACAAATCAACAGGTGTGCACGTTTTCATAGTTCTGTAATTTTTGGGCACCGGGAAACAGGAACTGGCCCTCCTTAGCTCACTGAGTTCCCCCCAATGTGGGCTCTCAGGGCTGTGTGTTCGGGACCTGCATCTTGTCTGGTGAGCACTCTTGCGCTTGCTGGCAGCTTCCTTCCAGGCCCATGCCACCACACCTGAGTGGGTCCAGGTCCACTTGGGTTCACCCAATAGACTCTTGCTCTCCTACAGCTCTATTCACATCCACTTGTTGCTAGTATGTTTAAAATCTCTGTATGGAATAATTCCACCCCCTTTACTGATAGGTTTGTTCTATTTTTGTGGAAACGCTTTGGCTCAGAATAGACTATGCTCCCACCAGGATGTGATTGTGTTTTTAAATGGTAGTTTGCTTCTTTTCGCTTCGGTCAACATTCCTGTCCTACCCACAAAAAAATGTCCCATGATAGATGCTGATCTGTAATGTTTCTCTTATCACTTCAAAGATATTGCTTATGTTAACTCTGGTCTTATATATCTTGTGAAACAATGTGATTTCCAACCTCCTATCTTGTTGACTACTTGTGTCCCCATGCCTCCATGCCATACTGATGTGGTTGTGACTAACCTCAAAGAATGCGTCCCATATTCTGTGATATCCGTTATCCACATGGCCAGGCCAGACCCAGTGTTTCCAGACTCCCCTCTTCAAGACCCCGTCCCTGCAATAAACATATGTTTTTCCGTTCAGCAGTGTTCCGAGCTTTTGCTCTCACTTCGTCCCCATCCATCCTCCTCCCTAGTATCAATGGCATGTGGCACCTATGAACAGCATTGTACTGGGCCATAAGATTGTCTGTGCACCAATGAAAACGTGGCCCACAGTTTGAAGTCGCAATTAATTCCTTTTCAGACACTATTTGACTATTACCCAAAGGGGAGTATTTTGATGAAAAGCTGATGCAAATTGTGCATTAAAAAATATATATTCACCAACAGTATTCACTACTACTAGCCGCATATTGAAGTAACTCATCAAACTAGTCCACATTGCCCAAAAAAGCTCAGCACTTTGATAAAAAGAAAATGGCCCACACAAGCATTTTGCATTTGTAGTTCAAACCTGTCCCTATTGCCCTATAAGCAGTACGAGCAGGCCTATGAAATAGTGCACTCGCAAGGGGGGCTGGTTGGGAGGGTATGGCAGATGTGAAAATTGGCATCGAAGCCGAGTGGGTGTCAATGAACATGCCACCCATTCACATACACACCTACTTTTCTAAACCTTTATTACACACCCACTTGTCTAAACCTTTATAAACCCCTTAACCAGGAGATCATCTCTGCAATACACAAGGTATATCTGTCCTGCAGCTACTTGTTCCCCGGCTGGCTGAATCTGCTAATTTGTTCGTCTGAGTAAGGGTAGGTCACCTATTTGGTTCTGTATGTTCATAGATTGCTGCTGTGAACGTTTCTAATGTGTAATGTGTATTCTAATTGTCATTTATCCCAAAGTATTCACCATTATCTAATGTTTGATGTATTTTCATCTCGGTAAATAACACATTGCATCACTGTGCATCACTGTGCATTGTAAACGAAATGGACTGTTTTGTGGTCCATGTTTGAAAGCATGTTTTCTTTTGGTGCTTGAAAGTTCATTCAATGGACGAGTAATACGTTACAATTTGCTGTATAACAATCATTTCTGTAAGAAAGTGATCACTGTGTTAATTTGACTAGGTTACACAGGTTTTCTTTCTTTATTTAAAACAAACTTTACAGACAAAGCTGTGTAATACTTGCTTTATTCACATTCATACATTATTTGTAATAATTAATTATATTTGTGTATACAGATCTTACAGACTTTTCAAGGCTGCCTTCATGTACCGTTTTCGGTGTCCCTTCTGTGAGCCATGTCAAAACTCTGGGCATGTCCTGAATACATTCCCAAAGGATATTGATTGAATGTGGAGATGCATTACAAATTGCGGTTTTCCAGTGGATGAGATTGAAAGTAGAGCCCAGGCTGTCTTGGGAGACGTGAGGGCCAATCGATTCCGTATCTGCAGCCTGCACTTTACCGACGTTATGTACGAACAATCAAAGTACACAAAGTGTCAACCCAGAATTCTTTGTAAATTGCTTCTAAATGCAAATCCGGCTCAATTTCGGCACACGCTGGCTCTGATGAGTTGTGGACGAGGAATTTGTTATGTTTGTTGGTATGTAGGACCGTTTTCTGTATAAATATGTCTTCTCAATGATCTCTTTATTAATTTAAAATGGTGCATTGAAAAGGTAACTTCGTGAATGGTTTAGAGCTTTCCATGTTTATTTCCATCAATGTTGTATTACTCAAGTTTCCCTAGTTACCAGAATCACCCACATTTTAAAATGTTTCACTTTTAGACTACTTTCTCTATTCCCGTTTTTGGGACACTCTAATAAATCAGTGAAAGGTGACCCTTAGTCAAAACTTCCATAGTGCCCTTTAAAAGTTGCCTAATGTTTTGGAAATGTGTTGGATGACATGTCCTTCTTTACATAGAGGTCACTGATGGACGCACAGACCGTCATAAGGGACAATTCCACTGACACGTCTAGAATCCCAATGGTGAGCCCTACTGACCTGCACAAAATTATATTTACGACTGTGATATGGCAACATTTCAAATACTAGTGTACCTTTTCCATTGTACTCTTTTCTGACAATGAACTGAAAATGAAGGAGCAAGATTCTTCATCAATTACAGTTCCGGAGTCAACATCTACCTCACTCACCTATCATTAAATTGTACTAGTCCTTTTATATGCAAATTAACAATACATGCATTTGTTATGCTTCGAATTTAAACATATTTTTTGTTTTTTTTATTTTTTTATTTCAAACCGTTGTTTTATTAGTTCGATCAACAAACTTTTACAACTTTCATAAAAATTAATTTTTCTTATTGTTATACAGTAGGAAGATATTTTTTATGCTTCACTTCTGCAATTTCGACGTATCTTATAAAATTATTTTTTCTTATTATACAGTAAAAATACAATTTTATGTATCACTTCTAAAATTTTCCATGTGACAATTTATTTCCTTTCATATAGACCATTCCGTTTACCTATTAGGAAAAAAGTTATATACATTTAAGTCAGGACAATAAGTCAACGTGTTGCATTTCCTATCCATCATAAAGAAGCAATTTCAGCAACTTCCCATTAACCTATTGTTACGAAGGTCCAGGAGGTAGACATCACAAAATGCTGGAGCTTCATTATCACACTCGCAAATAATTTCGTAATTAACCATACTACTTTCAAGTAAATCAAAGGAATCCAATTTCTAAAAGGGCTTTTAAATGGAACAAGCCGATTTATCAAAGAGTAACATACCAAATTCTAGCAGTAGATCAATGTGCTTTATAGGAACAGCAGAATACCAATATTGAGTTATTAGCCTCAGCAGCTAGGTTGCTCGTCTTTCTTATGAAACATCTTCTCAAGTTCATTGTTTATGATTACTACGAGTCTACACAGAGCTAATATATAGCTCGTGCGAGTCCCCCACATACAAGCTAGCCAAAGCCATTCCCTAGTTGCCTCAGTTAATAGACAGTCAGTTGCAATTGTTAATGCACGTGTTGTCTCAAAGTATGTACAAAATATAACCAGATGTTTGAAGGTTTCTTGAATCAAACTATCCTTACAGAACCTGCATCCTAACTGCGCTTCTACTTTCCAGTGCAGTTTCCAACCACTGATTCTTTCTAACATAAGGGATTGATTCATTTTAAATCGCAAGTAGGTTTCCCTAGCCTTATTACAAGGGAACTGGATTACATAAGGTTTGTGCGGCCGTCTTAAAGAGCAAAAACGAGCTACTTCCTTATAGCCCTCAAGACCCGCCATTCCAGTTAACGTTTTACACCAGTCATTTTCTATAATACGTTGTTTTACATAGTTAGGTCTAAATCCGAGGTCTGCTGGTACAAGTGCCATTTTGTCCAATAGATGAATCATTTGTGCATGGTAAATCGTGATGGAAGATGGTTCAGACACGACCATTAGTTGGCCCAAATCTTCATAAAGACAATTTGTAGGTGGATATAACATTCTGGCAAAATTAGCCAATAGGCGCCAGTTACGGCGTGCAGATAAGGCAGTAATACCAAGTTCCTGCCTTATTACAATATTTGGTGTGGATTTTGCCAACCTCAAAACCCCCTTCCACATGCACCCTTGTAGTTGGTCCAGGTAGGTGTTGATGTTTACCAGGCACATATCTAGAGCAAAAAGGATAACAGACTCTACTTTTAGGATATAAAATTGCATAAGTGGCAGCAATGGAAATGTAGAAAACTTCAGATATACCATCCGCATTTGCGTGGCAAGGGGAGCAGCTTTTTTTTGTAATACCTCCCTCCACATTGCCAGGGATTGAGAATCCGTTATGGTATAACCAAGATAACGAATTTGAGGAACTATGGTTAAGGGAAAATTCTCAATTCTCCAATTGCGTGTGATGTTCTTCCTCTTGCGATTCCTAAATACTAATATATTTGATTTTTCCACATTACATTTCAGATTGTGAGTCAGACAGTAAGAATCGAATAGATCCAGTTTGGTCTGCATGCCTTTGGGCGTACGATCAAATATTACAATATCATCCGCAAAGGCTAGCCATTGTATTTTAAGATACCCAAGCCTTGCTGGATAGGAGATCTGGGTATTCCAAATGTCATTGATGCCACATAAATAGAGATTGAAAAGGGTGGCTGCTAAATTGCATCCTTGCTTCACACCAAGGGCGATCTTTATTGGATGTGTTGTAGTACCTTGATTATTTACCCTTACCAAATAAGTGGTGTTTGTGTGGAGCTTGGATATCAGTTGTATGACCTATTGTGGTATATTCATAGCGGCCATTTTTTTCCATAAAATTGATCGTACAACGGAGTCAAAGGCGGATGTGAGGTCTATCGACGCCATGTATAGTGGGCCAGAATCCTTAAGTTTGTGTTTGGCTAATAAATGCGCCATAATTGTAGCATTTAAAGGGGTCCCCATTCCTGCACGGAAACCAATTTGATACTTAGACAAGATCTTAAGGTCTCTAATCACTGCTTGTAGTTCCCCCAAAAGTAAGCTAGCAAACACTTTGGCACTCGTATCAATTAGCGCTATTGGACGAAAATTACATGGCTGAGACCTCACTCCTTTTTTATAAATCGGAACAATGATGGAATTTAGCCATGACGGTGGGGTATATACAGTTGTCAACATGTTATCAAACAGTTTCTTGAAGATCCCTGCCCACAAAGCTGGATGGCGTTTAAGAACATAAGGTGGAATCCCATCTGGGCCTGCTGCTTTTGAGTATTTCAGGGCAATTATTGCGGCTTCAATACTCAAAATATCCCAGAGTGGAAAGGAGGGTGATGCTAGGCAGGTCCATTTATATACGATTTCTATAAATGCTCTTGGGAGGGCAAACTTTTTTTCGAAATAAATTCTCCAAATCTGCGCAGAGATAGATGATGATTGATCGGAGGAGAGTACAGATGTTCCTGCCCTAAGCAAACTCCAAGTGGAGCGCCTGTCTCTGTGGCAGAGTGTACTAAACATTTTTTGATTCTCCTGATTATGCATAAAATATCTGTGATCTCTGCATTTGTTCCGATAGGTGTTCAGAATACTTTTTTTCTCTAACAAGTAAACCCCCCATGTGGGAGCGGTTTTAAAAATACGCCGTAAGGCCGCCCTCTTTGATCTTTTAGCTTCAAGAATAAAATTAAGGGCTTGCGGCGACGAGTTTACTTCGGGGAGCAGTGCCTGCACTCGGAGAGATTGAATTACCTCCGTTATTAATCCGGATATCACGGTAATCTCTTGGATAGGACTGTTAGAATAGAAATCAGAACTGTGATACAATGTCAAACGTGCAGAAACCATGTCGTTCACCTTATCACAAAGTTTGGTGGCCCATCGATTTTGACAGGCCAGGACGGTCCCTTTCTATAAACCCTTGCTGAGGATCCATGGGCAGGTGCATCATGTCGAAATGAAGCTTTAGATGGATCATGTAATGGTCACTAAAACCAGGATCGTGTATTGTGATGTTGTCAGAATATGATTGCAAACCTCGCGATATGGCGAAGTAATCAATACATGTCGATCTATCCCCTCTTCTCCAGGTATAAGACCCGTCACCAGTACAAAATGGGATAATGTCAAGTTCCCAGGATTTTAAATATTCCTGCCACAATCTGCCTCTATGCCATGTTTGGTAAGTACCCCCACAGCTTAACGGATTAGAGTTAGTTTTCATACAATAAGCATTGAAGTCCCCTCCTAATACAATATCACATGCGGGATGACGAGCCAAGATGTCATCAAATAAGATATTGAGCTCTTGAAATGCACATGTTTGGTTGAGCGTTGTAGGATTATGATATAAGAATACCAGGAGAATATGAGTTAGCCGAGAACCCTTGAGCAAAATTAGTACGGCCATCATTACAGTTGCTTTAAAAACATCCAGTACCAATATATTTAGATTGGTATTCAAGGCTATCGCCAGACCCCCATACGGCCGACCACTTGTGCCTTGTTTCGCTTGAGTTTGGATAACATTGAAACCGGGCAACACGAGATTGTGTGCACACATAGTTTCTTGACATAACATAATATCACACTCCAATCCTGCATGCGGCTTGCTCAACCATAACTTCAAATTGCTGTACCCACATGAGTTCCAAGATAGAATGGAGAGGGAGGCAGGCTACTTACTGGGGAGTGTTAGACCTGGCTGAGTTTCGAGTGTTTTGTAAGGCGGCTAACCATGACCAATCCTTACTGGTATTAGATAGACTTACAAGTTGTGCAATCACTTCAGCATTAATGCCACTTTGAGAATCAGCAGTGACCAAATTTGGCAATTCCGCCGGACCAGGCGCCAGAGGCGTTTCATTAAATGAAATAGCATCATCGATTGAATCGAACGGGTACAGCATTAGGCCAATAAAACGTAACTCATCCATGTATTGCAGGAGGAGGTTGGTGATAATGGCCGATTGCACCTTGCATACCATGCGCTGGTTTTGCATGGGTGGCAAGGTTATCCATTCGATATCATTCGAGTGCAATGTGCGCAGACCAGGTATACGGTTGAAGACTTGCATCAGGGCAGAGCGATTAAATCGCTTTATGCCATTCTTAAATTATATGATTTCCCATCCTAATATAGTAGTGGATTGTTTCGTTGCTTCCCCGAATTCTTCCGGGTCTGCCACAAACCGCTCTGGCACTGACTCCTGCTGCTTTTGCTTATCACCTACTCCCACCTTTTTCAGCACGGGAGAGGACTTCTTCACAGTCTCTCGATCATTGCCGGGATTAGGTGACTCGATGCCTACGTCCCCTCCTACGGCCATCGCATCAGTGATCGCTATCTCCGTCACCCTCTCCCTGTTGTTGGAAGGAGACACAACTACCTTACCTATTTGTGTTGTTTTATTATCTATAGGTTTAAAGAAGTTAGGTAGTTGCGTCTGAGATGAGGGGTGTCCTAACTCCTCACTCACAGAAAGGGGTGCTTGCAGGTGCACTTTCTTTGTGTTTTTGGTTGCAATTATTTCGCCAGTGTCCAAGTCATTTACAGGACTTCTCCGTCCTGCAGACTTGCTCAGTGGCTTCGCTACACTCTTCTTCTCAATTTTTATTTTGTTTTTTTCATTCATTTTTGCAGGAGGGATTAATTCATCTTGTAACGTTTTTGCCGTTTTTTTCCGATCAGCTTTTCTTTTTAAAGCACGGAAGAATAGCCTTTTTTTCCTTCCTTGAGATAAAGGACCGCTCTGGAAGTTGTGGGGGACTATTCTCAACAGCAGGTTGCCTGATATCAGGAGCAGGAGTAATATTGTCAAGATAAGAATCAGTTTGGCTGGTGGTTTCAAACAGTTTGGTTAGTACAGAGGGGCTGTCTGGATAGAGTTCCTGCCCCCCCTCCATGCAGGAAAGAGACGGCCCCACTTTTTCCTCCACCTGGCTGGGTTGCAGGAAAAATAAGAGCTGTTTCCAACTTTTCCGCATGAAGTGCAACTTCCGTACATAGTTGCGCATGCGAGAGAATATGACATGTAGTAGCCGGTTTTGGTGCAGCCAGGGTTTGCGCAAAGGATTGCGGGAATGCATAGGTGAGTGTAGGGGCATTCCTAATCATAGATTCATTCACTGGAATTTCTAAGACATCTGTTTGGGTCGAGACGGAGCTGTTTAGTGGTACTTCTTTTCTCGGTGGTTTATACCCGTCACCACCCAGTCTAAGACTGTCTGCAAAAATGAAACCCTCTAGTTTATTTATTTTTATTAGGATTTCTGTAAGCGCTGTTTTGCAATCCCTCAATTTGTAGTGGCCACGATCCAACAAGTTGAGTATTCTTGTTAGGACCGGGTAAGATGCTTCCAGAGATTGCATGTCACCTGTGGGTTCCAGCATATCAAAGCCCAATGGATGATTCGAGGCCTTTTTAGGGGGGGAATACAGGGAATCCGTTACTAAGGTATTAATACCAGGTACAGCCCAGGTGAAGGAAGGCAGCAGAGCAGGGGAAGACGGCCACGAGCTAGAGCCAGGAGAGGGGACAGACTGGAGTACATTGATGAGAGGTGTTGGCAAGCTGTTTACGTCCTCCATATGTATGGCATCTTTACAGTGAATATGGACATCCGCTCTTTTAGAACTTGGAAAGGTAACCAGTGTCGAAGGACCCACCGATAACCTCACCCGTTTCTCCAGGGCAGCAAGTACCACCGGCGCTAATATGGAGTTATCGGAGGGGGAGGAGGGGATAGCGTCAATGGAATGTACAGGCTCAGAGACTACAGTATCCATGCGCATACTCAAGAAGCTTTTACGGTCAGATTTGGGTGAGAGGTTCTTAGGCGGGAATTTAGAATCAACAGGGGGAGACCCATCTGGTGGTGCTGCGAGTGCCTGTGCACGGCATATGAAAATGCCACCTCATGTTTTATTAAGTCCTGATCGGTAATTGGACCCCAAAGTGCCACTAAGGCAGTGCATGCACCTGTTCTAGGCACGTCACTTTTCACAACCTCTTTAGGCAGTGACATTTTATTTTTATTAATTCGACTTTTTTTGTGTTTTTGACCAGTGACGATTTCATGGGGCACCAACTGCGCAAACTTGATACCATTTAAACCACACGTGCAAAATTAGGATACCAGTTTCATAGAAGGAAATAAGAACTCACTTGTCCCGCGCTCCCAGCCTCACTACCTAGCAGCCCAACAGTCCACTTGGAGCCCACTTCGATGCGCACTCGCGATGCGCTAGTGCACGGGCTAAGTAGTGAAGTCGGCAGCTGCAGGGGGGCCGGGCGCTGAGAGCAGGGGGCGGAGCTAACAGAGTGGTGACTACAACAAAATAGAAAAGGGATACTATTAGGTTTCAGAGCACAGTGCGAACACAACACAAGAGACTCCTTTAAACTGTTTCGCCCACGCAGAACTTCCTCTTGCGCACGGCGGTTCGGGTGGGAAAGAAGGCACATACGATCCTCACAGCAATTCCGGGCAGCCCAACAGTCCACTTGGAGCCCACTTCGATAAACATATTGAAAATTATTATGTATAGTATTGGTTATTTACACAAAGTGGCATGTATGGGTGTCTCTCAGTATGTACCAACTGCATCTCATGTTTTCAATTTAATTTTTTTCATCCGTATTAAAACAAGTACTATGTTATAGGGAGATGATGGAACTTCGACTACAATCACTTCCTCCTTTGTAACCGGTCCAGAGTACAGTTTACAGTTTGCTTGCCAGAATGAAAGTAAATCCCCCAAGGATGTACTTTGAGACTGAAATGCATGTAACCTTGCACTGTTTCAAACTTTTCTGGTTTTGGTTGTAACATTACACTTCCTCCCTAATGTAGAATAAATTAGAAAGGAAACATTACAAAGCAAACTACTTTTCAAGGCAACATTATAATCACTATGTTTTGCAGGGTGATCTCAGATCAAGTCCATGTGTCATCCCAGAAGGTTATGAAATGTATATTATAACCAAATCACGTACACAGTTTTCTAGGGTATGTTCATACGAATGTTCTATTCGTGCTGCAACAACAAACCTTCTAGTATAAGGTTTGCAATCACATTTTAAACTACTTTGTGAGGAACTTCTCTGTGCGATTAAAGATTTTACATTTCAGTTCAATTGACATTTAACTTTTTTTTTATAACTCTCCAAGCAATGTACTTAAGATGTTGAATTAGAAGAGGCACATGGACCAGAGGTATACATAACCTAATGTGAAATACAATTGAGCATCACATTGGATTGGGAATACATTTTTATAAGGTTGTAATGTTTTGAAGTCTGTCAAGTTGGTTCTGTTTGTAGATATGTACAATTGTTTGTTTGAAGTGAAAAGAAATTAGCTTGATTCAAACCATATAAAAGCGCTCTTTTTTTCAGCTTGATGTTGCGGTCGGCAAAGCGAAGGCCACACTTTCGAAGTGAATTAAGAAAAGGGTAAAGAACAGACCAGTTTGTTTTGAAGAAGTTTTTAAGCTAATGTGTTAGTCATATTATGTTTTAGGTTGGAAAATCGTATGTTCTGTATATGTGTGCTATACATTGAGCATTTTTTCCTGTAAATCTGTTAAGGGCCCAGAAGGAAGAGGAGTATAAAGGCTCAGACAACTGAAACCAAAGATATTGCTTGCCCAAACAGATTTCACAATGGATCAACTACTACTTGAGGCACATCTTAGTCCAGTCAATATCCAGACTCGTGATGCATATGTCCAGTGGGCGAAAAAAATAATGGAATCTCACCATTGAACCATACAAAGTTACCATGGACCATTGCTACCCTATGGAAAATCGCCCAGATGAAACTGAAGACAATGAAGATGCATTGCAATTGCTTGCAGACCATTTGACACAATCTACACCCTCTAAAAATGTTCCACTGACTAAACATTCAATGTTACCTGTTTCTCCAATTCATGCGGAAATATCACAGCCTGAACTAACAGAGGCTGAAGCTTCAAAGCAATTGAATGACTCATTTTATCAAGATCTCGACTTTAGTATGCCTAGTTTGGGGGAATTTTCCACCACCATTAAATCGCAAAACACAGTACTGCAGGAGGATTGGCCTTGAAAGGAGCAAAAATGCATTGCATTCAACTGCTACCTGCTATTGATTGCTCAGAAATTAAGAGGGAGCATAATCCAGGCCAGATCAACCGATGCTCGGCAAAGTGCCTGCTGGAAATGTACTTTGTTCAGCAACTTTACTGTTCAGTGGATCGACTTTCAGTAAGAATTCAAGTCTGTCAATTTGTAGGAGTTTGAGTTCCTTGCTAAAACCCAGTACTACAAATATCAGTGGGAATTCTTATTCCCCGCAATTAGTCATGCCTGGAAACTCGAACACAGATGTCAATGAACAGGGCATTCTCTGGCAAAAGTGTCAGGCTAGCTGGCGACAGACAGTGCAAAGTAAATAAATTGTGAGTTTGGTCGCCGTGCAGGTGTCTGAATGTACATAGTCTGTGGCCGTGGAGAAACATGGTTTCATTAAATCCATCAAACATCTGGAATCCCGGGGAATGCAAATAGACCTGATAGCCACTGACAGGCACGTTCCAATAGCCAAGAGCATTTTCCACATATTAGGCATCAATGTGATGTATGGCAGATTGCCAAATCAATTAATTAAAAAATTACAGGTGGTGGTAAACAAAAAAGGGTTCGGAAAACCTTTTAAAGTGTTCTCAGTCCATCAGCAACCAGCTTGTGAGGGATCTATAGAAATTCTACTTGAAATATAGTGTTCATTGATGCACCATTGCTGCAACATACACTCGTGGAGAGAGAACCAACATTTTCACGAATGTGCACATGGACTGTAAGGACATATATGGGATTTTATTGCCAGCATACAATGTACAGCAGAGAAATACAGCCAGGCCCAGTTTTTCAAACTGCAGGCATTACTTAAGTAACAGCCAGTAACAGCCAGCAGGCAAGTTTTCAGAATACGTACTAAAAAAAAAATGTTTTAGCACAGTGTGCTGCCAGGTTAAAATAAGGAGGTGTACAATTTTGTATTGGATGTTTCATGTGTGAAAACTGAATTAGAATAGATAACTGATTAACCTTGTACTAACCTTACTAAAGTACTAATGTCAACTTCTGTAACATTATAATGCAGACTTCTGTGCACAATGAAATACAGTCCATGTTTTGGGTGCACTGTTTGAAATTCATTTTTCCATGAGGAAGTGCACACTAGAGTTTTCTTCTTGTGGAGAACAGAAATATGTAATGCAGGAAGCAAGGAATGCAAGAAACAGTTGATTTGCAAATTAAGTCTTCATTATCTTGAAAAACTAAGGCTGGCACAGGGCACATTCTTGTTGTTCTGATTGGTAGGGATTGTAAGTGGATAGGCTACGTCAACAGAGGGCTGAATTAGAGTTTTCTTGAGAAATGAAGAGAAGGGAGAACACCCAATCTACTACTTTCCTTCCCTAAATAGAACCCTCATACAGCCGTACGCTCCTCTAATTCCAACTCCATGACAGCCAATTACTTCTCCAATCTGAGAGTGGGGGGCCGGTCGCTCTCCCCCGCAGGTGCCTGCCTTCCCAAAAGGACCCATGCCCCTGTCAGACTTCTGTAGCACCTTCTACAGGTCCACAAACTGGTAAAACCGGTACCCTTCTACACTGCTTTCCCATCACCAGAAATGACCCAACGGCCGCATTTACTGCTGATCTGATCCTCCTGATTACCACAAGTTCCCTGGCCCATCCTCCAAGTCAATAATACTCAAACCTACTAGTAACCTCGACTAAACTAGCAAAGTTTGGTCCTGACTGTGCCAAAGGTCAGTGAGTACTTGCATCATTTGCCAGTTTCCCCCTGGCACAACCAATCCCTTTTACGCACGAATATCCCATAAAGGTATTGGATCTTGGCTGGGTTAGCCTGAGCTCCCTGGCTATTCTCACCTTTTGAAAACTGTTCTGCCACCGAGGGCACATCCTACTTTAATAGTGGGAACCAATTCTTCATTGCCTCAAGCCCCCTCCTGACTTGCTACACCCTTCCCAAGAAGATCCGCTTTTTTCTTCACCTGCGCGATCATGTGCTTTTACGCACAACTGCACTGTTGAGCACAAGCTCCCCACTTCTTAGGGCTGGACTAGAAAGTTAGGGAATGACTCAGAAGAATTGTCTAATGCTCCTAGTGTGTTAACCAAACATTCTTTTTACAGGTTGTGGCTGTGTTTACCTCATTAGTCGCGTTAGGAAACGTATTGTATATATGCTATATACTAGAGTATTGTGTGTGGTAACTGTTTTCGCATAACTAAAGTTTACTTGTGTCTATTGGTCCGATCGACAAATGTATAGATATCTTTCATATACACTTGTCTTAGAGTCATTTGTGGTTCATTGCTGGGTGTGCTTATTGTGGGTTTCCAATCACTTACCCCTCCTGAGACTTAGGGCCTCATTACGAGGAGGGCGGTAAGGGGTTAACGGCGCCGGTAAAGGTGCCAGAGCCGTTAACCCCTTAATGCCCCATTACGAGGTCTGCTCGCGGGACCCGCTAAGGACATTAACGGGCCCTTGTTAGCATCATCCCCATTCCCATTCCCATTGAGCCCTATGGGAACTCAAATGGGGATGTACCTGGTCCGGGTTCCCTGAATGGGGAAATACCAGGCCCTCCAAGGTTGGAATGGCCCGGTACTTCCCCAGTTAGGGAACCCTGACCCGGTACCCGGAATGGAGGTAGCCATGCTGCAAAAAGCGGCATGGTTACCTCCTTCCTCGTAATGAGGCCCTTAGTCTTGACCACCTGCCAAGTTACCTAGATTGGTCTGGCTTGTCCAGAAAGTTCCCCTGCTTCACTAAACCAAGGGTGGGCTCCTAAGCTTCTGCCCATCAGGTCTACGTTTAGAAATCCATCTTAACACCCTCCTTCAGCACTTGCACACCTATAGACTCCTCCTTCCATCCCCTATGCACTAGCATGGCCGATATATGCACAAGGCCTAGTCAGAACATGAATGTAACTTAACATTTCGGAATTATTTTTCTCCAACCTGCGTTCCCATTCCGGCTTCTGGCGCTTTTAAATAGAATTTTGTTGTAGAATGCGCGGTACAAATGTTCACCTTCTGCTTTGTGTGGCAACTTGACATTATAATGAACACACTGGAGACCTATTTAGTATGATCACGCAATGTCACCCTATCTCGTATGATGGTAGAGAGGGCTGCTTCAGGTGCGCAAGGGAACATGAACGGATATGCATGAATTATAGTAAGAGCCGTGCAATATATACCAGAAATGTAAGTAGCAAACAAGTGATTCAAGAGCGGAACAGAGACATAGTAATGATGGCCGGTTGGTATATAGAACACTAGGAGTAGGGGTATGCTTTGTGACATGAAACAGTACTGGACGAGGGAAGAGATGGGGTTTTGATTTCATTTTCTTACAAAGATGATATATCCCCGGAGGTAAGAGCAACACACAATTTTCTAG
The DNA here is from genome assembly GCF_040938575.1 of Ambystoma mexicanum. NCBI lineage: Eukaryota > Metazoa > Chordata > Amphibia > Caudata > Ambystomatidae > Ambystoma > Ambystoma mexicanum. The sequence continues at coordinate 65,279,562 of NC_090928.1, forward strand.
ATTGTTCTTGCGTTCCTGTCGCAAAACATATTTTACACAGCTGTTCGTAACTGTCCTTACTTTTCTCAACCACTTGCCCAAAGCAGCGTCTTGGCCAGTTTTTACTTTTGTGGCATTCTTTCACAAAATCGAAATCTACTTGTCTCTGGCTTCAATCACTGAAACCAGCCTGCTATTGTTATTTGTCCTAGAGCGAAAGTCAGCAATTGTTTGAGGGACACAATGTGTCAAATATCGCAAAAAATGATCACATTTACTATATTGAAAGTGGACATACGAAAATGTAGTTTCCATTTCTGCGAGCTGCTTGGAGTGATCTGAGGGCAACAACGAGAGAATGGAACTGCCTGAAATGATGTAAGCTGAACGATGCATAATATTTTTGCGATTAGAAACTGCAGGCGTGCTGTATGCATAATGACTAATTCGGCGACCTGCGAATGTGCGATTTGACCAAAAGAATAGACACAGTACGTTATGTCATATTGAATGATGTTTATACGGTGCTATAAAAGAGCGAGTGCGTAACTCGCGGTTTATCCGTCTACTGATGATTGTTATTTGTGTGTAGTTTAAAGAGGAGTGAATAGAGGTATGATTTTTGGGACGTATTGCTTACTGGCCTTGCACACCAGTATATTCTGTGCAGAGTTATGGGTTGTTAGATAGACCATATTGTTGTAGTTATTCCTCGAAGACCTGCAACCGCAACCTGTATACAGGCTAATGATAATCTACACCGCTTTGTCCCGTGGGATATCCTGGTGTGCTGTCACCATTTCATCCTTGTGCACCATAAAGTGAGGGTTGGGGGGAGGGGAGGGGATGAACCTTTTCTGTGGGCACTTGGTTCTCTTTTCAAACACTAATCTTACCACTTCCATTATAATGCCATGTGTCTGTGGTTCAACATAAAACATTACTATACCTGTCTTTATTTTCTGGTAGGGCCTGCTATGTGAAGCGGGTGCATCTGGTTCTCCATCCCATTGGGAGCTATACCTACTTCACAGCGCTACCCTTTCATGCACATCGTGGTCTCAACTACTCCCCCATGTTGTCATGTCTGTGTTCATTCTGTGGTTTGTGTCTATGATTTGGTTTCATCCAGTTCTGAATTATATGCTAACTTGTTATATTTGATTACAGAACAGCTACTAAAATATATTCTTTTATTCTGTTATCTACACAGCTATATTGTACCATTCTGCGCATGCCATATTTTCCAGCTACTGTCAAATGGATTCTTCTATCAACATTGGTGGATAATCATAAACAGGCTTATTTAATAACCGTCATGTGGGACGACCGGCATGGACCCATCTGCCCATTGGCGGTACCAGCAATAAGGAGTAACCTGTCAGTGTTTTCGATGTAAAAACGTGCTGAAGCAAAAGTGTTGTGCTTGAAAGTACAAAGAATCCATATCATCTCATCAACGAAAAGCCATGTGCGTCATTAGAAAGTTTTGCTTGTGTAACATTAGGACACACAAGAATTTTATTACAGGGATTCAGCGATTGCTCATCGCAACTGGCGTACCATGAGGAAGTTATAAAGAACATTTGACGCATGCAATGTTCACTAGCTATAACTTGTATTGCAAAATCATATGGTTCATTTCGTTTCACTTCTCTTGTGAGCGTTCTTTGCAAAATAAAAGAACTTGCTACATTGCAGATTTGATGTTTTCTTAAAAATAAATGTTTTGCTGTCCTATTTGAGGCAAGAAAGAAATGTTACGTGCTGTGAGAGGATGTGTGTTTGTTTATCTTCCTGGTTCTGCGTTAAGTTACGTTATAGCGTGGGTGATGAGGGGGCACGTTTGGCTACGCTGGCCACCAACATCATGAAAATAGGTGGAGCATATCGTTTGGACTAGTGGTGTCAGTTTGAGGGGCGGGCGATCTGTATTCTTGCCGCAAGGGCACTTGCACTTAGGGAGCTGCCTCAACGGATAAGATTAACACAAGATGGCTACGCCCAACATGTTGTTTTTGCATGTGTAAAAGTGAGGAAAAGTAAGGTAAAATGCATAGGAAAAAATGGTAAGATCGAATACAGTATGCTTAAAAATACATGCACAAACGATCGGGACAATAATATTTTTCAGTGCCTTCCCCTTTAAGGAACAAAGAAGTTTCTATGGGAATTAGTAGTGCGGGCCTTCCTACCATCAGGGCTTGGGCCTATTCATGTTTCTTCATCGGGCCTTTGTTTACCCCGCAGCCATGCAGGGCGGAATTTATCTGCCATAACTACACAAATGGCGTCTCCTTATGTGGGCACTAAATCTGTGCATTTATATTTAATATTGTGTCCGTGCAGAGTTTCTTATCACAGTCCCATCCCCCCTGGTTCTTTGCAAGTGTCGTTATGGGATATGCCTTACTCTAAAGTGCCTAGGGGAGTTGGAAAGGTTAACTTCCTTCCCAACACTAACATAAGCAATGTATAAGCTGAATGTAACATGAGCGGCACGCGAATATAGCTCACTAACATAGAAGCGCAACATTAATGGGCACCCATCTTTTCCAAAATGGAAGCCCAAGCACGTCTTAAACTAATTACTTCACAGGAATTTAAGATGCTTTAATCACAGTAATACATAGCTGTGCAGTGCTCGGGCAGTACTGGTGATCAGAGCCAAGGTTACTGAGCAATTAGGGAGGGTCCGAATGCTGCAGAAAAGGCACGAGATAATGATGCCCAGGGCAAGAAGAATACCCCAGTCTAAATAAAGTCTGTAAGAGCACAACCGACCATTGTGAGCCAGGTGCGAGTGAACCATAAACCTAAGAAGACCCCACGATGAATAACTCCAGCGTGTCCCCAGTGGCAAAAGGATCCATAACACTTGCTCTAATATTAGCTAAAAACCCAATTAAATGCAGGGTGAAATAATTCCAATCGCGGGCTCATCACACAAGACCCGTAATTGAAGAACACTGTATATTAATTTGCAACTAACCCATAGAGGACACCTGCCTCATTCCTCACGCATATTCCTAGACACCAGATGCTGTACAAGGCCAACTACAAAGAGATCACCCTAGCTCATGGTCTAGGAATAAGGGATGGTATTTTCTTTAATTGATGGGAAAGGAGTCCATGGACCTCTCTCTCTCTACTCCTGTCTGTATCCTGTCTTGATGGCCTGTCATTTGCCCAAGGGTGGTCAGTACAGAGCCAACCAATCAAAACCCTCATGTTTAGACAACCCAGTACGTATTAGACCAATCACTTCTACAATATATTATTGATGTCTTTTTATTGTTATCAATTTAGAGATGGTCATCTTCTGTATCGACCAAATTCCAAAGATGTCATCTATGCAACTAAGCCATCTTTTTAATTTAGGTCTCCATTGCTGATTCTGAAGTACAAAGATGTTCTCAAAATGGTACATGAAGATGTTATCATACGAGGGACCTACAGCTCACCCCATCGAGGTACCTGATGTTTGTAGATAGTACTGATTGATGAACCTGGAGTAGTTATATAAAATGATGTTAATCAATTCCATAGCAAAAATCTTGTGGATTGTGATCCCTTCTTCTTTCAAAATTAACCATTTGAGAGCAGCGATACCTTCGCTGTGGGGAATAGAAGTATATAAACTGCTGACGTCCATAGTGAACAGCAGTAAATTTGATTGCTCAATGGTCACTGTTCCGATAGATTGCAGGAAGTGTGGGGTATCTTTTAGATAAGTTGGAATGTTCTGAACCAGGGGTTGTAATGCTGTGTCTAAGTACAATGCTAGCAGTTGAAAAATACTCTCAGTTCCTGTGACAATAGGCCTGAAGGGAGAGTCTGTCAAATTCTTACGTACTTTAGATAAGCCATAGAACACAGGTGTCACTGTAAATCTTTTAATCAGAAATTCTCCTGTCCTTTCAGAGATCTAGTCCATTTCGCTTGCTTTGTGTATCACCTTTTTAATCATATCCATTATTGTGATGACAGGGTCTCCATCCAAAGGTAGGTAAGTTTGTGATCATCAAGAAGTTTCAGACAACCTTTTTTGTATTTTATTGTGTCCATTATTACCAGCGCTCTGTCTTTATCTGCTTGTTTAATAGTTAAGGAGACATCTTCTGCCAGATCTTTAATTATCTTCAGTTGGTGTTTACGTATGTTCGGTCTACGTGGTGTCTCATATTTCAATCTCCTTGGGTCTCTCGTGGTTTTAGTTTTGAATAGATTTATGAGGGGGTGGTTTACTTGTGGGTGAACCCCACTTTTATTTCTCATTTCCAAAACGTCATGGTTTTTTTTTAGGAATTGCCTCTGTATTTTCCAAATTGTCAAAGAATACTTTCAGTTCCATCTTGCGGACCAGTTTGAAGAGATTCACCTCTTCAAATAGATTGGAGCTGTTGGTTGGTATGAATGAAATACCTAGATTAAGGGTGTCAATCTGAGATCTATTCAATGTTTTAGATTATATATTCATCACAATTGGAGCTATTGTTTCATTTTTTGCCTTGGTTTTCTTTTGCCCTCATCTTGTTTTCCTTCTCCTAAAACAACTGGCGGAGGCAATGGTGTTCTCCCTGTGCCAATTGGTTGTTCTGGCACTACCTCTGTTGGAGCTTGAAGGAATATTATCTAAATTTCGACTGTTGGTTGATCTTCCAATTCTCCGCTCATGACTTTCCTGCTGTCAGTGTTATTATTAACTGGAGGTTGTCCTGGTGTACCTGATGGATTGGGTCTTGGTCTGCTGTTGCCGTAATATTCTTGCCAAGAATAGACAATATCCTGCGCGTAGTCCCGGGTGTCTCTCCTAAATTTCCTTATCTTCCGCTGTTCAATGTCCCCTTTTGTAATCGTCCAATTTGTTATTGGTGTCTTCACTGATCCTTTGTAGTTCAGCTCCGGATTTTAATTTGGAGAGTTGTGTTGTTACTTCTTAAATTTCTTGGTTGATGTTTACCAGCGATTTTGCTAATTCTTCGATGGTTAAGAGAATCAGATCAAGAGAACATTTGTTTAGGATGTGTTCCCATCTTTTGACAAATTCGTCATTGTCTTTGCACAACGTTGGATTTAGGTAGACTCTCAAAACTCTTGGAATCCTTTTGGCTTTGCAATATTGTGTATAAGTTGTAGCATGAGGTTTCTGGAAGATTTCTCTCCTAATAAGTCTTTCAAGTCTTTGAATGAGAAGTTCCGGATTTTCTATACTCGTGGTTTCCTAAATGGTATCTTTAATCACATCCAGTATTCTCACAGCCTCCTCATCAGTGAAGGCTAAAGTGGTGGCTGATTTATCTGTTGAGTAGACAAGCAAGGAGCAGGTATCTGGGACATTCCACCATCAACCCCAAAGAGAGTTTAGGCCAGACCTGACCGTTGGCAGGAGAGTGCCAGAACAGACTCCCTGACAAGGACCCTGTTGGGGACGGGGAGTCCCTCTCTTTTCAAGTGTGAGGGATTTACACTTTTCCAGGCATGTAATCGAAAAATGAAGCGCAAAGGTGATTTTACCTGTGCTTTACTATTTACTTTTCCAGTACTTGATGGAAACAATTAAAATTGCATGGAGGGGGCCTTTTGCGAGAATGTGCAAACAGGAGTGGTGCCTCCCCTCCACCTAACTCAGGTTTAAAAACAAAATGGTCCACTTACTCTTTTTCATCAACACGTTTCTACAGTGATTTATCATGTCACTTGTGCATTTTTAAAGTAATATGTATAAAATTGAGTATTATTTTACGTATTCAAAACCAAACGTCAACACAAATTTGTACCCACCTGAGCTAGCTGGGAATATATGTGATCAAGGACCTAAATGAAAGGCTATTCTCAAATTCTGGCTTTACCACTTAACCAAAATGTGTGATCTTGTGCAAATCCTTCAATGTCACTTTGCCTTACCTGCCAAAATGTGGTGTCCCTAGAAGCGATTCAGTTTGCAGTAAAAGCTATTCCAAAAAAGCCTCACTCATGGTTTAATAGATGGATAGATGGGCAGTATAGGTATTACGAGCTGCCAAGGAGAGACACTCACATATTTCTTTGGAAAATATAAGGCTGCATTTCTTAAACATAATTGCAGCATTCAACAGAAACTCTGAGCAAACACATCAAACAAAAAGTCATCATGGATAATTGCATTTTATAAGCAGTATGTACCAGACAATGACATATATGGCCCCTCCTCCCTGCCATGCCACACCTGGAGCCATAACAAGGGGCCAGCAACCTCTCAACCTGAACCCTCTACCTCCTGATCCTGCACCCCCTGCCCTGGCTCTCTGTCCTGCATGCTAGCACTCCCTCGCACCCTAGACTCAATTAAAATGTGTTGCAAAAATTCTGCAAAAAATAAAATGTTGTGCTGCAAAATGTCATTTTGGAAGAAATAAAATGTCTCATTCCTTAATTCAGTATTCTGGAGGGGGTTCCGTTTTTCCAAAAAACATAGTTAGATCACAAGTACTGCCTCCGTGGCCTGCTGGGAGTTGCCACAATCCTCAGGGAGGCAATGTTGAGTGAACACCATCTTAGATTGAAAAAGTACTGGGGGCCTCGTTGCTCGGCTATCACAGAGGAGGGTGAAGCATCCTCCTCAATTCTCTGAGCCAGGCCAAGAAGGCGTTGTGGGGGGAAGATGGGACTAGTTTTAGTTGGGAATGGTGATCAGGGGGATCCATACAAGGTGACTGAGGGTGGAAGATGGAGGAGTGGATATAATAGAAAGGGAAGACTAGATGGGAAAGGAAGGGAAGATAGCTAAATTGATGGTGCCACGCCATTTTGCTTCTCGTTCTCTCTGTAGTCTCTTTTATAACTCATTTAGCATTTTCTATAAAGGATGCATAACTTTTGTTCTTAGGGCATGATTAATTGTGATGCACCTCCCAGGCTCTTGTTCAGGGTTCTGCAAAATATAGTTGTTAATTTTTCATTCTTTGACAATAGCTTTCTTTATGAAGAAGTGGGGGTTTGGAGGAAAGCTGAAAGAAGTGAATGGCGAATGGAAAGCCAAAGTAGTGTGGTAGTTTATGGAAGGGAACAAAGGAGTGGATAGAAGAGGAGTGCAGAACACTTTCGCAAGGTTACTAGAGAGCATTTGATATTGGAAGCGATGCAAGGGTGGAGAGGGAGAGCAGATTTCCCAATTAAACAAATTAAGTGATCCTGGGGAAATCACTGTCAGCAAAACCACTTAAAAGCATGGAACATTTCTTGCACTCGTGACAGCCATTAACGAGTCCCACCCTAAGCTCTACCCCCAAACCCAACCTTCCCATGGCCCTATGTCAGTTCTTGCCCATGTATCTCTTTGCCTTAATTCTGCCACTGAGTGCAGTCCTATCAAGCATCCTGATCAGACATTCAAGTGGTTTTAGGGGTAAGTGACCTTAGCCCCTGGTTTCAATCCAGGATGCTTAAAGCAGTCCAACAGACTAAACCAATTGAAGGGTTCAAATGGATTGTTCCAGATCCAGGAAGACATTTTTTGCTGGATCATGGCTATGGGAACTCTAGCTCAATGTGTTTAGGGTGCCTCTACATCCACACCCAATGGAAAATGGACCCCCCTAATCAAAAACAGGGCCCACACAGAATAATATTCCTGGAGCCGGGCCTGAGCAACACAGACGCATCACTCATGATAAGTTCTGGGAAAGAGAATCAAGAACTGCTTGTGGCAAGCGATAACCCCGAGCCTGGGTTTCAAATCAGCTACACCCAACCCAAAATTCCATGAAAGAAATTTCAATAAGGACAATATGCACAGCTCTTGACACAAACCCAGCCTTGGCACACCAAATGAATCAATCATGTTGTAACGTACGAAGCAAGTTATAAGGGAGTTGCTGTGACTGCACAGCAACCTAACCCAAAAGTCACATGAAAGCTATTGCAGCTGTTGGCGCTCCTGAGATTATCCCAGTTCCATGTAGTAAGTACAGTAAATACTGTACCAAGCCATGTGGATAATTGGGCAAGACAAAGGTCAGTCACACACAATGTGGGCCTCCCAAAGAGCAGTTTGGCAGTCATTGCACAGATTACACTGGTGCTTTCTGACAAGTGCAAAAATAAAAAAGAAAGCAGTTTGATGTTTTTAATTCTACGATAATTTAAATTAACTAAAAAGCAGCCTGGATGTCAAGGGGTTCCACACCTGTGCATGAAAGGGATTACTTGAAATGATCAAGCAGCATTGTACAGGCAGGTCCTGTTCTGCCACGGAACTGTGAGTAAAATCCCTGCCCAAAGTGTACATGAACTTTGACCTATGTGTGTGTTCCACTGGTAAATGGGTAAATGGGTAAAAAAAAGTCAATTATATTTTTTTAAAAAACAAAAAAAAACAAGGATGGCCAATTTGGAAAAGCATTACAGGAGGCGAGATTCAAACCCTGCGCTCATGACTGATTCTTTCTAGGAAACAAGCATCCAGAACCACTTGACCATCGACACAGCTCACTCACTGAGGCAATGGGTCTGGCATCGAACAAAGGACGCAGAGTGCCTGCCGATATATCAATTGCCATTGACAAGTCCAGTAATGCTTGTGGGCGCATCATTCGATGTGATGTAGCGTTATGCGTGTGTGAAATATTGTCGACCTACTGAACTGTCTCATTTGTTGCCTCGTGAAGTGGTCCTCATAGTGGTTATTAACAGAGCTTGTTTAAAGTGCGATTGTGAGATAGGTTGATAGAATTACCGTTGTTCATTATCTGTGCACCTTTTTTAGCATATCTTTTAGAGGAAACGTGCGTAATGCACGTGTTTCTAATTGCAATGGTACAACCGACTGATTGTTTCTCGACGTTGGAAAAGATTGATGAACAAGCTTTAATATTACATTAGTCTAATGAGGAACCAGTGGATGTTGCACTATCGGGAAAGTGTTGTGTTAAACACTCATCCATTGACGTAGGTGTTCGACATAGTATATTGCCAAACACGCATACATGAAAGCGTTCTTGGTAAACAGCAAATAAATGGTATAACCAAGTGTACAGATTAAGATGGGTCTAGGCAAATGATCCCCATCACTATGATTCCAGGGATATGCAGCCTATGAGTCTCCAAATATTGTGAACCATGATCCAATGACACTTGCCCATTGACTATGCAGAGCAAGGGATGATGGATGCTGTAGTCCAAAACATCTGGACAGCCATATGTTGCAGACCCCTGCAATAGGCAATTCTTGCGATCTCATTCATAACCCATTGCTCTGCCCTATATCCCCATAAACACAAGGAAGAGCATAATAACTACAACTCTTACTTGTGCTCAGTAGAGGCAAACATGGCACATTTATGGTGTCATCTGTACTCTGAAGGAACTGGGTGAGGGCCTAACCAAAATAAGAATAAAAAAGGCTTACAGGATGTGGGCAGAATAACAGAGCAGATTGCATATAAATGTAGATGGAGAATTGGGGCCATTAATGAAAACAGAAGCATGTTAGTATTGCTCTACCACCATCCATTCAACACTTTAACAGGGAATCTCTCAGGAGAGCACTGCGAAATGGATCACATATCACGGTAAGCACTGGAGGATAAGAAAGATGTGGGAGGTAACACTTAGCATTTAGCAGGAACAGGTACATATGACGTGATCTATGCTGAGACAGGTGGTCACAGAACCAATGCATGCATGAGCCGGCTGTGAGCATAGACACAGAGAAAGAAAAAAGCAAATACACTGGGTAACAAGGATTGATCAAAACAAGGGGTGTACAGGAATGTAAGGGACCTCCTAAAAGATTAGAAAACTCTCTTGGCACCATTACCACCAGACTGCTCTTAACAACTGGCATACAGCAGAGCTGTGACTTAGATATATAGAAGAAACTGCTGTACTTCATGTAAGGGTACATCTGGTGGCCATATACTGAGACAAGTAAGACTTCAATGGATTAGGCAGATGTTTTCCCCTTATGTGATCATAATGGAGACCAACCCAGAGGTCACACTGTAATCAGATACAGAGCTGATTTACAACAGTGGGTCCATTTGCAATAAGTCAGAAAAACCGAGTGGATAGAAATAATGAGGTCAAGGATAAACAGAGCAAAGAAGCAACAAGCAAAAACTGCAGAAAGGCTGCAAACTGGAGTTATACAAGTACAAACATAGAAGGCGCACAAGAATTCCAGCCAAAAGAGAATCATGGCCGATAATGAAAACGAACATCAGGGACTAGAAAGACAGGAGGAAAACTGCACCAGAACTTAGAATCCAAGCATTCTAGGAATATCAAAGCACAGGTTAGACAAGATAGGTGGTTAGACAAGATAGGTTGCAGTCAAATCAGCAAATATGTGAAATTATCGGAAACTCGTTGCACCATAGAGCAAGTACATCAATCTATGGACTGAAGTCTAGAGGAAACTGATAAAATAGGGAAGTTTAGGAGATAAGGCTGTGGCTAATTCTGCAAATGTGTTGAATTGGAGAACACGAGAAAAAAAACAGTACATCAAGACACTGGAACTGCAGGGAGAAACAGAGGTAGCACATGCAGAACCAAGGGAGTCGTTGAGGGAGGAAAGATCACAGAAAAAAACAGAATATGTGTATAAAGATAGAAAGGCAGTACCAACACTGACAGAAACTCCATATGCAGCAATAGTAGACAGGTCAGGATGCTACACAAAGCGACCACAGAAGGCTGCAAAGCAGGTTCTAAAGTAAATGTTCAAAATCACCGGCCACCTGAGACCATGGCTCGAAATCACAGTGAAGGCAGGTCGGAGAACAACTTCTACAGGTGAAAGTGAGCTTATGAGCGCCCTTTCTGGGTGCTGTTTCATGGATGTAGTAAAGGGGAAATAAATAAAGATCTGACACGCATTTTCAAACTGACTGATCGAAAGGTGGGTACATCTGCTTTACTGATTATTGATCACAGCCAAAGATCTAGGAGAGGTTGCACAGCTTGGTTGTATGTAGCATTTCTTGTTTTACAAACAATTACTACCCTTTGTATGATCATGACAAGTATTGCTTTGTACAATAGGAATGTTATGTTGTTTTACGATGTTAACGATATTGTTACTGTTTTGTTTTGTTTTGTGTTACTTATTTTATGGACAGATTTTGTAATTTTTGAAATAAATACATTTATGGTTGATTGCATTCTGGAGCAGGGCAGTGGCAATCACAGGCCTAAGGCAATGTTAAAGTGTTATATGGTAGTTCAGACCATGAAAGTGCCATGAGAATTTGAGGGGGCAATATGAAACGGATACAATGTTAAGAGGGCAATGTAAAAACTACCATATGAATGTGCTTACATTGGGGAAAACTAAAATTGCATTTCTGGAACTGATATCCGTTTTCTGGAAGCAATGCCCTGGTTATGTCTGTGACAATGTGGAAACTGGCATGAGAATATGCCTAACTTGGAAACCCTGGCCTGTCTCATAAGAACATGTGTTCGTTATTTTCTAAGTGTAATGTCTAAAGGCATGGGCTCTTCCTGATGGCAATGTGGAAAGGCGTTTGCTGGGGAGACTAGAACACCATGACTGGGGCAAAACAGGCATTTCTCTATTGAAACTGCTATGCATTTTTGGGCGCACAAATAAGGCCAGCAGGCATCAATACAGGATTAACTGGGGCAGTTTGAAACTGTTTTGGTAATGCAAAAATAAGTATGACCACATTCTAAATAAATTAATTGGGTTGAACTCCGGTTTGGCATATTTGAAAGTACTGCAGTCTATTTGAGCACCACTCTTGGCAGAATAGCATGTTAAAATTCTGATTATTAGCAACTCTATGAAATATTTGAGAAACACAATGATACTATTGAGCATGAATACACTTTGTAAGTAACCTGGTCTATTATGGCAACTGCTGTTCATACTACTAACTATATTTCAGTAATGGAAACCCTTTTGGGTATACCCTCTCTGAAAAAAAGAGACAAACCATATCCCAAAAACTCAAATGGAAAATATTAATGGTCTGAAAGGTAGCCTGGAGCAATGCCAGCGGTTTAGATTAATTTATAACCTTCCAACCATCACATTGTTGGTTAACTGTGCCTCCCTAAAAGAGAGAAGGTATGCCCACTTATGGGGTTCCTTGTTCTGTGGGTCAATTCGGCCCCAGGACTAAATTAACTGTTCCTGGCCATGTTGGGCCCAAAGGTGTAAGGATGTTTAAAGCACACTGTTGACAGGCAGACAAAAAGGCAACATTTTACTTGCAACTGCAAAACATCAAAATGCTGTATTCAGAGAAAGATAAATACACTAAATGGGCCCTGTACTCGAGTGACTAGGCCAAAGGCCTGAAACTACTTTCCATTACATGTGATGGATGGAGAAAACAGAAACAGTTGCCATGAAGAAAACCATGAACATTTAAAAATGACACTCCATTGCCAGCGTATTCTGTAAATGTATGGTTGGTGTCATGGTGCAACAGAAAACTGTATAGGATTGAGGTCAACTGTTAAAGCAGGCCTCATGTGTAAAGCAATTGCAACATTGAAAAATACTGGTTTCATGTGAATGAAGAAAGGTTGTGCTTAGCCCAAAATACCTTTCCCCATGGGATTTGCAGGCCAGGAACTGTTCACCTTCCCCTACACTTACCAAGCCCTGCATTACCTCTCTATCTGGAAAATCTCTCTGAAGCTTCTGCCAGCCAGGAAATAGATGGGGCTTGTGCCTGAGCAAAGTTTTTGGGGTGATGGAGTAACAACACTGAGGAAACAAAGACCCAGCTTATAGTTGTGAACTTTGAATAATGCTCAAGAATTAAATTAAATGTGTGGTCTCTGTCCCTGAGCTGGTGACGGTTGCCATGCACCAGAGGAGGGCACATGAGTCCGAAGGTGGAGCTATCCTCTCTGTTCTGTAAAATAAGAGAACAAATGGTCCATTAGCCCTGTGAGAAGGAATTTAAATGACTTTGTAGCAGGCAGGGACAAGAAAGAAGCAGATGGCCCAGACCATGGGATTATATTGGAAATCATACATTGTCCATTATCTCGGAAACCATCATTTGTACAAAATGGTTCAGATATCACTGAAAAGAGTATGAAAAGCCCCATTCACTGTACAACACTGCACAAAATCTGACTATGAGAACAGAAGGTATAACCTAAAATGTGATTATAGCTTCCCTGAAAAGTCATGAATCAGAGATTCGGGGAGATGGTAGCTTATTAAATTAGATACCTGGATATAAAATCTCATGACACTGACTCTTATACTTTTTGAAGGAATAACAAAATCTGTCATTCACGCCTGCAACCATGTGCCAACATAAGACACAGTGCATTACATCCGGCATGTTCAGACCAATTCAAAAATATATAGCTTATGACTCTTATTTGCAAATTGGAAAAAGTTATCACGTTGTAGATTTTACGTTCATAACTGAAGTGTTCAGAAATGCTATTGATTCGGTGGAGTCACACCTCACAGAAATAGAGCCTAGTAACTAAAAGGAACCCATCCAAGAGAAGAGGTGAGGTTTTTTTTAAGGGGAGGACAAATAGATGTCCAGTCCAATTCATGAGCCAGCCATTAAGCTGGCACCTGATAACTTAGATATTGTGGGCTGTGGTTATGGGTTTAAAAGGAGATGCACAATTGGAAAAGGGCAGAGATGTCTGAAATGACCTGAATGGGAAAGACTGAAGAATTGCTGGATAACCAACCTTGTCTGGGAGAAGGAGGTAAAGAAAACTAGGTAAAGAGACAGAGGCTGTGCAGCCATAACCATGAGAGACAAACAGAGGAATTGATGCTGGAGGCTGTCCATGATTGATGTCGGAGTCTGACCAGGTCCACATCCTTTACCCTAATATGATCCAGGAGGCTTGATGTATTTTCCCGAGTGTGATGGATGTGCTAAAACATGGCGCTGGTGCGCAGTGCATTCTGGGGGAACTCAGAGCCATAATGGATATTTATCCATGCCTCAGTGGAAAGCTACACTTGCTTTGCGAAACAGCATGTTTTCAACGTTATTCGCTGCTGGGCTTGGAATGCAGGCCTTCCCAGCCAAGGGCCCGGTGCTGGGAAAGCTAAGATTCGCAGGTGCCGGCTGGTACCTGATAGCGAAGTTTGTTTTGGTTTGCTATGCTTGCGCCAAGGTTTTGAGATGAGTTATGGAATTGTTTTCCGGGGCGTTTAGGAGAGAGAAGCGCTTTGCTCCTTGAGGTTACTGTCGGTTGACCCAGCTGGCAACCAACGGTCACCCATCAATGCGCAAGCGCATTGCCAGAAGGTTCGAGAAGTTGCCACCCCTTGTTGAGGAGGGCATATATGCGGAAACCCCCAACGGTCAGGGGGGATAAGCACAAAGACCTCAGTCGGAGGGGGGACGCTTCGGTCCGACACTCCTGTGGGCTGTTGTGCTCTCGGCCTGGCTGTTATCGGGGTCTTTCAGCCGCTTCTGGCGAGATGAAGTTTCATTAAGTTACGCCCAAGGTGATGTATTCTTTCTTTGACTTCTTTATGTTTTCTGTGAACTATGTCCATGTGAGTTGTATGAGTTATTTCTATGTACCTGTAAGCTTTGAATAAATAGCCGTAAAGAGCTGATTATCTTCTAAAGTGTGCGTGGCTGTGAATTATTGTGTCTGTTTTTGGGTTGAAGTATTTGCTCTATAATTGCACTGGTGATTTATGGTAGTTCCGTGCACTTTTCAGAAGAGAGCAATACACTGAGTACAAAACCCAGAGATGTACAATGTAAGTAAACTTGTCCAACAGAACCAAGTATTTTGGGGATCTGTTTGAAGTAATGCCATCCCTTTATTTATCGGGTGGCATACAGAAGTAGACAAAATTCCCTACTATTCACCATTCCCCAGACCCTGCCTTAAAGCAGAGGGGTTTCAAATGGTAACCTGGATATCTGGTTTTGTGCTGGGGCAGAAAAATGTTTTGCCAAGTTAAACTGAGTAAAGTCACTGATTTAAAAGCAGACTCTCTTCAGAGAACGAGACAGAGACTCATGATAGAAGAAAGATTTTTCATTGCATTGTGATGAAGGAAAAAGTGTTCCATACATTAAAAAAGTCTTATTGTTCTTAAATGTTTGTTGTGCTAAAACCCTTCTAGCATTGCAAAGAGATCATAATAAAGAGCGCTGTGTATGTTACATTTCCTTTAACCAACAGAAAAGTGTTCATGTTAGTTAAATCTAAACCCCTGCAAGTATATTGCCAGCGTTTGGTCCCGTCATATTTCAAGGTGCTGCATAATTCCTTAGCTTAGGAGATTTTTGTGAGCGAACAAAAGTATTTGAAATGTTTATTTCGCCTGTGTTTTTCTTTACATGAGAACTGAAATGAAAACTGTATATTTTGTTGTGCACAGGGCTCTGTGATTTTTAGTTGACACACAAAAACAAATTGTGTGCCCACTGTTTGTATAGAAGCTTTGTTTTTTTGCCAGAGAGTAAGGTGGTGTGTCTTGTGATTCTGTGTAATATTGACTTTTCCTATTTTATTAATAAATATATATTCTTTCTACACACCGGCCTGATTCTTGGCTTAGCTATTGCTAAAGGGTGAGGGACAGAAGTGGTATAATATGGTTCAGAGACAGGGCTAGATTGAATTGTCTACACAGATATATTGGTATGGCACTTTTTAATGGGGGGTTAACTCCCTACATTAATTGTTGCCCCATAAATATTTTGTACATAAATGCGGGTTCATGCTGGGATCTAGCTTTCTGTCTTGATTCATGACAAGTGCATTAACAGGCAATTCATTCTAGTGCAACGTCAGTAAGGTACACAGCAGGTTGTTGATGCACTGTTAAAGTGCCATTGTTTGCTGCAACCCTGAGAATCAGGGAGATGTACAGAAGTGAAATATTGTGTCGAATGAATGCAAAGATAGTTTGATTTGGGATTGTTGAAAGATAGCAGGAAGGAAGCCTAAGGTTTTTGTTCCTGTGCAGTAATAATCTCTAGGGAGTTATGTGACAGCCAGTCTCACAATTAATACCATCTCCTAGCTAAGCTTTTTATTTGTGGCGATTGGACAGAGCAGGAGGCTGGGTGTGAGCAAGCCGAATGGTACAGGAAGTTACACTGTTAGGCACTGATATTTGGCAGGATGATGGACTACTTCATAAAGCCCTAGCATAATTCTACATAACCCAGAGTATTTATGAGGAACAAACTAAAATGGCTTAACTCATAGCTCAGTTGTATTTTCATTTACAATTAATTGAAGAGTGATTGCAAAATAAAGAGGCCAGTATGCCAAATCAGACGGAGACCTGCAACTGGCCCAGCAATCACTCAAACAATTGGAAGATAAATTACAACAAGGCTGGATTTTTTCACTCAAATACGAAAAACCTCATTGAGCAACTCAGAAATGAGGTAAACATGCATCAACAAGAGTGTGGAGTAAGAAATGCAGTTCTCTACACTCCTAAACACACATGAAGAGTGTGTAGAAACCTTGAGCAAATTCGCAAAACAAGTTGATTGATTGTAGAGTTTATATAGTGCAACGTTCACCACAAAGGCATCTTGGCACTTGTAATGACCAAACTACATACAATAGTGCATTGTTGGATGAAATTGTGGCCTCCAAACAGTCCATGAAGGAGCTTAAGAATGACAACTGTCAGTTAATTATAAATGGGATTGACCCACAAAACAACTTTGATCAGATGCACCAGGATTTGAATATTCTGAAAAGAAAATGCAATTGATTAAGGAAAAAGACATCTAAACGCAGGCTAACAGTGTCCTGTTACAAAAAGTGAATCAGATGAAAACTGATGTAGGAAAGGGTCAGCCTGGCTCTTGGGAACCAAGCAGAATCAGGGAAGAAAATATAGATCTTATGGAGCGTGTGAGACCAACAGAAGCTAACCTAGTGGAGGCAGCGCATAGTAATGATGCTCAGGAGAGAGAACTTGGTATTTGAAATGAAAAGTGCCAGGAGAATTCATGCATAACACAAGAATTTCAGGGAGAATCTGAATCCTTCAGGAAGAGGTTCAGACAGTGAGAGACCAAATGTGCTGTGAGAAACCAAAGGGTGTCTCATCCGCTATTCCTCAGGGACTTGTCATCCAGGTGACCAGGACACAGCCATCTCTTTTGCATCCAGTTCCTGGGGGTAGGCCAATACGGGATGATCACCTGGGTGAGGGTCTTCGGGGAGTGGGGGTGAGGCAGCTGATGGCGAGATGCAGTATTCCTCCCTTTCCCGTGAGCCATGATCCCTCCAATTTCATGGGATTCTTAGATGTCCCATCTCCACCCCACCCCTTTTCCACACAATCATTTGCCGAGGAAGATGGCGACTGAGAGTAAACATGCTAACTTGTACACATCACAATGGATATGTCCCGCTAATTGGGCCAGGCAAAGTCAGGCACTTGACTCTTAAGTGCGTACATCTGATACCAATCAGCTCTCCTCATACGGATAAAAGGTGGAACATAGAGACACTCTTGCAAGGTGGAACACGAGTAAGAGCAGAACATCTGGGGCTAGCGCAAACCTACTGGAGCAGAGCAACGGACCGAGGGACGAGAGCAATGGGTCGAGAAACCCTGGAGTTCCCTGCAGGAGGTTGTTGCCTCTAAAAGGCCGCAAAAGACAAGTGGAGAAGGCTGAATCCCAAACAAGAAGGCTGCATTGTGTTTCAAGGATGGTAGCGACCCTGCCGGGTGAACGACCGAATTGGGGAGGCAAGGCTGAACCTGGGGTGGTGAGCTTGACTCGCAAACTTAAAGACGAGAAAGAAACGCTTACAGCCAGTGAGTTGGCAAGCGACCTGAGACCGGTGCGTGCTGAAGAAAGATTGAAGTAGCAGCATTATTTTGTACAATTCAAGGCTGCACGCGTGTGGATGAGACGTGAGGAAAGGCAGACCTGTGGATGAACTTTGAAGTAACAATATCTGGAAGGACAGCGATACTGAGTAACAAAGTGGACCGGCAAAAGGAAGTAGCCCACTCGAAAGTCTCTATGAAAGGTAAAGCAAGGTCATTGAAATTGACCCAGATGCGAGGGAAAAGAGAAAAGGTGAACAATGAATGATGAACTTTGGTGCATAATATAGTGAACTACCCAGACCAGGAAGCACTGGGGTAAATAACCTAGGAGTGTGAATTGCAACTGGAAAATAAATGTGGGTCTGTAGAAAAGAAGCCATGCACATTTGAAAGTCTTTGACATCCGAAATTGGTCCGAGCCCGACTGAGGGAGACCGAAAGTGAAATAAGTTAGGGGAAGGGAACCCCTAAAGAAGGTGAATCAAGTTTGGGGTTGATAATCCCTGCAAGTGTTTTTGTTTATCTGTAAAAGGCCTAAGCCAGATTGAGGAAGGCCTATTGAGAACTTTTACTTTTAAAGGTCTGCGCCCAACAGAGGGGGACTGACGTGAACTTTTTGGTGAACTATGCTTTTGCTTTGCAGTCTGAGCCCGGCAGAGGGGTGATCAGCATGAACTGTTTTGTGAACCGTGTGTTAGAAGTTGGAAAGTAACTTTAACATGGAAGGCCGGGCGGGCCTCGGTCCACATTTTGTACTCCCTTTTGTGTTAAGAGCCTGAGCCAGAGTGTGTCATCTTGCTTATAGGGACCGCCTTACTCCGTGCTGTCCAAAGTGGGGAGGAGAGCTGGCTCAACCACATTTGTTCTTTACATTTGAACACTGACTTTCATTTGCAAACATATTCCCCTTTTACCATTTGTTGTATGAGAGATATAGGGCAGGCATTAGATTTCGTTAGTATAGGCCATTTCGATTTGACAGAGACGGACTACGACTGTTTTATTTATTATTTTATGGTCAAGGCTACTCCCACCTTAGCTATAGGACAAAGTAAAAGTTTCTCCAACCCCATTGAAACTTCAATAAAGGTTTTACAAATTGTTTCCTTTGTGTCAGTGTCATACTTGTGATACCATGCCTCCATTACACTGCTTACAGCAGAGTCATTGAAGCTAGCCAAGCCTGAGTGTCAGATTTAAAAGTTCAATTCTCTGAATTTAAGCAGGAAATCCAGGCACAGAGAAACATGTGTGAGAAATTAGGTCATGAAATAAAGAAATATAAACATGCATTGAGCCACCCTGACCAACCAGGGTATAGGATAGGGCCCTATGACCAAGGAGAGCTGCCCCTCCCATCAAGGACCTCATTCCATTAACTTACAACCTCCCAGGTACAGACTGGAACTGACCCCATGCATACCACTTATAGAGAACATCGAAACATGAGGCAGGTTGGCTTGTCTATTCCTAGTGAATCTGATCAGGAATGCCAGTCCTTATCCGATATTGATGAAAATTCACCTCTACCAAACAGAAGGGAAGTTGGTCGGACGAGTGTGTCGTGAAAGGCCAAAGAAAGTCCAGTGAGTACTTCTGAACCTGAAAATGCTTATGATGAAAAGAGCCAAGAATTAGACTTGCAGAAAATGATCTTGCAAATAGATCATCTTGCCCGCCTAGCTGAAAGAGAAAAGCTAAATATTCAGCCTATGGAGAGGCATTTTAAAAACCTCAACACATTCAGGTGAATGCGTGGATTTCCCCAGACTACCAGGAAGGAGGAATAGTACCTTTTGGCAACAGCATGAAGAAGAGACTGTGCTCTATCCTGCGCCATAAAGTGACGACAGAGAAAGTGACCCTGAGAGCTCACGGTGGCACAGGCGAAAGGAGTTCACAGTACGTGGTTTGGGAAGATATTCAAAATCTCAGAGAGATAGAGAGCGCCTAGAAGACATGGACTGGAGTTCCAACAGCAGCATTGATTTCTGAAGATTGTTAGGCAGAATCCTATGCAGTGCCCTTAGGGACCACTACGCAAAATTAAGACTACAAGTGGTAATACAAGTTCACCTTTGTTACAAGTCTGTACTACTATGTTAGTGGTAGCAGTAGCGGAGCAGCGAGGCTTATCTCAAGAGTATATGAGCAGTAGCAGAGATTACACAAAGGGACCACAATTACTGTGAATCAAGCAAACACTGACTCAAGGTTTCAGGTAAAAAAAATATAAGTACATCTATTTTTAAACCATCTGTAAAACACAACACATTTCTATAAATTCAAAACTACACATAAAACACACTACAAACCAATTCTCTTGGCACAGAATAACTCAAGGTAAGTACCTTATGTTTTGGTGGAACGGTGTTGTGAAACAAAAGACGTTACCAGGAATACATATGCAATCACTTTTTGACAGCTCGGTCGTATTAAAGAAACGCATATCCGCGGTAAGAAATGTTACCGGGGCAAAAACACACTTAGCACCTGGGCTAACCAGAGAGAGTTGGGGACAAAAATCATAGGCAATACTTTTGTCAAGGCAGGCAGAATCAGAGAACACTCGCTGACAGAAATACAAAAGTCAATAGGCCGGAGCCAGTGCCAAGTGGAACCGGGTTCCTGTTGTCGAGGATCATACAGTTAGACAGTTCAAGATTCAACGTTGCCAGAGTACTTGGCTATTGTCAACAGAGGAAGCAAAAGTTATAAGAGGGAAGGAAGACCAGGGCAAGCCTTAGAGGAGGAGAAAAGGGATTCACCCTAGTTCCTCGAAGCAGAACACAGTACCTTATTCAAGGAAGAAGCTTCGGTCGTGGAGACGAGAAGGAGGATGTCTGCAGGTGTCTGCACCACTCGGGGATGAATCCAGCAGCAGCGACGGTGAATAAAAGGTGTGCTCCTTTAAAAACAGGAGAGGCTCATCAGATGGCTATCCGGACCACTACAGCAGTGTGCAGCGATTTCGACCACGAAAAGGATCCTCTGGCTGTGGAAGATGAGCTGATTGACCCCACCAGGCTCAAGGGAAGAAGACTCGGGACTGGATCTTCTCTGGTCGGCGAAGGGTAGATAGCTCAGGACTGCAGCAGGGCTTCACCGGGACAGGGTAGTTGCAGCAGACGTCTTCTCCGCTTCTCTTTGGTTCCTTGTAGTTCCAGTGGCGACTCTGACTTCCAGCCCAAGAGTCCTGCCTTTTATCCGAAAATCCCCCATTCACACAGCCTGGCTGTCAATCACGCAGCAGGGGGGTTGTCCAGCCCGGACAACCACCTCAGTCAATCATGGCAAAGTGTGACTTGGGTTTCCTAGGATACCCTGTGCAGAGGGTGACTACACCCCTCCCTCACATTCAGCCCACCTAGACACCCAGGCGCCCAGAGGAGGGTTTCTTGGCAGAAGCCCGCCAAAAGACGGTGAACAAAGAAGGCAAACCTGGTTTGCCGCGCAAAGTAAAACACAAGAAGGACTTTAACAAAAAGAAATGGCGAATAAACCCGACCAGAGTCAAAACAAAGGGTATTTGGTCAAGCGGGTTTATGTTTGAGGCTAATATAATAGCCTAAAACAATACAACATTTATATAGTATAATCGTGGTAGAAAAGTTAGGGTAGATACCACTGCCACCAGCCAAGTCTAAATGTTAAAAGAGCAAAACAATGCTCCAGGAGGGACAGATAAAAAGGGCTAAGGATTAACCCTTTCCAATACTCCATGTAAGATGGGGTGTACTGGATCTGTGGTTATTTGACTATGTAAAGTTAATGGCAACTTTTCCCTTTTCTGGGGGACAGTAGTCAGCCGCAGAAATGTAGTCTGTGGGAAGTCTCAAAGAAAACCCTGTGTCACTGCACTGAAGGTGCTGTGTAACACACAACAGATGGGGCTACTGAAGTGGTGTGCTCCAGAGTCCACATCCACAAAAACAGAGGAGATACACATGGCACAGAACACAGGTAAGAGTGGGGGAAAAGCTCACACTCTTACCAAGTGGAAAAAAGAAAACTCCAGAAATCCAGAAAAGCTGTTGAGGGACTCACTAGGTAAGGGGAATTAGCCATTGAAGGAGAATTCTCCCTAACAAAGATGATTGGATCCAGATTCAGAGAAAAGAAAGGAACATCAAACATAGAAAGGGTTTTGTTAAGGACCCCATTAGACAAATTAAAGCCATGAAAATGTTTATGACCTCATACCACAAGAATGCTGAATATTAATTGTGGGAGCACTAGGCATTGTAGGAACAAATGTTGTCCTCATTTGAAATAAAAAATGATGTCAATTGTATGTGGTTTGTAAAATTGACATTTTCCCCTGAGTACTCCAGTTTTGGTTGCAGGACTGGAAGACCAGGATCATTATAAATGGTCCACCTATAAGGCAGCCATTTTGAAAAAAAATTCCACTCCTAGAAACCTACAGGAGGCACTCAAGGCTGCCTACAGTTTGCAATGTGGAGAAGATTAGGTGCCATGGGAGTTTGCACAAAAGTTAAACATGTCTCGGCGCAGACTTCCAGGTGGGTGAATACGAATTGCTGGGAATTTGTGACCACGTACTTCCATGCACTCCCCAAATATATAATTACTCAACTAGTTTGATTAGATTTCCATGAGCGCAGGACACTGGATTGGGTAATAGAGAAAGCCACACCAATAGATGAGGTACAGAAACCCACAGGCAGTAAAAACATTCCCTAAAACCGGAAAGCTAACTACCATACCTGCCACGGCGAAGGTGGTAGAGGTGAAAACTACCCCTGCTTTGAATCTGGAGACGTGGGCCTAAACATACGCCTCCAGCTGATAATTAGAATGAGAGGCCCTCCGCCCAGGCCCAATCGAATGGTAGTCAATCAGGATATCAGAAAAATTATATCTCTGATCCTGCCACCTACGTAAGTCTACTATACAAGAGTACAAAGTTTATCCTAGGGTATGTGTGCATTCCCCCGGTGCAAAGGGAGGTTCAACTCAGGTAATCCCTTCCCCGGGGAAAATTCCCCCAACATTTTCTGCATGAAAGAAGTACTACGCCACCTCAAAACCTGAATTTTTCAAACAGGTACCCACCAAATCCTAATTTTGAAAGCAATGCATCTCCTTCCCCCGCTTCCAGGACAATAGATCCCTGAACCAAGGTGAAGAGCGAACCAGGACTGAAAATTATAGTTGAAATTTCCAATGCCTAAGCTACTTTGCTAGAAGAGATAGTTACTCTATTAGACAGCAGCAGAGGTATGATCAGAGACCTCCCTACAACTAAGAGAAGTTACCCAACTGGAACTTCAGGTACAACAATTGGCCACAGACCTGTGGCGCATCCTGAGGGCTCAGTCGAACCATCAACCTGGCCATGCTCTGCAGAATGCCCCAACACCTGTATCTGATGCCCGAGAGGGGAATAACGAAAGGAAAGTCCCAACAATCAACAGGTTCCTGAGGATGATGCCCCGGTTGACGGGAGATGCCAGGCCCTTGGGGAAGCAGGCTTTCTAACCCGAACAGAACCCCTGCAAACCCCCATCAGCCTGATAGTGAAACTTCTACCCATGGGAAGCTAGAACCCAAAGAACACAGGGCAAGTAGAAGAGGTGAAAGAAAAACTCCCTTTGCGCTAAAGGTAAACAAGTTAATCACTTTTGAGAGAGAAGAATCCCCAGAGGATTCAGGTAAGGAAATCTTCTATTTCAGGAATGTGGGAATCCCTACTAAAGAAAAATGGGTCAAAAGAGACTGAGTCCAATGGGGTAAGTATGGAGACTGACCCAGATTGAGACATTCCTAGACCCAACCATGCAAACTCTATCATATCATATACAAAGACTGTAGAGGTATCCTCCCCACAAACAGGTTCAGAGAACTGTCCTCAAATACCCAGGGACAGCAAAGAATCTGGGCAGAAAGAGGATCCCCACACTACATACACAATTTCAAAATGTTGATTCATTCCAACAGATTCCCGATCTCCGACATGGAAAATCACAGAAGATCACACACTGTGATGGAGTACAACATTAGGAAGATGACCACTGAGCTGGCAACCAACTCAGACTTTCTCTGCAGACTTGAGGCAAAAGGGGGCAGATTGTATGACCCGGTCAAGGTACAGGGTGAGTGTGAAATATCAGCTCTGGTGGATCCCAATCTAATCTCCTGTCCAAAAAGGCTTTCCCACTGAACCCAGGAAGGGGGAGTGTGAACGGATTCCCCTCATACCTCTTCCCAGACAACTCCAACATTTTGATGGGAACGATATTTCCATCGAAGGGACTGCCGATCTAGAAATACAGATTGGGCGACATAGTTTGAAACACCCAATGATAGGGGAGACTCCAGAGGATACCCCTTGTTTACTGGGTCTGATTTCCTTCAGAGGTTATCTCCCCTGATCCCCTACATGAAGCAGGTCCTCTGGACCCGGTCTAACCGGCCTATCAAACTCAAGTGAAGCACAAATTATGTAAGCTTAAATTGCACCTGCCATTTGATTGAGGAGTGTACCAATAAATTGGAATTTCCCTTCCAGAACAACCAAGTCCCAGTCGAGCCAGTATGTGCCAGAGTATGTTTGAGTAATAAAAAAACTTCATCAGTGAAGGATTATTCAGGCAACTCCAAAAAGACAAGACCATTTCCGCATTAAAATTGATTGATATTTGTAAAGTGGGTCTGGAAACACCAAATCCTAAGCATTTCCTGCCTACAAGGTGTATGCTAAAAACATACATTGGCAACAAAATTATGGAACATAATTGTTGGGTCATTGGAGATGTCCCGTCTGACTTTTATTTGGGTAGTGACATTCTAAATACTTTCACCATCAGCTTAGCTCTAATTAACAACAAAGTATGGTCACGACTGGATGGTAACCCATTGAACTTTGACAAAACTAAAGGGCATTTCAGTCAGCTCAATTGCTGCCTGAAACAGCTGAAGTTCAAGTGGGAGAAGAAGTTACCATGCCAAGACATGTGCAACAATTAACAATTCTTCCCAAAATTAAGCGAGGACAGAACCTCAAACATATGGATGCTAACATAAATTGAACTCCCGCCTCCAACAACAAGGTTTGTATTTTCATCCAAGACCTCTAGTGGATCTAGAACATGACACCATTCGAATACTGGTGGATAACAGCATCCTTCAAAGTATCACTTTGGGCTCAGGCACCTCTATTGGAATCGCAGTTGATGCACAACACTATTCTATTCTATTTATTTAGGGAATGAAATGATCAGGCCAATCCCTTACAACTGTTTCGACACCAGCAACAGTATTCCACCGGAAAAGGTTTTTAACGGTTATGGAGGGTGAGGGGGGAGATTTCTTGGTGCACTCTTCATGCCCTTATTTATTTACTTATTTATTTTAATTCTTCTAACGCGCCATACACCCGTAGTTCTCAGGGCGCACAAGTAAACAACAAAATACACAGACAAGGGGCAGGTCAGAGGGACAAAATCAGCTCAGAGGATGAAGAAAACTAGCCTGGTGCTCTCATTGAGAGCCTTAATCGTTCTAATGCCGGTTGGGAGGGCATTCCAGGCTGAGGGGGCCAGGACATCAAAACTAGTGCCTCAGAATTTAGCCAGCTTGAACCAGGGCTGTAGGAACAGGGATTGATCTTGTGACCGGAGGGTGCAGGAGGGCTGGTATGCCCTGAGGCGGTCAAAGAGGTATGAGGGTGCCTCATGGTTCCTGCATTTATGAGCAAGTGTTAGCAGCTTGTGGGTGATAAGCTGTTTGACCAGAAGACAGTGGAGGTTCTTCCTGCTGTTTAACATGTGATTGTGACGGATAAGTCTATGAATCACACGCACTACGCTATTTTGGACAACTGGCAAGGATATGATGTTGGCCTTGGAGGTACCCAGCAGGAAGATAATTACAGTGGTCCAAGCGAGAGGGGATCTGTAGCCGAGAGAAATAAATGGGCGAATGTGATTGAGCAGTTTGTTAATATATCCACAAGAGGCCAGAATGTGTGCAACCTAGTGTTTCATAGTGAGCTTGGCATCAAGCACAATGCCCAGCATCTTCACACTCTTGGCCACTGAGATTTTGCTGTCAGCAATGGTGAAGCTTTGGTAGTCAGTGGCCAGTTTTTCTTTTTAGCTTATGTCCTGAAGCGACAATCAAGAGCTTGGTCTTGTCTGTGTTTATAGCAAGAGAATTGGCTGCCATCCGAGACAGGATGGCATTTTAAATAGAATTGACTGCAAGGGAGTCCTGTGTGTGGGAACCTGAAAGCTCCAGGACGACCTGGGTATCACCAGCATAATTGGTATGTAGGACAACCATGTCGAAGACGAGCATCAGGAGTGGCACGATGTAAATAATGAACAGAGTCGGAGAGATGCAGAAGCCCTGCGGAACAACGCAGGTAATGGCCTGCTGGCGACTCAACATACTTTGAATTCCTGGGACTTGGCACTAAAATGAAAGGGAATCCCAAGAGGACTGAGTCCCCTATCACCAATCTTCCACAACCCGACCTTCTCACCTGGGCTGAACCCCCGTAACTTCCAGAACTGGATAAAGGGAGGCCTTGAAATCCTGGAACAGCTGTACGCGGGAAATCTACCCCGCACATTTGGTTAATGTAAGGAAATGTTCCGACTTCAGGAAAGAGACAGGTTTACATACATTCAGCTACGTCACTGGTGCTCCCATCCCCAAACCCTCCGGGCAGCCACCCGCCCCCTCACTCCCCTCGAACTAACACTCAAGGATCGCCCAGCCCGTGGCAGGATTTCTACCCTATACAGACGATTCCTGGGGGACTTTCTGGCCTCAAAAACTCGATGTATGGCACAGTGGGAGGCTGACCTGGGACACGCGGTTGAAGACCAGAACTGGGTGGACATCTGGACCCGAGCACATACCTCACCCACCTGTGTTACCAACAGGGAATGGGCATACAAGATCATGCTGCGCTGATACTACCCTCCCCTCAGGCTCCACCATATGAACCCCCTGGTTGACTATGCTTGCTGGAGAGGGTGCGGGCAACCGGGCTCCTTTTTCCATATTTTGTGGACATGCCCAAAGATCCAACAATTCTGAAAACTATGCTTAGCGACCATTGAACAGATTACCCAGACAGCTCTCCCGCTGGAACCTGAGCCCATCCTGCTAGGAGTGTCAGTCCCCGGGATCTATCCGCGCTCTGGAAACAGAGTGAAACTGTTGACACAATGCCTCCTAGTGCAGAAAATAGTGCTCGCCCGCATCTGGAAGGCCCCTGATGGCCCCTTCATATTCCAATGGTGGGGGAAGCTATGGGACATTTTGATTGTGGAGAAGGTAACAGCAGCAAGGGCTGGAGTCCTCCACCTCTTTTGGGCCCCAGTGCTGGAATATGACCAGAGATTTCCCGCACTGACCTACAAGCCCATCAATACTTGGTGGGCACTGAGGGACCAGGAGGTTCCCTGAAGGGGGAGCATAGCAAGAGGAGCCACAGAACAGATAACCCAAAGGGAAGAGCCCCCAGACTAAAATCGGAGGGAGCGGGTGGGAAGTTCGAGGGGATTGTTGAAAATGCTTTATATGTCATGTTTACGCTGTGTTGTTGTCACCCTGCCTTGGTTTAAAATAAACATATTTTTTTTTTAAAAAGAAGGAATCAGCACGCACATCCTTGTTCATATTAGCATATTGAATCAAGTCTTGTTTATGTTTGCTTATGCTAGCCCTTTGGGTCATGTGTGCTGATACTCATTGTGGGATTGATCCCCATTTTGTCTCATTTTGCTTGCTCTATGTTGTGAAATGTTTCATCTTTCATCATGTTCAATGTTGCCTGTTCACAATGCAAGGGTTCATGCTGAATACCATGTAGTAGGGGTGTATAGGATAACTAATCAGGCTACAGGAGTTTAGGCAGGATACATCAGGATTACAGGAGTGTGTAGGTTTATGGTGAAATGCATATTGTTAGTTCTCTGTTTCTCCAATTCCTCTTTCTGCTTTTCCTAAAATTCCCCTTCCCATCCACAACCTCTCCCTAATCTCTCCTTCCCCCATTGGCTGCCACGTGCCTATCTGTGACTCTGATAATCGGGTGCCTGTACCAACCACAGTGGGAAGGGTAGAATCCATTCAGCTTCTGTGGTTCGGCGCGAGTGTCAATACTCTTCCCGTGTGTAGACCTGACAAAGACCCAGTGAGTTTTCATCTAACGGAAGTGGATTATACCAGTAAAGAGGATTTCCGGGTGTTGATGACATTTTCCATAATGTTTGAAATCCAGGACGGTTATTTGGAACAAAGATCCCTATCTGGATGTGACCAGTGGGTGGTACCAACCTCATTCCATAGCCTGATGTTCAAAAGCGCCCATGACGTGGACACTGCTGGCCATAAAGGTTTTCATAAGACCATGGAAATCTTGCAAGAGGTTGCATACTGGCCACACATCGGCCAGGACCTCAACATTTATCTAAAAGGGTGTCTCATTTGAGCTCAATTTCAGCCAAATTCCCCCACACACAGACCTTCACTACAGGAAAGGGGAATGACATTGCCCTGGTCATATTTGCAAGACGATTTCATTGGGCCAGTGATCGAGGTCAATAAATGAGTACTAATTTCGGTTATATAAATAACACATCATTATCATTATTATTGTAAGGCGGAGACAGCACCTGCGCTAATAATCAACTACATGTTCTCTCGTTTCAGCCTCCCACAATGAATTGAGTTGGCTCGAGGAAGACATTTTACCAGTGAGGTTCTGACTAAGATGTGGGAGATTCTAGGGGTAAAAAGAAAACTCCACATCGTCTACCACCCAGCTTTGAACAGTGGGGTTTAGAGATACAATAAGACCATTGTGAGCATTCTAAAGAGGTTTGTGGCTGACTTTGGACCCAGTTGAGACATTTGTCACGATCCATGCCCCGGACACCCTCAGGTATAACAGCCCCCTGGCAGCAGTGGGGATAAAGCCCTTCACTCTGGCCCCAAGGGCCTTAAAACTCCATCAGAAACATACATGGAGTCAGTCCTGGCACCTTTGGCGCCAGGCTCCTTATCAGGAATAAAGCAATACCAGTTTTGGACCTTAATCCAACATGGAGGCCTGTTACACAGCTCAGTTCTTTAGAACCAAGCCATGCAGTCTAGTGTTTTGTGTGTGGCTGGGCCTGGAACTACTTGGCCTGGAACTACTTTACCTGGGCTATTTAAACCACACCCAAACAGTAGAACACGCTTCGCGTTATTCTGCACTCCTGAAGCGCAATGCTCACCGTGTCTAGCTCCTGCTCATCTGCTTCTCCGGCGGCCCGATCCTGAAGCCCTAGATCCGGATTCCATTAATAACCTGGAAGAACAAGAACAGAATTAGCGAGCAAGAACACTTACCTTTGAAGTAACCGGCCTTGAATCCATCCTGCGCTTTGCTTACCTCGCCCATCTCTGGAATTAGCCGCAACCTGCAAAGGTAAATAAACAAGGACAGCATTAATAACAATTCTTACCTGTGCAAGCAGCGAGTCCTGGCAGCACCCTGCGCTTCTCTTGCCTCGCCCATCTCTGGGTTTCACCGCAACCTGCAAGGGAGAAGGAACAAATTCAGCATTAACAAAGCACTTACCTGGGCAAGCAGCACTTCGATCGCTCATCACTCCGGAACATCACTGCAACCTGTACAAAGAAGAGAAGAGAACACAGGTTAGAAATTAGCACCAATAAACAGCGCAGAGCACCGCACATCAATAACTCACCGTGGTCTTCGCCATCGGCGCAGAAACTCTGAGATCGCAACCATACCTGTGAAAACAAAAAGACATTGTTAGGGAACAGCGTAGTGGAGCAAGACGCCGAGGTGACAGAGAAAAAGGAGACAAAGAAAGAGACAGAATAAAGACGGAAAATACATAACTCACCTGGTAGACAGCAAGCAGTCGGAGTCACAGCCGGTCTGGACCCGACATAAGGGCACACGGTCCAGTGAAGCAACTAGGTCCATGGAACGCCCACACCAACCACGCGCCCCTGCACAGAGACGCAGGACGGAGAGTTCAATGCACAAAAACTTAAGTTGAGCAATAACCCCAAGGGAGGGGATTTGGACCAGAGGGAGGTGGAAGTCCACCCACCACAGAACCAGTATCTTAACCCTCCAGTCTCCTGTTATAGGTGCTACCCAACGTCTGGCACATAACCAAGCAGAGAGGGGTCCGAGATAGCACTAAGTCCTCCATCCAGTATCGTGTGGCGCCCCCGTGGGTACCAGGTGAGCGTAACACATTTGAGTACTGCTCGTCCTAATGGCTATTAGGTCTACACAATCTTCTGCAACCAAGATGTCTGCATTTGAACTTATGACTGGATAAAAAATTGTGTTACCTCAGCATCTGCTCTATAGAACTCAGGAACAGATGCTGATTAACGCATCCCCATTCATGAGTACATTTAGAACCTAAAGAAGCACCTCCAGCATGCTTTTGCTAATGCACAGCGCAACTTAGAGAAGTTGGCTGAAGGGATGAAATCATACTATGATTTAAAGACCACTAGAAATGAGTACAAGGTAGGTGACAGGGTTGATCTGTACAACTTTCAGAGAAACCAGACCAAGGAACCGAAATGTCTTCCGTCTTGGCGCAGTTGTTTTGAGATTGTGGACAAAATATCACCTGCCTCCCAAAAGGAGAACAAACGGAAGAGCAATGGGTCCATATCAATCAGTTAAAAAGCTGTCATCCTAGACTAGCTTTTAGAGTGACTGAGCAGCCCACCGAAGTTAGAGCCAAGGAACCATCGGAGGAATGAAAGGTAACACCAAAACCTCAGATGGGAACTAAAATATATAACCGGTGAGTAACTAAATTAAAAGGGTCCTTTATGATTGTGTATTGTAAATTAATATTGACGGTGATTGTAAATGGTCTAAATCTGCAATGATGGTCCGAGGAAATAACATGTTAACATAAATGCTTAACAATTAATTTCACTCCTCTCTTTAGAACCATTAACTCTATTACTTCCTGCCTTGAGACTGCGAGAAGTGGGCCCTGCTATCACAAGGGTCGGCTATGTCCTCTTCCTCAAAAGAGGTCTCCGTCTCGAATCCCTCCCCTTCCTCCTCACCTTTGTCTTTTCTCCTGGGTTTCCTTTGTTCTTTGATTCCGGGTCTCTCCTTTTTTTTATGCAGGTAAGGACGGCCACGGAAGGACGCCACAGTGCCACCGCATAGTTGGGGTGGTGGATGATCCCCCGTGACTGTCAGCAGAAGGGGGAAAAAGCCAAAGGCACAAAAAAAAACAGATAATATCCTCAGGCTGTAGTAGAGAAGTCTGAAGTCCTCAGAAACCAAGATGAAGTCAGGTGTGGTAGGAGAAGATCCAAGGCATCCACGTGGGTAGACCAGAGGGAGCACTTCAGGTGGCAAAGGCAGTGCAGTAATCAGGCCGGGTCTGATGCACAGGTAAGCAATGCGTGCACAGATCGGGAGGCAGGAGCAGTTCAATAAACAGGCTAGGTGTGATACACAGGTAAGCAATGCGTGCACAGATCGGGAGGCAGGAGCAGTCCAATAAACAGGCTAGGTGCGATACACAGGTAATCAATGCGGAACACAGATCAGGTGGCTGAGACAGAAAAGTAAACAGGCCCGGGTCAGGGTACCGGTGGAAGCGGGAAATACAGACGGAGAGAGAGTAAGCCAGGAAGAGGAGGAAACGGAAGCAAAGTGAAGGAAAGAGACGGACAGAAGTCTCAAAAATTACAGGAAGGAACTCGGGAAAAACTTCAAGTGAGAGGAGGTAGGGAGGCAAGAGAAAGAGCAGGAGGAAGGAAACGCAGAACCAGAGGGAGGCTAAGCGGGAGAGGGGGAGCAAGCCAAAAACGGGAAAAAACGCAAGGAAGGTAAACACGGAGCGCAGGCAAACCAAGGAAGAACCAAGGAAACGTTGGAATGCGTCTGTAACCTGGAAGCAGGGGAATAAGTGCTACCGGTTACGTACGCGATGCAAAGAAAGCTAGTCCCGCACCCAGTGCTTGGAAAGTCGTGGTGGAACATTCAATGGCGCACCGCAACGCCAGCGATCCCAAACTCGCCATCTTCCCCAAGGTGTGGCAGTATGCCTCCCCCTGAGACTCGCCCCCTCCGGCTTGCCGGGATGAAAGCGGTGAAACCTGCGTACCAAAAGAGGGACATTAATATGAGATTTGGGCTCCCAGGAATTTTCTGACCAGGGGTACCCTTTCCATCGTACCAGATACTCTAACCTACCCCTGTGATACCTCGAGTCACAAATCTGGGCAACTTCATATTCGTCTTGGGTAGTGTCAGTAGGTATAGGGCTGAGCTTAGAGCTACGAGACCACTTATCTTCTTGAAAGGGTTTTAATTGGGATGTGTGAAACACAGGATGTATTCTCCGAAGACCTACAGGAAGACGAAGACAAAAGGCAACAGGGTTTATTTTGTGAGTAATCTTGTAGGGTCCCTAAGTACTTGGGAGACAATTTCGAGGGATGTACCCACCGGGGTAGAAATCTTGTAGAAAGCATGACTCTGGATCCTACTTCCCACCCTGGGCATGACTCGGGATCCTACTTCCCACTCCGGTGTTTGTAGACTTGTAGCGATCTTGCGCTTCTTGGAGGCACACTTTCACTTTCTTGTGAACTTCTTGGATAAGCACGAGGGAAGAATCTACAGAAGGTATGTTAGTGGAGTTTATCGAGAGGGATTGAATGGAATGTGGGTGATAACCGTAGGTGCAGAAAAATGGGGTAACACCCAAAGCAGAGTGAGTGGAGTTGTTATAGGAGAATTCGGCCAAGGGCAAAAGAGAGACCCAGTTATCCTGTTGTTGGTTTATAAAACATCTCAGATAGTGCTCGAGGGTACCATTGAGCCGTTTAGTCTGTCCATTAGATTGAGGATGGAAGCCTGATGTTAAAGCCCTCTCAATGCCTAATCTTTCACAAAATGTTTTCCAAAAGTGTGAGGTGTATTGACTACCACAATCTGAAATGATTTTTGTGGGTATTCCATGTAACCGAAATATGTCCTTCACAAACACTTCAGCCATTTTGGTAGCAGAGGGAACACCAGGCAGGGGAGAAAAGTGAGCCAGTTTGGGAGAAAGAGTCCACTACCACCATGATACAAGTGCAACCCTGAGACAAGGGTAATTCAACGATGAAATCAGTCGAAATGGTATTCCAAGGCCCTGTAGGGACGGTGTCAGGTTTCAACAATCCTATCGGTTTTTGATGTGGTACCTTGTTGCGGAGGCAAACAATACAGGACTGGACATAGTCTTTGATGTCTTCTTTCATGTTAGGCCAATAGAATTGCCTCTGTACATAATCCTGGGTACCCTTGATACCTCTGTGTCCTGCAATCTTGGAATCATGGCACCATGACAATGCTGTTTTCCTTAGGGCTGACGTAGGTAGATACAGTTTATCTTTCACCAGGTAGAACCCATCCTTAATGTCATATGAGGTATCCTTGGGGTGTAGTTCCACCTGAAATTTTCCTCCAGAGGATTCTCTGACTTGTTGGAGAAACGTAGAAAGTTCACCAATGCACTTGGTACTGGGAAACAGAAGTTCTTTTGAGTCTTCAGTTTCCGCTGTGTAATCACTGAGACGTGAAAGAGCATCCGCCACTAGATTCTGCTCATCTGGTATGTACGTAATGTTGAAGTTGAATTGGGCAAAGAAATGCGCCCATCTAGCCTGACAAGTATTATAACACTCGAATTGCCTCAAAACTTGCGGGTTCTTGTGATCCGTCCTGATGGTAAAGGGATATTCGCCTCCTTGAAGTAGATGTCGCCACTCTAGACACGCCAACTTCATAGCAAGTAGTTCACGTTCGATGACTGAGTAGTTTTTTTGGCTGGAATTGAGAGTTTTGGAAAAATAGGAGATGGGATGTTCGGTACCCTGGTAAACCTGCAGAAGGACTGCTCCAACTGCTGCCGCAGATGCATCGGTCTCCAAAATGAAAGGAAGACTCTGATCCGGCTGACGCAGAATGGGAGCGGAGCAGAAGGCTTCCTTGAGCTGATGTAAACTCTCTTCGGCTGCTGCAGACCAACTGAACGGAACTGAGTACTTCTTGAGCAGAGATGTGATGGGCAAAACTTTTTGGGAGAAGTTCGGAATGAACTTCCGATAGAAGTTTGCCAGACCTAGAAACCTCTGTACTTCTTTGACGGACTTAGGTGAAGGCCAATTTAGGATCGAAGTAACCTTCCGAGGATCCATCGAGATGCCCTTGCTGGAGAGAATAAATCCCAGATAGGAGATGGAGGAGGCTGAGAAAACACATTTGTTGAGCTTGACTGAAAGGTGGTTGTCTTTTAGTCGTTGGAAGACTTCCCTGACGTGTTCCTTGTGTTCTTCAGGCATTCGAGAAAACACCAATATGTCATCCAAGTATACTATGGATCAGAGAAGAGACGATCCATGAAACGCTGGAAAATGGAAGGGGCATTGACTAACCCAAAGGGCATCACCTGGTATTCGAAAAGCCCAAACGGAGTCCGAAAAGCCGTCTTCCACTCATCTCCTGCTTGGACCCGGAGCAGGTGGTAGGCATTTCTTAGGTCTAACTTGGCGAATACAGTGGATCCCTGGACAGCTTGAATGATCTCCGCTATGAGAGGCATGGGATATCTATCCTTGATAGTCACTTTATTTAAGCCCGGGTAGTCAATGCAGGGGCGTAATTCCTGTGTCTCTTTCTTGGGAATAAAGAACAAAGAGGCCCCCGCCGGAGACTTTGAAGGCCTAATAAGTTCGTTGGCTAGATTTTTGTCCAGATATTCTCTGAGATGGCGTCTTTCATCTATAGACAGAGGAAACATCCGACAGAAAGGAACGAGGGCCCCTGGAGTGAGGTCTATGCAACAGTCTTCCGGACGGTGGGGGGGGGGTAGTTCCAGAGGTATCTTTTCAGTAACTACCTCAGTGTACTCCAATAGGTAATTGGGCAGACAATGTACTGCTCTGGGTTCACAACTGCTTGCAGTCTTAACTGTTTCAAATTGGGGTCCGGGCAGACATTCCACTTTGCAGGTAGCAGATTGGAAGCTATGAAGGTTTTTAGTCCAGTCTATAGTAGGGTTGTGCTTCCGTAACCATCCTATACCAAGGATCAGGGGGAAATGAGCAGCTCAGATAATGTCAAAGGCGATCTTTTCGGTATGTTGTTGTATGGGCATGACAAGTTCTTCAGTAGTGTGAGTGATTAATCCGGAGCTTAAAGGCTCGCCGTCTACACCTTCCACTTTCTGGTCTTCCTTCTTGGCGATGCACGTCACACCCTTCTGTGCAGCCCAATGAGCATTCATGAAATTGCCGGCTACACCGCAATCCAATAGAGCCTGAGACTGGATCTCGGAATCGCCCAAAAGTAGGGCCACTGAGAGAATCATAAGACGAGCATCTTCAGGTATCTTCAAGGAAGATATGGAGAGGGTGACATAAGGACTTGCAGAGGCCCCTCGGAAGTGAGTCCTGACACTTACCGAGGGCGATCGTTTCCCGACCGTCTGGGAGGGACACCTGGACAGTCCCTAAGTAGATGAGTAGAAGCTCCACAATACATGCACAGACTCCCTTCTCTGCGCCTCTTCCGTTCCTCACGAGTAAGAGGACCCCGAGTGGTTCCTATCTGCATTGGTTCTTCTCGGTTAGATCGGGAAACGGGAGGAAGGGGTTCCACAGAAGGAGACACATAGGGTTTAGATTTCCTTTTCTCAGCCCGACGCTCTGTTAAACCAAAATCGATGCGAAGGGTAGCCATAACCAGATCATCAAAAGGTTGTAGGTCGAGCTATCCGGGCCAACTCGTCTTTGAGGTCTTCCCTTAGACCACGTCTGAAAATGGCATACTGTGCTTGCTCTTGCCATCCTGCTTCTGCTGCGACTTGTTTGAAGTTTGTTATATAGGTAAGCAGGTCCGAATCGCCCTGGCGAATGTCAAGTAGATCTTCTGATGTTAAGAAGGTACTCTCGGTACGCAGAAATGTCTGCTGTAGCAAGGTCTTGAAGGCACTGTAGTCTTGCAGAACAGGGTCGGTTTGATTAACGAGAGGGGTATCCCAAGCAAGGGCATTGCCAGTCATGTGGGTAATCATAAACCCAATTTTGGCGTGATCCGAGGCAAAGGTTTGAGCACGAAATGAGAAGTGGAGGTTGCAAGCGTCCAAGAATTCTTTGACCCTCTTGGGTGAGCCATCAAATTTGCTGGACACCTAAGGGAGTGGAGGTAGATCTGTCAAAGAGTGTTCTCTCTCAGTCAGGTGCTGCTGTAAGGCGGCGTTGGCACTCTTTAAATTCTATACCTCTAAGTTCAGATTCTGTTGAGGTGTCGCCATGCTGATGTCTTGGCGTTGCAAACTGTCACAAGGGTCGGCTATGTCCTCGTCCTCAAAAGAGGTCTCTGTCTCGAATCCCTCCCCTTCCTCCTCACCTTTGTCTTTTCGCCTGGGTTTCCTTTGTTCTTTGATTCCGGATCTCTCCTTTTTTTTATGCAGGTAAGGACGGCCACGGAAGGACGCCACAGTGCCACCGTATAGGTGGGGCGGTGGATGATCCCCCCCGTGACCGTCAGCAGAAGGGGAAAAAGCCAAAGGCACAAAAAAAAACAGATAATATCCTCAGGCTGTACCTCAGGCTGTAGTAGAGAAGTCTGATGTCCTCGGAAACCAAGATGAAGTCAGGTGCGGTAGGAGAAGATCCCAGGCATCCACGTGGGTAGACCAGAGGGAGCACTTCAGGTGGCAAAGGCAGTCCAGTAATCGGGCTGGGTGTGATACACAGGTAAGCAATGCGTGCACAGATCGGGAGGCAGGAGCAGTCCAATAAACAGGCCAGGTCCGATACACAGGTAAGCAATGCGTGCACAGATCGGGAAGCAGGAGCAGTCCAATGAACAGGCTAGATCCGATACACAGGTAATCAATGTGGAACACAGATCGGGAGGCTGAGACAGAAAAGTAAACAGGCCGGGGTCAGGGTACCGGTGGAAGCGGGAAATACAGAGGAAGAGAGAGTAAGCCAGGAAGAGGAGGAAACGGAAGCAAAGCGAAGGAAAGAGACGGACAGAAGTCTGAAAAATTACTGGAAGGAACTCGGGAAAAACTTCGAGCGAGAGGAGGCAGGGAGGCAAGAGAAAGAGCAGGAGGAAGGAAAGGCAGAACCAGAGGGAGGCTAAACGGGAGAGGGGGAGCAAGCCAAAAACGGGAAAAAATGCAAGGAAGGTAAACACGGAGTGCAGGCAAACCAGGGCGGAACCAAGGAAACGTTGCAATGCGTCCGTAACCCGGAAGCAGTGGAATAAGTGCTAGCGGTTATGTACGTGACGCAAAGAAAGCTAGTCCCGCACCCAGCACTTGGAAAGTCGTGGTGGAACATTCAATGGCGTACCGCAACGCCAGCGATCCCAAACTCGCCATTTTCCCCAAGGTGTGACACCTGCAAACCAGGAAACCAAAGGACAAGAGGTCAAAAAGTAAGGAAGGAGGCTGCTGACATACACCAGGAATCCATAAAATGGATGGAAATCTGACCCAAAACTCCTGAATCACCAGAGAAGACATAAAAACTCAACTCTCCCCTGCTCTTTCCTGGGAGTGTAACCACAATAAAAGAGCAGTGTGGGGATGTGAGGTAAAGTCAGCCCCGGGACTTAATGAACTGTTCCTGGCCATGTTGGGCCCAAAGGTGCAAGGATATTTAAAGCATACTGTGGAGGTTGGAGGCAGGCCAAAATGGGGGAGGATGTGTGGGAGATCCCGGGCAGGGCCACAGTTTTGGGCCAGGGAGTCAACAGACCTGGTGAGGGTGTATTAGGCACACAGATGGATTAGCCCCCCCCTGGCAATAACAGCAAGGCTACACTGAAAAGAGGGAACACAATGAAGGCATGAAAGTCTTTGTAAAAACCAGGAACAGATTTATTACAGGAAGAGGAGAAAACTCATTGCCAGAAGGATAGGTTAGGCACACTGGACACAAATTATTGTCTGCACCAGGCTGCGGGCATAAGGCGGGGTACTGATGGCAGGCATACTAGCTAGGCACAACCACTGGCATTGAACCTGGGACATGGGGCATACCCTTGGATGTAGGGGGAAAAAGGACCCCAAGGGTGAAAGGGAAGGGTTGGAGAGGGAACAGGAGAGGGGCTGGTAGAGATGGAGAAAGTGAAACGGAGAGAGCAGAGAGGCAGACAAATAGACACACAAAAAGGGAGAGTGACACACACAAAGGGAGAGTGACACACACAAAGGGAGAGTGACACACACAAAGGGAGAGTGACACACACAAAGGGAGAGAGAGAGAGAGAGACAGAGAGAGAGAGAGAGAGAGAGACACACAGACACAGAGAGAGACACTCACAGGGAGAGAGTGAGAAACACAGGGAGAGAGAGACAATGGGGAGAGGTACAGGGAGAGGGGGACATTCACAGAGACACAGGGAGAGGAAGACAGGCACAAGGAGAGGGAGAGAAAGAGACACACACAGACACATGGAGAGAGAGACAGGGGGAGCAAGGCAGAGAGGCTAGGAGATCAACTGGTAGAAAGGTACAGCAGGTTGAGGAGGAAAGGGAGGGAAAGCATGGAGAGGGAAGACAAGGCTACCTGTTGAAGAGGCCTCCCGAGCTCTGCTGCCCCCCATCAGCACACCACCATCAGTAGCCAAAAAGGAATCCTCATATCCTCTGTTCACAGGTTTATATAAGGCTGTTGCTCCTACCCACTCTAGATCCATCCCGACCCATGAACGCAACTTGTGAAACTGATTTGCAGTTGTTTCCAGGGACAAGTTTTTGTTTGGTTCCCCTGGGAGGGGAGATGGGATAGCTGGGCAGGTGGGGCACACATTCTTAGGCATTTAGATGGTGTAGGACAAGTTTCCTTCTAGATCCCACCTCCACCCATTCCTACAACAGGGGAAACTAGATTCTGTGCGATTCCCAGGTCAGGGAAGATGAAAATTATAGGATGCAGTGAAAGTGTGCAAACGGGTAAAGGCAGAAGATAACTGGGGAATCGGGGAGGTTCCCAGAAAGGACTGCAAGAGGTCAGGGGCCAGATTGGTGACCTGGTAGAGGGCAGGATAACTATAGGGTGTGTGACAAGTGGCTTTCTATAGCCCCCAACTCATGATGGCCACAACAAGTGGAACTCATTTTGCAGGGCTCAGAGAGGACATAGGGGAGATAGACATTTTAGGGTGAGGGGCAGATGGGAGGAAGAGTTAAATGGGGCAAGCCCCAGGCTGCAGATGAGCAGCAGGTAGAACTGGTTCTTGGAGGGAGCATGGCTTGGGTTCCACAACCCACAACCCACCACACAGTGCAGGGGACACAGAAGAAAATACACTTGGGAAAAATAAGTCACCCAATACTTGAAAATGAAGTTGTGCAATACATTGAATACAGTGGGCATATAAAAAGTCATGCAATATATTGAAAATTAAAAAATACAGGAAACTCACATTAAACAAGAAGAGACATAGAAACTGCCATTTACAGAACACTTTTGACTGACAGACAAAAAGGAAACATTTCACTTTCAACTGCCAAACATCAAAATGCGGTTTTCAGAGACAGAAAAATACAAACATTAAATGAGCTCTGTATTCGAGTGACTAGGCCAAAGGCCTGATACTACTTTCCATTACAAGTGACTAATGCCTAAAGTGCAACTTTGCAGAAACAGTTGCCATGGAGAAGTCTGTGAATGTTGCAGCAGAAAAAGTAATGAACATTTAAAAATGACACTCCATTGCCAGAGCAATGCAAGTATATATGGTAATGTCAGGTTGGGCATCGATGAAATGGTGCAGTACAAAACTGCATGTAATAGGAGGTCAAATAGGCCTCATGTGTATAAGAATTGCCACATTCAAAGATACAAGATTTCTGTGCATGAAGAAAAGTTGTGCTTAGCCTGAAATAACTTTCCCTATGAGATTCAAAGGCCCAGAACTGTTCACAACCCCCCTACACTTACCAAGCTCTGCGTTCCCCTTCTATCGGGAACATTTATTTTCAGCTTCTGCCAGCCAGGAAAGTGACAGAGCTCATGTCTGACCAAAGTTTATTGGGGTGATAGAATAACAACACTGAGCAAACAAAGTCCCGCCAAACCCGTGGGTCTTCTGCGTCCACTATCAGTTCCCGAGCATCCATGGATCATGATATCAATGGAATTCATTGTTGACCTACCGGTTGTACGGGGTACGATACCATATGGGTGGTGATTGATTATTTCACAAAGATGGCATTGTTTATCCAGTCGGGGTCTTCTGAACGCTCCCGTTTTGGCCGATTTGTTTCTGAGGCATGTCTTTAGGTTTTTCAGACTGCCCAACATCATTATCTCAGATCGGGGATCCCAATTTATTTCGCATTTTTGGAGGGCCCTCACTTTTTTTGGAGAATCCCGTCGGTCTTCTGCGTCCACTACCAGTTCCCGAGCATCCATGGATTATGATATCAATGGAATTCATTGTTGACCTACCGGTTGTACGGGGTACGATACAATATGGGTGGTGATTGATTATTTCACAAAGATCGCATTGTTTATCCCCTGTCGTGGTCTTCTGACCGCTCCCGTTTTGGCCAATTTGTTTCTGAGGCCTGTCTTTAGGTTTTTCAGACTGCCCAACATCATTATCTCAGATCGGGGATCCAAATTTACTTCGCATTTTTGGAGGGACCTCACTCATTCATTTGGTATTGATGAAAGATACTCCACTGTGTATCATCCCCAAATAGACGGTCATACAGAACATCTGAATGAAACACTTGAACAATACTTAAGTTTCCTCATTATTCAATGTCAGGATTCCTGGCTGACTGTTTTGGTCATGGCAGAGTTTGCTTACAATAACTCCATTCACACATCCACTGGTTCTTCCCCATTCTTTGTCCTCTATGGTCGTCATCCACGGCACTCTCCCTTTTCATCCTGTGGTTTCCCAGAGCGGCCCTGCTGCCTCTGCTTGTGTTCAGGACTTAACAAAACTATGTGATGGTGTTAAAGAGCATTTGATTGCTGCGCAAACTAGTTCCAAGCTGTTTGTGGACGCTCATCGGTCTCCTGCCCCGTTGCATCAGGTTGGAATGAAGGTATAGATGTCAACTAAGAACCTCCGTATACCCAGACGTAGAACTCTACTGCCTCCATTTGTCAGTCCATATCGTATCACTGTCATGATGCCTACCCCCGGGCATCCGAATCAAGCCCATCAGCCCCGGGAGCAGGCATCCAGGTATTTAATAAAACCCCAGCAGCCCCGGCTGGGGGCTGTCTGGGTTCAGTCCTGGCACCTTAGGCACCAGGCTCATAATAGAAATCAGTCCTGGTGCCATAGGCGCCAGGCTCATAGACTTTACTTACCTCATGCAGACCATGCTGCAAATGAATCCAAGCCAACGTGAGGCCTGGATGGGACTATTTTACTACAGGGACTATTTTTTACTCGGGTGTGGTTCTAGGGACTTCTTACCTGGAACTACTTTGGAGGCCATTTAAACCACGCCCGAACAGCAGCACATGCTTCGCGTTATTCTGCATCCAGCAGCGTAACGCTCACTGTGCCTGCAGTCAGCATCCAGTCTTCAGCCACGCCCGTCTCAAATCCAGAGCTCCTAGCAATAGAAGAAAGAAGAAGGAAAGGTTAGAAAACAGATATTATTTCAATCCTTACCTGAATTCCGGATCCATCACGTCTTCGAACTTGAAAAGGACATTATTCTACACGCGTCGCATCGCCAGCTCCAGCGCCGCGCCATACTCACCAGTCCACACAGCATTTTTCGATCCGGCGCAGCCTCCAACATTTTCTCCGCCGAATTCCACCATCTAGGGGACA
This sequence comes from Ambystoma mexicanum, assembly GCF_040938575.1. Classification (NCBI taxonomy): domain Eukaryota; kingdom Metazoa; phylum Chordata; class Amphibia; order Caudata; family Ambystomatidae; genus Ambystoma; species Ambystoma mexicanum. The sequence continues at coordinate 65,321,219 of NC_090928.1, forward strand.
AAAGAAACATAAGGTGAGCCGAGAGAGCCAACAAATACAACCTCTCCACCATAGACTTACCTGATTAACAACCGTTGGCATTATTCTGTAACAAACCGCAACTTCTTACGCCGCACCTGTAAGGAGAGAGAAACCAGCAATTAAAACACACGTATCTTTTGCCGGACAGTGTTGGGTAATACAGACTCTTACCTGAACACCATCAGCTGCCACAGGACAATCTTCCCTTGGACCCAGCTGCAACACAAGAAAGGAATGTACAAGAGTGAACATCGGACATATTGAACTCTTTGAGCTTTATACTTACGGGTTCTCGCCTGGAACCTCGGAGTCAATATTCATCCGGAACTCTTCCAACGCCCTCAAACCAGTGAAGTAACTAGTATCTACGCGCCCCTGCATTCCACTAAATCCACGGGTGGCTAAATCCCTTTCTCCACCTGCAGGAGAATACTTCTACGGGTCAAGCAGACGAGATTAGGCGGTCCAGTCCAGTCTGTCATCTCTGCACTACGCTTCACATTAGAGGAGGTCGCAGCTGTCCGGGTCCGATCGACGCCCCTGTGGGAGCCAGGTGAGCGTAACAATCACTGAGCTAATCAACCCGGTAGTCGTACAGCTGGTCCTCCCTGTCTCCTGGAAAATCCATCCAGTCTTCCACGTGTCTCTGGTGAAACTCTTTCACCCTTCCATGCGGCTCTTGTCACTTCCACGTCCGGTCCCTTGTGCAGGGTTCGGACGAGTATGAGGTGAATCGGATCATTGACACCAAGGTCCATAGAGGTGTACATTTGTATCTCATAGACTGGAAAGGCTATTGTCCAGAGGACTGGACATGGGAACCGACAGAGCATATCCACGCTCTGGTTCTTCTGTCATGTTTTTGTTCCTCCCATAGGGTGAGGGATTCTTTGGGGAAGGATGCTGTCAGGAATCAGGGTGTCGGCACACCTGTGTTGCACCAATCTGTTGATGCATCTACAAAGATAACAGGCAAATACCCAAACTCTAGGAGTGTCCACCGTAGCGCTCTGTTGCACTCAATACAACATTTTCCACAAGGCCAGTTTCGGAATATCATGAAAGGCCGATCACGGTTTATGGAAAGGTGGATATTGCCATGGAAACGTTGGCATCCCCTGCATGCGTGGTATCACGTGCTCCATCCAGGGAGTAATGCACGGTGCGGTCGCATGACCAAGAGTACTTAGCCTTCAATCACCTGCATCAGCAGTGCTTTTGTTTCTGTGCAGTAGCTTTGTTATTCTGCACTACCGGATTTACGTACCTACTGTTGCTAAGCCCTTGTCTGTCCCTGGACTGTCTTTGCCTTGTCCCTTGCTTGTTTCATGATTCCACAGTAACGACTCATGCTTTGAACACCAGATTTCCTTCTGCTCATCGAATTGAACCGCTCTTGAACCGCCCCAACCAGGACCACTATTTTGCACTACCTAGCCTCTCGTCTTGTACGGATTATCTACCTGAGTGTTGCTGAACCTGTTTCTGTCTGGAATTCCTCTTTGCTTTATGAAAACAACATTGTCTTCCTTGTTCTCACTGTTCTGCACACAGACTAGATCCTGCTTACAGTGCGCATTTCCACTGTCATTAAGCGTCTTCATGTCGCCTGGTTTTAGGTGGCTCATCTGGGACTAGAGACTGATTGCCACATTCAACGTAGGTGTCCTTGTGCCTTCGTGACAGTCTGTTCTTGCTGGATTGCCATTTCTTCAACGCATGCTGAGGGATTTGAACCACAATTCACTGCGTTCTCCAGTACTCCACACAGAGTAAGCCCTTTTGCCTATTGTTTAGTTCAAAGAGTCCCTGTCAGTATATTCTAGTCTAAGCATTTCTAAATGTGTATTGCAGATACACCATACGCTTGGGGAAGTATGAAGGCCTGAAGGTATAGCTCCACTTCCCAGATCTTTAGAGAGTATACCATACAGGTTAGCTCTTTTTGTGTGATTACCTAAAGTCTATGGATTGTTTCATCCGCCCAAACTGAAAGTGTTCTTTTTCCATCACAGCATATGGTGTTCGTGCTGTGTCCTCTCTTCCAATTAATAGATCCCTATGTGTGTAACAAGTCACATAGAGGGGTAAATTGGTAGGAAGAACTTGTCGGCTACTCTACGAGTTCACCTGCCCAGGAAGGTCGGGCGAGTTCTGACACAGAGGAGGTCATATGAGTCCGAAGGTAGATCTACCCTCTCTGCTTTCAAAGATAAGATCGCAAATAGTCCATTAGCCCTGGGAGAAAGTTTCAAGTTTAATAAGGAGATAGGGTTTCAACCCCCTGTCCCGAACCACAGAAGCCGAATAGATCGACCCTCCCACCGTGGTTGGCACGGGCCTCTGAATGGAAATACACAGATAACCACCTGGCAGCCAATGGGGGGAAGACGGAGTTAGGGAAAGGGGGTGGAATGAAAAAGGAAAGGTAGGGAACAGACAACATGCATTTGCAATACAATACTTAATCCTGAACCAAAAATATAGCCTAGTACTTCCTACTTGATACTACCTGTCTTACTAGCCTCCTAAGCGCTTAGGGTTCTTAATTACCCTATACCATGACCATACTTATGACCGTGTAGTATAACATATAGCTAACACATAGCGGACAAGAGCGATACGAACTACATGGTACATACAAGGGAAACTCCCTTACATGAAGTCAACATACACATGGCCCCAAGGGCTGACATTGAACATGAGCAAACAGAAGCAGTAACATAACCCAAATTTTCCCTTCAGAATCGGAATGAACAGTCTTGCCTTTATCTCTCAGGAGAAATGTTCCTGCGGTAAGTATTGCCTCATACTTTTCCTGGAGATAACGTTACATATAACCCGTGGGCTTGCCAACTTAATTGAGTCTTTTAACGTATCAAGTAAACATAATTCTTGCCAATATAAACAAACACGTATCAGGATACTTATCTTCGAGTCCAGGTGATTCACAAGTACACCCGGACGATCTGATATGACGCTGTGAAAACGCTGCCACCCGTGGAGTAGCTGCCACGTATAGAAGCGAAGGCAGCGGTCTGAGAGGGAGGAATTGTTCACCGCTGTGGCCCGGGAGATATGGGGAGAGCTGCGCGAATGCTCGCGTTGCCTCCCAAGTTAACCAGCAAGGTTAACCATGCTCGGGCCAGACGCTGTCCTTTGCTGCCAAAAGCCTTCGTCCGCCTTCATGGACATAAATCACTCGCTCTTCCTCCTGCGTTCCTCACACACGACATCGTGGCCGCCCGTGCTGCACAACATTAATTATCAGCACCTGTGCAAGGGCGGTTAACGGCTAAATACACCAGTAATGAACTCCAGCTGTCTCTTAGCGCGAATCCGGGACTACATTGCGCCTCTAAACATGCTGGGAATCGTAGTTTTTTCCCTATTTCCTACAATATTTTCGTGTAGGCTTGCCCCAGACCCTATTCCTGACAGAAAAAATGTAAATGATTTTATAGCAGGCAGGGTCAACAAAGAAGCAGACGGCCCAGACCAATATCTAAGTTTGAAGAAAATAAATGTAATGTGTAATTGGAGTTAAAATTATGCATATGGCTTGAGATTCTCATAGGATTATGTGGGAAATCATATATTGGCCATTATCACAGGGACCATAATTCATAAATAAATAGTTCCAAGATCACCGAAAAGCTTACGAACCCCCCTCCCCCATTCACTGTACAACTCTCCTCAAAATTCAACCTTGGGAGCAAGTGTTATAATCAAAAGTGTGATTATAGCTTTCCAGAAAATGTCATGAAGCAGAGATTTGGGGAGGTGGTAGCTTATTGAATTAGATGCCTGTATATAAAATCTTGTGAGACTTTTATACTTTTTGAAGAAATTGCAAAAATCTGCGATTCGCACCTGCAACCACGTGCCAACATAAGACACAGTGCATTACATCTGCGTGATCAGACCGATTAAAAAAAATATAGTTTGTAAACTGGAAAAAGTTGTCATGTTATAGATTTTAAGTTCATAACTGGAATGTTCAGAAATGCTATTGATTAGCAGAAGTTACAGCTACGAGAAGTGGAGCCTAGTAACTAAATGGAACTAATCCGAGAGAGAGGAGGCTTTTTTTAAGGGGGGACAAATAGATGTCCATTCCGAATCATGAGCCAATTAGCTGCCACCTGATCATTTAGATTTTTTGGGTTTGATTATGGGTTTAAAAGGAGATGCACATTGGGGAAAGGGGAGAGCTGCCTGAAATAATCTGAGTGAGAACTGCTGAAAAATTGCTGGAGAGCCAACCCTGAGAAGGAGGTGGAAAAAACTAGGAAAAGAGACAGAGGTTGGGCATCCATAACCAGGAGAGGCAAATAGAGGGATTGATACTAGAGGATGTCCATGATTAATGTTGGAGTCTGACCAGGTCCCTGTCCTTTTTCCATGAGAGGATCCAGGAGGCTTGATGTCTTTTCCTGGGCAGAAAATCCAGAGATGTTCAATGTAAGTAAACTTGTCCAACAGAACCAAGTTTTTTGGGGATCTTTTTGAATTAATATCATCTCCTTATTTTGTGGGTGGCATACAGAAGTAGATCCCTGGCATTTTCTTATTAAGTAATCATTCAATTAATTACCATATAGCCAAATGACACAGGGTGATTTTGTGGAAGTTCAAAATCTACAACATCTCTCCCGGTGTGAATACTGGTATAGCCCTATAAAGTGATTTCGGGACCATTTATATCCTTTTACCAATCACAAAATTCCCTAATGGGTGGTGGGGGGAGGGTTGCATTTAAAAACAAAATTCCCTACTATTCACCATTCCCCATACCCTGCCTTAAAGCAGAGGGGTTTCAAATGGGAAACTGGATATCTGGGTTTGTTCTGGGCAGAAAAGCATTTTGTCAACTTAAACAGAGTGGAGTCACTGATTTCAAAACACAGGGCCTCATTATAATTTTGTCGGTCTGGAAACCAGGGTGCCGGTAAGCTCACCGGCACCCTTGTTTCCGGACCGGCAAACTATGTATTTGTCCCACGTGGACGCTGTGCCCAGCCGGTCAGACCCTGCTGGGCACAGCGGACACAGTAGGCAGACCCTTCACGGAACGGCTGGCACCGTTAACAATGGTGCCGGCGCTTCCGAGTCCCCACTCCCATAGAGTCCTATGGGACTCTATGGGAATGGGGACTTACATTTTACCGGTGCCTGACTTTCCGGGCCGCCGGACTTGTAATCTCCCGGTGGCACCGGGAAGTCAGGCACCAGTAAAATATTACGAGTCTGGTGGCAACCCGTGTTAACACCAGCAGGTGTACGGCCGGACTCGTAATGAGGACCACAGTCTCTACAGAGAGTGAGAAAGAGACTCATGATAGAGGAGAGATTTTTTATTGCATAGTGGTGAAGGAAAAGGGGTTCCATATATTAAAGTGTTTTTGTTCTTAAAAGTTTGTTGTGCTAGAACCCTGCTAGCATTGCAAAGTGCGCAAGGAGATCATAATAAAAAGCGCTGTGTTTGTTAAATTTCTTTTTACCAACCGGAAAGTGTTGCATGTTAGTTAAATCAAAATCCCTGCAAGTATATTGCCAAACATATGGTCCTGTCGTGTTTCAAGATTCTGCATAAATCCTTACCTAAGGGGATTTTTGTGAGCGACCAAAAGTATTTGAAAAGTTTATTTGATCAGTGTTTTTCTTTACATGAGACCTAAAATGAAAACTGTATATCTTGTTGTGCAAGAGGTTCTGTGATTTTTAGCTAACACGAAAAAGCAAATTGTGTCCAACTGTTTGAATTTATGATTTGTTTTTGTGCCACGGAGTAAGGTGGTGTGTCTTGTGATTTTGTGTAATATTGACATTTCCTATTTATGAATACATATATATTCTACACACTCGCGTAATTCTTGGCTTACCTATTGCTAAATTGTGAGGAACAGAAGTGTTATAATATGGTTCACAGACATGGCTAGATTGAATTGTATAAAAATATTTATTGGTATGACGTTTTTGATTGGTGGGGCTAACTCCCTTCATTAATTGTTGCCCCATAAATATCTCCTACAGCTCACTGCACCATTGGGAACAAAGCTGACTCTCATTGATGAGTCCCAACAAGGTCGAATAACACATTTACAGTTGTGGTTTCAGTGCAGAGAGGACAAGGCCTAGTAGTTCAGGCAGGACTGCTTCCATTGATGTCAGGACCAAGAATGATTTGCATATGGCTGGATCCCCTCTGCAATGGTGCAGGCAACCTAAGGAAAGATGGTTGGAATGGTGCCCAGAGCAATAGCACTTGCTAGGATATGTCACTGATAGCCTTAATAGCAAACAAAATCTCGAAGATAGTTCAAAGGTTTTATTTGGGATTTTAAAGGGGTTCATTTAATCATCATCCCTTTCTCTCTCTTGACCTCCTGCGGGTTCTCTCCACCCTAGACCAGACTTCCCTAATCCCCAGGATGATGGTCATTATAGATCAGTAACTCCTACTTTCTAAATGCTTGCTGGCTATGGACAGAGGCCTAAAGGCTGTAGTCTTCTGTCTTTCTCTCTCTAGGAATTTTCTAAGTGTGCCCAGATCTGACACTCCCACAGGTTTCAGAAATAGCAACAGATGGATGAAGTGTACCAACCACAGACACCCTGCTCCAATCTCTCCTTCAGCATCTCTGATTCTCTCCTTTCCATTGATCTTAGCACTCCCTCTGATCTACCCTTGCTCTCCATCTTCTGTCCTGTCTGGCTCCCTCTGGTCATCTTCCCTCTCTCTTTTGTCTCTCCAATGTTCACGCCCTTTCTCCACTCATCTCGCCTTTCCTAGCCCTTCACCCTCCTCGGCTCTACTATCTTCTCCCCTCTCTACTACTCTCACCCTGATCACTCTAATAGTCTCACCTGTCTTCACTCTACTTATCTCTGTTGTTGCTCACTGCAGCACACCTTATCACGTTCACACTAACATTCCCTCCTGCATTCACAACTTCAAATTAGTCAAATGATACCACTCTCTCTGACAACTAATCCCACACCTGAACCCCTACATCAGTCTGTGCCACCAGCTTTTCCACATGCTGCACCACCGTTCGTCCTCCGTCTCTCTGTTGACCTCCATTCCTTCTGACCTCACCCTTACAACCCACACTGCCTTTAAGTAATTCCCCTAATATATTGTGAGTTTCTTGACTCTACCATTGCACCCCCTAATTAGCTTCAGTACTCACCTGACTCTAAGGACCAATCCGGACTTGTCTTCTTCTGAGGGGCTGGATTACACAGGTGAGATGCTTTAAAAAACGCTTTTTGCCCTGTCCCCTTCTCCAGCAAGGGGCTGGTAACAGTCTCTAATGAATTCCCTGCTGTTTTGCTTGTATTCGTTGGGTCTTCAAGATTGTTTTGAGTTAACTGACTTTCTGAACTGCTGGATGCTGCCTGGTTGTGGGGAAGATTCATAGTCTGTGTTAGTTGCAGCGTTTTTACTTTTATATTTGTCTAGTTGCTGAATCAACGTTGTAATGCATGCCGGGTCTTGTGGCCCTATAACAGATAACAGAGAACATTGGCCGGAACCAATTCTGTAAGGTATTGGGTGATAGAAAGTGGTACCATCAACAACATTCATGGCACACACAGGGGGGCAAGCTCTGGGAGCCCACCTCCAATTTGACATTGTGAAATCCCTAACCGTGTCGGAGATAAATCATATAATTTGTGACACAGTTCTATTCCTGACAATGAGGACATCTAGTGGGGTGACCATGGGGCCGAGGGGCCTCTCCAAACTGGTAGCTGATGGGTCTGAGGTGGGGGCCTGTATGGGGCGGATCCCCAGATCACCGCCACTTAATACCTATCCATGGGCATGGGAAATCTGTGCAACAACCCCCCTATTCCCAAGCAAAGAGCCCTGCTACATAGAGATCCCTTAAGAAGAAGAGGTATGTACAGTTTGGGAACCCCATTAATGTGTTTTCCTTAAAGTATGATGTTTGTTTGTTTTAATATTTGTATTGCATGCTGGGCCCGAGGGTATCAGGGCGTAGAAGGGCAATAAGGATATTTTCAGCTTGGTTACATTGCTGTAGAGTAATATAGAGAAGAATATACAAACTAGAAGGACAACTATATACAGGATACAAATTATATCTACAAATAAAGCAAATTATATTTATGGCTGATGCAGGTAATATATACATATATACTCATGGGGTGGGTGTGTCCTGTGTCATCAGTAGTGGGGTGTAATCAGATGGGTGAGGTGCATGTGGGGATCGGTGCAGTGTAATGAGTGAGTTAGAGGTCATTTTCTTTGATCCACAGAATGTAGTTGCGCCTGAAGTGTGGGTAAGTTTGGATAACTCTTAGGGCCGGAGGGAGGGAGTTCCAATGTTGTGCTGCTTTAACCTGAAAGCTGGCGCCTCCGGTTTTGGAGCGTTTGTATCTAGGCACAATGAGGGTATTGGAGTTGGATGTTCTGGTGGGGCGGTTGGAAGAGTATGTGGTGAATCTGTTGGTGAGGTATCGTGGAGCAGCGTTATTAAGGCATTTGTGAGTAAGTGATGCTAGTTTCAGGGCAATTTTGTCTTTGGTCGAGAGCCAGTTGTGAGCTCTTCTGATGTCTGAGATGTGCTCTGTTTTGCGGATGCTCAATGCCGCTCTGAGAGCATTATTTTGAAGGATTTGGATTTTATTTGTGATGTATTTATTGGCTCCTATGTAAAAGGTGTTGCAGTAATCTAACTTTGATAGAATAAGGGCTCTGGCCACGGTCATGCAACTGTGAGGGGAGAGGAAGGGTGTGGCTGCTCTGATGAGTTTGCACGTGTAGGCTGTGGAAGAGGCCATGGAGCTGACCTGTTTTTTAAAGGACAGGGTGAAAGTTAGGTAAAAACCTCGCATTTTTACTTCCTTGGCTACTTTGATAGTGTTTCCATCGATGGTGAAACTTGAGTAGTTGTGACCTAATTTGTTGATGTTGGGGGTTGTGCCTACGATGATGAGCTCAGACTTGTCATCATTCAGGCATAGGCCATGTGAGGCCATCCATGCCTGAATGATGATGATCCATGCCTGTTCACCAAGGCCAAATCCTTATCATAATCTCCCGTCAGCGGTATGAGGATCTGGGTGTCATCTGCATAATTAGTGTAGGTGACACCCAGATCATCAAGATCATTGAAAAGGGGCTTCGGGAAAATATTGTAAAGAGTGGGTGAGACACAGGATCCCTGGGGCACTCCGCAGGTGATTGAGATGGGGTTGGCCGCTGCAGATGTGGAAAAAACATGCATAGTCCTGTTACTGAGGAATGATTGAATCCAGCCTATAGCTTCCTGAGAAAAGTGGGCTGCTCGACTAAATCAAGCGCTGCTGGTAAGTCCAGAAGGAGGAGTAGGGCTGTCTGGCTATTGTCTCTGAGGGTATCAATTTGTGCCTTCAGATCAATCAGGGCTGTCTCAGTTCCATGTTAGGGTCTGAAGCTGGACTGACGGACTCCCAGGAGGTGGTGTTGTCCCAGGTATTGCTGTAGTTGAAGGTAGGCTACCTTGTCTAGAAGAGACGGCATATTTAAATTTCCTGATTTACACCCGAAGGTGTGAAGCCCACTGGGGGATGAGGAACAAGAATGTGGATATGTAGAGAGAAGAAGTGGGACCAGTGCCAAAGTAATGATGTGGTGAGAGGGGCAGGAATGAGGATCCTAAATGGGGGAGGTGATGGAAGCTTTGAAAATCTTTGCATGAGATATTCTATGTATTGTGTATGAATGGACCTTATTATTCTGCAATAAAAGTGCAGTGATTATTCGGATAAGCAAAGGGAATGCATAATATATCAAATAAAAATAAAAAATTACTATGTTCCCTCCTGTACTGGATAGTGGGCTCACTAAGGGCACTGATGGTAGTATGTGGAAAATCCTCAGGCCATCCCCACCAGTCCATATGTGGACAGAAGGAGACAGTTACATTGTCGCATGACAGACCACTGCAAGTGTCCAATCCCTCTCAGCCCCACTAATCCATCAAGGCAGACCAGCCATAAAGGACTAATCCTGAATCAAATTGTTGGAATAATCCTAAGGGTACAGAAAAGGCAACCCCTCCCGAACTGAGAGAGCGTGCAGTTCCTTTTACATAAAATTCTGGCTCCAATGTAAAAAAGCTGCCTTTCCCTTTGAGGGAAACTATTTCCATGTATTGGATACTGCTATTGTATGTTGTAACATTGATATGGGTGTACTTAATAGTAGATTTAAGTATTCGACCAAATACCAAATAGTTGGACAAGTATTCAGCCGGAGCCGAATACAGAGCCGAATAGTTGTCTTTATACTAAATAAAGCTACATACGCAAGAAAAACACTTTGTAAATTAAAAACACATTCAAGTATATCCATTGTTTAGTGCATTTCTTTTCTTTGTTGTCTAAGGGAGAGGTTTGTGTAAACCATGAAAGGAAAACATTATCAGAAAATAAACTGTTCAATAACAGCATAGTTTGTGTTTTTCTGCATTCATATCTGTCGCTTGTTGGGCAGGTCCCAAGTAACTAAAACTAGCCCAAAAGTATAGTATGTCTGGATGCAATCACTGTAAGGGGAGACTGGGATGTGTCTGCTCGTACTTTCAAATGTTCCCTTTGAGCCTGCCCATCTTTAGCCTTCTGGCACCAGCAAGGCACAGAAACACAAAAAGAGTGATTACATCAATTAGTTCCCTGTTAAATGCTGAAGTGCTACTGAATACAAACCTTTGGGATGCTAAAGCCATGCTTTCTACCTGTGGCACTGAGTGGGGATAAGGCATTTTAAAAATGTCTTTTCATTAACAGTATTTTTTTCTCTTTTTTTGATGGGGTATGTTTGTGGTGTTTGGGGCATGGTAAACGTAACTGACTAAACTATATAGGGAATGACAAGGCATTCATGGTTCTCGGCTGACCCTATAGGGAAGGGACAGTGCTAATTATCTGATTTTTAATTGGCATGTGCATGTCAATTGTACTTATTTGTTTTAATTGTCTGTCCATTTGGTCCAATGTTTCTAAATTGTAAACATGTAGCTCCTTGTATTTATTACACAAATATCCCTCTTTTTTTAACTCTCTGATGAGGAATATTTTGGCTGCCATAGACTGGGGCATTTTGGTTTAAAAAATATGCCCACATTCTTTAGCAACATCTCTCACTTTTACTCAATTCAAAGGGACTCATTCTGTCAACATTTGAAAGTTGGATGGTAGGAATTATGACCCATGTTTCGATATTACAGATACATCTCTCCCACAGGCACACTCCCCGCTGAGCCATCTTACTTCCTTTATAGCCTAGGCTGCCAGCTGAATACAGTTCTTTGCTGCAGGCACACTAACTCCTGATCTATTTTACTCAGGATTTGGAACATACTGGTATCTCTGCAACAGCTATATTAATCCACCTAATTACATTATTTGGATTGTGTTACGCCTGTGCCACTGGCGCACACATTGGCAACCATCATGGACGATATGGTACTTGTTTATCTTCGAAATACTTTTTAAACAACCCCTATTCACATTTTGGTCATTAATTTCCATTTGTACTACATTGGTACTTTCCTATTTAATTCAGCTAACTACATGTACCATAATGCACCTTGCTTCAGCTATGAATTCCTGGCCATTCACATTCGTCTGTATTGGAACCACAATCCCCAGAAGCCCTAGCAATCAGTGCTGCTTCCACCATCTCAGGACCAGAGAGGGAGGAGGCAGATTATCTTCAGGTGTGCTGCTCCAGGTGCTGCCAATTAGCCTGCCTCAGTACAGGGCAGGGCTGTATTTAAGCAGCTGCCCGCAGGAGCTCAGTCTTGCATCAAGAGTTCTCCCAGCCCCTTTTTGCCCTGTGACTCGAATTTGTATGCTGTTCCTGCTGCTGCATTTTTCCTGCTTTGATCCAGTGCTCTTTCAGGGCTGCCTGCCTTGCAGCCTGCTACACTCTGCTGCCTACAGCCCTAGCCTTCTGGGCCCTCTGCCTCACAGCCCTGCTCTTCTGGGCTCCCTGCCTTGCAGCATGCTACACCCTGATGCCTACAGCCCTAGCCTTCTGGGCTCCCTGCCTCACAGCCCTGCTCCTCTGGGCTCCCTGCCTTTCAGCCTGTTACACTCTGCTGCCTTCAGCCCTAGCCTTCTGGGCTCTCTGCCTCACAGCCCTGGTCCTCTGGGCTCCCTGCCTTGCATCCTTTTACACTTTGCTGCCTACAGCCATAGCCTTCCGGGCTCCCTGCCTCGCTGCCCTGCTCCTCTGGGCTCCCTGCCTTGCAGCCTGCAATCCTCCGCTGCCTACAGTCCGGGTCCTCTGGGCTCCCTGCCTTGCAGCCTGCTACTCTCTTCTGCTTTCAGCCCTGACCCTCTGGTCTCCCTGCCTCGACGCCCTGTTCCTTTGGGTTCGCTCCTTGCTGCTCTACTCCTCTGGGCTCTCTGTCTGCCGCCTACTACAGCTCTCAGTCCTGCTCCTCTGGACTCTCTGCCTTGCAGCCCACTACAGTTCTCTGCAATCCACTACAGTTTTTCTGCACCTTGTGCCATCCGGTACTGCAGCCCTGCTTCCTTGTTTGCAGCCCCCCTATTTCCTGGCTGCTGCTCCCTTGCTCTCTTCCTTGTTTGCAACCCCTTGTTCTTGATCCCTGTCCTTCTCTTCCTTGAGTCCATTTCTATTGTACTGTTTTTTCCTTCATTCACTTTTGCTAGATTTCTCTTAAACTTCATTTTCCCTGGTTATTTCTGTTCTTGTCTCTCGTGTCTTATGTTGATCCTTTGTACAGAGCTTGACTGTTGGTTTCCGGCAGACAACCTCTGCCCCTTACCTTGTCGCATTTTCTGTGTTACAGACACCCACAGCTGTTGTTCCCAGCCATGAGCAGACAGAGTCGGCCCCTGTAATAGTAATCTGTGCAGAAGGCTGGAGTTTCCAAAGGTCCGTGGAACACTCTTTTCCATTTCTGCATACCCCCCAAGAGGGAATCCAGTTTGTTTGTATCTTTGTATTTCCTGCCCCTTTCTGTTCACAACTACAGTTGCCTACTTTTCTTTCTTGTTGAGTTTCCTGCTGTGTGTGTACTTATCTGTCACCTTACATCAGCACAACCATCCAAACCCTACATGGGGGCCCTGTGCCACTCTTGACAGAGTGCCATCCTTGACAGATTGGGAGTTGGTGGGATTGGAACCTGTAACTTTCAGATTTCTCACACGGGTCATTAATAAACTAATAAGTGCGTAATGAAAATACAATTTTCCAAAAGAGATTTTAAAAACGATTGTTCCAGCTCAATGGGTTTCAACTGCAAAATACAGAGGAGACCAGCGATACATTCAAAATATTGAGGTTTGCTTCAGCTCACCCATCCCCAGCAAACCACCAGATGAAAGTGTCTGTTGAGCACATGAAGGGCAGGACCTTAGTTTGCACTTTCACACCTCTGCTCTGCTAGTACTCAATCAAACAAGTGACAGCAGCATTTGCTTAATGATCCTTTTAAAGGAAAAACATGACATGCCTGAATAATTCCAGGCGGAAGTATTTAATGTATTATGTAGGGAAATATATTTGGCTTTGAGTGCTAATTAAGTATTTGGCCGAAGCTGAATATCTCATTTTCAGCAGAATACTTACTCGAAACCGGCGGTACACGCCAAAACATTGATAAAGCTTCATCCAGAATGCCAGGGAAGTCATTTCACAGCTTGAAAAGGACATTCAATGAGTCAGGGTATCCTGTGAATACAATGTTGCAAGCTCACAGCTCCCCAACAGGGATTTGTATAAAAAAACAGACAGTTACTGAAGCATTGTCTATTGGAAGAAAGTGCCAAGAATCCAATGTTGCAGTTTCCCTGAGCACACAGACTATTCACTGAACAGATGAATATAAAATAACATACCCAGTGTCTTTCTAACATTGAATTCACCCCCTGGGACAGAAAGGTCTCTCACTACAACACAAGCAAAGGGGAGGAGGACAAAGGGATTACTGACTTTCATGATGGCACCTGTGCACGTTATAGACTTGGTACCACCCATAAGCAGACCCAGGTGCCCTCAGAACCCATAACTGATCACATCCCTATGTGAATCAAAGAACACTGATGCAGACGCTCACCAGAAGTCCCACTCTGTTGTCATCTGCGCAGGTGAAGGAGATGGTGATATCAGGAGGGGAAGATATTGTAAGACCAGAAGAGAAGGAGGTGGAAATAGAAACAGGAGTGGTAAGGCCAGTGAAAGCTAATGAAGAGTTGGTTAAGGATGTCTAATGGAATAATTGGAGAAGTCTGCAGTGGTATGGAGAACATCCCAAGGTGGAAGAGAACATCTAAAGGTGGAAGAGAAGAGGTGGTGGTGATGAGAACAGACCAGGGTGGCACAGTGGAGCTGGTGGTGATGTGAGCTGCCCAAGGTCGTACAGAGTAAGTGGAGGCAATGAGAAATAATATGTGAGGTTGAGTGCGCGGGGAGAGATAACCCAGGAAGAGGAGGAAGGTTCCAGAGGGGCAGGTCAGCACCAAGGCATGTCAGCAAGTGGGGGGAGATTAGAGTTGGTGTCTGGGATCATAGTGGCCAGCACAGAGAGTAGGTGGGTATGGCCTACTTAAAAAGGAGAGTAGGGAATGGATTGACCCTTCTGCCACTATCCTGGCTGACCACTACGTCATCTGTGAGCAAAAACAGATTGTATCGCAGGACATTCGTGGGGTTTGGGTTTGGGACCCCAGAAAGTCTGCAACTAGGTTTGAACAAGCAGAAGAAGGGTTTGTTCACCTTTGTACCCACAACAGCAGAGAGGGGGGAGGCAACCCCTCTGGAACTTCGGTGCCTGAAAACCTTCTGTGCCCTGTCTTGCCTGGGACTGTTGGTGCAGAGCCCAAGGCCTGCCTACTGAATAGAGAGACTGAGTAAAACACAGTTTGGAGTAGGTCATCCTTTGCTGTTATTTCTGTTCGGAAGATATTGAAGTAGGCTCCACTTGTACAAAGTCCCTAAATAAAATATTAGAATTAAATCACATGGTCTAGCCGTCCTTCTTGCTACCAATTATCTTGCATGATAATCTAAACAGGATAGTGCAACCTACAATTTTAAATCAAATAATTTTCTTTGACATAAGTTATATTTATAATGACGGTTTGTTTTTTGTGGGGAATTTGATCAATTACTGTTTTTTGGTATGCCAATGTTTCTGGAAAAACACAAAAACAATTTTGAAATGAATTAAAGGTCTCCAGAATAGGCAAAAATGCCTAATGTTAAACAATTTAAATGTTATTGCCAGAGTTTGACTAATTGAGTTACTGCTTTATTTTAAACACTTTTATTAAAAATTGTCATGGCCAGGACAACAGCCAGGCATTATCAAGTGTGTGGCATTCCGGAGCAACAAGTGTAAAATGGGCATTTTGCGCTTTTTTCATTTTATGGGAGGCAAGCAGTGGTCCCTTCTTTAAAAATATATAAAGCTAAATCATACCGTATTGCCCAATATACTGTAGGAGTCTGCTCCAGCACCTTGAAGCATGTGTGTGCTAGATGGAATTACCAATAAAATATCTCAGATGCAATAAACTGACAGATTCAAAGGAGATGGTAAAATACTGCTTTAATCTCAAGAAGTAAACACTCATCAAGTTGATTCATGCAGGATCACAATGTCTTTTCGATCATACTTATTTTATATAATTCTAGATGTGTCATCTATAACATCATTCTACGTGGCAAACTGCAAAAACCTATTGAGGGGTGGAATTTCATTAGGGGATCATGTCTACCTATAGAATATACGCGTGTTATTCCCTCATTGGTGGTCTCTTATCTGTTAGACACACCCTGAGCTACTTCTTTACACGTGGTGTAAGACACTTGTCATAGCAGAGAATACGGCAGTGGAATAATACTTTGCAACATTGTATGTAAAAGTGCATGGCAGGCTATTCTAATTGGTTGGCAACCCACACCAACCTTGAACATTCAGCTTCCTAGCAGCATGTACATATAAATGAAACCCAGGTGCTTAGAGATAGGTCAACTTTCCCCTTTTCTCCCCAATTAGTCTACCCTCTCATCGGTAGGCCTCATGCCAGTGTCTTTTGTTTGAAGGTTGGCTTTGCCACTCTGCACTGTCTCGGGACATTTGAGGGAGTGTAGGCACATCATTATCTTAGCTTCAGACTTAATCAATAGCCCTTGTTTGCAAGCTCTTCGCCACCTGTTACAAGACCATGAAACTGTCCCTATCGATGGTGCATTTAACACCATTTGATTCAATTATGCTGGGTCCAATTACTCCTCTTGGCCTTTAGAGACTTGGCCTTTAGAGACTGTGAGTCATACATGTATAACAAGAACTGTAAAATGATTTCCAAAACAATTCTTGAAATGATGAAGCCACTATTTGGATCCCCAAAAAATGTAACAATGTTCATAGTTCTTCGTATTAAAGCTGGATAACTTTTTTTTTTATTGTGCATTTGTAAGGTGCCAAGTAAATTGTGTTTCAAAGTTTCCCAAAGTATAAGATCTATAAGCGCCCGAAGTATATGCACCCCGATGTATAAGACCGACGTATGTAGGAAAAAACAGCAAGTAAGAATGTATGAACAATCGGCAACATAAAAGTTCAAATATTCTTTTCCTTCTTCGATTATTTCATAATGTTTTCTATCTTGGTCCAGGGAAGGTGTTCCAAGATTACTGAACATTAATTAATCCATAAATCAATCTGAATCTAAAAATGTTTTGCTTTCTTTGTCCAGGTCTTTGACTATTGATCGTGTGGTCATTCTTTGTTGCTCTTCACTTGCTTCACTGTGGATACTTGCTTTGTTGGAGGTACTTGCTTCACCGTGGGAGCCTGCAGTAGAGGTCAATGTTGCTTCACTTTTATAGGGCTTCATGTCGTGCAGGTTTATGCACGCCCTTCTTCCCTTTGCCGTAAACGCAGTAGGGCTTATGTCCTCCACTTCATGTGGGCCTTCAAAGAGGGGTACTCCAGGTACGCACAAACCAGCGTAGTAGCACCTTGTCCTATATATATATATATATATATATATATATATACTGACAATGTCTTTAATGCGTTTTCCAAATTGATAGGCAAATTGTCTTCTTTATTTACATTTGACCCCTACTGTTGACACTTGATCTGTTGAGAAATAAAATAAATACTTTGAGTCATCGTTATTAAATAATCATGCATTTCATCGCCTAATGCCCTCGCTACGTGTGGGTGTCTGTATTTGCCCTTGATGGGGAGAGATAGTTCTCATTCGGCGTCCAGTCACCAGCTCGTGGGGCTTCAAATGGTGATCTGAACCAGGTTGGTTTCTTTGTGCATATAATTCAAGGAGTAGGCAACGCAGCCATCCTTTCTTCAATGTCAATTTAAGCTTCACTATCGTTTCCTTCAGAAGTCCATTTAAATTCTCACATATCATGTTGTCTTGTGGGCGATAGGCCAAAGCAAACGTATGCTTAATGTCTAATAGTGAGATTATATTTTCAAAAAGTTCATTCACAAAAAGCAGTCCATTATCGGATCGCAAAACTTCGCACACTCCCCATCTTGGAAACAGCTTGCGGGCTAACATTTTTACAATGCATGCAGCATGAGGATGCATGCACGGACCTGCTTCAATCCATTTGGAAAAGGGACACACTACAACTATCATGTATCGATTGCCATTACATGTTTGCAACATATTCACATAATCTATGTGCAAATGTTGTAAGGGGCCATTAGGTCTGGGGATTACTCATCTCACTGTTCAGTGTGTGCTGTGCCATACATTTCTGGCAAACAGTACAGGTTACAACGAACTGTGCCACATGTTCAGTGACGTTCGGAATGAACCAGTCTTCTGCTATTGTAGCAGCTAGACTCTCTCGAGTCACATGTGCGGGTTAGTGGTGCTGCTCCAATGCAACTCAACAATGCTAGAGGCATAACTGGCTTTCCTGTATTGTCCTGTCTCCAAATTGCCTCAGTGAGGGATAAAGAACACCCCCACTTTTTTCATAGCTCCTTTTCTTCTTGAAATGCTCATCCTTGTGTTTCAATTAACTGTACAATGGACGTTCTATTAAATCCTTCTTTAACCAAAATGCATCGCCCTGCCGCTTTCTTCAAATCTTTTAACTCATCTTCAGATATGGTTGAGTAATATGTGGCATGTTTGGTCTATGTATGTGGCTTTGTTCCCACGAGAGATTAAGTCTGTTTTTTTTATGAGCTGCACATTTCACAATGGATATGGTTGCTGGAAAGCTTAAGACTTCAATGAGTTTGTCCAATAGGCCCGCATGTTGCACTGGAGGAAGCCCCTCCCCTTCCAATGTGCTAGGCCTGCGTGTACTGTTGACATCACATAGGAGGAGTCAGAGTACACTGTCACTTCCTCATGCTCAAAACTTCGTAGTGCATCAATAATCGTGGCTAATTCTGTCGCCTGTGCTGAATAGGTTCACGGTAATCGTATACGCATTAATACTTCACAGGTGCCCTCTCAGGTCACCCTTACTACTGCCAATCCAGAGTGTTTCACCCCAGTCTGCTTACCATCAATCAAAACCACTTGCCCTCTTTCTAGAGCATTCTCTCTAACGTGGGGAAAGTTATTATAACATTCGATGTATGTAACACAATCGTGCACATCATCATCTTCTCCCACTGGTTCAGCTATGAACGTGCTGGATTCACTATACTACATCTTACAATTTTGATTGCAGGGTTTGAGATAATTACATCATACCCCAATGCTCTTTGAGTGGTCAACATGCTTTTGGGTTTCTCTAGAAATGCAAATAATGCATGCTCTACAAATAGAGTTACAGAACACCCCATAATTATACTTGGAGCATTTTCTATGGCAAATGCAGTAGCTGCAAAAGATTGTTTGCATAAGTAGTGTCCTTTCATTACTGCCACACTCAGAGGATTGCACTGGACAAGGCATTGTGCAATAATATCCAACTAGCTCTCTCTAACAAAATTGCCTTGCTTCAAGCAAAGATAGAAGCTAAAAAATCCAACTTTGGTCGCCAAAGATATCCTCAATAGCAAAAATGACCACACCACTCCCAACTGCCCCCCTTTCCATTTCTCCTCAGTCACTGAAGAGGAAGTAGTTAAGATAATCGCTAGCCTTAAACCATCCAATTGTAAAGGTGACTTATGTCCCGCCTATGTCATCAAAGATGGAGCCAAAGATCTAGCTCCCCTCATCACCTCACTGATCAATTCTTCCTTCAAGAACTCAGTAGTCCCTAATAACCTCAAAGAAGCGTGGGTCCTCCCCCTCCTCAAAAAGCACAACCTAGACCCTAACACCCCTACGAATTACAAACCCATCACCACAGTCCCTTTCTTCCTCAAAATACTAGACAGAGTCGCCTACCTCCAAATACAACAACATTTGGAAGACAATAACCTCTTAGGCCTGCGACAATCCGGCTTTAGACCCAGGCACGGGACCGAAACTGCCATCCTGGATCTAAAAATCCAAATGGATGAAGCCAAAGACAAGGGCAACTTGGCCATCCTGCTCCTGTTGGATCTCTCTGCGGCCTTTGACCTGGTTGACCACCAGATCCTTACACAACACCTTTACTCGGCTGCCGCATTCTCACAGAATGCCACCATTTGGATTCAGTCATTTCTGTCTGACAGATCGACTAGGGTCTTCGCCCCTTCAGCGGCTGCTGACCCTATCCCAATCCAATGCAGAGTTCCCCAAGGCTCCTGCATCTCCCCCACACTTCACAACCTCTTCACGAAGCTTCTCTTCGACTGTCTTGACGAACTGAGTGTCAGCTACACTAATTATGCAGACGACACCCAGGTCCTCATCACACTCATTGGCTGCTACGAAGAAGATGTTGCAAAGCTTAACGAAATCTACCTAGAAATCCAAACCTGGATGGCCACACACAGTCTCTGCCTTAATGATGATAAGACGGAACTGCTCATTGTAGGCTCCCAGGCCCGCCTCAATAAACTAGATTCTAGGTACAAATCCTTCACCATTGATGGCAACATCATAAAAGTCTCCAAAGAGGTCAAAACATTAGGCGTGTACCTCGACTCCACCCTATCGTTGAAAAAACAAATAAATGCCACCATCTCATCTACCACATACACCAACAAACTTATCAATGCCTGTAGAGCTTTTCTATCATCCTCCAGCTGCCTCACCTTATCCAGAGCCTTGATTTTGTCTAAATTAGACTATTGTAGCACACTCTTCCTAGGTCCTACCACCAAAAATCTAGATAGACTCCAGATCCTCCAAAACAATGCCTTAAGGTGCGCTCTTAACCTCCCGCGCAAGGCACACATCTCCACGGCTAGCAAAGATGTCCATTGGCTCCCAATTTGAGACAGAATCAAGCTAAGAACTCTTGTCATTACACACAAGTGCCTCTCACTGACTACCCCGCGATACCTATCAGACAAATTCGCTAGACACAGCACTTCTAGACCTACCAGAACTCCCTACTTGCACCAACTCAAGGTCCCTAAATTCAATCTAAAAACAGCAGGAGGTTCCAGTTTCCCGGTTCTTGCAGCTCAATGTTGGAACACCCTCCCTCTTGCAATCAGATTGGAAGCTTCCTTTTGGCCATTCAGAGCCATGGTGAAATCATGGCTCTCTGCCTGAACACTGTGCTACTTACTCACGCACCCTAGGTCTTAACTATACTGTGAAACGGATCACCATGTAAACCGATCCGCTATTTTCTATTGTATTCTTTGCTTATTTTTTACTTCACCATCTGTCTGCACCATTGAATGTATGTACTTTTCCTGCTGTGCGCAACGATATGTAACTATGTTGTCCATATGATTATGCGCCCAGCTATCCGAGGGTTTGGTCGCGCTCTATAAATAAACTAACCAAACTAAACCACTCAGCGAATTGAGCAGGTTGGGGAAGAGTAAGAAGGAGGAAAAGAAGCGAAGAGAAAGGAGGTTAGCAGCAGCGAAAGAGATAGAAAGAGGAAGAGAAGGTGGTCTTGAGCAGTTTCCGGAACTTAAGGAGGTCTGGCTCAAGATGGAGAGAGGCAGGGAGGCTGTTTCAGAGGGAGGCACCTTCAGAGGATAAGGGTCTACCCCAAAATCTTTTTTTGGAAAAACAGCTCACTGACAGAGAGTTGGAGGAAGCCGAGCGGAGGGTTCAAGAAGGGGATTATATGAGAAGAGAGCATTGTAGATAGTAGAGGCCCCATCCCCGGAAAGCCTTGTGGACTATGCAGAGGGACTTGAACTTGATCCTTGCAGCCACGGGGAGCCAGTGTAGTGGGCTTGAGGCCAAGGATAAGTCTCGCAGTTCTGTTCTTGATAGGTTGAAGAGGTCGGAGAGTAGAAGTAGGAAGATTGAGAAAGAAACTGTTCCAGTAGTCCAGTCTGCAGAGTACCAGGGCTCTGGAGACAGTGAGCCTCTGGGGGAAGGTGAGAAAAGGTAGAATAACTCTGAGGTGGTGCAGCTGGTAGTGAGACTGTTTGGACATGTCTGAGATGTGGAAAGAGAAGGAGAGAGTATTGTCGAAGATGACTCCCAGATTATTTGACTCACTGGTGGGTGGGGGCGTAGGACTAGGAGGCCAGTCAGAGTGAGAGTGGGAAATTGGGAGCAGGAGTCCCAATGAGGATGGTCTCTGTCTTGCTTGCATTAAGGCAGAGATCATAAGCAGCACACCAGGACTGAATTGCGGATAGACAGTCTGGAATGAGCGAGGAGGAAGATGAGGCTGAGGATAGCCTGAAAGAGAGCTGTGTGTCATCCACATAACACTGAAAGGTGGAGGTGAAGGCAGAGATCTTGTGGGCCAAAGGGGCCATGTAGACATTGAAAAACCAAGGTGATAGATTAAATCCCTGGGGGACACCACAAGTAGAGAGAGTGATAGCGGAGAGAAAGGACCCAAGTTCCACCTGGGAAGGACGGTCAGAGAGAAAGGACGCAGGCCACTCCAGTGTCTGATCTATGATGCTCAGGGTATAACGAAGATGGGAGATCAGGATGTTGTGATTTACTGTATCAAAAGCAGATGAGAGGTCAAGGAGAATGAGGACAGAGGGGACGAGTTAGAGTCAAGGTTTGAGAGCAGGTCTTCACGGGTGTTCAGAAGAGCAGTTCCGTGCCTCTGGATGCTCTAAAGCCAGACTGATGGTCATGGAGGCAACCAACAGATTCAGTGTGGAAGGTAAGCTGAGAGATAGCCAACTTCTCCAAGAGTTTGCCCAGGAAAGGAGTGATGGAGATCAGGCAATAGTTTGCCGGAATAGAAGGGTGTGCAGGTTTTTTTTGTTTTTAGCAGAGGGTGCACAAGAGAATGCTTGAGAAAAGTGAGGGAAAGTCCAGTGGTGAAGGAGAGGTTGCAGAGGTCTGCCAAGGCTGGAGCTAGAGAGTCTATGTCCTTGATGGTTTTGGAGGGGCAGGGGACCACCGGTTTGGAAGAGGCTTTCATAGATTGGACTTGTCTAGAAACCTCCTCATGTGTGACACGTGAGAGGGAGGAAAGAAGAAGGGACATGGTGGAGGTGGCCCAGGAGATGATGGTGCATGAGTGGGTGCGGAGGAAAGAGGGGACAGGACGTCCTGCATTTTGGCAGTGAAGTGTGCAGCCAGGGCCCCACAAAGGGCCTGTGTGGGCACATTAGAGGATGAGGCTACAGTAGGGTTGGCCAGCTCCTTGCAGACTTTGAAAAGTTTGGCCGTGTTGTTGGATGCAGCGGAGATGCAGGCTTTAATATGGACTCTTTTCTTAAACTGGATGCAGAGTCTATATTGCCTTTGTAGAAGGCGGCATCCAGCTTATCAGGGGGTGCACCTGAAGATCCCCATTTCTGTTCCACTGCCCTGCATTTGTGTTTACCATCAGGCATATCGGAGTCATACCAAGAGTTGCACTTTTTGGGAGGCTTCAATCGGTGAAAGTTAGAGAGGGCTGTGTCAGGGTCGGAGTCAGCCACAAGAGTAGGAGGAGGGGAGTAGGTGGAGGCAAAGGCAGTCACTGACACTTTTTTCATGGGTCGGAAGACCTTGTAGGTTGGAGGCAGTGCTGGGTGTGCCAGTGCTAAAGGAGAAGAAAGCTTCAAGTGAGAGAAGAGAATAGAGTGATCAGTCCATGAGAGTGAAGTAGTGAGAGGGATAGAGATGAGAGCATCCAAGGTGAGGCCAGCAGTGTGGGCCGGACCAGAGGGTAGAATGGAGAGAGAGAGCAAGTTGCACAGGTTGCGGATAGCTCCTGAAGAGTCAGGAGAGTCAACATGATATGATTGGTTATTTATTTATTAATGGATGTTGAGATCCCCCAGCAGGATGAGCTGGGTGGAGGAAAGGAGAGAAGATGCCATATCAGCCCATTCCGAGAGGAATAAGGTGGACTGGCCCGGTGGCCGCTAGAAGGTGGCCACAGTAAGAGAGGAGACTGGAGAGAGAGAGAGAAAGAGCCTGCAGACCAGGCATTCAAAAGAGGAATGGGCCTGAATATGAATGCTAGAACAAGGGATCCACTCTGGAAAGATCAGGGCAACTGCCCCTCCTGGCCTGTTGAGCCTGGGCTCAGAGAGGATCTTATAGCCTTCAGGGAGAAGTGTGTCAAAACTCGTGACAGAGCTGTCCTTTAAACCAGGTCTCAGTGAAAGCAAGAACATCAAGGTCCAGGTGTTCAAGGAGGTGGCAGATGTCAGAGTAGTGCTTGACTACAGAGTGATAGGTAAGTGTGGCAATGTGGAGCAGATTGCCATTTTTGAAGGATTTACGGCAGTTGCAGGGGACACAGGCACCTCCTGTAAGCGGTGTGGGTGCCAAAAAGATAGAGGCAAGAGAAGGCAGAGGGGGCGAAGGGAGTGCAGCAAGGGAGCCAGGGCACTAGTAGATGGCAGGGGCGCCAGTGAAGGAGTGGCTGCAGGTGGCAAGGGAGCCCCAGATGCATCGGCAGTGGCTGGCAAGGGCACCTGCATGGGAGAGGCTGACAAGGATGTCAGCACTGAGTGTGGGCAACGGAGCCAGGATAGTAGAATACGTCAAAGGAGTCATAGTAAGAGAGGCAGTGTCACCAGGTGGAGGCAAGGAAGCCAAGGTGTGCCTTGCAGGCAAGGGAGCCAGGGAGGCCGTATGTGCAGTTGGCAATGGAGCCAGTGAGGAGGAAGGTGGAAAGTTGATAAGGCAAGGGAGGAGCCTATCAAAAGGAAGTTGGGTTGAGGCCCTTTTGCCAAGATGGTACCATTTCGATAGATATTTATGATGACCCTGGCGGTGGATGAGGAGGCTAGACAGACCTCCAAATGGGTGCCACCATTTATGTGTGAAGAAGAGTAGGGAGAGAGCAGAGCAACTATATGAAGAGTCCATAGTTCCGGGGAAGCAATGATGAAGAGGATGTCAGTGAAAGTCTCTCTGGCGGAAACACTGACATAGGTGTCAGGGATAGGAAGGCCTGGGTTAGACCCAAGTGTGTCCGTCTTAAGTTTCTTCCTGCCAGACTTGGTGAGCGGTGAGGCGTAGGAGATAGAGAAACAGTTAAAGGATATAGGAGAGATAGAGAGTGCCATTACGAGGGGACACAGAGCATGCTACAGGTAACCAGGCTGAGCAGCTGAGGCATGCAGGAGGGAGTTGACGGGAGGACTCAAGCGAACAAGGAAACGCAATAGAAACAGAGGATGCTAAAGGTTGGGGGTGCAAGAGACAGAAACAAAACAGAGTCAAGGGAATAAGTAGGATTTTAGCTAGCAAAACAAAACAAATTCAGGATGGGAGCACACCCAAATTCGATTTTTTAATCTAGCAGTCACAATCGATGCATAAGGAAAGCACACCTAAATTCTACTTTTTAACTAGCATTCACAATCAATGCATGAGGAAAGCACACCTAAAAACAAATATTGTGACATAGTATTAGAGCACATCAGCACAGAGGTGTTGGCAGTGTGGTGGGAGCTCGAGAGGGAAGGAGTCAGTACAAGAGGTAGATCATCCAGATAAGAGAACATACGTTAACAGAGATAGGGCAATGAAAATGCTTAGAAGGAAGAGGGTAGGAGTCAAGGAGAGATCAGGCAGGCCACTGAGCAACAGACAGCACTCACGTGATGGCTGGAGGGATGCCACAGTCCATGGGCGCTAGAATGCAGTGACCAACATGATCCATGTTTTTGCCAGCAGTAACAAAAGAGTGGAGCCACATGCCCAGCTAGGCCCAGACAGGCTCAGACAGGGCCCTAGATGAGCGCCTTCGGTGCAAGGGCTGGCTCGCGCCTCCTGGTGCCCTTGATTAGGTAAAGAGCAGTGAGGCAGCCTATTGCAAGAGAACAAGCTGCAGACAGGGTGGCTCCACTGCCCTGGAAACGGATGGCCATCTTGAAAGGCTGTCCATGTGTAGCAGAGACAAAGCCAGGCAAATTAATTAAACCCAACAAGCAATATACGAGTTGCAGGAGTCGCGCAAACATAAACACTTTTTCACAATGTTAATTTCCAATAGTATACTCCAATTTAGCTGTGTTTAGCGCACACACCAAAACATTTTGCAAACAAATATAATAATGCACTAAATAGAGAGTTAGAATTGACTATGCAGAGGTGAATTGCCCAGCAGTTTGTAGTGAGCAACTCCAAGAAGGGAGGAGGCAGTGGTGCCTCCGGGAGCACGATGGTTCAGATCCTTCTGCTGGATTATGAAGGAGAGGCTTCATCAAAGGACCTAGTTGAGGACCTTCAGTGCAAGGGTCGGCTCCCCTACCTCATCATCCATGGGAATTTCTGGCCTGAACACAGATTTATCCGCATCCTTATTATTTTACTCGTCAATTTGGGTAACCATGATAATGGAACGTTCATTCCATACAAGAATACCTCCTCGTCTAGAGGGAAATCCCCTTAAGGCTTTCTTTCCTGCAAAAACTAATATATATTCCCTCACATTTATACAATGTATCCCCAGTGTTGAGCACACTATGTCTTTGTCAGTAAAGTACATCATCATGTTAAGTTTTGTCATCAAATCACGTCCTAGTATGTTTACTGGTACCTGTTTAGAATATAGTAATGGCATGGTCATATCATGTTCCCCTATAGACATGGGTAATTCATCTGTAAATGGAACTAAACCCATCGCCCCAGTAAATCCCTGAGCATTCCTGACAATGCTTGACATTGGGTATTTTCTCTCATGGACACAGGAACAAGTCACTCCAGTGTCTACAAGAAATGAAAATGTTTTGCTTCATATCGTCACCTTGACCCTTGGTGCCTCTTGGGGGTCTAGTGTTACAGATAGTACTGAACACATCAGTTCGTCCTATGGGCAGTCCTATTGTGGGTATATATTCATCCCCGTGCTATTGGAAGGATTCCCAACTGAAATGTTGTTTCGTCCCGCGGAAACAACATTTTCAGTTTGGGATTGATCCCAGTTATTACATCTTCAGTAATGGTTACAAGAAACAATGCTGCCCTTGTCTTTGGTTTCATCCATATGGCTTTTTAAGTCCAAGAGAGCGGTTTCAGTGCCGTGTCTTGGTCTGGAACTAGACGGTCGAAGGCCTAGCAGGTTATTATCTTCCAAGTGTTTTTGTATTTGGAGATTGGCAGCTCTATCTAATATTTTTAGGAGAAAAGGTAGTGTTGTTATGGATCTGCAATTGGTTGGGATATTCGGGTCTAGGTCAGGTTTTTTGAGGAGCGGTATGACCCAGGCCTCCTTTAGATTGTTTGGGACTGTGCAATTTTTGAAGGAGGAGCTTCCGTATCCATCTGCCATTGTGATGCACCTGTCTGTTGCATTGGGATATAGTATATCTGTTGTGCGGGTGCCTGTTGCATTTGCATAGGTGCTTGCTGTTGCTGCTCCTGCACTGACAGTGTCTGCATTGGTACTTATTGGAATTTCTTCGGTTGTGGCCATTGTGTCTGTATTGGCACTTGCTGAAACTGTTGTGGTTCTGGTGCATATGCCTGATTCTACATGTGATCTTGGGCATAATCTCCTTGCGAGTCTGCATTATATTGTGTCGGATATCCTATCCCCCCTCTTGGAGATTTCCAATTCTGTTGTTGCATGCCTCCTCTACTCCTGTATACTCTAGCCATATTTCCTGTTTGTAAACAACTCCAACATGTCAAGGGCTGTCTGCCATGAAATCCTCCCCTTCCTTGAGGGTTTTGAAATCTTCCTCGAGGCCCATTCCCTCTGCCTCTGGGCATATAATTATACCCATTCGGCATGTAATTATACCCATTCAGATCTTGGGCATTGGCTATGTTATTTTGCTGTGTGCACTGTACTATTTGCTCCGAGCTTCCCTCATTACTTGACATTTTTTTATCATGTTTTCTGCACCAATTACGCCTCTTCTTGCTTTCTACCCTCAGTTTTCTTCTTGTCTTTCTCTTTCAGCATTCTGCAATAGTACACAATAGCCAATTGTATCTCTGGCCATGGTTTTGCTTCCATTCACACCAGTTTCTTTATCTGCCTCAAGACTGTTCTGGCAATCCCTTACAAAATATGTGATAAAATAATGATACCGTTGTATCCCACGGGTCGTGCGTCCCCCCCACTACATCTGTCCTGAATATCCTGAATAAAGGCAATGGGATATTCATCCTCCCTCATCTTCCTAGTCATTATCGCCCCAATATCCGATGTATCTGGATATTCTACTCTAAGCACACGCCATAGGTCTTCTCTACAGTTATTAAATGGCAACCCATTGTGCACTGGGTTTTGCGCAGTTACTTTTGGATACCCTGTTTTTTTCCAAATGTCATCAGATCTCTCCCCTAGGATGGCTGATAATAGGCCTTTTATAGCTAACGACATTCCTGGCGTCCTTTTCTCCAATTCCTTAATTCATTTTATCGCACCAGAATTCAAACTCGGCAGTGCGCATTTTAAATGATCCTTATCAATCTGAGGCTATGGTATATACTGTGGTCGACGCCCCCTTTCTCTAATTGTGGGAAATCTGAAAACCCTGATCCTTTGTCATACCTACTCACACCCCTTGTCTTCTAGGCAGCAGTATCCTCGCCTGCTTGTCTTCTGCCTGGCAATGTCCTTAGTCTGCTTACATAGTACGGGGACGCATCCCCTGTACTGTACGATCATACCTGTGGTTGTTCAGTATATAGTATTGGTTCCAGTGTTTTTCTTATAGGGTCTTGTAGACCTAACCATTTTACCCCTTTAACTACACTTGATTCTTTTGAAAATCCATATGCACCTTCTTCTCAAGTCTTCCTATTTTGTTTCCTTTCCTCGTCTGTCATTATTTTATTTTTAAATCTGTTTATTGGCATTTGTTATTTGTTACAAGCACAGAAAAATTGTCAAATCTGTTATCAAGCAGTAAATCAGATTGCGGCTCAGGTTATTAACATTTATAACTTAACAACTTAACATAGAAACTTTAACTATCTCCAGGTGTCTGCTTCTTGAGGGGTCGGTACCAAGTGGGGCTCAGGGAGGGTCAGGATTTACAGGAGGTGAGGGGACTTCCTTTAGGAGGGTTCACATGAAGGTATGGCTGGACTTTCTCGAGGACTCTGCTCCTGTCCTCGGGGCCTTCTACTGCATGCTTGTGGTGATTCATGGGGGCTTATCATCAGAGGGGTAAAACAGGGGGTCTGTAAGCCCTCTCCAGGCATCTAGGGTCATACTCGATGCATCCGTGGATCTGGCTACACTTTCTTCCCAAGCTTTCGTTTCAGCTCGCACCCATCGTTTCAGTTCTCTGTGCCAGATTTTTGGTTGTGGTCCCGATGGTTTCTTCCAGGACATTGCAATTGTCCTCTTAGCCAGAATGCTCATAATGTCCATTAATCTAATGAGGTGTTTTAGTTTTGCTGGTCTGGGGTATGTGCCGAGTAGGCACTCCTTAGGAGTCCATTCATATCTGGTCAGCCCCAGAGTTTCGCTTGTCTGCTGTATGAAGGACCACAGTGAGTGTGTCTTGGCACACCGCCAGAACATGTGGAACAGGTCCGCATTGTCCATTTCGCACCAGGGGCATCTGGAGCTCTGAGTATTATGGAGCTTGGCAAGCCTGAATGGGGTTAGGTATGTACGATGTAGAAGGTTCAATTGTATTTGCCTAAATCTATGGTTTCTGGATACTGTTTTAGGAAATATGAGGGCCCTTTCCCATTCACAGTCTGTTAACTCTCGACCTATGTCTGCTTCCCATTTGGATTTTAGCCCAGCACTGCGTGGATTGGGGGTGTCGTTTAAGTGGCTGTAGATCTGTGACACTGGTCTCCCTCCCTCTCCTAGTTCGTATAGCAATGTGATCAGGGGGTTCGTGTCCGGTTCCTCCGGCCATGTCGACCATCTGGCGCGTGCCGTGAATCTAAGTTTCTGGTACCATAGAAACTGGCCAGTGTGGACATCATTTTGTTCTTGAAGTGTTTCGAATTCCATGAATTCCCCCTCCATGTACAAGTCCCCCCATGAGTAAATCCCCTTCTGTTCCCAGTGCCTGAGGTGTTGCAGATCTGCAGGAGAATTGCATAGGTCTGAGATAAGCGGTATGTTTGGGGAGTACTGGTGTCTGACGTGTGCGAGGGATTCTGCCCTATGCCAGATTTTGCGTCCAAGCGAGACCAATAGGGGGGAATTTCTTATCAAATGGGTGGGGGCCCAGGGAAGTTCTTTCAAGTATAACGGGGAGACCAGCGGCTGCAGGAGTGGCGTCTCCGATGTGGCATCGTCTGCTAGCCACTTGGTGACAAAGCCAAGCTGCGCTGCTAGGAAGTACTTTTCGAAGTTTGGAAGTTGGATTCCCCCTTGAGTGTACGGTAGTGACAACGTGGCAAGCGCTATCTTTCGTCTTCCCTTCCCCCACAGGAAGTCTCTCAGGATAGTTTCCAATAGGCGAAAGAAGGGCGCTTTGATGTAGAAGTGTACGTTTTGAAATCCGTACAGGAATCTGGGAAGGACAATCATTTTAGTTATGGAGGCCCTGCCCATCATGGATAGGGGGAGTTTCGCCCAGAAGGCCATGGATTTCCTCAGGGCCGGGAGAGCAGCTTTAGTGTTGCGCTCATGCATTTGTTCCGGGGAATGCATTATGTGTATGCCCAAGTATTTGAACGAGGTGTGTTCCCACCTTATTCCCACCAAAGGAAGCTCCGATGGTTCTTTTCCCTTAAGACTTGCCAGGGGGAAGAGGCAGGATTTGGCTCTGCTGAATTTTATTCCAGAGACCTTCGCAAAATTATCTAGGACCTCCAGCATCGTGGGCACATTATAATATGGGTCCTTGACAAATAATAGGACATCATCCGCATAGAGAGAAATGATGTGGTCAGTGTCTCCCAGTCGGATCCCAGCATCAAAAAATTGCTTTCGAAAATAGATTGCAATGGGTTCCAGGCCCAGTACGTAGAGCATGGGGGAAAGGGGGCAGCCCTGTCTGGTCCCTCTGCATATGTTCCAGACCTCCGATACATGCTTCCCAGTTTTTACTCTGGCTCTAGGCTTCGTGTAGAGTATCTTGATCCACCTTATGAACCTAGGGCCAAAACCAAACCCCTCCAGAACCGCCAATAGCCATTCCCAAAAGATCGAATCGAACGCCTTGATGGCGTCTAGGGATAACAATGCGAACGCTTCTGTGCCATCCCCAGTTTGGGCGATGACATGTTGCACTCGGCGCAAATTCATGGTTGTGTTTCGGGCAGGTATGAATCCGCATTGGTCCTCATGTACTAATTCCCCTATAATTCTGGCCAGTCTATTTGCTAATACTGTTGTCAGAATTTTCGCGTCGTAATTAAGCATTGCTATCGGGCGATAAGAGTCGCATCTATCGGGGGGTTTATTAGGCTTGATAATCGGGATCAGGAGGGTCTCTCTCATGCTATCGGGTAGTATCCCTGTCTCATATGCTTCGAGAAAGACCTCATGTAGCAGGGGCGTTAGTGTGGGCTCATACGTCTTGTAAAACTCTGTGGGTAGGCCATCGCTCCCAGGGGTCTTGCAAGTGGCTAGTGATCTAATAGCGTCCGTGATTTCCTCAGTTGTGATTTCTGTGTCTAGGGCCTCTGACTGCTCTGGGGGCATCCTGGGGAGTCCTATCTCTTCAAGGGTGTCCGTGATTTTTTCTAGGGGGACCTGGTCATCATGTGAGTAAAGGTGTTCATAGAAGCCCTTAAACGTTTCGTTAATAGCTTGTTGTGTTTGTACCACCTCCCCCTCTTCGGTGTGTAATCCTGTAATAGTGTGCCTGGGGTGTTCTTTTTTGCAGAGCCAGGCAAGCATTCTGCCTGGTTTGTCAGCCTCCGTGTGTATACGATTGGTTTTGGTGGCATAATCAAATTTGGCGAGCCTATTCCATGCCGAGGTGGAATTAGTTCTAAGTGCTCTGAGGTTGTCTTCCCTGTGTTCCGTGTCGACCGGGGCTGCTTCCAGTTGTTCTATTTCCCGCTCCCAGTGGGCCAGTTCACCCCTAAGTTGTCTCCTGATGCCCCCTGCTTTTGCTATTATTTCTCCTCTCGTCACTACTTTCAGGGCGTCCCACATTGTGCTTAGGCGGTCTACGCTCCCAGTGTTTCTTTCTATGAAGTTTTCTATGAATTCGTGTAGGTCCTCCCTAAATGCCGGGTCTCCCAGGGCATCTATCGGCATTCTCCACATTGGGATAGGAGGTCTGGGGCCAGTGTGATTCCAGCCCACCAGGAGGGGTGAGTGGTCCGAAATGGTTCTGCCCAGATATTGGGCTTCTTCTATCTGTGGAAGGTGCTCATCGCTTATAAAAACATAGTCCAGTCTGGTGTGGAGGCCATGTGGAGTGGAGAAATATGAATACTCCCGAGCGTCGGGATGGCACTCCCTCCAGGTATCTGCCAAGTGTAACCTATTGACTAGTAGGGAGAGGGCTGTGGTAGCTGCTGAGGGCCCTTTCGGGTGTGGGAGGGACCTATCTAGTATCGGATCATGGACACAGTTAAAATCTCCCCCCCAAAACAGGATTTCATGCCTGTTTAGTGCAATCTTAGTGTACATGGAGTTTAAGTGTGATGGGATGTTAGTATTGGGGAGATAAGAGTTCACTATGCAAATATCCGATTGTTCTAGCCTGCCCCAGATTATTACAAATCTTCCCTCTGGGTCGGACTCGGTCTTAGTTATCCGGAAAGGGAGTTGTGGGTGAATCCAAGTATATACCCCTCTTGCATACTTGGAGTACGAAGATCCGGCCCCCTGGCCTCCCCAGTGTTCACTTAGTTTCGCTAAGGATTCAGCCGTGCAATGTGTCTCTTGGAGTAACGCTATCTGTACTTTCTTTCTATTTAAATAGGACTTGACCCTATTCCGGCGTAGGTATGATCCCAAACCTCTCACATTCCAGGTCAATATCTTTATATTCATCTTAGCCGCCATTACAGAGTAATTGAGTCACACTCACAGTTGTCAGACCCCTGTTACCTTCATATGTCCTGCCACACCGTCCTGGTCTTCTCCTCGCCCGCCCTCTCGCTCCGGCCCCAGGTCTTTCGCTGGTTGGAGATTTTTTAACTTGTGTAAATCCCATTTTGGTGAACGGGAGGAAAACTAAACTAAACTTTCCAAACTGACCCTAGCAGCCGCTTTTAACTTGCAGCGCTCAGGGGCTCCTGAGCCTTCCAGGCCACTCCTGGCCTTCCGGATCAGGTTGTGTGTGAGCAAACTGCTTACACCTTTGTTGGTGGGGTGGGTTGTTTGTCCGCCGCTTGTGTGCTCCTTGGGTCTCGCGTCCGATGTAGCGGGTTTAATGATAGAACTTTCCTGATGGTTCGTTTAACTACGATTCGTGTTGCTTCCCTTTCAATTGCTGCAGGGATTGCCGTCGCTCACATTCATCCGGGGGTGGGTGGTCATCCCCGATCTGAGTTCGGTGGGTCTTCCTTGTCGTCCGCCAGGTTGTTATGCTCAAGCCACATATTGGCTGCGGCTGGGGTCTCCAGGAACGTTGCTTTTCCTTTATATAGAACCTTGAGTCGTGACGGGTATAAGAGCATATATTTTAAGTTGAGCTTTCTCAGCCGGGCTTTTATCGGAATGTAAGAGTTCCTGGCTCGCTGTACTGCAGGGGTGTAATCTGGGTATATGACTATTGTGGAGCCATTTCTTTTAATCTCCCCGCCTTCTCTGGAGAACCGGAGTATGATTTCGCGGTCTCTGAAGTTTAGGATCTTAGCTATGATTGGGCGTGGATGTGATCCGGGTGGGGGACGTCTCTGGAGAGACCTGTGAGCCCTTTCAACGGAGAACCCCTGGGAGAGTTTTGCCGCCCCTATTTCCTGCTGTAGGAGCGTTTCGATGAAGGTTGTCGGGTCCGGGCCTTCCAAATCTTCAGGGACCCCCAGTATACGAATGTTATTACGGCGCGCCCGACCTTCAGCGTCCTCAGAGCGGGCTTCTAGCCTTGCTACCTTCTGTTCCAAGTCTCTAACCGTCATCTCCAAATCTCGGGTGTTCTCAACATTTTCCTGCAGGGCTGTCTCAGTCACCGTGACTCTTTCCGTTAGATTGCGGGCGTCCTGCCGCATCAGTTGCATGTCAGATTTCACTTCTTCAAGCCGTCCCTCGAGTGATGAGCGGAGGGCCGCTATCGCCTGGAGGACTTGCGTGTGTTTAAGGTCTTCCTCTTGTTGAGGCGGGTCCTCAGGGGTTTCTTGGTCTTGTTGTGTTGACTGTCGTTGGGGCCTGACTGTCGTGAAGGAATCCATCGTGACTAGTTTCGGCTTGGACCTGGGGGGAGACATCCTCTGATTAATGATCTGTAAGTGCTGCCCCCGGCAGGGTGAAGATCCGTCGGCGATCCCTGTGTTGGGATACTAGGGAACTTGGTCCAAAGGATCCTACCTCGGGTACTCAGTTGCTTCTGGTTGCCGGTGTTTCCCGCCGTTTGGTTCAGAGAGTATGGAGGGCCCTGCTCAGGGAGTGGTTAGGCCCAGGGCCACAGGTTGCGTCCGGTATTTTCGGCTTCCTGCCGGTTTCTCCAACGGGATACCGGCCTGTAGGTGTCAGGCTATTGGCCACCCGTGGTGTGAGTGGGTTCTGCCCGCTGGGGTCTTCGTCTCGCGGGTTTACCCGCGTATCAGGCAGCCTCTAGAGCAAACGGGCCAGTCCTCTTCACAGGAGTCAGTATTGGGCCCCAGGCCTCGCTCCCCCAGGCTGCTGGGACTGCGTGAGGTAAACTGCGGGTGGTCCCGCTGGGGAGTGTTGTAAAGGGGACCCAATCTCACTTCAAGCGTTTTCTCACCGCCGGAACTGCTCCGTGTTCCCCGCTCCAGCGTCCGCGGCAAATGCGACCTCCTCCCGGCCGTGCCCGCGCCGCGATTTCATCCACCTCCGCAGCCGACACTGGCAATCGCTGGCGCCGGCCTCCCGCTCTCAGATGTCCGCCGGCGACAGGCTCCTCCGCAGCTGCCGCCCCCTTCTGCAACAGTTCGTGGTGGGACCCAGGGGGCCGAGGCTGGCCTTTTCCTACTCTGCGGCGGGCGCCGCCATCTTGGAATCCCGGGGGGACTCGAGTTCGGGCTTCCCGTTCTCCGCCGTTCGGTCTCCGATTCCACCCAAAGTTGTTGTCGGGTGCTGGCGATCGGTTCCCCCACACTATTCTGGCCTTAGTAAGTCTCGTAGACCCGGTTTCAGCGTAAGTTGTGCGATAGTTTCAGGATCGCGGACGGAGCTCCGTGGAGGTCTGTCTTTACGGCATGCGCGCTGGCCACGCCCCCCGTCTGTCATTATTATGCCCAACCTTGTATGACTATTGTCCTTTTCCACGTCCTCAAGATCTAACCCACTTAAGGATATAGTTTTATGATCATTTACTCTGATGTAATCATAGCTTCCTCCTGTTCCTCTAATTAATGCTCCTTGTTTGCCCTCTTGAGTTCTATACCCTTCCTTATCTCTCATTTGTCCATACAGGTTCCCCATTCTGGTTCCTATGGTCTCTGTATCTTCTTCACTCCATGTTGGCATATCTAATGGTCCTCGTCACCCTCCACGGGACGGTTGTGACCCTCTCTCTTCTTCAGTGTGCTCTTGCGTTTCTATGGGTATTGTGCTTCTACGGCATAAATATTCAATCTCATCATCTTTAAATCCTCTTCTTTTGTTCATTTCTTCCTCCCTTCTCCTTGTTTCCCTTAATTCCTCTTCCTCTCGCCTTCTTTGTAACCTACATGATTTCAATCTTTGGGCTTCCATTCTCATTGTTTCTCTTCTTCTAGCGTCTCCTTCTCCCTTTTCCCTCATATTTTTTTCGTTCTTCCATTCGCTTATATTCCTTGTCTCTTTCTTGTTTGTATAACTTCTTCTTCCCTATCTTTTGCTTTCTTCTCTTGCTCTTCCCTTTCCTCTCTTTCTCAAACTCCACCAATACTTTTGTCATCTAGTTTGAGCAATATTTGTCCTCCCACCCATTAATTCTGTACTATTGTTATACCCTTTGCTATATCTGTTATTCTCCTTTGTTTCTCTGCCTCTTCTTCTACCTCTATCTGTTTCTTCTGTTTATCCTTCTCATCACACTGTTAACTTTCATCGCATATCTGTATATATTTTCGTTCTTTACTTTTGCTCTCTTCCTCCGTCACTTCACTGGTATAGGCAGGGGGTTTGTATGGTGGATTAACATACCCCACTGCTGCTTTCAATTCCCTTAAACGGTAAAATCCATTTTTTTTCTTCTATGTCTTGTTTTTCGGGAGGGGAAAGAGGAGCTGAATGCGTTACATCTTCCCCTGTATGCTGACTGAGCATCCACTCCCTATAGACTGGGTCTTCTTTCTCATTCTGGTACATTTTCCAAAGTTCTAATACCGCCAATCTTTTCTCTAGCTTCTTTCCCTTATGTGTGGCATGTAAATTTGTGGTCAGGTTATGTAATACAGTATTTGACAACGAACCTCCTGGAGGCCAGGGCATAAATGCCTTATTGGTTGTGCCCTTAAGCCATTCAGAATGGTACTGCATAATCCTGGCTGTTTATCTTAGCAGTGTTCTGCAAAAGTTTGAGAGAGGTGTTTCTTCCATTACGACAAGCCGATTCAGGCTGTCATTACTTACTCAAATGTTTCTCTTACTTCCAAATTAAATATATTGTTTCAATATTCAATACTCAATATATTTGAGTAGGCATCATTAATCATCCACTCGTATTCTAGGAGATCAGGATATATTCCCTACCTTTATTATTTTTTTAAAAACAAAATGTATTTGACACTATTTTTCTAGTTCCTTCATTTACACTTTCTGTTAATTATTTTTATATCATTCTTGGTTTTTTAGTATCTTCAAACCGTCTTTTACTTCTATTTTGGTTGCATCTAATTCTATGTTTTTGGCCGACGTAGATCCTTGTTTTCTATTTATTTGCGATAGTCTATTTTTTTTAAACATGTTATCTTCTATGCAATCATAGTATACCCTTTACATATGCACACTTTCTATACATAAATATATTCCCCTTTATGTACGTCTTTCCCCACTGCCTTAGTGGATGTATTTTTCTCTCTTTTTATTACCCCTCTGGTAGTTTAATGCATGCTCTTCTAATAGGCTCTGCCCATAGGAATCCTTAATGCTCCGATATGCCTTGTACACTACTTCAGACTTAAGAATTTATGATTTCAAAATCAATAATCGTATATATTTTTTTGAATTTTTTCTTGATATAATTTGAATGTATAAACCTGCCCTGAAGAATAGAACTATTTTGAAACGTTGTAGGCCATATGAATATAAAAATGTTATGTTGAAATTGAAAAATAAATGCCATTGTTTATTTGATTGTACGATAACTAACTTGACTGCATAAAGACTTGAATTTTGTGACTAAGTTATTACATATACATCAAGACTTTCACCTAACTGTTGGGCTCATATATTGAGCTATTGAAAGTGTGCAGGGGACGGGAGTTCCCTAATTGGGATTTTTTTTCTTTTTTTGATAGAAGGAATAAACACTCATCAAGTTGATTCATGCAGGATCTCAATGTCTTTTTGATTATACTTAGTTTATATAATGCTAGATGCATCATCTATAACTTCATTCTACGTGGCAAACTGAAAAAACCTATTGAGAGGTGGAATTGTATTAGGAGATCATGTCTACCTATAGAATATATGCGTGTTATTCCCTCCTTGGTAGTCTCTTGTCTGTAAAACACACCCTGAGCTACTTCCATAC
The DNA here is from genome assembly GCF_040938575.1 of Ambystoma mexicanum. Lineage (NCBI taxonomy): Eukaryota > Metazoa > Chordata > Amphibia > Caudata > Ambystomatidae > Ambystoma > Ambystoma mexicanum. Next base: position 65,358,439 of record NC_090928.1, read on the forward strand.
ACATGGTGTAAGACACTCGTTATAGCAGAGAATGTGGCACCGGAATAATACTTTGCAATATTGTATGTAAAAGTGCATGACAGGCTATTCTAATTGGTTGGCAACCCAATTCCAACCTAGGGCATTCAGCTTGCTGGCAGCCCATACATAGAAACAAAACTTATCTGCTTGGAGATATGTCAGCTTTCCCCTTGTTTCCCAATTAGTCTACCCTCTCTCATCGGTAGTCTCATGTCAGTGTCTTTTGTTTGAAGGTTGACCTTGCCAATCGGCACTGACTCGGGACATTCGATGGAGTGTAGGCACATCATTATCTTAGCTTCAGACTTAATGAAGAGCCCCTGCTTGCATATCAACAGTGCATTTAACACCATTTGATTCAATTATGCTGGGTGCAATTGCTCCTCTTGGCCTTTAGAGACTTACTCACGCTATCCCATATTAACTTTATGCCCTTTTCATTATCCAATATTTGCCATCTGCATGATGTTTTTGTTCCTCCTAATCTTTGGGAAATATGTTCTTGCGTATGGTCTGCTCGTAGACTCCCTTTGTGCTTTTCCTTAATCTCTCAAAATAGCATCCTTGGTTCCAAGCCAAAGTACTCCTTTATTTCACATGGGAAAACAGCTTCTTCATCATCTTTCGACGTTAAGATCCTGGCTCGAATTTTGAGGTAGGTAGGTTGATTGACATACGCCCTCATCCATCTTCTTCTATTGGTCGTAATAAACATTGAATATATACCTCTCATAAGTAAGCTTCTACATATGCTTTCTACATTGCCTTTTAAGCATATTTACAGTTATTGACCATTGAGTCACTTCATTCTTCTTTGTGTTCATACGTACTGCATCATGGAGTACATATTTTTCTTAGTTCTTCAATGAAATCGTTATTCTTCAGTAATTTCATATTGTTTCAACATAGGTTCATATATCTTCTTTAAGACATTCTTTTGCTGTCCTTTACTTTGTTTAACGTACATCCATGTCATACACCATTTTATTCATGGTGGCATTTCAGCAACTCGGCAAGGGACATCCTTCTTGGTAGCTTTGCTCCACTGTTTCAACGTGAGTGTATCTTCTGAATCGCTGCCTGTGTGCATATCGTCTTTCATATAAATCAACGTGGTATGGACATGCTGCATAAACTTGTGAATGAGCTCCCAATTGTGGCTCCTGGTCTGTCATTCCAATAGGACAGGGGTGAGGAGGCAGTGACTAGGGAGAATGCGTCCACTTGCTCCTCTACAGAAGTAAGGGCCATTAATACATTATCTGTGATTGCATTAAATAAAAGAAAAATGTTTGAAACCATTCTGGGAGTGGCTTCAACTACAGCAGAAAAACTGCTATATTATGAAAGCAATTTGATTCTGGTTACTTTAAAATGACTCTATGCTCTAACTAATTTGTAGTCAGCGACCCGGGCCAATGAGAATGCACACCTAAATAAGCTGATCTTGATGGATGTTCTTAGTCTGGAATATCTCATGTTTATGTTATGTTAAAAAAACCTTGTTTGACCTTGCTTTGGGATTCTCGTATGATCATCCAGAGGTAATACATTTAAAATCTAAGCTTTTATAAAAATGGCTGTAAAAAGCAAAGAATATTTTATTTTCTTGGCATCAGAAGATTATAAATCAACAGTTAAAGCTTATCTTCCATATAAGTAATATTATGCTGCAAATTTTGACAAATATTTGGTATAAAATACTTTTGCCAGAATACTGATAACCAGGTTGTTCTTTCACCAATTACTGATATTCATAAATAAGCAACAATGGAATAAGGAAGCATCTTTTTTTGCATATGTGACAACAATTCTATTTAATGCAATATGTACATGTTTTTTTCTCCCCTTTGTATGATCTACCTGGCAAACGTTTTTATTGTCACTCTTACTTTTATTGAATTTTAAACAATGTAGTGTTACATTTAATCTTCACATGCAAGCACAAAATCTGAGATGTATAGCATCGGCACGTTTATTTGATGAATGCACTAGTGATTAGGAAAAACTGGGTATTTCATAAATTGTCATGCATCTACTGCTGGGATGTTTTTTAATATGTTATTTGCATTTCTGGGTATGTTTTCATATTTTATGAATGTATATGTGTTTTATTGTGAGTTTTATGAATGTCCTATTTGGAATATACTTCTTTTTGATAGTAGAGCACAACAAGCATATTTGCAGGATGAAGTAAATGAAGAAGAGGAGAAGTTAATGACTCATACCCTTTCCAAATTCCACAACTCCAATGAGGTTGCATCCGCTATAACATGGTAATTTTACCACCCCCTCATGCTCCCAGCAGCCCCTTGACCCTTGGGACATTAATAAGTAAAAACAGTCACTATAACAGTTAGAAATGCTTCAAAAGTGATGGCCTAAATAGCAAGTTAAGATTAGCACTACAGAATTGAATGAAACAAGACCATATTGTGTGAGTTGATTCAGCACCAGTGCTATGCACTTTTCAGCCCCTAATACTTTGCATATTTTCCCACACCACATATGCAGAATAGACCCTTCAGTGGTCTTCCAACAGCGGTCTACCCTTTATTTTGCAGCAACTAGCAGATGAGTCATAAGAACTTCAATATTTCCTGTGATGGTGTATATTGCCTCCCCAACATCACTGAGCGCCCCCTCCTGGAGTTTGTCAGCACTGGCTCCTCTCCCAAACTCCTTGAAAGGATTTCAATTCACTACACCTCTGACTTCTTGTGTACAGCCCAAGCATACAGTGCCATCCTGGCTTATCTCCTTGCTAGCCAAGTTTATAAACTGCCATGACCTCAATGTTCTTGTTCGTACATTGAGCTCTGAACTTTGTGCATCCACTTAGATGTAGTCCTGAGTCACATGCCCCTGCTCTCTACAGCTTGGGTGTTTCTAATCCAGTTTAAAGCCTGCTTATGTTACCTTGTTGCAGTGCCTTGCTGGTTACCTTGTTGCAGTGCCTTGCTATAAATGACCTTCTTTTAGTCTCACGCTGCAGTTACCTTGTTCTAGTACATTGCTACAGTTTTCTGCATTCCTTTTTCCTGTTCTGAATTCTTGTTTCCCCCTTTTGGAATTTTAGTGTCTGGTAAGTGTTCTATAGTGGCCTCGCCTATGCTTCTGTGTATTCCTTTGTACAATGATTGGCTCCTATACCTAGAAGGCAACCTCTGTCTCTTCCTTTTCCCTGCAGTAAATGGAGTTTTACATATAACAGTAGGTGATGGATGTGCCCACAGGAGGCATCCACTGTTTGTTCCGACTGGACCCACATATGCGTGTCTTGCGTAAGTACATTGCTTGTGTGTGCCTTAGGGTCTAGACATAGAGGCAACTCATGCTGCCCCTTTCCCATGGGCGTGCAGGGTGGCAATCTGTTAAATTAAATTATACAGAGGCATTGAGCTTCTCGTATGTCTGTAGGCAGTCTCAAGTCTGACCTGTGCACACCCCTAGGGGTATTCCCCATTAATTGTCCTGTAAATAAATCCCAACCCAACTTATTCACCATTACTGTCTATATTTTCTTCCCGTTCCATTGATCTTATTTACCTTGGCTGTTCTTTCTTCTTGCCCACCCTCCTGATGTATGCACATGCCTGTTCCTTTACATTAGCAGTTCCCAAACCTACGCTGGGTGCCCTTTACAAACCCTGCCATCACCTTTGATCCTCTATGCCACCTCTCTCAGGGTCAACCGATAAGTATCTGCTGATTAATCCTTGCTCTCTCGCAACAAACATGTGGCCTCCTTGGCCCTCGTTGAAGGTGTCAGTATAGGTGGGACTGTGCCCCAGCCCACTCACTTGCCCTGCAGGCCCCCTCCTTCCAGCACTCCTGTGGTGCATGATTCCACTCGGTTCTGATGAATTGAGCCCTGCTTCCATTCCACGAGTTGCACTGCTTCCTCCCTGCCACAGTCGTGGTGATGAGCTGAGTTCACCAAATAGGCTAAACCCATCTGCGGGACTCCTCAGATCATTGTTGGCAACTGTGAGGTAAAAGCTTGATGGTCTCCTTTTGGAGTGAGCCAACACTCATGCGCCATCTTAGGGATCTCTGTGCTCTCCGCTCCATGCACTGAATGCTGTCACTCAGGTGGGGATTATCAATAAAGCGTTTGCCAGAGAAGATCTCACCACATTCTGGCCCCACTGGCAGGTATCAGAGCACAATAGAAGCACAGAAATATGTCCATAAATGTGCCCTTGAAACCCCGGGATAGAGGAGGGAGCTCTTTTCCCTTTTTTCCCTCTTTTTAGGAAAGTCGAATCTGGGTATTTTTACAATATACTTCTCCGCCCACACTGCTCCGGCATTCCGCTGTGGTTGCCTCTTGTCTGACTCCTTCTGTGTGATCCCACTATCTCCTCTATCCTCAGGCACCCCCTTGTGTACCCCCTCCTAAAAACGCCTTCTGCCAATCCTACATACCCAGCATACTAGTGCCTGCATTCATATCACGCCTTTCCTTGGCAAACACCTGGAAAAGCTGGCCATCTCCCAGCTTGACCTCCATAATGAATCTGTTGGCTGGCTCCATTATCATACATCTGGCTTCAGAGCAGCCAGAGGCATGGAAACAAACTGCTCTCCTGAATACCCATGGAGATCTGCTCTCTAACCCCGACTCCAGCTCTCCCTCTCTCCTCATCCTCCTTGACATTTCCTCTGCTTTCGACATGGTCAATCCTCGCCTGCTTGTCTTCTGCCTGGCAATGTCCTTAGTCTGCTTACATAGTACGGGGACGCATCCCCTGTACTGTACGATCATACCTGTGGTTGTTCAGTATATAGTATTGGTTCCAGTGTTTTTCTTATAGGGTCTTGTAGACCTAACCATTTTACCCCTTTAACTACACTTGATTCTTTTGAAAATCCATATGCACCTTCTTCTCAAGTCTTCCTATTTTGTTTCCTTTCCTCGTCTGTCATTATTATGCCCAACCTTGTATGACTATTGTCCTTTTCCACGTCCTCAAGATCTAACCCACTTAAGGATATAGTTCTATGATCATTTACTCTGATGTAATCATAGCTTCCTCCTGTTCCTCTAATTAATGCTCCTTGTTTGCCCTCTTGAGTTCTATACCCTTCCTTATCTCTCATTTGTCCATACAGGTTCCCCATTCTGGTTCCTATGGTCTCTGTATCTTCTTCACTCCATGTTGGCATATCTAATGGTCCTCGTCACCCTCCACGGGACGGTTGTGACCCTCTCTCTTCTTCAGTGTGCTCTTGCGTTTCTATGGGTATTGTGCTTCTACGGCATAAATATTCAATCTCATCATCTTTAAATCCTCTTCTTTTGTTCATTTCTTCCTCCCTTCTCCTTGTTTCCCTTAATTCCTCTTCCTCTCGCCTTCTTTGTAACCTACATGATTTCAATCTTTGGGCTTTCATTCTCATTGTTTCTCTTCTTCTAGCGTCTCCTTCTCCCTTTTCCCTCATATTTTTTTCGTTCTTCCATTCGCTTATATTCCTTGTCTCTTTCTTGTTTGTATAACTTCTTCTTCCCTATCTTTTGCTTTCTTCTCTTGCTCTTCCCTTTCCTCTCTTTCTCAAACTCCACCAATACTTTTGTCATCTAGTTTGAGCAATATTTGTCCTCCCACCCATTAATTCTGTACTATTGTTATACCCTTTGCTATATCTGTTATTCTCCTTTGTTTCTCTGCCTCTTCTTCTACCTCTATCTGTTTCTTCTGTTTATCCTTCTCATCACACTGTTAACTTTCATCGCATATCTGTATATATTTTCGTTCTTTACTTTTGCTCTCTTCCTCCGTCACTTCACTGGTATAGGCAGGGGGTTTGTATGGTGGATTAACATACCCCACTGCTGCTTTCAATTCCCTTAAACGGTAAAATCCATTTTTTTTCTTCTATGTCTTGTTTTTCGGGAGGGGAAAGAGGAGCTGAATGCGTTACATCTTCCCCTGTATGCTGACTGAGCATCCACTCCCTATAGACTGGGTCTTCTTTCTCATTCTGGTACATTTTCCAAAGTTCTAATACCGCCAATCTTTGCTCTAGCTTCTTTCCCTTATGTGTGGCATGTAAATTTGTGGTCAGGTTATGTAATACAGTATTTGACAACGAACCTCCTGGAGGCCAGGGCATAAATGCCTTATTGGTTGTGCCCTTAAGCCATTCAGAATGGTACTGCATAATCCTGGCTGTTTATCTTAGCAGTGTTCTGCAAAAGTTTGAGAGAGGTGTTTCTTCCATTACGACAAGCCGATTCAGGCTGTCATTACTTACTCAAATGTTTCTCTTACTTCCAAATTAAATATATTGTTTCAATATTCAATACTCAATATATTTGAGTAGGCATCATTAATCATCCACTCGTATTCTAGGAGATCAGGATATATTCCCTACCTTTATTATTTTTTTAAAAACAAAATGTATTTGACACTATTTTTCTAGTTCCTTCATTTACACTTTCTGTTAATTATTTTTATATCATTCTTGGTTTTTTAGTATCTTCAAACCGTCTTTTACTTCTATTTTGGTTGCATCTAATTCTATGTTTTTGGCCGACGTAGATCCTTGTTTTCTATTTATTTGCGATAGTCTATTTTTTTTAAACATGTTATCTTCTATGCAATCATAGTATACCCTTTACATATGCACACTTTCTATACATAAATATATTCCCCTTTATGTACGTCTTTCCCCACTGCCTTAGTGGATGTATTTTTCTCTCTTTTTATTACCCCTCTGGTAGTTTAATGCATGCTCTTCTAATAGGCTCTGCCCATAGGAATCCTTAATGCTCCGATATGCCTTGTACACTACTTCAGACTTAAGAATTTATGATTTCAAAATCAATAATCGTATATATTTTTTTGAATTTTTTCTTGATATAATTTGAATGAATAAACCTGTCCCTGAAGAATAGAACTATTTTGAAACGTTGTAGGCCATATGAATATAAAAATGTTATGTTGAAATTGAAAAATAAATGCCATTGTTTATTTGATTGTACGATAACTAACTTGACTGCATAAAGACTTGAATTTTGTGACTAAGTTATTACATATACATCAAGACTTTCACCTAACTGTTGGGCTCATATATTGAGCTATTGAAAGTGTGCAGGGGACGGGAGTTCCGTAATTGGGATTTTTTTTCTTTTTTTGATAGAAGGAATAAACACTCATCAAGTTGATTCATGCAGGATCTCAATGTCTTTTTGATTATACTTAGTTTATATAATGCTAGATGCATCATCTATAACTTCATTCTACGTGGCAAACTGAAAAAACCTATTGAGAGGTGGAATTGTATTAGGAGATCATGTCTACCTATAGAATATATGCGTGTTATTCCCTCCTTGGTAGTCTCTTGTCTGTAAAACACACCCTGAGCTACTTCCATACACATGGTGTAAGACACTCGTTATAGCAGAGAATGTGGCACCGGAATAATACTTTGCAATATTGTATGTAAAAGTGCATGACAGGCTATTCTAATTGGTTGGCAACCCAATTCCAACCTAGGGCATTCAGCTTGCTGGCAGCCCATACATAGAAACAAAACTTATCTGCTTGGAGATATGTCAGCTTTCCCCTTGTTTCCCAATTAGTCTACCCTCTCTCATCGGTAGTCTCATGTCAGTGTCTTTTGTTTGAAGGTTGACCTTGCCAATCGGCACTGTCTCGGGACATTCGATGGAGTGTAGGCACATCATTATCTTAGCTTCAGACTTAATGAAGAGCCCCTGCTTGCATATCAACAGTGCATTTAACACCATTTGATTCAATTATGCTGGGTGCAATTGCTCCTCTTGGCCTTTAGAGACTTACTCACGCTATCCCATATTAACTTTATGCCCTTTTCATTATCCAATATTTGCCATCTGCATGATGTTTTTGTTCCTCCTAATCTTTGGGAAATATGTTCTTGCGTATGGTCTGCTCGTAGACTCCCTTTGTGCTTTTCCTTAATCTCTCAAAATAGCATCCTTGGTTCCAAGCCAAAGTACTCCTTTATTTCACATGGGAAAACAGCTTCTTCATCATCTTTCGACGTTAAGATCCTGGCTCGAATTTTGAGGTAGGTAGGTTGATTGACATACGCCCTCATCCATCTTCTTCTATTGGTCGTAATAAACATTGAATATATACCTCTCATAAGTAAGCTTCTACATATGCTTTCTACATTGCCTTTTAAGCATATTTACAGTTATTGACCATTGAGTCACTTCATTCTTCTTTGTGTTCATACGTACTGCATCATGGAGTACATATTTTTCTTAGTTCTTCAATGAAATTGTTATTCTTCAGTAATTTCATATTGTTTCAACATAGGTTCATATATCTTCTTTAAGACATTCTTTTGCTGTCCTTTACTTTGTTTAACGTACATCCATGTCATACACCATTTTATTCATGGTGGCATTTCAGCAACTCGGCAAGGGACATCCTTCTTGGTAGCTTTGCTCCACTGTTTCAACGTGAGTGTATCTTCTGAATCGCTGCCTGTGTGCATATCGTCTTTCATATAAATCAACGTGGTATGGACATGCTGCATAAACTTGTGAATGAGCTCCCAATTGTGGCTCCTGGTCTGTCATTCCAATAGGACAGGGGTGAGGAGGCGGTGACTAGGGAGAATGCGTCCACTTGCTCCTCTACAGAAGTAAGGGCCATTAATACATTATCTGTGATTGCATTAAATAAAAGAAAAATGTTTGAAACCATTCTGGGAGTGGCTTCAACTACAGCAGAAAAACTGCTATATTATGAAAGCAATTTGATTCTGGTTACTTTAAAATGACTCTATGCTCTAACTAATTTGTAGTCAGCGACCCGGGCCAATGAGAATGCACACCTAAATAAGCTGATCTTGATGGATGTTCTTAGTCTGGAATATCTCATGTTTATGTTATGTTAAAAAAACCTTGTTTGACCTTGCTTTGGGATTCTCGTATGATCATCCAGAGGTAATACATTTAAAATCTAAGCTTTTATAAAAATGGCTGTAAAAAGCAAAGAATATTTTATTTTCTTGGCATCAGAAGATTATAAATCAAGTTAAAGCTTATCTTCCATATAAGTAATATTATGCTGCAAATTTTGACAAATATTTGGTATAAAATACTTTTGCCAGAATACTGATAACCAGGTTGTTCTTTCACCAATTACTGATATTCATAAATAAGCAACAATGGAATAAGGAAGCATCTTTTTTTGCATATGTGACAACAATTCTATTTAATGCAATATGTACATGTTTTTTTCTCCCCTTTGTATGATCTACCTGGCAAACGTTTTTATTGTCACTCTTACTTTTATTGAATTTTAAACAATGTAGTGTTACATTTAATCTTCTCATGCAAGCACAAAATCTGAGATGTATAGCATCGGCACGTTTATTTGATGAATGCACTAGTGATTAGGAAAAACTGGGTATTTCATAAATTGTCATGCATCTACTGCTGGGATGTTTTTTAATATGTTATTTGCATTTCTGGGTATGTTTTCATATTTTATGAATGTATATGTGTTTTATTGTGAGTTTTATGAATGTCCTATTTGGAATATACTTCTTTTTGATAGTAGAGCACAACAAGCATATTTGCAGGATGAAGTAAATGAAGAAGAGGAGAAGTTAATGACTCATACCCTTTCCAAATTCCACAACTCCAATGAGGTTGCATCCGCTATAACATGGTAATTTTACCACCCCCTCATGCTCCCAGCAACCCCTTGACCCTTGGGACATTAATAAGTAAAAACAGTCACTATAACAGTTAGAAATGCTTCAAAAGTGATGGCCTAAATAGCAAGTTAAGATTAGCACTACAGAATTGAATGAAACAAGACCATATTGTGTGAGTTGATTCAGCACCAGTGCTATGCACTTTTCAGCCCCTAATACTTTGCATATTTTCCCACACCACATATGCAGAATAGACCCTTCAGCGGTCTTCCAACAGCGGTCTACCCTTTATTTTGCAGCAACTAGCAGATGAGTCATAAGAACTTCAATATTTCCTGTGATGGTGTATATTGCCTCCCCAACATCACTGAGCGCCCCCTCCTGGAGTTTGTCAGCACTGGCTCCTCTCCCAAACTCCTTGAAAGGATTTCAATTCACTACACCTCTGACTTCTTGTGTACAGCCCAAGCATACAGTGCCATCCTGGCTTATCTCCTTGCTAGCCAAGTTTATAAACTGCCATGACCTCAATGTTCTTGTTCGTACATTGAGCTCTGAACTTTGTGCATCCACTTAGATGTAGTCCTGAGTCACATGCCCCTGCTCTCTACAGCTTGGGTGTTTCTAATCCAGTTTAAAGCCTGCTTATGTTACCTTGTTGCAGTGCCTTGCTGGTTACCTTGTTGCAGTGCCTTGCTATAAATGACCTTCTTTTAGTCTCACGCTGCAGTTACCTTGTTCTAGTACATTGCTACAGTTTTCTGCATTCCTTTTTCCTGTTCTGAATTCTTGTTTCCCCCTTTTGGAATTTTAGTGTCTGGTAAGTGTTCTATAGTGGCCTCGCCTATGCTTCTGTGTATTCCTTTGTACAATGATTGGCTCCTATACCTAGAAGGCAACCTCTGTCTCTTCCTTTTCCCTGCAGTAAATGGAGTTTTACATATAACAGTAGGTGATGGATGTGCCCACAGGAGGCATCCACTGTTTGTTCCGACTGGACCCACATATGCGTGTCTTGCGTAAGTACATTGCTTGTGTGTGCCTTAGGGTCTAGACATAGAGGCAACTCATGCTGCCCCTTTCCCATGGGCGTGCAGGGTGGCAATCTGTTAAATTAAATTATACAGAGGCATTGAGCTTCTCGTATGTCTGTAGGCAGTCTCAAGTCTGACCTAGGTGCACACCCCTAGGGGTATTCCCCATTAATTGTCCTGTAAATAAATCCCAACCCAACTTATTCACCATTACTGTCTATATTTTCTTCCCGTTCCATTGATCTTATTTACCTTGGCTGTTCTTCCTTCTTGCCCACCCTCCTGATGTATGCACATGCCTGTTCCTTTACATTAGCAGTTCCCAAACCTACGCTGGGTGCCCTTTACAAACCCTGCCATCACCTTTGATCCTCTATGCCACCTCTCTCAGGGTCAACCGATAAGTATCTGCTGATTAATCCTTGCTCTCTCGCAACAAACATGTGGCCTCCTTGGCCCTCGTTGAAGGTGTCAGTATAGGTGGGACTGTGCCCCAGCCCACTCACTTGCCCTGCAGGCCCCCTCCTTCCAGCACTCCTGTGGTGCATGATTCCACTCGGTTCTGATGAATTGAGCCCTGCTTCCATTCCACGAGTTGCACTGCTTCCTCCCTGCCACAGTCGTGGTGATGAGCTGAGTTCACCAAATAGGCTAAACCCATCTGCGGGACTCCTCAGATCATTGTTGGCAACTGTGAGGTAAAAGCTTGATGGTCTCCTTTTGGAGTGAGCCAACACTCATGCGCCATCTTAGGGATCTCTGTGCTCTCCGCTCCATGCACTGAATGCTGTCACTCAGGTGGGGATTATCAATAAAGCGCTTGCCAGGGAAGATCTCACCACATTCTGGCCCCACTGGCAGGTATCAGAGCACAATAGAAGCACAGAAATATGTCCATAAATGTGCCCTTGAAACCCCGGGATAGAGGAGGGAGCTCTTTTCCCTTTTTTCCCTCTTTTTAGGAAAGTCGAATCTGGGTATTTTTACAATATACTTCTCCGCCCACACTGCTCCGGCATTCCGCTGTGGTTGCCTCTTGTCTGACTCCTTCTGTGTGATCCCACTATCTCCTCTATCCTCAGGCACCCCCTTGTGTACCCCCTCCTAAAAACGCCTTCTGCCAATCCTACATACCCAGCATACTAGTGCCTGCATTCATATCACGCCTTTCCTTGGCAAACACCTGGAAAAGCTGGCCATCTCCCAGCTTGACCTCCATAATGAATCTGTTGGCTGGCTCCATGATCATACATCTGGCTTCAGAGCAGCCAGAGGCATGGAAACAAACTGCTCTCCTGAATACCCATGGATATCTGCTCTCTAACCCCGACTCCAGCTCTCCCTCTCTCCTCATCCTCCTTGACATTTCCTCTGCTTTCGACATGGTCAATCACGGCACCCTGATCAACAGACTCGGTGTGAACCTGGGCATCTCGAATCAGTCCCTGGCGTGGCTGACCTCCTTCGTCCTGGACCGTCCCTTCCAAGTCCAACTTGCGTCCTTTCTCTCCACCACCTCTCTCTCCACATGTGTTGTCCCCCAGGGCTCTATCCTCTCACCCTGGCTCTTCAATGTCTATCGGGCCCTTTGGCCCACCTAATTTCCACCTTCTCCTCAAACGTTCAGTGTTATGTGGATGACAATCAGCTCTCTTTCAGGCTTCCATTGGCCTCCTCTCCTCCCTCACTCATTCCTGACTGTCTATCCACGATTCAGGAAGGGCGCACCTCTAATGATCTTTGCCTTAATGCCAGTAAGACGGAGATCCTTCTCATTGGGACCCCATCTCCCGCTTTCCCTCTCTCACTCTGACTGTCCTCTTTGGGCCCTCTACCCTCACCTTCCTGTGAGGCAGAAAACCTTGGCATCATCTTCGACTACATCCTCTCTTTCTCTCCTCTCCTCATGGCCCTTGCCAAGAAGGCCCACTTCCAGCTGCATCTCCTCAGAGGTTGTCTACATTTCCTCGCTTTCACAGAAACTCACCGTCTCCAGGGTGGACTAAAGCAACAGCCTCTTTCTCAACCTGCCTGCCTCTACTCTCCCCTCCCCTGAAACGAATCCAGAACAGGACTGTGAGACTTATCCTTGACCTCAATCCCAGGGACCGTACCTCTCCAGCCCTGAAATCTCTCCACTGGCTCCCGGTAGCTGCAGGGATCAAGTTCAAGACCCTCTGCATTGTCCACAAGTCTTTCTGGGGCCGGGGCCCGCATTACATCCAACTCTCTCTTCTGAAATGTCTTCCTTCTAGAGCCCTTCGCTCAGATACATCCAACTCTCTGAGGGTCAGATGCTTTTCCAGACATAGCGTGGGGGTAATCGCTCTTCTCTGTGGGTGCCTCCCTCTAGAATGGCCTCACTGGCCCTCTCAGACTTGAACCGGACCACCTGAAGTTCTGGAAGCAGCTTGAGACCCTCCGTTTTTCCTCTGCCTTCTCTCTCTCGCTTGTTAACTTCCGGTCTGCTGCACCGACTGGTTGCTTAGTTCCTTCAGAGTCTCTCTGGGTACCAGGCTCCTCCACAACCAGTCTTCCTTGCACTGCCTCTGGGCATACCACGCACTTAGGGGCTGTACCAGTAACCCCTACAGCTCCCCCTGCCTCCTTTACTTACCTAGAGCCACGCTGCCCTGGCTGCACTCACTCAGAGCTATGCTGCCCTGATTGCACTCCCCCTTTTCCTTTCCCGTGCACTTCCCTCTCTCCTTCGCCTTGCACTTCTATTGTCGCACTTGCATGATCCGAATGACAAAAGGCCTAGTAGGATCACTTGTCTGGTCCTCCCTATGTCCTGTGGCTCCTAGAAACACTTGTGTACAGGTGTGTTATAAATGCCTTATCATATCATTCTGTCTATTGAACATTTCCACCTGGTTTTAGGTTGTGTTACATGTCAGAAAAAATGGTATTCGCATAATTGACCTAAAACATTTTACCTAAAACATTTTACCTAAAACATTTGATCGAATTTCTTTGACCTTTTTTCGGTCAAATGTTATTAAATATATGTATATGGGGGTTGGTAAGGGTTTAAATTAGGCTGAGAGGAAGTTGGAGGGGTTTGCGGGGGTCTCCCCCTGAATTTTAGACCAAAAGAAAGGTCAAATAAATTTGATCAAATGTGATTATGTCAAATGTTTTAGGTCAAATAGCCCATGTTTTATCTATCTGTTTGTCATGTCCTTTTGTTACCACATCTATTAACAGAGCTTGGGTGTGATGATCCTGCGTGGGTGTGGTAATACTGCATGAGGGGGGTGACACAGCATGGCTGGGTAAGAGTTATTGCACTACCCATAAGGTAAAATTGCAGAACACAAAATACAGCATATATGTGTTAAATATAGCGGCAAAGAGCCAAGGGACCCAGAGGGCTGTTGTCTTGATGCAGGCAAGAGGGGAATGCCATAGGTTGGTGAAGGAGAAGAAGAGGGGGTGCATTAAGAACTATGAAGGGCACTCCTGGAAGCAATAGGGAGAAGGGATTCTATAGGTTTCTGGTCAAAGATGGGGGCTTGTCACCAAGAGAGCCATAATCAATTGCAGGGCTTGATTCCTGAACAAACATGGATAGAATATTACGGTAATGTGTACCGGGCAGAAGCCTCAGCACCTATGACATCGAGTTCGGTTGGGGAATGTGCTGCTCCAATTGGGGAGATTTGCCCAACCACGCTGATATTTATCGCAAAAGAAGTAGAATTGGCACTGGTGCGTCAATAAATAGTTAAGGCACCAGGACCGGACAGGCTCCTGATAGACTTTTATAGAAATTAGTCAGTTGTTTGGGTATCCTATCTGACCAAATTATTCAGGCAGCATTGTGCAGGAAGCAGGTTCCTGTGTCTCTGACCACCACAGTAATTGTCCCAATATATAAAAAGGGAGCCCGTGATCACCCCGCAAACTTTAGGCCGGTTTCCTTATTGGCTGCCGGGGTAAATCATTTGCACAACATTACTGTTTCATCTGGATGAATGGGCCATGGGCATCGGGATAATTGATGACCGCCAGGGTTCTGTGAGAGCTTGAGCATCATTGATCAAAGCCTTCGGCTCTGCCTGGTGTGTGAGAAATATGCCGTGCTGAGAAAGACAAATGTCTGTGCAGTATTTGTTGACCTACGAACTGCAATTGACACTGTCCCAAGACCATGCCTTTGGGAGATGTTAGCGGAGCTCGGCATTGCAGGTGCACTGCTTTCAGCTATCCAGAGCTTATATAGAGGGAACACAGCAGTGGTCGACGGAAGCGTTACCAACAATATTGACGTTTGGAAGGGGGTTCACCAGGGATGCATACTGGTGCCCAAATTGTTTTGTATCTTTATTAATGACGTTTTAAAGAGGCGCTTGAGGGCGCAAACCGACACCCATTCTCTGGCGGTTGATAAGTTTCCAACCTTGTTGTTTACAGACAAGGTAGTACTCCTGACCCTTACTCCTGTGGGTGTCTGCAAGCAGTTGGAGATTTTTGTTGATTCTAGTAAAAGGAATGCACTCTCCTTGAACATCAGCAAAACTTAGTTATGATATTCAATGCTAATATGAGGAAGAAACAGAAGGTCCTTAGACTTACCCTGGAGGACGGAGCAATTGAGCAGGTTGTCTCATATGATTATTTGGGGGGGGGGTGACGATTATGGCGTCTTGCCATGCGGATGGACACTACAGATCCAGAAAGCTAAAACTACATTGGCCAGGTATTGTGGGGCCCTTGCTAGGTTAACAAACGAGCATGGAAATGGGGTGGTGCATGGCTCAGTGGAGGCGTGCAAATCACAGGCGGGCCAGGCAGCTCTGTATAGGACCGAACTCTGGGGGCACATGGCCATTGAGCCCATCGCAGTGGTGGAGAGTACATTTTTGAAAAATATCCTTGGTTTGCCCCTTAGTGCACCAAATGTCCCAGTACTGCTTGAGACTGACTTACAAGGGTTCAATTCAATCTGTAAACTACGACGAGTGGTTTATTGGGCCCGCCTATGGTCAAGTGAAAATCTCTGTAAATATAAAGAAGCCGTTTTGGACGTTATCTCACAGCAAGGGAGTACCTCTCTAAAATGGGTTTCGCATGTAAAAAACACCTTGCGACAGCAGGGGCTTGGGGAGTACTGGTCTAACCGTGCGATTCTGACATCTACATCAAAGGAAGAGATAACGAATGCTGCAGCGGATAGGGTGGAAAGGGACACCCTGATGAAATCCAGGGACTCTGAATCCCTGGCCCGGTATCTTATGTACAAGAAATGGGTTGGCTGCAAAGAGTACTTGGACTACGTCACCCCTAGAAGGGATAAGGTGGCATACTTAAAGGAATGGTTAGGTCAAAATTGTGTATTGTCCCTACGGTTCGGCCATGTGTTTTTATGCCTAAGTCACTCGATTTTAGAAAAATTTCCTATGGACCTTACCCGAGTTTTTGTCCATTAAACGCACGCGAAAACAGGCAGTAGGGCGCCGCCATTTTGTGATAATCCTATCACTTGCCGCATCGCCCTGGCTGACCTGCTTTTGCAGCACTAAATCATATCCCCTGCCCCTGAGCCTGACATTATCAAAACATTCATATTCCCTGCCTCTCTCCGTGACGTTACTGTGCTGCGTAGGCAAACGCGCCCAGTCCGCTTCTACGTGACTTCACACAGAACCTGGAAACCAACACAGATCAACTCACAACACAGCGCGCCACAATTCGGAATATGAAACTGTACTTTCAAATGGAACAGCAACACGGTACATTTGGTAAAGTACATTTATTTATCATTAAATGTTTATAGAATATTCAGCAATTAGCATATTAAATCGGAATGTCATTTCTTTTCTTTTCCCTCTATCCGCAAATCCTATTCCGTTTTATCGTGAGTCACGCGCTGTTCCTTTATGGTACACAGGGTGTTGGTTTTTGTTAAAAGAAGCACTTTTGTCGCACGGTGAACCGCAAGGCTGTTCCATCAACTAGGCACTAGGCCAGCGTAAGGGTTGATATGTTGCTTCTAGCCGCTAGTACCGCGTAAGGGCATATGAGCCCTTGGCAATCGTCCCATAAGATCATCAAAGTGGTGCAGTTGTTTACAATAAGCTGCAGCTGGCGGTTGAAAAAACCATCTGCCGGGGTCTGAAACTGGTGGCAGTAGCAGTAGGGTAGGATATACCTGTTTTGAAAACATAAAAATTATAATTAGTCTCGCCAGCCGATCTTTATTAATATTATTAATTTTATTTATTACGGCCGATCTGAAACTATTTGCTTTCAAGGATAGTGCAATGGAGTATGTTCGGCTCTAAAATCAATGCGAAAACTAACGAAATAAATCGAGGTTAACACACAATGAGAAACGACTGTTTGTCTACATGCGTGTGGAATGTGGACCTGCATGCCCATGTGCCCGGTACAAAGACGATCCCACAAACGTTTTACTTGCTCTTCATTCATTCATTCATCCATTCATTAATTCTTCATTCCGGTATAAAAGCGTCTAAAGAGTTACTTACATTATATTTGCAATTTCCATTGTGTCTCTGCGTAATGCAGTCCGTAAATCCCACTGTGCTCTTGACAACGATTTTTCGTATACTGAACTAACATGAAACTCGGTCTAGTTTCAGAATGTTCTGCCTTATCGTCTTTTACGTTATTGCACCCCTCCTTCAAATGAAGTCCTTTCGGCATGGTCCCTGTCTCTCAAGGTCAAAAAACAATAGAACCTTATACTGCCAGTGCGAGTTGTGGGCCTCTTCAGGCCGCCAGCTGAAAAGCAAAGCCGCTGACCTTCACTCTAAATGAGCATACATTCTTACTTTAAAACATCCTGTGTAAAGCCATCTTTCAGAACTTGAATTTTCGGATCCATCTATGTACTAGGCCTCAATGTGCAAATGCGAACTGGCTTCTCTCCCATCTGCAACGGCTCGCTTGGCGCGTTCTGAGGCCCCCAATTTTGTCCTTGTTGTCCGCGAGCTTTGCAGCCCTAGAGAACCATAACTATGGAGACATTGACTTTTTGGGGGAAGGTCAGGGAAAGTATAACGTACCCGAGGAATTGAGTTGAAAGTGAGATTTATTGTTTGTTTGTTTTATTATTTGCAATACGCAAGCCTCCCCCCGGTTAACAGTGCGCAGCATTTACATGAGATTGCGAAACTTAGTTACAGCAACAAAAATATATGCATACACATATTGACAAGGTCAGCGATATGGGGTGAATAGAGAGAGAAGTCAAAGATGACAACCAGGTTGTTCGCCACCCAGGATGGTGAAGGGAGGGGTTAGGGTTAGCATACTTTGTATGTACACTGCACAATAACATTTATTTACAAAAAGACAATCATATTACAATTATTTAAACCGGGATTTGTACTTCACAAACAGCTCTGCTTTGGGTGGACATGGCACAGTGGCAATGTTTGGTGGCAATGCATCAGTGC
The DNA here is from genome assembly GCF_040938575.1 of Ambystoma mexicanum. Classification (NCBI taxonomy): domain Eukaryota; kingdom Metazoa; phylum Chordata; class Amphibia; order Caudata; family Ambystomatidae; genus Ambystoma; species Ambystoma mexicanum. The sequence goes on from NC_090928.1 coordinate 65,376,593, forward strand.
TCTGCACAGAAACATTCATAATTCCATATCTGTGCTTCTCGAGTACAGCAACAATAAGGCTTTTTACAAAGTTGAACTCCATTTCCTCATAGACTGGTTTGATCACCCATTGCTTACTTCTTTTAGAAAACACCTTAGTGTAGCGAGGCATCCTTCCATTACCCGTAGTCCTAGATTGTTCACGGCAGAGATTCTCGTTATGGGCCAAGACCGTAAGTAGAGTCCTATGTTTCATGCCCTGTATGCTGAAATGCAAGCGCTTTGGCCTGTACTTTAGGCACATATTGTGGAACACCTCCAAACCTCCTGTGTGACAGAATTCTGTCAGTCCCCTCAAATCTCTTGATAGAGTTTTATCGAAAACAATCTTCTCAATGGCTTTGTGTGTCGGTGAAGATGGAATCAACCACTTTTTCTTCCTTGCCTCCTCTTGGGACAAAGCGCCATGTTCACATTGGTGGAAATGTAGGTTTTCTGACCAGCGTGAACGTTGGTACAGTGGTGCATCAGTGACCACCATTTTTCAAGTAGTATTTCCACTGACCCTTCACAAGTTTTGGAGCTCCACCAAAGATGGTTGCTGATAGACTGGGACCACTGTGAAATACATTCCAAACCTTTTCTTTTCCCTGCAGCCGAGATTTTCTTATTGATTGATTTAGCAAGATGCCATACATCAAATTGATGTTTAATATGTGGGAACTGCTCTCTCATTGTCTTGGCAATTGAAACGTGACTGTACGTGGCTATGAGGTCGATATGCATTCCCCTCGATTGTAGATATTCCACTGATTTTATAAATCCTAGTTTCTCCATGGCCACTGAGGATGTACATTGTGTTACCTGCACGACCACCAAACTCACAAATTTTTTACTATCCATGTCCTGAAAGTGGTAGGTGCAGTACTTGGCAGAAAATCCAGGGCTGTCGCAGTGTCCATCGCCAGCTAGCCTGAATCGTTTCCCTTCGAATGTACTTGCTAGAGACAATTGTTCAATTTTCCAAGCATCACTAATGGCCGGAAACAGATAATCATGTTGGTATTTGTAGTACTGCGTTTTAGAAATGAAATGAAGTCCCACAAACTGAAAGAAAGACTCTTCTTAACTTTCTAAAACTGGAGCCACTAAAAAGTGATGCAGCTGCACACAGTAGATTGCCTGCTAGCAGTTTCCCCAGCATCGGTTGTGCAGACCATGAGAACGTATGATTTAATCTACAGGCGGCATGTATTGTGACGTTACTGCCTTGTTTTTGACGAGTCACATGAATCAATGGCTTCCCACATACTTTCCCTCTGACGGAATGCCCACATTTCAGCATACTTATAATATCCATCAAACAACTGTCGAATACTATGTATTTGCCCTCTTTCATTAGACTGTCATCCACACTTGTTTCGGACTGCATCGTTGAGGACATGTCAGCAGCATTGAAAGAAATATCGCCAATATCAGGTTCTGATGTGTCGGTGAATGCTGCTGCTGGTTCATTCTCTGTCATTTCAACATCTGTTACTTCACCATTGATGGGAGAACACAACAATGTCGACAGCTTTTTTGGTGGCAATTTTTTGGCGGGTGTAGATTGTGTGAATTGATCTGCGACTACTTCCAAGCCATCCTCAATACATTCAGTATCATCTTCTTGTGGTGGTGCAGTCGCACTGTAGCAATGGTCCATTACAACTTTACTGGATTCACATCCATTTCATGTTCTGGCCATTGGATATGAGCATCTCTAGTCTCAACACGCGGCGTCTGAGTTAATAGTTCCTCCATAGTGTAAATGGTCTGGCAAGCAACATCTCTCATTCGCTTCACTGTCTGTGTATGTATAGTTTGTACACCCAAGTGGTAACTAAAGGACAGATTGGAAAAGGGGTGTTCAGTTTAAACACAAGATAAAGTATAGTACAATTGACTGGAAAAAAAAAATTAGTCCCCAGCACAAAGAAAGTCTAAAGTTATGAACAGTTTGTAACTAACCTTATTTTTGTTTCTTTGCAACTTTCTTGACTCGACCTTCAACATCTGCACGCTGTAGCTCCGATTCGTTTCATCTCTTCCCTTCCTCTTGCGCTGCAAAGACTATATTTTCTGTATCCGCATAGACAGCACGGAATGAGGCTCCATCGACTCCCTGAAACATAGTACTTTCATTACTATGTATCACAATATTGATACCATAAAACACACGTGTGTACGAACACACAGGTACATCGCAATAGCTCAACACAAATTAAACATTGTGTAGAACAATCAAACAACAAGTATTCAAGCTCTGATGACCTAGTTCCATGGAACTGTCAGTATCCATACCTCTGGCTCTGCATGGACTGCCGTGAATGATTGTATTGGAGAGGAGGCATCAGCAACTCCCTGAAACACAGTACTTGCGTTAGTATGGTTTTCAATATTATAAACATAACACACACTTGGGGTCGATGGCACAGGTACATATAAAGAAATAACTACAAATGATGCATTGTCTAAAAGAATCAAGGAATATTTAAATATGATCAGATTTAATTGACTTATTTCTCCGATTTCTTTACATCTGCATCATCTAAATGGGATCTTGTGATTGTAGTGGAAGCTCCATCGTCTCCCTGAAACACAGTACTTGTGTTATAAGGAAGAAAGTAAAGAAAATGGAATCATGTTATATGATCACGCTCGATGGAGCTGTCAGTATCCATACCTCGTGCTGCTGAAGAATATCTATGGATGTTGTAAATGTGGTGCGCACTTCCGAAAGCTGTTGCGACGATTCGTATCCACATGGTCCCGCTTCCACTTCCCCTGGAATTACTTGAATGTCAGGCTCTGCATCAAGTGCGTGGGTTGACGCTTCAACAACTGCCTGAAACATAGTATTTGCGTTAGTAAGGATTACAATATTGAAAACACAACACACACTTGGGGTCGACCGCACAGGTACATATCAATGGCTAACCACGAATGAAACATGGTGTAGAACAATCAAACGACAAGTGTTCCAGTCCTGATGATCACGGTGGAAGGAGCTGTCAGTATCCATACCTCGTGCTGCTGAAGAACATCTAGGGCTGTTGTCAATGTGGTGGACGCTTCAGCATCTCCCTGAAAGACAGTACTTGCATTAGTATGGATAACACTAATTATAACTGAAAACAAACACCAGGGGACGACAACTAAGGTGTATATCAATTGGAAAGCACTAACCAAACAATTGGTAAAATAATCACACGATACATAAAAACTATTACTTGACATGCATAAAACAAGTCTGTAGCGGAATAGCCAAGTATGATTACCTGATACGCGCTAGAAGTGGTTGAAAACTGCAGGCCCGTCACAGATGTAGAATGTTCTTGCTTCAGATTCAGTGGATAGTCAAGCAGTTGTAAGGGTAAATTATTGTTTGATAATGAAATGCAAATATTAAAAAATTGCCATGTAAACCGATACAACACTTGAGAATAATGCTATTGAAAATGCGCAATATAGCACAGTTCCCTGTGCCCATAAATAGATTTCCTTTGGGGGTTATAAAATCGAAAAATAATTTATTGATAAATGTCATTATTCAAAAAGCTATACACTCATATCAATATCGAAAGTATTACAAGGGACACAACACCTAAAATATCAATGAATCCATTCGGCTACCTACACACTACCACAAGACCTAAAGCTAAATCTGGACACTTGACTCACCAGTGGCGGAATGTGGATGAATAGAGTTGGAATAGCGTTTGCGAGCAATTTTCATGTCGTTCGCTGTTTATTCTTCTTTGTTACCCAAGATGTGGCGTACATGTTCGAGGAAAAGTGCCGGCTTCAGATGCGGTATCGATCACCCCTCTTGTCCTCAAAGACTTGCTGGACTCTACTTTCAAGCTCTTCCGATGGATATCCGCAATGTCTGACCCATTCTCTTATTCGATCAACAGTTTTAGGGAATACATGCATTGTAGTGCCTTTAGATTTAGCATGGGTCTTCGAAGGGCAACCGCTAATCGAACAGGCAGGCATTGTTGAAAATTCTGAAAAGTAAATATCTAGATTATTATAAAACCTTGATGAATAAAAATGTCATAAAAAAGTAAATGAACCATACCATGTTCAATGCAAGGTTTGTTATGGTCGCAGGAACTATACCAGTTCATCATGTGCGGCTTAGTATTTGCATAAGTTGCAGAAATGTTTTAAATGATGTGACTAAACTCTGAACATGTGACTCGTCCCTTGGATGTTCTGTCTTACACGAGAAGGAAACATGCTTACATTATAGACTGGACCCCCGAAGGATGCAATTCGATGACAATTGACACAGATGAAAATAAATAGTTCTATTGATAGCATAACAATTGAAACTCAAGTCAATAGCAATGAGACCAATGACCATAGCACTATTGGGTACTGTAATCGCAAATAGATAGAAATGTAAAAATGACCGAAATATGACTAGGATACATGGCCTTACCTTGGCCAACAAACAGTTGGATTCAGCAGGCCGAGCAGTATGTTGCAGGAGAACAGGTAGATGGCCACAGGTAGCACACTGACGATTTTGCTCGAAGCGGTCACAGATAGCACGACGACGAGCAGATTAGCATAGATCTCAGTGCTTCTCAGGTACAAGGTTCAGGAGTTGACTTGCAAAGCACAAAGATGTTCTCATGAGACATATCAAGTGGTTTATAAAGTATTAGAAACAGGGGTGTGTTTGTGAATGAATGACGTGTGTACGTCGTGGTATTATGTGGTTTGCAGGGGGGCGGCCTGCCTCAGGGGAGGCCTGCCTGGAGAGACAGGGTCTGAGGAGGCCATGTGAGCGATGGCCCCTGGGTGTGGGATACCTTTTGAAGTGTACATGCTGTTTGGCATCTTGGCCATTTGCGCCTGTGACAGCCCCCCATGCCAGCGCTCATCCCCGGGTGCGAACCGCCTTTGATAGAGGGGGGTGGGATGGATGGGCCGGTGGGCGTGCAGGCAAGTGTGTGGGATCAAGGGGCCATCAGGCCCCTCTCATCCTTTACTTCTCAGTAGAAACTCGGACCAAGTGCCTCCGGTAGTGGGTTCGCCCCTTGCCCTTATGTGATGTTAACTTTGGTTGACATTCGCGTAGATGGGACCACTGAGCAGGACACGGGGCATCCATTTTTGTACCCCCTTTCCACTCCATCTTGGTGACCAAGCCTCACTGCGCAGAGCACATGGCCCCCACCCTCGTTCCAACTCTGACTGGAAAACTCCAGAGGTATTTGCAACAGCTAATAAATGTAACACATCACTCTTCCTTTGAGATCACTGTCCTGCATGTGAACCAGCCTGAACTAAGCACATAGGTCGTTCATCTCCACAAACGTGTCCTTGCCCACGCACCCTCGCCAGTGGAAACGTACTGCCATTCTGACCCTGTGTCCCTGCAAGGTATTCTCTTCATGTGCCAGACCACTGACCACGCCATGATGCCCACCTAGCAGGTCCCCAACTAACATTAGACCCCTACTGCAGTACATCGTTGCCTATCAATGACAAATGCCACATACCGGAGATTCTTGTGAGCACAGACCCACACTTCAAACAGTGTATTATAGTGGTCAAGACCCTTAACCTAAGGCCTGTATAATCCAATGTTAATTGATTATATAGATATATGTGTGACTTTTATAGAGACATAACCGACTGAAAGACAAGTGCTATTTAGTGCATGCATTATTGAGAATATATTATGTTAGCTTAGATAGTGACCACCCTGCTTCACAGCGACCTGGCCTTCACCTATTCAGAGCACAGATGTCTGATGTCCATCCTTGATTGGAGACACACTAGATTCATTTAAAAAATCGAAACAACCGTTGTTAAAATATATGGGGTGTTTCATTTTGTATCTTATTTTGATGACACAAAAATACAAGACATTACACATTGTACAGGTCAGGTTGCAGCACAGCAAGGGAAAATCCCCTGTACTGACCGCTGTCACTTGGGAAAGTTTCTCTTATGGCACGAACGGCACAGGTGGGTATTACTCTTCAAACGCGGTGTCCAAGCCTCCCGTGAAGCCACCATGTAAAGGAACGATAGGCCACCAGCCTGTACCACCTGTGAAAAGGAATGAAACAAACTATTTTTAAATAACCAAGATAAGTTTAATAAACGTTTGTTGTCAATGACAATTCTTGTAACTAATGGCATTCTGCTGGGACAAATGCTATCTAGACACTGCACACTATTGAACGACTTTCATGCATTACAATGATATGTATATGTAATTTTGGATATAGTAGAAGACCATGAAATAGGAGTGGCATGACAAGCAGAGTATACTTACTCGTCACTCAGATTACGAGGACGAACAGTTGCGCGAAGTTCGTGCATAAGCACCATCATTATCCTCAACACGGACCGTGTGAGGCAGGCTGCCCTGAAGTCTGGCAGCTCAGTGATGCGTTGCAGTCGTGGCTCGCCTTCCGAAATGTAGGCCACACATCCTGAGTTTTCGCAGCAGCAGTTCTTGACCTCGGTTGGCATTAGCTTGCACCGATTGCATGTGCACCAGGTGGAAACACTATCCATGCGACTAGGTCCAGGTTCTTCAGCTGTTGAATCGTCCTCCCAACTGCCGTCCGAAGACCCATCGTTTTTGCGTGTTTCCCTTTCCAGTAGTTCCTCCTTGGTATACTCGGGCTCGTACATGTAGGGCATTATTGTAGCCATTGTGTGTTAAACAAACTAAAATAATTTATAGCGGTGGTACTGGTATCTGTTCACACGGGCTACAAGCAACGAAGGTAGCTGACCAGAGCACAGAAACGAGTCACAGAATACTCAAATTAACACAGAGAGAGGAATGGAATCGAAAATCTGCTGCTGTGTGTTGTGAAACGGTCTATTTATACTTATTGAGGAAAGAGGCGTCCTGCCATTTCCATGGCGACACGTCATTAGCTGAAGCACAGCGAATGTTGACACGTGTCGTGCTTTGGCATTGTGAAATGGGCGGTACGCGTCTGCTGATGACAGGCTCAGGGGCGGGAGATATGATTTAGTGCCGCAAAAGCAGGTCATCCAGGGCGATGCGGCAAGTGATAGGATTATCACAAAATGGCTGCGCCCTGCTGCCTGTTTTCGCGTGCGTTTAATGGACGAAAACACGGGTAAGGTCCATAGGAAATTTTTCTAAAATCGAGCGACTTAGGCTTAAAAACACATGGCCGACCCGTAGGGACAATAACATTTTTTGACCGAACCATTCCTTTAAAGTTTCATCTTGGGATTTTGCCCGCAGCTGCTCTCCTCCATAAATGGGATAATGCCCATTCCACAACATGTATTTTATGCGAAGACGCTGTTGAAGATCTCGTCATTATTTATTACTCTTCCCTGGTACTAAGCCTTTGAGGGAACGCTTCCTGAAACCACTATTGTTTAAACCGTGGCTGCAGGACTACTGGCGAAGCTATGGCTAAATGCCTGGTCTCAACTGATGTTTTGGCCATCTTTGTCACTAGTAACTACTTGAGTGGGTCATGGAGAGTCCATATGAAGAAGCTAAAGGAGCCAGCTTAGCTACTTTCAGTAACCATTTTCTTATTCAAGCATATGATGCTGGGTAACATTTTTACGTATTTTATTACTTTTTAATGTCTTACTGTTTAAATATGATGGATTATTGTGGATTGCATTTATTTTCGTGCCATGTCGTGCTGCTTTTATGACTTTATTGTCGAAATAAAGCTTATATGTGTATGTAAAATGATTTGACCTAATGTTGCACTTTACGTTTAGGGAGTATAAGCACTGGAGGTAAACGCCCCTACTGGAGAATCACGGAGCTCCTTATTTGCCGTTAATAAGATTATTTTCAGAAATCTGGCGCTAGCATGGAATGGCCTGGGAAGCCAGACGACACGGAGCAACACAGGTTCGATCCCCGGGTCTGCTCTTAGAAACCTCTGTGTATAAAGCAAGCGCGTAGCAAGCGCGTTATAAATAACCTATCATATATCAGATGTCCCTGTTGTACTTGTCTTTGTTTCATGCAGTCAAGCACTGTGATGATGGATACCTAATAATGCTGTGCTTTATACATTTCATAAACGAAACTATAAGGCCAGGGTGGCATGCTAGAAGAACTAGAATCAATAAGATCGGTCATGAAGCACACAGAAATAGATATGGGCGCGCATGAAGCGGGACAGAGTCTCATTTCTAAACTCCACATAATTTGCAAATGCCGAGTAGCTCCATGTGTTTGTGCTATTGATGTCCGTTAAGGCACGTTTCATTGTAGCACGCAGCAGGGTCTGCAAATATCTTCGCGAATGGAAGGCGTGTTTGGGCAGCCGCAGCTTCACAGAGACGAAAGTTTATACAAACAGAGTACATGTTTAATCCTGCTAAAATGGAGACTCCCTGCGGAATTTTTCAAAAGGTGTAATTTCTTTCTCCATTAAAGCTTGTGTGCTGGAGATGCGAAGGGACACATTGTGGGCATAATATTTACTTTCTATCAGAAATATCCTGACCGCCCTTGCAGAGAGATGAAGCATCCTTGATGTGATATTGACTTTCTTTGCCAAAAATGTGATTGTTTGAACTAAGTGTGATTGTATTTTTAGAAAATGTGTCTGGTCTGTGAGAGCAGCCCAAAGTTCCCTCTTGTTTATGTTGACAAATTGTCATTGGCGTTTGGCAAATTACAACAAGGCAAACACATGTTATGGATACACCGCCAGAACCACAGTTTGCAGAGACAGCAATCATAAGAGGTAGGCGCTAATAAGGTTTTGTTCTAATTAATGACACTGAAAACGAATTGTTACAGCTAGACAAAGGAAACCGCATAAATTGCAATGGATACAGAAAGCAGGGAAGGGAGGGCCAGGAGCCTCAGTTTTATATAATTCCCCCCCCCACCAACCCTCTGGGTCAGAGTTGCAGATCCCAGAGATAAAGAGCAGTGCAAAACTGTAGACAGAAGAGGAAAGCAGTGGAAGCACAGCGGGAGCCAGCATGGAGGACCAAGATGTGCACTGAAGCCAGCGGTGTTGCTGGGGGCGGGGCTGAGGGGGCTATAGCCCCCGGTTTATTGGTTGTAGCCAGCGGTCAAAGAGTATGAAAAGAAGTAGTGGAACTATGTTCCCTGCTGGCCTGCACCCACTCCCTACAAACCCCACCACCACGTCCCTTCCCACACACAATACACACACCCAAACACTTGCACCTGCTGTTTGAGGGAACGTTCAGTCCAGTGCACTGAAATGCCAAGTTTCAACTTCTTCCTACACTTCTATTTTAAAACGGAACCATTCCGGAGCGGTTTCTTTTTTAAAATAAAAGTATTGGAGCTGTAAAAGATAATTTAAAAAAGTAGAGGAGCACCACTCCCAACCGCTCCCGCTCACTTCACCACTGGTTGTGGCCCCTAAAAGGCTAGCTAGCCCTGTGTCCCCACAGTTCCAACAGTGCCGGAGCCTAGTGGTGGCAGCGCCCCAGGCAGAAAAAGAACAATTTGGCACTCCCTACCCCCCCACGCACCTGGTCAATTGTGTGGGCGGGGGGGGGGGGGTGAGTTGGAGGCACAAAATGTTTCTTTTTGGTGGTGGGAGAAGGCATCCTTTTGAAATTAAATGTGTTCCTGGGAGCAGCAGGCACATTTGACAACAATAGGGTGCTGAGGCACTCTATTAAGATGATTATCTCACCACTCCCGTGCCGGCTCACGTGAGCGCATTTAATTTCAAAAGGACATTTCTACTACCACGCCAGCTCGGGGTAGCCCTTCAAAGGCTCCCCGAGCTTGTGCCCTGGAGGCTAGTGGGGCCCTGCGGGGGCTATGGTGCCCCGGACAGTCGCCCAGCCCACCTTGGCGTAAGGCCGGCCCTGCCTAGCAACACCGCTGACTGAAGCAAAACAGGATGCCACTGATCAGGAGTGTGCAAAGGGAGACATGCAGGAAGGCATGCCAAAGAAGAGCAGACCTGGGCCATGCAAGAGACTGTGAAGACATGGCAAAACGGTACAGGAAAATGGGAAGCACAGAGGGAGGGAATGCAGGACAAGTGGGAAAAGCAGAAAACAAGAGGAGGGAAAGACAAGAAAGCTACAAACCCTTAGGCAAGGGAGGTGCACTGCCAGAGTCCAGTGCAAATTACAATAATCCAAAAAGAGCTGGAATGATATGATATATTTTATTTATATCGCGCTCATACACAGGAGTTTCAGAGCGCGAACAAGCAAAGGGAGGGGAACAAGGGAGAACAAAACCAACAATCTTACTAGGCCCGGCGACATTTAGAACACGCAAGTGCATGGAAAAGGGGGAAGTGTGTGCAAGGGGGAGAAGTGGAAAGTGCAAAACAGAGGAGAGAACAGAATAGATAATAAGTGCAATAAATAAATAAAGGCAGTGAAAAGTGGTAGTGCAGCCAGCAATTGGCAAGAACATAAGTGCAGAAGATGAATGCAGGACTGTGTGGATACAGATACATATCCCAGTGCAAGGGGTGGCCCAGAAGCAGTGCAGGAGCAAGGCAGGGTGAAGCAGGTACCTGGGCACGAAGGACAGAGGGTGGCCAGGTGCACAGTGCCGAGAGAGAAAAACAAGGCAGCAGGGGAGAAGAGGGGCAAAGGCAGAAGCGAAGAGAAAGGTCTTGAGGTGCTTCCGGAACCGCAGATGGTTGAGGCTGTTCCAAAGGGAAGCCCCAGACAAAGACAGAGATCTGCCCCCAGCTCGTTTCTTTGAAAAACAACTGACCCTGAGGGAGTTAGAAGTAGAGGAGTGAAGGGCTGGAGAGGGGAGTTATTTACAGAGGGATAGTTGAAGGTATTTTGGACCCATGCCCCAGAAAGCCTTGTGGACAATGCAGAGGGTTTTAAATGTAATCCTTGCAGCCACAGGGAGCCAATGAAGGGATTTCATAGCTGGAGAGATACGATCCGAGGGCTTGAGGCCAAGGACAAGTCTCACAGTCCTGTTTTAGATTAGTTGTAAAGGCCGTAGAGTGGAGGCAGGTAGATTTAGAAGGAGGCTGTTAAAGTAGTCCAACCTAGAGAGAACCAGAGCTTGGGAGACAGTGACCTTTTGAGGGAAGGAGAGGAAAGGCAGAGTACCTCCAAGGAGGTGCAATAAGAAGTTTGACTTTTTAGAGACATCAGCGATGTGTGCGGAGAAGGAAAGTGTAGAATCAAAGATGACCGGGAGATTCTTTGCCTCGCAGGTAGGGGTAGGAGGAGGGCCAAGGGAGGCTGGCCAGAGGGAAAGGATGGTGAAGGTGTACCAATGAGGAGGATCTCAGTCTTGTTGGCATTTAGACAAAGAACGCTGGTGGCACACCAATTTTGAATGGCGATTAGGCAATCAGAGATGAGGGAAGGAGAGGAGATGTCAGAGGGAAGCCTGAAAATGAGTTGGCTGTCATCAGCATAGCACTGGAAATGTGAGCACAAAATGGAAATGCAGTAGGCAAGGGTTGCCATGTATTGGTTGAAAAGCTAGGGTGAGAGGTAAGACCCCTGGGGAACACCAAAAGAAGAGCGGAGAGGCCACGGGAGCTTTGGAGGGGCGAATGAACCCCATAGCCAGTGCTTTATCCAGATGCTCCTTAAGTATCTTGTCTTCTTTCAAAGTCAAAGAGTACACCCGACCTGACGGCATTCTTGCCCCTGGAATGAGGTCAATAGGACAGTCATAGACCCAATGAGGAGGTAGAGTTTCTGCCATACCCTTGTCAAGCACGTCCTGATAACTTGCGTACTCAGGGGGAATGTTGTTAACTGATACAGCAGAAACCGCCCCTATGAGGGATGACGTGGTGGCTAAGGCTCGACAGGGTGTCACTCTGGTAACTCCATGTGACAGCATGCACTGACTGTTACATATCACCGAAGAAGACTGAATTAACTTCAAGGTCCAATCAATAACAGGACTGTGGAACTGGAGCCAAGAAATACCTAAAATGACATTTTAGGCTGGTGCTGTAATAACATTAAATGTAATCTCCTCTGAGTGTCCCTCAGAGATGCACATAGTGAGGGGCACAGTGTGTTGAGTCACCAAGCCAGAGACAAGAGCGGAACCATCCACCGCACTGACCGTCTCCGGTTGTGCCTTTGCAACAAATGATACATCTGAAGAGACAGCAAACTGGTGATCAATATAGTTTCCTGTCGCTCTGGAGTCAATGATGGCCAAGTGACAGGGGATGGAACAAAACTACCTGGCTGGCAACAGGTGAGTCCAGGACTGCCTTTCCCGACATAAGGTCTCTATCTACTGTCGGGATCTGGCGTTTCCCGCCTTCTTCTTAGGTCATTTGTTACATTCGGGGAGAAGGTGGCCGGACGAGCCACAATACATGCAGAGGTTATGTGTTTTGCGCTATTCTCGTTGTGCTGGGGTCAGCGGACCTCGGACAACTCCGATTTGCATTGCTTCAGAAGCGGGGGATGCAGGAACCAAGATATCGGTAGCTAGCAGGATATGTACCCGTCTCTTGTCACCTTTTCTCTCAGCTCTATGTGCATCAATCTGGAGAACCAAATCAAGCAGTTCCCCGAATGCAGTAGGAACCACAGGGACAGTAGAGAGGGTGTCCTTTAACTCCTCTGATAATCCCTGGTAGAAAACTGCAGACTTTTTCTCCTCAGGCCAATAATTTTCCGCTGCTAACTGATTGAAGCGAACCAGATAAGTGAGGAGAGTAGAAGAACCTTGTCTATGTTTCAAGAGATCTAGTTCTGTGGCCTGAGTGGTGTATCTTGTGTCGAAACACCTTACTCATTACCATCAGTAAAGCATCACAGTTGTACAGCACATGGCTGTTTGCCTCCGACAGTAGATTTGCCCAAGCCGCTGCTGTACCCCATAAATGAGATAGAATGAATGCTGCTTAAGTAGTGGAAGTGGGAAAAGAAGCAGGCTGACATAGAAAGTGCAATTTGCACTGATTTACTAACGTTCTATACTGCTTGGGGTCACCCAAAAACCCATTCCGGAGGGGCTAACAGGAATTGAGTGGATACCACAATAGGGGCAGGTTCCTGTCTAGGAAGAGGAAACCCAGAACCAGAGGGCTCAGCCCCCGAGGCCTCAGCCCCCATGGCCTCAGCCCCCTGTAGACCAGGCGAAGTTACCATGGTCTGAAGAGCATCGAGGCGTTTACGAAGAGCCTCTTGTGTCGTGGTCATTTCGGTCTGCAGATCTGCTGCCATCTGCATGATCTGTGTCAAAGGGTCCATAGATTCCATAGGCACGGTTTTCTCAGGTTTCTGATTCTGTTACTCACCACCGATCTGGCCGGGGCATTGAGTAACGGACTTCGGACCAGCAAAAAAGACCAAATGATGGAACAACCCTCATCAGACAGGAAACCTCCCAGACGCAGGCTTCCTCAGCTTGAGGTAGCTCTTTTCTGCAATATACCCCTCTGCTGTTTAAGTGTTTGGACAGACAGAGTTGTCGATCACATAAAATATCGGGGAACACGCGCACCACCACTCCAATGCTGTAATGAAATGATGGAACAGGTTAATACAAAAGTGGTGGTCAGTATATCTTAATATACTTATAACATTCTCTGTATACCTGGTAGTATGGTGCCTATGGATTTTGCGGCGGAACCAATAAGAAACCAAGGTAGGAATTAATCCACTAACCCCCTCCAGTATGGTTCTATTGTGGATGGGAAAAGGAAGTTGCTTACCCCTGTGAGAAAGGAATGAGATCTGATACAAGTTCTGGTAATGTCAAATTTAAGGGAACAACGAAGGGTTAAAATAACAAATGGCAGGGTACACTTCCTGTGCAGAACGAGGGGCGTGCTAGTTTCGGGATGATGCACAGTTCAACAAAGTGTCCGTTAGTGCACTGATGGGAAATCCAAGTCCTTAATGAAGTCTCTTTGTGGAGGAGGACGTTTTCAGGAAAAAGGAGATAACGGAGAAAGGCCACACATGTGTTTAGTATTGCCACAAACACTTCAATAACAGTCTCAGTATCAGCTTACCAAATGGAAGTGCAGCTGCTGCTGGTAGGTGGATAGAGGCAGGCTGCGGTACACCAGGGCAAGCGGATGGAAGTGCAGCTGCTGCTGGTAGCGGGATACAGGCAGGCCACGGTACACCAGGGCAAGCGGATGGTGTACTTGCAGTGGGTAACCGAATATAGCACCTTCTATTCCCACCAGGAATAAAAAGGATATCACTAGGGACAAGCTACTCCCGCTTATCCTACCCATTATTAACAACTGTGCCGCATCTCATAATGACCCCACGGTTTTAGTGGACATTTTCAACCAAACTCTGCTCAAAGCTATTGACACCATAGCCCCTCTCAAACTCAGGAAAGCTCAACAACGAGCTCACCTGAACTCGTGGTTCACTCCACAACTTAGAGCCCTGCGTAAAGAAAAACATAAGGCGGAAAAGTCTCCCCTGTGCTTCCAACAAAGACTACCTCTTCATCGCATCCCTTAACTACAAGGAAGCGATCAAACAGGCTAAAAAAGAGATTTATAACCTGCGCATCTCGCAAGCTGAATCCAACACAAAGGAGTTATTCAAAATTCTCAAAGAATTAGAATCCCCTGCGCCCATACTAGATACGTGCATCAAAGATAGCTCTTGGTGTAATAACATCCAAAAACGCTCTCCTCTCCAAAATAACCACCCTAAAAGCCAAAATCAATGCCAAACAAATCTCTCTCCTCACTAAAATCCCTGGACCTAAAACAGCCACCACCTTCACCCAGCCTCCTTTCAACTTTTCACCTCTGACCATCCCAGAGGTTGAAAAAATCATCAGTAATCTTAAACCTTCCAAATGCCAAGGTGACTCTTGCCCTGCACCTATCATTAAGGAATCTGCTCATGACCTTGCTCCTTTCATTACCACATTCATCAACTCGTCATTTCACTCTGGAATTGTCCCTAACAATCTGAAGGACGCCTGTGTCATTCCACTGCTGAAAAAACCTACACTGGATCCATCCATACCTACCAATTTCAGACCTATTACCACAGTCCCATTCCTTCTAAAAATCCTAGATAGAGCTGCCTACCTTCAGATACAGAAGTATTTGGAGACCAAAAACCTACTCGGCACAAGACAATCTGGCCTCAGACCCAGGCATGGGACAGAAACGGCCCTATTAGATCTTAAAACGCAAATAGAGGACTTAAAAGATAAAGGCAAACTAGCCCTCCTACTACTCCTGGACCTCTCTGCAGCCTTCGATTTGGTCAATCACCAAATCCTACACCAACATTTGAAATCAGCTGCCCACTTTTCGGAAAATGCCACTAACTGAATTAGCTCCTTCCTGGACAACAGACACATGAGAGAATTCACACCCACTTCATCTGCTGATCCATCCCCAGTCCCCTGCGGAGTTCCTCAAGGGTCGTGTGTATCCCCCACACTCTACAATGTATTTACCAAACCCCTGTTTGATGTGCTTGACTATCTGGGTGTCACCTACACCAACTACGCTGATGACACCCAGATACTCATCCCCATCACTGGTAACTACAATGTTGATTCCAAAGCTCTGAACAACATCTACCAAGTTGTCCAAGCCTGGATGGCACAACACAAGCTCTGTTGTAATGACGACAAGACAGAGCTCCTCATCCTTGGCACCCAACAAAGACTTAACAAGCTTGACACGTCGTTCAGTGCTTTCAATATCGATGGTAACGTCATCAAAGTTGCCAAAGAGACTAAAACCTTAGGAATTTACCTCGATTCTACACTCTCTCTCAATCGACAAACGAATGCAGTTGCCGCTGCCTCGGCTTACACATGTAAATTGATCACAGCTTGCCGCCCATTCCTCCCTACTCAGAACTGCATCATTCTTGCTAGGACATTGGTTATGTCTAAACTTGATTACTGCAACGCACTCTATCAAGGGACCAATCAAGGTAACCTCAACAAACTACTGATCACCCAAAACAATGCTATAAGAGCAGCCCTTAACATTCCCAGATCGGCACACATCACCGACACTAGGAAGAGCCTACACTGGCTTTCTGTTGCCCAAAGGATATCACTCAAATCACTGACCCTTACGCACAAATGTGTAAATAACCAGGCCCCCATCTACCTAGCCGCCCGCTTCTCTCAGTACACCCCTTCACGGACAGTCAGATCAGCCCAAGCACACTGCCTCACGATACCCAGATACTACCTACAGACAGCCGGCGGTGTCAGCTTCCCAGTCCTGGTGGCCAAATTATGGAACTCTCTGCCTCTATCAGAACCTTGCACTCCCCTACCCTATTCAAACATAAAGCCAAGCTCTGGATACACTCTACATCTTACCCATCGTCACCTTAAGGCACTGGCTGGCTTTCACCTTGCCCGACAACTTGTTCTGCCTACACTTGTTTGCCTGTGATTTTATTATGTTTTGCCTGTAACTGCATTCATGCCAATTCATGTACCTATGTGCCTTAAGATATGCGCCTCGTTGCCCTTGGGCCTTGTGCGCTATACAAATAAATAAAATACAAATACACATACACATATAGCTGAATAGGAGTCCAGGAGCAGGCAGAGGTCGCCAACAGCTGGTGGGAATGGATCACAAACAGGAGACAAAGGGAGTCCGTGATAGCAGTACGAGTCGTCAGTAATTGGTTCAGAATAGTCCAAAAGGAGCAGGCAGAAGAAGATCCAAAAAACGTTTGCCGTAGTCGACAACTCAATTAGATTTCACAATGGAGAAGTAACGCTACAATCAGAAGCAGCGCCGGAGCAGGAAACAAATGATTAAATACGCAGCAGAGACTGTGAGCCTGTGTTGCGGGGAATGTCAGGTGACTTGCCACATGACGTGGAATAGGCGTCTGAGTTACAGAGACCGTAGCTCGAGAGCATCTCTGCAGCAACCTCTAATGCTGCCAAATAGGAGCAGCCATATGTCGGAGACGAAAAGGATGCTTAACATCCCAAGGGGCAGACAAAGCCCTGACATACCGAGGGGCAGACACAGCCCTAGGTGTAACCTCTAGACGTGAAAATTACGAAAGCTATATCAGACCCGTATGAGGCTAACTATCCTGGTCTTTGGTCTAGTTTAGTTGAAAATATCGGGCGTTGGGGGAAGCTTATCCTCTCCTGGGGGAGGGGGAGGAGACTGAATACTATTCAAATGAACATAAAATCAGACTGTTGTTCCTGTTCCAGATGTTGCCAGTGTAGGTCCAACCCGCTTTCTTCGAGGAGATCAAGAGGACTATGTTGCAGTTCTTGTGGCAAGAGAAAAAAGTCTATAATAGCTTATAGCAAGTTAATCCGTGAAAAAGAAAAGGTGGGTGCGGGCATCCAACATATGGAACGCTTTTTTCAGCAGCAGAGTTGAGGGTGTTGGTGGACTCAATCAGGAACAGCACAGAAAAACAATGGGTGACGCTGGAAAACAGTTTGCAAGCCGCGAACAGTGGGGGAATGGATCTGGGTGCCTAAGGCACAGATATCGCTTAAAATACAGTCACCCGGTCTTTGGGGTATTGTGGGCAGTTTGGAAATGGCAATGGGTATGAGAAGAGTGACAGGGTGGCCTTTGCCCACAAGCTACATATGGGCGTCACCGATAAGAGACCTGAACCAAGAGCCACTAGTGTTCCAACATTGGTATGAGAAGGGCCTGGTAAGAGTGGGCCAGTTGTGGAAAGAAGGGACATATATTGATATCAAAAGGCTTCAGATGGCTTTGGGTTTATATCCCCTATGCCCCTTTCTGTATTTGCAACTGAAGAGGGTAATGACAGATCCGAGATAGGACGGAAAACTGGAGAGGCCGTTAATTAGTTTTGAAATGGTGTTGGATACGCAGGTACAAACAAATGGATTGGTGTCCAACATGTAGAAAGCACTGCTGGGAGCAAGAATTGTGGAAAGGGGGGCTCCTCAAAGGAGCTGGGACAAGGACTTAGACATGGAGTTAACTGACTTAGATTTGGAACAAATTAGTAAAACTGCATGGAAGTCCAGATTTTCCATGCAGTAGAAAATGCACAATTTAGGTTACTCAACAGGTGGCAGTAGGCCCCACAAATAATGGCAAAGATGTATGTAGGAGTGAACCCGAAGTGTTGGAGGGGCTGCTGAAAAGTGGGGTCATGCTGGCACATGTGTCGGAGCCGTTTGAAAGCACAGACTTACTGGAAAGAGTTGCTGAGCTGAATAAGGGAATCAGAAAAGGTGGCGAGGCCCTTAACGCCATTACTGGTACTTTTTGGAATGGAAAGAGATGAGGAGAGCTTAATCGGGGAGTCACATATGGTACGGAACTTGCTGTTGGCAGAAAGAGCTTGCCTTACCGCATACTGGAGAAGAGCCCGGCTACTGATCTATCGGGGATGAGTGGAAAAGGCATGTGAAATATACGATATGGTGAAATTGACCACCCTGGTGCAGGAAACCCCTAAGGCCCTAGATACGGGGTGGTTTACTGTTAAAGAGAAGCACCAAACAAAAGGCAGACAGGCTCTTAAACCCACATGGAAGAGAGGGTCAATTCCAATACAAGAAAATGATTAATATATATAATTTAATAATTCCATATAGCCGCAAGAAGGCTGACTTTGACACATACACATTAAAAAGACGGATGAAATGCACATAACCAATGAATCACAAAGAATAAAGACACAAAAGGCAAGAGAGAAAAGCATGTGCAAAGGAAAGTGAAAATGTGTAAGAAGAGAGAGGAAAAAAAGTGAAAATGAAACAATGAAAATATAACTAGAGGAGCCATTAGGGGGCGTTGAGATGTGCTAACACATCTACGTCGGTCTCCTTAACTGGGTCGCACAAACGGGGATTGAGTCCCCCCAACCCTCTAGGAAGGAGTGCCTGACCCCACCAGAGGCGTCCTGAGCCCCTGGTACACCGAGCAAAGAAAACCCGGTGTTCATAGCTGACAAACTGCCAGAGATAGGAGCCTGCAAAGGAGGAGGTGAAGCTCCCGCGCATTTCCCATGTCGCTGCGGCCCTGACACAGTTTTATAGATTTTTGGGGCTGGCCCTCGCCCTGTCCGTCCCACGAAACTCTTTATGCTTGGCCCCCCCAACCCCTGCTGGACGGCCTCACGGGTGGTGTCTGCCTCCGGCTGCAACCTGTGGAGATTCAGAGCTGTGCCGGCATCGGAGGACCAGCGGGGCTCCCGGCGCACAGTTGGGCTGTGGCCCGCTGGGCCGGTGCCCCTGCTGGTGCAGAGGAGCCTGCCGAACACAGAGGTGGTGGGTCGTGAGGACTCTGGAACCCCCGTGGTGGTTTGGAGGGGGGAAGGGAGTGCCTGTGCGGCAGCCCCAGAGCCTGGAGAGTGCGTAGCATCGTGGGTGGAGCTACGGCGGCTCTGAGTGTGAAAGGCTCCGGCTGAAGCAGACGAGGAGGGAGTGTTAAAGAGGCGCCCCTGCTCCAACGCATCGGAGGAGGAGTGGACCGAGAGTGGCAGGAGATGCTGGCTGATCTCCTGTTCCTCCTGGGCAGCAGATTCATAGCTCTCAACCATTTGTCTCGCAAAGGCGGGTGAAATCACCCGATTTTGTTTCTGGCGGGTGAGACGCCCATTGGAATGAATGGGCGTGCAGGAGGCTTGGCGGGTGAGTCAGCTCTTTGCAAGGCGGGTGACACCCGCCAAAAGTGGGTGAGTTGAGAGCTATGGCAGATTGGTGGGGAGATAAAACAGTGTGTGGGTGCCCCGCTGGGGGGCGGGTCTTGGAGGCCCGGACTGCCCTCGGTCCTGTCACTGCACCCTAGATTCATTTACTGCCTTTTTAGCGCTCCCCATCCCGGGGTCCTAGCGCTGGTGTGACCTGCTGCACGTGAATTCATCGTGCCCTGCTGGGCCCCGCTCCTGTTTGCCGGGGGGCCCAGCCGTGCTCTGGTGACGGGGTGCTTTGAGCATCCGGACTCCTTGAAGATCCGGGACGCTTTGGTTCCCGACGGACTCATCAGTGTGGACCTAGCCGTGGGGGGCTCCCTGCCCGGCCCCGCCGATTGCAGAGACGCATTGCATCTGGGCGGCCCCCGGGGCATCTCCCACACGTCTGGACTCTGGGGTGTATTCAGGCTCTCTTCTATTTCAGGGTTGATCTGAACGGCCCAGCACCTTGCCATTGGGCCCATTTGGATCCTGCTCCAGTGGTTCTCTGCCACGTGGATTTTGCGATCCGCCCTGTGAGGGATCTGCCCTGCTGGAAACCTACTGCCCGTTGGCAGTCCGCCGCCTCCTCATTGTGGCCCTCCGAGCCCTGGATTCAGCCTCTGCTGCAGCAAAGGAAGCGCAAATCTCACCACAAAGGACTTCGGACCCGGTACGCTCCCGACCTCGGCGGTCTGTCGTGGAGGACCAAGGTAGGAGCTGAGTAGAGGCCCCGGGCAGGTGGCTGACTTGGGCATCTTCTGGCCCCCGGACATGGATTCGAGGGGCTCTCTCTGCCGAGGCAGACCTGAGAGCAAGCCCTGAGGTTGGCACTTTGAGGCCTTTCCCACAAGCACACGCCGGAGGGGGTAGGGACCCCCCCTCGATCCATCCACAATTTTGAATCCTGTCACCTGACTTTCATCTGCAGCCAAGCTCTGGGGGTGATACCCCTGCATTTGTGCCCCAATAACTCAAATTTTGTGTGGTGGTGTGACTGAAGTACCCAGTTCCCTTGGACTCACTTTTAGACGCCTGCCCGCCCCTGCAGAAGCCCACGGATGGTTTTTGTGTGAGTCGGGTAGTGACCTAACCTCCCAGCTTTCTGTGTGGATTGTTTTGACTTTGTGGCTCCCTGGGGGTGTGCCGGTTGCAATAGATCTCGCCCTGTATCTCCTGTTGCCAGCACTCCGGCTATTGTTGTTTGGTGCTCCCTGCGCATCTACTTGCCCCGCTAACAGCTACTGTAGTAGGCTTTCTCCCACTGTGACTTCTTCAGTGACCATTGTGCTTCTCCCTACTCTGGGGACCCCATAGGGGTGTAGCTTACCTTGTTAACATCAGAGGAGAAACGCCCACGCAAATTAACCTCATCTCCACTCTGCATCGGATCACTGTTCTCCTGTGGAGACATCCCTGTCCTGGATTGGTGCCCACCCCCGTGGACTTGGGGGCCCATCTCTGCTTGAACCTCGAAAGTTTCCGGGATTGTGCTCATCCTGCCGTACCGACTTCCATGGACTGGGCTGAATTGCTCCAAAAGTTTCAGCGCACACCCACCCCACGCTCTCCGCCTTCCACTATGTCCTCCTCAGCCAGTTTGGAACCGATGGATGCCTCTGCAGTTTCCAAAGATATGGCGGCCTTGCGAGAGGAAATCTGCGGTTTCATGGCAGACATCTGCAAAAGATTGGACTCCCTGGATAACAAAAGTGGACTCCATGGACGACCGAGTTCAGGCACTGGAGGCAAACAGCTCCTCTATTGACCTCCTTGAGACTCAGTTTGATATGCGCCTAGCCGAATTGGAAAGGAGAGAGGAGAAATGCACTTTAAAGCTTGACGACTTGGAAAATAGGGAGAGGCGGTGTAACCTAAGATTTTTAGGGTTTCCGGAGCAAGAAGGAGAGATCCAAACGGACATCATCAAGGCGCTCAACGCTGTAATTGGGAAACTCTTTGACGACGCCAACACCAATGAGCCGACTATCGACAGGGCGCACAGGGATGGCGCCTCCAGCAGGGGACCCAGATCTGTCCTGGTGAGATTTCACTATTTCACGGAGAAGAATAAAATCCTAGGGCTTGCTCGGAGGAAGGGTCCGATCAGCTGGAAGAATTCCCAAATCTCTATCTATCAGGACTTGTCAGCCCTCACATTGGCAAGGTGCTAGTTGTGTGTTCCCCTGACGAAAATGCTCCAATCCAAGAGCGTAAGATATCGGTGGGGTTATCCCTTTTCGCTGTCATTTGAATTGGAGGGATACAAATATGCGCTGGTCACAGAGGACGATATTCAGAGAGTCTCCAAGGAGCTCCTGGGTGGCCCTAGTGCAGCTGTGCCACAGGTTGATCGAGAGAGTCAACTGACCGGGACCCAGAAGTCCAATGATATTCCGGAGAGGCGCAGATTTCAGGGCCACAGAAAATTTTGAGGGGTTGCCCCAGCCTCGCCTAGAGCCTCTAATGACTGACAAAGTTCTTCTCTCCGCTTGAATTACTTGCTTTGCTGGGGTTATGGAAGCGCTGGTCTATATAATAGAAGTGTTGCGCTGAGTCTGTTGATTTTCACCTCTTTTGAGTCATGCAAATGGGGGCAACAGTATTCTTTTTGTTTCTTCTTTGCCTTTCTGGCTTCTCCCGGTGTGGTGGTTTATAGACCCGGAGTGGGGAGGCACTTGTGGCCTGGTCTGGCGACGATCCTTGAGTCACCATCAGTCCAGGCGCTCGGGGGGGGGGCAGGATGTAGTTTCTGGGTGGTTTGGTGTTGGGGTACTTTTTGGCTGTCAGGCCACAGTTGGGGTTTTAAGGGTACAGGTTCCTTTATACTTTCTCAGGTTCCATGGGAGCAAGCTCGGGAAATGGACACTAAGTGCCCCCTAGGCGGGGCTGTAGGAGATTCTCTACTTCCCAATGGGTGGCACAAATCATTCACTGACGTTGGGATCATTAAATGCTCGAGGGCTAAACTCACCTACCAAGAGATCGATCGTGATTAGGGAGTTTAATAGATTGCAGTTGAATTTCCTCTTCCTTCAGGAGACGCATTGGGTTAAGGGGAAGGAGCCGGCCCTTAGAGCCAAATCCATACAGCACACATTTCACGTTTCCTACGTATCAAAGAAGCGTGGGGTCGCACTGCTGGTGTCCTCCAGAGCTCACTTTTCACTGAAAGTCCTGCGTACCGACCCCGAGGGCAGTTATATTATGGTTAAGGCGAGTGGAGGGGTAGTATGGTTACTGCAATTTCTCTCTACACTCCAAATGAGGCCCAGGATCGCTTCTGGGAAGACATGAAAAGGACAATGTGTTTCACGGAAGGTACTTTGTTGGTTGGTGGAGACTTTAATATGGTCCTTCACCCGGAATACGATAGAAGCTCATAAAACCCACACACGGATTTGTGGGCAGAGCAGAGGATGGCTGCCACTTTCCAGAGGGTGAATGATAACCTTGGCCTGTCCAACTCACACACGATAAGACAGGGTCATGCCCCACTCTTAACTTTTTTCTCTAAACCTCATGTAACATTCTCTAGAATGGACTACATCCTGGTGGATACCTCGCACCCTAACCACATAACTGACCTTCACTGTTGAGCCCGTCCCGTGGTCCGACCACAACTTGGTCAGGATCCGCTTGGGAGTCCCCCCTCGCCCCTTCCATAGCTCCCGCTGGTCATGTAACGACCTCCTTCTGCAGGACAAAGATCTCTCCGAGGCCCTTTTAACTGCCATAAAGGAGTATTTTGCACTTAACGATAATGGGGAAGTGGGAGTAATAGGTGTCTGGGACGCGTTCAAAGCTACTATAAGAGGGGTCCTTATGGGTATGGCTTCAAGGAAGAAGAGAGAGAATATGAGGAGAAAAAAGTTGTGGGAGAAGATACATGCTATCCAACCAGGGTGTAAGTTAAAATCCCAAATGTTCCCGGGAAAGTGGGAGGAGCTTCAGCAGCTTAAGGCAAATCTAGCAGCCCTTCTTGTAAGTCAGATGGAAAGGAAGCTGGCCTTCCTAAAACAGAGGTACATGGAGAAGGGGGAGAAGGCGGATATAATTCTTGCTTGGAGGTTGAGGGAGAAACTTGCACAAGTGATATTTCGATAGGGGAACAGTTCTGCCAGTATAATTAAGATCTGTACTCAACAGAGTACTCGGGAGATGGTACAGATGTTAACCGCTTCCTAGACTCTCTGCCCATCCCACGCCTTTCCCCTGACAAGGCCGACCTCCTTGAATCCCCTATCACACCGCAGGAGGTAATTGACACCATTGGTTCCTTGAAAGTCAGCACCACTCTGGGAGACGACGGCTTTATGGTGCGTTTTTTAAAAATCCTTTCGCTCCTCCACCCTAGTGCCATTTATGTCTAAAATGTTTAATGCGGGGCTGGAATCGGGATCTCTCCCTCACTCCATGATGTCTGCCCTCATTGTAGTGATCCCTAAGGAAGGGAAAGACCCTTCCCAATGCCAATCCTACCACCCTATTTTGCTTTTAAACACTGATGTGAAGATCCTGGCCAAGCTCCTCACCAATAGGCTAGCTAAGCATCTCCCAACTCTGGTGCACGGTGACCAAGTCGGTTTTATCCCTGGCAGGTAAGATGCCGATAATGTTAGGAAAACCCTTGACCTTATGCACAAGGTTTCAACCCCTGATTCAGAGGCCTACCTCCTTTCTTTGGACTCGGAAAAGGCCTTCGATCGGGTCGAATGGCTCTATATGGGTAAAGTACTTCAGAAAATGGGCCTAGGGATAGGTTCTGTAAGTGGGTTGCAACACTGTATAACAGCCCGTCAGTGAGGGTCTCGCTAAATGGCATTGTATCGGCCCCCCTACATCTTTCTAGAGGCACTCGACTCTCACCTTATATACGCTTTGGCGATGGAGCCCCTGGCTATCGCCGTTCGATCAGACTCTGGAATCACCGGAGTGAACTGTGGGGATCTTGAGTTCAAATTGTCACTCTTTGCTGATGACATTTTAGTTTAACCAATCTCCGGGGCTCCCTCCCAGCTTTGGTTGAGTTGCTTCATACCTTTGGGATCTTTTCCAGCCTTAAGATTAATGTAGCCAAATCGAGCATAATGCCCATGGCAAACAGAGACTGCGAAACTGGGGGAAAAACCCAATTGAATGGGATCAGAGTGGAGAACAAAAGCACCCAATACCTGGGGGTCATTATCCAAAGAGATTTAGAGGTTCTGTTTGAGCTGAACCTCCCCCCTATTCTTGATAAGATAAGTGGTGATCTTCAACGGTGGGCTCCTCTCATGCTCTCGTAGTTCGGCCGCATGGTCCCGATTAAAATGAATGTTTTGCCCCGACTTCTCTACCGTCAGGGTCTTTGTAAACCTAGGCAAAGGAGCGTAACTTCAAGAATTGTATTTCTATTTATTGATTTATAAAGCGGCTTTCACCAAAGCGCTGTACAATGGAACAACATAGTACATAAACAAACAATATAACAGTTGAAGCAAATACATTATGAATCAATCAACAAAACAGTGAAAAGAGCAATTAACTGAAGGGGAAAGGTAGAGAAGGGGAGTGAGAGTGGATAGGGGGTGAATAGTGGAGAAGGGTAGGGTAAGAGGGGGAAGGGTGAGAGGGGGAAGGCAGGAGAGGGGGGAGATAGTAGGGAGAAAGAGTAAGGAGGGGGGCATAAGGGGGAAGGAGTTTCAGGGAGGAGAAGGGAGGAGGAGAGATTTAAGGGAAGTGCAGAATGAGGTGAAAATGGGGGTAGAACTGATAGCAAGAGGAAGGGAGTTCCAGTGTAGAGGTGCAAGGAGTTGGAAGGAGCGGAAATGGGATGAGGCACAAGGGGACGGGGGTACAGTGAGAAGGAAATGGTCAGTGGACCGAAGGGAGCTGGAGGGAGAGTAGAAGGAGAGAAGGGAGGAGAGATAAGGGGGAGCGAGACCATGGAGAGATTTGAAGACAAGGCAGATAAATTGAAACTTAAGTTGGGAGTGAAAAGGAAGCCAGCCAAGGTAAGAGAGAGAGGAAGAGATGGAGTCACGGGAGGTAAGGAGTCAGAGGGTACAAACAGCAGAGTGGTAGATGGATTTAAGAGGGGCAAGATGAGAAGCAGGAAGTCCAAAGAGTAGGGAAGAGCAGTAGAAGAGGCGGGAGTAGATTAAGAGCTTGGTAGCGTGGAAAGTGAGAGAAGGACAAATTTTGCGAATATTGAAGAGGTACGGGAAGTGAGGGAAATATGTTGGGAGAAGGAAAGAGAGGAGTCAAAGAGAATGCCTAAATTACGAGCTTGAAGAGAGATAGGGAGATTGGAGGGGGGAAAGTGAATGAACGGGGGAGAAGAGGAGAGGGAGGGGGATGTTGCACTCCTGGCACCTCCCCAATCAGACTCTCTAAGATGTTCAGGGGCACGTCCCCCTTTTGCCCTAGGGAATGCATGCAACAGGGAACCTGGTATCACATGTGGTGGGAGTGTTCATCGGTCCAGGTTTACTGGTCAGAGTTACTGAGCTGGATCAAAGAGATTGTGGGCGTCGCCTCATCCTTGCATCCCCTGGAAATCCTTTTGGGCACACCCACACCGGAGTCTGATGGAGGCTCCTTTCCCAAGGTGGTTGATGCGATGTTGAGGGCCGGAAGACTGGCCCTCTCCCAAAAGTGGAAGGAAGAGGCTACTCCCTCCAAAGCAGAGTGGCTCATGAAGTCGTGGGCCATTTCTACATATGAACTACTGTCGGCAGTAATGAACAACAAAATGGCCTCCTTTCTGTTAGACTGGTCCCCTGTTCTTTTGAGCGAGCAATGTGACTCCATGAGACTCTAACACCCATATGCTGCGGGAGCCACGTAGGCTTTTCCTCGCTCAGTAAGAACTTGGTAATTGCCCGGGCTACTATAGCTGATCTCACTACATCAATTGTGCAGCTTTGGCTTGACCCATGAGTGATTTGTTAATTGTACGTTTTTTTGTACCCATTTTGCGTTTGGACCTGATAGCACTATGTGTGGGGGGGGCGAAGAGGGAGGGAGTGGGCGTTGGGGTATTAAAGTCTAGCATTGTTGAATGGGGTTACTCTTAGCTGGCAACAGGTTTTTTTTTTGTTCCTGATGTTCATTGTACGTGTAAAGATGCTTAATAAAAAACAAAGTGAAAAATAAATATATAACTAGAGCTTCCTTTCCTGTTCAATCGGGTTCTGAGCCAGATACCCCTCTTGAATCACAATCTATTGTGGTGTCGCAAATTAATTGTCAACCACAAAAACCAAAAACATGTTATTATCAACCAGGGTATTACATTGGCAGAACTCCTGGGACACAAAAAGGAGAAGGACAAACAGAAATCAAATAATTTGCAGTCTACTAGGTGAGACAATCGACAATTCCAATCATTGTCTTCCATCCATTATAATCTTGACCACTAAAGTTCCTAGTTTCAACTAATACCCCCGGATGGGGCTAGTTTTCATCAGAGCTGGTTTCCTGTTTTTCAATTCACTAAGTTCTGTTGGTGTCGGGAGATCACCCGCAGAGCCAAGTCGGGGGGACACTATGGTACTGGTAAAAGATTAAAAGACCCAATGAAGCCTTGGCTGCTGCAGTGAGAAACCCAACAGCACTGCACCATACACTGCTGCAGTGAGAAACCCGACGGCGCTGCACTATACACTGCTGCACAGAGCGGTCTTTCTAAATCGAACTGTCAACCCCTGAGACGCACACGAGTCTCAGGTGAGTGAGTGTCTGTGTTTCTGTGTGTTTTTTTGTGTGTGTGTGTTTGTTTATGTGTATGCGTGTGTACACACACGTGTGTGTGTCCGAAAAGGAATGTTTGAGAAGGTGAGGCAGGGGGAAATGAAACTGGAGGTCTGTCTATGTGTATTTGGTGAGGGAGTGGGGGAGCAGGGTAACAAGAAGGCAAGGGGGGCGTGCTGGGGTGAAACCCCCGTATTAAAAAAAATAAAGCCTCTGTCATGTGCTTTCTTCCAGATTTTGAGGGCCTTCAAAAAGCGGAAACATCACCTAGAACCAATGGAGGCTCTCCTCCTGTTCACAGTGCGGGTCCTAGACCTGGTTCTCTTTACTATATCTGGGTTTTACCATATCCGGTTCACTATCTTACAAGGAAAGGTAACCCTTCTTGTTTCCTCTCAATATGGAATCTGGGTCCCAAGCCTTGGTTATGCAATGGGCCACATCACACATTGGGCTGTATCCCTGCAGGAATACCACCGGGATACTGCCCAGCACTAATAGCGCTACCGCAACTTGGTCCAGCGCAATTTGCGCCGGATCACGAGTTGCGGGGGCGGTAAATTCCCCATTACCATTGGGTCCATTGGACTCAATGGGGTTGGGAGCACTATTAGCACCAGCGATAATTGCGCCGGCGATAATAGCGCCGGGAACAGCCAAAAATTGTCATTTTTACCTCCAGAAAAAAACTGCGGGTGAAAATTCAATTTTCTGCCCAACTCATTATTTGGCCAGCTCTGAAATGTGGCAGTAATACTGTTACTGCTGCATTTAAGGGCTCAGGCCAAACTCGTGATGAGGCCCAATGTTTCTTATTCCCACTTAACATCTCAGCCGCCCCTGTACCTTCTGGGGCTTTGCCCGATCCTCGCTGCAGTCTCAGGATCTTCTGTTGCACCGACTGCCTGCTTCCTTCTCCGTTCCTGTTTGCGCTGACCACCATGGCTCTGCAGCGCTTCTCCAGGGTCTGGCTGCGGCCTGATACTCAGTCAGATTCTGAGGAGAATTCCTCATGGCTCTGTGCCTCCCCCTCGTCTCAGTATGTGTCACTAGGAATTCGATGAAGTCATCCCAGTTCTTCTTTATGGATGGAAAGGAAGGGGGTATAAAAGAGGTGGATGGTCATCCCTGTTCCTAGAGGAGGAGTCTCTCCCGATGAGACCCTCCCCCTAACTTTCACCCCCATGGGGACTATAGGGTAGCAGCCTCATCTCCCTGGCTTCATTGGAAGGGTCTTCCCCTCGGGTAAAGTGACGGCATCCAAGCATTCATCACACTATCCTAAACAAATTAGCTAAATGCAATTCATTGGCTACCCTAAACATTTGGCTAAATGCAGTATATTGGCTATCCTCAGAAATTCAGTTAAATGCAATATATTAGCTACCCTCACAAATTCGGCTAAAGGCACTACATTGACTACCCTAACAAATTCAGCTAAATGCAGTACATTGGCTACCCTAAAAAATGTGGCTAAATGCAAAACATTGGCTACTCTCATAAATGCAGGTTAATGCAGTACATTGGCTGCACTAAAAAAAAATCAACTAAATGTAATACATGCCTAACTTGTGGCTATCCACTTAATGTGCACCTAGCTTTAATACAGTGGTTGTACTCTATAAATGATTCAATACAATACATGCATTCAAATCAAAGCGGTTGCTGTAGAGATGAGTGCTGTTAGTTAAAAGCAGGCACCCACAATACTGCACTTGCTACCATATAGACGAAGGCTTAGTCCACAATCTGTGAGAAATGGTTTAAAACGTCAGATTACCCTACCTGATCATAGCCATGTTTAATTTGCTCTTGTTGTGGCAACATGATCAAAAGCTAGCAATTGTCTGATCCTTTTACGTGTCTGGTCTGTCCCAACCTCAGCTGAAGGACTACCTAACATTAAGGGAGTAAAGAGCATTGTAATGAAGGAATAAAGGAGTTGCAATATCCAGAGAAGTCAGGAAACCCTTGACATTGGCCTAAAGTGAACTCCCCCCAAGTGTATCACACTGAGTTCTCAGGCTGCCTTAAGACTTGCTTTTCAAGCATGACATCCATAGGTTAAGGGGATGCTTCTCTCAGAGACCATGTGGAGAAGCGAGTAGATGCCACTATGAAAAAGGACCATGTTGCATCACCCTTTGGCACGAGTGCTGGGTTGTATGCTGCATACACACCCCAGTGACTTTTAGGGGGAACTTTTGACCATTGCTCCCCGTACTCAAGAAGAAGAAGCAGCCTCATGTGTGCTTCTGACATTGCAGGTAATGTCCTTAATTAAAGTGATGGAAATTAAGGAGGCATACCGTTAGTGTTAAGGGCATGAAAGGAGAAGCCCAACAACCCCCTTCACCCACCACAATAGAAGACTAAACTGCTCTACCATTCTTGGGACAAAAACTGTTTGACCCCAGAATGGATGAATTGGTGAATCAGGTAGAATAAGTATCCAGACTTGCTCTCCTCGTAAAACTAGAGGCTGTTTCCTAAAGGAGAGGCCGTTAAACATACCAACTCCCTTGCTTAGCATTCATTTCCCACGGGTTGGGGAGCAAGGGTAGGTTATGTGGTACATATTCTGCCTCTTCCTCCAAGCCAACAGCCACTCAGCAATCCTTACTACTGCAACTGGGATTAGTTGGTTGTAGTCTTGGCCATATTTATTCATTATTTTCCTATGATTCGCTTACAGGTACCCAGCCACCATATGTTACACACCACACAATGTGTGTTACCCTGAGGAAGATCCCTATAAAATGCTGTGGGATTGAAACATGTTGATCATTTGTTGGTTCTAATAATTTGAATATTACACAAGACATTCTTGTTGTCTTCTGTTAACCTATATTTGCTTCAGTATTCAAAACAAATGTTTTTCAAATCATATGGGAATCGTGGTATTTTCAGAATATTTGTATAGTCAGCTTCTCCTTTTAAAATGGTTGTATGAGTACAAATGGTTTTAAACTCCACATTGATATATAAAAAAATCTTTCTACTGAAATATGATTTTGTACCACTAAAACATTTGCATAACATGCTGTAAACATAATATTGACTTGATATTGGCGTCAACATGAGTATTTTTTATCAAGAAAATAATATACATTGGCATTTATTGAAAATAATTTTTTTTCACTGTTCTTAAAACCAGGATTGCACCCTGACGGACAGGAGTTTCTCATGTTTATTAAATTGGGACCAGTCTCCTAACGACCTTGCATAGATTCCTGCTTGCAGCAGACTAAAATGAATACTATGAACTTTATTGAAAATACATGTTATTCACTGTTCTTAAAACCAGGTTTCAATTTGACAAGAAACTTTTTAAACAAATCAGGGAACTGCACTGGCCTCCACTGTGGCCCCTAGTGTTGCCAATTTATATATGGAAGAATTTGAGGAAACTTTTCTTTTTGCTGTTGACAACCCCTTTGAAAAGAACATCTATATGTGGAAACGTTACTTTGTCGATATGCTCATTATTTGGAACGAGTCGACATCCACAGCAGAGGAATTTCTTACAAGACTGAATAGCAAGAACCCAGCGTTAAAATGTACTAGTGACATTAGTTCACAATCTGTTACATCTTTGGACATTAGAATATACACTGATGATCAAATCTTACAAGTAGTTCCTTTCATAAAAATCTACAGCTAGAAACTCATTGCTTAGCTATAACAGCTTTCACCCATGCTGCTTGGGATATAACCTACCGTATGGCATTATTTGCGGCTTCACAGGAATAGTACTGCAATGTCTACTTTCGAGAAACATTCTATACATATGTTGCACACATGTATTGAAAGAGACTACCCTAGAAAATTCGTCTGGAAATACAAAAAATAAGTTTCGTGAGGCACTTTTAAGAATATTCCTCAAAGATTAAGAAGTCTGATCGTTTGGCCCACACACATATGTCCTTTAAGACTAAGAACATAATCCTTAAACACTGAAGTATTCTTGAAAGAGGTCCCTCTCATGTGGCCAGACCCATGTTTGCATACAAATGCAGCCAAAACGTAAGAGATAAATTTGTCCATACCGACCTGAGACAATCAGTAATCCAAAAACACCCCGCTGTTATGGAGATATGGGGTTTACCACGACCACATGGCCATTTTCGATGTGGGGGTTGTACTGTGTGCTCACAGACCAAATGCAGTACTGAAATTGATTTAGGTCTACCACAATTGTGGAAACAGAAACAACTCGTAAATCGTAACAGCAGCAAGGTGGTGTCTGTAATCATTTGTCCTTGCAGAAAGTTGTATATTGGTATGTCACTGAGAGAGGTGAAGACCAGAATCTGCCAACATAGGAGCTGCATAAAGAATAACAATGTATCAGCACCCTTGGTGAATAATATCAACAACAAGGGACACAAAGACACTGGGCCTCATTACGAGATTGGAGGTAGCCATGGTGCTATTAGCGCCATGACTGCCTCCAAACCCGTGTCCGGGTCCGTGTAGTCGGAATGGGGACTTACCGGTTCATTCCGACCTTGGAGGACCCGGTAAATCCCCATTCTGAAAACCATTCCCCATTCCCATTCGAGCCCCCGTAGGGCTCAATGGGAATGGGGAAGGAGCTAATAACGGGCCCGCAAATAGCAGGCTCGTTATTAGCTCCCTGGTCCCTTAGCGGGTCCCGCTAAGGGCGGCTGGTAAAACCAGCCGGCCCTAGTGGGACCCGCTAAGGGACCTCGGAATGCGGCGGTAGGGGGTTAACGGCACTGGCATCCCTACCGGTGCCGTTAACCCCCTACCGCCGTACTCGTAATGAGGCCCACTGAATTCACGTGGTCAGTACTGACAACCATGACAGGAGGATAAGAATTTGAAAGAAAATTAGTTCAACTGGAACAAAGAAATATTTTTAAAGCACGTTCCCACGTAGAAGGTCAGAACAAGGATTTAAACTGGGTCTGAAAAGCTGGATGGTTACACTGTACTGCACAGAAAATGTTTTAAATAAGTAAATTGTGTGCAAGATAACACTGTGTATTCTAGTCAATGTTGTAATTATCTCAATTCATTACCACGCTACTATTTCTATGGGGATATATTCATTGCAGTTGGCTTTTTGTGTGTCCACATACATTATACATATTTACGAACCCTCAGTCCGTCCTCCCAAAACGGCACCCATATTTTGACAACCTAGAAGTTGTCATAATGTGTACACCATGGTGCGGTCTGTAGGACGACCATGTAAAAACATGTTGTTAGCAGCTATGGACCGTTTAAATGTAAGGGTATTTTGGGACATTATGTGCTGAAACACATATCCTTGTGTATGGTTTTTCCTGCCACAGCTGATATGGCGAACCATCTGTCGTGTACAGGTTTAAGCAGAGGTCACTTCGCCCAAAATTACCATATTTAGGTGAAGTATGCACATTTCATTAAATTGGCTTTGTATAACCACCCAAACCACCAAATGGCATTTGCCTTTCATAAAATCAACAAACACACACAAAACCAAGAGAGGATATTTTCTTCTAATAGTGTTTTTGAAAACGTTAAAAGGTGTGCATGTTTGAAACTCCAAGAACCAATACAAATGTTTTCCCTGGAACTTGCAACACAGAAATAGAAACATTTCACCTTTAAATGTTTGCTGTTTTTCATCAGGTTATATAGTGCAGTGGTGAAGTGTAAGGCCTACAAACCTGAGGACTGCAGTTTGTTCCCTGAGGTTTTCTTAGATTCATAAATTCAAGGACGATTTGCAATGTTTCTCATTTTAGCTGGGGGGATTGGGTCCGCCCTCGTGTACCCTCGACATTAGCCCTGGGTTTGAGTGTTGCCCGTATTAAGTGAGTAACCTTCAAATGTTATAGTTGAATTAAACTTTTGACACGCTATCTCTCTGTTATCTGTTCTGTTTTTTATCCATGTGGATTTCCTTCATTTGACTAGAATTTCTTCTGGCATTGTGTGGTATTCCTCAATTGTAGAGGTGGGTAAGAGAAAATGTGTCGTCCTTTATGTTAAATTTTAAATTCGTTGGGGGTATTCTGGGCCACATTTCATTTAATATACTCCTGTGGTTGATAATCCTACAGGTACCCAACCATTATATATAACACACCATGCAATTTGTGTTTCCCCTAAGGAACATCCCTATAAAATATTGTGGGATTGAAACATGTCGGGCGGGTTTTGGGTCTTCTTTATTCAAAACAGATATTTTTCAAATCACATGTGGATCGGGGTGTTTTGAGAATATTTGTATGGTCAGTTTGTCCTTTTAAAAGTGTTGTATTGAGTACAAATATTTTTAAACTCCACATTGATATGATAAAACTATTCTTTCTATTGTAATGTGATTTTTTTTTACCACTAATAAATGCACATAAAATGCTATAAACATAACATTGAGATCGTTGATATCAGCAAAAGGAGTATTTTTATCAAGGAAATTATATCCATAGACTTTTAATACATTGTTTTCACTGTTCTTAAAACCAGTTCCCACTCTGACTGACAGGAGTTTGTCATGTTGATTACACTGGGATCAGTCTCCTAATGACCTTGCATAGATTCCTGCCGGCAGCAGACTAAACTCAATACTTTCTATCCGGGTGGAGGAGGTTTCATGTAAGTTTGAATCAGCAACCCTAGATTCAATACTACAAGTGATGCCTTGGCTAATAGACTGTTCCCAGGAATAAATTAAGGCCTAGAATTTATTCTGTCCTTTTTTTCAGGTGTTCAATGTATCGCAACATTTCTGCCCCATTATAGACTTGAAGTGGAGAAACTGAGTCATCAGATGTGGTCCTTTCAGAGTGGAAAATCTTTAATCAAAATTCTGATGATCTGAACAGGAGAATTCCTATGGTCTCATCTCTGACCTGGAAGTTGCCTGCCTCCATATTGCGTTCCTGAAGGCCTGCAGCCATTCTTGGGATTCACTGTGCAAGGAGCTGAGTACTAGTTCAAGGTATGGTACTCTCTTGCAAGTTGTGCCTTAAGTCGTCTGAAGGATCTTGCCTTTAATGGTGGCATTATTCCACAGTCAGAATGTCCTTTTGCAACCCTGTCTGAATGGCTGCCTTATTCATGCAGCCTTCCACCATCATGCCATGGCAAACATGTAGCGAGTATGCCAGACAGGTGTCGAGTTTGGTTGGAGTCTAAAAATAGCCTTATGCAATCTACTGCTCTCACAAGAAATTAGTTTATAGGGGCATGTTTCAACAGAAGAAGGAGTTTCCTCTCTCTCTCTCTCTCTCTCTCTCTCTCTCTCTCTCTCTCTCTCTCTCTCTCTCTCCTATCTTTCCCTCGTTCTAGCAATAAATCTGCATGGGAGAGTACAGGCGCTGCCTCAAAGGACCACTGCTCCAGGCATACAGGGGTTACAGAGCCGAGTGAAATATCAAGGTGCATGTTCATGTTTCCATGGGCCAGGTACCACCTGTTACGCTCACCTGACTCCCACGGAGGCGCTGGCCTGGTTCCCGCTGCTGTGACCTCTTCTAAGGTGATGCGCAGGGTTCGGAAGACGGACTGGACCGGGCCCCCAAATCTGGCTTGTCTGGCTCGCAGAAGTATCCTTCTGTGGGCAAAAATAGGGGATAAACTGTCTGTGGGGTAATGCAATCGGCCTCCCACTTTCCCCTCTCACCCTCCTCGAAACCCTTCTGTGATTTCTCGTAGCGTCTCACCTTAGGGTCTGGAAGGACGAGCTCTCCATCCTGCTTCTGATGCAGGGGCGCGTTGGTATCCAGTTACTTCACTGGATTTTCGGATTGGTGAGAACCAAACTTGCTTGGCTTCCAGGTAAGTTTTTGATAAGAGGTTCCCCTTGTGTCCATGCATTAATGTACTAATGCTAGTGTCTTTTTCCCCATAGGGGCAGGGTACGGAATGCCGGGGAACAGGCACCGACCCGAGATGAGAGGTGAAATCCTTGTAGAAATCAGGTAAGTCTTTAATGAGCGTTTTTTGGTAATGTCTTTTAATTCGCTCATTAACGCTGATGTCTTTTTTCCCCTTAGGGGCTGGGGTCCGGAAATGCCAGGATGCGGCGCGGACCCGAAATGAAGAGGGAATGAATCAACAGGTAAGTCTTAACATGGAGATTTCGCTTTCCTTATTCCCTTCTCTCTCTCACCTTTTGTTCTGGTCTTTTTCTCCCTAAGCGCTGGGGCGTGACTGCGAATCCGGATGATCGCTGCTGAACATGGAGGCACCCTGTAAAGGTGAGTGGAATGCGGCGCTGCAGCGATCGACGCAATGAGCTTTTAAATTAAAGTCTTCCTTTTCAGGATTGTCGGCGAGATGTCTCCGGGATGCGGGTTTTAGCAGGTAAGGACTTTTCCTTCTTCTGTTCTCTTCTTCTCTTCCTTTGCAGGTGACCCAGGATGCTGGCAGGCGTGGCAGAAGTCAGGATGCAGGAGCAGACACGGTGAGCGTCCAGCTTCTAGATGCAGAACAACGCGAAGCACGTGTGGCTGTTCGGGTGGGGTTTAAATAGCCTTGGAAGAAGTTCCAGGTATGTATCCTTCCTCCAATCAGGTATGTATCCTTCCCCGACCACGCCCGGATGGTAAATTAGTCCCACAGGTAAAGTAGTTCCTTTCAGGCCTCAAGGAGGCCGGGATCCTGCAGCATGGTCTTCATCAGGTAAGTGCACCCAAGCACTCCCATAATGAGCCTGGCGCCTATGGTGCCAGGACTGATGTCTTTTATGAGCCGACACTGTCCAAAGGGCCCCTATATGGGGTTGCTGGGTCCTTCCTTGGGGACTGGATGTCTGCTTTCGGGGACGCAGGGCTTGAACCGGCTCCCCGGGAGCAGGCATCATGACACCACCTGAAGCCCCTGGTCAATCATCTACGCTATTGGGAGCCTGGCTCTGTGACATATGCCAGTGGTTCATGTCTCCTCGAAGATCAGAAATGTAATGGTGTATGCAAAGGGGAAACATGTTATGTCTGTGCCACTGGAACACCAAGTGGCACCCATTGTGGACTAATGGGGACTTGAAATTAATCAATATAATCATCCCCACACAATACTACTTCATATTTCTGTCTTTACTGTCCAGTTTCTTGCAACACTTTGGCCTGCAGGCGTACAGGGCTCTTGCATTGAGTTTGCTGCCAGACCCTTGTGCTTTTAACCTTGGATGTATGCTCTGTCC
Organism: Ambystoma mexicanum; assembly: GCF_040938575.1. NCBI lineage: Eukaryota > Metazoa > Chordata > Amphibia > Caudata > Ambystomatidae > Ambystoma > Ambystoma mexicanum. Next base: position 65,413,143 of record NC_090928.1, read on the forward strand.
TGTTGCTGCTGATTCCAGAAGCTTCTCCAGTTCCAGAGCCCTTGCTCGCTGCCCTGCACCCATGTTATCCCTGAAATGCAGTCTTGAAACCCTTCTGCAGACCTGTGCTCTTTGTCTGCAGCATTGTTCTCCTTGCCCTGCAAACCTGTAATAATGCCTGCAATTCCCTGCTCCTCAGTCTGCAGTCCTCTGTTCTCTACCTGCAATCCCTTGCTCTGCGCTCATAGTCTGTGTTACCTGGCTTTAGCTTCCTATATTCCAGTCCAGAGTTACACTTCCGTGTATTCCTTGTTAACAATCTGCAGCTCAGTACTGGGTATCCAAGTCTGGAGTTGTAGTCCTGGGTTGTCTTGTTCCTGGTCTATTGTTCAGTCTGCTGTTCCTTCATTCATGTCCTTAGTTTCCAGTCTGCAGTTCCAGTCTCCTGGCCCCTTGCACTTAAATACCTGTCTTCTGGCTTATGCTCTTTCTTCCTGTTGTCTGTCCTGAACCTTGTTCACTTTGACTTACTGCTCTTTCCCTGGATATTTATGTTAATGTTCTTATCCTCACTTGTGCTTGTGTAATTCCTTTGTTCAGAGTTGGGCTGCTGGGTTTCCTGGCAGGCAATCTATGTCCCTTTCCTTTGTCACTTCTCAGTCTTGTCCATTGTGCCATATTTGTTAACAGTATACTGGTTCTTGTTTCAGGGAAAAGTCACTGTTCCATTCCTGCTGGACCCATACAGGATTCAGTCTCATGAGTATTGTTTTGTCTGTGCTCTTGCTACAATAATTTAGATGTGTGGAAATCAAGGTATATTTTCCCTCCCCTTCCGCAAAGTATATGTAGCATTACAACCAAATCTTTAGAACCTGACATTTTACTCATGGGTGCTACAACCGTTCCCCATCCATCTTTTGACATATCCTAATACACAGGGTGAGAGAAACATGGATAGAGGAAAAGGAGCAAACAATGCAATGCTTCTTGATAAGCTATCCCAATACTCGCTGTACCTGTAATGTACTAGAGACAGGAATGGCCATCATCAATGTACAAAAATAAATGCTTTATTTACAGAAATCATCTAAATCTCCCTCATTTCCTTCTCTCTAAATCAACAGGGCCACACACATGGTCAACACCAACTTTACAATATCCACGGCTCAGCTCTTTACATGAGATTAGACTCAAGTCACTTCTCTTCAGCAAAACCTCTTGGTATCCTCAATGCACCTTCTGAATACTAAAGCCCTTTCTGGAATGTAATGTATAGCACTTCTAGAGGTTTTCAAACCATTTTTATTAACAAACCAAAATTCATAATTCAATGAATTAACTTGTGTATCTAAATTATATTATTTGAAGCAAATCACAATGCCACCGGAGCAGAATTGCACACAGTTCAGTCAAGCAAATTCAACATCAGCATTTAAAATGCATTACAAAGAATAAATATAACCATGGCATTTAGGTTAGGCTCAGAGCTCATATCCCCTTCCCTGCATAGCATTTGCAGCCGCTTCGGTCTGTGGGCTGAAATCATATTTATAGAGTTCTCCAATTGAAATCCAGTTATTACCAAAAGAACCACTGTCAGACAAATCCCCCAGCTTCTGGATTCAGGATTCAAATTACCTCCCATTCTTTGCAGGTTAATGGTAAACAATATTGGTTTGTACCGCCTCAGCACCCTTGCATTTTTTATCAGAGGAAATCCAGAGTGAAATTATGAGTGAAGAATTAGAGCACATTTACCAGTAGAGTCCAAGGCATAAAATAAGCAGTGTCGCATAGCAATTTGCTATACAGTTCTGTAGTTTTGCTAATTAAATTAACACTTGTGTAGCACAACCAGCTATTTAAATGACATGTTTCAATGAAAGCACAGTCACCCTGCATTCCTCTCCTGCCCTCATGGCTCATGCCGCCTTCTTTCATTTGTTCAGTACAAGTTAAAAGGGGCTAGTGAAGAAAGAGTGCATCAGTAATCATCTCCTTTAATCTTAAAAGTGCCAAAGAGCTGTGTGGGAGTGCTATGCCAGAAACAGTCTTTCTTTTTCAAATAATTGCAAACCAGAAGTAATCTGGATGGTACTTTTAATAAGCTAACTACATCCTGTCTGACAAAGACTAGTATGCATTAACTTTTTTTTTAAAAAGACAGTTCTGCAATTACATCCTAAAAATGTAAGTTGTTGCATAATTACTGTATTGCTACTTTAAAACACTGCATTGTCTCCATGTTTTTCAGTAAAGGTTAGGTTAGTGCATCTACATCTCATAGTGTGAGCTATATTTCTTTTTTTTGGGCAGGTGGGTCATATTGACGAGTGAACACTTTTGAAAATGTACATGATCACACGGCCAAATGCTTTTATGGCAAACCTAGTTCTGTGACCTGTTGATGGCATATCTGTGCACCTGGTGCTCAACCCATATTCTGATCCCAAACTTATTGACATTCTATCTTATCACCCATTGTTTTATACCACTTATCCTGAAAGTGAAATGGCTACAAAACTACAATATTCCAGCTAGTTTACCAGTTTTCTGCTTGCTATACCATCCACTCTGCTTTGTCTCTTAGTTTCTTTCCTCTTATATCATGAATAAACAAATGTAACCATATGTTTATGCAAAGTAGTGTTTCGTGCCTTGAAACACTTGTGTATAGGTGTGCTATAAATGCCATATCATATCAATAGTTCTAGCCAGTCTGTAAGTCTACAGATCTACTGCCATGCCATACACTGTAGTTAGCCTCTGTGGGGTGAACATACTGCACCAGAGTGGCAGAGATTGAGAGGCCATGCAAAGCCCCATTGTAATAATGAAGCTGGCTGATGGGGATACCCATTGGAATATGCAGGCTTGTCCAATACACTTCTTTTCCAACATAAGGCCTGGTGAATGAAGGAACATGGGCCTCCCTCAACTTTGCCAAAATGGAAAGGCACTCAGCTGAAGGAGAGTGTGCTTCAGAACTGTAATATTGCTAACTGTCCAATGGATTCCAAAAAGGCATTTGGTCTGCAGATGCTGACTTTGTGTAAACTGGGAAAAGGCACATTTTGACAGATTCAAAACTGCAGCAGTACACATGGGTAAATATTCATAGAAATGTTGTGCATTTGAAAGATGAAAAGGAGGAATTGTGCCTTACATTTAAAAAGTGAAGCCAAGTGACATATTTCAATTGACATGTAGAAAGACACATACTTTCCACAAACAAACTGACATGTAAATGGAAAGGGCTACTTTGCTTTAAAATTGACACTGGTTTCCAATGTGGAGTGATAGCCTATGTGTTGACAATTCAAGAGGAACACTCATGTCTTTTTAACCATCAGATTAAAGAAATATATTAACACATGGAAAGAAGCCCCAACAGGCAATGGAAAATGTTACAGGTAAACACATATTTTCGATTTAAAATGCTATCTTTGTCAGAATTATGCATCTAAATGCTGCTGCTGCTTCTGCTTCCCCCACTGAACTGCTGTGTATCTGGAACTGTGACCTCGAGACCATTGGCAGAGGCCCACTAGGAGGAAAGGCCTGGTTTTCAGTTTAAAATACAAAGACATTTAAAGAATTAGATCAGAATTGAGGAGGTTGCAGATAAGCCGGACAACAGAAATTACCTTTAGGGCTGACTTTGCCCCAATAAAGGGCATCTCAGAGCCTTAATGGATCTTCAAACACTTTGTAGAAACAGGCATCTACTGATAAGCAGATTTTCAGGTCACATGAGACTGGGGAGAAATGAAACTCAAGGGGGGCTTTGTTGGGAATATGAAACCACAACTTTTCAAATGAATGGATGGCCATTTGATTAACATCAGACTCTGTTTTCCTTAATAACAGGAGAACTGTGCATCCCAGTGGGCTCATCCAGGACTCGTATTAAAGGGCATAAAAAGCCTGTCAGTTCGATGTATCTCTTAATTTTATGTGATGTATAGAATTTGAGTTAGGAATAAAACCATGATCCTGGCCTTCTCATAATCCAGAGGAATTTGAAAGTTGGTGAAGTGATAGAATGTGAAATTAATATTTGAATTGTGAAGTGGCATATTTTTTACTATTTCGGCTCAGGAGCAAATCGCAAAAAACAATAGCTCCTCCCAGGAAGGTGGTGCCAAAATAAAATTAGTATTCTCCAATTCGCCATAAAATGTAGTATTAAAAATATATAATGTTATGCAGTTATCTGAAAAGAGAAGGTAATTGCTATGTAGTGAGAAAAAACTAAATGTAAAAACATGTCATTTTGAAATGATTCATCTTCCTCCCCACCCATTATCCATAATACAGAGCTCTAAACCCCTTGCCCTATCAGCTGGCAGTGGGTGGATTAGTGGAAGGTGGAGAAAGAGAGATGTCTAATTCATAGCTTGGGAATATTCATAATATGTCTGAGTCATCAGCACTATATAATATCAGTTTTCAGTCTAAAGGGACAGAAGGGGAAAAAAGACAAGAGCAGACTGACAACAACAGAGAACAAACAAAAGGAAGGCCGACACCCAGGAGAGCAGCTAGACAGGAGACCCTGGGACACTTGCTGGGGACTTTTACCTAGAAGTTTGGAGTCCTATCTTAGAACGAGGCTAGAATCTGTCTGTAGGGACCTTGCTATGAATAGAAACCAGGGGTGTGAGCTGCCTACCTATTCCTGAAAGAGGGTCTAAAATCTGGCTGGCCTCCTGAGCTGAGAACAGAGATCTCCCATGTAAGTAGATATATCCCAAAGCTATCAATTGTGTGGGGAGCTACCTGCCTTAATCCCTTTCCATTAGTGGTTGGGCTGGGGGCAAAGCTCTGTATATAGACCCTGACCATATTTGACTAAAAATATCACTTAATTAATTCACCTAGAGAAAAACACCATATCCAACTTAACCGGAAGGGTGAGGGGAAGCTGCCTGTTTTAACCCATTCCTCTTTTCATTAGTGGATGCTTTTCCAAAACTGGGAGGGGGAATAAAAGTGTTATACCCTAAGCTTATTTAACTCAAAATATAATGTAATTAATTTCCATAGGCCCAGCTTTCACGGAGTGATGTTTTTGTAAAAATTTGAAATTGACAAAGATTATCCCAGTGTACAGTAAATTACTCTAGTCTTTAATGTAATTGGGTAACCCTGCTGTTCATTGGAATGTGCTAGTGTCCCCAAAACAAAGTCCAAACTCCCTGCATTCCCTGTGAAAACGAATTGTCCCAAACAAATGTTCCCATTCAAAATTCCCCAAACCCTGCATTTCATTTGAATGTGTGTTCCCCAAAACATTTTCCCATTGAATTAATTTCCCAAACCTTGCCTTTCAAATAAATGCCCAAACAAAATTACCATCATATTCACACTCCCTGTACCTTGCCTTCAAACTAAGGGGTCATATATAACTGATGCCTGGGGTGGGAGGTTGCTGGGAGAGAAGAGCATTTTGATAACCCAAGCGGTCACTGTGTGATTTGTTTTTTAAATGTCCTATCTGTTAATGTGCAAAGAAATCCTATGCATGTTTTAATTTCCAATCTTCAAATTCAACCTGTTGTGGTAACTGAAAGTCTATTACAAATTACATGTCAGTCAATTGATGACAATAATTTGCATCTGGGATTATTGTGTTGTGACACAGTATTGGTGGATGTCCTTTTTTAAAAATGTATCATTCATTGTAGTAAAAGTTAAATAAATATACATATATTATTGCTATACACCGGCCTGGTTCCTAGCTTATTGGTGGTACAGAGGGCATCTGCTGAATGGTATTATATAGGTTGGAGGCCTCACTAAAGTTGAATCTGCTAAGCGCTTTGTTGTGCCCCACCTTGCTTGGGAGGGGAAAGGAACTCCCTGGGTTGAGAATGACCGCCCAATAAACTGTGACAAGATTGGGGGCTCGTGGGCGGGAATTGGTTGAGAATTTTCACTTGTGATATTTACAGCAGACTATTCATTGGGTGTCATTGCATTGCAGTGGATAGAAAATTGTGTTTGCATTGTTAATGTGCCACTCAGACTTGTACTCTGGGTTGTAGGGAGGTATATAGAGAAAACAGATTTGAATAGAACTATCTTGAGTTGACATTGTGAGTAGAAACTAAGCAGGAATGGGTTGAGATTTTGCCCATGCATAGAGCATATATAAGGTTGCAGAACACATTTCAGAATGAGAACCGTAGAAATCAAGGCCAGGAAGCACCTCCTATCGAAATTATTTATCAAAGGTGAATGGGTGGAGGAAGAACATGAAATGTGGCAAGCCACAATGATGCAGGAGGTTACCTCTGCAAATGTTGACATGTGGCAGGATAATGGTCTGTTGCATCAAGCTCTAACAGACTTTTATATGGCACAAACTACTAAAGACGAGCAGACTAAAATGGCTTAGCTCACAGCATACATGTATTTCCATTTGCTGATAGTGGAAAAACAACAACGGAGTAGTGTGGCCTCTGTGCAGAACCAGGCTGAGCTTTTGAATGAAGCATGCCACTTATCAAGAACAGGGAAACATGAGGCAGCTGGACTCACCCAGGCCTAGTCCAACTGATCCATAAGGCCAGTCCGTAGCTGACATCGATGAGGAGTCAGGGTTACGAAGCAGAAGGGAAGTCGGCCAGACCAGTGGGTGCTGTGAAATCAAAAATACCCTAGCAAGTACGTCTGTCCAGGAAGACTCCTATGATGAAAAGATCCAGGAGTTGGACTGGCAGAAAATGAAACTACAAAAGGGACCACTTGGGCCGCTTTGCAGAAAGAGAAGAGCCAGAGTTTCGGCCTCACAAGAGTATCTTAAAAACCTCCACACGTTCAGGGAGATGGAGGAATTCCCCAGCATACCTGGAAAGAGGGATGTGGAAGATGAGTACTCTCTTGTGCAAAAAGGGGATTACATGGGAACTGACCCTGAGAGTTCACGGCACAACAGGAGAGAAGAGTCCAGACATCGTAATTCTGGGAGATTTTCCCAATCTCATAGAGGTAGGGAGTGGCCAGAAGACAGGGAATGGACCACCAACAGTAGCAACTCTGAGTCAGAGGGTGAGTGGACTCAGGTGCAGTGGAAAGGAAGTCTGCCAAACAGAAGAAAGGCCTTGTGAAAGACCCAATTCAGTAGATAAAGGCCATAAAGAGCATTATATCTCCTACCATAAGAATGCCAAATATTCACTAAGGGAGCATTTAGCGCTTTATGAACAAATGATGACATCATTTGGAATTAAAAATGGGAACTGCATGGAGTTTGTCAAATGGACATTCCCCCCTGCCCCCGCCCCCCCTGAGTACTCCAGCTTCTTTGCACTAGCTGGGTTAATACCAATTGTAAGGAGGTCATCAATACATACTTCTATGCGCACTCAAAATACATTTAGAATCACTTAGTGAGAGATTTTCATGAGCGTAGGACCCGGGATTAGGTGATTAAACATGCCACCAGGATCTTTGAAGTCCAAAAGCGCTCTGAAAATAAAAATAACTATAAAAAAACCCTAAACTATCCAACACACCTGCTGCTACGAAGGTGGCAGAGGTAAAAAAAAATACCCCTACATTGGATTTGGAGATGGGGGGCCTACAAATACCCCTTCTGCAAACAAACAGAATGCCAGGTAGAGGAGACCCTCGGACTCAGACCAATCAAGGGGGAGTCAGGCAAGATACCAGGCAAATTACCCTTCTGATCATGCCACCTATGTAAGTTCAAAATACAAAGTACAAGACCTATATCTGGATATATATGGACTCCCCTGGCACAAGGGAGGGTCCAATCAGGTAAGGACCACCCAGGAATCCTCCCTCCAAACTTCACTCCTGAAGGAAGTAATACTCCACTTCCCGACTTGAACTTCTTTCCCAGGTACCCCTGAACCCTAATTTCCAGAATAATCCTTCTCTCTCTCCCTGCTTTCAGGACAATAAATTCCTGAACCTGGAAAAAGAGAGGCCTAGAATGAAAAGTTATCAGGGAACCTGCCAATACCCAAGCTACTCGGGAGAAGGGACAGTTACCCTTTCCGGGTGCAGCAAATGTATAAATCAAGACCTCCCTACCAATCAGAAAAAGTGTCACAACTGGACCGACAAGTCCAACAATTAACCCAAGACCTGAGTTGCATGCTGAGGGCTCAGTCAAACCCTCAACTTGAATCTGCTGCCCAGAATAACCCAACATCTGGGCCTGAGGCCCCTCAGGGGAAGTGACTGGATGAAAATTCCGACAACCAACAGGTTCCTGAGGAGGGGACCCGGGGGATGGGAGGTGCGAAGCCCTAGAGGAAGCGTCCTTTCCCACCAGATCAAAACCCCTGGAAACCTCTAAGCCTGAATATGAATCTCCTATCCCCAAAAAGCTGGAACCTAAAGAACAGAGGGTAAGTAGGAGAAAGCAAATGAAAACCCACTTTGTGGAGGAAGTCCGCATCATCCCTTTTGAAGGAGAAGAAACCCTGGAGGATTCAGGTAAGAAAATCGGGGATGGAGGGATCCCTCCCAAGGAAAAATGGGTCCCAAAAGTCCTTGATTATGACTGGCTTAGTATGGTGACTGACCCAGAGCAAGAAGTTCTTAAACCCAAACAATGTCACCCAGATGACTCTGAAATCAACAGAGGTATCCTCCCCCCAAACAGATTCTGGGAACAGTCTCCAGGAAAAGGGGGGCATCAAATAATCAGTCCATGTCTGTCTGGATGACAAATCTTTTTTTTTACAGATTCTCAGACTCTGACACAGAAAACTGTCCAAGATCACACAGTGTTGGCGTACAATATAAAAAAAAGTGAACCACCAAGCTGGCGCACATTTTCTTTGCCCCCTTGAGGAGAAGGAAGGAAGATTCTATGCTCCTGTCAAGAAACTAGGTCAGTGTGCATGATCTGTGCTGGTGGATAGTAGATCCAAAGCCACCCTCATGTCCAAAAAGACCTTGAACCACCTAAATTCAGTAAGGGGGAGGGTCACCAAATTCCCCTCACACCACTTCCCATACAACTCCAAAACTTCAATGGGAATGATATTTCCCTCGAAGGGACTGCAGATCTGGAAAATGGGCGACATAGGGTAAAACACCCGATTATAGTCGTGACTCCAGAAGGCACACATTATCTATTGGGAAATGACCTCCATCAGAGGTTATCACCCCTGATTGACTGTGTAAACAAGATCCTCTGAACCCAGACTAACTGGCCGATCAAACTAAACAAAGTAAAAATTATGTGAGTTTGAATTGCACATGCCATGTGATTGAACAACGGTCCGACAAAATAGAATTCCATTTCAGGAACAATCACGTCCCAGACATCACTGTCATCTCTGTAGGAGAACAAACTGGTGATGGGAACCCTTTTCCATTCTTGAAAATAAACCTCCCTCCCACTTCTAAGTGGCATTCCACACTGGAGGGAAATACTCTGAAATTGTATACCAATCCAAAATCAGAATAAAACCCAAACGCCATGACAAAAGAAGATGAAAAACCGGCACAAAGTGTGACCATCATCTAGATAAAGGGGGAGCAGCTGCTTTTCCCCATTCAGATTAATGAGGGGGAGGAGCCTGTTCTCTTCACAGTATGCCTGAATTATGGAAGAAGCTTCATCAGCGAAGCCTTATTCAGGAAACTACCAAAATATCAGACCATTCCCACATTTAAATTGCTTGTGAAATGGGAAGTAGGGCTGGAACCCCAAATTAGAAACATTTCCTGTCATGAATCCTTTCATGGTCCATATGGTACAAAAGGAAATATATGGGAATCAGATCCATTAACTATTCCTCCAACATGGCAGACAAACGCTGCGCAGAAAATGAACTCACTTAACAGTCTACTTGTTTTCAAAATGGCTGCACACAAAGGTGCTGGCTCACGGTCCCAGCCAAGAATAGATAACAGGGCAGGACACTCAGCCTCATGCATTGCTACTACCTAGATCCAGTGCCTTTGTAAGTGTACTTGTTACAATACCTACCTTCCTTGCTTCCTTTGTGCTTCCTTCCCCTTCCTTATTCCCGTCTTCCTTGACTCCTCTCTCTTTCCTGTCCTATCTTTCCTACCTGTTTTTGCTTTTTTTTTGCCACAGAGGCGTGTCAGGACTTTGTAGACTTCTTTCGTCTGCGCAACCCGTGCACTACTCCTGTTTGATCATCTGTGCATAACACATTCCCCATTTATTCAGTGACAATTCAATGTTGTCTCTGTATGCTCCGCAATGAGGAAATCCTTACATGGCACTCTGTATCCTAGCTAACGTTATTTGGGCTGCTATCATTTCCCTTCTACCTGTATTCTAATAGGAGCTCCACCTCTCATTGTGCCCCAAACACTTCCCGACGCCTTACATTTCTCCCTGATTCATTCCCCGTAGTCTATTTCTCCCTTATTTTTGTAATCTGTTTCTCCTTTGCTCTCCTGTTACTCTGGCACACTTCTAACTAGAAATATGTCTCCTGCAAGAGGTAATTGTCATTACAAGTACAGTGTGTTGAGTGTAGAACTAATTTATCTTGTACTTTGTCTAGAAGTTTATTCTACTGCTTGTTATCCTGGAAGATGCGTGAATAACCATCAACACTTTCACATTCAGAGAATATTGGGTTTTATTCCCCAGGAGGGTTTCCCAGAACTTCAACCACTCTCTGATACCATCTTTCAGAGTGTGGAGAGAGGTGTGGAAGACTCCCCACTCTCTTCAGACGCAGTTCACAGCACAATCCGGTGAGTCCATTGTGATTTCTGTAAAATCTATAAGTGATCTTAACATCTCCTGCCTAGCAGGTGTCTGCTAAACATTTCCATTGGCGACAAAAGCATAGAACATAATTGTTGGGTTGTGACAGATTTCCCTTCTGCCTTTTACTTAGGCAGTGACATTCTCAACCGATTTGCAATTCATTTGGACCTTATTAATGATAAAGCCTGGTCCCGACTGGGGGGTTCACCCCATGGGGTTTGACAACACTGAGAAAGCATTCCAGTCAGCGTGATTGCTACCTTATGCGGTTAAAGTTCAAGTAAGAGAAGAGCTTACCATCCCATGATAGGTGTGATGATTTACTCTTCTCCTAAAAATTAAGTGAGGACAGAACCTCAAAATGCAGGATGCCTATATAAATTTTAATTATCATCTCTAACAATAAGGGTTGTATTTATATCTGACACTCCTCGTTGAGCTAGAACACGACACCATTCAATTATTGGTGGATAAAAGTGACCCTAGAAGTATCAATGTGGGTGCTGGCACCTTTATTGGAATGGCGGCTGATGCCCAACATTATTCTATTGATTTAGGTAATGAGATCATTGCACCAATCCCAAGTGACTGCTTCAATATCAACAACAGTATCCCTCTTGAAAAGATTTTCACCAGACAAGGGGGGAATTTCTTGGTGTACTCTTCCTTCCCTTATGGAGAGGAAGAGGTGACCTTTGACATAAGGAAGGATGAGGTGATATTCCGAGTCAAAAGTGACTACCTCCCATCCTTGGAAACTCACATCCAGGCCAAACCCATAACAAGAGATCTCTCCACCCAACTGGATACTGCCAAAATTGCCAAGCCCGAGGCCTTTAGAGGCTTTAAACAGTTGGTTGAAGAATGGATCTGTCATAATGATGCCTGTGAGACCGAGGAGCAAAAACAGAAGCTGAAACGGGTGTTTCTCGATTTTCAGGATATCTTTTAAGTAGACTCATATAACTGTAGATGCACAGATATACATTCAATCACCATACCCACAGACCCCAAGATGCTCCAACATTTGTGAACCAATATCGGTTACCTCCCGCATCCATGGAGTCAATCACGTAGATTATTAAAAACCTAGAATTTTGTGGGATAGTTTGTCCAATCCACAGTGCCTTTAACAACCCGGTACTGGGGATACTCCAACCCAAGGGCCAATGGAGACTATGTGCAGACCTGAGGGAGTTGAACAAACGGGTCCAACTGTTAAGATGGCCACTTCCCTACATCGATCAAGGGCTGGCAAAGACCCAAGGGTCAGAGGTGTACACAGCCATTGACCTGACCAACGGTAACTGGACAGTACCCTTGAGTAGTGAAGACCAGTACAAGCTTGTCTTTACCTTCGGAGGGCAGCAATACATGTGGACCTGAACCCCCTTTGGATACATAAACTCTGACAATGAATTTAACTTCTTTCTACATAAGGTCATGCTTGATTAGGGCAAAAGGGGAAACCTGACCTATGCAGGTGATGTCTTAATCAAGAGCTCAACTGTGGAGGAACATACAGCAGAAATATGCTATCTTCTGACTCAGTTGCAGAAAGCCGATCAAAACTTTCCTTCCAGAAGGCACAATGGTGTAAGACCTGTGTGAACTTCTTAGGGCACGAAATCACTCCTGAGGGTCTCAGTCCTCAGGTGAAAAAGGTGGAAGCATTATTGAAATTGAAAGACCCTACTAGTCTATGAAAATTAAGAGGCCTTCTTTGGCTCACTGATTAAAGTAGAAAGTTCATTGAAGAGTATGCAGAGGTCACTCGACCCTTGGACCATTTATTAAAGGCTGGGGTCAAGTGGGAGTGAGGTACAGAAAAATCTGAGGCAGTAAAACAACTAAAAAGAAGCCTTTCCCGATCCTCTTGTTTGGCTCACCATCAACAACAAGGGGTTCTTCTTGGAGACAGGGTTCTCTGATACTTGCTTAACAACTGTATTGTACCAAACGTACAACAAGGTCCACAAAGTAATCTTGTACTCGACCAAGCCCTTGTCCTCTGGAGAGGAAAAATTCAACGATTGCGAAAAGGTACTCCTGGCAATGGTGTGGGCATTGAAAAATTACTGCCTGTTTATCCAGGGAGAGCATATCATTGTGGAGACTCCTCATCAACCCTTGCAATACTTAGAAAGTGACCGAATCCGAACAGGGAATGTAAGTAATTCCAGAATTACTTCCTAGATTCTGTCCATGCAAGGCTTCCCTCTGGAGGTCAGATATGGCCTGAACAAGAAGAGTCCCCTAGTGCAGGGATTGGCTGACTTGTACGACTGTGCACAAGAAAACTGTCTCGAGGACAAAAGTGTAAGGACCAATGACAATATGGAGGCGTACTTTACTTCTCTGCACAAAGTCTATGATGAAGACACATGTCAGGTGATACCCGCAGTTTATGTGGATGGGTGCTCCTACCATGTTGACAATCACGGGGAAAAATAACTAGTGGCTGACATTGGGAATGCCTGGGTGAATGATAGCCCAGAAACCTCTGCTGGTTACAAAATAGGACCTCAAAGTAGTCAGGTGGCAAAGTTGATGGTGGTACATCAAGACCTCCTCAATCCCATGCACCACCAACTCCAATAATTGGCCATAATCACTGATTCAGATTATGTCAGGAATGGGTTTGTGGAACACCTGATTAACTGGAAAAATCGAGGCATGCTGTATGAAAATAATAAACCGCTAAAACATGGGAAATTAATTTAATCAATTGATGATCTGGTAACCTCTAATGAGATGACCATCTATTGGAAAAAGATTAGAGGTCATTTCAAAATAGAGAGACCAGACAAGACTACGAATGACTTGGCTGACCAGTTGGCAAAAACCGGAGTCATTCACAGGGATCTCATAGAAAACCAATCCCTGTTGGGGGAAATCCAGGTCCCTGTTGTCACCAGGTCCCAAACCATGCCAACAATGAACATCTCAAGTGCCCAGTGGAGTAAAGAAACCCCATATGCAGATTTGATTACTGCACAAAAAGAGGACAAGATTATTGCGAAACCTTTATCAACATATTGAAGACCCTGTGAATTTTCCTCTGACAGAATCTGAGTATATCGGGGGAAAAAGGATCTCTGGGTGTTAATGAAGATTTCCAAAATGTTCTGAATCCAAGATGGTTTGTGGTATGGAGATCCCTATCTGGATGTGACTAGTCGGTGGTTCCTACTTCATTCCAAAGCCTGATGTTGAGTCACCCCCATGACGCAGCCACCGCCGGTCATAGGGGGTGTCATAAAACATTATAATTCTTGTGGGAGGTTGCATACTGGCCCCATATGGGTCAGGACCTCGACATCTATTTAAAGGGGTGTCTTGTGTGTGCTCAGTTTCAGCCGAGTTCTCTCACATGCAATACTCCCCTACAGAAAAGGGGACTGGCACTCCCTTGGTCGGAATTGCAAGTCGATTTCATTGTGCCAGTGATTCACTCCTCTAGATGAATCAAATGCATGCTGACAATAACATGTTTGTTTATGAAGTGGGTAGAATGTCTTATGGCCCCAAATTGTAAGGCGGAGACAGCTGCCACACTAATGATAAACCACATCTTCTCTCATTTCAGCCTCTCACAAAGGATTTAGTCGGACCGAGGAAGTCATTTTACCAGCGAGGTTATGGCCTAGATGTGGGAGATTCTAGAGGTAAAAAGAAAACTCCACAATGTTTACCAGCCAGCCTCGAGCGGGGGAGTTGAGAGGTACAATAAGACAATTTTAGGCATCTTGAAGAAGTTTGTGGCGGTCTCTGCTCCTAGTTGGGACATCCCATTACCGCTTGTCCCGATGGCCATTGGGTCCACACCATCTTCTGCAACAAAAATGTCTCCATTTGAGCTCAATAACTGGATGAAAGATGGTACTACCTCAACATCTGCTCTACAGAACTCAAGAGCAGACACTGATAAATGTGTCAACTACCCATGAGTAGATCAACATTTTTAGGAAACACCTTCAGCCCACTTTTGCTTATGCCTGGCGCAATTTAGAAAAGTCAGCAGAAGGAATGAAAACCTACTACGACTTAAAAACTACCAAGAAGGAGTATGAAGTAGGTGAAAGGGTCTACCTGTACAATTTTCAAAGGACCCAGACCCAGGAGCGGAAGTTCCTTCCCTCTTAGCGCAGTGCTTTTGAAATCATTGATATAATTTACCCGGTTGCCTATGAGATCCACATCCCTAAAGGAGAACATACGGAAGAGAAATGGGTCCATATCAATCAGTTGAAGAACTGTCACCCCAGACAGGTTTTACAACTGATTGAAGAGCCCAGTGAGGGTAGAGCCCAGGAACCATCTGAAGAATGAAAGGAAATAATGAAAACCCAGATGGAGAAAATTAGATATATACAGCGAGTAAAGTAATTCATACTCCTAAAGAATGTATAAACATGAGAATGAGAAAAATAATGTTTGTAGAAACATTCATGTAAGGGAAATAAATGTCAATGTGTTGTGTGATGTGTCTTTTGAATTGTATGTCTATAATACTCGGGAAAGAACCAGTGTATAATATACTTAACCTCTCTTTTATTCTCTGCAGACTCAATAACTACTTACCTTCACAGCCTTGGTTTGGAAAAAAAGGGAGGGGTTCCAGGAACAAAACCCCAAAATGTGAAGCGAGTGGAGTGCAGACCAGAGCACCCACTCACTCAGCATGGCAAAAAGAGCAGATGTGCTCCAACGAGGAAATTCATGGAAATAATAAGCAAAAACAAAACAAAAACCCCACTCTCCCTAGCTCTTTTCTATGGGTCACTTGAGTCATAGAACCGGGGAGGGGGCTGTGGGTGCTGTGGGGGCCGTGGGGTGAAAATACAGCCCAAGAGTGACAGAGATTGAGAAGCCATGCAAGGCCTCATTGTAATAATGAAGCTGGCTAATGGGCAACCAAATGGAATATGCGTGCCAGTCCAAAACACTTCTTTTCCAAAATGTGGCCTAGTGAATAATAATAATAATAATAATTTTGCATTCATATAGCGCTACGAACCTTCAGGTATCTGAGCGCTGCTTATTATTACCCATGGTGTGTGGGGCTCATTTATCGACCTCGGAAGGATGAGTTTTGGCCCTGCGGGGATTCAAACCTGCATCAGCAGGCTATGCACAGATGTCAAAGGGTGCGCTCTACTCACTGTGCTATCGGACCTGGAATAAAAATGTGCCTCCTTCAACTTTGTAAAAATGGAAAGGCACCAAGCTGAAAGAGAGTGCGCCTCAGAACTCTAATATTGCTTGCTATGTACAATGGATTTCAAAAAGATACGTGGTGCTGCAGATGCTGACTTCGTGTAAACTAGGAAAAGGCACATTTTGCCAGATTCAAAAATGCAGCAGTACACATGGGAAAAAATATGTTGAAATGCTCTGCATTTGAAAAAATAAAAAAGAGGAATTGTGCCTTACATTTAAAAAGTGAAGCCAAGTGACATATTTCATTTGACATAGAGAAAGACACTTTCCTAAGAAAAACTGACTTTTAAATGGAAAGGCCTACTTTGTTTCAAAATGGACACTGGTTTCCCATGTTAAATAATAGCCTATGTGTGGACAAGTCAAGAGGAACACTCATGTCTTTTCAACCATCAGATTAAAGAACAATATTAACAAATGGACAGAAGCCCCATAAGCAATGTAAAATGTTACATGTAAACACATCATTTTGATTTATAATGCAATCTTTCTCAGAATGATGCATGTAACTGGCTGCCTCCGCTTCCCCCACTGAACTGCTGTGTATCTGTAACTGTAACCTCCAGTCCTTTGGCTGCGGCCCACTAGGAGGACAGATCTGGTTTTCGGTTTAAAATACAAAGAAATATAAAGAATTAGATTAGAATTGTGGAGGTTGCAGATAAATCGGTCAACAGAAATGACCTTTTAGGGCTGACTTGACCCCAATAAATGGCATCTCAGAGCCTTAATGGATCTTTAAACACAATGTAGAAACCGGCATCTACTGATAAGCAGATGTTCACGTCACATGTGACTGGGGAGAAATGAAAATCATGAGGGGCTTTGTTGGGAATATGACACCACAACTTTTCATATTAATAGATGGCCATTTGATTAACCTTGGACAACTTTTTCCTTAATAACAGGAGAACTGTGCATCTGGGTGGGCTCGACCAGGACTCATATTAAAGGCCATAAAAAGCCTGTCAGTTCTATGTATTTCTTAATGTTATGTGATGTACAGAATTTGAGTTAGGAAGAAAACCGTGATCCTGACCTTCTCATAATTCAGAGGAATTCGAAAGTTGGTTAGGTGATAGATTGTGACATTAATGTTCGAATTGTGAAGTGGCATATTTTTCACTATTTCGGCTCAGGAGCAAATTGCGAAAAACAATAGCTCCTCCCAGTAAGGTGGTTCCAAAATAAAATTAGTATTCCCTAATTCGCCATTAAATTGTAGAATTCAAATATATATATATGTGTATGCAGTTATCTAAAAAGAGAAAGTAGTTGCCATGGAGTGAGATTTTGTAAAAATATAACTAAAAATATAATGTAATTAATTGCCATAGGGTCAGCTACCACGGGGTGATGGTTTTGTCAACATTCAAAATTGGCTATGATTATCCCAGTGCACAGTAAATTACTCTAGTCTTTAATGTATTTAATTTGAATCTGCTAAGTGTTTTGTTGTGTGACACCTTGCTTGGGGGAAAGAACTCCCTGGGTTGAGAGTGACCATCCAATAAACCGTGACACCTCCAGAGCTTGCGTTTATCTAT
Organism: Ambystoma mexicanum; assembly: GCF_040938575.1. Classification (NCBI taxonomy): domain Eukaryota; kingdom Metazoa; phylum Chordata; class Amphibia; order Caudata; family Ambystomatidae; genus Ambystoma; species Ambystoma mexicanum. The sequence continues at coordinate 65,430,639 of NC_090928.1, forward strand.
GATTATTATTGCATTATATAATAGCACCTGTCGGTAAATTACTCTAGTCTTTAATGTAATTGGGTAACCCTACTGTTCATTGGAATTTGTTAGTGTCCCCAAAAAGAAAATCCCAACACCCTGCATTTCCTGTGAAAACAAATTGTCCCAAACATATTTTCCCATTCATTCCAAATTCCCCAAACCCTGCATTTCATTTGGATGTGTGTTCCACAAACAATTTTCCCATTGAATTCATTTCCCAAACTCTGCCTTTCAAGTAAAAGCCCAAACAAAATTCCCATTATATTCAAACTCCCTGTACCTTGCCTTCAAACTAAGGGGTCATATATATCTGATGCCTTGGGGTGGGGGTTTGCTAGGTAAGAAGAGCATTGTGATAACCCAAGCAATCACTGTGTGTTTCTTTTATTTCCTATCTGTTAATGTGCAAAGAAATAGTATGTGTGTTTTGATTTCAAATCTTCAAATTCTACCTGTGTTTGTTGTGGTAACTGAAAGTCTATTAAGAAATACGTGTCAGTCAATTGATGCCAGTTATTTGCATTTGTGGTTATTCTGTTGTGCCATGGAGTTGGTGGCTGTGCTTGCTATTGATTTATATTCATTGTAGTCAAATTTGAATATATATATTATTATTATACAACGGCTTGGTTCCTAGCTTATTGGTGGTACAGAGGGTATCTGCTGAATGGTATTATATAGGTTGGAGGCCTCATTTAATTTGAATCTGCTAAGTGCTTTGTTGTGCACCACCTTGCTTGGGGGGAAGAACTCCCTTGGTTGAGAGTGACCATCCAATAAACCGTGACACCTCCAGAGCTTGTGTTTCTCTATGATTATGATTGCATTATATAATAGCACCTGTGGGATAGAGCTGCCCAATCCAGAGCACGGAATGCAAGCAAATTCTGCAAGTAGTTGCTTGCATTTCATGCCAGGCCGCTGCACCTCTGCCCAGCCTTCACCCTGTCCTAGGACGCAGTGCCCCAGGACACGTCTCCCCTGGAGTGCCACTTCTCGGCGCCCTGCCCACACACCATATTGCTCCCATGCAGGTCCTGGAGACCGTTATTTCCAATCGCAGACATATGGGTAATTTCTTTTTAAGGGAAGCATGATTTACGCAAAGACTTGTTCCCTTAACAACAGACAAAAAAAGTATCAGCACCAAAGATGGCGGCTGGGAGTGCTAGTAGCGATAAATACCACTTTCATGGTTGCCCAGGGCTAGAATGCTGCGCTTGTGCTTACCTCACTCACATTTGAGGAATGTTGCTGGCCCTCTCCTCCCCCGAAAGTGGTACTTAATGCTATATTGAAAACAGTTTTCATCAATGATAGGTAAGGGCCATCTTGCCCACATGATGTTGACAGTTACCCTGCCTGCTACAAAACCGTACAACGTACTTAGTTTCTGGCTATGACTTTAAACATTGTGAACTGTTTTGTTTATGAAACCTCTGAACTTCTCCTTACACACCAAATGATGGGTGAAGCATGCAAAATGCGGGACACTGCCCTGTGCAACGCTGACTTACCCTTGCTGCATAGAGCCGTGCACTGAAAACTGTTTTCAGAGCCTTTTTATCATATCTATTTATTTATTTCCACTCATTCAGCTAAACTTTCACATGTTACAGACACTCCCCTCACTAATGTCTTACTTCAGTGGTGCACAACAATAGCTGTATTGTTGCTCATTTTATGTCTTGGGTACACATGATATATAAAATATGTTTGTTTGCTAATCAAGAAAATGATAACAAACTCTGTCAATCATTTTTTGAGAATGATTTTTTGCCTTGAGAGTGTCACAGGTTTCCCCTTTTCTCACCTGTTTTTTCTGTTTTGCAGAGTCCTTTGTCGGGGTTTTCTTCCGAGCAGTTCGGGTCTTGTACAAGCCCGCTCGGCCGTCTTTGGATTCCAGGATTCGTTCAGCTTCTTCGTCCGGGATCTATGGAAACTCCAGGAAGCTAGGAATGGAGGCAGCACACGGAGGCGGTCTGCGCGGAATGCAGAAGAAACAGGATCAAGGAAGGTAGAAGGAAAGGAGAAAGAGGAAGGTCCGGGAACCAGGAAGCAACTCAGTTCAGGAGAACGAACTACGGAGCACGTCAGGCCACAGCTATCGGTAGCGTTGAGAAGCGCGGAACCGCAGGGGAGTGGCTAATTTATAGAACGTGCTGCATAGGACGTAAAGGTCGATAGACCGCGTTCCGTGTATACGGCCATGTTGGGTGTACTACAGCGAGTAACCCCCGATGTGCCAGGACCAGGAAGACCAGAAAGGGTGTGATCGATGGATCATGACAGCATGCCCCCTTCTAAAACCTGTTCCACCGGGTTTACCTGGATGTATTCGGTGGAACCTTCTGAGAAATCTGAGGGAGTTCAAATTTGAGACTGGTTCCCAGGTACGTTCGCTGGGTGGATAACCTTTCCATTCCACCAGGTATTGAAGTTTGCCTCGTCTATATCGGGAATCACAAATACGAGAAACTTCATATTCCAGCTGGTCATTGACAAGCACAGGACTAGGTCTAAGAGTAGTCCGGGTAGTTTGGATGAAAGGCTTCAATAGGGATTTGTGAAAGACTGGATGTATCTTCTTCCAGGAGTCCGGGAGCTGGAGTCGAAAGGCCACAGGATTGATGATCTCTTTTATAGAGAAGGGTCCATAATACCGGGGAGCCAACTTATTCGGTCTGAGATGTCGGGGTAGAAGTTTCGAGGATAGCCATACTTTATCCCCAATGGAGTATGAAGGCCCTGGTCTTCTCCTTGAATTTGCATAGTGTTTGGTTTGGATTCGTGCTCTTTCGAGATGTTCCTTGGCTTCTCTCTGAACATTTATGAGTGGTTCAATCCAGAATCAACAGTAGGAACAGGTATAGGGTGTGGAAGAACAGAAGGTAAGACCGAAGGATGAAATCCTTGGCTGCAGAAAAAAGGGCTGGTCTTAACAGCTGAATGGTCCGAATTATTGTAAGCGAATTCGGCTACTGGTACTAAAAGTGACCAATCATCCTGGACTTTGTTAGTGAAACAACGAAGATATTGTTCAAGGGTTTGATTTACTCGTTCTGTGACACCGTTGGTTTGGGGATGATATCCTGAGGCGAGAGCTTGTTGAATCCCTAGTATCCTGCAGAGGTGTTTCCAGAACTGAGAGATATACTGGGGTCCTCTGTCCGATATGATCTTGGAAGGAAGTCCATGCAGTTGGAAGATGTGTTCCAGGAAAATACCAGCAAGTTCTGAGGAGGATGGTAATTTATACAGAGGAGTAAAGTGAGCCATATGAGTGAATAGATCAATGGTGACCATGATAGTGGTATAACCTCTAGAAGGTGGCAATTCCACAATGAAGTCTGTAGCAATGATTTCCCAAGGTCTGGTTGGTGGTGTAGGTTGTAATAAGAGACCTGTTGGTTTCTGGTTATCATGTTTGTTCTGATTACAGACGGAGCAAGATTGAATATACAGTTGTACATCGGTCCTCATCTTGGGCCACCAAAATTGTCTTTGTATTAGACGGAGGGTGTTGGAAATACCACGATGACCGGAATGAAGAATATCATGGCAGAGATTTATTATTCTTTGTTGTAATTTTTGTGTAGGAATGACCAGATTGGTATCTTTGAACAAGTATCCGTCCTTGACTGTCAAGTTCCATTGATTCCTTTCTGAAATTCCTTTCAAAAGTTCTGAAGTCTGAGTTTGCATACGAATCTCTTCCAGGAGGTTGTTTGCTTGAGCTACGAATATGGTATGAGGAAACATCTTGGGATACGTCCGATCTTCCGGAGGTTCATAGTCTGGACGACGAGAAAGTGCATCAGCTATTACATTTTGGGTTCCAGGGACGTGGTGAATCTGAAACTGATATTGGGCGAAAAAGAAGGCCCACCGAGCTTGGCGACTATTCCTACATTCCAGGGCTTGCAGCACTTGTAGGTTTTGATGATCTGTGCGGACATGGACCTGAAATTTGGCTCCTAGAAGTAAATAACGCCATTCTGTGAAGGCTTGACGGATGGCTAGCAGCTCTTTTTCTAGGACGGAGTAATGGGTTTCACTAGGAGTTAATGTCCGAGAAAGGTAGGCGATGGGATGTTCCAAGCTATCCTCGAATTGCTGTTTTAGGACGGCTCCAATGGCGTAATTGGAGGCGTCTGTCTCCACTATGAATGGTCGATTAACATCAGGCTGAGCAAGAATGGGAGCTTGTGTAAATTCAGACTTTAACTGTTGGAAGGCTTTCTCTTGGGCCATGGTCAAATGGAAGGGAACATCTTTTTTCAATAAGGCAATTATTGGTTGGACAATTTCGGAAAAGGAAGGTATGAATTTCCTATAGAAATTAGCCAAGCCCAGGAAGGATTGTATCTGTTTCACCGAGGCGGGGCTAGGCCAGGATAAAAAAGCCGTAAGCGTTGTAATACTGCTTTCACATGCTCTTTGTGCTTGAGAGGGACCTTCGAAAATATTAGAATATCGTCCAGATAGACAATCACAAAAAGGAACAGAACACTCGATCCATGAAACGTTGGAACACCGCTAGGGCATTAGCAAGTCCAAAGGGCATGACTAAGTATTCAAAATGCCCAAAGGGTGTTCTAAAGGCTGTTTTCCACTCGTCACCTGCCCTGATACGAATCAAATGATAGGCGCCCTGAGATCCAACTTGGTGAACACAACTGCGCCTCTTACTGCCTCCAGGATGTCTGAGATCAAGGGCAATGGATAGCGGTCCTTGAGAGTACATTGATTTAGACCTTGATAATCCAGACATGGTCTGAGTTCTTTAGTGTCTTTTTTAGGAACGAAGAACAGGGAGGCCCCTGATGTAGATTTAGATGGTCGTATGGTGCCATTTGCAAAATTTGTATCCAGGTATTCACGAAGGGCTTTCTTTTCAGGTTCTGATAGGATGAACATCCTTCCAAAAGGAATCACCGCTGAAGGTTCTGTTTCAATAGCACAATCTTCAGGTCTGTGGGGAGGTACGGCCTGAACAATGGCAGAGGAGAAAACATCAGAATATTCCTGGTAAGCCTCCGGAACCCGGATGATATTTGAGACTGAGATTGTGTTCTGATGAGTTGTAGGAAATCTTTTCGATGGTGTAGGATCAAGGTCTGGATGTAAGCAGTGGGATATACAAAACTCAGAACCCAGGAACAAGGATCCCGCTGCCCAATTGAAATAGGGGTTGTGTCTTTGAAGCCAGGGCATTCCCAAACCATGGGGTAATGGGCTGACTTGATGATGTCAAATCTTATCCTTTCTCGATGTTGATTTATAGCAAGCTCGATCTCCTTGGTCTGCAGGGTTATAGGTCCAGAAGAAAGGGGTCTTCCATCAATTGCTTCTACAGGTTGCATGATAGTCCGGGATTCGTAAGGAATATGGTGTTTTAGGACCCATTCATGATCTATGAATGCCCCCATAGCTCCACAGTCGACCAGTGCCAGGATGGGGTATATTTCTTTCTTGGATGTTGTCAAGAAGGCCTGTAAGATTACCAAGGAATTTTGTCCAGGAGAGTTCAAACATGGAATAGAGGTGGAGCAGACATCTCTCTCCCGAACATGCGCTCTGTTTAGGATCGGGAGCTGGCGTTTCCCGAGCGCCGTGGGGGGGCAATCGGACATTCTCTTACTAAATGTTTGTCGGATGCACAATACATACATAATCCAGTATGAATCCTTTGCATCCTCTCTTGGGGGGTAATGGGTCCACGGAAGGCCCCTAATTGCATAGGTTCAGGCTCATTGCTTGGAGTAGAAATGCCTTCTGAGCTCGAAGGGGTTCCAATGGGGTTTTTCTGGAGTGGTAACTTGGTTTTCTTTTTTTCTGCCTTTCTCTCCTGAATGCGAAAGTCAATCTGTAGAGCGAGATCCATTAGGGCTTAAAAGGAACCCGGATGTGCCACTCTGGCTAGTTCATCCTTGATCTCTTCGTTTAGCCCTCTTCGAAATAAAGTAAAACAAGCTTCAGAGGACCAATCCGCTTCCTTAGCCAACTGTTTGAAGCGTGTGACATACGAGAGCAAATCCTGGGTACCCTGATGAAAGTCGAGTAAACGTTCCTGGGCACTGTAAACTTGTTCCGGGCGTTCGAACATGGTCTTGAGGGCCTCTATAAAGCCGTCGTAGTCATCCAGGAGAGCATCACCAGAGTTAACCAATGGGGTGGCCCAGGTCAAGGCATTCCTGGAAAGATGCGAAATAATAAAGCCCACTGGGCGTAGAAAAATAATAAGGCTTAAATGTAAAATGGACCAAACAAGAATCTAGGAATCCATGAAGGCTCTTTGCTGAACCGTCGTACTTGTCAATGACACCGCCTAGAATTACACTCTCCTTTGTGGCAGAATCACGGGATAACACCAATTTTTTTAATGCGCTGTTTTCCGCCTTTAAGTTTTGCACTTCGGTCCTCAGCTCTTGCATGCCACGCATAAGATCCTGGACGGCCGCTTCCATGTCTGTATCGAGATCGGTCAGGTGGCGTCTCAATCTGTCACAGGTTTCCCCTTTTCTTACCAGTTTTCTCTGTTTTGCGGAGTTCTTTGTCGGGGTTTTCTTCCGCGCAGTTCGGGTCTTGTACAAGCCCGCTCGGCCGTCTTCGGATTCCAGGATTCGTTCAGCTTATTCGTCCGGGATCTATGGAAACTCCAGGAAGCTAGGAATGGAGGCAGCACACGGAGGCGGTCTGTGCGGAACGCAGTAGAAATAGGATCAAGGAAGGTAGAAGGAAAGGAGAAGGAGGAAGGTCCGGGAACCAGGAAGCAGCACAGTTCAGGAGAATGAACTAGGGAGCACGTCAGGCCACAGCTATTGGTAGCGTTGAGACGCGCAGAACAGCAGGGGAGTGGCTAATTTATAGAATGTGCTGCATAGGACGTAAAGGTCGATAGACCGCGCTCCGTGTATACGGCCATGTTGGGTGTACTACAGCGAGTAACCCCTGATGTGCCAGGGACCAGGAAGACCAGAAAGGGCGTGATCGACGGATCATGACAGAGACTCATCGCGTGAATTTTTCTATCTAATCTATCTAAACGTCCAGAGTGCCCGTGTTCAAGGCCTCAGCGTCACAAGGTGCTTCCAAGCGATTTGCTGCATATCTTGCTAAGTAGAAAACGTAGGAGACCTGGTGCCACGGCCTACTCATAATGGCTTTATGTTTTCATAGAGATGAATGAACTGGACTGCTTAATCCAGCTACACTACATATGTATGCTTGCTTGTATGCATAAGATATGGTCAAGCTGATTAGCGCCTTCATATGCTATATGGTTACATAAATGAATAAATGAATGAATTAATGAATGAATGAATGAATGCCAACTCAAACACACACTTCTCTCTGTGTCTGAAAAATTACTACTAAAGCTCCATTGCTATATAGAGCTGCTATTTGCTTGCTATTTGCCACAAAGCTAACATAGGCACTTAGGGGCCTCTTTGAGCGGTAAGGAACTCATTGTGGCAACAGTAAAGACAGACACAAGTGATCACAGTTCAAAGGTGTTTATTAAACTGTAAATGCAGGGTGGGAAAATGCCTAATCTAAACTTAAATCTAAGATGGGAGCAAGTGTAGACCACCAAATGAAAAATAAGGCAGTCCTTATGGCATCGTGTCAAAATAAAAAGGGCCTATACTAACAAATCCCTATTGCCAATTCCTTACAACTAACTACAAAAATAGTGTAGAATAAGGGTTCAATAAAGAAAGAAGTGTTCACAAATAATAAGTCAGGATGTGATTGCCAGGGGTCTCCCTTCCCCGTGTTTTCAGCACGGGACAATGTGGGACCTTGGAGCACAGCACTCCCTCAAGCTTTCTCAGCACGAGCTAACAGGTCCGTTGCAGTTATCGGGTTCTTCGATGGATATCTCTCTTTCAATGAAAAAAAGTCTCTTGCCTTCGAGAGCCTGATGTCTTCAACAACAAACAATCAAACAAAGAGTTCCTTTCTCAATGAACTTTGGGTGAGGACTTTCCACTGCTGGATCTCTCTTGACCGGGCTCAGACCCACTTGACAAGGGGCACCATTCACTTCCCCTGGTCTTCCAGTGTTTCTTACTTTCACGGGTCTTACTGTCTTTTTAAACAATTCTTCAGGCTTTGCACCGGATTGTCGGCTTCCCTCTGCCAGGGTCACTCTTGCCAACTTTTCCCAAACAGTTCACTATGGGACTTTAGACTTCACCCCATCTCGTTAGCATCCCTTCGCTGGGCTCACTCTTGCCAACTCTTAACAAACAGTTAATGTACTACTTTTCACCATGCTGGACTCATTTCCCTTTCTTTCACAATCATCGGTCAGTCAAAGACTTTCGACAATAGAGGATTTTACAAGACCCCTGTATGACCACTTCGACCTCTATTCACCTCTTCCCAAGGCCTTCTAATTATGTTAGTCTCTTATGACGATAATCATACCCCGATGGGGTATTCGCCCGAGTTTCCTGCATAAGCACCCACATAGTGCTGGTCACCTCTGTTACGTGTTTTCCCCCTCTTTTCTCACGAGTTCCTTTCAAAGTTCAAATTAGCTCTTGCTACTTTTTGTTCAACACAGTTTGGTTTCTTATCAACCCTCTCCTCGACTCAGCGGTTGTGATGAACTGCTTGGCTTTCTTCTTCAAGTCAAGGTTGATACCCCAGCTTGGTTATCAGTGCAGGAGGGTCTTGTGTACTGTAGACATCTGCTACAACACACGCTGGACTTTGTTTGCGGTCTTATGTTTTTGATTGTGGAGGTTACACGAGCCTGGATCGGAAAGGGCAAGGTCACGTCTCTCCTTGTCATCCTCTCGGTATCACGGCATCTTTCGCCTCCACTTAAACTGCAATGGTGAGTTGGCCCTCCCATCGTGTGGTCTGCCTTGCTCGTCCTGTGCTCTCATGCTCCATCTTTAATACCTGTGGGGAAGGGAAAGGGCCATCAGGTGTGTGTGGTTCTGGTCAATTGCCTGACTTTGCCTGACCCTTGTATTGGGAAATGTCAGGTAAACGGCTTTGGTATTAATCCATTGTCTTAAGTGTTGTACAAAAGTGTTCGTTTCGGAAAAGGAGGGGGAAGTATTTTGGAATATCCTACGTGGTAGGATGAGGAAAAGGTGTTGAAAGAAGGAGGATAGCGCATCTTAACTGTCGGTGTCCTACTCCCACTCCCCAACGACCCCCCATATAGGTGATCCTCCCTCACGGTCCACCCCCAGGAACTGGATCCAATAGCGATAGCCGTGTCCTGGCCACCTGGATGACAGATCCCCAGGGACTAGCTAGTGAAACACCTTCAGGTTTCTCACAGAGCACTAAAGCACTTTGAGTACACTGTTGCTGCGCTAAGGACTATAGTTGTTGTTTTAAGTATATCAGTCTGTACTGCCCGTTAGCATGTAAAACACTACTACCTTTGCTACCTATTCTTAAACATAATATTATGTATCCTCACAGGATATAATATAGGAATCCATCTGCTTATCTCATTCAAGGTACTATATTTCACCTGCTAAAATAGTTCTTCTATTATGAGCTGACATTCTGAAATGAGATGATCGGCCTCATTCCATGTATGACGGTCCGGAAATAAGATTGCCGGTAGAAGGATAACGACACCCTTTCCGGACCGCCAGGCTACAAGTATGCTTGAGGTGCTGTTGCTCCCAGCAGGACTGACCTGCAGGGGGCACCGGCCCCTGCAGGCATGCTTTTCACGGAAGCACCAGCACCATTGGCAACGGTGACGGTGCTTCCTTGTTCCCATTCCTGTGACTCCACGAGAATGGGGACTTACACTTCCCGCCGCCTGACACCCTGGACTGCCAGGACTTGTAATGTCCCGGTGGCACCAGGATCTCAAGTGGTGGAATTGTGTTACGGATTCGGCGGCAACCCGCCGGTAGGAGTGGCAGGTTACCACCGAGCTCGTAATGAGGCCAGATTTCTTTCCTATTCCTCTTACAGTGCAAGGCTGAATGGGCAAAGCCCCATGACACCCTGACACTTGTACAACTCTTGCCACATTCTGCGTAAACTCAAGTGGGAACCTAATGTATTTATCTTGTTTGTATACCCTGCCCTTTTCTGTTCAATGCCTTTGTTGCCAGTCTATAGTTATGGCCTAACATTTTTTTCTACAGTACGCTTTACACTCCTATCTCTTGTGCACTATTTTCCCCTAGGCTTTGGGGGCATGCCCCTTCCCTCAAGCCCCTTACACAACCACTTAGTCGGTTTTTCCCTCAACACTCTCCATCTCTAGTTCTGGCAAATAAATGCCAGTGCCAAGGTTTGGGGTGTGACAATGAAGCAGGAGATAACAGAGGGTCACTGGAAATGAGGCGAGGTTCTAGAGATGTCTGCTTTCTTGATTACCCATTTTGAATGTGTGCCCAGATTTAGGGGGAAGGCGTCCTCATTTTCATGGACAATATAATAAAGTGCTATATCAAACCACAAGGATGGAGGTTAACCTCTCTGACCAAGAAAATGGTCATGACTTTGGTGGAATGGAATTTGATTTCCTAAGAAGCATTTTATATTCCAGGATTGGCAAATACTAGGGAAAACCTCCTAAACTGCATTACCCTTCATTAGAGGAGTAAGTCCGAGAACTTGCAGTTTTCAGGATAGAAGACAACTTAATATGGCGGATGTGAAAAATGGAATTGGAGACAAATAAATGAGCCATTTTGGTCGAGAAACCTGACCGAAATGCAGATTTTTGAAAACAGAGAAGATTATGAGTATTGAAACGCTGGGAGTGAGCAAGCCCTTCAAGAAGTTTGGACCAATAAGGCAAAAGAGAAATAGGGTGAAAATATGCCATGTTGAAAGAATCAAGAGTGTTTTTTTCTTCAATAAAGGAATAACAGTAGCAGTTTTAAACATCGCAGGAAAGATCTAGGAAGACAAATAAAGATTAAAGACATTCGTTAAAATGGAAGCTTATGATGGAAAAACTGACTTAATCAAAGAAGCTGGCAGCTGGTATCAAAACTACCAAGAAACCTCCTTCGTGTTGCTTGACAAGTAGTGAAGAATATATGTCTTCCCACCAATGTGCCCCTCTGGATGTATGATACACATACAGATGGACTAATTAGTTGGAAGATGGATCCCACGAAACACCAGGCTGTAAGGAGGAAAAAGAACATGTTAATTACAATGTCAACGAACAGTGTAAAAAAACAAAGGTATCTGACTTTTCCTAACCTTTACTGGATGATGAGTGGTCTCAGAAAGAATAGAAGCAAGACAATCAGGTGTAGATGGTAGGTCTAAACAAGTAAAATAAGGTATCAATAGAGTACACTAACTATATGCAAAAGGCTTTACAAGAATTAGGAGTAGATCTTACCGGTGGAATCAAAGGAAAGGTGGTAATGAAAATAGTACTGAAGATTATCAGTAGAGCAATCCGAAATGATAGAACTGTGATGTTCCGAGAGCAGTTCTAACAAATCCAAATTGAAAAAGGAACTTTCCCACAGTGCGCGCATTTGTGTCCTCAATTGGAGTCTGGAAAGAAGGACAAACCAGCTGATCCCTCGGTGCGCGCGTTCGTGTCTTCAGAGATGACGATAGGAAGAATAAACTGCTGATCCCTCGGGGCGCGAGTTCGTGTCCTCAGGTATGAAAGGAGAAAGTTTATTACACGGCTGATCCCTCGAAGCACGCGATCGCGTCCTGAATGATGATGGTGAAATCAACAGCTAAGTGAGTAGACTTACTTGAGGCTGTAGGGGAAGGCGAGCAGGTAAGGCAAGCAAGTTAAGGGTTAAGCTAAGGCAGGTCAAAAAGTCATTCCGAGTCCCGGCATCCGTAAATCAATGAGTAACCAAACACCAAATCCAACAAGGGCAAAGCTAAGACAAAGAATCTTTGAATCAAGCAAGAAAGCAGTGACGTGAAGTTTACCAGGACAAAAAACACAGCGAACTGGAAAATGTTCAGAAGCGAGGTTTCCTTCCAAACGGGGCTAATAAGGACCTGGTCACATGACTAATCCGACCCATCCCCTACATAACGGACGCCACTGTTTCCAGGGCAACCGCCATCTGTCCATCACACGCCCAACTTGGAAAGTTTTACTTAAAGGAGAAGTACGTTTAAAACAGGCTTTGGGAGAACAGCTTTTGTTTACTTTGTAACCTGGTCTCCAGGCACGAGTGAAACCCGCATTTCCAAGTCCATAACCCCGAACCATGACAGTACCCTCCCGCAAAGAAAGCCCCGCCAGGATGCCCAGAACCTGCTAACAAGACGATGAGTGTGAATGTTCCCAACGGCTCCCAGGTCCTATCCTCTGGTCCATAGCTCTTCCAATCAACCTGTCAAGGAGTTCCCCCCTTCTCACCTGAGTTCGATCCTTGCTGGATTTCTTTATCGATGCCTTCTTGCGTACTGCTCGAGTCTTGAATAAGGCTGCACGAGTCTCTTCCGACTCCAGCGTGCATTCAAGTACCGGGAAGCAGGGGTCCAGGAATCCAGGAAATAACAGGGTGCGCAACTAGCACACGAGTCCAGGAATCGAGAAGGAAAGGAAGGGGACTATAATGGGGTTAGAGTGGAAGAAGCAAGGGAATAATACGGCGAACTACGGAGCACATGTCTGGTCACTACTTTGCAATAGCATTGAGACGCGTGGGCCCGCGGGGGCGTGGCATATTTATGGAACGTGCTACGTGCGCCTTGAAGGCTGGTGCGAGGCGTGTCACGTGATACGGCCATGTTGGGAGAAACAATGAATGCAAGCCCCGCCATGAAAAGGAACAGGAAGTCCAGAAGGGGCATGTTCTGTGGGTCATGACACAACCAGATACATCTGAACACCCCGAACGACCTTAGTATCCAGTATCTTGTTAACCTCATACTCATCCACCCCCTGAACCAACAGTGGGGCAGGATGCAAGACTAGCCTAGTGTCAGGATGAAAAGGCTTGAGAAGCGAGAAGTGGAATACCGGATGAGCCTTCCATTCATCAGGAAGCTCTAGACAGACAACCACTGGATTTATGATAGCAGTGATAACAAAAGGACACACATGGTGCGGGAGCAGAACCTTACGACCAGGAATGCAAAGGTTTTTTGCTGATAACCAAACTTTGACTCCAACAGTGTACAACGGTCCAGAAGAACGAAGCTTGTCAGCATACCTCTTGTACTGTTCCTGAGCTTCAAGGAGGTGCCATTTGATTTCTTTTTGAACATCTATGATGTTGGCCACACAGGATTTAGCTGCCGGACTGTTGCAAGAGAAAGTAGGAAAAAAGGGCAAGGATCTAGGATGTCTATCATAGAAGGCAAAAAACGGGGATGAACAAGTCGCTGTGTGGAGAGAGTTGTTATAAGCAAATTTCGCCATTGGCAAGACGGAAAGCCAAGATTTGTGATATTGCACCGTAAGACATCTTAGATATTATTCCATGGTAGAATTAAGACGTTCAGTTTGACTGACAGTCTGCGGATGGAAGGCACCAGAAAAATGATCATCAATTCCGTCATCCCGTGAGGATAGCTCAGCGGCAAAGTGCTTGCCTTGAAAGCAAGACGACATGAAGCAACACAGGTTTGATCCCTGGGTCCACGCTTAGAAACCACTGGGTATTTAAGCGCGTTATAAATACGCAACTAAGACAAAAAACAATTTAGCAACTAAAAAAAAAAGATTCCTGTAACAGCGGCTCGATGCCCACGGGTTGTGTGAGCGCTTTAAAAATGCAAAATGAATAAATAAATAAATAAATACCGAAAGACTTAGTAAGAGAGCGCCAAAAACGAGACGTGATTTGAGAACCCCTGTCCGTGATTATAATAGAAGGGAGTCCAAAGAGTCAGAATACATGTTTGATAAAAAGATCGGCTAAAGCCGAAGCAGATGGAAGGCCATGACAAGGAACAAACAAGGCTTCTTTAGTGAAATAGTCAATAACGAACCATATGGTGGCATACCCATCAATTACTGATAGTTCTAATGCAAAATCCATGGATATCATGGACCATGGATGGTCAGGAATAGGCAAAGGTTGCAGCAACCCAACAGGTTTAATTGGCAAAGTCTTGTACTGTGCACATACAGCACAGGCCGATATGAGTTGGTGACATCTTTTGACATTGACCGCCACCAACACCAGCGTTGCAAGAGATCCAACGTTTTCTTGATGCCTGGATGTGCTGCAATTAACAAATCATGACACCATTTGATAGCTTTGTTTCGAATCGGTGTGTTAGGAAGGAAGACCAGACCTTTTACAAAAGGAATAGATCGTATTATTTCCATCTTGTAGTTTTTGATCTCTGACAGTGAAGATTTCACCAAGTCCTGAAGATCACTACGCAAGGTAGGTTGCAATGTACAACTGCATGTGACTTGATGCGGGGGCAGCAAAGATTCACTGGATCTATAGGAATTGGCCTGTGGATACATATGCGATAGAGCATGTGCTTTAGTATGTAAGGACCCTGGACGATAAGTAATCACAAAGTGAAACATAGACAAGAATTTGTGTCATCGTACGTGACGTGCGGTGGTACACTTGACCGAATGTAGAGCCAAGAGAATGCGATGATCCGTGTAACCTTGGACCGGTAGTGTTGTTCCTAACAAGTGGTGTCTACATACCAAAAAGGCATCCCTGACAGCAAGCAATTATTTTTCCGTAATAGTATTGTTGCGTTCATAGGATGCTAATTTCCTTGAATGGTAAGCAACTGGATGTAAACCACTAGCATCAGGGCAAGACTGAGAAAGAATAGCCCCCAAAGCGACATCTGATGCGTCCGCCTCCATAATAAATGGAAGCATGGGATTGGGATGCTGCAGAATAGGAGTAGTGAATGCCGTCTTAAGTGCAGAGAAGGCCTTATTGGCCTCATTATTCTATCCAAACCCGCTTTTGCTACTGGTTAGAGCAGTTAGTGGTGTGGCTATGGCGGAAAAGTTATGTATAAACCGCCTGTAAAAGTTAGCGAATCCCAAGAAAGATTGAAGGGCCTTCAGGGTAGTAGGAGTAGGCCATTCCAGAAAGGACCTGACCTTGTTATCGCTCATCTGTACTCCATTGCTAGTGATTTCATAACCAAGAAACTCCACCTCTGAAACATGAAATATTCATTTTTCTATTTTAGCGTAGAGATGGTTGTCCCATAAGTGGCGAAGAACCCTGGATACATGAGACACGTGTAGTTCATAGGAAGGAAAATAGATCAATATGTCGTCTAAGTAAATGACCAAGAATTGATCCAACATGTCTCTGAAGATGTTGTTGATGAAATATTGAAATGTGGCCAGGGCATTACAAAATCTGAACGGCATCACTCGATATACAATAAGAACATTTCTGGTCTTGAAAGCAGTCTTCCACTCGTCTCCCTTCCGCATACAGACCAAATTATAGGCGCCACGGAGGTCGAGCTTAGTGAATATTACAGCGGACCCCAGCTGGTCCAATAATACCGATATCAATGGAATCGTATATTGGTTCTGTATCGTGATGGCGTTGAGTGCCCTTTAATCTATACATGGGTGTAAATCCCCTTCCCTCTTAGGAACAAAGAACAATGATGAGGCTGCGGGAGAACGGGATGGCCTAATAAACCCAGACTTCAGTGATTTGTCAATGTATTCTTTAAGAACTTAGTCTTCCTTCTGCGTCAAGGAATATATCCTACCGGAAGGTATCTGAGCCCCCGGGATGAGGTAAATGGGGCAGTCATACGGCCTATGAGGCGGGAAGATATCCGCCCCACCTTTGTCATGAACCGGGGAAACTGGCGGGTGTGGAATAGGTGGAAGTACGGCCGCCATTAGACTGTTCCATCACGTTGTTCTTACAACGTTAAGTTGCGGTCTAGTCTATTCCAACATGGCCGCCGCCAAGTGTATTTACTACACTTCACTCGGCAGATCGGCGCGTTGCAACTTCCTGGATTCCCTCGTTGCCAGCACTCTGGATCATTTCCCTTGGCAGTGATCCGCCCTCTCCTCTACTTACCTTGGCACATTTGGTGTGGTACTCTGCTTGAGTTCCTCTTTTCTCTTATTTCTCCAGTGCCTTCCATTTTTTGTTCGTTACGTTCTCCTCTTACTCTGTTTCATCTTTACTTTGTTCGTGTGAATCTTCTTGTGAGTTCCCATATCCTTTGTATTACCGGTCCTCCCATTTTTTTCTACCCAGCTATCTGATTTCCCTAGTTCCCTCCTGCTGTTACTTCTGGCTCTCGTCGTAGAGCAACTTGTGCTCATCTTACTTATACCCTTCCGAGCATTCAAGAGCTATACAAAGACCAGCCAACATATTCACTCCTGCAAGATCTTGTTTTTTTTTTCAGCCATTGGCTTTTTCCCCTGCAACTTCTAGGGTGTTGCGGAGAGGAGCCACTGGGGATTTTCAGTATTGAAATCATGGTGGCTTCCTTTCGAGGCAGACCCTATCTGCTCAAAAAAAAGAAACCAGATACACAGAGATCTCGATGACAGAAGCTGGATTATTCCTCTACGACATCAGGTGAGGTGGAAGAGGGAACCGGTGAGCTCCAATCCTTAAGTGAAAGGGAAGACATTAGTGACAGACCTGATAACCTTTATTAAATACGCTCACAAATTCCTGGTATTCGGAAGGCAAGGAAATAGGGACCACAGCTCCTATAGTAGAGGCGGTGTCCAAAAGTGACTTACATGGAATAAGAACAATATCGTTGGACAAAAAACAATGACCGTCACATAAATCGGAAACAAATTCCACTTGTCCCGTATTCCAATCAATGGAAGGATTATGTTTCTGTAACCATAGCAATCCCAAAATACGTTTATGCTGAGGAGCCGCAATGAGATCACTGATTCAGAATGTCCTGAGGATGTCGTCATGTGCAGATCGATGGTTTTCTCGACCACTAAACCGGACAATTAGGTGGTGCCATCAACAGCATTAACATGTTCAGGCTCCTTCTTGGAGACAATGTGTAAACCCAGCTCCCTGGCATACCGGTTATTTATATAATTACCGGTAGCCCCGGAATCCAGGACAGCAGTAACGTGAATGACCACCCCAGGAAGATGGCTAAACAAAACAGCCAGAGTAAATGGTCTGAGATCATGGGAATCCTCTGGAGAAACCTTACCCGAAAATGGGATTCCATTCATTGGCGGGTTTTCACATTTCCCTGCTTCCTTGGGACATTCTTTTGATAGATGTTCAGGAGGCACAGTAGAAGCATAGTAGAAGCATAGATTTTTCTTTTTCCAGTTTTCCCGTTCCTCAGGGGACAATGGTCCTCTGGCTGCAACCCCTATTTGCATAGGTTCAGGTGCTTGAGTAGGGATTACGGGAACAGCCAGAGAAACAGGTGGCAAGGCCCTCTTTTCACCTCAACGCTCAGACGCTCGGACTTACGGGCGTCAATTTGCAGAACTAAATCTAAAAGCTTGGGGAAAGTAGTAGGAACTACCGGTACCAGAGCAAGGGTGTCTTTTAATGCATCAGATAAGCCTTTATAAAACAAGGTAGCTTTCTCGTCGTCAGGCCATCTGGTTTCAGCTGCCAACTGATTGAACCTAGCTAGATAGGCTAGGAGTGTTGACTCAACCTGTTTTAAACTCAACAACTCCAGCTCCAAGGCCTGAGACTTGTATAATGTATCAAACACTTTGCTCATGGCGTCTATCAATGCGTCACAGTCATACAACAGATTACTGCCCTCCTCCAGCAATGGATTAGCCCAGGTGGCTGCTGTTCCTCCTAAATATGACAGGAGAAAGACGCCCTTAGTTGTGGAGTCTGGAAAAGAGCCCAGTCTACATAAGAAATGCAGACGGCATTGATTGAGGAAGGTCCTAAATGTCATAGGATTCCCATGAAACCTCTCTGGAGGAGCTAGAGGGAACTGTGAAGTCACATAAACAGGCGCAGGATCCTGCCTGGGCGACTGAGATTGAGACCCGGAAGCCAAAGCATTCTACGCGGCGGGCATGCTTGGCTGTTGTATGCTGGCTTGACGTTCAGTAATACGATGCTGCGTGGCATCATGCGCCGTAACCATATCAGTACAGAGCTCAGCCACCAGCTGAATTATATTTGCCAAAGCTTCCGTGGTATCCATTGTATAGGCTTCCGAATCTATCACGACTACCAAGAAACCTCCTTCATGTTACTTGTCACGTAGTGAAGAATATATGTCTTCCCACCAATGTGCCCCTCTGGATATATAATACACATGCAGATGGACTAATTAGTTGGAAGATAGATCCCACGAAACACCAGGCTGTAAGGAGGAAAAAGGTCCTGTTAATTACAATGTCAAGGAACAGTGCAAAATAAACAAGGTATCAGAGTTTTCCTAACCTGTACTGGATGATGAGTGGTCTCAAAGAATAGAAGCAAGACAACCAGGTGTAGATGGTAGGTCTAAACAAGTAAAACAAGGTATCAATAGAGTACACTAACTATATGCAAAAGGCTATACAAGAATTAGTAGTAGATCTTCCCCGTGGAATCAAACGAAAGGTGGTAATGAAAATAGTACTGAAGATTATCAGTAGAGCAATCCAAAATGATAGAACTGTGATGTTCTAAGAGCAGTTCTAACAAATCCAAATGAAAAAAGGAACTTTCCCTTGGTGCGCACGTTCGTGTCCTCAGAGATGACGATAGGAAGAATAAACTGCTGCTCCATTGGTGCGTGCGGTCGCGTCCTCAGGTATGAAAGGAGAAAGTGTGTTACACAGCTAATCGGCTAAAGCGATCGCGTGCTCAACGATGATGGTGAAATCAACAGCTAAGTGAGTAGACTTACTCGAGGCTGTAGAGGAAGGCGAGCAGGTAAAGCAAGCAAGTTAACGGTTAAGCTAAGGCACGCCAAAAACGTTCAGAGTCCCGGCATCCGTAAATCAATGAGTAACCAAACACCAAATCTGACAAGGGCAAAGCTAAGGCACAGAATCTTTGAATCAAGCAAGAAAGCGGCGACGTGAGGTTTTCCAGGACCAAAAACACAGTGAGCTGGAAAATGTTCAGAAGCGAGGTCTCCTTCCAAAACAGGGCAGATAAGGACCTGGTCACATGACTAATCTGACACGTCCCATACGTAACGGACGCCCCTGTTCCCAGATCAACCGCCATCTGTCCATCACACGCCCAACTTGGAAAGTTTTACTTAAAGGGGAAGTATGTTTAAGACGGGCTTTGGGAGAACTGCCTTTTTTTACTTTGTAACCTGGTCTCCTGGCACGAGTGAAACCCGCATTTCCAAGTCCATAACTCCGAACCATGACAGCTGGTCAGAAGGAGCATCATTATGATGTGTGTGAGAAACCATTGAAATAAACTCACCCTCAGAAATCGGGGGGAAAGGAAGAAAAGGAAGCGGAAGGTGCAGGAAGGTCGAAAACTGGAGAGGTTGGGGAACCAATGAAATATTATTACTCAAAGAAACTCGAATTGCCTCAATGTTTGAAAGAAAGAATTTAACAAAATCATCAGCAACTAGATTCGAAGTAGAAGGGGGTAGGTGGAGGTGGTGCAAGAATTTTGATGAAAGTAGAGAAAAGTAGTTGAGGAGGATTAGCCAGAGATTGAACAAGTGGTTGGAAATAAGTAGCCTTGGCCTGTTGTAGAACAAAAGAAAAAGATGTTAACAAAGAAGAGTGCATCCGATAGTTAGACGTAGAGCAACATTTCAAGCAGCGATGTTTGGGTTTTTACAAAGTTGGGCTGTAAGAATTTCTAAGGAGGAAGAAAGCCAAAGGTGAGGGGGTCTACCTACAGGAGTAAATTGATGAAGAGGAGCAAAGCGACTAAGAGCAGAAATAATAGTGATATGAAGTTTGGCAAAGCAATGGTTAATGTTGGATGACGACTGCAGTTCGACATCAGAAAAGGAGGAAAGAATAGTATCAGCAAGAGTAGAGGTATCCTAATTATGGAGATCATGCCGAAAAAAAGTAGGAGGAAACAGAAGAAAGAGCAGAGGAACTACACGTGTGGCCTCAGGAGGCTTCTAGTGCTAATGTGATCGGGCACCCCCTAGACTTTGAGATATTTGGACACCATGAACATGAACTACTGAGACCTTAAGCGTCGCATGCAGGCACCAACTCCCCTGTCCCCCAGGCACCTCATGTAGCCCCCACGGCACCCATCAAGCACCCAGTAGCAAAGGAGTGGTGCGACATGCATCAAAGGATGGCACGAGGAACCATAACAGGCAAGTACCATGTAGAGTGCGATTGTTTGGAGCCGGCTTCCGTGAGCCCATAACAGCAATTAGTCAAAGGTACTCATTTCAGTCACGTCCCCAGAAGTGACATTAGCAGATTGAAAAAGATTAATCAATCATCATTTATGGTGTTGATAAACTCTGACCCATGGCAGATGCAATATATTTCTGTCTATCAATACTACTGTGCCTCGGAGAAGATGGAAAGGTGTCAGAAAAGGGTATGTCCTGTACCCACTATAAAGGACACATTACTAACTGGTAAAATGTGTTCTGGACTTGGACAAAAGCCCATTTGTGGGAGTCTGCTTTGTTGGCTTCTTCATGTAATGCCCACATCTTTCTTTATTGTATTCTTCTTGTGTCTGAGACTGTGACACAGGACAAAAGAAGAGGGAGAACGGCAGGACCAAGAAAACAGGGTGTCAGCAGGGATCTGGAGGAAAAGATGTAAACACTGGAAGAAAAGCATGAAAACAAAGCAAAACCGACGTATGTGGCACAGGAGGATGAAGCATCACACAGCAGGACAGAAACCTGAAACATTACGAGGCATTGGAAGCAACATTGTATTAGTTGCGTATTGAATAATCCGGAGGTCTAACTGCTATTTGTGTGTTTGCATAAGGGATAGAGCATTCAACCAGGTAGCTGATCCTGCAGATCCATACCCAAATGCTTGCCAGCAAGGGTGAGTCTCAATCCCTTCCTCCAGCCCGTATCTCACTGTCACCACACAGACAATCATGTCAAGAACAGCTGGAGCCGAGACCTCACACCTATGCTTTTTGGAGGACATTGTTTGTAAAAATGAGTTATAATTTGGGAAATAAATTAAAGTAAGCTCATTAATTGTCTCTCTGTGCTATGGTTCAAAGTAGAATATAATGTACCACAAAAAGAAGGCGAAAGACTTCTATAGCCTTATGTTAAAGAGAAATCTGTTACTCAAATGTGTCCCTCAAGAATAACTACACTATTCCTATTAGTAAGAAGGCACCCATTGCCTAAGGAAGTGGTGGTGTGCAGTCTATCTAAAATGTAGAGAGAGAGAGAGAGAGAGATAGAGAGAGAGCGAGAGAGAGAGAGAGAGAGAGAGAGAGAGAGAGAGAGAGAGAGAGACAGTCAGATTCTACCACTACTCTAAATGTCTGTGGTTGATCTGGTATGTCAGAGCGAAGCTACCCCAATATGACTGAAAAACTTCAGTGCTCTTAAAATGTTTTCCATGTATGGGTACGTTAAAGCTGGGATTTCAGAAATATTTATTTGACCCACGTCTTGGTGTGTATTCAGTTTTGGAATACAACAGTTAATAAAAAGTACCAGGGTTGCACAGTGTGTTTCTGGTGCCCAGTGTGTTCAGGAGACTCTGTTCCAGCATCGTAAAGACTGTGATAGTGTGTCTTCTGTTTTCATCCAGGAAGGGGGGGCAAGATACAAAAAATACTGTTGTCAGCGCGGAGCGCATGCTGTGTGTTGTGCAGTGTGTTTCTGGTGTTTGGGGTGCTTTTAAGTGCCAACCGGAAAATGGTCCTGTATGTTAGCCGGTGCCTACAAGCTCCAGTTTGCTCTTTGCGCTCCTTGAAGATTCTTTGCGCCTGCACCATATTTGAAAGAAGGGCAAGTGACTTCTAAATCTTCGGTTGGCATAATCATGTACTCTTTTCGGAGTTTGGCAAAACATTCTGATGTGACTATAGCAGAACTAATGTTCGAGATGTCAAAAAATCTTCCCTTTCTGGAGTCCCCTAGACCTGGGAAGCGGGTTGAGGGAATCCCTCTCTATATTCAATCAGTTAACTTAAAAGAGGGAGGGAACCCGGATGGTCTATGGTTGCTTTGATGGGAAACAATTTACTAAATTTATTTGAACAATCAGAAAATCAGAATAAGTCAGAGTACTCTGCTTTGGAGACACTGGCTACAGCTCAATGAATGTGGCTGGTCCACACTTCTTTTTCTCCCACAATATATTCGGAACAGAAGGGAAGTGATTCTGACATAACTGCAACATCATATATCTCGACCCCTGGGCCCAGGCCCATCCAGGCCAGAGTACAGGATTCCCCAGGTGGGACTTAGGACCAAGAGAGCTAAATTCCCAGCGCAGAAAAAGCATTGTTTGCTTTAAACTATGTGCTCTGCTCGTTTACATCCTTACATGAGGGAATAATGCTCTAATTACAGGTTCACTCGATAACCCTATCCTCCATTTTAAAGAAACTGGATGCTGTTTCAAACGAAGCCGAATTGAAAGCTCACTTTATACAAAATACCACTAAATCACAAAGTGGTCTGTCGGACCAGACCCAGGCAATTGAAATGTTAAAGGAATCGGAAATGTTGTCTCGGGCTCAGCCGAACCTTTCTGTGGGAGATCCGGGGCGGGGGGTCTTACAAGTCAGTCATGTGGCCAAAGCAATACCTCTCGGGCAAAAGAGGTCATCATTTCAATTTCTTCTCCACCAAGGAAAGCTATACAAAAACAGAAACATCTAAATCAGTAGGAGAAAAAAGGCAAAAAATTGCAGGCCTTCACACAACAGACAATCGTCCTGCAAATTTCTCCGTAACCTGACTATAAAAGAAGCCTTTCCGAAACACAGTCTGTTATTGAGAGCACTAAGGGCTCTGGATGCATTGAAGGTATAAGTTTCTTGAAAGGGACAGCCTCCGAAACTGCTCCTCTACAGAAAGCAATTACGGACAGCCTCTCCAAAGTGGAAATATCATTGGATTCTGATGCCTCAATGTTCCACCCCGTAGATTATCGTCAGTCTTCCTTTGAATCAAAAGTGACCAGCAACAGCCTACTGCTTCTACATCTGCAGTAGGGCTATGATTGAAAGGCTCTTCAAAAAAAGAATCGCCTTCGGGATCGACACAAACGGACACAAATATTGTGTTTCAAGTCGCGGGGCAAAAAGGGAAGTCCCCCTCAACAAATAAAGTGGCTGGTGTTGCTTCACAGGAAGAATCTCTGGGCTCAGCAATCACTTTTGGGCAGAATTATAACCAAACCAAAGAATCATTAGTGTATTATACAGTTTCAATCCAGACAGAGAAAGATAGTGAGTTTGCTCCCCTCAAACAAAGGATGAATGGGAAGGGAAAGTATGTTCCTCCACACATACATGTCTGTTCCTCACGGGCTTCCAAGGGTGGGGCCCTATTGGGGCTGCAAATTGTGGAGGCTATGGGGCCCAAGGAAGACAGGCAGTTACAACTTATGGATATCATTGAATCTTTGAAAAGAGTAGTAGTACAAAACCCAACAAGAGCCTCTTCCTGGGATAATCCGCAGACCCACTATGACCCAGTGGACACAGTACATCAAATAATGATTTTACTCACTAAACCATCCTTGACAAAGATAATAAACATTGGGTAATATGGGAAAAAAGCTTATCTCACCGAGAAAATGTATACTGGGTGCAATTCGAACGAAGATTGGTCTTGGCTCCCATGTGCAATATCTAATGATACGAGTGACACAGGGGCACAACATTCTCTTTAGTTGGCAATGGGAAGGTCGGTCTGCTCACATGGAATTCCTGAAGTCATAGTGCACTTTTTAAGAATATAGATCTTAAAATGATATTAAGAGCGCATTCATTTATTTGCCTTCAAGAACACTGGTTGTTGAACTCCCGCAGTATTGACAGCTATGAGGTTTTATTTCAGGCGGCCTGTGGGGGGTGCTGTGAACACCAAAGGGTGGATTGACTACCCTGATAAAACAAGGGTCAGGAATTATGCTAGCTAAGGAGGTTCCTTCTGAGACAGGTGTGCTGGCTATTGAGTTTGCTACCAACAACGTGGGAGATCAAATGTGGGTTTTATTAATCAATATGTATTGGCATGAGGGAGTTAAACCATTAAAATACTTCCTAAAACTATTGGAAAATATAGTGACCACATGAAGAGCTAGAAGGGCAAACGGTCATATTGCACTGGTGGAGGATCTAAATTGTACATGTTGGTTGGGGGAGCAGAAACTGGACTCTCCTGGTAGGACAGATTTTCAAAAATGGTGACTTAATGGTCTGTGTCTTTAAGGAACTTGGGGTTACTTAAGGTGAATGGATCGGTAACAGGGGATGAAACAGAACATTTTACTTGGTTCAGGGGAAATTCGCTTTCTACATTGGATTGTGTCTTTATGGACCAATTTCTTTTTAATCAATGGTTCAGGGGAAATTCGCTTTCTACATTGGACTGTGTCTTTATGGACCAATTTCTTTTTAATCAATGTGTTAAATTTACAGTGGGGCCAACCACATGGAGTGATCACTGTTACTTGTCTTGTTCCTTGAGTTTGCCCAGGGTGTCTACCCAACGTGGAAAGTGTGAATCAAAAGTTATGGCCAACCTTGAGGGTAATAGAATTATATGGAATAAGGGCCTGATTGAAAGATTTAATAATGTGATTGACAAGGTGATGGTAACAACCGATTTGCAGCTTAAAATGGGTCTGTTCTCAATCGATAGATTTGAGGACATGATTTTGTCTAATCTTCAGGGAGTGAGGAGAAAGTCTGCAAAGAAGGATATACAGGTTAAAGGGAAGATCCACGTATATGATAAGAGGGTAGCATTGGAAAATTGTGAAATGAAAGCATTAGTGAGATTGGTAAAGAAAGCAAACCTGTCACCTCCAGATAAGATCATGAACATCTGTAAAATTGTATTGGCATATAAAAATTGGGTTAAGAGCCAGAGAGCAAAATTGCTAAATCATGACTCAATGAGGATGTTGGACTCCCTTAGAGAAAAAAACTCTGGTAAATTCTGGTTTATTGTTCATTTCCGGAAATATCTGAAGATGGCAGTACAAGTAAATGCAGTGTCAGAAGCCAAATGGATTTCTCACTTTGAGAGTTTATACTCTATTGATAGAGGGATACTCCAGGAGAAATCAAGGGAAAATGTGGTGGCTCTGACTAGATATGATATAGATTTTTCTCCTGAGATGATCCTAGAATGTATAAAGGGAGCAAATTACTCTAAGCCCCCTTGGCCAAATAAACTCTCAAATATTTTATTTAAGAATCACAGTCGATGGCCCTTTATTCTCTCTGTCTTGTTTAGGGATATAAAGCAAAAAGATCAATGTCCTACATCCTGGAGTATTGCCCATATAATCCCCATATACAAACAAGGTCTATGCTCAGATCCTAGAAACTACCGACCAATCTCCATTATTGAAACAGATAGTAAAATCTTCGCGTCGATCTTGCTTAGACATATGGAGGATTGGACAATGAATTCGGGGCGACTTTGTCACTGGCAAACTGGCTTTAGATAATACCAGGGAAGGGAGATCAATGGGGTTATTTTGAAGCTCTGTCAACAGCTTACAGTAGAAAAAGTACAAGAGAATTTTTGTTGCATCCATAGACCCTAGTCAGGCCTTTGATATGGTGAGACGAAATAAACTGTGGGTTAAACTGACAGACTTGCTGATACCTCCTGGTCTTCTGAAATTGATCAGGCGACTACACAAATTGACTGTAATCCAGGTGAGGCTGAATCTAGATGGGGATCTGAATAGGGAAATCCCAGTACATAATGATTTGAGGCAGGGGTGTATGCTGGCCCCCTGTCTTTTTAACCTATATGTTTTGGATGTTTGGGAAAAGATAGATTCAGGGTACTTTGTACCCTCTAAATTGGGCCATCTGCATGTGATTTGTAGGACATACGCGGATTACTTTTTTGCTAATTGATTGTACCCCCATGGGTCTTCAAAGGTTGCCAACACTGTTTGAAAAATATGTACACGAAAATTGTTTAACAATCAAAAATAACAAAACAAAGATCGTGACCCTTTCTAAAGGCAGGGGAAAGCCAAAGGCAAATTGGTATCTGGGTGGACAGAGTTTGGAAAAGGTAACACAATTAAAATAGCTGGGCTTCTCAATCACCAGTAGGCCAAATAAGTTATGGTTACTCATCTCTCAGATGATCTGTTTAAAAAGAAGATTCTGCAAATTCTCGATAGTTCCTTTAGTTAAATTCTACGTTGGGACCGTAATCCCTAAACTTACTTACGGAATTGAAATCTACCCCATTAGGGTGGAAGCTATTTTAACCTGAATTGAGAGTCGGTTATGGCACCCCGTTTTGGGGATTGCAAACTCTGTGCCAACATCAGCAATCCTGTTTGATTTGGGCTTTGGAGGAACTATTGGTGTAGTAAAGTGGGGAAAATGGTCACTGTTTCGTAAGCTTTCAACTTCCGGCTCGAACTCTTTATATTACGATCTTGACCGGTTGATGAAGGAGGAACAAATTAAATCTTAAAAATTTGAGGCGGAGTGTGTACTAATGCTGTCGGCCTTTGGTTTATCTGGGTCGGACCTGATAAATAATCCTAACATGGTTAAAAAGGTCTTTAAAGCTGCTTGAGTGGCCTAACTTAACAGATAAATTCCATCAACAAAAATGTTGATCCCATCTTGTTCATGAACAAAAATGTGTGGGTGACCTGGCACAACATATGAAACTTTTTCCCTGCCTAAAAGTGAGGCAAGACATTGTTTGTTTTCGTGGAACTTCTATAAGACACGTGAAATATTAGTTTGTCATGGGAAATTGACAAGGGAAATGAGTTTTGGTTGTTTCCGTAAGGATAGTGAATCTATTGAATCCTTGAAACATCTCATAATGTTGTGTCCAGCTGTGAACAAAAATCGTAATCTACATTTTTCAATATGGGTAAAATGGGGTTGATTAATGCTGTGGTATTTTGGAAACATTGTTTGAGGTGTTCACCGACCTCTTATGTGATCGCCACTGTGGGTTTTTTAAATTCATTGAGTATCCATGATGAGCTATGATAAAATGTTTCAAGTAGATTGCTTTTGCTTTTTTTAATGGGTTTTTTATGATGGTTGAAAGTTCTGCTGTTTTTTTAACAATGGTATATTAATTGATGGATAATAATGTAACTTTGTATGATGGCTAATTATGCTGTAAGGTGCTAAAGTGATATGTGTTTATATGTCTATGTATGCTTTTTTTGCAATTTTGTTAAGGTTCAGTTTTGACTTAGCCAATAAACAAAACAAAAACAAACAAAAAAAGTACCATGGGTACTCAAATTTCAGCTTAATAGTAACCCTAATATAAAGGATTTGCCATGATCGACAGGTTTCTGCAATAAGGTTACTTAGCTTGCGCTCATCAAGACTGTACATCAGTCTGCTGTATATGGTTTATGGGTCAAGGAACCACTACAGTGTCTTAGACATTGAGGTGAATTTTTTCATTTCTGTGAAGGAGGAACAAAACAAGAATGCTTGTAAAATATCTTAATGGCAAGAATTATTAAAATCAGATACTACTCTATAGGTCACGCATAGTTTCTTCGTGAACCACCTGTGACTGTTTTGATGTGTTGTTCATTGTTGGTATCCTCTGCCAAAAAGGGTTGTTTCCACACAAGTTGTTTGTTAACTCTTAATTGTTTCATAGCTCCTCTAGGTTGCCAATCGTGCAGTGTCTTTGAACTTTCTAGGTTGAAGAGAGACAACAGGGTGGTTGCCAACAGGCCACAAGACTTACTAACAGGTCAAGACCATTTCAAAATGTAGTTACAGACAAGCCAAAGGCCCTTGAAAGATGCTTTGAAACTGAAGTCAGTACATAATACTGCTAGCAGGGGACTGTTTAACAAGGGAGGGAAACAAACATGTAGCTCTGGTGCGCATAGTAATTTGTTTTAAACGCTCAGATCGTTAGTGTTCCGTCACCCTTTTGTTCGCTGACTATTTATGATCTGACGTCACTCCACGCAAAGCTTGGTAATGTCCGGCAATGGAGTGTGTACATGAGGGCCTCTCAGTTACTGTTGCCGGGCTGTGTGTAAAATCGCCCGCCATCTTGCAGCAACATCACAGAGTCATCTAGTCAGTTAGTCTTAGCAGTGCACGGTGGTGGCGCGAGTTATGGTTGCTTAGCTTACCATAACTGGCGAATTTCAAGGGTTTTTCGGTTTTACTTGGAACCATACCGTTCCTTTGACAAAGTTTTTTCACTGAATTTCATAGGTTTTTAGTAGCGCAACTTTACCATAACGTCCCTTTAACAAAGTTTTTTCATTGAATTTCATAGGTTTTTATTAGTGCAACTTAACCATAACGTCCCTGTAACATTTTTTTTTTACTAAATTTTAAAGGTTTTTATTAGTACAACGTGACCATAACATCCTTTTCAATAGATGAAGACCACTAACATCTTATGTCCTCAAAGTGGGAATGCCGGGTGGTAAAAAAAACAAAAAGAATTTCCTTCCTAGGCCGGGACGCCTGTGGCGTCTCGGTGTAGGAAGGAAAATCTTTTACCAAGATGGCCACCATGGAAAGGGAAGGCGGGGTGTATAAAGAACACAACGGCGCATGAGCGGGGTTGGGGGGGCACAGGGGAGACACATGGGCATGAGCGGGGGGTGAGAGGGAACAGGGTACAAACGGGGCATGAGCAGGGGGTGGGGGGGAAAAGGAAGGAAACACAGGGCATGAGCGGTGGTGGGGGGAACACGAGAGAGACACGGGGCATGAGCAGCGGGTGGGGAGGAACATGAGGGAGACACGGGGTATGAGCAGGGGGTGGGGAGGAACACGAGGGAGACACAGGGCATGAGCGGGGGGGTACAGGGCACATACGGGACATGAGCGGGGGTGGGGAGGAAAGGAGAGAGACAAGGGGCATGAGCAGGGGGTGGGGGGAACACGAGGGAGACACGGGGCATGAGCGGGGGGTGGGGGGCAACAGGAGACAGACACGGGGCATGAGCAGGGGGTGGGGGGCAACAGGAGACAGACACGGGGCATGGGTGGGAGCAAGAGGAGACAGACACGGGGCATGAGCGGGGGGTGGGGGGAACAGGAGACAGACACGGGGCATGAGCAGGGAGTGGGGGGTACAGAAGACAGACACGGGGCATGAGCGGGGTAGTGGGGGGCAACAGGAGAGACACATGGGGCATGAGCGGGGGGTGGAGGGGTACAGGAGACAGACACGGGGCATGAGCAGGGGGTGGGGGCAACAGGAGAAAGACACGGGACATGAGCAGGGGGGTGGGGGGGTACAGGAGACAGACACGGGGCATGAGCAGGGGGTGGGGGGCAACAGGAGAGAGACACAGGACATGAGCGGGTGGGGGGAACAGGAGACAGACACGGGGCAAGAGCAGGGGGGGCAACAGGAGACAGACATGGGGCATAAGCGGGGGGGTGGAGGGGTACAGGAAACAGACACGAGCATGAGCGGGGGGTGGGGGGGTACAGGAGACAGACACGGGGCATGAGCGGGGGCAACAGGAGAGAGACACGGGGCATGAGCGGGGGGTGGGGGGAACAGGAGACAGACACAGGGCATGAGCGGGGGTGGGGGGAACAAAAGAGACAGACACGGGGCATGAGCGGGGGGTGGGGGAACAAAAGAGACAGACACAGGGCATGAGCGGGGGGCAACAGGAGAGAGACACAGGGCAGGAGCGGGGGGTGGGGGGAACAGGACACAGACACGGGGCATGAGCGGGGTGTGGAGGGGAACAGGAGACAGACACGGGGCATGAGCGGGGGTGGGGGAAGGGGAGAGACACACGGGGCATGAGCGGGGGTGGGGGGAGGGAGAGAGACACACGGGGCATGAGTGGTGGGTGGGAGGGAGAGAGACACACGGGGCAAGAGCGGGGGTGGGCGGGAGGGGGGAAGACACAAGGGGCAAGAGCGGGGGTGGACGGGGGAAGACACGGGGCAAGAGCGGAGGTGGGTGGGAGGGGGCAAGAGACACGGGGCAAGAGCTGGGGTGGGTGGGAGGGGGCAAGAGACATGGGGCAAGAGTGGGGGTGGGCAGGAGGGGGCAAGAGACACGGGGCCAAGAGCGGGGGTGGGCGGTCGGGGGCAAGAGACACGGTGCCAAGAGCGGGGGTGGGCAGGAGGGGGCAAGAGACACGGGGCCAAGAGCGGGGGTGGGCGGGAGGGGGCAAGAGACATGGGGCCAAGAGCGGGAGTGGGCAGGAGGGGGCAAGAGACACGGGGCCAAGAGCGGGGGTGGGTGGGAGGGGGCAAGAGACACAGGGCCAAGAGCGGGCGTGGGTGGGAGGGGGCAAGAGACACAGGGCCAAGAGCGGGGGTGGGCGGAGGGGGGCAAGAGACACGAGGCCAAGAGCGGGGGTGGGCAGGAGGGGGCAAGAGACACGGGGCCAAGAGAGGGGGTGGGCGGGAGGGGGCAAGAGACACGGGGCCAAGAGCGGGGGTGGGCGGGAGGTGGCAAGAGACACAGGGCCAAGAGCGGGGGTGGGCGGGAGGGGGCAAGAGACACGGGGCCAAGAGCGGGGGTGGGCGGGAGGGGGCAAGAGACACGGCGCCAAGAGCGGGGGTGGGCGGGAGGGGGCAAGAGACACGGGGCCAAGAGCGGGGGTGGGCGGGAGGGGGCAAGAGACACGGGGCCAAGAGCGGGGGTGGGCGGGAGGGGGCAAGAGACACGGGGCCAAGAGCGGGGGTGGGCGGGAGGGGGCAAGAGACACGGGGCCAAGAGCGGGGGTGAGCGGGAGGGGGCAAGAGACACGGGGCCAAGAGCGGGGTGGGCGGGAGGGGGCAAGAGACACAGGCCAAGAGCGGGGGTGGGCGGGAGGGGGAAAGAGACACGGGCCAAGAGCGGGGGTGGGCGGGAGGGGGAAAGAGACACGGGCCAAGAGCGGGGTGGGCGGGAGGGGACAAGAGACACAGGCCAAGAGCGGGGGTGGGCGGGAGGGGGAAAGAGACACGGGCCAAGAGCGGGGGTGGGCGGGAGGGGGAAAGAGACACGGGCCAAGAGCGGGGGTGGGCGGGAGGGGGAAAGACACGGGGCAAGAGCGGGGGTGGGCGGGAGAGGGAAAGGCACACGGGGCAAGAGCGGGGGTGGGCTGGAGGGGGAAAGACACACGGGGCAAGAGCGGGGGTGGGCGGGAGGGGGAAAGACACACGGGGCAAGAGCGGGGGTGGGCGGGAGGGGGAAAGACACACGGGGCAAGAGCGGGGGTGGGCGGGAGGTAGACAGACACATGGGGCAAGAGCGGGGGTGGGAGGGAGGGAGACAGACACACGGGGCAAGAGCGGGGGTAGGCGGGAGGGAGACAGACACACGGGGCAAGAGCGGGGGTGGGCGGGAGGGAGACAGACACACGGGGCAAGAGCGGGGGTGGGCGGGAGGTTCGACAGACACACGGGGCAAGAGCGGGGGTGGGCGGGAGGGGGCAAGAGACACGGGGCCAAGAGCGGGGGTGGGCGGGAGGTGGCAAGAGACACGGGGCCAAGAGCGGGGGTGGGCGGGAGGGGGCAAGAGACACGGGGCCAAGAGCGGGGGTGGGCGGGAGGGGGCAAGAGACACGGCGCCAAGAGCGGGGGTGGGCGGGAGGGGGCAAGAGACACGGGGCCAAGAGTGGGGGTGGGCGGGAGGGGGCAAGAGACACGGGGCCAAGAGCGGGGGTGGGCGGGAGGGGGCAAGAGACACGGGGCCAAGAGCGGGGGTGGGCGGGAGGGGGCAAGAGACACGGGGCCAAGAGCGGGGGTGGGCGGGAGGGGGCAAGAGACACGGGGCCAAGAGCGGGGTGGGCGGGAGGGGGCAAGAGACACAGGCCAAGAGCGGGGGTGGGCGGGAGGGGGAAAGAGACACGGGCCAAGAGCGGGGGTGGGCGGGAGGGGGAAAGAGACACGGGCCAAGAGCGGGGTGGGCGGGAGGGGACAAGAGACACCGGCCAAGAGCGGGGGTGGGCGGGAGGGGGAAAGAGACACGGGCCAAGAGCGGGGGTGGGCGGGAGGGGGAAAGAGACACGGGCCAAGAGCGGGGGTGGGCGGGAGGGGGAAAGACACGGGGCAAGAGCGGGGGTGGGTGGGAGAGGGAAAGGCACACGGGGCAAGAGCGGGGGTGGGCTGGAGGGGGAAAGACACACGGGGCAAGAGCGGGGGTGGGCGGGAGGGGGAAAGACACACGGGGCAAGAGCGGGGGTGGGCGGGAGGGGGAAAGACACACGGGGCAAGAGCGGGGGTGGGCGGGAGGGGGACAGACACATGGGGCAAGAGCGGGGGTGGGAGGGAGGGAGACAGACACACGGGGCAAGAGCGGGGGTAGGCGGGAGGGAGACAGACACACGGGGCAAGAGCGGGGGTGGGCGGGAGGGAGACAGACACACGGGGCAAGAGCGGGGGTGGGCGGGAGGTTCGACAGACACACGGGGCCAGAGCGGGGGTGGGCGGGAGGGTGACAGACACACGGGGCAAGAGCGGGGGTGGGGGGTACAGGAGACAGACATGGGGCATGAGCGGGGGGTGTGGGGCAACAGGAGACAGACACGGGGCATGAGCAGGGGGTGGGGGGCAACAGGAGACAGACACAGGGCATGAGCGGGGGGTGGGGGTCAACAGGAGACAGACACGGGGCATGAGCAGGGGGTGGGGGGCAACATGAGACAGACACGGGGCATGAGCGGGGGGTGGGAGGCAACAGGAGACAGACACGGGGCATGAGCGGGGGGTGGGGGGGAACAGGAGACAGACACGGGGCATGAGCGGGGGGTGGGGAGAACAGGAGACAGACACGGGGCATGAGCGAGGGGGTGGGGGGCAACAGGAGACAGACACGGGGCATGAGCAGGGGTGTGGGGGGCAACAGGAGACAGACACGGGCATGAGCGCAGAGTGGGGGGGTACAGGAGACAGACACGGGGCATGGGTGGGAGCAAGAGGAGACAGACATGGGGCATGAGCGGGGGGTGGGGGGAACAGGAGACAGACACGGGGCATGAGCGGGGTTGGGGGGTACAGAAGACAGACACGGGGCATGAGCGGGGTAGTGGGGGGCAACAGGAGAGAGACATGGGGCATGAGCAGGGGGTGGGAGGGGGTACAGGAGACAGACACGGGGCATGAGCAGAGGGGGTGGGGGGGTACAGGAGACAGACACGGGGCATGAGCGGGGTTGGGGGCAACAGAAGAGAGACACGGGGCATGAGCGGGGGTGGGGGGTACAGAAGACAGACACGGGGCATGAGCAGGGGGGGCAACAGGAGACATACACGGGGCATGAGCGGGGGGTGGGGGCAACAGGAGAGAGACACCGGGCATGAGCAGGGGGTGGGGGGAACAAAAGAGACAGACACGGGGCATGAGCGGGGGGTGGGGGGCAACAGGAGAGAGACACGGGGCAGGAGCGGGGGGTGGGGAGAACAGGAGACAGACACGGGGCATGAGAGGGGGGTGGGGGGCAACAGGAGACAGACACGGGGCATGAGCGGGTGGTGGGGGGTACAGGAGACAGACACGGGGCATGAGCGGGGGGTGGGGGGCAACAGGAGAGAGACACGGGGCATGAGCGGGGGTAGGGGGAACAACAGAGAGACACGGGGCAGGAGCGGGGGGTGGAGGGCAACAGGAGACAGACACGGGCATGAGCGGGCGGTGGGGGTACAGGAGACAGGCACGGGGCATGAGCAGGGGGTGTGGGGAACAGGAGACAGACACGGGGCATGAGCGGGGTAGTGGGGGCAACAGGAGAGAGACATGGGGCATGAGCGGGGGGTGGGAGGGGGTACAGGAGACAGACACGGGGCATGAGCAGGGGGTGGGGGGCAACAGAAGAGAGACACGGGGCATGAGCGGGGGGGTGGGGGGTACAGGAGACAGACACGGGGCATGAGCGGGGGTGGGGGCAACAGGAGAGAGACACGGGACATGAGCGGGTGTGGGGAACAGGAGACAAACACGGGGCATGAGCAGGGGGTCAACAGGAGACAGACATGGGGCAAGAGCGGGGGTGGGGGGTAGGGGAAAGAGACACGGGGCAAGAGCGGGGGGTGGGCGGGAGGGGGAAAGACACACGGAGCAAGAGCGGGGGTGGGCAAGAGCGGGAAAGACACACGGGGCAAGAGCGGGAAAGACACGGGGCAAGAGCGGGAAAGACACACGGGGCAAGAGCGGGAAAGACACACGGGGCAAGAGCGGGAAAGACACACGGGGCAAGAGCGGGAAAGACACACGGGGCAAGAGCGGGGGTGGGCGGGAGGGGGAAAGACACACGGGGCAAGAGCGGGGGTGGGCGGGAGGGGGAAAGACACACGGGGCAAGAGCGGGGGTGGGTGGGTGGGAGGGGGAAAGACACACGGGGCAAGAGCGGGAGTGGGCGGGAGGGGGAAAGACACACGGGGGCAAGAGCGGGGGTGGGCAGGAGGAGGAAAGACACATGGGGCAAGAGCGGGGGTGGGGGGGAGGGAGACAGACACACGGGGCAAGAGCGGGGGTGGGGGGAGGGAGACAGACACACGAGGCATGAGCGGGGGGTGGGCGGGAGGGGAAGAGACACACGAGGCATGAGCGGGGGGTGGGCGGGAGGGGGAGAGAGACACACGGGGCATGAGCGGGGGGTGGGCGGGAGGGGGAGAGACACACGGGGCATGAGCGGGGGGTGGGCGGGAGGGGGAGAGACACGGGGCATGAGCGGAGGGTGGGCGGGAGTGGGAGAGACACACGGACATGAGCTGGGGGTGGGCAGCAGGTGGTGAGAGACATACGGACATGAGCGGGGGTGGGCGGCGAGTGGGGAGAGACATACGGACATGAGCGGGCGGCGGGTGGGGAGAGACAACACGGACATGAGCGGGCGGCGGGTGGGGAGAGACAACACGGACATGAGCGGGCAGCGGGTGGGGAGAGACAACACGGACATGAGCGGGCGGCGGGTGGGGAGAGACACACGGGGCAAGAGCGGGGGGGTGGGCGGTTGGTAGAGACGAGCGGGGCACGAGCGGGGCATGAGCGGGGGGTGGGCATAAGGGAGAAAGACACACGGGGCAAGAGGTGGGAGGAACAGGAGACAGACACGGGCATGAGCGGGGTGGGGGACTTACTGTGCAGGCGGGATACAAAGCCTCTCATGCGAGGAACAAAGATGGCGGGCGTCTCTGAAGCCAGACGCACTGCACGCTTCCACGCATCCAATGAGAGAGCACATCAGATGTCCGCGGACATCACGCAAGCTGCTGGCCCAATCACCATCCTGTCCGCGGAGCGAACAGGGAAGTGTGTCCGCGAAGCGAACACAGATATCACTAATGTTTTTCACTTACGTTTTTGTCATTTTTTTAAAAACTACTGGACGGATTTACACCAAATAAAGCAAAGCACGCTTTCGGGACCAAGCCACCGCTCCTGCCGCTAATTTGGTGTAAATCTGTCCAGCGGTTTGGGCTGTAGGCGTGAGCAAAGTTTTTTCCCATTATGATAAAAAAAGAGCATTTTAGTGTTTGTATTTTATGAAGACTTATTACATTGTATAATAGACAGTTTAGCTTTTTTTACCCTCATATTTAGTTTACAAACCAGTGTACTGTGCATTTTGCTCAGTTTCTGTGTTTGTTTTTCAAATCCTTGGGTCTGGGGGAAAAAAAATCCTAGTCGGATAAAAAAAAAACCTTTATTTGCTATGCTACAAATATTTCTTTGTTTTCTTTGAGTGTTTCCTTGTTCTTTCTGATTAATGTTATGTCTGTTGCCTTGTTGCAGATTTTTAACAACAGTTAGATACCTGTTGGCGTATCATAACTGTGCATTTGTTGTTACGGATCTGTGGTATTCATTTATCTGTGTGGTTGTTATACACTCTTGGGCAGTTAGATACCTGTTGGCGTATTCTAACTGTTCATAGGCCCTCATTACGACCCTGGCGGAAATCGAAAAACGATGGCGGAAATGCAATACCGCCATCGAATAGCGCTCGGTGCGACTATGACCCGTCACCGCAAAGTACGAAGCCATTAGCGACACCGTAGTGAACGCCAACGCTAACTGCACCAAGCACGCGCGCGCGCGCCATGCCAAACCGCAAACACCACCATGGTGCAACGGTACGCCAATTCCGACCCTAGCGGACATGCACCTAACGCCATCAGGCATGGCGTAATGTACCATTCCGCCATGGCGAGAAGTACGGCATCGCGAATCAACCGTAAACGGCCCCACTGAGTGCCTGTACACCGCTCCCTGCCCACAAAGTACAACTCCCCGTAGGTGCAATGAAGCCACAATGCAACCATTGAAATGTACAAGTCACCCATGCATGCCAACGAACAAAAGAAACACAACAGGGGCCAATGGGAGCTGCAGGGCACAGATGGCACGAATACAGAAGCCATCCCAATGGACATGACCACAGTCCCCCACCAAGAAACGCACGCAAACACAGGCACCTGTGACCAGCAATATTCCGAAAATCACATCATTCCACCAGTCCACCTGGCTGACCGGCATCTGTTACACAAAACCCAATCCCCCGCCCCTGAGCATGACAACATTCAAACTGTCATATTGGCAGCCCCCATCCCTGACCTCACTGGGCTTCGTAGGCAAACGCGGCCAGTACAGTACCACGCAACTAAACCCCGAAGCCGGAACCCGATGCAGATCTCCTCACAATACATCGCCCCCCAAATTGGCATATGCCACATCACTTGCAAAGAAAAACGCTACACGGGCCAAATCCGAATAGAAATTTAATGCACATCAAAATCACCAAGCCCATACAGCCATCAGGCCATGAACTCCAAAACACCAATCACCATTGTGGGCTGCTTCCGCAAGAAATGACCAGCCACTACCTGTGTGTCGCCCTGTTCCCCCATGGTACACAGAGCCACAATCACGTACGAAAAGGCAACATGGAAGCGCACAGAACCGCAGGCCCGTCCCAATGGGGAGGCACTAGTCCAGCTGAAAGGCCGAAATGTTGCTCCGAGCCACCAGTACTGCGTAAGGGCATGTGGCCCATTGGCGATCGTCCCATAAGATCATAATGCTGCTCCACTGATTAACACGAAGCAGCAGGTGTCGGGAGTAAAATCCATCTGCAGGAGTGGCATACAGATGGCAGTGGCAAAAGGGGAGGAGATACCTGTCAACCAAAAGAAAAGAAAAAGAACAGAATGGCCATCAGAACTACATTCCAACTACTCACTTCAATGATCACACGAAATCCACAGCCATATGCATGCTAGCCCAACCAAAAGGATCATCACCACCCCAAAACCACTTGCGACTCATAACCATCTATATCGAGGTGCAAACACCATCACAAACGAGTGTACCTGTGCATGCGTCTGTCAAAACAGATTCCATCAGATGGGAATGTTAACGTGCATGGACACAAGTGTCTGAGGGCGCCTCGAGACAGGGAGGGCTCAACAAGGCCAGATGGACGATGGTCCCACAATGGCAGCCCTGCATCACATAGCGTAGGGGAGGCGGATAGATCCCAAGAAGCCCTGTACATGGCAAACTCTGTATCAAATCACCTGCCCATGCATCCATCCATCATTCCCTCATCCCGGGATCAAAATGCCTGAATAATTACTCACATAACATTAGAAACATCCATTGAGTCCGTGCGTTATGCAGCCTGCTAAATCCACAGTGCCCCAGCCCGTAATTCCAGTGTTGTGAAGTAACATGTTTTTGGGAACGGACGGCCTCATCGCCCACGTAGCTATTGCGCATCCCAAACTATTCATATCAATCATTGCTCCCTCGCCATGGGCCCTGTCTCAAGGACATAGAACAATAGAACGTTACATTTGCAGTCAGACCTGTGGGCATCTCCTCGCCGCTAGCTGGAAACCGAAAGCGCCGCCCCTCGAATTCCTCATTTGCAACATCACGTCGAAAAGGCATCTGTGGCCGTTTGAAATCACTAATTATTCCATCGAGTGCGGCTGTGTGTGAAAATGGCAACTGCCTTCACCCACGGATGGGACGCCCCGCCCGTCGTTGAACCTCGGTGCAGTGATGCATGAGGGTCCACCGTTACTCGAGTACTACGTTCCACTGACCCCTCACAAGTCAGTTCGCGACTGCACAGATAGTATGTGAAACAATGGGACCACAGCAGAATGAACATATCAACCAATCTTACACGGCCATCGGGTACAAATACATGATTGCAATAGCAAGATACAATTCCCCGAATTGCAGCGTTGTGCGCGGGACGTGCTCGGCCAAAGGGGAGAGCAGTTTGCACAGGTGGAATCAATCACCACAGGTGGAGGCCATACAGCCTGAAAACACATAAATTGCACAGCCAGTCTCCTCCCACAACCACACCGAAATGCTACCGGCAGGACTCGCGATGTTGGCCCTGGGGGACCTGATAGCACTGCAAGCGCTCCGACTCCAAGAAGAAGACGAACACCAACTACAACCAGCCGCACGGAGGAGACGCAGGAGGAGGAGGAGGCCAAGGCAGGGCCAGCAAGGGCTGCCAGCACAGCCACTACCACCACGCAGGCAGCCCGCAATCCCACGCCTCCGAGCACATCCGTTCAACCTCACTGATGAGCAGATCCACACCCTCTACCGTCTGGACCGGGACACCATAACCGCCATTGTGGACATGACACAGGCTGACCTTGTCAGCATGATAGATAGCCCAACCGCCATCCCACCCCTACTGAAGGTGGTGTCTGTACTCCACTTCCTGGCCACAGGCACCTACCAGCACACAGTCGGACAGTTGCATGGCATTTCTCAGCCACTGTTCTCACGGACACTATTGCAAGTGCTCGATGCCCTCCTGAAGCACGCAGACGACTACATCTCTCTACCACGCTCGGAGCAGGAAATAACCAACACAAAAGTGGGATTCCATGCACTTGCCGGCATGCCGGGTTGCATTGGTGCCATCGACTGCACCCATGTTGAATTGGTCGTCCCACATGCCATGGAGGCCCAGTACCGCAACCGAAAACAATTTCATTCCCTGAATGTACAGATGGTGTGTGACTCCAACAGGATCATTACACATTGTTGTGCCCGATTCCCTGGATCAACCCATGATTCGATGGTCTTGAGGAACTCTACAATAGCACGCTACATGGAGCGACACGCAGGGAACAGATCCTGGCTACTCGGTGAGTCTCATTACATGCATGATGATGTGGGGTATGTGAATTGGCATTGACCTGCCAGGAAGGGGGGGGGGGGTGTGCGTACGTATCAATGGCATTCCACATCATACGTTTCTCGTCCACATACAGGTGATGCTGGATATCCACTGAAGAGATGGCTCCTCACACCAGTCCGGAACCCACGGGACCAGCATGAGGAGGACTACAACCATGCCCACTCACGTACCCGTGTAGTCATTGAACAGGCATTCGGCCTACTGAAGACCCGTTTCCGCTGCCTCAGCAGGTCTGGCGGGGCACTCCTGTACCGCCATGAGAAGGTTGCAAAGATGGTGATGGCATGTGTCATGCTCCACAACATGTGCGTACGTAGAAATGTGCCCATGCCCCCTGACGCAGAACTGCAAGCACCTGATGATGGTCATGATGAGGGTGGGGATGTGGCAGCACCTCATGGAGTCTGCGAGGCACCGGAGGCCCGTGACATTCGTCAGCATCTCATTGATGTATGCTTCTAGCACTCACGCCTGGTGGCTGATACATGGACACGGGACTCGTGGCACTGCGTGTGTCTGGGACATGCACAATATGGACTGTACGCCTATGATGGCCTAGTACACAAAGATCAATGTCCACACTTCTCATTGGTTGATCGTGCACTTTTTATGGCATATGTGATATCATGTTGAACACCCTATCGACCCGCCACCCAAGTGAGCCCAACACACCCCCTCCACCCTCCTACCTCCCCCCCGAACACCAGTGTCCAAAGATGCTCATTGTAAGTGGGCTGTCGCTATTGCATGCCCCCTCTGCGGGTATCAGGGGCACCCCTGCCTGTGGAGCGCAGGTTCCTCCCAGATCTACGTTGGGGGCTGCCCTGGACGGAACTTGCAACGGATGATGTGTCTGCCTGCTCACGTCCATGCATGTCCCTAAGGGTTTGCGAGAGCTCAGTGAGCACACGGCGCACTGCGGCAAGTTCGGCACATACGTCTTTGGACGTCGCATGCAGTTCCCCCCTCAGGCTCTCGGTGCTTCTCTCAATTTGTGCCCTTAGCGTCTCTGTACCTCTCTCCATTTCTGCCCTAAGTGTCTCAGTTGATGTTTCTATGTCTGCCTTAGTGCCCCCACATTCATCGGCATGGTCCTTGAGGAGTGTGGCCAGTTGCTGCTGTTGTTCGATCAACTGGTCGAGGGACTGTTGCCTCTGCTGGGCCATGGCCATTTGCGGGGGTGTCACAGAGGGGCTGTTGTCCTCATGTTGCCTTGCCACAGGGCTTGTGGGGGATGGCCAGTCGTCGTCTGGTGGGTGCCCCTGCGTGGTATCCTCATGTTGTACGGGATGGAACAGACAGGGGGATTGGGACAGGTCATGGATGGATCTGACTTCGGCATCCCCGTTTTCTGTGTCCGAGCATGCTGCCATCAATGGGGTGTCACCTATGGTGCTGCTGCCACCAGAGGCAGTGCCTTCTGTGGCATCCATTGGGGGGACCTGTGGTGGTGGTGTTGTGGGCATGCTGGCTGCTGGGGTGCCTGTTGATGTTCCCTCCTCTGTGCTGCCACCTGATTTGTGCTGCTGCCGTGTCTTGATGCGTGCAGCTGAGGTGGAGGGTCTCTGGCCGTTGGTCTTGGCCCTCTTTGCAGGTGTGCTGGTAGGGGTGTCCTGTAGCTCGTCGTTTGGATCGGACCCTGTGGTGGAGTAAAGGAGGGCGAGGGTTATTGATGGGTCTGTGGGAATTGGAATGGCATTGTATCACATGCATTGGGGTGGTACCTGAGGGTGATTTGGGTCGGGGCCTTGGAGGTGCTTTGATTTGTGTGTGGAGTGAGGGTGCAGTTGTCTGGCAGCCTGCAGTTAGGGTGTGCCTGCTGCACGTGTAGTGCGTGTATTAGGGGTTTTTAATTATTTATGTATTTATTGTGGGTTTTAACGTGCGCTTGCAGGCCGATGTGTGTGGACGTTCTCCTGGACATGTGTTTCTGTTGCACTATGTGGACGCATGGTACTTCACATGGATGGACTGTGTGGATTTGGCATTGTTTTATCTGGCCCACCTACCTGAATCTTCGGATGTCTGCACTCCTTTCTCCATCCCTCCGACTCCCTCTATGCTCTCCATTCCGATGGTGGAGGCACAGATTTCTTCCCAGGGGGTCAACTTGATGGGTGATTCAGGACCTCCCCCGGTGGCTGTGGCAATGTTGCGGTTGGCAGAGAGTATGCTGCGGACGCGTATCCGCAGGTCGTCCCATCGCTTGCGGCATTGCTGTGGGGTGCGGGGTGCGGTCCCCACCGCACTTACCCGCTGTGCCACCAGAGCCCATATGGCCTTCTTGTTTGCAAGTGCCGTTCTGGTCATTTGCGTGGAGAAGACGACGGCAGCATTCTCCTGGAGGGTCTCTGTTAGCACGGTGAGTTCCTCACGGGAGAAGTGGACCTGCCGCTTGCGGTCGCACGCTTTCTTCGCTACTTTTCCCATTTTTCTTGGTTTCGCTGGGGTGGTTGACGGGTTGGGGTGTGTTTCAGGGTAGTGATTTTAGTGGTTGTGTGGTTTTAGTGTATTTATAGGTGTACGCCGGGATGTTTCCCGTTCCGGGCCCATGTTTTAACTTCCGTTTCCGTATATTTCCGGCCACCGTACTTTCCGGTAGGCGCACACTGCGGTGACCGCTAAGAGGGGTGGCGGTATTGCACCTAGGGCGCCGTACGGCGGCGGTGTGGGCCGTTTTGGGGTCATTTCCGCCATCGCGGACTTTGCACTTCCGCCATGCCGTGGTGCTCGTGCCCGATGGGTCGGAATGGGCCACACTTTGCTCCTTCGTGCAATGGCGGAAACGCTATTTACGCTGTGGCGCTCCGGTCAGTCGCTTTCCGCCAGGGTCGTAATGAGGGCCATAGTCTTTTACTTGATTTTTTGGTAATGTTGAAGTACACATTAGTTATTACATTTTGGCTTTAAGAAGATTAAGTATGCATTTGTAAGATTAACTGGCAATCTCTGCTTTAGATTAATGGTGCTATCATTACATTCGAACCATCCACATTTCTTTTTAATGTATACAGTCTAGTGACCTGCATTGGTTGTAGCTCCTGCGTGGTAGATTATACCTATTGTTGTAAAGGTTTTCTTTCCAAGTGACACTTGACCGTGTGTGAATCCAGTCAGCTTGCAGTTGTTTTTGGTACCGTCTGCATTATAACGTAGAAGCATAAGTATTATGTAGTTACTATGTGTTTGTATCAGTAAGGTGGAGCGATTGTCTGAATTGCACATAGTACATAATCTGCCATGGTTTGAATTCTGTACAAGTTGCTGAAATGGAATGGATTCACAATTAGGTATGGATACATACAAAAATCGCTCATTTGGGATTTGTTCCTGTATCACATTGTTACAGAGAGTGCATGTATGTTTCCACATGTATGATATCTGGAAGATTTCATTTATAGGTATGTTTTTGTTTTCCAGTACTTGTAGTAAGTACATTAGAAATTCTTGTGGATCTTCTTGTGAGTTTATAGTGAATCTCACCATTCCAGCACAGTAGTCCAATTCCTGTCTTATTCTGTGAACACTGTACAAGTTGTCAGGATTGTTTGTTGCATTTCTATGAAGGACTAACATTTGCAAACACAATTGGTCTGTACTGTGTAAGTAAATATTGTTAACAATTGGTGGCAATTGAAATAGAATATTCATTGCTACATTTGCGTAGCAACTTACACCAGTTTCATTGGCAAATTTGAATGGACCAGCTAGTTCAGTCTCTGAGTGCTTTTTTCAGAGGTTTTGTTCCTTCTTTGAAGAAGTACCTGATTTACTTTCCCTAATAGGTTCTTCTTTGCTTGTGGTAATTGATGAAGTTTTAGCTTCTTTTGTCTTCTTTGAAGGATTTGCCGTCAAACTGTATTGCATTTCTGTTTGAATTAGTTTTCTTTTACCACGTTTTACTTTTTCTGTAACAGGATATTGTTTCAGATGGTGGGTGTACAGTGAACGCAGTCTATTGTATTCTAAAATGCAAG
Source organism: Ambystoma mexicanum (assembly GCF_040938575.1). Taxonomy (NCBI): domain Eukaryota; kingdom Metazoa; phylum Chordata; class Amphibia; order Caudata; family Ambystomatidae; genus Ambystoma; species Ambystoma mexicanum. Next base: position 65,473,856 of record NC_090928.1, read on the forward strand.
GAATATCAGCGTTCAGTTTACTTGCATCAAAGTTGATTAGAAATAGACCGTCAAGTGTGTGTAAGCGTTATAGTGCTACGTAGCTCATGCCTTCTTTAAAGACTGCGTTTCCTATATCTATCAATGCTTTGTCTAGGGTAAGACCTTGGTATTTATGAATGGTGACTGCATATGCAAGAGTTAGAGAAAATTGTTCTCTACGTACATACATGTGTTTAAAGAGAAGGAATCGAGCAGTTGAGCGCCCTATCCTTTTCACTTCTGAAAGTTTGTCAAAGCGAATATTGACAAACTGAATGTTGTTGTCACGTGGATATGTTTGAAAGCTAACAACTGTACCCAGTGCCCCATTAACTAGCCCTTGCCCCACGTCAAGGTTACGTTTAAGCATTACTCTACAATTTAAGGATGATTTTAATATTTTTTCCAACCCAGCTGTGTTGGAGATTACATTTTCTAAGGTATTGAGTCTTGTTGTGGCTTGCTCACACATGGGTAGTGTCATACCATGTACGTCTACTTTGTCTCTGGCGCAAATTTCCATTATTGGTTGCATTTCTTTTTTTAACATTGTTTCATTGAATTTGAAACAGCTTGCAAGAGTTGGCATTAAGGCCATACAATTGACATTTTTGTGCGCTAATTGCTCCATAACATCAGTAGCACATGCATTATCGCCATAAAGTTCATGAATGTGCCGGTTTTTCAATATTGCTTGTGCTTCTTGAAATAGTACACCAACTCGAAATACTTTTTAAAATGTTGGCATAAGTGAGATCTGCAGATTGCCGCATGTTTTCTGTTAATTCTTTGTATTGGAAATGTTGCCAAAGGTTGACATTTCCTATGCTGTCAACAGTTTTACGGCAGAGTTTGTGTCCTAAGGTTTTAAAAATAGGTTCACCTTTCACTGGTGTCAATTGTAAAAGATCTCCGAAAACGATGTGTTTCCCTGCAAAGAGTTCTTCGTACTTTGTTTTAAGTCCTTCTTACAATCTGAGGTGAATCAAAGCCAACATTAGGTTGGAGACCATGCTCACTTCATCTATTAGTAGCATTTTCATTTCTTTTAATACTCTGCGTAGTTCCATTGCAGCTTCTGCAGAAAGTTTGAAATAGTCTAATTTGTTTTGGTGTTCTACTGGAATGAGTAGTAATCAGTGTTAAGTGACACCGCCTATGTTGTAGGCAGCTAAACCTGTGGGGGCAGTTACAACAGCTGACAGTTTGTTGTTTGTCAATTGTTGAAGGAACTTGCTGACAATTTTTATTAAGAATGTTTTTCCTGACCCAGCTTCACCACTGACATACAGCAATATAGGATTGTAATTTTGGCAGGTACTTTCTTTATTTTTGTGTTGTACACCATGTGCAATTTGTTTTGTTACTTCTTCGAAAATGGCGCGCTGATCTTTGTTAAGTTTTGCTTGTAGTACAGTTAAGTCTTCTATATCTTCTTCATAGTGACACATGGTGTTTTCCACTTCTGTCATAGCTAATTCTGCCTCATTTGCTATTAGTGGCTGTCCTAGTTCTCTTGGCTTCCTGTTACAGAAGGTTGACTACTGTCGGAAGTGTCCTTATCTAGTTCGGCCTGAAGTTCTTCTTTGTGTTGCTGTTCATTGTGCAACATTGTTTTGTACTGCGTAAAGTTGACATCGGTGATAGCGCTTTCATTTGCTTTGAAAGCATCTTCATAACAGTCATAGTTATCTAGTATATCTTCCTCTTTTCTCCGTGGTTTAAAAAGTTGTAGCAGAGTCATGTAATATAGTTCTTTCTGTTGAGGAGTTTTTAATGACAATTTGACATGATTAATTAAGTTTCGTTTGTAAGTTTCAATAAGCTGCCTTCACAATCTGTCACTCTATATCTACCTTTGCTTTGATCGGGTTTTATATTATTTTTGTATGCAAAGTTTTGAGCTATGTGGTATAGACACATGCTTTCCATAGTGCTACTCCTGTAAGGATAGTATATGTTCAGTAAATTGTTTTTTAATATGTCTTGGCTGTTAGGATCATTTCTGGCAATTGTTTCTATGTCCTCATATGATTTCATAATTCTTTTTCTAGATTTAGCAGGACCAAGACTTAGCCATACTATGTTGTCTGATTTTCCATACAAAGCAGTACCGGTTAAACGATCTGCCGCTTCATAGGCACCACATTCTCTATTAGAGAGCATTTTTATGCCTTGGCAGTACAATTTCTGAGATAGTGTTTTCTCTGATGATAGGTCATTCCAGAGGTCTTGAAGCTCTGTTTTTACTGCTTTTGTTAAATTGGCTGTAACATATTGTGCAACTCCAGTGGAATTGTCTGCAATGTACTGCACATCTATGTTTGCATTCCATAAGAGGGCAATTATTGTATTGTAATCATTGATATATTTTGATTCTTCTGTTCTTTTTATGTAATTCGTGTTCTTAGGTGATTTCCCTTTAACACTATGTCGAACTGAAGACATGAAGTTGTTCACTACACCTGTTTCTGTAACTGGTCTAGGTAAACCAAAGCGGCATTTGGTGTAGTATTTCCCTTTGCTTTTAAAATCTGTGATCTGTCCATGCAGGTCACTATGTGTCCGTTGTGAAGGGATTTCACAAGTGACATATTTTTGGATGAATTGCAAAACAGTGGCATCACTGTCGTGGCCGAATTTAGGTGCACCTTTGATCCATAAAAGCATGTGAATATGTAGTGCTCCTCTCGCTTGATATTCTTTTCTCCAAAATAAGTGTTGCACTTCTTCGAGGGGAGGAACAGTTTTATTACAAATAAAGTGTAGCATAGCAATGAAACGATGATGAAAATATCTTGACAGATTAACTGGATCTAGAGAGTTAATATATCTATGTTGGTTTTGTTGTTGTTTGATATGCATAGGAACTCATGTAACTCTTCCCATGCATATTCTGCACAACTTAGTGTAACAAACCAAGTTGGTGGTGCAAGGTTTCTGATCATACAACATACGTCTCTGTGCCGTCGGAACCAGTATTCTTTTGTACCACGCATTCAACAAATTTGTTATACTTGATTGTAAAACCTCATCTTTTTTTTGTACTTTTTGTATTACTTGCGTAGCTGACATATTTTGAAAATGGGTTCCAGATTTCAAAATGTGTGCAACTCTGTAACATAGGGTTGCTAGTTCACTTTCAAAGAGTAGGTGGAATATGTATTCCACATTTTGTCTTAATCTGGGATCTTGCAAATACATTCGTAACAAGCGGTATTCTGATGCCGTAATCTGAGTGGGTCTATCATCGTATCTTCCGCCTTTGCCAGTAGGAAATGGCAGTGGAAAAGCATGTGCTTCTATACTTTTTTTCACATATGCTCATTGGTGACCCTTTGGTTTGTCGCATTTGGTAAGTTTCTAGTGCATCATCTATGCTTTCATTGGAATGCAATGGATGAATTGTGTAATGGTCCAAAAGAGTGGATACTGCAGCAGGATCCAGAAGTTCAAACTGACCAGTTTCTGATGACTCATGATTTATTTCAGTTGTTCCCTTAAGCTTTCTTCAATATTTATTTCTTTGTAGTATTTGTAATTTTCTTTCAGATATTGCAAGGCTTGTCTAACTTTATGTAAGTCCACCAGTTGTTGCCAATTTTTTTTGTCTTTTGTTGTTACACCATTTACCAAGACAATTAAAGAATGCTCTATTGGACGTTGCTCTCCTAGAGTGTGTACATTTTCTGTTAGATCTAATGGCAAATAAACTACTTTGCCACTAATGCCTTTCACCAATTCGGAGGGAGGTAATTTTGCTGTTTTTGGTTGAAGGCGTATAATTGCTTGAAATGGGTGAACTGTTTGAATTATGATGCTCTCATACAAATTGAGTTGTTGCATGGGTTTTGGTAGTGAGAACAATTCCAAATTATTTGTGATAGCACGTGAAGGAGTTTGGTTGTAGTGCAGTTTTGTAGTGCAGTAACTGCAACATATTAGGGATTCACTTAGTTGGTATTTGTTTTCTGCTAAAAGGTACAGAGCTAATTCATTCAAACCATTTCGAATCTACATTGTCTTCTATTTTGTATGTCATGTCTATATTTTTTGTGTTCCTTTTGTAAAACGTTCTGCGGCAACACACACACACGCACACATGGTTTGGCATTTCAGCCGATGTACTTTTAAATTTTAGTATTTCTTTTTTGAATGTGTGTAATAGAAGGTTGCTATGTGTAGAATTGTTGCTAGTCTGTTCTAAAACTATTGCATTTTGTAAGTGGCTTTCACTTCCAAAATATTTTCTCAGAATACGCTTGATTTCTTTTTGTAGGTATTTGGGTGTACCATGCAGAAGAGTGTTATTTAAATTGGCTATTCTAAAGCTGGACTTTTAGCATAGTATATTTTATACACTAGATTTCTTACATTTGAATGATGTATTGATATCCTTTTGATATCATGGAAGGTGCTTTTGCAAATAGGTCCTGAAATGCAGGCTAATGAATGTCCTTGCAGTCCTGTGTATTTGTGCACTGGACAGATATCCATATTTTGCAGTACTTTCATTTAAATTTTGTCTTTACCTTTCACATACTGATTGAGAAACTGACGTAAAGAATTGAAAGATTTGTTAGGAATGTCGCACATTGAGGTGCACAGCCATTTGTATACTGGACGGTCTGGTTCAGTCGAATCGAGAGGTAATTCTGAGTTTTCAGTGGAAACCTTTGTAAGCAATGTTTCTTGTTCCATGATGGTATTGCTTTTTTCATACCCTCGTCCACTGCTATGGATGGCAATTGTGTTTGTTTGATTTTGTTTGTTTGCTTCTGCATTAGAATATGGTTCTGTGGTTGTTGTGTGACTCCATTCACCTCCACAAATATGTAAGACATTATTTTTGCTGACATTCCGTTTATTGATAAGTTTCTTTTGTAGTTTAGTTCTTAGTTTTGTTAGTGGTTTCATCCTATTTAACACTAATATAAACAACTTCATTTTGAGAAGGATTGCACTGTCCAGGAGAGCTTGTAGGATTAATTTTCTATGGTAGGTTTTAAGGGTTCAGGATGATTTTGGTCCTCTTCTTATTAGATTCTGAAGGGCCTTGTGGCGAAACATTTTTTCTAAAATACTTTTTTTACTATGGGTTCTTGTTACTATATCAGGATTAATAGGAGCATTGTTAGCAGTACTGGTAGCCGATTATTTGTGAAGCGTTTTGTGTTTCGTGCCACATTTTGATGGAGGAGGTAAAGTTTCGGTAGTTGAAGCTTCATTTGTTTCGCTAAACTACTGTATTAGCTGTTTTGTTCCAACATTCTCTACAAAATCTGCTACAGATGGATGCTTAGGTTGGACACTTTTATTTTTATTTGCTCTACTTATGCGTTCCTTTCTACGGATTTGCTTTTTGGTACACATTCTTTGGGGTCTGTTCAAAAAAAGAAGGCATGGTTTGGTCTGTTGTACAATGTATGTGTGCTGTGTGCATGCGTGCATGAGTTTGATGGGGAAGCTCTTTGTGGTGGTGTGTGAATGTGCATTGGCCTCTTACAATGATTTGGGAAGGCATTTTTCTGTTTATATACCACTACAATTTGCTTCAGATGAGAGTACAAAGTGGGCTGGTGGTGAGGAGAAGCATTAATAGTAAATGTAATTGCATAAAATTGAAACAGCTATTTGTTTTCTAGTGCTAACATTCTAAGGCTTCTGTATGTTATTTGAGTTCCAAACACACAGGGATTTGTGAGCCATTCTGCCTGTTATTCTTAGTTTAATAAATGGGGATTTGTGGGTAGAATGGTTCAGAAATCAATGTTTGTTTTGGTGTGCAAATTAAATACATAACCCACACAGTCTGTTTGAGGAATAGTTAGAATATAAAGGTAGTACTGTACTTACTTTTTTTTGCGAAATGACCAGGCTTCTTCGGATATGTCATTTGCAGTGTAGATGCTGTTGATTGCGATTGTAAAAAGAAGAAGTTAATAACTTTGTGTGTTTAAAGCAGTGATGTTACTGTACATGTTAATTTTGCATTTTTCGTCAGAGTATTCTCCTTTGATATCTCAACTCAGTGCATGTGTGCGTTTCACTTCACTATGTGATGCCTTTGTATGTTATTTGCAGTATGTTAGTTGAACGGGATTCGCAAATGAGTACAATTTTTAGTTTATGAAAATGCTTTGTTTTTTTAAGCTGTGTTGTCCATAGCAGAGAGGTTTGGAAGTGATAGGTCATTATAGTACATGGGAAAAATGTCACTACTTTCATATTATAAGTATGAATCCGAAAAATTGGGAGACCCTCAGAGGGAGATGTCACCACAGCAATCAGGAGCGTTTATTTTTCTCATACGATTGCATTGGAAGTAGCATTAATGTAGGCGTTACACAGTAAAAAATTGTGACATTTTCTAATGGAAAATCGATTTTTGCGCTAAATAGGGAGGGTTGTTACGTATGTATAGGTTATGTGGGAGACAGTAGAAGTAGTGCGGTTTGTCAATGAAAAATCTGAAGTCTTGCACATAAAGGGGGAGCGTTGGTATGTATTGGCTATGCAGATTTAGTGGCATTCGTTTGTTTAAATGAAATCATATGGGTTGCACATGTTCTCTGATTAAAATATGCATACCTGTACTTTATACTCATGCATGTGTGCGTGCATGGAGCTGTACGTAGAAATCCACGACACTTGCACAGTAGTTTTTAAAGTAGGTGCTTTGCAATGATATGCGACTTGCATTCAGAGTGATCAATAGTGAAATTTTGATGACGGAGTTAGATGTAGAGATGTTGAATGTGATTGGTGGATGGTTGTGTGACTGCTTAGCTGTGTCAATGAGGGAATGGATTCGCGAGTGATGTGGAAAGGGTAGAAGGACTGGCTAAGAGTTACGTGCTGCATGTAGACAACGCTTGTCCACGGGTAGGGCATGTCACATACGGGGTTATACAGCAAATCCAGCATGGAAAGGGGACTGTAGGCCTCAGCCAATCAGATGTTCACATTGCTCTTTTGTGTCAAAAGACGGTGTGTATACTGAAGTGGCAGAGGTGGAGAGAGTCAGGGTTTTGGTGCTTGGCGATATTTTTGTCCATGGTTTACAGCACTATTCCGAAAGTAGGCATGTGGCACACAATTTTGATGTGAGAGGAGTGGAGGTGCTGTGGAGCGCTGAGACAGATCGCAATGTTGCGGCAATTCTCCAAGTTTGCAGAGACATACGTAGGATGACCACTCCCCATGTGGTACTTTTGCACTACGGTGCTTGCCATTTGGGCTACGTGAGTTCACGTACTTTGTTGGAAGATCTGGAACAGTTGGTTCAAGCAGTCATGAACATCTTTCCAACTGCAAAAGTAATTTTTTCTGGGCTACTCCCTAGAGGAAAATGGGACAACAGTTATGTTTTCTGTCCTGATCAAAGTATTGAGAGGTGTAACATCAATCGCGGCATGCGTGCTTTCATGTTACACGCTGGTATTTTTTTCTGCAGCCATGAGAACATTGTTCCCAGTAATGTGGCTTATTTTGAAGCAGATGCTGTTGCGTTATCTTCTTTGGGAAATACCATGTTCTTTGAGGATGTAAGGCTTGCTTTGGAGAAGGTTCTGTAATGATTGTAGGAGTAAAGTAAGAAGAAAAAATATTTTAAAAAAACAAAATAACAGGTGTCTGTAAGGCATCTGCCCAACAAAAAAAATGGCTCTTTCCAGAGCCCACCTTAAAGGGGAAAAGGGGAATAATATTTAAATATACAGTCGTCACGCTCTGATCCTCTACGTGTCCGCGGACATGGCGGTAGTTTGCCGGCAGCGCGTATTACCAACAGGGATTCTGGGGTGGAGACGCATGCAAATGAGAATGTGCGAAGGTAGGGATTGGTCAGTAAAGTTCAGTGGGTGTGTTCTGAACGGAGAAATTTAGTGAGAACGTCTTTTCCCTGACAGGAGACCAGACAGCCATGGCTCTGTGTGCTCGAAAACAGATTATATGGATTTTGGGAGACTCATGGATACATTGGTTGAAGGAGCATGCAGAAAGTTGCAGCTTATCTGCAGATCTTGGATTTCCTCATGTGGAAGTGCACTGGCATGGTGTGCGTGGAATGAGGTGGCTGGACTTGGTACCTCTCTGTGCTACTTTACAGACAGAGCTTCATCCAGATAGAACTATCATTCATTGCGGAGGAAACAGTTTAGGCCATGTCTCTGGAATTTCTTTGCAATTTGCAATGAAGGAAAGACTTGCGAAGGTCATGGACATGTTTCCAAATTGCCAAATAGTTTTTTCCCGTATTGCACAAAGACAAATATGGCTGCGTTCTTCTGCATTTGGTCCACAAATGGAGAAAGTGAGGCGCAACGTTAATAAGGATGTCTGTGCCTTTCTAAGAGATGCTGGCATGTCCACAATGAAAAAATTTTGTTTCGCAGCACTTTCATTTTTCGCAGAGATGGAGTCCATCTCACATATGCTGGCAATCAGGTTTTTCTTTCCAATGTACAAAATGCATTGCAACCTTTTTTGGATTCATAGTCACCTATTTGGTAATCTGTTTTTTCCATTCTACAATTTTTGAAACACACAAAACACCACCGAAAGGCTCTTTTCAGAGCCCCCACTTACTCCCAGCGAAAAGTGCATTGGTTTTGCTCCGCTTGCACACTCCATTTTTGTGCGTCCTACGACCGTCTGCAGACTTTTTGAAAATTGTGCGGGGGCCTACAATGGTCACTTCATAGTTCTATTGTTAAGCTGAGAAAGGCAGCTCTAAAAAAGAGCCTTTTTTGTAATTTTTGTTGTTTTCCAGTTTATTGCTTTTGAGCACATGACATATTAGGAGAGGAGGGCAAAGGAGGGTAAGGAAGGGACACCAACCACGGGGATAAGAAAGGGCAGGTGCAGAGAGAAAGATGTAGGGTGGGCTTTACTTAGGTAGGGAGCAGTTCTTCTGGTGCTCCGTGACCATAGCCTCAAAAGCACTTCGAAGACTATCCCCCCTGCAGAGTACTGCGTCGCAGTTCACACACAATATTGTGACCCCCGAAGGGAAGGGTCAACGGCATCGCAAAAAGTTTGTGAGATAGCTGGAGGGATGCGCTACCCCACAGGAGTGTCTCTTGTGGTAAGAGGATCGGACACGGAGGATGCTGTGGAGGAACTCAATCTACTACGTTCTTCACATGGCACCACCTTGCGAATGTCCACACTGTGGAACAAAGTTAGGTGTCGCTTCATGGTTGTCGTACCAAAGCTGTACGCACCAGGTCTCCCGCAACTCAGCACCAACTTGCACTGGTTACACCTGACCTGGTTTGCACATGCTTTTGGTACGTTCCCATAAACGGTAAACAACCGCCACACCCACGACTCCCGGCGATTGCTTGTAGTATGCAGTTCCTCCACCTCATTCTCTTCTTCCTCTTCTTCCTCGCTCTCTACATCCTCACCTGTATTTCCCTCTGTAGGCCCTTGGGGAGGTGGTGGCGGTGGAGGGTTTGGGGGTGGTGCTGAGGCAACACTAGCAATGGATGCGATAAGGATTAGTCGGCTAATGTTCACTACAGCAGTAAAGGCAGCACAACTCAATCTGCTATAGCCAGAAACACAATGAAGATGAGCTCGGGGGTGTGGCCATTTATAGAGGTGAAGGGGTGCGGCTCATGACCATATTGATCACTCAAAAGCGTTGCAAAAATTCTAAACAATATGTTCAAATGTAGGGCCATTGTATGGGACATGTGAAATTGTGATTTTATACTGTAAAATAATTTCCCATGTTTGTGTAAGTTCTTTTGAAATTTTGCAGAAGCAGACAAACTGCGCAAATTAGTCCACACGCTCAGCATGGGAGCGGTCACATGATGATGTCCTGAACACATCCGCGCGGGAAATGGGTGCCCACTGGACAGCAAATGCAGAGTAACGGACGTGCGCATGCGCGCGGGTTTTCTACGGACAGTGTTCGGGTCCTGAAAATAATTAAAAGTGCGACACAAGTGACACGGACAGTTACGGACAGGCGCGATGTTCGCAGTACTTATGGGTGTAGTGCGCTTGTGTGTACATGATCTGCTGACTGTACGGCCAGATACAGTGTCCTTAGGACACCTCCATTTTGTTTGACTACGGACATGCCGGCCACCGCGCCTGTTCTATGGACAGTTCCATCTTGGCTGCGGATGGTACGGACAGGTATAGTGTCCTTAGAACACTCCCATTTTGTTCCTTTACAGACATCCCAGACACTTGGTGTGTTCTAAGAACATGTTTTATGTCGTTTGTGAGCAGTACAGGGAGGTATAATGTCCTTAGGACGTCCCATTCTGTTCATTTACGCACAACTTGAACAGATGGTGCATTCTAAGATCAGTTCCATACTGGTTGCCATTGGTACGGGTAGGTGTATTGCTGTTACAACATCATATTCTATTGCTTACCGCTAGCTGGAACAGGCGCACTGTCCGTGGACATTTTAACTCTTTTTAAAAAAAATGTTTTGCCTCAAACCCTTCCACTACAACTAATATAAAAAAAAACTTTCAATACACACACACACATCAATGAAGAGAAATACAGGGAGAAGCAGATACTGAAACAAATATAGGGGAATTAGGGTTTAACACGGGCTGGTTGTGAGGGGATGATTTGTGAGGCGATGAAGGGATGGATGTTTCATCAAAACGTTTATTTTCTTCTTGAAGGTTTGGGGATGGTTCACTAGGAAATGGAGAAGGGGGGCAGGTGGAGGTGGGACAGTGATATCGTATTGTTCCTCAAATTGCCTTAAACTGTTAAAATTGTAATTTAGTATGTCCATTTTCACGTCTATCCTTTTCAGCCTGTCTTCCTCTGTGTCGTTTGTTGGCCTTTCTTCTTTTTTTACCTGGTCTGTTAAAAATAAATATATATATGTTAAATGCCCATAAAATACTGACCATTATTTGCTTATGCAGAGTAGCGAGTACCATTTTTATCGCTGTATTCGGATATTTCCCCAATCGGAAAATTCTCCTCCAGCCACTCCTAAGTATTGCACATTTCTGTGTGAAAGCAACAGAAACACATTATTTGTTCTGCCCCTCATACAAAAAAAGTACACACACATATAAGAAAAATGAAGTTCACTTACTATTTTGTTGAAATTTGTCTTCGTTGTACTGGGTGCGTCTACTGTCGCTTCTGGCTGCATAGTTTCTGTGAGGTAATTACGTTGGAGGCATACCTTTTTTTGTTATGGTATAATCCATTTCATTCTACATAGTCATTAAATGCATGGTTATTCTTTCAGACGTTTTGGTTCACCTATTTATTTATTAGAATTTATAATGTCTTTATGTGTCCTTTTTCAAAGTTGTGCATTTTTCATATAACACAATAGTACAATTTCAGATAGCCCCTGACTGTTTGCGTACTGTTGACCTCGTCCGCGCATGTCCGCAGGCAGACGCTCAGTCCGTGACTTTCAAATATCAACAGCGAGGGGGTTCAGTATGTTCTATGTTACATGTATATAAAGTAAGGAAATTATACTACATATCTCCCAAAATCACATGACGAAAGTGTATATTCAGTAAAAAAACTTTATTAGCGAGATGTTATGATTAAGTTCCCCTTCTAAAAACCTGTGAAATTCAGTAAAAAAAAAAAACTTTGTTAAAGGGATGTTATGGTTAAGCTGCCCTACTAAAAACCCGTAAAATTCACACAAAAGAAACTTTACAAATGTGACATTATGGTTCAAAGTAAAACCGAAAACCCCCTGAAATTCGCCAGTTATGGTAGGCTAAGCAACCATACCTGCCCGCCCCACTGTGCACTGCTAACACTAACACCCAGGACATGAAAAATGGCATCACAAATGTCATTGATATCACATGTGTAGCCCCTTTGTTTTGTTTACTGCTATATATATATATATATATATATATATATATATATATATATATATATATATTCAGCAAAAAAACTTTTTTAAAGGGATGTTATGCTTCAAAGTAAAACCGAAAATCCCTTGACATCCGCTCGTTATGGTAAGCTAAGCAACCACAACTCGCGCCACCTATGTGCATTGCTAAGACTAACACCCAGGACATCAAAGATGACATCACAAATGTCATTGATGACATCACTGATAACATGACATGTGCATATACTTTTCATAAAAAGTCTGCACAAGAGATTCTTATTATAATGTTGATAAAATAACTGTCAAGGGTCATTGGAATAGATGACATGAGCTATGTGGCGCATTAAGCAATGCATTGACATAAATACCATTCTATTATGAAGTTCTTTACAGTGTAATAATGTAGTCATGTACAGACATAAGCATTGTATGCAGCATACATGATGAAAGTGCAATATTCATAATCTTCCCATGTTAAATAGTGAAATGGTAAATTTTTTTCTTATTAGAGTTTTGTGTACTGTACAACATGTTATAAGTAGCTAATGAAACCCACTTCCTATATAATTTCATTATAACACACAAAACACAAAGACATAACAACAAATAGAAATATGAGTATATACAGTGAAAGTGAAGTACGCAAAAAAGCAGCAGTAGAACGAGACATTTTTCATAACCTACCTGATTATTTTTATGCACAGAAATGATTGTTCTGCTTCAAACCTACTACTTACCTTTAAATAACTATCAGATGATGTGCCTGCACCCTAAAGAGAGTAATGCAAATACAAATATGAGCATATCCACAGAAAGTACAATAATAAAAAAACAGCAGACCAATAAGAAAGTGCTGATAAACTTACTGATTGTCTTCACACACAGAAAGCATTGGTATCTTTCAAGTGCGTATTCTCCCTATGTATATGTTTCATATGCTAAGAGTGTACCCCAAATGAATTACTGTAAGAACATAATTGAAGTGTAAGTCTACAAATATAGTACTTTTAGATTTTTTTGTTCCTAAGTATTACTGGCTAAGATATTTCACTAAAGGAAAAAAGAGGGAGCCAGACATATGATGTCATCAGTGATGTCATCAATGACATTTGTGATGTCATCTTTGATGTCCTAGGTGTTAGGCTTAGCAATGCACGTAGGTGGCGCAAGTTATGGTTGCTTAGCTTACCATAACGAGCGAATGTCAAGGGATTTTCAGTTTTACTTTGAACCATAACATCCTTTAAAAATGTTTTTTGCAAATTTTGTGCCAATCCATCCAGTAATTCCCTTAAAAACAATCAAAAAGTATGTCTCAAAAAATTAGTGATATCTGTGTCCACTCAGCGGTCACATTTCCCTGTTTGCTCGTGGAGAACATTGCAATTGGCTATTCTGTGGCATGCTGCCCGCGACCATGTTGCGCTTTCACCGATTGGTTGTGGCACAGCGTGAAGTGCGTCGTAATCTTCCGATATGTCCGCCATGTTTACTTTGTTTTCTGTTCAACGCGAACATCGGCGCTAACATACGTAAACGAAGAAGGCACCAACGCACTTATAACACTTATGGAACACTGTTTCGAAAGGTGAGCGTTAATGAGACGTGGTAGTAGAAAGTCAAACATTTAAGTATTCGTGTTAGCACGGGCATACGGTACAGTGGGACTTGCTACTGATTGTACGACATGAACTTACTTCGTCCATTTTACAATCCATAAACAACATTACTGCAGTCAGAGTGGCGGGAATCTGAGGCAGCCACCTTCGCTATTTCATTCACACAGCCCTTCTGCACGTGTACGCCAGTAGCGGTTCTCATAAATAGACGCTGATATGTTTTTGCAAAATGAGAATGTATTTGCATTCGGAGTGAAGGGCACTGCATTTTCTCTTTTCAACACGAGCTCAGTACGGCCGCATATTTGTCGACACCCATAGGGGTCCCTTGTTTTTTAACCTTGAAGTACAGGGAAAGAGTAGAAAGAATGTAGGGAGTAACAGTTTGAAAAACATATCGTTTGGTAAGGTTATGCTTCAAAAACTTTTGCACTGACCATAAGAAATTAGTTCCCGAACAGGCAGTCTTCCAGATACACTAGTGTCTGACTACAGCTAATGCAATGGAGGCGCTCCACATCATGTAAGTGTATTTTTGCCGCCTAAATTCCGAATTGACGTTATGTTTTAGTTTGTAAAAAAATATATTTTTTCCCTAATGTTTTGCAAGTGTTATGTGCCGTTGCAATTTTTTCCCTATTATGGACATTGCACATTGTTGCCATTTGTAGTTTGTAATTTCCCCAAATTAAAATAATATTTAATAAGAAAGGTATGTGTTACAATTTTTTTTGTGCAGTGGTTGTGCAGTAATACACGTTTTATTTCCCCTTCCACCGAGCAGCTACTTCCAAAGAAAAATTGTATTATTAATAACGACGTTCCAGCTTTCTGTGCCATTTGATTTATTTTTCCAATTATGGACATTGCACATTGTCGTCATCCCTATGCTCCCACTACATTTCCTCCTATGGAATACATTTTTTACTGAAAATGTTATCTAGTACAACTGTGGTTTATCCAAAGGTTGTGTATTCATACATCTTTTAATTCCCATTTCCTCCTCAGATACTTTCTTCCCTATTGTGATTGTCACGGCTTACAGATGCCAAGTGATGGGTTTTTTAAGCGTCAAGTGCAACTGTTTATAACCGGCTGTCTCAGCATCATCATTCACTGGGATGATCGTGTGGGCCCTTTGTGTCGTTACGCAGCTGTCGCTATAAGAAGTAACATTCCATCCTTTCTGGTGTTGTAGATCACAGCGGTTGACGTCGTCTTGCACATTAATGTGGGAGGAAAACGACTATTGTGGCGGCAATGCTTACTTTCTGTGTGTGGAAAAAAACAACGTGACCTTTAACATTGTCAATGTCGAACAAAGAGACAAACTTAATACTTCTATGGAAAAGCGAATAGTGCTATCTTTTCGCACAGTTCATTGTGAAACAAAACTACTTTAGTACTTGCAAAGGGCGATGATTTCCCTCACTTTATTGTGAAATAAAACTACTGGGCAAATTTTTAAATGTTAGTCTTTTCTTTACAAATGTACTCTCTGTTTGCACAATGTGGCATGCTACGTTGCAGGTTGTAATGTGTTATTTTGTAGGTGCTACATCACGGCACGTATGTCCATATGGATGCATTTGTTTAAGCTGCCGTACTCCATACCACTTGCATTGGCTACGGGAGGGCCATCTCATATGTATTAGTGCCGTCAGGCCAATTTCTGTCACCATAAGCCCAATTTCTGTCGCCCAGATGCCCTATGCACAGAAATGTTTGTACAATAATATATGGTTACACCCTCCCAATACACATATCTTCACACCTTTCCATCTGTGTCACTTACAAAATTTTGTGTCGAAAGCTGAGTGGTAATGGTGTTGCATCCAGTATTTCTGACGTCATTGCGCTTCGCATCACAGAGTTTGTTTGGTATTTTATGTCAACATAAGTGCAGTACTCCTTCGCTGTTTTTACGCACATTTTCACAGAAATAAATTAGTACATGTACAACACATGTATGTAAAGGTCAATGACAACGACTGAAAAGCTTTGTGTTGTGCATGTGATAGTCTTTTCATATTTAACAGTACAGCTTCCGTCTCTGAGGGGTAGCCTCTATGTATGGGTAGTGCTCTGTGGTGTTCGAGCTAAAAAACATGGCGCTGGTGCGCAGTGCATTCTGGGGGAACTCAGAGCCATGATGGATATTTATCCATGCCTCAGTGGAAAGCTGCACTTGCTTTGCGAAACAACATGTTTTCAACGTTATTCGCTGATGGGTTTGGAATGCAGACCTTCTCAGCCAAGGACACGGCGCTGGGAAAGCTAAGATCCGCAGGTGCCGGCTGGTACCTGATAACGAAGTTTGTTTTGGTTTGCTATGCTTGCGCCAAGGTTTTGAGATGAGTTATGGAATTGTTTTCCGGGGCGCTTAGGAGAGGGAAGCGCTCTGCTCCTTGAGGTTACTGTCGGTTGACCCAGCTGGCAATCAACGGTCACCCATCAATGCGCAAGCGCATTTGCCAGAAGGTCCGAGAAGTTGCCACCCCTTGTTGAGGAGGGCATATATGCGGAAGCCCTCAACGGTCAGACGGGATAAGCACAAAGACCTCAGTCGGAGGGGGGACGCCCTGGTCCGATATACCTGTGGGCTGTTGTGCTCTTGGCCTGGCTGTTGTCGGGGTCTTTCAGCCGCTTCTGGCGAGATGAGGTTTTGTCAAGTTACGCCCATGGTGATGTATTCCTGCTAATTTCCTATGATTTATCTGATTTATGCTTGTATTGTATATATGCCTAACTACGAATAAATAGCCGTATAAGTGCTACTTACTCTCAAAGCGTGCGTGTGGTTGTAAGTCATTGCGTTGTCTACCTGCGTTCAAAGTATTGGCTCTGCGGCTGCGCTGGTGATAAATTACTGTCCGTGCACTATTGGCGAGCAATACATGTTTTGGCTCTGCGGCTGTACTGGTGATAAATTACTGTCCGTGCATTTGGAGAGCAATACATGCCCACAATGTCGGGAGTATGCCTACTGGCCTTTACTGCAAGGGAGAGAACATTGCATTGAGGTCGCCATGTCCACCAGGGACTGCCTTTCTGGTAAAAGTCTTGCTCATAACCACATATTTATCAAGGAACACAAATGTGGTGCTGCCATAACGGTAACACAGTTTCTTTTTTGCTTTCTGCAGCCTGCAATGGAAAGCGAAGAAGGCTTCCTATCCAATGCCTGTCTTCCCTTTGTATGGTGGCCATCTTGAAAAAGGATTTGTTTTCTTCAGCCGGGAATGCCGGAGGCGTTCTGGTTGAAGACAAAAAATCCTCTTTCTTGGTACGATGAATTACTGCTGTAAAATCTTGATTGCCAATGGCATTCATCCCCCACTCTTTGGGGAGGAATGGGGGTGAATGATCCAGAAACGTTGGTATGCATTCTTGCTTATATTGTGTTGCAGACTTGCATTGTGGAGTTCTGTGATGGAAATTTTGCAGTTAGAAGGTCTTACAACAATACCTAATGTATTTTCACACTATCAACCAGTTACACATGTCATTGTGAAGTGTGTATGACTGTTTGAACACGCCCCCATGCTATACGTCAGCATATGACAATGTGGAATTCTTCGAAAGGTGGGCAGTTACTTCAAATGTTCCTTTATAGTCGTATGCTTACGTGTTACTATTGGAGCCCTGATAAATGTAGTCGAATATTTGTTTTACAGTAATGTTATGATGCATTTATACTACTAAAAACCTATGGCATTCAGTTAAAAAAAAGTTTATTACAGGGAGGTTATGGTTATGATGCCCTCCCAAAAACCTGTAAAATTCACTACAAAAAATAAATCTGTTGAGGGGACATTATGGTTAAGTTGCCCTACCAAAAACCTATAAGGGCAGCTATGGTTGCTTAGCTTTCCTAATGAGGGAATGTGTAGTGTTTTTTGGTTTCACTGTGAAGTATAACATCCCTTTAACAAAGTTTTTTACTGAATGTACATATGTATATATGGCAGGCAACGAAAACAAATAGGCTCAACATGTGATGTCGTCAGTGATGTCATCAGTGACATTTCAGAGGACAGCTTTCATGTTCTGGGTGTTAGTGTTAGCAGTGCACAGTGGCGATGGCAAGTAAGGGAGCTCAGTCTCCCATAACTGGCGAATTTCAGGGGTTTTTCGTTTTTAATTTGAACCACAATGGGGAGGGCGAACATTTTTCTTTAGTGAAGTGCACAGTTTTTTCATAGGACAACTTAACTATAACGTCAGTTTTTTTTTAGTTATATATATATATATATATATATTACTGTGCTTCTAACCCTCAATTACCCAATTTAATTATAGTTAGGATGCTATACTACCCCATAGGTAACCCACTAGCCTATTGTAGTCTAGCTGAAATGTGAGTACCCTTGGTACTTTTTATATACTGTTTATTCCAAAACTGGATAGACACTCAGAAGTGGGTCAAATAAATCTTTTTCAAATCCCAGCCTGAATTTGCTCATGGATAATATGTTAAGGGCACCCCATTTCTGAGTCATATTGGGATAGCTTTGCATTGACATCCCAGATCAACAACAGACATTCATCAGAGTAGTGGTAGAATTTGACTGTCTCTCTCTTCCTCAATCCCTTTTAGACAGGTGACATGGGCAAGTGGTCTCTTCCTACCAGTAGGTATAGCTTAGTTCTTCTTGAGGGACGAATTGGAGTAAAAGGTTGTACTTTAATATAAATCAATATAAGTGTTTCGCTTTCTTTCTGTGGTACACAATACTGTCCAATTGGGCGACCTTTTCTCTGAATTAGTAATTCAGTCACATACCCTTTCTAATGGAGGAATGTCAACGTAGAATAAACCATTAGGCTGAGTAGTGTGGGTTCACTTTGCTTCTCTTACCAGATCCCTGCCTAAGTAATAAATCACAGACAACTAATGCAAGGTACAGTTAATACAGTGGTTGTAGTTACAGTTAAGGCAGTGGTTATAGTTACATTGTAATACAGGCATTACACAAGTACAGAGTGAGGCAATAAATAACGTAAATGGAGATGCGGTAAACAGGTGGTGGTTGTCAGAGAGTAAAGAGAAGAATGTGAAGTAGCAGGGAGAATGGCAGTTAGTCAATTGTAGTAGCTATCCAAAGCTTGACTCGTAGTATGAATAAAGTAAGAGAGGATAAGGATCTGATGGTAAGTGGAAGTGAGTTCCATAGTTTAGAGGCTAGAACTGGGAAACTTATACCCCAGCTTTCTGAAGTTTGTATCTGGGAATAGTTAGGCAATGTGATTGGGCTGATCTGAGTGCCCGGGTGGGTGCATAATGAGAAAATCGAGAAGATAGGTAGGTGGGGGCCTGATTGTTTACACATTTGTGAGTAAGTGCAAGGGATTTCAGTGCTATCCGTTGGGAAACTGAGAGCCATTGTAGACTCTTCCTAGTTTCAGAGATGTCTGCAGATCTGGGGATGTTGAGGGCCGCTCTAATAGCATTATTTTCAGTGACCTGAAGTTTGTTGAGGTTGCGTTGGTTAGTCCCTTGATATAGTGCATTACGGTAATCAAATTTAGACATAACCAGTGTCCTGGCCAAAGTAATGCAGTTCTGTGTAGAGAGGAAGGGGCGGCAAGCTGTAATGAGCTTGCATGTGTATGCAGAAGCAGCGACAACCACATTGGTTTGTATATTGAGGGAGAGCGTAGAATCAAGATAGACTCCAAGGGTTTTGGTGTCATTGGACCCTTTGATGGAGTTGCCATCAATATCGAAGGTTTTGACCGATGGGTCAAGCTTGTTCAGTCTCTGTTGGGTGCCCAAGATGAGAAGCTCCGTTTTGTCATCGTTGAGACAGAGCTCATGTCGGGCCATCCAGGCTTGGATGACTTGGTAGATGTCATTCAAAGCTTTGGAGTCAGCCATGTAGTCACCAGTGATGGGAATGAGTATCTGGCTGTCATCAGCATAGTTGGTGTAGGTGACACCCAGATAATCAAGTACATCAAATAATGGTTTGGTAAATACATTGTAGAGTGTGGGTGAAACACAAGAACCTTGTGGCACTCCACACGGCTCCGGGTTGGATCTGCGGATGAGATAGGTGAAAATACTCTCATGTGTCTGTTGTCCAGGAAGGAACTGATCCAGTTGGTGGCTTTCACAGAGAAATGGGCAGCTAATTTCAAATGGCGGCAGAAGATTTGATGATTGACCAAATCGAAAGCTGCTGAGAGGTCGAGAGGTAGTAGGAGGGCCAGTTTGCCATTGTCTTTTAGATCCTCGATTTGATTTTTGAGATCTAATAGGATTGTTTCTGTCCCATGCTTGGGTCTGAATCCAGATTGTCTGGTACCAAGTAGGTTGTTAGTTTCTAAGTATTTCTGGATCTGTAAGTAGGCTGCTCTGTCTAGTATGTTTAGTAGAAACGGGACCGTAGTGATGGGTCTGTAATTAGAAGGTATACAAGGGTCAAGGGTAGGTTTTTTCAACAAAGGGATGACCCAGGAGTCCTTGAGATTGTCAGGGATGATGCCTGATTGAAATGAGGAATGAAATGAAGGTGGTGATGAAAGGGGCGAGATCATGCGCAGATTCCTTAATGATGGGGGCCGGGCATGAATCGCTCTGGCAGTTAGAGGGTTATAGCTTGCTGATATTTTCTACCTCTGGGATGGTGAGAGGCGCAAAGCTGAATGGAGTATGAGTAAAAGAAGGGGTGGCCATCTTGAATCGTGTGTGGTTTGGGAGGTGGTTAGTAGGCAATTTTGTTTAGCATTGATTTTAGACTGCAGAGTGGTTATTTTGGTGAGGAGGGCTTTTTGAATATTGTTGCACCACGTGCTGTCTTTGCTGCAGGTATCAGGGATGGGCGAACAGGATTCTAATTCTTTAAGAATTTTGAATAGCTCCTTTGTGTTGGATTCTGCTTGCGAGATGCGTAGGTTGCATGTCTCTTTTTTTGCTTGTACAATCGCTTCCTTGTAATTAAGGGAAGCTATGAAGAGGTTGTCTTTATTGGTCTCGCAGGGGAGACTTTTCCAGAGAGCTTCTGCATTACGTTTTTCTTTGCGTAGTACTCTCAGTTGTGGGGTGAACCATGAATTCAGGTGGGCACGTTGTTTGGATTTCCGTAATTTGAGGGGTGCTATGGTGTTGATGGCTTTGAGCAAGGTTTGGTTAAAGGTGTCCACTAGGACTGTGGGGTCATTGTGCTTTCAGGCACATTTGCTGAGTATCGGCAGGATGAGAGGGAGTAATTTGTCCCTGCTAATGTCCTTTTTGTTTCTTGTGGGAATAGGTTTGGGTCGTGGGTTGTTAGCTGGTAAGTTGAACATGATAATATGGTGGTCGACCAAGCACAGGCAGAGTTGTAATTTATCGACATGTTGCAGTTAAGGTCAGCAATCCAATCGAGCGTTCTGCCATTGTTGTGAGTAGGTTCGAGAATACGATGCGAAAATCCTAGGTTAGAGATGTTGCTAGCAACCTCGTCGGCCGGGAGATCCTTGGAGTCTGATAAACCAAAATTGAGGTCGCCCAGTAGTAAGACTTGGGAGTTAGGTTTGGTGTTGTCAGTAAGGATGGATATAATGTCATCCGAGAAGGAGGTGAGAGGGCCTGGGGGTTTGTAGATGAGGTGCAGTGATGTAGTGTTGGTAGGTGATAGTGAGAGTTTAACTGATAAAGATTCAACGGAGTTGATTTGAGTGTTGGGAGTAGGTCTCATGTTAATGTTATCTCTGTGAATAAAGGTGATGCCACCACCTTTGGAGAGGTTTGATTGATGGTCATTTCTGATGATGGAATATCCGTCTGGGATAGCTAGGGCCAAATGCGGGCCTGAAGCAGCATGTAACCAGGTTTCGTGATGGCTATGAAGTCAAGGTTTTGGGAGGTGATGAGGTCTGCGATATCAAGAGCGTGGGCCGGAAGGGATCTGGCATTGATGAGGGCTCCCATTAACTCTTTGTTAGAAGGGGCCGCAGGGTGGTCGGGTTGAACCTGCATAGGAGGGAGCAGGTTGGTAGTGTGGTGTAGGTGTGTATTACGGTGGGCACGCGGAGTGTGAGGCAGTCTAGATCTAAGTCTAAAATTCCTAAGTTGAAGTGAGCAGGGTTGATTAGGTGGAGGTTTGGTGGCGAAATGTTGATGCCACAAGGCAGGTGCATTTAGGTAAGGGTTGGTGGAGTAGTCGGTGTGAGAGTTAGTCATGTTGTTATGAGTGAGCGAGGATAATCATAGTTGTTGAGCACAGAAATGCAAAGACAAAGAGGTAAGAAAACCACCTAACCCAATTCTCAACTTTCAAAATAAACTTCTCATAGAGAAACTCATATAACCATCTCCTGGCACAGCAATCTGCATGCACTTCACCACACTGCAACAACAGACTAACAACACATAACTTGGCACAACAGCACATGGGATCTCGCACAGACCCAAAAACCGCACTTAAGCTCAGAGAACGGTACAAACCGTCACAAATCTCACTTTCCTATTCCCACTACACCTTACTAACCCCCCATCGCTCCCCCCTTAATTTACTCTCTCCTTTTCAGATCCGCCAGAGCACCTGGGGACCACTCCGGAGGTGAATGTGCACGGTACAAATACCATTAACATTAACATTTAATCAGGCTGGTCATGGCAGGAGGAAAGTTTTGCCCTCCCCCTTTTGAGATGCCTTGATGTACTCTTGGCTGTCACATTCAACAAAATGTGACAGGGGGGCCGCACCTGCAGGCTGCGTCCACCTACAAGCGTCTATGTGTCTGTCGTGCAGTGAGCATAGGAAAAGGTGTGCATATTAGCCCCACACATTTTATGGAGATTAATCTACCATCATTCAATTTCATATACATTTCAAAAAAGCCCAGGCGAGTGCACACCCACCGTGCGGATGGTTGAATACCTCACAGATACTGAGCTGAAATGTGAGTACCCTTGGTACTTTTTATATACTGTTTATTCCAAAACTGGATAGACACTCAGAAGTGGGTCAAATAAATCTTTTTCAAATCCCAGCCTGAATTTGCTCATGGATAGTATGTTAAGGGCACCCCATTTCTGAGTCATATTGGGATAGCTTTGCATTGACATCCCAGATCAACAACAGACATTCATCAGAGTAGTGGTAGAATTTGACTGTCTCTCTCTTCCTCAATCCCTTTTAGACAGGTGACATGGGCAAGTGGTCTCTTCCTACCAGTAGGTATAGCTTAGTTCTTCTTGAGGGACGAATTGGAGTAAAAGGTTGTACTTTAATATAAATCGATATAAGTGTTTTGCTTTCTTTCTGTGGTACACAATACTGTCCAATTGGGCGACCTTTTCTCTGAATTAGTAATTCAGTCACATACCCTTTCTAATGGGGGAATGTCAACGTAGAATAAACCATTAGGCTGAGTAGTGTGGGTTCACTTTGCTTCTCTTACCAGATCCCTGCCTAAGTAATAAATCACAGACAACTTATGTGTATGGAAAAGTTGTAGGTCGTAGGCATTTTATTTTCTTACAGAAAATACAACACAACTAAATAATTACACTGCCATATGCTTTTGGGCACCTTGTGTCCACTCCCGAAGTTGCCTAAGGCTCCTCCTGAGTCCTTGTTATCCCTGGGCCTTCGTTCCTGGGCACATGCCGCCTACGACATGTCTTGGACCGTGTACCGAAATAGTACTCGGTGTTCCTTCTTCTGCCTGCTCCTTCTTTTCTTGGACCGTGTACCGAAAGAGTACTCTGCGTTCTTACTTCTGCTCGCTCCTTCTTTTTTGGACTGTGTACCGAGAGAGTACTCGGCGTACCGGCTCCTGCCTGCACCCCTCGTCTTCTGTTATTATTGTAGGGTGGGTTGGGTGGCAAACGTTTTTCCTTCCCCTTATCCAGGCACTAAGAGCCTACCCGAGAGAGGTGAGCTCTTACCTGGGTTGTGTCGCCTCTCCTTTTCCAGGCTTACTTATACCCCCCAGCCTTTTGTTCCTTCCTGGGGGCGGCCGGGTTACCCCCCTGACCCTTTGCTGTTACATTTCGCACCTTCCCAGGTGCCGTTTCCTGCCCTTCCTGGGCTTTTGTTTCTTGTGGCGCTGTTCGGACGCCCCTTCCTACGCTTTCGCTCCGTTTTCCCCCACCCCGCGCCTAAACTCCCAGACCCTCTATCGTCCCGCATTTCATGCGGCCCGGGGCCTGGGTCATAGGCTGAGTAGTGTGGGTTCACTTTGCTTCTCTTACCAGATCCCTACCTAAGTAATAAATCACAGACAACTTATGTGTATGGAAAAGTTGTAGGCCGTAGGCATTTTATTTTCTTACAGAAAATACAACACAACAAAATAATTACACTGCCATATGCTTTTGTGCACCTTGTGTCCAGTCCTGAAGTTGCCCAAGGCTCCTCCTGAGTCCTTGTTATCCCTGGGCCTTCGTTCCTGGGCACATGCCGCCACACCTGAGCGGGTGTTCTTTATGCCCGCTCAGGTCCCCCCAAAAGCACCCTACCTACAACCTCATTCTTGGAGTGCCCTAAAAATGTTGTCTGAAAAAAACCCCATCCCTTTCCTTGATAGGTGTACCCCGTCCTGGTGAAACATGTCCGGATTGCTCCGGTGCAAGCCATGTCTTATGAAGTACAGACATGTGTTCCTGCAGTACTTTTCTACTGATTTATTTAGTTTTTTTCTGGCTATTTCAATTGCGTGCCTCTTCTGTGCCCCATACCAGACCCTTCTTGGTATTATTTCTGACATAAAAATGTCGGTTTTCCACCAGCTGCGGGCTAAGCTATGCAGCGACTTGCAAATGTCCCTTTGTAATTTACCCCTGTTTGTGCTCACCAGGTCGTTCCCCCCGAGGTGTATAACTAGGTACTCGAGGGGGGGGTCCCTGAAACCTATCGGTCCGACAGCCTGTCGTGGATGTCCTCCCCGTGCATCCCCGGGACGCCCCACCAGGACGTAATTGTGTTCCTGAAATATAGTCCTTGCTTCTCCTCTTCCAGCCACCTGCCTGCCCGGGTCACGAAAGAGTGCCCCACTATCCATGCCGATTTGTATGGTCCGGCCTCTGTGGAAACGGGGGAAATAAGTGTCATATCAGATCCCCCCTTATGTATTTTTTAAAACATTGGGACTTCCATCCCCCAATTCTTCTCACCCCCTTTGCTCCCAGGCCCCCCGCCCACGCAGAGGATGCTGCTCCTATCCTGAAAGAGTATGTCCCAAATTCGGCTGGATCTCATCCTGCTTTTGCCACCGCCTGTTTCAATACTGCCTGAAACTGGTACCTGCTGAGTGCGCTGCCGTCCCTATGTATTAATAACTGTCCGTCGACATCTGGTCGCAGATCTACGAATTCTTGGGTGATGCATCTGGGACAGTGGTCCTTCTCTCTGATGCAATTGAGATCTATTGCTCTCCCCTTCCCCGTTTGGTCTTTCTTAGATTTATTTAGCATTATAGACATTCCCTTTATTCCCATAGTGATGTCTTTCCTTGCCAGACCGTCTCCTGCTACCGTATTCCTGGCCACCAGTTCCCCTACTCTGAAAGCCCCATAGTATGCTAGTGCAAATGCTGCCCTGAACAGCACGATTTCGTACGTGCTGCTGCATGTGTCTTGCAGCACTTTTAACAGAATTATCAACTTCCCAAAATGTACCGGCCTTCTGTTATCTGGTTTCTTCCCCTCTAACTTCGCCCATCCTCTCATAGCGTATTTTATTTTAACGCTGTCGGTCGGGTCCGGTATGCCCGCCACTTTTGTGGTATATGCGACCGCCGCTAGGTGCGCTGCTCCCCAGCTTTTCTTTTTCCCTTTGGCAAATGCCCCTTCGAGAAATTCACAAATTTTTTCCGGTAAAGTTTTTTCCCCTCTTTTACACCTGTTTCCAACAACACATCTTTTGCATGCTTTTCGTACTGCTTACCCGTTTTGTACGTTAGGGCGTTTCTGTTCAGCTTGTCGATGACCCTTTCTTTTCTCCGTTCTTCTCCCACTTCTTTTGAGTCGACCTTGTGGCCAACTGTGCTTTCCTTTCTAGTGCCTCTAACGGGACCCAGGCCTTCCGCGGCGTGGGCGTTCTTTCCTTGTCGGCGTCCGGTCTCAGCTCCCTGAATTTCTCCCACTGAAAGCAAGAGATTGCATCAGCCACCACATTTTCTTCCCCAGCGATATGCCTCGCCTTTATGCATGTATTCATTTTTAGGCTTTCCAGTGTGATTGCCCTCATTAATTCTAATACTATCATGCATAACGCACTTCCTTCGTTTAACACGTGCACCACCGCCATGTTATCTGACCATACTGCCAACTCCTTGTTTCCTAGCTCTTCCCCCCATGCGCATAACGTGACCCATATCGGGAAGAGCTCCAGCAGTGTTATATTTTTCATCCATTCCGCCACTTGCCACGTTTTTGGCCACTTGCCTGCACACCATTTTTTCCCCAGTATTGCGCCAAAACCAAGGCCACCTGCTGCATCGGTGAACAACACCCTTTTACCTTCCTCGTTCACCGGTGAGCGCCATATCACTGACCCCTTGAAGTATTTCAGAAATTCTGCCCACACTTCCAGATCTCTCTTGATTCCTCCCCCTATCCTGACTCTGTGGTGCCCCTTGGTAGCACCTCTCGTTTTCAGCTCGTTGCTTCTCTGGAACACCCTCCCCTCTGGTATGACTCTTCCTGCGAAGTTCAGTTTTCTTGCCAGCGCTTGCAATTCTCTCACTTTTGCTTTGTTTTTTCCCTGTAGTTCCTTTATTGTCTTCAGCAGATCCATCACCTTGTCCTCCGGGATCCGACACCTTCCTTTGTTTGAGTCAATTTCTATACCTAGGAATTGGATAATATGCGTTGGGCCCATCGTTTTCTCCTCTGCCAGAGGAAAACCCCACTCGCTTGTTATTTCCACGAATTTGTCCAGGGTTGCCCTGCATAGCTCCAAACCTTTGGGCCTGACGAATAAGAAATCGTCCAGGTAATGCACCACCATGGACTCCCTCATCTCCTGTGTTACTGCCCATTGTAAAAATGAACTTACCCTCTCGAAATATGCGCATGAGATGGCGCACCCCATCGGGAGGCATTTTTCGATGAAGTATTCCCCCTCCCAATGCATACATAACCATCTTTGTGATCCGCTGTTGACTGGCAACAGGCGGAATGCCGATTTAAAGTCTGCTTTCGCCATCGATGCCCCTTCCTCCGCTTTCCTGACCAGTTCCACTGCCTCCTTGAAGTCTGAATATGATACTGTAGCCTCGCTCTGGGCGATGCCGTCGTTCACCGAGGCCCCCAGGGTGTAGGATAGGTGGTGTGTATCAGCCTGTATTCCCCTTCGTCTTTTTTTGGCACCAGCCCTAGTGGAGAACATATAGATTCTGCGAATGGTAAGGCTGTTAAGGGGCCCTCCACCCTCCCCAGTTCTTCTTCTTTCCTGATCTTACTGGTCACTATATCCCTGTTTTCGGTTGCCGATTTTAGATTCCTAGGAATGTCTTGTGCTCCCTGCTCGGTAAACGGGATGTTAAAACCTTCTCTAAAGCCTTGTCTGATTTGTTCTGCCGCTTCTTGGTCTGGGTATTTCTGGAGCCACCTTTCCATCCTCTCGATTTTTACTGGCGTGGCCCCTTTCCCGCTCCAGTTCTTATTTCCGCGTCTCATCGCTTCTGCCGCTTGGAGCTGCGGCCCTTGTGCACTTGGAGCTGCTGTGGTCACCCTTGCATCTCTCGCACTTGTGGCTGAACTTGCACTTCCATCCCCAGCTACAGGGTACCCCCTTTCAAAACTCCTGCATTGTCCTGGTTCTGCTCGTGCTGTCCCCGTGCTCCCACTGCCCCCTCTGTGTTGTCGGGGGCAGGCTGCTCTGCGACCCTCTCTGTGACCCATAATTTCTGCTCCGAAAACTCTGGTCTCTATTTCTGTCATAGCTGGATTCGTACTTTCTGCTACTGTATCTATAATCCGCTTTGTAATCATTCTGCCAATACTGCCTTCACTGCTGTCCCCCTGTGCTCCGCTCCTTGGAATCCCATTTCTCCTTTAGCACGTTAAATATGTAGAGATTAAAGTTTTCTTCATCCCAGCCCATATCCGGAAAGCAGTCCATCTCCTTTCTGTACTCGTGGTCATACTCCAGCCATGCGTCCCCTCCAAACGCTGCGTGTACCTTCAGCACCCTCTATTGATACGCAACTAATGCTACCCCATCTTCCGGGAATTTTTGTAATATAATTGTAGACATTATGGTGAAGGCTGACATCCAGTTGTCAAAACTCCTTACTACTGGCCCCTTTTTAGTAAACTTTTCTTGTCCTCCTTCATGTCCTCTAGAGCCACATGCATCCCCCTCTTTTGACAATCTAACAATGTAAAGATATCGATCAATTCCTTCCTCCATATGTTTTCCTTTACTTTGTCTTTTATGTACCAAGCCATCGCTTTCATCGACCTGCCCTGTGCATCTTTACCCATGGTTGGCCTGCCATATTTCGTCATGAGTGGCCCCCCATTTTCCGCCACTGCCACCGTCGGTGCTGCCCCCGGTGGTGTGGCCCCTGCCACTATGTTTGGCCCTGCCGGTGCACCTTGCGGTGTCACGATCATTGGTGCCCCTTGCGGCACCGGGACTACTGGTGCCCCTTGTGGTGCCGGGACCGGGGTTTCCCTGGGCTCTACTGGTGCCCCTTGTGGTTCCGGGACCGGGATTTCCCTGGGTTCTGCCCCTGCCCCCCCACACCCCTCTCTGTTTTTCCCTGCTCACCACTCCTCTCCATTTCACCCAAGCCCTTAGATAATCCCTTTCTTCGTCATCACTGCTTGCTTCAGCTGAGGAACTCCCCTGCTGCTCCTCCCTGGATCTCTTCCCCCGTCTGCTCTTCTTGTCATTGGTTCTGGGCGACTTACCCGAAACTGTGACGTAATTTTTTAACATTTTTACTATTTTATTCCGCACATTATTATTCACAGTACCTTTCTTTTTATCTTTTTTCTTTCTCTTGGTCGGTGCCTCCGTCTGTTCCTCTGATCTCTTCGACTCCGCTCTTCCCCTTTTCTGTCCTTTCGGTACTGCGTCTTCTCCTTCGCTGCTGCTGGGCTCTATGAACAGCAGAGGTGACGTTGCCTTTGCTCTTTCTTCTTTCTGCATTACCTCCAGCACCCATTGTGCCCCATACTCCTTCTCCGTCTTTCTCACCCATTCTGAGAATTCTTGGGACCTTTTGCTCTTCCTTCCGCCATCCTTCTCGTCTGAATTCTGTCAGCCATGCTTCTCGTTTGACCACGGCGAACGTCCTTTGTTCGTTTGAAGCTGGTACTTCTGGGTCGCTCCAGCTCCGGCACCGTTTGTAGCCACTGCGATTAGAACGAAATCAGAGAGGTAGGAAAATGCGTGAGCCCGCAAGACATTTTAGACAGGTGACATGGGCAAGTGGTCTCTTCCTACCCGTAGGTATAGCTTAGTTCTTCTTGAGCGACGAATTGGAGTAAAAGGTTGTACTTTAATATAAATCGATATAAGTGTTTTGCCTTCTTTCTGTGGTACACGATACTGTCCAATTGGGCGACCTTTTCTCTGAATTAGTAATTCAGTCACATACCCTTTCTAATGGGGGAATGTCAACGTAGAATCAACCATTAGGCTGAGAGGTGTGGGTTCACTTTGCTTCTCTTACCAGATCCCTACCTAAGTAATAAATCACAGATAACTTATGTGTATGGAAAAGTTGTAGGCCGTAGGCATTTTATTTTCTTACAGAAAATACAACACAACAAAATAATTACACTGCCATATGCTTTTGGGCACCTTGTGTCCAGTCCCGAAGTTGCCCAAGGCTCCTCCTGAGTCCTTGTTATCCCTGAGCCTTCGTTCCTGGGCACATGCCGCCTACGACGTGTCTTGGATCGTGTACCGAAAGAGTACTCAGCGTTCCTTCTTCTGTCTGCTCCTTCTTTTCTTGGACCGTGTACCGAAAGAGTACTCAGCGTTCTTACTTCTTCTCGCTCCTTCTTTTTTGGACCGTGTACCGAGAGAGTACTCGGCGTACCGGCTCCTGCCTGCACCCCTCTTCTTCCGTTATTATTGTAGGGTGGGTTCGGTGGCAAACGTTTTTTCTTCCCCTTATCCAGGCACTAAGAGCCTACCCGAGAGGGGTGAGCTCTTACCTGGGTTGTGTCGCCTCTCCTTTTCCAGGCTTACTTATACCCCCTGGCCTTTTGTTCCTTCCTGGGGGCAGCCGGGTTACCCCCCTGACCCTTTGCTGTTACATTTCGCACCTTCCCAGGTGCTGTTTCCTGCCCTTCCTGGGCTTTTGTTTCTTGTGGCGCCGTTCGGACGCCCCTCCCTACGCTTTTGCGCCTTTTTCCCCCACCCCACGCCTAAACTCTCAGACCCTCTATCATCCCGCATTTCATGCGGCCGGGGCCTGGGTCATTGAGCCAAGTACACCACCCAGTTCAGAGCCACATCAGCGAGGCATTGTGGGTATGCAAATTATCCAAATCCAAGTATTTAGCTACAGAAATGTATCTTACAGGGGAGTGTTATTAGGATAGCAATGCTATTCATATTCAATTTCTTATTTATAGCTGCAACTGTGGCAAGACCAACCATCTCTCAAGGGCATCATTACAAATGCGACAGTAATGGTAAACAGGTGCTATTTTTGAATACCACCACTTTTTTCGTTGCACTTGACAATGGGTTTTGAAACCCACATGCAGGAAAACCAGCTGCTTGTGAACCAAAGAGCTAGCCAAAATTAAAATGGCAGCAACGGTGCGTGTAGTATGACCACAATATCCCAATGAAGTCATAATGGGGAATAACATAAACCAATAACCAAGGGGCAAACCCGCATTACAGTCAGTGGTAACAGTAAATCAGCGTTGTGGTGTTAGCCGTGCTAAAAACGCCAAACTATTATATTAATGAGGCCCCTAGTCTTTGTGGTCACAATGTTCTGATGTGACAGTGCAGCATTTAGGAGATTATTTGGGAAATCACCTGATCAGATAGACTATCAATCTGAAGAAATACGTACGACTATGGAAGCCATCAGCAAATGGTAAATCGACCGAAACAGATTTATAGAAACTATATGGTTTATGTTATGAACGAAACTACTGCACACTGTGGGCTTAGATATTGGGTTGGATTTAAATGCGTTTAATATATGAAAAAGACACAACCAAGGCACTCCATCGCATGTGTGTGAGGCCAGTGCAAATTGCTTTAGCACATTAGCCTTCTTTCTTAAGACAGGTCGAGCTAACATTGCAGAAAACACACTGCAACGCTGCCCACTTACAATAAAACCCCTGATAAACAAGTGCTGAACGATAAAGACCTGGGGATACAAATTCCAAATCTAAAAGTGTGCAATTAAGGGAATTAGCATTCTGTAGTTCCCGAGCCCCACCGTCACACGGTTTCTTCAGTTTATAAAAAAAGAAAACAACATTCCTCATTTCTTTCGGAAGCATAGGAGCAGAGGTAAAAGGGCGCTATAAATTAGTGCCCAGTGATGGGCGATGCCTAGTCTATCCACCATCCATTACGCACACGCCAGGCATAAAACTCGTATAAAGTCCCCTTTTATTGCTAATGAACATCGGGTGTAATCATCCCTGTGTGGTGATCCAACGCATATAAAACCACTCACCTTTTCGAAAATGCTGCTCCGAGAGCAGGAGTCCTATAATTGTACTGCCATCCGTTTCTGCGTGAGGGTTTCTGTGGAGACATTTGGCATCTCATCAGCTGTGGCGGCAGATGGAGGAAAGCCCGCCTACGTGTTCCGTCAAGGGAATTGCAAGTTTAGGCAGGGTTTTATTAGCCATCCAGGGTGTAGCGGTGCGGAGGGGATTGCGTGCCTTCAGCTCACCTGCTATTTGCGCCCATCTCCTATAATGCGAAGGAAAACAGCGGAGGTGGGGCTTTCGTGGAGGTGCTCAAACAGACTCAATTGGGGTGTCCAACTTGACATGATAATCATCGTGCAACAGCCACAAATCAATGAAATGAGATGAACGTTTCCTGGAACCTACTCCTTATGTCAATGGTAATTTCCCTAAAGCTTCTGGAAGTTTTTTGTTGAAAATAAACGCACCTTATTCTGGAACACTCGGAGCCCGATTCGGAGCTCTTGCTGAATATGGAGAGGAAAGCCGACGTTCTCCCCTTCAGTTTCCAGCACCATCATTCTGTGGTGGGTGGAAATATTGGAGGGGAAAAGTCATGCTTTCCAGCAGCAAAAGCTGCTAAAATCACACGTTTTGAGGGATACATGCGCTCCAGTGGCATTGCGAGCATTCTCAAAAGACTTCCACTTTTTTAATTTAAGAAATGTTTCTTAAACTTTCATTAAACTAGAAAAGTTGTGCTCCAGTCTGAGAAATGCTATGTTCATAATGGGGCAAAAGAGTGCTTTAGAGTTTAACAAGCACCTCCCAAGGTACTGTTAATGAACGCCTCTTTAGGCTGGTGCAGGAAGGGTGTTTTGGCCTCTGAATACATCCTTTTCAGCCTCTTACATGTGAGGTGGTTGGCAAGGCTGGTGCCATGCTGCAAATCACGGCTTTGCAGGAGACCTTTCACCCACCTCAGAATCAGGCCCCTAGTCTGCCACTGCCTAAAAGACAAACTCGGGCTCCCAGAGCTAAAGTCGTTGTTAGTGAAAAGAGTGAAATGTAGTGGTTATGGCACAGCACCACGTTAAAGGCGCCAACAGAACATGCAGTTGCAAGAATTTTAAGTAGTTCTTTCTGCCAAAAACAAAATAATAAATACGTTCTAATAATTTCAAATAACTGCGTGGGTGTGGCTCTAAATATGAAACGAGTTCATGATGAAAGGCTGCTGCCTTATTCAAGGTAGCTGCGATTTTATAATTAGCATAGTTTGACTCCCTTTACCCGCTACCCTTTTAAGTTCATTTCAACTTTCTTCTTATCTCCCCCTTTTCTTAAGTCCCTTTCTTAAACCTGTGCCCTCTTTGTCTTCCCTGCTGGTCCCCCACTCAGCCTCCTCTATCCTCGTCCTTTTGCCTTTTTATGTCTCCCTTCCTTCCTTTCTCCAACGTTGCCTGCTCTTTGACCAATTACAGTTATTCCCTTTCTCTTTGGCTCAACCAAACCCAGCTATTTTCTTTTGTAACTTTTTATCTCAAACTTTATTAATGCTTTCACTAATCTCTTTGCTGTCTAGTTCAAGCTCTTTCACTCAGCGGGGACCCTCCCCAGATGGTGCCCTGGAGCCTCCCCAGCTCGAATCCCTGTTTCCTTCATAAAACTCTCCACCACGTTCATCGGGTTCACAAGATATATTTCCATTCCAAGACACAAATGAATGCATGCCTTCATGTCGCAATTACTCTGGCTTCTCAAATGTAATCATCATGGAAGTGTTTTATAATGGCGCAGTCCCATAGGAAAACGTTCCATGAATCAGGCCCTTAGAGTCCCACCACTCCCAGACCAGCAGGCTTGCAAGAACCCAACACTTTCCTATTAGTCACTTTCATAGCCTTGTCAATTGCAATTGCTTCTTCTCCCCTCCACGCTCTCCTCTGCAGTAGCTGTGTCCACATCATGCTCTTAGTGCACGCCCACGACCTTTTAGTAATACCCAACTCATTCTTTATGATTTCAATGAGCTCAACACCAGACCACTGTACCAAGTCGATTTCGCCCAGGTGAATGATCACTAAGTCAGTGGGCTTCCTCGTAGGCCTTAACTCAAACAACATAGGTAGCAACTGACTCTAGTGCAACCCCTCAAGCCCAGACATAGCAGTTCTGCATCACTGTATGCTCATGCCAGTTAATTTCCCTAAATCCTTGTCTCAGCCTGTTGTCCAGTCCATTTCAGCACGGAATGTCTATAAATCCAAATGTCTTTAAGGACCTGTGGCACTAGAGCCAATAAAACAAACGTACAGTAAGCCCGAGTCCTTGACACCACCTTCTTCAAACCCCTAACATGGCCTCTAAACCTGCAAGATTTCCATCTGCCCAACACTTTAATTTCTCTCTCCCCATGCCCAAGCCAGCCATCCAATATGAAAAGGGTTTGTACCAAAAAACGCCAGGTCCAACCCCAACCATCGGGCCCCTTTTGTCAACATCGGCAGCACCTGCCTCCCTTTCACCACATCACCATTTTATTGGACGAAGATCTCCACCACACCCCTCCATTCTCTTCTCCCCATAGTTTTTTTGCACCTTGACTGGGCTGATGACCCGAGCACCAGATTTGCGCAACTTGAACATTGTCTTCCTCTGGTCCTTTCTATTCCTGATCCACAGACAGACCCTGTCCCTGACCATGTGTACACCATCCAAACACCCACTCCCCCGCCCCCCACAGCCAGTACACCCAACCAATCTGAAATCCTAAATGCCCCAAAATATTTGAGGAACAACATGGCCTTTAACAAAATTGAGTAGCGCATTCAATCGGTGGATGCTATCAACCCTTCTAACATAGACACGCAGCCAGGTTTGTGTTGGATCTACTCCGTACTCCCCCGACCCTGTTTTGTAGCCCAGCCTTCCAACAATCTCATGCCCATTTCGCCAGCCATTGACTCGTATCACCAAAAACATTTTTAATGGAAATCTATGCCAGCCAGTAGGACGCCAATGCCCTCTTCCAGCTTCTGAAACTCTGCCAGCAGACGAACACATTCCTTGACATTCCTGTCCACCATCAAAGAATCATGCAGAGTGTGTAGAATCTGGTGTGATCACATGCACTGCCTGAAAGCCCATGCCAACATGCTGAAGGACTAAAAATGGGTGCATGCCGCAGAGCAACCCATCGGCAATGCTTTGTCAGCATATTGTTAAAGATGGCCTTAATAGCACACCAACTCCCAGAGACTATTCAACCATTTGTATTAGACTTCTTGAAATTCGATCCTCGACCAGCAATCGCCACTGGACCACCAGGGAATTGATTTTGGGGGTGATGGCTTCCCCCAGGCCAAACAGCCCCTAACCCCCATCATGACCTTAGCCACAAAGATGGCAACACTTTGTTTTGCCTTCTTTGGTGGCAACGTGGTGCCAATTTGCTAGCCCCCCTCTCACAAATCCCCCAAGGATGTGCACATCCTTGCTGCTTCTGTGGGGTGAAGAATTGGGGTTCTGGGCCCATTTTGCCAGCACTGGAAACCAGCAAAGAGGACTAGTCCAGCAGAGAAATGATTTTGGGGTGGCCAAATGGCCCCCGAACCTCCACCCTGAAAACTGCCCAAAAGATGGCACAATGTTGTTTTTGCCTACTTTAGGGGCAAAATGGTACTGGTTTGCACTGATTTGCCCCCAAGGAAGGCAAAACAACATTCCACTACATTGTTAGTGGCAAACTTGGGAGCATCAGTGGGCTGGACCAGTGTCTGTGGGCCAGCACTCTCAAGAATCCCCCAGCGGAGGGGCAGATCCTTTCTGCTTCCCTGGGTGGGTATAATTGAGGGGCTGGCCGCATTTTGCCACCCCTGGGAAGCAGAAAGGAGCACTAGGACACCAGGGAAATGATTTTGGGCGTGGGGAGCCGCAATGGGCCAAACAGCCCCCGACCCCCGCCCTGAAAATTGCCACAAAGGTGCCACAATGTTGTTTTGCCTTCTTTGGGGGCAGATGGGTGGTGTTTTTGCACCGATTTGCCCCCAAGGAAAGCAAAACAACATAGCACTCTATATAGAGTGGCACACTTGGGAGCCTCAGCGGGCTGTCCCTGCGTCTGTGGACCAACCCTCCCAGTAATCCCCCCAAGGAGGGGAAGATCCTTGTTGCTTCCCGGTTGGGGGCAAATTTGAAGGTCTGGCCCCATCCCACAAGGGAAATGATTTTGGGGGTGAGAGGTCTCAACGGGCGAAACAGATCCCCACCTCCACCCTGAAATTTGCTGCAAAGGTGGCACAATGTTATTTTGCCTCCTTTGGGGGCAGATGGATGCATTTTGCACTGACTTGCCCCCAAGGAAGGCAAAATAAGATGCCAATGTCTACAGATTGGCAAACTTGGAGCCTCAGGGGACTGGCACTGTGCCTGTGGGCCAGCCCTCTGAGGAATCCCCCCAAGGAGGGGAAGTTCCTTGCTGCTTACCTGGGGGGGCAGAATTGGGGGTATTTAGCACCCCAGGAGTGCAGAAATGGCCACTAGATCCCCTAGAGCTCTGGCTGGGCAACCTTATTGCTTTTCCTTCCAGGGAGGGATGGGGACTGCTGCTGGGTTTAGGGGTGGTTGACCCACATGAGAGACAGTCACCCAAGGCCAGGGGCAGCACCCATGGCCTTCCTGAAGCTCTGGTTGGACTGCATTAGAGCTTTTCCTTCTGGGGAGTGGTGGGGACCCCAACAGGGCTCCATGGACCGCCTCTGGGCTTGGGAACGGTGAGTCCACATAGGAGGCAGGGACCCAAGGCCAGGGTCAGCAACCCTAGCCATCCTGGACTTCTGGCCGGGGCAGGGACCCCCGCTGGGCTGGGGGATAGTCGACCCACATGAGAGGCAGGCACCCAATGCTGGGAGCAGCACCCCAGGCCGCCCTAGAGCTCGGACCCGGCATTGTTAGAGCTTTTCCCTCTGGGGAGGGACAGGGACTACACCAGGACACCCGGGACCTCTGCTGGGCTTGGGAACGGTCACACGGGAGACAGGTTCCCATGGCTGTGAGCAGCACCCCTGGCTGTCCTGGATCTCTGGCTGGGCCACATCACATCTTTTCCCTCCAGGGAGGGAAGGGAACCCCGCTGGGGCTACCAGGAATGCCGTTTGGCCTGGGAACGATCAACCCATATGGGAGACATGTGCCAAAGGCTAGGGGGTAGCACCCCCCGCCGTCCTGGAGCTCTGGCCGTGACGTGTTGGGGCTTTTCCCTCACAGGAGGGATGGGACCCCTGCCGGGGATACCCATGACCACCACTGGGCTGATTGACCCCCATGCGAGGCAGATGCCAAAGGCCGGGGGCAGCACCCCAGGCTATCCTAGAGCACAGACCGGGTGGCGTTACAGCTTTTTTCTTTGGGTAGGGATGGGGACTGTGAGGGGTCAGAAATGAGAGGCGGACACAAAGTGGTAGTGTTTTCAACATCAGACATCTTTATTAAAATAAAAGGGTTGGCTAAAGGCCATTTTGTCCCTGTCCTACAGAGAGTTTCCCTACCTATGAAACTAACACTAAAAATCAGTCTGTGGCCCTCATTACGACCTTGGCGGAGAACCATGGTGCTATTAGCACCATGGTCCATGGCGCTAAGTTGCCAACTCCGCCATGGTGGTTGGCGGACTTACCGCCCCATTCCGACCTTGGCGGGGCGGTAAGTCCCCAATCCCCATTTACCCTTCCCCATTCCCATTTTTGCCCCATAGGGCATAATGGGAGTGGGGAAGGCGTTAATTACGCCACCGTAAATTACGGTGGCGTAATTAACAACAAGGTCCCTTAGCGCCATGGATTTTAACGCCTGCAAAAAGCAGGCGTTAAAATAACCATGGCGCTACGGGAACTCGTACTCAGGCGGTAAGGGTCGGCGAAGTTTACGCCGGCGTAAACCCCTTACCGCCTGGGTCGTAATGAGGGCCTGTGTCTCGTCATCAAAATTATATACACTGTCCT
Source organism: Ambystoma mexicanum (assembly GCF_040938575.1). NCBI lineage: Eukaryota > Metazoa > Chordata > Amphibia > Caudata > Ambystomatidae > Ambystoma > Ambystoma mexicanum. The sequence goes on from NC_090928.1 coordinate 65,510,945, forward strand.
TGTGTCCAAACATAATAATCTGACTCTCACATTTCAAATGAACAACTAAAGATGTAAGGGAAGTGTCCCTGATGTAGGTATGGAAACAAGTGGTAAAAAATACAAGTAGATAAATCCAACAAAACAGTCCTTGTATCCAGAGAGTGATTCCCTTCGCCTGGATGTCTCAGGTAGGATGGCAAAAGTGTCTTTTTCAAACAATAACTCCTTAAAGATGGCAAATGTTTCTCTTTCAAGCAACCACTTCTTAGGGATATTGATATTGATATTTTATTTCTATCGCGCTCATACACAAGTGTTTCAGAGCGTGACAAGGCAAGGGAAGAGGAACAGGGGAGAACAAAAACAACGATCTTACTAGGCCCAGTGACATTGAGAACATGCAAGTGCAGGGTAGAGGGAGAAGGGGGAAAAGTGCATGGAACGGGGAACAAAAGGAGAGTGCGGAGCGAGAAGAAAAAAACAAAAATAATAATAAAATAATAAATAAAAAGGCAACAAACAATGGGAGTGCAGCCAGCAAGTGACAAGTGCTGGGTTTATGGCAGCAGGCCATGTAGGTCTGAAAGTGCAGGAAGAAAAGGGGAGGGCTGTATGGGTACAGATACAGACCCCAATGCAGGGGGTGGCCCGGAGGCAGTGCGTGAGGGTGGCAAGATGAGCAGGTACCTGGGCCCGGAGGACAGAGGGTGGCCAGGTGTATGGTGCCGAGGGAGAGTAGAATCAACAGGGCAGAGGGGAGGAGAAGGCAGAAGCAAAGAGGAAGGTTTTGAGGTGCTTCCGGAGATGGTTCTCCTCAAGTTTTAGAGTGGCAGGAAGGCTGTTCCAGAGGGAGGCCCCTAGCCGAAGACCGAGATCTACGCCAGCTCGTTTCTTTGAGAAACGCCTGACCCTAAGTGAGTTAGAGGTAGAGGAGTGGAGTGCTCGAGATGAGAGGTATCTGCGGAGGGATAGCTGAAGGTATGTTGGACCCAGGCCCCAGAACGCCTTGTGGACAACGCAGAGGGTTTTGAATTTAATCCTTGCATCCACTGGGAGCCAATGGAGAGATTTCAGAGCTGGAGAGATACGATCCCAGGGCTTGAGGCCACGGACAAGTCTCGCAGTCCTGTTCTGGATAAGTTGTAAAGGGCGAAGAGTAGAGGCAGGTAGATTAAGAAAGAGGCTGTTGCAATAGTCCTACTTAGAGAGACCCAGAGCTTGGGAGACAGTGAGCTTCTGGGGGAATGAGAGGAAAGGAAGAATACCTCTGAGGAGGTGCAGTAGGATGTTTGACTTTTTTGATACATCAGCGATGTGGGCGGAGAAGGAGAGTGTGGAATCAAAGGTGACACCAAGGTTCTTGGCCTCACAGGTGGGGATAGGAGGAGGGCTAAGGGAGGCCGGCCAGAGAGTGAGGGGAAAGGAAGGTGATGGTGTACCAATGAGGAGGATCTCGGTCTTGCTGGCATTAAGACAAAGATCGTTGGCAGCACACCAATATTGGATGGCAGTTAGGTAATCAGTGATGAGAGAGGTGGAGGAGGTGGCCGAGGGCAGCCTGAAAATGAGTTGAGTGTCGTCTGCGTAGCACTGGATGTTTGAGTAGAAAATGGCAATACAGCGGGCGAGAGTTGCCAGGTATTGGTTGAAAAGCCAGGGTGAGAGGTTAGACCCCTGGGGAACACCACAGGTGGAGAGGAAGATAGATGATAGGAAGGACCCAAGTTGGACCTGGGAGGGTCAATCAGAGAGGAATGAGGTCAGCCAGGCCAGAGCCTGATCGGTGATGCCCAAGTTATCCCGGAGACTGTTGAGTAGGATGGTATGGTTGACTGTGTCGAAGGCAGAGGAGAGATCAAGTAGGATGAGAACAGAGGGAATGCTAGAGTCGAGGTTGGAAAGCAGATCTTCACGGATGGCAAAAGTATCTCTTTCACGCAACCAATTCTTAAGTATGGCAAAAGTGTCTCTTACAAACAACTACTTCTTTGGTTTCTCATACCTGATTCGGGAAGTTTCTGCACAAACAACATGTCCTCCAGCTTTCAGCCCTTTCTGGGTTTCTTGGCACTGAGATCACAAAACATAGGGGTCTCATTCACAATAAAATGTTCCATCTGGTGTTCTCCCATAAACCTCTTTGATATTTTAGCGAACTACCTGATCTATTTGTCCATCAGAAATTCTACTGTGGACTTTTTAGGTCTCTGCGTATATCCTTCTGCCAGGTATTTTGATTTTAAAAGGAAAAAGGGTGTTTGTTCAATTTCAACAGCTTCTTCTTGCCTGTTTTCATAGATGAGGACTTGGGCAAAGTCTGTCTTTTTATTCTACTTGGTCGCTATTCAAAATAAGTTCTTAATGGCTGACATACCTGTCGGAACGGCCCGGGGTCCCCAAATTCTCTGGTCAGACTCACAGTGTCTGGTAGCGTCCCCGACACGTGGCATGTTGCTCCAGTGAAACTTGGCGTTTCCATTTGCAGACCTTTCCCCTTCCAGCTCTGTATTCACCTGCCGGTAAACCTGCTGCTTCTGAACACAACTGTACTCCCGGGTAGCTTTCCTTTGCTGTTGCTGCCGGCTCCCCAAGGGTTACGGTGCCAGTGGCGTTTTCTGCAGTCTTGCTCAACGTCGGTAGCTATTGGTGGCGAGCGGCAGTCTGAAAGCATCTGCCTTCTCCAGCAACACCCATTCCCGTGTTGCTGCCTTCTTCCTCAGTTCTGCTTCCTTCTTCTTCTCTCCTTTCTGCCAATGCGGACACTGGGGAAGGAAGGGCACACTGCAGGAGCAACCCAGGACGACTGCTGAGATTTGGAACGATAGACCCACATGGGGGGCAGCCGCCCAAGCCCAGGGGTAGCAGCCCCAGCAATCCTGGAGAGCATGCTAGGCCGTGTTACAGCTTTTCCCTCTGGAGAGGCATGTGGACCCCACTGGGGCACACTAAAACCGCCAGTGGGCTGGGCGGTAGTTAAATCCATGTGCAAGGCAGATGCCCAAAGCCGCGGGCCGCACCCCCGGCCATCCTAGAGCTCTTGCTGGGTCATGTTAGAGCTTTTCTCTCCAGGGAAGGACGTGGACCCCGCCATGGCTCCCCATGACAGCCGCAGGGCATGACCCATGTGTGAGGCAGACGCCCAAGGCCAGGGGCAGAACCCCTTGCAGTCCTAAAGCTCTGTTCAGGTCATGTTTGCTTTGGAACCAGGCACCTAGATACCCTCTGATTTCGGGCCCAGATCCCTGCCCTCCCAGCCACACACCCACACTGCCTCCTGGCAACCCCGGCACTTGGGTCTGTATCTGCAAACCTACAGTCACCTTCCAGCACTTATCAGACACCTGTTGTCTACACCTTATTCTCACACTTACCACTTGCTGGCCGCGCTACCTTTTGTTGTTCTATCACGTGATAAGCACTTTCCACTCCCCCCTGCCCCGCGGCCTATCCCCCTTCCCTCTCCCCTGCACTTCAACGTTCTCAATGTTACTGGACCTAGTAAGATCGTTGTTTTGTCCTCGCTTGTTTCCCCACCCTTGCCTCGTCGCGCTCTGTAACACCTGTGTATGAGCGCGATTCAAATAAAATATCATATTATATCATATCATATCATGTTAGAACGTTTCTCTCCGGGGAGGAACACGGATCCCGCCGGGGCTCCCCATGACCGCGACTGGGCTTTGGGATGGATGAACCCACATGGGAGACAGGCGCCCAAGGCCAGCAGCCCCAGTCATCCTGGAATGCTGGTGTGACACGTTACAGATTTTCCCTCCGACGAGGCTCCTCACGGGGCTCCCCTTGACCACTGCTGAGTTGGGAGGCATTCGACCCACTTGCGAAGCAGACGCCCAGGGGCAGCACCCCCAGCCTTACTGGAGCTCTGGCCGGTCGAGTTAGAGCTTTTATCTCCAGGCAGGAATGAGGACCCTGCCGGGGCTACCCATGACCACCGCTGGGCTGGGGGGCATTCAACCCACTTGCGAGGCCGAGTCGCATTAGAGCTTTTTCCTCCAGGGAGGGACGGGTAACCTGCTGTGACTCCCAATGGCCGTTGCTGGTTATGGGGTGTGGTCGACCCACTTGCTAGGCAGACACCCAAGGCCAAGGGCAGTACCCCCGGCTGTCCTAGGGCTCTGGCCAGGCCACAATCGAGCATGTCCCTCGGGGGAGGGAGGGCTCCCTGGGACCACCACTGGGATTGGGGACGGTTGCCTCACTTTGGAGACAGGCGCCCAAAGCTGGGGTATCATCCCCAGCCATCCTGGAGCTTTGGCCATGCTGCGTTACAGCCTTTCCTTCCTTGGAGAGACCCTGCAGGGGCTCCCCATGACCGCTGATGGTCTGGAGGGTGGTCGACCCACGTGTGAGGCAGACACCGAAGGCTGGGGGAAGCACCGCTGGCCGTCCTAGAGCTCTTGCCAGGTCACATTAGAGCTTTTCTCTCCAGGGAGGGGTGGGTACACCGCTGGGGCTCCCCATGACTGCTGCTGGGCACGACCCAAGTGCGAGTCATGTTAGAACTTTTATCTCTGGGGAGGAACAGGGAACCTGCCGGGGCTCCCCATGACCACCGCTAGGCTGCAGGGCAGTCGACCAGGTGCCAGGCTGGGTGGCGATTCAGCTTTCCCCTCTGGGGAGGGACTGGGACCCCGCCGGGGCTCCTTGTGACTGCTGCTGGCCTGGTTGAGGTCGACCCTCTTGAGGTGTAGATGCCCATCCAGCACCCCTGGCCGTCCTGGGTTTGTGGCTGGGTAGTGCCACGTTAGAGCTTTTACCTCCGGGGAGGGATGGGGCCCCCGCGAGGGCTCCCAGAACCACTGCTGGGCTTAGGGATGTTCAGCCCACATGGCAGGCAGGTGCCCACGGCTGGGGCTCCCCATGACCGCTGGTGGTCTGGAGGGTGGTCAACCCACGTGCGAGGCAGACACCCAAGGCTGGGGGCAGCACCCCCGGCCGTTGTAGAGCTCTTGCTGGGTCACGTTACAGCTTTTCTCTCCAGGGAGGGAAGAGGACCCCGCCCCGCCGGGGCTCCCCAAGACCGCTGCTGGGCACGACCCACGTGCAAGGCAGATGCCAAAGGCCAGAGGCAACACCCCCGGCCGTCCTAGAGCTCTGTCCGGGTCATGTTAGAATGATTCTCTCTGGGGAGGAACGGGGACCACCCTGCGGGCTCCCGATGATTGCCGCTAGGGGGGGCGGTCGACACACGTGCAGGGCTGTGTTGTGATTGAGTTCCCTCCGGGGAGGGACATGGACCCCGCCGTGGCTACCCCGAACCAAAGCTGGGCTTGGGGATGTTCGGCCCACATGGGAGGCAGATGCCCATGGCTGGCGGCAGCACCCCTGACTGCCCTGGAGTTCTGGCTGGGCTGAATTAGAGCTTTGCCCTCCAGGTAGGGACAAGGACCCTGCTTGGGCACCCCATAACCACTGATTGGCTGGGGGAAATTTTTCCTCATGAGTGATCGCCCTAATCACAGTAGTAATACCCAAACAAACAAGAGTCAAGTATTCCTAGGGAGTGATCTCCTGCATCACAGTGGTGACATGAAAAACCATAAATCTCGAGCGGGCCTCAGGAGTGAACTCCCTTGTCACAGTGGGAACCCCAACATATGTGAAATATCCCAAAAGGACCAAGAACTGTTATGTAGTAATCTCCCCAACAGTCAAGATATAAAAAGGCCCAGCAAAGCACCAGCAATAAGAAGAAGAGTTGATAAAGTCTTAACTCTGTTGTTCACAAAACCTTGGGAGGAAGTAAAGTTACTTTAAATACTATCAAGGGACAGTCTCCAAAACCATTCCAGATAGACCAGGAGAACAAGTCATTCTCCTAGTATAGGTGCATTTGGTAAATCAGACCCTGATGCAAGAGACTGCTATTAAGACAGCCTGAGACTGGATTGTTTCACGAGGAGAAGGGAGCCAATATCCTGGTGGCCTGGATAAGAAGTTTATTGAACCCTTTTCATTATTGGTTTGTTTTTTTCTGGTAGGGATAGAGTAGTTGGTCTGAACAGTTTATAGTTTATTGGTTTTGACTTACATTCTGACAAGCACCTGAGTTATTCTGTGTTGAGGTAGGAAAAAACCCTTTAGAAATAGGGCTAGGCAGGGTATTTTCTTTATTTGAATAAAAGTCTAACGCCAAAATGACACCACTTTGTCTGCCTCCTTACTCCATCACACCACACCAGGCTCTCCTATGGCAGAAGCAAGAGCTCCCAGCTCTTAGCAATTTTGAACCCTGTTTCTGGGATTAGCTGGGCGAGGGAGAGGGAGAGGGATTCAATTTTTCAACATTGGACATTTGCTGGATATTTTTGGTCCCTTCCTTCAGGTGCAGGAACCCCAATCGCCGGTGCAAACAAGCAAATATTTTGTTAACTATTTTGGCTGTTAAGCCTTCTTTAGTTGTACCTTTTCTCCCTCAGGTTGCCAAGAAATCCCTACTCACACATACCGGACCGATTAATGTGAGCCTAAAACAATAAAACACTTTAAAAGAATCTAATAAATATCTTAACAAATGACTGGTCTTGTTTTGTGTCCACTTGGTAAACTTGTTACACAATGCAAAAGGTTGAGCCAGAAGGGAGTAATGAGAGATGAACCACCTAAAGTGCTTTTCAAAGCCCAAGAACCATTGTAGTTCCTTTACATTTATGGGAGCTGTCACTCCTGAGTGATTTGACCTTTTTTGGTCCATGTTTTCCCCAACAGGTGACAGCACATATTAAGTTTAATTTGTTCTGATGAAATACACATTTGGAGATTTTTGCACATCAGCAATATTTATGGAGTGTTCCCAACACCTCTCAGACAGGAGTGTTGGGCTTCGGAATGTATTTGCATATGGGCCACATATAAAATTATGTGTGTGTTTGAAGAAGTACAGAAATGTTGATGGCGTATTGTGGAGGCCGAATGGGATCACCAAATATGTAGAGAGGCTTCTCTTAATGTCCAATCAATGACCGTAGTTTTTGTTTCTGGGTATCGAGTTTGCAGGGTTTCCTGATCCCTTGTCGGCGTAGTACAAAGTTTAGACCTTCCACAGTCATACATTCTAAGCTTGGAAAAGTATGACAGTCTACTCCAGGAGGTCTAGTTAACAATTGAAACTCTTCTATACTGTGTCCCTCTCCTAGATCTGTGCTGGGTTCAGGGTACTCCTGGTTGGCTGGGTTCAGGGTGCTCCTTCTCCACTTCCCTTCTCTCTGGTTCTGGTTTCCGGGACACTTTTTCTCTTGTAGCTCCTTTCATTATATCCCTGGCCCCTGATGAAATGGTAATGTTCCACATCTCCTCCCACGTGCTATAGATTATGCCCTAGACAGACCTGCTCAGATAGAACCTCCCTGGATAATCTCTTTCTCTAATAGGGGTACATGTGCTCCCCATGGTTCTTCAGGTGTAGCGGCTGTACCTCCCTCTTTAGCTTTCCTCTTCCCTTCAACAAAGTTGGAAATTATTGTACACTCGTTTACCCTCCTTGTATTTAGGTTCCATATGATTCCTCTCTTCCAACCTTGCCACTCTCACTAAAGATGTTGGTAAATATTTCTCCTCCATCCTTAAGGATCTCCCTACAGCCTCTATTCCTCGACAGCTGCCGATACTCAGTTTCCCCTCAACTTCCTCAAATTCTCTGATGATAAACTTCCTCCTCCCAAAAAATCTTCCCATGAAGGTGGCAATGTCCCTCTTATATTAAACAGCATTCTCCTTCCAACCTTCTAGATCCATTTCCTCCAACCTCCAACCATTTCTCTTTGATGACTCTCCTCCTTCCTCTACCCACTGCAAGACTCTCCCTTCTACCTCCAACGCTCTCCTCCTGCTCTACCCTCACGACCCCACACCAAACTCCTTCCGCTTAGCTGAATCCGCCACCCTAGGCTGCTTTTTATAGTAAGGTAGCTCTTCCTCTTATGCAATGCTTATGGATATGAAGGACACCTGTCCAGTGAGGGTTGCAGTACTCATTGGTTGAGCAATGCATTGTTGGTCATGTGTCTTGCCAGAGGAAGCTGCTGCCACTTTGGACTGCATAAAGGCCATGTACTTGTTTAGGGTCTCCTTCTGTTTTCAACACATTATGCAATTACCTGCTTGAATCTGGTCCCCACTGTTCTCGCATCGTGTGACTCTGAAGTCAGATAACCCTCTGGTAAGTGTGGAAATCTATTTGTTAGATGTACAATGCCTTCAACACAGGGAATGTGCAATGTGTCCATCCTTGCAACATTAGCAAAGCTGGGAGAACAGGTTTATTTTCTCTTGGTCCGCACTGCTGCGTTCGATGAATCTCTCTCATATGCTTTCCTTCCTGGTCCCCTCAAGCACGCTCTTATTCTCCCTCTCCTTAAGAAGCTGAACCTTGATTCTTCGGTTCTGGCAAACTTTCATCCCATTTCTCTTCTCTTTCTTCCCCATGAAACTTTTTGAAACCTTGGTTATTCTCCTCCCTCCCCCCCCCCCCCCCCCGCACCAACCCTTTGCTCCTTTCTTGAGGATTCGGGCTGTCTTGACCCTTTCCAGTCGGGTTCCGGCCTGGTCATGTGACTGAGTCTGCTCTGGTGGCACTGCTGCCCTGATCCTGCTGGACCTATCCGCTGCTTTTGACACGGTCGACCATGGCATCTTGATGGAACGGCTATCCGCTGCCTGGGACTCAGGATCAGTCCTGGATTGGTTTGTGTCTTTTCTAACTGGTAGTTCCCAGTCTCTTTCACTTCCTCCTTTTGTTTCGAATGTGAACCCCCTCACTTGCTGTGTGCCTCAAGGTTCTGATCTTTCCCCTCTTCTTTTCAATTTATATATTCAGCTGCTTGTCAAGCTGATTCACTTTTGAGTTTCGGTGCTTTTCCTATCCTGATGACACACAGATTCTGGTGAGACTAGAGTTATCCCACCCTGCCTCAGCTGAGCTTTGCCGTTCCTGCTTGTTGGCTATCCACCTTTGGATGGGCAAAAACTGGCTTCGCCTTAACGGCGAGAAGACAGCAGTTCTAGTGGTTGGTCCATCTCTGGCCCCTGCGGTATGGTCTTTGGCTTTCTGGCCATCTGAACGTGGTCCTCTACCCACTCCCTCTGTGGTGGTGAAGAACTTGGGGTTTAAGCTCTCTAACTACCTCCCTATTCAGAATGTGATCAGCGCTATCAGTCAGTTCACTTTAAACTCTGTATGCCTCAGCTGAGCTTTGCAGTTCCTGCCTGTTGGCTATCCACCTTTGGATGGGCAAAAACTGGCTTCGCCTTAATGGCGAGAAGACAGCGGTTCTAGTGGTTGGTCCATCTCTGGCCCCTGCGGTATGGTCTTTGGCTTTCTGGCCATCTGATGGTCCTCTGCCCACGCCCTCAGTGGTGGTGAAGAACTTGGGGTTTAAGCTCTCTGACTACCTCCCTATTCAGAATGTGATCAGCGCTGTCTGTCAGTCAGTTCACTTTAAACTCTGTATCCTTCAGAAAGTGCTTCCCGATCTTCCTTCTCATCTTCGCTCTTTGGTGGTATCCTCTCTTATTCTGTTTCTTTAGACTACTGCAATGCTCTTTACTTATGTCAGCCAGCGTACCTTCTTCTGCGCCTGAAGGTGTTGCAAAACTCTGCAGCCCGAATGGCAGTGGGTGCTTCCTGGTTCTGTTCCATCACAGCGATTCTGGGAAAATTGCATTGGCTCGCGGTGGCAAAGCGTATCAAGTTCAAGGCTTTGTGCGTGGTCCACTGTACCTTCTACAGGAAAGGTCTGGGTTTTTGCAGGCGAAATTACGCCCCTATGTTCCAACTCGGAACCTGTGTTCAGTTTCTTCCTTGAGAGTTACCATCCCTCGGTTTAGGCTGGCTCGCTTAGGCGCCCGCTCCTTTTCTGTGGTGGCGGCTTCTCTATGGAACTCCGTCCCTCTGTTCCTGCGGGCCTTTGAGGATCACCTCTCTTTTTGCCGTGCCCTGAAAACCTATCTTTTCACAGCCTAAAGTGCCGCTCTCTCTGGTCGTTCCCGGAACAGTCAACGCCACGATGCCCCTGCTGGTGAAGGAGCGCTTTATAAATTCGCTGTACATTACATTAAATTACATGAAGCAATTACGTTTTATTTGAGTGTGACTTTTTATCAACAAGACGTCTGTGGGACGCGCAAGTATGAGCCATGATGAGAAATGCTTCATGCAGCACTGATGCAGAGGAGAACATGTATTTCTTCACTCGTCTGTGACTTTGAAGTGCGGAAGCATTGCTCCCTTAAAGGCAGATGCTTACATTTCTATGTTGCATGATTGGCAATGGATAAGGAGCTAGAAGAGCGGTCTAAGAGTGTCAACATTACAAGAAGGAATCTATTGCTTTTTTATTTCTTTTTTATTTCTGCTTCTAGTTTATTTAAACATTTGCACACACATTAATATAATCAGACATTTCGTAGCCCAGTCTAGGCATTTGCTCTACCAAAATCACGTCAAACAATATGATGAAAAAATATTTAAAGTGTGCATACTGACATAATGTAATGATATACAATTGTTTTACAACAATCCTCATCCAATGATCACACGCTATGCAATATAACACCCTTCCATTCCCTACATTGTGTCATACTTACATACTATGAAAATGTGTGATCACCCAAAATCGCATCAAGATACAGATGTCACTAGCAGCAGTAAGGCCCACAGCAGTTTCTATGTAGCACTGCTCCTTGATGAGTGTAGCATCCATCTGGAAGATCTCCAAACCTTATACGCTGCACGTGTTAGTGCAGGAAACGGCATGTTGTAGATAGCATTCCATATTATTAGCTCATTAGCCGTTCCGTTAGTCCAAATACTTTTACATAAAATTCGTCTAGTTTTGGGCATTTTGTTACAAGATGTTCTATTGTCTCTACATCGAGATTACATAGTCTGCATAAACATTGGTATTTGTGTTCGAGTATCCAATCTCGAGAGGCAAGGGAGAAAATAAAATCTCAATTTCATAGCGAAAAACTTTAACATTCGGATCATCCCATTCGATTCATTATGGAAAAGGTTTAAGCCATTTGCGTTTTGGTTCAGAGCATTTTGCATAAAATCATTTGCCTTGAATATGGCCAATAGAGGCTAAGCGGTCCCAATCATAGGCTTTCCTAATAAGTTGTCTCTTGACAATTGTTTCATTACCAGTGTACTCCACGCTATAACCAATTTTTGCATACAGTTCGTCCAAGTCAGAGGACCACTCTTTAAGATGGTGACCCACAAATGTATTGTTCGTTCTTTGTTTGCAATACCATCCGAATTGGGTTTCACCCCGATCATTTTGTATTTTAAATATGAGCATGCTTTTCCTACTGTTCAGCAAAGTAGTCAGTGACACCAAGCCTAATTCCAAGCGCATCACTTCCACCCTACCAAATTTTCCTAGGGCCCTTGTATAGATAAATTCTCTGTTTGCTTCAATTGAGCTTTTGGGGGTGATTAGAGCACCCGGATACATGTACTGTGAGAAACCTGAGGGTATCCACGCCCGTACTCCCCATGGATCTGCTGCTCAGGTGGCCCGGGAAAGGCCATCACTATTGGATCCCGACCGCAGGGGTGGGGAAGCGGAGGAGGATTACCTGGCTGGAGGGTCATTGGGAAGACGGTACCTACAGGCGAGACATGGCATCCCCTTTCCTCATTGAGAGCCAACCTAACCCTGCCCTGGCCTTTATTGGCAATTGTAAAACATCTCTCCTCATTTTCCCACATTCAACCTATGACAGTACTGAGACGAGGAAGGGGCGACTAAGAGTAGTGAACACTAGTAACACATTTCAACACTCTAGTACAGAGACGAGGAAGATACCTGCAGAGTACTGTGAAGGTCAGACATGTCCCTCTAATTACAGTCAGGCAAGTCCAATTGGAGACTCACACCTGCAACCGCTCAAGTGGTTGAAGGTGCATAAGAAGGGAGGAAACAAGCAACATAGAGACCGACAGCGAGACCAACAGAGAGAGCAGCAGGGGATCCTGTTCGAGAGGAGGCAGCAGTGGTGAGTCCTGCAGGGGAGCCAGGACACCTGCAGATGATTGCGAAAACCTGTGGAGCCCAGGGCAAGTTGGGCCATTAGAATTCCACAGGAATGGGAGCCTCTGTGGTCAGGAAGCCACAGCTGGGGCTGCAGGCAAAGGAAAGTGTGCAGTCACAGCCAGCGTCTGCAGAATAGAAGCAGAGCTGCCGGTGAGCACAGAGAAGCATTTTGAGTGTGAGCGGGGCTCGTGGTCAGAAGCAAGGCAGCAGGCGGAGCAGAAGTGGAGCGACACAGCTGCCTGAAAGGCAAGCAGAGGAATGGTGAGTGAAAGGGAACATCACTCGAAGCCGGTGTGCTCCAAGGGGCTGCATGGAAGTTAGATGAATTCCGAATGAAGTAAATTAAATGTACAAATTGAAAAAAACCCAAAGGCACGGGTTGAACGAAAGTTAAGCAGCAAAGTAAATATTTACTAATATTAAATACTGAACTGAATGAAAACTTTATGGGCAAATCTACGATCTGATGAAAGATAAATGTGAAAGTGCCCTTTTGAAAGCAACATACAAAATAAGAGAGCATCTGTGGAAGTTTGCGAAAGAGCATGACAGAAATGTGGGGAAGAGATAAAACCACCACAAAGTGAACTTTATGTATGAATACATCACGGCAAGGTCAAAGACTGATGAAGGATATGTGACCGACTGTGGCAAAGCCAAGAGGCTAACGAGTAGAAGCCAAAAGACTGTGTACCTTCACATAAAGCCAAGAGGCCGACAAGGAGAAGCAAATTCAGTGTGAATCTGTACACAGGGGCCAATGCAGAAGAACATGTGTGGGCTGAAGAGCCTGGGGTTCCTGGTTGCGCGTCCTGTAATGGGTGGACATGTCGTCCGACAACTACACCTAGACCAGCGAACCCTCAATTGTGAAAACCCGAGACATTGTTGAAGGAACCAAGAAGAAGTAATTTAATGTTTAAGGCAACTGTTAACTCAATCCAAAAGGAGTGGCAAGTTCATCTGGAATTGTGTTGCACATTGAAAGCCTGAAACCAAGTATAAGTGGACAAGTTGATGTCTTAGGGAGGGGAACCCTGAGACTTGATGAACTGAAATACTGTCTTGAGGACGGAAACCCTAAGACCCTTTTCTTTGGAACTGTGTTGCCTTGAACTTGAGGAAGGGAACCCCAAGGATTTGGGAACTTGTGTTACCTTGAACTTGGGGAAAGGAGCACCAACGATTTGTGGAACTGTTTTGAATTTGAGATAGGTAATCTCAAGACTTTTGTGGAACTTTCTTGAACTTGGGGAAGGGGAGCTAAAAAGGAAGCTAGGAGCTGGAAGAAGTTCAGAACTATTTTGGTTTGATCACCATTTCTTTTATTGTTGACATCCCTACACATTGTTTAACTTTAGTCGTGACGGCAAGGATAGATTTTGAACACAGACAGACTTTTAAATTGAACTTGGTATTAAATCAATCCAGCTTTCGCTAATGCCATTTACTCAAGTATGGTTTACCTCCTTGTGGCATCAAGAGTTTTAAACCATGGCTAGTTATTGTGTTTAGCCATTTACCCGCCCAAGTATTATGCCCCATAATAACACCTACATTCATATCACCCGTCTGTAAATCCATAAAATGTTGGGCCTCATTACAACTTGCATTGAAGTCACCCACAATAAGAATCCTTCCCATCAGATGGGACATAATCCAGTTTAACAATCATTCCTCTACAGCACACATGATTGCTTTAGTACTAACCCCCCACAACCACCTCGGGCGGGTCATAAATGTTGACAAGCAGATTAGATCCCCCATCTTTGTATTGGCAATGGAGCCAATGGCAGAGAAGATCTGGTGTTATTGTGGAATAGAAGGAATACAGTATGGCGATCTGTTGCAAAAGGTATGGCTATACACTGATGACATGTTGTTGGTGTTGCAGACTCGAGACACCTCACTGAAGACTCTGATGCTGCAAATAGAAGACTTTCACTCTTATTCAAGTTACAAAATCAATTGGGCAAAATCCAAAGCAATGCCGGTTTCTCCTGCCTGCTCCAGTACTTGTGTCACAGGACTCGGATTTCGTTGGTGTCCAGAGCAAATGAAATATCTAGGTATCTGGCTAAAAAAGGAGGTGCGTCAAATGTTAAGTGTTAACATGAAAGCATTAACAATGAAACTGAACATGGAACGGAAACCATGGTCTGAATTGAAGTTGTCACTCTGGGGGAAGGTTAATTCCATAAAAATGTAATCTGCACCTTGTAGAAATTATGTGTTGAGCATTTTGCCGCTACAGATAAAGAAGGCAAGTTTTAAGGAGATCAACAGTTTACTGAAAAACATTTCCTGTGGGAAAATAAACAGCCACGACTTTTGTGGAAGTTGCAACTTCCATGTGATAAAGGCGATCTCAGGATCTCTGATGTTGCACTATACCACCTGTAATTCTCTGCCATTCACTTGCTGCCGTTCATGGAGAATTTGCCAGATGAGTGTGCAAGGACAGAGACTGATCTGAACAGGCCACTGTCTCCAGAGGCACTCATGACATCAGTGAACACAAAGGGTCATGTAGAGTGGCTGTGTGAGAAACCAGAGGGTGTCTGACCCGCTAGTCCCAGGGGATCTCGCTCTCTCAGGTGGGCAGGGCACGGCCATTGCCTTTGGATCCAGATCCTGGGGGTGGACCAGTGTGGAAGATCACCTAGGTGAGGGGTCTTCGAGGAGTGGGGGCGAGATAGCTGATGGTGAGACGCGGTATTGCCCCCTTTTTTGTTCATCTACCCCATCCTACTTTTTGGGGTTTTCCAAAGTCCCAACCTCCTCCCACTTTTTACACAAACACTGGGCCGAGAAAGAGGGTGACTGAGAGTAACCAGACTAACTATCTCACATCGTACTGGACATGTCCCAGTAATCGGGTCAGGCAAAGTCAGGCACTTTACCCTATGTGCATACACCTGATACCAATAAGCTCTCCTCACCCGAATAAAAGGCAACACCTAAAGACACAGTCTGAGCAAAGCAGAATGAGCAGAACTTCTGGGATGAAGGCACACCTACTGGAGCAGAGCAAGAGACCAAGGGATGAGAGCAGCGGGCCCGAAAACCCCAAGGCTTCCCTACTGGAGGGTGTTGCCTCCTACAGACCACGAAAGACATGTGGAGAAGGCAAGATCCCACAAGTGAAGATTGCATTGTGTTTCAAGGATGCCAGCGACCCCCCCAAGGTGTACGGCAGAGTTGAAGAGGCGAGGTCAAGCCCGTGGTACTAACCTTGACTCAAAAATTGGAAAACGCAAAACAAGAAAGAAGCACACACAGCCAGGGAGTTGGCAAGCAACCTGAGAGACTGGTGTGCGTTAAAGTGAATGAAGTAGCAACACCATATCACAAGTGAAGGCTGCTCGCGTGTGGATGAGACGTGAAGAAAGGCAGACCTGTGAATGAACTTTAAAGTAAAATACAGCTGCAAGATCAGCGATACTAAGTAATGGAGTGGCCCGTTGAAAGAAAGTAGCCCATTCAAACATCTCAGTGAAAGGTGCATTGTTTGAAGGGAAAGGGTGAACAAACAGCAAGAGTGAAAGTAAATAGTGAACATTGAATCGAACTGGTCCTGCGGTGGTCTGTAACAAAGCCCATGCACATTCGAAAGTCTTTGACATCCGAAAGTGGTCCGAGCCTGGTTGTGCGGGACCCGACATCTATTAAGCTTGGGGAAGGGAGCACCCATGTAACTTTGTGTGAACTGTATCATGAAAGGTCTGAGCCCGGCAGAGGGGCACCTACGAGAACTGTGTGGTGAATGGTCTGAGCCCGGCAGAGGGGGATGTTTGTGAGCGTTTTGGTTGAAACATTATTTTGGAAGTCAAAGAAAGGAACTTTAAACGTGGAAGCCCGGTGGTCTCAATCCACGATTTAGAACTGTGTACTGCTTTGGAAGCTGAGCCAGAGTGTGTCATCCTGCCTACAAGGATCGCCTTATCCCATGAGGCCTAACGGGGGTAGGAGAGCTGGTTCAGCCACATTATCATTTGAACACTGACTTTTCTTTTTGCATACATTTTCTCCTTTTTACACTTTTTGTACAAGAGATGGGGAAGGCATTAGGTTTTTGTTAGCATAGGTCATTTTTATTTGACAGACTCCACTAGGACTGTTTTGTTTGTCGTTTGATGGTCGAGACTACTCCCATCTTAGTTATAGGGCAGAATAGGAGTTTCTCCAACCCCAACATTTTGAATCAAGGTTTTTTACAAATTGTATCCATTGTGTCAGTGTCAATACTTGTGATACTATGCCTTCCCAACAGCTGCGACAGTTTATTTTAGTAGAACATGGAGAAAGATGGAGGAGATCACTGGAGAAAAGGACACAGCTCGGGCAATGTCGTCAGTTTGGCTGAATACAAGTATAAGAATCGACGGAAAAAAATGTTTCTGGTCGGACTGGTACTTGGGTGAAGTACAGTGGATCGGAGACCACATCAATGACAATAAATGGTATAATAAGGATGCACTTATGGAGAATATCATAAATTGACACGTGCATGGAGGCAGTGGAAGATCTGAGATGATGATGTTCTAAGGGGACATCTAATGATGTTGAAGGCAAAAGGTCACGCCACATCTAACACTTACAAATTCTTGATGAGTTTCAATCGCACAGATGAACATCTACACCAGACCTGGTCTGACTGCCTGGGCACAGAGGTGACGACTGGGAGATGGAAGAATATGTGTAGAAATGTAGCCTTGACATCGCTGAATCTGGAGGAGAGGGTCTGCCAGATCAAAATATTGAATAATGTATTCTGGACTCCAGATAAAATGTTTGTTCAAGGATTGACTGATACAAATATCTGTTGGGGGTGTGGTCACCAAGAAGGGTAAGTCAAGCACATAATCTGGGAGTGTGCTAAGGTGAGATCATTTTGGTTGGAAGTCACAAATATGATGAACAGAGTTTTGATGACAGATATTGATTCTGACTTTCAGACTGTAATACTGGGGAAGATACCCTGTTGGAAGATTTGAGTTAACCACAGAGGTGCTGTTTTTTAGAGAGGCTCTCAGCAAAAATAATTATTCTGAGGGACTGGACAAATGTCACCGTCCCTAGCAGGTCGGCTTGAATTCATAATTTAACCATTATGACTCTAATGGAGAGGGTGATTTTAAGCAAGAAGAGGAAACTGAAATTGTGTGGTGGAATCTCATGAGGTTCTTGGAGCTTGTGTAACTATTGAACCTAGTGCTTGGCTGACCTGGCCTGTGATGTATTTCTGTAAACTTTGATTCATTGCTGTATTACAGAAATCCAATAAAAATGGGAATATATCAAAAATAAATGTCCCATCATCAATTTCTTTTTCCCTGAATTATACAGCCATAATGTTGCCCTTAGTATCACAAGTTCCAATGTGTCTAGCCTCTATCTTGTTGCTTCTACCAATGACCAATCCGCCTTTGGCCCAGGCCAATTTTCCCTTTTCGATATGGCATTAAAGCAAACGTATCCATCAACATAAAAGCCTTTTCCACAATCATGGGGGTCATTATGAGTTGGGCGGTAAGGGATACCGGGCACCGGTAAGGAGACCGGTGCTGGTAATCCCTTACCGCCCAATTCCCAGGTCCCTTAGCGGGAACCGTAAAGGACGTGTGGTTTGACCACACGTCCTTTACGGGTCCCGCTAAGGGACCAGGCGCTAATAACGGGCCTGCTATTCGCGAGGCCGTTATTAGCGCCTTCCCCATTCCCATTGAGCCCTATAGGGGCTCAATGGGAATGGGAATGGGGAATGGCATTAGGAATGGGGACTTACCGGGTCCGCCTAGGGCGGAATGTCCCGGTAAGTCCCCACTCCACCAGACCGGACCCGGACACGATTTTGGAGGTAGCCATGGCGCTAATAGCGCCATGGCTACCTCCAAAGTCATAATGAGGCCCCACGTCACCTGCAGAAGAAATGTATTATTTTGTAATAGGATTTTAAGCCCATCTCTATTGTGAACAAAGTGTGAATGGCCCCTCGTGTTCCAACTGATCACAGTACGTTCAGTTTAATTTCTTGTTCCCTCACTTCACTTTTCCTTTCACCCCTTCGAGGACTGTGGAACCCATACCCAATCGCCACTCGAGGGACCCTCTGGATCACTACTACCACCAATCTTCTCGCTAGAGTCATCTAGTACAATGACACCTTTTGTTTTGGACACGGCCTATGTGTGTTGCCAAACTCTATGCTGTATCCCATACGGCATACGCAAAATGTCAGGTGCAGAGGCCATAAGATAGTCAACTATGGTTCTCTTCTTTACATGAAGACATGCCCAATTTTCATCCACCGCCAAGTCTGAGATCTCCACCAGTATAATATTGTTGGTTGTAATCCCCCTTAAATGTGGTATGGCATTGCGTAATTTGAGAAATTCATATATATTTAGGAAGGGGAAGTCAGCTGTGGCAAAGAAATCGGTTATCGTTATTTTGACAGTTTCAATGCCAATGCTCGTCTTGTTAAATTCACATGCCTCTTAATCCGCCCATGTCTCTTAATCCGCCTATCTCCCTGCAAAATTAGATTTAGCCTCACTCTCCCTCTCTCTTCAATTACCAAGGTCTCCTGATGTATTTTACTCAACTGTCAGTCATTGTCTCCATCCTCCACTCGGAAGAGTGCTCCCCTGGCCCTAATCCAGCATCTGATGTTATATCTGATTCTCTCACACTCTTTGCCTCACTGATGGTAGGTCTTCCTTGTCGAATCCACTTATCCAAAGTGCCAGGTTCTTGGTTCTTAGGTTGATTCCTTCCCTTAGCCATTTTTTCCTTTACAGTCTTCTCTCTAATTTCAATGATTTTTTCATTGCTTACACATTCATAGCGATCTGAGCCTGTTACGCCTAAAGGATTAGTATTCTATTTGGGCCTCTTGGTAATTGCCACTGTCTCTTTCTCCATTATAGCCTGTTTTCTTAATGTATTCCTTTGTCTTTGTTTCCGTTTGGGCAGATAGAATTAAAAGTCTAGAGGCGTATGGTTCTCTGCCACTTCAACATAGTGCAGCTCAGTCAAGCCTTCTACTTGTTACACTGTGTTCTCAACCACGCTTCTATTCTCAAATTCCTGTGATAGTAGTTGGCCTTGGGGTTCCTGCTGCTTGTTATTTTGCGAAAACTCCACAGCAGGAATTATTAGGAGTTTCAGTTCCAGCCCGCATTAGCTCCTATCCTTCTCCAGAAAATGTAGAAGAGAGCATTTCCAGAGGTGCTCTAGATTTCTCCAAATTAGATAACTTATCTAGACTGTGTTCTCGAGTTTTGTGTATTTTAGCACATAGCCCCATTATGGCTTTGAGGAGAGAGCGAAGATCCCCTTTTGTTATGTCAGCCATGCCGCTTGATCAAGCCATAATCTCCACAGTGTCTGAAGATGAAGAGGAATTCAATGTTGCACTCATAGCCTCAACTCCTCTTGTGTTCATGGGCTCTTTCCCACCAATCCCATTTTCCATTCCAGTACAAGGACCTATTGTGATTTCAACTTCAGTTGAACTTCCTACCTCTCTTTGTAGGCTGTAGCAAAGTCTCAAGAGGGAGTTATCTGGTTGGATTGGTGCTGCTGAAGTTGCTCACTTTCAATCTGTCTCACAACCAATTCTATGCTTGCCCCCTCTCTACTGTTTCCAATGGTCTTCTCAGGTGGGCCAGTAGGTTCATTGTCATGCGCTGTAACTGCCATATAATATGCAGCGATTGTTCCTTTTGACAATCCTGCTTTTCCAGAGCCTGTTGTCTCTGGTCTATTAGGTTGTCTACGAGCTTGGGGGATTACAAGCTTACACACTTGCCTCGGGATCTTATTTTCCATAGGCTCTGTACCCGCTTCTACTGGCACTTGCATGTAAATATTTCATGTTTGATCAGAGACAGCCGCTTTCTGCATCTCCGCATGTGTAAGGCTATGAGCTTCTTGAGCACGGGCCTTGTGAATTCAGTGCAGCGTTTGACTTTAGCTCCGGAAGACTTGAGTTCTAGCAGCTCTCCCTCGGTCCGCTGCCGTCTGCACTCACTGCACTCATGCGGCGGCGAGTTTGTATATCAGCTGATCACCAGGAAAATTAAAGGGGCAGCAGCAGCCACTGTGCTGGAAACAGTTATTCAAAACTGTGTAACAGGAGTAGCTGCCTCCTCTGCCGTCTGCACTCACCGCATCTCTTTCAAGGGTTTAGACATTCCAACTTGCTGGTGACTGGTGGAGGTGGTGGAAGTGTTAGTGCCCCCATGACTACCCCCTCCATTGGTGACCCTATGTGTCAGTAGAGGTGATTAGATTGTGCATGTCTCTGCAACTGTGCCTTACGTGGATATTGGTGGCTGAAGGGGTTGCATGGGTGTGAACACCTCTGTGACACTCACCCTGCCTTAGCAGGAGGTCCCTGTTAGGGTGGTGTGGGGTTCTCCCTATACCTCCTCGTGTCCAGCATTCACTGGCTTGGGCGGTCCCCTCTCCCCTCTCAGTCCTCAAGGTTAGGCAGGGGACTTTGTCACACAGTTAATGCCTTATTTGTATGGTATAGTCCTCACATTTGAGGTGCAGCCTCGCATGGCCAGTTACAATATCATATGCTAAGCGCTGCCTCA
Source organism: Ambystoma mexicanum (assembly GCF_040938575.1). NCBI lineage: Eukaryota > Metazoa > Chordata > Amphibia > Caudata > Ambystomatidae > Ambystoma > Ambystoma mexicanum. The sequence goes on from NC_090928.1 coordinate 65,531,598, forward strand.
AATATAAAAAAAAGGCAATCAATGGCAATTAACGCCTCATATGCTTTGAACTGACCTTATATAATGTGCAACATGACACCTCATTGCTGTCATCATATGACAAGCGCAGCCAGTAATACCAATGAATGGCAGTTAATGCTTCATATGCATGGCACAGTCATCATATGTAAGGTGCAGTCTCGCGTGTATGTGCGGACCCCCACAGATGCCCACAACCTGTTGACCCATTACTAGCCCAGACGCCACCCAGCCTGTATGCACATCACATGCCAGCTTGCAGATGCTCACACTCACCTTGCAGCTGGGTAGCATGTCTTTGCCTACACTTACCAGTATTTACTGAACTTCTACAGCACCAGCTTGAAACCTATGAGGTTGCTGTGCTACTCCTATCCTGGTGAACTACAACTCCTACAGATTCTTCTGGTTTTCCTTCAACATTCTGCTGACATCCTAAGGGTGGGAAGTAAAGTTACCACCCTTAGCCTGTACCTAACTGTTCAGTAACTAACAGGAGGCTGCGGCAGGGCTAAGAGAAGGACAATTGGCAAGAACGTCCGAAATTTAACTGAGTTCCCATCAGAGCCCAGTTTGCTTTTGTTTTACGGAACTGTCCCTGCGAACACTGATCCAGGTTTTGCAAGGGCAGGGCCAACAGTAAAAGGTGGGTAAACTTGGGCACCTCTGAGTACTGCTGACGACTCCCAAATTACGTATTGTGGTGAATCTTAGGATGACGTCCCTGTTTTCCTGGGAAAACTCTTCTCCTATGGTTAGGGTTCGGCAGGCACCATTCAAAAGTAACCCTGTGAGTGGCTATTTGAGGGAGGACCACATGGGGGAGGCGACCCTCGGGGGATGACATGACATCATCAGGTAAGGCCCAATATCCCCCTTTCCCTTTCAGAGAAATGCCCCATCCCTCATGCCTTAATGGCATATTGCCATCATCCCCTTCAACAACATGACAATTTTACTGACAGTATTCCTCAATATCAGAAAGCCAATAAAGGAACAGAAACTGAGATGAGGAAGAGGTGAGGAAGAGGCAAAGAGCAATGATGATTACTCCTAATACAACTCAACGCCAGCAATCTACTAGCTAGAAGAATGCAATTGCCCAACATGGTTTAAAACCATGCCAGGAAAAGTAGCATGGAATTTGTCTCCTTACCCAGCTGAAGTGAGGACAGCCGAGGAAAGAGACCGGGAGTAAGGTGGCTGGCGGTGCAGAAGATTCCCTGCTTCCGACGTGGGTCAGCCATAGGATGCAGAAAGTCTTGGTGGGTCATCAAAGGCCTGGGAACATTGTCCAGCGAAGCTCACGGGCTAAAGCACTGCCACTGAGTCGCTGAGAAGAGTATAGGCTGCCAAGAGGATCCAGAGGCGTGGTGGAAACTGAGGAGCAAACGAAGCGCTCAGCAGACCCGACAACAAGCCATACCAACATGGGCGATGCAAGGAACCCCGAAGCTGCTGCTAAGAACCGGTGAGACCACTGAGAGGGACAGGGATGCCGAGGCGCTTTGGAGGGTGTACGACATACCAAAGGACACACAGTATTGGAGCTAGGGGTAGAATAAACAAGATAATACACCCCATGGGACTTTTGATAACAAGATAAGAAGGCCAGGGAAAAGGTTATGGGACATGTAGCCACATTATAAAATACGTGTTGGAGAAAATCAATGTGGCAGAAAAGTCTGAAATGCAATTAATATTAAAAAGTCCTGGCAGGAGAGTATACCAGGGAAAGCCAAGTGGGTGAAGTGAATTGCAGTGAATGTGTAAAGGAACCTGGCAGGAGAGTATACCAGATGTTTTGTGAGATAAAGAATACCAAGGAAGACTCATGTCCAAAGGATTCTGAACTACAGTGACTGTGTAAAGAGAAGGAACCTGGCAGGAGAGTATACCAGGTGTTTTGCGAGCCTGTGTCCCGCACCCAAATTGCATCATGGAACTATATGAAAGAACCTGGCTGGGCATTATACCCCGAGTTGTTGTGCGAGTTAGAGAATCCCAAGGAATATTCATGGCCTTAGGATTCGTGAATTACATTAAATGTGAGAAGAACTTGGGGAAGGGAGACATTTCCCCTGGAACAAGTTGCAACATCAAGAGGAGGACAGTTCTCCTCTTGAGCAACAAACAACGTGGTTATTCTTTTGAACTTGTTATGGTGAAGAAAAACCGGTGAAGGGAGTCATTGCCTTGAACTAAGAACATTATTAATGTGTTGGATTTACGCCTTTTTGTTGAACATGAACATTTGCGTACTTTGCAAGTCAGAGACAATACACATAGCACCATAGAGTGACATTTAGTGTGTGAGGGCTAGGGTAGGATTTCAGACACAGGACACTTTTGATTTGACATAAGACAAGCCCTTAGTTTTTAGTGGAGGTAGGGAAATATCTCCTAGATTAGGGACAGTGAGGCATTTTCCAACCCCTTTATTATTTAAAAAAAAGTTTTATGTTAAACACCATGAGCCCTCTGTGTCCGCGTCTCATTCTTGGCTCTTCACAGTATGGTAATGTATAACAATAAAAACATTACTGATTTACATTAAAAACAGTAAACCAACTCATACTTTAACCATGTGCAATTACACATTTCATATGTACCTTTATACTTCTCAGTAAATCATGTTTTGAATAGAAGGGGTGCTGTTGCGCACATCTAAGATGGCCGCCTAGTTCCAGAGCTCCAGCTTCTATAAATCCTTCAAGATACGCATCCTCTCTCGGGGCCGCCCGTGGAACAAACGAAGCACGTCGATCTGTGGCGTAAGACTGTGGGCACATACTGGGAAAAATTTGGGCCGCTCTGCCGGACCGCGTTGAAGATACACCGTCCTGAAGATCCTGCGGACGGAGGCTGGGACATTGGCCGCCTGCGAGTTTCGGGTGATCTTCCCCTGGAGCCGCGGGTGGAGGGGCCGGATCGAGTCGGAGAGGCCGCGCTTCGACCAAACTCCTGGAGGTGATCGGACCATCGCTGCCGGCTAATGTGAGGGTGCCATGTCGGTATATATCGCCGCCGCGTGCTGGGCACGGCGAACGCGGTGGTCCCCCACCAACGGCCGCGTGGTGTGCAGCCGCCGTGCTACGCGGGCCATTGTTGATCAGACTCCCGTGCCTGCGGAGCCGCCCTTGGCTCCCCTGATATCTCCTGCTGGTGGAGTGCCCCTCCACGTGTGGACGGACGTTAAAACAAGTAAGAACAAGTGGGGCAACGCATGAGGAGGGTGGACACCCCGAACAGGATCTGCCGAGGAGGGGACATTTTATCCGGCTACAGCCCTCCCTGGGCGATAACCTTTACACGCCTCTCCTGCACGATAAGTGGGTCTAAGCTCACTACCAATCCTGTATAGAGTCCGTACCATACGTTGGGGCGGACGGGGCTGAGGGCGCTGGAAGACGCAGTCTACTTGAATCTACACATGGGCCGATACGAGCAGAAGGGAGCACGCCCCAAGAAAACAGGCCCAATGGACTCCTTTGCCAATTCCCAGCTCAGCGGGTCCACGGCGCCCCCGTTGCAGCAACTGGACAGTCAACCTGAGTTGCCAATGGAGGAGAAGGTGGACCGATTGATGGCCATGGTTCAGAACGGCTTCCTGGCGGTGAACACTAAATTGGATGACATAGGGGCAACAATCAGCTCCTTGAAGGCGAGGGTGGACAAGGAAAGCACACGGATTACTGAGGCCGAAGGCAGGATCGCTATCAATGAAGACTCGATACAACAACATGGCCGCGATATTGCCCAGTTGAAAGGGGACCTCCGGAAAACCCTTGACAAATGCAAGGATTTGGAATCCCGTTCCAGGAGGAACAATGTCCGTCTGGTTGGGGTGGATGAAACCTTTGGCAAAGGGTCTATGGAACGGCAGGTAGAGGCCCTTCTGAAGGAACTCCTGGGTTCCGACTCCTTTTCGGACCATTTCCTTGTGGAGCGAGCACACCGTACATCGGCGCCTCCGCCCAGGCCTGGAGCTCCACCTCGTACAATAATCGCCCGCCTTCTCAATTATAGGGACAGAGACGCTATCCTGCAGATATCCAGGGATAAGGGCACCCTATTCCATGAAAACAACAGAATCCACATATATCCGGACTTTTCCACCAATGTGCAATCACTTAGGAGATCCTATGAGCCCGTCAAGAGACAACTGAGACTCCGCCAGGTCCCGTACTCCCTTGTCTACCCAGCGAAAATGAGGATTCAGCATGGAGGCAGGGCTCATTTTTTTGAAAATCCAACCGAAGCCATGCTCTACGTGGAAGCCTCCATCCCTCTACCGACCCGGGATCGGGCCGGGAACCAGAATCTGCCGCCCGGGGGCGCGGTGGAGCCCGACGACCCCGCGGGATGATATGTTTTTTTTTATGCCACACTGCTATAATGTCTTAAATTGAAGGCTGCAGGGTGGCCCTGAATGTAAATGTTTGTTGGAATGGAGCCGTGCAGACTTCCTGGGTCGGCGGTCATACGAGTGCAGCTCACACCCCCAGGAGTGTTCCTAGGTTATGGTTTTAGGGGTACATCGTCCAGTTGGGGTTGATGATGCGGGAGGGGGTTGGGAGTGGAATAGGGATACGGTGTTGCCGTGCGAAATGCCAGGCTTGTTGGGGGAACCCATGTTTGGGGTTGTTATAGCGGTTAAAATAGAGAGCGGTTTTGCAGCGGGATACCCATTTTCCCCTGCGACAGAGGCGAGAGTATGGACGTATGCCTAGTCTCAGGTACGACCATGACACAGGTCAATAAGGGCTTGAATGTTAAGCTCCTTTCCTGGAATATCCGGGGGTTAAATAACCCGATTAAGGCAAGGAAGATCACAGCATACATCACACGCCACAACCCTCACATTCTTTTTATGCAGGAGACGCACGCGCTTGGGCAAGTCAATACTAAACTTTTACCGAGGTGGGGGTCACACAGGTACTATACAGAATACTCAGCACAATCCAGAGGAGTGTTGACTCTCATACACCCCAAATTGTGTTTTAAATATCAGTCCAGCAAAATAGACCCACAGGGTAGATACGTACTGGTGTGGGGGGAATTAGCGGGGCACCAAGTGCTTCTGATTAATACCTATGGTCCCAATTTAGATGACCCACAGTTTTATTGCACAATACTGGACATGCTATCATCATCTGGGGAGACACAAATACTCTGGGGTGGCGATTTCAACATGATATTGGACCAATCCCTGGATCGCTCATCGACTGTCCCCAGAACCCCCTCCAAGGCCGCACTGGTGGTAACACAATTAATGGAACAGATGGGTATGGTAGACGCATGGCGTGCATTACACCCAAGCGAGAAGAAATACACCTTTTACTCGTCGGTGCACGATTCTCATTCGCGCATTGACTATTGGATCGTTAGTCAGTCCCTATCTGGGGCGATCTCCCAATGTAATATACATCCCCGTACCCTTTTGGATCACTCACCGGTATCGCTTAACATTAACTTTAGTGATGTCTCCCCCCCGGCGAGAAGATGGAGGATGCCCCCTTCAATCCTAAGAGACCCCAACATATGCGAATCGTTGCATATAGAGATTGCGGAGTTCCTAGAACTAAACGAGGGTTCGGTTGCCACTTATGCCACACTATGGGATGCATTCAAGGCCTGGGTCCGGGGAGCCATCCTGGGCAAGTCAACTGGTATGTTGAAGTCGGTACGTGAGGAATTGGGGGTGGCCGAGACAAAAATTGACCCGTTACAGACTGAGTACAGCATCACACAGGATAAGGGAACCCTGGCGCAAATACATACCACGCTACAAGAATTCCACAAGTTGGCCCGTAGAGAAGTTCTTTATATGGCCGCACCAGCCAAAGCCCGACGATACGGGGAAAGCAGTAAGGCTGGGAGATTCCTGGCCAACATGCTTAGAATTGATAGGCACCATAACCCGATCCCAAGCATACAGACACCGACTGGAGGGACGGTAAACAGAGACCGAGACATTAACTCTGCTTTTACTGAGTTCTACTCCTCCCTCTATTCCAACCACGATAAAAAAAACAAAGAGGACCCGTTTCAATATCTAGATAATCTTGACCTTCCCACATTAACGGCCGAAACCCGTAATATACTAGACAGGCCAATCACATCAGAGGAGATTGCAGAGGCCATAAAAGCTCTATCGAGCGGCCGTTCCCCTGGCTCGGATGGCCTTCCTGCTTAACTATACAAAGAATTCTCTAGTGAATTGGCCCCGATACTGCTGAAAGTGTGGGAAGAGGCAATGAGCCTGCGGGTTCTCCCGGAATCGATGCGAGAAGCAATCATCACTGTCCTTTTGAAACCCCGTAGACTGCCACAAGACATGGCATCCTATCGACCCCTGTCTTTAATCAACACTGACGCAAAAATCTTTGCAAAAGTGCTGGCCACCAGACTCCTGCCATACATGCCGATCCTGGTTCATCCTGACCAGGCCGGCTTTATACCAGCCCGATCCACGGCTCTCAACCTGAGACGCCTATTCAATGTTATGGCACAGATAGACCCAGATGCCAAGGCGGCCGTGGTCGCATTAGACGCCAAGAAGGCTTTTGACTCCGTTTCCTGGGCATACCTCTTTCTGGTGCTGGAGCGGTTTGGTCTCGGCCAGTACTATATCAACTGTGTCCGATTATTATATACACAACCGACAGCTAAGGTCCTGACTAACACCACTCTCTCCCCGTCATTCCACCTACACAGGGGGACCAGGCAGGGATGTCCCTTCTCACCCATACTTTTCGCTCTGACCATTGAACCAATGGCGGAATTCATACGTCAGAACCACTCACACAGAGGTCTTAGGATGACCAGCCCCCCTCAGATAATATCACTTTACGCTGACGACACTTTACTATATGTCCGTGACCCCAAAGAAAACGTGCAACACATCATATCCGACATACATGAATTCTCAGAACACTTGGGTTATAGAATTAATGTACCGAAGTCAGAAATATTTCCCCTTACTGACGGCACGGGAGACCTAGCTAAAATACAGGGATTTAGACCTGCCCCCACTAAGGTACGTTACCTAGGGATAATGGTCGCCAGAGATAAAACCCTGCTATATACGCACAACCATGGGGAACTGTTGTCAACCCTTTCGACCAAATTTCAGATGTGGGCTAGCCTTCCACTATCCCTGTATGGCAGAGTTGTGCTACTCAAAATGGTGGTCCTCCCCAAGCTCCTATGTTACTTCAATAACATCCCACTTTGGCCTGGTAAACCCTTCTTCTCGAAACTTAAATCACTCGCCTCCTCGTTTATCTAGAATGGGAAAACTGCCAGGATGGGTTGGGATAAGATGGTTGAGCCTTTTGTGCAGGGAAGCATCGCGTCACCGGACTTCGAGCTTTATTATTTATGCACGCAAGCGCAATTTGCAAAGCATTGGTTCGACCCAGAGGACACTGCCCCCCACATATTGATTGAAAAGCACTCTGTTCGCCCAAACAACATACGCTCAGTCCTTCTTAACCCAAGCTATGGGGACATATGCCCGTTCGATCCGGTATACACGACCACTCATGCTTGGGCCAGACTTTACAAGAGGCTAGGACTGGAATCCCCCTACGACCCGGAAGTCCCCCTCTGGGATTTCTCCAGCATTTCACCCACATTTGATCGAGCCCTCCAGAAGTCCTGGGACCCTAACAAGCTTTTCACACTACGCGACATGTTCCCGGATGGTGAGTTCTGTGACCTCACGGGCTTTACTGAAGCGGTGGGGAGGGGCCAGCTTAAACGCCTTCAATATTACAGGATGAGGGCTGCTTTCTCGGGGAAGTGGCCGACATTTCCGCAGGAACCCCAGTCCCATGCATGCATTAGGTCAATAGTGTCAATGGACGGTCACGGCAAGGGGGTCTCTATGCTATATTCATTGGTGCAGACCCATTCCCCATCGCACAACACGATGAGAGAAATCTGGGAGCGAGACGTGGGCACTCAGATAGATGAGGTCCGCTGGGCCCGGTACTGTCAGCTTACTCGATCAGTGTCCATGAATGCTGGACTCCGGCTGATTCAGTTCAAAGTTTTAAACCAATTACACTATTCCCCTGCCAGATTAGCTAAATTTGTGGAAAATTGCACAGGTGCCTGCCCCAAATGTGACGCCCCCAATGCGGGGCCTTATCATATGTACTGGTCATGTCCGTTAATTGTGAAGTTCTGGAAGGAAGTCGCAAGGCTCCTTGAAGATATCACGGCCATCCCGGCGACTCTCTCCCCCCTGAAATACTTGTTGGGCGATATAGGCAAAGTAAAGGAAACCACGAGGCGATTATTTATAATTTCTTACATTATTGCCAAACGCTGTATTCTTAAATGTTGGAAGTCCTCTACCGCCCCAACCAGAGCCACTTTCTTAAAAGACCTTTGTATGGTAAATGACGATGAGGAATTATTTGTATTGTCGGTTCCGTCACCATGTCGCCCCAAAGATATTTGGTCATTGCTACGCTTTTACCTGTGCGGCCTGGACTCAGACCCTGATGCAACACCCGGGTCCTTGCCTTGATTTGCAATGTCTACTACTCTTGTACTGGTTGCTCTCATATCTGAAAACTGATGTCTTCCTCTTCCCCTCCTCCCTTAAATTGAAGGCTGTAAAATAATTAAGCTATGTTCTGATATGTTTATATTGTGTCTTGCTGCTGACCTACTCTCTCAATAAAAATATGTATAAAAAAAACATGTTTTGAATTAAACTGGTGTCTGTATGTTTTTTAATTGGCAGAATGCTTTTGTCAAATTAATATTTATCCATTATAATGAGTCCGTAAGTGACACAACATGTCACAGGTTTCACTTTTTCTCCCTCTTTTCGCTGCTTTGCGGAATCCTTCGCCAGGGTTTTCTTCTGTGCTGTTCGGGTCTTGTATAAGCCCGCTCGGCCGTCTTCGGATTCCAGGATTCGTTCACCTTCTTCGTCCGGGATCAAGGAAACTCCAGGAAGACCAGGAAGGAAGTCAGCATTCGGGGGCGGACCGCATGGAACGCGGAAGGATACAGGAACAAGGAGAGGGGAAGGAAAGGAGTAAGGAACGGGTTCTGGGAATTCAGGAAGCAACTCAGTTCCAGGAGTACGAACTATGACACACGTCAAGCCACAGCTAACGGTAGCGTTGAAACGCGCGGAGCCGCAGGGGAGTGGCTAATTTATAGAACGTGCTGCCTAGGACGTAAAGGTTGATAGACCGCGTTCCGTGTATACGGCCATGTTGGGTGTACTACAGCGAGTAACCCCCGACGTGCCAGGGACCAGGAAGACCAGAAAGGGCGTGATCGATGGATCATGACAGCATGCCCCCTTCTAAGCCCCGTTCTATGTGTTTGCCTAGATGTATTAGATGGAATCTTCTGAGCAATCTGGGGGAATTTAGGTTTGAAACTGGTTCCCAGGTACGTTCACTGGGTGGATAGCCTTTCCATTCCACCAGGTATTGAAGTTGTCCTTGCCTATATCTGGAGTCACATATTCGAGATACTTTGTATTCCAGCTGGTCATTGACAATCACAGGACTGGGTCTAAGATTAGTCCGGGTGGTTTGGATGTAAGGCTTTAATAGAGATTTGTGAAAAACGGGATGTATTTTCTTCCAGGAATCTGGTAGTTTGAGTCGAAAGGCCACAGGGTTAATGATTTCTTTTATAGGGAAATGCCCATAATATCGGGGAGCCAACTTATTCGGTCTGAGATGTCGGGGCAGTAGTTTCGAGGATAGCCATAGCTTATCCCCAATAGTGTAAGAAGGCCCTGGTCTTCTCCTTGAATCTGTATAGTGCTTGGTTTGGATTTGTGCCCTTTCTAGATGTTCCTTGGCTTCTCTCTGTACATTGATGAGTGTTTCAATCCAGGAATCGACTGTTGGAACTGGTGTAGGGTGCGGAAGGACTGAAGGTAAGACCGAAGGATGGAATCCTTGGCTACAAAAAAAGGGCTGGTCTTAACAGCCGAATGGTCCGAATTATTGTAGGCGAATTCAGCCACTGGTATTAAAAGCAACCAATCGTACTGGACCTTAGTAGAGAAACAACAAAGGTATTGTTCAAGGGTTTGATTCACCCGTTCTGTGATCCCATTGGTTTGGGGATGATATCCCGAGGAAAGGGCTCGTTGGATTCCTAGTATCCTGCAAAGGTGTTTCCAAAACTGAGAGATATACTGTGGTCCTCTGTCCGATATGATCTTGGAAGGAAGTCCATGCAGTCGGAAGATGTGTTTCAGGAAGATTCCAGCAAGTTCTGACGAGGATGGTAATTTATACAGAGGTGTAAAATGAGCCATCTCAGTGAAGAAGTCAATGGTGACCATGATAGTGGTGTATCCTCTAGATGGCGGTTATTCCACAATAAAGTCTGTAGCAATGATTTCCCAAGGTCTTGTTGGTGATGTAGGCTGCAATAAGAATCCCGCTGGTTTCTGGTTGTTATGTTTGTTTTGATTACAGACGGAACAAGATCGAATGTACAGTTGAACATCAGCCTTCATCCTGGGCCACCAGAATTGTCTTTGTATTAGACGGAGGGTGTTGGAAATGCTACGATGGCCGGAGTGAAGAGTATCATGGCAGAGGTTTATTATCTTTTGTTGTAGTTTCTGTGTGGGGATGACCAGTTTATTATTTTTAAACAAGTATCTGTCCTTGGTGCTCAGATCCCACTGATTCTTTTCTGAAACACTCTTCCAGAGTTTCGAAGCCTGAGTTTGCATACGAATGTCTTCCAGGAGATTGTTTGCTTGAGCTACAAATATTGTATGAGGAAACATCTTGGGATATGCCCGATCTCCCGGGGGCTTGTAGTCTGGACGTCGAGAGAGGGTGTCAGCTATTAGATTTTGTGTTCCGGGGACGTGGCAAATCTGGAACTGGTATTGGGCAAAGAAGAAGGCCCAGCAAGCTTGACGGCTATGCCTACATTCCAAGGCCTGCAGTACTTGTAGGTTTCGATGGTCCGTGCGGACCTGGACGGGATGTTTCGCTCCGAGGAGCAGATGACGCCACTCTGTGAAGGCTTGGCGGATGGCTAGCAGTTCCTTTTCCAAGACTGAGTAATGGGTTTCACTGGGAGTTAATGTCTGTGAAAGGTAGGTGATGGGATGTTCCATCCTGTCCCCGAATAGCTGTTTTAGAACGGCTCCAATAGCGTAGCTGGAGGCGTCTGTCTCCACTATGAATGGTCGGTTGACATCAGGTTGAGCCAGGATGGGGGCCTGAGTAAACTCAGTCTTCAGCCATTGGAAGGCTTCTTCTTGAGCTGTGGTCCAAAGGAAGGGAGCATCTTTCTTTAACAGGGCAATGATTGGTTGGACTATCTCGGAAAAGGAAGATATGAATTTCCTGTAAAAATTAGCCAAGCCCAGGAAAGATTGGATTTGTTTCACAGAGGTGGGGCTTGGCCAGGACAATATAGCCTTAACCTTGGATTGATCCATACCGATGCCTTCTGGACTAAGGACAAATCCTAGGTAGTGTATAGTAGAAGCATGAAAGATACACTTCTCGGGCTTTGCCAGTAGCTTGTTTTCGCGTAGCCATTGTAACACTACCTTAACATGTTCTTCGTGCTTAGAAGGGTCCTTTGAGAATATTAGGATATCGTCCAGATAGACAATCACGAAAAGAAATAACATGTCTGAGAACACCCGATCCATGAAGCGTTGGAAGACCGCTGGGGCATTAGCAAGTCCAAAGGGCATGACCAAGTATTCAAAGTGACCAAAGGGTGTTCTAAAGGCTGTTTTCCAGTCGTCTCCTGCCCTAATACGGATCAGATGGTAGGCACCCCTGAGATCCAACTTGGTGAAAACAACTGCGCCCCTTACTGCCTCCAGGATGTCCGAGATCAGGGGTAACGGATAGCGATCCTTAAGGGTGCATTGATTTAGACCTCGATGGTCCAGACACGGTCTGAGTTCCTGGGTGTCTTTCTTAGGAACTAAAAACAGTAAGGCCCCTGCTGGGGATTTAGAGGGTCGTATGGTGCCATTTGCAAGATTTATATCCAGGTATTCTCGAAGGGCTTTCTTTTCTGGTTCGGATAAAATGAACATCCTTCCAAAGGGGATCACAGTGGAAGGTTCCGTTTCTATAACACAGTCTTCTAGTCTATGGGGAGGTAGCGCCTGGACAATTGCAGAGGAGAAAGCATCAGAATATTCCTGGTATATCTCTGGAACCCGGATAATGTTTGAGACTGAAATTGTACCTTGATGGTTCATAGGAAGTCCTTCTGATGGTGTCGGAACAAGGTCCGAAATTATTCAGTGGGACATACAAAACTCAGAACCCAGGAACAAGCAACCCGCTGCCCAATTGATGTACGGGTTGTGTTTTTGAAGCCAGGGCATTCCCAGAACCATTGGGTAATGAGCCGACTTGATGATGTCAAATCTTATCTTTTCTCGATGGTGGTTTATAGCAAGCTCGATTTCCTTGGTCTGAAGGGTTATGGGTCCTGAGGAAAGAGGTCTTCCATCAATTGCTTCTACAGGTTGCATGATAGTCCGGGATTCGTAAGGAATATGCTTTTTAAGGACCCATTCTTGGTCTATGAACACCCCCATAGCCCCACAGTCCACCAGTGCCAGGATGGGATATGTATCCTTCTTGGATGGCGATAAGAAGGCCTGTAAGATTACCAAAGAATTTTGTCCAGGAGAGTTCAAGGATGGAATAGATGTGGAGCAGGCATCTCTCTCCCGAACCTGTGCTCCATTTAGGATCGGGAGCTGGCGTTTCCCGGGCGCCGTGGGGGGGCTATCGGGCACTCTCTCACTAAATGTTTATCTGATGCACATTACATGCGCAATCCAGTATGGATCCTACGCATCCTTTCCTGGGAGGATATAGGTCCACGGAATGCCCCTAGCTGCATAGGTTCAGGCTTGTTGCTAGAAGTAGAAATGCCTTTGGGGTTCAAGGGTATTCCAATGGGGTTCTTCTGGAGTGGTAGCTTGCTTTTCTTTTTCTCTGCCCTTCTTTCCTGGATGCGAAAGTCAATCTGTAGGGCGAGATCCATCAAGGCTTGATAGGAACTCGGGCGTGCCACTCTGGCTAGTTCATCCTTGATGTCTTCGTTTAGCCCTCTTCGAAACAGAGTAAAACAAGCTTCAGAGGACCAATCTGCTCCTTAGCCAGCTGTTTGAAGCGTGTGACATACGTGAGCATATCCTGGGTACCTTGTTGAAAGTCGAGTAGGCGTTCCTGGGCACTGTAGACCTGTTCTGGCTGGTCAAACATGGTCTTATGGGCCTGTATGAAGCCGTCCTAGTCATCTAGGAGAGCATCCCCAGAGTTAACTAGTGGGGTGGCCCAGGCCAAAGCATTACCGGAAAGATGCAAGATAATAAAGCCCACCTTAGCCCTGGGCGTAGAAAAATAATAAGGCTTAAAAGTGAAGTGGACCAAACATGAATCAAGGAATCCACGAAGGCTCTTTGCGGAACCATCATATTTATCAACAACGCCGCCCAGTATTACACTCTCTTCCATGGCGGATTCACGGGATAACACCAATTGCTTTAAGGCAGCGTTCTCTGCCTTTAAGTTCTGCACTTCGGTCGTCAACTCTTGCATACCACGCATAAGGTCCTGGATGGCCGCTTCCATGTCCGTATCGAAATCAATCAGGTGGCGTCTCAATCTGTCACAGGTTTCACTTTTTCTCACCTGTTTTCGCTGCTTTGCGGAATCCTTTGCCGGGGTTTTCTTCCGTGCTGTTCGGGTCTTGTATAAGCCCGCTCGGCCGTCTTCGGATTCCAGGATTCGTTCACCTTCTTCGTCCGGGATCAAGGAAACTCCAGGAAGACCAGGAAGGAAGGCAGCATTCGGGGGCGGACCGCGTGGAAAGCGGAAGGATACAGGCACAAGGAGAGGGGAAGGAAAGGAGTAAGGAACGGGTTCCGGGAATTCAGGAAGCAACTCAGTTCCAGGAGTACGAACTACGACACACGTCAAGCCACAGCTAACGGTAGCGTTGAGTTGCGCAGAGCCGCAGGGGAGTGGCTAATTTATAGAACGTGCTGCCTAGGACGTAAAGGTCGATAGACCGCGTTCCGTGTATACGGCCATGTTGGGTGTACTACAGCGAGTAATGCCCAACTTGCCAGGGACCAGGAAGACCAGAAAGGGCGTGATCGATGGATCATGACACAACATTTATGTAGGGCTACCCAAGAGCAAAGAAGTGGTTGGACACTATATCAATGTGCCACTAACCTGAGCATAAAAGCGGCTAGGCACTATATTCCAGTGCCAGAGGGGTTGAACCAAGAAATGAATTGGTGCTATATCCCCAAAGACAGTTTTTAATTTAGGCAACCTGGGGAAGACCATATCCCGAAGGAAGAGAATCCAGACACTATTATTTGACCAATCGGATATTATAGCAATAATAACCTGTTTGGTCAGCTTCACCAGCCGTTAACAGCCCGGGGCCCGAGTTATAGGCCTGAGTGAAGTGAGGGCCTTAACACTGGGCCCAGTGCCATTACCGGGCCGGTGAAGCCCACGGAACAGTGGCTATTGCTATTAGCACCCGGAGGCAAATCCTTGACATGCTAATAGCAATTTAAAAAACCCAGCCTCTTTGCTTCATTTCGCTGTGGCCAGGGAGATGGTTTACAAGGCAATGAATGACGTGGCTCTGCTCAGAGCCCCTCTTCCATTTCCATGCCTAAAGGAGGAAGCCAAGTGGTGCAGGCCTGGTGGAGGCTGCACTAAGGTAAGAAGAAGGGGGTGGGGGTGACAGGGCCTGTTTGCAGGCCCTTTTAGGGGAGAGATGGAGTCCAGCCCCCAACACCCCTGCAAGGTGCCGGCATGAGGCCAGGGCTCTACCGGCCCCTTCCTTACCTTCTGGAGGCGGTGCTACCAAAGAAGACCACCGGCGATGCAAAGGATCAGCCGGAAAGAAGGAGAAGGACATGGCAAAAGAGCCTTGGGAGGCCGGGCCGAGAATGCCCGCCCGGCATACAAGCATCCCAATTGCCTTCTGGGGTGTAATGCGCATAACACCAGCCACCAGAGGAAGCAGCCCAATATCTCAGGATGATGTGAATGGAGCAACACCAGCCGCAGCAGAGAAAGGGACTCCGCGGCCAAACAGTGAGCTACTGCGGCGTACCTCAAAGCAGCATGACTCAGGCTGGCAATCTCAGCTGGAGCCTGCACTCCCAAGTAGTGACTCCACCACACCACTAACCCACCAGGGAATCCTTTTGGAAAAGGGACTTGCTAGGCCACCAGAAATGGTATTATTGAAACAAGAAGACCTCCCTGAAAGCTGTGCAAAGTGTGAGAAACCTGTAGCTCTCTCACCCACTAGTCCCCGGAGATCAGTCAACCAGGTGGCCAGGACACAGCCATCACTATTGGACTTTGTTCCTGGGGGTGGATCAGTGGGGCAGGATCACCTGGATGAGGGGTGTTCAGGGAGTTGAAGTGGGACATCAAAGCTTGAGACGCGGTACCCCCTTTCCTTGTAACACCTTTTCCCCATCCCACCTTGTAGGATATTTGGAAGCTCTACCGCCACCCTCTTTTCCGACACAAAATCATTCTTATACCGTGACAGACAACGGATTAACATTAGAGCCGTTTACCTGACATGTCCCAACACACAGCTCAGAGTCAGGAAATTGACAATAACCACACACACCTGACGGCCCTTTTACCTTCCCCAAAGGGATAAGGCCGAACGCATGAGGAAACGGATACACTGTACCAGCAGTTCAAACGGAGGAGAAAGGCTGCGAGACCTGGAGGGACGGCGAAGAGGGAACTGCCCTTGCCCTTTTCAAGTCAGACCCCCAAAGCCTCCAAAAGGGAAATCAAAAGGCTGGGATTTACAGCTGGCGTGTGGAGTAACAGATGTCAAAGTTGCACAGGGGCCTCCCGCATTGATAGCTCTGGCGGGGAGGCACACTCGCTACCGTGGTACCATCCTTGACTCCAGAAGCAAGACAAGCCAACGGGTTGAGCAGAACCGGTCAGTCGGAGGAAGCTGATAGCAAACCGAACAGTGTTGAGCCCAACGTTGCAAGTGGCAACATTATATGAATGCAAGGAACTTGAGAACAAAGAACTTGTGTGTGTTTGAACTTTTGGGAAAGCCCAGAGAAGGGCCAATTGCAGAGTGGTCAGGTGTTGCAAGAGTGCTCAGTCGAAGGACGCTTGCTGGCCACATTTTGTTTTGTGTTGTAACTGCAAATACCAGAAAGCCCTAGGAAAGGGCAGCGTGAGGTGTCAGAGTGATCCTAGAAGGGTCACTTCAAATCCCTTGTACACTCGAATGTCTCATCCATTGCCAAGAGAAAGCTAGGTGAAGGGAAACCACCCTTTCTGATGAGATGAAGCAAACCATGACCTGTATTAGAAATTCATGAACTGTGTTAAAGATGGTTATCTGAACCCGACAGAGGGATGACAAGGGAAAAGTTAAGAGAAGTAAATCCTGCATCGTTGATAGCATTGATATTCAGAGTGAAAGGCCGTAGTGAACCCGGCAGAGGGAGGCCCACGTTGCAAGGAAGATCCGAGCCCGTTGGAGGAAGATCCTAGGGGCGAAGAGCAATCGCCCATGATGCAAGACCACCGAAGGAACTTTTGTTTGTTTGTTGTTTTGATCCTGCAGGCCTTCTAAGACAAGAGACTTTGTAGAAAATGGACTTGGCCCTTGAAGTTTCTGTTATTGTTAAATGGAATTGTGAGCCTTGTGCTGGAGAGGCCCAGGAGTGTGCTGTGCTCAGAAGCTCTGCCTTGTCCTGTGCTTAAATCGTGGGGAAGGGAGACCCAGCCATACCATCCTGACTTATAGTTTTGTGAACACTTCTTTCTTTTCTGGTGAGCATTATCCCACACTCTTTTGTAAGTTAGTGGTAAGGATTGGCAATAAGTTTTTGAGTATAGGTCCTTTTTATTTGACTAGACGCTGCTAGGACTGCCTTATTATTATTTGATGGTTGTAGTTTGCTCCCATCTTAGCTTTAGGGTTAGATTAGGCATCTTTCTCACCCATGCATACAGTTTAATAAACACCCTTGAACTGTGATCACTTGTGACTGTCTTTACTGTTGCCACCATGAGTTCCTTACAGAAGCAAAATGCCCTGCTATACCACCAGGGATAATATTATTAAACAAAGACATCAGAACGATCTTAAAATCCACTATTCCACCAGGGATAATTGGGGATAAGCTTGGCCTACAAAAAAGGCCTTAAACAGCAATCCTCCCTGGAGACAGTACATGGTATCTATTGAAAGTACACCTGGCAAAAGAGGCTGATCTTACAAGCCATTTAGAAGCCTCTGTATCCTTCCCCGGTCACACCCCTCCAGCCAGATAAGTTGATTGGTTATGGATAATGGATCAATCCTGGGAAAGAGGTGGAATATAAAAGAGAAGTCTGGTGAGTTTGCAGTGTGGGTTAGTTGGGTGAGGACAGGCGGTGGAGGAGGACATCCGGAGGTGAGAGTGAAAATAGTGTGGAGGCTAATGGAGGGACAGTAGACAGCAGAGATTAACATCTTGGGACCCAGGTTGAGAGAAGGGTAAGAGGGGACAGTGTGTGAATGATTAGTTGGTGGAAAAGCGTGGAAGAAGGCACCACCCCCAACAACCCTAGAACGCTAAGCAACGCTAGGTTAGGAATAGTTAGAAGATCCCTATGGAGACAGTCAGGCAATACCTTAGGGAGACCACCAATAGATCAATGTAGACAAAAGATAGATAGGTGTCCCTAATAGAATAGCGACTAACATCCCCATTAAGGATGTCCGGGCTAGGGAGGGGGGGAAACCTCAGGTAAGTTGGAAGAAAGGGATGACCCTTGCACCAACTTCCCTAAAGAACCAGATAGGCCCTAAAGATCTTTTCTAAGAGTCTACAGACATTCTGTCTGTCTTACGAATAAACACCCTTGGAGCATCACTGGAGCATCAGAGTGGTTATTTGTGGCAGACACCCCATATCATGTGGTGCCAGAAGTGGGATCGGCCAGACCCCGGAATAGAGATTGCCCATGCCCATCAAAAGAGGACGACCCACATTGAGAAGATGTATCCAACATGAACACCCATTTGAACATCTATGACCTGCAACCAGAGATGCTTTGGTGAATTTTCAACCATTGGCCACTCGTGCACAAATACCAACCCAAGTATCACCTTGGGAGAATTCCTGGAGGTCCGGATTGCTGTTAAGGCATCAGGAAGTAGACACAGACAACAGAATAAAGATTGGGCTATAAACATTTATTAAAACCATAATGAGATGGGGATAAAGTCTACCTTGCCCTATGCTAAGGTGGGATTTCCCTACCTAAATAAAACGAAGGATATCTATGTCAGGAAGTCCAAAGTAAATGTCTGTCTGTGTCCAAAACCTGTACTTGCCCCCACATGTATTTGCTCAAACTGTGTAGGGATGTTAGCTTCAAATGAATAAGTGTTCAAACAAAGTTTCAGAGCTTCTTCCAGCTCTTGGTCGGAAAGGGTTTCCCTTCCCTAGGATTCCAAATAGTTCAACATCAATCAAAAGGGGTTCCCTTCCCAAAGCTTTCAAGTCTCTGGCTGTTTTTACAACACCACAATTCCTCTGGATTCTTCCCAGCATTCAGGCTCTTGGCTCTTTTATCAGAATCACAGGCTTTTCTGTATATTCACCCATAAACCTATACCTGATTCAAGTGGCTTCTCCTGAGTGTGGTGTATTCAGTTTTGGCGAAGTTGTCAGACCACACGGTCCACCTATTATAGGTCACGCAACCGACACACCTGATTGGTTTTTTCACAGTTGCAGCACCACTGCATCAGCTCAACAGTGGTATCAGACGTATATTCTGGCAGTCTTTTCAAACACTTGTCTTGCCACTATTCACTTATTGAAGTAACACAACCTTTTCATAGTTTTGCCACAACTTGTACAATTCCTCTTTTCCTTGGGGCTTTAGCCAATGCTTGCTTTTTCTCAATTTCAATTTCAACACTTCACAGTTCATCATATTCATTGGAAATTAGTGTTTTCTTCAGTTTATCGGATTCATAGTTCCTTTTTATCAGACAACGTTTCCCTCTGCTTTCCATGCATGTGGCATTAACTTATCTTTTTCCTTTGGTTCGGTATTGAAAAATGCTTTTCATTCATCTCCAAAATAATGAAATGGTAAACTCCCAGTTCACTCTCCTGCTGGGAATTTGCAGCCTTCTCATTCACTTTCAATTTTACTGCTTTTCTGGCCCTTCTGCAGCCTTTTCAATTGCTTTACAGTTCAGTATTCTTAAACCGCTCCTTTCATAAAGTTCATCAACCTTCACAACATCATATGCATCCAGCATCTGTGTTTTACCTTTTCAAAGCAGCAATCACCTTGCCTCTGCTTGCGCTCCCTCACTCTCAAGTGTTCCAACCTTGCTTCAGCATGCGGCTCGCACCACTGCATCCTGGAGTCACTCAGCCTCACTTGTGTCACAAGTCTCTCCCCTTCTCACCTGTTTTTGTTGTTTGCTTGAGATCTTCTTTGGTGACTTCTTTCGCACGGTCCGGTATTTGTATAAACCTGTGTGCTGGTCTTCGGATTCCAGCGTGAGGATGACAATCCAACTCCAGGATACGTTCAGATGTCCAGGACGGAGACCAGGAAGGAACAATGTCCGAGCTCGGAGACACGGAACGCCGTGACCCAAGCGCGGGTGAAAATCCAGGAAGTTCGAAGGTAAGTTTTGAGGAAAGGAAGGAAGGGAGGGGGATTCAAGGAACCGGGAAACAAGATTCAGAAGAAAGCCCTGAGCGAACTCCGGCAACACACGTCCAACTACAGCAAGCGGTAGCGTTGAGACGCGCAGAGCCGCGGGGCGTGTCTGTTTAGTAGAACGCAGCACGTGGAGCGCAAGGACTGGCAAGCAGCGTTCCATATCAGGCGGCCATGTTGGAAGGATTACTGCATTCAATCCCCTATGTGTCAGGGACCACGAAGTCCAGAAAGGACGTAGGCGACGGTTCATGACAGTATGCCTCCTCTGAAGCCCAGGTCCTCCGGGTTTGCTTGGATGGATAGGATGGTATCTTCGAATCAGCCTTCATGTGTGACACGGGTTCCCAAGTGCGCTCACTGGGAGGATAACCTTTCCACTCAACCAGATATTGTAATTGACCACGTCGGTACCTAGAGTCACAGATTCTGGAGACCTCATATTCGAATTGGTCATTGACAATCACTGGGGTAGATCTTGGAGCAGTTCGAAAGGGCTGAACATATGGTTTTAACAGAGAGGTGTGTAAGACTGGATGGATCCTTTTCCATGATTCTGGTAGTCGGAGTAGAAAGGCCACTGGATTGAAGATTTCTTTTATAGAAAAGGGCCCGTAATACCTGGGAGCCAATGTATTTGGTCATAGGTGCCAGGGAAGGAGTTTCGAGGATAACCAGACTTTATCGCCCACTGAATAGGAAGGCCCAGGTCTTCTTTTGGTGTCAGCATAATGTTTAACGTCTCTTCGGGCCTTTTCTAGGTGTTCCTTTGCTTCTTTGTGTTAATTAGTGTTTCAATCCAGGAATCAACCGCAGGAACTGAGGTAGGGTGTGGAAGAATGGATGGTAGGACTGAAGGATTAAATCCTTGACTACAGAAGACAAGACTGGTTTTGATAGCTGAATGATCTGAATTGCTGTATGCGAATTCGGCCACAGGTATTAAGAGTGACCAATCATCCTGGACCTTGGTGGCAAAGCAACAAAGATACTGTTCTAGGGTTTGGTTTACTCGTTCAGTGGCTCCATTGGTCTGTGGGTGATAACTTGAAGACAAGGCACATTGGATTCCCAGTATATGACATAACTGTTCACAGAACTGGGATATGTACTGGGGTCCTCGGTCCGAAATGATCTTGGAAGGTAGCCCATGAAGCCGGAATATGTGTTCCAGGAAATTTCAAGCAAGTTCAGATGAGTGTGGCAGTTTATATAAAGGTGTAAAATGAGCCATATGAGTGAACAAATCAATGGTAGCCATTATAGTTGTGTCGCCCCTGGAAAAGGGTAGTTCCACGATAAAATCTGTGGCAATGATTTCCCAGGGTCTTGTTGGTATTGCTGGTTGGAGCAGGAGACCTGCTGGTCTGTTGTTATAATGTTTGTTCTGATTGCAGACTGCACATGTCTGCATATGGATCTTGATATCATCCTTTATCTTTGGCCACCAAAACTGTCTTTGTATTAGATGGAGAGTGTTGGTGATGCCACGATGTCCTGAATGGAAAGTATCATGGCATAGGCTTGTGATCTTTTGTCTCAGTCCAGGAGTGGGAATGACCAAGCGATTGTCCTTGAACAGGTATCCGTCCTTTGTTTTGAGATTCTATTGATTGTTTCTCTTAAACTCCTTCCAAGGTTCGGAGGACTGGGTTTGAATTCGAATATCCTCCAGGAGGGTAATTGCTTGGGCAACAAATATTATGGGGGGAAACATCTTAGGAAAGGTCCGATCTTCAAGGGGTTCATAATCAGGACGTCTGGATAAGACATCGGCTATAATGTTATGTATTCCCGGGACATGATGGATTTGAAATTGGTATTGGGCAAAAAAGAAGGCCCAATGGGCTTGACGACTGTTTCTACATTCTAGGGATTGCAGGACTTGAAGATTCCGATGGTCCGTGCGGACTTGTATCGGGTGTTTGGCTCCCAAAAGAAGATGACGCCAATCAGTGAAGGCTTGACGGATGGCTAGCAATTCCTTTTCCAGGACGGAATAATGAGTTTCACTGGGGGTCAAGGTGCGAGAGAGATAGGCGATGGGGTGTTCTAACTTGTTGCCAAGTTCCTGTTTCAGTACTGCCCCAATGGCGTAGTTGGAGGCATCAGTTTCGACAAGAAAAGGTCGATCAATGTCGGGTTGAGCTAGGATGGGAGCTTGTGTGAACTCCGACTTCAACCGCAGGAACGCCGAATCTTGGGCTGAGGTCCACCGAAAGGGGGTATCTTTCTTTAACAATGTAACAATAGGATGCACAATCTCAGAAAATGCTGGTATAAATTTCCGGTAGAAGTTAGCAAGCTCTAGGAAGGATTGAATTTGTTTTACAGTGGTTGGAACAGGCCAGGATAGAATGGAATCAACCTTTGAGGGGTCCATTCCAATTCCTTTTGGGCTAAGAACGAATCCGAGATAGTGAACAGTTGATGCATGGAAAAGACACTTCTCAGGTTTAGCCAGGAGCTTATGTTCACGTAGACGTTGTAAGACTGTCTTTACGTGCTCTTCATGTTTCAGGTGGTCTTTGGAGTATATCAGTATGTCGTCCAGATATACAATGACGAAGAGGAACAGCATATCAGAAAACACCCGATCCATAAAACGTTGGAAGATTGCTGGGTGTCATGATCTCTGCTTCCAAAAGGTCAGGGTTTTCCCAACTCCCTTGGAAGCAGATCCATAACCCAGGTTCCGAGTGCCAACCAGTCCCAATTGGGACCTTTTGGACCCAGTCCTGGCGCCAGTGGCACCAGGCTCATAAATATGCCCAGTCCCAGCGCTGGAAGCGCCGGGCTCATAATGCTTGGGTGGACTTACCTGCAGCAGACCATGCTGCTTACTTGCCTGCCAGTTGAGCCTCTGATCCTCTTCTGTTTGGAACTACTTTTCCTGTTGGGTGGGGCAGGAGCCACTCCCTAGATTCAGAACACTGGAACTCTTCTGGAAAGCAGGAACTCTTTTCTTACCTAGGCGTGGCTGTGGAAGGAGACACCTAAGCACTACAGGAGGCTATTTAAACCACACCCGATGGATGAATCTTGCTTTGCGTTATTCTGCATCCTCAGCAGCAGAACGCTCATCGTGTCTTCTGCATCTGATCCTGGGCCTAAGGAAAAAGGCTTACCATCCTGAATCCAGTCTTCAGCAACACCTATAAAGACAAGAAAGAACAGGTTAGCATTACGGTCTTCAGTGACAGCTCTTCACTTACCTGGTCCATCGGCTGTCACCAACGCCTCGCGCTGCATTCCGGCATCTGAAAGACAAAGGCTTACCTACTCTTCGTGCGCTCCGGAGGTATTCACACTGCATTCCGGCATCTGAAAGACAAAAGCTTACCAACTCTTCGCACGCTCCGGAGGCCTTCGGCGCTGCATCCCGCATCTGAATGACAAAACAAGGTGCGTTTAAAGACATTGGGGAACTTTAATACTCACGTGCCATTACTCCTTTCCACATCTAACCCAGTGGGTATTCCGGCACCCTGCAGCCGCTCCGAACTTGTACCTGCAAAAGAAAAAGACAGTTAGAGCGCATCGTGAAGCAGGCAACAAGCGCTTACTTACGTGCTTCCAGGCGCTTCTATTCATCACACGGGCTCCATCTTCAACTCACTTCAGCCCGTCATCCGCCATCGCCGGAACCCTGCAAAACAAGAGACATCATTACTAAAGACTTTAAAGACATTAGAATTACTCGAAACTTACCGTTCGTGTAGTAAACGACGGACAGCAGTCCTCTGAAGTCAAGAGGCCTGCTCCCCTTATCCAGTGAAGAAACTGGTTACAGCACCCTGCCTCGAGGCAGATGGAGAGCACGGCGTTCACTTACCTAAGGTGAGAGCGTTAACCTTTGGGGATCTACAGGAGAAGAGAAAGGGAAGAAGAGAGAGACATTCAATAACCCAGTTCATTAATCCCATATTTTCTATCTGCAGACATCTTACCCTTCGAGCCAGACATACAGTGCACAGAGGTCCAGCCCAAAGAGCCAGCCGTGTGTTACACATCACCTTTGAAGATACGGTATACGCCCAGTCAAGACCGGCGCCTCTACGGGAATCAGGTGAGCGTTACACTGGGGCATTAGCAAGTCCAAAGGGCATAATCAAGTATTCAAAGTGCCCAAGGGTGTTCTAAGGCTGTTTTCCATTCGTCACCTTCCTTTATACGGATAAGATGGTAGGCACCCTTGAGATCTAATTTTGTGAAGACGACTGCACCTCTGACTGCTTCCAGGATGTCCGAGATGAGAGGCAATGGGTAACGATCCTTGAGAGTAAACTGGTTAAGGCCACGGTAATCTAGGCATGGTCTAAGCTCCTTGGAATCCTTCTTGGGGACGAAAAATAAAGAAGCGCCCGCCGGGGACTTGGATGGTCGTATAGTTCCATTTTACAAGTTGGTATCCAGGTATTCCCGGAGGGCCCTTTTTTTGGGTTCAGACAAAATAAACATTCTCCCGAAAGGGATTAGTGCTGAAGGTTCAGTATCAATGGCACAATCCTCAGGTCTGTGTGGTGGAAGAGCTTGAACAATGGCTGTCGAGAATACATCTGTGTAAGCCTGATAGGCCCTGGGAATCCTGATCATGTTAGTAACAGTGACTGGAATTTGCTGAGTTTCACAAGATTATTTTGTCCAGGAGAGTTCAAGGAAGGAATTGATGTGGAGCAGACATCTCTCTCCCGAAACTGTGCCCCATCTAGGATCGGGAGCTGGCGTTTCCCGAACGCCGTGGAGGAGCAATAGGGCACTCTCTTTCAAGATGTTTATAGGAGGCGCAATACATGCATAGACCAGTATGAATCTGGCGCATTCTTTCTTGTGGAGTAATGGGTCCACGGAAGGCCCCCAGTTGCATGGGTTCTGGATCCGAGGTTAGAAAAGCTGTGTGCTCTGGTCTGGATGGGTGGTCTGTGGCAGCCTTTTGGAAGGTTGACTTAGACTTCTTTTTTTCCGCCTTCCTTTCCTGGATTTGAAAGTCGATTTGCAAGGAAAGGTCCATAAGAGCCTGGAAGGAGTTTGGGCGAGCTACCCTGGCTAACTCGTCCACGGTCTCGCTGGGAGTTAGAGTCCGTGAAAGATAAGCAATGGGATGTTCCAGATTGTCCTTGAATTCTTGTTTTAGGACTGCTCCAATGGCGTAATTAGAAGCGTCCGTTTCCACTAGAAAAGGACGATTTATGTCAGGTTGAGCCAGGATGGGAGCTTGTGTGAATTCTGTCTTTAGCCATTGGAATGCTTCATCTTGGGCTGTTGTCCAAAGGAAGGGAGTATCTTTTTTCAACAATGCAATGATTGGTTGAACTATCTCCGAAACACTTGTATATAGGCGCCTTACAAATGCCATATCATATCATATCATATCATTTATTTCTTCATTCAGGCCTCTTCAGAAGAGGGTGAAGCTGGCTTCTTGAGACCAATCAGCTTCCTTCACAAGTTGTTTAAAGCGGGTCACATAGGTAAGCATATCCTGGGATCCTTGTTGAAATTCAAGTAAACGTTCTTGAGCGCAGTAAACCTGCTCTGGGCGATCAGACATGGCTTTTAGGGCTTCCACGAACCCATCCAGGAGGGCATCGCCCGAATTGACTAGGGGGGTTGCCCAGGTCAAGGCGTTACCAGTGAGGTGTGAGATCATGAACCCCACCTTTGCTCAAGGAGTGGAAAAGTAGTAGGGCTTGAAGGTGAAGTGTACCAAACATGAATCAAGGAAGGCACGGAGGGTCTTTGAAGAACCATCAAATTTGTCCACTACTCCTCCCAATAACACGCTTTCCTTAGTTGCTGTCACAGGTTTCCCCCTTTCTCACCTAACTTCGATGTTTGCTGGAATTCTTGGAAGGAGTCTTCTTGCGTACGGTTCGGGTTTTGTACAACCCAGTGCTAGCGTCTTTGGGTTCCAGCGTGCGTTCAGCATTCTATATCCAGGGACACTTGGAATCTCCGGGAAGTCCAGGAAACGAAGGAGGTGTACTTGAAGGCGGGTACACGAGATCCGGGATTCAAGGCAGAATAAGGAGGAGGGAAGATAGAGGGGGGAAGCGAGGGTCCGGGAACCAGGAATCAAAGAGTTCAGTGATGGCGAACTACGGAGCACACGTCTAGCCACTGCAAGCGGTAGTGTTGAGACGTGCAGGGCCGCAGGGGCATGGCCTCTTTATAGAATGTGCTACGTCTGACGTGGAGGCTGGTGGAGAGCTTTCTCTGTTAGACGGCCATGTTGGAAGTACTACGGAGTGCAAGCCCTGTTGTGTCAAGGACCAGGAAGTCCAAAAGGGACGCATCCTACGGATCATGACAGCTGCAGAGTCACGTGACAAGACTAGCTGCTTTAATGCAGCATTCTTAGCCTTAAGGTTCTGGACTTCTGTGGTTAGTTCCTGCATGCCTCGCATGAGGTCTTGAACCGCGGCTTTCATCTCTGTGTCTGTATCGGTTTTTAGGCGTCTCAATCTGTCACAAGTCTCTCCCCTTCTCACCTGTTTTTGTTGTTTGCTTGAGACCTTCTTTGGTGACTTCTTTCGCACGGTCCGGGATTTGTATAAACCTGTGTGCTGGTCTTCGGATTCCAGCGTGAGGATGACAATCCAACTCCAGGATACGTTAAGATGTCCAGGACGGAGACCAGGAAGGAACAATGTCCGAACTCGGAGACACGGACGCCGTGACCCGAGTACGGGTGAAAATCCAGGAAGTTCGAAGGTAAGTTTTGAGGAAAGGAAGGAAGGAAGGGGGATTCAAGGAACCGGGAAACAGGATTCAGAAGAAAGCCCCGAGAGTGAACTCCGGCAACACACGTCCAACTACAGCAAGTGGTAGCGTTGAGACGCGCAGAGCCACGGGGGCGTGTCTGTTTAGTAGAACGCAGAGCGTGGAGCGCAAGGACTGGCAAGCAGCGTTCCGTATCAGGCAGCCATGTTGGAATGATTACTGTATTCAATCCCCTATGTGTCAGGGACCACGAAGTCCAGAAAGGACGTAGGCGACGGTTCATGACAACTTGACTCACCGGGGACGCTGTCTTCGGGTGCCATTCCCGTTCTGATTGGTTGCTCATGGTGGCTGCTCCCGGCTCGCCAGGCCCCTTTTCTCGGGTCTCTGACACCTTGGGCTTTTGGAGAGGGAGTCCTCTGGACTCCTGGAGGTCGGCAACCTGCCCCTGCCACTGGAGACCTTCTGACAATGCCAGCCACAGTCTGCTTCTGCTGCAATTACTCTGCGGCACCACAGCACTTCGAACATGCGTCTCCCTGCTTCTTCCTCTGGCTTCTCTGTCTGTAAGCATTCCACAGGAGTTCCCGTTCTCTCCATTAGCCTCACCTGAGTGGGCCATTTATACCGCCCCTTTGACTGCAGGTGCAGGCTATTCCTGTTGATTACACCACAGTCTTGGTACTTGCCATCCCTCTTCCCAGTACGAGAGTGGTGTTCCTGTGCGTTTGAGCTAATAAAGAATAGATGCCTGTTCCTATGTCGCCTCTTCCTTGTCTCAGTACCATAGTGGTATATATTGGGACATGATTTTCTAACACAATACCTACCTGCATGGTCTCCCATCTTAAAGATTGTCTTTTGCACTTACTCTAACTAGCGCCCTGATGCCGAGGGTTTGGTGAGCTGCTATAATTGAAAAATAAATAAATAAAATAAAGATGTTATTTGTGGTTAGGGCACATTCGGTTTCGAGGGCACGGATGACAGAAGTTATGCAAATATTGGATTTCCTCCGGGTTGGGTGTTTTAGCTCGCGTCCCAGATGATGGTATCCCTGTAAGGTTTAGCAAGAGAGCTGACCAAGATTTCAGAAGGTGATTCGACTGGTTAAGTCTTGAGGAGACATTTGGCTTGTTAGGCGACGCAACAGGTACAAATCGAACACAGAAGAATAGTGGTATACTCTACTAGGCGGCAGGAAGACAACTGTTGGGTTTGTGTTGGGATTATGTGTATTTATGGGCAACGGGGTCATTGTATTGTGCATGCTGTAATTGATTTCTTAGCACTACCTTGTCTAATAAATTGGTGACATCACCTGTAGGTTTGCACATAGAACTTGGAGAACGCGAGGAGCTAGCATTGGAAAGAACGAGATTGACAGACGAGGTGAAGCAGTGGCGGTGCACGGAAGGCACACGTGCGAGATTTGTGGGTGTGCCTGAGGAGGCAACGAGTGTGAAAGGGGCGGCACGCGGAGCACACCTGACAGGTTGTGGAGCCAGAGAGGCTCATAGTGAATTAAAAGCATTATGATTACACTGTGTTTTTTTCCCATAATAGCGGGCTATCGAAACCCTCAATTTGAGGTCAAGTAAGAGCGAAAGCAATGTATCAAGGGTAGTGCAGGAGTGACATGCCCCTACAGCACCTGTGTAAGACCCTCCCAATTTACAAAGACAAGATTTGCAAATATAGTATAGAATGGACTAAAAGCATTGAGGGAAAGTTAACTAAACCATTGCCATATGCGGACGTTTTCTAAAGATGTGCAGCAATCACTATTGACACACATACAAGTTAGTAAGCCGCATGGCGATACTTGAATTGTGGAGGATGTTTCAGGAGGGCGAGGGGGACACAGCGAGGCATCAGTGGATGCTGAGCCAGCAGGATATGCAGGGGCCCACAGCCCTACCCTCCACATCCCCACCCACTCCTCCAAGCAAGGTCTCAGACGACACAGCCTATGAGCAAGGGATGTACCCATTAAGAGAGCTAAAGGCAGCAGAGGGGTATTCAAACCGATATATAAACCACCACCATATACTCATGAGGAGGGACAGAAAGGCACAGCGCAGAAAACCAGCGACAGAGAAGCAAGCAGTGAGGTGCAGAAGGGCACAAAGGAGGGGATAGGGGGCATAGCCACAAACG
The DNA here is from genome assembly GCF_040938575.1 of Ambystoma mexicanum. Lineage (NCBI taxonomy): Eukaryota > Metazoa > Chordata > Amphibia > Caudata > Ambystomatidae > Ambystoma > Ambystoma mexicanum. The sequence continues at coordinate 65,560,277 of NC_090928.1, forward strand.
AGTGGGCAGGGGGAAAGATCCTTCTGAAATTGGAGGATAGATTAATGGAGAGACAGAGGGAGCAATGAAAGCAATAGAAGGCCTTAAGAAAAGTAGCAAAGCAAGTGATTGGGCAGAGATAATGAAGGAGACGGACAGAAAGGAGAGGGAAAGAGATGATAGAGTAGAGAGCGAGTGCAGAGAGAGAGGAAGAGGGAGGATGAGAAAGAGCAGGAGCAGCGGGAAAGGGGGAGAAGGGAGCAAGAAGAGATTGAGAGACAGTGGGAAGCAGAGAAGAAAAAAACACATGTTAATGGATAGGGAAAGAAAAATGTTGCAGGTTGAGAGGATAGTTAGAGAGCGCACACGTAAGGCAGAGGAGAAGGAGTGTGCAATAAAGTACATAAAGATGCAATGGACACCGAGCATGGCGAATTACAGAGTAGGAGGGAGCGGACAAGCAGAGCCCGACAGCAGGACCACACAGGATAGGGTTATCCTGTACCACTGTACAGGATAACCCTAGCCCTGTCCTGTCCAATACCACTGTATTGGACAGGACAGGGCTAGGGTGCTATGGAGGAGGGAGCAGACACGACTTGCAGGACATCGACCTTACCATGAAGCCTAACGTAGACACCACTACTAGGAGACTGAGCTTTGCGGACGACTGTAATAAGGGTTCTGGTTTGGACAACGAAAGAAGGAATAGTGGGGACGAGGCAGGTAAATGATTCAAGCTTCAGTCCACAGGGAAAGGTGCATACAAATATGTGACATGGGAAAGGGGGACTGGGACAGGGGGAACTAAGGGTGACAGGGACGATCGAACATCACGGTCAGTCGACGAGTTATGCAATATAGATGACATGAGAGATCTTCCAGGGCGAAGAAAGGGGGAGACAGCTATAGTATGTTCAAGAAAAAGGATCATGGGGGGGAAATCGGACGACTGTGCTCGAATTCCCATAGGAGAACCAATGGACGTGTACATCGTCATTAGAAACGCCGACAGACAGATGAGACTGACCAGAGGAGCGAGTGAGGAGGTAGGGTTTACACAAATGCCCATCCTGGAAAAGGGAGGGAGGCAACCTCAGTACATTCCATGGCAGCACATTGACAAGGTGAACGTGAGATGTAGGTTACTGTTGTTAACCGCGGGTACGGGGAAATTGATATATGAGATGGAAAGAATGACAGTGGGACAGAGACTAGCAATAGGAGACGTAAAACGGAGACTGCAGGCAATCCTCGGTGAGGCTGCAGATGACGTAACGAAAAGGGTGGGGTGCCCTGGGGTGACTATTAATGACACAGCGCACAATGGAAATTGCAGAGCTGACATATGGCAAGCCTTAAGTACAAAATATCCAGACACGTCAGACACTGGTCCAATTCTGGCCTGCACGATAGGGCCAGGTGAAGACCCTTTACACTATATTCAGGCGATCCAAGAGCTTTGGCACCTTGAAATGCGAGAGCCATGGGACAAAACAGTAGCAGTATTTTACCACATATTATGCCAGGGACTACCAGAACCAGCTGAAGAAGTTAGTACGCATGGAGGCAAAACCTTGGCCAGAAATACAGCTTACGATAGTACATCACTGTAGGGTATTACAGGAGAAAATTTGGAAGAAGGCTGGGGAAAGAAAGCTAGAGGAAGCAAAATTAGTGCAGAAGAAACTATCAAAGTATACATTGGAAGGTACTGACAAGCGCAGGTGCACAGCGGACACAACAGCAGCAATAGACACCACCACCCGCGGGGGAAGGATTCATGGGGTGGTGGAACATGCAACAAGGGTTTCGAGGAGGAGAGTGGCATTCCAGAGGGCACGGGTATGGGCTAGAGATACATCACAACCAAGGGGGTTTGCCTGGGGGGTTGCGAGGATTTTTGCCACAGGTGCAGCAGGGCCTTGGGGACTATGTGGGGGGTTTTCAAGGGCAAGGGAGGAAACCACCACAGTGCTGGTCATGCAGGCAGATGGGGCACATTTTGAGAGAGTGTGTAGAAGCAGGGGATGCAGCAGAATTGCGGAGCACAGTACCAGCAAGTATATAAGGGGCACCAAGATGACTATTACACACAGGACCAACCACAGTTACAGAAGGGACAGACACCGAGTGCACATCCCAGGCACACCAGCACATGACAAATACCACATGTGCAGGTACGCGTACCACAGTATTTGCAATCACCTGAGATTCGAGGGAACACACAGCGGGTGCCACAGATACAGAACAGTGTGCAGCACACAACGGCACATTGTCACACATGGACTCCATGGGAAATATCTCCATTAGAAAACTGTGGGGTAGGTCACCGTGGTGGGGAACAATCAATTTTCCGGGCATGTAATATGATATGATATTGCAATAATAATATGCCTATACACAAGTGTTTCAGGGCGCGATGAGTCAAGGGAAGGGGAAACAAAGGGAGGAAAGGGTCAACGATCTTACAAGGCCAAGTGACATTGAGATCGCGCACATGCAGTGGGGAGGGTAGAAGTGCCAGGGGAGGGGGAGGAGGGCAGTGCTGTACATGGGATCAAAACAATAACAAGAAGTGTGGCCAGCAGGTGCCAGGTGCAAAGGTACGTGCAGACAGTGGGTGTACAATAAGTGCAGGTAGGGGACCGTAGGGTTACAGATACATAGCGAAGTGCATGGGTTGCCAGGAGACCGTGCAGGTGTGCATCGTGGCGGGCAGAGACTTGGGCCAGAACTCAGAGGGTAGCCACGTGACCAGTGCAGTATCAGACAGGAGATCAGCAGGGGAGAGGAAGAGAGAAGGCAGAAGCAAAGAGGAAGGTCTTGAGGTGCTTCCGGAACCAGAGATGGTTCTCCTCAAGTTTCAGAGAGGAAGCAAGGTTGTTCCAGAGGGAGGCACCAGCAGTAGAAAGATCTACCTCCAACTCATTGCTTGAAGAAGCGTCTGACCCTGAGGGAGTTGGAAGTGCAGGAGAGAAGAGCTGGCAGTATTGAAGAGCCAGGCCCCAGAAGGACTTCTGGACAATGCAGAGGGTCTTGAACGTAATCCTCGCTGCCACTGGGAGCCAATGAAGAGATTTCAGTGCTGGAGAGATACCATCCCTGGGCTTGAGGCCAAGGACAAGTCTTGCAGTCCTGTTCTGGATGAGTTGCAGAGGCCGGAGGGATGAAGCATGCAGATTTAAGAAGAGGCTGTTGCAGTAGTCCAGCCTAGAGTGAACCAGAGCTCTAGACACAGTGAGCTTCTGTGGGAAGTAGAGCATTTTTCCCCCAATAGGACAGCCCACAAACGGACTTGATGTGTTTCATCCTGTCGATCACACCCAACCCTGCAGAGGAACCTCCCATAGGGGTGGCGATAGATGACAAAATGTTTTCCTTTCTTGTAGACACAGGGACGACTAGGTCCCGCATTTGAGAGGGAACATTTAAGTTGTCAGGCAAAGCCATGAATACTTGAGGATTCTCTGAGGCTTGGGAAGTGGTTCCTTTTAACACAATCTCCCTTTCTATAGGGGGACATGATTTATCGCTGCCTTTACTTAACTCTCGACAGACACCTGTAAATATACTGGGACGAGACATTATGAGCAGGCTAAAGATGACAATTTCATTCAAAGACAAAGGGATAGTGTGTTGTACACCAGGGATACACTTTCTTAACTTAAGAGAGATCCTTCAAGCCTATTCTGGACAGAAGGTACAGAGGGGGGTGCCAGTAGACGAGGAGCTGTTCCAGTACGGGACTGAGATTGCAATTGCATGGCTTCCAGGGATTCAAGGGAAGATGTGTCGTGTTCCAAATGAGTATTTATTCAGACCACAGATACCATTGGATGAGGCAGAGGGGACAATAGTACCAATAGAGATCGAGGCAGCGATTGTGAGGGATGAGTGAATAGCAGTACATGGGATGGACGACACAGGACGACCCAGGTGAGCACTGATCGCTGTAGCTGAAGGGTACAGGCTAACCACAGTGACAGATGAAGAATTATTCAGAGACAAACGGTCAGAGCACGAGATGATGTTCGAGATTAGTGTGACATATTGGTTGAAGTTAAACTACAGAGAGGTACCACAGAGGAAGGCAATGGTGCTGGAAGCACGACCATCCCTCTGCAAGGAGGATTTGGCCAAGGTGCCCAACATCCTGTGGACCATGAGTCCTTAAGATGTGGGGTTTTTGATTGAAAGGAGTTGGGGGGGTTGATGATAAAGCTGAAACCAGGACAATTTTACCCAGAGTCAAACAGTACCCACTCCCAAAAGAAGCACAAGAGGGCATTTATGAGACGATTGCAGCACTAGTGGAGAGAGGCATCCTAATACCATCAGAATCACCATGCAACACCGCTGTGTACCCAGTTAAGAAAGCAAAGGGGGGGTCATGGCGTTTTATACAGGACTTGCATCCCCTTAATCACATTGTAGAAGCAGAGTATCCTCTGGTTCCAAATCCAGCGACAATGTTGTGCAGCATTCCGGTGGAAGCTGCCTGTTTCACAGTCATACACTTGAAGAACACCTTCTTCTCTGTACCACTACACCCAGACTCACAAGATTTGACTTCGTTTATGTATAGAAACCAGAAGTGGAAACATACAAGACTTCCTCAAGGGTACTGTGAGTCACCCTCCATATTCAATAGGGTCCTCCAGATGGACCTAGGCAATGTACAGATGGAGAGAACGGTCATACAGTATGTATGATGACATTTTGATTTGCAGCACAACAGAAGACCAGTGTAGAAATGACTCAGTGCACATGCTGACAGTGTTAGCTGACAAAGAATACAAGGTAGACAAAGCGTAAACTACCGTACTGTCAGAAAGAAGTACTATACATTGGACAGAGGATCTCACAAAATAGCCAACAGGTGACGCCAGAAAGGGCAGAGACAACAAAGACAGCAAAACCCAGGACAGTGAGAGAGATGTAGCCATTTCTGGGGTTGTGTGATTACTGCAGAGCATGGGTCTTGTACTACAGCACTTACACCAGGCCTTTACTGGGAGCTGTGAAGGAAGCACAATACGGACACCAGACAATAAAATGGACAACAGAAATTACTGAGGCATTTTATGAGCTGAAAGAAGCAATATGCACAGCTCCAGTGCCAGGGATCCCAGACTACAAAAAGGAATTCTTCTTATTCTCACACTCCGATGGGGTGGTGATGAAGGCAGTACTGACACAAAAGACCAGTTTAGGATGCAAGCCCATAGCTTAGTACATTGGGAAGCTTGACCCAGTAATGAGAGTACACTATCCTTGCTAACAAGCTATGGCTACTTCCGCATTTGCAGTGGACAAATCAGCAAGTACTACCAGGGGGTGCAGCACCACTCTCTACGTGGAGCATGCCCTCTTTGCGAAACTGGAGAAACCAAAGAGCACGCTGACAACACGAAGAGGATCAGGGTACGAGGTGTTACTATCAAACCCATCACTCAAGGTGCAGAGTGGTTAAACCAGCGATTTTCCTGACAGAGGTCTTACAGGAAGATGACTACGCACCTAACTGTACAGAAAACATACAGGAATTCAGTGAACCCGTAAGGTACAGGAGGGTGCATTTGAGGGGAGAGATATGCTTTACATTGTCGGTTCTTCCACAATTGATCAGACGGATGGGGCAAAACATACAGGAACTGCAGCAGTAAGGTTAAGAGAGGACGGAACAAGTGAGGTAGTGATTAGTGCACGATTGCCATCACATTACTCAGCACAGGCAGCAGACTTAGTGGCCTAAATATTAGTATTGGAACACAGCAGAGGGAAGGAGGTGGCAGCATACTCAGACTCCACGTACGTGATATCAACAGTAGACTCAGGACTTGAGGAGGGCAGACGGATCGGTCACCAGTGCAAAATGCACTTTTACTGGGCAAACGGATTGAAGCTATATAGTATCCCGCGCAGGTAACCATAGTGAAGTGCCAAGCACACAACTGAGGGGATGACCCTATTTCAAGGGGAAATGAAGCAGCAGGCTCAGAGGCAAAATGCACCACATATTTCGAAGAGCTCCTAGAAATGGAGTCCTTGTAACATGCCTGTGACTATGCAGGGTCAATGGTACTAAAGGAAGGGTACAATATATTGCCAGAAACACAGATAATGGAGTTGCAGAAAGCTGCACCCAGGGAGGAGAAAGACTTGTGGACTAGGAGGGGATGTACAGTTTCTCCCAGTGATGCCCTATGGGGGCAGAACAACACAGGGAATGTTGTCATGGCTCTAGCATTATTGCACACTGCACTGACACAGTTAGATTATTCAACACACACAGGGAAGGAGGTAATTGCTGCCCATATTGGAGAAACATGGTTCTTTCCAAACTTGGAGGAAAACGTGGCTGAATTTGTGAGTAACTGTTTGACATACATTGAGAGTCGTGAGAGGAGCCATATCTCGCCCACCAGGTCCATTCCAACATCCTCATGTCGACTACGTTGACATGATCCAAGTCTGCCAATGATACCGCTATACGATAGTGGTTGCGTGCCCTCTCGGTGGATTGAGGCAGGCCCTTGTTCTCATCCTGATGCCCTCAGGGCAGTGAAGTACTTGGTCCGGGAAGTATTCCCACATGGGGCATGTGAAAGGTCTTGCGGTCTGATAATGGCCCTCCCTTTGCCAATGAGATGTTCAAGTACATTACAACTTTGCTAGGCATTCAATAACATTGCTAGCAGAGTGTCTGCTGTGGCTGGATCGGCTGCACTGTGTGCTTAAACATTACTTGGGACATTGCCAGGATATTGTTTCGATATTGCCTGTGAGAGGTGCCGATGGGCAGAGACGCAGTCTCCATTTCCTTTCTACCAGCAACGCTCCGCCTCCAACAACGCTCGCTCTCAAAACCATCTGGCCAATCAAAGCGTAGCGGAGTGCTAGCAGAGTGTCTGGTTTCTGGTGACTGGTGGTGTGAGGTGTGACGACGGAAATTGGAACAGTAAGGAGTTGTACTGACTTTGTGGAATAGACACAATGCTGTGTATATCCACCACGACAAAGCCCGATTCCTTTGGAAAGCCGGAAAGCAATACCATTGCTGCCGGAGCCCCTATTTACTAACGGGGGGAAATTGGGCGGTGTTCTACACCCACTGGGTTTGCAAAGGGATAACATCATGGAGGGATGGACAAGTACAGAATTAGGAGGAACAAATGCTGCTTGTCCTTTCACCATTAAAGTACAAATCGGAGATAGCACGGCAAAATACATCAATAATCTAACCTTGTACAAACCAGCCAAGACTGTAGTGGGAGAACGTCTGAAGGAGGCGGAGCAGTTGGAGACAAGTAGAAACAAGCAACAGCATGCCTCAAACCACAATGAAAAGGAAATTGCGGAGGATAACAGGGGCTGGGGGCTTTGTCCCAGTCACCAGCCGAAATCTCAACTAGACTGCCAAAACCGAAATCAAAGCGTGCAGGATCTCGAGAGGAACTTTCAGGGTCCATCTCCGGTAACACTGGAAACAACGAGGTTAGGATCAATAAACAAAAGAAAGAAGGACACTGACGACGAGGATTATGACAAAACTGATAGGTTATCCCCCATCGAATCAGTAGAAGACAAGGTAGAAGAGGAAGCACTAAACGCGCAGAAAGGGCACAATGACAAAAGAATGAAACTGGTAGATGAAAACAGACTGGTACTTGGACAGAAAGCAGTTGGCTAGGAGTTGGGTTTCAAGACAAAAAACACTGCAGGATTTGACAACTTGTGGGGAGGATGCGGTGTGAAGTCTAAAATGAACACAAATAGATGGGCAGTGCATGACAAAAACATTTTGAAACCCCCAGGATTATCCCTAGCGGGTGAAATGAACAGTTGTAGTTCTTTAGGGGAAATCAACCTAAAGGGGGAGAAGCCCAAGAGTCCTCGAACAAAGTAAAAAAGTGACACCAGGTGCGAGAGAAATAGAAATACCAGACCAGTTGTTACTAGAAAGCTCGATAAGAATGGAAAATTTAAACACAGAACGGAATGAGGAGAATTTAGGAAAACACCAAAACCATGACCAGAGGAGCAGTGACAACTCATGGAAACCAAAAAGAACGCAAACCACACAAACTGAGACTGTAATTGATAAAAAGGAAGACCGGAGTGGGTGGCCTAACACAACAAAGGATTGTGCCACAACGACTGTTGAGATACAAAGTGGTGAAGACCTAGCCCAGAAAGTCTTGCAAGTGTCTGACTCAAAGAAGACTCTAGACAGTGATTTTTTAATGGTATCAACCTTATCAGCAACACTAGCGACATTTATGAAACTGTACGAGGCGATGGGGGAGACATTAAAAGACCACACCACCATGTTGGCAACGGTGCATACCAAAATGGTCTTTGTGGAAGGTTTTATTACTGCCATCCAAGATAAAATGGAGTACAGTTCTGCAAGGGTGTCGCAATTACGGCATAATATTTTGGAGCCAATTATTAAAGAGAAAAGAAATAGGAAAGCATTAAGAATGTCTGAAGGGTTGGGGCCAACAACCTTAGAAACCGGTTGGAACATGGAATATCCTGAAACAGGAACACTGAGTACGGTAACTCGAGTAGAGAACTTGGAAAACATACAGGCAAGTAGCAAAATGAAAGTAAACAACGTACAGAGTCAAGATGGAACTCAGATAACTTTGGTGGCAAAAACAAACAAGACACAGGGCATCATTACAACTCACCCGGTATGAAACAACGGTGGCGGTAAACCTGCCGCCACTGTTTCCATACCGGGTGATCACGACTCCTGCAAGCGTGTAACGCTCACCTGGTATCCACAGGGACGTCACTCAGCCTGTTCTGACCTCTTACGACCTCGAACCCTTCCCTGGAGGCTATTCGACTGGAGACTGGGCCTGAAACTCAGGATTGGTAGAGTTTAACTCCCTAGTGTCTCTGTGTGCTTGAACCCCTTCTTCCCCGGGGTCCAACACTTCCCTTTGATGCACAGCTCACCTTGTTTTCTTGGATAGTGTGCTCTCAGTCCTGCCTTAAGAGCAGGGGCGCGTTGATTGATACGGGCTCGTTGCTGCCTAGTTACTTCACTGGCAAGAGTCCGACAGGTAAGTATAATGAGTCTTTTGAACAGTTCTCTAACTTTGTTCCTTTCCTTTCTTAGATGATGGCCGGCGTCCGGGGATGGCGGCGTGCTGCTGAGATGAGTAGCGCTGAAGGCGAGTGAGAGTGCGATGCGCGATGCACCCCTTTCGTATTTGCATTGAACTGAGTTCTTTTTCTGTGTCTTTTAGGTGCTGCAACGTTTTCAGCGTGGATGCCGGTTATGAAGAGCAAATGCGGTGAGTAAGCATGGTATGCGGCGCCTCTAGATGTTTCCACGCTAGCCTGGAGTGTCTTTTCCCTCTTGCAGATGGATGAGAAGTTCCAGAGACAGAGTTCCCACAGAGCGGCTGGGATTCAGGTAAGCGTTTGAAGCTCGTACAGTATTTAAAAATAAGCGAAGATTTGCAGAATGCTTACTAATGCCTTTTTTCTATTCTTTTCCCTTTTCCTCAGGAAGCGGCGTGCCTGGATGGGAATGACACCGCCGAAGATGCCCGCAGAACAGAAGGAGCGATGACTGATGGGCAGAAGCGCCGCAAGGTAAGGCTGTTCCTAACGGTGTTCTTGTTCTTGCAGGAGCTGAGCGCAGAAGAAAGATGCAGGCCTACTGGAGACCGATCCGAACACGGTGAGTGTCACGCTGCAGGTGCAGAAAACGCAAAGCATGTTTCTCAGCCTGGGTGTGGCTTAAATAGTCTCTGGGTATCCCAGGTGCCTCTGGGCTGAACCACACCCAAAAGACTAGACCGCACATGCAGTTCTGGGAACCGAAATATGTGGGGCCATCCATCTTGTCCCCATCAATGCACTACAAGTCCAATCCCCAATGTTATCCTATGGGAGTGAGTGAGTCTGGTGCCACAAGCGCCACGTCTGACTCCAAGTGGGTCTTTGGAGGGATGGAGATGCCCTTGAGGGCCATGTAGGTGATCGTGGCCTGGGTCCAGCCTGACATCGTGGAGGGCTGGGGACATGAGGGGCAGGAATCATGACAGCAATCCCCCCCCCCACCAAGGCCCCTCTCAAGGTGGCTCTTCTGTCTGGTCCTGGTTTGGCTGGATGGTTTTGATGAAATCGTCTAAGCAAGCGAGGTGCATGGATGTACTCACAAGGCTCCCATGTCCTGTCTTGTGGACCATACCCCTTCCAGTCTACTAAGTAGTATAATTTGGATCTGACGTACTTTGAATCTAGGATGTCCTTGACTTCGAATTCTGGCTCCCCGGCGACTACTACTGGCTGCGGTGGCATTGCTACCCGGGTCCCAGGTTGAACAGGTTTAAGGAGAGACACGTGGAACACAGGATGAATCTGCATGTTTGACGGCAAAGCTAGTCTGACAGCCACAGGATTTATCACAGAGGTGACGGTGAATGGACCCAGGTATCTTGGACGGTTTAGACGACAGCCAGACTTTGGGCCTCATTACACGGTAGGCGGTAAGGGTTAACAGTCACCGGTAATGGTACCGGTGACCGTTAACCCTTACCGCCTTAGTACGAGGTCCCTTAGCGGGTTGGTACTTTAATGCCTGCTTTTAGCAGGTGTTAAAAACCAACCCGCTAAGGGACCTTGGTGCTAATTACGGCACCGCAAATTTGCGGTACCGTAATTAGCACCTTCCCCATTCCCATTATGCACTATGGGGCAAAAATGGGAATGGGGAAGGGCAATGGTGGAAGGGGGAATTACCGCCCCGCCAATCTTGGAATAGGGCGGTAATTCCCCTTTCCACCAAGGCGGTGCCGGTATTTTACCGGCATGGACCAAGGTGCTAGTAGCACCTTGGTCCACCGCCTACCGTGTAATGAGGCCCTTTGTCTCCTACTTGGTAGTTGGGGGCCTTTGCTCGGTGTTGATCAGCAAACTTCTTTTGGCGATTCTTAGCTTGAAGTAGGTGTTCAGCTGACCTTTTAAAGGTTTGAGAAATGGTTGTGTGCAAGGTTTTGACTGCTGGCATTTCCAGGGTTGTAGGAACGTCCAACTCAGAAGTACGTGGGTGCCTGCCATACATGGTATAAAAGGGTGTCTGCCCAGTGCTGGTGTGTAGGGAGTTATTATAAGCATATTCAGCTATCCATAATAGGTCGAACCAGCTTCCTTCAGCTTGGTGTAACATGCAACGCATATACTGCTCGAGCGTCTGATTTGTCCTCTCAGTTTGACCATCCATTTGGGGATGGTGACTGGTGGATAGCCGGATGTCGGTCTGGGCCATAGAGCAGCATTTTCTCCAGAAGTTAGATACGAATTGAGTACCTCGGTCTGAGACCAAAACTGAAGGAAACCCATGGAGCCGTACAATCCCTTCAAGAAATACCTTTGCCAGATTGGAAGCATTTGGGAGCCCCTTAAGAGGAATGAAATGTGCCATTTTTGAGAATAGGTCCACGACCACAAGAATAGTGTTAAACCCTTGACTGGGTGGTAAGTCAGTAATAAAATCGAGGGACAACGTGTGCCAGGGTGCTGGTGGGATTTCCAATGGTTGTAATAGCCCTGCCGGTTTCTGCTTGGATGATTTGTTTTGAGCACACACTCCACAAGTGTCACGCTCACCTGAAAACTCTGCAGGAGCGATGGATTCTCTCGGCCTCTGCTCTCCTATCTGAATTCTGTTCTCTCTCTCTCTCCTGGGGTTCTTTCTGTAAGGGTAGGTAAAGAATGGGTTAAATACTATACCAGGCCCTGATACCAAACCCCTCCCAGCTCCCTGAGTGAGTGCAGTGTTTTGGGGCTCACCTCCTAATGTGGTAAGGCGGGCTCTCCGTCCTGGCTCAGCAGGGGCGCTATGGTGCGGGGCTGGATGGCTGTTGTGCTGTATGGGATGCTGTCCCCGTTTGTGAGGGTTGCGGCGGAAGACCGCCTCTTTGAGTCTTTGGTTGTTCTGGAAATTTGGGAATAAGTCCAAGGCCAGTTTATTCACTGACCCTTATATGGCTGATGTGAAAGTTCAATGTCCAAGTGTCCGCCGAGGCCCAGTTACTTCACTAGGCGCAGGTAAGGATGAGACCCAGTTACTTCACTAGGCGCAGGTAAGGATGAGGCCGAGTTACTTCACTAGGCGCAGGTAAGGAGAAAAGAAGTATGTCCTTTGGGGTTCTTGTACCAGAATTGTCTATAGTGACTAATCTGCCTTTCTTTTGTCTTTTTCCCAACAGGTTGTCAAGAAGTACCTCTGCAGAAAGGAAATCCGGATGAACTGCAGATGTCAGATGGTCCGAGTGATGAAGATCGAACTGAAAAGACGATCGGACCAGCCGAAGAACAGGTGAGTAGAAAAACGAAGCTTACTAATGCTTTCTGTTGTTTTCCTTCTTGCAGGTGCGGAGCTCGAGGACGCGAGGATGTAGTCCGGCCAAGGATCGGGACTGCAGGAAGCCGTATAATAGCTCAGAAGACTGAACCACGTAAGCGCGTGCTCACTGCTACAGAGAAAACACACAAAGCAAGTCCTGCTCTTTGGGCGTGGCCTTTTATAGGGAGCCTCGCCCAAAGACTACAGCGTTGCAGCAAGTCCAAGTTGGCACAAAGGAAGTCATGTAAAATGAACAGGAAGTCCCTCACTATTCTATGGGGGTAAGCGGTTTCTAAATGGAATCATGGATATTAACCTGACCTTGCCCTCCAAACTCTTACCCATACTGCTACCGCATGATTTCTCCTCGTGTTACCATGAGCTATGTATGAAATCGGCTGGCCTGTTTGACCTAACCTAGTACCCATGACAACAAAATAGGATGAATTGGATAATGTCTTTACGCCACGTGGGCCACCAATAATTTCGTTTTACCTTGGCTAGGGTTTTAGCGATTCCGGGGTGGCCCTCGATCAAGGAATCATGATAACCAGTCATGACTTGTTCTCGTAGTTCTTGGTTTGGTAAGAATAAACGATTCCTGAAGTAGGGCAACTGATCTTTTATCATGTAATGTTCTCCTTGTGCACTCCACGCTTGTAATTGCTCCGGACTCATCAGGTTTTGGATTTCTTCATGTAATTCTTTCTGAGTTATGGTTGTTGTGATTCCTAAGAGCTTGTCACTCGGGATGATTGCTATTGGGTCAGGGGTCTGATACCCTTGCTCTTCCACCCCCATACGGGAAAGGGCATCGGCCTTCCCGTTTTTCACCCCTGGTCGAAATGTAATCACGTAGTCATATTCAGCAAAAAAAAAGAGCCCAACATAGTTGTTGTGAGGATTGGGCCTTTGCCGTTTTTAGGTACTGGAGGTTCCGGTGGTCAGTTATTACGGTGATTGTGTGTCTGGCGCCCAAGAGGTAGTGCCGCCATTCCTTAAAGGCTGACTTAATGGCCAGGAGTTCTTTGTCTGTGATAGCTAATTGAGTTCAGGGGGTGTGAATTTACGCGACCAGAATGCAAAAGGGTGTAACTGGCCCGTTTCGGGGTCCTTTTGTGAGAGGACGGCTCCCAAAGCAATGCTTGAGGCGTCCGTTTCCACCAGGTACGGGAGATCAGGGCGAGGGTGGCGTAAGATTGGGGCAGATGTGAATCTTGCTTTGAGTTCCTGGAAAGCCTCCTCGGCTTCTGTTGTCCACTGGAACTTTTTGTTGCTTTTCCTTAGTCATGACGTGATGGGATGCACGATTTGTGAAAATCCTGGGCTGAACAGGCAGCAGAAGTTTGCAAAACCCAGCATACTTTGAACCCCCTTGAATGAATTTGGGGATGGCCAGTTCAGGATAGCATCTACCTTGTGTACATCCATTCGGATTCCATTCGGGCTGAGAATAAAGCCCAGGAATTCCACCTTGGAGACGTGGAATGAGCACTTTTCGAGCTTGGCGTAGAGCTGGTGTTGACAGAGTTTCTCCAATACGGATCGGACGTGTTTAACGTGGTCCTGCTTTGATGCGGAATATACAGAATATATAGAATATCGTCGATGTACACTAGAGCACAAACATCAATCAATTCCAGTAGGACATTGTTCATGAAGTATTGAAATGCAGCAGGCGCATTGCAAAGGCCAAAGGGCATTACTTGATATTCGTACAAGCCGTATTTGGTGCGAAAAGCGGTTTTCCATTCGTCCCCTTTGTTTTCTGCGAACAAGGTGATATGCCCCCCTCAGGTCTAGTTTTGTGTAGATTTGGGCATCTTTGACTTGATCAAGCAATTCAGGGATCAGTGGCAGGGGGTAGCAACTTTTTACGGTAATCTGGTTCAGTGCGCGATAGTTGATGCACGTTCTCAAGTCCCCCTCCTTTTTCGGTACGAAGAATAGAGGACTGGCTGCTGGAGACTTCGAGGGACGGATGAACCCGTTGGTCAGGTATTGGTTAAGATAGGCCTTCAGGTGCTGGTTTTCTGGTTCCGTGAGTGCGTAAATTCGCCCACAAGGGATTTGGTATCAGGTCGATTTGGCAATTGTATGGTCTATGCAGTAGCAGGGTATTAGCCTGTTCTTTCTGAAAGACATCTTGAAAGTCCTGGTATTCACTTGGTAGGGTGCCGATTGCCACAGTCGCAAGCGTGGAGGTTCTGGTGTTTATTGGTTGTTTCTCTTGGCGATAACATGTCTGGGCGCAAGTCTCGGGAAAGGCCAATTCTTTTGCTCGCCAATCGATTCGAGGATTGTGAGCTAACAACCATGGCATTCCCAAAATCAACCGGAACTGTGGTGCCTTAATGAGGTCGAAAACGATAGATTCTTGGTGTCCATCCTGGCACAGAAGGGTTAAAGCTGCAGTGCATTGGGATACTGGACCAGAAGCTATTTCCGTGCCGTCGACAGTGGTAACAGTGTCAGTGGTTGATTTAGGGCGTAACGGAAGCCCCATCTTTGTCGCAAGATCCTGGTCAATGTAATTCCCAACGGCTCCACTGTCTATGTACGCTCTTACTGCGTGCATCCGAGATGATTGTTGGTGATTGATCAAGACCACAGATAGTGCAAAATGGGAGGTCTGTAGTTCACTTTCTTCGATCGACAAGTGGACCCCTACACTTGCCTGGCTGGGGAGTTTTCCGATTCCTTGATGGTATCTTCCTTGTCCGTGGCCCCTACCGTCCTCCTCGGTGGCTTCACAGGGCACTCTTTAAGGAAATGACCTGACATTCCACAGTACAGACATCCCCTGATGAAATAACGTGGTTCTCTTCTCCACTGGCCATTCTGCTTCAACTACGAGTCTATTGAACGTGGCTATGTATGTTAATAGGTCTTGATTCCCTTGGCGTAGGCACTGAAGTTCGTTGTCTAATGCCTGCCCACGAGTACGACGGGCGAACAGCTTTTCCATCTCCTGCTGAAAGCCCCTGAAGTCATGCAGCAAAGGATCGTCATGGGCCACAAATGGTACAGACCAGTCTGCGGCGCTACCACTCAGGAAGGATAGCACAAAAGCGACCCGTGATTGGTCATTCAGAAAGGCCCCTGGCCTACAAAAGTGCAGGCGGCACTGGTTCATGAACGTTGCAAACCTCTTAGGATCCCCCGTAAATCGTTTGGGCGGGGCCAAGGGAACTGCCCCAGGAAGGGTTATCTGAACGGGATTGGCTGATGGTCCTGGCAGCTAGGGCACGCTTCCCGGCAATGGTGCATGCCCTGCTTGTGACTGGAGAAGTTGCCAGCATAATTCATCAGTGCGTCCTTTGGCTACTATCAGCTCTCTCCTCAGGGTGTTGGTCTCCTGCCTGGCTGCATGTACTTCGGAACGTAGCTGCCCCAACATGTGGGCTAACTGGTCGGTTTCTGACGTTTCCATGATGCCCAGGTGGATTTTGATGTGAGGCTTTGCGTTCTGTAACGCTCACCTGATATCCACGGGGACGTCACTCAGCCTGTTCTGACCTCTTACGACCTCAAACCCTTCCCTGGAGGCTATTCAACTGGAGACTGGGCCTGAAACACAGGATTGGTAGAGTTTAACTCTCTATTGTCTCTGTGTGCTTGAACCCCTTCTTCCCCGGGGTCCAACCCTTCCCTTTGATCCACAGCTCACCTTGTTTTCTTGGATAGTTTGCTCTCCGGCCTGCCTTCAGCGCAGGGGCACGTTGATGGTGCGGGCTCGTTGCTGCCTAGTTACTTCACTGGGAAGAGTCCGACAGGTAAGTATAATGGGTCTTTTGAACAGTTCTCTAACTTCGTTCCTTTCCTTCCTTAGATGATGGCCGGCGTCCAGGGATGGCGGCGTGCTGCTGAGATGAGTAGCACTGAAGGTGAGTGAGAGCGCGATGCGCGATGCACCCCTTTCGTATTTGCATTGAACAGAGTTCTTTTTCTGTGTCTTTTAGGTGCTGCAACATTTTCAGCGTGGATGCCTGTTATGAAGAACAAATGCGGTGGGTAAGCGTGGTATGCGGCGCCTCTAGATGTTTCCACGCTAACCTGGAGTGTCTTTTCCCTCTTGCAGATGGATGAGAAGTTCCGGAGACAGAGTTCCCCCAGAGCGGCTGGGATTCAGGTAAGCGTTTGAAGCTCATACAGTATTTAAAAATAAGCAAAGATTTGCAGAATGCTTACTAATGCCTTTTTTCTGTTCTTTTCCCTTTTCCTCAGGAAGCGGCGTGCCGGGATGGGAATGACACCGCCGAAGATGCCTGCAGAACAGAAGGAGCGATGACTGATGGGCAGAAGCGCCGCAAGTTAAGACTGTTCCTAACGGTGTTCTTGTTCCTGTAGGAGCTGAGCGCAGAAGAAAGATGCAGGCCTACTGGAGACCGATCCGAACACGGTGAGTGTCACGCTGCAGGTGCAGAAAACGCAAAGCATGTTTCTCAGCCTAGGTGTGGCTTAAATAGTCTCTGGATATCCCAGGTGCCTCTGGGCTGAACCACACCCAAAAGACTAGACCGCACATGCAGTTCTGGGAACCAAAATATGTGGGGGCATCCATCTTGTCCCCATCAATGCACTACAAGTCCAATCCCCAATGTTATCCTATGGGAGTGAGCGAGTCCGGTGCCACAGCACCAAGTCTGACTCCAAGTGGGTCTTTGGAGGGATGGAGAGGCCCTTGAGGGCCATGTAGGTGATCGTGGCCTGGCTCCAGCCTGACATCTTGGAGGGCTGGGGACATGAGGGCAGGAATCATGACAGGCGGAGGCGTCAATCCCGCCAAGTCTGACCTGGCGGGTTTAACACCGTCCTCCTGCAGGTGGATGAGGAAACACCGGCACCATCACGAGATGGTGCTGGTGTTTCCATGATCCCCATTCCTATTCAGTCCTATGGGACTCAATAGGAATGGGGATTTACATCATTCCGCCTCCGGAATTCCCAGGTCACCTGGGTTGTAGTGCCCCAATAACTCCGGGAATCACGGAGGCGGAATGGTAATACGAGTCCGGCGGTAACCAGGTGGTTTTACCGCCTCGGTTACCGCTGGACTCGTAATGAGGCCCACAGAACCTTAGAAAGGAAGATGACTAGTGACCCTTTGACAAACAAAGTAGCCTGGAACTACTACTAACAGATGATGGCGTAATACAAGATAGTAATCTTGAATCACAAATCAGGTCGAACCAGCCCCTATGGGGGTAGGAGAAGAACGGACTAACCCCTTAACAAGAACTCCAAGTGGAAAACAAAAAAAGTTGATAAAGAACCATTTGATCAAAAAATATGTCACATTTTCACACAAAAAAGTTAAAAGGCCAAGGAATGAATATGATGGGCTCACAGACTAATATAGAGAACTTAGAGACACCTCAACCGAAGAAAAAAACAACTACAAACAGAGCGCCAAAATAATTAAAGAATCAAGTGAACCTTCCTAAACAAAAAACCAATGGCAGTCGCTCATTCATCAGAAGCCTAACTCTCCCTCAACCACCATTGACCCTCACCATGCGGTCAGTGAAACTAAACCCGGTGATAGACAGACAAAAAGTGGACAAACATGTGGAATACAACAAACAAGAAGTTTTTGAATTGATAGAAGAAGAGTCGACGGATGTTGACTTAATGGACCTATCTACCTATACTGTCTCAGAAGAGGATCGGATATAGAGCGACGGTAGTGAAGCTGAAAACGAAATAGTTGGAGAGGCGCAATCAGGAAGTGATGGGGACACGAACGAAGAAGAAAGTCCTAGAAAATTACGTTGGAAGGTACCGACCACCAAAAATGGTACCAAGGGACAATCTAGAGTGCAATGGAAAGAATGAATACAGCGGCAAGCATAGTTAAGACATCCTAACATATCTGATGAGAGAGAGCACAAAGGGGAATTTAATGAAAGTACAAAAAAGACTGCGAGGCAGATTGACTCACTAAATGGGCAAACAAAAACAAAAGTTTTTGGGGGAAAAAAATGTGAATAAGGGAAATTATTCACAGAGTGTGCAGGAAGAAGCACATATGCGCAAAATAAACCTCACCCTGCTAGAAATCAAAGACACAACACATCAGAAACATACTCAAGTAAGCGCGACATTATTAAAAACCACACCAGTAAGTCTGATAGATTCAGACAGGGATTATGTCTAGAAAGGATCATGTACCACAATGACAGCCTTATATTCAATAGGTTGAACGTGGTGCTGCTGTTACATTATGTCCCTATGTTAAGACTAGTGACATCGCAAGATTTTGCAATCATCGAATTCCCAGATGAGACTCGTACTGATAAAGTAATTATTTACACCATCTCAAACCTAGTAAAACTACTGATGAAGGAAGCCCATCATTTGAGGCCAATGGGATTTGACCTGTGTGAAAAAATCTTAGAGTCACACAAACAAGATAAACAAGACAGTCAAGAACAAATTAGTAGAGACTCACTAGGAGGTGAGGAAAAAACAAATGAAGAGAAAACAGAACTCTTGGGAATAGCATCTAGATAAAGAAAAACGACGGGACAAACAATTCAAAATCAAAACAGGGATGGTCACGGGGCTAATTGGAAATGGTTGGCAGGATTGCTGGCAGACAAAATTCATAGTTAATAACGCCACAAAGAGGGAGAAAAATTGGAGTGGTCTATCGCATGTTGGAACACCAGAGGCTTTGCCCATTTGTTTGAAAAAGATGGAGTCAAATTAAATGGGTTGGATGTCATTTGCCTACAGGAAACAAATGTCCAAGAGAGGCTCCAATATTAGATGGCTATTGGATCCTGCTGAACCCAGCGACTAAAGGCCCTAAAGGAAGACCAATGTCAGGCCTCCTGACAGCCATCAAAAACGACTTGCATTGGGCACTGTTATACACCTATAACCCAACTCCTTACAAACAGATGGTGTCAGTTGAGTTATCAAAGGACAACTTGACTAAACAATGGGTACTAATACTAATCAATGTATACTGGAATCCAGTCAGTGGAGCAACTTTGTTGAAAATGTTGGGGGGACATGACATCTGAAGAAAAGTTGCCCCAGCCAAATGAATAGGGACAAAATAGTGTGCCATGAAAGTTGGGGGGACAAACACCCCTGTCCCCCCCTAAAATTACACCCACGAATCCAGTAACAAAAATGAACAGACGACATTATGACTTTGGTATATGAGCAAAGGAGGAGTTGGAAAGATCTGTTTTTTATTATCCTCGGCAACCTAAATTACAACTGTTTGAGCCAACATAATCAAGAAATTGAAGAGGACCGTTTAGAACTGACTAAATCAGAAAAAAAGAGGTATTCTCTGGTGAGAAACCTTGCAATCCAGAGACAACATCATTCTGAACGGTATAACGCAAGGTGATATACCTGGCAAAGAAACATGGAAGGGAACAAAGAGAGGTAAAATCTTGGATTATATATGTATCTGTAAAAGCATGATCGAAGTTGTGAAACAAATGGAAGTTCCAACAAAGACAACGAGTGATCACCACCTGATAAAACTTACCTGCAACCCCATAAGTAAAAAGAAAGGGGAGATATATGGGGGAAAATCCTCGCAGGAACAGGTTGAGAATTCAAAAAGACAAGATGCCAGAACTTAATGAGAATTTGACAAGTTTAATAAGAGAATTGAAAAACCAAGATGGCATCCAAGTAATAAACTATGGCCCTCATTACAACACTGGCAGTAACCCATGGCGCTATTAGCACCATGGTTGCTGCCGGTGTTGTAACGAGTCCGCCAATGTTCAGTGGGGAATTACCACCCCATTCCAAGGTTGGCAGGGCGGTAATTCCCCATTGAACATTGGCCCTTCCCCATTCCCATTTTTGCCCCATAGGGCTCAATGGGACTGGGGAAGGTGGTAATTACGGTACCGCAAATTGCGGTACTGTAATTACCTCGAAGGTCCCTTTGCAGGTCCCTACTTTAACGGCTGGTCCAGACCAGCTGTTCAGGTCTGGGTCCCGCAAAGGGACCTCGTAATTAGGCGCTAAGGGGTTAACGGCGCTGCAGCCTTTTACGGCGCTGTTAACCCCTTAGCGCCAGGGTCGTAATGACCCCCCTATGTCCCTCTATTCAAAGACTATATGTGATGAAAGTTAAAAAAGGAAACACAAAAACAACAGTGTCGCATCGGCATGTTTATGTCATTAAAATTGTGGAAAAGAAAAAAACCTTTAAAAAAGCTATTAGGTTGTTAAAGTACAACGTGGCAAGTGAAAAATCAATGGGGATTCATAAATTGAAACAGCAGTATCGGAACTGGCTACATCTTCATAAAAAGAGAATGTTGATCCAGGATGCAGAGCAAATGCTGAAGAAGATCAGAACAAAAAATACTGCAGCTATTTGGACCACGATCAATGAGATGGACGCCCCACAGGAGACAGTGTCCATAAACCCAAAACCGGAAAAGAATTGGACCAACCATTCTGCCAAGTTTCAAGACAATGAGGAAGTAGTCACCCAGAGAACGAAAGGCACAACAAATGTAGGAGAACAATTGGGCATAGACCTAAAAACCATTGAAGATATCATTACTAAGGCAAATAACTCGAGAGCACCTGGGCCGGATGGGCTTACAAAATAAAAGATAAAGCAAAACACAGCTGAATGGGCAAGGTTCCTTTATCATCTGTTTAAATATATCATGATGTCAGGAAAAGTCCCACGGTCATGGAAATCTGTGGTAATAGTGCCTATATTTAAGAAGGGGTCAAGAATGGACCTTTACAATTACCATCCGATAGCCTTGCTAGACGTGGCTGGCAAGGTCTTTGCCGTGACTTTACTGAAATCGTTAACAAAGTGGAGTTTCAATGCTGGCAAAAGAGACTTATGGCAAGGAGGCTTTGTTAAGGGGATTAGGACCCCCCTAAACAGGTTCCTGATCAATCTCCTAAAGGCAAGGGCTGAGGGGAACAGAGGGCAGCACATGTTCCTAGCATTTATAGACCTCTCTCAAGCCTTCAATACAATCAGAAGGAAAAAGCTGTGGAAAAACCTGTCAGACTGAAAAATGCGACACCTATAGGGCTACAGCGGCAATTGGATGCGCTACAAGTTTATGTAGAGAACAACAATTTAAGAATAAATCCAGCGAAATCACGAATAATGTCATTTGGAACAGGAAACGGAAGACGTGGTAAAGAGAAAGCCACGTGGAGCCTTAATGGTTAAGAATCTTGGAGGTTCGATCGTTCAGCTACTTAGGAGTTTGCATTAACACCAGCAAGTGTGATGCACCAAGAGTTGACGTAATGAGAAGAAAAGCAAAAAACCTTACTGCCCAAGGAAGTGTTCTGTTGAAAAGATACAGTGGCTTTACTTTAGAACCATTGGTGACGTTCTATAGGATGAAGGTGATGCCAATTTTAACTTATGGGGCAGAAAGTTCTTTTGCATTGCTGGAAGAAATATGGCCTATGGTGGAAAGCATCTTTTGGAAAATTGTCCTCTGACTACCAAAGAGCATTCCAATACAGGTAATAAGAAGGGAACTGGCACTAACATTGCTCAAGGCTATTGCAGTATGGAAATCACTATCATTATATCGTAAATGTATTGAGAACGAACCAATATAGGGGTTTCGGGTTTTGAAGAAGGCGATAGAGGAAAAGAGTAAGAAAGCCTTAATAGAATGGAGCGAAATGTGTAAGGCAATTTTTCATGATTTGGACAAAGCAGATGACGTGTTGATAAGAGACCCGAGCAAAATCAAATGAAAATGATATACAAAAGACAGGATCTTGACCCAGGACAAGATACAAAGGTATGAAGATTACAAAAATATTTGGTTTGAAGCTCGAAGATTAAATATGCTACCCAGCTATCTAAAAATGTTCCCAAACTGGTTTTTCAGAACACATTACATGCGCTTCCGAATTAACATATAGCCGACATGGGAAGTACTACAAAGTAGAAAAAAACAGAAATTCAATAGTCAATGCAGACTGTACCGGAAGAAAGATATAAGAGAATCACTAAAATACCTGACGCTCACACCTGTTCGGCATTGAAAGACGGGAGAGACCTTCTATTGGGAGAGGTTATGTAAAAATATGTCGGCGGATTACTGGTGGAGAAAACTGTTGGAGGCAGAAAAGACTCAAATCCCACTGGCCTTAATTAAATTCTGCCTTATTATATTAAAAAAGACTTGTATAGATTGCATCACGGATGCAAACGGTGTCCAGCACTGGTCCGACCAGCACATTCTTGAGACGTTTACCGCATTTTATGCATCCCTATATGCTCCCCAGCAGGAACACAGTTTACAAGACACAAACCTCCTACTAGCCCAAATCCCCATGACTCTTCTCTCCTGCGCCACCCGGGATCAATTGGACACTCCGTTCACCCTTGATGAGATCATAGAGGCCATCTCGAGCCTCCCGAAGGGCAAAGCACCGGGCCCAGATGGGATCAACTCCGAGTTTTACCAGGAGCACATCGCCATCCTCGCACCCAGACTTCTCGAGGTCTGGAATGAGTCACTCAGCCTGTCCATCTTGCCCCCGACCATGCGCGAGGCCATCATAACCGTGCTTCCCAAGCCAGGCAAACCGCTGGACGAATGCAGGTCTTACAGACCCCTATCCTTGATCAACACGGACACGAAAATCTTTGCCAAGGTTATTGCAAGCAGGTTCCTCCCCATAATGACCCACTTAGTTCATCCAGATCAGAGTGGATTCGTCCCCGGTCGCTCAACGGCCCTCAACATCCGCCGGCTGTTCAATGTTATGTCTAGAATAGATCTCAATGCCATCACAGTCGCGGTCACCCTCGATGGCCAAAAGGCTTTCGACATAGTTTCCTGGCAGTACATGTGAGCCGTATTGCACAAAATAGGGATCGGCCTCGTATGCTGTCATATATTAAACTACTGTACACAAACCCGGTGGCCAAAGTCCTCATTAACTCCCAGGTCTCGTCTCCCTTCACGCTCCATAGGGGAACTCGCCAGGGCTGCCCGTTCTGCCCAATATTGTTCGTGCTCGTTATCGAACCCATGGCTGACAATGTCAGAGACAAATATACACGAAAAGGCATCCGCCTGCGAGACACTCCGGAGATCATTTCACTGTACGCTGATGACGTACTTCTCTATGTAAGAGACCCTGCGGCGCATCTGGACTCAATTATTCATGACATTACCAAAATCGGTACATTCTCGAGCTTTGTCATAAACTACACTAAATCTGAAATATTCCCGCTCACTGTGGCAACCTCCCAACCAGCATGCAAATTCCCTCTCCACTGGTCTCCAGGAGGTATCCGATATCTCGTGGGTTCAGGTATCTCTATCTAAACCCCCCCATTGGCTGACAATTACACGGCCACGGCGCAGCTGGTGGAGGGCCGCATGTCGAAATGGCGCACCCTCCCAGTATCCCTATCGGGTAGGCTGTCCCTGATTAAAATGATAATCGTCCCTAAGCTGCTCTACATCTTCGTAAATGTCCCGATCTGGCCTGGGAAACTGTACTTCACACGCTGCATGTGCCCACTTTCTCTGGCACTCCGGTGCGGTTCGTAAAAAGTGGCAACACATGGTTCTCCCATATGAGAAGGGGGGCTTCACAGCCCCCAACCTCGCTAGATATTGGATAGCCGCACAAGCTCAACATGCCACACACTGGTATACACACACATCGACCCTCCCTCACATGTTAAGCTTGAGAAACTAGCCACCGAAGGGGTCAACACTCTATCTCTCGTTCTTCACCACACGTCTCATGCCGATGCCCCAGCAGACCCTGTGGCAGCAACAGTTATGGCGTCGAAATGGCTCCTGCAGCCTCAACCAGGTCAACATCCATATTACAAATGGCTGCCCATCTGGCAGTTCCCAGGCCTCAGCCCCACACATGACAAACTCCTCATGCGACACTGGCACGACACGGGCTACCGGGCACTAACCGATCTATACCCCGATGGGAAATTCATCACCCCACAGACATGGCGGCCCGGGCACTCTGGTACAGTGCTAGAACTACTACAATATTTCAGACTGAGGGCAGCGTTCCACGCTGCGTGGCCTACCTATCCCGATGAACCCCCAGATTCACCTGAAATCCATTTCATAGCTAACTCGACCGGGGTCAGGGGCATAACATCCTCTTTATACAAGATGTTGTTGGAGAAACTGGAAGAAGCACTGTGGATGTCGCGTGACATGTGGGGGGACGAACTGGGCCTAACCC
The DNA here is from genome assembly GCF_040938575.1 of Ambystoma mexicanum. Taxonomy (NCBI): domain Eukaryota; kingdom Metazoa; phylum Chordata; class Amphibia; order Caudata; family Ambystomatidae; genus Ambystoma; species Ambystoma mexicanum. Next base: position 65,584,860 of record NC_090928.1, read on the forward strand.
TCACTGATGCAATGTGGAGTAAGATGTGCACACATACAGGTAAGGTCTCCCTAAACGCCAGATTTAGGTGCATGCAATACAAGCTCCTGAATCGATTGTACTACACGCCGCACAGGGTGGGGAGGTTCACACACAGCCAGGCTCATACCTGCCCGAGATGTAAATCCACAGACGCAGATCACATTCATATGTTCTGGTCCTGCGAAGCTCAGGCCCTGTTCTGGGGGAACGTCATGGAAGCCCTGGCTGAGATAACCTCGACCCATATTTCTCCCGATCCACTGTCCGCCATGTTCGGGTTGTGGGATGGCCCTAAGCTGAGGAAGGCGTCCACATTTTTAAACGTTGCAACTATGGTGGCTAAGAAATGCATATTGCAGTGCTGGAAGTGCCGATCCCCCCCCTCGTTTGAAATGTGGCTCAAGGCCCTCACCTGGACTCAAATGTGTGAGGTGGACTACATTAACTCACTCCCAGAGACCTCGCGCCCCAAGAATGTATGGTCTGATTTTTGTAGCTATTTGAACAACAAAGATGATATAGAACTGCTCTCTTCCCCCTCCCCCCAAACGCTGTTATGTCTGAAGCAAACTGATCTGTGAGGCCTGCGGCCTTCCTTCTCCCAACATCCTCCTGTATGTAATGCCACCTACGTACCTGCAATGTTACTTGTTACTATGCACTGTGTTGCTTACCTGTTCTTGCCTCATGCCAATAAATAAAAGTTTTTTTTTAAAAAAAGACTTGACAAGGGTGATTCAACGGAAATAGTTTTATTTTAAACTGACTAACTCAAAGAATATGGTTAATGAACGGGAATTCTGTACACATGGACCCTTATTTGTTTTGATATTTTAATAAATTGGAAGAAAGTTTATGGCTAAAGGGGTTCTATGTTGTAAACCATTTTTAGTTGATAAATATATATTTTTTTAAATATATACATTTTCCTGTGCTTACCACCCACAAGCAAATGGGGTGTGTGAATGGTCAGTGGCCTCTTAAAGAAGAGCATAGCCAAAACCAAAAAGAGTACAAATAAAAACTGGCTCCATTGTTTGCCATTGGCACTCTTTGCATTGTGCAATAAGCCCGGATCCGACCATCATCTAACGCCCCATGATGTAGTGACAGGACGGCACATGCAATTCCCACTGGCTCCTCCCACTAGGGCACTGAAGGATGCTGAGAGTAGTGCAGCTGTGTTATGGCAGCAGAGTTAGGGCATGGACTTCCTGAACATCTACAGTGAGGATACACTCTTTGTTGTTTTATTCTCTACATACATTCTTTACAAAAGCGGACTGTGATATTTGATGACTGTTTATGTTACCCATTAACTTCCACCCTGAAACTTCTTCAAGCCAATTTGTTCATAATGTCAGAAGACCCAATCTGTTTCGAGCATGTACACCTAGAGTATATCATTTTGCTTTTGTAGCATATTTGGCCCAGGTTTACCCACAACTTGTACAGGGAAACCCTTTTGTTCTTACCATACTGAGGGACCCTGGAATTAGAGCAGTGGGAGCAGTTATTTATCTTCGCCATAAAATGATTATATGATTCACGGGGCTTAAAAATGACTCTGACACCAACACAATAATGCTCACTTTTGGGCATTTCAGGCGGGAAACTGAAATCGTCAAGCTGCACAATGATCCTGCAGCCCAGGTAAAAATGACAACATTACCCCAACCCCAGCAGGTGGAACAACTGTGTCAGGTGGACAGGAGTGCACTGCAAGCACAGTAAGAAGAGGTAAGCGCAGTGCTGACACAGACATAAGGGGGGTGGATCTCTAGCTCATGGACACCCGTGTCTAATAACATGAGGTACAGGCACATGACCAACATAGGTAAGGAAACCACCAGGGAGAGCTGTTATATCTACTCATTAATCCCCTAAACCATGAGTGCCTCCAGAACGTCTATAGCAACTGAAATATCAGCAGCAAGAGCCCAATACCTGATGTACCTGTCTATGGTAACAACTTGAGGAAGATTCTAAGGGAAAACGGCAACATTGAAATGGATGTCTGATATGATATGGCATTTATAATGCGCCTATACACAAGTGTTTCAAGGCGCGACAAGGTAAGGGAGGGGGAACAGAGGGAAGACAGAGACAACAATCTTACTAGGCCAGGTGACATTGAGATTGTGCAAGTGCAGGGGAGGGGAGGGGAGAAGGGAAAAGTGCAGGGGTGAGGGGGCAGTACATAGGATAACAGTAAAATAAATAAAGACAATAAATAAAAAGTGAGTATTAGGGTAAGTGCAGACATCAGGTGTCAAGTGCTGGTAGGGGACCATAGGGAAACAGAAACAGTCCCTGAGTGCAAGGGTTGCCAGGGGGGCAGTGCAGGTGTGCAAATGGTATGGAGGGGAACTGGGCACGAGATCAGAGGTTTAGCCAGGTAACCAGTGCGCTTTCAGTTTAAGCCAGGGGATTAGCAGGGTAGAGGAGGAGAGAAAGCAGAAGCAAAGAGGAAGGCCTTGAGGTGCTTCCGGAACCGGAGCTGGTTCTCCTAAAGTTTCAGAGGGGCAGGGATGCTGTTCCAGAGGGAGGCCCCAGCAGCAGAAAGAGATCTACCACCAACTCGTTGCTTGGAGAAGCGACTGAACAGATGAGTGAAGAGCTCGATAACAAAGGTATTTAGGAAGAAAGAGTTGAAGGTATTGAGGTTCCAGGCCCCAGAAGGCCTTGTGGACAATGCAGAGGGGTTTTAACGCATTCCTCTCTGCCACTGGGAGCCAGTGCAGAAATGTCAGTCTTGGAGGGATACGATCCCTGGGCTTGATGCCAAGGACAAATCTTGCAATCCTATTTTGGATGAGTTGCAGAGGGCGGAGAGTAGAGTCTGGAGCAATGTTCCTGTATGAAGACAGTTACATAAAGACTCTTGACATGATGAACAATTATTGGCAGTTAGATCAATCTATACCGTACATAACTGACGGGCCACAGAAAGGCGACACAAAAACAATAACATTGAAGGAGAAGTCCTGCCCGAAGAGGGGGGTGAAGGAAATAGGTGGGGAACCAGGATGTTTGGAAAGACCACAGATGCTTGTGTATGGCCAAGTATACAGAGAAGAAAGCTGGAAAGATGGAGTGGTAGGAAGGAGAGCACACACCCTAGTACGAGCACCAGTGAATACAGTACAAGGAGAAAATGACAAGTGCCTGAAGGAATAGGGTGCAAGCACAAAGCTGATCACATGGGTGGAGAATGAAGCTGGACCAGTTTCTATAATACCCTTGAAGAAATCAGCATTGTGTTTCCAGAATGAGGAAGAAGTGAAAGCAGTAGATCACACAGGATGCTGATACACAGAAAAGCACCCAGCAATGAAGATAGGCACTGCAGAACTGATGGGCCACTACTGGGCAGGTGGATCCAAGTCATACTAAAAGCTGCTACCCAACTGGGGAGGAGTCTGCTTGTTGGTAAATATCTATATGCCATGACTGGTAGCCCCCCACAAGGACATAAAGTTCGATGATTTCCCAAAATTGGACACTCAAGGAAGAAGTGGTCTGTGAAAACAGAAGCACAGGGATGCAAGAAAAGTTCTTAGGGCATGAGTAGAGTGAAAAGGAACAACTATTTCTTGGAGGCATCAGAAACAGCTCTAAATGATGTACCACCAGAACATTGGTTGTTTAGCAGAACCCAAATGTTTTTTGCATAAATTGTTCCAGCAATACAGACATATACAACGCGAAATGGCTGCAAATTATCAGGTGGGAGCTGATGACGACAATAAACGGTATAGTGAATAGACTCAATGCAATAAAGGAAGAGCTCTGAGCAGTAAGGTTGATGGCACTCCAGAATAGATATGCTCACAGCAATGGAAGGAGGAGTTTTGCCAAAGATTGGGAGTTTATGTTGCACAGTCGTACCTGCCAATGCCGGAGAGAATGGCACTCTGACGAAGCAGTGACCCAACTGTCAAAGATGCATGCCAAAAATGGAGGAAGAAGCCAATGGAACCGGAAAAGATCAAAGCTGGATAGCGTACCTCTGGTCATTGATGCCTCCATGGCTGGCAGATGGACTAAAGGTGATACTAGGGGCACAAATATTGGCACTGGTGACACTATGAGTTATAAATATCTGTATCACCCAGTGTCGAAAGACAGCAGAGAAAACCATAGGAATGAAGGTGATGATGGATGTGAACGTAGGAGGAGCAAAGGACAAAATAGTGGAGGAAAGAGGTAAACTGAGAAAGAGATTAGCAGAATGTCCACTATTCCCACTTGAGGCGATGAAGGTAGATAATCCATTCGATGGTAAGAACTATGAAGGAAAATGGGTATGGTGCAACCCGGAAGGAGAATGCAGTTATATGTACTGGACTTTTGAAGATCATGCAAATTATTATGGACACCTCGGAGGAATAACGAAAATTTGGCAAACGAGAATGAAGGCCGTGAATTAGGATGATTTGGTCGACAAGTCGACCAGAGGAGAAACTGAAGAGAAGGTCCAAGAATGCCCCTCCTCACCACCAGGTGCATGGCAAGACGAAGAGCCAAAAACGCTTGCAGCCACCTATCATATTTCAGATGAATCCCGAGTGCACCAATGAATGACAAATATACAGAAAGGTAACCTCTCAGCCAGCCATACAGACCGAAACCAGTACATGTCTTCACCGGTATAGGACAAGAAATGGAGATCAAGAACGGAAACACCTTGATGGACAGTCTCGATTAAGCACCAAGAAGCCACGATGCTGACGTCACTAGTGACACCACGACATAGCAGCGTTAGTCATGAAGCACACTCAGTCATGCACCGCATTACATAGACACACACTCATATACACGAAGAACATGGTTACACAATTCTATAGCTAGAGGACAGATACATATACATACTGTCAATACTTTAATTATTTTTTCATTAGCCAAATGCAGTAACGCAGAAACGCAAGGCAAACAAGAGATCCTGAGCAAGCTTGCAGATGCTTATGCAAAATATTCCTATGGAACTACAGGAATATATATGGAGCCTGATAGGACCATTGCTACCTCCAAACTCGGAATGACCCCCTATGTGTCACTAACTTATAGGTTACCTAGTATAACAAGAGCATGTAGAAATCATATTATGAAGTTTCATGAAAATTACAGAAGGCCTCAAAGCCACAGAGCCTGAGATGAAGAGAGCTGATTCAAGCTGCACAGAACACGAAGGGGGCTCACAGCCAACGTCAGAGATACACAGACACATTCCAATCTTCAGATGACAAGGGGGCCAGCTGCAGAGAAACTGAATAAATCCTCATAAATGTAAGCTCCAGAGCTCTCGATTTTGTGGTCCCTAGGCACGTGATGCAGCTAAATTAAACAATGGCATTCACCCGTGGTGGGAAAGCAGAGCCGGTCCCAGCAAAGACAGACAAAAGACGCAACAAGTGTTTCAACTTCAGAGCGCATTCTTACAGGCAAAGGTGGTACACTGAAAGTTACAATACAGACACATAATCATTCACATCACCTTGAAGAGGTACACAATGATCTGAGAACTCGATCACGTCCCAGGCATGCGGAAATCAGCTCTAGCCAATCACAGAATAGACACTCAGTGGTTGATGGTAGGGGGCAAGGCCAATAGTGAGCCATTACTCTGCAACAATGTAATAGATAGTTTGTTGGGGGATGGGACAGGCCAGCCACCTGACATGCAAGGACCAGAAGAATAACCTCATTAGGGTACCTCCATAGGTAATAGTACTCTCGATAACCAATCCTCTGTGATGAAAGGTTTTTCTGGGAAGGACCCAGGAGATGACGCAATGCTTGTAAAAAAAATAGAATGCATGCCATGGAGAGCTCAGATGTACTGGAGAATCTTCATTGTCTTGTATTGATCCCCGTTTGTTTTACTTGCAAAAAAATTGCAATTCTAACTTGCCGTTGGCCGAGTCCTCTGTTTATTCTAGGGAGGGCTCTGGGCCCTCAAGGTCCGGCAGACCCCCAGCCATCCTCTAATATACCTGGGAGAACTACCCCAACACAGCCAAGGTGCCTAGTGGATTCAGAGGTGTGTACTTTTGCAATTTAAACAAGGAATATGCAAAAAATGAAACAGGCTGCCGAAGGGAATTGGAAAGGCACATTGCGAGTTGACAGACAAAAATGTAACATTTCATCTGCATCTGCTACATAACAGAATGAAGTCTGTGAATCAGAACAAATTCCTTTTCAAAATGGGCCTTGCATGCAAAAGTCAAGGCCCTGAAATTATCTTTCCTTACATGTGACTGAGGCCTATTTTTCAACACCAACAACCTTGCTGACAAAAGAAAGATGCCTTGAAAGGTGGGCATTTTACTGTTTGGACAGAAAGGAATTGTTTTTACAGTAAAGCTCCCTGGCCTGAACCATTTAAATGTAGATCATCAAGGGATGGGGTTATTGATATCATGATGAGAGATATTAAAATTCTTCACATGAAAAGTACATGCAACAGATTGAAAAGGCTGTTTTTTATTTCAGATGCAACATTAAAAAGGCCTCATTTGCTCAAGGAAATGTAACCTTCACCAATATAAGTGTGCTAGAGGCCAGGCTGTAGGTTTCTATTTCCTGAGAAGGGCCCAGTTTCGATTCAGAACACTCATGCAGAGGAAAGGAAGATTTTAATAGGGCCTGTTCTCCAAGATAAATAGCACGATGACCATTAGCCTTCCGAGAACAAAGGCTAATGGATTTACTCCAGGCTTAAACCAACAATGAGGCAGCAAAGCCTGGAGCAGATGTCCGAGAAGAAATGAAACCTACCCTGTGAAATGAAAGTCAGGATCTGCATGTATGTTTGAAGATTCCCATTTGTTTAACGGGACTATCGTAGTTGCTCATTTCCACAAGAATCATAGGTCACACTGTTAATGGTTCAGGCATCACCAAAAAGCTGATACAAGGGGCTATTTATTGGTGTAATTCCTATTCAAATGTGATTTTTGGAAACCCTGCTACAACCTAAAATGTGTTTCTAGCTCCCCAGAAACTGTTATGAAGCCAAAAGTTGGGGAGCTGGGGGCATATCGGCATCAGAAATATCAGGTTGCTAACTGTTATAAGTGTTGTTTAAAGTGGGAAAATGTGTATTTGAACCTGCAAACTCCTGCCTAGGCATGAGTCATTTTAAGACCGCATGAGCAGAGGAACAACAAAATATATATGTTGTTATGTTTATTTGTGAAACAAAAGGTATCATGTGGGACTTTTTCAGTGCAAAACTACATGTCAAAAGAAAACTCTGGTGTGTGGGTTCATCCTTCCCCTCAATTCAACTTCATACTACAAGGGGCCTATCGACAGACAGGGTCCTGGCTTGGGGGATGGAGAAGGGAATACATCTCCAATGACAAGTCAGCATCAAGAAACTTGCACCATTGCATATATCTGAGGTGTGGCTTAGAGGATAAAAAGGACTCTCCTTATGGGGAGGGGAGAGCTGCCTAAAATTCTTCAAGGGAGACTTGCCTAAAATCAATCTGGATGAATCCTGGGAAGACTGCCAGATGCTACCTGGGATGGAAATTATTGAAAATTGCTGCAGGATTAACCTTGCCTGGAAGACAGCAACTGGGAAATACTAAAAGCATACTGGACCCTATGACCAAGGAAAGCCCAACATAGGGATGAATGTGTCATGATTCCTGCCCCTCATGTCCCCTTCCCTCTAAGATGTCAGGCTGGAGCCAGGCCACAATCACCTACATGGCCCTCAAGGGCCACTCCATCCCACCAAAGACCCACTTGGAGTCAGACTTGGCGCTTGTGGCACCAGACTCACTCACTCCCATAGGATAACTTTGGGGATTGGACTTGTAGCGCATTGGTGGGGACAAGATGGATGCCCCCACATATTTCAGTTCCCAGAACTGCATGTGCAGTCTAGTCTTTTGGGTGTGGTTCAGCCCAGAGACACCTGGGATACCCAGAGACTATTTAAGCCATGCCCAGGCTGAGAAACATGCTTTGTGTTTTCTGCACCTGCAGCGTGACAATCACTGTGTTCAGATCGGTCTCTAGTAGGCCTGCATCTTTCTTCTGCGCTCAGCTCCTGCAAGAACAAGAACACTGTTAGGAACAGCCTTACCTTGCAGGGCTTCTGCACATCATTAATCGCTTCTTCTGTTCTGCGGGCATCTTCGGTGGTGTCATTCCCATCCCGGCACGCCGCTTCCTAAGGAAAAGGGAAAAGAACAGAAAAAAGGCATTAGTAAGCATTCAGCAAATCTTCACTTATTTTTAAAGGCTGTACGTGCTTCAAATGCTTTCCTGAATCCCAGCCGCTCTGGGGGAACTCTGTCTCCGGAACTTCTCATCCATCTGCAAGAGGGAAAAGACACTCCAGGTTAGCGTGGAAACATCTAGAGGTGCCGCATACCGTGCTTACTCACCGCATTTCTTCTTCATAACCGGCTTCCACGCTGAAAACGTTGCGGCACCTAAAAGACACAGAAAAATAACTCAGTTCAATACAAATACGAAAGGGTTGCATCGCGCATCGCGCTCTCACTCACCTTCAGCGCTACTCATCTCAGCAGCACGTCGCCATCCCCGGACGCCGGCCATCATCTAAGGAAGGAAAGGAACGAAGTTGAAGAACTGTTCAAAAGACTCATTATACGTACCTGTCGGATTCTTGCCAGTGAAGTAACTAGGCAGCAACGAGCCTGCATCAATCAACACAACCCTGCGCTGAAAGCAGGACGAAGAGCACACTTTCCAAGAAAACAAGGCCCAGTCTCCAGTCGAGTAGACTCCAGGGAAGGGTTTGAGGTCGTAAGAGGTCAGAACAGGCTGAGTGACGTCCCCTTGGATACCAGGTGAGCGTTACAGAATGCTGGTGTCTATAATGATTGAAGTGCCTCATCAGGTCCCTGCACTCCCACAAGCGAGGGCCCTGGAATGCTGCTGACTTTCCTGTGTGTCAAACGCAAGAAATCCAATGTAAGTAGCTTGTCCAACAGAACCAAGTGAGTTGGGATTTCTTTGATTTAATACCTTCTCCTTAGTAAATGGGTGGGGGTATGGAAGTAGATCCTTAGTATATTTGATAAATAATAATGCAATTAATTCCACATAGCTAAATACCACAGGTGATTTTGTTAATATTAGAAATTAACAAATTTCATTCCCAGTGTACTTTAAAAACTGTATTCTGGGGGGGCGCTGTTGAGAGCCGAACAAGATGGCCGCCTGAGTGTGTCTCTCCGCGGTGGGTAGATCCCACGATCCTTTTTTGGGCACTTTCTGGCTCTGTGACTTGGCCCTGGAGAGTACGACTCGTATCCTGAGGCAACCGGGTACCACCCGGTTCTGTTCCTGGTCGGATCGTGGCTGGGGATCCTGAGATCTGGGCGCCCCTTCGCCCTTCCCCCATCGGCAGCACGTCTTCGCGCCAATATTAGACCCGGCTGGGCGAGACGCGCTTGCCTCCCTGCATCCCGGAGACTGTGGGATGCTCCGGTGAAGACCTGCGGTGCTCCTCGGGGTTCCGTCCCCCATTACCTGATTCTACTGGGACCCGCCGTGCGGGATTGGCCCCCCCACCGTTCCGGGGGTGCTGCGGCTACGATCGCTGCTACTGAGCAGCTCCTTCCTGGATCCTTGGCCGCGCTCCACCGGAGACCCCCTCCTCTACACTTCTGATTCTGCTGACCGCTCTGGGGTGGACCCGCGAGGTGCTCCGTGATCCCGGCCCCCACCGCCTACCTCTACCTGGGCCCGCCCTGCGGGAGCAGACCCCTTCAGTGCTTCGGCCCCGCTCTGGTCCTGGGGCCCCCTCCAGCTACTGCGGGTGGGCCGCGGCTGCTGCCGCTGCTACTGGGCGGCTCGCGCCTCCCTGGAGGCTCCCTTGGCGCTGCCGTGGCCTGGCCTCCCCTGATGCCTCGGCCCCGCTCTTGCCCCGGGACCGCCTCCGGCTGCTGCGGGGCTGCTGCGGCCCGCGCCTCCCCGGGGTCTCCCTCGGCGCTGCCGTGGCCGGACCTTTCCTGGGACCTCGGCCCCGCTCTGATCCCTGGACGGCATTCTACTGGCCCCCCCCCTGCGGAGTGGAGCTGTGGTGCGCCCCGGGACACCGAGTGCCGCGCTCCCTTGCAGTCTAGTGTGGCGGGCCAGGAGTGATTAAGGTACGTCAAGGGGGGTGCTGCTGCGTGCCCCCCCCCGCTTGGCCTCGAGACTCTGGGGCACACTTGGAACACTGGTCTTCCCCCGCGCCTACTGCGCTCGGACTCCCCTCAGCATCAACCCAACAGTGTGCCCCCCCTGCTTTGTGGACCTATTTGCACCCATTCGCCTTACTGGGGGGGGCCTGGGCCTTGCCGGTCACCCACACCCCTACTCTGGGGGGTCTCCTATCTCCTGAGTGGGCCGTGGGGTCCTTGGAGCCACCACTCCGTACCGGATCTGCTGTTCACCTGGGACCTGCTTTCCCCCACATCGCTGTTCCCGAGGCTGCGGCCGGCCGGCCCGCCCTGCACTTGGCCAACCCCTACCTCCACGGCGACCTCTGGTCATCATCACCCCCACCACAGGGGCCTCTGGTTCTGGTGCCCACCTGGCGCTGCCCCCCGGGTCTCCCTGGGCTAACTAAACTCCAACAACCTGCACTGGCAGCCGCAATATCTCTTACTCATTGAATTCACAGCCTCTGGTTCCTCCTTCGTGCTACCTCCGGTCCCATACTGCACCCCGCACCCGCAGCTACGAGGTATACTGTCCGAGCTCCTCCCTGGGCTGTTGGGCATCCCCCCTCACCCCACCCGACCTTCTACGTCACCAGGATGACCAAGGGGGGGCACGAGGAAACAGAGTTCCATCAACATGTTTGCAAAGGCAGCAGTGAGATCGCCGGAGGAGACCGCTGAGCAGGGCCCTGCAGCTTCATCTGACACAGCTCCTGAATCCCAAAACATGATGGACTTTATCCGGGAGGGCTTCACCGCACTTCACTCAAAACTAGACGACATGAACGGCACTATATCATCAATTAAGGCCCACATTGAGAGGACTGATAGCCGAGTGTCGGAGGTCGAGACACGGGTCGGCTCCGCTGAGGATGCGCTGGGTGCCCTGCGCTCTGAGGTTGTTGCTCTCTCCGGCCGAGTCCTTGAGGTGGAGAAGAAGAACGAGGACTTGGAATCCCGCTCAAGGCGTAACAACCTCCGCATTATCGGGGTTCCCGAGAACGAAGTCCAGGAGCCAATGGAGGAATTTGTTGAGCATACATTGTTGTCACTCCTGGATTCACCCAAGCTTTCCCCCCACTTCGCTATTGAGCGGGCACACCGCGCCCTGACGGCTAAGCCTAAGCCGGGGGCCCCACCTCGGCCCATCATAGCCCGTGTGTTGAACTACCGTGACCGTGACGCTCTCCTCAAGGCCGCAAGGCTCAAGGGTGAGCTACTACTGGGCGGTGCAAGGATTCATCTCTACCCAGACTTTTCAACAGCCGCCCAACGTGAACGCAAGACTTTCCAAGCGGTGAAACGGAGGCTGCGAGACCACTCAGTCAAATACGCTATGCTTTATCCCGCCAAATTACGCATAGAACACGCTAACCAGGTTTTCTTCTTCACGATTCCGGAGGAGGCCTCCAAGTTTATGGACGAACATTTCCCAGGCTGACCCTCTTTTTCTGACCATGGTCCTACAGTTACCCTTTGTGCCCGACGGGGAGAGGCCAGGTCCGGCCGCCTCCCTGCATCGGGGCCGCACTGATCCTCTATCCCGTAACCTGCTTGTTCTGCTCATCTTACAAATATGTGCCATACCACCATGTGCAAAGTACCTGGCCCAAGTTACATGTAATGTCTATTGTGGGCACCTTATGTTCTACTGGATCTGCCGCAGCCCGGAGTGGCGCGGCTAGTTCGGCCTACAGGCCCCCAGGCGCTGATGCCTCTAGTTTGGTTTTGGTTGAGGGGGGTTGGGATCGCCATCCCTCTGTTTGGGGGGGGGATGTGGGTGGGGGTGGGACATGTTTGGGGTTCTGTTATTAAAAGGTTGGCGCTGGCAGCGAAGGCGGACCGCGGTGTGGCACTCATCCACTGGCTGTCGACATTCTCTCTGACTCAAACGCCACTGCATCTATGGCCGAGAGTGACTTGACCTTCATGAGCTGGAACGTACGGGGGTTGGGCAACTATAAAAAGATGAGGCAGCTCCAGCTGCAGGCCGAGCGCCATGGGTCCAAGATTCTTTTTTTACAAGAGACACATGCCCACACGGAACAGTGCTCGCGTTTTGCTAAAGCCTGGGGCCCCCATAGATTTTTTACTGATTTCTCCACTCAAAGCCGCGGGGTCATGACCCTCATTCACAAGAGCCTTAAGTTCACCCTTATTTCCTCACAAATTGACCCCCAAGGCAGGTATGTTCTGCTGCATGCCACGCTTCAGAACAAGGAAGTGGTTCTGTGAACATTTACGGTCCTAACCTGGACGACCCGGAGTTTTATGCACAGGTCACGTCCCTTCTTGATGGCTTCCCCCTTATCCCCATCCTCTGGGGAGGCAATTTTAACACAATCTTTGACGTAGCCCTTGATAGATCAGGTTCCAAGCCCCGTCATCTCTCCAGGGCAGCTTATGCTGCACTATCATCCTTACCACGCCTGGCCATGGTAGACGCATGGAGGTTCTTTTACCCGGATTCCTGCATCTATTCTTTCTACTCCTCAGTCCACGATTCCTATTCCCGTATTGACCGATGGGTGATCTCCAACGTTTTGGTTAAGAACGTTATACAGCTGATGATCCTTCCCAGAACCCTGTCTGACCACTCTCCAGTGACTATTACCATAGGTTGGGGCCCAGATCCTGGCCGGACTCGTTGCTGGAGGTTGAAACCCCTCTCCCTACTTGACCCGGAGTTCTGCTCCGAACTCGAGGTGTCTATCGAAGAGTTCTTCGAGACGAACACGGGCTCGGTAACATCACAGGCCACTTTATGGGAGGCCTTCAAGGCCTATATTTGAGGGATTGCGTTGTCCAAGGAGAATGGGGTCCTTAAGTCGATCCGGAGAAGCCTTGCCGAGAGTGAATCCCGATTGTCTACCTTGGAAGCTACAGCCTCACTTCACGCTACCCCGGGTTGCCTGGCGGACATCGGGGTGGAGCTAGATACGTTTCGATCCCTCGCGGAGCGCGAACAACGGTTTCTGGACAATCCTGGTATGGCAAGGAAATACGGGGAGGGTGAGCGCCCTGGTCGACTCCTGGCGAGACTGATCCGTCACGAGACGGGGTCCCCGCACATTCTTGGGATCGAGAGGCCGGACGGCTCTATGGCTGTCTCCTCGCAAGACATCAATACGGAATTTTTCTCTTTCTATGAGACCCTAAATTCTAAGTCTGATGAGGTGTCAATGGCGGAGATTGACTCTTTTCTCGAGGCCCTCCCTTTGTCAACGTTATCTCCAGAGACTGCGGATTCCCTTGATTCCCCACTTACGCTGGAGGAGCTCTCAGATGCCATTGACTCCTTATCATCGGGGAGAGCCCCCGGCTCAGATGGTATCCCAGTCGAATTTTACAAGCGCTATAAGTCACTGCTGCTCCCCCACTTGCTGGCTCTTTGGGAGGAGTCGGTTGAGGCTGGTGTGTTCCCCCCTTCACTCCGTGAGGCCTCAATCACAGTATTACTTAAACCTGGCAAATCCCCCTTGCAATGTGGTTCTTATCGCCCGCTCTCACTTATAAATTGTGATGTCAAAATATATGCAAAGGCTCTGGCGCTCCGGTTAGCTCCCCTTTTACCATCCATCATCCATCCAGATCAGGCGGGCTTCATCCCGGGACGCACCACGTCCCTGAACCTAAGGCGCCAATTTAATATAGTTAACATAATTAGTCCCGAGACACACGCAGTGGCTGCCACGCTCGACATGCAAAAAGCATTTGACTCCGTTTCCTGGTGGTATCTGTGGCGGGTTCTCGAGAGCTGCAAATTTGGACCCTCCTTTCTCTCCTGGGTCAGATTGCTTTACTCAAACCCTGTGGCGAGGGTCCGCACCGACGACCGTTGCTCCCCTCTCTTTGGGATCGCCAGGGGGACGAGGCAGGGGTGCCCCTTCTCTCCCTTGATTTTTGCTATAGCAATAGAGCCCTTCGCTGATATGCTCCGCCAATTTCACGCTCACAGAGGCCTCCGCACTGCAGGTCAGGCGGACATAGTGTCACTATATGCAGATGACGCACTGTTGTTTATACGCTCCCCTTCCATCAATTTACCCCCAATACTGGAGGACATCGTTCAGTTTGGCCGGATCTCGGGCCTTAAGGTGAATTGCTCGAAGTCCACTCTGTTCCCACTCACGGAATGCACTCTCCCCCCTCCTGACACCCTGGGATTCACGTGGGCTCAATCCAAGTTCACCTATCTGGGGATAGAGGTAACGCGCCAGCAGGCGCTTACCTTCAAGGAGAACTATCAGAAGTATCTTAATCACCTGTCAGCTAAAGTACTAGCCTGGGTCAAGCTCCCGATATCCCTTGCAGGCAGAATAGGGCTATTGAAAATGGTGGTGTTACCCCAGTTGCTTTACAGGTTCACCAATGTACCCTTGTGGCCAGGAGTGGACTTCTTTCGTGATTTGACCCGTACAGTTAATTCCTTTCTTTGGCACTCGGGTGCGGTCCGTCTCAAGCTCGAGACCTTGTCCACCCCTATGATTAACCGGGGCTTCGGTGCCCCTGACTTCTTTAAATACTGGCTGGTATCCCAGATCCAATATACGTCCTACTGGTTTAATACAACGGACCCCCCCCCTCATGTCCGACTCGAGAAGCTTGCGGTTTGCGATTGCGACATCCGCTCCCTGGTAATACAACCCGCTCCCCTAGCACTGGACTCACAGTGCCCGGTCGCTTGCACATCCCTCGCTTTGGCAAAAACATGGAAGCTGACCGGAACTACTTACGCTTTCCATGGCAACCTCCCGCTCTGGAACTTTCTCCCGGGGGTCCCACGGGTTGCACCACTCACAGCTCGCCGCTGGGCTTAAGCGGGCTATGAGTTGCTGCGTGACGTGTTTGATCAAGGTATATTCGTTGAATGGCCTGATCTGCCATTACCCTTGAGGAGCGGCCAGAGTGTATGGCTCCAATACTCGTCTCTCCGTAGGACCCTGAAGCGTAATTATCAAACGTTCCCCGCATTACCACCGGACGACCCTGCCATCGAGGAACTCACCTCCCCCTCACCCACGAGAGGCAAAATGTCCAGGTTATACTCTATGCTGCAGTCCAGATCTGTCCCAGAATTTGCTAAACTTAAGCGAGCGTGGGAGGGGGACCTAGGGGTGGAAATGTCAGAGGCGCGCTGGGCACACTTATGCGAGCGCACTCACCGAGTGTCCTTCAACTCCCGTTTTAAACTCATTCAGTTCAAAGTGCTGCATAGGT
The DNA here is from genome assembly GCF_040938575.1 of Ambystoma mexicanum. Taxonomy (NCBI): domain Eukaryota; kingdom Metazoa; phylum Chordata; class Amphibia; order Caudata; family Ambystomatidae; genus Ambystoma; species Ambystoma mexicanum. The sequence continues at coordinate 65,600,303 of NC_090928.1, forward strand.
TCCACTACACCCCGATCAGATTGCATCCCATGCCCAGTGATCATCCTTCTAGTTGCCCCAGATGCGGTCAAGATGATGCCGACTACATCCACATGATTTGTTCCTGCTCCCGCCTCTCACAGTTCTGGGAGGCAGTTTGCTCAACGGTGTCTGCAATGCTTGATCACCCCATTGACCCTTCCCCGGCGTTGTGTCTCTTTCATGACCTCCCAGGCCTTTCCCGAGACCCCAAAAAACTGGCTGGCCTCTGCATGCTCCTCGCGGTGCGATCCATCCTGCTCTGCTGGCTTCGCCCCTCACCTCCCACGCATGCCCAATGGCTAAGGGCGGTCACGTGGGCCTCGACTCTGCGGAAACCTGGTCTCATATGCAACCTACCCACTCCAGGCCTAGGAACATCTGGCTCAGGTTCCGTTCTTACATGTCCGACCTCAACACGACACCGGAAGCTTCGCCCCCACCTGCTTCCCCCCACCAGCTTTGGCCCTCACCCCTGTCATAGCTCTCTCCCACCCTCCCCCCTGTCACAAACGTTACTATGGTTTTGTGTTAATGTTTGAAACAATCTCTGTATGCTCATACTGTACACACTGTATTCATATTATACTTGCCTGGCGCTGTTTGCCTGTGTTTCGCTGCCACGCTGAATAATAAAAAGAAGTTTAAAAAAAAGAAACTGTATTATGTAGTGTAATTGGGTACACCTATTTTTCTTGTCAACCCCAGACTTCCCTAATGGAAAGGGGTCTTCTTCCCAAAAACAAAATTCCAAACTGCCACCATTTCTTAGATCTGGCCTTTAAGCAGAGGGGTGCTGAATGTCACAGAAGGTCTGGGTTTGGTGCTGGGTAAGCAAAGTGCTTCTGCTCAATGAACCAAGTGTAATTCCTAATTGAAAAGAGCACACGCTTTTCTGAGAGTGAAAAAGTGACCCTGATGGAAAAAATATTATGGGCCTCATTACGAGTCCGGTGGTAGCCATGCCGGAAAAACTGGCAGGCTGCCGCTGGACCTGGAATGAATTACAGCCTCCAGACTTTCCAGACTTACCGGGCATTACAGCCCCGGTGGTCCAATAATTCCAGAGGCAGAATAACATTACTCCCCACTCTCATGGAGTCCCATAGGATTCCATGGGGACCATGGAAACACTGGCACCCTAATTAAATGTGCCGGTGTTTCCATTTCTCTCTGCAGGTGGGTGGCCTTATTCCCGCCAGGTCAGACCTGGTGGGAGTAGTAAGGCCACCCGCCTGCAGAAATTGTAGTATGCCGGTCCGGAGGCAACAGTGGCGGCGGGTTTACCACCACCATTGTTTCCGGACCGGCAAACTCTGAATGAGGCCCTATGTGTTGCTTTGCGGTGAGAAGGAATTAGGGTTCTATCAATACAGAGTAGTATCAAAAGTCTGTTGTGATTTCAAAACTGCTAGCATTTTTGAGTGTGCAGCGAAACTAAATATACAAAACGCTGCATGTGTCAATTTGCTTTTGAACACAGGACACATTTTGCCGTTGTTTTAAATCTAAACCTTATCAAGGAACGCTAGAGCTCATGATCTGGTAATGTTCCAAGGTATTGGTTAATTTTGACATAAAAGGTTTTCGTGGGACGAGAAGTTGGAACTGTTTATTTGGCCTGTGTTCCCTGTACATGAGACAATAGTAAACTTCAAATCAAAGTGCAATTTTTAATCGAAGCTTAGTTTTGTGCCACAGAGAAGGTGGCGTGTGTATTAATTTAGTGCAAATATTCAAGGAACTTCTTATTTAATAAATAAATATTTGTTCTGTACCCCGGCCTGGTTCTTCGCTCACTGTGGCAGAGAGAGACGGATCAACATTGCTCTATAAGAGTCAGAGACAGGGTTAACTGAAGAAAAATAACAGATTTGTTATGTGGCACTTTAATTGGGGGGAGGAACTCCCCCATGTTAAGGGTGGCCTCCCAATAGATCGCTACATGTATCCCTTGGAGGACTTTTAATCAGTTAGCATCTCTTTTGCCACTGTGTTTACATTTGGATTAACTTCTGTGGTCTACATGATTGTGTTCTATTGTTAGGCACTTTAAGTAATCAATGTTAGGCACTTTAAGTAATCAATGTAACAATCCTAATAAATTCTGTGGCTTTTTGGCTATTTTATAATTTCGAATTATGTATTGTTAATACTTTTTTGGAGATCTAATTTTGAACTTTTCCTCTTGTAATATTTCTCTGCATTTGAATGGAATGTTAATAATTCATTATTAAATATTGTTCAACAGATGTAGTACTTTGCTCCTGGTGCAGGAAATCAGTTTCCCAAAGCATATTGAGTCTCAAATGTTTTATATTAGGAAGATGTTTTTTAAATTGGAGTCTTCGGACTTATTCATACATATTTTGAAGCGGTTTCCTTGATACATATGCTTCCCCCATAAGGAAAATTGAACTTTCACGTGACTGATTCTTTTTTCACGGCATAAAGGTATGCAGGGGACAGGGATATCTTAGTATTTGGATACCATTTTTTTCTTTCATTGCATCTGAAAACCTACTAGTTCCTGGTGTAAAAAAAAGTCTTAATCACGTGTGCCTTCAGCCACTTGATTTATAAGCAATATGTATGCCCCTTTCATCCGACCGTGCACTGAATTCCTGTAAAAACCTATATGCCCTGGTACTAGCATCACATGCCAGCTGTTTATAACGTGTATGGTCAGAGAGTACCATCTTGGCAGAGCCTGGAAAATGGGTACACAAAACCCCACGCTGTTGGTTATTGGCTTCTTGAAGATATAAAATGCATTCGCTTTCTTTTATCCTGGGGAAAACAAGAACGAATGGCTTAACAGACCGTGTGTTTTAATTCAAAGCTCTTATCCCTTTAAAGTTTGGTGGGGGGCGAGGTGGGGGTTATACCTTCTATGGTTCCCATGAAACGTCGCCGGTACGTTACGTCCTTCCCACGGCGCGTGTTACGGTGTGCTTGAGCCGGACATCCCGGCTCATGTGTAGTATTACTCCGTGTTGTCATTCCGTGAGATAAGGATCAGACGCTCTCCTCTCCTCGCAGCGTGTCCCTCCTGTATCTGCACACACGGGTGGCCGCTGCCCTGGCGGCAGAGAAGCCATGACTCCGGCCTTGGAAATGTCAGAAATTCGTGGCGGGGGTAGAGGAAGGCTGTCGGCGTGCATTGAGATCTTAGCCACAGAGCCGTAGCTGCGACTTTCTTGCCTGTTCAAATAGTAATGCCGCCGCCCAGTATTTCCCTCTGCCAGACTTGCACAAGGGCATTGCAGGAGCCTGGGAGGAGGAGGGGGGGGGGCATGCATCGCAGACGCAGGCTGCCTCTTGTTGCCAAGCCAGCCTTTTTAGGTGTATATATCAGAGGCAATCCGTTTTCAACAAGCTTCACTTTTCAGGAATAGGGTGTCGCTGCGCATTTAATGACGGCTTTTCGCGGTGGAAGTGTGACGGGTTACCTCTCGCCCACTGGGGAGCACAGACCTGTGTGTCACGGCAAGTAACACTGTCCCTTACTGGAGACAAGCCAGCAGCACGCTGGTGGGTAGGTGGCATTTGGAGACTGCCCACAAGGAGAGCGTACCGAGTCCAGCCCCATCTAACAATACAATAGCATTCGCCGGAGGAGGGGCTGGCGCGGGTTTGTAAAACAATTAATGCGCCGTGTTCCGACAGAAGCCCGTGGAAGAACCCATTGAGCTGCGTATGTGTTCCCTGTTCGGCGAGGCCGTGGTTGTGTGCTTTGAATGCAGTAGATTAATTGGATTAAACTACGCGTCAGTCTGTTCGCCGGCAAGGGACACTAGCGGCGTGTGTTGCTTTGAAACCTCTGCTGCCTGTCACCCACCCAGGGTTGTTGCTGCTTCACGTGCTTCAGTAGTCGTTTGAAGGGTAGTGCCTCGTGTTGTGGGGCTCTCTAACCACTGTCTACATTAATTAATTCATATCAGTTACACGATGCTTCTAATATATACCAGTGGAAATATTTTAGTAAAAGGCGGTGTGTTGGTTGCAGCACAAAACATACACATCCCAGAAATATGCCAGCCATTCACGTCGCGTCACGTCGCCAACCGTTACAGGTCGCGCACTGACATGGAAAGTCTTCTCTTGAATATCAACTTTACAGTCCATTTGGCCTTTATGGGTGTGTTTGGCTTCAAAGTAAATCCCAAACGACTGTTTTCCCATGTCAGTTTGTGTTCCTCGTGCCCTGTGGGTATGTGCGACATCTGTGATGTCATGCTTTGAGTCATGAGCAGAGCACATCAGCGCACACGACAGGTTTGCTTCTGGACCCCTCACTGGTGAATGTCGGTGGTTTGGTTGTTTTCCACTGGAACCACAATGTTCCTTAATCTATAGCAGTTACACTGACGGTCTAAGGTAATTACAGTAGGCCAGCCATAACTGTACTCAAACTCCCCCCTGCGCCCATTTTTGTTAATGATATAAACTAAAAGTCCAACATGAAAAGCACACACACACAGAGTCCAATGGGCTTGCCCTGTGGCCATAATTAGCGGTCACTGTTCTCCGGGCATGGCTGGTGGCCCCACACACACCCCGAGAGACTGCGGCATGTGGCCATGGCTAGGGGATGCACTGTACAGGCAGGGCGTATAGCACTACAACGAGACTCGTTATGGCTAAGCATGTGCCTTTCTCAAGCGACACTGTACCCAGTCAGGACCTTGTCTGTGGCATGGCATTTGGCCATCAGGTCCTGTGGGTTGATGACTGAGCAGTTTGATGGAGAGAAAGAGTGACTAAGAATCAAGGAGTTGGATCCAAAGTGATTGGAAGACTGAGAATATTGGGATCCAGAAAAGCAAATTATATTAATTCTTCGATTTAGGCATTTGAATAAGAGAACACAGGCTGTAACTGGCTAGTTCCTTGCCCACAACCTATGTATAGTACATCTAAAATAAGGTAGCTTTCAAGCAACCTGGCACCTTCATCCATTGGGTCTAGAAAACTGTGGGTTATACCCAGTACGGAAGTGCCTTCTAAAACCTTGAGATTAATGAGAACTCGTATGGGTAGACGCTGTTTTGCTGCCCTTTACAGGGTAGTAACTTATTGGGGAACTGAAGGTGGCATCTTGGCATTGTACTCTTTGCATGGGCCTACGCCCATGCGATGCTGTAGCTTCTAAGAGTGACTCGTGCATTGGAATCACACCCTGTGGTGGTTCTCCTGCACTTATTTGAGAGGGTGCTAGGCTGGGAAGAGTGAGAGGCAGTCGACAGATGTACGTTTAGTGAAAAGACACCTTACCATGGAAATGTATTAGTTAATAATAACATGACAAGTAAGGCAAGCAATGGCAAAGCCAATCGTTTGGGTTTTTGTCTCGGAATGGGATAGACATTTGCTAGGCACTGATGTAAAAGAACTACCTGGACGTAAGATCACAACAGCTGGAAAATGGAATGATTATCTGGGCATAAGATGTCAGTACCTGGCAAATGCCTATCTAATACCACACATCAGAACTGTTGGCTTTGTCATTGCTTGTTTTTAACACGACTTCAGTGTTTGGAAGAGATATAAAGTGGCTGAGGCACATTTGGTTACACCATTTGTATTACACCAGCAGCCATTTACAGCTGCAATTAAGCCAATAACTCCCAGCAAACTGCTTAGGAAAAGACCCTGGCACGCCATCGTTTGATGTTATCTCTTGATAGATGGAGCTTAAAGAAATCCCAGGAGGATGTGATTTAGGCGAGGAGGGGCAAGTGCTGGGTGGAAATGGCCATGCATAGCATGACCAGGGGTAGTCAATGGGAGGGTGTATACTCAAACAACACCCACAAGCTCTGTGTCCCTCCCACATGTCATCACACTGCTACACCCTACTCCAAGGCAACACGTTTGGATTATAGGTGGCGCTTAAGCGCCACACAATAGCCCAAACAAAAAAAAAAAATAATAATAAAAAAACATGCGATCAGGCGAAGTAGAAAATAAACCTTGCTCTGTGATAATCCATAAACCACCCCCATCCCGCTGCAGTATGCCAGCGATTTCACCCTAGAATCCAGAGATAATCAGATGCTGGGAGTATCTAAATGTCCACTTAGGAACATCCACTTCAGAGATTCCAATCAAACGCTTCGGGTTGCCTAATGCAGCCATTTCTTTGTTTCTGCTAGGAATCGGTCCTTCCTTTTGCACGTGAAACAGGGCAGTCATTAAATTGCATAGCGCCATCTTTCAGTTTATAAGTAAGCATTCCAATCCCCCAGTCTTCTGTGTTTTCAGGAGGAAATCAAATCAATCTACATTTTTCGTTTTTCTTATCGGGGTCAAGTCTGTCAGTGCATTTTCTTAGTGCCACAGGCAATCTTGGCTGCCACACATTTTTTCTTTAGATCAACAAAAAAGAAATCCTGCAATGAGCCACAAGGACATAGTAATTGCAGAAGCGTAAGGGCAAATGCAGCGTTGAGAGGAGAGGTGAGGGCTGTTGAAAGACTTCTCCATTGTTCACTGGAGGACTCACTTGATGTGTGGAGCACTGTAGACGGGGAGCCTTGGGGTGCTTAAATAACCTCATCCACCAGCAGAGCGGAGAAATGACCGAGTTGGGTCCAAGCAGATGGAGCAGTTTCATGTGCAGGAAATGAAGCGACGGGAAATATGCAATCTTGTGTTGCCTGTGGCAGGAAGGGGGAGGGGAGTTGTGAAAGGACCGGATTCCTACTTTGGAAAGGGACTGTATCTGTATCCCTACAGCCCCTACTAGCACTTGACACCTGATGTCTGCACTTACCCTTGCACTTGCCACCAGCTGGCTGCACTTTTATTTATTGTCCTTATTTATTTTACTGTTATCCTATGTATTGCCCCTCCCCTTTCAACCTGCCCTTTTCCCCTTCTCCCCTCCCATGCACTTGCACGATCTCAATGTCACTTGGCCTAGTAGGATCGCTGTCTCTGTCTTCCTTCTGTTTCCCCTCCCTTGCCTCTTCGCGCCTTGAAACACTTGTGTATAGGTGCTTTATAAATGCCAAATCATATCATATCATAAAGTGGCCAAATGACTTCCTGCGACCGATTTTACATAAAAAAGGTAGAACAGTTCTGTGTGCATCTTGGCCCTATGGAAAAATCTGCCAAGCTGGCCTCACCAATAAAAACACATTTCTTTGCCAAAAGTTAACTCTCTGGCTGCCGGGACCGCCTGTTGTAGTGGGACTTAATGCTTTCCAGTTCAAATTTAGATGAGGACATCTTTATACATCTAAGGACAAAACAGGACCACTTCTTTAGGAGGTATATTTATGTTAAATGGCACCAAAGTGTTAAATAGTGTTATGTTTGTGGGCTGTTTAAGGGACAGAGGAACCAAGGGGGGTTGGGAGGTTGGACAGAGAGAGTGGCGTCTCACTTCCCGTTCTCTACTATATAAAATAAAATTGCTGACTCACTTATTTAGTACAGTCAACGATAGAGACTGTAATTATAACTACATAGGTCAGCTTTGGGAATAAGATTATAAAGTTGGCCCAAAACAGCACAAAACCTTCCAAAAACAGAATTCTTGGCATTTTTACATGAAAAACAATGGTTTATATATGCAACATTTGTCATAACTGACGTCATACTGTAATCTTAGTTGCCAAAACCCACGGGGAACCGGGATTAGTCATTAGTGGTGACTTCATACACATTGTATATGGTTTACGTTTCTAATTGGGTAATGCGTATCTGATGGCTCCTCCTGCAATCACCTTTACATTCATGAATGTAAAAAGACATAATTTCTACAATGTGTAATTGGCTGGCCCCTTGCTTCATCAGCGGCGTAACATTCGATATTTTCATTGGTTGGCTTCTTAGCAACTTTGGACAACTGACAGGTTGTCAAGATATGAGTCAGACAGGAGTAGGGTGAGAGCCGTCGACGGACTGCTTTCCTTTCAATTAAAGAAGATACCATCCCTCATTTCTGGGCCATGAGCCAGCGTGATCTCTTTGTATTTGCCCTCTTGTGGCGTCTTGTGTCTGGTGATACGTGTAAGGAGTAAGGCAGGTGTCTCTTCCGTGTTTGTTGCTAATAACTAAACAGTGTTTTTCAATTATAGGTAATGTGTGATGGGACCATGCTTGGAATGATCTCATCCTTCATTTATTGGGAGTTTTGGCTAATATTGATGCATTTATGTTTTCTCTTGTCACTAGGGACACTCTTGGGTTATTCTTGATGGAGTCTTTTGGCTTATTATTGTCCTGCATCTGCCTTACAAAGGCTGGTTGTACTGTTATAAAACCTTAATTAATCCAGGAGTATCCTTCTTGCATCCTGGGTAATGCTATCTCTTGCTTTCACTGCATCTTTCTGACCCTCCCTGTAACCTTGGATGTGGTTGCCAGTTTCTGCCAGAGCTGTGCATGTATCTGTCTTACTGTGGTTTCAGCATTTTGAGTTCTTGTGGAGCCTTGAGGCCTTTAGTTTAGTTAGAAGCGTATTGTGGTTTCTATTTGGGAAAATATGTCTGCCCATTACTGTTGTGTTTCTATGTTAGTGAGCTATATTTGTGTGTCGTTCATCTTGCATTTAGCTTGTACATTGCTTAAGTTATTCTTCATGTCTTATGGATGATATGTTAATATTCTTCTTGTATAAGTGCATATATTACCTAATGTAGGCGTTCTTCTTGTTGAGTGCACATTTGCTTTGTTTTTAACGCATGCCAATGTATTGTCACAACATTGGTTTGGTTAATCGTGCCATCTTCAGCGTAGATCATGTCCATCTCCTGCTCTAACTGCCTGGGATAAGGGTGGTATGGTTGTCTTAGCAAGTAACGTTTCTCACCTATGCGTCATTGAGCTGGGGGAGTGGCAGAAGCTATGGATGACGTATTCATCTGCCTCTCAACAGGCGTAAAGTAAGAAACGTTTGTAAAAGTCCTGCGTAAGGATTTTACCCATGTTTCTTGTGTCACGCCCCATTTTCATTCATTTGTATGTCGGAGAGGAGGGACAGAACGTAACTTGTATTTACAGAGCCTCCCTTGCTCACCGCCATACAAATGCTCCAGCATTTGCACTGGCATGCATTTTCATACTGGCGCAAATGCTGGGTATCCCTATGGGGTCTGTCAACTTTACATTCCAAAAAAAAGAAGGTTGGACCGTGAAGGGATCCATTGTAAATGTTGCCTGCAATGCGTGCATGACATGCATAATTTACTTCATTTGCATGGCAGAGTGCAAAAATGCAGAGGAAAAGGAGGAGTACACGCTTGCACACTGCCTTTTTGCCTTGCACTTATGCACTCTGTCATGCAAATTACCAAAATTTGGCAGCGGGCAACCGCCTACGTGTATGTCTTCACATAACTGTCCCCCGTCACCGAATTACAAGCTCTTATGAATTACAAGCTCTTACAAAATTACCTCCCAAGGGTTTTGTTTTCCAAATCTCCAGAAGTGGGTATGAAAAATAGTCTGCAAACACTAATTCAAATGGAAAGTCACAAAGCTGAAAATGTTTAATCTTTCACATACCTTTGGCCATGAGCCCCTACTTTGAAAACAAAATGCTCTGAGGGCATATTTCACCCCTCTGAGGCATACCCAGACCCCATGAAGAGCAAGGTACAGCCTTAGATCGAGTAGGTTTTTTTTTAAATAGCAATGATCGAACTCTGACACAAGGGGTCTCATTAAGAGTTCCCTGGTATCCCGCTGGTAATTCTGGTGGGATACTGGCGAACTACCATACTGTCTCTGCCGCCCGATATCCCAGTGTCACTGAGATATTATGGGCAGCGGCGACGCTGGTAACTCCCCATTCTCCATGGGATGGGAATGTTGCAATCACAGGCACTCATATTGCTGCGATTGTCTGCCGCTACTCGTTATCGGCACCTTGTTTCTGGACCGGCAAACTCCTAATGAGCCTCAAGGTCTGCACCTCAGGTGGCAGGTCCTGAAATCGAGACAGGAGAGTTTGTGGATGCACCAGGTGACAGGGTTATACACAGTTTTGCCCACCCCTATTAATTTCAGATGACATTTGGTGCTCAGACAGGCATGCTGGTCTGCGTGCTCCAGGGGCATCAATGTTTACCTTTGGTACCACGGAGGCACTAAAAATATTGCTCCTGCAGCATGCAATGTAAAACAATTGGTGCTGAACAGGATGCGGTGATGGGCTGCGCAGGGGCCAGAACCTGCAAACACGTTACACAAACACCAAAGCTTGGCAAACATTAGGCCACTTTTATTCATCCCTGGCTGAATCTGCTTGCTAAATGCTCCTCCTCCAATATTTCAATGGGCTACTTCTGGGGATTTCCTCCTCCCATGGGCTGGTTCTGGGTGCCCCCTCCGTCCCTCCCTCCCAGTGCTTGTTTTGGGTACCCCCTTATCTGGGCTGGATTTAGTTGTACCCTGCCTCACCTTCCTAGGCTGGTTCTGGGTACCTCCCCCCTCTCCACCCATGGACTTGCCCTACCCCATCACTTGGTCTGGAAGTGGGTGGGCCCTCTTTCGACCTCCCATAGACTGTTCTCAATACCTCTTGCCATGGGCTGTTTCTAGTTTCCCCTCCCCAGGGCTGCGTTGAATTGTTCCCTCCTACCTCTGCATGGCTAGTTCAGCTTACCCCCTTCTGCTCGGCTGGCTCTGCATGCGCCCTACCCCTTGGCTGGTTCTTGATGTTCTTTTCTCCCTTGGACCTCTTCTGAGTGACGCCTCCACAACTTCCCCTCTGCTGGTGCAGGTGGCTCCACTCCTGAGCTGGTAATGTGTGCCCCATGGTCCCCCCTCCTCATCCCTTCCCTCTTCAAACCCAATTTTAGTCTTTTTGTTTAAAAATGTTTTCAAAACAAAGATGTTGTCTATCTATATTAAACAATGATGCAAATACAGATCAGCAAATGTAAGCATGCGATAGATAGGTCCATACATAAGGCTTTGCTCACAGTCGTGGTGGGTCGGGAAATATTACTGGCGCATTCAACCGGTATCCCACCATGACTTGAATAATCTTGGTTGTATCATCTGCTTTCCCTGGCCCTTTCACAGAAGGAGACCTGACGTGATCATTGACTCCTGTGCTGCACAGAAAGCATACCTAAAGGTAACAGGCAGGGCATCAGCAAATGTAATAAAACATGACTGTCTACACATACACAGGACAGGTGATAGATAGGTCGGGGTGTGTCTTCAAAGGGGGGCGTGACCAAGCCAAACACCTTGGGTGCTCTCTCAAGGGACCGCAGGGGCTTCTTCCGAACAGTGAATGCCGAGACAATAAAAATGTATGTCAAATCTGTGGCATTCTTATATTGACATGAAGAATGTTGGGCTGACCACGAAATATATTCAGAAAAAAAGAGTGCTCCTTGTGAACATCACATCAAACATATGTGTGACCCTACCATGGTGAGTGAGAAAATCAGTCTGAGCCTTTGAGAAAGAAAACTACTGAGGGCCTGAGATTCCCCTGAGAGACTAAATATGCAGGCTGCCCGCAACTCCCCTAGTCACAGCCCACCGAGTTCCATCTGGGTCTGGGATGGACGCATCCACGGCCGGGAATCTCGGGCTCATATCGCAGTCGCTGCCGGCGGGAGAGCGTGTGCTGCTCTCGCCGCTCCTCCCCGCCATCTCTTGCAGCTGCGCGTAGTGTCCGGCAGGGGGCAGTGCGAGCGGGAGAGCTCTGCGGCCTGACGTCAGTCAGCCGCCTTCCTTCCCACCACAGCCCGTTCCTGAAAGTGGCGAACTCCGGAGGAGCCGCCGAAGCCGCAGCCAGATCCGTCGCTCGGCGAGAATGGAGCGCGGGCGCCCGCTAGCCAGGACCGCGGGCTCCGGCAGCAGTAGCAGCGCCTCGGACTCCCGGAGAAGCAGCAGATAGCGCGCGGGAGCGCCTGGCGCCGACGGGTGCGGGACGCCCGGTGACTGAGGCGGGTTCGTCGCCCCAGGAGTGCGGGGAGAGAAAGTTGTGGAAAGTTGCGCGGCGGGTCATGGGCGCCCCGGCCGGGCTGTGCCCGCTGCTGCTGGCGGTGCTGCTCGCGAGGCCGGCGCGCGCGCAGCCCCCCTCCACAGGTAAGGCGTCGCTTTCCAGGACCCCCGGAGCCTGTGCTGTTCTCCGGGCAGGGGTGGTGGGCGGCGGGAAGCCCAGACAGTTCTCCTCGCAGCCCCGGTGTTACTTTTAGGAAAGGGGGGTGGGGGGTGCTGTCGAGGGGTATCTGACATTAGGAGGGGGGGTGCGCAATACCTGCAGTTATCGCATTAAAAACACACAGGCACCGTTGTTTCCATGTGTGCGGGAGACCTCGGTAAAGTTCCTTGACTGGCTCCCCCCTGCCAGCGTTTTAGGTTTGGGATGTTGTGTTTATGGAAGACAGGGCACTGGAGCTAGGCCTTTAGGGGGAGAGGGGTGCTTCTAATGTAGTCTTTTTCTAGAGGGGGAGCTGCTAGCAGCTTGTTCTTTACCGGGATCCCCAGCCCGGCGCTGCCCGGGGATCACGTTACCGAAGTCGTCTGAGAAGCTCCTTTGTTTCCTGTCCCAGGTAGTGCAGCCTAGAGGGAGGGCTCACTTTACCCTCGCTCGGCGCACCCCTTCCTCCTGCCTGATGTATTTACTTATCCTCTGGTGCACTCTGACGGGCCCGGCTAGCGTGTGAACCACAAGGGGTTGCGTTAGTTTGAGGTACAGTTGATCGGCGGGACAGAGTCTGGCGGCATTCAAATTGCAAACAAAAAAACGAGATTGTGCTGTTTGTCTTTTTTGTTGGTTGCACTTCAGCCCCATGCATAGCACCAACTGCTTAACGTTATTTTGCCCTCCCATACCACTGACGCCCTCTTCCGGGATGGGGTGTGCTTTGCACTATGCCCAGCTGCCACTGACCACCCCCCCCCCCCTTCAACCAGAGTGTAGGGTTGTTTAAGGGGCGAGAAGTCGTTTTGTGTTTATGTGTGCTATATAGTTTGTATTGTATACACTGGCAAAACACAAGCAGTGGTGGCTGGAAGGTTTAGAATTCATCTTAACCTCCTGGAATTTCTCTGGGCAACCCTCCAGGCCACTGCCTTCGCCTGGCAAGACATTGCAGAAGTGGATGGGTGAGATGGAGGGGGGGGCGGCAGACGTGCAAATTCAGTCCCCTGTAAACCATAACATGCATTTCGCCAGACCCAGAGGAGACACGTGGAGCCCCCATTAAGATGCAACATGATGTTACCATATGTAATCGGGGGTTCTATGCTTGAAAAGGAAACTTTAGATGACACCAGAGTTGTAGCTCTTTGGTTTCCTAAAAAGAAGTAGCACACAGCCCACTCCTGAAGTAATGTCCGAGGTATCCTTTCTTAGATTACGCTAGACTTTTGAGCCGGCTGTGCAGTCTTCTGCTGGGTTAGTACACAGATGCCCACCGAGAAAGGGGCATGCAGCGTGCCCCATGGTTGAACTCTGGTTGGCAGCTGTTTGACTCCTACCTCCCTCTGACTTTGATCCCGTGTTGTTTGTCGGGTAGGGCAGGCGTTTTACCCGTTACATTTCAGGCTGAATACCGCCTTGTCTTGAAAACGCATCACATGCTGCGACTTAGTCAGCTTATGCTCCTTCAGCGCTGCAAAGGGGCATGCACATGGCGTATTGCACACGGGTAAACATTTGCACATGCTACCGGCGTGGACGCCGGCTGGGGAGGGAGAGCTTCAGGAAGCATCTGGCCCACGTGTAGTGGTCTTCCTAAATGGGCTGGCATGGCCACGAAACAAGAGCGCTGCGGTAGTGCCCGATAGTGTAGCCAAGACGCAAGAAATGCGAGCACTGAAGTTCTTGGCATTGAATGGGGCCATGGGGGCGGGGGGGGGGGGGGGGGAGATCTGGGACCGCCAATTGATACACACTAAGAAAAACGTGCCTTAGCTACTTTTCAACAAATTCTTCATTGATCGCGCTAACAAATCAGGATAGGTTTCTGAATAATTAATAGCGCACCGCAACAATTTTTATAACCCTTCCCCCACTCTTCCAATTTATGATTGAGAGGCAGGTGCACCCTCAAAGTGTGTGCTTTGCATACGTTTGCTCGGCACATAAAGCCTTTACTAGACGAATTGCAGCCGACTCGAGTGCGAGCTTACCTGCGCGCAGCGCCCCTGCACTTCCATCTCACCCACCCCGGAATGCTGTATAAGTTAAGCGATGTGTTCGTGCTCTTGTTTCCTAACGGAGCAATCGCTTTGTTAGGAAAAACCGCCGGCTATTGACACTTGACGATTTAGTTGTCTGGTAATCAAGGATGCTCCTGATAAATGTGTTGTCTGTATGGGAAGTGCAGCGTGCTTTTGATTGGCCGCGCATCTTTACATATTGAGCGCCTCGCTAAAGGCAAGCCGTTAAATTGGAACTTTGAACTGCACTAAGTGGCGCCGTTAAGCTGCCCGTGTTCGTGGGAGATGCGTTTTTTTATTGCTTGGTTCTAGATTCGGTTGATGTATCGTTCGTGCTTCACCTCCTTTGCCACATCTAGTGAGTGGCTGAACATCATCAGCCTCTTTTTTTGGGACCTCCTCTCGTTGTCTTTGCCCCATGACTGATTATCAGCGTGACTGTTGCTATACCTTACGCATACAGCTTGCTTCTCGATAGATATATCATTTATTTTTTATTTTTTGATGAGCCAGCCGTGCGATTTGCCACCCCCCCCCCCCCACACACTTTTTCAATGTTAAGTAACCTGTATCATGCCATACAGTCACTGATTGGTCGGATACACGTTCAGAAGTATTGATAGCGGATTTTATATTGTTAACATGCTCGTGGTTCTGCTTAAAAGCAAGTAGAGGCGACACATTAAAAAGTAATGCCACATGCCGTTTTCTCACTCATTCCTAGCCAAGTGTCTTTGACTATTGTTGTCAAATCTGGAATTGCACGTTTTGTGGCAAACATTAATTGGCTCGGAAACTTATACCGTCTGGTGATATGATCTCTTATGGAATCCTAAATCTCTTTTGAAGGTGGCTTGTCATTTGGGAGTGATGCTGTCATGTGTCTCAAGAACATATGGGGAACAGGCGGTTGTTCAGTCTAAAAGAGCACATCATGAGATTCCTGAATAAGACAAGGTAGATGTGGCTTTTGGTATTGATTGGGGATAGGTAGTTCATTATATTTCAGTTAAAGTTAATGCAGTGGTTGAACTATTAACTGAATCAGTCAAAACCACCTTTCACTCCACCTACCCCCTTCCCACTACACTTTACATTTCTAAGGGCCTGATTCACAGAAGCGTTTTATAATGGCACAATCCCATAGGAAAAAGTTCTGTGCATGGGCCCCAAGAAGTTTGGGAATGGAATAAATACCCCACCCTCCCTTCAAACATCCGATCTTTCGAAATAAACTAAAACCCCTTTTTTGTCTCTGCATTTACTTAAGTCAGACAATGTAAAGAGGGCGGGTTGTTGGCAGAAAGAACTGTCTAATTTTATTCAACGTGATGTGGCAGCTCAGTCTCTGGGAAATGTAAGTTTTTGTTTTTCATTTGGCAAAGTATACTCTTATCATGTATTCCGACTTCTTAGAGTAGATAACAGATTTTCAATTTTTGGCTGTGGTTGGTTTGCCAGCTACTGGCAAGAATCGTCTTGCTTGTTGGTTAGACACATTAGACATAAACATGGGAAGAGCCCATGATGTTTATCTTAGTGAAATGTAGTATCATTATTATTATTATTGTTATTATTATTATTATGATAACTTTTAAAGCTGCTCCATCGTTGATACCCCCCAACTGGGTACTACTCTGTTTTCAGTTCATTCCGCAGCGTGTAAAACACAATTTCCAAATTTGATTAAATTTAAAGCAGCCACAATCCATGTACATGTCGTTTTAAATAAATCGTGTTCTGGTTATGCTGAGGCAATGCACATGTCCACGTTCGTCATAGTCTACGCAACATCGGATGAATCTGCAAAACTTGCACACTACTGCAGACATCATAGCAATACTCCACAGTCCAGCGAAGCAGCTCCGTAATTCTATTGAACGTTTTTATACCTACCTCGTGTGTTTTTATTGACTGCTGCCATTTCATATTCTATGCTAGCATTAAGTGTTCCCTTGGCCCCGCCTAATGGGGTCATTCCAGTATGCTGGAACCCATTGAGCTGATAAAAGAGCAAGGGCACGGTTAGAGAATCAGGCCACGTACAAATGACTACATCTAGTCCTATTAGAGTACTCGATTTTGACTGTTGGTCTTCTGCATTATCTGTCACCCAAAAGGATATGATTGGTTGGATGCCAAAAGCGCAATAAAAACAGAACCTTCACGTTTTGTGTGCATATTTTTTTAAGTGTGTAGCTTATCTGCTTTTCGGGGGCAAAAAAAAACGGATACTAATGAGCAGGCTGGGATGTGACATCCATGCTCTGGATGGGAAATGGAGGGTCTGTCCTAAAACTAAACAATATTTATTTGGGTGCACAGCCTGAAGTATCTAGCGCATAAGTGACGCATGTGGACCTTTAGAAGAAGGTGTGGTATATGTAACTATAGGACTAAGACGTGTATGACAATTGCAAATTACACCTTGGATCGTGAGAACAACTATTCCATCTTGTAGTGAAATAAAAATCGTGTCACAAGGGATCCATGCTTTTCCAAAGCCACTTAATGATGCCCACGTTTAAGATCTGGCTGCGAGTTTTGATTTCACCCTGTAGGTCAGTTTTTCCCATTACAGTAAGGTAGCTCCAGGGGTTTAAGAGCCGAAAGCAGAGATCTGTATGTAACATAGGGGGCATATCTCCTTTCACCAAAACCACAGAAGATCTGTGATCCGTTCTACAAATGAAGGCTTTGTTCTGACCCCTGAGAAACGTCAAGTCACATACTCTTTACGTTGGTTGAAGAACACAGTGAACATGTCCTAAAGGGGACATCACTTGGATTTTCTCTCTAGCAGCACTCTGCAGCAGAGTATTGTTATCTTCATTTTGTGTTTCATTGCCTCCTGATATTTAAGATTCAGCAACCATGCCATGGCATAAGCAGCGTGTCAAGTTAGGATGGGGGAATCTGCTGATCCCCAGTAGGGCCCCTTTGCACTGAGCACATTTTTCAACCCTACTGCAGCTTGGCCTGAGGGGCTTTGGCCCACTTACAGTTCTGCTAGTCCCTCTCCCACCCCCCTGGTCTCTCGGAGCGCATGGACCATTTGACTGGCATATACACCTGGGAAGCATTCATTCAGAAAGGCCCCTGCTTTAAATTCTTTGAACTATTGTTTGAGATTCCGAAAATGTTTTGATAATTGACTGTGAGCCTACGGTATTTTGTGTCTGTGTCCTGCTCTCTGACCAGTTTAGCCAGGGTAATAACCCTTAGCCACGTTCCCAGCAAAGTAAGCAATCTCGTGGAGAATAAGTGTTTTGCCACAGAAGGAAACTGCTCACACTCTCATTTCAGCCATTCCCACCTATTCTGGAGGCATTTTTAGAGTAACTCAATTGGAACCCTCTAGTGGGGATCAGTTTTGCCTGTTGATGGGCTAGCTCAAGAAGCATCCACGTGTTTAAGATATCTGCCCTCCTCTCCGTGTACGTTGAGACCATCTAACAACCATGCTTTTTATGAGGTGACTCGAGATCTGACCTGGGAGGGGGGGTGGAGTTTTTTGGGGTGGGGGGAAGTTTGCAGGTTTCATGCTGGCCTGCTAAGTGCATCCTCTTCTCTGCCCGTTGTATTTCCTTTACTTTGTTGTGAAGTACTGTTTCCGTGGATGCTGTCAAGCTTATGAGATCCCTTCTTCTACAACAGTGTTCAATATTGATGTGCTTTGAGTAGCGCAGTGGAGCTTGACAGTGTCTCCTTGTTTGCTGCTGTGCAGTAGCGCTACATTCTGTGTGCTACTGCATATAGGTATGGCCACAAAGGCACGTTTAGTTCAAACGCTCTTGGGGAATGTGCCCTGGTGAAAGAATCTCAATGATTGTTGGCACATAGTAATTGTAGGGGGCAACCAAATCTATTCTAGAGTAGAGCATACTAATTAATGAAGGGTTGACTTCAGTGAATGGATTAATGCACCAGTTCTGTTGAAACAGAACTTTGAAGGCGTTTTATTTTTGAAAAAATACACAGATCTTTCCTTTTTTTCTCCTTCTGCCGTGACATGGTTTTTTTCTCCATAACTTTCTTTTAATTCAACGCAAGTGCTCTATTTGCCGCACAGTGTGCAATTTGAGTGTAATTAGCCCTTTAAAAAAATGTTTTAAAAAAAAATTGAAGCGCTTACGCTAACCATACTCTTTTTCTATATAATGGCATAGCACCTTTCTGCTGCAAGCTATTGTCCTTTGGGTGCTGCTTGTATATCGGTTGTAGAGAGATTCTGTTTAAATGTGTTTTGTACACTTGTGTAAACCTTGATAAACGATGACCCACTTTCTTAACCGCCTATCACTATCCTCCGTAATTGTGAGCGCTGTATTGGGCAGGATTCTAAAGGCACGGTCAAATTCAAAGTATTTTTGTTGTAATATTATCATGCTTGCGTGTGTGGATGCAGTGAGTGGCGTTTGAGGAGCTGGTGGTTGATGGTGGGGGGCCGTTTTTGTAACTTTCAGGCAAGGTACTTTTCTCTTTGTTTTTAGACCGGTTTGCATGTCGAATATCTGCATCTGATTCAGTTTTGACAATTTTTGGCGATCAGTGAACATTGAAAAACCTGAATTAGGTACAGATTTCTGTTCAATCTGTAATTTAAATATTAGTGTTTTTCTAAGAATCCGATTAAGTCGGAGATTGGTTAACACCTGCTCAATCTATTTGGGGAGAGGTGATGTGAACAGTCTCGCGCGTGAATACTTTTGATGTTGAATTCAGTGACAAATCTTTAGAATAAAAAATGTTTAAAGTGCCGATTCACTGGCACCTGGGACCTTTCTCCAGTTTGCACGAAATGTCTCACAACCTTGCATCCTGTACCACGGTATTTGTGCAGTTTTTTTCAAAATCTAGTAGTGTGTATCTCGTTATTACGTTGTCTTCCTAGGCATCATTTATATGTTCATTGTTTGCTCAGTTTCAGGGAATTTCTAGATAGTTGTGTTTCTGGTTACCTGCTTATTTGTGAAATATCCCGCTAGGCTGGCTAGGAACTAACTTATGCGTGCCGAACTTTGGTCTTCCTAAGATTGCGAAAGAGAGAACGTGTTTTGTTTTCTGTTGAAGGCTGTCCTCTAGTGTTTGTTGTCTTTCCCACGCGTTTATAGAGACACATTGTGGCGGCAGCGCAACATGCTCAAGCAAATAATCTTATGTTGGCCGTAGAAAGAACACTATTGTGTAGTGACGTGATCTTAAAATGGTAGCATTAATTTAACCACCAAAGAATATGAATATATATAATTTTTACTACCTCGCAAGCTTCAACATTAAGAGCTATTTTTATCCTGCTTCCAACCTAGCAAAGCCTGGTTAGTTTCAAACCAGGAGCTACTCTACTTTTGGCTCTCCAGGCCAACTGGTGTCTTTTTTTTTTTAAAACCATGCAAATGTCACATTAACTTTTGAGTAGTTGAGCATTAGAATTCAGACATATCGAGTACACATTTAAACCTAATGGACAAAAAGTCAACATTTGCCTCGCAAATGGAACTTAGATTTGTTGTGCGCTGTGTACTCTCCTTGTTTCCCCCCCCCCAACGGTAGCTCCTGTCTACTAGGTGATGCTTGACTCTCAGAAGCTGCTTTTTAGCTCCTGCTCATCAAATCTTCGTTTGAAGCCCTGCCTTGTATTGCCCAAAGAGAATTCATATGAGCACACTGTAGATTAAATTTTTCTTTTTTTTCTGTCATTGTTACTGAAAATGGGCATGGGTTTAAAGGGCCTTTTTTAATTGTATCGAAAATGTAAGTGAAATGGTGAGTGAATATGTGCAATGAGCCTACCTCATCTATTCAGAGTTTCCAATATGTAACTATTGATGCGTAGCTGCAGACACCTTACCTGGACTGATATACACTAGTCAATCAGAATAGGGTAACACAATGTGAGGTGCATAGGTGAGTATTCTGTGCCAGTGCTCTATTTCTATATAAATAAAAACCGCCATTATCAGTTAAACATTTTTAGTTCATTTCCACAAGTATTAATGTACTGTGTTTTTTATATTGGTGCCAAGGTTCTCCAAATGGAGGCACGTGCTTATGTTTCTCCTGTACCTGGGTTTTTTCAACGCACAGTAGTTTATACACAAGTTATGAAATGAATCAATTTGTCCACATCAATGGATTATCAAGCTTGCCTCATACACAGATCTTATTTGAACACATTGTAACATTGCTCTATCACAAATATGAACACATTTCTCCCTATTGTCTATATATCCTGTCATTGTTTCTTCACAATGAGCTAGTATTTTTGACTTTATAGTTTCTTAAGTGTATTATTGTCCACACGTTTTTGTATTAAACTCTAGTTATGTATTTTTTTTAAATTAACATCTCAAAGTGTAAAATTCTTCAGTTCCTCCGGCACGATATCAATATGGGTAAGGTTGTTTTTATAATAGTAACTTTTAAATCCTGTGGTGATAGGTCAGTTAGATCTGTTTCTTTCAAATTTCACTGGTTGGCAAGACTCTATCTTGAATCTTGCTTTGCTTTAATTATAATGCGTCCTGGTTCTTTTGTTGGTGCAATGTGCCATACAAAGTATTTCAATATCTCCCGGGTGATTATCCTGGCGTTAGATTCACTTTTTCAAGTCTATAACCTGTCTTGTCTGTAGTCTCCATCATCCCTAGATGTCTCGTGGGTTACTTTGTCCAGATAACGTTTAATGATCGAAACCATCGTTTTGAAATGTTTTATGAAAGAACGACTATGCAGAACTATTTAAAGATGACAGACAGTTATTGAACTAGAAATGGTGGGCGGGTCCCACCAGGCAACAGCAAACTGTTACTGTTTATGTCCATGCACAATGAAATAAACTGAAACGATCAGGCAGGTTATGCTCTTAAAATGCTTCCAAATATGATTTCCGGGGCACCTTGTTTTGTTAAAATCTTCTCCTATGAAGGTGAATGCCGGTGCACCTCAAGCCCCGAATTAAGAGGCATTAATGACAAAAAATTCTGAGTTTTTTTTAATGAGAATGTGTGGTTATAGCATTTGTAACTTGTTTGTGATTGCCTCTTGCAATTTATTTCATGTCGCCTATATAACACATGACATAAATATTATTCGAACCTAATGCTTTGTTTCAGACGGACTGTAGACATTGCATTTATGCGCATTTGGCGTGTTAAAGTAGTCAATTTGGCTCAAAATACTTCATTTGTGAAGACGGGAGACCGCAATAGTTTTCAGTTCTTTTTATTTGCTTTGTCTGCAGAATAGTTGTATTATGGATCTAGAATGCTGCTTTTTTTCAGATTTGAAATTATTTTACCATCCTATATGTGTGCGATCTACAAAGATGTTTATGTGTAATTTTGCTGGAAATGCATGCCCTTGGGCATTTAATGGGGTAGTTGGTTTACTTCTACTTATTATTTTTTTAAATAACAAAAGTAATTTGTTAAAGACTTTTCAGCGCATAGCTGTTGCTATATTGCGATTGCACTAGTGAAACTACTTTAATGCAAAGTGCATCATGTCAGATTTAGTTATGGCTACCTCTTGCTTTGCTACTGCGTGTGCAGACTAGCACCCTAACTCTGCTTGTTCTTACCACCTGTGAAAAGGTTTTCAAAGCCCTGCCTGCTTCTTCTGCCAGATCTTCCTATTGGACGGGTTGGGGTCTCACTTTAGTGTCATACCCTGAGAATAAAGAAAGATATTTGTAGTCAAATTTTCGACTTGCATCCTTGCAGCTGTTGCTCTGAGGCTATGAAATGCATTCAATGTCTACTAAACTAGTCATCTGTACTTTTTTTATGTGAACGTAGAAACACATGCAGAATTTTAGTTTTTTTGGTTTAAAAAAAATGTGACAGCTGCTTCTAAATTACAATTTGAGAAAAGGGTAGTTTTGGGATATGAGGACGCACTTGTTCGAATTCCCTAGTAAGTGCCCTTTTCAAAGTAGGTACGTTTCTCCTTTTATTTATGTAGCGCACCCGGTGCTCCAGATAAGATTTTGAGGTGGGAGTATTTTCTCTCTATTTTTAAACTTTGAGAGTAAATGTGGTTTTAAGAGTAAAAATTACTTTTCTCCTTTGCAAGAGAGTAAAATGTATGCAACATCCAGCCGACGTGTGAAAAAAACTAAGTATTGATTTCCAATCTGGCAGCTTTCTGCTTTGTGACAGAATACACCTTTTCATTATTTCTGGCAATTTTATCTTTCCTGTATATATTTAAATCACAAACACCTAGCCAATTATATGGTAAAGCATACATGAATTTGTATTGTGTTTTTGAGATTCGATAGCAGAATTGTCTTTTGATGTTTAATGAAAGTCCCAATTTCCTGGCGCTATTACTACCTAATGGTATGCCAATGTTATGATACAACAGTGCAGCAAGGCAAGGACTCCATGCTAAATTCTATATCTAATCTAGTGGTGAAATGGTTATTTATATAGCTCTTTTGGCAAAGCGCTGTACATAGAACCTATTTATCACAATTACCACCAAACCAAAGTTGGTACTCCTTTATCGACCTCGAAAGGATGAAAGGCTGAGTTGGACTGCCAGGATTCAAACCCACAGATCACACAGAGATTGCAGCAACGAGTGCTCTACCGGCTGAGCTATCTTATTGCTAACATCCTTCAGAGGTTGGTTAACTGAGTATCGAGGTGTAATGATCACAGTACCCAGATGTATGACGAACCATTTATGAAGCGCTACATAAAGTTAAATACCTATCTGGATTATAACAGGGACAGGTTTTGCTGAGTTTCTATTTCAATTACCAATGAAACTTTCATTTGTTTGTTATTGAACAGCGCTTGCACTTTTTTGAGTCATGTTTTGGATGTTTTATTTGTAGTCTTGACGATTTGAGAGGCTAGAACACCTGTGATCAATGTAATGACAATTACCCTTGAGCAAAGACTCTGCTGCCACTGACCATTTATAGTAATGTAACCCATTGACTGTAAATTAAATTATCAGTGTAAAAATGATCTGCCTCTGCATGATTAGGAACACAGCACCGGAACTCTGAAAAATACAATTGTGCAATACTGGTTTGCTTTCACTGCAAAAAAGGCATAACTTGTTAAAAAAAATGCAATTGCAACTTAGTTTTCCATCTTATTAATTATACAATCCTACAATTCTAGGAAAACATGCAGCTGAATGGAAAGAAACCATTCCTTTATCAGTGTGCAGTTTATTTTTTTTGAAAGGCTTCAGAGGTGGCTTGCAATTCCATCCATGTAGATAAAAATCACAAGAAGCCTTCTGGTTTCTGTCAAGTAACCTGACCTTTGCACTACACCTGTGTGTAAATGTACCCAGGAAAATAATAAAGCTGGCAGATTTACAAGATTTTCATGCGTAAAAAGGCCTGGTACTCGCCTTATCTGGATCCCTAAGCGCACCAAGCCCTGAGGCATCTGGGCGCATTTCTTGTAGTACATATGTTACACAATAACAAGCAAATTAGATACAGTATAACAGTGGATGCAATACAAAATTACAAACCATAGCAGTGGGGGAATACAGTCCAGCAAGAATAGATGTGTAATCAGTTCAATATACTGCCTGTGCCTTTATGCCCCAGGGACCACAGTGCGCAATCCAAATATTGTAATGTAGTGGATAGAATCACCAAGAGTGCAGTAGAAAGTACGGGCGAGTATAGTGGTCTCTTGTGAGAGGAGCAACGTTTTTACATTTTTCCTGAATAGTTGGAAGGATGGTTCAGATTTTAGGGTTAATGGCACAGTGATCCAAAGTTTAGCTGCTAGCAAACGGAAGCTGTTCCCTCCTGCCCTTAGGAGTTTAAACCTGGGGATCTTGTTGGACAGTTAGAGTTGTTTCTGGAAAGCTAAATAGCAAGGGTATTGTTGAGCTCCATCATACAACCATCACTTATTCCACATACTGTTGGTCAAAATACTCATGCTATTACAATCATTATTTATGATCACACTATTAGCTCAACTGGCCTGGAAGGTACAAGCATCTGTGATGACAGACTGATGTATAAGGCCACTGTCACCTTTGCCATAATGGACCATCAAACATGGATTCCGAATGATAGTGGTTCAAACCTATCATATGGTCACATTTATGTTATGGATATTGCGTTCCTTGTTGAACAATTGTGGAAAAATGACAATGACAAGACAGGAGGCTCGCATTATGCTTATACTTTCTTTAATACTGCCATATCAGCATTTTAAAACTAACTTTAACTTTGTTTTAGTTTTTCTTACATGTTACTTGGAAAAAACAAATCAACAAGTTACAAGTTTCATATCTCAACAAAATTCAAACTGGGTTACAGAAACCACGCTTCCCATAATCCTGAGGCCCTTGTAGTCCTGACCTCTACCCCCACACCAATCGGTGGCCAGATCGGGGTATAAACACTCAAGTGTATGAGGCGCTCACGCATATTACCGTTTACCTGTAGTAGTTGTAATTTCGGGAGTGAGGAGAAGCGGTGAGGAGCCGCGAGCAAAGCCGCTTGCTTCTGGCAGCCAACCCGTTCTCCTCTGGCGCATGCAGAGACTTTGCTCTTGCCAGTGAACACGAAAGCTGTAGGACCCTGTAGCGGCCTGCATACACTCTTATAAGCGGAGGCACCTCGCGCCGCTGAACGTGGGGTACAAAGGACCCAGCGAGGCAAAGCACCTTCCAGGCATGCGCTGCGTCCCTCTAACGCTCGTTTTCACGCGTATGCATAGTGAAACGGAGCGGAGAGTCCGTGCCTGAGAGGAATTTTCCAAAAAAACTACTGTTGGAATTTTGCATGAACTGCAGAGAACGTTGAACAGTTCAGACAAGCTAGAAAGGCATAGAGTGCAGTTAAAGCAAACTCTGATTCAGAGCCTTAATTTACGGCTGACTCCCAAAAAGTTGGCTCTGCTAACAACATTCAATGGCTCACTGATCGCACCCCAGAGATTCTCAATCTACTCCACCAGAGTGGGAAGAAGAGCCCACTTGGCAAGACACTGATTTATCCCTCAGCTTCAAGAGGGTTCTGGGAGATTCACTTTCACAAGCCGTCTCTCGGGGTGTGCAACCTTTGACTGAAAGGTTGGAAATGCTGGAAGCATGCATGGCTGAGCAGCAGGAACAGCTGGCAGCCAGGAAAAGACGGGCAGACAGCCCTGGGGAAGGGACGTCACCTGGACACCCTCAGAGGGTTGAAAATAAGGGGTGTAAAAAAGCCCGAAAGAGTGCAGACTCTTTGACCCTCCCCCCCTCGGGAACAAAGGATAGGGTTAACTCTGTTCCCGAAAGCCAGAGCGACCCAGTCGCCAGATTGAAAGAAGCCTTTCTAGCAAAGTTGGCAGATGGCCACAACAGACCCCCCTGCCCCAGGGGTGGAAAATTCAGGGGAGTATGAAGAGGGATACGCCCCCGACGACGAAAGCGGCGAAGAAGAAGATATTCCTCAACCCATTCCTCAATGTTCCTGAGGAGGAAGACAACATAATTGATATGTTTGACTCAGAGGCCATTAGACACCCAAAATCATCTGAGTTGGTGCCCTCACCCAGAGTAGCATTATACATGTCACAACACATCAGGAAGCCGCTGGACAGAGAAGTTCGATCCCGCATGCGGTCAGAATGTCCACGGCCTGAGCTGCCTGGGAAGCTGGCGGATACACCAGACCTAGACCCAAAGATGGTCACTTTTGTGACCAAATCCGCGCAAGACATTAGGAAAGGTGTCGATCGGGCATGGAAAGGGTGTCAGGACAAGCTCCTGGACTTAGCAGGACCACTGGCTAAAATTATGGACCTAGTGGAGAAGTCAAGACACTGGTATCCCAGTAGACAATCATGCCCTAGGTAACTGGGCACA
The DNA here is from genome assembly GCF_040938575.1 of Ambystoma mexicanum. Taxonomy (NCBI): domain Eukaryota; kingdom Metazoa; phylum Chordata; class Amphibia; order Caudata; family Ambystomatidae; genus Ambystoma; species Ambystoma mexicanum. Next base: position 65,626,322 of record NC_090928.1, read on the forward strand.
AAGAGCAGTATGCCTATTGGGTAACGCCAACTGCGCTCTCTCTTCGGAGAGGAGAATAGGTGTTCTCCTAAAGATCGATTAAAAAGCTCAGCTATCAAGCCACATATGAAGCGGGTGAGGGCGCCAAAGGTCTTCTTTTCGGCGAGGCCTTCGCGAGGGAGATGTCTCAAATTGTCGGTACATACACAGCTCTCGAGAAAGGCCAGAGCTCTATAAGGAAGATATTTCCAGAGCATGTTTTCGCTGGGACGCGACGATTCAGAGGTCGCTCGCCCGATCGCTACAACTATCAAAGAAGGCCTCTTGGTCCATGCGTGCAATATTGGGAAAACCGTCAGCAAGACACCTTTTTCCCAGACAGAGGAAGACATCCAAGAGGCCGTAGAGGAAGAGGTTTGTTCCGTCAGCCCGGCGCAACAGGCGGTGAGTACACCAAATGTCCCTATCGGAGGGAGAATTCTCCGCTTTCTGAAAGAATGGCACGCTTTATCAACTGATGCTTGGGTTTTACAAGCAGTAGCGGGTCTTCACCTAGATTTCATAGGCATTCCAAGACCGGGCAGAGAGCCCGCCCCCATTTGCATGCCGCGAGAAGAGAAAGCGCTTTTACACAGCGAATTAAGCAAATCGGTAGAGAAGAACGCAATAGAGCACGAGAGCACAGAGGGCCAGGTTTTTCTCAGCAATGTGTTCCTAGTGCGCAGAGGGGAAAAGATTTGTCAGTCATAAATCTAAAGGATTTGAAGAGTTGGCTGGAATACAACCATTTCAAGATGGATGGCATACACCTCCTCCGAGACATATTGCGTTTAGGAGATTGGCTAGCCCGCCTAGATCTCAAGGACGCTTATCTAGCGATTCCGATGGCTGCAGCCTTTCGGAAGTACCTCCAGTTCCAATGGGAAGGAGAGATTTGGCGATTTGCATGCCTGCCGTTCGCGCTGGCGTCTGCCCCTTGGGCTTTCACGAAAGTGATGAAACCAGTAGCTGCAGCTATCAGGGAGAGAGGTATTCGTATGATCATCTATTTAGACGATATCCTAGTGATGGGTTTCAGCAAAGAGACCCTCACGAGAGATGTGCAGTGGATTTTCAAGTTCCTATCATCTTTGGGATTCTTAGTACATTTAGAGAAGTCCCAATTAGCACCAGTTCAGAAATTGGAATTCTTAGGCTTCACCATAGATACTGTGAAAGTGATTTTAGAGCTTCCAGGTCACAAAGTAAGAGCGATAAAGAAAGAGCTCAGGACAGTGATTGCAAAGTGAGTTTTCGCTTCAGAATCTGGCCAGAATAGGAAGTCTGCTAGCAGCTTCCATTCAAGCCATTTTCCCGGGACCTTTGCATTATCAAGCATTACAGAGGCTCGAAATCAGACCTCTCCACAGAGGCTTGAGATATCGTCAGTTAGTGAACCTAGACCAAGAAGCCATGACAGAGCTACATTGGTGGCTGGGGAACATGGAAGCCTGGACCAGACGAGCGATTTTCGGAGACGTTCCGGAACTGACCATACAGCCAGATGCAAGCGGGTCAGGTTGGGGAGCCAGGTGCGAGCAAATACAGACAGGTGGGAAATGGTCCGACGAGGAATTGAGTCTCCACATAAATTGCCTCGAACTTCTAGCAGGCTCCTTTGCAGTTCAAGCATTCACGAAAGACAAAATAAGATGCTGCGTATTGCTCAAGGACAACATCTACGCAGTCTGCTACATCAACTAGGAGGAACAAAATCCAGAATGTTAGCAGAACTAGCGAAGAATTTCTGGCATTCTTGCCTTCAGAACAACATTGCAGTAACCGCAGAATACCTTCCAGGGAGTCAGAACAGTATAGCAGACTGGAACTCTCGATATCTTGTAGACTCCAGCTAATTTTCAAGCCCTTGCAAGACATATGGGGACCCCTAGACATAGATCTATTTGCGTCCAGACTGAATGTGCAGACACAGAAGTATTTCAGTTGGAGGATAGACCCGGGAGCAGCGGGTACAGACGCCTTTCTGCATCCATGGAACAGAGCAGTCCAATATGCCTTCCCGCCATTCACAATGATCGGAAGTGGTGATGGTGCTGCCCTGTTGTCAGAGCACAGCCCTGGTTTCCAGTAGATGATGGAACTTTCTATGGATTTTCCGAGGATAGTTCTGAGCATCCCAGGGCCTTCTACTCGACCCGACCGGCCGAGTCCACCCGCTGATAGAAGCGGGTTCCTTGCAGCTGATTGCCTGCAGGGTTTCAGGAGAAGATGGAACTTGCCAGGAATTTCGGACCTCGCTGCAGATTGTATCCAAGATTCCTGGGCGCCTTCCACCTTTAGGAGCTATAACACGGCTTGGAACAGTTGGGCGCAGTGGTGTTCAGAACACAGTCTGGATCCTATTTCAGAACCTCCTAGTGAACGTCCTAAATTTTTTGGCTTCAAAGTTTCAGGATGGTTGTGCTTACAGAACTATAGGTGTCTACAGATCCGCAATTCCATCCGGGCACAACAAAGTAGAAAGTAATCCAGGAGGAGAGCACCCTGCAGTCCTGCGTCACCTCAAAGGTATAAAATTGAGAAGCCCGCCGGAGCCAAAATATGCAGTTTTATGGGACGTTAGAGACGTTTTTCAGCTATTCCTTAGGTGGCCAGAAAATGAAGCCTTGTCCCGTTCACAATTGTCAGGCAAATTGGCTATGCTCCTGTGTTTAGTAGCGTGCCAGAGAGTATCGGACGTAAAAGCATTGGAGATTGATATAAGGCTATTTTATCCAGAAGGAGTGGTGTTTACCATCGCTAAAAGAACCAAGACCGACTCCAGAATCCTTTCCTACCCCTATTTTGAAGTTATGCGTAGCTCAATGTAATAAAGATTATGAAGCAGCAACAACGCAGATTTGACCGCGCAGCGTAACCCAGTTGCTTATAGCGCCTAGGAAGCCTCACCATGCAGTAGCGACAGCAACCATTGCGAGATGGGTGAGGGAGGTCATGCATGGGCAGGAATAGACATTCCGCTAGGGGAGCAATGGCTTCTAGAGCGTTTGCGACAGGAGTGTCCTTGCAAGATATTATGACATCAGCAGATTGGTCTTCTGAATCCACTTTTTATTTCAAACCAGTATCGGATATACCGAATAGAGTGATAGCAAGCTTTGAACAAGCATAATGCAAGCCTCCTGTCTTGTCAAAGAATGAAGATTTCCCACGCTAATAGCTCAGGAAAGTCTTAATTCTATAGACAAGGAGGCGAGCATTATATCCTACCCGAGATGACAAAAATGAATGAAAATTGTGAAGCATTGTGTAGCATTTGTAGTTCATTACCGCCCTCATGTCAATTTTCTGTTCTCATAGACGATCAGAAGACTGTGTGAGCAAATTGGAGTATGGACCAATGATCTTCTGGCAAGTTGTCCCCGTTGGACCGATCAGTCACACCAGCTGCGAATCAAAATGAGAAATTATGGATTGTGTTTAACATATTCTGGACTCTGTGGTTCTAGAACTCTGATGGCAAAGAAAGGGGAATGGACCTGGGGAGAGGGGATCTGGCCACTGATTGGTGTGGGCGTAGAGGTCAGGACTACAAGGGCCTCAGGATTATGTGAAGCGTGGTTTCTGGAACCCAGTTTGAATTTTGTTGATAAGAAACTTGTAGCTTGTTGTTTTTGTTTTTTTCCAAGTAGCATGTAAGAAAAACTAAAACATAAAGTTAAAGTTTTAAAATGCTAATATGGCAGTATTAAAGAAAGTAGAAGCATAATGCTTGCCTCCTTGTCTTTGTTAGAATTAAGACTTTCCTCAGCTATTAGTGTGGGCAATCTTCATTCTAATCCTTTTTTGGCATGTGGTTAAAGACAAATGTTAACATTTTCAGTAGAAAGCCTCTTTGCCACTTGAGTGCGAGTGTCCACTGAGCTCTATCATGCTTTCAGAAAGCAGTTCGGAATACCCTTTGTTGATGGGAATACGTTCCCAATTCTTAGTAAAAAATGGTCTAAATTGTTATTGCACTGATATGTTAGGGAGAATTCTCATTTATGGCTAATTTCCCTCACCTAATGAGTCCCTCAGCAGCTTTGCTGGATTTCTGGGGTTTATTCTTTCCACCTGGTAACAGTGTGAGCCCTTACATATGTTTTGCCATGTGTATTTGTACTTTTTGTGTGATCTTGGGTTCTGGAGCCACACCACTCCATGAGCCCCACTTTTTGTGTGTTACACAGCACCTTCAGTGCAGTGACACAGGGTTGTCTTTGAGACTTGCCACTGACTCCATTTTTCTGGGGCTGACTACTGTCCCCCAGAAACATGTAAAGTTGCCATTAACTTTATATAGTCTCTTTAAACTACAGACCCAGTACACCCCATCTTACATGGAGTATTGGAAAGGGTTAATCCCTACCCTGTTATGTCTGTGCCTCTTGGAACTTTGTTTTGCTCTCTTAACATTTAGTCTTGGCTGGTGGCAGTGGTATCTACCCTAACTTTTCTACTGTGATTATACTATATAAACGTGGTACTGTTTTTGGCTATTTTAGCCTCAAACATAAACCCGCTTGACCAAATACTTTTTATTTTGGCTCTGGTCGGGTTTAGTCGCCATTTTTTTTTGTTAAAGTCTTTCTTTTGTTTTACTTTTCGCACCAAACCAGGTTTGCCTTCTTTGTTCCCCTGTCCAGAAGCCCTTCTTTGACGTCTGGGTATCTAGGTGGGCTGAATGTGAGGGAGGGGGTTTAGTCACCCCCCGCAGAGGGTCTCCTTGGTGACCCAAGTCACACATTGCGTCGATTGGCTAAGGCAGTTGTCCGGGCTGGACAACCCCCCTGCTGTGTGATTGACAGCCAGGCTGTGTGAATGGGGGATTTTGGTATAAAAGGCAGGACTCTTGGGCTGGAAGTCAGTCGCCACTGGAACTGCAAGAACCGAAGAGAAGCGGCGAAGAAGACTGCTGCTGCAACTCCCGAGGCCCGGTGAAGCCCTGCTGCAGTCCTGAGCTATCTACCCTTCAACGACAGAGAAGATCCAGTCCAGAGTCGTCTTCCCTTGAGCCTGGTGGGATCAACTAGCTCACCCTCCACAGCCAGAGAATCCTCTTCTTGGTCGAAATTGCTGCACACAGCTGTATTGGTCTGGATATCCATCTGAAGAGCCTCTCCTGTTTTAAAGGAGCGCACCTTTTATTCATTGTTGCTTTGCTGCTGCTGGCTTCATCCCTGGGTAGTGTAGATCGCTCCAGACGTCCTTGTCCCCACGACTGAAGCTCCAGGAACCTTTAGCCTGCAGGAAGTACCAGGAACAACTGCTGTGGCACCAGTTTTCTTCAACGAATAAGATAGTGTCCGACTTCGAGGAATTGGGGTAAACCCTTCTTCCTCACCAAAGGCTTGTCCTTTTCTTCCTTCCCTCTTATAACTTTTGCTTCCGTTTGTGACAATATCTAAGTACTCCTGGCATTCTCGAATCGTGAACTGTTCTAACCGTGTGATCCTCGGCAACAGGACCCCTGCTACATTTGACACTGGCGCATGCCTATTGACTTATAGCTACTGGTTAGAAGGTGCCCTCTGATTCTAGCTGCTTTGACAAAAGTATTGCCTATGATTTTTATCCCCAATTCTCTTGTGTTAATTCAAGTGCTAAGTGTGTTTTGACTTCGGTTACATTTCTTCCCGCGGGTACGCTTATTTTTCGTAAGACCGACGGTCATTACTGTCAAAAAGTGATCGCGTATGTACTCCCGGTAACGTCTTTGTTTCACAACAGCGGTCTGTCAAATCCCAATGTACTTACCTTGAATTGTTCTGCCCAAGGGGAATTGGTTGTGTGTTGTATATTTGAGTGTGGTTTTATTTTAGTAGAAGTGAAGTGTTTTGTGAACAGATGGTTTAAAAATAAATGTACTTATTTTTTTTAACCAGAAACCTTGAGTCTGTTTTTGCTTGAGTCACAGTAATTGTAGTCCTTTGTGTAATCTCTACTACTGCTCATTTGCTCTTGAGATAAGTTTGGCTGCTCAGCCATTGCTACCACTCTTTCTGTGTAGTAAGGGCTTGTACCAAAGCTGAAATTGTACTGCCACTTGTAGTCTTAATTGTGTGCAGTGGTCCCGATGGGCACTGCATATGATTCTGCCTAACAGGATATCTTTGCATTGAGGAGTGAATTGTCTTTATTTTTTAACTCTCTCCTTTATAGACTGGTTTGATTCCCCGAGTCTGCGCTTAGAAACCTCTGTTATTAAGCGTGTTATAAATGACCTATCATATCATATAGAGCCTCAGGGGTATCTTTCTTATGGAATTGTCTGTATTTCGTGAAAATAAGTGCTGTTGCCGAGTTTGGCGCTGTTTGTGTGCCACTTATGATTCAACCCCTTGCCCACACTTGCCACTTGTTCCTGTACTGTCGCAAGGTCACGCACAGACTGTCTTCATGCTCCGGGAGATAGATCAAGTGTAAAATGGTCTCCCTAGCAACAGGGTGATGCCATGGGTACGCTACCCTTGTCAAGATGACTTGGCCATTCACCCACATGACTCAAGCAGGTATTATAATAGTGGACGAATTATTATTGGGTTTACAAGCTGAGTTAGATTGATCCAACATGAACCATAGATAGATTGCTAGATTATTATAGACAAACAGCATATTTGATGGGTGCATTTGTTATGCAGGTACTAGGTGCAATCTAATGCCACAAAGAAGGCAATGCTATCTTTAAAACATAGTTGAAATTAGCCGTAGTGTTAAATTTTGCATTTTTAGAAGCCTGGGAACGTCTCAATTTAAGATTGTAAAACGGAACTTTACAGTGTGTGATTAAAATTATGTTTTTAATTACCTTTGCATGGGTGTAATTTAATCTAGAAAATCTCGGATGCCCAGATTACATGCCTATTGGGCTATACTATTTACTAATGCAAAACATTGCAAGCGGTCAACTTTTGCTTGATAATTAGTAATTATGTTAACTTGTTCCTCACACAGACGTTTGCTGCAAGCGCATAATTCTCTCCGCTTTCTGGTGATTTAAGGTTGAGGCATATAATGGCTCTACGCTAGCGCACTTTTGCTTAAGCAAATCATTTCTACCTTACCAATTACTGTCACCTCGTCCTCCCTTCTTAATTATCCCCTACCCTCGGCTACATTTTCAGGCGATACAAACCACTTATGGATAGAACATAACATAAACGGACCTCAACCCAATATTATTCTCTCCCTTTCCTTATATGCCTAAATACTGACTACATGTAGCCTAATGAATTTGTAACCCTGGTCCCCAGTCTGGCTTTTGCCACCTGGCCAGGGAGGAACCGTTCCCAAAGCCAAGTCTCCCCAGACAAGCTGCAAGAGAAGGTAGATTAGTTAGTGCAACACTGAGATAGAAAAACAAGGTTATTCAACAGCCAGCAATATTTAGCCCCAAGGGGAACCCTATTAATATCAACACACCTATGCAGGAACACGAAAAACATGGAATACAGCCTAACACATTGCATCAATTTAGTAACGGTATCTTCCATGGTTACCCACTGAGGTCGGTACCCTGGGACACTTCCTAACAGCACTTTGAGAGAGTGCTGGTATGTGAAACCTAGTGAAAGGTTCTCCCACGATATAGCCAGGTGGTCATAAACTATAATCATGAACACAGCCTCTACTCCAACCACTTCACTTTTCTATGGCTTGAAGAGAAGGTATAGGGCGTGCCTGCGGCAGGTCTGCATACCACAGTCCCTTTACATGGATTTTTTCCTCCCCCGCTGCTTCAGCATGCGTTCTCCTTTTGCGTCACAACTTAACCTAATGGAGCCCCAAATATAATGAAAGGATTGATGGTTCCTCTCAATCGGCATCCAAACTGAGCAGTGTGTCCTAATAAGCGTTAGTGGGAGGGACAGCATGCTGAGGCGTTGCAGGCCTAGTTGATCTCATACCCTGCTCTGAGGCGTTAATCGTTCATGAGCTGCTAATCGTTCCCCCGCTGTGGTCCTCTAGTTCCTGGCTCCGGTGGGTGTCCCTTTTGGGGATTCAAATGTGATACAGGTGGTCCGGGTGCCTGTGCTCATGTTCCCTGGGTGGTGCATGCCCCTATTCCACGCCTCAGTTGTGCTCAGTGACATTGGCGCATTGCTGCTTCACCTCCCTATCGGCGTGCGTACATTGTGGAAGCAGTCGTAGCAGGTGTCGCTTGCGGACAGCAGGCACCCCCCTAGAACTAGGCCCACTTCCCTATGCTGCGCAACGATCTCGGAAATCCTACACTAGTCAGTCCCACTCACGATCATCTTCAAGGCCCTGCCAGGTCACCACCTCCTTAGCAGGAGCCATCTTACTCTTTCAAGGCAACTTGTTTGCCCCAGCCCTGCTCTCCAGGGACAGTGGGGTCCTAGCTGGTTTTGCATTCGACTTAGCATTCCTCAAGGTAACTGTCTTTGCCTCGGACACAATTTCTAACTATTCCCACCAAGCTGCGCAACTGAAGCATTTGAAAGCAAGATTGTGCCCTATATATAAACGCAACAAGGCAGTCCTCCGTAGAAGCACCATCTGCTGCAATTTTTAGTTTTCTCTGAATTTAGCAAAGTCGGCTTTGCCAAAATATTCTTGTGTAGCTGTGTTTTCAGATTGGTTTAGTTTTCCTACTTGGTGCGTGCATTCCATCTTGCTGTTTTGGTGTTTGACGTTCATTGCGTTTCTTTATTTTGTGTCCTTCCATTCTTATTCTTCTGATCGCATTGTTTCCCCTTGGGCATAGGGGAGTGTTAGGCAGAATCCTGTGCTGTGCCCTTAGGGACCACTGCACACAATTAAGACCACAGGTGGCAATGCAAGTTTTACCTTTGGTACAAGCCTGTACTACTATGTTAAAGAGATCATGTGAGCAGTAGCAGAGATTACACAAAGGGACCACAATTACTGTGACTCAAGCAAACACTAACTGAAGGTTTCAGGTAGAAAAACATAAGTACATTTATTTTTAAACCATTCGTTATAAACACAACACTTCTATTAATTCAAAACCACACGAAAAATATACTACAACGAACCAATTCACTTTGGGACCCTAATCCAAGGGGAGTACCCTATTTTTTAACGGCTGGTTTTGCATAACAAGAGACGTTACCGGGAATACACTTGCAATCACTTTATACCAGTAATGACAGTTCGGTCTTACTAAAGAAACGCGTATCCGTGGCAAGAATTGTTACCGGGGCAAAAACACACTTAGCACCTGGGTTAACCAGAGTTGGGGGCAAAAATCATAGGCAATACTTTTGTCAAGGCAAGCAGAATCAGAGTACACTATTTGACGGAAATTCAAGAGTCAATAGGCCGGAGCCAGTGTCAAGTGGAACCGGGTTCCTGTTGTCGAGGATCACACAGTCGGACAGTTTGAGATTCAACGTTGCCAGGAATACTTAGATATTGTCAACAGAGGAAGCAAAAGTTATAAGAAGGAGGGAAGACAAGGGCAAGCCTTGGAGATGAAGAAAAGGCATTCACCCTAATTCCTCAAGCAGAACACAGTACCTTATTCAATGGAGAAGCTAGTGCCCTGGGAGTTGTTCCTGTTGGTTTCCCGCAGACCCACGGTTCCTGGAACCTTGGTGTGAAGGAGGACATCTGGAGTGGTCTGCACCACACCGGGATGAAGCTGGCAGCAGTGACTATGAATGAAAGGTGCGCTCCTTAAAAACAGGACAGGCTCTTCAGATGGCTATCCGGACCACTACAGCCGTGTGCAGCGATTTCGACCAAGAAGAGCATCCTCTGGCTGTGGAAGATGAGCTGGTTGTCCCCACCAAGCTCAAGGGAAGAAGACTCCGGACTGGATGTTCTCTGGTCGTCGAAGGGTAGCTAGTTCAGGACTGCAGCAGGGCTTCACCGGGACGTGGTAGTTGCAGCAGCCGTCTTCTCCACTTCTCTTCAGTTCCTTGTGCCAGTGGCGACTCTGACTTCTAGCCCAAGAGACCTGCCTTTTTATGCAAAAAATCCCCCATTCACACAGCCTAGCTGTCAGTCACGCAGCAGGGGGGTTGACCGGCCCGGACAACCACCTCAGCAAATCATGGCAAAGTGCGACTTGGTTTCCTAGGATACCCTGTGCAGGGGGTGACTACACCCCTCCCTCACATTCAGCCCACCTAGACACCCGGGTGCCTGGCGGAGGGCTTCTGAGCAGAAGCCTGCCAAAAGACCGTGAACAAAGGAGGCAAACCTGGTTTGCCACGCAAAGTAAAACAAAAGAAGGACTTTAACAAAAAGAAATGGCGAATAAACTTGACCGGAGCCAAAAGGAAAAGTATTTGGTCAAGCGGGTTTAAGTTGGAGGCTAATATAATAGCCTAAAACAATACCACGTTTATATAGTATAATCGCGGTAGAAAAGTTAGGGTAGATACCACTGCCACCAGCCCAGTCTAAATGTTAAAAGAGCGAAACAATGCTCTAGGAGGTACAGATACAAAGGGATACAAAGTAACCCTTTCCAGTACTCCATGGAAGATGGGGTGTACTGGATCTGTGGTAAAATGACTAAGTAAAGTTAATGGCAACTTTACCCTTTTCTGGGGGACTGTAGTCCGCCCCAGAAATGGAGTCGGTCGGAAGTCTAAGACAACCCTGTGTCACTGCACTGAAGGTGCTGTGTAGCACACAAAAGAAGGGGACTACTGAAGTGGTTTACCTCAAAGTCCACAATCATAAAAACAGGTAAAGACACATGGCAAAACATGGGTAAGAGTGGGGGAAAAGCTCACACTCTTACCAAGTGAAAAATATAAACTCCAGAAGTACAGCAAAGCTGCAGGGGGACTCACTAGGTGAGGGGAAATTAGCCATAAATGAGAATTCTCCCTAACAGGGAGTGTGGATCCTGTTGGGATGCAAATGGCACAGGAGAAGGCAAATACATAATTAAAGACTGCATGGAGATTGTAGTGGCTGGATGTTGCAAGCATAAAATGTAATATATGGGAAATTCACTGTTATGGTGAACAGCTGTCACCCCCTCCTCAAAGCGTGCATAAGGATCTGTTTGACATTTCTACATTTTGTAACTAGAGATCTTGCCTGGTTGTGGGGGATGGGCGTATGTGTGTAACTTGGACTGTTATTGAGCATGCCACTTGCAGGCAATAACTGAGTAGAGCGAGCAGTTGATTCAATTATCCCAGTGGTAAATGGTAAGTCACGAATGCTGCTGAAATCTTTTTAAGCAGGGACTAGTTGTATGTGCTACCGGATCTTAATTACTGTCATAGCTAGTATGTTTTCATGAAGGTGATGCCCTCTTTGCATGACTTGGTTAGTGAATTGGTGCCGGATTTTGTACAGCACAATATTTTCATTTTGCTCCGAAAGAGCATTCTCAGTTAGTACATGCCTTACATTGTAACTTCGGTCTGTATTCTGTTTTGGGGTGATACTGCCATATTTTGGGCCTGTAGTAGATTGTTCGGGTTTACACTGTTCTGTTGGACGTTGCTTTTAGGGGTTTGGTTAATGGGACTATTGATGATTCCATGCTTGATTATACATCGGTAAACAGTCTCTTGTGGTCCTTAGTGGCATGTTCTGAAGCTGCAGACCTTGTGCCTAAGCTGCCCACAATTCTTTTGAAATGTTATTGGTATTTAATCGGCCAGCAGAGGCTAACAGCTCTCCTAAAACTCAAGTCATAGCCAACTTTGATTCCCAGTTTTGATAATAGTATTTTCCCACTTCGACAATTCCGATGTGTTCTGTTTGCGTGACGCCAGTGTAATTCCAGTTTACCAACTCGAGATTTGTGGTTTGCCAAATCCTACTGTTACTACTTCGACTATCCCAATATGACTTCCTCCCGTTATACCCCTTTTTCCAGTGGTGCTAAATTGGCATTTTAATACTGGTTAGTTTCTGAAACTGGTAATAAAATGGGATTATGCAAACTGGCGTTATATTGACACTGTGTAGGGTTGGTCAAACTCTAAATATGCTGGGATTGTGCCAAATGGGACTATATTTGGGTTGTTTCAAAGCAAATTGGGGGCATGCCTCAAAATGTGCTGTTACCCTCTGGCCATTGGCTAGTGATCATTGACTGTTGGTGAGTATGAAATGGTGTGCTGGGTGTATGTTGAGAGTTATGGGAGCCTGGTTAGTTGTTTGCAAGACATTTTTACCCATATGAATAGAAAAGTCTGTTGGGATTTTAATGTCACGAAAACAGATTTTTTTTTAAAAAAACTGGTTTTGTTGATGTGACCCGATTTGTTGACACTTGACTGAATGACCAAGATACCTACTTGCCACGAGAGGCGTTTCTCTTGCACCATGTTTATGGCAGGAATGAATTGCTTTTTGTAGAGCCACTGCAACATCCAAATCTACGTTATTCTTTGCACTGGTGCAATTCTGTTTTGCAAAAATATTAGGACTGGCGAGTTGACCAAATTTGTGCTTGTGTTGATTCCCGTGCTGACGTCAGCGATTCTGTCACTAAAACCATTGCAAAATGTTATTGCCCCAATTACGTGACAAATAAAGTGTGCAACACTAAATGCTTTCAGGGGCCCCCTGTCTACGCGCAGTCTGTTATAGCACGCTAACCCAGCTTGCAAACCGTGCCATGGGGACAGAATCTTCCTGTGCTGATTTTTGATGGCTGCAACCGCACTGCTGGACAAGCCCCCAGAGCAAGTGTGTATTATTGGCCTTCATTTTCTTGCATAATCGGCAACAGAAAGTAAAACTTGCAGAGGAGTGACAATGATCGGTAGAGTGGACATGTTGGAAACCGGGCATCTAACGGAAACTAGAAATGTGCAATGTGGCCTTAATGTAAAGGAGCAATCGTGTGAAAGTTGGTCATAATATAAACTGGTCACCCTGTGCTTAGTGGGATTTCTCGAAACTAGTCATGGTGTGCACTGGGGATAATGACTGTAAAAGATGTACTAGCTGTGTTGAAATAGTGCATAAAAAGAGCGAGGAAGAACATAACGTAATCGTTAAAATATTCAATACCATATATTTTAGGGAAAGCCATCCTTAAGAACTGAATGGTGATTCTGTTCCCATGCTTAATGTTGGCATTGAATATGGACGATTTAAGCATGTTCATATATGTGGCTGTCCTCGTTAAATGAAGTAATAGTATTCTCTGGTGGCAGTATTCTACCCCCTCTTTTGAAATTTAATTTAAAAGATTTTCCAGGAGGTGTACAAAGTTATTTCTGTGTGCCTCCTAATTGCCGTAAACGATAAGAGAGATGCTATTAAACCTTGCCCCCCACTTCAGATCAGACAACACAATGTGCTCCCCTCTCTGCATGGTACATGCTGCTGGCGCTCCACTTGAGACGGCTACGAAGAACAGACCCCTGTAGATGTTTTTCCCAAACATGTATTTGCCAAATGCTATGAGGCAAAGCCGGCGGAATGGCACTTTTATCTGCAGGGCGGCATTGTCTGGTGACTTCAATGACGCTTAGTTTAATTTATAACGTTTTGGAGAATCTTTGCAGTTACGTTACTGAATCAGTCTGTGCCCCTTTTCACCTCCGGGCAAGAAGTTTAAAAGATAATACGTCTAAAACGATGCTTTTCAAGAAACACTGATCCGTACAATTAATGCAGACTTTTCAACACAAATCGAATGAGTGGCTTTTTTTGGGTTGATGAGGCACGTTCACAAAGTGACACTGTCCCTGCTCGAGGCACAATATGCAGGCAGTGCTGAGTAATGTAAACATGCGCTGCGGCACGCCTGTTGCACCCGCTCCTGTTTACTGTACTACGTTACATGTTATACGTTCAAACGTCTTGTCTGAAATATGATCTAAACCTTCAACTATGCACTTCTGCAAAGAGGACCAGCCAGTATCGTCTAGCATTACAAAAAAAAGGAAGGATTGTTTTTACATTTTTCCTTGTTATGAAGTTTTCTTTGCTGTGTCGGTCGGGCTCAGTCAAGTGATTTAGTTATTCACACACCCTGAGCAAACTATTATTTCAGTGTGACTGTTTAATTTCAACATTGAAAGCCACTCCCTAAAACTTTGCCAGCGTGAGGCTGATGTAAGCGTTTCGTCTGAATTTTTTTTAAATTAATTTTTTTAATATTTTTGTTTTGTTTTTACCCCGCCCCCTTCCGTCCTCCACCCCTTTCGCTGGCATGGAATTGGAGACGAAACCCTGTTCCAAATGATAATCTTCAGGGCCGCCCTCATCGCCCTCCCACCTGCTTGTAGCTTATTATGTGATATGCAAACGCAGACTCCATTTCAAAGTCATTTTTTTTTCAACAGAAGCCTAGTTTCAGTGTTTGGCAACATAAAATTGTGTATTTATTTGCGCGAACATAGTGCTATTTGCAGGAAGCATTAGCACTATACTTTAAGGTCCTATTCGTCAATATTGTCGCAAATATTTACGACTTGATAATTACAGGTGTGCGTAGCAGGATGTAGAACATAGAGGGCGTTGTAGAGAGAACCATTGTGTCACAGAGGGTTGGTCATCGAATGTGATTCGTTACATTTAAAAAACTTTAAAAAAACATTTTTTTTAACCCCCTTCACTATGGTGGTGGGGATTTCAGAAGGCGGTGGTGTTCCACGGATTGGAAGCAAAATAGGTGTGAGGCGCAGCAGTGGTAGTCAACACAAGATGGGTGGAATTATTGGGATTAAACAGAATGAGTTATTTCCAGAGCAGGAGATGGAAAGATATAGAAGGATCCAGCCCATACATGCAAAGACCAAAAGAAGGAATTTAGAGATGTTCACTAGTAAAGCCACAGCATGGGTGCCTTGCGCAGAAAATGTGATTCATTTGACAGCATTCATTTCTTACAGATGGGCAGGCACAGTTGAAATGTTAATTTCCCTAGTTGGTACCAAAAATGCGAGTGTGAACTGTATATTAAGTGTACATACTTTTGATTTACAGAAATACGCTCTTCCTGCCTAATATGGCCCTGTCTGTTACCCATGTGCTTCACTCACGACCCTCAGTTCCCACTCTCTCCTCCTTCACAGTGAATCCGTTGAAACTGTTCTGTAGGTATCAATAAAAGCAACCCACAAAGCATGTGCACAACGTTTTGCAACCACCAACTGTGGATCACTTTTGGCTCTGACAAATCTGGAAGCTCGGAAACGTGGGCTGTAGTCTCTGGTATAAGCCTGGGTTCCAAGCAGCCTGAGTGCTGCTGGCCAGTACCCCCTTCCCCACTCCTCTTTCCCTTCCACCAACCCACCTCTTAGCACCCATGTAGGAACTACACGGGTGCTAGAGTGGTTGCGTTGAAAAAGTAAACTTACCATGCAGTTTGGCTATGTAGTCTCCAAATATGTAACTTTGACGTCACGGCCACCAACATAGAAAACATACTTTGGAAACTACAGCTTTGTGCAGCACCGCAAGGAATGATTCTTTAAAAGAAAAAAAAAAGTGCCACCTGCGGTAAGGAACCATTGTTTCGTTTGTGCCCTTGACTTGGGTGGTGGTCGTTACTGGCTTAGTCAGCCCGCTGCCTCAGGTTATATTTCCTCATTACATTTTGGCAGAGAAAATATGAAGCTGTACCTCCTCCAACTGGAGACAAAGACTGAGTTGATCATACAGAGCCGTAATTCTCCCAGTTCAGACCACTGCCTAAACAAGGTGGCAGTGGATCTGCCTTCTCTTAATCGAACCATAGCCAAAGCACACATATTACTTAGGTGGCTGTGTATTCAAGACTATTCGTAAATTAGAAAAAGCTTAGTAGGGAAGCATGTACATCCTGGAAACTGTTCTACAATTTGGTACTACAAGTTCTGTATACAAACCATCAGCAAAGATGTTCATGTGGTCCAAGTCTGTTTTTTCTCTGAGTGGCTACTGTGGTATTTGGCTTTTGCCAGGCATCGTTTTTGAAAATGTGCTGTGTATGTGTGAGCAAGTCCTAGAAAAGTCAGTGTGAAAACAAAACCAGTGTCTTTCCTTTCCTTTTCTGGATAGAAAAGTGCACAGCGTTCAGTCCAGGCTTCGAGGACATGCTGGTTAATTGTTCATTTGCAAATACTAGACCTAATATGCAGTCAAACCTAATTTATTAATGGTAGTTTTCAAATGAAGAGTTTTACATAGCGGGACTGGATAGTGCCCTGTGGTGAAACTGTGCGGACAACACGGAGTTGGATAACAAGTCAACAATTTGTTTGTCTGTACCTGTTATGTACTGTTTCCATCACAGCAGGCAGAGTTTTAGAACACTTCCTCCACTTGTATTGCTTCTTAGTAAATTCGTAAATTCGTAAATATTTGTAGAAGGGGATGGGCGGGAGGATCGGATTGCCTCTAGATATCGCACTATTTCTTTAATAAGCAGTGAGCAGTTTCTTACCCAATCAAAAACCAGCAATGAGGGAGGATAAGTGATGTGTGGGGCAGGAACGCATTCATTTTTTTGTTTCGGATGCTAAGCTGGTGGGGATTGGACGTTTCTCATGGATTTATTTGATGTTTTTTTTGTTTTTAATATTGGAGTAATTTCAATTATTACATAGAATATAACCATTTGGGATAGTAATGTCACCCCTAGGTTGTGCTCCCTGGGTGTTGTCAGGGTCCCACTTCTGGAGTTGAACCCGGTGGACCTCTTCCCACCTAAGGGCATCAGTCCTATGTTGACTGGGTAGTTTTGGTCTTGACTTTCAGCTGTTTAATGTGGTGGCAAAGATAATTTCCATGGCTGTCAGTTATTTCGAAACCTGCAAGGTGCAGACAAGCTATGCTCCTAAAGCATTGCATGTCTTAAAAAGAAGTACTGCCATGTAGTTTGAAAAGGTATCTGGTCATTGCAGCGAATCCAAAGCATTGACAGACGATATCATTGAAAAAAATGCATACATAAAATACATTTAATGCATTTTTTTAAAATGGTAAAGGGTTTAGTTTAGTAAAAATGTGTTTTAAAGGTTAACAAAAGGGGGTTGTGGGCGGAACCCCCATTAAAAAAAAAAAAGAAATAAAAAATGCATTCGATGTTTTTTTTGATGCTTTTTTTGTCAATGGTATGGTTGTCGTTGGTTTGGCTGTCGATGGAATCACTAGGAACCTTTTGAAAGTCCACATGGAGGACTGCTGTCCCGTCATATACTTATTCAGTTTGTACACCTTGTAACACTGACTTGCATAAGGTTATTTTCTTAACTGTTGGATTTAATTCCTATTCCCACCGAGCAAAGGGAGGGTGTTGGGTTTTTGTATGATCACTAATAGAGTATATTTCAAAATGCTGGCGGCTTAAGCACCGCAGTCTGTCTATTCTGACATGAGGTGTGAGCCATCGTGCCCAAAAAAATAGGGCTGGAGGTGATCTTCATAGACAGAATATTTAAGTAATTATTTCAGGGCATCCCATAAAGACCATGAGGATTGCACTGCAGTAACCAAAATGTAGAGGTGATCCAAGTTTCTCTTCTCCACTTCACAAAATAATGTTAGTGTGGCTATTTGGATGTCCCTCAGGTGTAGACTACACAGACCGATTTGGTTGGTTCATCCATGATTAGAGTAGGTGCTAGATTAAGGAGGACTTGCATGGCACATGGAAAGTTATGAATACAGAGACTGGCTGCTGGTTTGGAAGTGGACAGGGGGACTCTGATGCATAATCATTGGGAATTGGATAGCTCGGTTCGAACCTTGTTGAGTCACTGGGAGAAATAATTAATAATGGCTGACTATTACATGTGCCACCATGCTTTACGTTGAGTGCTCGGTCTCCACAGCACAGTTGATCCATGCTAGTCAATGTTGGAATTCAGTGAAGACCTGACTTTCTCCAAAACATCAAGGATTCTGAATGCAATCTCTGAGGTGACCCAGTAATGTGCCAGATTCAGTTTTAAGAAGTAAAATGAGGGTTCTTTGAGCAGAGGAACTAGTTGACAATGGTATCATTGGAAATGGCAAAGACAACTCTTGGATGTCTAAATAGAACATGGTTTGACGAAACATTAAGGAATTTTTATTACACTAGAACTTTGCCACGTTATTGCTATTTTCAAAGTGGCAAGTCCTTGCATTTCTTGTGAGAAGGGATATTTCACAATGTCCAAACTACCATCTAAAACGGAGGTCCCTGACTTTTGGCTACTGTGAAGCTCAATTCACTTCTTTTCGAAAGGATTTATTTTCTTCTGTTGATTTAACACTTGGCTCCTGGCACTTCAATTGAAGGAGCCCTCCTCATTATTGAATCCACAACACTCTAGTAAGCAAAAAAAATGCATACATGGAGCCACACCTGCTCTACACCATTTTCCCTCCGACCCCCCTCCACCACTTGCCCACCCCTCACAGTGGTGATTTTCCTGGGAAGACTTGCTATTCTTGACAGCACCACCATTGCACATGGTGGAGAGGCCTTAAATCAATCATGATCGTGGGCTTCCAGGTCGGTTTTCATATTGTATATTGATGGTTATTTTTTAATTTGCTTGAAATTATTAGCAAATCATTTGTTTGGTTTATTTCAGCGTGTTGGGGAACTAGTTAATCCTTTGTTAGGGTAATTTACTATAACCTTAAAGGTTGCAGTAATTTGCCTGTATTTACAGCTTGGTGTTTTCTCTACCAATAAGGTCGACTAATGTGCCAGACCTTTAACTGTGTTTGGATAGTTCTTGTACAAAACCTCGGCAAGTACTCTTCCCATGCCGCCTCCAAGATCATGGTGTCTTTGTGGTGTTACATTAACTATACTCCAGGGTTTTTATAAATGAAACAAATCTAGCCATTGTTGTATAAATATCTTCAAGTGGTTTAATACTACCCCCTCTTTGAATTGCATCTCAAGGAATCCATCCATATTGAATCTGCTATTAGAGGTAACTATGCAGGGATGATCTAAATAGAATCCCTTGATCCCATAGGCCCCTTCAAATTTGTCTCCTTTTTTAGGGCAGCGATTTACTATAAAATACAGCAATTGATAACCCTTATATTCAGAGAGACAGACGCAATTGTTTCTTGGAGAGAGGCAAATATGAGGTGTTCAAGGACTGGATGAACATATGATGTATGTAACATGTGAGCCACTGGGAAAGCTGAAGACTTACCTAAAATGTTTGGTGCAGTTGGGTTGACAACCTCATACAAGAAGGGCGTCAAATGATGTATTAAAAGATTTTAGAAGAGTTTGTAAACTGAGCACAAGAGGGAAGTGCTTCCAGAATTGAACAATTATTGAAATGGGGACTCTGCTATGGGTCGACAAGAAAATAAAATAAGAAATACATTCTTCCATGAAACAAAAAATGTTTTTGTGGAGTGTTGTACAGTTCAATTGAAATGAAAAGGAAGAAAAAAAAGACAATGATTTTGCAAGCTAAAGTAGTCGAATGTCAAGTTGCACATTTGGAGTAAAATGGAGGAGGGAGCGCGATAACCTGGTATTTCGAAAGCCGGAAAAGGTAAAACCATGCTCATGATATGGCTATGTTGAAACGTAAGTTTAATGTTGGCATGATCACTGTAGACCCCGGATAGTATTGCGAACAGATTGTGGAAAAATATTTGGGAGGCCTGCATAGATATGGCACTAAAGCCAGAGGAATCCATTTAAGTGGAATACTCTGACTCCTCACCCCGCCCTTTCCCATGAACTTCTGGTAGTTTGAAAAACAGGTCCTGGAAAGAGCCTTTCAAATGAGCACCCACGTGGCGCCGGACCCCTCTGCATCTCGACCTCAACTGGGCTTACTTTGAAGTTCAAACATATACACAAGTTCTTCTTCTTTTAAATTCCTTGCATCAAAAATGTTACTTGCAACCTTGGGCTCAAAACAGTTGGGTTTTCTATCAGTTTCCTCCGACTCACCGGATGTGGTGAACCCATTGGCTTCTTTGTTCTCTGGAGTCGAGGATAGTACCACGGTAGCCACCTTGCCTCTACGCCCGCGTTACCAATGCGGGAGGCCCCCATGTACCATGACATGTTCCGCATGCCAGCTGTAACTCCCGGTCTTACGATTTCCGTTTCAGAGGCTTCACAGGTCTGAGTTAAGAAGGCCAAGGGTAATTTCCCCATCGTCCTTGTTTTGTTTGTTTTTATTATTTATAATGCGTGAGCGTACCTAAAGGTAACAGGGCGCAGCATTTACAGGAATTTACGAAGCTTCCACGTGTCGCCGCTTTTCTCCTCCCTTTGCACTGCCGATTTGGTGTAGCTCTCTCCTCGTCCATTCAGCCTTGCTTGAAGTGTGCTTTCGTGCTCTGCCTTTTTTCCCTGTGGGAAAGGTTAAGGGCTGTCCGGTGTTGGTGATTAATTGCCTGACTCTGCCTGACCCGAATGTTGGGGACATATCAGGGAAAGGGCTCTGGTGTTAGTCCCTTGTTGTCACTGTGTTAGAAAGTGTTTTTGTGGGGAAAGGAGGGGTAGAGCTTTTAAATATCCTACCGGGTAGGATGGGGAAAGGGTGTTGCAGGGAAGGGGATACCACGTCTCAACTCTGTGTCCCACTTCCACTACCTGAAGACCCCCACCCAGGTGATCCTCCCCCCCCCCCCCCCCGGAACTGGATCCAATAGTGGTGGCCCTGTCCTGGCCACCTGGACAACAGATCCCTTGGGACTAGCAAGTGAGACACCTTTGGGTTTCTCACAAAAACCTGTAATTCTGTTCCACTCTGTTTCTCCAACACCAGCCTCCATTTCTGATTGCTTCACCATCACATGGATTTCTAAAGCAATTGTTGTATGCTTCATACTACAGAAATTAAGTTGGATTTAAAGTAAAATTATTGCAATCTTTGTGTAGTTGTAGAGAACCACAGAAATTGAGAAAGTTATTGACTGTATAGTTCTTTCTTTGTGACCGTGTTGTGTATCTTGACTATACATGACCAAATAGCTGCCGTCTGCTTGGCAATTTAGATCAAAGTTCTTCCATTTGTATTTTGCAATCGCTGTCCACCTAACTTGTTTCACTTTATTTATCCTTTTCGGTCAACTATAGGAAAACCACTGGCACCGCTGTCCCCCTTCTGGCCATCTGAATTACCATTGTAAAGGGACGTCTAGCAATAGTATTCATGACCCTCAGATAATCTTTGGTCTGAATACCAATCGAAACATATTCGTGTTTTGTAGATAAAACCACATTCTGTATTTTATTTCATTAGAAATATGGATTTTTTTTATCCCACTTATTTCTTAACAGAAAACTGCTCCATACATTAAATGTTGGGAACTGTCCACCCTCTAAGGATGTATTGACAGTGTCATAAAAAATTACAAGTCTTGTATAGAAGTCAGCAGGGCTAGCTCAAACCAAATGCTAGCATCTTCCTGCTCTACTAGGATCTATATTCTTGGTTTCCTGCTTTCACAGACATGAACTCATAACTTGGTGTGTTTAAAACTGTACCAGACGCAGCAAAATGTTGTAAGATTATTTTAAACTTGCACTGCTTTTTACTAGCCACATACAAATCGTACAAAAAGCGCACAAACTATGTACCGAGTATATTAGCAATGCAGACAGTTAAACTCCTTTTCACAATTCAATACTAATGTATTGTACACTTGGATCGCTTTTCACTGTTAATAAAGAGCAAATAAATGACTTCAACATCATTGGTTTTGCTGCGTCCTTTTCATACTATGCAAGTGAGGACTCTCATTTGGTAGTGTTAAGTTCACTTGGACAGCATCTCTACTTGTAGGGTCCACTAGTCATCGTGTAGCTAGCCTTCTCCAAGGCAACTTGCAAAGTGGAACTTAAATTGACACCAAACCGGGGTGGCACAAAAGAACAGAACACCCTTTATTCAGCGTCCACTTACACAGGCAGACCTGCTTCTAAGTCAAGCCGGATCCCTAACCATTTACTTCCTGGCAGCCTTTTTGCAGTTCTTCATTAGCTACATTCTAGGACATGCCTCACTTTCCAACTTAATATGGAGCAACGTTTGCGTCACTCCTGGGCAAAGTCCTTCTGGATTAAAACGTGCTTCCAGTTGTTCTAGTAAGTTATTTTCTTTTCACTCGCATCTTGCCTATTGCAGGTAGCACAGGCCGCTCTACAGTTGTTCAATCCGACTGTTTTGGATGAGTGCGACTGACCCATCTTGCTGTAGGGTAATCCTCACAAATGCAGTCTGAGACGTTCGTTTTCTGCTTGAATCCTCTGCCCTGCTTTGGTGGTGGCTCTTCCGCACCTTCAGTCGAGAAGAATCAAAGCATGTGTTGGCACTATCCACAGGGGAAAGAGGTGGTGAGTCAATGGTTTGTTTTCCTAGGTACTCCTTTGGTACAACAATGATGGGGAAAGATTAAGTTGTCTGGGTGGAGGTCCCTCTATCCTCCCTAGCTCACTCTCCCCTTTCTCACCTTTAGAAGCTTGGCAATGCACTTCATGCAGCTTCTGCGCTGAATGCAAGTTCTTGGCCGTCTTAACCATCGTGGATCCTTCATGTGGTTTTACAAATCCATCCTTAAAGTCCATGTTCCTTATCAGGTGGGGTAATTTTTAAGCAATGCGTTGAGTTTCAGGTCTACAGGTGAGAAGTGCCTTTCTGCCAGGTCATACTTGGCCTTGCCATGATATGCACGCCGGATTCTTGTCTTAACCTGGTCTTTTTGGTAAATTGTAGCTGTGTGTGATGCTCTGTATTTCATGCATCTGTGCGCAAACTTTTATCTCTTCCCTCCTTATGGCATGCACTATTATTAAACGAGCTGCATGTGCTGTCCCTGGAGTTGTAATTGGAGGGATTTATTTTATTGTATTTTACCATCCACTTAAAATGCGCTGGAGCCCACAGGCATCAGGGCGCAGAGAAAGAGAAAGAAGGGGCAGGGGGAACGGCGGGCAGGCATCAAGTATGGAAGTATATTTCTCGAATGATAGTTTTCAGCCCTTTGCTGAATTTCAGTAAGTCCTATTCTGCCCGCAAGACTTTAGGAAGTTTGTTCCATAGAGAGGTAGATTGTACGGCAAAGGACCTGCCCATGCCTCTAGCGCGCTTACACCTAGGGATTCCCTGCTACAATGGTTAGCCCTGCCAATGCTGAATTTCCAACCCGTAGCTTTTGCCTTCATTCTTTCCTTGACTGTAGGGGTGCAATCTTTCTCCCCTGAAAGCCTGCTTGTGACACTTGTCCTACTTTGGGATCACTTCGAGCCAGGCTGGGCTCTGAATTTGAAGTGAACTTCCCAGCTCGCATTGGTTTGGATAAAATTCTAGTGCTCTGGAATGTGACAGTGAAGCTGTCGGACACTGAATTGGAATCCCAGGGAACGTCTCACCTCGATTCAGTGCTGCAATATGCTCCTGCAACCATTTATGTGGGTTTAGAGGTGTATCGTAGTTGCATGTTACAGTACTGTTCTGATAAACCTTTCTGTTTGTAACCGTATTCTATTAACATGGCTACTTACGACCACTTATAAACTTGCAAGCTCTGCCATCCATTTTATGATGCTGTATTTAATGCATACAACAGATAGATGGTGAGCCGGACCAAGGGGAAGAAGCATATCCTGCACCACTTGGTTAGTTAGCATGTCATCTTATCAACGTACCATGGTCACAAATGATCACTTTGTGAAAAGGAGTTTTATTTACATATCAAAACCTCATTGTGGTCTCTCTTGAATAAATATATTGTTCCAACAGATATTATACCATCAAACGATCCTTCTCTCTATTTTCACATAAAATCAATCACACTTGGTTGAGGATAACAAGTCCTATCCCTGAACTTGAATCAATCGACAATGTCCCCAACATGGGGCTTCAAAACATATGAGCTTTTCAGCACAGGGAGTTCAGCCCAACCCAGCATGGGCACAATCTGATCTGTTATTAACAGTCACACAACATCCTTGTCCAATCCTAAAGACTCTGCTCAATTTGAATTACAATTCAAAGTAATACTGGAAAAAAGCATTTCAAAACCTACTCTATGGTTTCCCTAACAAAATCTAAAGCTTAGACCAATACTGTAATCCATATAAGTCAATATATCTTCACATATCTACTACTTTAAAATATAAAGACCACATTTAAAGCAAAGTGTTTTAAGTAAGCAAAACATCCTTTGAATATCAAGCGTACCCCAAATGCAAACGCCCCATGTAACTAGGGTCTCGGGGAATTCAGGACGTGACTTCAGGATCTCAGCAAGACCCCACAGCCACCTATGGGAGCTGCCACAGTACTTGTTATGTTATTTGTGGAAAGCCCCTTACCATCAAACCTTGATTCATCTTGTAGACAGGATCCCAGATTCTAATGCTAAACTGAATAACTTGGATGTTCCTTCCTCAAACTGTATGCTATAGATAAACAAATTGATGATCCACAAGCCACATCCCCCTGTAACTGTTTGTGTTATCAGTTTCTAGCTATGCATGGCGCTCAGATAGTGGCTCATTGTTTTGTCCCGTTTTCAGAACGGGACGACTGACGAATTGACTTCCGGGGCACCAGTGATCCACCGATGAATATTCTAAATTGCCAATCGGCCCCACTCCTCTAGTACACCAGAAGGATCCAAACGGATTGGAAACGCAAGCAATTATAAACCTCCTTGTCCAATTTTGATAATGTGGACGGAGGGGCAGGCTTATCTCTGCAATGTCGGGATCGTTGGTTAGTTGCAGCACAGCGAAAATACAATTATTACCCAATGATAAAAGGGACTGTCCAGTAAAGGTTGTATAACAGATCTACTTTAAAGGAATGCAGAGGACAGACATTTATAAAAAAGGAAAAGGGATGCACTGTGAATACTGACAGGAGGGTAGCCAGCAAAGTAATTGATCGCAATAGTTCAAGGATACTTGGTTTCAACACAAAGGGAGCAATGTGTCATAAAATGTCACTAGGGGCCTTTGGTGAATGACCAGTGGGACAAAACCACAATGTACCTTGTGCTTGTAGAGGTTCTTGATGCTTGACAGTGTCAAGTTGGTTTTAGGGCGCTTTGCAGCTTCTGCGACAGAGTTCAGGATGGGAGACATGTGCGGGTATCAGGCAGCAGGCAGTTCGGCGAGCGGGGCTGGATGGACGGCTGCAGGCTGGCCTACACGGCGGCTCAGGGTCAGGAATCGTTGCCCCAGTGCTCATCGGTGGGTCTGAAGCACTGGTCGAGGCATCTTGGACCGTGTGAGCGACTGCGGCATAACAGTCAGCGGTGCAGTCGGTTGCAGCTCGAGTGGCTCGACAATGTCCTTTAAGGCAGAAGTCTGTAGATGCTTGTCAATATACTCCTCTTAGCTGCTTTACTTGGCTTGTGTTGTCCTTATAAGGCGGATGGCCCAGAGCTGAGGAGAATGGTGCAGGCAGCTGCCTTAGTTTTGCTCATGGACTCTCTTGCACTTCCCACCTAGGATGCTTGCTGCAGAGCTTAGCAGGGCATGCTGTGTGCTGGCTGGGTACCAGTACTGGAGCTGCTGAAGGGTCCTCCTGGAGTTAGTATCTCCCTCTGCTCCATGGGAGATGTTTAGGGGAGGGATCCTGCTTCCCTCTTGGAGGTCCTGGCCTTGGCAGAAGATGTAAGGCAGACTGTACCTTCAGCCAGGGTCCAATGCAGTGTTCTTCTTGCTACTCATTGCAAAGTCTTCAGATCTGCCCGAAAGAGGGGCTCTGCCCTCTTTTAAAACCAAATGGGCCACAGTGATTGGTGTAGGCTAAGCCTACCTTAATTAAGAAATCTATGCATGAGGTCATAAGTGGAGTGCTTTGCAACAGAAAAGGTAAAGGGGTAAAAACATGTAATACCAAGTCCCACCTTTCTTCCGGTCTGTTGTGGATTAAAGGGTCTCTAGTTAATGGAGCTCTCTGTAGTTCCTGATGAAAGCGGAAGGTCTTCCCTGAAGCTGCGATGAGAACAGCCTTTGTCTCCTGCAAACCACATTCTCGTACCTTCTGGCTGTGGCCCTCCCTGTGGGGATTGCCTACTGTAAAGTATAGTCCCGGACATGAGGTGTCACTGCCCTTGATACTGAGAGGTGGAAGCTAGCTTCATGTTGACAGTGCTTATCAAAGGTTGTTGGGGTTTCCGTTCTCCTTTGTTAAATTCTGCAGCGAGGCCCCATGTGGGCCTGTTTATTTCAGACTCCGATTAGTGTGCAAAACTGCCACCAGCAGCAGAGCCTAACAAAGGAAAAGGGCAGATCCATTGAGCTATTGTTAGTTAATTAGGCTGGCCATGGCAGGAGGAAGGATTGTCCCTCCTCTTATAAGATGACGGGTGTAATCCTGGCTGTTAAATCTCAACTAAATATGACCGGTGGGGGCAGGGGGGTTGGGAGTGGTTCCTGTAGGCTGTGTCCACCCAGAGTACACAGGTCTATGCTTTTGGCGTGCAGTGAGCATAGGAAAACGTGTGCGGATTAGCTCCACACCTTTTCCAGAGGTTGATCTACCATCATTCAATTTCCTATAAAATTTCAAAAAAGCCCAAGTGAGCGCACACCTACCGTGCGGCTGGCTGGATTTCTCACAGCAACAATATTGGTCTCTCTGCAGGTTGCTTGACGTGTCTGGCTGTGTTAGAGATCTAAGACTTAAGTCCATGCCTTTTGTATGTACACGTCTGTGCGCTGCCTTATCTTGTTGGCAAACAGCCTTTAATATGACGAATAAAATGAATTCTATGGAGTGATTAAGCATATGTGGTTTTTGCATGGTCCTGCACACATGTATGACTGTTACTGTTTAGAAGCGCTACGCGTTTTGCTTTAATGAAAATGGCATCATGTATTCTATTTAAGGTGCAACACATATATGTAGCTGCTTTGTAATATAAGGCTAATACAGGCCTCTAGGGCCTTTCTGAGCAATAAAGCACTTTGAATACATCTGTGCTGTTTGAAGCACTAAGTTGCTATGCAGTATTGGCGGGTCTTTTGTCTAGACGCTAAATTCTTAATATGTCCTATCGCACTGCTCTATAAGCTTATAGCACATTACTTATTTTCTTGATTCTAGGCACTACATTCTAGGACTACTTTTTGCTAGGCCTTGTAAGGTCAATGGTAGTTTTCTATGAGGGGAATGCTGACATCAAATGGTATTTACTACTTTTATCCCGCAGGGGTGGGATGGGTCCTACACTTGGTCATGATACTGTTTGCGGTTGCTTGAATGGCTGAGCCCTATTCCTGGCATACATATATGCCATCCATCCTTGCATGCCCTTCTGGCCTTCTGCCAATTTTGGCATTTTATCCATCTTCAAACTGACGCCCCTTTCATAATAAAGTCTAACTCCATGCTTTCTATTTTGTAAAATTGTTTGTGGAGTATATTACTTTTTAAATTGAAAATGCATTCTACAATGGCATCAATCTTAAATGTTTTCAAAACCACTGGGTTTGCTCAGTTTTTGCACACGCTACAAGTGAATGCACTCATTTTATATACTTAACTCGTAGGATAGTCTAGTTGTTACATGGGCCTATAAACCTTTCTCTTGGAACCGTTTTCTCATTGTTCATTCCTTCTCACTCACCTTAATGTGATCAGCTTTAGAAAACCATGTGAAATGTTTTCGTTTTGCCGCTGATTTTGCAGCCTGTGTTGCCGAATCAATTGCTAGGCATGTTTTGCAAAATATGTATGTAGTCAAATTTAGCTGAGAACTCTACTTTAACTTCTTTAACAAAATCTGTATTTGTGTGCAGCATTCAGGGGGGCCTACCCTGAGGGGGGAACTACCTTTTTAGTACATGCTTATTAATTTGCATCCGTTCTTTCCTGTGGATTGCACAGGGATTCTGATGACGACTTTGTGCGTTAGAACCTTCGAGTGTATTTTGTGCTAGAAGGAATTACAACAATGGACACATGCACTCCAATAACCAGACAGACTGAAGGAATATAGCAAAGTACTACTTTATTTTCAGTTTAATAAAGCAGTGAGACCTGACAAACATTGGACTGATTCATGCACATTCTCACCCAAGTTTGATTGCTCAGAGGTCTTATGCCCCAATGTGCGTCATCTATGACTTCATACTACGTGGCAAAATTCAAAACCTATCAAGGCGAGGGATTGATGAAAGGAACAGATCTACTTGTAGAACATATAGGTGCTACTTTTTCATTGGCCACCCACATCTTGTCTGTAGGGCATGCCTTGAACTATCTCTAAATGTATACAGTATTGATTATAGTGGACAAAACATCAGGGGATTGGCTCTTGCAACTGTTATGTTGTCCCCCTTCAACCTCACTGATTGGTTGGCCTACTATCCCAACCTTGGACTTTCGGATCCGTAGCAGCACATACGTGAAATGAAAGTTGGGTGTTTGAATCCCATCAGTCTACTCCCCATTTTTCCAATTATTCCATCTCATCAGTAAGCCACAAGCCAAAGTCTCTTCTTTTGTAGTTTGACCTTGTTGCTGCTCGCTGTCCTGGAACATTCAAGGGAGTGTGATGTGAGCACACCCGTATCTTAACTTTAGGGTCTAATCAATAGTATTAGTTTTTGACTTCTGAGTCACGTACGAGTGGACCATGAATGTGTCGGTTTCAGCCTTCTATTTACTGCTATTTGATTTAATAATGCAGTGTGCGGCGCTCCCTCTGGCCTCTAGAGACTTGCTCACTCCATCTTATATGAACTTCATATGCTTTTAATTGACCAGCAACTTGGCTCCCACAGTGGTTTTCTCCTTTCTTCATCTAAGAAGAATGTCTCGCATTCAGAGCTTATCCTCTGCTTCTTCTGATTCTTACAACCCCAGCCTCTTTGAGGTAGCTTGGTTACAAACGCGTGAACCGCTGTCCATTTTCCTGAAATGGCTGTTCTTGCCACGTTCTATATTACTCTATAGCAAGCTTCTACACATTGTCTTTCAACATTGCGTTACTGCATATTTACAGTTATTGGTCAATAAGTTACTTCATCTTCTTTTAGTTCCATGATTACTTTAGCTTCAGGTTCATATTACTTTTAGTGCTTCAGTTACTTTGTTACTTAATATTTTCATAGCGTTTCAGCATAGGTTCATATATCTTCTTCATAACATCATTGTGTCCTCGTCAGATTTCATTTAACGTCCATCCACGATATTCACTGATGCATTCTGACATCTTGGCAGGCGAAATCCTTCCATGTAACTTTCTTTCATGCAATATCCTTTCACACTTCAGTGCAAGGGTACATTCTGTATGGCGGTCTGATTGCATAATGTCTCTCATACACTCTGCTGTATTGGAACAATACATAGGGTCCCATCTATAGCTCTTCTCTGACAGTTAAAATATGACTCCGGCGAGGGGATGGGAACTGGCAGGATAGCGCTTAACTGGTCCTCTACAACTTGATCCTGCAGGGGATGAACACTGCAAAATTCACACTGTCCATTAGACTGTAAGAGGAGTTGTACACATTGTAGCACGACTGCACAACATTGTTTTTTTTACCCTTCAAATAATCTCTTTGCATTTTTAATGTCTTCTGCATTACAAATTCTTCTTTTATTCAAAATGTTTGTGTTGGTAGGCATTGGGTGGAGGTGCTGTGGTACACACTAGCACACGTATTCAAAGCAGTCTGTATGTAGTACACTTTTACCAAAAGAGCAAGCCCTTTTGGAGCCATGCTATGTTTACTTGCTAGTTATTTCCATTTCGAAATTTAAGCCGTTGGTGACTGCATGATTACGCTCAGCATCTGGGTATGATTACCTGAGTTCACAATGACCCTGCTCAACTATTTCATTATTTATAGCCTCTGCTAAAGGCATTTTAAAATCCTAGAGGTAAGGCCTGCGATGTTTCTGAAGCAGCTCCCTCGCTAACCTCATGTACTGGACAGACTTGCAACTTCAACTTAATGTATTGGTCGCTTGTTCACAGGAAACATCTGTTAGACATCTGAAAGTGTTGTACAAAAGGCAAGGAAGGGCTGGGCAGAGACTCGTATTCCTCAACGTAGCATGGATGTAAATATAGCACAATAAATTGGAGGCACGTTCTCCGCTTTTTTTGTTTATGTAACAGTGACTGGAAAGAGCGCATGGCGCAGCCCCAATTGGGCTAGCAGCGCCAACGCATAACAGGGCGGAGGGGCCGAACACAAAATAAAATATGGCCCCTATATCTAGTACCTGCACAGGGGGAGCGGCCTCTTTTCACGTCCGCTTCCCCACTGCAGCAGGGAGGAATAAAGAAACTGAGAACGGGGCGGTGCCAAGAAATAAGAATATTAAACGGAAAGATGCTGCCGGTCACTGGGATTGTAACAAAGTATTTAAGATGTTATTATTTGGTTTTAAGTGACCGTGTGAAATGTTTAATAATAAAACTGTGGCCTTGTTGTGACGCACATGAGAAAAGCTGGTCTGGTCTCGATTATTTATGGTATGCAGCTTACCGGGTGGGGGGCGAGCAGTACCTGACTGCCTATGCTAAGGAAGGGAAATGTTTGGAAACTAGCTGGCAGGGGCCCAGAGGAAGAAGGAAAACAAAACGTAAAACCGACTGGATATTGTGGCACTTAAGATCAAACCTGCCCAAAGTAAGCTGCAAATCATGTCAAATTGCAATATGAAAAGAAAAACTAAATATCAACAAGAAGCTTAAAATGATTTAACTCCTACTGCATTCGCAGGGCCACTTGAAAGCAATTCACCTGCCAATATCCATGCTTTGTTGTAGTTTGCTGTAGTTTGCAGCCAAACATCTTTGGGGCGTCAGTCTGACAATTCAAAAGCTGGCTAAGAATCTTGGAAAGGACATTAAATTATGATTTTTCAAAGACCGGTTTAACTAGTGCCTAGCATAAATGCCATAAATTCTCTATGAAGGGGCGCTACTATAGTCATTAGTGGTGGTGGTGGTGGTGGTGGTGGTGGTGGTACTAGTAGTGCAGAGTACATCGTTGGCCAACCCAGAAGTTGCATGCTTCAGTCCTGCCGAGCACTGACAACGCACATGGGTCTGTGTTGTTCTTGTGGTCTTGAAAATAATTTAGAGGTATTGCCTGTGGGAAAATGAAATATAGTGAGGTCACCTGTAGTGTTGAGATGGAGAGTGTCTGAAGGCGGGCATGGTGTTGGCGGAACTCCGTTATCTATTTCGAAGAACTAATCTCGCAAAAGCATGAAAAGAATGCCCAAAGAAAGCACGGTGTGTTGTGCATGGTTCACAATTGCAAAATGTAAGAATTGCCCGTGATGAAATGAACTACCAGAAAGCAAATGCCCTCTCGAGACATGTTATGTTACTTTGCATTTATATAGGGCCTTATGTACCATTGGTATAGTCTGAAGGCACTGGTAGGTTGAACGCCCTTGGGAACCGAAGTTCAAGTCAGTAGAGAGAGTCAAAGGTGCGTGTGCGCACCGGATGTGTGTGCAGCTGGTGTGGCATTCGTGTAATAGCTGCTTCTTAGCGGTCGGTGTGGTGGTTGAGAGGTCAGGAGTATGTGTTCGTTCTGTCAGGATTTATCCAGACCGATTGTGGTTGCGTTGGGCCTGAAGAGAACGCCTGGCTGAGGGGGTGTGTAACCAGCAGTGTTTAGATAAGGTGATGGGGACTATGAGGCAGATGTTGGTATGAGAACAGCTATACCGAATGGTGTCATAGTATCGCTGTGTTCTATTTGAGTGGTGATGTAAGGAAGAGAGTAAGCGTGGAGATGTGAATAAGGTGGTTTACTTTAGGTGCTTGAGATCACGCCCACTCCAATAGTTCCATGCACTTCGTCCATACCATGTACTCCGACTGTTCCGAGCATTACGCCCGTTTCAAGCACTGAGCGTTCCTTTCACTGCTCTTTCAGATGTTCCATGCCCTCCAAACCATTCCATGTACATCACGCCATTCTGTGCACGCCCACCCGTTCCACGCACGCCCACCCGTTCCATGTACTTCAAGCATTTTATGCACTCCACCATTTTATGCACTACTCCTTTCATTCGTTCTCCCCATGTTATCCTTACTCCATGCATCATCATCCACATATGTCATCTTCACACGTTCCATTCACTTAACTGATTGCACCCATTCCACTTGTTCCATCCACTTCACTAGTTTCGCCCACTTTGCCGGTTCCAAGCACATCACCCGTTCATTCCCCTACTTCACCTACTTCATCGGTTCTACCATTTCACCCGTTCCACCCAACTTCACCCATTCTACATCAGCTCATCCGTTCCATCCTCCATCCTCATACTTCACCCGTTCCGTCCACACACTTCACCCGTTCCGTCCACACACTTCACCCGTTCCATCCAAATACTTCACACGTTCCATCCATATACTACACCCGATATAGGGCATCTACTTCACCCATTCACCCAATATAGGGCAGGCTTTCTAGACTTTGGCACAGTGACGTTATTAGGGACACTGTCAAATTCCGCTATACCAGAGTGGTGGTGTTCTATACACTTCTAGAATCAACTTTGTACTGATAGGATATTAAAGAATGCACTCTGCCTCATTCAGTGCAGATGTTCCACTGATTATTGCAGAATTTGTAGTCTCGATACGAACAGTTTGAAAATGTAATTCGTACTTCTCTAAAAAGTTAAACGGAGGCCAAACCTACTCTTTTTCAGGCAGGGCCAATAGAACAGCAATCCCAGCCCCGGTCTGAATCTCTTGGCTTGGGACATCAATTGCTCTTAAAAGTTATTTCACCCTAGAACCCCACCCCCCCCAACACACTCTTCCAGTCCAGGCTTCATTCATACCTTTTGGGGAAATGATGTTCCAAACGCCCTCTCCATTTCAATGTAATGGGTTCATATCTGAATGGAACATAAGTGCACTCCCCCATTCCTCAGATTCTAGCTGCACGAAGAGCAACCATTTGGGAAAGACTCTTCATTTTCCCAGAAGGGCTGCCTAATCCAGAGCAAACACTGAACCTGAATGAGTCACATTGTGTATAGGCACATTATAAATGGCCAATAAATAGGAGGTGGAGGGGAGGCAGTAGGCCATGAAAAATGTAGCAAGTGACTGTCTCTGTATGTTAGGTGAATTTTACAGGGTGTTCTGGGACCCCAGAGCAGTTTTGCCAGCCAAAGGCGATGCTGTGCTGCTTGCAAAAAAATATATAAAGTTTAAATCAAGGTGGAGGCTACTTTAGGCTGATGGACAATTTGCCAAATAATAAGTCTGATTTCAATAACTTCTTGGGAGCAAGGTGCTTGGTCAACCACAGGTACTCCATTGCAGTGCGCAGCTTATAGATCTATGTATTTTGGTCTTTCCCCCTTTTTAGTTCAAAGGTCTTGAGTTGGGCAAAGTATTGTGACAAGTCAGTGGCTGCGTTTCATGGGGCAAATCAAAATCCATGCCAAAGGCTAACCCCTCACCTGGCTTCACTACCAATCGTCCTGTAGTAAAGTCCCTTCGTGCTTCTTCTGGTCTGCTTTTTTTCCTTCCAAATATGACCAAGCATAGCCAGTACTGGAGCTGGGGAGAAATGGTCTGCCTTAAGCGCTCCATCACCAATGTATCTCTAACAGTCTCACAGATAGTAACTAGCATTAATCTAGCCTAGCCCCCAACTTCTGCTTATTTCAATTTTCCTCGACTTTGAGATTGTTCTCTAAACGTATTGGACTCTTCTACTAACGTATCCTCTACACGTCTAGTGATGTGGAGTGTGGTGTGAAAAATGCACCAAGGAGCTGACAAATGAGTATGGACTCGATGCAAAAAAAGCAGTATTAAAGCCACACAACAGGGCCTTCTTACAGTTTCTCACACTAAATCTCCAATGTTTGCCTGGGCAATAGACCAAAATCTTGCCAACACTTTGCTCTTTCTCCTCCATGACACTCTCCAAAAGCTTGCCCAATGCAGGTTCATTGGCTGGTCTAACCCTTGTGTCTTCAGGTAGCGTGCAGATGCTTATGCACCCGACATGCAATTGAGATTAATCTTCAAGTTTCAAAGAGCAGCACGTCAGTGGCATAGCAAAGAGAAGGCAGTGCACAGTTGCCCAGAAGCACGTAAGGTGAAACCAGAGCAGATTCGGAACTAGCAGTACTGACGACCAGCATTGCTAGATTATTAAATAGCCGCGAAATAGTAGATTCTGCCTAACAGAGTGAAGATGGCGCCACACATTTGTAAAAAAAAAATACTCCGTACAGAGTCCTCCCGTGACATTCCCAGGAATGCGTTTTGTTTCACTCAGGAAAATGTGTGCTTGGGACTGTGCCAAATTCACGTCTTTTTTCTAAATGGCTTATTGAGTCCGTTGTTTCGCACTGCAAGCTGGAATAAATAAATAAATGGGTCCGGTCAAATGGCAACGCTTCTGTGTCCATGCGTTCTCCGCTTACTTTAGATGTATTCGCCCATTTCCTGTCCCCGCAAATTCCATATAAGGAAATGAGGTAAAGCAGATGTGAACGCTACAATTTGTGAGGCTTAGTGGGAATTCTTGATACAAAAGTTAAAAGGGATATGGAGACATGGGTAGAATGGGACAAGCAATTGTTTGCAGTGTGATTTTGGTTTTCATACACCATGTTGCTACATTAATGCAGGATGTGTTTGAAATGCCTAAATACAAATGTACAATGGCATTTAAAATACAAGTGCTCAGCCTATTTAGTGTTTGCCCAAGAATGCAAGACTTGATTGCCCTCTATTCCCTCCACCTCGCACTGTGGATTGCTTTCACCACCACGGGCAAGGCAGTGACTGATATTCTGGGTCTGACTCTATACTGACATTGGTCACTGCTGCAGTGCTTCTCATCCTTACTCTTGACACACATCTCCAACTCTGCCAATTCCAGCAGTCCTGCATATGTATATTAACACTTTTCTGACAGCAGGAATTCATGGGGCATGTGGGGTAGCTCCCCAATTTTTTATATTGTAACGTGTAGACTGGAGTGCTAATTACGGCAGCACCATTTGACAAAAAAGACTTGTCCTCGGAAAATCCCTTTT
Organism: Ambystoma mexicanum; assembly: GCF_040938575.1. Lineage (NCBI taxonomy): Eukaryota > Metazoa > Chordata > Amphibia > Caudata > Ambystomatidae > Ambystoma > Ambystoma mexicanum. The sequence goes on from NC_090928.1 coordinate 65,661,250, forward strand.
TATTTTTATGCCTCAGGCTGCACAGTATACTATTAAATATTGTAACTTTCTTCTAACAGCCTAACTTCCATTCCCCATCACCTCATGTTCTTTTAATCTAGTATCTTTTTTTATGTACAGCCCTCCTTTTATGATCGCTATAAAGCACTTCACTAATCATTGGATCTAGATTCAATAACCAAGGCCTACTTTCTCTAAAAAGGTGCAGAAAAAATATCCAGTAACGTAAAGAGTATACTCGTTGTAGTTCTTTATCCCATCCTTTAAAACAAAAAAAGAAATGTTTCCTCCAGGGACAAGCATTTGTATTATTTTGTTGCCCTTTTTGTTTTCCCCAGACTCCTACATCCAGTCCCCTTTCCTCCATACTTGTGGGACGTTCCGTCCATTGGGACGAGACTGGAGTACTTTTAAAGCATAAAAAAAATATTTTTAAGCAGGGCCACTGCACGTGACCGTAGCCCTGGTTTTCGTAGCCCTGCTTTCCTTAGCCCTGCCTGCGCTTCGCCCCCTTCAAGCCTTTTCTCTGCGCAGTCGGGGTCAGACGCACTTGCATCTCATGGAATATTTTTCTTTGTGTTCTCATGTGCTTCATTTTCCTGCTCCGGTTCCATGGTCATCTTTCTTCTGTCTATGATGTAGAGTCTGGAATTCGTGCCCTCTCCATCGTGCGAGCGTCGTTTCGTGAGGGCCGACTCCCACTCTTTGCCTGGAGTGCTTAGGCACAGAACGCTGTTGGCACTCGTGCTTCTACTGCGACTTCCATCTTCCATCTCCGATCTCCGTCCGGGCACTCCAGCATCGGCTTGTCAGGTGGGAGGAGGTCTTTCAACGCATTCCTCCACCACATTTACAGCAATTCATTGAAGGAAAAAAAACGGCCAGTACGTTTGTTTCTTTTTTTGGGCACCCCGGCCAGGGGGACTCCTTCACAGGGTCTTCTGGGTCGGTGAGGGGCTCAAGCGGCTTTGTTACCAAGGAGCTCCCTGAGGTGTCCCGAAAGGGATCTAACCAGTGCTCCAGAGTTTCCTCTTAGGACCCCTGCAAAGGGGCTGCCAAAACCGGGTCTTCATCCGAGGTTCCCCTTTTGGGGGCTAAAGTTAGGCCTAGTACTTCTGGGGCTGTTGTCACAGGGGTCAGCCCTCAGGTTTCCACATCTGGAACTAAGTGTACCAAGTCTCAGCTCCAGGTCCCTGTCAAGGTGACTAAACGTACCAGGGTTACCCCGATGTACCCCTTCTTGGGGCTATGTCTAAAACCAGCAAGATTGAGGGGCCCCCTTTGAGGGTCCTGGCTTCAGGGGGTGACTCTAAGCCATCCAACACTCAGACCTGTGGTGGAACCGATCCTGCTGAGGGTGCAAAGAAGACGGTTAAACACCTTAAGTCTTTGAGTACCAGCTCCGCCGAGGTTCCCTCACTTGGGGGAATTCATCAGCAGGCTTTAAGGTGTCTCAAACACTCTAGATCTGCTAGCACCGGCTCTGCCAAGGTGCCTTGTCACAAGGCTAAAATGGAACATAAGACCCCTCACTCTCCTGTGGTGGCCTCGGCCTCACTTAAACCTGTGGCACAGTTCACCTCAGGCGTTAATAAAATGGTGTTCTAACCCCCACGGTCCATGGCGGCCATTTTGACTACCTCTCTTACACCAATATTCACCACGGCTGGTTCTGAGGGCCTGTTTTTGGGGCAGAGTAGCCTTTTCCACGTTTGTGGATAACAAGAACCCGTTGGATTGGCCTGCTCGGACAACCACCCCCCCACCCCCTCTCCCAAGTCCGCTCTTTTTGATTCACGTGGATCCAGTTGGTGGAGGACCATCCTGGCAACCATCCTCTTTGCAATCCTGTGGGTGTGCCCCTTACGAGCGGCCTCAACCCACTCCAGTGAATAGACTTTCATTTGAGAATGCATTTTTTGGCAAGTTTCAGACGCTTATGCGTTCTGATCCCATGAAGGCATACTTTAAGGATTTATATAAGGCAATCCCTATGTAGGTCCCGATAGTGCCACCTCCTCTACCACTTCCTGTGGGGCCCTCCTCCTCTTCCCCCCCACTCTCCTATTCCCCCCCACTTTCCCCTGTGGAAAAGACTCCCATTGCGCAGTTAACCGTGTGCTCAGGGTTTGAGGCGCCACGTGCAGCATATCAGACTTCTGCTCCCGCCTTATTGGATAAGGATCAGGCGGGCCAGGATATCCATGCCCTGCTCTATTAGAGCCTTTCACGACCGGGTTGTGGATATTATGGCATTGCTAGACATCCCAATACATGAGCCCACGCTCCACAAAAAGGGGTATTTTCTGGAGCCTTTACTCTGTCAGCACAGGAGCGCACCGCCCTGTTCCTTCACAAGGATGTCCTGGCCGAGGGCTGTAAGGTCTGGAAAAAACTAATTCCGGGCAACACCTACACAAGAAAATTAGCTACAAGCTACACGCATCTGAAGACATAGCCTTGTCTGCATGTCCACTCCCCTCATCGGTGGTGGCAGCAGTTACACTCCAGTTGAAGCTGGCCTCTACATCCTCCACTGCATTTCTCTCCGTCAACGGCCTCCTCTTCCGCAACGGGTGGTCTCCCTGCTGATAAGCCATCCTAAATGATGTTTTTCATCATTTGCACGAGACTCCGGAGGGAGGACGAATTTCAGCTCGTTTGGAGGCGAGGCAGACCATCAGAGGACTGATGGTTTTGTCCACCTGGACGGGCTTCCGCTTGCTTCTTTCCCTCCGACCCACCCTCTCACCCTGCTGTCCAGCAGACTGGGTTGCCCTCCCTCAGAGCCGAGCTACAGAATTTTCTAGACCTCAGAGCAGTGGAACCTGTTCTTTTGTGGGAGCAAGGGGAGGGCGACTACTCCCGTCTGTTTAGTGCCCACATCCAACCACGCTGGCCTGTACACTATCCTAGACCTCTCCAAGTTCAATCTTTCTCCCCCAAGAGAAATTCAAGTTGATTACTCCCTACCAGATAAAGTCCTCTCTCCCGAAGGGCGATTGGCTCAGCGTGGCAGACCTTCAGGATGCCTACATGCATATTCTGATCTGGAGCCCGCATTGACAATATTTGAGGTTCTCTATCCTAGGCAGCTGGAATGCAGTAAATCACAAACCTTGTATGAAGATTTTAGCACTTTTATAGTTCCGATCCATCTCCCATATTTTTGTTTCATTCAATAACATCTTTATTTTCCTTTTTAGATGATAAACCAATAACATAGATAAACTAAAAATATAACGCAAGCTGGGCAGGCACTAGGTCAGTTAAAACAATCAGTGCCAAATACAGATGTCTTTTCTAGTGCACATTACTAGGTTCAGCTTCAATCTCTCTCTCGGTTCGGATGAACTGGTGACCTGGAAACTGTCCCTGACAAAATGTCAAGGGATTTCGCCCCCCCCCCAATGGTGCCATACCCAAATCCCTCAAGTACCACCGGAGTGTTGGTAAGGAACTCATGTTGGCAACGGTAAAGACAAACACAAGTGATCACGGTTCAAGGATGTTTTTTGAACTTTATAATGGGTGAGCTAAACGCCTGATCTAAGCCTGAATCTAAGTTTGTGAGTAAGCTACGACCATTAAAAAAGGCAGTTCTAGTGGCGTCTTGTCAAATAAAAAAGGGCCTATACTAAATGAACCTATTGCCAGTCTTTACTACTAAGTTACAATAACGAGTGTGGGATAATATTCACCAGAGAAGAAAGAAGTGTTCACAAAATAATAAGTCATGATGGTATGGTTGGGTCTTCCCATCCCCCACGTTTTAGCACGGGACAAGGCGGGACTTCTGAGCACAGTACACTCCTGGGTCTCTCCAGCACAAGGTTCACAATTCCAGTTCAACGATGTCAAAACATTCAAGGGCCAAGTCTCTTCTCAGCAAAGTCTCTTGCTTTAGAAGGCCTTATGTCTCCAAAATCACAAACAAAAAGTTCCTTCGGTATTCTTGCACCTTTGGGCGATTGCTCCTCACCCCTAGGATCTGCCTCCGCAGGGCTCGGGTCCTTCTTGCAAAATGGGTCTCCCTCAGTCGGGTTCACTGTATCCTTTGAAATGCTGCATGCAATATTCAAGAACCTTTAATGATTTCATATTACAGTTCGTGATTTGTTTCGTCTCAACAGAAAGCGTGGATTCCCTTTTTTCCTAGCTTTCTTTCGTCATCCCTCTGTCAGGTTCACAGTTCACTTTATTTTTTCACGATGCAGCATTCACTTCCCATAGATTTTTCTTCGCAATGGGTCGGAGTCTTCCTAGTGTTCAGGGGATTTGACGTGACCCTTGTAGGACCACTGCAACACTTCACACCACCCTTTCCTAGGGCCTTATGGTACTTGCAGTGTCAATGCAAAAGAGGCCAGCGTGAGTCCATCGAATGAGCACCCCTGCGGCACCTGACCACTCTGCAGCTCTGTCAGTTGCCTGATTCTGCCTGACCCTTGTTTTGGGGCATGTCGGGTGAATGGCTTGGGTGTTAGTCAGTCGTCTGTTATGGTGTGGGAAAATGCTTGTATCAAACAGGGGGAGGGTGGTTTAGAGTTTCTAAACATCCTACGGGACAGAAAGGGGAAAAGGTGTTGTATGAAATTATAGCCCTCGTACTAGGGATTTTGCTAAACTCAGAAAGGTGAAACGAAGGGGGATAATTGGGAGAAGAATGAAAGGCAAACCCAGCTGAAATCAAGTGAACTGGATATAGTTGGCAAAGGATATGCCACTTAACTTGCTGACCTTTCAGACCCATTATGCTGCACTATGCTTCACTGGTTACTAGTGATGCTTTCATAGTACCATAAATCAGTCTCTCTCTCCCTCGGAACAAGGGGCACAACGGAATATTTTTCTAGATGACTCTGCGACAGTTTGTGCTATGGAGCATGTGTACCATGACAGTGAATACACCTTCTCCTGTTTCAACATGTTCTACATATGCCCTAAAGCACTATATCTCCTAATAATGCACTCTTCCTCACAGAGAACGGTTATCGCAGGACATGTCAAAGTATACACACTGTGACTCACTCAGATCAGATACCACTTCCCCAGGGAGACCCGTTTCTGGATGCATACTACTTGGCGCCCTAGATGCACTCCACATAGCATTTACATGGCAGAGAATTCGCCCCCGTCTAAATCGGTGCTTCGGCCCCACAGCAGTGCATGTCCTGAAAGATGTGTGCCTCCGGGCTTAATGTATCATGTACAGTTCCTCGCGAAGTATAGATTGCCCCACGTGACTGTCTCGAAATGGTGATCCGAGCGTCTACACAGCAGAAGAGTGCTTCCATGAGAAATCTGCACCCATTCCGAGCCACAAGGGCTACACGAACATAAAATGGCCGCCACCTGCATCTCCATGGCAACCGACATACAAATTGCCCACGCGCGACCTGATTTGGCCCCACACCTCTGCAGGCCCTCCCCATCCCCTCCCCATCTGCTTTAAATGGAGGGGAGGCGCGCGGAGAGAAGGCTGTGTGAAAAAGCCAGGCTCCCTCTCAGCAGCTCCACTGCTCGACACCGCAAAACGGCGCGCTACGCCCGTTCTCGGAAGCTAAGGGTAAGAAGCATTGCCCCGTACCCGTCACTCCCCACTGCAATGCCCTTATTGCTGCCAGAAACGCACAGCTCCACCTGCGCACCTCGCCTACCCTTCCTCACTCCTACATGCCCACCTTGTACTGCCGTAACTCACGGCTACGAGCCAGACTTGTGAGGGTCAAGGCTGCTCCTCTCTGGTGGCTCGGTTCCTCGCAACCCATGCTGCCATCATGCGATCACTAGCTGCAGTCCCCCGGCCCTAATGTCGAATGCCGGCTCAGTCCACCATGCTACCCCTCCGCGCCTTGATTGTGCATCTGCCACCCATCCTGGGCCCGATACGCTTCCCTGCTCCTCCTCTTGTGCTCTGCCAGTCTGTGCGAGTGGACCCCCCCCCTTACCTTCAAGACTTCAGAAGAATGCTCAACTCGGATCACATCGAAGAAAAAACCACAACCAAGGAACCCACTCTCATTTGTCTTCTTCCACCCTCATTTCAAAACCAATCGCCCCATCTGCCATCATGTCGGATACCACGCCCACACCCCTTGCCGTGCACCGCCCTGCCGCCAACGTCTGTACCTCGCATATTATGTCTAACACTATGCTTACACCTGATGCTAGCCTATGTGCCCCTGTTACCACCACTGTGCCTATGTTTGACACTGTGCTTACTCCTGATGCTAGCCTATGTGCCCCTGTTACTCCTGATGCTAGCCTATGTGCCCCTGTTACCACCACTGTGCCTAGGGTTGACAATATGCTTACTCCTGATGCTAGCCTATGTGCCCCTGTTACTCTTGATTCTAGCCTATGTGCCCCTGTTACTACCACTGTGCCACCTCCCCTGTCGCATACCGTGCACACGCCTATCCACAAGCTCTGCATCCCTGCCACCCGTCCCGTGCCATTACCCAAATGTGCCAAATCCACCCACGTGCCCAACGCTATCCTGAAATTCACCCTCGTCAACGCCCGTTCAGTACCAGCACATATCCTAGATATCCATGACCTCAACATAAGGACAACATTGACCTCCTTATGATCACTGAAACATGGCTTGAGGCGGCGTCTGGCCCTGCCCTTACCCCCGCCGCCCCAGAAGGATACACCATATTTAGACAAGACCGTCCCCACCAAAGAGGCGGCGGTGTTGCTTTAATGTCAGGAAGATTGAAGGGGAGATTGGTAACAACTGTGATTACCTTCCACTCAAAATTAACTTCTTCTCGAACCACACCATTGCCATCCACTTAGTCTACAGACCTCTGGGTCCCAGCACTGATTTCCATGAGGCCTTGCTGCATGCGCTCTCAGATAACTTGAAACAAAACTTCTAAAGTTCTGCTCTTAGGTGATTTGAACCTTGGATTTCATGACCCAAACGACTCCCAGGCTACTGCCCTTGGGAAAGCCCTAACCACACTTGGGTTCACCAACTCAGAACCTACCCACGTCAAAGGTTGCACACTCGACTGGGTTAGCCGCCACAACTGCTCTGTTCATCTCACCAGCAACACTCCCATCCCTTGGTCTGACCACCATTACCTACAATTTGACCTTAACACCCTTAAAGGGTCTCCAAATCCTGTGATCCAACTCCCCGCGGCACTCAGAAGCTTGCGTCAAATAACCGCAGAAAAGATCTCCCCCTCTTAGAAGTGCCTACATTACAACCTCCCTTTTCCAAGGACCCTGACATCCTCTCCACAGCCTTCAAAAATTGCAGTTACCCAGGCCGTAGACGCCATTGCTCCTCCAACTATGAGTAAAGCAAAGAAAGCTAAACATTCCAATACTTGGTTCTCTCAAGAGATGCTAGAACCACGCTCCAAGAAGAGACGTGCACTTCCAGCCTGGAAAACAAACCCCAATGAGGTCTCTAAAAGGGCCTTTGATGCCATATCTAGGGATTACAAATCTAGAATCATCAAAGCCAAAGCAGCGTCCTTCGATACTAGGATATCCAACGCTAAATCAGGGACTAAAGACATTTTCACCATCTTTCGAGAGCTGGAAAAGCCGTCCTGCCCACCTCCCACTTTCGTGAAAGATGACAAATGGTGCAACAACATCCTATCCGCCATGCTCGACAAATTGAATACCCTACAATCCAAAATCCTAGCCCATCAAAAGGCACTTACTCACCTTCTCACCGACCTTCATAGTGACCCATTCAAAACCACGCAAACCAAGTCACCAAACCTCTTTGAATTTAAGGAAATGAGTGAAACACTAAGTCGCTGCCCTCCGCAAAACCATTAAACCTTCTAATTGCAAAGGTGATGCGTGTCCAGCACAGCTCATTAAAGACTGTGCCTCCACCTTGGTCCCCTTTCTCACAGCATTCATTAACGCCTCTTTCCAATCCGGCCATGTCCCATCTGACCTTAAGGAAGCCTGGGTCCGCCCGCTCCTTAAGAAACCGTCTCTCAACCCAGTGGTCCCAGGGAACTATAGGCCCATCACCACAGTCCCCTTCCTCCTGAAAATTCTGGACAACGCAGCCTACCTGCAAGTTCAGAAATACCTTGAGGACAACTGCCTTCTAGGCCTTCGGCAGTCTGGATTCCGTCCTCGCCACGGCACTGAAACAGCTCTCCTTGACCTTAAGAATCAAATGGACGACCTGAGAGACGTGGGCAAACATGCGCTCCTCCTTCTCCTCGATCTTTCGGCGGCATTTGACCTGGTTGACCATAACACACTGTCACCACCTTGCCAAAACTGCCAACTTCTCCCCTAAAGCGTGTGACTGGATCACATCATTCTTACAAGATAGGGCTATGAAAGTCTTCTCCGACTCAGCCTGTGCCACCCCGAGCCTTATCAAATGCGGAGGCACTGGGCATCTCGTATACAATTATGCAGATGATACACAGGTACTTATCCCCCTCTCGGGTGATTACCAGGCCGACAGCATCACCCTCAACTCAATTTATTCTGAGCCATCCATGAATGGATCTTAGAACTGGTTATGCCTCAACAGCGAAAAAACAGAACTTCTGTTGATTGGATCCTCCTCCATCCTCAGCAAACTGGGCAATCAATACTGCACCTTTGCTGTCTCCCAAACAATCAAAACACTTGGCGTCTACCTTGACTCGGACCTGACCATGGATAGACAAATCGGCGCCATTGTCTACTCGTCTGCCTAATTCTCCAAACTACTTAATGCAGCAAGACCTTTTCTTTCCTTGCCCAATTGGCTCACCATAGCTAGGGAAATCATCGGCTCACATCTTGACTATTGCAATGCACTCCTGGCAGGAACCTCCTGCAAAAACATTGCCAACTAAATGTGGTCCAGAACAATGCCCTCAGGGCTGCCACTGGGATTTCTAGGAGGGATCATATCTCCACAACAAGGCAGGTGCACTAGCTGTCAGTTAAAGAAAGGATAATCTTCAAAACTCTCTCACTCGCGCATAAATGCCTCCATGATCTAGCACCTCCCTACCTGGCCACCAGAATTCAGAAACTCTCCTCGCAAAGGCCTACCAGAGAGGCCTACACCAACCTGATCTCCACTCCCAAAAGCAGGAGAGTGCGCGAGTGCGCACAGGTGGCACTAGCTTCCCATGCATGGCCGCCTCATTCCGGAACTCCCTTTCCTCCCACCTTAGGATGATTGACTCCCATCTGGCGTTCCGCAAAGACATCAAAACCAGGCTATTTGTTTGATTTGTCAATCCCAAGCCTCATGTTATCTGTTTTTATAACATGCCTGTAACTAAGACTGTATCACTGTATTGACAATTAAACTTCCTTTCATTTACTTGCAAGTGCCTCGATGCCTGTGGGCTGTAAGTGCGCTCTACAAATACAAACAAATAAGTCCCTATCACCTACCCTTACTTTACTTCCAGGCTTTATTTCTCAGAATGCAAGTTGCTAGAAGACAGCAAATGTCCTAAATTGTAATGTGATTTCAAATAAATACCTGCCTACAAATACCTGCCTACAAAATGGGATTGGGAGAGGCAGGAGGCCTAAATTAAGTATTGTTAAAACTAAAACGGCCTAATCATTGTAAATGCAAAGTCCTTTAGAAAGCCGACGCGTCTTCCAGGCGCTGTAAAGAAAGTACTACAATAGGTAGTGATGGCGTGTTGTTTCTGGTGCAGGGTAAGGCTTGTATATATTAATATTGTCTATTAAATATATGCAGTTATTTCAGGGGTGAGAAGCAGTATGTCACAAGCTTCTTGAGAGCCTTTAAGGATATTGTGCTATGTGCCAGTCAGCCTAAAAGCAACAGAAAAACAAAGCATTGTCCTATTGTGAAGAAAAGCAAATTGGCGTGGGAAAGTGGAGCACTTCAAAATGACCGTTGAAGGCATAATTATGAAGTAGTAATCCCCATGTGTAACAAACTGAAAAGCAACGTGTATTTTTGCATCGAAATGTTTAATTGTAAAGCTCTATAAAAGGAACCCCCTGAAGGAAAAAGAAAACCACATAGGTTTTGAAAGGTGCACATATTCTCCGGCAGCATCACTGTGCTTTAGAGGTTTCAAGGTTTCTAACCAGTGTTTACATTGGACCTCGCTCAACATTTTTCCAACAGTACTACTGTGTAGGCATGCCAATTTACCAGTCACTTAGGTGGGGACGGTGAACTCCCAGTAAACGTTTACATAACTCTGCCTCCCTTTACACAACCAAAATGAAAACAGAAACCACTGACTACGACAAGGGAAATGCTTTTGTGCTAAAGAGCAACAATAAGTTACGCAATGGTAAACGGATTGTTCTAAATAGAAGTTGGTGGGAAAATGCCAGAATGAGCCAGCAAGAACACATGTAGAAGCAGTACCAACACCGTGATTTAAAATCTTTGTTTCTATTCAGCAAGAAGCTGATGGGATTTCTCAGACATAGCCAGGTCTGCCTGCACCCGATCTTGCATCCCATCGCATTTCCTTCATATTTGTTTGACTTTCAGTCCTTTTGAAGCACAACAATAGATTTCTTGAGTTTTTAACACAGCTGGGTGCATGCGCAGCCACAGCCCTTGTCGGGTAAACACTCCATAGGCTTTGCTCTTCGTTCCTTTTGTCTTTGGGTTCAGGACTGAAGTGTGGGGCCCCTCCGGCTTTTTTTCCCCCCACTTATTTTTTTTGTCCTTCAAAGTTTCTTTGTGTTCATGTTTTTTTTTTTAACACCCCTTGCTTATACGTTTCGTTGTGGTCTCCCTTTGCTGTGCTGTGGTTAAAGGGGCTGACTGTGTGTTGTCATTTGACCACCGTTTCACAGTATCTGCCGCGCATGCATTCTCTCAGGTTGGGTCACTATTTTTGGGGGTGCTTATTTTGCGACACTCTGAATACTCAGACTGGTGGCTTCTGCGCTAGTAGCTAGCCTTCGATTGCTCTCCCACTTAAGTTAATCAACAAAAATAGATCAAGATAAGTAAGAAATTGGTTTTCAGGTTGGCCCTGGGCTGATTACCTCTTTACAGGTGTGACCAGTGCTAGGATGGATATTAGTTGTGCTTGTGATAACTGGAAAATAAGCGGCTCAAAAGGTTAATTTGAAAACTGGGGCATTCCTGAACATCTCTGCTCCTGGCTGACTACATGGCATGAGCCTGAAATTCCCTGTGACGTTGGTAAACACTCTACTAGCTTGGCTGGGGTTCCCAGTTTTGTTTAGACGGTTACCAGTTCTGCCGAGGCTCCAGGGCGAAAACCAGCATGGCATAGGTTCCCTGCTCACAGGCTGAAAGTCGCATAGACTCAGCCAGGTCTCTCCATTTAGGACTTCGATCATCTAGCCGTCCTACCGATGGCCCCTGGAAAGTTAATAACATCGACTGGGCCTGTACCAGAGTCTCCAAGTTGGAAGGCTAAAGAGGCACACTCTTGGGTCGTACCAATGTCTAGGGCTTCCTCTACAAGGGTCTCAAATGCCCCTGACTCGGAGGAGACGTTCCCTACTGGAAGGACATCAGCAAGCCACTTCCTCTCCAGGGCCCATTTCCGTGACTGGTGAATTCAGAGTACCACAAAATGGTAGCTGCCGAATGTATTCTTAGAGCTAAGCAGTTTGTCTGCTGCTCCCCCTGTGACCAGACCTTAGGATCCTCGACTATCTTCCTAGCCATTTGCGTGTTTGGGGAGTTCCTTTCGTGCCAAGAGTAGAGTGGCAAATACCACAAGGCTGTTCCTGACTACACTTTGCCCGTCTTCCACCTTGTCCCTACTGCAATATGTAGATCCTTTGTTGGGAAAGGCCCTCTTGGCAGCGTATCTCGGTCAATTGATGGGCCTGCCCAATACCTCAACTGCCTTGAGCTCATCTCAACAGGTTTGCAATTGCTCAAATGACAGAGTTAGCCAAACAAAAGCTAAACGCCCTTAGAGCCAAGACTATATTTGTGCTTACAAAGCTGCAGGTTAAAACCTTCTCAGCAAACTCCAGGCAGAAATGTAATTCCTGGTGCTTATATGGATGTCGGGCATATCTTAAGTCCAGACACCATGATAGGGCCCCATTCTTGAACGGGAAAAGGGAAAAAGGCCATAATAAAAAATAAAAAAAGTACAGTCTTCCTCCTCCAGTTCTGCTCCTGCTTCACTTGATTAGACCATGTTAATTTCAGGTCGAGTCCCATGACACTGAAGGGTTGGCTGATTCGGCATGCGGCTGCTTGGAGGCCATATATACTTCAGTTTTCCTTTGTTTCAGATTCCAGCTCCCTTTCTATTAAAGATTGGGGGTCTCTCGCTTTTGGGGAGGTCGATAGCCATGTACAGATGGAGGTCATTAAGCCATTCCCCTTTCCTATAGGGCTTCAGCATATCGGACCGGTCTCTTCACGATGCTGATTACAAACCAAGCTGGCTTCTGTAGCATTCTTCACCTGTCCAGGCTCAATGTGTACCAACCCTGAGACAAATTGAAGATCACAACATATGAGACACCAGGGAGACTGCATATGTGAGGTAGATCTAAAAGAATTGTACCTCTGCATTACCAAATCACCTTTGCACACCTTTCTAGGTGTTGAGGTTCCCCAAAGTGCTCGCCTTTCGATTTTTAACTTGACCCTGTATCTTGTGGGATGTATTTACCCATGCATCCGAGCCCTACCTCAAAACTGTGCATTACTGGCATTGAAAACATCATAATGGCCAGAGCTCCCCAGAAAATGCACAGGAAAATCCCATTTCGCCTATATTGTGAGCTCAGAGAGGCAATGCTGATTGCCAAAAGCAAACCCATAACTGTTGGGAATTCATTTTTCTTGAATGTCAAATATGGCAAAATCATGGGCACAGAATTACTTTACTTCAGAAACACACCAATGCCATGTCCTGAACATGGACAATATACTCCATGTAATACCACTTGCTGAAATGAATCAATCTAAAAAAAAATCCCAAGGAGGGATGCAGTAACCGCAAAATCCTGAGGGTGGCGCTGGCGGTCTAAACTCTGACAGGAGAGCTGTCTTGCAAAACTGTCTAGTGCAAAGAAAGGGGTCTTATTTCATCAAAAGTTCAAAGGGGTTGCCTGTCCTGAGAACTCTTGACACTTCAGAACTCAACACAAAAAGCCAGGAAATCACAGGGTTCTGTTAATTAAATGCAAAGTGGCTCCCTGGCCTCCTGATGTCAGCTTCCCAGAGACCACACAATGGCCCCTCTCCTCTGAAAGGAATATGTTGATTTTACTGTTTTACTGTCAACAAAGGCCTGCCTGCCAGAAGACATGTGACTGACCCACCCAAGTCTTGGAGGCGGACTCCAACACTCTGAGGACTGAATTGAAAGTAAAATATATATTTTACAAAAACACTGATAACTCTTTGTAATCAAATGACAGAAATGTATAACTTTGAGAGACTTAATTTAAAAAATGTACCTTTAATTCAAGCCCAAACTCCAAATTGTGGGATATTCTGGGACAAAACCCTGCTGTTTATTAATATTACAGACTCCCTGTTTCAGCTAGACAAACGAAAATGCATTGGTATGTGGGTAGATATGTGAGGAACAGTTGTATAAAATTTAATGAAGATCCAATGTTGTTAAGCACATTAAAAAGTGCTAAAAGTTGCCATTTTTGAATGCAAGCTCTTAGAAACAGCAGATTTGGGACAGAGTATACCTCATGTGATATGTGACATGGGTACGTAATTTCAAGCAACTGTGTAACTGTGAAATATGTATTTTGATCATATATAGATTTGGGTGCACAGATGACGGAGTTTTTTCAAGAGATCATAAATGGCTGACATCACTCTGACACAACTTAGCTCCCCCAATCAGGGGAGAAATGAAAGCTGGACCAATGACAAGTGAGAGGGGCAAGTTTAGTTATGACCAACACACACACCCACTTGCAGAACATATAAATGGACCACTGAAACTTAGGTAGGGACATTCATTTCCATCTGCAGCGGGACGCTCTGCCGGAAAAATCCATACTTACCTCCATCAACCTTCAAGGAGCCAACACTTAGACTCCAAGATAAACAGAGACTACAGAACCTTAACCAAAAAGGCCACTGCCAGCAAGAGTATTTGTCAACAGGCCTGAAAATCTTTTTGCAACTGAACTCTTCAGACAGCCGGCTGACGCCGTCTGAATTTTGCCAAGAACTTTTGCAAGAACCCGGTGACAGAAATATCCAAAGAGAAGGCAGGACCCGACCCAGAGAACCGGTGCCTAGCAGAGACCAGGCCATTGTATCCAGAGTGCTGACCCCGATGCTGTGAGCAGTTCCAGAGGCCAGGCGCTGTGAGCGGAACTCGGGAAGACCTGACCAGAATGAAGTCCGTGACCAAGTCGCTTTCCGGTTCAAAATCTCTTGTGAGTACTCAGCAAAACTCAGAACACATCTCTTAGTTAAAATCATATAATTCAATCCATTTTTAATCTAAGTAGAACTGCAGCTTAGCAATTGTGTTATTCTGCCATCATTTTTAAAGCTGAAAAAGTGTTGCGTTTAAAATTTGCAAAAACCAAAAACGACCTTCACTAAATCGCTCATATCTCCGCGACCGTTCGTCTTAGAGACTTGCAGTAACTTTCATCTGAAAGCTTAGAATCTTAGCTTTTAATCGCACCAAGAACCACATTCCTACCCCTTATAGTTTTACCGCAATCGCGGAACACGCATTCGCGAATTTTGCCGCGATTTGCAAATTTCTTCACGTGTAAAAATCTGCTGCTGCTTGCCTTCCATTTGCCAGAAATTCGTTTAACCTGCTAGTTACTCCTAGATCCTTGCTAAAGTGAGCCTGGACTAATATTAACTTGATTTCACTCACCCTGAACCTCTAGAGGGAATTAAAAGCATTTTAACATATTTTCACTCCATTGCCAGCACATATCAAAGCATTTTGCCTGTGTTTTCAACTTCTGTAGTCTAAGTTGCTGGGGTGAACTGAATCACATTTAATTGCATTTCTGAGAACTGTGTGCCTTCCTTCCATTTCCTTGCATTGCATAAAAGGGGGGGGGGGTGAATTGTCCAAGAAAGTGATTACATTGTCTTTGCTGAAATCCTATCAAGTTATTTTCTTTACGGCATTTCATTCCACATTGCATCCATTTGAAGCCATAAAAGTATTGTTGCTATCTTATCCATTTCATGTCAACTCCTCAGTGATTATCAAGAAGTGTGCTAGTGCCAGATTCTCCGTTGTTCATCTTTATCATATCAGATTAAGTGTGATATCCAATTATTAATTTATTATAAACCGTGATATAATATATATTGTAGTTATCAAATAAACCTTTAAACTTGCAAAACAGAACTACTTCTTGGCTCAGTGGGGTCAGGGGGATTCCAAGGGAGGGGTGTTATATAGGGGTAGTCATCCAGAACGCATGAACTGGACATAAAGATATATCAATAAGGGTTTTCATTCAGTATTCTAGACTAGGCGTTGACTTGGCTGTAGTGCTGAATTGAATCCTGTTACAAATAGGGGGCTCGTGCCGGACGTTTCGGTTAGATCTACCATTTGTGCAGATTAATACAGCGTGCCAGCTGACCAGATACACATATCCGGTCGGAGCACACGCTGTGTTACGCTGTAAAGCACTTCTCAAAGGAACGCTCTAAGAAAAAGGTCTGTTTTGCAAAAATAAAATACAAACTTCTGTAAGTCAGGACAGAGACCAATCTCTAGAATGACGACCTTAGTAGACATGAAAATAGCCAGAGAGCACTTCTTACATAAGTTATTTGTGAGAGGTGAGTGGACTCACCAGGACCAAACAGTCTGGTTGCAGGCCATCACACCCCAAATCACGGAAACAGGGTCAGATATATGGAGAGACCAGGGTCCCTTACATGTGGCTCTGAGTGAACTATATATGTCCTCTAAGGCCAAGGATGAGCACAACAAGATTGCCAGGGTAGCGGCATATTTATATTTACATATGGGAGCCATGCAGGACAAATGTGCTGAAGGCCAAGATCTGGCGAGTAGGCAACTGCTGGCATTACAGAAGGCCCAATCTGAGCTGGACTCTTCTGAGCAGAGGCTGCTCAGGAGCCAGGAGTCAGAAAATGACAGTAGGCAGTATATCATTAAAATAAAAGAGGACATGGATATACTGCAACAGGAAAAGGCTGACCAGGATGCTAGATTTCTGGCCCTGCAGAAGGAGCACCGAGACAGTTTGGACTCCTTACTGCAGAGCCAGAAAAAGCTGGAGCAACAATTAGACTTTAACAGGGCATGCACGGAGCAGGTAGCCACCCTGCAAAGTCATCTAGATAGAGTGAAGGTAGAGAGCAACAAGCTGATTTTGAAAGACCTGGATACCCAGGCAGAGTTTGATGAAGAACGCCAGAAAGCTGGTGCCTTTCAAAGGCAGAGGGACGACCTGGCGGCACAAACGCAGGCTCTTAGTCAGGAAAGAGACGCCTTAGGCCAGGAAGTCTGCCATTTAAAAAGAAAAATGGAAGAAAATCACCTGGCCCACCAGGGACTGGGTGACCTCCAAAAAGAACACCAGAACTTGTTCGAGCACACCAGGAGGGTGGAGGATGCTCTAGCAAGAAAGGAGCAGGCCAATAGGGACACAGCTCAGGAGGTAACCCTCCTGCAGCAAAGACTGGCCCAGTGCTCCAGGACCAATCAGGAAACACAGAGAGAGAATGAGGCTCTCTGCCAGCACAATGATAGGCTCCAGCAGCAGGTAGCGATGCAGGAGAGACTGATAGAGTCTAGTAAGGCCTTAACTGAGGAACTGAAGGCACAAATGCAGGCTCTTGCATTGCAACAGGGAGAAGGGGCGGATAGAGATGAGGTTCGCTGGGAAATGGAAACTCCGGAGCATAACCTCAGGAGCCCTAGTACCAGAGGCCCTCGTACCTCTCAGTCCCTGGACTCTGCCACCCCCATGTCCCCTGGCGCACGTGAGCACAGGGCCACAGGGATGGCAGATTACTATCCAGCCAGAAGCATGGGGCTCATAGGCCATTACCACCCAGGAATGGAGGGGCGGGCATCCGGGTATGGGCACCCAAGCACAGTGCAATTTAATGGGGAACCCCAGGAGAGTAGGCCCATTAAGGGCATCCTGAAAACCTCTGCCCAGTTAGGTCAGTGGGGGGGGGGGTACCCATCAAATCCTGGCAGCAAGGAGGAATCTGAAGACTCCCCTGAACTGCGCAGGACACAGGAGACCAGGTCCCCACATTTGGCCAGCCATTCCCAGGCTCGCAGAATCCGGGAAAACCTGGAAGAGCAGACAGGAACCTCTGGGAGCAGTGCCTCTGAGTCAGAGGAGGAATGGACAAGGGTTACCCGAACCAAAAAGGCCAATAAGGCAAAAAGGGCCTTGCTTAAGGACCCCTTAAAGCAGATTAAGGCGATCAGGAGCGTCATCACGCCTTACCATAAGAACGCTAAGTATTCTGTTTGGGAGCACTTAGAGTTGTTTGAGCAAATGATGGAGACTTTCCATTTGAAGGACAGCCAAAGCTGTATTCAATATGTAAAGTGGACCTTCTCCCCGGAATACTCCAGTTTCTTTGCGGGGCTGGAGGACCAAAATCATTTAAGATGGTCCACCTATAAGGCGGCCATCTTGAAACATTTTTCCATTCATAGAAATCCTCAAGAGGCTCGCAAGGCAGCCTACAATTTACAATGTGGGGAGGATCAGGCCCCACAAGAATTTGTGCAGGAGTTAAAGCGTGCTTTTGCGCAGACCACCAGAAGGGTGCGCACAGACAGAGAATTCATTAATACATTTTTTCATGCCTTGCCCAAATACATAATGACCCAGCTCGTGAGGGATTTTCACGAGAAAAGATCTTTAGACTGGGTCATTGAACAGGCGACCCGGATCTATGAGGTGCAGAAGCCCATAGAAAATAAAAGCAATACCCAGAAAAATCCCAAAACCAACAGCACCCCTGCTGCTGCCAAGGTGGCAGAGGTAAAGGTCACCCCCGTTTTAGATTTGGAGATTGGGGGGCCTAAAAACCTACCTGCACCTAATAATGCTAGGCCCAGAAGGTCCTCGGGCCAGTCACAGACAGGGAGCCAGGGAGGCAGCCCCACAAATGGGGTCCCTCGCTCTCCTGATTATGTAAGCCCCCGTTACAAGGGAAACAGACCCATCCTGGGTTATGTGTGGACTCCTCCAGCCCAAGGGGGGAGATCCAGCCAAGAACCTAACCCAGGGAACTTTCCTCCTAACTTCCCACCGGAGGGCAGAAATTCTCAGAATCCTGGGCAGAACTTTTTCCCCAGGTATCCACCCAATTTCCAGCCCCAAAATCCTCCATCCTTCTTTCCCCAATTCCCTGAGCCCAGACAACCTAATCCGGGAGAGGGGAGGCCAAGGGTGGAGGGGTACCCAAATATTCCCAACCCGGGGTACTACCAGAGAAGGGATAGCTACCCTTCCCGGGATCAGCCCAGGGGAGAAAACAGGGCCCCGTATCAGCCTGAGCGGGTTTCCCAGTTAGAGCGCCAGGTTCAAAACATGGCGCGGGATCTGGGTCACATACTGAGGGCTCAGCAGAACCCTCAGATCGGCATGCCGGCGCAGAACGCACCCAACTCTGGACCTGGTGCTCCAGAACAATGACGGGGGCAGCACCCCGATAACTCAGCGGTTCCCAGGGAGGAGGCACAAAGGGAAGGGGGGTGTAAAGCCTTGGAGGAAGCTTCCTTCCTCACTTGTAAACAGCCCCTGGAAACCCAGGAACCGGAAACAAAATCTCTTGCCCCTGAAAGTCTGCCTCCTAAGGAGCAGAGGGGGGGTAGGAGAAACAAAAGACCCAAACAGACTCAGTTTGAGGAGGAGGTACAGGTCTTCCAATTTGAGGGAGAGGGATCCTCAGAGGATCCTGGGGAAAGGATCTTCTCCTTCAGAGAGGGGGGAACTCCTCCCAAAGAAAAATGGGTCCCTAGGGATGCAAATCCAGACTGGGGAGATGTGGAGACTGAGCTACCGCCGCCCACCATCTCATCCCAGAACCAACCGCAAGAAAATCCCCTGGTTCAAACCCATCCTGGTGACTGCCTCCAAAAAGGGGGGGGCGGCCCAGAACCGGAGCCAGGGGAACCCACAATGGCTCTGATCTCCAGTTGCCAAATTTTTCTTTCAGATTCCCAAGGCTCTCCACAGAATTCTGCCCAAATTTCTTTGCTAGCGATGTCCAAAACCAGAAAGTTAGCCCACCAGTTGTCCAAAAATGTACATTATCTGTGCCCCCTTGAGGAGAAGGAGGGAAGATACTATGCCCCGGTACAAGTACAGGGACAGGGTACAATTTTGGCACTGGTGGACACTGGATCTCAAGCCACCCTTCTGTCCAGAAGGGCCTTTGATGAACTGAATGCAGGAAGGGGAGAGAATTACCAAATTCCTCTCACCTCTCTTCCTGGACAACTGCAGAACTTTGACGGGAAGGAAATTCCCGTTGAGGGGACTGCAGACTTGGACATTAAAATTGGGCGACACAAGTTGAAACACCCAGTCATAGTTGTGACTCCAGAGGGCACCCCTTGTTTACTAGGGAATGACCTCCTGAGAAGGTTGTCACCCCTAATAGATTGTGTAAACAAGGTCCTCTGGACCCAGACTAGCCGACCAATAAAGTTAAAACAGAGTGTCAACCATGTTAGTTTAAACGGCACCTGCCACATGGTTGAACAAAAACCTCACCAAGTAGAATTTCACTTCCAGAATAGCCAAATTCCAGACGTGACAGTAATAGCAGTAGGACAACAGACTGGTGATGGGGGGTCCTCTCTATCTCTGAAAATCAACCTTCCTTCCAGTTTAAGGTGGTATTCCACACTGGAAGGAAACACCCTGAAATTCTTTACTAATCCACAATCAGAAACTCCCACTCCTACAGTCCAGAAAGATGTGAAATCAGCTCAGAGCCTGGCTGATATTCAGCAAATTGGAGAGCAGTTGTTCATCCCTGTTCAGTTAAATGATGGGAAGGACTCTGTTCTCGCTCGAGTGTGTGTGAACAACGGTAAGAGCTTCATCAGCGAAGCCAAGTTCCGCCAACTCCCAAAAGATCCAGCCATTCCCACAATCAAACTGATAGACAAATGGGAAATGGACCTGGAAGCAGCTAATTCCAAACATCTCCTGCCAAGCAGGTGTATGCTCAAAATCTCCATTGGCAACAAGAGCATAGTCCATAATTGTTGGGTCGTGCGAGACGTTACTGCCGCCTTTTACTTAGGCAGTGACATTCTCAATCGCTTTGCCATTAGTTTGGACCTAATAAACTTCAAAGCTTGGTCCCGATTAGCGGATAATCCCATGGGCTTTGATGATCCAGAAAAAGCATTTAGGTCAGCTCAATTGCTACCTTATGCAGTTGAAATTCAGGTTAAAGAGGAAGTCACCATCCCAGAAAGGACCCGACAATTCTCCCTGGAAGTGAAAGTTAAAAGGGGACAAGAGTTGAAAAACCCTGATGCTTACATACATCTAAATGCTTCTCTCCAACAGCAAGGGTTGGGGGTAAACCCAACTCCATTAGTCAACATAGAACATGACACCATTCCAATAGAGGTGGATAACAGCGACTTAAAGAGTATTACTCTAGCCGCAGGCACCATTATTGGAATGGCGGTTGATGACCGACATTTTTCCATAGATTTAGGTAATGAACTGTTAGGGCCAATCCCCAAGGACTGCTTTGACAGTGACAGTGACGACAATACAACACCAGACAGGATTTTTACCCGGCATGGGGGGAACTTCCTGGTGTACACTTCCTGCCCCTATGGTAAGGAAGATGTGACTTGTGACTTCAGGAGGGATGAGGTGATTTTCCAGGTCCATGAGGGCTGCCTTTCCCACCTGAAGCCTCCAGTCCAAATCAGCACTCTGACCAGGGACTTCTCCACCCAGCTGGAGGAGGCCGCTGAAATAGCCAAACCAGAAGTCTTTCCAGGCTTCAGGCAGATGGTGGAAGAGAGAGTCAACCTGGCTGATGCCTGTGTGACTCTGGAACAAAAGCAAAAGTTGAAACAAGTTTTCTTGGATTTCCAAGATCTCTTTGCGGTAGACTCATATGACTGTGGTCGCACTGACATCCACACAACAACAATCCCCACGGACCCTGGCATGACTCCTGTGTTTGTGAAGCAATATCGCTTGCCTCTCGCATCAATGGAGTCCCTTACTGAAATAATTAAGAACCTTGAGTCCCGGGGAATAATCCGTCCAGTCCACAGCACTTTCAATAATCCGGTGCTGGGAATATTGAAGCCAAACGGCCAGTGGAGACTCTGCGCTGACCTAAGGGAGCTCAACAAACGGGTCCATACTTCCCGATGGCCTCTGCCCTACATTGACTAAGGGCTGGCCCAGATCCAGGGGTCACAGGTATTCACTGCAATAGACCTGACCAATGGATACTGGACCGTGCCTGTCAGTAGGGAGGACCAATACAAACTGGCTTTTACCTTTGGGGGCCAGCAGTACACATGGACCCGGACTCCTTTCGGATACCTCAACTCCGGCAATGAATTCAACATTTTCCTACATAAGGCCATGCCCGACCTGGGTGCGAGGGGTAACCTGGCTTATGTAGATTATGTCCTCATCAAAAGTTCATCTGTGGAGGAACACATAGCGGAGATCCGTTATGTTCTGACCCAGTTGAGGGCCGCCGGAGCAAAACTTTCCTTTCAGAAAGCACAGTGGTGTAGAACCCGTGTTAATTTCTTGGTTCATGAGATTACTCCTCAGGGTCTCTGTCCCCAGGAAAAGAAAGTGGAAGCACTTCAGAAACTGAAAGACCCCACAACTCTGCGAGAACTAAGGAGCCTCCTTGGACTGACTAATTACAGCTGAAAGTTCATTGAGGGCTACGCAGAGATTACCAGACCCCTGATTCATCTCCTGAAGGGGGGGGTCAAGTGGGAATGGGGTCCAGAACAAGCCGAGGCAGTAAGACAACTCAAAAGAAGCCTCTCACAAGCGCCTTGCCTAGCTTACCCTGTCAGAAACAAGGAGTTCTTCCTGGAGACGGGGTTCTCTAATACGTGCTTGACGGCAGTATTATACCAAAAGCATGACAAGGTCAATAAAGTAATCTCCTATGCGAGCAAAACTTTATCCTCTGTGGAGGAAAAATTCAACGATTGTGAGAAGGCACTCCTGGCAACGGTGTGGGCATTGAAGAATTACCGCCCGTTTATCCAGGGGGAACACATCATAGTGGAGACTCCACACCAGCCTCTGCAATATCTCCAAAGTGATAGAATCCGGGCCGGAAATGTGAGTAATTCCCGAATTACTTCCTGGATTCTGTCAATGCAAGGCTTTCCTGTGGAGGTCAGATATGGCCAAAACAAGAAGAGTCCCCTCGCGCAAGGTCTGGCTGACTTGCATGATTGTGCCAGAGAAAACTGTCTCGAGGACGAAAGTCTAAAAATCAAGGACAACACGGAGGCATACCTTAATTCCCCACACAAAGTCTTTGAAGAGGACAAGTGTGAGGGAATGCCCACTGTCTATGTGGATGGATGCTCTTACCATGTTGACAACGACGGGGAGAAAGAACTGGTGGCCGGCGTAGGGAATGCATGGGTGAATGAGTCCCCAGAACCCTCCGCTGGATACAAAATTGGTCCCCGAAGTAGTCAGGTGGCAGAATTGATGGCTGTGCATCAGGCCATCCTCACTGCTGTCCAGCATCAACTCCACGAACTGGTCATAATCACAGATTCGGATTATGTACGGAACGGGTTCGTGGAGCACCTGGTTAATTGGAAAACCAGAGGCATGTTATGTGCTAACAACAAACCCTTGAAACATGGGAAGTTGATCCAAAACATTGATGATCTGGTCACCTCGAATGAGATGACGATCTATTGGAAAAAGATCAAGGGTCATTCCAAAATAGAGGGACCAGACAAAACTGGAAATGACTTAGCTGATCAGCTGGCCAAAACCGGGGCCATCCAAGGGGATCTAATTGAGATTGAGTCCCTGTTGGGGGAAATCCAGGTCACTGCTATCACTAGGTCCCAGACAAATGCTCACAACGACCTTTCAATTGCACAATGGAGTAAGGAGACCCCTGATGCTGATTTGATTACCGCTCAGAAGGGGGATCCAACTATTGGTAAGTTTTACCAGCACCTTGAGGACCCTGAGAACTTTCCCCTGACGGATACCGATTACATTGGGAAAGAGGACCTAAGAGTGTTGATGAAATGTCCAAAAAATGTTCCGGATCCAAGACGGTTTGCTGGTAAGGAAATCCAAAGCTGGCCATGACCAGTGGGTGGTTCCTACCTCATTCCGAAGCCTGATGTTAAGTCACGCCCATGATGCGGCCACCGCCGGTCATAGGGGGTTTCACACAACATTGGAAATCTTAAGAGAGGTTGCATACTGGCCACACATGGGGCAGGACCTCGACCAATATTTGAAGGGGTGTCTTGTGTGTGCACAATTTCAGCCATCATCCCTCACGCACCGTGCGCCTCTCCAAAAGAGGGGGATGACACTGCCATGGTCAGATTTACAAATCGACTTTGTAGGCCCCGTGATTCGCTCTGCTAGGGGGAATAAGTACATGTTGACTGTGACATGCTTGTTTACCAAGTGGGTGGAATGTCTCCCAGCCCCAAATTGCAAGGCAGAAACGGCAGCTGCCTTGATGATTAACCACATCTTTTCCCGTTTTGGTCTACCTCAAAGGATTGAGTCAGACAGAGGTAGCCACTTCACCAGTGAAGTAATGACAAAGATGTGGGAGATACAGGGGGTCAAAAGGAAGTTGCATATTGCTTATAGACCAGCTTCTTCTGGGGCAGTAGAGAGATATAACCGGACAATTGTGAGCATCTTAAAAAAGTTTGTGGCAGATTCTGGGCCAAGTTGGGATATCCGATTACCTCTGGTCCTAATGGCCATCAGATCTACCCCTTCATCTGCAACCAAAATGTCACCATTTGAGTTGATGACTGGGCGCAAGATGGTGCTTCCTCAGCATTTGCTCTACAGGACCCAAGAGCAGACACTGATAAATGCCTCCACTACTCATGAGTATGTGGAGAATTTAAGGAAACACCTCCAACATGCTTTTGCTTACGCTCAGCGGAATCTAGAAAGATCGGCTGATAGCATGAAGACCCACTATGACCTGAAGACTTCCAGGAAGGAATATCAGGTGGGAGACCGGGTCTATTTATACAACTTCCAAAGGAACCAGGCCAAGCAGCGCAAATTTTTGCCTACATGGAAGGGACCCTTTGAGATCATCGACAAGATCTCCCCTGTGGCCTACAAAATACACATCCCCAAAGGTCCTTTGGCAGCGGGGGAAGACAAGTGGGTCCACATAAACCAGTTGAAATGTTGCCATCCCAGGCACGCTCTGCAACAACTGGAGGAATCCTCTGGAATCCTAGCGGGTACTGTCTCAGACTAATTCAGTTCCAATCATAAAACATACCACATCTAGTCTCTAAAATATTGTGATTTGCATGAAACTGTCTCTTAGTTATACTGTTTTTTATCAAAATAAGAATGTAATGTTTCGTTATGATGAAATGCATATGCTGCCCCACTATCTCAACAGTGGTGGAAAAACGTCTATGAGTAGGTATTGCCGCTCTTCCTTTGTCGTCCTAGGAGAAAGAAAACCTGGAGACGGGCCAAGGAGGACGATCCGGAGACCGGGAGCAGAGACGCAATGGGCCCGGGGAACTGCCCAATATTCCCATCCGGACCGGCGAGGAGAACCGATCGATCAGTACCGGATGGAGGAAAAGATGCTGAACTGTGCCATCTACCGGAAGAAGATGAGAACTACATCCCAGATCTTGCGGGTCCCACCAGTGAAGGATCAGATGGCCACCGCAAGAAAGGGGGGCTTGTGGGATGTATTTACCCATGCATCCGAGCCCTACCTCAAAACTGTGCATTACTGGCATTGAAAACATCATAATGGCCAGAGCTCCCCAGAAAATGCACAGGAAAATCCCATTTCGCCTATATTGTGAGCTCAGAGAGGCAATGCTGATTGCCAAAAGCAAACCCATAACTTTGGGAATTCATTTTTCTTGAATGTCAAATATGGCAAAATCATGGGCACAGAATTACTTTACTTCAGAAACACACCAATGCCATGTCCTGAACATGGACAATATACTCCATGTAATATCACTTGCTGAAATGAATCAATCTAAAAAAAAATCCCAAGGAGGGATGCAGTAACCGCAAAATCCTGAGGGTGGCGCTGGCGGTCTAAACTCTGACAGGAGAGCTGTCTTGCAAAACTGTCTAGTGCAAAGAAAGGTCTCATTTCATCAAAAGTTCAAAGGGGTTGCCAGTCCTGAGAACTCTTGACACTTCAGAACTCAACACAAGAAGCCAGGAAATCACAGGGTTCTGTTAATTAAATGCAAAGTGGCTCCCTGGCCTCCTGATGTCAGCTTCCCAGAGACCACACAATGGCCCCTCTCCTCTGAAAGGAATATGTTGATTTTACTGTTTTACTGTCAACAAAGGCCTGCCTGCCAGAAGACATGTGACTGACCCACCCAAGTCTTGGAGGCGGACTCCAACACTCTGAGGACTGAATTGAAAGTAAAATATATATTTTACAAAAACACTGATAACTCTTTGTAATCAAATGACAGAAATGTATAACTTTGAGAGACTTAATTTAAAAAATGTACCTTTAATTCAAGCCCAAACTCCAAATTGTGGGATATTCTGGGACAAAACCCTGCTGTTTATTAATATTACAGACTCCCTGTTTCAGCTAGACAAACGAAAATGCATTGGTATGTGGGTAGATATGTGAGGAACAGTTGTATAAAATTTAATGAAGATCCAATGTTGTTAAGCACATTAAAAAGTGCTAAAAGTTGCCATTTTTGAATGCAAGCTCTTAGAAACAGCAGATTTGGGACAGAGTATACCTCATGTGATATGTGACATGGGTATGTAATTTCAAGCAACTGTGTAACTGTGAAATATGTATTTTGATCATATATAGATTTGGGTGCACAGATGACAGGGGAGTTTTTTCAAGAGATCATAAATGGCTGACATCACTCTGACACAACTTAGCTCCCCCAATCAGGGGAGAAATGAAAGCTGGACCAATGACAAGTGAGAGGGGCAAGTTTAGTTATGACCAACACACACACCCACTTGCAGAACATATAAATGGACCACTGAAACTTAGGTAGGGACATTCATTTCCATCTGCAGCGGGACGCTCTGCCGGAAAAATCCATACTTACCTCCATCAACCTTCAAGGAGCCAACACTTAGACTCCAAGATAAACAGAGACTACAGAACCTTAACCAAAAAGGCCACTGCCAGCAAGAGTATTTGTCAACAGGCCTGAAAATCTTTTTGCAACTGAACTCTTCAGACAGCCGGCTGACGCCGTCTGAATTTTGCCAAGAACTTTTGCAAGAACCCGGTGACAGAAATATCCAAAGAGAAGGCAGGACCCGACCCAGAGAACCGGTGCCTAGCAGAGACCAGGCCATTGTATCCAGAGTGCTGACCCCGATGCTGTGAGCAGTTCCAGAGGCCAGGCGCTGTGAGCGGAACTCGGGAAGACCTGACCAGACTGAAGTCCGTGACCAAGTCGCTTTCCGGTTCAAAATCTCTTGTGAGTACTCAGCAAAACTCAGAACACATCTCTTAGTTAAAATCATATAATTCAATCCATTTTTAATCTAAGTAGAACTGCAGCTTAGCAATTGTGTTATTCTGCCATCATTTTTAAAGCTGAAAAAGTGTTGCGTTTAAAATTTGCAAAAACCAAAAACGACCTTCACTAAATCGCTCATATCTCCGCGACCGTTCGTCTTAGAGACTTGCAGTAACTTTCATCTGAAAGCTTAGAATCTTAGCTTTTAATCGCACCAAGAACCACATTCCTACCCCTTATAGTTTTACCGCAATCGCGGAACACGCATTCGCGAATTTTGCCGCGATTTGCAAATTTCTTCACGTGTAAAAATCTGCTGCTGCTTGCCTTCCATTTGCCAGAAATTCGTTTAACCTGCTAGTTACTCCTAGATCCTTGCTAAAGTGAGCCTGGACTAATATTAACTTGATTTCACTCACCCTGAACCTCTAGAGGGAATTAAAAGCATTTTAACATATTTTCACTCCATTGCCAGCACATATCAAAGCATTTTGCCTGTGTTTTCAACTTCTGTAGTCTAAGTTGCTGGGGTGAACTGAATCACATTTAATTGCATTTCTGAGAACTGTGTGCCTTCCTTCCATTTCCTTGCATTGCATAAAAGGGGGGGGGGTGAATTGTCCAAGAAAGTGATTACATTGTCTTTGCTGAAATCCTATCAAGTTATTTTCTTTACTGCATTTCATTCCACATTGCATCCATTTGAAGCCATAAAAGTATTGTTGCTATCTTATCCATTTCATGTCAACTCCTCAGTGATTATCAAGAAGTGTGCTAGTGCCAGATTCTCCGTTGTTCATCTTTATCATATCAGATTAAGTGTGATATCCAATTATTAATTTATTATAAAGCGTGATATAATATATATTGTTTAAGTTATCAAATAAACCTTTAAACTTGCAAAACAGAACTACTTCTTGGCTCAGTGGGGTCAGGGGGATTCCAAGGGAGGGGTGTTATATAGGGGTAGTCATCCAGAACGCATGAACTGGACATAAAGATATATCAATAAGGGTTTTCATTCAGTATTCTAGACTAGGCGTTGACTTGGCTGTAGTGCTGAATTGAATCCTCTTACAATCTCTTTTCCAAGATGGTGGTGTAGCTGGTCATCACAGGAAGTCCATTCATATTTCTACCTGGTTAACTGGTTGGTTGGCACGCAATCTCACCAGGCAGCCAGCTAGGTGATGACGTTGCTGGTGGGACTTTTATTCACCTAAGCCTTTCTGTTAACTGTCGGAGTTCCTCTTCAGAGGGTAATCGGGAGCTGGTACACTTTCGATTTAAAACTTCCCGGCCAGAGTCTTTCACACGGCAGACTGAATTGTTGACATTTTGTCGACCATAACATCTTTCTTTCTGGAGCAAACCTTGATTCCAGCATGGTGTTTCAGCGGTTGCTGGGCCTTATGGAATCTTGTTTGCAGTTTGTCTGGCCCATCTAAAAATTCTATATACGCAATTATTTCTAGGAGCCTTCTGGTCTCAAGCTATGGGTCACCAGTCCAAGGTCTTGAAAATGCTACACTAGATTGTCCAGGATCTCGGATCTTAGTCCAACTCGAACAACTTCACGTTGAGGGTACCTTTCGAGGATCTCAATCTCTCATTGACCATTACCACTTACGTCTCCATGTTAGGACTTGGAGCCACTGGGATGTCCAGATCTTTGGTTCTTCATGGATTGCAAGGACCATTTAAAAGAATTGGATTTGAGGGGGATCTTTCCAGCACTGAAGGCCTTCCTGCCTAATTTCAGGAACAAGCAGGTTCCTTTCTGTACAGATGACTTGACATTAATATTTAGGGTTAACAAGCATGGCGGGACTAGATTACCCCTGCCACCCATCCCCTCCCCCTCATCCGCGTTCCTGCTCCTTGCTCTGCTGTGATTCCAGCCCTTTTCACCTTCCATATGTGTCAAACACTTAGCAAGAAACTGCAAATGGCCACTTCAAAAATAATTCATTACAAAGTTGTTCAGAGACTTGGGTTTTCAGATGGATCTTTATGCACCTGACACCAACTGGCAACGTCCCTCTTGTTCCTGAGGTGGTACTGCAGTAGGCCCTCTAAGCAATCCTATGAAGTTCAAATGGGAGTTGAGATTGCCCTATGCCCCCTCCCCCCCATTTCCTTCATTCACCATACAATTGGGAAATGTCATCAGGCAATTGACTGTTGAATCATACTATATAGCTTGCCCCCAGCTCCGCCTCTGTTGGTCGGTCAGATTCAGATTGTCAGGCCTGATGTCTGATAACAGAATGGCTAAAATTCAGAATGATCTGACACAGAAGGGCGGCCTCATGTTCCTTCCCTCCCCTCAAGGCAGCTTGCTTTCTGGGGAGCTGACCCCAGGCCACCTAGGTCTTTCAGCTGAGACTATGCAGATCGTTCAGGCAGCAAGAAAGAAATCTGTGCAAAGTCTGCACAAGAGAAAATTAGCCTGGATCTGCTATTGGGCTCTCGAGCAGGGGATAGACTTATCTTTAATGTTTCGTGGATGGCTTGTTGACATTCTATTTGAAATTTGCGTCAGTCGACTCCTGCAGGGTCGATTTTGTTGGCTCTCAAAGCGGAGCACATTTGAAGCCTCTTGGCCCTGTTGGAGCCCTTAACATCTAATCTGACGCACAGGACCCATCGTACTGATATGCAAACCTCCAAAAAGAGACTGGTTCCCCATAGACAGTCAGGCTGACCGTGAATCCAGTTAAGGATGATTTCAAGGGTCCAGAGGCCCTAAATACAAATGTAACATTAAATGTGTGGTCATCCAGTCTCACAAACTTAGTTTAGTCCCTATGAGGTTCTTCAAATCATGAGCCCTGTGTTAAAATCTCAATCCCAAATGATTTTCAAAAATCTGCCTTTGTTGAATTTTTACCTTTGTTGAATTTTTTGAAGGAACTTGGGGTTGGTCACCCTAGGTTACCTGGGGGCAACCAGACGTGGACTCCCTGCTCACTGTGCTTAGAGAGGCTCGGCTTCACCTCACTGATGATGCCCAACAAGGCTGAAACACTTGTATGGGGTTGCTGTAGGTACTCTTGTTCAGAGAGGAATTGCCATAGCATTTCGGTGCTTGACTGCCCATGTGGGCGGGACAAAGACTGATATGCAAATGGATATTTCCCATCTGTGAAAGGTACAAAAAGCAGATGGCTGCGAACTCTCAATGTGTTTAACCACTGAACAGGTTATCATGCCTTGTTCTTCCGAGAGAGGGGCGCCTGCTACCTTTGTTGAATTTGATTTTCAAAAATGTTTAACTGTACAGTCGCCTCACAAAAGAGGTGAGGGAGATGTTAATAGTATTTTGTTGCTGTGCCTTCAATCTAATACTGCTTCTTGCCCATATCTGCTGCCTAGCCCCGTATCGATTGGGGTCATATCATACCTTTTGTAATAGATCTCCCAAAGGAGCCCCATATTCCTGTGTACAAAATGTGGAGCGTCCTGTCGCAGGCCCTGCTGGGTCTGAGGAGTTCTGCATTTGAGTATGAGTGATGGAACTTGATCAGATGGATGAAGATGCTAGCACCCCATCATCACATAGTTGGTAATGTTTGGTCTGACATGTTTCGGTTGTAGTATTAGTGTTAACATGAATGTTTCTAATTTAGTCTGATGAGAAGTATAGTGCATTTTTACAGTGTCACTGGGCCGGCCTGAGTAAAAGCCCCCTACCCCCTTTTGTGTCAGGGCCTGCCCAAAGCAAGGACCAAACACGAACCCCACCTGCTGCCTGCCTATCTCAGAATAAAAGCCCCTCCTGATGTGAAAATCTCACTTATAGGAGGATGCTGGCTAACTTTCTGTACCCAAACTGCTGCCACCTATTGTCTGGGGTCAGCAAGGAGCATTACACTGTTCAGGGAATGGCATGTGGGTCGGCGCAGAGCCTGGTAGTGAATTTGAAGCATGTTGCTGCTTCAGAAAATAATTGCCACCGCTCTGCTGGCCCCCTTTCCTCGCAAGCGCCACAATCTCCTGTAGTTCCTTTTCCTAGACCGTCCAAAAATCATCACCTGTGTTGTCCCTAACCACTTCTCAACCAGCGCCTCCATTCTTCTCTGCCCCCCCAGCCTCCTCTCCCATGCTTCTAACAAACATGAAGTTGCCAGCCCCCCACCCCCCACCCAGCTTCCTGCATACCCTTCTTTCACCCCTGGCATCCATCCACATGCCATCTTGAAAACACAAGCTGTCTCTACCCAACCAACCTTCTTCTCTGCCCTAGCCCCCTTCTCATCAAAAACACAGGTGCTGTCGCTCCCTCCCCTTCCTCCCAGTGCCAAAACCCCCTTCCCCGTACTCCCTTCCCTGAACCATCCAAAAGACACCAACGCTGTTCCAGTCCAGGCATCGCTGTCATCCTCTCTTCTCTCTTCCACTGTCCACCTAGCCCACATCCATTCCCATGGTTCAGCTCGCCGTTGGCCGCCTAGAGTCATGGCAACGCTCCCCACCTTGTGGGTTCCTTGACTCTTCTAGCTCCAATGCCAGGTTACTCAAGTAGCAGAGGCTTGTATCACATTCCTGTTTCACATGCAGGTAGCACTGCAGTCACTTAAAAAAAGGGTACATCCTTACCCATTTGTAGTCTAGCCATGTTCATCACTGCTTGTTGGCCCCATTATAAGTAGAGGATCAAGGAGCACACGTGTATCCAAATGTACACATTTGGGGAGAACTGGTATGTTCAGATCATTTTCGGACTCTTCATTAATACGTCTTCCTGTACATGTTTTCTGAAAAATGTCCACAAAAGAGGTTTTTAAATAGTTTCTAAAATATGATGCTTGGGGTGTGTCCAGGCAAGACCAAATGACCACGGTAGCCAGCGTGCCTCCTAGCCTGTGTTATGAATGCGGCAGGCCCTCTTGCACTGTTAACATTGGTCACTCCACACGTCGGCTGCATTTCCCGGTCTTGTAATTCCCTATTCTGAGGCTTTGCGGGTCTGAATTGAAAAGGGCAAGGGCAGTCGTCCACTCCCCGGTTCCCTCCCAGCCCCCCAGTCGTCCTTGCAAGTCTCGCCGCCTTTCTCCTCCGTTGTCAGTTTGGTGTAGCTGTCTCCTTGTGCATTCAGCCTTGCACCTAGTGTGCTCTTGTGATCCTCTTTTTATCCCTGTGGAAAAAGTAAAGGGTCATCAGGTTTGTGTTCATTACTGTCAATTGCCTTATTCTGCCTGACCCTTGTTTTGGGCCATGTCGGGTGAATGGCTTGGGTGTTAGTCCGTCGTCTGTTATGGTATGGGAAAATATTCGTATTGGAAACGGGGGAGGGGGTTGTAAATTTAATATATTTTATATATATTTGAATACTGCAATCAGAGAACTGGTTGTGGAGCAGCATTGCTATGTGAATATAGTGTTAATCGAGCATAATACCTTTTAGTGGGTTGCTGCTGAACCGTCTCTATATTGATCTGGAAGCTTTGAAGGCAACTGTACTTTTCACTACTTGCCTTCCACGAGCTTCTGTTTTTTATTAACAAACTTCCTGCAAACAATTTGATGACTTGCATAAATACTTAAGGTACATTCCCACTGCTTTTGTCACAAATGATGCCAGCCACCGAGAATCCGGAGCCAATTGTTTCCATGGTTACCATCCAACACTGCCCAAAGTAATAGTTGCTCCTCCGCTAACAAGAACGTATGTCCTAGAAATGTGTTCCTGGAATGAGTGACAGCTATGCCTTTTCAGCATTTGAACATGTTATGAGAATCTTCTTTCACTTCCTATATTCAAACCGACTGGGCTTTCTGCTTGCTGCCATTGTGCTAGGGAAAGGTGTCTCAGAACTTGGCAATGTATCTGCTGCTGACACTCACAGATTCATCGAAGTGTTCCTGTACAGGGAGAAAAAAGAAACCCAGAACGGGGGGAGGTGGGTCGGGCTGGCCCAAGGGCCTGCCGCCAACCACACGGCTGTACAAAAGAAAACGCAAATCACAATAAAAGTTACTAATGCTGTGTTGGAGTTGTCCCATAGACGGGACGTGGACAGAAATCGAACCATCGTAGAGGCAGATGATTTTGGGATATTAGGCAGGCCTGACAGAAAATGCATTGAAACAAGTACGAAGCCACTTCCTGCTGGCATGACGCCTCCGCCACTGAATGGTTCAAAGGCTGGAAGTAGTCCATAGAATACGCAGATAAGTGCAAATTCCTGAATTTGTTGCAGCAGCAAGATCCGGGGGGGGGGGGGGAGGAATCCCCAAAGAAACCAAATGCCGAGAAGAAATCGCCGTCAAGAGGGGGAAGATCGAATCAGCCAGCACGCTGAATTTATTAACCACCAGGCAATAACAGAGCCACGTGACATGAGGACAAAAGCCTGTCGAGGAAAGCTGTGGAGTCGGCAAATGGCTATGCTACACAATACAGTCTGACATAACACTAGTAGGAAAGCAGGTCAGACAGGAAGTAGTTCAGAACCCAGGAATAGGAGGATGCACTGAACACAGCGTTGAAGATTAACCAAGTGCCTGGTTTCATGGAACAGCAACAATCGGCACATGCTTGGCTTGCTGGGAATCCTAGTTCAGGTAGAGCGCACTATACAGAAATAAGTGCAGGGTGGGTAAACATCCATATGGTCGCCCATATGAGGAGGCTCGGACCCCACATGGGCTGATGTGTTGGCGAGTCATCGTTACTTAAGCCTCATTGCACGTATGTTGGTAACGGTAAAAAAAGCAGCCTGTTGAATTGCGGACACAATAGAAGTACTAAATGGGTTATTACATAGGAATGCAGTATGCAGTAAGCGCTTCTGTATTAGTTCAACTACCTCCTTGTTTAACTGCGGCAAATGTTTAGCTCCACCTAAGATGTGGTGGTAAAACATGTAAACCACTCCTGAAGTTATTTCTTGCACCGAAAGGAAGAATACACACTCCCTTTCAATGAGGCAATGTTTTAGCATGGGGACTATTGAGAGGGTGAAAAAGTGGGCGTTTCTGATGTCCACCTTGTCCACAAAATGTACATAAATGTCAGAATTTACCCTCTAGTGCACAAAAAAATGTATAGTAACAGCATGAACCGACAGTGGAAATAAATGCCAAAAATGAAACGTGTATTTTGGTAAATATTAAATTCTGCGTTTCTTCAAATCATCTATTATCATTGGCATTCATGTAATAAGATGGATCTTTAGAATGAATACATGCAACAGCAGGATTACTACATGCAAATATCCCCAAGACCCCTGATGTCCTCAATGTCTGTTCTCCAGATATAGGATACTTCTAATTTTCTGTATTTTATTATGTTGTTTTTACAAGTTTATTCTGAATAACCCTGCCAGCCCAGTTTTAGTAAATGTATTTTTTTATTTCCTTTTTTTTTTTTTTTGGGATATTTGGAATCGAAGCACTAAACTGTCAGAATAAATGCTTCAAAAATTTGTTGTGAAAAATGACAGGATTAGGGTAGTGTAAAGAACTCATAATGGCAACTGTAAAAACAGACACAAGTGATCAGTTCAAGGTTTCTTATTGAACATAATAATGGGTTTGTTAAACACCTAATCTAAACCTAAATCCAAGATGGGAGCAAGTTACGACCATCAAATAATAAGGCACTCCTAGTGGCGTCTTGTCAAATAAAAAAGGGCCTATACTAAAAATGCCTATTGTCAATCCGTATTACTAAATTACAAAAAATGTGGGATAATGTTCACCAGAAAAGAAAGTGTTCATAAAATGATAAGTCAGGATGGTAAGGCTGGGTCTCCATGCCCAATGTTTAAAGCACGGGACAAGGCGGGACTCTCGAGCACAGCACACTTCTTGGCATCGTCAGCACGAGGTTCACAGTTCAGTTCAACGATATCCAAAACCTTCAGAGGGGAAGTATCTTTCTTGCAAGAGTCTCTTGCCTTAGAACGCTGGCTGATTCAAAGAAACAAAATAGATAAGCAAAAAGTAACTTTGGTACTTCTCGTACCTTGGACGATTGCTCTTTGCCCCTTTTGATCTCCCTCCGTCGGGCTCTAATTCTTCTTGCTAATTGTGCCTCCGTCAGTCGGGTTAACTACAGCCTTTCAAATGTTGCCTATATGAGTCAATTGTCCCTTTAAATGATTCCCCACTGTGGACAACCCTCGACTGGGTTTACTCTTGTCGACTCAATGTTCACTGGTGTATGACTCTTGATGTAAAATAATCAAATTAACAAAAGTTCTCTCGGTGCTCTTGCACCTTGGGCAATTTCCTCTCGCCCCTAGGATCTCCCTCTGTCGGCCTTGGATCCTTCTTGCAGTTTGGGCCTCCCTCCATCGGATTTTCTGTAACAGAGTTCATGTATTTTAATTTAAATTTGACCCAAACCTAAAGCAGGTTGGTCACTGGAGGCGAAAGGTAGGAAAACTGTCATAACTGGTTTATAGTGATTATTGCGAGTTACATTCTTTCGAATGCAAAAATGTTGAAAAAATGTTACCAAAAAAAAATGCAACTTTTTTTTTTGTTTTAGTTTTTGTTTGAAATGGGGGGGGTTCCCCCAGCCCCCCTTTTTTTACCCTTTTCTTTTTTTTTTACTCACAAAACAAACACAAAAACATGTAAATTAAAAAAGAATACATTCGAGGAAAAAAAAAATTCGGTAATTTTTTCGACATTTTTGTCATTCTAATTTTTTTTTAGACATTAACTGGATACCGTCATAACTGCTTTCACAGTAGGAGAGATGGAACTAAGCAGCAGCTTGATATTATTCTTTTGTGCTGCAAGGTAAGACGTACTATATATTGCATACTTAGTTGATGGTAGATGCCTGCCTAGCCCTCTAAAGTACCCTTATTTCACTGTATAGCCAGCCTCTCTGGTCCCATAATGCCTCCGTACCCAAGGCCCCTGCATGCTTACTGTATGTCCCTACCACGGCTCCCTGCAATGTCTACCCAGCCCTCCCGGTCCTCCTGTACCGTTCCTGGCATGTCCCGACTGACCGTACTGCCCCACTTGCTTCGAAGCGCATTATACTTGGGCGCTTCATGCATGAACCGTCATATCACTACGCTTACTCCCTACTCTACACCATCACTCAATTAGAGTACAGCTATACCCCTCGATAAATTCGGCCTAGCTGCTCACATACGGACACTATCCCACGAACACCTCATCACTCTAATAAAACGCAGCTATATCCCATGACAAACCGGCCTAGCTGCTCACATAAGCATCCTACAGGCCTAACGCAGCCAGAACCCGGTCTGGGTGTCCACCCACCAGCCTGCACACATTCAACCGATATCTTCACCACCACACTAAATACTAGGATGCAGCTACCATCAGGCAATTACACCAGCACACACAACTAGTGCACCTATGCTTCCTATGACACTAATTCTCTCTACTGACCTGGACTGTGGTCCCCGAGGGCGCTCCACCTACCAACGCTTTGCGGTCATACCAAGGATATATAGAGCGCTACATAAATGCCAGATAACCTATCCGAAATTGATGAACAGTGCAAAGATATATGGCCCATATGCAAATAACGAGGGCGGCACAAAAAGCTAAATTGACTCCGCAAAACTGAAGTTTTGTGAAAGAGCCCCAATACTTCCACCAGAAATTAATTTCATACTGAGGTCATTGTGTATAACAAATAGTAATCTCTCCATAACTGCCCCCCCCCTTTCGGTAGGAGATGTGTCTTAATGACAAGGCCCTTAAACCACGTGTTTGTCAATCAGTGGACTAGAAGTCAACTTTTGTCTTTCGAATGTCTCTCCAAAGAAGGATTTAGATTGTGAGTATACGTGCTGTGCTGGGTGTGAGTGGAGCTTGGGGGGGGAAACTGGTGGCGCAATTGCCCAGTCATATCCACATGCCATCCCACAGGTTGTTTAATTGCGTGACTGTGGCAAGCACCGTTCACCCGCTTCAATAGTATAGGACTGTTACATTCCTGGTTATCCTGGAAATATTTGTTTGGCCCAACATAAGTTTTCCGATCATACAATTTTGATTAGTGTACTTGATTTATAATTTGGCATAATAGATTGTCAACCTCCATATTAGTATTAAAAAATGTCTAGGGATATATTCATTAAAACTCAGTGTTAGTCATTTACGTATACTACCTACCCAAAAAATAAATGCCTGCTAGAAATGAAAAGCTTCAGCTGAAACATGAATGAAAACACGCTTTTTAGTTTTGGCTATTATTTGAGTACATTGTATGAAGTGCTTTGTGCTCAAGTACATGTTGCTGCTGAGAGAGTTGCATTAATTTGCTTGATTAACGCTGTTGGGTGCAAAACTAAAAGAAAAACCTACAGAGTAAATTACTACAATGCGACAGATTGTGATTGCAAACTCAAGCCAGATTAGTGGATATTTTTATAAACTGGTTTCATGTGATGGAGTGAGTACTTCAGCATTTGCCTCTCTTGCATCAGCCGCATTTATTATGGCATTTACAAGTGCTGTAATGCAGATTTTGTACTCTGTAACAAAGTAAAGGTTCACAAGAACCCCAATTAATCAGTGTAGTCTTAAAGGAGCAGTACCAGCCAGTTTGCACATTCCTACCTGATAAAATACCTAAAGAATAATGCATGTGCAGAGTGGATATTGTATATTTATATGGCACATGTTACATTTCTCGAGCATTGTAGCTTTCATAGTATCTTAGAATAAGCCCCTGTCATGAGTCCTTTTGTATGTTCCTTAGCAGTATATACTTTTTGCAGGCTATCCCCTTAGTGAAGGTCCTGATCACCCCTGTTCATGAGGTGGTTAACTTAAGTCCCTCCCCAGAGACAAATCAACAGATTTTTCTAACCATATTTTAGCAACTTTCCTCAAGCATTTAGTTTCACTCAGTGCTCCAGATAAGATTTTGAGGTGGGAGTAGTGTACTGCCTATTTTTAAACTTCGAGAGTAAATGTAATTTTAAGAGTAAAAATTACTTTCTCATTTGCAAGGGAGTAAAATGTATGTGGCATGCAAAAACTGTATGGAATTCATTACTATGGGGAAGCTTTCTGTATTGTGACTCACACTTTTCATTATTTATCGAAGGTCTGGCCAATCTATCTCTCCTGTTTATATTTAAATGTTGAAAATACAAAAACCTAGCCAATTACATAGCAAAGCAAGCATGAATTGTAGTGTGTGTTTTGAGGTTCGATAGCAGAATTGTCTTTTGATGTTTAATGAAATTCCTCATTTCCTGGATCTATTGCTACCTAATGGTATGCCAATGTTATGATACAACAGTGCAGAGAGGCAAGGACTCCATGTTAAGTTCTATATCTAATCTCCTGGTCAAATTGTTATTTATGTAGCACTTTTTGCAAAGAGCTGTACATAGAACATATTTGTCGCAATGATCACCAAACCGAAGTCAGAACTCCTTGATCGACCTTGAAAGGATGAAAGACTCAGTTGGCCTTGCCAGGGATTCAAACCTGCAACCTACAGATCACACACAAATCGCAGCAACGAGTTCTCAACTGGCTGAGCGATCTTATTGGCTAACAGCTTTCAGAGGTCGGTTAACTGAGTATCGACTGAGGTATAATAATCAGTACCTAGATATTGGGAACCATGTATGAAGCGCTACATAGAGTTAAATGCATATCTGGATTATCACACAGAAAGGTTTTGCCGAGTTTCTATTTCAGTTACAAATGTAACCTCCATTTGTTTGTTTTTTTTAAAAGCGCTTGCACTTCCCGAAGAGTCAGGTTTTGGATGTTTTATTTGTAGTCTGGCACATTTCAGAGGCTAGAATGACAACCACTCACCCTTGAACAAAGACTCTGCTGCTACTGACCATATATAGTAATGTACCCCATTGACTGCAAGGTTGAATGGATGTAAACTAGACAGTGTGTAGTCATCACGATACAAATAAAATACATTGTATATCATCATTTTGCACACTGTTTTTATAGAGTGTATGATTATGCACACAGCACAGGAACTCTGAAAAATACAAGTGTGCAATACTAGTTTGCCTTCACTGGGGGGGGAAAAAAGCATAATTTGGAACAAAATATTAATTCTCATTTGCAACTTAGTTTTCCATTTTATTAATTTTACAATCCTAAAATGCTAGGAAAATCTGCACAGTGCTTCTGTTTGCTCCATGAGCAGCAACACAGCAGGAGCTGAATGGAAATATACCATTCCTTTTATCACAGTATGCAGTTTATTTTTTTGAAAGGCTTCAGAGAAATCTATTGCGTTTCAGAGGCTTTTATCCATGGCTTGCAATTACATCCATGTAGATAAACATCAAAAGAAGCCTTCTGGTTTCTGTCAAGTAACCTGACCTTTGCACTGCCCTCTGCTCTAAAGTTCTGTCTAAGTGTACACAGGAAAATAATAAAGCTGTCGTATTTACAAGATTTTCATGCGTAAAAAGCTACGCACATTATCTGGAGGCCTGGTTTTACTATAGGATTTATCTATGGTTTCTGCTGTTTTGATAATATTATCAGCAGGTTGGATAGCCCTCATTCCCCACTTAATAGCAGCATGTCTGGTCCTGCTGTGGAACGCACCCTTTCCAAGACATCACCATTTTTATGACTGCCAAAAAAAGAGCATATTTTTTAAATATTACTTCAATCCAGGTCGTACGCCTAACGAAGGTGACGGCTGCTTCATGGTGACACAAAAAACCATTGGAAATGTTCAATGCAAGCAACTCCCACAATACCACTATCTCAATAAAGGGGTAGTCATTTCATATTTGAGAACTGTAACTGCTAACTTAGGCAGATCTGAAGAGAATTCCCTGGTTTGTTCTGAGGAAAGACTCCTAGCTAATACCCTGACGAGGGAAGTGGACAGGACTTTCCTTATCATTCATGCAGAAAGCGGACTTGCATCATCCTCCGAGGATGACTCAGTAGTTGGTCTTAACTCAGTTGGTTATGACGGTATCAAACTACTTTTGAAGCCTTGGAGGGCCTTTAAAACGCTACAGTCGTTTTTATTTATTTATTTTTACATTTGTATAGCACGTAGACAGCCCTTAAGCATCGATGCGCGGTTACTTGCGAAGAGCTGAGTTACATTACTGATAGAAATACAGTTTAGACATACATCGAAGCATTATGGACATTCAGAATATATTACATGCATCATGTGGATTGCGATGATTAGGTGAAGAATAGCGTTTTTATTGCTTTGCAGAAGACGGTGTGTGAATTTTCAGCTCGTAGAGGTAGTCGCAGGGCATTCCATTGCCGGGCTGCTAGGT
Source organism: Ambystoma mexicanum (assembly GCF_040938575.1). Taxonomy (NCBI): domain Eukaryota; kingdom Metazoa; phylum Chordata; class Amphibia; order Caudata; family Ambystomatidae; genus Ambystoma; species Ambystoma mexicanum. The sequence continues at coordinate 65,701,214 of NC_090928.1, forward strand.
AGGGGAAACTGGCTGCTCCCGCTCTGATTCGCTTGATTTTGGGTACTGTGAGCATGTTCGAAGAGGACGTTCTGGTAGGCCTTGTGGAGGCTGACGGGTGCATTCTTTGGGACAGGTAGGAGGGGGGGCAGTTTGTGGACACATTTGTGCGTATGGGCGAAGTCTTTAAAGGGAACACGCTCTTTGATCGGAAGCCAATGTGACTGTTTTCTGGCAGCAGTTATGTGTTCCCTTTCATATTGGAAGTATCTTAACCATTTTATATAATGCTGCTAAATGCAACATCTTTTTCCACTCTTAAATAAACACAGCAACCTGACGCATCAATAAAATATGGATTTCTAGAATTATCAGGCCAAGTTGCATGACCGGGTTCCAGAAATTAATTTCTCCAACCAGCCGTCAATCTTTTTTAAATATTGGTAATTTTCCTAATTATTACAACTCAAAGGGTTCTCGCAATTACATTGAGTTAAATAGAGAACAATTCCACAAGAATTATGCACTCAGCTTCATGCTTCTCAGTTTTATTATTCCACTATGAAGATTAATATTTGCTTTTGCGTAAATGGTCAATGGTAAATAACATGTGCTGTTTAAACCAAGGGAAATTTCAATTGGACATGTATTGCTTTTCTCGGCACTTTCCACTTCTCCCCATCTGGCGCACTTTCCCCTTTTCCTCGTCCATGCTTTCAATGGGCCTTGTAAGATCACTGTTTTGTACTCATTTGTTCCCCTCCCATGCCTCGTGCTCTGTGCACTTGTGTACGAGCGCGATACAAATAAAATATCAATACAATATATTTCAACTTGGGGCCTCATGCTTCCTCGCAATGGCTCATGTAGACAAATCAATTGATTAAAAATATGTCCCAACACCCGTCCGTACTCAGTGATTTGTTGGTTATTAAATAGGATATCTACTAAGCAACAATCGTGATACAGTGGTTGACCCATTCATTATCGTCCCTAGTTACCATGTGTCCAATGGTCAAAATAGAAAACTTGCCAACTTCTTCTGTGAGTTGGTATCTATAAGTGTAATATAAAGTTATGCTAGAACCTTCATTAGTTTGTACTATGGTCCTTACCAGTGCATACGAGGCATCACTTACCCCATGAGTTCATTTTAGCACAGGTTGGCTTGTGTTCTTGCCGTGTCTTCAAATCTAAATTAATTGTAATGTAGTCCTAACAATATCATGGTTGCAATGTTAGCATGTCAAAATGTATATGCAGGTTATTTGTTTGCAACCCGGACTTATATCTTGTTCCGCTCGTGCTAGCATCTGAGATTAGGCTCCGATAAAGTTACTGGTTCCTATACCTATAGCAGAGGAGAGTTTATAACTTAAAGGGTAAAATGCCCCTGAAAATCCTTTCCCCAGATTGGCCTGCGTATATATAAGGATTCATGGTTCTTAATGCTCATAAACCTTTAAATGGTTAGTATGGATTAGCCAAGAATGTCTCTTACCTGATGAGGTTTATTTCACCAAGGAATCGATCCCACAGACCCAGTCCACGATAAGGCGCATCAGTGACATTTTTGTTCGTGTTTATATATGTAAATGTTGCGTATGATGTCATACACATGTCGTTCCGGTCTGTTAAAACAAAGCCTTATGGATGCTTGATATAGTGTGTCCATTGCCGTACCACCATAGGCCTTTTCCATAGTTACCTCTACTGCCAGGAGCTACTCTAGTCTCCCAGGGCCGTACACATCTGCCGGTGTGATCTGTGCCAGCTCCATTATGAAATTAGGTGTTCAGAGCATAATGTGCCATATGTAACAAAAGGTAATAGTTTGCATCTCATGTGCATGATAGATTTGTGGCATACTATGCATTAGCTCTTAATTCAACAAGGGTAGTAGTGCCTGCTCACTGTGTGATGCTTGATACTCGGGAGCTGCTTTTAGCTCATGCTCATCAAAACATGATTCATCCCTGCAACAAACAATACCTAACGTGCAACGCCAAACACAGCCTGGAAGGAAAAGGCAGGCGAGTCCAGCATTGGCCAATTAAATAGAATTAAATCTGGCAGTGATGTGCTATTTGGCCTAACAAACTGGTTGATGTGCTAAAATAAAAAATAATTTCCATTCCAGTTCATCTGAATTATCCAAAGAACATTTCAATGTAAACAGCAACCACAACTCTGCTTTACTTCCACTATTTGTAATTTAATTTTCAGTGGCCATTGTGTTCTATGCTATTTAAAAGCTAAATAGAAAGTGAATGACAAACGCTAGTCCTGTGTTTATTTTTTACAACATTTAGCAATCATTTTGTTCAATCTTTGATTTTATTTGATTGCACGTTATTTTTTATTGCACGATTTATAAAATGCAACGGTTACAAAAATCCACTTGAGTCACTTTTTTTTTTTTTAAAGTTGACCATGATGTGAAAAGTGGTGCTGGCTGATTAATTGAGACGTGCTAGGGGGTGCTGAATGTTATTTGATAAACCATCAATATGTATGTATGTATAATGCATATGTTATACATAATGACATTACCGCTTTGGTCTATTAAGATTTTGCAGTTTGGCGATTGGTACCCAGACATTTGTCCAAATGCTTACTGCCCACAAGATGGTTGTAAATATTGCGACGCCTAGGTTTACACCGTTGTGACAAATATCGCCTTCAGAATTACAGTTAAGCAATATAGCGAGTAAAAAATAAAAAAGCTACATAAATTGTTGCGAAAGAATACCCTGATTTCATTTGATTGCCGTACAGCAACAAAGAATACATGGCTACTTTGGGGTGCGTTAGTACAGTGTATATAAGCTTGTGCTACTTTGCTGCAGACCAGTTTTCAAAACGTTGCTGCAGGACCAGGCTAAAACATTGACCAACACAGAGGGTTTGACTTTCCACATACGCCCCCTCCCATTTTCTACCCCATGCTTCTCTTGTAGTGTATTTCACAGCTTTTTAGTTGGGGTTCTCATATAAATCACCCATGTCCTGTTTAAAATCTGTTAGTAGTTAAAAGGTTGAGCCCAAAGCAAGTGTGTGTAAGTTTGGTTAAAAGGCTGTGTTTATATAATACAGAATGAAAAGTAGTATGCTAATAGTTGGCCCAAAACTTATATTTTATTCTTTTTATAGTTGGTAACCTTGTATACTTTAAAGCAGAGACTGACGGGAGCAGCCCCCTGCCTGCCTAGCAGTTCAGCTTCCTTTGCTAGCACTAGTTTGACTGGCATTCCTGCTCCCCACTTGAGCAGCCTTGTACTGACACCATTGCCCCACTTTTTTTTTGTTTTTATTTTAAATGTACACATGCTGACTTTGCAATAATGTCGCATTAGAGTTTTGGAAGGGCTGGTAGGAGAGGGGGCAGAGATAATGAATAAAAGGTGTGGTGGTGCTGTATAATTCCTTGGTGAGTGATTTTTGTTGTAATGTACACAGTAAAAGCTCAAGTCTCCAAGCACAGTCTTTTGGAGGAGACCGAGGGTCGGTAGTGCAAATCGAAGTTGATTAGGGTGCGACAAATAGCTTAGGAGGTAGGGGGTACATTTAGGAAGCGGATTGTTGTGGAGTAAACACTTTGCTGAAGACACGAACAACTCACTTTAAAAAAAAAAAAAGAACCGACTATACAGATAGCTATGCCTGGCAGTGCTGCACTCTTTAATCCTGCCTGCAGGCGGGTTTGTGTCGCATTAAAACAAGTTCCGAACATTCTTTCTTTTTAGTCTTGCACCCCCCCCCCCCCCCTCCTCTATTGATTGCATGCGGGGGCCCATGCCGACACTGGACTGCCTTTCATAGTCCCTGTTTGGCTGTAATAAGTACTTGTCCTCTATCCTTTCTGATAATGCATATCAAAACGGCAGACATTTCTACTTGTCTAAAATAAAAACCTATTCATTTATGAATGTAACGAGAAATGTTATATTGATCACTGGGCAATATTTGGAAATGTGCTGTGCTGTGGAGACTGATTATTTAAATGTTTTATTTAGCATGGTTTGTGGTAAATGAAATATTCAGTTCAAATAAAGAAACACTGTTCTGGTTTTATGATCATGTCCAGCATCATGCACAATTTTAAGGCTATGTATTTTGCTCCGCCCCTTTGCAACTTATGAGGGCTATTAGAAAGCTTAGAATAAAATGTGTTGAACACTTCTAAGGCTTGGATCGGAACTAGATGCTCCATGTCCTAATGCCCAGTTGGTGATTTTCTTAAAAAAGAAAGTAAATCTTTAAAAAATACTCCTTTTGTCATTTCCGTGCCTGTAAGCAGCTTCGTGATTTGCCGTTTTCGGTAGTTTACATATGCGAATAAGCAAGGCCCCTTGGCCAGCAATGCAAAACGAGAGGGAATGGTTTGCCTTTTAAGGGGACAGTTCTATCCGATGGACGTTTTACGTCGATCAGATAGCATTTTAAGATTAGTTATCAGATGGGGAAATGCATCAGATTCTAAATCATACCCTTCTGTGCCAATTGCGAAATCGAAGTATGTGATGGTGAGTACAGGCACCATATCTTTGCTTTTTACTTATGATGAACAGTGATGGCCATAACCCACCCATGAGCCGGTTTTTGAGAATTTGCCATTGTCCAAGCATCCCTGAATTCATATTCTGGCTACGTATGCATCCTTTTCAAGACCAGCTGAATCAAATTCAAAGTAGTTAGCAACAAAATAGCACTATTCCTGGCAAGCAAATACTATTTGAAGAGGCCAGTGAACCATCAGAAGCCATGCCTTTGACAGACTGGAAACCAAGAACTGCAGCACCCGGTCCATGAACAAGTTATCAATGCAAATGAGATTGGCACCACCCATCCTACACTTTAGGAGAGACCTTTAATTAGTTGCTATGCGGCGAACAATCGCATGCAGCGTCGTCCTTCCACAGCGGATTGCTTAAACCCAGACTTTCTCTCTCACAAATATTGCAACAAACCAATGAGCAAATACATCTCACAAAGGCTGGCCCTGTGTGCACTCCCTTTGCAGAAAGGGCACACTCCCCTAGGGCCGGGACTTTAGGGCTATGTAAGAAGTCAAGACTCTTAAATCCGTGTGGGTTTTTACCCAGAGCTTGCAGCAGGAGTTTGAAAGAGGTTGGAGGAGGAGTAAGATATCTGGAGGCGATGGAAGGCAAGATTTTGGAGGTGGTTGTTGAGTGGAGGTGAAGTATCGGGAGGGGGTGGAAGGAGAATGAGGAGAAAGTGAGATAACCCAGCCAGTCCGACTAGGAAGATTAATTAGGGCATTATTGGCCCAAAACAGGCGCTAGGGCCGAGATCCAATGTTCCACCCCATGGTGGGAGGCGCAAGTATGTGGCATGACATTGAGATGGACCAGTGCGGGTAGTATAGAGGTGATACAGGGCGGGAGCCTGGGTACTAAAGCAGGAAGGTGACAGAAGCCTTCTTAATGAACCTGCAGTGCTCAGTTTGTTTTATTGCCACCCTTTAACTCCTGTTGGGTGTCCTGACCCACGTTTGGACTATTATGCTGCAACATTTGGTGCTGTGGGCTTAGGAAATCCAAGAGGGCGGAAAAGCCCACATTTGCGCCAGAATCCTAGAGAACCGTGCAGTTTTGCGCACAGCAAAGTGGTCCCCTGACCTGCCACCCACCAGTGCAAGCATGATGGGCCAGGAGTGCCGGTTGGCTAAAAAAAAGCGCTTTAAAATCACCTTTTTGTTTCTCTGAATGCAAGCTCAAAATGCCTATTTTAAACATCACAAGATATTCAAAAATCTCAATGAACACCAGCAGACATTTGGCAGAATGTATTCTTGTGTGCATACAAAATCTGGAAAGATAAAGAGCCCAAAACAATGTTTATAACAAAAATGGCTGAGCTGTGGATGTCAGCAGCTTAAGTTAAATGGACAGAAAGCCACTAAAATCGAAATGTTTAAAATAAATGAGTGACCTACTTTTGAGTGTAACATAGGTTGCAACTGTTAAATGTCATAGTTTTGAACTTAGAATCAGCATTCTAGCTGCATGTGCAAACATTGTGAGTTTGATTTGAATGAAGAAAAACTGGGAACAAAAGTGACATTTAGCTGAAGCCTGGCTTAATGAAACTGGATTCTGCCTGACAACTACCCCCGGCAGGAGAGGGAATTCAACAGCTGTGTTCCCAGTCCTGGCTGCATCCTGCTGCCCCTGCCAAAAGGAGATGACACCTCTCTGATTGAATTAGGGGAGTGGCACCTGGGGACAACAGGAAACTAAACAAAGCACTGTCCCTGGCTGAGGCAAATGTTATATTGGGGGGGGTCGTAAAATGGCTTCCTCTTGGGAGAAACTGGGCGAGGCAGTGCCTGCGAGAGCAAGCTGAGCTTGGGGGAAGTGGATAAACCAGAAATTCCACCATGTGCTTTGGAAAACCACACCCCTTTGGGGCCAGAGCATGATTTTAAAAAGATGGATAATTCATAGTGCGGGCTTGTAAAAATTATATAAACAACATCATCATTCTTGTGATTTTTCTGTGCACATCTTAAGAGGTGTTAGGACCCTGTGGTATGTTCTTGGGGATAGCGGAAAAAAGGTTGTTATTCCAAATGTATGCATGTTAAAAATCTGACACTTTATCATCTGAAACTCATATCCCTGGTGCACATTTGTGTACAATCTGGAAAGGTTTAGAGGTCGTTATCTGGATGAAAAGGGGAGAAATTTGTCATAAGTGGGCACAACATCGTACAAAGACAGGGATCGGATGGTTTGGTGCTACAGAAAATATGTTAGTTGGACCTATAATATTAGAAAAATGGTACATAGATAAATATGTATTTGGGTCAGAAATAGATTTGTGTGCAATTTGACAAGGGGAGGTTCCTCTGACCATAAAACCTACAGCATCACTGTGACACTCCATTTCCTTCCCCCAATCAAGGGAGAGAGGAAAGCTTGGCCACCCATAAGTGAGAGGGGCAGGCTTAGCTAGGCCCAGGCACACACCCATTTTCAAAACACATAAAAGGAACATTGAAACCCAGGTAGAGAGATTCACTTTCTACTTTCTTGCGGGATGCTTTGCTGGGAGACTCCAGACTTCAAATCCAGAACTCCAGGGATCCAGAACTTTACTTCAGAACTTGTAGCAGAGAGGCTAACCCACAAGCTGAGTTCTCTTCAGCAGGCCTCAAAAATCATTTGCAAACTATTCAACCCCCGGGCTGTGCGGTTTGCTGCTTGCTAAGAATCCACTTGATCCAGACCCGCAGAACCAGAGACCGCTGCATCCGGAACCGCTAGCAGAACCGATAACAGAACCAGAGACCCAGAGACCAGATCGCTGTGAAGAACCGCTAGCAGAAGTCCAGCCAATCCTGACCCGATTCGGTGACGAAGTCGCATTCCTGTCCAAAATCTAGTGTGAGTACCCAATCTTAGTTTAAAATAATCTAATCCAAACTATTTTAGCCTATTGGAACTGCCTCCTAGAATCGTGTCATTCTGTCATCTTTAAAACTGAAAACTGTCATCTGTCATTCTGAGCTTTAAAATTTCAAATCCGAAAAACTACCTTTACTAAATCGGCCGTATCTCCGGAACCGTTTGTGCTATGAACGAGATTTAACTTTCATCTTAAAGCTAAGATTCTAGGCTTTCCAACTTCCTACTCCTTATAGTGCCTCCATAATTGCGCTTGACGCATGCGACTAAATTGACGCAATTTGACATTTTGCTTCATTTTAGCCACAGGTAAAAATATTTGTTTTTGCTTCCATCCCTGAAATCTGTTTTCAACCTAATAACCATCCCTGAATCATTGATAGGGCTGGCCTGAACTGATTCAAAGTATCTATCAACTACCCTGAACCTCCTATAGGGAATTAAAAGCCTTTTTAGCATATTTTTCACTTAATTGCAACCACATCAAAGTATCTTGCCTGTTTTTAAAACTCCTACCTGTTTTCCTCTAAGCTTGCTAGGGGGGGGGAACTGAATTATATTTGATTGCATTCCTGAGAACTGTGTTTTCCTCCCTCAGAACTGTGTGTTTTCCTCCCATCTCTTTACCTTGCATAGAGGGGGGGAGGGTGAATTGTCAAAGAAAAGTGATTACATTATCTTTTGTTGAAGTCATATCAAGTTTATTTTCTGTACTGCATTTTCATTCATCATTGCATTGTCCTTGAAGCCATAAAAGCATTCTCAGCTACTTTATCCTCTCTATATCACTTCTAAGCCATGAAAAAGAGTGTACCACTGTAACATTATCCATTGTTGAACACGATCATCTTCACAAGTGTGCTATCAAATATTAATTTATTATAAAAGTGTGATTATATATATATATATATATATATATATATATGTTTAATTTTCAAATAAACCTTTTAAATTCGCAAAACAAACCTACTTCTTGGCCCAGCGGGGTCAGGGGGATTCTGAGAGAGGGGTGTTATATAAGGGTTGTCATCCAGAGTAAACGAACTGGACATAAAAATACATCAAAAAGGGCTTCCATCAGCATCCCAGACTAGGCATTGATTTAGCTGTAGTGTTGAATTGAAGTCGCTTACTCCCTAAAATAAACAAACTTAGTTTAACCTGTTCTGTATATTTAAAAAAAAAAACTTTATTATGCTTGACATTACAATGCAAGAGTGAGCGTTGAGCAGTATTTAGCAATTACAATAATAACATATACAGTTGGAATACAATATAAACAATCATAACATGGGGGCCACCGGATCAGCCACCTGCCAACTCGCATATAGGAACTGGCATTCTGTGTCATCGCTTAAGTCTGGATGTTGCTAGGGGAGGGTGGTGCAGATGAGCAGTCATCATAATCAGTGGAAATGGAGGATATGCAGGAGCGGAACCGGGACCATACATCCCTAGGTTTAGATGTTGACGGTTGCTGAGAGGCCCAGGTCATGGCAGACAGCCATTGTGCGTATGTGGGAGCTCTGGAACGAAGCCAACACAGCAGAATACAGTGCTCAGCCAGCAGCATGCATAGTACAGCTAGCTTTCAGGAGTCTCGGCCAAGGCCGGGAAAATCACATTTCAGTGGGGATGGAATAATCTTGTGGTCTAGGACAGCTGAGTGTGGAGCAGACCTCGGTCCAGAACTGAGTAAGGGAGGGGAAGGACCATATCATATAAATGTAGGTTGCATCTACAGAGCTACACCTGGCGCACCTGGAAGAGTGGTCTGGTAGCATCCGATTTAGACGAATTGGGGTGTTGTGGAATCTGTTGGATGAGTTTAAAACAGGAATTAAACGACATTGCAGTTGCGGGCACACATACTTTTCCAGTATTGATCGGTTATGTCAAGTTCTAGGTCTTGAGCCCAGGAGTGTTTCAGCTTATCGAATGTGGGGGAAGTTTCAGACTGTAGTAAGGTGTATAATCTTGATATTTTCACCCTGGTGGTTGTAGCATTCATTATTTCAGCCATAATAGGGTCGTCTGGAGGCATCGTCGGGAAAGGCAGAAACCATCCCTTAAGGAATCGGCAGAGGCCTGAATATTGGAGCCAGGTGGGTGATTTATGTCTCGGAGCCTGCGGAAGGTCCAACCGCTCCAGGAAGTTGCCTTGATCGAAGATAACTCGGGTGGCCTCGAATCCCACCTCCGCCCAGTGGCGCACCTCTGCAGGGGGCCCCAGGAAGGAAATTCCAGAGAGGTAGACAACTATGTAAAGGGCGAGAACCACTGGTCAGTGTCCACATTTTAGCAAGTGCAAAGAACCTGGTGCCCACTGGTCAAGGGGGTTACTATAAAGGGGGGGAGAGCAAAGGGGTGAATATCACCGACCGCCCTGCGCTCAACCTGTTCTAGATTGGCCTGGTTTTACATCCCCCATCAAACTCCTGATGGGTGTTAATAATCAAAACTAAAAAAAAGTGCACCTTCCCCTCTTAAATAACTTAGCCTGCATTCTGGTACCAATCGGGTGAATGAAAAATGGGTAGGGCTTGGGGAGGCGTGCCATGGCTGCACCTGTGCCCAGCTTCATGTAAAAACTTATTTGCTGGCTGAAACACTCCAGGACGATTACACCAACCAAGTATTTAGGAAAGGGTATCGTGTACTAGGAATACAGTAGTCACTATGATGAGTAACATTTTCCTTTCATACGAACTTCAGTATTAAGAAAAACAAAAGTCCTCTTTCTTTTGGTTTCCAATGGAATCTGTGGCCCCCCCACCCCCTTATCTCTTTGCCACTGAGCAACTTGCTCTATCCCCCAAAGCTCACAGTCTTGGGGTCTTCTTTGATAGTGACCTACGACTGCATCAGTTAATCACTGCTTCTGCTGCTCGTATTAACCTCCAACATTTGGAAAATGTGGCCATTTCTTACTAGCCACCCTACAAAAACTGATCTCCATTTTCGTACTCGGCAAGCTTTACTGTTCAATCCTACTCCTTGGCCTTCCCATCTGCTCTTGCTCCCCCTCTAGACAAGGTTCAACTTGTCTACCTACAGACAGTATGCTGGCTCTTCATGCACAACTGCCCTTTTCAAGTTCCTTCTAATCTACAAAGCTATCAATGGTCTTGCTCTTCCGCACCCGTTTGATTGTATCTGTGTTCTCACCATCTTGTTTCATCTGATCCTCCTTTGCATTCAATCTCTGTCCCATACCCTCTGCGCCTCCTCTCGCTTCCGGTCTTTGTACCTGCTCTCCCTACGCCACTAGAACCCACTATCCAAAAAATCAAAGCCAGCCCACCCATGGATCTCTTCAAAGCTTGGCTGAAAAGTCTTACTTGCTAAAGAGGGTCCTCGCTGTGCCCTCTTCCCCCACGCATAATAAACTTGCTCACTACTGATTCTCATCTTTGTGCTATTGTGCAGTCACCCTTTGTGGGAATGCCTCCGCCATCTGTGTGTTGTACGTAATTTCTAATCGAAATTGCCACCCCTGTTCTTCAAATGAATACAAATAGGAAAAATTACAAAGAGGGGATGTTCTAACTGGGGCAATCAAATCTGTGCAGCTTATAAATCGTTTTCAAATCTTTGTAGCACACATTTCAGACTGAAGGGCTAACAGCCGATTGAACAGCTTGATCAGCTCTGTACATTTTTTAAATGCATTTTAAATACATTTTCAACTGTGCCTTTATTTTTAAAGAGGACATTGATTGTGCTCGTTGAAGTGTCTGCCTACTACCGAAAAGAGCACATGTAAAATCTGAATAGTTTTCCAATGGTTAAATCCTACATTTTAAAATATAATTCTAATGCCATGGCAGTGTAAATACTGTTATGACCTGTTTGCGACTTTGTTGTTCTCATCCTGAGAAACTTCCAAAGGTCCGGTTAATGGAAGGATAGAACACAACATGATTTTTGACAGAAGTTCTGACTGCAGCGCCAGTCTATTGTGAAGTCTTGGCTTCATGACTTCTAGCAGAGGGTGTGCAATATAATGCCAGAATTTAAATGTTATAAACAATGCAACGTTTCCAAGTGAAACCATTTTCACATTGCATGTTTCTCATATTGGTTTTGTATAAAGGTTAAATTAATGCATTTACAATTCCCAACCGAAAATGCTTGATCATTTTGGACCGTTTTCCATTCTTAACATTTGTATCTAAATATGCACACTGTGTTGGCACATCTTAGCTTTGCCCCTCTTTATGATTCGGCAGCTAGCACTCTTGAAAATATTGATTTTCCTCAAGAATACTTAATTACTCTGCCCCCAACTGATGTTGCAGTGGCATTAAAACATGTGGTGGGATTGAATACCAATTGTTTGAGAAAATTCATTTGATGTCCAGATCTTAAACACTGGCTCGATTGACAAAGGTTTAAACAGTAGCAAATCCGCAGATGAATCGGTTTTGCACTTATAAAGCTAGAGCATCTTTGATTATGCTTGGGTACAAATGCAATTGACAAGTGCTCCAGGCATCTTCAGATTTGCTCCATTATCTTTGTTAATCTGGTAGAGGTGCAAATCTGAGATGCTCCTAGATATCTCTTGAATTGCTCCATTAAGAGTATGGGAGCCGAAATCCTGTGTGCATAGTCTGTAAAAATGCATTCTGCATATTTTGTAAATATTGATACAAGGGTGATGGGGATCAGAAATAAGACCAAGGTGTGTGTAGTTTCTATGGGTATATAATTGTATAAACGTAAAGGTTGGGTCAAAATGATAACTCGAAGAACTTAACAGAGGCATTCTTTAATTCCTGACACTACCAGTGTCTGGCTCATCTGTGGGTTTTGGCACTTTCAGCCAGCAACCTCATCAGGAAGTGGTCGGTCTCAGCTGGCTTAGCTTGTTTCCAGCCCCAAGTCTCAGTTCTTGTTGTGGCTTTGAGGGGTTCCCAAATCCTTTTTCTCTCATTCTCCTCAACCTTTTTTTGTTGCACGGTTCCCTCGACCCACCCCCACCCCCCCCCCCCATGCTTGATTCGGGATCTGATCTTGGAATCTTGTTTACATAGTGGAGCTAGTTTCCAAACTACAGATGGGCTAGCATTATGCTAGCAAGAGTCCAGTATAATAAACTATCCTGGACCAACTACAATTCCTAGTAAGTTCTTCAAGGGATCTTTCACCTCCATCTCCGCTAGTCCTGATCTACCCCCTCTGACCATCTTGCTATTTGTGGTTAGCCTGACCTTACTAGCCATGCTTGTTCCTCCCTCCATGGTTTGCGTTCATTCAGATGGGGTATGCTTCAGATGGGGTATTTTCCTGGGCTAAACTTGCCCTGTGAAACCTTCCTGTTTTGGCTCTTTGCCCTTCTGATGATCCAGTTTTTAACAACTCCAAGCACCTCCCTTAACTTCATCTATCCACCACCTCCTGATGATATTCCCCCTCGGATTTCTCCAACTGTTTGCCCTTGGGGTAACATTTCATCCTCCTCTCCAAGCTTCTTTTCCTTTCAAGGCTCTTCTCCCTCAACACCTTATATCCCCCAAACTCCTGCTCACAAACTGTCTCAAACTCCTTGCAGCCGCTACTGCCTCAAACACCCACAGCTGCTGATGGAACAAGGAGTTTTATACCCCATCCTCCTGCCTGGGCCACCTGTGAGTGTTTGCACTTGTGTTGGGAAATTGGTGTGGGATTAGGATTGGTCATGTCAAAGAGGCTCACCTGTGCTGAATGAGGGACTGAGAGGCTGGACCAAGCTTCCAAGGGGTGCGTCCACCAACTTGGAATTCACTAGGACCTTTGGTACCATGAATGCAACCTCCTGCGACTGTCGCCAAACCTCTTCATATCTGAGAACTTGAAGCTGCTTTCCAAAGAGAAATGGTCTACTGGTAATTTTCTGTCTCCTGCAGTCTCAATTCTCGGCACCACTGTTGGGAATACTGAAGAGGCTTCTAATTGGGTCTGATCAGGGAAATTGAGTCACTTGCTTCAATATTTCCCTTGGGTGGTAATAGTCCGCATATGTTTTAGAGAGGTGTTTGTTGTATTTACTTGGGAGTTTGAGTCCTTACAGGAGAGGAATTACATTTCCTGCTGCATTGTTTCCCTTCATGACCTAGTGAATCAGTATGATTCACTGAGTTTTCTGTGGTTTGTTATCCAGTATTTATATGCCAGAGTGAGGGCAATTGTACCATTCGCTTTGGTGATACTCCTTTCTCCAAAGCCTTGCTGCCTTAAAGGGGCTACGTTAGCTGGTTCGGAAGCAAGAATGGCAATTTTAACTGTAATGGGTGCCAGGAAAGATAGTTATGGTGGCATTTTTGTGGAAACCCTGCAGGGATTCAAATAAAAATGTGATGTGCAGGACCTAAAATAATTTCTTGGTTATCCAACATCACCCATTAAGCAGGAGCTACCTCGGCTGTACAAGAAGATATGTGCTACAAATGTAACCTTTTGTCCATTTTATATATGACGGTTGATGCTATAAATGGCATACTTGCGGCGGTGGGGGGAAGAGGCAGATCTAGTTCACATTTCACCCATTGCAGGATACAGTGGCAGGGTGAAAGGAATAGAAACAGTTACACATGAATACCCACACCGAGGTATTGTGTTGCTATCAGTTGGTACATGGGGCATGTGCCCCAGTTTGCCCATGCCCTATTGAACAAACAGACGTCATCTAGGGATGGAGAAAAGGCACCCTTATCCCTGCATCAAACAAAAACAATTCTTCCTCTGTAATCTCCATGTTCTACATCAGTGCTATGAAAACACTCTTTAGTAGATAGGAGCAGAACCAAAATTCTTCTCAACTCTACAAATTTCACATATGTTGCAAGGGATAAACCATATAACATATTCAGTGCAATTGGGCATCACCATTCGTCTTTGCAAACATATGTTTGGACAAAAGGTGGTAAACCGTTTTGTCATGGGTTCCCATCCCCACCCCAGTCTTTAGCGGCGGTTTATAAATATGGACATTGCCAGTTGATTTTCACACCCATGTGTTTATCGCTTTAACATTATATGGGTCATTTGACCGCTGTGTCTTCAACTAGAGTCATTTTTTTTCTTCATGTGTGGAACTACTTTACCTTATTTATTTTTTTGTGTTCATTTAGTGCAGTCATAGTAATGCAGGTCGGTCTCCTCAGCTCATTAGTATCAAAGGTGAGGGTGTGTAAAGCATGCGTGTGCTCTATTTAATTGAACTAATATATGCTCTGATGTCATGGCTTTAACCACCTAAATGTCCCACATGGGAGCAGTGATTTGATACTGCGGTCACCATGTTTCTCTGACCAAGTGATGATCGCCACACATGGTAGCCCTCTCCACATTTTAATTTTAGGCCTGTGGGCCCCATTTAACAATGTTGGTTAATACATTGTGGGGTGGGGGGTACACTAGCATTAGATGAAACTTGCGATGAGTACGCAGGAATTTTAATTGGTGTGTGTGAGCCCAGAGAGAAGACATCGGTCATGAGAGTGAAGAGGAGCAGACTCTCTTCCCATCTGGTGACAGACAAAGGAATATGGCATTTAGGGCATAGACCCTTCCCTCCTGTCTAACATTGTAAAAGTAAGGAACATTATTCATTGAGGCAGACATAGCACAGTTTGTAAAATACAAGAGCGAGCATGTTGGTTACAGTCATAATAGGTGTGTGTATACAGACTGTACAAGCCTCACCTTATGTAACAGGGGCTATTGAGAGTCAATGTATGTTGCACGACAGGTACATATACAGCGCAAGGCTGAGTGTCCAATAGGTTTGTTGCCAGCAAATTAGTAGGATACCATACATTAGGGTAGAAGATATTCAGAAGGAAGATAACACATAGCTCCCTGACGTAAGAAATATTATTCACACTCACACATTAGAAAAATATATATATATAGAATAAGGCCCATAGCAAACGGCAAGAGGATCCATTCTTTTCAAACTGAATGTCACATTATGTATTACAAATAAACTGTAGGCCTTAACTCTGATGGAAATTAAAGTGCCATGTGCAGTCTCAAGGGAGTGCCTGTACAGAAGCCCAGGTGCAGTGATGTTGCAGAATCAAATAGCAGAATATATGATTTTCAGTGTTGCTCACAAAACTAAACTGGCTTATAGCCAGAAATAGATAATAGATAATAGAGGGATTGGACAGTAAGGAACTAGGCACCTTGATCTGTGACCTTGGCAATTGTCTGAAGCATGCACCATTTGCTCTTTTCAGTTTTAAACTTGCAACATATGTCTTGTGATCTAGATAATATGGAAAACAGCAAGTCATGCTGATTAGCATAAACATCATGTGTCTCAGGAAGTGTTTGTTCAATGGAAATCAAGTGATGTTTGACCTTTAAAGGGATAGTCCAGTAAAAATGTTTATTTGAAAAATAGATAGGCAACATTAAAAAAATAATACTAGCACTTTTTAAAAAAAACTTCCTATGTAAAATTTTGAGCTATTCAAGCTCACAATTCGCAAAAGCAAACACATGGGCGCATCCATTTTGTGAAATGGATGCCCGCCTGTGCTGGCTTTTGCTTTTGCGGCACTAATGAAGGAAAAGCCAGCCAGCTGTAGTAAACAAAAAAAATAAGCACTAGCTGCGTTTTTTTTGTGAAGTTTTCCAGGCTGGAGGAGCCCGGAAAACTTAGAAATAAAACCGCAGCTTTAAAAACGTTGTATTTATATTTGCGGTCGCTTTTGAAGCGACCGCAAACATAAATACAACGTTGTGTTTGAAAATGCTGCGGTTTTTCTTTCCAAGTTTCTCAGGCTCCTCCCCGAGAGCCCCAAATGGGAAGGCAGATTTAGGCAGAAACACTGCAGCATTTAGCATTTCCCATTTGGGGCTCTCGGGAAATCAGCTGTAGGCAGAAACGCCGCCGTTTCTAAGTTTTCCGGGCTCCTCCAACCGCAGCTAGTGCTTATTTTTTTAAAAAAAATAAATGGCACTTACCGAGATTCAGCTGCAGCTTTCCTGCTCTGGTCTCCGGTCCTACTCCTCCACCCAGCGGTAGCTTTTGTTTACTACAGCTGGCTGGCTTTTCCTTCCTTAGTGCCGCAAAAGCCAGCACAGGCGGGCATCCATTTCACAAAATGGATGCGCCCATGTGCTTGCTTTTTGCGAATTGTGAGCTTGAATAGCTCAAAATTTTACATAGGAAGTTTTAAAAAAAAAAGTGCTAGTATTTTTTTTAATGTTGCCTATCTATTTTTTAAATAACATTTTTTACTGGACTATCCCTTTAAGTAAATTGGCCAAATCATTCTTTCAAAATATAAGGTTTATTTTGGCATAAAATGATTGGTTAATCTGTTGCCATTGTATGAAATCATGATGTATGCAAAACAAGATTGAGAGATTCCTTTTTTCAGCTTGTAAGAAAGTGATTAAACAAAACTGCTCCCAGCCAGCTCTCTTTGTCCCCCTCTCTTGCATGATGTACGTTTCCAAGAGGTGGCTGACTGTGAGGGTATGCTGGAGGGAGGACACCTTGTTAACAAGAGCAATCCTACAGCCCTTGTTTTGAGAAGCAGATTTGGCTTTTAACATTTTTTTTTCAAGGCGTTCATAAATGACCCTTTACAAAAAAAGCCAAGCCTTGGTACAGTGCAATACCCATTTGAGCCCAAATGGGGGAGTAGGTGGGGGTCCCGAACAAAGATAACTTCCTTCCTTTTAACATAGGGCTGTACCGTTATACTCTTCCCAGCCCTATTTTCTATAAACGCCTTTTCTGAGGGACCAGTGCCTTCCGAAAAAAAAAAAATGTTCCCCTCTCGGCCTTGAGTATATATATTACTCATATCAACCAAAACTGTCATTAAAAAATATGCTATTCTGAGCTTCCTTTGAGCCGACTTTGCAAACAGCAAATGAGTGTGGGTCAATCAGCCAAGGATTAATCCAGTAACATTGCTTTTTCCTCTTACAAGCCAAAAGTCAAATAACATGCCTTAATGACTTCAGAAGCAAGATGTACTTTAGCAGGACAGGAAACTGGCTTTGTCCAAATTCTGCAGTTTCTATTGAACAGACTCAAACGGCAGATGTAGCTGTCCTTCATGTTCTCACAGAACTTGTGCCATGCTGTTTCAAAAGCACAGCTGCATTTGGTTGTCACTAACCTCTTTGAAGGTTTGCATTTTTTATTGCATTTGCTTACATTGGCATATAAAGCATACTTTGAGGCCTGGTGTCTTCCTTTCATGTTTGCCTATGCATTAAGATGGCTCTGGGCCCTCTCCCTGGGTTGGCTCAGAGGGCAAGTCGCCACGTTTGCCTGCCCGTTAAGACTAATCTGAATGTACCACCTGCCTGCTTTCTATAGATGACTTTTGTTTAAACTTTGGGAAAATGCAGAATATCATGTGGTTACTGTGTTTGAACATCGCTTAACACCATTCCATTGCTGCACAGGGCATGGCTTTCCACGACTTGTGCAAGTCCGATGTCTTGCACTGAACATGGATGTCATGTCCTTGCGACATCCTCTATAATTGCTGTGCACATGGACGTTTTGTCCCAGAGCTTCGCTGTAGCAAGGTGCAAGGTGGTGCTCATATGAACATGCATTTATGTATTGGTTGTGTTTCCTGATGTTTTTGTTTATGCTCACAATTTGGATACTTAAGATTTGATAGATTTGGTTGATGGTATGCTTGAAACTACTTGTGAGAAAGAAAACCAAAATATGAAACAAACGTGTGCAGTCCATCAGCTTCAAATCTTAATTTGAGCCTTAAACCTACAACCATTAAGTCGTTTGAATGAGGGTGCCTCCAAAACCCATGCGTTAACGAGTAGAATCCTATAGTCAAAAAGAGAAGATATTCTTGCAAGGTGCTTATGCAGGGCTCTGACCAGGCATGCTTTTACTTAAGGGCCTCTCAAACCTTTGTGAATGATAAGTTTAAAAAAAAAATACGTTTTTACTTGATTTAATCGCCTTGTCAATTTTTACAAGGTACTTGTGGAGACAGAGGGCCAGATGGTTAAAGTAGACAAACATTGGCGTTGTCCTCCATTGAGGCTTGTTAAGGGCACATGGGCAGCGTAAGTTAAATCTAAGTGTTGGCAGAAGCAGATTTCGAGCTTGTCGTTTTTTCTTAAGGAAAGATCTGTTCAAGGATTTTGGTAGGTTGCGGTCGCCCATGACGACGTCTTGCCGCCAATCATGCGAGCCCACCAAAGCTCCTCTTCATGAATACGTGTTGAGGCCAGATGGTTGATCAGGTATGGCGCTCTGGAACTTCTGACGCTTTTAAAAACTAAGGTGGTTTGTGGTGCTAAAGCAAAAACAATCAGAATAAAAGAGACTGCGTATAAAAACTTGAACAAGTATTTTGACATTTTTAGATTATTTTAAACTGCTCACAAGAGGGCATGTTAATCTAACCCATTTGATTAAACACAGCACAAAATTGAATTACAAGCTGATTAAAATTGTAAAAAAATGTATTGACATTGACTTGAAATATTCAATCTATCTTTCTGTAAGAATATGAAGATATTTTTAAACTTTTTATTGATCTCATTTATGAAAATGGTGATTGCACCTTCAAGTAAAGGCTCATTGAAGTGGAAAACCAATCCATGATCGCTTGGGAATGTTAAAGGGAATAAAGCATGTCTACAATATTCAGAAATAAACTTTACTTAATTGAATTTTGTTGGTAAAATATATTTGGAGATATTCCTGGAGGCTTTTAAATGATTTTTTCTAAACTATTTTTATAAACTGCTAACCCATATAATTTATTTTCTGATTAGTTTATAGGTTTCTAAAAATTTAGCAAGAGTAGCTCTGATTTGCTCATCGTAGACTTATTGAGAATTGAACAGCGCTATATGGAAATGTCAGGAGTAGAGTAGGTGCATTAACTTTTGGAATCGAGCCAAATAATTTAATACACAAATTCAAATGATCTAGATTCTACAAATCTTCAAACATATATTGTAAGCTTATGGATTCCTCAACACTATGTAATGAGCTTTTGTAATTGCAAACATTTTACTTTTGTCATGTATCTTTTCTTGTTTTGTAAATTCCCCATAGTTTTTTGTGTACTCATCTTCTAAAAACTGCACATTCCTAGTTTTAAAGCATATTCAGGAAGGTGTTCGGTTATGTGTTGCTATTTGTCCTTGACCAACTGACAATGTACATTTCGTTTAAGCCTTGCCTTTTGTCTTCAGCAGAATTCAAATTGTGCTTACAGGGTTGCTGTTTGTCACTTCGGCTAAACAGAATTTCTGAGCTACTCAGAACTTTTCACCCCCATTTGCAGCATTTTCACCTCCACCACTCATGTATGTTCAAGTTTTTTCTTGTCCAATTTGGTTGCTGCTGATCTCCCAACCCCCCTGCCCAAATGGAGCCACAAGTTTTAAAAGACCCCCCCCCCCACCCCAGCCCCCATTTACAATTCTATCCCCTGGTGCTCTTGTAGGTTTACATTTCTAATGTCTGCAATGGTTGCTTTTCGTTAAAATTATGAGCATAGCCATATAAATTGCATTTTCTGTTACTGTTTTTGTTGCTGGCTACAACTGAAGCATGTACTCTTTTGGTGGGTAATTTGCCATACCAAGTTGCCCTTTTTATTTTGCTCTGTGGGTGGAGATGAGCATGGAAAAGGCAATGTTATATGGTGGTTCCTGTAATATGCTCAGGAATGCCCATAGTGTCCAGCCATGCTTCCAGTACCTTGATAAGGGATACTTCTACCAGTAACTGCCTTGGCCTTTTTAATTTATTTTACAGCAGATTATTCTGGTAATAGTTATATTTGTATTCCATGTTGAATCTGAAATGAAAATGTATTTAGGTAGCACCTATACAAAAACAGTAGTTCTTTTGGTGGCTATTAAAAATTCAGTAGAGTTGTCTTATTCAACTTCTTGTATAGTATGTTAACTAATTTGTTGGCAACTCCCATTTTTAAAATTTTGCTCAAGAGGAAATAGAAACCACTTTAATAAATGTTGCTGAGCTACAATCGTGCACTGGTATGTGGTTGGGACATCCCCAATCTGAAGCTGGCCATCTGGTTACCTTTTGTGAAGCGAGTGGGCCGATTAAGAACACACTGTTGAAGGTGCCTGAGGGCGAGGGTCTTGTGATGCTGTTTGCAGGTCACATGTGTCTTGGTGATTGTAAGGGAAGGAGATGTTAGGATTAGCCTTCCTTTATGATTAGCTTTTCATCCTTTGGCTTCTCTTGTGAATGTTTGTGGTGATGTCATTTCTGGAATGTATGAGGTAAGCCTGGAGTGTTTGTGTATGATTGAGTTCTAATCCTGGCAGTTGAATATTGATGGCCTGGGCGGTGGGAGCCAATGGGTTTCCCCTCATGATTTCCTCTTATCTCCTTATGGACTTGATGAGACCTGATTTGTACCTGTAACTGCAGAAGTAGAATAAAGCATCTATGAAGCACACCTGCACCTGTATCCTTTCTTATATCACTATGGCCCAGACTGGGTCATAACACACACCTAAAGGTACTTAACATGCTCGGTGTCCTGCCTCAAGTTGTCAATCATTTAAAAAGATGTGAGTTAAGTTTGTGATTATTTAAGACCTTTTCATATTCAAATCTACAACGATAATTCGCAGGACTTGATTTGTGTCCATTCCATACCATTTGGCACCTTCTTGTCCTCTTAATTTACTTTAACTGCTGACAACGACTTTTACTCGTAAACCTTATGCCTGCATTTCAAAACCAAGCATAAGGGCACTTGGGCTTAAATAGTATTTTTACATTTGGCCGACATGGCCCTTGTACATCATGATGGCCACAGCGACGCTGCTGAAGATCTTTTTATTGTGTTTGTACAGTGATGTGGATTTCCTTCCTGTTCATTTTAGGCAGTAGTGATGTGCCACGTGCTTAGAATGCAAGACAATTTTGATTTTAAGGCACCAATCACACTTTTTATTAATATTAAGGTATTTATCGACGGGGGACCTAACTACGGGAAGCAATGGAGTGCTTTAAAACCATGGTGTAGAACAAGGTTCGGGAGCAGAGAAAAAAAGGGAGTTGGGATCTAACCGGGGAGAGAGGGCAATTGTCAGCAATGGGGTCTAAAAGTAACCAGGGGAGGAAACAGTGGGGACCAGATCAGTCTCTGGTATGGTGTGCTTTGGATTAGTGTTTGGATCCTCGTGTTCGGGAGGAACAATTCCCTGAAGAGGGTCTTGAGTGCCTTCCTGAACTATAGAAACAAGCCGGATGTTGATGGATTTTTTTTCCTTCCTGCACCGGTGGAGTTAAAGTCTGCACATGGCCTTACTTCTGGTGGATTGTAGCCCTGCGGAGATGCGTTTTCCTGCCAGGTAGCTTGGGTGTCTTCGGGGTGGCAGCCTTGTAGATGATACAGCAGGATTCAAAGATGATGCAGGCTTGCAGTGGGGAGCCAGTACAGTTCTACACAGGTTTTTGTGGTGTGGTCTATTTGCAGTGTCTTTCGAGTCATGCTGCAGCATGCAACTCTGGAGCGAGGGTAGTTGCCAGAAGGCCTGCCACGAGGGCATTGCCACCATCCAGGTGGGAGAGGGACAGGGCTTTGGACAGCAGATATGAAGTTTTCTAGGATGAAGGGCTTGATTTTCCACCAGAGAGAAAGTTGGTACCAAGCCGTTCTGTCTTCCTTGCTATGTGCTGTTTGAAGGAGAGGTGTCTGTCAAACCCAAGGAGCTGGGCGGGTGGCCAACTGGGGTGTGAAGCCCTCTAGGTACACAGCAGAGAGCCAGATTTGGGTGTTTGGAGTTGGTCAGCAGTAGGAATTCAGTCCTCGAGGGGTTGATCTTCAGGTAAACTCTGGACATCCACTACTGGATCAATGAGAGGCAAGCTCTGAGTCTGTGGAGGATATCTTTAGGTAGAGCTGTGGGTCATCTCTGTATTGGTGAATGTTGCGAGGAGGGTTCCAAACGGTTCCATGTAAAGATTGAAGATCACAGAGGAGAGGATGGATTCTTGCGGACTCCACTGGCGATGGGTTGAGTTGATTTGGAGGAATCCCTTTGTACACACTGGTGTTGATTAGCAAAGTACAGTTTGAACCAGCTCAGGATGATCTTGTTGATCCACATGCAGTGATGTAGATTGTCAGTGATCTACTGTGTCAAATGTCGCTGACAGGTCAAGGAGAAACGGGAGGTAAGGATGGCGTATTTTAAGGGCCTCGTCGATCTCCTTGATGGTAGCAGTTTCTGTGCTGCATCTCGGTCTTCAATGTGTTGGAGAAGTTGCATAGCGACTGCTTTCTCAAAGATATTGCTTAGGAAGGGAAGATGGGTGATGGGATGGTAGTTGCTGAGGTCATCAGGCTTCAGTGTTGATTTCTTGAGAAGCCAGAGTATTTGTCCGGTCTTGAGGGGAAGGTGGCTTGTTTTAGGGAGCTGTTGATGATTGTTAGGTAAGGGAGGAGTGCTTCAGTCGGATGGGTCTTGAGTACGTATGCAGGTAGGATGTTGTCTGCATATGATGTGGCCTTGAGGGATGTTAGAATGGCAGTGGGCTCTTCCATAGTGTCTTGAAAGTTGTCCCGGTAGTTGTGTTTTTGCAAGATGGGATGTGTAGTGTGGTTCTGTGTTGGCGGATCATGTTGATCTTATTGAGGAGTTGATGGTGGTCGCTTTCTCGAAGGAGTCCGGTACGGGTGGTTCTGGCAGAGGGTTGATGCAGTGCTTGGCATCTTTGAAGAGGGCTCTGCTTTCATTGCTGACTGGCTATGGTGTTTAAGTAATAGTTTGTTTTGGCAGTGGTGATCAGTAGTCTGTGTGTAGCACGTAGATCTTTGAGCAGGGCGTGGTTGGATGCGCTGCAGGATTTACCCCAAGTCTTTTCTTGTTTTCTGATGGTTCTTTTGTTGAAGTGGAGTTCTTGAGTGTACCAGGGTACCGAAGGTTTAGGCTTGAGGGTGCGTTGTTTCACTGGACCATGGCAGTTGATGTTGGTTGGCAGGGTGGTGGTGTGTTCTTGGAGGAGTGAGTCGCAGCCCGGCTCGTTTGAGGTAATTTATGTTAAGTGGAGTTTGGCTAGGAGAGCCTCCACTGGGAAGATCTCGAATGATCTGAAGGCTTGTTTGCAGGGTTTCAAATGAGTTTGCTTTACTGGTGTGATAAAATTCAAAGGGGATTACCAGATGGTTTTTAATCAGCAAACGGATCCAAGAATCTGGAGAGCAGATATTTTGCCATTTGCATGAAAAAGAGTGATACATTTCAATTTTCATAGGCACACATATAGTTGACAAAAAGGTGGTGTGTGGTGGTGGTGAGGCGACACATATGCACGAATTTATGTACACACATTAGCATAGTAAGGTAATACCATCCTGGACGGTATGATTGGCAAGAAAAGAAGGTTGCACCAAGGGCGAGAGAAAGAAAAGCCACCTTTTTGTCAACTATGTGTGCCTATGAAAACTGAAATGTATAAACATTAATGTCTACCATGTTTTAATCATCAAATGGCAACTCACCGCATCACCACTACACACCCTCGCACTCCCACCTTAGCACAGCCTTGATAAAGACCCTTGGTCAAAAGAGGTGGTGGTTTTTTTCATGCAAATGGCAAAATATTTGCTCTCAAGATCCTGGCAACAGTTTCCCGATTTTAAAAACCAAAATTACGAGCACCAAATTGTTTCCAGAAGTGATTTGCCCAAACATGGAGGCACCACTGTAGCAATTGACAATATTGTGATCCAGTGCCAATACCACCAGGGATTCAACGCAAAGGACTATTCCTTCTTATGCCACGGGACTCTAGGCGCTTTGTCCCACAGATACCCTGGAACTGCTGCAGGAAGCATTATAAATACACAAATGACTAAACAGATCAGTGCAGTGATCTGTTTTTCAAACAAGCTCCTTCTTTCCTTAGGGATTGCCAGATGGTCAGACCAGTTTAGCGGCAAGGAGAGCTCGGATGGATGGATGGATGGATGGATGGTGGGCAGGGCAGTGATGTGAAGGCAGAGGATATTGCCTTTACTGTGAGTTGGGACTTTTGTGTGCTGCTTGAGGTTCAGAGTGTAGAGTAGGTAGTGGAGATCTTCTTTCCTTGACTTGGTTGCTGGGTTCCCAGGGATGTTGGCGCTGCCAAGGAAGATATTGTTGGCATGTGTGAGACACATGGTGGTGACCAAATCCATGAAGTCTTCGATGAGGGAGGTATTGGACTCTGGTGGTCTGTAGATGGGGTGATAAGTGACTGTGTGTGTTGGGTAGAGCAGGAAGTGGGAGGAAAGGTTTTCAAAAGAGCCAATAGTGGCTATGTCCATTTGGGTGCATGGTCATGATGCCATGTGAATGATTGCAAGGCATCCTCCGATCTTGTTTGTATGGTCTCAATGTAGAATTCTGTAGCCGTTGCAGATGAGGACATCTAGGATGTAGGTGTAGCTGGATGTCATCCATGATGTTGCTATTGGGAGGCTTTGTTGGCAATGAGAGGTGATGGTAGGGCTGAGCTGTTGGGAGAGATGGTCGAACCACATTTGAGGGAGCTTACTGAGAGGTGCATGGGTTTTGGTCCTGTATCCTCCCGGTCCAAACAGGAATTTCCCTTTTTGTTCGCCTGCCCTTCACTTCGGATGCCCTTGATCTAAAAGCTAGGAAAATAAAGGAAGGGGCAGAGCAATGCTGTTGGTTGAGGCTTAGTCTACTTTACCAGCAGCCTCCTCAAAGCTGGCTGGCGCTGGCCTGGAGTCCTTAAGTAGCTGCTTGGAAGATGCGAAAACAGATGGTGGGCGCAAAGCAGTCAAAAGAAAGCACCGGTTTAGAGCACTGGATACCTTTCACTTTGTGCTTGTGTAATGCAGTCTGTGATCCTGCAATCACACAAGGACTTTTAATGGCAGCGCCACGTTACCCTTGAGACCACTTCATGTTTGTATCGGAGACAGAGCTGCGGACCCATGTGTTGACGTGTAACTCTTCTATAACTTTTGCAGTGTTTCGTTGCCCTCCTTTTTATTCTCCCATTCACTTCAGTGGGATTACCCTGAAAACATTTGACTTCATCCTTGGAGATTCAACAGCCTGACCACTATGGCCCACACAGTCTAGTACAGACTTGTTTAATCAATAACCAAGGGTTAATTACTAATTCTCCAATGTTGAGTCCATGTCCACCTCCTCTGTCGCTACACCCCAGTTTGGAGAACTATGCCTATGTTGCCTCGAGTCTGCTTATCTTGATCGCAATATATAAAAAATAATGTATCCTCTTTTGAGCATTTTTCCTATCACTTTACCTTTTGTCATTGTTGCTTTTCTTCTCCTTTGACTGGTTTATTTTATTTTGCTCTATCAACCACATGTACTTTCTCCATTTAATCTTACTTTTTTCTCCTATTTTTGTTTTTTCTGATGATGCTGAACCTCTTCGTGGGCCTAGGAATCTATGCATCACAAACGCCTAAGAAGCCTTTCTCAAGGGAGTTCTGTTCCTGTCCCGTAAACACCGCCCCCTTCCCTCCGCATCCTGAACCAATAGTCTGGCACAGAAGCTTTGAATATGCGAATGCTCACTGGCTCCACTTTTTCTCAGTCTGAGAATTTTATAACCATTAGTAATGTGTATTGTGCCGAAACTGAAAGCCTTCCACATGATAAAACAATGTTTTCGAAGTTTACGTTTTATGGCAAGTAGCTATGTTTTGGCTGGTAGATGGCACTAAGTCATAGGAGTACAGAAATGAGGGAGATGAGATGCGGTGGGTGTTTGGCTTTTAACCTGCCCATTGATTGCCACTGGCCATTCTAATACTTTAGTGAGCCAAAGCCACAACGCCCTGGTCCCTGCTCAAAACACCCTTCAGCCCCCTTCCGCAGAAGGATCAAACTTTGTGCTGCTGTAAGGTTGCCATTTTTTGTTGTAAGCAGTCTTCTTGGCTTAATTGCAGCTGTAAAAGAGCTCCTGGTGCAATAAAAAGTTCTGAACGGACTATAGTTAACTACCCACGCAGCAATGTGTGTCCACACCTCTTTTCTTGCAATGAATCCATCTTTAAAGCCAACCGTTTTGCCTTGTGAATGGGTATTGGATGGGAATTTGCCAGAGACTGTTATCATATACACAGGAGCTCATGCTGCCAACTGTTAAAATTGTGTAGCTGGGTAGTGCCATTGTGGCAGTGCCTAGCAAATTCTTATCCCACTTCCTACACACAAGCCAAAACTGTTTGCTTTACCTATGCTTGTTTAATACAGTTTCTCCACATTTCCTTAACCCACTTTTAGACTGTATTTGACTGGCTGGGTGGGAAGGGATTATACAATATAACCAACTCGCACCCAAGTGATAAGTGAAAGGATCCAAGTGACCTCTTATTCTGTTCCTCAGTTCAATTAACTACTCAATTGGGCGATGTTGGATTATGTTCTGTAATCCATCCCCAACCAGCCGTACAGAAAAATGTGCTGCCACTATGGTAAACCTATATCTTTTTAAAAATGCATCAAAGTCATGAGGGGGCAATAAAATATTTAGTCAGTAAACCTGTAAAAGTCTTGAGCATCAGAGGGGATTCATGTAAGCAGGTTTTTTTTTTAAATGCGCCAGTGCGGGAAGTGTACCATCTCATATTCCTCCCCCAACCCCCATGTGAGAATACTATGAACACTTCATCCATGCCTTTTTGTGATAATATGCATTTATAAATCCGTTTGATACTCTTGTAGTAACGTTTCATCCTGCTAGTTGTTGCCTTCCCTTTTCTGTATGAATTAATGGTCATTTCAAATGTGTACTCAAAACTGGGTGAACGCTTGTGAGCAAAATATTTGCGATTTAAACTGTGGCTTGCAAAATATTTCAGAGTAGACCCACAAAGTGCACTATGCCATACAACGAAACCGTGCAATTCTTGTGGTTCTCCTCAACGCTTTGTATAGAATTTGCTTAACGATTCCATGTTCGCCTCTTGCCCTTTGCTTCACTGGCCTCGATCATAAGACGCCATTTTTTCAATCTGCAAGCACTGGTGCTTTGCTTTCCACTTTGACACACATTTAGCAACCATAGAGAATTATTAACGTTGACCCGACCTCAATTACCCCGAAGAAACGTCCAAACCAGTAGAAAATTCATCTCAGTCCTGATGTTAAATCAAATCTCGATTTGCCTGCCTCTCGTTTGTTCGTTTTTAATTTTTTGTCATTCTTTTTTTTTTTTTAGTGGTTAACGAAAGTTACGTTTTCACAAGACTAAAATGACTCTTCTGTGGACGTCTACAAATTAGCTCTACTAAAATGAATGTGAACAGTTTATAGACTATTGCTCCGTTTTTTAATTACTTTGATGTTTGTGCATTTACTGACCTGGGTTCTGTTAAATTAGGCAAATAGTTTGTCTAGATAGTCCGAATTCAAATGGAGCTCTGGATTATGAGCCTTCCATAATGTACTGGTTGCCTTTCCAACAATGACCATGCTTTTCTTAACCTCTAGTCGACAGCAATTTCGTCTTTCTCTCATCAGTAACAGTAATGTTTGGTGCTTTCTACATTTTGAGGTCGATAATTGTCACTTGAATAATATTTTCTGTGGGCTTTTTTTTTTTTTACCTTTGTGCAAAAAATGTGGGATGTAGTGTTTTGACAAGAACTCCAAAATAGGTGAATCTTTAACTATGACAGGAATGATGTCTTTAACAAAGGAGTGTAGTTCATTTTTGTTTTAGTTTAGGTGTTCATGGTTGAGCTGTTACTAGGGTTCTTAAGATTGCTTTTGAGGGACTGCCTATTCTGGCCTTCAGATCCCAGACAAAGTTAGCTTCATTCGTATGTATTAGACACTGCATGCAGGAATTTCTAAGTCCGAACTGTTATCTAATTTCACTTTCTTAATAGGATACACTAGTCAGGGTTTGGCCCCTCAGCACTTAATTCATCTGAGGCTTTGCAATGTCTCCTGAGCTGCTCTTCCACGGATCTTATTTGGATTATCCTTGTGTGGGTCTACACTGCTCCAATGGCTGGCATTTCTTCTGCCTCCCACTCTGGCCTTTTATCCTTTTTGCCATGAGCTCCTCTGGTCTGGCAGGGGTTCAGCCTGTTCTCCCGGCAGCTGAGCGTCTGGGTCTGGGTCTGACAACGACCGACTCTCTTCTGCTTGGCCTCTCATCTACTGTCCTTACAGACACCTCTGCATTCCTCAGACACCTATGCCATTTTTCAACAATGACCCCTTCTTCTGTTGGCCTTTTCTTTTGACCCCTGAGCTGTGTGGGCCAACTTAACTGACTATATTAAAGGGAAACGGACCTCTAACATGGTAGTTCTATGTATGTGGTGGCATCCACTGCACATACGTGGTGGAGTTAAATAGATTCTAAATAATTATATACCCCAAGTAGCTCATGTCAGGACCACATGGATTACTAATAGTCGAAGAACCACAGTGGAAGTCATTGGAATGGCACTTCATGGGGTTTTCTTGCTCCAGCAGCAAATAATGGATATGCATTGGGAAATGGCCATCCCTTCCTTGATCTCTACCTGCTCTGATACAAGGAGACCTCATGCTCCATAGTTTTTAAAATTTAGGGGAACCCTTTGAGACCAATGGGTAGACATTGGAAAATGGCTATCTATCCTGTGATCTCTACCTGCTATGCTACAAGGAGACCTCATGCTCCCTAGTAGTTTTAGAACTGGTTGCAACAGACTCGTACACAAGCAATAATCCCCCTGGGGCCAGTTTGAAATGGGTCGGCTATTCACCGAACGGGCAGCTTCATTTCTGCACCCAATTTGTATGGTGCCAGATTGAAAAGGGCATGCAATACAATGCTCACCTTCCTTCACATGGAGTAGATACATTTGTACACCCGCTGATAATTTAGGAATCTGCAAATCCATTTCCCACAACTTAGACCCCATCGAAGAGTGTAATAATAGGAGTAAACTTCGACTGAAAGGTAAATACTGGGCTGATCCTGTTGAGTAAAAATATCCACCCAAACTCACGGAGGCAGGAGCTGGGTGTAGTTAGTGTTGCTTTTCTCTCACTTGTTATTGGAAGTGCATACACTAGTAGATTTCAAAAACTATTTTTTTCATTATGCGTTTCATATTAATAAGTCACCCCTCACAAATAGTATGTTGAACATTCTGCACTCATTCACTTGTTTATTTTTTTCTTGGAGTGATTAATTTGTATCTTTTATGAACTGTTATCTGTTTACCATATTGGTTTATTTGTATTCCGTAAAAATATTTCTGGGTTTACTTCATGACCGTATTTTTTTTCCTCAATTTTTATTATGTCAACATTTGTGTAAATATTGTGACTACATTGTTATCAAAATCTTTTGTAACTTTACAGTCTTTTAAATTAACTGCACGAAATGTACTGTGCTCATTATCTGATTCAGTCCTTAACTTGCTTACGTGTCCTGTGGCAAGTGTAGAGGCAATGCCGACACCTTTAAGTAGCCACATTACTTTCCAAGACTGAATTTAGCAGGATGGTGGATTGCTACAGTAAGATGTTCTCCAGAAAAATACTACTACGTCTCGTCGCCTTTCCTCCTTATTTATGGGACATTTCTCCATCCTGTGGGACGGGACAGGAGCACTTTGAAAAAGCATCACATTTTTCCATAAATGTGTCCATCCTCTTTTTACGTGGGTTACCGCATGCAGCCGTAACCCCGCCCTCCTTAGCTCCGCCCAGTGCATCGCCCATCAGGCCTTTTCTCCGCTCATTTGGGACTGGACGCACTTGCCTTTTGGAAGATTTTTTTTACTTCCAGGTCCTCCCCTCCTTCACTGGCTAGCGGTCGCGAGTCTGTCTATGCCATTTCAGTTAGATTTTCCTACTTGTTCTTCTTGTCAGCGATGCTTCGCTAGGGTGGACCCCCATCCTCTTTGTTTAGAGTATTTGGGTCCGGACCACCGGTGGTACTCATGCTTTTACTGCGACTCCCTTTCGGTCTGGGCGCTTCAACGTGGTTTGGAGCGGTGGGAGGAAGTGTTCCAGCATACTCACCCCATTGCATTTTCTTATGTTGATCGAAGAAAAGAAGGAATGCCTGGTGAGTACTTTTACTTTTTAGAGCACCCCGATTGGGGGACTCCTTCCCGGGCTCTTCCTGGTCCGGGAGGAGCGTCAAGAGCTCTATTTACCGGGCTTTGCCCTGAGGTACCTTCTGGGCCTAAAAAGTGTACCAGAGTTTTCTCGGAGGGTCTCCGTAAGGGGCCTATTGACCGGATTACTATCAGAGGCCACTCCTGTGGGGGCTATTGGTGGGCCCAGCTCGGCTGTGGCAGCGGGTACCGGAGCTTGCTTCGAGGTCTCCCGGGTTGGAGCTTCCCGTAAAAACACTGGGGTATGCCCTGAGGCCTCTGTTGGGGCTGTTGGTACTGAACAAAAGTTTGAGGCCCGGTTAGGGCTTTAGATACTGGGCTTGGGTCCGAGGCCCCTTGTTTGGTGGCTAGGGTGAGCGACAGTTATGAGAGGGCCTGTTAAGGTTTTGTCGGTGAGGTGTTCCTCATCGGTTCTGTTCAAGCGGTGACACCAGACCTGTTGAGGGGGCACTGAGGTGAGGTCTTGGACTGTAATTCCTCAGTTATCGGCAATATCGAGGTCCTTCCGTTGAAGGCTTCTCTGGCTGTTAGCGTGTCTCAAAAACATTCTAGGCCTCACAGCACCAGTTCGGCTGAGTTTCCCTGTATTAAGGCTAAAATGAACACCCCTGACCCACCTGTGGAGACCCCTGTCTCACTTCAACACTTGTCGCAGTCCCCCTCAGGTACGGACAAAATGGTAGCCGCTCCCGCCAAGACTACGGCGACCATTTAGGTGAACATCGTTTTACTTGTGCACATCCTTTTCGTCCAATTTATGACTGGAATGCTCGGATGCCCCTACCGCACAATGTCTCGCTTCCTCCGGCATCACCCCTGATTTACATGGACAGCAGTGGGTAAGGGCCCTCTTGGCAACCCTCTCCCTTGCATCCCTGGAATTACTCCGCTCATGAGGCCTCCTCTAGTCGCGCCTAAATCATCGGCAGAGGACGTCTTTTTCGGCAAGTTTCAAAGACTAATGCATTCCGACCCCATGAAGGAGTATTTTTTAGGCTTGTTTAGGGAGATATGCCCACCTGCTCCGATGGTCCCAGCTGCGGCACCTGTGATTCCACCGGCACTGCCTTTACCGGCTGGACCTCCCCCAGCTCTTCCTCCGTTGTCCCCATTGGACAAGTCTGTAGTGGTGCCTGATGCAACTCAACCTGAACCGGATCTGCTGGACGACGCACAAGAGGATCAGGCCATCGATAACCAGCCCCGCTCTGTCGGAGCCTTTCACGACCGGGTGCTGGACATGTGTTTTACTAGATGTTCCAGTACCCGAGTCACCCGCTCCGCAGGAGGGGGTGCTTTCGTAGGCGTTCACCTTGTCTCCTTCGGAGCGTACCGGCTTGTTCTTGCAGAAGGACGTTTTAGCCGAGGTCCGTAAAGTTGGGGAAAAATCACACTCTGGACTGTTTGTAAACAAGAAGATTGACGCACGCTATAGGCTCCATTCTTCAGAAGAGGTGGCTTTAGCGGCGTGTCCGCCCCTGCAGCCACTTTACAGTCTAGACCTGCTGCATAGTCTTCCGCAACCGCTACTCAGATTCTGGCTAAAGAGGACAAGCTTCTTGACTCTTTGGGTCTGAGGATTTTCGCTAATTCAGCTCTGCAGTTACGTCAAGCAAATGCAGACCTGGGGTTAGTGGGGGCGAATATGAAAATGTGGAAAGGTCTGTCGGAATTTGAGGACTACATCCCTGCCGAAAAGCTAGAGGATTTCAGAGAGGCTTTGCCAGATGCTAGGATCCTGGGGCAGGACATACTGGAGGCCGCGGCGCATCATGTTGACACCTCAGCCCGCGTCCTCATGCTCGGCGTGGACCCCTCTTGGCAGGCTTGGCTGCACGCCACCAAGTTCTCTAAGGAGGTGCAGGATAAGGTTTTGCACCTGCCTTTTGATGACAAGGAGCTTTTTCATCCCACAACCGACATGGAAGTGACCAAAACTAAGGATAGTACGCAGACCGCCAAGTCTGTCGGTCCTGGTGAAACCGCCTTTAATGGCACAGAGAACGTCCTCCCAGCCAAGGCCTTCCTCTGGTTTCAGGGGGTTTCTGGACCGAAAGGGTTGATACCCCATCGGGAAATTCCCGCTGAAGGCAGCAACGGAGCCCGTCTTTCTACGGTTCCTCAGCCTCCGCTTTCGCCGCCACCACCGGAAAACCTGCTAAATGAAGTTTCTCTGCGCTCGCACGACACTCCGGTGGGAGGACGCATTGCGTCTTAATGGGACGCGTGGCAGACCATCACTGAGGACCGGTGGGTCTTGTCAGTCGCTCGGGTGGGCTTCCGCTTACCCCTTCTGCCTACCCCACCCTTCAATCCTCCTGGGGAGTTGAAAGTGGAGGTTCTCTTACAAGTCTTCCAATGTTGGGGCACTCCAGAGGTGGACCTCTTCGCAACGTCGGCAAACAGGAAACTTCTTCTGTATGCCTCCAGAAACGGCCTGGGAGCCTCCTCTCTGGGGGATGCTCTCAAGATTCCCTGGCACAATATGAGGGCCTATGCTTTTCCACCACTGCCTTTCATTCATCGGACAATTTGCAAACCGAGGAACACAATGAACTGTTCTCTTCTGCTCATGGCTCCGTGGTGGCCGGCCAGGTTCTGGTTCTCAGAGCTTCAGCATCTGTCGGTGTGTGTGTGCTAATCAGGCTTCCTTTGGTTCCCGACCTGCTTCACCAGAGAGATCGGCAGCTGTGGCACCCCTCACCACAATCGTTCTATTTGGCGGCATGGTGCCCGAGTTCAGATCTCTAGAACATCTCAAGCTGT
This sequence comes from Ambystoma mexicanum, assembly GCF_040938575.1. Classification (NCBI taxonomy): domain Eukaryota; kingdom Metazoa; phylum Chordata; class Amphibia; order Caudata; family Ambystomatidae; genus Ambystoma; species Ambystoma mexicanum. The sequence continues at coordinate 65,734,518 of NC_090928.1, forward strand.
CTGCTGATAACATGCACATTATTCAGGAAGCCCTCACCGACATCTCAGTACAGGAGCAAATGGCTTTGGTTCTGCCACTGGTGCTTAGCTAAACAATTGGACCCCAGGGTGGCTTCAATCGACACTGTGTCTTTTGTCTCTCATCTAGTGGAGTCGGGCATTCATATCCTCTCATGGAGGACGTATCTTTCGGCTGTTGCCGCTTACTTATCCACGGACCAATGCTCTTTTTCACTATCAAATCCAGTGATAAAAAGGCACTTTGTGGGCCTAATGCGTCTTTACCTTCCTGTTTGCAAACCGCATCCGATGTGGGATCTGAACGTGGTCCTTATGGCATTGTGCCATAAGCCCTTCGAACCAATGGCTACGGTAGATCTTGAGCACCTTTTGTGGAAAGTGTCCTTCTTGGTCACCATGACTTAGGCATGACGTGTGAGTGAGCTCCAGGCTTTGTCTGTGGAGCCTCCCTTCTTGGTTTACCACAAGGATATGGTTGTCCTCAGGACGAATCCTTCTTTCCTACCGAAAGTGGTCTTGGATTTTCATCTAAATCAGTCAATCTCCTTGCCCATCTTCTTCCCAAACCCGTTTTCAGAAGCCGAAAGGGTTTTGCATTGCCTGGATGTTAGAAGAGCTCTTGAATTCTATCTGGACAGAACATCTGAATTTAGGAGTTCTTCTCAACTATTGGTAATCCGCAGGGTAAATAGGCCTCCAAAGCAACTATCTCCAGATGGGTTGCTGCCTGTATTTAGGACTCTCACACTGTTCATGGCCTCCAACCTCTTAAAGGGATTCGCACACACCTGGTGGGGGGCAAAGCAACTGCGTTGCTTTTCAAAAGTATGTCCCCTGGGAGACCATCGTGAAAGAGGCTACTTGGGCCTCCATCAGCTTTTTGTAAACACTGCTGTTTGGATCCGAGCTCCAGAGCTGATGCTCAGTTTGGTCAGGCTGTACTCAAAAACCTTTTTCAGTAAAGAGTTTCCATCCACCCGTAATTCCAGTGAGGAGTGCTTGGGAATCTCCCAAAAGTATGGAGGAAAGGGGATGGGACGTAGGAGTATAATAAAGTTACTCACTTTAGTGACTACCTTACTCCTAGTTCATAGTCCCCTTTCCTCCATATGCCCGCCGTCCCCTCTAATAAGGTTACTCTGTTATTGCTTAAAGGCGAGGTTACGGCTGTGTGCGGTACCCTGCATAAAAAGAGAGGAAGGACACATTTTTGGAAAAATGTGGTGCTTTTTCAAAGTGCTCCGTTCCCGTCCCACAGGACGGAGGAATGTCCCATAAGTATGGAGGAAATGAGACTATGGACTAGGAGTAAGGTAGTCACTATGGTGAGTAACTTTATTAAAACTGGACAGGGTGAGTCCCTTGAAGGCCCAGCAGTTCTCTGTGCCACACAGAGGGGATACAATGTGAGCCAACTATTTGAAGTAGGAAGTACAAATGTAGGATCACTGGGAACAAGCCAGCCAGGAATCCAAGATGGGAGGAAGGGGAGAACTGAGCAGGGGGGGGGAGTGAGGGGGTGACATACGTTATCTGGCAGAATGCCCAGGAAGTACGCCTGAATGCAGAACAAAAAAAGGCAATGAATTCACAGACCGGGAACACAGAGCGTCTGCATGCAGGAAAGGAGGCTTGCATGAAGCTTTGCTAAGCATTGCTGTCGGGTCTCTGGTCAGAAAAATAGCAACCCGGAAGTACTGCATTGAAACTGGAGGAAAGACTAGACTGGGGCAGCACAAAAAGTTTTAAGTGAGGAGTCTGAGCAGTGCTTTCCTCCTCTGTATAGTGAGACTCCCATCATGCCCACACTGAGGAGTTTCTGACATAATTTGTATTGAACACATTGGAAGAATTGTTGTAGTGTGACACAAGTTTAAAATCTCACCAGCAGGGACGTAACCTCTGGTTTGTAGTATATATGGATCACTGTCAATCCTGGAATGTCTGGAGAACACTCATCAATGTTGATACACACTTTACAAGAAGTTAACATAACAATCCAACTAAATTTTAACAAAGGCACATTTAATCCCTACCTTTTAGTTTTTAAAAGAACTAAAATGATTCTAGAAATGTAGACTAACTTCTCTAAAACTACTAAAGCAGTCTTGTCCAGTGGCTTGTCTTTAACCTTGGTCTAATGTATGACTTGCCATTTGCAGATGCTTTTGATAAGTAACTGTTATTTGTGGAAACGGTAAACATGCATACTTGTATTCCTGTGAATAACCATAATATTGGTTGGATAGTATGGTTTACCTGATGGTAAAGCTTGCACGTTCTCTGGGTTCTAGTGGCATCTCTAGCCCTCCACTTAATCGCTTTAGCTTGACCTCCACCTGCTCCTTTGCCCTCTATCATACGGCATGGCCCCCCCACCCAAAAACCCCCCACCCCCCCGCCCAGTCTCCTCCCCCACACCCCCCTCCCCCCGGATAGCCTGTTCCTCTTGATCTTCTCGCCTGACCAGGGTTCGAAATTGAGGGGAGCCGGGAGCTATATAGCTCCTGATATAACACTGGAGATACTGGTTGGCTAAATTTGGTTCCACAGGGCAACTTCTGTACAAAAATATCAATGACATTAACCCTGTGCATTTAGCAATGAACACTAGGACACATCAGAAGATGTTTAAAGCCAAATGAGTTATTTAATTGACAAAACGTTGTAGTTGGCATCTCATGTGAGAGGTAAATGTGCGGCATGCTATGTAATAAATCCTGGTTTTCAGAGGTAGTACCTGCTTACTGGGTATTTCCAGATACCCAGGACCTGCTTTTATCTCCTGCTAATAGAATCCTTGTTTCGAACCCTGTTGACTGTTGCCCCCCAGAAGGCTGCTGCCAGGATGCATTGCGCAGGGAGTCTGGTGGCGCTGCTGTGCAACCATACTTCTTGTATTTGATCTTCATAGTCAATTATTTTCCAATCGATTGCCCCACCAAATGCTCCTGTGAGCACATTCTACAGCCCCTCTTCCTTCCATCAGTCCCCCTTTCTACATTGCAAGCCCTCTGCTTTATGCCGAATGTTCAAGGTACTATAGAGCTCTACCTCTCTTCACCTTTTCGAGGGTCTTTAACAGTTGGTAAGGACTCCCAGAACCTCATTTAAGGCCCTTGCTTCTAGTGGGCCTTTTACTTAGTCCCTGGGCGGTAAAGGCATGGTTAATTTCCCCTTGCCTCAATTATAGCTTAGAAATGTAGTGGGCATTGCAAAATATTTCTCAGCAGCGCGTCCTAACCACTTTTGAAAAGCCTCCTGTCCGCCCCAACCTTCCGAATCAATGCTCGACGTGACCCCTAGCCGACATTCACCTTGATGATGTACTCGATCAAAGTTCCAAGCACCCTTTCCAACTGTTTCTTTTGTATAAAGTGCCAGGCTATTATGCAAGTCTATGCAAAAAGGCACTTAAAGGGTTAAACGCCTGTTTATTTTGCTGTAGTGTGACATTACAGCCATAGGGATGAAGGCTTTAACAGTTATTGCACCTTAGCCTAGGTATGTGCTCTGGCTTGCCACTAGGCCATAACGCATGTTGCACCCCAACTCAGTGCAATGCTGCAATATCACACAGATGTTAGTTGCTCAATTCTCTAGTTTTTCATTTCAGTTTAAAGTTTATGTAATGGTAACATTTTATCAATTAAATAGGTTTACACTGGAAGTATTTAAAGTGAATGTGGAATTGAATAGTGTAGTTTCAAATAAAAATAAAAATACATGCATTTCCCTTGTGTGACCTGACTTTTTAACGAACATTTCTACGTTGGAAACAGTATGTTTGGATTTTTTTTCAACATTTGGCATAGGGCATTTATTTTTGTACAAGGCTTCAGAAAGCAACATTGTTCCTCAATCATTTTTGTTTTCTATCTCAAGACGCAAGATTGCATTTCTGTGGTGTGTACATTTGTCATGAAATATCAGCACACTTCTCGACACTTGACAGATTCGCTCACACTGTTATTACAGTTCGTTGCCCAGGAGAGATGTCTTTTTCGGGACATAGATATCCGTCTTTAATTTCCATGGGAAAAAAGGCACACAAAACAATATTACTTCTGGAAGCACATGAGAACTGGTAGCTGCACAGAACTAGGCTATGTTGGGCAATCTAAGGCCGCGGGCACAGACAACAGGATTTAATTCATTAAAAAAAATGCTCCGGTTGTTAAAACCATTTAATTTTGCTGGCATTTTTAACATGAATGAACGTGATCTGCATATTGAAATGTAGTGTGGCAGCTCTTGAAGGTAGTGGCTACTGAATTCTTATCGGTCTGTGCTACAGGATTACTTTTTAGCTTCAAGGTGTAATCCTTCGAAGCCCTTGTTTGTCGGGCAATCAGAAGTCATTGATTTGGGTTTATCTGTAGCATTGATCTGTTTCTCAAAACAAGTTTGAGGTAAAATGATTTGCGGTCCGCAGTGAAGATGCTCTCAATTAACTGAAGTATGATGCACCTTCTTCCCACAGTCTTGTCCCTGCTCCCAGCCTTGGAACACTTTGCTTATTGGACAGTTGAGGATAACTGTGTGACTGTATCTCAATTGCTGCAACATGTCCTGCTCCCTTGATCATTTCATCTCCCACAGAGAATCTGCCTTTGATCTACTACATAAACCTCACCTTGTCTGTTCTGACCCCTGCAAGTTCTTCTGTATGCTTTGGGCCATGCTGAGCTCTCACATATGTATGGTTCAGTCTGCCTCTCCCTTCTTATCCCTTCCTTCTACATCTTAATGCTCCGCATCCCCTCGTTTCCTGTTAGTGAGGCACACTGACCTCTTCTAGTGATCTTGTTACCATTCTCGAGGCAGCCAAACCATGTTCTCCTTGCGACCCACTGACTTTGCCTCATTATCAGCACTTAACACTCACCTCTTAAACATCTCTCCCAAACAACGTGTTTTTTACCAGCTTCAATGTTGCAACTGTCCTGCTAGCCAAAAAAGCTATTTGCTACGCGTAGCAACCTTACAGTTTGCCTTTCGCTATGGCCACTCACTATTCTAAAAGCTTGCAAGTGTTGTTCAACTCACAGATTGTCTGTTCCTTTTCCTTTCTTTCACTCTGAACCATCTTCCTTCATATGCAATACTCGCTATGCCGCCTGCGACTGGATGGCACCTCAGTGCCTCATGCTCAGTTCTCTTAAACCAATCTATTTTTCTCTATCAATTGCCCTGTAACTCCTGTCTACCAAATTATTATCCCCCTGTCCAAGGCTCGCGCCTGATGTTCTTTCTGACAGAAAACTCAAGCTAAAACAATTAATCACTGCAACAGCAGCTAGGATTAACTCACCTGATCTTATGGAAAGTCCGTCCCCTATTGCTCAATTAAAACCATAATTGTAACCCTTGTTCTCATTTGACTCCACTGTTGGGGCTTCTTCCTGAGCGTCCCCCCTCTGCTTCGATCCTCCCCACAAAGTACTAAACTTTCCAATTCCCACCCTCTATAACCCCATTTGATACTCTACTGTTGCCTCTGTGCTGCCCTAGTTTAATAGATCCCTTTTCTTATTTCTTGTGTTGGGCTAGCCATAGATTATTCAAATTCCTGCTGCTTTTTCTCATGCTCTCTGATACCAAACGCTACATACATTTTTGTACCTTGCCCTACCCTGCCCCCAGTTTTCACCGCTTTTCTCTCATTGTACCCTCCCACTGTAACTCACACTCAGAAATATAAAATGAGCACACTCTAGGTATCATAATGTCTTGAAGGACGGAATGTTCGAGTCGACCAAGAAGAGACCATTTCTCATTAAACTCGACTCACTAAACCATGCACAACTGAAAGATTTAGCAACCGATGAAGGGCTTAAAACACTGCTATTTAATACAAGGTCGTTGCTACAGCATGCTACAGATATTTCATCCTATAACTGAACGCAACTTGGATGTCTGTGTCATTACTGAGACCTGGTGTTTTAAGGCAACTGGTCAGTCTCGATCACTGGCAATCTTAAATGGATATAACATGTTGAGGCAGGATACAGAAGAAAGCAAAGGTGGGCGGGGGAGGGGGGATTATTTTCAAGTCCACACTAGATGTATGGAAAATAGACCTAGAATGCATCACTGGGTGTGAAATGATCCACATTAAAATCGGGACTAATTCAGAAAATACCATTAACATGATAGTATTATATAGACCCCATAATCCTATGAAGGAATTATCATCACAACTGTTCAATCGACTGCTCTCATTCCTCAACCTAATGCTAAAGTTATTATTATGGGAGACATGAACTTGTGGTTGGGTTGTAAAAAAGACTTGGCAGCAAAAAACCTGGAAAAATCACTTCCTAACCTGGGATTTGTGCAGCTTGTCAGAGGCAACTCGTATAAAGGGGAATGTTCTAAACTCGATTGACACACATTTGTACATTTATAACTGTGGTAAATCAATGTCTATGGTCAGATCATTCTTTAATACATCTGGATATTATATGTGAAGTCCAGATAAGATACCAAAAAGAAGTCGGTGTAAAACAACACGGAATATTAAGAAACTGACTTCTACGGCTATGAGTAAATCGCTACAGCCACTAGCAATACGTTTTGAATAGTTAGAAAATGCTAACGGAATGAGTGGGGTAATTCGGAGTACCCCACAGAAAGCTGTGGATTCTCTGGCACCCAAAAGAACCAAACTGTTACCGGTCAGGAAAACCAACAGTTAGTTCACATCTGAAATACAGAGCCTTAAAAATAAATACTTTTATAAATGGACATTTTCTAAGTCGTAAAGCGACAGATAAACCTTTAATGAGGCCTCCATAGCTTTCAAAATGGCCACACCTCGAAGCAAAAAGAAATGTGCTAGACAGTAGAATACATAAGGCGCAACATGAGTCTAACTCAAACTTTCAAAAATAGACAGTAAAATATCCCCTCTTCCAAATCTTATCTGGAGCACTGGTTACATTAATCTATGATTCGCTGATCGTCTTTTGTTGCAACAGAGAACTGAACTCTGGTCTTGGGAACCAGGCACCAAACTGTACACGGCAGCCTTTCTACTGCATTAAAAAAACCCTTGCATGACATGCAAAAATATCAAGCAAAGCTTTTACTTAATTCTGCAGTTGGGCTGGTAATTAATTATATATGGCATATATTGACTTTCAAATACACCTTTTGGGTTTCTCTGCACACACAATATACTGTTTTAAGAATTTCATGTACATTCGTTGCATAAGGGAACATTGTTCGATTTAACATTTTGTTTACAACCAATTTCTGTATGTTGTGCATTATAGAGGTGACAAAACTATGCACAGCATAAATGTAGCTATTGCATGTTTCAGTTACATTAATGAAGATTACCCAGGCTAATGGCGCTGGTAGTCTTGATTCTATTAAAGACACGGCGACAAGCATTATGCTTAACTCTTTAATGCCACATCCCATAGCAGCGCAATTCAAAACTTTTAGTCACCATCAAATCAAAATCTTTTTCTTCTTTCAACAATTCAGAAAAACAGTCCACAAAACTACTGCCCTCTGAGACTACCAATCCCCATAAGTCCTCAGAGCTCCTGTAGTTTTGTCCTCGAACTGAGAACCAATCCAGTCCCAGCAACAGTCCTTGCATCACGTCCTGCTCAAGGCTCCTCCTCTTTCTTTGCTGCTTCTCTAAGATAAGTGACCTATATCTGAGCTCTGCTTTTTACTTAGGCGGTCAGAGTGTTTGCAACTGGCATGCGATTGTTTGCATTTGGGGTCATGATTCACTTAATGTTTGTAAGTATAGGAGCGTTGTATAAAGGTAATTTAGAGCAGAGCAGAGCGGACCAGCGGAGGTTCTGCAAGCATTTTTGGTTCACGCGTGTGTGTCTGAGTAGTTGGTAGGAGAGTACCGGGGCCGCAAGTTACTCTGCTCGCTTCCGGGAGACTGTGCTCTACGTTGGAAGTTTCAGGGACCCGAAGCAGTGGGCGCCGGAGTGGGCACCCCGAGCTGCAGCGGATTAGAGGAAAGAACCCGCGAGATCCTCTCGATCACGTGATGGAAGCGCTTTCCTGCGCATGCGTGAGCCATATTTTTTGCTTTCGATACCGCAGAGAGGTTTTGCTGTCGTTTTCTGCCCACATGGCCTCTGTCAAAGGGGAAAAGAAGCGCTGAGCCCTTCCTGCGAGCCCTCTGTGGCCACCTAAGGCACATAAAAATAAAGAAACATATATTTATCATTTTAAAAGAAAAGATTGGGACATGTCCTCTTCAAGAGGGATGGAGGAGGAAAGCACCACTCCTGATTACAGTGAGGAGGAATGGGATGGGGACAAAGATCTGTCCCTCAGTTTTAAGAGGGTCTTGGGAGACTCACTAGCGGTGGCAGTGTCTCAACGGCTGAAACCCATCCAGGAGCGACTAGCGGCGCTAGAGTCCCTCATATCGGCTAAAGTCCCTAAAAGAAGGAAGCGAGAGATCCGCCCTAGAGAGGAACCTCTCAGGGCCCACAGAAGCGAGCACTTAAGGGGTGGACAAGACCTGGAAGAGCCCCCACACTTCTACCCCCCACCGGGTCAGATAGCAGGGGAGCAGAGAAAGCCCCAAGAGGTTGCCGGACCTTTTGATAAGCTGAAAGCAGCTTTTGTAGAAAGGACGGCGGTGCCGAGCCTCGTACCCCCTACCCCAGGGGTGTTAAATATCGGGGGCACCGGTGAAGGTGCTAGCTCCTCAGAGGAGGAGGTTGAGGAAGTTCTCCTCGAGGAAGAGATTATGGGCAGCGACGGCAAAGGACTTGCAAGTCCGGAGGAAGACTGCATGGAGGACATGTTTGAGCCTGAAACTATCAGGCACCCTAAGTCTACTGAATGGCTGCCATCTCCTAGAGTGTCTCAGTATTTGGCACAGCGGATCCGCAAGCCCTTTGAGAGGGAGATGCGCTTTAGAATGAGGGCGGAGTGCCTAAGGCCAGAACTACCCGATAAGATCATGGAGACCCCAGAATTGGATGCTAAAATGGTCACCTTTGTGACCAAGGCCACAAAGGATTTCAGAAGGGGAGGCGCCTGGAAGTCCTGTCAGGACAAGCTGCTGGACGTAACGGCGCCACTGGCAAAGATCATGGACCTGGCGGAGAGGTCCAGGGATACCGGAGAACCGGTAGACCCGCTGACGTTGGCTAACTGGGCCCAACGAGCTGTCTGTTTTTTGGGCAATGCTAGTTGTACACTCTTGGCTGAGAGGCGCCACAGTCTTTTGCTAAAAATTGATGGCAAGCTAGAGGACCTCGCCAACTATGAGGCTGGTGGAGCAGCAAAAGGCATGCTATTTGGCGAGGCGTTCGCCAAAGAGATGGCCCGATTTGTCGCGCCTTATACAGCGCTCGAAAAGGCTCAAACTTCTATCCGCAAGATAAAATAAACTTCTATCCGCAAGATAAAATAAACTTACACTGCGATAAAACAAGGTTTAGTGCATTTTCTTGGCACTACATGGAGTTTTTGTTTTTTTGAAGACAGTGGATATGAACCAGTGAAATTACACCTATGGCATTCTCGGGAGGCTACGGTAAGTAAGTGTACACAAAGGAGAATGCTTCACATAGCTGTAATGTATGACTTTGAGGGGATTGGGTCCTCTGACGTATTCCATATCTATGACAGGTAATGTCCACAGCTCTGCTGCTTCGGAAAATTTTCTGCGTCCTGCGTCGATGCGCCATCCCCGAGGACGACCTCAGACAGCCGACGTCACCCGATGTGATAAGTAGGACGCACAACGCCGTAGCTTCAGTTCCGTTTTTTCCGCAAACGTGTTTGCTTCGTGAATCTCGGTACGCCTCGACTCTTTGAAGATTGTTGTATTCTTCTCGGTTCTTTGAACCTGTTCGGTTTTTGTTGAAACCTGTTCGTGACAATGTCTACCTCGTCTTCAACCCCGCGTCTGCGCTTCAAGAAATGCGGGTACTGTGGGTCCAAGATTTCGGTAACGGACTCGCACGACACTTGCCTCTGGTGCCTCGGGGTGGCCCACGACACGGACGACTGTGTCGACTGCGAGTCGCTCATGGCCAAGGCCTTGCGGGAGCGCAAGAAGAAGTTGTCACTAGGTAGGGTGTCTAAGCCCCGGAAATCGAGGTCTGAGGGGCTTTCGATGGATGATTTGAGAGGCGAATCTCCGTGTCATCGTCGGAGGTCCGGTGGGTCTCCTTCCAGGAGTTGGTCTCGCCACTCCTCTCCCTCTTCGAGGCATTCCCGGAAGCACCGGCATCGGTCGCCTCCCCCGTCCTCTTCCGAGGACTCCGCCCGTCGGCGGGGTCGCTTATCCCACCATGCAAGCGACACTGGAGGAATGGGCTTCCTTCGGGAAGCAGATGTTGGCGATTCTTGAATCGCAAGGCACCTGTCCATCCGCGCCTCTGAGTTGGGTTGGTTGTGATCGGTCGAGAGACACCGCTCGCACGCCTTCGGGCTCGGGTGGTCGGCACGGTTTGCGGGAGAGGTCCCGCTCGGACAAGGGTAACCATTCTCGCCATGCCCGTTCCAGGTCCCGGTCCTCGACGCGCTCGAGACTGCGTGATCCTGTGCCGTCTTCAAGGAAGACGTCGACGCCTGTGGTGCCGAGGTCGTCGTCGACCTCTCTCGAGGCTCCACTTTCGAGGGGGTCGTCGACGCTGTCGGCGCCTAGGTCGTCGAAGGACATGCTCTGAACCCTGGCTTTGAGCCCTGGCTTCGAGGCCTCGAAAGGCGTCGAGGGCGCCGAACGAGTCGGCGCCGGCGTCGAGAATCGGCATAGATGTCAGCCACAGCGCTGCCTCGTTCGGCGTCCTCGACGCCTTTCGAGGCGGTGGTGTCGGAGGGGCCCCGTAGCACGGGGGTAGCCCATAGAAAGGCTCTGGCTAAGGTCAGGCATAGCTTTGGTCCCCAGGTGTCTTCCTCTCACCGCCTGGAGTACATTTCAGAGGGTGATGAGGGCTTGGTTCCGGTTACGGTGCCTGATGAGCTTCTCTCGGGCGATAGCCAATTTGATGACCTGAGGCAGTCACTGCATGATGCCAGTGGACTGGAGGTGGAGTTTTGTAGGCCGGAGCCTGGCACTGATGCCGATTCTTTGTACCGGCGCCTTATGTCTCGGGTCACCGAGTACTTGGGATGGTCGGCTCCCCCAGGGGAGTTTGTTCAGGATGATCTCACGGACATCCTTGATCTTGGTCCCCCCACTGACCCGGTACTGCTGTTTCATATGGCTCTGCAGAGAAGGGTGGCGGCGGCTTGGACTGCTCCGGAGAGTCTCCCGGCAGTGGGCAAGTCTTTGTCGCGAAAATACCGTCCAGCCGGTAGCGACCCCTGCTACTTGTCCAGGCACCCCACTCCGGAGAGTTTGGTGGTGCAGGCGGCTACGGCCCTGGCAAAGCAGGCGTCGTATCCTACCATCCAACCAGATAGTGACGACAAACGTTTTGATGGCTGGGCGAAGAAAGTGTTTTCTTCAGGAGGTATGGCGCTTCAGGCGGCCAACTCCGTATGTGCCTTGTCTCGCTTCACACACACTCTGTGGAACTGTGTTGCATTAGCGGCTGAACATATTCCCGAAGGGGACGAACGGTATGGTTTCCTTGCTATGGTTCAGGATGGCAACGATGCCATGTGTGAGGCCGTTCAGTCGGGTTTGGACATGGCAGATTGTGTCAGCCGGTCCATGGCGGCGAGCACCGTAATACGCAGGTTTGCATGGTTGCGGAAGTCGGGGTTCGCTCCTGATGTGCAGTCCCGGCTCCTCAACATGCCCTTTGACTGTGAACATCTTTTTGGCAGCAAGGCTGATGAGCCTTGAGAGGTTGCAGACCTCCAAAGCTGCAGCAAAGTTGTTGGGCGCTGCAGTTCGACAACCTCCGCCTTTATGTCCTAGGGGACAACAATGGAGGGGTGGTTCCTTTCGCTATTACTCGTCCTTCAGTAAAGCGAGAGGAGCTGTCAGTCAGAGGCCACCGTAAGAGTGCCAGAGGTTGAAAACAGGGTACTCGAGGTGCCAAGGCCGCTCGGGCAGTTGCCTCTTTGCCCTGAGGCAACGCCGGAGCCGCTACCACTCAGTCATGAGGCCAGGTACCATGGTTCGCCGGTTGGGGGAAGGCTGGCGCAGCATCTTGTAGCGTGGCGTGCCATTACTTCAGATGTGTGGGTTCTGGAGATCATAACCCACGGCTACTGTCTTCCCTTTGGGCACAGGCCTCACGACAATCCACCTGTGAACCTCTTTGAAGAGTCCGGATCCGCTCCTTGCGCAGGAAATTCAAGCCCTGCTGGAGAAAGGTGCCATAGAACTGGTGCCTGTAGCGGAGAGGAACAAGGGATGGTATTACCCTTATTTTTTTGATTTCGAAGAAAGACAGGGGATTGAGACCCATCATGGACTTGCGCGGTTCGAACAAATTCCTCACGAAGGATTAGTTCAAGATGGTTACTCTCTCAAGTTCTCCAGGCCCTTCAACTTCAGGACTGGTTGGTGTCTCTCGACCTCAAGGACGCTTACTTCCATGTGCCGATCCATCCCAAGCACAAGAACTATCTGAGGTTCGCGGTTGGCGACTAGCACTTTCAGTTTCGGGTCCTGCCGTTTGGATTGACCTCCGCCCCGAGGGTTTTCACCAAGCTCATGGTGGTGGTAGCGCATCTCAGGAAAGGGGGGATTCACGTCTACCCCTACCTGGACGATTGGTTGATCAGAGCGCGCTCTCCCGAGCAAGTCCTGGATCATCTGTTCGTCACCTGCCACTCTCTTCAAAGGCTGGGCTTCTCCCTCAATTTAAAGAAGTCCCATTTGACGCCAACACAGCGGCTCCAGTACATCGGAGCAGTGCTCGACACATCCATGGGCTGTGTTTTCCTCCCCAGGTGAGGGCTCTTCACATTCAGCAGATGGTGCACAAGTTTCAACTTGCCCAGACGCTCCCAGCATCAGATTTCTTGAGACTGCTCGGCCTTATGGCATCCTGCATTCTTCTGGTGCCAGAGGCCAGGTTGCGGATGAGATCTTTGCGTTGAGCACTCAAGCTCCAGTGGTCTCAGTCCTCCGGCAGGATGTCGGACCGTGTTCAGGTGCCGCCCTCTGTCGCCCAGGACCTTCTGTGGTGGGCCGTCGAAGGCAATCTGATGAAGGGGGCCCCATTTTGGCTGCCCTGACCGGAGGTGACGATCGTGACGGACGCGTCCCTCACGGGATGGGGAGCTCATGCCAACAAGTTGACAGTCGGCGGTCGTTGGTATCCGTCGGAGTCCAGGCTCCATATCAATCTGTTGGAGCTGAGGGCCGTCAGGCTAGCCCTGAAGGCTTTTCTGCCGAATGTGCGAGGAAACAGTGTCCTGATTCTAACGGACAACACGGTGGCCATGCACTACCTCAACAAAAAGGGGGGGGGGCAGGGTCACTTCCTCTGTGCAGGGAGACGATGCAGGTCGAGTTCTGGGCCATCCAGCAGGAAGTTTCGATCTCGGCTGTTCATCTGGCTGGAGACGACGACGAGACGGTGGACACTCTGAGCAGGCAGAGCACGATCTCTAACGAGTGGGAGCTGGCTCAGGAGATTCTCCTGGAGATCTTCGTCCTTTGGGGGACCCCTCAAGTGGATCTCTTCGCCTCCAATGTCAACCGGAAGTGCGAAAGGTTCTGCTTGCGGGAATTTCCTCCAAAAGGAGCCTTAGGAGACGCGTTCGTGGTGGAGTGGTCATTCCCACTGCTGTACACGTTTCCTTCAGTCCCCGTCATCCCTCAAGTACTGCGGAGATTACGGAGGTTCGGTTCCCGGATGATCCTCATTGCTCCGGCATGGGCCCCGAGGACGTGGTACCCGGACCTTCTCGACTTGTCCATCTGCCCTCTGCATCGTCTTCCCTACCGAGACAATCTGCTCTCACAGGAGGGGGGTAAGGTTCTCCATCCAGAGGTCAGATCTCTCAACCTTCACGCTTGGCTTCTGAAAGGTTGAGGTATAAGGATTGGGACCTCCCTGAAGACGTGTTGGAGGTGTTGCTCTCGGCCAGGCGGCCGGCAACAAAGTCTCTGTACCGTTGCCGTAAGTTCTGCGATTGGTGCAGAGTTAAGAATGTGGATCCTTTTGAGTGTGACATTCCCATGGTTCTGTCTTTTTTGCTTTCCTTGGCCCACAGGGGCTTGCAAGTGGGGACCATTAAAGGTTACCTGGCGGCGCTGTCTATATTTAAGCGCTCGTCTGAAGAATGTTCCTATTTTAAGATTACTTTAATTTCTCAGTTTTTGAAAGGGCTCACGAATGTGTTCCCTCCGTCACCTTTTCTGGTGCCCGGTTGGGATTTGAACCTTGTTCTTAAGTTTCTTATGGGTGCTCCGTTTGAGCCTTTGCATTCTTGCCCTTTGAGACTGTTAACTCTGAAAACTGGTTTTGGTTGCGGTTACTTCCGGTCGCAGAGTGAGTGAGTTAGTTACAGGCACTTTCAGTTAAGCCACCCTTCACTGTGTTTCATAAGGACAGGGTTGTCCTTCGAGTTCGTCCTTTCTTTCTTCCGAAGGTGGTTTCGGAATTTCATTTGGGCCAGAAGGTTGTTCTTCCGGCGTTCTATCCTCCTCATCCTCGTAAGGAAGAGGAGAGGCTCCATAGGCTTGATCCTAGGAGAGTGTTGAGCTTTTATATTTCGCGCATGTCCCGGTTCAGAGTGGACGATCAACTTTTCATTGGTTACGCTGCAAAGCGTTTGGGACAGGCTGTGACGAAACAGACTTTGTCTCGTTGGATTATTTTAGCTATCTGAGTGTTACCGCTTGGCGGGTAAGGACCCTCCGGCTGTCATGCGGGCCCATTCTACCAGGGGAGTGGCTGCGTCTACTGCCCTGCAGAGGGGTGTTCCTATTCGTCACATCTGTGATGCAGCCACCTGGGCTTCGGTACATACTTTTGTACGTCACTACTCCCTCGATTCCATCCTAGGGCAGGATCTGGCCTTTGGCAAGGCAGGCCTTTATTCCGCAATTTGATTGGGCATGCTAAATTTGTGTTCTAAATTCTTTTCCCACCTCCTTGCTTGGTACTGCTTTGGGAGTCTGTCATAGATATTGAATACGTCGGAGGACCCAATCCCCTCGAAGAACAAGTTACTCTCTTACCTGGTAACGTTCCTTCGATGGGATGGTCCGACGACGTATTTCCATATCGCTCCCTCCCTACTTTCCGCGCTGCAGAATCTATGCGATTGCAGCTTGCGTTCCGCAAGGCCTTGTGTGTCTGACTGGCAGAAAACTGGTTTCACACGTTCTGGGGGAAAAAACTACAACTTTGTGGGCAGCAAAGGAAATGGGCCAAGAAGAAAAGCCAGTTATGCTGACAGCAAATGGGATGGGGAAATGCATGATTCCACTTGTGCTAGAAACTACACAGATTTACACTATTGCACAAACAACTATGACTGGCATACATGTGTTGGGTGTGATGTGCTGCAGGTTAACACAATAACGCTGGACGCCCATCCCCACTTGTGGACAAGAAATTCAATGATCCAAGCTGAGACATAAAAAGTACACACTACTTTTCATTGACCTATATTCTAGTCGCTCATCAACGTTTTAAATTTAAAGGTTGTGGGTTCATCAGTAGCAAGTAATCTTAGGGGTGGTGCTCTTTCTTTGTAAATTCCTCCCACTCGAACATCGCTGCACTGAAATGTTGGCTGCATGCATAGAATTTATTTTCACTTTTATCTCCTAACAAACATATTGGCTGATCAATATCTTTGGGGAAAAATGTGTATAACTGGCCAGTGCATCTTGGGATGTGTAGACTTGACATCTAATGACGATGCAAGATGGTATTTTATGCACCAGCCACTTCTGGGATATAATACATTTTGATTTTAGACTGCACAATAATACTGCATAATACAAAAAGATAATCGTATTTGTACGTCTTTGCAAAGTCCAAATGAGTATTGTCAAAATTGTTAATGCAGATTACTGCACACTTTAAAAAATGTTTTGGGTACTTTAAGTTACTAAAATGAAAAATGAGGAGGAAACTTAGTCCACAGAAACCACGTTTAAAACCAACATAATATACAGAATTAATATTGTGCCATTAGTAATTGGGATCGTGGGATACTGGTGGCATGTGTAGCAGTGCCTGCCAAATTTTAATATGCAGAAAGTATGGCCATTTTGAATTAAACCCTATTTTATACGCTGTGCTGTGAATATGGGACATGTGGACCAAGACTCGATGAACAGTCCTTTCAATTTTGTCTATTTTACTGCTCTGAATTGGACCTGCCAGAAACGTGATCTGTCAAGATGACAATAGCTGTGAGCAGACCGCTTGTGGAATGTCTTTGAAGCTGTTTTACCTTTTGGTTAAAGGAAAAAATGAACTTGCATGCTCAATGACAACAAAATGTTGTGTTGTGATCAAGATAAGATGTTGGCTAAAGAGGCGATGTGGCAACTTTATAGACCTGTAACACTCTGTAGCCGCAATCCCTGGTGTGACATCCTATCCTGTATGTATGTTTGTTTTATTTATTTCTATAGCCCACCTGTCCCTGAGTTATCTGGGCGCATTAGATCACATGTATAATTGTTAGACCTAGACAAAAAAGACAAATTACAGTTACATTTGTAGAAGCCCATTGGGCAAGAATATAGTTGTTACAGATATAGGCAAACAGTTACACTTGTTGAGAAAATGTAGGGTATGACTCCTAAATCTGTTAGTTCTTACTGATTAGCCAGGAAATGGCGTTTCTCCTGAAGTTAGTGAACAGCTGGGTCGTCTTAATGGAAAGTGGGAGAGTATTCCACAGTTGGGCTGCCATGACAGGGAAGCTGCTCCCTCCTGATTTTTTTAGTTTATATCTCGTGACCACCAGGCATGACGTGTTGGCCGATCTAGAGACCTGTCTGGAGGATCTGATAGTACATTTTTCAGAAAAGTAGGGTGGAGCTGTGTAGTTCAGGAATTTGAAGGTAAGACTGAGCTTTCAGCTCGATCTTCTCATTAATGGAAAGCCATTTACCTTGTCTTCTAGCAGAGATGTGCTCTCTCCTTGGTATATTTAACGCAGATCTTAGTGCATTCTTCTTCATTATTTGCAGTTTGTTGAGCACAAACTTACTATCACCCAGATATTCGAGGGGATTGGGTCCTCCGACGTATTCCATATCTATGACAGGTAATCACCACAGCTGTGCTGCTTCGGAAACTTTTTTCGGCATCTGCATCCTGCGTCGATGCGCCGTCGTCGAGGACCTCCTCCGTCATCCGATGTGATAATTAGGACGCACGACGCCCGTAGCCTCAGTTCCGTTTTTTCCGCGAACGTGTTTCTTCGTGAATCTCGGTTACGCCTCGACTCTTTGGAGTTCTGTTCTTCTCGGTTCTTCGAACCTGTTCGTTTTTGTAAGAAAATCCTTGGTAAGAAGATGTCTTCTACTTCGTCTTCGACCCCACGTCCGGGCTTCAAGAAGTGCGGGGAGTGTGGGTCCAAGATGTCGGTAACTGACTCGCACGACACCTGCCTCTGGTGCCTCGAGGGAGGCCCATGACACGGATGACTGTATCGACTGCCAGTTGCTCACGTCCAAAGCCTTACGGGAACGTAAGAAGTTGTTGTCGGTAGGTCGGGTGTCCAAGCCCCGGAAGTCGAAGTCTGCGGGGCTTTCAACGGATGATTCGAGAGGTGACTCTCCGCGTCGTCGTTGGAAGTCTCGTGGGTCTCCTAGGAGTCGGTCTCGCCACTCCTCGGCCTCTTCGAGGCATTCTCAGAAGCGCCGACAGCGGTCGTCTTCCAGGTCCTCTTCTGAGGACTTTGCTCGGCACGTCGCTTACCCCACCAGCTGTGCGACGCCGGAGGAATGGGCTTCCTTTGGGAAGAAAATGCTGGCGATTCTCGAGTCGCAGGGTACTAAGCCGTCCGCGCCCCCGAGTGGGGTCGGCCGTAAGCGGTCGAGACACACCGCTCGCAAGAGTGGTCGGCACGAGTCACGGGAAAGGTCCCGTTCGGACAAGGGGACTCGTTCTCGATGTACCCGTTCCAGGTCCCGGTCCTCGACGCGTTCGAGACCGTGTGCACCTGTGATGTCTTCGAGGAAGACATCGACGCCTGAGGCGTCGAGGGCGTCGACAGGCTTTCTCGAGGCACCGGCTTCGAGGACTGTGTCGACGCTGTCTATGCTGGTGGCGCTGCATCTGACGTCGACGCCGATTTACTCGATGCCTGTTCTCTCGACGCCGGCGCCGATTCACTCGACGCCTTTCGAGGCCGGGTTGTCGGAGGTACCCCGTGGCACTGGGGAACCCCCTAGAAAGGCTCTGGTTAAGAGCAAGTACTCTCGGGTGCCTTCTTTTCACCACCTGGAATATATTTCGGAGGTGGATGAGGATTCTGATGGCCTGGTTCCTAGTCGGGTTCCAAATGAGATGGTCTCGGGCCATAGTCAATTTGACGATTTGAGGCAGTCACTGCATGATGCCAGTGGACTGGACACCTCTCCGGAGGTGGAGTTTTGTAGGCCTGAGCCTGGCTCTCATGCCGATTCCTCGTACCGGCGCCTTATGGCTAGGGTCTCCGAGTACTTGGGATGGTCTGCTCCCCCAGGGGAGTTTGTGCAGGATGATCTCACGGACATCCTTGATGTTGGTCCCCCAACTGACCCGGTACTGCCGTTTCATATGGCTCTACAGAGAAGGGTGGCGGCGGCTTGGACTGCTCGGGAGAGTCTCCCGGCGGTGGGCAGGTCCTTGTCGCGAAAATACCGTCCAGCCAGTAGCGACCCCTGCTACTTGACCAGGCACCCCACTCCGGAGAGTTTGGTGGTGCAGGCGGCCACGGCCCCGGCAAAGCAGGTCTCGTACCCTACCATCCCTCCTGATAGGGACGACAAACGTTTTGATGGCTGGGTGAAGAAAGTGTTTTCTTCGGGTGGTATGGCGCTTCAGGCGGCCAACTCCATATGTGCCTTGTCTCGTTTCACACCAACTCTGTGGAACTGTGTTGCGTTAGCGGCTGAACATATTCCCGAAGGGGACGAACGGGATGGTTTCCTTTCTATGGTCCAGGATGGTAAGGATGCCATGTGTGAGTCCGTTCAGTCGGGTTTGGACATGGCTGAATGCGTCAGCAGGTCCATGGCGGCGAGCACCGTGATACGCAGGTTTGCGTGGTTGCGGAAGTCGGGGTTTGCTCCTGATGTGCAGTCCCGGCTCCTCAACATGCCCTTTGACGGTGAACACCTTTTTGGCAGCAAGGCTGACGAGAGCCTTGAGAGGTTGCAGACCTCCAAAGCTGCAGCAAAGTCGTTGGGCGCTGCAGTTCGCCAACCTCTGCCTTTTTGTCCTAGGGGACAGCAATGGAGGGGTGGTTCCTTTCGCTATTACTCGTCCTTCAGTAAAGCGTGAGGAGCTAGCAGTCAAAGAGGCCAACGCAAGGGTACCAGAGGTGGACGACAGGGTACTCGTGGTGCCAAAGGCGCTCGGGCAGTTGCCTCTTTGCCCTCAGTTAATGCCGCAGCCGCTACCACTCAGTCATGAGGCCATGTCCCATGGTTCGCCGGTTGGGGGAAGGCTGGTGCAGCATCTTGTAGAGTGGCGTGCCATTATTTCAGATGTGTGGGTTCTGGAGATCATAACCCACGGCTACTGTCTTCCCTTTCGTCAGAGGCCTCACGACAATCCACGAGGGAACCTCTCTTTGAAGAGTCCGGATCCGCTCCTTGCGCAGGAAATTCAAGCCCTGCTGGAGAAAGGCGCCATAGAACTGGTGCCTGTAGCGGAGAGGAACAAGGGATGGTATTCCCCTTATTTTTTGATTTCGAAGAAAGACGGGGGATTGAGACCCATCATGGACTTGCGCGCTTTGAACAAACTCCTCCGGAAGGACAAGTTCAAGATGGTTACTCTCTCTCAAGTCCTCAAGGCCCTTCAGCTTCAGGACTGGTTGGTGTCGCTCGACCTCAATGATGCTTACTTCCATGTGCGGATCCATCCCAAGCACAAGAAGTACCTGAGGTTCGCGGTTGGCGGCTCGCACTTTCAGTTTCGGGTCCTGCCGTTCGGATTTGACCTCCGCCCCGAGGCTTTTCACCAAGCTCATGGTGGTGTTTGCAGCGTATCTCAGGCAAGGGGGGGATTCACGTCTACCCCTACCTGGACGATTGGTTGATCAGGGCGCGCTCTCCCGAGCAGGTCCTGGATCATCTGTTAGTCACCTGCCACTCCCTTCACAGGCTGGGCTTCTCCCTCAATTTAAAGAAGTCCCATTTGACGCCAACGCAGCGGCTCCAGTACATCAGAGCAGTGCTCGACACTTCCCTGGGGCAGTGTTTTCCTCCCCAGGTGCGGGCTCTTCACATTCAGCAGATGGTGCACAAGTTTCAGCATGCCCAGAGTCTCCCAGTGTTCGAGTTCTTGAGGTTGCTCGGCCTCATGGCATCCTGCATTCTTCTGGTGCCAGAGGTTCGCCTGCGGTTGAGATCTTTGCAGTGGGTACTCAAGATGCAATGGTCGCAGTCCTCCGGCAGGATGTCGGACCCGGTTCAGGTGCTGCCCTCGGTCGCCCAGGACCTTCTGTGGTAGGCCGACGAAGGCAACTTGATGAAGGGGGCTCCGTTTTGGCTTCCCTGGCCGGAGGTGACGATCGTGACAGATGCATCCCTCACGGGATGGGGAGCTCAAGCCAACGAGCTGACAGTCAGCGGTCGTTGGTCTCCGTCGGAGTCCAGACTCCATATCAATCTGTTGGAGCTGAGGGCCGTCAGGCGAGCCCTGAAGGCTTTTCTGCCGACTGTGCGAGGAAAGAATGTCCTGATCCTGACGGACAACACAGTGGCCATGCACTACCTCAACAAAAAGGGGGGGGCAGGGTCACTTCCTCTGTGCAGGGAGGCGTTGCAGCTCGAGTTCTGGGCCATCCAGCAGGAAGTTTCGATCTCGGCAGTTCAGCTGGCCGGAGAAGAAAATGTGACGGCGGACGCTCTGAGCAGGCAAAGCACGATCTCTCACGAGTGGGAGTTGGCTCAGGAGATTCTCCTGGAGATCTTCACCCTTTGGAGGACCCCTCAAGTGGATCTCTTCGCCTCCAGTGTCAACCGGAAGTGCGAGAGGTTCTGCTTGCGGGAATTTCCTCCAAAAGGAGCCTTAGGAGACGCGTTCGTGGTGGAGTGGTCATTCCCACTGCTGTACGCGTTTCCTCCAGTCCCCGTCATCCCGCAAGTGCTGCGGAGGTTACGGAAGTTCGGTTCCCGGATGATCCTCATTGCTCCGGCGTGGGCTCGGAGGACGTGGTACCCAGACCTTCTCGACTTGTCAATCTGTCCTCCACGTCGTCTTCCCTACCGAGACGATCTGCTCTCACGGGAGGGGGGGGGTCAGGTTCTCCATCCAGAGGTCAGATCCCTCAACCTTCACGCTTGGCTTCTGAAAGGTTGAGGTATAAGGATTGGGACCTCCCTGAAGACGTGATGGAGGTGTTGCTCTCGGCCCGACGGCCAGCAACAAAGTCTCTGTACCGTTGGCGTAAGTTCTGCGACTGGTGCAGAGTTCAGAATGTGGATCCTTTTGCATGTGACATCCCCATGGTTCTGTCCTTTTTACTTTCTTTGGCCCACAGGGGCTTACAAGTGGGTACCATTAAAGGTTACCTGGCGGCGCTGTCCATCTTTAAGCGCTCGTCTGAAGTGTTTTCATACTTTAAAATCCCTTTAATTTCACAGTTTCTGAAAGGGCTCACTAATGTGTTCCCTCCGTCACCTTTCCTGGTGCCCAGTTGGGATTTAAACCTTGTTCTCAGGTTTCTAACGGGTGCTCCCTTTGAGCCTTTGAACTCTTGTCCTTTGAGACTGTTGACTCTTAAAACTGTATTTTTAGTTGCGGAGTTACAGGCACTTTCAGTTAAGCCTCCCTTCACTGTTTATCCGGTGACGTCAGCTCGACGGAGGCCCTCGAGGACAGCATATCGACATCATGGACGCAGACGCCGAAAATGTTCCAAAGCAGCACAGCTGTGGCGATTACTTTCATAGATGTGGAATACGTCGTCGGACCATCCCATCGAATGAACGTTACCAGGTAAGAGTAACTTGTTCTTCTGTCAGTCTATCTTGGCAAGAACAAGAAAGTTTATACATCCATTACTACAAAACGGTAATGAGAGGATTGTGTCTTTCATTGGTTTAATACAAACCTTTTTTGTTTGGAATGAATTTTTATGGTCTGCATTGATAAGCGCATCAATAAAGACCAAAGTGGTCAAAATCATTTTGGAAATAGTACGTGGTGGAATCACAGTTCTGTAAGGAACCCGGGCTGACCAGAATGGGCCACTTTAGGGTGCAAAGAAGAATATTGAAGGCTATTGGTTTCTTCTATGCACCTCATAAGTTTCCGGTTTTCCTTTTAACCAGTTTTTGTTGTTGCAAGGAGCGCTCCAGATTAGATTTTGAAGTGGTAGTAGTTTACTCCCTATTTTCTTTAAGGTTAGGGGTAAAATGATTTTTTAGCGACTAAAACTATCCCATTCCCAATGAGAGAAATATTTCTTTACACCTAATTATTCAAATGCATTGAAAGATACATTTTACCTTTTCAGATCAGGCATTAGTAAGTTTCTTCTCGTGATGTTACATGATGTTACATGCACTACTGGTACAGACATATCCACGAAGCTGTGTGGGTAAAAGCAAGCTCCTGTGCGTCCATTTACTATTGTTTTGGTGGGAATATTAGTGTCAATTTTCATTTTTATTTAGGAATAGCCTATTTTTAAGGAGTAAAAGAGGATGATTCCCCTTTATCTTTAAGTATGGTTGTAAGAGCTACTTTATCGAGTTCACTCCAGTTTGCCTTTTTTGGTAAGAAATTCTGTGCCGATTATTACACCTTGGAATTAAAACTAGGACCATCTGCTGGGATCTGAACTTGATACACACATGTATGTGCATCTGGCAAGTTAAGTCACTGAGCTCTTTCCGGTAATAAAGTAAAGACAAGCAACTTCTAGCACTTGAAATTATTTTTTACTAGATTGTGATCAGACATTTACTTTGGGTCTTCCGCCATTTGTAAATCAGCATTTTATCTGGTCACCTTTTGTTCCATGACACTGGTGTCTGGACAAGTAAAACCGGTTTCCTTCTATTTCATGGACTGTAGCATCACCAGGGTTCGCCCTGAGGGACCCAAAGCAGAGTCTAACCTGGACACTGGAGCTAACAGGGAGCGGAGAATCCATTCAGTCCACCTTTGGAATGGAATACAAGAATGCCCCTGCAACCAACGTTCTTGCTTCCGCCGACATCGGCTCCTCTGCACTATGTGGACCCATGAATGTGGGTTAGGGGCCCTCTTTGCAACCAGGGCCTAACAGACTCATGAAGGCACGGTCCGCTTGATCATGCACTAGCTACTCAACAGCAAAGACTGTCTTCGGAGGAGGTGTTCTTCAGTAGTTTCCAAAACTTGATGTGCTCCGACCCTACAGGGTTCAAAATTGAGGGGAGCTGGGAGCTATTTAGCTCCTTCTTGTAGCCTAGAAGAGCATGCTGAGGTTGACCTCGGCTGTCACCAGGAGATACTTTTGGCTCCCCATGCCAATTGATGCAGAACATACACACACACCTAGGTGAATGTAACGGTGCCTTAGGGACAATGTATGAATACACATTTGGATACATCTATAGAACATTTAAAGCATATACATGGAAAAGATTTTTTTTGCATCTGTGAAAGTTAGATTAGCAGAAAGCTACGCACTAGTTTCTTGTCCCACTGAGGTTCCACCTGGTCACTTATTCATGCTGGACAACTAGGAGCTGCTTTTAGCTCCTGTTAATTCAATCTTCATTTCATTACCACCAGACACTCCACCACGGGAGATGCCGCCTCCCAGCCAGTGGAAATGCCTCCACCTCCTCCGCCCTCTTATGGCTCGGCAGCCTCCCGAACCAAAGGAGCCTGAGCTAGTGCTCGTTGTTCCACACTCCACTCCGCACGTTGAGGATCCCGCATAAAGGGATGCACAGGATGTGCAAGATGAAGACAAACCACCTTCTTCCATCAGGGCGTTTCATGACCGGGTGCTAGCTCTTAAGGCCTTTTTGGACATTCTGACTCCAGATCCTCTGATGCTGCAGATGGGGGTTCTGTCAAGGGCCCTTAGGTTGAAGGCGCAGGAAAGATCTGGCATTTTCCTTCAAAAGGACATTTTAGCAGAGGGCTGCAGCGTGTAGGTAAAACCTCATATGGGCTAAAACAAAAACAAGAGGATAGGTGCTCATTACAAGCTTCAGGTGTCTGAGGAAATTCCTTGACTGCTTGCCCCCTTCCGTCTTCCACTGTTGCTGTGGCAACCCTCTTCTGCCTCCCAGTATTGACAAAAGAGGATAAGGTTTTGGAAGGATTAGAGAAGAAAGTTTTGCTTCTAATAGAAAGTTATGGAGAGAAATTTCACAATTCGAGTAGTTTGTTCCCCATGACCGACTTTAAGATTTTAAGGCCAGCTTGTCTGATGACAGAGTCTTAGCTCAGGATCTGCTACAGGCCGCTGCATATCATGTCGATACGTCCGCACACTGACTTACGATTGGCGTTGACATCACCGCCAAGCGTGACTACGTGCAGCCAAATTCTCATGAGGTCCAGGAGAAGGTTCTAGATCTTTCCTTTGGGGCAAGGAGCTCTTCATCACTTTCACCGATGAGTTGGCAAAAACCAATCCCCGTCGTTCCTTTCAAAACCTCCACAGCAATGTTTTGTTTCCCCCAAAAGTCAGATTTCCGTTCCAGATCTATCTTGAAGTTTCAGGGCCGCAACACTAGTTAGCCGGACCGTTCACCAAGCAGACCTTGTCAAAAGCAGCAGAGGCAGAGTGGCCGGTTTTTTTTCTTCCACTCCTCCGCTTCCACTGCCTGATCCAGTACCCTTGCCTCAAATAAAAACCAAATGATGGTTTGGAGTAGTCCCATGCAACTCTGGTGGGAGGGTGCATCTTCTCTCACCTGGTTGCTTTGCAGAACATTACGAAAGATCCATGGTTTGTCGGTAGCCAGTTCGGGTTTCCATCTCACCCTTTTTGCAATTCCTCCTTCCCGTCCTCTACTTCAGACATCTCCCTGTGCCGAGGTTCAGAAGCTTCTAGACTTTAAGGCGGTAGAAGAAGTCCTTCCGGCAGAACAGGGCGTGGGCTTTTATTCCTGCGTTTTTCACAGTGCTGAAACACAACCAGACTGGCCTGCGCACTATTTGGGCCTTTCAGATTTCAATCTTCACATCACCCAAGAAAGATTCAAGATGATTACACCCATGCAAATCCGCTCATTCATTTTACGGGATGATTGGCTCTGTGTGGTAGATCATCAGGATGCGTACCTACATGTACTAGTATGGATCCAACACTGCAAATACCTCTGATTTCCAGTAGGGGGAGAATGTTTCCAATACAGAGTCCTCTTCTTCGGGTTGAGCTTGGCGCTGAGTCTTTACAAAGATGATGGCTGTAATCTCTGGCTTCGAGGAGTCCATGTATATCTGTATCTGGAAGGCTGGCTCCTCTGGAGTCACTGTCCCCGTACAGCAGGGTCACACATGCAATTACTACTCCAGCTGCTATTCAAGTTGGGATTGTCAGTGAACTGGAGAAAATCACCAATGACTGTGACACAGGACATTAGTTTTCTTGGCTTTTTCGATGGGACACCATCCGTGCCAAGTTTTTTCTGACCAGGGACAGGATAAGGAATTTAATGCATACATTCTCTTCCCTTTTCCTCAATTCTACCAACAGGTCCACGTGGCGGTTTCAGAGACTCTTAGGGCTAATGGCCTCCTGTGTCTCGGCCCTCCCCCAGGCAACGTTGAAAATGAGACTCACTGAATTAATGCTCTGACAGAACTGGTGCCAGGCAATGGATCCAGACTCAGTTGATTCCGGTGTCTCTGGAAATAACAGCTGACCTTCACTGGTAGTTTGACATCCACAATCTTTTAATGGGGATGCCCTTCTTGGCGCCGCCTTCTCAAGGCAAGTTAAGAGATTCTTCCCTGCTTGGCTAGGGTGCAGCGTTGCCACTTTGAGTTTTCAACCTATGGTCTGTCGTAGACTGGGATCGCCATATCAACTACTGTGAGCTTATAGCAATTTCTCTTGCCTTTTAAAGCTTTTCTGTCAAGTATGTCCAGTAGGTTTGTTTGGATTAGGACGGACAACTCTTTTGCAATGTTCTACAAGCGGGGGGAAGCCAATCTCTGCTTCTAGGAGACCTTAGCATTTAAGTTTGGAATTGGGCAGCACAGAATGGTATTTGGCTGCAGGCAGTGCATAAGCCGGGTCAAGAACATATGATATAGAATTATTTGACCGCGCACAAGGACAAACAAAATCGTATAGAGGTGCAGATTGTATTAGTCCGACAATGAGCACGGAGTACATAAGAATAAAAACAGGGAAACCAGGGAAAAACCATTAAAAGTACACAATCTCGTAATCTGAAGAGAAATGTTTTCAAAGCTTTACGAAACGTATAGTTTCCAGAGACTTAATTTCTCTGGGAATACTCTTCCAGAGACTGGGGCCATAAACCGCAAATCTCCTATCTCCCCTCGTCACACATCGAGAAGGGGGAAACTTGAGCAGCAATTGATCCGCAATTGATCCGCTGAATGCAAAGGTCTGAATGGTTGATGGTGGCTAAATTTGTTTGCCAAATAAGTCCGGGCAAGTCCATTGAGGCTCTTTTAAATGAGGCATGCAACTTTATCATATCTTCCACCGCCAACCAGTGCAGAACACGAAGGCCGCCACAGACGTAATGACATTTTTTCAGGCCACAGGATAGTCGCTGCATTCTGGGCCTTTTGTAATCTCTGGCGTTGTTTGGCGGGAATTCCAGCAAGGAGGCTGTTGCGATATTACAAATGTGAGTTTATCAGTGATCCCACCACCATAGCATGGTCACTACTTGGAAAGTTTGGCAGAACTTGTCGCAACACACGCAGAGAGCAACAAACTGCCTGAACTTTGGCACTCATCTGGCTTTCACTACCAGGTTGTTTAGCCATATGCAGCCAAGGTTTTTTATCTTGGGGTGGGGGGGAGGGGAGAGAATTTGAGATCAGCCTTAGAAATATTATATTCCTGAGGGCAGTTAATTGCACTAAGGAGGTGCTGTGGTCCAAACAGAGCTCTTTTCTGGATTTAGTTGTAGCCGGTTAGCTTCCATCCATTGGCTAACCTCCTCCAGACATTGATTAATCCTAGAAAATGTATGTTCAACATCCCCCCATTTTAATGAAGACCTGAGTGTTGTCTGCATAGGAATGGAAATTAATCTGATATCTTCTCAGGATATTCAGCAGAAGCTGCAAGTAAAGATTGAACATAAGCGGCGAAAAGGAGGAGCCCTTAGGCACCCCACAACCAATGGAAGTGGGATCAGAAAGGAAGCCCCTCCCCGCCCCCCCCCACCCCCACTTTCACCCCTGCTGATTGCAATCAGATAAAAAGGAGGCAAACAATTTCAGGACATGATCAGAAACCATGCCAATTTCCTTAAGGCGGCTGAGTAGCATAGAATGATTAACCTTGTTGAAAGCCGTGGATAGATCCAGCATAACCAGTAGTGATAGGTCTCCATTATATGGCTTTCGCCATATCAGTTTCGTCGTTCCAGGGCTTCACATCTTGATGCAAAATCGAAGATTTGGCAATGAGTGCAGGTTTCTTTGATTTCTTGGCCTCCAACAAATCATCCTGCACTACAAGTAGTGCTGGCTTAGTCCCACATCTGGGTCTGAAGCCTGACTGAAAAGGGTCCAGCAGAGACTGCTGTTCCACAAAGGCCTGTAGTTGATCAGCAACAACCTTCTTTGGTAGTTTGGCCGGCCAAGGAATACCCGATAGTTCTGCAAAACGGATGTTTCTAAAATAGGTTTTTTAAGAAGTTGTGTAATAACCGTAGATGCACAGGCTGGCAATGGAAATAACAAATCGTTTGTGGGTTTAAATTGTGAAGTCCATGCCACCACTTCATCCTCTGACGCCATTTTAAAATCAAACGGTACTATGCCCTCTGTGACCGTTCATTCCAATGTACCCTGTTCAATGGCGGCAGAGTTCTCATCAGGGGGAGAAAGATTCAAAAGGATGTTTCTTTGAATTTTTTCGATCTTCTCCTTGAAGAATGAATTAAATACATTGGCCTGCCTCAATGATGGCTCCAAGGCAGAAGGCGGTACATCTAGGATTACATAGATTTGATTCAACTTGTTATAGCTCTCTCGGTTGGCTCTTTGCCACATCAATTAATGTTTTGGGTTTTTATTTGGCAAGGATATATGCTGATTTGGCTTGGAAAAAGTGCCTGGCTATATAACTTTAAGGCCAATTTTGACCTATGATGATTATCCTGAGTATTAGTCTCCCTCCACTTATGCTCAGCATTTCTACTTTCTCTGTAGAAGCAACATATCCTGTGTAAACCATGGTTTAGTTTTTCGAGATTTGGGAGTTTGCAATGGCCCTGATGTGGAACAAATCTCTTCCAAAATGGCTGTGTCACAAATAAAAAAAAATTCATCACAATGCAGTGTCAGGCCAGCAGCAGCTAATGGTTGCTGTAATTCCTCACCCCGGATGTTTCTCTAAATCCTTAGCACTACTAACTAAAGCAGTGGAAGTGTCCTTCAAAGGCTGTATGTACTCCGTAATACACTCCAGTACAAACAGCCGGGCATAGTGGTCGGACCAGTGCACTATTAGTGTCATTCAAAGTCACCATATTGCCACGTACCAATAAGATGTCGAGGCAATGACCCATCACATGGGAAGGAGAGAAGGTCAAAGAAGAAAGACCATGATTATCGATAATCTCTCACAAATACCCTAGGTAAACCAAGTTGGTTTGATCATCCAACCAAACGTTGAAGTCACCCAAAACCAAAATATCTTTGTATTTGCCTCTGGGTATGGTGAGAAATATATCAATTGTTTTCTAGGAAGCCTTTTGCTGGGCCAGTGGGGTCTATAGGCAGAAACTACTTTCAAAGAGGAAGATGTGGTAGTCCATATAACCAGCTTACCCACTTGACACGCCATCCCACTGGAGTATGTGGATGGACATAGTGGCCAACTCTCCAGTTGCCGGTCGGTAGCAAACCATGAGTGGGAATTAAATGATCAAGTTCTGTCCCAAATCTTTTCCGAGTGGGGGACTCCGTCCACAGACTTGTTTGCAACACAACGCACTCCAACAAGAAGCTTACACTTTATGCCTCCAGGGAAGGCCAGGGTCTGGGCTCCCTTGGGGTTGCTCTGGAGATTTCATGGTACGGGATGTCGGTGTGTTCACTTTTCCACCTCTTCCCTTGATATTTCGGGTGTTGTTGAAGCTGAGGACAGTGCACAACTGCACTCTAGTCTTCATAGCTCCATGGTGGCCAGCCAGCTTCTGGTTCTAGGAGCTGAAACATCCATCGGTGTATCCTCTGGTCCAGTTTCTGGAAATTACCAATCTCGTGCACCAGAACAAGCAACAGGTGTGGCATCCCTCCCCACAATCGCTCGGCTTGGTGGCTTGGTTCCTCCGCTCAGGTTCTTGGCACAGTTCTTTCAGAGGAGAATATGTGCATCATCCAGGCAGCGCGCAAACCCTCCAATCGAGCTTAGTACAGGCGCAAATGGGACAGTTTGTCACTGGTGCCTAGATAAACTGGCTGATCTTAGTTACGCCTCAATTTATTGTGTCCTTACCTTCATATCAGAGCTGGCATCTAGAGACATTCACGTATATTCTTATTAAAAATACTTGTCTGCTATTGGTGCTTACCTTAACATAGACTCATGTCCGCTCACCCTTACGAACCCAGTGATGAAATGGCATTTCAGTGATCATCTTCACCTTTGCCTCCCGTCAAACCGCCGCAGGCCAAATGGGACCTCAATGTGGTGCTCGACACACTTTGCCATAAACCTTTTGATCCCATGGTGACAGTTAAAACTGCTCGTCGAGAAGGTAGCGTTTCTGGTTGTTATTACTTCAGCCAGAAGAATAGGGGAGCTTCAGGCTCTGTATTGAAAAACCTTTTCTGGCCTTCCATAAGGATAAGGTGGTGCGCCGCACGCACTCTTCCTTTCTACCAAAGATTGTTTCAGACTGTCATATTAATCAGTCTCTTTACCAATGTTTGTTCCAGGCCAAGCGTTGAATGCAGAACAGGTCCTTCACAACCTGAATGTTATGAGGGCTCTAAAGTTCTATCTAGAAATAACTAAACTTCAAAACCACTTATCTTTTTGTTCTGTTTGGAAATCAGAAAATAACACAAGCTTCTAAAGCCTCCATTTCCTGCTGGATGAACTCCTGCATTTCGGAAGCTTACACAGTTCAGGGACTACAAGCCTCCATGGGCATCCATGCACATTGGGTGCATGGCAAAGCTGCTGCAGTTGCCTTTCAAAAATACCTTCCTTGGGAAACCATCACTAAGGCTGCCTCAGCGGTTTGTAAATACTATTGCCTCGTTCTTAGCTCACAAGCGGACGCACAGTTCGGTCCGGCTGTTCTTAGAAACCTCCAAGTACAGGAGCTTTCATCCACCCAGTTCATACATCGATGCTTGTGAATGTCCCACAAGCATGGAGGAAAGGGGACAGGACGTAAGGAGTAAAAGTTACTCACTGTAGTGGCTAATGCACTTCTAGTCCATAGTACCCTTTCCGCCATACGCCTGTCCACCATCCCCTCTAAAGTTCCTTCATAGTGCTATGTTTATCGACCTTGGCAATAGAAATCAACTGAAGGGCGATGCAGTGGGCTGGGCTCAGGAAGGCGATGTGCTGGCACCACTTAAAAATAAAAGAACTTTAGATTTTTGATACCATCAAAAAGTGCTCTGGTCAAGTCCAAAGGACGGAATATCCAACAAGTAAGGAGAAAAGGGCACTATGGACTAGGAGTATGTTGGTCACTACCGTGAGTAACTTTGGCTGAGCGCCCATCTCCAGATGGGGAGAAAACAATCAGTTGGCTGGGTACGTGGGCCTGAACGTGCCAGTGTGCCACCTACGTTTAATCAGTCACCTGGTTCCCTTTGATGGGGTGCCACCATACTTTTTTCCTCACCAGCGCCTCCCTGTTCTGTCGCGGCACTCCCCTTACACCCCTGTACCTCCCCACTTAACTGCTGGCCAGGACCGGTCTACTCCAGTCATACCCCATCCCTGTTCTCTGCGCCTGCCATAGAAATATAACTTGTTCCCTTTTCCATTAACTATGGCTTGGCCGTCTTTTTAAAACAAAACAATGGTTGTGGGATATTGGGCTCACGCAGTCTTCCTTGAAAAATAAACGTCCTGATCCCTCTCCGATGGTCTTGCTTTGCTCAGCTTGCCTAGACTGAGGCTGGCAGTCTGTTACCCTCCATGGTATGCCCCCCCATGAAGGGGTGATTGCTATAATCCTATTTTCTCTATAATTCATCCAGAGACTAACCTTTCTCAAAACGTTTGTTAATCATTCACACACTCTTTGCTATGTTTGGAGCTTCCCGTTGTAAAATAGAGGCAAGCTGGAAGGGCGAGGAAGATCGTTTGGTGGCTAACACCGTTTTCTTTAACACTTAAAAGATGTGTGCCTGTCCTGGTGATCTTGATTTGATTGGATAATCTTCAATAGAACCTTTTTTGTTTTTCTCCTTTTGAATTGTGGTTAGCGGTTTTGTGATATGGGTGCAGTTAGTGTGCTAGTTGTGCAGTTTACCTTGGGGAACCTGAAATATGCTTGGGCTGACATGATAGCCTTAATTGTTTTTTATTCGCGGTGCTCTTTTTATATGGATGTTTATTTTGTAGTACTGAGAAGTAAATGTGCAGGTAAAGTTGCGACTCGAGCAAGTGTGTGTGTGTGCATACAATCGTTTTATTCTCTGCTTGTCATTTCTAAAAATGTATGGTTTAGAGACTTGAAATAAATGACTGTTAAATATCTTGGAGACTAGGGAAGTACAGTGAAGGAAGGTGTGGGGTGTTTTAAATCCGTAGTGCAGATTTTGTAAGATGTCGGTGAAGGTGGAATGCCCAATGCAATTGATAATGGTCTGTCAATCGTTGGTACGAGTCAGAAATGTTTTTTTTAAAAGACAATCTGGGGAAAGTGTCGACCTTGAGTCCTACTGAGTGGTGGAAATTGGTCCTGATAGGGGAGCAAACTGGATTGGTAATTGCCACAATGAAAATGCTGGAGTGTCTTATCAGGAAAGGGAGAAGATTAGGGGGCAGGGTCTACCAGAATTGGAAGTCAAGTTGATGGTTGATTTATTAATGTTAAAGTTTTTTTTTTATTAACAAGGATCATGTAACATGCATTTGTTCTTGATTTTCTATGTTCTTTTTTTAAGCCAATAACACATTTTAATAAATAACTGTTCTTTGTACGGCTGTTATTTTCAGTGTATTTTAAATTGCATTAAAATGCATATTACACTAATATATGGAGCATAATATTTACATAGTCTTACAACTGCACAGCACTGTGGGTTTCATTTTGGCAATCTTAATGTGAATCTGTTCTACCTTTTTAAAAGGTGTGACGCCTTTTACGTGGATTGACATAGTTCAGTTTCAACTTCCAGGGAGGCCCAACCGCATCATTCAGCCATTTAGGACACTCCTTGCTACAGTACGTAGAGGGTAGAAGGGCAAAGCTTCAACTCACAAAAAAGCCCAAGGTCGGAAACTACTGGGCGCAAGAGACTACAAATAAACGGATCATTTTAGCTTTCTAGTAGGACTTGCTACATAGATCCTTTCTACTACTAAATTGTCTGTTCTGATGAAAATTTCCCAAGTGATCCCACGGCCATGACTGTCTAGATATGTTGTTTCATAATTGTGCTATGGTTTGTATTTCTTTTACTTCATGGCTTAACCTGAAGGCGAGCCAGCTCATTGAAACTTAACGTTAATAGAGAATTTCTGGAAAAAAAGAACACCTTCATTAAAAACAATCTGATTATTTCTTGAACTTGAAATGGGCTGGTGACGTGTGCACTGTATATTTCGCCTTAGTGCGCATTCAGTTGTCTCGGGGCGCCTTGGAAGCAAGACGACATGGAGCATTTAAGGTTTGATCCACGAATCCGCGCTTAGAAAACTCTGGGTGTTTAAGCGCGTTATAAATACACAACTAAGACAAAAACAAACACAACTTAAAAAAATAAACAAAAAAATTCCTATAACAGCGCCTCGATGCACACGGGCTGTGAGCGCTTTAACAAATGTAAAATAAATAAAAATTGAAAGAAATTCTGCATCTTGCTTGGTTTGTGTGATATTTATTGCCCATTCTGCCAATTATCTCCAACCTACTAAGCTGGTGATACAGATGGAACATGTCCTTTCCTATTGTGCCTGTTATGCTACATTGGAAGAACCCAGGAATATTGCTAGAGGTAGGTTTTGTCCTTCGATTTCTGAAATTAACATAACATGATCCCAAATCCTAGTTCCGGGTGTTAATGCTGTGCGCTCTAAATGTCATTATGGTCCTGCAGAGTCGTTGGTATAATTAGCCTACAATGGTAAGTTTGCCATTTAAAGATGACCTAGATTGGCGGTGAGTGGTGAAATGAAGATCTCCAACAAAACGTTCCTTTCCATCTGTATTGCGCAGCCGCAGCTTCCAATAAAAGTAAATAATTCTAGGAAGTAAGCATTGTAATGGGACTCTTTCAACTTTGTTATTGGCTTAAGTGCGGGCTGCTTGTATCCTTAACAGTAAAGATTGGCGGTCAAACAGCACGTATAAGCTGGAAAGAAACAATTACAAAATGGTGATCGACCAAGCTAGAAAGAAACACACAATGTTGTTCTCATAGGTGGTATCAGAAATTGCGCATCGCATTTGTAATTGCCCTATTCAAAGTAATGTGGCTTATTGTAGACTACAGGGTGTGGAGCGTACCCAGACCATCGTGTACTGGTTGATGGCGATGGTGTGAAATCAGAAATATCCTCATTTGTCCTTTATTTTTACACAGCTACAGCATGTGACCACAGCCCCTCCTTCCTGAGCTCTGCCCTGCAAATTGCCCTTCACTCATTTTGTCCTCACGGTCATGGCCGGACACTAGCATCACAGGGAATATTTTTATTTTTCTTCCCTTGTCCTCCATTCTTGCTCCGGTTCCACGGTCATCTCTTCCGACTATGCTGCAGTATCTGGGATTCGGTCCTCTTCATCCTGCGAACGTCGCTTCGCGAGGGCGGTTCCCCACTCTCTTCGCATGCAGTGCCTAGGCCCAGAACACGTTGGGAAGGGTGCTTCTACTGCAACTCCCTCTGTGTCCGGGCCCTGCAACGTCTGCTTGTCAGGTGGGAGGAAGTGTTTCAACGCGTTCCTCTGCCTCACTTTCTTCTCTTCATTGAAGAAAAGAGGAGACGGCCGGTAAGTTTATTCCTTTTCAGGGCATCCCGACCGGGGGTCTCCTTCACAGGGTTTTATGGGTACGTAAGGGGCTCAAATGGCTCTATTACCAGGGCTATCCCTGAGGTGTCCTGCAAAGGTTTGAACAGGCGCACTGTAGCATCCTCCGAGGACCCACATAAGCAGGCTGTACGACCGGATCTTGATCCGAGGTTCCCCCCTCGGGGGCTAAAGTTGGACCCAGTTCCTCTGGTGCCTTTTTCACTGGGGTCAGCCCTGAGGCTTCCACTCTTGGAACTAAGTGTACCAAGTCTCGGCTCGAGGTCCCTATCAAGGTGACTAAACGTACCGGGTTTACCCACAAGGTTCCACTTCTTGGAGCTATTTTTAATACCAGCAAGATTGACTGGGCCCACTGCAAGGGCCATGGCTTCGGGATGTGACTACAAGCCTCCCCACACACAGACTGGTGTTGGAACCAATCCTTCTGAGGAGGCATAGAAGCCGGTCACGCACCATAAGTCTTCTCGTACTGGCTCTTCCGAGGATCCCCTATTCGGGGTTAACTTACCAGCAGGCCCTAAGGTGTCCCAGAAACACCCTAGATCTGCCAGCCCGGCCGAGGGTCCTCATTACAAGGCTAAGATGGCACATATGTCCTCTGATTCCCTGTGGTAACCATTGCCTCACTTACACCTGTGACACACAACGGCTGGTGCTGAGGGGCCTTTTTTTTGGGGCATAGCAGCCTTTTCCACGATTCGTGGATAGTAGGAACCTGTTCTGCCACCCTAATGGATTGGCGTGCTCGGACTAGTGATGCATACAGTCTCGCTCCCTTCTGCATCTGCACCTTTGATGTGTGGATCCAGCTGGAGGAACATCCTGGCAACCATCCTCTTTGCATTCCTAGGGGTATGCCCCTTCCGAGCGGCCTCTGCCCACTCCAGCGCCCAAGCCCTCATCTGTTGATGTGGTTTTTGTGACGTTTCAGACGCTTATGCATTCTGAACCCATTAAGGCATGCTTCAAGGATTTATTTAAGGAAATGTATTCTAAGCCGCCTGAACTGGCTGGGTTCCAGCAGTTCCTATGCTGATTCCAGTAATGCCACCTCTTCACGAG
The DNA here is from genome assembly GCF_040938575.1 of Ambystoma mexicanum. Taxonomy (NCBI): domain Eukaryota; kingdom Metazoa; phylum Chordata; class Amphibia; order Caudata; family Ambystomatidae; genus Ambystoma; species Ambystoma mexicanum. The sequence goes on from NC_090928.1 coordinate 65,770,057, forward strand.
GGGCCTCCTCCCCCACTTCCTCCTCTTTCCACCGTGGAAAAGACTGTGGTGGCTCTGCCAAACACCACTTTAGGACCTGAGGCGCCACGTGCCACGGACCAGTCATCTGCTCCTGCATCACTGGATGAGGACCAGGCGGACCAGGATGGCAACGACCCACCCGCTCTATTCGAGCTTTTTATGACTGGGTGCTGGATATGATGGCGCTGCTAGACATTCCAATAACCAAGCCCCCAGCTCCACAGGAGGGGGTACTTTCCTGGGGCCTTCACCTTGTTGGCGCAGGAGCGCCTCGGCCTGTTCGTTCAGAAGGATGTCCTGGCCGAGGCCTGTAAAGTATGGGGACAAATCTCATACCAGGCAGCACCTAAACAGAAAAATAGACGCTCACTACAAGCTTCACACATCTGAAGAGATCTTTGTCTTTGTGCCTGCTCCCTTCGACTGTGTTGGCTGCAGCTACGCTCTAATCAAAACTGGCCTCTACATCATCTGCTGCAGCGTCCCAGATCCTTCCCAAGGAGGACACACTTCTGGACACCATTGGGGGAAAAGGTATTTTCCAATTCAGCTGTCATGCTAATACTGAGCTTATCCTGGCCGCTGCCAAAGTGAAACTTTGGAAAGAGCTAGCCAAGTTCCAGGATTGCATTCCTCTGGATAGGCTCGAAGACTTCAAGGGTGGTTTATCTGATGCCAGAGTTCTGGCACAGGATCTACTTGAGGTTGCGGCCATCACGTAGACACTTCCTCTCGAGGCCTTATGGTCGGGGTTGACATCTCCCGTTAAGCGTGGCTTTATGCAACAAAGTTTTCAAAGGAAGTCCAGGACAAGGTTCTTGACCTCGCTTTTGAGGGTAAGGATCTGGTCCACGCCTCCACGGATGAGGAACTTAGGAAGACTAAGGCAAGTACTCAAACTGCAAGTCATTGTCAGTGTCTTGATGCCCGCTCCCGAGTAGCCGATTCAAGCCCTGCGTCCCCGAAAGCGGACATCCAGTCCCCAAGGAAGGACCCAGCAACCCCATATAGGGGCCCTTTGGACAGTGTCCTGGCGCCTATGGCGCCAGGCTCATAAAAGACATCAGTCCTGGCGCCTATGGCGCCAGGCTCATTATGGGAGTGCTTGGGTGCACTTACCTGATGCAGACCATGCTGCAGGATCCCGGCCTCCTTGAGGCCTGGAAGGAACTACTTTACCTGTGGGACTAATTTACCATCCGGGCGTGGTCGGGGAAGGATACATACCTGATTGGAGGAAGGATACATACCTTGAACTTCTTCCAAGGCTATTTAAACCCCACCCGAACAGCCACACGTGCCTCGCGTTGTTCTGCATCTAGCAGCTGGACGCTCACCGTGTCTGCTCCTGCATCCTGACTTCTACCACGCCTGCCAGCATCCTGGATCACCTGCAAAGGAAGAGAAGAAGAGAACAGAAGAAGGAAAAGTCCTTACCTGCTAAATCCGCATCCCGGAGACATCTCGCCGCCAATCCTGAAAAGGAAGACTTTTATTTAAAAGCTCATTGCGTCGATCGCTGCAGCGCCGCATTCCACTCACCTTTACAGGGCGCCTCCATGTTCAGCAGCGATCATCCGGATTCGCAGTCACGCCCCAGCGCCTAGGGAGAAAAAAGACAAGAACAAAAGGTGAGAGAGAGAAGGGAATAAGGAAAGCTAAATCTCCATGTAAAGACTTACCTGTTGATTCATTCCCTCTTCATTTCGGGTCCGCGCCGCATCTTGGCATTTCCGGACTCTGGCCCCTAAGGGGAAAAAGAGACATTAGCGTTAATGAGCGAATGAAAAGACATTACCAAAAAAACGCTCATTAAAGACTTACCTGATTTCTACAAGGATTTCACCTCTCATCTCGGGTCGGTGCCTGTTCCCCGGCATTCCGTACCCCGGCCCCTATGGGGAAAAAGACACTAGCATTAGTACATTAATGCATGGACACAAGGGGAACCTCTTATCAAAAAACTTACCTGGAAGCCAAGCAAGTTTGGTTCTCACCAATCCGAAAATCCAGTGAAGTAACTGGATACCAACACGCCCCTGCATCGGAAGCAGGATGGAGAGCTCGTCCTTCCAAACCCTAAGGTGAGACGCTACGGGGAATCACAGAAAGGTTTCAAGGAGGGTGAGAGGGGAAAGTGGGAGGCCGATTGCATTACCCTGCAGACAGTTAATCCCCTATTTTCGCCTACAGAAGGATACTTCTGCGAGCCAGACAAGCCAGATTTGGGGGCCCGGTCCAGTCTGTCTTCCGAACCCTGCGCATCACCTTAGAAGAGATCACAGCAGCACGAACCAGGCCAGAGCCTCCGTGGGAGTCAGGTGAGCGTTACAGTCAGTCCTTCTGAAGCCTCCTACAAAGGCACTTTACACTCAGAGGTCGGGTTCTCAGACGAGGTCCTTCTCTGGTCTCAGGGGGTTTCAGGACGGCTGTGCACGCAGCTCTAATGCTCTTAATGGCTCCCCCTGCCGTAAACGGCAACGGCAGGGTGGCTGGTTTTTCTCTTGGCCAGCCGCCGCCGCCGCCTCTTCAGCAGCGGGCGGTCTCTCCGCTGATAAATAAGCTAAATTATATTTTCAATCAGTCGCACGAGACTTCGGTGGGAGGACAGATTTTTCGTCTCATCTAGAGTCGTGGCAGACCATATCCGAAGACAGATGGGTTTTTGTCAGTCGCTCGCGCGAGTTACGAATGGGAGATGAACTGATGCTCTCACTGGGATCTTCCAGCATTGGGGTACTCCAGAGGTGGACCTCCTTTGCGACATCAAACAGGAAACCTCTGCTTTATGCTTCCCGGGACGGGCTCGGAGCGTATTCCTTGGGGGACGCCCTTGAGATCCTGTGGGACAACATGAGAGCTTACACTTTCCCTCCCTTACCACCGATACATCGATCACTTTGGAAACTCAGGCGTGCTTCCAACTGCACTCTTCTCTTCATAGCCCCTTGGTGGCCAGCCAGATTCTGATTTTCAGACCTGAATGTCATGGTGTTAGGCTGTTAGCTTGTCATTGGATAGGCCAACATGGATTATACTTGTCTGGTCGCAATCTACCTAGTTTACTCACATATTGTGGGAATTGATTTCTTTTTGACACCTTTTTATTGAATATCTTTAGCATAGTTCTTGTTCTTTAGTTCAAGAACACTCAATTGAAATACCGGCTAGTTGACATTTGACATTGCGGCATGTAAATAGGAGATGCATGTTAAACGTGCATGTTTCCTAAATTTCCTTCAGTTGTCTTTCTGTTGCATTCATGTTAGTGTACCTTTTCATTTTCAATGGACCCCTTAAAGGTTGGAAAATGAATGGCAGTTGATAAGCCTTTTGCCTTATCCTTGAGTGGATCAGCACCAGTAATAGGCCTTCGCTTGGTGATGAAAGCAGGAAATGACTGCAATAACATTACCCTTCTAGGTATGCACACTTCGAGAGATCCTTTTGGCTCCCAAAATACTATTTCTGCATGTGCGCATAATACAGAAGAGTCAGGGGGTTTCCCAGGATTCACACCAGGACCTATTCTATTAAATATATATAATTCCAGAAGTGCATACACTTCATCTAGTTACATGTGCGATCAATTAACAAGCTCAGTGGCACAGGCAGTAGGATATATGAATCTCTAACCTGTGCCGTGCCATTTTGATGTAGCCAGTCTCGCCATTTCTTTCTGCTAATCACATTTTTGGCTGGGAATCTGTTGTAGTATCATAGATGACAAGAAAAGGTCACACAGCACACCAGTGGTCTGGAGAATATGGAAAGGATTGATAGATCTAGTAAATGAGTCAAGGTTAAACACTAAAGGTGCAGGGGAGAGAACCACTCTCCTGGCATATATTGTACATACATAAGAAAAACAGTTACCAAGGTAGGAAACTACCATCCCCTGCACTCCTATTTTGGCAGAAAAAGATAAACATTCAGAAAAGCATATTCTGGAGAAGTTAATTTAACATTCAAGGTAGCTCTTCAAAATAATGTTCATATATTCTTCTTCTGGAGAAATATATCATTTGTATTCATTCATAGAACAGCTATACACTGAATGCGTTTCGGGACTGTTGTCCCTTTTATCATGAGAAAAGCAAATGTAATCCGTGACTTTTATGAAAAAACACAATTTTGTCTGACAGTAATTCTCTGTTACGTAAAATACTTCAACAACAAATGTGAGCTTCACCATTCACCTCGCCTCATATGGAATCAACAGACAATCTTCATAATAACTGAAAATCTCATTGGTCATTTTAGAGAATCCCAAAAACGTTAATGAATCATGGAGACCATATGAGATCAAAAAAGATGGAAACTACGCTATATTCAACTGGGAAATTAAATGTAAAGACATTGAAACTATAAGAACATTGTCAATAAGGAAAGTAGCATCATAGATGCCCAGTAAACAAATGGACCTCCCGCTTCCACGTCTCTCCCAACCCAAACAAATGATCTTCCCAGGCCAGCACAAACCCAAGCAAAGCGCGCACACACATTTACTTGCACATTCAAACACACATTCACGCAGCAGGCAGTCACTCATTCAGACAGCATTCATTTCACAGCATTCACTTGCTCATTCACACATGGGTACATATACAAAGTTCAACCTTAACTGGATCCTGCTCCTCTCCGCTGCCTCCTGTGACAAGGGCCTTTTGGCTCCCATGCACAAGAACAGAAATCAGTAAACCAATGTCGCTTCCTGCACACGTGGGCAAGGAGCTGGAGCGCCACATTTTCTGTGCTTCATTCAGTTCTAAAGTGTATGGAGGCCCAAGAGTACCCCCTCGCACATTCAGACGTGCAGTTCTCCAGCCTGTATCCTCAATGGGTCATGCAATCGTGTGGGATGCAGAACACCCCCTACCTTGCATGGTCCATTGCACATGCGTGCTGGTGAACATTAACTGTCAATGGAAAACCACGTTACCCTTTGACCATTTAAACTGTGTCTCCTCCATAATGGGCAAGGGTACTAGCCAGTCTGCACCCCCTTGCTCATTATGGACAAGCCTCCCCTACCTTCGCCTACATTGTATGGATGTCTTGCTATATTTTAGGAGACATGGTAGGGGCATTTTGACCTACACTATTTTTCAAGTGACTGCATTTGTTTTTCGAGGTTTTTTATTCCTCGCACCTTGAATGGTATCGGTCTAGGTCCGGGTTGTTCAACTCCAGGCCTCGAGGGCCAGAGACATGTTGGATTTTCAGGCTATCCCTCATTAATAGAGAAATTTGCATACAATAGTTCGAAATGTTTGCACCTTTTGTCTCATGAATATTAATGAGGGATATCCTTAGAACCAGTCCGTTTTTTGGCCCTCAAGGCCTGGAGTTGGACATCCTGGTAGGTGTTGCCATCATAGATTTTTGAAGCAGGTCTTTAGTAAAGCTTGCTCAAGCCCAGACTGAACAGAGCGTAGAGAAGCTTAGAAACCAGTTACTGCCATTGTTTGCATTTAGTTACTTGTAGAGTTATCTTTCCAAAATCCTTGTCAGGGTGTTCCAGTCAGTTAATAAGCTTAAAGCGCCCTCTTTTAAAAAAAAAACAAAAAAAACATTTCTGGAGTGTATTGCAAACATTAGATTAAACAAGATGGGCGGTTGCTATACAAAGCTTGGAACCTCTATGATCTTTTAAAATATACAGACCAAAGGTATGAACGATACAAGCACAATGTGAAGACTATCCCATGTGCACAGTAGAACTTCTGAACTAGACTAAATGGATTATTTTGGGCATCCACACATGCATACCCACAGTGTTCGACCTTGATTAGAGAAAGGTAAATACATGGACGGAAACCCACCAGCCATCTTTACACACCCAGCTCAGGCCCCCAACTGACATTCATGGAGCTCACTCAAAGACCCACTCAACATTCTCCTGAGATGCCTATCATTCATACATCAACATTCCAATGGCATGCACTCCTGGCCAGTGGCAATACAAGATTTACATCACAACAGTTGTCAACGGTATTTGGTAATTTCTTTATTTTCTATTTGGCCACCTTCTATGTTTAAGATATACATTCAATTCAGAATGCATAAAAGTCGTCCATTGGAAGGAATGTGTGCTCTGGCACATATCAATGTGAAAATATATTGCATATTTATGAACTTGGTAAATTAAGATTTAGAATAAATATCTTTCTCTGGAGATGCAACTGCATCAGATATAAACCAACAGTTTATATATAAACAAATCTGAAGACGTTTTAATTAAACAATTTCAGAAACTAAAGGGCACCATTTTGCTTCAAATACCGAATTTTTAGCAGCTTGAAGCGTTCTATAAATCTCTAAGGGGATATGATTTACCTGGTTCCGTGGCACCACTTCTTGGCAGATTCTCATGTTTTTTTTTTCCACTAGGGTCTGAGGGTGATGATATTGTTTCTTTTAATTAAACATTTAATGACACTGCTCTTGGAGAAATCCGAACAGCAGTCTCTCTGAATGAAGGTTTATGGATATCTTGATATTACGTTTCAGTAGAACCTTTTTTGTATTTGCGAAATTATACAGTGACGTTGCTCTACACTTGCAGGCTAGAGGTCCACTTCTATCCTCAAAGTGGTTTGGGGTAAATGAACGGTTGCATTTTTGCAGCACTTCTATTTTTGCAGCAACAATCATGGGGGAAACAAGAACACAAACTAAGCCACTGTGTTTGATAGTGAGTGTGACGGACCTTCCTTAGTACCATGGATGAGCATTGGATGATATCATAGTGAAGGACCATCATGTCCTTGAAATGCAGCAAATTTAACTGTTTCAGTTGAGAATAGAAACTCTGCCATAAGCGAATTTCACTCACACTAGTAGAGGCTGTTGGTGTAGCAAAAATCACAATGCTATTGTTTTCAGCTTTGTCCTTGCACTAGAAGTAACTTTCCAGCAAATTCTTTACTGCTTGTATTCATTTTACAGGGATCTTTTAACTGCTGCTTTTGCTTGGTATCCTACTGTAGCACTGTTTTCATGTTATCGATTGTGGTGTGACTAAACAGGCCTTTCTAAATTGGGTACTTATTACAAGTAGCCAAAGATACAAGTAACAGATTTTTTTTTGTGGGACAAACACTTTAGTGCATGGAGGATATGTGATTTTTATATTCAAGAAAATATGGCAGAGGGCACCATCTTTCTGCCAGTAGCCAGATGAAGCAATAGGCAGCGGTTCCATCAAGTTTGAAGGATTCTTGAAGGCTACTCATCCTTTTTTCTTTTTTCCCCCCGTTTTTATTGAACACCACCATTGTAATTATTTAACATCGTGGTATGTGAGGCAGCAATGCATTGTTGTGGCTATCCCAGGATTTGAAGCAGTGCACCAAAAATCTGTGTACTGTGAATTCAAGGCAAGGTGTTAACTACAGGTCCCAATGAAAAATGAGACACAGTTCCAGCCGTTGGGGTGAGAGTAAAGGGCTTGTAAAGTGTTTATTTTATCATTTGTATAGCACTAAGTCCTGGAGGTATTGCAGTGCTTGTACAGCAGATGTGAGAGAAGGAAGTCCAAAATTGGTAAATAACTGTGAAATACAAAAAGTGCACATCGTTGAGGTTAGTTATACGTATCTGTTAAAAAGCCAGATTTTTAGTTTTTTTTTTTTTAAATGTCGAAAGCGAACCTTTGTTTCTGATGTGGTCGGGAACAGTGTTCCAGAGGGTGGGGTCCGTCGCACAAAAGCTGGCGCCCTCCTGCTCGCTTGCGGTTGAATCTTGGAGGTAGGGGCAGGGGAGTGATGAGCAGCTGGATGAGGACTGGATGCATCGGGTCACTGGTTTTGTGTCAATGTGGGGGATGAGGTAGGAGGCGGCTTTCTGGTGAAGACATTGGTGCACAAGGACAGGCGATTTAAAGTCAACTCTTTTATGGGTAGCCAGTGGACTTCCCTTACTGCTGTGATTTTGGTTGGAGATATTAAGGCCTGGTGCTGCTCTTAGTACCTTATTTTGTAGGAGTTGAAGTTTCGCCATGTTCTTGGAGGATGTGCCTGAAAACACGTTGCAGTAGCCGAGCCTGCTGCCAATGATAGCCTGTGCGAGGTTGAGGCAGTTGGCGAGTGAGATACATTTTCTGCTCAAGGATATGAGCTTGGCTCGTGTAGGATGTGGAGGAAGCCAACGTGTTTGTGGCGGGACATATTAAGTTCTGTGTCTTGAGGTGCTTGGATACCTGGATGGTGGTCCAATCATTGAGGTAGGAGGAGTAAAATGGGTTGAGGGTAGTTAACCGGTGAGCGGAGCCCACAATGAGTAGCTCAGTCTTCTCACCATTGAGGCAGAGGTTGTGGTTTGCCATCCAGTTCTGTATGACACTAGGTCTGGTTGATCACTTAATTCCCTGAGATCGGCAGGATGACTTGCGAATCATCTACAGTTGGTGATGTGATCCACAGGGTGTCAAGGTGATCAAAGAGGGGTTTGGTATAGGTGTTGTACAGTGCTGGGGGAGATGCAGGAGCCTTGAAGAAAGCCGCATGGGACAGGTATGGGGTCTGCAGAGTTGTCTCCTATGACAACTTTGGATTGTAAGTGATTTCAATCCGGCACTTCACCTAAATCAACGCCTAGCGTGTAATGCACAACTGAAATCCTTATTTATTTGTGTCTAAAAGTTCTTTTATTCTGAACGATGTACCACTCAAATCACGCCCCTCTCTTGGAACACCGCCACCCCCAGCCCCCCGGTTTGCAAAGTTAAAATATCTATGTATTTACAAATGAATCACACTGTTTTAATGGGTACAAAATGATCACCAATGGGGTGATGTAACACTAAGCAATCTCTTTAATGGACAAGGAGCAATAGTGAGCAAAACAATTCAGCACAGAAATAATACTTTTGTGTGTGTGGTCATATCAAATAGCAGTGTGGTTACTATTTCCCCCCTGCACACCCCTCAACCCACCAACAGGCTATGTAAAGAGATGAGATCAGAGGAGAGCGAGCAGGTATTCAGGAATGGCAGAATTCAAACAAAATATCAAACCCAATTCCCCCACAGCAACACAAGAGAGAAACAGAATTGATTGGCAAGCGGTCAGAATGGTTTTAAAGTTATCTTGAGAATGAATTGGGTAAAAACACTAAATATGGTTTAAATTGCTGAAATTTTTTAAATTGTTATGGGAGCTGCTTTAGTTACAAACACTAGCAATGATTTAATACTAAGAAGCAATGTGAAATCTTAAAACTAAGGTCGGAAGCAATCAAAAGCTGTTTTACACGTGTCAGAAATTCCCTAAACGAAAATTTGCGGCAAATATTTCAGTGTGCGGCAATCACAATTACGGGAGAGCCATTTTAGGTTCTATGGAAAGCTGAGGATGTTGGCTACAAGCAGAAGTTGAAAATTTGTTTCTAGCACAAACATTGAAGAAGTTATGTATGTTTTAGTGGAGGTCGTTTGTTCGAGATGGGCGCAAGAATGCCCTTTTAAAAGACAAATGGGATTTCTTACACTAGATTATGACTATAGAAAAAGAGAATGCCACACATGAATCTCCATCAGTTGCTGGCCAGGGAACCCTTCACGTGGTGGGATTCACTTTAGTTATTCACAACACTAATGACTTCTGATTTTAGAAAACAAATGCGAGAAATTCAGCACAAGAAAAGGTCAGACAATACTATGATTCTGAATTTGCGGATAGGATGAATTGAGATTGGGATGAGACTATGCAAAGTACATATGCTATGTGACACAGTTCTTTCTATAGATACTCGCTAGCTAGGTTTTCAAACTGAACCATCAGGATTTTGGTCAGGGATTCTGGTCAAGACAGACAGCTGGGCACACCGGATTGGACTGGGTCTATTCACAGCACTGGACTGGATCGGGTCTGCAATGGCTCTGGTCACAGCTCGGCACAGGACTGGATTGGATCTCTTGGTTCTGATGATTCTTTTAGCAGGCAACAGTACAGCACAGCCCGGCTGTTTGTTTGTTCCCCTTTGGTGGTGGGATTCTTGTTCTGGAGTTTAAGGCCTAGCTGAGAATGGTTCAGCTATGCAATGGGCCTTTCTCTGCTTTGCCCAGTTTCTGGAGTCTGGAGCAAGTAAGATGGATGGTTCTACTTCAAGGGTGCTCCACCTGCAATCGGTTGGTGGGTGAATCTGTGTGGATTTTTTTCAGTGCTGAGCTGTCTATTTATGCTTATGATAAAGGGGTGTGTGTCTGGTTTATCCTAAGTGCGCCCCTTTGCCAGGAATTGGCCAGGGTCTCCTCTCTTCCTTGATAGAAGAACAGGGTGTCAGATGTTGGTTTGAGGCCTAGAGTCCACCCCTAGCTTCTTGAACACAATCTACTTTTGGTACAATACATATTTCCATGTGTGTAACCTCTATAACCATTATATATATAGATTACATATTTTGTGTAGCAGATCCTCCTCCAAACCCCATCGCTGTAAGATCTTGTCTGCTTTTTACAGAATATTGCCCTTTTTGTCCGGAACACAATGTCCAGTTTATCAGAAAATGTGTACAAATGTGCGTGTTGAACATGGGCATACGTGTATGAAGTTTCATGCTTCTATCAAAAATACATTTTGTGTAATATCACATTTTCCGCTGTTTCTTCCTAGAACATGTCAGAGTTTCGGCGCCTTTTAAAATGTGCAGCCAATATTTACATTAACAATGCTGTTATTTTTGTATTTTTAACAATTTTACACAGTAAGTTCAGTCTTTTTTAAAAAATGTGTCTTTGGTCCTTGTTAAGCAACAAATGGTTGTTTGTCTCCGCCTCCTATCTCTCTGCAGTTCAGAAGCAGTCTCCTCCCAGTTCCTCCTGGGCCCAGGCCATTTTAAAACCCTTCACACTTAGCAGTTCCTGTAGCTTGGAGGATGTCCATTGTCTCCTTTCCACTGTAGACCAAATTCTCCTCCCACCCTGTAATCATCACTGAGGTGGGATTTCCTGGTGGAGGGAAGCAGAAGGGAGAGGCCCGGCCTCTGTGTGGGAAGCTGTTCTACCGTTTTGGTTGCTTTTAGTTAGGCTTAAATTCAATGTCATTCTGTTGCATTTTTTCTTTGCCTAAAACAAACTTGCAATTTCAAAACAAGCAGCTAGAACACTTATTCCAGATTCTAAATCATGGGATTAAAAAGTTACAACATAAATTACTCTCAGTAACAGGCCACTTAGTTTTCAACCATTTGATTTCAGTTTTTACAAGTTTAAGTTTGTCATGCAGGCTTCTGACAACTGTCATTCGGGCGGTCGCAGGTACTGCGCCCAGATTTTGACAGATTCCACAGGCAGACAACTTTTGCTGTGGATGTTTTTATGACAAATTCAGCTTTCCAGGACATTGTAAGTTCACAATGATTTCTTGAACTAAGTGAATTGTATCACCCAGCAAGAATATTGGATGTTTAAGGGTGTTTTGTACCGGCATTCTGTAGTTTCAGCAACTAAGAAAAAGGATTTAAAAGCAAGATGTTGGATTTCTTTCAGCAAAGCACCTCTTTTCCCTCTGCTCCATTTTCCCTTGTTGGGCAGCCCAGTGACATGTTTCAGGAGTGAGATCTCTGTTCCACCATTGACATGCATGGCAGATTGGGCAGCCATCTTTTTGTGTTGCAAAGCACGATTTCCATAGGTTTTGGTGCGCACAAGGGTTTTGCGGCCATTTTGATATTTCTGGCACCATCAGAACACAGGGATGCCGCATGGCAGAGCAAAAAGTGGGTCAAGACATCCCACAGGTTGTGCGCTCACTCTGGAAGGATTTGATCCATAGAACCGCCTGATTGAAGTGAAAATTAGTGAGGAGTTTTTGGCAGAGGATGTTGTGGTCTGAGGTCAAATGCTTCTGACTGGTCTAGGAGAAGGATGACAAGATTGCCTGACTCGTGGGTGTGGGCAAGTTGGATTTTAAGATCCAGGAGGGCTGCTTCGGTACTGTGTTTAGGTCTGAATCGGGATTATCTGGTGCCAAAAAGCTGGTATGGATCGTGGTAGTTTTGAATTTGGAAATACGCAATGAGGTCAAGGATTTTGAGGAGGAAGAGGACAGTGGTGATAGGGACAGTGGCGATGGGTCAGTAGTTGGTGGAGAGGGTGGGGTCATGGAAAAATTTCTTAATGAAGGGGGAGATGCAGGTTGGCACGTTGTTGGAGGAGAAGGAGCAATTGACATAATCTGCTAGGTCCAGCACGAGTGAGGCTGAGCAAAGTTTGAAATGTGGGCAGGGCAGGCATCACCTCTGCAGTTCGAGGTTTTTGAGTTGTTGGACTGTGGTGGTAATGTCCTCCATGGAGACGCCTGTAAACTGGAATTGTGGAGGGGAGTGGTTGTGAGGTTCTGGGGGGCTGAGGTGGCTGTGTGTTGGGAGGGGGTTGTTGTTTGGAGCAGATTCTATCTAGTAGTTTGTCAATTTTGTTAGCAAGGGCGGCACCAAGCTTTTTATATGGATAAGAGAAGGGGTCAGGGCTGGGTGTTAAAGTTTTTTGCGCATGGGGAATAGCTCTCAACAACTGAAGCTGGCATCAGTAATCCTTGTGGTGAAGGAGTTTGCTTTTGTCGAAATTGGTGTTTCTGAAGGTTTTGGCTGCGGTGTGCAAGGACTCCTGGTTGAGTGTTTTTTTTTTTTCCCTTTCCAATTGTGCTCTTGGACGCGCATAGTCCGGTGTAGAGAGGTGAGGTATTCTGTAAACCAAGTGTTGGCTTTTCTGTCTGGTTTGGGGATTCTGGGTTTGAGCGGGGCATGTTGGTCAAGGGACGCGAGGATCATTGAGACCAGGGCTTGTGGGCCATCACTTGTGGGTGCATTCATGGAGGTTTTTCGCCAGTGTGGGGGCTAAGCAGACGTCGGAGAGTATACGCTTGTTGCGAGAGTGTGTGGGAAGAAGTCTGGCATCTGCTTTGCATGTTGTTGGAGTGGGAGAGGCAGAAGTCTTCTCACCGAGTGGTCAGATCATGGCACTGGTAATAGTGTGGTGATGGAGACAGTGATATTCAAAGTAAGTACCCAGTCTAGGGTGCGTCCTTTTGAGTGGGTTGCAGAGTGCACAAATTGGGTGAAGTTTAACTAGGTGAGAGCTTTCGGTAAGTCTTTGGCTTTAGAGTCTGTAATCAAGTACGTTGATTTATGTGAAAACTTAGATCTACTTCATTCGGATTAAACAAATATTGATTTATGCTTTTTCTGTGAGTAAGATCTGAAAGTACATTTTGTGTTGACACCGTTGAGGCATAGTCATATGCATTTTAGAAAAGGTATATGTGCAGTAAAACACTGTTTAATAAGCTAATCCTGATAAATGGACACAGGGTGTGGCAGAGATCATATATTCACTTGGCATATTTAATCTGGGATTGGTTTTTATAGTTAGTCCTGATGCTTAACTCTCAGGAATGTGTACCTTTTAACCATGTACACTTATTGAAAATATTACATGGGAGGAAAATGTTTTCGCATATGGGTATCTCGTTTTGGACATACAGTTAGGATTGCTGCTCTTCACTTGTGTACTTCAATTGCTAGAGTCCCAGTCCCCATCTGTAAAATTAGTATGTTTATATGCCTTTTATTCAATTTTGTACTAATGCACTAGGACACGATCAATTGAATTACACAGGTCATATGCACTAATATTAACTGTGTCCAGTGTGAGATGCCCATAAAGGAAACCTTTTTCCTCCCATGTAATAGAATCCCCTGTTTCATCTTGTTCATTTTTTTTTTGGCTCAGACTGGTGTTGAGATTGAGACCTGTTGATCTTACGTAGTCAAACATGGGTCGAAATTGCCAGGAGCTATTTAGCATCAAGTTTTAGCCAATGGGAACCTGGTTAGCTTGACGCCAACAGCTGCCAGGAACGGTATTACCCAAATTGTTCGAATGCCTGAATTTCAGGGGCCCGAATTACCTTTGCACATATATATCTCTTCAGAATTCGGTCAATTGTGCAAAGGTCAATTTTTAGTTTGAACAATTCGTAGGAACTACACTCACGTTCCTCCTCTGCCAAGCGGTGTAGTTTTGGGAATGTGTTTACAGGAGAATTCCTGGCACGCCAAAGGGACAAAGCTATCCTGACCCTACCACTATTGGAACAACCGGAGCACAGCAGAATGCAGAATGCAGAGGGCAGAGAGTAGAAGCAGGCAGATTTAGAAAGAGGCTGTTGCAATTGTCCAGCCTAGAGAGAACCAGAGCTCTGGAGACAGTGAGCTTCTGGGGGAAGTAGAGGAAAGGAAGAATACCTCTGAGGAGATGCAGCTGGTAGTGTTACTTCTTAGGGACGTCAGATGTGATGAGAGGAGGAGAGTGTGGAGTCGATGATGACCCCAAGGTTTTTAGCCTTGCAGGTGGGAACAGGAAGAGGGCCAAGAGATGAACAATGAGCAATAGGGAGGTACCCATTTTCAATAAAGGAAAGTCTAGCGATTTAGATATTTTAATTTGGTTTTTAACAAATTAATGCTCCATCATGGACCCTCATGCATTTTACAATCCATGGTGCATGTGTGCCCACTGTAAACAAATGTATATATGCTGGTGTGTGTGTAACAAAGCAAAAATCTGAATTCATGCAAGCGTAGTGCAGAAAAGTGATGCGACTACTGCATTGTTTACTGTAGTAAGAATTGATCTCAGGATTTCACAGATTAGTTTTGGTTATTTTTCAAATTAATTCGATTATTCCAATTTATTAACAAACTGACCTGCTGCGCAACCCTGTAACTTTCTTGTCTCGAAAGAGGACGGGAGACTGCGCCATTTCCATTGACTAAATACTGAAAGGATTGGAGTAGTGATGGCTTTGTGCCACAGTTCAATTTCTACCCCTCCTGCAGAAATATCAGTCTGTCTTTCCAGGCTTTCAAATAATTGAAGGAAAGGCAAGTTGCTAGGCCTGAAACCATGAACGGCTCAAATAATCACTGCTCAAGCGGTCACTCAAAGCCTGCAGCTCCCCCTTCTCAGGCCACATAAAAGATTTTGACCACTTCATTGAGAAACGGGTCATTTTCATTAAGGTGCAGTAATCCCTGGTTAGTGACAGTTTCTTCCTCTTTTCTGTGTACTGTCATAACTCGTGAACCTGGAGTCCGTCATATCATGAATTTGAGGCGCTTCTCCAGTTCTGCAAATATTTCCTTTTTAAAATGTTAAATGTGTGCTCCAACATTTTCTCGGGCAATTCAGAGAAGCAACTCCACTGTGCTGGTCTGAAACACCACAAAGGTTATAGTCCTATTTTCTAACTTCCAAAGAAAAACGGGGTGGGATCCGATCATTTCTGGATATTTTAAATCTCAACTAGTTTCCAGCCACAAAAGTACCCACTTGGTAATTTTCTCAAGATTTTGGAGGCATACATCTGGACTATTGAATATTTTAAGCAGATCTTCTAGATTCTGCATAATCAATTCGTTGTAGAGCTCCAGAAAATGTCTGTCCCGTTGTGATAGTTAATTAACAGTTCAGGTGTCTACCAATTTGTGCTGTACCCTGGCAGACCAAGAATATCAATCATATAAAATCAGTTTTTCACCAATGTGGACTGTACATGGAGGAAAGTTTCCTTCATAGGAAATTGTCCAGAATGTTATGCTTCACTACTACATGGTGATTTCTTATTTTCAAGGGTGCTCATTAACTTGTTAATCCTATGGGGAGACTGACAACTGTGCCATCTACCACTGAATTGGGTCCAGTGCATGGATTCTTAGTTGAACTATTTCAGTCCATCCGAGGGTCCGATGAGGAGTGCAGCCTTCTGAAAGGCGAGCCCCCTTACAGCCACCACTTATTAAGGTTTCTGTTGCAACTGACATCTTGTAATACTGTTAGTGTTTCTGTAATTGAGGCATAAGAAGCTAGTATTGAGTAACCTTCAAAAATTAGCTCCATTACACATTTCCTCAAAGTAAGCTTTATATCTGTGAAGATTAACGCTCTGACGTTTAACCCTCCACAACAAAACCAATTAGTTATGGACAATGGAACTTGAATAAGCAAGAGGGGAGAATCACTGGCAGTGTATTTTGAGGAAACGAGGAGTGTTGGTCTCTCTGCAGGGTGCATAATTACCGTTAAATTGACCCTCTGAATAGTGGATCAGATTTTCTCCTACCTATGCCAGCCACATAGTCATACATCAATTCCCATCACAAATTTTAGCCACATTTTATTAGGATATGCTCTCCTAAACTTGTGGAGGAAGATCAAATGGGTCTTTCCACTGACACCTCTAATCCCCAGGAATCTTCAGAGGTGCAGGTCATAACTCAATTACTTTCCAATGTTAGTTGTCCTGCTCCCAAAGCATTCAGGACCTGTGTCCCTGCAGCTTGTAATATGCTTTCGTACTGTATGTATGTGCGCCCGTTTAGGGGGTATTGGAACAAGTACATATGCCTTGCAACGCATTCACTCCGGTTGCTGTTGCGCTGGTCTCCATCCTGCTCTGTTCAGTGGCCACTCCTGGATCCTACAACCCCTTCTGCCATTTCTTTATTCTCCCGCTACTTCTTTCCAGGTGGCTGCTCTTGGCATACACGACTACCATTTATTTTACCTGCTCCACTCCCACTATGCCATTTCTTGTTGAAGCCATTCCTGGAATACCCGGACGCCTTCCCTGCTCCAGTCTGTTGGTGGCTGCTTGCATCATTCGCAATCACTGAAGTAATTCCTCTTATCTGTTTGGTCTTGTTTCAAGGTTGGCCGTCATATCTCAGCACTTGTCGGACTGTGAAGTTTAAGCATTTCAGGTACCTATGTGAATGTCTGCGTGCACAGACCAGGGACACCACTTAAATCTGCTCATCTTTGTGTGGGGCTGCTCCTCCTAACCCAAAACGGGCCTTTTCTCCCCTTTTTCCCCTTCCCCAGTCTCATTTTGTAGTTTAATGAGGTCTGAGCACATAAGCAATAGGTCTGCCTAGAAGCTTGCTCCATTCTTGTAAGTGGTTTTCCCTACTGGAGCCATGCACCTGAGTGTTGGGGTTATTGGAGCTCCCCAGGCTCTACAAAGGGAGTAGAGGATTTTCTTTCATACTGGGCCCATTTTTAGTTTCCCCTCATCTTCACAGCACCTCTAGCTGCTGGCTATGCTTCATACTATCTAGGTCTTCATTCACCTGCACCTGGGTCCTCCAGCTTGCTGCCGTTTGTCTTGCAGCTGGCTCTTGGGATGTTCCTCTTGTGGTTCCGACTCTTTACACTTCTTGGTTTTTGGAGGAATGCAAAGCTGCTTGGGCGTCTGGCGAGTCTGTTCCCAACACTGGTAGTCCTAGACATACCTGTGTATATTTGGTATTCAGATCTCCCTCCACTCTCAAATAGCAAGTGCATGACGCTCTTTATTATTATATATTTGAGCGCAGACCTGGTTTCAAGAAGTGATGGATTGCTTTACAGAGGTATACAACAATACAGGTGCATAACAAAGCACTTTTCAGAGGTAACAGAAAAGATCTACAGTGGGGGTGGGATACAGAGGGACACAGAGTAGGGCTACAGCTGTGCCATGGAGGAGAGGACTGGGCAGTGTCTAGCGAGACGGTGGGGGATGTTATGGCCTAGGTGTTAAGGCAGAGATTCCTTGAACAGGTGGGCCTGGAGTAATTTTCTGAATTGTAGAAGCGTGCGGGTGAGTCTGATGCTGACGGGGAGGAGGTTCCATAGTCTTGGGCCGTAGGCAGAGAAGGCGTTTCCCTTTTGCAGCGGCGGATTTCATGTCTTCACGTGTCCTGACTTCTGGTGGTGTGATGTCTGCCGGAGATGCTGAGTTACTCTGCTAGGTAGTTGGGTGACTGATGATGCCGCAAGACTTAAGTAACCGCATGTCCTAATTTGTATTCTTGCCTACGTACACTTGCTTGTTAAAAGCGCCTCAATGCCTTTGGGCTGTAGTGCGCTCTACAAATGTAAAAATAAAATAAGACTTGAAGGTGATGTGTGCGTGAAATGGGAACCAGTGCAGTTCGATGAGGGCTGGGGTGATGTGGTTGTATCTGCGTAGACCCTTCATGAAGCCTGTGGCCGTTTGTAGGACACTTCGCAGGGGCACAAAGGAGGATGTCAGGAGGCCTTTGAAGGTGCACTCTATTGTTAGGTCTCCTCATGCAGAAGGATTACATGTAATAAGTGAATTTAAGTGAATGGTTCCTGAAAACTTGCAGATTTCAGAGAAAACCCTAGCTTCATTCACGCTAGAGCACGAGGTTCACCTTGGTGGATTTTTTTATTTTCAAAATCCTGTTATCATCTTGGAAATAAGTAGGGCAACCATGTGGGAAACCCCTGATGTTTTGTAAACCGTATTCTTTGGGTGCTTCCTACTAGAGATTTCCTTTTTGGTCATGAAGTTCAGCAGAAGCTATTCTTTTGAACCTGGTCAGTATATGAAGTCTGCCCCCTTCCTGGTCCTTCAACTGATTTATCTGGTTACAATCTAATGTGCCTGAAGGAGGAACACATTGGAAATATTTTTGAGGGACTTGGATGGTACCATTGACCTGATTTTGGGGTTATATAAACTGATGGAGGAACAGTGCACCAAACCCAAATATATTGCAAGTTGACAACAAGACTTGGAAAAACAATTTGCCCAGGCAATCCTGGAAATATGGTCTAGGACATCACCGTCTTGATATATGCCGCTTATAACGCGCCTATACACAAGTGCTTCAAAACAGCATTTAAGATTATGCACAGATGGCATTTGGTACCAACTAGACTACATGAAGCAAATGGTAAGATATGTAAATTCTGCTGGAGTGTGTGTGTGGTGGAGTTCTCTTTTTCATGTCTGGTGGTCGTGCCCCAGTGGATTTCTGGAAAATAGTAATTTTATTTTTATTTATTTTAGGATTTATAGCGGCGCACAAAGCCCACGGCATCTAGGCGCTAGTTACAGAAGTGCAGAGTACAGTAAAAGTGTGAACATGTACAAATGGTTACAGCATAATGGTAGACAGTTAAAGCATGCCCTGGAGAGCCTCACCTCATGGGACTGCGGCTACTTCAAGTGAGCACAGAGAAAATGGGTGTGTGCGCAGTCTGGCAAAGCAGAGTCCTCTACGTACGGGGGGGCTACTTCAGGTGAACATAAAGACAAAATAGGTGTGTATGAATAATCTGAGAAAGCTGCACATCATGGTATGTGATGCTACTTCAGGTGAGCCTAAAGACAAAATGGGTGTGTGCAGAGTCTGGCAATGCCGCGCCTCGTGGTACAGGGGGCTACTTCACGTGAGCATAAAGACAAAATAGGTGTGTTTGCATAGTGTGGCAGAGCCACAACGATACAGGGGGTAAGATGGGGGGCTACTTCAGGTGAGCATAAAGACAAAATAGGTGATATGATATGGCATTTATAACGCGCCTATACACAAGTGTTTCATGACACAAAGGTGTGTGTGCACAATCTGACGGAGCCGCGCCTCATGGTACGGGGGCTATTTCAGGTGTGCCAATGAGTGTGAAAGGAGCATAAGTGTGTGTGCACAGAATAGATCAAGACTCAGGTGAGTCTCAGTAAAATGTTGAGCAGTTACAGTATTCAAATTCAAGGCCACACCCGGGGTACTGGGGCCACGTCGGAGTAGTGATGTCAATTAAGTCAAATCAGGAGTTAAATTTTGAAAATTGCAATTGGGTAACATGAGCCAGCTGGAAAGGCCACGCCAGAGGAACTGGGGCCACGCTGGAGTAGCAAGGGCAAGGAGGTCCTATCGGGAGTAGCATTAGAATATTACATTTAGTAACGTGAGTCAACTGGAAAGGCTGCGCCAGGGGTGCTGGGGCCACATCCGTCTAGCAATGTCAAAGAAGTCTAATCAGGAGGTACATTTTGAAGAATGCAACTGGGAATATTGGTAGGATGCAGATATGAAAAATTAGCATAACAAAGCTGTGCAGTCCGAATTAAGTAGGTTGGGGACATAATGCAAAGCAGGAGCAGCGCAAGGCTAATGGGTCATAGTCAGATGCAGTCGTGTACTGGCAAGATGTCAGCGCAAGGCTGCATGGCACTGTTAGGAAGAATAAATGTGTTTGAGACTTGCCTACTTGGCAAGTAGGGCTCACTTAATGGATGCAGTGCCATGGGAAGGGCAGGGATTCAGAGCAATGAAGGGGTTGCAGGGCTCGAAGGAGGTGAACCTCTTCCCTTTCAAAGTTGTGAAATCTGCCACAGGTGAAGTGGACTACAGCTCGGGATCGGGTGTGTGCAGGAAAGGGGGAATCGTCTGCAGGGCGTCCTTGCAAAGGAGAGAGAGTTGTCTTCGGACTGGCGGCATGGCTGTGCACAGACAGGGTCCTGCCTTGTTCACATGCCTTTGCTGGTGTCCTTTGCTGGTATTGCCTCCTGGCTAGGTGGGGATGCCAGAAGTAACGTTAGGGCTTGCCAATGATGCAGGCCTAAAGGCAGGGCTTGGCATCAGACCTACAGGTCCCGTTGAGGCTGGTCTCCCATGGTGGCGGCTGTCTTACTGTGAAACAAAGGCTCTGCCAGGGAAATAAGGAGCTGGGCCTCAAGCAGACCTCATACCAGGTTGTTGCTGTAATAATCCTGTGATTTAAGGTACAGTTGGGCTCCTGCCTTGTCCGGATGCCTTTGCTGATGTCCTTTGTAATCCAGTTTGTGAACAAGGAACCAGACTGAACACTCCCCTGGGAACTGAGGTCATATTGTTGAGGATCCCAGTAGACCAGATCTACCACATGGAGACACCAGGTAGTAGACTAATTACATCATTACTTTTGGTGTCTAAACTAACACATTGGCGAAAGGAGGCGCCCCAGTCAAGAGACCTAGCTAAACCAGATCTGGCCGATGATGGCAATGGAAAGGTGAACATCCAAGATACAGGATACCCCAAAAGCTTTTGCCAAAGACGTGGCAACCCTTCACAAGGCAATATAACCTAATTTGCCTGAAAAGACTAAGAGCTGTATTAGATCAAAATAAGTGGGGGGGGGACAGGTAAGGTGGCATGTGCATGAAATGTTCCTTTATTAGAACACACAAGACCTAATCTATCTGTCTTACTCTATAAAGGAAGGTTGGTTAAAAGGGTGCCTGCCAGGATGATGTATAAAAAAAAAAAGGAAAACGTGCTCTGTCTAACAAAATAATGCTGGCTGGTTTCAGACCGCCACCCTCCTTCTGGTTCCCTGGAGCCACTGTATACTTGGGAGAGCGGGTGAGCTGGACTGGACCGGCATAGCTTCTGCCTCAACAGCGCTTTGTAGCTTGGGTAGTCGACCCTCTCTTCCAGCAGGACTTTGGCCTGTCACTTCTCCCATTGTCTGTGTTTTGCTCGGCATCTTGTACTGGGCCCCCTTCTCGACCAAGCACTTCCGAGTCCTGGGCCAATGCTCGGTCCGCCAAGTTTGGCATGTGCTCTGGCCACACCTCCCAGGTGGAGGTTTTCTGCTCCTCAAACTCTGCGGCGCTCCCCCTTTTTCACGTTTTGTTTGGCTCTTAATCCCCTACTCTGCCGGGGGATGGGACCATCCACTATTCTACCATTCAGGGCAAGGATGGTGTTCACAAAGGGTTAGAAACCATAACCGCTATTTGTACAGGAAGTTTCAAATACAATTGAACTCGTATAGCAAACAAAGATATTTGGATCTTGAGACAAGGGAGTATAACTTGTATCACTTTTTAGGTATTTCTTGTCCTCTAAGGGTGGGTTACCCGCAGTTTGATCCTGCCTGCCCTGTCCCTTTTGACTTTGATGGTGCTCAGCTTAACGGGTTCACCTCCCTAGTCCCAAAGGCGGTGGCTCCCCTTTGGGCAGAGGGGACACATTCTCTGAATTCATCACAGGGCCATGCAATTGTTTGGATTCTAATATTCTAGCCAATTTGAATAAGTGAAAGAATATTGCTGAGGGGGGTGGACAAATCAAACCTACTCTGCTACCCTGTGATAATTGTGGAAAAGTTAGGCAGATGGGGTGGGTTCTTAAGGTTTTTCTATTTCGTGCACTTCCTCTGGGAGTTTACATTAAACATTCAGCATACAATCTCAGAGGTTGGAATCTGAAAAGATTGGCTAACGCATAACCATTATATTTTTGTATGAACTAAAACCAATAAAAATATGTTGGAAAAAATATCTGCTGCCCCCCAGTTGGGGAAGGAGAAAGAACACCAACCCTGGGAGACTGGGTAAACGGAGTTCCCACTAGGGTTGGACCCCCGAACCCCCATGTCCACTATCTCCCCCTCTGCAGACTGGGAATGACCTAATGACAGCAACCACTCCTTACATTCAGACATGTTTGTAAGATATACAGGCACTAAGGAGGACCATTATGTACAGGGTGCCTTTAAGGTGAGAGGCAGGGTTTCTGACCTTGATATGGTGCTGCCTTTCACTGAACACCCGGACCTAACGGGTTGTTCTCCCAATCCACTGAGGAACTTAAATCAGCCACATAGCCAAAGAGGAGAACATCTGCTAAGCGTAGCTGTGAAAGGGAGGCGTCCCGGCCAAGAACTGCGCTGCGGTGGGAGGACGCCGATGCTCAGATTAAGACAGAGTCCCTTATGACCATGGAAGTCTGAGGTGGGGAGTACCGCCCTCACAGCCAATGAAGGTCAACTGTGTCTGGAGATTCCGAGGTCCCCAATTCCCACACAGGAATAGCAGGGGCAAGACACGCCCATAACCCGTGAGGGGCCAATCAAGAATCTGCCAGGGCTAGAGGAGCCCAGAACCCAAGAGGTACCAAACGAGGAACTGAAAAGCGAGAGATGCTAATTTTCCACGACTGACAAACCAGATGGGCCGCTGATGACCATAGCCTCAAGGAACCACCAGGTTCGAGAAGACCCATAGCCTGCTAAAGGTCATCGACGAGCTGAAGGGTCAAGACATGTGGCCTGCCATAGGACAAAGCAAGAGAAACCTACAACCTGCAAGAACTAAATCAGAGGTTTGGGGGGGTAACCAAAGAACCGCAGGGGCGAGAGACAACCATAGCTTAAGTGAAACTAACACAAGTGTGGATGGAGAAGCTCACTGCCTTCCTGAGGTTGAAGACCCAGAGTGACCAGGAAACCTTAGAAATCAGCATTCTTGGAAGTTGCCTCTCCAGGACCTAAACGACAACTTCTGGTAACCCCAAGGACTGAATAAACATGGGTACCTAGTAGAGGCATTATTGAAAGAAACTTGTTTATGACAACTATAGGAGACTAAGGTTGTTAAGAGAGCCTACTGAAGTGTCTTCATAAACTATGCACCAGTGGCCGGGGCGGGGTGGGGTGGGGGGGACTCAGAAACCAGCCTCCACTGAAATCCCGTGTGTGGAGTAACACTGAGAAAAGCATCAGATTAGAATGTTTTTTGATCTGTTGTCTTTCCAGATTAGTTAGTGATGGGTCAGTTTACTTACTTATATTGTGACATTTTGACAAGCAGCCTTTTTACTTTTTTTGTAGCAAAGGGATTTCATTTCAGTGATGGGGACTAGAGAAGGTTGTTAAGTTTTATAATGAGGGTCTGTTTGAATCTGTGAAAGCTTAGATGCAGCAATTTTTGGAGATGATATCCCTCTCTGAGCAGTTGTGTAAGCGTAATCGCCATTTTACATTTTCCCTTCTCTTTATACAATTCCTTTCAAACCTAAACTTCGCCAGTATAGGGAAGGTTCTATTCCCTTCAAACCTCATCTTTTTCGCCCCATTCTACCTTCTGTATAAACCAGAAAAAAGTTGCAATAGATTCAAAATGTGTAACACATTTTTATGCTACTTGAGTGAGTTTTTTGGGTCCTTTTTCTTTACAGTGCCTGACCCAAATGTTAAATCCTGAGAAACCATCTAATGCATTCTGGCTTGCTTCTAGAAAGTAATCGATAAAATAAGTTTCCCTGCCTGTTTTTTCATGGAGGGCATTTTGAAGAAACATTATGATTTAGAAAAGGTGATCTAAGAAATGTCATGTGCCTTGAATTATAATTCAGTAAACTTGTTATTTATAAATGCATTTCTTGTCTTACGTACTTTTTGACCAAAACTCCCAAGCAGCACCTTCCTCGTCTGCCCTCTCTTGCAACGTGAACGTATAAATGTAGTGCATCGATTTTGGCCGACGTTGGAGTTTGACTTGTACAATCAATCTTTTCCCCTCTTTTTTCAGTTAGTCATTAGGCTCACTGACTGTTACTTAAGCAATAGCATTTTAATGGACTTCCTACCGTAATTACTGAAATTAGTGCCCTGCAAATGCAGCAGTCAATCAATGAATAAATTAAAGCGGTCTCTTGAACAGGCTCTCTTCATCTCTCTCAATCTACATGCCTCTAACCCCACCAACCTTCTCAGCAGATCTTTGCTTGCAGTTTCACTGCTATCGAGTCTGTTTCCTGCCAAAGGACAAGCTATTACCATGAATTACTTAAGATAGTTGGGGCTTTTGATCAAGTTGGGTTTGGTGTGTTCTTACCTCAACCTTGTTCAATGTTAAAGCTGTAAACTGTTCTTCTAACACAGTATGTTGAAAGTGATGTTAGATTTGCAATTTAAGGTACTTCTTGGTGACATTTTGTAGAGCCTAGCAGAGCCTTCCTACATACATCAAACCAGCGGTGGAAAAATGAAAAATGAGCTCTGAAACAACCTTTAGGTAGCAGAAAGTGAAGGTAAAACGAGGACGAGAGACAGTGGCCATGGTTAAGGCTGGTGTTAAAGGACCATTTTGGGTTGTCTGTAAATGTATTGTTTAACAAGTACTTGAATCAAGCGAAGTAGCGTTTCTCATCAGATCATATTTACAAATGAGCAGGCAGTGTTTGTATCAAAAATCGAAATGTATTCAAAAGAATTGACTCAATTTAGACAACGGTGGGCTCCAGCTGTACCCTGGAAATCACTGTTGTAAGTAACACAACAATCCAGACACATGTCGCTGCCTATATGAATATCACTCATCAGTCCATACATGTAATACCAACTCGTGTCCAGTTCCAGCCCTGCTGCTGTTCTCTGCCAGACATGGTACAGTGGGGGCGAGAGGCTATGAAAGGAGGCTGTGCCCCCACCCAACCCCCCTGGCTACTCGCTAGATGTCACTGCTTCAACCATATACGTTTACCCAGTGCACGTGCTGTGGAGCACTGGTTAAAGACTTTAATTGGTTAAGCATATATGTTTGCAGTTCCGATTCTGCTTTCGAGTTTACTATGGTTCAGTGGCGTTTGGTTTGGACAGGCTCATGAAAGGATTAAGAGTTACGGGTCTAAGTATTCTTGAACTACCTTCTGTGGTCTAGGTTTTCACTAATGGGTGCAAATGAATTGTAAACAATGCGTAAAACTGCAAATCGGAAGACTAACAATGTAGGTTTTTATTGTGCAAGTTATTTGTCACACGGGTTGGATCTGGGGCCTGCAGGCGATGTTCAAATACATGTATGTATGCAATCCAACCAACACTTTATTTTCTTTTCTTCCTGGACGCTAAACCTCTGCCAGCAGGACATATTTTTCATATAATGAGAGAAGGTAAGCTTCAAACCTCTCTTTAATACTTGTGCGTATTTGTGGTACGGTATTCATTTGAGTAAATTTCTTTTCTGCACCTTGTCATGGGTACACAAGCAGATGGAATAGACAGCATTGCCTCTAAGCAAAACTTGAGCAGGCTGTTGAAATTTCTTTTTGTGGATTTTTCCAATTGAGGCATGCTCGTCATTTGCAGCCACCAGTTGAAGACCAACAAGAATTCCTTTGATACTCCCCGGTAGACTTGTATTCTATTTTTTTAAAGGGTACTATTGGATTCCTGCTTTTTCTAATCTATGCCTCATCTTTTGTCTAATTTGCTGTTGTTCCCATTATTAGGTGCATTGTTTTTTTGTTGCCTTTTTTTTTTGGTTGAACGTTTGCATGCCAGATGGTGACCACTCTGGAAGACTGGTATAGGATCAACTGAACACAAAGGAGACCAAGTTCAGAACTTCTGTTGAGTTTGTTGGGTCGGGTGGGAGTGAACTCCTGTAAGGTAAAGGTTAAACCACTAATGGGGGATTTCCAAGGAGAACTTTGTCCGTACAGGCCAGTGTTGTCTCATAGGGGCCTAAGTAGTGAAATACTGATATTTCCCACCTGTAACAAATTGACTATTGCTTACCAGTTTCAGTCCTAGGGATATAATGCCCTAATAACTTCCTACCAGCAAGCACGTATTTCCTCTTGCTTAGGGATTTTCAGGCTTAGATATTACCACCCTCTGGCCAGTGTGCCTTGTAAATCCCAGGTCTTAATGCAACCCCTTTCTGATATCGGCTTATTGAAAAGGCCTACTTATGGGGGTTCTCCTGGATCAGTTTCCACCTTCTTTGATGCTCGCCAGCCATCTCTTGTACAGGCTGGGAGCTCATGATTGGATTTTGAGCTCTCTATAGGTATCTTGATTTGGGTTCCAGTGTAATAAATACTT
The DNA here is from genome assembly GCF_040938575.1 of Ambystoma mexicanum. Classification (NCBI taxonomy): domain Eukaryota; kingdom Metazoa; phylum Chordata; class Amphibia; order Caudata; family Ambystomatidae; genus Ambystoma; species Ambystoma mexicanum. The sequence goes on from NC_090928.1 coordinate 65,796,537, forward strand.
GGACTGGTCTTTCCATGACATTTCTGTTTTCTGCAGGGTTGGTCACCAGTTTGTCCCGTTTTAATAGGATTCCCCCCGCCTTTGCCAATTATTAGGCTCTAGTTAGTTGGGTTCAACTAATATTGCTGTGTCAGCCAAGGATTTAAAAGGCTGATCTGTCGTCTTAGTCAAGCGGAAGTTCTGTGAGCCCTGCCCTGCTGAGCAAAGTTTCCACAATGGTGCTCTGATGGTAACCTGTGGTAATTGGGGAGAATGGTGGAGGAACAAGTTGTACTCGCAAGGAGGATGCTGTGCCCTCTTTGAATATATCCACTCTTGGGTTACACTTTCAGGGACACTGCAGGCAAAACAGAATTGGTGAAAATCGCCAATAATTCCATTCTGCCTGTTGGGCGATTTTCCACTTTTTCTGCTGTACCTTTGATGGTTTTATATATTTTTTTGCAGTGCACATTGTTTTTGTGTGGTCTGAAACACGCACAAAAACGACATTAATAAAAAAAGTTATTAGCATTTTCAATTATAACATTACCCCTGCCCTGCTTCTTACCCATGTTTTCACCCCACCTCATCCCCCAGGCAGAGTTGTGATCTCTTTCTTCCCCTACAAAAATTAAGGTAATTTTGTCTTATTCACATAATGTTCAATATTGTCAGATTATGCGGACACCATTGTTGTACAAAGTCTTTTAAAAAGTCCAAGATCCATGCCCATTCCTGTTGAAATTTTACATATTGTCCCTACAAAACATGTCATCCATTCCTTTGCCATAAACTCACACAATTTAAACAATCCCTAACCGTTGCTGGTCACCTGTTTCCACGCGCTTGCTATCACCAACCATGCCGCTATCAACATTAACATAAAAGCTTTACTGTGTATTTTAGTGGATAAGTGTATCTTCGGATCAAACAATCCACACATCCATTCCTAAGGCGTCAGGTTCATGTTTGTCAGAATGAGTATTTATATGATTCGTAACATCTACCCAATAATTCCTCAAATTTGGGCATTCCCACCATACGTGTCCAGTCCCCCTTCATACCACAATCCCGCCAACATTGTTCAGTTGGTAGTGGGACCATTATATGCAGCTTTTCCGGGGTATAGTGCCATTGGTCCATGATCTTATACCACATTTCCCTGACCTGAATCGACTGTCAATTTGGAAATGTTTGCACATAAATACTTGCAATGATCTCTGGGTAATTCTACATCTACAATTTTCTCCCATTTATGCATATAGCCCCAGGTCTGTTGCCTTTCCATCGGAATCCCATATAGCTTAGACACCATATTTCTATTTCCCGTATATCTGATTATACATTTTTCAAAACCTGCAAGTTCTCTCCCTGCTGCTATGTTACCCCAGATACCACGATCCAATGTCTTAGCTGACATTATTCCAACCTATCTTTTTCCGAGAGACTCATTGACTGTTTACATTCCTCAAATGAACGAATATTTCCCCTTGCATCATATCTCACATTTTTATGCAACCCACTGTCCGCCCTTGTCTAAAGGCTTTTTGTACCATCCGAGGACCAAATTGCGCATTCCCGAATAAGGGAGTGAACGGAGATGGATGCGTGGACAAGCTTCCCTTTCCTAGCAGTCGGTCCCATATATCGCATGCCACTGCTAATACCTGGCTATCCTGCGCATTTGAGGGTCTGTCACATCTGTATAGCCAGAGAACCACTTCCAATGGACATCCTGCCACCGCCCTTTACATCCTTATCCAGGGTTTTGTGATATTTCCCAGAAACCATTCCCTCATTACCCGTAGGTGTGCTGCTTCATAGTATTTCACAAAGTTCGGTAAGCCCAGCCCCCCTCCTTATCTAGGTGCCATTAGGGTTCGTAATGCAATTTTAGGGGCTCTGTTGCACCATAGGAATCTCAAGACTATTTTTTTTTTTTCAAAGCTTTAAAAAAGGAGTCCCGGACCATTATTGCAAGAGCCTGACATTTTATATAGCAATCTCGGAAGGACAGCATCTTAATGGAAGCTACTCTTCCCAACCACAAAATACGGAGTGCGGTCCATTTCCCTAAATCCTCTTCACTTTCTGTAATAATTGCAGGTAATTCTGATCATACAGCTGTGAACTGGTACTTGATGAATGTGTCTGCCATAGAGAACGGAGAATGGGTGGGCAAGGTCCCCTTCTGCATAGAAAGACCCAAATCTTAAAGCTCTGACTTCCCCATGTTGACCTTCAGGCCTGAAACCCTGTCTGTCCTTCAATTCCTCTAGTAGTGCTGATATTGACTGTTGGGGATCAATCATTGTGATCAACAGATAGTCTGCAAAAGAGACAGCCTTATGATCCTCACCTGCCAGAGGAATGCCCTGTGTCGTCGACCTCATTCTAATTTTATGCAGGAACGGTTCCAGATATATTACATAGAGGAGCAGCGACCATGGGCATCCCTGTCGAGTACCGCTTCCTATTTCTATATCACGGCAAACTTGTTTATTAATTGCCAAACGTATCGTAGGAGTCTCATCATTCGCTTGTACCATCTGCATAAATTTAGTCCCCATTCCCATCTGTTCCATGGCAGTAAACAAAAAGGTCCATTCCACTCCTTTTCGGCATCCAGTGTTACAAACACCAAAGGAATTTGTTTAGCATTAACCTTTTCTGGTAAATTAATCACCCTCCTAATATCATAGGTCTGTCGACCTATGATAAAACCCGATTGATCAGCATTTATTAAACCCAGAAGGGGCTGTGCGAGTCTTCCTGCTAAAATACCAGTGTATAATTTTGCATCAATATTCATTAATGCAATAGGTGAATGACCCGCATTTCGTCGGATCTTTACCAGGTTTCCCAAACACCACCACTTTCGCCTCTGCCACAGTCAGTGTTACCCCCCGCCCCCTTTGTCACTATCATATTAAACAATTCTGCCAGTCTTGGACAGTTTTGCATATTTTTTATAAAAAAAACTGCAGTGAACCCGTCCGTCCCGGCGCTTTAATCAATGGCAATGCTCTTATTGCAATCTCTACCTCCTTCTCCTTAATGTCCCCTTCCAATTCATTCTGCTCCCCTACCGTTATCATTGGCAAAAATACATTAAAAAATACTGTTGTATTTCCCACGGATCGGGGTGATTTGATGCATGCAATGTTTCGTAAAATTGGGTGAAGGTTTCCTTTTATAGCCACTGATTCAGTTGTTAGAGAGCTAACAGTTTATCTGCCTTATTGACCCATATATAATACCTTTGTTTAGTCATCAATAAAGATCTATCTGCCCTTTTAGTCTATAATGGTTCTGGCTGGCCATGTAATTCCTTCAGCCTTTTACCTAGGGCCCTCATCCTATGTTTCGCTATAGCCTGTGGAGTCTCTTGCAATTGCTCTTCCAGGTCCCCCTCCATTTTTGCCCTCTGTTTGTCCCTTTGGGCACGTATTGTTATTAGTGCCTACTGCATTACTGCCTTAAAGGCGTTCCAGGTCCCTTCAGGCGAGACCATTTGATTACTATTAGCAGAAATACTTTTCTATCTTATCCTTTTATCCCTTCTACCACAACTGCATTGTTCATTAGTTCTGCTGGAAATGTCCGTGTCCACATCCCAGTTTGCAGCCACACATCCTTAAAACTCACTGAGAGGGGCATAATCCGACAGTGAGATGGATCCTAAGTTCCTCTGCCTAACCTCCCCCACTAAACTAGGTGTGACCCAAAAATAATAGATCATGGACGGGGATCGGTATGTGTGAGAAGCATGTGTACTCTCCTCTCTTAAATAGCCATACAATGCACAATGCCACCCATCCCATATTTTCCCTTAGCGCCCGTGTGGGGAGCATCATTCCTTTCCGTGCGCCCCCACTTACATCTACCGTAGGGTCCCATGCCAAATTAAAATCTCCCACAAATATCATTTCCCCCATTGCAAAGTCCTCTTATTTAGTGATCACCTCCCTTAATAACCCCACCTGTCCCGTATTAGGGGCCATATACCGTTGCCAGGGTAATGTGTTTATATTACAACTGTACAAGAAAAAAAAAATCTCCCCGCCTTATCCACCAGGGACCTCTTCACATCAGTCTGAGTGTGTCTGAATCGTATCATAAACCCTAGGGTCTTCCCTGTTGCATTAGATTGATACATTTGTGAGAATTACCGTATCTTGACCCCGGCTTTCTCCACCTTCTTAATATGTGTCTCCTGCAACATAAAATCCACCTTTTCCAACAATGCTTCCTGAATTCAACCCCCTAACATTATAGGATGTGACCTTGAAAGCGAGACATTAAATAAACAACCTCTGTCCTGTTGAATGTGTTCCTTAGTTTTAGTAATCGTAGCCATCTCCTCACTTCCTCTGCCCTCCCACCCGCTGACCCCTTCCCACCCAACCTCCCCAAACATAACCCCCAAACAATCCCTCTCGGGACCAGACCAAAGATCCTATGATACCCTTGGTATACAAACCCCAAGGCTAAGACCTAGTACATTACCTGAGGTCACTCCCGTTTGGCAGCATCCGAACACTTCCTCCGATTCCAAAACATCTCCCAGTATGCCCCTACTGGCTTCCCAGTTATCCCGTCCCCTTATGTCTCTCATTTTCCCATTTTTATGCAAACATGTCCTTTTTCTCCTAAAATGCCTCTTCCCCATCTCACTGCCCCCTTGCCCTCGCGCTCCCCCAAATGCCCTCTGGCCTTTCAATTTTGCCCCTCTCCCTCCTTTCTTCCCTTGCACCTTGGACCATTCCATCATCTCATTCCTCGCTGGGAGGCAAGCCTCGATAGTCTCTCCCTGTCCTCCTTCCTCCAGGTTTAACAGCGCCAACCCTTCAGCACATGATGTTATACAATATTGTACTCCTTCCAAGGTGAAGAGCAGTCCAAACGGAAATGTCCATTTATATGAAATCTGTTTGAGGTTAAAGCGTATGTGACCTGTCCCATATCTCTTCTCTTCTGCAAAGTTGCCAAACCTTGATACAGCTGAACTTTTGTCACATTCACTGTGATGCTCCCCTCCGGTCTTAATGCACGCAAAATGTTCTTTCATTCCGTATGAGGTTAGAGCAACAAGAACGTCTCTAGGCCTTGCCCCTGGTTCTCTCCTCCTTGTGCCCACTCTATCGATACGGTCAATTCCAGTGTCCTCCGGCGGTACTTCTGTTATTACATTTCCAAAGCATAGTTGGACCGTACCCTTTAAATCCGTGTCTAGAACTGACTCGCTTAAGCCTTTCACTCTAATATTTGACCACCTTGAGCGGTTCTCAAAGTCCTCTGCTTGTCTCTCGAAGTTATGTGAGGCTCTGGCCAATTGTTCTAACAGTTCACTATTTTGGCGCACTTCATCCAATATCTCTGCTAGGCCTTGCTCCGTTACATTCACTCTTCCACCCAGCTTTTTCATTTCCCCTTTGACTTCCGTCATTGAATTTCTTTGGTCTTCCCTCAATGAGGTAAACTGTTGAGCTATTTGTAATCCTTCCTTCCATTTCACAAAGACATTCTTTTAAGTCCTTCTTACTGAAAGACATTTCTCCAATCTCCAGGGTATCCCCTTTCTTATTGTCTACTTTCTTCTTAGCCCTTGTGTTTGCCTACCCACTCTGTTTCCAGCACCTCGCTATTTTGCCTTCCTGTTCCGCTGGGGGTTGTCTTATTTTGGCCGTATTGCCACTTTTGTTGGGTCTTGGCATCAGGGATGTGTCACCAACTTGCTGACAATATGCTTTCCTCCACCCCTCAGCCTAACGGTGTCTCCTCATCCAGGGTGAGAGACAATGTTTTACTTCTCAAGTTCTTACAGTTTTGCCTGTTTACTTAGTGCTATATTTGTCTCTGTGCACCTAGGAGCCTTCTCCAATCCCTACCTTTGAGCCCCACCTTATTCACTTATCTCTGGTCTCAGTTTCCTCTTAGGAATACCACCAATTCGAGCATTTATTTTCCGGATTGCCCTGTCACCAACATGGGGGCATTTTTCCTAGTATTTTCACCCATTTCATGGTGTATCAGCAATTTATCAGTCCCAATGTAGCCATACTGCCCCTTTCTCCTTATCCCTGCCAACCTCTTACAACCATTAGCTGCGCGGCAACAGTCTGAGGGATGTGCCTTCAATTTGCATTAAGTTCAGTCTCTGCTATTGTGCCTTTCATGCAATCACGAGCGCTAGCCTTAGTGGAATACTATCTGCAGTTTATCCTGTGCTGCTGAGTTCAAAGCGTCCCTGCAAAACTGCCTACGAGGCTGGGGAAGGAACACCTTCTTACTCTTCCTCCCTCAGTCTCTCAGCACCGGCGTGCACCTCCTTCACTGGCTCTGCAGACGGGCTCCACCCTGCTTGCTTCACACGCCAAAGCTTTCCCCACCACTCTCCTGATCCGCCAACGCTTTTCCTACACCCAAGATGGGGGTCGGGGGCTTGCAATGCTCACAACAGCTGCCTGCTTCCTCTTTCCATCAAAGGCCTCACCATCTCTCTCCTTCCTAAACCGGACATTCATGTAGGCTGATGCCCCATTCTCCACGGCCGCTGTTACTTTCCCTTCACATTAAGGGAAGGGGCGGCCGAATCCCCCGGCAGTTCTCTTGTGGTTTCAACCTCTTACGGGGTCTTGCATCGAAGCCAGCCTGCCTCAAAACCTTGTAGGCAGGCTTGCTTCTTCGACCCGGAACGGAGACAAGGACCACACGTTCTTACTCACTGGTGGCCATCTTGGCGTCCCTCAAATGACATTTTAAAGGATAGTTCCGGGACTTTTTTTTTTATTGTCCCTACGGTTCGGCCATGTGTTTTTAAGCATAAATCGGTAGATCGTAGAAAACTTTCCTATGGACCTTACCCGACTTTTCGTCCATTAACGCACTCGAAATCAGCCGCCATTTTCTGATAATCCTATCATTTCCCCCCCAACGACCTGGCTCACCTGCTTTTGCGGCACTAAATCAAATCCCCCGCCCCTGAGCCTGACATCAGCAGACGCGTACCGCCCATTTCCCAACGCCAAAGCACGTTTCGTGTCAACAATCGCTGCGCCTCAGCTAATGACGTGTCGCCATGGAAATGGCAGGACGCCTGTTTCCTCAATAAGTATAAACGCACCGTTTCACAACACACAGCAGCAGATTTTCGATTCCATTACTCTCTCTGTGTTACTTTGAGTATTCTGTGACTCGTTTCTGTGCTCTGGTCAGCTACCTTCGCCGCTTCTAGGCCTTGTGAACACCTGTACCATCTCTGTAAATTATTTTACTTTCTTTACCACACAATGGCTACAATAATGCCGTATATGTACGAGCCCGAGTACACCGAGGAGGAACTACTGGAAAGGCAAGCACGCGAAAACGATGGGGATTCGGACGGCAGTTGGGAGGACCAGTCAACTGATGAAGAGCCTGGACCATGTCGCATGGACGGCGTCTCCACCTGGTGCACGTGCAATCGGTGCAAGCTAATGCCAACTGAGGAGGAGAACTGCTGCTGCCGTGAACATTCCGGGTGCTTGGCCTACATTTCGGAAGGCGAGCCAAGTCCGCAATGCATCACCGAGCTGCCAGAGTTCAGGGAAGCCTGCCTCTCACGGACCGTGTTGAGGATGATGATGGTGCTTATGCACGAACTTCGCGGCACTGTTCGTCCACGTAATCCGAGTAACGAGTAAGTATACTCTGGTTGTGATGTCAGTGATGCCACTACTATTTCATGGTCGTCTCCCACATATAAAATTACATCTACATATCATTCGAACGCATGTAAATTGGTTCCATTGCATCTTTCTTTTTCACAGGTGGTACAGGCTGGTGGCCTATCGTTGCTTCACTTGGTGGCTTCACGGGAGGCTCGGACACCGCGTTCGGAGAGTAATACCTGCCTGTGCGGTACTTGCCATTAGACAACATTTCCCCAGCGGCAGTGGACAATACCGCGGATTTTCCCTGGATGTGCTGCAACCGGAACTTTACAATGTGTAATGTTTATTATTTATGTTCAATTGAAAATAAGATCTAAAATAAAACCCAACATATATTTTAACAATGGTTGTTTTGATTTTTTAAATGAATCTAGTGTGTCTCCATTGAATAGTCTTCCTGTGCCTTGTCTTGTCACACCACATGTCTCCGGCCAGCATCCTCCCTCACGCTGGCCGCCCACCTTCAATCCACATAACCGTTGAACCCATATGCAGCAGACATACATATGTTATTTTGCGGGTTGGCATCAAGCCTCCCGGCCTTGCCTCCTCCCCCAAAAATACTTACCACACCACTTTGTTCAAGCGTTGGCAATAAAAGGCCGTTGGATTTTATTGATACAAAACATGGTTATAGGTAAATAATCAATATGGTTGATCATAATAAATCATCCTTTTGGGCACCGGGTACAGAGATGACCCCCTCTGGCCCGTGCCGCCTTGCCACCACAGGCCAGCCTGCTGCTGACGAACTGCCTAGGCATCCAGGGTCTCCAGGGTGAACTGCACCCATATATTCTCCTGGGAGGCTGAGGTATTTATAAACTCACCCCCCTGCCTTCCATGTACTAGATCCTGCAGCCTGCCTCTTACATGCAGTTAGATGGCCTCTCCTTGGCGAGGCCCTGCGGCAAACGAGTCTTGTCTGCACGACTACCGCCCCAATCCACCCCCCCGCCCTATCAAAGGCAGTTCGCACCGGGGTACTTGTGCTGGCAAGTGGAGCTGTCAGGGAGCGATAAAGGCCAAGAGGTGCCAAATAGCATGTACACTTCAAAGTGGTCTATAGAGCATGGGTTGTTCCCATGTCTACCTCCAGACCCCGTGTCTCCTGCCAAGCATCCCCCCTCACGCTGGACGCCCCCCTGCAAACCGCATAATGCCACGACATATACACGTCATTCATTCACAAACACACCCCTGTTTCGAATTCTTTATAACCCACTTCATATTTCTAATGAGAACTTCTTTACGCTTTGCTAGTCAACCCGTGAAGGTGCTGGTTATCTGCTCTTCGTCTCTGTGAACTTCCGTGACCACTTCGAGGAAACTCGTCAGTTTGCAACCTGTGAACTGCTCCCTGTTCTACGACAAGAAACTACTCTGATCCCTGCATCTAACTGTTTGTTCGTCAATGTAAGGCCATGTACCATAATCATTTTGCGTCCAATTTCTTTTCATTCAAGACAGTACATGCAAGGAACTAGTCACATGTTCTGAGTTTAGTCAAATTATTTTTCTATTTTTTTAAAGTTATTCAAATACTTATCCGCATGTGAATAACGTGTATAGTTCCAAGAACCAAAACGAACCTTGCATTGGACCTTTTATGTGTCATTTAATTTTTTAACACATTGGTATTCATAGAGAATTGTTGATCTTTACTTTTCAGAACTTTCCACAATGCCTGCCTGTTCCATTGGCGGTTGCCCTTCGAAGACTCATAGTAAATCTGAAGGTACTATAATGCATGTTTTCCCTAAGACAATAGATCAGATAAGAGAATGGGTCCGATATTGCGGATATCCACCGTCTGAGCTTGAAAGTAGAGTCCTAGAAGTCTTTGCGGACAAGAGGGGTGATCGATACCGCATCTGCAGGAGGCACTTTAGCTCAGACATGTACTCCACATCATTGCTAATAAAGAAGAACACACCGCGAGCGAAGCGAAAATTGCTCTCAACCGCTATTCCCACTCTATTCGTCCACATCCCTCCACTGGTGAGTCAAGTTTACGTATTTATCTCTCGGCCTTGCGGTAGTGTGTAGCATTAGCTAACAATAATTTCCCCATTTATGTATCCACTCAATATGAAGCCGGAAGATTCTCCATCCGTGTCGTTATTGCAGTCATCAGCCACTTCAAGCGCCTATCGGGTAATCTTACTTAGCTATTCTGCCACTGACTTGTTTTAGGCATGTAAATCAATAGTTTTAATTTATCGTGTGATTATTTTACCTAATGGTACACCCTTGTACTCGTCCTCTAGTCTTTGTTTTCAGTTATAATTATTGTTATCCAAAATAATGCAAGTACTGTCTTTCAGGGAGATGCTGAGGAGTCCAACGCATTGACGACAACCGTTGATGTCACTCAGATGCTCGAGGTACGTTTCCGGACAGTTCCATCGATGGAGATCATCAGATCTTGCATTCTTGTAGCGTGATTGTTACACACAATGTTTCTTTCGTTTTTAGCCATTGATATGTCCTTCTGTCGTCGCCCTCCTATGTGCCTTCTTTTTTCAATATTGTGTTCATTACTAATGAAAGTCCTATGTTTCAGGGAGTCGATGGAGCATTAGTCCAAGAAGAAGGGGGAGCATGCAGTTACGGGTCGGCGCAACAGCTTGCAGAAGTGTGCACCAGTTACATTGTCCCTTGATGTTCTTATGCATTTCGAGGTATGGATACTGACAGTTCGATCAAGCAAAATCATATGACGTGATTACATCCGCTATACTGCCTTCTTTATTAACGCAAGTACTATGTTTCAGGGAGATGACGGAGCTTCTTCTACAAGAACATCACCCCTAGTAGTTGATGCAGATCTCTGGGTGGTGACACTTCCAACGATCGAGCAAATCGAATCATATTTAGATATCCATTATTTATTTTAGACAACTGATCATTTGTGCAGGTCTATTTAGATGAGCCGTTGACGCCTGCACAAAGTTTATGTTCTTTTTAACAAAATAGAAAACCATACTAATGCAATTACTGTGTTTCAGGGAGTTACTGAAGCATCATCTTCAATAATATCAATGGAAGTCTATGAGGAGCCCGAGGTATGGATCTTGACAGTTCCATCTAACTAGATCAACTATGCGTGAATAATTGTCGTTTGAATGTTCTACACAAAGCGTTCATTCGTGTTTTGCTATTGAGATGTACGTGGGTATTGGTCCCCAAGTACATTTTGTGTTTTCAATATTATTATACATACTAATGAAAGTTCTATGTTTCAGGGAGTCGATGGAGCGTCAGTGCGTGATGGATGTGCTTATCATGAAAATATAGTCGTTGCAGCGCAAGAGGAAGTGGAGACATGCACACACGAGTCGGAGCAACAGCGTCCCGATGTTGAAGTTCGAGGCAAGAAAGTTTCAAAGAAAAGAAAGCAAAAGAAGGTTAGTGTCCTGGTCACTATATTATGTTGTTTTTCACTGTTAATAGTTCAATACTGTAAGTTGTGTTTAAACTGAACATCCCTTTTCCAATCTGTCCTCTAGTTGCGAGTGGGTGTACGAACTAGATCTACACAGACAGTGAAGCGAACGAGAGATGTTGCTTGTCAAACCTTTTGGCAGGGACTTGAGACTGGAGATGCATCGTGCCAATGGGAAGAATATGAAGTGATTGACAACGGAGCTATACCACATCCAGCCATTGATAGTGAATGTCCTCCTGGTAGTTCGGATGCAGTCGGAGATCAATTCACAGAATCCACACCCGCAAAAACTAAGACCGCGAGAAAGTTGAAGAAATTGTTTTATTCACCCATCGCCGGAGAAGGAACAGATGTTGCAATGGAAGAGAATGAAGTGGACGACAATGAAACACCATCAATATCACTGAACATAGCGGAAGACGATATCAGAGATTCTACCTTTCATGTGAGTGACATGTCCTCAACGTTACAGGCCGAACCAGCTGGGATGCAAAGTGACAGTATAAGGAAAGAGGCCAAATTCATTGTATTCGATAGTTGTTTGGTTGATATTATTATTCGGATGAAATGTGGGCATTCGGTTGGTGGGGAAGTATGTGGGGAGCCATTGATTAATGTGACTCGTGCAATTCGAGGCACTAACTTTAAAATACATGCCACCTGTACAAAATATCATCCTTTCTCATGGTCTGCACAACCCATGCTGGGGCAGGCAATCTACTTTGTGCAGCGGCTGCACTTTTTAGTGGTTCAAGTTTTAAAAAGTTAGTCTTTCTTTCAGTTTGTGGGAATCCATTTCATTGCGAAAACTCAGTTCTACAAATACCAAACCGATTATCTATTTCCAGCCATTAGCGAAGCTTGGAGAATGGAAAAAATGTCTATTGATAGTACATTCGCGGGCAAACGGTTCAGGCTAGCCAGTGATGGACAGTGCGACAGCCCAGGATTTTCAGCCAAGTACTGCACCTACCACTTTCAGGACATGGAAAGTAAGAAAATTGTGAGTTCGGTGGTCGTGCAGGTGTCACAAAGTACATCCTCAGTGGCCATGGAGAAAGTTGGCTTTGTAGCATCATTGCAAGAACTACAATCGCAGGGAATGGTGATCGACCTGATAGCCACGGACAGACACGTTTCAATTGCCAAGACAATGAGAGAAGAGTACAAAAATATAAATCACCAATTTGACGTTTGGCATCTTGCAAAAACAATCAATAAAAAATGTCGGCTGCAGGTAAAAAAAAAGATATGAAAGGTATTTCACAGTGGTCCAAGTCAATCAGCAACCATCTTTGGTGGAGCTCAAAAACATGTGGAGGGTCGTTGGAAATTCTACTGGAAAAATGGCGGTCAGTAATGTTACACTGTAGCAACGTTCACCGCTGGACCACAAACCAACATTTCCACAATTGTGAACATGGCCATTTGTCCACAGAGGAGGCACGGAAGAAGTGGTTGATTCCTTCATCACCCACTCACAAAGCCATTGAAAAGATTGTATTTGATAAAACTATAACAAGAGATTTGAGGGGACTCACGGAATTCTGCCACACAGGAGATTTGGAGGTGTCCCACAATATGTGCCTAAAGTACAGGCCAAAACGATTGCATTTTGGCATGGAGGGCATGATAAATCTGACTCTTCTAGCGGTCTTGGCACATAACCATAATGTTGGCCGTCAACAAAGTAGGACGACCGGAACTTTAGGGACGCTTCGCTACAATAAGGCCTTCACAAAAAGAAGTAAACAATGGGTTATCAAACCAGTGTTTGAGGATATGCAATATGACTTTATTGAGAGATTTATTGTTGATGTCCTACATAGGCACATACATGGAGTTGTGAACGAACCTGTGCAGGGGACAACTGCATTGCCACCCAACATTGCCTCTGTTCCATGTCCACCTAAAGAAGAGCTCATTGAGAAATACACATCACGGTTTAAATGATTGTAATTTGATTGTCTGTTCTCTCGAGTCTCCTCATGTCGCAGGCCCATTGAATATGTGTAGCTATGTAATGTGTAAATAAAAGTGATTGCTCAGTGTGCATGCAATGTGTCTCTCCACCCTTGCCCCTCCCTTCACCGTGCAGTAGTGCGAACCACCCGGGTGTCACCTGTGACTTTGCTCTCGAGTCTCCTCATGTCGCAGGCCCATTGAATATGTGTAGCTATGGATTGTGTAAATAAGTGATTGCTCAGTGTACATGCAATGTGTCTATCCAACCTTGTTGATTTGCGCATTAAATTAAACCAAACAGTAATATAAATCATTTTTCAAAAAATATAGAATATCTCCGTATTTATGGTTCTCTGGGGCTGCAAAGCACGCAGACAAAATGCAAAGATGGAGTGTAAATTTCAAGTCCTGTGAGATGGCCTTACACTGAATGTAGCTAACTAGGAATGTGTGCTCGTTCAAAGTGAAGGTCAGCTGCTTTGATTTTTTGCTCGGGTGCCGGAATGGCCCACGACTCAGTATAAGGTTCTATTGTTATTTGACCTTGACAGGCCGGGACCATCCCGAAAGACTTCTTTTTGGGGGTGTGGTGCAATAACGTAAGAAACGATAATGAATAAAATTTCAGAAACGATAGCCATTTAATGTTCGTTCATTAGAAGAAATAACGTCGGCATAGAAGGAGTGGTATTTCGGGGCTGCCCTACGCACAGACACAATGGAAAATGCAAATATAATGTAAGTAACTCTTTAGATGAGTTTATGCCGCAATTTAATTACTATACAGTAGCTTTAAAGACGGGTTAAGTTGTACTTGTTCGTTCTATGTGGCATATTGTTTTGTACCGCGCACTATCTTGAGGAGAACCATCTCCTTTTACGGAAGCACCTCAAAACCTTCCTCTTTGCTTCTGCTTTCTCTCTCCCTCTCCCCTGCTACAACTGGTCCACTGTCTGCGACCTCGGTCCTGGGCCCTTCCACTCTCCACCTGCACTGCCTCCCTGTCAACCCCTGCACTGGGGGACTGTCTCAGTATCCTACAGCCCCCCGTTGACGTATAATACCCAGTTGCACTGTCCTAGCTATGAAATAATTTCCCGACCTAATATATAAAATGAATAATTTTAATAAAGATCTGATGGTGAGACTAATTTCAATTTTTATGTTTTTAAAACAGGTACATCCTTCATTATTGTCTGTCACGAGTACCAGACACCGGCGGATGGCTTCTACAACCGCCAGTTGCTTCTCCGCGTGAACAACGTTAGCACCCTGACCATTTTATGGGACGATCGCCAAGTACAAGTATGCCCTTACGCGGTACTAACGGCTAGATGCAACATACAGACCGTTGTGGTGGCCTAGTGCCTCGTTGTTGGAACAGCCATGCGATTATCAGTGCGACCGAAGAGCTTATTTTATCGTAAACCAACACCCTGTGTACTGCACACGAACATCGCTTGCCTCAAGACGAACTATTTTGGATCGAGAGCAAAGAAAAATGCAAATCGCAGAATATTCTCTAAACATTTGATGTCCAATAAATGTACTTTGCCAAATGGACAATCTTGCCGTTTGCTTTTAAACCACAGTTTCATATTCCGAATTGTGGCGCTGTATTGTGAGATGATCTAAGACCCTGTGTACAGCAAAGGAACATCACGTGCCTCAAAACAAACTTTTTGGAACGTATGCAAATAAAAATGCAAATCGCTGAATATTCTCTAAACATTTGATGTCCAATAAATGTACTTTGCCAAATTTACAATCTTGCCGTTTGCTTTTAAACCACAGTTTCATATTCCGAATTGTGGCGCTGTATTGTGAGATGATCTAAGAACCTGTGTACAGCAAAGGAACATCGCGTGCCTCAAAACGAACTTTTTGGAACGTGAGCAAATAAAAATGCAAATCGCTGAATATTCTCTATAACATTTGATGTCAAATGTACTTTACCAAATTTACAATCTTGCGGTTTGATTTAAAAGTACACTTTCATATTCCGAATTGTGGAGCGCTGTGTTGTGAGCTAATCTGTGTTGGTTTCCGGGTTCTGTGTGGAGTCGCGTAGAAGACGCCTGGGCGAGTTTGCCTACGCAGCACAGAAACGTCACAGAGAGAGGCGGGGAATATGAATGTTTTGATAAAGTCTGTTTCAGGGGCGGGGGATTTGATTTAGTGCCGCAAAAGCAGGTGAGCCAGGTCGATGGGGGGAAATGATAGGATTATCAGAAAATGGCGGCTGATTTAGAGTGCGTTAATGGACGAAAAGTCGGGTAAGGTCCATAGGAAAGTTTTCTACGATCTACCGATTTATGCTTAAAAACACATGGCCGAACCGTAGGGACAATAAAAAAAAAGTCCCGGAACTATCCTTTAAGGGTCGAAACACCCATTTCCTGAACAGAATTTTATTTTTTTAAACAGAATTGTGAAGAAACGAAATTTGGGCTGGGAAAAGGCTCTAACCGGCCATTTCCATTCCACATATGAAATTAAGGGATTGAGCAACATTTGCCAGTAATCTTCCAATTTTCGCCCACCCGTACTGCAGGCACAAGAAACCATGGAATATGGTATGGGGACTTGAAACCCCGCCCTCCTATTCGCTGTAGGATAAACCTTTGTGAACTATTTTCTGCAGTGGTCACTGTAGATGGCAAACACACAGGTTTTGGTCACTTCGGACAGCTGGTTTGAAATTGAAGCATGGTTGCAAAGGCTGGTAAAAGGTTGAGGGTCCAACATATCTCCCATATTGCTCCTGTGTGGCTCACAGCAAGGTAGCCTATTGTGATACTTGGGTAAGTGCTGTCCTTTGGATAGCCATATCAGCCCTGCCCGCCGGTAGCTCCACCATTTTCACAAAAACAGCTGCTGCAAAAAGTTGATGAATGTTGAAGAGCAGTGAGACTAATCTACTGTCTTAATTCAACCTTCTTCCAATTCTCAAATTGTTTTGAACTTAAACATTTTTGAAAGACTAGACCGTTTCCCATTGTCTTGCTTTCGCTTGTGACTGACATTTAATGATCCACATGACTTGTTCACAAAATGCATCATAGACCTTCATTTTGGTACTACCAATTAAAAGCCTGGTAGAAAATATTTTTCTTCTGCGTATTGGTTTTGCTGATCTCAAAGATGTTTCTCCAGCATTGGCTCATTCATGGATTTGTGTGCTGTGAATATTTCCTGTCGTCCGGCTGGGAAACCTCAGTAACTTTAATATAGTGTTTTTCTATGGAAAAGTTCGACACCGAGTGTCCTATTGATGTCTTTTTTGGTGCTTTAGGCTGCACCAATAGGACGTCTCGTATAAATACCCGGCCTGCGGCTTCCCTTCAGATTTTAACCATCTCCCAACTGTAGGGATCACCTTGTTTCTCTTGAGAGAATTGCTCTTCGTGTTTAACACCTGCAGTGTGTTCTCAGGCCCATCATGTCATCGGTGGGCCCGAAGAAATCGTTATTTCAGCTGTGTGAGACCTGCAGCCTCGGTCTACGAAGGGGATAGACATGCAGACTGTCTGAATTGTCTGTATCTCAATCATTCCACGGACAACTGAGATTTGTCAAGGGTTCTCCCAGAAAACACAAAGACTGCAACCAGCGGTTAATTTGCTGGTTGAACAAGGTTACTTAACCAGATTCGGAAGTTGGTTCTGCCTGCGGGGGAAAGTCCTCTACTACAGCAGGGAAGGGGTCGACTTTGCACTCAAGGGCGAGATCGGCAGAGCCCCCCCCCCCTCTAAGAAGCAGCGCACAAAGGCCCAGTGTCTGTTGTGGGTAAAGGCGGTGAGTCATCTCGTACCAGGTCGGTGCCTCATGGTAGAGGGTCGGGAGGCCCCTCTCAGGACGAGGCGTGAAGGATTTAATTAGACAGAGGAGAGTGCCAGGTCGGAGAAGTCTGGGGCGTTGTCGCACAAATCCTCACCAGACGAAGTGCTGGTCTTCAAAGGAGCGGCACCATTCTTCAGGCCGTGGGTCTTCCAAGCATCGATCCAGTTCCACGTCCAAGCAGCCCGCCTCACCGGAGAAGGCCAGGCCGGTGGCGGCCTCGGTTCAGTCGCTGACGTGTTTGTCGACGAGAGGCCCTCTGTCGATGGTGGTTGGGCTGCCTTCTATTCTTTCAACAGTTGTGACAACGGCTCCATTGTTGACCGGGCTGAATGCCTCGTCGATGGCTGCTGCGACTAGTGCGCAACCATTGAAGTCCTCGGCTCTGCTGGGGCCCAAAGGTGGTCCATTGGGCATCAGAGGTGCCGTGGCAGTCTTGGTCCGGCTTTGGAGATTCTTCAGCAGGACTCCATGACCTATAACTTGGACTTGAGTCCAGAAGAGCAGTCATCCGTTGTTCGATCTGTCAGCGTTGGATCTGCAGCCAGCAGGGCCGTCCACCTCGGGAGGTCTAGGAGCTGTCCCGCCTCAGTGTCCATTGGTGAATCCGCACTCGTTGCTGTCAATGCAAGTGTTGAACACGCTGCAGTCGCTCCTGTGGCAATTGGATGCACAACTCCCACTACCTCCTGCTCCATGGGCCCCACAGGACTTGGAAGTGCGGGTTGTGCTGAGACGGAAAGAGGGAGTGGGTGCCCCTCACCAGGGCCTCCTGCAGAAGTCGCCTACGGTTCAGCTGCCGGTGCCGTCTCCAGTAGGTTTCACTCCTCCCTGAGGCCATCCAGAAGAAGGGGAGCTGGTGTATTAATATCCTGATGGTGTTCCACATGACACTCTGATGGTGTCGTTGTCGCCGAGGTGGACGGATACCTGGGATACAGACCCGGAGGTGGATCCCCAGAGTAGCCCGGCTCAGCCGTCGCCACCGGATGATGTGGGCGCCTTCCATGCCATGATGGCTAAGGCTTGTCAAAAGTTTGGTCTTACTCCTGAAGAGGAGTGCAAGGACTGTTTTTGACAAGGCATTGAAAGGTATGAAGGAGGTTTCTGATATGGCAGGATCTCTGGGGACGCTCCAGAGTGGATGATCTTTTCCCCCTTTTTGTGTATTTCGAGGAGCCTCTAGAAATGCCAGATTTGCGGGCTCTCGTGACGAGGGCTACGGTCGCCCCAGTTATTCCTCCCAAGGGGGTTCCGACGTTCTTTCCAGACAGCGTAGAGGAACAAGTACTATCGGGCGCAGCGGAAGAGGGGTCCAGCCGCCTCAGCTAGTAGAGGCCGGCAGTCCAAGCCTCAGCAATGACTGTCATGTGGGCAGTCAACTAGGGGGCAGAGTGGCATCCCATGCCGATGAGTGGCATTTAATTATGACAGAATGATGGGTACTGGATGCAGAATGATACGGCCACTTGAAGTTTCAGTGTCCGCAACTCCCTATTCTGCCAGTGAAGGTGTTGCAGCTGCATCTTCAGGTCTTGCAGTGTCTAATGTTGAGGAAAGGGGCGATAGAACTGGTCCCAGTACAAGGGCAAAGGGTTTACTCCGGGTATTTTGTAATCAAAAAAACAAATGTAAAGTGGTGCCCCATTCTGGCCCTTCAGCCACTAAACATAAATCTGCAACACCAGAAGTTCAGGAAGCTAACATTGCAAGATGTCATACGCTTGGTTCAGCCGGGAGAATTCTTGGTGTCGTTGGATCTCGAAGACGGGTATTTCCACATCCCGATGCTGCCCAAACATTGCAAATTCCTAAGGTTCATGGTAGGTGACTAACATTACCAGTTTTGGGTTCTCCCCTTTGGCCTCAAGTCGGCTCCCAGGATGTTCACCAAGTGCCTGACTCTGGTGGCAGCCTTCCTCTGCTGGAAGGGGCGCTATGTTTATCCGTACCTGGACTGGTTGGTCCGAGGAGCGTCTCCTCGGAGTACGTCGCATTCTCTCTATGCATCCAGGCTCCTTTTACAGCGGCTGGGCTTTGCAGTCAACTTTGCAAAATCTTGTCTGATGCCATCCAGGGACTTTGTTTTCGACGGGGCCCAGTTTCACACTCAGTTCAATCTGGTGAAGCTGGCTGTCGATGGAATTCAGAAGCTGATCTCCAGGGCGGCCTTGTGGGGGCTCAAGTATGTCGGCCGCGGTCCGAGGTTACATGTCTCTTCTCTGACCCATGGCATCTTGCATTTCACTTATCCCGAATTCTCGACAGTTTATGCGGCCAGTGCAGGCAGGAGTTTCTCGCCTCCAGGTGGTCAGAGGCTTGGTTCCTGGTCTGACAAGGTTGTCATCTTGTGGACTCTGGCAGAGACCCTGCAGTGGTGGACCCACTCCGACGACATAGTGAGGGGCATGCCCCTGGTGAAGCCAGATTTTCAGTAAACTATTGTGACTGATGCTTCCCAAGTGGGTTAGGGGGTGCATGTTTACCAATTTCAGGTCCAAGGCTTATGGTCCCTCAAGGAGGCGTTGTTGCACATCAACGTTCTGGAGTTGAAAGCAGTACACTGGGCTCCGAAGTGTTTTCGGCCTCTCATTCAGGGTACAGCGGTCCGTATTGTAACGGACGACACCACCACAATGTTTTATCTGCGCAATCAGGGTAGCACGCATTCGCAGCCGCTGTCCTGGGAAGCTCAGCCGGTCTGGCATTGGGCCATCGCTCACAGGATTCACATCATCGCTTACCATTTGCCAGGTATTCCGAATGGTCAAGCGGATGCTCTCCGCAGAGACGCAATTCACTTGCACAAATGGAAACTGAAGAACGCCCAGGTGGTGAGGATTTTCAAGAAAATGGGGTCGCCCCCGCTAGACCTGTTCGCCCATTTCCTCTGATCCGGAGAAGGATCCAGATGGTGCCCATGGTCCAGTGCAAGGTGATCTTGGTGGCCCTGTTCTGGCTCAGGCAGACCTGGTTCTCGGACCTGCTTCACCTCACGGTGGACGACCCTCTTCATCTGGGGTCGGAGCCGGATCTGCTGTCGCAGGACAACTGGAAGGTGTGGCATCACGACCTGGCATCCCTCAGTCTTGCAGCGTGGCTCCTTACCACTCCGAATTTGGTTATCTAGGGATCCTGCAAGATTTCGTCGGGTCTTGGCTGTGGCAAGGGTGCCATCTACCATCATGTCTTACAGTCCGAAGTGTACTAGGTTCTGTGATTGGTGCGCGGAGCAGCCAGGTTTACAGCCATCATAGGTATCACCAGCTCAACTTCTACCATGTCTGCTGCTGCTAGCGAAAGGGGGGGCTGGCATTATCTTCAATCAAGTTGCATATGGCTGCCATCTCCAGGTTCACGAGACGGCGCAACTCTACACCTGTTCTGTGAGCGGTTGGTGAAACACTTCCTTAAAGGCCTTTTCAGGACGTTTCTCCCGAAGAAGTTTGTTCCGATGTGGAGTCTGAATGTGGTACTCAGCTCTCATGAAGCTGCCGTTTGAACCTATGTCGATGGTGACGGTGAAGTTCCTCAAGTAGAAAAGTCGCTTTTCTGGTGGTCATTACATCTGCCAGAAGGATTTCTGAACTTCAGGCTCCAGTCATCAACCCGCCGTATCTGCAATTCATGAGGGACAAGGAACTACTCCCATATGGCTTATTCCCCTTTTTCCGGGTCGCTTTATCCATTCCAGCGTCTGGTAAGCAGTCTTTCCGTTCTGGTAATCTTAGCCCTGCTCCTTCAAACCTTCCTCTCCTTAACATTCTGTGTTATTTTTAAGCTCGTTTCATGGTCCTCTAATGAAGATTAGACTGATTTCATATTCGTTCAGAGAAGGCTTTTTGACCACATTGTTATAAATTTTTGCCATCCAAGGAGACCAGCGTTCCGTTGAAATGGCCTGGGTTGATTTCCGTGCAAAATACGACCACTGAAACAATGTTCGCAGACTCACCCAAGTGAACTGGAGCTATCCTAAACCAGGCATTGTCGCCTGAAATGATACACATGCCGAATGTAATGTGATTATCCAGCATAATGCAGACGCCCCCTCTGATGGTGTCAACCGCTAAAGTGGTAAACAATTAAGCCTGTGGTGTAACGATACAGGGGGGAGGAGAGGGACAGCAGGGAAGGAGGGTGGAACGTGTACAGATGCACTCGCAGTCTGTTTGTTCAATACTGCAATATGTTTGTTGATCCACATGATGGACCACTTGTTGCATGTGCATGTTGTCCACAAACCTAAAAAGAAAAACATTTTTTAATTATTTTTTAAAAAAATGTAATCGAGTAAAAATAAATTCATCTGTAAGGGAACATTATGGTTGCATTAAAAAAAAATTAA
The DNA here is from genome assembly GCF_040938575.1 of Ambystoma mexicanum. NCBI lineage: Eukaryota > Metazoa > Chordata > Amphibia > Caudata > Ambystomatidae > Ambystoma > Ambystoma mexicanum. Next base: position 65,817,839 of record NC_090928.1, read on the forward strand.
AAGCAGCTGTTATGGTTCCTTAAATTACAAACCGACTGGCTCGGTGCACTGCTCATGACGCCACATATGCAAACACAAATAATGTGCTTCTACCCAGTTTGTTAATAACATGACAAAGCCAAAGAGCAAAGGGAAGGCAGTATTGACACAAATTAAGTTGGATCGCTTTAAAAAACTGCCCAAATCAACTGTAAAGAATATATTCAAGATCTGATTTCCCATGCCCCTAGTAGTATGAGAGTCGTCATGAGTAGCGCACAGTGGATGCAGGTTTGTAAGCTCTAGGTATATTAAAGGGACGTTATGGTTGTAACACACACACACATTCTCAAAATGTCGTTATCTAAATTTATATTTAAATAAATCGGGGCTGAAGTCGAGGCTACATGCTGGTAGATGGAGTCCCCCCACTGTTTCAGATGGTGGACTCAGTCCTCCCCCCCTCCCCCCCCCGCAGCTAAAATGAAACATTGCACTCTCCTTTGAATTTATAAATTAAGGGCAACCTCAGGGATTTAACTGCAGTTGTAACGTTTGCCAGCTTGATACTTCACCACTCCGCTAGATTACCTGATGGAAAATAAAAAAACAACTAAAGGTGAAATGTCCCATTTCAGTACTGCATGTTTCATAGAAAGCATGTGTATTGGTTTTTGGAATGTAAAACATGCACACCTTTTTAACGTTTTCAAAAACACTATTAGAAGACAATATCCTCTTTGTTTTGTGCATGTGCGTTGATTTTATGAAAGGCAAATGACATTCATTCTGTGCTATTTGGGGGGGTTATGCAAAGCCAATATAATGAAATGTGCATAGTTCACCTTGATATGCTAATTTCTGGCGACGTCACATCCCATTGCCTTTGTTGATGAGTCGCCCCACTTTTATTTTTAGGACTTGACCCCTGAAATAAATGTTAACTTTGGAGAACAGTAAGCCTTGTGCTCTTATGAGGTTGTTAATAATCAGGAGGTTCTTTATTTGAAGTCTTTCTTGACTTCTACCACTAAACACTGTAAAATCGAAGCAGGTGAGATGAGGGCTACTGTGCTATATGAATAGAACGAGGAAATGGTATTGCTTTATTTCCAGAAAATGTGTCGATCATTCTCTGTCCTTCCAAAAACACACTTGGAACTACTATTGTTTCCCTGCCGCTGGAACCTATGATTTTAAATAGACTTCACATTCACAAATGTATATTGCCAGTCGAAGAAATTCCACTTCCGCCAAATCCCTCCCCTCCAGGCAGTTGCAATTTGCTTAACTGCCCATCTACGACGCCCACATACGATAAAAACAAATCCCGTTCGTTAAGTACTTTAACAGTGATGTTCAAAAAGCAATGCCATAGGCTCTTTTCATAAGCAGTATTTGAACCATGCGTAGTACTTTTTGTTTTTTTGTGATCAACCATCCAGGAGAGAATTATGAGAGAGTCTTTTTTGGATATATTCTCACTCCTCAGTTTTATTCCCCTGAAGTAATGATTTGTATATTAAATACGGATTTATTTTCTGTAACCCTTTTTATATGATGGCTTTTTAAGTTTCACATTTGTGTAGAACTGCTTCAAATTACATCATTGTGATTTATTCCATGCATGGTTTTTAATCATAGAGAAAAAATATAACCCATAAAATCTGAGCTCCATGGTAGAGAATAACAATAATTCTAGCTCGAATGTCTGACATGGTAGAATTTATCAGTTGTGACAAGTAGTTGGAGCTCCAGGGTGCTCATCACATAGCATAGTAATTTACATTTATTTCATTATGTGAATGAGAGATGAGCCACATTTCATGTTTGTTCTTTTGTAAGAATATGATTGCTCCCTATCTCAGATGTCACACAATTGAATTAACTTCAAAATATATGGATGAGGCAGTAGGCCTGAGGAATCAAAGGTTGCTCAGTGTGCATCTGTAATAAAACCATTTTCCGAATGGGGCTCACTTTCTTCGTTACACATTTTTTAAAGGTGACCCTGACCTACTAAATCATTCTAGATCTAGACAACTCACAAATACCCAAGTTATCACTTCGGACTAATGTGTGTGTTTTTCTGAAAACAGTGTAAGGAATGTCAGTATTGTTTGCCCTTGGTTTTCAGAGCGTTCTGCCCCCTCAACCAGCAGTTACAGTTTGGAGCACTAGAATGGCCCAGCTTCAACCTAGTTAAGATTCATCCAGTTGCAAAACTGGCTGCACAATACTGCAAAAATCATCACAGCTGATGAAATTCAGTTTTCTCCAGTGCTTCTTGAATGTACGAGTTATAAGACCCTTGCACGACTCAGAATTTCCAGTCACTGCAAATAACTATACAATGTACTATTCAAGTGAACCTTTAGTTAATCTGTGAGACTGAAAATTCCATGCTTCAATTCAGCACTAAGCCTGGAGTAGTTGATTACCTGGTGTTTAAAAAAAAAAATGTTCTGATGACCCTAACCTGCTCAAGGTCGTAGTGCTCAAAGTTAACTTGTTATCCTTTGCAAAAGTCCTCACAAAGCTGGCTGTGCGGGCAACATTGTTGGGTGGAATTATTTCTGTGATTCTAGTGGAGTAGCCAGGTATCGCTCTGGTTTAAGCTTGCAAGGAGGTCCTGTGTCATCCAGTCTGGAGTCCACTGGCCAGGGAGGAAGTGGGGAATGGATTTTGTTGTATCAGGGTTGTCAAAAGCCAGGCCTTGAGGGGCCAGGAACATGTAAGATTTTCATAATGTCCTCCATTAATATGAGATACATTTGCATACAATGATTCTAAATGTATGCACACTTGTCTCATAAATATTAATGAGGGATATCCTGAAAAACCATCTGGCTTGCGGCCCATGAGGCCTTGAATTGGACACAGCAGTAAATGGTCATGGCTACTGACTGTCTTGGTGTGATGGCCTATGTTGCCAAAGAGATTTTTATAAAATAGTTTTCTGTATTCGAGCCTGAATCCACAGCTGAGGGAGCTATGAAAGATTTCTGCAAAAGTATAAGGAAATGCACAAATACTGTGCCTTTTATAATGCCGACTGCACATTTATTGCGCAGACGGCGGCATAAATAATTCCTACTCATTACTGCGAACAAGCTGAGCAGGCGTTGCTAGGGTGTCCTCCGCCCACCCTTGTTTGCTGTAATGGGAGTCGGGGTTTGCAGGGGTGTCCCCTGCATATCGCTGTGGTAAGTGGAGGACAAAGTAAGAAAAATCAAGGACTCTGCGGCATCTACTCAGACCCATGTAAGTGGGAGGAACTGATACTGCAGGGATAGTGGGGAGTCAGCGGCGCACACAGGTGTGCTGCCGTAAAGGTAAGTGGGGGTGGGAGCGGGTAGGGTAATGCGGGCTGGGACATGCAGGCAAAAGTGATCTATCTGATCACTGCACCATAATTCGAGTCAGCATAATTGGGGGCGGTGCAGTGATCCCATAGATTGAAGTATTAATATGCCCCTAGCTGCCCTCAGTGATTGGGGGACAGGCAAGTGTGACAAAAACATTTTATTTAAAGCATAGTGCCTCCTCAGCCTCTAACCTGCTGGATAACCAAGCAGTGTGCAACTGTTTGTCGCATCAAAGGACCGGTCTGTAGTGTAGAATGTCTCCCAAACAAAGCGTAATTGTGAGGAAGCCCTACGGTCAACTCTTCTTAGAAACTTGTGTTTTGGGTTGGCGCATGCGATTGTCATTGAACACTGGCTGTCCCTGTCCAGGACTTGACAGGCACAGTCGAGTTGCAAGTCCTCAAGGATCTACTGCATTTAGTTTGTTCTGTTTCTGAAGGAACCGGCAGCTGTCATTTGACTGTGGTTCTGCCTTTGAGGCCTGTGATTGCTATCTGATGCAAAGAAAAGAACTAAAACCGTAAACCTATGAACATCTGGACTTGCAGAATCCATCTCCTACTTGCATTTCTTCCTCGATCACTGGCACCAGAGGTGAACTTTTGACTCACTGGATGGCCACAATGTACTCCACCTGCTGCACACTTTCTAATTTTGGCAGCACAATTACCAGCTCCTCCACATACACCCTCCTTGCTTGACCATAATCTGCAATACAGAAAGTCATCCTTAGCCTCTCATTTTACAAGGACCCAAGTGTTGACTGCCAGCACTTTCAACTTGGTGTATATACCTGTCGGCAAGGATACCAAAGTATTTTCAATTCTAATCTTTAACAGAGAAGCCTCTCTTTAGAATGTAGTCATGTTACCCATTCAGAATGGCTCAGCATCCAGGCCTGTGTTCCTGCTTAGTAATTCGAAAGCATTTTGCTCTTCCATTGGTTCATAGGAAATCATGGTTGACCCTGTACAAGCCTTAAAGGGTACACAACTGTCCAAGTTGGTTCTGTACGATTCTTGTTGGTTTTTGACTTTGTGGTTGACCCTTATAAGTAGTCAAAACCGAAAAGCGATTGTAGACATTCCCAAATTTCTTATATTTGTAATCGGCACCAACATCTTAAGTTAATCTTTAACAAGATATAAAACATGTTTTCTTAATGTCTGTTCCATTATTTAAGCTAACTGTTTTGCTGTGTCCCCCTCCCCTCCTTAGAACTAGCCTTAGTTGCTTGACCACAACTACAAATATAAGCTTATGGATCGCCTATTGGGATAGGTTTAGGAAGGTAACCCTATTCCCAGGTCACTGGTTTGTTTGATGCCTTTGAACATATTCACCTTTAATACTTATGATAGTCAGAATTCTCATTTGGAAAAGACACAATCATTTTATTTAAAATGATTTTTCACATCTCTGGTTAGCCAAAGGGAACTCTGACATGCTCCACTGCTTCTAAAACATCAATGATGTGAGGCAACTTTAGCTTCACAAAAGTACCACACAAAGAACTTTAACCAATCATTACCACATCAGGGAATGGCTGAAAAGTAGAATGCTGTGGCCTTCAGAACGATTGATCAGATCACACGTTGCAAGGTTCTGTCTAGAAAGATCCAGAGTGACCTCTGGTATTAAAGGTCGTGCCATGCCTTGAAATATGATAATTGTCTGCACCATCGCCATTGTACCGGGCTGAATCAGGATCTCTACACACCTTTAAGCTATGCCAACTGGTTTAACATTTCTCTAGAACAGCGAGGAATTTGGGTACCCCGCCATGGAGTTGCAAAATACGTTCTGCTGAGCTGTATAGGAGGGTTTAGCCTATTTCGTCCATTCTGCACATCAGTCATAGTTTGCTAAACTGAGGTGCAGTGCAGTAAATGTCATTGAGACTTTGTCTAAATTTCAATCAACTCCCTGCTTTAATCAGCCGTTCGGCTGATGTATGAGCAGTGTGGACCTATAGGCCATGTTTTTATAGAAAATGTAGAAAGTGTTTCTGTTCCTGTATAGATTGAGGGTGGAGCGTACTTTAACTTAATCTCGATTAACTCGGCACTGTTCTCTCAAATCTTCCTAAATAATCCATTGGTACAGCGGTTCAAATATTGCTGGGTTCGCTGCAGAGTTTCATTTGTGTGCTTGGATATCATTGTGTTTCTTTTAAAAGTCTTCTCTACTGTTGTATGTTTGGACTAGTTATCTGCGATGCTTGCAAAACCACGAACTGGAAGGTCTACCTCTTTGTTGCATAGGATTTGTTTGTGGTCTTGGCAGTGGATGTCTTCTTTCTTACATTCCATGTCACCCATTGGAGTTCCATGACACATCTGTAGTTCCACAGTGCCTTCTAACTGATGGATATGTTTTTTGGGGATGCAGGCTGGTGCACGGTCAGGAATTTTCCTATTTCTATGGGAATGGGAGCAGGATCTAGCATGTGACCATTTTATCTTGCCATCTCGCATACTGGAATTTCCCGGGCCTGCAGCATTTTGTATCATCTTGAGCTTTGTCTTCAGCTTCAGACACTTTAGCATGCTGATGACACACATGTGGTGTCCTATATCGAAAAAATCGAGAAATCCCCTTTGAATCACTGATGACCTGCATGGCTGAAGTAACTAAAACTTTATCTTTATGTTAAAGATTGAGCCAAGCCAAACTTGAAGGCTTTGCATTCCAACAATAAATTGTTGTATGTGGAGTTGTAAACCCTCAAATCTTAATCTTGCAACCTTTCAAAGCAGTCTTGACATGCGCCCTACATCGTTTTGTAGGATTTTTTTTAATTTTGGCCAATTCGATTTGCTTTAGACTTAAACATTGGCCCTTGCCATTGCTAGACAATACTTGACCATGGGGATCTGCTACATGCGAAGATTCAATTGCATTTGATGCATTTTTGGTTTAGAGAGTTATGTGGAAGCCTCCCAGCTTCGCAAGATACTTCAATTGTTCTTATTGCAGACCCCCTGGGCAATACGGGAATGTGGCATCCAAAAGCTGTCCTGGTCCCCATTTCTGATTTTTAGCTTAGTCCTCCCTCCCCACCATTCTCCTTGAGCAGGTTACTGGGTGTTGGTTACTCAAGTGTGCCCCCATGTCCACTCCAACAACCACATATCACCCTCGCCCCACTTGAAATAAGCTTTCATGATCTTGTGTTTCACCGATCCTGATGGTTTGTATATGCCCTGGATGCTGATCCACCCTGCTAGGGTCCCACCTGCCATTTGTATCCTCACCAAAAGCAACATTATTTAGTCAAATATTTTCTTGTGACAGGCTCATCTCTGACCATGTCCCAGGGCATGGAGGGTATTCTCATCCCAGAAATCGGGCTACCAGTACCTTGCTAGCCGTGGACTACATGAAGGTGGAGGTTGCAGAGTACCTCGCGTAACTCTTTTTCTGGTTGCGGAGACATGTCTAAAGGTCTAGATTATGGTGAAATCTTATTTGCCCTGTCTCCAATTGACTATTTCCCATTTACGTGCCAGGTTCCCTAGACTGGTAAACCTACTCTAGGGAACCCTGTAATCCCATACAGGTGAAGGTAAGGTAGGCCCAATCCCAGTAAGTTTACTATGGTTGCGTATAAAATACGCCTCTGGACGAATTGAGAACACAAAGGCTTTTTGGGTCCTGGGGTTTCACATCTGTCAGTCGGGATCCCTCATGAATGTTACACACCAAATAATCAGACCTACATGAAGTCATGGGGAGCGTGTAATTAGGCAAACGCTTCCTGTGCACCTGAAAGGACCTTTGCAGAGAAAGTCACAGAAGGCTAGTGGATGACGTGCAGACAGAGAAATTATGCCGCATTGCATGACCGCTCCACAGGACCACATATGCCAGCAGAGGCCCCTTGAGAACCCGGCAGATGGGGACGCTATAGGGCGTGTGACATCAATAATGGTCAATACCCACAAGCCATCGTAGTGATGTCAAGAAAGGGAAGAGGGACTGTCCGAATGAAAGATGGCTGCAGAGGCTTTCGCCTTCTCGACACCATGGCGCCACATTAAGTGGAGTAAATGAAGCACTTGAGATGTGGAGCCATATTGTCACAATGGGAAAAGCAATCCAACCGACCTACCCTTGATAGATCTGGCCGTAAGAGGAAAGGGCTCTTTAAGGAGGCTGAGTCTGTGAAGCAAACCAGTCAGCAAGCTGCTAAGAAGCAAGGTGTTTTGACGAGCAACCAGGCCTAGACTCCAGGTAAGTTGATGGGCCTTAGAGAGCGGAAAGAGCTGGTGACATGAAAGCCTGATCCACCTTTTGGCCTTTAGGCAGCGAAGAGGCTGGATAGCAGAGTTTGACTTAAAGATGGGCCTGCACCATATACAAGTCGGCCTAGGGGATCCCTGTAAAGTCAAGGATGTCCGTTTATTCCATTTCAACATTTCTTTTGCGTGCTTATGAGCATGTAAAAATGTGAGCTTTTAAAAGCTATTGCGTTGCACATTAAAGGGGTTTATTACCAGACTAAATACTCAAGACTGTGACACCCTGCCAGGATCTGAAAATATGCATTCAGGTTCCACAAAGAACTTTGGTGATCTACATAGGTCAACCAGACCCCCATGGGATGAACCCAATTAGTTTCTCATTTTACCTTGACCCCAGGTGTTTGCTTAGTACTTAGGTTTGATCCTATATACATTTTATACATACATAGGCAAATATGTTCTCTTGCTGGCCAACAGTAATCGGCTTGCCAAATATGTGCTCGGTATAAGTTACATTCTAAAGCTAGCAAAGCAGACAAGCCCCCAACTCACTCCCACTTTTCTCATCCAACTAATTCATTCATACTTTTGTTTTCACAATAAACGTGGTCAAACAACTATTAAATCATGTTATGAACACGAAATGGCTTGTGTTAACCGTACCAGGACATGCAGGTTTATATTATAAACTTCCAGTACCAGAATGCAATGTGATGAGAGGCTGATTATTTCCCACCTGGCTTGGGACCCGTTGAGATCCTGCCCAAAGAGGTCTGCTACTTTTGAGGCTTTGTCTTGCATAGCAAATGGGAAAAGTGAAAAAAGATAAACCTACTGATTCAGACTTCTTCATGCCAGGTTGCTTAGTGGGTATTCAGACTTTCCAGGAAACCTACAAACCATCCTTGCCCTGTAGGAATCCAAAGCTTAATTGGGTCGAATGAAAAAAAAAATCTGTTACGGCTTCAGAATACATTTGATAAATATTTTAAGTGAGAGAAAAAAGCCCAAGTGGAGTCCATTACTTCTAGCTTTGTGCTGAGAGCCTCTAAGTTAGACAAGCAGTGTGCCTAAATAATTCCAACAGTGAAGCATTTGGGTAAGAAATGGAAGCAATAAGTACGTTGAATATGGCCATGGGAAATAGGCTAAAATATCTGGCAAATAGGTTGCTATCGAAACAAATCTGCGCCAATGGCCCTCATCTGAGATAGAATGCGAAGGTCTGATTACATTTGCATGCTGTTGGCTCCCAGAGAGTGGTATGTATTGTGAGTACCTTAAACCTAGGTGTAAATAGTTAAGATGTACCCGATGGTACCCAGCCTGAACTATATATACATCGCAACAAAATTTAACAAACATGTATTTAACTGTATGTAATGAAAAACATATACAAAATACATGAATGTTTACACATTAGAAAATAAATAATTCAACACACAAAAAGAATTCAATAACAAGTTACCCATGTAATTTACACCCTTAAATTCAATACATAAAATGCACATGGGTACTGTATAAGACAGTAATACTGTTAGCAATGCATTGAAAACCTAGCTATCTTCGCTTTGCTATCTTTTTCTAGGCAGTATTGTCATATATGTGAGGCATGCATGTGCAGCGGCACATAAAACTAAAGTGCTGCCCAAGTTCTCCCTCCTGCGTTGTTAAATAAGCACCAAGAGCAAGTGCTTGACCTGGTGACATTGGCTCCCAGAAAGGCTAGACTTACATTTCGAACGGAAGTGGATCAAACACTCATTAAATTATCAGATGCTTTGGATGGAGTGATGAGTGTGAAAGCCTACTTAAGGTAGAAGCGCGAGCTAAAAAGCTCTGCAATTTTGAACCCTGGAACTGTGTAGTAATAGGAGGGGGAACCCGCCTATCAAATCGACCTTTATTTACCAGGTATTGCTTCTTACATGGAAAAGGTTGTGTTGCTGCTTTTAGCACCACACATTCTTATTCAGATGGCGGCCTCCCGCTCCAAGGAGGCTTGGAGCAGGGTCTTTCTCTGTGTGGTAAGGACCCCGTTCCAAGCCTCCTAATTGGATGGGAGGCCGCCACCCTCCCCTTGCTGGGTACTAATGCTCATTCGTCTATGGCACAGAAGCCTAGTGGAGTCTGCTTTGCTTGGACCTTTGTCATTAAAATGTTCTTCCCAGCATTAAGAGGCTACTAGGGGTGCTCCAAGGTTAACATATAATGTAAACGTGTTAACAGGTTTACGTGGTGACGGGACCTATCACATTGTAGGATTTGCTGTTGATTGCTTTTAAAATAAACAAATATATTGCAAAAAAAGGGAGACCGCCTGACTTGAGAGGATGCCCTGATTTAATGTTATTAATTGCCAGATATTTTTTAGATGTTAATGTTAAAAGATATTTGTACGCGCACTACCACCACCAGACTGCTCCCCTGGAGCTCTGGGTGAGATAATGACTTCAGTGTAGAGCTTTGTGTTTGATTCGGTTCAACTTGTCAAATTAAGATAGTTTCAATTGTTAACGAGATTGGTTGCGTGCTTTATAGATAAAACTATCTTCAATGGAGGTGCATTCATCCTCTTGAATCTTGTGCCCTGCGGCCGCTAAACAATTAAAGCCTGTGAAAAATGATTTGGAAAACCAATCTTTCTCCTACTTTTTAAGATTGCCGTCATCTCGTTGATTGCCACATCAGAATCGTGTGAACTTGCATGTCATTTGAATAATTCAGGATTATGCCTAGTTGACTAATCCTTTGATAGTGCATGCTTCTTAGGCACTTTTTTGGTATTGCACAGCTGTAACCACCTGGCTGGCTTACATTTTCATTTGCTTAAACCGTAATGATTTTTTTCAGTTGTTAGATGAGTGCTTTCATTTTTGAAGCTATATTAAAATGAAAAGCGGGAGTGCTGCATGATCTTAAGTTGCATTGCTTGTACTGCCTTCCCCCATCTGAATAGCCCCACCACACCCAATTAAGTATCTGCTCCCATATTTAAATTGGTGAATGCGTATAGAACCACTGCTTTATTCTAGATCTAGTGGCAATCATGTACTTAAAACTGCAGAATTGGGCCTCAACGAGGACTCGCAAGCCTTGCAAATTACTAGAAATCAAATCCCACTAGACCTGCAGAGTTCGACCTAGGAGAAATGCAGGCTCCTCATGGTGATGGTGGCAATATATTTACCAGTAACTTCTGTAAAAGTGTGCATGTCACCATAAGCACACTTCATATTTGGTACGATGCTGCCAGCCATGCACCATGAAACCTATTTGCCATTTACTGCAAAAGTTTGTTTGCAGTAAATGTCAATTCCAAGTTGCAAACATTGCCATACTCACCAGCAAGGTTGAGTATTATGCAAAATCGCCCCTTCACAAAACAGATTTTGTGGGCTCTGACTCAGAACTGTCTTCTTTGGTTCTTATTGTTTAGCGTTCTTTCCACAGTGTATAATTGGACATGTTATCGCTTTTTGTTAGCCTGCCTTGATTCAATACTTAGAAGTCCATCACTAATCGTTAAGGTAGCTATCTTTCTAACCTAACTTGGACCCACATAGCTGCTACTACACAGTATCTGCCTAGTTTTGCAACAGTGCTGATGAACAGGATTGCCCATCCAGTCCAAACTTGATGGGCAGAAACTGAGATTGCAGCCTTGCCTAGCTAACTGCATGATGACCAGGGAACATTCCTGTTACTAATGGTAATGTTTATTTATAAAGCGCCTACACACAAAGCAAGTGTTTGAAAGCGCTCAAGGAGGAGGGGACAAGGGGGGGAAAATCAGTCATTCAGAACCCTTGAATTTCTGAACGATGCAAATCTGCACAGGCAGAGTAAGTGCATATAATACAATTAACAGTATAGATAACAGCAAATGGGTCTGATGATGATTATTCTGCAGTTTTTCCAAGTGCATTGAGGCGCCACCATGCAAGGAAGGGTGGGGGGGACGGAAAAGGGCAGCCAGATGAATCTTTAAGGCATGGTAGATTCAGATTGTGCAAGACGGTACATGGGAGGGGGCTGGGGGGGGGTATTCTGAGGGGGGGAGATAAAGTGCGCCCAGTCAGTAAAAAGCTGGGTTAAGTGCTGAGATGCCACACTTTCTTTTTGTTGAACTTTTATTTACAAGTTAACAAAATACTAAATACATGTTTATACTACCAGACAGACAAGAAAATATATAAATCAAGTTAACAATACAACTGAGATGCCACTCTCATGGGTCGTTGACCAAGTGCAGTAACAATGAGGCAAGTGTAAGGCCCGAAGGCAAGTGCGAGAGGACTGGCGAGGGTGCAAGGGACCTGTGAGACTCTGAGGTACACCTGGCAGCCAGTCAGCAAAATGCGGAAAAGGAGGGAGAGAGGGATAGAACAGAGAGAAGGGTTAGCAGGGTAGAGGGAGAGAGAGGAGTTTCCGGAACCTAAGGAGATCAGGTTCAAAACAGAGGGTGGCACGGAGGCTATTCCATAGGGAGGCCCCTGCTGAGGATGGGGATTTCCCTCCAAATCTCTGCTTCGAGAACCCGGCTCACTCGCAGAAGGTTGGCGTAAATGAGCAGAGGGCTCGGGAAGGACAGTATTTAGGTAGACATCTTTGCAGATAGGTAGGTCTCAGGCCCCAGAAAGCCTTATGGGCAATGCAGAGGGTCTTGAACTCGATCCTTGTAGCCACAGGGAGCCATTGGAGGGATTTCAGCACCAGAGATGCGGCCCCTGGGCTTGAGGCCAATGATAAGTCTTGCGGTTCTTTTCTGGAAGAGTTGCAGAGGGCGCAGAGCAGAGGCAGGCCGGTTGAGAAAGAGGCTGTAGCAGTATCACAGCCTTGAGTGAACTGGGGCTCTGGAGACAGTGAACCGCTGGGGGAAGGTGAGAAAAGGAAGAGTACCTCTGAGGAGTTGCACCTGGTAGTTGGACTTTTTAGAGATGTCTGAAATGTGCGTGGTGAAGAAGAGTGGAGTCAAATATGGCCCCAAGGTTCTTTGCCTCGCAGGTGGGTGTGGGTGCAGGGCCGAGGGAGACCAGTCAGAGTGAGAGTGGGAAAGCAGGAGTCCCAATGTGAACTATCTGTCTTACTGGCGTTGAGGCAGAGGTTGTTTGCAGCACACCATGACTGAATTGCGGAGAGACCGATATGAGTGTGGTAGAGTAGTTGGCTGATGGTAGCCTGAAGGAGTTGTGTGTCATCCGCCGAACACTGGAAGTTAGAGATGAAAGTGGCAATCGCACATGCCAGGGCAGCCATGTAGACGCTGAAGCACCAGGGGGATACGTAGGGACCCTGAGCAACGCCACAGGTTCAAAGGGGCATAGTAGAAAGGACCCAAGTTCTACCTGGGATGGGCGGTCAGAAAGGAAGGTTGTTAGCCATGCCAGAGCCTGACCTGTGATTCCCGGGGTGTCACAAAGACGTGCAATCAGGATGTTGTGGTTTACTGTGTCGAGGGCAGAGGAGAGGTCAAGAAGAATGAGGACAGAGGGGGTGTTAGTGTTGATATTTGAGAGCAGGTCTTCACAGGTGTTCAGAATAGCAGTTTACGTGTTTTTGGATGCTCTAAGGCCAGACTGATGGTCATGGAGGCAACCCGCAGATTCAGTGTGGAGGGTGAGCTGAGAGATGGCCAGCTTCTCTAGGAGTTTGTCTAGGAAGGGGGTGATAGGGATAGGGCAGTAGCTTGCCAGAATGGAGGGGTCGGCACAGGATTTAAGTAGAGGGTGCACAAGGAATGGGAAAACTCCAGTGACCAGAGATTGCAGAGATCAGCCAAGGCTGGAGCGAGAGAGTCCATAATGTCCTTAATGGTTTTGGAGGGGCAAGGGTCCACCTGTTTGAATCAGGCCTTTATAGACTGTACTTGTCTGGTGACCTCATCGGGTATGACGGGAGTAAGAATAATAGTGGTGGATGGGGGAAAGGGAGGCTTTAAAAATTTTGGTGTATGATGTGGTGTGGGAATGAGAGAGGAAATGTTTTGGGTTTTTGCCGTGAAGTGAGCAACCATGGCCAAGCAAAGGTCCTGGGTGGGGTTTGACAGAGGTGGAGGCTGCTGCAGGATTGGCCAGTTCCTAACAGACTTTGAAAAGTTTGGCTGTTATTTGATGCCACAGAGATGCAGGCTTGAATAAAGACTTTTTTTGGTGTGGATGATTTTGCCTTTGAAGGAGGTGGCAGGCCAGTTGGCAGAGGGTCTGCCTGGCTAATTCCATTTCCACTCAGCTGCCCTACACTTGTGCTTAAGGGCTGCCAGATCAGAGTCGTACAAGAGTTGCACTTTCTGGAAGGCTTCATTCGTACCCTCATGACAGGGGCAAGAGTATCAAGGGTGTTGGATATGGAGAGATTGAGGTTAGCAAGGGCTGTGTCTAGGTGGGAGTCAGCTGTAGGAGTAGAAGGTTGAGAGTAGATGGAGGCAAAAGAAGATACTGTCATTCTTTTCATGGGTCTGGTGACTTTGAAACCTAGTGGCCACACTGGGTGTGCTGATGCAAGGAGAGAGGAGAACTTTAGGTGTGAAGAGAGAAGAGTGGTCCACCCAAATGAGGGAGGTAGTTGGAGGCATAGATGGAGGGATGTCTGCGTAGATGAGAGCCTCCAAAGTGTTGCCTACTGTGTGCGTGGAGCCAGAGGCTAAGATGGGGACGGAGAGAGAATATCATAGCTGGTCAAATAGCACAGCAAGTAGAGCGCTTGCTTTGACATTCGTGCAGATTTGAATCCCGGCAGGGCCAAACTCAACCTTTCCTCCTTCCGAGGTTGATAAATGAGCACCACACACTGTGGGTAATAATAAGCAGCGCTCAGATGCCTGAGGGTTCGTAGCGCTATATAAATGCTAAATTATTATTATATGGTGCGGAAAGGTCCTGAGGAGTCAGAAGAGTCCAGATGGTTGTTGAGGTCACCCAGCAGGAGTCGACGAGAGGCGGAGGAGAGTAGAGAGGAAGCCAGGTCAGCCCATTACGTGAGGAAGAGAGTGGACTGTCCTGGTGGACGATAGGTGGCCATAAGGAGAGAAGATTTAGGAGAAAGTGAGAGCCTGCAGACTAGGCACTCGAAGAAAGAGTGGGCCTGAGTCGGGGAGATGGACATATAGGTATCCAGTCTGGGAAGATCAACGCCACGCCACCTCATGAGCCCTTAGACCTGGGCACAGAGAGGATCTTGTATCCTTTTGGGAGGAGTGTGTCAAAGCTTGTGATGGAGCTGTCCTTGAACCATGTCTCTGTGATGGTGAGCACATCAAGATCTATGCATTCAAGTAGGTTGCAGTTGTCGGATGAGTGTTTGACAGCAGAGCGTGAGTTAAGTGTAGCAATGTGGAGCTGCTTGCCATCTTTGAAGGTTTCCGTGGGGGGAGGGGGTGCAGGGGACGGTGGTGTCTCCGAGGTTGGCAAGAGAGCCAGAGGGATAGTAGAGGATGGTGGTGGAGCCAAGGCCGACAAGGGAGCCGAAACGGTGAGGCCAGGCAAAGGCACCTGTGCAGAGGAGGAGGAAGGCACAGTGGGCATGGGAGCCTGTGCCGAGGAGGGAGGCACAGATGGCAACGGAGCCTGTACAGAGGAGGAGGAAGGCACAGCAGGCAAGGGCACCAGTCCAGGGGGAGAGGAAGGGAAGGTTGGGTTGAGGACCCTGAACCATGATGGTATCATTCCAACAGAAATTGATGATGACCCTGGAAATGGCGAAAAGGTCAAGGAGGACCTTCCAGCGGGTGCCACCATTAATGGGAGAAGAGGAGATAGAAAGGTGACCATGTACCGGGTCCAAAGATTGCCTGAGGTAACGACAAAGAGGATATCTGTAAGAGTCTCTGGTAGAAGCCGTGACATAGGTGTCTGCAATAGGAAGGCCTGTGTTGGAGCCCTGTATGTCCTTAAGTTTCTTCCGACCAGATCTAGTGATCGGAGAGAGATAGGAATTGGAGAAGCAGTTGGAGAAGATAGGAGAGATAGATATCGACATAGCTAGCTGCAGTGGTGAGCAGGACACTTATCAGGCTGATGTACTGAGGCACATGGAGCTGGGTGGGTGGGGGGTGTGGGGCAAAACACCAGGGGTGGTGGACAAGATAGTTTGAGGCGGAGGCACTGAGGACAAGTATATGCAGGATGTTAATGTAGAATGTGCTCCACAGCAAACGCAAAGCTGTTGGTGAAAAGGTAGTAAAGTAATAGTTGTGCACCCAGCAACAAAAATATTTTAAGAAATAGTAACAGCACATACACAGCCAAGTTAGAATTTAGCTAAAGCAGAAAGAAACAGAGCGCAACAAGTGCATACAGCAAATTAGATTTTTGGCTAACACTAAATTTGAGTTTGGTGTGATGCATCCAATTTTGATAGATTTTTTAAAAAAAAGTGGGCAGAAAACAGTGCTAGGCAGATGGACACAAGGTACACAAAATTAGTATGAAATGCAGAAGGAATGAAGTTAGATAAGATGAGGCTGAAGTGACAGTAGAAACTTCCCGAGTGTTGGTGATGGGACTCACTTTCATGCCAGCCAGGGACGTGGCAGTCTTTGAGAGCAGGTTCAGTGGCAACAGAGAAGTTTGCCTGTGGATGGATCATAGTTAGGGACCCAGGCATTGGCTGTCCAGGCCCGGACAGGAACAGACAGGAGCCTCAGGAGTGGGGCCTTTGGTGGGGGGCATAAGACTATATACACAGGACATCATTTCAGATCTAATGTTTTTATGCTTACATTGTTGTGCAACTTTGATTAATCTGACTCTAAAACTAGTATTAAACCTTTTATCAGCTTTTGATTTCTTGACAGATTGGGATCAGGCCAGAGAGGACTCCTTCCTACTTCTGAGCACTATGAGATCAGAGATTTAGATGTTTGCTTTTTTCCAATACAATGGCAAGACCTGAGATACTTCTGGTTGAACCTATTTTAAACCTTTGTCTTTACTAGGTTCTGATAATTAACTTTGGACACACAATTGCTAGTTTTTAGGATACAACCATCCTAAAATGAGTTAAATATGGGATGTGTTATACTATTGAATAGCTCACTTGTAGTTTAATTTTTGTAACCACAATTTTTTCAATACTGACATTTCCATTTATGAGAAATGCTCACTCAATATGGGGGTTGTGTTACACATGTAAAAGGAAATCTAGAATTACTTTAATTGAGCAGATTAGTCAGTATTAGCTTATACTTTTTGATTTATCTCGTTGGAAATGATTTAGAGAAGATGTAATATGTATTCACTTGGTACTCTGAAGATCGTGGCCTACATTGCAGCGTGAAACACATGAAGGTGTAAATACACTGCCAAAATGTGACTTGGAGAAACCGTATCAATTTCAAATTGCAAGCCACTAGACTGACATTAAGTCGCTTCTACTCTTGCACACAGCACACCATTTTTTAACTTGCCAAGAGCCAATTATTATTTGCCAATAGCTAATGCTGAGTGCACATTTTGATGCCATACTTAGAATAACACACGTCTTTGCAATACAAAACCAAACTTGCATAATTGCCCTATTTAGAATTGTGTATGATCTTTTTTTTAATATTTTTTTTAATTTTTTTTACATGAAGAGATGTTGGCTGCAAGGAAAGAAGATTATTCATTTGAAATTACAGGATTCTACCTTGTACCACTGTGATTTTCTTTTCCAAATAAATGTACACCCTTTGGTGAACTCTTGCTCTAATCTTATTGAGTACACCAGCCACACAGAGCATCTGTTTAGTAGAGCCATCTGGTATGGCTCATGTGAATGTCCCAGCTGTAGAGTGTGGAACTCTGCAGTAGGCCCAATTTTAACCAGCATGTAGCATTTGTTGCGTAAGATTATGTTACAGCAAATTCCACTGGTTTCATGAACCCCACAGCACTTGTACAGGGTTGACACACGCTTGCGAATTAGATGCTGTCTGAGGGACAAGATCTGGAATCCTTGAAGGCCAAATATTGTATTTGTTTTAGTTGATTGACCAGTATCCTGTGTATGGGATAGCCACCCACTACAAACTGGAGGCCTCATTGAGACCTAGGGATTTCTTAACCATATTCCTGAAATAAAGACCACACAACACTGCCAGTTAATTTGGGTGCTGCCCAATGCACTGCTTCTGCATGGAGATAAATAACGGTTTTCATGTACATTTCTTCGTAACTGCTGATTCTCCATGGTATGTAGTTTATAGCAGCAACATTTCTGTCACTTGAAATGCCCAATAGCTCACAGCATGTTTGGCTCAAGCTATTGAAACCAAAAGCATACTATGATTGTCATACTAACCTCTAAATATATTGAAGAATATTGGGAAGCTACTAATCAGAATGGAAGGACGCCTACCATTGCTGCTCCTAGTCCTCTACATGTCTTGTAAAATATCATGATCCAGTGCTCTTTAAAATACAAAGCTATGATCCATTCAATAATTCCAGCCCTGTTTGGTACAGATCTTCACTTTTCCCACATACGCATGACTGGCTGAGAGAAGTGTTAGTGAATTCTCATTTTAATGTAGGTATCTACATCCCCTTCAAGACACTGCAATCCATTGCAAACTATTGCCACCTTTATGAATTGTACTTTTACACATTCCTGAAATGCAGTCAGGCAAATGAGGAAGATATGAAATCCTCCCACTGGTAAGGCAGAATTGTGTATTTATTGCTGTTTAATAAAGGGTTAGCATTTACTCCTTCTAGTAAACTATCAGTCTCTGGCCTACTGTGTTGTGGCAGTGCCTCGTACCATCTGTAATAATATTTCCAATGGATTGTGTTCCCCCATGGACTCCTCATCTTAGAAATATGCGTATCCTGCTTTGCAGTCTCAGAAGAGGACATTCTACTGCAGAAGACGCTGTGTCTCATTGGTATTGCTGTCCCTCGGTGATTGCCATTCCTTTGTCCGGATGTGATATGTCTGATGGCATATATAGTCTGCACCGTTAACTAATTTGTACTGAACTATTAGCTAATGGTTCAGTACAAATTAACCTGAGGACATCCACTGAATCCCCAGCTGCAGAGAAGAGCATAAACCGAATTTTTGAAGTTTCAGCCCTAAGTGCTCGAAGGAGACGCCGACTTGTTAATGAGAATCCTCAATCCCCTAATTCTGTTGATGTCGATTGTGTGTTGGATCCTACTCAGTCTTGGAGTTTGTGAAGGAGGCCCCAACTGGTCAGTTGGTTCCCCCTGTTACTTGTTGTGAAGCCCTTCTGGGAAATGGAATGGTTAATTATGTAGACTTGGTACCTGCCATCACTTTGGAAAGGCAGTCACCACTTAAACAGGTGGGGGATGTTATTGCTGAGGTTGTGGGGCATTCTGAACTTGTCAAGAAAGGTTTGGATGATGTTGCGGGTAATGGGGACCCATGGCAGTATATTAAGCACCTCATTATACGTGACCTGCATGCTTGTACTAATGTGCATGAATTCAGTTCTGGGCTGAGTCTTTCAGCTCAATGGTTCCTCTTGGATATACCATAAAGGCTGACAAATCTTCATCAGACAGACCTGACTCATTTAAAGGTGTATACATCTTGTCAAACGGACCTGACTCATTTAAAGACTGATCAATGCTGTAAACGTGTATAAGTGGATTCTAAAATGCTTTGTAGGGAACCCTTTGACATTGGAATAAAGTTAGTTGATCAAGCAAATCCTGGCCCCAGATCTGCGGCAGAAGTTTGCCGTGTTGGGTTTTCCCTTCCTGCAAAGTCTACTGGATCAGGGACGAGGGTTATTTCCACAGCATATTCCCCACCCTTAAAATACATTTGTTTAAGGAAATCTCATATGCCCATGATTGATGATTCGTCCCTTAGGTGGTTTATTTTGGATTCTCAGAAATGTCTTCTCACCAATGTTGAGAAGTCCAATTAACCAGAATTTAGAGAATCACTTTAAAACCGTGTTGGCATGGTTACAACAAAAAGGTGGACAGGGTTGTGTCAGAACTCAGGACCTGCGAGTCCTTCACAGGGTGCAGGTTAACAAGTGGGGTTCCACGGATAATCTGGATTGTATTGCCATTGGTTGTGGTCAAAGTAATTTACCACTGTTTTGAGTAAATGTAAAAACCTCAGGTCTGTCATTCTCCATCAAGCTTAGAATTATTTTGGACTGATTGTTTCCTCACGGAATGCTCCTACCTGAGTGATTTTGATGACCTTAGTTTTTCTCCATTGAATTTATTTGTTTAAAGTATGTATGCATTAGGTACTCGTGCTTCGATGACCATGGGCTCTGTTTCAGCACGTTTGAAATAAAGTAAACTAAACTGTGCCCTGTTACCACAGTTCAATTTTTCTGCATGCACAGCACGCTCTTGGAACGGTTTGACTTGCCTCAGCGAAAACCTTTTCTTTGCACAGCGTGTTTTGTTGCTGTTCAATGCTGAAAATAGGCTTCAAGAGATGTGCGGACTGATTTGAAGATGTCTATCACTGGTTCACACAGGATTGTTCTCTGGTGCTTAGGCAAAGCACACAATGTCATTCAGTGTGACTCCTGCCAGCCGAAGACTAGTAAGGCCTTGAAGAGGATCGAAACTCGTCTTAAGTCGTCCGGTATCTAAATGTCTGTCCTCCACCACCCCCTTAAAAAATAAATTCCTCCGAAGGAAGTAGTTCCACAGGAGACAAATCTCCTGAAAGGCCCAAGAAAGACCTAAACACTCCAAGAGATCTAGATCCAGGAATAATTTGCATAATTCTTTATTGGTCATCAGAAAAGAAGACTAAAAACAGCGCCTTTGTTTTTCATCATTTGATTCCTCATCTGACAGACGTCTGGTACGTTTCCCCAAGAAGAAAGGCTCAGCAGCTGAAAGGAAACATTTTAGAGGATGTTGGAGGTGTTCCTCGAAGACTGCTCCTACTGGACCCTCATAAGAGCCAAAGAATGCTGTAGATCCCAGCCACCATCTACGACAGGGAATCGGTGAAGACTTCCACCCATGCACCTAAAAGTCGAGTCGAAAGGCCTCAGATGTCTACTCAAGTGGTGTCAACACAGTTGACCGCTGAGTCAGCATTGAATCAAAAGGCTGCAGTGTCATGCTCTCATCTCGGTAGAAACCACAAACAAAGACTGATTTCTTTAAATCCTTTGGTTCTATTTTCAAAGAGGAAGAATTTGTTCCCTTTTGGGTATGAACGTTTTGGGACTCTGAATGTCCCAGAAGAATTCATTTTTGAGGAATCCCAGCTAGACGGCCTAGTGTCCTGCTTAAGACACCAGTGGTCCTGATACTTCACCTGAAATTGAGTTTGACACTCCAGGTGTACATTCGAGGGGATTGGGTCCACCGACGTATTCCATATCTGACAGGTAATGTCCACAGCTGTGCTGCTTCGGAAAATTTTCGGCTTCTGCGTCGATGATGTCGATGCGCCGTCCCCGAGGACCTCCTCCGATGGCTGAATTCACCCGATGTGATAAGTAGGACGCACAACGCCCGTAGCCTCAGTTTTGTTTTTTCCGCGAACGTGTTCGCTTCGTGAATCTCGGTACGCCTTGACTCTTTGGAGTTTGTTGTATTCTTCTCGGTTTCTTTGAACCTGTTCAGTTTTTGTGAAAACCTGTTCGTGAAACGATATCTACCTCGTCTTGCACCCCGCGTCCGGGCTTCAAGAAATGCGGGGACTGTGGTTCCAAGATGTCGGTCACGGACTCTCACGATGCCTGCCTCTGGTGCCTCGGGGAGGCCCACGATACGGACGACTGTATCGACTGCCAGTAGCGACCCCTGCTACTTGTCCAGGCACCCCACTCCGGAGAGTTTGGTGGTGCAGGCGGCTATGGCCCCGGCAAAGCAGGCGTCGTACCCTACCATCCCTCCGGATAGGGATGACAAACGTTTTGATGGCTGGGCAAAGAAAGTGTTTTTATCTGGGGGTATGGCGCTTCAGGCAGCCAACTCCCTATGTGCCTTGTCTCGTTTCACAAGCACTCTGTGGAACTGTGTTGCATTAACGGCTGAACATATTCCCGAAGGGGACGAACGGGATGGTTTCCTTGCTATGGTTCAGGATGGCAAGGATGCCATGTGGGAGGCTGTTCAGTCGGGTTTGGACATGGCAGATTGTGTCAGCCGGTCCATGGCGGCGAGCACCGTAATACGCAGGTTTGCGTGGTTGCGGAAGTCTGGGTTCGCTCCTGATGTGCAGTCCTGGCTCCTCAACATGCCCTTTGACGGTGAACATCTTTTTGGTAGCAAGGCTGACTAGAGCCTTGAGAGGTTGCAGACCTCCAAGGCTGCAGCGAAGTCGTTGGACGCTGCAGTTGGACAACCTCCGCCTTTTCGTCCTAGGGGACAACAATGGAGAGGAGATTCCTTTCGCTAGTACTCGTCCTTCAGTAAAGCGAGAGGAGCTGTCAGTCAAAGAGGCCACCGTAAGAGTGCCAGAGGTGGAAAACAGGGTACTCGAGGTGCCAAGGCCGCACGGGCAGTTGCCTCTTTGCCCTCAGGTAACGCCGCAGCCGCTACTACTCAGTCATGAGGCCAGGTCCCATGGTTCGCCGGTTGGGGGAAGGCTGGCGCAGCATGTTGTAGAGTGGCGTGCCATTACTTCAGATGTGTGGGTTCTGGAGATCATAACCCACGGCTACTGGGTTCCCTTTCGGCAGAGGCCTCACGACAATCCACCTGGGAACCTCTTTGAAGAGCCCGGATCCGCTCCTTGCGCAGTAAATTCAAGCCCTGCTGGAGAAAGGCGCCATAGAACTGGTGCCTGTAGCGGAGAGGAACAAAGGATGGTATTCCCCTTATTTTTTGATATCGAAGAAAAGGGGGCTTGAGACCCATCATGGACTAGCGCGGTTTGAACAAACTCCTCAGGAAACACAAGTTCAAGATGGTTACTCTCTCTCAGGTCCTCCAGGCCCTTCAACTTCAGGACTGGTTGGTGTCTCTCGACCTCAAGGATGCTTACTTTCATGTGCCGATTCATCCCAAGCACAAGACGTTCCTGAGGTTCGCGGCTGGCGACTCGCACTTTCAGTTTCAGGTCCTGCCGTTCGGATTGACCTCCGGCCCAAGGGTCTTCACCAAGCTCATGGTGGTGGTGGCAGCGTATCTCAGGAAAGGGGCTATTCATGTCTACCTCTACCTGGACGATTGGTTGATCAGGGCGCACTCTCCCGAGCAAGCCCTGGATCATCTATCAGTCACCTGCCACTCCCTTCACAGGCTGGGCTTCTCCCTCAACTTGAAGTCCCACTTGACACCTACCCACGGTTCCAGTACATCGGCGCAGTGCTCGACATTCCCTGGGGCTGTTTTTTCCTCCTCAGGTGAGGGCTCATCACATTCAGCAGATGGTGCTAAAGTTTCAACATGCCCAGAGTCTCCCGCCGTTTGAGTTCTTGAGGTTGCTCGGCCTCATGGCATCCTGCATTCTCCTGATGCCAGAGGCCAGGCTGCGGATGAGAGCTCTGCAGTGGCTCTCAAGATGCAGTGGTCACAGTCCTCCTGCAGGATGTCGGATCCCGTTTAGGTGCCGCCCTCGGTCACCCAGGATCTTCTGTGGTGGGCCGTCGAAGGCAATCTGATGAAGGGGGCTTCATTTTGGCTACCCTGGCCGGAGGTGACGATTGTGACGGATGCATCCCTCATGGGATGGGGAGCTTGTTCCAACGAGTTGACAGTCGACGGTCGTTGGTCTCCGTCAGAGTCCAGACTCCATATCAATCTGTTGGAGCTGAGGGCCGTCAGGCTAGCCCTGAAGGCTTTTCTGCCGTCTGTGCGGGGGAAGAATGTCCTGATTCTGACGGACAATACGGTGGCCATGCACTAATTCAACAAAAAGGGGGGGGCGGGTCTCTCCCTCTGTGCAGAGAGGCGATGAAACTCTGGTTATGGGCAATCCAGCAGGAAATTTCTATCTCGGCAGTTCATCTGGCCAGAGACGAAAACGCGGCGGCAGACGCTCTGAGCAGGCAGAGTACGGTCTCTCATGAGTGGGAGCTGGCTCGAGAGATTCTCCTTGAGATCTTCGCCCTTTTGGGGACCCCACAAGTGGATCTCTTCGCCACCGGTGTCAACCGGAAGTGCAAAAGATTCTGCTAGTGGGAATATCCTCCAAGAGGAGCCTCAGGGGACGCATTCGTAGTGGAGTGGTCCTTCCCACTGCTGTACGCATTTCCTCCAGTCCCCGTCATTCCGCAAGTGCTGCAGGGGTTACGGAGGTTCGGTTCCCAATTGATCCTCATAGCTACGGCATGGGCCAGGAGAACGTGGTACCCGGACCTTCTCCACATGTCCATCTGCCCTCCACGCCGTCTTCCCTAGCGAGACGATCTGCTCTCACGGGAGGGGGGGTCAGGTTCTCCTTCCAGAGGGCAAGTCCCTCAATCTTCATGCTTGGCTTCTGAAAGGTTGAGGTATAAGGATTGGGATCTCCCTGCGACTGGTGCAGGGTTAAGAATGTGGGTCCTTTTTCATGTGCCATTCCTGTGGTTCTGTCTTTTTTGCTTTCGTTAGCCCACAAGGGACTGCAAGTGGGTACCATTAAAGGTTACCTGGCGGCGCTGTCCATATTTAAGCGCTCGTCTGAGGACTGTTCTTATTTTAAAATTCCTTTGATTTCTCAGTTTCTGAAAGGGCTCACTAATGTGTTCCCACCGTCACCTTTCCAGGTGCCTGGTTGGGATTTGAACCTGGTTCTAAAATTCCTAATGGGAGCTCCGTTTGAGCCTTTAAATTCTTGTCCTTTGAGACTGTTGACCTTAAACTGTATTTTTAGTTGCTGTCACTTCCGCTCGCAGAGTGAGCGAGTTGCAGGAACTTTCCGTTAAGCCACCCTTAACAGTGTTCCATAAGGACGTGGTTGTCCTTAGGGTTCGTGCTTCTTTTCTTCCGAAAGTTGTGTCGGAATTTCATTTGAGCCAGAAGGTCTTTCTTCCGGCGTTCTATCCTCCTCCGCATCCTGGTAAGGAATAGGAGAGGCTCCATAGGTTGGATCCTAGGAGGGCTTTAAGTTTCTACATCTCACGCATGTCCCGGGTCAGAGTGGACGACTTCCTCTTTGTAGGATACGCTGGAAGGCATTTGGGACAAGCTGTTACTAAACAGACTGTCTAGATGGATTATCTTGACAATTTCTGAATGTTACCACTTGGCGGGTAAGGACCCTCCGGTAGGCTTACGGGCCCATTCTACTAGGGGTGTGGCTGCCTCTACTGCCCTGCAGAGGGGTGTTCCTATTCGTAACATTTGTGAAGCAGCCACATGGACCTCTGTCCATACTTTTGTAAAACACTACTCCCTGGATTCTATCCATGGCCAAGATTTGGCCTTTGGCAAGGTGGTCCTCTATTCTGCAATTTAATTGGGCATTCTAAAATTCTAAATTCTTTTCCCACCTCCTTACGTTGGTACTGCTTTGGGAGTCTGTCCTAGATGTGGAATACGTCGGAGGAACCAATCCCTTCGAAGAACAAGTTACTTTCTTACCTGGTAACGTTCTTTCGATGGGATGTTCCGACGACTTATTCCACATCGCTCCCTCCCTACCTGCCCCTCTACAGAATTTCTTATGCGATTGCAGCTTTAGTTTCCGTAAGGCTTTCTGTAGTCCTACTGGCAGAAGATTGGTGCCACATGTTCTGGGGAAAAAACTACAACTGAGGCTACGGACGTCGTGCATCCTACTTATAAGATCCGCCGACATTGGCTCAACGGAGGCCCTCGAGGACAGCGTATCGACGTCATAGACGCAGAAAATTTTCCAAAGCAGCATAGCTGTGGCGATTACCTGTCATAGATGTGGAATACGCCGTCGGAACATCCCATCGAAAGAACGTTACCATGTAAGAAAGGAACTTTTTCTTCTATAGCGCACCTTAACCCAGAGGTATCTGGGCTCATTTGACTGTTGCACGTGTTACAGGTATACAAGGTCATGGCATACAGAATTACACATATATACAATCACATCTTAGAGGCGACAGATAAATAAACCTTGGATACAAGGTCACCAGTTGGCATGATGTATTGCTTCCCAAAGCAAATACAAGAACAAATCACTTGGGGCTCATATTATTGAATTAGTTTCCATTGCTAGATTGTCATTTTAGGTGAGTCTCCTTGGTCACAGAAAAAGCCTGCCTTTTTTAAGGTTGTTCTTGATGGCCATTATTTTGAAGTCTTTCAATTTTAATTATTAAAAACCGACAATGAGTATTCAAAATCTAGCCCAGTGGTATTCAAGCTTCCTTATTCGGAGCCCTCCTCTTCAGTAAAAAATATGGTTTCTGTCCAGATGTTCCCCCCCCCCCACCCCCAATCCCTGCTCACCCCAAACTAGAATTGTATTTTATATTGAAAGCAGGCACTGTGGTCCATTTTTAAAGAGCCTTGTGTGCCCCCACGCCCACTCCACCCAGTGACAGCCTTTGGGCCCTGCTTGGGGCGGCATAGGGACAGCCCCATAGTTAGATGACCACAGAGAAACGTGTACAACCTTCACCTTTTGTCATTGGTAAATGCACTTTACAATTGCTGAAATTGCCTTTAAACAAAATACAAAAGATGTTGGTCTACCCAAATCTAATCACTGATTGTTCTACCTGGCTATTCAGATTCACGTCCTACTAAGTTTCTAATCTCAAAATATTATTTTTCTGTTAACAAAAATGAATTGGTGTTCATTTACCTGTTTTTAATTGAGTAGATCAGTTATTTTATGTATTAATGTGTTCATATCAAACGCATGTACCTGAGAACTGCCCACGTGTTCCAGATATTAATATACGTTCTTAACATATCTGACTGAAGGGGATGATGTATGCTATTTCTAATTCGCATTTAGATAAAAAATATTAAGCTGTAGTTCAAAGGACAGTAATTACGAACATTCATCTTCAAAATGAATTAATGCACCCATTTATATTTATATACTGAGAGCACTTAACCCATATAAAGGGTAATGGGTACCCTAAAGGCTTGTCTTATAATGCTGTATGTCATTTTGATTCAGTGACAGTAGACCGTAATATCTTTCATTTAAGGGGAAATGTTCGACATTTATCAATTACGTGTCGAAGGAACTCTCATTTTGGTGTAAAACTGTTTTGTTGCAATTTAAATCTTCAAATGTGATTTGTAATTTAACTTTCATTAATGGGATATATCTGCCTAGAGTGATGTTTTAAAGTTATTAATCAAGCTTTTACCAGGGTACTGAGTGCTCATGGTTGGTTCAGTCTTTTGCCGAGAGACCATCTCTGATTTAATACCAGTCATTGAGCTATACTAATGATGTCGCCATGTTCCAGCATTTACATTATCTTATGTTAATTTAGTAGCCATAAGCTTGTCATACACAACCATCCCGCATGGATGAGAATATACTAATATGTTGCCATTCTTGAATGACATGATGTGCAGAAGGGTTCGGTAAACGGACAGGATTTAAAAAATGCAAGTGCAGGCAAACCTCAGCAAATCATTGGACAAGATTACTCTAGTTTGATAAATCAAACTGTAAACTGAAGTTTATTGGATAATAACCAACAATTCCACTGATCCTAGTTTACTGCTGATATATAATATTCATGCTCTTAATTTTTAACTTTTGCTTTCGTAGTGTACAGAATTTGGCTTTCCCATACCGTTTTGAAGAACTGTGCCTTTCCTTATACTTTCCTTACGTGCACACTCATGGACTCGCAGTATTATCTTTGATGCAGTCTCAACTCTTTGCAATTCTGCCCTTGCCAATGGCTGTCACATTGTAATTCTTACTTGCCTCTCCCTAAGACACTGTTGCCAGTAGGGGAGAATGACTCTGCCTGCTTGCAGTTAAACATTGGAAATTAAATGCAATTAAACTTAAATAGCCAAATTGCCTGCAGGTAGACCCTCATTTAGAATTGACCATAATACTGATAGGTACATTTGTTCACTCCACTGTGAAAAGTAGTTGAGATTAGATTGTTGCACTAATCTTTGAAGTACACACCCATGGACCCAGAGTGTGGTGGCAAAAATAATTTTCCCAGTGGTATCCAGGATTTTTTAATGGAATGATCCTTTGATTTGTACTGCTCTACTGCAAATGTTATGCTACTCCTTCATAAGCTTACGTTTTCAGAATTACCTTACTTTAATTAATTGAGAACATATAAATCGTCAGAACAAAGCAAGTAAAATCAATAAATACAGTTAAGGTATCGGCCAGTGACATGCTTAGCAGCAGTGAGGTGTGATGCATGAGGAATGCCACAATGTAATGATTACCTATATAATATAAGTTCTCGTGGTGCTCTGCTCAATCCTCTTGAGAATGACACAACAATGGCCAGTTAGCATGAAGAAAGTTTGATTGCTTTATTGAGGGTGTCATGCTTTATAAGGAGTCAGTTGGGGAAGCATTACCTGTTCTAGTGACTGTCTGCCATGCAATAAAACACCACGTTTGATGGCTGTCAACCCCTCCATCCCCCTGAGCAAGCTGCCTGCGATGTGGCGTGGGTTGGGACCATATGCATAGCAATCAGACGTTCAGCCAATATGCATCCTAATTGCGTAAATTTGTGCCCATATGCTGCAGCTCGACTTAAGCATGTGTCCCCAATAAGCATTTGTTTTTAGGTTTTATTTGCCTATTCTTCTCTCCAGCAGGGTTGCTCAACTAGAAAATGCATTATAAGTGGTTAAACCATGTTAGATGATCATAGAATCCCCCTCAGTTGGTTAAGTCGAGCAGGAGGCATCTATCTTATCATTCATGCTTGAAATGTTTTTTGGTGGACATTATGCTGCAGTGGTTTCTCGAGTGAAGAGCTATATTGTCTTAGCTTCTAAATATTTCTTCACTACAAAGTAGCTGCAGTTTCTTTTTGCATGACAATTTAGGTCATTCCCCAGATGCGTAAAATTAACTGCAAGGAGTCAAAACGTAGTGGGGGGGTCCACGACCAGTCTGCAGCAGTGCCATGAACAATCTACATTGGGGAGGCTCTGCAAGAAACCCCCAGCCAACAATCTCCTACTTTGAGGAATTTTGGGAAACGACTTTGCATGCCAACGTTTTACAACCATATCATCAAATCTGATGAACCCATCCTATATTGATCGGAGGCCACTAAACAGCCTGCACATGTTGAGCGGAGTTCAGATTCCTTTGGCTCTTTTGCAAAGTATGGTAGAGACCACACTACACATTGTTTAGGGTATTGGGTCGAGCTGCTCCAACATTCTCGAGGGCCGCCTGGCCCATTCCTGCCTACTTGCTGTCAGCAAATAGATTGGTTTCTCCCCTTCAGGTGACCTGACAGCCAGTGAACCAATCCGGTGGCACACAGTTGGTGCATACAATGTTCCTCTGTTCAATCTTGGATGGAACCTTAGGGCCTCAAAATGTAACTTTGGACTAGATAGTATGCCACAATATCTGGTGCTTCAGTTTCCCATCATCCATGAACATGGTGCTTATAGTGGCACTCTGCATATATGTTGACTCTACAACAGTTTGTTGCAACATAAACTTGTTACTGAGGGCCATTCAGCCAAACCTGGATTAGAATTATGTATTAAAAAATATATTACAAGAGCTAGCAGCATTAATATATGCTCTGCAGATTGTTGGAATTTGCCATCAATTTTGTGATAAATGTGTATTCCCAAGTACTGTGAGAAACGAGTGTATCCGCACACCTACTCCCCTTGCATCCTTTCCTGAGGTGGGAAAGGAGAAGTCATTGCTTTTGGATCCTGACCTTGGGGATGGAGATGTGAGGGAGGATCACTTGGGTGGAGGGCCCTTGGGAATTGGGAAGCAGATATCCCCTTGCAAGACATGGGATCGGCCTTTCCCTTATGAAAACCTACCTCCCTCTTCCCCTACCTTTATGGGCTGTTGCAAACCATCTCCCTTCATTTTCCCTCTCATTCAAACCATCATACCTCTGGGACGAGGAAGAGGCTACTATGAGTCATGAACACTAGCAAGTCATTTCACCACTCAAGTACTGAGATGAGGAAGAGGCCTGTAGAATGCTGTAAAGGTCAGGCATGTCCCGAGTGCTCCACTAATTACGACCGGGCAATTAATATTATGGATTTACAATCTGTCAAGTGGCTACAGGTGTATAAAAGGTGGAACCGACATGTGGGAGGGGAGTGACCAGCAGGAGAGCCAGGCCGATTGCTGCGGGCTAGGATGGAGAATCCTGCATCCCAGGAGGCAGCCGAGTTGGGTCCTGCAGGAGAGACAGGATGCCGGCAGATGACCCCCAAAAAACTGTGGAGCAAAGGGCCGCAAGAAGGGCACAGGAGTGGTACTCATTGGTTGCAGGTCCGCAGCCGGAGCTGCGGACACAAGAGAAAGTCACCATCAGCATCCGCAGGGAGAAAGCAGAGCCAACGACAACATCAGCAGAGAAGGTGAAGGGCTAGCAGGGCTCGCGGTCAGAGGAAGTGTCGGCGGAGTAGAAGCCGAGAGAACAGCTGCTCAGAGGAGACTCCAGGGACCGGTGAGTGAAAAGGGAAGAGCAGTCGAACGGGGTGCTCCTGGGGGCTGTGATATATATGATGTGTACAGGCGCTTTATAAATTCCACAAGTGTTTCTAGGTTAACAAGACCGGGAGGGGTAAACAATGGAGGACAAAATAACAATCTTACTAGGCTTTGTGTCATTCAGATCGTGCAAGTACAGGGAATAGGGAATGGGAGAAGTGCCCGGGGGGATTGGAAGGGAGAAGTGAAGTGAACTCACAAGTGCAGCCAGCTGGTGACTAATAAGTGCATAGAGAAGGGACTGTGGGGGGTGGATGGGGGAGTCTAACATGCTGAATGAATGAAAAAGTATGTACAAAATGAACCCAAGTCAACGGGTTCAGAGGAATATTAAGGGCTATATAAATTGCAAGCAACAGTGTAAAAGACCAAAGTTATTGAATACCGAACTAATTGAAGGCTTTTGGCAAAGCTACGTCCAGATGGGTTTTTGTGAAATGCATGTATCGCAAATTGAAAGCAAAGCATGAAACCTATGAAATCCAGTGGAGAGCAAGTATGAAACGGGAGAAAGCGAAAGTATGGCAGCAAGGTGGTGAAGGAACAAGAACACCACAAAGTGAGCTGTATGCGAAAACAGTGTGGCAAAGCCAAGTCACTGGCAAGAAAAAGCCAAGTGAGTGTGAACCTTCACAAAGGTACAGATAGAGAATAATCTTTGTGGGCTAAAGAGCCTTTGGTTGCTGGTTGTGTGACCTGGAATGGGTGGACCGTGGGGTCCGACGAATGTGCCTAGATTGGGGGAACCCTATTTGTGAAAGCCAAAGAGGTTGCGGAAGTGAAACGGGAGAAAACAATCTGATTGAACTGTTAAGAAACCAGAAGGAGTATAATGCGATTTGGAGCTGTTTTTGTTGAACACTGAAAGATTGAGAAGTACAAGTTGATTGTCTTGAAATTGGGGAAGGGAACCTAGAGACTTTGTGGAACTGTCTTGAACTTGGAAAAGGGAGCAGAAAATTAGCCAAGAGCTGAAAGAAGCTCAGAACTTTATTTGAAATACTATTTCTTTTCTTGCTGACATCCCTACACATTGTATAGCTTTAGTTGTGAGGGCAAGTATAGGTTTTGGACACAGATGGACTTTTAAGTTGAACTTTCTGACTCTTTAGGTTCTTTAGGTAGGGAAATCCCACCTTGATATAGGGCAAGCTAGGCTTTCAACCATCCTGTCAATTTGAGTTAATAAATCTGTTGTCTGTGCCTTGCTTCATGATGCCTTCACAGTACATGAAAGCGATCTGCACTCACATTAATGGGATGTGTCTCAGGCTTGCATGAACTCGAACCCCCATACGGGAACAGGCAAGATTTCCCATTATTGGTCTTTACACCATAGCAGATCACATAGCTCTCAATCACTTGTAACATGAGGGGAATAGTGCATTCAGAATCTCTTTGGAATAGCATTTCAGATGCATAAAAAAGACACCGTTTTCCCTACCTGAAGCTCAAATCCTTATCCTGTACAATTCGGTTTTTAGTATGTTTGTTAGTGGATCAGCAGCTAAGGGGAACATATGGGCTAGCCCTGCCTCGTTACCTTTCCACCCACCAGCCTTTGGATATGCGATTCCCAGATTGGATTCTGTTTATGGGATGTGTATCAAATAATTTCACTAAAGTGATAACCCCCATAGCATGACATTCCCAAAGAACTGAATTGAACAATTTTTCATCATCTAGAGAAGTGTCTACATAACTATATGCTCCTCTTTCCCACCTCCCTGAACGCATTCAATAAACCTGCAGAGGTTTGATGTGGTGTTGCGACTAGTGACCAACCCAGTTTGCTCTTGATTAATGTGTTCAGGCATAAAGGGCTGTAAACTCCGGGAAGGAATTCTGTTTAATGTTTTGGAGCCTTCATTTAGGCATCGGTCTGAAGGATGAAAAACAAGGAAAGGGTCCACTTGAATTTAACACTTACAAGCTCCACTCTTGGAAGGAGATTGATGGTAGAGGGGTAGCCGGTCTGTATACATAGTATAAAATTAAGCAAGAAGTTCACCGCTTTAAGAAAAGGTCCTCTTCCCCCAGGGAAGCAAATTTCAACTTTCACCACTGTTTTGAATACAAGGAACCCCAGAGCTCCCCTGTGATCTGCTGTTAACTTAAAAAGGAAAGAGTCAGTGCTTGCAATATAACATTTATTCTTTCAGCCAATGAAGGTTTGGTGTGAGGACATCATTAGCCTCCTAATTATTTACCAAATGACTTTTTGGAGTACGGCTGGACAGGAGTGTGCTGGTCACCATTGTGTTTAGAAGGTCATGCCTTGAGATTACTTAACCTCTCCTTCAATGAACGCCAAGTTCTGTAAGGTTTGCAGTGCTGTGTTCAAGGATCAGCCAAAAAGTCCCCCTTGCCACTAATTTGCTGAAGGTATTCATCCTCATATGCAATGACATAGGCCCTTATTCACAGAGTATTTTCCAATGGAGTTTTGCCATTATAAAATGCTTCTGTGAATTAGGCTCTTAATCTCACCATATGCCTGCGCTGTGCCACTTCTCTAAATCACATAATTAAAGGTATCCCCCTCTATGGCCCTGCTGTCCACACACCTCGTTTGTTCGAGATTTGCCTTTCTCTAGGATTTCTAATAATGTTGTCTTCCTGAGTGACTCAACCTTAAAGTTTCACTGATGGCTGGGGGAGATGACTGGACAAGTGTGTAAACATCCGAAACATCTTTTTTGTTTCGGGGGGGGGGGGGGGGGGGGTTTGAAATGATGGCAGACGGTATTGCAATGTTGGCAGTCAATGGCAGTGTGCAACTGTGATAAATAACATAGTGGGCATCTCTAAATTGTGTACATGAGTAGTAAGAGAACACTTTCTCTTAACCATTTTGAGCTCATCAAACAATCGAAACTGTCTGCATCTGGGGGGGGGTCTAGGGTTTGGGGGCTGTTGTGCAGAGAGTGGCATGCAGCTCTCTGTGTGGGCTCCGTAGGCAGTCTTGGGGAAAATGGCGTAATTCTGCACAAAGGTGATCCGGTTTGCCACCAGAACATCTTGAAAGTGCCATGAACCTGCCAGGCACATCCTAGCTGAAGATCGGTGAACTTGGCATTACAGAACCAGAGGAACACAACGAAATGTGTGGGGCCCCTCAGGCCAGGCACCGTGCGGCTTCCTGAGGGGGCGGGCCTGGTCTCATGGAAGAGGACGCTGCTGAGTCCTAAGATCTCAACGAACTGGAAGCGTGGAGGTGCCTGTCCTGACTTACCTTACGACACCCCACTGGCTCGAGGTGAAGCTCCCTCCATGCCCCGCTCTGGGAGAGGTGGTGCAGCAGGACCCTGTCTTGAGGATCTGGAGTGCCCGCAAAGCCCTGGCGGGCTGTCTGCATCGTAGAGCCTGTCTGAAGATCCTGGCCCCCCATGCATACAGCAATGCAGAGGCATTCATCCTTCCAAGGAAGCACTGAGGCTCGGACCAGGAACAAGTCTGCAGGACTCGCCCCAGCACTACACCCCCCACCCACGCCCCACACGAGGAGGCACTCGCAGCGCCCAGAAACAAACACCCAGCGGTTAGGATACGGCCCAGGGAGGTGAAGGGAATGACTGCGTGCCCTGGGCCACTTTAGCGACGTGCTCCCCAATTGGCGGGACGGCACAGAAACCAGGCCCATCCATCACCCAGGGCAGAGGAGGAGGCAACAGCGGCAGCAACGGCCCAAACACTCGGCCATAGACCCTGGCAGCTCCGAGCCACAACATCCTGCTTCTCCTCTTCAGGCGCCACGACATAGAATTCGGCTGCTGCAGTTTCCCCCCAAGCCCACTGGTGGGGAGGAGACCCTCTCTGTTAACAAAGTGGGGTAGCACTGTGGCACCCACTTACTAAACACGCTGCACGTCTGGAGTTGTGGTGGTGTCTTTTTGCAGTTTTGCCACACCTTTTCCGGGGACATTTTCACATGGAACCCACCAGATCCCATTGCTTCTCATGAGATGACCCAGGATGCCTAATTACTTCTCCTTCAACGTGCATTACTCCAACAGAACAAACCACTGATGAGGATCTATTGGAATATTAATATCTTCCCCTATTTAGAGCTTAATGGGGTGGGCATACGGAAGTAGGTCACAAGCATTTCCTTATTACTGAATAATTTAATTCCTGCATAGCCACAGGACGAGGGGTAGTGATCTTGGGGAAATTCGAAATCTGATCTCTCCCAGCCCTGATAATGAAATAGTTAAAGTAACTGTGGATCACTAATTACCCTTGTGTCAACCCCAAACATCTCCCAAAGGGCAAGGGTGTATTTAAAAACTAAGTTCCAAATGGTAAACTGAATCTCTGGGTCTGCGCTGTGCGGAAAAGTGCCTTTGTGGCAAAGCAAAGTGAAAATAGATTACTTAAAAGCATCCTTCTCTATGAAGAGTGTGCAAGGAACTCCAACTTGAAAGGGGGACATTTTCAGTGCATAGTGGCAAAGGAAAAAGGTTTTTTCATTATATGCTGAGGAGAGTATTTCATTAAATGTTGTGCCAGAATATTGCTAAGAATGGAAAGTGTGCAGGGGTGTTGCGATAAAGAGTGCAACGCTGTTCAATTTTATTCAACGAAAGGGTGCTGCATTTTATTTGTTAGACCACATCCAAATTACATTAACAAAATTGTCATGTCATGTTCCAGGGTCTTGCATTAATTATCTTTACAATAGCGGAATTCTTGTGAGTGACCCAATTATCTGTAGCATTCTTTAGACCAGCATTTCCTTTTTTACATGTGACCAGAGGAAAATGGAAGTCAGAAGTGGAAAACTGTACATATGATTGTTTTATGTTATTAATATATTTATAGAAAAACTAAATTTGTGGCTTTAACCGGTTTGCTTGTAGTGAGAATTTCTGTCTCGGAGGAAAGATTTTGTGCCATAAAGTGGAGAGGGCTCCATCATTATGATTATTTTGGTGAATAAGTAGTTTGTCGATTGATTAAATAGAAATATATCCTTTCTGCACCCCTGCCAGGTACTTGGCTGCTATATTGAAAATGGTGTTATATATATCAAAGACAGAGTAGTTAAGAATACAATTAATTGATCAATTGGTGTAGCACTATTGATTTGGGAAGGTATGGGGGGGCTGAACGCCCCTAATAGTTGCCCCATAAATATATTCTTCAGTTGTTAATTGAGTTCTTAGATATATTCTGTTTGACATTATGGTTTTGCTAATCATTGGCTATTAGAAACCCAGTTATTGCTAAATGTATTAATTTCTTACTTTTAATGACCTCCCCCTTTGGGCTTCTTTAAAAGATGGCAGGGATGCAGTTAAATGGATAAATGGTATTGTACATTTCACAGCATGTTCTTTGCTATTATTCTATTGTATTCAGCAAAATGCAGAAAAATGTCCCTGAATGTTTGCAGTAATTGTGTATTTTGGATTTACGGCATTTTGCTTACTTTTGGCTGCCTCCCCAAAATGGCATCTTTGGCACTTGTTATTGTGCTATTATCTCTCCTCTGCCTTTGACACGGTCAACCACGCCATCCTTCTCAACCGACTCTGTGTTAACCTTTATCACTGATCTTGCTCTGACCTGGCTGACTTCTTTCATTTCTGACCGAGCCTCCCAGGTCCAGTTGGGGTTCGCTCTCGCTCTATCTGTGGTGTTCCCCTGGGGGTCAGACCTTTCTCCCTGGATGTTCATCCAATACCTGGCACCTCTCGCCCACTGCATTGCTGCTCTCTTCCCCAACTTCCAGTGCTATACGGATGATACCCAGCTCTCCTTTAGGCTCCCCTCTGCCGCCTCTTCGCCTCCTCGCATCCCGGTCTGTCTGCAATCCAAGAGTGGCACACCACCAATAATCTCTGCCTGAATGCTGCTAAAACAGAGATCCTCCTCATCCGCACACCTTCACCCCTCGTCCCCTCCACTCTCTGGCCGGCCTCCTTTGGCCCTCGTTCCCCCTCCCACTTGTGAGGTTATGAACCTCCGAGTTATATTTGACTCCACACTCTCCTTCTCTCCTCACATTTCCAGCATCTCTAAGGTCAAATTACCAACTGCACCTCCTCAGAGGTATTCTTCCTTTCTTCTCCTTCCCCCAGAAGTTCACGGTCTCCAGAGCTCTGGTTCCTTCTAGGCTTGACTACTGCAACAGCCTCCTTTTTTAAATCTACCCACGTCTAATCTCTGTCCAACTCATCCAGAACAGGACTGCAAGACTTGTCCTTGGCCTTAAGCCCAGGGATTGTATCTCTCCAGGAGTCGGGCGCTTTTCCAAGCAGCGAGCTGGTGGCAGATCACTCTTATGCTGGCGCCTCCCTCTGGTACAGCCTCTCTGAAACTTGAGCAGAACCCTCTCTGGTTCCGGAAGCAGCTCAAGACCTTCCTCTTTGCCTTATTTTAGAATGAAAACAGTAACGATAGTGATTGATTACTGGAATATTGACGTCGTCCTGCTAATGCTGCATCCTGTAGAACATTAAACGCAGAGCCACATTGCATCACTGCACCATTCAATAGACAATATAACTTAACATTTAAATGTCCTTCTAGTTGTGTATCTCTGGCAAAATACGCGTGTCTACAGGGTTAGCACTGTGAGCGCACTGAGGGTCATCTGCATGTTTTTACAAGGCAAGGGGTGCAGATGTGGGTGTATGCAGAGATATTTTGATTCGTGCAAAAATGTGCATGCATGCACATATGCATACCGCACACAATTATGTGTAGTTGCAGGTATTTATGTATGCATACATACAA
The DNA here is from genome assembly GCF_040938575.1 of Ambystoma mexicanum. Classification (NCBI taxonomy): domain Eukaryota; kingdom Metazoa; phylum Chordata; class Amphibia; order Caudata; family Ambystomatidae; genus Ambystoma; species Ambystoma mexicanum. The sequence continues at coordinate 65,854,704 of NC_090928.1, forward strand.
GAATTCGCAGACACCCGTGCATGCACATATGTTGAGAAGTTGGTGCTTGCAGATATATGGTTGAGATGTTTCTGTTCATTAATTTTGCTGGCCCATGTGCTTTACTTATCTCAGTTTGATTTGATTGCTAATTTTCTTGGTCTAAATAAAAGAGCTTGTTCATATGGTGAATGCACAGATACATATTTAGTAAATCTTTTGTGAGTTGTGATTTTAAAAATCGCTCATATTTGAACATTAAATTAATAAACATTTGTAAACTAGGTTCTTTATCAATTCATAGACCGATATTTTTGAGTAGTAATTTATTCTGTCATTATTTTGTGGCATTTTCTTTTTTCTTTTAATGAGGTGTTCCCCATACCACCTTAACCCTCCAACCCGTGTCCACCCAACTATCGAAACCCTCCCCACCGATACACCTTGCCCCTCAACGTATACCTACCCTATTTTACCACCAAAAGTGATTTTGGCCAAGTAAATGACCTGTAATTTCTGTCTATGAAACAGTTAATGATAAAATATTACTTGGGTAAAAAAGCATGTTAAACAGTTCCTTAGCTACTTTCCTCACTTCTTTATTTAATCAAGTTGCTCCGTATGACATGACATGTATTGTTTACCTTTTCAGGTGGCTGCAATTTCGATGATGGTCTTGGCCCATGTGATTACCATCAAGACCTGTATGATGACTTTGATTGGATCCATGTCAGTGCTCAAGAGCCACATTATTTGCCTCCTGAAATGCCACAAGGTAGGACTGCTTTTAAGGGAAATTTTGGAACTCCAATTGCCAAGAATGTACTTTTCAGTATTCTATTCCAGAACCTTCATTAGAAATGCATGTTGCTAGCATTTTTCCTTAAGATTTGAAAGCTCATGGGAATTGTGTGTGAGCATTGTTATCAATTCAGAATGCACAATTTCAGCTCACACCCAACTTGGGAGAATGGTTTTAGGAATTTATTAAGCAGGTAGCCGTGCCCACTCCCTTTCATCTGAGTCCCACTGCACAGTTTCAAGAATGAGGGGTATATGGGATCAACCTTTTTTTCTGTGCGAGTATAAATGACACAAACTTGCTCTTGTTTCCAAATCCTTATTGAATAGATATGACATTCACGTTATCAAGCTAATGTTCATTAGGCTATGATACAGATGTCTTCATATCACAGCTTCTTACCCATCTCTGTGAAAACACTTTGGACCCTTTTAATGAGGTTTTTACACAGAGCTTTGCGCAGGCTTCATAAAAGGACTATCTGTATCGCTGCACACAACTCGGGATTTGTTTGGGGGGTTGAACTGAAAGGACAACCCACTTGATTTTAAATGAAGCGAGAATGCATTGTTCATTTCCCTTTGCAACATCAGTGCATTTTAATAGCACCCTTTTAAGACCACCCACTTCTGGGACTTAGCAATAAAAACTTTGAAGAGAGCATGTATAATTTCATTTGGGGAATACTCATTCTCACTTTGGGTAATTATTTAAAGGTACTGCGCAGCAGACACCTTCTTGTGTTTTAAAAGTTCCCACCAGCTAGCCCCTCCTGGTCCTGTCCTCTCTTTTTCAGGAAAGCTGATCTGCCTCAGGTTAAGGTGGTTCCAATGCCTCGTGTATAATGCCTTGTCATCTACAGATAATGTACATATTTGCCTCTTATTCAATAGGAACAAGTGGTATTTATTCCTCCAGTTTATTCCAGAGTCAGTCCACCCTTCTCCCTGTGTTTCTGCTTTTTTAGAATGTGCCATATTCCCACGCTTATGCCATGAATGTCGCTCTGTTTGATTGGCCAACACTTTCTGTTGGCTTGCTCAACTGTCTCACTCCCCAGAGAATGCACACCCTGATATCCATTGGGTGTTCATATGTCTGAATCTAGAAAAGGTGAGGGGTGGATTTGATCAGAGATATTGAATTGTATATCTGTCTTTTATATCTACTCACAGCAGTATGGCATATTAATGAAATGTATTAATGTAACATTTTAATAATGCTCTGCATTTGATCTGTATACAGGATCTCGTGCATCAGGAGAATGACTCCTGTAAACACGCCTATGTAGTTGCTGCTTTAATCAATGATGGATTGGAAAGAAATGACAGGCCCTCTTTGTTCTTCTGCGTTATGTAGGTCAATTGTTTTGACTTTATGGCAGTGCAAAGTTCAAAAGGTGTCACTTTAAGGGAAAAGAAACACTTTTGAGGCATGGTAATAGCAATAGCAAAAAAAGGGCTTCAACCAGCAGATGCTAAAACTGAAAATCTCATTGTTATTTTTACTTTAAAAAATCCTCTTAAAAGGTGCTCCCATGGGTTGTGGCTAGTTTGCTCTGGGTTGAAATACAGGTAAACTGAAATTTGCACAATATAGGACTGAAAGGACACAAGTGTTATTCCAAACAAAAGAATGACTGCTTTCTGACGTATTTTCACAAGAATGTATGTAAAATATTTCGAATTCACCTTATAAAATGTGTACAATACTCAGACAATGGTTGCAAAAAGGAATCCAATGTTGCATTAGAAAGACTTGAAATAAAATGATTGTTCACATTAGCTTCATTTGATGTACAGCAGAGTAACTGCATAAGTGTGCCATTCAGCATACTTGACAACATTCTATCACTTGACTTTTAAAACAGATGTCTTTAGCACTGTTTACATTCTTGTTTGCTCAATCCTATTTCTCATCCACTTGGACCGATTTGCATTTCTGATAAGAAGTGCCAGGATTTGTAGGAAATTAGCTTTCAGCTCACCTTGCTATTGATTTAAAGTAACTTGAAACAGTTTTTGGGGTCAGCTCACATGAGAGTTCCTGGTATGTGTGAAAATCCAGGCAATATGTGGGATGCTGTTTCTCAATAGAGCAGGTAATTATTGGTATTCAATAACGCACACCTTTGTGGTAGCTAGTGAGAAGCGGAAATGAAGAATAAAGGGATGTATGGTGCCTCTCTCACTTATCATTGTAGACCGTCTCCATGTCTCATTTTCTCGCAACTGTAAACCATCTTCTCCACCCCCATTGGAAGAAGCAGGGCAGTTTCTTTGCATATGTATGCTTTAGGAAAACAGTTTTGGGATCCATTTATGGTACAATTTGCACATACATGGACACTATGGCAAAGTAGCCAGTACATAGAGCCACTTTAGCTTTACTAGGCAGCCTTGATATAGCTGTCCAGTGTATTTCTATTGGTACAGTATAGCTTGTGGGATTGTGTACTACATTTCACACATTGGTAGGGGTTGGAACAAGAGACCACGAGCAAGGCCATCAAACTTGAGGCAAAACAAAATTACTCTGTGGGGTTGACTTGCAAATATGATGTGTGTAAGTTAAGAAATGTAGCCTTGCTACATCCTCTAACCGTCCAAGTTAAAGGGATACTATGGACAGCATTTAAGTTTAAGTTGCTGATGCTGCAAAAGTTCTCAACATTAGTAATGCTGCTTAATCTATCATTCATTTGCAAATCCTCTCTGGTTGGTTGGGTCAAACGTTGCAAGATGGTGATGGGTAAAAACACATAGCCATGCACAAATCTTTATGTAAAAAACATGAAGCTTGACATACATAGCTATCAAAGTAAACTCTACGAGATGGTCTCTTACGCGGCTGTAGTCACTGCCCAAACGGTAATTGTTTTTCATGCATGACCTTGACGCCTACATTTTCCCACTGATTTTGTAGCGTCTATCTGCAACAAAGAGAAACTGAAAAGAGGTGAGCAGATAGAGAAGAAAAGTCAAAGATGCCATGTCCAGCCATAGTTAGCAGGAATAGAGAACAAGTTGATTAACACCTTACTGCTTCTCATTTTATGTTTAGTTTCATATGCATGTTGAGGACCCCAATGATGCTCTTGTGGTTGTTATGGTTGATTAATTTGGTTCTGTATCTATGCCGTCTCTGCTGCCTTATTTGTCAACATTAGTAATATCCATAAAATGACAATTACCCTTGCTGGGAAGAGATCATCTACCCTTCTACTGCCACCTAGACCACTGCTTACTCTCTGGCAGAAAAAAACCTTTGCAAGTGTCGTTTCAACATTTAAATGTCCTCAGGGATAACTTTCACTACATGTCATGTTACAAATACTGCAGAGAAGCTGGGAATTTGATATCTGGCTCTCTAGTTCAACATTTCTGTAATTCTTATAGCATTTCGGAGGGCACTGAAATCCTCCAGCGCATCTTTACTTACCTTACCACTCGTTGAAAGGTCCTAGGTGGAACAATAGTTTTAATCAGAAAAAAAGATTGATTTGCAAAGACAAGACAAAATAAATTTTGTCTTTCTAAATCGATCTGAAAACACCCCTCACACCCACCTCAAACTCAATTTCCAGTCACCCCTCTAGTCCCCCACCCGCACTTACCTTGCTGCGTCGACGCTGTCTGCCTCTCGTTGCGCGGCCTTTTGGGAATGAGCGCTGCTCCCAGAGACCCACACGAGAGCGCGCAGGGGCTGATAGGCGGGGTCGGGAGAGCGATATGGTGCAAGTAAGGTGTTTGGTGGGGTATCTGTGTGAACATGTATGTGAGGGAGAGGTGTGTACACGCATTTAGTGGGACGGGTGAAGTGCTTTGCTCCAATGTCTGCGTCAAACTAATGACACATTTCGCAAATCTATTGGTTCAAAGACTCTGTCTTTTTTCTAATTTGAGTTGACTGGTAGCTGTGCATCGACACATCAAAATGATTGTGCTATGCCAACCACCATAGATAGAGGAATTCCTGTCTTACTCAACTTGCTAAAATGTTACTCGCCCAGAACACGAAGATTCACGGAAGGGACAGATCTAATAACAAATTGAAGTGGGTTTGAAACCTATTTTGAAACGTTGGAAAAGTTGTGCCAAACCATTGATTGAAGATTGATTTGAAGCTTAATGACACACTCAGCAGGAGAAAGCATTTCATTCTCAATTAAGGGTAAGGCTGAGGAATTAGATGAAATGTGGGGCATCTTTAATTGTATGGTTGATTATGGTTTTCTACCAGTGCCCCTCACTCCACCAAACCCCCTTGTCCGGTTACTGGATTACATAGGTTTATTCTACTGTTTTTTAAAACGCTTCATTAGAAAAAACACTGGGATTGACCAAGTCATTGGCATATACAATTGGTACATATGTTTCGAATGGATTGTGTCCCCCCACGTATTCCTCATCTTTGATATCTCTGAATATCCTGCATCAGCTGCTTCGGAAAACGTTTTTGGCACAGGGTGCTGTGCGTTGATGCAGTGACTTGATGTCCCCTGAGGGCCTCCTTCTCGAGGATGTCATCAAAGGCATATATAGCACAATCAGCGCCCGTTAGCTTCAGTTCTGTTTTTCCAAGTAAGTTTGCACTTTGAGAACTACAGCACGCTTCATACCTTTCTCAGATAATTATCAACAATGTCTTTGTCTTAGGCTGCGACAACCCCGAACACCGGGTTTAAAAAATGGCTAGACTGCGATGCGAAAATGTCGCTGATTGACCCACACTGGGTGGGCTTGTGGTGTCTCGGTGTGGGGCACAAGACCTCAGCCTGTCGGAAGTGTCAGTAAATGACTGGAAAAGCTCTGAAGGAGCATAAAGGGAAATTGGCGGTATGTAGACTCCCCAAACAAGCCCATTGGTCTACCCTGTCGAAAAAACATTCTTCCAACGAAGCGAGAGACAACTCTCCTCTACGGAAGAAGACTATAAGGTCCAAGTCTCGGAGTGGCTCCCACCAAGGAAATCGAAGAAAAGGCATCACAAGTCGCCTACTTAGTCTTCCTCGTCTGACTCCTCCCCAAAGAGGACTATATTTAGCCCCACTAAGACTGAATGGGAATCATTCAGGTAGAAAATGCTTAAGATATTTGAGAGCCAGAAACTCTTGAAGCAAGCAGGCCATGCTCCTACTGCGCCTTCTGAAGACGGTAAGGAAAGGGCTCGAGCCAAATCCTACACGCCCTTGAGCCTGGGACAAAGGCATGATTCTCATAGAGAGCCGCCAAGGTCTCAACACAATGAAAAATCGGTGAAGAATCCTTCGAGCCATTGAAGTCCGTCACGGATTAAGTCCACGGAGAAGTCAACCTCAAAGCCAATGATGCCATCAGTACCCAAGGTATCTTAATCGAAGCCATTGAATCCATCGGCATCTGGCTCAAAACCATCAACGCCTTTGCCAGTAATTCAGAAAACCTTCACACCTTTGGCTAGGAAAGATTTCTTTTAAGTCATTCACATCCATTTGAGGACAATGAACCTTCTGATGACAATGACCCACCCTTTGGATTGCAATATGGGACTAGTAATGTCACTGATGGCTTTATATCAAAAGAATCTAGGTTGCAGGACCTGCTTGAAAATATACAGACTGACTGTGGAGTGGACGCTTCACCAGAGTTGGATTTTTGGTAAACCAGATGATCACGCAGATGCGTCTTACCGAGAGTTAATGACTAGGGTCATCGATTTTATGGGATGAAGTAGGCGTGCCCTTCCGTTAGAACAGGATGACCTCGCAGATATTATGGACAAAAGATCCTCAAAGGGATCCAATCCTACCTTTTCATGTCGCTCTACAAAAGAGAGTAAGTGCTAATTAGAAAGCACCGGAATAAAGTCTGTCAGTAAATAAATGTGTGACCAAGAAATATAGGCCGTCAAGTAGTCACCCCAGCTACTACTCTAAACATCCTACCCTAGAAAGCCGGGTGGTGCAAGCAGCTACAGCTACCTCCAAGCATTCTGCCTATCCGACCATCTCACCGGATTGGGATGAGAACCGTATAGACGCCTGGTCAAGGAAAGTATTTTCTGCTGGGTGCCTGGCTCTCAAATCCACCAACTCTACATCCACCCTATGGGACTGTATCAGTGATGGCTGGACATATATTCCTAAAGGGGAAGAAATGGATGGCTTCTTGGCCATTGTAAACGATGGCAAGGAGGCCATGTGAGTTTCTTCATTCTGGTTTGGATTCGGCTGACAGTATCAGCAGAGCCATGGTGGCAAGCACCGCAATATGCAGGTTTGTGTGGTTCACATAGTCTGGATTTGCACCGGACGCACAGCCTAGACTCCTATATGCCTTTTTTGAGAGTCTCCTCTTTATGGCAGCAAGGCTGATGAAAGCCTGAAGAAGCTACAAACCTTTAAGGCGGCAGCCAAGTCTCTAGGTGCCACTATTAGGTAGCCGCAGCCCTTTCACCCCAGTGGACCGTCCTGGAGGGATAGATCCTGTCGCTAATATTCGCATGGAGACCACTTGGTGCACTGTATAAATACCTTTTTAACTTGCCCTATTCCTCAGTTGGAAGAGCCAGAGGAATGGCTGGTCAAAGAGGCCAAAGAAGATTCCCTCGTGGTGGACGAGGGAGAGGTGCAAAGTCCGCCCAAGCAGCAGCATCTTTACCATCAACTACTGCTTCATCCATCTCAAAACCTCTGAGGTCTTGACACTTGACACCCGACACCGTGGTGGGGGGCAGACTGTCTCAGCATCTGAAAGAATGGCAGGGTATGACTTCAGATGCTTGGGCACTAGAAACCATAGCCCAAGGTTACTGCCTCCCCTTCATTCAGAGACCTCAGAATCATCCACCAGGGAGCCATTCGTTAAAGGTTCCAGATCTGTTCCTTGTGCAGGAAATGTTGACCCTGCTACGGGAAGGTGCTATAGAACTAGTACATGTAACGGAGAAGAACAAAGGATGGTATTCTCCATATTTACAAATCCCCAAGAAGGACAGCGGACTGAGACCCATCTTGGACTTGAGATACTTGAACAAGTTCCTCAGGAAGGACAAGTTCAAGATGGTCACACTTTCTCAGATCCTTCAGGCCCTCCAACTCCAGGATGGATGGGGTCATTGGACTTTCATGATGCTTAGTTTCATGTACCAATCTATCTCAAGCACAGAGTACCTGATGTTCTCTGGTGGTGGTTCTCATCAGTTTTGAGTTCTGCTGTTCAGGCTGACTTCCACTCCAAGGGTATTCACCAAACTGATGGCAGTGGTGGCAGCAAGTCTCAGGAGATGGGGGTTCACGTCTACCCCTACTTTGACAACTAGCTTATCAGTGTGCGTTCTCCCAAACAAGCCCTGGATCATCTCAGCGTAACCTGCCAGTCTCTCCACAGACTTGGCTTCTCCCTCAGTTACAAGAAGTCCCACATGATACCATCTCAAATGCTCCAGTTCACCGGGGCTGTACTGAATACATACTTGGGAAAGACCTCGCCACCCAAGGTGAGCGCTCAAGACATTCTGCAAATGGCCACCAAATTTCAGAGTGCCCAGCGTCTCCTGGCCTTTGACTTCTTGAGGATGCTCGGCCTCATCGCCTCCTGCATTTTACTGGTGCCAGAGGCTCGTCTGAGAATGACATACCTTCAAGAAGTTCTCAGGACACAATGGTCTCAATTCTCAGGGAACATGTCAGACCTACTTCAGGTTCCAAACAGGGTCATACAGGATCTCCTGTGGTGGGCCTGCAAGGACAACATTCTGAAGGGAGAACCTTTTTGGCAACCATGGCCAGAGATAACAGAAGTTAAGAATGCCTCACTCACAGGGTGGGGCGACCACACCAACGATCTGACAATCAACGGTTGTTGGTTTCCATCGCAGTCCAAACTACACCTCAATCTTTTGGAGCTGAGAGCAATCAGACTTGCGCTGAAGGCTTTTCTGCCCTCCGTACGGGGAAATAATGTCCTGATGATGGCTGACAGCACAGTGGCCATGTAGCACCTCAACAAGAGGTGTAGGGTCACTACCACTGTGCAGAGATGCAATGCAGCACTGGTTCTGGGCAATTCAAGAACAAATCTCCCCATCGGCAGTTCACCTAGCTAGAGAGGAGAACACAGTGGCAAACGCTCTGAGCAGGCAGTGCACAGCCTCCCACAAGTGGGAACTAGCTCAGGAAGTCCTTCAAGAGATCTTCACCCTTTGGGGAACCCCTGAAGTGGATCTGTTTGCGACCAGTGCAAACTGTTTCGTTCCAGGGAATTTCCCCCAAAAGGAGCTCTAGGGACTCATTCGTAGTGGACTGGGAGTGTTCACTTGTGTACGCATTTCCTCCAGTCCCAGTCATCACTCACGTGGTCAGAAGGTTGCGAAAGTTTGGGAAATCCATGATCCCAATGGCCCTAGTTAGGGCCAGGAGGACGTGGTACCCAGACCTTCTGGACATGTCCATCTGGCCTCCAATGCGTCTTCCACAAAGAGAATACCTTCTCTCTGGAGAGGAAGGTCAGGTTTTTCATTCCGAGGTCAAGACACTCTGCCTTCATGCATGGTGTCTGAGAGGCTGAGGTATTGGGACCTCCTGGATGATGTAATGGAGATTATGCTTTTGCCCAGAAGGCCAGAAACTTAGTCTTTGTATCAAGGCCGTTGGAATAGATTCTGCAGCTGGTGCAGGTATAAGAACGTGGACCCGTTTCTATACAAGACACCAGAAATGTTATCTTTTCTGCTGTACTTGGCCCATCTGGGGCTTTAGATTGAGACCACTAAAGGTAATTTGGTGGCGCTTACGATCTTCAAGCGCTCGTCTGAGGAAACGTCATATTTAAAAAAACCTTGGTGATACAATTTCTAAAGGGACTCAATAATTTGTTCCCTCGTATCCCTTTCAGGTTCCAGTTTGGGACCTTTAATCTTGTTTTAAAGTTTCACATGTGTGCACCATTTGAACCGCTCCATTCATGCCCTTTAAGACTGCTAACATTCAAAACCATCTCATTAGTAGCGTTAACATCAGTCCATAGGCTGAGTGAGTTGCAGGCACTATCTTGTAAACCACCTTTTATGGTCTTTCATAAAGATAAGGTTGTCCTTTGGGTGTAGCATTTATTCATACCTAAGGTCAGATCAGATTTTCATTTGGGACAAACGATGGTATTATCTACTTTTTACGCTCCACCTCATCCTGGCAAGGAAGAGGAGAGACTACACAGACTTGACCCACTGAGGGCTCTGAGTTTTTACATTTCAAGGATGCCAAATTCTGTCTGGTTGACTAACTGTTTATAGGATACACTAGGTTGGGGCAGGCTGTAACCAAACAGACCTTTTCCATATGGATTATTTTTGCTATTTCTGGATGCTATAGGCTGGCCAGGAAAGATCCCCCAGAAGGCTTGAGAGCCCAATCCACTAGGGGCATAGCTGCTACTTCTGTTCTGCAAAGAGGTGTTCCAATAACAAATATTTGTGAGGCAGCCACTTGGTCTACCGTCCACACTGTTACAAAGCATTACTGCCTTGCTTCCACCTTAAGTCAGGATGGAAGCTTTGGGAAAGCGGTTCACAACAACCCTTGATGACAAAATTCTTACTCTCGCCCTCCGAAACCAACAGTGCTTCAGGAATTTATCAAAAGGTGAGGAATACGTGGGAGGACACAATCCATTCCAAAAACAAGTTACTTGCCATTGGTAACGTTCTTTTGACTGGATGTTCCTCCCGCGTATTCCTCATCACCCCCCCCCTCCCTAAAACTACCTCTCAGTAGAATTTCCATGTTATTGTAGCTTATGCTCCTTCAGAGTCTAGTATGGTCTAATCCACTATAATGTAGGTAGTTCTACTGTAACAATGACACAGAAAAAAGAACTGAAGCCAACAGCGCTGTGCATGCTATATATGTCTTTGATTAAATTATCCTCGAGACGGAGGCCCATCCAGTCGAAAGAACGTTAGCAGGTGTAGGTAAGTAACTTGTTGTTCTCAAAAGTTTAGAGAAACAATCCAAGAATGGGAGCAGCAGTCGCATGGTATCTCGTACTCTGTTCCTGAACCCCATGATGTCGAGTAGACTAGAAACCGAGCAGAAACCTGGACATTGGCCTCGACATGGGTTACGCAGTTTGTTATTCCCAACTTCAACACTTGTTGCTGTAGTCCATTTGTATATGTAGGCAACACACGTGTTAAAACTCTTGCAGAATACATTTGTAGCCCCGACTCTTGCTCTGTGACCAGCCTGCTCTCATAATACTGTTTAGGTGAAGTTTAATCTCCTGTTGAAATTCTTTTACTGCTTGTCATTGTATCTCCCCCAAACCTCTATCCGAACATATAATGCTAGATTTATTGCAGTCCTACAATGCTAATTCTCCAGTTTTACAATTATTTTGATGCCTTTGTGAAAATCTTTTCACAAATTGTGCTTTCTCAAAGCTCTTCCTTCTATGGAAATTAATCCACGTGCGCAGGAGTTTGTGAGAACTTCACAGTATCATCCATACCCAAGTGTTTACATTATTGCATATGCGGTCCATTAGCTACAAAAACGAGACTACAATATTGTTCCATAATGCTCCTTTACACAGTCAGGAGAGTATGCTAACACTGGTTTCCAGGTTCATGTCCATCTCTACTGAAGGTAATGTAAGATTAACAAAGTCCCCGGGCACAAAAAGGAAAAGAATGGCCACATATGTGAGTGTGAGAATTAGAGCAATACTTCTTGTGACTAGTGGATTGCCTGGTTCCTTCTGGCTGGCAGATACTTAACAGGTTGTTAGAGAGAATTCTCTGTTTAGGCTGAATTTCCTAACCTAGTGAGTCCCACAGCAGCTTTGCTGGATTTTTGGGGTTTGTTTTCTCCAGCCAAGAGTGACTCTCTTTTACCCTCACTCTTGGACATGATTTGAGTGCGTTTCTTTGAATCTAGATATGTTTAATGGGCTATGGGGTCTTTTACCCCATAGGGCTTCATGTGTTTTTGTGATGTGTGTTACACTGCACCCTCAGTGCAGTAACACAGGGGTGTCATAGTGACCCCCCAGTATAGGCTCCATACCCTGGGACTGACTACTGTCTCCCATGGCATGTAAAGTCACCATTGACTTTACTAGTCTTAAATTCTGAACAGAACCAGTACAAACCATCATATTGTGGACGTACTGGCTGGGGCAATTCAATTGCCCCGGGGTCTGTTAGTCGAGGGGGCACGTCTCCGTCCCCCCTGATCAAGTTTTGGCTGGTGGCAGTGGATACTACGTTTTATATTCAACCGCGAATATTTTCCTATGGGATTTCCCATTGTTTTAGGCTACTATCTTTATTTAATTATTTACGGTAGCCTCGAACATACCGCCGGTTTATTTAATTAATAATTCTCCGGTTGGTATTTTTTGCCAAAACTTGATTCTAAAATGGCATTTGTTTTCTCTTCTGTGACTCCAACCCAAGTCGAGCCCTTTGTTCCACTTTTTGGCGGGCTTCTCCACAGAAGCCCTCCAAAGTGGTGCCACTCTGTCTGGGGTACTTCAGAGGGGTGGAGGGGTATTTAGGCACCCTGGACTGAGTTTCCTAGGCAACTCAAGTCGCACTCCGTCCTGATTGGCCCAAGTGGTGAGCCGGCCGGCTCACCACTTAGCATGTTTGAGTGACAGCTAGGCTGAGTGAGTGGGGGTTTTCTGCATAAAAGCAGGGCTTTGGGGACTGTAACTTTAGAAGTCGCCACAGGACCTAAGAATCCGATGAGGGAGAAGCTGAGCCGACCTGCCACGACACCACCACCGGTGGAGCCCTGCTGGACCGTCTCACCACTTTTCCCAACGACAGAGGAGATCTCCCGCCGGAGAGTCTTCTTCCTTTGACTGGTGGGGATAACCAGTTTCACCGTCTTTTCGCCTTCCCGACGTACCTCGTGGCCGCCTTGCCTGTGCCAAGCACCCCGGCAACCGGGATACCATGTTTTACCACGACCGCGAACAAAGGTACCACCTTTAACCGGAAAACTCTGCGGCTGGTTTCTTCCCTGGTAGTGCAACAACCTTCATCTTTCCTCCAAGTCGATCTTCTCTTTCCCTGGACGACGACGCGACTTGCACCCACTGCCAAGAACAACTGCCACCGCTGGAGGATCCTTCCCACTTAAGGTACCGTGTCCCGCCCGGCTTCCCTTGCTACTGACTGTACGGGGTAGATTTAGCTCCCGGCTTTCGAACCTGGGTTAGCCTGGGACACCCTGGCTAAACTTTCCTAAAGCCTCTCTAAACCCTTTTTGAACCCTCTGCAAGACTTTCAAAGCCTAGTGTAACTGTGTGATCTTGGGCGCATTTGTGCTCTGCTCTCTCTAAGAGGGGGCCCAGCCTTTGGACTTTGGCTCACCAGTGACTTTTGCTCTTCTGCCTTGCTAACAGTGTTCCTGAACCTTAGAGTGGTGTACCTTTTCCATATTCTGTCTTTTTCCCTCCCTTTCTCACAAACTTATTGGAGTGCCATCTAGTTAAGCGCTCACATCTGTATGAAAATAAGTGGTGTTTTACTGTGACTTATCTGATAAGTAAAAAGGGGTGTGTATATATTACAATAGTAACTGTGTTTAGAATATGTTTACAATAAGAGTGCTGGAGTGTTTCAAACAGTGTGTTTTTAAATAAATAATTATATACTTTGATACCAAAGCTCTGGTCAGTGTTTGCTTGTATTGGTGTGTCTGAGTGCCTATTGTGTATACTTTGCATACTGCCTAACTGTTCTTGAGAGAAGTCTGACTGCTCAGCCACAGCTACCAGGTAAATCTGGGTGGTACAGACTGCTACCAAGTGGGTTTACTGCTAACACCTGTAGTCCTAAATCTTTTGCAGTGTTCCCTAAGGGAACTGCACAGGTTTCTGCCTAACACAGGTTGCCTTTTTTCAGATTTCAAAGCAGTCACAATTTTAGTCTACTCTGCTGAAATACAATATTAATGTTGTGAGGCAAAGGGGAGAAAAGACACAAAGGGAAGGGTTGACAGTTCATCAGTGAACAATCAGTAAGACGTTGATTTATGGAAATGTTGCCATTGCTAATTAGCTTTAAGGACAGGTAATAAATAGCTGAGGAGGAACGCCTAAACGACCTTGCCTATTCACCTTTGAACAGCTTAATCGGCTGTTCATAGACAGGGTGACCTGCACAGAGATTGTAAGCTTCTGAAATTCAACTTAATTTTCCAATTAATAGGATATTAAGTAATTAATCATGCACAGGCAGGTGGGGGACAGGTCATCACTGCCTTAATTTGCTTCTGGTGGAGTGTCTTTGCAGTTATGAAAAAGGCTACATCACTACCGTGTAGAAGTGTTTCTCAGTCTGAATAGCACAGGTGTGTGTATTGACTGTATCTATTTGATAAACCTAGCCTATCGGGGCTGCATCTGAAGATTTTGCTTGTGTCGACTTTTTAAACTTTAATACAAGGGCTTTGACGCTCATTGTTTGGGAATCTCTTGCAGTGAACTGTGGCTAACAGAACAGGAATGCCTAGACTTTAAAGGATGGATTTTATGATTTTTCTTTTCGTTCGAAATCGATACCAAAGCACACTGAGTATGTGGATTCAGTTGTTCAATTTTTCAAAGTTTAGCTCGACATCGATGTTCACTTAATTTAAATGATGTGTCTGATTTCTATGTATTATTTGCGACTTTCAGATATCTGCCCTAACTAGTTTCATGAGCACTTCTGTGCGATTTATGTGCATATCGTCTGCAGAGGAACAACGGAGATTGAATTCATGGAGCTCAGTTTCTCAGTCTACCTCCTGGACAATTTCATACAAAGTAAATAAAACAAGTTTTAGCCAATCGACAATATAAGCCAAATGCAGTATTGCTACCAGAGATCTCCAATGAACCAGCCATTGCCTCTGAAAAGTGCCTTTTTAAAATAAATGAGTTCCCTCATGTAACAGCAATGCATTTAGCACATATTTTCAAGTGGCACAAACTCGCAGTATTTAATTGCGTATGTAATTATCCTGGAAGTAGATGGTGGAACTCAGTTTGGTGACTGAGATAAAGTAATGTTCCCCCACATTACTTGTAGGTGATGTGACGAAATTAATAATGGTCTTCAGGAGGACTGGGATGAGTAGTGGTTAAACTGCCTACTCAGACCCACACTACCACTAAACCAGTGATCCCAATAATAAAAATAAAGCATACTGAGCCTGATCCCTGACCCTATACCGCCTTAGCTTTTTGTGGTTACATAGGCAGAGAACAGGCTATACTTTCAGTAAGGGTATAGTGATGACAGTAGAAACCCAAAGAGCAAGAGTACAACAGTCCAAATGAAAAAATGTCCAATCGGGGCTCTTTAAAAATATTCTTTTAATACTCCTACGTCCTCTCCCCTTTGCTCCATACTTATGGGACATTTCTCCGTCCTGTGGGACGGGACCAGAGCACTTTGTAAAAAGCATCCAAAATGTTTTTTCAAAAATGTGTCCTTCCTCTCTTTCTTGCGCTGGGCCCGGCAAGCGGCCGTAACCCTGCCCACTTTGGCTCCGCCCCGCACATCCCCCATCAGTCCTTTTCTCAGCTCATTCGGGACTGGATGCACTTGCATCCTCGTAAGATTTTCTTCAGTTTTTCCTCTCTGGCTCTCGCTAGCGATCATGTACTAGTCTGTCGTTCAAACTAGACTTTCCAATTGTTCGTGTCAGCGTCGCTTCGCGAGGGCGGATCCCCATCCTCTGTTTAGTATTTGGGTCCGGATCACCGTTGGGACTCCTGTTTTTACTGCATCTCCCTTTCGGTCAGGGCACTTCAACGTCGGTTGGAGCGGTGGGAGGAGGTGTTCCGACAAACTCCTCCTTCATATTTTCAGGCGTTCATCGACGAGAAGAAAAAATGCCCGGTAAGTTCGTTACTTTTCAGAGCACCCCGGCCGGGGGATACCTTTCCAGGTTCTTCTCGGGCCGGGAGGAGCATTGATCGCTCTGTCACCAGGGTTCGCCCTGAGGTGCTTGTGGGGCCTAATAATTGTACCAGAGTTTTCTCCAAGGGTCTCCGTAAGGGGCCTGTGGATACCGGAGCATGGCCGAGGACCCTCCTGTGGGGGCTGTTTGTAGACCCAGTTCTACTGAATCATGGGATACCGGAGCTCGCTCTGAGGCCTCTGTCGGCTTCCCTCAAAAATGAGACCGGGGTGCGCCCTGAGGCCTTGGTGGGGCTTGCTGTCACCGAACGGATGTTCGAGGCCCGCGCGGATAAGGCCATTACCGGACGTGGGTCCGAGGTCTCTTTCAGAGGCTAAAGCTACCAACATTTCTGAGAGGCCTGACACAGCCTTACCGGTGAAGGCTGTTTCTCACCGTTCCCGCTCTTGTGGCCTCTGTTGAGGGAGCAAAGAAGGAAAGTTCCTCTTTTATCGTCAGCGCCGAGGTCCTTCCTGGGAAGGCTAATTTGGCGTTTGGTATGACGCAGAAACATTCCAGGTCTCATAGTACCGGCTCTGCCGAGGTTCCTTATGGTAAGGCTAAAGTTAAGACCCCTGATCCATCGATGGGGATCCCTGCCTCACTTCCTCACATGCCGCAGTTCCCCCTCAGGCGATGACAAAATGGCGCCCGTTCCCGCCACGACCGCGGCGGCCATTTTGGGTGCTACCCCCACAACTACCAATCTGCCTCAGGTGTAGGGCTTAGTTCCTTGGGTGAACATAGTCCCCTGTGTGCATCCTTATCCGCCAGTTTGATTGGAACGCCCGGATGCCTCTTCCACAGAATGTTACATTGCCTGCTTTGATTTATGTGGATATGTCGGTGGAGGGGCCGATGTGACACCCTTCCCAGTTACGTCACTGGATTTGTCCTCCTCATGAGAGGCCTCCTCAGGGACCAAAGCAGCCCCCGGAGGATGCCTTTTTCGGTAAATTTCAAACGCTCATGCGTACCGACCCCATGAGGGAGTATTTCAAAGGGCTTTTTAGGGAGATTTGTCTGCCGCGCCTCCGGCTCTACCCGTTCCGACGGTGGTTCCGCCGGTGCCTCCCTTGCCTACGGTGCCTTCCCTGACTCTTCCGTCATTGTCCCCTGTGGACAAGGCAGCGCCCGACACGGCTCAACAGGATCCTAACCTGTCGGATGACACGCAAGGTGATCAGGACAAGGAGGACCTGCCCCGCTCTTAGAGCTTTTCATGACCGGGTACTGGACATGTGCTTCTTAGATGTTCCGGTGCGCGAGGCACCCGCTCCGCAGGAGGGCGTGCTTTCTGGGGTGTTCACCCTATCTCCTTTGGAGCGTACTGGCTTGTTCTTGCAGAAGGACGTTCTGGCCGAGGTCCGCAGGGTCTGGGAAAAGCCAAACTCTGGACTTTTCGTCAATAAGAATATTGACGTGAGATACAGGCTGCATTCTTCGAAAGAGGTGGCCCTGTCGTCTTGTCTGTCCCCCTCCTCCACAGTGGTGGCTGCGGCCACTTTGCAGTCCAGGCCTGCAGTATCCTCTTCCACGATGGCTACTCAGGTTCTGGGAAAGGACAAGCTCCTTGACTTCCTTGAGAGAAAAATCTTTGCCAACTTGGCCTTACAGCTCAGGCAGGCCAATGCCGAACTGGTGTTAGCGGGGGCTAATATGCGGATGTGGAAAGGTCTGTCGGAGTTTGAGGAGTTCATCCCGGGTGAGGAGCTGGAAGACTTTAAGGGGGGGGGATTATCCGATGCCAGGGTCTTGGCCCAGGATCTCCTGGAGGCTGCGGCTCATCACGTAGACCCCTCGGCTCGGGGCCTTATGCTGGGCCTTGATACCACACAGCAGGCATGGCTGCATGCCACTAAATTCTTAAAAGAAGTGCAGGACAAGGTGTTGGAACTTCCGTTCGATGGTAAGGAGCTCCTTCATTTTACAACAGATGTAGAGCTCACCAAGACGAAGGATGGCACTCGGACAGCTAAGTCCTTGTCGGTCCTTGTTAAGACCCCTTTCAAAATACAGAGACCATTGTCCCAAAGCAGACCCTCCTCTGGCTTTAGGGGCTTCCTCGACCGGAAATCTCGCAAAGTGGATACCCCTTTGGGGAATAACCGCCGTCGGCAACAACAGACTCGGTTTTTCTCCCGCTCCTCAGCCTCCTCCTCAGGTTCAGGTGGCAACACCACCAAAAAACCTGCTAAATGAGGGTTCTCTGCGCTCGCAGGAGACCCCAGAGGGAGGACGCATTGCGTCTCATTGGGAGGCGTGGCAGACCATCACCGAAGACAGATGGGTCTTGTCGGTCGGGTGGGCTTCCGCTTACCCCTACCCCATCCTTCAACCCTCCTTTTCAGCTGTTGGGCTCGCCCTCCCTCAAAGCCGAGGTTCAGAAACTTCTGGACCTCAGAGCTGTGGAACCTGTTCCCCTCGGAACGAGGGGAGGGCTTCTACTCCCGGCGATTTACGGTGCCCAAACCCAACCAGGCTGGCCTGCGCACCATCCTAGACCTTTTCCAGTTCAATCTTTTCTTACCCCAAGAGAAATTCAAGATGATCATGCCCAGCCAGATACGGACCTCCTTGCAGATGGGCGATTGGCTCAGCGTGGTGGATCTTCAGGATGCGTACATTCATATTCTGATTTGGAATCCACACAGATATCTCTGCTTCCCTTTGGGAGAGGAGCACTTCCAGTTTCAAGTGCTTCCTTTTGGCCTCAGCTCGGTGCCACGTGTCTTCACGAAGATGATGTCGGTGATTGCAGCCTATCTTCGTCTGCAGGGTATCTGTGTGTATCCGTATTTGGACGACTGGCTCTTACGCAGCCCTTGTCCATTGAAAGCAGCGGGCAATCTTCAGTCTCTCCTTCAGCTCCTGTTCCTTCTTGGGCTGTCGGTGAACTGGCGGAAATCTTCCATGACGGTCTCACAGGACTTGATTTTCCTGGGTTTTCGCAGGAAAACGATCGACTGCAGAGTATACCTGACCGGGGACAGGATGGCGGATCTGTTTGCCACGTGTCAGATGTTTGCGCAGTCAGTGAGCATGTCGGCCTGGTGGTTCCAGAGTCTTCTGGGCCTCATGGCCTCGTGTGTGTTGGCTCTTTCTCTTGCTCGTTTCAAGATGAGACGGACCCAAATGGCTCTTCAGAGTTCTTGGCATCAGGCTGTGGACCCGGATTCCAAGCTGATAATGATTCCGACTTCCATGAGAATGGACCTGGAATGGCGGTCATCTCTCAGCAACCTATTGGTGGGTGCGGGGTTTCAGGACCCAGTCCCTACGGTGACAATCACGACGGACTCCTCCCTCCTGGGGTGGGGTGCGATGTTAAAACTTCTTCCGGTCTCGGATCTCAAGTCGCCTCAGGACAAGCTCCTCCACATAAATCATTTAGAGCTTCTGGCGATCTTCCTAGCGCTCAGGGCATTCAGACCGATCATAGCCAACAAGGTGGTCCGCATATGTACGGGCAATGTGGTGTCGATGTATTAGATCAACAAGCAAGGGGGAATCAAGTCTCAAACAACCCCCCCCCCCCCCCCCCGTGTGGACCTGGCCACCAAGATTTCATGTTTGGCTGCTTGCAGTGCACATCCCGGGTCAGCTGAATGTCACAGCGGATGCCCTCAGCCGGCGGGGACAGTGGTCGGCTACAAACGAGTGGGAGTTGAAGGCGGAGGTCCTCATGTATTTTCTTGCATTGGGGCACACCGAAGGTGGACCTCTTCGCTAGGGCGGTAAACAAGAAGCTTCCGCAGTATGCCTCAGAGGGGGGCTGGGAGCCTCCTCTCTGGGGAGGGAATGCTCTTGAGATTCCATGGCACAACATGAGAGCTTACGCCTTCCCGCCTCTGCCTCTAGTCCATCGAGCAATTTGGAAGCTGAAGAACTCGGTGAACTGTTCCCTTCTACTCATAGCCCCGTGGTGGCCGGCCAGGTTTTGGTTCTCAGAACTTCAACACCTGTCGGTGTATCCGCCGATCAGGTTACCAGTGACCCCCGATCTTCTTCATCATGGGGAGCAGCATATGTGGCAGCCCTCCCCACAATCGCTCAGCTTGACGGTATGGTGCCTGAGTTCAAATCTTTAGAACATCTTAACTTGTCGGCGGATAACATGCGTATTATCCAGGCGGCCAGGAAACCCTCGACTAGATCCCAATACAGAAGTAAATGGCTCAGGTTCTGTCATTGCTGTTTGGAATAGCAGTTGGACCCAAGAAAGGCACCGATTGACACAATGCTTCGTATCCTTCCTAGCAGAGTCGGGTGTTCACGGTCTGTCATGCAGAACATACCTTTCAGCGGTCTCTGCTTATCTTTCTACGGACCAATGTTCTTACTCTCTGTGTAATCCAGTGGTTAAGAAGCATTTGGCAGGCTTGACACGCCTCTACCCTCCAGTTCGTAGTCCGCACCCGCCGTGGGATCTAAATGTAGTCCTGACGGCGTTGTGCCATAAACCTTTTGAACCCATGGCCACGGTGGACCTCAAGTCCTGGAAAGTGTCCTTTTTGGTCGCTGTTACGTCAGCAAGGCGGGTGAGTGAGCTCCAGGCCTTGTCGGTGGAGCATCCCTTCTTGGTCTTTCACAGTGATAAGGTAGTCCTACGGACGAATCCTGCATTCCTGCCAAAGGTGGTAACTGAATTCCATCTGAATGAGACGATCTCCCTGCCGGTCTTTTTTCCGAACCCTACCTCAGAGGCAGAAAGGGTTCTGCATTGTCTCGATGTCAGAAGGGCTCTTAAGTTCTATCTGGACAGAACTTCCGAGCTTAGGAGTTGTCAACTATTTGTGACCTTTGGTAACCCTCAGGGTAAGCAGGCGTCTAAGGCGACTATTTCTCAGTGGATTGCCGCCTGTATTACAGAGTCTTTCACCGTCCAAGGGCTGAAACCTCCTAAGGGTATTCATGCACACCTGGTGCGGGGCAAGGCAGCCGTGGTTACTTTTCAGAAATATGTCCCCTGGGAGTCCATCGCTAGGGCAGCTACTTGGGCCTCCCCATCTGCTTTTTGTAAGCATTATTGTCTTGACATGAGCTCAGAGCTGATGCTCAGTTTGGTCAGGCTGTGCTGAAGAACCTTTTTCAGTAAGGGGTATTTCCATCCACCCGTAGTTCTCGTAGCTTGAGAATCTCCGAGAAGTATGGAGGAAAGGGGACGAGATGTAGGAGTATAACCAGGTTACTCACCGTAGTGACCACCTTACTCCTAGTGCTTAGTCCCCTTTCCTCCATACGCTCGCCCGCCGTCCCCTCTAATAAGGTTCCTCTGTTATTGCTGATGGGTCTTTGACCTGGCGATAGAAAAGGACAGATGGGCGATGCGTGGGGTGGAGCCAAAGTGGGCGGGGCTACGGCCGCATGCCGGGCCCCGCGCAAAAAAGAGAGGAAGGACACCTTTTTGAAAAACATTTTTGGATGCTTTTTACAAAGTGCTCCGGTCCCGTCCCACAGGACGGAGAGATGTCCCATAAGTATGGAGGAAAGGGGACTATGGACTAGGAGTAAGGTGGTCACTACGGTGAGTAACCTGGTTATTAAAGAATAAAAATGCAGAGAACTAAAAATAGCAACTCCGCCCTGTTGCAAGATCACAAATAAAGTAGTGCAAAATAGCACTATGAATATCTAAGCAGGGGTGTTCAATGAAATGCTGCAATATAAATGTTAAAAAGGATGTCTTTCAGGAAAAGGAGTAAAAAGTGGGCTTATAATTCACTATGGTCCCAAATGTGGATTTGGAGGATTGGGCCTCTTGGAATACCATGGTCTTGGTCTTCGGTGGTTCAACGTTGTTGAACTCTGCTTCAACCACCAGTAAATTTCAGAGGAGTTGTGGCGCATCAACAGTAGCACCACAGGTCCTGTGTTGGTTTCCCAGGGGTTCAAAGCTGGGCAGACAGGATTTCAGCTGCACTTAGCCTTTCTGGTAGCTGGGAATATCAATCCTGGGGCTCCAGGACAAGGTCAGGCATTTTGTTCAGCATTCCACCCTCCGAAAGCTTGATCTGCACCTACAGTGATCCTTTACCTCCAGTGAAGAGACTGGTTCCAGTGCAGCTGGCAGAGACACGGGCCTTGGTCCAAATAAGTCACCCCACTGTTCCCTGGACACGATTGTGGGAAAAGAGCTCTCCCCTTCCTTGGATGCCTCCTACCTTAGCTTTACTGTTTAATGATGTTTGAATGGACTGCACTCCCAATGGAGGTCCAATTAATTATTCTGTTCTTCTCAAAAGTCCAATACGAATGTAGAAATGTGTGTGAGGACCCCTTCCTTACAAGGGATTTGAGATTGAACAAAAGAGACTGCGTAATTCTTGTTTCTGTAACAAGTGATGGTTTCCGTTTTACATTCTATAAGGCATAAATTAGTTTTCAAAAATTGATTAGCAGAGTTTGCTAATTAAAACATTTTTGATTAGCAAACAGACCCATTTGATTAGCAATTTTGTACTAATATTGTTAATGTCACCAGAAGTTATTTGTACCCAAGGTATGAAATGACCAATAATACAGCAGTTTTGCGTACTGCTGAAATAAGACATCAGTGCGGCCTTGCAAATTCTTATAACTTCAGCTAGAGCTGCAGAGCTGGTAACTTAGTTTACCTATTCAACCGTCAAAACATTTAGGCCAGCTGTCTCTGGCACGTGGTAATATATAATACAAT
The DNA here is from genome assembly GCF_040938575.1 of Ambystoma mexicanum. NCBI lineage: Eukaryota > Metazoa > Chordata > Amphibia > Caudata > Ambystomatidae > Ambystoma > Ambystoma mexicanum. Next base: position 65,877,108 of record NC_090928.1, read on the forward strand.
CATAATCCTAAAGCAAAGGGAGCTCTGGAGGCTAACTACAGTGTTTGGCATTGCAGTAGATCTGTAGATGTACATACTGGATGGAACTATTGATCACTACTTTGCATAAGCATCTAGTTCGCTTTGTGTATTAATCGTGTCAGAGGAAATAAGGACTAAGAGTGGATTGCGTCTCAGACAGAACTTGACATACTAGGTGGAATATTGTAGTTTGTAGTCCTCTCCCTTTCAGGGTACCTGGTATAAAGCAACAGGGTGATAATATTGAATGTCAAGGAGTATGGGTTCGCCCATGGGTTGTGCACCAGTTGCAAGATGTATGCAACCTTCAGGTTACAGAAATAGGTATTCTATCAAAAGCATTTGATCATGTGATCATGTACATTTTCAAAAGTGGTCACTCGTCAATATGATGCATCTTCCACCAAAAAATGAAATATAGTTGACGCTAAGAAATTTAGATACACTAATCTAAACTTTACAACTTTGAGATGATGCAATGTTTTACAGTATCAATTCTGTAATTACGCATTGTCATAAACTTACATTTTAGGAATGGAATTGCATGACTGTTTTTTAAAATAAATATAAAGTTGACACATACTAGTCTTTGCCAGACAGGATACAGAAAGCTTAATAAAAGTATCATCCTGATTACTTCTGTTTTTCAGTTTGAAAAAGAAAACAATTCTTGCCTAGCACTGCCACACATGCCTTTGGCACTTAAGAGTGGAGGAGATGATTACTGCTGCACTTTCTCTCCATTAGCACTTGAAGTGAACAGGGAAAAGAGGGTGAAAAGAGCACTGAGGGCAAGAGAAGAATGCAGGGTGAGCTGTGCTTTCATTGAAGAGGGCAACTTAAATTGCTAACTCTGCTACACAAGTGTCCATTTGATTCGCAAACCTACAGAATTGCATAGCAAATTGCTATGCGACACTGCTTATTTTATGCCTTGATCTAACCACAGGGCCTTGTTCTACAGGAAATGGAGGGACAGACAGGAAGAGCCCCTCTTCCCTCCCCCCCCCCCACACACGCGCACACACACACACACACACACTAGCTCTCTCGCTCTTTCTCTTTCTCTCTCGATGGTGAAACCCCTTCTCAGGTCCACCCTCTTTGGCTACTCTAACTCCGTCCCTTAAAGGCCTTCAGTATTTCAGCACCCTGGTGTGAGGCTGGCCTTTGTGTTGTGAGTGCCCCATTAAAAGTACTTTTTAGCAGGAGATCTCCCAGTTGGAGCTGAATGGAGGTGTTTACTTTTCCTCCTGGGGAATTAAAGGAAGACAGCATCTTTGTTGTTGTCTCACTTGGAGCATTGGAGACAGATGGCCAGCCATGATCGAGGCTCACAAAATCTCCTTGCGCACTCGTTGCCAAAATTTTATGAAGGTCGAGGACCACTTGCATGGTCCTTGACAGTCATGGTCTCTGGCTATTTACTGGAAACAAGTATTTTTTGCAGTTTATTGCAAATAAGTTTCACTGTGCGTGTCTGGCCTCTGGGAGGCAGCTTTGCACCAAATATGAAATGTACTTGTGGTGAAATGCACCATTTCACAGAAAGCACTTTAAATTATTTTTACCTTACAACGGAAGCAAAATATTTTTGATAGAGTAGGTAAACTAAATAACTAGACCTGCAGGTCTGGTGATGTTTTAGAGTTTGCAACGCCTGATGACTATATATCACTTGACTTGGCCTCACAAGGTTGACACTGGTTTCATAACAGATTGGTGTTACTTTAATAATTCTGTGTTTTCATTAGTCGCCATGCCATAACAAGGTATGGCTTATTTGGTTCTGTCATTCCATTGGCAGGTTTTTTTTGCTGCGTTTTTATGCTGACGATTCTTGGCCAAAAAAAAATTGATTTTTCAATTTAACTACCTATTCCCCACAACCCCTACCCCTTGTATCCCTTTACTCCCCCTACTGTCATATTTTTCGATGAGATTTATTTTGGCTGAAAATGTTCAGATGGTATGAAGTCAATCCTGAGATTAGCCAGGCTGGCTACAAACTTGCAAGAACACATGTTTCGCGTGCAACACATGCATGGCTGGAAGAATAGCCAAGCTGATTGCATTCCCAGGTCACATAAAGAACTGCAAGATTAATGAAATTGCCTACCTGCAAGGTTGATGGCCTTCAGTTGGGCAACCCGGGAAGCTGGGTACCTAGCCAAGCAATTTAGCAATAAATGTATTTCCCAAATTGCCCCTCAGTAACAAAAACAAAACCTGGGCTGGATCCAGAAAGCGGGATTGAGAACTAGGGAGAGTGTAAACCTGGCAAAATACCCAGGCAGATCAATTAAGCCAGAGAAGACATCGGGAAACCTGCCTGAGGGCCCTTAACAACATAGTTGTATAGGTAAATGACCCTCAGAAGGACACATTTCCACAATGTCCTCCTCCCCCAACTGGAAAACCCGCAATGGATTGGGGGAAGTGAAATGATCCCTTCAAGAACATGGAAACCATAGGAACACTCTTCAAAGAAAGACAGACACTGCTGAAACTTAAACATTCCTCGCGCCCTCCTAACAAACTTGCCTTCCCAATAGCAGCGTAGTACGATATCCTCAACCAAGGTAGCTTCTCCAGCCTCTTGCTTTCAAAACGGCCATCCAGCGTTGTTATAGAGTTAGCTCAGCCCTCAATCGGACCCTCAGGAAGTGATAAAGCCTACCCAATCCCAACACAGACTCCTCTTGGGATCCTAGCGGCAGACTATCGGTCAGTTTCTATTACGGGGAGGGGGCATATTACAATATTAGCCAGGAAGTCCAGTGGTGGGGGCTGACGGATGCAGGCGGCTCTTTTGAAAAGGTTGGAGAGGGAAGCGTGTTAGATAGGGATGGTGCTTCAGAGAATTTTGGAAGAGACAGAGTGCTGCTGAGGACATCTGGAGACGTGGTACCAGGAGATGTAAGGAATGCATGGTATCAACAGTAAGATAGATGAGCGTTACCACAGTTCAAGGGTGTTTCTTGAACTTCAAAAGGGGCTTGAAAAATGCCAATCTAATGCTTTATCTAAAGATGGGAGCAAGCTACGACCATCAAATAATAATTTGGTCCTAGTGGTGTCTTGCCAAAATAAAAGGGCCTATACTAATAAACATATTGCCACTCCTTCTAAATACAAATAGTGTGGAAAAACATGTTATGCAAAAGAAGTGTTTAAGAAATGATATGTCAGGATTTTCAGGCCGTTGGCCTTTCTTGTCCACATTTTCAGCAACAGGGCAGAACACTCGAGCTTAGCACGGTCTCTGGCATGAGGGTGCAGTTCAAACATTAGCATCAGGGCCTTCTGTGCCCAAGTCTTTGGCTTGCGAAGACTCTTCTTTCAGAGGGCCTGATGCGAACAAACAATAAGTTACTTTCCTCTTAGAATTTCACACACACACAATTTCTCAGGTGATTAACGATTCATCCCGGATCCCCCTGAACCGGCCTCAGATCCGTTTCAACACAATGTTCAATCAGTCGTCCTCCACCAGGCTTGGACCAATTTCAATTTACTTTAACACAAACTAGCTTTAACCAAAAAGCTCTCGGCTGATAATCCCTTGTTCGGGCACAGATCAACTTCACCTACTTTCAACTTTCTTTACTCTGTTAAGATCGAAGACTTTCGATTTTGCACAGGATTTTGCTTGACCGGTGCAGCACCACTTTGCAGGACCACCTTGATTCACAATCCTTTGTCACTCTTTGGCATTTGCCAGTTGGAAACCTTACAGACACTTTCAAATGAGCATACATGTGGTGCCGAACCACTCTATCCAATGTATCAGATCTTGGTTTCAAAGTTCAATCACTCATCTGTTGTCCAACTTTAGTTGCGTTGGTTATCACATGCGCTCCATACACTATTTTCGTCAGCGTTCACCATACAATGTTGCTGCTTGCAACCTTGGCTTCAACATAGACCGGTCTGGTATCTCACCGGCTGTGTTGATTTCACTGGCACTTCTTTGTTGTAGAAGCCAAAGACAGTACCACGGCATCAGGCGGTTGTCGCCGCCTTGATTATCGACGCAGGAGAGCACCGGTTACCTCCGACACACAATGCAGGATTCTTCAGCTTGGTTTCCTGGTCTTATGCTTTCTATTCTCAAGGTTTTGGGAAAGTAACGGTTCCTCGTCGAAAAGGTCAAGGGCTCTTGTCTCCTTGCAATCTGTCTGAATCCACCTCTGAGGATAAAATATTACTAATGCCCCTCAGGGGGCCACATCACAAGTGGGACACTTGCGCGGCTAAGAACCTTGGGGTCATCTTTGACTCCACACTTTCCTTCTCCGCTCACATCTCTGAGGTCTCTAAAGTCAAATTTCCTACTGCACCTCCTCAGAGGTACTCTGCCTTTCCTCTCCTTCTCCCAGAAGCTCACTGTCTCCCAAGCTCTGGTTCTCTCTAGGTTGGACTACTGTAACAGCCTCTTTCTAAATCTACCTGCCTCTACCTTCCGCCCTCTGCAACTAATCCAGGACAGGACTGCGAGACTTGTCCTTTGCCTCAAGCCCTAGGATCGTATCCAGCTCTGAAATATCTGCATTGGCTCCCAGTGGATGCAAGGATTAAATTCAGAACCCTCTGCATTCACCACAAGGCTTTCTGGGCTTGGGCCCAAAATACCTTCAGCTATCCCTCTGCAAATACCTCCCCTCTCGAGCTCTTCACTCCTCTACCTCCACCTCCATCTGCCTCAGGGTCTTTCGTTTTTTCAAAGAAACGAGCTGGGGTAGATCTGTCCTCGGCTGGGACCTCCCTCTAGAACAGCCTCCCTGCGACTCTAAAACTTGAGGAGAACCATCTCTGGTTCCGGAAACTCTTCAAGACCTTCCTCTTTGCTTCTGCCTTCACTCCCCCTCTCCCCTGCTGACTCTGCCCTACCTTCTCACCCTGCCACCCCCCTGCACTGCCTCTTGACCACCCCTTACACTGGTGACTGTGTATGTACCCATACAGTCCCCCACCCCATTGTCTTCTTTTTCTGCACGTATTCAGACTTGCCCAGTCTGCTGCCATAAATACAGCACTTGCCACTCGATGGCTGCCCTACCACTGTTTATTGACTCTATTATCTAGTTAGTTTTATTTATTATTAGTTATCCTCTGCTCTGCACTGTCCACCCCCCCCCTTCCATGCACTTTTCCCTTTCCCATGCACTTGCACATTCTCAATGTCACTGGGCCTAGTATGATCGTTGTTGTGTTCTCCCCTGTTTCCCCTCCCTCACCTTGTCACCTGTGTATGAGCGCGTCACAAATAAAATATTCATTCATTCACACCAGAGCGATAAGAAGGTATGCACGTGCCTCAAAACGCGGAAAAGCGCACAACCGTTGTTGAAAGGCATATACCTCTCCACCTTGCCTGGAAAAGACAAAAAGAATGCAGAGGAAGGTCTGCGTCTGAATTCTAACTTCGTTAAAACCAGGACTTTAGGCAGTTGCTGCTCATTTTACACAGGTACTTATTTTTTAAATGTAACTGTTTTACTATGTGCAATATTTTTAAATATTAACATTTTTGAGAGAACTTGTCCATTAAAGGCCAGTTTACTAAACTAAATCCAAATCTGAAGACATTTTGGCTGCCACTCTAAAATGGGATTCGGTAAAGTTAAATATTTGCAAATATTCTTTGTGGTTGAAGCCAGTGTTTTCATCTTGATCATAATGGAATCATGACCCACTATTGTTTGAGATACTGTGCAGTAAATGCCACCATTGTAGACCATATTAGAAACTGGATGTTTGCGCAATGAAATGCATGCTAAAAGAATCAATTCTATTCATTAATATCGAAGTGCAAATCTTCTGCATTCCCTTGTCTTAAATACATATGCAGTGTCTGGGTGCAATTTGGGAGAGAAGGGGGTGGGGGGGTCTTAAAAGATGTTACTAGAGAATAGTACACCTTAAGCCCAGAAATATAAAGACTGAGATCATGGGCATGTATCTAGATTTTAAGGGAAGCCGCACACAATCTAATATTTTATGTACAGTTTGCAAGCAGTACTCTGATATTTAGTGAAAGTCACTTATACATTTTCACAGAGAGCCGTGTCTGGTGTATTGAGAAACTAGTATATCTGTGGGTTCAGAACAGGGTAAATAAATGCATGAATAACAATTTTGAGTACCACTTATAGGAATTTCTGTATGCAAGCCTTTTGTTTATTATACCTGGTTTACACATAATCCCCACATTTACAACTTCACACTTTTATAACAGAGTTAAGTGAAAAATAATATTTCTGCATTTAATCATTGTTCGGACACCATACTTGTCTTGATGCTGGAGAAAAAGCAGGTGCCAAGAGGTTGCTCAAATAGGAAAATGCTTTCGTTAGACAGAACTGCTCAGAACACCATCAATACGCAAATGAAACGCAGATCTACCTCAAGATATTTTCCATCGAAGACGACCACAAGCTCAAGGCCTGCCTCGCGTTGATCCAGTCATGAATGTCCAGTGCTTACCGGAAGCTCAGCCCCTTCAAGACTGAATTCCTACTTCTGACCAACACACGAACACCCTGACATCTAGTCCTGCCTCTTTGCTATGAACCTTGAGGGCTTCACGGCCCAGCTGACCACCTGCGCCAAGTCCCTTGGATTCGACACCTCACCTTCAAACAGCACATAGCAAGGGAGACTCAAACAGCTTGGTACCAACTTTCTCTCCTGTGAAAAATGAAGCCTTTCATCCCAGAAAGCCACTAGGTGTGCTGTCCAAGCCTTGGTCCTCTCCCACCTGGATGTGGCAATGCCCTTTTGTAGGGCCTGCCAGAGACTCCTCTGGCATGCCTCAGGTGTCCTGCATAGCAGCAAGGCTCATGAAAGGACGCTGAAGAGGGTTGGGGTGAAGGTCAAATTTACAAACTGCACTGCCTCCCACTGTAAACCCTAATCATCATCAAATACTGTTGCATCATCTATACGGCTGTCACCCAAGTCCCCAAGCTACCTCAACTGAGAAACACTGCATCTCCGGAGGCCTGCGATCCACGATAAGTAAGGACATGTGCTGAAATGCACTATGTTGGTGCAGGAAGGAAAGAACCAGAAGACGCGCCTTCTCCGTCAATGCCCCTAGACTCTGGAACCTCCGTCAACATCAGATTCACCCTATTCCTTTTACAGTCCAAGAAATAGATCAAGGCCTTCCTCTTCAAGGTATGGCTTCTCCCGAACACCCAGGTCCACACACCTTCCACTCCTCACCATACCTGAGACTCAGTGATCTGCTCCTCTGTTTGCTTTGCTGGTTGTTTGTAGACCCCTTGCTGCCAATTGCCCGCTCTCCCCTGTTAGCTCCCTTTTTCTATGCTTCCCTCACTATCTTCTTCCTGTGGTTGTAAAGTGCTCTGTTGCTTCCTGAAGCTAGGTCTGAACTTGGTAAATGATGGTAAAACAATTTACCCGATAGAAATCCTTTGGAGCATATATTGTTCCATAACTTTGGTAACCGATTTAGCAACCAAAACAAGGATTACACTTTTGTAAACAAAATCTGAGTGGTACTTTCAAAAGATGCTGCCCCAATGCAGCACAGATTCTGCTGGAATTCCAATTACTAATGCCAAGTAAAAGGTTTAGAGGTTGTTTTCATGGGTGGATGTGGCAAGTTCAATAATGCAACCAATGGTGGTCTGGCCCATCTGGGCACACACTCATCAAAATCAGTTTTTAAAACGCAGCACTATCTGAAAATGACATTATTTCGTAGATCTGACTTGCCTGACAAATCCATTTACTAGAGCTCATAACATTTCCCAAAATCTGGGAAATTTCCCTAGCAGATGGAAATGAGTTACCTGTTAATACTTCAGTGCATCCAGAAAACAGCTGTTGGAACACAACTCTCAACTAGCCAAAAATCACAGCTTGATTGCCCGGAAGATCCCTGTGGCCAATATTCATTGAATGAAAAGGTCACTCAATAGTGACCAGTAACAACGAGATCTAGCAACTGTCTAGTACTAGAGAACATGCATTATGTAAAATGATATGGGGTATTGACTTTCTCAAACATTGCAGCCAAACAGTGCCAAAGGAAATCTGCATAATCGAGGAACACCACCCTTCAGTAAATACTTAACTACCTGTCTTTTCCACACCTTAACTGGTGAAGGCACCACCCAGCAACTAGAGGCCTTTAGGCATTCTACTGAGCAGCAACTCAAACCACTGCTCGCACGTATGTACACCCGTTTAGCCTTTGCCAAATAACCAGTGAATTCCATTTTGGTCAATCTCCATCAAATTATTCATACTACCTTACTTCGTCAAATAGGCACCCCCGCGCCGGCTTGTGACACTCTCCCCCAGATGCCCCACGATGGTCTTGGGTGCCCCACTGTGTTTTGCTGTGGGCCATGATTTGTGCATTGGCATCTACGTAATACTATATCCACTCCTTCATGTCTCACTCTAACCTAGTCCATCCTTGCCAATTAACGTTTCAACCTCTATGTTCAAACAATATACTTGGAAGAACGACAGCAAAGCATTTTGCATGTTCGTCTCCCCACCTAACAAAACTTGCCCCAAGTGTGCGCTGTGTAAATCCCAAGCACTTATCAAACACTCTACTTTCCATGTAAGTGATTGCTAGCATAGCTGCCAGTCTAGCGCGACTGCTTTAAAAATCATTCGATACGATTCACTTTTCGGAGCAGCAAAAAAAAAAAAAAAACTCTTCATTTACCTTGTGTAGAACAACTACATCATCTACAACACTCGACCCCGCGCTGCGGAATAGAAACCCTCCATGTATTTGACATTCATTCTTCTTTACTGGGTCCTCGTATATTGCTGCTTTTTCTTTCATTGCACTGATTTTGCATTCCTTTCTCGCCCAGAGCACTAGAATTCCCTCTGTTACTTTTACACTTTTAACCCCCAAGGTACACATTGACAGTTGGTTAAATACAGTTCAACTAAAAATGTCGTCTTTCATGATTAAATATTCCGTCTTTGTTCTCGTTTAAATGAAATGGAATGCAGTGTTGGCTGCTTGTCGACCATCTCCTTAAAAATTGTCTGTCCAGCTTTATCGTGCTTTTTTTTTATATCAAACATGTTCCACGTCTAAAAAATGATTCCATTGATCGTATTTATTCTTATCTGGAATTCTTATAAGCAGGCCAAAAAAAACACAAAAAAGCGACTTTCTTCCCTTCTGGGTTTGGACAGGCCATTAGGAGCAGCAGTCGACTGCGCGTTTCAGGGTCAGTGAGTGAAAGCTGGTAATGGACTGCTTGAGGGGGAGCCACCTAATGAAGGCTGTTTTTTTAATGTAAGGGCTATTACCCTCCTGGATACAAATGCAATCTGAAGAATGTCTAAATTACAGTGGATAGAAATGACATGCTGAGAGTGGATCTTTTGCCCAGTCTTTCAGGTACATTAATGCCGGCGAATTAGATCCCTCCTAATGTTGCCTGGCAAAGAAGTGTGGAAACATAGCTGGGAAAATGAATCATTATGACTGCCGAAAGTTTTCTGTTTTTTTTTTTATTATGAAGATAAATGACTAAAATGAATAGATCCCTTTTTTTTCGGGGGGGCAGAGGTGAATTATTTTTATTTCCCGGTTTATCTTGCCGCATCAGTAGTTATCTGTAGGTTGAAATTAATTTAACATTTATCTAAATCTTCAGGAAGATATCAGCTTTTTTCAAAACTCTATGGGTAATTGGTGCTTGTAGAAACAGGTGACCATCTAAAGCTATTAAACACAACTATAACCTCTAAAAGGAAATATGGCATAGTAGGGCATAATGCACTGGACTAGTGAAATGAGACCTGAGGCTGAAACCTAGGAGAGCGGGGTACTCTTTGTAACATCTAAAAGTGAATAACTATTCTGTAAGGAGATGCTGTAGCATTAATTAAATCAGTTCGCAGGATCAACGTGTACTACAGTGAGAGTAGGAATCCAGATATTAAAGTTCCCTCAAACCACAGCAATAAATATATATTTTGTTTTAACATTTTTATTCTGAACATTCCAGCACAGCAAACATAAGCAACCACAGTACATATCGCATATGAAGATCCTCATCCCCCTTAATCCACCCCAGCAGCCTTTAAAACCATTTCTTTACGAATCTTTTGACCCATTGGCAGTCTGGGGTGAAACAAAAGAAACGAAGGAAAAAAAGGTAACCAAGTTGGAGCCTGTGCTATCTAGCCATACGAAAGCGCCACATCCTGAACTCTATTATGACGAGCTTAGTGTGATTACTCCATTGTTTCTGCGCCCATCAACCCCCAGCCTCCTCCACATGTCTGCCAGTAGCCCAAGCTCCTATTCTGCAGTAGTATTTGCCTGTGTAGTGTGGGTTCCCCATATTTCACATATCCCAGGAAAGGTGCCCATGTGCTGAAGTATTTAGATATGGAGATGGACACTAACGCGGAGATTCTTTCCATGGCTATAATCGTCCCACCTTAATCCCTCCATAGGGAACAATGGGGCCTGCCAGGGTTTTCCAAAACTAAACCGGAGTTATTCTTGCCGCAGTGAGCAGCTGGGATATTCGCTCTGCCCTGGGGCCCAGCATAGGGTAGGCCGTAGGTGTCTTCAGGTGAGTCACCCAACACCAGTAGTAATGGACTGAAAGGTAAATGAACAGCCTGTGATGTCTTTTGTTTTTGCCAGGATTTATTTTCAATAAGTTTGTGTGCTTGGACAGCCCCACCATGTATGGCCATATCCCAATTTACTACAATTATGCCAACAGCGATCTGGGTTTTGTGGATAGATTTTATCCAATCTCTGTGAGGTCATATACCACAGGTAGCAATGGTAATGGAGCTGAGTTACACCAGTAAGGGCCACATCCCCAAAAGCCCCCCCTGTTCCCAATTATGAACGAAAGTACAAGCTGAGAAAGGCTCAGTAAGCTGATATCAAAACACTGAGAGCCATGTAGTTACCATCAAGAGTAGAATACGTAGGGCGACTTAGTAGGTCAACAGGTAGTTCGCATTTTGTTGAATACTGGAAGGGAATAGTTAGTAGCGGCATGCACATGTAGATACGAAGAACATGGCCAAACACTGCCGTTAAACGGGACGGGACCGGAGCACATTTGTTAAAAAGCATCAAAAATTGAAAATGTTTGTCCTTCTATTTTTTGTGCGGGGTACTGCACGTGGCCGTAACCCCTCCCTCCTGAGCTCCGCCCCACGCATTGCCCTGCAATCTTTTTCTATCGCCAGGTCTGCGACCATTTAAGCAGTAATAGAGGATACTTTTTAGAGGGGACGGCCGGCGGGTGTATGCAGGAAAGGGGACTATGAGTAAGGTAGTCACTACGGTAAAGTAACTTTTATATACTCCTACGTCCTGTCCCCTTTCCTCCATACTTGTGGGAGATTCCCAAGCACGCACCACAGTTGGCTTGGGTGGGTGGAAAACCCCTTACTGGAATACATTCTTAAGGACAGCTTGATCAAACTGGACATCCGCCCTGGAGCTCAGGTCCAAGCAATAATGCTTACAAAAAGCTGATGGGGGGGGGGGGGTGGAGTTGGGGGGGAGAAGCCCACGTATTCACCTTGGCAATGGTTTCCCAGGGAACATACTTTTGGAAGGCAACTGCAGCCGCTTTGCCACATACAAGATGGGCATGAATGCCTTTCGGAGGTTGAAGGCCCTGAACGGTATATGCTTCAGTAATGCAGGAGAGTCTCCGAATGTGACAGAGTTGTGAGGAGCCTCTGAGTTCACTCATTCTGTCGAGGTAAAACTACAGGGCTCGCCTGACATCTAAGTTGTATAAGACTCTCTCTGCATCTGAGGCCGGATTCAGAAAAAAGACAGGTAATGAGATGGATTGATTCAAATGAATATCGGTAACCACTTTAGGCAGGAAAGAAGGATGAGTACGGAGCACAACCTTAACCTTATCGAAGGCGAGGAACGGATGTTCCACAAACAGAGCTTGGAGCTTGCTTACTCGCCCTGCCGATGTCACTGCAATAAAAAATGCGAGCTTCCAAGAAAGGTATTTGAGATCAGTAGTGGCTATGGGTTCAAATGATTTATGGCGGAAGGCGGTGAGGACCACATTTAAATCCCATTTGGGATGAGGATTGCGTACTGGTGGAAAAAGATGTAATAGACCAGCAAAATGCCTTTTAATGACTGGATTCGTCAGTCGCAAAAAGGTCCACATGGGCCTTCATGTTGAGCCATGGGATCTCGAGAGCATCCCCTATGGAGGAGAGCCCGAGACGATTCCTGGAAGCAGAAAGAAGTTGTTTCCTGCTTGTAAAAGTTGCAAAAAGGTCCTCTTCTGTAGTACCCCAGTGGGGGAAAAATGGCGGCGAGAACCTCTGTGTTCAGTTCCCACTCGTAGCTGGCTGCTGTCTGGCATCTGAGTGAGTCTGCCGTTACATTGATGTGACCCGGTATGTGTACAGCCAGCAGCCAAATGTCGTGCTGAATGGCTCATCCCCAAATTTGAATGGCGAGGTCTACAAGGGGAGGTGACTTGGTGCCACCCTGCTTGTTGATATGAAACCTTGCCATGAGTTGTCGGTGTGGATACGGACCACCTTGTTCGTGATGGACGAGTGAAAAGCTTTAAACGCCAGAAAAACAGCCAGGAGTTCCAGATAATTGATATAAAACTGTCTTGTCTGAAGTGTCCATAGATCGAATACCTGGAGGTGATCCAGCATTGCGCCTCACCCTAGAAGGGAGGAGTCTGTGGTAATTGTCACTTGTGGGCAGGGCTCCTGAAAGGAGGACCCCACGGAAAGATTGTTGGTCGAGGATCGCCATAGATCTGTCGTTGTGCAGGATGTAACTGGGATCATCTTGGAATCTGAGTCTTAAGCCCGAGACCAACCGCTCCGAAGAGCCAGCTGAGTACGCCTCATTTTCAGACATGGAAGAGGAAAGGCAAGCACGCAAGAAGCAATGAGGCCCAGAATTCTCTTACCCCACCGAGCTGTCATGTGCGCTGACTGAAAAAAGAGCTGACGTGTGGTGGATAGATCTCCAATCCTGCCCACCGTTAGGAAAATATTTCCGATGCGGCCTCCAAATCAGGATGTGCATGTAAGCGTCCTGAAGGTCTACTACACTGAGCCAATCGCCCTTCCGAAGAGAGGACTTTATTTGGCAAGGCGTGATCTTCTTGAATTTCTCTTTGGGGGGGGGAAGAGACAGATTGAACTGGGAAATATAGAGGATAGTGCACAGGCCATCCTGGTTGGGTTTGGGCACTGAACAGACAAGAGTAGAAGCCCTCCCCTTGGTCCCCAAGAGGAACAGGTTCCACCGCCCTGAGGTCTAGAAGTTTCTGTACCTCTGCTCTAAGGGAGGGTGTTCCAATCTTTTAAGAGGGTTAAAGCGAAAGCCCACCCGAGCGATGGACAAAACCCACCAGTCTTCAGTGATGGTCTGCCACGCCGCCAGATGAGACGAGATTCATCCTCCCACCGGAGTCTCGTGTGACCGACAAATATCATTTTGCTGATTTGTCAGCAGGGAGACCTACCTGTCCCTGGAGAAGAGGCTGATGGGTGAGAGAAAAACCGGCCACCCTGCCGTTATTGCCTTCAATGGGTCCCACCAACCAGAGCATCAGTTTGGCACGCACAACAATCCTGAAACCCCCTGAACCCAGAGAAAGACCAAGTCTGGGACCCAAACCTCTGTGTATAAGGGGCCTTAGATGGAGTCTTCGCCAAGACCGATGAAGATTTGGCGGTTTGAGTACCTGCTTCGGCTCCTTGTCCTGTAGAAGAATGAAACAACTCCTTGCGGTCAAATGGAAGGCCAAGTACTTTGTCTTGCACTTCCTTTGAAAACATTGTCGCGTGGAGCCATGCCTGGCGAGACGTGTCAACCCCTACTATAAGGCCTCGAGCTGAGGTATGTACGTGGTGTGCTGCAGCTTCCAGTAGATCCTGCGCCAGCACTCTGGCGTCCGACAACCTGGCTTTAAAGTCATCTAGCCTATCCGCAGGAATGCACTCCTGGAAATCGTTTAAATCTTTCCACAGCATCAGATTGGCTGCTGCCATGATGAGCTTGGTGTTCGCTTGATGAAGCTGGAGAGCCGAATTGGCAAAAAACTTCTTGCCCAAAGAGTCCAGAAGTTTATCCTCTTTGGATAGGATTTGGGCCGCTGCCGTTGAAGATGGAGAGGCTGACTTGGACTGGAGGGTGGCCGCAGCGACCACGGTTGAGGACGGGAGACGACAAGCAGATAGGGCTATCTCTTCAGCAGTGTGCACCTTGTATCGAGCGTCAATTCTCTGGTTGATGCGTAGCCCAGTGTGGCATTTATCCCAGACTTTGCAGCCCTTGCCAAAACGTTGTCCTGAGGAACAGGCCGATGCGCTCTTGAGGTGACAAGGTAAAGGCTTCAGAAAGCACCCCCTCCGGAGAGGGGGGCCTCAGGTACTGGAATGTGAAGGAGGGCCATCATATCCAGGACCCGGTCATGGAATGCTCTCACGAGGCGGGAGCAGAAGACTGGTCCACCACTCATACCGCCTCAGGTTTTAAAGTGTTGTCCTGGTCTGCTTGTGTCTTTTCTATAGGCGTCAATGGGGGTAGAGGAGGAAGACCTGGAGGAGGTCCAGAAGGAAGCAGTGGAGGAAGTGGCACCATCGGAACCTGCATCGGAACAGTCTGGGCCGAAGGTGGGACAGGCGGTTCAGGGTACACTTCTTGAAAAGACGCTTGAAATACGCCTTCATAGGGTCGTAGTGCATGAGCATCTGAAACTTCCCAAAGAACTCCTCCTCAAAGGGCTTGACATAGGTTCAGGCAGAGGCCGCTCGTGAGGGGCATACCCCATCGCAAGGAGGACGGTTAACCAGAATGACCACCACTTGCCAGGTCCACATAATTCAGTGGAGCGGAAGCAGGAGGTAGCGCGACTGTATGCAGTAACGGTGTCCGAGCACATCAGTCAAAAGACGGATGGAATGGATATCTGTTTTCCACATGACATGGAAAAGGATGCTCAGACCCAAAAGTAATGCTCCCAGCACCAGACGACGTGAACATCGGTGTAAGAGGTAGCCAAAATGGCCGCCGTGGACAATGAAGGTTGTGCCGCCATTTTGTCGACATCTGAGAACTGCTTCACATGTGGCGATGAGGCAATTGTCTCCCCAGGGGAGTCAGGGGACTTCAACAACTCCTTAGCCTTGACACAAGGTCCTCGGCAGAGCTGGTACTGGGGGGGGTCTTGGATGTTTACTGGACATCTTAGAACCCATCACAAACTTAGCCTCCAACGGAGGAACATGGGCAGAGCCGGTAATTGAGGAACAATGGTCTGTGACAGCCCTCTTCGCCCTCTCGCCAGAACCGGTACCACCAGGACCCTGAGCGTGGGACGGTTGAGGGATATACCGCACAGACAAGATCTTAAAAGAGGGTCTCTCTGGTCTGTCGATGCTGACCTTAGCCTCAACAAGAGGAACCTTGGGGTTTAACCCGGTACATAAAGCTCCCTCGAGGGGCCTCAAGCCGTGACACGGAATGGAAAGCTCCAGAAACTGAGACCTCGGGGCGAGCCCTGGTATCCAGAGGCACGGATGAACTGGGCTTAACATTAGGCCCAAATGTGGAACCTCTGAACGAAATGTGGAACCTCTGAACGATGTCCGGTACCGGCAGGTCCGCTGCGGGAACCCTCGGAGAAAACTCCAGTACTCCCATTAGATCCCTGGGGTACCTCAGAGGAACCCCTGGTGACAGAGCTACATGAGCCCCTGCCGGACCTGGAAGACCCCGGGAAGGAGTCCCATTGGCTGGGGCACCCAAAAAGGAAACAACTTAACGGGTGTTTCTTCTTTTCGTCGATGAAAAGCTGGAAATGAGTTGGAGGAACGCGCTGAAACACCTGCTCCCACCGAAGAAGACGATGCTGGAGTGCCCGGACGGAGAGGGAGTCGCAGTAGAAGCACAAATACCAAGTATGTTCCAGGCATAAGCACTCAAAGCAGAGAGAATGGGGATCCGCCCTAGCGAAGTGACTTTCGCATGAACAGGACACGAATCCCAGACGTTCCGGCATAGACGGAGGACTAGATGACCGAGGAACCGGAGCAGGAAGGAAGGACAAAGGGAATAAAAATACAAATTCGAGGGGATTGGGTCCTCCGACGTATTCCATATCTATGACAGTAATCGCCACAGCTGTGCTGATTACTGTCATAGATATGGAATACATCGTCGGACCATCCTATCGAAAGAACGTTACAGGGTAAGAGTAACTTGTTCATCCCAGTGATGCAAGTGCATCCAGCCCTGACCGCACAGAGAAAAGGACTGAAGGGCGATGCGGGGGCGGAGCTCAGGAGGGCAGGGTTAAGGCCACGTGCAGTACCTTGCGCAAAAATAGGGCAATTTTAAATTTTTTTATGCTTTTTAACAATAGTGCGCCAGTCCTGTCCCGACGGACGGAATGCAACACAAGTATAGAGGAAAGGGGACGGGACGTAGGAGTATAGATCAGATTGAAAGAGTAGTATATGTGAGTGGAGGTATATGCAACAAAGGGTTAGAAGACGAAGAGTGAGAGGAAGAAGAGTGGGAATGAGGAAGAGGAGGGCGATGCCAGCTCTTCAAACAGTTGTGCCTGAAACACCAGAGTATCCACTAATAGACCAACTAATAGAGCGGTGTGCCATCGTTCCTGGGGCTTCTCCAAATAATTTCAGGAAGGAAAATGCCATATGTTCAAAGATTCGCCAGGCTGACGAACAAGCCGCATGGCAAGAATGAAAGTCGAAGAGTACGGTTGCACCTGTATGCAAAGTGGGAGTGACGCAGTTACCATGGCTCCAAACGGGTAGGGGGCTGGCTCAGTATGTACTGTGGCCACAAACAGATGAAAACAACTTGATGGCTACCTTACCATCGTTGACGACAGGTCAGTAAAATGGATTATTGGGCTTGAGAAAGATGGCGGGAATGACATTTGCAGTAATGGATGTATAGAGTTTACTCGCTTTGACATTGGGAGAATGATCAGGTGATGTATGGAGAAGGGTAGGTTTTCCTGCTGTGACAGCTCAAAATAATGCACATGATGGTTCGCCGTTTCAACAATTGTAGAGCAGATTTTTGGAGGGCTTTGAGGGTGCAGTACCCAGATACATCAGACATGATTGCGATTATGACATGCAAAATGAGGATGGACTAGTGTCCAACAGCATATATACAAGAAATACAAGAGACGTGATGTTTAGAAACAAAGGAAAGTTGCGACAAAAATATACTTTATATTTTATCACATTGTTTGCCAGGGTCTCCCCAAGGAAGTGCAGAAACAGCTAAAGAAAATTGTAGGGCTTATTTTATTTTTATTTTATATATTGCTTTTATTATACACCCAAACTTGGAGGTATCACAGCGTATTTTACAGAAGGCTTAAATCTCTAGTTGTTACAGACATTATAGACAGAAAATGCAAAATATACCGCGGCCAAAGCAACACACTTTGGAACTAGGGGGGCAGACAGTTTTCAGCACAATTGTCTAACCTGCAGGAAATGGATGTATGTTGCTGGTCCTGGTAGTAAATAGCGTCTTATCCTAGTATTTATTGAAAAGCCAGGTTTTTAGGATTTTTTGTTAATCTTGGGTGGGAAGGCTCGTTTCTCAACGTTGTTGGGAGGGAGTTCCAGGTTTTTGGAGCGAAGACCTGAAAACTGCTTACCCATTGCACTCATGAGTTTGAACCGTGGGACGCAGAGTTGGGAGTTGTTGTTGGATCTCGGGGTTCTTGTTGAGATATTAAGCGTGACTGTATTGGTGAGGTACATAGGAGCTGTCTTAGCCAGGAATTTGTGTTAAACAAAGTGTTTTAAAAAGTATTCATGCTTTATAGGCAGCCAGTGAGCTTCCCTTTTAATCTTGGAGATATGAGATTTTAGGATGCCAAGTGCTGCTCTCAGGGCATTATTTTGTAGGACTTGGAGTTTAGCAAGATTTGAATTTGATGAGCCATTGATTTTGAAATAAACAATGGCCCGAGATACAGTTGAATATTGTCAATTAATGCTGACTGAGACGGGAGAGGAACAAGATAGAAGAGAGGCAAAGAGAGGAAGCCAAATTGGTGGGTGCAAAATAAATTGTCAAAGGTGACGGTGGAGGGAGCGATAATGACGAATGTTGGAGAACATTATGAACTGGAATATCGACAGCAGGGGGTGGGTAGAAGAGGTGTAGTAACTGTTGCCAGAGTGGGAGGTGGTAAGCACCAATGGTATGAGTTTGAAGGTGAATACGTAGGAGGTGTTGGTGGAACAGGACCATGATTTGGAGGTTTTGGAGACAAGTATTGGACGTGCAGGAAGGTTGTGTATTATGCATGGGCATGTAGGAGTGGAGGGGCAATGAACAGAGGATTGGAGCAACCCGGTCCAAGAGGGCGACCTGTATTTTCCCCTTCAATATCCTGCACACACAGCAGGAGCAGGGCACATTTCAATACACACAGCAGCAGCCATTCCCACAACAGATGAACACCATGGGGCCCAGTACCATCAGGTCAGCTTGGGGAGGGGGGTGGGTCTAAAACCTGTTGTGGGACACCACCCATGTGGTATATGTCAGCTTACTAAAACATACTAAAAAATCGCAAAGTGTTGACCTGGGAATGGCTAGACTGTGGAGACACAATCGTTTCTCCAGTTTTCACACAGATCATGCAGTTTATCTTATTACTTGTCCATGTGGCTTGAAATATAGAGGTAAAACTAACCGAAAGGTCAAGACAAGAATTATGGAATATAGGTGCTGCTTAAACAAGAACATTGAACAAGCTCCGATGCTAAAACATTTTGTAGCTAAAACCTATGGTTGGGAATAGTTGGAATGGACGGTGTTACTTGCCATAAAAGGCCAAAACCAACAAATAAGAGGAGACATTGTTGAGACGCGAACAAGAACTCAATTGCATCACTAGAAGTGAGACTGTAGGCCTTAATGAAGCCATTGAGTGGCGTAAGATTACATTATGTGGTGCTCGAGGTCTATTAGCGTTGATTATTTCACACCCCGCGGGACAGTTTTTTTCCATAACATTCCCCATGATAATTGAGGGGAGGATTGTGGGAAGAGTGGGCATGAATTCCCTTCCACAACCTGCAGCCTCATTCTTTGCTCGCCCCTCCACCGCCAGGTTGTTTAATGTCGTTATTTGCCTTATAAATAGTTTTTCCTATTTTTTGGACTGCTATTTGGGAGAAATTGGACTATGTAGTCTGCAGTTCTCCCTTATAGGCAGATACATGGGCCATGTTGTAGGTTTGCCACTGTTTTTCATGCAAACCCAACTACTTGAGTAGTGGTTATGGTTTTAATGTACTAAACCGGACCGGGAAAATATTTTGCCAGTTGTATGCACGTCCTTTATATCAACTTTTTCAGGTTTCATTTTTGGGACTTTTTTGACCAGCATCTAGGAGATGGTAAATGGTACCGTGAGGGTCCCAACAGGAAACGTAGTTCTATTATGTCCTTTCAAAGAGGTCATTTAAAGGATTTCCTTTTGAAAATGTTTCCCATCTCCTTAGCGACAGTAGCAACGCTCCTGCCATTCAGCGCTGGAGCACCATGACTTGCGTTTAG
This sequence comes from Ambystoma mexicanum, assembly GCF_040938575.1. Taxonomy (NCBI): domain Eukaryota; kingdom Metazoa; phylum Chordata; class Amphibia; order Caudata; family Ambystomatidae; genus Ambystoma; species Ambystoma mexicanum. The sequence continues at coordinate 65,896,768 of NC_090928.1, forward strand.
TTTTTTCGATCCCACCGTAAGACCTACCGGGGCCTAGGCGAGACTCAAGGGCTTTAGGGATTGTTTGCATTAGAGGTTCCTTTTAACCTGATGAAACAGTTGCAGGTTTCATACTGTTTCTTTTTAACTCCCACGCCACGTCCCCTTTCCTCCATACTTTTGGGGACATTCTGTCCATTGCGACGGGACCAGAGCACTTTTGAAGCATCAAAAATAACGTCCTTTTATTTTTCCTTTTTGCTACCTCTTTCTCTCTTCCTCTTCCCTGCTGATTCACCTGACTGCTCCCTGCTCTGGTCACCTGGTCACCCTCTGAATTCGGGTGCAGGCCCCTGCATGTCCTGTTGCCTTTGCACTGCCTCCCAGCTCCCCAGCACTTAAAGGTTTGTATCTGCAACCCTACAGTCCCTTCTCTCTGCACTTATGAGCCACCTGCTGGCTGCACTTTTGAGTTAACTGCACTTACCCTCCCTTTCCCCCAGCACTTCTCCCCTGCCCCCTTCCCCACATGTGCGCGATCTGAATGACACAAGGCCTAGTAAGATTGTTATTTTGTCCTCCCTCATTTCCCCCTACTTGTCTTGTTGCGCCTAGAGAAACTTATGTACAGGCGCGATATAAACGCCACATCATATATCCTACATGGGGCCACCTCAAGTGACCATAGCCCTGCCTTCCTGAGCTCTGCCCTGTTCATTGCCCCTCAGTCCTTTACTCCACGCGGTCAGACGCACTTGCATTGTAGGGAATTTCCTTTTCTATTCTTCCAACTTGTCCTTCCTTTTCCTGCTCATGTTCCACGGTCGTCTTTCCTCCGTCTATGCCGGAGCGTCTGGGATTCGTGTCCTGTTCATGCAAATATCGTTTTGCGAGGGTAGATCTCCATTCTCTCTCTCTGGAGTGATTGCGCGCAGATCATCATTGTGATGCTGGTTTCTACTGCAACTCTCGCTCTCCATCCGGTCATTGCAGCGTAGGCTAGTCGGGTGGGAGGAGGTGTTCCAGCGGCTAACGCCTCCTCATTTACAGCGGTTCATTGATGAATAAAGGAAGCATCCGGTAAGTTACTTCCCTTTTTAGGGCCCCCTTGGCCAGGGGACTTCTTCCCGGGGTCGTCTTGTTCCGGGAGGGGTCCAAGTGGCTCTGGTACCAGCGTTCTCTGAGGTGTCCCGAAAGAGATCTAACCTGCATTCTCCAAGGCCCTGTGTCAAGGGGCTATCGAGGCTGGATTGTCCTCAGAGGTTCCTCATCTGGGGCTAAGACTAGGCCCAACGTTTCTGGGGCTGTTTCGCCCAGGTTTATTCCTGAGGTTTCCAAATCTGGGACTAAATGTACCAAGCCTAGTCTGGAGGTTTCATGTACAGTGTCTAAAGGTACCAGGGTTAACCCTGACGATCCCCAAACAGCAGCTACAGTTCAAACCAGGCAGATTGAGGGGCATCATTTATGGACTCTAGCTATCGGGGGTGACCCTAGGCCATCCCACAAACAATCTTGTGGTCATACCGATCCTGCTGAGGGGGCAAAGAAGGGCAAAGGCTCCAAGTCATCAAGTACCGTCCCTGCCGAGGTGTTCTCAGTGAGGGCTAATTCTTCCGCAGAATCCAAAGGGGCTCAAAAGCGATCCAGATCTGCTAGTACCGGCTCTGACGAGGTTTCCTGTCACAGGGCTAAAACGGATAGAAAAGCCCCTACAACTCCAGTAGAGACAATGGCACTTCAGGCAGTGATAAAATGTCGGTGTAAACCATGCAGTCTGAGCCGGCCATTTTGACGAGCTCTTCCACATCGTTCTCAATGGCTGGTATAGAGGGACCCATCTTTGAGGCTGAGCAGCATTTGCCATGAAATGTGGATAATAGAAATCCTTTTCACCCTCCAATGGACTGTCGTGTATGGTTTCTGCTTCCACACACACTCGCGTCCTCCTGCGTCTACTCCCTTTAGTTTATGGATCCAGTTTCAGGAGGGCCCTCTTGGCAACCAGCCTCATTAAAATCTTGGGGGGGGGGGGGGTGGTATGCCCCTCTGGCATGGCCTCTACCCACTCTTCTGCCTAGGCCTTCCTCTGATGATGCGTTATTAATTCCAGGACCTCATGCACTTTGACTCGATGAAGGCTTACTTTAAGAATCTTTTCAAAGAAATGTATCCTACGCCTATCGAGCTGCATGCTGCCCCTCTTAGTCAGCATGTTTCGGTAGTGCCTCCTCCAGTGGGGCCCCCTCCTACACTGCCACCACTGCCTCCGCTTTCACTAGTGCTCAAGGCACCAGTTGCACAAACAAATATGCCCAGTGTCTGAAGTATCACGTGCTGCAGATCAGTTTTCTGCTCCCTCCACAAATGACGATGACCAAGCTGACCAGGATAGCGAAGACCCACCCCACTCTCTGTTTTTCATTACAAGGTCTTGGATATGATGGCGTTGCTGGATATTCCAATACCTGAGCCTACGGCTCCACAAGGAGTGCTTTAGGGAGCGTTAACTCTTACAACACACGGGCGCACTGACCTCTTCCTTCAAAAGGATGTGCTTGCTGAGAGAGAAACCTCATTCCGGGCAGCATGTAAATGGGAAAATTGATGCTCGCTACAAGCTACATTCTTCAGAGGACATCAGGATAAGGTATTCAAACTTCCCTTCGAATGTAAAAGTCTGTTGCACTGATGAACTCAACAAAACAAAGGCAAGCACGCAAACGATTACATCTTTGTTGGTCCTTGCAAAACCCTGAGCTAAAGTAGCAGAACGAGGTCCCCTAGCCAGGGTGAGCAGAGTGAGACCCAAAGGTGTTAAGACATAAGAGAGAAACCATACACTGGCAACAGACCCCATGAGAGAAAGATTGAAGAGACATTCAATTTACTTGGTTGAACTGTGCATGTGGGTGCTGGTCCCCTTTTGATAGACTCCAGGGTGGGGAGTCAGAAACTAGCCAGCATTCTTTTATTTGGACAAGGGCCCGAATTGTACCATTGTTGAATTTGTTTTTCCCTTGCAGTGGTAAGGACAGAGCACAGGTTAGCATAAGATTCTGGACCAAGGACGTTTCTTGTTTTGTATGATGCTCTGACTGGCACTCTTTCATGTTTTCCTTTTAGAGTAGGGAAGAGAAACTTAGGCTTAAGGACAGCTTAGACATTATGTTTTATAAGAAACATTCAGCCAAACTGCCAGCCCGTCAGTGTCCTGATTCTGATCTGCCACTGGGACCATTTTCTGTGCCCCGCCAGTGCCATCTGCAGACAAGAATCAGTCTATATCATTCTTGTCAAATTGAAGACAAATCATATGTATGACTTTGAAATACAAAATGTAACCCTTTGGAAAATCTTTCCAAAAGAAGCACCCAGCAACTTTAAACAAATTGCAGTTCATAGATCAACATTATAGGTTCCAACACACAAACAATTCATCCAGTGCCCAATGGAAAAATTTCAATAATTGGGGGGAATCAAATTCTCTCTGGAAATAATTAATGCAACATGGCCTTCTGTGCATGTGATCCTGTTTACTGAATCTTATATTGATGTTATTAATCTCGCACATTCACATCCAAAGTGTGTTCCCCCCCCCCCCCGCTCCCTTCTATGCCATGAGACTGGTGAAAGTCTCACCTAATCATATGGCTGGTGAGGAGCTGAGGAATATAAAATAGCATGGACTAATAATGTATTCATATTGGGAGAGGTATATCTGAGAATAGTTGTGGTAGAAAGTGGCCAGGAGGGGAACCGACCTTGAAACCATCTGGATGACCTATCCCCATGTAGGCTGGAGACAGAAGCCATTAAGAGGGTGTGACCAGCCCATGTTGGAAATTGATTTCCAAACAGCCAGCTGAAGACATTATAGATAGTAAAATCCAGTAATCAAAGGGGCTGGGAATTGGAGGAATGCCTGAATAGGACATTCACAGGTGCAGTATTACATAGAATGCCCTGTGTCTTCCATTTACATTGAATATAAAGTGACATGTCATTCCTGCCGAGCATCTTATAGCCATTAGTACCCCGCCCCGTTAGACCAGGGCACTAATGATATTTTTTCTGTTCCGAAACGCTGCCGCGTTTCGAAACAGAAAAAGTCAAATCAAATGGCTGCTGGGAAAGGGAAAACTTAGTCAGTTTTCCCTTTGCATGGCGGCCATCGGGAACCGAAGCACTGGGAACAGAACTGTTCCCAGCACGTTCGCTCCCGAGAAAAAGAAAAAAGAAGGTAAGTGGGGTTGGGAGGGTAGGGAGGTGATAGTTTGCAGGAGAGGGGGGTGGAGGGGAAAAAAACTTACCAGAGTCCCCCGCGGGAGACAAAGGCAGCCTCCAGCCTTGGGGAGGCTTGGAGCAGGGATTGCCCCGTTTCGAGCCTCATTGGCTAAGGGGCTGCCACCGTGCCCCCCGCCCCCCAACCCTGCCGGGAACAAACGCTGGCACGCTCGTACGTCCACGGGAATACCGTGTGGTATGGCTTGGAAAAGAGCTAATCCATGTGTAGTAGTATTTCCCGTGGACAGAGGGTGCCGGGTACTAATGGAGAATATTCCATCTCCAACCCGAACTTGTATAGTTGAAGGTAAGTAAATATGAATAGATTGAAAGCTACACACATCTAGATTGAAAGTAGCACACATTTTATTGAAAGTCGACCACACATTTATTAAAAGCTGCACACAGGAATTCTGTGAAGACTACATACACGTGTGTGCAGAGCAGAATGCTAAATCCGAGTATATTTTCTGCATCAAAACCTGTAGAACTCTTATGCAAGCTGTACATTGTCTACATTTAAATGAACCGCATATAGCCAATGCATTCACACCACTACACGCACATAGGGGAACCTAGTGGAATACATATACATCAATAAATGTCACTTGTTCAAATAACATTTCTCTAATACCGTTCTTGCTTTGATGCTAAAGAAAATCAAAAGTTTTGAAGAACTTTAAAATATGTGAGCAGACTTGCCGATAAGCGATGATGCTATCATTGAATTCAATTGTGTTGCTTAGATAGAAGCAATCCTGGTGTATTTAAAATAACTAGCATTTTTGTTTTGTTTTTATAGCATGGCTTAAAAGATCTACACATTTAATGGACCTTGTATAAAGATCATGCACTTTTCAGGATTTTATATGAATTAGGAGACTTTATTTTCCTTTTATGATATTAATTGGTTCAGGACTAACATTGTATTTTTGGGCTCCTTTTACAGGATGTTTGGGAATGCGACCGCAAGGAAATGTCGGTGTACTGCATTGTATTAGTGTTATGTTGATCATATTGTATTTGTTTATTGTTCTATGTTGGCTTTTATGGAGCATTTCCGAAACGTAGTTTACTTGACTGGCTAGTATTTTTATTTTTTTTAAATATATAATATATATATATTGGAAAAGAATGCTTTTGTGATACTCATGTAGGCAGGTACAATTCATTTGACTAACCTATTGCTTTTGTTGTAGCTATAACATTGTGATTTTATTGGTGTAAAATTGGAGACACCCCCCTTGGTTTGAAGTTGACTTTTTACATTTTCGAATTTTGAGCCAATACTGTTTGTTGCTTAGAATTGTGGGGTTGGACTGTATATTGGGGAACATAACTGAACCTATAAATGAACACCGAGGAGCAACAAATGCCTAGGGACTATGCAGGCCCTGGCACCTGGAGAGAAGGAGGGTACAAAAGGGGAGAAAACGTTATCAGGTTGTCTGTATATGCACTGGAACCTGTGTCCCAAGGGGGATTCAGCTCTTTTGGGACTAGGGAGGTGAGCTTGCAACACTTAAACCACTCGGGGACAGGGTATGTAGGATCTCTCTTGAAGTGACGCCACGTTATGGCACTGGAAGAACCCCTTAAGTCACCATCCTACCCCGTCAGAGACTAACACCTTTCTGGGGTATGCAGGAACTAACCTTGAACAATGGCTGTCCCGTCATCTGACCCCAACTTAATTTCATCCTCTTTAGACAAAACAGCAGAACGATGAAAAAACTAGCCTCCTGAAAGCACGTCTGGTGAAGAACCAATCAAGGAATATCAGCAGAGTTTAATTATGCCACAGCGCACACTGGGGAGAGACACTTGGAGAGAGAGAACGCCGGATGTGGTGTTGCTCCCAGAGGTCCTCACTAGGAGAGTGCAACACAGCCCGGCACTTGAGAAACAGCCAATCAGTGGTGAAGCGAAACAAAGCGAAGTCTGGCATAGGTGAAAGATCCAAGAGGCCCGGCTGGACAAAAAGACATAGGAGCCCTTGCGTGGGGAAAGAACAAAGGGGCCCACCGTGCGGAAGGAAGAGACTGAAAGCACCCCAGACCGTGGAAGTGAAATTCTCCCCCAGGGAGAAGGACTGGGACCAATTTTAAGAAGGACCACAGAGGCCCGGCTGGGACCCTGGTAGAGTCCTCTACCCATACACTAATTATTTTTGGACTAAAATAGGCTGGGGGCCTGTGGTAAAGACACAAGCGTGGCAATTGGAAGTGCCACCAGCCATCCCTTTGCCCTTGGGCAGGTACCAAACACGTGTTGGTGGTTTCATATTTTCCTTCGAACAGCAGAGAGGAAAAGTAGGTTAGAATAGGATTTCTGGACAGAGGACTTCATTTATGTTTAACCATCTTGACATCCTGACGCGTTTCCCCTTCATTTGTATAGAGTAGGGCTTTTTATCAGAGTTAGGGAAAGATTAGGTCTTCTCAATCGGAAGTAAGAATAAACCTTTTTTGGTTTATTCTCATCCTCCTCGTCAGTCTGGTTCTGACTGACCACCTACCGTTCAATGAGTCCACTCGGAGTACAAGAAAGAATCCTTTAACTTGTTACATTTACTTTCTTCTCCCTTTCCCTCCACAAATTAAACGCGACTAGTTATACAGCCAATGCAAATATTGGTAAAAATGCACTTTTAGAGAATATTGATCTCTTGTAGATGCTAGAGCTGCTGTTTTCAGTAGCCTACATATGCACTGTGCTGCACGTGAACTATTTACTAGTTAAAAACGTGTAGGAGCCTAGAGTGCGCCCTATGTCTGCAAACACCAGGCCCCCATAACTGTGTTTTTTGAATAATTAGAATGTTTGTGAAGCTAATATGTAGCCGTCACGTGAATGCACAAGAATAAGTGGACTTGTTTACAGCCATGTTCCTTGAAATTACTTTTAGTACAATGAGCATCATTTACAAGTAGTGAGTAAATCGATCTGCCTTAATAAACAAGGTGCATGCTTAGTAGCTTCCCCCCGCCACTCCCCTTCCCCCGCTAGGAATGAGGCTGTGTTTGCAGTAATGATGCAGAAGTGACCAGTGGCTCTTCTAGAATGTGTGCAATCTTCATGTGACCGAAAAGGCATTTACTTGCCCATCTCTTTTGCGATCGTCCATCTGTTTCTGTCCCGCTTGTATCATTCTGCAGCGTGTAATTCTGCATTTATAAATGACAACTTCCAGAATGCAAGGAAGAACGCAGACTAGACCAGCCTTTACACCCATTGTGGAAATACTTGTGTTGCACTTTGTTACAATGGTTGACATGTAAGCAAGATCGTGTCATGGCATTAAATTAAGCTAAATATATTGAGTATGCAACTAACTTTCTCTAGTCCTGTGTTATTTGAGTGGCAAACTGGACCTGATGTGCTTTGAAATACCTTTCTCTAGCTCATGACATTAATATGCTACCACTGAATTGGAGTCACGTTTTACATTTTCTTGACATATACTTAAAGTTCCGAGCATGCAAAGCCCCTTTGATCAAAATCCGGTACACAACCATGGTAATCGAAACGTCCTAGCACTAAATACCCTTTGCTTTGGATTTTACCTGGCAGTTTGTCAGCAGCAAATCTGCTTGATCTAGCTAGGCCTCCATAAACTGCTCTGTTGTGACACTTAGCCATTTTTATATGCAAAGGAATATTCATTTTGGATTGGAGTTTACTGTTTTTTTAGGTTTTAATTTAAAGCTGGACATCCGTAACATATTGCAGCCTGTAAATGCTTTCAAAGCAGTTTGGGTGTGGAGGTTTGGAGGCTAGATGGTTACCTGGTAGTTAATCTCTCTAAAGATTATGTGCAAACCACTGGCACTTGACATAGACGGTTAAACGTTCAAAAAAGAAATTGGAGTGAAATTCGACCCAACAAAAAATGGGAATTACTGGACATAAAGTTCAGATTAGTGGTACCACTAGAGCAGTACCTATGAAGGAGCTTTTCTGTTATTGACTGATCTTGAGGGACTTTATGGTGCAAAATACTTTTAGTCTGACTGAATTGTTTGGTTCAAGAAAGTACGGTTTGAAAGAATATCAGTTTGACAGTTCAATTGTAGTTCTATGCAACAACAAAGAACAAATGGCAATTACTTTTTGACTCCTTAAACTTGTGAAATACTCTTTTCAAATCTTATTTGTAGCCCAAGACGTTAGTATTGGCTTGGAATGAGGCGATGCTGAGGGTGCTTGCCATTTATCTGATTCTTTGATGGTACTGCTGGTGTGCTCATGTTACCACATGTAGTCTAGAGTAGTCTTTCTGTTGTGCAGTTAATATTTATAGCTGTTTGGCCCTAAACACATCAACTATCTGGAGTAGCTAGGCCTCTTACCAGTTTGTCCCAAACGCGTAATGTTATTTTTTTTTGGCTGCCAGAGTGCATATTCACATGCTCATGAGTTTGATTGTGCATGGTGTGGGTGATCTGTATAATTTAATTTGAATGTGTGACTTTCTAGGGTCTTGTGAAGAGCCCTGGTTTGACTGCCTTAAAAAAGACGAGTATGTACTGCAGTTTGCGGATTATTTTGTGCCTCACATATCAAGATCTTGGGGTCATGGCTGTGAACTACCTCCTTGGTGTTTCCTGCTGCAGAGAGGCACTGCCATGAATAGTGTTGTTGGGTTTTAGTGAGGTTGTCTATTTGTAGAGATTGTTTCTCCTTTTTATTAATTCTGTCTCCAAACCCCTAGTGTAAAACATGGTGTACGACAAATTAATGCAGACAGTGCTGTGCTGTTGTTAGGTGGTTATTTTTATTTATTTTTTGGTCCTGTGCCAGCAGTATTCTTGGGGGGGGATGTGTTCTGTATTGTTTGTAGCTTCTTTAACCAAACTTCTTGGATTATGTTCACGTAGTCCTGATTTGATAGGATCAAGCGTGATGATGGAAAGTGTTGTGTGAGAAGGTGCGAAAAGGCAGCATAGGTATGATTGATCAAAGGCGGAAAAAAAATTCCTAATCTGTGCCTTAGTTTGAGGATAGTGTTAGTGGGCGAACAAGAAAATTCTAGGTCGTCTGTTGCATCAGTTTGATGCATGTACTTTATTTCCCCAACATTGTCTGTGGAGTAAGACTATTGGAATTCGAGAGAGCTAGCATCTCCCTACATATTGAACAGACATTTATTAAATGATGTGTATTGCAAACGTTGTTTAATCAAAATGCAAGCAGACACCGCTTCAAATTTACTTTTCATAAAGTGACATTTTTTTGGAGGATCTGGTCATGGAGATGTGGAGTTAATCTGTTGCGTGGCTACGTTAATTGGTCCGGTTACTGTGCATGAAAAGCACAGATTTTCTCCTCAACGCACCCCACGCATTGCCTTCAGAAGTGCAGAAGAGGAAGAATCAATGTGACACTTTGAAACTCCTTGCAAAGCAGTATCAAGCTGGAGGATTATTAAAGTTGCTGCCATAGTGAAAAAGCGTCCTGTATGTCAGCTCTTGACTGCAGCTAATGGCAAATATGCGCACCACTTTACTTTGACCAATTAAGCAGACTACGGACGTCCACGGCATTATAAAATATCCCTTTTAACAGTTGTACTATGCAACGTGGTATAATTGCAAAGACTTCTGCGCACTATACCTGGTTCGTTAGAAAATAGAGAATGAAATGACCACTCTTAATTATCGAAGACGCTTTAGATTTCAGTCACTACACCAGTCTTAATTGACCTTTAGTATATAAATCGGGGTGATTTGAAGCCCTGTTACATTACCGTCGTCCTCCCAGAGTTTAGTTCCAGAAGGAATGTTTGGTGCTTCTCAGGCATTGAAGGAAATGGGTATGGAACACGACAGAGCTTGGCCCTGGCAAAACATGTCTTGCTGCCCTATCACCAGACCCCTGGGCTTGCCCAGGGCACTCACACCTATGCCGGTCTGCAAGTTGTGTGGGGTGCTTGTGACAACTCTGCTTCAGAACCAGATATACTCACAGTGAGATCTGCCCTGAAGCAGAGTTATCACATGTAAGAGCAACCCACGTTTCAACAGACACTTTCAGTATACTCTGGACAACTGAAAATAGAAACCGCCAAAGCCTCAAATACTTGCTGTAGCTTTCCAGATTGCCATACATGTCCTGCAATGTAGACATTGTTTTCTTAGGGTGAGTAGTGTGGCCAATTAAAACTACAGAGCCCAAATTACATTAGTCGCACAAAAGGGTTTCTTACTGAAACACAAGACATGTTTCAAATGTAAAGTTCTGGACATACTTACGTTCCCATAATGCTCATTGCTTTCATGCAAATTGCCAGCATTGGGTTATCTGAAGAGATACTGTATTGCATGTCTTGGCCTGGGTCCACATCCTTCCAAGGATGAGCGTTCCCCCAGTAAATTTTTCTCATTTCCTGCACTTTTCTTGGCCGGAAAGGAAAGTGCATATCTTAAATGTCATGTTTCAGTTTCCAACAGGCTGAAAGTTACTTTTCTGTACAAATTCATAATCTTAGGGAAACGTGTTTCTTACATCAATTCTGCATAAAGGACCAAGTGAAAACAAACCTTCGACTCTCCATATGGTACTTGCCCCTACCGAAAACATTTTTTTCTGATTTTCTTATTGCACTTGTTCTGATATTTTATTCATGAACGTTCTTCACTTTGAAGCAGAGCAGTATATGAGATTGTTTTTCTTATATCTCTTCCTGTGGCAATTTGTTTTCGATTTGCAGTTTTGGTTTTTGTAACATGGGAACTGGCGACACCCACTGCTTGACGTCAGGCCAAGAATGAGCATGTTTCATATTCTTGTGCAAGCCCAAACAATACCGTGAAATATAAAACTCCAATTTGTTTGGTTGCTCCTGTACATCATTAGATAGTCTGGCTATGATGTACAGGGAACGCAAGTTTGTAGTTTCTTGCACATATTTTTATCTTGCAATATTTCAGGGTAAAGGATGGTTTAATGCATACAGGAACCAGGTACTGAATGAGCATTCCTTGGCCATTTAAAACAGATGAGACTGTGGAGTACTTTCTAACGCTCAGTCTGGGTTATTTATCCCCCCCCATTAATTATTGTATTAACAACTGGGATTGGCAATTGCTCTCAGGAGTCTCGATTTCCCTTGTTATAGGATTTAGTCCAGCACAGGGATTGGTTTGTGTAATGGCTCCCATTTGGTTTAAATATGACTCGGAGATTATAATTGACCTCCAAAACTCAATTGGCCAATTTCTGGGCTAGACAAGCTGGCATTGGCTCATATTGACCAATGGGAGGGCGTGCTGTTTGACTCCTCCAGTGACCACTGCCAGGGGAACTCTCAGTGCAGAGCTTCCTCATCACAGGAGTACTGCGCTGACAGCCCCACTGCTGCACCATTCCACTTCTTGCCTGGGCTGCACCTGGGATGTGACACAGGACCATATATCTCCCAACTCCTCGCTCTTTATCTTATTGGGCTTGGGGGTGGATGGCTAAGCCCTTCTGTGCCAGCCAAACTTGACGGCCGTGGGCAGGCCGTTTTACTAAGCCCCAACCCTCCCCTTCCTCCACACCAAGTTTCTATGTGATTGCTGGGAATTCCCCTGTTATAAAATGTTACGAGGCATAAATATGTGAAAAGAGGTTTATTCCATGAGCCCCCTGAGCCTAACGCAGCCGGGCAAACATCACACATAAGAATGGTTCTGCAATAGGCTGCATTCCAGAACCATTTTATGCATGCATTCCATAAAGCGTGCAATACATACAATTTGTGAAACCACCATAACATCTCCCTCCCTTATATTGAGAACAAGAAATTCATTTGGAAATAAATGTGGATTATAATAGGGATCAAAACAAGGGGAAAAAAAGAAGGTAGATCAACAAATAAAGATAAACTGGAATGAACAAAAGGATGCATGTGAATTCGCAAGGTTGGTAACCACCACTAGTAGTAAATGTAGTCATTGTTGAAATTCTGTATCATCTTGCGGTTTCTTTTGGACAACCCGCCTCTTGCAACATCTCTCACAATAGAGACAATATGGTAGAGAGTGGCAAAGTCTGTCATGTGTTCCACAGTTAGTGCAATCCATTGTCACTTGGGTGTTTATTCTTGCTGATACTTGGTCTATTGACGTCTTCCTGCACCCTCACAATATCCTCACAGGACCACACCTTCCCATCCTCCAACACAACTGATTTGCCGGAACAGCTTCATACTCTCTGTGGTGGTCTGAATCTGGATTCATTCTTCAATGTTTTTTAGGTTATTTGATGCAAACCAAATCCCCTTCCTTGATTATCTTCTCCTTCACTCCGTTCTTGCGATCATAGTATTCTTTGTACTTTCCATGTTTCTTTCTTGCTCTTCTTAGAACTTGTTCAGTGTCCAAATACACTTTGTTTGTATCCGTGAACATCCATGCAGGTCTCAACCGATTGGATGCCTGTCTGCCACGCATCATAGTAAAAGGTTCCACATCTGTGGTAGAATGTGGAGTTGTTCTGTAAGTCGGAGCTTCTTTAAGGGCTTCCCTCCATGGAAGTGCGTTGGCTACAGACAATTGAATCACACCCTTCACAAACCGGATCATTCTCTCTACAAGTTGGTTTGCTATTGGATGGTAAAGTGATGTGGTTATATGTTTAATCGATCTCACTTTTAAAAATACATGGAATTCTAGTCCGGTAAACTGAGCTCTGTTATCCGAAACTATCTCTTTGGGGTCACCTTATCTGTTGAAGATCTCATTTAAAAAGTTCAAAATGTTTGTAATTCTTATCTTAGTTTTGTTGGAGGGATGACACAATCTCCTCTATATCTGTGTTCCAAATCGATCAATATTTCCTCTTTAGTTTGAGCATAATCTCCCAAACTCTGGTCTTGGTTGTTCTAATCAGACACAAATGCTTCTCTGAAATTTGCTTGGTCTGGGTCAGTTTAGCTATGTTCTTCCATTCCTCTATTGTCGCATCAGGATTTATGGTAGCAATGACACATAGACCCCTTCTCTAATTCGGCATTCACCTTTACACAATCCCATGGCAACCTGGAGGAGCAATCAGCCACTAGATTCAGCTTGACGGTGTATCACATACGCAGATGTTCTGCATTATGTCCAAAATCCAACGCCTAATCCTCTGTGATATCAGATGTGGTGTCTTGGATTGTAGCACATGTACTAGTGGCTTATGATAATCTGTCTTGATGAGAATGGGTAACCCCCACACTAAGTTCCTAAAGTGTTCCAAGATCTACTTTACTAAGGCTTCTCTCGCTATCGTAGAGTAGTTCATTTCTGCACCTTTAAGAACTCTTGATGCAAATACAATTGTGACTAACCCTTTGTCTTGAAGTTGCTCTAATACGCCCCATAAACCAATTTTGCTGGCGTCTACTGAGATTATGGTTTTTGCCTTGCAGTCAAACATCCCCAGTGTTGGCGCTTCATTGATTGTGGCTTTTATCTGCTCAAATTCACCTTTACACTCATCCGACCACAGATATTTCGTGAACTTCTTCATGAGTTCTCTGATGTGTTTGGTCTTATTGGTGTAGTTGTTCACAAATTTAGAGTAGTACTCTGTCATGCCTAAAAAAGTCTCAATTGGTCTTTGTTTTTTGGTTCAGACATACCCAATAATAGTGTTCATCAGCTCCTCTTTGGGACTGACACCCTTGGCATCAAGAGAATGGCCCAAATACGACACTTTGTCACACTTAAACTTTTCAAGTTTCAAAGTGAGTCCACTCTTTTGAATTACTTGCAACACTCCCATCAACGTTGCATCGCGTTCCTCTTCTGTATTGGCAGATATCAAGATGACCTCTTGGAAGCAATATATGCCTTCAAGACCTCCAAATAAAAATGACATCAGTCTTTGAAAGACTGCCGAAGCAAGGCCAAAAGGCATCCTCCTCAAACATGAATGCACCAAGTGGAGTGACAAATGATAATCTTTTAGATTCTTTTTCTAAAGCAATATGGTGGTAAGTCGAGGTTAAGTCTAGAGTGCTGAAAATTTTGGCTGGCTATATGGTTGTCAACAATTCTCCTATATTTGGAAGAGGGTGTCTGTCTATCCAGAGGTTTTTGTTACGATCTCTCAGATGTACGCACATTCTTATGTACCCATCTGGTTTCTTCACCAACACTATGGGGGCTTTCTATAGGTTTGATTATTTTCTTTTCACATAATCGAGAAAGTTCTCTTTTTAAGTGCTTCTTTTGTGCCGATGGGATCACCTCTTACTTTGTGCTATGGGCATTGCTCCCTTCTTAAGAATTATCCTGTGTTGGAAACCCTCCAGAAGTCCAATCTTTTCATTGAACACTTTGGGGAACTGCTTTGCGAGTGTGGCTTTGATGTCATTGCCTTTTAAAACACTCAAGATAGGGACTTCCTCCCCTGGATGAATTCTGACACGTAGAAAAGCTTGTGCCTCCCATCCCACTACGGGTGAGCCGTTCTTTGCTATGTACAGTCTGCAGTATGTTTCCTTGTCAAAGAAACGCAACTTCACCCAGGTACACCCGATGATATAGATAGGGGTTTTACCGTATCCTTTTGCTCTCACTCAAGTGTTTTGTATCTTCTGTATGTCGCTAGATACTACCTCGACAAATGTGTTGACATCGACCATGGTATACGGAGACCCTGTGTCCACCATAATAGGTAAGGATATTTCACTTATTTGCATGTTTACCCACAGTCCTTTATTTTCCTCTATTGACGTGACTGTGAGTAGCTGTACATGCTGTGTTCTCACTGCTGATGGTTAGCATGTTGTCTGGTCCGGGGTTTTCTTCAATCGCTCTCACCATGTTTCTAGGTGGTCTGTTGAAAGAGTATCTATTAAATCTGCCCCCTCTTCCACGAGTATTCCTGCACACCTTGGCAAAATGACCTATGTGACTGCATTTGTAGCATTCTACATCTGCAGCAGGGCATTCTTTCTCAGCATTGTTGTGTTTATACCAGCCACATTTTTGGCAACAGCTTTGGTTCCTTTATCCAGTATCTCTACCTCTCTTGGAGTTGGCCCCGGAATGATTAGTGGTCATTCTCCTTATCATTGCCACTAAAGATTCATCGGTGTCTTCTCTTCTTCCTGGACTATCTTGATTTCTCTATCCTCAGTTTTGTCAAATCTTTCTTTCATGCAGCGATCACAAGTTCCATAGCTCTGGCAATCTCTACTGCTTGCTCTATGATGGATCTTTGGCTTGCCACAGTCTGTTGTATGCGTGGATCAGCCACGTTCAGCACTAATTGATCCCTCAGATATTCATCAATGCCAGTGAATTTGCACGTGGACACGAGTCCCCTCAGAGCTGCAATATAGGCATCTATTGATTCACCCTTTAATTGACGTCTTGGAAAAAACTTGTACCTTTCTAGCGCAACATTTGTTTTGCTACCAAAATGTTTGACTAACTTTCCTAGTGCACACTTAAACTTGCGATTGTTGTCGCCAGAGCCACCCTCTGCACTGTTCTGATCAGGGAGTGCCCTGAAGATCCTTAAAGCTTCTGCTCCAATACAATTTAGTAAGGTGGCTTCTTTGAGAACGTTGTTATATTTACTGCCCCCCACAGCCCTTAAGTATACTTGGAAACCTTCAATCCACTGCTCCCATGGGCATGTGGGATTCCCAGGAGGTGGAAGAAATTGTATTGGTGCTGTAATATTCTGCATGATGATTGGCAGAAAGGCTCATTAGAGTTTGGATGTCATTGCCTTCACTTTACACCTTTTATTCCGATCTATTGTGTTTATTTTTTATTTTTTTTTATCTGAAAGTCTTTGCTTCTGCTTGGTTAACAATATCTATCTGGTGTAGACACAAGTTTCTGCCTTCAAATTCCTACAAATATGCTATTTATTGTCAGTAAGTATCCATACTGCTTTTGTAAGGGGTCAGTACATAATTTGCATGTGCTTTTGGTTGCTTCGTTTACTTCTCCGTCCTCTTTGCTCCGTGATATGGTTGCTATGGTTACTTACACAGAAGCCAGGTTGTTTACAAAATGGCTGCCTCATTATGGCACACCTTTAGGTCCTTTCTTCTAGTGGAAATGGCCCTTGCAGGAGTTCTAACGGGTTCGTAAAATGCTGTGTGCTCGTGCCGCGTTGGATCGCATAATACAGGATTTTTTCTACTTGTATGCGAGCAGCTCACCCTGTGTTTTCTTGCCGAGGATCCGTCAGGATGTCAGGTGCCCTTTTACTGCCCCGACAGCAGTCCCTTTTGTCTTGCAGCTTTTATTGGATGCCCGCGTGCGCTCATCGGGCCGCACAGCTTCTCATGTTCAGCTGAGGTGCTGAACAGAACTCCAGGGGCTCTGCATCTAGAAGGTCCCTCATCGCCAAATGTTATAAAATGTTATGAGGCATAAAAATGTGAGAAGAGGTTTATTCCATGAGCCCCCAGAGCCTAACGCAGCCGGGCAAACATCACACATAAGAATGGTTCCGGAATGGCTCCATTACAGAACCATGTTACGCATACATTCCATAAAGCGTGCCATACGTACAATTTGTGAAACCACCATAACAGCCCCATGCTCATGCTTTTAAGTTGGTCTTCTGGCCCCTAACTCCCAGTATGGCTCTCTGGCTTGGTCTCTGAAGTTTCATTATAAACCGCAAGATTTCATAAGCACCCACAGTGAGCGGTGCCATCTTGAAATTAAGTTGAGTAATTCTGTAGTTTTCTCCATCTGGGGCAGTGTCTGCTGCTGTAGTTCTGGGCAGCATGATCATCACATGCTCGGCTGCCCGTTTTTCTTTAGGGTAAGCCAACTTGATGATGGCAAATTCTACGGGCCCTTGAACAGGCTTCAGCTAACAGTTGCATGGTTCTTCCGGTCTGCGTACTGGTCCGCATCCTTGTGGTGTATTGTAGTGAATGGAGTTTTCCTGATTTGATGATTGCACACGGCTGCTTGTGAGGGAAAATTACTACACGTCCGGCGATGAGCCGGCTTGCTTTGTCCTCATATACTTTCTGGGAGGCACATTGGATAGCAGCCCCCCAGTCCTTGGTGGCTTTGCGTCGCACATGTTAAGATGGCGAGTTTGGTGAACTCGCCAAAAATATAACAGGAAGGGGTAGTGACTGCAGACTTTTCCCACTCTGCCCAAAACCGATAATCAGTTAGGTAAGATGATTTCTGATTCTCAGATGTTTCCTTCTGGCCCACCTAAAACCCTATCACCAAATGCAACAAATGGAGAAGCATGCAATTGAGCCAATGATAGATATGCATCCCATTTTGAGATCAAACACCAAAACCATTGTTAAGATTTCAGGCTTTATAAGCATTTCTAATTACACTTCTCCCATGTTAGACCCCCACTCGGAAACTGTATGACCTAATGTAGTGTCACCGTTTAATATGTTTGAGCCTATACATTTCTTATGAATAATGTGGTAGACCAGGATGAGGCAATGGAGGAGGTTCATTGTGGTTGAACAGTGCTTTATTCTAGATCGCAAACCTATGCTGCCCCGAAGTCTAGTATTCTTGGTCCTACTCCATGAAGAAAAATATATAAAAGGGTGGTTATCAGTATGTCCTTTTCAAAACCAGAGTCCTCCATTCAGAACTCTATGCTTACCGAGTTCTGTCTCTACCACTGTGAAAGAAGCAAATACATTCAACAAAGTTATACTTGGACCTTGGCCCAGAGCAAGTGAATGGTGGTTGACATCACATTGTGTATTTTTCAATAGGGGCTCCCTGCCACAGTGCAATGTGTAAGCCAGTAGGTGTAATGGCTCTCTAACCTGCTTTTGCCTGTACTGTTCAATTCAGGCCAATTAATGTCTCTGGTCTGTGTTCTCACTTGGGGGTGTCTTGCCTGTGTCCCCCACTCTGACTGTTCTCCTTGTATTCTTTCTCAAGAAGTTCCTAACATTTTCTCCTGATAGGTAGTTCTTGGTCTTTGCCCCACCTTGGGTTTCGCCCCACCTTGAGGTCTGGTTTCCCTCATCCTTCCTTGGGGCCCCAGTATCTCACCCCGCCCTGGGGTTTCGTTGGGGCCTCGCCTCCCCTCTCCAGTTGCCCCAGTGCCATTGTGTACCTCTGTTCAGTGGGAGGTGCTCCTCAGGAGGGTCTGGTCAACATGGCACCATTTCTACTGATTCTTTCTGGTGTACCCCAGAGCTTGCTATCTCTTCTTACGGGACCTTGGTGCCAGTGTCTCAGTACCCGAGTAGTCCTCTTCTCAGAAGGCAGGGCTCAACGTTGTTCCTCTGGGCACGCCTGCTCCGGCAGAGATCGGAGTGTTCCACTGGCTCGGCCGTGGTCCGCTTCACCACGCCTGGCCTATGCTTTTTTTTTTTTCTTTTCTTGCCACAGCTCCCAGGAGGAGGTTCCTGCATTCTCTTGCTCCGCAGGTTTCTCTTCTTTCCATCTCCAATGCTGATTGGCTTTTTATCTCTTCTTCAGTGGTTGGGCTATTCCAGACGAGTACTGTGCACACAAGGCCAGAAACCTGTCTCTTAAGGGCTGTGAAGCTTAGCTGGGTGACCTCCCTACTCCCAAAAGCAGTGGCTTCTCCTCGAGAAGAAGGGACAAATTGCCTGGATTCGTCACAATAATTTTGCTTTGCTTAAATATCTAGAAATATTTATTTTCTCTTTTACAGATGTTTGTTCATTAAGTGGACTTAACACCATTTTGTTTCTGGCACCAAAGTCTTATTTGGCTGTGCCCACAAACAGTAAGGGTTTAGGGTCAGTGTTGTCTAACTCTGCTGTTATTGAAAATGCTTGAAGCAGTGTGACGAGGTCATGGTCACAGATCTCTCTCGAGACATCACCGGTACTGGGGACCAGGTATGGCCTCAAGCTATGTAAGGCACTGCTTAAAGGTTGTACAAGGAACATTTACAAAAGTCCATCCTTACATCTGCTATCGGCTTGTTTCATAAAATTACGAAGAGGGTGTACCACCCTGAACCTGCACCCACAAGACCAAGATGAGGAGATGCCTTTGGGACCACAAAGAGGCTTCCAGAAACAGGTCAGTCATTGACAACAATCTGTCCTATGTAGAATGGTGTCACCCAATTACATTTTCTCATGTATAAAATAACCGGCAGTGGCTGTACAAGTTGCTGAGTATTTTGATTGTGTTCTCATAGCTGGAACCGCAGATCCAATGCAATATATTAGACTAAAATCAAACAATGAAATTTCAGGTAATGTGGGGTCTGCCTCTTTCCACGGTCCTATAACATGTCGACCATTGTTTTCAAATATGCTCTTTGTGGATACTTAACATCGGACACATTTTGTGTTGTAGTCCATTTAATCCATCTGGTGTGCAATCCTTTTTCGTTTGCTATGCTAGTTCTTGTGGGAGCCTCAAGTTGAAAAAGGTGTGTGTTTATATACATGGGTTTTCTTTGCACCCAAAGTAATCTCTTTTTATACTATGCCTTGCACTTGTGTCTATCTTTTTCTTGTGGTGTAAATCTTAATACTCTTATGTCCTATCCCCTTTCCTCCATACTTTTGGGACATTCTGTCCATGAGGACTGGACGGAGCACTTTGAAGCATCAAAAAATGACTTTGTCCTTTTATTTTTATGCAGGGCGCCACACGCAGCTGTAACCCTGCCTTCCTGAGCTCTGCATCGCCCTTTGGTCCTTTTCTCTGCGCAGTCGTACACACTTGCATCGTGGGCATTTCCTTTTTCCCACTTCTCCTTCATCTTCATGCTCCGGTTTCATGGTCTTCACCTCCATATATGCCTGAGTGTCAGGGATTTTTGGCCTGTTCTTTGTGCAAACGTCGCTTCATTAGGGTGGATCCCCCTTCTTTGTTTGGAGTGCTTGTGCCCGGAACTTCGGTGGGGACTCTTGTCTCTACTGCGACTCACTATCCGTCCAGGCACTCTAGCGTAGGCTTGTCAGGTGGGTGGAAGTGTTCCAATGGGTACCTCCTCATTTACAGCAATTCATCGACGAGAAAAGAAAACGCCTGGTAAGTTCCTTCCTTTTTAGGGCAGCCTGGCCAGAGAAGCTTCCCGGGGTCTGGGTCCGGGTGGGGTCCAAGTGACTCTTGTACCAGGGTTCTCCATGGGGTGCCTCGAAAGAGATCTAACCTGGATTCTGGAGTTTCCTCTGAGGTTCCCTGTCAAGGGGTTCAAAACGCTGTATTTTCCTCTGAGGTTTGCCTTCTGTGAACTAAAACGAAGTCTCAAGGCTTGCCTTAAAGTGGTTAAAAATATCATGATAACTCCAGAGGATCTCCAAATTGGGGCTATAATCAAAACCAGCAGGATCGAGAGGGGGTGGGGGGTCCCATTCTAGGTCTCTGGCTAGCGGGTGTTAACCTAAGCTTTCCCAGAAAGGATCTTCTGATCATACTGGTCCTGCTGAGGGGGCAAAGACCTTTAAGTCTTTAAGCACCAGCACTGCCGAGGTGCCCTCACTCTACTTCCGAGGCTAAAGGGGCTGAAAAACGCCCCAGGTCTTCGAGAACTGGCGCTGCTGAGGTTTCCTGTAATAGGGCTAAAACTGACTTGGCTTCTACAATTCATGTGGTGACAATGGCCTCACAAAAACCTGTGACGCAGATCGCTTCAGGTAGTGACAAAATGGCAGCTCAACCCACGTGACCGGAGGTGGCCATCTTGACTAGCGCCTCCAACCCAACCTTTTCAACAGCTGGGACAGGAGGGCCTACGTTTGGGGCTTAGCAGCCGATTTGACCAAATCTGGATAATATAAGCCCTTTTCAGCCACCAACTGACGGGCATGCAAGGTTTCCGCTGCCACACACTCACTTCCTCCTATGTCCGCTCCCCTGATTAAGGTCGACCCTGCTTGGTGGGAGGGGGGGAGGATGATCTTGCCAACCTGCCCCAATACAATCTTGGGGATAAGTCCCTGCAGAGCGGCCTCTACCCACTTCGCTGCCTAGACCTTCCTCAGAGGATCCGTTCTTTGGCAGATTCCAGGCACTCATGCACTCAGATCCGATGAAGGCTTACTTTAAGGATCTGTTCAGATATATCCTAAGCCTCTTGATCCATAGCCTGCTATCCCTCCTCAGCATGTTCCGGTTGTGCCTCCTCCACTTCCAGTGGACCCTCCTCCTACACTGCCACCATTGCCTCTGCTTTCACCTGTTCTTCTGACGCCAGTGGTATAAATGCTAATGCCCAAGGTGTTGAAGATCGCGTGTTGCCGACTAATCTTCGGTTCCCGCCAAAACAGATGAGCACACGGACCAGGATAGTGAAGATCTGCCCCACTTCCGTTCTTTTCAGGACCCGGTTTTGGATATGATGGCATTGCTAGACATTCCAATCCGAGCCTCCAGCTCCACAAGAGGGAGTTCTCTCGGGAGCACTAACCCTTACCTCACAGAAGCACACAGGCCTCTATTTTTCAAAAGGACACCCTTGCTGAAGCTCTCATGGTCTGGGAAAAACCTCATCCCGGAAGCATATACATAAAAAGATTGCTCGGTATAAGCGCCACGCATCGGAGGACACACCCTTAGTTGCTTGCCCACTTCGTTCAACGGTAGTAGTAGCAGCAGCTACACTAAAGGCTAAACCTTTTTGACCTCATCCACAGCTGCCTCACAGGTCTAATCCAAGGAGGACAAACTTCGGGAAAATAAGTATTATCGAATGCAGGTCTTCTGCTGCGTCAAGCTAATGCTGAAGTCAATTTAGTGGCTGCCAACCTCAGCCTGCAGAGAGTTTCAAGATTATATCCCACAGGACCGGCTAGAAGATTTTAAAGAGGTCCTATCTGATGCCAAGATTTTGTCTCGGGACCTGTTGGAGGCGGCCCCCCATCATGTGGACACGCCTGCTCGGGCCCAATGGTCAGAATCGAGATCTCCCGCCAGGCGTGGCTTCATGCTATACAATTTTTGAAGGAATTCCAAGACACACGTACTCGACCTTCCCTTTGAGGGAAATGAACTGTTCCACTCTGACGACGAGGTGCTCAACAAGACAACGGCAAGCACATTGACTGCTAAATCTTTCAGTCCTAGCGAAGCTGCCTCCAGCTAAAGCTAAATACACGGAACTCAAGATCCTTTTCAGGCAGGGTTTTGAGGTGTCCAGGAGCATCTAGCGCACCGAGCAGAAGGCTCCTTTGTTGGGCCTTGTCGCAACCAGCAAACACAGAGTGGCTGGTTTTTCTCTCGTTCCTCAGCCCTCCTCTGCAACGGGAGTGCTCGCCCTCGATAAATCATCCAAATGATGTTTTCCATCGGTCACACAAGACTCTGATATGAGGACATATATCATCTCATCTGGAAGCATGGAAGACCATAACAAAAGACTGGGTTTTGTCCGTTGCCAGAGCGGGCTTCCGGCTCCCCCTTCATAATACCCCACCATCTCACTCTCCTCTTCAGCAGACTGGGCATCTCTCCCTCAGAGCCTCGGTACAAAAACTCTTGAACCTCAAGTCGGTGGAACCTGTTCCATGAGGGAGCAAGGGGAGGGCTATTACTACTGTCTGTTTCCAGTGCCCCAAACCCAACCAGGCTGGCCTTCGCACTATCCTTGACCTTACCAGCACAAAACTTTTCCTTCAAATAGAAATTTAAGATGATTACTCGCAGCCCGATATGGTCCTCTCTCCAGAAGGGCGATTGGCTCAGTGTGGTGAATCTCCAGGACTCTTGTATGCACATCCTAATTTAGGCCCCACATCGGAAATGCCTTCAGTTTTCCGTGGGAACTGAACATGTTCCAATATCAAGGGCTACCATTTGGTCTCCGCTCTGCACCACGTGTCTTTACAAAGATCATGGCGGTCATCGCTGCGTAGCTCAGAATGCAGGGAGTTCATGTCTATTCATATCTAGACGATTGGCTCCTGCGAAGAAGCCCTTGTGCCTGAACTGCAACAGTCAATCTTCGGTCTCTTCTTCAGCTCTTGTTCCGACTGGGGCTGTCAGTAAACTGGCGGAAACAGTCTATGACTGTCTCAGGACCAGATATCCCTAGGTTTCCGTTGGGATACTATCAGTGCCAGGGTTTTCCTAACTGAGGACCAGGATTGCAGATTTGTCAACCATGTGCCCTCTGTTTCTAAGCTCCTGCTACAACTCAGGCTGGTGGTTGCAAAGACTCCTGGGCCTCATGGCCTCATGCGTCCTAGCTCTGCCTCTAGCCAGACTCAAAATGAGGCGCACAAAGTTGGCGCTTCGGAACTGTTGGTCTCAGGCATTGGACCCGGACTGCAAAATTATACCGATCCCATCTTTCATGAGGTCTGATCTTCAATAGTGGGCAACCTCCAACAACCTTTCAGTGGGAACCTCCTTCCAGGAGCCTTCACCACAAATCACAGCAGACTCCTCGCTTCTGGCTTGGGGAGGGCTCCATTGGGTCATCTCGAAGTCTACATGAGTTGATATGAGACTCCCCAAGATGGGATGTCTCATATCAACTATCTGGATATTTTGGAGGTGTTGAAAGACTTTTGGCCTTCAATCGTCAACAAGATAGCCACTGAGTTGTCAGTGCAAATTTGCACTATCGGGGGGGGGGGGGGTACCAGGTCTCCTCCTCTTGTAGGTCTTGCTATCCAAATTTGGAGTTGGACAGTCTAAAACAATATCTGGCTGCAAGCCGTGAACATTCTGGGACAGAGCAAAGTTGCAGCGGATTCCATCAGCCACCAGTCTATGGCGAACCATGAATGGGAAATGAACAGCGAAGTTCTTGCCAAACTTTTCCAGGTATGGGGCACCCCATCGGTGGACCTCTTGCATCTGCAATCAACGAGAGACTACCATGCTATGCCTCCAGGGACAGCCTCAGAGCATCTTCCTTGGGTGGGGGGGATGCGTTCTGAATTCTGTGGGACAACATGAAGGTTTATGCCTTCCCTCTTCTGCTGTTGATTGGAAGATCAGGAGTGCCTCCAACTGCACTCTACTGTTCATAGCCAGCCAGGTTCTGGTTCTTGGAGCTTCAGCACCTATCGATATGCGATCCAATCAGGTTACCGCAGAGCCCCAATCGTCTGCACTAGAGCAATCGCCAGGTGTGGCACTCCTCCCCACAATCCTTCAACCTGGCTGCCTGGCGCCTGAGATCAAGTCCTTATCGCAGTTTAACCTTTTGGAGGATAATATGCGCATAATCAAGCAGCACTTAAGCCTTCTGTAAGAGCATAGTACAAAAGTAAATTACTTTGTTTTTGGCATTGGTGTCATGGCTAAACAGCTTGATCCTTGACCTACTTCTATTGACTGTGTGCTGTCATTCCTATCGGACCTTGCAGCCTCTGGTATCCACGTCTTATCGTGCTAACCTTATCCATCAGCCATTGTAATTTATCTTTCAACAGATGATTATTTTTTTTTCTGGCAAACCCAGTTATCAAGAGGCATTTCACAGGTGGTCTTCACTGCTTTCCATCAGTCAGGCCTCCTCACCCAAAATGGGATCTAAACCTGATCCTTACCTGTGTCACAAGCCATTTGAGCCACTGCCCACTACAGAGTTCAGGTTTCTCTCCTGGAAAGTGGCCGCCTTAATTGCAGTAACGTCTCCAAGAATAATAAGCCCCTCCAAGCTCTATTGGTCGAACACTCGTACTTGACTGTTCACAAGGATAAGGTTGTGCCTCGCACTCATCCTTCTTTGCTTCTGAAAATTGTCTGAGTTTCACATAAAACAGTTAATCTCCCTCCTGATTTTCTTTTCAAACCCAGTCTCTGATGCGGAGTGTGCTCCATAACCTGGAAGTCGGAAGAGCTCTGAAGTTTTTGTCTTCAAAGAACAAGTGATGTCCGGGACCCAAAAGAGAAACCGGCTTCAAAAGCTTCCATTTCACGATGGATCTCTTTGTGTATCACAGAAGCTTACGCAGTTCAAGGCCTTCAGGCCACAAAGGGTGTTCATGCAAATTTGGCTGAGGAAAAATGGCTGTTGCCTTCCAGAAATATGTTCCTTGGGAGTCCATAGCCAAAGCTGCTACATGGGCTTCTCCCTCTGCTTTTTGTGGACACTATTGTCATGACCTGATCTCCCGGCTGATCAGTTTGGCCATGCACTTCTTAAAAACCTGTTTCAGTAAGAGACATTTCCATCCTCCTGTTTCTATGGTTAGTGCTTTGGAATCTCACAAAGGTATTGATGAAAGAGGTCGGGACGTAGCAGTATAACAGTTACTCACCGTAGTGACTACCTTACTCCTGGTCCGTAGTCCCCTTTCCAACATACGCCCGCCTGCCTTCCCCTCTAAAAAGTTTCCTCTACTGGCTAATGGTCCTTCAACTTTGGCGATAGAAAAGGACTGAAGGTTGATGCGCGGGACAGAGCTCAGCAAGGCAGGGTTACGGCCACGTGCGGTGGCCCTGTGTCAAAATAAAAGGACAAAAAGTTATTTTTGATGCTTCAAAGTGCTCTGGTCCCATCCACATTGACGGAATGTCCCAAAAGTATGGAGGAAATGGGACTATGGATTTACGAGTACGGTTGTCACTACGGTGAGTAACGTTGTGATTTTGGCTTAGATTATACCTTTGATCTGAATGCAATTGGTTTTGCATCTCCCAAGTTGCATACTGTAAATGTGAAAGCATTGTGCCCTAGCATCAAGGTAATCTCTAAGTGTTTGCCTTTCTGTCATGCAGTGCCGCAAGCTGTCTCATTAATAGATGTGTTGCATAATGTGCGCTCTGTTCAACATTTACTAGCTTTGACTGGGAAGTTAGGTACGTAAGGTCTTTTGTAGTTAAGTAATCTTAATATAGCTTGTAACGGAGTGTGTGAGGTGCACTCATGTTTGTCCATGTCTCGAAGTCAATGGCCAAACCTGTCATCTGTGAGTGAGAATGCCTGGAAGGTAACCTCAGTGTGCAATCTTACATTTCTGCAAGTTAAACAAATACTCCTTGAAGGCCCACTTGCGAATAAATAAGTGCTAGATCAGATTTTCATGTCTCAAATAGAATTAATGTTCTTCCAGAAGTTTGGAACATCTGCGAGAAGGCTCTGTATTCTGATTGAAATTGTGGTTGGCATTTTTTACCCTTGGACTATTTGGGTAAATAAAAAAAGGACTCCTCCTAAACGTCAATGCTGCTTACTTTCTTCTTTCCTCACTTTAGGGTTGCTTGAAATACCGGTTTCCCAGATCAATGTTTGTTTTTTATCTGCAGCTTAGATGGGCTAAAACACCCGAGCTGAGCTTATTTTGAAACACTCGGTCTTGGGATGTACATTTTAATATTCTGTAATCTAAAACTGATCTTTAAGGACCATCTGCCTTGGTCACTGGCAAAATCTAAGTGGGCTTGCTTTATTATGATCCCTTGATTAACTAATTGATCCACTGTTTGCATATGTGCCATTGCCTGTGGCTTGGTAGGATATTGCTTTGGTGGTGGTGGTGCAGTGAGTTTAGGGGGGGTCACATGCTGGGTATTCCAGATTAAGTCCCACATGATTTTTAAAGTGGCTGTACTGCTCAGAGTGCTGACCGTTCTTTTGTGTATTTTTGCACCATGTCTTCACACACTTATGTTGAAAAGGCAAGTATAATTACTTACCTGTTTTAAAATGACGTTTTATTTGAACAGCTCTAAACTGAGCCAGGCCCCATTAGCTGTAGCCACAAATTAAATATTCCTGTTAACTTTGACAGAGATACATGTCTCAAATGTACATTCCAACTATTGACTGACCGCCTTGTCCTTTCAGGCACAATTGGAAATATATTGAACATTAATTAAACTGGAAACCAAAAAAAGGTTGGTACATTTAGAAAATGCTTTTAGTTCTATGTAGAAAGTACAAGATTAAAGAGATTGTTTCTTATCTTCTAACCTTGTCTTTTTTTAAACCGTTTTCAAAACAAAGGATCTTTAAGCTTTGTTATATGCGTGTCGACTTCCTTGCATTATTGAATCTTAGCACCCGAGAGCACAAAGACTTAAAAAATGTATTTAGTATTTTGTTAGTCAAGACAAATATTTTGAGAAGATTTAATTGCAAAAGAGATAGCTGAAAATGTTTTGGATAAAGCACAAACGTATTAGATTACCATTTGGCAAAGTCCCATCTTGTTGAGACAGTTACGTAAGCGATGCATAACGACAAGATTGGCTTCAGTGCCAATGTAACAAACAAGATGTTCTGTTCTACAGATGACATCAATGACCTCATTATCTCTTGGGACTTGACTGGCTAACAGTGAAACAAGGGTGGGACTTGGCCTTTATAAACAATGTTTCCAATAGTAGGG
The DNA here is from genome assembly GCF_040938575.1 of Ambystoma mexicanum. Lineage (NCBI taxonomy): Eukaryota > Metazoa > Chordata > Amphibia > Caudata > Ambystomatidae > Ambystoma > Ambystoma mexicanum. The sequence goes on from NC_090928.1 coordinate 65,924,267, forward strand.
AGGAGCTTTCGAAATTCCATTGAAGGCTGCAACACTATGAACCAAGAAGGAGCACAGCCTGGAGGGACACTGCAGACCCATAAAATCTAGACCTTCATGTGTAAGGAAGCCATTAGAATCTTTGATGGCTAGCCCGAAACTCTAATTCTATTCTTTGAGCTTAAATATTGGACCGTTGCCAATTTTTCCAAATGAACGTTTGCATCAATCATCTGCAGACCTAGCTAAATTAACAAGCTGAACTGCCTTGGAAACAAGCAGCAAACTGCTTTCAGATCCTTTCAACCCGAGACAGTAAACTGCTCATGAGTTTACAAATGTTTACAACATATATTTTTGATGTATGACTTCAGATCGCGTTTAGGTTGTTCTTATTTAACGTCCCAAAGAAGCCACAGATCTTTTGAAATGGCTTTTAACCCTTTCTTGTAAAGTTATCTGGAGGTTGGTCTGCATAACCTCAACCATGCCATGGCTTGCCAATCCACAGCATCACCATTTTGAGTAGGGTTTTAAGTTTCTCGGGCACAATGGCTACATACACATTGGTGGTCAGTAGAAGGTAGCTTTAACATTTTAGAAGTGAATATTTGAGTAGGATGCTGGGTATCTACTCAACTGCAAATATTATGAACTGTATATTGTTTGACTAACACATTTTAATAATTAAAAAAAAAAAAAAAGCATTTTGAGTAAACATGAAGCACAAACATAGGAGCAGATCTTAAACCCTACCGCCATGGTACATATAAACTCTGGCACGTCCCACCATTTATCACCTTGGATCCGGGTCCTTCTCTGTGTCTCGGGGTACCTCCTTATCCTCTTATCCCTCCACCCAAACCCCTGGGACCAGATGGGTTTCGATTCAGCTGTCTTTGTGGGAGCAAAACCAATCACTGGAGGAAGTTGTGGACGTCTTTTGAAATGGTTTCTCAGTATATGTTAAAGGGCAGCCATTCCAGTTATCTGGTAGTAGGTAGGTCGTGGAGGATACCTTTGATCGCCATTTAAAAGATGTTGTTGGCCTTCTGAGACCACATTCTTTTTTGCGGGAGCTCCTCTGCTTTCCATTTTATTGTGAGGCATACTCTTGCAGCTAGCAACAGGCAATCCACCCCAAGACCTCCTTCCAGTATGCTTGTGTTTTCGGGCATGCCCACCACATATGCCTAAAGTCTGCCTGTTCACCGCATCCTCTCCAGCATAGGGGGCTTTCCCTCCATAACATTTTGGAAAGATGCTTGGGTTCGTAAATCCATCTGTACAGCAATTTCAGTCCATGCAGCTTATATTGGCATGCAATGGATGTTTTGTGGGCATTTATGCATAGTTTTGTCCAGACGTCTTTATGGATTGGGGCTCCCAGGTCCCTTTCCCATCTCTTTGAGCTGTGAACTAACGTTGGGAGCCTTGCCCTGACGCGTTCGGTATAACTGGGAGATGAGGCCCCTGGTTGTTGTGGTATCGCTGAGTATTTTTTCCAGCAGTAGGTCTCTCTGTAACTTACCTTTCCAGTCTGGGGACATCAGTACTCCATTTAGCTGCAGATACTGCAAGGTTGGGATGGGTTGGAGCTTTAGGTCTTCCTTGAGTTGCTGGGGGAGAGGCATACTTCTCCTTTTATGATCTGGCCTACTCTTTCTAGTCCTGCCTCACACAAGTGTTGGAAGCGTTGGGGTTCGAGTATTCTAGTTCTGATTGGCGGTGCCCAGATATGGGCCATTGGGGACGGCCATGTTGTGTGTGTCCTCCCATTTCCCATCTGTTCCACCACAATTTCAATAGGGCACCTAGTATTTTGTGGTTTATTGCCCTGTTTTGCAACGCTGATTTAGCGTTCACTGGCCTCAATATGTAGTTCAAGTCCACCCACTGTTTATTTTTATCTCCCCTAAGGTGTGGAATCAGGGCTTTGAGCTAGGGTGCTCGGCAGTAAGTGTAGCAATCTGGCAACCCCACTCCTCCCTTCTCCTTGGTCCGTGTTAGGGTGCTGTATGCAATTCTGTTTTTTCCCTTGCCATAGAAACTTGTTGAGTTTGATTGAAGTTCAGTAAAGTGAGTCTTGGGGATTTCTATTGGGAGCATTTATTAATAGTAGAGAACCCTTGGCAGAATAGTCAACTTGATAGTGTTGAGACTCCCCATCCAAGAGATTGTTAGTTTCTCCCATCTAGTTAATTCCGAGCTTATTTCTAGTATTAGCGGGGGCAGGTTGGCATTGTAGAGGTTCTTTGCTTCTTTGGTAATGTTTCCCAGGCTGGCCAAATGTTGTGTTCTGCATTCTAGTTCTGCGCAGGTATTTTGTCACTGTGTATTTACTTTTGTGTACGGTTCCAGAATCATCATGATTCTGGAACCAGTTCATAGTTGGAGTTTCAGCTGGGAGCAGTGCCTTTTGCCTGCTCCCTCGTACTAAAGTACCTTCAATCCTCCATATGGGGTCCGTCTGAATTCAACACTGGCGACGAGGAGCTGAAGAAGGTGAAGGTGTACCACAGGACCCTCGGCGCATGCCTCTGAACCCAACGCAGCAGGCCCAACCCAGCAAGAGCCGCCACTGTTCTGTGAGCGGCGAGAAGGGTAAGAGACGGAGAGCGGCAACAGGCGCTGCAAAGACCACCCAACTCATGGTAGGAAGGGAGCGCTGGCGTGGTGGAGGTGGGAGGCAACGGTCCCATAATTTTAGCTCGCTCAAGCGCACTCGCGAGCTGGTGAGGCTGTGAGGTCCGCCTATGCACACTAAAGTATTCCATTGGAGGTGGAACCAGAATGACATAAATGGCCTAACTAAAGTGGGGGAAGTGAAGTCAAGACCCAGGACCCTTAATGCAAACACCACCAACCAGAATCAGGAGAGACTCTTAGGTAATCCAGGGGAAGCTGAACGGGAGAAAAGGAAAAGGGGGCAATGCTGAAGGAAGCGGACCCAAATGGAGAAAACAAGACTGTTTTTTTTTTTTTTGTAAAGTTGTAAGGAGATATGACCCCTATACTGAGAGTCTGTGAATAAATGGAGTAATCTTATAAAAGTGGCTCCTGTTGTCCTTCCCACATTTCACAAGTGGTGGCATTGTGGGATTGTAAACGTCATGGAAGCACTTCTTAATGCCCTGAGGGAGGGCCAGCAGCAGCTACAGCAGTCTGTGCAACTGCAGAATCAACCGGCACAGGCGGATCGACAGGCTCTACAGGTAACCGGGTCAGCTGGCAGACACGCACACCACTGCAAAAGCCATCCACCAGTGGCCACTACTGTCCCTCAGAAATATGCGCCAAGCGAAAACCCATCACGTTTTTTTGTGAACTTTGAACGGGTGGCCCTGAATGCCCTATGGCCACAAAAGAGATGGGACTGGTATATCGTTCCACTAACGGCAGAAACCCCGTACATGGACATCGAGAAGGCTTTAAGACACTGTACTGCATACAGTTCACCTAACTTAATCCCTGGGGAATGCCCCAACTTCTATTTTACAGGATCAAAGACTTGGCTGACAAATGGCTACAACCCCCACCACCATTCCAGAATGAGCGGACCACATCTTAATGCAACATCTCATTGAAGCCCTCCTAGGTCCCATCAAAAGATTTCTCAGACAGCACCAGAGACTCTGTCTTTTGAAAGCCATAAATATAGCAGCAGCTAATCAAAAGGCAGGAGCCAGTCCCCTAAAAGGCCCAAACTTGTGGCTGAGCCAGGCTGCAGTTACCCCAAGACCAATGTGGGGTTGCTCCATGCCTCTGACACCACAAGCAAATGAAGCAGACCAACTCAAGACCAGACCAACGGAGTCGGTTGGCACCGGCGCACGAGTTACTGGCTCGCCACCAAGTCAACTATAATGCTTTGAGTGCAGAGATTTGGGTTCACATTGCCTGCCTATGTCCTAGGAGGCGAAACCGGAACTTATGAATATCGGAGCCTTTAGGATTGTCAAGGGAAGAGGGAAGCATAGGTCCAGGAAGACATCGGAAGCAGGTATCGGTACACTTGTGAAGCAGAAGTAAACAGTCGGAAAACCCAAGCCATGATTGACTCAGAAAGCCTACAAACAGCCAGCCTTTAGTGCCCATTTACTGGAACCCCTTACTGTCGCTGAACCCCAGATACATATTGGATGCATACAATGGGACATAAAACCATATTCAGTACAGAGTGTTAATATCCGACTAGGGGGGGAATAAAACGTAATGGTGCCCTGTCTGGTTCAGGCAAAGGAAACAACTGAAGAGGTTGGCAAAGGTTGTTTGCAGGGTCTAAGTTTATCATGGTGTGTTGTGAAAAGGATGCGGTTGAGGTATGTATGAGAGTCTGCAATACTAAATACTTTACTTAACTCCTACAGGGAGGTGGGCCAGTACCTTTCCAAGATGGTGGAGACTCTTCACAGAAATGATTGGTTGAGGGGGTTTGATGAGGTAGTTTGGAATTTAGCGGTACATTCTAAACTGACTTTCATCCCGAACATTACTTGAGTCCGTTTTGGAAGCTCTGCTGGTAACTAAGAAAAGTAACCGGATAATCTTCTAGCAGCGGAAAAGATGAATAGTCAAGCAACTTGGACACTTTACAGCATCCCAAATTGAAGATCATCATGTTTATTCAAGACTAAAGCTGTACATGTTTCAGTTAATAGCAGTAGTCTGGAGATTTCAAAATAATGTGTATATATACATAGATTGTTAAATGGTTGGAAGCCAGCCATACTGGGAAGAGGAAGATCGAGCGAGTAATGGAGAGTGCTCCTGAGAAAGGAAGAAAGGACTACAGTCCTACGCTGGGGAGGACCCAGGAAACTTAACTTAAAAAGGAAGAAGGGCTAGTGTACAATGAAGGTGAAGCCATGGAGTTTTTCAAAGGAGCAAGAGTGAAGAAGCTGCTGAAACCAGTCGAGATGTTAGTCATAAAATGAAGAGGCAGGGGCGAGAAGCCATGCTGTGCATGCCTGAGATCGGAAGAAGTGGTGGCGTGACCCAGGAGTGGTGAACTGTGCAGTCCTTGACGCTGAGAACACTGCAGCAATGGTTCTCTGAGCACGAGAACGAACACGAGAAGGGAGTTAACGCCTGAGTCATCCACACTCTAGGAGGGATGCGGCCCCGCAGAAAGAACCAGTGATACCAGCCTGTAGTGAAGAAGGTAACTGGAGCTGTGGCAGACCCACTGGGAGGAAAAGGAATGCAGATAACGCTCATCCTACTCCTCCCAGTGAATGGATAAGAGTTAAGCCAAGTGAAGAGCACTTAAGGACTCATTCTACTTATAACAGTGAAGGGATACAAGTTAAAGCAAGTGAAGAACCCTTTGGGACCCTATGTACTTGTCCCAGTGAACAGACAAGAGCCAAGGCAAAGTGAATTGAGAAAGAACCATCTAAAAATATAGAGGATCACAGCATCCAAACTTAAGTGAAGAATGTAGTAAAGACACAATGCAAGTTGACTTTAAGGATAAGGGTCAAAACTCTAATTGATAAACCTTTTGTCCAGGAAGAAAAGGGTAAACCTGGAGGTGGAAGAGCCCCCTTTCAGAATTAAAAGAACAGATTCAGGAAGTAGCCAAGAACTATTTAAGAATAGCTTACTAAAACTGAGAAGGCTTATCCAGGAAAAAGGAGTCATTCTCCTGGACCATTTGGTTGTTTTGCTTAGTGCTAGGCATAGCGTAGATTAGCTTTGTGACGGTAGTCTATTGTTTTGTACTACCCTATTGACGAGGAGCACCCTAGTTAGATTTGTTTTGGGTAAGGCAAACCTTTAGAATAGGGACGGGCAGATCTTTTCTTATTTCAATAACGCAGTACATTTTGGAAATATTACCATTTGGTCTGTTTCCTCCTTTTGACCTACCACAGCCCTTATTATTTCAGCTACTCGTACCCAGCACATATTGGAAAACAGTGTGGGAAGTTGCTCACAATCAAGTAGGAGAAGGCCATTAAAGGTCTGAGAGAACCAAGTACAATGTGACCCTGTAATTCTTTTGGCTGGCGGGGTCTATGGAGAAGTAATAAGATATTGCCAACAGTGTCCTGATTAACAGTTGAAGAATTGGCTAATGTACCTTGCGCCCTACTGTAAGTCATACCTCTTATCAAGGAACCGTTTCAAAGGATTGGCATGGATATAGTGGGACCATTAAGACCCTACCAGCCGGGGTTTCCATTTTTATTGGTTGTGGTTGATTACACTACTCGATACCAAGAGGCATTCCCGCTAAGAGGGACGTCTGCTCAAAATGTGTGACGTCCTACTACCTATTATGGCCCGGATGGGTATCCTAAAAGAAATTGACTGATCAAGGAACACATTTTTCCTTCACTGCGATGAAGCAGGTGTCGATCCTCCACATCACGCTCCTAAAGACCTCTGTACACCATCCACAAAGGGAAGGGCTCATGGAAAGCTATAACCAAACCATCAAGCAAATGCTGAAAAAAGCCATAGGACGATGGCACCGAAATTGGGACCAAATCTTACCCATAAAATGATGACACTGTGAAATACACCACAATCCTCTACCGGTTTTACACCTTGTTAACTAATCTTTGAGAGAAACCCTAGGATGCTTCTAGACATGCTCTAGGAGGAGTGGGAACACCAGTCCTCCAGAGAAATTACGATGACTGAATACGCCCAGGAGCTAGCTAGACATTAGGAACAGCTGCAAGAAGTGACTCGAACCAACCTACGACAAGCACAAAAAGGTTCCAGAGCGTTATTACAATAAATCATGCACCTTCTGTAAGGGATGCAAGGTGATGGTTTTTCTACCTACCTCTGACAAGTTTTTGGCCACCGTGTAGCACTGGTGGCCGCAGGCGTTATTGGGGCCTGCAGCGGCTACAGGAAAGTCCCAACACTGGGCTGTGGCCCGCAAGCACACCAGAGCAGCGTCATAACAGAACGGGCCATGTTGGACACGGAGGGGTGGCTCTTCCCTCGCAACACACAGCACTACAGGAACAAGCGATGAGAGAATAACAAAGGAGGGCAGTGTAGATGGAAGGAGGGATTAGGCTGAGTCCAATCCATGACAGGGGAGGGGGATTTAATGGGGTGTGTGTATCACGATGTGGCTGATGGTTGTCTCCTGCTGCTCGCAAGAGACAGATGTGCTGGAGAAGGAACTAGGATATACCTGGGCCCATTCAAAGGGCGAAGTGAAGCCAAGACCCAGGACCCTTAATGTAAACACCACCAACCAGAATCGGGAGAGACTCCTAGGTAACCCAGGGGAAGCTGACTACATGAAAAGGAAAAGAGGGAAATGCTGAAGGAAGCTGATCCGAATAAAGAAAACAAAACTAGGTTTTTGTACAGTTGTAGGGAGAGAGAACCCCTACGCCAAGTGAGTGAATAAACAGAGTAAACCTATAAATGTGGCTCCTGTCGTCCTTCCCAGATTTGTCACTTCTAAATGTTATGTTTAATTTTTGTTTCGTCCACCTCACTTTCACCTTCCTAGTGGTCATGCCCACATAAAAAATGCTACATGGGCATCTAATACCGTAGATTTTGTTGAGTCACAAGTTGAGGAATGATTCAATAGATTTTTTTGCACATATAGGGTTGACTAATCTTATTTTCTTGTATAACGTTCTTAGTTTTGGCAATTATTACATGGCTGTGTACCTTTTCTGAATTGTGTTTCTAGTAAATTGTGTACATTATCAGCCCTTAGCAAAAACGGTCTTGTTTATTTTTCCTATATGCACATATTGGAAAGTTTGGAAAAAATGTACTCTGTTGGATACAACGTATAAAATTCCCAATTAAAAATATATATATATATATATATCTTGTCTTTGGGGTGCATATGTTGTGACATTTACCATCAGGGCTCGCAAAATCTAACCTGCTAACATTCGGTGAGTAGTTTATATGCAGGGTGAGTACCATTTGCATTATACTCAACCTTGCTGGCGAGTATGGGGTTGTTGGAAACTTATTTTTCATTTACTGGAAACACTTTGTTTGCAAATGGAGGTTTCAGTGTGCATGCTTGACAGCATTATAGAACTTAAGTGTGGTTATGGCAACATGCACCATTTTACAAAAATTACTGGTAAATATTTTGTCACCATTCACCTTGGGGCAAGTGCATTTCACTTAGGTTGAGTATGTAAAACATGGAGCTCGCCCTGGAAGTCTAGTGGGATTTTTAAGAATTTGCAAGGCCTGCCAGTTCAAGCGACTCTTTAGTTGCTTTATATTCCAACTTTTATGTAAGTATTCAGTCTGATCTCCAGTAATTTATTGCAAAAATGTACTCTTTGGAGTGTACTGTCAATTGTTCTACAAGGGTGGATATGTAATACCAGTTTCACATCTCTGAATTAAGTTGTCTTTGTGCTGTGGCTTTTTAGGGAATAACCAGATCCTTGTGAGATGGTGGAATCTTCAAAACCAACTTGGGACGAAATCCTTTGCACATAACTGTTAAACTATTTGGTAAATTTGATTGGCTTATCAATCACTAATATTGTATTGGTAGACAATTTTGTTACCCGCAGTGTGTGTGGGGCTAGAGATGGCCAGTCCACATGAAATTGTGCATTAGCAATTGTAATACATTTTAAACAGATCGCCAGGGCACAAAATGTGCATTCGTCGCAATCCACTGGCTAGTGATTTCGACTTTTGGTGAGTCACACATGATGTGCTGCGTGTATGCATAGAATTGAGGTGGAAAGTGACTTTTTTTACGGCTGGCTAGTAGCTTGTAACTTCAAATCTTCCCACTGAGTTAATTAATTGTTGGTTGGGCAAATGCTATAGTAGTACAAGCCATTACACTACCCTACTAACTGTGTAATTTTCTGCAAACATAATAAAATGAGCCTTTCTGTCTGTTTTGGGAGGGTGTGGAAGGAGGAGACTGACGCACAGGTTGCATGCTTTTTGGCAAAGACTTTTATTTTATACCAAAAGAAAGACACCCACCCATCTTAACCGAAATCTAGGAGTGGTTGCCCTGCCTCAAATAAAACTAAGAAAATGTCTGTAACTAAAAAATCCACGGTCCTTTGTAAAAATCCTACTTACCCTCACACTAACAAAATTAAAATGGATTTGTCTCTTCAGGGGCCAAAATGATGACTTTCCTGGATGGCATGATTTGCAAAGTGGGGGAACCTCTCCCTTCTGCAGGACTAACTCGGTCTCTTCTTCAGACTACTGTGGTTGAGGAAATGTCTCCATCATTGCGTCTTTCTCAGGTTTTTCTTGGTAGGTTTGTGTGGTTGTGGAAATGTGCTGCTTCCCCAGGCCTTTCATGTTTCCCTTGATGGGTCTTCCTTTAAAAAAGTAAACGCAATGTATTCATTTAAAGCTTGAACACAACTCAAAACAAACACTAAGCATAACCTGATTGGGTAAATTGCAGGATATCCTTTATAGTTCACTGTGTTTGGGGGAATATGTCCCGCCCCCACGTCTTTCTCAGGATTCTCTTGGCAGTTCACTGGACAGCCATGGTGTATTTTCCTGCCAGGTGCTGTCTTTCTCAAGTGTGGGTCCCAGAGCCCTTTTTAGGCTTCCCATATACAGGTCTCAGACCCGTTCATACAGGCTTCTTTCCTTATGGTTGCTAGTGATATAGCATCCCTGATACTATGATAAAACATATGTATATCATTATATAACCACACATATAATTATTTGTTAAAATCTGAGTCATTTTAGGCCATTGCAAAATCACACTTATCCCCAAACCCAATAAGGACCTCACCAAATGTAACTCGTACAGGCCAATAGCTCTCATTAATGTAGATGCCAAAATGTATACCAAAATTATCACCAACAGGTTGGAAGGCTTTCTTCCATCCCCACTCCACCTTGACCAATCAGGATTTATACAAGCGTGACAATCATTTGATGATAATAGATGAATTGTCTATCTAGTTGAAAAGGGACACAAAATGTCAACCCCTGTGTGTCCTCCTCGACACTGAGAAAGTATTTGACCAGATGGAGCGATCCTTTGTTTAAGGTGATGGATAAATGGCCCTGGGACGTGAGTTCACCAAGATGGTCTGTGCCAATTATTATAAATCCCCCCTCTTGGCACGACTTCTTATCAATGGTACCTTGTCCAGGGCATGCCCTCTGAGCTGGGGCACCCAGCACAGGTATCCACTCGCCTCCCCCTGCTATATGCAATCTACTTGGAGCCATTGCTCAAGAGCCTGCCTGAGTGTAAGGAGTTCCACAGGGATCCCTTTGTGGGTGCCCACCATAAGCTGGCAGCCTTTGCAGAAGGCGTGCCGCTTTCACACACAAACCTGTGGTTGTTGCTGGGGAAAGCAGCAGTGTGTTCAGACTTTGGGGCGGTCTCAGCACTGAAGATTAAGTTAATGAAGTCAGAACTGCTCAACTTAACGGTGGGGGGGAGGGAGTGGCGTCTGAGAGCTTCCTTGTGTTTCCTGTGGAGCCCCAAAGTAATCCTATATTTGGGAATACACATTGCATGACCCTGTCGGGTTGCTCCACCACAAATTATGCCCCCAATATTGACTACCATTAAAGCCGATCCCCACAAATGGAGTGCCTTTAAGGTATCCTGGGTGGGCAGACTCGCCGCAGTTAAAATGCTTACTATCCCCTGTTTCTTTACCTGTTACATGCCCTACTAGTGTCAGTTCCCCTGGAACCTCTTTGAAGAACTGTAGAAACTGACAACAATTTCATATGGGCAGGCAGGCACCCTTGGATTAGCCACCATCTGTTAATGTCTTCGAAGTAGGGATGTGCCCCCTAATTTTCAACTGTACTTTGAAGCAGCTCAGATTCAGATAAGGGAAATGGTTCACGGGTCGCGAGGAAAAGCTGTGGGTGGGTATGGAGCGGGCAGTGTTACAGCACAAGCTGAGGGATGTAAATTGGCTACCGTGTTCACACAGACTCTGGCACAAGTACCTGAGCTCATCACAAAACTAATAGCAGACACCTGGGATAGCCTGACCAGCAAATTTGGCATTACTTATTTCATTTTCCCCCCTTTACACCCATGTTCCAAAACCCAAGATTATCGCCAGGATTGCAGTCGGGGGCATTTCAAAAATGGCAAAAGGGAGGGTGCCATATGATTGGGGACATGCTTCAGGGGTCCACAGTCAGATCGTTTGTCGACTGCAAGCAGTTCTTTGAGGTGGATGAAAAGGAAAAGATGAGGTATTTCCTGATCAGGCGCTGACTCCTAAACCCGGAGTTGAGGGCAGTGGGTGCTGCACAAAACGCCCTTCAAAACATTTCTTATTACACAGGATGGTTCAAGGGGCCTCATACCGGGTCTGTACAAAATTCTTGACGAGTCTATCTCTCAGATGACGTGGCCATATATGGAGTGGTGGAAGAAATCTCTCGAGAGGGAAATCCCCATAGGTAAGTAGGAAAAATTGTGGAGACTGGCTCCCAAGTTGGTTAAATCCTCCCAGCTGCTGGAAGCCTGGTCCAAATTAATATTTAGATGGAATTACACCCCGGGTTGACTTTATAAGATTTACCCGGATTCCTCGCAGGCATGCTGGAGGGGCTGTGGGGGTACAGGCTCATGGTCCCCGATCTGGTGCAGATGCTCCAAGATAGAGCCCTTTTGGAGGGGAGTCCAGGAAGCGCAGGTCTTGGCCTTTGAGGTGGCGGCACGGACGCCCCCCCGGATGAATTGTTGCGGTTGGACCTTGGGGATCGGGGGATATGACCAGAGCCCAAAGGAAAGCCTGCATAGTACTCCATTTCTGCGATGCTGCTTATAGCTCAATGTTGGAAAGGGTTGGAAATCCTGTCTATCCAAGACTGGATTCAGAAGGTCTGGGAATGTGTGCCCCTAGAATGGGCATCATACGACGGGAACAGTGAGCAACCTCGGTTTGCCTGACTGGAGGGAGGTACTTGCATTTCTTAAGAAAAATGATAGAATCCAGTGCTGCCCTCAGCCCCTGAAACTCTTGGATTGATCATGAACTGCGTCCCTTCTAACCCTTGTAACCCCTGCACCTACTGATCTTCTCGGGGGTAGGGGTGGTGGGTTTGGGGCGGGAGTGGGGAGGGAGGAATTGGTGGTTAAAGTTTAGTCATTTTTTGTGCTTGTGGTGCCCGTTAACTGCTTTTTGAAAACGAATAAACTGTATTTAAAACAAACAAAATTATCGGTTATTACTGTAAGCACTGTGGAAAGGATGGAAATGTGCTACTTTTTTGACATTAAAGAACTACTTTTGCTGATCCTGATGATCAAAGACCATGTCCTCCACAGCCGTTTAACGCTAGAGGGAACGATCTTTGTCAGTTTCAATTATCTTCTGGAAGTCTTGAGGAATTGCTGGCGATTTTTGTCTCCGAGCTCGGCTACAGACACTTTACCTGCAATCTATGTTGCATTCGACATTGTTTTCCAATGGTTTTTTAGCGATGAGCTGATTTGTAATTACAAACTTGATCATTGAGCTTAATTGAGATTGAAGGCTGTGTTTTAAAAAGAAATGTTATTATTCCTCTGCACTGTCAAGTTTATCTTCATGTGGATGGGAACTTTCTGTAGGTTACGGGTAGTGCTTAATTGTTGATTATGTGCTGCTGGCTCTGTTAATTACAAATGGAAATATGTATAAATGGAAGGAGCTGTACAATCATTTTTTTGTTTCCATTTGAATTCCTGTCTTAAGTATATCTATGAACAAAGGGCATCCACTCAAAATCGTGCTTGCACCCTGATAAAGCATCTCTTCAATGCTTGGATTTTTAGGGAGGTGGCTGCTGCTTTCCGAAACTTAATACAAAACGATTCCATTGAAAGCCTTGATCATGGAGAGTTTTTAAGTAGGTTCCTACTAACTCCCTACCAGGGCATATTTCCTTTACGACTTTAGTCCCAGAATGTCTAACGTCATTACAATGATGTGGTGGCTTCAACTTGGTGTGGGTATTAGCAGGAGTTGTGAACGCGAGTATATGACTAATGGGTGTAGCAGAAAATAGAATTGAGAGAATGCTACATGTGTAAATAATTGTTTTGTTTCAAATAATGCTGTGATATAAGGTGGTGTCAAATGATACCTGGCATTCCTGGAGGCTTGTGCCATTGTCGTAAAATTGCAGAATCTGAAAATATAAATTAAAATACTACGGTTTTTAATGTCCTTCATTTGAGCATGTGTTCTCTGTTTTAACCAGAGTGAGGGTGGGGTAATTATCGTGAGATAGTAACACGCTTCCAAGTTATGTGCTGAGGCAAAGTGGAGGGCTAAGAATTGGGGGAAAAAGGTTCTCGTCACAAGCGATCATGACCCCGCTTCAGATCTAAAAGGCACCAGCACATAGTGATGGTAGCATGGAAAATATCTACTCGTTAGTGAATCACTTTATGGCGAAACCTCTCTAATAGAATACTACCCAGATTGCAACAATCCCACTCCGCAAGCTGGAAATTAATCAAGGAATTAAAGGTAGCTCTTTAACTCGCACTACTAAGTTACCCACCAACATTCAAATAAGGGCAGGCAGCTTGCCTACAGAAAGGAAAACGCATCCTTCCTGTGGTTCTTACCAATGTTTTCGTTCAAATTCATACAAACATCCACACAAAAACAAACTCTAGTATTCTAGCCAACCTTTTTTTTAAAAAATGTCTGTTTTCGTTTAACAGTATTCTAGACAACCTTCACAATGTAGATACAAATTGACATTGTTTTATTTCATTAATGAGACCATCAAAGAGTGCCAGGGGACCACTCTGTGGTGATAGTGCGTGGTACAAATATCCTTTAACATTAACATCAATCCACAGTATGGAATTCGTTATTTTAAACCCACATGCCTATTGATATGTAAAGGGGAAGCAGTTCTAGGAATAAAGTTAGAAACAAAACAACTTACTTAGATTTCCTTGAAACTCTGAACTACTCGTATCTGAGAAATATATTGCTTTGATGTAGTTCACTCATTCTTGGACTGATTTAAATATAGAAAGTTGGACATGAATTGTGTTAATTCCTACTTTGGTTATCCGTACTATGCGACGTATTTTGTAATGTTTGGATTTGTTATGATAAATTATAAAAGGGTTAGGTTTCTTTTGCATTCAGTTTCCTTTGGAATGCTGGGTCATTAGGGCCCAACTCTTAACATTCTCAAGGAAGCAGGATCATCTTCACCACAACCCTCTTCAATGTGTGTATTGAGGAATATATTTTATTTACTTAACGATCTCGATGCCAATCAAAGCATTTGTTCCTCATTTCAATTTGAGAAGTCTGCCACCAGAGATCCTAAATTGCAGGCTCTTGTCATATTAATTTAAATCATGTAACACAAAGCATATATGCCTTGGACCATATTCCTCCTTTCAGTGATAAAGCTTGTAAATGGGGTTCCCCAAAAGTCCTTTAATTTTTATCAGGGATTTCATTTATTGTTGAATGATCGAAGTAATCTGGGCCAGGGTGAAAAATGTACACTCAACACTAGCTAATGATATTTGATCCTTGACAAGTAGGTAATAGTGTGCTGTGTGAGTTTAGTTAATTTAATTGTTTTTTTTATAACTCGCCTAATACTGTATCGGAGTTCGGTTTCTAAGCATTTATCTGGGATTTCTGACCTCTGTTGCTCTGCGTGGTCTTGCTTCTATCGAATTGAAGTGGCGAGTGACATTTGTAAGGCTGGGTAGTAGCTTTCAATTTTGTCTCTCTGATCTGGGGATTATTAATTCCAATTCTACCACAAGAAATCTGGCAGAAGAGTAAGACTTATATATGTTAATGTGCAATGGTGCCTTTTTGCTAAAAGGCAACAATGACATCGACTTGAACTGGATCTTCCATACAAATAAAGCCAGTTGAGGGAGGATGTACCAAAGAATAAGCCCAGCATTTTGGATTCTGTTAAGAATCTGTATTTGAGACTCTGGAAACCCAAGCAAGGGCTCTTGACGTAGCCATGACTTGCCCTCATCTACTAGCACATGCTTTAATCTGCAGTGAAAGGATAGCAGGAGCACATGGCCAAATCAACGGTGTAGGGATGGCACACTGTTTTCTATCTTGCTGTGTTTTAAGTTGTGCCACTTGTGTTTTTTTTTTTTTTCCTTTACGATAAGACTGCATCTGATCAGCTAGGATTTCAATGAATATGCAAAGACTACATACAGAGACTGAATAGGCAAGCTTGTGAATAGCCTTGAACTTCCTTGGCTCGGTCTGAAACAGAACATTGTGTAGCTTTGCAGCTGTCTGTCTCGGCAGTATTGACTTTTGCAAAGAACTGTGCACAATTATTTCTTTCAGGGCATGGAAAAAAATTGTTCTCATTGCTAGCATGACTTGTTTGTGTAATGGATTAAGCATATTTGTCCAGCACTGTGATGTAGTTCCTTATAGTGTTTTCATTGGTTTTGTGGCTCTCTAGTCACCAATCAAGTTGCTGATTAAGCTGTTTTGCTGGCAGTGACTTGATGTCCTAAAATCATAAAACCTACAAACTTATTCTCAATGTCAGTGACTAATTTCTCCTGTTCTGGTTTAATTAAGAGTATCTTATTTTGTTATGCAAGTGTTTGCTCTCAAATATCCCCGGAACTATTCATGGTATGTTGGTGCATGCTTTCTAATTGAATTCCGTTTAGAATCACTTTGCTTAATGGGTCTTTGCTACATTGGTAACCCACAAAGCATTTGCTCATAAAACTAGCCCCATTTAAAATATATATATATTTGTCTTTTCTTTTAAAGTCTGACAGCGATGGCTCCTCCAGCAATCTACAGTACTGCTCTCAGAAATGTGCAAAGGGAGTTTCAAATGAAATTGATGAAAGCCAAATGAGCAAATAGGCCAGGCCTCCCTCGTGGTATGGGGAATAAAAGTTGATGAAAGCGATGACTTGCCTGAACTAATATTGAAAATGTGTCTATTGTACACACAGGAGCACACACGAGTTGACGTGTACTTCACGAACCGATGTACTACTTCAGAGCACTTTATGCGCTTTTTGATTAAAATTCAATGTGATGGAGTGTGGTGTAACAAAAGTGTATTACTTGGAGAGGAGTAGCTTATTCTTTAAATACAATGCTCATCTGGGACCTGGAAGCAATAATGCCTTCTGGCTCCTGTGATTTTCACATGTCTGGCGCTTTAGACTCCAGCTAGTTGTATTCAGAATTGTTTAAGCCCTGAGGAAGTGCAAATCAGTGAGAACTATACATTGGCCCATTTGTCCACCTAACTTTCTTTGAAATAAACAGGTTTCCACTATTTGTTTTGGCTGTTTATCAATTTCATCAACTATACATGGTTTACATCTTTTTGTGTTCTACAGATTTGAATGTACTGCCAGTGGAAAAATGTATAAGTGATGGCTCACCCCTTCTAGTTCACTTTACGTTCGATGGGATGCCATGAATCTTGGCAAGCGGGTCCATTGTCTGTGCCCATGGAATAATATTTACAGATGGCACTGGCTTATACAATGTTTCAGGCCTCCCCCAGTAGTAGCAGCTGGATACTTGAAACTGCATTGGCAGTGGTTGCTTAAACTGGCTGGGATATTAATGCTGGATGAAGTTTTAGAAAGGGCAGCTTTCGTAGATCTTTAAACCAGTACATGCCAAAGAACAAGGAGGCAAACTGATAAGGTGCATCGTGAGCACTACAGATGTTTAGCTTAACTGTATGATTATGGCTAGTTGTCATTATCAAACAAAGAAGTTGGTAAATTGGCCAACTGAATGCTCAGAATCTGCTTGGTGAAATCGGTGTAGTCTCTTAATTTCAGTTATTCTGGTTAATTACAGTGGTGTTGAAGGGGTCTTGCTTCATTTCGTGGGTATGTCAGGCAGGTGGCACAGGGGTGCTGACCTTTTGGATGCCCAGTTATTTGCAGCCTTTTTCCATCAATGGGTGATTCACATTCTGTTCCAATGCAAGACAGCCATTGTGCCTGCACACCACCTTCCCATGGACAGTTAACAGTTGGCACAAAGGTTCACCAGTTCCGTTATGCAAGCAACATCTGTCATTGGCTCCTTTGACTCTGGATGGAAACAATGGCCTGGTCTCTCTGGCGGTTTCTGCTTCCTTAGTCTTCCCTGGAACCAAAGATTGAGAATCCATCTGAGGGCGAGCCACCTGGGTGAACAGGTGATGGAAGGGATGCCTCCCTTCAGTGAGGAAGCTGGTAGCAGGACCCACATTGGGTGTAGGGAATCCCAAGACCATGGAACTCTGTCGATCCCAGGTGGGTGGAGAGCCCAAGAGTGACTCAGCCGCCTCAGGGAGGGGGAGGCAGTCCTGCTGCACACGCACACTAGCATCCAGCTATTCTGATGCCCTCTGAGAATAGGCAGGAAGAAACGACACAGAAGACCCAACCACAAGGACAACTGAGCTGCGGTCCATAGAGGCAAAAGGAAGCCGCATTCTCAGTTGTGTGATGCTGCAGGAGAACAGGTACGTGGCGCAGGGTGAAAAGCAAGAAGGTGGCAATGGGTCCGAGGCGCCTTGGAGAGCCAGACCCTGAAAACACCAGAAAAAGGAGTGAACTCCAACTGAAAACTAGGACACTTGGAGTGTCAAATATCCCAAAAGGGATGAAGCTAGAGAACAGCAAACAAAGGGGTACAGCAAACCAAAGTAGCATGAAACGTAGAGGGCTGAACAACCAACAAGGGATTCATCCCGAAATGTTCCACGTAGCGGTACACTGCATCAAAGAATAAGCATGAATGGAGGGCCGAATGGCCCAAAAGGGGCAAAACTAGAGGATAACAAATCGGTGAAATGAATCTGAGAATCATTAAGCCTAGAGGGCTGATTAACCCTCAAGGGGTTGAACCAGAAGTTATCCCGCAAAAGGGTGAACTACATGAAAGATTCTTAAAGCCTTGAGTGCGGACAGTCTCACGTAGACAATGCCAATCCAAGGGGGAACACAAACCCAGAACGATGAGGCTATCCCAAGCCGACGAATTTGAGAACTTGAAGCAATAATAATTTGGCATTTATATAGCGCTACGAACCCTGAGCTATCCGAGCGCTGCTTATTACTCACGGTGTGGTGTGCTCATTTATCGACCTCGGAAGGATGAAAGGCTGAGTTTGGCCTTGCCGGGATTCAAACCTGCGTTAGCAGGCTCTGCACGGATGTCAAAGCGAGCGCTCTACTCGCTGTGTCACTTGACCGTTAATACATTTTTGTAGAGAGCAAAACATGAAGGATACAAACCGTACAAATGCTATGAACACTGAACTTTACATTAACCTTTTGTTTAGGGTTTTTTTTTTTTTTTTTTTTAACTGCCAAGCTGGGCGGATCCTGAAGAGACTCCTAAGAAATGTTTGGGTGGAGGTCAAGCCCCAAGCTACCTAGCCCTGAATTAGTGAATGTAATTACCTTTAAATCATGAATTAAGAGATTGAATTATTGTAATTAAAAGATAGGAATGTCTGTTATTTAGGTCCATAGTGGTAGGGAGAGTATAGGACGGATCCGGTTTGGGACAGAGGACAGAACCTTTCTAAGACCTATGGACGAGCATTAGTTTTATTTTCTTCTGTTTTTAGTGTAGAGACCAGCATCACCATAGTTGGAAGGGATGGGATCGGAATTGCTTTTTTTAAAATAAAATTCTGTGATTAATCTGGACAATTAATCTCTTCTCTTAGGGGAGCCATCCCCTTTGAGGCAAGGGAGGTGAGCCGACTCGGCAAGACCCCTTTCTAGGCGTCTGGGCAAGTGGGACCTGACTGAAAGTGACTCCCCTCTCTGGGACAAGGACTCCCATTCCATAAGGATCTCCTGGTCCAACGCACATTATCTGGCTGTATGGGAAATGCAAAGACTGTTCTGTTTTGGAAACACCAAACAGTGACATTTATTCTCTTTGACTTCAAGTAATGCTGGATTTCACCTGAACTCCGGTTAAAGAGCATCAAGAGAACCCTTTTCAGTTGTGATATTATTGTGGATTCAACAAATAGTGATGTTTCCTTTCCTCAAACACTTTGACTTCAGGTAGTGCTGGAGCTCACCTGAACGCCACTGTCAATATAGGACCTTTGAATCAGAGAGAAGCTCCTTCACAGAGATGAGCCTCTGACGAGAAGACGTCCTGGAGGGGTGGAGCAACGCTAGACTGCAGAGCCAGCTGTGGCATGGAGATTGAGTGAATCGCTAGCTGGATGCCGTAGGCTGGTGTCTTATCTGACCGGAAAGCAGAGAGAGAGAGAGAGAGAGAGAGAGAGAGAGACTCACTCACTCACACTGAGAGAGACTGAGACGGGGAAATTCTCATTCGGTGCTGTGACCATAAGAAAGCTGTGCTGTACCGTGGACCTGGTAACCAACGCTGAGACCAGACTGCAGAAGGGAGCCTGGATCCCCGAGCTCCACATGAGAGGTGCATTTGCCGCTGAGATGAGCGACTGAAGGGAAGCAAACGCTCCTGAAAAGGAAAACCGTTGAGGTACAAACACTTATAATCAAGGATGGGGAAACCGATGAGGTTACGGGAGCATGATAAACCTCAGCAGGATGGAAGCAAGCCTATCAGACGGCCTTTGGGCTTCAGAGAGCCCCGAGAAACTAAGATTGTCAAGGCTGGGGGAAGCAGACAAGGTTACGGGAGCCTGATAAATCAGAGTGGACTTTGGAGAGTCCGAGATCCACGAAGGTTACAGAGAATTGGAGAACCTGGAGGGTTCCAATCATTGCTCATTGAATCCGAAAGTTGGCCAACCCAAGTTGGAAAGGGCGACGGCGGAGGGGGTTGCAATGTTTAAAATTAGATAAGAAAACTTAAATTTCCTTAGCTTTTGCACGATTTCCTCTTCCTATCATTTGACAACAGAACCCACTGTGTTTTGTAACATTGCCATACTTAGTACATAAAGAAAAAGGGTCCAAGTGATTGGACCAGGCAGAAGCTGAAGAACAAAGCCATTGCTCCAGCTGCTGCCTTTTTCTTTTTTCTAAGAGATTGGGCCAGTTTGCTTCAAGGATTTGGACTCGGGACTATTTATTTTTGCACATTCAGCACCCTCCGTTTTAGTTTCGTTATGCAGGGAACTTCCCCTGTAGTGGTGGGGTTAGATAGGCGTTTTATTTTAATTTTGAATAAAAACCCTTTAAAGTGACATGTCCTGCTTGTGGTTCGCCACAATTCCCAGATCTATCATTTACCCAGGTCTGTCTCCTAACTCTGGCTTGCCACAAAGCCTTTCAGGATAACCACTGACTGTAAAGGAATTTCCTTTAGATTTGCTACATTCAAACTTGCTTTGTGGGTATGCCGAAAACATGAAATGGATTTTGCTTTCAATGCCAATCCAACTGAGACCCCTACTCTAACATTTCACAGCATATCCTCTGGTGCATAGCTCCACCTGCTCTCTAGATGCAACCCCTTTCCCTCAAGCCGGTCCATGGTGTAGACACTGACATACTTGTGCTCTCTTAATGTCTGTCTTGGGCACCCTCTGGGGGTTAGAAGGGATACCCAGGCGAACCTCCAGTGTTGCCAGGTGTTCTGTGTTGAATCTACAACTTTGAGACAATATTTTGTGAACAAAGGAAAGTGATGCAGGGGAAACAGCCACATTGTTCTTGGTTCACAGGTTTCATCCTACAAACGCCCCAGTAATTCAGCTCTTGAACCAACCATACTGTTAGTCTGGCCACTCTTCCCAGCAGAAATGTGCCCTGAGTTTTAAGAATTGCAAAATCGAGCAATGGGTCCAGAAACTGAAGGATACGGATTGCTTTTGGTTCTGTTGCTTTTTTGGGGACGCAGACCAGGAGATAAAATATGGTTTATTTTTCCATTAATTAATTGTTGAATTCATAAATATGCAAACGACACATGTACCTACAGTACTTTATGATGCGGAGCACACTTTCCAAGTAGTCGTGGATTATCGGTAGGTTATTCTGGTGCCACATTAAGTTAATTTTTCTTTTGCATCCTTTTCCAAGACTTTAATGAAATATCGGCCGGCCCTGTGACAAATGCCGTCAGGAACGTTTCATGGTGTGCTTGCTTTAAGTCTCACAATGCAGATGAATGCGCGTCCATTAGACCCTAAGCCAGCGGTATTCAAACTGTGGGTCGCGACCCCCCAGGGGTCCGCGAGTGCATCCCTGGGGGGCCCTGAGAGCTCAACATGAAATATAAAAAATAAAAAAACTTTTTTTTTTTAGATTGGATAAAATGGGCAGAGGTGGCTCACATGGTCGGGCTGAAGCATGAAACTGTCTCAGGCAACAATGAAAAAGTGGCCCGCAGTTGTAAATGGATTTTCATTCCTTTAGTCACAGAGTGGGCCTCATTACAACTATGGCGGTACGGTAACGGTAAGCTAACGGCACCGTTGCTACCGTACCGTCATAATACGAGTTGTGCTTGCGGGTGCCTGACAGCCTGCCAGGTCTGACCTGGCAGGCCGTGTGGCACCCACGAGCACAGCTCGTTGGATGCACCAGCACCGTTATTAACAGTGCCAGTGCATCCGAGCTCCCCATTCCCATTGAGCCCTTGGGGCTCAAGTGGGAATGGGGATTTACCGGTACCGGCACCCGTGAAAGGGCAAGTATCAGGTCCGCCTAACTCAACATGACCCGGTAATTGCCCATTCGCGGGTGCCGGACCCGTATGCAACTCCGGCGGCAGCCATGCCTGTTTTACCGTCACAGCTACCGCCAGGGTTTTAATGAGGCCCACTGTTTCAATAGTACCCAAGGGGGTGCTTTGTGTTAAAATGTAAGTAAATAGTGATATATTCAGCAACAATGGTCAAAATTACTAACTGCATAGTTAAGTAACTCATCAAACTTGTCCACATTGGCCAAAATGGTGGCCCATTTTGACTGGCCCACATCAGCATTTTACGTTTTTGGTAGAGGCATTGCCCTATAGGCCAGTCCGAGCCTGGCGGCTCATCCATAATGGCGAGGGGGCGCCCACCCAGTGGCCCCTCACCCATTATGGAGGAACTAAGGTGCCAGCCCAGTGAAACCGTGAGCAATCCCTCGGCTGCTTTTTCCAGCTGATGGAGTGCTCCTGGGCTGGCTGAGCTGTCAAAGCTAAACACTGTTTCCCTTTGACAGTTCAGTTTAGTTCCCCAGCCGCACATGCTCACTGAGCCATGCAAGTGCTGGAGCGTTTTGATTCGCCAGCATTGCATAGCTCATTGGAAATGCTGACTGGGGCACTGCATATCTGTATATCCGAGGGGGAGCTCCTGCGCCTACTCGCACATACAGACAGAGCAGCCTGGAGCAGGGCGTTTCAGCACCCACACGCAGGCCAATGCAGAAGGTACGTTTATGTTCATTGTTTTTATTTAAACATGTGTATGGATGCGTGTATGCTTATGTTATGAGTGATTGTATGGTGATGGATGCTTGTGTGAATGATAGAGTGATTGCTGTATGAATGTGCAGCGCCTTGCATACACACATAATCATGTTGATTGGGTTAGTCCCAGTGAGGCCTAGGGGACAGGGATGGTATGTTTTTACTGGACATCTATCATAGATGTCCATTTAAAAAATGTCATGCCTGCCCACTGGGCCCCCCCAGCACCAATTGCAAACTGTTTGGCTATTTACCAATTTTTTTGTTAAAAGTATGCTCTACATTGTAACATTTTAACCCATTATTTTAAAAATAATCACAGGGGGATCCCCCCCCAATCCCTCTTTTTGGTTCGGGCTCCCTCACTATGCTCGGTCGCTATGGCATTTTTGGGGGAAATAGTTATGCCCCTCCACATAAAAAAAATTACCAGCCGCCACTGGCCCTCAGACTGTGCTGCGAATGGGATGGGGGGAACCCAGGGACTATGGTGGGAGCACAATGGGCAGGAACCATGGGATAGTGGTGGGAGCACAGTGGGGAGAGCCCAGGGTGTGATGGGGTGGGGAGAGAACAGCGAGTGGGTAGGAGTGGGATGAGGGAGACTGTGATGGGAGCAGGTGACGGTGCGCAATACATACTGTCCATTTGGCATTTCTGGGGGGTCCCGACCTGCCCAAATTTTTCTCAGGGGGGCCCCGGCCAAAAAAGTTTGAAGACCACTGCCCTAAGCACTTCCGCAATCTAAAATAAAGCCTGTAAAGTGGTGACTATGGGCTCACTAAATCTCGCATATGTGATCAATGTGTGATGAGGAAACGTCCCTCTTGCAATACTGTGTGCCTTGCTTTCCTTTAGATCACAACATTCTTTTGCTGCTGCCATTAATACCATTAATTGGAGGTGATGCAGTGGACCACCACACCGTTTG
This sequence comes from Ambystoma mexicanum, assembly GCF_040938575.1. Lineage (NCBI taxonomy): Eukaryota > Metazoa > Chordata > Amphibia > Caudata > Ambystomatidae > Ambystoma > Ambystoma mexicanum. The sequence continues at coordinate 65,947,550 of NC_090928.1, forward strand.
TTACCTAGACCGCTTTCCGTGTTAGAGTGAAACAGACGGGCCTATTCGCTCCCCACTCCTGGCTGATTTCGGTTTCCCATGGCTGCCGTTTATCAATATCTGACACTCTGTGAAGTTAAACAGGCAGCGTGGTTAATGTCTAACTTGCTTGGCTCTCTTAATGTACTTTTTGCGGACTTTGACAGATGGAGGATGAGGCGGGAGCGATCTGTTCATGTCGGTGTTATAATGGTGAGCTGACCTTGAAGCTGGCACGACTGTTTGCGCTCTTGTCAGCTTTGGTGTAATAGTCCTCCTGTTTATGCTCGCCTCTTGGAAGTTTAGGACATTTTTATAGCCGGTCTACATTTTGGAATCCGACGTTCTTTCTAGCACTTTGATGTTTTTATCTTGATTCTTGCGAGCTGTACACTTCGTGGCGTTTGTTTTCTCGCAGTGTGATCAGTGCCAGGCGTGAAAAGCCTCTTTCAGCATTCCAGTGTACAGCTAAGCCCTCAGAGCAGTAGTAGGGTACCGAGTGGCAGAGAGGGAGGACTTTGAATATTGACATTTTCAAAAATACTCTACCGTGGGCAAACTTTATGACCCTTCCTTGGAAGTCTCAAGATTCGCTAGACTAAAGCCCACTCCAAAAATAGGGTATGTCTCTCTCCGGATTGTTGAATCTGTGCGTCTATTTCGGTTTGTGGCAGCGTCTGAAGAACTCTCTGGTGCATTCCCAAATGTGACTAGGTGAGACTGCCAAAGCGTTATATGATGGAATCATTGACTATTCATTCTGACAATCTCGCACTGCAGTCCTCTGTTAAGCTGACAAACTAAATCCGACAGTTTCTCGAGCGAAGCAAGGGATCGTTTTTCAGAGATCAGAAGGACGTGCCAAAAGCAGAATCAAGATTTGTTTTCAAGTTCACTGGCCTAATGTACCTAATGACCCCCCAGCGGTGCCTGTTGAGCTGAGCCATAGACAACAAACAGCAGAGAGCCTAATTAATATTTGAAGTTAATTCGAAAACTAGGGGGCATAACATGAAAGCCAATATGTCCTTTGTAGTAGCCATTCTAAGAAGTCACCAGTGTATAATTGGCAATTGATTGAAAGTAATACGCTGAGGCCTTTTGACGTTAAAGAACCTAAATGTCCCCAGTACTTTACCAAAGTGATGTCAGTAAAGAAAATTATTTTTAAAAAACCAGCCTTTTCAACCTGGTCTGTCTCCATCACTGGGTCACCTGGTCGTTTTGAAGTGACAGAAAAGGAGTAAATAATCTGGTCAGTGAATTTAGTGTTAATTGCTAGGTTCAGAGATCCATTTGTAACTTGATTCACAGGTTTGAATCAGACTTGACCAAGACCGCCCTCACCCTTCCGAGATCGGTAACTAGGGTGCCATTTAATGTCCCGCAAGATACTGAAATGTATCCCTTCAAAGAAGGTATCTTGTTGGCTTTCTAGAATACAACTGTAATGAAATACATGTTTACATACGTTTCCAAAACTTTTTATGTCCGGTGTAGTGCCTTAAATTATTTTAAACAGGTTTAAAGGGATTCCAACTTTGACATTGGTAGGGTTGCCTATGTTTCCTCGAGGAGCGTGCACCTGCCCTTGCTGTGTGCAAGTGTTGGATTTCGGATGTCTGCGCTATGTATTTGGGTATTATTTGCATTCTGCCAGATCTGGAATGTGATGTTTGTCAAAAATGTGAGTCCTTCCACTGAGAACGAATAATCAGAAATAACGGTTACTATGCATGGTCACACTGAGGCAGGTCCATTTTGGCTTATTTTTCCTTACGAGAGGAGAAATCGGTTTGGTTATCATTCTGGTCCCACCCATGTGCAAAGCTGGTCCTGAGATTATCAGCAAATGGAGGTTGTAGTCATTTTCCAGGCAATTAATCACTATATAGCCCATTTCCAACATAAGGTCTTGATCCGAGAGGACCCCTAATACTTAAGTACCTAAATAGTTTACAGCACAGATGATGATTTGGGCAGAATACAGTCTAACTTGAAATACAAGAAGAGACAACAATCAAAGCCCACAAAAAGCCTCTATTTGTAAGAACCCTAAAAGCTGATTTCTAGAGGTTTTCACCTACCATGTGCAAAATATGTTGCATGGGTTTGTAGTGCATTTGTCGATTGCCCGTTTGGTGCCCAGAAAATGAGTATTGTTTTGCCTTGGAAATGAACATTTGCAAAAGGGTAAACTAGATTAAAAAATCAAAATAAATGTAAAGACTGGGGAACTAGTTTATGGAATAATTGTTTACTGAAAGTCTTTAGATTTGCCTAAATGTATGCCTCAGTATTATCGCACAGATATTCAAGACAACATTGATCTCAAACCTTGCAATGCATAGTCTATTAAAGTTCTTTACTATTCACAAAGCTCATGGGCATAATGTAAAAACTACAATTTATTTTACTGATGACAATGGTTTCGAAAGCTCTTAAGAACATGTGTATTTGCGGTCTAGACAAATATAATGCCAGCAGTGAAGAGCTGCTCAGCCTGGGCCGCATGTGGGGGATGGCCCAGACCATGCTACCCGGCTATGGCCCGCCTTGTGGCCAGCTAGGCGTGCCCTTAATTGAAGTCCTCCTGGATTGCATATGCAAGGCGCAGCCCACGAGGTGAATCGAGCGAAGCAGCAAAGCCTGATCAACCCAGAAGGGTGGAGGGGTGAAGATAATCCCTGGGTTGGTTTCACCGGGTGAAGAGGAGGAAGAGGAGGAAGAGGAGGAAGAGGAGGAGGAGGAGGAGGGGGAGGAGGGGGGGAGTATGTCCCGGGTTACTCTGTTGAGCGACCCAGGTGCAGAAAGTCCCTCCCGCACCCTACGTCCAAACAATTCATTGCTGAGTGGGCGGGCCAGAAGAAGGCTGCAGCAGTGATTAAGGCAGCGTCCCATATTGCCATGGGGATAAGGGCTGATCTGAACATCGCTGTGGGAATGGCAGACATTGGCGGCATCCCCATGACACAGGATGCCGCCTGATTTTCAATATGCCACGCGGTGACGGAGCAGGCCCCAGGCTTACTGGTCTGCCCTGAAGATTTGCAAGGTGCTGCTGTCAGGTGGGCTCCTCGGCTAACGGGACCCACCTCGAAAATATGTACAATGCCACTGATGCAGCAGTGAGCATGGGTGGGCCTTCCATTTAATGGTGCCCAACCTAAAGTTAAAAAAAGGGGCACTGCAGTGAGCATGGGTGGACCACCACTTGCGCACTGTGCTGTCCAGTACTATATTCAAGCAAGGGCTTTGTCGTGAGTGCGGGTGGTCCCACGTGGTTGATTCCACTCTGAAGAAAGGGTCGCAAGGCCCCTGTAACAATATTATATTTTGTGACTACCCTTATATATAATTTGTCTGATTCAGACGAGCCCTGTCTGACTCGTATAAGAGCACGTAGATCCCTCTCCCTGTGTCACAGATAAGCCAAGAACCCAGCTTGTGTACAGGGAGAATATACATTCTTTAAATAATGGGTTCAATGAATAAGTGCACCAATGATTGTCACATAAAGCCCTAAATGTAAAAATTAACCAATACCGTGGACATTACAAGATCATGAGCATTAGCATTCCTTGATAAGGTTTAGATTCAAACCAACTGCCAAGTTACTCTTCCATGTAACCACTGTGAATTCGCTTAAGACTTCTTTGATTGCTGTTTCCCTCTTTCTTCTCTTGAAGACTTTGTAAACAGTGACTTTGTGTAACCATTAAGATTGTAAGCATACCTGTAACAACCTCTTCTCATGAAGACTGTGTAACTGTGTAAATTGTGTAGCCATTAAGACTGTAAGTATACCTGTAGCCTATGCCGTGATACCTATGGGTTTGGGCGTAAAATCAAATGAAATAAAAATAAACTGCAACCTTTTTCGATTTTCAAAAGCAATTTCACATATGCAGCGCTTTATATATTTAATTTCCCTGCCCACTTGAGAAATGGTAGCAGTTTTGAAAGCACAACAGACTTTTGATAATATTTTGTATTGATGGGTGACAATGAATCATTATGAATTATAATTATTCCTTGTCGCCTCATAGGCATGGACTATGCATATATATTCATCTTTATGCTCACTAATAGTTTATCATTTGTAAGTGATTTTTCTAACCCTCTTAACAAAGTTCTTTAATAAAAAAAAAGTCTTCAATGAATTTATATATCAATAATTTGTACTAATGGTTGTAAGGTTCAGTCTTATAATTTGAGTTTACTTTCCATGTATGATACAATTGGTCTACGTGAGGGGTTCTGTAGTCTTACACTCACCAGATACATTGTACTAAAACTGTCATTAGTACTATCCTGCATAGTCAATGGTAAGTGATCATGGTAGTCGTAAATCTAAATATTTTGAAACCCAGTTTGCTAAAACTAGCATTGCTGGACATGTTTGAGTTATGAATTCACATATCAGCAATGTTGGTTTTGTTCTTCAGTGTAGTATCTCCTGTACATGTCTTAATCTCCAATGTTGGCTCATGCGATGATTTAATTAAATATATTTTATTAAGCTGTCCAATACACCGATTAGTGCCAAGATATGCATGAACAATTGCTCTTTCTTTAGCCACAAGTTTAAAGCTTATCTTCGTATTACTGAACGATAGTTGTTTAGGTTCCACCCATTCTTCTAGTCACTGCTTTCATTCTGCTCATGAAGGACCATTTCTTCAGTCCCTGTAGGTTCGACGCTTGGGCCAGGGGATGGAGGATAGAGATGAGTTGACATTTTGCCATGAAATGTTGCTATAACTCTGTTAGAGAACACCTTACATTCAGAGGGGTTGCCTCATGTTTATCCTCCATAGGTCCTTTCTAGGGCCAAGACTAGCAAAGGTTGTTAAAGATGACATCAATCCTCATCTAAATCTCATTTCTGGTGTCCCGGCAGGCTCATGTCTTTCGCCCCTGTTTAATGTTTATGCCAGGTCTTCATGCAACCTCTTGAAGGGTCTCGGAGTCCAATTTGCTAATTACGCGGATGACACCCAGCACCTCCTAGAGTTATCAGGCACATGCTCCAAGGATGTAGAGAGGACTAATGAGGTATTCGCGACAGTTCAGTCATGGATGGCACTAAACTCACTTGCCTTGAATGATAAGACAGAGCTCCTTATCCTTGGAACAAGCATTAGGCTAAAAAAAACTGGACCCACATTAGTCACTTCTTGATTGCAGGCAATGTTATTCCTGTCCGCCAACATGCTTAAACATTGGTAGTCTTTTTAGATATGCAATTGATTTTTAATAAACATGTCATACTTAAGCTCTTTCTGCTCATATGACTCGTCTCCTGTGGTAAATTCGACCATACTTTTCGGAAAAGAACAGGGCCCTGATTATCTCTGCTACCATAAATACCCGATTTGATTACTGTAACAGTCTCCAAGTTGATACATCTCCGGCCAACCTCAAAGCTACAAGTTATTCGGAGCAGTTTGCGGACTCGGGCGGCAGTGGCATGTGTCCGAGGTCCATTGTATGTTACACTGGCTCTTGGTGAAACAGAGTGCAACACAAGGCTGCCACTCTGGTGTATAAATGGCTGTTGGGGGGGAACACCATGGCTTATCTCTGCTCACGTATTAAGAAGGCACTCTTTAGACGAACTGAGATCTAGCAAATACTTGTTGCTGAACTACTCTAAATTCTCCTTAAAAGAATTTGGAGGCACCAGCTACAATGCATGAGCTCCTTTGATATGGAATGCCCTCCTTCCTTTTATTTAGGACAATTCCATCCTTAGCACAGTTCACAAAATATCTGAAGACTATCCTTTTTGACAAAGGTATAGATTAATTTCCTTGATTGTATCTAGTATCTTTCCTGAATGTTTTTGTTAGTCTTGTCAGCGCCTTGAGGCCTTCGGGTGTGAGGCGCTATACAAAAAGTTGCCACACAAAACTTTCACATCAGTTTTTCATAACAGGAAGTAAATATCACCTTAAGCTATAAATGTTGAGTCCTGGTTGGCAACAAATTAAAGGCCCTTTTCAGGTGTAAGCATGGATGGCCGTACAAGAAGCTTTTTGAGTCACTATTTTCGTGACACTGTTCTAGACTGCACTGAGCCATTTGGGAAGGGTATCGTTTATATTCCTTCAGTATTGTTTGTCTCTAAGGGGTGCTGGGACAGCCCACTTTGTAAAGGGGAATTGTATAGTTTAGTGATATGTTCTAATTTATTCCTTGATGGCCAAGGCCGGGAAAGGGTATTCGAGTTCCCGAGGTATGGAAAATTACAGAGGTTGTGTGCGGACATCTGAGTAATAGTGAATAATGCACCTTAGTATTGAAGGATGATTGAATGGGCTGTAATTTCAAAAGGAAAAAGTAGCAAGATAATTGGCTCCACTGTGTGAATTGGGTCAGATTTGATTGGATATGGGTGGGTTAGCTCCTTGTTATTCATAAGCGCTCTTGTTTTGTTTGGGTGCCTCCACTGAGTCCTTTTGGCAGTAAGAGGCGCACATGTGGAAGGTGATATCTGAGGGCCAAGTTTCAGTCAGTCTAGACAAACTGAACACTTTCTCACGGTGCAGTCCAAGCAAATCTTTAGCTCCTTTTTTTTGTTTTTACTAATATTTTATTGAACTCATTGTGAAAGAACCTAAGCAGTTCCAGCTGTTCAATGTACATGCAGCAATTGCCAATGGGACAATATAGCCTAGACTGGCATTTCACGATCAGTACTGCAATAGGTCAATTCAAACCACCCTCCAACCATGGTTTGGGATTCTTTGATTGACTACTTAACTCTTGCAGGAGGGATGGGCATTTTTTTAAATGGGGTAGGTGGGTGTTGCTGGCTGAGCTCAGTGGTTCCCCTCAGACAATGCTGAAGGCGGCACATGGATCTAACTTTGCAAGAGGGCTGTGCATAAAGGCCCCTCCAAGAATAGGCACTTCATATGATGTTGGTGTTTCAGTGGAAGAATCCTCTGGGGATCAGGAACTTGTAGGGGAGGATGCAACTGTGATAGCTGGGCTTGTATTCCTCTGAGATCAGTCAATTTGTATTAATTATGGGTTCATGGTGGAGAGATCTGATGACTAGAGGGTAATGGACAGATAGCAGCAGGTATGTTCTCGTGTTTTTTTTGTTTAGTGAGACAACTGCCGGATGGCTTCTCAACACTAGCACTAGACTGAGTTAACAATACTTGGTGGATAAATACAAACTTTTTAAAATTCTTTGAGCTGAAATTCTTTCCAGAAGCTTGAAATGATTGGTCATTGATGTTAGGCAGGGAGGGATGTAGTTGTTCGGCTTAAAGGATTGTGCAACATGCTCTCTGCCCTACTATATTATTTAGAATGTTGATGTGTTGCAATAAATGGGCCAATGGTGAATTTATCTATTGGGACAATATTGAACGTTTTGATTATGGTCCAGTATTATGCTAGGCAAGTAGGGTGATGTGCATAGTTTTGAAGATAATTCTATTGCAAACTGGACGTTCAGTGTGACAAAAGAAATACTACTCTGCAGCAGTATTAGGATGAATAGTGACTAAACTGCCTTTTGAGCCCCACAATACTGAAAACCAACAGCGATCCCAATCATAAAGAAGAAACTGGAACAGCCCGATACCCCAGAGCTTCATGACAACCTGGGTGTCGTCAGTGTAATTGGCCTATTGGACACCCTGGTCGTCGAAGTGTCAGGAAAGGCAGAATATAAAGGTTAAAGAAGTCAGTGAAATACAGGAACCCTGTGGTAGCGCACAGGAGATGGCGTCTGGTAATGAGAGGAAGCAACTAGATTGACAAACTGGCAAAAAATAAATGTGAAAGGGAAAGTCATTTAAAAAGAATGTCAAAAGGGAAGACCTGTAAAGCAACATGGCCAGAGACTGAGGAATCAACAAACAGTTATCAATAGCATACAAGACAGAGCAACACAGCACTGCATAAAAGGGTTCAAGGAATGCATTTCTGGATGCATGCCACAGTTTGGCGAATAAAGTTACACCATCTTTCAGGCTCTCAGTTAGTGAGGCTGGGTTTTGAATAGTTTCTCTGTCATGGCGAGTAGCTCCTGATCAGAGAAGAATCATAGCATTCTGGAACTGCTTTGAACTGCTGCTCCATGAATTCAAGTTCGACCCCTGGCAATCTCACAGGTTTATGGCCAGAGTCGAGATCTGTTCCTCAGTAACACAGTAGATCACGTGACCAGACTTCCAGCTGACCTGTACCCTTTTAACCTTTGGGTGTGTCTTGGCTTGGAACCCAAGCCAGCCTTTTCAGTTAATTTATATAGGTACCTCCAAAGCACTGAAATGGAACCATACATATTTAATGGTAACATGACACAGAAAAGAAATCCCCTATTCAGCCATAATCTGGGGGATTTTTGCTAGTTTAACTTCAGCGAACCCTTCCGCATACTGTAGATCCAAATACAATATAGAAATGTGAGTTATTAACAAGTGTGCATATTTAAATTACCTTCTGATATTATGAATAAATGACATGTCTCACATCGGTGTATTCAGAATTCTTGTAGGATTTCGACTGCGAGCCTCAGTAATGGGAGGTTTCTCACAGAAGTTATGAAGGAAAAATAGATGCAGGTCCAAACTGACCCAGAGCATGTAAAGGGTGTGGTGAAAAAAACTCCCATTGTCGCATGGAAAAATGCATTGACCAGTCAAAATAAAGGTGAAGATAATTGGGTGTAATAGTATCTGAAGAGAACTAATGTTGGGGCCCCATCCAGTGACAAAATTGCTTTAAAAAATGATGCACAAGTGGAGTTTATCAGTAGTTTAATGCCACACATGTAAAAAAGACTTCTTCTTTAAAACATTTATTTTAAAAGCTATTTAAAGTTAAAGGCGATCATCTCAGGTCAAATCAGTAAGCACATACATGAAAAGTTATGCAGTAGCTTGATACAGATATTAAGACAGACAGGATATATACAGGAAGAGTAAAACTGAGCAAATTGAAATACATTCGTAAAATAATAGGGAGAGGAGAGAGAAGAGCAGAAAGCTGAGTGCAATTTGGTATCTAAATGAGAACCACTTCAACTAGTTAAATCATACCTCATCCAATCCTGGGTCACCTGAAGATGCCAAAAAAGTCACTCAAGGGAGTGCAAATATGTTTGGGACTACACAATTGACAGACTGAGGTTATTTATGTATTCATTCACATTTGTAGAGCGCACAACAGCCCATAGGCATCGTGGCGCTTTTTACAGAGAATGAACATCACTTAGTTACAAAAACATGGCTAGATTGACAGGAAACAGGAAAGATTACCGAGGCTTAAGCAGAGAACAAAATATGGGAGAAAGTAGATGGGATGGGCGAGGGTGTGGGATAATCCATGCTTGGATAGAGGAGTATATTTGCCTTAGTACTGTGGCGTCTTGGTGATGGACACCAGTTTATTTATTTATTTATTACATCTGTTATGCGCCCAGACCCGGGGGTATCACGGCGTAGTTACAGACAATGGGAGAATGCAATCTTAGAAAGTACACAGAGGAAAACACAGGAATAACAGTCAGTAATATACAATAATATGCGAGGCAGTCAAGAATATACAGCAAAATGCAAAGCAGTCAGATATGTACAGTTAATTGGAGCGGATTAGTGCTCTAGTTCAGTTAGAACTTATTGAAGAGCCAAGTCTTCAAGAAGCTTTTGAATTTAGGGAAGGAGGTTTCGTTCATAATGTGGGTAGGTAGCGCATTCCAGTGTCTAGGTGCCAGTGTTTTGAAGCTACTACCCCCTGCTTTCTCTCTTTTGTATCTGGGGGTTTCGAGGTATGCGTTTTTGTTGGACCTGAGAAGTCTACTCTGGGGCTTCATCGTGACTGTATTGTTGAGGTATTTGGGTGCTTTGTTAGCCCTGCATTTGTGGGTGATGCTCAGGGTTTTAAAAAGAATTCTGGCTTGGATGGGGAGCCAGTGGTGGTCTCTTCTGGTGTTGGAGATATGTTCAGATTTTTTGATGCCTAAGGCTGCTCTGAGGGCTTTGTTCTGCATGAGTTGGAGTTTGGCTAAGTTGGCTTTGGACGTGCCCAGGAAAAGGATATTACAATAGTCTAGCTTAGACAGCATGAGTGCTCTGGCTAGAGTAACACAATTTTTGGCTGAGAGGAATTTGCGGCCGAGGGAGATGAGTTTGGAGGTGTAGGAGGTGGACGAGGCTAATGTGTTTACTTGTTTGGACATGGATAGTGTTGCGTCTAAGTGGACGCCAAGGGTCTTGACTTGTTTAAGAACAGGGATTGTGGTTCCATCGATGGTGAATGATTTGAAGGCGGGCTCAAGGGTGTTTATTTTGCTGGAAGAGCCTAGTATGAGGAGCTCCGTTTTATCGTCATTGAGACAAAGGCTGTTATTGGCCATCCAGTTTTGGATGAGTGCGTAGATTTGGTTAACCAGGAGGGAGTCTTGTTCATGATTACCTGAGAGAGGAATGAGGATTTGGGTGTCATCGGCGAAGTTAGTATAGATGACACCCATGGCATCCAAAGCTGCAAATAATAGCTTAGTGTAGGCATTATACAGTGTGGGGGATAGGCAAGAGCCTTGCGGCACACCTGCTGGGACAGGCACTGGGTCTGCTGATTCTTTGCCGATGGACACTCTGGAGGTCCTATCAGCCAAGAATGATTTGATCCAGTTGGTAGCGCTCTGAGCTAGGTTGAAGTTGTTTGCTCGAGTGTTGCAGAGTTTGTCGTGGTCGACCAGATCGAAGGCTGCAGAGAGGTCCAGGAGCATCAGCAGACAGTTTGCCTGCTTCTTTAGTGGCATCCATTTGGATCTTCAGATCAAGGAGGGCTGTCTCTGTACTATGGTTTGGGCGGAATCCTGACTGGCGGTCTCCTAATAGTTGATGTTGTTCCAAATGGTTCTGAATTTGGCAATAGGCTATTTTGTCAATTATTTTTAGGAGAAATGGGACCGTTGTAATAGGTCGGTAATTAGTGGGTATTGAGGGGTCCAGGGAAGGTTTTTTTAGGAGTGGTGTCACCCAAGCTTTTTTGATACTGATGGGGACTGTGTTTGTGAGGAAAGAGGCATTGATGAATTCGGTAATTATGGGTGTGAGGGTGGGGGCACAGAGTTTTACTAGATGGGAGGGGAATTGGCCTTCTTTACAGTTGGAAGCTTTGAGTTTCATTATGGTGTCAAATACTTCTTTGTTAGACACTGGTGTAAATTGAAATGGGGGGCCAATAGTGTCATTTGGTGTAGTCGTTGATATAGTGGGTGGAGTTTTGTCAGCTAGGAGCGTTTTTTTATCAATTTTGTTTTGTAGTAGGAGAATTTTAGATGAGAGTGCGTTTTGTATAGTGGTGCACCAGTCTTTGCTAGCGTTAGAAGGTGCTGAAGTTTGACAGGGGTTTTCGAGCTCTCTAAGGATGGTAAACAGTTCTTTGCTGTCGGAGGACGCATTAGTAATGCGGAGGTTGAAGGCATTGGCTTTTTGAGAGATTATAGCTGATTTATATATTTTGTTAGCTTCAGCGAGGGCTAGTGCCGATTCTGGGGTATTGTTTTTCTTATGGAGGTGTTCAAGAGATCTTTTTGTGCGTCTTAAGGCTACAAGTTCCTCATTAAACCAAAAACAGGAACATTTGTCAGGTCTACGGATTTTGGTGGTGATGGGAGCAAGTAGGTCAATAGTTTGGGTAAGGCATTGTTGGTATTGTTCAGCTAGATAGGAAGGGTTGTTAGTGCCTGGGACCGTAAGGGCAAGGGCAGCACTCAGGACTGGACTGAGTTTGTCGGAGGAGAGTTTTTTGATATTTCTAGTTTCGAATGCTTCTGGTTTTTTAGGGGTGATGTGCTCTGTACTGGCATTATCTATGGTGAAGTTAATTACATAGTGGTCTGACCAATTGACTGGGAGGATGGAGTCAATGGTGATTAGAGAGTTGAGCGTGAGAAGCCAGTCTAGGGTTCTTCCTTTTGAGTGGGTGGGTTTATCCATCAGTTGTACGAAGTGCATTTCTGACATGGCTGTATAGAATAGAATGTAGAAGCTTCTGAGTCCAGGGGGTCATCGTATCCTAGGTTAAAGTCACTGAGGACTATGCATTTAGTTTTAGGCTTGATGAGGGGGCGTTGGGAGTAGCGGTATGTCCAAGTCAGGGTGTGAATTTTTGTTCGGTGATCTGTATACCACTAGTAAGTTGGTAGTAGTTTTGGGGTTGGAGGTGTACTTCACTAGAAGGAGTTCATAGCCTTGTATCTGTTCTATTGGGCTAGCTCTAATTTCCAGAGTAGTTTTGGCTATTATTGCAACTCCACCTCCTTGGGTGTTTGACCTGTCTGTTCTAAAGATACTGAATCCTGGGGGAATAGCAAGGGCTAGAGAGGGTCCTGCTGCTGGATGGAGCCAGGTTTCAGTGACCACCAGCATGTCAAGGTGTTGGTCCTCAATAAGGTCATGTATGTCTATGGCATGGGCACCTAATGAGCGGGCATTGATGAGTGCGCTTTTGAGGGTGGAGGAGGGGGCAGGGGGTGGTGTGTTAACTAAGATGGTGGAAGAATCAGTGGTTTTGTTATTGGATAGGTGTTTGAGTGGTGCGTTGTGGAGGCTTTTGTGTTGGAGATTGATGGGCGTGGTGTTTAGTTTGGTTGGTGTGTTGGGTGTCGTGGTGAGTGGGGTGGGTAGTAGGGGCATTTTAGTTCTAGACATGAGTCTATTGAGTCTTTCATTACCCAGGATGGGTGTGGTCGAATCATGAATGCTGATAGGTATGGTGTGATTGTATATGGACGGGTTGGGACTAAAGCACGGGTGGTCTGAGGTTGCTCCATTTTTGATGGTGGTGGGTGTAATGTGGGTCTGAGGGGATGGTATGGGGAAAGGGGGGTGTGTGGGGAGGAAGGGGGTGGGGCAGGGGATGGGGAAGTGGCGTGTACAGCCTGGTCTAACTAGTCCTTCGCCAACCTTGATGAGATGACCTCTTGTGCATGGTGTAGCATTGGGGACTAAACAATAGGGGAACATGATAATGGTAAGGAGCACCAGCATTATATTGGTAGGGTCTGAGTAGTCCGTGATATAGTTTGATGAGCTATTTAGGCACATGGGCTGGGTACAATAGTCCAGCGCAGGCAGACAACGCCTGTGTTGCTAGCAGGGTGCACAGGATATAGGTCACAGGCGATGGGTCACTTAAATCCGATTTAAGCAATCCGGCACAAAAACCATAGGTCACAAGCAGGGTGCATAGGCAGTGGGGCACCTAAATTCGCTTTTAAAATCAGGCACAAAAACCATAGGTCACAAGCAGGGTGCATAGGCAGTGGGGCACCTAAATTCGATTTTAAAATCAAGTTAAGGGAAGGAGCACTTGGGTGTCAGCATAATTAGTGTATGCAATCCCAATTGCATCCAGCTCATCAAAAAGGGGCTTTGCAAAGAGATTGTAGAGCGTGGGGCAGTGCAGGATCCCTGTGGGACACCACAGTGGATGATGGTGGGAACTGCGTTGGCTGAATTAGAAAAGACTTTCATCGCTCTTCCTTCAACGAAGGAAGTGATCCAAGAGGCAGCTTGGTTGGAAGAGTTTGCTGCATGCGTGAGATGTGAGGTGAGAGTTTTGTGATCATCAAGATCGAACGTCGCTGAGAGGTCTAGGAGGAGGAGGAGGAGGAGGAGGAGGAGGAGGGCGGGGCTTGCCATTGTCAAGGATGTTTGGTGATTTGGTTCTTTAGATCCAGCAAGGCGGTTTTGGTTCTGTGCCCTTTGAGTGAACCTGACATTTGCCTAGGATTCAGTTGGTTTCTAGGTAGAGTTGGACCTGGTGATGAGCAGCCTTGTCTAATAATTTGAGAAGAAATGGGACAGTTATTGGTTGGTAGTTGTTTGGCTGGGAGTGGTCTAGAGTAGGCTTTTTTAGGAGGGGACGCACCCAGGCCTCTTTGAAGCTGTCTGGGACAATGCCTGTTTTAAAGGAGGGGTTGATGAAGGCAGTCAGTAGTGGAGCAAGTGGCTCTGCACATTCCTTAGTGGTCTTGGGGGGAAGGGGGGCGCACATATTGCCTTTGCAGGGCAATGGTTTCAGATGTGTGAGGATGTCTAGGACTTCTGATTCAGAGATGTCTTTGAAGGTGAATTTAAGGCTGTTGTTTTTGTGTAGCTGTGGGGTCTGTACAGGTTGGTTTTTGTTCAATAAGGTGTTGTGATGGTCTCGGATTTTATGTTGTAGGGGCAAGGCATAAATTAGTTTTCAATAATTGATTAGTAGAGTTTGCTAATTAAATTGTTCTTGATTAGCAAACAAACCCATTTGATTAGCAATTTTATACTAATGTTTTTAATGCCACCAATAAGATACTTTTACCCAAGATATAAAATGAGCAACAATACAGCAGTTTGTATAACGCTGAAGTAAGACATTAGTGAGATAAGTCAGGCCTTGCAAATTGTTACTGTAAAATGGTGCATGTCATCACAAACCCACTTTAATTTGGCACACTGCTGCCACCCAGAGGCCAGTCATGCATGGTGAAACGTTTATTTGACATTTACTGCAAACAATGTAAAGTTTAAATAAGTTTTCAACAGCCCCTGGAAATGGTACTGGCCCTTCTTAAAATTTACTCGACTATGCGAGTGGGCGAAAATACTTTGAGCCTTGGGCGAGTGTCTATAAAAAGGTTAGCTGCATGAATGGACAAATAAATAGCTATGACAAAAAAAGGCTCAAAACAGTTTGGCCAGCTCTCTCCAGTGCAGGCGCAAATATATAATGCAATCATAATCATAGATCAAAGTGAGCTCTGGAGGCCAACTACAGTTTTGCAGTAGGTCTGTAGAGGTACAGATTGGATGAAACTATTGATCACTACTTTAATGAAATATCAAGTTAGCTTTGTGTATTCATTATGTAAAATACTAAGCAGAGTGGAAGGCATATCAGGCAGAGAAATGTGCAAACTAGGCAGAATATTGTAGTTTGCGGCCATGTCACTTTCATGGTAGCGGGTGTAAACCAACATGGTAAGATAGAATGTCAAGGAGTATGGGATCAGCTCATGGGTTGAGCACAAGTTGCAAGCTGTAAGTGACCAGCAGGCTGCAGGACTCTGTTTGCCATCAAAGCATTTGGCCACATGGTCATATACATTTTCAAAGGTGTCCACTCATCAATATGATGCACCTTCCCAAGAAAATGAAATGTAGTTGACACTGAGATTTAGATAATCTTCACTGTAAAGCATGACGACAATGCAGTGTTTTACAGTAGCAATACTGTAATTATGCATTATGTAAACTATTACATTTTGAGAAAATGAATTGGAAGACATTTTTTTTTTTTAAAAATGACTAACATACTGGTCTGTGGCAGACGTGATACAGTTAGCTTAATAACAGTATTATCCCGATTATTTCTGGTTTGCAATTATTTGAAAAATAAATATAAAATGTGCGTAGCACTCCCATGCAGGCTGTTTGGCACATGAGTGAAGGAGACGATTTCTGCTGCACTCTCTCTCTCCATTAGCCCCTTTGAACTTACAGTGAAAAGAGGGTGGCGAGTAATCTCTGAAGGCAAGAGAGGAATGCAGGGTGAGCTGTGCTTTCATTGAACATGGTAACTTAAATAACTTTGCTACACAAGTGCCAATTTAATTAGCAAACCTACAGAAATGCATAGCATATTGCTCCGCAACACTGCTTATTTTATGCCTTGAGGGGGTCTTTCTTTTTGAGCATGGCAGCTTGAATGCTATTGCACCAGGCTTCATCTTTGACAATCTCATCAGTGGAGATGGGAGGATCTGTAAGTTCATTAAAGATGGAGAAGAGCTGTTTGGATTGAGAGTTTGTTTCTGATATTCTGAGATTATATGCTTCAGATTTGGCGATGAATATGGCATCTTTGCATTTTTTGGCTGTGCTTTAAAATGGTCTTTAGTAGTGTCACTGGGGTTTGCCTGCCAGTTTTTGAGCACCAGGCGCTTGTTACTGCGTAGGGATTGCAGGTCATCTGTGAACCAGGCGTTAGAGTGGAAGGACTTCTTTTCTTTCTTATCTTCAAGAGGGACAATAGTATTGATACTGTGGGTAAGGGTGTCCTTGAAAATATCTGCAAGCATTTTAGGGTCTTGCGAAAAGGGGGTGCTAGACATGGTAAGTCTAGGTAGGGTTGGAGGTTCTCAGCAGTTAACTTTTTACAACTTCTGGCTTGGATAGTTGGAGCGCAGGTGTTCTTTTTAGTGGGTGGGGCTGTAGGGATGGAAAATTGTATACAGCTGTGGTCTGTCCAAGGGTAGACCGTGTTGGACGTGATGGTGGTCTTGCAGTTGTGGTCGACTATCCAATCCAGAGTACGACCTTTTGAATGGGTCGGAGTCGTAATTTTTTGGGCGAAGCCAAGGTCTGTGAGATCCTTGCTGAAGGATGTGGCGACTCTACCAGTGGGGTCTTTGAATGCCAGGTTGAGGTCGCCAATGAGTAGGGTTTTGGTAGTACTTTTTTAAATTTTCGCTTAGTAGGTTGGTGATGTGTCCTTGGAAGTCTGCTGGGAGTCCTGGGCGCCGATAGATGAGATGAATATTAATGGTGCTTTTAGGGGACAGCGTCAGTTTGGCGGACAGGATGTCTGCATTGCACTCCCAGTGGTGGTGGGTTATCGATCTAAAATGCGGAGTATTTTTGAAGATTATGGCTAGCCCTCCTATCTTGGAGGGTCTATCCTGCCTGAGGATAGAGTAATCTGCGGGTAGGGCTAAGGTTATGGTCGGACCAGAAGCCTCGTGGAGCCAAGTTTCAGTAATGGCTAATATGTCCAAGTTCAGGCTTGAGATGAGGTCGTTGATTTCAGGGGCATGGGCGTTAAGAGAACGGACATTGTGTAGGGCGCATCTGTAGTGTGGTGCATGGTTGATATTGTTAGGTTGTGCCTGTTTATTTATCTTGTGAGTAGAATCATATACCTTGGTGGGGTTGAGATTGTGCTTGGTTTTGGGTGGCAGTGTGGTGTTCGAGTAGGGGGTGTGCAAGCTCTGGTGGGAGAGGTTACGGTTGGCAGAGGGGCAAGTTTTTAGTCTGAAGTTCCTAAGTGGTGCTTGTGTGGGAAGGGAGGTTATGAGCATGGGTAGTGTGTGTGTTGAGTCTAGCGTTGCAGTTGGGTATACTCAAGGAGGCATGCGTAGAGTGGTAAGTTGGAAGGTCGGGCCTATGTGTATCATTCATGGTGCGACAGGGAAGGCTGGTGGTTTCTGCACAGCTAGGGGCATGCAGTCTGGCATTGATAAGTATAGAGTTCAAGAAGAGAACTGTGCCCATCATGCTACTGTGTAGGATCGTGGTGTACATATTGAGTGGAGGGGAGGTGGAGAAGAGCAGTTTGCAATAGACGGTTTCACAATGTGTTAAATACAATAGACATAGGCTAGATCAGCATTCAATGTGCAGTAGGCTGCTTCAAAGCATGTTTAAACAATAGACATAGGCTAATTCAACACTCAGTATGCACTAGGCTATTTCAGGGTATGTTAAAACAATGGAGATAGGTTGTTAAGGCATACAGGTGACTCCTATCGTTAAGCCGAATGGTATTCTGGGCATGGCTAGCAATCTGGGATGCAGAGGGTAGGAGCTGAGGATGGTATCATAATGATTGTATAAGGTAGGTGAGGCAGTTTGTTAGGCGGGCGGCGTTGCAGCCTGTAGCGTTGGTAAATATTTTTCACATGGACCCGTGAGTCGGTATCGGCGCACGCAGTAGTATCCTTTGTAGGTGTGGCGCAGCCCTGGTGCATGGAACAAAGTGGTTGGCAGTGAATGTTGAGGTCAATATGAGAATCGTATGTGAAGGTGCATAAAGACCGAGATAGATTGCTGCGACTACAGTTACGTATGTTTCCTCCCTGTCCGAGGTATAGATAAGGTCTCGCAACCACTTGGCACATGTCGGTCCACTTTTTGATTGCCAATACCGAAGAACACACATCTTGGCTCCGATACATGCTACGTTAGGTCTTCTGACCACCACCAACACTTTGCCTATATTCCCTAAGAGGTACTTGACTGAGGATAATGTAGGGGGAAAATGTCTACATCTCATGAAGAGTTGTGGCCACCCCTTCCCAAAAACAGTGTATAACGGGACAATTCCAGAACATTTGCACTGTCAGCCGGGGCTCGGCTGCATTTCATGCATTCATCAGACGCACCCGGTGTGAAATTAGCAAGCCTTGCCAGTGTTTAATGTAGCTGGTCCAGCTGTTTAATTTGAAACTACCAATATCCGGCACAAAACACCACTTTAAGCGCACAGCATTTCTGCTATTGGACATATGACAATTGGACCCCCAGGTCATGTTCCCACCTTGATCGTATCGTAATTCTCGTTGGTTGAGCATCCAGCATTAATTTATACAGCCTAGACACCACTCGCCTAGGTTTCCACCCATCATAATGGCGTCTATGAGTGGATGAGTTTCCGTCTCCTTCACGGACATTGGTCAACAACCTTTTTGCAGCAGCCCTAATTCTAGAATATTACAGGATGATCATTGGACCGCTACCAAGTGTAGCCATGTAGTCCTCGAGATGAACAAAGCGCCCATCTGGAAAGAGGTCTGTTAGCAACAAATCGGTGTTGGCTCCCCAGGATTTTGGCAAGTCAAGATCAAAGGTGGGAACATTTTGCAGCTGGACTTTTGAGTGATAAGGCACCGTGAGACCCAGTCTCTGAAATAACCTTGCTCGGGCATTAACAGTGGTACTTACTGATTCAAAAGAAAAGGAGTCTATGTGCCTACCACTGATTATGACTGCCTTAAGGTTAGAGGGGAAAGCATTATATCTCTCAAGCATCAGATGCACAACCTCCGGCCCTGGAGAGTACCAGTACCCCGCATATTGTGACTGCGATACTAAGTAGTACAGTTCCATATTTGGGACTGCCGGACCCCTTTCCCCTAACCCCCCCACGATCATAGGGCTGTAAGTTTTTCCCAACTCATACAGGCAACACCTGACCCCCACAGAAACCCCACCATCCTGGAATGAATTGAAGATAAAGATTCTACCCAGCCATAAAGGAATATTACAGAAAAAATATAGGATTTTAGGAAGAACTATCACAAAGATAGCATGCCTTATAGTGAGATTGACAGTGAGATTGACAGCTTAGCCCAGATCTTAAGTTTGGCCTCAGGAGCTGCATATATTCAGTGAACACTGTTGCCTAGAGACCTTGATACCCAGGTATTTGAACTGGGAATCCATCCAGCGGAAACCCTGCAGGTCTTGCATCGGAAGCATAGCATCTGTAAGAGGGAACAACTTTTTTGACAGTGTAGACCAACTATTTGGAGAACACGTGCCCTTCGTCCATCATAGGGCAAAGCTTCACCTCCGGAACACGAATATACAGTAAGGTGTCATCCGCATACAGAAGTATGACCTGTGGTCATCCCAACATACTTCAAATGGAGAACATCAAACCTTCCAAGTGCAAAGGTGATATTTGTCCTGTCACACATCAACATACTGGATTCACTCAGCCTTATGTGAACGACCTACGCCGATGATACAAAAGTCGTCCTTCCTTTGTCGGGCGACTGAGAGGCAGATGCCAAGACCTTAAACCCCGTCTACTCCACCATTCACACCTGGATGTCAGAAAACTGGCTATGCCTCAACAGGGAAAAGACAGAACTACTACTGCTGACCCATTGAAAAAACTTGTCAACCAATATTCACTGTTCAATATTGACACCATTATTCCAGTCTCCCAGGCTGTAAAAACCTAGATACCAACCTCTCCATGTCTAGGCAAGTCGGCGCTATTGCGTCCTCTGCCGACTGCTACACATCTAAACGCAGCCAGGCCCTTCCTCACCATCGGAAACTGCCTAACCATTGCAAGAGTTTTAATCTGGTGTAGATTGGACTACTGCAATGTCCTCTTCGCTCGCACATAAGCAAAAAACCTTGACAAACTCCAAACTATCCAAAATAATGCTCTACGTGCTGCCATAGGCATCCCTAAAAGGGAACACATCGACGCTCTCTCGACCGTGTGTAACTGATGTCTTTGAAGAAGACGTCGAAGCCGAGGTTGTCCAGGGACTCTCTCGAGGCTCCGCCTTCGAAGTAGTCATCGACGTCATTGGCGCCCAGGTTGTCGAAGGACACACTCGGGGCTCCGCCCTCGAGGCCTGTGTCAGCGCTGTCGATGCTGTCGGCGCCGCGTTCGGCGTAGACGTTGATTCACTCAACGCCTTTTGAGGCGGTTTCGACGGGGGTACCCCAGGGTATGGTGGAACCCCCTAGAAAGGCTCTGGCCAAGCATGACTTTGTTCCCCATTCTGTGCCCACTTTCCACCATCTTGAGTACATTTCGGAGGTGGATGAGGGCACTGATGATGGCATGGTTCCTGATACGGTGCCAGATGAGATTCTCTCGGGACATAGATTGATGACCTGCGTCAGTCCCTGCACGACGCCAGTGGTCTGGACACCTCTCCGGAGGTGGAGTTTTGTAGGCCTGAGCCTGGCACCCATGCCGACTCCTCGTACCGGCGCCTTATGTCTAGGGTCACCGAGTACTTGGGGTGGTCTGCTCCCCCACGGGATTTTCTTCAGGATGACCTCACGGATATCCTCGACCAAGGTCCACCAACTGACCCGGTACTGCCGTTCCATATGGCTCTATAGGGGAGGGTGGCGGCAGCTTGGACTGCTCCGGAGAGTCTCCCGGCAGTGGGGTAAGTCTTTGATGCAAAAATACGGTCCAGCCAGTAGCGACCCCTGCTACTTGACCAAGCACCCCACTCCGGAGAGTTTGGTGGTGCAGGCGGCTACGGCCCCAGCAAAGCAGGCGTCGTATTCTACCATCCCTCCTGATAGGGACGACAAGCGTTTTGATGGTTGGGCGAAGAAGGTGTTTTCTTCAGGGTTTATGGCTCTTCAGGCTGCCAACTCCATATGTGCCTTGTCACGTTTCACGCACACTCTGTGGAACTGTTTCCTTAGCGGCTGAACACATTCCCGAAGGGGACGAACGGGATGGTTGCCATGTGCAAGGCTGTTCAGTCGGGTTTGGACATGGCAGATTGCGTCAGCCGGTCCATGGCAGCAAGCACCGTAATGCACAGGTTTGCATGGTTGCGGAAGTCGGGGTTTGCTCCTGATGTGCAGGCCCAGCTCCTCAACATGCCCTTTGATGGTGTCCATCTTTTTGGCAGCAAGGCTGACAAGAGCCTTGAGAGGTTGCAGACCTCCAAAGCTGCAGCGAAGTGGCTGGGTACTGCAGTTCACCAACCTCCGCCTTTTCGTCCTAGGTTCCTTTCGTTATTACTCATTCTTTGGTAAAGCGAGAGGAGCTGCCAGTCAAAGGGGCCACCGTAGGAGTGCCAGAGGTGGAAAGCAAGTTACTCGAGGTTCCAAGGCCGCTCGGGCAGTTGTCTCTTTGAACTCAGGCAACGCCGCAGCCGCTTCAGCTCAGTCATGAGGCCATGTCCCATGGTTCGCCAGTTGGGGGAAGGCTGGCGCAGCATCTTGTCGAATGGCGTGCCATTATTTCAGATGTGTGGGTTCTGGAGATCATAGCCCACGTCTACTGTCTTCCCTTTCGGCAGAGGCCTCACGACAATCCACTGGGGAATCTCTTGTTGAAGAGTCCGGATCCGCTCCTTGTGCAGGAGGTTCAAGCCCTGCTCGAGAAAGGCGCCATAGAACTGGTGCCTGTAGCGGAGAGGAACAAGGGATGGTATTCCCCTTATTTTTTGATTTCCAAGAAAGACGGGGGATTGAGACCCATCATGGACTTATGCGGTTTGAACAAACTCCTCAGGAAGGACAAGTTCAAGATGGTTACTCTTTCTCAAGCCCTCCAGGCCCTTCAACTTCAGGACTGGTTGGTGTCTCTCGACCTCAAGGATGCTTTTCATTTGCCGATCCATCCAAAGCACAAGAAGTACCTGAGGTTCGCGGTTGGCGACTCGCACTTTCAGTTTCGGGTCCTGCCGTTCGGATTGACCTCCGCCCCGAGGGTCTTCACCAAGCTCATGGTAGTGGTGGCAGCGCATTTCAGGAAAGGGGTGATTCACGTCTACCCCTACCTGGATGATTGGTTGATCAGGGCGCGCTCTCCCGAGCAAGTCCTGGATCATCTGTCGGTCACCTACCACTCCCTCCACAAGCTGGGCTTCTCCCTCAACTTAAAGAAGTCCCACTTGACACCAACTCAGAGGCTCCAGTGCTCGACACGTCCCTGGGGCAGTGTTTTCCTCCCCAGGTGAGGGCTCATCACATTCAGCAGATGGTGCTAAATTTTCAACATGCCCACAGTCTCCCTTCGTTCGAGTTCTTGAGATTGCTCGGCCTCATGGCATCCTGCATTCTTCTGGTGCCAGAGGCCAGGTTACGGATGAGATCTTTGCAATGGGCACTCAAGCTCCAGTGGTCTCAGTCCTCCGGCAGGATATCGGACCCCGTTCAGGTGCCGCCCTCGGTCGCCCAGGACCTTCTGTGGTGGGCCGTCAAAGGCAATCTGATGAAGGGGGCTCCATTTTTGGCTACCCTGGCCGGAGGTGACGATCGTGACAGATGCATCCCTCACGGGATGGGGAGCTCATGCCAACGAGTTGACAGTCAGCAGTCGTTGGTCTCCGTCGGAGTCCAGACTCCATATCAATCTGTTGGAGCTGAGGGCCGTCAGGCTTGCCCTGAAGGCTTTTCTGCCGACTGTGCGAGGAAAGGATGTCCTGATCCTGATGGACAACACAGTGGCCATGCACTACCTCAACAAAAAGGGGGAGGCAGGGTCACTTCCTCTGTGCAGGGAGGCGATGCAGCTCTGGTTCTGGGCAATCCAGCAGGAAGTTTCGATCTCGGCAGTTCATCTGGCCGGAGACGAAAACGAGACGGCGGACGCTCTGAGCAGGCAGAGAGCGATCTCTCACGAGTGGGAGTTGGCTCCGGAGATTCTCCTGGAGATCTTTGCCCTTTGGGGGACCCCTCAAGTGGATCTCTACGCCTCCAGTGTCATCCGGAAGTGCAAAAGGTTCTGCTCGCGGGAATTTCCTCCAAGAGGAGCCTTAGGAGACGCGTTCGTGGTGGAGTGGTCATTCCCACTGCTGTATGAGTTTCCTCCAGTCCCCGTCATCCCGCAAGTGCTGCGGAGGTTACGGAGGTTCGGTTCCCGGATTATCCTCATTGCTCCGGCATGGGCCCAGAGGACGTGGTACCCGGACCTTCTCGACTTGTCCATCTGCCCTCTACGTCGCCTTCCCTACCGAGACGATCAGCTCTCACAGGAGGGGGGGGGGGGTCAGGTTCTCCATCCAGAGGTCAGATCCCCCAACCTTCACGCTTGGTTTCTGAAAGATTGCGGTGTAAGGATTGGGACCTCCCTGAATACGTGATGGAGGTGTTGCCAGAAGGCCATGCATCAAAGTCCCTCTGCCGTTGCCGTTGGAGAAAGTTCTGCGACTGGTGCATGGTTAAGAATGTGGATCCGTTTTCATGTGACATTCCTGTGGTTCTGTCTTTTTTGCTTTCTTTAGCCTACAGGGGCTTGCAAGTGGGTACCGTTCAAGGTTACCTGAGCGGCGCTGTCCATATTTAAGCGATCGTCTAAAGAGTGTTCTTATTTTAAAATCCCTTTAATTTCTCAGTTTCTAAAAGGGCTCACTAATGTGTTCCCTCCGTCACCTTTCCAGGTGCCCGGTTGGGATTTGAACTTTGTCCTCTCTGATGGGTGCTCCGTTTGAGCCTTTGCATTCTTGCCCTTTGAGACTGTTAATTTTGAAAACTGTATTTTTGGTTGCGGTCACTTCACTGCATTTCATAAGGACAGGGTTGTCCTTCGAGTTCGTCCTTCCTTTCTTCCGAAGGTGGTGTCGGAATTTCATTTAGGCCAGAAGGTTATTCTTCCGGCATTTTATCCTCCTTTTGCATCCTGGTAAGGAAGAGGAGAGGCTCCATAGGCTGGATCCTAGGAGAGCTTTAAGCTTTTATATTTCATGCATATCCCGGGTCAGAGTGGACATTCAACTCTTTATTGGTTATGCTGGAAGGCGTTTGGGACAAGCGGTTACTAAGCAGACTGTCTCGCTGGATTATTCTGGCAATTTCTGAATGTTACCGCTTGGCGGGTAAGCACCCGCCGGTCGGCTTGCGGGTCCATTCTACCAGGGGTATGGCTGCAGAGGGGTGTTCCTATTCGTAACATCTGTGAAGTAGCCACATGGGCTTCGGTCCATACTTTTGTACGTCACTACTCCCTCGATTCTATCCATGGGCAGGATCTGGCCTTTGGCAAGGCGGTCCTTTACACCGCAATTTGATTGGGCATTCTAAATTTCTGTATTCTAAATTCTTTTCCCACCTCCTTGCATTGGTACTGCTTTGGGAGTCTGTTATATATATATATATATGGAATAAGTCAGAGGACCCAATCCCCTCAAAGAACAAGTTACTCTCTTACCTGGTAACGTTATTTTGATGGGATGGTCCATATCGCTCACTCCCTGCCTTCCCCGCTACAGAATTCCTTATGAGATTGCAGCTTATGTCTCCGCAAGGCTTTGTGTGGTCAGACTGGCAGAACACTGGTGCCACACGTTCTGGCAAAAAACTACAACTGAGGCTACGCGCCTCGCGCGTCCTACTTATAACATCCAGTGACGTCGGCCGTCTGAGGAGGTCCTCGAGGGCGGCGTATCGGCGTCATCGACGCAGGACGCAGATGCCGAAAGATTTCTCGAAGCAGCAGAGCTGTGGTGATTACTGTCATAGATATGGAATAAGTCGTCGGACCATCCCATCTAAAGAACGTTGCCAGGTTAGAGAGTAACTTGTTCCTCTCCTCCAGACCTACAAGAACACCATACGCCAACCGGCTGTTAGTACCTAAAGTGAAGCGTGCCAGAGGCGGTGGTGTAAGCTTCCCCTTCATTGCTGCTAGGCAATGGAACTCCCTGCTGCTCTCCATCGGAACAGAACCCTCACACCTCGCCTTTTGCAAAGCCATCAAAACATGGCTATTTATTTACTTAAACCTCTCCATTAAAGCCTGTACTGTCGCCATGCTAGGTTGCGAAGCGCACTCATGTCAAGCTATATGGAATGTTGAATGTCATAAGATGCACCAGACTACGTAACCCGTATGTATATTTATCGTTATCCATGTAAAGCATCATGTATCAAAGTATGAACTAAGCCGATTCCATGTAACAGCACCAGACGCGTGAGGGATCATGGGTACAGGGGACATCACACTAGGGATAGTATTACTGGCACGCCCTGTGTCGACGCCCATTTTCGAGTTTCGAAAAACAAACTGTAATACTCTGCAGCTTCCACTAGATGTCGGCCTATGCACAGCATGTGATTCTAAGCAGATACAAGCATCAGAAATACGATTACGGTGAGTAATGTATCCTATATCTCTAAGCACATGCATAGATCTTATTATTTCTGCGAGAGGCTCTATGGTCAACGCAAACAGTAAGGGGGATATTGGGCATCACTGATGCAGCCCTCTGTATAACCCCATACTTGTTGACAACGTGAAGTTGGCCCACACTCTGGCCGTGGGATCGGATTAGAGTAGATGCACGCACCTGAGGAAGTAAGCCCCAAATATATAGAATGCTGCAGGACCCTAATTAGGTATTTCCATGACAGTCCAAGGCTTTCTCTGCATCAAAGAATGCTGCAACTGCCATAGTCAGTCGGTTTGTTTGGGAAATAATGCTGAATAGCCTAGAGAGAATTAATGCTGTGGACCTAGCAGGGATTAATCCCAACTGGTCTGTGTGAACCAAATCAGCCATATAAATAAGTAGCGCGGAATCTTTGCATTAACATTTATCAATGACAGTGGCCTATATGACGCAACCTTGCTAGGTGGGATACCGGATTTCTGATGAACTGTGATCGCCTCACACTTAGTGGGAGGGAGCTTGCAACCAAAGACTCCTCCCACACTTGCAGTAGTTGTGGAGCCAATATTGCTCTGTAGTCCGTTGCCCTGCCCGATGCAAGGGCCTCAATAGCAGTGGAAACCTCTTTGGGGTGATGGGCCCTCAAGCATCGAATGTCAACTGGCAATGCCGGGAGGTCGATGGTCTCCAAGTCCTGTGAATTCTATCTCAGAGCAGACATCCCTGTTAGACTAAAGTGGTGCTTAGTACGCTCGGAATTCTGAGTTAATAAAGGCCTTGGCCATCGGGGGTAACACCGGTTGTCGCGGTGATGCCAGTAATTACCCTAGCAAGGGCCCTTCCTGTTCGATTACTCACCATACCTATGCGGGAACACTGGTTTGGTGACATATGGAACCTTCCTGTCAGCTAGTTCTTGAAATTTCACCAGATTCCCCTTGAGATTCCCCTTGATTAGGCCCAGCAATGCCTTATTAGTCATAACTTATTAATTTTCAAGCAGCCTAATCTGCTGCTCAAGCTCACGAAGTTCTGATATGAGTGACGTAAGGGTCCCGGTAGCACTGGATAACAGTTCAACACTTATAAACACATTAAAGGTTTCCCAGACCTTAGAGTGACATACCACTGAGCCTACATTATTGCGAAAGGAATGACTCAATTTTGCCAAAGTGCTTCCGTGAGATTGGGATCCTGCAGCATTGCAGGAGACCTATGCTAGAGGGGACCGTGTTTATGTGAGTGTGTGAAGGCCAGAGAGAGCACAATGGGTGAATGATCGGAGAATGCGCATGGAAGGAGAGCACCTACGTAACCTCCCCATCCACTCTGTGGATAGAAGCCAATCATTGATCTGAGACAAAGAATAGTTGACCGTAGAGTAATTTGTACATTCCCTTACCGCGGGATGTAATCTCTGCAAGACATCAGACAAATGCAGTTGCAACATTATACGCGAGACAGTTTGTGGAGGCGATGTCAGAGGTCGGGGAACACTAGAGGAGTGGTCAATGGCAGCATCAAGGAGCGTGCTCATATCCCCATCCCAGACCACAGGTTAATCAATATGATCAACAATTATATCAGCAAGAGCCCAGTAGAAGTCAGGGTAGTCGCCATTGAAGCCAAAGAAGTTAACCAGCAATATATTCCTTCCATCTAATGTGCCTCTCAAAACGACATATCATCCCTAAGGATTAAAATAGCTTCTATCCACAATGTATGTGATCATGGGGTGTATCAATGTCATAACCCCACGCGCCTGCGAGGAGTATGTGTTGAAAAATTCTTTGGCTGCCCCATTTAGGGGCAAAGGACTCTTGTACCAATCTTAAATTAGGGGTCTCCTGTAGCATCAGGATCTTTGGGGCATGTCGCTCAAGATATAGCCTCAAGCTCCTAGCCTTAGCCAGGTTGTTAAGCCCCTGTATATTCCAGGAGGTAACTTTCAACCCCCACCAGCCCTGGTTAATTTGTTCTCTCCATGATCACATACCAACCTCCCTAGTGGCCGGCGCCACACGACCAAAACAGACATGTAGTGCAGTAAACAGTTTGCCCAAACAGTTTTAAACTTGAGAGAACCCTAACTCTGGGAGCATCACTACTCCCTTTTACCTCCCCTCCACACTAAAACCACCTCACCATCATTACCGACTTGATGATGCATATCCAAACCAACAACCACAGAACTCTCCTGGGAAGCGTTGCGAACAGCAACCTTTTCTCAAAGTACAACTGGTGGCCCGAGTATCTTGCAATTATAGATAACTGTGCCTTCAGGCCAATCCTCCACGGACGGGGGACATGTCAGGCTGCCCCAATGTTCACTCACCAGCGTCCACAATACCAGGATTCTCACTACTACAGGAGAGTTGAGTACCCAAGCTGTCCTTCCGGGGAAGCAGAATCAATGCCTCGATATAGGTGATGGCATCAGACTGATTTTCAAAGAAGTGAGCGCTGTCCCCATGGAGTATGCGTTATTTAGCAGAGAATAGGGCATACTGGATTTGCTGGTTACGGAGGAGACACTTAACCAGATCGTAGAACCGTCGTCGCACCTGCACACCAGCTGCAAAATCGGGATATATATGGACTTTACTTGATCCAAACTGTAGGGCCCCACGATCTTTTGAGAGCTTCAAAGCGAGGTCTCATTAGTAACAACTTGGCAATTATCGCCTCATGGCGCCCCCGGCTTAGGAACAGGGGCCAAAACATGTTAGGCAAGCTCAACAAGAAATTGAGCAGGGAATTGCGACACCCCACCAACAGTTTGAAGAGCTCTTCGATGAACTGCTCCATGGGCCCCTTCACTGCATTTTCAGGCATACCGACAATGTGGACATTAAGTCGGGAACACGACTCCAAGTCATCACACTTCACCCGGATCGACGCTAGGTGGTCCTTCAAGCCGGCTATGTCACAGTTGTGTAACTTTGTCCTCCCTGACACTAATCCTGGACTCTGCTTCGGTAATTCGCTCGCTCTCCTTGTCCAGCTTGGAGCGCAGGGAGCTGATATTAGTGGCAATATCAAGTTTCACATTGGCGACAGCAAAACCACTCTGCATAGCAGCCAGAAGGGGGTGCGGTGTATCTTCAGCTGGCACCTTTCTCCCAGCCTCCCCCAGAAAGTTCTCTGGCCTCACAGTCCTTACCAGTGTACTGGTAAACGTATCCATTGGTCCCTTTGGTTTCCCTGCACCCTCAGTCATGCTCTGACAAGCCACGGTACTCCCACACCGGGGAACTTCAGATCAAGAACAATATTGCCAAGGGTGGTGGGCGTGGGGTGAGGGGGTGAGAAATTACCATCGCTCCTGGACCACAGACACTGGCTCACCGTGCAGACTGGCCCAACTCGAAAATGTTGTGCACAAGGAGCCACAATGGTGAAAACAGCCCTCTAGGTGCATCAATTTGATCCAGCGATGACTCGTACAACCCTTGTGCACCCGGTTGCAGGGCCTAATATGCCTGGATGTCGCAGACTCAGAACGCCTCTGGGTCTTGGGACCCCCTGGAGTGAGGCCCTGCATCACAACCACTGACCTCAGAGCACCGGCGGAAAAATAAATGAGACCCCCACAGGTGGTCGTGATATCGGTGTAAGGAAGTTGTGCATAAAAGGGCATACTGGGATCTTCACCGGGAATGCCGGCGGCGCACAGAGCAGATGGACCTCTACAGGCGGTTAATGTTGGGAGGCCAGGGGCGATGGAATGCCTGCGCCAGTACCACACACCATGCGCGATTCATTGGTAAACAGGGCACCTAGGCCGCAGGCTACGGTGGACTGGCTCCGGAGGATGTGTGAGCACTGCAGTGGGTCGCTGGCACATGCGCCAGCCGCTGATATTAGAGAGCTGATCCAGACTCTCGGAGCGCTTTTTTATCCACCAGAGTGACAGCTGCCACAGTAGATTAAACGCAACAATTCTCCGCTCCTCAGCAGCTCACTGGTGGCACAATGAAGGATATTTATACTTTCAGGGTGCAGCTCGGGCCAGAGCACACTTAGACCACCCTATTTATCCTACCTAATTTTCCTCTGCCTTTACATTACCTCCAACTTTGCCTAGCTTTGTACACTCATGTAACGATCATACATCTTTTCAAATTTCATATGTATGTTTCTTATGCATGTCTTGTAAAACACAATGTAATGTGTAATGCCAGAATTCACTGTAACGCACACCACTGAAAAAAAAACAGCCTAACCTTGTTGCTAGTTACAAAACCAGCATTGTCTGTCACTGCCCCTCGTTAACTATATCGTTTGACCTCTGGAGGCACCCTAACATATTGCGTGCCTCTTAGAAACAGAAATGCTTATAATCATTTACCTATTGCTGTGTCATTAGAAATGTTCAACCTTTAAATCATCCTGACCCGTTGCCAAACAGATCTAAACACAGGTGCTGGTCCTAACCAGCCTGAATTCATATATGATTGCATTTTGCCTAATTGGGCACCCCATAGGAATTTTTATAGCTTGATCTGTCCTATATTGATATATATAATAGACCTGCATACCTCAATTCTTGCCAAATTGTTGGTCAATCGAGAATAAGTAATGCCTGTAATCTGCCATCACCTATTGCAACTGTATAATTATGCATGCCTTCAGCAGATACCGCAACGCCTTACTCTGTGTAAGCCTCCACACTGTTGTCCTTATTATAAGTACCATCACCACCCAGTCCAAATCTCTTCTCTCCAGCATCTGCTTACATGTCCTCAAGCCTAGTAATTCTATTACTATGTCTAAGTGTTCTTATACTGATAGCTGTGTCAAACCTACCTTCTTCCTCCCGCCTTTGACGCTCCCGCCTTTGTCTATTCCTAGCAGGATTAAGCCTATTCCATTCCTTCCACCACAGGAGTCAGAATACACTAGGGTCCCCTTTATAGCCTCACCACAACCTAGAGATATGAACTCCCATATGACTACATCTTGCCATGGGAGACCATCCAAGACATCAAGCCTTGCATTCTTTGTTTTAGTCCAGAACCCCCCTAACACCTCACCCTCCCTATATCACGAATAGCAAGAAACACCAGGCTTGGCTCCAGACTGGGGAAATCTTCTAAACTACCTCCTGCCACTTTTCTCACAAACAGCCCCGCACAATGCCCAATAAAATTACCTCTAAAAAACCACAAAGCTTCTATGAAAACCAGCCCGACATCTACCACAACCAATCCACCTGCCCATAGCAATAGCCCTACTGATATCCCTGGGGCACTAATCAACGCCAGATCCCTAGTAGCCCAGGCAGCCGACATTGCTGACCAGATTCTCGATAAAAAAATGGATTTCCTTGCAATTACGGAGACGTGGTTACATGCAGCAGCAGGCCCGTCCCTCCTTATAGCTACCCCAGACAACTACACGGTCCTCAGATCAGACAGAGGGTCGTCTAGAGGTGGTGGTATAGCTAATGCTAAAGCCTCATTGGAACTTAGAATTGCCCCACATGACCCTACTACAGCATGCAAACTATTGACGGTGAAACTTCCCGTCACTGCCTCGCTCACTATAACCATGCATTTAATCTACAGACCCGGGACCCATAGGCTCTTTCGAAGAAGAAATTAATACCTTGCTCTCTACCAACACCAAGACTTCCACGCAAATACTTTTATTAGGTGATTTCAACCTGGGATTGAATGACCCCACAGACCAATCCGCCACAGTTTCTGGCTAATTCTTTGTCTGAACTAGGTCTCACCCAGAGAGCCCTCCTACCTACACATGATAAAGGAAGAACCCTAGACTGGATAGCGGACCTAAACTGCACAACTAATATAACCTCTATCGAACCACAATCCTGGACGGGCCACTTCCTATTGACATTTAATTTGCAAGATTGCATACCTCCTATCGGGAAGAATGCCACTGCTCCTTCTATTCCAACCAGTAATAAGAAAAACATTACAGTAGATAACCTCAAGCCTTTCCTCCAGCGCTTAGTTAAACCATTACCTACCTGTGATCCAGCGGAGTTAGTGAAGCTCAACAACAATACCATTACCACAGCCTTGTACTCTATTGCACCCCTAAAAATGCGAAAAGTAAACCCATTGCGCACCTAAACACACAGTTCACTCCCAAACTTATAGACTTAAGAAATTAAAAAAGGAAATGTGAAACCACTTGGAAAAATAACCCTTCTAAAGCCAATAATGATACCCTGTTAAAAATCGCAGCTAACTGCAAAGAGGATATTCTCCTAGCAAAATGTGAGACCTATAATGAAAGGATTGATAAAGCTAGCTCTACTACCATCCTTGGAGAACTTTAATCTCCCCCCGCCCCCACAGATGACAGAAATTGGTGCACCAAAATTCAAGATGCCCTTGCCAATAAAAGTAAGCTGCTCCAAAACAAAATAGCCAACAAAAAATGGAACCTACCTCCTCGAGATAATACCTGGAAACAATGCCCCACCCTCGCTAAACCGATTCAACGATTTAAGTTCACCTCAGTACCTCCCCAAGAGGTGCAAAAAATCATAGCCTCCCTCAAACCGTCCAACTGCCAAAGGACTCCTGTCCAGCCACTGTCATAAAGGAAGCAGCTAGTGTACTTGCGCCTTTCGTTACCTCGCTAATCAATTCCTCTTTCCGCACCTGCACCGTCCCTACTAACCTGAACTCATGGGTGCTTCCACTCCTAAAATAAATAAGTCTCTGGACTCTAGCATACCCACACATTTCACGCCTTTTTGTTAAAGATTATAGATAAAGCAGCCTATAATCAGATATAAAATTATCTGGAGACCAACAAACTACTTGGCCTCCATCAATCTAGCTTTAGGCCCCAACACGGCACAGAAACTGCCTTGATTGACTTAAAGATCCAGATTGACGATCTGAAAGATAAAGCGAGTTCAGCCCTCTTGCTCTTGTTGGATCTGTCTGCTGCCTTTGATCTGGTTGATCACAAGGTTCTGTGCAAACACCTTTCCACAGCAGCTCACTTCTCAACTGAAGCGCCAGCATGGATTAAGTCCTTCTTAACCAATGAGTCTAAGAGTCTTTTCTGCATCGGCTGCCGCTGACCCTATCCCCATATCCTGTCGAGTCCCCCATGGATCGTGAATATCACCCACCATGTATAATGCATTTACCAATGTTTGATCTGGACCATCTGGGTGTCACCTACACGAATTGCGCAGATGGCACCCAGATCCTCATACCTCTGACAAGTGACTACGACAACGACCTAGCCCTTATGAACAGAATGTATCATCATCCAGGCCTGGATGGCCACACATGGTCTGTGCCTGAATGAGAAAACTGAGCTACTCCTCTTAGCCACCCCTATCAATACCACAAAATTGGGCGATCAATACCGCTCATTCAACATCGATGGTAACAATAGCAAGGTCGCCAACGAGATAAAAATACTGGGTTTCTACCTAGACTTCTCCTTGAACATGCGTAAACAGTCCAGTGCAACAGCATATACATGTAAGCTTATTCATGCCTGCAAACCTTTTCTTTCCACAAAAAGTTGCATTACGCTGGCTAGAGCTCTAGTATGATCTAAAAATAACTACTGTAATGCACTGTACCTACGTACCAATAAACACATTATCAAGAAACTCCAGATCCTGCGGAATAATGCACTCAGAACTGCTCAACATTCCTCGTAGACAACACATCTCTGCTTTTAGTCGTGACAACTGGCTCCATCAAGGAAAGAATACAATTAAAACCGCATCTCTGACTTGCCTGAATAACTCAGCCCCTCACTATCTTACTGACAAATTCACCAAACCTCAATGCCCGACCTACCAGATAATCTAACTCGGGCTGTCTACAAGTGCCTAGATATAAACTCAAAAAAGCAGGCGGCAGTAGCTTCCCAGTAATGGCTGCCCAACATTGGAACTCATTATCTACCACATTAAGAGCTGACCAGTCCTTCCATAAATTTAGGAAAGATGAAAAATTGGCTTATCGCCACCTTACTAGTACCTGTTAGCCTCCCTAACTTGAGCCATGTATATGAAATCCGTCTGTATACTTTGATATCTCCTGCATAATCTGTATGTAGACTTCTGTGTAAATAATTCGAACCGTGTTTTCATTGTAAATTATACTTTTCATGTACTACATATTGTAATCAAATCGACCCTCCCAGGTACAACTGGGGTCTTTCCTCTCTGACATCTTTTTCTCTACCTGTGATGTCCCCCAGGGTTCTAACCTCTCTCCCTGGCTGTTCAACCAGTATCTGGCACTTCTTGCAATCCCCATCTCTGCTCTCTGCCCCAACTTTCAGTGCTATGCAGATGATACCCAGCTCATTTTCAGGCTACCCTCGGCCTCCTCTTCTCCTTCCCTCATCTGACTGTCTTTCTGCTATCCAGGAATGGTGTACCGCCAACGACCTCTGCCTTAATGCCAGTAAGACTGAGATTCTACTCATCGGCACACCCACTCCCTCCTTCCCTGCAGCTCTCTGGCCGGCCTCACTTGGCCCTCTTCCTGCTCCTACCTGCAAGGCAAAAAACCTCTGGGTCATCTTCGACTCCACACTCTCCTTCTCTCCTCACATTTCTGACGTTTCTAAGAAGTCACACTACCAGCTGCACCTCCTCAGAGGTATCCTTCCTTTCCTCTCCTTCCCCCAGAAGCTCACTGTCTCCAGAGCCCTGGTTCTCTCGAAGCTGGACTACTGTAACAGCCTCTATCTAAATCTGCCTGCCTCTACTCTCTGCCCGCTGCAAATCATCCAGAACAGGACTGCAAGACTTGTCCTTGGCCTCAAGCCCAGGGACCGTATCTCTCCAGGACTGAAATCGCTACACTGGCTCCCTGTGGCTGCGAGGATAAAGTTCAAAACCCTCTGCATTGTCCACAAGGCCTTCTGGGGCCTTGGGCCAAAACACCTTCAACTCTCTCTTCCTAAATATCTTCCTTCTCGAGCTCTTCGCTCATCCGCCTCCAACTCCCTCAGGGTCAGCTGCTTCTCCAAGCAACGAGTTGGGGGGAGATCTCTCTCCGCAGCAGGGGCCTCCCTCTGGAACAGCCTTCCTGCCTCCCTGAAACTTGAGGAGAACCATCTCCGGTTCCGGAAGCACCTCAAAACCTTCCTCTTTGCTTCTGCTTTCTCTCCCCCTCCCCTGCTAAATCACTGAAACTGTACTGAATCAGCAACTGGGCCACTCTCCAATCTCGGTCCTTGGCCCAGCCACTCTCCCCTGCACTGCCTCCCTGGCAACCCCTGCACTGCGGGACTGTCTCTGTATCCCTACAGCCCCCTTCCCAGCACTTGTCTGCACTTATACTGCACTTGCCACCAGCTGGCCCTTACTATTTATCTTGTATTTTACTAATCACTTTGTACTGCACTTTCCCCTCTCCCTTTCCCCCTTGCACTTTTTCCCATCCCCTCTACCCATGCACTTGCGCGATCTGAATGACACCTGGCCTAGTAGGATCGTTTGTCTCCCCTTGTCTCCCCCCCCCCCATCCCTGCCTTGTCGCGCCTTGAAACACTTGTGTATAGGCGCGTTACAAATGCCATATCATATATCATATATTTACCCGTATCAGTTATATTTCCGAAAAAATAGTTTCTATATACAAACGTTTTGAACAAAAAAATGTCAAATGCATTTTTTTTTTTATGTTAAAGGGTTTAGTTTAGTATAGTAAAATAAGTGTTTTTTAAAAAGAAAACAGGGGGCTTGGGGGGAAATCCCCATTACATTTTTTTTTAAATGCATTTGAAACTTTTTCGATGCTTTTGTGTCGAAACCTTTGTATGTAGAAACTTTAACTGTCGAAAAAATCATTATAAACCATATTTACTGTGTTTAACCATGAAACTACATATCCCTGTAATGTGCCCAGATACCTCCGGTTTTGGTGTGTACTATAAATAAGCAAACATATTCGTTTCTGCTCAGCGTCACCCGGAAAATAAACAATTCTAAGGAAGTCTGCAGACAAAGGGAGTTGCCCAACTGGGAAGTGCTGAGTTTCCACCTTGGATGTAGCTAATGGGAATCTGCTTTAAGATTCTTCGGGATGTCGTTTGTGATGTTATATTTGGTGTCCTGGGTGTCAGTGTTAGCAGTGCATGGCGGTGGCGCGAGTTACGGTTGTGGGGAATTTTCGTGGGGTTTCCTATTTTTATTAGTAATCATAACGTCCCTTTAACAATGGTTTTTCACTGAATTGCATAGGTTTTTAATTAGTGCAACTTAACCATAATGTGGCGATTAATCAGGGGATCACTCTCAAATCAGGGAGTCCCCAGCCCTCCCCCCGGCCCCCTCCCAGCAAGGTGGCGCGCACCCAAAGTGCTTATATGGAATCAACTTTAGTGAGGCCTCCAGCCCGTCCTACACCACCCCAACAAACACCCTCTGTACCACCAATGGGCTAGGAACGAGGCCGGTGTATAGGAAGAATATATATATTTACTTAGGGTTTGACAAATTGGAATAGCAACCAAAACCTCAACCACCAATACTGTGGCAATACACCATATCGCAACTCCAAATTACTTTCCGTTATTAAAAAAACATGTAGAATTTTGAAATATGCAGTCACAACTTACATCAGATTTCATTGCAAATTAACCAATAAAAACATTCACAATACAATGCGAAAAATCGTTTTGACTTTATTTTTAGAACAGCAATGTTTTTTGTAAGAAACTCGATGGAGAAAGAGTTTTAGGCTTTTGGTATGGTATTATTTGTAAAGCGCCTATACACAAAGCAAGTGTATCAAAGCACTCAATGAGGGAGGGAACAATTCAGAGCCTTTGAATTTCTGTGGGTGCATGGAACAAGGGCATATAATACAATTAACAGTGTAGATAACAGCAAATGGGTCTAACAAGGATTCTGCACCCTTTCCAAGTGCATTAAGGCGCCACCATGCAAGGAGGGCATACAAGGGATAAACAGACTATCTTCAAGGCATGGAGCATTCGGATCGTGCAAGTGCGCAGACAGGTGCAGGGGTGGGGGGGATGGGGACCAAGTGCGCCCAGTCAGTCAGAAGCTGGGCTAAGTGCTGAGAGATACCCCTCTCATGGGTCATTGACCATGTGCACCAACGGTGAGGCAAGTGCAAGACCCGGAGGAAAGTGCGAGAGGACTGGCAAGGGTGCCAGGGACCTGTGAGACTCTGAGGTACACCAGCAGGCCAGTCAGCAGGCTGCGTGAAAAAGGAGGGTGAGAGGGATAGAGCAGAGAGAAAGGTTAGCAGGGTAGAGGGAGAGAGAAGGAGAAGAGGAATGTCTTAAGGAGTATCCGGAACTGAAGGAGATCAGGCTCAAGACAAGTGTGACAGGAAGGCTATACCAGAGGGAGGCCCCTGCAGAGAATAAAGATTGCCCTCCAAATCTCTGCTTGCCCCCTGACCTCCCTTGCCCTCTCGCATTGCCCCACAACACTTAGTGTTTGTGATTCTGTTTGCCATGAAATGCTGACTATTTACAGCTATTCTGTCTGATAGCCTAGGTTATAGAAAAGCTTTGTGTTGCAAACTCAGTCCCTAGACTCCCTAAAAGCCCGTTTTCTTGGCAATTTACCCAAGATATAGCTATCTATTTTGGAGAGAGGGCACCCCCACCCACTATCCATCAAATATAAAAGCTACTGGACGGAATAACCACAAGTGCCATGAGTGAACACTCCATACCAAAGTTGTTTCACACCTGGTCCATATCCGTCCAGTGCTTTGGGCTGTGCGGTCCGGCAAAAATTGACCTTATTCGTCTAGGGGAAAATGGATGGGAAGTAGGCTGAAACTGCTTTCTTGTGGGGGGGAGTTTAGTTTGTTTTTATTAATAACCTTTTAATGTTTTTAACAAATCCTTCCCAAAACTTGCAGTTGGGTGCGAGGGGTATGTGTGACGTGCGGGCCAGGCATACCTAGTTGTCACAATTTTGACCGAATCCATCACATGAGTAAAGTTATTAGCAATTCATTTTTTTGGTTTCCTAGAGATATTACTCAATGAAAATACTTTGGTAAGTGGACGTTATGGTTACAAGTAAAACCAAAAATCACCTGCAATTCGCCAGTTATGGTAAGCTAAGCAACCATAACTCGTGCCACCACCGTGCACTGCTAAGAATAATACCCATGACATCAAAGATGACATAACAAATATGATTGATGACATCACATGTGCATTTAATTTTCATAGGAAGTCCCTACAAGGGGATGTGAATGTAATGTTGGCAAAAAAGTGTCAGGGGTCATCTGGAGATGTGTGGTGAACTACCTACTTGATTGTGCAATGTATTGCTCCAAAGAAGATTCCATTGCAGTGTTTCTAGAACAGGAACCTACTCATACATAAACATAGGCATTGGCTGCAGCATACACCATAGAGATGTAATATTTCTAATTTTCCCATGTTGGATAGTAAAATGGTGAATGCTTCTGTATCACACGTTTGCATACTGTGAAACCTATACTAAGTAGGTAATAAGGTATCACTTACTACATGCTTGTACTACTACACACAAAACATTGAGACCACAATGTGTACAAATATAGGGCTTATACAGGGAGAGTAAAGTAAGTAAACAAGAGGCAATATCATGAGCCGCTGTGTATAACCAACATGATTATCTTTACGCATATACATGATTGCTGTGTTTCAGGCCTGCTTCTTCCCCTATGTATGTGCATCATAAGTTGGGATTAAATTCTAAGAAAAGCACTGTAAGAACATGTGAGAATAGCAATGTCTACAAATGAATACCTTTTTCAATTTTAAGTTTTTGACTGTCAGTGAATAAACTCACCTGGCCTAGATATGTCAATGAACAAAAAAGAAGGGGCTAGACATGTTATGGCATCAGTGATTTCGTCAATCATATTTGTTATGTCATCTTTGATATCATGGGTGTTATTCTTAACCGTGCACAGTGGGTGGCGCGAGTTATGGTTGCTTAGCTTACCATAATTGGCACATTTCCGGGGTTTTTCGGTTTTACTTGTAACCATAACGTCCCTTTAACAAAGTTTTTTTCATTTTTCATTGAATTTCATAGGTTTTTATTAGTGCAACTTAACCATAACGTCTACGAACATCTGACTTCTTTGCTGACCTTCCGGACAGTGCCACATGACCATATGCTGGTGCGCGGTATGATGACATGTCCTAGAACCAGTCCGCACTTCACAATAAGATCCGTGCTTCGCGGATAGTTCGGAACTGCACTTTCTTCTGATTTAGGAACGTACAACTTCTAAATTTACCTTGCATAGCTCCAACACCTATTCCTGCTCCTCCATTAACAATCTATTACACAGTAGATAATTTTAGCATAACTGATATTTATCTTACAATGGAATCAGCTAATGCAATCCCTCCTCCCCAAGAGACACCACCACTGCTGTAATCTAGGAGCATGAGAAACACTGCCCCCTACCTTAGAAAAAAGACGCGCAACATTTTCCCCTGTCCACCTGCCCCTCCATATTAGTGTTTGGTGCCTCTTCCCTCATTTCCCTCTCCAACTTTTGTTCTAAGCTCTCCTGACAAAACAAAAAATGCATCCAAAAACAATTAAATGTTCCTTTAGGAACCACTGTAAGCGGATTCAATTCAACACTACAGCTAAGTCAAGGCCTAGTCTGGGATGCTGAGGGAAACCCTTATTGATATATTTTTATGTCCAGTTTGTTTACTCTGGATGACAACCCTTATATAACACCCCTCTCTTAGAATCCCCCTAACCCCACTGAGCCAAGAAGTACGTTTGTTTTGCAAATTAAAAGGTTTATTTGAAAATTAAACTATATATATCACACTTTTATAATAAATTAATATTTGATATCACACTTGAGAATATGATGTTGATCAACAATGGATAATGTTATAGTGGTACTCTTTTTAATGGCTTGGAAGTTGATATAGAGAGGATAAAGTAGCTGAGAAGGCTCATAAGGAGTAGCAGGCTTGTTGGAAAGCTTAGAATCTTAGCTTTAATATGACAGTTAAAACTCGCTCCTAGCACAAACGGTTCCAGAGATACGGATGATTTTGTGAAGGTAGTTTTTCAGAAATTAAATCACAGTTTCAGAATGACAGATGACAGTTTTCAGCTTTAAAGATGACAGAATGACACGATTCTAGGAGGCACTTCTAATAGATTAAAATAGTTTGGATTAGATTATTTTAAACTAAGAGATTGGTTTTGGCACAGTGCTAGCTGGGTACTCACACTAGATTTTGGACAGGAATGCGACTTTGTCACGGATTCTGCTCACAGCGTCTGGTCTCTGATTCTGGCAAAAGTTCTTGGCAAAGAATTCAAACAGCTGGCCCGGCTGTTGAATAGTTTGGTTTGGGTTGCTAGGTTCTGAAGGCCTGCTGATAGGATTTAGCTGGTGGGTTGGCCCCTCTGCTACAAGTTCTGGAGTTAAGTTCTATGTTCTGGATGTGAAGTCGTCTGTCAGCGTGCTCCGCAAGGAAATGGAAAATGGATCTCTCTACCTGGGTTTCAATGTTCCTTTTATGTGTTTTGAAAGTGGGTGTGTGCCTGGGCATAGCTAAGCCTGCCCTTCACGACGTATCATTGGCCAAGTTCCCCTCTCCTCCTTAATTGGGGGAAGGAAATGGAGTGTCAGAGTGATGTCAGCCATTTATGATCTATTGAAGAACGCCCCTTTACTTTTGCATAGAAAATCATTTTTCATAACTACACATACTTCCCAGATACACAGTTGTTTGACATTACATGTACATATTACAGCTGACTTAAGGTACATACTGGCCCAACTCTGATCTTCCTGAGGACTTGCATTCACAAATGGCAACTTATTTTCATTTTTAGTTGATTTACCAATATCGGACGTTTACCAAAAATGGCACACATGTACACCGCCTTTCTACCCATATTCCATTAATTTACTAGGTCTCTAGCATAAACACAGTGTCTGTAGTATCAATAAATAGCGGGGTTTTGCCTCAGAACATGGTACAAAGTTGAATCAAGTCTTGAATTGTGGGTACATTTCTTAGATTAAGGATCTCCAAATTGCACATTTTTGTAAGCTTAATACAATATTTTAGAAGCATTTAACTTAAACATATATTTGCTGCAATATGATTCGACAAAAGTGTCTGAGCCCACCCCCAGAAACTGGGTAAGTCAGGAAACACATGTCTCTCCTTCCAGGCAGGGCTCTGTTTACAGTCCACACTGAAAATCAACATACCCCATTCAATTGCAAGGGTCTATTGTGCTGGTTCCAGCAGGCTGAGGTCAGCAGACCAGGGGGGCCTCTCTGCATTTGATTAACAGAGACCTGTGATTTCCTGGGCTGTTGCTGCTCATGGCTGGTGTGAATGCCTCCCATGAACAGAGACTCTTTGAACTTTTAATTAACTAAGACTCCTTCTGATCAATGCACAGTTCTGCAAGACAGCTCTCCTGTAAGAGTTTAGACCGCTAGCGCCGGTTTGTGTCCAAAGCGGGTACTGCACCCCTTTTTTGGATCTGTCTTGAATTAATGCATTTCAAAAGGGGATTTTGCTTGATGGTGTATGATCCTTGCTTAACAGTGTTTTGATGGTATCCTTACAGTAGAGTGGTGATGTGGAACCCCCCACAAGAAGGTTGTATCTTTAGAGTGGTCTTGTGCCCATGATTTTAGCAACTTTTTGACATCAATAAAAACGGATTTTGAACAGAACCATCTTTCTTTGCACTGGTGGGTGGCAGATTAGGTGACCATTTTGGTGTGCGCAAACATCCCGGTTCTCCTGGATTCTGGCGTGAATGTGGGCGGCGACAGCTCATCCCCACATCTACCCAGTCTATTGATTCAACATGGGTCAAAACCCTTGGCACCACCTTTCACAGTTAAAAATAGAACTAAAAAAAAAATCTTGGACTCCATCTACTTTACATTTCTCAGTAAAGTACATAAACTCAATAAGATTTTCCAACATTTACATTTGCTTTTTGTGTTATGCTAATGGCGATATTGTGCCGTTTCCAGGGATGGAAGGGTGGATACCGACCTGGCAGCCCAAGTTATCTGCCCAAATGAAGCAAAGGTGGATAACGAGGTCTCTGGACCATTATCCCCCCCATTCCAGCTCCTGTAATGGGGGATGAAGGCCATTAGCACCCTAGGTTCCCAAAGTGGGAACCCGGGGTGCTAAATAAAGGATTTTACTTCCTACACGGAAACTCCTTTTCCAAGATGGCCACCATGGAAAGGGAAGGCAGGGTTCCGTATAGGGCCCCTCTTCTCTTTCCATGGCAGCCTGCAGAAGGCGAAATGAGAACCCTATGACAATATTACCACGAGCACTTTACCACAAAGCCAGTCCCAGGTGGACATGGCCACTTTAACCACATGTGTTGTCCCTCGTGTTCATGGCCAGTAGCCTGATTGTCCGGATCATGACCTTATTCCAAGACCCGGACAATCTGGCTACTGCCCATGGCCACAGGCTGCACCCCAGTCACCAGAGGTAAATCAATATTTTTTGTACCTACGTTATGACACTTGTCAAAAAAAACAAAATCCATTCAGACTTTACGAAAACATTTATAGCTATAACCTTTTTGGGACCCCCTCCAATTTTGCCACCTCTTGACAAAATCCCACCAAACTTAAAAACATTCGGAATCAACAAGGGAACGAAATTGCAAAATGTCGTGTGGTTTCATTGAGTGGTGCCAAAGTTATATGCCATCCAAAAACTGTTCCCAAACGTCTGAAGTGTCCCGAACTTCTCAGGACTGTTCGCGAACATCTGAACTGTTGCTGACTTTTGTGGCAAAAACCGCCCGTTTCTTTTGCTGCTTGCAGCCATATTCCATCCCATCCCATCCTCATCACCCCTCACCCCCGCAAAGATTATTTGATAAGTTTGACAAGTGCAATGTTGTGTTTTTTAATCTGTTTTTAACGTGATGTCCGTGAATCCAAGATGGCGGGCGTTTCCGAACATCTAACGCACATCACGCTTCATGCCAACCAATCAGCGAACACGTTGTGTCCCCGGACATGACGCACGTTTATTAGCCAATCAGTTCTCTCTCCGCGGAGCGAACAGGGAAGTGTGTCCGCGGAGCGGACATGGATATCATTAATTTTTTTGCCTTGCGTATTGGTAGTTTAAAAAAAACTACTGGAAGGATTTACACCAAATTAACTAAAGCATGCTTTCGGGACCAAGCCACCGCTCCTGCCGCACATTTGGTGAAAATTCGTCCAGTGGTTTGGGCTGTAGGCGTGAGCAAAGATTTTTCCCATTGTGTCTATGGGAAAAAAGACATTTTTGGGACCCCCTCCCCTGTAACTTTGCCCCCCCATGTGGACCAAACCTCACCAAACTTTGCAGACAAAATCAGAGTGGGCCATATTCATTCCTTGCAAAGTTTGGTGAGGATTCGTCCAGGGCGAAGTTATAAGCCGCCCAAAAAGTGCTCTTCCTATGGGATTAGCAATTTAACCATAACTACATGGCCGCTACCGCAGGCCATGTAATTAAAGGAATTTCAAGGTTATGAATTCATGAGTTAACCGATTGACCCATAATAGGCGGGTCCTGTGGAGTTGGTTAAAAAGGAGGCCAGAATAAGCCTTTAACTCGGAGGCCTGTCGGTAACGTGAAGTTCTACTACCCTGACAGTAAATCTCTAATGCTAACGTTCTGCTGTTTCCTGTTCCTTACACCACACATTGTAACAATCTCTAATGGTAATGGTGTGTAGCTTGCATCTTTGTAATGAATGTGCCCGCTTTACGGAAATTTGCTAAGTGTGGAAGGTTTGTGACAAGATATGCACATTCTGTAATGCTTTTTGTCGACCCAATTTAACATTCCTACATTGAGGTGGGTAATGGTCTGTGATGTCATGGGCTAGCATCATGTCAGTCAGGCCAGCCAATCAAAAAGGGTGAAAGTTAAAATGTGCATTAACACTACCGAGAATGGTGGTGTGGGTTTCCTCACCTCAACTCTGAAGTGATTGCCGGGATATCGATGAGAGGAAGGGGTCAGGATGGTGCAGAACAGTGGAGAAGGGTATCTTTGTGATTGGTATTGGATAGCGAAACCACTGACAGCTGCACACCTAACTTGTAAGAGTCACCTGCCGAGATATGCAAATTGTGCATTCTGGGTAGACCAATTCTGGTACGGAGGTGACTTTCTGAGAAGCCATCAGCTGCCTTAAAACATCAGCTACTGTGTGTGGCACAGCCATCTGGACAATGGGCCAACCACCTTGGGCCAGGCAGACCGACATAACAGGTTTTACTCTTTGCAAATTGACTTCGCTGGACTGCCAGGTGAGGCT
This sequence comes from Ambystoma mexicanum, assembly GCF_040938575.1. NCBI lineage: Eukaryota > Metazoa > Chordata > Amphibia > Caudata > Ambystomatidae > Ambystoma > Ambystoma mexicanum. The sequence continues at coordinate 65,991,310 of NC_090928.1, forward strand.
GCATTAGTGAGAGTTTTCATGAGTGAGAAGTGGTTACAATTGTGTTCTTGCCCAATGGAATATTCCTGATGCAGGCTAATGCAGTTGTCTGTAGGTGAGTGGGCTGCAGTAAATCTAGGCAGGAAAGAGGGTGTGCTCAGGCTTGACTGATGGGAGCTTGCTGTTGCTCCTCTCGCCCTGCGCAAACACATCTCGCAAGTAAGAGAAAAGATGGCTGCTGAATCTATGGGAAGTGGCACAAATCCCAGTGTCATTCTTATTTTCTAAATTTTCATCACCGCTCTACCTAGGTTTATATTGTTCGTTTTCCTGCAAAATAAATGGGTGAATTATTGAATGTTACTGAAATTCCTGAAACGGCTGCTATATTCAAAAGCTCTGCTGTTGGTTGACAAGTGCATGTAACACTTTTAAAACATTTTAAGAAACATCCAACTTGTCAATCAGCTAACCATACAATGTCTTGCGACTTTCTTTGACATTTTATGCCAAATGTATTAATTCTTCATATTACAATTGTGTAAAGGGTGATGTAGCATCAGAAACTGTTCTGTGCGACTAGACTCATTTTTGGAGGTGAATTTTTACGATGATGTGGTGGTGTTTTTTTAAACTGCTAAATACTCTGCATATTCTTTTGCATGAAGTGAAATTAAACTATTTTGGAGAACTTATTGAACATTCGTCTTGGCCTAGAGCTCCAATGCTTATTAATGTCCCCTTTTTCCCTCTGGTTTGAGGAAGCGCTCATCTTGATTTTGAAGCTTAAAATTGACCAAATGCCAATGAACGGCTTCGTACAGGACTGGACAGTGGTGCTCCTTCATGAAGACTGTGGCACTATGCGACTCTAAGATTTCCTGCTCCGAAGGGGCTTAGTTTACTGCCTCAGGGCAAATTCTTCAATAACGTCCACATTGCTCTAATTGCTCTCAGTGAACCCTACCTGAGACTGCTTATGGCTAATGGTCCTTTATAAGTGTATTGCACATTCCCAATGGCCCGTTTGGGGTCTGGTTGTTCTTAAAGTAGGGAGTGAGGTGGGGAAAGGGGAGGGGAAAGGCTCCAAGTTGACTGTTTTTTGTGATTTATTGCTTTGTCTGGTTATCCGAATTTATGCAATAAAAATAAAGTGGAAAAGAAAAAATTGACCAAATGCAACCAGTACGTGTTAGTGGCAAGCGTGCATGCTTTTCATTGTGCTTTGATTGGCAGGTATACTTGTTCATGAAGAGGTGCTTGGGTTCCTACTGAAAAGTTCAATGTTAGAATTGTTTTCTCGTGATTTTTTTAAAAGCTTTGTAATATGCAGTGCCAATGTCTGTGAGAAACACATTTTGCGCTGGAGCTAGCTTTGAGTAGATCACACTTGAAGAATAGACATGGTTTATTTCTAGATGACCAAAGAAGAAAGTGCATGTTTTCATTAAATCTAGCAGACCGCTTATTTATGTATGCTTTCTGTTTTTCCATACATCGTGGATGCTGAAAGCTTGGGATTTGTTCTGTTTAAAGCAGTTATGTTCAAAGGATATGCAGGGGAGAAGGGGGGGTCAGGGTGGATGGAGGGATGACCCTCTTTATAAAAGCAGTAGCGGTACCACCCGGTATTGCCCCGGTCTGTAGCTGACCTGCACGTAGCAGTCTGCAATAGCCTTGTGTATGTTTTAATGTGTCATATATTCCTATTAAGAAACCGCAAAATCGGCAACCTCCCGAAATCAGCTATACTGATTGCAGAGGGCTGGACCCCGCTCCACCCCTGTGCAGGGCGAATGGCTGGGGTGTGGTCTAATGTCACTATCACCAGTACAGGCCAGACTGGTATGCCGATCTTGTGCCTTAACGTCCTAGTTTTGGGAAAGTTGCAAAATCGGCAATCTCCCGAAATCGCCTATACTGATAGCAATGGGCGGACCTCACCCTATGCAGGGCGAATGGGTTGGGTTGGTGATATTTCACTATAACAAGTACACCCCAGACTTTTATGCCGACCTTGGCCCAACATGTCAGCCCACCAACTGTTATGGGGCTGGAGCCAACAATGAACATACAGACATTCACAAATGTATAAAGATTATGGTGGCTTCCCAATGCTGTAAACGTGCAGGTTCAACGCTACCAAGGGGGGGGGGGTGCATATCAGTTGAACAAGTAATGTGGTGAGTGACATTGAGCATGCAGATGTCATTGAACGCAACGCAGCGCAGGATGCATAGGGGGACACAGAAGCAGGCAAAGCATGAGAAGTCCAATGGTGGAACGCAATGAAGGGTGGGTGATTAGTTGTAGCAAATGGGGTAGGACAGGCAGAGGGTGCAGGTTTAAGGTGTCTTAGGGGGTAAAGTGTTAGGGGGGGGCTTTTTGAGCAATATGTGAACAGTTGGGAAGCAATTATCTTGATGCTGCAGGTCAGAAAATCATTTTCACCAGCGGCTCATATTAATAGCTGTAGGGGGTTTTGTGACAGCAGCATGTAGTTTTCGAACTTTTAGCAGAAACGGTGCACAGAAATGTTGCAAGGCTGAATTTTCCCAGGAGAACACAGCCCCATAGAAGTCACTCTAAGATACTTTCGAGGCCAGTAAACTAGACACCTGGTTGCACGAGGAAAATTGGCAGAGAAAATAGAAATCTTAAAAAATCAATCTATTGTGTGTTACAGATTTTTTAAGACTACACTTGGCAGCACAACATGAAAAGTGAGCTGGGGGGGGCAGAATGCTCGGTTGTGGTTATGGAGCGGAGAAAGGTTTCTGTGCCCCAAGGTTGCAACATTGTAAAGTGTCCTTGCTGATGTCTGTGGGGCACAGCATTGGTCAAACTCGATGTGATTCTCGCGCCTTTCCATCTCAAGATGTTGTGCCCAATCAGTATGCAGAGGTTTATCCATCATTTGTATATTGGTCAATCACAATCAATGGCAAACCAACGTTTTTGGCAGATCAGCACAACCAATTGCGGGGCGGTGTCGGGCGCTTTGTGATGTCGAGTGTTAATGTGATTTTGGCCAAGAAATGTTGTACTCTATCAGGGTCACATAACATTCCCCTTCTTTTAGGGGACTGGCATAGCTCCACCCATCAGCTCCTGTTACACTCCCTATAAATGTAACTAAAATGTATGGTAATTCTGTAATTGGTGTATAAAATGTTTTGCCGCAGTGGGCGGCGTTGACCGCTCATTTCATTTTGTTCAGTTACACTGTGCTGTCTAAACCCTGCTTCTTCGCTCCTTTGGTCGAATACATTGGTGCTACGTCTTGCTTGGTGTATGCTGTGTTTTTGGATTACTTTTTGGCGCAAGTCCCTGGCACACCTTAATAGAAAATATAAGAAGTTTACGCTTTTGGAGGAGGAGGGGATATTTTTGCTCGTGGGCAGAAGGGGGTGCCCTCAGTATAAAAAAAAAGCTTGAATATCACTGGTTTAGAGCATTTTCTTCATTTCATTTTTTAGTCTGCTTATTGGGCATGTGCTGAGCTCTTTCTCATCATTGAAAGTAATCTTCCTAGGTTTTCAGTGCACCATGGGTTATAATATATTCCTTGGAAATAAAGTAGTGCTGCCGAGTTTACATTAAATCAGAGTTTATGGCGGCCAGCGCCCATCAGGGTGTCTTTGGCTACCTTGTTTGCCCAGCACACTGTGTTAGGGGCTCAACTCGCATTTTGTCTGACTCAAATGCCCTTTCATCCAATTTTGTCCTTGCACTTATAACATTTTCTGTTGTATGGCCTCTGATTAGCAAGGAACAAGTAGTACTCAAATATCACAAATGGCCCTATTTCTGGTCATCCCCATCGCAATGCTGTATATTGTAAACAGAATGCCCTTGAAATTCCTGAATTACTTTTAGGCCGTGTAACTCACCCAGCTATGTTAATATTGGGCGTTCAGAATTCCATGCACACTATCCCAAATGAAAAGACTTTACTGCGGCTCCCCTTCAGTGAAGAAAGACATTCACAGTTACATACTTTAAGCCCAAAGCTGGTTGGCACACAGTGCCCTAGATTCATCCGGTTCACCTGTCAACCAGTGCAACGCTAACGACCCTTCCTGGGTCTCTGAGATCCCAATACTTAGAAGAAATACATTGAGCTTTAAACACTGTAGCTATGGGCGCAGATAAGAGTGCTATCGGATTATTGGCATAGAATGCACCAGGCATACATGTTGTGGGCATTGCACCCTGAAGGTAGCCATTGAGATGCATGCGACTCTGTGACGACGTATATACTTAGTAAACACGGGTCACAAACATTGAGGTTGACATCAATTAAGATTTAATAACTGGACTTCAATTTGAAACCTAGAACTGTGGAGCTGAGCAAGGGTAAAAGAAAGACCTTAAATATTGTCTAAAAAATAAAATAAAGTCCTCCAAATGGTTTGATGCCACAATATTGCAGAATAATGTATGTTTTTTATTTATTTATTTTTTACATTAACGTACTGACGCAATGAGCATGTGATGCATTCTTCAGATAAACGCTTTTTCGAGCTTCTATTGTAAACTGCTTCGAATGCAGTACTCTTATTTCCCACCTAAACAAGTCCTTGCCCGATAAAAACGTAGTTCCAGGTATTAATTGATTTAAATTGTTAAAAACTTGTTTTGTTTTTTTCCAGGCTCGTACATGATTGTGGATTCGTCTCACCACGATCCTGGTGAAAAAGCTCGACTACAGCTTCCCACAATGAAAGAAAATGACACACACTGCATCGACTTCAACTACCTGCTATTTAGCCAAAAAGGGTCCAGCCCGGGGAGTCTGAACATATTTGTCAGGGTAAACAAAGGACCCCTTGCAAATCCCATCTGGAATGTGACTGCCTCGACTGGTCGGGATTGGCTGAGGGCAGAGTTGGCAGTTAGCACGTTTTGGCCCAATGAGTATCAGGTATATAATTATTCAAAATTCTTATTTTTTATTTTTTGAATGCCCAACTTTTGATGTATGTGTTTGATCCACTATCCAAAACTTTAGTTAACTTAAACATTTTCGGGTATAGTGTTAGTGTTATAGGGGCAAAGTTCCTTCTATGAAGAAGTTAAAGCCAACAATTAGCTTTCATTATGTAGTACATTCAAATAGATTTTGTATTTAAATTGCTGTGCATAGCATGTCATTGGACTGTTAAATAGTCAATGAACTGTGTTCAGAAGAAATAACAACTTAATGGGGGCTTTTGATGGGGCACGCATAATGGATGGACTGTTTCTCTTCATTCGTTAAGGTTTGCAGTTTCAGAACATTTGTTCTTTTGAAGCTTGCTTTTATTCAAGAACTATGCCACAGGACTCTGTTTCATAAACAATGGAGCATCCCTGAAAGCTCTCTAATTGGAATGTAATATGGTTTATTTTCCTCATATTTTTAGATTTGAACCTTTTGTCATGAATTCTCACAGGTGGGTCCGGTTATCTCAGCTAATTGATTAATTACTAAGTAACGGTTATCGGTGAGGCTGTTTTTCAGAAAGCTGACTTCTGCATCTCTTTCCTTGAGAGCTGAGCTTTGGAAAAGCGCAGGCTAGGTGTAACCGGGGTTGAAGGATTTCAAAACTAGTCAAAAGGGACATTTTAGTGTCCTCTTCGTTGATTATAACAATTGAGTAAATGTAGGCCATATCAGCGTATTTACCTCAATGTATACGTTCTGCTATTTTCCTAGCAAATACTGAAATATTTGTATTTTGCTTACGTGTTTTTCTTAACGTGGCTGTACAACGCACTTTGCATCAGACATTTTGCAGGGTAAGGTGTAAAGCACTACTAAAAACCTATGAAATTCAGTGAAAAAACTTTGTTAAAGGGACGTTATGGTTCCAAGTAAAACCGAAAAACCCTTGAAATTCGCCAGTTATGGTAAGCTAAGCAACCATAACTCGCGCCACCACCGTGCACTGCTAAGACTAACACCCACGACATCAAAGATGACATCACAAATGTCATTGATGACATCACTGTTGACATCACATGTCTGGCTCACTCTTTCTTTCTTTTGCTGACATATCTAGGCCACATGGTTTTCTTCAGTAACAGTCAAACTAAAAATTGTATTTTATTTGTAGACGTATCATACAAGTAGGTTCTTATAGTAATTCCCTTAGAGTCCAGTCACATCATATGAAACATATACATAGGGGAAGACGCAAGATTTAAAGACAGCATTATTTTCATGCAAATAAATTATTGCTCTGTTTCAAAGCTGCCATTTACCCTATGTATATTGGTATGTGTTCTTGTCTTTGTGTTTTTTCTATAGTAATGCAATTATGTAATATATGGGTTTTATTAGCTACTTATTACATATTTCACAGTGCACAAAAATCTATTAAGAAAACAATTATTTCATTATTCAACATATTAACATTACGAATATTATACCTTCATCTTGTACGCTGCACACAATGCTATGTTTCTGCATTAGTAGCTTAGTATACTAGATACAACCCCATAATGGAATGCTATTTATATCAATGCATCGTTCAATGCACTAATTGAGGTATGATATTTATTGCAATGATCCTTGACACTTTTTTCGCAACATTATAATAAGAATCCCTTGTACACATATTTCATGAAAAGTACATACACATGTGATGTCATCAGTGATGTCATCAATGACATTTGTGATGTCATCTTTGATGTCGTGGGTGTTAGTCTTAGCAGTGCACGGTGGTGGCGCGAGTTATGATTGCTTAGCTTACCATAACTGGGGAATTTCAAGGGTTTTTTGGTTTTACTTCGAACCCTAACGTCCCTTTAACAAAGTTTTTTTCACTGAATTTCATAGGTTTTTAGTAGCGCAACTTAACCATAACGTCCTTTTCAATGGAGGAAGACCACTAGCATCCTAGGTTCTCAAAGGGGGAACCCGGGGTGGTAAAAACATTTTCTTCCCAAACCGGGACGCCGCAGGCAGGCGTCCCGGTGTAGGAAGGAAAATCTTCTACCAAGATGGACACCAGGGAAAGGGAAGGCAGGGTGTATAAAGAGAACACAACAGGGCATCGGCGGGGGGTCCGGAAGACCAGTAGAGGGACACGGGGCATGAGCAGGGGGTGGAAAGAAGGGAGACAAGGGGCATGAGCGGGAAAGAAGGGAGACACGGGGCATGAGCGGGGGGTGGGGGGCAACAGAAGACGGACACTGGGCATGAGAGCAAGGGGGTGGGGGGGCAACAGGAGACGGACACGGGGCATGAGCGGGGGGCACAAGAGAGACACAGGGCATGAGCGGGGGTGGGGGAATACAGGAGACACGGGGCATGAGCGGGGGAATACAGGAGAGAGACACGGGGCATGAGCGGGGGTGGGGAGGGGCAACAGGAGACGGACACGGGGCATGAGCGGGGGGTGGGGAGGGGAACAGGAGACGGACACGGGGCATGAGCGGGGGGTGGGGGCAACAAGGGAGACGGACACGGGGCATGAGCGGGGGGCAACAAGAGAGACACGGGGCATGAGCGGCGGGTGGGGGAGACACACGGGGCATGAGCGAGGCGGTGGGGGGAGGGAAGAGACACACAGGGCATGAGCGGGGGGTTTGTATGTCAGGGGACAAACAAAAACACGGACATGAGTTTGTGCGGCAGATCCCGCTCCTCGGCCCTCCGCTGGCCACCGTGTGCAATGGCGTGAGCGGGGGGCTGGAGGAACAGGGGAGACACGGAGCATGAGCGGGGTTGGGGGGACAGGAAGGACACACGGGGCATGAGCGGGGGTGGGGGGGGACAAAGGACACACGGGGCATGAGCGGGGGGTGGGAGGAACAGGAGACAGACACGCTCCTGCTGACCTGACAAAGCCTCTCATGCGGGAAAGAAAGATGGCGTCTCTGAAGCCAGACGCACTGCACGCTTTCACTGCATCCAATGAGAGAGCACGTTGGATGTCCGCGGACATCACGCAAGCAGCTTGCCCAATCACCATCCTGTCTGCGGAGCAAACAGGGAAGTGTGTCCGCGAAGCAAACGCAGAAATCACTAATTTTTTTTTTACCTACTTTTTGGTCATTTAAAAAAAACTACTGGACGGATTTTCACCAAATTTGCAAAAGCACGCTTTCGGGACCCAGCCGCTGCTCCTGGTCCAAATTTGGTGAAAATCCATCCAGCGGTTTGGGCTGTAGGCGCGAGCATACATTTTTTCCCATTCAGTCTATGGGAAAAAACAGACCTTTTGGGACCCCACCTATAGCTCCCCCCCACCCCCCCCCCCCTGGACGAATCCTCACCAAACTTTGCAAAAAAATTCAGAGTGGGCCATATACTTTTTTTTTTGCAAAGTTTGGTGAGGATTCGTCCAGAGGGGGCGAAGTTATAAGCCGCCCAAAAAGTGCACTTCCTATGGAAACACCAACTTAACCATAACTGCATATATATATATATATAAATATTTTTCATATAGAAAAAAGTTAGATTTATTGCAAAACTCAAGTAGCAGAGAAAAACCAGTTCAGTAGGGATGGCTGTCGCGTTTCGAGATGAAAAGTCTCTTCTTCATGAGCCAAAAACAGTATTTTTGAAATGTGTTCACCAACCCACAATGTTTCAGTCGGCTTTTTCTTCCACACCTGCACTCCGTAGAAGCAGAGCATATCTGGACCATGTTGGGGACGCCAATGTGACAGTTGCAACCCATTTTCACACAAGCAACGTAGAAGGCATATATTTTTAAATACACATTACAAGACCAGTCTTGACACCCTTCAGTATAGCAGCAATTGAGCACCAGAGCCTAATAAGTCATCTGCATTCCCGAACAAGCGCACAATATATAGTCCTGAGGATGTGCCATAATGCATGAAACACGTCTACACTGTTGTATTTCCAATACGAGTAGCACCAAAAACACTTCAGAATAAGTGTTATCGATGTTATGAAGAAAACATTCAAAGATTATTGGATTACATTGCATGGTGCACGATGGTTATTTTTAATCTCTCCACAGGATAAGAGGGCATTTTCTTCTTCAGTATTTTGCAGCTCATTTTCAAAGAATTTTCACAAAGGACAGAAGCCTTCTTACTGTACACTTATCTTCTTGACTCACACTAGTGGTCCAAATCTCTGTCACACATAATGGGTTTTCTAGTAGCTATGTACATTAGGTTTCATATTTGTCACTCCTGTGTGCACCATTAAAAATGGCATCTACATTTTCCACTCATTTGAATATGGTAACTTTGGTTTTGAGAGAGCACACTTGGCTTAAAGGCATGGTCTAGTAAAATTTTTTATTTAAAAAATAGATGGGCAACATAAAAAAAAACTAGCATTCTCTTTTTTAAAACTTCCTATGTAAAATTTTTAGCTATTCAAGCTCAAAATTCGCAAAAGCAAGCACATGGGCGCATCCATTTTGTGAAATGGATGCCCTCCTGTGCTGGCTTTTGCTTTTGCGACACTAATGAAGGAAAAGCCAGCCAGCTGTAGTAAACAAAAGCTACCGCTGGGTGGCTTTCCCTTCATTAGTGCTGTACGCGGAGGACGGGGACCAGAGCAGGAAAGCTGCAGCTGAATCTCGGTAAGTGCTATTTATTTTTTTTTTAAAATAAGCACTAGCTGTGTTTTTTTTTTCTAAGTTTACCGGGCTGGAGGAGCCCGGAAAACTTAGAAATAAAACCGCAGCTTTAAAAACGTTGTATTTATGTTTGTGGTCGCTTTTGAAGCAACCGCAAACATAAATACAACGTTATTGTGTTGGAAAACGCTGCGGTTTTTCTTTCCGAGTTTCTCAGGCTCCTCCGGCTCGGAGGAGCCTGAGAAACTCGGAAAGAAAAACCACAGTGTTTTCCAACACAACCGCGTTGTTTATGCCTGAATCTGCTTTCCCTTTTGGGGCTCTCGGGCTCCCCATAGGGAGCCCGAGAGCCCCAAATGGGAAATCAGCTGTAGGCAGAAACACTATGCGGCATGTAAACACAACTGCGTTGTGTTTCTGCCTGCTGTGGCTTTCACTTTGGGTCTCCGCTGCTCCCCTAGGAGCACCGGACCCAAAGTGATAGCCACAGCAGGCAGAAACACAACGCAGTTGTGTTGGAAAACTCTGCGTTTTTTCTTTCCGAGTTTCTCAGGCTCCTCCGAGCCGGAGGAGCCTGAGAAACCTGGAAAGAAAAACCGCAGCGTTTTCCAACACAATAACCTTGTGTTTGTTTGCGGTCGCTTCAAAAGCGACCGCAAACATAAATACAACCTTTTTAAAGCTGCGGCTTTATTTCTAAGTTTTCCGGGCTCCTCCAGCCCCGAAAACTTAGAAAAAAAACCGCAGCTAGTGCTTATTTTTAAAAAATAAATAAATAGCACTTACCGAGATTCAGCTGCAGCTTTCCTGCTCTGGTCTCCGGTCCCCGTCCTCCGCGTACAGCCCTAATGAAGGGAAAGGAAGAAAGAGGAGAAGCACATTAGGTTATTGAGAGAGGAGACCTGGTTTGACTATTTATTATATTTGTTATACCAGAGACCTAGGATTGGTGTTCCATGGGTAGGTTGTTAGGACTGAGGATGATGACTCTTGCATTTCCGGTTGAAATGGGGACTATTTATTACGAGTCACATTGCTGGTTTGAAGCTTTCGGACTGGCTGTATCAGATGAACCGCCTTTTTGGTTCATTTGGTAGATGATGTTGGGAGATGCACAGGGTTTTTAAGTGGATTCTGTTGGTGACTGGAAGCCAGTGGAATGTCTGGAGTACGAGGATATTGCATTCCTATCTTTTCAGACCTAATCCTTGCTGATTAGTTTTGCCCTTTTTGAGTGTTTAAGCAGCTACTCTAAAGGCTTTGATGAAGGCTGTTGACCTAATCCAGACTGTCCTTGTCCTAGGCAGAAATGTTTATGGCCAGATGTGAAAAATGTATCTTAGTTGAACGCAGCAGCTTATCACTCTAGCTATTGGTTTGGGTGCAACAGTGGGGCTTTTTTCTTTTTTGGTCAGCTGGAGAAGCTTTCCATTTCTTTCGGCGAAGGAATGTTTGTGGGGTAGGTTTTTGTGGTACACTGCAGAACATATGTTCAGTTTTAATTCGGTCTGGTTGTTCTCCATGGGTTCCTCTGTGAGAACCAACTGCCAAGATGTGATTGATTTGTGTTTGCCTTTTCTTGTAGGCAGCTCGACAAATAGTTGTTTACTCCCTAAAGTAGGCAAATACTCCCAAGAAGTAAAAATACTAACAACGGAAAGGAGGATACAGACACTTAGCACCTTCTGCCTCTGCTTTAGCCGACACAGCTCCATTGATATATTTGCACCAGTCATGCACATAGTGCCCCATGAAGAAACTACTACTTCTGATCAGGCAATATTAGCAAACAAATCTTTTAATGAGCATGAAGAACTAGGTGCAAAGAAATAATTATTTCAAAAACATTTATTTTCCAGTTAAAACCTAGTTTTACTTGCTTATAGATTAATCCCATTGGTAAGTGGACTTGCTATTGGGCTTGTTCCTTTTTTCAAATTCATTTGCGGTACCCCAAAGGTGATATTGGGGGTGGTAAATTGAAGGGGGGGAGGAGGGCTATCTAGATGGTGGCATCCTGTTTAAGGTTATCAAGCTAGCACAGATTTCTTCAGTCTATCTACAAGTCTTTTTAGAGGAATTCTATGACTGATGGTATTGGTAATTTGATGATGATCCTTTCTGTTCAGAGGGTTTAAATCTTGCAGGATGTTGTCACTCATGTATAAGGAAATAGTCAGTTATGATGGTGCCAATGAGGTTGTGTTGGGTTTTTCAATTTGTAATTTAAAAAACAAACTTCCTGAGGTCCTCGTGTACATTCTATTTAATGTCAGTAGTGATCTCTTGGCCCTTTGGCATCTATACCGATTTGATCCATTGCGCAGCTTTATCTGTTTTCCAGTAATTCCTCCAGACTTTCTCAATCCTCCTTTTCTTGCTTGAGGTGACTGCTTTAGCACCTAGTGCCATGCTTTTTATGGTTGTTTTTTGAAGGGCTTCTTTATAGCTATGCTATTGAAAATTTGGGATATCTAAACATGGAGTTGGGTGGAATCCTTCCTTTGGGATAAACTGGGTTTACTGGTCTTAATTTGCAATCATTTCAAAGACTGGTAAACTTTGAGATTGTTGGACGTGTATAATGTGACCATGATCCCCTTGCTGTTGATGTAGCTACAGCGGATCCCCCTGTAATGGTGTGAACATATTTCTTTGGTCCCTTTGTAACAATGGATGGAATGTGAAATGGTCACATACATACGTATGTTATGGAAAATAGTTGTTTGTCAGAGAAGGGTTAACCCAGTTAACCCACATTTTAGATGGTGGGTTTGCTCCAAGCCAGTCAAGAGGAACCTAGTAAAAGAATGGAAACATAGAGACAACTGGTTTGATAAAACACATTGGTTTGGGAAGTTTGCTAAAGCGTCTGACAACAGGAGCAATATACATTAAGATGATTGTCCAAGTTGGAGCCAAATGCAAAAAAAATATAATGCTGAAACAAGGCTAGAACGTTTGGAAAATTATGCACCAAGCAGCAATTGGCAAAGATCTACCAACATTTTAGGCGATTATTGCTAAAGCATGGGAAAGATTCATTACATGAATTTCAGCCTGTGATTGAGTCAATCATTTTCGATTTTTATATAATGGGACATTAACTCAGAGAAGATTGACCCCATCAAGCTCCACCCACTGGGATGGATTTCACAATGATGGTTGTTCACCAACACTCGGTTGTTCTCGCATATTTGTGGCAAATATTTACACCCTTCCAATTAAAAAAACGTAACCCACTCCCAATGGTGACTTGTACATTTGGGTGTCAGGGATCAGGCACTCCCACTTTCTACGCGAAGACAATGAGTTATGGTTAGATGAAAAAGCCTACTAGCATCTTTCACCTAGTGCAGTGTGAATGTGCCCCTGCAGCAGCATGATCCTCGTGGGCATTGCTCATGCTTGGTGGTCCAGGGTGGCCCAGGGTGTGGGGTTACCCATCTTTTCTTGAAGAGCTTGAGAGCCCTCGGTTTGGTTCACAGCGAGGTCCTCAAATGTTGTTATGCCATTGCTTGTACAGCGACACAAGCATGGAAGGCCTTTTAGTATCGACTGTGGATGACTAAAGATTTTTGTTTTTTTAAGTTTGTCAACATGTAGGTATACTATTCACATTCTGTGCCTGTTGACAGCCATGTCTCGGTCAGAGGCATTATCAACTACTCCACATTCCTAGTTTCCAAGCATCTATTGCTGCATGCAGAGGGGTGCTGTTTGGCCAAGAGGTTCTTTGAAACTTATTTAAGCATGGTTAAGCCTATACTATATATGTGCTCTTGACAGGTATGCAAAAACCTATCCGAGCAGAGAAATGGAGCCTGGGAAAAGTTGTCTGTGTAGGCTCACTACTTTTACCAACTCTTGCTGTTGGTTTTGCCTGTTGCCACTAGTGTGAGTTTAACCACGACTGCTCAGTCATTTTAAGTCATGAGTTATTAGAGCTGCAGCAAACTGTTCCCATTAGTTGGTTTTAGGAGTGGAGCATATCTCTCGTAGAAGGTGGAGAGGCTGCAAGGTATATTTGTCAGCGCTCAGCAAAAGACGAAAGTAATATTTTACCGTTTTAGTTTTAAAAGGAAACCGTTTACAGACTGGTGAGATAGCAGAGTGCCTGGCCAGTGATTTTCTGAGGCAACCAGCTGAGCTTTGCATCCTTCTGAAGATGACCTGTTCGGTAGCATTCAGCTGGTTAATTACACACATCCGGGTCAGTTTGTGCTGTGACATTTTTTTGTTATCCAATTAGTTAAGTAAAATGTCTTTCTCTTTGGTGTATGAGAAGAATATGCAGACTGTAATGGTGTATATGCTTCTGAGGTAAAACCTTAATACCATCTTATGCTGATGCCAATTATGTGCCTGAAGCAAACTTAACATTACTATAAAGTTCATTTGTGAGCTCTAATTGGACATTTCCCAGTGCTTTGATTACATTTTTTTTAAATGAAGCCTGACATCAAACAATTTGTAAAAATATTTGTTTAACAAGATGAGGTACTTTGCTACAGTGCAGCTTTTTATTTGAGCAAATTGACTTAAATACAGTGCACATTGTTTTGAATTTTACATTGCCGTCACAACTCAAGGGCAATTCCAAGTGTCAAGCGACAATGTTATTTACCACATCACTTTTCATGCATTGCATAACAATGGAATCGGCATACAAAATATTAAATTGCAAACCCTATGACATGCTATGCTTAGCCAGCAACATCCAGAGAGGAGTATTAAATCGGGCGAGGGGGTCCTTTAGATTGCAGAACATACTTCAGTAGAACAATTCCGTTTGCTTCCTTTCACTTGAAATGGTGAGTGACTGACCTTTTCAAACGAATTTCGAAGCATTAAGCAGACAAAAACCATTCTCTTGCTATTACTAGTGCTCGTCGAGGGCTTTTCTTGCGTGCACTTCTGTATCTAATTTACTACTTCTAAAAGCCATGCTGATTGTTAACCTAATTAAAGTGACTACTTTCCATGCTTCCTCGCTGCCCATTGAAGATTCATGTTTTGAAATGTGCCTGGGCCACGATTATGCTATTCATCTGGGTTTAATAAGTGTTAGTCTTGCCTATCGTGCATCCCGATTGTATGATATTCACAACCTATCAGTCGAGCGGGCGTCCGCTTATATATTTGATCAAGTGGCAATACTAATGCGTACTGTACTGTTTTACAATTCTGGCGAGCGCAAAACCTTAGTCCTTTTCCATGTTAAATCTTTTTTTTTGCACTCGTAGGATCTCCTTGTTCTACAACAAATGGATCTCTCAGATTTCTCCACACCATCTGAGGTATACAGAGAGCAGAGCGGCTCAGAAAGTTATGCAATGTGTAATGGGCCTTTTCAGAACCCTCAACCTTAGACCTCAGTATGATTGGTTTACAGGTTACTTCGCCTTTTGGAATTAATTCTCCACTGTGCATCTAGCACCACCAAACGATTCCTCGTTTGTCCCAGGCCAGTTAATCTGAGAAAAACAGTGAGCGTTTAAAACATGGTAATACAATTTAAATATGTATGATTGCTTCTTATATTGAAGTTTGACTGGCAGCTTCTAGGAAGGCATAATATGACTTTTGCTTTCACACAAGTGTCATTTTCCACGCCCTTCAGTTTCCACAGCTCTCAATTGAAGCATTTATTTTGAGAAACCAGTCTGAGAGTAATGGAAAAACACAGTTGCTGTGATGTGCTTAGCAGTCCACCTCAGTGGAGGCGATTGTGCATGGGTCCTAGTCCTTTTACAGCCATCATCCATCCTGCATCTTCTTTCCAAAGTGGATTACGAAGTGTTGGGGGTTTCTGCTCGAATGATCTATTCTAAGAGCAACCTTTTTATATGTTGAACCATTTTAGTTAGCATTATAAATATAAAAATCTGGCACCTCTGTACAGGCACCACACAATCTCGCAGCACTGAATTTGTGCCCATGATATTTTATAGAAAGAGCACACATTAGCTCTTTAAAATTTTCAATGAGATTCTGTTCTCCAGACATTATCAACACTATTGATAGGCTTACCTTTTTATAAAAAAAAATAACACGGCACTGCGTTTTCTTGTTGGATCCTTGCCTCTAGTTCCTACATGAGCACACACTTATTTATTGTGGCACACACTTTGGGATAACTATAGTTGAGCAGGGTATTGCTTCAATAAAGATGTGACCCATGGGGTGCACTGTGCCTCGAAACAAACCGACTTGTTTGTCATGAATTGCCGGACATTTTCAATCACATACATGTAGAGAAGTAAGTGCTTTTTAAGTATTAAGCTCATTTCACCATAAGCTATTGGAAAAATCTCTTCCCGTCTCCCCTGCCCGCCCCTCACCTCTCCTGTGTCAGCAGAACTCAAGGATTCGACTTTCTAGGAGAGCGAGGCGGAATCTCCAGAGGATCAGTATTTCTGCTAAATATGTGGGATATCTTAACAGAAATCTAAATTCTCATCTTGTGGAAATGAGTGGTCAGTAGAATTGAGCACTCTGCGGTAAATATTTGTAGGTATTGCGTGCTTTTAAATGTCTGCTTTTTTTTAATGAACATTTGTCTACATGGTGGTTTCTGAATTCTCTTGAATTTGAGGACCTTTGGAATATCTGAAAACTCTAAGCAGCAAGGTTGGTATGCGGTTTGCAGCAGTGATCTCCCCCACTTCATACTCTTCATAATGGCCAATCACGAGTCAAGGTTCCCCTCATACTGACATTCTCTGTGTGATAGTTTAGATTTGCTTGCTAATACTGATCCAACACTATCCGGATTAGAACAGTCAAATAGAGGGCAGCAGATACATTTTTAAAAGCTACTTGTTGTACCCTGTGTATTATGTTAGTCTAGTTTTATTTCTCTCTGCCTTGTTCATATGTGGGTTAGAGTCGCGTTATGAGGCCTGATTTCTAAAGTTAACCCAAAGCTGTTGTGGGTTTTGGGGACAGGTTTGTTTTGTGCAAACGCAGCTTACTATAAAAAAATGCACTATTTAATTGCACTACACTTTTTTAAAAGCCAGTTTACAATTTGATAATGTTAATTTCAAATGCCCAAACCCTTTCCCTTGTCTTACTGAACAAAATACATTATGAAAACCTAGAATACCTATATAAAGTATTCCACACTGGACCGTCTAGTACACTACTTTTGTACTCTTTTGAAAAACACCAGAGAAAGTGGAAGGGGACAAATAACATCAGGTTCCAAACCGATCGGCTTAAAGTCCAATCACCTCAGGAGAAGATAGTCTAATAAATACAGCTTAAAAGTCAACCAAGGCTGAATCGTCTGTGTTTGCCAGTAAGAATCTGGGCTGTTTACGGCAGTTAGTCACCTTTGGACTACGCAGCCAAATGGACACCCTAATGGAAACACAAACAATGACACCTTATTTCTGCAGATTCAGGTTATTTATGGCTTAGTGGTCTGCTAGCGTCATGGTTTCACAATCCCAAGAAATAAAACTCAAACCTGAAACTTAAATATACCCAGAAATATAAAGGGCCTTTGAATTAAAGGATAGTTCCGGGACTTTTTCGGCCATGTGTTTTTAAGCATAAATCGGTAGATCGTAGAAAACTTTCCTATGGACCTTACCCGACTTTTCGTCCATTAACGCACTCGAAATCAGCCGCCATTTTCTGATAATCCTATCATTTCCCCCCATCGCCCTGGCTCACCTGCTTTTGCGGCACTAAATCAAATCCCCCGCCCCTGAGCCTGACATCAGCAGACGCGTACCACCCATTTCCCAACGCCAAAGCATGTTTCGTGTCAACAATCGCTGCGCCTCAGCTAATGAAGTGTCGCCATGGAAATGGCAGGACGCCTCTTTCCTCAATAAGTATAAACACACCGTTTCACAACACACAGCAGATTTTCGATTCCATTACTCTCTCTGTGTTACTTTGAGTATTATGTGACTCGTTTCTGTGCTCTGGTCAGCTACCTTCGCCGCTTCTAGGCCTTGTGAACACCTGTACCATCTCTGTAAATTATTTTACTTTCTTTACCACACAATGGCTACAATAATGCCGTATATGTACGAGCCCGAGTACACCGAGGAAGAACTACTGGAAAGGCAAGCACGCGAAAACGATGGGGATTCGGACGGCAGTTGGGAGGACCAGTCAACGGATGAAGAGCCTGGAGCATGTCGCATGGACGGCGTCTCCACCTGGTGCACGTGCAATCGGTGCGAGCTAATGCCAACTGAGGAGGAGAACTGCTGCTGCCGTGAAAATTCCGGGTGCTTGGCCTACATTTCGGAAGGCGAGCCAAGTCCGCAATGCATCACCGAGCTGCCAGAGTTCAGGGAAGCCTGCCTCTCACGGACCGTGTTGAGGATGATGATGGTGCTTATGCACGAACTTCGCGGTACTGTTCGTCCGCGTAATCCGAGTAACGAGTAAGTATACTCTGGTTGTGATGTCAGTGATGCCACTACTATTTCATGGTCGTCTCCCACATATAAAATTACATCTACATATCATTCGAATGCATGTAAATTGGTTCCATATTGTGCATTTTCTAGATAGAATTTTTTTCAAAGCAGAATGACATTTTTTACCTGAATCGACAGTGATAAGAAAGTTTTGTCATTTTAATACAGTTTGCATCTTTCATTTTCACAGGTGGTACAGGCTGGTGGCCTATCTTTGCTTCACTTGGTGGCTTCACGGGAGGCTCGGACACCGCGTTCGGAGAGTAATACCTGCCTGTGCGGTACTTGCCATTAGACAACATTTCCCCAGCGACAGTGGACAATACCGCGGATTTTCCCTGGATGTGCTGCAACCGGAACTTTACAATGTGTAATGTTTATTATTTATGTTCAATTGAAATTAAGATCTAAAATAAAACCCAACATATATTTTAACAATGGTTGTTTTGATTTTTTAAATGAATCTAGTGTGTCTCCATTGAATAGTCTTCCTGTGCCTTGTCTTGTCACACCACATGTCTCCGGCCAGCATCCTCCCTCACGCTGGCCACCCACCTTCAATCCACATAACCGTTGAACCCATATGCAGCAGACATACATATGTTATTTTGCGGGTTGGCATCAAGCCTCCCGGCCTTGCCTCCTCCCCAAAAAATACTTACCACACCACTTTGTTCAAGCGTTGGCAATAAAAGGAAGGCCGTTGGATTTTATTGATACAAAACATGGTTATAGGTAAATAATCCATATGGTTGATCATAATAAATCATCCTTTTGGGCACCGGGTACAGAGATGACCCCCTCTGGCCCGTGCCGCCTTGCCACCACAGGCCAGCCTGCTGCTGACTAACTGCCTAGGCATCCAGGGTCTCCAGGGTGAACTGCACCCATATATTCTCCTGGGAGGGTGAGGTATTTATAAACTCACACCCCTGCCTTCCATGTACTAGATCCTGCAGCCTGCCTCTTACATGCAGTTAGATGGCCTCTCCTTGGTGAGGCCCTGCGGCAAACGAGTCTTGTCTGCACGACCAATGCCCCAATCCACCCGCCCCCCCCCCCTATCAAAGGCAGTTCGCACCGGGGTACTTGTGCTGGCAAGTGGAGCTGTCAGGGAGCGATAAAGGCCAAGAGGTGCCAAAGACCATGTACACTTCAAAGTGGTCTATAGAGCATGGGTTGTTGTTCCCATGTCTACCTCCAGACCCCGTGTCTCCTGCCAAGCATCCCCCCTCACGCTGGACGGCCCCCTGCAAACCGCATAATGCCACGACATATACACGTCATTCATTCACAAACACACCCCTGTTTCGAATTCTTTATAACCCACTTCATATTTCTAATGAGAACTTCTTTGCGCTTTGCTAGTCAACCCGTGAAGGTGCTGGTTATCTGCTCTTCGTCTCTGTGAACTTCCATGACCACTTCGAGGAAACTCGTCAGTTTGCAAACCTGTGAACTGCTCCCTGTTCTACGACAAGAAACTACTCTGATCCCTGCATCTAACTGTTTGTTCGTCAAGGTAAGGCCATGTACCATAATCATTTTGCGTCCAATTTATTTTCGTTCAAGACAGTACATGCAAGGAACTAGTCACATGTTCTGAGTTTAGTCAAATTATCTTTCTATTTTTTTTTAAGTTATTCAAATACTTATCCGCATATGAATAACGTGTATAGTTCCAAGAACCAAAACGAACCTTGCATTGGACCTTTTATGTGTCATTTAATTTTTTAACACATTGGTATTCATAGAGAATTGTTGATCTTTATTTTTCAGAACTTTCCACAATGCTTGCCTGTTCCATTGGCGGTTGCCCTTCGAAGACCCATAATAAATCTGAAGGTACTATAATGCATGTTTTCCCTAAGACAATAGATCAGATAAGAGAATGGGTCCGATATTGCGGATATCCACCGTCTGAGCTTGAAAGTAGAGTCCTAGAAGTCTTTGCGGACAAGAGGGGTGATCGATACCGCATCTGCAGCAGGCACTTTAGCTCAGACATGTACCCCACATCATTGCTAATAAAGAAGAACACACCGCGAGCGAGGCGAAAATTGCTCTCAACCGCTATTCCCACTCTATTCGTCCACATCCCTCCACTGGTGAGTCAAGTTTACGTATTTATCTCTCGGCCTTGCGGTAGTGTGTAGCATTAGCTAACAATAATTTCCCCATTTATGTATCCACTCAATATGAAGGCGGAAGATTCTCCATCCGTGTCGTTATTGCAGTCATCAGCCACTTCAAGCGCCTATCTGGTAATCTTACTTAGCTATTCTGCCACTGACTTGTTTTAGGCATGTAAATCAATAGTTTTAATTTATCGTGTGATTATTTTACCTAATGGTACACCCTTGTACTCGTCCTCTAGTCTTTGTTTTCAGTTATAATTATTGTTATCCAAAATAATGCAAGTACTGTCTTTCAGGGAGATGCTGAGGAGTCCAACGTATTGACGACAACCGTTGATGTCACTCAGATGCTCGAGGTACGTTTCCGGACAGTTCCATCGATGGAGATCATCAGATCTTGCATTCTTGTAGCGTGATTGTTACACACAATGTTTCTTTCGTTTTTAGCCATTGATATGTCCTTCTGTCGTCGCCCTCCTCTGTGTCTTCTTTTTTCAATATTGTGTTCATTACTAATGAAAGTCCTATGTTTCAGGGAATCGATGGAGCATTAGTCCAAGAAGAAGGGGGAGCATGCAGTTACGGGTCGGCGCAACAGCTTGCAGAAGTGTGCACCGCAGTTACATCGTCCCTTGATGTTCTTATGCATTTCGAGGTATGGATACTGACAGTTCGATCAAGCGAAATCATATGACGTGATTACATCCGCTATACTTCCTTCTTTATTAACGCAAGTACTATGTTTCAGGGAGATGACGGAGCTTCTTCTACAAGAACATCACCCCTAGTAGTTGATGCAGATCTCTGGGTGGTGACACTTCCAACGATCGAGCAAATCGAATCATATTTACATATCCATTATTTATTTTAGACAACTGATCATTTGTGCAGGTCTATTTAGATGAGCCGTTGACGCCTGCACAAAGTTTATGTTCTTTTTAACAAAATAGAAAACCATACTAATGCAATTACTGTGTTTCAGGGAGTTACTGAAGCATCATCTTCAATAATATCATCAATGGAAGTCTATGAGGAGCCCGAGGTATGGATCTTGACAGTTCCATCTAACTAGATCAACAATGCGTGAATAATTGTCGTTTGAATGTTCTACAGAAAGCGTTCATTCGTGTTTTGCTATTGAGATGTACGTGGGTATTGGTCCCCAAGTACATTTTGTGTTTTCAATATTATTATACATACTAATGGAAGTTCTATGTTTCAGGGAGTCGATGGAGCGTCAGTGCGTGATGGATGTGCTTATCATGAAAATATAGTCGTTGCAGCGCAAGAGGAAGTGGAGACATGCACACACGAGTCGGAGCAACAGCGTCCTGATGTTGAAGTTCGAGGCAAGAAAGTTTCAAAGAAAAGAAAGCAAAAGAAGGTTAGTGTCCTGGACACTATATTATGTTGTTTTTCACTGTTAATAGTTCAATACTGTTAAGTTGTGTTTAAACTGAACATCCCTTTTCCAATCTGTCCTCTAGTTGCGAGTGGGTGTACGAACTAGATCTACACAGACAGTGAAGCGAACGAGAGATGTTGCTTGTCAAACCTTTTGGCAGGGACTTGAGACTGGAGATGCATCGTGCCAATGGGAAGAATATGAAGTGATTGACAACGGAGCTATACCACCACCAGCCATTGATAGTGAATGTCCTCCTGGTAGTTCGGATGCAGTCGGAGATCAATTCACAGAATCCACACCCGCAAAAACTAAGACCGCGAGAAAGTTGAAGAAATTGTTTTATTCACCCATCGCCGGAGAAGGAACAGATGTTGCAATGGAAGAGAATGAAGTGGACGACAATGAAACACCATCAATATCACTGAACATAGCGGAAGACGATATCAGAGATTCTACCTTTCATGTGAGTGACATGTCCTCAACGTTACAGGCCGAACCAGCTGGGATGCAGAGTGACAGTATAAGGAAAGAGGCCAAATTCATTGTATTCGATAGTTGTTTGATTGATATTATTATTCGGATGAAATGTGGGCATTCGGTTGGTGGGGAAGTATGTGGGGAGCCATTGATTAATGTGACTCGTGCAATTCGAGGCACTAACCTTAAAATACATGCCACCTGTACAAAATATCATCCTTTCTCATGGTCTGCACAACCCATGCTGGGGCAACTGCCAGCAGGCAATCTACTTTGTGCAGCGGCTGCACTTTTTAGTGGTTCAAGTTTTAAAAAGTTAGAGTCTTTCTTTCAGTTTGTGGGAATCCATTTCATTGCGAAAACTCAGTTCTACAAATACCAAACCTATTATCTATTTCCAGCCATTAGCGAAGCTTGGAGAATGGAAAAAATGTCTATTGATAGTACATTCGCGGGCAAACGGTTCAGGCTAGCCGGTGATGGACAGTGCGACAGCCCAGGATTTTCAGCCAAGTACTGCACCTACCACTTTCAGGACATGGAAAGTAAGAAAATTGTGAGTTCGGTGGTCGTGCAGGTGTCACAAAGTACATCCTCAGTGGCCATGGAGAAAGTTGGCTTTGTAGAATCATTGCAAGAACTACAATCGCGGGGAATGGTGATCGACCTGATAGCCACGGACAGACACGTTTCAATTGCCAAGACAATGAGAGAAGAGTACAAAAATATAAATCACCAATTTGACGTTTGGCATCTTGCAAAAACAATCAATAAAAAATGTCGGCTGCAGGTAAAAAAAAAGATAAGCAAGGTATTTCACAGTGGTCCAAGTCAATCGGCAACCATCTTTGGTGGAGCTCAAAAACATGTGGAGGGTCGTTGGAAATTCTACTGGAAAAATGGCGGTCAGTAATGTTACACTGTAGCAACGTTCACCGCTGGAACACGAACCAACATTTCCACAATTGTGAACATGGCCATTTGTCCACAGAGGAGGCACGGAAGAAGAAGTGGTTGATTCCTTCATCACCCACTCACAAAGCCATTGAAAAGATTGTATTTGATAAAACTATAACAAGAGATTTGAGGGGACTCACGGAATTCTGCCACACAGGAGATTTGGAGGTGTTCCACAATATGTGCCTAAAGTACAGGCCAAAACGATTGCATTTTGGTATGGAGGGCATGATAAATCGGACTCTTCTAGCGGTCTTGGCACATAACCATAATGTTGGCCGTCAACAAAGTAGGACGACCGGAACTTTAGGGACACTTCGGTACAATAAGGCCTTCACTAAAAGAAGTAAACAATGGGTGATCAAACCAGTGTTTGAGGATATGCAATATGATTTTATTGAGAGACTTATTGTTGATGTTATAGATAGGCACATACATGGAGTTGTGAACGAACCTGTGCAGGGGACAACTGCATTGCCACCCAACATTGCCTCTGTTCCATGTCCACCTAAAGCAGAGCTCATTGAGAAATACACATCACGGTTTAAATGATTGTAATTTGATTGTCTGTTCTCTCGAGTCTCCTCATGTTGCAGGCCCATTGAATATGTGTATCTATGTAATGTGTAAATAAAAGTGATTGCTCAGTGTACATGCAATGTGTCTCTCCACCCTTGCCCCTCCCTTTACCATGCAGTAGTGCGAACCACCCGGGTGTCACCTGTGACTTTGCTCTCGAGTCTCCTCATGTCGCAGGCCCATTGAATATGTGTATCTATGTATTGTGTAAATAAAAGTGATTGCTCAGTGTATATGCAATGTGTCTATCCAACCTTGTTCATTTGCGCATTAAATTAAACCAAACAGTAATATAAATCATTTTTCAAAAAATATAGAATGTCTCCGTATTTATGGTTCTCTGGGGCTGCAAAGCACGCAGACAAAATGCAAAGATGGAGTGTAAATTTCAAGTCCTGTGAGATGGCCTTACACTGAATGTAGCTAACTAGGAATGTGTGCTCGTTCAAAGTGAAGGTCAGCTGCTTTGATTTTTTGCTCGGGTGCCGGAATGGCCCACGACTCAGTATAAGGTTCTATTGTTATTTGACCTTGACAGGCCGGGACCATCCCGAAAGACTTCTTTTTGGGGGTGTGGTGCAATAACGTAAGAAACGATAATGAATAAAATTTCAGAAACGATAGCCACGTTCATTAGAAGAAATAACGTCGGCATAGAAGGAGTGGTATTTCGGGGCTGCCCTACGCACAGACACAATGGAAAATGCAAATATAATGTAAGTAACTCTTTAGATGAGTTTATACCGCAATTTAATTACTATACAGTAGCTTTAAAGACGGGTTAAGTTGTACTTGTTCGTTCTATGTGGCATATTGTTTTATACCGCGAACCATCTCCTTTTAGGGAAGCACCTCAAAACCTTCCTCTTTACTTCTGCTTTCTCTCTCCCTCTACCCTGCTACAACTGGTCCACTGTCTGCGACCTCGGTCCTGGGCCCTTCCACTCTCCACCTGCACTGCCTCCCTGTCAACCCCTGCATTGGGGGACTGTCTCAGTATCCTACAGCCCCCCCTTCCCAGCACTTGTTCTGCACTTACCTTGCACTTGCCACCAGCTGGCCCTATGTATTTATTATTTTATGCTACTTGCCTTGTACTCCACTTCCCCCCTCCCCTTCCCCTTTTACCTTCCCCCTACCCCTGCACTTGCGCGATCTGAATGACACCTGGCCTAGTAGGATCGTTGTCTGTCTCCTTGTCCCCCCCCTCCTTGCCTCGCCACGCCTTCAAACACTTGTGTATAGGCGCGTTGCAAATGCCATATTATATCATATCAGTGACGAAGTGGTCCACTGGCGCTCAGGCGGCTCTGAAAAAGGCGGAGGAGAGGGGGTGGGTTACTGGAAATGACGTATAATACCCAGTAGCGCTGTCCTAGCTATGAAATGAATAATTTTAATAAAGATCTGATGGTGAGACTAATTTCATGTTTTATGTTTTTAAAACGGGTACATCCTTCATTATTGTCTGTGTCACGAGTACCAGACACCGGCGGATGGCTTTTTCAACCGCCAGTTGCTTCTCCGCGTGAACAACGTTACCACCCTGACCATTTTATGGGACGATCGCCAAGTACAAGTATGCCCTTACGCGGTACTAACGGCTAGATGCAACATACATACCGTTGTGGTGGCCTAGTGCCTCGTTGTTGGAACAGCCATGCGATTATCAGTGCGACCGAAGAGCTTATTTTATCGTAAACCAACACCCTGTGTACTGCACACGAACATCGCTTGCCT
Organism: Ambystoma mexicanum; assembly: GCF_040938575.1. Taxonomy (NCBI): domain Eukaryota; kingdom Metazoa; phylum Chordata; class Amphibia; order Caudata; family Ambystomatidae; genus Ambystoma; species Ambystoma mexicanum. Next base: position 66,016,595 of record NC_090928.1, read on the forward strand.
CAAGAAGAACTATTTTGGATCGAGAGCAAAGAAAAATGCAAATCGCTGAATATTCTCTAAACATTTGCTGTCCAATAAATGTACTTTACCAAATTTACAATCTTGCGGTTTGATTTAAAAGTACAGTTTCATATTCCGAATTGTGGCGTGCTGTGTTGTGAGCTGATCTGTGTTGGTTTCCGGGTTCTGTGTGGAGTCGCGTAGAAGACGCCTGGGCGCGTTTGCCTACGCAGCACAGTCACGTCACGGATAGAGGCGGGGAATATGAATGTTTTGATAAAGTCTGTTTCAGGGGCGGGGGATATGATTTAGTGCCGCAAACGCAGGTGGGCTAGGTCGATGGGGGGGAAATGATAGGATTATCACAAAATGGAGGCTGATTTCGAGTGCGTTAATGGACGAAAAGTCGGGTAAGGTCCATAGGAGAGTTTTCTAAGATCTACCGATTTATGCTTAAAAACACATGGCCGAACCGTAGGGACAATAAAAAAAAAAGTCCCGGAACTATCCTTTAACATAACTCATGAACCTATTACCTATAAATCTACAACCAAATCACTCATAAACAAATGGAAAAATGACTTAAGATCATGATTCATTAATGAATCATATGAAACCAAATTCAAATTGTTTCTTAATAAACAAATTACATTATCTTTATGAAAAATGATGACACCCATTTGCGTCACCTATCCATATTTTTGTTTTGGCTTGGGAATCCACTGCTCCTTGGTCCTGTCCCCTTTTCTCCATACTCATGTATGGGCATCCCTCCTTAGAGATGGGACAAACCTTTTTCATCCCAAAAAGTGCCTTTGCTCTTTAAATTTAATGTGAAACTATGGTGTTGCGACGCCCACATAGCCCTGCCTTCCGGTGCCTGGCCTCAGTCCCTTTTTCCGCTCTGACTGGATTAGATCTTCCTCGTGCATGCTCGGTTAGAGTGCTCTTTTTTTGGGCGTTCCCGGTCTATTTTTCTATTCATACCAGCCTTGCCTCCCCTCCCCCCAGCGCATGTTGGTCCATCAGGCTTTAGCAGGTGTTGTTTTCTCATGTTGGACCCGCACTCTCTGTCTTCAGTGTTGAAACACAGGCAATCAGTGGGAAAACTGTGCAGTATGTCACTCGTTCTCCGTGCTACTTGAAGAACCATTTGGCTAGGTGGATGGAGTTCTTTGCAGCGTCTCCTCCAGACCATTTTAAGGACTTTGTGCGACACAGAAGCAAGTTGGACAAGGTTAGTGCTATTTCTTTCTAAAGCACCCCTGTAAGGGAGACTCCTTTCCCAGGAATCCTCCAAGCGGGAGGGCTTCTAAGGCCCCTCGCACCAGTAAGGGTTTTGAGGCTCTCTGAGCTTTTGGTCCCGGGGGGCCCTTAAGGTCTTCCCCAGACCACAAACGAGGGGTGGAAACTCTGGGACAAGACACATCCCGAGGGGCACAAGTGCTCTAGCACTGGGCCTGGGCCGGAGGGGACACCGATATGTGCAATGTTTACCAGGCGCAAGCCACAGGGCGTCAAACCAACTGTGGGTCTCTCTGAGGTCATATCCAGTACTAAGCCACCGCTCGAGGGCCCTTCACGGTCTGGAGGCTCAGGCTCTGCGCGGCCAGTGTCTTCCTGTGCATTCCTGATAAAATCTCTGGGCGCAAAATGGCATCAGGTGACAAAATGGCACCCAGCCACGAGTCGACTCCCCGGTTGCGAGAGAGCCCTACGGCCAGTGACTCCTCAGCAAGATTTGTGTAGCGGCCATCCACCCCCTGGAGACTGGATTTCACCCTGAGGGTGGAATGGGCCACCACACAAGTGCAGTGGTGCACCGCGTACCCAACCATGTCCACTGCACTACACCGAGAGTAGTGGGGCCCAGCACAGTCTGGTGGCTCTGTGGGCTGCTTCAGCAGGTTTTAGCCCCTGAGCAGCATTGCAACCACCTTCCGACGATTGAATATTTGAAAGGCTTGTCAGTCATGATGTCCCAGCAGATGCTGGGTCTCCTTAAATCCTTGATCAAGAATGCAGGGCCACTGCTGGTGGAGGTTGCATTCCCCGTCGGCGCATCCGACCATGACCCCGAGAACAGGGCTCGTCTCCCTAAGCTGAGAGTTGGCCTACCAAGCAGGCAATCGCAGATGCGACCCTAGTTATGGCTATTGGAGGCCTTCCTAATCTCCTGGAACAGCCTGTGTGTGTTACATGTTCCCTCCAACACCGCTGACCCAAAGGGTCCTCGGGCCTGCCAGGATCTGGTACTGGTGAGGATGGAAGGTCAGGACCCAATCCACTTGAAGGATATAGGCACTTTACACATCTCACAGCAGGGGGGAGCAGTAGTGCACCTGCAGCCAGAGACCCTAGCCCTCTCCGCCCTGTTACCTGAGCAAATAACGATTCAGCAGCTGTGGCTATTACAGGCCAATCTGGAAATTATTCAGAATGCTAGGAAGGAGTCCACTAGGCTCCAGTACAAAAGTAAGTGGACTAGGTTTTGTTACTGGGCTAGAGACAAATCTTGATCAAGTTTTGTGCAAGCTTAGCAAGCACAGGTGTTCAGGTAGATATGTTTCGCACGTATTTGGTGACAATCTGTGCGTACAGGAACACTGAGGGACACTTATTCTCCACAACCATTCCGGTAGTGAAGAGGCATTTACAGGGGCTAGCCAGGCTATAATATCCCCCAGTGAGAGAGCCTCATCCAGTGTGGGAGCTCAATGTCGTGCTGGCGCACAAAGCTTTCGAGCCCATGGCTACTACAGACATCAATTGGGTGACTCGCAAGACAGTGCTGTTGGTGGACTTCACTTCAGCCAAACGCATCAGTGAGATTCAGATGATGATGGCGTCTGAGCCATACAGCCTTTCACAAGGATACATTAATGAGGATGCACCCAAAATTCTTGCTGAAAGTAGTCTCATCCTTACATGTCAATGAAGAAATTGTGCTTCCACCCTTCTTTCCACATCCTCTATCTGAAACGGCGAGGGTATTACATTGCCTGGATGTTAAGAGAACTCAAGTTCTACCTGGACAGAACAAAGCAGTTCAGGAAGTCTGATGCCCTCCTGGTCACATTCGGTGGCTAAGGCTGCAATGGTTACATTTCAGAGGCAGGTGCTGTGGCAGGTCATCAGTGAAACAGCCACATGGGATCCTCATCTTTCAAGCACTGCTGCTTGGATGTTCATGCCAGGTCAGATCCTGAATTCAGACAAGCGGTCTTCAAAAACCTTAAGCAGTCCCACTCCTCCTTAAGAGCTATATCGGTTGTAATCTGCCAAACAGTATGGAGGAAAGGGGACGGGACGTAGGAGTTTACTCACTGTCATGACTAAGCGTACTCCTAGTCTCCTTTCCTCCATATGACCTTCTGCCCTCCCCTCATAAAAATGAGGTCTGGCTAAATTAGCTGTCGGACACATACAAGGGGATTGAGGCCAGGTGCCAGAGGGTGGGACTGTGGGGGCATGGCCATGCCCATAGCTGCGCCTATGCGTGCCTGAATTTCCCTAAGGAGGGACGCCCCTACATTATGCAGGAAAGGGGGCTATGGACTAGGAGTATGTTAGTCACTACAGTGAGTAGCCTTTAATATTTTATCTATGTGCTACGTTGCTGCAATGCAATGGGGAATACAAAGGATTTCTGCAGTCAAAGGTGGGAGCAAAAGTAATCGCCACTTTTCACTTTCCTTCTCACAGGCATAGAAATTAAGATTCATGTAGAACTGGGGCCATATCCTAGGTGAGTGTGGTCTGTTGAGCAAGCCAATAGAAAGGTTTCCAATGGCAAGATTTCACCAAACAAATATTGTGACATAATCATGATAATAGTGTGTGTCACCTATGGAAAAAAGTAAACGCACAGGCAATAGGGTCTTGAAGCAAAAGCTAAGCAGAAGGGATACCAGTGGTTCAAAATGGTGGGGGTGGGGAGGTGCTGAACCTGAACATAATCTTGAGAATTGGGTCCTACCCATGCAAATATTATCTATAGAAACTTGCTTTCCAAGAAGAACAGGCTGACTGGGAGCACTTTGAAAAATCACAAGGACCCATTCGGACTCAGCGCCTTAAAGCATATTTCAAATTAAGTAAAAATATTCCATATTCCAAAATGCATTTAGAAAAGGCCCTTCGAATAATTGCCATGATCAGTCCCTGGAGTGGGAGGGATTGGGGAGGTGATATTTTTCACCATGGCCTGCTCATTCCAAATAGAACTTCTTGTTATATTTGTTTGAAATGAAACGCTGCTTTCTGACTTTATATAAAGTAAAGTGAGATTTGACTTTTTGTAGAAATCTTTCTGTGCACAGGGGCTTATTAATTGATCAATCAGAATGGAAAAAATGGTTTCGTAATTTGCTAGTGTTCTATCCTCTCATTATATTACAGCTGAGAGCAAATGTATTTAAATAAGGAAAAAAATGCTTTTCCTATGCTGTATGTACTGTATAAAAGGGATCACTTCACAGAGCCGACATTGTAGCATTTTGAAAGTGGTAGCCAAAATAAATATCTTGTGGTTTAATACGTGTTGTCTAACACTTACTAAATAATTGATTGGTAATTTGTAACCTGTGAAAACTATAGCTATTTAAACGGTGAATGGCATGATTAAAGTGAGTTTACCCATCCTACTTTATTTCCATGAAAAATGATATTAGTATACATATCTATATCCTCTCCTCTCTCAACATTGCCGAACAGGGGAAGGGCTTTGCACCTGTGGGATCCGATTTGCAAAGTGAAGGTGGGTGGTACTCCTTGTATTAAAACGAGCATAAAACCATTTTGTTATTTTAGTCAGATGAACAAAGGTCCTGCGTTTTCTAAATTGATGGGACTGTCTTTCTAACCCAGACCTGAAAAATTCAATGAAACTCAATCTACATTAAAATGACATGCGCAGGTCAGAAATCCACAGCACACCACATTCATACAAATGTACATGTATTATGCAGACTAGTTATATTTTTTCTATGCAACTTTTCTCTAATAACAATACTTGTATTTAACCTGCTATTGATCACTAGAATTATGTAGCACTGATAATTGAAGATAAGTGTTAGGCTACTCTTACGTCCATTCCCCTTTCCTCCATCTTGTATGTGAGTCCCTCGCTAGGGACGGGAACAGAACCTTTTTCACCAGAATAGGCAGGGGCCGATTCCCCCATCATGATCAGGTGCTCTCATTCTCAGCGCACCTAGCTAAATTGGGGGTCCAGGTGGATACATGTTGGACATACCTGGCAGCCATCGGCACCTACAGAAACTCGGACAGAAATGTGTTCTCTACTTCCAACCCATTAGTGAAAAGATATTTGGTGGGGGTGACAAGGATGTATTTACCAGTCAGGCGCACGCATCTGGTCTGGGACCTCAATATATTCCTCGGCACCCTTGCGCATAAGTCTTTCGAGCCCATAGTGGGCATAGATATCAAATATGTCACCATTAAGACAGTTCTCCCATTAGGCCTCATTTCCGCACACAGGATTAGCGAGATCTAGGCTCTAGTGGCAACAGATCCATACACAACATTTCATCGAGACAAAGTAGTGCCTACTTTTCTCCCAAAGGTGGTCTCATCATTCCTCAACGAGGAAATCGTTCTCCTGAGAATTCGAAGCGCTGTAATTCAAGCAAAGTAGAGTATCTTAGACAGAGTTGCAAAATTCCAAGGTAAGATTTATTTTGTGCATATCATACACTCGAGTAGACTTCAGGTTCCTCCACAGCCAGTATTTCATGGAGAGTGGAGAAGTGAAGTGCCTGAATAGTACACAGCTTCTCCTTTTATACAAAAAATGAAGCCTGCATCAGCATAGGCCATTTGTTATCCATTTGCAAGAGAACACAAATATGTTCTGACTACATACATAATAATGCCCTAATCCCCAGAAGAAATTGCATATTCAGCAGAGTTTGTTATATTGTGAGTTTCCACTTTACTTATGGCTTTAATGTTATTTGGCATTTATATAGCGCTCTGTATATCATTGGTATGACCTCGGAGCACTGGTGGGCTGAACACCCTCGGGGACTGTAGTCCAGATCAGTTGAGAGAGTAAGGTGTCATAGGGTGCTTAGATGCACCGATTATGTCCGCCGCTGGTGCGATTGCCTGATGGTAGCTGCATCCAAGCATTAGGTGTGGTGGTATTTGATATCATTTGATTGTGTGCAGCCTGGAGCTTGGTCACCAAGACTGGGTTCTGGCTATGCTAGGCCTGTGTAGGACGCTTATCTGTGCAGCTAGGCAGATTTTCGTGGGGGGTATAGCTGTGTTTTAGCAAAATGTTGACGTGTTAATGAAGTATTGTTCATATGTGAGCAGCTAGGCCAAAATTAACAGAGGGGGTGTAGCTGTGCTCTTTTGTGTGTTGGTGTAGAGTAGAGAGTGAGCATAATGATAGGAGAGTTGAGTGTCTGGGTGGAGGTTTTGATCCAGCAAGCTTACTATTCCGGATTTCAGTTGCACGTTTGCTGCGTTCAGAGTTAACATATTAGTGACTTAATGGTCTCATTCAGTGGCGTCACTGCTCGGGATCCCTTTGAACAAATGATTGTCAGCAGGTTACAAGTTTTCAGCAGCCTTAGTCTAAATTGGCATTATGGAGTTTTGTGGAAGGCCATATAATCTTGGGTGTGTCGGATATATGGGGGGAGTGAGTTCCACAGAGTTTGGACCAAGGTGGAGAAGGCGGATCCTCTGATCCTTTACAGAATTAGAGGTTGGAATAACTAGAAAGTGGGCAGTGCTTGATCTTGGGGTGCGAGATGGGAGGTTGGGTTTTATCTTCCCTGGTAGGTACGTAGGGCCGATCTTGTGCACTGCTCTGTGGGTAATGCTTAGGGTTTAATGATAAACTGTCTGCCAGTTTATGGACGGTGACTTATGTTTTGAGGCCTTAAATACAGTATCTACTTGCTCTGCATTCCAAAATGGTCACCCTATTTGCACAACCTTAAAAAGATACATTTCATGCATTTACCAAAGTGGAAGCGCTGAACACTATGACTCAATGTGTAACTAACCTCTGCTTGGTACAGTCAGCCTTTACATAGCATTTGGAGAAGAGAATAGGGCCATATTGGAACAGCCTAACCTACTTTGCATAATAGGAGGACCTGTCCTTAAATGTTATTTAACCTGGGTTTATTGTTGAAGGCCAGGTGACTAATACATGCCCTCTCCACGGACCCAGCCTTTTCTTGTAATGACTGAGGAAACCATGAACACATTTCTATTTTGTTTCTACTCAATGACTGACAAATGTTACTCCATTTTGGATATTACTGAAAGAACAGGATTTTGGTTGCAAAAAAGGGATTAGCTTAGGGCTAAGAAAGATGCATATGATTATATTCCAACAAACCCTCCTTTTAGCCTAAGCTAAGACTTTTTCGGCTGAATCAGTTAGACTTTCAATATTTGTCCATTAAATTGTGAATTTGAATTTCTTCCATCATATTAATTCTTTAACTAGTTTAGGGGAGGGGCTTGATTCTAAGCAGATTAACAAGCATCAGAAACGTAGATCTGATAGTCACTACAATGCTGCCCTTGAGACAATGAGGAAGATTGTGAGAATCTTTTTTTTTTTTCAAAAACACATTAATTTTCACCAAAAAAAACTCTGACAGTAGTAAAAGTAAGTGTCTCACATTAATCAGAAAGAATGAAATGTACATAATAACAAAAGCATCATAAATAGTGCAGACCAATAAATGACCAACCCTAGTGGAACACAATCAACAAAGTAACAGGAATACATAAAAGACAACACAAAGGACACTATAAATGGGAAGAAGAAAAGAAGAGGAGAGAGAAAGAGAAAGAAAAAGGGGGAGAGGAACCCCACCAATCTTACCACGAATACCTTAGCTATCAAAGCAACACAATCTTCATGTCAATCATAAAGAGGCATAAACGGACCCCATAGCTTCATATAATCCTCTTCCTTATCCTTATTACGAAATTAAACCTTATCAAATTGTGCCAAAATATGCAATTCCGTCAGCCAATCCTCGACATTAGGTTTTTTCCTCGTTTTCCAAATCCTGAGTATTAACTTAATCGCTATCATTATGGCCCTATCAATCCAGCAAGAATGTCTCCTAGCTCTTCCACCTCTATCTTTATGGGGATTGTGAGAGAATCTTAACTGGACTGTTGAAGGAAGGCAGTGAGTAGACTGGAGTCAAGCGGACAGCGAATTATAAACAAAATGCACAAAATTGGTTACTGAAAAAAGCTTCCAGTCTTTAATCTGTGCTATCCGACAATATAATATCCACTTGGTAGGGATGAGGTGGCAGGTCCTGAGCACGCCCATGTGTATCCCCAGAGCATAGAACATGGTCTCACGGCATTGGGCTAAGCAGGTGGGGAAGCCAGGTGCAACTGCAAGTCTGCGGGTGGAGGGGTGGGGGCTGACGCTCACCCCAGACACCATCGACCGGACTCACCAAAGTGTAAGAGGAGACCGAGAAACTGTCTGGGGAGAGGTGGGGGCACATTAGCAGTCTGGCACATGGAGACCTGATCAGAGTACCCAGGAAAAGCAGGGACTCTGTGATGACCCGAAGGGAGTGGAGTAAGTGAGAGGACGGCATGTCCAAGCAACGTGCCCCTGTGTAGCAGAGTCAAACAAAGCCTGAAAAGAACCGATCCATATCCTGCCCCTCATTGGACAGCCTACAAGCGGTTGTTGGTCATCACTGTCGGGAAAGGGGGCAGGAGAGCACTGCTGGATGAACCCGGGGCCTAGGTCTATGTACATGAGGAATCCAGTCGTTGCAGCGCCATCCTGAAGCAGACGGGATGGCAGGGTGTCATGCCTAAACCTTCACATAAGCCAAGAAACGCAAAACCCCTGCTCTAACCAAAAGACACTGTCATTCAGGAATTGCTTTACTACGCGGCGAGGCTAGCAGCAATGCCAGGGGACAAGGTAAGGAGGGAGGAAGGGGAGAGGGGGTTCAGGTGAACCATCCCAAGTTCCCCCACTCACAGCAGATTTTCTTGTACGACCCTTCGATTGTGCTAAAGCAAGATCTGAAAAGCTCACTTCACTCCGAGATGGCAGATCAACAAAGAGAGGTATTGACCTCTGTTGCCGAAAAATAAAACTATATTGCATTGCTAGGGCAGCAGGTTGACTATAACGAAATAGCGCTGGCCGTGCTGGAGTAGCACATGGTGGTATTAGGAGACGAGTTGGCAGAGCTGAGGGAGGCCACGAGTATCTGCTGTCTAAGTGTGCGAAGACCTTGAGAATAGGGCTCGAAGGGGCAATCTGTGTTCTGTTTTTGAGAGAAGGGGTGGAAGAAAGAAACACTGAGGCTTGTATTCAGCAACTCTTTGGAGAACTGATAGTGGAACATACTCAGGCCACCATTAAAATTGATAGTTCATAAAGTGGGTCCTGCCAGAGAGGACAAGGACCGCCCTGCTACAGACAACGTGGCGCAATTGTGATTACAAGGTAAAGGAACTCATTTTAGGAGAGGCGAGGAAATCTGGTCGTATCGACTTGTGCAACTCAGTGGTACAACTATATTGGGATGCCTCTCAACCTACCTTAACGAAGAGACGAATGATGAGACCAGTAGTCGAAGAGCTGAGGAAAAGGAACCCAAAATATAAATGGACTTACCCATTTGGCCTGTGGTTTCAAATGGAAGGGATACTTCACACTCTTCACGCCCGAGGCCGGGAGCAAGCTGCTGAATAATATTCCAATAGAGACTGGAAACCCGGCAGGTGAGCTGAAAATAAGTGGGAAAGGGCATGGACAGGAGCCATGGTGCACAGTCCCATCAGGGAAGAATAGACATGACTGCTGCTGAGAACAGGGGTGCTTACCAGGTCACGGAAAAATGTGAGGAGGTTGTAGTAACGAGAGCAAGAGGGGAGAAATGTCAGTGCATTGTTTGAGGTTTGTGAAAGTTGAAGCAGGTGGAGTTCACTTGTTAGCTTAAGTTGGGGTAGTAATGTTGCGACATAGTTATGACGGAAAGGGAGGCCTCCCAATAGTACTCAACGCCAGGCAGCAGGAGTGGGAAACACAAGCAAAGGGATTACACAAGGCAGAAGACACAATTGGGGGAACATGGGTATCACAAGACATTGGGGTTGTACACGAACAGGGCAAACAAAGGGACACCGGACAGAACATTTAGACACTCCATCATTCACTTTTTTAGGTGGCGGCGGCTCAACTTTCCGGGTTCACGGAGGGAGGGCAGAGATTGCATTAGCGAACAGACAAGATTTAAAATGCCACTGACATTAGGGTTGCTAAATGTCTGCGGCCTAAATTCCCTGGACAAGCGCTGCCAGCTATTTAAAGAACTTGCACAACTGAACATACATATATTAGCCATGCAAAATACACTTATTGACCAAAGATCATGGCCGGCAATGCAATAAAGGGTTTCCCATTAAATTGTTCTCTTAGCAGCCACCAAAAGGGTAGGGATAGCACTTCTGTTCATGAATGAGGTGTCGCTGTATGAAGCCATTAGTAAAAGGGATCTCATGGGGGAGAATATATTGTTGAAACAGGAGATACAGGGCAGCAAGACTATGGTGGCCTCCTTCTATGCCCCTATCACAGCCCAAGGCACATTAATATTAAATATGCTCGCTTATTGGGGACATGAACATAGTTATGGCCAGTGAAAAGGTTAGGAAGGCAAGAAGCACATATTCTTGGGCAGGGGCAGCATCGCATAAACTCAGGACAGGACTCACTGATCTTAACCTGGTGGATATTTGGCGCAGTCTGCATCCAACGGACTTGGGCTTCACACACACTTCCCATGTTCATAATTCCTCTCCTCGAATTGACTACATTTTTGCCTCTTCAACCTGCATGAAACAGGCCGGCAGAAATCAAATCAATGGCACTCTATGACCATAGCATGGTTGCCACCCTCAGTAGCTGGGAGAGGCGAGGAGGCCCAGGATTCTGGTGCATACCTCCAGAGGCCCTTCGGGACGCAGTCGCCCTGAACAACCTCAAACAGATAATGCAAGATTACTTGGAGACCAATGCCATGGGCAACACCCCAGTGGGTACTCTTGGGACGCACTGACAGCAGTGGCCAGAAGGAGCCTTATAGACGGGCAGTGACGCTTATGCGTACCAGAGGGCTAGTAGAAAGCCAATTATTGGAGGAGGTGAAAGAGAGAAAAATTGTCCAAGGAGGCGTCCTCCCAACGCACATTACGACAACTGACCATAGCCCAAAGCCAGTTGAGAATATTACGAAATCAGGCTATAGTGCAGTGTGCACGCTGTTAAGACTTCCTAGAAGAAACCTCCTGTGGAAGATGTTGGCCAGAATGATGAGGGAGCAAGAGAACAGATCCTTTATCCCCACCTTGCTAGATGTCCAAGGTAGGGGATGGGTGGGACGAGGGCATGAAGAGGGAGCTGTTTCGGGACTTTCACTCCACTCTATACACGGCTCAGGGCGTAGTTCCGGGCAACCTACAGACATATCTACAGTCCATATGTATGCCAGTCTCTCCACGGCAAACAGAATACCTAGAGGCGGTATTGAGCCACAAGAGGTTATTAGGGCCATAAAGATCTCAAATCAAGCAAGGCGCCAGGACCGGATGACAGCCTCCTTCTATAAAGCTCTGGACCAATCGATTTGTGAGGCTTGAGTTATCCTTCTACCCAAATCTGGAAAGTACCCTCAGTTATGTGCGTCCTACAGGCCAATTGCACTTCTGAATCGTGATGCCAAGATCTTCGCAAAAATGGTAAGTCACAGAATGGAGACATCCATGCCCCCCTGCTGGTCAACTCAGACCAGTTGGGATTTATTTGGGGACGTGGAATGATGGATAATACGCGGTTTGTAGATAAATCGAGCAGAAACAGAACTCTTTGTGTGTGTTATTGGCCCTGGATGCAGTAAAGTTAATTTAACAGGGTAGGTCTGACTTTTCTAAAAATCTGTCCTAGGCAGTTTTAATTTCAGGCCCAAAATGCAGCAGATCATGGCAAATTATGTGGCACCATCAGCACGAATAATGGAGAATGAGTCCTCACAGACCCGGTTCAGTTGAGGGGCACGCGGCTAGGATGCCCTCCATCCTGATCCTTTTTGCTCTGACCATCGAGGCGTTGGCTGCTCACATTCATAGCAACACTGCTATCTCGGGCATCAGCTTTGGGGTCTTGCATCACAAAATAAATCTCTTCAGAGGATACAATCCTGTCAGCGTCTGACCCCCCCCGGCAGACATCCTTACCTGCCATTGAGAAAGAGTTTGACTCCTTCCAGCAACTATCTGGCTTTAAGATCACTGAGGGCAAATCAGAGATCCTTGCCCTCAACAGCTCCCCTAGACTAGTAGCAGAGCTTGAGAGCAAATACCTATATAGCTGGGCCACCAAAACTATAAGGGGGTAAATATTGCACCCAAATTAGCCAACCAGTTCAGTGCCAATTATCTCCTCCTAGTTTGGGAGATTAAGAAAGACCTACATAAAAGGAGCCACTACATCTTTCATGGTTTGGGAAAACATCTAATTAAAATGAATGTATTGTTCAGGTTTCTCTCACTCTTCCAGCCAGTGTTTATTCCTAATCCCAAACCAATTATTGAAAAATGGGAATGGATGTTTATAAACTTCCTGTGGGTGGGCAGGCCACCCAGGGTAAACAGACGGATACTGTATGCTTCAAGGGAACAGGGTGGTCTAGCATTGCCTAAGCTTTGGCATTAAGGGCCGCCCAGATATGACCGATTATTGACTGGATCCAGGAAGGCACTAATAAGAAAAGGTGGAAATGGTGCAAGCAATGGCAGGGTGTCACTTGTGGAAGCAGCTATGGATACCTCGACACACAAGGGCTCCAAGCCTTTATATCAACCCCCAATCCTAAACTTCTTTAGACATTTGGGATGGACTAACAAAAATGCATGCCTTTACAACGTTCCCCTTTCCCCTTCACACCATGTGTACACAATGTAGGCTTCTCGCGGGGGAACAAAGATAAGGGATACATAGGCTGGATGTCAAAGGGAGTGTAAACAGATCCTGGGGCTTGGGGAAAGTGATGGGGTTTCGCCATCTACAAGCTAGACATTAGGTCCTGCACACGTCAAATGCAGCTGCTGCAACTAGACAGTTGACAGCTCTATAAACAATCTTCCAGCTGACGGCTGAATCTAAGGGTCTTCTCTCCAAGCTGTATACATTAATTTGCGATCTCACCACAACCCAATGCAGATCTATTGCGACAATTGGGTCAGGGAGCTGGCTGAATGCCTGCCTTCAGGAACATTGCAAGAGATATATTCCGGTAACAAACATCTGAGCGCACAAGTAGCCCAAACCTAGGCAGAGGTCCTGATGAGGTGGTATAAGACACCAGCCAGGCTGCATTCTTGTAACCCCAGGGCTTCAACGGCCTGCTGGAGGGGGATGTGGGGAAGAAGGTACCTTAGTACACATCTATGCCCCAAGAATCAGGGCTTTTGTTGGGAAATCCGTTCCAGGCTGAAGGCAATTCTGGGGGTTGAGGTGCCAGATGTTTCCAAAGTATGCATACTGGGTCTACGTAGCCAGTTTAGAGGGGAATGTACGGGCAAAGGCTACAAATGTGTTATTGCCGATGGCAGCGAAATTATGCATTTTTGAGGATGTGGAAACGATAGGACTCTCCAACATTGGAATAATGGCTGAACAAAGTTTGGGCACTGCTGGCAATGGAGAAACTAACATCCAACATAAAACACACCACACCTACTTGGCTAGCTATCTGGTCCCCCTTTCTGGACTTTATGAAGAAAGAGGAACATGCTAACCTGTCCAGTTAGACTTCGAGCAATGAACCTTATCGATATGCTGTGAAATGTATGTATGCCCGGTTAATGGTTGACTAATCCCGAATGTGCGTTGTATAATTGACAATTGTAACCTTATTGTTCCTATGAGATGGTGGCAAGGGAGGGAGAAACTGGCCAAAAGAGGCTATGACCGTATTTTCTGAATGCTTATTAGAACGGTAGTTTGGTTGGTACGTCAAAATCAATAAAATACATCCTTCAAATAATATCCACTTGCATTCCATAACTAGCTAGGTGGGACATTAAGTATGATAAGGAGTATTGCAAGGGATCCACCCCTTTCTCATCAGCCCAGTATCTGAAATGGTACCACTTATACTTATAGAAAGCTTCTGGCATACCTTGATATTGTTTAAACACAACGCCTTTTAAAATGCCAACATTAGAAAAGTTGATGTAGTAACTCCATAGAAACCAGCCAGCAAAGTTCAGAAATGGAAGGATCTCCCCACCAGTGTTACTACAGACTTCTCCCTCCTGCACGAGGTGTAAAGATGGAAAAAGAGCCCTGACTAGTGGATCCTGGAACTAGTGGCATCTGTAAACCTGATGGCCCTTATTACTATTTTATGCAGATATAAAGGAAAGAGAAATCTTTTCCACCCTATCAAACTAAAAGGGATCCCAGATAAAGGAGCGATCATGATCCTTCCTAGGCATATCGCAAGTAATTGCATTTCTTCCAATAGGTGCTGCGGGTGAATAAAAGCTGCCAAAATCATGAATAGTACCCCTTGTTCAGCTTCCAAAAGCACCTTTTAATTCTTGTGCATTTCCTTCACTATCGGGCACTAAAACACCAAATAGTAAAACTATGAAACAAAACCTTTTAACACAGTATTACAGATGCAAGTCTTACTGCAACAGCCCTCGCAGGATCATAGTCGTGTTAACCAGAAAGGAGGAGGGATTGGGGAAGAAATTCAAGTGTCCCAACAATGCATTATACAATGTACTGAGACACAGAACTATATATAGCATCACAACCTCCACATGTTAAACACTTGGCAAAATGTAACTTCCAGGCTACTCAACTGTTGTACTAAAATGAATGCACAGGTAACCGCTCAACAAATACTGACACAAATCAAACCAGAAACACAGAGGTTACAATCAGCAGATGGGCTCTCTCGGGAGTGGAGACTTTTCCCTGCATGGTCTTTAGACAAACATTTGGAACAATTGTCCACACATTCTGCAAGTACAGTTTTTGCAAGTAAACCGGAGAACAGCATCTCTTTGTCATGCTTTGACAACCGGCAATTAGTCAGGAAAGCAGAAACGTTGGTTTATGCGTGACGCCAAGGAAGACTGTGCATAATCCAGAATGGACTTTTAAACCAGATGAAAACTGAAATGACAGCTACGAGAAAGGATTCAAGCAACGTTTCACTTTTCATGCCAATAAAAGTAACTTTTATTGTTTCATTTCATTACTAGTGTCAACTTATTGCAAGGTGAAGATGGTACCCAGTAATAATTCTGCGTTAATACATTAATAGAAAGCACAAAACACATATATTAGCATTGTGAGTGTCCCGTCCCCACCACCCCTCCCAAGCATAAAGTACTCCTCATATACTGAAGGAATAGGCTATTAATCTGCTATAGTAAGCAAAAGTCAAATGCAAACTCAGATTTATAACAAGGTTAACTGAAAAACGGAAATCGTACATTGAATAACACTGTTTTAGTTTGCTTTCAAAAGAACCAGTAGTGCACGTAGTTCCTCAGCAAAGTGCATGCTGGTGTTTTCCGGCTTTCCAAATGTTTTCCGTGCCTCAGAGGAAGGTGTAGCTTTACCGTAACATTAGACATTTAAACATGCAGCTTGTGCGGAGTGCCTCAGCATAGTGCTGCAGTTGGGAGCGAGTTGGTGCATGTGTCCACTAAGTGAGGGGAATTTAAATCTTGTCTGAAAATCTGAAAAACGTTCTCCCTGTGCGAGCTGAGAAGTAGATCTAGAGCACAGATCTTACCGGATGCCAAGACTGTCCCATGTCCAGCCATCCCCTCGAATCCTCCTTTAATGTTTACTTGAGTAATTCTTGGAAAAAAGAGCCCACCTAAAGTAAAGAAGCTGAAGTTGTGTGTGACGAATCTGGGGAGATGGTCACCTCTCCCTAAGAGGGAGCCACCCTCTTTGGCATTAGAGCTGTGAGCTCGCTATGTTTAACATCCCCCTAGTGGACATGGTAAGCGGAATCCCTCTGGAGGGCCCCCTGCCCTCTTTAGGGGACTGAGGCCTAAGAGGCATATAGTTTACTATCTCTCCCCCTTTCCTAACAACTTTATAGAGTATCTAGGGACTGGTGTTTACCATGATCTCACAGACCCATTAGTAATGGCTGATCTGGTTTCTGACCTTACCTGTCCCCAAACTATGCTGAAGACTAAGGAGAAACTAGTGAACCAGCCCCTTGGATGAGGCAACCAATCACAAGAGGCTTTCACCAGGCCCCACAAAGTTTCCCTGTGTGAAGGGGAACCATTAAGGTGCGGAAGGAGAGAAAGCAAACGCCAGTGTCTTCATGAAGGTCCTGGACACGCACCAGGAGGGTGCAGCAGGATGCAACAACAGCTGAACAAAGAAGCCAGAGAGATTGCAAGAATGAGGGAGTAGAACCACAACCAGCCACCATGGAACCCTTTGTGACGAGAAGAGAGATGACACGACCACACACCCCTGCTGAGGAGCACCACTCAAAACAATCAGGTAAGCAGTGGGTCAATGGTTGCAGAATGCGGGCTAAGGAGAAAAATAATAAATGTCTGAGTGGTGACAAAGAGACAACCCCAGATGCAATTGCAGAGTGAGAAAGATTCATCCCAGAGTGGAGGTTAAGAGAAAAGCCCCAGAGTGACTGAGGAAACCCAGATTCAGGGATTGGAAAAGAGAACCTCCCTAGAAGGGGGAGAAATGGAGAAAATACCGGAGTGAGTTGGAGAAAAGCCTCAGGGTGGGGAAAGACTGATAAACCCTCAGTGAAAGACTGACAGAATCCGCAAACGGAAGATGTGAAGAGTCTCAGAGGAACACAAAACTAGAAAGACACAAATTTGGCGCTGAGACATCGGGTTAGCAGTCCAGCCCACCAGGAACTACCTACTCTGGACTGTAACTACGAGTTCAGGGCTTCTCCAAAAGGGGAGATGATCGGGGGTCAGAAGCCAGCAGCCATGCCTTCCAACGTTGCATGTTTGTGATGTTCTTTGAAGATAAAGCGGTTAGTTCATAGTAGAATTTCGGACGAAGGACCTTGGTATTGTTTCGACATAATGAGCACCCGTGTCACTTACATATGTAGAAGGGATTTGACTTTCCGGAAAGATTTCTTTTTTTTTTTTTTGGTTACATGAGAATAAAGCTCTGTGACGAATCCGAAGGCTTCACCCCTTTTTCCCTGGGGGAGCCACCTCCTTTGAGACTAGGGAGATGAACCTGCTAAGTAAAACCCTCCCAACGGGTTTGGGAAAGCAGAACCTCACTGGGAGTGACTTCCCTCAAGGGGACAAGGAATCATTCCCATGGGAACCCCCTATACCTAAAGCATTATCTGCATACATACGAATCTGAGAAACTGATGTTAAATTCAGAAGTGGGACTCAAAATAATACTGAAAGTGCCTTTGAATGTTTGGCTAAAGACAATGCTGGTTGCTCCATGGGCTTGACAGCTGAACATAAACAGCACTCCCTTTTTGGTAACGAAGCGAGAATCAAGGTGCAATCACCCTTGAATGGATGAGGAGAAGCAATGCACAGAGGCAAGCCTCCGACGTTAGCACGTCACTGAGGGGCAGAGCCGCGCTGCACAGCAGAGGTATGTTAAGGAGAAAGACACGGCCAATCAGCCCCACCATATGGAGTTGCCTTATCGTGAGACGCGACCACACACTGCGAAAGGGGAAGAAGGAAGGATTACGCTAACGCCATGCCAGGGGCATAAATGCCTGGTGAAAGAAATAAACATTTAACAATAAAGGTAATGGGAGCCCAAGAAACCTGAATATTTCAATCAGTGAAACAGCTCACAAACTCCAGAGAACCAGGAGAGGCATATGGAAAGAGGGGTTACCAATACTCCAAGCAAATAAGTGTGACACTGGGACAAAGAAACCCAAGTGGTGGTAAGAGGGATCACCTATATCCCCGAAAAACAAGTGAAACATTGAAACGGGAAACAGAGTTCAAGTAACCACATTGTTGCAAGCTTACAGACGGCTCATAGAAATCGCCTCCAGAAATAAGAGCTGGATGGGAAAAGGGGTTATCCATACCCCAGAGAGATCAGGCTTTGGGAGAGAGGAACTCCAGGGTTATGGAGTCCAAGAAACCCAAATACTGTAGTCGGCCAAATGGCTCACCGAAACTACAGAGTACCAAGAGAGGCATGTGTGGAGAGGTGTTACCAATGCACCTGGCAGAGAAATGAGACACTGGGACAGAAACCCAAGGGAGACAGATGGGCCCAATAAGACAAGTGAAGAACAAATGAAAGGGTAACTCGGACAACCAAGACATGAACGTAGTGGGGAGAAACCAGTCTAAATTGCGGGGACGGATTAGGAGGCATCTCTCCACCTACAACTTGGACATTTGATCTTTTCAAGAACTTGATACTTTATTTTGTAAATTTGAGAAACCGTTCCGTCTTTGACAAGATGGACAAGAACTGTTAAACCATGGCAAATTGTTTTCTATGGTTCAGCATTGGATCAAAAACCAGGAGGGATTCCTAGAAGCTCTGAGAGCAATCGGGGTGAACAACACTGAAGACAGGACACTCTCCCCAGTTTTTTTAAAATGCTTTTTCTAAGTGGTAGGGGCAGTTTAAAGGATAGGCTTGGACAGAGGAACATTCTTATTTTGACTATTGACGAGCACCTTAGTTAGTATGGTTTGTTAGGAAAAGAACTCCGTTTTTAGCAATAAGGGCTAGAAACGTGTTTTCTGTTATGTTAAATAAAACCATTTGATAGCATGTCCTCCTGGTCCGAGTCCTCCTCCTGGCTTGCCACAGAACCATAAGACGAATGTCTGGTAGTAAGAGTCCTGTTTCTGATCTGTCACACAAGCGAGTGAGAACCATTTAGATGAGCAGCGATGTCCCACTGATACAACTTTGGGGTATAGCCATACACAAAGACCTGTGGCGTCCTCTGCATTAGGTTATCTGTCAAGGGCTTCTGATTTTTTTTGCACCCCAAAGTTGACTTTGTTCGTATCAGTGGTAATTGAGGAGGATTTTCATAAGAGTACAAGGATTCTATGTTGAATGCCCGCCTTCTCCCATTAAGCGGCACACTGGTTGTCAGATCCTCATTTTTGTAATTCGCCTCATATGTCAAAAGTTGTTTCTCACCTTAAGTTAAAAACTATCACAACGCTGAATTTAGTTTTCAACTACTTGGTCAGATTTTGATACATAAATACAGATATGAAGCTTCATACTTCACTATTGAATGACTGATTATAAACTATCCAGAGTGGAGAAATATATTAACACTATTCCTGGATCAGATCTATTACTTGTCGCTGCAGAACCAACGGAAATAAATAAGTCAGGCGGCCTTACTGTTAAGGAAGCAGTTTTGGTAAAAAATATTGTGACTGAAAGAGGCGTCTTAAAAACACATGGTCAATTATCTTTAGTGAATACCCCGTAAAGAGTAAAACTCCAATGGGAACTGAAGGAGGAAAAATTACACCTGATACAGTGCAGAAAAAACCTCCAGAGCCAGGGAGAATCCATTGATGGTTCTGTTCCTAATTGGGGTATAGAATCATCTATAATGGAGGATGGGTCTATTGTCCCCATCAGCGAGGAAGTGGCGGCCGTGGAAGTGAGATTGGGTTTGCCATCGCAAAGCCCTTCAGCAGCGGTTGCCAATAAGGCTGCACCCCAATCTGTCTGCGTTTAGTGGGCTTAAAACTAAAAACATGCTAAGGACAGGAGCTCCTAGTTGTGGTGTCAATGCCTTCAGTAGGTGCTATATATGTAATTAAACGTTCATATAAAAGGGGGAAATTTAGTCCTTCAGAATCGTAGCAACTACATAACAGAAGCCCATACGTTGCTGAGACAAAAAGTTATAATAAATGAACTAAGGATCCTACAGAAAGTGAGTGCTATGAACAATATGCTAGACAGATGGTATATGGAAGGACTTAAACAAAGACGAGTTTCAATTTTTGACTGTCAAATGTCCAAACACAGCAACATTCTACTTATTATCCTCGAGCCATTAAAATCATTCTACATCACTGGCAGACCTATTGTTTCCTCAATTGGATCACTTGCATAACCTATGTCTACTTTCATTGTTTCCTTTCTTTGTAAAAGACACTGGTGACGTATTGAATAGACTCCAAGATATATCTTGGGGAAAATGTCATTTTTGTTACTTTTGATGTTGCGTCACTGTGTACAGTAATTAAACCAGTGATGGCGTCAACGCAGCCAATTTTGTTCTTACGTAATCCATCATCCAGCTTTGAAAACATGATATGCTCCTTGACGGGTCATGTTCGTAGTGGACCGTCATTTTCTTTTCAATGGGAATTATTACTTAGTTTATGGGGACTCCCATGGACACAAGGTTTGCACAATCTCCTCCTAATGAGTTACTAGGAGGAGATGTGTTGAATAAACAAATGGAATGCCAATATTTTAATGTGGCTTCGCTTCATTGACTATTTTTGATTTGACAGGGAAGTATGGAAGAGCTACATACATTTAACAAATTCTTGAATTAAAATTACCTGAATTTTTAATTGGTCATGGCTACCAGCACAGAGTATATTAACTTTTTAGACCTGAGAATTTCAGCAATTGACAGATTAGTTCAAACTAAAATGGATCAAAGCTAAAGCTGTCAACTCTATACTCCATGCAACTTCATGTCATCCATTAAATACCATCAACAATAACCCATGTGCAGAGTTTGAGAGTGAAGAGAAACTGTTCGCATGCCTCAGATCCAGAAACAATGTGTGATATGTCCACCAGATTTGTGCAAAGGGGCTATTCAAATGAGTTGCTACAGATATCTCGCTGAAAAATTAATTTACGAGACAGCCAAGACTTATTGAAAGAAAACAAGAAAAAAGCAACACCAGAATCGGAAGCGGTTAGATTCTTGACATATGGTCTGCAAGCCTCCCAGATGTAAAAGATTGTAAGCAAGCACTGGGACATTTTACTTTAAGATCCAGTTCTTAAAACATGTTTGACTATGAAAGCCCAGGTCATCTACAGGCATGGAAAAAATATTGGTGAAATATTTACTCTGTCATTTGGAGGTCATTAAACATAAATACTGGTTGCATCAATGTGTTGGCTGTTTTTCCCGAGGAAATTGCAGTATATGTTCTTTGGCCATCAAAGGTTCCAAATTTCAAATGAACAGTACAAATTGGTTTTATTACATCACTTCTCGGATTGACTGCAAAACAGAGTTTGTAGTTTCTGGATTGATATGTCCTTGTACCAGAATATATATTGTCAGTACAAAAGGGAAATTAAAACTGAGGATTTTAGAGCACCTCAGAGCTATTCATTAGAAAAATGAAAACAACGCAGTAGTAATTCACTTTGCGGAATTCCACAACCAAGCCATTAAACTTTTTAAATGGACTAACCCATGTAAAACCCCATCCTAGTAAGCATAATGGAGAATTGAAAATTAAAAAATTAGACGCTAGGTTGATCTTACGCTTTAACTCTAAAGTCCCTGTTGGACTTAACATTACTGAAGGCAGTCATGTATTTTTTATATTCTGCATTTTTGATCATTAATCTTTTTTTCATTTTTTATCTCCTGGTTTTTCTGGATAAGCATTTAATGTGTTACTAGATATGTTCTCAAGTTCAGTATATTATACTTGTTTTACTTTTCTTTTATTCCTTTCAACCTTTTTCATTTATACTCTTCAACACTGGCTTATGTCTTGGTTGTTTTTTTCAGATGACATTACATTTGGCACTTTTTAGGTATTTATACTTATAATTAGTTTGGTATTGTACCTTTTTTTAAACTCATGTGTAAGTAGAATGGTTTAAAATTGTCACTATGACTGAACTTTGCGAAATTGAGTATGCAAAAACCTAATTTATAAAATGATGAAGCACTGTCATTTTGGAAATCCTGTTTTTCAAATGCTGCTTTTAGATATTCAAATCTTTTAATTAATGTTTAAGCAGTGCGTTTACTATTTTTGTCACTTTGTTGTGACATTCAAAATTGCAATTTCGCATTCAAATGCTTAAATATTGCCATTCCTGGCTATGATGCTTTTACTTTTTTGCACTCTGTCATTTTGGCAATGCGGTTTTCTATTTCTGAACGATTGCATCTTATTCACTTTAAACTTGCTTGAATTATTTGGGAAAATAATTTTCTCTAAATATGTTTTAGAAATATGCTATTTTGCTACTTTCCACATAAAATGATAAAGTGCCACTATTTAGGAGATACTCATTTTTTATTTGCACTTAAAAACATTATTTCAGTCTGTGACAGTGTTCGCTGCTTTTAATGTCTTTTCTCCAGTGATTTTACAAGTGTAAGTAATAAGGGATTTATAGAAATTGTCCCCTCTCGCTGATTATTACTGTGACTAAACTGTAGCAAACAGTGAAACATGGGTTGTTCAACATGCTATGATCCCTTTTGATTTTGTTTAGTTTTTTAATATGCTACAAAAATGATGCTTGAAATGCCTTTTGAGATTGCACTTGTGGGATCTTTCTGAGCACTTGTGCATATCAGTGCCCACCTGTTGAGTGTTGACAATACACTTGGTCTTTTGGTGTATGTATATTTTTCTTTAAGTGTAAATTAATTCCATGGCAAGTATCATTTGATAAAGACATTGAACCCAGTATTAAAAGAGCAAAACATTCATACTGTGTGGTCTTTACAGGCTGGAAAATATAACCCTAAGGAAAGTGCAGAGTTATGGGGTAAAATGTTTGCTCTGCTTTCTAGACAAATTTATTTTCAAACCATTCTGGATAATGTCATCTTTTGCATATTGCTTGCATAATCAAGAAGCGCTATGGTTTTTGGGGGTTTAACTCATTGCATTACTGGATGTGGGAATTTAGTACTACGTGATCTAGAATCTGGGGCTTCAAAACATCAGAAGCTGAAAAAAATAGATTTTTTTTTTCAGAAAAAAAGCCAAAGGCGGCGTGATAAAACTATTGCAGGGAAAGGGACATTTGAAAGAGGGGACCCTGGGATATGCTGCATGTATCGATCTAATCAAGGTTTCAGATACCATAAACAACAAAATTACGGAACACACTATATTAATGGGGTCTTGCAGGTACATTACTGAATATTCTGGTGGTGTTCCATTTCAATACATTAATTCAAGCCTGATTAGATAAGGGAAGTCCATCATACCAACACATGGAGGGACTTGGGCAGGTCTGCGTACTTGTGTCCTGCCTATTTAACCTCTGTTTATCAGTCCTGGGTGAGACCTTATTCTAGGGCCAATTCTTTCCCACCCTGATAAGGCCTGCAAAGAATAGCATGGCTGGTTTGCATGGACAACAATTATTCTGTATCCCACTCCTATTGGCCTTCAGCATTCTTAAAAAAATGTGCTGGTTATGCTTTAGTCAGTTATCAGGTTATCAGAGGGGAATCAAAAATAATCTATTTTTCTTGAATAAAGGCCACAATTTATCTCAGAGTACTGGGGAAGATAAACTGGAATTAATTGTAAAACCAAAATATGTCAATTGGTCAACTAAGAGACCCTTTACAATTCAAACTAAAATATATGCGTGCAGCCCAGTAAAAGAGAATTGAGGATGGATTTTTGTTAGCAATGATTAAACATTAAGTTTAAATCACTCCTGCTATTGTTAAAGGTTTGGAAATGACAGAATAGGGGATTGTCCAAACTCTCATCAAACTTGAAGGTTTATTATGGAGAAAGACACTGAATTAGGACTTCTTCCATGATCAACCATAGTAAAATTGCACCTTTAACAGTTAGACGTCACAATCCTAGCTCCTCCAATGGATTCTTATATATGAATGCCTTCAGGAACAGATAGTAAAGAAATCTTCAAGGTGTTAAAGGAAGTTGATGATCGGTGTGGTTATATCCTGACATTTTGGGTATTCTAGTAAATTCCTTTCTGGAAAAACTTCTGGGTGAAGCGTAAACTTTTGTAATGCAGAATGGCTAAAGATGCAAGGATCGGATTCCTGTTTTAAACTCTATGGCAAGATTGTAAATTCAGAAAACAATGTGTGGAATTTTAGCACAATACCTGATCAAATTCCCTAGCAAATATTGCTGAAACCATTTTCTTAGGTCACGTTAAACTTTGTTCCAACAAAGGAGCTATTGGGCTAAGGGTGAGTATAGCACACAATAGCTGATTTTGCAGGGCCTTTCTGCTGACAGATGCCCTTTTCAACTATGTATAAAATGTCCAGAGCTGTACAAAATTTGATATAAACCTTTCAGTAGATGTCTCTCAAATCTTGGTCATTCAAATTCCAATTTTTGGACGGTTTAATTTTTGGCATTCAAGCTTTGTTGATTTTAGCAACTTTAGAATGTTTACATAGTATTTGTGAATGAACTATGATTTAGTGTGAATTTTTGCTTTTATTTGCTTGTTTGAAACGTATTTATACTCTAAAAATAACCTTGCACACAGTAAATCTAAACTAAAGCATAATAAATAAAGAACCACAGAGACAATGTCATGTAGGTGTCCAGGTAGGGAATGGTTCAATACCACCAGACTTAACAATGAAATGAGCACTATCTACTTCACACAGAATTCTCCCCAAAGCACAGCATGCGTCTTATTTCTGCCAAATACTCCAACAGTCCAGGATCGGGCTGGCCTATAGGGCAAGAGGGCAATGCCCGAACCAAAAATGCAAAATGAAAGTGTGGGCCAATTTTTTGGGTCAAGGTGGGGAAGTTTGAAGAGTTGATTCACTGTGCGGCTAATAGTTTGGACCATTGTCGCTGAATAATTATTCTTTAAATTGCACAATTTGTATTACATTTTATTAAAAAAAATCCCCCTTGTGTACTATTCGAACAGTGTCACAAAAGGAATGAATTGCCATTTATAACTGTGGCCCATCTTTTCATTGGTGCCGAGACAATTTTATGCCCCAGTCCGACCCTGCAACAGTAACAACACTGATAGCAACAGTATAATTCCACAAAAGCACAGACCATGAAACAATTTTTTAAGCAGTGGAACTTTGGTCTACATTGGAAAAAACAGCATACACTGCCCCTCTCAGATAGGTGGATCCATTACAACAAATCATCTGGGGCCACCAAGCACTCCCCCAGCTGCAGAAAACAAAGGGAAGCTTAGTCTCCCTTTACCAGTTAAGTAGTACACTGCAGCGCCAGCCTTGCATGGCGTATTGGGGATGCAGGCTGGGATACTACAGGCCTTGTGCGAGGGTGTGCTCGTGCGCTTCCTCACACATCCAATGCCAGAAGGGTGCGATGATCAAAGCGCCCTGGCTCCACTGCGTATATGTAGCAGGAAGCCAGGAAGCACTTTTTGCTTCCTTTTGCATGCTGCTCACTGGATCAGGGGGCCTACATTGCGAGGCGAGAGGACTGGAATCCTGAGCGGGCTGCAGGAAAGGAAATTAGTGTACATTTATGTGTACGTGTATGCCAGCGTTTAACTGGTTTGTGAATGAGTTTGTTTGGGTATGCGTGTTTATTGAGTGTATTAATGCTGAAAGGCTGCGAAGGTGAACGTGAATGAATAAAGAACAAATGCTGTATGAATGATCATTTATGAATGCTGTGCGTGTGTCAGCTGGGCAGTAGGCCTATTATTGGGTTGAGGAAGGTGAGGGTAGAATGGCAGCCAGGAAGACTTCCTTTTTTATTGGTGAGGTGAATATTTGTCCAAACTGGACACACCGTATTCAGTGGCATGCTTTTTTTATTTATTTTTCTTTTTTAACTGGGCAACAATTGTGAAGGTAGCATAATGAGTGTTCCTACTTGATACTGACCCACATTGAAGGGTCCAGTGTGGGCCTATTTCTTTACTTTGGGGTGGCATTTTTTTAATGGGCATGAAGGGAACGCATCATCTCTGTTCCTACATGGTACTGGCCCACATTGGTGGCTGCAGTCTGGACATATTTCTTACTGTGGCATTGCTTTTGGTACTGGTAAAGCCATCAAGAGTATGTTCTTATATGGTAATCATGACATATTGTTACTGCCTGCATTGACACGTATGGGCACAGACAAAATGTTTTTTTATGCTTGCATATATTGTGTCCAAAGGTATCCCGAAAATTAGCTAGAAAATGCTCTGTGCAATGTTGATGACTTGCATCTATTGGATTTTGTTACCCTACAAAACCCTTTGAAAACTGTGGTATCCAGAAAATGCACAATTTTAACCCACTATCTGAAACATTTTCTCGGCAGGGGTTTGGGTGTACCGAAACTCCCCTGCCCCTCCCCCCGGACCACCCTTGCTTGGTTCGGGTTCCTTCGCTACACTTGGTCACTCCAGCATATTCGGGAAAAACATTTGCACCCTCCAATAAAAAAAAATCGCCAGCCGCCACTGGAAAGCAGATCTATCAAATCTTAGAAGACATTCAAGGAAACGAGCAAAACCTGTCACTAGCTATAAAATGGACAGGTTTTCATACACGATCTAATAACCTGCCATGCAGACTGGGGTAATTGACACATAACCAGAAATATAAATAGTATGCTATATAGACTCAAACTATTTTTGGCGATTAGTTTGCAGCATGGCAATTATGCATCTTGAAACAACTGTTACTAAATCTGATTCACAAATTATTTCAACTAAAGACTTCTGTCTCTAAAACAAGATGAACACGTGCTACTTTTACGACTTACACAGGCACCCTTTCGCAGACTGCACTAGAACCGTGCCAGCGCTTCACAATTGCTCCATGCTGAACCCATTACTAACTTGGAAAGAAAGTAAGATCCAGCTAAACGAAAAAAAGTCTCTGTATCATTGGTGTTTTTTTCATGTATTCCGCATTCGAGCAAAGGGAGGGGTGAGGTCTTAATTCTGTTCAAATGTCTTTGATTAAACACTTCAGTGTCAATAAACGCTGAAAACAAGGGGTAGCAGATTCACAACGCATCCTTGGTGAATTGTGAGACCTCCCCAAAGAAATGCATTAGCCCGAAGGTGATCGGGAGTTGCGACTGACTTTGAGATGAAGCGAATCTATTCTTTCACGAATAATGGAAACACATTTTTTTGTAACTCGCATAAGAACGAATTGCTGCATTACCACAGTCAAAGGAGAACGAGCCAAGAGCGCGTGTCCTGAAGACTCGATTTGACCTCTGAGGATAAATGCCTAATCAAGAGACTTTTCTGTGTAGATCTAAGGCAATGGCACCAATTTTATCATGAGCAAGGCATGGATAAGGAAAGCTAAAAGTGGCATAAGTCATTTGTAGCAGGAGGCACAGTAGAAACCTGCCTAGGACATCCCTTTCAACAGGAGGTACAGGCCATACTTCACAAGAGGAACGCTTGACCAAACAAGTTCTGGTTTAGACTTTGTAAAGCATGTGTGAACGTTTTTGGAGGCAACTAAATGAACATATTCGGGTTCCATATTCAGAGCCTTTGAAGCCACTCCTAAGGGCAATTCTACAGTGATTTTACGGCTCCAAGACCTGCCTGGCTGGTGACGAATTGTGTGCGACCCCCACAAGTGGTAACCACGCCGCCATCTATCAGGGAGGGGACAGAAGGTGATGCAGGAGTAGGAACGAAATGAAGAGAAACCGTAAGGAAGGTAAAAAGGGGGTTGAGTCGGAGGGGATTTGAGGGTGTGTGTGTCTGTAACCTTTGGTAGAGTAGCACATTAAACATGATGCTCATCAGGAAAAGGGGGCATGCAACAATGTTCGGTGAAGGCATTTTATAGTACACTCTTGTGCTATAAATTAGTCCACCTATTAAACTTTGTGGGCTTCAGATTTGCTCAATCGTCTTTTTGAAGTGTGGAGGATTCTTCAGCAGAAGGTTTTAAACCTCTATTCTGATCATTAAGTAACATGGGAGTGCCAAACTGGCTAACAGAATTGCCAGAACCAAATGTTTAAAGTGTATAAATGAATGAAGGGGACATACAATGAAAAGACGGAAGGAGAAGAAAGTATAAGCCAGATCCTCCAAGCCATTCCTGCTTGACCTCTTGGTGAGGGAGCAGATACAAGTATCCCTGTTACAAGCTGTGAGAAAGTGAATAATATTAGCCGATTAGACACTGTAATCTCCATCATTCCTGCGTCTGGAGTTGGGAGATGAGGCGATTTCAGAGTAGCACGAAATATATGAAGAGAAGGTGATGATTGGCGAAATAGGTGAAGACTCTACTGGCTGCATTTTGCATCTCGTCTGATCTTTCATTTTCTTTGTATTGCCTTTAAATCTCTACACGGTCTGGTCCCACCCTATCTCTTTGCTCTTGTCTCTTTCAACTCTCCCCCCCCCCTCTTGTGCATTGAGATCTCAATTTCACTTTCTTTTCTGTTCCTCGACCTCCTAGCACATTGCCATGTTTCCGCTCTTTCTTGCACCAAAACACTGGAATACACTACCTCCGTCTATTAGATCTTTCATTTAGAACACTTAGGCATTCCCGTTTGAAACACCACGTACATTCCCTCTACTTAAACTATGCTGGTAAATTGTCATCATGTGCGTATGTCTTTTACAATTTTCGATCCTGTAAATTGCTTTGGCGAGAAGTTCTATATAAATTAAAGAAAATACAAAATACCGGTGCTTGGGGGCTAAGAGCAGAAACGAGATGGGACACAGGGGGTTTGGGAATAGCTGCTTGGATTGGAAAGGAACAGAGTATAAAGAGAATAAAAGTGAAAGTAGAAGAGAGTCGAGAGAGACCATGGATAGACGTGTAGACAAAAAGGTCTGTCAAATAGGAACAAGAAAGAAGTGAGGAAGTGATAGAAAAACGAGAAGGAAGTGAGAAAACAAGAGAGGAGTTATAGACCGAACAGTGGGGGGGGGAGGGGCTGAAGTAGGTTGCGGGAAAGCCAAGTGCGGAACAGCAGTCAAGGCATGAGGACTGTGATGAGAAGTTTGTTAGCCTGAAATGATAGAAAGAAGCAGGCACAGCAGATATTGAAAAGAAGCACTATGAACCAGGTATTTTGCCTACATTTGATCTCGCAGAAATACAAGGTCCTGAAAAACATTAAAGTGTTTTCTGTGTTAACTAATCTCAGGAGCGCTTTTGACTGTGTCTCACGGGAGACATTGTGGACCACATTGGCAAAGAGGGGGGTACCAGCCAACTTACTCTGCATAATAACACAACTTTATTCCAACAATAGAGCCTCTGTACGCTGGCGTCTGGGGGGTGAATTAACAGATCCCTTTGTAACCAGAGGGGTGCGGCAAGGATGTGTCCTTGCCCCATCTTCTTCCTGATCTACATTGATGAGGTAATGCACCATGTGAGAGTGAACTGCCAGGATTGCCCGAAATTAGGCTATGAAGTGATTACAATGCTCTTCTTCGCAGATGATGCAGTTCATTTATCCACATCTGTGAAGGGGTTTGGAGTTACCCTTGAAACTTTTGTGGAGAAATGTATGGAGCTTCATTTCGAGATCAATACTGGAAAAACAAAATCTTTAGTTTTCTGTCCCAAATTCCAAAAAAATGTATTAAATGCGAATTGAAAATTATTGGAACCCCCTGGAACAGGTGCAATGTTATGACTACCTTGAGGTTAGAATTAATTACCAGGATAATTGGACATCACAGATGCTTAAATCCAACACTGGGAAAATATGGGGGTCGAGGGGCAATATGAAGGTGCCATTTCCCCGGCTCTTACAATGTATGTTGCACAGGCCAAATCAGCTGCTCTGCATGGGGCCGAGATTTGGGGCCACTCGATTAGTAACAAACTTGGCGTGGTAGAAAGCCGCTTTTTGAAAAGGATGCTTGGGCTGTCATCAGTGTGTCTAGGCAACCCTGTTTACTTGGAACTGGGCCTCAAGGAAATCCAAAGTGATGCCACCCTCAGACCGGTACTTTATTGGCTCAGATTATGGCTAACTCTCGAACTTAAAATGAATTGCGAGGCATTAAGATGCATGCTGAAAACTCAGGGTGGCAGATCCTTACCCTGGTTCACACACGTTAAGACTTCTGCTGGATATGAATTTGGGAAACCTGTGGGATAACCCCGGTGAATCACATTGGGTTATGTGGGAAAAGTGAAAAGAACCTTTCGGGAGATAGTTGACATTGCTGAATACGTGCAATGGGCTGGCCTCAGGAGTTACATATTTGGCCAGCAAGCCGGCCTTTTTGGGTTAAAAAATACTTCGATTAGGTTAACCCCCCCCCTTTCGCACGCACCTTGTATTTGAAATTCAGGTTTTCACCACTGAATACATTTAAGCTTATCCTACCAAAAAGTTGGAACCTGCTGAGTCATGTTTGGTGTTTGTTCTCGGTAAGGAATCTATTGGCCACTTTGTTCTTTTGTCAGGTCTATCGAGTGGCCAGGTGTAAGTTCCTAAAGACAATATGTAATAGTCATGGCATACGCCGAACAGGCGATGCCCTGCTGCTTTTTAGGCGAAGCTACAACATAAGTGTTTTTCGTTGCAAGCTTTATCCATCAAGCATGACACACAAGAATATTGAAAGCTGAAGAATTTGGGAACTAATGTCACCATGGCAATATGGTGATTATTTACTTATGAAATTCTATATGAATTTTATTGCTTCTGCACTTTGGTAATGCTGATAATATTGCGACCGAAGCACTTTTTACCACAATTTTTGCACATCGTGTCAGGATTGCATATTGTTGGGCCTTTCTTTTGCCTTACGTACCATGACGATGCTGCCAACAAATTAAATAATGCACTTTCTGCAACATTTGCACATCCAATTAGGACTGGTTATGATGTCAGTAGGTGGTATCCTCTCCTGGTTTTCTTACCCTCAAAATCCATTGAAAATCGCCTGGCGCTTATGTACAACTTGGGCATTTGATAATGTATGAGGTCTATGCGTAGGGGACCACTAGCATTGTTTTATATATTTTTTAGAATGTGCCTTGTTTGTCCAGATCACCCTTGCATACAAGCTGGCACATCGATATGAAAATATGGCCGATTGCATTAATCCTGTATTGCATATTGTGAAGAATAGTCAACTGATTTTAGTATGTTACTCTGAATTTTTATTCATCTTCTGTAAATATGATAGTACGGCAATATGTTTAGCATGACATTGATTTTTGTATTCCGCTCAGCATCTTGATTCTATTTCTTTTTAATTTGATTGTGATGTGTTTTTGCCTAATGACAAATGTTGAATAAAAGCCGTGTGATGATGAAAAGACAAATATATGCAGTATTGGAGATGTGAGGAAGACGAAAGACCAAAATAACTCCAAGAATGCAGGCTGGGGAAGACGCAAAGTAAAGAAGAAAAGAAAGGGACGGTGGATGTATAGGAATGGGTTGAGTGGCGATTGGTAAACAGTAGATTTCAGTTGTTCTGGAGATAGTGAGAGCGCGTACAACACTGAATGGCATAAACAGTAGCGTGAAGTGTCAGTGAAGGAAGAAAAGCAGAAGAATATCCGGGTCTCCCACATAAAGGTTGTATAACAAAGTGTATGAGGTGATAGGAGTAAGGAGAAGTTTAGTATAAAGAGTGAAATGTCCTGCAAGGTATTTGCGCCTCTCTCACCCTGGTATATGGGATATTTCTTAGGAGTTATTTTATCTTTGAAGTTAACCAAGTAATACATCTTGTGGACAATGTTCAAGTTAAAATGTTTCTAAAGGACTCCTATTTCTAGTTGTCAGTAGAATCCTTTTATTTGCAGCACTGATGGTCTGTGCCAATAAAACATGTTTCAGTGTAAATTAGCCTACATGTGTTTCAAGCAAAGCTCCGTGTCAAGGCTTTTATGCAACACTTTAAGTGTTGAAACAAAACTAACATGCTGCATGGAGGTCCAGACTGAGAATCTCTGCTCCCACATAACATAATGGGAAAACCATGGAGTGAAATGTTTTACTGCACATGCTGTAACAGACAGCTTCAAATGAACAGCTGTGAAATTACAAATCAATAATAAAAACACGGCATAAAAGTCCCTTTGACACATATTGATGCAGCAATAATTGATACTACAAATGCATCTCTAGTAATGAATGGTTGAAGTATTTAAATTGTTTCAGTTTCAACACTTAGTAATGCAATAAGAGCCCTGAGACATCTTGAAGTTGGGGGAGAAGTCCAGTTTGTAGAGGGAGTGGCAGGTCCTATTGAGATGCTCCAGAGCCTGTTTGCGAGACGGAAAATTGTGAATCCACCCACTGCTTAAATTTAACCACTACCAACATCAACTTGGTGATGACCCTTGGGGCGGAGGAGATCCCAAAAGGCAGTACTCTAAATTGAGTGAAACTGCCAATGGCGAATCTCTGGTGCATCCTGCATCTGAAGATCGAGTGGCACCATCCAGTCCTGGAGCAGGAATGCCTTGAGGACCTGCGAAAGAGTGACCATCGAGAATTTGCCTTTCCTGAGGAACTTGTTGAAGCGCCTCAGGTCCAGGATGGGTCACAGTCAGTCCTCCATTTTTCTTGGGGACCAGGAAATGGGCGTAGTACCAACCCCGGTTTTGTTCCACTACTGGTACCTTTTCCACAGCACCTTTCTCCATGGCACCTTCCAACAGAAAAAGGAGAAGAAAATGGATAATCAGAACAAGAATGTTTTGAGAGAATGACGAAAGATCAGATGCTCAGAAATGGCCCAAAGGGAATGAGGAAGACAGTTCCATGCCCTGGCAGCAGCGACTGAAAAGGCACGGCCACCCATATGAGAGAGTCTGAATCGTGGAATCTGAATCAGAAGAGCAGACTGAGAGCAGAGCAGGCGAGACGGAACATAAAGAACACATTTAGCTTGAAGATATTCTGCACCTAGTTTTTAAAAGGCTCAATGCACCATGCAGAGCGATTTAAAAAGAATACGCTTCTCAACGGGAAGCCAATGGAGCTGAGAAAGCAACGGGACAAATGCGTGCCCAGCGGGCAGTGCAGTGTGGAACCTGGCTGCAGAATTCAGAATCTGAAGCCGGTGCAGGAGATAGCAGGGCTGACCAAGGTAGAGCGAATTACAGTAGTCAAGTACAAGCGCTGTCACAACAGTAGCCCGAAAGTGGGCCAGAATAAAAGGAAGAACTTTTTGCAAAATGCTTAGATTGAAGTGATCAGATTTGCATACTGCTGCAAACTGATCACCCATAGATAAGGATGAAGCAAATTTTACACCCAGGTTTTTTACGGAAGGCACTAGTACCGGAAAAGGGCCCAAGGAACTTGCCAAAAGTCGACAGTCCAAAAAGACAGAGGATTGGAGGTACCAACGACCAAAACCTCAGTCTTTTTCGCTGTTAAGTTTTAGCCAGTTCACCGCCATCCAGGATCCCAGGTCCTCAAGACAACCTCTAAGCTGTGCAGCTGTTTCCGGCTGAGTTAGATCAAGGTGAACCAAAATCTGCGTGTCGTCGGCATAGTATCAGAATCCATGGAACTGAATAAGACGCAGAAGTAGCCGAATGTAGATGTTGAATAATGTCGGCGAGACTGCAGAGCCCTGCGGAACACCACAGGACAAGAGAACCGGCTCAGAACAGAAAGGAAGGAGACAGACAGATTGGGACTCGTCTGCGGAGAATCATGCCAAAACATGGCCAGATAGGCCAGCACCAAAAGCCAGGAGATCACGGTTAAGATGGTTGTAGCGCTTACCTGGACTCCTCGGGAGCGTAATGCCTTCCTTGCCTGTGGAGCCGTTGCTGGAGCACCTTTTGGGATCTCTTTCCTGTGTGATGACAAAATAACTTTTAGAATTCCCTTTGAACGTTGTGAGGTGAAATTGTATGCCCTTGGTGATCCCTCCCGTCTCACCTGTGTCTGTTTTTGGGAGCTCTCCATCCTGAATGCAACAGGGCACGTTAAAAATGAAGGATCTTAACGTAGAAGGCTGATGAGACTGAGTTCCTTACTTAATCTGTGTCCTTGCAGGTATCTGGGTTAAATATCTGAGGTAAGTCTTTAGTCTCAAGATTCATAGTAGTCCTACGTTGGAGAGATCTCTTTCTAATACCTTTTCCCTTTTCTGTTACAGGTCCTTTGAATCCCAGGAAGTTAATGGCTGTGGATGACTGTGGCATTAACTAGGGATGAAGGAATGATAACTAGCGTAAATTCATCTTATCGGAGAGACTGTATTCTTTTAGACAAGCGCGGTTGTAATGGAGTGGTGAAAATGTGAAGAAACTTCAGGTAAGTTAACTTATTTAAACTTCTTCTATTTTCTTAGATTCAACTAAGTTCATTGGCTAATTAAATACCTTTTTGTCTGCAGGGTTCCGGAATGCAGAGGCAAATTCCTTCGGACACTGCAGAGACTGCTGAGGTACCTTAGGGTGAGACGCTGCAGCACCCTGAACGGTGAGCGTTCCTTTTGAAGTGCCGCGGCTGTGAAGGAGCTCCTCACAGGAATTACTGCGGCGACGAACAAACTCTTCAGACTAAGGAAATTCTGCAAAAAAAATGCTTCCTTTCGGTATTTCAGATAAATATGAATTCCTGTTTCGAATGGATTGTGTCCTCCAACGTATTCCACAACTTGTACTGTAATGTCCACAGCTGTGTACTTTTTTGGCAGGGGGCATCCTACGTAGCTGGCGTTGGGTCGATGTCCCTCGAAGGCCTCCGTCGAGTGAGGTCACTGGATGTTATAAATAGGACGCACGGCGCCCGTAGCCTCAGTTTTGATTTTCCTGCAGACGATTTTGCTTTGGAGACTTGGCGCGCCTTGTGTATTCCTTGTGAATATGTCTTCTTCGACCCCTCCGACACCGCGGTCTGGCTTAGAGACTTGCCGGGACTGCAAGTCTAAAATGCTGCTTACCGACCCGCATCGCATTTTTTGTGGTGCTTGGGCGAGAGTCACGACACCGACAAGTGTTCCAAATGCTAGTCGCAGATTGCTTAGGACTTGCGGGAGCATAAGGAGAAGCTTCAGGTAGTTAGGGGTTCTAAACACAGTAAGTCCCGTAAATCTAAGTCCAAGGGGATGTCCACCGACGATTCGAGAGGCGATTATCTGTGTCGGGAGGAGTCCTGAGGATCTCGTTCCCAGAGTGGTTCCCGCCATTCGTCGTCCTCGTCTCGGTATTCTCGGAAGTGCCATCACCGGTCACTTTCCCTGTCCTCCTTGGAGGATGGAGCCACGAGGAAAGTGGCTTATTCAACAAAGTCCTAGACTCCGGAGGAATGGGCTGCCTTTAGAGAGCAGATGTTAGCGATTTTTCAATCGCAGGGCACAGATCTGTCCGCACCTCTCATAGGGAACCTTCGAGGTGCCGTTCGGACAAGGCTCACGATAGTCGCAAGAGACGTGCTTTCAGGTCTCGGTCCTCATGTCCAGCGAGACCGCAGAAGCCTGGTAAGGGCTCAAGATCGGTGTCGACCGTCGGCGCTGTGTCCGTCGGATACCGACGTTGAAGCTTTGCGTTCGTACCAGCCGATGTTACCAGTTATCGACGCCGAAGCAGTTGGTGCTCTTGACGCCGTAGCCTTCGGCGCCCTGGACGCCTTTGGGGATTTTTGCACAAAATTTACTGTTGGAGATCCCTGATATTGTGGATCCTCCAAGGAAGGATACTGCTAAGTCTGTGCGGCCTGTGGTGGACTCCAGACCCTCTTTTGACCAGAGGCAGGGCTTTTACCGCACACTGGATGACACATATGAGGAGGAGGAAAGGTCAGACTTTGATATGGACCCTGTTGAGCCTGATGTGGCTCCTGTCTTTTCTGGAGGCAGTCATTTGGAAGAGTTGAGGCAAACTCTTCATGATGCCAGTGGTTTGGACACTTCTCCGGAAGTGGATTTAGGCGGGCCTGAGCCTGGGGCTCATGCTGAGTCGTCCTACAGGAGGCTGGTCAGTATCTAGGCTGGTCCAGTCCTGAAGCTTTTGTGCAAAATGATTTAACAGACATTTTAGATCAAGGTCCGTCCTCTGACCCCGTGTTACCTTTTCATCTGACATTACAGAAAAGGGTGGCGGCTGTTTGGCAGTCACTGGAATCTCTTCCGGCTGTTAACAAATAGTTAACCAAGAAATACCGCCCTTCCTGCTACATTTTATCTCACCCCACTCACAAGAGTTTGGTGGTTCAGGTGGCTATGGCCACCTCGAGGCAGGCAGCGTACCCTACCATCCCTCCTGATAGGTGTTAAGATGGATTTCTGGACACTGTCCTGGAGGGGCAGAGGTTCAGAAGGCCAGCCTAGTTTCTTGGAACAGGGTAACCTCTGGACAAGCCAGACCAATGAGGGTAGCGATGGCGGCGGTCAAGACTAGGTCTCAAGAGGGGTGAGGGTGACTGAAAGCCCGCAATGAGCACACAAAGCAAGGACGCCTACAAATTGCTCCAGGCAGGTGTTATATTAAAAATATAGAAACATTTATTACAAGGCCTTTATAACATCGACCATAGTAAAGAATCACGGCAAAACTCCAATAAACCAACACATCACAAGCAATACAATATATATACAAGACCAAGGGGTCTAAATAGTTAGAAGCACAAAATATGCAGACCGCCTAGATGGGGAGGAAAACAGGCAGTGCAAGTAATCGTTAGACCCAGTTCGACATCAGAGGCCACCTAACTAGAAGGAAGTCTGAGCCCTACGAAGAGTGGAGCTTTGTGCTCAAAAGTACCCGCACATGCGGGTGCCAACGGGCAGAGGAGTCTCTTCAGGGAGATCAGGCAGTTCAGAGAGGTGAACAAAACGATGATGAACAGTTCCCCGCTACTCAAGCTCAGCCTCCACTTGTGGGCAGAAGCAGGGCACGAGTGCGGAAAAGGGTTGCGGTTTACGACAGCGGTGGAGAGCCACAGGCTCCTGTGGGAGGGCGACCGGTTAGGGTATTGACTACTCACCGGTCCCTGATGCAGGCAGACCCTGGCTTTTCGGTTTTGGTACTGGCAGGTTCAGATGCGATCAGCAGGATGTCTCGACGCCGTGTAGATTCCGCGACAGCAGGAGTCAGGGTCCAGGGTCTCCCAAATGCAGCGAACACGCACAGGTTTGTTACCACAGCAAGGCAACTCGGCAACTGCAGGTATTCCGGTCCCAAAGCACACGTCTGACTTCAGACCTGGGAATGCCAAGTGTACGAATCGTGTGAGAGTGCCGAGGACACAGGATTAGCAGTAAGCCAGACGGCGGTGACAGAGCAAGGTTCCTGTGTAGGCTGGTCAGTCCACTGGATGGCCCAGGGACGCTTCCAAAGGCTTACGTACAGGATTTGGTGAAGATGCCGAGAATAGTTGTTTCCACTTTTCTAAAGGGTCGAAGCGCCAGTACAGGCCTTCTCGTTCGATCAGCGGCAGAGGGGTCTCACAGGACGACAGCAGTGCAGGGAGCCAAACCTTCAGCGGGTCACCAGCGATTCCTCGACTCGGCTTCTTAGTTGCGGGATACTTGGCTCCTTATCCTTTGTTCGTGAGAACTCAGGAGATCGACATGGTAGTGGTGTTCCAGCTTCCTCTTATCCAGAGTTCCCTTTGCGCCAAAACTGAGAGGACCCAATGGGAGATGTGCTCACAAAACACTCACACCATACGTGGACCTATCATGGACCACGATGGTCCTACGCATTCAAGACACTCTAGAGACTCTGGCACCCAGGATGTGTATTGGGAACAGACATCCCAGCCGACATCCTGGAGGCACAAACAAGGCATGCAGAAGCCAGCGAAAGCTTTGTTTTGCGGGGAAAGTGCATGACCAAATAAGGACTGCCCCGGGTCGGCTCGACCTGGGGGAAGGTGAAGGGGCAAGACGGTCAGCGGACAGGACAAAGAACCTCGTGGCATGGCCATTTTGGAGGCCAGGCCACCCATTTGGGCCAAACGCGGGAAGCGCGGTTAACATGGCAAAAAGGGGTTCAAAACACAAACGATAGCTGCCAACAGTCCCGTCCGTGACACACTTGCACATTTCATAAGTCCAACGAGAGCTTCTAGGGCCATTGGAATGACTAGAGACCCAAGAGCGCGGTAATGTAAGTTACGGTGCACTCTTGTTTCATGTTGCTCAAAAACTGCAACATGAGGAAAGGACTAAGGGAAACGAAGTCTCCCGGTACTGACTGTCTTAAGGGCATGTCAGTTTCCCCGTAAGAATGGAGCGAAAGCCCAGAGGAGTGCGGCGGAAGGCTGCGCTTCTCCGGCTAAGTCTAGATCAGGGTGTAAAACAGCAAAAAGTTTGGGGGTTGCCACATGGAAGGAAAATTACCTACAGTCATGAAATCTTTCCTAACAATAGGCACGACAAACGCTTCGACGGTTGGGAACGCAAGGTGTTTTCTGCGGGGAGGATGGAGTTTAAATCAGCTAACTCCACTTTTGCCTTAGCAAGGTTTTCACACACTCTATGGAACTGTTTCTCTAGCGGCTGAGCATATTCCCGAAGGGGAAGAAAGGGATGCGTTCCTTGCTCTCGTGCAAGATAGCAAGGATGCCATGTGTGAATCACTTCAGTCGGGTTTGGACACGGCCAACATTGTTAGCCGGTCCATGGCTGCGAGCACCGTGAGACGCAGATTTGTGTGGTTGCGGAAGTCGGGTTTTGCTCTGTACGTAATGGAGGTTGCAGACCTCAAAAGCTGCGGCTAAACATTTGAGCGTAGCTGTGCGTCAACCTCTGCCTTTTAGTCCTGGGGGACAGCAGTGGAGGGGAGGTTCTTTTCGTTACTACTACTCCTTAGCTAGAACAAGATGAGTTGCCAGTCAAAGGGGTCCACGTTAAAGTACCCGTGGTGGTCAGGGAAATAGAGGTCCCAAAGCTGCTCGAGCAGCTGCCTCGTTGCCTTCAGGCGCTGCCGCAAAGCAGTCATGAGGCCATGTCCCATGGTTTGCCGGTTGGGGCAACCTCTCTTAGTATCTCGAAGAATAGTGAGCCATTACTTCACATGCGTGGGTTATGGATACATTAGCCCACAGCTACTGCCTTCCCTTCCTACAGCAGCCTCATGACAATCCACCGGGGAATCTCTTTGAAGCTTCCAGATCCGCCCCTTGTGCAGAAAATCTTGAACCTGCTAGAGAAAGGAGATATAGAACTGGTGCCTGTAGCGGAACAGAACAAGGTTTGGTATTCCCCATATTTTTTTATTCTAAAAGACTGGGGATTGAGACCCATCCTGGATTTGTGTTGGGTGAACAAACTTCTCAGGAAGTACAAGTTCAAGATGTTCTCTTTCTCAAGTCCTCCAGGCCCTTCAACTTCAGGATTGGTTGGTGTCAAGCACAGAAAGTATTTAAGGTTTATGGCTGGTGACTCGCACTTTCATTTTTGGAGCCTGCCATTCGGATTGACCTCCTTCCAGAGGGTCTTCACCAAGCTGATGATGGTGGTGGTGGCAGCGTATCTCAGGCGAGGGGGGATTCATGTCTACCCCTACTTGGACGACATGGCTGATCAGTGCGCGTTCTCCCGTGCAAGCATTGGATCACCTCTGTTTCACCTGCTGCTCCCTCCACACGCTGGGCTTCTCCCTCAATTTCAGGAAGTCACATCTGACACCTTCCCAACAGCTCCAGTACATCGGTTGGACACATCCTTGGGGAAGTGCTTGCCTCCCAAAGTGAGGGCTTATCACATTGTGCAGATGGTGGACAAGTTTCAACATGCCCAGAGTCTCTGGGCTTTCGAAGTCTTAAGGTTGCTTGGCCTCATGGCGTCCTGCATTCTTCTGGTGCCAGAGGTGAGGATGAGATACCTGCAATGGGTCCTCAAGATGCAGTGGTCGCAGCTCTCAGGCAAGATGTTGGATCCTGTTCAGATCCTGAGAAACGGAGAGTGGGATCTTCTCTGGTGGGCCAAAGGGGGGAACCTGATGAAGGGGAGCCGCTTTGGCAACCGTGGCTGGAGGCGACTTTAGTGACTGATGCTTCCCTCACAGGATGGGGAGCTCATGCCAAAGACTTGACCGCCAGCAGTGTTGGGGAGAATTCTCTGTATAGGCTAATTTCCCAAACCTAGTGAGTCCCCCGGCAGCTTTGCTGGATTTTTGGAGTTGAGACTCTTTTTCTCCCACTCTTAGACACAATTTGAGTGTCCTTTGACTTTGAATGTGTTTTATGGGCTGTTTTATGGGCTATGGGATCTTTTACTCCATAGGTCTTCATGTGTTTTTGGTATGTTTGTTACACAGCACCCTCCGTGCAGTAACATGCATGGTGGCACATATCTAATCAACCCTGGGGGCAGATGGCTGATCATCTGCACCCAGGGAAGGGGAAATAAAAGAAAAAATCGTAGGGAGGTGGGAGGGGGTTTAGGGCCCTGGGGGCCACTAGGCCACCACGGATTTTAGAAAAAATTGTGTCGTTGGAAAGGGAAGATTCTCCCCTATCCAAAGACACCATTTTTGAAGCATTGCTGGTCACGGATCAGCGCAGAGCGCTCGATCCGTGACCAGAAATGCCTACTGGACCACCAGGGATATGTTTGTGAGGTGGGGGGTTTGGGGGGCTGCTTACAGTAAGCAGCCCCCCTCCCCCGGCCCCCAAAGCATGGGGGCACATATCTAATAAACCCTGGGGCAGATGGCGGATCTGCCCCCAGGGAAGGGGACAAAAACAATAATAATAAAAAAAAGTGATGGGAAGGGGGAGGGGTTTTCGGGGTCCTAGCCACCAGGGATCTTTCCGGAAATGGTCTTCTTGGAAAGGGGAGATTCTCCCCTTTCCAAGGACACCCTGTGTGACAGCATTGCTGGCCATGGATTGGGCGCAGGGCTCTCGATGCGCGGGCAGCAATGCACACTAGACACAGGGATGTCTTTGAATGGGGGGGTGGGGATTGCTTACAGTAAGCAGCCCTCGTCCCCCCTGACCCCCAAAGCATGGGGGCACATATGTGTATAACCCTGGGGGCGGATGGCTGATCATCTGCCCCCAGGGAACGGGGCAAAAAAAGAATAATAAGGAATGAAAAAAAAAAACGGGAGGGGGAAGGGGGCTCTGGGGGCCTAGCCACCAGGGATTTTTCTGGAAATTGTGTCCTTGGAAAGGGGAGAATCTCCCCTTTCCAAGGACACCCTGTGTGACAGCATGGCTGCCCGCGGATCGGGCGCGGGCAGCAATGCACACTAGACACAGGGATGTCTTTGAATGGGGGGAGGTGAGGGCTGCTTACAGTAAGCAGCTCTGGCACCCCCTGGCCCCCAAAGCATGGGGGCACATATGTGTATAACCCTGGGGGCGGATGGCTGATCTGCCCCCATGGAAGGGGGCAAAATAAAAAACGAAAAGCACAAAAACAAAGAGAATTTTGGGTGGGAGTGGTGGGGCCACTAGCCACCAGGGATATATTCTACAGAAAAGGGGGGTGGGCCTCTCCCCCTCACCCCAAGGAGAAATGGGGGCACCCCTTGTAGCCCTACCTGTGGGCAGATATCTGGTTTTAGGAAGGGGCATCTGCCCCCAGGGAGGGCTGAATGAGATGCCCTCCCCTGCATTTGGTGTGGGGGGGGGGGGGTAGAGGGTCACCCCCCATTACATTAGAAAATTAAAATTACCTGGCTGTTTAGGGTGCCCCTCAGCCGCCCTAAAGTGTAGTGTACCATTTTCCATGTTTTCTTTGTTTACAAAACTTGCCTTGGCGCAGAGGGGCACATTGATGTGCCAGTCTGGCGCCAGGGTGCCCAAACCTTACTGCCCCACCCTCTGGGGGGCCTGTCCCACCATTTTTGGGGGCCCTCTCCCCCCTCACACCAAATGGGTGGCGGGGGCACCTCATGCAGGCCTCGCTGGGCCTCCGACAAATGGCTGCGTGAGCTACACCGCCCCTCCATTTGGGGTGGGGGAGGGAGAGGGCCCCCAAAAATGGTGGGACAGGCCCCCCAGTGGGTGGGGCAGTAAGGTTAGGGCACCCCAGCGCCAGTTTGGCACACCAATGTGCCTCTCTGCGCCAAGGCAGGTATAGTAAATAAAGAACACAATTTAAAATGGCAGGCTGCCCTTTAGTGGGGGCGGAGGGGCCCCCTACACCGCTGTGGAATTTTCTAATGTGAAGGGGGTGCACCTCACCACTCCCACCCCAATTAAAGGGGCGACCCATCTCATGTAGCCCTCCCCATGGGCAGATAAGGGGGGGGGCTGTCCTGCACTCCTCTCTGGGCTCAGGCGTCCGTTCCTAGGAGCAGATATCTGGTCCCAGGGAGGGCTGCATGACATGGCACCCACTCCATTGCGGAAAATCACAACCAAAAGTCACACAACCCTTTCATTTCCCAAATGTGACCTACATTTAGTCGCTACTTTAGGCACCATACTATTTTGAAACATGCACAAGTCACCTACCCTTGGAAAGGTCTGCCTCTGCTCTTTCAAAAAATGTATGCTTGCCGTTCCTCACCACATTGGTTTTCCCGATTTACACATGCTAAGTGCGTCTGTTCAGGCCGTGAGCGTAAAACTCCTGTGTAACATGGCTCAGTGTTTGGCTTGTGGTATTGCTTGTTTTGTAAAACACTACAAAAAATGTGTGCTCTCCTAACTGCAAGAGTCGGGGGGAATGTAGCGGAGCATTGCTTTTCTCAAAATTCATAGAAGCCATTGCCGTACCAAGCCAACCATGTCCAACACATATCTTTTTTTTCTGTCATTTTCCCCGCTTTTCCCCAAATCTATGGCCGTTTGCCCTACCTAGTTGTTGCCTGACCTACGCAAATCACCCCTTACAAAACTTGGAATTTTGTCTACTTTTCAGAAATATATGCCTTTCTGTCCTCCAATTCGGCTTTCCTACCCTTTTCTTCCATTCCCTCCATGCATGTCCAATTGGCAAAAATGGCCAAAATCGCCTTCCTCTCACAAAACGGTTGATAACCACATTAAAATAATTTTGTTTCGTTTCCACTCAACCTGTTCTTGAAAGCCAGGAAATTGGGGAACTCAGCACAGCAAACCATTTGTTCCTAGCTCTTACAAGGAAAAAAAAGGCTTCTTTTTACATCATTTTATTGGCATTTTTTGAAAAAACCCAAAATGTTCGCCCTTTTTGCTTATTTTCTCACCCCCCTACAGCAACCTAGGATTCCTGGGTGGCGTTACGACCGCCTACATGTGGGAAAAAAATGAGCCAAATTTGGCCGAAATACCTCATGTAACAAAGTTACAAGCCATTGAATGGCCACATACCGAAATCACCAAAAAGACCCTGGCACTGGGGGGAAATACCCATGGCAGTTAAAGGGTTAAATGAATATTAATTCACCGGTTGGGATTTTTTGCCAGAACTCGGTGCCAAAATGGCGTCTGTGTTCGCTTTTGTAACTCTAACCCTAGTCGAGCCCTTTGTTCCACTTTTTGGCGGGCTTCTGCACAGAAGCCCTCCAAAGTGGTGCCACTCTGCCTGGGTCTAGAGGATGTGTGGGAGGGGGGGTTTAGGCACCCTGGACTGAGTTGCCTCGGCAACTCAAGTCGCACTCTTGTGTGATTGGCCCAGTGGTGAGCTGCCTGGCTCACCACTTAGCATGTTTGAGTGACAGCTAGGACTGATGAATGGGGGTTTTCTGCATAAAAGCAGGGCTTTGGGGACTGGAACTTCAGAAGTCGCCACAGGACCAAAGAATCCGAAGAGGGAGAAGCTGAGCCGACCTACGACACCACCGGTAGAGCCCTGCTAATTCGCCTCACCACTTCCCGATGACGGAGAAGATCTTCATCCCGGAGAGTCTTCTTCCTTTGAACTGGTGGGGATAACCAGTTCACCCTCTTTTCGCCTTCCTGGATCGTCTCATGGTTGAATCGCCCGTGCCAAGCACCCCGGCGGCCGGATAGCCACGCTTCACCACTACCGCGAATAAAAGGGTAGTACCTTTTAACCGGGAAACTCTGCAGCTGGTTTCTTCGCTGGCAGTGCAACGACCTCCAGCTTTCCTCCATGTCGAGATCTTCTCTTCCCCTGGACGAAGCACCGACTTGCACCTGCTGCCAGGAACAACTGCCCCCGCTGGAGCTTTCTCACCATTTCAGGTACTGTGTCCCGCCTAGTCTCCCTTGCAACAGACTGTTCAAGGTGTCCTGTAAATCCATGACACACTATCATGGGGTGACCTGGGACCTGTTAACTAACTTTCTCTGAACTGATCCAACTCTTTTTGAACTATCTGCAAAGACTTTTGATCTTGGACACATTCCGCCTTGCTCTCTCCAAGAGTGAGCTTGGCCTATGAACTTTCTTGCTCTAAAGCCTTTCCTGACTTGCTGTGGTTCTTTTAAAAGTGTTGGTATTGTGTACTTTCCTAATTCTGCCTTTTCCCTCCCTTTTAACTAACTTATTGGAGTGCCATCTTAGGTTAAGCGCTCACCTCTGTCTGCAAATAAGTGGTGTTTTAACTAAGACTTGTACAATAAGTAATCAGGGATGTATATATATTGCTAATGAATGTTTGAACTTGCTTGCCATATTAGTGTTAGTGTATTTTACAAGTGTATTTTTAAATAAATAATTATATACTTTTATACCAAAGCTCTGGTCAGTGTTTGCTTGTGCTACTGTATCTTTGTACCTATTTTGTATACTCTATATACGGTCTAAGTCTTCTTGAGAGAAGTCTGACTGCTCAGCCACAGCTATCAGTTAAATCTGGGTGGTATAGACTGCTACCAATTGGGTTTACTGCCAAAACCTGTAGTCCTAAGCCTTTTGCAGTAGTCCCTAAGGGAACTGCACAGGTTTTTGCCTAACAAGCGGTCGTTGGTCTCCGTCGGAGTCCAAACTCCACATCAACCTGT
This sequence comes from Ambystoma mexicanum, assembly GCF_040938575.1. Lineage (NCBI taxonomy): Eukaryota > Metazoa > Chordata > Amphibia > Caudata > Ambystomatidae > Ambystoma > Ambystoma mexicanum. The sequence goes on from NC_090928.1 coordinate 66,061,451, forward strand.
TAGAGCGGAGGGCCATCAGGCTGGCCCTGAAGGCTTTTCTGCCGTCTGTGCGTGGGAAGAGTGTCCTGATCATGACGGACAACACAGTGGCCATCCATTACCTCAACAAAAAAGGGGGGTAGGGTCACTCCTGTTTTGCAGAGAGGTAATGCAGCTCTGGTTCTGGGCAATTCAACAGGAAATTTCGCTCTCCACATGCCGGAGAGGACAATGTGGTGGCGAATGCTCTGAGCAGGCAGAGCACAATCTCTCACGAGTGGGAGTTGGCTCAGGAAGTCCTTCTGGAGATCTTTGCCCTTTGAGGAACCCTGCAAGTGGATCTCTTTGCCACCAGTGCCAACCGCAAGTGCGAGAGATTCTGCTCAAGGGAATTTCCTCTGAGAGGAGCTTTAGGAGACGCATTCGTAGTGGATTGGTCATCCCCACTGCTGTATGCGTTTCCTCCAGTCCCTGTCATTCCTAGGGTGTTCAAGTTATGGAGGTTCGTCTCCCACATGATCCTCATTGCTCCGGATTGGGCCAGGGGAGTGTGGTTCCCAGACCTTCTAGACATGTCCATCTGCCCTCGAAGCTGTCTTCCCTACTGAGAGGATCTGCATGCTCTTTCTCTCTCTGTGAGGGGACCGGAGAGGGGGTGGGTGGGTGGGTGGGTGTGTGTCAGGTTCTCCATCTGGAGGTCAGGACTCTCAGCCTTCACGCTTGGTATCTGAAAGGTTGAGCTGTAAGGATTGGGACCTCCTGGATGATGTGATGGAGGTGTTGCTTTCGGCCAGGCGGCCAGCAACACAATCCCTGTACCGTTGCCGTTAGTTTTGCGACTGGTGCAGAGGACATTTTGATTCTTTTCAGTGTTCCATTCCCATGGTTTTGTCTTTTTTGCTTTCTTTGGACCACAGGGGCCTTCAAGTGGGTACCGTTAAAGGTTACCTTTCAGTGCTGTCTATCTTCAAGCACTCGTCTGAAGAATGTTCTTACTTTAAGATTCCTTTGCTTTCCCAATTTCTTAAAGGACTCACTAATGTGTTCCCACCGTACCCTTTCCGGGTGCCGGTTTGGGATCTGAATTTGGTTTTGAAATTTCTCATGGGTGCTCCGTTTGAACCTTTGCACTCTTGTTCTTTTGAGATTGTTGTCCTTCAAGACAGTGTTCTTGGTTGCGGTGACTTCCGCTCGCAGAGTGAGTGAATTGCAGGCACTTCCATCTAAGCCGCCCATTACTGTGTTCCACAAGGATAGGGTTGTATTGAGGGTACGCCCTTCCTTTCTACCTAAGGTAGTGTCTGAATTTCATTTGAGCCAGACAGTGGTTCTTCCTTCCTTCCTTCTTTCTATCCTCCTCCTCATCCTGCTAAGGAAGAGGAGTGACTTCACAGGTTGGACCCTAGGAGAGCTCTGACCTTTTTATATTTCTAGGATGTCCAGGGTCCGAGTGGACGATCAACTCTTTGTGAGGTATGCTGGTCACTGGTTGGGCCAGGCTGTTACAAAACAGACCTTGTCTAGGGGGATTATCCTCGCCATTACTGAATGTTACAGGTTGGCGGGCAAGGACTGTGCTCTGACACCGTGATCTGTATCCCAAAGAGATTGTTTGCTGGGGGACAATCTGGAGGACTTTTCAGAAATGGTAGTGTCCCATTGGGCTACTGTCTGTAGGGCCCATGCATATGGCGGGGCTACTGTCTGTGGGGCCCATGCATATGAAGTAATAAGATGCCATTGATGCAGATGCTGGGGCAGTCTGCCTCCAATGGGGTCCTGTGAGCAAAATACTCGGAGGTTTTGGGGATGTGGCTGAGGGCAATAAGGGGGTTGGTGCGTGAGCAGTTTTTCTTTCACGACCTCTAGGGGCACAGGCCAATCTACTCTGCCCTTGGCTTCAAGCTTTCTGACCTCTTCCCCTTTGCCCGAAGCAATAACAAAAGGACCAACCTCTCGGGGGAGGTTGTTACGCTCACCTGGTTCCCACAGGGGCGTCGATCGGAACCCGGACAGCTGCGGTCTCCACCAACGTGATGCGTAGTGAAGAGATGAAGGTCTGGACTGGCCCGCCTAATCTTGTCTGCTGGACTCGAAGTATTCTCCTGCAAGTGGAGAAAGGGATTTAGCCACCTGTGGACTTTAGTGATGCCCCCCCCCCCCCCCCCAACTGTTCTCGTTCTCCCCACTAATCACCTCTGATATCCCCTCTTGGTAACCTCACCTTATGTTTTTAAATGATGAGCTCTCCATCATGCATGGCATGCAGGGGCGCGTAGATACCAGTTACTTCTCTGGTTTGAAGGTAATGGAGGAGTTCCGGAGGAATATTGAATCCGGTGTCTATAAAGTTCAAAGAGTTCAATATGTCCGATGTTCACTCTTGTTCCATTCCCTCGTTAGGTTGCAGCTAGGTCCAAAAGAATATTGCCTGGAGGCAGCTGATGGTGTTCAGGTAAGAGTCTGTATTACCAAACACTAAGTTGCATGAGTTTAACTTGCTGTTTTCTCTCCCTTTATAGGTGCGGCATAGAAAGATGCAGCGAATTATAGGATAATACCTGCGGTGGTAAAGCAGGTAAGCCTATGGTGGCAAAGAGATTGTCTTTGTCGGTTTTCTCGGCTCACCTTGTTATTCCTTTTGTTTTCCCCCAGGTGCTGGGTTTCGACGAAGAAAATGATGGAGGCAGCGCCGAGTTGAAAGATGCGGTGGACTGGTGAGTATAACGCGGCACTGCTGCTGGCGAAGCGACGCGTGCTGAAATAATGTCCTTTCCAGGCTCGGAGATGTGCTGGGTCCGGGATCAGGTAAGGAATCAAATAATGTCCGTGATCTAACCTCTTCTCCTTTCTTTTCCTTTTGTCTAGGAGCTCCGGATTCGAGGCGGGCGTGGCAGAAGACTGGATGCTGACTTGCAGACACGGTGAGCGTTACGCTGCTGGATGGAGAATAACACGAAGCATGAGCTGCTGTTCGGGCGTGGTTTAAATAGCCTGCAAAGTAGTCCCAGGTAAGAAGTTCCCTAGAACCACACCCGAGTAAAAAAATAGTCCCTGTAATAAAATAGTCCCATCCAGGCCGCAGATTGGCTTGGACTCATTTGCAGCATGGTCTGCATAAGATAAGTAAAGTCTATGAGCCTGGCGCCAGGACTGATTTCTATGATGAGCCTGGCGCCTAAGGCGCCAGGACTGAATCCAAACAGCCTCCAGTCGGGGCTTTTGGGGTTTTAATGAGTATCTGGATGCCTGCTCCCGGGGCTGATGGACTCGATCCGGATGCCCGGGGGTAGGCACCATGACAGAGGTATCCAAGCCACAGGCTTCCTTCAAATATGCCAGGTCTTCTAGAGTACATTGATCTGATATCGACTCCTCTGGAACATTAGGAGTTCAACAATGTTCATAGCCGTAGGGGATGTCTTCCTCCTCGAAATTGAAGCGAAAGGATTTGAAGAAATCAGTTTTAGATTGGGGTTTGAATTTTGAAGTTGCGAGAGGTCGATGTTGAAGATCCCTTCGACTCAGAGGAGGAAGTCACTGAAACCTTTGGCATCAATGCCATCAAGGAGTCAACAATGTTGACGCCACTTGAGAAGACATCTCAAAGGCCTTCCAACTCTTGATTGATTTTTGGCGTGTGGTTCGAAACCTTACTTGAATCCCTTCCCATCTTGGAGGACACAGAGATCAATAGCCTTTTTTTGGCTCTTTCAAAGCACCAGAAGGAGCCACCTTCGAAAACACCTCCAACATTTGCTCACATAAATGATCCCATTCTGCAGCTGAGGAATCCTTGGACGACGAACAATGGCATTGTTTCTTGTTCTTCCATGAAGATGAAGAGGAAGCGTGACGGGAATCACTCCTTGATCTCAATTACTTTGAACGTTTGCAGCATTTTTCCTACCATATGGAGTATGTCCTTTTCAAAGGTGTGGAAGATGGCGTTTTTTAAACCAACTCATCGACATGCGGCTAGCTTCGAACTTCTCTCCAAGGCTTTACTTGTCATCGATTTGCAGGAGCAGCATTCGTTGACTGAGATCTTCGGTGAGGCACCAGTGACAAATCCTGTGCGGATCAGTGATCGACATCGTTGAGTGACAGTCCTCACATCTCTTGAAATTTGTTTTTGATGTAGACATGATAAAATAACAAAGATTTGAAATATTACAACTTTCATTGAAGATATTAGCTGGGACGAGTTGAACCGTTCCGAGACTGTGCTGTGCCATGTGAAATAGAGGCAACGGGTGCAGTATGCGCTACTTGTACTATTATCGTCACGTCGAGACGCAGGAATGGTAACCATCGAGGGACATAGACAACAATGCTGCACAGCGTTTTTCTGCTGTATTATGCTTGAGAACGGTCAGAGTGTATTTCTTGGAACCCTTTTTTTGCAACCCTAATGATATACAAAAAGTCTAAATGGCTGTAACGCAGGAAGCTCAGATCTATCTTCTCTGACACAATCCTAGTATAAAGAGAACAGGGGGAACAAGAACAGAGCCCGGAGGTACCCATGAAAGCAGGCGTCCGCACCAGATACACAGTAGGGTTAGTCAGAAAGGTAGGAACTAAACCATTGGAGTACTGGACTCGTGAGCACAGGGGAGGCAAGTAGGAAAAAAATGATAGGATGATCAGCTTTGTCAAAAGCCACAGATGAAGGATCAGTATAGAAGATAGTTTAACATGATGACTAAAGAGGAGGGGTTTCTGAAATGTGAAGAGCAGTTTCAATGTAATCATGTGTAGACAGCATGCTAATGTAACTTAAAAAGAAAAGGTAGAAGATAACTGACAAATTTTGAGGGAGTGTGGGGTCAAGGGTAGGTATTTTGAGTATAGGAATTATTGCAGAATGCTTGAGTGGGTAGGCTAAGGAGGTGGTGGAATAATATCTTAAAGTAAGTTAAGAGATAGGTCTAAGGTAAATCGAAGGGATAAGGGAAGTTGGAATAGGGTCGAAAGTAGATGCAGTGGAGTGAGCACGTATTAAAGAGGCAGTGTCAGAATTTGTATGGAAAAGCAGGATAGTAACAAAAGGCAGACGAGAGAAGGATCGATATGTGATGCATTGAAGAAAAGTACTTATCAAAAACAAAAGAACAGAGAACACAAGGAGGGGTCAGAGGGGCAGAAAGAGTATGTTAAAAGATACGTGAGTGAGCTTAGGGATCACAGCTATCGCAGCAACTGGTGATGATGGGAGCATTGCGTGATGCTATGTGCAAGCTCCACACCTCATCCAATGTAGCAGCAATGTCCCCGATTGACTGCCGCAGCAAGATGAGCAGAGTCTGCCTGGTGTTAGGCAAAGACTAACAGCCCTAGTGAGGATGCTTGTGCGAGCAGTCCATCGCCACAGCACACCTGGACAATCACTTATCACACTATTGCGCTGTTGAATAGGACTTCATCTTTCGAGCACCACTGCTCACATGAGAGCAGATGGCCGTCACAGCACTGGACAACAAAGGCTTCAGTGCTTTCCCCAGAGAAAGTAATGCAGGAAGGTGTCTAAATACCCACCCTTACCTTTCAGTTCTGTTTCTGTCGAGAATTCACGAAATGTATACTCGAATGCTCCATACTTATGATCACAAACCCTGTGGTCACCTGCTATTTTGAATTACCAGACTTGCACTCATCCAAGAGGTCTGCTCCTTCCCTAAACCTCAGGTAACTCACTGATCAAGTCCTCTAAGCAGTACGGTTCTCAGGGCAGTGATGCTGAAAATACCATCTTAATTTTCATTTGCAGTATCGGCTTTGCACTGTGGCATCTGTGCATAGAATTAAAACATGTTTGCAGGTGGCATACTATATTTATCTTCATAGATTAGATGCAAAAAGTTCAAAATCTGGCACTCACTTTCCAGGCAGAATAGAGGTGCGCAGGAACTAAACTTTAGGAGACAAGGGGGCATAAGGACCCTTGCAAACGGAACGAAAAATCTTCCAGGAGCTCAGAAGATGATGGGAAATTGATGTGCCGGAATTATTTGGGTCAAAGGGTCCTTCAAGCAGAAAGAAAAGACTGTGCTTGAAAAGCATTCAGCTGTGATACATCGCACAGCAGCAATTATTTTGCCCACATCAGCGCAGGCAGCTATGGCACCATGTTGACCCAGCTAACATGAGCAAACCGAGCGAACCTCTCCGATATCATCAATCATCCGCCAGCACATTGAAAACCATTTCAATACAGAGTAGGCAAACTGCTTTAAATGAAACAACTTGGTGTGAAATAATGACCGACACTGATATGGGGACCTCAAGACAAGGGATAAAACAGTGTGCTATGGTAAATATTCCAAGCTTTCATACTCCCTGAACCAGGATGCAGTTTACAATGCGAAGTAATGTGGTGGTGAGGTGGCGGCTAATGCTGGGCCAAGATGAGCACATAACAAGAAAAGTACAACCATGCCCATCTACCAAACATTGTTCTCCAATTCAGCTTTACACAGTGTAGAAATTAACTTTCAGCGACACCAACAAAGGTTCACACAATCCGTCTATAAAAGTTGTGTTTTTTTGAAAATGCATACCCACCGTCTCCGCTTTTGATTTGGGAAGGGCAAAAACTGCTTAATGAACGGCAAGTCAGGCGGACGGCCATTGGGCGTTGTGTGTGTACAAATAAGCAAAACAGAGAATGGGGGCTTTACCGATCATAGTTGGAGGTTGGGGCAAAATGCAGGCCTTAATGCAAGTGAAATCGTCTTGGGATGGACCTTTTTTTAGAGGTTTTCCACCTAGGATATCCAAGCTGGAGCATATTACACTTCTGTCTGGGTACCATTCAAAGAAGGTAGTCTCAGATCACAAGCCCTCAGGCTAGCAAATTCTTACATGTCAGAGACCCCAGGTTAGAGGGTTTTCTGGGTCAAAGCCTCTGTCTGAGTATTTCCCTCTCATTGCCTCTGTTGAACTGGACCCTAGTCAAAGCCCTGCAGACTTGGGGAATGTCAGGATCTGATCACATCAAAAGATCTCCAGATAAGGTGTTGCGTTAGAGTAAAAACCCACAGGACAAAGGGGGCGTTGCTCAATCATAAACTCTCAGACCAGGAGAGCCTCATCGTTGTCACGTTTCAATAAGTTGCGCATCACAATCCTAGCTTTAAAGAGTAGGATTCCCTAAAAGTCAAAACCCTTCAGACCAAGAGTGTCAGGGTTCAAGTTCCATGTGATAATATCCCTGCAAAAATGTCGCCATACAAGAAATGGCAGTTTTTCTGTGGCCATATTACCATATGGAACCTGCAGGGGTCACTCCTGCAACCCTGCTCCCATTCCCTCCATGTATTGTCACCATATATAATGTTGCCTATGCTGTTTCTCAGCGACTATTTGTATGATGACATTATATATGGGGACAATATTACCTGATGCCAGGTTTCTTGCGTCTGCAAGTTTTCTCGCCATTGAAGCTTTCATTCACTGACCAGGATGTTAGTCCAAAAATATGAGGCTACTGGAAATAAATGAAGACACACCAGTCACAAGGAACAAATATATAAACAAGTTTATTATCGTTTAACTCAACCCAAATTCATCAATGCATGTGCACAGGCATAGAGAAGGTGAGCTAAGGCATGGGGGAGTGAGCGTGTTTTATACATATCTAACAACATGGCGAATCCGTTCTAGTCCATGTGATGATTGTTCATGACCTGTGAACGTTGGTGTTTCACTATGGCACCACATGTTGCAGTGCTCTGTCATCCTTCGGACAATTTACTGTCTGGGAACAGAGCAGAGTGATGTTTAGGAGTATATCTTGTTCCTAACACAAGGTAACATACCTCGTGCTTCATTATCTGTTTCTAGACTAAAAGGTCAGTCTGCATTTCGACTCAGTAGCTTGGTCTTTCAAAACCACATATGTCATGAATTGTGCTTCCTTTTAATCGTCTAGATGCACATTCACAGTTAGCTGCTGAAAGTCAAGAGAGTCCAGGAAGGCACTTAATTTAAATATTAGCTACGTTAGTGCCAGATCTTCAAGGTTCTAAGTTAAAGGCAAACCATGTACTCAGCATATTTAGCATTATTGTGCAGGGGCACGTTGGAAGAGCTTTTGGAGTGGTGACTTTGTGAAACTTCCCCGCGTCGGAATGAAAACCCGGGAAAGTGAGCAAAACAACCAAGATGGAGTTCGAAAGGCGCGATGGCGCGGTTCAATTTGGAATAGAAGGCATTCAGGGTCTGTGCCTTTAGGATGGAGTCTCTCAAATCTTGAGATGCTTTGACTTGCAATTTCTCAAGACTGATCCTTTCACAATAAGAGGATGCTCTTTTCTATTTTACCCAACCTAATTATGCATAATTATATAATCATGAGATGAGGCACAACCTAATACAAGCTTAAACAGAAATACAAAAACGTAAGAATACTGTACATAAACGCACTACCACACACATAAAGGAAGAGACCACTTTATGTAATCTTGAAATGGTTACCCACTCTTCAGCTCGTGTCACAAAAATAACCCACCCCCATAAGATTTTATTCTAAAATATTCTCCACGGGATAAAGCATTCAGAAATCGCAGTCCACGAAAGGCTGCCGAGCACAGGTGACGTCGAGAGACCAAACCGCAGCTGCAACATACCGGCATGCCTGACCAATGGCGCCAGAACGAAGAAGCAAAAGCAGGGAACCAATGACCCGAGAAGCGCAGTTCCCTGCTAGAGTAACTGCTGCCTCCCCACACAAGAACACTACAGGCAAGCAGGTAGTTGCTTTGCCCTAGGGAAAAGAGGAAGGTAAGCTGAAATCCATACATTGAAGAGAGTAAGGACAAAGAGTAACCAAATAAAGTATCTGAGGGCCCTTGTGGGACTATAAGAAACCAGAGACCTGTGAGCCTGAATATAATAATCCACAAAGGGTCACCAGTAACCAGAGTAAATCAAAATTACAGAGGGGGCAATCTGAATTGAAGGATTTGCAGAGTCATTCAGGAAAAAACTTTATCTGGGACAAGGCTTTGGTGGGAAGGGTTAGGAAGTCCCCTTATGTGTAGTACATCAAGGAGCTTTGATGTGAACTGTATGACCGGGCAAAGGCCTGTAAACGCAGAAGCTGAGATGTTTGAACTTTGCTTTGAACTGTTCAAGCAGGCTAAGACCTGAAACCCCAAGAGAACAGAACTCGAGAGACACATTTTGCTAGTGGGATCACACACACCAGTCGGCACAAGTCAAGAAAGCAGAGTAAGAAGACTTCTGTAGGCTATATTTTGTTCCCTTTGTTTAATGGTAGGGACAGCCAGCAGGTTAGCACAGGTTTGGACAGAGGACAAGGTTGATTTATTTAATGCGTCCTGATGAGAACCTCCACCTTGGAAGAAGGGCTATGTGAGGCGTTTTTCTTTAATGAAATTTAGACCCTTTGAAAAATGGCCAATTATCCTTCTCCTGTGTCTGACCTACCCCGCAGGCCAACATTTGATGTTACTGATTGATGGAGCTAGCTCAAAGAGGTCCCAGGGCGATGTGTTTTGATTTGGGAGAGGCAAGTAGTGGTTGAGTATAGCTATAGAGATTAGCATGGCCATGGGCAGTTAAAGAACGGGTAAATAATCCAACATTCACACGCTTTGTCCCTCTTCACATGTCTGCTCCCTCCTAGCCGTACTTAAATGGAATGTTTGCCTTATCGGGGGAACTTGAGTGCCACCTAATATCCAAAATTAATGATACACTAACATGATAAATGTTCTACTACACATCTCACTTTGGTTGAAGGTTTCATATCATAAAAAGTATCGGATAAGACCTCGGCTTGGGATCAGTTAGAAAGTTTATCTGATTGTATGAGAATGCTTCCTTGTGTCATGTACTTCACCAAATCCCACACAACTCACATTAAATTATTTAAAATGAGTTTTTCTTTTATTATGTTGTAGTTCCTCAAGTGAACTTTGCACAGATCACAAACCTCGTGGAAGAAAAGAAAAAAAAAACGAATATATACAAATGTTAAAGTAATACACACATCAATATAAAACCTTGCTAAAAAGATAACTGGGCTTAAAATACATAATTTCATCGATAAAGATTAACAAGCATCAATAGTCATATGATCATATTACATAAATGAATGTTTATACATTAAAACCGGTAACACTATCTGGAAAAGCATCTTTAAAGGCAGTTTGTAGGATTCTGTGAATAGCTAACAAGCAATCCCTACCCACAAACTGGCACAATTTACAAACTTAATCTTCAGAAGATTGAACATTTAATATGAAGTAGTTAATGATGTTACTTGCATGTCACTTGCTTTTGTTCTAGTTCAATAACGTGCTAAATCTTTGTTAAAAGACTGGTTCATATTCAGTGGTTGTAAAGGTTACTGATGTAAAAGGTGGCAAAATATGCCAACCAAAAAAACCTCTGTTAAACCTCTGCACTTGAACATGGTCACAAAATCATGGCAACTGCCAAAGACGCAAGCAATATCTGTGTCTACGAATGGACTTCACTTCACCATTGGGTTAACAATAATTCATTTCCAGTTGATCAGAAATAAAGATGTCACTGGCACGCATGTGGATAGCTTTCAGATATTTCACATGACTAACATCGAAAGGTCTGGAGGGCAGGGGTTCTATTTATACCATTGTTATTAATGGAAGTATGTATGTGTTCCCTTTACATGCTATATCGTTGAATGGAACTCCCTGTAATCTCAATTTTCCCTCTAATCTGGGAGCGGTTTTGTTCCTGTTATTTTGGTACATGTGTCCAAATAATGTTTGCATTTTTCATGCAGTTGATAATAAGACTCATTTATTAATTCCATGGGAGTCTTGCCACTCTAATTTCATTATAAGTGACTATAATACTTGGTGTCTGAGAGGTTTGCTCTTTCCATTGTTGTAATTGGCCAACACATGGCATTGATACCTTTTCTGGGCTCAGGGAAGAGGGGTCAGGGTGGTTGATATAATAAGGCAACAAAGGCAGCTGCCAAGAGAACCGCAAGCAAAGGGACACAGAGGGATGCTAATATGTCCCTAAACGAACAAATCTGCCCCCATTTTGAGAGGGGGCACCACAACTGAATTTGCCTGGTGTGACATAAATCATTCCTGTCATGAGGGCATTCATTTAAATACTGGTCATATCAATCAAATATGCGTTTTTCCTTGGTAGCTGGGGAGAGTGGAGCGTGTGAGCTTATTGCAGTGATTAATCCGTTCTCCAAACCCTCTATATGATAAATGTTTAAGGGTACATAACTTGAGTTTCATACTTGGGTGTTATAAAGCACACACAGAAGTGGTCGATTAGATTAAATGCCTTTGAGTGGTGCTTGCAGTCACTCCCCACAGGAACCTGAAACGTTATCACTTGGTGTTTGGCAAACAGTCGCACCACTGGCCTTTGAAAGCAAATCCGTGTTTTGTTGTGCCCCCGAGGAGAGTTTCTTGTTTACAAAGTCTGGATTTCAAAGGTTTTACTCGTGTGTTTGAATTGTATTTATAATCCTCTAGAGCACAGTCAGCAGAAATCCCTTTCCCCTTGCATTTCTCCAGCTTTCAAATGGAAGTAATTAGTTTTTCATGCTTTCTAAATTAGCTGAACAAAACGATCTGTACGTTTAACTAGTAACTGCATTTTATCATGCTAACAAGCTTGTCGGACTTCTGCTTTTCGCGTTTGTGATCGCCCTGGCAGAGGGAATTGAAAACGTATGATGAGTTGACCCTTGCTCTGTAATAGTTCCATTAAAAACTACACACGATTTGTATATTTGGAAAACCTGGAGCAAAGCGTTGGAATATGGTTGCCTTGGTTTTGATTATGTTGCATAGATGAATTTTCAGAATGTGTCGTGGCCGTATTATATTCCCGGCATTTCCCGAGTCACTGTTCCCCAAAAGTATATGAAAACATTAAACCTTCCAAAAACGAGGCTAAATTCCTCTCGAGCCTCAATAATTGTCAAACCAATCAGACGAGGTGCTCCTTGTAGATAAATTATGAAAACTGCTTGAAAAGAACTCGGAACCTCTTTCAATTGCGATTTTTCACTCAAGTGTTGGTTGGCTGAAGATCAACGATTGGAGGCAATTATTTTTGGCATTTGTTCCAAATAAATGTCCTGAGGCACGCACAATGTAGAGTTAAATATAAAAAAAGCCTCAGTTGACATTGATGATGCTCTTGACCAGCCAACTCCCTCATTTGAAGGAACTCTGATAATCTTGTGCTGGAAATTAAGAGTCAAGACACGGTGTAAACAGCTAAAAATAAACAAGGTTAGAAGGAAATTTGTACGTATGGCGTGGAACATGGATGGATTATTCCCAATGTCTGCGTAGGCACTAACATTATGTAAAGAATCTTGATTTCTTCATGGTTCGTACTGCACCCATTAAAAGAGGTTGCTTCAGGTTAAACATAGACCAATTCCCCACTCAGAGATTTTTATGATACGAGACATTCTGTTGGAGGCGGAAAGTTCACTGTTGATAGTTTGCCTCTATGGCATACATGTTTTCTTTTCTTTCTAAGAGAACACCTGTTCATTACCAGGAGGAATTCTGTTACATCTACGCATCTACTTCCATTCTGTTCCATGTGAGAAGTGATGACAATTCTAACTGGGAGTCGTCACACCCCCGTCCTCCCCCTGCAATAGATGTCCCCATGATATCATTATTTCAACAGTTGCCCACGCAGGTGTAGGCATTAGCCTCACATGTCATTCAGGAAACTAAAAAATGCCCAAGCACTCTTAGAACGTACTTGGTACAAATTAATGTATTAGATTTGAAACATCACTTTGGATGTTCTGGGCAAATCCCTCTTTTTTTGTTACCGGGGCGGAGGGTACAAACAGTGCAAACAATATAGAGTCAACACAGGCTACCCCGCCCTTACACATCTCAGAGGATGGATACAAGTTACGGATTGTACTGATTTAATCAATTACCAGCACATATGGTTAGAAAAAGTAAAACAATTTTGAGCATCACAACATGATTAAAGAAATGGCTAACAGCCAATCTGGGCAGACCAGGAAAAAAGCACTCACCCTCCCAGGTTGAAAAACACCACGCATTCTGCTAGTTAGTCAAGCTTAGTCATGCTGAAATTCATCAAACTTGTTGATTCGCATCCCAACATATTTGAACGGTTTGCCAGGCTCCGCCTCACCTCTAAAGATCATGTGACCACAATAGAATGATGCCCGTAAATCGAGCAGCCATCTTACAATGTCATATATACCTTTCTTGTATGCCAACTGGCTTATATAAGTGTCTTAATACCTCTATTAGAATGCTAAAACCTCATAACGTTTTGTAACACTAGGCAATGAATGGCAAACCAATCTCAATATTTTAACATAATAACGGAAGCATGTAATGCAAGTGCATGATCACGTGATTTCATGCCGCTGTTGTCCGATGAAATATCAGAGCAAGAGCAGCCAAACCCTTTGTCAGGTGAGTGCAAAAACTTCAACAGCAGAGATGTTAATAACAAGGACACTCTGGTCCCGTAGATGGGGCCAGACCACTAAAAAAAAAACCCATTAAAGTGCTAGCGTAATAATGAGATTAAAACATTCCAACATCTCTAACATTAATGCCATTAGCCCAACAAATATCTTCAAACATTTTTTTACCATTCATAAAGTGCATGTGCATCCAATATGTAGATTAACAAAATGTAAAATGTTTTCGTCCACTTCTTTTACAAAAATGTTATCAAAAGAAACCCACATCTGCCACGCAATGCTAGGGGATCCTACTGTAGAACATGTTTCAAGTGGGTAACCTTGATCAGTTGAACATCCAAATGGCAATTTTTCACCACCATACAGTAATGGTCCTACCTATTAGAATGCTGTTGATACAAAAGCAAAGTTCTTAAAGTGCATAATCATGTAGACATTCAATATGTGCAACATCCGCTCTCATAAAGTGCAAGCACCTTGAACTGATTAGTCAGTCATCAGGATGTCGGTCACCTTTTGATTTCATTTAAGGAACACATGCATTTCAGAGTCCACATTTGGCCCAAATCGTCTTAAAGTATTGCATTTGCAAAGTAATTTTGCTTCTAGTTGGCGCAGCTTCAATTCTCTGTTCCCCTTTTATGTTCTGGGATGTGTGCTAAACCCAGGAAAGTCATATCGCGTACATGCCCAATGTTTTCTATGGAATGTTGGGTAAGTGGACAACTCAAAACTGTATTTTTATGTCCCTGTAAACGCACATTTTACCATCTTGCATTTCATAGAGTTCTCTAGATACAAAGTCACGCATCTTACATTTGGAAACATTTTAAAAACCTCTGATCAGGGATCCTTCTGAAAGCCAACTATTAGGAGCTGTGCCTTCGTTGGGGGACAATGTTTTTTTTAAGTGGTTGCTCTGAGGAGAAGAGCCAAAACTTTATTATGATCTTTGTCACTAGTCCAATATTTTCCAATGCTTATTCATTATCGCTCTGATCTTTGTCTGCTTGAAGAGTGTACCCTGTGATAAATCGTATCACTTCATCTTTAGCCCTAGGATTAAAGAGATCAACTTTCTTGCTTTTTTCAGCTTTTTGGTACGAGTGATCTGTAATGGTGCGCCCATAACTTCCATTTATAAAGTGTTCACCAATAATTCTAGCTTCTTGTTGATGATCATTTTATCTCGTGCAGATTGTTTTGCTTTTAAAAATTCTCTGTATGGTATATATTCTTCGAGGGGATTGGGTCCTTCGAGGGGATATTCCATATCTGACAGTAATCACCACAGCTGTGCTGCTTCAGAAAATTTTTCTGCGTCCTGCGTCGATGACGTCGATAAGCTGTCCTTGAGGACCTCCGTCGAGCCGACGTCACCGAATATTAGAAGTAGGACGCACGACGCCCGTAGCCTCAGTTCCGTTTTTTCCACGAACCTGTTCCCTTTGGAGATCTCGGCAAGCCTCGATTTTACTGAATCCTGTTCTTTCGGTTCTTCGAACCTGTTTCTTCATTGCTATCGTATGTCGTCTTCGGCTTCCTCCACTCCGCGGTCCGGGTTTAAGAAGTGTCGGGTGTGCGGGTCCAAGATGTCGCTAACGGATACGCACGACGCTTGTCTCTGGTGCCTCGGGGAGGACCATGATATGGACGACTGTGTCGACTGCCAATCGCTCACATCGAAGGGAGCGTAAGAAGAAGCGATCGGTTGGTAAGGTGGACAAGCCCCGGAAGTCGCATTCCACTGGTCTTTCGACGGACGATTCGAGGGGTGACTCTCCGCATCGTCATGGGGAGTCCGGGGGTTCTCGGCCTGGGAGTTGGTCCCGCCATTCCTCTGCCTCTTCGAGGCACTCCAGGAAGCGCCGTCACAGGCCGCCTTCCCTGTCCTCTTCCGAGGACTCCGCCCGTCGGCGGGTTGATTGTCCCAACAAGCATTCCACTCCTGAGGAATGGGATTCGTTCCGAAAGGAGAAGTTGGCGATTTTTCAATCTCAAGGCTCCGGTCCGTCTGCGCTGTCTGAGGACGCCGGTCGTGGCCGTGCTAGAGACACTGCTTGTACGCCTTTGGGCTCGAGCAGTCGTCGTGACCACCGGGCGCCTTCGAGGTCCCGGTCGGACAAGGATGGTTGCTCTAGACATGCCCGTTCTAGGTGCTGGTCCTCAACGCCCTTGAGACTGCGAGAACCTGTGAAGTCTTCGAGGAAGACATCAACGCTGGCGGCGTTGAGGTTGTCGACACACTCTCTCGAGGCCCCGCCTCCGAGGAAGTAGTCAGCACCCAGGCTGTCGAGACACGCTCGGGGCTCCGCCCTCGAGGCCTGTGTCGACGCCGTCAAAGCTGTCAGTGCCGCGCTCGATGCCGATTCCATCGACGCCCTCAACGCCTTTCAAGGCGGCTTTGTCGGGGATGCCTCGTGGTACGGGGGAACACCCCAGAAAGGCTCTGGCTAAGGCAAAACATGTCCTTGTGCCTTTTTCAGTTCCCTCTTTCCAGTCTCTGGATTATATTTCTGAGGTGGATGAGGGGTCTGAGGGAGGTGAGGTTCCTGCAGGGGTTCTTGATGACATTGTTTCTGGTCATAGTCAACTCGCTGCACGACGCCAGTGGTCTGGGCACCTCTCCAGGGCTGGAGTTTGGTAGGCTGGAGCCTGGAACGCATGCCGAATCCTCATACCAGCGCCTCATGTGGAAGGTCACGGACTACCTGGAATGGTCTGCCCCCCTGGGGATTTTCAGCAGGATGACCTGACTGATATCCTGGACCAGGGTCCTCCAACTGACCCGGTGCTGCCATTCCATATGGCCTTGCAGAGAAGACTGGCTGTGGCTTGGACTGCTCCGGAGAGTCTCCCGGCAGTGAGCAAGTACTTGCCTAGGAAATATCGGCCAGCTAGTGGCGACCCCTGCTACTTGACCACGCACCCTACTCCGGAGAGTTTGGTGGTGCAGGCGGCTACGGCCCCAGCAAAGCAGGCGTCGTACCCTACCATCCCTCCTGATAGGGATGACCAACGTTTTGACGGCTGGGCGAAGAAGGTATTTTCTTCTGGCGGTATGGTGCTTCAGGCTGCCAACTCTGTTTTTGTCTTGTCTCGTTTTCCACACACTCTGTGGAACTGTATTTCCCTAGCGGCTGATCATATTCCCAAAGGGGAGGAACGGATGGTTTCCTTGCTATCGTGCAGGATGGCAAGGATGCAATGTGTGAATCCGTTCAGTTGGGTCTGGACATGGTTGATTGCGTCAGCCGGTCCATGGCGGCGAGCATCGTAATACACAGGTTTGCGTGGTTGCGGAAGTCGGGTTTTGCTCCAGATGTGCAAGCCCGGCTCCTCAACATGCCCTTTGATGGTGACCATCTTTTTGGCAGCAAGGCTGACGAGAGTCTTTGGAGGTTGCAGACCTCAAAAGCTGCAGCAAAGTCATTGGGCGCTGCAGTTCGCCAACCTTGGCCTTTTCGTCCTAGGGGACAGCAATGGAGGGGAGGTTCCTTTCGATATTACTCGTCCTTTAGTAAATCGAGAGGAGCTGCAAGTCAAAGGGGCAACCGTAGGAGTGCCAGAGGTGGAAAACAAGGTACTCGAGGTTCCAAGGCCACACAAGCAGTTGCCTCTTTGCCCTCAGGCACTGCCGCAGCCGCTTCAGCTCAGTCATGAGGCCCATGCTTCTCCTGTTGGGGGAAGGCTGGCGCAGCATCTTGTAGAATGGCGTGCCAGTTCTTCAGATGTGTGGGTTCTGGAGATCATACCCCACGGCTACTGTCTTCCTTTCCGGCAGCGGCCTCACGACAATCCACCAGGGAATCTCTCTTTGAAGAGTCCATATCCGCTCCTTGTGCAGGAAATTCAATCCCTGCTGGAGAAGGGCGCCATAGAACCGGTGCCTGTAGCGGAGAGGAACAAGGGATGGTATTCCCCTTATTTTTTGATTTCGAAGAAAGACTGAGGATTGAGACCCATTATGGACTTGCGCGGTTTGAACAAGCTCCTCAGGAAGGACAAGTTCAAGATGGTTACTCTTTCTCAAGTCCTCCAGGCCCTTCAGCTTCAGGACTGGTTGGTGTCTCTCGACCTCAAGGACGCTTATTTTCATGTGCCGATCCATCCCAAGCACAAGAAGTACCTGAGGTTTGCGGTTGGCGACTTACACTTTCAGTTTCAGGTCCTGCTGTTTGGATTGACCTCCGCCCCAAGGGCTTTCACCAAGCTCATGGTGGTGGTGGCAGCGAATCTCAGGAAAAGGGGGGGATTCAGGTCTACCCCTACCTGGACGATTGGTTGATCAGAGCGCGCTCTCCCGAGCAAGTCCTGGATCATCTGTCCATCACCTTCCACTCCCTACACAAGCTGGGCTTCTCCCTCAACTTAAAGAAGTCTCACTTGATGCCAACTCAGCGGCTCCAGTACATCGGAGCAGTGCTTGACACATCCCTGGGGCAGTGTTTTCCTCCCCAGGTGAGGGCTCACCACATTCAGCAGATGGTGCACACATTTTAACATGCCCAGAGTCTCCCAGTGTTCGAGTTCTTGAGGTTGCTCGGCCTCATGGCATCCTGCATTCTTCTGGTGCCAGAGGCGAGGTTGTGGATGAGATCTTTGCAATGGGCTCTCAAGCTCCAGTGGTCACAGTCCTCCGGCAGGATGTCGGACCCCGTTCAGGTGCCACCCTCGGTCGCCCAGGACCTTCTGTGGTGGGCCGTCTAAGGCAATCTGATGAGGGGGGCTCCGTTTTGGCTGCCTTGGCCGGAGGTGACGATCGTAACGGACGTGTCCCTCACGGGATGGGGAGCTCATGCCAACGAGTTGACAGTCAGCGGTCGTTGGTCTCTGTCGGAGTCCTGACTCCATATCAATCTGTTGGAGCTGAGGGCCGTCAGGCTTGCCCTGAAGGCTTTTCTGCCGACTGTGCTAGGAAAGAATGTCCTGATTCTGACAGACAACACAGTGGCCATGCACTACCTCAACAAAAAGGGGGGGCAGGGTCACTTCCTCTGTGCAGGGAGGCGATGCAGCTCTGGTTCTGGGCCATCCAGCAGGAAATTTCGATCTCGGCAGTTCAGCTGGCCAGAGACGAAAGCGAGACGGCGGACGCTCTGAGCAGACACAGCGCGATCTCTCACGAGTGGGAGTTGTCTCAGGAGATTCTCCTGGAGATGTTCGCCCTTTTGGGGACGCCTCAAGTGGATCTCTTCGCCTCCAGTGTCAACCGGAAGTGTAAAAGGTTCTGCTTGCGGGAATTTCCTCCAAGAGGAGCCTTGGGAGACGCGTTCGTGGTGGGGTGGTCCTTCCCACTGCTGTACACGTTTCCTCCAGTCCCTGTCCCGCAAGTGCTGCGGAGGTTCGGTTCCTGGATGATCCTCATTGCTCCAGCATGGGCCCGGACGACGTGGCACCCGGACCTTCTTGACTTGGCCATCTGCCCTCCACGTGGTCTTCCCTACCGAGACAATCTGCTCACACGGGAGGGGGGTCAGGTTCTACATCCAGAGGTCAGATCCCTCAACCTTCACGCTTGGCTTCTGAAAGTTTGAGGTATAAGGATTGGGACCTCCATGAAGACGTGATGGAGGTGTTGCTTTCGGCCAGACGGCCGGCAACAAAGTCCCTGTAACGTTGCCGTTGGAGAAAGTTCTGCGACTGGTGCAGGGTTCAGAATGTGGATCCTTTTTCATGCGACATTCCTGTGGTTCTGTCTTTTTTGCTTTCTTTAGCCCACAGGGGCTTGCAAGTGGGTACCATTAAAGGTTACCTGGCGGCGCTGTCCATATTTAAGTGCTCGTCTGAGGAGTGTTCTTATTTTAAAATTCCTTTAATTTCTCAGTTTCTGAAAGTGCTTACTAATGTGTTCCCTCCGTCACCTTTCCAGGTGCCCGGGTGGGATTTGAACCTTGTTCTCAAGTTTCTAATGGGTGCTCCATTTGAGCCTATACATTCTTGTCATTTGAGACTGTTAACCCTGAAAACTGTGTTTTTAGTTGCAGTCACCTCCGCTCGCAGAGTGAGTGAGTTACAGGCACTGTCTGTTAAGCCACCCTTCACTGTGTTTCATAAGGACAGGCTTGTCCTTGGAGTTCGTCCTTCTTTTCTTCCGAAAGTTGTCGGATTTTCATTTGAGCCAGGTCATTCTTCCGGCATTTTATCCTCCTCCGCATCCTGGTAAGGAAGAGGAGAGGCTCCATAGGTTGGATCCTAGGAGAACTTTAAGTTTCTACATTTCACGCATGTCCCGGGTCAGAGTGGACGATCAGCTCTTTATTGGTTACGCTGGAAGGCGTTTGGGACAAGCTGTGACTAAGCAGACTTTGTCTAGATGGATTATCTTGGCAATTTCTGAATGTTACCGCCTGGCGGTTAAGGACCCTCCAGTAGGCTTACGGGCCCATTCGACTAGGGGTATGGCTGCCTCTACTGCCCTGCAGGGGGGTGTTCCTATTCGTAACATCTGTGAAGCAGCCACTTGGGCTTCGGTCCATACTTTTGTACGTCACTACTCCCTAGATTCTACTCATGGGCAGGATCTGGCCTTTGGCAAGGCGGTCCTTTACTCTGCAATTTGATTGGGCATTCTAAAGTTGTATATTCTAAATTCTTTTCCCACCTCTTTACGTTGGTACTGCTTTGGGAGTCTGTTATAGATATGGAATACGTCGGAGAACCCAATCTCCTCGCAGAACAAGTTACTCTCTTACCTGGTAACGTTCTTTCGATGGGATGGTCCGACGTATTCCATATCGCTCCCTCCCTGCCTTTCCCGTTACAGGATTTCTTATGCGATTGCAGCTTATGTTTCCGCAAGGCTTTCTTTGGTCTTACTGGCAGAAGATTGGTGGCACACGTTCTGGGAAAAAACTACAACTGAGGCTATGGGCGTCGTGCGTCCTACTTACAACATCCGGTGACGTCGGCGCGATGGAGGCCCTCGAGGACAGCTTATCAACGTCATCGACGCAGATGCCGAAAGATTTTCCGAAGCAGCACAGCTGTGGTGATTGTCATAGATATGGAATACGTCGTCGGACCATCCCATCGAAAGAACGTTACCAGGTAAGAGAGTAACTTGTTCTTTTACGCCCATTGGATGGTGGCCATTCGCATGGAGAGTGGAGTTAGAATTAGTATCTTTTCTGTAAAGCGTAGACAATAGTTTGTCAACTATTTGAGATTTAACATCCAAGAAAAACAATTCTTTCTCACTCTGTAAATTCATTTAATTGTTTAGAATACTTATTTACCTTAAGACCATCTTCAGAGCCATCCCATATGATAAAATATAGTCTATGTAACGATCCCATACCACTATATGTTGGGTATACAGTTCCAACTCCTCTTTCCAAGCTATCTTCTCTTCCCACCATCCCATGTATAAGTTTGCATTCTTGGGTGACATACATGAGCCCATGGCTGTACCTTGTGTTTGCTTGCATGTACAGACATCAAAGACCAAGTAATTATGCTCAGAGCAAAATTCTTACATTTCCATCAGCATTTAATTATGCTGCCGATAGCTATGGATCTAGTTTAAAAAAAGTGTCAGCATGCAGAAAAGCCATGCTGGTGCCATATGAATGTATAAAATGACACCACATCCATCGATACAAGCCGATACTGGGATTCCCAATTAAAGTTGTGCAATTTAGTTACTAAATCAGAAGTGTCTCGAATGTACGAGCTAAAACTTTTGACAAATGGTTGAAAGAAAGTCTAAAAATGTCGACTTATTTTCAAAGAGGCTATTAATCGAAACACAATCGTCCTACCAGAGGGCAAACGGGCTTTTGTGTATTTTAGGGTTGAAATAAATCATAGGTGTCGCAGGATTCTTGTTTTTGAGGAAGAAGTACCGCGCCTCCAGGTACAATTCATCAATTGTTGACGCGCCTTCGCACATGCTTTTTTATTGATGCAGTTATAGAAAAGCCCCTTCATGTCTGTTTACTGTCAGCCGCGGCTATCCAACAAAAGTATTTCCACTCCCCCAAACTCCAAATAAGTATCCCTAACATGGCTACCAGACCCACCTCCACTCCTCATGGTGGTCCTCCACTCCCCAGTCCGCAAAAGTCTCAATGCATCTATGATGATACTCCACTCAAAATGTTGGATAGCTGCGGCTACCACAAGGCCATAAACGCACAACTTGCCGATTGACGTTATATAGTCGCGGCTCCACAGGGCCCCCCCCCGCTATACCCACGGTGTAGTAAAGCAGTGCACTAGGTCGGCGTTGGATAGCCACAGGTAAACACCTCCCAGCTGTTGCTAGGCACAATCCTCAATACACCAATCATTGAACCTTTTTGTAGAGCCACGGCTATAAGAATTCAGTTTAAAAAAAAAATGTGGAATATAAATGACAAGAGACAGTAGTGATACAATGGTACTTAAAAGGTGTCAATACAATAAATGACTGCTCATGGAGATATTTAAAGTGGATGATAAAGTATACATAGTTGGGGATATAGAAGATTTGGGTTAGATATGGTGGATAAGGTTCAAAAGCAGGTAAAGTTTGGGTTGGACGCAAACAATGAGAGTATAGTGGATAGAGAGTTGTACAATCAGAAAAACAAAACTGCATAAAAGATAGCTTTAATACATTCCAAAATCAAAACCACAAAAGAGGACTATATTTACTAACCAAAATACTAAAATGGGTGACATATTTTGACTGTAACCTATCACAGAATTACAAAAGTAACGACCAATTACAAACACCAAAACGCGCACATCATACAAACCTTACTCGTACAAATTAATAGAAATTCAAACTAGGAATCATTTTCCTGGAATGCAGATATCCTGGGTGGTTTGAAAACTGTGTGGCTGATAGGAGGCAGTTGGCTGTTTTGGTTACTGGCCTTTTGTGAGAAACTAAATGGACCTAGGTTTGGATTAAATGGTTTGGATTGAGGGCAATGTGTTGGTTCTATGTTTTTTTGAAACTCTTCAGTCAGAAGTACAGGGCAGCCAGATGTCATACTAATTCATTGGGGAGACAATGATTTGGAGAATGTACAATGTGTGTCCCTTACTTTAATGATGAAACAAGACATGGGAAAACTAATGGAACTTTATCCTCGCACCATCTTTCTTTTCCAATATGACTCGGAGGCAAAAATGGAGATGACCAACAGATTTCATGGTAAAATTGAAAAATCACAGAGAAATATTAATAATGTAGTTTCAGCGTTCTTGAGACCACAACCAATTATGGATTTCAAACAATATACAGTTCTACATGGCCAATTTCTATGGACACGATGGAGTACACCTAACCGATGAAGGGTATGCAGTGTTCCTTCATAACATAAAAATCGTACTCCAAATGTGCTAAAATACTACTGTGTACACCAAAACAGTCCTTTTAAGTGATACCCATCATATATATGCACAAATACAATCAAATAATGCCCCAACATTTTATTTTAGTATAACCGCGGCTAGAGCTCCTAGACTTTTTTTGCTGCTCTTACATATTAATGGGGGGCTCACATAAGGTTTTATACATATATACATATTTATGTAATAGATCATTCTTAAAAAGGCCTCTTTCAGGTACAAAGAGTACTTTTTCAGCCTATTGGCCTCTAATAGCCATTGATATGGTCCATTGAACCTGCGGCTAAGACCTCCAGTTGTTGCTGCAATTACTTGTGCCTCCAAATTCCAGCTTCACATTATACGATAAGGTAGCTGCGGTTATGGTCCCATGTTGGAAAAAAATGCAAATGTGTGAAGTCAATCTTTAAGGTACAGAAGCTGTGAATAAATTCACTACATATAGAAAAGGGAAGATGCAATTAAATCCTATCTGTAAAAAAGAAAATATTAGTTAGATAACACGCACATACTTTGAGAAACACAATTTAATTCTGTTTCATGACCCTCATATCTCATATGTAGTGCCTCACATGCACTATATCAGATACCAGTCATGCCGGTCTGATAGCACAGCGAGTAGAGTACTGGCTTTGACATCTCTACAGAGCCTGCTGACGCAGGTTTGATTCCCAGCAGGGCCAAACTCAGCCTTTCATCCTTCTGAGGTCTATAAATGAGCACCACACACCGTGGGTAAATAATAAGCAGCGCTCAGATACCTCCATGTTCGTAGCGCTATATAAATGCTATTTTTTTATTTTTTACTATACATTTGTGCATACAACACTGTTGTTTCCTTCATAGATGGTAATCATTGGTTCATAGGGGGGTGGGAGGGATCCAAGGTAGATTACAAAAAAAACATTGTGGCAGTGCACCATTAAATTCCAATTCTGCCACAATTGTCACTTCCAACCTCATCCCATCTTGTCTACACCCAATCTACAAGATTGCCAAGAACATGACGAAAAAGAACCATGCGTAAAAACATAGTCTGGGTATATCTTGCTTTACCTCCACTCAAAAAACAATCAAAATTCCCAGAAAACTATTGCTGATGAATCACACTATTTTTGGATCAGGAAGAAACCGGAAGGAGGACATTTAGGAAGTACAGTGTACTTTTTGTACAATATGCCATCTCAAAGTTTGAGAACCCCAACTGCCATCCAGCACCTTGTTCAGGTCCATTCACATAACAAGGAAGAACCCAATAGGAAGACCATTGTTCAATAGTTTCAGCACATACCCTAAAAAACCTGCATACAAAAAAAGAAATGGATGCATAAAAATACGATTGAATGTAAGCAGCATATTAGTACAAATTTAAAAAAAAAATCAAACTGCAATTAAATCTGAGTATATGAAAACAAACAACGTATACCATCTGATAATGGCAATTGATGTACACACAGTTTATTAAGCAGCATTATAGTAAAAGGTTCAAAAATAAAAAACACTACCACATAATCTAAATAGGCCCAAAATAATGCCAAAATATACCATCTGATATATTTACCTGACCTAACACCACAAATAAACTTTTAAATGTTTAAATCTTTACTTCCACAACAGCCGCGCGCTCAGCATACTGGACTGTGAAGTTCAGAAATCAAAATAAGAATACTGCACAAAATGGTGGCTTTTATACTTTCCACAGTGAATACCAGAAAAAGAGGACTATCAAAATAAAACTACTAAACTGGATGACACATTTTCACAACAACCTCAGACAGCTGCACAAATAAAAAAAATAACAACCCATAAGAATCAAGCTCACAGAATCCATATTCTACCCGCCAGCATCTCTTAGCCGCTGCTATTTGACGCAGCTATGCATCTTACTTTTTAGACGCAGCTACGCGTACATTTTTTTTTTTTCGCAAGCTCAAAATTAACTAATCCAGCCTTCAAAACTTCAAATGAAACAATAGAACACCTAATTGCATTTCTGTTTGTCATTCTATGTGCTTATGTGCTGTATCATCCACATAACAATATGATTGCTCAGAAAAGGTATAGTTCAATAGTTGTGGCTATAACGAAAGCTGGGTTTACAAGAATAGCCAATAAAATGTCTGGCCACTAGCCGTCACCACCAGACGTCCACAAACACATGACATTCCATTTGTCAGAATATGCCTGCGGCTGCACAACATGCCATGTGTACCCGCGCGTAGAAGAGCTGGACATCAAGAGGATGCCGGGTGGCTCTGGGTAAACACTCCTATCGTTGCTGTTGTGGGACGCGATCCTCAATACACCAAACGCTCCCCTTTTTGTATAGCCGTGGCTGTAATCTTTTTTTTTTTAAAGATTAGAGTTTGGAATATGAATGACGAAAGATGTTAGTAATACAATGGAAGTTAAAAGATCAATCCAGTAAATGATTGTTCATGGAGTTTTGTAAGATAGATGATAGAGAGCAGAGTGTACATGACAGTGAAGTAGGTGGTGATAGATTTAATGGATACAATTACACAAGACATAATAGCATTGGTGAGAATGCACAGGCTAAGACACAGTGGATGGGGCATCTAAAACTAGAGAACGGTGGCTCCTTTGTGTATTAATTTTTGTAAACAATGTTCTTTTTTACTCCGCAGTCTCAGATGTAAGAGTCTGAAAACACACATCCAAAATAGATGAGACTCCCAAATATACCTACCTTGTCACTGACCATGGCCTTCGCTTGGGTCGTACTTGTCAGTTTTGTGTTTTAGCATAGATCGTGTGTTGAGCAGGCTGCAGTGTACTTGTTATGTTTATGCTTGTAACATGCCGGAACCCGCAGGCATCCGGGCGCACATATAACACCAAAACGAGCCACAAAACACAGAAAAAACGCAAGTGCCCAAAGGGCTACACAAATGAGAGTTCTGGGCAGAAGTGATAGGTGGGGCAGGATTTCTATTTAAATAAAATAGTCTTGAGCATTTTTCGAAAGGTAAACGGGCCTTCTTCTGTCAGCATCTTGACAGAGGTCATTCCAAGCAAGAGTGGCTATAACCGGAAAAGAGCAACCTTTGCCCCGGCTTCTCTTAATCCTGGGGCAGACAAAAAGATTGCTGTTATTTCATCTGGTTGATCTACCCAGAGTTTGGCATGTAAGGCAATTCTTCAGATAAATTGAAGCAGGATCATACAGGCATTTATGTGTCGGAGTCGCAATCTTAAAATAATCCTCGAAGCAACAGCAATCCAGTGGAGTTCCCTTCTTGTCAAAGTTATGTGCTCACTTTTGGAGACACCTTTTATAATGCAAACGGCGTTGTTGTGAAAGTTTCTCTATACAATTTTTGCTACAATCATCAATGCGGGGCATTATGGCTCTGACCACGGTCTCAGTTTCTACTGTTAACACATGGTTTGACCAACCTAAGCAGCCTCAGGTGGTGGTAGGATTTCTTTACAACATTTGCTACATGAAAATCGGCACCCACTGACCCACTATCACTCCCAAGGTCTTGACCTGGTCTAAGGCCCTAATGGAATGGGCATCAATATCGAATTCTGCATATCCTAGGCCCAATTTTGACCTTGCTTGGGGAGATCAAAGACCAACTACTCGGCATTTCCGCTTTTAAGGCACAGCCAGTGTTCAGTCATCCAATCCTTGATTATTTCAGTAGATATTCTGTGGTACGGCGTCCTTTGACCGCGGTATACGTTTTTGCTGTGTCTTTTACTGTGGACTCCACGAAATGTCTAGGGGGGGGGGTGTTAGAAAAATATGTCTTTGGGATGTGGGTGTTCGGGAAGATTAAAAAAATTAAAAGGGGCTGGGGTTTGTGGGGGATTCCTCCAAAAATAAAACATTTCGATGAGTTTTACCGTTAAAATCTGCAGTAAAAAACCCAGCGAAGAAACATCCCACAATGAAATGACATGGAACCATATTCTGTATGGTTTTCGAGTCTTCACTGTAATTTCCACTCTGTTCTACCAACAACAGAGTTTTGTCAGCATAGTTAGTACATTTCACCCCTGCTTTATCCAAAATGTTACACAGGGGGCGTAAATAGACATTAAAGAGTATAGGGATAGACAAGCTGCCTGCGGCACTCTGCACATGGACAATAATTGTCCAGAGGAAGCTTGGCTGCAACACTCTTGTCAACGTATTTGACAGAAAAGACTCCAACCACTTCACTGCAGATGGAGAGCAATGACCTACTGAGGACAGTGTGGATAAGAGTTTCTTGTGGTCCAGGAGGTCAAAAGATGCAGATAGGTCAAGAAGCATCAGTACTCCTGCCTTACTATACAGTCCATCATCTGGCTCTGAAGATCACGTAGCTCATTTTCTGTGCCATAATGCTCCCTGGAGCCAGATTGCCTGGAGTGAAGGATGCTGGCCTCTTTAAGTGTAGCTGCAAGGTAGCTACTCTGTTCACAACTTTCAAGAGGTAAGGTACATTTGTAATGGGTCTGTAATTATTAAAATATTTAGGGTCTAAACCTGCTTTCTTCAATAATGTGTAGACTACACCTTTCTTAACTTCTTTGGGAATCGTACAGTGTCGGAGTACCATTAGTATAGTGGGTTAAAAAATGTGAATGTTATCTTAAATCATTTTGACCGGAAGGGTATCACCATAACAACAAGTGGGATGCATTTTCTTAAGTACTTCCTCCATGGTTTGCACAGAGATAATGGTGACATTAAAAACCCAAGTAGCCTCAATTGAGGGGGCCTCAATATTTCATGGTTCATGATCTGAAACTGGATCTGCCAGGATTGTGCATGGGCTATGGTAATCGTATCTGAAAAAGCTGTTTGACTCTGCAACAGTCTTCCTTAGTAGGTGAAGCGAAGTCTGGTTTACGGTGTGGCTTTTCCAAGGTTTTTAGGATTTGAAAGAGTTTCCTTGTACTATGAGGATCCCTCCATTTCAGCATTATAAATAAATATACTCCTTTTGAATATTTTTCCAGATAACTTTATTTTCATCAAGTCTGGGCTTTGTTCCATTTACATTCTGCAAGTCGTTTTTCCTGTTTTAGTTTAATGAGCTGCGGAGAAAACCAACTATGGTGGTTTTGTTGATCTCTAAGCACTTTCATCTCAGTAGGGCCTATCCTGTCCAACATATCAATCATGGCAGAATCCTATTTTACATCCAACAAGTCGGGTGGATCAAAATCTGACGTGTGTTCCATGATACTAAGTAAGCATTTTACAGGTCACCTTTTTGAAGGTTTTCACCCGAGTGCATTTTTCAGGAAATGTTGTTTTATAAAAAACAGCAATTGTCTGACCGGACACAGAATGGTTTGAATCAACTCGACCTTCATATTTCTTGTAGCAACCCAATCCAAAACATTACCCTCAACATGTGTCTGTTCATTATTATGAATTAATATATCGATGTTCTTTAAATCTAATTCAAGGGAGATTGCTTCTTTATCAGTGGGGATTCCCTTCCACCTATTTATGTCTCCCATGAGTAAAGTGGATGAAATACTGTGTGCATTTTAGGTGACTCATTGTTCAGTGCTTTTTCCAGCGTTCTAAGGTGTGGTGTGTGGGTTGTTTGTCTACCAGTTGAGGGGATTGTTTATTTCTGGTTTAGAGGCTAGATCACCTGTCCTTCATTGACAAGCTCCAGTAGTTTGCATAATGGGCGCTGTTTAATTTCGTCGTAGTTGGGCAGTTAATTGTCTGAGTAGTGAATTTCCCAATTGCTTGTTATGAAAGGAGTGTTTGTGGCGGTGGGGGGTTCCAATGTTGCTCTTTTTCCTACGATGGCTTTCAGTTGGAATTTTCTGCATTGCAGGGTTCTGCGGTTTGGATTGGGAAGTTTGTTCTGGGTAGAGTAGTAGAACTTCCTCTGACATCACCTCAGTCCTTACTTGGGGGTTGATTTCCGATTTTGCTGGTTTGTAAGTGGAGAGCTAGCGAGAGATTTATGTTTTTGGTCTCATTTTAGTCAAGAGTTTTAGTTCCTTTAATGGGGGTTAGTGGTGGTTTTCGACATGTTCTGAACGCCAATTAGTTTATCCTGTTGGAGTTGTGGCGTCCTTTCCCATTCTTGATCCCTTCTTCTTTCTTGTTTGTCATTTTATCTAGGCATTGCTGTAGATTATGGCTATCCTGTGACTGGTAGTACAATGAATTGTTAGTGCTGAGTTTATCTATATATTAACTATCTTCAAATTTTAACTTGCAAGCTACTAGCCAGCCATAAAGTCACTCCACACATCAGTTCTACACATTTACACAGTGCGCCATTTTTTACTCGCCCAGAATTCCATTATCACCAACCAGTGGCGAGTACACGTTTGTAAACCTGTGTGTGTATATTGTTTTTGTGCTGCACACTGTTGGTGTTTGAGAATGGAAGTTTCGAAATGGTGTGTTTGATTAGCCAATAGGACAAAATCTATGTATTTGAGGGCAGTTGCTCTGATCCTGGCTGCTGGTTTGGGAGCAGCTTGTCCTTTAGGGCATAGAGTTGAAGGGGCTTGTTGCACTTGGTAAAGAGTAGCGCGTCACATATTCAACAGGTAACAATTACGCTGCTTCATCACTCCTGGTCCCAAGCAGTATTTAGTAGGAGAGTTTCCATCACTTTACAGGTTTATAAGGTATAATCAGCAGTTTTGGTTATGGCTGGTTTCCAAATGATTGGGATTGAGTAGCGTGGCTGCACATAGTAAGTGCATTTGGTAAAACCCAATTTGATCGCATCAAACTGGCCGTATGGATGTTTGGATCGCATTGGGTGTTAGTTTTGTGTGCGGCTGAAAATACCGGACATGAGGAGCAGGGGCTGCGGGGGTGACGTCTGCATCCTTACAATTGGCTATGGGGTACAAAAATTGCTCGGGCCCCAGTTTACAATGAACGTTTAAAACCGGAACCTGAGCAATTACACTTCGGGCAGTTTACCCATGAACAAATATGTTGCGAATAAACAACCTAGATTTGTGCATTATAGGGTAGTAATTGGCCAGGATGTCTGCATTACTTCAGTTTGTTTTTCCATGACTGGGTAATATGAGAAACCTGAAGGTGTCTCTCTAGCTAGTTCCCAGGGATATCTCATCTAGGTGGCCAGGACACGGCCATCGCTATTGGATCCAGTTTCCGATGGTGTACCAATGAGGGAGGATCACCTAGATAGGGATCGGGGGGTGGGGGGTTGTCTAGGATTGGGACACAGATGGGTGGGACACAGTATCCCCCTTTTCTTGACAACTTTTCTCCATTCTCTCATGTAGGACATTCAAAACCACTGCCCCACCCCTTCCAACACGAACACTTTCGCACAGCACAAATGACAACAGACTAACACCAGAGCTTGTCCATGTCCCAATACAAGGATCAGGCAAAGTCAGACCATTGATCAGAATCACACACACACCGGACGGCCCTTTCCCTTCCCCACAGGGATAAAAGGTGGAGCCCGAGAGCACAGTACGAGCACGGCAGAAAGCACAACATCGGCTAATCAAGCGTGGCAGTTATAGAGAAGGAGAAAGGAAGCATGAATCGAGAGGGTGTCGAGGAGAGAAGTGCCCTTGCCCTTTTCGTCCCATACCCACAGAACCTTTGTGGAACACAGCCTAGGACCGCGAACAATAGCACAAGTATGTTGCAGCAGATGTCAACGGTACACCGGGCAAGACTACACTGATGAGCAGCAGCGAGGGATGCTCCCGCGCCTGTGGTTTCGCCTTTACTCCAGAAAAGGGAAAAGCCAAGCAGTTCATCACAGCCGGTGAGTCGAGGAGGGAACCGATAAAAACCGGGCTGTGTTAATTGAGATTAGCAAAGTGGCGAGTTTGAAGCAAGTAAAATGAACTATGAAGGAACTGTGAAATTGTTAAGGGGAGACCAGCTGCAGAGAGAAACCGGTACCACGTGGGTGCTAACTAAATGGACTCTGGTCGATCCCCATCTGTGAGCGAAACTACAAATAACAAAGCCCGTAGGACAGCCATTGGAATAGGTCAAAGTGGTCATACTGGGGGTCAAGCAAAATCCCTGTTCAATCAAAAGACTTTGATCTACAAACTGTGCGAAAGAAAGGGACGTGAATCTCAGTGACAGGAGACCAGGGAAGCAAATCCCAAGCGGGGCAAAATCTAAAGTCCCAAGAATGGTGTGTTGACAAGTGAACCCGGCTGAGGGATGTCCACTGGAACAGTTTAAAAAGATATTAAGATTTGTGAAGAAGGAAAAGCCATAGTGAACCCGACCGAGGGAGGCTAAGATTCGAGAGAGGTCGGTGCCCGGAAGAGGAGTACCCAAGGTGAAACCAAGAAACGAACTTTCATTTGATGAAGAAACTTTAGTTATATTGTTTTGAAAACATTAGGTTCTCGAAAGGCAAGAGACTCAAGTGAAATGAGACTTGGCCATCGACGGCCCTGATAGCTAAAAGTTGAACTGTCCTCTCTTGCTGGGAAGAGTGTGTTGTGCTCCACGATTCGACCTTACCCCGTGCTCAAAACGTGGGCAAGGGAGACCCAGGCTACTGCATCCTGATGTTTTATTTGAGAATCTTTCTTTTCTTGAGAACTATCCTTCACCCTTTTTTTATTTGTAAGGTTTGGCAATAGGTTTATTAGTATAGGCCTTACTACTACGTCCCGTCCCCTTTCCTCCATACTTATGGGACATTCCTCTGTACTGTGGGCCGGGACCGGAGCGCTTTGTAAAAGCATCCAAAAATTTCAATTTTTTTTAGTCCTTCCTCTTTCTACGCGGGGCCCGGCACACGGCTGTAACCCCACCCATCTCGGCTCCGCTCCGTGCATCGCCCATCAGTCCTTTTCTCTGCTCGTTTGGGACTGGATGCACTTACATCCTCGGAAGATCTTCTTCCCTTTTTTTTCCTCCTCTCTGGCTCTCGCTAGCGATCGTGTACTAATCTGTTGTTCAAAGTAGACTTTTCAGACTGTTCATCGTGTCACTGACGCTTCGCGAGGGTGGATCCCCATCCTCTTTGTCGGTCCGGGCACTTCAACGTTGGTTGGAGTGGTGGGATGAGGTGTTTCGACGTACTCCTCCTTTGCATTTTCAGGTGTTTATCAACGAAAAGACGAAACGCCCGGTAAGTTCTTTACTTTTCAGAGAACCCTTGCCGGGAGATACCTTTCCGGGCTCTTCCCGAGCGTTGATCACTCTGTCACCGGTGATTGCCCCGAGGTGCCTTCTGGGCCTAATAATGGTACCAGAGTTTTCTCCAAGGGTCTCAGTAAGGGGCCTGTGGATACCAGAGCACGCTCAGAGGCCCCTCCTGTGGGAGCTGCCTGTAGACCTTGTTCTACGGAGTTGTGGGGTACCGGAGTTCGCTCTGAGGCCTCGTTATCGGCTTCCCTCAAAAGTACTGGGGTGCGCCCCGAGGCCTCAGCTGGGCTTGGTGTTTCCGAACAGATGTTCGAGGACCACGCTAGTAAGGCTGTTACCAGACCTGGGTCCGAGGTCCCTCGTGCAGAGGCTAAAGTGACCAACATTTCTGAGAGTCCTGCCAAGGCCTTATCAGTGAAAGTTGTTCCGCACCGTTCCCGCTCTTGTGGTGACGCCAGAACTGTTGAGGGGGCAAGGAGTGAAAGTTCTTCCTTTACCGGCAGTGCCGAGGTCCTTCCTGTGAAGGCTAATTTGGCAATTGGTATGTCGCAGAAACATTCCAGGCCTCATAGTACCGGCTCGGCTGAGGTTCCTTATGTTAAGGCTAAAATTAAGACCCCTGACCCACCGACGGGGACCCCTGCCTCACTTCCACACGTGCCCCAGTTCCCCTCAAGTGATGGCAAAATGGCAGCCATTCCCACCACGACCACGGTGGCCATTTTGGGTGCTTCCCCTACAACTACGCCATCGGCCTCAGTTGTAGGAGTTGGTTCAGCGGGTGAACGTAATTCCTTGTGCACATCCGTTTCGTCCAGTTTACGATTATAACACCCGGATCCCCTTCTGCACAATGTCTGGTTGCCTGTGGGTTCGGCACCTTTGATTTATGTGGACACGTCAGGCGATGGGCCTGTGGCAACCCTCCCCTCTGCGTCCCTGGAATTATCCTCCTCATGAGAGGCCTTCTCCGGCAGTTCCAAAACAGTCTCCGGAGGACGCCTTTTTTGGTAAATTTCAGACGCTCATGTGTACCGACCCCATGAGAGAGTATTTCAAGGGTCTTTTTAGGGAGATATGCCTGCCTGCGCCTCCGGCTCCACCTGTTCCACCAGTGGTTCTGCCGGCGCTGCCCTTGCCTACGGTGCCTCCACTGCCCCTTCGCCCTTTCCCCCATTGTCCTCCATGGACAAGGCAGTGCCTGAAACGGTTCAGCAGGATCCTGACCTGTCGGGTGATGCACAAGGAGAGCAGGACAACGAAGACCAGCTCCGCTCTATTAGAGCTTTTCACGACCAGGTACTGGACATAATGTGCCTATTGGATGTTCCAGTGCCCAAGGCACCCGCTCTGCAGGAGGGTGTGCTTTCGGGGGTGTTAACCTTGTCTCCTTCAGAGTGTACTGGCCTGTTCTTGGAGAAGGACGTTTTGGCCGAGGTCCGCAGGGTCTGGGAAAAGCCACACACTGGACTTTTCGTCAATAAGAAAATTGACACGCGATACAGGCTGCATTCTTCGGAAGAGGTGGCCCTGTCATCTTGTCAGCCCCCCTCCTCCACAGTAGTGGCCGCAGCCACTTTGCAGTCCAGGCCTGCAGCGTCCTCTTCTACGACGGCGACTCAGGTTCTGGGGAAAGAGGACAAACTCCTGGATTCCCTTGGGAGGAAGATTTTCGCTAACTCTGCCTTGCAGCTCTGGCAAGCTAATGCGGAACTGGTGTTAGCGGAGGAGAAAATGAAGATCTGGAAAGGTATGTCGGAGTACGAGGAGTTCATTCCAGTCGAGAAGCTGGAAGACTTTAAGGTGGGTTTATTTGATGCCAGAGTCTTGGCCCAGGATCTGCTTGAGGCCATGGCTCATCACGTCGACACGTCAGCTCGGGGCCTTATGCTCGGTGTTGACACCTCTCGACAGGCGTGGTTAGATGCCACCAAGTTCTTGAAGGAGGTGCAGGACAAGGTGTTGGACCTGCCATTTGACGGTAAGGAGCTTTTTCATTCCTCAACGGATGTGGAGCTCACCAAAACGAAGGACAGAACCCAGACAGCAAAGTCCTTGTCAGTCCTGGTTAAAACCCCTTTTAGGACCCAGAGACCGCTGTCGCAAAGCCGGCCCTCCTCTAGTTTCAGGGGCTTCCTAAACCGGAAGTCCTGCAGAGTAGATGCTCCTTCGGGTAATAACCGCCAGATGCAGCAACGGACTCTGTTTTTCTCCCGCCCCTCAGCCTCCTCTCAGGTTCAGGTGGTAACACCACTGAAAAGCCTGCCAAATCGGGGTTCTCCTCGCTCGCACGAGACCCCGGTGGGAGGACGCATTGCGTCTCATTGGGAGGCGTGGCAAACAATCACCGAGGACAGGTAGGTCTTGTCAGTCGGGCGGGCTTCCTCTTACCCTATACCTCACCCTTCAGCCCTCCTTTCCAGCAGTCTGGATCACCCTCTCTAAAAGCTGAGGTGCAGAAACTGCAGGACCTCAGAGCTGTGGAACCCGTTCCTCTTGGGGAGCGAGGGGAGGGCTTCTACTCCCGGCTGGTTACAGTGCCCAAACCCAACCAGGCTGGCCTGCGCACCATCCTAGACCTTTCCCGGTTCAATCTTTTCCTACCGCAAGAGATATTCAAGAAGATCACGCCCGGCCCGATAGGGACTTCCCTGCAGATGGGCGATTGGCTCAGCGTGGTAGTGTACAGAGGAGGCCCATAGATCAGTGCGCACCCTCTAGTACTTATAAAACAAGATAGCTGCACCATGTGAGGACTGGGGTGCAGGATTCACTTACTCCAACACGACTCAATAATGAGTAGTTTGGCAAAAGGAAGTCCGTTTAATGACAGGTTCATCAAACAGAGAAGCAAATGGAAATCAGCAGCATTGTGATCAACTGTCTCGCTCCAACTTCCTCGAACTTCAGTTGAACAGCAATTCTTATAGGCAATATTCGTCATTGAGGTCTAATTCTACAAAATCCGACATGCAATATAATTGGTTAGGAAAGGTAACTTAAGTATAGGTGCTATATCTGTATATGATAATGGAGCATACAGATTGGATAATTCTTATCGGGTGGGCGTCTACGCCCTTCCCACTACATCATACGTGATTGACGTCACTACAAGTACGACGTCCTATTGGTTCTACTATCTATAGGACTCCAGATAACTCGGTCCATTGTGATTGGGCAGGTTATACCCCTAGAAATAAATCCCCATTTTAATTAGCAGCATGGACACCCATGTGCCTGGTGTCCCAAGTTTCACCCTGCCTCCCTTCCATCAATCAGTATCCTAGGGCTATGTGTCAATTAGTTGGTTGGGTATGGCCTCGAAACTGTAGCCTCTTATTAGGAAAAGTTATGGCATCGTCGGGTCCTGGATGACATCAGGTGGTGGTACCTCTTCGTGCCTGGCTGGTCACATGTCTGTTCACCATGAATCTGCTTCAGTTTCCAGCTTTTAGTGGATTTAATTCTGTTTCTACACTCCCCCTCCCCCCTCCTCTGGTCGGTTCATCGAACACTTCAGCAACCGCTTTTGCATTTATTTCTTTTGATTCTTTGGTGTCATGTTCATCATCTTCAGGGTTTGTACATGTTGTGAATGTGTGAGCCTTTGGAGTCAATATTTTTATCACTCCTTTCAAACTCCCTGCTGTTTTCACATGTTCATCTTTGTTCCATGTCATTAGCTGGCATTGTCCATTTGGGCTGCAGTAGATCCATTTTCCTTCATATCATCTTCGTTTCTTAGAATATGAGAACTTTGTTCCTTCTGGCGCAAATTTGCTGGCCCTCAGAGTCTCTTATTTCTTCATTAGTGCTTCACAGACGAAGCATTCTCCTTCTGACTGCCTTCGTCCTACTTCCTTCATGTGCTGGTACCATATGTTGTTTCCGAGATGGGCTGTGCTGTCCAGGTAATCGTTAAGTTCATCATCTTTGTATGGGCTTCTCTTAATTCTGTGTTTTTCTGTAATTTGCTATGACTATGTCCTTAAAAGCGTCTGTGCTGCTTTTCCACTCTGGGCGTCTTGGTGGAGCAGGGTCCTTTGGATGCATCGCTGTGGTAGGAAAAGATTTTCCGTTTCTCTTCCTCTCCTCTTGTAATTTTTCATCGAGGTTCTCTGGCCGCCATTGGCTCACCAACTCAATGTGTGGCTGTGCCGTAGATCTGGTGCTTGTTAGCAGTTTTCGAGCTGGCGTGCTTGTCGTTATAGTCTCTGCAGTTCTATTTTTTTAGCTCCTCGTGCAGTTTCTTTGCTCTGACTATAAATGGGAACGAATAATCTATCAGCATTTGTGTTTTCTTTGAGAGTTCCTTTATGGCTACTTCCGTTCTTTCGAGGGATTTTGCTAAGCCCTTTCTTTTGGTTTTCTCACTTGACTTTTCTTGGTTACTTCCACTATTTTCTGGAACTGTTTGTTCGGCAGACTGTCTCCCATTCTCTGCTGCCTTCGTTGGAGGCCCTGTAGCCCTTGACATTTTCACTTGTCTGTGTGCATCCTGTGTGTGGGTGCGTGCAGTGGTCAGTGCTGTTTTCATTCATTCTGTGCTGACCCTGTCTCCAGCTTTTCTCTTAATTTGTTACCTCAAATGTGTCTAAATCACTGCTAATTACATTTAATTTTAGTTCGTTAATTTTACCATCAGGTTTTCTTGGGACTGGAATGACTATATAGGGTCTGGGTGCTTTTGTGGGCCCCAGATATTCATTATCTGGTGGGTGGAATGAGATTGGGACACTTTGTGCACCAATAAGGAACGCAGTTCTGATTGTTAATGACAGAAAAACAATAATAATAACTATACATATGCACATTATCGTTTGGAAAGACAATTTGCAGCATTTTCTTCCAGGAAAGTGGGGTCGCCCTTCTGTTCGGGGTAAAACTAAGTTACTGTTCTGAGCCCCCATTTCTAATAAGCTCATAGTCTGTTATTTATTCCTTCTCTTGCTCTGAGCTTGTAGTTCTTTCCAAATGTCCACCCTCTTGGATATGCAGTACAGTTCCTGTACTAGACTATGGAAAAGGGTTAGGCTAGCAACTTTGGTACATCACATTCATAATGCACATCTACGGTAGGTGAGGTCCCAGTGCACTCCTCGAATTTGCTTTGGTCCTGAGGACATGCTGGAACCTGTTCAATGTGAAGGAATGAAAAGATGGAACTGCTAAAAATCACACAAATACAATGTTGTAACAATCCAAATAAAAATAAAATCGAACATGAAAAATAAAAATGGAAATAAGGAAAAGTAGGGGAAAAAGTACAAAGAAAAATAGGATGGTGTAGTTCTGGTCTTTGCTCTCCTCGATCTGTCTTGTGGCTGAAAATTGAAGACCTGTGTCTCTGTGCTCGGTTTGTTCCACTGCGGAAAGTCTTACTGGAATCTCCTAAGGTATTTGCGCTGGAAATTAGATAGCTCCACCTGGAGCATTATGCCGTGGAGCAGTGTGCCCATGTGTGGGGAATTGGCCGGATCTCTAATGAAGGTGATGACGTCAACATCTGCAGGCCTCCCCACCATCTCCAGATAGTCTGCGACTAGTCTAAGAGTAGGACATTGTGTGCCAGCCGAGTGTCCTCGGCAGATAGGGACATTTGTCCTGTTTTGCTGTGTCCTGTCATGGGCTATTCTTTTGATTCGCAGAGTCTCTGCACCTTCCTGTTGCGTGGACTACCACGAGATGATTTAGTTTAGTCCACAGCTGATTCAATTTAGCTAGATTTCTTGGGTCTCTGATGAAAGTGCATGTGTCGGTTGTTCTCCCAACAAGTCCTGGGCATTTCTCGATTAATTGAAAGAACAAATTAAATGTGAGTTCATCAATGTCTACTGGCGGTGGAAGCATTTGTGTCCTCCTCGCTGTGCTCGGGTAGCTCGGCGAAGGCTTCCTTGACGACAGTCAGTAGTCGCCTGATTACTTTTTTGTTAGCTGGATCTTGAATAAAGTCTGTGACACTGGCTTCTCTCCCTATGAGTGATGGATAAGATCACCACATGTTGTAAATAGGTGAGTACATCCCACTTGAGACTTCTGCTGGAATGTACCATAAATTCTGCGAACAAAGTCTCGATACTGGTTGCTGCAGGGTACTGTGTTACACTTTCAGAAAATATTTTGTTTGCAGTCTATCAGAGTCTTGATTCTTTGTACTACTTGGGCATGACGTGCTTTTCCAAAAGTTTGTTTCATCAATGTTGTTGTGGCTTTGGATGTGCTTCTCTTTACCCTGCAACTGGGATGCACAGAGTGTTCGTTTTATGTCCTTTATTATCTTTCAGTGGTTTGAGAAAATGTCTTGTTTATAAGCCACAATTTAAATCAGTGTTCCTTTTGCCTTTATTATGCTGCTCATGCGTCGTCCTTCCTCGCCGTGGATCTTGTCTGCACGTGCTGAGGTTCTTCCCCATTGTCTGTGTTTTCTTTGCAGTTGGATGCAGCAGGAGGGATCTCCCCTTATAAGGTTTAATGTCATTTATGATGATCCATGCCCTTCTGCCCTGGAGCTTTACGGCGGAAGGGTGCATTCCTCTGATGAAAGGGTCATTGAATCGTGGCTCATCCCACCTCTTCCTGGTAAAGTTCCTCACAAGCACATTGTCACCAGGGAAGACGAGGGGCGCATGTAGACTTTGCGTGGAGTCTGCTTCAGCACTTCCTGATGTGTTTTGTGCTGCACTGTCCCCTTTTCGCCGTCGCTGCAGCTGGCCTGAAATGACAGAGGCGCTGGATGTCATGCAGTTAAGGTACTTGTGCATCTCTGCTCCCAGAACCTCTCTAGTCAGCTGGGCATCACATTTAGCTCGGGGGTTAGAGGGGTCCTCATCCTTCTGTCTGTAACTATCTCTACGGCGTAAGATGATGGTCTGAGCAGGGTTGGTTCCGAAGTGCATACAATGCCAGTGGTAGACGTGCAACCATCCCTTTCTTAATGTGAGCTTCAACCTGGCTATCCTCTCCTTTAACATGCCGTTGAGCCGCTCACATAATCCCATTCCCCACCGGGTGATACGGCGACGAGAACTTGTGCTTTATACTGTTAGGGAGAATTCTCTGTTTAGGCTGAATTTCCTAACCTAGTGAGTCCCCCAGCAGCTTTGCTGGATTTCTGGAGTTTGTTTTTTTTCTCCTGCCAAGAGTAAGACTCGTTTCCTCCCACTCTTGGACATGATTTGTGGTGTTCCTTTGAATGTTAATGTGTTTCATGGGCTATGGGGTCTTTTACTACATAGGGTCTCATATGTTTTTCTAGGTGTGTTACACAGCACCCTCCGTGCAGTAACACCGGGGTGTCATAGTGACCCCCCCACCATAGACTCCATACCCTGGGACTGACTACTGTCTCCCAGGGCATGTAAAGTCACCATTTGCTTTACTAGTCCCAAATTACTAACAGAACCAGTACAAACCATCATATTGTGGGCGTACTGGTAGGGGCAATTCGATTGCCCCCGG
Organism: Ambystoma mexicanum; assembly: GCF_040938575.1. NCBI lineage: Eukaryota > Metazoa > Chordata > Amphibia > Caudata > Ambystomatidae > Ambystoma > Ambystoma mexicanum. The sequence goes on from NC_090928.1 coordinate 66,100,855, forward strand.
GTCTGTTGTTCGAGGGGGCACTGTCCCGTCCCCCCTCGTCGAGTTTTGGCTGGTGGCAGTGGATATTACTTTTTATATTCAACTGCGAATATATATCTATGGGATTTTCCCATTGTTCGAGGCTAATATTTTTTTTTAACATAGCCTCTAACATACCGCCGGTTTATTTATTTAATATTAATTCACTGGTTGGTATTTTCTGCCAGAACTCGGTTTTAAAATGGCATTTGTGTTCGCCTCTGTAACTCCAAACCAAAGGTCGAGCCCTTTGTTCCACTTTTGGCGGGCTTCTACACAGAAGCCCTCCAAAGTGGTGCCACTCTGTCTGGCTACCACAGGGAGTGTGGGAGGGGGTTTAGGCACCCTGGACTGAGTTTCCTTGGCAACTCAAGTCGCACTCTTGTGTGATTGGCCCAAGTGGTGAGCCACCCCGCTCACCACTTAGCATATTTGATTGACAGCTAGGCTGAATGAATGGGGGTTTCTTGCATAAAAGCAGGGCTTTTGGGACTGGAACTTCAGAAGTCGCCACAGGACCTGAAAATCCTACAAGGGAGAAGCTGAGCCGACCTGCTACGACGACATCACCGGTGGAGCCCTGCTGAACCGACTCACCACTTCCCAACGACAGAGGAGATCTCCCAGCTGTAGTCTCTTCTTCCCTGGACTGGTGGTCACAACCAGTTTACCTTCTTTTCTCGCATCCCAGGACGTCTTGTGGTCGAATTGCCCGTGCCAAGCACCCCGGCAACCGGATAGCCACTTACCACTGGACCGCAAATAAAAGGACCGCTCCTTTTAATTGAGAACTCCGCGGCTGGCTTCTTCCCTGGCAGTGCAACAGACTCCTGTTTTCCTCCCGACGAGATCCTCTCTTTCCCCGGACGAAGCACCGACTTGCACCCGCTGCCAGGAACAACTGCCCCCCGCTGGAGCGTTCTCACCATTTTAAGGTACCGTGTCCGCCAGGCCTCCCTTTCTAAAGATTGCTACACGGTAACAATAATCCCTTAACCTTCTGGACCGGGCTGGCCGCCTTGACCATCTAACTGGTCCCTTTCTGTTGGTCCTACTCTTTCTGAACCTTGTGCGAGACTTTTGGGCACTTTCAACCGTGTAACCTTGGACACATTTCAACCAGATCCTCTTAAAGTGGGTCCGGCCTTGTTAACTTTGACTTTACGGTTTTAATCTGCCTTCTTCTCCTACTGTGTTCTTCCGAAAGTGTTGGGATCTGTTCTATCTTTGCTCTGCCTTTCTCTCCCTTTTTAACCGATTGATTAGAGTGCCATCTTCGTTAAGCGATCACCGCTGTCTGAAAATAAGTGTTGCTTTACTTAAGACTTGTCTAATAATCGTTGAAGGGAGTGTATATCTTTTAGTGACCGTGTTTTTGAACTGCTTAATATTGGTGCCAGTGTGTTTAACTAGATGTGTTTTTAAAAATAATGACTGGTCAGTGTTTGCTTGTTCTACTGTGTTCTTTTGACCTATTGTGAATACTCTGTATACTGCCTAACTCTTCTTGAGACAAGTCTGACTGCTCGGCCACAGCTACCAGGTAAATCTGGGTGGTACAGACTGCTACCAATTCGGTTTACTGCCAACCACCTGTAGTCTTAAATCTTTTGCAGTGGTCCCAGAGGGAACTGCACAGGTTTCTGCCTAACATATACCAATCAATAAGCTGATCTGTTTGAAGACTGCATTAACAAAGTGAGCCCACGTTGTTTGATCTTATTACCTCGCACACCCCCCCATCTAGGGAACACTTCCCTCACTAGACATTTGGCAGCACAGGTAGCGTCTGGGTGTGTACAGGCACCTGATTCTATCCATCTAGAGAATGGACACACCACCACAATTAAATACCTGTACCCGTTACACACTTGAATCATGTCGATGTAGTCAATATGCAAGTGCTGGAATTGGCCATTTGCCCGGGGGATAACTCCTCTCATTACTTTTAATATGTGCCTAGCGGTGAATTGCTGGCAGATTATGCAGTTCACCATGAAGAACACAACATGCTCTGCTAAATTTGGTGTAAACTAGTCTTCTGCGAGCGTTGCTGCAATATTTTCTTTAGACATGTGTATAGGGTAGTGTAGTTGTTCCAATGCTACCTTCAGCAGGGAGATGGGCATTACTAGTTTACCAGTACTGTCTTGCCTCCACAACCCGTCAGAGGGGTTTAAGGAACACCCTCAACGCTTCCACAAATTTTTCTCCTCCTGAGGTGCCTCCCCTTGGAGTTCCATTAGCTGAGTCTGCCCCATGTTACTATAGGCCTCATGTGTGGCTCGCGCTACCATCATCCTCTCATGGTTACGTGCCACCTGCACGTCCATGATTGTTTCATTTTTGGACGCCATGCGCTTGGCTTCCGGGTCCCGCTTCATGGTTTCCACGTGACACGAAATCTGTCCCCTTGGTGTGGGCGGCGCATTTCACGACCGCTATGCCCACTGGGAGTTGTAGTGCTTTTATCAACCTGTCCAATAAGGCTGCGTGTTGCACACTGGCGTGCCGTCCGCTCAGGGGTAGCCCCTCCTTTTCCGGCGTGCTAAGCCTGCGTGCACGGTAGATGTCACATAGGCAGAGTCACTGTACACTGTTACTTCCGGGTCTGCATGTTTCTCAATGGCGAATATCAGCGCCACTAGTTCTGCAGCTTGAGCTGAATAGTGAGCTAGTATTTGCGCACTGACGAGTACCTGAAACTCCCCATTTGCCAGGTGTTTCATTACGGCCACGTCCGTGTACCTTTGTCCGTTCTCTTGGTCGATTCTTGATGAACCGTCAATGAACACGATTTCACCACCCTCCAGGGCGTTTTCCTTTACCCTGGGGATTTCATTATAGAATTCCTCATAATTCGCACAGTCGTGTATAGGTTCTCCTTCTGTGACTGGCTCAGCTATGAAGGCAGCAGGGTTTACAGTTTTACATCAAACTATTTTGATCGATGGGTTGGAGATATTCATCTTATAGGCAGATACTCTCTGTGATACTCTGTGATGTCAGCGTGCCCTTTGGCTTCTCTAGTATGGCGAATAAAGAGTGCTACAATGTCATGGAGCACCCTATCACAATAGATGACGCTTGTTTAATGGCGAACGCGGCAGCAGCTAGATTTTGTTTGCTTAGGAAGTGGCCCTTCATGTCCGTGTCCAGACTCCCGCTGTAATATGCTAGGGGCTTGTACCCCAGCGAGGTTCGCTGCGCGAGCACTGCCGTTATAAAATTGCCATCAGAGTGTGGAACAGGTAGAATCCCTCTGCATAATTAGGAATCCTGAGAACTGGGGCCTTACAAATTGCCCCCTTAAGTTCTGCAAACCCTTTTTCCATTGCCAGTCCATTCAGTGTTTTTTTTCCCTTGTCGCCTGGGCCTTCCTTGGAGCCTGAAGCAAGGGCTTGGTATATGAGCTGTAGTCGAAGACCCATGCTCTGACATATTTGCAAAGGCCTAAGAAGCTTTGCACTTGTTTTATCGTGAGTTGTTTAGCCGTGTTCATGATAGCTTCAGCCCTTTCTGGGGTTAGCTTTTTCCCTTCGTGTGAGAATAGCTGGCCTATGTACAGCACCTCTCCCTGACAGTATTGTAACTTTTCCTTATCAACTTTATATCTTTCTCAGCCAGGATTGTCAGTAGCTGGACAGTCTCACCTGCATTGTTCCTCAGTGATGCTGCAGATCAGAATGTCATCCACATACTGCAAAACAACACTGTCTACTGCAATATTGTTTAGGTCCATCTGCAGGACTCTGTTGAAAATGGATGGAGTCTCACAGTACCCCTGTGGCAACCTCATACTTTTCAGGCGCATGACGTCAGGTCTTGAGAGTCACGGTGCAACGGGATTGAGAAAAACGCATTTTTCAAGTCCATCACCGTGAAATATTTTGCTTCAGTGGGTATGTTGGATAGAATGGTGGATGGATTAGGGACTGGAGGGAACTTGGCTTCGACTATATTGTTTAATGCTCTTAAATCTTGGATTAAACGCCAAGATCCTCCCTTTGATTTCGTGACAGGCTAAATCACTGTGTTGCAAGGTGATTCTGACGTCACTAGAATTCCCTGATCCATCATGGCAGAAATTGTCTGTGATTCCTTCATCTGCCTCTCTGGACGTAGGATATTGTTGTGCTAGTGGTAGAATTGCTCCTGGTTTCAGTTTTACTTCACCTGCCCCCCTGAGGAGGCGTACATCATAGGGCCCTGTAGTCCATACCGCGGCAGGCACTTGGGCCATGTCGTCATCAAAGTATTCTGGACGTATCAGCGCTAACATCATTCTCTGTGGCACTCCCGTTTGATCATTTTGACCCAAAATGTGAGACTTACTTCCACCCTCATCTCTTCTAGGTCAGGGTGTTCTTCGAACAGATCATCATCGGTGACGTTAGTCACTCGATACCCTTCTTCAGTGGCGATAATCGCACACCATTGTCTGCCTTCGTCATCATATCCTTCTTCGACCAATACCACTTTCCCTTGCACTGCGGCAGATTGTATCATTAAGGGAAATACTTGTCCCTCCTCTTCGTGCATAAGTATTCTCGGTCTGAATAGTAACTCATCAGGTGTCGTCATAGGTCTATCTGCGAGGCCTGGCAATCCCGCCATGAGTACCCGCACCCCATACGTGAAGTCTTCTGGCTCTAACGCTATAGCTGTCATGGCTATGCGCCCTGAGTATGCTCTGATCATTTTGCACACGTTCGAATAATGCATTGCTGGAGTGGAGCACACTATACCGTTCTTGGTAAACAAGATTGTCATATTCAACTTAGCCATTAAGTCCCGACCCAGGATGTTTACTGGGGTCTGTCGTGAATATAATAAGGGTACATTAATTTCGCGCTCTCCCACAGAGACTGGGAGTGCGTCTGTAAAGGGAACTCTACTGTGAGCTCCCGTGAAACTGAGTATCTATGGCCTCGCTGGACAAGGAAAACTTGCCTTCTCATATGCATGAGCGCGTCGCACCCGTGTCAACTAAGAAGGAATATTCTTTACCCCCATGACGACATCCACCCTAGGTTACCGATTAGGGTCTGGTGTCACTGATAGGATAGAACACATCAGAGTCTTCCGTGAGCTGTCCTATTTCATATATAAGTTCGGCCCACTGTATACTTGTTGATTTCCCCCAGCCCCAGGGTTGTCTCCCCCTCCGGCGCGAGTGCCCTGTGACATTTGCAGTGGTGCCTGCTGGGATGATCCCTGCGGTACATTACCCATGTGCGGGGGTTGAACCACTTTCTGTGCACCTTGCTGCAAGCCTGGCGCCTGCTGCTGCACTGTGTGATTTTGTGCACTGCCCTGCTGTGGGACGGCAGGCTGATTCACCATGCCTGTCCCCATCCCTTGGCTATTTTGCCACATGCCTTGGCTTCTGTACACGCGCGCCACATGTCCTGTCATTCCACACAGCCAACACACTGGCGGTGGTCGGCCATCTGTCCATCTGGCGTAGCTGGACTGCCCATCTGCGCGTTCTGAAAGCCACTTTGATTATTTTGTAAACCTCCCTGATTACCTCAAAACCCACCCTGATTGCTCTGCCATCCTCTTCCTCCAAAACCCCTTCCCCTCGGGAAAATCCCACGCTACCTTTGTTATCCTGCGCTGGGTTAGTCGCCTGCTCTGCGCGTGGTTCAGCTTGGCTTGTCAGCACGGCTCCCTCGAGAGCATACTTTGAGAGTTGCACCAGCTTTGCCTCCTCACCCTTACGGGTTGCTTTCTTTTTCCGATTCTTTTCTTGCAGCAATCTACAGTAATGTGCAATTGTCAACTGTATTTCAGCCCATGGTTTAGCTTCTATTCCTACCAATTTCTTGAGCTGTTTTTGCACTGGCTCAGTCAACCTTTGGCATAATATATGGTAGAATACAGGGATAGATTTTGTCCAAGACTCATGTGTTTCGAGCACCCACGTGTCTTGAAAATTCTGGATATAAATAAACGGATCCTCTGACTCTTTAATTTTCCGAGTCATTATAGCCCCCATATAAGACGTGTCTGGATAGAACATTTTCAGCGCTTTCCAGACTGCTGCTCTACAGTTATTAAATGGCGCTCCGTCATGGGAGGTGTTAGGGTTACCCTAGGGTAGCCTGCCCGTTTCCATACATCTGCCCTTTCACCAAGTATGGCAATTAAGAGGCCCTTAATGTCCCCTATAGCTAAGGTGACACCTCCCGTCATTTTCTGTAACTCATGTATCAACTTCCCGGCTCCCGATATCCGCATTGAAAGCTTATTTTTTAAGTTCTCTCGGTCCATGTGTGGCCATGGAATATATTGTGGTCTTGCTCCCCCCCCCCTTTTTCTAGTAGCGGGAATTGGAATACGCAGTCTTCCTTTTCTTTCTCCATAGCTCTCCGGTCTGTCACTGGGGTGGCATTTCCACCTTGCTGTCTCCCTGGCAATGCCCTTAATCTATCAGCATAGGCAGGTGCCAACGCCCCCTCTGACCGTGGGGTGTTTCTTCTTGTCGGCCGGACTGCGCGGCAGACTTCGGTGTCCTACTTGTGGACTCGCTAGCGTCTGACCATCCTGCCCCTCTGTCGCCTGGGAACCATTTTTTTTTTTGCACCGTCTCCCTTCCTCTTGTGCCTTATCCTCCATTTCCCCACCAGAGTCACTTTGACTACTCCCAGTTCACACAACTCCTTGCATCTTCTTCGTTCTGCCCATCTCTAGCCTGTCTAGGGACAGTCCCCTGCTCTCACTACTCCGAGTGACCTCCTCATACAGCTGAGTGCTCTCCAATCGCTCATCTTCCCCTTCCCCTTCCCCCATCGGATATCTGTTCTAGCCCCATCTCATTGTATATTTTATCAATCGTTTCCCCGATGCTTCTGGTGTCAGTCATCTTCAATATTTTTCCTACTTATACCTTGCACCGAGTCGCTTGCAGGAAATAATTCTTCTGTGTCTTCCCATTCTACAACAGGATTGGGTTTTTTAACTTCCCGCTCCAAATATTCAAGATCTCGTGCCCTCTGTCTGCGCTTACGTTCTGCTTCTTCATTTATTTCCTTACGCTTCTTCTCTAGCCTTGTCTACTGCCCTCATCCTTTCATTTCTATGTTCCTTTGCCCTTCTAATTTCCTCCGCTTCTCATCTCTTCGCTCTCTTCTCACGCACCCCTTGCTCTTCTTCCATCCTTTGCTTAGTCTGTCTGTACTGGTTGTAGGCTGCCTCTTTTTTGCGATCGAGCTGCTTCTCTTGCTCTTGGCGATAGAGTTCTCGCTTTAGCCTATCCTTCCTTCTTGTCCTTTCATCCCTTCCATCTTTCTCTCTCTCCTTTGCGTCTCATCGGACCTCTCTCTGGGCCTTATGTCATCACTTCCTTTTCCATCCAACTGCAGTAATATCTGACCTCCCATCCATTAGTCTTTCGCAAATGCTATCTCATCAACTCTACCTTCATTTCCCTTTAATTTATTTTCCTTTCTCCTCATCAGGAGGTGCACAACTCTGTGCCCGATCTCTTCCTTCATCTTCGCGTCTCTCCTTGTCCCTTGTGACCGCGGAGGCGCTATTGTTTTCCTGTTCCTTTCCCTTATTGTCGTCACTACTGTACGTAGGCGACTTATATGCGGGGTTGCTATACCCCGTGGCTGCCTTAAGTTCTCTTAGCGGGTAAAGCCCCTCTGATTTACTCCCTTCAATGACTGGCTCAGGCGGGGCTGGTGGCACGGTAGGCGTCTCACCCCCCTCCGTACATACATTTAGTATCCAGTCTGTGGGTGGTTCTTCCACCTTCGTTTCTTCAAACATCTTGCATAATTCTAGAACAGCAAGACGTTTCTCTAGCTTCTTGCCTGTATAGGTGGCGTGTAGGAAAGTTGTCATATGCTGTAAAACAGCCTTAGAAAGGGACCCATTCTGTGGCCAAGGCATAAACATCTTGTGGGTGGTACCGTTAACCCACTCTGTGCTATACTTCTTGAGTTTTGGTACATGCTTGGGTAGCTGCTTGCACAAATGTGCAAGTGGAGTAACTTCCTCCATTCTTGATTTCGACACCAACAATATTTATACAGTTATTTTTATCCTTCCAATAGTACGAGCAAGCACCAACTACACAAGCTCCAATCCAATCTTTTCCCACCAAACTTTTATAATATCAATTTGCTCAGAAAACTATCAATTCGTTGGTGATTCCCTCTTAGTTACAGAATCGCGTAAAGCCAAATTACATTTCACACAATCAATAATACAATTATTTTTTACATTCGATGTACAACAGAACACATATTACAGACACTTGACAGACTAGACAGACAGCAGCTGGTCATACATATACCTGCCTTCTAATCAATACCCCGTCATGGAGTTTAAACAAACTCCTTTGATGCATCTTTAAACGTCACTGTAGTCGAATTGTCCCTTTATTATATGGGCTATGAGTTCACGTTGCTTCTGACCGCTGTATTAAAGCGCAGGAAAAAGGCCAATCCTTACGTTTTTATCTAAGGTGTCCCCCTGGTAATCCTTCGTTTATAGATCAGGTGTCCCCTGGTACTCCTTGTTTTTTATCTCGGGTGTCCCCTTGCTAATCCTTCGTTTTTATCTCAGGTGTCCCCCTGGTAATCCTTAGTTTTTATCTCGGGTGCCCCCCCCCTGGTAATCCTTCGTTTTTATCTCAGGTGTCCCCTAGTGCCCCTTGTTTCTCTCGGGTGTCCCCCCGGTATCCACTCGTTATCTCTTATGCTCGAGTAGTTACCCCCTATATATATACAGTCTTCTCTACTTCTGACTATTTTAATTTTTTCTCCGCCACCCACTGTTACCTTTCCCTTACTGGCTCTAATGCCTACACGACATTTGCCAAAGTAACAAATTTGTTTCACTCACCGATCGCATCTTTTCCTCTCTGGAGCTTTGGGATCACCGCCCTTCCTCTTCCTGCTTTTTAAGGGTTTTTCGTACGATTGGCTGCCTGTGGAAATGAGAACGGTTATGCTTGGAAGGCAGGTTCCTTCAGACCCACTGCAGTTTTTCAAAGTTTTACTCTATCATTGTCCACGGGAAGCTTCTCAGTCTACTCAGCTGGAATGGCGAAAGGACTTGTGATATTGCCGAAGGCCCAGAGTTACTTTGTGCCGTCGGTCTAAAGGTGTCATAGTATTATATCAATAATTAATGGCTGTAACCATCCTCTGCTACCAAGTGTACAGAGGAGCAGGGTTTCACTGACGGGCCCATAGATCAGTGCGCACCCTCTAGTACTTATAAAACAAGATAGATGCACCATGTGAAGACCGGGGGTGCAGGATTCACTTACTCCAACACGACTCAATAATGAGGACTCAGTAGTTTGGCAAAGGGAAGTCCGTTTAATGACAGGTTCATCAAACAGAGAAACAAATGGAAATCAGCAGTATTGCGATCACTTGTCTCGCTCCAACTTTCTCGAACTTCAGTTGAACAGAAATTCTTATAGGCAATATTCGTCATCATTGAGGTCTAATTCTACAAAACTCGACATGTAATATAATTGGTTAGGAAAGGTAACTTGAGTATAGGCGCTAAATCTGTATATGATAATAGAGCATGCGGATTGTATAATTCTTATTGGGTGGGCGTGTACGCCCTTCCCACTACATCACACGTGATTGACGTCACTACAAGTATGGCGTCCTATTGGTTCTACTATCTATAGGACTCCAGATAACTCGGTCCATTGTGATTGGGCATATTACACCCCTAGACATAAATCCCCATTTTAATTATCAGCATGCAGCATGGACACCCATGTGCCTGGTGTCCCAAGTTTCACCCTGCCTCCCTTCCATCAATCAGTATCTTAGGGCTATGTGTCAATTAGTTGGCTGGGTATAGCCTCGAAACTGTAGCCTCTTATCTGGAAAAGTTATGGCATCCTCAGGTCCTGGATGACATCAGGTGGTGGTACCTCTTCGCGCCTGGCTGGTCACATGTCTGTTCACCATGAATCTGCTTCAGTTTCCAGCTTTTAGTGTATTTAATTCTGTTTCCGCCTCGCCACCTGCATGGGCCCCCCTTATCTTGACCTTCATGGGGCAGGCTAGTAGAGTCTTGTTAGCGGACGCTCTCCTCCCTTTCTCTGGTTGACCTTGATTTCACCGGCATGAGCCGCTCTTTGTTGAGTTTCAATTCCGCTCCTTCTCTTGACAGGCTGCGTTCTGAAACTCTGCCTGTCGGGCCCCTGGCATCCTGGGTACATTTCTGCTTTTACAAAATGGAGTCGCACTTATATAATGTGTCTTATTGAGGTAGATATATGGTTGGCGCTTGCCGCTCTAATCTTCTACTAAGCATTGCAAGCACTATCAATATCTTTAGCTTCTTGCGTTCCAAGCCTATCTACACACGGTTAACTGGTTGGTTGCTTCCATTTTGTCTCGTAGCAACGTTTCCTCACGTTTTAACATTCTCTTTCCTGCGTCCATTACATATATTTTCACAACTGCTCGCATTGGTGTGCTATCTTCGATAGCCATTTTTGTTAATTCGCAAGTCTATTCAGGCTCTTATGTCATTTCCACTGGCCTTCCATTAAGGCTCTTTGGGTCTCTTCATGGACCATCTGTAGGTACTCTTCATTTCGTCTCAGCTGCTGGTACGGCTGTCTGATAGGGTACCGTGCTGCCCAGGGTTGTCTGGTAATGGGCGCTTCAACAGGTGTGGATCTTCTGATGTATACTGGGCAGAGTCCCAGTGCAGCTCTTTGTTGGTTCATTTGCTCCTCATACGTCATACCTTGGCGAGTACACTCCTGGTACCTCGAAATGAGGGGATGGGGTGCAGGCTATGTCTGGGACCTCCTCTACACTGGATCTTGAGGATGCATACATGCATATCCTGATCTGAGTCCACACAGGAGATATCTGTTTCTCTGTGGGAGAGGAGCATTTCCAGTTTCGAGTACTTCCTTTTGGCCTAAGTTCGGCACCACATGTCTTTACCAAGATGTGTGTCGGTGATCGCGGCCTATCTTCGTCTGCAGGGTATCCATATATATCTGTATTTGGAGGACTGGCTGTTGCACAGCCCTTGCCCGCTGAAAGCTGCCTGCAATCTTAAGTCTCTCCTCCAGCTCCTGTTCCACCTCTGGCTGTCAGTGAACTGGCGTAAATCTTCCATGACGGTCTCTCAAGACTTGATCTTCCTGGGTTTTTGCCGGAATATGATCGACTGCAGCGTATACCTGACCGGGGACAGAATGGCGGATTTGTTGGCCACATGTGAGATGTTTGCGCAGTCGGAGAGCATGTCGGCCTGGTGGTTTCAGAGGCTTCTGGGCCTTATGGCCTCGTGCGTTTTGGCTCTTGCTCGCCTCAAGATGAGGCGGACTCAGATGGCTCTTCGGAGCTCTTGGTTTAAGGCTGTGGATCCGGACTCCAAGTTGATAACGATTCCGGCTTCCATGAGAGCGGACCTGGACTGGTGGTCATCTCTCAGCAACCTGTCGGTGGGGGCGGGGTTTCAGGACCCAGCTCTGACAATAACGGTCAACGGACTCCTCCCTTCTGGGGTGGGGTGCGACGTTGGATCTTCTTCAGGTCTCGGATCTTTGGTCGCCCCAGGACAAGCTCCTCCACATAAATCATCTGGAACTCCTGGCGATTTTCCTAGCACTCAAGGACTTCAGACCGATCGTAGCCAACGAGGTGGTCCGGATTCGCACGGACAATGTGGTGTCTATGTTTTACATCAACAAGCAAGGGGGCACCAAGTCTCCCCCGCTCGTGGAGCTGTCCATCCAGGTTTGGGAGTGGGACGTTCAGCATGGTGTCTGGCTACTTGCAGTACACATTCCGGGCCAGCTGAATGTCATGGCAGATGCCCTCAGTTGGCCGACTATAGTCGGCTACGAGTGGGAACTGAAGGTGGAGGTCCCCTCATGGATTTTCCTGCACTGAGGCACTCCGGAAGTGGACCTCTTCGCTACGGCGTCAAAAAAGCTTCCTCTGTATGCCTCCAGAAACAGACTGGCAGCCTCCTCTCTGGGGGATGCTCTCGAGATTCCATGGCACAACATGAGGGCTTATGCCTTCCCGCCTCTGCCTCTAGTTCATCAGACGATTTGCAAATTGAAGAACTCAGTGAACTTTTCTCTTCTGCTCATAGCCCCGTGGTGGCCAGCCAGGTTTTGGTTCTCAGAACTCCAACACCTGTCAGTGTATCTGCCGATCAGGCTACCGGTGACCCCCAATCTTCTTCACCAGGGGGAACAACTGTGGCACCCCTCCCCACAATCGCTCAGCTTGGCGGCATGGTGCCCGAGTTCAGGTCTTTAGAACATCTTAGCCTGTCTGTGGATAACATGTGCATTATCCAGTCAGCCAGAAAACCTTCGACTAGGTCCCAGTACAGAAGCAAATGGCTTAGGTTCTGTCATTGGTGTTTATACAAGCAGTTGGACCCAAGGCAGGCTACGATTGACACGGTATTGTCCTTTGTATCCTACTTAGCAGAGTCGGGAGTTCACGTTCTGTCATGTAGAACTTATCTTTCGGCGGTTTCCGCATACCGATCTACGGACTAATGTTCTTACTCTGTCTAATCCAGTGGTTAAGAGATATTTTGCAGGCTTGACACGCCTTTATCCTCCGATCCGCACCCGGCGTGGGATCTAAATGTGGTCCTGACAGCATTGTGCCATAAGCCTTTTGAACCAATGGCCATGGTGCACCTCAAGCACCTGTCATGGAAGGTGTCCTTTTTGGTGGCCATCAATTCGGCAAGGCGCGTGAGTGAGCTCCAAGCTTTGTCGGTGGAACATCCCTTCTTGGCTTTTCACAAGGATAAGGTGGTCCTACGGAAAGCCCTTCTTTCTTGCCGAAGGTGATTTGAGTTCCATCTAGACCAGTCTATTTCCCTGACGGTCTTTTTCACGAACCTCGCTTCAGAGGCGGAAAGGGTTCTACTCTGTCTGGATGTTAAAAGTGCTTTTAAGTTCTATCTTGACAGAACTTCCAAACTTGGGAGCTCTTCTCAACTGTTAGTCATCTTTGGTAATCCACAAGGTAAGCAGGCCTCTAAGGCGACCATCTCCCGATGGGTCGCGGCCTGCATTACGGAGTCTTACACCGTTCAAGGGCTGGAGCCTTCTAAAGGTATTCATGCACACCTGGTGCGGGGCAAGGCAGCCGCAGTTGCCTTTCAGGAATTTCCCCTGGGAGACCATTGCAAAGGCAGCTACTTGGGCCTCCCCATCGGCTTTTTGTAAACCTTATTGTTTAGACCGGAGTTCAAGAGCTGATGCTCAGTTTGGTCAGGCTGTGCTGAAGAACCTGTTTTAGTAAGGGGTTTTTCCATCAACCCATTGTTCCTGTAAGGAGTGCTTGTGAATTTCCCATAAGTATGGAGGAAGGGGGACGGGACGTAGGAGTATAACCAGGTTACTCACCGTAGTGACCACCTTACTCCTAGTCCATAGACCCCTTTCCTCCATACGCCTGCCCGGCGTCCCCTCTAATAAGGTTCCTCTGTTATTGCTAAAAGGTCTCTGACCTGGTGATAGAAAAGGACTGATGGGCGATGCGTGGGGTGGAGCTGAGATGGCGGGGTTACGGCCGCTTGCCGGGCCCTTGTAGAAAGAGAGGAATGACTAAAAAAAAGTACATTTTTGGATGCTTTTACAAAGCACTCCGGTCCCGTACCGCAGGACAGAGGAATAAGTATGGAGGAAAGGGGACTATGGACTAGGAGTAAGGTGGTCACTATGGTGAGTAGCCTGGTTATTTTATTTGACACAACGCTACTTGGACAGCCTTATTTTTCATTTGATGGACAAAGCTTGATCCCATCTTCGATTTAGGTTTAGATTGGGCGTTTTTCCAACCGGCATACAGCATTCATTGTTCAGTAAACACCCTTGAACTGTGATCACTTGTGTCTGTCTTGCTTGTTGCCCCCATGAGTTCCTTACAGTAAACAAATGATTGTTTGACAGAGGGGAAGGTTCATTGTAGTGTTTTAGTTAATATTGTGAAGCCCAAGTTTGCTGCTTTTGCTATCCAAAAGGCATCAGGCTTTCTTAAGAGCAATCGGAATAATGTTCTTATCCTGTTCTTTACCTGGAGATGGATCATGCGTTCCTAACTACTATAAAGTAATGGAATTGATTATAGTTAGGATGTGCATAATTGACTATAGCATCATACACTTACACCAGGCATTCTGCCTATGATAGCAGTTTACATGGCAATTAGATTGTCAGTCACCAGCTCCATAGCTGATATTAGTGGATTTGTCCTCTTGCAGCGACCATGCACATATGGATCTCGTAGGATGGTTTTCCCTATTTTTTTACAATACGTTTTTATTTGCATTTTTAACAATAGCATTTCCAACATATGGGGATACCTTTCCCCACATCCCCCCCTCCCCTCCCTGATCCGGGAACTGTCCTTGCTGGGGCACCTCTCCTCGGAGAGGTTGTGTTGTGGTAATGACAATCTCCTCTGGATCTGCCTTCGTGTTTGCTCACTGATGTAAGTCTTTTAAACTTTCATCTTCCCCATGCCCCCTCGGGAGGGTCTATTATACCCAGGAGGCTCATCAATCTAGTACACCATGCGCGGCGTGTGCCCTCTGTTAAATATCGCAGTAGACATGACCAGTCTGTGCTGAATCTGCCAGGTTCCCCTTGTATTGAGTAGGTGAGCCATTCCATGGCTACAAATGTCTAGATTTTCGCTACCCATTTGTGGTCCTGAGGGGGGGGGGCCCTCTTGCCTTCCACTTAATGGGCCAGAACGAGCACTGGCGCCATCATCACAATGACATAGTTTGCCGTTCGGTTTCGATGTGATGTCCTTTAGCACCTTGTTGAGTCCTATCATTGCTAGTCCCCTGTTGGCTCCTCCCTTCACCCCTAGAACTTGCTCTATTGCCTCCTGGATCTCTCTCCAATGGGTGTCTAATTTTGGGCATTCCCACCATATGTGACTCCAGGTACCCACTCCTCCACGTTCCCTCCAGCATAGTTATGAGGTCCCGGGGTATATTCTATGCAGTCTGACCGGTGTTAAGTGCCACTGGAATATTAGTTTCACTCATACCTCTCTAATTTGTAGGGATCTCGATAGTTTTGGGACCTGCTCTCATAATTTTGCCCATTCTGATTCCTCTATTGACTGTCCCGTGGCCTCTTCCCATTTCTTCATATATGCTCTTGTCGCGAAGACTTATCCCTCTTTTATGTGTTTGTATATTGATGTAACCACTTTCCTGTCCCCAGAGTGTGTGTTTAGGTACTTCTCGAATGGGGTTAGTTGACGGGTCCCCGCTGCTTTCATTGTGGGGTGTAGGAGTCAGTGCCTCAGCTGGGTGTATCTGTGCCTCTCCTTTCCCCCAAGCCAAAGACTGCCTTGCATTGTTAAAGTTTTACCTGGTCTCCCACAAATGTCTCTTACCCTCTGGCACCCCCCCTGCTGCCAGTTCTCAAAGGCGTGTGTATTGTGACCCGGGTTGAATTGTGGTTTGTCAAAGAGAAGTGTATGAGAGAAGGGGTAGGTAGTAATGTGCATCCTTTTTACTGCAAAGTCCCATGCATCTCCCACCGTTATTCAAGTTGAGCTACTGTACATTTGTGCCGGTCTGTCTACATTGGGTTTCCAAAAGATCTCTTCCAGTCCTCCCCCTGCTGCAGCCCTATCCATGGGTCTCCATATTTTCCCCCGGTCGTCTTTTTGCCATTCTCCGATAATCCTCATTTGGGCGGCTGTATAGTAGGCTCTGAAGTCCGGTTCCCCCATTCCCTCTTGGGAAGTTGAGATTCTCATTCATTTGGCAGCAACTCTAGTTTTTTTTGTTGTTCCAGACAAATTGGTTTGTGATTTTGTGGAGGGCTCTAAAAAAGGTCAGAGGGATGCGGATCGGGAGGGCTCTAAAAATGTAGAGTAGCTCTGGCCTCCCCACATCAAGGGCATCCTGAGCACAACTGTGCCTTCACTAATTATACTACTACTTCAAATATACTTTTAACCCCTGGTACCCGAAAAAGCTATTTACCATTAGTTTCATATTTTCCCTTTTATTAGATCGGTATACTGTGATCCACTGCCTTCCATTACAGATGCACCCCTACTTATGCAATTATATTCCCTCTACCTCATTTCCATCTTATCCCAATTAGTTACTTCTCTGAATCCTTATTGTATTCCTGTTCTGCACCATTTCCTCAGACAAGTTACCAGCATTGTTAGCCAATCTCCAGTGGGCACAGTGCTGAATAAGTGATCCCTTGTCGGTGAGCAGCCGGAGCCCACAGCCCGCCACCTCCCAACCCGGCTCCTCTGATCTGGTTTATCGTGGAAGAGAAGTGGGCCAACCACTCTTCCAGCTCTCACTCCCTCTCGTTGTCTGTGTCGTTGCTGCTGAACTGAGCGAGGCGCCGAATTTGCAATCTGAGCAGGGCAGCACTAGCCCAACAGAATGTATGTGAAAAATATAGCTGTAGGTGGTATTACTTCAATGTTTCGTTTATAGATGTTTTTTATATGTAATATTTTCTTTATTTTTCTTTTGTACTAGGGAGCTCAGTTCTTGGGTGTCTTTCCACGGTGCATTTACTCAAGCATTAAAGTAGACCGAAAAGCATGTTCTTCTATTCTAGTGCAATCTGAGCATCACACGTCCTGGTCGATTTCCCTGCTCCTATGTTGTGGCTCATCTCTGTGCATTACGATCTGATAAAAGTTCCCAGAAGTCGATGAAACCTATCTAACTCTAATTCTGAAAGCAGCTCTAAACTACAACACTCAAGTTCAGTAAAGCCAGGTGCCGACAATACCATGTTCATTGTATTGTAACGCGCTCATACACAAGTGTTTCGTCAATTTCGAGGCTAATATCGCCCTGTATTTTTTTGTAAACGGCATCTGAGTATCCGTCTGTTCCCGGTGCTTTATTTTTCGGGAGGTTTTTGTTCGGTGGACCTCTTGTTCTTGCATGTCTAAATCCAAGGCCTCCTTATCTGGGGGGAGTTGTATGACTCATGTATGCTTTTTACTTATCTTCTGTGGGTGAGTCTGATCAGTACAACAGCTGATAGTATCCCCTCATCACCTCACCCATGTCTTCGTTCGTCGTTTTCATCTGGCCCCTGTCGTCTTTCAGCTGTTGAATGGTATTTTGGTGCCCCTTTTCTCTCAGTTGCCTAGCCAGCAACGTATTGGCTTTGCTCACGCTGACATAGTACCTATGTTTCAGGGGGCCATTTCCGCTTTCTTGTTCCGTAGTAGGCTCAGCTGCCCTTGTATATGTTTCAGGGATAGTTTTGTCTTTCTGCTGGGGTTTTTAACTAGAGCGTACTATGCTGCCTTCAGTTTTCTTTCTAGGTCCTCTTCAAATTTCCTTCTTTGCTTATCCCTTTGTGCCCTCAGCGCTACCAATACCCCTCGCAGAATGGCCTTGAAGGCATTCCATGGCAACCCCTGGGACGTACCCCTCTCCACATCATTTTCTTCAATATAGCGCTGTATCTTTTCCCAGATCAAACCCACCTGGATGTTATCGTGGAGAATGTCCTCTGGGAACCTCTAAAACCAGATCCCACTCGGTTGGTTATTGATGTCGATTTGTGCTGTTAGCGTGATCTGAGAGGGAGATCCCATAGCAGCTGCCTTTCAGTAGGAACAGTATAATTATAGATGATGGCTGGAAGGTTTAGAATGAATCTTAAACCTTTGGATATTGCTCTGGGCAACCCTGCAGACATTGCTCTTCAGCCTGCCAAGCCAGTACAGAAAGAGGAAAGACTATATGCAAATCGGGCTTGGTTGTACCCCAAAAGGGGCAGTCAAGCCCGAACTGCTAGGCCACATCCCTTCTGTACGAGACCACAAACGACCCCAGACATGTTTTCACTTCACTGGGTAGTGATAAACGGGCAGCTTCAAAGGTCACTTTGAATACAGCTTCAACTTCAACAGAATACAGCTGTTGGAACCCAAAGTTCTAACAGGCAGAGAGGTGTTTTAACTGGTATCCGGTCATATTTTGGAATGCATTTTTTTCAAAATGCAATTATCTCAAACATTTTGTCAAACATTTTTAGAATGTATTTTTTTTTATATTTTTTTGGGGGTTTCGTAAGTAAAAAAAAAGTGTTTAAAAAACAGGGGTTTTGGGGGGGAACCCCCCCATTTTAAACATAAAATAAAAAAACATTCGGAAAAAAAAATTCAGAAAAATTGTTTCGAGAAAATGGCATTAGAAAAAATTACATTCGAAATAGTCACTATAAACCGTTTTAACTGAGTACCGCTGGGTTAAAATATTGTGTTTACACAAAGTCTGGTACATGCATAAAAATACACATACGCCATGTGTGGTTTTGACATGATAGTTTCTGGGAGTCTACACAATTATACAACTATGAGCAATTTATTTTATTTTTGTCTCTTTGGTGAACAAGGGCTGTGTATGCTCGCTGTTAACAAAACACCATGCGAGTCCCACCCAGGGATCTCTTTGTTTTCCTCTTCAGGGAACACAGTCTGTGTGTGTTCAGCTGCAAACATATATTATTGTGGCACATAGTCAATCTGCAGTGGCATTTTGCCTACATTATGGGGTGGCGCAGCCCCTGCCCTCCCCCCGTGCGCCTGTGATTAATCATGGACACTAGAGGATTCTTCTGGAACATCATTTGGAGTACGGTCTACTGTAAAGTCCTCTGCCTGTGAGGTGAAGACCAGGAGCTCCCAAGGAATAGAAAACCTCTTCAGAACCAGCACAAAAAACCTTTTGGGATGACCAGCTGGTTGGACAAGGCCTACTACAAATGAGTGCACTGGTACCCAGGACATGTCCTTGGAGATGACAGAACTCTGCAAATGCTGTCTACAAACCTTACTGGTTGGGAATGGCAAAATAAAAGATTCCTCTTCCCCGAGAGTCTCTGGACTGGGTGTCTTAGTGACTCCAAAGCTGGTCTTCTGATTCAAGATGCTTTCCAAGATGGCTAGATCGTGCTCAACTCACTTCAATCACTACAGAAAGTGTGGTGCCTCTCTTTGCCACTCGAAGTACTTTGAACTGCTTTTTCAAGTAGACTTAATATTGACTCGACCCATTAAATACCATCTTGCCTCGGCTTTACCACCAGCTCTACTTTGTGAAAGCAACTGACTCGCTGTATCTTGACTGCCTGCCCATGCAATCCAGTGGAAGCAGCATCTTGACCCGACTAGACTTGCTGCAAGCCATAGATATGACCTGTCTCGCATGCTGACTCAACCCAGCGAAAGCATTGTTTCAAATCATTACTCGATCCATTGGTAGCCATCATCTAAACCAATCTCCATTCCAATGCCCCGTCCGGCAAGCACAACTCAACTGCCTACTAGAGACCTGCTTCACTGCAGTAAAGCATCCAGAAGCCTGGATTTTACTGTTGAGCCCCAGAGACGAGCATTGCAAAGTATTTGAAATGGTGTTATCCCCCTGGTGTACCATAAAAGGCCCTAATGATTGATAAGTTCCCCTATTCTACCTTTTGAAAGACCTCTTCATGAACTTTTCAATGTGCTCTTGCAAGAATTGCCTAGCCACCCCTCTCTAGAAAACCATAGTACCCTTTATTCTGAATATATAGCTGATTTCTATGGGGTGGGACAGTAGTTGTGTGATTCTTTTTATTGTTTTGATTAAAGATCCTATTTGTGTGAATAGAACCTTGATTGGACATTATTTTGATTCACGATTACTACTGTTTGGTTTGCTTCTGAACCACCTCAAACCCGCACTGAAGAATATAGTCTGTCATGGGCCTGTGCTACCCTTGGAGGAGAAGGAGGTATACCTGTTCTGCTGTGCCTGTCTCTGCTTTGATTGGGGTCACTGTTGAGGCTGAGTCAGACTTTTATTGACTACTTTCTGGAACTCCTGCAGAGTAATAATATTTTTGTCACACAACCACACGCTTTTCTGGGAAATGGTTAACACCTACTGTGCGATTGGTCATTTTATCCAGCTCACATTATTCTACTCTAGTTTGCAGAAAACCCGGTGCATCTGTTCAAACACCATACTGTCCATCTCTAAAGCTTAGTTCACAGCTACATTTTGACATGCTCTGGCTGACCAATTTGGTTTGCAATTTCATCTTTCCACTACTTTCCTCTCCCAAACAGAATCTCTGCTGTTTTACGTCTCCCTCTCGAAGACAGCTGCAGTAAATAGCCACACGTCTATTGGTACATCCCCTTTCTAGTGCCTTAAAGTAAGCCACCCTTGCATGCCCCAGGTAGCGATGCATTGGAGCCATCCCTGTCCCCCAGTACAAGAGATAGCCAACAGGATGGTCTACCTACTCCAATCAGCTCAAGAGGTCAACGACTCCCAACACCTGGCCAATTGCAAACTACCACCAACTCCTGAGTTAACAATTGGCTATCGACCACGAACATGCAGATCCTGCCGTTGCAAAACAAACCCTGCTTTTTTAGTCTCTTTAGGATCCTGAAATTGGATTCCTCAGCTGTGAAACTGCTCTACCCAAGCATTGAGAGATCTAACCAGTGTTTCATGTGTCCCACTTAAGCCTGCTCATCCTGTATACCAGCACCTCTGATATTACATTCTGACTGAGGTTCTGTCCATGAGGTCCGCATGGAAGGGAAAAAGAGTGAATAGGGATTCACTGAAAAGGTTTCAGACACAAGGGAATTTGCCAGTCTCTTGCTCACTTCCAGCGACTCTTTTGGCATGTCTGACAGTTCCATTCCCTCCCCTCTGCAAAGCCAAGTCCTTTGGGAGTAGTGGAGAGGTTCTGTTTGGAATCAGCTCATGCTCTCTCACAGATTACAGATTCCAAAGACCTTAGTGTTTATTAGATTAACATTGTTTGAAGTTTCTCTACATGGCGTCGGCTGCAATCAGAAGATGCTGCTCATCTGTGTAAACCTTTATCTACAAAAGCTGTCCTTGCACCCATGCCCTTGGCCTCGCATTCATTAGTGTCTTTTTTTGGATTCGGTGTTCCCAGCCAAATTATCTTGTACACCCATGCTAGTTTGTGTGGCACCTGTTTGCTGATATCTATGACAGTTACCCATCTCATCTGTGAATTCCTGCCTACTTATTGCCAGAGTTCCTTCCTCATTGTTAGCCACTTAGTCAATTTGGAGGTATGTGAGGAGAGCCTGGGCAGTAGGATGGTCTCTGGGCAAGTCTGGGCACTGGTTACTCTCTTCTGACCCCTCAGGTGTTCTGCTATTCAGCTATCTGTCCCAGCCCTTGCAGCCCTTGTCTCTGCACTGCATGCTTAAGGGTAGATACCTAATCCCGTCCAGATGGTCCTGACACACCTCTTTTTCTCTTGAGGGAGTGTCCGCAGCGAGAGAGTCTGTGCCTGCTAACATCTGTTCCTGTACAATATCAAAAAGGCCAAAGACTGGCAGAAGGCTATATGAAATATGGTCGTTGTTTGACAATCCACAGGAAGTCCTGCAGCAATAAGGGAACTGCGCTGATCAGGTCTCTTGGTTTAAGGTTCATGATTGGTCTAGCACCCTTATTTTTGATTACTTGTAGGTGGTGTGCAAGCACTTTAGGGAGTCCCTAGCTAAAGCTGTTCTAGTATGAAGACTTATGTGCAGTTTAGCTCTGTTGACCGGTCCCTTAATGAACCTATTTAGGGACCATAGTCTTCAGTTCTGCATATGGAGCTGGGTATAAGACTTCTTGTCCGTGAAGAGCAAGCGTGTGCATGTAATAACCAGATATTTTACTGAATAACAGAGTTACCTCACCCATGGTGATGGGGCAAGAGTGAGGCAAACGTGTGACTTGGTACACGCCGTTTTGATCATCAGTCTACCAGTCTAGTAACCTTCACATATTTTGTTCTAGTTTAAGATTGATGTACTTCAGCAACGTACCAGCTCGTCACCTTTTCATTAGGAAGTCTGTATAGCTTTATTGTGCATATATAAATTTACTGTAAGCTTTCAGTTACTCTGGACTATAACCACTACCTATTGACCATCCACATTCACTCCTGTTTAGACTCCCCTCTCCCAGACCAATTCAGAACATTCACACACCAAGCACTCAATGTTCTCGTAAGCTGTCAGTCATGCATCTGCTCTAACACACTAACTTTTATAGATGCGCAGCAGGATAGGACACCAATCAGCCAGTCACTAAATATGTATAAATGTGGTGCATAGTATATTTTAGATTTGATCTTCATTGTAATGCTTTTCCCCTATTTGTTTGGCGCCGGAGTAATGCAGTTTGCTTTTTACGTTTTCAAATGGTTATCTTGTACTAGCTCAGCACTTTGTTTGCTGTCTTGTTTCTGAGTAGGTGTTGTTTTAGTCTTGTTATAAAGGCTATGTATATACGCATAGTGGCTTCTAAACTAATAAATGACGCAGCTATGAAAACCACAATTTACTTACATTTTCTGAAACCAGACTATGGAAAAACGATTTTTCTTCCAACTGAGATAAGTAAAGAAAAATGTACAAAATGACCCCTCTGTTTAAAAAATAAGTAAATTGAAGTTTTGTCTGTCCTGTATTGTGTGGTGCATACTAAGAAAAAATGCCAACAATAGCCATCTCTGTCCAAATGGAAACAACCAAGCTTTTTCTCCAGCTGATCGCACAAAACCTTACTTGTATTATGTAATGCAGGAAATGTCATTAATTTCAAGACTGTCTAGTGGATGGATTGGGTTGTATGATTATAGTGCAACAGTTTGCATAGCTCATGTGGCACCGAAAATATTTGTGCATGAAGTAAATTATTTTGATTGGGGGTTAAGTGGGATGTTTCTTTGGAGAACAAACATTATTTTCAGTCACTGAACCTTTCAGAAAGCTCAGCCGAATAATAAAAGGTAGTATGTCTCGTATGCACACAAATTGTACTGGGAGTTCTACGAAATGAGTGCTGTAAACATTTTTCCTGCCGTTTTGACAGGTAATATTTGAAGCTGAAGTCTCAGATGGGCGAAGCGGCTACATTGCCATTGATGACATCCAGGTTTTGAGCTACCCTTGTGGTAAGGAATGTTTACGCGCTGTGCTATCTCTTGTCTTTTCAGGACTTGTTTGTCTATTCGCTCACATCGCTTGGTTTTCATCTTATGGGTTTTTGTGCCCTTTGGACTTTCTGTAGAATTTCTGTTATTACAACTCATGATAAACATGTGTTCTTGTTCTCAAGTAATAACTGCTGATGTGTATTATTTAACCGAGGTACGTGCTTGCTTGCAGCTTGTGTTCATTTTAAAGAAGGGCTTGATCGTTACTGAGCATTGGGAACACATGGATGGTGTGCAAAGTACATCGCAAGTCTGCTCGACAAGAAGTATATAAAGCAGACCATGGAAGACTTGCATTATCATGGTACACACTGGGAACTTATCGTAGTTCCAATGGACTGTATAAGAAGAAATGCTTTTAATATGTCCTTTTTCAAGACTACAATCATTTTTTTTAATTGTCAACAACAAAGTTACGTAGGAGTTCTCTTGTGTAGGACATAGTCGCCTTCTCTCCTAAACCACAAGTAAAAAATGGGCATGACAGGAAGATGTTCATTTCTGCTTGCACAATCCATCCAAAGTCCGGATCCAATATCTAGTTTTCCTATTCATTATACCTGGGGGGGAGGGGAGAATGGGGAGGGCTTTGGTGTCAGCAGCCTCTCAGTCAATGGGGAGGCTCAGAACAGGGGAATTACTAGCAGTAATCCCCCTGCTCCGAGCCGCCTCATGGCTGGAGGCTGCCATCTTCCCCCTTCGATTAATGAGGTAAGTGCGCCACAGATTCCCCCTCCACTTACCTGTTTTTTTTGCTCCTTCAAGAAGCGGACGTGCTGGAAACACTGTTTCCGGCGGATGTGCTTCTGATCTTCAATATGCCATGGAAAGGAAGAAGGGACTGTCTAGTCCCTTCTCCCTTTCCATGGTGGCCATTTTTTTTGTTTACAGTTTTTTTCTTCAATGGCCGCCATCGAAAAGGGAAAACTGACTTAGTTTTCCCTTCCCTGGCGCCCATTTTTTAAACTTTTTATTTTTTCTGTTCCAAAACACCAGAGCGTTTCGGAACAGGAAAAAAATGCTGTTAGTACCCCAGTCTTACGGGCCTGTAACTATGGGCCTGAGACATTACCTGAAGTGGTAATGCGCCCCCCCCTTTGCTCGCAGCTTATTGCTTAATTAACTAAGCAGTTCACATGATGGCACTCTGCCAAACGCAGCTTTTCTGCCCACGCCAAACAAGGTCCACCCTAGTTTAAAGGAAGATCATCCTGGAATCATCCGATGACTTCATTCTAGAGTCATCCTTGGATAGTTCAGGACGATCATTCTGAAGTATGTGTTTGGGCTGAAATATTTAATGAGATGATGACTCGAGTCATCACAGAAACTACTCTAAGATGAGTTTGGATTACTTCCAGTGATGATCTTGGATTACTCCAGGTTTGCCTCCATTACAATTTCAGGAAGAGTCGGGATTATTTCCGGATGGCTTCGGATTACTCTAGGATGACTCCATGACAACTTCAGGATGACTCCATGACAAATTCAGGATGGGTGAGGATTACTCCAGGTTTTGGATTGTGAATGATTATTGCAGATAACTCCGGGATGAGTTTAAATGATTTCAAGATGCTTCCAAAAGATTAAGGAAAAGGGGTTGGATTACCCCAGGATGTATCCCTTTTGAGTAAGATTGTTGGCATTACTTTAGAATGACACTAGTTAGACTTGCGTATAGTGTACTGGAAAACTCCTACGGAATTTTGCAGCCTTCACTTTCCCTCTTTGACTTCTATGCTTTAGCACCCAAATGTTAACTAAGTTCGCTGATTTAATGTACAAAACTACAAATCTCCCCCATGTCACGAACCAACCTGTAAACTCCCTCATTTCATTTCTCACCTCTAGCTAACATGTCCTCACACCCAATAAACTCCCACAACTACAAAGCGCTGCACTAAAATACACAATCTTCAAATAAACCCAAGCAATGGCTTCCTTTTGGTTTAATGCACCCGAAATATGTTAATTAGAAGTCCTTCCTGGTAGAAGCAATGCAATCCCAAAACAATCCTATAAAAATCCAAAAGCAATGCAAACCCAAGACAATCCTATAAAAATCCCAAAGCGATGTTAACCATAACCTTGAAAAGAAACCCTCCTGCAGGCATTACACTCATTGGGTCTTTGTCGTCATTTGGGTAAAATGATATGACAGTCGAACAAGGCTAATGGGATATTATCTATTTAAAACAAAGAACTTAACACCTGATTTTTATTCAATTGCATTTATTAAGAGGCACAATGAGGTTCAACCTGAAAATGGGCACATATACACAAGCATGACTGTAGCAATCCCAGAACTGGGTACTTTACAATTAGTGCACATGCATGGATTTAAAAAAAAATATCAGCCAGGGAGTCAAACCCGGATAAGCCCAGTAAGCAAGAAGTCGGGTACGGCCCAAGCTCACAGAGCAATTGTGAAGCAGGTACACAGCTTTCAAGGAAGTTAGGTGGGGAGCCAGAACCAGCCAATGAGACAAATTGAGACCCACGGCAAGTGTGAAGGAGGGACCCAGAACCAGCGCAGGGAGCCAGATGGGTACCCAGACAGAGCCCAGCAATTAAGGAAGTTCGTTAGGGACACAGAACAAGCCAGTGAGTCAAATGGGGAACCAGAGCAAGCTGGGGAGCAAGGGATTCTGATGTGGACCTAGGGTGAGTCCAGGGATCAGGGAAGTCAGATGGTGACCCAGAAACAGCCCATGGAGCAAGGGACGGGGGCACAGACCCAGACCATCGAGCTGGGGGGCATGTCCCATCCCAAGGAGGAAAACAGAGGTGGGGACACAACCCACAGATTAAAGGAGAGGGTGATGCATACCCATCCCAGGGATCAAGCAAGTGTTGGGGCGGCCCTTGATTAGCCTTGTGAGCAGAGGAGAGGGAAGATACAGACCCAGCCCAGGACGCAAAGGGAAGGGATACCGGACCGGCCCACGGAGCAAGAGAGTCAGAGGTAGCAAGAGGTGGAGGGGACCCAGCCACAACACAGGGAGCAAGAGGGCCGGGGGGGGACCCCAGACAAGTACAGGCAGCAAGGCAGTTCTCCTGAACCAGCCCAGGTAGCATTTTATAATACAATAACTAAATGATTTGAAAAATAAGATGAATTTTGCCTTCTGTAAATAGTGACTAGACTTGGGTAGAAAAAGACAAGTCCGGCGCCTTCTGCTTCAGACAGGAGATCCCAATTGTGTTCGGCAGTACTTTTCGGTATTCAACAGCAGAGAGTTCTGCAAAGCCCATTTCTGTTGCTTTAACGGATACATTCTGAAATGCAAAAAGGAATAATTGTGTAGAAATTGTTTGAAAAGAGCTGGAAAAAGACATCTTACCAACAGGTAGATCTTGAAAGGAGGTAATTAACAAACATTATAACTTTGCTGAAGTGGTGCCTGGCACAGAGATGCCTGGATGAAAGGAAGTGCAGTAGACAATTAGCAGTGTACAAGCTCCAAATAAATATATTTAACATGTGTGTTCTGAATGGCATTTGTGTACCTTTTATAGCTTCTTGTCGATGACAATCCAATGTTAATCTTTCCTTTTCTGCCATTTTGCTATATTCACGGTCCCGCGTTTTTTCAGCAGATAGCAGGCCAAGTTGCTAGTCTGTCTTTTTTTGCCGTCATCACAATCTCCCTTGGTTCACCATGAAGCCTGTAACGAGAAGAATGTTCCTCTGTGCATATAAGAAAAGAAAAAATGATTAGATTTCTCAAACCTGAAAAACTATATAAAGATCTGGAAATTGTTCAGATTTCAATATTTAATAAAGCCACGCCCACAAGTATATGCTCTTTTTTCTGCCTAACTGGTTATTTATTCACATAGTATCGCGCTTTGGTGAAACAGCTTTGTAAGCACAATACATATAATTATAGATCTGTAGGCATATAGTCGATTGCAAACTTTACAAGAGTATCGACCCCAAGATGTCTTTACAGAAATGCCGGAGGTAGAGGGGAGAGATGAGGCAGGAGAAGACTACAATTTCACTGGCATATTGACTGAGAAAATAAAGCATTACTTTTAATAGGGGTGTCAACCAACTTGCTTTTTACTGAAGGGGTGCTTACTTCTGATGCTGTTGCCGGACCAGGATCAGGCACTCTGTGGTTTCCGGTCACCCTCTTTCTCCACTGAAGAGCCAGTTCCAGGCGCTGTCCGATGGCCAGCTTCCGATGCAAGTCCATTCTATCCCAGTGCACTGAAATAGTAGCACAAACATTAATATTACACATGACCAGTGACCAAATTCCCTTCTACCCCCAACGGCCCGCACCCCCCTTCTCCCTGAAGTGCCCCATCCCTCTTCTTCCCAAACTACCTACCCTTCTGCCCCTACCATTCTTACACCACCATACATACAATATCTCCCAAACGCACACACTATCTTCTACCCACACTCACATTCCCAACCCCGCAACCTCTCCTACCCACCCAGCTAATCGATCACTCCCTCTATTCAGTTGAAGGGGCCAAAAATTACAATATAAAACTCCGAAATAAAATAACCAAGAAAAAATAAAAACACACATTGAAAGAAATAATAATTTGAGATACCATTCTTAAAAAGGTAGCATATTTGCATTGGAGTAGCACACTACTTCCTCCCAAGCCTTCAGTCTTGTTTTCTTTATCCATCCTGGCCTCGAGAGTTCGTAAACACCAAGAAGATAAATCCACGCCGGCAGCTTTTACCAACAACACCGTTTGCATCTGCTGGGGAAAAAAGACAATGGGGGTCATTACGGTATTGCTGGTCTGGAAACAGTACTGGTAAGCTTGCCGGTACCGTTGTTTCCAGACCAGCATATGCCGCACTTAGATGGAATCCTCAACCTAGCCTGCGTCGCATCTAGATAGAATTGTGATTGTTAGCATGTGCACACTTAGAGGGAATTCCTAACCTTAGCATGCGCCACATCTAGATAGAATTGCAAATGTTAGCATATGCTGCACTTAAATGGACTCCTCAACCTAGTCTGCGTCGCATCTAGTCAGACATATAATTCAATGATTGTTATACGACTCTACTGCAAAGCCTGGACCAAGCGTGCAATCATGAATCAATAACCAACCCACTAACAATTTCACTCCTCTGCATACACCTCTCAAACTCAAACCAAACACAGCCACAAGCCTTAAACGCAGCAAGCCGCACAAACTTCACTACACTGCAACAACAAAACAAACCGCACATAGACTGCCACAACAGCACACGACGACTTCTGACCGTGAAACACCCCAAGCTCAGCCAACGCACCCACCGGGCTGAGGCTGCCAACAGCACATCACTGCTATCTTGCACTTTTCCAGCTCATTCCCACTAACTCACCCCCTCTCCCTTTTTGTTCAGAGCCGCCAGAGCGCCAGGGGACCATGCCGGTGGTGATAGTGCACGGTAAAAATATCCTTTAACCTTAACATTGACTATTCAATCACACCCAAAAATGTGGCCTTCAAACCACACAATGACCAAAATGCCAATGGCCTCCCCAAAGGAACAATGCCGTGGGTCCATTTGGCACCGGACACTAACAAGCATCAAGCAACTCAACCGGTGCACACCCTGAAAACAAGTCACTGCACGTTGTTGAACACGCATATGCTTACTGGCATGCAGTTTCTCCAATCTGTCTGGCAGCACGATTTTACCAATAACATTGTTCCCCTCCCCATTCTATCACCACCCCACCCAACATTTCATCAGCCACCAGTGGGCTCAAATCTCAGTACTGCTGACTCAGCCACTTGTCTTTCTGAAGTTGATGAAAGGAGTACCATTTAGTTCTGTTTAAAACCGGGTGGTGTTACGCAGCCCAGTAATACATCAAAGATGAATATTGCTAAGGCCCTCTGATATTAATGTGCTGCAAACAATGCTATGTATACGTTTGTTTTTTATTTGACTTTTCAGGTGGTGGATGTACAGAAGAAGGGTAAAGGAAACCAAGAGCACCCATACGTGCTGTATTATTCCCATTAATCGCAGGGTCCTCCTGCACAGATGATCTCTATTGAAACAAAGCTCAATGACGTTTACAGACGAGGAGTTGTGTGTAGCAGACGCCCAAACTAGTAAGAGCCAGAGGAGAATAGAAAATTATCTGGAGCAATAATATCGTACTGGGTGTCAGGCTTCACCTAGTAGGCAAGAGCTAGAACGCTATGAACAAGGAGGGTGTCCAGTCAAATGGTCGACACAATTTGGTCGACAGGACAAATGGTCGAATTTATTTTTACTTGTATATATATTTTTTAGGTTTTCGTTTAGGTAAAAAAAGGGGTTTTTAGCCAAAAAAAGGGGGCTGGCGGGGGAACCCCCTAAAAAAAAAAAAAAGTGAAAAAACAAAAATTTCGACCATTTGACCTGTCAACCTTTTGGTGTCGACCATTTATTTTCGACCAAATGACCTACAACCAACAAGGAGCAGTACACAGCAATTTAACTTCCACATGAGATGCACACTTTACTTTGTAAGGCACCAGTTGGCCCCGGGAGCCAAAGGTAGCATCTGCTAAGCTTTGTGAAACACCAAAACAGAATAGATAGCTGGGTGGGTTGTGTGCCTGCTACAGGGTTTCATATGCAATCTGCATGTCACATGTTCCAAATCTGAGATTCAATAGAATTTTATCAATGTTTTTTTTAAAGAAAACACCCCTTGCAGAAGCGACAGGAGGCAGGTCGCATTGCATGCTGTATTGGGTGATTTTTAAGTGTCACTTGCTAAGAGCAGTCATGGTCGAGGTGAGTGACGGCGCTTCTAGAGTGTTTCTTGTAGGGAAATTAGCTTGTTCCGTCAGCCCATTGTACTGCGGCGAGTTCGTGTTCCGCGCTCTCATTTTCATTATTTTTGGGGCTATATATCCAAAAAAGTTTGCTTAAAGTTGTGCCATTAGAAATGTAATTGGGATTGTGTAGCAGCGATTGAATGACCAAACTTGGTGCATAAGTGCAGGTTCTATGTTACAACACATTTTTTTTTAATTTTTTTAACAAAGTAGAAAGGTTGAATTTTTTTACTGAATTCTTTCACACAAAATGCAGGGGGCGGATCGCTCAGCTACCCTGATCCCTCCCTACTATATACTTACCCACCTTACTGTATACTCTTCACCCCCCCGGCCCAACCATACTATATGCTTAACCCAAATCCACCATCTACAAATTTGCAAGGAAGAAATGCAGTAAAAACCTTTCACTTTACTTCAGTCACACAAATCCATACCAAAACAATACATGGGCATAGATGAACATGCAACTAAATCATCCAAAAATGTAAAATGGCAACATTTCAAGGAAGGTCTTCTACTTAGTCGTGGCTCATCTTGAGTTTCCCATTGGGATTGTTTTTTCAATCTCAACAGCTTGAGGGTTGCTCTGGGTGTCCCCTATATTCAGAAACCTGCGCTATTTCCCATATCCCTAGTCCGTTTGATCTCTGGGTGTCTCTTGCCAGCTTCACAGTTCTCTAGGCTACTGCTGCATGGTAGTTAGGGGAGTGATCCTAAAGTCCTACTTGGAGGTTAGACTTTAGTAAGAGTTTGTAGAGCCTCAACTCTGTTTCAGTCTCTACAAGTCGGAGATCTTGGTAGAGTGGCAGAGCAGTCCAGCCTATTTTAAGAGGAAGATGTGATCTATAGGTAAGTACACTGAACCTAGTTAGTAATGCACATCAAAGAAACACGTGCACATACATTTATATTAAAATATAGATGTTATATTTACACAAGTCACTGTTGAATGCATAGCATAATAAACCAACACACAGGTATACTTTACAATACTTTGAAAAGGCCACTTCTTGGTTGGTTACTG
Source organism: Ambystoma mexicanum (assembly GCF_040938575.1). Taxonomy (NCBI): domain Eukaryota; kingdom Metazoa; phylum Chordata; class Amphibia; order Caudata; family Ambystomatidae; genus Ambystoma; species Ambystoma mexicanum. The sequence goes on from NC_090928.1 coordinate 66,131,772, forward strand.
CTGAATGCGCACAATTGTTCTAGGAGTTTGACAGGTCTACCGTACTATCAGTAATAATGAACACCCACAAAGTAATACAGTAATTGCTTTTATTCAGCATACACATCTAAGATAGTCCTTTTTGGGAAGGAAAACAGTTGGTTGGTTTTATCATAGCAGAGCTTCAGGTTCTAGAGGCAGGTTTGTTGCACAGCAAACATTTTAAGGTCCAAAATGCAACCCTAGCTAAAAGGCAGTTCGGAGAGGCTTAAAGTTTACATTGACGCCACACTCACCCTAAAAAGACAAACTAACACATTGGCATCCTCCATTATACAAATAATATAAACTAAACGTCTTGAAAAGCAGCAGAAGTCAAAAATTCCAGTGGATACTTGCTAGTCTGTAGGAAAGAAGATAAGAAGGCTTAACCAACGTTGCCGACCCGGTTAAATGACTCGCTAAAGGGACCCATGCAGCAGCTTGAGTCGGAGGTAAGAGGGGTAGCCATGGACACCTCTACGTGCACTACAACGCTCTGGAGCGACTTTCTGGAATAAGATAAGTGATACCTTTTTCCCAACAGTACCTTTTGGTTTGAAGAAGAGATTGTGGCTGGATACTCATCGATGTTGCAGCACTTAACCCAACCTCTGGATTCCTTGATCTCCTCGATGTTTCAGTACAATGGACAGGATCTCTAAGCAGCAGTCACGAGGGAGGACCTTTGGAATGGCTTTCATCAACTTCCCTGTTCACTCTGCAGTTTTGGTGCTGTTTCTGCAGCACCAACAAAGGACGCGATTCACCCGGTCAATCTTCTTTGATTCCTGCAGTCCCACACTGATGAGGGGGTCTTGACGAGTTGAATTTGGTCTCTGAAGTGTTCTTGAGGGCCTAGCAAAGACTTGGATGGATTTGGCCTTTCCACAATGATGTATTCGAAATGGGCAGCAGGTCTCCTGATGCTGGGGGTCCCGCAGCTCACGAAACTCACAGAACCACAGAAGATGGCTCAAATCATAGTTCGTCTTGGGACTGGTTATCACCACCAGTCAAAGGGAAGGAGTTGTCCTCTTCGGAGTTCCACTGTTGCACAGGAAACTGGGTCAGGACAGCAGCAGTCGTTTCATGTTATTGAAAAGGGTCTGCAGGCGTGTCTGGTAGTCTTCTCCGGTTACTTCAGCTTCCAGTGGTCGACTTGCTTTTCACTCCAGGAGCCTCACCTTTTATCCAGTTCCAGCACTCAGGCCTCTGCAATCTTCCTCTGCACTTTACAGAAAGGGGTATTTGGCTGTCCAATCAGGACTGCCAGTCCCACAGTGGGAGCTGGTCCCATTAAGGTACTCTGGCAAACAAAGGACAAGGGGTGGAAAACTCGTCCACTTCCTGCCTGCCCAGACACACTGGAGCCGAGGCGAGGACACCCAAGGCTTCCCGCAAAGGCAAAACAAACACATGGGCCTCCGCCTCCGAGAATGGTAGAAGGGCTGACAAACAACCACGCTAGTAATGGCAAAAAAAAGAAGTGAGGCCCCTAGTTAGTACTTGAGTGCCCCTATTGTGCACTACCGAGGCAATGGACATAGTCTGCAGTGGAAAAATTACACAATAGTTGGTAGAACACGTCCACTGCTACCAGCCATAACTAGGAGATTGTCCATGTGACAAAGTCACAGGAGCAAAGCGAAAAGGGATACTAGGTATCCGTTTGGCACTCCACACAAGGTGGAGTGTGCCAATCTCTGACTATAATGTTTTAGGAGAGATACTAGGTATCTCTCTGTAGTTACTCTAGGATAAAGAAAAAATATCTCAAAAGGCGTACCCTAAGGTTCCCCAGCAACACTGCCCATAATGAGCTGTGTTCTACAATAGTAAAATACAGATGCCTTTAAGAGTGTATGGAGGAAAATAGATTCCCTAGTACAGGTAGAATACAAAGAACAGAGTTCCAAAAGACAGAGGCCATAAGAACGAATGAGTGGAAAAAGGCTCCACTCATTCAAGATTACAGAAAAACGTCTGTCCTGAGTGGATTCCTGCCACTTTCATTCCCAATCAGATCTACCCCTCTTTTGAATGCCTTGTCTTCAGGCTCTCAATCTCTCCTAGCAACTCTTTTAATGTTGCTACTCTCTATCGGCCCCCTGGTCAAATCACCTCTTTTCTCTCTGAGTGGGCAAACCACTCCTCCTCCCTCCAGGCCTCAACCACTCAACTCCTCTTCCTTGGTGGCCTCAATATCCATCTCACGTCTCCCTGTCCCTCATCTTTGCTCTTTCGTGACCTCTGCAATTTTCTCTTTTTATCCCCTCTTCCGGCCCGATGCACTCTGCAGCCACGCACTTGATGCCTTGATCTCCTCTGGCCTCCCCCTCTCGATCCCTCTGTCTTTCTAGTCTCGCCTGCTTTTTCCTCCACCTCTGATATGAGGTCCTAATCCCTACTCGTGTCCTCTTTTGGGCCTCTCTCGTTCTCAGCCTACTCTCCTTAACAACATCTCTGCCATTGCCGCAACCTACAGCTGGAATTCTCCCCTTCCTGACACCACCTTCCCAGTGTTCCTTTCTTACCGCTCCCCTCTTTACAGTTCTCCTCGCTCTAAATTCTGGTCCCTTATGAAGTGCCTACACACGGACCACCCCGCACTTACCGATATTTGTCCTCCTCTTTCTGATTACTTTTACTCACCTTTCTCCCAATCATGGCCACAAGCTTCTTCCACTGTCTAACCTGCTCCTTGCCAACTCCTTAGCTGCTGCACCAATATCCCCTGATATTCGCTAACCTCCTTTCTATTGTGTCCACCTGTTGAGATATTTACTCACTCCTACCATTCTGCCATAGTCGCTGCCTCCTTTTAACATACTAGCTGCTCTTTCTCCTACTACCTCCCTAGGTTTACTTCGCCACCCACTTCCTGGTATGTCCTTTCCTCTACCACCTTCCAACCTCCCTTTCCCGCTGTCAACTCCCCTTGAAGTAGAACACACTTCCCCTCTTGAAAGATTTTCTCTTTGGCCACCACTCCCAACCCACTTGACTATGGTGTCAACTAAGCTTGATTAGATCACTCCTCCACTCTGCTTTCTGGGTGGTACTTGGGTCTAGACCCTGCTTCACCTCCCTCTACTGATTGGACACAATTTCCAACCCCAGACATAATGCTTGCTCCTGTTTCCTGCAGCTTCTGGACTCCTGCTGCTTCTAGACTCCTTCAGGGTTATGAAAGCTCCTGCCAGCTCATGCTCCAGACACCACACTGCCAGTCTGAGCTTGTGGGTCTATGTGGGGATGGGGCCCTGCCTTCCACCCTAGGGGACTCTGGTACGTTGGCTGGATTGGGGATTTTCACTTTGGCTCCATTTCCTCAGGTGTTTAACAGCCCTGATTAGGGCTAATCTCCTTTCGCCTCTTCTTCCTCTTCATCTCCTTCTCCCCTCTTGCTTCTCCCCTCTTGCTTCTCCCCTCTTGCTTCTCCCCTCTTGCTTCTCCCCTCTTGCTTCTCCCCTCTTGCTTCTCCCCTCTTGCTTCTCCCCTCTTGCTTCCTCCTCCTCTTATTCTTCTTTGTCTTGTTTTTCTTCTTCCTCCTCTCCTTCTTCCTCTTCTTCTGACAGCAAATGTAGCAAAAGCTACAGCGTATATCTTAATGGTGAATGAAACTTTTATTGCTCAGTCTTGTGCCAAAATAGCTTTGGATCACCTAAGCTAGTGTCTTTTCCTCTGAGGTGGTATGGGCCATCCTCACTTAGCCCCTGCTGCTGCACAGGGACCGTCGCATGCTACATAAAAGCTGATAGTGACCGTCTGAAGGCATGATTCAGAGATCACATTAGTGGGAAAGTCTAGAGTGGTACACCGCAAGGACCACTCTAGTGTTTTGGAGAGCCAGCCCATCAATCACACAATCTGCATTTCACAGTTTTTCATCAGCCGTCAAAGGCTTCAGAGAAATATCAAGCCATAAACTTTTGGCCACTGAATAGGAGAAACAGGATCTTGTAACACACCACCTTCTGTCTTTATTGCTGTGTGCTTTCTCTACTCTACGGAACCTTACCCCCAGTTGCCCTTCCCACCCCCAATACCCAGAACAACTTGCTCTACTCTGCTGCATTCATTTAAATCCGTTTGTCTGCATAGGCATCATGCACTGGGGAGAAAGGGGTACCTCCTCACGATTTAAACATCTAGCATCAAAGTGAAAAGACATTAACATTATCTCCAAGAGGTTAAAGCAAGGTTTCATAACGATACACTGCTTTGAGGCATTGTGCGGTACATAGGCATGCTGACATATTTTCTCACCTTGGGCTACCTTGAAGTACACGCCACCTGAAAGGTAAGTCAGGTGGTTGTTAGTCGCGCGTAAAGTGCATTTTAAGTGTACTTTAAATCTGGTCTGGACGGCTCTGTGGCTCCGCAACAGGGGAGTGTAATGTTTTTGTGGAGCAATTTGGAGCTTTGTATTGCGACTAAGTCATCGCAAAAACATAAGACGCTGTAGGAGCGTTCAAGAGTGCTTATTTTGAATTGTACAGTGGTTGTACAGTTACCAAGTAATAAAAGGGGTTTTGGAATGAGGCGCTAGAGCCTTCCCTATCAACTCCCTTCGATTACCCTGATGCCATCCCAGGCGTACATAATCCGGTTAGTGCTAGGGCTTGGTAGCCCCTACTGCCTTATGCTGAGACTAAGGCTACAATGGATTCCCTAACACGATGGCTCAGGCATTCCCTAGGGACTTTCTAACTATCCTTACTCTAGCCCCACTTGGTGTTCTCTTAGTGATCCGCTTCTCCTTCCTTGGTAGTCCATGTCGCCTAGCTCCCACGCCAGCAAGCCACTGCCCATGCTGCAGTGCAGCTGGCAGTCCCTATTGTGACTGCACAGTTGTGATTTCCTCGACATGCCTTGATGCTGCATTGCCTTCCTCCGTTGCACACCAGGAGGAGGCTGTTGGCTGTTCCAGTGCTAGCTCCCCTCACTGTACTTGTTTTCCTCCACAGTGCCATCCCCAGCTCTGCCATCTGCCACTCTGCCACCTGGGAATACGCCAACTACACTGGACCCCGGGGCATGAATAAGGGTCGTATTTTCCCCCTTCCCTCCTTTGACAAGGCCTGAAAGAAGGCCTTGTCACAGCATGTATGTGCAGAAACCCCGTGTCTTTATGCTGGACTGTTCCGTGTAGCAGCTTAACTTTGTTGTTGTTTGTTTAGGTGCATTGTTATACAGCAACTCTTCTGAGTATCTCTGCCTGCTCTCTCATCCATCTACTGCCATGCTGGAGCACATGGTATTCTACAAAAGCCAGAAAGAAATGGGCCAGCATTGTGCAAAATCGGTATGGGATGATCGACAGTGGTACTCTGTGCAAGCTGGGTGGCACAATAAGCAAGGACAGGTACTGGCACTCTCCCAACTGCCACCTTCCCGTATTGGGGTAGAACTGGCTCTGGCTTCCACCCTGGTAGGCCACCCACCCCAGACTGAGGAGTCCCCACTCCCCTCTTGACAGGGTCAGGCTTCTGTTCTTGTCACATAGAGTAACACTATCAGGTGATGATCAAATTAACTTAACTGCATATGCCTTTGACCAAGCTTAAATGGAAATGCCTGTAATTTGTTCTGGGCCCAATGAACATCGGCCATGTAGATGCTAAAAAACATGGTGACAAAAGTCATGTCGTATATCCTTATCTGTCATAATTACCTCTGACGCCACACCGTAATTGCTTAGCGTGATTCTTTTATAGGTGTCAAAAAGAAAATACCTAGGCTTAATTGCCTTTGATGTGGGCCACACACCCTATTACCCACTGGGGGTTTGTTGACTTGATCTTCAATTTAATTCAGTCTTGCAATAACTTTTGTTTTCTTCTTAATTCACTATTCCAGTAATATAGAAATGTACATTTTATTTCAGAAGTATGAAATAAATTGCAAAAAGGCAAATCAAAGCCCAAGACCAAAGGTGTGCATCTGATTTGAGGAAGAGATTTTGCATGCCATTTAGGGCCTGGAGTTTTAGGCTGTTCCCATATTGGTAATGCTGAGCTTTGATGAAAATAGTCAATAGTGTACACGCCCCAGGGACCAGTGGTCTAGGTAAGATTTTCAGGTGGGAGTATGTTACTCCCAATTTTTAATCTTTGAGAATAAATGCAATTTCAAAGGAGTAAAAATGATTTTTGTCCTTCAAGAAGTATGTGACATCCACTCGACGTGTGCAAAAAGTAAAATGTTTGGAAACCATTAGAACATGGCAGCGGGCCACATCATGACAAAAGCAGGTGTGTCTCACACTTAACATATAAACCACAGAGTGTAGTAGTACACACTGGCTCACACTGGCTCACACATGGAACAGTTGAGCACTAACATGCTGCGGTTCCCTTGCATGTAAAGAAAAGGTACAATGGCAACATGTTTTTTAACGCTTTGCTCTCACAGAACAGGTCGGCTTGTGTAGGAGCTGTGCAGTCTTCCCCCACACAAACAGAAAAGGTGAATCCGGGCAACCCCAATGCAAACGTTCATCATGTAGAACTGGTGGAGTGTGAGCTGTAAAGCAAGGATACGAGATTGCCCTACAGAGAACAGAAGGACTGTGTCTCCGCAGAACAAGCTCGCCTCAGATAAAACAGTTGCAGCATACACTTCGAGTGCTCACTCCCCTCCTACTATAAAAAAGTTAGGGACCTCTGTAGATCATTCTTTCCTCACATGGAATAGGCAGGTTGTGGGTCTCAACAGTACAAGATTACCACAGATAAGTTGTTGGTCACAGCAGTATATGTTTTGGTTGCATAAAGGAGCTGCGTGGGATGGAGCAGTTCAAGCACCCTCACAATGAAGAGGTAAATTAAGGGCCTCTGCGTTGCAAGCTACACCCTGTGCGACAGGCATGATGAGATCAAGAGAGACCCAGACTCAGAGATAACTGTTTCAAAACCAGTTCCTGGGTTGTTCTAATGCCTAACTGACCCCAACACTAAAGGGATGGTTCCCTCAACCGTCAAAGTCTTGAAGACCAAAATAAAAATCAGTCTGTCTAAACCTATGCTTGCCCTCACTCTTTGACAAAAATGTGTTAGGATGTCTTTCAAATTCAAAATGTGGCGGTTCAACAAAAATAGGAACCGGGATTTGTTTCAGGTGGTCTTATCCCCCAGGTGTAAGTTGGTCAGCTTCAAAAGAATGAGCTCAATCAAATGGGACTCTTCATAGGATATTTTTTTGTATCACACTCGTACACCTGTTTCAGAGCGCGACCAAGCAAGGGAGGGGAACAAGGGAGAACAAAAACAACTATCTTACTAGGCCCAGTGACATTGATAACGTGCAAGTGCAGAGGAGAGGGAATGGTGAAGTGCAGAGGGGTAGGGTGGGAAGTACAAAATGTTGTACATACGAATGAAAAACAACAAAGAGGAAGTGCAGCCAGCCGGTGGCAGGTGCTTTGTTTAAGGCACAGACAGGGGGTGTCTGATAAGTGCAGGGAAAGGGGGTGGGGACTGTAGGATTACAGATACAGACCCAAAGTGCAGTGGTTGCCAAGGAAGCAGTCCAGGTGCATGGCAGGGTGGGAAGTACCTGGGCCTGAAATCGGAGGGTAACCAGGAGCATGATGCATAAGCAGAGCAGATAAATGGGGGAAAGGAGGAGAGATGGCGTAAGCGAAGAGGAAGGTCTTGAGGTGCTTCTGGAACCAGAGATGGTTCTCCTCAAGTTCCAGAGTGGCAGGGAGGCTTTTCCTGAGGGAGGCCCCTGCCGAAGACAGAGATCTACCCCCAGCATGTTTCTTTGAGAAACGACTGACCCTGAGGGAGTTGGAGGAGAAAAGAGCATGAGAGGGAAGGTATTGCCGGAGGGAGAGTTGAAGGTATTTTGGACCCAGGCTCCAGAAAGCCTTGCGGACAATGCAAAGGGTTTTTAATGTAATCCTTGCAGCCAATGGAGAGATTTCAGGGCTGGAGAGATAAGATCCCATGGCTTGAGGCCCAGTACAAGTCTCAAAGTCAGAGAGTAGTTAGTTAGATTTAGAAAGAGGCTGTTGTAGTAATCAAGCCTAGAAAGAATCAGGGCTCAAGATACAGTGAGCTTCTGGGGGAAGGAGATGAAAAGACAGAATACATCTGAGGAGTTGCAGTTGGAAGTTTGATTTTTTTAGAGACATCTGAGATATGGGCAGAAAAGGAAAGCGTGGAGTCAAAGATGACCCTGAGGTTCTTGAACTCGCAGGTGGGAGTAGGACGAGGGCCAAGGGAGGCAGGCCAGAGATTGACAGTTAGGAGGGTGAAGGTGTGCCGATAAGGAGGATCTGTCTTACTGGCATGAAGGCAGAGATTGTTGGCGGTACACCACTCCTGGATAGCAGAGAGGGAGTCTGAGATGAGAGAAGAAGAGGTAGCTGAGGGAAGCCTGAAAGAGTTGTCATCCACATAGCACTGACAGCTGGAGCAGCGAAAGGCAATGCGATGGGCAAGACTTGCCAGGTATTGGTTGAAAAGCCAGGGAGAGAGGTTAGACCCCTGGGGAACACTGCAGGTAGAGAGGGAGATGGAGCAAAGTAAGGACCCAAGTTGGACCTGGGAGGGTCAATCGGAGAGGAAAGAGGTCAGCCAGGCCATAGCCTGATCGGTGATACCCAGGTTGTCACGGAGACGGTTGAGCAGGCTGGTATGGTTGACTGTGTCGAAGGCAGAAGAGAAACCGAGCAGGATGAGGACCGAAGGAATGTTGGAGTCAAGGTTGGAGAGTAGGTCTTCATGGATGTTCAGGAGAGCAGTTCCCGTGCATCTGGCAGCTCTAAAGCCAGATTGGTGGTCATGGAGAAAAGGAGAAAACCAACAGAATCTGAGTGGAGGTTAATCTGCGAGATGGCCAGCTTTTCCTAGAGTTTTCCCAGGAAAGGTGTGATTGAGATCGGGCGATAGTTTTCCAGTTAAGAAGGGTCGGCTGTGGGTTTCTTGAGAAGAGAAAACCATGTCAATATCTTTAATGCCTTGGGGTTCCCTTGCCAAATCTTAAGTCCCTGCAAGTTCAAAACATCACCAATACAAAACAGGACAGGATTTTGCCATGGTGGGGATCCTGGGATGGAAGACGTACAATATAATTCCCTGTGGCCCCGGAATCAATCACAGCATGAGCCAGAAAAGACGCCCCCTGAGTGATCAAAAATGAAACTGGTAGGTAAAAAAGAGTAAGAGGAGAAGCGACTTGGTAGTCCAAAGCGGATGCTCCCAGCATAGGGAGCCCCTCTATTCCCGGTATTTGGTGTTTCACAGGTTGTGTGTACAGCGGTGTTCCCGTTGTGCCAATGTCAGGGGGCCATGAATGGCATCCACCTGCATGGGTTCAAGTGAAGGCAACGTGGGAGGTGGTGGTTCTGGACAAGCAGTATGGACCGCTAGTTTACGCTAATCCCGCTGTTCCGCGCGGCGAAGTCGGTTTGGAGGACCAATTCCAATAACTCATGAAAGCCTACAGGAACCACCGGAACAGTAGCCAAGGTGTCCTTAAGCTCATGAAAAAGACCCTTGTAGAAGACCGCCCCTTTCTTGTTCTCCGGTCAATCCATCTCGGCTGCTTACTGGTTAAACCTGGCTAGATAACCATGGAGAGGGGAATTGCCTTGGCTGTGGTTTAGTAGTTCTAGATCCATAGCCTGGATCTTATATCAAGTATCAAATACTCTGCTCATTTATTTATGCATCACAGGCCTACAATATGTAACTGTTGGTTTTCAACAAAGGGTTCGCCCAGGTTGCCGCTGTAGCCCCGAAGTAGGATGGAACAAAGGCAGCTTTAGTCATAAAAGTAGGAAAGGAGGACAGGCGGCAGAAGAAATGCAATTTGCATTGATTTATAATCGTGCAGATTTTTTTTTGGATCACCCAGAAAACGCTCTGGCACAGCCAGAGGGAACTGTGCAGACATATGAAACTGTGTGGGTTCTTGTCTGGGTAGGGGGGTAGCCTGAGGTTGAGGCTGCAGCCCCCAAAGGCTTGTCAGCTTGTGTCCGGAGTCGGCCAGGCCCTGTAAGGCATCTATCCTTTGACAAAGTGCATCGTGGGCCGCAGACCTATCGGATCAAAGATCCGCAACTAGTTGCATTAGTGTGGCCAGAGTGTCGGACGCTTCCATGGCTTCTGATTCTGTCACTGATAAGAGGTGAGTTGTCCTCCTGACCCGACCAGCTCGATTGAAGAGCCTAGGTTATTCCTTAACCCAGGCCTCCTCTCTCGAGGGAGTACTTCCTCTCGATACACCCCTCTGCTGTAGTCAAAATAAGACAAGACAGAGGAGTTGATCCGGGCGGGTAGCAAAACGTTGATAAGGACCCAAACTTTAAGGAAAGAAAGAACGTTACTGACAGCCAAGTACAAAGCAAGCACTATAATTCTTGGGGTGGTTATTAACATGTTAGATGAAGCTTGATGAGTTATGAATAAGGAGCTGGTGAGCTGTTCTAGGGAACCTAATGTGAGACACAAACAAACACAAAACCCCTTAGTAGGAATGCTTTTTCCTAGAATACTGAATAAAGATAACCCGGACCTTTCTTACCAGGCAGCACAGGAAGTGAACAACGGAATAACAGGGAACTCGGGGGAAAAAGAGCAGGTGTCCAGGGTGAGTACAACGAAAGGGTAAAATAACAAACAAGAAGGTTAGTCCTAGGGAACTGACCCGGACAGAATGAGGGTCGCTCTAGAGCCGGGTTGGTGCACTACTTAACAGCAGGGTGTCCTCAAGTACACAGACGTTCAGTAAAGTTCACTGGAGCCTGAGGGGATCCTATGGGAACCTTGGGTAAGTAACTTTAGACTAAGAAATCTGTGAGGTGGTTTAAGGTCAGTCACACAATGCAGAAGACGGTACATGATTGAATCACTGAGGCATCCGAAATGGTATGCTGCACTGAAAAAACGTTTAATGCGGCGAGGATCCACAAAGCAGTTCAGCAGCGACGGCTCCGGGAGGCGAAGCCACAAGAACTCCAACAGGAGGCAAAAGACAGTCCGATAGAAGGCAGGGTTCGACAACGTGCGTTTAATCCAAAGAACAAAGCAGAAGGCAAAAAACAGTCCGGTGTAACGGGCTGGAGATCAGATAAGTACTGGAACAAAGTGGCGTTACGTGACAGAACGGAGTCAATCAGAAGCACCTGGCAGTTGGTTAGTAAGCTATTAATGCGTCCGCCAGAGGGGATTCCTGCCACGCACAGCAAATGATCTGATCACGTGAGCTCCCCGCACAGCGTGGCCATAAACAAGTTGTAAAGCAGCAGAGGACCATCGCCAAGGCAACCACCAATGCTGCAAGAAAGGGGCTGCCATATTCTGATTGCACAATGACAGAGGTGCATGGAGGGGGGGAGACGAAGAGGCCGGGAGCGGGCATATGTAATGTTATATTATGTTAAAGGTACTTGTATAGCGCACCGTCGCCAATGGAATTGGTCCCCAGGCGCTCTGGCGGATCTGTAAACAGGAAGGGCGGGTAGGGTCAGTTGTAAAGAGGGGCGAAGGAGAGTGGGAGAAGTGGTGTGCTGTTGGCAGCTTCAGCTCGGTATACACAGAGTGCTGGGCTTTGGTGCTAGTATTATATGAACCCGAAATCCTAACAACATAGCATTCAAGCATAGACACTTTTAGATTAAGGATAGCAATACAATTATTGACATTTTTCGGAGTGTCTTCTTTGGGACTCCCAAATGTGTTGTTGTAATATTTAAATAGTTGCCGATTTTGTGACTACGGTTCTAATCCACCAAAAGAGACTCTGAGACACCTGCTCATGGTATGCCCAGCTACTGCCTCCATCAGACATTATCTATCGCAGATAGTAGGCTTGCGAGAAAGTAGCATGGCAAATCGCAATGGCCAAAATGACAGAATACATTGAGCAAAAATTACTTAATGACAAAAGTGGCCATCCAGTACTCAAACAGTAACACATTCGACGCACCAATCTAGATTTTGATTCATCATCTGTCTCGTGTGTCAAAGTCTTGCTTCATTGAGCACATTCGAGAGTAAACAGTGTATTGTAAAAATCTCTTTCGATTAAACAATAAAGAAAAAATATATATTTAAATAATGTACAGTAAATGCAAAGTAAAATGATTTATGATCATTTCAAACACCAGTCTTTGTGGTATTGTAAATTTTAAAAAAATCACAATTGGTGGCTTGTTAATCCTGGTACAATTTCATAGTTCAAAAAAGAAAAGTGGAGAGGATGCATATTTGTGAGCATCCCAAATGCCCTACACAGGTGTGATGTGCCATGCTTATGTTCCTGTGACAGATGTCTTGGTTTCAAATTTAGCTCCAGGAAGCAATCTTTGTTTCGCTAACGAGGCTCTTGCAAGCTATTACCAAGAGCCAAACTATTCCCTACTTACATCGATCCCTCCATGAGGTCAACCAGAGATGAGTGCCAGTGATGTCCAAGCGTCTAGAAGTCACTGCTTAGTTGTGCAACGGCAGCATGGAAACTAGAATATTTGAAGGCAGTTGAACACTTCTATTGTATTCATACACTGTGGAAACCAGCCTAACGTGGGTGTTCGTAGGCTTGAGTTATCCCGAGGGCAAATATATTTTGGTAAAATTATACTTCTGAAGTGCTTTGATGGTGTGCACTATTGTGGTGTCACTGTAGGATTTTAATACAACATAACTGGTCGGGATTAGCTCATTAGTGGCCACGGAACTAGTATATACATCGTAGTAACTGTTTGTTTTTAAGTTACACTGACCTTTTCAAGCGACATAAGAAACGGGTGTTACTATTTTCAAATGTAATCGTACTCCATGTATCAACCTCTGATTGATGAAAGGCTGAGTTGGCCCTGCTGGGATTCAAACGCACGACTCGAAGATGCCTTCAGCACTCAACAGTTGGGGCTTAATTCACAGCTATCTGAATGCCTACGAATACATTTCACAGTGAAAAACAACGTTTTGTTTCATTTCTATTTCATATCTGTTGAGAGTCGCGCATTCATGGAGACACAAGGCCTTAAGTTTTTGGTCACTGGCAAAGACTTGGGTTGGAATTTAATTTGTGTGTGCATGCGCTGCCCCCTCTTCCTGTAGACCATCTTTTTGAATGTGTTCATTGCAGTTAAATCATTCAGAACGTTTTTTGAACATTGTTGTACCCCTTGGCCGAATTCTCATGCTGATGGTGCATGAGGAGTTTCTTTGCTGGTTAGGAAGATCTGCAAGGAACATCAGACTGGGGTTTCGTGCACCTTGTGGGAACAGCTCATCCCCTGTCCTGTGAGGATAATCATATGATGTACCAGCATGATGGTAACGCAATGCAATTGTTTTGTCTTCGCCACCATAAAGCAGCCACAATCAAGCTTTGTCATGTCAGTCTTTGTTACATTCATCCATATGGGGGACGGATTCTAGGTTCCCTTGCATTTCACTGAAAACGTATAGTGACCGTGTAGACTGACTGGTATCATGTGAATGACTGCAGGAGTAAGACGCGCTGCCAGTGTTGCTCTTTCCACCGTTCTAACATGCTCCTCAAAATGATCCCAAACAGTTATTCCCTCTGAGCTAGTTATGCCTAATTAAGTCCTCTAAAATACATATACCAATACACAGTAAAAGGTATCCAGGCTTCAGCGTCAAATCCTGAGGTAGATGATAAAAGTAGAGACCTCTTGGAGGCGGGACATTTTCAGTATGGCAAAAATCCAAAGCTATAGCCAAGAAAGTGGATGTTTTCAGTGTAAAACTGAAGGGACCAGACAGGGCGAGGTTTAGGAGCAACACAATGTCGGGGATATGCTTACTTGTATGCTCTGCATAAAAAATAATTGTGGCTGATTTTAAAATATAGTCTTGGAAACCCTAATTTGAGGTTGGTCAGTGCAGATCTAAATTTAAACATGAATGGCAACAATTATGTTAGGAACAAAATTGGAAAATACCCGGTCACTGATGGAAATATGCCGAATTCTAGCTTATTGTAATAGCTTACAAAGCTTCAACTCAATGCAGATGGAGTGCCTTGAACACTGGCGCTGGACTTAACTGGCCTGTGTTCTCCATCTGAAACTGGCACTCCTCAACTGGTGCACTCAAACATTAATATTTTAAAAAAAAAACAGAAATAAATGCAAGTGCAACCTTGTTAAACAACGCTACTGTGCCTCTTGAAATGCCTACAAGCACTGCTGTGGGAAGAGCTCAAAAAAGGTTGTGTTAGGCGCATTCAGACGTAGATCTATTGTATAGAAACCAAATGGGAAGGTTCTAGACCCGTCGAGTCCTCAACCACGCTCCCTTCCACAAATACTCAATTCATCCTTCAACCTATTGGCACCCTCATACTGTCCAGTGACCCCCAGGGTCCACAGTAAACATCCCGCCGCCCCCCCCCCCACACACACGCACACACACACACACCCTTCCAACACAATCTTGGCACAGTCCCTCAGAACCTACTGTACGTCCAGCTGCATCTTCAACTCTCTTGTGTACACACTGCCCCCTAGCCAATCCCCCATTACTGTTATCTATTCGTGTTTTTATTCTACGGATAAAACTTGGTAGTCAGCCTGTGCTCGTCAACACCACAGGCCTTTCATCACAATCGCAAGTCTGCCAAATAAATGGCAGTCTTGTGCTATACAAGATATGATATATTCTATTTGTATTGCGCTCATACACAAGTGTTTTAGAGTACGACGAGGCAAGGGAGGGGAATAAGGGAGGACAAAACAATGATCTTACTAGGCCCAGTGACATTAAGAACGCACAAGGGCAGAGGGAAGGGGAAAAAGTGCAAGGGAGAGGGGAGAAGTGGAAAGTGCTGAGCAAAGGATAAAAAACACAACTGGTAGTGCAGCCAGGAAGGTGACCAGTGCAAGGTTTAAAGCACAGACCAAGGGGTGCCTGATAAGTGCAGGTAAGGACTGTAGGGTTGCAGATACAGACCCAAGTGCAAGGGTTGCCAGGAGGCAGTGCGGGTGTGTGGCTGGATGGACATGGACATGGGCCCGAAATCGGAGGGTAACCAGGTGCCGATGCTGAGAGATCAGCAGGGGAGAGGAAGAGAGAAGCAAAGAGGAAGGTCTTGAGCTGCTTCCGGAACCGGATATGGTTTTCAAGTTTCAGAGCGGCAGGGAAGCTGTTCCAGAGGGAGGCCCAAGCTGAGCAAAGAGATCTACCCCCAACTCGTTGCTTGGAGAAGCGATTGACCCTGAGGGAGTTGGAGGAGGGAAGAGTTCGAGTGGGAAGGTATTTACGCAGGGAGAGTTGAAGGTATTTTGAACCCAGGCCCCAGAAAGCCTTGTGGACAATTCAAAGGGCCTTGAATTTAATCCTTGCAGCCACTGGGAGCCAATGAAGAGATTTCAGGGCTGGAGAGATAAAATCCAGAGCTTGAGGCCAAGGACAAGTCACGTAGTCCTGTTCTGGATGAGTTGCAGAGGACGGAGAGTAGAAACAGGCAGATTTATGAAGTCTGTTGCAGTAGTCCAGCTTAGAGAGAACCGGAGCTCTAGAGGCAGTAAGCTTCTGGGGGAAGGGGAGGAAAGGAAGAATACCTCTGACGAGGTGTAGTTGGTAGTTTGACTTCTTAGACTTCCGATGTGAGGAGTAAAGGAGTGTGTGGAGTCGAAGGTAACCCTGAGGTTCTTAGCCTCACAGGTGGGAGCAGGAAGAGGGCCAATGAAGGCCGGCCAGAAAGGGTGCAGGTGTGCCAATGAGGAGAATCTGTCTTACTGGCATTAACACAGAGATCACTGGCAGCACACCCCGCCTGTATAGTAGACAGTCGGTCAGAGATGAGACGAAGAGGTGGCAGAGGGAAGCCTGAAAACGAGCTGAGTGTTATCTGCATAGAACTGAAAGTTGGAGCAGAGAGTGGAAATGTTGTAGGCAAGGGGTGCCAGGTATTGGTTGAACAGCCAGGGAGTTTAGACCCCTGGGGAACACCAGCGGTAGAGAGTGAGATAGAGGAAAGGAAGGACCCAAGATGGACCTGGGAGGGTCAATCAGAGAGGAAAGGGGGTCAGCCAGGCTAGGGCCTGATCAGTGATACCCAGGCTACCATGGAGATGGCTGAGCAGGATGGCATGGTTGGCTGTGTCAAAGGCAGAAGAGCGATCAAGTACGATGAGGGCACAGGGGTTGTTGGAATCAAGGTTAGAGAGCATGTCTTCACTGATATTCCGGTGAGCAGCTTTCGTGCTTATGGTAGCTCGAAAGCCAAACTGATTGTCATGGAGACAACCATAAGAATCGGTGTGAAGATTACGCGGGGAGATGGCCAGCTTTCCAGGAGTTTGCCCAGGAAAGGAGTGGTGGGGATTGGGCGATAGTTACCCGGGCATGAGGGGGTCGACTGTGGGTGCACAAGTGTGATTGAGAGGGGAAGGCTCCAGAGGCGAAGGAGAGGTTGCAGAAGTCCCCCAGAGCGGGAGCAAGGGTGTCTATGTGGTCCTTGATGGTTTTAGACAAACAGGGAAGAACCCGTTTTGACTAGACTTTCATAAATCGGACTTGTCTAGAAATCTTTTTTTAAAATGTTTTTATTATTTATGTAACGACAAACAACCTACAAAACCAAAACTCAACAAAAAAAGGGGAAAAAAGCAACAGTCCATCAGTGTATGTCATTTCCATCAAACATTTGCTGCATTAACGCAAGCTTATCCCAGCTTTCCTTAACCCTCCCCCCAACTCGAGCCTACTCTCCCACTCTCTCCACTGTGGTGTCTTCCTGAGGTTCACTTCCTTCTGTATCGCTAGAGGAATCCTGTTCATTCGGCCAATCGTGGGTGGTCCTATGCAGTGTAGCTATTAAGTGTCTCCATGCCATCAGAGTTTCCGCTTCCTCCTACCCCCCTCTCTATTGGTCACCTCATACCACACCGCTGTTTCCGCCTCTGCCTATTTCAGGAGGTCCCGCCACCACACCTATTCTGGGTCTGTGGCTCGCCTTCCATCCCATGGCAATTCTACGCTTGGCCAGTATATAGCCCATGTCCTTGAGTTTGCTTATATGCCTCGGGTTGTGTGGTCTTGTGAAGCCCCCCACCATACATACCCACACTGATTCCACATCTAGCCGGATTCCTTTTTTGGCTAGTCGTTGGGTAATTTCGCCCCAGAATTTCCCAATCTCTGGCCATGCCCAGAACATGTACACCATCCCAGCATTCACCTCTCCACATTTGGGGCAAGATTGTGTTCCTTTGTTTTTAAATCTAGCGAACCTTTGAGGGGTCATATATGCTCTGTGTTATGTATAGTTGGATCTGCTGTAACCTTGCGTTCCTGGAAACTTTTTTGTGGTATCTTTGGGCCCTCTCCCACATCCCGTTATGCATGGGTGCTCCTACCTCCTCCTCCCAATCCCGCCTCAGTTGCAACACCTCCTTTCCCACCTTGGACATCAGGAGTTCATAGATTCGGGAGACCTCATGCCCTCCCTCCTAGATATCATATATTGTTTCAACAGTTGCATCTGGCTGGTCTTCCAGCACCAACTCTGGCCATGTTTTTCTCACCTGCCGGACCACCCTGGTGTAGGTAATGTATTGACCTAGGTGTACTCGGGTTCCCTCTACCAGCTTGTCAAATTCTATGGCCTTTACCTCCTTCCATAGGTCTCCTACTTTTGCAATGCCCACCGTTTCCCAGTGTTTCCTGATCGTCTTTCGCAGCTGTTCGTCCACTCGCTCCAGCACCACTAGCGGCACCTGAGGGGAGCTCAGAGTTGGGTTCTCCAAGGCCCAACAGGCCTTACGCCATGCCCTCCATTCCATCTCCAACGGCCTCGCTCGCCCTCTCAGTTGTATCTTGGGCACCCATATAATTTCTTTCAGGAAGAACGGGGCACATTCGGACCATAGCAAATTGGAATCAGCCGTGGGGTCCTCTTTTAACCATCTAGCCATGTGCTGCAATTGGCTAGCCGGGTAGTACATCTTGAAATTGGGTAATTTGATACCCCCCTGTCATACGTGTTCTGCAACTTCCATAAGGCTATCCTGTTTCTGGTATTGTGCCATATGAAGCCTCTGGATAAGCTTTGCAGTTTACTAAAGAATCGCTTGGGTGTCATATAGGGGATATTAACAAAGAAGTGTAATAGCCTAGGTAGTGCCACCATTTTCAACAGTGCTACCCTCCCTACCATGGCCAGGGGGATCTTCGCCCAGAATCTCATGCTCTTATCCAAGTTTGCTACTGCCCTTTCAGTGTTGTGTATGTGTTCGTCTTCCACCCTGTGGTATACATTCACCCTCAGGTATCTAAAGGTACTGGTCTCCCAAGGTATCTAACACTGGCAGGTCCTCTCGCAGAGCCACGCTGTATCTGCCAAGGGTCAACAAACTGGATTGCAGGGGATTGACTGCAATCCCAGAGAGCGTCGCAAATCGCTCCATCACTTCCAGGATATATTGCACATTTTCATCTGGGTATCTTGGGTATAGCAGTATATCATTGGCATATAACGATATGAGGTGTGGTCCCCCCTTGTGCGGATTCCCACAGTTTCATATTGCTGTCTCAGGTATATCGCTAGGGGTTCCAATGCCAGGATGTACAGCATTGGGGACCAGGGACAGCCTTGTCTGGTGCCTCTGCTGAGCTGTCATCTATCCAAGCTGATCGCCCCTGTCTTGACTCTGGCTAACGGGGAGCTATACAACAATTTAAGCACCGCCGGCCCTATTCCATATTCTTTCAAAGCGGTTAGCAACCAAGGCCATCTGACAGAGTTAAAGACCTTCACCGCATCTAGCGAGGCTATAGCCACTTCCTGCGTGTCACCTTCTACTTGTTCTATAATGTGGTGGAGCCTCCTTAAATTGTCAGCTATGCTTCTGTGTGGTACGTATCCGGTTTGGTCTGGATATATGAGCTTGCCTATGACTTGTCGCAATCTGGTTGCCAGTACCGCCTTAAGAATCTTACTAACCTGATTCAACATGGAGAGCGGTCTGTAGGATCCACAGTCTGTACCGGGTTTGTTAGGCTAGAGGAGTGGGATAATAGCCTTTCCGAGGGATTCTGGCAATCTTCCCACTTCAATGCCTCATTTAGCATATCTAGCATTGGGGTGGGAGTACTTCTGCGCTATACATTTTATAGAATTCACTAGACAGTCCATCCCTCCCCGGGGCCTTACTGGTGGGCAGCTGCTTAACCACTGCTTCTAGCTCCTCTAGCGTAATCGGGGCATGCAAATTTTCTTTCCTCCGCGCTTATTTTGGGTAAGCCTATATCCTTTAATATTTCTGTGATCTCGCTCCTCTCCCCTTTTCCTGTGTCTTGGTACAGTTGTTGATAGAATTTAAAAAACCCTTCATTCACTCCCTCTTGGGTGTCTAGCGTTTGACCATCCTCCCCTTTTATCTCTCTAATAGCCGATCTGGGCGTTTCCTTTTTGTACAGCCATGCCAGCAGCCTCCCTGGCTTATCTCCAACCGTGTGTTTCTCTGTATATTTCTTATAATTTAGATTACATAATCTCTCCCAGAGTCCCCCACATTCCTGCTGCAGTTTACTTATGGCTTCAGCGCCCCCTTGGGAGTTGTCACCCTTCTTCATGGCCGTTTCGAGTTTCTCCTCTGCTTTTCTTAAGTCCCGAATTATATCTCCTTGCAGCCCTTTGGATTTCGGTATGGCTGACCCCGCACCACCACCACCACCACCACCTTAAAAGCCTCCCACAGGGTACCCGCTGTTCGTACACCACCAGTGTTTTTCTCAAAGTATTCGAAAATATCCTCCCTAAGATCCTCTCTGAATACCATATCTTTCAATGCTTCAACTCTGAGCCACCGTGTGGGGATCCTTGGTCTGGGAGGCAGGTATTGCCATGTTACTATCAATGGCGAGTGGTCTGAGAGGACCCTCGCTTTGCATTCTCCCTGAACCTTTTCCTCCTTAACCGCCGAAGATGCAAACACGTAATCCAGCCTGGTATATAGGTTTTGTGGGGCCGCATAATGTGAGTACTGTCTATCATGTGGGTGGCGTGACCTCCATATGTCCTCAAGGTGTAGTTCCCTTAGCAGGGTCTTCAAGGTTCTAGCAGCAGGGGTGGGTTTACTTTGCCTATCATCCGATCTATCCATCTCTGGGTCCAGCGTGCAGTTGAAGTCACCTCCCCATATAACTACCCCTCCTAGGTACTGGCTGACTTTACCATATAGGGTCTTAAAGTATGCCACAGTACCCTGGTTGGGTGCGTATGTGTAAATGATGCTCACCTCCTTATTTTCGATCAGCCCCCTTATTGCTACCATCCTCCAATATGTGCCCTCTGTGGACTGTATTAGCTGAAAGGGTACATGTGGCGCAATCCAGGTGGCCACGCCCCTGGCATATGTAGAGTAGGTTGCCCCAATGGTGGTTAGCTTCCATTTTCCCTGTATCATTTCCTGCTTGTCCCTTGTGAGGTGGGTTTCCTGAAGTAGGGCAATGTCTATTTTCTGGCTCTTCAGGTACATCATTACTTTATTGCTTTTTATATAACTATTGAGTCCCCTGACATTCCAGGTTACTATTTTGAGGTCCCCCCATTCTCAGCTGTAATCTGTTCCACCTCTAACCTCCATTGTCATTCGTATCACGCGCAGTAGCACGTGGGTGTATGCTCGTTCCCCTTCAAACTCCACAACAAACTCCACAACAAACTCCCCAACTACCCCCCCCAAACCCCTCCCTTCCCTGCCCCAACTGTTGCCCATAAGCTCGTTCCCTGACTGTTATGCTAACAAACCCCCCAACTCCCTTCCCGCCCCCAACCCAAGCTCCCCAACTTCTGCCAACCTTCCCCCTACCATCCCCGACCCCAACTGATGCCCAGCTCCATCCCTGGATCTCAGGCTACGCCACATCTAGCCTTTTCTTGGCACCTGCCCGCACTCTGGAAGCAGCAGGGGGGGATATCCCCCTACTGGTGATTCCACTATACTGACTACTGGGGATAAAGTCGTGTTTCCCCCTTTAACTCCTGTATTTCTGCTTATGGTATGCCACGTACATTTGACACTGCTCATATGTATGTTCTAGTCCAAAAAAGTCCCAATGAAGAGTTTGCTAAATGGTCCATATTGTACTTGGCTCACATGCCCAGTATACCCCTTCTAGTCTTCACCGCTACATCCGCATCTGTGCCAAAGTTAATGATTACATGCTGTACTTATCTCTCACTATATATATCCAACAAAATGGCTCTGGAAGAGACAAGGATGCGTCACTTCTGTCTCGCTCTCCTTCCGGCTTTCCGCTCCCAATGGGCAGTTATTCGCGTCCAGCCATGCAGATACTTCCTCCGGGGAGTCAAAAAAGAGGGCCTTGTTATTGTGTAGCACTTTCATCTTCGCTGGATACAATAGCATGTATCTAAAGCCTGCGTCCCGTACCTTTGTACCTGGAGTGTGTAGTTAGGGTATGCAGTGATGGTCGCGGAGGCCCTGCTTATCGTTACTCCTTTCTGGAAATGTTCCAAAACCTTTTCCCTGTCTTTATAATTCAGGTTTTTGGTGATGATTGGCCGCGGGTGGGGGGAGGGGCGCCTGGTGGTGGTCTCATGACCAAGGCTCAATGCAATCTCTCCACCGCAAACCCCCGACTGAGTGCCCCACCTTTTTTTCTTGCAACAACATACTTTCAACGTAATCCGTCGGGTCCGCACCCTCTACGTTGTCGGGGAGCCCTATAATGCGTACATTGTTTCTGTGCGCACACCCTTCCGCTTCTTCAGCTCTGTGTTCTAGATTCACACGCTGTCGCAATAGGTGCGCAATCTCCTTCGTGTTGGTCACGCAGGAGCTTGTGTTAGTACCCACCTCTTTCTCCAGACACCCTGTGCATTACGCCAGTGCCCAGACGTCTTGTCGCAAGAGGTTCACATCCATGTTTACTGCGTCAAGCTTAGATTCGAGTGAGGTGTTCAGTTCCGAGATGGGTGCATCTATCTTGAGCCCCCAAGATACCTTTAGTACATCTATGGCCTCCAGTATTTGTTAGTCATTCCGGCCAGTGGCTCCGGCTTCCTGTGCGAATAGCACCTTCGACTTGGCCCCTTCAATCATTGGCGATGCCTTGGCGAATTCCTCTATGGATGACTGTTTTCCTTTGGCTTTGAGCTGCTTGGATGTCATTCTCCAGTTCGTTAGGGGAAGTTATCTGGTGTGTCTATGGAGATGGACGCACCCCGTCCCCAGTGGGAGGGTAGTTCGGTGTCGGAGGCTTCTGCGTATTTTGCCCTTTGTAGGGTAATGTTCTCCGGTGCCTAGTGGTTGTGGGATCCCAGGTCACTGTCCAGGTGCCCGCAGGTGCCTTCACCTTTCATGTTACAGCCCTTGGAGTTATGGCTCTGTGTCTCTTCCTCTAGCGTTGCCTCTCCCCTCTGTGTGACTCACTCCAATTCCTTACTCCACTGGTCTGTGTGCTAGTTGGCTGTGCCACCAGGTTGCTTATTTGTTACTGAGAGTGTCTCATTCTTATTCACCACTCTTAGCAAGCTTTTGTGACTATGCTTCACTCCTTCCTAGTGATTTTCTGTAGTTTACAGGGTCTGTGTGCTTAACTTGTGTTTGCTCTCTATGGACCTGGCCTGCTTGCCTGTGTTGAGGGGAATCGTGTTCCCGTGACTCACGCGAGTACTACCTCCGCATAGATATCAGTTTCACATTAGCATTCTCTCCGGCTCTCCGCGCGATTCCATCCACACGGTAGCCATGTATCTTATAGGGCACCGGGGCACGTCTTCTTCCAGTCGCTTTCCCACTGAGTGTACGTTAATAACGGTCCCTTCTGTGAACCTCCAGGACCACGCTACAATATACTGTTATTGTAGCAGTGTGCTCCGCTCAGGCACCAAGACCCTCTGCTCACCCCAGTGTGCTAATGCCGCTCCTCGGCATACACGCTGCCCGCAATGCTTTCACTGATTTCTGGGTTTGTTCGGTATGCAACTTATCCTCCAGTCAGCTGCGCCTCATACCCCTGCTGGCTCTTAATCACATGGCCGCCTTAAACTGTGCTACCGTCACCTCCACTGCTCCTCTGTTTGCTTTCTGAGCCCCCTGGCTCCTCCGACAATTGAGGGGGCACACCGCTCCGGTTTCGTACGTTGCAGCGCCTGGCACCTCCTTTGTTCTCAGCCAGGTGCCATTTTGGGAGGCTCGCTTGCGGGGTCTCGCTGTCTTCTGAGGCTGTTTCCTTCTACAGCTGCTTGGAGTGTCGCGTTTACGGTCGCTGCATTCCCCTGGTATTCATGTATCTGTAGCTCTGAATCCACTTCTCTCTCCAGGTCTTTGATGCATATATCCGTAGGATCTCGGTCGGTTCCGCAGGAGCCTGCAGAAACCACGTCTTAGTCCATGGTCATGTAGCCACGCCCCCCTCTAGAAACCGTATCAGGGGAGAACACTGGAAAGGAGGAAGGGAAATGGGGAGGGAGGGCGGCTGCAGAGAGCCAGTTAGCAGATGGAGAAGGGGGAAGAGGAGAGGACGAGAGGGTGGATAGGATGTCCTATGAAATGAGAGGCAAGGGCCATGCAAAGGGCCTGGGAGGCGACAGAGGTAGAGACTGCAGCAGGGTTGGCCAGCTCCTTGCAGATTTGGGTTCGGCCGAATTGTTTGATGCCGCAGAGATGCAAGCTTGGATGTGGGCTCTCTTCTTAGTTCGTACAAGGAGCCGGTATTGCCTGTGGAGTAGTCGGCTGGCCAGTTTGTCAGAGGATGTACAAGAAGCCCTCCATTTCCTATCATCCACCCTATACTCGACTCGCGTTTTAAGGGTAGCGAAGTCTAATTCGTACCAAGAGTTGGACATGGCTTTGGATGTTCTTGCCCCGGTCATGAGGATCCGTTTGAAGCCCAGAGTATCGGAGATAGAAGAGTAGAGCGTGGAAAGGGCTGTGTCAGGATGTGAGTCAGGCAGAGTAGGAGAGGGAGAGAAAGTGGTGGAAAAAGCCTCAAATGACTCACGTTTCATGGGTCAGATGACCGAGAAGATAGGTGGCAGTGTTGAGTTTGCTTGGCCTGAGGGGTAGAGAGGGAGAGATGGGGGGGGGGGGAAGGGGAGGTAGGAGGGAGTGATCACTCCAGGAGAGAGGAGTGGTCAGAGGGATGGGGTGGGTCAGAGAAGATCAAAACATCCAGCGTGTGCCCTGCAGAGTGAGTCGGGCCAGAGAGGAGAATAGAAAGAGAGAATCACAGAGGTCACAAAAGAGTCCAGAGGGACAACAGGGAGCATCCAGATGGATATTGAGGTCACCAAGGAGGAGTTGAGTGGTTGAGACTGGGAGGGAGGAGGAGAGGTCCGCCCACTCAGAGGAAGGAGGTGATCTAACCAGGTTGCCAATAGATGGTAGCCACTGTAAGAGAGTGGCCAGGTGAGAGAGAGCCTGCAGAAAAGAAATTCGAAAGAGTAGGTGGTCTGCATAGGAATGACAGAGGCAGGAATCCACTCTGGGAAGATCAGGGCTGCACCCCCTCCGGACCGTGCAGATCTGGGTGTGGAAAGGATCTTGTAGCTGCCAGGGAGGAGAGTGTCAAAGCTTGTGACAGAGCTGGCCGTGAACCATGTCTTGGTGGGACTGAGGACAGAAGTCCAATTCTTCCAGGAGGCGGCAGATGTCAGAGGAGTGTTTGACTGCTGAGCGAGAGTTGAAATTGGCAATATGGAGAAGGTTGCCATCCTTGAAGGACTTCCGGGGAGGGGTACAGATCAGAGGTACGCCCTGCGGAGGTGTAGAAGATGTAGACGGAGCCCAAGGGGGAGAGAGGGGAAGGAGAGGAAGGAGGAGAGGGCAAGGTAGCCAACTAAGGGAGAGGGGGGGGGGACAGCAGGAGATGAAAGGAAATTAATGCGGCGTGGGAAGCATCTATCAAAGAGGAGGTTGGCCTGAGGGCCTTGGACCAAGACTGTTCCATTCAGGTAGACATTAATGATTACCGTAAAGGAGTCGATGAGGGCCAGGCGGGCCTCCCAGTGGGTGCCACCATTACTGGGAGAAGAGGAGAAAGAGAGCACAGAGACTGTATGAAGAGTCCCTAGATCTGGCAAGGGAACGACTAACAGGATGCCGATGACAGTCCCCTGGAGGAAGCACTGGTATAAGTGTCGGCGATATGGAGACCAGGGTTAGAGACCAAGATATCATTTTTGAACTTCTTCCTGCCAGACTTGGTGAGAAGGGAAGGATAGTCAATGGAGAAACATAGAGCCATGCGTGAGGTACAGAGAGGGGGTGGGGAGAGAAGGAGAAGGAGAGGGTCAGGATAGGACCAGCGTGGCAGAGTAGCACAATGCAGTAACTGAGCCAACCAAGTTCGAGAAAAAGCATGCAATACAACCACAAGGGCACAGCAAAATTCAAAACTCTGCTAAATTCAAAACACAGCTAAATTCAAATTGGTATCAGTAGGTGAAAACCCAGCTAAATTCAAATTGGTAGCAAAGACCACTTTTCTAATAGGAGGTAGCTTTATCATGTGGTTTTTCCTTAAATATGGGCTCTCTTAACTGTGTGGTCCTATGCTTTTCCCCACTGCTGATAGGATTAAGCTACTATACATTTGTGGGGATTTGTCCTCCCTTGGCTTCCACAGGATTCCCTCTAAGCCCACCACCCCCCTGCGACAGCCCTGTCCATGGAGCTCCAAATGTTCCCCCATCATCCTTTTGCTTGTGCAGCAATGTAGTAGGCTCTGAAGTGTGGTACTCCCACTCCCCCTCAGAAGATTGGATTTCTCATTAAGTTCGCCACTAGTCTCTGGGGTTAATTGTTCCAGAGGAATTGATTTGTCATTTTGCAGAGAGCTTTAAAGAAGGGCGCTGGGATGTGGATCAGGCGTGCTGTGAAAAAGTAGAGGAGTTGCAGTAACACTACCATTTTGAGGACATTGATACGCCCCATCCATGTTATAAATAGCAGACCCCAGTCTATTATTTTAGATCTAAGTTTTTCCAAGAGGGTGGATAGTTTGCCTGACACATCCCATCCACCGATTTAGTCCGCTTTACCCCTAGGTATGTTAGAGATGTCTACCCATCTATACTGGAAGGCCTTTATAAGGTTCTGCTCTGCTGCGGTTGAGGGAGTGAGGCTGAGTATCTCGGATTTGTTTGCATTCACTTTTAGTCCTGCCACTGCGCCAAAGTGGGTGTGTTCTTGGTTTACTGGCCTCAGGGAAGTCTATGGTTGTGTCACTGTCAGGAGCATGTTGTTTGCTCTTATGGATGCTAAGGTTTCTAGGTGTAGTGTATACAGTATGGGAGACAGCGGGCATCCCTGCTTCGTGCCTCTCCCAACGGGTACAGGGTCCGAAATGAGCCAGTTTGAGAGCCAGAGGAGCGAGTGTTGGTAATTGGCTCTAACTCTGCTCATGAAGTTGGGCCGAAGCCCATCTTGGTCATCCATGGCAAAGAGGAATCCCCACTCCACCCAGTCAAATGCTGTCTCTGCATCCACTGCTAGGAGGAGAGCGGGGATTCCTCTGATTTGGGCTTTCTCAACTAGATATGCTATTCTCCTAACGTTGTCACTGGTATGTCTTCCTTTAATGAAGCCGGACTGGTCGGCCTGGACTATCCTGTGGAGGATCCTTTCAAGCCTGGTAGCTAAGAGTTTCGTGTGAATTATTGCATCTACATTAATTAATGCGATGGGGCATTCAGTTGGGTCTTTGCCTTTTTTGGGGAATTAGTAGCACCTTGGCCCCTTTTTATGGATTTAGGTAGGTTTTTGGAGGATCCGATGTGGTCAAATAAGTTCGTAAGGATGGGAATTAGTTTCTTTGTGGGTTTTATAGCACTCCGCCACAAAACCATCGAGGCCCGGTGAATTTATTAATTGGTAATGAAGGTATTGCTGCCCTAACCTCGTCCTTTGTGATTTCTCCTTCTAGTTCTTCCCTCTCTTCGCCCGAGATTTGTAGCAGGTCGATTTTTGTTTAGGTAGGCTTCCTGGCGTGCAGGTGATGGGTGTTCTGAACTGTATAGCTTAGCATAGAACTGTACAAACTGTCTTCATTTTTAGTGCTTGGCGGCCCTCCATTGCGCATAATTTGTAGTATTGTTTTCTTTTTCTTCCTTTTTAAGCATTTTGGCTAGGAGATGGTCTGATTTATTAGCTTTGATGTAGTACTTTTGTTTAAGGTGCAGTAGATTGCGCTCCGCCGCTCTGGTGTGTCTGAGGTCTAATTGTCCTCGGATCATCCTGTATTCTTTTTATGGACGAGGTCTGCCTTGTGCCCATGTGTGCCATTATATCTTTTAGTTTCTCCTCTAAGTGAGCTTCTTCCAGCCTCAGTTCTCTTTCGTCTAGTATTTACTGCTATAATCCTACCTCTTGTTTCTTTAGGGCATCCCACCAGGTCTGCGGAGTGGTGTCCCCACTCTAGTTATTCTCAGCGAAGGCCTCAATTTCTTCTGCTATGTCCCGGACCAGTGTTATGTCTTTGAAGAGCGGCGCTGGGTAGCACCTCTTCCACAGGATGGGTGGGGGCTTCAGTTTCTTACTAAGGATAGGGTCAATGGAGCGTGGTTTGAGGTTGTGATCGCCCCCAGTGTCAGGTAAATTGCCTTAACCAGTAGTGGTCTGGAGAGCCATGTGTAATCTATCAATGAGTGTGCGTGAGAGTAAAAGTTGTAACCCTCCCTGTCTCCATACATCTCCCTCCATGCATCCATTAAAGCCAGGCCCTGGAGTTTTAGCTTGAGGTCCCTTGAGGGTCGCCGAAAGTGGACCCTGGGGGAACGTGCTTCTGTCCTTGGTGGCATCCCAGGCAAAGTTTATGTCCCCTGTTAGTATGATGGGCGATTCTGTAATCGGGTGAGGGCATTTTGGATGTATGTGTCTTGGCCTGTTTTCGGAGCGTAAATTGTTGCCACTGTGTAGGCCTCTTCCCTCCACCCCCCAGTGCTACCGCTAGGTATTTACCCTGGGTGTAGCTGTCCTTCCCCTTTACTGCCAGGTCCAGTCCGTCCTTTAGAGCTAGCAGTACGCCCCCTTTTTTGCAGGATTGCGTGACTTGAAAGATTCTCTTATAGCCCTACATCTTTATCCTTTGTGTGTTCCGAGTTTGGATGTGTTTCTCTTGTAGTGTGTATATGCAGTTGCTCCCTCCTCTGGAATCTTTCCCCCTTTTTTCTTTTGATAAGTGAGTTTAGCCCATTGACGTTTAACAACGAGACCCTTAGATAATCAACGTTGGCCATTCTCGTTTCCGCGGGTAGGGGTCGTCTGCCTCGGTCCCCTCTTGGCATCGAAGGTGCCCTTTTGGGCCTTCTTTGGTGCTTATCGTAACTTTCTTCCTCCCATGTCAACAACCCCCAGAGGTTCTTTCACCCCTTCCCAGCCCTCCCCCTTCTGGGTGGGTTCAACTGGCACTCTTCTCCCCCCCCCCCCCCCTCCCCTCCGGGTTCTTGTCGGTCGGTGGGCTTCTGGAGGCATTTTGGTTTCCTCCCTTCTTTGCCCTTTTGGACTTCACTGTAGACCATTCCCATGGCCTTCCGGGCGTCGAGTTCATTGGTGGTTGGGGGAAACGATGTTTGCACTTCGTCCTCTATTCCGATTAAGGTAGCCCCCTGCTCACAAGTCGTTACCTTGTGCTGCTTTCCTTGCCAATAAAAGCTGCGCCCGAATGGGTGTGACCATCTGTATCGGACTTGATGGTACCTCGGGTGCGCCAGGACTTGGGACATACACCTTCTTTTGTTGAGCATTTTTTGTGATAAATCTTGGTATAGGTATATTTCCACCCCATTGTAGGTGATTTGGTTTGCTTTTCTGGCTTTGGCTAAGATCCATTCCTTGGGCGTGTAGCTATGGAATGCCACCAGGATATGTCTCGGTCTCGCCCCCGGTTCCTGTCGAGCCGGGTCCACCTTGTGGATTCTGTCAAATTGGATCTCCTCGGCTGCTTCCGTCTCCAGCAGATCCCCAAAGATGCTCTTCAGTACCTGAAGTAGGGCATGATCCTGCGTTTCTTCAGGTAGACATTTGACCCGAAGGTTGGTTCTCCTGGACCTGTTCTCCAGGCCTTCGGTCTGCAGCTTGAGGTTGCGGGTGGTCACTGCGAGGGTTTCCAAAAGGGTGTCTGCTTTCCTTGCGTCTTCTGTCAGTTCTTGGATGGCCCTCTAGTTAGTGTCCATTCTCTCCTCAATTTTGTTAATGTCCCTTCTTGTTTCCTGTATTCCTTCGGCCAGATCTCTCAACATGTCCATTTGTTTTTGGCCTGATGTGGTGATTTTGTCTACTATCTAGGAGGCGTTTGAGTGAGGCGTGTCACCGGTCTCTCGTGGTCTTCCTGCGAGGAGGCCATTGCTGTGTCCATGGCGCAGTCACTAGTGGTGTGACCCCCCTGGTGGATCCGCTTCCCTGGCCCATATCTGTGCCAGGGTTCCATCATGTGGTTTTTTAAGGTTTTTGATGGAGGACAGAGTCTCCTTGTTTCTGGACATCACCGGGCCTTCTTGTCGGAGGTCGGGTCTGTGGATTGTCCCTTATAACCCCGGTGTGATCCGGGGTCGGTGATGACCTCAGGCGTGTTCCTCCAGGTGTTTCATGTTGCTTTCTGCCCCTTATCGCTGCTGGCGTCCCCCCGCTGGGTTCCAATAGCGGAGTGTAGAGGGTCTGGTTTTGCAGTGCTGCCCGTTTTCCCCACTGGGGTCACCGGAAGGCACTGCACATTCTGACCTGCCTTTGGGGCGGCACCCGTGCTAGGGTTTGGGGTCTCGCCCTTCCCTTTGGGCTGAAATCATTTGTAGTTCCTCTGGTGGTAAATAATGGGTGCACTCCCCACTGCGTTGCTGTGGAACACTGTAATTTGGGTTGCTTAGTTTGCTGTTGTATGGGGTCGGATCCCCTTTTAGAGTTTGATGACCTTCAGTATTGTGTAGCCCTTTGTCTGAAGCACCCGAGAGGTGTCCTGGTCAGAGTGGGGCTTGCTCCCTATATTATGTCACACTGCCTGAGCCAGGAGTGTTGGGTAAAATGCCTTGATCTGCGGCGGAGGATTCCCGGCCTGTATTGTGCAGCTCGGGCCCTCTGTCGCACTCTGTTACTCTGCGGGCTTGCAGTGTTTCCTCCGATGTAGCCAGGAAGTGGGGGTCTTATATGGGCTGATCCCTCAGGCCTACGGGCCGTGATAGTCCCATTGGGCCTCTGACAGTTGCCGAACAGCAGGAATGGGTTGGTCAGCTTTTATGGTAGCCGGCCTTCCTGGGAGTGCTGCGTGGCACTCTGGGCCACGCCCGGGTGCCCCCATTCCACTTCTGTTGTCTTGCGGGGTGCCCAGTCCGACATCTGTCCCATGGGTTCAATTGGTGCACCCTTGCTTTTCAGGGTGTCCGAGGAACCCCACAGCTCTTCTGCCTGGAGACCACGCTTCTGTGGTCTCACTTCGGAGGTTCCCTGCCCCACGGGCGGGCTGCTTCACTCTACTGCGGAGGCCTTCAAGGAGGCGTGAAATGGTGTGCGGACAGGCCCCTCCGCTGCAGTCTTAGGAAGCCCTCTTGGTGGGGGAGGGCCGGCCCTGGGTCTGCTGGCCGCGCTCAGGGGAGGTGGGATCTTCCATGTCCTTTCTCCTTTTTGGGGCTGCTTCTCCTCCGCCAGCGGGGCTCCCGTGGTGGTCCTCGCACAGTATATGGATGTGCGGTGCGGCTCCGGCACTGCGCAATGCTGGGCTCTGCGCCGGCGCTGCTGTGGTGGATGGGGTAGAGGTCTCACGGGCCTGCTTGTGCTGCATATCTTGCTGAGTAGGACATCGGGGGGGGTGGGTTAAATGCTGTTGTCCCCAGGGTCGCACCTAGTCCCGTTGCAGTAGTTAATAGGCTGTTGCTCCTGGGGAGGGCTTAAACGGCAGGTATTGTGCTTTTTTTACAGCTGCAGTCGGGAGCTCGGGGGTCGCGGTGCTCACTTGTGCACCGCCATCTTGGAATCCGACTTGCCAATCTTAAACAAGCTAAGACTAGTAAAATCCCTAAGCTCAGTTCTTAAATTTGCTGTATGTTATGCTGGATATGAAGGACTATATACTGGCATTTATCCCGATCTACATATAAATATCCAATTCACCACAGAATTCATGAGCTTGAAGTGCACTAGCATACCTTTGCACATTCATGTATAACAACCCCTGGAAATATGCCTTTTGACTAATAAACTTTAAAACTACTCCTGAAATGCCAATGGTACCAAAGTCTCTTTTGTGTACATGTGGTTGATTATATATTAAATATAAAAGTTACTTGAAAATGTTTGCCACATTTTGGGCAATT
This sequence comes from Ambystoma mexicanum, assembly GCF_040938575.1. Taxonomy (NCBI): domain Eukaryota; kingdom Metazoa; phylum Chordata; class Amphibia; order Caudata; family Ambystomatidae; genus Ambystoma; species Ambystoma mexicanum. The sequence continues at coordinate 66,163,062 of NC_090928.1, forward strand.
ATTGCTCTGCAATTCATTCTTTCATGCATTCTCATTCTGAATGAGTAATGGTCATCATGCGCACTGATATTTGCCCATTGCTATCATGAAACATTCTTACTCCGCTACATCCCTCACCCGAGTGCTGCTTGTAGCATCTTCTTTCTTTTTTCCATTCTCCCATCTTGACTCGCTTGCTTTCTTTTCTCCAGAATAAGGTCTGGATACCTCGGGTGGGGGCACAGTACTCATTTTCATGAGCAAGCCTAGTACTATTGTGGTGATTTGGTGCGGTATGAAAGCATATGCACATAACATAAACCTATTTTGTTTTCTCCTCAGATAAATCACCACATTTCTTAAGATTGGGCGATGTTGAGGTAAACGCGGGGCAGAATGCTACATTTCAATGCATTGCCACAGGAAGGGATGCTTTGAACAACAAGCTTTGGCTGCAGGTAAGATAATGTATGAGGTTTAAGCAGCAATGTCTTCTGGAAAGAATCAAGTCCTGTGTTGATTCCATTTTTTCTTTTGTAAGACTATTGGAAAAAGAGAGGGGAACATGTGCGTTCAGTATGTCTCACACTGGAAAAACAATCTGTTGGATCGGATAATTGGATGTCGGGGACAAAGATTGCACTTGTATGAATACATAAACAAAACTAAAGAGTGATGGCTGCAAGGTTTCGAATGACTTTTAACTGCGGGCAGTGCTCTGGGCAACCACCAGACCATTGATTTTCATCCTGGTAAGCCATTACAGAAGGGGAAAGGACATATGTAAATCATGGTTTATGCCACCCTAAAATGGCAATCCAGTCGGAACTGCTAGGTCACATCACTTCTGCACAAGACAACAAACAGAAAATGGTGCCCTGGAAGGTTGCCCAATGCAATGGCAATGGTTTAGATTAATTCAAAAACTTCCAGAAATCGCCTTTCTGTTTTGAATACATGTACAATGTTATGTACAGTAAATGCCGCCCCTCTCACTCCTTATAGAAAATTTCACAACCTCACTTTTAAAAAGAAAATCTTTACACCCGTTCTGCACTTTATAGTGATGTATTGTAATACGTTTTCTGAATTTTTCAATGCGCTGGACACCGTGACTCAGCCTTGCTTGGCACAGCCATATTCTCTTAACGGGCAGTGAGGCCTGTTCGTTATCACTGTTCTTGCAGCACAGAGCATAACACACTCTCCTGCTGTTGATGCGTGCGGCCACAAGACCTCGACCATCTCAACGCAATCATTTGTCACCATGTAAATGCAGAAGACCCTCCAACAGAGCGAATCTCGGTTTAGTATATACATTTTTTTCGCTCAAAGAAACAAAGCAGTAGACACTACGTTTTAGTATTTGTATTAACATTTTTATTACAAAGCGCTGATTTCCAGTTATTAAAGAGCTCTGAGTAGAGATGAGTTATGTCCGCCTTAACTGGTCATGGGTGAAACATGAGATCCATTTCCATACTATTTCAGTGTCTGATGTTGTTGAAATCAATTGCTTTTGGCAAGCAGCCTCTGTCAAATGATGTAAAATCTTGTTTGGTCTTGTGAGTTGAGTTGACTGCCCATCTTACTGCATGAGGGGTGGTTGAGCCTTTAGGGACAGTGCTAATCTGGCCGCTACCCAATTTGTCTCAGTACATTTTAGATATCCTGACACTTTCACTAGTTTTCTTTGAGGTAGGGAAACCCCCTTTTAGTTTTAGGGATAAAGAGGCATTTTTCCAACCCTTTCTTGATCAATAAAAGTTTCTGCCCAAACATATCCCACCATTTTGTCTGAGCCTTACTTCTGCACCTTTACACTGCCCTGGGACATTTGAGGGTGAAAATAGCTAATCACAGAAGAAAATCCAGAACCTGAAATGGGCTAGCTTGTAGTGACAAAAACCCTTCACAGTACACAAAATTAACACAAATTCCCAATAGTGTTGGTTTGATTGCCTAGTAGGTTTGCTTGCTTCCTTCTTATTGGTAGAACTGGATATTGAGTTTGCTAACGATCTGTCCAAGGGATTCAACATATAGCTTGAAGTGGAGTGCAAACCCATATTTGACTGGGACAGGGTCTAAACGATAAGGGGGCATGGCGACAGTGTGTTTGGTCAGTGAGGAAGGAGGCAAATCAGTTGAATATGGGCCAGAGAGTTGGCTAGGTTATCTAGTGTGGTCGATGGCATAATGGTGTTGATGTTAATGAGGTTGTTTGTCGCTACCCAACTGCAACAACACATTACTACAAAGCATTCCATGATTCTGGGAGGATAGTGATAGGGCATTAGTTTGAGGGGTGTGGGGTTTGACGGATGGTTTTTAACAGAGGGGTGAGATTTGTTGAGTGCGTTTTGTGTGCATAGGGGATACTACAATGCGAGAGGCAGCAGTTGATGTTGCGTCAGTTAGGAGCGAGGGTGGTGATGCAATTTAATGTGGCTTGAGGTGGGAATGCATCATCCAGGAAGTGTGCAGATTTCGTTTTTGCATTGAGGAGTTTGTGATGATGGAGTGGAAGGTCTCCAATGATTTGGAATGTTTGGGAGTGGGAAGTGGAAGAGGAAAGGGGAGAGGCTTACCTGATGTGTATTTTGGAGTTGAAGTAGTCAATGGGGGGGGGAGGAGGGGGGGGCTGCATATTGCAGTGGATGGGGATGCAGAATGTGTGTAATGGTGGGTGGCTTTGGCATTGTGTGGCTGTTTTGGAGGCTGTATATGGTTTGGCCTTGGCACAATTGTTTTCGACCAAATTGACCGTGGTCAATTAAGCAGCAGAGCTAATTTTGCCGCGGCCAAATCTGCCCAAATTAAAACCCCTTTTTTTTAGATCTTGAGGAACTTTTTTTGTGAAGATATCTTGTGTTTGTACCTGCGCGACTTGTATTATTTATTCTTTGTATTATTTATTCTTTGTAATTGTCACACTTTCTTTGTGTATTTGTAGTTCTTTCTGTGTTAGCCAATTGTTTGTCGCATGGGTGAAGGCCACGACGGGGACAATGAGTCACTCAACTCTGTCTGTAAATAGTATGAGAAGTGAGCTTGTGCCCGCACCTTCCTGCGCCAAGATAGATCAGTAACAACAATGAAACAGCCGTTGTTTCCTCATGTGCAATTTTAATTAGTTTAGTTTGTTCTGTTTCTTAGCCCCTTGTGGATGACGCATGTTTCGGTGTGTATCCTGCGCCTTTTTCAAATCCAGGCTAGTCCTTTATATGATGTTGTGGGAACCCAACGCTTTGGAGCGTCAGCACTGGAATTTTGAGGTGGGATTGAACCCAGAAATTGTTTAGCCACTGGACAATATAAACATTGTACCTTTAAGGGGAAACCACAGCATCATATAAAGGACTAGCCTGGATTTGAAAAAGGCGCAGTATATATGCCGAAACACTCGTCATCTATAAGGGGCTAAGAAACAGAACAAACTAATCTAATTAAAATTGCACTTGAGAAACAACGGCTGTTTCATTGTTGTTACTGATCTATCTTGGCGCAGGAAGGTGCGGGCACAAGCTTACTTCTCATACAAATTAAAACTCCCACCCATCCCCTACTTAACTTTTTGCCGTCTGTTCATCTTGTAACCCTACAGCATCGGATCCGTCCCTCCTGCGCGAGTCGGATCCGAAGCCTCAGGTTCCACTTTCTTTTTGCCTCATCCCCCGCCTCCAAAGCTCTGGAATCGGCAGACACCCCTGCTACCCCCAATAGCCAACACTACCAAACATGAAGTGCGTGGGACAATTTGGCTAATACTGTTTTGGAGTTGTTGTGGCAGTGTCTGAGGGGTGTCCGGGATGAGGGGGCATGGGTTATTTTGCCAAACTCTTTCTAGGCATCTGCTGTTAGAGAGAATGGAATGGAACTATTGAACCAATGTTTGTGGTGGTGGTTGTGGGGTTTTTGTATTTTGAGGGGGTGTAATTTTGTCAAGTGCCTATGTGGTGATGTTTTATTTGATGAGTAGAATGGAGGGATGTGCGTGCAGAGGAGGTGAATGAAATGGTATGAGTAAGGCTATGTCTGTAATGTGTATGGTTTGTGTGCCTTGGGGCAAGGGGGCGGGGTGTGGCAGGTGGGAGGAGAGGGATATCTTGTGTGGTACAGATTTGATTTTCCATGGAGACGATTTCTTTCTTGAAATCGAAAGGTCCAGGGTATTTGCATGTGTTCAGCAGGTGATGCATTGTGAGAGATCATAGCAGTGAGTTGAGCAAGGATAGTGTTCCTTATGGGATTGGTGTATGGATGGGCACTAATGGAATTAAAGTTGCCAAGATAGGTATTGATGCAGGGAAAGGTGAGGCTGTTAGATGTGAATTCAGTGTAGAAGTTGGGACTGTATGTTGGGGGAGTGGTAAATGGGGTGGATAAGGAAGGAAGGAAGGGAGTGGGTGTGATGGGGGAGGCAGGTGAGAGTAATGCCACACACTCCCCATACAGTTCCTTTGAAGCACTCCAAGTGTCTTTATATATGATGGCGTGGGTGGTCTCTGCGGTGGATGAGATAGTGTGGGGCACCATGTCTGGAATCTCATTGATTTTATGTTTGCACACAGGTGCAGAGTGGCAGTTGAGGAGAATGTAGGTGTATGTAATTAGTGGTTTAAGTGCTATGATGGAGTTGGATGTTTTTCATGCTTGTGGGACCCAATGGCAAACTGGGTGCAACAGGGAGCAATGTATAAAAAAGAGAAAGATATAACAACAATCCTTAGCTCTGTCCTCCCTTTGCTCTGGACACCCAGGAGAATGGACGACAACACAGAAAAGTGCTTATTTTTCCTAAGTAACCTTGAAGTACTTCAACAGGAAACAGATATAAATATGAAAACAGTCCTGTTTTAATGATGAATGATGCAGGTAATGAACAGGAGAGAAGGCTTCACAATGGCACCCCTAAGTGGGTGTGAGGGTCAGGAAGGAGGCGGGGAGATGGGTGAGGAGGGACAATCTAACTACATGCAATGTAGGGAACAGAGTTTGAGGTCAAGTTGACTTTTGGTATTGTAAGTGTGCAGAAGTATGAGACTGGCACATAGGTGGCATGGTTGTTGGCATAAACATTTATTAATACGGTTAGAGAAAAACAATCTCTCCCTATTATAAGAGTGGTTTCCATGCATCAAACACTAAGGAATAGGTCTGGATGTCCATGAAATCAAGAGTCCACATCCTGTGTCAAAACCCTACTTTTATCCCGTACACTAGTAACTCAACTAAAGAGGTAATGGATCTTCTTGGTCAAGTAGAATGTCTCCCTTCCTTCTTCTGGACAACTGCTCCCAGTTCTACTTGTTGGGTAGGATCATTGTTTGGCTTGGGATCAAGGATACCACATCAAGAAGTGTTTGCAAGGCATAACATATTTCTCTTAGATGAAGTAAAGGAGTGAACATTTGCAAGTGCCAAGTATTGAACAAAGATGCAGAAAGTACATGCAAAATGGAGCAACAGTCTTCAGAGGCCAAGAAGAGTAATAGCACGCAGTATAATTGAATAAAATGGCAAACGTCAGAATGGACAAAATCGTGCTCTCCTAAACACGTGGTGCAAGACTGGAAAACAGGGCCTATTCATCAAGCTCCAGAGGAAGAGACCAAGGTACCTTAATCCCTTAAAAGTCCTGAGGAAGAGAACAGTCAGCAAGGTCAACTACAAAGGTTTTGGCTTTGGGCCCAACTGTTGAGAGATGGTAATTGGCCAAGTGGGCAGTGGCCCGACGTCCCACCGCACCTGGGTTTCGTTTTGCTTACATGCTGCTAACAAGCCGAATGTCTAAGATTTTGGGAGAATGCCAACCAATCATGAGGGACTATGTAGCGATGAACCATCCACTGATGCAGAAGCCAATCCGCTGCTGTTATTCTGATATTAATCTTCATTATATATAGTAAGAGGTAGATCAAGGCATGCATACAAGATACGGGACAGCTAATTGTGTTACTAACACCTAAACGAAGAATAGGTATATATGTTCCCCTTAACCAATCCCTCCTTTTAATAGGTTTTTACTGTGGCCACATAGGATGACGTCATAGTTGACATACATCGACGTATAAAGCTTTTGTGTAATGGAAATGTATCCGAGAGTGAGTGAGCTGCAATCTGTTTGTTCACTAGGTTTCTCTACTTTGAGCTCATAATAAAGTAGTATTTTGCCATATTCTTTGAGTCTATCCGGTTATTTGAGTCTGAGATCGTTAATTGGTAATTCCATCTAGCACTTGGAACGCTCCAGGTGCAACTGCACACACTTCTTCCTGGGTTTTACAACCAGTCCCAGACTGAGGTTGGTTACTCTGTGACCCCTCCGTACTGGTCACAATCCTCTCGGGTCCCCGAGGCATTTCCAGCAAACCCATGCACCTCTCTGCGTGGTCCGTGAGGGTTGCGGTTTCTCATAGGAGTCTGCTAACAGCTGTGGGATCCCATTGGCTTCCGTGGACACCTTCTATCCTGCAGCGGCTCTGCATCCTCTGACTTTTAATGGTTGTGCAATTCTCTTTAAATTCTTTCCTGGTTCCTCCAAGGCTTTAGGAAAGCCTGAGCTTCTGTCGGCCAGACTGCCATGCTGGCTTTTGTACGGGCTTCAGAATTCTCAGCTCACCCTCCGACGTCCTGGTCTGCTGCTTCTTTCTTCGCCGTACCGTGTTCGCGTCTCCTCCAGGGAGGATTAGTCCAGTTAAGTCCCTTGTTGGTTTTTATTGGAGAAGTGTTCCATCATTTTCTTGTTCCACTCCTCTTCCTCGCCCCTGTCCTTGTCCATGACGGCCTATGAGAGTAGTCTCTATTCTCTCATCTCAGTACTAATGAGAGGTAGACTGACAAACCTATATAGGGGTAAATGAGAAGGAACTTGGGTCTAAGGGAACATTGTTAGGGTGAGGGTCAAAATACCATGCTCTCCTGCTGTGTCCTCCCTCTATCTCAGAGGGGGAATATATCCCTGCGAGATCCTCCTGCTAAGTACCACCCTCCGGGTGTCCTGCCTCTATCCTGGAGGTGGTATCCATCCCCATGAGATCCTCTTGAGAACCACCCTAAGGGAGACTATAGGGTAACAACCTCACCTCTTTGGCCTCATGAGAAGGGTCTCCCTTCCCCCCCTTGGGGAGTGTTAGGCAGAAACCTGTGCAGTTCCCTTGGGGAACACTGCAAAAGATTTAAGACTACAGGTATAGCAGTAAACCCACTTGGTAGCAGTCTGCACCACCCAGATTTACCTGGTAGCTGTGGCTGAGCAGTCAGACTTCCCTCAAGAAGAGTTAGGCAGTATGCAAAGTATACACAATATGTACTCAGACACAATAGCACAAGCAAACACTGACCAGAGCTTGGTTTCAAAAGTATATAAGTATTTATTTTCAAGAACACATAAGTTGAAAACACTCTAGCAAAATATAGTAAAACACTCTAAACACAGTTATATGGAAAGCAGTCCCAATCCTTATTCCTATCTAGACAACTCTAGGTTAACACCACATAATTCAAACAGAGGTGAGCGCTTAACGTTAGATGACACTCTAGTAGGTAAAAAGAAGGGAGAAGGAGCAGAATTAGGATAAACACACCACTCTAAGGTTAAGAACACTTTTTGTAAGGTCAAAGAAGCACAAAGTCACAGGTGAGCAAAAGTCACTAAGCAGGGCCCACTCTTAGAGCAGACAGAGAGAAAACGTGCCCAAGATCACACAGTTGGTAGGGATTCAGAGTCTTGCAAAAGAGTTCGGAAAAGAGTTAGAGAGGCTTAGAAAGTTTAGCCAAAGTGTCCCAGGCAATCCCAGGATCGAAAGCCGGGGGCTAAAACTACCCCGTACAGTCGGTGGCAAGGGAAGCCAGGTGGAACACGGTACCTTAACGGAAAGGATCCTCCAGCGGGGGCAGTTGTTCCAGGCAGTGGCAGCAAGGCTCGACGTCGGTCAGGGGAGAAGAAGATCTCGCTGAAGAGCAGAAGAAGGTCGTTGCACTGCCCGGGAAGAAACCAGCCGCGGAGTCCTCCGGTTAAAGGGTCGTACCGACTTTCGCGGTTGGGGTAAAAGTGGTGGGTATTCCGGTTGCCGGGGTGCTTGGCACTGGCAAGGCGGCCACGAGATACCTCGAAGAGCGGAAAGAAGGTGAAAACTGGTTGTCCCCACCAGTCAAGGGAAGGAGCCACTCCGTTAAGAGTTCTCCTCGGTCGTCGGGAAAAGTGGTGAGATGGTTCAGCAGGGCTCCACCGGCGGTGTCGTCGTAGCAGATCAGCTCAGCTCGTCCCTCGTTGGATTCTTAGGTCCTGTGGCGACTTCTGAAGTTCCAGTCCCCAAAGCCCTGCTTTTATGCAGCAAACCCTCATTCACCCAGCCTAGCTGTCACTCAAACATGCTAAGTGGTGAGCCGGCCGGCTCACCACTTGGGCCAATCAGGACGGAGTGCGACTTGAGTTACCTAGGTAACTCAGTCCAGGGTGCCTAAATCCCCCTCCACCCCTCCTAAGTACCCCAGACAGAGTGGCACCACTTTGGAGGGCTTCTGTGGAGAAGCCCGCCAAAAAGTGGGACAAAGGGCTCCACTTTGGGTCAGAGTTACAGAGGTGAATGCCAACGCCATTTTAGCATCAAGTCTTGGCAAAAAATCCCAACCGGAGTTACAATAATAAATATATAAACCGGCGGTATGTTTAAGGCTACCGTAAATAAATAATTAAATGTGTTAGCCTAAAACAATGGGAAATCCCATAGGAAAATATTCGCGGTCGAATATAAAACGTAGTTTCCACTGCCACCAGCCAAAACTCGATCAGGGGGGACGGAGACGTGCCCCCTCGACTAACAGACCCTGGGGCAATCGAATTGCCCCAGCCAGTACGTCCACAATATGATGGTTTGTACTGGTTCTGTTCAGGATTTAAGACTAGTAAAGTCTTTGGTGACTTTACATGCCCTGGGAGACAGTAGTCAGTCCCAGGGTATGGAGTCTATGTTGGGGAGTCCCTAGGACACCCCTGGGTTACGGCACAGAGGGTGCTGTGTAACCCACATCACAAAAATATATGAGGCCCTATGGAGTAAAAGACCCCATAGCCCATTCAACACAAGGTTTACCCAAGAAAACACACTTCAACATGCCCAAGAGTGAGGGTAAAAAGAGTCTCACTCTTGGCAGGAGAAAAAAATAAACCCCATCAATCCAGCAAAGCTGCTGGGGGACTCACTAGGTAGGGAAATTCAGCCTAAACAGAGAATTCTCCCTAACAGGGAGAAGGAACGACACAGCAGTATTCACCCCCGACTCTGGAACTCTCTACCGCCCCACATCAGATCCATTGAATCCCACTCTGCCTTTTGCAAAGCCATCAAAACTAACCTCTTTGTATGACTTTAACCTGGACTTTAGGACTATCTGCACCTGCATGTACTCTGTGTTATGTTGTAAACACTATCTCTGAACTTTTCTGTAACAAGTAAAACTGGGCGGCATCTTTGTAACCCTTAATCAAGCCTTCTTAAACTCTGACATAGCACCTCGATGCCCGCGGGCTGCCGTGCGCTCTACGAATTTAAATAAATAAATAATGCCAAGATTAAGGGATAAAGTTTTTGGTTCAGACCAAGGCAGTAACACTAGCTTTTGTAGGAAAAAGTATGGCATATGTAATTTCTTCAAAGACAATTTAAGACCGATATTGGGACACAGTGGTATTTGTGGTAGGGCAGACACAAGGAGACTAACAACTGGATATGGTTCAAACTATTCATGTTTATTAACGTAAATAAAATGCCTCAACTAGACCCATTGCTATGAAAGTGCTCTATTCTAGAAATCAAAGTGTGTAACCTAGGAAAGTGTTCTTTAATCCCAGTCTTTGGTGTAATGCATGACAGTGTCCTCAGTGTCTCTTGAAAGTTCTCAAGCTTTTGCCTGCTCTTATAGTTCAGAAACAACAAGTTCTTTAGTTTCAGATACAAACCAAAAATAGGCAGATTTATGCACAGCTCCATGAAATGAGATTAAATGCAACAGTTAAAAACCTTCTTTCAGTCAGCTCTTCGCATTTGTAAGCTTTTGACAAGACCAAAGGTCTCCTTCTCCACCCCTCAAAGGTGTCTCCGATTCCTGCAAGTGAAAGCTTTTTTGGAGTGCAGTATGGACCGGCAGACTTTAGTCGAGAGCCTGCTTTGCTTTCTCCACTCTCTCCCGAGTGGTTTTGGTTTGTGGGCCTGCTTTGGCCCTTGGCTCTCGCCATCCTTCGTTATGAACCCTCCCAGGGTTTTTATTCCTTCTGCTTTCTAATAACCACTCTTGGAGTCTTTGTTTCCCACCCACCACCTGCAGGTGTTCAGTTGATCTTCAGTTGTCTGGTAACCCCTTTGTTTCCCTTTCATTAGGCAATCTCTTTAGGTTAGGCACTTTCTTAACTCCCGAGTATTACCATCTGGCTTGCCCCCTTTGCACCTATATCTTTGTCTCTAGTATCTGCTCCAGGGCCTTTTTGTTATTCTCCTTGACTTGTCGCTGCTGTTGCCTTTTGGAATGTCTCAGAGCTTAGCCGCCCTCCTCCCTGCCTGTGTTTCTGCGGGGTTCGCAAGTGAAGGCAGCTGCTTGGATCATGTTTGAAGCACCTCAAGGGTCAGCGGTTTGTTGGTTTCTTCTCCAGTCAAGCATCAGGGTTTGCCCGCTCTTGGATGCTGCAGTGTTTCAGCCTCGCTCCAGAGGGAGACCTCGAAGCTTAAGACTTTCAGCCTTCTTGGGCTCAGTCTCCACCTGCATGAATGGGATGTGGTCCTTCCTCCAGGCTCTACAGTTTATGGGCTCCAGCTTAGACTCTGGCTGTGTGCAGAATTGTTCAGGCTGGCCCTCTTCCTGCTGCAGCTTAGCTCCCCATACAGGATAGGGATAAGGTATCAACATTCAACAACTCATTTGCCGAACAGGAGTGTCCACCCCGAGATTGTTAAAGTACAATAAGTTAAAAATGGCAGTTAAAAAATTCTGGCTAGAATTCCCAATGACTCCACATTTAGATTTGAACACAGGAAGTCGAGGTCTGCGGGGCTTTCGACGGACAATTCGAGGGGCGACTCTCCGCATCGTCGTGGGAAGTCCAGTGGGTCTCGGTCCCGGAGTAGGTCCCGCCACTCCTCTGCCTCTTCGAGGCACTCCCGGAAGCACGGTCATCGGTCGCCTTCGCCTGTCGGCGGATCGCTTATCCCACCAAGCATGTGATGCTGGAGGAATGGGCTTCCATCTGTAAGAAAATGCTAGCGATTCTTGAATTGCAGGGCACTGGTCCGTCCGCGCCTCCGAGTGGGGTCAGTCGTGACCGGTCGGGAGACACCGTTCGTACGCCTTCGTGCTCGGGTGGTCAGCACGATTTGCGGGAAAGGCCCTGTTCGGACAAGGGGAATCGTTCTCGTCATGCCCGTTCCAGGTCCCGGTCCTCGACGCGCTCGAGACCGTGTGCACCTGTGATGTCTTGGAGGAAGACGTCGACGCCTGTGGTGCCCGGGCTGTCGAGGGACACGCTCGGGGCTCTGACCTCGAGGCCTGTGTCGATGCTGTCGGCGCCACGTTCCGCGTCAATGCTGATTCACTCGACGCCTTTCGAGGCTGTTTCGACGGGGGTACCCCGGGGCATGGTGGAACCCGCTAGAAAGGCTCTGGCCAAGGTCAAGCATGTCTTTGTTCCCCATTCTGTGCCCTCTTACCGCCATCTTGAGTACATTTCAGAGGTGGATGAGGGCTCTGATGATGGCATGGTTCCTGATACGGTGCCAGATGAGATTCTCTCAGGCCATAGCACGACGCCAGTGGTCTGGACAACTCTCCGGAGGTGGAGTTTTGTAGACCTGAGCCTGGCACTCATGGCGACTCCTCGTACCAGCGCCTTATGTCTAAGGTTACTGAGTACTTGGGGTGTTCTGCTCCCCCAGGGGATTTTCTTCAGGATGACCTTATGGATATCCTCGACCAAGGTCCACCAACTGCCGTTCCATATGGCTCTACAGAGGAGGGTGACGGCGGCTTGACTTTCTCCGGAGAGTCTCCCGGCAGTGGGCAAGTCTTTGCTGTGAAAATACCACCCAGCCAGTAGCGACCCCTGCTACTTTACCAAGCACCCCACTCTGGAGAGTTTGGTGGTGCAGGCGGCTACAGCCCCAGCAAAGCAGGCATCGTATCCTACCATCCCTCCTGATGGGGACGACAAGCGTTTTGATGGTTGGGCGAAGAAAGTGTTTTCTTCAGGGGGTATGGCGCTTCAGGCGGCCAACTCCGTATGTGCCTTGTCTCGTTTCACGCACACTCTGTGGAACTGTTTCCTTAGCAGCTGAACATCATCCCGAAGGGGATGAACGGGATGGTTTCCTTGCTATGGTCCAGGATGGCAAGGATGCCATGTGTGAGGCCGTTCAGTCTGGTTTGGACATGGCAGATTGCATCAGCCGGTCCATGGAGGCGAGCACCGTAATACGCAGGTTTGCATGGTTGCGGAAGTCTGGGTTTGCTCCTGATGTGCAGGCCCGGCTCCTCAACATGCCCTTTGGCGGTGAACATCTTTTTGGCAGCAAAACTGACGAGAGCCTTGAGAGGTTGCAGACCACCAAAGCTGCAGCAAAGTCGTTGGGTGCTGTAGTTCGACAACCTCTGCCTTTTCGTCCTAGGGGACAGCAATGGAGGGGAGGTTCCTTTCGTTATTACTCATCCTTTGGTAAAGCGAGAGGAGCTGCCAGTCAAAGGGGCCACCATAGGAGTGCCAGAGGTGGAAAACCAGGTACTCGAGGTGTCAAGGCCGCTCGGGCAGTTGCCTCTTTGCCCTCAGGCAACACCGCAGCCGCTTCAGCTCGGTCATGCGGCCATGTCCCATGGTTCACTGGTTGGGGGAAGGCTGGCGCAGCATCTTGTAGAGTGGCGTGCCATTACTTCAGATGTGTGGGTTCTGGAGATCATAGCCCACGGCTACGGTCTTCCTTTCTGGCAGAGGCCTCACGACAATCCACTGGGGAATCTGTTTGAAGAGTCCGGATCCACTCCTTGCGCAGGAAATTCAATCCCTGCTGGAGAAAGGCGCCATAGAACTGGTGCCTGTAGCGGAGAGGAACAAGGAATGGTATTCCCCTTATTTTTTGATTTCCAAGAAAGACTGGGGCTTGAGACCCATCATGGACTTGGGCGGTTTGAACAAACTCCTTAGGAAGGACAAGTTCAAGATGGTTACTCTCTATCAAGTCCTCCAGGCCCTTCAACTTCAGGACTGGTTGGTGTCTCTCGACCTCAAGGACGCTTATTTTCATGTGCCGATCCATCCAAAGCACAAGAAGTACCTGAGGTTCGCGGTTGGCGACTCGCACTTTGTTTCGGGTTCTGCCATTCAGATTGACCTCCGCCCGAGGGTCTTCACCAAGCTCATGGTAGTGGTGGCAGCGCATCTCAGGAAAGTGGGGATTCACGTCTACCCCTAGCTGGACGATTGGTTGATCAGGGCGCGCTCTCCTGAGCAAGTCCTGGATCATCTGTCCGTCACCTGCCACTCCCTCCACAAGTTGGGCTTCCCCCTCAACTTAAAGAAGTCCCATTTGACGCCAACTCAGAGGCTCCAGTACATCGGGGCAGTGCTTGACACGTCCCTGGGGCTGTGTTTTCCTCCCCAGGTGAGGGCTCATCACATTCAGCAGATGGTGCACAAGTTTCAGCTTGGCCAGAGTCTCCCAGCGTTCGAGTTCTTGAGATTGCTCGGCCTCATGGCACCCTGCATTCTTCTGGTGCCAGAGGCCAGGTTGCGGATGAGATCTTTGCAATGGGCACTCAAGCTCCAGTGATCAGTCCTCCGGCAGGATGTCGGACCCGGTTCAGGTGCCGTCCTCAGTCGCCCAGGACCTTCTGTGGTGGGCAGTCGAAGGCAATTTGATGAAGGGGGCTCCTTTTTGGCTACCCTGACCGGAGGTGACGATCGTGACGGACGCATCCCTCACGGGATGGGGAGCTCATGCCAACGAGTTGACAGTCAGCGGTCGTTGGTCTCCGTCGGAGTCCAGACTCCATAGCAATCTGTTGGAACTGAGGGCCGTCAGCCTTGCCTTGAAGGCTTTTCTGCCGACTGTGCGAGGAAAGAATGTCCTGATCCTGACGGACAACACAGTGGCCATGCACTACCTCAACAGAAAGGGAGGGGCAGGGTCACTTTCTCTGTGCAGGGAGGCGATGCAGCTCTGGTTGTGAGCAATCCAGCAGGAAGTTTCGATCTCTGCAGTTCATCTGGCTGGAGATGAAAACGAGACGGCGGACGCTCTGAGCAGGCATAGCGCAATCTCTCACGAGTCGGAGTTGGCTCAGGATATTCTGCTGGAGATCTTCGCCCTTTGGGGGACCCCTCAAGTGGATCTCTTCGCCTCCCGTGTCAACCGGAAGTGCAAAAGGTTCTGCTCGTGGGAATTTCTTCCAAAAGGAGCCTTAGGGGACGCGTTCGTGGTGGAGTGGTCATTCCCACTGCTGTACGCATTTCCTCCAGTCCCCGTCATCCCGCAAGTGCTGCAGAGGTTTGCGAATGTTCGGTTCCCGGATGATCCTCATTGCTCCGGCGTCTGCACGGAGGACGTGGTACCAGGACCTTTTTGATTTGTCCATCTGCCCTCCACGTCATCTTCCCTACCGAGACGATCTGCTCTCATGGGAGGGCTGTCAGATTCTCCATCCAGAGGTCAGATCCCTCAACCGTCACGCTTTGCTTCTGAAAGGTTGAGGTATAAGGATTGGGACCTCCCTGAAGACGTGATGGAGGTGTTGCTTTCGGCCAGAAGGCCCGCACCTAAGTCCCTGTACCGTTGCCGTTGGAGAAAGTTCTGCGACTGGTGCAGGTTTACGAATGTGGATCCTTTTGCATGTGACATTCCTGTGGTTCTGTCTTTTTCGCTTTCTTTAGCCCACAGGGGATTGCAAGTTAAAGGTTACCCGGCTGCGCTGTCCATATTTAAGCGCTCGTCTGAAGAGTGTTCTTATTTTAAAATTCCTTTAATTTCTCAGTTTCTAAAAGGGCTCACTAATGTGTTCCCTCCGTCGCCTTTCCAGTTGCCCAGTTGGGATTTGAACCTTGTCATCAAGTTTATGATGGGTGCTCCGTTTGAGCCTTTGCATTCATGCCCTTTGAGACTGTTAACTCTTAAAACAATATTTTTGGTTGTGGTCACTTCTGCTCGCAGAGTGAGTGAGTTACAGGCACTTTCAGTTAAGCCAACCTTCACCGTATTTCAGAAGGACAGGGTTGTCCTTAGAGTTCGTCCTTCCTTTCTTCCGAAGGTGGTGTCGGAATTTCATTTAGGCCAGAAGGTTGTTCTTCCGGCATTTCATCTTCCTCCACATCCTCCACATCCTGGTAAGGAAGAGGAGAGTCTCCATAGGCTCGATCCTAGGAGAGCTTTTATATTTCATGCATGTCCCCGGTCAGAGTGGACGATCAACTCTTCATTGGTTACGCTGGAAAGCATTTGGGACAAGCTGTGACTAAGCAGACTTTGTCTCGCTGGATTATTCTGGCTATTTGAGTGTTACCGCTTGGCGGGTAAGGACCCACCAGTCGGCTCGCAGGCCCATTCTACCAGGGGTATGGCTGCCTCTACTGCCCTGCAGAGGGGTGTTCCTATTCGTAACATCTGTGATGCAGCCACCTGGGCTTCGGTCCATACTTTTGTACGTCACTACTCCCTCGATTCCATCCGTGGGCAGGATCTGGCCTTTGGCAAGGCGATCCTTTGCTCCGCAATTTGATTGGGCATTCTAAATTTCTTTTTCTAAATTATTTTCCCACCTCGTTGCATTGGTACTGCTTGGGGAGTCTGTCATAGATATGGAATACGTCAGAGGACCCAATCCCCTCGAAGAACAAGTTACTCTCTTACCTGGTAACATTCTTTCGATGGAATGGTCCGACGACGTATTCCATATCGCTCCCTCCCTGCCTTCCCCGCTACAGAATTTCTTATGCGATTGCAGCTTACGTTTCCGCAAGGCTTTGTGTGGTCAGACTGGCAGAAGACTGGTGCCACACCTTCTTGGGGGGAAAAAACTACAACTGAGACTATGGACGTTGTGCGTCCTACTTATAACAATCAGTGACGTCGGCTGTCGGAGAAGGTCCCCGAGGGCGGCATATCGACGTCATCGCACGACGCCGAAAGATTTTCCGAAGCAACACAGCTGTGGTGATTACTGTCATAGATATGGAATACGTCGTCGGACCATCCCATCGAAAGTACGTTAACAGGTAAGAGAGTAACTTGTTCTTTATTTGACAAATTCCTAAAATGCATCCCGCTGTCTGAGCTTTTTTTGTTGTGGCTACTGAATTGAACACAGAAATCCTGCACCTGGCCCTTATGATAGCTAGGCAGAGAGTAGCTGTTCAATTGATGTGTTGGAATCTGCCAAATCACAATGGTTTGAAGATATGGTTTATGTAAATGAAAAGGAAAGGAAAAATAATATTGTAGTTTAATGACCCCCAAGGGGTTGCCCTGGAGCAATCTGTTCCGAGTTACGTGGCTTACTGCACACTCGCTGTGGGCTAACTCCTCAGACATAGATGATTTTGCTGAGTGATAGATTGGTCTGACAGGTTGGTATAGATTGGGGGGGATAGATACTAATGTATGTTGAACTCCTGCTGTGTTGCAACATGCTTTACTTCTTAAATATCTCCAGTGTTCTGACTCTTTCGTTATAAATGCAGCATGTTCAAAAGGTGGTGTTGAAAGGTTAATTGATTGTACATGTTGAAAATATTATAACCCGTTTGCCAGCAAAAATGGCCCATGAAGAACACAGTTGAGTGTGTGTGGCGAATCCAAGGAAAGCACCCCTTCTCCCGAAGGGAGTGCCACCCCCTTTGACACTAGAAAGGAGAGCTTGTTACAGAAAACACTCTTAGGGAACAGGGCAAGCAGGATCTCATTTTGGGAGAGCTCCCCCCCTTTAGTGGATGAGGACTTCCCAGTACAGAAATGTACACCATCACCCTTAATACCAATGTCCCAAGTGTTTTCAGCTTATACAGGGACTGGTAATGATATGGTACTAAGACCTTGGTTGTGCTGCTGACCCCTCTTGGAGGCCTGACACAAACGGGCCAATATTGTGGTGGCTCTTGTTACAGGGAGAGGCCTAAAAAGGCAGATACCCCAAGATATTCTGACCACAAATATGGCAGAGTGGAGAGAAATCACCTGCCACATCAGTGATCCCTCCTACCATGCCACATCCTGTACGCAATTTTAACAGGTCTAACTCCTGCTCTCGGTATTACATGAGTCACTATTATTCCTGAGCTGAATGCCCCACACTTGCATGCTCCACTTTCACACGAGACAAATCCCTGTCCATGCCAAGCCGATATGCAGAAAAGTGAGCGTGTGAAACCAGGCAGAAATTAATAAAGTTCAGAATGCTTTGTCCATTTTGGGAATATGTCCGAACGAGAGTATTCAAGCCCAGTCTAAGGTATTTCCATCCTCACAATCTAGATAGTTGCCTAAAAATTGTTTAAAGAATGCTCTGTGTAATGCTATGGGCAGAACCTGGAATAGATGAGTTGTAATTTGAGCATTTTTATATTGCCACCACCAGCCCAACCATTGGCAGAGGCAACATGACCCAACTTTCAACCTACTCTTGTAATCTACCGAGTGGTTCAACAACTTAATTCATACTAATTCCTACAGTCCATATTAAGCCAATTTCCCCAGATATTTTACCGAATCTGACACCATTGGAATCCTTTATCAGATTTAAGGCAGCACTAGTTAACAGTAATAACTCAGTTTTATTCTGATTAATGGAGAGCCGGGCATAAAGAGGAGAATACAGCAAAGCCAGTTATTTAGTCAGTCTTTCGGATCATTGACAAAACCGTATCTGTACACAGGACAACTAACTGCTCATAATGAATAGACCCAATTGCACAACACAGTTGCTAGTGCAAATAAAATGAAGACCGGCCTGTCCCTGCAGTATGTCTCTCAAATTTAATACAACTATATTTTACTGCATTTGTGATTACCCTTCCATGTGGGATGTTGTACAAGTTGTATCCAATGTGTAATGTTTGGGCGAACATAAAGATCTACATGACTCCCAACATATATCCCCATTACACTGAAATGATTTTCCACTTTGATGAAATCTGCTGTAATTTTACTTTCTGGACTAAGTTGGCAATCAATCAAAACATACATCTGATATTTAATTTTACAGATCGCTGGTATAAACATGGGCGGGGTACGTACTTGGCTGAATGTGGAAGAAGACTAGTTGCAATTATTTAGGCTAAGATCTCTTCCCACATTCAGTTTGGACAAAGAGCGGTACAAACTACATAGTTACGCTCTTTTTCCAAGCTTCCGCAAAACTGTTTTCCATTTTAAGATATTTTGGGGGAGCACCAGAGGCAAACGCCATGTTAAACATCTCCAACACAAAAGGACTTAGGATGTGCTTAAACTGGCAAACCGCTGTGACAAATCTGGACAATTCGTCCCTTCTCCTTTTGAGGCTAGGGAGGTGAGGCCAAGCAAGACCCTCCCCTAGGGGTCTGGGCAAGTGGGACCTCACTGGGAGGACAAAGACTCGATGACGAGGACTCCTTTTCCGATGAGGCACTCCCGGTCAGTACCCGCCTACATGGGAATCGGAAAGACGGTTAACCCTGGTTTGAAGCCACTGAATATTAACATTGACATTTCTTCAATCACTTTGGCTTCATATAAAGCTGGATTTCACCTGAATGCCACAGTCGAAGAATGAAACCCACCTTTTGTTTGTCATAACTTAAATAAAACTATGAGGCTTTGAATGGGGAGGAGAGACTCAGACAAGATTATGTTCTGGAGGGGCGGAGCCATGCTATACTACAGAGCCAGTGCTAGCATGGAGAGCGAATTAAATACTTGCAAGACGTTGGAGAGCTGGCACCCTGAACAACCAAGAAGCCAAGATCGGAAGAGAGATGGTAAAGCGTCCGTCTTGCCTGGTGGGTCGACCACACGATAACCATGGTGGGCCCTTCGGCCTGGTAACTGACAGATGCGCTTCTGAACCAGAGACCGAATCCCTGAGCTCTGCACGAGAGGTGCATTAGCTGCCGAGCAGCAGAAGGGAAGTGAACACTCCCGAAAAGTTCATACCGTGCATAGTAGCAGACTGAGTAAATCGAGGCTGGGAGAGCCACAAGGGTTACAGGAACCAGATAATCCTGAACAGAGAAAGCGAGCCTAATAGAGGGCCAAATGACTTTGAGGAGCTCTGGGAAACCAAGAGACATTGACGCTCAAGGTTGGAGAAGCCACAAGGGTTACGGAGGCCCGGAAAACCCCAATGGGTAGATGCCGTATTGAGGGCCTGCTAAGACAAGCATGATAGAACGCAAGAAGACTTTCTGGAGTCCACGAATCCAGAAGTATAAATATCATACCTAGGTAGAGGACCTGGAATGTTCTCAAGACAAGACAAGGATATGTTGAAACATCAAGTGGAAAATTGTAGAGTTATATGAAGAAAACCTTGTCTTTACTGAGACAAAGGAAACCCCCTTATGTAGCAGCACAATTGTCTTCCTGCCATTCAAAGGAACCATACTCTCGGCATTCACTACATTAAAGAAGGCTGATGGTATACAGGTCCAGATAGTGGGATCGTATAAAAGAAATTGTCAGCCAGTATTTTGTCCCGGCGCCTTACCTCTAAACAGAGACATCAATACTTTATTCACCTCCCTTTCTGAGAAAACCGTCTATTGGTGGAATCCTCTTCTTATTCTTTAGTTAATATTGCCTTATAAGCATTAACAGCCAAATCTAGCTTCTTGAAATGAGAGAAACAGATATTAGATTGCATGTTCACAGTAGATTCTGAATAATCTGGTGGATTCATACCCTTCTTAAAAGTTTGTTTGCCAAAAATTCTAACCATCTTTCAGATTGGAAAGCTCTATAACGGTCTGACAAGTATTGTTAATCTCTTCTTTTTTACATTTTAAGTTCTTGTGCTTGACATGTACCTTTGAGCGAGTTCAAGCTGATATTTGTTATTTTTAAGAGCGGCCTTAAGATTCTTTTTTGCATTCCCAGTCAGACTAATTATTGTGCCGCTGAAGAATGTTTGTTAGGCATTTGTTATGGTGCATTGTAAAAAAAAAAACATTTGCCATACACAGAGCATTGCTACTGAGTACTATGTTAAGAGAATCTGTTTTTAAGGCAGTTTAAAATGATTCAAATATTGGTACAAGATCCTTATGAAACATTTGAGGATATAGTATCTTTAACAAGAGGAGAAAGACGGCGAAACAGAAGGGGATCACAAGGAGGGAAGCTTCCTTGACCTTTTCTACAAGGAACCATTACTTTCATGAAGCCTTGAGAATGGAACCAGTAAGACCAGGAAACCAGGCTGAGAAATCTTGCATTGTGTCTCGAAGGTACCAGTATCAATAATCAAGGTGGGGAGAATTGCTATCTGCCGTGGTACGGTCCTTGGCTCCAACAACAAAGCAGCATCAGTGAAATCAACACAGCCAGTTAGTTGTGGAGACCGATACCGGTCTGTGTTGAAGCCAAGGTTGCAAGCGACAACTTGTATGGGGAGCCCTGGAACGAACATTGTATGAAATGTGTTTGATAACCAATGCAAGAAAAGTTGAACTGCTGATGATTGATTGAACTTTGAAACCAAGATACGATACCTTTGGCAGAGTGGTCTGGCAGCGCATGGGTGCTCAATCGAAGGTCTCTAGCATCCAGCTGAGAGTTGACAAAAGTGAAAGAGTGGCAAAGGATTGTGAATCGAAGTGGTCCTGTGACGGGTCAAGCAAAATCTGGCACGCTATCTAAAGTCTTCGATGTTGATACAGTAAAGAAAGTTGATAACAAAGTAGATAAAGTTGGTCAAAGCCCGGCAGAGGGAGATCAATTGCAGGTTTTGGGTTGAAGCAAGTTTTGTGTTACAATAGATTAATTGGTCTGAGCCCAAAGGAGGGGGGATCCACGGTCCGAGCGAGGGAGACCTAATTGTGAACATTTTGAAAAAAGGGGTCCGAGTCGGAAGGAGAGGATCCCGAACGAGGGAGCCCAAAGTGACTATTGTGAGAATTTGTATATGAGAAATCCTGAGGAAGAAGGAACTTTGATGTTTGCTGTTACATCAGGCCCTCCGAAAAAGAGACTTTGAATGGCAAAGAGACTTTAGTGAAGAAGGCCATGATGTTAAAGTTTTGAATTGCCCTCTTCTGCTAGAGAAGACAGACTGTTCCTAAGCTCAAGTGTGCCGCCTTGTCTCGTGCTGAAAACGTGGGCAAGGGAAGCCAACAGCTTGAATATCCTGATATATAATTTCTTGAACTCTTTCCTTTGCATAACATTGTTTCCCACACTATTTGTATTTAGAGGTAAGGATTGGCAATGGGTTTATAAGTTTTGGCCCTTTTATTTTGACAAGATGACTAGGACTGCGTTATTTAATGGTCGTAGCTTGCTCCCATCTTCAGATTTATATTAGGCCTTTTTCAAACTCGATTGAAGTTCAATAAATACCCTTCAACTGCGGTCACTTGTGTCTGTCTTACTGTTGATACCATGCCTTCCTTACACCGCCTAACCAAACTCTGTATCACGCTGGGAGCTGTTGTCCAGGGAGTAGTGCTTACAAAAAGCTGACAGGGTGGACAAATTATCTACCTTGCTGATGGCATCCCAAGAAGCATACCTCAAACTCTACGGCTCTGGCCTTGCCTCTGACCGCATGGCCATGAATCCCTCAGGGACTGGTTTGCCCATGGCCGTATACGACTGAAATGGCCTGGAACATCCAACGGGTGATGGAGACTTAGGAAACCTGGGTGTTGGGAGACGAGCCCCCGAAGGTGATGAACAATGCCTCATTTCCTGAAGGTTTTAGTCTGAAAGGTAGAGTCTGAGGACCCTCTTGAGGTTCAAGGAATGCAGGGCCCTTTCTGCCTTCGACTGAGGATTTGGGAAGTATACTGGTAAGCACATTCCTTGATTTAAATGGAATGGAGAGACCACCTTGGGCAAGAATGAGTGTGCAAGATGATCTTGTCATTATAAAACGTGGTTAAGGGTTTGCATGATGACCACGCATGCAGCTAGCTGATCCTGCATGCACAAGTAAGCGCCACCAATAGCATTGTCTTCAATGTCACCAGCCTGATGTCCACAGAGGCCATCAGAGGCCATCAGCACTAAGGGCCTGCGCTGCAAGGCCATACAAACCACATTGAGGTCCCAGAACGGATGTGGCCTATGCACCGGAAGAAGGAGCCTGGACAAGCCCTTGAGGCGAGCCTTAACCACCCGGTTGGCCGCCGAAACTGTGTGCTCAGGGGAATTCTTGTAGGCCCCAATGGCCGTCAAATAGGTGCGGCAGGTGTCCACCTGAACGCCAGAACATCATCCAGAGAGCAGGTGAGTGGATCCAGCCCTTTGTTGTGAGCCCAGTGGCAAAACCTAGTCCCCTTGCTCTTCAACTGGGATCGAGTAGACTGCCTCCTGTATGATGTCCCAGTTGTCCTCGGAAAGCTGAGCATGCTGCAACCTCAGCAGGTCAGAAAACAGCCCGATGAGCCAGCCTGGCTGGGTCTGGGTGCTCCATTGCCTCGTCCTGCTGTGTCAGGAAGCGGCCCCTGCTGGGGACCGGAAGATGGACAGGCCCCTGCGAGCGAAACTGCAGGAGGTCCGAGTACCAGGCTCTCAACGGCCAGTATGGGGCGATGAGGCTGCAGCCTACCTTAGCCCAGAATTTGCGGAGAGTCTGCTGCAGCTACGGTTGGGGCGGAAATGCATAACATCTGCGGCTGTGCCAACTGAGCTGATACGCGTCCCGTAGAGACCGCAGTCCCAGACCCACCCATGAGGTATAGCTGGGGCACTTGGAATTCTGAGGAGATGCGAACAAGTCCCGATCCGGACACTGCAATCCCTGGAACACGGGCAACAAGGAGCTGATGTGTAACTCCAACTCGTAGGCGTTGAACACCAAGCAGCTCAGCTCGTCCGCTTCCGCGTTGTCGTCCCCTGCGAGGTGGACTGATGAGAGCTGAACCCCCTTCGTAAGGGACCATTCCCTTATCGCCACCACCTCCATGCACAGGATGGAAGTGGAAGGGGGGGGGGGCGGGTATCAACCTTACGTGTTCAGGTAAAACATTGTTGTGGAGTTGTTGGTCCTCACTAGAACTGCAGAGCCCCTTATTAGAGGAAAAAAAGCCTTGATAGCCAGTCCCACTGCCCTGAGCTTGAGCAGATTGATATGCAGGATGACCTCCGCCCTGGACCATGCACCATGAATACAGTGCCATCAAGTGTAGCCAATAGCCAGATAGCGAGGAATCCGTTGTCACCACCAGGGTGTGGTCTGGATGGGACAGAGGGTCTCCCACGGACACATTGCAGTCCATCAGCGAAGATCTGGGATGAGGAGCGGGGGCATTGGGATCCTGTCCGACAGACCCCGTCTCCTTGTCCCAATTGGCCGCCAGGTGGAGTTGGTGGCACCTCAACTTGAGGTGGGTGTGCTGGATCGTAAGCACGCAAGACGCCATTAGTCCCATAAGCTGCTGGAACCACCATGCAGAGGTGGTCTAGTTTAGTTGACCAGAAAGTACCCTATTGTCTTGTGGAGGGAGAGGAGCCTCTCGGATGTGGGGAACATGCGCTGAACCACCGTGCTCCAGCCACTCCAAGGAATGCCAGGAACATGCGCTGAACCGCCGTGCTCCAGCCACTCCAAGGAATGCCAGATCCTGGGCGGGAGTCCGCTGCGACTTCTGACGTTTTAGGGAAAAGGCCAGGTGGTGAATAACGTCTGCCAGCCGTTGGCAGGATTGTACCACCCGCTCGGCGGAGCTAGGCAGAGCAGCCAATTATCCAGATAATGGTTGAAGTTGTGGCCCTTCAGGCGGAGGACACTAGCCACTGCGTTCAGTTTCGTGAACACCTGAGGGGCCGAATTGAGGCCAAAGGGCAGCACCTTGTACTGTAAATGGTACAACATAATTGTGAACCACAGAAACTTTAGAGGCACCTGGTAAAAGCGGACATGAAGGTATGAATCCTTGAGGACTACACAACACTTCCAGTCTCCTACAGAGAGTCCACTATGTGCGCAGGAGTAATCATCTTGAAGCATTCGAGAGGCATAGACAGATCCTGGACTCCCCTCAGGCCAGCCTGGTTGCTTTTGGGTACCGCAGACATGCTGCAGTAGAAACAAGAGTCCTTGTATGAGGAACCGGTTCAACAGCCTGAATCCCAAAATAGAAAGATCTCCCATAGAATGGCCGGGCACCCTTTTTGACGTAGAGGAGGAGAGGATGGCAAAGGAACAGTAAGACTGAAGCCCGTGGAGACCATAGAAAGGATACCAGGGACACTTGAAAAAATGCTTCCAGCAGTCCTAGGAAAGAGCCAGCCGGCCCACGAATGTGACGTCACTTTCTTGGCGTCCGAGGCAGGGGCAGAGGAGGAGAGTGGAAAAACCCATGCAATGTCCTCTGCTGCTTCCCTCATTTGCCGCTGGGTGACCGGTCCGGCCTCTGCATCCTGCAGTCCTGAAAACCCTTGAAGCCGGTGAATGAGCAGGGTTTGAATTTGGTCCTGCCCCCAGACTGAGGGGAAGGACTTCTGCCCTGGCTTTGTCAGGATGGCCAAGGACTTGGTGGTTTGAGTGGAGGTTTGCTTCTCATCGGTTGACGAATGAAAGAAGTTTTGTGGCATGCCTGCACACTGTCTTGCTCATCTCGACACTCTGGCACAGTCACCTGGTGGCTGTGTCGATGTGAGAGACCGTAGACTCCATGAGGTCCTGCACAATGGCCTGGGCATCTGCCGGACTGGTCTTGGAGGCATGCCTCTCCAAACTGAGGTCCGGCAGGAACCAGAGCTCCTGCCACAGCTTCTGGTTAGTCGTGGCTAAAAGGGCATCAGCATTGGCTTGCAGCAGATGCAGTCCTGATATTGCATAACAGAATTTGTCCAAAGACTCAAGGACCTTGTCTTCCTTGGACAGACAACTGGAGGTGGCTCCTGAGGAAGAAGACAACGAAGACTATGCTTTAGAATACCTGGACCTTTCCACCCTGAACATCTCCCTCCCACTTCAAAAGTTCAAGATGGTTACACCAGTGCTTATTGCGGATACACTGTGCAAGGGAGACTGGGTGTGCTCCCTGAATCTGAAGGACGCATACTTACTCGTCCCTATTTGGCAGCCTCATCGGTCCTTTCTGAGGTTCAGGATCATGAGCTTCCATTTCTAATAAAAGGTTCTACCCTTTGGACTCAATTCGGCCCACAGGGTCTTTACCATGCTTATGAATGCAGTGGCAGCCCTTCTCAGGGCCCAAGGTCACCATGTCTATCCATACCTAGACGATTGGTTCGTCAGGGTGAGATCCCCGGAAGCGGTCGAGCATGTCTCCTCCATGAATACGCTACACGAATTGGGATTTTCCACCAATCTCAAGAAGTCACAGCTGGGGCCTACGCAGTCTAACATTCCTGGGCCTCATCTGGGATACCAGCTCAGAGAGTGTTTCCCTCAGAGGACAAGATCACGGCCATCAAGAGGGCCACAAGGCATTTTCTCAGCAGAGCGGTGACCTCAGCATGGTGGTACCAGCACCTCTTCAGTATCATGGTGGCATGTCTACTGGTGGTGCCATACATGAGGCTCAAAATGAGAAGATTACATACAGCTGCACTTTGCAACCTTATGGAGTCAGGACCAGGGTTCCCAGGTGGAACTAGTCATTCTTCCTTTTCTCCACCAGCACCTTGTCTGGTGGAGCACGGACTGCAACTTGAGGATAGGCTGACCCTACTGGCAATCAGCATCACAGTTTACCATCACCACAGAATCTTCCTTATGACTTTGGGGCTACCCCGGACAACCACAGCATCCATGGAGTTTGGTCTTTTCAGGAACAGGAGGCCCATATCAATTGGCTAGAGCTGAAGGTGATCTGGCTCACTCTCAATGCCTTCCTGCCGCTTAGCAGTGGCAAGATGATCCTCATTCAAACGGACAACTGCACCAGCATGTGTTACATCAACAAGCAGGGTGGGACCAGGTCCCATCCCTTATGCAGCCTGCCAGTCCCCATTTGGGAGTGGGCTCTCGAGAAAAAGATTCACTTGAGGCAATCCACCTCCCGGGGGAGTCCAACCGGGAGGCAGACATGCTCAGCAGATTGGGCTGGACAATTACAGATGGCATTTGAACAATCAGGTCCTTCAGGGGCTCTTCAGCAGATGGGGGCACCCCCAGGTGGATCTCTTTGCCAACTGATACAACAGGAAGTGCCCTCCGTTCGCGTCCTGGCAAGGACAGGGCCTACGCTCCCTCGGCGACTCGTTAGTTACAGTGGAACAGCATGAATGCATATGGATTTCCTCCCTCTCTCCTGGCACACGAGGTGATCTGCAAGATAAGGGAGTTCCTACACCACAGTATCATTCTGATGCCTCTGTGGTGGCTAGTGAGACCATGGTTGTCGGAGCTGCTAAGCCTGTTGGACCAGCCGCCGATTCACCTTCCTTTGGGCCCAGCTCATCTACTATCACAGCAAGGGGGCAGTGTCATCCACCCCGCCCTGCAAAAGTTAGCCCTTGCAGTGTGGTTCCTGAATAGGTCACATTAAAGTATCTGTGTCTTTCGCGGGCTAACCAAGACATCATACAGGGTGCTAGGAGCGATGCTACGAGGAGCCAGTACAAAAGCAAGTGGTCTAGGTTTTGCCACTGGGCTGAGTTTAAGGAGGTTGATCCTCTTACTTGCACGTTGGACGACGTGCTGTCCTCTGCTAAGCTCACCCACTCAGGGGGTGCAAATAGACAACTGCCGCACCTATTTGGCGGCCTTCGGAGCCTACCGGAACTTGGACGTGGAAGTTCTCTTCCTCCAACCCAGTGGTTAAGACATTTGGCAGGCCTCTACAGGCTCCACTCGCCTATCAAGAAGCCACACCCTGTGTGGGACCTCAACATAGTGTTGGGCACCTTGGCGAATAAAACCTTTGAGCCAATGGCGTCTGTCGACATCAGGCTGGTCACTATTAAGACAGCCCTCTTGGTGGGTCTTACATCTGCGTGCCGGGTCAGCGAGATCCAAGCTCTTGTGGCTTCCGCGCTTTACCCTACATTTCATAGGGACAAGGTGGTCTTCAAAGCGCATCCCGCGTTCCTGCCTAAAGTAGTCTCTTTATTCCACATAAATGAGGAGACGGTGTTATCCAATTTTTTGCGGACCCTAAGGATGATGCTTAGAGGGTCCTACACTGTTTAGATATTAGGCGCTCTCTAAAATTCTACCTTGATAGAACCACGAGCTTCTGCTAATCTGAGGCTCTCCACCTTCGGGGGGGGGGGGTCCAGGCCAGGGTATCCGGCTTCTAAGGCCTCCATAGCAAGGTGGATGGTTTCGGCAGCACAAGCCACTTCACTCGCTGTCAGAGACAAGGCCACAGCAGTCGCGTTCCAGAGACGCCTTCTGTGGCAGGTCATCAGCAGGTTGGCCACGTCGCCACTCCTTCGGCCTTCTGCAAGCACTACTGTCTGGATGCCGGCTCTAGTTCAGATGCAGCTTTCGGACGGGCAGTATTAAGGAACTTGTTTTCTTAAGGGGGTCACCTCTCCACCCTAGGCTACATTCAGTTGTAATCACCCATACAGTATGGTGGAAAGGGGATGGGACGTAGGAGTAATTAAGGTACTCACCGTAGTGACTACTGTACTCCTAGTCCATAGTCCCCTTTCCTCCATACGTCCCACCATCCTCCCCCTAATATAACTGGTGTCATTAGGCAATGGTAATATTGTTGGCGCGTCAGTGGGGACCGATGAGTGGTGCTGGTGGGTGGAGTCAAGGGAGCGCATGTGCCCAGGGCCGCGCTTCTAAATTTTACAGGGAAGATGTTTTTTTCTGGTGAAAAAGGTTGTCTCAGTCCCTAGCGAGGGACGGCCATACAGTATGGAGGATAGGGGACTATGGACTAGGAGTACGTTAGTTACTACTACGGTGAGTTACTTATAATTTCTCTTTATACTTGGTCGAATAACTCGACAAGCAGTTTTGGGTAGCCTACGGGCCTGCTTAGCCCAACTTTGTGATTACTTCTCTCATCCCCCCCTGCTGGGATGTTCAGTTTCTCAGCCCAGGGTGGGCTATGGGTTTCTCTATCATGATTTTCTTGGTCAGTTCTGGCTCTGCTGGTCCCCTACCCTTCACCAATGGGGTATTCAGATTTTCACAATTGTGCCCATACTGCCTTCCACCCGCTACTCGTCTGGCGCAGCTTATCTTTTCTCGAGCTTGGGACTGGCCAGCATAGCCCAGGTTCTCGACCTGGCTCTGGACTACTGTCGGCTTCCATGCTTCTGTTCTTCCCCTCTACATTGGAGAAAGACAACGCCGGTTCATCTCTTGTCGTTAGGGTTTGCTTCCTCGCTCAGCGGCCCAAGGCTTGTCAGGATTTCCACCTTAGTCGAAGTGTCAGCATTCTGCTGGCTGCCTTGTGATCCACTAGACCGACTTGCTGTCCCTCTACTGTTCAGCTCCTCCTGTGAGTGAGACTGTCAGCTGCACAGGCTGGCGTTTCTTGTGCTCTGGCTGATTCTCTCCCATTCTGTTGTCCAGGCGTATTTAGGCCCCTCCCTGGAATGGAAAGGAAGATTCCATTGGTCCTGGTTTTCAGACACATTTGGCAACAAATACAGTTCCGAAACGAGGCCATCCACTTTAAAGGGGACTTGTATATGATTGTGTTCAGTTCACATACAACTAACTAATATGACTTAGTGAGGGGAGGTGCAATTAATTGCCTACTTGTGCAGTCCTTGTCCCCAAAAGGGTGGGCAGGGATCACCCCCAGTAGGATCTTGCTTGCTCTTTCGCCTGGTGAGGGTATTGTGTAGCAGGCCCACCATCCAATTTCCAAGAGGGTGGCTCCCCCTTGGGGTGAGGGGATGAATTTCCTAGATTCTTCACAACAGTCAGTGAGAGGGTAAAATGTCAACCACGTGTAAGCTGTGACCTTACTTGCATCCCAACTCCCTATTGTCTGTACTGCAGTATAAACGTGGTTTATAGGTGCTGCTAGCATATACCGAGTACACAAGTATGGCCCTCCTTTACACTTTTCTGGTGCTATCCAGTAGTAAAGGCACTCCTGTGGTTTTACATGATTGGTCTTGGATTACAAAAGCAGACTTTAAAGGAATCCCCAAAACTTCTGAAGGGAAGCTGGTTTTGTCATTCAAGTACATCTGCTATGGTAATAAACACTGCTGGAATGAATGTGGAAAAAGGTTTACCCACCATGTCGGAGTTAATTTATTTCCCTGCAATATACAAGTAGGATTATTCTAACTATTTGCGTTGTAGTATTCATATTATTTTCCCCTTAAGCAAAATGAGTAAACGGTCATATCTGCAAACTCAAGCGTGAGTCGAGGGGTCCGAGGGTGGGGATTAGGAGAAAGGTGTTGAAAATAGTTTTCTGTAGAATTTCTGTAAAATGTGCTACTCATTAATCTTTTGTGTTTTCAGTTATAGCACATTTTTACATGCAGATTAACAGTAACTTCTAAAATGTGACAAATGTTTTTGTATGCGTTTGACTCCCCCCATACGAGTGGTTGTATCATTCTGTGGATGGCTGGCCAGTTTAAAAAAAGCTAGAGAGGTTGGTGGCTGTGTCTGCTTTGCTATGATATGGCATTTATAACGCGCCCATACACAAGTGTTTCAAGTTTCTATCACTGGAACTCACAAGTACCAGCAGTCACCAATGTCCCTTGCTTTAAGTATTATCGTCAAAGCTGCTTTTTCAGCCCTCTGATCAGGTGTTGTTGCTTTGGGCTGGAATTGCAAAATGTGCATAATGACTAGAAACGAAGCAGAATAAAGTTATACCTTATTTAGTAAATACAAAGAGTTCATTTCTCATGGTTGCAGTAATTCTTATCATGGTCGATCTTATTTCTGCACAGAGACGAAATGGGGAGGACATCCCTGTGGCTCAGACCAAGAACATCAACCACAGGAGATTTGCAGCTTCCTTTAGGTTGCGTGAAGTGAGCCCGCCCGACCAGGATTTGTATCGCTGTGTGACACAGTCTGAAAGAGGGTCTGGAGTGTCGAATTTTGCTCAACTGATTGTTCGAGGTACAAGATTTAACGTTTTTCTTACCATACCTGCAAAGAATTGACTTTCTTTCAAACTGTCTTTAGAGTGCTAACATTTCATATCTGCTCGAAAATGAAGTAACAATTGAAGTGCATCATAACACAATTGAATGACTTACATTAGGCCTTTAACTCCGGTATATTTTCTGAGAGCAGTTACACAGGCATATTTTCTTTCTTTGCTGTGATCTATTGGGAACGGTTTCTTTTGAGTCTTTTATGATATAAACTTTTAACTACAATTATGTTCTAAGTTGAATCGGTCTTTCTTCGTAGCAAATATTTGGAGCCGTCAAAGGGTCTTGCTTCATAAAAATTAAAGTTCCTTTCCTCAATGTAATGAGAACTTAAACTGTCACCGTAGTAATATATTTATCCAACACATCTCCTTTTAACATGCCCATTATATTATGTAAAATGCATTTATACTGGATGGTATACAGTGGTCTCCTGGCATTGAGGATTGTCTGATTGAATATCATGTATTCTGTGTGTGTCTAGGTTTCCATAATTCAGTCTGTGGTGTGGAGATTTGGTGATGAACTATGGAATGCTTTTGCAAAACCATCCGTCCTTTTTGGCCAATGTACTTGACACATCCTTTAACATGCATGTGTTCTGATCTTGCTGAATGTCAGCAAGACAATACTGGCATGAGCAAATGACAAATCCTGAAGCACTCGATTAACTGAGCTGAGATCCAGATTGCTGCCAAGGTTGCGCACAGAAAAACAACCATCAGTCGCTAACAGTTCTACATGGACATCCGTTTCATTGTTTGATTTTTCCAACACACATGTAAATAACGTGGGTCAAACTGTTTTGTGCAGGATTGAACACTGATTGCTGCCACAAGGCAAATTAAGGGTGCAGAGGCAAGGGGATTGGTGAGCATATCAGAATGCCCTCTGCCACATTGTCAATTCTCTTCCAGCTGTTTGCCTACCCACTACATAGGAATAATGGTTGTCCTCCAAAAATTGTAGTTCACTCCTGAACACATCACTTTTGCAGTGGTCAGTGAATTCCTCTCGTGCAGGCCATCAAATGCTGTGTTCTGAAAGGGGTAGTTGCATCTCGAGAAGAAGCTATTTACAAAAACTTCTACAGTAGCCAACAGAACCTTTTACTTAGCTTACTAATACTGATCTCGCATTCCACACCCCCACTACATGATCTGAGAGTGAGGTGTGGTTCTTGGGAAGAGACGGAAAATGCAAGATGACGTTACTGTTCTGTTGGTGTGTGCAGAACAGAAGTACCCTGAGCTCTGCATGTGGGTTAAGTTTAAGGTGTGTATCACGAGCAATATGACATTTGCTTCCAAAGGGGATCCTCATGTGCTTGTGCTGCCTGGATGCACTGCCTTGAAGTGTGGTTTAGTAGTGGTGGTATTGGTGTAGTATTACGACATGTGATGTCTGTTTTGAGGGCTAGTTCAAAGCCCATGTTTGTTTGGCTTAGTTGGTATGCATATTTTGTGTTGGAACTTAGTTTTAGTGTGCAGGGAGAAAGCACCAAATCTGAAAACACTGTCCAGTTGAGAGAGCCTTCTTATTTAACATCTAGCCTGTTTGACAATGGAAATAAGCAAACTGGATTGTGACAGTGGTTAAGTTAATATTTTAATAATGTGGGTGAGGAGTTTTTTGGGGACAATTAATTTTCAGAATTGAAAACAGCCCTTCTGAGGTCACCATCGTGTGGGATTTACATATTTTAAAATATAGATTAGTTTTAAGATAAGTCGATGCTAATGTGGAATGGATGATCATTGACGCTCTGAATCTTTGGGGAATGTGACAAATTCAAGGAATTCCTCCCTTCTCCCCAAAGGGGAAGGTTACCCTCTTTGAAACCTGGGAGGTGAGCCCCTGCTATGCAAAACATTTCTTGGGGGACAGGACAAGCAGGATCTCACTGGGTTTGACACCCCCCCCTACCCCTTTAGGGGATGAGGACTTCCCAGTTTACAAATCTACACATCTCGCTTGGTAGCAATGTCCCAAGTGTTTTCAGTTTATATGGGGACTGATAAGTAGTGGAACCTTTACCTGTGCTTGGTTGTGCTGCTGACCCCGAGGACCAATGGTGTGGGCGCTCTCGTCACAGGCAGGGGCCTTAAAATGCTGAGACACTTACCTGGATAGCTTAACTGTAGCTGGGGGCGGGCCAGCCCGAGCAACGCTGCGTCCAACCGGAGCCTAAGCTGCGGAGGCGCAGCCCGAAGAACCTGGAGGCAGGACCACTACCCATACATAAGCGGAGACCCTGTCGAATGTTGCTGACCACAGGAGGGCTGGGGGTACCAAGCAATGAGGTCTCCAGTGGAGGGAGACCTAACCGCCACCGATGCAGCACCTGAGAAGGAACAGCAGTGAACTGCTGACTCGGGAAGAGCGGTTCCGACGCGATCCGCCTTTCCCAACGAACACCGCAGATACACAGGTTTGCGGTTCACACTGAGGAAAGGGAGGAGGGTGGCTGAGCTCCAAAGTGTTCCAAAAGGGAATGATATCAACGCAAAGTCGAGGAGAGTAACGAAAGGCTAGGGAGGCAGGCAGGCAGGCAGGGAGGGAGGGGAGGAATGGGAGGGATGGGAGAGAGGGAGGAATGGGAGGGATACCAGAGACTTGAGATCAAGAGATGGGCCAAAAGGGAGCAAACACAATTGTAATTCCAGGGATTAAGAAAAAGCAAGAACTGGAGAGTTTACATAAAGAGAGGGAGATGGTCACAAACCCTAGAAGGGGGTTACCAGAAGAGAAATGAAGTACCCAAAAAGGGTGAATGGAAGCTTTGACCTTAAACGAGGTTACTAGGAGCCTGAAAGAAACAAAGACCCAGTACGTTATAGGTTTATCTATGATAATAATCTGGGCTGATAACCCAAGACTCTCCGAGGCTGTGAAACCAGAGCAAATCAGATCCTCAAGTAGAATATGCAGGCCCATTGTGGACCCTGTGAAGTTATTATGAAGTATAACAGACAAGCGATATCAAGTGGAAAAAAAAAAGAATATTTATTAACTTTAATTTCAGGATGGTCAAAGACCTAATTTGCCTGATGCTAAGGTGGGATTTCCCTACCTGAATAAAACTAAGGAAACTCTGATTCGAAGAGTTTAACTTAAGTGTGTCTGTGTCCAAAACCTATTGTTGCCCTCACAATTACAACAAACCAATGTGTAGGGATGTAAAAAGTCAAAAGAAAGTGTTCACCAAAGAGGTCTGAGCTTCTTGCAGCTTTCTTTCAGCTCCTTTCCCAGAGTATAAAACAGTTCCACAAAAGTCTCAAAATATCTTTTCCAAGTTAATGATTATATGGTTTTGAAACAATCTTAGGAGTTCCCTTCCCCAAATTCCAAGTGTGTCAGTTCAAAGCAGAAAAGAAAAGAGCCTTGAGGTTGCGTCCTCAAAGACAACAGTTATTTCATGTAGTCTCAGGGTTCTCTTCCCCAAGACTTGTATTGCATCATAATTCAAAACGCACCAACGAAAGGGCCTTGGCTGTTCACTTTGGCCCCTGAATGTTCACTTCCTTTTTCATACAATAAGGTTAACTCCAAGATTCCATCCAATTAACTTCACAACATGCAGCGGTTTAACTTGACTTGAAAGTTCAGTTGCTTCAGAAATTCAGCATTCAGTGGTTTTGAATGATTGCACAATTCCATTCACTGCCAAGTTCAGTTTTTTCTGTTTAATTATAAAGTTTGTATTGAATTTGGTGTTTGGGCATTGGTGTGGCTTACAATCTTGCTTTCATTCAGCCCTCTATAGAATATTTATGCTTTTCACTTTAAAAGAACTTCCAATACTCAGACTTTCAAAACCGTTCTGCTTTAAGAAACTTGACCATTCTGATACAAAGTATTTCTTGTGCTTTAACGTTCAACAATGGGAAAAGTCTAGGAACAGAGACCTTCAAAAACATGCTCTTCTAATGCAGGCGACCACTCCGCTACTAGATACATATTATTTCACTGACTCTTCGCGGACCGGGTTTCTTATTTCATAGAAACTCGCCACCTCCCGAGTAGCTGTCCTTGCAACGCAAAGCATTCAAACTGCAGCTTCTGCTGCCAGGGTTCCAACTTCTGCCCAGCTGCTCGCCAACGAGCACTTTGAAAGGGAAAGGGGCAGCCTTTCCACCAGACTCCTTTATCCACCACCAGTCTGCTCCACGGAGCTCCTGCTCCCATGTCAGGCTGTCTCAGACCACCCTCCTTGCAGTCCCCAGCATCTCGGTGTGCTGTGTACTACTGACCTTCCCACAGTAGTTCCCTCCAGCAGCTCGCCTCTCTTCCAACAAGATTCCCTGCTGATTACCCAGACCGCTCTGCTGCTGCTCTTTGTGTTGGTTTTTCCTCCTCCTTTTATACATCTGCAACCCGCTAACATGTTGCAGGTGTGCTCTGTCAATTTGCCCTGCCTGACCATGATTAGGACATGCCTGACCTTCACGCCACCTTGCCGGCATCTTCGTTGTTCCAGTACCAAAGTGGTGAAAGGGTGTGGTGGTCATTACTCTGTTGCCTCTTCTTAGTCTCAGTACTAGAGTGGTGAGAGTATATCGTGTTCATTATTTTCAGTTGCCTCTTCCAGTACTGTTGGGTTTCCTATATGGTGAATTGAGGGGAGCTGACTTAAAAGAACACAAAGATTGGGGAAGGGTTAGGTTGTTAATCACTAGGAAAAGGAGTTGGGGGGGGGGGGGGGGTTCCATGCATCGCCTGATGTCATTCCACTCCCAACCCTCAAAAACCCACCACCCAGGTCATTCCCTCGCCTCTTCTCTGCCCCCAGTGTCGGGATCCAATGGCAATGGACTTTCCCTGGCTACCTTTGCAGAGGATCAAACGGAAGGGGGGAGGAGGGGGGGGTCTAGGAGTGAGAATACCCTCCGGTTTCTCACAACCCAAAACCCCTGGCACCTGTAAGAAGTTGAGACACCCTGAAGGGGTGAGCAGGAGACATCTCTTTCTCTTGAGAAATGTACAATTACTGTACTTAAAGGAAAAAAAGATGTCAACTAATATCCTGTGGAGGGGCAGAAGGATTTGCCCATTTTAGTTGGAGTTAGAAATCGAAGAGCACTTTTCCTTGAAGGAATTGGACACACTGGTGGGGCCGACAAGATACCTTATTTGGACTTGCGAAAACTCATGGGAGAAAATGGCAGGGGTTCCAGCCAAAACTCAAAGCCTCGTCTGTGGAGAAAACTCAGTCTTGTAGCCATATAAAGGTCAACCCACTATTGGAAACATACCAGCAGCAGCGCTGCAGAAAAAAAAACCCTGCTATTGCTTGGATAGGGCGCAAGCCCTGCTGTAGCATCCGCGTCCCCAGGCTTTTGAAATTTTAATTTCAGTAAAGACAGCAAGAAAATAAACAAGAACCATGGTAGGAAATTACAAATCCTTTGGCTGTAATTAAGAAGTACATACTTCTGAAAACTGACACTGGTAGCCACGATGCACAACCAAAATGTACATTGATCTGCCCATTGCTCAGAGGTCACAAAGGTAGCTTACATGATCTAGTCTCGCCTCCCTCACCCAGTTCCTGCACTTTTTGAATATTTCCAACTCTCGTCTTACTCCCAACCATGTCCTTCACCTGAGGGTCCAAATCAAAGGGCAGAGAAGACGAGGCTTACTCCTGTTAAATCCTGTTTGGATCAGTGGTGCCATGACCCTGTTCACACCAAACATTTGCTCAGCACGATGTGCACCACACATTATGCACTTCACACCTTGTGCATAAATACTTTCCTCTTGCCCACACTTAATCCATTTCTCACTTATTACTAGCAATTCCCACCGTTTCTCCTGCTTTACTAACCTCCACCCCAAGCTCCCCTCCCTTTTTTATCCCTTACCCCACCCCCACAAATACTATTATTAAAATGTTCATTCTTTTCATAATTTGGGTTTCACTGAAAATGTTTTGTCGTTGTGTATTTTTCATTATTAACACTGTATACCCCAGTAGCACAATGCACCACCACAAACTTCCATGGCAGACACATTGCACACCCTGCACCACACAGAGTTCACCACAACACATGCATGGTGTACTAATCCCCACAGGCTTCAGCACATCGGCTCGAAAGTGATAACCAGAGGTTGCCTGGCAGTCATCTGGAAGTCCTTTACGCTTACAGAGCTCTTCACCCTTCCCCTTTCCACTTAAGGACTTATAAACAGCATCTGATCTACTGATCTAGCAAGATTGTATGTGAGAAAGTTGTAGACCTAGTCACAATAGCAATCATTAACCACTTGAGATCGAACTGTTAATATTAGCCTGTGGCCCTTTCAGATAGAACTGTGAATATTGACCTGCGTCACTTTGAGATAGAACTGTGAATATTAGCTTGCGTCACACTCAGAGAATTGTTAATGTTGCCTTGAATCACATCTATAGTGCCACATTGAGATAGAGGTGTGAAGATTAGCATTGTGTCACATATAGATAGAATGGTGAACATTAGCATTGCGTCGCATCTAGACCGAATCGTGGGAAAAGGGAAACGACCATTGGAGAGGCCACTGATAGCATACAAACAGAGTAAAAGTGTACAATATGAAATTATGAGGAACAGTGTGGTACAAAAACATAAGGCGCAACAAACATTGACCTAAAGATGGGGGATGCCCAGCGCGATGGGACATTTCCCGTGTGGACAATGTGCCTGTTGCAAACAGACAAAAAGGAGTACGGAAGTGGACGTAGGCCTCAAGCGACCATAGCTACAGCAAACTTTAACAAACTGTAATTCGACTATGGTTGTCTATGGGATATGGTGTCCCTGTGGGAAACTATATGTTGGAAAAACAGAAAGAAAGGTGAAAATGAGGATTAACCAAACGGGAGGAGAAGTAAATATGAGTAAAAGAAAACTCTTGGCTAAATAAAGTGAAATCATTTTTATGACCCAGAGCGTGAGCAGGGGACTCAATGAACGTTCGGAGGAATAACCGTCACACACATCAGGATATGTTTTGAACCTGAATGAGATTTCCCCCTTCAAATCCCATATTGCGTCATGGCAGCCAGTGTTGAAGCAACGGGAACAATAACAATACAAATATAGGTCTGGAACCTGGGCTTGTTCCAGTAAATTCAAACGCACATCACAAATTGCAATGCGTTAATTATAAGTACAAGTACCTCATTTTAACTCGGGGGTTTTTCCTCTAAAGAATACATTCATCACTAAGCAATGTGTTTTTTGAACTATAAGTACCCGCATGTTCACCGGTGAGGTATTGAGGAAAGGACCGTCTCTCTGGTCAGTATAAGGTGTTGGAAATGACCTGGGGTATTAGCAGAAAGGACGTGTTAGAGGACGTATATCAGCACACCTGCATGAACGCTGGTCAAGTGAAAAGGTAAGAGGGCTAGCCAGGACACTTTAGGGCTAAAAAGGAGGGGAGAAACCAGAGTAAAGAGATGCGAGTGATTTTTACTTTGTTGCAGACACAGCGGTGTAGAAAGCAAACCTTTATGGAATGAGAGGGTGAAACTAAGGAAAGTTGCTCGGGCTTTGGGAACGCATGTTTTGAGATTCCCCTGTGTTCTACTGCAAGATACACTGAAGGTAAGCATATGAATGCCAGCTTTAAAACGAAATATAACATCACTCTAAGTTGGCCAGCGTGACAAAGTACAGATGAGATGCATAGGGAGTAGCTGGGAATTTAGATAACAGCTGCAAGTAATCCTCTAGCACTAGTATGAATTACTTTTTTAAGGAACCGGGGGCTGCCGCGAAAACACTAAAGTCAAAGTCATCCAATAAGAATGGGACACTTTACACAAGGTCCTTTCCGCTCATTGTATTAAGGCGTGAGTGGATGTGCAAAAGATGGAACGGTGACAGTAATCTATGACGGACCCAGGAAGTCCGTGGTCCAACATCACCAGTGTAAAATCAAAAAATGCAACTACAAGCTGCTCCGGAGTGAGCAGGAAAGAGGCTGTATTTTAGCATGTTACACAGAAGTAGCTTGAAAGAGTGATTTACCAACGAGACACCGTAATAGATAGGGCAGCTACTGTTTGAGTAATTGGGTATACCCTGCAGCACACGAGTGAAGCCTAATGAAAGAGAAGGTGTGAAGGGAGTTTTCATGCAGGGAAATAGAGCTACTGTTAATGAAGCTTTAATTTGAACACAGTTGACATTGTAAAACGTACAGACTTAACAACATAAGTTTGAAACTCTTGCATAAAATGAGGTGTCGCCCATTGGGAGTAGACATCCCCTAGAAAGAAAAAAACTGTAGACAATAAATATGATGAGAAGCGCCTGAGAGAAAATCTGGCGGTTATAGTATTTTGAAAATAGGTGAGCGAATGAGAGGTCATGAAGTGACGATGCATTGTTAAAACCGGAGGATATGTGTTTCTGTTGTGAATTAAATTGCGATGCCATACACCGAAATAGGTGGTTGTAGAGGGTGATTAAAATTCCCTTTCTCTTGGTATTGTAGATTCGGGAGTAGGAAAAGAAACGACAAAGAACGAAGACAGAGCGGGAAAAAGGAAAACACATTTTTTGTTTTTGTTTTGTTTGTACTAGAATTAAGATGTTAGTACAGTACACACAAACTGTTATGTCGAAGTGGAATTGACCAATGGTGTACCCCTGATGAATTTCCAGGCTGTACTGTGTTTGAAGTTGTAGTGTGCAGGAATGAAACATGTTGGGTATGGAATGAAAAGTTGGAATGAGTGTGAACTGTTGCATTGAGTGCGTGAGTGAAGATTTTAATTAAAATTTGAGTGGTAGCAGGAAATGGTGCTACCATGTGTTGAACACCATTGTCGTTCCACATTGGAGTTTTGGAAAAAAAGAATTGTGTAGCGTAATGATAACCATGAAATGTTAATAAATTGAAATGTGAATCATTCAAAAAAACTGCATATGAAGATGTAATAAAAAAGAAAATACACTTAAATAAGATACATGAAGCGACGGTGCTACAATGACAGATGAAGCCTGATAAAAAGTTGTGAACAGATAGTACGTTGGCATATTCTGCCTCAACTATGCCTTTGCAGCATTAATTGGCTCCTTTCTTTCAGGGTCTGGGAGTCATCCATTCAAGCGCTCCTTCCCACAAAGAGCAGTGGATGCTTTGTGACATGTGTGGACTGGTCCAGGACAAATCCACTTTCCTCTGGGATTGTGCATTACTTCAACCTCTGATCTACACGACAGAGAACCTGTGTGATACCCCACATCTACTGCCACCATGACTTATTCTGTTGCACCATTGCAGTAAACGAGTGAAGCTCGTGTAGAGATTAAAGCTAAGAGGCCTTTTCCTTGGGTGGCGGGGGGGGGGGGGGTTTAGCTGTGCACTGAGTTGCAAGGTTCAGGGCCACTAAATGTACACTTGATGTGGAAGACAAGAACCTGGACCCGGGCCATTGGTTGCTGTCCTGGGGTTTTGGCTTACAACTCCCATGATCCTTTACCATTGACTGGCCTGGGTGGGATTCATCGACGTTGCAGGCCAAAGTATTTGGAGATTGACCGGTGTCCTGAGCCTCACATTTTGTAGTCAAGAACTGTTCCACTCAAAAAAGAACTTCAACTAAAATTGCCAAATCTTTAGCAGTGTTGATTAGGTCTCCTAAATCCATTGCAGTCTAGCTTCATGTCTAGACAGCAGGAAGGATTAAGGACTTGTAGACGTTTGAGGGTTTCATGACTGCTGTAGCAGGCAGTCTGACTGCTGTGAGTGCGTCATGATGGATGCAGCACACCACAACAAAAGACTTCATTATTACTTCCCTTCCTTTATTGGGTGGGAGGGGGAATACGTCCAAGGGACATTCTTCTCTGTGGTCTACGACTCCCTGCAGGTTGGAGTCACTGGTAATTCTGGCAGGCTGGAATAAATCCGATCTGATCCATGGGCCCTTTCTGTAGTTTTCGTGGTATGCTGGTAGCCCTACTGTCTTCCAAAGCCTTTAATCCAGTGGGTTCTGTGTCTTTTTAAAGAGAGTCAAAAAAGTCAGTCAAATGCCCCATTGGGGGCATTTGCGGAAGTACTATTCTAAAGAGAGGTCTTAATTTCTACTCCAGTCTCCTCACCAGCCTGTCCTGTACATGGTGCCGCACGTCTTCCCCTCTCTCTGCCCCCCATTTCTACATCCCCATAGACTGATTCAGGATCATGCCTGTCCAAATCTGGTCAGCCTTGTGCCAAAGGGATGGTTTTCTTGAGTAGAGCTTAAGGGCACTTACACATTCCAACGTGTCCTCCACACATTTCTTATTTTATCTCTAGCAGGGAAGGCACAGTGAACCCATGGTTCTCCATGCAGCCCAAGGGTCTTAACCAAGTTGAAGTTCCCGTAATGGTGGAGCATTCATTCAGCAATATCTCAATAGCTGGCTCATCTGGGCTGCTGTGACTGACGTGATCCTCGCTTCTCTAATGGCCCTTCTTTTATTTCCATCAACAAGAAAAAATCTAAACCTACTCCCAAGCCTGAAGTATTTTGTTTATTGGATGCCTCTGAGATTTTCTGCAAGCCGGAATTATTTGAGATGTTGCAGTTCTCCATTTCTTTGCCAGGGCTCAGATTACATGGTGGTTCCAGAAGCTCTTGGACTGCTAGTGTCCTGCTCCCCTGCCTGTTGGTACCTTTGGCCAGACTGAGTATGAAGAGCAGAGTCTTCTGGCTAGTTCATGGTATCAGCTTTTGGTTAGTTAGGCAGCAAAGTTTTGTTCCAATTTAAATCTGACGTCTCCCCATTGGTCATCGCGCGACTCAAATCTCCTTCAAGGTGATGCACTTTGTGGACATTGCTTACTTTGACTACTGTGGGTACTACCTTCTTGGATCCTTGTCTTCATGGTACCTGGTTTTAAGGAGAATGCTTACAAAACAACTAACTGGAGCCCCAGGCCGTCTTTCTCTTCATGATTTCTGGGGCCAGTATTTGACATTCGAAAAGTGTTTCAGGGAAATTCTAAGTGTGCACAAAAGCAGAGTAACATAACTCACACTAAATAGTCCCCAACACCCTATAAGATGATCTTTGAAAGGCCGTAAATTAGCCCTTCCTATCAGCAAAGTATGCTGATGAGGAGTTAAACCTTTAAAAGTGTTATCTAGTGAAGTTTGTAGAATTAATAAAGAGATAAAATAAAAACTCAACTTCCTCCATACAGAGCAGTCACACTGTGTTATTAAAGGTAATTTGATGCAGAATTCACTTCATGTGTTTGGGGCAGAGGTAATTCGCATAAATTGTGCAAGTCTGACATGGGGAAGAATGTGAAGGGGGCGGGGTTCAAAATGCCAACTAGAGTCTGAATATCTATGCAGTACATGTTTGCATGCGCCAAATCAAGTTATATACAATGAGACATGGTTCAAGTTTCTACATTCTTCCTAAAACTCGCCACAGTTTTAATAACATTTTAAATTATTTGGAAATTACTGTATTCAAGGTGAGCCTCACATGGCCAAAATGTCATTGCATTGCTTTGGGAACTAGCTT
This sequence comes from Ambystoma mexicanum, assembly GCF_040938575.1. Classification (NCBI taxonomy): domain Eukaryota; kingdom Metazoa; phylum Chordata; class Amphibia; order Caudata; family Ambystomatidae; genus Ambystoma; species Ambystoma mexicanum. The sequence goes on from NC_090928.1 coordinate 66,204,814, forward strand.
CAACACTGTAGAAAGGCAATTTTTACATATTTGATGGATTTTGGTGCTTTCTCATGGCACAGTTCTCCATTCCATCCCAATCACACCTTCACCCCAGCACATGGCCATGCACGTTATGGTTCAGTGAGGGACAATCCACACTCCCTATTCTTTTTACCCCTTTGTGTCTGCCACATTCACCTTTGTACACTGTCCACTCTGGGCTCTGTCACTTTAAATGTTTGCTGGGCAATCGCAGATTTTTCTGTCTGGTGCAGGATATCTGAACACCTAGCTGACAAGGATGGGGTGCGCTAGTGCACAGCTCAAGCTATCATGCAACACATTTCAGTACTCATTTAAAGTTCTGGAGACTGCCCTCCCGGTTTATACATTTATTCTTAGGAGTATTATGCATTAACCATTTCATCGATGAGCAGTATGCTTTGAGGCCTCTTAAATGATGCTACAGGAAGGCAAACTATCTCAATATCCACCCCTCCCTTAAATCCCCTCTATTACTTTTACACATCTTCCATGTTTAACAATGCTTCCTTTCCATCCTCCTTCTCCTTTCGTTCTGTTTTCCATTCCCCTGCCCACAAAGGCCAAAGGTCTAGATACCCATAGCAGGGGCACAATAGGGCACTTTTGAATGGATTGTGTCCTCCAACGCATTGCACATCTTTGATATGTAATGTCCACAGCTGTGCACTTCGGAAACTTTTTCGGCGTAGGGCGTCCTGCGTCGATGGCGTCTTGGCCATGTCCCTCAAGGGCCTCCGTCGAGGACGACGTCACAGGATGTTATAAATTGTATGCACGGCGCCCGTAGCCTCAGTTCCGTTTTTTACGCAAGCGTGTTTACTTTGTGAGACTCAGTCCGCCTCGTGTGTTTTCTTCATTGAAGTGGTCTTTCTCTTCAACCCCTCAGACGCCGCGGTCCAGATTCAAGACCTTCCAGGACTGCAAGTCTTAAGATGTCCCTGACCGTCCCCCACTGCATTGGTTTGTGGTGGCTGGGTGAGTCGCACAACACTGACTGCTCGAAATGCCAGTCACTGACTGCCAAGGCCTTTGCGGGAGGGGAAGCTCCAGGTAGGTAGGGGCTCTAAGCCTGTTAAGTCCTGCACTTCCAAGTCCAAGGGGTTTCCACCGATGACTCGAGGGGTTACTCACCGTGTCGGAAGGATTCCCGGGGATCTCTGTCCCGGAGTGGTTCCCTCCACTCATCTTACTCGTCTCGTCACTCTAGGAAGTGCCGTCAACGGTCGCCTTCCCCGTCCTCCTCGGAGGATGGTGCCTCGAGGAAGGTTTCATGCCCTGCAAAATCCTCGACTCCAGAGGAATGGGTGGTGTTTCGAAAATCCATGATGGTGATTTTTCAATCTCAGGACACAGGTCCTGTCGCGCCTTCTGACAAAGCCGGCCAGGATCGGTCTCGTTCCATGGCTCGCACGGGTTCGCGACACTCATCAGGAGCCGTCGAGGTCCCGAATGGACAAGGAATCGAAAGGTCGCAAGAGACGTGTCTCTAGGTCTCGGTCCTCATCCCCAGCGATACCGCAGCAACCTATTGAGGGCTCGTGGCCGGCGTCAACTCGTTCGGTGCTGTCCCCGTCCGGACGTCGGCGCTTTGCCATCGTATTAGCCCACGGCGCCGTCGGCACCTGTTTCAATGCCAAAGCCTTCGGTGATCCCAACATCAAGGTTGTCGACACTCTCAATGTCGAAGCCTTCGGTGCTATCAGTGCCTTCGGGAATTTTTTCTCAATTTGCCGTTCGAGTACCTGGACTTTATGGATCCTCCAAGGAAGGCTACATTGAAGTCGGTGAGCCCGGTTTTGGCCTCCAGGCCCTCTTCTGTCCCCAGACCTGGGTTTCAACCCCCTCTGGATGATATTTTTGAAGAGGAGGAAAGGTCTGAGGTTGAGGAACCTGGTGACCTTGATGAGGATGATGATCCAATTTTTTTCTGTGAACAGTCAGTTGGAGGAGTTGAGGCAGACCCTCCATGATGCAAGTGGACAGGATACTTCCCCGGAAGTGGAGTTTGGTAGACCTGAGCCTGGGGAATCATGCAGAGTCTTCTTATAGGAGACTCATGGCACGAGTGTCAGAGTATCTGGGCTGGTCTAGTCCTCCAGAAGACTTTTTGCAGGATGATCTGATGGACATCTTGGCTAAAGGTCCGTCCTCTGACCCTGTTTTGCCATTTCATTCTACCTTGTAGAAAAGGGTGGCAGCTGCTTGGTAGTCCCCGGAATCTCTTCCGGCTGTGAATAAAAATCTAACAGAGAAATACCGCCCTTCCATTAGCGACCCCAGCTATTTGTCGACTCATCCCACTCATGAGAGTTTGGTGGTTCAGGCGGCTACGGCCACCTCGAGGCAGGCGGCGTACCCTACCATCCCTCCGGATAGGGATGACGAGCGCTTCGACGGTTGGGCCCGGAAGGTATTTTCTGCTGGGAGCATGGCTTTGATATCGGCCAACTCCACGTGTGCCTTGGCAAGGTTTTCACACACACTGTGGAATTGTTTCCTTGGCGGCTGAGCGTATTCCCGAGGGGGAAGAAAGGGATGGTTTCCTTGCTCTCGTGCAAGATGGCAAGGATGCCATGCGTGAATCCCTTCAGTCGGGTTTGAATACGGCCGACAGTGTTAGCCGATCCATGGCTGCGAGCACCGTGATACGCAGATTTGCGTGGTTGTGGAAGTTGGGGTTCACTCCGGATGTGTAGGCCCGACTTCTCAACATGCCCTTTGATGGCACACATTTATTTGGCAGCAAGGCTGATGAGAGCCCTGATATGTTGCAGACCTGAAAAGCTGCGTTGAAGTCTTTGAGCGCTGCGGTGCATCAACCTCTGCCTTTTCGTCCTAGGGGACAGCAATGGAGGGGAGGTTCCTTTCGGTACTACTCCTCCTTTGGTAGTATCAGAGGGGCTGCCAGTCAAAGGGGCAGGAGGAAAGGTAACCGTGGTGGGTGGGGAAATCGTGGTACCAGAGCCGCTCATGGAAGCTGCCTCTTTGCCTTCAGGCACTGCCACAGCTGCTTCCAAACAGTCATGTGGCCATGTCCCATGGTTCGCCGGTTGGGGGCAGACTGTTTCAGCATCTCGAAGAATGGCGGGCCATTACTTCAGATGCGTGGGTGTTGGATACCATAGCCCACGGCTACTGTCTTCCCTTCCTTCAGTGACCTCATGACAATTCACCAGGGAAACTCTCTTTGAAGCTTCCGGATCCGCTCCTTGCGCAGGAAATCTTGTCCCTGCTGCAGAAAGGCGTTATGGAACTGGTGTTTGTAGCGGCGAGGAACAAGGGATGGTATTCCCCTTCTTTTTTGATCCCGAAGAAAGACTGGGGTTTGAGACGCATTATGGACTTGCGTTGGTTGAACAAACTCCTCCGGAAGGACAAGTTCAAGATGGTCACTCTCTCAAGTCCTCCAGGCCCTTCAACTTCTGGATTGGTTGATGTCTCTGGACCTCAAGGATGCTTACTTCCATGTGCCGATTCATCCTGCGCACAGGAAGTACCTGAGGTTTGCAGCTGGCGACTTGCACTTTCAGGTCCTGCCGTTTGGATTGACCTCCGCCCGAGGGTCTTCACCAAGCTCATGGTGGTGGTAGCAGCGTTCCTCAGGCGTGGGGGGGATTCACATCTACCCCTACCTGGACTGACTGGTCCGGGCACGTGCTCCCGAGCAGGCTTTAGATCATCTCCGTGTCTCCTGCCGCACACTCCACATGCTGGGCTTCTCCCTGAATTTCAAGAAGTCGCAACTGAAACCTTCCCAACAGCTCCAGTACATTGGGGCTGTGTTGGATACGTCCTTGGAAGTGTTCGCCTCCCAAAGTCAGGGCTCATCACATTGTGCAGATGGTGGACAGGTTTTAACATGCCCAGAGTCTCCCGACTTTCAAATTCTTAAGGTTATTCGGCCTCATGGCTTCCTGCATTTTTCTGGTGCCAGAGGCCAGGCTGCGGATGAGATTCCTGCAATGGGTCCTCAAGATGCAGTGGTCGCAGTTCTCCGGCGAGATGACGGATCCTGTTCAAATCCGACGCTCGGTCTCCCAGGACCTTCTGTGGTGGGTGAACAAAGGGAACCTGATGACAGGGGAACCGTTTTGGCAACTCTGGCTGGAGGTGACTGTAGTGACGGACGCTTCCCTCACAGGATGGGGCGCTCATGCCAACAACTTGACCACCAGCAGTCGTTGGTCTCCGTCACAGTCCAGACTCCACATCAGTCTGTTAGTTGAGAGCCATCCGGCTCGCCCTGACGGCTTTTCTGCCCTCGGTATGGGGGAAGTGTGCCCTGGTCATGACGGACAACACAATGACCATGCATTACCTCAACAAAAAAAGGGGGGCAGGGTCACTCCCGTTGTGCGGAGAGGCAATGCAGCTCTGGTTCTGGGCCATCCAGGAGGACATTTCGATCTCGGCAGTTCATCTGGCCAGCGACGTAAATGCGGCGGTGGACACTCTGAGCAGACAGAGCACAATCTCTCACACGTGGGAGTTGGCTTAGGAAGTCCTTCAGGAGAGCTTTGCCCTTTGGGGAACCCCGCAAGTGGATCTTTTCGCCACTAGTGTCAACCGGAAGTGCGAGATATTCTGCTCAAGGGAATTTCCTGTAAGAGGAGCCTTAGGAGACGCCTCCATGGTGGATTGGTCATTCCCACTGCTGTACGCGTTTCCTCCAGTCCCTTTAATTCCTCAAGTGTTGCAGCAGTTACGGAGGATCGGTTCCCACATGATCCTCATTGCTCCGGATTGGGCCAGGAGAGTGTGGTACCCGGACCTTCGGGAAATGTCCATCTGCCCTCCACGCCGTCTTCCCCACTGAGAGACCTGCTCTCACGCCTGGCAGGGTGTGAGGGGTTCAGGTTCTCCATCCAGAGGTCAAGACTCAACCTTCACGCTTGGTATTTGAAAGGTTGAGGTATAAGGATTGGGACCTCCCGGATAACGTGGTGTAGGTATTGCTTTCGGCTAGGCGGCCATTTGAGTCAAAAGGTGGTTCTTCCATCGTTCTACCCTCCTCTTCCTACCCTCCTCCTCATCCTGGTAAGGAAGAGGAGCGTCTCCATTGGTTAGATCCTAGGAGAGCTCTTAGCTTTTACATTTCTAGGATACCCAGAGTTCGAGTGGACAATCAACTGTTTGTAGGATATGCTGGACACTGATTGGGCCAGGCTGTTACTAAACAGACCTTGTCCAGGTGGATTATCCTTACCATTACAGAGTATTACCGGTTGGCGGGTAAAGACCCTCCTCATGGGTTGAGAGCTCATTCCACTAGGGGCGTGGCTACTTCAACCGCCCTCCAGCGGGGTGTTCCTATTAGGAATATTTGTGATGCTACTACTTGGGCTTCAATCCATACATTTGTTAAACATTATTCCCTGGATACAATCCATGGTCAGGATATGGCCTTTGGGAAGGCGGTTCTTTATTCCGCAGTCTAATTGGGTACTCTAAATTATTTTCCTTCCTCCATTTACTGGTACTGCTTTGGGAGTCTGTCCAAGATGTAGAATGCGTTGAAGGACCCAATCCATTTGAAGAACAAGTTACTTACCAACTGGTAACGTTCTTTTGACTGGATGTTCCTCCAACGCATTCCACCTCACCCTCCCCGCCTGCCCCTCTGGAGAATTTCCTAAGCGATTGCAGCTTCTGTTCCGCAAGGCTAAGTGCAGTCCAGCAGGCATCAGACTGGTGTCACACGTTCTGGGGGAAAAAACTTAAACTGAGGCTACGGGCGCCATGCGTCGTATTTATAACATCCTGTGATGTCGGCCTCGATAGAGGCCCCTCGAGAGACATGGATCCGATGCCATCGGCGCAGTACGCCCTCTGCCGAAAGTTTCCGAAGTGCATAGCTGTGGTCATTACATGTCAAAGATGTGGCATGCGTTGAAGGAACATCCAGTCAAAAGAAGGTTACCAGTTGGTAAGTAACTTGTTCTTTTGACTGCTATGGTGGTGACTGGCGTGTTATTTTTTTACATTCAATGAGGCTTGGAATTGCTACTTAAAAATGCATGGGGACACCTAATACCCTCTATACAGTCAGACTGCAGAAATCTGGGACTGGGCTCTGCACCCACTATACCTAAAGACTGCATCTCCTGGTCACAATGTGGAAGAGGATAGACGAAGCCTGAGCTTTTTTGATCAAGCCAACCACAACTGGTAGCGTATTGACAAGTTCACTAAGCTCTCCCAGTGTTGGGGGGCCTTTGAACGTCAATCACTTCATCACAAACACCAAGTGTAGATGGTTAGCATTTCAGCTGGCCATGGGGACTGTATCCCTTGACGTCGGGCTCCCCACTTCATTGGAGACATGACTCTTTTCGTCCCATTCCAGTCATCCATAAAGCTCAAAGCAGTCAGAATTCATCAATGATTTTTTTGACTCTGCATTGTCCAGCCCATTTCTAGTTCAGATGTCAATCTTTTAGTGGAACATATGCCTTCCTGTCTTTGTCAATAGGAAGGTAAGAGTTCTCTGCTCCTCCGCTGAAACTTTAAACTTTGTCTTGTTCCAGAGGAACTGACCCAAAACCATCTTGGTATCTCATAGGACAAAAGGACCATAATCTAGGTGACGAGAAAAAGATCCACCAGGGGAACAAAATCGCGCTAAGGAGCTCTGTTCTTGTCACTTGTTTGATGGGAGGGGCTGTAACCACTTAATTTGCTCATTACATTCTTCATTGGCCTTTATGGGCATCTAGATTGATTCATTCTATCTCATGGCATTTATTTACTTTTAAGCATTTTATGAAACACAATTTTGATGGTTTTACCTAGCTCTTCAACCCAGTGTGGGCCCCTCACCCAGTCTGGTGTCTGAATGTGGTTCCTACAGCTCAAGCAATCATATGGCTTCAGCACACATTAGACTGCTCACATGGAAGGCAGCCTTCTTAGTTGTGGTTACTCTAAGGACATTTATCTATGGAAGATATTTATTGTTCTAAGAATTCTTTTAATGGAAGTTTGACCCTAATTAAACCAAACGAAACAATTTGAATATTTTATTTTGTTCAAAATGATAAAGGAATTAAAGGTAGTCCATAACTTTCAATGTGGGGAATTCACCCAGAATATATCAAATAAATAAAGGTAGCTTGCGTAAGGAATTAACAGAAACCCACATCCTCCTCCTCCATGTTCAAACAAAGCTGTCCTCCGATTCAAGATGGCAATAATTTAGTTTCCCCTGAAACTGTTGACCAACGTTGGCATCGGAGACACATTTTTACTCTAATCTATGGTTCTCTGATTTGTGGCTCCAATGCAAATCTAAAATGTTGGCACGATCTGTGACAAAACTATTGGTTCCGAACTTTAGGATAGATAAAAAAATGTTGCACACTAACTTTGTGGTGTTGAATCTGTTGCAATTTCTGGTTTTATTTAAATGCTGTGAGTTCTGTTTATTTATGTAATGCAGGACAACAGTGCTTAATTGTCTCCGTGTTCCCAAGGAATCTTGTTACCCCTCACATCCCAGGTAAATTTAAGTAATAGATTTGAATTACTTTGACTGTAGCAAAGACCAATCACAAAGGATTATCTTTTGACGTTTCAATTTGGCATGTCTATGCCATCGAGAGGATGCCAAATTGCTGGAGAGAAGCCTTATTATGGTGAAGCGATCTAGGGTTTTAATTATCAATCACTAAGCACATTTGCCTATTCTAAGTTCCTCTTGTCACTGCTATAAGGGTATCCCCAAAATACTTTTAATTGCTATCTTGTATTTAATAAATCTCTGTGCGACACAGCTGTCGGGCAGAGAGGTATCTTATTTGCTTTCCAGACCTTTTGACTTTCTCTGCCTTCTCTCAGGGTCTCGCTTGTCGGTAGGTCTAGTTCTTGTGGGGCATGATGAAGAAGCAGGCCCTATTCTTATTGCTACCTTCCTCCTTTGTTGCCACCATAGCCTGTGTTCTACCATTTTCCTCTTCCAGATGTTATCCCTTAATTCTCCCTCCATGTTTTGTATAATTCTCACTCTGTTTTCAAGTAATCTCCTCTGTTTCCCATGCATTTTTCAGGACTATCTTTTGTTTTGCCCTGTCGCACTCTTACCAGATGGTATCCTTTGACTCTCCCTCCAAGCTGGTGCCGCCATCACTCTTCTCGCAGGCAATCTCTCACCCTCTTTTTGGACAAAGCTCTTTTCTTCCTTGTTTTTCTCTTCTTCCCCACATTACATTTCACTATTTCAAAGCAACCTTTCCTTTAAACTCTCTGCTACACTGCTTCTCTTCCCAAAGGGTACCCCTTGTTACTGTCACCAAGCTGATACTCTTTTCCCTGATAATTTGCTCTCTTTGCCAAGCCCAGTACTACTCTACTCTCTGAAGCTGCTCCAACGTTATCTTTCAACAGGGCTACTTTTCTGCATGCTTTGTCGTCACATTTTTAACTGGACCCTCTCTGGTCCATGCTTTCCAGGATCTGCTGTTTTACACTGCCCAGTTATCCTGTTGTCTGGGCTCGGGGTCTCTCAGGATCTGGGTCCCACCAAACAGGGTATAATCGCTCACTCATGCTCACACTTCCTTGAGAACAATTTCCTTGGTAACAGACTTCTTAACCAGGCCAGGTCCTGTACCAACTCACACATGAGGAAAAGATCCTGGGAAAATGACGTATAATTACACTCTGAAGTCAGTCTGACAAAAAGGTTTGAAATAGTGCACTCCCCAATCCACGGCTAACAATGCCATTTGTCCAGGCCTGCCACATGGCCGTCGGGCCTGCCATATAGCTCTCTGGCTCGCCACACCCATTTGCTACAAACCAGACTAACCTTGACAGCAGACCTGTAACTTGCTGTGCAGTTCCATTCAACAAGACACCCAGCAGTGGGTCAAGCACAATATTCACCACACAAGCATGCACTAACCATCAACCTTTACTCTGCTCAAACTCGTGTGCTTCACTCTACAGCGCACCCACTGGAGTAATCTGAAACATGCACATCACAACATTGCATACAAACACAACACCTGGTATGTGTAATTTCAACATAGCCTGTGTGTACTTTTAAACATCTGCACATACTATTCACCAAGGATCCTTGTGAATAGGGATGGCACACAATATTTTGTGGCAAATGATGGACCCATAACCGCTGTGGGCACACAGTTTGCCACAATTTGCTGTGAAAGTTTCTACCTCAAAATTTTGCTCAATTGTAAGATCTGATCAGTCTGAACTTTGCTGCATTGAGCCGCCGCCCCTTGAATTCTTGTCCTTAAGGTTTGCCATTCTTGTACCTTGCCTTGCTACAGTGCTGCCACTGTGACCCCCCCACCTCCCTCCCATCCCCTCCCAAACACTCTTTTCACTTTGCTGCGGTGAGCACTCTCTTCAAGGTCTGCCGTTCTGAGGTCCTGCTCCTGTGAAGCAGTGGGGCAAGGCCACATGGAATTTCACTACTGTGATATTTTACAACTTTACATCACACCTCCTAGAGTTTGCAGCCCCTGAACCTCACAAAAATTATAGTGATGCACTAAGAACATATCCACCCTCACAGATAGCTCAGAAAAAAGAGCTGGGAGGGGATCTAGAAAACAAACCCCAAGATCATTAATTTCTGACATTGGAAGATAGGCGTGAAGAAATTATGAAATCAATGGGCACCTTCTTTTCCAGAAACCAACAGGGTTCTAAACCCAGCGTTGCCAGGCATTATGAGATTGCAACAAATCAAATGGGGAAATACAATCATAACACACATGACCTGAAATCCCATCAGAACTACATTTTCTGTGGTGCAGGGACAACTCCTGCAAGTGCCAACTTCATGGTTCAAAATAAGAAAAATGAAATGAAAATTCCCTTGAAGAATAGACATAAATGTAATGTTTCAAGACATGTGAGCTTAATTTTGCAATGTCGGGGTGGTGATTTCGGGCTGTATGATTTGAATCGATCTGTACTGAATATACTGCAAAATATTTCAAACTTACAGGGCACGAAGTCTGACAACGTATCACAAATTGAGTTCCTACATGACCATGATAGATCAGTTTTAAAAATCTGGACGTTATCAGCCTTGCAAAAGAGGAAAATTATCAGCTGGGTTTCCTGCTGGTTATCAAGGAGATCCCTGCCGACCAAACATCTACAAGACTATCCTCACCCAGGAAACGCCTGCAGAATATTTCCTCAACCACTTGCTAGCAGCAGTAACAGTGCCACAAGCTTTCAAGTCGGCATACATCAAGCCACTCCTTAAAGACCCATTGGAAAACACTGAAGACCTAACCAACTACAGACCAATCTCAAACATCCCATACATGGCAAAACTCATAGAAAGCTACAGTTCCTGGAACATGTAGAAAACAATTGGATACTAGACCAGGCACAAGTTGGCTTCAGACCCATGAGAGAAACAGAAACAGCATTCTTATCGATATGATCTAACAACCAGTGCAGACTCCAATGTTAAATCAGCAATAACACTATTTGATCTGTCAGCGGCCTTTGACACATTCCACCACGAAACTCATCAATAGACTCAGATTTATGAATCGGCAACGCTGCATTATTTTGACACCAATCCTTCATGGCAGAAAGTAAGACTACTTGGCTAACCCCCTTCAACTCAACACCCGAACATCAACTTGCAGAGTTCCACAAGTCTCATTCCTCTCACCGCTGCTATTCAATATCTACATGCCTCATTAACCTACTCAAAAGACACAGCCTCATCTGCTGCAATTACGCAGACGACACACAATTCTAAAAGAAAAAAAATCAATACTAGCGAAGAACAATACCCCAACCCTCACCAACTGCCTCACAGAAATGAACCATTGCATGGGTACCAGCAGCCTTAAACTGAACCCGGCCAAAACCGAAATCATGATCGCGTCCAATGACCCGTCAAACCAACACCACGTTCCATTACCTACTGAAATGGGAAATCGACTGGGACCATCCAAAGGGGTCAGATATCTCAGAATATGAATGGACCACAATTTAACACACTATCTGCAAGTCATCGCAATAGCAAAGAAATGTCTTCCATGTGGAAATGCATACATAATGTATTTATTTAAACAAAGCAAGAGCAGTGGCAGGGGCACTACTCTGGGTCCCAGCTGCAGTAAGCTCAAACAGCCCAAAGAGGTTTTCCTCCTAGCGTGCTTTCATGCCTCAGTAATGTTCAGGGAGGCTGATTGGATGCAGGTGTGCAGGGATAAACCCTCTATGTACCAGGCAGTGGCAGCAGGGAATTCTGGTAACTGTAGTTTAGAGCCAGCCAGTATCCAACTCTACTGCATTTTCAATTTTAGCCCTCCGTGGGGAGGGGAGGAAGGAACCATCAGTATGGCACTCCAAAGTTAGGTAAGAGTAGACCAGGTGTAGCTCCTTTGGAGCCCCCCGTCTCCAGAGTGGCCATTAAATATGGCCCCTCTGCCATGGCATTCGATCAAATGTAAGCCTTAAAGGCTTCTCATAGTATGTGAGATGCCAGCGAGCCTACATTCTTTTCAAAATAAAGTTCCACATCCTCCCCTATAGTGGCTGTAATGGCCACATCCAATAATGCCGGTGACTTAAATCGCCAGCAACTGCAGGGCCTAGGGAGCCTGCTAAGTGTCAGAGTAATGCAAACAGGAGAGTGGTCAGAGTTCGTCCTGGGAAGCATACAGACTTGAAACACCCCACTGAGCAGCCAATCTGAGATTAACTGCACGTCGATGCGGGAAAAGGAGTCGTGAACCGATGAATAAATGGAGTACACTCAGTAATGCACGTTGTCCTCCAATGATCCAACCGGCCCAAGGCGTCCATCCCTTCATCTATAGTACGTGCTGCCTTTGTGAGGGATCCATCTATGTAGACATCAGGAATGTTAATGTTGCCACCCCAAAGCATGGTTATCCGAAGATAAAGAGGTAGCATGTCAGTGATTTTGGCATAGAACTGGGGATCATCTATGTTGGGAACCATTTACGTTGAGGAGTAGTACCTCACTGCCGGTCACTAACCCATAGACCAAAACATACCGTCCCAGAGGATCAATCGAGACTTTATGTTGAAATGCCAGGTATGTATGTATTATCATTACTCCTCTGGATAATGTGGAATACGTAGGATAGAACCTGTTCTTACCCTAGCTCTTCGCAAATCCCTCAACACGCAGTAAGGGCATGCGTCTCCTGCAAATATAACATTTTGGATTCTTTCGACATGGAGAAGCAGCTTCCATCTTTTAGCCGGGTTCACATTCAAACTCAAAGCCATTTCTGAAGCGTTAGGAACATGTTATTGTTGGGAAAGATTTCCATTTCATGTGTAATTTTCCCTCCATTTGTTTACCCCACCCCACCCCCCCCCAATTTTTTCCTGATGTTTAACACCATAATCTGACTTTACCAGAGAAGCGCAGCCTTATGCTGCATTCCTGGGCTTTTCGCTCACTTTTTATGGGGAAACTGACATTCCCTTAAAAAAGTCAGTATTGGTAGACTTTGTTTCCCTTACTCCTTTCCAATGTTGCAACTTTTCTGCAACATGTAACAAGTGTACAATTTACCTTCCAGTACAGTACACTTGGGTCTATTAGTCATTTCCAAAGGCCAAAGATACTTTCGAAGGATTTTTTTAGGAGAAGTGCAGATGTGCCTTGGACGGGGCTGGTGGCAGCTTATCTTTTAGTATATTTTTAACCCTTTCCTGCCAGGTAAACCGTGATTACCACATTTGGAACTCCAAAATGGCCAAGCCACAAAGTTCTTTGTCCTGTCCTTTGGCCATCTTGTCCCTTCACCATCTCCAGGTCAAGCCGACGGAGTCAGTCCTTATTTGGGCATGCATTTTCCCGTGAAACGCCAAGCTTTTGCGGGCTTCTGCATGCCTTATGTGTGTGCCTCCAGGATGTGGGCTGAGATGTCTTTTCCCAATACACATCCTGGGTGCCAGAGTCTGGAGTGCTGGGAATGACTGGGTCCACTGTGATTGGTCCACGTATGGTATGCCTGTATGTGAGCAGATCTCCCATTGGGGTCCTCTTCGTTTTGGCACGATGGAGATTCTGGATAAGAGAAGGCCCCAACACCCATACCATGTCGATCTCTGGAGTTCTCACTGAACGAAGGATAGGATCCAAGTATCCTGAAACTAAGAAGCAGAGGAACCGCTGGTGACCTGCTGGAAGGTTTGGCACCCTGAGCCTGCTGTTGTCCTGTGGGACCCCTCTGCATCTGGTCTGGGAAGACGCTTCGACCCATTGAAATAGTGGGACCAACTATTCTTGGCACCTCCATCAATCCCTGCAAGTAAGCCTTCTCGGAATTGTCCCTGGGCCAACCAGTGGGCTGACCAGCTTAGGCAGTCTCTTTGCCCTGATACTGCTGCCGTTTCGAGGAGGCCCTCGAAACGTGGTACGTCACTAGCTCTGTGTTCACAGCACTCGCACTGAATATCGTACACTTGCTGTTCTCAGGTCTGTAGTGAAGTGAGTGCACCCGAACCGGAGTATACACGGTTACCGTCGCTCAGCTGTGGTGACTACCTTTGCAAGTGTGCTGCATTTGTTCTCCTCTTGTTCTCCTCTTGTCCCTGAAACCTGCTGCAGTGTAACTGGCTTGATCCATCCACCAAGAGCAGAGAAATCACCACTGTCCCATTTGGGAATCATCGCTGTATCTTTGTCACTAAAAGCCACAGAGCTGCTAAATTGCCGCACTTGAACATATAACCGAAGTGGTCTCGACTGCCGGAGTTTGGTCAGGAGTGCAGTGGTCAGGAGTGCACCAGGGGTTGGTGAGTAATCGCAACCCTAACCGGTGGCCCCTAGCACCTCCATCCATTTTTACGCAGGAGTGGCCCCTGGGGGCGTCTCTCCTTTCCACTGCTAGTGCGAACTATTCCCAACTCCTGGAATCGACTCTGCCCCTAAGTGGAGACCCTCCTCGAATAGTGGGAAACTATTCTTCATCACCTCACCCGCCTTCCTGAGCCGCTACAGACCCTTGAAGAGACCCCGTTTTGCCCATTTGAACTACCCCATGCGCTAGCATTGCATGTACATTTGAGCATTAGGTGCCAATCTTCTTAGGGATTGGACTGCCTCTTAGTTAGGATTGTGTTGGATGCAGAAGGAACTAAAGACTATTTGCACTGCCTGGTTCCTTCCCCTTTTAGGTTTTGGACCCGTTTCATGCATTAACCCTTTAGACCTAATTGGTCTCCTATATATATGTATCTAGATAGGATTGTGTTGGCTTAATAGTATTACTGTTATTTGATTTGTGTGTTGAAACTCAGATGCCTTGAAATAAATGTATTTGTATTTTGAATACATCTACACCTGACTGGGAGTGATTTGTAAGTGTCCTTTACTCTGTGTGCTCATTGAGGTCTTTCAGTCACCCTCACCCCTCCTGAGATCTAGTCTTGACCGCTGCCAAGCTACTTTGATTGGTCTGGCTTGTACAGAAGGTTACCCTGTTCCAAGAAACTAGGCTGGCCTCCTGAACCTCTGCCCACCAGGTTAGAGTTCAGATCTCCATCTTAACAGTTATCCACTGTATAAGGCTTCCTCGACCACCACACCCTCCGACTCCTCGTGGGAAGCATGATCAAATATGTCAACATCAAAGATGAGGGCAATTTTAAAAACCCAAACTCTTCCCATCCCCAACCTTCACACCCCTTAAAACTGGGGTGAAACATACACAACCAGTATTGCAATATTGCATGGGGAGGCTGTTGCGCTGGCCTGGGCTAACCAGCAGACTTTGGGATATGAAATAACAAGTATTTACACTCATCCTATGCCAATTCAACACTTAAAGGTCCTAGATGAGACCTATCACATCTGCAGTCACTTTCCCCACAGAATATTAACCAAATGTGATTGAACTGCCAAGGGGTAGCATAGGAGAAAAGAGGGTGAACTGTCAATCCAACTTAGGCATTAAGATATGAGTAATGCTGCAGATAAGTTCTCATCTAGGAACTTCATAGCTTCCTATGGAAGAGTGGAAAAAATAAACCTTGCTGTTCCATTCAGTTTACACCTTTGCAGGGTGTAGCATATTTCAGTCCTTTGTCGTGTAGCCGCTTCTTCACCACAAAAAACAATTTCCTCTCTTGCTGCACTGCCACCAAGAATGTGGGTTAAACATGTAGCTTTATGGAACCCAACATGAGTTCCCCTTGCTCTTGTTTGGGTCAATGGATGGCATCCCGGTCCTGATGATTAAGGATTCAACCTATCTTTGGGCGCAGTGCTGCTCCCGGGTTTGGGCTTGTGTGCTCCACTGCGTATTGTGGTGAGAGCTTGGTGTTGCCCAGAAGTGAGAGGAGAGTGTCCTCAATAAATACTCCAGTGAGATTTCTGTATTCTTTTCAGGCACACCAATAATCTGAATGTTATTGCAGTTTGACCGCGATTCAAGCTAGTTCTTATTGATGACTATGTGAACCTGTTTTGATAACACCTCAGGCTTTAAAGCAGATGCATCATCCTCAACCATACCTACTCTTGTTTCAGCTTCTGTCAGCCTCCATTGAGTTTTCTCCAGGTGTGACTTAATGGGACCAATTGTGCTTGCAATGTCCAGTTTGCTATGCACTGATGAGAGCCCCTCCTGCATTCAGGCCATCATTCGCGGAGTTTTGATGAGTTAAGCAGGTGTAGCGGTGGTGCCCATGGCTTTGTTCGATCCCATAGTGTCAGTAATCTTTGGGGTAGTCTTAGCATATAGGTTCATGGAGCACTGTAGCTTCGCATTGCCCTTCTTCATTTTGGCAGACTGAACACAGTGTTGCTCGTGGACAAGTAGCCCAATGCTAAAATTTAAAAGCATGCTGCAGAGCACTGAGCAAGTCAAGCAGCAGCTCCCTTCGTGCCTCTCTACCTCTCTTTGGGGTGGCCAAGCAGAGGTGCAGATGTAAAACGGGTAATGTTTTGTATATGTATGTTCGTCACTGAAGTCCCTGCGCATCTATATCTGGGTTTCAGCACGATTCCCACACTGGCGCACATATACAGCTATTTGGATTGTGATAAGAGGTTGAACTGCCAGCGCCTTGCCCCATCTGAGGCCCTCTGACCCAATTTAGAGCAATCTCGCGGTGGACAGGTGCAATCTCTACTAATGTCGATATACCAAGCATCACTATGAGCCAGAGAGGGAGGGGGGTTGAAGGGCCCCTAGGCTTCACCCACCACCGTGGTAATGGGATATCCAGATGAAGCAGCGTTCCTCTGGTGACGGAAAGCTGCTATGGGTATACAAGTCATCATGGCTGCAGGGTAGCTCATGCATTCATGCTGTTCTCCGATTGGAAAGTCGTACCTTGATGTACCCACCGCTGCGTGCTGCCCACAGACCCCACTGGCAGTGTATAAGTTGCCAGTGGCAAGCGTGTTATCTCCCGCTCCCTGTCGTCTCAGGTTCATACTCTGCGGTGTGCTCTCTCTTGCTAATGTGCCAGCGAGAAGCCCTATTGGAGTGTGGGGGGTCAGATCAGTGCTGCATACATCACGGTCCCCAATTTTCATCTGCAGGCTCTATGCATGCTGCAGCGGCGGGCATCCCAGGAGCTCTTTCACACATTTTCGGATCAGAATGTTGCCTGCACAATCGGATTTCTCCTGCATGGGGTCTGTCATGGGTTCACATGCTCATAATTCTGTCAGAAAATGTTTCACTTTAGCTTGAAAACTGAATTTCTCCTCTAAACCAATCACTGTATTCTGGGTGATACTCCACCATCCTATGACCGTCATCTTCCTAAGCTCCACCGCCAAATTTTGACCTAGTTTTTCCTTAATCATTCGACCAAAGGCTGGCACTGTGGCTCAAGTCGGACAAGGCCTCTGACTCTGTTTCTGGGCACGGTCATGCCTCACCCAGGACCGGCCGGTCGCGCAAGCAAACTTTTTCAGAACAGAGATTGAAGTCCTTTGAGGATGCCCCGCCTTCGAGGATCCCGAAGAAGGCTGGGCTCCACGACGCTAGTCCCACTGGGTTTGCCACTGCTGCAGGGTTGCAGCTCAGGGAGGACACGGTCGCCATCACCAACTACTGCCACTGCAAGCCTACCTGTGAGCCTACCTGTGAGGGGTGCTCCCTCGCAAAAAATGTTCCTAACTCCTTCAAAGCTTTGCATACCATCGGTGGACAAGCCAACAGAGCGATCTAAAGGCGGTCCTTCGCTGCCCCCTTCGCCGACGCCATCACCCAATTCTATGGCTCCATCGGCTGCTCAGCCTCCCAGAACAACTTTGTCATCTACGATCATGGCCCCGTCGACAAAGGCTCCTGAAACCACCCCTTCGACTACCTCATCAACCCTCGTCACGTCTTTCACCGAAGGGGGGGGGCATGGCCACGAAGGTGGTGTCCACTGTCACGGCGACGGCCACACCTAGAGTGCTGCCACGGCGTGAAGCAGCTGCGGCAGCACAGACTAAGGCAAATGGCGCCCCAGGGATTGGGACAACTGCCCTTGCCACTCTAATCCAGAAGTCACTGTCGGAGGAAAAGGGTAGGAACCCTTCTACTGACCCTAGGAAGAGTGCAGGGCCACAAGCTTCAGAGAAACCAGTGTAGATCTATACAAGCTCTAACGAAGGTGGCGATAATCTGCCTGAGGACTATTATTCAGACCATCAAAGAAGTTGTAACACTGTCTGTTAGGGGGTCCCCACGGGGTGAGCCCTGGACTCCCCCACGTCTGATGATAGGTGGCAGCCCAGACCCTATGCCGCTCGCTCCTTTCACTCCTCAACCAAGGGAAATGTAATTGGACATTCTCACAATGCTGCACACACTAATTTCGGGAATCCAGCAGAGGCTGACCCCCACACCGGGATCGATATGATTGGGCTTGATCTTGTTAACCTGTGTCAATCTTACTTTTCCTGGCAATTAATGTGCAGAACTAAAGTCCCAGAGCCTAATAACACTTAAGTTTCAAACAATACGAATGGGCCGAATCTTTCAAGTCATGTTATCCAATCTGCCTGGCAATTAATGCCATGAACTCCTTTACCTGGGGCGCAGTATCAACTATGCTTTGGTTGGACTTTCTCTTTTGTCTCTTGCGCATATGCACTACGCTCTCCAATCAGATGAACTCCCCAGCTCTCGCAATGGACAATTATGCAGTATAATTCCACAATTCAAACCATAAACCAGGACAGGAATACCCATCCACTTGCTGTAAACAATAACCTAAGACCCAGAAAATGGGCTCACTAGCACTTATAAGCCAGCTTCAGAAATGGACTGACCCTGCTCCACCTCAAAGGAACACGCTCTAAATCGGGCGAGTAATCTGGATAGGCAAGTGACATTCTGGTGCTGTCTAACACCAGAACAGGAAGACTCAAACCCCTGCTGCATGTAACAATGCCAGTCAGACACACTGCTAACATCACGGCCGGATCTGTGGCTGGCCCATCAGGTGGAGTACCAGTCTTTACCTAGGATGTACTCGTAGCTCCGGTAGAACAGAACTGAAGTAAATGCACACCAAGAAGGTGTCATCCTACAAGAATCTGCATGCACAACAAGACACAGGTTTGACCATAGTAGATGATGCTGGACCTTGGATCCACCGGGCACCAGTCATCGAATCTAGTTGATAATAGTCCAATAGAACAGAACTGGATGTAACTACACAACACAAAGGTATCACCCAATAAACAGTGAGAGACTCAGACGCAGGGACGACCATAGACCTACAATTCGCTTACCCAGTAAACATTAGGAAGAGAGCAACTGAACACCAGCGACACTGCCAAGCAGGGAGAGACAACCTCAAGCCTGGTGATCAGAACAAACTCCACACTAGACAGAGAATTTCTCTCTGAGAATTAATACTCCGAACTTCTAGAATAAATAACGGTTGGCTCAGCGGGCACAGGAAGGTATTCCGGAATAGGGGTCTCCCACCCATCTTCAGACACTCTCACATACCGATATCCCTCCTCTACACCAACAATAGAATGCAGCTGTACCCCTCTATCCTTTTCGGCCTAGCTGCACACATACTATACACCTCCATGAACATCTCAACAGTCTTTAGAACTCCGCAATACCACATGAAAAAATCGGCCTAGCAGTACACATCATACAAATGCTCCACCACCGGAGATACCGAGGTCAAAGGCCTTGCTGCACACATTCTACTGATCTCACACAACCACTGTACCCTGCCTAGCATTAGAATGTAGTTACACACCACCTAAACTGCGCCGCCTGCTCACATGAGTGCACCCAAGCACTATTTACAACCCTGCTCTCTCCACTTACTTGGACTACGGTCCCCAAGGGCATTTAACCCACAGTGCTTTGATATCAAACCAATGGTATCTAAGGCTCTATACAAATAACATAACACTGCTAAAGTGGTGATGTACGCAGTATATAAAACACTCTTAACAGAACTTGCATCAACATTTAGATATGTCCACTTAATTTAAATAAACATATGTCCTCCACTAAAAGTTGCTAAATTGCTGAGAGATTAAATTGGAATATTTGCCTCTGTGTGTTTGTGATTCCATTACTAAGTGGTCATAGCGTACACATGATTAACAGAAATGCATGCTCTGAATTGCCTTGGATTCCGGTGTGTAAATAAGGGAACAGGACCTCTACTTAATTTCAAAGTCAGAGCCTTAACTAATATGCCCCACATCCCATTATCCCTGTTGGTGAATTGCGTTATTTACACCATATACGTAGTGTGGCCAATCCTCTGTTACTTCTAATTAAAATGTGTATTCAAAACATTTCACTTGGTTCATAGAACTTTTACCTCAAGTATTCTGGAAAACTTTATATCGGCTGTAGAAAATGAGATTGGAAATAATTTAACTAAAATGTTTAAAGGTAACACATTTATTTAAAACCGCTTTTTGTACGACGAAAATTCAATTATAATTGCAACAACTAGCCCAACCACAATTTTGACATAGCTTCCAATTATCTATTTCATTTGCAACTCCTGGCTGCATCATTTATCATGTTTTGCGATAATGATGAGAAGGTGCCTTGAAAGTGAGTTCTGCATGTAACAAATTACCTTCCACAGTAGCGTATTTTACAAAATCCTGTCAACAGCTTCTGTGCTTAAATACTAGTTAATAAAATGTGCAGGAGTGTGCAATTTGATACTTGCTTCAACAGCTGGGAAAGATCCAAATTTGCTAAAGATTTTCAACCTATCAGTTTGGATGCTAAAACGGTGATTTAGCTCTTCGTATTAAGTAAGGGATCATCATATCAATTAAGCACAACAGGTAGACACTGTGCAATGGCTGAAGATCTGCAGGTGATTTTTTTTTTATTGTCTGAACGTATTGCTCGTTGACACGAAACCATCCATCATGGGGCAGCAACAGCTAGGAGTGAAGGTGATGGACTCTCGCATTATGGCTCCTTGAACTCTGTCTAATCCATCCTTTGCATTATTCCCTGTGTACAGCAAATATCCTCTCCCTGTGGAAAAGCAGCAAGAGCAGATTTGATGCTTTTAACCAGCAGAGCCACTCCCATGGTAATCGATTGCTTTTGTGGTAAAACGGCTCTGCACATGGACTACAACTAGAAATGCACGAAATTAATTCAGACAATTATTTATCCCTAATCAAGATAAAACGTTTGTATTCCCTTAAAACCACTGTCGAATCACACTGTTTAGCACATGGAGAAATCCGATTTCAGGTTCAAATTAGCGTGGCCAGTTGAGCAATAATTTTGTTAAAGTAAAAATGTGTTGTGTGCCACAATACACGGTTACACATTTCTGTCAGTACTGTTTTAACATTGATCAGTACAACAACCTGCACCTTATCTGCACTGAGGTGGTTTGCATAACCTAGCCCATCTAAAACGGAACAATTTAATTCAACTTCATCTGAATGCAGTTATAAAAGTTTAATAAATCAAAATGCCCCCAGTGACAGGTTGGGATTCAGTTTCTAATTCAAATTCCGTTTAATATATGGCTTCTCTGACATCTTCCATTTCCTGCCATCATTGCTGAATTTCTAATACCTCTTTTTTTGTGCGTGTCATTATCATGCATCCGACAAGCCAGTCCTCACAGATTTAAAGAACTCCACACTCTGCCATTGATGTGAAATCCACACGTGGAAAAAGGGATCGGTCAGAATGGACAATGGCCAATACTGGGGGCCAAACAATGTCCAGCAAAAATGCCTTATGAGGTTTTGATTAATAACCATTCACAGCAGTTTAATATAAAATAGTAAATATCTGAAAAATTGCAATGCTGTCCAAGAAATTTTATAAATGGTCGTAATTTGCTATGCATGATAACAGCTCCACAATTCATCAGTAAAATGACATTAACTGTACTTGCAAGCTTCAATGCTAACACAGCACCACTTGCACAGGCCTTTAGGTCTCTCGAAAGTGGCCAGGAAATCTCTCCTACCACCTGAACTCACTCGCCCCTCCCCTCATTATGGGCCCACATTCACACTCTAGGCATCAAGTTAGAACAATTTATGGTTTTGGTCCTAACCGTTGCCTGTCCTTTTATTTGGATCATAATTGACTCTGCTGCAACATTTGGGTACATTTGGTTTAAGTCATGAAATATGGCATTTGGTGATGTTTTGTGCCCAGTAAAAACAACAAAAACTCTGTTCTCAGAGCAATGAATGAGCGCACCCTATTGAAGGCAAAATATGTACAACGGTTGTCCATGCTTGCTTTATTTTTTTGCAAACGTTTAATTAACACTATTAAAAGTAGAAGTCTCTAAACTTAAATGTGAAATCATGGCATGTGGCAGGCAGCTCGACAAGACGGCACCCGTCCGACACCATTCCAGGAGTTAGGCGAAGAACGAGTGTCAAGGTGGGACTGGCCTCAACCAGGGACCTGGTCTACAGCCTATCCTTCTTCACATGGCGGCAGTCCTATTAGCCGTCCCACACACATGACTGAGGATGAGGATTCAGCGGCACTTTGCGGCTTCATGGAACCAGGAGCGGGGCTCTCAATCTGAGAGGATCAACGTTCCTCCATCTCTCCCCTTGGACCTAAAATGGTGGTCCAGGGACTGCAACCTTCCGGCCACCCACCCCGCAGGCCACCCACCCCGCAGGCCACCATCACCACAGACTGATTGCTTGAGGGCTGGGAAGCCACCCTGGACGATCTCTCGGCCCATGGCACCTGCACTCGACAGGAGCAGGAATACCACATCAATTGGTTAGAGCTGAACGCCATCTGGCTAGTGCTCATAGCATTCCTACCACTTCTCAGGGGCAAGGTTGTCCTCATCCAGACAGACAACTCGACCAGCATGTACTACATTAACAAGCAGGTAGGCACCAGATCCCCCTCCTCTGTGCAGACTGGCAATCAGCATGTGGGAGTGGGCCCTGGAAAACGACCTCTACCTCACGGCAGTCCACCTCCCGGGGGAAGCCAACCTGGAGGCGGACAGGCTCAGCAGGTTTGGGAGCAGACAATGAAGAGTGGCAGCTAAACAACCTAGTCATTCAGGAGATCTTCTACAAGTGGTGTCATCCCCAGGTGGATCTCTTTGCCACCTGGCACAATGGGAAGTGCCCTCAGTTTGCCTCCTTGCAGGGACAGGGCCCCGGCTCCCTGGCCGACGCATTTTGGCTTCAATGGACCGGCATGAAGGCTTACGCCTTTCCGCCCTGATTCACAGAGTGATTTTCAAGATCAAGGCGTCTTGCCAGCTCAACATCATTCTAATAGCTCCATGGTGGCTGGCCAAGCCATGGTTTTCGAAGCTGCTCAGCCTCTCATAGGTGCCTCCGATTCACCGCCCGATGGGCCCAGCTAATCTTCTGGCACAGAGGGGGGCAGGGTCATCCACCCCGTGCTTCAGAAACTAGCCCTCACAGCGTGGTACCTGAGCAGGTAATGCTGCGGCACCTCAGCCTCTCCAGGGTAGTCTGGAAATCATACAAGGTGCAAGGAGCAAGGCTACCAGGACCCAGTATAAAAATAAATGGACCAAATTCTGCCACTAGGCAGACTCCAAGGAAATCGACCCCATGGCGTGCACTTTGGACTACGTGCTCTCCTTTTCGGCACACCTCACCCACTCAGTCATGCAGGTAGATGCCTGCCACGCATACCTCGCAGCCATCGGGGCTTACAGGAATTCGGAGGAAGGGCTCGTCTCCTCCAATCCTATCGTCAAGAGACCTTTGACGGGGCTTACAAGGCTCTACCCGCCCTTCAAGAGGCCGCACCCTGTGTGGGACCTCAACATAGTCTTGGCGCCCTGGCGCACAAACTGTTCGAGCCACTGGCGTTGGCGGACATCAGGCTGGTCACCGTGAAGACGGCCTTGCTAGTCGGCCTCACTTCAGCTCGTAGAGTCGGCGAAATACAGGCGCTAGTCAACTCAGAACCATATACTACCTTTCACAGGGACAAAGTAGTCCTACGGACACACCCGGCATTTCTGCCCAAGGTGCCGTCTGCTTTCCACTTCAATGAGCTAATAGTCCTTCCTATGTTCTTTACCGATCCTAAGGACGAAGCACAGCGAGTACTGCACTGCTTGGGTGTCAGGCGTGCCCTGAAATTCTGGTTGGACAGGACCAAGCTTCTGCAAATCGGACGCCCCGTTTGTCACTTTCGAAAGCTAAAGACCAGTCTATCGGGCCTCCAAGGTCTCCATATGCCGATGGATGGTCTCTGCCATTCAAGAAGCATACGAGGGCCAGTACAGGCCGCTTCCGGGCAACATGCATGCCCACACAGTTGGGGCCAAGGCAACGGCCATCGCTTTCCAGCGCCATGTCCCTTGGCAAGTCATAATCAGGGCGGCCACTTGGGCTACTCCCTCGGCTTTCTGCAAGCATTACTGTTTAGATGCTGGCTCTAGATCTGATGCGTCTTTCGGACAGGCGGTTCTCAGGAACCTGTTTGCTTAAGGAGGGTCTCCTTTCCACCCTGGGGCTACATTCAGTTGTAATAGGCCATGCAGTGTGGAGAAAACGGGACGGGACGTAAGAGTAATTATAAGTTACTCACCGTAGTGACTAACATACTAACGTACTCTTAGTCCCCTTTCCTCCATACGTCCCACCATCCTCCTCCCCCTAATAATATTGGTGTCATTAGGCAATGTTAAATCTATTGTCAATGCGTCAATGGGGACCGAGGTGTGGCGCCGGTGGGCGGAGTCAAGGCAGTGCATGCTCCCAGGGCCGCACCCCTGTGCGCCTCTAAATTTAAAGGGGAAGAAGGTATTTTCTGGTGAAAAAGGTTCCGTCTCCCATCCCTTGGAAGGGACACCCATGCAGTATGGAGGAAAGGGACTAAGAGTACGTTGGTCACTACGGTGAGTAACTTATAATTTCTTACACTTGCTTTATCACAGTTCACATCACCATGGGGAATGACTCCCTTCCTCTGACTTTGGATGATTCTTATTTTTGGGGTGGGAGGGTACGGATCTCGGACCATATTTTCACTTTGGTTAGCTTCATGCAGACCTGGTTCTCTCTCCTGCCAGGTATTGCCACATAGTAGAGGATTTCTCTGGTGCTCCTTTTTTGGGAGTGTGTTCCAGACCCATGTGTGTACCATTATCCCAGGGTTTCCCTCCTTGCCCATGTTCTCCCCTCGGAGAGAAGTGACATCTCAGGATGTGTCACATCAGTCCTTACTCTTCCACTCATCCTGTATAAGAAAACAGGTGACTTACAAAGGTAACATTGACCAAAGGAGGCAAGTGTGTCAAACTAAAGAAGAGTACTATATGGATATAAAAACGTAAATGATGCGTCACTGGAGGGGAGTGTTGGGGTCATGTAGCGAGGATGGGGAGAGGAAGGTTCCTTTTTTATCAAGTAAGTGAAGTTTATGCTGAGCCTTCAAGAGATCCACAATTGAGCTATGTGATGAATCTTATGTCATCACTACTTTCCCGGAGGCAGCCTCTCCTCATGTGGCCAGGGGACTGCAATCGTTACCTGATCTTGGGGATGTCTATATGAATGAGGATCGCATGATGGGAGGTGACCCTCGGAGGGGAGAGACGGGCATCAGGTGAGACATGGTATACGTCAGATATTCTACTACATTCTATACCTCCCCTTAGCTCACAAAGCCTTGTGGCATATTGCCAAACTGAATTACCCATTCCCTGCATACTTCTCTTTTAGAAGTACAGAGACGAGGAGGAGAAGGGGCCATAGCTGGGGGGAGATGCTGCCGGAGCTCCCTCTGGAGAGACGGGCCGGCGTGACGGAAGCCTGGGCCGTTGCGGAGGACCTCCATGGAGTCTTCGGTCTCCCACATCGACAAGGCAAGCAGAGGGTAGCTGTGCCTGGTGGTAGAGATGAGGCCGGCAGCGTGGATACATGCCACTAAATTCTCATCAGATGTGCAAGAGAGGATCCTGGATCTTCCCTTTGAGGGCCAAACCTTTTTCACTCATCCACCGATGACGAGTTTACTAAGAAGACAACCTCTACACAGACCGCCAAGTCCTTGGCCATCCTGACTAAGCCAGGGCAGAAGTCCTCCCCTCAATATCTGGGCAGGACTGATTTCAAACCCTGTGCTTTCACCGGCTTCAAGGGGTTTCGAGACCGTGGTACACAGAGGCCAGACAGGTTGCTCATTGACCACAGGAGGAAGCAGCAGAGGACTTTGCGTGTTTATTTCCACTCCCCCCTCCTCTGCTCCCATCTTAGACACCAAAAAGCCAAGAAACACAACTCGCCTGTAGGGGGCTGGCTAGCTCTCTTCCAGGACAGCTGGAAGCATTAATTTGAGAGTCCTTGGATCCTTTCTATAGTCTCCACAGGCTTCAGCTGTCTACTTACCTTTCCTCTACCATCCTCTCCTCTACGTCTGATAGGGTCCCTGACCCTTTTACGAGTGAGCCTTTCTCTTTTGGAGATCATGTGGTGGAACCGGTTCCTCAGTCAGACGGGGCTCGGGGTTCAACTCCAGGATTTTTGCGGTTCCCAAGAACAACCATGCTGGCTTCAGAGTAGTCCTGGACGTGTCGTTTCTCAACCTGTTTTTACCGCTCAGATGTTTAAGATGATTACACCCGCACACATAGCAGTGTGTCTGTGTGCAGGGGACTGGATGTGTTCCCTAGACTTCAAGGATGTGTATCTTCATGTCCGCATCTAAGAGCTGCATTGGAAATATATGCGGTTCGCTGTCATGTCCTACTACTTCCAGTACAAGGTGCTTCCTTTCATTCAGCCTCAATTCAGCTTGTGGGTTCATGAAGGTGATGAATGCAGTGCTGGTCTCTTCTGCCTGGAGGGCCACCAATTGTGCACTTATCTGGGCAACTGGCTGGTCTGGACCAGCTTGCCCCAAGGGGCAGAGCACTCCTGCCAACGGCTGGCAGACGTTCTTCACCAGCTGGGCATTTCCCTCAACTGGCGGAAGTCGCAGCTGACCCCTGCTAAGGGTCTGGTGTTCCTTGGAGAGTGCTGGGACATGGCAGTGCAGCGGGTGTTCCCCACGCCTAAAAGGCTACTTTCCCTCCGCAAGGCGATATAGCACTTTCTGGCCAACTCCGCCACCTCAGCATGGTGGTTCCAGCACCTTCTGGGGCTGATGGTACGTGCGTGCTCACGGTTCAGCACACCCGCCTCAATATGAGACGCCTACAATTCCACCTGGTTAGCCAACTGGGACCAGGAGACAGGGTTTCAGTCGGACAGGATTCCAATACCTCCACTCCTCTTCCCGGATATTCGGTGGTGGTTGATGGATGACAATCTGGCTGTGGGAGCGCCCTTTACCTGGCCAGAGCCAACATGTTGGTAACGACAGATTCCCCGCTTTTGGGCTGGGGGATACTCTGGGGGGTTACTCCATTAATGATGCATGGTCCAGGGTGGTGACCCTCCTGCATATCAATCTGCTTGGCTTTTCTGCCTCATCAGGGACAATGTGGTTCTGGTCAGGACCGACAATTCCATACAATGTTTTACCTGAACAAGCAGGGTGGCACCTGTTCCCTTCTCCTGTGCACGGAGGCAGTGGCAATCTGGAAATGGGCCCTTATGGGAGGGATTTGGATTTCCTTGTCCACCTTGCAAGGGACAGCAATGCGGAAGCCAACCAGCTCAGCCGTTTGGTGTTCAACACCTACGAGTGGGATTTGCACATTAACTCCTTGTTAACCCTGTTCAAGAGGGTCAAGTTCTACTCTCTGCACCCAGGCTTCCAAAGCTTCTATCGCCCGGTGGATGGTCCAGGCCATTTTCAGAGGTGTATACAGCCATGGGCAAACCGGTTCCTGAGGGGATTAATGCCCATGCGGTCATAGCGAAGTCCATGGCTGTTGCGTTTCAGGGACATGTGTCCTAGCATTTCATCAGCAGGGCGGCTACTTGGGTCGCTCAGTCAGCGTTCTGTAGGCACTGTTCCCTGGATACCAGCTCCTGGTGTGATGCAGAGTTTGGTCAGGCAGTTCTGAACGTTTTTGTTTCGTCCTAGATATGGGGCAGGTTGTCACAGCTCCACCCTATTGTCTTGTTCAGTGGAATCGCACACAAGGATGGATGAAGGGGGACGAGATGTATGAGTAATTAAAGTTACTCACTGTAGTGACTAGAGTACTCATAGTCCTTAGTCCCCTTTACTCCATACAACCCAGCCACCTTTCCACGCTTGTATGCTAGGGGCTAAAGTATTCGGTATAGCCAGGCATCTAAGCGTCCGATGTGTTAAAAAGAGGCCACAATTTAATGGGGAAGCTCAATTCTTCAGTGTCAACGGTTCTGGCACTGTCCCCATGTTGTGGGACACCCACAAGGATGGAAGAAAAAGGACTAGTGACTAGGAGTACTCTCGTCACTACAGTGAGAAACGTACATTTTTTAATTACATTGAATGTGAAAATACCTGTGGCAGTGAATAATTTCGTCAGGAGTTGATTGTAATACCAAGAGGAATGTTTGATCCTCTTGGCTATGAAGAACTTGGTGATCCTTTTTGGGACTGTTTTGGTGGAGAGAAACCTGGAGAAGGGAGTCGTTCCCTGGAACTGAACATTATCCATTTGGAACTTTTGTTGGAGTACTTTTCTTTTGAGCTTGAATATTTGTGCCCTTTCAAGGCCAAAGACAATACCCTTACCAATTTAGAGTTACTTTTTGAATGTGAGGGTTAGGATAGGATTTCGGACACCAGGCATTTTTCTTTGGACATTGTGTCACAGGACAGCCACTTAGTTTTTGGTTCAGGTAGAGAAACACCTCCTGGAAAAGGGATAACAATGAATTTTCCAACCCATTTTTATTATTTAAAAAAATGTTTATAACAGCCACTGCGTCCCCTGTGTCCATGTCGCATTCCCGTCTCTGATTGTGATGGGAAGTGGGTTACAGTGGAGTGGGGTGAGTAGGGAGAATGGGCGTGAGAGAGAAGACACGAGGGGGTTATGGGACACTGAGGTTGCGTGCAGGAGGAGGATCGGTGGGAGCCCAATGGTGAGTAAACTGAGATACAATCAGACAGGTATTGGGGGAAAGGCGATTGATTTGTAGACTAGTAGAAGGAAATTGAAAGGGAAGCAGTTGTCCATGAAGAGCCAACCAGCATGTTGTTGGAAGGTAGAATTGGGGGAGCATCTGGGTAGGCTGCAGGGAGTGCAGGTAGCAAGGTTGAGGACTTCCTCTAGAGCAAGGAGTAGAAGGCGAAGGAGTAGGCTTGAAAAGTAGTCCCGTTTGCTGAGCACAAGAGTGGACATTAGAGTTTTTGTTGAGTGTTTAGGAAGAAAAGGACATAATTTCAAAATCTTGAGGAGGTTAATAAGAGAAGAATAGGGCGTGGTGGTGATGAATTGCAGTCGTATGTCCCTATCAAATAGGACCCCAAGTTTGGGAGTCTGGAGTGAAGGAGCAAAAAGGTTAAATTGGAAGGTAATAGGAGAGGGGGGGGTGACATTGGAAACCGGGAGAATGAGGACTTCCTTATTTAAGGAGTTCAGCATGAGGCAGTGAAGAGCCATCCAGTGAATAATTGCAGTTGGACAATTCCTAATCTTTTCCTAGATGGCTGGGGTATGTGAGGAAAAGAAAAACACTATTTGAGTGTCCTCCACAAAAAGATAATGGTGAAAGCCAAAGGATGGGATAAGTTTTCCTAGGGCAGAATTATGGAAGGTGAAGACCAGAGGTTCAAGGACTGGTATGGGAGTTTCGGGGGGACAGAGAGGGATAGATTAAGAAGTTTGTGAGTTCCAAGACATTTTTAAAGAATCGACCTACCGGGTATGTGGTGGTCCAGGCAATAGCAGATTTGTGAAGCCCAAAGTCCTGGAGTGAACAGTGGTTGACTGTGTCAAAAGTACCAGTGGTCCAGAAGGATCAGTATGGAAGAGCGGTTGGAATAGTAAGCACCAGGGCATAGGTGAGGACAGCAAGGGAATTTATGAAGCCTAGGAGTCCTTGCATCATCAATGTAAGTGGCCAGAGCACTTCCAGAATTTCCTCTGTCATTGAAGAGGGGAGATGAGTGGTACATTGGGGGGACTGAGATGTTGGTGAACAATGGAGTGAACAGAGTGAGTGAGGTCAGGTGGAAGCCGATGGCTTGGGAAGGTTGTAGTCCACCGCCATGACAATGGGGTTGTCGGTATGAAGCGACTCAAGGGCTAGAGTCATATCAGTGAATAACAATTTCAGAGGACCTGGAGGTCGATTGAAAGCCACCACAGTTGGAGGGAGGAGTTGAATAGTGGCATATTCAAAAGAGGACAAGGTGATGTCAGATGGTGTTAGCGGTCCAGCTTTCCAACAGGTTGGGGAGAGTGTGAGGAGCTAGAACAGTGTGGAGAGCTGAGTGTAGCAGTCATTATGGGGGAGGTGCAGGTTTCTGTGATAGCAATAAGTTAAGGTTGATGAGACAAAGTGGTCTTTGATGTAGGAAGGTGTCCAGTCAAAGGATCGAAAATAAAGGATTGAATGCCTTTTTTTTTTTAAAAAAAACCAAAAGGACCGCAAATAAAATTTCGAATGCTTTTATATCTATTTATTTACATATTTTTTGGTTTCGTACGTTTTTAAGAGCAAAACGGGGGGGGGGGGGGGGTTGGGTTGGTGGGGGAAACCCCACATAAATAAAAAAAAGTTTAAAAACCATTTGAAACTTTTTTTGTGGCACTTTGGTGTAGGAAAAAAAAGGTATTTGATCCTTTTGTTTTAGATCCTTTCACCTATAACCATGTAGGAAGGCTTGTTGCAGCGGGACTGTGCATTACAGAGGCCAATTGAGAGTGATGGGAGGTGACTGAGAGGTGAGCAGGTTCTGTGCAATAGGTGATAGTGATAGATTAGGTTGAGATCCTAGGAGAATGGGTGCGCCTGGGTATCAGCAGTGTTCACATCACATCTCTTCCCTGACCTTGATTTTCATCAACTTGCGCATGCAGGTCTTTTCTAGTCCTTGGATTCAAAGCACTTTCTTAAATGGATATTTTTTCTCCCCTCATTCTGGGACCACCTCAGCCCAACAATACAATGCCATACTCCTGTGCACAGGTTTTGGTTCAGGAAGCAATTGGCCTTTATGCTTCCTCCTCGTTGGCATAGGACCATTTGCTGGGTCCTCCACTCTCCAGGAGTCTGGCTTCTTATGGGAATGAGTTCAAGATTAGCTCTCCCCAGAGTAGATACAGGTTGGCAAAGGCATGGACTACTGCTTCTTAGGTAACGTGGTCCCTGTGTGTGCGCATCTGGAAATTTCAGTTGAGTCAGACCTTCTCCACGAGAAGGTCTGATATGGCTCTGCTTACATAACTCCCTACCCTGCAGCTGCCCATAGATGGTTATACTAAGTAGGCAGGAGGACATGTTGCTCTCCACTATACTGAATTTAGCAGCCTTGTTAGGGAGCAACTCATTCCGAGGCATTTGGGACTTTTTTAGGGGACACTTTGTCAAAGAGGAAGCCAGGATACCTTCCACTCGCTCCTAGTATCGCAGGAAATAGTGGAGTTTGTTATTGGGCTCTTAACCATGACGATAATCATTTCAGCTCTTCTTTCAACGATATTCTGTTGATTGCATCAGACCTTGCAAGGCTGT
Organism: Ambystoma mexicanum; assembly: GCF_040938575.1. Classification (NCBI taxonomy): domain Eukaryota; kingdom Metazoa; phylum Chordata; class Amphibia; order Caudata; family Ambystomatidae; genus Ambystoma; species Ambystoma mexicanum. The sequence goes on from NC_090928.1 coordinate 66,235,922, forward strand.
GGGTTCAGGTTGATGATGGCAGGCCATACTCATTCCCCAGGCAAAGTGACTGCTGGACACATCATGTTTTGAAATGCCCAAAAATCCAAAGTTGAGAGAGTGTTGGTTCAGAGGGAAGTTGCGGTTGGCTTTGCCTTAAAAAAAAAAACTCTTGTTAAAATTCAATGAGGAATGCAAAACAAATCCCCAAAATGTACCAGTTGTGTTTTCTAAAGCACAATGCCTTTTCCACATCATTGTAAACCAAATAATTTGCTCACCGCCATGTACTGTTTGAATCCCCACAAATATCCTTGCATCGTACAGGTCTTGAGCTAAGGAAAGAGTAATTCATACTGGTTGTAGTCATACATTTGATGTGAAGCTTAAACAAAAAAAAAACAAATTACCACTACTAATAATTCGAAGGGACAAATTCTTACAGGAATCTAGAGCTCTCACAAGAAAATATGTAAGGCAAGTCTTGTGTATATGTAATGTTCTTAAAATATGCATGCTTGCTGCTATGCGTGATAGTGTTGGTGTTGTCATCTCTGATGACCAGTGTCCTCCTAAGATGCGCAACTGGGAGCTCAGAGTTGAGGTGGTGCAGCCAGCAACACATGCCGAATTTCAGTGGTTTCATTACTCTTTCAAATTGACTGTTTCTAAACTAATAAATTTTCTCTGAATTAAAAGAATTTTGTCATGCTATGTCACCCCAATCTCTGCTGCATAGCATTATTCTTTCAATATGTGTCTAAGCCACACACCATGGGATTTTTACACAATACAAGGCCATAGCCCAGTATGTACACACACTAATACACTTTGGAATCCGTGTGATTTGACCTCATATCCCCTTTGGATTAACCCACCGTCTTCCCTCCTCGCACATTTTTCCACTCCTTTTCCTTCTCCATTCCCTTTCACTCCCTCATGTTTTCCACACCTGATCTTTTATTTTCTCATTTATGAATGCATTCACTATTTCCTTTCCTGTTTTACCTTCATGTAGGTCTGGATTGATAATATATGTTTGGATTTGTCATTTTTCTTCGTCTTTTATTGACCTACCAAATTGCCTATTTTGTTCCAATTTTCATATGTGACAAAACAGAACCACATGTTCTATTTTTGCCTCTAGTGATTTAGTATGCAAGCTTCTGATGCGTAAATCTACTTAGAATCACATGCATATAGTCCGACATCTAGTGGTAACCACAGTATTGCATCTTCTCTTTCAAAGTTCGAAAGGGGGACGTCAACATGGTTGTGCTTGTAACACTATCCTTAACGTGACGTGTAGTATACTCAAAATCCCCTCACGCATCGAGGTCCCGCAGATTGTTTTTTTCCACCCAGCTAGCTGGTCTCCCTGTGCGGAGCTCGTACATTGCAAAGTTATAACTTCATTATCCACGACTGTCGGACGTTTAGTCTTCGTCCTTTCATCATCGATGACTACTTCTGGACCTACGCCTGTTAGTGAGAATTCTCAGAAAAGTGCTAATTCCCTCGACCTTACAGACCCCCAGGAACTTTGCTGGATATTGAGGACTGGATTTTTTTTAACCTGGAGAGTGAGACCCTTTTTCCCACTCATGTATTTTAATGTGATTTCTGAGCTTTGTGTTTCTTTTGGTTATGGAGCCTGACAAACTCCATAGGCATCATCCTTTACATTGTGGCACACTGTACCTTCAGCGCAGTGGCACAGGGTAGTCTTTCAGATTTCCCAAAGGTTTAAATACCTTCTCTGGGATAAACTGTTTCCCAGAGTAGTAAAGTGAAATTAACTTTACTTACATTTGTTACTTTCTAGACCCAACACACACTATTTTACAATAGGGTGCTGGAGGGGGTTACCTAGTATCCCCTTTCTCTAGCTTTGAATGTAAACATTTTTGTTACCCTTTTCCCAATGAATGGCTGGTGGCAGTGGTTTTAATTTTAACTACAATGGTGTGCATTCACCGCTGGCTGTTTTTGCAGCTACAGTAAAGCACCCAAGGGTGCAATTTTTGCAAAAATGGCCCTGGTCGTCTTTTTTCGCCATTTCTTTGTGGAAGGTCCTTATTGAGATTTACTCTGCGCGGCAAATCATGTTTGGTCCCATTGTTCGCTTTGCCTTTGGCAGCATTCACGAGTGAAGCCTGCCTCTGGCTCCAGGGTGTCTGGTGTAGGCAGGAAGTGAGGGAGGTGCCCGAAACTCCCTGTGCTTAGTCTCCTAGGAGACCCAAATGCACTCTGTAATGATTGGCCGACTGACTGTCCGGCAAGGACAGCCACCCTGCTGGGTGACTGACGGCTAGGCTGGAATTAATGGCAGAGAACTGAATAATAGGTGAGGCTTTTGGTTTGGAAGGCAGAGTCGACCACTGGACGAAGGAACCGAAGAACTTGAAGAGGACGCCTGCTGCAACTCCTGGACTGTTTGTTTGCCCGGTGAAGCCCTGCTGCTGTGCTGAAACTCCAAATTCGTATCGACCGAGAAGCCTCTGCAAAGACGACTTCTCCCTTTGAGTTGGTGGGACCAATCAACTCCAAAGTAAGCCACCTGGACATCCATCTCAGAGCTGGTTGAATCTCCACAGAGTTGCTGCTGGAAACCGTATAGCCAGGGAGAGGACCACCAGATTGTGTTTTGCTTTTAATCTGGCCAAGAGCACCAGGAAGATCCTCCGGACCCCCAGGAAGCAGGATTTACCGAGCCTGAGCCACCTCAACAGAATGAGGGACCCCAGAAGCAAGGAAAGTCCATCTCGACACAGGAACCGCTGTGTTGCTATTTGCGGTAGACACGAGGAGCTGATACACTGAACAGCCATTGAAAGTGAAGTTTGCTGGTTGCAAGTTTTGACCGTCCCAGTGCAGTGCAGGAGTCCCCCGACGTCCTCCCTCTTGTCCCCACGACTGAGGCCCAGGAGCAGTGAGATCTGCAGAGCTGCACAGGAACCAAAGTCATCTGCTGCACTTTTTCCTCAATTGAAAGGTACTGTAACAAAGTCTGAGAGATATCGCCTCTTGCTGTAGAGTTGCTTGCATCTTCTACTACTTACGAGTCTAACGGCTTGTGGACCTACATTTGATTCTTCTTTTCTTCAAAGACTTCTAAAAATATTATGCAAAAACTTTTTTACTTGCCCATCAGAAGTGCTTCATCCTATAGAAGACTTTTGCCCATTGACTTTGGCCTAGCCTGTTATACTGAATGACTCTGCTGTAGGGATCCAAAAGTATTTGCCTGCTTAAGAATATTTGTGGTCTCTTGTTGTTCTAATAATCTTTTAATTTTACCAACTTTTAACAGTATTAGTATTCTAAATGCCAACAGTAAGATATTAATGTCCCCAGCACCCTTGCTATTGAAGTCACCTGCGGGTGTAGGTTGTGTCTGTGGGCCATCCCAAAAGGGTCTTTGCTGATTTAGAAACTAAGAGTGTACCATATTGAAGTGTATTTGTATGTTAGTATTATATTGCTCCCTTCTGAAGAAGGCTTATTCTAACTGACTGATAAACAAATTAATAATTGTTTATTCAAGAAACCTTGTGTAAGAGTTTATTTGAATACTTGTCACTGTGAATCTCTGTGTAACTCCCCTACAGCTCACATTGACCCCTCTTCAGATGAGCCTGGCTGCTCAACACGCTACCAAAACTGTGTAGTACAGGCTTCTACCAAAGCTTGGGTTTCCTATACCTGTAGTCAGTTGTTTGTAGTGCTCCCAGAGGGTACTGCATACAAACTTTGCTTAACAATGCCGAAGACTACAGATTTCGGCGACTGGTGCTTCGGTCAACGCTGTCGACCGCATGGCCTCGGCCCTGCGGCCAGGCCTATACAGTAGGGAGAGTGGGGCCCTGGGGTTTGATTCTTTTTAGAATGCATTTCCTCTCCCCACCCCCCCGCCTATCCCATCCCCTTTCACTTCTGGTCTTGCTGTCGCCTTTCACCTCAGCTATGGAGAGGACTCCTTTTAAGTTTTTCCCGTTTTGGAACGACAAATACCGAAAGTGTAACAAGTGTGTGCCTTGTGATCACGACAAGCGATCCTGCATGTTTTGGCAACTTTTACGTCCAAAGACGCTAAAAGGTCATGGGATGAAGTGATGGGTGGCCTATGCCATGCAGGCTGAGAGTGGATCCCCCATTGGCACAGGCGCCTTGAGTGACGAGGATTCAAACGGCAGCCATGGCTCCAATGTGTGGAGGCCATTGACCTCTCTGCGGAACCATCTGGTTCTGAAGTGCCCGTATTGACAGGCAGGCCACCGGTGCTGCTATGGTATGAGGAGACAACATCTCGGCCACAGGGGCACACCCGCAGCATAAAAGGTAAAGCACACAACCCCACAAGCTCCCTCGATGGACACGTTGAGGAAGCTACAGACGCCAACGGGCCCGTCGAAAGTTTCGACGACTGCCACCGATCCTCATGATCAGCCACCCTCCCTGCAATTGTTGTCAAGACATGCGTCAGAGCATACCCGTAAGGGCGTCTCTGCCAAACACCACAAGAGCGCCAATGCGCCTCCTAAATGCGTGTCGGCCCCAAGGGTTTCGGCAGTGCTGCAAGCCTCAACAAAGCCTACAGGCATGTCGTAAACACTCCCCGAACCCGCCTGAGCTACCCAAATGTCTTGCAGCCATTGTTTCAGTGCCTAGTAGATCTAAAGACACGCCAAACGTAGAGGAGTATTCAGAAGGGTCACTGCCCCTCTCAAAGGCAAAGACTCCTGTACTCCAGAAAAGCCCCCCCCCCCCACCTTGCTCTCTATCCCCCCCACCAGACCCCTCTGGTTCATCCCTATGACCAGAGTTATGTTTGAAAGTTATATGGACAAACCTATAAAGTTTGTGGACTTCTCTGAGAAATGTATTACCCCAAAAAGACCAAGGGACGAGTATTCCTGTCCTACTTTTTCTAAAGTACCAAAACTTTCCAGTTCTTTTTCCCAGGAAGAAGTCTTAGCCAACTCAGCCCCTGAAGACATCTATGAGGACCCCTATCATCAGGAAGAAAATGCTTTTGAGGAGACACCAGACCAGTGCCCGGACTGGGATCAAGAACAGCCGGCTTGGGAAACACCATGGCTTCCCCCCAATACAACTCCAGATATAGAAGCCCTTTGTCTAGACCATCCCTACTTGCCGCCTCAGAGGCAAGCCTCACCCATTGACGAGCAAATGTCTTTCAACGCAATCGTAAAGAGGGCTGCAGACCATTTTCAAATTGTCACACAAGAGGCAGTATAAGACAGAGATGGTGGAAGACTTCCTAAAAGAGAAACCCCTCACAAGTCGGGCGATCCCACTGCTAAACTCTATCAAGAAGTGCCTCCCACCCTCATTGTTGTCCCCATCTCTTAAGAGTGGTCAACACTCAAGTAGAATTTTTTTATTTTCGCCCCTCCCCTTCTGACGGCTGTATATCTGGGGCCATGCTACTCCAGACTCCCTGGTAGTCACATACTACCAGCAAGAGAGCCCAAGTGCTATTATCTATGGCGGAGACACCACCAGACAAGGACTTTAAAAAGTTGTACGCACTCGGAAAGAACATCACTACATCTGTGGTATATTCCACTAGAATTGCCAATAACACTACATTGTTGGCAGGTTATAGTCCCGTACAATGGAACTTACATCTGGCGGGCCTACAAGAAGTCCCGGTACCGGTACGATCACGCCTGCTGGCGATTGTCGTGGAAGGGAGACAGGCCAACCAAAATATCCTGAAGAACACCTTGGATGCAACAGAAACAGCCAGTGGGCCCTGGCACAGGGTATCGTTCTCAAAAGGCATGCTTGGCTCAAAAATTCAGGCTTTAAGTCAGAGACACAGGCCTCCCTTATAAACAAACCAGTGGAGGAGACTAATTTGTTTGGGAAGACAGTAGATGATGCCTTAGAAACAGCAAAGAAGGAGCATGAGACTCTTAGGTCTCTGAATCAAATCACAGCAAGACCCTATCAACAGCGAGGAGTTAACTCTTGCTGTTCCTTTCGGGGGCAATCCTTACGTTCCCCCCACCCCCACCCCACAACCAGTATGGGACAGGGAGTGCACCACGGTTCTCCGGACAGGGCACAACTGCCACAGGTCCATACCAACAAAGGGGTCCGCGAAGAGGCAAAGGCAGGGGTATGAACTCCATCCAAAGAGCCTCCCCGGTCTCCGCTCAAAAATGACTGGCCTGTCCGGGTCCCCTCACATGCCTCCCCGGTCAGGGGGACGATTAACATAATTCCTTCATGAATGGGAGGGGGGGTGTCACTTCAGACCAGTGTGTGTTCAAGAGCGTCGCCCACGGTTATTGTATCGAGTTCCACCAGCCACTTTGATTTGGTCAACTAACATCCAGACGTCAATCTCCAGCACACCTGAGAATTCTGCTACAAGAGGTGGAGATCCTTAAAAAAAAAGGCTGCCATGAAAGTTGTCCCCTTTCAACAGGTAAACGAGGGTATTTATTGAGTGTGCTTCCTTGTGCCCAAAAAGGATCTTGCCATGCGCCCTGTGTTAGACTTGCGCCCAGCGTTTGTCAAAATCACAAAAGTTCAGAATGACAACATTGCAGGAAGTAATCCAACTACTAGCACAGGGGGATTACATGGCAACATTGGACATTAAAGTTACATACTTTCATATTTCGATGTTGCCAGTGCACAGAAAGTACCTAAGGTTCATGATAGAGGACACGCACTATCAGTTCAAGGTCCTGCCCTTCGGCATAGCCTCAGCCCCAAGGGCGTTTACAAAGGTACTGGCGGTAATAGCGGCTCACATGCGCAGACAATCCATCTCGGTCTATAATTACCTCAACGACTGGCTAATAACAGGGGATTCGTACAGAACATGCCTATCAAATACCCAGAAGACGGTAGATCTCCTCTTCAGTCTGTGATTCTTGATGAACGAAAAAAATTCCAGTCTAGACCCGAGTCAGGTGAAGCAGTTTCTTGGGGCTCTAATTCAGACCAAAGACGGCCTCATCTTTCCCTCCGAGAGGGTTCAAAACATGCAGTTCCAAATCCCTCACTATGTAGCCAGCCGCGAGGTGACCGTACGCAAAGCCGTGCGACTGTTAGGGGTGATCGTCTCCTGCATTTATCTAGTTCCACATGCATGTTTGCGCATGCGCCCCATGCAAAAGTGGCTCTCCAGCCAATGGTGTCTGGCCAGCGGACAATGGGACGATCTAGTGGTTGTCTCGGCAGCCCTCGTTCTCTCTGTGCAGTGGTGGATGAGGGAAAACCTTGCACAGGAAGACCTGCAGCACCCTCGCAGTAGAAGCCACTCTCAACACCGACACATCTCACCTGGGGTGAGGGGAGGGCTCACCTCCTTTATCACACGGCGCACAGCGTTTGGTCCCCACCAGTAGCATCCAACCACATAAACCTGTTGAAATTGTTAGCAGTGTTCAAAGACCTGAAGGCTTTTCCGACGCAACTACTGGGAAAGACGGTACTGGCCCTCAGGGACAGCACCACAGCCATGTAGTACCTTAACAAACAGGGGGGCACGCACTCTCCAGGGCTATCCCATGTTTTTTGAGACAGTTTGAAGTGGGCTTTCAAGCACAAGATGTTCCACCTGTCTCAACACGTTCCAGGGGAACTCAATCTTCCAGCAGACGTGCTTAGCATAGACTTCCCTCTACCCACAGAGTACGAATGGCAATCACACGGAGACATCGTCTCCAACGTCTTCGCAGAATAGAGCTTACCAAAGATGGACTTGTTCGCAACTCTAGAGCACGCTCAATGCCCAGATTACGCCTCCAGGTACCAACAGAACTGCTCCAAGGGGAATAGACTCTGGATAACATGGTCAGTGAAATGTGTCTATGCTTTCCCCGCAACTCCCGTACTGAACAAGATAGTGCACAAGATGCACCAGTAACCAGTCACTACGATTCTGGTGGCCCTGATGTGGGCCCGCCAACACTGGTTTTCTCATCTGATGGCAAAGTCAGTCTCCCCTGCGAGGAAGTTGTCATGCCCGTACAACATGCTGTCACAAGACAACGGGGAGAATCTGTACATCCATGCCCGCAAACTCTCAATTTAGCAGCCTGGCTCCTGAAGCTGTAGAGTTCAGACACCTTCACCTTCCTCAAAGATGCATGGACATACCTAAAGAAGCATGAAAACCAAACACCAGACACTGCTACTCCAGCAAATGGAAACACTCTGATGCATTTTGAACTGCACCAGATCACAATCTTATTGAATGCTCACCAACACATATGATCCTATACCAAACTCACTTGCTAGATTCAGGCTTGGTTTTCAATTCCTTAAAAGTCCACTTAGTTGCACTTTTCGGCTTACACCACGTTATAAAAGGGTTTCGTGGTGGAAAATTCCTGTTGTCAAAGCTTTCATGGAGGGGGTTAAAGGCTTCATCCCCCATTCTCCAGCCCAGCTCCCGGATGGGACCTAAATGTGGTATTAACTAGAGAATTTGGACCTGCGCATAAGGCGAGCCTTAAAGCTCTCACTTACAAAACCGCCTTTCTGGTGGCAGTCACTCCAATAAGAAGAGTTGGTGAACTGCAGGCTCTTTCAGTCGTAGACCCATTTGTCACGATCCACAAAGAAATAGGGGTCCTGCGCATTCATGATTTGCGCCTACATTTATTTCAAAGTTCCATGTCAATCAGTCAATAGAACTACCCACTTTTTTCCCGAACCCCCACTAACGTTGGGGAAAGAAGTCTCCACACGCTTGATGTGAAAAGAGCGGTCATCTACTATCTGGAAAAGAGAAAACCACTTGGAAGGACACAGGAACTGAATCGAGGTATGCCGGGTATGGGAGCCGCTGGTGCTACAAGAATAATTGTGAGAGAGTACACAAATAGCAAGCAAGTGTTGTACCGAATCGTGGGGTAACAGGGGATCTAACCCTGAACGAAAGGCTTTGCTTTTGCTAAAGTGTCCTGTCACTGACCCAGCTCATCACAGATATGACCTACATTTCTACTCAGACTTATATTGCTCCAGCATTACCCGCAATTGCACTGGCATTCTAGTGAATTTACCGTTCTACCTATTTTTTCAACACAATTGCACCCGGTTTTGGGGTTGAAACACGTGTCGGCAGATCTGTTCTATAAACTTTTTCAAAATCATTCAGGCTGATGACCATGATTTCCAGCTGGACTCGCACTTTTGTATTTAAGTACTGCTATAGATCTGCTATATTTGCATCTGCCTTATTCTTAGTTGGGGTTGCGCAACGAGACAGAGGTGACACCCATCCTTTTGTTCCTCACTTGGAAGGACAAACCAGTTTTTCGTTTCAGTGGCAAGTGGTAAAGAAAGGGATCCTGTCTCAAAATTAGCGATTTCAAGTTGGATCGTAAACTGCATCACACTGTTACACTCTTGCCAACAGAGATCTGCCCTTCAAGCCTAGAGCACACACTACTCGGGGCACTGGGCTTCAATAGCATTCATTGCAAATGTTGCTTTGTAAAGCAGCCAGCTGGAGTTCTGTACACAGCTTTACAAAACACTACTGTCTGCATACACACTCTAGTTCCGATTCTCAGGTGGGACAAGCAGTACCAAGACATCTATATACTACTGTTCCGTGTCACATCCCACCACCATCTCTGGGTACTGATCGCTAACATGGACATCTTACTCCTTTCTTTCTCTGTACTCAATCATGATAGTCATAAGACTCTCTCATGGCAGAAAAAACACAACCAGAGGGACATTGCCGCGTGAGGGATTTTGGGTACACTACACGCCACGTTAGGGATAGTATTACAAGTATTCCCATGTTGACGTCCCCCTTTCAATCCTCGAAAGACAAGAAGCAATACTCTGTGATTACCACTAGATGTCGGACTATATGCACAGCATATGAATCTAAGATATAATCATCAGAAATGATATTACTGTAAGTAATGCATGTCATGTGATGCTGGCCAAAAACTAAATTGCATCCATTAAAACTGTGCCTAATTGGGGAAATGTGTTTTTTTTTTTTTTTTTTTAAATCGCCAAGTTGTGCTGAGGTATTTATTTCAACAGGTCGGAGTATAGACAGATAGTTGTCTTGTACCCAACCAAGAGGTGGTTGTGGAGCAGTGCTAATGCACATGTATGTTAGTTTCAGTTTAAAGACTATTTTTATGCTTCTTTTTATGTCCCATCACCAATAACCTGAGAAAGCTATATGGGGTGAAATGTGTTGTGTTGTCTATGGTCCAGGGATTCCTGGCTGCCATCTTTATTAAATAAAAGCACTTAAGTCGCTTGCTATCCTGTAATATATGTACATTAAAAAATACTCGACATTGTGGTTTTTTGTCCAGATGCATAGTTACTCCGATATCAATGCTAAAACATTTTCTAAACTTATTTCTACAGTTACCTTTCCAATCTAAAACCAATGTAATGATATGCTCTAAGGAACCATTATCCCTCTCACTATCGTGCACCGCTCGCTACCTCTCACATGACATTGCACAGTACGTGTCAAATGACATTGTTGATGACAAAAAAATGTGGACGTGTATGTTTGCTCAGTGCCACAGAACATGGCTGCCATACATGCTATCCTGTTACATGGTTAGAGATACTGCATAAGTGGCATGATCTTGGGCCATGTCTGGGACACAGTAAACACAAGACATGGACACAAGGCAGGAGTACTGCACTCAGGTTAGGGTTCAAACTTTGTGGTGTAATGCCATCATTAGTTTTGTGGTTGGGGTACATTACGGTTGTTTTCTAAGAATTGTGAGAAACCAGAGGGCATCCTCACACCTACTTCCCTTGGAGCCTCTTCTCACGTGGCCAGGGAAAGGCCCATCACTTTTGGATCGTGACCCTGGGGGTTGATATGCAAGGGAGGATCACCTGGGTGGAGGGTGATTGGGGAGAGGATGTCCGCAGGCGAGACAGGGTATCCCCCTTTCCTTGTAATAACCAAACTTACCACCCCCTGCCTTTACAGGCTGTTGCCAATCCCATTCTACCAACATGTCATTTCACCATTCTGGTACTGAGACGAGGAAGAGGCCTGAAGGCTATTGTGAGGTTCAGGCATGTCCAGAGAGCACCAGTAACTATGGTCAGGCAAATGAGCTCAAGGACTCGCACCTGCAGCCTGTTAAGTGGTTGAAGGTGCATAAATGGTGGAGCAGACAATCGGAGGGGAGACCAGCGGGAGAACAGTCGGGCCTGTGTGTATAGAAATCCTGTCCAGAAGGAGGCTGCCGAGGAGGGTCCTGCCAATATCCAGCAGATAATACAATGCCGAGGCCGGGGCAGGCCACAGGATGGTCCCAGCTGATAGAGCCTGCTTGGTCCGGTCCCCACTGCCAGAGGTGTGGGGCACATAAGAAACCCCAGTGCTGCAAGCTACTGGCAGCGTCTGCGAGTGTTGAGCGGAGCTACCGTCAACCCAGAGAGGATTTCAAAGTGCGAGCGTGGCTTGCAACGGTTCAGAGAAATGGACACAGAGCAGAGATCAAGTAACAAGACTCCCGGAGCAGACACCGCGGACGGGTGAGTGAACAAAAGAGAACGCTCTTATTGGGGCACTCTTGGGGCTACTGCAGGGCAAATGTAATTGCAGTGTGAACGAAAATTGATATGTAAGTAAAAGTGAACCCAAAGTGAGGGTTTATACAATCAAGTTGCACTATAAGAGAAAGCCTTGTGAATTAAAAATGATTGAATACCGAACTAACTGAAAGATTTGAGCTAAGATTATGAATGGAAAGCAGGCATATGTGAAACCTATGTAATAAATACTGAAAGGCAATGAATGAATCCCATGAAATAAAGTGAAAAATTAAAGTGATGAACGTTACTGAAGAGTATGAAAGTAATGTAGTGAACGAAAGTAGGCACCACAGAGGGAACTGTATGAAAAGAACACATTGTGGCAAAGCCAAGAAACTGGCAAGGAGAAGCCAAAGTGAAGGTGAACCAAAACACAGGGGCAGTGACAGAGAAACCTGTGTGAGCAGAAAGCCTGGGTTTATTGGTTGTGGTACCTGTAATGGGTGGACTCTGTGATCAGACAACTGCGCTTAGACCGAGGATACACTGTCTGTGAAAGTCAAGGAAACCTACAGATACATATGAAAGAGATTGTTGAAGTGAAAGCAGGAGAAAGTAATTTGTGTAAACTCTTAAGGAATTAGTAGTGTAAAGTGGACCTGGAACTTGTTTTGAGTATTAAGAGACTAAAACAATGTGTAAATTGGCGAGCTGGACAAGCTGATGTCTTGGGGAAGGAAAATCCAAGACCTTGTGAATTTTGTTGGCGCCTTAGGAAAAGGGAATCCTGAGACTTTTACAGAAGTTTGTCGCCTTGGGGAGAGGAACCCCAAGGCCCCCTTTTGAACTAGATTTTCTTCTTGGAAAAGACAACCCTAAGACCGTTTTGGAGATTACTTTGAATTTGGGGAAGGGAACCCTGAGACCCTTTAGGAATTGTATTGTCTCCTTGGGGAAGGGAACCTCAAGACTTGTGAAACTGTTTTGAACTTGGGGCACGGGAGCTGGAAAATAAGCCAAGAGCTGAAAGTAGCTCTGAAGTTAATTTTGGAACACTACCTAGTTTGTTGTTGACATCCCTACACATTGGCTAGGTTTAGTTGTGATTGGGTTTGGACACAGACAGACTTTTAAGTTAAACTTACTGTCTCAGACTATCCTTAGTTTCTTTAGCTAGGAAAATCTCACCTTAGCATAGGGCAAGTTAGGCCTTACACCATCCTTAAACTTAAGTTAATACAAGTATTTTGTTTGGACCTTGAATCTGTTGTCTGTTTCTTGCTTCATGATGCCATCACAGGATTTATTTGCACAATTAATATTTCTGAGAATTTATTTTCCCAAAACTAATATTTTGGTGTATACATGAAAGCAGAGGCTTTCTGATGTTTTTTTTCCATCACCATTGGTCTCTCATAGTCTGTGCTGTCAATAGATTTTAGTTTGTATAGGCGGAGGACGTTAACACTACTCAAAACGATGTGGAGCTAATATTATACTCATGACAAAGTAAATTGTGTTTCATTATATTACTTTTCCCGTTCGCTTGTTGCAAAAGCACAAAGATCAATACTCTTCAGCATGAGATTTCGGCAGAGAATTTTTCATTTGTTACAAACAGCAATGAAAAGGCCTTAAGCATGCCCTGTCACATTCGGTTTAGGAGGAAATGCACTAATAAACCCGTACCCCAGGGTCATGTTTGACAATGGGCAATACTATGCCAGCTCGTATTAAAGGCAATTCATGTCAGTGGCCCCAAAATTTCCCTTAAAATTACCATCTTTTTTCTCTACAGAGCAGGATGTCAGCTTTAAAGTGGCACTGAGATATAGGTCCTGTCATTATGGTTAGTTTTCAGTGCAGTGTTATAACACCACAGTGGGGTAGCCAGCCCCCAGGGTATCTTTCTTTGGCTATAAGATGTATTTGGTGATTGTCTAAACATGAACGCAAAGGACTGCCTATTAGTTTAAAAATACAATGGTGCCTCTGCTTCCTTTATTCTCGGGGTATACAAGAAAACCCAAATAAGGAGATGAGCACATTTAAATAGAAGTATATTTCTTCAAAATTGATAAAATGCCACATGAATCATATTTATTTCAGGTTGTATGATCCCAGCATTTCTTAACATACACTACTTAAATGTTATAGGTATTGTGAATTGATGTGGTTTGCACTGTTCACATCACATACCTCATTCATTTGACATTAGATTTTCACCATGCATGTTGTGCGTAATGTGTATGCATCTCAAAATATCACATTTCATGTGCAAGTCCAAACGACAAGCACAGAGCTGTAGTACAGCTTTTAGTGAAAAACTGCACGAGTGAGGGTGATCATGAATGCTTTATTTTATAGTGTACATTCAATCGACTCTATAAGAACTCTAAAGCACAGTCTCAGTTAATTTGTATATTTCTCCATGATAACATGGACCAAATACAAATTGATACTGACCTGTATGCATATAATGTGAAAACATATGTATAAAAGTAATTTGAGTTCAATTTGCAGGAGAATGTATGGAACATCTGATCAATGATCAATCTGCGCTAGATGGCTCTTTTCATGTAACTTGAAATAGTTAACCATATCCTAATTTAATCACTAAAGAGCACCATTCTCCAGCATGGGGTCTGGCATGGATTCACATTCACATGAATATTCCCCGTCAGGCTGGGAATCCTCGGTAAAAAAAATAATCAGTTACAGTTTCGTTTCTGAACTGTCTTTCTAGTAGTAACCAATCGCTGGTCTCTGGGTCATACTGCCCCCAGTAAATCTCTCGTGCAAATGCCCTCACCGGGTCGAGCTCTACCCACCAGCTACTACGAACAGACTTCTCAAATAGATTACAGCTCCCTCTTATTCATCAAGTGTCGTCTTCCTCAGTGATACAGGTTTGCAAGTGTACTTCTATCCAATCAGATGAGCCCCACCCCGCTTTAAAATAGAGTGTTTCCATCATGCTTTCTGTACGTAACAGGCAAGGGCAAAAAGCAACCCAGATTTTATTGAAGTTAACAAGAACATTGTTGCCAACTGACATGACCTTGTGCCACTCTCAGGATATTCATTAAAAATTATGCCTGCAAATCCTTAAACAATGGACATAGCAGAATAAAATGGGACAAGGGCTCAGAGCCGTCACCCATACATTAGTTATAAGTGCCCCCCTGCACTGTCTTTGTGCCAAGTCTGTATGACCACTCCTACAGGAAATACATTCAATTTGGCCTTCGTATGGAGGGCTCTGTGGAAAGGCAGTCACAGACGCAGATAAACTGCACATCCGTTGGAAGGGGCTAGCGGTATGTAGGCCCTTAACCATGTTTTAAGCATCATATTGTCTTCCCTCCCAGATGCCAGGAATTTCATAGCCCTTGCTTTTATCAATGGTTTTGCAAGGCCTTTAATATGTTCTGGCTCATCAAAGTATGTTGCCCATGAGAGCTTGAGTAATAGTGACTTTATATGGGCTAACCAACCAGTTTAGTAATATCCATTTTGCAGTAATCTGGTTCTTCTCTCGTTAGAGGGCTAGGAGCCCCAGCCCATAGTGAGGCCCAGGTTAAAATCGGTCTACAAAATATAGTGTCACACGGTATACCATAGCTGCTCCCAGATGCATAGAGTAGACGGGTGTTGAAAGTGTTTGGATGTACGTGAAGCGTTCCAGCCAGGCAAAAAGGTTCTGGTTGAGAAAGACCAATTAGTAGACCAATTAGTAAGTGTCACAGTGGCAGCAGTTTGAGTTTTGCGCGACAGAAGGCGCACGTATCACTTGTAGTTAGTGTTGACACTTAATACATAAGAATTAGTTTTTTATATAGTGCTTTAGTCTTATTTATATTAATTACTATTATATTCTATAGCAACACAGAATAAGCAACACGTTTAATAATTTTGAGGTTGCAGACTCTATGGATAGGGCATTGTGTTTTAGGCCCTGTGTTTCGAAAAAGTACACACATTTACATTTCGAGTGAGGTTCTAGAAGGGCGCTGGAGTATGTGGGATCTATTGACCCGCTCAGCTGTGCTATACTACATCACTTTGCTAAAGTGGTGCACGAAACAGCAAAATGGCTGTGCGGACTCCTGTGCGCGCCAGCATCGCTAAACTGCGTTTTTGCAACAACCACAAAATAGTGCACGACCCTGCCACACACATTTCAGGTAGGTTGGAACAGAGTACTCACTGCAGGAATGTGCCAGTGTGCTCTGCAACATTTTAAAATGGAGTGAAGTGAAAGAGGCAGCATTACTTTGCTGAAATCCCAAAATGCCTCTTTACAATGACACCTTTTTCAAACTTTAAAAGTGCTGCTTGGCGCTAAACTCATCCAGTCCTTATGAACCACTGTGATTAAAAAGGCCCTGTAATGCCCAGGATCATCCATTGTGTCTAAGCAGGACCAGGCCTACTTCTTGAATGACGGCTCCTGTCAAAAGTATCTTTTGAAAAATCAACCAGGGGCTTTGTTTTGATTATACACAGGAAATGTCTGTTTTGCAAAGTATCTAATAATCAGCTGTTCAGAGAAAGAGTCTAAGTAGATGGCTGTTTAAGTGTATCCATGCTGCAAAACAACTCCAGCACTCAAGAAAAGAACTATAGGTGCATAAAGTGTGCATTTGCTGGAGATGAAAACCCAATTTAAAGAAATAGTAAAATGTGCTTTTTCTGACTGAAGAGAGAAACTCGCTTATTTAAAAGTAAATTGTTGTGTGAAGGCCTGCTTACTTAGCAACGTAAAAGGATTTGTTGCTGGTAAAAGTACACCTATGAACTGTTTTGATTCCACAGGTTTTGTTTAATCCAAGATTTAAAATGAGAGAATGAAGGCTAAAACTAATAGGCTAAGTTGGCAAGCTATAAAAAAAAAACTTGCACTGCCAGTTGCTAGCCTTTAGAAAGGGTGATCCCTCAAACCTCTGGCACAGGAAAGCACTAATTGCCAGCTTGAAAGACTTTGAATGCACCATGACCAAGAAACTTCACAAGCTCATCAGACATTTGTCTTTGCTCCAGGCTGGGACAATAGCAGGCTGAGACTCTCACCTGTCAAGTGTGAGGGGCAATACAATCTTCAATCAAGAGAGCGGTCCCCTCATCCTGCTTCATAGAAACTGACAATTGACAGCAGTTTGGGGAAAGAAAAAAACTGTGACTATGGACTTCCTTTTGGTTTTAAAGGCTATTTTGTAACTGAACTTTAAAGGCGTTTAACTTTGCAGCAAGAATTAGGAAAAATATGAAAAGTTCGTAGTTCCAAATCTAATTTTATACTCTTTCTTTGAAAACTTGGTAGAACTTATTAGTGCATAAGGAACAGAAGTTACAAAATATGACAGAATTGCAGGAAAGTATTGATGTTGCGAACATAACATTTTGTGCATGCATCCCTGGGGTAAATGCACATCTGTGTACAAAATTGGAGAATTTTAGGCTAAATCTTTCATGTTTAAAATTACCAAAATGTGTCGGCAAGGCGAAACCAGGTCCCGCAGACTTGGGGTTTGGATTGAAATATGACGCACAAAATATGTAACCTGTGTTTCTGATTTTCTCAGAGGTTGCAACAGCAGAAATGTGTTTGTGTCAAAATTATATTTTGGTTCCAGTGGCTAGGGGAGGTTTCTAAACACTGTAAAAATCACCCCATAAACATGACATCCTTTTTCTGTGATCCAATCCAATCAGCGAATAGCTAGGAGGAGACTTCTACCTTGCCCAATCCTGTTATTAGAGGCGGGAGTAGTAAGCCTGCCCCTGCCATAAACTGTGATGATGTCATCTGGCATGATAAATAAGGGCCCCTGACAACACACAGGTACACACTGATTCCTGACTTTCTTCCTGAATGCCTGCGTGGCATCCGGTTCCTGATTTCTTCATCCTGTTTGAGCCCGATTCCAGATTTTCATTACAAAGCCAAGGCCTATGCATTGCTGACCCCATTTTAAGCTAAGCCTCAAATTCTAAAAAATCCCAAAAACCCAAGGTAAGCATCCTGATCCAGCCTGGCTTGTTGCTACTAGATGCATGCCTGCTGCAAACTTGCCATCCCGCTGATCTGTAGTATCCAGTAACCAGAAGTGCCAGTCCAGTCTGGTGACCAGAACGGCCCAGCTGATCCTGTCCAGCCATATTTGACCAGCTTTTATTTTTTAGACCAGATCTGTGTGGTGACCAGCCCCCTTGACTGTCCAAAATCCTAAATTAAAGTGGACTGCTGTAAGTATTAATAGGAATCATAGAAAACCATAGCATACTTCACCTTGTCCTGTCCTATCCTATCCCAATCTCTAAACCATCCTATCCTTACCTTAATAACTTGTAACCTTGTCAGAATCCTTATTGCAATCCTGCCCTTGATTTATCTTGCTAAGTGCTATTTCTTTAGTCATTATTATCTTGTGTAAATCCTAAACTATCAATCCTATTTCGAGTGATCTGACTGGTTCCGCCGGGGCGGGTGCTGGGGATCTGGGGTTGAAGTCATGAATCAACTCTAGAGCTTACTGTGTCCCTCTTTGGTATTCTAGCCTGAATGCTCTAGTATAGAGTAAAACTATAGTAAATATTTTCTTGTCCAGACTGAGTTTCTTTTCTGTTTTCACTACTCGATTTTTCTAAAAACTCCTTTTATTCTTTTATTCTACATTGCATATCTCCCTCAGTTTAATAGCTAGAGACCTCATTTCAATTCTTGATTATACCTCAGACCTATAGCTACAACCCACCCCAGCACTCGAAATGTCACCTGTTTTGATTGAAAACCGTTGGGTTAATTTTAGGCAGGAATCCCGTTTGGTTAATTTTAGGCGGGAATCAACATTTTTTCAAAGTTTTACATGTTGTTTTTATTCTAAATTATTTTCAACCTTCCATTCAAATTTATTTTTGTTCAAACTATTGATTATGACTGCTAGTATCTTTCAAATGTTGCTCCCATAGAAATTTGTACAGATTTAGGGATTTTTGGACACTTTCAGTATTTTATTCAGCCAATTTCGAGTGTCAATTTAGCATTGTAAGGTTTCAAATCCCTTTTTCTCTCTCGTTTGAGGAGGGCAGGTTGGATTCGAATTTTGGTTATTATTCCTCATTTCTGATTACCAGCTGCTTCCTTATATCTATTTAGAATTGATTCTTTGTGGGTTGCGGGATCATTGCAGGTGGAAATCCTAACTTAAGTGCTATCTTTCCAAACAAGCCAAAAGTGTTTAGCCTGTGGTCTTTTCTATTTTGTGTTGCTAAAGAGTGAATTTAAGTGCATTACATACCTTCTTATTTGTTATTGTCACCACATTGGTGATTGCTGCTCCATATATTAAGTATATGTTTGATTTGAATTTTAAATAAATATTACCTTTACCAAGCAGCCTGATTCCTGGTCCATCGTGACCCGGGGTATTTGAAAAGGGGTGTGATGTGAGTGGTGTATCACTCAAATATTGAACCAACATATACAACAAAATAAGCATATTGGTTGTACGCTGCATACTAGGCTGAGACCAGGCTGTATCGCCTGATTGAAATGCTTAACAAGTAGGCAGGAGATGAATCAGAAAGGCATTGTGCTAAAAGCGAGGTCACTGGGTCGACAAAGCAAGAGTGCAGCCATAGTGGATGGTAAGGCCTAATACGAGAGGAGAAGAATGAAGGCCCTGATGTGGAGCTGTGGCTCTGTTTAGCCCAGCCCCAAGACAAATCCCCTCTCCATCCCCCAAGAGAGAAGCTGAGGTCGGAGGCACCAGTGCTGTGCAGATAAGCACAAATTGTTTCAAGCTGCATAGCAGAATGGAATGTTAGATGCGGGAAGGGCAGGTAAGGATGCATCCTTTAAAGGACAAATTCATGTGACCAGAGCATGAGGTTTTGTGATGCCAATAGGCCAGGTGAATTTTTAGAGCACTACTGCCCTCATCCAAAGAGTGGCCATCCCATTTGAACTCCAAGTAGACGTGTAACCAAAGCAAATAAATCTCTGAAATTGAAGCCCAAGCCTGGTGCCCTGGTTACGTCATTTCTGGGCACCTGGGGTTTGAAGAAGAAAAAAGGGGGAGCTGTGTCTGGAACCTTCTGTGATTTGAGATGGCAAGAGCTGAGGTGATGCTAATAAATGTAGTCCATAGATGGGGGTGCAGCTTGGGTGCACCTCAACGTCTGGTATAATTAGAAAGCCTGTTGTCTTATCAAAGCGAAGTTGGCCTCACCAGTCTCACTTTAAGCATGTATGAGTTGGAGGGGTGCACATCACATGACGGTCGAGATTTATTAGTGTATCAATATACTTGTAGCCAATCATTTATTTGGGCTCAAAGATCACATTATAATGGACCACATGCTTGGTGGGGAATGGGTTTAGATACGGTTTGTCCAATTGGTCAAGTGTCTTTAGGGGGCTATTAGCATGTCATATAGGTGGTAGCCAATGAGGGTGTTGGGATGACTTTGTAACCTTTGTATGCTGATATGTAGTTTTCTGCTATATAACCTGTAACTACTTGGGGAATGAGGAGCTCAGTGTCAGTTTGGTTATACGGGACCGCCTGGGACCTTTTTGCATGTAATAAACCTTGTTTTCCCTTGCAATGCAGTGTGATTATTTGGCCTTTTGAATTATTTTGGGTCATGTCTTTACTTACAAAGGGCGATCATAAGCAATCTTCTTACAAATCCAAATTGCAGTGTGTTATTATGGTTGTTACAGAATCCTTTCCAGTAATAAAGGAATCCCAGTGCATCTTTGCAGCAAATGATGGACGCATGCATGATTTACCCGAGATTGACACTTAATAATTTCTGCTCCTGGAAGGTTTCATGCTTTTAATTCCAATGACGCAGATTTCATTGGATGCACGTTGCTTTTACCAGTTATGCACCACTTTAGCCTCTTATGCACCTCTTGTCTATAACTTCTTGTGCTGCTAGTCTTCTTGCCAGGTTTCTAAACATGGTACACCTCTTCATTGTGTTTACTGATGTACTTGATTGCACATAGAAGCTCTGTAAAGGCTGTTTGAGTGCAAATGTAAATCCGTGGACCCCAAAACCCTTTGGTTGGTAATCATAGCAAGGAAAATGACTGAGGAAATGTAGGGATCCTGAAAGAGTGCAGCTCTTGAACGGAAAGACATTTTTTCTAAACCCCCAAAATATACTGGTAATTATACTTGCACAGTACCTCTTTAATTTAGAGCCAATTGTATTTTTATATTGCTTGGAATCTTTAACACAAGACCTGGCATTTCATCTCCCACCTTCCCTTCAGGGCATCTACAGATACACCTGTGGTCATCGAGTACCCCACGTCCCACAGCTTGCATATAGTATCTGTGCATGATTAGACCGCAGTGTGGGGGGTTAGCATTCGATTTTGGACACTCTAGCTGCAAGTGTGTAACTGATATTGTGGTTTTCAGATTGCAGTTATCTGTGCCTGTATTTGCCTGTATTTTTCAGTATTATCTATTACTACTCATAAATTGCTGTGAAGCTTTTTGACCTTTTTATTTTTCTACTGTACTGGATTTTACTGCAGGTTTCAGTGGAAAATCCCATTTGGCAGTGCATATTTTTCAAATAGATGAGTTGAGAGAATTCTGATGGATATGGTTCTAAATAAAAAAATTTACAATGGTTAATTTGAAAGTTCATCGTGTAACATCGGCAATGTTTAGGTGCTGTTGAGAATATGCTTTTACTACCTGCACATCTGGGAGCATTGGTTACACAACGCCCCTTGGGTGTGCAAGCATATTGTATTATAAAGAATGTTAATAATGCTGCGGAACAATTGCTTTTTCATTTACCAACTGATTAAAACTCATGCATAATTTATCAAAATGAGACTTAACAAATAATCCTTTGTCCTCAAGAGGTTTGAAACAAAATACATATGCTAATGCAGGAATGCACCTTACCTCTAACACAAAATGTAATATTCATCTTATAAATGGAAATTTCTTCATGGAATAATCACAGTAAAAATGTATATTGTATTAGGCGCATCTTGCAAGCGCAAACCTTTGTTTTAGGTTTAAAAGGCAGCTGTGCTTGTTAAAATATTGTATTTCATCTCATTATTTGCTTGGCCAACCTTATAGCCTGCCTCTGCTCTCATGCTGGTAACTGTCTTACTGTCATTCACTTCAGTGTTTGCTTGTGCTTTTCCTTAATAAGTATGTATGTCACAATATAGAAAGACGAGTGAGGAAGAAAGGCTAAAAATAACATATGAACCCACTCTTGCAGGTGTTACTCTTTATTATTTTTTTAAACTTTATTTATTATTGCACATAGGTATAGCACATACGCAGTTCAGAATATTTGTCATTACATCATTCCCAATTGCATTCAATTTGAGTCTGGGTCTTCAGTTTCGACTTTGTCCGATAGGTACTGTTTATATCTAGCCCATATGTTTCTGGGTCTGGAAGTGGGTAGTACCGAGTCTATCTAATATATATATATATATATATATATATATATATATATATATATATATATATATATATATATATACTCCTCTGTATCATTTGTCCATAACATATCCCTGTCCCAGTCTGCCTTGGTTGGCGGCATGGTGCTTTTCCACTTCAATAATATTGCCCTTTTGGCTATCCACAGACTTAAGTTTAAAAGTATCCGCCATATCTGGTTCATCTTTCCCACTGCGCCCCGAGGACACAGCCGAGGCGTCCATTCCATGGGCTGGTGTGCCGTTTCGCCCAAGGCTGTGCAGATCCCTGCCCAGTAGTCTTTCAGTTTTATACATGCCCAGAGCATATGGAAGATGACTGCATCTTCAGTTTGGCACCTCGGGCAGGTTCCTGAAGTTGCGGGATTAATGCGTTTGAGTCTTGCAGGGGTATAGTGTGTCCTGTGTACTATTTTATAATGTATTCCTTTGTATCTAGCATTACATGATATGTATTTAGTCAATGTGCATATCTGTGTCCATTCGTGATCTTCTATTTGATGTCCCAGATCCTCTTCCCATTTATTTCTGGCGTTGTGGATCACTGCTGGACGTGTTTGAACTATAGTTCTATACAGTGTGGAAGCGGTTATATTCCCCTCTCCACCTGTGAATATATATCCCAGCCCCATGTTTATCTCTGGCTCTTCTGGGAAGGCGGGACATACATTTTTGATAGTTGCTTTTATACGCATGTATTGTAACTTGTGTGGGTGTATTCCCCACTAAATCCTTAAGGTCTTCCCATGTCACAAAACGCTTGTCCGGGAATAGCTGTCCCCAATTAACGATGCCCCTAGTACTCCACTGTGTGGCTATCTCCCCCTCCAGGGTGAATGGCATATTGGGCGTCATCCCAAATTGGCATACTTGGATGGTATAATTTGTCTGTGTCAAATATATCTGCAATTTTGGCCCAAGCCGTGATAGTTACCTGCGTAGGGTCAATTGAGTTATGGTGCTTGGGGCGTGATCTCGTCATTTTGTGAAGCATTATGGTGGATTCTTTTACACGCTGTTCTTGGGGTGAACTTCCTGGTTCGAGGAAGTTTGTGGCCCACTGGGCGGCGTAATGTGCCTGTGCTGCTAGGTAATAGTGTTCTAGATCTGGTGCCATCAAGCCACCCCGTTAATGTCCTCCAGTTTAGTCTGTTATGTCCTCCCCAGACAACCATAATGCAGGCGCTTTTCATTTTTGTAATTAGCGCTCGACCTGGCCAGACTGGTACTGTGTTGAATAGATGGAACAGTTTTGGAAGTATTATCATTTTGATGAGGGCAATTCTTCCCATCATTGAGATAGGCAGGGCATTCCACTGCTTCATTTTCACGCATAGGGTATCAGCTAATGTATTGTAATTCAAGGCTTGGGACAGTCTGGTATTTCTAGCCACGTAGATATTGAATATGTATCGGACTCCAAATAAGACCATGTAGGTTTTGGGGCACTACTGAGGTTTTTGTGATTGGGAACATTTCAGATTTATTGGCATTGAGCCTTAGGCCAGAGAATTCGCCAGATTTCTTAACTTCTGCCAGGACTCTGCCCAGCGCACAATCTGGATTCTTCGGATACAGAAGAATATCACCAGCGTATAGTGTTATAATTTGTAGTTTACCCTCAATCCACAGTCCGTGTGAGCTATAGCGGGCCCTGAGTGTGTATGCCAATGGTTCTATCACTAGAGCGAATAGCAGTGGTGACAGCGGACAACCTTGTCCGGTGCCTCCCAGTAATTCTAGTATGCCCGTTAAGGTGCCGTTCACTCTTATCTTGGCGTAGGGGTGCGTGTATAATATTTGAATCCATTTAATGAAGTTGGGGCCAAATCCATAATTCCGTTGTACCCTAAATAGGATGGGCCAGTACACTGTATCAAATGCTTTTTGCATGTCGAGAGAAACCACTATCCCTGGAGTTTCTGCGGGTATTGTCGCCAGGATTTTGTGGCACCGTCTAATCTTCATCCCTGTGGACCTACCTACCACGAATCCGGCTTGGTCCTAATGAGCCATATAGGGCATCAGTGGTGTTAATCAGGTTGCCAGTATCTTGGTGAAGATCTTAGCATCAGTGTTTATTAGTGACAGCGGCCTATACGAGCCGCATTATTCCGGGGGTTTCCCTGGCTTGAGCAGCAGCGTGATGACCGCCTCTCTGGTGGTTTCGGGTAACTGCCCACTAATTAATGCTCCCATCCATACTGCGTGTAATCTGGGTACTAAAAATGGACTGAATTCTTTATAAAATTCTGCCCCAAGACCATCTGTGCCTGGCGCTTTCCTATTAGGAAGCGTTTTCATTGCTTCCGCTATCTCAGCCTCGGTGATTGGGCTTTCAAGGGCCTCTCTAGTGGCGTCAGCTAGTAGTGTCGTTGGTATTTGGGAGAGGTATTGGTTTATCTCCTCTTCAGTGGTATTGCACTGTGGGGAGTACAGCTTTTTGTAGAAATCATAGAATGTTTCCTTAATCTTTGTATTCTCTGTGGTCATCGTACCATCTGATCATTTTATGCATGGTTTAGTTGTGGAGCCCCTTTCACCCAGCACCGTTCTGGCCAGTAGTCTTCCCGGGCGCTCACTCTCTCCATATCGAAGTGCTGCCGCCGGCTTGTTGAAGTAGCGGATCTCACGAATCGCCACTTCCTTGTATTGGTCTAGTTTAATTCTAATCTCCGAACTCGGCTGCGATGATGGGGACTGTACGTACTGAGACTTTAAAGTGGCAATTTGTGTTTCTAGGCGCGTTAAATTGCTACGGATATCTTTGAGGACACCCAATTCAGTGAACATTGCATTGCCTCTTACACAGACCTTAAATGCCTACCATGGTATTGCCTGACTGGACACGTAGCCCTCATTAATGTTGAAGTATTCCTGTATCTGCTGTGCCAATGTCGTTTTGTAGACCAAGTCTTGGAGGGCGGCTGGTTTAAATTTCCATGGTGGTCTCCTCACTGTGATTTCAGAGATTCGAAATTTAGCTATATTGGCGAATGATCAGAATATGTTCTAGGGTAGATGTGGACACCTGTTACCCAGCTTAATGCTTCGCTGGCTACCAACCAGAAGTCTATTCTGGAGTTCATATCATGCACTCTGGAGTAATACGTGTACTCCCTTTTAGTGACATTTAGAGTTCTCCATGCGTCTTTTAGGTTTAAATCGGCCATGTGCACGAGTATCTTTTGCGCTGATTTGGACAGTGCTCTCGGTTGAGATGAAGTGCGGTCTAAGTGTACATCTAGAATGGTGTTAAAGTCACCGCCACATATCAGATAAGCCGTGGGGTAGCTTGCCAGTTTTTCAAATAATGTAGAATAGAAGTCGGGGGTCATCTCTATTTGGACCGTATATGGTTGAGTAGGACTATCTCCCTATCGTGGAGAGTGCCATGGATCAGCACATATCTTCCCTTAGGGTCACACTCAGGGTGGAGACAGGTAAACCGCAACGTTTTATGTATGAGGATAGCTGCCCCCACTTGCCTGTTTGGAGTATGTCGTGTAATACTGATGTGCCCCCCAATTCGAGATAAGTTGCCCAACTTGCTGAGGTCCTAAATGTGTTTCCTGAAGCAAAACTATCTTGGGGCTCTGCCTATTAATATATGCTAGTATCTTCCTTTTCTTGATCTGGGATCCTAAGCCACGGGTATTCCAGCTCTACATTTTTATGCTGTCAGTGCCTGTATTAACCATCATCTATAAAGTGGATACAGTCATATGCGATGTGACCCAATTCTATTATGTACTTAACATCGTTAGTGCTCAGTGCCTGCGTGCTTTTTGTTATGAAACCTTTTTATTCGTAACTAAACCCCAACAAACTTAACCTGCACCCTCCCCCCACCCTCATAGTTCCCCAAACTTCAACTATGCCCATCATTCCCCCCCTTCTTCCTCCCATTAACTTCTTGTGCAACTGCTACAGGGGGGTCTGTAGCAACATCCTGAGCCTTCACTGTTTATGTTCATTCACAGTATAGCCGGTTATTTGTTGTTGCTCGCACTCATATCCACACTTATGTGGTTAAGCTTATCAGTATGATCTGCAGGACAACTCTAATACACCCCCTGCGTGGGCCACCCAGAGGGGGCCTTCATTTTCCTTTAGTCAATTATTCACTTTTTTCGTGTCCGCCATTGCATGGTTTCAGGATTTCAAGAGTCCTGCTCTGTGTCTGACCGCCAGGCCGGAGCTGGAATGTGTGTCTCCACAAAGTTTGCCGCCTCTTCGGGGAACGGAAAGAAGTAGGTTTTGTTCTGATGTTGTATCTTTAGCCTTGCCGGGTACAGCATGGCATATGGGACTTGTCGCTCTCGCAGTAGTTTCTTAACCCCGGTGAAGAGACGTCTTTCCTTTTGTGCCGCCAGCGTGAAATCGGGAAAAATACGTGTAGTGTTGGCTTCCCATCTTAGTTCCTGTTTTTCTCTGGCAGTTTTCAGCACTAAGTGTCTGTCCCTGTAGTTTTATCAAATGTGGTATGATGGGTCTCGGGTATGCACCCGGTTTTGGCTTTGGGGCAAGTGACCTGTGTGCTCGTTCCACAATGAACATTGCAGACCATCTGGGATCTCCTAGGAGGTTGCGCAAAAGATCTTCCACTGCCTTTTCCATCGGTCCTTTCAGTGCCTCTTCTGGCATGCCGATTACACAGATGTTGTTCCGTCGGGATCTAGCCTCTAAATCGCCGCATTTGGTTTTTATCGTTCCCAGTTCTATTGCCATTGTGGACACTGTAGTCTTTAAAGTTTCTAATGCATCCTCCGTGCTCGAAATTCTTGTCTCGGCTTCCGTGATACGCGATGTAGTTTTGTCTAGTTGCACTTTAATGGAGGTGACATTTGTTGTTATCCCGTCAAGTTTTTCATTGAGGGCCGAGAAGCCCTGTTGCATGGCCTGGAAGACAGCCTGTGGGTCCATCATTGGTACTGGGGTGTCTGGCTGCTCTTAAGGGGTTACTACTTTAGATAACGTGGGTTCTGTTTCTTTCCTTGTCGTTGTGTATTTTTCCATGGTTCCTTTCCCCTTCTTGGGACCGAAGCCTTTGGGCATCGTTTAACTCTTCCAGGATTAAGCCCAGCAGGACCCTTCTTTTGCGAGAATCCTGCTCTTTATGGCCGTGGGATAGTAGTCTATACAGTTCTTGCGATGGTGCTTGGTTTAAATCTCTCATGTGTTTTTGTACATATTCTAGTGTCCGTTCTAGTTCTATCCCATTGGAGTTGTTTATTGCCCCAGTCTGTTGTTGGCCTTGTGGGTTGCCAATGTCTTCTATATATTTACTTAGTGGGTATAGGGGTTAGCTTGTTCCGTGGGGAGTGAAGCCTTGCGCTTGTCACGTCTGCTCTTCTCCTGGTCTCCAGTGGGCAATCGCTGAATTGATCTCAATGGGAGAACAGGCTTATTGTGTCTTGAAGCTATATCATTGGCAAGCTGATTTCTGGGGCGGGGGGGCTTCCTCGCCTGCTCTGCTGTGGTTAATTCTGAAACTGCCGCTACTTGCGCCTTTGCCTAGTGTGCAAAATCAATATGCCCACGGGTGTGCTTTTGAGTCCCTCTGGAACACTGTCTCGGGGCGCTTTCTCCACTCGGAGGTTGCAGTTTATGTAAGGGTTAACCCTGTCCCATTTCCTTTCTCTTAACAGCTGTTTCAGAGAACACCTGGTGCCTGCCAGCACACTTTCATCTGGGAGCCTTGAGGTAGGTGGGGTTTATTGCTGCGGTAGCTCTGTCGCTTCTCTTTTATTGGGTGATGCTACTATAGCATGTGCCGGTGATTATCTGCAGCAATGTTGTGCCTCGCTCCAAAAGAGTAATCCCTGGTGATCTATTCAGAAGGCGGGGGCCCTGACATTATTTAATCGTGGCCACCATGCTTTTTTGGGTGCTGGATTGGCCTGTGGGACCAGGCACGGCAAGCGAGGCCCGCTCCGGCGGTCACGGGGGGGGTGGGGTGGGAACGGCCATGCGCAACACCTGCCGGTGCTCCGGCGGTCAATGCACAGGCGCAAGTGCCAAAGAAGTTGGGCTCTCCCTTGGCGCCCCTCCTCCCCGCTCCGCATGGGCCATGGCCTGGGTGCCCGAGGGACAGGCCGCCATGAGGGGAGTCTTTCGGCGTGCACCCCCTCCTCCCTACCTTCAGGCTGGTGTGCCCTGCGGTCTCCGAGCTCCGCTCCGCTTTCACTCTGAAGGTTGCGTGTCTTGAGTCAGCGGGCGCTCAACGGGAGCGCCCACGACTTTGCAGGAACAGATGGGGTCGCAGCTAGTCCACCGGGCCTGTCGTCGTCTCGGCGCCGGGCTCCTCCTCCTCCTTCTTCTTTTCAGCGTGTCTCAGGGTTGTTTTCCCTCGTGGCGCGTAGGAGCTTCCTTCCGTTTTATCTGTGGGATCCTGCTAGCAATTGTGGCCAAACATCACGTGTGCGGTCTTCACAGGCTGCGGCACGTTTACACTGATTTCCAGGCTGAACTGGGTCCATTAAGCATTCGTATCAGCTTTTCGGCCCAGGATGTCGACGGAGCTCACACGGGAGCAGCCATTTCTCGTGTGCAACAGCGCCCCCCACTCTTTCCATTTCTGATTTCAAGGTTTGAAAACATTAGCAATTTAAAAATAAACTAAAATGCATCACAACAGTTGTCTCTTGGTACTGGAAGAGGATCACCACTAGTGGTTCTTCGCAGAAATAGACCATGTCGAAAAGGTCGCAAAATATGTTTGCCCTTGTGCATGATGGAAGAAGCACTAGTTGTAGTAAGCTCACTGTTTCACCAGGCAGCGTTGCTGCTTTCACTTTTGTTGCATTGTACACTTTGGCTGTGCTAGGAAGGGACTTTGCTAAGCTATACGGAGGAGAGTGAATGACACTTAGCCACGCCGGTTTCAACTGATTTGCAGCTAATGATTTTAAATATTTCTGTAGCCATGACATAAGCATGCAAGTGAAAAGCTGGTGCAAGCGTACAAGCGGAGTTGAATTGGCTTCCTGTTAAAATAGCGAAGTTTATTTAAGCGTGTTATACCCTCCCAATACGTCACAGTTTAGAATTAAGTTTAGCATGTGCCACTGTCTAATGATGAGGGATGGTACACCTCCCTGGTACCTACTTTATCCTAGTCCATACACAGTTTGACATAATTATATTTTTCCAGCGTTTCATTGGTCTTTTCGTTTTCAGCTTGTTGAACACTAGCATTTAAGTGTCTTAACAGTGGATAGGTCTGGGTCTGCATCTCGATTCGGATTTCGTTTTACGTCTTGGCCGTGAAAATAACCTAAATGTCTGGACTTGCCCAGTGGATGTTCCTGTTACTTTGCTTTATACTAGCTGGTGAACTTGTGCAGCACCCCATCTTTCCCATATTCAGACTCCCACAAATACATTCAATGACCAATTCTCCTTCCAAACTCATCTCTCCAGAACTGAAATCTCTGCACTGGCTCTCAGTGGCTGCGAGGATTAAGTTCAAAACCCTCTGCATTGTCCACAAGGCCTTCTGGGGCCACATTCCCTTTAACTCTCTCCTTCCCAAATATCTTGGTTCTCAAGCTCTTCGCTCATCTGCCTCCAACTCCCTCAGGGTCAGTCGCCTCTCTAAGCGAGTTGGCGGTAGATCTCTCTTCAGCAGGGGCCTCCCTCTGGAACAGCCTTCCTGCCTCCCTGAAACTTGAGGAGAACCATCTCTGGTTCCAGAAGCACCTCAAAACCTTCCTCTTTGCCTCTGCTTTCTCTCCCTCTCTCCACTGCTGAATTTCTGGTTGAAACTGCACTGGTTACCTGGGCACCCTTTCTGAACTCGGGCCTAGGTCCCGCCAGTTGCACACCTGCACGGCCTCCCTGGCAAACCCTGGGACTGTTTCCTGCATCCCCCCACCAGCACTTATGTCTGCACTTACCTCGCACTTGCCACCATCTGGCCGTTTTATTATCTTATTTATTCTACTATCCATGTACTGCACTTTCCAGTCTCCCCTCCCCCACGCACTTTCCCTCTCCCACGCACTTTCCCTCTCCCTCCTTCCCTGCACTTGCGCAATTTGAATGACACCGTTGCCTCGTCGCGCCTTAAAACACTTGTGTATAGGCGCGTTATAAATGCCATATCATATGGCATTCAGCTACACCACTGGGATTTTGCGGACTGCGTGCTACACTGCCTGCTAGCAACTTTCTTACTTCTTCCACTTCTGTTTGCCTCTTGTACTTCATTTTAAGCTGCTATGATATAGCAGTCGGGTAGTGTATGCATTAGTCCACTGAGCAGAGTCACAAAACATAGCCAGGTCTCTGGCACAGTGGACTAGTGCATCCACTACAGGGGCCTGTGTTTGACCTCATGGTCACAGGTTCGAATACTTTCAGGTCCACTCAGCCCTTCATCCATCTGAGGTCGATAACATGAACACCATTAAGTTGGGTACCTATACATATGTTATCTGTCAAAAGTGCCAAGATGCCCCTCTGGAGTGAACGTGTGCTTAATGTTACAAGGTGTTAAGCTGTGGCTTTCTGTTGCAGCCGCATGTGTCACCACACCTACCCTTTTAAGCACTATGCTAAAAGCTTGTTTAAGAGAATGCAGGTCTAGAGCTTGTTACCTCTTTGGGATAGAAAGTCCTAAACATATTTACTTGCATCATCTAGCACTTTCTTCCAGATTGCTCTTGTTTCTAAGCGTTAGAACACAGTGCTACTCAATGTAGCGACTTCGGAGGGATGAGTCTACAGTACCAAAGTATTCAAGCTTGCTAAGTGTAAACTGCTCTTTTGCCTGGGGTGAGCACTTAACATTTGAACTGGCCACTCTGCACCATGTAAAAGTCATTATATATTTATAGAAGTGCATATACTTTCAGGATTAATGTTTTGGGAGTAAAGGACTTCTGCGATTAAAAATGAAGTTGATATTTGATTAGACTGCCAGTGCAATTGTGCTACCTTCTGTTTCCAATTATGCAGACAAAATGTAAAACATAGTATCAATTGGGCATGTAAAAATCCCACATTGTGGCCACGTGGACTAACGGACTCGGGTAGACATTCAAGGAAAATAAAACCAGTTCCTTCAACAAGCTTCCAAATACTTTCGAAGCTCACCGTGAAAGCTATATTAAACACTGCACTCTAGGAAGACTATGATTTTCAGATGACCGATTTTTTGATGTTTTGTGGTTTTTTCTGTACTCCCACGTCTAAAAGTGCAGAAATGAAGCACTGCACTTGAGCAATTTGTAGTCTTGCAGTACCCATGTCTGGCCAGACTTGTGCTGCTCCGAGCTATGTCTGCTTTGTAAAGTGATACAGGAGTTTGTTACAGAAGAAATGGCAAATTGATGAGTAGATGGAATATGTTTTAATCTTTTGGAGCTGCACTAAGTTTAGTGCATTTATTTTAGAGACTTTTGCGTTCGACTGTTGCTCTCCATTTTATTTATTTTTTTACATTACATCTGATTGTAATACTTTGTGACTAAAAAATATTACGTGGGGAGTAGTCGTTTTTCAGTTGGTGAAGGACTGGGTAAGAAAATGTCCAGTGGGACACAGATGGGCGTCCTGTGTTACTCCCAGTCTTGAATTCTTTTGCAAAAGGTTGCTTGTCTGTTTTTCAGAAGATTTTACTATGCAGATCATGTTTTTCTAATGTCGTGTAGAGTTTTCATTTCTGGAGGAGATTAACTTGCCACTCTTTTCTCGGATTTCCTTTTTTTTTTAAAGCAAATAGTGGTTTTCTTCTGAGGCCTTTATACCTAAATATCAGGTTTTTTCTCCACAGCATAAAAGTAGAGGAACAAACTAGGATGCACGAGGTTTGTCTAACGATGGGTTTTTTGTTTTGCTTTAAAAAAAATATATATGTATGTGTATGTATATATGTATGTGTGTATATGTGTATGTATGTAAATGTGTGTGTATATATATATATATATATATATATATATTTCAAAAGGATAGTGTCATGTATGGAAAGGTTGCAGATTGTAAAAGCACATTTATGTTAAACGTTAAATGATCTAAAAAGTTGACCTGTTTGGAAATCAGATATTTTAATGCGTGTGGCAAGTCCTTGATGGCTCTGAGAGTTTAGTTGAAGTACTTTGGCATTTACCAACCATGACCAATCTCTTTTTTCAAAATGTCTTTAATTGAATCGTTACAATGCCGGTGAAATTAGGTTTTGGACCTGAAATATTTGACTTTTCTTTTGCAGAACCGCCACGGCCTATAGCACCCCCACAGCTGCTTGGTGTGGGGCCAACATACTTACTGATTCAACTAAATGCTAACTCCATTATTGGCGATGGGCCAATTATCCTCAAAGAAGTGGAATATCGAATGACATCAGGCTCGTGGACAGAAACTCATGCTGTGAATGCTCCAACATACAAACTGTGGCACTTGGATCCAGATACAGAATATGAGATACGTGTTCTTCTCACAAGACCTGGGGAAGGAGGTACTGGACAGGCAGGTCCTCCTTTAATCACAAGAACGAAATGCGCAGGTAGGGACATTGATTGAATACTTTTGTTGATGCTATCATTGTCATTGTACTTTTGCCACTAAAAATGGCATCTTTGCAGGCCAAGGCTGGATGTTCCTTACTTTACAATTCCAAACCACGTTCTTAAAGCATGTAGAATTGAAGGTTGCATTGTATAATTTGATAACTTGAACAAGTTGATGCTTTTTAAATGGTGTCTCTCCTGTGTAATGTCCATATCAATGTTTATTTGATTATCTCCATGCATTATACATGGGTTAGATGGCCTATTAATCTACACAAAGCCAACACGTCTCCTATTCCCTTCCACTAACATTTACCAAATGTTTCCCCGAGGCATACTTGTATACACGTCCAGTTCTTGGCAATGACAATTCAAACCCATTGCTCTCCCTTGAAACAGGGATTGTTTCTTACAGATTAATTTGATGAAAGCCTCCACACTTCTAGGTCCAGCTTGAGCACCTCTCACGTCCATCAAGTAACCATTTACCAACTAGAACTACATCTAGTGTCATGCTTAGTCTGGTCTTGCCAGCACAATAAAACTCTGCTCTAAACCGAGCTGACTTCTCCGGAGTCCTTCACTAAGGCTTTTTCTTTTTGCAACACAAAATAGGAAGTAGGTCCTACATACTGTGACAGTTAATTGGTCCAGCTGAGCATGGGTAATGCTCCTGAATGCTTCAAGCTGTCTCATTGTTTGTAAACTGATCGACAAACACAGGAAGACATCAGGAAAGTTCCTATTGCAATTGCTGACTCAAGTTAGGGGCAGGTCTAGTAACCAGAATGCTCAGACCCCTGACACCAGTCTTCACAGTAGCGCTTTAGCTCTTTACAATAGAGAACTTGTTTTTAAAGGTGAGTGTGAGAAACCTGAAGCTGCCTCACCCGCTAGGCCCCGGGGACCTATCATCCAGGAAGCCAGGACACGGCCATCGCTATTCGGTCCCGTTTCTGGGGGTGGACCAGTGCAGGAGGATCACCTGGGTGAGGGGTCTTCAGGGAATGAAAGTTGGGACATCGAAGGGTGAGACGCGGTATCACCTTCCTTATGACACATTTTCCCCATCCTGCCCAGTAGGATACTTGGAAACTCTACCCCTCACCCCCTTTTCCAACACAAACAATTTCTCACAGCTTGAACGACAACAGACTAATACCCAAACTGTTTACCTGACTTGTCCCAACACAAGAGTCCGGTAATTGACGACGACCACACACACACACCCCTGACTAATCTTTCCCTTCCCATTTGAATAAAAGGCGGAGCACAACAGCACACTCTGAGCAAGGAAGAACGCACGAGGCAACAGCCATTCCAGGACGGCAGTTCAAACGGAGAAGAAAAGCAGCAAGACCTGAAAGGACGACAAGGAGGGAGATGAGGTTACCATCGTGGTACCGTCCTTAACTCCTGCGGCAAAGGAACCGCCAACGAGTTCAGCACTGCCAGTAAGTTGGAATAAGCAGATAAGCGGATAGTCAATCTGACTGTTAGGCTCAAGGTTACAGTGGCAACAGCAAGAAGATAATTAGACAAGAAGTCTTTTGTGAACACATTGGTACCAGCGAACACTTCTTTCTTTTCTTGTGAACATTATCCCACACACTTTTGTAGTATAGCCATAAGGATTGGCAATAGGTTTTTAGTATAGGCTCTTTTTAGTTGACTAGACTCCACTAGGACTGTATTATTTGATGGTCGTAGCTTGCTCCCATCTTAGATTTAGATTAGACATTTGTCTCACCGACTTTACAGTTTAATAAACACCCTTGAACTGTGATGACTTGTCTGTCTTACCTTGATTCCATGCCTTCCTTACAGGAGTTGTTCACTCACAATACTGGCTAATAAAGCAATGGTTGCCACAATACTATTTGAGCACCATACCATCCAACACAATTTTTAACATTTCAAATTAGCAAGGCCCATTGGTGGTTCTCTTGTTCTCCACGAAGAAATTAACCTTGCAACTAATGAATGAATCAGCTGGATTGATATTGAGAAAATAAGAATAGTAATAAAGCATTGAGGTTTCCCTTTTCTTACTTTCTCCACTTTTAGATAGGCGGCACGCCAGCCCTGGCTAGGATTAGGGTTCCAGACAGGTAGAGAAGTTTCTATCTATCCCTCTCACCTTTACTCTCGGTCCTCAATAGCTGTTTTGATTTATGCTCAAGACCAATTTAGTATGCAGCATTCAATCCAGATATCTAGCTTAATTCTGAGATAGGACAGGATCCAACCAGCTACATCTGCATTTTCTCTCCTGGGATACAACTCGAACCATTCAGCAGCATTATAGATGCTCAGCTGAACCAATTAACTGTCAGGGTATGTAGCCCTACTTCCAATTTTGTGTTACAAAATATTGCCTGAGCACAAGCCTCGCTTAACTGTTAGAAATTCTACCCTTCCTTTGTTGTACTCCCTCTTCACTCAGGCTTACCATTATCTAATTACAGGTAAGAAAAATGCATCCTCACTTTGAATAAAATATACACTCCCACTTACCCTAATTGTTTATCATCTCTGATTTTTGTTATTCTATCGTATGGTTTCCCTTTCCTATCACCTCCTCCCCAACCCTCACCTTCCTTTCCACAGACTAAGGTCTGGCAAAACCCTTGCAGGGTCATAATATGCGCCTTTTGGATAAGGTCAGGGATCATACAACCAGTGTGGTGATGGGCGCAGTATAAATATTAAATAAAATAACCTAACATTCAGTTTTATTGTGTAATTGTAATATTTATTAG
This sequence comes from Ambystoma mexicanum, assembly GCF_040938575.1. NCBI lineage: Eukaryota > Metazoa > Chordata > Amphibia > Caudata > Ambystomatidae > Ambystoma > Ambystoma mexicanum. Next base: position 66,271,222 of record NC_090928.1, read on the forward strand.
CTTATATTGAAAATTAAGGGACATAGTTCCCCTTTTGAATAGTCAGTAGTGCAACTAACAAGCAATGTTGTTCGTTCGTGGGCTTTATGTCAACAAAACAAATCCTAAAAGCAACAATTCAAAAATTCATCATATACACAATAAACAATTCTATAAAAAAGGACCACCATCAGGGCATCGCATAAAAATAAATAGTGACATAAAAATGATGTCTCTTAAGATACTTAAAATACAGTTCATATTCAGATAAAAATTAATCGCGCTCCTTCCACCTCTTTGAATGAACCCTCCATACCCACTTGGTCTTGTGTAATATGTGCAAATCTCACAATTGGTTAGAATGTTTCAGAGCAATAGCACTAAGTCTCCCTACCATTATATGCATTGATGTCATGTACTTTAAGGGAAGACATGGTGCTGTAAAATCTTATTAATAAGATTGAAATATATGTAAAACGTCTCATCGATGTAAACTGGGAATTTGGGAAATTATTGCTCAGTTCTGTCTTTTAGAAGATAAGCTGGGACTTTATAAGTTCTGTTGGGTTCTGTATGGTAAGGCACATGCGACTCTTTAGTTACTCCCATACCCTTGCAGCTCAAGTACACGTTCTTGCTACTTATCTGGTCCTGCCTTCCCAAATCCTGTTCTCCACTTTCATGCTTTCATAATCCCCTCTACAATAGATATTCAGTCTTACATAGTATCGCCTACTTAAAATGTATATTTGCAGTTGATAGACATTTAAGTGTGATGTAACTTTAAGCCTTTCTTCCTTTTATTGTAAACCCTATTTTAATTAGATATCATGTATATATTTGGATATGCCCGAACCAGGGAACGTAGTCTGTAGGAAATTGGACATATTATGGTAAATATTAGATGCTTGTAAACTTTGTAATTACATGGTTCCAATCGCCACAGGCCTGCTAAAGAAAAGTAATTCCTCACATGAGTTTAATCAAACAAAACCAAATTGCAAGTAGTGTAGCTAGCAATGGTTTTACTACGTGTGCTGCATATACCTGACATTGCTCTGAGAAATGGAAAGAAATGTATGATAAAGGAAGCAAACTGCAGTTAGTCAGATTTAAGCACAGCGAGATGGTGATTTTCAGAATGAAACATTTTGTCGAAGTCGGGAAGCAAAGATTAGGCGCTAAACAGTCTCTTTGTTTCCTTGCCTGTCCATTTATTCGTTTTGGCTATTAGGGGGTGCTGTAAGCCCTGAAGATAGGCAAGAGATAGGATGTGAGGAGGGGAGGGACACGCTTGTGGATGTTGCTATAATTTTTACCCACCTATAGCCTCCTTACTAGTCCCTATGGCTATCCCCACCCAATACCTTACTTTCCACCCTCAGTCTTCTGAGAGGTAATGCTTAAACACAGCTTTTAGCCAGCTCCCACTGTAATAGCTTAACGAAGTGTACCTTTAATCACTTGATTTATAAGAAATGTTTCCTTGCATCTGTTCCTTGTACTGAAGTCCTGTAAAGAAATGCCCATTGGCAGGGCCAACAGTTTTGAATTTTGTACAGGCATTAGATAAGTATTTGCCAGGCACATCCTTAATATGCCTTTGTACGAACAGCGCTGGCCAGCTGTTGCCATCTTATGGCGGGTAGTAACTTTATGCCAGTGCCTCGATAAAGGCCTGCACAAAAGGCAGACCTGCTCGGGAAGCCAGCATTCATATTTCATCAAATAATGATTGCATAGGTGGAATCACATAACCCTGGATTGCCTAAAATATCACAGGAAGGGACATCAGTGGCACTGGAACAGATGATGGACCAGTGTAAGGTTTTAAAATCATTTTTGGAAACATGAGGCTGCAACATGTTAAATAGTCCTTAGTAATCACTTCCTGCAGCCATTTTGGACCAAACCCATCTCCAGGCCAAAGCCACAAGAGGCTGTTTTGGCATCATTGATCAGGAAGGAATTGCCTCATCCAAGCACCAGCAGGAACAATCTCGGAGACATCAACCGCTGATGGACTAGGCGATCAGGTGACAAGAGCGTGCATTATTCCTTCCGAACTTCCTATGGGTGCCCAGCCGGAGGCGTCCCAGTTAAGAGCAGAACAGTGGAGGGTGAAGACATCCCTTGACCAGCCTCTTTGCCTCTTCTCCTCTGAGCCTTTGCTTTTCTCCCCGTCCCACCTGTGAGTATTTGAAGCTTCTTAATTATTGTGTTGTCTCAACACTGTGCTACTAACCTATAATGCATTCACTGCTGCTCCTCCTACTCCCCTTTCCCTCCATTTTCTCCAATCACTCTACAACTTCCTCCTTTCCTATCCTTATTATAAAACTCGCAACTCCCACTACTCATCTCTTCCACCTCCATACAACAAACAAAGCCGATGAGCTAACCATACCTCCTTTAACAGCTATCCACATTGCCACTCTTCCTCCTGAGACTCATGTCTCTTCTTTCTTACCTCATCAACTGAACATTGTACTCTGGAATACTCAGTCTGTATGCAACAAAACATCTTTTATCATTGAATACTTTCACTCTCCTTGACTGACTGGCAGAGGTGAAGGCGTTGGATACCTACTCGTCCTGCCTCAATGTCACCCAAATCTCCCATGACACCTCCTCTCCTACCTCTTTTGAATTCACTATTTAGACTATTGTTCTGCCTCTCTCAGTTCACATCATCTCCATCGACCACCCTTCTGGTTCCACTGAACCATTGAGTGATGTCCTTGGGCAACCCCTTCATTATCTTTCTACTAAACATCACCCTATGCTCTTAGTTGACTTTAACCTTCCCTCTCCAGCTGCTTCTCAGAAATCTGAAGTTCAGTCTTTTCTTAGTGAACACGCCCTCCACTCGGTTCATAACCTACCTACCCACACAGGGAGTAACCTTTTGGATCTTTTATTCATCTCTACCGCTCGCTCAGCCACTAATACTACTGTCACACCAGCTATATCTGGTTACTCAATTGTATCCATCACCATCTTCTTTCCACCCTCTGACCTTTCCTCACCATTTGCTTCACCTATTACGCCTCCTTCACACCTGATACATCTTCCGCCAACTCTGCCTTCTCCAGCTTCCAATCCCTACTATGACTTTCACCTCTCACTTCCCACTGCTTACTTTCACCCCGAGGCTCAGCATCCTCAACCATGGGTCATCCCATTCATACGCGCTCTCCGCACCGACATGCGTTGGCTGATGTGCAAATGGAGGCGTACCCACTCGCATGAGAACCTGCAACTCTACCCCTCTGTCCTGAACTCTCTCAAGTCCGTTCTTGATGGAGCTAAAATGGGAATTCTGCCTAACCCTCATTGACTCATCCCAACTATCCTCGCCAGCTGCAGTGCTCAATAAACTTACTCCTAACTCCTCCTAAGTATACAACTATCAACTCCACTCTCAGCTAATGACCAAGCTGCAATAATTACTAAAATTGGAGACACTCTTCTGACCTTCCTCACTCACCCCCTACATTTTACACTCCACCTGCTCTACGGTGATCCTCTACCCCCATCTGCAACTTTAGTCACTCATCCTCACAAAGTGCTATCTCTATTGATTAAGGCTAACCCCTTGTGTGCCCCATCAGACCCTGTTGCTTCTCAGCTAGTCAAGCTTATTGTCCCTATACTGGCCTCTCCCCTTGCTGAACTCTTCAACCTGTCCTTCAACTCTGCTTGTGTTCCCTCTGTTTTCAAAACAGTCAGTCACCCCTCTCCTTAAAAAGCCAGGGGCTGACTGAATTTTCTACCGACTAACTTTTGCCCTGTATCTCTTTCCATACTACTCGTAAGTGCTTGAAAGGGTTGTGCTTAACTATATTATCAATTTCTTAGAAATTCACAACCTTCGAGACCCCCTACAAGTAGGTTTCTGCTTCCTTCACTCCACGGAAACTGCTCTTATGAATGTGTCCAACTTCATTGCCTCTGCTAAGCACTCACACTTATCCTCTATCCTAATTCTCCTTGACCTTTCTGCTGCCTTTGACACTGTAGATCACTCTGATCTCCTTATTACTCTTTATTCTTGGGATTCACAATTGAGCCCTTGCCTGGATTGAATCCTACCTTGCACCTCACCAACTCTGTTTCCTGGAACAAAAACACTCTCAACTCCCTTCTCGAACTTTTGGTGATCCACAAGGCTATGTCGTGGGTCCGCTCCTCTTTACTCTCTACACTTCTGCTCCTGGGGCACTAATCTCCTCTGATCTCTCTATCAAAATGTCCAACTGTCTCTCTGCCATTAAATATTGGATGGATTTGCACTCAGATGTTAAACTCTACCAAAACAGAGGTACTCTTCTTCCCTGCCAAAAGCTCACTCTCATCCCTTCCTCTGCAGATACAGTTCCCGCTTGACCATCTCCCCTACTCTTCAGCTAGAAACATCAGCGTCCCCTATGACCCTCTCACGCCTTCTCTTTCATCTCCAAAACTGGAACAGTAGCTTGCCACAACCTCCTAAATAATAGGAAAATCAGGCACCTCCTTCCCTTCAACACCAAGCATCTCTTAACCACCCTTGTTTCCTCTAAACTGTACTACTGTGTCTGCATCTTCTTCGGTCTTCCCCAACTATGCTTTCTGTCCTCTCGAAGATCATTAACTTCAATACCAGGACTCTTTGAACTCACAACCTAATTCCTCGTACCGTTACCAGGCTTGGATGCCTGATGATGCAAAACAGAGCCAGATTCACATTTCTTCTCCTGGTTCACAAATCTATCCACAGTAGGACACCACTGTATATATCCAACTGTACAAACATTCTCGTAATTTCTGCTCTGCCTCCTCGACGAACTTGTTGCTCCTCGCTCTCCCTGTGCTTCCTCTCGTTTCCGCTCTTTCTCTCTTTGCTCCACATGCATGGAATTCTCTTCCTCCGGACTTCCGAGAAATAGTCGACGTGGATTTTGCAAAACCAAACTAAAAACCTATCCCCTCGTCTTTGAGTTACCCTCTCAACCTACCTCTCATCTGCCTGCTAGCCAACACTTTTTCCTTGCCTCTAGCCTGCCTCTGTCGTTCACTTCCTCTGCCTGCATTATAGTACTTAACCCATCATGGTCCCGCCCCGAGCACAACTGGCTGTACCGCCTCTCTGTACTTCAAAATGTCCAATGTTGGTTCTCCTTAATCTATGTATGTCGGTTTATGTATTGTCCACGGTGACTATTCGATGTACGCCGCTCCACAACCTGGTCAGAATGTCCCTCAAAATCACCCCATTGTAAGAAGCTCACTACTTCCTGTCAAATCTGATTTCTTATCTATTATATATTGTGTGATCAAAAGAGCATTGATCCTCTTGTATATAAATACATAAATAAAATGGGTAAAAGCAAGCAGCTATTAAACAACCAGAAGGTAAAAGCAGATTGATTTTTAACAGATCGGTAGTCAGATTTGTTAAAGTACATGGGGTTGCAAAGTAGTCCAGGAATTGGTATTAGCAGCGTCATTCAAGTAATAAAGTGTAATTTAGCCGGTAGACCACACCTCACAAGTCATGTGGTAGTATGTGTTCTTAAATGCCCCAATATGATCGAATACTGATAAGCAAGTAGTAATTTGTCAACGATCAAACTACTTTGGGTATATAATGAAGCCGCGATTAGCCCTGTCTTCTTATTTCAGAGCTGCAACTTCATAGTCCACTAGAGATGCTAGGATTTGAATCTACATCTTCAAGTCCCAAAGACTGCATTTTGATTAGACAACCATGGGCCTCTTCTCTAGACAAATCATTTTGGTTTAACATAGCACATTAGGTATTTTTTTCTTCTCGATATGTTACTCCTTTTGCTCCCCTGCCTCTCAATTTATTTAATCTCCCCTGTGCTTGTGATTAGGGGTTAGAGCCGAGGGTTAGTGACCATGTGCTTATTGGGTATGGACTGAAGTTGACAGTGTTTTGTAGATGAAAGGGGTAGATATAGTGTGGGGATATGCCTGTGTTTGAGGGAGCTTCTTCTTTTGGGGGCTCTGGTTTGATGTGAGAATGTTGGAATTTGTTACTTGGTGTGTGGTTGGATGGTTGGTTTGTATGTGGTAGCGAAAGGCATGTGTACAGTACTGCAATCTGGGGTCGTTTGGTGGACAGTGTCAATGTGGATGTGTAGCCGTGAAGGGTGCTGATCCGTGGTTCAACAATGTCAGATACCTGAGAAATGCAATGACTGATATGTTATTTCTGCTAATCTTATTTTGGATATCCATGGCTAATCCAGTTTGATAATCTTTATTCATAAGGCCACCTATAACATTTCCAACCCACTGCCCTTGATCCTCGCCCCTCACAATTAAAGGCCATGGCCTACCTGCTTAACAGTATTTCTGACCCTCCCTATTTGGTGTTTTTGCTAATAATACAGGAGGTCAATATAGTTATAGACCTGCCGCTCACGATTTGTGCTCTTCTTTTCTGCCAGGCAGTATTGCAAATTAGGTTTGTTTGGCCTTTTGTTCTTAATCCTGTCTCGTGCTATATTACTCTTAGACAATGATATGGGTTTTAGCTTAGCACGGAAAAGTGCAGATTAACACACAGTGGGTTTGAAAGTACACATAGGTGGTGTGAGGGATTAGATTCAAGTCTCGGACACACTGGTGACATATTTCTTGATAGACTTTTATTAAATAATAAAGAGTTGGAAAAATGCGCCTCTAACCCTAGCGCTAAGAGGCGTTTCTCTGCTTCAAAGGAAATTAGTGAAACCGTCAGGAAATCCGAAACTAGAGTCTCACGGTTTTGTCCCAAAACCTATCACTGTCCCTAAACACTAATAAAGTAACCCAATTGTGCAACAATGCTTTATTACCATTGTTTAAAGTTCTTCTTGCTTTTAATCCAAAGGATAATTCCCATTCACTAGAAATTACTTGATGTGAAATGATGTTCTTTAAATCTTTGGAGAGCCAGCGTTTTCCCTCAGACTCCAGTTTAGGAAGAACTTATCAAATTATTTCTTTCCTTGGTAATGGTTTTCTTTTTAACAATGTCTCTGGTGTAAACATACTGTGTTCTTCCCACGCTTGTCGTCCTGCACCTCCTGGTAAAATTGGTTTACTCCATTACCTGTTAGGCTTTCTCATTCAGTACAAGTGGTGTTCCTCTTGTGAGTTGGACTAAGTTCACTCCTGCTCAGTGCTGCTTCTCATGTGTATTTGGGGATTCCCAGGTGTCGTGGGGGTTTATCGCTGCATTTCTACTGAATTTATCTTAACCCCCTGTTTCATCATTGGGCAGTGCCGCCTCTAGTCTGTAAAGGTTTGCGTGCGTGCGCGGACAGTACCGTTGTGTCTTGGCTCGTCAGAGGCATAGCCAGGATCTTCTAACAAGTGGGTCCTGAAGCTAATGTAGTTGGGCCCAGTGCAGTGATATTAACATCTGTAAATGCTCACGCAGCGCTGCTGAGTGGTCATTCAATGATTTTGGGTGGGCCTTGCCCACCCGGACCCTACCCTGTCAATGCCTCTGACTCTGCTTCCTTAGCGGTCTGTCAACTGGGCTTGCAAGAGTGGGCAGACCCACCAGTCGGTAAAGTTCCCCTTGAAAGGATCCTCCTCCTTGCAGTCTTTTGCCTCCTTTTGGTACCGTGAACCGGTTTGCTTTCTGCTGGTTCTTTCTACTACATATATTCTCCAGCGTCTTGTTTCTTTATGGTTTTGCTGTCCACTTTTACTACTCTGACTATTGCTGCTCCCCTGGCTTTCTCTGCCTTTCGTTCTTGTACTGGTCTCGCTTTCCTCCAGAGAATGCCTAAAGCGTTCCTTTCAGTTCCTGAGGCCTCGTGTTGCATCCAACTACAGTTTCCTCGTCTCAGTATATACCACATAAGGGTATGGTTTGAATATGCAAGAACACACATCTTTATGTAGAGCTTGATTGTTAGTGAATGGGTAAAGTGCGGGCATTTCACTGTAATGTTTTTTATTTTCAGAATCCTTCCGTCTGGCGTTATTGGATTCAACCTTTGCTAGGTAACCCTCTCATGTTATTCAAGGCATAAATTAGTTTTCAATAATTGATTAGTAGAGTTTGCTAATTAAATTGTTCTTGATTAGCAAACAAACCAATTTGATTAGCAATTTTGTACTAATGTTTTTAATGCCACCAGAAGATACTTGTACCCAAGATATAAAATGAGCAACAATACAGCAGTTTGTATAACGCTAAAGTAAGACATTAATGAGATAAGTCAGGCCTTGCAAATTGTTACTGTAAAATGGTGCATGTCACCACAAACCCACTTTAATTTGGCACACTGCTGCCACTCAGAGGCCAGTCATGCACGGTGAAACTTTTATTTGACATTTACTGCAAACAATGTAAAGTTTCAATAAGTTTTCAACATCCCCTGTAAATGGTACTGGCCCTTCTTAAAATCTACTCAACTATGTGAGTGGGCGAAAATACTCTGAGGCCTAGGCAAGTGTCTATAAAAAGGTTAGCTGCAATAATGGACAAATAGATATGATAAAAAAGGCTCTTAAAACAGTTTGGCCAGCTCTCTCCAGTGCAGGTGCAAATATATAATGCAATGATAATCATAGATCAAAGTGAGCTCTGGAGGCCAACTACAGTTTTGCAGTAGGTCTGTAGAGGTACAGACTGGATGAAACTATTGATCACTACTTTAATGAAATATCAAGTTAGCTTTGTGTATTCATTATGTAAAATACTAAGCAGAGTGGAAGGCATAGCAGGCAGAGAAATGGGCAAACAATGCAGAATATTGTAGTTTGCGGCCATGTCACTGTCAGGGTAGCAGGTATAAACCAACATGGTAATATAGAATGTCAAGGAGTATTGGATCAGCTCATGAGTCGAGCACTAGTTGCAAGCTGTATGTAACCAGCAGGCCGCAGGACTCTGTTTGCCATCAAAGCATTTGGCCACGTGGTCATGTACATTTTCAAAGGTGTCCACTCATCAATATGATGCACCTTCCCAAGAAAATGAAATCTAGTTGACACTGAGATTTAGATGCACTTCACTGTAAAGCATGGAGACAGTGCAGTGTTTTACAGTAGCAATACTGTAATTATGCATTATGTAAACTTACATTTTGAGAAAAGGAATTGAAAGACATTATTTTTAAAAAAAATGACTAACACATACTGGTCTGTGGCAGACGTGATAGTTGGCTTAATAAAAGTATTATCCCGATTATTTCTGGTTTGCAATTATTTGAAAAATAAATATAAAATGTGCGTAGCACTCCCACACAGGCTGTTTAGCACATGAGTGAAGGGGACAATTTCTGATGCACTCTCTCTCCACATTAGCCTCTTTGAACTTACGGTGGAGAGCGCTCTGAAGGCAAGAAAGGAATGCAGGGTGAGCTGTGCTTTCATTGAACATGGTAACTCAAATAGTTAACTTTGCTACACAAGTGCCAATTTAATTAGCAAACCTACAGTAATGCATAGCAAATTGCTCCACGACACTGCTTATTTTATGCCTTGTTATTATTGTTAGGGAGAAGGTTTCGTTGTAGTTTTGCTTCCCCCAACCTGACTAATAGTGGTTCCCCCCTCTAAGAGAACTGTCAATGTCTTGTGTTTCATCACATAGGACTCTTGTATTAGAATGGTGCAAGGCCAGGTGTGGGATACTTCCTTGAGTATTTTGGTCAATGAAAACATGATGGGAGCTTAAGGTAAAGTGTTGATTTAGCTCGAGGGCTTCACCCTGTCTTAGTCAAAATGTACGGCTAATTAACTCTGTACATAAGCAGTGTTATTAGATCAGATAAATATGACCTATATTCGTTTTCTTTTTTCAGTTTGTTAGGTTTGGCACAGATCAATGTTGCTAAAATGGAGTTGCTTAACTGAAATGTCTTCACACATTCTCGTTGATGTAATTGCTGTTCTCAAATCTGGTTTTATTTTTCCCAGTTGCTTTTCCATATAAACTGCTACTACTATACCAAACACAATGCTACCAAATTTTCCATTCGAGCAATATCTTTAACAGATACAAGTGAAATTGAAATGTCTTTATTCTATGTAAAGGTGTGTATTATTGGCAAGTGTCTGAATTGTTCCTTTTGTGTGGGATTTCAAAGGGAGTGTGTGGAACCAGGCACTGACATTTTGTATTTTCCATTTATATAGCGCACATGACAGACTTAACCGTATTGCGGCGCAGATGGAACAGTAGATTCATATGAGGCAGAACTGAGCACATGCCAGAAGCGCATGCAAATGAGAACAAAAAGAATAACCCATATCTAAACCAAAATGTCTTCAGGGCTTTACGAAACTGGTACAATGATTCAAGAGTCCTGATTTCCAATGGAATTGAATTCAAAAGTTTTGGACAAAAACTGCAAATCTTCTGTCACCCCTTGTCATATAAGCTGAGTGGGAGATACACAGAAGGAGACTGTTTCTGGATCGTAGACATCTTAACAGTTGGTAGTATTGAATTTTATCCTTCAAATATGATGGAGCAAGCCCATTCAGGAATTTTAAGATGAGATAAGCTACCATGAATCTAATACGTACTTCCACTACTAACCAATGTAAAGCACGACGAGAAAGTGAAACATGGCCAGTTTTGCCCAATCTGAAGATCAATCTAACTGCTGCGTTCGGGTTTTTTGAAGTCTCTGAACTTTTTGGACTGCATGCCAATCAACTGGCTATTGCAATAGTCCAAATGCGCATTAGTCGGAGCACCCACCACAGCAGCACAATCCTCATTAGGAATATTTGTATTTATTTTGTTTATATAGCGCTTTACTCCAAAAGGCATACGTGCTGTAAGAGTCTCAAAGCGTAGTGCACCGCTTGAACCTTGGCTCCAACCTGACCTTAGTTGCCCAGATCATCCTGCCAAACACAACCCAGGTTCTTGACCTTGGAGACAAATCTTAGATTGGTTCCTAGGAAGGGTCACAATAGGCAGTTTCTTGGCAGCATTGAGTAGGTGTATTGGAACAAACCGAATAAGTTCAGTATTTGCTGCATTCAGCTGAAGCCGGTTTTTAGTCCTCCCCTGGCCGACATCATCCAGGAATTGTTTAAGCTTAGTGAATGCTTCGTCAAACTTGACGATTCTGATGAAGATTTGAGTATCATCCACATAGTACTGGAAACTCATGTTATCTCAAAATCTCAGTGGCTGCATGTACAGATTGAACAGCAAAGGAGAGAGTGATGAGCCTTGCGGTCCCCCACAATTCATCTTAATGGAGTCCGACAGAAACTCGCCCATCTCACCTGCTGTTGACAATCTGTCAACTGTTTAAACCATCCAATGGCATGATTTGAAACCCACCCAGCCCCTTGCTAACGGTCCAGGAGAATGTTGTGATGCACCGTGTCAAAGGCTGTGGATAAGTCCAACATGACATGCCCTCCATGTGTGATTGCAAGTATTATATGGATGAGCATTAGGATAGCTACAGCTCCTTTAGTAGAGTTGCTGGCTCAGTTCCATAATAAACGTAGTTGTTAGCAATGTTCGTTATCTTGATGAAACAAATAATGGACACTATAGGAGCTGCAAAAAACATAACTTTTTATTCGATCTGAGAATACTACACTGGTGATTTGTCTCAGTATGAAAGCTTTGTAACACAACGTAATTTGAGAAATCCTCTAATTGTGTATCTTCCTTAAAGTGTTTGAGTGTATCTGTTTTAAAATGAGTGCGCTCCCTCCATCAAAGAGCTTTCAATACCCCTCAAGCCATGTAAGAGATGATGATGGTGTTGTGTGAGTGTTAGATTGCAAGATATTTTACCATGAAGGCTGGAAACTCCACATTTCATGAAAGCGCCACAAATTGCCGATATGTGAATAGTACATAAAATTGAGGAAAAAGCTGCCACCTGCCAATTTCCCACAAAATTAGAGTTTATTTTGTACCTGCCCTTCAAAGTTCAGACGCAGTAAAAGTTCCTCGAAAGACCTCACAATAGCTGTAACGTTTTCGTATATTTTTATTTTCTAAGATTCAGTTTTTGATAAAATGTTGGTACCTGAGCTAATTTAATTACATAGCACTGAACGGGAGTGTGTGGTTTTACACTTGAGGATTTAATGCTTCATTGGTGAGCATATTCCAGTGCCTACCGATAACCTTGTAATTTTTTATGGCTAATTATGACATAAAAGTGCCAATGAAGCATAGAACCAAAATACCTCCCACAACAGTAGTTATTGGCAATGGTCTGTGTCATTGGAAAGCATTAATTAATTCATAGTTTCTTAACTCTTGGTTTGGCTGATAGCTCTTACCATGTTCTTTCTTTGATTGCCGTTGTGGAGACTATGAGGTCTTAAAGTGTAAAACCAACCTACAAAAAAATGCAATACCTAGTTTCCTGAACACTTTATTTTAAAAGTATTTTTGCTGCACATTGAATTCAGTATGGTTCAAATCAGTCTACTGCCCCATGTCAGAATCAAAATAGATTACATTAGCAAACCCAGATTTTTTCCTCAAATGCAGAGGCAAATGATACCAAACTGATTTTTATGGTGAACCATCCATTTATCTTTTCAGTTTCAATTAACCCAAACATCCCCCAAATTAGAAATGTGTGGCATGTTCTGAATCGCCCTAATTGGTTTAAAATGATCAGTGGTCGTTTGATCTCACGCAGCACAAATAATGAGTCCTTGAGAGCAGCTTAAAGATATTTTTTAAGACCCCCATAACAGTAAATAAAAGCGGAAGGGGGAGTCAACATTTTAATGTTTACTTCTTAAAGTCTTACTCCCGCAGAGGCTTGAAGTTGATTCCTTTCCTGACTAATCTGAAAGAGGCTTCATGCTGTACAACTTGTCTGACTGAAGGGGGAGGGACTTACATGCTGAAACAATCACTTGTTCAAGCCACACTACTTATATTACTCTTAATTACTATGGACTATGCTATTTTACATCTGTTTGCAAGACCATCAAGAGGGTGGTGACTTACCTAGAAGGTGATTTTCCACTAGATGTTCTCCAGACCAAGACATTGCTCTGAATCCACTCTGGCATCTTTGAGAAATTACGTCTTACCCTTGGTGAAAAGTAGTTCCTGTTCCAGGTTTATACTTTTAGGTTTCGCTATGGCCTTTGAATCAGGTTTGGAGTGCTGCTCATTGATTTAGCTGAAGATGGATTCAATTATCCCTGTCGTATTGGCATGTGAGAGTAAATTTGGATACACATACACACCATCCAATTTCCCCCAATACTAATCTTTTATGCATACCATAGTTCTGGGACCAGAACATGACTGAGCACAGGTGAGGAGTCTGGAATGAAACTCTAACACCAGTTAGACATGGTTTTGGCCATAGACCTTTATTGATAAAAAGGGGTTGGGAAAATGCCTCGCTGTCCTTGCACTAGAGGGGTTTCCCTACCTAAACTCAAAACTGAGGATCTGTCTGTGTCAGAATGTCCAAAACAAAAAACGTCCTGTGTCCCAAAGTACTATTCTGACACTACAGTTCTAAGGAAATAATAAATCTTAAGGTGAAAAGACAAAAATGTCTTCTTAGGCCTTCAGTGTTTCAAAAGTGCTCAAATGAAAAAAGGAATACATAACTCCAACAAAAAAGTCTCTCAAAGATATTGATCTTAATCCAGAGGGTGTCTCCCTTCCCCTGGATTATTCTACATAGTTTCTTAAAATAACACTTCTCGTCTTTCTCTTTGATTAGTACCAAAGTTATCTACTGTTATCTTTGGCCTTTGGGTTGTCAGGATACCTTTTTATACTCTCCTGCCAGGGTTTCTTTCTGCACCCTTATATTCACACGCTTGTAATGCCTGGTATACTGTCCTGCCAGGGCTTCTTGTATTCGCATACTTGTAATACCTGGTGTACTCGTTCCAGGGCTCCTTTTTAAGGGTCTGTCTCTTCAATTCTATGTTTGATAATTTGCCCTTTTGGCTAATTCCCTTTGTTTAGAGTATGTGGCTTTGTTCATGTTTCGCTCCAATGTTGAGAATTTTTCCTCTTAGCGTTATTAGTTACTTAATTGTTTGGTAAATATCTGCTTGTTACTGTTATTCTCATACAAAGCAGTACGCTTCAAATACTCCCTTCTGCAGTAAATGCACTTTTGCCCTCTCACTTTCAGTATTAACAAACGGCTTTCTTTCTTAATCTGTTTTTGCTGTTTACTTTTAACATGCTCACAAATACGCCACAGTGTTCCCTTCGCTCTAGCGTGGACTCACCGGCCCATTGTGGTTTTTCCCATTCTGCTTGCAGCCCGCCGAAGACAGACGCTGTATGTACTCTAACTGGCACTGCTCCACTTTCATTCATCTTCCCGTATTTGCAGCTGGGCCTCTCTTCTCCTCGCCGGTCTTGCGGTTTCTTTCCACTGGCTAACGCCCAGGAGCCCTGCACTTGCCTCTAGTGTTCCTGTGTGGAATCTAGATCTCACAGCCTTCCTCTGGTCGGTATCTGAGCCGGTTGGCTCCAACGTCTTTCTCGTAGCACGAAGAGGTGCAGCCCACTCCCACCAACAGTCTTGTTCTTGTGACCCTGTTTTTAAATGTCCCCGGCACAGGTGCATGTGTCCAACAACTGGAGCGTTGCCTGTGTTTGGTGCTTCTTCTGCTCTGTATTCCTCCATTCCTCTTCTGTGTCGCAGTGTTAAGGCGATTCTGGGAAGAATAGTTCCTTTTAACTAACCTACATGGAAACATTGGAGGAATGGGTTTAACATGTTCCAAGGACAAATCAGTGTTTGAGAGTTAATCTGCAGGTTGGATTGAGAGAATTCTACCCCTCTCCTTTAAGGGGGCAGGGAAAGAGACACAAAAGGCCATTAACAGTAATTTGCATGGGATATTCATCCTGTAAGGGGAAAGGGGGGCTACTATATCTCCGTGGATATCACCACCACCTCCCAGAGGCTATCTTCTCCCATGTGATCCTCCCTCATATAGTCTGTCTGGCTGTTAATGCTGCCCCACTGATAGCCCTATAATCCCAGACCTGGTGGTAACCTGGCTGCAGAGCACTAATTTGTATGTCTGGAGTATTGTTGGCTCCGGATCTGGACTCCATCATTGCAATAACAATACGTTGACCTAGTTAATGTACATGGAGAAATGTAGAAATGTTCACATGTTACTAGATCTGTTTGTCTGGTTTGGGTTTGCACAAAATTACTGTAAGGCACACTTTTAATTGATACATATGATCTACTGTATTAACGTTGTTCATAAATGCAAATAAACAGATTTAACAATAGCTGCCCACCGGATCAGGTGATGGCTGCCAGCCATATTGGAGGCAGCCACCCCCAAGAATTTAGTGATGAGCCCATCGGATTCATCACACACTGCATTTGAAAAGAAAGGAAGCTGCTCTTTAGAATGGTAATATAACCATATTCCAAATCTGTCCAATCATGTTTCCTGAATTGCCACGCTGGTCTTGCTTTTAACACTGTTGGGACTTGTCTTGCCCAGCTTGTGCTGAACCACTCTGTACCTTGAAATGTGTAGCTTTGTCTGCTCTACATGTAGTGTTTGTGCACGTGACAACTCATGGCCAGACTGCCTTTTTGTAATGCACTTTGTCTGCCTTCTTTGGCCCAGCTGTATAAATGTGTGATGATTTTCAGTGCACTATTTCTAAAAACCTTTCACACTATTCGATTCAGGACACTGTTCTCAAGTTTTTAAAGGAAGCACATCTTTTTACTTATGCACCTTAGTCTGGGGATACTTTTCTGATTTTACTCGGGTTGCTTGAAGTAGCTGTGTTCTTTTATGAGCTTGTCTTGCTCTTGTCCTACAAGTGACATTGCACCGATTATCGTGGGCTTAAAGGAATGGTTCGGTCAAACAATGTTATTGTCCCTACGGGTCGGCCATGTGTTTTTAAGCCCAAGTCGCTCGATTTTAGAAAAATTTCCTATGGACTTTACCCGAGTTTTCATCCATTAAACGCACGCGAAAACAGGCACCAGGGCGCTGCCATTTTGTGATAATCCTATCACTTGCCCCATTGCCCTGGCTGACCTGTTTTTGCGGTACTAAATCCTATCCCCCGCCTCTGAGCCTGTCATCAGCAGACGTGTACCGCCCATTTCACAACGCCAAAGCACGTCTTGTGTCAACAATCGCTGCGCTTCAGCTAATGTGTCGCCATGGAAATGGCAAGAAGCCTCTTTTCCTCAATAAGTATAAACAGACCGTTTCACAACACAGCAGCAGATTTTCCATTCCTCTGTGTTATTTTGAGTATTCTGTGACTCGTTTCTGTGCTCTGGTCAGCTACCTTCACCGCTTGTAGCCCTTGTGAACACCTGTACCATCGCTATAAATTATTTGTTTGTTTACCACACAATGGCTACAATAATGCCCTACATGTACGAGCCCGAGAATACCGAGGAGGAACTACTGGAAAGGGAAACATGCGAAAACGATGGGGCTTCGGACGGCAGTTGGCAGGACGAATCAACGGATGAAGACACTGGACCTCATCGCATTGATGGTGTTTCCACCTGGTGCAGATGCAATCGGTGCGAGCTAATGCCAATCGAGGAGGAGATCTGCTGCTGCTGCTGTGAAAACTCGGGATGCATGGCCTACATTTCGGAAGGCGAGCCACGACCGCAATGCATCACCAAACTGCCAGACTTCATGGCAGCCTGCCTCGCACGGTCCGTGTTGGGGATAATGATGGTTCTTATGCACAAACTTCACGCAACTGTTTGTCCTCGTAATCCGAGTAACGAGTAAGTATAATCGGCTTGTGATGCCACTATTTCATGGTCATCTCCTATATCCAAAATTACATCTACATATCATTGTAACGCATGAAAGTCGTTCAATAGTGTGCAGTGTCTAGATAGCATTTGTCCGAGCAGAATGCCATTAGTTACAAGAATTGTCATTGACAACAAACGTTTAATCAACTTATCTTGGTCATTTAAAAACAGTTTGTATCATTATTTTTCACAGGTGGTACCGGCTGGTGGCCTATCGTTCCTTTACATGGTGGCGTCACGGGAGGCTTGGACACCGCGTTCGAAGAGTAATACCCGCCTGTGCCGTTCGTGCCATAAGAGAAACTTTCCTGAGTGACAGCGGTCAGTACAGGGATTTTCCCTCGCTGTGCTGCAACCTGACCTGTACAATGTGTAAAGTTTTGTATTTTTGTGCCATCAAAAAAAGAAACAAAATAAAACACCACATATATTTTAACAACGGTTGTTTCAATTTTTTTAAATGAATCAAGTGTCTCCATTCAGCAGTCTTCCTGTGCCTTGTCTGCACGCCCATCCATCCACCCACCCCCTCCCCTATCAAAGGCGAAGTATAACTATATAAAGTATAAAAAAGTGGTTAATTTAACAAAAACAAAAGTTCATAAGTCCAGTGGATGCGGGCTGCCATGGGGGAGCTGTCAGGGGCGCGAATGGCCAAGGTGCCAAACACCATGTACACTTCAAAAGGTATCCCACGCCAAGGGGCCATCACTCACATGGCCTCCTCTGACCCTGTGTGTCTGGCCAGGACGCCCCCCCCTCACACTGGCCGGCCCCCGGCAAACCACATAATACCACAACATACACATGTCATTCATTCACAAACACACCCCTGTTTGCAATACTTTATAAACCACTTGATGTGTCTCATGAGAACATCTTTGTGCTTTGCAAGTCAACTCCTGAACTTGCTACCTGAGAACCACTGAGATCTATGCTAATCTGCTTGTTGTTGTACTATTTGTGAACTTCTGTGACCGCTTCGAGCAAACTCGTCGGTGTGCTACCTGTGGCCAACTACCTGTTCTCCTGCAACATACTGCTCGGCTTGCTGAATCCAACTGTTTGTTGGTCAAGGTAAGGCCATGTATCCTAGTCATATTTTGTTGATTTTGAAATTTCTATCCATTTGCCAGTAGAGTACTCAATAGTGCTATGTTCATTGGTCTCATTGATATTGACTTGAGTTTCCATTGTTCTGCGATCAATAGATCTATTTATTTTCATCTGTGTCAATTGTCATCGAATTGCATCCTTCGGTGGTCCAGTCTATAATGTAAGCATGTTTCCTTCTCGTGGAAGACAGAACATCCTAGGGACGAGTCACATGTTCAGAGTTTAGTCACATCATTTATAAATTTCTGCAACGTATGCAAATACTAAGCCGCACATGATGAACTGGTATAGTTCCTGGAACCAAAACAAACCTTGCATTGAACATTGTATGGTTCATTTACTTTTGTACCACATTTTTATTCATCAATATTGTATAATAATGTCTATATTTACTTTTCAGAATTTTCAACAATGCCTGCCTGTTCGATTAGCGGTTGCCCTTCGAAGACCCATGCTAAATCTGAAAGCACTACAATGCATGTATTCCCGAAAACTGTTGATTGAATAAGAGAATGGGTCAGATATTGTGGATATCCACTGGAAGAGCTGGAAAGTAGAGTCCAACAAGTCTTATAGGACAAGAGGGGTGATCGATACCGCATCTGCAGCCGGCACTTTTCCTCTAACATGTACACAACATCTTGGGTAACAAAGAAGAATAAACAGCGAACGACACGAAAATTGCTTGTGAACGCTATTCCCACTCTATTCGTCCATATTCCACCCCTGGTGAGTCAAGTGTACGGATTAAGCTTTAAGCCTTGCGGTAGTGTGTAGGTAGCCAAATGGATTAATTGATATTTTAGGTGTTGTGTCCCTTGTAATACTCTCGACATTGATATGAATGTATAGCTTTTTGAATAATGACATTTATCAATATATTCTTTTTCAATTTCATAACCCACAATCAATCTATATATGGGCACAGGGAACTGTGCTATATTGCGCATTTTCAGTAGCATTACTCTCGTATTCTGTCTCCTTACATGGCAATTTTTAATATTGGCATTTCATTATCGATCAATAATTTACCTTTACAACTGCTTGACTATCCCTTGAATCTGAAGCAAGAACATTCTACATCCGTGACGTGCTTGCAGTTATCAACCACTTCTAGCGCGTATCAGGTAATCTTACTTGGCTATTCCGCTACAGACTTGTTTTATGCATGTTAGGTAATATTTTTATTGTATTGTGTAATTATTTTACCGAATGTTTGGTTAGTGCTTTCCAATTGATATACACCTTAGTTATCGTCCACTGGTGGGTGTTTTCAGTTATAATTAGTGTTATCCATAGTAATGCAAGTACTGTCTTTCAGGGAAATGCTGAAGCGTCCACCACATTGACAACGTCCCTAGATGTTCTTCAGCAGCACAAGGTATGGCTACTGACAGCTCCATCGAACTAGATCGTAGCTGGAATACTTGTCGTTTGATTGTTCTACACAATGTTTCATTCGTGGTTAGCCATTGATATGTACCTGTGCGGTCGACCCCAAGTGTGTGTTATGTTTTCAATATTGTAATCCTTACTAATGCAAGTACTATGTTTCAGGCAGTTGATGGAGCGTCAACCCATGCACTTGATGCAGAGCCTGACATTCAAGTAATTCCAGGGGAAGTGGAAGCGGGACCTTGCGTATATGAATCGGTGCAAGAGCTTTTGGAATTGTGCACTACATTTACAACATCCCTACATATTCTTCGGCAGCACGAGGTATGGATACTGACCGCTCCATCGAGCGTCATCATAACGTGATTCCATTTGCTATACTTTCTTCCCTATTAACGCAAGTACTGTGTTTCAGGGAGACGACAGAGCTTCCACTACAATAACAACATCCCATTTAGATGATGCAGATGTAAATAAGTCAGAGAAATAAGTCGATGAAATCTGATCATATTTAGATATTCCTTGATTCTTCTACACCATGCATCATTTGTGGTTATCTCTTTTTTATATACCTGTGCCGTCGACCCCAAGTGTGTTATGTTTCCAATATTGAAAACCATACTAATGCAAGTACTGTGTTTCAGGGAGTTGCTGATGCCTCCTCTCCAATACAACCATTCATGGCAGTCCATGCCGAGCCAGAGGTATGGATACTGACAGTTCCATCGAACTAGATCATCAGAGCTCGAATACTTGTCGTTTGATTGTTCTACACAATGTTTAATTTGTGTTTAGCTATTGAGATGTACCTATGTGTTCGTCCTCACGTGTGTTTTATGTTTTCAATATTGTGATACATAGTAATGAAAGTACTATGTTTCAGGGAGTCAATGGAGCGTCATTTCGTGCTGTCTATGCGGATCCAGAAAATATAGTCGTTGTAGCGCAAGAGGAAGGCAAGACCTGCTGAAACGAATCGGAGCAACAGCGTGCAAATTTTGTAGTTGGAGTCAAGAAAATTGCAAAGAAAAGAAACAAAAATAAGGTTAGTTAAAGTTCTTAATTTAGGAATTGTTTTGTGTTGGGGATTATATTATGTTTTTTTCCTGTCAATTGTACCATACTTTATATTGTGTTTAAAATGAACATCCCTTTTCCAATCTGTCCTCTTGTTACCCGTGGGTGTACGAACTATACATACACAGACAGTGAAGCAAATGAGAGATGTTGCTTGCCAGACCATTTACACTACGGAGGAACTATTCAGATGCAGCGTGTTGAGACTCGAGATGCTCATGTCCAATGGCCAGAACATGACTTGAATGTGTCCGGAGAATCCAGTAAAGTTTTATTGGACCATTGCTACAGTTCGACCGTACCACCAAAAGAAGATGATACTGAATGTATTGAAGATAGCTCTGAAGTAGTCGCAAATCAATTCACAAATCTACACCTGCCAAAAAAATGCCACCCAAAAAGCTGTCGACATTGTTGTGTTCTCCCATCAATGCTGAAGTAACAGATGTTGAAATGACAGAATGAACCGGCAGCAGCACCCAACGACGCATCAGAACTTGATATCAGCTATATTTCTTTCAAATTGGTTGATATGTCCTCAACGGCACAGTCCGAAACAACTTTCACGCCGGATGACAGTCTAATGAAAGAGGGCATATTCAACAGTTGTTTGATGGATATTATAAGTATGCTGAAATGTGGGCCTTCAGTTGGAGGGGAAGTATGTGGGGAGCCATTGATTCATGTGACTCGTCAAAAACAAGGCAGTAACGTCAAAATACATTCCGCCTGTAGATTAAATCATGCGTTCTCATGGTCTGCACAACTGATGCTGGGGAAGCTGCCAGCAGGCATCTAGTGTGTGCAGCTGCCTCACTTTTTAGTGGGTCCAGTTTTAGAAAGTTAGTCTTTCTTTCAGTTTGTCGGACTCCATTTCATTTCTAAAACTCAGTACTACAAATACCAACATGATTATCTGTTTCCGGCCATTAGTGATGCTTGGAAAATTGAACAATTGTCTCTAGCAAGTACATTCGAAGGGAAACGATTCAGGCTAGCCGGCGATGGACACTGCGACAGCCCTAGATTTTCTGCCAAGTACTGCACCTACCACTTTCTGGACATGAATAGTAAGAAAATTGTGAGTTCTGTGGTAGTGCAGGTGTCCCAATGTAAATCCTCAGTGGCCATGGAGAAACTAGGATTTATAAAATCATTGCAATATCTACAGTCAAGGGGAATGCACATCGACCTGATAGCCACGGACAGACACGTTTCAATTGCCAAGACAATGAGAGAGCAGTTCCCACATATTAAACATCAATTTGACGTATGGCATCTTGCTAAATCAATCAATAAGAAAATCTCGGCTGCAGGGGAAAAATAAAGGTTTTGGAAGTATTTCACAGTGGTCCCAGTCTATCAGCAACCATCTTTGGTGGAGACCCAAAACTTGTGAAGGGTCAGTGGAAATCCTACTTGAAAAATGGCGGTCACTGATGCACCACTGTACCAATGTTCACCGCTGGACAGATAACCAACATTTCCACCAATGTGAACATGCCCTTTGTCCACAGAGGAGGCACGGGAGAAGAAGTGGTTGATTGCATCTACATCTACACAAAAAGCCATTGAGAAGATTGTTTTCGATAAAACTCTCAAGAGATTTGAGGAGACTGACAGAATTCTGTCACACAGGAGAATTGGAGGTGTTCCACAATATGTGCCTAAAGTACAGGCCAAAGCGATTGCATTTCGGCATACAGGCCATGAAACATAGGACTCTACTAGCGGTCTTGGCCCATAACGAGAATGTGGGCCGTGAACAGTCTAGGACTACGGGAAATGTAGGGATGCCTCGCTACACTACGACCTTTGGAAAAAGAAGTAAGAAATGGGTGGTGAAACCAGTATATGAGGAAATGGAGTTCGACTTTGTTAAAGGTCTTATTGTTAGTGTACCAGAGAAGCACAGATATGGAATTGTGAGCGTTTCTGTGCAGAGCACTGATGCATTGCCACCAAACATTGCCACTGTGCCATGTCCACCCAAAGCAGAGCTCGTTGAGAAGTTAAAATCCCGGTTTAAATAAATCATTGTAATCTGATTGTCTTTTTGAAAATAATGTTATTGTACAGTGTGCATATAAAGTATGCTAACCCTAAACCCTCCATTCACCATCCTGGGTGGCGAACAACATGGGTGTCATCTTTGACTGCTCTCTCTATTCACCTCATATCGCTGACCTTGTGAATATGTGTATGTATATATTTTTGTTGCTGTAACTAAGTTTCGAAATCTCATGTAAATGCTGCGCACTGTTAACCGAGGGGAGGCTTGCGTATTGCAAATAATAAAACAAACAATAAATCTCACTTTCAACTCAACGCCTCGGGTACTTTATACTTTCCCTGACCTTCCCCCAAAACGTCAATGTCTCCATAGTTATGGTTCTCTAGGGCTGCAAAGCTCGCGGACAACGAGGACAAAATTGGGGGCCTTTGAACGTGCCAAGCGAGGCGTTGCAGATGGGAGAGAAGCCAGTTCACATTTGCAGATTGAGGCCTAGTACAAAAAATTAAAGTTCTCACAGATGGCTTTACACGGGATGTTGCAAAATAAGAATGTACGCTCATGCAGAGTGAAGGTCAGCGGCTTTGATTTTTTGCTTGCGGGCTGAAGAGGCCCGTGAATCGCACTGACAGTATAAGGTTCTATTGTTTTTTGACCTTGAGAGACAGGGACCATGCCGAGAGGACTTCATTTGAAGGAGGGGGGCAAGTACGTAAGACGATAAGGCTGAAAATTCTTACACTAGACCGAGTTTCATGTTAGTTCAGTATATGAAAAATCGTTGGCACGAACGCAGTGGGATTTGTGGACTGCATTACGCAGAGATACAATGGAAATAGCAAATATAATTTAATTAACTCTTTAGACGCTTTTATACCGGAATGAATGAATGAATGAATGAATGAATGAATGAATGAATGAATGAATGAATGAATGAATGAATGAAGAGCAAGTACATTATTTGTGGGATCGTCTTTCTACCGGGCACATGGGCATGCATGTGCCCATTCGACACGCATGTAGACAGTCGTTTCTCAGTGTTTCAACGATAATAAAAATCATTAGTTTGTGTGTTTCCCTAGATTTATTTTGTTAGTTTTCGCCTTGATTTTAGAGCCGAACATACTCCATTGCATTATCCTCGCAAGCAAATAGTGTCAGCTCGCCCGTAATAAATAAAATGAATAATAGTAATAAAGATCGGCTGGTGAGACTAATTTCAATTTTTATGTTTTCTAAACATGTACATCCTACCGTATTGCCACTGCCACCTATTCCAGACCCCGGCAGGCAGATTTTTCAACCGCCAGCTGCAGCTTCTTGTAAATAACTGCACAACGCTGACCATTTTATGGGACTATTGCCAAGGGGCCATATGCCCTTATGCGGTACTAGCAGCTAGAAGCAACATATCGACCTTTACGGTGGCCTAGTGCCTAGTTGATGGAACAGCCTTGCAGTTCACTGTGCGTCCAAAGTGCTTCTTTTAACGAAAACCAACACCCTGTGTACCATAAAGTAAAAGCGCGTGACTCTCAAACTTTTCCGGATTTGCGGATCGAGAGAAAAGAAAAAAAAAAAAAATTCCATTCCGATTTAATATGCCGATTGCTGAATATTCTCTAAACATTTAATGTCAAATAAATGTACTTTACCAAATGTACCGTATTGCTGTTTGATTTTAAAGAACAGTTTCATATTCCGAATTGTGGCGCGCTGTTGAGAGTTGATCTATGTTGATTTCCGGGTTCTGTGTCAAGTCACGTAGAAGACGACTGGGTGCGTTTGCCTACGCAGCACAGTAACGTCACGGAGAGAGGCGGGGAATATGAATGTTTTGATAATGTCAGGCTCAGGGGCGGGGGATATGATTTAGTGCCGCAAAAGCAGGTCAGCCAGGGCGATGGGGCAAGTGATAGGATTATCACAAAATGGCAGCGCCCTGGTGCCTGTTTTCGCATGCATTTAATGGACGAAAACTCGGTTAAGGTCTATAGGACATTTTTCTAAAATCGAGCGACTTAGGCTTAAAAACACATGACCGACCCATAGGGACAATACATTTTTTTGACCAAACCATTCCTTTTAAGACTAGTTTTTGAATAAGATGGCCATGCATGTGTACATTTTGTGATCTTCCCCACAAAGATGTTTTCTTCCCTACATCTACTCCTGTTTTCATTAAGGTACCTCCTTGGACCTACTGTCTCTGTAGTTATTGAGGAATGTTCTTTGTCCACCACTGTGGTAGGCACGAGGATACCATGAGCAAACATCATGTAATTGCTGAGATGTCCACTGGACCTAAGATTGCCTCAAAGTACTGCACGCTTAATCGGTATCGGGTAATATTATCCCCATAATATCGCCAGGAAAAGGTTTTGGCGATATTATATGGGCGACCATATATATGGGGATTGGGGCAGCCAAAAAAAAGAAAACGGTTTGGGGGTTGCAGGGGTGTCCCCCGCATGTTCCATGCAATAATGTCCCCACAAAAAACGGCAATTTTTTTCAGCGATATCTTTGCATGGCGATATTTTTGTCGGGACATTATTACATGGAACAGCTTAATGTTTTTGTGAGCACGTAAACACTTTCATGGCACCTCAAAAAATGAGCCTCACAGCGATTTCACCATACCGCTTACCCCGTTCATGGACATGGAGAGGGATTTGACACAAAGCGTTGATCTGCTATCTTTGGACCTACCTCATAGTATCTCTCCTGAAAGTTCCATCAACGCTCGTCCTTGAGGATTCCTTTTCTGGATGTGGTCTACAGCCACCATAGGACCAGCCCCTTCCCAGGCATATTTAGAGTTCTCTGTACTGGCAGCGAAATTGGTATCTTGTTAGGGACTCTTCTTTAATGCTCCAATTCTATTTCACTCATCTCCCTTCAAAGCTTTGGTCACAATTTCATGGATCCATTTGTTTAACGTTAACGCACATGTTCGAAGATTCTCATGCTTTCTTTTTCCTATGGGATACACTTCGGAACCTTTAACTGTAGCAAACGCTACATGCTTATACCCCCATCCCAGCCTGACCCAAACAACCTGAGTATTTTCCATAAGCCGATTTATTTGCTCAAATGCCTTTCTTTACATCACTACAGTGCCAACGTCTTGGGTAATTCAGAACATCCACGGTTGTCATTCTGTGATAGTTAACTGCTCAACACCCCCTTTCCAGCTTCCCCTCTAGTTGACCAGCAATGATGCCCCTTGTACTTCACCCCTAACTAATTTGTTTGTGAACCCTTCTTTCCCTACAAATAACCAGGATCACCAATCTGCTTCAGAGCATGGAGGCCAAACCAGAAGCCTGCATAAAGTGATGCAAGCAAGATTTCGGTCAAGGAATCACACCTTTGTGCCCAACATTTCCCTTCTGCAATCTAACTGTAACGCTCATGGAAGTGTTGCACAAGATCGTACACCTACTGTGAGCTAGCCGTGCACACCATGGCCAAAGAGCAAGTTTATCTAATAATAAAATATGCTGTTTTCGCAGAACTTTGTGACTTTCAACCTCTCTCTAAGCCCTTTTCAGTAAAAGAAATATTTTTAAGTGATTATATTAAGATCACCAATCAGGTTTCACATGGTAAGTCTTCAAACGTTTCTTTATTTAAGATATTCTTTAGCAGCCCCAAGTCCTTGTCTAACCCCACAACAGTCCCCTTTTCAAAACAAGCATTCTTCCCAGAACCGTCCGTGGTCATCAGCTCATTTTCTAGATTTTCCAGACAATGCCATTCTCTAGAAATTTCTGCATCTCGCTGCACACAAATTGAGGACCATTATTGGACACAATTCTCCTGGGAAATCCTTCTCTCCAGAAGACAGACTCCAAGAAATGTATTAACCTACACGCGCTAATGTCCCTTATAATGCACACCTTCAGCCATTTTGACAAATCCATCATAACAATTAAATACGCACCCCGGCACCCCTCACAGACACTGGACCCAAAAAATCCATTGCCTCGACATCCCAAGCTGAACTGGGTGGCGCCACAATCTTCATAGGTGGCACCCGGGTACAAAAAGGTTTATCACTATCCACGCATGCCTCACAACACTTCAAAAACAATTCAGTATCATCTTCCATTCCAGGCCATCAAAACATCTTGCCGTATCGGACATTTTGTTCTTCTGACACCAAAATGACCCTCATGAGTGATCTCCAACACGACTCTCCTTGTGCCCTCTGGCACTGCTAATCCCTCCCACTCGACAATACTCCTTTTCCCACACTCAACTCTTGTCTCACCCTTCTGTAACCCCTCAATTACTCATCCACCTTCAACCAGCCAGCCCTCCTGAACATATTTCATCACACATGGTACAAAATTGTTTGCTACTCATCCCCTATTCTCTGCATCAAAACACATAAGTTTAATCATCTCTTTATTGATCTGTGTTTTTCGAAAATGATTATGGTCCACCGCGTTAGCACAACCACCGGCATTCTTTGTAGGCTCGGTTTCTAGAGATTTGATGCATTTCCCTGTCTGCTCCACCATTTTTGCAATGTCAGTTGCCGGCTCTAACGAAAAGTCCACCTCACTCGCTCCTTCTCGCCACAAAGCTTCCCTTATCTTGTGATCGGCACATCGAATCATTATTTAATCCTAATATGCTCGTCTATAAAATGTGTGTATTCACATTTGTTGGCCAAACCGCGAAGGGCAGTAACACACTCTTATATCGTCTCTCCAATTCTCCGATCACTTATTGCGAAGTGGTATAGGACTTGGGTTTGCTGAATATGTATGTTAAACGCTTGAAGAATGTTTGAAACCAGATTGATTTGAATACATTATCCTGTGAGACACCCCACTTGTAGTTCTCATTAAGATTATTCCCCAGGTGACTACGGTGCAAGGGAACACCCACACATAGTTGAGAGAGACAAAGAGCAAGCTACAGCATCAGAGACAGGAAGATGGAATCTGTAAAAGCATTACTGTCTGATGCACTTTAGAAGAACCAAAGAACGATGCCCACATCAGAGTGCCTGCTGCATGCCAGATATAGAAGCTGTCCATACGGACAAGGAGAGCACCGCAGTTAATGGGCTGGAGGCAAGTACCTTTACTACAAAGAATCGTGGAGCCAAGGAGCAAGAATTGCACCATGATGATGTAATTTGCGTAGTGAGCCCACTCCAACTTGCTATTGGGGCTGCAATGACGGCAGGAGCGAGAAACAGGAAGCCAGTGAGAGTCTGAGGGCTGACTATAGGCCCCAGATCCTGAACACACTGCCGAGAGACGGAGCAAACTGATGCCAGTGAATAAAGCTGGTCATTGGGAGCCATTGTAAGCCCAAAGCCCTATGGCAAAGAAACGTTTTGCACTCTGAAAAGGCTGCATGCAGGGAAACTGTGTCCTAACTTCCAAATCAAACTGAGAAGACATTGTGACCATGCTGTAATACAGAAACCAAAACCCAGATTGAACGGAGAAAACCTTGGCTGAGCAAAATAATGCAGCATGTGCAATATGAGTCCCCCATTCCTGAAGCATCCGAGAAAGATCTGAGAATGAGATTTGCCAAATAGATGAAATGCTGGATAAAGGAGCCTCCTACTCCTGCCATCTGACGCAAGAGACAATTGTACAGTACCACCAACCAAACAGTGAAGCCTTGAACCCTTCGGTGCGGGCCAAATCGAACTTTTAAAAGAACATGCGTTTATGCTTTGCTTGTGGAGTTCGTTTTTTAGGTTGTCTGTGAAAGCTGCCATGATGGGGCAGAGGTGTAACCCAACTCAGTCCTTCTACGGTAGCCAAATAAGGCAAAAGAGCGAATTGTGGCAACAACCTTTCCTTTTCAGAATAGGTGTGCAAGACCATTAAAGATTACTGAAAGACCATTAAAGATTTTCTGACCAAGCTCTATCAACTTTTCAGGGTGGCCTCTCTGCCGATAGAATTGGTTTTTTATGTTTCCTAATCCACATCAACACTGTAGCCAGGGGCATGAGTCTGACACAGTGGGCATCATTAGGTTTCTTTAAGGTTTAAGAAAAGATGCAGCCATAAAGGTTCAGCATCTTATCTGTTTACTGTTAAATTATTTCACACACTTATTGAACAAGTCATTGCATGTAAGCTAATGTTAGTGTTCTTCCTTTTACACTGCCGTATTTTACAATTTTAAAAAACGGAATTTGATTGTACAAGAAAGCCTCAATTTTAATGTAAAAATACACTAGGCATTATGCATATTGAATCTACTTACTTTACCAATTGCTAAATAGAAACACCACGGTCCTGTGTTCTCTGTAATTTGAAAATAGACAAATGTAGTTTAAATTTGGCTGTATCCTTTTTTTCTAGGGACTACAAGGCCTCTCTTCCTCCCTCAGGATTTTAGAGCTTCCTCCCTTTGCTGAGTGTTCTAATAGTACTCTCCTTCTTTGGACTCTTTATTGGTTACTTACCTCTTCTGGGGCCAAATGGCTTCCCCCCTCCCTGCCCATCCCCTCTCCTGGGGATCAAAATCACTTTAGTTCTCTTCACTTTAGCACACCCCTCTTCTGGGTTTACAGGGTTCGCCCTCTCCCCCAGAGACCCTCTGAATGGAGCACAATGCTCCTCCTGGTTTAAAGGGTTTCCCTTCTGTTACACATCCCCTATTCCGGCGATCAGTCACTCTCTCCCTTACTGCATTTCACCCACCTTCTGTTGGGTCACAGGGTTTCTAGTCTGTTCTCAATGGGTGCTTCTTCCTTTTCACTGTAGCATGCAAGCCTTCTGGGCTCGCAGGACTTTCCCTTGTGTTTGTCTGCTGTTCTGTTCCTGCCTTGTCTCCTGTCTGTCCCCTTACACAGAAGTTTGTTTTGGGGGTTTCTTGTTTTTTAAAAGGACATCACAATGTACAGGAAAACCTCTGGTGTGTTTTCCCCCACCCCCTGTGCAAAAGAGTTTTTCACTTAAGGATGGGGAAGGGAGTATTTTCTTGAATGCTGCAGTTGAGGGAGAACACTGTTCTCCTTCTCAATCACTGCTGCTGGGAAGGGGGGCGAGTTGCTCTAAAGTTAGATTTGTCCCTTTGAGGTTCTGCCCCTTCTTAAGGGTTTTCTCCTGGATATGTTAGTATTTCCTCAGAAACTTTATGTAAATCGCTGGTAAATATTCCTGAGTCTGCTCTGCGTTTTTGATTTCTAAACCTGATGCATCTTGGGAGATTGCATCGTGAACACCCTGTGTTTTTGGGACTTGCTAGTTCCCAATTCTCTCTTTGGGGGGGGGGGGTCGGGAATAGTGCAGGTATGCTCTGCCTAACACCCTGAGTGATTTAGAGGGACCCTTTGCAATGTCTTTGGGGAGAATCCTTCGGCGGAGTCACTCTGCAAGGGCCTCCCCCTTTCAAGGGCCTTACTTTGTTTTGCTCTGGATAACATTCAGGGTGCTTAACCGAACGTGTTGGGGTGCAGGTCAATGTCCTGTCAGGGCTGCCCCCAGGTGTATAGTGGGCGTGAAGCAATGTTTGCACTGTGACTTTATTACAACACTTTGCAGAGTTCTTGTGTACAGTAACATAGATCCAAAGTGTTTTACCTTGGTTCTATTTAAAATATGTTTAAGCCAAGGGAGGGTAGAAAGGATAGCTCAGGGGCAACACGTTTGTCTTGTAAGCAAGACAACGTGACGCAGCACAGGCTCAAATCCCAATCCCTCGCTTAGAAACCACTCGCTGGGATTTGGTGCGTTATAAATAAAAATTAAAATTAAATAAGAAATATCCCTGTAGGCTTAAAAATAAAAGTTTGTTGAAATAATAAACTACCCAGTCTAACAACAAATAGACTACACACCACAGGGTTAGACATACTGCCCAGGTGCATCTGCCTCTTCCCTGCTTTTTCCCCTTAAACTATTCCTTCACCATCCATAGCAAACACATCAAAGTACACCTTGACCTGATTAACAAAGATAGTGTCCATTTAATTTAGTACTGGAGAAACTGTTGACCAAATCGGGGAACTTTTAAAGATATCCAGTGTGCAAAGATAGGACAGAGCTTAACCCATTTTCATATAGATGCCTCCTTGTTGCAGCATGCAAATTGGAATATTTACAGGGCCAGTAAACTGGTTTTAACAAAGCCCACTTGGCAGTGCTTGGCACTCCATGCTCCTCCCTTCGTTAATTATTTGGGTTTACTGTGATGGCCTTTCAGTGATTTTTAACTATGTATTGTCCTGTATAACCTCACTGCTCCACTTATACAGAGTTTTAGGAAGGTCTTTAGCTACATTGTGCTCTAACAAAACAGTTTTAGACCAAATCTGCAATGTAAATGCTAACATGTCCACACTGCGTGGCCCTTTTCTATTTGTCAAGACATAATTGGTTATATCTTATCACTAGATAGTACTTTTCTGCCACCCATTCTGAACTTTTCCCCAACATACTGTATTATTCAACTTTCTTTGCTTTCTCAAAACTTTTACTTTTTTATTTTATTTTTTTTAAACAAGTTCCTCAAATTCGTGAAAAACCCTACCTGAGGAGTTGTACATTGTCGCCAGCAAGATGGCATTTGCATAGAAAAGGAACAGAACTCTGTCCATCTGTGAGAGGTCTGCCTCCTGGCAATGACAACCGTTGAAATGGTTAATAAACAAATTAAAAACAGCACTGACTGACACTTTTTGAGACAGCCAAGTTGTCTGCACGCTTACCTAAGGAGCCAAACACACTCGGGCTGCATTTTCTATATGTTCATTGCTCTGATTAAGGCATGATCTACCACCTATGATACGAAACCACCCCTTAACATCAGTGAGGAAATGAAATGCCATCTTTAAGTCTACAAAGATGGCAAAATGTTTACACCCATTGAGCATGATGTGGACATCAGTTAATCATGGATAAAAAATGTCAAGTTGCAAACCTAAAAGGCCCCTCGGCTCCTATATTCTCCACATACACGCAGCTCACCATTTCATACTCGTCAAAAGTTAATTATCAATAGCCATTGGCGAGTGAAAATATTGTGTCTCAGTTAATGCAGTTGATGGCACTGATTAATTGTTCAGAGGTCATGCTTAAATCTGCCTTCTAATACAGTGAAGATCTGATCTTTCATTGGACTTTATCAAAAATATCTTCCCAAGCACTTCATTGGTAGATGGAAACTTGGAAATGGAGCAAAGGTTATGACAACCATAGTCCCTTCTTTTAGAAATGTTGTACTACCCCTTGGACATGGCTCTGCTCCTCTTTTATTTACGATGGTCCTGAGCAAACCACCCAGTCTTAGACTGGATGGCATCAACTTGCTATTGACTGCCAATTTTCTATTCTTCTTGTGCCAGCAACATCTGTGCAGAAGGCTGTCTCTATCCTTTACTCTGGGCCCCTCCGTCAGCATCCCAAAGTTAACGTTTTTTAGAGCAGGCGGCCCAATTCTGCAGCCTTAATTGAGACTTTTATTTGTGTTGACCTTTCCCTATTCTTCAGTGTGTGGAGTATTGCAATGTATGTTCCAACCAGGAGACCTCCACTACAGTTAAAGCCCTGATGTTTCAAAGGACCTAACCATTTCACCACTTTCTTGCACATATTCTACCAGCTTTGCCAGAAAATGAGTGGCAACAGTTGTTGGCCATCGGTTCTTGTGTCCTGATGCACAACAATCAACTATAATTGCATTTTAAAAGTTAAGGCTGATGTTTATTGATGGTTCATTGAGACCAACCTCACTTCTGTGATCACTTTTTCCAACCCAAAATCAACAGAGTTCTGTCACAAACTACACTATACAGTATGGTTGTTGTGTCGCTGGAAACTGCGCAACCATGATCTGTGTCAGGGCTGCTGTTTGTGCCAACATATCATTTTCTGATATAGGTTAAAATGCAGAGCATTTTTCAGTTCTGTTAGGAATTCTGTGTTCTTGTTTATACTTACTGCATAACATTACTGTATTCTGTCAGCAAGCAGGGTGGGGGATGGGTTTTCTACCTGTCATCTAGCCATCCAAGTATTTGATTGTTCTCTGTAACTGAAGGTCCATCTTTCTGCTTTGAGTATCAAACACTTATGAGCAGCATCTGGACTGCACCGTAAAGCATTTTTTCACATCACCTATTGCTGTTGGGTCAATTGTACAA
Source organism: Ambystoma mexicanum (assembly GCF_040938575.1). Lineage (NCBI taxonomy): Eukaryota > Metazoa > Chordata > Amphibia > Caudata > Ambystomatidae > Ambystoma > Ambystoma mexicanum. The sequence continues at coordinate 66,303,728 of NC_090928.1, forward strand.
AATGGAAATATAATATGTAACCCGGAAGGTTTCGAATGTACTGCCACAGAACAATAACCCATTGAACTGTTGCACTAGATGCTGTGCTGGGGAGCTGACCAGTCCATGGCACATTGAGTATTTCATTTTTAGCCAGCTCTCCCCTATCGGAATGTGCAACTTTTGATGGCAAAGCTGATACTTTACATGTGTGATGCCCAAACAATCCAGAGGTGAAGCACCCTTTCTACCATATTTTGGTTTCCTCTGGGAGAGCAAATCATTGTTCAACTGAGGTATTCCCACTTCGTGTTACTTCCAAGTTCAGGTGCGCATTGAGTACCCTAGTCTTCATCCAGGAAACTGTTAGCACCAGTATGCAATGTATGCATCTTGTTGACAGATGAGGCCGATTTAACATTTGGCTGCACTTAAAGAAAGGTGCATGCTCCCTCTACATCCAGAAGAGGAAGCTTGCTAATGCATACCATTTCTGCATCACATAGGGAGACGAGTGGTTTGCGTTCCCCAATGGAAAAAGTAATTGAATACATAGTTACTTTCCATCAGTAAGGTACAAGGATACGGCTAGAAACAGAGGCCTCAGAAATCTGAGAACATATTGACACACAGACATTCATTGTTACCTATCCAAACATTCTTTAACTCAAAGTAGCACCTATTTTAACCTGTATGGAGGAAACCCTTTTTCTAGCCTACGCTGATTTTTTTTTTAATATACTTTGCTGACATACGTTCACCTTTCAATTTAGCCTAAAGCGGCCTCATTAGTCATCTTCCATCGTTCAGCCAGTAAATCTATACTTCAGTGGCCCCTGTAACATTCTCGGTGGACCTGGTTAAGCAAGACTTTTTCTATTGGTGCCATCGTTCTCTGAGCATCCTGGCAGCATTGTTTTTCATTCTATTAAACTCTGTATGCTTCCCTCCCAGCCTTTATAAAATCCTCTTAGGCTTCCACCTCTCCCCAATTCCTCTAGCTCCCTCGGTGTCTTTCTGTCCTCCCCTCTGGCCCTCTCTAATGGCTTCCCTCTGCTCAACTGCAATGGTGATGTATCCAGCATATGTGCCTATTAACATGTAACATAAATAAGAACATAAATAAGAACATGAATACATGAATACATGAGTTTGCATTCATCACTAATTTGAGGGGATTTTGTGTTTTTCTGCGAGAATAGTCTGAGGTTTGTTGGACGTAGATTCATGGGAAAGACACTTGGCATATTAATGGCTACTGATGCTTACACGCGTAAGGGTGGCCTGGCATGCTGTAGCAGTATCCTCAATGTATTGATCTTATCCTTGCAATGCTGAATGTGATACCCTGTGAATCTAGTGTGACCAAAGAACAAAATTGTGGCACTTTATTAAGATACATGGTTGCCTTATTGTCTAACCCATAACAGTTTAGCTTTTCCTTTAACTGGTTTCAAACTGACCAAATATGTTAGCAGAATGTGGGCCATGTTACCTAGGGAGTGTTGGTAAAATGACTTTCATACTCCACAATGGCTCTGAATGGGTAGATGGCAACGGGAAACCTATATGCGTTTTCCTTGGAAAAAGGGGTGGGGTAAGGAATCTGTGCTACCCGAGAGCGAAATAGACTGAGCTGCAGTGAAGTATAGGAGGTATTGAAGTGCTGATATCCAGTACACATGTGAGTGAAGTTAACATTGTTGATATTAGTGGAGTGGGAAGGGGGGAGGGGTGGTATGTATCATGAGGGATGAACTGTGTCGTTTGGGCATGGTATTGGGGATAGGATGAGCCACTTCGACCACAGAGGAGACTACAGTCAGAGGAGTGCTGTTCGTGGAAGTCATTGAATGCTGGATAGATGTTATGGCACTTTTTTTCTTTTTCTCCAGGTTTGGTTCATCAATACAGTGTATAAGAAGAGGTCACGTCTGCCAGTGCCCCTTGTTCAGCCGGTGTCCTTGCTCGTTTTGTACAGTCTTTCTTAATAGGCACACATTGTTGCTTAGCGAATACAAAATCTGCTTCTGGCCGCAGTTTAGTGAGAATTCTCTTCATACTGGTTAGAGTAAGGGGCATGACAGCCCAGCATATGCTAGGCTCTTTAGGAGGGACCCGTACGTCCTTGGTCTTCATTTGAAGGCCTTACCTGCACTTTAAGCACATAGACAGGTGCCAACCCCTGCTCCTTTTCCTACGCAATGGTGTCATTCACTGGCTTATTGTTCAATTCCCCATCTGCAGTTTTTGAACATTTGCTCTATCACAGTCGTCATAGGCAGTTTTTTTGTATACCTCTTCTTCCACTGGATGGTGCCATCTCATGTCAATGCTGCCTCCAAGATGATGTAGAACACAGGCAGGGCAGCAGAGGCGTTAGCGTCCCAGAAAACGAGCATGCAGCATGTTAATGTCGTCAACCCTCATAAACTGGAATTAGAAAACACGAAGTAATCTGTACTTCCAAAGCACTCTTGCAGTGCCAATAGAAAATGTACTAGCTGTAATGGAGGAGGAGATGGAAAAGAGACACACTGTACATTACAGTAGCGTTTTGAAGTCCTTTCCCCTTTCATGGCGGGTACCTCTTTATAGTCCAGCATTAGACTATCTGTGAAGTGGAGGTGTTGCATGGCATGGTCTGCTTGTTGCTCACTATGATCTGTGCTATTAGCAAATATGGCCCGACAAATACTGTGTTCAGACTGTGTATAATGGTGGCACTTGGAGTCTTTCGCCGATTTTAAGTGTTACAAGGACCATTGCCATGCCAGCATAAGCTTTACTATACAAATTACTTTTCTCTGAAGTGTTGCCATGCCATGGAACAGGGTCACTTTAAGGGCACCAATTTACACTCTACAGAGATGGCATTTCAGAATTCTTGGGGTTATGCTTTTTCACCGATGTGCATGCTGTTCCTAAAGGTTTCCCTAGTGACCCTGGAAATATACTATATGGGAATGCATGGAGTAAAGAGAAATGGTCTGATAATTCCAGGGATGATAATTTGAATTACGTGATTGTGCGGGGACTTGAGATCCCAACGTGCCTATAAGATTTCAATTCTCCTGAGGTTATTATGGTGTCTTTTAATACATTGAACATGATTGGGGCCACTATGAACTTGTCCAGTTAATGCCTGTTCTAGTCACCCAAAATAGAACTCCTGGTTTGATTCTCGATAAATATTAAACAAAAGAGATTGTTTAAGGCTTTTAACCGATAGAATTGCAGCAAAGGATCAAATAGTAGAGGCACCGTCTAAATGAAACTGATATGCTTTACAGTAAAGTTGGGTTCGTGTATCTAAATCTCGGTGGCAAACTATTTCATTTTGTTTGGGGAATATGCATCATATTGACAAGTGAATACTTTTGAAAATGTATTGATGAAACATGCTTTTGATGGCAAACCTAGTTCTGTAACTTGCCCGTTGCTGTCAACTGTGCAACTGGTGCTCAACCCATGAGTTGATCCCATACTCCTTCACATTCTCGCTTATACCCTGTGCTTTTTACCAGCTACCGTGAAACTGTGATGGCTGTAAACTGCAATATTCCACCTAGTTTGCCCAGTTATCTTCCTGCTATGCCACCCACTCTGCTTAGTGTCTTCCTTTCTTTCCTCTTACATAATAAATACAGAAAGCTAACTAGATGCTTATGCAAAGTAGTGGCCAATAGTTCCATCCAGGCTGTACATCGACAGATCTATTGCACTACCATTCACTGTAGTTGGCCTCCCAAGCTTGCTTTGCTCTATAATAATAATTGCATTATATACTAGCACCTGCAGGAAGGGGCAGAGCCTTTTTTTTTATTGTATCTATATGTTTATGTCCATTCATGCAACTAACGTTTCACATTTTACAAACACATTCAGGGGTTGCAAAGCCTTTTTGCCCGTGCAAATATTTAAGTAGATTTTATGATGGGTGCGTACCATACGCAGGGGGTGTTTGCAACTTTTATTTAACATTTACTTTGTTTGCAGTGAATGTGAAATAAAAGTTTCACTGTGCATGCCTCTGGGTGGCAGCAGTGTGGCAAAGAGTTTGTGGTAACATGCACTATTTTACAGAAAGTGCTTTTAAATTTGTTTTCATCAGTTGCCATTGGTCAAATGCATGTATCTTACGTTGAGTAGGCAAACTAAGTTACTTGACCTGCAGGTCTAGTGAAATTTCAAAGAATTTGCAAGGCTGATTCCCCTTACTAATGTCTTACTTCAGCGGTACACAAGACTGCTGTATTTGCTCATTTTGTGGTCTGGTGACACTAAAAATATTAGTACAACATTGCTGATCAATTGGGGTTGTTTGCTAATCAAGAACATTTTGATTAGCAAACTCTGCTAATCAATTTTTGAAAACGAATGTATGCCTTGTCTTCCCACTAACAGCATCTTATAGAGAGGATGAACTCCATATTACTAAGATATATGCCCTTATACTAACCTGGATGCTGCAGAATGGCCTGGCTTTAAACAAAGTAAAGGCAAAATGTATGGGGGTTGGCACACAGAATAAGATAATGAAGCTAGGACCAATCTATGAATGCTTTTCGATTGCAAGATTGATACGAAAAAGAAAGTTAAAACCCTTGGCATGGTACTGGACCAAAATCTTAACATGAAGGCACAGGTTAGCAGCCTGGCTATCCTCTTCAACCTATTACATAAAGCTGCTGGCCCACCTTCGGCCTCTCATCACTCAGAAAAATGCTGAGAAATTGCAGGGGCCATAGTAGGAGCAAAGATATTGTAGTCTCTTGATTGGTATCCCAAACTGAGTGTAACCGCCTTCAGGTGATCCAGAGCAGCGCTGTTAGGGTGGTCAAATGCCTTAAATGGAGAGATCATGTCTCGGAGACTAGACAGTCTGCATTGGCTTCTGGTGGAGGCAAGGGTACAGTACCGCTTGCTCCTGGTTACTCACAAATGTTGTGTTGGACCCATGCCAGCCTATTTGAAGGATCTTTTCTCAGAGAAATATAATTTCAGATCTCTTGGATCTAATAACACGCATCAACTGAAGACTTTGTTAAAGCTGCTCCTTAGGCGTGGAATTCTCTCACGCCTGACCGAAGGGAAGTCAAGTCAACTGAAATCTTCAAGAAAAAACTAAAAACGCTGTTATTCAGTTAGCTTCCCCACTCATATCATCTTTATTCTCTGGTCTAAAGTTGGTCCAAGGTCCAGACCCTGTCCTTGTCCTATTTGTCATTTTGCTGTGCGCCGTTAAGCCTTTAGGTACTTGGTTGCGTGTTACAAATTGTAAATGGTGGCACCTGCTCTTCACACAGCAAATCAACCAACCGGCTTGAATCACAACTCATCCGCAAAGAGAGGACCCGCAAACAATCCTTCTCTTGTCATGCACCCACCCTCTGGAACTCGATCCCAGGTTTAGCTCAGAATGCCTCTCAGTTCTCCAATTTCCCAAATTGAGTCGTACCAAGAGTTGCACTTGGCTTTGGGCTTCAAGTGGATCCTCATGACAGGGGCAAGAACATCGAGAGGATCAGATATAGCAGAGTGGAGAATGGAAAAGGCTGTGTCAGGGTGTGAGTCAGCCAGGGGGGTGGGGGAGGGGAGGTGAGAAAGTGGCGGCGAAAGCCTCAACTGACACACGATTCATGGATTGGATAACCGAGAAGGTAGGTGGCAGTGCTGGAGTTGGCTTGGCCTGAGGGGGTAGAGAGGGTGAGATGGGAGGAAAGGAGAAAGTGATCACTCCAGGAGAGAGGAGTGGTGAGAGGCATCGAAAGGGGAACGTCTGAAGAGATCAGAACATCCAGAGTGTGCCTTCCAGAGTGAGTTGGGCAAGAGGGTAGAATAGAGAGTGAGAGAGTCGCAGAGTTTGCGATAGAGTTCAGTGCAGGGACAGGAAGCATCCAGGTGGATGTTGAAGTGGTTGAGAGGGAAGAGGAGCAGTCCGCCCACTCAGAGAGGAAGGAGGAGATCTGACCAGGTGTCCGATGGATGGTAGCCACACTAAGGGAATGACCAGGAGAGAGAGAACCTGCAGACGAGGCATTCGAAAGAGTAAGCCTGCGTAGGAATGACAGAGGCAGTAATCTGGATGATCAGGGCTACACCCCCTCGAACGGTTGGATCTAAGCGCAGATAGGATTTTGTAGCCATCGGGGAGGAGAGTGTCAAATCTCGTGACAGAGCTGGCCGTGAGCCATGTCTCAGTGAGACTGAGGATACTATATGTACAATACTACACATTGACAATAGATTGGTCTCTGGTGAAATGTCTGGTGAGGGAGAAACTGCAATTTATCTTTTGTCTGCACCAGTGCCGGGAGATGTCCCATCTCCAGGCCATTTTCTCCATACGTGCCATTACTGTACCTGCTTCATCTATGCTCCTTTCCTTCTTGCTCTCCTGTAGGGAGCCTGAAAGCCTGCCTTATGCACAGTCAAGCCATGTACATCATGCTTGAGCATATGTGACGGAGTCAGTATCTCGATAGAATCCCAGACCATCTCAAACCTTCCCTATACTCCAAAAGGGGTAGTAACGAAAAGATTACAATCTAAGATCAGAAACCTATTACCTTGCGCCGAAAGACCTAAGGACTTTTTCAAACCCAGTCAGTCCACAGGACAACTCACTACCCACCAATTCAACCTCCAGCACGGCTGTCGTGTAAACGGTGTGTGGCATGAGGGACTGGGGCCCACCTTCGTTGCCGAAAAGCCCAACCTGACAATCTCAATACATCTGTTATGTTCACCCATTGCCAATAGCTGATCAGTGTGCATTTTGCTTGTTTGATCCACCAAAATCTGTTTAACGTTTTTGTAGAAATTAAGATTGTGCTTTTATGAGGCAAAACGGCAATTCTGTGGTGTTTCCACGTCTTGAACATCATGTGCCCTATTGTTCAAGGTCTAGCGTTGTCCTGTGATAGGTCTAAAATAGCCAAACAGTCTTGGCCGTAAGGGTAACGGAATTAGCCTAGTTAATTGAAAATGTTTGATCTAACGACCTATTTGATAGTTTTTAGCATGCGATGTGACCTTTGGAGCACATTGCATGCATACTTTCCAAAATACTGAACATGGAGAGCGGGTGTTGCAGGTGTGTACCCCTCCCCCATGTTAGGTATTTTTGGGTTTCAGGGTGCATGGGCGGCTCCCGCTTCCTTATAATTGGAGGCGGGGGACAACAAAAAAAAGAAAACGAGCGTTTAAATGTGGGCCCGAGCACACACATTGCGGTCAGTTTGCCGCAAACAAAAAAACCGATCAAACACCAAGATAACATCATGTGGCATTCTATTATTTGCAGTACTGTTAACTTGTACATGATACAAAAGGGCATGCACTAACCAGTCCAAAGCGATTTTGAAAGCTCGGATTGAGAATGTTTACAAAACACGTGTGAAGTACTTTAGTGGGTGGTATTTTGTTTTTTTGCGTTAATCACTTTAGAATGTTCACACTTGCGTACTTGGCTGGCAATATTTTTCTGTAAGCACAAGAAAAGCCATACATTTAAGTCTGTATGGGGATGTATGTAGCTCAAAACTTGATAGCCTGCAACTTATGGCTGTACAAAAAATGGGGCAGTTGCAGCAAGGATGGCAGGGGGCAATTGAGAGGGTGTATCTCATTATGCCAGGTTCAGATATAGATGGCTCTCCACGTGTGTTTGTGGAACCTCCCTGGAACGTTTTGAATTCTAGTAGGTTCCTTTCTTCCTTTCTGCCTTTTTATCCTAATGCAGTTGAAATAATGTGCGTGATTTAGCTGTGTAATATCTGCATGCAATGAAAATAGCCTTTAAAAACTCAGACTTCGACGTGGTCATAGGAACTTGCAAAAGAAAACATTCCAATTAAATAGATCTTCCTTGGTTCATGGGGACCTTAGCCAGAGGCTCATGTATGTACAGTGTAGGCTCACTGATTAGAGAGATGCTGGTTATACCACTGCAGTAGGGACAAACTCCATTCATTTAAATGGAAACATCATCCTGGTTTCCTAGGGACAAGAGGCGAGATGCACCAAGCACTCTGCTCTTGTGAAGAGAAATGCACCAAGGAAATCTTCACTATTAGTACCTAATCCCTTCCCCAAACATTAGTAAACCACTATGGAGAAACTCTCCAACCGCCATTCAGCAACGGTGTACATACGTTTTGGATTGCCCATCAAACATGCGGAAACGCCTAATCTTATATACGGTTGGTAGTGGAAAGTGGAAAAGTAAAAGCATTTTGGGATTCCCAAGCCCTATTCAGTTATTTTCTAGAAAATAAACAGCAATCCAAGTAGAGGAAACGGGCTCCTCAACAAACAGGAAGGCTTATAACATAAGTCAAAGATGGCCACCAGCCCTTTTAAAGCGTGCGTTCCTTAGTTCTAAACTAGAAATAATTGTACCCTGTAAAATAGTGGCTTCAAAGTACCTGATCAGCTCAGCCAATTAATACCTTGCTCAGCCAGGAAAGGATTAGCTCTTTAGATGTCTTAGATGTGGGATGCAGGTGTTGTCAGAAGTGCTGGAGCAGAGTTGTTAGAAGAGCTGAGAGACCAGTGCCAGCCAATGGGGAAAGCGCAATAGCTGGCTTCAGTTGGGAAGCTAGATCCAGATGAGTGTCATGGCCAGAGAATCCCCAGACCACTCTAGACTGATATTGTGCTTCAAAAGAATTCATTTCACAAGGAAAATAAACTAAGGGTTTATAAGAGGTCTGGTTGTAAAGATAGAAACAATCCATTAAACAAAAATTGAGAAATTCCAGCTTGCTTTAAGGGATCCGTAGTCTCACTCCATCCCCATCTGCATTGCATTCTGCTTTCTGGCGGGCAAATGAGTCACTCAGCCAAGATTTGCAAAGTGCAGGGAACACCTCAAACCTCCCAAGACAGAGTGGTTGCTGTGTCGTTGGCGTGTCCGATTCTTCATTTCCTGAGTAATCGCTTTCTGCCTCTTAGATCTGTCTTTGGCTGGGGCCTCCCTCTGGAACAGCCTCCCTGCCACTCTAAAACTTGAGGAGAACCATCTCCGGTTCCTGAAGCACCTCAAAACCTTCCTCTTTGCTTCTGCCTTCTCCTCCCCTCTCCCCTGTTGATTCTACTCTCCCTCGGCACCATGCACCTGTCCACCCTCTGTCCTCTGGGCCCAGGTACCTACTCATCTTGCCACCCTCACGCACTGCCTCCGGGCCTCCCCATGCACTGGGATCTGTATCTGTACCCATACAGCCCTCCCCTTTTCTTCCTGCACTTTCAGACCTACATGGCCTGCTGCCATAAACCCAGCACTTGCCACTTGCTGGCTGCACTCCCATTGTTTGTTGCCTTTTTATTTATTATTTTATTATTATTTTTGTTTTTTCCTTCTCGCTTTGCACTCTCCTTTTGTTCCCCCTTCCATGCACTTCTCTCCCTTCTCCCTCTACCCTGCACTTGCACGTTCTCAATGTCACTGGGCCTAGTAAGATCGTTGTTTTTGTTCTCCCCTGTTCCCTTTCTCTGCCTTGTCGCGCTCTGAAACACTTGTGTATAAGCGCGATAGAAATAAAATATCAATCTATCTTAAGGCGAGATGAGCCCTGATTTGTTGCTTTCTAGCCTCAGGGAAGCTGTGTCAGGCCTCTAATGGCTTGGGCTGGATGGGGCACAGGTACCGCATTGACTATGGCCTACTCTTGCCACGGTTACCATAAACTGTATTATATGTGCCCCATCAGATGGATATCTCATTGCCTGGAGACTGTTTCCTCAACTCCATGCTTCCCTCCCCACATTGCCGTTAATGGCATGTCTTCTAATACCTCAGACTCCCTACATCACTCGGGTCTTCTTTTCTGCTTCACCTGACTTCGCACCTTCCTTCTCCTTTCTACAATCGGTCCTTCGTCTTCCTCATTTCCAATTGCCCCTATGTTAATAGCTTGGTGCTAGCCTCCTCTCCTCGCCTGTCTCTGCACTCTGGGCTCTGACCCTCCAGGTCTTGTGCATTTCAGATGTTCCTTTACTTCTGTTCCACTTTTTTTTCCCTTTTGCTACCTCAATACTATAATCCAAACCTCCTTCAGTTTAAACTGTTGTCTTTAAACACTCCTGTGTTCCTCTTTCACTTTACACCCTTGTCCACTGGTAGCTATCTTCCTTTCTTCCTCCCCGGCCACGTTCCACACTCCTTCCTCTGCTCACTTTATCGTTCACCCCCATCACTATCTCTGCAGCTCTGTACGCTACAGCCTTTGTCAAGGTCAGACTGGGGCATAACATTCTCTTCGGCACCAATTAAAAAGTATCCCACAGTTCCAAATGGCAATTCATTCCTTTAGTGACACTGTTTCAGTAATAGTAAGGGGAGGGGAGGTAGTGTTCTGCTAAAATGTGATGCAAATTGTGCATTTAAAAAAATATTTAATTAGTAACAATGGGCAAAACTACTAGCTGCATGGTGAAGTACCTCTCAAACTGTCTCGCAGCCAAAAACACTGGCCCACACTAGCATTTTGCGTTTTAGGTTCAGGCATTGCCCTTTTGCTCTATAGGCTAGTCTGAACCTGGCCTTCGTACCATTAATTCTCTCACCCAGCACTGAGCACCAACTACTTTTAAACACTTGCAGACACTCCTCCAGGGTCCATGAATCTTTCACCACACACTGCCAGGAAGCTGTGTGCTGAACGTGGGAAATGATCCACGATAATCTGTTCTTTCTCCTTGCTTCGTATTGGTCCGCTCATATCCAAGGACAGCCTTCAAAATACCCTTTCATTCTTTTGTATAAAGCACCTTTAGCATTGTTTATACTACTTGTTCTCCTCATAGCGGGAAACTGTTTTCCTGGTTGTCCCCTGCCTGTGAGTGATATCCTTCTTAGCTTGCAAATTTGCACAGGGGAGCTAGTAAGAGTAAGTTTCATTTCTACAAAAGGATTTTGTCTGCTGGACCCTGCATTCTCCCTGGAACCAAGCTGGTCTTGCTGCTCCAACCTCCCCTTTCTGACTGCTGCCATGCGGTGAAAATCTTTTTATTGTCAACAAGTCCATACGAGTGAAGCGATTATTGGGATGCACACTGTACTGAATCTGTAATCATTAGGTCTTTCAGTGAAGAATGAGTCACTAGCTGGCATAAAACAGGGGTTTTTGAGGGTAGTGTAATAAGTGTTTTTGAGACTAGGCAGACCCCTTAGTAAAGAGCTTTCTGATGTTTGTTAATCTGCTTAGAATCACATGCTGTGCATAGTTCGACATCCAGTGGTCACTGCAGAGTATTGCATTTTGTTTTTCGTAGTCGAAAAGGGGACGTCGAGAAGGCGTGTCTGTAACACTATCCCTATAGTGACGTGCATTGTACCCACAATCCCTCACGCGTCGAGGTCCCTCAGATCGTTTTTTTCCGCCCAGATATTGGTCGCCTTAAAGCGGAGCTCCTTCGAGAGAAATTGCAGAACATTTACTCGCCCCATTGGTTGTTGTTTATTATACATTACATTAGATCCCTCCTTCGATGGCGAAGCTGTTTCACCGCCGAGTAAGAACTTCGATGGCGGTGACTTAGACGGAGGAGATCCTTGGCCGCTGCCGAACACGTGGCCTGGCTTCGACGGCCTAAGACAGTAGCGAGAGTGGGGGTCGTGGGACATTTCTTCTACTTCTAAGAATACCTTTCTCTTTCACCCCCCTTTCCTTCGGGTTCGTTATCACTCTTAATTGTATCCTCGGCTATGGAGAGGACTCCGTTTAGATTTCGCCCACGCTGTAAGGGCAAATTCACATGGAAAGATAAGCACAAGCGGTGTAACCGTTGCTTACCCCTCGACCACAACGAGGAAGGCTGTGCGGCCTGTAAACCTAAAGGACCGCAGGGTCAAGAGGTGGGTAGCCTACACTATGTCTAGAGCTGATTCCTCACCCGCCGCCGCCGAGTGTGACGAGGGCAGTGATGACCTGACCTCCGTTTCGGAAGTTGTAGACCTCTCTAAGGAGCGTACCCGTTCCTCAGTGTCTGTCCACGGCCCAACAAGTTCGGCTCACGACCTACTTATGGGGATGAACACCCAGGCGACACTGACGAACACAGAAAACATAAACACACAACCCACGGCACTTCTTTGTCAAAGAATAAGAAAGCCCTTGCGCCAACGGAGACGCAGGGCCCACCGGCGTCCTCCACTGACGTAAGAGTCGCAAGGCCCTCCCTGCCACTGCGACTAGAAACTGGGCTACCGGCAGACAAGGGCGCTACCACCAAAACGCCAGGCGACGCACCTCGTAAGAGTGCGACCGTCGCCGAAAGACTCGGCACCGCCCAGCACGACGCCAGACGAACCCTTGACGGAGAAATTAATAGTCGAGAGCTTGGCTCGTATAGTTTCCACTGACAGTCAGAGATAGATGGCGAGTGATACGCCGAGGCCCGCTCACAAGGCCAGAGAGAAGCTGAGAATGCCGGAAGGGAGGCAGGAACCGCTCTTGCCGTCGAAGGAAGGCCCAAGCATACGAGAAGGTTTCTCAGAAGGCGAAGGGACTTTATCCTCGACGTTATGGGACAGATCTAGACGGCTACAGACAGAGGAGCCTCCTTCTTTGCCTCCAGACCGTTCTGGGTTACCACATTGGACATTTGAAAGATTCCAATCATGTATGGACAAGCTGGATAGATTTGTCCACTCCTGAACATAAAATGCCCAAGAGGCCAAGGGAGGTACTTCATGAGGACCCTAGGGCTAAATATCCTAGACTATTTGACCCCCCTCAAATGGAGACTAATACTTATGACCTCACTTAAGAAGACTCTCACTTTCAGGTGGATGAGGAGTTCTTAAATATTGGAGACCAAAGGGAACCTCGAAGAAGAAGGTTTTGAGGAAAACCTTGACATAGGTTGGGGGGGGGGCTTTTAAGAAGACCCAGATGAAGGTGGCTCACAGCCTTGGCAGTCCCCAACAGAGTCTACAGACCCTGAGATCCTGAACCTTTCCTCCTCTCAGACCACGCCGGTCAGGAACCCGTCATCTATAGATGACCAACACACTTTCAACGCGCTACTACGGAAAGCAGCAGTGCACTTTGAAATTGAGACTGGGGAAATTACTCCCGATATTGATTTTGTAGAAAAAATCATTAAGGAAAAACCTCCCACTAGCCATACCATTCACCTCCTCGCCTCAGTTAAGAGACGAATCATCCCATCGCTGTCTACACCTGCGTTGGTTAGAGGAGTCAACCCAAGAATTGAATAACTGTTTACTCCCTCTTCTTCGGACCCATTATACATTAAGGGTCACTCAATAACAGATTCCTTGGTGGTAACTACCACAAGGAAAAGGGCAGGGGTTCCGCTATCAACTAGCGAAGCACCCTCGGACAAGGAAGGAAAGAAACTCTACGCCCTGGGTAAGGGAATTACAGCCTCGGCAGCTTTTTCCGCCAGAATTGCCAATAATAATACCTTACTGGCAAGTTATGCTGGTGCCCAATGGGGAAAGTTACGGCAAGACCTCGGAAGTCCCCGAACCCTTAAGAACTCGATTGTTAACCACTGTAACAGAAGGAACTCTGGTTAACCATAGCATCATAAAAAACACACTTGATGCTGCAGAAACGGCTGGCCGTTCTTTACTCCAGGGGATACTTCTGAAGCATCATGTCTGGCTACGCAACTCAGGTTTTAAGCCAGAAACCCAGGCGTCACTCATTAATAAACTAATAGAGGATTCTAACCTTTTTGGGAAAGCGGTAGATGACGCACTGGAGACCGCAAAGAAGGATTGCGACACCCTAAAGACTTCAGACCAAATCTCAAAGCCTCCCAAAAAGCGAGGATTTGGCAACAAACACTTTTTTTGAGGCCAACGTCAACAACAGCAGTACACTGCAGGCAACTGGTCCTCTACTCAGGGAACCAGTGGCCAATACACACAGAGGACAACGCTGTGGCAAGGGTAGAGGTCGGGGCCCCACTCCCAGAGGATCCCCGGCTACCAACACCAAATGACCCGAAGGTTCGGGTCCCCTCCCATGCATCGCCGGTTGGGGGCCGGCTAACATCTTTCCTACCAGCATGGGAGGGAATAATATCAGACCGCTGGGTATTGTCAACTATAGCCCACGGTTACTGCATAGAATTCAGTCGGTTCCCCCAAGTACAGACCCCCAAGGGGACAACGCTTATCACCGGAGCACCTCGCCATCCTTCTTAAAGAAGTGGAACTGCTGCTACTAAAAGGAGTAATAGAGGTCGTGCCTCTACCACAAGTAAAGGAAGGTATTTAGTCAGTGTACTTCCTTGTACCCAAAGAGGACGTAACCATGTGCCCTGTACTAGATCTGCACCCAGCGAACAAATTTGTCAAACCTCAAATGTTTTGCATGGTGACCTTACAGGAAGTAATCCCCCTGCTTTCACAGGGAGATTACATGACAACACTGGACATGAAAGATGCATACTTTCATGTTTTAATGTTGCCAGCGCACAGAAAATACCTCAGGTTCATGATAGAGGGCAAACACTACCAGTTCAGAGTGCTACCCTTCGGCATAGCGTCAGCGCCGAGGGTATTCACGAAAGTACTCTGTGGCAGCGGCCCACCTGCGCAGGTTGTCCATCCCAGTATACCCTTACCTCAACGATTGGCTCATAACAGGGGATTCTTACGAGACATGCTTCTCAAATACCCAAGACACTGTAGACCTTTTGTTCCAACTGGGCTTCTCCAACGAGAAGAAGTCCAGCCTAGACCCCAGCCAGATCAAACAATTCCTAGGGGCTCTAATTCGAACAAAGGACGGCCTCGTCTTCCCCTCCAAAAAGAGGGTCCAAAATATGCTGTTTCAGATCCCTCAATATGTGGCCGGTCGAGAGGTGACGGTACGCAAAGCAATGCGTTTGCTAGGAATGATGGCGTCATGTATATATTTGGTACCTCGCGCGCCTGCAACCCAATGCAAGAGAGGCTCAACAGCCAGTGCTGTCAGGCCAGTGGACAATGGGACGATCTAGTGGTGTTCTCGCAAGCCTTGGTTCTCTCGCTACGGTGGTGGTGGTCGAAGGAAAACCTTGTAATAGGGAAACCATTCGCCACCCCCGCAGTGGAAGCCACTCTAACCACAGACGCATCCCTCACAGGATGGGGGGGGCTCACCTATCCCATCAGACTGCATACAGAGTTTGGACTCAGAGTGTAGCGTCCAAACACATAAACTTGCTGGAACTGCTAGCGGTCTTCAAGGCACTGAAGGCTTTCCAGGCACACCTGCAAGGGAATACAGTGATGGTCCTCACAGTCAGCACCACAGCCATGTACTACCTGAACAAGCAAGGGGCCACGCACTCTCCAGGACTGTCCAAGCTGTCCCAGAACATCTGGAAGTGGGCTCTCAAACACATGTTCCTGTTGTCACAACATGTACCAGGGCAACTCGATCTGCTAGCAGATGAACTCAGCAGAGACTTCCCTCTCCCCGCAGAGTATGAATGGCGGTTATGTTTTCACACAATGGGGATTCCCAGAAATAGATCTGTTCGCAACTCTGGAGAACTCCCAATGCCTAGATTACGCCTCCAAGTACCCCCAGAACCGATCCAAGGGGAACGGTCTCTGGTTAACATGGTCAGGGAAATTTGTCTATGCTCCCCCCCTCCCCCCCCCCCCCCCCCGACTCTTCTTCTCAACAAAATAGTGCACAAGATGAAACCAGTCACCATGATACTAGTGGCCCCTATGTGGGCCCAACAGCCATGGTTCGCTCACCTGATGGAGATGTCTCTATCTTCACTGGTGAGACTAGCCTGCCCGTACAACATGCTGTCACAGGACAGGGGCAAGAAGATACACCCATGCCCACAGACCATGAACTTAGCAGCCTGGCTCCTGAGGTCATACAATTTGGACATTTACAGCTCCCACAAAGATGCATGGACATTCTTAGGGAGGCTAGAAAATCGAACACTTGTTACTGCGATTCTAGCAAGTGGAAGAGATTCGTCATCTGGTGTAGAAATAAAACCATCAACCCCGTTGAATGCTCTCCCACACAAATTGTTCTCTACCTGACTCACTTATTAGATTCAGGATTGGTCTTTAATTCTATTAAAGTCCATCTAGCTGCACTTTCCACATACACCACTTCTCAACACAAAGTGTCATGGTGGAAAGTCATCCAGTTATTAAAGCCTTCATGGAGGAAGAAAAGAGGATACACCCTCCTATAGCTAACCCAGCTCCCAGATGGGACCTAAATGTGGTACTTACCAGGCTTATGGGCTCACCCTTTGAACCCATGCACAAAGCATCCCTTAAAAACCTCACTCTTAAAACTGCTTTCTTAATAGCTATCACCTCCATTAGGAGAGTGAGTGAGCTACAAGCGCTCTCTATACTAGACCACTTTGTAACAGTTCACAAAGATAAGGTGGTTCTATGCACACATCCTAGGTTTGCACCAAAATGTATTTCTAAATTCCATGTCAACCAGTCAATAGAACTACCAACGTTCTTTCAAAACCCTTCAAATTTAGGAGAAAAGAGCCTGCATACACTAGATGTGCGCAGAGCCATCATGTTTTATATGGAAAGAACTAGACCTCTGAGAAAGACTAATCAGTTATTTGTCTCGTAGCAGCAGGAAGAGAAGGAGATGCAGTTTCAAAATCCACTATATCCAGATGGATTGTCCAATGCATCACTCTGTTTCTCTCTTGCTAAGAGAGAACTACCCTTCAAGCTAAGAGCACATTCTACTCGTGGCACTGGGGCTTCCATAGCATTCATTGCAAATGTCCCTCTTGAGTCCATTTGCAAAGCGGCAGCCTGGAGTTGTGTACACACCTTTACAAAACACTGTCTAGATGCCCACTCTAGATCTGATTCCCAGGTGGGACAAGCAGGATTAAGACATCTTTTTTTCTACTGTTCCTTCTCACAACCCACCTCCAACGCCGGGTACTGCTCGCTAGTCTATGCACAGCATGTGATTCTAAGCAGATTAACAGACATCAGAAGACAATGCGTTACTTACCGTAAAAGCATTTCTGATGGTTGTATCTGCTTAGATTCACATGCGCCCACCCTTCCTCCGCGCTCGGATGGAAGGAACATAGACATCCTTTATCTCTCTTTTCTGTACTCACTCACGTCTAATAGGCTCTCTCAGGGCAGAAAAAATACAAACCGAGGGACCTCGACGTGTGAGGGATTGTGGGTACAATGCATGCCACTATAGGGATAGTGTTACAGACACGCCTTGTCGACGTCCCCTTTTCGACTACAAAAAACAAAATGCGATACTCCGCAGTGACCACTGGATGTCGGACTATGCACAGCATGTGAATCTAAGGAGATACAACCATCAGAAATGCTTTTATGGCAAGTAATGCATTGTCATGCCAGCTCCCTGGAGGATAAAGGGACGCTTGTTACACTATAAGTGTGTCAGGGATTGCTTCTGCATCCACCGCCATATCGGCACTCCCCATGGTTTGCTGTGGGGTTTGCCCTGGTGCCTGAAACATTGTGGATTTTATAGGACTATGACCACCATCAGGCCACTGTACTAGGACACATTCCATTACAGCACATCATGAGTGCGCGTCTACCCGAAGCAGCTGCACCAGTATGGAATTACAATAAGAGTACCAAAGAGAATACCCACGGCGAGCTTCAACGTTGTTGGAACGTCTACCGGGAGTAGCATTTTCTGTGACTGTTCATGTATCTTTCCTCCTCCTTGACCGCAAACTGTTACACGTATTTTCCTCCCTGGATCACACACTGTGTTGAATTACCTGTGTGTGTATCAAAACTGTCTGTCTCTAACTGCCTTTTGGATATCCCTTTCATCTTGGACTACCTTGGATTATAGTTTGTTGCTCACTTTTGATGTATTTTTTTCTGGTGTTTTGTCCCCCCCCCCCCTGGATTGGCGTTGGAATTCTAGTCCTTACTATCTCCTTGGTTGGATCTCGATTACCCTTCCTGTACTTACCTCAGACTCTGCATCAGGGTTACACAACTTTCTTCTGTAAGGACTGCACCCTCATTCCGCCCAGCCTAGTGTCCTTGGTCCTGCCTTCTTGGTCTCCCTTTTCTTTGGACTTCGACCCATATGCATCAAGACAAGAGATTTGGTGGCCTGTCTTGCTGCTGGACTTCCACGTATTATAGGTTAACCTGCGGGAGGCAGGGTAATTTCTGCTCTCATTGTATGCACCATATCCTCTCTCTTTTCAGACCAGCCAGAGGCACCCTCGGCTGTGATATCTAGCTTTTTGCCTGACCTATTAGTCCCCTAGTTATTGCCGGTCTAGGGGGCTGATCAGTCTGGGGAAAGGTCCTCCTATTTAGGGGTTGTTACTGTGTCCATTACTGGTGCACAACAAAGGATTGGCAGAGTTCATAATTTACATTGATAAGGAGATGGTAATGAAGATTGGATGGATCTCTCTTAACAGGACTCGAGTCCTGAACAGTTCCTCAACTATTTGAGTTTCCTGGCATTCAGTAACTGGGTATTTCTTTTAGGACCAAGGCTCCTCGGTTAACCACTTCTAGGCCCTACATCATGAAGTGGGTGGTGGTCCCTGGCTCCCATGGTCACCTCTGAGCCCCATTAACCATCACTAGACTTCATAGTAGTACATGCTATCAGATAGGCCAGAGCCAGCTAAGGTTCTATAGAGAGCATGGGTTCCAGTGGCAGCTAAGGAGCCACAGCTTGCACAGGACCCAGAGACTTAGAGGTCTGATTCAGCAGCAAGGCCTAATGCTCCTATAAACCAACATGTTTTAAGCATGAGAAGGGCTTCATATCACTTAGAGAAGGTAGAAATGGGCACAATATCGCTCATTTTTTAGTAAAGTACAAGATTCCTTAAACATGAGAGAAAGAGCATGGGGAAGGAGCGTGAGACATCACCTTAGTGAGAGGACAAACCGGTTCATATTGCCCGTACACCCTGGATCCCGATTGGCTCCCAGGATTCAGGTGTTCTATCCAGTGTGCTTACGAATACTATTGAAGGCTGCCAAGGTGATCCTATACTAATATACTTGTTAGCCAGGATATTATCCATATTCCCTGTAAGATAACTTTTATTGCCATCAATGGTCTACTGCCTGTCTTAAGTCTGTTGCTTGAATGTAACCCGGTGCACTGCAGTTCCTTTCAGGACTGTCTGGTACTTAGGTTGTTCTGTGTTAGATGGTTGAGGGCACAGAGCTGGAGAATTTTGGGCTCCAGAAGGACACTCTTAACCAAACGTATTGTTTATATAATAAGTAGAGGTCACTTGCATGATGGCGTTATAAAGAATTCCCTAAATCGAATACCTCTACTTTGGTGAAAGCACAAATGGGTTTGTTCATTGCTATAATCAAGCTCCAATGTTCTACTGTAATACTCAGGAAAAAATAAAGGGCGGTAGGCTTCTTTTTTGTTATAGGGGGGCCTGGTTCTAGAAGGCAAAGAGAAGTATCAGGATAAGGAGGATTAGAACCCAGACTACCCTTCCTTTAGACGTATGGCAGGAGGACCTATTCAAGGACTATTAATTGCTTAAACTAGCTATAGAGGATCACACTTGGGGTTTATCTGTATAAAACTAAGTTTAATTGAAGAAACATGTTAAAAGACATGCATAGAAACGAGGTTACAATTGTTAACCAACATGTGTCCTGACAACAGAAAGAAAAAAGTAATTAGTTTGTGTTTAGTAACAGATACTAGACACATTCTGACTGTCGACACAGATTTGGTGTTTCTAGCTTGGGGACCCGGATAGGTGTTTTTTAAATCGGATACAAGGAAAGTAGACAGTCTTGTTGATGGTAGAGTGACTCTCGGGTGTCGGGGGGGTGGGGGGGAGAGGGGGCCTCTGAGCATTCTTCAGGACAATAGGATTAAATAGGTGTATGATTTTTTTCATCTAGAATCATAAATGTGAGAACCAATTAAAATTGATTGAAAGTAAGTGTGATCATGCCATTTATTAATAATGGAGAAAGAGGAGAGTAGGAATGGCCCTCACCTTAAATTAATGACGTCTAAGGAAGCAGAGAGGATCAGGACTGCTGGTTTCAAGCTGACCAGGCTCTATTATTATTACTATGCTAGAAGCAGGAGCTAAATAGCTCCCAGCTCCATTCAATTTGGAACCCTGTACTTGCAATCAGTGTGAGCACAGTGCCCTGTGGGAGGTTGTTTTTGTTTATCAATATGTACTGGAATCCAGCTTCTACTAAAGGCGTTGTAATTTTAGAGGGGGGGGGGGCAAGGAGATTGCAGAATGATTGGATGCAGGGCATCCACTTATCATAATTAAGGGTCGGACCCTCAATTCAAACTGCCACTTGGAGGCCAGTATGGGGAATTGTTCTGCAATTGAGACATCCGTGGGGTTATTTACTTCTGCTCCTGGTTTCATGTGGCATTCCTTTTTGACCCAATGTGGGCTGTCCATCTGTGTTCCTGAGGGTTTGCGGGAGTGGGAAGCAATTTACAGCTGGCATGGGACTGGGGCGGGCGGGGGGGCACGGCCATGGATTGACATGTCTCCCAAGAGCTGGAGGTTTTTCGCTCACCTATGAAACTGGTGGACCTTCTGTATCAGTGACCATTCGAGTTTGAACTTGGTTATTAATATCCCAGTAAGTCTACACTTACATAATTTCCCTTCTGCATTTCTTGATGTCGATCAGGGGGTTTGGGGGGGGGGGTCGGATAATCAAATTGAATGTCTCCACCTGTTCCAACTTTGTCAGGTTTCTACAAAGAGAACTAGATGTGGTGGAAACCCCTGAGAGGGGAAAGACAATTGAGGCTGTCAACGGTTTGATGTGCAGTGTATGAGGGGGCATCAGAAGAAAAGCTTCATCTTTCTGGGATTCCACCTCATGCCTTTGACTACAGGATTACCAACACTAAACAACAACAAAAGACATCAACTGAGGGCTTCTGGGTAAGGTACATCACACTCTTGAATCCTGTGAGAGGGCTAAGAAAGCAATTTTACTGTGTCATAGGAGCTACCTCAAATCTGTCAAGCTAAGTAAGCTTAACAATGATAATTGGGGGGTCTTGGAATCACTTAAATCGTGCAATTGTGCAGACCTTTGGTCCACTATCAACAAAAAGACTGCAATTTTTGTGCCCGAGTTTGTCTGATCTCATCAGAAACATGGGTTGAGTACTACACAAACAAATATGCCAGACCAGTTTTTAATTCTACCTCGGGAGCTTGAAATTTCAGAGGGTGACCTTTCTATTCTCTGCCCATGGATGGAGGAGGATGTGGTATGGGCCATTAGCAGGGCCAATGCCTCTCGGATGCCAGGCCCAGATGGCTTAGCGCCTGTGGTGCTTAAAATGGGTCCCCACTTATGGGCTAGGGTGTTGTGTCCTTTTATTAATGACCATCTGGGAGTCCAATCTGGTGCCCATGTCTTGGCTAAAATCCCTGATAATCCCATAGTGTTACTCGACGCTTCAAGCTAAATTTGTGCAACTCTTACTAAGGGAAGTTAAGGCTGTATTTTCGAGGCTGGGGTGATCTCTCGTTATCAAGTGGGATTCAGAGCGGGAATGGGTACAACGCTAAATGCAACAGTTATGGCACACCTCAGGGCCTTGATCAGGGGAGGGCGGACATGGCCTGGCTTGCATGGCTTCACTGGACATGAGCTCTGTGTTTGATTGTTAATCGCAGCGTGTTATGGTTGAAATTGTTGAGATGGCATGTTCCTACCCATCTGGTATTGTTGCTGGGGCAGTTGCATACAACACATCCTTGAGGGTGAGGTTCACCAAGGAGGAGGCCTGCACAGGGCCAGTTCAGCAGGGTTGTGTACTGGCCCCGCTATTCTTCAATGCCTACATCTCTGACATAGACACGTTGTGAGCGGAAGACATCACCTTTCCTTTTAGAATGGGGCATTTGAAGCTTAACTGGATGGCATTTACAGATCTGTTTTTTTTTTATCGAACACCTGTCGATTTGCAAAGAAAGCTAGACCACTTTTCCTATTATGCAGCTAAAAACAACTTATTAGTGAATGGCTCCAAGACAAAGTTGGTGATCTTCTCTAACATCCCTAAACCGAAGACCATACGTTGGGTTGTAGGAGACCAGAGACTTGGTCCTGACAACTTGTTACTTGGGATACAACCTAACAGCAATTGTCTGGTGGAAACCAGGGCCGGGTTGAAGGCGAAGATGAAACTTACTCTGTAGGTTCGCTCTTTGCCTTTTTAATAAAAATGTCCTTGCCACGGTGGAGCCTATAGTCTTGCCCAGCCTGGCCTTTTCATTGTTGAACCTGGGTGACACTATTCATTTCATACAAGAAATGGTTTGTAAGAAGACCTTGAGCCTGCTGCAAGGGTTACCTAATGCAATCATTCGACACAGGTTGCGTTTGGTTTCTTTGGGGGCAAGGTACTTGTGGAAGCAATAGATTTTCTACGCTAAAATCATCTGGCCCCTGCTGCATTTGTTGTATGAAGACTTGGGGATCAACTGTCGGCGTGAGACGGTTGTTTCTCTGGTTTAATTTAAAAAGTCCATGTTTATTCTCTTGGTGGGGGGGTCCATTAGGAATCAACTCCGCTGAGGAGGAATTGGTAAATCGGGTGGCTAAGAGTAAAAAGAAACTGTGTGTTTGACTGGAGCTGCACAACTGAAAAGATGGGATCCTACTCGTCTTACAGGGAATATGTAAAGTTCCCTAGCAAAAGGGGTAACTTGCTGAAATACATTTTTGTTTCCATTGGCTAGAGCACAAAGCCTATACTTGAGGTTCAAGTAAAGTACCTTACCTACATTGGGTTGTACTAGTAAACTGGTTGGTAACTCTACATTGTCTTTATTTTCCCTTTTATGCAAATGACCTCCTTGTACAGAGACACAAACATCTGACACTCTTTTTCTCTAGTTTAACAGAGCCTAGAATACTCCACTTTAAAGGCTTCTTAGGGTCAGAGGGGGGGAGACCTCAGGAGACTTGTTTTGGGCTCGCCTTATGTGAGGGGGACAGCACCTCACTGGTTTTAGCACTGTATCACGTTTTAAAGGAGATATTGGAGAACCTTGAGTCGAGTGTATAAATGTATCTTTTAAGAATATAAGATGTTTTGTATGTGTGCTTTAAAATTGTTGTGCGTTTTTTCTTTGTGGAAGCATTGCTTTGTAATTTTCCCAATGTCAAGCTTTCGACTCGAATAAATAAAACCACAAAAACAGCAATTCTTGTGTGTTGCGAATTGAAAGACAGCCTTATTACAGAAATTGAAAAAAGATTTGATGAGCTCGACCTAAAAGCAGCATCAGGCATTGTTGGGAGAATTCTCATCTTATGGCTGATTTCCCTTACCAATAGAGTCCCCCAGCAGCTTTGCTGGATTTGAAGGGTTTTTGTTTTCTCCTGCTATGAGTGACTCTTTTTCCCACTCTTGGGCATTTTTGCTGTGTGTTTTCTAGGCTATTTTTGTGTTTAATGTCTATGGGGTTTTTCTCACCTCCATAGGAACCATCTTTATTCACATGTGTTACACAGCACCCTCCGTGCAGTAACACAGGGGTGTCGTAGCACCCCCAAACATAGACTCCATTCCCTGGGACTGACTACTGTCTCCCAGGGCATGTAAAGTCCCCATTGACTTTAATAGTCAATTTTTTGTGAACTAAACCAGTACAACCCATCTCACTATGGAGGTACTGGGAAGGGTTAATAGTTTTTCCCTTATGTTAATTTTTGAGAGGGTACTGTGCAGTCTCTCTCTCAAAAGTTTCTGGCGGGTGGCGGTGGTTACTACCGTAAATATTCGACCGCAAATATTTTCCTATGGGATTTCCCCATTGTTCGAGGCTAGCATATTTTCTGACAGCCTCTAACATACCGCCAGAGTATTTTAATATTAACTTTACTCCGGTAGGTTTTATTTGCCAGAACTTTAATATATCTTCTTTATCGTGTCTTTCTCTAAACTCCTAACCCAGGTCGGGGATCCTTTGTTCGTCCTTTTGGTGGGCTTCTGCCGAGAAGCCCTCCTTTCGGCGCCACTGAGTCTGTGGTGGGTCCATTGTGTGGGAGGGGGAGTAGGACCCCTGGACAGGGTTGCCTCAGCAACACATGTCGCACTCTATCGTGATAGGCTGGAGGGTCTCCCGCCAAGATGACCACTCCACCGTGTGAGTGACAGCTAGGCTGAATGAATGGGGATCTTTTTGCATAAAAGCAGGGTCCTGAGGACTGGAACAGCAAGACGTCGCCACTGAAACTAAGAAGCCGAAGAGGAGAGAAGCCAAAGACATCTGCAACGACTGAACCACCGGTGAAGCCCTGCTGCAGCGTCTCACCACTTTTCTCCACATGACGAGAAAAGATCTTCATCTGAAAGAGCCTTCTTCCCTTGAGCTGGTGGGGCCAACCAGCTTGCCAATCGCCCTCCCAGACCTGCCTTGTTTGAATCGCCAGTACCACCCTGTACTCAGAAGCCGGATAGCCAGGCACCAGTCCACCCGGACCGCGATTTAAAGGAGCGTACCTTTTATTCGTCGGGCAGCACCGCGGCTGGTTTCATCCCTGGGTAGTGCAGTAACTCGAACCTTCCTCCACGACGAGAGCCTCTCTTCCTTTGCTGGATCCCCCGAACTGCAGGAACTACCAGGAACAACCGCAACCACAGGAGCCACTTCTTCATCTAAAAGGTACATTGTTCCGCCAGGCCGCCTTTTCTGCGTGGTAGTGCTAAAGGTGGTTTAAATCCTTTACCTACCTGTTGTATTGGCTGCCCCTCTCTCCTTACGTTGTCTTTCAACTTCTGCATCCACATTTTCAAATCGTTAACCAAAGACTTGACTGCAGCTACAAGAACATTTTGCTCCTGGGCCCCTGCCCTGTACCACTGACTCTGGCACAGGCCTATTGACTTTGGCTAGATTTGTTTAAAGTGCCTTCTCTAGATTGCTTCTCAACTAGAACTGTGTTGATGCACCTACTTCTTATAGCCACCTTTTCCTTCCCACTTTTATAACCTGTGAAGTGACATTTTGCTCGGTTTTCATTTAAGTATTATTTATGCTAAAGTGCTGCCTTGCCTAACCTTGTTCACAAACTTATGGGAAGTGTTGCTAGGGTGTATAAAAAGATATTTCTATGTAACTTGTGTTTTCCCTCCCTTGTGAGAAATTGCTAGAGTGCCATTTGCGTTTGGTTTTCACTGTGCCGTTTTGCTCAGTTTTCACTCTTGCTCAAACTTGTTTACAATTTAACTAGGGAGTGATGTAGATTTTCTTTGACTGAATTTAACTTGCTTAGTAAGTGTGATAAATGTATTTATCTAGAGGTGTGTAAAATAAATATATATTATGTTTAATACAAATCTTTGGTCCGTGTTTTCAGTACCATAAATACTGAAGGCCTATTGTGTAAACCTTGAATACTGCTCATCTCCCTCTTGAGATAAGTCTGACTGCTTAGCCACAGCTACCAACTAAATCTTTGTGGTACGGTCTGATACCAAAGGCGATTTATTGCTCTCATCTGTAGTCCTAATCCTCTGTAGTGCTCCCTAAGGGAACTGCACAGGATTCTGCCTAACAGGCATCATTATGCACGAGCTATATATGACCCACTGTAAATTTGTTCTACATTTGTTCTAATGCTCCTTTATACACATTACCAAGCCGGTAAGTTTGTCGGGTAGTTTTATTGGTGTGGCACTAGTTGGCCCAAAAGTCAAAAATAGCTCTTGGTTGCTGTTGGCATCAAACTATCGAGGCTTTTCTAAGCTACAAGTAGGAGGTTAATAGCGCAAGCTCCTGGCCATCTTGAATCCTGCTTTGCCCTAACCAAACATTTGTTGGGCAGTTTTTCTCTACACAACCCAACGTGTAGCACCCACTTAGTTCAATTCTTTTGGACAAATCTATAAATAAGTGAGCTCAGTGCATACTGTAACATGCCCACAGAAGAGGGTGTGATTGCTTTGGAAGAGAGGCACACATGAAGTATGTGCAACTCATACGTGATGTGCAAGGGCAACTTTGCCATTTTGATTTGAATAGCTTAGTTGAACATTCTCAGCCCCATCGATAGTGGCTGTAAGTGGTTGAGTCGTTGGGATTAGGATAGAGCATATTAAATGAATTTTGGTATAAATACACAAGTAATATTGTCATAGTACAATACGCAACAAAGTATCTTCAGTAATTTTAGCAGCATTATATGGTTGCCCTCCAAAAGTGATTGGTAACAATGCAATCTCATTTCAAATGTATGCTTTAGATACTGACCAGTTGACTGACATTTCATATCACGGTGTATTTATTGTACACACAATCTGCTAAATGCACAAACAAATAGACGAACGCTAATGAAATATGCATGTTCAATTGTAAACGTCATTAGAGTATTTTCAATGTTATTTTATTTTCTCCAACTATCCTCGTTTGATTCGAGAATCCTTGTGTGAGAATTGTACTGCTAAATATTGACCTTGAAGCTGGTAAGGTCACCTGGACAGTTTATTCTGTTCTTTAATCTACAAATGTATGTTTTGAACCGATTGTTTATTTAAGTGGATTTCTAGTTGTACCTCCATTCCACTGCCAACATGTATGCGAGATTTGAAGACCACCTTTTTAATTTTATGTATCGTAAAACGAGTGCTGTGAACAGGAATGGGAAATGTGATATTTATTTTGACTTTGATATATTCATAACACTGGCTTCACTTTATGCTTTGTTTTCCTTGCATGGGTGAACGTTGCGATGGATTTGTTCACCCTAGATGATATTTATTCCTTTTACTTCATTACACATAATCCACCTGTGCGAGATCTTAAGGCCTGTGTTGACTT
Source organism: Ambystoma mexicanum (assembly GCF_040938575.1). NCBI lineage: Eukaryota > Metazoa > Chordata > Amphibia > Caudata > Ambystomatidae > Ambystoma > Ambystoma mexicanum. The sequence continues at coordinate 66,330,557 of NC_090928.1, forward strand.
TATACTCTACCAGACAGCTTATCAGCTTCTCAGCAGGCTGCTCAATTTGAATTTAAAAAACTGAAACGGAATGAATTTGTGCAGCCCGCCACGTCCGTGTTCTTAAATATTGCTGGCTGTGTCGCTCCTGTTAGTGCAATCGCCAATAGGAAGGGAGTAGAGTGTCTGCTTTGCACTATAAAACAATTGAAGGTTTTTGAGCTATCTGATCTCCTATTCTTACATTGTTTTTTTCCTAGCGGACAGTGGAAGGGCATGCTCCTTGGGGAATAATAAGTAAAGCCTAGCCTTGTTCAGAGCTAGCTAGCATTATCCCAACCAAAAATTAAATGTATTTCTTGATTGTTCATTTTTAGAATTCCCTTTTCTCACTTATTGCTGACATTCTATTAAAAATGCCCAACGGATTGACTGGTGCTCACCGTTCTTCAAATGGCACAATCACTTTGTATTTAAAAATATAAACCATCACAAATATCGACATTACACAGATTTTTTTTATTTAAATATTGAAATTGACTGGAGTTTAAGCCCAGTGACAGTAGATGTAATTGAGGTGAAAACATACCTATAATTTGAAAACAAATATATAAGCAGGTAAATCACTTATTTAACTGCCAGCATCATCTGTTGAGGAAATCACTGCCGATCGATACCCATTACATAAGCTGTGCAGGACATACATTCGGCCAGGAATGTTTTTTGCTGCCGCTTTAGTAAACAATCATGCCTAAGGGATCTCCATCTAAAATCTCAGTAAATTCGTTGATAGGTTTATAGCTCCAGCTCTCAATGTATCAATATATGAAGTACTCAAGGTGGATCTTTAGTCAAGTGGGTGCAGAAAAACCATTACCTTTCTTCCCCTTCGCTGCTTTTAGAAATCAGGATGCTAGATTGTTGATGACAGTTTTTACTCCTAAAGTTACACATCTCCAAACATGTTTTCCTTTTAATAGGGTAAAAAATCATAACACAATGCATGAGTTAAAGGAAGCCCTAAAGCCAACTTGAATACACCGTACTGAGAATTAAGAAGCCAGCACAGAAAGACCAATACATTAATCATCTTTTCACTGTGCTGTTGTAGGAGAGAGCAAACGTTATTTCCTGCCATATCTTTGCCACAGTAGACGTTTAGGCTGCATCCAGAACCTATGTAGCAACCCACAAGGTTTGTCGGGTGGTATGAGTGTGCATGTACCAAGATCTAAACCTGTGTGTACTGTGCTTAAACGAGGAAGAGTGCAGTATAAACGCAAGATCCCAGTAATGCCAGAGTTCTGTCATAAGGACTTGGCACTCCATCTTGGAGAGAGACCATTCTACGTGCAGAACGGCAGTTTAAGCAGATTAAAATATAGGTTCTCACAGAGAATTTCGATATAGGAATAGAATAGGAACAGCACGGGGCACCACAACTGAGACCAGTATGCTAATGTATTGCTGCCATTTGGATGTGAGAGCACTGCAGATAATCCAAATGTGGCCGTCTCTTGCTGGTGCTGATTAATCCAGACAGTACTTCAAAGTGACCTGAAAGAGCTGAAAGGTTAGCTGCGCTCCTTCCAGCAAAATGAAAAGATGGCGATTATCATTAATACAAGCTACATGTTACCCAGGATGCCAGAACCTAATCCACACCTCAAAGGCGGTTCAAATGCCCACCTTGGGCTGTGGTTGCTTTTTTAATGGCAGAGAATGGTGCTGTACCTGACGCACTGCTCTGGGGACAGTTTGATCTCTGAGCTTAGTGCAACAGGAACCACCACCTCATGAGCACCTGATGGGCTCACTATTGAACATCAGTATTGTTTGGTGTCTACCTCTAGACTAGGGTATATAGTAACCAATTAATGTTACCTTTGTGTATGATAAATATTAGAGGTTATCAATATCTTTCCTACATGGGTGTCTTTTATACTCCTAAAGAGAAACACAGTAAGAAGACTCTTTGGTTTAGCATTTATTTATATGTATTCTCTGGCAGAGATATGAGCATTACAAATTGTCGAACACTACACAGCTCCCAGTATTAGTAATAAAGTAGAATCCCAGCAGCCTCCTTTTCTATTCACCTATAAAATGTTAAAGCCACCTACAGCCAATCAGCAATGTATTTTTAATGCCTTTATTTGATAATGTAATTAGGCGACATACAAATCACAACATTTAAATAGAGCTGCAATACATAATCAATGTATATCACATCACATATACATACAAGGTCACTAAGCGTAAAACTGAAAGTGATGTCACAGATGGCACAGAAATCGGTCTCTCAAGGAGAAGTTTTTTTATTAAAATCTTTGTGGGGCCTGTGACCATCCAAGTCTTCCCTCAAACCTCCTCCCTGACCCGGGCATCTGTAGCCCGAAGTTAGTTATACAGTTTGTTAAACTCAATTGGTGATTAATTGCCATTAAAGCAGGCTCCATATCTCCCTCTGGGACTTACTAACTTTGCCTACTCTCACCATAGGTTAGGGTTCTGATGGGGAAGGTTAGGGCGTAGTGCCTTGCTGCAGCTACTGTAAGATTGACCAGGTTCCACTAATGTCCACCTTCACTTCTCTCTTATAATCGCTCCTTCCCTGCCTCCTCCCACCGTCTTCCTGTCCCTCTGATGGTTCCCACGTCCTCTTCTACCTCCACCCTTTGTGGACTTTCTTACTCCCCCTACTCCTTTACCTTACTACTACTGGTCCTACCACTCCTGCTTCTCCTCCTCCCACTCCTCTTCCCAATAACACTTCACCTACTCCTCCCACTACTCCTTCTGCCACCCCTCCCACACTACTACTTGGTCACCTTTAACACTCAGGATCAGTCTTCTTAAATGGACACCTTTCACTGCCCTATCTAAACACTCGTCTCACAAACACACATGCTCATACAAAAAAGCACTATAACTCCTAAGCCAGTGTCTCATTTGCTCCACAACACTTCTCCAGAATCTTCTGCTCCCTCCTTCTGCCTGCAGGTCTCTTGGTAACCATCCACCCCTTCTCTGACCTCACACAATACACCCACACTTCCTTTTTCCTGCCCCAGGCCTATTTACCCCTCCCCTCATGAGGGTTATCCGCTATCCCTAAGCAATTTCCTGGCTGCTTCTCTCTCCCCAGGCGTGTATATTGAAGGAAAAGCTTAAAAGTGTGTCTTAGCCCCAGGCTTGCTGCCCGGGATATCACGTTGTGTAGGAAAGTCTATGGGGGGCATTTGCTGTAACTCCTTGAGAAAGGTCAGGGAATGTTCGCCTAGCAGATGAATGGTTATCTAGTCTGATATTTCATTGATGGACTGCTGGCAGAATTTGCTGGTCCTGTTCATTTCACAGCCGCCTTCGGCAGTGATGCAGCGGCTCTGTGATGGTTCATGACTGGAGTCTGCGTGCCTTCCCTGGTATCTGCTCTGCTGCAGCGATCAGGTGTCTGCCGCTCTGGAGAAATGTCTGGCCAGGGGATTTGTTCTGTTTCTGCTTTCCGCTCTCATTTTCGATCTGTGTTCTTTTTTTAGTGTGAGCATCTGAAAAGGCAAAATGATAATGGTGAGCATATGCTCAGTCAAGGCTGTAGACCTGGTTCTGTCCAAATGCAGATTGACACATGAGGACAGGGGGCAGGAATTGGGACCCTCTCTGCTCCCACCGTCCTCCTCAGGGATATGACTGATTCAGATGTTAACCCTGGTAAGCCTTCCACCACCGGCTTAGGAGATGTCCTGCCCACCTTTACAAGGTCCATTTACTGTTGTTGTCACAGTGCTCAAAGTAAAAACAAATGATATAATAAACCTTGTCAAGATACATGCATACATATATATAATCCATGCATTTATTTTCTAGCAATCCAGACTAAGTACTTGGTTGCAGCATGTGCCACCATAACTTTAATATTTTTACAAAGTGAAATGGCAGCCATGACTTTCAGTATAATGCAGTCAGTAAAGTGTTTTTTGACACCTCAGTCTATCTATTTTATTCAAGGGGCATAATAACAAAACATATAGTTCAGTTTCAATTTCATTTGGACGATAAGGCCATGGATCTGATAAGGACTCAGTGTGTGTGATGTAGCAACTTAAAATATTAAATTTAGTTTCAATATACAATGAACAGGCATACCGAGGTGTAATAAAATCCAGATATTCCTCATAACAAGGAGTTATCTTCTATTCCAAATACCTTGGTGCGAGTGATGAGCCTCCAAGTTCACCAAGCCTGCATTCTATTTCTTTTGCATAAAAGGTTGGTTTGACGAAAACATTAGTGCTACTGTCTAGGGCTTGGACAAGCCCCTGAATGATCAATATAGTGCAGCATATTCTTGATGCAGGTACACCAAGGAACGGATGACCCACCGTCCCGTGACCGTAGATTAACTAGAGCATCTCTCAACTTCACCAATGAAGGTCTGGTCCAGATTCGGATCCTGTAAAGCAAGGGTGTGATCACAATTACACATTCTATTTTACTTGAGATTATTTCTAAATGCAGATTGAGTACTCTTGGGCATAAATAGTACTTTCTTTAAAATGCATTTTCAGATACAGCTATTGCAGAACAAAAGTGTTTGTTACAAACCCCAGATCCATAGATGTATGCCTGCCGATTCTGTTGCTCATTGGATTTTAGAAAGGCTCCATACCGATGCAATTGCACTTTCGAATTTGACAATTCCATTTGAGGGGTCCATGAGCCTGATACCTTAGCAATCATTGTTTAACTTGTTCAGTTGCAACACCTCCAATGTCAAAAAAGAGCTTTAGTTGTTTTTTCCATGGGCTTGTAAAAAACATTGACTGGTTTAGTGAGATTAATCTAAACACCTTTTGATCTTCAAAAGTCACAAAATAATAAGAAATGTTTTTTTAAAGCAACCGGGGTAAGTGACATTAACCCTGCATCAACAGCATATACTAACAGCAGGATTTTATCTTTGCCGTAAATTGGAGCATCAGTACGAGAGGACCATCACTCCATTAATGTAAAGACAAGAAAGGTTGGGGGCCACACACCCTTTTGTATTGGAAACTAGGGTGTAATGTCACCAGATAAATTCCATCTCAGTGTATCTTCATTGTTAGTTGTTAGTTTCAAGAGGGTAAAGTGCAATAGAAATGTCCAGGTTCCTCAGGATTTCCCCTAACGTCACTCGCGGGACCCCAGGAAAAGCAGTTTTTAGATTGAAAAATAGCATGTAAAGATTTAACTTCCTTAAAATGACAAACTTCTGCAAAACAAGGAAAAACCTAAAGCCTTGATACATTTTACTTGCGCCTGACTGGACTCCCTCCTGTAAATGGCTTAGGTTATTACCCTCAATCCAACCTTTCATATGACCTTGTAGAACACTAGCTTACACCTTCACCACTGCATCTAAAAACGAAATCGATGGGGAACCTCTGGTCCACCATTTTTAAAATAAATTGGGGCTATTGTCCACCTTGGACCATGTCCGTAGAAGCATTCAGGTAGCTGAAATTGTATTACACATGTTCCCAGATTATAGCTTGTTTTCAATATATTGACTGGTAGTTTATCAAGCCCTTTAGCTTTATTGCTCTTTTGGGTCACAATTGCAGCACACATTGTGCTGATGTCACCTCATCAGGACCCGTGAACTTCAGCTGTTTCCACATTATGTTCTGTTTTCTGTTGAGTTTTCTCATGTAGACACTTTCCCTGGGATGGAGCTGTACAGTTTGTGAAGTCTCTGTGCTGCCTGTTGGTGCACTTTGGATATTACCTGGTTGAATAGAAGCTTGGAACATGTTGACAAGTCCCTAAGGGGTATGCATTAAATTCCTCCCCCAGGTTCTCTGTTCTCCTGTGAGCGCTTGTTGCTGTTCGCATTGAGACAGCCGGCGTATGCATCCTCCGACCTATCACCACCTCATGCAGTGACAGGTGATGGTCTTTGCTTGCAAACTGATCAGTGCTAAGGGCAGGCAAGATAGCCAGCCGTTGCTTAACGTACTGCACATTTTAGCCTGCTTGTTTTTCAGGACCCAGTTCAATCTTTCTACTATTCTGATGGCTTGTGGGTGGTACACCGTGCAAATCCTATGTTTTATTCTCAACAATTTGGTGATTTCGCTGAAGAGCTGGTTTGTAAAATGAGGGCCATTGTCAGACCTCAGAACATCATATTCCCCACCTTGGAAATACCTCTGTGATCAAAAATGTAGCTGCAGATTTTACTTCAGCGTGCACACATGAATCTGCTTCAAGCCATCTGGAAAATGGGAATACTGTTATAAATGTGTAATGAAAAATTCTGCACCCGTTATCCATGTCAATAAAAACATAGCGTTTTCGGTGGGTTGCAAGGGGTGAGGCAATGTCGCTCTCAGGATTACCAATGTGTGGCCTGGATTGAACATGTGTAAGCGCAATTGGGGTGATCCTATTTCGCTGCACCGGACTCTAACACAAGACATTACACAGACTGCACCGGTGCTGACTGCGTGGACTTCTTCATTACTTTGCACCTCTGAAAAGAAAAAGAAATCAAACTAAACGTTTTGTATTCATGACACGCAAGTTAGAATTTCATCAGTGCCTGTGGAAGTACCGCTGATACACCTTCCACGAAAAGCGGAGTTGTCTTACATCTCCCCCATCGTGTAGCAATACAGCAGACATCTGCTCTTTGGCCACCGGAGCTGTCTCACGTTTCGCAAACGGGGCTGGCACACGTACGGCACAGCAGCACTGTCCTCTTCAAAATTGACCGAGCTGGCATGCTTTAAAAGCTAGCATATCAGGTTTACACAAATAATAGAATTGCATCTCCAAAAATAAGGAAGTTTACGCTCCACATCCCCGAGTAATCCATCTTCTGACTGAATACCTATGTTAAATGGGCTCCAACTTGAAATATGTACGATTACCAGAAGTACTCAACACAACAGAATCTCTTCTAAAATGAATAACCCTCTTTGTTCTCTCTGTCCTGAAGACGGCTACATCTGCAACAACAGACATATTATGTAATTATCTGATTCTTCCTGTTGCCATTAGCCGAAACATGTCGACCATCACAAAAGCATAAGGTTTCTAATAGGCTTCCTCCATGATAGAGCAGTGCTTTGCAAACAAAAGCGCTCTACTTCTGTGTCTGTTTTGAACATTAATACAAAGTAAGTCACATATATATACGTACTAACCCCACCATATTTTTAGATTCTGTATCAGACCTTGCTGGTCTGTTGCTTGTTTGCCATAAATTAGTCAAAGATCTTTTTTAAGTCTTTTTAGATTTTGTAGTTTTTTTTGTTGTGATAATAAAATTTATATTTTTGTCAGTTGGTTGGTTCCATGATTTGCACCACATATTAACAAAAGTCCATCAGGATATTTTACTTTTTTTTTAACATGGGTATAAATTGAAACCTGTTCGATAAACAAGTGACTTCTTCTGACAATAGGTAAACCTACTATTTGATTGTAGTATCAATAGACAGGGTCTTCACCTTCACTGTGCTTTCTTTTTCCTGGATTGAACATGTGACATATTGTACAGTTTGCCACAAACTTGTCCACGTTCTCGGATAGGTTCGGAACTAACCAATCCTCCCTGATATCTGCTGCTATTTACCACTTGCGGGATTGCGTGGGATAGTGAATCTGTCCTGGGCAATGGTCAAGAATTTTAAAGGCATCACTACTTTAACAGTCAACTGTTGTAACTTAACCATTTCCTCGTTCATTTTTTTATAACTTTAATTTGGCATCAGCTATTACTGATTTGGTAAGAATTTTACTTTCCAATTCCTTCAATTAATCTTGTTTTTATTTTCTTCTTCAGCTGTTTGAGTATTATCCATTTACAACTACACTTATTTCCAACACCATTCCAATTCTCTTTTAAACAGGGATTCTCAAAGAACACTTGTGGTATGCTGCGTACCTGTAATCCCTCTAGGATTGTCCCTGCTTTAAATACTCCAACGTAAACTGTCCATGGAGTTGTGTTCTTATTTGTTTTTTTGTAATAAACTATCTAAATCTTGGGTAGAAGGAGTGGCCATGGCTGTTACCACATTGGAACCCAGTAATGGACTATTCAGTAATTTGTGCAGAAAAGTAGAGGATGTTCACACTCTCGATACGGAGTGAGTCGGCTACAAATGTTGACCTTGTGAAGAAGAAATAAAACATAGACCCTATAGCCAAGGGATGTCCTTAAATGCAAAAACACTACTGAAAAAACAGGGTGTCTTGTAATAAACCAATAACAGAGTAGGATACCCTGCCCTCATATACATAAAAAGGGGACACCATAGTCTGTATAATTCTGCTTTTAAGAGGACATAGTTTGTCCCCGCCGCATGTCAGCCACGACCGGCGTCAGCAGGTGCCCGTTGTGCGACGGTTCCTTCCCTATAGCAGATCCCCATGACTCTGTCTCAGATGCCTTGGTGAGGACCACAGTCTGGACAGGATGCTCCGCGTGCAACTCCCTCTCTACGTCGCTCAAACACTGACTTGCGCGTTGGAGGGAACTGTTCAACTGGACTCCTCCTTAGAACATCAAGGACTACTTCTGGAGGAAGACAATGAAGGTAGGTGGGTTATTTTCAAAAGCACACTGCAGAAGCGACTCCTTCCTGGGGAAGTCCTCTGGTGGGAGGATCAGTCTGGCCCTCGCACCAACTCAGGGAGCACTCGGGCTCACCGGCCGAGGGCGTCCAAGGGCCCTACCGGTCCTGCAGCCGAGGAGTCTGTCAGCTCTAATATCATCGGGACCTGTCCCTGATGCCAGGTCCTTACCAGAGGGGGCACCTTTACGAAGGCCAGCACCACTGCCCGGAAGGTCGAGGGGGCACAGCCTACCTGGTGTACACCTGAGGTGCAGGGCAGGGCAGAGCCAGTGCAGTCGGGCATGCAGGCTCAGTCCACGAACATGCCGGCTACAGGTCCATGTGCTCAAGGTGCAGACAAAATGACGGCTCCTGACAAAATGGCTGCCACTACCGATCAGCAAAGGCGGGAAGCCTCGCAGGAAAGGTGTAGAGGCCCGTCAGCCTGGTGATCAACAAAGGAGAGGTTGTGCTCCTAGTACAGACTGGGTACCACCGACACCAGTCACCTGGTCCACGTCATACCGCAACATCTCGGGTTCCAGGTACAGTGACCCCATGTACGGACAAGGGCTGGGGAGGCAGCTGGCATATTCGGCCAAGCTCCCCATACAGGATCGTGCACAGCCAGCCTGTGAGGACAGTTTTCTTTTTTTTTTTTGTGGACAAATTCATGTCCCTCATGCGGACCCCCAAATGGGCTCATTTCTCAGGGGCATCATTAATGACATGTTACCTATGGCTTCACCGGCACAACCTATGCCCCCCTCCTCCACCTCTGCAGCAGCCCATTCCTGAGGCTTCAGTAGGCGCAAACCTCCACCATGGATGAGCCCTAACAGGTGACTGGCGCCACCCCTATCCCTCAGGGGTCCAAGGACCAGCAGGACACTCAATCCTCGCAAAAGCCTTACTTGACAGAATGGTTAGCCTGTCGGAATACCTGGGTATCTGTTACGCTCACCTGGTATCCACGGGGGCGCCACTCTGCCCTCATTGGCTGCCGGAACCTTCTCCCGATTTCCAGATGGTGTCTTCGGAGGAGATCTAGCCTGAGGACACAGGAGGGCTGGGTTCAAAACTGGCCGACTCGGGTAAGTATCCCCCCACCACACCCTTTTGGCTTCCGCCCCTTAGGCCCTCTCCTCACCTTGTTGCTGTATTAGGCGTGCTCTCTGTCCTGCCTTCTTAGCAGAGGTGCGTATTCGTCAGTGGACGTTGGCGACCAAATTAATTCACTGGCTAGTGCCCGTTCAGTGTCTTTAAGGTAGGTCTTATTGCAGCAGTTTTTGTATAGCGCCGATTGTTCTTGCCTGCCTTTCTTTTTGTGATTAACAATGTCCTTTCTTACTCCCTAGGTGTGCGGGAGATTGCGTGGTGTACTGGTTGGTTTGAGCATTGCGGGTAATGAGGGCGCGGATGTGCGCTGTAATGCGGCAAGTCATGCGCTGCGCTGCTTTTGTCTTGCCTTGCTAACCTGTGTTTCCTCTCTTCCTTACAGGTCGTGGTCCTTTTCCGGAGAGTGAGGAACTCCTGACCGATGCCGACCGTAAGGTGAAAAGCCAGGTAAGCTTCCTATAATGTTCGGGGTTTCAGCGATGCCAGAGGATGTTGTCTTTCTCCTTTTCCTTTTCAGGTCACTTCTTTCTGGTAGGTGTGCAGAGCCCAGAAGAAGCTGTTCACTGGAGAGCGGATGACAGGATGGAGATTGCAGGTAAGATTCGATTAAAGATGTTCCTTTTCTTAGGAACCAAGCTATGCAAATGCATCCATGTTAACTGCAGGCATAAAGAAAAGTAGTCCACCTTCAAACATGTTCTCCATAACGAATATGAGCCTGGCCCCAGAGGCGCCAGGACTGACTCCAAGAGAGTCTTGGGAGTGGATGCAAGGCCTCCAAGGCCTTGATGGAGTCCCGAACCCTGGCCTTACCTGGCAAGTGGGCTTGCCAGTGGGGGTCTGGGGTAAGGTTTGTGACAGCATCCCCCAGCTCCAGAAGGAGCTCCCCAAAGCACGAGTTCTGGCGGAGGTCCTGAGCATCGGGGTGGAGGTGAGGTCTGAAGGATGTGGAGGCCTTGGCCAAAAATGGCTGGCTCAAGCCCCACTACACGCAACCCATCAACAAAAAGCTGGATGCTAGGTTCAGAGACGCAGAGGGGGACCGCATACTGCTCTCGATGCACCCGCAGCCTCACCAGTTATCGCTGCAGCATCAATGTATGCCAAGCCTCAGGCTTCCTCGTCTAGTACTACGGCAGCCCTCCTGAAAAAGTAAGAAAAGTATCTCGAATCGTATGGCAAGAAGGTCTACTCAAAAGCCAGGCTGCACCTCAGGCAGACTAACCCAGATGCCATGCTCAATGCGGCTAAGCAACCCCTGTGGAGGAAAATCACAGATTTTCTGCCCGACATCCCTAAGGACGAGCAAACCTCATTGAATATGGGCCTAGCTGAGGCGAAACTCGTGGCTCAGGACATTATGGAGGCTTCTGTGGGCCACATCGACACGGCTAACAGAGCAATCTGTCTGGCAACAAAAAAGAGCTACCAGGTTCAACCCGGATGTGCAGGATGGAATCCTTGACCTTCCGTTTGGGGGGGGGTGATCTTGCCCACTCCACAAATGCAGAGCTTGATAAGAAGAGGAGCAGCTCTGACAGCAAAGTTGCTGGCCATTCTTACCAAACCGGCAGCTAAACATTTCTCACAGACACAGTGCCGCTCACAGGGGCAATCATTTGGTGGCTTCCACGTGTTCCAGGACCGTCTCCTAGTCCGCAAAGGAGAAAACGCTACAAAGCATCAAATAAGGGTTACTTCCGGTACCCCTCCTCTTCATCAGCCTCTGACCAGAAGAAACAAAGATTTGTTTCAGGTCCAAAGCACCCCAGTTGGGGGTTGGCTGGCAATGCACAGTCAGGCTTGGTGGGCGAAGTTTGCGGATGCATGGGTCATCTCAGTGGTGTCCCGGGTCTTCAATCTACCTCTTCCTTTTCCCCCTCGGTGTAAAGACTGGAGGGGGTTATCTGTACTCCTGCTCTCTATATGGCAGAGGAGAGGCACATGGCATCCCAGCCAAGATTCTCTATGCAGTAGCTGTGGTCGAGCAATCAAGGCTTAAGCTCTCAGGGGGTGATGCCGTCTGGTTCCTGAGTACAGGGCAGTCCCCAAGCACCCACAAAGGAATGTCCACACACTGTTAGTGAAAACAGTCTTTATATAAATAAGGTTCATGTCATATACATAATCACAATAACATAATAACACACTTTAGGCAATACTATAATGGAAAATATATACATGTCTGCGTGGTACCACTCTTAACTATTGATTCCTTTTAAAATGTGCCACGGCTAACAGCCCCAATAGCATACGAATCGGATTGTTAGCTGAATCAACAATAGACGACAAATAATGCAAGTTAAATCCAGCAATGACAGAATACTGACTCCAGTTACCTAGAGACAGTTCGGTGCGAGGATCCCCCCTCCTGGGCAACCTGTAAATAAAGTGCATTGACAAGCCCAGTCCAATTATGCTTAATATAGTCTCGAGTCCTTCTTAAAGGTTCCACGGGCCCAAAGTACCTGGTTACGTAGAGTTCTTCGGTGAGTCGTTGACCGGCCCTTCTTGAGTGCACTCACTTTCAAGCAGGAACCACGGGTCGGCGACAGTCATTGAAGAAAAGGGTGAACACTGTTGGCGGCAGCAGCTTCGGTTCTTGCGTTGCTCATTGACTATCGGTCGAAAAAGTCATGCAAGCTGAGGCATGCGGTGCACCTTGACGAGTGTTCGTTGCTGCAGAGAGGTAAAGAAGAACTTTGGCCCAGCAAGGGCTTCGAGGAGTCAGCATCTCTGTGGTCTTCGGGTGGTGGGAAACCCACCGACTGATTCTCCTCGGTCGTCGGCAGCCTTGACTTTCTCCGGCAGGACGAAAGCAGTCGACGAGGATGAGTAAGGTAGTCCTTGATTCAATGTTTTTAAGCAAAAGAGGATTGCGGCTCCGGTCAGCGACGGCGGTCGTCGATGGTGATGGACGTCAATGTCCGAGCGCTTCTCTTCGTAATTCTGCGGCGGTCCCAGTCTCCGGTCGGCAGCCTTTCGAGGGACTGATATCCAGGGGACTTTGGCAAAGATCAGCTGGTGCACTATATCCCTCGTAGCTTGGGAAGAGGTCTCCTAACCAGTTCCTCTCTTGGATCAGTTCCTTGAATGCACAGCAGCTTTCAGATTAGTGAAGGACAGCAGCAGGAGCTCTTCTTCCAGTGGGCTTCAAAGTTAAGCATCAATTTCGACTTCAGCTTCTGAAAGATTTTTAGCAGCGCAAGGCCCCCAGATATACTGTTCTCCCATTCACTCTGCTGGCTCACACTCGGGCAACCAATCATTCAGAATGGCTTTATGACAGTCAGGCAGACAATCAGTCTCACAGTGCATTCAGGCCACTCTTCTCCATCCAGACACTCACAACACAGGATGTGGATTCGGACAAGCACTCTGCCATTCAACACTCCACACTGCGTTCATACCAGTTTTGGGCAGGGCTTTTTGTCATTGTGTCAAACACCAGATACTAGCCCACACTACCATATATGGAACTTCCACCCAATAGCCAGTCAGGGGGGAAGGGACAGAGTTGGGGCTTCCCGGGACTTCAGGAATACAAGGTAACAGGCAATAGAAAGCAAGAGGCCACAGGGGCCATCTTGTTTCCCATCAGGAATCAATTGATTCCAATGGCAGGGCCTGGGTATCCCAAAATGGAGGACACTCAGAGCACCTGTCACATTCAGCATGGAGCTGCCACCAGCCCATACCCTGCTCTGTGGGCCGCACACAGGTGCCCAAAAACACACTAGGAGTATAGGGTCATACTGCCACCCATGGGTGCCAAAAGGGTATCCCAATGGACTGTTCACCAAACCAAAAAGAGGAAGAGCCGTACCGCCAGGAGTCCACCTTGAACTCTTGTGTGGAAAACAAAACAGAACATAAATAAGGCAATAAAGGGCAAGGATATGGAGGCCCTGTCCCTCCAATGCATTTCCAGTATCACACCCTCAGTTCCCCTCCCCTCCCTCAGATCGGCACACAATCACTCCTAACAGAGATTTGCTCCATTGTAGAGAGCCAAGGGGTAGAGCAGCCCCCTGCCCCTAGCAGTTGCAGGGCTTTTACTCCTGCATCTGTGCTATTCAGAAGAACAACCAGGTGTGCCTGCGAGTGGTGTTGGATCGGTCTTCCCTGAATCTTTACCTACCCCTGCAGAAGTTCCAGATGGTAACGCCAGCGCTCATTACCTAGACACTGTGTGGGGAGACTGGACTTGTTACCTGGGCCTGAAGGATGCGTATCTCCACGTTCCCATTGTACAGCCTCACCGGGCCTTCCTCAGGTTCCGGGTCATGGGCCTGCATTTCCAGTATGTTTCTGCCTTGGGTTAAATTTTGCTCTGAGTCTTCACGAGGCTCATGAATGCTGTGGCGGCTATCCTCAGGTCAGAAGGGCTGAACGTCTACCAGTACCTCAATGACTGGCTAGTCTGGTACTTCTCCGGATCAGATTCGAGACTCAGCGGACAGGCTCATATTCGGCCCCATTCGAACGGGGCTTTTTCAATCAACTAGCAAAAGTCTCAGCTCAGCCCTACACACACATACACACACTGGTGTTTCTCGGCCTGTTGTGAGACACACATAAGCAGAAGGTTTTCCCCACGGTGGACAAGGTGACAGCAGTTCAATCTGCTGTCTCCCATTTCCGCACCAGGTCAATCAGCACATCTTGGTGGTATCAAACACCTTCTCTGCATACTAGCAGCATGTTTCCTGGTGGTCCCATATACCAGGCTCTGTATGAGGAGGCTCTAGTTTCATTTTGCGGATTCTTGGGATCAGGAATCGGCCCAACAGGGGGCCCCGGTCTCCATCCAGCATCTGGACTACGACCTCTGGTGTTGGCAACAGGAAGAGAACACTCTGGTCGGCAGACTGTTCTGTCCACCCCCATAGAGTACACCATTACCACAGATTCCTCACTCCATGGATGGGGAGCCACTTTGGGAACATGTGGCTCTTGGCGATCCACCTTCCCGGGAGAGTCCAACCTGGAAGCAGACCAGCTCAGTCGCCTGGCCGCCCACACCTACGAATGGCAGCTGAATGGGAGAGTACTCTGCCCTGCTGACTTCCTGGCTGAAACTGCGCTGGTTACCTGGCCACCCTTTGATCTCAGGCCCAGGACCCCTCCCCCGCCAGCCGCACGCCTGCACTGCCTTTCTGGCCACCCCCACATCTGGGGATTGTTTTCTGTATCCCTACCGTCCCACTAACAGTACTTTACACCTGATGTCTGCAATTACCCTTGCACTTGCAACCTGCTGGCCGTACTTTTACTTAGTGTTATTTATTCTATTATTCCATGTACTGCACTGTACCACCCTTCCCGCCGCACTTTCCCCTTTCCCCCTTCCCATGCACTTGCGCGATCTGAATGACACCTGGCCTGTTAGGATTGTTCTCTGTATTCCCTCTGTTCCCCCTCCCTTGCCTCGTCATTCCTTCAACCACTTGTATATAGACGTGTTATAAATGCCTCATATAATACGCCAGGAAGTATTCAGCAGATGGGGCCACCCAACAGCAGACCTCTTTGCGACAGTACGCAATGGGATGTGTCGGCAATTCGCGTCCTGGGGAGGAAGGGGATGAAACTCTCTAGGGGACACACTCCAGATGCCCTGGTATGGCGATGTGGGCATATGCATTCCCACCCACACTGCTGGTTCACAAGGTGGTGAGCAAGATCAGGAACTCCAAGAACTTGAAGATAATCCTCATAGCTCCTCGCTGGCCGGCCCAGCCCTGATTCTCAAACCTGTGCCAGCTGTCAACCCAGCCGGGGATGGTGCTGCCCCTCGGCAAGGGCCCTCTACTTGCGCAGCAGCAAGGTGCAGTGCTACCCCCTACCCCCCTCTCGCCCCCAGAGAAGCTAGCCCTAGCAGCCTGGTTCCTAACAGCAAACACGCCAGCACCTTTACTTTATTGCATTTGTATAGCACAGCCATGGACCCTAGGGCGTGAGGGCGCTACAAGACATTGACAACAAATAACAGAGATAATAAGAAATGCATGGTTGGGTGCTAAAAAGAGAAGTTAAAATCATCAGGTAAAAGCTCTGATTGAGTTAATTAAAAAGGTGAGTCTTCAACCTTTTCTTGAAAATCTCAAGTGACTCAATGCATCTCATATTCATTGGGCAAGCATTCCAGACCTTAGGCCCAATGGAGAAAAAGGCTGAGTTGGCCACTTTAACAGTTTGACATTTTGGCACAAGTGACCAGTGCTGGTTATTAGATCTTAGTGTTCTAGTATTAGTTCTCGCAGTAGGGAGCTGTTGTTGGTTGTCAGGTAGGTTGCCAAGTCTGCATTTTTGTACTAAAGTCAGAGTCCTGTACAAAATTCTGGACTCTACGGGCAACCAATGGAGAGCACGTCTTGCAGTTGTGACATGGTCTCTGCGTTAAAGTTTCATGACAGTTCTGACCACCCCATTTTGGCACACTTGCAATTTGTTGCAGTCAGTCTTGTTTAGTCCTTTTTAGAGACTTGAGCAATAGTCAATTTTTGATCCTATTATCGCTCTAGCAGTGGTCTCCGCATTGTCTTGAGATATAAATGGCCTTAAATGTACTAAAAGTTTAATATAATAGGCGTATGATACTAGACTGCTGACCTGTTGCTTCATAGTCAGTCATTGGTCAAAGGTCACCTCCAATTTTTTCACCTTTTTCAATGGCGTGATAGTTTCTTCTTCCCGCTTAAAGCTATCATAACGTGGCCCAAGTTTGTTTAGTATATGTGAGGATCCTATAAAAAGGAGCTCAGTTTTCGATTTATTCAGGGCCAACTTGTTATGGACCATTCATGTTTCAATTATGGAGAGAACTTTTTTGATGGAAAATTCATCTAAGCTATGTGAGCCAGACAGCGGGATGACACATTGAGTGTCATCCGCGTAGTTAGTGAATATTACGTACTCGTCAAGCATTGCAAATAATGGGATTGTAAAAGCAAGGGGAAGTGCAGGCTCCCTGAGGTACTCTGCAGGTGATCGTAGTGGATTCGGATTCTGCGTGCCGCAAAAGACCTTGCTATCAAGGTTAAGAAATGATGAAACCCATTTAGATGCAAGGGGGGAAATGTTTGCGACTTTGTGCAACCTGATTGCCATGATGATATGATCCACCAGGTCAAAGGCCGCAGAGAGATCACCAGGTCAAAGGCCGCAGAGAGATCAAATAACATAAGTAATGAGGCCTCATTACGATCCATGCGGGACACTAGCTTAGACTTAAGTTCCAAAAGAGAAGTCTCAGTTCCAAAACCAACCCGGAACCCAGACTGGTGGTCATTTCAAACGGGATATTTCTTTAGGTGGTCTGCAATTTGTATGTAGGCCACACAATCAAGAATTTTGAGAAGAAACGCTGTATTAGTGATAGGCACATAGTTAGTTATTAGGGACATCGACTGAGAGGCCATGTTTCTTTAAAATAGGCATAACACAGGCCTTCTTAAGATCCTGTGGAACCGTGCCAGAGATTATGGAGGCATTCATAAATTTACAGATCGAAGTGATTAGGGTTGGGGGCACATGTTTTGATCAACATGGTGGTGTAGATGTCATTCTTACATTTGGTGTGCTTAAGTTGATTGATGATGTTTTCTAATTCCTTTTCCGTGACAGGCGAAAGGTTAAATGTAGGAATTAGCGCAGATCTTTGAAAGGACCAGTCTGCAGGCTTGATCTTGTTACATTTTAAGTTATTGCTTTTTTCCATGATGTTTTCCTTAATAGATTCTAGTTTCATATGCATGGCTTGTTGCATTACATTACACTAAGAGACATCATCTGTGATAGATCTCTCTGGGGCTGTGTGATTGGTTCTTTCTTCTTTCAATATACAGAAAAGTTTTTTTGCATCATGTTGAGCATTTTGGATCCTGTTATTGAAACAAGTTACATTTGGCCTTGATAATGGCCTTTTTATAGGTGGGGGCAGTGGCTTTATATTTCTCCAGCATTGGATCTTTCATGGATTCACATGCTTAGAATATTCCCCGTCGTCAGACTGGACCCCTCGGTACACATATATAGCCTTTTCCAATAGGAAAACTTCCGACACTTTTGTGTCCTATCTACGTCCTTTTAGGACCCGCCTACGCATGCTCCGTAGGGCGTCCCCGTATAAGAGGCCCGCCCCCGCGGTTCCCCTTCAGATTTCAACCGTCTCCAAAGTAGTGGGATCTCCTTGCGTTGTCTTACTATTTTGTACAAGGTTGCATTACTGGAAGTTGAGTACAGAAAATGTCCTCCGTGTCAGGGAAAGCGCTGTTCCGCCCATGCGCGACGTGTGGCTTGAAAAAAGTTTACGAGGGGGACGGACATATCGATTGTATATATTGCCTCCACCCTCATCATTCGGCGGATAACTGCGACATATGCAAAGGGTTTTGTCAAAAAACCCTCAAAGACTGCAGTCGACGACTGGTGGCATGGCTGAATGATGGAGCGGGGGCATACCCCCCTTCGGAGGAAGGCTCCACACAATCGGCGAAAACATCACGCTGCGCTACCTCGTCGGAACCACCGGCGAAGAAATCTCGACTGACGGAAAAAGAGTCGTCTGGAAGTCACTCAACTAGAGACTCCTCGTCAAAGAAATCATCTTCATCAAAAAAGCATGAAAAGGAAAGGAAATCCTCCTTGGGCGATCATCATAGATCGACCACGAGTCGAGTAAAAGCAAGCCAAGTGTGGAAAAGGCGGGACCGCCAAAACCACCTGCTAAGTCACCGTCGTCGACGGCGGTCCAGTCATCGGCCTCCACCCTGCCACTTACGCAGGTGGCATCCACCGTCCCACCGACAACGACGATGGCCTCGTCGACGGGGGTTCTACAGGAGGCCTGGAGGCCTGAAGTTTTTGATCCGATCCCCCCGCATACTTTACTACAAGAACAGGCTGTGTTGCTGTCCTCGGAGGACGAGAATGAGAGAATAGCTGGCCCAGCAGACCTAGGGCTACGAGTGGCTGACAAGTCGTCGACGAGGGGATCCGTTATACCGGTATCTGGCCCTCTTCTCAATCCTCGATCTGTTTTGTTGTTGGATTGTCCACGCTTCAGTCGTTGTTGGAGTCATTGGACCAGAGACTACCTCAGGCAAACCTGCCACAGGCACCCGTCGACGAGCCGGGCCCGTCCAGTCAACCGACGCACCTACGCACGCCACTCTCAGCACTGGCACAAGAGGAAGGTGAGCTGCCAGATTCGGAGTCTGACAGGGGAGCCATGTCGGATATCTCATCATCCCCGTCCAGGGATCCAACCTGGGAGTCTGAGGTGGAGTTGGAAACCCCTAGAAGCCCAGCTCACCCGTCCCCTCCGGACGACATTGCGTCATTCTATTCTATGATGGAGAAGGCATGCAAAGAGTTTGGTTTGTCGCAGGAAGAACAGAAAAAGGACTGTTTTTTGTTAGACCATATGGGTAAGAGAAGGAGGTCTGTGTTCTCGATACCAATACTAGACCATGTGTGGAAGGAGGGGTTGCAGACAATGCGTCACCCGTTTTCAGAGCCGGCAGTGAAAGGACGCCTGAAAAAAAAAAAAAAGTTTAAGGCTCCAGAGTCTACCCCCAAGTGTTTATCCTCCCAACCAACCCCAGACTCGGTGGTGTCGGCGGTAGCGGCGAGGAAGGCGAAGGCCCGGCACAAGTGCACGACGACTCCTGAGAATGAAGCGAGACGCCAAGATGCCTTTGGCAAAAAAGTGCTATCCGTGGTAGCGACCACAGTAAAGGCCGCAAACTCTCTGGCAATTGTTGCCAGATACGATAGGGAGATGTGGCACAGGCTAGCTCCGTTGCTTGATCATCTTCCGGAAGAGCATAGGAAGGCAGCGATGTTACTCGTCCGAGAAGGTGAGGAAGCCTCAAATCACGCAATAAACATTGCGGTGGACCTCGCTGAGTCAGGCTTCAAGCAAGTCAATAATGGGGTCGTATTACGTCGACAGTCATGGCTTAAGTGTACCTACTTCAGGCCAGAAGTACAATACAAAGTTTTAGATATGCCCTTTGAGGGAGACCTTCTTTTGGGGGAGAAGGTGGACGAAGCCCTAAAGGGAATGAAAGAGGACTCGGACACGGCACGTTCATTGGGTGCCCTCCAGAGTGGCAGAAACTACAAGTCTTTTCGTCCCTTTAGAGGGGCTTCAGGTAATTCAAGATTCTCTGCGTCTGGAGACAGATCCTTTGGCAGATCAGCTCACCCCTCCCAGGGATACAGACGTGCCTCCCAAACGGCGAACCGTCGCCGGAACTTCCAAACTTCCAGGAAAAGACCATCATATCCGTCGTCGTCGAGAGACAAGCAAAATAAAGATCAGCAGTGACATACAACACACCGTTCTGGGGGGAAGAGTTTCAGCATATGTCGACGAATGGGAACGAATAACGACGGATCAATGGGTGCTGGATACTATAAGAAACGGACACTCTCTACAATTCAAACACAGCCCTCCGCAAATTCCACCTGCGTTCACCTCTCATTCCCATCTGAAGATACTGCAACAAGAGGTAACACTCATGTTAGCAAAGGGCGTGATAGAATTAGTTCCAACATCACAGAGAGGTCAAGGAGTCTACTCAAGATATTTTGTTGTAAAAAAGCCGAACGGCAAATGGCGTCCCATTTTAGACTTGCGCGATCTCAACAAGTCTCTAAAGAGCCTAAAATTCAAGATGCTTACTCTGCAGGAAGTGATCCGTGCCGTTCACGAGGGGGATTTTCTAGCGTCCCTGGATTTACAGGAGGCGTATTTCCATATCCCAATGTGTCGAAAACACAGGAAATTCCTAAGATTTGTAATAGAGAACCAATTCACGGTTCTTCCTTTTGGGCTCAAGACCTTCCCCAGAACGTTCACGAAATGCCTGGCTCCAGTAGCGGCCTGGCTAAGGAAGCAAGGCCACCATGTATACCCATACCTCGACGACTGCCTGGTAAGGGGATCCTCCCCAGCGTCGACCAACACAAGTTTACAAGCCACCATGCAGCTTCTACAACAGCTGGGATTTGCCATAAACTTCGAAAAATCCTCTCTGCAGCCATCGAGATCGCTGGTATTCCTGGGTGCACAGTTCGAGACCCAGTTAGGGCTAGTGAAACCTTCTCTTGACAGAACCTCAAGACTCAATCAACAAGCATGCCGACTACGGCGAAACACCAAGATCTCAGTGAGAAAATACATTTCGGTCCTAGGGGCCATGGCATCCTGCATCCATCTGGTGGAAAACTGTCGCCTATTCATGAGGCCTGTCCAGGAATTCCTCGCGGACCGATGGACGCAGGCTCAAGGATCGTGGTCAGACAAGATAACCATCGACGACGACAAGCTGCTTCGGACCCTTCAGTGGTGGCAGAGTTTCCACAATCTGAACAACGGCGTACCCCTACAGGAGCCGGAGTTTCAGCGAACCATAGTCGCGGATGCGTCCCTAACCGGATGGGGAGCTCACATGGGTGCTCTCCAAACGCAAGGTTGCTGGTCTCCAACTGAGTCACTCCTACACATAAACGTGTTAGAGCTCAGAGCAGTATGATGGGCCTTGAAGGCATTCCTACCACAAATCAAGGGTTCGTGAGTACGAATACTGACCGATAATACAACGGCCATGTTTTATCTGAGGAAACAAGGAGGGACGCGATCAAGAACTCTTTCCATAGAAGCCCAGAAAACATGGGATTGGGCATTAAAGCACAATTTCCATCGTGGCTCATCACCTTCCAGGAGTGAGGAACGTCCAAGCAGACTCCCTCATCAGAAGCATGGCCCAGATACACGAGTGGGAAATGGACACAGTTCACCTGATGAAAGTGTTCGAGAAATGGGGTCACCCCTCCTCTGGACGCCTTCGCGACCAAAGACAACAAGAAATGCGAGCAATTCGCAAGCAGATGGCCTCAAGAGGGCTCCAGGGGGGAGGCATTCTCCTTCCCATGGACGGACATGTTCCTCTATGCTTTTCCCCCGTTTCCCCTCATACGGAGGACCATACAGTGGATACGCAGATACAATTGCCGGGTAATTCTAGTGACACCATACTGGCCAAGGCAACCGTGGTTCTCCGACCTGCTTCACCTGTCGCTGGAACATCCCATAGGGTTTCCAAAAGTCCCGAACCTACTATCCCGGGACAAAGGCACGGTGTGGCATCACGACCCGGACAGTCTCAACCTTACAGCCTGGCTCCTGACTTTTCGGAGTTCGGTGCTTTAGACGTTTTGGAGGATTGTCAAAAAATTCTGCAGGCGGCTAGAGCCCCTTCTACAAACAAATCCTACTCCTATAAGTGGCAGAGGTTCTGTGAATGGTGTAGTGGACAACAGGGCCTACAACCGTTGTCGGTGACGCCGGAACAAGTTCTACCTTACCTGCTCCTCTTGGCGGAGAGGGGATTATCCTTCACATCGATAAAGGTGCACCTGGCGGCCATCTCGAGGTTCACAAGGAAAAGGCAGTCATCTCCTCTATTTAGCGACAGACTTGTAAAACACTTCATGAGGGGTTTATTTCGAGCTTTTCCCCCGGAAAAACGTTTCCCCCCGACTTGGAGTCTCAACACAGTGTTGGCAGGCTTAATGAAACCGCCTTTTGAGCCTATGGCCACGTCCGACATAAAATTCATTTCGTGGAAGTTGGCATTCTTGATTGCTATCACATCAGCTAGAAGAATCTCGGAACTGCAAGCGCTGGTCGTAGACCCGCCATACCTAAGATTCTTTAAGGACAAAGTAGTCCTGGCAACTAATCCTATGTTCGTCCCAAAAGTTCCGACAGTGTATCACAAACACTCGTCCATTGTTCTCCCTACTTTCTTCGCCACACCATCATCGGCAGCAGAAAAAGCTCTTCATACCCTGGACATTAAGAGGGCTCTGAAATTTTACCTACATCGTACATAGGAACTCAGGTCTACTAGACAACTGTTCGTCGCATATGGTCCGTCGACGAGAGGAAAAGCAATCTCTAAACAAGGATTGGCTCGATGGGTCTCATCGACGATTGCGTTTTGTCACTCTAAGGCCAGAAGGCCACTGCAAAGACATCCTAGAGCCCATTCTCCAAGATCGATGTCCTCCTCAACAGCTTTATGGGCAGGAATTCCGTTGACGGACATATGCCAAGCTGCGGCATGGTCAGTGCCCGACACGTTTACCCGCCACTACTGCCTTGTCAGGCAGCATGCGGACGAGGTGCAGATAGGAAGAGCTGTCCTGCGCCATCTGTTTCAGTAAGGTAAGCTCCACGCTGTGGAGAATCTGTTGTCTACCTTCTTAATGACAGTTTATTTTATGTGGGTAAGGTTATATGGGGTAACTTATTCCTACTGTACATATGCATTGTGTAGTATGTTGAGGATATATTACATTACATTCTCACCGCCGTCTCAAGTGTTACTGCTATACAATCTATTCTAAGCATGTGAATCCATGAAAGATCCAATGCTGGAGAAGGGAATAGTTTCTTACCTGTAACTCCATTTCTCCAGCATTGGTATCTTTCATGGATTCACATGCGCCCGCCAACCTCCCCGGAATGTAATGTATTTGATAAGTTTAACCCTTCCTACTTTGGAGGGGCCGAAATCTGAAGGGGAACCGCGGGGGCGGGCCTCTTATACGGGGACGCCCTACGGAGCATGCGTAGGCCGGTCCTAAAAGGACGTAGATAGGACACAAAAGTGTCGAAGTTTTCCTATTGGAAAAGGCTATATATGTGTACCGAGGGCTCCCAGTCTGACGACGGGGAATATTCTAAGCATGTGAATCCATGGAAGATACCAATGCTGGAGAAATTGAGTTACAGGTAAGAAACTATTCCCTTACTGAGGAGCAGGGGTGTGTTATGTCTTCCATATGTGGTAAGATTTGAGGGTCAGCGATTTCAGGGATTTAAGCTCCGGTGTAAACCATGGGTTACATTTGAAATCAGGTTTTGCTGACTTTTTAATGGAGGCCAAGATGTTGGCTGCAGTTTCTAAGTGGGTAGAAATAAATTTAGCTAAATCTTCCGGGGTGTCAGTTTTAGGATGCATAGGTAGGGTATTAATTATTAGTTCTTTACTCGTAGTGATATTTTTAAAATTCTGAAGCAATTTTTGTTTTGGCATTTAGGTTTAATAGGGGGATCCGCCGTGATGTCAAAATTCACACAATAGTGGTCCGACCACAGACAGGGTGATACTAGTATGTCATTAATATTGATTGCGTGCCCAGCTACCCAATCTAGGGTATGGCCCATGCTGTGTGTGGGATCTTGAATAAGTTGTATAAAACCCAGTTCAAGCAGGACGTCTTATAGTTTGAGTGCAATCTTATCATCCTTATGGTTAAACCACAAGTTGGAATCTCCCATGAGTAGATATTTTGTATTTGCTTTGAGAGAGCAGAGCAAAAAAGTAGAAAGGTTTTTAAGAAAGTCTGCAATTATATTAGGTGGCTTATATATAAGGAGTATATTCAAGGTGCTCTCCGCAACCTGGTGCAACCTGCAGTTGTCTAGCGACAATCTGGAGATCATTCAAAGTTGCAGAAGTCAGGCTACATGCAAGCAGTACAAAAGCAAATGGATGAGGTTCTGCTTTTGGGCTAGAGAAAATGGTGTGAATCCACTTACATGCACCATGGACCAAGTTTTATCTCGCCAGATCGTGTGTGCCGAACATACCTGGCCACCATTGGCACATTCAGGATCTCCGACTCTTATCCTGTCTGCAGCCAATCCCGTAGTGACAAAACACCTGACTGGCCTCACCAGGCTTTACCCCCTGGTCAAATGCCTGCATCCCGCTTGGGACCTAAATGTATTACTAACTATTATAGCACACAAACCATTTGAGCCCATGGCCACAGCAGACATTAAGTTGGTCACTCTGAAAATAGCCTTTCTGGTTGGTCTTATGTCAGATCAGAGTGAGTGAGATCCAGGCATTAGTCGCCTCAGAGCCCTACACTAGATTCCACAAAGACATAGTTGTGCTCCGCACGCACCCCAAGTTGCTTCCGAAGGTGGTATCCTTCCATATATTCCCCACATTCTTCCCGGACCCCAAGGAAGATGCAGAGAAAACGTTCCACTGCCAGTATGTCAGCAGAGCGAAAGAAAAGTATCTGGACAGAACGAAGGGCATCGGCAAGACAGACACACTGTAACATTTGGACATTCCAGGCCTGGGCAGCAAGCCTCCAAGGCATCCATAGCTCGATGGCTGGCAGTAACGATCCATGAGCATATATGGTGCAACCGCAGGGCAGCAACATGGGCCACTCTTTCGGCTTTTTGCAAACACTACTGCTTGGATACCAGTGCCAAGGCTGATGCAGCATTCGGCAAAGCAGTGCTGCGTAATCTGTTTGCCTAGTGGGTCAGGCTCTCTTGCCCAGGGTGCTGTTTCAGTTGTAATCGCCCATACAGGATGGAGGAAAGGAGACGGGACGTAGGAGTAATTAAGTGTTACTCATCGGAGTGACTAACATACTCCCACCATCTATCCCCCTATAATACAACCAGTGAGGTTGTTAAAGCATAATACAGACGATGCATCAAAGGGGACTGGAGTTGTGGTGCCGGCTGGTGGAGTTAGGGAGCCTGCGCCCCCCGCACGCCAGTACATTTAAAGGGGAACTGTATTTTTCTGGTGGGGAAAAAAAAAAGGTTCAGTTCCCGTCCCTCGCGAGGGATTTCCATACAGGATTGAGGAGAGGGGACTATGGACTAGAAGTATGTTAGTCACTCCGGTGAGTAACACTTGATTGATCATTGTGCACAGTCCTCCCCTTCTCGTTATCCTCTGAAGCGCCTCCTCTGTCTTCTGCATTGCTGCCTCGAGATCCTTTTGCGCTTTTCTGAATTATAATCGGGTCTCTACTTTAATTTCTGCAGTGCCCCATGATGCCTTCAAGTCTGAATCTACCTGGGGCTTATACCGCGGATAGGTATGTCCCGCAGCAGGCTTTACAGGATATGTTCCAAGTGTGGGTGGGGCTGTCGGCTATGCAGGTGTTGGAGCCTGTCTCACACTGGTGCTCTCCCTTCAATCAATCTGTACTTGTGTAACGCAAAACCTTCAGCCATGGCATCCGGGCGCTAAGAGAACCACAGGGAGACAGTTGGAATTTAAGCATATAGATGGGTTTTTAGCAGTGCTTTGATTCATGAGTAAAATCATGAATTCCAAAAGGAGGAAACGGGAGGGAATTCCATAGCGTAGGGTCTGCCATTGAAAAAGCCTGTCCAACATAACGTTCTAATCTATAGTGTGGAACTGTGAGAAGAAAAAGAGAAGCTGATCGCAAGGAAGCTGTTTGCAGGCATCTGCCAGGGCAATAGGGCATGCGTTTGTCCTGTAAAGCCTTACAACCTCTGCCCTGCAAAGCCCGAAGGATGAGACATAAAGACTTAAATTGTATGTGGGTTGCAGCTGGCAACCAATGCAGTCGAAGAGAGGCAGAAGAAACAGGCCTGCTATAAGGAAAAGCTGTAACTAACAGAACTGCTGCATTTTGAAGAACTTGTAGCCGATTAAGTATATATGCTGGCTGATCAAGAAGCGTAGCATTGCAGTAATCGAGGCAGCCATTCAATGTGGCAGTGATGACCTGAGCATGGCATTAATTAAGCAATATGACACGAGCGGCGGGGGCATTACCTGAGTCGGTAATGCCCCTGCTGCGAGGGTCATATTGCTTTTAGTACCCCGGCCCACATAATGAGCGTAACCGGGGCACTAAGCATTTCTTTCTGTCCGAAACCCTGTAGCGTTTCGGGACAGAAAAAAAAAACCAAGAAAATGGCCGCCGCCATGGAAAGGGAAAACGGAGTCCGTTTTCCCTTTCCATGGCGGCCTTCGGGAGTGGACGCGCTGGGAACACTTGTTTCCAGCGCGTCTGCTCCTGAAAAAGGATCAAAAACATGGTAAGTGGGGTTGGGAGGGCAGAAGTGGGACGGGGGAAGGAAAAAAAAGTACCTGCATCCCCGGCAGGGGACGAGGGAAGCCTCCAGCCGTGTGGAGGCGCGGAGCGGGGATGGCCCCACTTTTGAGTCTCCACACGGCTGGAGGCTTCCCTCATCCCCTGCCGGGGACGCATGAACAAGAAGGTAAGTTGGGGGGGGGGGTTGGTTTTTGGGAGGGAGGGAAGGGAATAAAAAATCAAAAAACTTACCCGAGTCCCCGGCGAGGGGCGAAGGCAGCCTCTCAGCCGCAGGGTGCCTCAGAGCGGGGATGGCCCCGCTTCAAGCCTCCTCATTGGCTCAGGGTCTATGACCCCCCCCCCCCTCCCGATGGAGGGATTCCCGGCCTGGTAATGACTCGGCGAGGGCCAATCAGAATGGCTCTTTCATTCTGATTAAGCCCTCGCCGGGTACTAATCAGGAATATAAGGTAACATTTTCCTCAATTTATTTCAACTTGAAAAAAACGATGCTACTGATGGCACCAACTTGCGTCTCCATAGATAAAGAAGCAGAGATTTTCACCCCCAGATTTTTTTTACAGGTGTAGGTAAGGGGCCAAACTCTGATGGCCATTGATAAAGTGTCAACACAAAGGGGAGAGGGGAGGAACAATCACTAGTACCTAGTTTTTTACCCCCATTCGGTTTAAGCCAATATAGGTTCATCCAATTGCAACAGCCTCGAAACAAGCTTTTAAACGGGCAGCAGCAGCATGTTCCAGGTCTAATCTAAAAACAATGTCTCTTTGGCATAACAAAAGAAACAAAAATCAAATGAACAAATAAGACCAGCCAGGGGTTGAACATAAATATTGAAAAGAAGGGGAGGAAATTCTGAGCCTTGTGGAATCCCGCAGGTAACTTCCACAGGCGATGATCTAAAAGGTGTTAAATATTAATTCTGCCTTTTGGTTGTAGCCCCTGAGCGTCTATGCAGGGCTACAACCAAAAGACAGAGCTATAGCGCTCTTAGGTGCCCCCTACCCCTCAACCCTCCCCCCCACCCCCCTTCCCTAGCATCCCTTCTGGAGTCCAAGATCTGACTCAAGCATTTTCATAAAGTATGGGAGCATAGATATAGTGCGATAATTAGACAACACATCTGCGTACAAATTAGGCTTTTTAAGCAGTGGAACCACCAACGCATGCTTTAATATAGCAGGTTTGAATTCCTGAAGAAGACGAGTTTAGGGCTTCTGTGAAAATATCGCCCATTTGACTCCCCATCACCTTAAACTGGGAAAGAGGAATAGCATCCATAGGAGATGCTGATTTAAAACATTCAGCTGCCTTCATGACCAAAGAGCTGAAGAGTCGAACCTAGCAAAGCTGGTAATGTTTTCCAGACACTGCCCAGTTAAATTGGCATGGTGGCTGTAGGGAAAAGAGGTGCCACCAATATTGGCTCTAATCTCTTTTTTTCACAAAGGGATCAGCTAGATCGTTACACAATGTTTGAGTAGTGGAGGAAGCTGTAGCCACTTTAGCAACTAAAAGGTCCTTCACCGTCTGAAACAGTTTAGAAGTGTAAGCCTCCAGCTGAATAGTTTCCCAAAAAACGATTGTATGGCTAAATGATAAGCAGCTGACGTTCCGCTTTACACACTTCAGGGGTAAACCCAGGGGTAGAGGGACAAACCGTAGTTTTCTTTACAAGTTTCAACAGTGCTAAAAAATCTGCGACAGTAGAGCAAGCTGAAACCAGCTGTGACAATAATGGCAAAGGTAACAGGCCATTTGTTAGTCTGAGGATTCGCAGTGACATGTTGCTAAAGTGCCAAAGAGTTAACCTGACGCTTACTTCGCTGTATTAGGTTAGGCTGTTACACCATCTTGTTTGATGCCGGAAACAACAAACTAAAGGGAATCAAGTAGTGGTCCGTACAAGGTAGACTCTTGCACATACAAAGACACACTAATTCAGGAGCTGCCAAAAATTAGATGAAGAATATGACCCTTCACGTGAGTAGGTTTGCTAACTGGCTACTGTGCTGGACTGCCCTTCCTTGGAACTGATCTTGCGTAAGTTGTTTCGGCTTCTTAAAGAGTCTTCCCTCTTGATTATCTCTGTCCTGTCAGTGTTCCCCTAACTTAACTAGCTTTTTTTCCTTCCCCCTTTCAGCGCCTACCTGAGTGATCTCTGAGGTCCACACCTCTGCTTCGGTTGCAAGACCCAAGTTGTTAACCTTCCATGCCTGAGGCCTGACTTGGCTTAGGGCCTCTACACCCTCCCACCCAGGGTGTGGCTCAAGGCTTCAAAATGGCAGTGTGGTGCCTGGCAAGATGATCTCAGTACCTTTCCCTCTAGAAGCGGCAGCAGATCTTATGGTGCAGGCTTCTGGTGCCGTGAGGGATACATCTACCTATCATAGCCCTACAGCTACACGCACCAGGTGGCTCAGCGTTTTGACGAGGAGGCCCAGTGTCTCGGAGGGCCGGGCCCCTCGGGACCCTTTGACTTGCGAGAACCGCTTCTTCAAGCTCTCCCTCTTCTTTGTGTTCCCCTCCTGAAGGACATAGTGAAGGTCACCTTGCAGGTGGCACCGCCCCGGCCCCCTC
The DNA here is from genome assembly GCF_040938575.1 of Ambystoma mexicanum. Lineage (NCBI taxonomy): Eukaryota > Metazoa > Chordata > Amphibia > Caudata > Ambystomatidae > Ambystoma > Ambystoma mexicanum. Next base: position 66,359,785 of record NC_090928.1, read on the forward strand.
CTTTAGGTGGTCCTGCTGTTCCTCCAGCGCTGCCGGTCTCGCCTCGGTCCAGGCCCTACCGGTTGTTCAGCCCCCTCCACCTCTTCCTGTACCACCAACGCCTCCCCTCTCAACAGCCGTTGGACCTGTCTGCGGCTCCAGACCTGGGGTTGCGGGGGGGGGCAGACTCCGCTGGCACATGTGTGTGTGCCATTATGATGGATACAAGCTGAAACAAATAATTATTAGAAAAAGTTTAGGGTATTTAAACATAACATGCAAATAGGGTTGGAAGATGTTCAGTAACATTGTGAGATCAATCGAAAAAGATTGCAAATTACATTAGAGAGGAAAATGGAGTTAGACCAAGAAAAGATTGTTCAACTAACTATGAGACATGACAAAGTATCCGAGAATTCAGAAAAGCCCCATTAGTACAAGATCTCAGATGAGCGTTTTACACAATGTGAGACCAAGAGGGCACTCGGAAAATGTATATAGTTTTAGTTATTGAATCAATGTATCATGTTTAACATTAAACGCCTGTACGAAATAATTCTTGCATTATTATCCCATAGACTAAAAAAGTAACACTACAGTCAACATGCTGACTAGCATACTTTAATGCCCATGTCTGATGTCCAGAGGTAATCATGGAGAAATTCACTGCTTATGACCTGGATAAGACCTTTAGATCAAGCACGATTTCCTTAACGATGGTCAGCCGGAAAACCAGGAAATGGCATGGAGGGGGAGGGGTCACCTTTGCCATGATTGTCACCCATCTCTGGAACATGATGCCTGGAGAAGTAGACTTTTTGCAAGCTGCTAAAAACAGCCAAAATGGGTGCAGACTCCAGTTCACACAATATAAATAGTTACACTAACTTACTCTTATCTCAACCTTAATTCCTTGTGCGCTACATCACATGAAGACAAAACGATGGAATTCGTGGTGTGACAATACCCTCCCAGATGACTAATCTTGCTGTATATTTTAACATGGAAAAACTTGGAGCAGTTCTCTTTGAGCTTCCTCAATCTCTCCTTGGAATCCAAGAGGTCACTTTCACCTCTGAGAGTCCACTGCCTTTGGTATATGTATGCTCTTTCTTACAGCACTTGCTCCTGTTGTGAATAGCTCCAAAGGGTACATTTATTTGTGTTGCTGATATCAATAGTAGAATAGCTTAACTAGAGGTAGCAATGTAAAAGTTTCAGTTTGCAACCTTTGGCTCTCCTAATGTTTTAGACGGACTCCCAGGATCTCTTGCTTTTAACTGCACAGGCTAGCCCTGATGGAAGTTGCAGACCAAACCATTTGAACATTTGGAGAGACAAAGTTGCAGACCAAATTGCCCGATGGCGACATTACACTTTTTTTTCTGCTGCTTGTCTTTTTTGTAGTTAATGTATTGCACAATAGTGAATTAGCTTCATTATAAATGTTCCTCTTGTTTGTTGGAGATTTTTAAAGCATTTGATTTTAGCGCAAACCAACATTCACTTTGTCCTTTTTTTTCCAGTCCTTCAACAATATATAACAATGCATTACCTATTTTTGGATAGTTGCCACTTCTACATTGTAACAACTTTCATTAAGTTACATTTTATCGAAGTCTCTCGTTACTACTATTTAGGCAAATAACTTCTAGTTTTCCTAAAGGACGGCAGCACGTTTTATTTGTAACATTTTTCGACTGCAATGCACTTGGTGAAATTAAATCCTAGATACGTTAGAATGTGATCAACATATGCTTTACGTATTCCGGCCTGTAATAATTGCAAAGTGTCGTGATTGAGTTCGACCGTCAACCCCTAACCTCTTTCCCATTTTTCACAGTCCCAAAAAATTAAAGCTGTTCCTAGTTTGCTTCAATCTCTGCTGTTTTGTAACGCCTCATTTCGTCTTTAATGCATTAATCATTTTATGTGGGTGAATGTCGTGCTTTAATGTAGGGTAAATTAACTTGGACCGTGGCCATTTATTTCAGGCTATGACTTGTACATTGGAAATGTTGAGATCTGCACTGGGATTAATGATCTTGCGTAATCAAGAAGTGTTGATGAAAAAAATCAGCAAGATTAAGCTTGCATGCTGCACAGGAAAGACTGGCATATGGCTCTCTGTAAATTGCGTTGGTTGTCATGACACTGTAAAGGGAACATCACTCTACCCCTGAAACGTTGATTTATAAAGAAAATTAACCTTTCATTTTAGGAGGATGTTGTAACAATGCCATATTATTTCTTATGTACGGTTGGTTTTATCCGATTTCCCGGAAGAATGAGAGTTGAGATGGTCCTTCAGGCTCTAGAAATGGGATTTGCTATTTGGTGTATGAGCTTTGTCTAAGCTCGTTCACATCTACCTGAACAGTTATTTTTTTTCCCCCAGCAAATTGGAGTTTAGTGGAATAAAACACAGGAAATTTCATATTGCTCTTATGGAGTGAGGAAAAAATTAACCCGATAATTATTATTCTTTTTTTTTTTTAGGATATTTGACAACAGGCCTTGCCAATTCTTAAAAATCCCACTAGACCTGCAGGGTGAGTTCCTTAGTTTACATACTCAACCTAAGAGCAATGCACTTGCCCAAGGGGTGACTGATGACAAAATATTTACCAGTGCCTTTTGTAAAATGGAGCATGTCGCATAAGCACACTTCATATTTGGACCTATGCTGTCAAGCTTGCACAGTGAAACTTGTATTTGCCATTTAGTGTGAACAAAGTTTGTTTGCAGTAAATGAAAAATAAGTTTCCAACATCCCCATACTCGCTAGCAAGGCCGAGTATCATGCAAATGGTACTCGCCCCTCATAAAAACTGCTTGCCGGGTAGAAATAAGGTAGCAACTCCTTTCCACATCCATTTGTCAGTATTACATACTGACTTGAATCAAGCTTTAAACACCTTAACTTAATTCTTTTGTAAATTGATTAAAAGCTATTTATTTTTTGGGAAGGAGCATTTCTGATAGTTTAAAAACTCATGAGGCATGAAAATCAAAATGTTTCAAAGTGTAACTACCAAAATGTTTGGTGATATTGCTACATTAGTGAACTTATCTTGGTGTGTCAGAGTACGGACGGATTAGATATTAATGTAGTAAATACAGTGACTGAAAATAGTTGCAATATTCAGGTCTGGCCTAAAAAGTTTTCTCTTGAGTCCATCATACATTGGCAAGGTTATGCTGGGCTGCTGGAAGGTGGTGTGCATTAGGATGCCACCTCATCTTCATCCCGTCGTGATAAAGATTGTATACTGTACACATCTGATAGGTGGATTCTTGGTTCTCTTTTGTAAACTTTTCCTGCTTTATATGCTGCATGCATCATTTTCTGGAGATTGTAATAGTAGTTTCTCCTCCCGATCTCTGTGACAATGCACAATAGATTTTTTTTTGTGGCTTCTTTAAGAAATTGTATTCTGAAAATATGATACATTTCACAGATATTTGAGATTCAGAAGTATTATTCAGAAATATTACCTTTTTCACTAAGGTGCTTTTAGATGTGTTTTCTGTCAGTGCCCGCCAAATGTTTTGTGGTATCCTATTAGGCTTTTCTGCACATGTTACACCTTTTCTCCTGTCAAAATCATGATCTGATGCATTACCCTTTTAACCTCTTTAGGAGACTTAATGTCGATGTAGCCTCCTTCAATTTTTCCTGTATCTTACTTTTGACCCAATCACCAACTATGTAGGTGCTCAGTCTAGTGGTAATTCATGCACAGTATCTCTCAGTGAGTTATTTGTGCTCTTGCCAGCTTGGCTTTCATGACCACTTTGTGCGAGTGGGAGACAGGATACCTTGTTTGATTCAATTTGATGTTGACTGATCACCCTCTCAGCAGAGTGAACAGTTTACCACCTGTTCTATAGTAGACTGTAACCCTGTGGATAGCTTTGCCCTCTTGAACTGGCCACTGACGATCGCTGCTTGCTTATCTGTCAAGCTGCACCAGTTTTTATGTTCAACTTGATTGTTCATTTAGTGATATCGCTCAGCACTGCAATGGTGGTTTCTCATGGTTTTCAAGAACCTGTCCATCTTGCTTAATGAAATCACATATCTTTGTTGGTTACCAAATATGGGGCCGATCCCTCTCTTTGAAAGATATTGATCATCAGATGAATGGTGCTAGTTGTGTTGGTAGCGCTAATGGAAGTGGCCTTTATCCATTTGGATGTCGTCTCTCTGACTACGTCACGACCACAGGACTAGAGACTGAATGCGGTGTACGTATGTCTTGATTCACGGGGCACCTCAGACGTCCCACGGACTTCCTACACCAGACAGCAGCGTTCAGCATTTGCTTTGCCTCCATAAGAACACAATCTGTTTCGTTACTCCCTGACAACGTGAGATCGCCGACTGCAGATGATCCATACTGAGACACGAAGGATTACAATTGGCTTCCATTTTTAGTTCTGGGTCCGAAGTTTGGTCAACCTACAATTGCACTTGAAGCCCATGATGACCGGGAATGCAAACCCGCCATAATGACATACTGCAGTTTTTGATACCCATTGATTACCGGTGATGCCCCTGTTCGCCGGTATCCAAGAGAAAACTGATGGGCCTTGCGCAACTTTTTCTCAGGTTACGTGCTGCCTATGTGTAATAACACAATATCTGTAGAGCTCATTTACATTTCTCAGATGTGTTTTTATTGAATAATTATTTTTCTTTTAAAGAACACCCTTTTTGAGATCAGTGCAGTCAGTGGATTGCAGACAGTCACTGATGAATTTCCAATATACTTGCACACACTACATTATAAAGAAACCTGTGGTGAGTACGAGTGAATGCTGAATAGTATGATTGGAGTGTTTGATGTGTGTGACTGACTGAATTTGCACAACCCAAGACACTTTCTCTCCATCTTTATAGGGCTGCACTTTAGAAGCCCATAATATGTAACTCTGTTACACTGCTGCACTGTACAATCGACATTTTATTGAGTAATGTCATTCATTTAATTGTGTCTTTGACAATTTGATTTTTTTAATAATTTGATTTTGGAATTAATGAAATTGTTTATATTGTGTACCCACTGCCTCATGAGTTTGTTTGAGGTGATATGTCCTCTTTAACCACTGTTCTTTGGTTGGCATCTACCTCTATGCAATAGAGCGTCTTGCCCCCTAACATTGTCTTGTTTGTTGCTAAAGGTTTTCAACCATATTTGAGGGTTTGTTAGGTGTGGGCTTTGCTTCCCTTACACCTCTTTGTCTTAATGGCCTCTCCTACTACAGCATACTATTGAGCATGGGCCATGTAATGTATGAGGGCAATGAAACAAATACCCCCATTTTCCCACTCTTTGCCATAGCATTTCACTTTGTCATATGCAGAAACTGTGTGTTGCGGTGTTGGTCATCTTTCGGACAGGTGTAGCATGACAACATACAAACCTCAATTTCTCTGTCCATGGCCGGCCACCTTTACCTCCTTTTCACTTCTCTTCCAGAGGGTTGTCCGAAATGACCCTCATGATCCATCTCCGCAAGCCGCTTTAACAAGGGCATTGGCATCATGAGTTTCTTTACTCTTATCATAAATCCACATTTGAAGGAATTGTGTCCTTCGGCGTATTCCTTATCTTTGATAATTCGTCTCCAGCTTGTTGGACTTGGACATTTTTTCCCTGCAGAGGGCGCTGCGCATCGACGTGCGCGAGTCGATGTCCCTCGACAGCCACCGTATCTGCGCTGACGTCACCATGTCCATAAATAGCCACTGCGGCGCCTTTGCTCAGTTCCGTTTTTCCGCGCTTCGTGGGGCCTCGGAATATCGTCGCTCAGTTCAGTCAGATAAAACACCTTATATTACTCGAATACCAAACTCGTTCTCGTTGGCTTCTTCATCGGAACCGACGACTCTGCGGTCCGGCTTTGAAAAATGTCGAGACTGCGGTAAGTAAATGTTGATAAAAGACCCACACAGGATCTGCTTGTGGTGCTTGGGAGTCGAGCACCATTGTTCGGAGTGTGAGGACTGCATGTCCATGATGGCGAAAGCCTTGAAGGAGCGCAAGGGGAAGCTCGAGAGAGGTAAGTCAGTCAAAACCTCCTCGAAAGTTTCTTCGTTCGAGGCATTCGTCACTAGACACTCAAAGAAGAGACGTCGAAGATCCCCTTCCTCGTCTTCTGTTTCCCCAGAAAAGGTCTCCTGCCCCACAAAACACAGCTCTCAGGCTGAGTGGGAGGAATTTAGTTAGAAAATGCTAAGCGTCTTCGAGAAAGCGGCCTCAACCCCCTCGAAGACTGCTGAGGGTGATACCCCGGGTGAAAAACCCCAAAAAATCGAAATGTCGCGAGTCGCTGCATCCGGCGAAAGAGTCCACCCGAGAGCGCCACGGGCCATCGGGTAAGAAGGCACCATCTTCGACGCCGTCATCGAAGATCCCTTCGACGCAAGGATCGGCGCCATCAACGCTGTTGTTGAAGGGTTCTTCGACACATCGGTCGATCGAATCGACGCCATCGTCGACGATGAAAGAGAAAACCACGCTACTTCACAGCCAGCGGTGATACCAAGAGCCTCCGGCACGACGCCGAGACCGTCGTCGACAGCCTCGAGTAGGATCCCGATCCCCTAGAGTTCAAGGCCTCCTCCAGTTTTCTTGATGCCTTTCTCTGCGCCTTCGAAGCCTGTCATATCAGCGTCGACATCGACGTTTTCTCGCCCAATAATGAGGAGTTTGGCTCCTTCTGCCTTAGAAATGGGTTTTACACCATTTCCGATGTCAGAGTACCCCGGATTATCTTCAATCTATAAAGAAGGGGAGGATTCTGACAAGGAAACCTTCGAGTTGCAGAGGACCACACTACCTGTTTCAGAGGATTTTACCTTGGAGGAAAGAAGGTTGAAAGACCTACAGGAATCATTACATGAGGCAAGTGGTCTGGACACTTCCCCAGAAGTGGAATTTGTCAAACCAGACCCAGGGGAACATGCTGAAACACCCTGAATACTTATCAAAACACCCGACTCCAGAGAGCCTGGTGGTTCAAGCGGCAACTTCATCAAGCATCAGATCCGCTTACCCTACTGTCCCACAGGATAGAGATGACAAAAGGTACGATAAGTATTTTCTGCTTGTGGTCCATCAACGCCACCTGTACGCTCGCCAGGTCCAGTCACACACTGTGGGAGTTTGCTTCATCAGCGGCTGACTGCATACCGGAAGGAGAGGAAAGGGAAGCCTTCCTTAACATCATCAAAGATGGCAAAGATGCCATGTGCGAGTCACTTCAAACTGGCATCGATTCCGCTGACAGTATTAGCAGGGCCATGGCGGCAAGTACGACAATCCGCAGGCATGCGTGGTTGCGAAAGTCTGGCTTTGCTCCAGATGTACAGCCCAGACTTTTTTTAATATGCCCTTTGACGGCTCTTCTTTATTCTGTAAAAAGGCTGACGACAGTCTGGAAAAGTTGCAGACTTCTAAAGCAGTGGCAAAATCTTTAGGAGCTGCAATCCGCCAAACTCCTTTTCGCCCCTCAGGAACCTCTGGGAGAGGAAAGTCCTTTCGCTATTATTCCGCATTCGGGAAAGGCAGAGGACAGCCGGCTCAAAGAGGCCAAAGGAGATCCACCCGAGGTGGACGGGTCAAAAGTACTAAAGCCGCAGCAGCAGTAGGAGCCTCTTTACCCTAGGCATCTGCATCAGCCGCCCCAAATCACTCTGAGGTCTTTCCACACAAAACATCTGTAGGGGGCAGGTTAACTCACCATCTGACGGAATGGCAGGCTATTACGTCAGATGCTTGGGCATTGGAGACAGTTGCCCAGGGTTACTGCCTACCCTTTCTACACATCCCTCAGAGTCATCCACCGGGGCACAGCTCTCTAAAAGTTCCAGATCCACTCCTCATTCAGGAAATTATAGACCTGCTAGAGAAAGGTGCCATAGAACCGGTACCTGTAGTGGACAGGAACAAGGGCTGGTACTCCCCCCTACTTTCTCATACCAAAGAAGGACGGAGGACTGAGACCCATCCTGGACTTACGAGAATTGAACAAGCTCCTCAGAAAGGACAAGTTCAAGATGGTAACTCTCTCTCAGATCCTTCAGGCCCTCCAGCTCCAGGACTGGCTTGTATCTCTGGACCTTCAGGATGCTTATTTCCATGTGCCAATCCATCTCAAACACAGGAAATACCTGAGGTTCGCAATTGGCGACTCATTATCAATTTCGAGTTCTGCCATTTGGGCTGACCTCCGTCCCAAGGGTCTTCACCAAGCTAATATCGGTAGTGGCTGCCAGTCTAAGGAGGGAAGGGATCCACGTCTCCCCCCCCCCCCCCTACCTGGACGATTGGCTGATCAGAGCTGTATCTTCAGAACAAGCTCAGATCCAGCTAGATTATGTCTGCCACTTCCTTCACAAACTGGGCTTCTCCCTCAATTTAAAGAAGTCACAGATGATACGATCACACAGACTCCAGTTCATTGGAGCGGTCCTGGACACTTCCCTGGGAAAAGCCTTGCCACCAGAGGCGAGGGCTCAAGATATTCTGCAGATGGTCAACAAGTTTCAAAATGCCCAACGTCTCCCAGCCTTCGACTTTTTGATGTTACTAGGCCTCATGGCATCCTGCATCTTCCTTGTGCCAGAGGCTCGCCTGAGAATGAGATCTCTTCAGTGGGCACTGAGAACTCAGTGGTCGCAATTATCAGAATTGACAGAGAATGACAGATCTCCTCCGGATTCCGGACAAGGTAGCCCACGACCTTCAATGGTGGGCCTATCCAGAGAACATCTTGAAAGGAGAACTGTTTTGGCAACCATGGCCGGAGATAACAGTAGTCACAGACACCTCACTCACAGGGTGGGGAGCCCATGCCAACGACTTGACCATCAGCAGTCGTTGGTCTCAATCGGAGTCCAGACTACACATCAACCTATTAGAGCTGAGAGCGATCAGACTAGCGCTGAAAGCTTTCCTGCCATCAGTACAGGGGAGAAATGTCCTGATGATGACGGACAACACGGTGGCCATGCACTACCTCAACAAAAGAGGAGGGTCATTGCCACTGTGCAGATAGGCAATGCAGCTCTGGTTTTGGGCAATTCATGAAGGAATCTCTCTATCGCAGTCCACCTAGCCAGAGAGAAGAACTTTACAGCGGACGCTCTGAGCAGGCAGAGCACAGTCTCCCACGAGTGGCAGCTAGCTCAGGAAGTCCTTCAAGAGATCTTCACCCTTTGGGGAACCCCTCAGGTGGATCTGTTTGCCACCAGTACCAACAGGAAGTGCGATCTGTTCTGTTTAAGGGAATTTCCCCTGAGAGGGGCTCTAGGGGACGCGTTCGTAGAGGACTGGGAGTTCCCACTCCTTTACATGTTTCCACCAGTCCCTGTTATTCCTCAAATGATCAGGAGGTTGAGAAGATTCCGGAAAACCATGATCCTAATTGCCCCAGACTGGGCCAGGAGAACGTGGTACCCGGACCTTCTAGATATGTCCATCTGTCCCCCAATCTGTCTTCCACTCAAAGAGAATCTTCTCTCACAGAAGTGAGGTCAGGTTCTCCATCCAGACACCAGAACCCTAACCTTCAAGCTTGGCTTCTGAAAGGGTGAGGTACAAGGATTGGGACCTCCCTGATGACGTCATGGAGGTGTTGCTTTCGGCAAGAAGGCCAGCAACAACGTCTTTATACCGCTGCTGTTGTAACAAATTTTGCAGCTGGTGTAGAGAAGGGAATATCGACCCTTTTTCATATGGTACACCAACAGTGTTATCGTTTCTACTCCACTTGGCAAACTCAGGCCTTCAAGTTGGCACTGTAAAAGGCTATCTCGCAGCGCTTTCAATCTTCAAGCGCACTGCGGAGGAACCATCGTATTTCAAACTACCTCTAGTAATACAATTTCTCAAGGGGTTAACTAATGTTTATCCTCCAAGACCATTCCAAGTTACCCTATGGGATTTAAGTTTTGTCTTAAATTTCCTAATGGGTACTCCATTCGAACCACTCCACTTTTGTTCGCTGAGATTTCTCACTCTTAAAACTGTCCTATTGGTAGCACTAACATCTACTAGGAGGGTGAGCGAATTACAAGCTCTCTTGTAAACCCCCCCCATACAATTTTCCATAAGGACAAAGTTGTCCTACAGGTAAAGCCTAATTTCCTCCCAAAGGTGGTTTCTGAATTTCATATCACTCAGAAAATGACCTTACCTTAGTTCTACCCTCCTCCCCATCCGGGGAAAGAGGAAGAAAGGCTACATAGGCTGGACCCAAGGCGAGCTCTGACCTTTTACATCAGCAGACTGGCTAGGATTAGGCAAGCAGACCAACTGTTTGTAGGATACTCGGGTCACAAGTTGGGACTACCCATAACAAAACAGACCATTTCCAGGTGGATTATTTTGGCCATTCTGGAATATTACAAACTGGCAGGGAAAGAACCACCCCAAAATCTTAGGGCTCATTCAACCAGGGGTATCGCAGCCTCTTCAGCCCTCCAAAGAGGGGTACCGGTCCGAGACACATGTGCGGCTGCCACATGGTCGTCTGCACATACATCCACAAAATTTTACAACCTGGATTCCTCCACTAGTCAAGAGACCAGATTTGGCAAAGCCGTATTACATTCGGTTCATTGCTAAAAGGGATACATGACATTATTACTCCCACCTCCAGATACATGCCACTGCAATGGGAGTCTATCAAAGATGAGGAATACGTCGGAGGGGACAATCCCTTCGAAGAACAAGTTACTTCTTACTTTGTAACGTTATTTCGATGGGATGTTCCTCCGACGTATTCCTTATCGCCCCTCCCATCCATCCCTGCAGTAATACTTCCCGTGAGGTTGCAGCTTACGCTCCTTCAAGGTCAATAACCAATTCAGGTATGACTTATCTTATGCTACAAAACAGAACTGAGCAACGGACGCAGCGTGTGGCTATTTATGGACATGGTGATGTCGGCGCCGATACAGTGGCTGTCGAGGGACATCGACTCGGCGGACGTCGATGCGCAGCGCCCTCTACAGAGAAAAAATTTCCGAGGCCAGCAAGCTGGAGACGAATTATCAAAGATAAGGAATACGTCGGAGGAACATCCCATCAAAAGAACGTTACAAGGTAAGAAGTAACTTGTTCTTCTTGATCAAGGCCCTTCCAATACATTTGAAGGCCTGGTGGTAATGGATTTGTCTTTGAGGTCCCCCAAAGCCCATCCTTTTCATCCATGCTCATTGGCAGATGGACTATTAGTGCCAAGGCTCGCAACCTTAATCTGGCATCTTTAGCATTGAAGGTCAGTGTCTGGGCCTGGAAAAGGCTATGGGAAAGTGCATTGATAATTTCAGACTTAATGTTAAGCACAGACTGACACTGATCAAAAGTTCTTCCACTTTCTCGAATCCCCACAGGGGACTTAAGCCTTTGGTGCCTGGGCATTGTGATGAATCCAACACTCATTACTGTTTTCCCAGGGGTGGCCTCCCATGTGGCCAGGTGACTGCAGCCGGTACCTGATCCTGTCCCTGTGGGCGGCTAAAAGAGCGAGGATCACGTGGGAGTAGATAGCCTCTGTAAGTGGGTGGTGATATCCACAGATGAGACATGGTATCCCCCTTACAGGATGAAACTCCCATACAAAAAAACTTAATGGCCTATTGTGACGCTCTTCCTGCCCCCTCAAAGGAGAGTGCTGGATTTCTCTCAATCCAATCTGCAGATGAACTCTCAAACACTGACCCGTCCTCTGTGAGAAACCTGAAGGTATTCTCGCTCATACACCCCTTGGATCGACTGCGTAGGTGGCCGGGGAAAGACCATCGCTATTGGATGCCGACCTTGGGGGCAGAGAAGCGAGAGAGGATCCCCTTGGTGGAGGGTCCTTGGGGACTGGGATTGGGTACCCTTGGCCGAGACATGGTATCCCCCCTTTCCCTAATGACAGACAACCCAACCCTTCCCCCCAACCTTCATGGGCTGTTATAAGCAAGCCCCCCACATTTCCCCACAATTGACTCTTTACAGTACTGGGACAAAGGAGATGTCTGCTAAGAGCAGTGAAGGTCAGGCATGTCCTTTTAATTGTGATCGGGCAATGCTGAATAATCATCCACACTTGCAGCCTGTGAAGGGGCTGCAGGTGTATAAATGGAGTCCTGCCCAGTGGCAAAGGGGAACGGCAGAAGGACCAGGAGGCCGGTGCATGCAGAAGAGAACCAGGCGGCATGCAGTGGGAGCTAGGTCTCCCTGGAGCAGCCTGGAAAACGTGAAGGGTGCTGTACCATTGCATTCTACTCCATGTGCTCATTCCCCTGTGGTGGCGGACCACCCCAGGAGTGTCTGAGGGGCAAGAATTTGGAGCACAGACACTGAAAGAAGAAGGCTGTGTGATCTGCACCAGAGCACAAACTCCTTAAGCGACCAGTGAGTTTCTGCTGATTGAGAAACCCGTTCCGCGTGTGTGTGAACTTGGGCATTTCTTGTATACTTTGCATCAGGGTGGTCACATGCATTGGATTAGCATGTTTTTGAAAGTCTCAGATAATTTGATTTGTCAGTTATCAAACAAAGGGTAATTACTTTATACCAGAGTGATCGAGTGTGGCAAGAAACACATTTTCGAAGGTCTCCGAACATTGAACTATTCAATTAAAGTGAAACCAACAACTGTTGAACTACCGATAAAGGGGAAATTAACTATACACAAAAGGTATAATTATTGAATCCTGAACTGAAGTAAAACCTTACTAACAAACTGAATTAAAACATTTGGAATTCAAAAAGGGAAAGGAAGTTTGAATCCAGACAAACCATCATATATTGAAGCACAAAAATGAATATACTTCTAAACAGACCACAGTATGCTCAAATCTAATGTGACTTTAAATGGACAGGCAAAGAATACTGAAGCCTGATTTACAGTGCCATTTTCAACCTGTGGGAAAGCTACAATTCATCTGAACAAATACTTGAAACAATAACTGAACTGTGGATATTTTGCGTTTCCTTTTTTGAGCTTTGTCATTTGAAACTTGGTGAAGGGAGCCCTGAGTCCTAACCAGAAGCCTTTAATCTTAAGGTTGTTTGAACTGTGTCACCTGGAACTTTGGGGAGGATACCCAGAGACCTGAATAAGACTATTGCATCCTCAACTCAAGGAAGGGAATTCTAAGAATTTCTTCGTGTGGAACTGTTTTATACTTGGGGAAGGGAGCTGAAGCGAAGCTATGAGCTGGAAGAGGCTCTGAACGTTGTGTTAAACTCTGTTTTCTTTTTGTTGTCTGACATCTCTACACATTGTATAGTTATAGTGGTTAGGGCAAATATAGGGTTTGGACACAGATTCCTAAGTAGAACTCTTTGACTCAGACTTTCCTTAGTTTTATTTATGTTGGGAAAGCCCACCTTCGCATAGGGCAAGTTAGGCATTTCTCCAACCTGGCATTTAAGTGAATTTGGAATCTGTTCTGTGTCCTTCATTATGCCTTCACACCTCAGAACATGTTAAACCCATTCCTCCAATGTTTCAGTGCAGGTTAGTTAAAAGGAACTACTATTTCCACAATCACCTTAACACTGCGATGAGTAAGAGGAATGGAGGAATACAGAGCAGATCAAGCCCCAAACACAGGTAACGCTCTAATTTTTGGAGGCGTGCACCTGTGCCTGTGATGTTTAATACCGGATCGCCAGAAGGAATAGGAGACTACTTGTGGGAGCGGGCTGCACCTCTTCTTGTTACCGAAGCGATACAAGACGTTGCAACCAACTGGCTCAGATACCGACCAGAGATAGGCTGCACAATGAATATTCCATGCAGGAACACTGGAAGCAAGCGCAGAGCTCCTGGGTGTTCGCCAGTGGACAGAAGCAGCAAGAAGAAGAGAAGAAAAGCCCAACTGGAACTAAGGGAAGCCAAAAGTCGAGCAGTGCGAGTAAGAAAACATCCGGCAACTTCCATTGGTGGGCTGTGAACAGAACGGGAAACGCCACGAAGAGCCGATGAGTCCATGCTGGAGCGAAGGGAACACTGGGGAGTATTGGCGGGCATGCTGCATGTTAATAATTAAACAGCCCTAAATGGATAAAGTAAATGGTTTAATACCACAAGTAGAGGGTAAAGTGCATTTACCACAGAAGGGAGTCTTTGAAGCTTACCCCTTTGTATGGAGAATAAGTAACAGTAACAAGTTATTTACTGAACAATGTAAAGTAACTAATAATGCTAAGGCTGTGAATTCTCAAAATGGGAAAGGTGAGCGAAACACTAACCAGTCCAGATAAAATGAACAAAATAAGCTATCCAAGAGGGCTAATGTGGTAAATTATCAAAAAAGGACTTGCAGAAACATGTAAACACAAGTGTGTTGGAAGTATGAGCAAAACACTAACCAGGCAAAATACTATGAACAAAAGGAATTGGCCAAAAAGGCTAATAAAATATCAAAAGTAGAATTGCAGAGACAAACCATTACAAGAAGCATGGGTGTAATATTAGGGGGGGCAGGGGTGTTTGTCCCCCCAACTTTCATGGCACACCATGTTGTCCCTATTCATTTGACTAGGGCACCTTTTCTTCAGAGGTCATGTCCCCTCCCAACATTGTCAGCAAAGTTACTCCACTGACAAGAAGCCCTGACAGGAGAGTACACCAGGCATTACAAGTGTGTGAATATAAGAGAGCAGAAAGAAACCCTGGTAGGAGAATAGAACAGGCATCCTGACAACCCAAAGGCAAAATTGGTTCTGATCAAGGGGAAAGACAAAAACTGTTATTTTCAAGAAACTCTATAGAAGAATACAGGTAAGGGGAGGCACACTCTGGATTAAGGAGCAATATACTTTGAGAGAATTATTGTTGGAATTATTTATTCCTTTTTCCATTTGAACACTTTTTGAAACAATTAAGGCCAAAGACATTATCCTTTTCACCCTAAGATGTATTGCCTTAGAATGAGAGGGTCAGAATAAAACTTCGGACACAGGACGGTTTTGTTTTGGACATTCTGACAGATCCTGAGCTTTTAGTTTAGGTAGGAAAACTCCTCTAGTGCAGGGACAGTGAGGCATTTTCCCAACCACTTTTTATTTATTAAGTGTTTAGCCAAAACCTTGTCTAACTTGTTTCTGAGTTTTATTCCTGACTCCTCACAGCATGCTTGATCACCTCAATCAGTGCCACTTTGTGCATAACTCCTGCCTCTGAAAATGTGTACCCGAAATAGGTTTCGGCACAAAAGACAGAATTTAAATGTCCAAATGTGTGACTTGGCTGATTTTCAGCCGTTAGAAAGGTCTGAATGGCTGAAAAGTTCGACCAAACCACGCATTCGGTGCTGGAGGCTGCGGGGGTGTCCCCCGCACCCTTGCTCATTATATTGTGAGTGGGGGTTTCGGGGGTCTCTCCCGCAGTCATCCCCGGACAAAAAAGAAAAAAAAGGCTGCGGTGGACGCCCTTGCAGCTGCCGGAAGAAATAAAAAGGACCCTGCAGCGCTGGTTGCCGATCACGGAGGTGAAAGGGAACCGGTGCTGCAGAGACATGGCATGACGGAAGGCAAGGTAACTAAGGGGGAGAGGGTGTATTGGGGATATGGGTAGGGTGGTGGATAGGGATGGGGGGGAGAGGGTTTGGGCACATCGGGAATGTTCAGGTGAGAAACAACCAGAGATTATTTCAAACAATCTTCGGTCATTACTCCCTCGAACATTTCGTGCTTGGTAAAATCACACAGGTTAACGTAATACGTAATTTTACCCTGAAGAAATTGACACATCTTCTTTCAGTGTATGGCGGAAGTACTTTTGAGGTTGCATTGTGGCATTTCTCTTTCACCATTTGCTAGAATCATACCTAAAAGATTAAGAAATGGGAAATGCTGGACATCTGATGCATGGCGAGGCACTGAAAAATGTAGGCAGTGATCAATGGCCTTTGCGGCATTCTAGTGGAAGTTGCCACCAGGATTTTTTAATAGTGATTGAGGCAAATCTGATGGACCTTTTTTCATTACCCGTTTCATTAACTGCTTGCCATTGTCAAGGGGCAGCATCAATTCAGTAATGCTGGGAATCGAAAGCAGTCTGACTGCATTAGTGTTCAGGCTTTGTGCCAGGCAAAGACTCTTTTGAATGAGCACCAATAGAAAAGCTACTTCCGTTGCTTCCACAAGTTCATCCAAGTTATGCACAGTTTGTGTCAGTTCTTTGCAAACCATTCTGGGCACAGGCTGTACAAAGAGGAGGCAAACTCCAGGTTATCAATTTCTTCAAGGAAAGTATTGATGAATGTATTGATTTTGTTTGAATATGTATCAGGAGACTTGAGTAGATTTGGGGCAAGAGGGATGGGGGGAGTGCCTCTCAATATACCGACATCCGCAGTAATAGTTTTCCATTTATCAATGGGTGCTTTCGTTAATGTCCTGTGGCATGGCCACACATGAATTTTTCCACAAACCACCAATTACTCATGTATTTCACAGATGGGAAAACCAGATTCTGCTACAGGAAGTCAGTGGGCTCCTGCGCCAATATGTCATAGAGCTGTGCGGTAGGTTAGGAGATGGACAAGGTGGCATTGTAGTTGACTTTAAAAAAAAAAAATTACCAATCTCAAACCAAAGTTGTGGCTTAATCTAAGTTTATTGACTCTAAACTATAAAGGAACTCTAAAAGGGTGCTCATCAGGAAGGTTGTTACAAAAAGAAGTCCTTGCTCCGGAATCCTATGCTAACCTGAAGTCTGTCCCTACCACTATAAAAAAAAAACCTTAAATAACAAAAATGATACATGTAGACTCTTTGCCTTAGCAAGTGAATGGTGGCTGGTTTCTGACCCCCACCAATAGTGCTCCTTGCCATTGGTGCACAATCTAAACAAGTAGGTTTAACTCTCTTCAATCTTATTTCAATTACAGTTGTCAAACGTCTCATGTACTCTCTCATTCTGGAACTTCTGGCCCGTGTCCCCACCTCTGAGGATGCCCCAGTAATATTTACCAAGCAAGTTTCTGGCCTTCTCACACTCCAAATAGTTCTTTGTTGTTATCCCACATTGGGAATTGGTTTCTGGCACCTCACCTTGGGATTTCGCTTTTTACCCCTCCTTGGGGGTTTCACTTCTCATCCTGCCTTGGGGTCTTGTGCCTTTTACCCTGCCTTTGGGTCTTGTTGGGCCTCTCCGCCCCTATCCCAGTTCCCAGGAGCAACCTCAGGTACCTCTGGTTTTGTGGCAGTGCTTATCTGGAGAATCTAGGACATTGGCTAAAATGTCTGTGCTTCTCTGGCTTCTTCATGGTGCTTTTGTTTCGGGCAGAGGCTGCATCGATTTCCTGCTGGCTTCATGCAGTTATCCAGTGCTGGTGTTGTCGGTGGCGTGTGCTCTGTGGTGCTCCTTTTGTCCGGTCGCTCCCGGTTCTTGGGCCGGCAGGACTGTCGGCTTCCTGCGGCCTCGTCCCCTGTCGAGTCCGCCATGCTGGGGGGGAGGGGGTTGGACTCCTGCCACACCTTCCAGAAGGAGGAGGGGGTAAGCATCCCTCCAGCTCCATGGCAGTCTTCAATCCTGATTGGTTCTGTCCTCGCCTCTGATTGGGGGTGGGACTTCCCACTGTTTTCTCATTCCCAGTGAGTATTGTGCTTACAGATGTTAAGAAACCACACCTGCCATTCTTACAGGACGTTTCAGGTCATCATGCAGTTTATCTCCCATGTAGCCAACAAAGATATTGGAATGTTGAGAAGAGGGAGCACAATTTATATCCCTTCTGTAAGGAACACATGGTGGCAACAGTAAAGACCGACACAAGTGATCACAGTTCAAGGGTGTTTATTAAACAGTATAGGTGGGTTGGAAAACGCCCAATCTAAACTTTAATCTGGGATGGAAGCAAGCTTCGACCATCAAACAATAATAAAGCAGTCCTAGTGGTGTCTTTGTCAATTAAAAGTGCATATACAAAAAAATAACATATTGCCAATCCTTAAGCTAAATACAAAAAATGTGGGATAATGTTCTTAAAAAATAAGGACGTTTTCTTAAATATAAATCAGCGGTAGTCTTGTCTACCGTCCTCACGTTTTCAGCATGGGACAAGGTAAGACTTTAGAAAAAAAGCAAATCAAAAGTGAATTTGGAGCCATACTAGAAAACTCTTCATAATGTTGAGAGCGGAGAGCGGTTGATTACTTGGTTCACCAGTAGTCTTGATGAGTGGTTAAAGATGATATTAAATTCCTGTTGCCAGTGTGTAATTACAGGGCTACTACCAGGAACGTAATTTCACCAAAATGCCAGGAGGAGCGGAAGTGACATCACACGACCCTTGACCTCTGACATCACAGCAAGTGATGCAATTTGAACCCATCCCTAAGTGACACCATTGGAAGTGATGGCACACAACCTTTCACCCCTTGACAAAACAGTCAGTGGCATCACAAAGCCCTGTTCCTCATTACACTAAGAAAAATGTGGTTACCATATCACTTGAATATGATATTGATGCTTCATATGGTGATGCATTCTATATCAGTGTGTACAGGCCCATTTTACCAAGATCTTTTAAGATGTGTGACCACTAAATGGGATTCTACCATGTTCCCCTGCCCAATGGACCTTGACAAATACCCACTGGCTGCTGGTAGCAAGGGAGTCGGCAGGGGGTTAGAGAGACAGCAGGGGTTGTAGCTGTGACCCTCCGATTATGTCCCCGTTTACTGCCTTGCACTCAGAGGTCTTCACCTTATGTTTTTAAAGGAACGGCAATGAGTTTTAGATTAAATGTCAGTGTGTGCCTATCCCGGAATACATAAAATGCACGCCATTCTGGGAACAGCTAAACGCACTATTTTCTACATTACTTAACATGTGGTGGAAAAGAACCCTGGATATCATCCAGTTCATAGCTTCAGAACAAACTATCAGCATTTTCTTAAAGCAAAAACTCAACTTCACTGAACAGAGGGCTATCATGATATTCCCATTTCCTGGTTTCATTTTTTCTGATTGTTTTACATATCGCGCTTCATGCAGTCCAGCCTCTAAGCCCTGAACTGGGTATCGAACCCATGCTGCCCTGCATTCCCTTGTTACCAAGACACGTGTGTTGCTGAGGAGCTAGCCTCCTGGACCCTCTGATGGTGAAAGATCACCGAAAACTGCCCGCTCGTAAGTTATAAGCAAATTGTTTGGGCTCCCACTACTCCAGAAGACTGGATTGCAGTACCTTATACTGATTGTGATACTGTCAGGAGAATTGGCCAGATTTACAGAAGATAACTTCTTGTATGCTGTATTGGAGCACACCATAAGGATATTTTATGAGCCTGTTGAGTAGCATACTCTGTTGAAGTTACGCAAAGGCTTACGACTGCATCTCATTCCTGCCTACCTAGCATGTCCACAAAGTTGAAGTAGCCCAGTTTAGACACATCGCAGCTTTAGTTTTCACACGTCAGAAAATGTACAGTAAAGGATAATAGCCAAAAATAAAGTGAGCAGAGAGGTGCTCTATTTGCAAAAGTATACTTCCTATTGTATTGCTCATTGGAGTTTGCATATTTCTTCAACGATTGCTCCAGATGCTAAAGAGAAGCACAAAAACACAATTAATTTGATAATTATCACATATAAAAAGAGGCCCAGAACCTTGGAGTGTATTAACATCCAAGAGAATTCATTAGACCTAAGGATACGTTTTTAGTGCTTAAAACCTCAAGAATAATCCACTTGGATGCTATATTCTGGGAATAGATGGCTGGAGGAAAATGGAATGCTAAAGTGACAAATACCCCGGTGTAGTGTTAGAATATAATGTGCTGTCTCCCTCTTTACATTGAATACAATGCAACATGTAATTTCCTTAAAACCCAATGTATTTTGTGTTGAGAGGCAAGATTTATAACTGAAAGCATGTTGGTGCCAGTGACATGCAGAATTGGTTTTGCAAGATTAAGCACAATTTAAAATATAATCAGTGGATTAAGCCAGTTTAGAGGTCATGTGGATCATATTGTACTCCTGAGACGCCCTTGTATAAGGTGATTTTGTGCATAATTGTCGCCACCGGAGACCTTGACATAAGTTTAAATATATGTGCAACAGAAATGAGTATAGGGAATAGTAAATGGAATTCTATTTACAAAGAATAGTGGAGAGTGTTTAACCTTTGCATTGTACATTGTATTGGGAAATAGAATATCTTTAGACCGAAAACACATAGACCGGAAAGAACACACGAGGCGCATTAAAAGCTTTGCATGCATGCATTGATTGACAGTTGTACACATGTAAATGGAAAGTAACACAATCCTGTTTAGTATTGCACACACATTGAAAGCTGCACATGCATATTCTAAGAAGACTGCAAACATGTGTTTAGAGTAAAGCAAGTATTGATTTTGAGTCCAAACCTGTGCTGCTCATATTTAAACTAGCCATTCTCTGTATTTAAATACCCTGGCCATAGCCAGTAAACTCACAACCCCTCACCACTAAACAGGGGAGCAAGCTGAATGTACATTTTGGTCAATATATGTTTAACGTTTCTCTGATACCATACTGTTTTGATATTGGAGAAAATGTTTTGAAGGGTTTCAAATATGTGAATACACTGGCTGAAAATCAGCAATGTTATCAGTGAATACATTGTGTTGCCTAGATAGAGGCAAATCTAAAAGGAGGGTATTGGAATGGCCAATATCTTATATATTTGGCACATTTGGTATGTTTGTTTATTATACAGAGAGGAACAATACTGTTTTTATCACAAAAGAATACACAGTAGATGAGAAATCAGATGTGATGGAACACAGTGAGCTTCTAACAATGGGGTGAGTTTTAGTGACATTCTGACCAGGTTGTGGAGAGGAGTAAATGGAACAGTCACCTGGGACAATACATAGATGGACATGCATAGACTAACCAACATTAGACATTTTAAGTGCAGGTAGGCGTTACGGCCAGCTGTGTTAAGGATGTGACCATGATGGATCAAGTGCTAGAGTGGAGGTAGAGGAAGTGGGGGGGACAGAGGCCAGGTTAGAGGTGAGGGGAAAAAGTTAGAAGCCAGGTGAGAGGTAAGTTAAGAGGCTAACTCTGAGGCGAGGAGGGTAGACCTTTAGTTTGGTTTTGAACAAATCCTTGTGGACGGTTTCTTGGATGTCTGGGGGAAGAGAATTCAATGCAAGTGGAGCAAGAAGTGTGAGAGGAAGCACAGGGAGGGGGAGGTGCCATAATGGCAGTCGAGGCAGAGCAGAGATTGAGAAGTCATGTAGAGTTGGATTGAGGATAGATAGATACAGTGGTGCCTTACTGTGGATAGATTTGCGAACCAGGAGAAGACATTTTAATCTGGCCCTGTTTTACATTGCCGGCCATCGAGCCTGGTGAATGTATGAGGAAGTAGGTGTGAAGAGAGTCCTGGTAGCAAAGTTAATGATCTTGTCGAGAGGAGAGACCGCAGTTGGGTAGACCAAAAAGGACGCTTGCACGGTAGCCCAGTTTAGAGAAGACCAGCGTAGTTAAGAGATGATTGACAGTGTTGAAAGGAAGGAGTTGCATGATTTTCCTAATATTGAGGTTGAGGCGAGCCACTGGTGCAGTTTTGGAGATGCATGTAGAGAAGGTGTGAGAGCTGTCATAGATTATATGCCAAAGTTTCTAGTTGAAGTAGAGTAGGGGAAGAGTGTCCAGTGGGAGCTCGATAGGCAGGGGAAGCGATATGAGAGAGTATTTGGCAAGGAAGGTGAGCATCTCTGTTTTGGTAGAGTTTAACATCAGAGTGAGAAGCCATCCAATATTTAATTGCAGAGAGACAGATGGAATTTTTGATAGATTTCAGGAAAGGAGAAAAATATTTGGATGTCATTCGTGAAGACTTGGTATGAGAACCGGAAGGAGATTAGTGCCCCAAGAGCAGAGGTGTAGAGTGTAAAGTGGACCCAAGACGGAGCCTTGTGGAACACCAGCAATTGGAGGAGTGAATTGAGAGGTATTGTTGCTCCAGGAGACAGAGAATTGGCGATGTGCTAGGTAGGATTCAATCCAGACAAGGGCTTGATCGGGAATCCCAAGAAGAAAAATAGTATTAAGGAGATTGGCATGATCAACAGTGTCATTGGCAGCGGACAGATCAAGGCGAATTTCGAAAGGGGATAGGTTAGTGCTTAGCAGAGGCAATGAAGTTGAAGATTTTCATGAGCAGTTTCGGTGGAGTGAAAGGAGTGAAAACCTATTTGTAGGGAGTCTCAAAAGTTGTGGATGTCTAAGAACTTGGTAAGACTGTTGAACACAATCCTTTCAAGCACTTTAGAGTAGCGTGGAAGGAGAGACACAGGGTGAAAGTTAGCCTATAGGTTCGGATTACCCCCTTGCTTTTTTAGGATAGGGATAGCCGTGTCTGTTTTTAAAATGGATGGAAAGCAAGAGGAGTCGAAGGGAAGTTTAAAGAGTTCAGCAAAGGTCTGAAGGGGGCACACAAGGGCTTAACCTTCATCAGTAGAGGGAAAACTTCTTTATTTATACTAAGTTACTTTGAGTGCTTGTGAGAACAATGGTGAGACTAGTGTAGGCAGGCAACATTTGGGTTGGGGACCAATTGTATTGGAGCCTGTAACTTTCAGGTGATATCCAGGGTATAATGCTCCAGACCACCTTGATTTAAATTTGTTTTTATTCTTTTAAATACATGTTTGGATTTTGAGAAAAACATTGCCCGTTTACTGCACAAAATTGTGAGGTGAGACTGTATATAACATGGCATGATATCACTCAAGTTACCTTTGCTGAACCAGTAAATTAATAACAAAACAAATAAACACACCTTTGGCGCCCTTGGTCAAAAGAATATGGCTTAAAAAGCTGTGCTTTGTCAATCAACTCTCTCTTCCTAAATATCTTCCTTCTCGAGCTCTTCGCTCATCTGCCGCCAACTCCCTTAGGGTCAGTCGCTTCTCCAAGCAACGAGTTGGTGGCAGATCACTCTTTGGCAGGGGCCACTCTCTGGAACAGTCTTCCTGCCTCCCTGAAACTCGAGGAGAACCATCTCTGGTTCCAGAAACGCCTCAAAACCTTCCTCTTTGCTTCTGCTTTCTCTTCTCCCCTGCTGAATTCCTGACGGCAATTGCACTGGCTACCTGACCACCCTTTCAGATATCTGGCCCAGGCCCAGTCTATTACCCACCTTCACTGCCTCCCTGGCAACCCCTGCACTTGGGGATCGTTTACTGCGCCCCTTCAGTCCCCCCTACCAGCACTTACGTCTGCACTTCCTTGCACTTGCCACTAGCTGGCTGTTTTATGTGTCTTATTTATTCCACTTCCCATGTACTGCACTTCCTCTCGCCCTTCCCCCCTGCGCACTCCCCCCCCCCCCCTTCCCATGCACTTGCGCGATCTGAATGACACCTGGCCTAGTAGGATCGTTGTCTGTCCTCCCTTTGTCCCCCCTTGCCTCGTCGTGCCTTGAAACACTTGTGTATAGGCACGTTATAAATGCCATATCATATAGAGCAATGCGGGTAAGGGTCAGAGGCTAGCTACGGTTTAGTCAAGCTCCAGCTTAAGAGTCTCAGGCAGTGATGGTGCCAGTCCTGCTCGGACCCAAGCTACTCGTCACTGATGAGGCCCAACAAGGCCGAAACACGTCTGGGGATGATTGTGGTCTCGTGCAGAAGGGATGTGACCTAGCAGTTCGGGCTGGACTGCCCCTTTTGGTGTATGTTAGTCCATAAAGCGTTGAGTGGAAATGTCACAGGGAGTCTCATTAACCTAAAAACCCCACACAAGTCTACAAGGCCTGTCTGATCTTCTATTATTCACATGGACAGCCTCCACACTCGGCATTTAACCCGCTCTCCCCCTAAAAGGTGGTGATGTCTTTTTCCCCAACCCTGGTAAGGGGGGGTTGGGGGCACAGATAAATAAGCACGCACTTTGGATAGTAAAAATCAAAGGCCACGCGCCCTTTTTCAGCCCCCTTGCCCACCGCTTTGTGTTTTGCCACTGCCCTCCTCACAGCGCTCTGTTCCTTGCTAGCTCGGTCTGCGATGCATACACAAGATTACAAATACAATTCATTTATGGAAGGGGCACGCCGAACTATGAGACGCCGCCCGCTCGTAGTCCGTTTCCTGCTCAATCTTTTCAGGATGCTGCCAGCCTTCTCCATTTCTGAAACGCATTACGAGTCAGATATGGGATGTTTTCTGCCGTCCATATGTCCAAATAAAATGAATGTCATTCAGCAGGTTAATGTATGTGAATTTAAAAGGGTTGTTAAACAGGTTTGTGAATTTTGTTATTTATTAAATTTTTCATCTCTCAAGCACGAACGCCAGGCTGCTGTTATAATGAATCGCTACACTTTTAATATTAAGAGCGATCGATGGGAAGGTATTGCAGGCCTTTTCTGCCTCAATAGCCCCAGTGTTTTTTTAAAAGGAGGATAGCTTGTCTCCGGAGCATAGCTCAGGGGCAACGTGCTCGCCTTGGAAGTAAGATAAACGGAGCACCATAGTTTCGATCCCTTGGTCTGCGCTTGGAAACCTCTGGGTAACCCATCATATATCATATATCATATCATAGCATAGCCAGGGCATTACGTCCCGCCAATGTGTGTCTCACCTGATAACATAAAACAAAGGCATTTTGCATTAATGGTATGTGTTCAATCTGTGCACGGTAGCACTTTGGGGACGCGTTGTCCCATTTTGTATTTCACCTGCTTAACCTTCATAGAAAACTAAAGCCAATGTGTTATTTTATCTGGAGGCAAAGGCTGTAACTTGGGAAATGGGAATCGGTGTTTAAATATGCACAGCTTGTAAGACACCTTTACTCCTGCCCTTTAATATTGTACCGTTTCTTTGGTGCGGACTATTTTTATTGCTTTGTCTTCAATTACCAAGGTGAATACTGCAGTGTATTGCTTCATAATTATTTGCCTGAAAAACTGTTTTGACCTTTAAGAAATAAAGCATCTGCATAAAAGGGTATAATTTATTTAAATATTTTATACACAACCTATTAGACAGGATATATTTTACTGCAGGGAACAGATCAGGCCTAGAAAGAATAGCTAATGACACAATTTGTAACTCCTGAATCACATTAAGAAGCATCATCTCCGCGATGGTCACCTCTTATTTTGCACCACTAAATTAAGGTGTAACACATAACTTTGCATACTGGGTTAAGCATGCAATTTTCTTTTAATATCGATAATAGATATGGATGTTTTTATTTCATGCTTTTAATCTCCCATTTGAGGGTTTGAATTACTTTCGAGGTGTGCAAATTGATGATGGTTTGATAAACGTTTCTCCCCATATTTACACTTGGGTATCCTTTTTATGGCAGACCTTGATTTGGGAAAGCCTAGTTAAGCGTTCATGCAAATACTTTTTGAATTATTAGTTAAATTTCAGATTGAAATTACTTTTCACACTGAATGGAAGTATGGAAGTGACCGTTTATGGTGTCAGTTTTCCCCAGTGGTTGCACCCTTTCTTGATTTATTTTGTAATGAGAATGTGATTACTGTGAAAACAAAGCTGCCAAAAAGATCCGTATCGACTTGCACGCCTCAAAGGCATCAAACCTTTCCTTCCTTATATCACTCTAACCCTCCCCATTCCTCAGTAACATTTGGCCCATATATGAAGCACTAGAGCCACGCCATGTTGATGGATCCAACACCCTTCTTAACCACACACTCGCTACTCAAGGCTCTTCTCATGCCTCTGCATGGTTAGCCTCCGATCACTGCAGTTGCTTTATTTTTTGACTTGATATATTTTGTTGAAATTAAATATCTAGCTTTCAAGCAACTATCTTATCTTTGATTGGATCGAACACTGATTACAAATAACTACAGGTTAGACACATGCTTCTTTCATTCATAACCATGAAACTATCACCCTACATCTATTGTGTACTTATCCATACATTGGTTGTACCATAGAACATTATTTTAATCTCATAAATTTGTAGAAAAGAAAGAGGATGGGAAGGAGAAACATAAAAATAGTTGAAAGAATAGAAGAAAAGAGAGGGTGTGATATAAGAGAGAATGGCCTATATAACAATTCTGTGTTATACACTAGATCATTTAACAGTACAACATACAATAACTCCATGATTGTCTCAGTCTCACCAAGGCCTCTTCCCATCTCCATATTACTGCAGGCTTCAGAAAACTCCATCGAGTGACAAAGTCCTGTATGAGTTCTGTTCCATCTACCCTTGCTGGCCCCTTAGTTAGGACCCCTGGATAATCCACGTTTATGCCTCTAAGAGGAAGAGTTGCTACCTTGAACATTAAACTGGTGTTGCTTAAAAACGGTTCAAGTGGGTACCAATGATTAGCTCTACATAGGAGTATGACATGCTTCTTGATTTCAGCAGGCCCATATTGATAGTCTGGTGAGATATTTCCAGTTAGACGAGCTTGTCTTGAATGCAATCGCAATCAGGGTGCCAAAGAACCTTCCTTGGTCGATGGTGCCTGTGAGATCTGTGTTCACATTTCCATGCATGATTGCATAGCTGGAAAAAGCTATTGATTGTTTCAGATCTGCTTAATTACGGACCATATTGCTCCCCAAATGTTGGAGTTCTATTGGCTGGAGAACAGCATATGTTTAGCTTTGCCACTTCAAACCTGCACATCCACCAGTGACTTTGGCCCAGGTTTTGATATGGTTTACCAAGCTTTGACGGTATAAAGGAGGCTGTGTTCTATACCATGGACGGAGTTTGCACCAGAGGCCAGCATGATGTGCTGAATTTTCCACCAAATGTCTGGCAATATGGAATCTATAATTGTGGAAGCTCTATTGGTACTCCATATGTGCTCAGTCTTCTCATTCTGATGGGAGTAAAATGTAGAGGACACAGACCTTTTTAAATATCAGATGCCAACTTAAGTATGGGCGCGTGGCAATCGTTTCCTAAATTGTTGACTATCTGCTTTACTAGTCTATTGTGCCAATTGTAAATACCTCAGCAATTCTCATGCAGGCAGCCTGTATAATGCTTGCAACTCCTCAAAAGGAAGCGGACTGCCTGTGACTAGAACTGGTTCATATATAGTATCCCCAGATTTGCCCATATTGGCCAGTAAATGGATTGAACCCTCCACCTTCATGTTCTTGTATCATATAGGGTGTAAAGATTCCCACACGTTCAAGCTCACCTATAGCACTATCCCCTGTGTGTGTTGGGTTGTGTAAGTCGGAAGTGGATGTGTCTAGCTTTAAAAGGCAAACCTACATTTTAAATCGGATCACACCAGACTGGGGAAAATACCTGGTCGGCCTCATTGTAACCGTGGTTGATTATGAAAGCATAAAATTACCTTTTTAAAATGAGAGCCCCCAATCCGTGCAAAGTGTGCAAATGGAGCTAATGAGATTCTTGGTTTATCTTTCTACAGAAATTTGGTTCGTTTCTAATTCATTGTAAAAAAGAAATTGGGTCACCATTACACTGGCAACATAGAAAGGCTATATAAGATCCCTGAGACAGCACGCATTTTCATAGTTTCTAATCTGTCGCACCAAGGGAAGAGGAGAGGGGACCACTTGGTCAGGAGAGACTTCACCTTTGATTCAGTAGATTTGATAATTAACGTTGTGTCTTGAATGTGATTATTAAGTACTTGGGTATCCTATTTACCAACGGTTGGTTGCCAAAGGGGGTCAGTTGGCTCTATATGCAACTTGTAGCAGTAATTGTTCCATGGCATTACTTCTGTTTTGTAAACATTTAGCTTCTACACAGGTACCTTTTGAATATTATTCAATTTCTTCCATGAAGGACGGGATAGATTTTATGGGATCTTCCAAATAGGCCATGATGTCATTGGCATATGTCGAGACTTTAATGAAACGCGTTTTCGTTCCAACCCCTTTAATAGCCATTAGTGCGGGTCTGCTGCAGCAGTGATTCTAGTGAGAGTACAAAAATCATGGGCGTCAATAGGCAACGTGGTTAGTTACTCGAAATGTAAGGAAAAGACACTATGCACAAACACAGCAGCCTTAGCTTGCTGACAAAGCATTAGGACCAGGGAGATGAACCTTAAACCAAAACTCATCTGTTTCAATAGCCTTTGCCTCTGTGTTGCTCTAAGTTGTTGCTTCAGAAGATGAACATATGCGTCTAGATGCAGGTTTCTGCTTGGCTACATGAGGATGTGTGCAATATGCATTTTCAAATCATGAATTCATCATTCATTCACTCTATCAAATGGCTTCTCCGCATCAAGAGTAATAGCCGTGCAGGGTTTGTATTTTTTGGCCGAGTGAAGGATGTTGCAATGAAGTCAGGCATTTGGTAAGGACAGCTTGCCTTTAGCAAACCCAATTTGATCCTACATATTAATTTGGGCAGAAGCGTGTCCAGTCTCATTGCTAGGATTTTGGTAAAGATATTTGCCACTGCATTAATCAGTGAAATAAGATGGCCATTCTTTACCAACAGCGGATGCTTCCCATGGTTTTGGGTATAACATGTATCATGGCATCGTAAAAAGGGCCATGGAGAGCAGTATTTGTGCTATAGCTTTCATATAGTCTTAACTTTGGGGCAAGCAGGTGTCTAAATGTGCTGGAAAAATCAATTGGGTGCCCATCTGGCCCATGTGCTTTATCTTTCTTAAACTTGATTCATCACTGTGCTGCAATATCTCTCTCCACATCATTTTGGTGGCTAGGAGCAACACAATTACACGATGGGTAAGGAATGCTCTGCAAGTACTTGGGAATAAGAGAGGGAGAGTTCTGGGGTGTACAGTTGGCAAACCAACATACTTATCAAGAAGGCCAGGCGTATGGTCCTCTACAAGGCAAATGTGTAAGTGCTGCTTGCTCTAAGCTCTGCATGTCTACTTTCCAAGGACCAAAATGGTATCGCTCATGGGTCCTTCGAAAATCCAGTTTTATAAACTGAAGCTAAATCTTCTCTTCATTAGTCTCTCCTTAGTAGACTCTAGACCTCACAAAACAGCAGAAATATGTAGGGTCCCGAAAGCACACGCTTATCTTGTGCGTTTCATTCCGGCACGTTAGATCAGCCATAAGCACAATCCAATAGCAGTCAAGCAGCCCGTAAGTGGCAATCCTGGAAACTTCTATTTTGTTGAAACTAGTTAGTGGTTTGAGACCCTGCCATGCATTTTATGCAAGGCTTGCACTAGTTTACTTCAGCACACAAGATAGTCTGGCCTAGAAACAAATGCTCACTTCCACATCATGTCATCAATGCTATATGTAGAATGTGGGTTGATATAATTCAACAATATCATTTCCTCTCAAAGAATTACAGCCGCCTCCTTATTAAATTCATGTTTTCTTAATGTTAACTGTCTTCCCTTGACATAGTGTAGCAGTGCAACATCTATATTTTTGCGCCTGCAGTTGGGTATCCAGTTTCGTACTTGTTCCCATTGTATACATTATTCAGACATTGATGTTTTCAGATTTGGTGTCTTCATTCATTTTTGTGTAGAGGCATGCTAGGATACCTTTTTTGTACAATGAGTAACAGAACATGTCAACCGTTTTGCTGTTCAGGTTAGCTCCAAGCCTGGTCACTAGCGAATTTAATATTTTTCGTGCATAGGGTCAGATTTTGAACAGTGTTTATTGTTACTAACATTACAGTAGATCTGTCTCTGAGTTTTGATGTTACCCAATTATCCAGCATGGTTTAAGTTGCTCTTTTTCCCAGATCACCCCTTTCCTTACTGCAATTCTTGTAGTCCAAAGGCTCTTGCATGTATGAACATATTGGTTCTCTTTCTCATAAGGTTTTTGCATGTTAACATTTTACATTTTGTGTATGGCTTCCACTAGGAGCCATTTGCCAATATACGTTTTTTCTGAGTGCATTTCCCCCCCACTGTGATTGCAGGCCAGTGGGATATGAAATTATCTGGCTAAGCTTCATGTCATAACAGTGGACTACAGCAATTTCTCTGCCTGCCCAAAGATGATCTGAAATCTGAGAGGCGCCAAGGAAAATATATCCTTCCCTACATAGTTCCCTAGACTCTGATCTGATGACACTGTCAGGCCAACTGCCAATGTGGCACTTTTGTGACTAGAATGGAAGATGTGTGCCCGTCACTGTAGCATGCTGCTCCTGTGTCATCCAAAAGCTGTTCCACTCTCTTCAGTAGGTCTGTCATTGTTGCAGGCGTTAGTGACAATGTCTCGCTTGGAGTGAGGGAGTAGCAGAGAGCTGAGGGTGGTGGAATAGGGTGGTACAACATCAGGTGTTTTTGTACATTTGGTGGGTGGTGGAAGGAGACGCACGTGGGATGTCTAGCCTTCTACATACCGATCTACAATATGATCAAAGCAAGCTTTGTGCAATGATTCCCTCACACATGATTCCACCATCTCTCCTGGATTTCTTTTTCCCCCCAGGCATATAATGGTGGACTCATCGGAAAGGTACGGTATGATAAAAGGCAAGTGCTGGGTGTACGGATGTGGAAAACAAATGAAGTAGGGGAGGACATCATTGCACAAGGCTTTGTTTGTAGATGCATTCCTTCTGCCTTTCCACTGCTGCTCAGAGTACAGTGGTGGTGGGGACAAGAAGTGCTGGAGCATAACCAGCATAAAGTTAAAGATGGCTGGCTATACACAAAGTGATGCAGTCCCCTTGAGCGTGGATAGAGAGTGGAAGACCGTTTCTTTGAAGTTGTGGAGAGAGATAGAGGTAGAGTGGGATACACATTTCCGTTGAGTTTGCAGAGAGAGCGGAAGACAGCCACCATGATATCGTAAGGGGGTTCCATTTCATAAGATCGAGTTTGATATTTTGTACCATAAGTCGGTAGTTTGCACCGTATAGTTCTATTTTCTTAGTTAAGGTTATAGCTAAATATGCTATACCCTTTTCTGCGTTTTTCAATTATTTTTTTTCCCCAAGTTGTCCATCACTTTGGGGCTACCGAAAGATTTAAAATTTCCGATTTGTGTCTGTTTATTTTTAACCCCGATATCCCCCCGTACTTTTCCAATTCCTTCATTAGTACCAGCAATGATTGTTCGGGGTCTTACGCTGCTACAGCATATTGTCTGCAAAAACTATTGCTTCGAGATTATCCTGCCATAGTTCTTTCCCTGAACCGGTCTTTCTCCCTTATCTTTATTAGTATGTGTTCTGAGTAGATGGCATATAACAGTGGGGATAGGGAAAGACTTGTTGTGTGCCCCGTCCCAATGTTACCTTCCTTGGAACTATTCCATTGAGGGCTAAGTGGATGATCGGCAAGTTACAATCGGTTCACACCATTTGAATGCATCTCTCCCTGGAACCCATGTGTTCTAATGTGTGTAACCTCAGGGACCATTCAACCCTGTCGAATGATATTTCCGCGTTCAGTAATAATAAGATTAATGGTTGTAGTGTCACTCAAATTTTATCTATTGAGTGGGTTATTCTACGTGTATTATCAAATGTTTGCCTCAATGGTAGAAAGCCCGATTGATCTTGTCCTATCAATTTTGGTAGGAGACTACTTAATCTATTAAGTAATATTTTTGTGATTATTTACCAGCAATCTTTATTTCTAATGGATTGTCCTCTCATGGATTCCTAATTTTGGATATATTCATAAGTCTGAATGCAGCTTCCGAAACTTTTTCCATAGTAGAGAGTGCTGTGCGTCATCGACTCGTGGCCATCAATGGCCTCCGTCCTGCTCTTGGCCGTGATGTTGACACTGTTATAAGCAGCTTGTGTGCCATCCGTTGCCTCAGTTCTGTTTTTATGCATGCTCAGCACGCTTTGGACAAAAAATGTCTACTCCAAAAACCAGATTTAAAAGATGTTCCGATTGTGGAGCTAAAATGTCTTTACGGACCCACAATCGGATACGTCTTTAGTGTTTGGGGGTTGGTCACAGTCAACTGCGGCTCATAACAATCGATGACAGTGAAGGCCTTGAAGGAGAGGAAGGGGGAGCTCACCCTAAGTAGGCCCCTATCCAAGTATCCTTCGACTACCCCCTCCAAAAGCAGATTGTCGACGAGTCCAGGGATATTTCCCCTGTGAAAGTTAGTAAGCGCTCCAAACACTTGAGCACTTAAGATTGCGGTCTTGACACTTGTCATCTCACCAAAAGTCAAAGAAGCAGCACCATTGTTCGCCTTAATCTTCGTCTGACTCCTTGCCTGACAAAAAATTACAAATCAGCATCTACTGCTGAATGGGAGGAATTCTGTCGAAGGTGTCTCAAACACCTGTTTGAAAGAACCTAATAATGCTTTAGACCCCATTGTGCCTGGTAGGGTCGATGCCCAAGGCTGCATGCATAAGGCCTCAGTGGTCAGGTTCCTCGACTTGCCTCAAAGGAGACTTCCTCTCACATCAAATAGAAGCCAGCCCACCCACCCCCCCTGAATCCTTCCTAGGAGCCAGCAGCCATTCCATCTGCATTGATACTATTGAAGTAGTCAACGCAGACGCCTTTGACACCTTCAAAAGAAGGCTTATAAGCCATTACCCAGGAGAGACTTCAAGTCTTTGGGGTCCATTTTCGAGTAAAAGGAGTAGGAAGACAATGTCCCTTTTGGCCTGGAGTTTGGCACGCCCAATGTGCCCGAAGAATTGATATTGGAGGAACCTAGGGTGCAAAATCTTGTAGATGATCTGAGGGATGCTAGTGGCTTGAATATCTCATCAGAAACTGACTTGCCACACCAGATTATGCTGGACATGCTGACCCATCATATAGATCAGTCATGGGTATGGTCACATTATATCTGAGTTGGGGTAGACCAATGGCGGTCTTTGAAAAGGATGATCTCACTGACATCCTGGATAAGAGCCCACCAAACTATCATGCATTGCTGTTTCACACAGCCTTGACAACCAGGATCCTAGAGAACTGGCTGAACCCGGATACAATACTGGCAGTCAATAAGGATCTTGTAAAGAAATACAGGGCCGCTTCCATAGATCCAGAATTTCTATCGAAACATCCCACCCTTGGCGGTCCAGGCAGACAGGCCAACTTCAAAGGTGGCTGCCTATCCAACTAGCCCTCCAGATGGGAATGATAAAAGGTGTGATGCCTTAGGGAACAAGATGGTCTCTACAGGCAGCATGGCCTTAAATGCCATCAACGCAACTTGTGCTCTGGCCAAGTATACACACACCTTATGGAATGTGGCAGCCTTGGTGGTGTAGCATGTTCCGGAGGGAGAGGGAGCAGGCTTCTTAAGTCTTGTAGAAGACCGAAAGGATGTCATGTGTCTGACTTGGATTAATCCGACTGTGTAAATCGAGCCATTTCTTTCAGTACTGCGACTAGGAGATTTTGCGTGGTTATGCAGGTCAGGATTAGCTCCTGATGTCAAGGCAAAGTTACTGGACATTCCATTTCATGGCTGGCAGCTTTTCGGCTGCAATGCTGATGGAAGCTTAAAGAATCAACAGGCATCTAAGGCGGCAGCAAATTAATTAGGGACAGCAATAACGCCAGCCTCAGCAGTCGCAAGTGACCTCTCGGGGTTGAAGAGGTCCACCCTTTTGTTACTACTCCTCAGTGGGTAGGGCTAGGGAACATTTTGAAGCAGAGGGGTCAAATAAGAGCACCTTGTGGTTCACGAGGGGGGGGTAAGACCATACTCTAGTGCTGCTTCTTTTCCTACTGCAGCTCCAAAGCCCCTTTGACACCTGAGATTGTGGTGTGAAGCAGGCTGCCTCTGCATTGGGAAGATTGGCAGAGCATAACTTCTGATGATTGGGCACTGCAAACAGTAGCCACTGCTACTGCCTCCCATAACTAAAAAGGCCCCTGGATTGTCCTACAGGAAACCAATCCTTGAAAGATCAGATCCGATCCTCCTTCAGGTGGTTATTACCGTGTTAAGGAAAGGTGCAATAGAGTTAGTACCTGTAGCAGAAAGGAATCAAGGTGGTTATTCCTCCATATTTCCTCATTCCCAAAAAAGACGGTGGACTGTGACCCATCTTGCACTTGAGACACTTGAACAAGTTCCTCAGAATGTAAAGTTCAACATGGTTGCACTTTCTCAGATCCTTCATGCCATTCAGCTCCAGTATTGGATGGGGTCGCTCGACCCTATGGGCCTATGTATCTCAAGCACCGGAAGTACCTGCGGTTCACCATTGGCAGTTCTCATTCTCAACTTCGGGCTGTGCCATTCAGGCTTACCTCTGCTCGAGAATCTTCACCAAGTGTAGTGGTGGTGAATCTAAGGTGGGGAGGAATTCACATCTACCCCAAGCCCATTTGGCTGATCCGTGCTCGCTCGCCCGAACAAGTTCTGGAACACCTCCGCATCATCTGCTACTACTGCACAAACTGTGCTTCTGCCTCAAATTAAAGAAGTCCCATTTGATTCCTAAAGCTTCAGTTTAATGCACATGTCCTAGATGCTTTCTTGGGCAAACCTTCACCACCCGAGGTGAGGGCTCAGCATATTCGGCAGATGGTCATAAAGTTTCAGAATTCCCAACATCTACGGTCTTCGGTTTTCCGAGGTCGCCTGGTCTTTCGGCATCCTGCATTTTCCTGGTGCCAGAGTCCCATCTGAGGATGAAATCACTTCAGTGGGCCCTCAGATCCCAATGGTCACAGCTCTCTGCCAGCATGAAGGACCTTCTTCAGGTCCCGAGCAAACTTGCACAGGATCTCATGCGGTGGGCCTGCAAGGAGAATGTGATGAAGGAAGAGCCATTTTGGCAGCCAACCCCTTATGTGGATCTTTCACGCCAAGTGTCAACAGGAAATGTGATCTGTTCTGCTCCAGGGAATTTCCTGACAGAGGAGATCTGGGGTATGCAGAAGTTGAGTCATTTCGGAAAACCCATGATCCTGATTGCTCCAGATTGGACCGGGAGAATGTGGTACCCAGAATTCCGGCTGTCACTCTGCCCTCCAATTAGTCTTCCCCAGACAGAGAACTTATTCTTATTCTTGCAGGAAGGAGAAGTTGCCTTCTTTAACTAGGAATCCGAACCATGGACGATTCACGCCTGGTTTCTGGAGATACAATGATTGGAACCATCCAGAAGACATAATGGAGGTGTTTATTTCGACCAAAAGACCAGCAACGATAGCTCTCTACTGCTGCAGTTGGAACATATTTTGCAGCTCCTGCAGAACTAAGAACCTTTACCCTTTCACTTACGACACTCCATCGGTATTGTCATTCGTACTAGATCTGAACCACCAGGGGTTGCAGGCTTCCACTGCAAAGGGATACCTAGCAGCACTTTCCATTTTTAAGTGCTTGCCAATAGGGTTCCTTTTTCAAAATGCCAATGTGGTTCAGTTTCTGAAAGGTCTGACTAACCTCTTCCTCCGGTCCCATTTATAGTACCAGTCTGGTATTTTAACTTGGTGTTTAAGTTCCTGATGGGAGCTCCATTTGGACCTCTGCATTCATGTCCATTGAGAATGCTGACTTTAAAGACCATCTTTCTAACAGCAATTACATCGGCTCGCAGGATGAGTGTGCTTCAAGCTTTCTTCCAAACCACCCTTTACAACCTTTTTAAAGGATTGATAAGGTGGTATTGAGGGTTCGTCCCTCTGTATTGCCGAAAGTAGTATCAGAATTTCATTTGACACAAATTAGTTACCTGCTTTTTAACCTCAACCTCATCCTTCTAAAGAGGAGGTGGGATACCGTTTAAACCCTAGATGGGCTTTAAGCTTCTATATTAGCAGAATGTCTAAAATCAGACAAGGTTAGCAGCTTTTTGTGGGCTATTCGTGTCATAATTTGGGACCGGCTGTTAATCAAGCAAACCATTTCCTGGTGGATTATTTGATGCTTTTCTAAATGATATAGTTTGACGGGAAGAGAACTACCGGATGGTTTGAAGGCGCATTCCACCCAAGTAATGGCAACTTATTTGTCTCTTCAGAGAGGGGTGCCTATACAAGACAAGGCAATGTCGCAACTTGGTCTTCTTTACACGCATGTATCAAGCATTACTGCCTGGATTGTATGTCAGGCTAGGAGGCTAAGTTTTGCAAGGCTGTACATCACAGCATAAACCAGCAATGAATTCTCGATTCCCACCACCTTTTACACACTGCTTTGGAAGTCTATGCAAGATGAGAATCCGTGGGAGGACACAATACATTAGAAGACCAGATTACTTACCCATAGTAATGTTCTTTCTACCGGCTGTTCCTCCCACAGATTCCTCATCGCCCTCCTAGCCTACACCTCTAACTAGCGAGTAATTCCATTGTTACATCTTCCTCTCTTTAAACGTCAGGTTAATAACCTTGGAGACGGCTGAGCATACATGGAAAAAACATGAACTGAGGGATAAGTATACCAGTGTCGACGTCACGGTTTAGAGCAGGACGGAAGCTGTCTAGGGCCACGAGTTGATGATGAACGGCGCCCTCTAATATGAAAAATGTTTCCGGAACTGCAAGCAGACTTAAGAATATATTAATCCATGGGCGGAACATCCAGTAGTTAGAACGTTACTGGTAGTATGTAATTTGTTCTACTCCTAGTCTGTTTCTTCCTTGTCGCAGGACAGGAACTTTCTTTTTCCAACTGAAAATTTTACTTTACCTAAGAATCTCAGTGCAAACATTTACTATGTAGCATGTAGTAAAGTCCCTAAATCCGCATGTGTAACAGAATCCTTGAAATGCCATTTATCAACATCGCACAACCTATACAAGTGCAGTCTGTGTGAGACACTATCAATCTATTCTGGAGGGGGCTTTCTCGACACCATGGGCTTTTCTGATTGTTTACTGAACCAATGGTGTTCTCAAACATTAGTGCTTCATGTCGGATTCCTTTTGGCTTTTGAGCGCTCTATAGCTGTTACCACCAACTAAATGGTAATCAATTTATCGACCAGGCAGCATGAAGGCTGAGCCTTCCCTGCTGTGTATTTTAACGTGTTGAGTCATGCAATGCTGTGAATTATCCACCCAGCATACAGTTTTTCAACAAAATTTGGAATATAGGGAATTTAAACTATTTGTATTCAATGATTTCGTATGAGCATAATTGAGTTTGCTTTTCTGCAAATAATCATACATATTTATGTAATCATCCTGTTCGAACTGTACTTTTCCTGATGCAGCTAAATCACCATTTTTGACAAACCACTGTTCTATTCTTGGAGCTACAAATGGGCTTCTAGCTATGCAAGATGAGTGTCTTGGCTACAGTAGTTTCCAGCACATGCGAAGGATGACTTATCAAATCATAAAATGCAGAGAACTATTTAGGGCTCCTCACATTTAACTAAAGCTCGAGGAAGACTATGCTGATGGTCAACCGAATCCTGCCAAAAATCAAAACTATCTAATTGATCAGATAGAATTAAGTTGCAGCCAGCCAATATTTCCGGTTTCAAAAATAAATTGAACTAGTTGTGTGCCCTAGTAGAGGAGATATAGGTGAATTGTATTAAGTTTAAAAAAAAAAGTAACTTGTTTTTTTTGGTTTTAAAAATGTTCTAAGATTCGTTTTGCCACATTTCATCTTTTGAAATTAAATGATGATCCTTGCTGAAGTTCTTCTTTCTATAGACCATACCTAATGGAAATCCTATATGCTGAACTACCATGGATAAAAGGGCTGCACAGATGCTTCATAGTGAAATGGAATTTGCAGGATTTCAAATGAGGTGCAAGGTCCTAAATTAAGAAATGGAACTCTGTTTTCCTTGTTTATTTAACTGGAGGTCTAATATGAACATCGAACCGAGGATACAACTGGAATTTAAGCTTTGCTGGACTCTGTGCATGTTCTACCTTGTGACTTCTCTTTTGGCTGGCTTGTCTTGCACTGCATTCCTAGCCATTGGCCAATTCCTAAGATAAAGGCTCTTGGTAGCTCTCATAAATGAGAATAAAGTGTTGTCTTACTCTGTTGGGAGAGAGGGGGGTATTTTTAAAAACTGAAAATAAGGACTTGATATAATGCTATCCCCCGTCCTCTTTCCTTCTTGATGGGAGTCCGCCCCATGGGCACCACAAACGTAACTGCAGGATTCAGATTTAAAAGGTAAATCAGATAACCAGATTACTCATACATCCCGTCCAAATGCCTTCAACTCTGTGAGCGTCCCCTAACATGGGGGCGATACCGGAACCTTTGGCAGTGAAAAATTGAGCATCTCCTTTAAATTTAGTATAGCGCGCGTGGGCCGTGCCACACCGAGGACCCGCCCTCCCGCACCTCACCTCAGTCCCTTTTTCCGCACGGAAGGTGTCAGACTTGGCAGCCAGCGCAGAGACTTTAACTCTACGCTTGCTCCCCATTTATGTTTTTCAATCTTATTTAACCGTCCTTCTGTACCTTGCCTCCCCCGGTGCATGTCGCCTACAGGAGGATTCACAAGCTGTGCTGATGCGACCGCCTTTTCCCGTCCTCGGACCCCCATGCGCTCTGTCTTGAGTGTCTGCGGTCCAACCACCACTGGGACGTGTGTTCGACTTGCAGCGCTCTCGGTCACAGGCATTGAAGAATCGGTTGTCATGGTGGAGGGAGATCTTTCACACTTCTCTGCCCCACATTAAGGACTTTGTCTCCAGGACCTCTCATCAAGACAAGGTAGTACTTGTCGTTAGCATGGCTCATCAGCGTGGCGACTCCTTCCTGGATGTTCCCACAGGCAACGGTTCCTCGGATTCAGGTTCTGGCAGGCCCGAGGCCTCAAAGGCTACCAGCTCCCAAGCAGATGGGCCCAGGGGCTCTTCCTGGCACTCCTGAGACAGACCTGAGGCCGTCCAGGCTACCGGCTCCCAAGCATAGTGGCTCAGAAGCCCTAATGGGTTGTCTTAGGAAGGACAATCGAGTTTGTCCTCTTATTCAACCCCGAGGGCTAAGGGATCGTCAGGTGCCACCTGCAAAAGTCAGTCCTCGCACGATCCAGCATGATTAGTGGCACAGTTGCCAAAGGCACCCAGCCTACCAGAGCTCACCTCAGAAGTTGTGAGTCAGGGTCTTATGACAACCAGCCAGCCGACTGAGGGCTCGGCGCCTGCCAGAGTGATCTCTGTGGTCGATGCGTCCGCTTCGGGTGCAAGACCCAAGCTGAATCCTCCCAAGTGGTGCAAGGCTTCAAAATGGCAGTGAGTCATGTGTCGCAGCCTGCCAGGCCGCCGGCCATCTTGGATTCAACTCTGGGCCTGCTGGTGCTCTCCCCCTTAGAATGGGCTTTGCAGGAAGATCCCAGTCCCCTTACCTCTGGAAGCGGCAGCAGATTGTATGGTACAGGCATCTGGTCTTCGCAGGGGTACATCTACCCATCACAGCCTTATGGCTACATGCCTCAGCGCTTTGACTAGGAGTGGAGACCCAGCGCCTCGGAGGGCTGGGCCCCTAGAGACCCAGCGGCTAGCGAGTATCGAGCGTTTCCTCTTCATGCATTCCCCTCAGATGACGGGGCTCCTGAAGGATATAGTTAAGGTCATCCTGCAGGTGGTGCCTCCCTGCCCCCCTCTTCTGGGTACTCCTCCCGTTCCTCCAGCGCTGCCGGTTCCAGTGCCGGTCCCTCCCCTCTCCAGGCCCTACAGGTTGTTCCGACCTTCCACCTCCTCCTGTACCACCAACACCTTCACCCTTCACCTCAACAGCCATTGGACCGGTCTTCGGTGCAGGATTTAGGGGGGACCCTGTCAGCACCTGTGTCCCAAGACTCCCCTCAGTCTGTAAAAAAAGGGGTTTGGAGACCAATGATGGCGATGACAATGACACCCAGGACGACTAACCCTTGGCATCTGTTAAGGGCTTTCACGACTGCATTTGGGGCCATGGTGGAGTTCTTGGGGGTCCCTCTGCCCGAGGAAGTCCCCCAGGAGTCGGGAGTGCTAGCAGATGTTTTGGCCAATTGCACCACAATCCGGTCTGGCATCCCTCTGCAGATGGATGTCCTGCAGGTGGTGTGAAAGGTCTGGGAAAAGTCCAGGGCCAACGCCCAGATGAACAAGAAGTTGGACAGCAGGTTCAGGCTGACGGACTGGAAGCCAATCCTCCTGGACTCCCACCCGCAGCCGTGTTCTTCAGTGGTGCCTGCAGCCTCACTATATTCTAAACCACTGTCTTCGTTGTCTTCCTTCACTGGTTTCACCTCCAGTTGTCTAAGGAGGACAAGATCCTCAAGTCTTTTGGCAAATGCTGTTATGCTGTTTCAGGACTGCATCTGCGACAAGCCAACGCTGTCACCCTCTTGGCCGTGGCTAACCAGAAACTGTGGCGGGAGCTCAGGTAATTTCTGCCTGACCTCCTTTTGCAAAGGCAAGCCTCCTTCAATGCTGGTCTGGCGGATGCCCACGCTGTTGCGCGGGCCCTCATGCAGTCTTCGATCTCCCACATCGACACAGCCAGCAGAGGGCTTTGTCTTGGTGTTAAGATTAGGACGGCGTGGATGCAATCCACAAAGTTTTCATCTGACGTGCAAGAGCTGATCTTGGATCTTCCTTGGAAGGCGTTGACCTCTTTCATTCGTCAAATGATAAGTTGTCAAAGAAGAAAACCACCACTCAAAGCGTCAAGTCCTTGGCCATCCTTACAAAGCCAGGGCAGAAATCTTTCCCTCAATCTCAGTGCAGGACCGAATTCAAACCCCACACTTTCACCACTTCAAGGGGCTCTGTGACCGTGGTATGAAGAGGCCTGACAGGTGGCCTAGCAACAACAGGAGGAAGCAGCAGAGGACCTTGCACATGTTTTTCCGCTCCCCCTCCTCTGCCTCTCTGAAGCCAAGAAACAGTTATGTCAAGTCGGGGACCACAGCTCTCGGGTGGGGAGGGGGCTTCTGGCTCTTTTCCAGGACACCTGGAAGCGTCTTTTGAAGAACCCATGCATCCTATCTGTAGTCTCTATGGGCTTCAGTCTTCCGCTTTCTTTCCCTCTACATCCTCTCTTCAAAGTTTTTCGTGGAACCCAAGAACAACCAGGCTGGCCTGAGGGTTGTCCTGGACCTGTCATTTCTCAATCTGTCTTTACCGCTAGAACGCTTCAAGATGATTACTCCCGTGCACGTAGTAGTCTCTCTGTGTGAAGGGAACTGGATGTGTTCTCTGGACCTCAAGGATGTGTACCTACGTGCATCTGAAGTTTCTGTGGTTCATGATTGTCATATCACTTTCAGTGCAAGGAGCTGCCTGAACTCCGCCCCTAGTGTCTTCATGAAGTTGATGAATGCAGTGGCAGGTCTCCTCCGCTTCAAGGGCCATCACCGATACCCCTATCTGGACGACTGGCTGGTGAGGGCGGGGGTCACCCGAAGGGGTAGTGCACTCCTGCCAGAGATTGCCAGATATTCTTAATGCAGTGTGATTCTCCCTCAACTAAAGAAAGTCACAGTTGTGCTCCTCCCAGAATCTGGTCTTCCTAGAGGTGTGTTGGAACATGGCCGTTCAGCGGGATGGGATCCCTCTCCCTTACCAAGGCAATAGGGCACTTTCTGGTCAACTCGACCACCTTGGCATGGTGGGTACAGCGCCTTCTGGAACTGATGGCTTCCTGTGTGCTCACTGTACAACACGCACGCCTCAAGGAGAGGCACATCCAGCTCCACCTGGGGGCCAATTGGGATCAGGATACTGGGTCTCAGTCAGACAGGTTCCCGATACCCCTGCTCCTCCTACCCGATCTTCACTGGTGGATGACAGACAGCGGTCTGTGGGAGTCCCCTTCACCCAGCACAGAGCCTACCCTGGTGGTGATGGACTGCTCGCTTTCGTGCTCGGGGGGGGGGGGGGGTTGGGGGGTACTCTTGAGGGCTATGTGATTCATTTCGCATGGTCCAGGGCAGAAGCTCTGCTGCATATCAATCTGCTCGTGCTCAGTTCAGTGGGTCTGATCCTCAAGGCATTTCTGCCCCTAATCAGGGACAGGTCTGCTATGGTCAGGGTTTACAACTACAATGTTTTTCGTGAACATGCAGAGTGGTACCCATTACCCTCCACCGACCTCCCCCAGTTTGCTTCGTGGGCAGGACAGGACCAGGGGGTCACTGGGAGATGCCTTCCAGATCTGTTGGCCCAGCCGCAGGTGTTGCGCGTTCCCGTCCAACCCTCTGCTCAAGCGGACCCTCCACGTTCCACGCTTCTGGGTGTGGCAGCCTCATCCTGATTGCACCCCACTGGCCTTCGAGACCCTGGTTTTCGGGTCTACTCAGTTGTGCTCCCAGGGTCCCATCCACTTTCAGATCACTAGCAGGGGCTCCCTGCCGCAGCAGGGAGGGCTAGTGGAACACCTGGACCCGCCGAACCTGGCGCTGGCGGCCAGATTCCTGCCTAGCTGAGGCTTCAGCTTGTGCAAATTACGGATGACAATTGGAACATCAACAGGCCAAGAGGCCTGCTACTCTGTCCCAGTATAAGAGCAAATGGACTTGGTTCTGCCATTGAGCTCGTGATAAGGGTATGGATCCTGTCACTTGTCTGCTGGACGACACACTGGCTTTTCAGCGCAGCTGGCTCCTTTTGGAGTTCAGGTGGATACTTGATGCACTTATTTGGCAGCCATTGGGGCTTACAAGAATTTCCCATAAGCATGTGAATTTGGCCGCCAACCCAGTGGTTAAGGCCCACCTTCAGGGGTTGCCTAGGCTTTTTCCGCTGATGCATAGGCCACACCCAGTCTGCAACCTCAATGTGGTTCCTGAAGCTTTGCACCGCACGCTTTTCGAGCCAATGGCCTCTGTGGACATCCGCTTGGTAGCACAGTTTTACTGGTAGCACTCACCTCTGCGTCTAGGGTTGGGGAACTGCAGGCGTTGCCTTCATGCAAGCCCTTCGCCACATTTCACAGCGACAAGGTCAACTTGCAAACTCGCCCAATCTGAATCAAGGGATAGCCTGTCTGTGTTCTTCCCGAACCCACTGTCTGAGGCAGAAAGGGCCCTACATTCCTTAGACCTCATGAGGGTCCTCAAGTTTTAACTCTGTCGGACGAAATCCTTCACAAAGTCTGAGGCATTGTTTGTGACTATTGAGGGCTCCTCCTTCAGCTTCCAAGGCGTCCATTTCTTGTTGGATGGTTCAGAACAATGCTGCCTGCTTTCAGGCCGAGAGCGAGATTAGCTCATCCCACTGAATACCAAAGCGAAACAACCGACTCCAAAACGTTCTACCAGCGCTTGTGGGACTTATCGCTGAAGTCCTGTCGCACACCGACGGGAGGTACCAGAGGCCAGAAAACCAACCCAGAGGGACCCTAGGGTAGTGAGGGAGCCCAGAGTAGTGGTTCTGCAAAACAGAATGCATCCCCCAAAGACACCTGCTGCTGTGAATAGGGTACCGGGTAAAGATTGGGAACCATGCGGAGGGCGGCAAGGTCCGGAGGTGACCAATAAAGGGGTGAGATGCCCAGAAGCCGAGAGCGAGGTGAGATACCAAGAAGGGGTGAGAAACACAGACTCCGGGACCATGGTGAGATAACAGACAAGCTGAGAAGGGGGTGAGAAACCTTAACGTTCAAGAAATGACAAGTTCCACTCTGTCCCCAGATGCGGTGAAAGTCCAAGATAACACCTGGCAGGGTGTGAGAAGCAGGACCCCAAGGTAAGGTGCAAATCACAAGACTCCCAGGCAGGGAGAAGGAAGAGCAGCTCTAAGCAAGGGTGACGGAGCCGGTCATACAGAACCAAATACAGGTGAGCCCAAGAGACCAGAGACCGCCATCCCAGGTGGCAAGAAAGAATATAAAAACCATATGTAAACCAAAGTCATAAACTGCCCAAAGGCAGATGGCCTAGAAGAAGGTTCTAGGTCATTTGGTCGAAAATAAATGGTCGACGGGACAAATGGTCGACACCAAAAGGTCGACAGGTCTGCTTTTTTTCACTTTTTTTTGGGGTGGGGTCACCCCAACCCCCCTTTTTTTTTTTTTGCTAAAAACCCCTTTTTTTCCCTAAACGAAAACCTAAAAGAAATATATATATATATATATATATATATATATATAAATTTAAAAAAGTTCGACCATTTGACCTGTCGACCAAATTGTGTCGACCATTTGACTGGACACCCTAGAAGAAAACAGACATTTATGTAGAGATCAACTATCAGCAGGAAAAGAGGGTGACTAGGACAAAAACACTTCAGCTGAACTAATCGGGCACGTGACCTGGGAGTATTCCGAGAGAGATTGGGGGTGTTTTGAGGGGGTGGGGGGTCGGGGTCCGAAACCAACCAC
Organism: Ambystoma mexicanum; assembly: GCF_040938575.1. Lineage (NCBI taxonomy): Eukaryota > Metazoa > Chordata > Amphibia > Caudata > Ambystomatidae > Ambystoma > Ambystoma mexicanum. The sequence continues at coordinate 66,403,950 of NC_090928.1, forward strand.
CCTTTCCAAAGAGTAGGTAAAAGACCCTTATAGACGTTTGTGGCTGTCTGTTAACATTACGTAGTAGTGGTAGGAACAGACGTTGGGTATATCGGGGTTTGTATGGAGAACTGTTTTTCCTGTTTCAATACATCCCTTTTATTATTTTTAATCACAAGGCCAAAAATTCATCGTAGAAGTAGGGTTAGGACATACCTTTATTCTTTTAATAAAAACTCGAGGTTGCAAACATGACCTCTTGGCAGTGTCCTGCATCTGACTTGCCACAGTAGCTATATATACTTATTCCATCCCCCTTCAATTTTCAGACATAACAGCAGCTGTGTTAAACAAGCATGTTATGACAAAATATGCTGTGTCCTGCGATACTGTTAGGTTGTAGTCAAAATGACATGTCACTTTATTTAAGGTTGACAAGAGCTGTGAAGTAGGGGGAATGTGACCTGTAGAGCTCCACCTCTGCACATAGTTAAATAGTGCAAGTTAGCAGTACTCATTTTAGGTATAGGGTCACGCCACCCAATGCTGACCTGCAAAATCAGACTGCATCAATTCTGAGCTGTAGACTAACTACTGCACTCTAGTAACAGGATGAGGTACCTGCTGCCCACAGGAGGTACAGGAGAGTTCATTGTTGGATTATGTAGATAACCTCCCACAAGTGCCCACCCCCAGGGCAGGAGGTATAAAACGGGTTACCAGTAATTTGGTCGAAAACCAAATGATCGAATGCCAAATGGTCAAACATTTTTTTTTTTTTATGGGGGGGGGGGTTCCTCCAACCCCCCTTTTTCTTTATTTTTTTTACCAACCAAAACGAAAAAAATATATAAATAAATAAAATTCGACCTTTTTTTTTCCGACCAATTGGTATTCGACCAAATGGTCATTCGATCTTTTATTTTCGACCAAATGACTGGACACCGTATAAAACCTACCACACTGCCATTACCATCTCAATAAGACTTGCAGAGGCCCCGAGTTCTTCCAGGTCGCCCGGTCCTCTGCCTTACTACCAGTGGAGCCACACCAAATACCATCCTAATTTAAGAAGGCCAGTGGCTTCTCACAACTTTGTGGTCTATAGAATCTGGCCATTCGTTGCCTCTGAAGCATTCCCAATTGTATGCTCTCCTACTCGTTTTAGAATCACCTAAGTAAAGCTAGGCAGTGCAAGAAGGCCTGAAAGACTTGCTTAGGGTACCAGATATCCGCTGCATAGAGGGCCTTCTACTGCACAGTTTGCCTCATAGACCGTTGTCCTCAATGTTTACTTTGTTACTTTGCTTTTATATAGCGCCTTATGTACCATTGGTATGGTCTCAAGGCGCTGGTAGGTTGAACGCCCTCGGGAACCGAAGTTCAGGTCAGTAGAGAGAATAGAGAGGGACAAAAGGTGCGTGTGAGCACCAGATGTGTGCAGCTGGTGAGGCCTTTGTGTGATAGCTGCTTCTTAGCGCTAGGTGTGGATGTAGAGAGATCAAGAGTATGTGTTCGCTCTGGCAGGTTGTTATCCAGACCGATTTTGGCTGCGTTAGGCCTGAGGAGAATGCCTAGGCTGGAAGGTGTGTAACCAGCAGTGTTTAGATAGGGTGATGGGGAGTATGAGGCAATGATGGTATGAGAACAGCTATACCGAATGGTGTCATAGTATCGCTGTGTTCTGTTTGAGTGGTGGTGTAAAGAAGGGAGTAAGCGTGGGGATGTGTATATGGTGGTTTATTTTAGGTGCTTGAGATCGAGACCACCCCAATATTTCCATGTACTCGGACTGTTCCATGCATTACGACCGTTTTCAAGTAATCAAAACCGTTCCTTTCAAAGTTCTTTCAAACGTTCCATGCCCTCCAAATCATTCCATGTAAGTCACACTGTTCCATGCGCTCCAATCTGTTCCATGTATACTTTGAGCAAGTATCAAACATTAGTTCCTGAATGAACTGATTACCAGATTTCCTTGAGTGACGTGTCGATGCAGTCGCTGCTATGCTCATCTTCAGCTTGAAGGTATGGAGTATAAAGATGAGAGGGGTGGCGACCAACTCACCAGTAATGGCCTCAATTAAAAGTTCTGGCAAGCAATGAGGGAACCTCTCATCAGCGCTTTTGATTAGTTTTCACTCAGTATTATGACATGAAACAAATGTATTCATTCGGCCCACCAAACACCATCAACCCCCTCTTATATTTTCATTTGCGTTACATTTTGTGAATTAAGTCTCAAGGTGTCCCCATGACTTTTTTTTTCTTGCTCTTTTCTGCTTTCCTTAGCGCGGTTTCCTTTTAACCCTGCAGACCATTCTGGATTCTACCTTGCCACAAACACGGCGGCATGGCTCAACACTTTAAGTCCACTATGGTGGTGATGTGCTCAGTCTAGAAGACAAATAACATAAAATGCTTCCCATAGATTTCACCTTAGTTGTGCAACATTAGCCAAGTATTGCCAAACATTTCTTTTATTATTTTCATCAATGAAGAGGTATTAGAAATTATTGGTTGTTCGTTCCCAGTTAGGGGATTAGCACCTGATAGATCTGGAATGCTTTGAGAGGAGCCAGTATAGTGAAAAAACAGAAACCAGGGGAATAATGGCAGGAATGGTGCCACTCGCTGTACTAAAGTGCATGTTTGCTGTATATGCAGGACGTCATAGGGTGAACTGATGACGCCTGGCCAAGGAAACTTGCCAGACACATGGGGTCCTAAAAGGAGTCTGATACCCCATAACTTAAAAGTCTATGTGGTGGCCAGAAAGAAACTCGGGGAATTAATTAACTTTCACTCGAGTTCTTCTGTTTTTCATGAGGGCTAGCAATCGGAGGCCAGACCGGTGTGATGTATGGACATGTGTATATGCGCATTTCACTTGCTGCAAGCTTCAATTGGAGGGTCCTTGTTCTCGAAAAGGTTCACCATTTTTCCCCAATTAGACAGCCTTGCTGATAGGAACTTCCGTTCAGCACCCCAGGGCTTTAGGACAAAATATAGTCACATTAATGTGGCGCACTCGCATGTTTTGAATGTAAGCTTTGTCTACACAATTTCTTAGGAAACATGGAGCTGAGAAATACGTTTTTTTTATAGTCATTTAGAGATTCAAATTCCAGAGTGTTCCTTACATGTACATTTTAATAAGCTTTAAAATACCAAATTCTGGATGGTTTCCAGATAGCATTTATTAGTGTGAGCATTTGTTTTCCCTTCACATCTATTCAACCCTTTATAGTCTTGTAATAAAAGGAATAGCTAGATACCAAACATGATGATGCATCTGTCGCATTCTGCAGCTCTGCTTTTTTTGGCAAAACCTGTAACTTAATTTTCTTTTTGTATGTTCTCAGACAACATGTTAAATAGAACTGCACAAGTCCCCCTTTTTCACAATTGCACTACACATATGGATGACTCCTTTTTTGGTTTGGCCATTAGGTGGCACTAAACCTGCACCTGTAAGCCAAAACGATTGCATTAGAGTACAGCTAGGAGGGAGATGGTATCTGGGGAGTGTGACGAATCTAGGGTATTTGTATCTTCTCTCCAGTCGTAGGGGTTTGTGCAAGCGGTACCTCAAGGGCTCCTGAAAAGACCCTATACCATCTATACTTTCTGCCGACATTGGAACCACAGACGGAAAGTTGATAAAGCCCTTCAGCGTATTGAATAACCATTGCCACCCCTCTTCAGACTTAACGCATAGTAATCATAAGCACGTGATTTACTGGGATCTAGACTCCTATAAGAACAGAGATACCTTTACTTGGAAGAGAAAGAGCAGCAGGGGAGGAGCCTTGCAGAGCGCCCTCTGCCGCTGGAGTCAGATCGCAGGAAGCCTCGAGGCGAGACCATGCAAAAGATGTGGTGGGCGTGTGGCCCACAAAACTTAGGAACACTGGGGGCGAAAGCTCTGTAACCCCAGCACCGAGAAACCAAGAGAGTGGCGGAGTGCCGCAAGCTACTGTGAGGCCCTGAGGCGGCCATCACCACAAGAGGAAAGTGAACGGCCGGCAGAGACTAACTAACACTGTCAATACCGACCTCCCCGAGCCTTCCTGGCAGAAGTGCCAAGAGGAACTTGGCACGTGGACTGTGCAGGAAGAAGGGAGACGGCCGATGGAGTGTCAAGAGAGGGTGATCCAATCCACAAAACACTAGCAAACCCGAGAACAATCGGAGCACAGGACCACGGAGCCCGGAGAGACATCCAAGAGACCTGAAGTAGGGAAACGCAACGCATGTATGGGTATTATACATGCCGGGTCAATTGGGGGAAGAGATTGCTTATTCATGTTATGTCCTATAGTTCCATTTCTTTCTATTGTATGTCATCCTAGAGAAAATACCCCCGTGACTGTGCAAACCAGACTTCTAGCCTCGCTAGACTGTTTCAGATGTGGATGGTGGAGGTGTTGACATACCCGATAGCATCCGTAAGCAGGTGCTTGGGCGTGTGGGCTCTTGCTTGGTTCATAGCTTTTGCATCTTCCAGGGAACTACAAGAAAACCACTTATTGGGTTCAATAATTCAGGTACTGACACAGGCACTCGCACCATTTTCCAGCTGTTACCATCTGATGGCCAGGTGGTACTATTATGGCAGTGCATGGCAAATGCCTATCCCATGCCTACAGACAGCCAAAATTGTTGGCTTTGCCAATGCGTGTTTTAGCTGCTTCTAATTCACTAGCTTGCGCTCTACAAATGGGCCTAGCATGCTCTGTAATTTGGGGGAGGGAGGAGATTGTGAGATTTCTGAACAAGCAATGGGGCATACCCAACTAAAAAGTATAGAGCAACAAGTTAATTAGGAACCGGCACATTTTTATGTACTCTTAAATTGAATAGTAACTATATCATACTACGATTGCTGTGACTTCTATAATGCTCTACATATGCAGGATGTATCTCCGTCATAATTATTCATGCTTCAAACAGTTTAAGGAGAAAGCCATACCCCTGGAATTTCAGGTGGTTTGTGGCTCTTGAAACGTTTTAACTTTCTGCGATTTTGACCAGAGCCTTGCAGAGGAGGGCAGGCTGACATTACAAACAGGATCTTTGTTTTATATCTATTTCCAACTTAGAGTACTTGCTCAAGCTAAAACTAGGAAGAAAGTACTTTTTCCATCTATCGTTAGAGCAGGTCTTGCACTGGAAAAGGAGTGAAACAATCTTTAGTTGTGAGCATGCGAATCGCCTCCTGCTAGAATCGGCTGCACAAGCGTTTAACATCACCCGTCCAGGATAAAAATAGAATTGGATTTTTTTTCCAGTTCTAGCTCGGACGTTTTCTATTTCAGCAAGGGTGCCGACTGCCACGAGAAGTGGTATTTTTCCATTTCTGACCAGGCAATCTGAACTGGCCCCACCCTTCAGGGCAACAAAGTACAGTTGCAGAAGATCAGGGTGGTTAGAAGGGAATTTTGTGATGGTTCTCTCCCTCCGAGTGACCCACAAATATTTGTGAGCTATCGGATTTTTAAAGGGATTACCTGTGAACGTTCACAGGTAAATTTTGGGCAGTTCTAACACCCAAGCAACGATGGGATTATGGAATCCCATCCTTTAATGTGCCAGCACAGAAGTCGAAATGGGACTCTCCAAAACACTCTCACCCACCACACGTATTTAATGTATGTTTGTGGAGAAAGAGCCATGGCTAGTGATGATCAATGAACGAGCGAAGAAACTATTCGTCCTGTTTGTACTATATAAATGTTTCTGATGTTTGTTAATCTGCTTAGAATCACATGCTGTGCATAGGTCCGACATCTAGTGGTCACTGCGGAGTATTGCATTTTGTTTTTCATAGTCGAAAAGGGGACGTCCACAAGGCGTGTAACACTATCCCTATAGTGACGTGCGTTGTACCCACAATCCCTCACGCGTCGAGGTCCCTCAGATTGTTTTTTTCCGCCCAGCTACTGGTCGCCTTTACGCGGAGCTCCTCGAGAGACATTGCAGATTTCATCTCCTCGACCTTTGGTCGTTTTTTCCTATATTAATATAGACATATCGATCGCCCCCTCGACGCTGTTGTGAAGCTGCCTCCGCCGAGCAAGATCTTCGACGGAGGGGACGAGCGGAGGAGATCCTTCGGCGTTGCCGAACACGTGGCCTGGCCTCGCAGGCCAAATACAGTAGGGAGAGTGGGGGTCGTGGGACATCTCTAGTTCTTTTCTGAGAATGCCTTTCCTTTTCCCCTTCCTTTCCCTTGGGGTGGTTATCATGATTTATTGCCTCGGCTATGGAGAGGACACCCTTTAGGTTTTGCCCGCTTTGCAAGGGCAAGTTTACGTGGAAGGACAAGCATTCACGGTGTAACCACTGCTTGCCCCTCGATCACAAAGAGGAAGGTTGCACGGCTTGTCAGCTTCTTAAGCCGAAAACTCTAAAAGACCGGAGGGTTAAGAGGTGGGCGGCCTACGCTATGTCAAAGGCCGACGCTCCACCCACCGTCGCTACCTCCGACAGTGACGAGGAACGTGATACCACAACCTCCGCTACGGAAGTCGAAAACCCCCCTAGAGAGCGCACACGCGCTTCGTCGTCTGTCCCCGGCCCCGACGGGCTCGGCTCACGCCCTGCTTATGGGGATGAACACCCCGGCGACATGGACGCACACAAAACCACACATAAGCACACAACCCATGGCTCTTCTTCGTCGAAGGCGAAGAGAGCATCAGCGCCCAAGGAGACGCAGGTTTCACCGGCAGCCTCCTCGGACCGTTCGGGTTCGAAGCCCCTCTCGCAACCGCAGCCGCGACCAGCGACTGGGCTTTCGGCAAATAAGGGTGCCGCCCCCAAATCATCGGCTGACGCGCATCAGCAGAAAGCGCATGCCGCCGTAGAGCGATCGACACCCATAACGTCGAAACCACAGCCCTCCGCTGACAAACGAGTCGCTGAGAGCTTGGCAAGGATCGTGGTAGCAGACGCCCACAAGCGTACGCCGAAAGACTCGTCGAGCGCTACGCAAATGTCGAAAGACACGCCGAAAAGACAGGGACGATCTCCTTCAGTCGAAGGGATTCCCAACACACCTGAAGGCTTTTTGGAGGGCGACGGGACACTTTCCTCGACGTTGTGGGAGAGGTCGAGCCGTTTTCAGCTACAAGACACCAATTTTCCCCCGCTAGACCGCCCAGGAGTACCCCATGAAACCATGGAAAGGCTCCATCTCTGCATGGAAAGAATGGAGAGGTTTATGAATACCATTGAACCCTCCTACTCCCAAGAGAATAAGAGAAGGGCCTCAGGAGGACCTCAGGGGCAAGATTCCAAGACTAGTCAATCCCCACCAGGACACAGCCTCAGACTTCCATAGTGTGTATGACCTCACTGGGGAAGAACATTATTTTGAGGAAGAGGATGATTTTATGGACGAGGAAGAGGGACGGAACCAGGAGGAAGGTCTGGAAGACAGCCCAGACTTGGTAGGAGGAGGCTTCGGAGAAAATCCAGAAGAAGGACCTTCTCACCCCTGGCAATCCCCATCAATATATTCCGACACTGATGTCCTGAACCTAAATCCTCCTGACAATTCACCTATTAGAAACACGTCTCCCATTGACGATCAGCCCACATTTAATGCCCTGTTGCGCAGAGCAGCAGCACACTTCGAACTGGACACTGGGGAGCTCTCCCCTGAATTAGACTTTGTGGAAAGAGTAAGGAAAAAACCCCGGTCAGTCAGACCATTCCCCTCCTCGCTTCGGTGAAGAGAAGAATCATCCCTTCGCTGTCCACACCCGCACTAATCGGAGGGGTCAATCCTAGAATTGAAAAACTTTTCACTCCTTCACCCTCAGACCCGTTGTCCATCAGGGGACATTCCATTCCGGATTCCCTGGTAGTAACCAACACAAGAAAGAGGGCAGGGGTACCACTTTCCACCAGTGAGGCACCACCTGACAAGGAGGGCAAGCGATTATATGCCCTTGCAAAAAGAGGCAGTGGGCCAAACTGCGCAAAGACGCCGAAGAAGCGCGGGAACCATTACGTACACGCCTGCTTACAACTATTGGCGAAGGAACCCAGGTCAACCAGAGTATTGTAAAGAGCTCTCTGGATGCGGCAGAAACTGCGGGACGTTCCCTAGTTCAGGGAATAATCCTAAAACGCAACGTATGGCTGCGCAACTCAGGGTTCAAACCGGAGACACAGGCGTCTTTAATAAATAAACCTGTTGAAGACTCAAACCTCTTCGGGAAAGCGGTGGATGAGGCTCTGAAGATGGCTAAAAAAGAGTTCGATACTATCAAAACTCTTGACCAAATCTCTAAGCCCTCTACCAGGCGCGGCTATGGCAACAAACGCTTTTTTCGTGGCCAACGCCAACAACAAAACCAGCAACAACAGTACCCTGCCACCATTTTCCAGACCAATAGTGGCCAGTACAGCCAAAGAGGACAGCGCCGGGGCAAAGGAAGAGGGCGGGGGTCCACCCCCAGAGGCTCCCAAGCCCCTAACAACACCAAGTGACGCGAAGATTCGCGTCCCCTCCCATGCAACACCGGTCGGGGGCCGGATAACATCCTTTCTTCCAGCATGGGAGGGTATAACGTCAGACCGCTGGGTACTTTCCACCGTAGCCCACGGATACTGCATCGAATTCAACAGTTCCCCAACATACAAACCCCCGAGGGGACGACGCATGTCACCGGAACATCTTGCCATCCTTCTACAAGAAGTACAACACCTGCTGGAAAAAGGAGCCATAGAGTTCGTGCCTCTATCTCAGGTAACGGAAGGTATTTATTCAGTGTACTTCCTTGTACCCAAAAAGGATCTAACCATGCGCCCTGTATTAGATCTGCGCCCATCAAACAAGTTCATCAAACCCCAAAAGTTTCGTATGGTGACCTTACAGGAAGTGATCCCACTGCTATCACAGGGAGATTACATGACAACATTGGACATGAAAGATGCATACTTTCATATTTTAATGTTGCCAGCGCACAGAAAATACCTCCGGTTCATGATAGAGGGCAAACACTACCAGTTCAGAGTGCTACCCTTCGGCATAGCATCAGCACCGAGGGTATTCACGAAGGTGCTGGCAGTGGCAGCGGCCCACCTGCGCAGGTTGTCCATCCCAGTTTACCCTTACCTCGACTGGCTCATAACAGGGGATTCTTACGAAACATGCTTCTCCAATACCCAAAAGACTGTAGACCTTTTGTTCCAGTTGGGCTTCTCCATCAACGAAAAGAAGTCCAGCCTAGACCCCAGCCAAATCAAACAATTCCTAGGGGCTCTAATTCAAACAAAGGACGGCCTCGTCTTCCCCTCCAAAGAGAGGGTCCAAAACATGCTGTTTCAGAACCCTCAATATGTGACCGGTCGAGAGGTGATGGTACGCAAAGCAATGCGCTTGCTAGGCATGATGGCGTCATGTATTTATTTGGTACCTCACGCGTGCATGCGCCCAATGCAAGAGTGGCTCAACAGCCAGTGGTGTCAGGCCAGCGGACTATGGGACCATCTAGTGGTGGTCTCGCAGGCCCTAGTTCTCTCGCTACGGTGGTGGACAAAGGAAAACCTGGAAAAAAGGAAACCCTTTGCCACACCCGCGGCAGAAGCCACTCTAATCACAGACGCATCCCTCACAGGATGGGGGGCTCACCTATCCCATCAGACTGCTCACGGAGAGTGGACTCCGAACGTAGCATCCAAACACATCGATCTTCTGGAGCTACTAGCGGTGTTCAAGGCGCTAAAAGCCTTCCAGGAACACCCACAAGGCAGGACAGTGATGGTCCTTACAAACAGCACCACAGCCATGTATTACATCAACAAGCAGGGGGGAACCCACTCTCCAGGACTGTCCAAACTGGCCCAAAACATATGGAAGTGGGCTCTCAAACAGAATATGTTCCTTCTGTCACAACATGTACCAGGGGAACTCAATCTGCTGGCAGACAAACTCAGCAGGGATTTCCCCCTGCCCGAAGAGTACGAATGGCGACTGCATGAAGACATCGTCTTCGACGTCTTCACGCAATGGGGATTCCCAGAAATAGACCTGTTCGCAACCCTGGAGAACTCACAATGCCAAAGTTACGCCTCCAGGTACCCCAAAAACCAATCCAAGGGGAACGGTCTGTCGATTCAATGGTCAGGGAAATTTGTTTACGCTTTCCCCCGACTCCCCTTCTCAACAAGGTGGTGCACAAGATGCACCAGGAACAATTAACCATGATACTGGTGGCCCCAATGTGGGCCCGACAGCCATGGTTCGCTCACTTGATGGAGATGTCTCTATCTCCCCCAGTGAAACTCCCCTGCCCGTACAACATGCTGTCACAAGACAGGGGCAGGACTCTGCATCCATGCCCCCAGAACATGAACTTAGCAGCCTGGCTCCTGAAATCATAGAATTTGGACATCTACAACTCCCGCAGAGATGCATGGACATCCTCAGGGAAGCCAGAAAACCTAACACTCGCCACTGCTATTCTAGCAAATGGAAGAGATTTGTCATCTGGTGCAGAGGAAAGAGCATCAACCAAATTGACTGCTCTCCCACACATATTGTTCTATACCTGACCCATTTATTGGATTCAGGTCTAGTGTTCAATTCCATTAAAGTCCACCTAGCGGCACTTTCTGCATACACCACTTCCCAACTCAGTGTCGTGGTGTAAGATCCCTGTTATAAAGGCCTTCATGGAGGGAGTAAAGGGAATACACCCCCCGATAGCTGACCCAGCTCCCGGATGGGACCTTAACGTGGTACTTACCAGACTCATGGGCTCACCATTTGAACCCATGCACAAAACATCTCTTAAAGACCTCACTCTTAAGACTGCTTTTCTAATAGCTATCACCTCCATCAGGAGAGTAAGTGAACTACAGGCTCTTTCTGTTCTAGACCCCTTTGTTACAGTTCACAGAGATAAAGTGGTTCTACGCACGCACCCAAGGTTTGCTCCGAAATTCATCTCAAAATTCCACGTAAACCAGTCTATAGAACTTCCAGCGTTCTTTCAAAATCCTTCCAACTTGGGAGAAAGGACTCTGCACACACTAGATGTCCGCAGAGCGGTCATGTTCTACATGGAAAGAACCAGACCACTGAGGAAGACTAATCAGTTCTTCATCTCGGTGGCAGCAGGAAGAAAAGGGGATGCAGTTTCAAAGTCCACTATTTCTAGATGGATTGTTCAATGCATCTCTCTCTGCTATACTCTTGCTAAGAGAGAACTGCCCTTTAGGCCAAGAGCACATTCTACTCGAGGCACGGGGGCGTCCATAGCATTCATTGCAAATGTTCCCCTTGAGTCCATCTGCAAAGCGGCTACCTGGAGTTCTGTGCACACCTTTACAAAACACTACTGTCTAGATGCACACTCTAGATCTGACTCCCAGGTGGGACAAGCAGTATTAAGACATATTTTCTCTACTGTTCCTTCTCATAACCCACCGCCAACTCCGGGTACTGCTCGCTAGTCTATGCACAGCATGTGATTCTAAGCAGATTAACAAACATCAGAAGACAATGCATTACTTACCATAAAAGCATTTCTGATGGTTGTATCTGCTTAGATTCACATGCGCCCACCCTTCCTCCCCGCTCGGATGGAAGGAACATAGACATCCTTTTTCTATATTTCTCTCTTTTCTGTACTCACTCACGTCTAGAAGGCTCCCTCAGGGCAGAAAAATACAAACAGAGGGACATCGACGCGTGAGGGATTGTGGGTACAACGCACGTCACTATAGGGATAGTGTTACAGACACGCCTTGTCGACGTCCCCTTTTCGACTACGAAAAACAAAATGCAATACTCCGCAGTGACCACTGGATGTCGGACCTATGCACAGCATGTGAATCTAAGCAGATACAACCATCAGAAATGCTTTTACGGTAAGTAATGCATTGTCATACATTCATTTCATTGTAATTGGAGCGACACTGTTTTCTCTCAAGCTATGCATGAAGGCTTCTTTTTCTGTAATGCAAATTTTAGAAAATCATTTCTTGGAGACCCCAATTTTTATAACTAAAATAAATTACAGTGCAATGTAAAGGAATTTGTCCAGGATGACATACTTTGGGCAAGCTGTTTTTTTAAAGATGTTTTTTCTTAATTCCACATTTTGCAATGTAAGCTGTAACCTATATCTTATCCTATACCATCTTCAGTTGTGCGCCAGCAAATAATGCAGCATAACTATCTTTTAAAAGCTATCCTGTGTTCTATACCACTACCTTAAATGCATTAAACCACATGGTAAAACAAAGCAGCAATATATAAACATTCTTAATAGAGACATGTTATGCAAAGCAAGTTTCATTCATTCTGAAAGGTCAAAATCCCAAAAGTTAATGGTATATACCTTGCGCTAGTGTTTTTGTTGCATTGCGATCCCTGGCGGAGCTGAAGGGTCATCTGGATTCTTTGACTAATTGCAGGGGAAGCCTTTCCCTATGTGACTACGGAGGTGAGCCTGCTACGCAATTCCCTGCCTACTGTTGGATGCAAACAGGGGCTCACCGGGAGAGACTCCCGTTCTTATGAGGAACTCCCTAAAAACATAAGTAACTGATCTTCAAAATAATCTAGTGAAAGATATCATCATCACAGTTAACATATGAAGAACAAACTAGAATCTCTTATTGTCAACCAAGCACTATGATTGCACCTTTGAAGAAACACGTGCATGGTACTGAGACAAGGAAGACCACTGGAAGGATGCACAGTACGAGCCAAACAGAGAAGAAGGACTTTGACACTACACCAGGGAAGTCCCACGGCAGCATCATAAATCTCGGAGGCAGAGACATTGACAGAGCGAGAACCTGTGAGTTTTGAATCGGCTCGGAGAAGAATGCTGAAGGAAACCTGGGTGTGGAACATCCAATGAGAGGGAGCAACCAGAGTTCTGCTTCGGAGGAGTTGCGCTGGAAAAAGAGGAGACGAGAGACTGCGGTGGATGCACCCTGAGCATCAGCAAGAGATAAATTGCGACGTGACAGCAAGCAAGTCTTGGACCTGGAGGTCTATGAACAATGCTGATACCACATCCAGTAAGGTATCTTGAACCGAACGAACAGAAAAAAGAAAAGCCTACCTGACAAACGAAGAGGGCCCCAGCCGGTTAGAAACCCCTGTGATGTTATCCCTGAACAATCCAGGTAACTGGGAGAGGGGAGACCCAAGAGGGTGGGCTGGAAATAATTAGTGTTAATAGTGAACAAAGGGCAAGAGAATCAATACTGGAACCCTGAACCACATTCCAGTCAAGATAAGGAGTGTAAATTGAGTAAAGGGAAAATCTTAAATCTGAATGAAGTAAGGAATAAACTTGTCCCGTCGAAGGAAAGGGATAATCCCAACTTGAATAAGACAAGAAGGGAAGAATGAATGATGGTGAGAGAGACGGATAAGACCTTGAAGAACCCAGTTGCAGAACTGTGTGATTTGATGAAAGCAGTTACCAAGAACTCCTTAATTGAACTGAACTTGGTAAAAAACAAAAACACCTCGCTGGAGAAAGGAGTCATTCTCCTTTACTTTTGTTGCTCTAATAGTGGTAGAGATAGGATTGGTTAGTTTGGGCAGTGGACTGTACTTAATTTGGACTATCACTGATGACTGACAAGCAACCTAGTTAGCTTTGTTAGGTAGCGAACACTCTTAGTATAGGGAAAGATAGAATGTTCCACCTTTCATTTAATAAACATCAGCAATGAGATGGAAAATCAGTTTGGTGGTGGTGTTCTGACCTGCTACAATTCATTGTGGGCTTTTTTTCATAGAGGCTTGACTTATCCGGATTTGAAGTCCTGTTGAATGGATCCATCAACGGACGAATTGAGAAGTTTTAGGCAAGCTATAGTTGGGCCTGCTGCCATTTGATATTTGATTTTTGAATGTTCACAAGGCTGTGGTTAGAAATTGACAGAAGCATAGCTAATGTTACTTTACAAAACTTTTTTTACTGTGGCAAATCTCCACTTTTGTGGTCTCCGAGCACTTTTGACTTGACTGGAGATTGTTGTATTGTGCCTCTCACCTTGAATATTCATAGCTTAGTCTGCATAACAAAAAGTAGTAGGAAGAATGTAAGAGGATGGGAAAGCAGGTGAAATTCATCATATCTTGGAATGGGGTGATGTAAAAGTACAAATTGTATGTTTTGGGAAAGCTTGGGTGCATGTGGCTCCATTCTCGTGTACTATAGATCGGGATTGCAGAAAGGATGCAGTTTTCTAAATTTGTATGTTTTCAAAAGAATTGTCTGAAACATTGTAGTGATGCTGAGGCAGACTGTTTCTGTGAAATTGTCCTTTCCTGTGAAGTGGATAATGATTTCTTTGCTTTGTATCGAAGAACAAGGACATCTGGGCCGACTTCTGTTCAGTGTAGGCTGCAGAAGAATGACAAGACTAACGTGAGCCCGACAATCCTAAGGATTGTGCAGTAAACAGTAAATCTGGAATTGATTATGGATTTGCAATGTTTAGAGAATAGCAATATAACATTTCTCAAGATCGATCTTTGTGTCGGGGGTAATTTGGTGTCATTTCCTAAACTCCCATCACGGCCTCTCTCATTATACTGTTCGCCCTCAGTGTTGCTTGCCATTCACTACTGCTTTGTTCACCTGCGCACAGCCTCCACATCGCCTGTGGTGTTCATTTACATATTTGGGCCTTTTTCCTGCCACTCATTCTTCATTCACCCATCCCATCCCATGCCTCGTTCATTCATTCAAGCCGTTTCATTTTTTGGCCGTTACCCTTGTACTTCCTTTACCTGAACGCCCTTAAGGATGTTTCCCACACAGGCATGGCATTTTGAATCTGATGACTTCTGCAGGATTTGTACTGCTTCACTTGGTGGCATTCTGCACTTTTATCACCCAGTTATTGTCCATCACAGTGAGGTATGGTTACAGTGTCATTACTGGAGCAATTGTTGCTGTTGAATTTTCAATTACCTTTTTGCTTGTATGTCTGGGGGTTGCTTTTGGTTTTGTGTAAAATGGATGTGACGAAGTAGTTTATGCTGGACTGCCCGTTCTGGACGGGGACTAAGCCTTGTTTGCATATTGTCTTTTTCCTTATGTAATGGCATGGCAGGCTGAAAACCCATGGTCTGGAGGGTTACCCAGAGCAATAGTGTAGGGGCAGGCCCCTAATCGCCTTAACCCAAAGAGGGCCCACCACCTAAGAAGCAGGGCACGTTTTGTACGTAAAGCAAATTTATTGTTTAAAAAGCCTGGAGGGATTAGATAATCATAGGGAGTCAAACTAACCCAAGTCTCACTGAACCATAAGTTGACTCATTATATACATTTTTGCAACAGTTGAAACACTTGGATATATTTTATTACAGTCCACCACCACATGTGATTGGACAAAAATCTATAAGACGAAATCCTATCTTTCTCCAACTCTCCCATTCTCATAGGCCACTTTTTATCTTAACTACCATCTTCTGATCTTATTCGTAGCTTGCCACTTCTTGGGATTAGTCAGTGGTTGGTTGTGACATCAAACAGTTAAACATTCATATACAAAAATAATTCATTACAAGTCACAGCTGGCCTGAGCCCATTCAGCCTGAGCATAATTACACATGGATACTCGTATGTCCCGTCCCCTTTCCTCCATCCTGGTGAGCAACAGAAACTTTGGCAGTGTAAAAATTAGCTTTCCCTTTAAAATGAGTATAGCACCACATGGGCGGAGCCTCGGCGTTGGAACGGCCAACCGTGGCCTCGCCCTCTTGCGCCTCACCTCGGTTCCTTTTTCAGCACAGACGGTGTCAGACCTGGCAGCCTGCGCAGACGACTTTAGCTTTCCGCTTGCTCCCTGTTTGTTTTTTCAATTCTTATTACTCCTGCGTCCCGTCCCCTTTCCTCCATACTTGTGGGACATCTCTCCGTCCTGTGGGACGGGACCGGAGCACTTTGTAAAAAGCATCCACATTTTTTTCAAAAATGTGTCCCTCCTCTCTTTCCTGCACGGGGCCGGGCATGCGGCCGTAACCCTGCCCACCTTGGCATCGCCCATCAGTCCTTTTCTCCGCTCGATCGGGGCCGGACGAACTTGGGTCCTCGGAAGATGTTCTTCCCTTTTTTCCTCTCTAGCTCTCGCTAGCGTTCGTTTACTAGTCTATTTCAAATTAGACTTTCCAGATTGTTCATTGTGTCACCGTCGCTTCGCGACGGCGGATCCCCATCCTCTTTGTTTAGAGTGTTTGGGTCCGGAACACCGTTGGGACTCCTGTTTTTACTGTGACTCCCTTTCGGTCCGGGCACTTCGTCGGTTGGAGAGGTGGGAGGAGGTGTTCCGACAAACTCCTCCTTCGCATTTTCAGGCGTTCATCGATGAGAAGAAAAAACGCCTGGTAAGTTCTTTACTTTTCAGAGCACCCCGGCCGAGGGATACCTTCCCGGGTTCCTCTCGGTTCGGGAGGGGGGTTGATCTCTCTGTTACCGGGGCTCGCCTTGAGGTGCCCGTTGGGCCTAATAATTCTACCAGAGTTTTCTCAGAGGGTCTCCATAAGGGACCTGTGAACACCGGAGCCGGGGGGCTGTTTGTAGACCCAGTTCTGAGTCGTGGGGTACCGGAGTTCGCTCTGAGGCCTCTGTCTGCTTCCCTCAAAAACAAAACCGGGGTGCGTCCTGAGGCCTTGGCTGGGCTTGTAGTTACCGAACGGATGTTCGAGGGCCGCGCAGATAAGGCTGTTACCGGGTCTGGGTCCGAGGTCCCTGTCATGATCTCTGCTTCCAAAAGGTCAGGGTTTTCCCAACTCCCTTGGAAGCAGATCCATAACCCAGGTTCCGAGTGCCAACCAGTCCCAATTGGGACCTTTTGGACCCAGTCCTGGCGCCAGTGGCACCAGGCTCATAAATATGCCCAGTCCCAGCGCTGGAAGCGCCGGGCTCATAATGCTTGGGTGGACTTACCTGCAGCAGACCATGCTGCTTACTTGCCTGCCAGTTGAGCCTCTGAGCCCCTTCTGTTTGGAACTACTTTTCCTGTTGGGTGGGGCTGGAGCCACTCCCTAGATTCAGAACACTGGAACTCTTCTGGAAAGCAGGAACTCTTTTCTTACCTAGGCGTGGCTGTGGAAGGAGACACCTAAGCACTACAGGAGGCTATTTAAACCACACCCGGTGGATGAATCTTGCTTTGCGTTATTCTGCACCCTCTGCAGCAGAACGCTCATCGTGTCTTCTGCATCCGGTCCTGGGCCTAAGGAAAAAGGCTTACCATCCTGAATCCAGTCTTCAGCAACACCTATAAAGACAAAAAAGAACAGGTTAGCATTCCGGCATCTGAAAGGCAAAGGCTTACCTACTCTTCGTGCGCTCCGGAGGTCTTCACACTGCATTCCGGCATCTGAAAGACAAAAGCTTACCAACTCTTCGCACTCTCCGGAGACCGTCGGCGCTGCATCCCGCATCTGAAAGACAAAACAAGGTGCGTTTAAAGACATTGGGGAACTTTAATACTCACGTCCCATTACTCCTTTCCACATCTAACCCAGTGGGTATTCCGGCACCCTGCAGCCGCTCCGAACTTGTACCTGCAAAATAAAAAGACAGTTAGAGCGCATGGTGAAGCAGGCAACAAGCGCTTACTTACGTGCTTCCAGGCGCTTTTATTCATCACACGGGCTCCATCTTCAACTCACTTCAGCCCGTCATCCGCCATTGCCGGAACCCTGCAAAACAAGAGACATCATTATTAAAGACTTTAAAGACATTTGAATTACTCGAAACTTACCGTTCGTGCAGTAAACGACGGACAGCAGTCCTCTGAAGTCAAGAGGCCTGCGCTACCTATCCAGTGAAGAAACTGGTTACAGCACCCTGCCACGAGGCAGATGGAGAGCTCAGCATTCACTTACCTAAGGTGAGAGCGTTAACCTTTGGGGGTCTTCAGGAGAGGAGAAGAGGAAAGAGATAGGGACACCCCAATAACCCCAGTTCATTAACCCCATATTTTCTATCTGCAGACATCTTACTCTTCACGTCAGGCATACAGTGCACAGAGGTCCAGCCCAAAGAGCCAACCGGGTGCTACACATCACCTTTGAAGATACGGTAGTCGCCCAGTCAAGACCGGCGCCTCTGCGAGAATCAGGTGAGCGTTACAGAACGCAAAGCCTACCGCAAAACTCTAGCCCAGGCGCTATGGAAACCTCGGATACTGACCACCTAGCCCGGTTACTTGGGGAACTAAGGGCAGAAGTGCATGCAGCTCGTCAGGAAACGAATGCTCTAAGAAGGGAACTAATTATTTCCAAGGAGAGAACAGTTGATCTTGCTAGACAATTGCTACAGTCACAAGCCGGACAGACCCCGTTACCCGCATCAGGGGCAAATCTTCCTTCAACATCCTCTATGAATCCAGTGCAGATCAACCTACCTGGGAATGTACCTCTGGCTCCGCCCGAACGATTTTCTGGTGACCCAAAGAGGTTTGCAGTATTTATCAATCAGTGCCGGTTGCACTTCTTATGACGGCCAGCAGCCTTTCCAACTGATCAAGCTAAAGTAGCTTTTGTACTTTCGTACCTTAGTGGCAATGCGGCAGACTGGTCGATCCCTCTAGTTAATCAAGATGATCCGGTTCTCCATGATTTTCAAGCCTTTCAGCTTAGTATGGAAAAACTGTTCGCAAGACATGCACAGGGGCAGGCCTTGGACAATGAGCTTCTTTCGTTGCGACAGGGTAATCAAGACCTTTTGGCTTATATTGCATCTTTCAATAGACTAATAGTGGAAACTCAATGGCCTGAGGACAAAAGGATTACGCTGTTTTATAGAGGTCTACGTAGAGAGCTCAAAGACGTTTTAGCCCAAGTAGTGAATCCCCCACAAGACTGTTCGGATTATATAGACTTGGTCGTTCAAATAGATCACAGACTGCAGAACAGGAAGGCCGATCGTTCCAAGTTTGATGCTCGAGTACTTTCCAAACCGCCAACTCCTTCCAAAGGAATAGACTCCGGGGAACCCATGCAAATAGGGGGTCTGAAAGGTCCTCTAACACAAAGGGAGCGGGAAAGGAGAAAACAGTTGCAATTATGCCTATATTGCGGAAACTCGGGGCACTTTCTTCGAGACTGTCCGGTGAAACCTGCCAAGAAGGCAGTAGGAGCTGCAGTTACCAAAGTTACAAACTCTGAGGAGGGAAACGACCTCGCCCGACAAGAATAGAGGTCCTCTTGCCGAGCGTGAAAACCAGTTCCGTGACCTCGCATTTCGTGATACCTATGGTCCTCATTAGCCCTGATAATCCGGGTCGATTACATGCAATTGAAGCTTACGTCGACAGCGGTGCCATCGGCAATTATGTGGATCATGAAATGGTTTTGAGGATGAATCTAACTCTTTGTCCCAAGGCTGTAAAGGATGTCATTACTACGGTTGATGGTACGGAGATAGCCTCCGGGCCAGTAACGCATACCACTCAAGAGGTGACGCTAGTAAGTCAAGATGGACACCATGAGAAGATCGTGTTCGATGTGATCAAGGCCCCTCAGTTTCAGATTATTCTAGGAATACCTTGGTTAGAGAAACACAATCCTCTGATCGATTGGCGACCAAGAACGGTCCAGTTTCCAGAATGTGTCTCTACTTGCCACCCTCCACCTGGTGTTGCACTGGCAGCAATTTCTTCATAGACTCCCCAGTTACCTCCCGAATACCTAGAATACCAAGATGTTTTCCGGAAGGAGCAGGCTAACTCTCTACCTCCTCATAGGTCTTATGACTGCCAGATAGACCTGATACCTGGATCTACTCCTCCTTATAGTAGAATTTATGCCCTCACCGAGCCTGAGAACCTTCACCTTCGACAATACCTGGATCAATACCTGGCAAATGGGTTTATTCGTCCTTCCAAGTCCCCTGCTTCTTCAGCTTTGTTCTTCGTTCCAAAAAAGGAAGGAGACCCTAGAACTTGTATCGATTATCGCTCCCTGAACCAGATCACCGTTAAGAATAGATATCCGTTGCCTTTGATCCCTGAACTCCTGGACCAAGTCAGAAAAGCATGCATATATACAAAGCTGGATCTTAGAGGAGCTTACCACTTGGTACGCGTAAAAGAGGGCGATGAATGGAAGACGGCCTTCCGCACCAAGTATGGGCTATTTGAATATCGGGTCATGCCCTTCGGACTTTGCAATGCCCCGGCCGCCTTTCAATATTTTATGAACGATGTCCTCAGAGAGCTCATAGATGTGTGTGTTTTTGTTTACATTGACGACATTCTCGTTTATTCTTCATCGGAATCTGAACATCGCAAACACGTGAAAATGGTCCTCGAAAGATTGCGTCAACACAAACTTTTCGCTAAGTTGGAAAAATGTGTTTTCAACGTGACTGACGTTGAATTCTTGGGATTCATATTATCACCTGGCGGAGTGCGTATGGATTCAAAGAAGGTCGATGCAGTTCTCAAATGGCCATCACCATCCTCCGTAAAAGGTGTGCAAAGCATGTTAGGCTTCGCTAACTTTTACCGCAGGTTTATCCCCGAATTCTCTCGGATAGTCCAGCCCATCACTGCCTTGTTAAAGAAACACAAACGTTTTGAATGGTCTACCGAGGCGGAACAAGCTTTCCAGGATTTGAAGACTACATTTATCTCTGCACCAATCTTAAAACACCCTCGCCCCGAACTCCCCTACATCGTGGAAACTGATGCTTCAAGCCTTGCCATGGGGGCAGTTCTATCACAAAAGGACCCGGTAACCAATCAGTTGCATCCCGTGGCATTTTGGTCCCGCAAATTCTCGCCTCCTGAAATCAATTACACGATTACTGACCAGGAACTTCTGGCTATCAAGTCTACCTTTAAGGCTTGGCGGCATTATCTGCTGGGGGCCCGACACACCGTTACAGTGATTACGGATCACCGAAACCTGCAATATTTGAAAACCGCAAAAGCCCAATCCTCTAGACAACTCCGTTGGGCATTATTCTTTGCCGAGTTTGACTTCATAATTACCTATCGACCTGGTACAAAGAACGGTAAAGCTGATGCCCTTTCTCGGATGGGAGTGGAAGAACACTTGATCAACCCTAAACCTGTACCAATCATTCCCGAACAAAGAATTCTGGGTGTAATCGCCACAGAATCCATAGACGAAGTTAAGGATAAAGCCAGGCAACTTGTAACTCCAGCAGACATACAGAATTGGCATCTGCAGGGAAAGGACTTTGCAGTAAAGGACAACTTATTGTATTTCCAAGAACGATTATACCTACCCAGCACAGATTTACAGAAAAAAGTAATCTCTTGTTATCACGACTCTTTAATGGAAGGTCATCCCGGTATGGCCAAGACCTCAGAAAAGATCAAGCGCTACTTCTGGTGGCCGTCTTGGAAAAAAGATATCAGAGACTTTATAATGTCCTGTGGAGTATGCGCCCAAAACAAGAGTCAAAAGGAAAGACCAGCAGGCCTCTTACGCCCTATTGACATCCCACCTCGCCCTTGGCATACGCTTTCTATGGACTTCATCACTGATCTACCTCCATGCTCCGGATACAATACGATTCTAGTAATCGTGGACTTATTCTCCAAGATGGCGCATTTCATTCCGCTCAAAGGCTTGCCAACGGCAGCAACTCTGGCCCGAGAATTTCTCGAAAACATCGTCCGACTGCATGGTTTTCCTTCGGTTCTAATTTCGGATCGAGGTAGTAAATTTATTTCTCATTTTTGGCAAAGTTGCTGTCGGTCGGCTCAAATTGATGTGAGACTATCGACCAGTCACCACCCTCAGACCGACGGACAAACCGAGAGGACCAATCAAACTCTGGAACAGTATTTACGCTGCATGCTGCAACAAACTGAAAAAACTTGGAAAGATATCCTTTGGATAGCCGAATATGCCTACAATAACTGTCCATTCGGGAACTGGGAAAACCCCGTTTTTTCTTTTGTACGGCAGTCACCCTCGAACCTCGGAGTTGGATCCCCTCCAAGATCTTGAAACACCAGCAGTAGACTACCTGCATTCTACAATCACCCAAGCCTTTAAGGAAGCTGTTTCTCACCTTCAAAGGGCTAAAGAACAATACAAGAAAGGAGCAGATCAACATCGGAAGGAAGCCCCTCACTATCAAGTAGGGGATCAAGTCTGGTTATCCACCAAATATCTATCTCTAAAAGGGCCACGCACATTCAACCCAAGATACCTTGGTCCCTATTCCATCACTACCATAGTAAACCCAGTAGCGGTCAAGTTGGACTTGCCCCCGCACATGAAGATACATCCGGTCTTCCACGTCTCTCTATTAAAACCCGTGCAACCTCAAACCCGACTAACCAAATCTCCAAAACCTATCCTAGTTGATGGAGAACTCGAGTTTGAAGTCAAAAGTATTCTGGACTCCAAGATCTCCAAATCTAAACTATTCTACCTAATTGACTGGAAAGGCTACGGCCCCAAGAGAGATCCTGGGAACCTGCTGAATATGTCCACGCTCCTCGCCTAATCAAAAGATTTCACCGAACATTTCCTGACAAGCCAAAACCCCCGGAGAAGCCCGGTTTGGGAGGGGCCTTGAGGGGGGGTACTGTCATGATCTCTGCTTCCAAAAGGTCAGGGTTTTCCCAACTCCCTTGGAAGCAGATCCATAACCCAGGTTCCGAGTGCCAACCAGTCCCAATTGGGACCTTTTGGACCCAGTCCTGGCGCCAGTGGCACCAGGCTCATAAATATGCCCAGTCCCAGCGCTGGAAGCGCCGGGCTCATAATGCTTGGGTGGACTTAACTGCAGCAGACCATGCTGCTTACTTGCCTGCCAGTTGAGCCTCTGATCCCCATCTGTTTGGAACTACTTTTCCTGTTGGGTGGGGCTGGAGCCACTCCCTAGATTCAGAACACTGGAACTCTTCTGGAAAGCAGGAACTCTTTTCTTACCTAGGCGTGGCTGTGGAAGGAGACACCTAAGCACTACAGGAGGCTATTTAAACCACACCCGGTGGATGAATCTTGCTTTGCGTTATTCTGCACCCTCTGCAGCAGAACGCTCATCGTGTCTTCTGCATCCGGTCCTGGGCCTAAGGAAAAAGGCTTACCATCCTGAATCCAGTCTTCAGCAACACCTATAAAGACAAGAAAGAACAGGTTAGCATTCCGGCATCTGAAAGGCAAAAGCTTACCAACTCTTCGCACGCTCCGGAGACCGTTGGCGCTGCATCCCGCATCTGAAAGACAAAACAAGGTGCGTTTAAAGACATTGGGGAACTTTAATACTCACGTCCCATTACTCCTTTCCACATCTAACCCAGTGGGTATTCCGGCACCCTGCAGCCGCTCCGAACTTGTACCTGCAAAATAAAAAGACAGTTAGAGTGCATCGTGAAGCAGGCAACAAGCGCTTACTTACGTGCTTCCAGGCGCTTTTATTCATCACACGGGCTCCATCTTCAACTCACTTCAGCCCGTCATCCGCCATTGCCGGAACCCTGCAAAACAAGAGACATCATTATTAAAGACTTTAAAGACATTTGAATTACTCGAAACTTACCGTTCGTGCAGTAAACGACGGACAGCAGTCCTCTGAAGTCAAGAGGCCTGCGCTACCTATCCAGTGAAGAAACTGGTTACAGCACCCTGCCCCGAGGCAGATGGAGAGCTTGGCATTCACTTACCTAAGGTGAGAGCGTTAACCTTTGGGGGGGGGTCTTCAGGAGAGGAGAAGAGGAAAGAGATAGGGACACCCCAATAACCCCAGTTCATTAACCCCATATTTTCTATCTGCAGACATCTTACTCTTCACGTCAGGCATACAGTGCACAGAGGTCCAGCCCAAAGAGCCAACAGGGTGCTACACATCACCTTTGAAGATACAGTAGTCGCCCAGTCAAGACCGGCGCCTCTGCGAGAATCAGGTGAGCGTTACAGTCCCTCATACAGAGGCTAAAGCTACCGACAGTTCTGAGAGGCCGGACAAGGCTTTGTCGGTGAAAGCGGTTGCTCACTGTTCCCGCTCTTGTGACACCAGATCTGTTGAGGGGGCAAAAAAGCAAAGTTCTTCTTTTACCGGCAGTGCCGAGGTCCTTCCTTCGAAGGCTCAGTTGGCGGTTGGTATGTCACAAAAACATTCCAGGCCTCATAGTACCGGCTCGGCCGAGGTTCCTTATGTTAAGGCTAAGATTAAGACCCCTGATCCATCGACGGGGACCCCTGCCTCACTTCCTCACGTGCCGCAGTTCCCCTCAGATGAGGACAAAATGGCGCCCGTTCCCGCCACGGTGGCCATTTTAGGTGCTACCCCTACAACTACGCCATCGGCTTCTGGTGTAGGGCTCGTTCTCTTGGGTGAACCTAAGGTCCCTTGTGCGCATCCTTACCGGCCGGTTTATGATTGGAACACCCGGGTGCCTCTTCCGCACAATGTTTCGTTGCCTGCGGGGGACGCTCCTTTGATTTATGTGGATACGGTGGAGGGGCCAGTGTGGCACCTTTCCCCGTTACGTCCCTGGATTTGTCCACCTCATGAGGGGCCTCCTCAGGTCCCGAAACAATCTCCTGAGGATGCCTTTTTCGGTAAATTTCAAGCGCTTATGCGCACCGACCCCATGAGGAAATATTTCAAAGGGCTTTTCAAGGAGATATGTCCACCTGCGCCTCCGGCTCCACCCGTTCCTCCGGTGGTTCCGCCAGCGCCTCCCTTGCCCGTGGTGCCCCCCCCCTGCTCTTCTGCCTTTGCCTCCATTGTCCCCAGTGGACAAGGCAGTGCCTGACACGGCTCAGCAGGATCCTGACCTGTCAGATGGCCCTCAAGGCGATCAGGACAACGTTTACCTTCCCCGCTCTATTAGAGCCTTTCATGACCGGGCACTGGACATGATGAGTTTCTTAGATGTTCCGGTGCCCGAGGCACCCGCTCCGCAGGAGGGCGTGCTTTCTGGGGCGTTCACCCTGTCTCCCTTGGAGCGTACTGGCTGTTCCTGCAGATGGACGTTCTGACCGAGGTCCAAAGAGGCTGGGAAAAGCCACACTCGGGACTTTTTGTCAATAAAATGATTGACGCGAGGTACAGGCTGCATTCTTCGGAAGAGGTGGCCCGGTCGTCTTGTCCGCCTCCCTCCTCCACAGTGGTGGCTGCGGCCACTTTGCAATCCAGGCCTGCAGCATCCTCTTCCACGATGGCTACTCAGGTTCTGGGAAAGGAGGACAAGCTCCTCGACTCCCTCGGGAAGAAAATCTTCGCCAACTCGGCCTTGCAGCTCAGGCAGGCCAACGCCGCATTGATATTGGCGGGAGCTAACATGCGGATGTGGAAAGGTCTGTCAGAGTTTGAGGAGCACATCCCGGTCGAGAAGTTGGAAGACTTCAAAGGAGGCCTTTCCAATGCCAGGGTCTTGGCCCAGGATCTCCTGGAGGCTGCGGCTCATCACGTAGATACCTCGGCTCGGGGACTGATGCTTGGGGTTGATACCTCGCGGCAGGCGTGGCTGCATGCCACTAAATTTTCTAAGGAAGTGCAAGACAATGTGTTGGACCTTCCATTCGATGGTAAGGAGCTTTTTCATTATTCTGATGTAGAGCTCACCAAAACCAAGGATAGCACTCAGACGGCTAAATCATTGTCTGTTCTGGTTAAAGCTCCTTTCAAAGCCCAGAGACCGTTTTCGCAAAGTCGACCTTCCTCTGGTTTTAGGGGCTTCCTCGACCGCAAATCTCAGAGTGGATACTCCTGCAGGGAAAAACCACCGTAGATAACAGTGCATGCAGTTTTTCTCCCGCTCCTCAGCCTCCTCATCAGGTTCAGGTGGCAACGCCACTGATAATCCTGCCTAATGAGGGTTTTCCGCGCTCGCACGAGACCCCAGTGGTAGGACGCATTACGTCTCATTGGGAGGCATGGCAGACCATCACAGAAGACAGATGGGTCTTGTCAGTTGCTCAAGCGGGCTTCAGTTTACCTTTACCCCCTACCCCACCCCTCAACCCTCTTTTTCAGCTGTCGGGCTCACCCTCCCTCAAGGCAGAGGTTCAGAAACTTCTGGACCTCAGAGCTGTGGAACCCGTTCCCCTTCGGGAGCGAGGGGAGGGCTTCTACTCCCGGATGTTTACGGTTCCCAAACCCAACCAGGCTGGCCTGCGCACCATCCTAGACCTTTCCCAGTTCAATCTTTTCCTACCCCAAGAGAAATTCAAGATGATCATGCCCAGCCAGATACGCTCCTCTTTTCAGATGGGCGATTGGCTCAGCGTTGTGGATCTTCTGGATGCGTACATGCATATCCTGATTTGGAATCCACACAGGAGATACCTCGGCTTCTCTTTGGGAGAGGAGCACTTCCAGTTTCAGGTGCTTCCTTTTGGCCTCAGCTCGGCGCCGCGTGTCTTCACGAAGATGTTGGTGATTGCGGCCTATCTTCGTCTCCAGGGTATCCATGTGTATCCTTGTTTGGATGACTGGCTCTTACGCAGCCCTTGTCCGTTGGCAGCAGCCGGCAACCTCCAGTCTCTCCTTCAGCTCCTGTTCCATCTTGGGCTGTCAGTGAACTGGCAGAAATCCTCCATGACGGTCTCACAGGACCTGATCTTCCTGGGTTTTCGTTGGAACACGATCGACTGCAGAGTGCATCTGACCGGGGACAGAATGGTGGATCTGTTGGCCACGTGTCAGATGTTTGCGCAGTCGGAGAGCATGTCGGCCTGGTGGTTCCAGAGGCTTCTGGTCCTCATGGCCTCGTGTTTACTGGCTCTTCCTCTTGCTCGTCTCAAAATGAGACGGACCCAGATGGCTCTTCGGAATTCATGGCGTCAGGCAGTGGATCCGGATTCCATGCGGATGATGATTCCGGATTCCATGAGAGTGAACCTGGATTGGTGGTCATCTCTCAGCAATCTGTCTGGGGGCGCGGGGTTTCAGGACCCGGTCCCCACGGTGACTATCACGACAGACTCCTCCCTCCTCGGGTGGGGTGCGACGTTAGATCTTCTTCAGTTCTCGGACCTCTGGTCGCCTCAGGACAAGCTCCTGCACATAAATCATTTGGAGCTTCTGGCGATCTTCCTAGCGCTCGGGGCGTTCAGACCGCTCATTGTCAACAAGGTGGTCCGCATAAGAACAGACAATGTGGTATCAATGTATTACATAAACCAGCAAGGGGGAACGAAGTCACCCCCCCCTTGTGGACATCTCCATCCAGATTTGGGAGTGGGCCGTGCTTCATGTTGTCTGGCTGCTTGCAGTGCACATCCTGAATGTGACAGCGGATGCCCTCAGCTGGTGGACAGTGGTCAGCTACGAGTGGGAGTTGAAGGCAGAGGTCCTCTCATGGATTTTCTCGCGTTGGGGCACACCGGAGGTGGACCTCTTCGCTACGGCGGTAAACAAGAAGCTTCCTCAGTATGCCTCCAGAGGGGGGGCTGGGAGCTTCCTCTCTGGTGGATGCTCTTGAGATTCCATGGCACAACATGAGGGCTTATGCCTTCCCGTCTCTAGTTTATCGGGCAATTAGGAAGTTGAAGAACTCTGTGAAATGTTCCCTTCTACTGATAGCCCCGTGGTGGCCGGCCAGGTTTTGGTTCTCAGAACTTCAACACCTGTCGGTGTATCCGCCGATCAGGTTACCAGTAACTCCCGATCTTCTTCACCAAGGGGAACAACAGATGTGGCACCCCTCCCCACAATCGCTCAGCTTGGCGGCATGGTGCCTGAGTTCAAGTCTCTGGAGCATCTGAGTTTGTCTGCGGATAACATGCGCATTATCCAGGCAGCCAGGAAACCCTCGACCAGATCTCAATACAGGAGTAAATGGCTCAGGTTCTGTCATTGGTGTTTGGAGAAGAAGTTGGATCCGAGGGTGGCCACAATTGACACGGTGCTGTCCTTTGTGTCCTGCCTAGCAGAGTTAGGGGGTTCATGTTCTGTCATGCAGGATTTATTTCTCAGCGGTTTCCGCTTACCTTTCTACAGACCTGTGTTCTTATTCTCCAACTAACCCAGTGGTGAAGAGGCATTTTGCTGGCTTGACACGCCTCTACTCTCCGGTTCGTAGTCCGCAACCAACATGGGAGCTAAATGTAGTCCTGACAGCGCTGTGCCATAAACCCTTTGAACCAATGGCTACGGTAGACCTCAAGTACTTGTCTTGGAAAGTGTCCTTTCTAGTCGCCGTTACATCAGCAAGGAGAGTGAGTGAGCTCCAGGCATTATCAGTGGAGCATCCTTTCTTGGTCTTTCACAAGGACAAGGTAGTCCTTTGGACAAACCCGGCTTTCCTACCGAAGGTAGTGACCGAATTCCATCTGAATCAGTCGATCTCCCTTCTGGTCTTTTTTCCGAACCCTGCCTCAGAGGCTGAAAGAGTTCTACACTGTCTTGATGTCCGAAGAGCTCTTAAGTTCTACCTGAGCAGGACTTCCGAGCTTAGGAGTTCTTCTCAACTTTTTGTGACCTTTGGTAACCCTCATGGCAAGCCGGCGTTCCAGGTGGATTGCCGCCTGCATCACGGAGTCTTTCACTGTCCAAAGGCTGAAACCTCCTAAAGGTATCCATGCACACCTGGTGCGGGGCAAGGCAGCTGCGGTTGCTTTTCAGAAATATGTTCCCTGGGAGTCCATCGCTAGGGCAACTACTTGGGCCTCCCTATCTGCTTTCTGTAAGTATTACTGTCTCGACATGAGCTCTAGAGCTGATGCTCAGTTTGGTCAGGCTGTGCTGAAGAACCTGTTTCAGTAAGGGGTATTTCCATCCATAGTTCCTGTAAGGAGTGCTTGGGAATCTCCCACAAGTATGGAGGAAAGGGACGGGACGTAGGAGTATTACTAGGTTACTCACCGTAGTGACCACCTTACTCCTAGTCCATAGTCCCCTTTTCTCCATACGCCCGCCCGCAGTACCCTCTAATAAGGTTCCTCTGTTATTGCTAATGCGTCTTTGACCCGGCGATAGAAAAGGACAGATGGGTGATGCGCGGGGTGGAGACAAGGTGGGTGGTGTTACGGCCGCGTGCCGGGCCCCGCGCAGGAAAGAGAGGAGGGACACATTTTGAAAAAAATGTGGATGCTTTTTACAAAGTGCTCCTGTCCCGTCCCACAGGATGGAGAGATGTCCCACAAGTATGGAGTAAAGGGGACTATGGACTAGGAGTAAGGTGGTCACTACGGTGAGTAACCTGGTAATTCACTACCCTTCAATGCCTCGCCTCCCCCGGCGCATGTCCACCGCAGGAGGCTTCATGGGATGTGCCTCGTGATAATTCGTTCCCAGCCTCGGACCCCCATGCTCTGTCTTGAGTGCTTGGGACCCGACCACCACTGGCCCTCATGGACGGCCTGCAGCGCTCTGTCACAGGGCATTGAAGAGTAGTCTGTCACAGTGGAGGGAGATCTTCCACACCTCTCCTCTGCCCCATCTCAAGGACTTTGTCTCCAGGACCTCTCATCAAGACAAGGTAAATCCTCTGTTCAGCGCAGCAACTCCTTCTCCGGGGTTCTCATGGACCGAGGTTCCTCTGATTCAGCTTCTGGCAGGCCCAAGGCCTCTAAGGCTAACGGATCACAAGCTGCGGTACCTGGGGGCTCTTCTGGGCGGTCTAGGGACAGACCTGAGGACTTCGAGGCTAACGGCTCCCAAGCTGAGGGGCTCGGGGGCCCTACCAGGCTGTCCTCAAACAATCAGGCTCCTCCACTTCTACCCCAGGGGGTAAGGGATCGTTGAATGCCACCTCCAAGTGTCTGTCCTAGGCTTGATCCAGCATGGCTAACGGCACAGGAACCGAGGGCTCCCAGACTACTGGAGCTCACTCCAAGATCGTGAACCAGGGCATTAAGACTACCGGCCGTTCGACTGAGGGCTCAACGTCTACCAGAGGAATCTGAGGTTGATGCCACTTCGTCAGGTGCAAGACCCAAGCTGTATCCTTTCATGTCTGAAGCCTGTGTTGGCTCAGGGCTTCCACGCCCTCCCGCCCAGGGCATGGCGCAAGGCTTCAAAAAGGCAGAGCGGCACGCGGGGGAGCCTCCCTGGCAGGTGGCCATTTTGGACACGGCTCAGGGCCTGCCCGTCCTTTTGCCCATCGAATGAGCTTTGCAGGATGATCCCAGCCCCTGTTCCTTTTGGAAGCAGCAGTGGATCCTAGAGTGCAGGTTTCTGGTCCCTGCAGGGATAAATCTACCCACCAAAGCCGTACGGCCACACGCACCAGGCGCCTCAGCGCTTTGACTAGGAGCGGAGGCCCAGTGCCTCGGAGGGCCAGACTCCCAGGGCTCCTGCGGTTTGAGGACTTTTTCTTCCAGCGCTTCCTCCAGCAGTTCTTCCTCTTCATGCGTTCCCCTCAGATGAAGGGGAGAGGAAAGGATGTCTTGGGTTTTTGCAGTGAAGCGTGCAGCCAGGGTCGAACAAAGGTCCTGAGTGTGTGTGACAGAAGAGGAGGCTGCTGCAGTGTTGGCCAGTTCTTTGCAGGCTTTGAAACATTTGAACGTTTGACCTTGTTGTTTGATGCCGCAGAGATGCATGCTTGAATAAAGACTTTTAGTGTGGATGCAGTCGGTATGCCTTTGTGCCTTTGAAGGAGGTGCAGGTCAGTTTGTCAGAGGGTCCGCCTGACGCATTCCATTTCGGCTGAGCTGCCCTACACTTGTGTTGAAGGGCAGCCAGATCAATGTTGTACCAAGAGTTGCACTTTTTGAGAGGCTTCAGTCGGACCCTCACGACAGGGGCAAGAGTATCAAGGGTGTTTGAGATAGAGTGATTGAAGTTAGCAAGGGCTGTGTCAGGGTGGGAGTCAGCCGCAGGAGTAGGAGGTGGAGAGAAGGTAAAGGCAAAGGCAGCCGCTGTCACTCTTCATGGGTCTAGTGACTTTGAAACCAAGTGGCTGCACCGGGTCTGCCGATGCAAGTGGAGAGGAGAGCGGTCAGTCTGAGAGAGGTAGTGAGAGGGATAAAGAGAGGGATGTCGGTAGAGATGAGAGGGTGGTCAGTCAAAATGTCGAAAAAAAAATGTCGAATGACAAAAATGTCGAGAAAAAAGTTGAATCTATTTTTATTTGTTTTTTTGGGTTTGGTAAGTATAAAAAATTGGTAAAATACAAAAAAATGGGGGTTGGGGGGGAACCCCCATTCGACATTATGACTATAAACCAGATGAGAGCATCCAAAGTGTGGCCTGCTGTGTGCGTGGAGCCCTAAGGTAAGATGTAGAGGGAATCGCATAGGTTGCGGAAAGGTCAGGAGAGTCCAGATTTATGTTGAGGTCACCCAAAAGGAGGAGTTGAGAGAAGGAGAATGGAGAGGAGGCCAGGTCCGCCATTCTGAGAGAAAGAGAGTGGACTGACCTGGTGGACGATAGAAGGTGGCTATAAGGAGAGAAGATTTAGGAGAGAGCCTGCAAACTAGGCATTAGAAGGAGGGGAAGGCCTGAGGGGGGATGATTGACAAAGGTATCCATTCTGGGAAGATCAATGCCACTCCCCCCCTCCAGAACCCTTGGGCCTGGGCACAGAGAGGATCTTGTATCCTTCAGGGCGGAGTGTGTCAACGCTCGTGACAGAGCTGTCCTTGAACCATGTCTCTGATGGCGAGCACATGTGTTCAAAGAGGTTGCAGATGTCGGATGAGTGTTTGACAGCGGAGCGAAAGGTAAGCGTGGCAATATGAGCAGATTGCCAACTTTGAAGGTCTTCCGCAGGTGGGTGCAAGGGATGGTAGTCTGCCTCCCCTCGCACCCCCACACACTACCGCGAGGGTGGCAAGAGAACCAGCTGGATAGTGGAGAGTGGCGATTGGGCCAAGGCTGACAAGGGAGCCGGGACAGTGAGTCAGGGCGAGGGTGCCTGTGGAAAGGAGGAGGAAGTCACAGCAGGCAAGGGAAGCCTGCGCAAAGGAGGAGGAAGGCGCAGCAGACAAGGGAGCCTCTGCAGAGGATGAGGAAGGTGCAGCAGGCAAGGGAGCCTGTGCGGTGGGGGAGAGGTAAGGTTTGAGAGGCGAGGTAGGAGCCTGTCAAAGAGCAGAAGGTTGGGTTAAGGACCCTGAACCATGATGGTTCCATTCAGATAGACATTAATGATGACCCTGGAAATGGCGAAGGTCAAGGAGAACCTCCCAGTGGGTGCCACCATTATGGAAGAAGAGGCGATGGGAGAGAGAAAGGCAACCATGTATCGGGTCCATGGGTCGGGTGAGGTAACAACAACGAGGATGCCTGTGAGAGTCTCTCTTGCAGAAGCCATGACATGTGTGTCTGCAGTAGGAAGGCTTGGATCCCAGTATGTCCTTCAGTTTCTTCCTGACAGATTTTGATAGGAGAGGGATGGGAAATATAGAAACAGAGAAGATAGGAGAGATAGATTATGACATGGCTAGCTGCAATGGTGGGAGGACACTTACCAGGCCGATGTACTGAGGCACATGAAGGGGTGGGGGGTGTTTGGGTAGAAACACAAAGGCTGGGGGACAGAGGGTGCGACAGACAGTAACTTTCAATGCAGTGAAGGGTCACTGCTGAAAATGCTTTTCAAGCAAGTACAGACTTTCAATGCAGCAGACGGGCACAGCTAAAAATGATTTTTCAGGCAAACTCACTATCGGTGTCGGAAGGGGGCACAGCTAAGAGGCAACGGGCACTTACAAAGGGTCTAATGTGTTATTTATAAAGTGCTTACACCTATGTGATTTGGATAGAACACATATACATACAAGTTAAGATGAACAACACTTCTGACATCTTCTGAATTTCAAGAGTTGTGTTTAGTTAAATGTTATCACCTTAACTGTCCCTTAACTAAAGTTTTTTTCAATGAATTTTAAGGGGTTTGTTTTACCATAGTTTATTCAAGGACCAATAGCCATGAAGACCAATTTCCCCCTGCCTAGTAAATGTGATCACAACAGATTCTATTTGTGTTCCCAGTTTCCATTCTGATAACCCCCTGGTAATGACCATGGTAATCATGTGGCAATCATCAATCAGCCCCACATCTCTAAGCCCTACACATAAGGTGTGTACCGGCCACTTCTACTCCCTAAAAATAGGCAAATACTCCTAAAAATAAAAATGGGGAGTGAAAATACTCTCAAGAAAAAATGGGTAAGACCCATCGGAACATGTTCCCCTGCTTTCATCCACATAGCTCCATGGATATGTTCAGACCAGTAGTAAACATAGTTCCACAGGAAGAAGCTCTACTATTGTTACTGCCTGATGGGAAGAGGTGAACGTGTATCTTTTAATGTGCATGAATAACTTGGTGCAAAGAAATATTTTTTACAAAATATTTCTTTTTTTCCAGGTAAACCTATTTTTACTCTTGTTATGCTACCACTGGGAATGGGCTTTCTTTTGTACGCCCTAAAAAATCGTTTTACTCCCAACTTCAAAAAATAGCGAATAAAATACTCCCACTTCAAAATCTTATCTGGAGCACTGCCTCTAATACACCAACATGGATTCTAACAGTTTGGATTAAACAATCATACAATTAAAATTATAAACCTCCTTGTCCAATTTTTCTAACATGGACAGAACATCCGGCTTCTCTCCTCTAAAGGCTGTGGATCATTGGTTGTTGCAACACAGCGAAAATACAGTTATTACCCAATGATTAAGGGAGTGTCCCGTTAAGGTGGTATAAAAATAACTACTTTTATTATTGTCACAACAAACAATCTAATAGCAAAACTAAACACAACCCACCCTCTAAAAGAATCCAGAGAACAAGCAGTTTCTAAGAGTGAACAGGGATGCACTCTGGATACTGACCGGAGGATAGTTGGTATGATTAATAACCACCATCGTTTTTAATGGCTTCTTGTCTTCAGAAAAAACGAACAGGTCTTCAAAAATGTATCTAGGGTCCTTCTGGGAAGGACCAGGGGGAAACCACCACAATGTACCTCTTGCTGAAGTTGTTCTTGGTGTTCAACAGCGTTGAGTCGGTTTCACAGTGCTTTTCAGGCTTCTGTGACAGAGTTCGAGACGGGAGTCAGCGGCTGGCATTGGACGTCAAGACAGTGCGGTGAGCTTGGTCAGGTATCATCTCAGTGCTGATCAGCGATTCTGAAGCGCTGGTCGAGACGTTTCTGGTTCATTCAGCGACTGGCGCTTGATTGATGGTAGCTCGTGGCTTGATGGTGGTCAGCTTTGCAGGTGGTTGCAGATCAAGAAACTTGACTTGCTCGAGAATGTCCTTTAAGGTGGAACGGTGGCCTTTTCATGTCTTTGCACTTCTCCCACCTCTTCAATGTGCTTGTGTTGTCCTTTTACTGCAGATGACCCAGGGCTAGGGAGTGTGTTGCAGTCAGCTGCCTTGTCCTTGGTTTTGGGTTCAGAGACCTTCTGGTACTCCCTCTCCAGGGAGCTTTTCCACAGAGCCTAGCAAGGCACGCTGTGTGCTGGCTGGGTACCGGTTCTGAAGTGGCTGGAGGGTCTTCTGAGTTCTTTCCTCCCTCTGTTCCATGGGAGAAGTTTAGGGGAGGGCTCTTGCTTCCCTCTTTGGATATTACTGGCCTTCCTTCCTTGCCAGAAGCTCTAAGGCAGGCTGTACCTTCAGCCAGGGTCCAAGGATGAATAGTTCTTCATGCTTCAAGTCTTCAGATCTGCCTGAAGGAGGAGATTCAGCCCTCTCTTAAAGCCAAATGGGCCAAATAAATTGGTTTAGGCTGAACCTACCTTAGTGATCCAATCCTGGGGTCTGTAACAACGTTCTGTATGTGTGAGGTCATAACCAGATTGCTTTGCAGCAGGAAAAGGTAAAGGGGCCCTGAAGGAACAAGTGGTGTCCCAGAACCAATATGGCTGAACCCTTCTCTCTACAGAAAGGTTTCTGGGCTCACTCCCCTGTGATACTAGGTCCCACCCACCGTCTTATCTGCTGTGATCAAAGTGTTTGGTTAATGGTAAAGTAGCAGATCTCTCTTGAAGATGCTGAGAGACCAGACTCTGGCTTCTGCAAACCACCTTCTTGTATCTTATGAATTGGGTCCCCCCTAGCGGAGGTAGTCTACTGCAACAATAGACTCAGACATGTCAGTTCACTGTCATTGATACTGAGAAGCCGGAGCTTGCTTCAGGTTGACAGTTACAAATAAAAGGTTTGTTGTGTTTCCTTTGTTATTCTCTGAAGCCAGCCCTATGGAGCCCTGTTTGAAGTACCCTCTATTGGTATGTACATCACTGACACCAGCTGCAGGGCTATGAAAGGAGCAGGGCAGTTCCATGGAGCCCTTGTCAGTTAATTAGGCTGTCCATGACGGGGGGAGGGAGCTTTTCTACCCCCTCCTTGGGATGGGATTGTTTTCTCCTCTCTCTGGTCATATTCAAACTAAATGATATGTGCAGACTGTACCTGAAGGCTGTGCCTATGCCAGAGTACACAGGTCTATGCGTTTGCTGTGGTGTGAGCATAGCAAAATGTGTGTCGATTAGCCCCACACATTTTCCTGAGGCAGGTCTACCATCATCCATTTGCTTGACATTTTTTTTTAAAAAGCTCAGGGGGGCCCACGACCACCATGCAGATTGTTGAATTGCTCACAATAGCGTTGGAAAATTAAGTCCTTGTGGGCGCTCCCCGGGCACTCCCCATTTGCCTCCTTCCTTTTCCGAAGGTCCCTCCACCCACCTCAGTTGATTTTTACTTCCCTGCCCTCCTC
The DNA here is from genome assembly GCF_040938575.1 of Ambystoma mexicanum. Taxonomy (NCBI): domain Eukaryota; kingdom Metazoa; phylum Chordata; class Amphibia; order Caudata; family Ambystomatidae; genus Ambystoma; species Ambystoma mexicanum. The sequence goes on from NC_090928.1 coordinate 66,439,558, forward strand.
CCATTACTCTTTCTCTCTTTGCTTCGTGTGAGGCATTTTCATTTCCCAGCGCGTATTGTGTTTTTTACCACTATAATCTCGTGAGATTCCCTAGATAATGTGAAAACGACTGGACTGAAACTGGCTCTCCATACTAAGCCACCTTCAAATTATGTACTCTTTCATCCTCCCCACCGCTAGCCTGATACGAATTCATCCTTTTCCGTCCTCCAAATAGCTTTTTTTTCACTTATCTTTTTCGCATTGCCCCAGTGTGAATGAAAAGCTCTGCTGCAAAGAAAAATGGAAAATATAGCTATATTTTTTTAGAGAAGGAGGCACCTTCTTCCCCGTCACATATTTTAAATACGAATGGCTGGAATAACCCCAAATGTTTCTTGGAAATTTCAACGCTTCGTGCCAAAGTTGTTTATTTGGTTCATTTACGTCCAATGATTTTTGCACTTTGGCTTGACAAGATTGTGACTTTCTCTATGGGAAAAAAATGGATATAGTCCGAAAACAGCGTTTTTTTTTTGCTTTCTTAATTACTTTTTCATTTTTTAAATATTTCCCAAAATTTCCAGTCTAGGGGGCCTGTGACAAACTTTGAAAATATCAGCCAAATCCGTTCACCAAGTCCAAAGTTATTAGCAATAGAATTTTCAGATTTCCGATTACTCATGGCCCTCACCTTACTATAGGGCAGCGACTGCCGGCTTATAATATATATAACATTTTCAGTGTTCTCAAAATTCTGATGGGTTTTCAGAAGACTGAAAATTCCTCCTAATATTGACTTATGTTCGAAGAGTTCTTTTATTTGATTATCAAACTCTGAAGTCAAATTCTGTACCTCGATATCTAAGTTGTGAGCATTATCCTGTACAGAAGAACTTTCATAGATTTCGTCTTTTGAACAACTGTAAACTATTTTCAGCGTTGTTTGGAATAACTTTACAATTATACATAGAAGAATGTGCTCCTTACTTGTTAATTAACCGCATGGTTTGAACCCAAGATAAATCTATTGTACATTATTCTGTGCAGTTTTCGATAATATGGTAGACATATTTGTGATGACGTCATTATGTTTGTACATGGTGGGTTTGTGTGATTGTGACATTGCGCGCATGCGAAATACAAGGAGCACATTCTGTTGTCCCATGCTTTTCGAAGAGTTCTCTACCTACAAAGCATTCTGTTCACCTTGTGGGAGAAGCATTTTCAATATACTGGTGAGTGATCTATATGGAAAAAGCTTTACTAAATGCCTTTTTATAATGAATATTCAATTGTTCTGAAGCAACTTTATTTAAGTCTTAAATTGTAATTGTTTATTTGTAAAGCGCTTAGAGGCAAGTGAAGTGCTTCAAAGCGCTTCAAGGCGGGAAGGGAACATGGGGATATCATTGTTATTCTTAGGCCTTGAAGATTCCAAATGATCTAACAGCATAAACTAGCATACAAAGCCAGGGCATTTCTACTAGTATAAGTGCTTAACAAAGACTGGGCGAAAAAAGGGGGGGGGCGGGAGAGGAACATACAAGACAAACGATTGGTCTTCAATGCGCCTATGCATGCAGGCATAACCAGCTTGGGGGGGTCGGAAATAGAGGAGGGCAGGACCAACATGCTAAGCCTAGTACATTCTAGGTCGTGCGAGGGACGGGGGGGACAAGTGTGCCCGTTCCAGCAGGAGGGGCCAGGGTTAAGTGCAGAGTGGATGCCACTATCATGGAACATTTTCAGAGTGTAGTAATGCAAGGCAGAGTGTGGAGGCCGGGAGGCAAGTGCAGGACTGGTGGGGGAGCCTGGGACATGTGAGGCTCTGGAGGGCAACCAGACGACCAGGCAACTGACTGAGCAGGTTGGGGGAAGAGAACGAACGAACGAGAGAGGGAAGCAGGAGAGAAGATGAGGTTAGCAAGTGAGAGAGGAAGAGAAGTGGAATGTCTTAAGGAGTTTCCGGAATTTAAGGAGGTCCGGCTGAGGACGGGCAGAAACAGGTAGGCTGTTCCAGAGGGAGACAACTGCAGAGAATAAGGATCTACTCCACAAATCTCTGTTTGGAAAAACAGTTGACCCACAGACAGTTGGAGGAGGCCGAGTGGAGGGCTTTGGAGGGAGAGTATTTAAAAGAGAGCGTTGTAGGTAGTAGGGTCCCCAGCCCAAGAAAGCCTTTTGTACTGTGCAGAGGGACTTGAACTTGATCCTTGCAGCCACGGGGAGCTAGTGGAGGGATTTCAGCGCCAGAGAGATGCAGTCCCTGGCCTTGAGGCCAAGGATAAGTCTTGCAGTTCTGTTCTGGATAAGTTGAAGAGGTCGGAGAGTAGAGGTAGGAATATTGAGAAAGAGACTATTACAGGAGTCCAGTCTGGAGAGAACCAGGATTCTGGAGACAGTGAGCCTGTGGGGGAAGGTGAGAAGGGTAGAATACGTCTGAGGAGGTGCAGCTGGTAGTGGGACTTTCTGGCCATGTCAGAGAAGAGATGACGGCCAGATATTTTGCCTCATTAAATCTTAGTTTTATGCTGACTCACGTTGACATATTTGACTTCGTGAAAATAAGGAATTCTCCAATCATTTTTGCTTATATGGGTATTGTGAAAACATACAGATTAATTGGAAGAAATCCCCTAGTGCGGGGATGCGTTGGTTGGGGCTGTGATATTTGTCGGTTTGAGGGTTATAGCCTTCTGAAATCAGATTTAGCAGCATGGGTAAGCCTCCATTTAATTGCTTTGCGCTCTTAGTGGGTGAAGCTAAGGGGTGTGGTCTACCAGCATGGAATTTCTGCAAGCAGGAAATGTCTGCCAACAAAACGCAGAGCTTGGCTCTTATGACCAGTGTCCACTACTATCCAACTACCCGTTCTGTAATATAACTCCCATTTTAGGTGCCTTGTCGGTGATATTGCTAAATATGTTGTTTATTCTTATTAGTTTGGGATATTAAGTCTATGAGCCAAAACTATTGTATTCGAGTACAGATCAGGAGAAATGGCACATGAGTAAGAGAGTTTGTTGGTGATGTTTGGTTATTTACCCACCCATTGACTGCCCATGGCCATGCTAATCTGTAAGGCCACTCCCACCCAGTTTTTGCCTCTTTCTGCCTAAAACACCTTCCCATGGGAACTCTTTGAGCTCGCTTTACTCAAGCCTTAGCGTCAAACCTTGCACTCAAAGCGCTACCAGTTTCTTCAAAGCAGTCTTCTGAGAGATGACGACTTAACTGGAGTTGTAAACTCGCTACTGGTGTAATACAAATGTCTGCTTCTCCAGCATGGGGTCTGACATGGATTCACATGCTCATAAATATTCCCCGTCGTCAGGCTGGGAATCCTCGGTAAAGAAAAAACCAGTATCAGTTTCGTTTCTGATCTGTCTTTCGTAGTAATAACCAATCACTGGTCTCTGCGTCATACTGACCACAGCCAATGAGTGCCCTCTACCTAAGCACCGCCTCTGGCAGCCATCTTCAGATTTTTACCGCACGTTCATGTGTTGGGATCCTCGTGCTATTGCTCTCGAGCGTTAGTGCTATTTTTTCACGTTTTTTGTCAAAAACTTGGTTTTTTCGGTCAAAAGAGCCTCAAGCTCCACCGACTCTCCATCCGATCAACGGGGACCCGTGTCGGATTCGTCTGCGCCCCTCAAGGGTGAAGATTTCATCGAGCTACGCTTTTGGAGGACTCCAGAAGTTTCTCAGGCCCGGACATGGCCCAGGAGAAGGGAAGCTCGACGCCCGGAAAGCTGTTCAGGATCTGCCCTGGATGCCAGCTCCAGAACGTCTTTAAGGAGGACGAACACTCCTTTTGTCTCTACTGCTTACATGAGGACAAGACGCACGTGGAGAAGGACTGTGCGTTTTGCGGCAACATGTCGGAGCGGACCATGAAGGACCGCCATCAACGTCTCGCCAACTGGCTGGAAGCGAAGAGCCTGTCCGGCGAGAAGAAGAGGAAGAAATCCGAGCGGTCTTCTAAGACCTTTGAGGACGCCCCGGCGACGGGGGTCCAACATAAGGCCAAGCACCGCGAGTGCGCTGGCACCGGGAGCGCCGAACGGTCGGGCTGGGCGCACCCTCCCCGGCACCATCAACCACGAGCCAACGCTCTGGGTCGGGTAAGAGGAAGGCCGAGCACCCGGCGAGGCTCCTGGAAAGGCCCCGGTCGAGCTCGAAGGCAGAGGGGGAGCAAGGCAGTGTCCCCCCCCTCAAGGATAAGGCGGTGAGCGCACCTAAGGTGGTGAAGGCCTTAATCCATCCGGCCAAGCCCTCTATCGAAGCTGTCGCGGCGGCCCTGGCTCAGCCTGTGGAGGCTACACCAGTGGTGGCGACCTCGGGGCTCAGAGTCTCCCTGCCACCTCGGAGGGAGTCCTCTTTTGTGCCCATCTATAGGACCCCTGTGAAATCCCCCGTGGGGAAGAAAAAGGGGGGCAGGGCGTCGTCGTAGATTCGGCCTCAACCTTGGAGGAGCTGGTCGAGGTCTTAAGCCACGGCCTCGGCGTGGAAGAAGACCGGCCCGTCGGGATGGATCCCGACGCAGGTGACGACGACATCGTCGAGGGTACCGACGGGGCCCCTGATCGCCCGTCGGATTCCCCTCTGCCAGCGCCGCGAGACAGCTCGGCGGCCATTTTGTTGGCTATACAGTCCTTATGCTCAGAGATAAGGACGAGACTACCGTTGCCGACGGAACCTCTCCCGTCGGGGGACCCAGAACGGGACCTTCTGGGGTTCCCCCTACCAAGAAAAGAAGGATCCACCCTCCTCCTCCTTTTCAGCCGTCGCGCCCCTTCCAGCCCTCCTCCCCGTCCACCCGAGGGGATGATAAGGGGACTGACACGGCAGCGACGGGTACGGACGACTAGGTATACGACGAGGATGTACCGTCGTCGCCTCCCACCAGGGCTTCTCCGCCCGACAAGATTGGATCGTTCCACTCCATGATCGCCAGGGCATCCGAGCTTTTCCAACTCTGCCCTGAGGAGAAGAAGAAGGAAGGTTTCCTTTATCAGCGGCGCAAGGCCAAGAGGAAGACGGTCCTCGCAGTGCCTCTATTGAACGACATTTGGGATGAGGGCCTCACCCTCCTCAAGAACCCTTCCACGACGCCAGCTAGAAGAGACCTGTATGAGAAAAAGTACCGGGTCCCGGACACGGCCCCCCTGTGCCTCCGGGCGCAGCCTACCCCGGACTCCGTTGTCTCCGCGGCGGCCAGGAAGAAAGCGGGGGGGGGGGTCCGGCCTCCACATCGACTTCCCCACCGGACGGCGAGGGAAAGAAATTGGACGCTATGGGACGCAGGGTCATCTTGTCTGCAGCGACGACGATTAAAGCTGCCAACGCCTTGGCTATCGTGGCCCGATACGACAGGGAGCTCTGGTACAAACTGGCTCCCCTGCTGGACTTCTTGCCGGACGACAAGAGGGCAGAGGCCCTGGAGATCCTGCAGGAAGGTGAGGTGGCTTCGGACCACGCCATTACCGTTGCGACGGACATCGCCGACACTGGATTCCGCCAGTTGGGCAACAGCGTTTGCCTTAGGCGGCGTGGATGGCTCAAGGCTACGGACTTCCGTCAAGACGTTCAGACCAGAGTCCTGGACATGCCCTTCGATGGGAACAACCTGTTTGGGAAAACAGTGGACGATTCCCTTCAGGCCATTAAAGCGGACACCGAGACGGCCCGGGCCCTTGTTCTGCAACAACGACGGACGCCCTTTCGGAGCAGCGGAGGCAAGGGCGCCTCCAAAGGTTCCGGCGGCGGTTTCTCCTCCTACCGTCAAGCGGCACGCTCGTCGTCTCAGGAGGCCTACAGAGGACGAGGCAAGTCTGGCGGACCCCGCCGTCGTCGCCAAGGACAAGGCGGCAAAGCCTCGTCGAAGCAGGATTGAACCGGCCGTGGGGTTGGGAGGCCGGCTGGTGAGCTTCGTCAGCGTGTGGGAGTCCATCTCCACCGACCGTTGGGTGCTGGACGCCTTGGCCCGGGGCCACGCGCTCGAGTTTCAAAAAGTGTCCGCGCGTCCCCCCCCGTGGCCAGGAAAGAACTTCACGTCCCTCAACTTCTCCTGGAGGTAAAGGAGATGCTCAGGAAGGGCGCCATCGAACTCGTCCCAAAGAGGCTTCGGGGCTCCGGAGCTTACTCGAGATACTTCCTCGTGAAGAAGACGGGGGGATGGCGCCCCATCCTGGACCTGCGACATCTGAACAAGTTCATCAAGGCGCAAAAGTTCCGGATGGTCACCCTCCAGCACGTCCTGGGTCAGCTGGAGGAAGGAGACTTCCTGTCGTCGTTGGATTTGGAGGATGCCTACTTCCATATTCCCACCCTGAAGGGGCACCGAAAATTCCTCAGGTTTGTGGTCCAAGGGCGTCATTACCAGTTCAAAGCCCTCCCCTTCGGACTACGGTCGGCACCCAGGGTGTTCACCAAGTGCCTCGCACCGGTGGCGGCGCAGCTGCGCCGCGAAGGGATCCACGTCTACCCCTACCTGGACGACTGGCTCATCCGAGCCAAGACAAGGGAGCTCGCCGTGGTTTACACGGCAAGGACCGTCCAACTTCTCACGGACCTGGGATTCTCCGTGAACTACGCCAAGTCCCACCTGGTACCCGCGCAAGACCCTCTGTTTCTGGGAGCGAGGCTCAACACAGTGTCCCTTCTGGCCTCCCCGTCGGAGGAGAGGACCAGGACCATCCTGGGCAAGGTGCAGCGGATGTTGGTGGCCGACGCGGCCAAGGTGAGGTCCATCAAGTCCCTCCTCGGAATGATGTCTTCCTGCATCTCCCTCATTCCCATGTGCAGGCTCCGGATGCGCCCGTTGCAGGAGTTCCTGGACGCGCGCTGGATCCAAACGACGGGCAGCTTCGAGGAAAGAATCACACTCGACGAGAGTTTCCGACGAGCGATCCGGTGGTGGGGCACCCGCGCGCATCTGACGGCGGGCATGGACTTCCAGACCCCAGCCCACCAGGAGACAGTGACCACGGATGCCTCCCTGGAAGGGTGGGGAGCGCACACCAAAAATCTGCACGCATGAGGCCTTTGGCTCCCGACGGAGAAATCCTTACATATCAACGTCCTGAAGCTCCGTGCAGTGTTTTGGGCCCTCAGGTCCTTCCGTCCCGTCCCTCAAGGGCAAGGTGGTGAGGATCTTCACCGACAACACCACCACCATGTTTTACATCAGGAAACAGGGCGGAACCAGGTCCCCAGCACTGTCCAAGGAGGCGCAGGACCTGTGGCATTGGGCAGTCGCCCAAGGGATGTTTCTGGTGCCGTTTCATCTGGCAGGGATAAAAAACACCATCGCCGACTCACTCAGCAGGGAGCTGCGCCCGTGCCACGAGTGGGAACTACGGCAGGATCTAGCGGATCGCCTCTTCCGACGGTGGGGCACACCCCAGATCGACCTGTTCGCGACGGCGACGAACTCCAAGTGCCGGAGTTTCGCCAGCAGTTTTCCCCAGGCGAGGAGCATGGGCGATGCTTTCTCGTTCCCCTGGGAGGGCCTGTTCCTCTACGCGTTCCCTCCTTTGCCACTGCTAATCCGGCTCGTCAACCAGCTCAAGAGGTCACGGTGCAGGATGATCCTCGTCGCACCTGCGTGGCCGAGGCAGATCTGGTTCCCGGACCTTCTGGACTTGTCAGCGTCCCCGCCAATCAAACTGCCGGTGGACGCGGATCTGCTCTCCAGGGAAGGAGGCGCCATCCTCCACCACGACCCGAAATCGCTGAACTTGCAGGCCTGGCTCCTGCAGCGCTAGAGTTTGGAGGATACGACATACCGGCCGACTGCAGAGAGGTTCTTGCAAAGGCCAGGGCGTCCTCGACTCTTAAATGCTACGGACACAAATGGAAGAGGTTCTCTGTCTGGTGCCACGCACAGAAGATTAACCCTCTACGGATTACGGCTCCCCAAGTTCTGCCGTACCTGCTGACGCTGGCCAAAGCTTGACTGGCACACGCGTCCAAGATTCATCTTGCTGCGAACCCCCGATACACCAGAACCACGGGGCGGACGTCCTTGTGGTCTCATCGTCTGGTGAAAGAGTTCATGAAGGGACTGTTCAGATCGTTCCTGCCGGTGAAGGCTCCGGCCCCGGCGTGGGAGCTCAACGTGGTGCTGACCAAGCTCATGGGATCTCCGTTCGAGCCTCTGCACTCGGCCCCGTTGAAGTTTCTGTCGTGGAAAACAGCGTTTCTTGTGGCCATCACCTCCGCACGACGGGTGGGAGAGATCCAGGCCCTTTCCTGCAAGGCCCCGTACTTGACTTTTCACGACACGAGGGTAGTGCTCAGGACGCACCCCTCCTTCATGCCCAAGGTACCGTCGGACTTCCCTCAACGAACCCTTGGTGTTGCCTGTATTCTTCCCGTCGCCTTCGTCGCCGGCTGAGAGAACCTTGCACTCGCTGGATGTGGCTAGAGCTCTGAAGTTCTACGTGGACCGCACAAAGTGTTTTCGCAAGACGTCACAACTCTTTGTGAACTTTGGACCTGTCAATCAGGGGAAGGCTCTCTCGAAGACTTCCATTTCCAGATGGCTCTCCGGCTGTATCATGTACTGTCATCGGTTGGCAAACCGACCGCTGCCTGGCCGTCCGAGAGCCCATTCCACCAGAGCGATCGCAGCTACCACGGCGTTCCTTTCTGGTGTGCCCCTGCTGGACATATGCAGGGCTGCTACGTGGAGGTCGACGTACACCTTCACGAAGTTCTACTGTGTCGATCGGGATTCCAGGGAGGAGTCCAGGGTCGGCCAAGCAGTGCTGCGCAACCTGTTCGCCTGAGGTGAGCCTGGTGGGGAGGTAAGATGCTTAATGTTGAGTTTGATGCAATGCTTAATGTTGAGCCTTTGCCACCTCCCGTGGTTGTGCATGTGTGTACTGCTATGTATTCTTTATTCATGAGCATGTGAATCCATGCCAGACCCCATGCTGGAGAAGGAACAAGTTACTTACCTGTAACTGTTGTTCTCCAGCATGGGTCTGGCATGGATTCACATGCGAACCCTCCCGCCTACCCCTCTGCGGCTCTTCACTTGGTCATACTGCCACTTCACGTGCTTCCAAATCTGAAGATGGCTGCCAGAGGCGGTGCTTAGGTAGAGGGCAGTCATTGGCTGTGTTCAGTATGACGCAGAGACCAGTGATTGGTTATTACTACGAAAGACAGATCAGAAACGAAACTGATACTGGTTTTTTCTTTACCGAGGATTCCCAGCCTGACGACGGGGAATATTCATGAGCATGTGAATCCATGCCAGACCCATGCTGGAGAACAACAGTTACAGGTAAGTAACTTGTTCCTTTCGATTTATAAGCACTCATCCTGTCCTCGCCTGAAGTCCTGTTAAAAGCAAGCATTGGTAAAGCCAGAAGTTTGGGCTCCTGTAAGTATTCAGCATTTGCGAGACACTGCTATTACATGCCCAGGTACTTGATCCATATTGCACCTGCTACCATCAATAGCCAGTTAATACCACTGCAGCTGTGCCTGGCAAGTGCCTTGCCCATGCCTACACAAAAGCCCAAACTGTTGGCATTTCCAATGCTTGTTTTTTTAATCGCTTTTTTCCCTTGTAGATGCACAGTCAGGGGTAAAAAACATGAATGTGTGTTTAATACCTTAGGTTATGTTGTGATGTCATTATCTGTGGAGTAGATTGAGAGGCGTGTGTTTTTTGATTTAATGGGAGTCGACTGGTGATACATTTTCAGTGTGTTCTGCATGGTCACTATAACCTTGCTAATACCCGACATGGGAGTGGTGTCAGGGGACCCTAGTATAGAGGTGGGTATCAACATTTATTTCTAAAGGATGTCATTAAGGGTGTCCTAGCAAAGATGCCTCTGGAGGAAGGGAAGGGCGAGAGAGACTTTTATCAGCTCTTTGCGCTGGGTGTCCTGTTTAATGCTCGTTGGTGTGCTGATTCATGTTTCACTGATGGGGTTAGGGGCCTTATTCATCTTGTGCAGCATCTTTCAAGAGGTCACGCCTTATAATCATGCTGACATTTTCGCTCTGCGTTGGCCATATATCTCCTTTTAATTTAAACTCTGAAAAACGTACTAGGATTTCAGCAGCTAAACTGCTGGAATCAATTGAATTTATCTTCAAGGGATGTCTAATCTGTGAAGCTAATGCTAGACTTCACAGCTATTGATTGCATGTGAAGGATACACGAACTGTTAATCACGGACAGTGGCAATAGAATAAACATAGCACCAGAGAGAAACTGACACCCGATTGTCAGTTGCTCGGTCATAATTTCACTGTGTGGTGCCCTAGAGTTGACTCTGCCAGGGACTTGCACGTTATTTTTGTTTTACAGTAAGATGTTTTATAAAACATGAACCTGTCAAATCCTGCTCACTACATAGGTTATGATGCTTTGCTCTGGGGAGCTGTATGGCAGAATGAGACATATTCCGCAGGCACACATTGCGTAATTATTCCAGTCCTTTGAATCTGCAATTCTTGTGCATTATTTTGAGATGTGATCGTTATAATTTCTTAAGGGTGTATGTAGCAGCGGGTTTCACATTTGCAACTATTTGGTAAAGTCCTCAGGCGTCTTTTTGGTTCCATAGTCGGGCTCTCTTAATTTCCAAAATGTGAAATAGCAGCACCATGAGGCTAATGGTGTTGCAGGTGGTGGGGAGGGGGGAGGAGGGACGGCTACACATAAGGAGCAAAGGCTGCGCACTAAAGACCTAAAGCCGCATACCCATGGCAACGCTTCCATTTTTATAATCGTTCGTTTTTAGCCATAGACCTCTGCATACTGTAATCTTGATGCTGTTTTAGTCTTCCCTAAGCGTGTGAAGCATCTGAACTGCTGTACGGGTATGACTCTATCCACGCTCTACCTCCAAAAGTGTATTTTATGGTGTGCATTTACTATAGATATCAGTTCTTAGTCTATGCCTGGCTGTACTACATAGCTTCCACTCAGGGGTGGACTGGCCTATAGGGAACTCTGGAGATTTCCCGATAGGCCTCTTTTGTGTGGTCTTTCTAAATGTTCCCATAGGAAAGGGTTGGGCATGCTGAAAATGTGTAATATGGGGCCACTTTGAAAATGATTTCCAGGGCCTCTTTTGGTTCCCTGTCCACCCCTGCTTCCACTCAGTGTTTTCTCAACAAACTTCTGACCGTTTCTTTAATGCCAAATCATGTGAGATAGTCCATGTTCAGCCCGACATCTGATGAATCCTCTCCCCTTTTCTTTCCTTGATTAGAAGAGGGACATTGAAACGAGGATTTTTTGCGGTTATATTTGTGCATTTATAACCCTGAACATGCTCCTCTTGATGAACAACAAATCAGTAAAAAGGTCAAAATACTTTTCCACCAGGTACTATTCGAAGCTCTTTGATATGTCAATAGAACTGCGTGTTTAAAGAGCATGTGTAGCATGAGGGACGAGCCAGTGCTGGGGCCTACCAATCAGCAACATTTTAGTTTGGATTTTCCATCATCTTCTTGGGCACTCCCCATGTATATGAGAAGTAGTAAAATATACTTACTTTACCTGTTGAATGTAGCCAAAGCTAATCCTCTAGCACCAGACAAATTCTAAGTCACAAGGCATATCGTCCATTCAGTCTCCTGTTGCGGGTACCTAATTGACACTACATGATTCCAGCAGTAGACAGCAACCCTTTTGGTTACACTAATAAAATAATTTATTCTCTGAGGCATAAGTGCCAAGGCATTATTGACTTCGCAGATATTGGTCCTCTTCTCTCTTCACTTTACTCCTAGATAAAATCTTATACCGTTCGTTCATCGATTTTACCTTTTTTTAATAGGTTTTTTTAACAAAGCTTTTTTCTCAAACTTTAGTGGGGTGGGGAAGTGTATATAAGGGTTAGGGGGGTCGGTAATACATAAAGAATAGGGAGGGGGGTTTGTGGTGAGAACCCCCCAAAAATGAACATTTTATTTTTTACGATAAAACTTTCGAAACATCAGTCGATGAAAGAACATGGAACCGATAAAACAAAATCTAATCAGTCAATCTTTCATTCATACGTAAACGTCTTGTCATAACTTATCCTGCTGAGGTTAAGTTGCGTGCATATTATTGGAGAGCACGACATGCCCTTAAACCGTTGCATTAAGCAATGTATGCAGCAATCTGTTACATACCCTTCTCCCATAAATTGTTTCCTTGGCCCTTGTAGGTGTTTTCCCCAAACTGTACTTTGAGCTTTCCTCTCCAGAGAGGCAGTGTTCATGCATGAGCCTACAAGGATCACCTTCTTAACCAAATGGAGCTTTAAATATCTCCATAAAGACCCTTATTCATTAAAAAAAGTTTACTGCCTTTTAATTCCATTCATAGTCCATGTCGAGACTCCTAGATGTACATTTGTCCAAACTTGAGCACTGAGAGATTGAACATCATCCTTGACAATCTGTGACAAGGCAATAGGCAGTTTCTGGTCCACAGTGTATTGCCTTGGCTAGTTCCCACCTTTTCCAGGTAAAAGATAATTGAGAGTAAGGGAATGCTCCCTACAACCTTAAATACCATACACAATGCTTACTTTAAAGGGATTCTCTTGCTCAGCAAGTGGAATCACATACTGTATGTAAAATATGGTGTAATGGACATCGCACATGACAATTGCTCAACCTTAACTCACTGGAAAAGTATTTAGGCTGCCCCAGTGGGCAGTCTGCTTTGTCGCCTCTTCAAGCATTCATGTATAATCTCAGATGCATCTGGGCAGAGTATGGGTTCTAGTGCATCACTAAAGGCATGTTGCCCAAAAGAGGCATGCTCACCTTCAATAATGAAATACACGAAAGGTGTAAATAATATGCACTGACCCTAGATGTACAGCACATGCTATTCACTTTGCTTTTGGCTCTAGGTGAATTACCCCAAATTCCTAGCAGACCTCCAAAACTCTTGGACCTTAACTATTTAAGCAATCCCATTAGTCCCCACCCACACACAGTGTACCCAAATTGATTTGCATGTACTTCCTGAAGGCATAACATCTCAGAAAATTCTTTGAGCCATAAAAAAAATCTGAGTTTAGAAAGGATACTCCCAGGCACAACCTTACCTCAAATAAATCCTGTATGCCCCCCTTAGCCTTCAAAAGGTACACTACTTCAGCACACTGGTTACATTAACTGCAACACGCCTTACAGACGTTTTAAATTCAATACCCTTTTATGCATCCTTATCAATGACCCCACACAACACTGCATGTTTGTGGCACAGCCTTGCTGCATAAATATGCATGTTACACACAAACTGCACGAAGCTCAAATGACTTCAACTTCAGGAATGCTTTAGGAAGGTTTTTTTTTCACCTAACATCGTTATTGTATGACACAAAAAATGGGCTTTTGCGCAAATGCTGAGAAATATACAAATGTCATTTGCATAGCATTCCCTGCATCCTCTGTTCCATGCCTTTTTCAAACTTCTATATTTATTCTTCATTGAGCTTCATTTGTTCGTCTTTTCCCTTTTTGTCTCTTCTCCAAATTATAGATTTAACTTTGAAAACCTAGAGTCAAAATTGAAACTTCTAATTAAGTACAATTGGTACTGCACTTAAAATTTGAAAACTGTCCTTGAAATCCCTCCAGATTAACCAGCATGAACACTGCTGGGGAAACGCGTGTAGAGGGCTATACAATTTAGGAGACTCAATATAGAATATTCTTTCAATTACTCTTTTTATTGCCAACGCATTTCAATACATGAATTTTCACGAAAAACAAGTGACTCAATGACTGTATTCTTCAATTACAAACACATAGACATCAAGTTTTATTGCGCAAATTGTTGCTTTTTTCTAAAATCCATTATCAATAAATCAGATAACGTTAGTCAGAATCTAACATGCGTATTGTTGAGTGTTTGGTCATTCCCAGCACATGCTCTAGAAAATGCTGACCTCTCCTTCAAACTGGATCTTCTAGCTCTCACTGAGTCATAGCTGCAGGAGCATTCAAGTCCGGCTATTGACCTGGTTATCCCTTGCAGGTTTAAAATTCTCCATGAACATAGACCCAGAGGCCAGGGCAGGAGAAGTCACTCTTCTTTATAGATAATCATTGAAAATTAAGCCTATTAATTGCTTGAAAATCCCAAGATGTGAAACCCTTTGCATCAAAATTGACATGGTTAACTCCCCTTCATGGCAATGTCTAATAAAACTATACAGGCCCCCTTCATCACTAATAGACTTTTCCTCGTATTTGTTGGATCTTCTCAATTACCACTACAGATGGGCAGTCATTAATAATGGGGTTTTTTAACCTTGGTTTCACAGACTCCTGCTACACAAAAGCCCATGGTGCTGGAATTAGTACTTGACTCCCTCAAGTTTAATCAAATTGTTTCTGGTGCCATGCATAGCAAAGGGCACACTCTAGATTGGGTCTTAGTAAGAAACATAACGTCTACCCCTACAATTCTAACCCCCATGAGCTGGACAGATCATTTTCTAATTTGTTTCAATTTAGCCCTGGACTGTCGGGTATTAAATCTCCAACAGAGGAAATCTTGTTTCCGGAATCCCCGTTTATTGACCTTAGAAAATCTGGCAAACGACCTACATGACTGTATTAATTCAATTGACCATGAGCAGTCGCTAGGCCAATTAGAAAAAGATTACTTCACAAATATTCCATGATGAATATGAAAGCTTCACTCCCTAAAAAAGTTATTGCAATCAATAACCAGAAGAAAAAATTGTATGATCCACATCTTAAATGGTGTCTAGTCAAAGGATCGACACCAAAAGGTCGACAGGTCAAAGGATCATGTTTTTTTAAAAATTATATATTTTTTTTAGGTTTTTGTGTAGGGAAAAAAGTGATTTTTAGCAAAACAAAGCGGGTTGGGGGGGGACCCGCCAAAAAAATGTGAAAAAAAAAATAATTCGATCCTTTGACCTGTCGACCCTTTAGATTCGATCCTTTGACTGGCAACCATCTTAAATTAATCAAAACCAATATGAGACCCTTTGAACAAGCCTTGCGGAAGGATCCTTCTCCCGCAAAAATATATCTCTGAAGATTACAAGTAAAGAATATAAAACTGCAATTTTTCAGGCCAACCGTACAGTTTATGGGGATCAAATCAATTATGTCACCAATGCACCAAAGAAATTGTTTAAAATATTGCAACTACTGTTATCCAAGGTATACACGAAAGTGGTGACAGACTCATCCAAATTGTGGGAGGCTTTTGCGAAGCATCTAACATCCTCATGGTTTTTTTTAACTTCTTTTTATTGGTTTTACAACATAAAAGGAATGGGAAAGAACAGACAAAACAGAAACAAAAGTCACCCTCCCATTTTCCTTTCCCCCTTCCTCCGCCCCTCCCTCTCCCCAAAGGCTGCCGCAGTATGTTCGTGGTCCGTTGCCGCCTCGGGGCCGGCGCCGGCCGTTGTCAAGTTCGTAGCGGAGGGGCCGGTCTCCCGGTGGCCTCCCTCCTTTCCCTGGGAGTTTCCCTTGGTCCTGTCCTTGCATGTGTTTGCTGGTCTTTCCCAGTTGGATTTGCACTGTTCAGAGTCCGCGCTGGTCACGACCTCGTCTCTTTCTTCCCGTTAGTTCTGTTCCTCTGAATTATGTAGTGCCTCCCGACGTGGGCGGTTCAATTTCATCGTTTCCTGAGTCGCCTGGATCGCTATTGTCAGTCGTATCATCCTCGCCTCCGCTGCCAAACAGGTCTTGCACCAGGGAGTTCCATGCTTGTAGTCTGGCTCCGCTGTCGCTCTCTCCCCTTTGTGTAGCTCTCGCCCAGACTGCCGTCTCAGCTATTGCCCATTTTTGTAGGTCGGCCCACCATCCTTCCTTCGAGGGGCCTTCGCTCTTGTTCCATGCCATCGCTATGCGGCGTTTCGCTAGTATTGTCATTAAATCCTTCATTTTTGCCACGTGTGTCATCTGCCGGTGCCCCCTTGGGAACAGGCCCAATAGGTATGTTGCTGGCGTTCTTGCTGGCATCCGTATGTCTGCTGTCAACGCCTTTTCTCTCACCGTGTTCCAGAAGTCTGCTATTTGCGGGCACGACCAGAACATGTGCACCATGTCGGCCTGTTCGTCTCCGCACCGCGGGCAGCTCCGGGTTTGTCCTTCTCCCATCTTTGACATTCTCTTGGGAGTTGGATATGCTCTATGTACTATGTATATCTGCAGTTGTCTGAACCTGGCGTTTCTGGACACCTTTTTTGTGTACATGAGGACTTTGTTCCATTCCTCGTCTTCGAAGGGTTGTTGCAGTTCCTCTTCCCACTTCATCCGTGCTGTTAGTGTCTTTTTGTTGGTGTGTCCCAGTATTTGCTCATAGAGTCTGGACACCGTATGACCTCCTTCGGATATATCGTACCATGCCTCTAGTACCCCTTCGGTGTCCTCAGGCTCTGGCATAGTGCTCCACCTCTTCTTTATTGTCCGAACTAGGCTATTGTGCAGGATGAATTGGCCCCTGTGTACATCTTGTTCGTCCATCAGGGTCTGGAATTCAGCCCACTGTCCGTCACGCCACAGGTCCCCAATTTGGGCCACACCTTTGTCTTCCCATTGTGCCCTGTACGTGGTCAGGCTGGCCACTCGGGTGTCCACCAGCCCCGCCAGTGGGATATGTCTTGAGCAGGGGTCTCGTATGCCCTGTGTCTTCCAGGCTCTTTTCCATAGTGTTCGGCCTAGTTGGGCTATTTTGGGTAGGTCTTTGGCTTGGGCGGTATTGACCCATAATAATTCTCTCAGGTAATACCTCCGGAGTGTTGGCCCAATAATTATTGCATCTATTGAGGTCTCCTCGCCCAGCCATCGCACCACAAATTGGAGTTGTGCTGCCAAATAGTAATATTCAAAATCTGGGAGTTTGATGCCCCCCCACTCATAGCTTCTCTGTAGTGTGCTTAGTGCCACCCTGTTTCGCCCCCCTCCCCATAGGAAGGTTCTCGCCATAGTGTGTAGGCGCTTGAAGAAGGGCCTTGGTATGTTGTATGGGATGTTCGTGAAGTAATATAAGAGTCGGGGTAGGACTGTCATTTTTAGTAGTGCCGCCCGGCCTATCATGCCCAACGGTAGCGTCTGCCAGAATTTCATAGCCTTTTCAATTTTGTCTAAAGCTACTTGTGTGTTACCTGCGTGTGTTTCCATGGTGTCGTGATAGATGTCCACTCCCAGGTATTTGAAGGTGTTCGGGGCCCATGTGATGCCCAGAGGCGGTAATTGATCTGACGGCACTGCGCGTAGGCCTGCCAGGGGAAACAGCAAGGATTTTTCTCTGTTGACCACTATTCCAGATAACCTACCAAACGCGCGCAGCGCCTCTAGTAAGTCCTGCAGGTGGGTGCGTGGGTTCTGTATGTAAAGGAGTATATCGTCTGCGTATATGGATATCTGGTGTGTTTCCCCGTCTATCTCTATGCCCGTGTCTTTGTAATCCGTTCTTAGGAATACTGCGAACGGCTCCAGGGCCAGGATATATAACATTGGGGACAGGGGGCATCCCTGTTTTGTGCCTCGCTCTATGCCCCATTCCCTAGAAACTTGTCTACCCGTCTTGACTCTCGCTCTCGGGTCTTTGTATAGTAGTTCTATCCATCTTGTAAACCCTTGTCCAATCCCATAGTGGGTGAGCGTTCCCAGGAGCCAGTCCCATCCCACCGAATCGAATGCTTTGATTGCATCCAGTGAGGCTACAGCACACTCCCCTCCCTCCTGGTTTGTCCTTTCTATAACATAGTGGAGTCTGCGCAGGTTCCAGGACGTGTTCCGTTCTGGCACGTACCCTGTCTGGTCCGTGTGGATCAGGGTGGGTAGCACTCTTTTCAGGCGGTTGGCTAGTGCCGCCGTCAGGATCTTGGAGTCCTGGTTTATTAGGGAAATCGGTCTGTAGGAACCGCATTCAAGGGGGGGCTTGTCTGGTTTAAGGATCGGGATTATTATAGATTCTGACATACTACTCGGGAGTCTTCCTTTCTCATATGCTTCTTCTAGTGTTTCTAGCAGTCTCGGGACTATGTCATTTTTATATTGTTTGTAAAATTCCCCCGGGAGCCCATCTGGCCCCGGAGATTTCCCTGTCGGGAGCTGGGCGATTACCTCCGTTAGTTCCTCTACAGTGAGAGGGGCGTCTAATATTTGGGCCTGCTCCTCCGTCAATTGTGGGAGTCTAATTTCCGCGAGGGCTTCCTTCAGGTCCCCCTCCTCTGCCTCCTGGACCCTGGAGTATAAGTCCTCGTAAAACTGCGAGAACACCTCGTTTATTCCCTCTTGGGATCTTATCACCTCTCCCTTTCTGTTCTGAATTTCATTAATTGGCTCCCGCTTAGTCTCCTGCTTGGTTAGCCAGGCCAGGAGTCTGCTAGGCTTGTCCCCCTCAGCATGTAGTTTCTGTATATATTTCCCATAGTCTAGCCGTCCCAATCTTTCCCAGGTCTCCACGCACTGTTGTCGCAGGGTGGTGAGGTTCTCTTGTTCCGCCCCCTTCTCCCCCGCTTGTCTCTCAGCCTTCTCGATTCTCCTTTCTAACTCATCTAGTTGTGCTAGGGTTTCTCGTCTGAGACCTCCCATTTTCCCCATCGCCTCCCCTCTGACTACCACCTTGAAGGCCTCCCAGACCGTTCCTGTGCTTTCCACACTACCCTCATTATGTTCAAAATAATCTTCTATTACGCTTTGGATGTGTTCCTGGAAGCCCGCGTCCAATAATGCCTCTGCCCTCAATCTCCATGTTGGTATAGGGGCTCTCCTGTGTGTGTGCGCCCATGTGATCGTCTGGGGGGCGTGGTCAGATAGGGTTCGCGCGTGTATGTGTGCCTCAGTGAATTCCCCCAGTGTCTCCTTGCCCGTAAACAAGTAGTCCGTGTGAATGTCTTGTGTGGGGCACTATAATGCGTGTATCCCCTCTCTTCCCCATGTACCTTCCTCCAGACGTCCCCGAGCCCGAGCCGGTCCAGTATCTGTTGTAGTGCTCTCGCTGGCGGCGCTGCTCTCTTGTGCTTATTGTCCGACCTGTCCAGCCGGGGGTCCAGTGTGCAATTATGGTCGCCTGCCCAAATCATCGTTGCATTCCTGTACGGGGCCAGCCGGGGCGGGAGCGTCCCGAAGAAGGCTGTAGCGTCGTGGTTAGGGGCATAGGTGTTCACGAGGCATATCTCCCGATTTTCTAGCATCCCATGGACTACCAGGATTCTCCCTTCCGCGTCTTTCTCTTGGTTGATGAGCTGGAATGGGACGCCCGGGGCGACCCAGGTTATAACTCCTCTAGCGTAGTTGGAGTATGTTGCACTATACATCTGGCCTCCCCATTTTTTCTTTATTTTGGCCTGTTTTTCCGCCGTCAGGTGCGTCTCTTGCAACAGTGCAATGTGGGTCCTTGTTTTGTTCAACCAGGTATAAATCCTTAGCCTCTTGACATATGCGTTCATCCCCCTGACATTCCACGTGACAATTCTTAAGACATCTTGGTCCTTGTGGGGACTAGCGCTTGCGGCCTGTTCTTTCCCATGGGCTCGCTCAGTGTCTTATTCTCTCGGTGTATTCCTGCCGGGGATCTGTGTCCCTTCTTCTGGCTGTTGAGTTTTGAATCGTCCGTTCGTTTTCTCTCTCGGGTCGTTTCTCTCTCTGTTGGCCGCTCTTGGTTGTGGGCGGTCTTGCCTCGTGCTTTCCGCCAGCTTTTTGTTTGTGGGTACTGTCCCCTGAATTTGTTTTCCTTGCCGATTCTTTGTGTGTGACAACTGTTAGTTCCTCTTCCGCTCTCCTCCTTTCTTTGCGGGCTTTGCCTTAACTTCCCAACTGTTATAACTGTTAACCCAAATAACGTCAACAAACGCCCAGCCTCCCCTCCTCTGCTCGGGCTCCACCGCTTTCCAGGTGCCGCTTTTTCCTCCTCGGCCTTGCCTGTCGCGGCGTAGTGTCTTGAAACTGACACTATAAACATTGTTTTTACTGGGGCTTCTCTGTGGGTCTTGGCGGTTCCCCTTCCCCGAGTCTTGTGCTCCCCTTGTAAGTCTCTTTACTGTGGGCTTTTCAACTTGGAGGCTGTCGGTTGCTCCTTTTCGTTACTTCCCGGTAGGGCATCTCTACCGTCTTGTTCTTGCTCCTGTAGCGTTGGGTGTACTTGTCGTGCCCGGTTCTAGTCTCTATTTTGCCGGGGGTGGTTTCTGTTTCGCTCGTTCCTCTCTGCCGACTGTGGAATCCCACGCTGGTCCATCCACTCCTGGGCGTCGGTCGTTGTCTCGAAGATCTGTGTTTTTCCGTCATGCAGTATTTTTAGTTTGGCTGGATACAGCAGCATGAATTTCACCCCTGCCGCTCGAAGGCGCTCTTTGGTCTGCCAGAACTGGGCTCTCTGCTTTTGCACAAGTACCGTATAGTCTGGATATATCGTTATCCTGGCCCCGTTCCTTGTGATGTTCCCTCCTTCTCTCGAGAAAGTCAGGATTTTTTCCCTGTCCTTAAAGTTCATAATTTTTGCGATCATTGGTCTTGGTGGTGCTCCTGGGCGCGGTCTTCTAGTCAGCGCCCGGTGTGCCCTTTCTACCACGAAGCCTTGGGATAGGGTCTCTGCTCCCACTTCTTGGATCAGGAGGTTCTCTATGTAGTTCGTGGGGTCCCTTCCTTCCTCCCCCTCTGGCAGCCCCACTATTCGTACGTTGTTGCGCCGGGCCCTGCCTTCTGCGTCTTCAGCTCTGCGTTCTAGTATATTCTTTCCAGTGCTTCCGACATTTGTGTTCGCGAGGCGGACACTTCCACTGAGTTGCTCTGTGCTTGTTGTTCCACTGTTGTCATCCTTTCCGCCAGGTTTCTCGTATCTTGTCTAAGGAGTCCCACATCTACCATCACTGCGTCCAACTTGCCTTCTATCGACGTCTTTAACGCCCCTATGGCTTCCAGTATGCTGCTTTCCACTTGCCTGATCTCTCCTTGCGTGGCGTATGACTCCGGCGTGTCTTTCTCCCCAGCCTCTGGCTGCTGGTCGTCGTTCTTCCGGGTGAATGTCTCCATGACTGTTTGTCTCCCTCTGCCGCTTTTAGGCTTGTCTGGCATGTTAGTACCCACTGCTCTTGGCCTGTAGTTGGGCCCTGTTCAGTCAGGTTTCGTTTGTGCTTCAGTGGGTCCTTGCTCAATTCTCACACTCGCTTCCACTCTTTCCTGCGTGTGTTGCCTTTTTAATAAGCGATTTCTCTCTGTTTCTTTACCCTCGTTGTCCGTTTGCCGTGTCTCTCTCCGGTGTTCTCTTCCCTCTCGCTTTTGGGTGGTTGGAGTCTGTGCCTTGCGTGAGGCGGCTCATCCCCCAGTTTCTGCCTGTGTGGGGGGGGGTCTGTTTGTGCTGGATGGATTTGTGGTTCGTAGTGACTGTTACGTTCTCTCCCCCGCTTGCTGGTTATCTGTGAGGCAGCTGGTTGGGGTGGTGTCCGGGTCTATGTGTAATTCTTTTGCTCTCCTCGTTACGACGGCGGCTACCTTCTTCTCTTATGTCGTCTCTGTTAGGTCTCGGCTCTCCTGACCTGCCCCGCGGTCTGTCTCTTGTTCCCTGGGCCTGGTTCCTGTGTCTCGGCGTTACCTCCCTTCTCGGGATCTCCCGCTGCTTTGCCGGCTCTTCGCTGCTGCTAGTCACCTCTGCGTCGGCAGGGAAGGGCTCTTCTTCGGTCCGATCTGTGGGCCGCTTCCTGTCCGTGGGTCTCGACGCCTTCTTCCTTCCCAGTTTGGTGTCGCGCTGTTTCTGTAGTGCTGTCTCGGGCTTCTCTTCCTGTTGCTGCCGTCGGTGCCTTGTCTCACTGCCGGTCGGGTGATGCTCCGATCCTGCTTGGGCTGGGCGTTGATCTGCTGTCTCCCTCGGTTCCGCTCCGGACTGGCAGGTAAGGGCTCTTCTTCAGCGATCCGGTCTGTGGGCCGCCTCGTATTCTTCACTGCTTCTCCTATCGGGTTCCGCTGCTGCTACGCACCTCCGCGTTGGCAGGGGAGGGTTCTTCTGGGTCTAGTCCGTGGGCCGCCTCTCGTTCTCCGCTGTCTCTCCTCTCGAGGTCCCTCGTTGCACTGCTGGGTCTCCGTCGTTGCTGCTCACTTCCGTGTCGGCCAGGAGAGGCTCTTCTGTGGTCCGGCCTATGGATCGCTCTTCGTTCTCCGTTTCCTCTCGTTGTGGGATCCCTCATTGCTCTGCTGCTGCTCATCTCCGCTTCGGCGTGAGGGAATCTGCCTCGGTTCGGTCTGTGGGCCGCTTTCGATCCGTTCTGCCTCGCCTTCCGGGTTCTCCGGTTATTCTGCTGGGCCTCCGCTGCTTCTACACTCCTCCGCGTCAGGGGAGGGCTCTCTTGGTCCGGTCCACGGGTCGTCTCCCAGTCTCCGCCGCCTCGTCTCTCGGGGTCCCACGTCGCTCCGTTGGCTCTCCGCCGTTGACGCTCACCTCCGCTCTTCTGAGGCTCGGTCTATGGGTCGCCCCTCGCTTCCGCTGCCTCACCGCTCAGGTTCTTTCGTTGTTCCGCTAGGCCTCCGCTGCTGCTGCTCGTCTCCGCATCGGCTGGGGAAAGCTGTTCTCCAGCCCCGGTCCGTGGGCCGCTTCCTGTTCTTGAGCCGCGCCGTCTTCACCTTCTCTGGGTCGGTGTCGCGCGGCTATCTCCGCAGTTGGCGTCTCGGATTTCTGCCACTCTGGTGGTACTTCGGTCCTGCCTGCGCTGGATGTTGATCGGCTATCTCACCCGGTTCTACTCCTTCCCTTCGGCCTTCTTCGTGTGTTGAGACGCGGGTCTCTTTTTCAGCGTTGCGCGCCCGCCATTTTGTTGGTGTTGCCGCGCGTCTCTCCCTCTTCTCGTTTTCGCTCTTCTGGCCTCCGTTTTTCCTCGGGTCTTCTCCCGTGTATGCCTTGGGTCTTCCGACGCCTTTTCCTGGCGTTTGTTCGGGTTTTTTTTGTCCTAATATACGCCTTTCTCAGGATCTTTGGTCGGATCTGGTGGGAGCCTCTCGGAGTCTGCTCACTCTCGCATGGCCGCCAAGCCACGCCCCCTAACATCCTCATGGTTATTGCTACTTAGCTTTGAAATACAGTAACTAGTACGGACAGTCCCTCCCCCACTTTAAGCCCAGACAAGGGACACATTGCAATATTCTTTTGAAAAGGTCAACCCAGAACAGGTGTCAGCAATGATCTCCTCTTTGAACTGGACTATGTGCCCAGATGATCCATGTCCATCCAATATTATTAAAATGTGTTGTCCCATTGTCGCCCCTTTTATCTTGCACCATAAAAGATCCTTATGGACCAGGGCTCATCTTCATTGTTGCTGCTACTTGATCTATCAGCTTCTTTTGATACCTTGGACCACACTATTCTGTTGTCGTGGTTAAAAGGTTTCACAAACATGTCCAAAGGGTCTTTAAAATGATTCTCATTTTTAACTGAGCGCTCGTCTTCATCAGGATTAATCAATCTAAATCCAAAACATAACTTGATTGCAGCGTCCCACAGGGAGCCTGTTTATCCCCTCATCTTAACATAGATCTGAGTCCATTACTTGATTGGCTCCAGGATACTGATAGCACGTGTTACAATTATGCTGATGACACTCATCTTCGGCATGTCACCTCGCAATGTGGACCAAGCACGGACTGAAATTGAGATTGGATACGCAGGAGCCAAAACCAGCTCCTGGGTATCCAGCATTAACCAGTGAGCAGGATCTACCACTGAGGAAAAAGCAGGAGCTAGTGAACAGGGTTTCGCAAATCTAACTTCCACCTGAGCTGCAAATGTATCTTTTTTGTTCCTTATCTATGACCAATTATGCTTTAAATGTCATATATATGTATCCTGATGTTTTATTTATAGTGTGTAGCAAATAAACCCAGTTAAATTCATATTGGTGTGGTGGTCAGCTTCATTTGGCCTGGGGAGCCAAAAGTGACTGCTGTTAGCTGTTGGTGTCAAGCTAACCAGGCTCTGCTAGACTACAAGCAGGAGCTAAATAGCTCACAGCTCCCCTCAATTTTAAACCCTGCCAAGTGTATGCTAAAATCGATTATACCATGAACCATATCGAACACCGGATGGACCAGAACTGGCTCAGTGTGAAAGCAGACAAGACGGCATGTCTCAATACCTATGAGTTTATGAAGCCTAAACTGCACAATGGGCAATTGACCCTAGAAAAGGCTAACATTGAATTTTCCTGAGTGGTGAAAAATCTAGAAGTGCATCTAGATCAACATCTTTCCATGATCTTAATTCAAATTAGGCAATATATGTTGGAAAAGCACACAGCCAGAATTGCCTGGGCAGTAATAAGTACACGCTTGGACTATGGCAATTCTTTATTGGTCAGTGTACAGAAATGTTGTAAATAAATTACAAATGATTCAAAATGCAGTGGCACGTTGTCGTTGGATTGCCATCCCGCTCGCACATTTCCTCCACCCTGCCAAAAATTCATTGGTTACCTGTGGCAAACTGAATTCGGTTCCAAGCACTTACAGTAGTCTTCAAAGTTATGCAAAATACTGGCCCAAGCTACCTTTTTACAATATTGCAACACTATTCCCTTTTGCGAAATCTACGTTCAATACATGCTTCCCTTCTGGTGGAGCATCGGCTTAAGCGTTGCAGGGCGCTAGTGAGATAATTCCCAGTTCTTGCAGCCAATCTTTGGAATTCTTTAATACCAAATTTACAGAGCAGTCGCAGCATCATAACTTTAAGGAAGGAATTCAAAACGTTGCTATTTCCGTAAAGTCTGTCTTCTCAAGCTGCATCTTCCTTTCCAGTCTTGAAACAGCACTTTGATGCATCGGCCATGAGCGCACTATCAGAGACTATAGACCATACAATAGACCATGGGTTTGTCCAACTCTGGGCCAGGAATCCTGATGGGTGTTTTAGGATACCTCTCATTAATATTCATGAGAAAATATTTTTGAGGAGTGTCCTGAAATCCGACATGTTTCCATCCCTCGAAGCCTGGAGTTGGACAACCCTCCATTAGTCTTTTTTTAAGTATTGCTTTTCCTAAGCAATACAAGAATATACTAAATGTGCACAAACCTAGACTAGGAAATAGTTTCAATGTTTAGATCCTATTTTCTGTCTAGTAGAGGGGGCACTTTCTCTTCTCTTTGCATATTCTAGCCAGATATATCCACCATATTTAGTGTTCTGAATCGCGCAGCAGCTTACCTGAGATGCCAACACTTCCATGTGTTTCCTAAAATAGATGACGGGTGTGGAAAGCATCTTATCCATCTCATGCCATTTAGAAGCTTTACTCACTTTACTTCCTGCCTCCAGCCAATGCCACATACGCCCATCATAAATAATAGTGAGGAAACATAATAGAGCTTAATATGCTTCCCACCAGTTAAGGTCCCACATGTTTCAACAAAAGCATGCGTTTTATCTCTATGGTTGTCAAGTAGGAGTTGCAAGGCCTTTTTATAATTCAATGTCCATGCCATCTACATCACACATGCCTTCACAATACGAATCTTCCATGCATTGGAGTCATACCAACTCCAATTTTTTTTGTTCTTGGCCTGAAATCATTTACATTTGATCACCACTGGCTCCTCAAAGTTTACCTTTGGGTGTGCAGACCGTAGCTGGATGTCTGTAGAACCCCACAACCTATGACAAGATAAGTCACTTTTCCTCAACACGTTGATGTTCCCAATTATGAATCCTGGCTTGATGTTCCTTCCACTAAGTCTTATAAATGGGTTCTCTTCTACACTGACATTGCCAATTCAATATTCAGTCTGAAGCAGCTGCATGAAGAATGATTTATCGAGTTGTGCTGCACAAAGTACCTTTTCAAATGGTTCACATCGCATGTGTCCATCTGCCTTACACAATTTAAAAATTGGGAGCAAAACACTGCCATGACCAACTTAAAAAGACATCTTAAACACAAGCTTTCTGTGGGTTTATCCCAGGCATCTTTCCTAGCACACATCTTGTCCAGTGAATCACAATTCCAGAAATTCCAAGAAAAACTATTTTTCATATATTTGTATTGAAGTTCTCCAGAATACATTTATCTAACAATAATAATAAAGCCAACAAATCAAAACTTCAAACTAAACCATGCCTGAAATCGAAATATTACCACACATTCAGTGTTTGGAGTAATTCCGACATGGTTGTCACTCCTATTCCCGAGGTTCATAATCTACATTTGGTTTGTCTGCCGGGTGCAGGCACTCGCTCAGGGGTATTGACAAGACAGGATAGTGGAGCGGCATGGTGGCAACTTAATGCTGATTGGACCTTGGTAAGAAAAGCTTGGAGATGTCAAGAAATGAAACATAAAATTCGTCATATGGGTCTCGGATTTATATGTTCATCCTGAGATTGTCTTCTCTGAAGACTCGCCCTCTTCCTTGTCGATAGTTATTGGGGTTCGAAATTGCTGGGAGCTATTTAGCATAGGGGAGCCTGGTTAGCTTGAAACCAGCAGCTACCAGGAGCTACTTTGAAATCTATGGTCAACTGGTGCCTTACATTCATAAATATGTCAGTATACTTTCAGTATTCGGGACTATTAAAGAATTAAGACACATCTAGCATACATTCAACGTAAAGGATCATATTACGAACAACATTCAGATCCTTCAAAATAACGCCTTAAGAGCGGCCCTCAGTATCCCAAAGAAAGCCCACATCTCTGATTCTAGAAGGTCTGTCAACTGGCTTTCTACCAAAGACAATATATTCCTCAAATCGGTTTCCCTGACCCACAAATGCCTCCACCAAGCAGCCCCTCAATACCTCATCACTAGATTCACCAGACCTACTTCCTCTCGCCCCTCTAGAATGGCCAATTCCAATCTCCTCCTGGTGTCCAGGTTTAAACAATCTGTCGGGTGGGAACAGCTTTCCTGTTACAGCAGCACAATACTGGAACTCCCTTCCACCTCCTTGCAGGGAGGACCTCCCCTACCGCCTATTCAGAATTAAGACTATCCACTGGCTCAAGATTCACGACACATAACCTCTTGCTCTCCTGCTGCCCTGATGCTCCACCACTATGATTGTATATATGTACATTTAGGCTGTCAATTGCTCAGTGTAGGTACCTTTTCATGAGACAACTGATTAATTGTATATAGTATTGCTTATATTGTGTATTTCTGTAACCCATGCCTCATCGGCGTGCATTGCTTCTTTTTGACGCGTCCAGCACTGTAACCACGGCTGGACTTCACTCTTCATGTAACCAAGCTTTGCAATCCTCTTGTTGCCTCTGCGCCTTGTACCCCTCTAGGGGTTAGGTGCGCAATATAAATAAATAAAATACAAAATACAAATAATGTCCAACAAGTTATTTTGCCTTTTATACTATTTGGATTTAAGGTGCAATGTGCATGCTCTCCTGGTTCCCCAGCAGTATCTCCTTCCTGCTGGGTACTGCCAGGTACCCAGGAGTTGGTTTGAACTCTTGCCCATTGAGCTTAATTTCGAACCCTAAGTTATCATTGCCTGAATCCAATCCTCACATCGGGGTTTCTCATTGTTGTTCCATTTCCTTTGTACTTAGGTCTGTCATTATTAGCTCTCTGTACACCCAATTGTTAGTGTCACACAATTGAGTAGTCCAGTAGGAGAAGGCCCAGCACGCAAATCAGTGGGGTACGTGGCATTATACATTTTTTTTTTCCACCAGATCAAACTGCTGAAGAACCATGTCCCAGTATTGACTGATAGTGTCCCATCTACATAACCTGTCAGTTCTTGCCCATCTGCCTCTTACATGTCCAGCTCATATCGGGTAATAGGAATTTACATTTTTTCATTCTTCGAGGTCCCCAATATAGATAATGCATTATTCTTTGAGTGCATCACAAGTCTAGGTCACTGTCATTCTGATCATGCTTTTTGCATATTTTCAGCAAGTGTTGGTCTGTGAACCTAGACCCCCATTTCAGAATCTCACATTGCCCTATCCGGTCTGGGGGTTGGAGGGTCAGAGCAGGTGGATACCCACGGGTATATCATTGATGCTGAAAGAGGCAACTTCTGCAAAGGGTGACATGGAACCATTTATTCATATATGCATGCATCCAATGGTAGAAACATGGATTTAATGGCGGAGTGCTTGGTGGCTTGTCCGTTCTAGGCACACAGCTTCTAGGAGGGAAGCCAAAGTCTATAAGTGACCCTGCCAGTGCCTCTAGAAGTTCTTTGAGCTTCCCAAAGCCTGATGTCTGCCACAATCACCCATTCAGTAATTTATTTTCCATTATGATTGCAGGGTTCTTCCGGAAGTATGTTTCTGCAGATATGTGGTATTTCCCAAAAATATTTCTATTTGCGTTTTTTTTCTTTTCCAGCAGTGTGTGATGTTTAAATGGCACAGTAGTGTTGATTCATTGTTACTTTGTTCATGTTGAGTAGGCAGTCTATGGAGTGGGGACCACAGTCTTTCAATAGTTACCCAAATAGGGGGTGAACCCTGTGGTTGTGACTATCCAGTAAGGTAGGCATCAAAGCGAAGATGCACAATGATACTTTTTTACCTTTTTATCCCACCCACCGCTTTCCAGCGGCGGGATATGATCAGTGCTGGAATCCATGTTCTTGCATTGGCCCCCCTCTTGAAGCTGTTAAGTTTTCCTTATTTTTCCTAGTAGCTTATTGAGGCAAAGCAGTGGGAGCATGTTGAACGAAGTTTATTTTTATTTAAATACACAAGGGAATAATGCTCTTTTGATCACAAAAGAATGTACAAAAAATAAGAAATCTGATTTCACTAAAAGCATGATCTTTCGGGGTGAGTATGAGGGACATTCTGACCAAGCTGTGGAGGGGAGTAAATGGAACGGTCAACTGGGACAGTACATAAGTAGACATACATTCATGAAGGACAATGAACATTGAATATTTTTAAGTAGGCGGTATAGCCAGCTGTGCTTGGGATGTGAATGTAGAGAGGCAGATGTACAAGTCAGCTCTACTGCACGCCCCCTCACCTCTGTCATAGTGGAAGAACAGCAAGGGAGTATTGTGGGACACCAGGTATTTCCCCAATACTGCATCGACTATATGAGACGTTATGCACTCTGACGACCGTATCGAATGTATCCTTGCACTGATGTGATTAAAGGATGTCTGCATCCACCACTAAACATAGAAGAGATGTAAGTGAAGTCAGATCAGAGTAAAGTGATGTCATGAAGAGAAGACACTAGGATGCACAAACGATATACGCGTACTTAAAGAATGAAGATATAATAAGAGATACATGTATGCAAATACTAAGAAATCATATACACTAAGAAGACCAGCAAGAAGAGAATCAGCAAATGTGTATACGCAGAAACGCACGTTAGATGAGTTATAGAAGCTTGCTGCAGGAGAAAATATAACGCGGGTAAAGTGGCCTTGATGGAAAGATGGATGTCGGTTTCGTATAATAGTGAGGTGAGAAGCCTTGAAGGGAGAGACCAGAACTGCAGAGCTGACAGGCGTTGAAAAATAACTTTGTGCGTGGAACAAAGAATATTTGTTTGGCTTGGCATCAAGGCAAGGGTGCCACATCAAGAGGCAATTGCAAGGCACAAGGCGAGTCGGACTATAAGCAACATACGCAGGACATCTTTCTCTTAGATTAATTGAAGGAGAAAACATTTACAAGTGCCAAGTATTGGACAATTTAAGGTGCAGACAGAGCAACCAAGTCTCCAGAGGCCAAGAGGAGCAATAGCACCCAGCTTAATTGAATTTAATAGCACTAAATAAAAGGTTGAAATGGACAAAATCGTGGTCTCCACACATGTGGTGCAAGGCTGAAAAACACGGGCTATTCATTAAGCTCCAACTGAAGATAGCGATGTACCTACACTCCCTTTAAAGTCCGAAGGAAAAGAAGAGTCAGCAAGTCAACTTCAGAGAAGAAGCCTTGGGTTAGGGCCTAACTGATGAGAGATGGTAGGCTAATTGACCAAAGTGGGCAGTGGTCTAACGTTGCTCCTCGCACTGGGTTTCATCTTGCTTACGTGCTGCTAACAAGCTGAATGTCCAAGTTTGGGCGAGAATGCCAAGCAATCATGAGAGCCTATGTAGCGGTGTACCATACATTGTTGCAGAAGCCAATCTGCTGCTGGTATTCAGCTATTAATTTGTATTATTCGTAGTAAGAGGTAGTTTACGGTGTGTCTATTTGATAGGATGCAGCCAGTTATTTTACTAATACCTAAAGTATAGGTACATATGTTCCCTTAGCCAATCCCTCCTTTCAATAGGTTTTTACTGTTTGCCATGTAGGATGACATCATAGCTGAAGTACATTGAGGTAAAAGCCTTTGTGTAATTGAAATATAGAAGATATTGTGTGAGCTGCAATCTGTTTTTTCACCAGGGTTCCGTACTTTATTTGAGCTGATAATAAAGTTGTATTTTACCATATTCATTTTCTGTCCGGTTATTTGGGTCTGAGATAGTTTATTGGTAATTCCATCTGGAATTTGGAACGTTCCAGGTGCTACTGCACATGACCATGATGGGTGAAGTGCTAGAGTGGTGACAGAGGAAGTTAGGTGTAGGATTGAGGCAAATGAAAAATGTTAGCTAGAAGGTAGATGAGTGGTAGGTTAAAAAGGTAACTCTGAGGTGAGGAGGTAAGCTTTTAGTTTGATTTTTAAGAAATCCGTGTGAACAGTTTCTCGGATGCATGGAATTCTCTTCCCCCAGACAAGTGGAGCAAGGGCAGAAGCGAGAGGAAGCACAGGGAGGGTGAGTAACCACAAGGGTAGTCAGGGAGGCAGATCAGAGATTGAGAACGCTTGTAGAGGAGGATAGATACAGTACTACCTTACCGTGGATAGATTTCTGAACCAGTAGAAGAAATTTAAATTTGGCCCTGTTTTGCATCATCAGCCATCCAACCTGGTGATACAGTCAGAAAGGAGGAATAAAGTGAGGGAGTTCAAAGACAGTCCTGGTAGCGAAGTTAATGATCTTGTCGAGAGGACCGAGGATGCTGGCACAGTAGTCCAGTTTAGAGAAGACGAGTGGTTAAGAGATGCTTGGTGGTGTTGAAAGGAAGGGGGTACCTGATTATCCTTCTATTTAGCAGGTTGAGGGGAGCTTCTGTACCAGTTTTGGAGATGAAAGTAGAGAGGGTGTGAGAAGGGTCATAGATGATGCAGAGGTTGGTACAAGAACCCAAAGCACGAGATTAGTGCCCCAAGAGCAGAGTTGTAGAGTGTAAAGAGGAACGAAGACAGCCTTGTGGAACACCAACAGTTAAAGGATTGAGTTGAGGTGTTTTGGTTCCAGGAGACAGAGATTTGGGGAGGTATAAGCTAAGATTCAACCAAGGCAAGGGCTTGATTGCAAATCCCAAGAAGAAAGAGTATTAAGGAGATCAGTGATCGGCTGTGTGACAGGCAGCAGACCAGCAAGAAGAATTAGGATAGAGGCTAGGTTTGAGTGCTTGGCAGATAGAAGCGATGAAGTTGGAAACATTTATAACAGCATTTTCCGTGGAGTGACGGGAGCGGAAACCTGCTTGTAGAGGGTCACGTAGCATGTGGATGTCTAAGAAATTGGTAAGACGGTTAAAAGGAGACACACAGGGCGAAAGTTAGTCAGTTGTTCGAGTTGGAGGGATGATCATGGCTTTTTTGAAACCAAAGGGAAAGCAAGCAACCTCGAATGACATTCTGAAGTATAGCAGTTTAGTCAGCAGAACATTCTTAATTGTTCCATTTGTGCCCCATTGAGTGAAGTTTAACTTTGTCCATCTTCTGAACTTTGTTTGCACTGTCTTTTTCTCGAGGTATCGGATGTCTCTTGTAACTGTGATCCCAAGATATTTAAATCCTTCTCTGGCCCCATAAAGCTGATGGTAGGGAATAGGCTTCTGAAACATGTCCTTATTATCAGAAGGCTTTCGTTCTTTGTTACATTTACCTTACAATTCATAGTTTTGCCGAAATTAGGAAGGGCTTGAAATAATTTGGAATATAAGCACTCTGCATCAAAGATGAGCACTAATGGATAATTTGCTTACAAGACTATGCAGGTAGAAGTACTACACATATCTTTAATGATGCAGTTTCCATGATGAGGTTGAAAAGAAGGGTGATGGTGAGCATCCTTAACTGGTTCCTCTGTGGATTTTGAAAGTTCCTGATCTCATCCCTTCATTAGGATTTATTTGTGTATTATTGGCATTGGCTAACTCAGTCGAGCCGCAAATATCTTTGCCTGTATCTAATGTCTGCATTCAGCAAAGATATTGGTCTGTAATTGTAACAATCTGTATGTTCTTTACCGACTTACAAATCAGTGTGATTCGAGCTTATTACATGGATTCAGATCATTTGCCTCTTGTAACAAACTCCTCATATATTTCCAACAATAAAGGTGTCTGTATGTCATGAAACATTAAATAAAATTCCACCAGGAGCATGTTGGGCCCTGGGCTCTTAGCATTTTGCATTTCTTTAGCTGCATCTAATATTTAGTTACTGCAGATTGGGGAGTCCAATGTTTCTTCGCCTGTTTAGTTTAGGCTTACGGGTCAAGCAAACCTAGGATCTCCATTTTGTCTATTTCTGTACCAGAGATTTCACTTCTATACAGGGTCTTAAAGTAATTTATTAGGTTTATGATTACCTAATTATTTGTCAGAACCCTTCCACCGCACCCCTTGATGGATATTGCACTCCTACATATTTTGCACTTGGCTAACAGGGTCCCTGCCTTTTCCCCGAGCCCAGTATCCCTGCCTAGTATAGAAGAGAGCATGTTCTTTTTCCATAAACCAGTTACTAGTACCTCTTCTCCACTCTTGTCTGATGGGTCACAATTGTTTGCCTTTTCTGCCTCTTTAAAGAGCATTACAACTTCTCCCTCTCCATAACCTGCCGTGTTTTCTGGTGTGACACAAAGCTATTTTCCCCTGATGTTTGACTTCGGTGCATCCCAGAGCATAAAAACATCTTGCACAAACCCCCTAGCTATTAGTTTATAAAAGCCACTAGTTCATCTTGGATGTACCTTTTTAAAAGCAACTTTGTGAAGCAGCAACGTGTTTTGTTATGATAGTTTATTTATATAGCTCCTCTACACCGTGTGTTTCAAAGCGCTTCAATGCAAGGGAGGGAACAAGGGAAAATACAATGACATTCTTACAGGCCATGAACAGTAAGGATGTGAAATTAACTATCGTACTCGGCCTGACAAACTTTCAGATAGTGCAAGAGCTAAGGCATAGATGATTAAGGAAAAGGGAGAGTGGGAAGGAAATGGAAACAGGCAGGCGATGACTGTTCTAGGCCTGATGACATTTCTGGAACAGCCGGAGAAAACAAAAGGTGAGGGAGGTTGGGGGGGGGGGACAAAACAAGCAACTATCGTATTAGGCCTGATGACATTTCAGATAGTGCTGGAAGGTGGTGGTGGTGGTGGTGGTGGTGGTGGTGGGGGGGGGGTGTTTAAGGGATGGGGGAAGGAGACAGACAAGGTTGCTATCATAATATGTACAGGAACAATTATTCTGATAAAGTGCGTAGAAAAAAGTAAGGGGGGAGGCGAGGAGATAGGAAAAGGGAGAGAACAATAGAGTAAGCCGTCAAAAAAGAGTGGAGAAGCAAGAGGGGAGAGCGAATGCAATTTCAGTTGTAACACATAATGTTGGAAGCCTGGATACAAGATGAAGATGGGTACAGCATGATTCATGGCCACCATGAGAAAGGGTGACGCACTGTGAATCAAGGAAGTCCATAAAAGTCAAATCCAGCATTGGCCACAAGACCGTGATGGTGACACCAGAATGTATCAGGACAGACTCCTGCAGAAGCAGGGCGTTCGAGGGGGAACAGGGTAGAAGAATTAAGCAAAACAGGCAACACCTGTGTGCGAGAAGGGGGTGGGTGGGGGGTGGTCACAAGGCAACATCGCAGGGTACCAGTGGGGTGGGCATGGGCCTGTGGGGACATAGGGAGTAAACACATGTTGGTGCATGCTTACCTGCTGTCTGAGCAGGGGTTCGGGCACTGGATCCTCCTGGTCCGAACAGGTCCTAACAGAAATTGCCCTTTTTGTTCGACTGCCCTTCGGACGCCTGCCTGAGAGACGCTCTTGATCTAAGAGGTAAGAGCAGAAAGGGAAAGGCAGGGCTAAGAAGGTGGGCGGAGCTTAGGCCAGGTGACCAAGATCCACTGGCACTGCTCCCCATCTGCAAAGGGAAGAGCCTGAGGGCTCCTTAAATTGGGAAAAAGAGCTTCAGTGTTGCCATTTTTGCCAATGCCGGTCAGTAGGTCCCCCTCCGCCCCCATTGTGAAGTCTAATACTATACTAACGCATGCATGATCTGATACAATTACTTCTCCCGGGTCTGTCATCACAACTTCTGGCAGTAGAGGCTTTGATATCGCAAAATAGTCTATATGAGAGGCCGAACCATGTGGAGCACAATAGAAGGACTATTGTCTAGTTTAGGCATCTCCACAGGTCTAGCAAGATCCACATGTCCACTAGAGAGAGAAGGCCCTGTTGAGCTCTAACTTACACAGACCACAAAGTAATTTGGCTGCTTTGATATCCATGACAAGGTATCCCCCTCAGCAGTTTTTACTACCACTTCCAACTCAATGAAGAATCTGCCCTTCTCTGTGTTAGGTGCATAAAGATTAACACAAATTAACGGGTTGCCTTCTCACAAAATATCAGTTGCTATGCATCATCCCTCTTTGCCTACAACTTTCCTGCCAAAAACAAAGTGCACAGGTCCTTTTTAAAAACTATGGCCACTCTGTCTCTTTTTAAAGCAGCTTGAAATCTTAGTTGGTCTTGATCATGACGGACAACAAAGTGTCCATGCATTACCGCAACAAAAAAAGGGGGAGGGGGGATAGGGTCACTTCCTTTGTGCAGAGAGGCAATGCAGCTCTGGTTTTGGGCCATCCCGCAGGGAATTTCGATCAGCAATTCATCTGGCCGGGGAAGAAAATGAGGCAGCGGATGCTCTGAGCAGGCAGAGCACGGTCTCTCACGAGTGGGAGTTGCCTCAGTAAGTCCTTCAGGAGATCTTCGTCCTTTGGGGAAACCCGAAGTGGATCTCTTCGCCACCAGTGTCAACCGGAAGTGCGAGAGATTCTGCTCAAGGGAATTTCCTCCAAGAGGAGCCTTAGGAGACTTGTTCATAGTGGATTGTGCATTTCCTCCAGTCCCCGTCATTCCTCAAATGTTGCGGAGGTTACTGGGGTTCTGTTCCCACATGATCCTCATAGCTCCAGATTGGGCCAGGAGAGCGTGGTACCCAGACCTTCTAGAAATGTCCATCTGCCCACCACAAGGTCTTCCCTACTGAGAGGAACTGCTCTTGCGCGAGGGAGGTGGCAGGGTAGGGGCTCCATCCAGAGGTCAAGACTTTCAATCTTCACGTTTGGTTTCTGAAAGGTTGAGGTATAAGGATTGGGACCTCCTGGATGACGTGATGGAGGTGTTGCTTTCAGCCAGGAGGCCTGCAACAAAATCCCAGTACCATTGGCGTAAGTTCTGTGACTGTGCAGAGGTCACAATGTGGATCCTTTTCATAGATCCATTCCTATGGTTTAGTCTTTTTTGCTTTCTTTGGCCCACAGGGGCCTTCAAGGTGGTACCATTAAGGGTTACCTGGTGGCGCTGTCTATTTAAGCGCTCATCTGAAGAATGTTCTTACTTTAAGATTCCTTTGATTTCTCAATTTCTTAAATGACTGACTAATGTGTTCCTGCCATCTCCTTTCCAGGTGCAGGTCTGGTTTTTAAATTTGGTTTTGAAATTTCTCATGGGTGCTCCGTTTGAAACTTTGCACTCCTGTCCTTTGAGATTATTGTCCTTCAAGACAGTGTTCTTGGTTGTGGTTACTTCTGCTCTCAGAGTGAGTGAATTGCAGGCACTTTCCTCTAAGCCACCCTTTACTGTGTTCCACAAGGACAGGGTAGTACTTAGGGTACGTCCGTCCTTTCTACCTAAGGTAGTTTCTGAATTTTATTAGTCAGAAGGTGGTTCTCCCATCTTTCTATCCTCCTCCTCATCCTGGCAAGGAAGAGGAGCGACTCCATCAGTTGGATCCTATGAGAGCTCTGAGCTTTTACATTTCTAGGATTTCCAGTGTCAGAGTGGACGATCAACTCTTTGTAGGATATGCTGGATACCACCGATTGCGCCAGGCTGTTACCAAACAGGCCTTGTCCAGGTGGATTATCCTCACTATTACGGAATGTTACCGGTTGGTGGCGAAGGACCCTCCTGAAGGGTTGCAAGCTCATTCCACTAGGGGCGTGGCTACTTCCACCGCCCTCCAGCGGGGCGCAATAACTGATTCACCAGGTGTCCAGCCTGCGAGGGGCTCTTCCCTACATCAGACCCCCCCATGCCCTTTGCCTTGGCCCCGACCATGGCTAGGAAGGCCGTTCCACATGCGCTGCCCTGACACGCCATCTTCAACCAGGGCCTTCCACGAACGCCTTGCAAGTCGGCAGAATATTTTGGCCTTCCTCAGCCCGAGGTAGAGCAGCCCGAGGATGGGGTCTTGGCAGAAGTCCTCACCTTGAGACCCCCTATGAAAACCGGGATCCCGATGCAGGAGGACTTAGTTGCCCTGGCCGAGAAGGGGTGGCTCAAGCTGCACTCGGCCCAACCTGTCAATCAGTGCCTCAACGCCAAGTATAAGCAGATGGACGGTGGATACACTCTTGCTTTTGGTGCTTCCTCAACTGCACTCTTCCGTGATCGCTGCAGCATCACTCTATTTTAAGCCTTGGTCGTCCTCAGCCACCTCGTTCTCGACGCTGCTAGGCAAAGAGAGTACACTGACCCTGATACATGGGATTGATCCCTTTTATTCAGCTACCACAAGAACAACACCACGCCCAGCTACCACAAGAACAACCCGCTCAGCTACCACAAGACCAACAACACGCTCAGCTATCTCAAGAACAACAACACGCTCAGATCCTGCGCGAATGTGACACGCCCCCTCCCACCCGCTCGCCGTTCCTCGCAGTGCTTTTCCCGGAAGTGCACTGCAAGTGTTTTGCAGTGGAGTCCTGTTGGAGTGCTCCTGCAGCCGCCTCTACTTCCACTTCTGCCTGGAAGACGCCTATGCCCAAGAGGAAGCCCATCATCCTCTGTGCGGCGAAACGGGTGTCCTGGACTGCTGATACCAGAGTAAATATTTTTACTACTTCTAACTACTTCTAACTCCGAGGACTATTGTTTTGGACTTTGGTCTCTCTGCTCTGACCTAAGAAACTAAGGACTTAAGGACTCATTGTTACTCATTGTGTGTGTACTTGGAAGTGTTTACAGAAGGCACACTTACCTTTATTTTCTCCTCTTCCACGTAGATCCTGCGCGAACGTGACACGCCCCCTCCCATCCGCTCGCCTTTCCTCGCAGTGCTTTTAACACGGGTGCACGCGCACCCCGGAAGTGCACTGCAAGTGCTGTTTTGCTGTTTGGCTGTGCGGCGAGGGCAAGGGGTGGTAATATTGTATCTTTTGTGACTTATTCTGTATTTCATCTGTCAACCTAATGTACACACATTCTAGTGAGCATTACTAGAATACTGATTTGTGTACAGCACCGTTTGCGCCACTGCAAGGTGTCCCTGGGCATAAATAGCGCGTGTGCTCATGGACCAACCCCATTGTTACCCTCTTTGCTACTTGAATCACAGAATGGTGAATGGCTTGCGTAGTGGACGGAAACTCATCGAGCCGCTAACCAAAATACCTTCCCATCCTGTGAGCCAGGCCATCCCTGTTGATTTCGCGGCTTCACTGGCTCATCAAGTTATGTCAACAGAGGGAGTGGGGGCTGGTGATAGCACTACAGTTGATCAGAAAACTTAAACTATGGTCTACAAGGAAATGTGTATTGTTCCTAAAATTGATGTTTCTGCCATAGTTCACTGCGCTGAAAATATGGTTGATACATCAAATAGGAACTCCAAATTTAAGCTAAAGGACCTGAACAATAGTATTCCTAGTGATATTCCCACAACTGATTTAATCCAGGGAAATGATATTGGATTATACAGCATTTCCAATATTTCATACAAAGAGGAAATTGTGGATTGCTCAGTGATGGGCCCCACTATCGAAGCAGAGTTAAGTAAGCGTATTTGCCTCTCCCTTGGACCATCTACTCCAGTTAATCAGAAACTTGTTGGGAGAGAAGATGTCTTCATGTTGAGTACTAAAGGCATGATTGCTTCTGAAAGTAATCCTGGACCTTTAAGTGGCGAAACAGTTAAATTGACCTGGTAAATGGATTTTGAGTCCAATGATTCCCCCCAATAAATCCATGGTGAGTTCTCCAAAAGCGATTAGTGCCCAAATAGCACTCAATGATAGAATGAACCTGAATACTGGATATCCAAGATATCCAGTCTAGTCTCAATGGAAAAGACAAAGATGCTTGCAATAATGACGCACGATCTGCGAGCATTATTCTCGATGTACCATCACTAAGCCCTGATTTTCCAGTCCTTGCGAGAATCCTCAATTTACTGGATAAAGGACATGAGCGCTCACACTATGAAATATGAATTATGAGAGAAGCAATCACTGAACTATCTAACAAAACTAATGGAATTGAAGGCCTTTTGTTTACTTGTGACGCTGTAGCTGCTCTTTCTGATAGGCAATCCAAGAAAAAGGATATGGTGGACAGTGCCATTCAATTTCATGGCATTTTCAACTTACCTATGCAGAAAAAGCGCTCCTATGCTGGTACACTAACCCCCAAATCATTTAACTCGATGTGTACACAGACCGATGTTATTGAGGATGACCTGTGCAAAGTCTTGTCCACTTGTCCACAGTCCAAAAAATTGAGCTTCATCTGGACAAAATGAATATAGAGACGTCATTGCCTCAACCAGTGGTTATTCCCTCTGCCATACTGGTTGAAGACACAAACCAGTCTCATAGTCCTGATAGTCCCTCTCAATTGACGGATTTAATTGACCTTGTGGGTGAATGTTCCCCGATGGGAGTTTAAAAAATGTCTGATTCCATCGAATGCGATCTCTTATCTAAACCTATAATAGGCCTAACCCGGAGGGAAAAGAGGCTAGCGTGAAGGGCCCAAAAAAGGAAAGCCAAACCTTCAGCCTTAGCAAAGAAACAGGTGAAGGCTGTGCAAACATGCCCAATTAAAAGTAATGCCCGTTATATTCGAGAATGAGGCGGTGATTAATCTGTCACAATTGGATGATGAATCTAGGGTATTACTAGATATCAATCCGCCTGGGAAAAATACAGAGAAAACAAATGGGGCCAAAAAAATGAGTAATAAAGTAAATGACAATGTAAAAAAGAACGGGGGAGGATAGTCTGCAATTTGAACTTATCTAGCTCTAACCCCTCAGACACCACAGGGGGGGGGGACGCAAATGTCTCTATCTCAGTTCTATCCCATGAGTCATAAACAAACTTCCTCTAGCAAAGTGAAAAGCAATGTCACTGCACCTAGGGATACCAACACAAAGCCTGTTAATGAAGTTTCTGACAATGGTTCCTCTGATGAGCCCTGGATGTTGGGAGTATTGGGCAGGGACCCGTTACGATCCCAGAAATTTGTCACGGACCTAAACGCTGATTTGGGGTCTAAGCCACCACCGCCAATAGATAAGCCAGCCAAAGGAAATGTTAATATGACATCAATTGAATTGGCCGAATCTAATGTGGTTGGCAGTTCTCATATCAGCCATAAGGTGGTCCACAATGAATTTGAGTCTATCCTCGATCCACCCTACATACTTGGTTGGGAGAGTGATCCCAGTATCAATATCAAACTAAACCTGAATCACTCATCCCTGTTAAAAGCTTTTCACACAATACCCTGTCTGAGAACTATAGGATCCGATGATATTGATTGGGTAAGACTAGCAAACCGATATAATAACAGGATGACATGTGGTTTTTTACTCCAGAAAAATCATGAAACTTGTTTAGGAACAAAAAGAAAATGTCTTTATTGGTTTGACCCCATTCTTGATCCATTCTGACTCTGATGCAAGAATATTTTTGGACAAGCCCATTGCACCTACAGTTACCATTAACCAAAACACGATGCAAACTCAGCCTCCTCAAATCAGTGGTGATCTGGTCCAACAGATAATAGTAATGCCTGCTGCACTATCTGGTTTACACACATTCCCGCAATCAACGCCTACGACTTTGTTGTCGGTACCATCCTAGCCCTGTTCATCACAAACAAGTATTTGAATGCCTGTCATGGAATTGCTGTAGGCTTGTTAACTTTAATAGATGGTGGGGCTCCATAGTTGAGAGTGAATTTCCTTCCATAATCCTATTACAGGAAACAATGCATGTTTCTCAATTGACTGTCCAAGCTTTTGTCGTCTACTCGCAACCTGCAACTCAAAGGGAAAAGGGTAGACCCTCGGGCAGAGGGGTTGGGGGGGGTGGAGGGGTTTAGCTATCCTAGTAAACAACGCATGTAAATCTTCAACGAAACTGGTTTATAAGGATGCTAATGTAATAGCCATAGAATTATCCCCTGTATCCTCACAGGATAAATACCTCATCTTTAT
This sequence comes from Ambystoma mexicanum, assembly GCF_040938575.1. NCBI lineage: Eukaryota > Metazoa > Chordata > Amphibia > Caudata > Ambystomatidae > Ambystoma > Ambystoma mexicanum. Next base: position 66,480,099 of record NC_090928.1, read on the forward strand.
GTGTATCTATTGGAATAGATCGATAATAATGTTTAATAATATCGACATCCTAGACTCCATCCTTGAAGGTGTTTTTACACTCCATGATGAGGTTGGAGTAGTGGTAGGGGGTGACTTCAATTCCTCTTGTCTCATACACAATCAAGGCCCGTGTCAACAATTCCATATAGCCTCTAGTTCGGCTAAGAATGGGAAAAAATGGGTGGAGTTTTTTCTTAACTGGGACCTCCTGGTAATTCCCACTGGAAAGGTGGAGCTTACACATACCTGGTCTAGGGGAGGTCTGCATTCTCACATTGACCACTTCTTCAAATCATCTAATCTTTGTCTGCTATCTGATACTGTGAACATTAAGAACTTGGGATTTGGTGATCATAACGCTATCTCTATCAAATTAAAATTAGAGGGCTGGGGATTTACTCCAACTTCTTCTCTAAAATTGGTTGAGAATGATAGTGAGCCTATCTGTCCGATGGAACCCTTCGGTATGCCGCCAGCTAACTGAGCGACTTAGAGTTGATTTTGATTTGAATGTATTATTGACTGCCCGTGATCCTGTCCGTCACGGCTCCAAAGTCCAAGTGCAGGAGTGGCGCGAACCAACTACCCCCACTGCGGTCTGAGCACCTGCAAGACGAGCTTACACAGGCCGCCAAGACCCCGGCAGGGAAAGAGGGTTAGGATCTCGTTGGTTGGATGGGTCTCGAACAGAGGGTAACCGGAGTGAGGGTTAGGAGAGGGGAAGTGGACAGGCAAGGGGACATATAGGAAAAAACAACAGTAATATATGCACTATCACACCAACACACACAGTGTTTTGCAATAACTTTTGATGCAAAAGGCACTTAGCTCTGTGGTTGAGTGCTGGCCTGCCTCCTGCCTGCGCACTCTCAGGTCCGGAGTTCGGAGCAGTTCCAATGCTGCAAGAGAGTTTTAGTATTAGTGGCCTGTGTTAACTCACCTAGGCATGACACGTTCCACACACATACAGTGCTGGCACATGCACATTACACGCTCTCAAGGCTTTTAGTTCCCAACAACAGCGTGTGTCTCAGAACATGTGGCTCAAGTTCGCCGCACGTGGTTTAAAAGGAGCTAGATCCATCGTGCCGCCAAAGGTTTGCCACACGTGGCCTATATCAAGCACTATGTGCTGCCAAAGTTTGCCGCACGTGGCTGTGGTCAGAAATGCTCTCCGTGCTGCCAAAGTTCGCCGCACGTGGCCGAAAACACGTTAATAACAAACGCTGCATGCGTTAAAGGTAATGGGTCTTGGTAGCCCAAAGTCAGGCTGGTTATATGCCGGGGAGCGCTGCTTAGCACTTAGCTTTTGTCCCTTGCAGGGGACGTAATATGGCTGGGCGGTGCCCCCCTGCGCGAGCCCCTCAGCGAACTGGATGTCCCAATGCTCCTCTGCTTGTTTTGCGCTCTTCCCCCCCGCTGCTGTGCTTCTGATTCCCATGTAGGAAGTAGCCGCTCGTTCTCAATGGTTTGGACGCACTTATCTGTTGTGAGCGAGGGGCCGGAATGCTGGTTCCTTGGGGCGTGGCCCCTCGCGTAATCCCCGTCGGCAGGAGCTCTGCTGGATGCGTCCATTCCGGTCGGGAGCTTAAGCACAAGCCCCGTGCCTTCGTTCTGTGCGCGTGCGCGAGCCCCTCCCAACCTGGGAGTGGAAAAGTAGTTCCTGGCCCGGAGGCTGCTGGGAGTTGTGGTCCGGCGAGCCTTCTGCCTGCAGAAGGGACAGAGAAGCCTCCTGTAAGGCTGGAGGCTGTTCCTTTGGGCTTGTTTTGTGTCTGGTTCCTCTGTGCCCTGGGCCTCTCACTAAGCCCCGACTCCCCCTTACAACTCCCTGTACCCTGACACTGTACGTGTTGATCAAACTATCTCTAGGAAGATCGAAAAATGTACGCATGCTCCCTTGACACAAGGAGAGGCTCCCAGAAGTCACACCCAGAAGAGAACAAGTCTGGAGGTTTTCCTGGTGTGGAGACTCTTAAGTAGCAAGTGCTTGAGCAATACATGCTCCATGTTGAGGGAATTGGGAAGACCAATCCTGTGGCTATCTATTAGCGACCCTCGTTGAAAATAGAGACAACACTTGACCCATGGCAGGAGGGAATCATAATATTGGCTCCCTGACAACGACCCTAGTGAGGTGCAGGCAGAAAAATACTCCTGTCTGTGAAGTCTGAGAAAGGTTGGTTGTCCGCTGCTCGCAATAACAACTTTCATCTATCGGTCCCCCATACCGGTGCTCATTTTACGAAAAGTGTTAATTGCATGCAGAGGATCACCAGCGTTATAACTGACATGCTTTTTAGTCCCCTTCAGGCAATGTTTTACTACTCATACGTCCTGTTCCCTTTCCTCCATCCGTGTGGGCGTCCCCCAACGTGAGGACCGTAGCGGAACCTTTGGCAGCGAAAAATTGATCTTCCCCTTTAAATTTAGTATAGCATGCAGGGGCAAAGCCATGGGCATGGGAACGCCTTGCTGAGGCCCAGCCCTCCGGCGCCTCACCCCTGTCACTTTTTCCGCATGGACTGTGTCGGACCTGGCAGCCAGCGCAGAGATTTCTTTTTAGCTTCCCGCTTGCTCCCTGTTTTGTTTTTTCAATCTTATTTAACCTCCCTTCGGTGCCTCGCCTCCCCTGGTGCATGTCAGCCGCAGGAGGATTCACGAGATGTGCCTCATGCGACCGCTCGCTCCCAGCCTCGAACCCCATTGCACTCTGTCTAGAGTGTTTGGGGCTTGATCACCGCTGGAGATGCATGATCTGCTTGCAGCTCTCTAGGTCACAGGGCATTGAAGAATCGGTTGTCACGGTGGAGGGAGATCTTCCACACTTCTCCTCTGCCCCACCCTAAGGACTTTGTCTCCAGGACCTCTCGTCAAGACAAGGTAGGCCCTCTGTTCAGCACAGCTCCACCATGCTGCGATTCCTTCCCTGGGGTGCCCACAGATCGGGTTTCCTTGGATTCGGGTTCTCGCAGGCCCAAGGCCTCTAAGAGTACCGCTTCCCAATCCGAGGGGTTGGGGGCTATTCCGGGTGCTCGGGGGCAGACCTGAGGCCGTGCTAGCTACCGGCTCCCAAGCTGAGGGGCTCAGGAGCCCTACTGGGCTCTCCTCGGAAGGACATATCAAGTTCATCCTCTTCTAGGACCCCAGGGGGAAAGGGATTGTCGAGTGCCACCTCCAAGAGTCTGGTTTCGGCACAATCCAGCACAGGTGACGAGGGCATCCAGCCTACTGGAGATCACTCAGAGGTCATGAGTCGGGGCGTTATGACTACTGGCTGGCCGGCCGAGGGCTCAGCGCCTACCAGAGTGATCTGAGGTTGATGCTTCTGCATCGGGTGCAAAACACAAGCTGTATCCTCTCGTGGCTGAGGGCCTTTGCACCCTCGGACCCAGGGCGTGGCACAAGGCTTCCAAATGGAGATGCATTTGGCGGAGCCTGCCGGGCCAGCTGCCATCTTCGATAGAGCTCCGGGCCTGCCAGGGCTTTCGCCAATCAAATGGGCTGTGTGAGATGATTGCAGCCCCCTTTGCCAGGAAGTGGCAGCAGATTGTACTGTACACGCATCTGGTCTCCACAGGAATACATCTCCCCATCACAGCCTTACAGCTGCACGCCGCAGGTTCCTTCGTGCTTTCACCAGGAGCAGAGCCCCTACGGACCCCGCTGCTTGCGAGGACCGCTTCTTCGAGTGCTTCCTCTCTTACATTCCCCTCAGATGAAGGGGCTTCTGAAGGATATAGTGAAGGAGGACATCCTGCAGGTGTTACCGCCCTAGCTCGCTCCTCTGGGTACTCCTCCCGTTGCTCCAGCGCTGCCAGTTCTAGTGCTGGTCCCTCTCCTGGTCCAGGCCCTACTGCTTGTTGAGACTCCTCCACCTCCTCTTGTACAACCAGCGCCTCCCCGTGAACAGCAGTTGGACCTGTCTTTGGCCCCGGACTTAAGGCGGTGGGGGGGTATTTGCACGTGTGTACCTGGGCCCGGATTCCGATCAGTCTGTGAAAAGGGGGTGAGGGGTGACGATGAACCCTCTTCTGGTAAGGCCTTTCATGACCACCTTCAGGGCCTGGCAGAGTTCTTGCGGTCCCTCTGCAGGAGGAAGCCCCCCATGAGTCAGGAGTGCTAGCAGAGATCTTGGGTAAGCACACCACGATCCAGTCTGGCATTCCTCTCCAGAAGGATATTATGCAGGTGGCGCAAGGGGTCTGGGAAAAGTCCAGGGCCAACGGCCAGAAGTTGCCCGGGAGGTTCAGGGTGACAGAGAGGGAGCCAATCCTCCTGGCCTCCCACCTGCAGCCACTCATTCTTCAGTGCTGGCTGTGGCATTCTTGTATTCTAAACCATCGTCTTCGTCTTCCTCTACGAGAGCCACCTCCAGTTGTCTTTCCAAGGTGGCGAAGGTCCTTGAGTCTTTGGGAAAGCGCTGTTATTCCATCTCAAGCCAACGCAGGCACCCTTTTGTCTGCGGCTAACTAGAAGCTGTGGCGGGAGCTCAGAGAATTTCTCCTGACCTCCCTTCAGACAAGCGCGCTTCCTTCAAGGCCCGTCTGGCAGATGCCCAAGCCGTTGCTTAAGACCTCATGGAGTATTCGGTCTCCCACATCAACACAGCAGCAGAGGGCTGTGCCTTGGTGTCGAGATTCGAAGGACTGCGTGAATGCACACCACTACATTTTTATCTGTTGTGCAGGAGCGTGTACTGGAACTGTTCTTCAAGGGCATGGACCTTTTTTCATTAGTCAACCGATGAGGGGTTGACAAAGAAGAAAACCTCCACTCAAACTGCCAAGTCCTTGGGCATCCTGACAAAACCTGGACAGAAATCCTTCCCTCAGTCCCAGGGCAGGACCGAGTTCAAGCCCTGCGCTGTCTCTTGCTTGAAGGGGTTCCAGGTCTGCGGTACACGGAGGCCTGATAGGTCCGCCAGCGACAAACGGAAGAAGCAGCAAAGGACATTGCGCATGTTTTTATGCTTCCTCTCCCCTCTGCCCCCGCCTTTGACGCCAAGAAGTAGTGACATCAAGGTGGGGGAAGACAGCTTGCCTGTGGAGGGGCCATCTGTTCCAGAACACCTGGAAGCGTCTTTTCAGCAACGCGTGGATCCTATCTGTAGTCTCCAAAGGCTTCAGCTTTCCTTTTGCTCTTCCTTTGCCTCTTCCATCCTCTCCTCCTCTTCGTTACATCAGATTCCCGGCTCTTTTACGGGAGGTCCTTTCACTCTTGGAGATGCAGACAATAGAACCGTTTCCGCTTGTAGACAGGGGATCCGGGTACTGTTCCAGGATTTTTCCGGTACCCAAGAACGGTCTTTACTGCTGGAACGCTTCAAGATGATTACTCTTGTGCACATAGCCAAGTGTGTATGCAGGAGACCGGATGTGTTCCCTCGACCACAAGGATGCATAATTGCATGTACCCATCTACCAATTGCATTGTAAGTTTCTGCAGTTCACAATTATGTTATGCCACTTTCAGTACAAGGTGCTGCCTTTCGGCCTGAACTCAGCCCCTTGTGTCTTCACGAAGTTGATGGACACAGTGGCGGGCCTTCTCCGCTTGTAGGGCCATCATCTGTACCCTTATTTGGTTGACTGGCTGTTGAAGGCGGCTTCCCCCGAAGGGGTGGTGCACTCCTACCAGAGATCAGCGGATATCCTTCATCAGCTAGGGTTCTCCATCAACCAGAGGAAGTCAGTTGTGCCCAGCTCAGGAACTGGTCTTCCTAGGGGTGCGTTGGAAGACTACCGTTCATCGGGTGTTCTCCATGCCTGAGAGGCTTCTGTCCCTCTGCAAGGCAGTGGGACACACTCTGGCCAGCTCTACCACCTCAGCATGGTGGTTCCAGCACATTCTGGGCATAATGGCCTCCTGCATGCTCACTGTACAGCATGCGCGCCTCAAGATGAGGTGTCTCCAGTTCCACCTGGCAGCCAATTGGGATCAGGAGACGGGGTCTCAGTCGGACAGGAGCCCAATACCACCGCTCCTGCTACCCGATCTTCGCTGGTGGATGGAGGACAATGTCTCAGTGGGAGCGCCCTTCACCGGACTGGAGCCTACCCTGATGGTGATAACTGACTCCTCCCTCTCGGGTTGGGGCACTTCTCTGGAGGGCTATGCGATTCATGGAGCATGGCCCAGGATGGAAGCCCTCTTGCAAATCAGTTGAGCTCAGGGTAGTGGGCCTGGCCCTGGTCCTCCAGGCGTTCTTGGCCCTCAACAGGGACAGGTCTGTTCTGGTCAGAACGGACAATTCTACTACAATGTTTTGCCTGAAAAGGCAGGATGGCAGCTGCTCTAACCCGCCCCATTCCCCCCCCCCCCACAACCTCTGCATGGAGGTGGTTTGGATCTGGGAATGGGCCCTGATCGAGGGGGTTTGGTTTTTGGCAGTCCACCTCCCGGGGGAATGCAATGCAGAAGCGGACCAGTTGAGTCGCTTGGGGTTCAACACATACGAATGGGAGTTGCACAACGACTCCTTGTTGCCCCTGTTCCACTGTTGGGGGGTTCGCAGACCTGGATTTGTTAGCATCTCCCAGGAATGCCAAGTGCCCACAAATTGCTTCATGGGCAGGTCGGGGGTCACTGAGAGACGTCTTCAAGAATCTGTTGGCTCGGCTGCAGGTGTTATGCATTCCCACCCACCCCTCTGCTCCTACAGACCCTCCAAGTTCCGGGCCTCTGTGGGTTGCAGCCTCATCCTGTTTGCCCCCATTGGCCTTCAAGACCCTGGTTTTTGGATCTGCTGCAGTTGTGCTCCCAGGCTCCCGTACATCTGACACCCAGCAAGGGCTTCCTGCGAGGCTAACTGACCCTGGCTGACGGGTTCCTGATCGGCTGAGTCTTCAGCATGCTCAATTTTCGAATGACAACTGGGACATCATTCAGCGGGCCAGTAGGCCCTCGACTCGGTCCCAGTGTAAGTGTAAATGCAATAGGCTCTGCCATTGGGCTCCGACAAGGGTCTGGACCCCGTCCCCTGGCTTGTTCTGCAGTTATGTGGATACTTGCCACACGTATTAGGCAGCCATTGGGTCTTACAAGAATTCCCCTGAGCATGAGTTTTCGGCAGCCAATCCACTGGTTAAGGCCCACCTTAAGGGGTTGTCTAGACTTTTTCCTCCAGTGCATAGGCCGCATCTGATCTGCGCCTTCAATGTGGTTCTTGCAGATTTGCAATACAAGCCTTTTGAGCCAATGGCCTCTGCGGACATCCACTTGGTGACTCTAAAGACGTTTTTATTGGTGGCTCTAACCGCTGCATGCAGGTTTAGTGGGCTGAGGTGTTCTTACTTTGGCTCGCAGAGTCCGCAGGATCCAGGCGCTGGTCGCCTCTGAACCATATACCACCATTCACAAGGACAAGGTAGTCATGCGGACGTACCCGGCATTTCTGCCCAAGGTTCCGTCATCGTTCCACTTGAACGAGGAAATAGACCTTCCTATGGTCTTTTCCCGATCCCAAGGACGAAGCACGTAGGGTGCTGCACTGCCTGGATGTCAGGCGTGCCCTAAAATTCTACTTGGACAGGACCAAGGGCTTCCGCAAGTCGGTCATCCTGTTTCACTTTCGGGGGCTCAAGACTAGGCCATCATGCCTCTAAGGCTTCCATATCCCTCTGGATGGTCTCTGCTATCAAAGAAGCGTATGAGGGCCAGCACAAGCCGCTCCCGGCCAACATGCATGCCCACGCAGTCAGAGCCAAGGCAACAGCCATTGCATTCCAGCACCATTTCCCTTGGCAAGTCATAAGCAGGGCGGCCACTTGGGCCTCTCCCTCGGCTTTCTGCAAGCATTACTGTTTGGATGCCGGCTCTAGATCTGATGCGGCTTTTCAGGAACCTATTTTCTTAAGGAGGGTCTCCTCTCCAACCTGGGGCTACAATCAGTTGTAACCGCCCATCCAGTATGGAGGCAAGGGGACAGGACGTAAGAGTAATTATAATTTACTCACTGTAGTGACTAACATACTCTTAGTCCATAGTCCCCTTTTCTCCAAACGTCCCACCAACCTCCCCCCTAATAATACTGGTGTCATTAGGCAATGTTAAATCTATCGTCGACGCATCAATGGGGACTGAGGTGTGGCGCCGGAGGGCAGAGTCAGGGCAGCGCATGCACCCTCTAACTTTAAAGGGGAAGGTGGTTTTTTTCTGGTGAAAAAGTTTGTCTCTCGTCCCTTGGAAGGGACGCCCATTCAGTATGGAGGAAAGGGGACTATGTACTAAGAGTGCGTTAGTCACTATGGTGAGTAACTTCTAATTTAGCATGTAACCTCTTACTGACATAAATGCAATTTAGCCTAATTTGCATATTAACACGACATTTCAACTAATAGAGGGTTTTAGCTGAATTTTTCAGCACCTAAATGAGTTCCCTAAGAGGTGTAGTTGTAGAGATACAGGAGATATAAACTATTAAATGTGGCATTACAATTCTTCTGCCTGGATAGAAAGACTATGAACATGGTCATTTTCTAATGAGTCTGAGCTGCAAATCTGCACTTGTTGCCTTGGATGGTCTTTACGGCTCTGGCCCTGTCCAATGCCAGGTTCTTGGCCCAGGATCTCCTGGAGGCTGCGGCTCATCACGTAGACACCTTGGCTCAGGGCCTGATGCTTGGGGTTGATACCTCACGGCAGGCGTGGCTGCATGCCACTAAATTTTCTAAGGACGTGCAAGACAAGGTGTTGGACCTTCCTTTTGATGGTAAAGAGCTTTTTCATTCTACTACTGATGTAGAGCTCACCAAGACCAGATAGCACTCAGACGGCTAAATCATTGTCTGTTCTGGTCAAAGCTCCTTTCAAATCCCAGAGACCGTTGTCGTAAAGTCGACCCTCCTCTGGTTTTAGGGGCTTCCTCGACCGCAAATCTCGCAGAGTGGATACTCCTGCGGGGAATAACTGCCGTAGGCAACAACGCACATGGTTTTTCTCCCGCTCCTCAGCCTCCTCATCAGGTTCAGGTGGCACTCCCGCCGATAAGCCTGCCAAATGAGGGTTTTCCACGCTCGCACGAGACCCCGGTGGGAGCAAGTATTGCGTCTCATTGGGAGGCGTGGCCGACCATCACAGAAGACAAATGGGTCTTGTCAGTCGCTCGAGCGGGCTTCTGCTTACCTTTACCCTCTACCCCACCCGTCCACCCTCCTTTTCAGTTGTCGGGCTCACCCTCCCTCAAGGCTGAAGTTCAGAGACTTCTGGACCTCAGAGTTGTGGAACCCGTTCCCCTTGGGGAGCAAGGGGAGGGCTTCTACTCCCGGCTGTTTACGGTGCCCAAACCCAACCAGGCTGGCCTGCGCACCATCCTAGACCTTTCCCAGTTCAAGCTTTTCCTACCCCAAGAGAAATTCAAGATGATCACGCCCAGCCAGATACGCTCCTCCTTGCAGATGGGCGATTGGCTCAGCGTCTGGTGGTTCCAGAGGCTTCTGGGCCTCATGGCCTCGTGTGTACTGGCTCTTCCTCTTGCTCGTCTCAAAATGAGACGGACCCAGATGGCTCTTCGGAGTTCATGGTGTCAGGCAGTGGATCCGGATTTCATGCAGATTATGATTGAGAGTGGACCTGGATTGGTGGTCATCTCTCAGCAATCTGTCTGGGGGCGCAAGGTTTCAGGACCCGGTCCCCACGGTGACGTTCACGATGGACTCCTCCCTTCTAGGGTGGGGTGCGACGTTTGATCTCCTTCAGGTCTCGGACCTCTGGTCGCCTCAGGACAAGCTCCTGCACATAAATCATTTGGAGCTTCTGGCGATCTTACTAGTGCTCAGGGCGTTCAGACCGCTCACTGTCAACAAGGTGGTCCGCATAAAAATGGACAATGTGGTGTCAATGTATTACATAAACAAGCAAGGGGGAACAAAGTCTCCCCTCCCCCAACCCCTTGTGGACCTGTCCATCCAGATTTGGGAGTGGGCCGTGCTTCATGGTGTCTGGCTGCTTGCAGTGCACATCCCGGGCCAGCTGAATGTCACAGCGGATGCCCTCAGCCGGCGGACAGTGGTGAGCTACGAGTGGGAATTGAAGGCGGAGGTCCTCTCATGGATTTTCTCAAGTTGGGGCACACCGGAGGAGGACCTCTTCGCTACGGCGGTGAACAAGAAGCTTCCTCAGTATGCCTCCAGAGGGGGGCTGGGAGCCCCCTCTCTGGGGGATGCTCTCGAGATTCCATGGCACAACATGAGAGCTTACGCCTTCCCGCCTCTGCCTCTAGTTCACTGTGCAATTTGGAAGTTGAAGAACTCGGCAAACTGTTCCCTTCTACTCATAGCCCTGTGGTGGTCGGCCAGGTTTTGGTTCTCAGAACTTCAACACCTGTCGGTGTATCCGCCGATCAGGTTACCAGTAACTCCCGATCTTCTTCACCAAGGGGAACAACAGATGTGGCACCCCTCCCCACAATCCCTAAGCTTGGCGGCATGGGCCCTGAGTTCAAGTCTTTAGAGCATCTGAGTTTGTCTGCGGATAACATGTGCATTATCCAGGCAGCCAGGAAACCCTCGACCAGAGCTCAATACAAGAGTAAATGGCTCAGGTTCTGTCATTGGTTTCTAGAGAAGAAGTTGGATCTGAGGGTGGCTACGATTGACACAGTGCTGTCCTTCATGTCCTCCCGAGCAGAGTCAGGGGTTCATGTTCTGTCATGCAGGACTTATCTCTCAGCGGTTTCCGCTTACCTTTCTACAGACCCGTGTTCTTATTCTCTAACTAACCCAGTGGTGAAGAGGCATTTTGCTGGCATGACACGCCTCTACCCTCCGGTTCGTAATCTGCACTCGCCATGGGACCTAAAGGTAGTCCCGACGGCGCTGTGCCATAAACCCTTTGAACCAATGGCTATGGTGGACCTCAAGTACTTGTCTCGGAAAGTGTCCTTTCTGGTCGCCGTTACATCAGCAAGGAGAGTGAGTGAGCTCCAGGCATTGTCGGTGGAGCATCCTTTCTTGGTCTTTCACAAGGACAAGGTAGTCCTTCGGACAAACCCGGCTTTTCTACCAAAGGTGGTGACCGAATTCCATCTGAATCAGTCGATCTCTCTTCCGGTCTTTTTTCCGAACCCTGCCTCAGAGGCTGAAAGGGTTCTACACTGTCTTGATGTCTGAAGAGCTCTTAAGTTCTACCTGGACAGGACTTACAAGCTTAGGAGTTCTTCGCAACTTTTTGTGACCTTCGGTAACCCTCAGGGCAAGCCGGCGTCTAAGGCAACTATTTCTAGGTGGATTGCCGCCTCCATCACAGTCTTTCACCGTCCAAGGGCTGAAACCTCATAAGGGTATCCATGCACACCTGGTGCGGGGCAAGGCAGCCGCGGTTGCTTTTCAGAAATATGTCCCCTGGGGGTCCATCGCTAGGGCAGCTACTTGGGCCTCCCCATCTGCTTTCTGTAAGCATTACTGTCTCGACATGAGCTCAAGAGCTGACGCTCAGTTTGGTCAGGCTGTGCTGAAGAATCTGTTTCAGTAAGGGGTATTTCCATCCACCCGTAGTTCCTGTAAGGAGTGCTTGGGAATCTCCCACAAGTATGGAGGAAAGGGGACGGGACGTAGGAGTATTACCAGGTTACTCACCGTAGTGACCACCTTACTCCTAGTCCATAGTCCCCAGTCCCCTTTCCTCCATACGCTCGCCCGCCATCCCCTCTAATAAGGTTCCTCTGTTATTGCTAATGGTTCTTTGAACTGGCGATAGAAAAGGACTGATAGGCGATGCGGAGCCAAGGTGGTTGGAGTTACGGCCGCGTGCCGGGCCCCGCGCAGGAAAGAGAGGAGTGACACATTTTTGAAAAAAATGTGGATGCTTTTTCCAAAGTGCTCCGGTCACGTCCCACAAGTATGGAGGAAAGGGGACTATGGACTAGGAGTAAGGTGGTTGCTACGGTGAGTAACCTGGTAAGTATGCTGCATTTCTAATTAACTAGATACAATCATTCTATGAATGCATGCAATTCAGTGTACTTGTTAGTCCAACTTTGGTAGCTTGTGTATTGAAGAGTAATTTGGCTTTCACTCCCTTTCGAAGATCTTCAGTCTCCTCTTTATTGTTCCTTGCTATTTAGCATCCGAAGAACTTCAAATCTGATGGATCGTCATCTGGGTGTACTGTGTTCCATTGCTCTGCTAATGTGATTTATTTATTTGGATTACATTGACTTCGTAGGCCATGTTTGCAGTGAGAAAGACCCTCAATCGTTTACAGGGCTCTCTCCTTTGAACCAATGTATGGACTAAACCCTGGATGTGGGTTGTACACCCGGAGGGAATAACGGGAAGGACCAGAGAGTCTGCAGACCAGCTACCACCCTATGAACTAGAATACGAGGGAATATATGTAGAAAGTATGGCAGAGCTGGTGTGCCTGATCCTGCTCGCCTGGAATTGGTCCGTTCTACAGTCCTCTTGACCAATCAGGCCAGCCAGCAGGCGAGTGCCGGCCTGCCTCGAAGGCCCACAATCTAGGCCCTTCTTTGTCTGTGTCTGCCTCTCCCTCTCATTTCCCGTTTTCCTGATGCTGGATGGGCTCTTCTACTACCTCATGGCCTGGAGACCTACGCGTCCCCCCCTCTCTACCACCACCCTTGAAGGTAAGCCCTTTGGGCTACTAAGGGAACAAATCCTATGCGCACTGGGCGCCTGCACAAAATCCTTTGTGTGCTCAATATCTCTGCTTTTCCATTGCAACAGATTATTTCCACCTGCATTTGCATTCCACTACGCCAGGCTGCATTGCAAGGCTGGTGTTCAGAGCACCATGTTCCTTCCCTATGCCAGGCCTCTTCCAACATGGCCGGCGCCGTTTTCCAGCAGAGCTGGTGTGCCTGGCCCTGAGCCTGCTCACCTGGGATTGGTCCTTTCTACAATCATCTTGACCAATCGGGCAAGCCAGCAGGCGAATGCCGGTCCGCCTCAGAGGCCCATTATCTAAGACACCCGTCTGTGCCTGTCTGGTCATGGCCGATCTGGTTGGGGCCCCCCCCTCATCTTCTGCCCTCCCCAGTACTTCCCTGTTAACACACCTGGTCTTGGGGCTGTTGGAGACCTCACTCACCTAGCCGGGATTCATGGCACTCCTGCAGTCCTCCCTGTAATTAGCCAACACATCTCTCCATGCATCACTGAGACTTTGATCTGCAGCCACTGTTAACTCTTGTGCTTTTTAGTGTGCCTGCCTGAAATCAAATGTAGGTATTACATCTGCAGCCATGTTTCTGTGCATAGTTGTGTAGTGCCCCGACCCTTCTTCTCTCCATCTTTATGCCTGTTGCACTTATTTTTGTTCTTATGCGTCTTACCCCACACTTCTCCCTCCCTTCTCTCGTTCTCAATGTTTAGCTCTTGTATTTTGTAACGACCGTCAGGCACGTGCAATATTCCTGTCATATGTTGTAACAGTATTGTATTCCTCCTGTTTTACGTTGTACCTCTAAACGCATTGCACTTGCCGTTTTGAATGTCCCAATGCTTACTAAGAATGTTAATCATCGTAGCTTTCACCCTGCCTGCATTAGAGCGCTTTGAAACGCTTTTTTAAGTGTATGGACGCTATATAAATGACCAATAAATCAATTTTAGCTAGTCAAGGTACACCTACAAAAAGCCCAGGCATGGCAAGAGAGGGTCCTTAATAAAAATGCATGGATATGAACATTCCAAGTGGAGGGCAAGGCCATGGTCCTGTTGCCAACCACCCATCTCGTTTTTGGCCAGGTGGCAAACCTAACCTAGAAAGTCCAGCGGGCCCATTGAAAGAAGCCATCCCAGCTAGATCGTATTACTGAAGGCATGGCAAGAGAACAGCAATCCGGAATTTCTCTTATTATATGAAAAGAACACCAAGAAGATTCCACTACCAACTAGAGTTCACAGTGTAAACATAATCCTGTAGTCTCCCAAATCATGCTGTGAAGTACTGGTTGAGTGGCTAGGGAGATACCCAATGTGTTTTTTCCAAACGTGAATGAGTAAAAGGGTTGGTGCAAAAAATACTAAGACTACTCCAAGGAGTAATCTGACGTAAGTCAAACAGTCTACCGAAAACCTGCAAGAGAATAGTCTGGAAGGAATTATAAGAAGATACTGTAATTGCGTGACATAGAGCGGTCTTGCAGTGAATGGTCCTCCCCATCTTGCTGGTACCTAAACCTGACAAAAGTTTGAGATTCTGTATAGACTGCCAGAGGTTAAATGAAATGTCAGTGTATTGCTTATCCCTTGCCCGAATAGACTAATGAAGATCTAGGGGCGGTTAAATACATCTCCATGCTGGACCTTACATATGGGTTTTGGCAGGTACCACTAGATGAACAGGGGAAACAAACGAAAGGCCGCATTCTCAACCCCTTCTTTGAATTTGCAGTCCAACCATTCGGCCATCCTGGGGCACTGACCATCTTTTCATTGGTTACTGGATCAACTCCTAACTTCATATTGAAGCTTTGCTGGAGCCTACCTGGACCGGTACGACGACCTTTCGTCGCAGGATGTTTTTTTCGCTGGTTTTTTTTACAGTGGATTTTTTTACGTAAAAAAAAACATTGAAATGTTTAGGGGGGTGGAAAAAAATATATATATGGGGTGTGGAGGTTCGGGAATATATAAAAAATTAAAGGCGATGGGGGGGTTGGAGAGGACCCCCCCCAAAATAAAAATAAATACAAATTTTATGAGTTTAATCAGCAGTAAAAAAAATACAGCGAAAAAACATCCCACGATGAAATGACATGGAACCCCTGGACCATATAGTTCTATTTAAGCACTCCTGGGAAGATCACATAAAACATTTAACAGCCCTCTGTGATTAACTCTGGAAGGCCGGCATCACAGCGGATCCTACAAAATGCCACTTAGCTAAGCATCAGTCAAGTACTTTGACTTTCAAGTGGGAAATACGCATTGTTTCCTCCAAAGCCGGAAGATCGCTGCAGTACAGAATGTTAAACGGCCGGTCACAAAGGATATTCAAGCTTTCCTGGGCCAGTTGGGCCTTACTGGAGGTTTATCACCAACTGATTAGCTCTGAGTTGGCAGCTCCTTTGGCAGATACGTTGATAAATTCCCATCCCAAACAGTGGGATCACAGAGCTCAACTGGACTTCGAAAACTTGAAAAACACCTTCTGTAAAATACAATAGTTCCTTGATGTGGTTGACCTGCAACAGACACCAACCTTTAAAGTATATTTTGAAATTAAATGATAAGCTCTCATTAGTATGATATTTCTGGTTTGCAACCCCCGCTCATACAATCCCTCCCCCACAATTCTGGGACAAGTACAGGCAGGTTTATGAAAACTCAAATTTAATTAAAGAAAATTAAAGTCAAAGCCAAACAAAGGTGGCCTCCAGCTTTATGCCATGAAGGCACCATAGTGTTGTATACGCATAAATAATTGTCAATAAAAGGACATTTTACCTGCCTACATGAATCTGTTTCACACACACACACGCACGCACATCCGTTTTCTTAACCAATTGTATGTATATATGAAGCTTTAAAGAATAGACATTCTAAATAAACTTCTATTACCTGTCAATAAATGTCTCTCAAAATCTTTAACTGCACGAAAGCAACTTCACCGAATCTATAAGGTTATGTTCGCAAATGCATCAAATTACTGTCTGTTTTTATCTTACCCGCTGATATCCACCATTTACTAGGTCAGCTCACTATTAACACAATAAATGTAGAGTGGGGTCTTCGGAAGCTGTGTGTGCAATTTTCTCTGATCATGTGTGCAACTTTCAATCTACATATATGTGCAACACTCTATAACCTTTAAATTAACTTCTATTACTGTGCCTTCCTAACTACAGGTTTTTGGGCTGGAATAAAAAATTCTTAATTAAAAGGTACAATTGTAAAAGCACTCTTGCCCTTTCACATCACACAAAGGTCTACCTGCACATTTCAGGATAAGGGATTGCATGGGTTTTACACTTTGCACGATTTTCTGTGAATAGAATGAGTTCTCTGAGCTATATTCTGTTGTGCATATATCTCTTTAATGACCAAGCTCCCACTGGCTTTCATTATAACTAAATCTCTGTCAAAAATGGCTCCACGGCCCACCTCATGACTATGCCAGCAGAAAACAGGTTATATTTTAAATGGTGCTTAATTTTGCATAACAAAACTGCATTTAAATTGCACTAAATTATGTCAGTTTTGCACAGACAAAAGCAAAACATGAGATGATGGCCAGAAGGTTTAGACGTAATCTTAAACTCTTGCATCCATCTAGGCAGCCCTCCAGACCATTGGTCTTTGCCTGCTAAGCCATTACAGAAAGGGGAAAGACCATATGCAAATCGGGCTTGGTCCCACCCCAAAAGGCGCAGTCCAGCCCGAACTGCTAGGTCAGATCCCATACCTTCTGCACAAGACCACAAGCACCCACAGACATATTTCGGCCTCAGGTCGTCATCAGTGAGTTGTAGTTTGGGTCTCTGTCAAGTAGGCACGGAACCTTGTGTGGGAATACCCGTCACACTCTGGGCAACTAAAGCAAAACATAAGAGGTGATGGCTGAAATGTTAAGAATTAATCTAATCACTCTGGGCAACTCTCCAGAGCATGTCTGGGAGTTCCTTGTGTTTTCCGTGCAAAGGGCACCTGGCCTAGCAGTTTGGGCTTAGCTGCTCTCATTGGTGGCAATACTTGACTGATTTGCATTTCGCTTTACCCTCTTTTGCAATGGTGCAGACTGGCTAAAAAACAGTGGTATGGAAGGTTGCCCAGAGAGTGCCGGTGGTTCAGATGTATCAAAAGCCTTCTATCTATCACTGTTTTGGTTATAGTTTTGCACATTACAAAAGGCACTTGGTTTTGATGAACACGAAATCTGAGTTGTTCCTTTTTAGCTCACTGAGTTCCTTTTTAGCCCACTGTGTCCCTGTTCAAAATTGCACCCCCTTGTTCCCAGGCCATACTTATTCCCAGGGAGTTACCATAGACCATTCCATAGGGCAATCTGGAATTTATTTTGGAGCAGTCCTTTTATTTTAAATGTGGCTTCTTATTTTTGGAATGCTGCCTGGACCCCCTAGGTTTTGAGTTGTTCCAACAGCACTGTCCCTTTTAGCTGCTGTGGTCAGACTGATTCGGATTGCTCATCTCCTTCTGAGTAGAGACCACTTTCTGCAGCCTCTGTTGAAAATCAGCACTGCAGTAGCTATCTGCTCTCCCCCCAGCCAGTCATCTTCTAGTAATATCCAGCATAATTGTGATACATCCCATCTATCTGTGTGCAATGTATTTTATAATCAAAACTCCTACTATTATTGTATGACTAAGTGGTGTGCCATATCTTATGACTGGGCAAGGTGTGGCTATCCGCCCCAGCCTTGAAACTTGCAAGGTGGGGGGGATATTGCTCGCCACATATGGACTGGCATTTATTTGATGTGATATAACCTTGATGTGAATGTGCTAATACAATCAATATAAGTATAATCTACACATCAGTGAGCAATTTGTGCAATTAACTATGAGATTTATGTTTTCAAATATAATTCAGATTATTTTGATAATATCCATAATTGTAGACAATTTGACTTTGCGGTTCACTGGAAGATATATTAGTAATCTATAATGCCCAATATGTTTTAGGTTCCTAGGATCTTCCAATATAAAGTTATAGATGTTTAAATAATTGAATCACAGTTCGCGCGACAAAATATGAACATTTTGTTCATCTTAGATTTAAATGTACCGGAAGAAAATATATATTTCGAGGGGATTTGTTCCTCTGACGTATTCCACATCTATAACAGGGAATCACCGTAGTTGCGGTGATTTCCTGTCATAGATGTGGAATATGTTGCCGGAACATCCCATCGAAAGAACGTTACCAGGTAAGAAAGTAACTTGTTCTTTTGGCCACACAAGGTATTCCATGTTAAACTGCAAACAAGCTTTTCTCTTGGGGTAAACACTGTTTCATGAACAGAGCCTGGTAAACTGGTTTGAACAAAATGAGGCAGAGGAATCTTTCTGTGGACAAAACATCCTTCTGATAAATCTGATGACACAATTTCCTGAGGTTGGGGCTGTACTGATTCAAGCTCAATCCAGTTTGTATGTAATCAACAGTCTCTCAAATTGAACAGAATATGGGGACATTCAAAGTAATTCAAATGGTGATTCCTTGCCTCATTTATAAATGCATTATTTTACTCTTCATATTATTCTACATTACTTTACTATTGGAAAGAAAGAGGCGCATGGCAATTATAGAATCATGCTGAGAAATTGAGTTCTTTTTAAGCTTCAGATCTGCAAAATTAAGTTTTCTGGGTTGCAGGCTGTTAAGACGGATTTCTGAACTCTGTCCTGGTGGCGCAGAAGTTCAGAAGGCCAACCTAATTACTTGGAACAGGGTAACATCTGGACGAGCCAGACCAATCAAGGTAGCGATCGCGGCGGTCAAGACTAGGTCTCAAGAGGGGTGAGGGTGACTGAAAGCCTGCAATGAGCACACAAAGCAAGATCACTTACAAACTACTCCAAACAGTTGTTATATCAAAAATATATACACATTTATTTTAAGGCCTTTAAAACAATGACCGTAGCGAGAAAATCACAGTATCACAATATTAAGCCAAAACATACCATATCAACACAATATATATACAAATACGACAGTCGCAAGCGTTATATGCACGAAATGTGTAGTCCACCTGCAAGGGAAGGAAAACAGGCAGTGCGATACAATGCTTTAGACTCAGTTCGCCTTCAGAGGCACCTAACTAGATGGAAGTCCGAGCCCTGCGAAGAGTGGAGCCTTGTGCTCAAAGTACCTGCACGCGCTGGTGCCAACGGGCAAAAGGAGAAGCTCTTCGAAGGAAGTCAGGCAGTTCAGTTTAGTGCTTACAGAAGAAGAACAAGTTCTGCGACTCAAGCGCAGCCTCCACAGTGGGCAGAAGCAGAGCGCGAGTACGGCAAAAGGGTGCTGTTTTACACAGCGGGGAAAAGCAATGGGCTCCTGCAGGAGGGCGACCAGATCCTAGTTAAACTACTCACCGGTCCCCGATGCAAGCAGACCCAGGCTTCTCCGCGTCAGTTTCAGCAGCTGGCAGGTTCAGAAGAGCAGGGAACGCCTCGTCGTCGTGTTGAGTAAAAAGACATCCCAATCGAAGAAACCTGCACAGTTTTGTCACCACAGCCGGGCAACGGAGCGGCCGTGTGTATCTGAGCCAAATGTACACTACTCACTTCCGACCTGGGAACGCCAAGTGTACGAAGCGTGTGAGAGTGACAAGGATCGAAATACAACACAACCTGGCGGCGGTTACAGAGCAAGACTCCAGTGTAAGCTGGTCAGTCAGCTGGATGGCCCAGAGACGCTTCCGAAGGCTTACTGGCAGGAGATGATGAAGATGCCGAGAATAGCTGTTCCCGCTATTCCAAGGGACGAAGCACCAGTACAGGCCTTATGGTTCGATCAAAGGTGAAAAGGGTTTCACAAGGCGACAGCAGTGCAGAGGAGGAGTCCTTCAGCGGGTCACCAGCGATTCCTCGGTCCAGCCTCTTGGTTGCAGGATACTTGGCTCCTGTATTCCTTCGTTCGTGAGAACTCAGGAGATCGACATGGTAGTGGTGTTTCCAGCCCCCTCTTATCCACGGTTCCCTTCGCGCCAAAACGGAGAGGACCCAATGGGAGATCCACTCATCAACACTCACACCATTCGTGGACCAATCACGGACCACGGTGGTCCCAGGCATTCACACCACCCTAGACTCTCTGGCACCCAGGATGTGTATTGGGACCAGACATCCCAGCCCACATCCTGGAGGCACACAAAAGACATGTAGAAGCCCGCGAAAGCATCTGTGTTTCGCGGGAAAGTACATGCCCAAATAAGGAAGGCCCCGGGTCGGCTCGACCTGGGGAAGGTGAAGGGAGCAAGACGGTCAACGGACAGGACAAAGGAGCCTCGTGGTCTGGCCATTTTGGGAGCCAGGCCACCATTTTGGGTTAAGCGCAGAAAACACGCTTAGAACGCCAAAAGGAGCTCAAAATACAAAGAAACGATCGCTGACACCATTCCCGTCCCTGAATCACTTGCACCGATCAAATACAATCCTAAACGAGTATCTAGGGCCTGTAGAAGGCTAGAGACCCAAGAGAGCTGTAACTTAGCTTACAGTGCCCTCTTGTGTCATGTTGCACTAAAGCCGCAACATGATAAAAGAAACTATGGGAAACAGCGTTCCCCGGTACTGACTGTCTTAAGGGCATGTCAGTTTCCCCGTAAGAAAGGAGCGAAAGCCCAGAGGAGTGCGGCAGAAGGCTGCACTTCTCTGGCAAAGTCAAGAACAAGGTGAACAACAACAGCAAAAAGTTTAGGGGTTGCCACATGGAAGGAAAATTACCTACAATTACGAAATCTTTCCTAACACAGGCTAGGTTTATTTGCTTGTAATCATAGTTCAGATTCCGGGGCCTTACCACTTCCACATGTGGCAAAGTTTAGATTTCTCCTGAAATATTTCTCCATGTCCTTGGCATCGACAATCCAGTCTCTGGACAAATGTTCTTAAAGGCCCTAGAAATGTTTATATGAATGCCTCTTATGTGCATATTTGATTATAAGCCTCACAAGGGTGCCCCCTTTTTGATCCCGGTAGCGAGTATGAGGTGGAAAGCTGCATAACATAACATTTTGGGCAATGCCCTCTCACTCTACACCAAATAATTCTCCATATTTTCAGTTTGCTCCAGAGAAATAGCCCTCTGCTCCACATTTTAAGATGGCTTTTCAACATGTGTGTTGTACAACATTGAGCTGGCCCTAATAAAGCCAATGTTGATATATCTTCCTGGTACCACACATAGTCGGACACTTAGATGAGAATAAGACATTGGGAAGAAGGATGGAGGTATGCTACAGATCCAGGGATCTATCTCTGTCAGGGAAAGCGGCATGGGTGCGGATAGGGAATCCCTCTCCGCCTGGGATGAGAGGCCTAGCAGTTGATGCCAAAGAGAGTCTTATTCCAACGGTGGGGTGTGGGAGTTGGGAGTGCCTCTGTCCCTCTCCACTGTGCCTGCAGGCTTGAGAAGAGCAGCAAGATCTATTACCCCATGCCTACACAGCACCATTCTGGACAGTCTTTCTTTTTGACCCAAGGGACACTTGCAGTGTCAGCAGCCGCGGCCAGGGGAGACCCCGCAAACAACCAAGCCCGCAGAGAGAGAGAGAGCAAAGTAGACAAAGTAATTAGCAGACCACACAGCAACAAACCAAGCCGCTACACAACCTGCATTTGTGCAATATCAGTCTGGGTTGGAGCGCTCCAGCTGGATTTAGTTGCTCAGAGAAGCGACCCACACAAGCACAACAATGCGAGCATAGTGCTGCACATGAGGTGAGATCATCATGGATGTTTGGGTAGGAGGGAATTGGGTCATGCCTCATTGATTATGATTGTGTTTAGGTTGTGTGTAGTGATGAGGTATGCAACGTCTGCTGCAACTGAGCATTGATGGGCATGAGTCTCTGTGCGTTTTTCAGGTGGGACTTGGGTGCCAGTGTGTTCGATGTGCCAGTTAGTTTGATGTGGATGAGGTTCTGTGGGTTGGAGCCACATGCGAGGGCAGTGCATACTGGCTGTTTACTGGTGAGGGCGGGGATGGAAAGGTTTGAGTGGGGCGTGATTCACATGCTGTTGACTTGCATGGGATTGTAGAGCAGAGCTTCTGGCACTTTCCCGGTCCTAACAGGACCAACAAGTAATGTCTCTTTGATTCATCTGACATTCTCTTTCGACACCAGGGTGAGATGTGCTGTAGAATCTAAGGGTAATGAAGGACTAGAAAGGGACAGTGCTGGCAAAATTTAGCAGTTATAAGGAAATCTGCAAAGAAGAGATCCTGTGACACAGTTCCAATTGTACTGGCTGACCAATTGCCTAATTTAATTTCTTCACAAAATGATTAGCATTGCAGTTGGTGTCCTTAATAGACTGTGCAGGATACATCTCAGTTTACTGTGGTATAAATGTGGCAACCATGATGCATTGTTAATAACGTAAACCTAATTAAATAAAATTAGGGACAGCCATAGTTGCATTATGACCAATATTCTTGCATTTACACCAATAAAAATGTACACATTTGCATACATTGGATTATTAAATGTCTGTTAAAAACCTGATCAGTTTTTGAATGTATTGAAGCCTGTGTTAGGAGGTAGGGGCACAGCGAGAAATAAAGGACACAGTAACAAGAAGTTTGCCAATATAAGAACACACTTTTCCCTTTTGGGATAGGGACCTATTGAATTATGCCACTGCGCATGCTGCATTCTTTTTCATTTGTGATGGTAATTACAGTAAATGTTTGTTGAATGCATTAACAGTGTTTGTTTTGCCCTGTAGAACCCATGCGGACACCGAAAACTCTGAAGATTGCAGAGATACAGGCCAGGCTCATTGCAGTCGACTGGGAATCATTGGGCTACAATATTACCCGCTGCCATACTTTCAATGTTACCATTTGCTATCATTACTTTCGGGGACGAGGCGAGAACAAGGCAGACTGCTTGGATATGGACCCTAAGGCACCGAAACATATTGTGGATCACCTTCCTCCCTACACAAATGTCAGCCTTAAAATGATCTTGACCAATCCTGAAGGAAGAAAGGAGAGCGAGGAGACTGTAATTCAAACCGACGAAGATGGTATGTACATAACACATTGACCTTTTCCATTTTTACCCCAAATTATATTTAATTGCAAATATTCCCAGCTGAAATTCCTTTCTCAGTTGAAACACTTTCTTTATCCTGTCCTGAGTGTGTTGGCAAACAACCTGATTAGTAATGCCATTTTTCTTTTCGGTATAATTTTAACGGTTGTTCAATATTTGCATCCCAGGGTCACTTAGACATTTGTAGAGATCGTTTGCTGCTTGTAGACCCATCTCAAATCATTGAGGGGAAAACAGATCAAGAGTCCAAGATATCAAAGGAAGAATTCAATAAGGAGTGGGGAACAGGGAAGAACATCTTTTTACAATTGTTGCCTTTCGTTTGGCTTCTCAGAAGTGCATCAGCTTCCATATAAGCTCCCATGGGTACACGTTTGCAGCTTAAGTAAAAAAACAGACTTCCACTCCTTACTTATACGTCCGTTCCCCTTTCCTCCATCATTGTGGGCGTCACCCAACATGGGAATGGTACCAGATCTTTGGCATAGAAAAATGTAGCTTCCCCTTTAAATGTAATATTGTGTGCTATGGCATCGTCTCAGGTTTGGGAATGCCCCGCCCTCCGGCGCCTCAACTCAGTCCCTTTTTCTGCACGGACGGTGTCGGACCTGGCAGCCAGCGCAGAGACTTCTTTCCGCTTGCTCACCGTTTTTTTTTTTCTTTTTTTTTTAACCTTATTTAACTTCCCTTCAGTGCCTTGCCTCCCCCTGCACATATCGGCTGCAGGAGGATTCACAAGATGTGCCTCTTGCGACTGCTTGTTCCCGGCCTCGAACCCCCATGCACTAGGTCATGAGTGTTTGAGGCCCGACCACCACTGAGACGCTTGTTCGGCTTGCAGCGCTCTAGGTCACAGGGCATTGAAGAAGCGGTTGTCGCGGTGTATAGAGATCTACCACACTTCTCCTCTTCCCCACCTTAAGGCCATTGTCTCCAGGACATCTCGTCAAGACAAGGTTAGTCCCTCTGTCCAGCACGGCTCCACAGCGTGGCATCAGCGTTCCTCGAATTCAGTTTCTGGTAGGCATGCTGCTTCTAAGCCTACCGGCTCCTAAGTCAAAGGGTCTGGGGGTTGTTCTGGGCGCTTTGTGGACAGACCTGAGACCGTCCTGGCTACCGGCTCCGAAGCTGAGAGGCCCTACCAGGCTGTCCTCGGAAGGGCGAACAAGTTCTTACTCTTCTTCTACCCAAGGCGGTAAGGAATCGAGTGCCAGCTCCAAGAGTCTGTTGTTGGCACAAACCAGCATGGCTACCGGCACAAGTGCCAAAGTCGTCCAGCCTACCAGAGCTTGCTCCGAGGTTGAGTCCGGCTGAGGGTTCAGCGCCTACCAGATGGTTCGCTGAGATCAACGCCTCTGCTTCGAATGCAAGACCCTAGCTGTTTCCCTACTGTGTCTTAGACCTCTTGGCTCACGGCCTCCATGCTGTCCCACCCAGGGCCTGGCTAAGGCTTCAAAATGGCAGAGAGGCATGTGGCGGAGTCTGCCAGCTGCGCATCCATCTTTGAATCAGCTCAGGGCCCGCCAGTGCTTTCGCCTGTGAAAATTGGCTTTGAAAGATGATTCCAACACCCTCCACCCCTGCCCCCCCTGGAAATGGCAGCGGTTCCTACTGTGCAGGCTTCTGGTCTCCTCAGGGATACATCTACCCATCACAGCCTTGCGGCTACACGCACCAGGCGCCTCAGCGCTTTGTCCAGGTACGGAGGCCCAGCGCCTCGGAGGGCCAAGCCCTTAGGGACCTGGCAGCTTGTGAGGACCGCTTCTTTCCGCCTCATGAGTTCCCCTCAGTTGAAGGGGCTCGTGAAGGACATTGTGAAGGTCATCCCGCAGGTGGCGCTGTCCCGCCCCCCCGCCCCCCCACCCTCCTCTGGGTACTCCTCCCGTTCCTCCAGCACTGCCGGTTCCAGTGCTGGTCCCTCCCCCAGACCAGGCCCTACCAGTTGTTCTGACACCTCCTCCTGTACCACAATTGCCTGTCCCAGGGCCCAGATTCCCCTTGTTCTATGAAAAGGGGGTGGGGTAGATGATGGTGACGCCCAGGACGGTGAACCCTCAGCATCTGTTAAGGCCTTTCATGACTGCCTTCCAGGGCCTGGCAGAGTTCTGGGGGTGGGGGCGTCGGGGGGGCGGTGGGGTAATCTCTCTGCTAGAGGAAGCCCCCCAGGAGCCCGGAGTGCTAGCAGAGGTCTAGGGGAAACGCATCACGATCCGGTCTGGCATCCCTCTCCAGAACAATGTTTTGCTGGTGGCACAAAAGGTCTGGGAGAAGCCCAGACCAACGCCCAGATGATCAATAAATTGGATAGCAGGTCTCTGCTGACGGACGGGGAGCCAATCCTCCTGGTCTCCCACATGCAGCCTCATTCCTCAGTGGTGACTGCGACCGCCTTGTATTCCAAACCATTGTCTTAGTCTTCCTCCACGTGAGCCACCTCTAGTTGCCTCTCCAAGGAGCACAAAGTCCTTGAGTGTTTGGGAAAGTGCTGTTATTTCATCTCAGGACTGCATCTGCGGCAAGCCAACACAGACGCCCTCTTAGCCGCGGCTAACTAGAAGCTACGGTGGGAGCTCACAGAATTTCTGACCGACCACCCTTCAGACAAGCAAGCGTCTTTAAAGGCTGGGCTGGCAGATGCCTGGCCCATTGCGCAGGACGTCATGGAGTCTTCGATCTCCCACATCGACAGAGGGCTGTACTTTGGGGTTGAGATGAGAAGGACATCCTGGATACATGCCAATAGGTTTTCATCTGAGGTGCAGGAATGGATCCTGGGTCTGCCCTTTGAGGGTGTGGACCTTTTTCATTCGTCAACCGATGACGAGTTGACTAAGAAGAAACCCTCCACTCAAACCGCCAATTGCTTAGCCATCCTGATAAAGCTAGGTCAGAAATCCTTCCCACAGTCCCAGGACAGGTCAGAGTTCAAGCCAAGCACCTTCAGTGGCTTGAAGGGGTTCCGGGACTGTGGTACATGGAGGCCTGACAGGTCGCCTAGCGACAACAGGAGGAAGCAGCAGAAGTCATTTCACAGGTTTTGCCACTTGCCCTCCTCTGCACCCACCTCTGACGCTAAGAAGCAGTGATGTCAAGTTCTGGGAACACAGCTCGCCTGTGGGGGTGTTTTAGGCTTGATTCCAGGACACCTGGATGTGTCTTTTCAGCAACCTGTGGATGTCACGTCCACACACCCTGGATCACATACACAAATACCCCGGATGGTGGGTGCCATCGGACCATGCCGAGGAATGACTAATTTGTGTCCCTTCGGAACACAGACACGGGACGGGGCCCGGCGGACTTTGTCCTGGCGCCTCTGGCACCAGGCTCATGTGGGGAATTGATATTGGGTTGCATTAATTCCATTGGACCACTTATTTTACAGGCCTGTTACTTGCAAAGTGCTGGGTGTGGCCTTCTTGGCCCAGCTTCACGTGTCAGTGACTACGTGTGGTGCGGCGTGGCAGACAGACCAGGCTAATGGGTGGGGCCAATGGAGCCCAGCTATGTAAGACGCTTCATCCTCGGAGCCTGTGCTTCGCATTAACTTGCATTCAAAAGCAACGTGACACTTAACGACGTATGAGCCTGCAGAGAAATACTCACCCAGGAATCCGATGCTCCGCCCTGCCATCTCTCCACGGCAGTCTTCAACGAGTCTGGTCGCTGCAAAAGAAGAAAAGACAAGGTTAGCACATCTCAACAACTGGAAAGCCGCGCCGCATTTAAGAGCATGCGCTCAACTCTACAATACAACATACCTATTACCTGCAACCGTGGATCCAGTTCTTCATTGCTCCGGTTACAGCATCCGTGCTCAGCAGCTCCAAGGCCCCGCTTCCACCAACTTCACTAGGGGAAAGAGCAAAAGAACAGGATTAAAGAAGGTATGGACAATAACACACAGAACGGACACGTGTTGAAGAACGAAACAAACGAAAAGTGACGGGAGACGAACAATACAAAAGACCAGCAAGGAAAGGCTGAAAACCAACATGCAAAAGAAGACAGACAAGATTAAGAACACTACTTACCAAAAGAACTGAGTACTCACAGCTGGACTGGACTACTGCCCGCAAAGGATCAGTGAAGGAACTCGGTCCTTGGCAATCAAGCGCCCCTGCCAGAAGTAGCAGGACGGAGTGCCCACAGACTTTACTAAAAGGTGAGCAAACTGGGACAGTGCACCTATAGGAAGTACACTCCTGAGGAGGGACAGAAGGGTGCAAGGTCGCAGCTAGCATCACTCAGTGCTCCCCTTTGTATTCACGCAGGTGTGACCCTGAGAAGCTTCTACCGCAGTCACTGGTGCCCAAGGCAAGCACATCCCAGGATGCATTTCACCCCTGGGAGGGCTACAACCGTGCCCCAACGCCCCCCCCGAGAAAAGGTAAGCGTAACAGTGGATCCTATCTGTTTTCTCCACAGGCTTTAGTCTTCCTCCTCAGTTTCCATCCTCTCCTTTATCATATCGGGTCCCCGTATCTTTTACGGGAGGTCCTTTCACTCTTGGAGATGCAGGACATGAACTGGTTCATCTTTTAGACGGTGGGGTGTGGGTACTATTCCAGGGTTTTTGCTGGATGGAGTAAAGGGGTCTGAGTCCTGTAGTCAGTACAGTGAGTTACTTTCATTTCTAGCAGGAAAGCTCGATTTCCAAAGCGTGACTGCATAGCCCAAAAACAGTTCTTCCTACATTCCTCTTATTAAGGAAGAGTAAGTGTTCCACAACAATTTTTTTCAGGGGTACACAAATGTGTTGGTTAACAGAGAAATTACCATTTTCAGTGAGTGGGGGGACCATATGTAAAATCAAAATCGACATTGAAAAGCCCTTTGTATTTAATGGTTGGGCTCATGCATCCAACACAATCCAGAAAAAGTAGAATTATGGTTTCCCACTTTTCAGCCTTGCAGCATGATTTTACATGGCCTGTGTGTGTCATCTTCTTATCAGAGTGCAACGTGGAGACTAATCATCTGCAATGACTTCATAGCAATGCAAGTGGAGCTTATCAAATGAACACAATGGAATTGCATGCTGTTCTTGCAGGAGCTTTATGCCTAAAGACATTAAAAACAAATATGGTCTGGTGTTTGGCTTGTTAAGTCACGTAGCGTACAAATAGGACACTGCCTTGGATTCAAACAGTGACTCTGCTGCATCACATTACCTTGAAAGCAAAATAGGGGCTGTCTAACGAGTAGTACAAACTGGAACCATTGTCTCAAGAGATGACCAAAAAGTAAAAGAAAGCTGCAATAGCATTCGCTCAAAAAAGCTACTTTAAACAACCCTAAGATGATTATTATCCCTAAGACAATCAGCCAGCTTCTTCCAGTAAAACACCTGTGTACATCACTATTTGGACTTAAAATAACAAAAAATAAGTCCAATGAATACCATGTCTTCCAAACATGATTTAGTAAGCCTGAAGAGGAAAGTAGGGAGGTGGAGGAGGGAAAGGGAGGGGGAAAGAGGGGGGGGCGAGGAGGTGGAAAAGGGGGGCGGAGGAGGAAAAGGGGGAAGGAGGAGCAGGAAAAGGGGAGCAGGAAAAGGGGTGCATAGGGGAGAGGAGGAGGGAGGAAGGGGAGGGGGAGGAAGAGGGAAAAGGGGGAGGGGTAGGAAGAGGAAAAGGGGGGAGGAGGAAGAAAAGGGGGCAGAGGAGGAAAAGGGGGAAGGAGGAGCAGAAAGGGGAGCAGGAAAAGGGGGGCAAAGGGGAGAGGAGGAGGGGGGGGAAAGGGAAGAGGAAGAGGAAAAGGGGGAGGGGGAGGAGGAGGAAAAGGGGGAGAGGAGGAAAAGGGGGCGGAGGAGGGGGAGGGGGAGGGGGAGAGGGAAGAGGAGTAGGAGACACAGCAGGGCGGATTCAGAAGGAGAGTAGCCTAAGGAGGGTAGAACAGTGTGAGATGGGGAGAGGCACACCCAGGTGGGAGAAGTGTCTGAAAGCCACAACCCCTTTAGAACTCCCCTTAGTAGGTCCAGAGGGAGATTTGACAAATGAGGCAATTGCATTTAGGCCGTCATTGAAAGACACTGACCTTAGACAGTAGAGCTCAATAAACTCTAGACACTAACTTGGGGTGTAAAGATCCCTGGGTATGAATGAAAGAGCTTTTTCTAGACGAGAGAGCGAGGACAAGCCCTTGGCATCAGTGGTCGAAGTGGGCAGGAGCGGTTGGGAGCGGAGCTCCTCTACATTTATTAATTGAGCTTTACCGTTCCTATACTTTTATTTTAAAAACAAACCGTTCCAAAATGGTTTTGTTTTAAAATAAGTGTAGGAAGCAGTTGAAACTTGTACTTCAGTGCACTGCACTGAACGTGCCCCAAAACAGCAGGCACTTTTGTTTGGGAGTTTGTATTGTGCGTGGGAGGTGGTGTTACACTATGGTTTGTGGGGAGCGGGGATTTGGAGGGGGGGCAGCAGGGAACATAGTTCCACTACTTCTTTTCATACACTTCGACCACTGCTTGGCGCACCCTGCCAATATGTAAATGAAGACCCTTGAGTTATGTCTGGGAGTTAGCATGTTCTTTAAGTCCTCTGACAATAGTCAAGCTACAAAACAAATTAATTAAAATCCTGAAAAAGGTAGCATAATTAAGTAAGAATTCTAGGATATCACCAAGTGCGAAGGAAACCAAATCATGAGATTAAAAAAAAGAAACAGCGGCTTTTTCTGGTGCAAGTCCTGGAACACTGAAGAGAAAGTATGAGCAATTGCATGATCTTCTGTTAGCTACTGAAATATGTACTATTAAGAAGTTGCCACTTGCTTTGCATCACAAATGAAAGCACACAATTTCAATACTCAATTATAAAAGTTTCCAATACAAAAGGCATGGCTTGGATAATAATAAATATACATCAGGATAGAATATCAAATGTAAAGTACATGGTAAGGGTACATACATTGTCCAAAAGTACATCTGAGAGAAGATTCTTTTATTAAGTAAGGTATCCACTTAATTAGACCTATTACAGGCTGCTGTTAGATTATTAGAAGTTACATTTTGGAATCTAATCCTATAAATGACGCAATAAAGCCACACTTTACATGCTTTTCAATGTCAATTTTGCATGAGGTTGTCGTCCGCAAACATCACCAATTTGTATTCATTTTCCCCTATGGTCACCCCTCGAATAGCTTTTTCTCTTCTAATGTTATTGCCCAACATTTCCATAGATAGGGCATATAAAAGCGGCGAGAGGGGACATCCCTGCCTGGTCCCTCGCGAGAGGGCAATTCCTCTCGATAATGAGTTGTTGAGGGTCCTTATATAAGGCTTGGATTCCTCTTATCAACGTTTTCCCCCAAACCCATGTTGCTCAGCACGGGCCACATGAACTTCCATTCTACCCTATTGAAGGCTTTCTCAAAGTCCATGCTTAGGAGAGCCTGACTTCCTTTGGTGGCCCCTGTATGTTCCATTATGTCGAGGGTTTTCCGCATTGCGTCCGCTCCCTGTCTCTCCTTTATGAAGCCCACCTGGTCTGGGAGGACCAGGTGCGGCATGATCTCCTCCATCCGTGTCAAACTCTGGTATATATTTTGGCGTCAGCATTTAGGAGTGAAATTGGTCGGTATGACTTACAGAATGTGGGATCCCTCCTTGCCTTGGGGATTACTACTAAATGCGCTTTTGAAAATGGAGGAGCGTGGCCCGACTATTATGTGATTGAAGAGTGAGGACATGTGGGGGGAGAGTTTAGTTTATTTATTTGTATAGCACAACCGAACTCTAGGGTAACAGGGCGCATTTACTTGTAGAACAACATAGGTTACACCAACATAT
The DNA here is from genome assembly GCF_040938575.1 of Ambystoma mexicanum. Taxonomy (NCBI): domain Eukaryota; kingdom Metazoa; phylum Chordata; class Amphibia; order Caudata; family Ambystomatidae; genus Ambystoma; species Ambystoma mexicanum. The sequence continues at coordinate 66,510,632 of NC_090928.1, forward strand.
GATTCAAGGATAATAGTACATACCATACATAACATGTGGGACCAGGTTACAGTGTGGTCCAAGTCAGAACTATCGGAGCTAGTTACAGATGGGACTTGGTTACAAAGTAGTCCGGGTCTAAGTATATCACAAGTAATACCAGATAGGGAGTTGATGTAGGCAACATCAAGCTGTATGGGGCTCAGTGTAGCCGTGGTGCCAGTGCAGGTGGTTAAGTAATACTAAGTCGCGAGCAGAGCTTTCACCTTGGCTCTGAACGACCAGAATGAAGAGTCTGCTCCGAGGTCTGTGGGGAGTGAGTTCCAACATTTCGCTGCAAGCACCAGGAAACTTGCTCCCCCTGCAGTTTTCAGGTTAACCTTAGGAACAATGAGTAGGTGCAGATAGGGGAATCTGGTTGGTCTGGTCGAGTTTTGTCTGGAGAATTTATCTGATAGATAGCGTGGTGGAGACGAGAGAGTGTAATTTAATTCTGTCGCTAATGGGGAGCCAGTGGACTTCCTTTCTGATGGTGGAGATATTGGTCTTACACGGAAGGTTGAGGGCGCGTCTGAGGGCATTGTTCTGGAGCACCTGTACTCTGTTCAGATTGTGATTCATGGTGCCGAGGAAGTGTGTTGCAATAATCCAGACTAGACAAAATTAGGGCTCTAGCCAGCGTAAGACAGCTGTTGGTGGATAAGAAAGGTTTAAATGTATTAAGTTTATTGGTGTATGCAGTGGTGGAGATCGGGGCGTTTGTTTTTTGAGTGAGAGTGGCATCAAGATATGCACCCAATGTTTTGACTTCTTTTGAGACTTTTATGGCGTTACCGTCAATGGTGAAGGATTGGTACCTAGGGTCAAGTTTGTTAAGGCGGGCTTGAGAACCCACGATCAGTAATCCGTCTTGTCTTCATTTAAGCACAAGCTGTGGGTAGCCATCCAAGCTTGGATTTCCAGGTAGATTTCATTAAGTTTTGCAGCATCTTTCTCATAGCAGCCAGTGAGAGTAATGAGGATCTGGGTATCATCAGCATCATTTGTGTATGTGACACAGAGGCTGCTGCGAACTGTTTGTAGAATCCCATTGTGAATCCATCTTCCCCTGGTGCCCCACCCGGCGGGAGTCTTTTAATGGCTGCCTCGACTTCTTCTGGCATAATGTATGAATCGAGGAAGGATTGCTCAGGTTCTTTGAGATGGGCGAGACCTGCCGCCTCTATGTATTCTTTCATCTCCCTCCCTGCCTTGTCACCCTCTGTGGTGTAGAGATTTTCGTAGAAGTTGGCGAATTGCCCAGCTATTTCCTTTGGATCTCGCACCGGTTCCCCCTCTTCTATTTGGATTGCTTCCACCCACCTTTCCGCTCTTTGGGCCCGCAGTCTACAGGCTAGCATTCTCTCAGCCTTATCACCTCTTTCATAGAAGATCTGATTCAGGAACCTTAACTTTCATATTACATCTCCTTTTCCCATGGCCTTCAGTTTTTACCGTTTCCTTTTGAGAGTTGACAGGTGTTCCTTTCGGTATGAGCCCTGTGCATGCAGCTTACCCTCTACTTCCACAATCTCCCCCCTCAACCTGTCCTCAAGGATTTTACGCTCCTTCTTCCACCTCGCCCCTTTTCTCATGAGGTGTCCCCTCCAAACCACCTTGCCTGCCTCCCATACCGTGTTTGTGTTCACCTCCCCATTACCATTAATCTGGAAGCATTAGTCCATCACTTTACCCAGCTCTTGAGCATAAATGTTGTCCCGCCACAGGGAGTCATTGCGTTTCCATCTTGCTTCTCTTTGCCCCATTCCCTCCAGTTCCATGGTTGTTACTACCATCTCATGATCTTACCAGGCCACCCGTCGTATAGAGCTGTCATGCACCCTTGATTGGTTTTCTTTATCGATCAATAGTCTATCCTAGTGAAGGTGTCATGCACCTCTGACTTGAATGTGTATCCCCTTTTACCTGGGTTGCAATACCTCCAGAAATCGATCAGCCCCTCCCGCTCAAGCGTGGCCGCAAACCTACCGCTCTCTTCCCTCAGGATGCTCTTGCTCCTTATCCTTGTTTGCTGCCTGTCAATTTGGGGATCCGCCCATGCATTGAAGTCCCCTCCCACCATGACCAAGTCTTCACCATTCACCTATAGTGATGCTAGAGCCCCTTCATTGAATGGACCTTGCCCTTGATTAGGCGTGTATGCCCCCACCAGCGCTATTTGGGAGGCTTCCCATTTACCCCCGATTGTAAGGAGTCTGCCCTCCAGTGAAGGCTCCACTGTTGGGTTCTCTAGCCTGAGTCTCTTGCTGAGGAGGATTCCCACTCCACCCTTTTTGCATTCCCCCGATGCCCAAAATGTTTCTCCCACCGTTCTTCCCCTCAATGCTCGTTCCTCTCCCACCTTTAGTCTGGTTTCCTGTATGAACAGGACGTTGAATTTTGCTCTTTCAAACTCTCACCAATAGGGATCTTTTAGTTGGCAAGTTGAGTCCCTTCACGTTCAAAGTGCCCACCCTTACGGTAGATCTACCCCGGCTGGCCTTAGTGCTTTGCGTCCCCACTAGATTGGATCCCATTTCTCTGGGTAATAATGCTCCTTTTCGTCTATATGTTGCTGCCCCTTACCTGGTTTCCATGCTTCCCAGCTGATTTTGCTTTGTCTTTTGCTTCCCCCCCAACCCCCCTCCTGCCATGTAAGCCCTAACTTGCTCAAGGCTGGGAGACGCCTCCCTAACATTGGGCTCCAGGCCCATGGTTTGCTTCCTTAGCCCTATAACCCCCTCCTCTCCCCCCCCCCTCTTAACCTTGGAACTAATTCAACTTAATAACTGCACTGTTGACATTGAAAATGGCTCGGGTTCTTGAGTTGGAGACGCCCTCCTAGAACTGAGGGCCACCAGGGTTTTCGACTCCGACCTCAGTGAGGTTAATTTCTGACACTTCTTCCTCCCTTTTTTTACCTTATTCTCGTGTATCGTCAGGTGTGGAGCTGCTTGGGGCCGTGCAGATCTGCGTGTTGTGGCGCACTTGTGCTCCTCTTAACGTAACTTTTCACAGGGGTTTTGCTGGGGAGATTGGATTCAGTTTAAAGAACTTTCTCCCTCCCTTGCCCTTTCGCTCCTCTGTGATGGCTGGGAACTTGAGGGGCCAACGGGGCCCCTAGCCACATTCTGGTTTTCCAGGCTGGCCAAGACCTGTTATGCCTCCTCAGGCGTTGTGATCCTGTAATCTTCTCCTTTATATTCGAAAGTCAGGTCAAATGGGTATCCCCATCTGTATCTTATTGATTGATCCGTCAGCCAGGTGGTCAGTGGCCTGCTTGCTCTCCTTCTCGCTAGTGTGAGGCTTGATATGTCTTGAAAGATTTTAATTTTGGAGCCTTGAAAGGCAATGTCCTGCTTCTGTTTCGCCCTGGCAAAAATCTTTTTTCTTCGTACCTCAGGAATTTTACTATAATTGTGCGCTGGCCTTTACCAAATGCCGTGATGCCTCTGTGGGCTCTTTCAATGGACACTCCCCCCCCCCCCCCCCCCTTCTTCAAACGGTTGGTTCATTATGTCCTGGACTGTATTTTCCACTTGGTGAGGGGTTTCTCCATCCTTTTCCTGCAAGCCGAGTATCCTCCAGTTCAATCTCCTTTCTCGGTTTTCCATGTCGTCGATCTTGAGTGTCAGTTCCTCCTCCTTTAGTTCAATGTCGGTCATCCTGGCATTTAGGTTCATTTCTATTAATTCCACATTGGTTTGATTATGCTCAAGATTTTTGACTTTTCCTTCTATGATATACACTTTTCCTTGTGGTTTGAGCAATGGAGGTTTGGATGTCTGATTGCAGAGCTTTGATTTCCGCCAGGATTCCTGCGATATCATCTTTGGTGGCTGCTGCGGTCATTGTGCCTGTCGGAGTTTGCGGGTCACTTGTGGCTGATCTTCTGTATTGCTGCAGACTTTTAGTGCCCCCCTCGAAGTGCGTGGGTGACTCGCGATTTACCTCCAATGAGGACGCCACTTTGGGGAGCTGTGCTGGACCTCCCACCAACTTCACGGGGCAGCACAGTGCTGCTTTTGGCGGGTGTTGTTTGAGCTTGCCACCTGGGGGAGTCCTCTTGTTGTCCTCGCTTTCGAAGGTTCTCTCCTGGGAGGACCCTGACATTCATTCAAGTTGGTGCTGCCTTCGCGTAGCTCCTGTGCCCCCCCCTCCACTTCTCCTTCGAGGTGCTATGTGTGGCCGTTTCTCCTTTGTCTCTTCCACGCTGGTCCCTTTCTCTGGTTTGACCTCTGTCGGTGGTGCAGTCCTGCTTTCCTTCTTTCACCAACTTGTTACCTATCCCAGGCGCATGCCCCGGGGATCCGCAGCCCTCGTGGTATCCCCCTGCTATTCCCAATCACTTTGTGGCTAAAGGCTTTCGGGGCCTGAGGTCTTCTGCCAGGCTGTTAACTCCTACTTTTAGATCTCTTGTGGCGTTGGGTGTCTCCTCTCCCTGTTCTTGTTGTGTGAAGGGAAGCTTTGCTTGAGTTCTGTGGTCTCAGTATCCCTTGTGCATTGCTTCCTTCTGTGCTGCCCTTTGATGGGATCCCCGGGCATGGGCTGTTACTTCTGCCTAATGTGGCACCCCTTTCAGCTAGGTTAATATAGTGTTTTTCGGGGGCTCTCCCATGTTCAAATCCGTGCGGGACCGCTGCTATTCTGCCACTGTGTCCCCTTTATGGCTGGGCTGCGGCTTTTGGGGTGTTGCGGCATGCACTCACCGCTTTAATGTTGGCTCTGCACCCGTGGCCGCTCCTGCGTTCCTCCGCTTGGCTGCTGCTTATTGCTCTGGCCCGCCACCTCCCCTCGGCGGGGGCCCCCCCTTTCAGCTCCATCCTGTCTTTGCTGACTGACCACTGTGGGGAATCTGCAACTCCCGCTCGACCCTTGGTGGCCCCCCCTCCGGGCTCTGACTCCGTGGATCGATCACAGGTCTGTAATGTACCCGGCCGACCACCGGCCGGTGTGTCAATCCTTGCAGGGGACCCTGTTTTTCATATGCTGCAGTTCCATCTCCCGAAAACTGACAGTCTCTGGCTGCTCATTTTAAATGCCTACTGTCCCTGTTGCGTTTCCAGGGCTGGCTCCTGGGTGTCTCCGCCGCTCCGGGATTGGTTCTTGGGAGCCGCTGTCTGAGCGTAAAGTCCTCTGGCAGCTTACTTGGTTCACATTCCAGATCACTGTGGGCTAGGCGGCCCGTGTCATGAGTGCGCCGTTTTCCATGACCTTGGAGGGGGGATGGGCAGACTACCGCTAACTCACTTTGCTGTTCCTTTCTGTTTATTTTTGAGCCCCTATCTTTCTTGCTCCGGTTTCCTCTGATCAAAAAAGGTATTTCGAGGGGATTGGGTCCTCCGACGTATTCCATATCTATGACATGTAATCACCACAGCTGTGCTGCTTCGGAAACTTTTTCGGCGTCTGCGTCCTGCGTCGATGACGTCGATGCGCCGCCGTCGAGGACCTCCTCCGACGTCCGACGTCATCCGATGTGATAAGTAGGACGCACGACGCCAGTAGCCTCAGTTCCGTTTTTTCCGCGAACGTGTTGCTTCGTGTTTCTCGGTTCTAGCCTCGACTCATTGGAGTTCTGTTCTTTCCGGTTCTTCGAACCTGTTCGTTTGTGAATTGTTCCTTCGACGATGTCTTCCACTTCGTCTTCAACCCCGCGTCCGGGCTTCAAGAAGTGCGGGGAGTGTGGGTCCAAGATGTCGGTGACTGACTCGCACGATGCCTGCCTCTGGTGCCTCGGGGAGGCCCACGACACGGATGACTGTGTCGACTGCCTGTCGCTCACGTCCAAGGCCTTACGCGAACGTAAGAAGAAATTGTCGGTAGGTCGGGTGTCCAAGCCCCGGAAGTCGAAGTCGGCGGGGCTTTCGACGGATGATTCGAGGGGTGACTCTCCGCGTCATCGTCGGAAGTCTCGTCGGTCTTCTTCTAGGAGTCGGTCTCGCCACTCCTCGGCCTCTTCGAGGCATTCTCGGAAGCGCCGACACCGGTCGCCTTCCAGGTCCTCTTCAGAGGACTCTGCCCGGCACGTCGGTTACCCCACCAGCCGTGCGACGCCGGAGGAATGGGCTTCCTTCGGGAAGAAGATGTTGGCGATTCTTGAGTCGCAGGGTACTCAACCGTCCGCGCCCCCGAGTGGGGTCGGCCGTGAGAGGTCGAGGCCACCGCTCGCATGAGTGGTCGGCGCGAGTCACGGGAGAGGTCCCGTTCGGACAAGGGGGCTCGTTCTCGCCGTACCCGTTCCAGGTCCCGGTCCTCGACGCGATCGAGACCGTGTGCACCTGTGATGTCTTCGAGGAAGACATCGACGTCTGAGGCGTCGAGGGCGTCGACAGGCTTTCTCGAGGCTCCGGCTCCGAGGAAGTCGTCGAAGCCGTCGACGGTCAGGTTGTCGAGGGACACGCTCGGAGCTCCGGCTTCGAGGGCTGTGTCGACGCCGCCGATACTGGAGGCGCTGCATCTGACGTCGACGCCGATTTCCTCGACGTCGACGCCGATCCTCTCGGCGCCGTTGCCGGTTTTCTCGACGTCGGCGCCGATTCGCTCGACGCCATCGACGCCTTTCGTGTCGGAGGTGCCCCGTGTCTCGGGTGTTCCCCCTAGGAAGGCTCTGGTTAAGAGCAGGCACTCTCGGGTGCCTTTCCACCACTTGGATTATATTTCGGAGGCGGATGAGGATTCGGATGGCCTGGTTCCTAGTCAGGTGCCGGATGACATTGTCTCGGGCCATAGTCAATTTGACGATTTGAGGCAGTCGCTGCATGATGCCAGTGGACTGGACACCTCTCCGGAGGTGGAATTTGGTCGGCCTGAGCCTGGCTCCCATGCCGATTCCTCATACCGGCGCCTTATGGCTAGGGTGTCTGAGTATCTGGGATGGTCTGCTCCCCCAGGTGAGTTTGTGCAGGATGGTCTGACGGACATCCTTGATGTTGGTCCCCCAACTGACCCGGTACTGCCGTTCCATATGGCTTTACAGCGTAGGGTGGCGGCGGCTTGGACTGCTCCGGAGAGTCTCCCGGCAGTGGGCAGATCCTTGTCGCGAAAATACCGTCCAGCCTGTGGCGACCCCTGCTACTTGACCAGGCACCCCACTCCGGAAAGTTTGGTGGTGCAGACGGCCACGGCCCCGGCAAAGCAGGCGTCGTACCCTACCATCCCTCCTGATAGGGACGACAAACGTTTTGATGGCTGGGCGAAGAAGGTGTTTTCTTCTGGTGGTATGGCGCTTCAGGCGGCCAACTCCGTTTGTGCCTTGTCGCGTTTCGCGCACACTCTGTGGAACTGTGTTGCGTTAGCGGCTGAACATATTCCCGAAGGGGTCGAACGGGATGGTTTCCTTGCTATGGTCCAGGATGGTAAGGATGCCATGTGTGAGTCCGTTCAGTCGGGTTTGGACTTGGCTGAATGCGTCAGTAGGTCCATGGCGGCGAGCACCGTGATACGCAGGTTTGCGTGGTTGCGGAAGTCGGGGTTTGCTCCTGATGTGCAGTCCCGGCTCCTCAACATGCCCTTTGATGGTGAACATCTTTTTGGCAGCAAGGCTGACGAGAGCCTTGAGAGGTTGCAGACCTCAAAAGCTGCAGCGAAGTCGTTGGGCGCTGCAGTTCGCCAACCTCCGCTTTTTCGTCCTAGGGGACAGCAGTGGAGGGGTGGCTCCTTTCGCTATTACTCGTCCTTAGGTAGAGCGAGAGGAGCTGGCAGTCAAAGGGGCCAACGCAGAGGTACCAGAGGTGGACGACAAGGTACCCGTGGTGCCAAGGCCGCTCGGGCAGTTGCCTCTTTGCCCTCAGGTAACGCCGCAGCCGCTCCTACTCAGTCATGAGGCCATGTACCATGGTTCGCCGGTTGGGGGAAGGCTGGCGCAGCATCTTGTAGAGTGGCGTGCCATTACTTCAGATGTGTGGGTTCTGGAGATCATTTCCCACGGCTACTGTCTTCCCTTTCGGCACAGGCCTCGCGACAATCCACCGGGGAACCTCTCTTTGAAGAGTCCGGATCCGCTCCTTGCGCAGGAAATTCAAGCCCTGCTGGAGAAAGGCGCCATAGAACTGGTGCCTGTAGCGGAGAGGAACAAGGGATGGTATTCCCCTTATTTTTTTATTTCGAAGAAAGACGGGGGTTTGAGACCCATCATGGACTTGCGCGGTTTGAACAAACTCCTCAGGAAGGACAAGTTCAAGATGGTTACTCTCTCTCAAGTCCTCCAGGCCCTTCAGCTTCAGGACTGGTTGGTGTCACTCGACCTCAAGGATGCTTACTTCCATGTGCCGATCCATCCCAAGCACAAGAAGTACCTGAGGTTCGCGGTTGGCGACTCGCACTTTCAGTTTCGGGTCCTGCCGTTTGGTTTGACCTCCGCCCCGAGGGTTTTCACCAAGCTCATGGTGGTGGTGGCAGCGCATCTCAGGCAAGGGGGGGATTCACGTCTACCCCTACCTGGACGATTGGTTGATCAGGGGGAGCTCTCCCGAGCAAGTCCTGGATCATCTGTCCGTCACCTGCCACTCCCTTCACAGGCTGGGCTTCTCCCTCAATTTAAAGAAGTCCCATTTGACGCCAACACAGAGGCTCCAGTACATCGGAGCAGTGCTCGACACTTCCCTGGGGCAGTGTTTTCCTCCCCAGGTGAGGGCTCTTCACATTCAGCAGATGGTGCACAAGTTTCAGCATGCCCAGACGCTCCCGGCGTTCGAGTTCTTGAGGTTGCTCGGCCTCATGGCATCCTGCATTCTTCTGGTGCCAGAGGCTCGCCTGCGGATGAGATCTTTGCAGTGGGCACTCAAGACGCAATGGTCGCAGTCCTCCGGCAGGATGTCGGACCCGGTTCAGGTGCCGCCCTCGGTCGCCCGGGACCTTCTGTGGTGGGCTGTCGAAGGCAACTTGATGAAGGGGGCTCCGTTTTGGCTACCCTGGCCGGAGGTGACGATCGTGACGGATGCATCCCTCACGGGATGGGGAGCTCATGCCAACGGGCTGACAGTCAGCGGTCGTTGGTCTCCGTCGGAGTCCAGACTCCATATCAATCTGTTGGAGCTGAGGGCCGTCAGGCTAGCCCTGAAGGCTTTTCTGCCGACTGTGCGAGGAAAGGCTGTCCTGATCATGACGGACAACACTGTGGCCATGCACTACCTCAACAAAAAGGGGGGGGCAGGGTCACTTCCTCTGTGCAGGGAGGCGATGCAGCTCGAGTTCTGGGCCATCCGGCAGGAAGTTTCGATCTCGGCAGTTCATCTGGCCGGAGACGAAAACGTGACGGCGGACGCTCTGAGCAGGCAGAGCGCGATCTCTCACGAGTGGGAGTTGGCTCAGGAGATTCTCCTGGAGATCTTCGCCCTTTGGGGGACCCCTCGAGTGGATCTCTTCGCCTCCAGTGTCAACCGGAAGTGCGAGAGGTTTTGCTCGCGGGAATTTCCTCCGAAAGGAGCCTTAGGCGACACGTTTGTGGTGGAGTGGTCATTCCCGCTGCTGTACGCGTTTCCTCCAGTCCCCGTCATCCCGCAAGTGCTGCGGAGGTTGCGGAAGTTCGGTTCCCGGATGATCCTCATTGCTCCGGCGTGGGCTCGGAGGACGTGGTACCCGGACCTTCTCGACTTGTCCATCTGCCCTCCACGTCGTCTTCCCTACCGAGACGATCTGCTCTCACGGGAGGGGGGTCAGGTTCTCCATCCAGAGGTCGGATCCCTCAACCTTCACGCTTGGCTTCTGAAAGGTTGAGGTATAAGGATTGGGACCTCCCTGAAGACGTGATGGAGGTGTTGCTTTCGGCCCGAAGGCCCGCAACTAAGTCTCTGTACCGTTGCCGTTGGCGTAAGTTCTGCGACTGGTGCAGAGTTCAGAATGTGGATCCTTTTGCATGTGACATCCCCATGGTTCTGTCCTTTTTGCTTTCTTTGGCCCACAGGGGCTTGCAAGTGGGTACCATTAAAGGTTACCTGGCGGCGCTGTCCATCTTTAAGCGCTCATCTGAAGAATGTTCTTACTTTAAAATCCCTTTAATTTCACAGTTTCTGAAAGGGCTCACTAATGTGTTCCCTCCGTCGCCTTTCCTGGTGCCCGGTTGGGATTTAAACCTTGTTCTTAGGTTTCTTATGGGTGCTCCGTTTGAGCCTTTACATTCTTGCCCTTTGAGACTGTTGACTTTGAAAACTGCGTTTCTAGTTGCGGTTACTTCCGCTCGCAGAGTGAGTGAGTTACAGGCACTTTCTGTTCAGCCACCCTTCACTGTATTTCACAAGGACAGGGTTGTCCTTCGAGTTCGTCCTTCTTTTCTTCCAAAGGTAGTGACGGAATTTCATTTGGCCCAGAAGATTGTTCTTCCGGCTTTCTATCCTCCTCCGCATCCTGGTAAGGAAGAGGAGAGGCTCCATAGGCTTGATCCTAGGAGAGCTTTGAGCTTTTATGTTTCTCGCATGTCCCGGGTCAGAGTGGACGATCAACTCTTTATTGGTTACGCTGGTAAGCGCTTGGGGCAAGCTGTGACGAAACAGACTTTGTCACGCTGGATTATTTTGGCCATCTCGGAGTGTTACCGCTTGGCGGGTAAGGACCCACCGGCTGGCTTGCGGGCCCATTCTACCAGGGGCGTGGCTGCATCTACTGCCCTGCAGAGGGGTGTTCCTATTCGCAACATCTGTGATGCTGCCACCTGGGCTTCAGTACATACATTTGTACGGCATTATTCCCTCGATTCCATCAGAGGGCAGGATCTGGCCTTTGGCAAGGCGGTCCTTTGCTCTGCTATTTGATTGGCTATTCTACATTTTGTTTCTAAATTCTTTCCCTCCTCCTTGATTTGGTACTGCTTTGGGAGTCTGTCATAGATATGGAATACGTCGGAGGACCCAATCCCCTCGAAGAACAAGTTACTTTCTTACCTGGTAACGTTCTTTCGATGGGATGGTCCGACGACGTATTCCATATCGCTCCCACCCTGCCTTCCCCGCTGCAGAATTTCTGTTGCGATTGCAGCTTACGTTCCGCAAGGCTTTGTGTCGGACTGGCAGTTGACTAATGTCACACGTTCTGGGGGAAAAAACTACAACTGAGGCTACTGGCGTCGTGCGTCCTACTTATCACATCGGATGACGTCGGACGTCGGAGGAGGTCCTCGACGGCGGCGCATCGACGTCATCGACGCAGGACGCAGACGCCGAAAAAGTTTCCGAAGCAGCACAGCTGTGGTGATTACATGTCATAGATATGGAATACGTCGTCGGACCATCCCATCGAAAGAACGTTACCAGGTAAGAAAGTAACTTGTTCTTCTCTGCGTTTTTCATTATTGGGTTCGCTCTAAATCATCTCCATTATCACCTTGAGGCGGAGAGCAGTGTATCGGGCAGCCATTGCCTTCTGTGCCCTCTGGTGGCCCAAGATTTTCCTTTTTAAATAATTTCTTTACCAGACAGCCTTTTCATGGAATATCGTAATTTACCACCTACTGTGTCATCCATCAAGGTACACTCAGTTGTTTTTTGCCCAGAATGATCAGTCGCTTTTCCCTATGCTTAAGCATGTGGCTATCTTATAAAGTGATAATCGGGATAAGAAGAGTAGAACTGAAGGGTGTGAGGAGGAGCTCATTATTTTAGACTCATTCCGAAAGACCCCTTAAACCAATCTTCTTTAGCCCATTTGCCTATGGTAAGCCAGGACGACAGTTAGGAGGTAGACCCATTACGACTTGTATATTGGACCCATTGCTGGTCTGACACAACTGATGGATACCGATTGGCCGGACTTAAGGCATTATAACATCATATGCCTACAAGAATTGTAGTGCACTGATGATATTCATCTGCATGGATTTGCATATGGTTCCAAATGGGCAATAAATCGTCTCCATCTGTGGCCACATTGCAGGGCAAGGGAGGTAGTTATTGACTTTGATTTCAGTGTATTTGGAAGCGGTTATAATAGAGATTGATATTTGCTCCAGTGACAATCAGTGCCTGCTTTTTTTATTAAATGATGGTTCGTCCTTGACAATGATTGACGATTTGCACCATATCCATGAGAGGGTGAAACTCCTGGAAAAGTTGCTTAGTTTTTGAAGGCACTCTCCGAGTCCCGGTTTTAATGACCAGATGATTGTGTCGGATGTTGACATTTGTTTTTAATCCCATGCTCAGATGAGAGCTTTAAAAAGGAAGACCATGAAATATGGAATATTCCTTGTTCAACTGTCCACCAACGAACAAGATGAAACAAATATGCCTTACCCCTCGCAAAGATTTGAGGGAGACTTTTGCTCTTCTGCGCTGGGTGGATAAAAACTCGAGTAAAGCTTCCTTTCACGCACATGGGGAGGTAGTTCTGATTTTAATATTTTTGTTAATTTAGCTAGCTGGATGCAAAATTAAAATTTTAGAATATCACGTATGGAAAGTGATCATTATACCAGTTGAATACTGTTTTGGATAGGTGCAGAAAATAGAATTAATGACAGTTTGTATTCTTCTTTGCTCAGGATACCGCAAATTACAAGACAAATGGTTCGAACTTCTGTGATTTTTAATTTCTGATATTATATAATAAGCACTACCCCTCTTAAGTATTTTCAATGTTCTTTTACACTCTGACTCTTAACGATGTATCATTATTTTGCAAACGTATTCAATAATTTGCAGTATTACCTATGTATCTAATCTAAATAAAGCAATCATGCAAATATAATTAAAAACCTCATACAATGTGAGGATACATCCATGATAAATACATCACATTGATAAAAACATAATCACAATTGTTATACTGATTGGACATGGATATATACTATCCTCTTATTCCATAGTAGATATATTCCTATTGCATTTAATAAATTCATGCCTAATTTTATTTTTCAGATTTTTAAAAATATCTGTTTTTAATGGGGATATGCAGCATTATGATGTTGTATCATGCTTTGTGTATATGTTAAGGGATTCTTTTATTTTTTTGTTTTTCGATGAAACATTTTTACAACATTAATATGACAAATTTACAAAAATCTTAATCACAAATTTTAGTTTGCATTTCATTTTAAAAGACAATAAGGAAACAATTCAGCTTCACATAAAGCAATCAATTTCAGTCAATCCGTCAATTCTGAAAATAGAAACACATTGCAGGTACAAATGATAATACAACATCAAGAGAAAAATACACTGCAGTCAATGCAACAAACAAAAAAGAAAACAAAAAATACACTACAATCAACTCTATTAAATTCAATTCGAGATGCCACCTCCTGTGGCAGAGGCTTCTTCTTCCTTAGAGCTTAAATCTTATATCCTATACAAAGAACATAGATGTTACTCGTGCCTGACATTGTCAGAGGAAAACAAAGTTCTGTTAGATCCCATGGCATTGATCTTTCCTTGCCCTACCCGTAATTACTCTTATTTCCGGTATATACCAGAAGTCTCCCCGATCATTGTTTACCCACAATTTACATTTGTCACCACGTGACTCAGGACCTCTAGTTATATCCTTCCAGAATTTTATGTTTTCCCAAAGACAACTGTATGATCCACAGAAGGTGAAACGGAGCAATAATCAGAGCTTGCCTGTAGCCCCCCATACATTGTATCCACAACAATTAGAGTTCATGATCAACCGCTACATCTACATATTTCCCCATGTATCTTTGCCTTTCCTTTACAAAGAAAACACAGTGAAGCACGGTGTTTCAAAGTTTCATTTTCAGGGTTTTGCAAAATCTACAACAGTCTTCTTTTGATACTGATGTTTTTGCCAACTTTTCGTGCGGGATAACGTTGACAGGAGATTGAATTTAAAGTGCATATACAATGTGCATACTTTTTGACACGGAGCCTGCCTGATGTATGGGAGGAGAGGTTTCTGTTTATGACGAAATTTTGCATATTCCTTGTGTGCCGAATAATTCCCATCTTATCAACTGTAATTGCCTAATCATATTGAAATAATCTCAATTTCACAATTTGGGGTCGCTTAATTAAGTCATCTGTCTCCATTGCAATAATTTCAAGACTCCTTTCACACACTTGACCAGCAGAATTGACAGATTTTGGGGACCCATGCTTTAACATTTTTGCTAAATCTTCATATAAGGAATTAGACATAGGATTTAACATTTTTGCATAGCTGGCCAATTTACGCCATAGATGTTTCGTAGCAAGTGAAGAAAGCCCCAGTTCATGCACAATGATGGAGTTTGGCAATGATGTAGGTAAATGTAAAACCTGTTTCCATATCTTTCCTTGGATTCTATTCAATACTAACCCAATTTCCAATTAACATAAGTCTAAGCCATATAGAATTATCGCTTCCACCTTAAGCGTATAAAATTCAATTAGTGGAATTAAAGAAAATTGACAGGATTTTCATTTGAGTAATTAATGGAGAGATTTTGATGGCAATTTCTACCTGCCATTTAGCAATTGATTCAGAATTGGCCAGATTGTATCTTAAATATAGCAGACCCAGTGCACGAGGAATAGCCAACCCTTTAATGTTCCATTGATAACGAATGAACTTTCTTTGATTTTGTGAACACAAAAATGTTCTTTTTTTTTTTTTTTTTTTAAATGTAACTTCAAGTTGTGTTTATCACAAAATTCAGCAAGGCATTCCAGTTTGTTTTGCAATCCGAATGGGGTCAGGTCGAATAGTATCAGATCATCTGCGAAGGCTAACCAGTCAAGACGGAGGCCGCCTAATTTTACCGCAAAGGAATTGCAATTTGCCCATAAGGTGTCAATCTCCGTTAAATACAGATTAAAGAGAATAGTCGCCAGATTGCATCCTTGTTTGACTCCTATGCGTAACAATGGGGGGAATTAGTAATCCTGTTTTGTCTATTCTTACCCTACAGTTTGTATTAGTGTTTTAAAAGAACTATCATGGCTATGAGTTGTGCTGGAATTAGGAGCTCTTGTATTCTTCGCCATAGGATTTGTCTTATGACACAATCAAAAGCACCAGATATAGCTAAGAGTGCCAAATAGATCGGGCCATGATCTTTCTGCCTTGAAAACTTTAGCAGATGTGCCAAGATCGTGGCATTCAATTGCGTGTCCATTCCTTTCCAGAAACCTGTTTGGAATCGTGAAAGGATCTTCTACGTAGCAATACATTCATTTAGATCTCTTAGAATGAAGGCAGCAAAGATATTCGCTGATACATCTAGAAGTGCCATGGGTCTAAAATTGCCCGAGTCCTTAAGTAGACCTTTTTTATGTAGAGTGATCACAATTATAACCAGGAAGGTGGTACAGCTTTGGATTGAAACACGCATTCAAAGCGACTCAATAAGCACAATGCCCATAACTTAGGATCATCTTTTATAACACATAGGGGAATGCCATCAGGCCCGGCAGCCTTTGAGGGTTTCAAATTTCCTATTATCTGTTCAATATCCTCCACGCCCCATGGGCAGCGTGATGGAAGATCTGTCATGGTAACCTGGGATTGATGGTCTATACATTTCTGAGGCATTGCAGATTTGTTTCGATAGACTTCTATCCAGACCTCCCCGATTACGGCAGAGCACAAAGTCGAGGTTGCTTTCATTAAGGGATCTTTCAAAGTCACTCAGACTTCGCTTGTATTTTTGTCCATAAGGTTTTAAATCATGTTTTGATTAGTTTTTAACTATTTATCAAACCTCAATTGTTTGAGATCGTTTTTATAACTTGTCAAAATTACCTTTCTTTCTATAACGTGTGTGCTTCTGTCATTAGAGGACTTTAACATATTGCGAATTGCAATGTTTTTCTGCTTTTTTCTAAGCGCAATTGCGGCATTGTATGTTCCTCGGTAATTAGTATGTTTCTCGCTTATTTTTTGAGCTGCAAGCACTTCAATATGCTTAAGTATCATGATGTCATTCTCCAGTTCGCAAGTCTTACATGCTCTTGTTGACATCAGTTGAACATTTATTTTAACAATATCTCTGTTAACTAAATAGTTCAATTGCCTACATAGACCTGTGTTCCACCTAATAGATAAGGCATGCCGATCTGTTTCTAATAAAGACAAAGCAGGTAGAGAATTATACACCGGAAAAATCAGCTCAAAGCAGCACTCCAATATGCAATGATCACTCAGATGGGAGTTTATGGTGTTACATAAGGATGACGTATTGACTAAAGACCCAGACATCACAATGTAATCGATGGTCGATGCTTTAACGCCACAAGACCATGTGAACAACGGATCTTTGATAACAAATGGTACTATTTGCATATCCCATTGTTCAAAGTAGTTTGCCCATAATTGACCCCTTTCATATGAGGACATGGCATATGCATGGTTTGATGTGTCAGACCCATGATTACTTGTCGTGAGATTAGAATTATAATCGCCACCTATGATAATGTGCACATTGGGAGTTTCTGCAACAGCCTCTATCATCACGTGATTTAGTTTGTCAATTATGCAGTCTATAAGAATTGTGGACGGATTCCAGTATAGAGAGATAAGTAACATATGCACGCTCATTAGAGTACATGGCGCCACTTATTACAAGCATTTCTATGGAAGCGAACACTTGCCGAACTTTGCACAATATATATTTTTTACAAAAATAGCAAGCCCACAAGATGGGCGCCCAAATGCACCTCACATCATGTGACCAAAATGCACAGTACCCTTCCAAGTAGATATTCTGTAACGCAAACGTTTCTTGTACTATGATTATTGTGGGTAATTTCTCATATTGCAGCTTCTGAAACCGTGCCTTCAGATTCTTAAACCCACAACAATTCCACGAATTACCATCAATACGTTTTTTTATAGATTTTCCTTGGCTGGTAGCTCACCTATTAGGGATTTCATAAACGGTTCAAGCCATGCAAGGCTTGTGACAATTTGTGCCTCCGATTGAACTCTTATTTTTTCATTCATACTTGCAAACTGAGTCTCTTGTGTGTCTACACTGGGTTCATTTTGGAACACTGGGGCCTGATATTCTACAAATCTTGTGGCGTCAACACATAGTCAAGTTATAGCCAAGCATCTCAATCTTTTTGATGGTTCCATATTAGAGAAGCGATCATTGTAGTTTGATATTTACAAATCATCTGACAATTAGGTACATGGGGAAGCCTAATCCAATCAATGTCGTCAGACACCAGATTGCGCAAAGCTGGGATCTGGTGAAAGACTCATTAATGCAGCACGTTTTAAATTGGGTTTATCAATTTTTGATGCGTCAGCCATCCAACCCATCACCAATTTAATTTCGGGAGGCACGTCTTTGAGTTGACGCTCTGCCCACTCCCTGCACCTCAGGTTCAAGTCTGTCATTGGAGGAATGATCGTTTTTTAGAGCATCCAAACCCTCCTTTATGTTTGGACCCCCAGACACCTGTTGGGGCCCTTTTTCTTTGCCCACCCTTAGATCTTGGATATGCTAATTACCATTCGATTCATTAATATTGGGGTCAAATCCCTCAGTATTGGCAACAGGGCTTGGGGAAGGTTGGGTCAAAGATGTTATTTTCTTGTCCATTTCTTCGGAGAAACGTTGAAGCTGTGTTTGTATTAGGTAGGGGGTGGATAGAGCACCGGCCTCTTTGACTTGGTCGAGAGTGGCTTCACCACCTCTCTGCCCTTGTTTCTTTATCAACCCTTTTGGTAACCCCAAAGGGGAACCCTCCTTTTGGTTACTCTCATTGACCCCCAAATGTGCCTGACTTTCTATATTTAGTTGTGTTAAATCAATGATCGTTTTGTCCTTTTATTTCGGATAATTTTTTTAAAAATCAAATTGGAATCGAGTGTTTTCTCAACTGAAGGTGCATGTTTTTTTTGTTTTTTTGTTTTATTGTTTGTAATGTTGGCACCGAATTGTGTACCGGCATTTTGTGCACCTGTCTGTGCCTGTCTTTTCATTGCTCTAGCGTGGAGTTTTTTTGCTTTGCGTGACATAAAAAATGTGGACTGTTTTTCCTCACATTTTTCTGCCAAGTCTTCATTGGCAGGATGTACACCCAAATTGGAACCCACATGGAGGTCAATCAAGTCAGTAAGGGCTGACGGACTATCAGGACTGACTTGCAATGCAGGGGGCTTTGGTTCCCCATTCTCAGCCTGTTCTCCACACAATACTTCGACAGGCACTAGATTTGCAGCCAACAGTATCTTTTCGAGGACCAAAAGTCTCTCATGCTGGAGTTTAGCAATTTCTGCATACGGGGGGAGCTGATTTGTGCTCTGAACATCAGGAATTGGGCAAGTGTTTATTTCTAGACTCTCTGACATACCCCGAGTGTTAGTTTGAGTAGATTGTGTCTTAGTAACACTCACCGCCTGAACATTTGTCATACCTACAGGGTCCAATTGTTGATTCTGTAACTTTGATTTCCCACTAAGGACTTGATCTGCCCAAAAGGTGTGGCATTTCTCTTGAGCCATAAGGAATCCTTGAATTCTGCTTAGTCTAGAAGAAATCTCTTAGGTTGCTGAACTCAGGACACCAATTGCCCCATGGGTGTATTTGTGCCCTTTGTCCAGAAAGTTCAGAATCCTTGTAAGAACAGGGACATTTTGCAGCTCTCGTTGGTTGAGGTCCACTAGAGTATCTTCAAGGGGAAAGAAGGGTAATGACAAATAAGGTAAACGCGGAAGTTCAGAACTCCCTTTAGTTTGAAGTGGGTCAGCTTCTAAAACTGGAGAGTGTGGATAAGTTGTATCGCTTGGATTTCTCACCAGCTCATATGCAGGGGAGGTAGCATTTTGGTTTTTCTCTTTTGTAGCCCAACTCGTATCATTCTTCCTTGTTTCTTTTAATTGATTCAAGTTAGCTGCAATTGCGGCATGAAAGTGGACTTGATCCTTATATCCACGAGAGCTTGCTGCAGGGGTCGATGGACCGTTTGAGAGGCGCGTTCTCCACGACCTGCCAGTGCAACCAAGGTGGTGTCTGTTAAAATGGATTTCTGAACTCTGTCGTGGAGGGGCAGAGGTTCAGAAGGCCAGCCTAGTTTCTTGGAACAGGGTAACCTCTGGACAAGCCAGACCAATCAGGGTAGCGATGGCGGCGGTCAAGACTAGGTCTCAAGAGGGGTGAGGGTGACTGAAAGCCCGCAATGAGCACACAAAGCAAGGATGCTTACAAATTACTCCAGGCAGGTGTTATATTAAAAACATAGACACATTTATTACAAGGCCTTTGTAACATCGACCATAGTAAAGAATCACAATAAAACTCAAGTAAACCAACACATCACAATAAATACAATATATATACAAGACCGAGGGGTCTAACGAGTTAGGAGCACGAAATATGCAGACCACCTAGATGGGGAGGAAAACGGGCAGTGCAAGTAATCGTTAGGCCCAGTTCGACATCAGAGACCACCTAACTAGAAGGAAGTCCGAGCCCTACAAAGAATGGAGCCTTGTGCTCAAAAGTACCTGCACACGTGGGTGCCAACGGGCCAAGGAGTGTCTCTTCGGGGAAATCCGGCAGTTCAGAGAGGTGAACAAACTATGGCGAACAGACCTCCGCTACTCAAGCGCAGCCTCCACTTGTGGGCAGAAGCAGAGCGCGAGTACGGAGAAAGGGGTGTTGCTTTTCAACAGCGGGGGAAAGCCACAGGCTTCTGCAGGAGGGAGACCGGTTCAGGGTATTGACTAATCACCGGTCCCCGATGCAGGCAGACCCAGGCTTCTCTGAGTTAGTTTCTTCGCTGGCAGGTTCAGATGCGATCAGAGGGATGTCTCGGCACTGTGTAGATTCTGCGGCAGCAGAAGTCGGGGTCGAGGGTGTCCCAAACACAGCGAACACGCACAGATGGTTACCTCAGCAGGGCAACTCGGCAGCCGCTTGTATTCCAGCCCCAATGTACACTTCTCACTTCAGACCTGGGAACGCCAAGTGTACGAAGCGTGTGAGAGTGTCGAGGGCTCGGATTTCAGCAGCAGCCAGACGGCAGTAACAGAGCAAGGTTCCTGTGTAGGCTGGTTAGTCTGCTGGATGGCCCATGGACGCTTCCAAAGGCTTACGTACAGGAGTTGGTGAAGATGCCGAGAATAGTTGTTCCCACTATTCTAAAGGGTCGAAGCGCCAGTACAGGCCTTCTCGTTCGATCAGAGCCAGAGGGGTCTCAAAGGACGACAGCAGTGCAGGGTGCCAAACCTTCAGCGGCTCACCAGCGATTCCTCGACTCAGCTCGACCGCCACCCAGGATGTGTATTGGGACCAGACATCCCAGCCCACGTCCTGGAGGCTCACAACAGGCCTGTTTAGTTTAGTTTAGTTTATTATTTGTATAGCGCCGCCTGGCCCTAGGGCATCCAGGCGCTTGCGATGAATACAACAAGAATAATACAACAGAAATGTACAAACCGATTACATATTTACAAATTTACAGTCTTGGTGCATGCTAGTAAGGTAGGGCTAGGCAGTTTACGTTTCTTTGGATAGAAGCCAAATTTTGGTGTTGTGTCTAAATCTGTGAAAGGAAGGTTCTGATCTCAGCTCGAGTGGAAGTGAATTCCAAAGTTTGGAGGCAAGCACGGGGAAGCTGGAGCCACCTGCTTTTTGGAGCTTAAATCTTGGGATATTTAAGCAATGTGTTTGAGCTGATCTGGTAGGGCGCGCTGGGGTGTGGTGATTGAGATTGTCGGATAGGTATCTGGGTGCTTGGTTAGCTAGGCATTTGTGTGCGAGTGAGATGGTTTTATATTCAATTCTTTGTGGTATGGATAGCCAATGGCAGGTGCGTCTGGCGTCCGAAATGTGTTCATGTTTGGGTATGTTCAGGGCTGCTCGCAAGGCGTTGTTTTGTATGACTTGTAGTTTGTTGATGTTTTTCTGACTGGTTCCCAAGTATAACGCATTGCAGTAGTCAACTTTGGAAAGGACTAGCGCTCTGGCTAAGGTGATGCAGTTGGATGGTGAGAGGTAAGGTCTGCTGGCATTGATGAGTTTACAGGTGTAAGCAGTGGCTGATGATATGGAATTGATCTGTCTTGACAGTGTGAGGGAGGAGTCGAGGTAGATTCCTAGGGTTTTGACGCTGTTAGAGACGATGATGTTATTGCCGTCTATAGTGAATGCTTGATAGAGTTTGTCGAGTTTATTAAGTCTGGGTTGGGATCCTAGGAGAAGAAGTTTGGTTTTGTCGTCATTGAGGCATAGGCCATGCTTGGCCATCCATTCTTGGATAATGGAATAAATGTTGTTGAGAGCAGTGAGGTCGGTGGAGTAGTCGCCTGTTAAAGGGATCAGTATTTGGGTGTCATCTGCGTAGTTGGTGTAGATGACACCCAAGCGGTCCAATATGTCAAAGAGGGGTTTCGTGAACACATTATATAGAGTGGGGGAGACGCAGGAGCCCTGGGGGACACCGCAAGTGACTGGGGCTGGGATGGCAGAGGCTGTGGGTGCGTAGACTCTCATGGATCTGTTGTTAAGGAAGGAATGGATCCATGCGTTGGCGTTATCTGAAAATTTGGCTGCTGAGGATAGATGTTTGCAGAGGATGTCGTGGTTGACCAGGTCGAAGGCGGCCGATAAGTCAAGAAGGAGAAGGATGGCTAGTTTACCATTGTCTTTAATGTTGTCCATCTGTATCTTAAGGTCAATCAGGGCGGTCTCAGTGCCGTGTTTGGGGCGGAATCCTGATTGTCTGAGTCCTAGTAAGTTATTTTTCTCAAGGTGGTTCTGTATCTGAAGATAGGCAGCTCTGTCGAGGATTTTTAGTAGGAAGGGTACGGTCATAATGGGTCTGTAGTTGGTGGGGACATTAGGGTCAAGGGTGGGCTTCTTAAGTAAAGGAAGAACCCAGGAGTCCTTGAGGTTGTTGGGCACTATGTTGGAGGTGAAAGATGAGTTGATGAGGGAAGTGATGAAGGGAGCAAGTTGTTTGGCTGCATCTTTAATGACTGGGGCTGGGCAGGTATCGCCTTGGCATTTGGACGGTTTAAGAGAGTAGATTATTTCTTCAACCTCTTTGATGGTTATGGTGGAAAACTCAAAGAGGTTATTGTCATCATTTTGGGGGGTGGTGTGGGTGTGTGTAGAGGGGGTGATGTTATCAGTGAGGGTGAGGCTTTCTTTCTTTGTCAGGATTTTGGCTTGTAGTGTGGCAATTTTGCCTAGGAGTGCTTCCTGGATGCTCGTGCACCAGTGGATGTCTTTGTTACAAGTGTCTGGAGTGGGGGAGGGCGATTCGAGTTCTCTCAGGATATTGAATAGCTCTTGTGTATTAGATTTGGCGTTGCTGATTCTTTCATTGTACATGTTTTTTTTAGACTGGATGATGGCTGATTTATAGATGTTCGATGCCAGTGCGTAAGATGTCTTATTAATAGTGGATGGTGACTGTTTCCATGCTAATTCAGCTTGTCTTTTGGATTTGCGGAGTGTTTTTAGTTTGGGGGTGAACCAAGAATTGAGGTGTGCTCGTGGTTTGGCTTTCCGAAGCTTGAGTGGTGCTATGGTGTTTATGGCCTTAAGGATAGTTGTGTTGTATAACTCTACTAGTTCAGTAGGGTTGGTCATGGTGGGTGAGAAGTCGATGATGGGTTGGAGTAACGGGAGGAGTTTCTCTAGTGTGATATTTTTGTTGTTTCTTGTGAGTGTGGGTGGGGCATTGGAGGAAGGCCCTGGTGTTTGAGTGCCTTTGTTGATGGTGAAGGTAATAAGGTGGTGATCAGTCCAAGCGCATGGAGTGTTGGAAAGGATGGTAGTGTTGCAGTTGAGGTCAGCTATCCAGTCAAGGATGCGGCCTTTGTTGTGTGTGGGTTGTGTGATATGGTGGGTGAGTCCTAATTCTGAAATTGTGTTGGCGACAGTGTGAGCTTTGTCATCTTTCTCATCATTGAGACCTAGATTAAAGTCTCCTAGGATGAGTAATCGAGAGTTAGGTTTGATATTGTCAGAGAGTAAAAGGGCTATGTCGTCATTAAAGGATAGCATAGGGCCTGGCGGTCTGTAAATGAGGTGGATGGTGATAGTGCTTGTGTGCGTTGTGTGTAGTTTGAGGGTGAGTAGTTCCGCTGATGGCAGTGATTGGTTTTGTATGTGTCTTATGTTGATGGAGCTTTTTGCAATAATGGCTACTCCACCACCTTTAGCTGTTTGTCTGTCTGCACGGTAGATGGTATAGTCATTGGGTATAGCAAGTGATGGAGAGGGGCCAGACGCTGGGTGGAGCCAGGTCTCTGTAATAGCTATGAAGTCGAGATCATTGAAGGAAATAATGTCGGCTATGTCTAGGGCATGGGCGACTACAGATCTTGCATTGATGAGTGCACCTTTGATGGTTTCGGTGGTGATGCGTGATTTTTTGATGTGGGTGCGGGGGGAGGGTGCGTTCAGGCCGTGTGATATCTGGTCTGACGGAAGTGTAGGGCGTGTGCAGGAAGGGGCAGATTTGGTTAAGGTTATATTTTGTTTGTTGCCTAGATTGAGGAAGGATACGGGTGTGTGTGTTCTGGATCTGAGTCGGGTGAGTCCCGATAAGCCTGAGCAGGGATAGGATTTGCTGGTAGTGAGGTTCGTGATAGTGGATTGGCCGATGGGAGTAGTTTGTGATGCTTCTTGGGGGCTGGAGGTGTCTGCTGTGCGATGAGAGTCGATGGAGGAGGTAGGTTGGAAGGGGTTGATGTTGGGTAGGAAGGGGGTGGGGCAGGGTATGGGATAATGTCTGGGGCAGGCTAGTCTGCTGAGGCCATTGGGGTGTAAGCGAAAGTGTGGCCCTGTACAAGGGGTGTCATGGGGGACCAGGCAGAATGGGAACATAATGAGGAAGGTCCAGGTTATCATATCTGAATTTAGAGGGAACTGGCGCACAAAATCATCAGAGAGAAGCTAGTACGCAATGTAAGTGCACAATGGTGCTGCAGTGAGGGTACTGACGCAGAGAATCAGAGAAATGCTAGTACACAGTGCTAATACACAGTTCTAATACACAGTGCTAATACACAGTGTACTCTAAGCGACCATGAGGCACTACACAATGTCACAGTGGTCTCTAAGCGACCATAAGGCACCACACTATGTCACAGTGGTCTCTAAGCGACCATAAGGCACAACACAATGTCACAGTGGTCTCTAAGCGACCATAAGGCACAACACAATGTGAAAGTAGTTTGTGTTAGACCGTACTGCAAAAACAGGGTTCAGTGAAGGCTTGAAGCAGTTCAGGTTGCTGGCTGGAGCAGTGGAAAAAAGGTTGCTGTAAGGGGCAGTATGCTTGCCCCAGAGGAGATGGGCAGGGGATCTAGCCCTATGCTCGATGGCGTATACAGGCTAGAGATAGGCACCGTGTACAGTGCCTTCGAGGTGGGCCGGTTCGAAGCCTGCTGGCTTGTGGTAGGCTCCCAGTAGAGGAGAGGGGCCAATCACAATGTTTGCAGGGTTGCGGGGCCGGGTGGAGGGCTGAAGATGCGACGGTCAGCCATCTTTAAATGGTGTGGACCTAGGGGCTTCAATTGGTGGCTGGATGCACTCTGAGTGCAATAATGGGGCAGATCCTGGCTGGAGAAGGCCACACGCTTGAGCGGCGCGGATATAGCCTGGCTGTAGAAGCCCGCGAAAGCATCTGTGTTTCGCAGGAAAGTACATTCCCAAATAAGGATGGCCCCGGGTCGGCTCGACCTGGGGAAGGTGAAGGGGCAAGACGGTCAGCGGACAGGACAAAGAACCTCGTGGTCTGGTCATTTTGGAAGCCAGGCCACCCATTTTGGCCAAACGCGAGAAGCGCAGTTAACAGGGCAAAAGGGAGTTCAAAACACAAAGAAACGATCTAGAATGACTAGAGACCCAAGAGTGCAGTAATTTAGCTTACAGTGCCCTCTTGTGCTATGTTGCGCGAAATCTGCAACATGAGAAAAGAACTATGGAGAACGTTTCCCGGTACTGGCTGTCTTAAGGGCATGTCGGATTCCCCGTAAGAATGGAGCGAAAGCCCAGAGGAGTGCGGCGGAAGGCTGCGCTTCTCTGGCAAAGTCTAGATCAGGGTGTAAAACGACAGCAAAAAGTTTGGGGGTTGCCACATGGAAGGAAAATTACCTACAATATGAAATCTTTCCTAACAGTGTCAGCGGTAGGTAAGCTGTATCCATCGCCAACCGCACCCAAGAGAGAACTGTCCTGATGAGTATATTGGATATAGGGTTCGACGGGTAAATGAGACCATTTTCACTCTATATGAATTAGCTTTATATTGTCTGTTTTATTTTCGCTTGCCACAACTTTTAACATCTCCAGCACAGGAGTTGTAATTGGGGTCACTGTGCTTAGAGACGTAGAAGCAGGTTCAATGTCACCAATTATCTTGCGCGCGCACCTCCCTTTTTTTTTTGTCTGTTTAATCGTTT
This sequence comes from Ambystoma mexicanum, assembly GCF_040938575.1. Classification (NCBI taxonomy): domain Eukaryota; kingdom Metazoa; phylum Chordata; class Amphibia; order Caudata; family Ambystomatidae; genus Ambystoma; species Ambystoma mexicanum. The sequence goes on from NC_090928.1 coordinate 66,535,952, forward strand.
CTTGAGACACCTCTTCCTCTAATGTTTCTCTCACTTAGCATAGAGGGAGACCCGTTTAAACACCTTTTCCCGCTTCTCAGGTTTTTGACCATACTTTGAAGCCTAGAGTAGGTACTTCCTCACACTCTAAAAATGGTCACTGACTGGATACACAAGAAGTTACCTGTACTATTCAAAGTAGTCAGTGCCTCACCCGCCCAGCCAAACAGCCACACTTGTGAGCACTTCGGATGCGCGCGAGAGATGTGCGTGCACCGGTGCTATTATGGTGGTGGGCTGATGACGGCAGTGGAGGGCGGCACCATGGGAAGAGTTGAGGGGAATAGTTCTTGAGCCCAGTCTAAGTTACTGCACTGTTACAACAAAGTGCAAACTTCGACTTGCAGACGGCGCTGACACAGCACACAAGGACAGGATTTCAGCGTTTTCTGTCCGCAGCCAAACAGCCACACTTGTGAGCACTTCGGATTCTTTTAAATGAGTTGATTGTTGCTTTATATTTTCGCTTTTATGGAGTAAAACTCTGAAATGAAGCTTGTTTGACTGACTTCCTAAAAATGACAGCTTTCCTCAATACAATTTCCAATAACAAAAGATGGTCCTTTGTCCTTAAAGTAAACAGTGATGTGCCACTGGCCCTTTCATACCTTGGTCACAGTGATGGATGATTGGGCCTGTGCATTCCAGTAATCGGAGCTCTGTATAAACATACAGTTTAGGTGAACCATGAACCCATTGACTAGGATGGCCTCTGTGCTGTGAATGCTCGAAAGGCGTGGAGGCTGAGGACCTGTGCTGTTTAACATATTTTGTAGTAAAGGACTGGGTATTGTAATGAAAAATTGGACGTTGTGTTGCTTAGATTATCATTTATTGAACTGTTAAGAGTAGGTTTGACTATTTCCATTGGCCACAAAGTTTGGACTTTATTTTCAGTGAGTGGAGTGTGTCCCTGGGGGGACAAGAACTTGGTAATAATATGGAATTAGTAGTCATTGATTTTCTTTGGGAAACTTCGAGTTTGAGATACCTTGACTATCCTCCCATTTTCTCTTCTCTATACCTGTACACCTCTTGTTGATAGCTATCCCTCTTTCTTTGTTTGAGCTTTTTTTCTCTAGATCAAATAGCCATTTTTGCCAACCCCATCCTGAGAAAAAAACACCAATAAATATTGATTGAACTTGATCTTTGTGCTTCATTTGGATCATTGCATGGCATCCCTTCAACGAACAGAGTTTGCATACCCTTGATTTGCAAGGTTATTTATCTATAAAGAAAGCATGGCTGCTTTCAAATCAGCAGAAAGCTTTCGAGTGTAATTTGGGGGTGGGGGGGTCACTAGAGGGAAAAAGCAGACCGCTATGATCTGACAGATCAAGGCCGCTATCAAGGAGTCGTACACTCAGGTGGCCATCCCTCTTGCAGGGAAATTACAAGAGAAGTCTGCCTTGGAAGTTACAGTATTCTGGAATGAAGCACATGGCGTTGCAATGATGCACATCTTTTATGCCATTAAATGGGCTTCACCCTCGACCTCTCTGCAATATTGCAGGCTTTTTAGTTACGAGGTTCTGCATCTCTACAGAGTTTGGCATTAGTTTTTATTTTTTTTATTTTAATGAAACATGACCATATTACTTATGGGGGCATCTTTGTGAAGGAAGGACTGTAGTGATTGGGTAGGATGAGGCAATGTTTCCTTGCACATGGTCATCGAAATTACTCCTTAATCTGCAAGACTGAGCACAGCCTACCTCCCCAACTAGAGCTAATTGCCCTGCACAAGCTGACATATCCAGGAAGTGCAAAGAGGGTGGGGGAGACCCAGAGAAGCTGAGAAATAGTTGTGCAAGCTGTACAATGTCTTTCCAAGGGCAGGGGGCATTAATGAAGTAAAGTCTCACGAGGATTAAGGAGTAATGTGGATCATCATACCTACTAATATACTCGTCTGACCTGTACATGTAGCAGTATCAAGAACTGAAATGCATTTTGTATATATATATATTTCTGAGGCTTGTGGAATCTGCTTAGATCACATGCTGTGCATAGGCCGACATCTAGTGGAAGCTGCGGAGTATTACAGTTTGTTTTTCGAAAGTCGAAAATGGGCGTCGACACAGGCGTGCCAGTAATACTATCCCTAGTGTGAAGTCCACTGTACCCAAGATCCCTCACGCGTCTAGGATCCTCAGATTGTTTTTTTCCGCCATACTGGTCGGAAGCATCTTGCGGAGTTCCCTGGCCTTAGCCATACTTTTGCTGTTATTATAATTATAATTCTTATTCATTCCCTTCCCCACCCCAATGTCGACCCTCGACCTCGACGACGGCTGGAGAAGTCATCGACCGTCGACTGCTGCACGACGGATCTGGGCCTCGGAAGGCCACTGGCCTCGGCCCGGGCCTAGTAGGCCGCTGGCCTCAGCCCTTACAAGTAGGGAGAGTGGGGGGTGGTACATACTCTTCACTCTTGATATATAGTTACATTTTATATATTCCTACACTTAGCAGCCCGCTGCCTTAAGGTGCGTATGGAGGGTACCCCTTTTCAATTCTGCCCCAAGTGCAATCGCAAATACCCTTGGGTCGACAGGCACGCCACGTGCAATCTCTGCTTGCCGAGGGATCACCCCGAAGCGAACTGCAGAGCGTGTAGTAGGTTTAAACCTAAGACACTTAAGGACCGTTCGACAAAGCGTTGGGCCCACCACGCCAGGCAGGAGGCCATGGCAGCGGAGGGCGCCTTCAGCGATGGCAGCGACGCCGTACTTTCGGACGGCGAGGGCATTATGGCGTCGAAAGACAGCCGGCGAGCGCAGGTCCCCGACCTCGGAAGGTCGTCCGGCAGGGCGGCTATGGGGAAGACCCCAGGCGACGCAAGCGCTACACACCTAACACACACCTAACACACACTAAACACACTAAGACCAACCGGACCTCGACGACGTCGACTTCCCGGAAAGAGGCACAAAAAGAACGGTCCGACTCGGTGTCCTCTGGGCGCTCTCGATCGAGATCACCTCACGACGCAAGGCAATCATCCACTCTTGCCAAGAGTGCCTCGCTACACACATTAACGGAAGTTCGATCGTCGGGAGACGAAGACGACTTCCACCCCCAGGCCGCACTCCAAGATACCGAGACCGCGGTTAACACCAGTGAGGCCCCACTCCCAAAGCACACAGATACCTCTCCAGACCCTCGGCGCCAGGCGTCGAAAGTCTCTGGGGCCTCCAAGGGACAGGGAAAACATTTTTCCACGCACGGGGAGGGGGGGAAACAGCGGAAAGCACAGCCTTCCACTCCTGTAAAGCCATCCTCTCACCCTAGGCAGACAAGCAAACACAAGTCTACCCTTGGAAAGTCCCATAAATCATCACCTACTAAAGTAATACCCTGTTCCAGGGAATGGTCCAGTGAAGACATAGACAGGGTTATGTCTAGGATGTCTTCCTTGGCTGATTTTTATGATAAGAACCCAGAACATTTTCTTTCATATAACCCTCAAGGGCCCACACCCTCAGGCTCCTCCGATCCTATCCCGCTAAGTAAAAAGCGCCGATTCGAAAGACCTGAACCCTTCGAGGTTCAGCCTTACTCCACTCCATATTCTACTCCACTCCCCAGTTACCAGGGACAAGTTTTCCCTGAAGAGGACCAGGAGTTTGAAATTATGGAAGAACAAACCGGGACAGATTACTATGCAGAGGATGAGGACCTGGAGGAGGGAGAAAATGAGCAGGAAATTTACAGAGTAGATTCCCCAGTACAAAGCGAAGCCCCAGTTACCGACTCTCCAGTTGATAACCAGCCCCTCCTTAACGAGGTTCTCGCTCGAGCAGCGGAACATTTCCACATCGACACCCACGGTGTACAGGAGGAAAGGGACTTCGCGGAGGAGTTTGTAGGAGAGAGGAGACCGGTCGCTCAGACCATCCCTATCCTCAAGTCCATCCAACGAAGAATAGATCCTTCCCTGGTGAATCCTAACCTCACCAGAGCTGTCAACCCCAGAATTGAAAAGATTTTCCGGGCAGCCCAGTCTGACCCCCTGTATATAAGGGGACATCTTAAACCAGATTCCCTAGTGGTTACCAACACTAGAAAAAGGGCTGGCACGCCCTTATCTTCATCAGAAGCTCCTCCCGACAAGGAGAGCAAAAAACTTTACGGGTTTGGCAGGAAGGTAGCCTCAACGTCCGCCTACCAAGCAAGGATTGCGAATTCCACCACCCTGTTGGCTAGTTACAATTGCCATCAATGGGAAGAAGTCGCGGCGCTCATTGCCTCTGCTCCAGAACCGTTAAAGGGCCAGCTGGCTCGGATCTCGGCAGAGGGGAGAGCCGTGTCTGGTTGCATTTTAAAAGCAACTTTCGACGCCGCTGACAACGCAGGGAGATTGATAGCAGAAGGTACTGTTATCAAGAGACATGCGTGGTTACGGCAGTCGGGATTCAAGACAGAAACCCAGGCTTCTTTAATAGACAAGCCAGTGGAACCCGACCTATTGTTTGGGAAAGCGGTCGAAGACGCACTTAAAAATGCCAAAGATGAATATGAGACTCTCAAATCCCTTGGCCAGCTTACCAACAAACCCCCTAACCAGAGGGGGAACAGTAATTTTCGTCGCCCACGCGGCCAAAATTCACAAAGAGGCAACTATGCCCAGGGACAGGGTACACAATGGAATAACAACCAGCAGTCTACACAGAGTTACGGCAGGGGTAACAAGAGAGGTCGTGGAAGAGGCAGAGGCAGCCCCAACAAGGGAGGTGGCACGCCTCCACCAAAACAGTGACGCTCAGTTCAGGGTCCCTTGTCACGCAACCCCAGTAGGGGGACGCATTTCCACCTTCACCCAGGCTTGGGAAGGGATCACCTCAGACAGATGGGTGCTGTCAACAGTATCCGCAGGATATTGTATAGAACTACTGCAGCGTCCCCGGAATCATCCTCCACGACAAAGAGTGCACTCCCTAGAGCATCAAAGGATCCTTCTCGAGGAGATCGCCATTCTGCTAGAAAAGGACGCGATAGAACTCGTCCCAGGACACCAGGTAAACAAGGGTATCTATTCAACTTACTTCCTTGTGCCAAAGAAAGATTTGACAATGCGCCCAGTATTGGACTTACGGCCTGCCAACAAGTATGTCAAGCCCCAAAAATTCTGTATGACCACGCTACAAGAGGTAATCCCCCTCCTAAAAAAGGGGGATTACATGGCAACCTTGGATATGAAAGATGCTTATTTTCATATTTCCATGCTCCCAGCGCACAGAAAGTACTTGCGCTTCAAGGTGGACAGTCGCCACTACCAATTCAAGGTACTGCCCTTCGGGATAGCTTCAGCACCAAGGGTATTCACCAAGGTACTGGCGGTGGCAGCTGCACACCTACGCAGGGAGGCAATCCCGGTGTACCCTTATCTGGACGACTGGCTCATAACGAGGGAAACCCCAGGAATTTGCAGGTCAAACATTCAGAGGACTATCGACCTCCTCCACGAATTAGGCTTCTCTATCAACGAGAAAAAGTCAAGTCTGGTGCCAAGCACCTCAAAACAGTTTCTAGGAGCTATCCTAGATACTCAGAAAGGATTGACCTTCCCTTCGGAAGAGAGAATTCGGAATATACTTCTGCAAATTCCGCATTATCAGTCAGGTCAACAGATAACAGTACGCAAAGCTATGCGGTTACTGGGCATGATGGCGTCATGCATTTACCTGGTCCCCCACGCGCGTCTGCGCATGCGTCCCATGCAGGAATGGTTGGCGAAACAGTGGTCTCAGGCAAGTGGTCAGTGGGACGATCTAGTGGTCGTTTCGCCAACACTCGTACAGAGCCTACACTGGTGGACAAGAGAGAATCTCGCAAAGGGGAAACCCTTTTACGATCCCGAAGTACAAGCCGTGGTGACTACAGATGCATGCCTGACTGGGTGGGGAGCTCACCATCTCCACCACACAGCTCAGGGTCTCTGGTCTCACCCAGTAGCCAAGAACCACATCAATCTGCTAGAGCTTCTGGCAGTATTCCGAGCGCTAAAGGCGTTCGAGCCCCATCTACTGAACTTGTCGGTGCAGATCAGGACGGACAGCACGACAGCCATGTTCTATCTGAACAAGCAAGGGGGGACTCGTTCGCCAAATCTGTCCAAGCTTGCCCAGAAAATATGGATATGGGCACTCAGACGGAACATCTTCCTGTCATCGCAACATGTTCCAGGGGAGCTCAATTCCCTAGCGGATGCTCTAAGCAGAGACTCCCTCCCAGAAGAACACGAATGGGTCCTTCACAGAAACGTAGTAGAAGATCTCTTCTCTCAGTGGGGTTTCCCCACTATAGACCTATTCGCCACAAGCGAAAACAAACAATGCCCAGGATTTGCATCCAGGTTCCCCCAGCCGGACTCCCAAGGGAATGCCCTGTGGATGAACTGGTCAGGGATGTTTGCGTACGCTTTTCCACCAACTCCTCTCATCAGGAAGGTGGTGTACAAGATGAACAAGGAATCGATGACGCTCATCCTAGTTGCTCCCATGTGGGCGAGACAACCATGGTTTCCACACCTACGCAGGATGGCGGTGTGCGAGCCCATCAGACTCCCAGCCTGGTACAACCTACTGTCCCAGCAACAGGGTCAAACAGTGCATCAGGAACCCAACTCTATGAACCTAGCAGCATGGCTCCTGAAGTCATAGAGTTTGGACATCTCAAATTACCACAGAGGTGTATGGACATTCTAAAGGAGTCCAGGAAACCAAATACAAGGCACTGTTACTTTGATAAGTGGAAAAGATTCGTTATCTGGTGCCAGAATAAACAAATCAACCCGGTTGATTGCACTCCTTCCAACGTTGTGACATACATGCTCCACCTGCTGGATGCAGGGTTGGTTTTTAACTCGCTGAAAGTACACCTGGCAGCCCTCTCGGCTTACACCACATCCCATAACAAGGTCTCGTGGTGGAAAGTACCAGTGGTTAAAGCCTTCATGGAAGGAGTAAAGAGACTTCACCCTCCTATTTCGAACCCACCGCCAGGATGGGACCTCAACGTGGTGCTAGCTAAGCTCATGGGACCCCCATTCGAACCCATGCATAAAAGTAGTCTCAAACACCTGACTTATAAAACGGCCTTCTTAGTAGCCATTACCTCCATAAGAAGGGTCAGTGAAATTCAGGCTCTGTCAGTGCAGGATCCTTTCTTTACTATCCACAAGGACAAACTGGTTTTACGCACACACCCTAGGTTCTCACCTAAATTCATATCCAAGTTCCATGTAAACCAGTCCATCGAGCTTCCGGCTTTCTTCCAAAACCCGCAAAGCTCGGCTGAGGTGAAACTACACACCCTAGATGTGCGTAGGGCGGTCCTATACTATGTAAATAAAACCAGACCGCTAAGGAAAACAGATCAACTGTTTGTCTCCGTAGCTACAGGCAGAGAGGGGGATCGCGTCTCTAAGGGCGCTATCTCGAAGTGGATTATCAACTGTATACAGCTGTGTTACTCTTTCTGGAAAGACTCTGCCTTTTACGCCAAGGGCCCACTCTACTAGAGGCATTGGTGCCACTCTGGCTTTCATTGCAAATGTTCCCCTCGACACCATTTGCAAAGCAGCTACTTGGAGCTCTATTCACACTTTTACTCAGCATTACTGCATTGACACTCATTCCAAGACAGATACACAAGTGGGACAAGCGGTTCTAAGACACCTGTTTGCTCATGACCCTTCTCACATCCCACCTCCTTCTTCTGGTACTGCTCGCTAATCTATGCACAGCATGTGATCTAAGCAGATTCCACAAGCCTCAGAAGGGATACATTACTCACCGTAATCGTATTTCTGATGCTTATATCTGCTTAGATTCACATGCGACCCACCCTTCCTCCCCTCCGAGAGAAGGCGCATGATTACTTGTAGTCTTACCTTTCTGTCTATCTGCTTGGATTATCTGTACTCACGCTACTCCTCATGCTTCCTCATGTCAGAAAAAATACAATCTGAGGATCCTAGACGCGTGAGGGATCTTGGGTACAGTGGACGTCACACTAGGGATAGTATTACTGGCACGCCTGTGTCGACGCCCATTTTCGACTTTCGAAAAACAAACTGTAATACTCCGCAGCTTCCACTAGATGTCGGCCTATGCACAGCATGTGAATCTAAGCAGATACAAGCATCAGAAATACGATTACGGTGAGTAATGTATCCCATATATAATCCTGTAGTTTGTCGTTTGCTCATTTGTCCTTTTCATAACACATTTATTAGTTCAAATGATCTTTATGGCACAGAGCACTTAATTGCTGTCCTCAAGATCCTGGTGACAAACTTGGAATTTTCGTTATTTGTTAAAAAAGCAATACACCCCCTTAGTGAACTATCTCAAACAATTTTCCACTTTTTAATTTAATGCTGGAATACCTCACCCTCCCGCCTGACACCAATCTACACAGCCTGACTATGGGATTCAGTTTTGTTTGCTGTCACAGCTCTCTATATAAGTGGAAATTCGATGGTGCAAGCACAGAGAAGTGGCTGCATCAAAATGCTCTGATAAGCGAAACAGCCAAGCAAATCCCATGGAAACAGAATAATGCCTTTGGCAACATTAGGAAACGCCACACACAACAAAGAGCGCCTGTCATCGTGCATCAGCCTTTATCTGCCACACATTTTGTCAAAGATGTGAAATACAGCAACAGCGCATGCCTTAGTAACTTCTCACAGGTCTTTCACTGGCAGATGGCTGAACAGTTCCGGGGAAGTGGAGTGTTGTAGTATCATCGGTTTACTCGTGAGCTACTTTGGCCTCCTGAATCTATTATTTATGTACGAAATTGTGCTGCCTGTCTGGAAGCTCATCATTCTTTGCTTCAGAGGAAACTACAGCAATGTTTGCGTTTAGCAGGCGCTGTTCGTTTCCTGTGTAGTTACTAGAGGTTTTGCTTTGATATTGTGTTTTAATCTACAGGCCCCTCTACTCCGAACCTACTTTGATAAATTGCAATAACCTGATAAAAACAAATCACCAACAGATAGAATTCAAGTCGAAGCCATATTTTATGAACAAAAGGATAAATCATTAAAATTGTAAATTAATTGGTACTTTCTTTTTTACCTGTAGTTCATTTTACGATTGCATGTACCGTTTTTCCTTTTGGATAATGCTCATGAGTTATTTGTAGAATTCGGTGCATTCAGATCACTGTGGCTTACAGACCCATATGAGTGATATTCGTATGTTCCATCCCCTTTCCTCCATTCTTGTGGGCGTCCACTAACATGGGGACGGTACCAGAACCTTTGGCAGGGAAAAATTGAGCTTCCCTTTTAAATTTAGTACAGCGCACAGGAGCATGCCCTGCTGCCTCACCCCAGTCCCTTACTCCTAAGTCTCGTCACCTTTCCTTCATACTGTATGGACGTCCCTTACTAGGGACAGGAATGGACCCTTTTTCACCTGCAAAAACTTATTTCCCCTTGAAATCTAACTGCGTGCAAGGGTGGGGCTGGGAGCATGTGCTCCCCTTACTCCACCCACTGGCGCCACACCTCAGTCCTATTTTCTGCGCTGATGGGAGCAGACCTGCTTCACCAACGCTGAGGTTGAGGCCATTGGGTAGCTCGTAATTCCAGTTGTCTTACCCAGGGATATTTGTCCCAATAATTTTATCTTAAAGTTCCTTTTCTTTGGGATTGTGTTGTCCACCGGTGACTCTGGCACATGTCGACTGTGACCGGTTTTAGTAGGTGCCCGGCCTGTGACGGTTCTTTCCCTACATCAGATCTGCATGAGCTCTGCCTCCTGTGCCAAGGAAAGGCTGTACAGCGTGCAACACACCTACACCCCAGTCTCTGAAGAACCGACTGGCGAGGTGGAGATAGCTGTTTGCCAGATCTCCTCCGGACCACATTAAGGAGTAAGTAAGGAGAACGACAAAGAAGGTAAGTATCTTGTTCTCGAAAGCACGCAGCCAAGGCGACTCCTTCCCCGGGAAGCAACCTAGTGGGAAGGGGCCTAGTAGTCTGTTACCAGCAAGGGTACCAAGTTTCAGATACCTAACAGCATTGCGGGCACAGGGGTCCACAGATCCTCCCGGTCCCTTAGCTTAGGAGCCAAACTGCTCTGATACCAGCAAGTTCCCGAGGGGCATTGCTCCGATACTGGCTTATGCCTGAGAGGGCACCCAAACGCGGCGATAAAGGCACTACTGGCACCATGTCCGAGGGCGAACAATCTACCAAGTCTACACCTGAGGTGCAAGACCGGTTCGAGCCTATGCGATCAGGCAAACAGGTGGAGGCCAAAGTCAGTACATCCACAGACTTTCAGGCTGCACGTGGGGTGGTAAACGTCAAAATGGCAGCGCAGCCAGTCAAAATGGTGGCACGTTCAGAAGCGCGCCATTCCGGTGAACCCTACAGGCTGGATTTCACTCCACGGTTGGAATGGTCTCCCATACCCACGCAGCAGGTCACATGGTGATCCACCCTCAACAGGGCAAGTGTGCTATATCGACGCGGGCTACGGCCAGAGCAGACACAATCCAGCCGTACATGCTGATCCAGACAGCTGTAGCAGTGCAGGAGCATCCCTCGCCAGTTTGTGAATGCCTTTTTGACTTCCTCATATTTATGAAATCACCACAATTGGGAAATATAGGCTGAAGGGAATAATTTGGGGCATAATCTGCCTATTCTCCCTCAACCACCACCGCCAGTGCAACCAGCGCTCCGATACAGTCACTGGCTTGAAGTATGGCGGTGGTGGTCCCGGTGGTGGTCCCAGTGGTGGTGGTGGTGGTGGTGGTGGTGGTGGTCCCGGTGGTGGTGGTCCCACAAAATTCCTGCCGGTCTCGACAGAAACCAAAATGGTGGCAAAGGACGTGAGGTGGACTGTGTGGCTCACGCCACCAGGTTTAATCCGGACGTACAAGACTGTATCCTCACCCTCCTGTTTGAAAGAGTGGACTTGTTCCACTCGTCCGCTGATGAAGAGTTGGACAAGAAAAAGAACAGCTCCCAGGCAGCCAAATCGCTGGCTATGCTTACAGAGCTGGTTTCTAAGAGCTTTGGACAAGGCCAATCGCGATCTGATAGGTGTACCTTTGGTGGTTTTAGGGGCTTCCAAGAGCGCCGTACTGTCTAGACAGCCTGACAGGTTCCTCAGCAACACCGGTGCAAACAAGGGCTACTTCCAGTCCCACTCTCATGCAGCAGCTCTGAGGGAAAGAAACAATGACAGTGTCAACAAGATCCAGTGGGGGGCAGGCTTGCTCTTCACTTTCAGTCCTGGCAGACCAGCTTCACGGACCTGTGGATACTCTGTGGTATCCCAGTGCATCCACCTTCCCATACCACATGTCCCCCCTTTGTCTCCCCACTCCAACAGATTGGGACACATTCTCTCCTTGAAGAGATCTGCTCTCTGGTAGTGAGCAAGGCAGTAGAGGAAGTCCCCCCTTGAAGAGATGCTTGGGGTTTTACCTTTGTATCGTTGCAATACGAAGAACAAACAGGCAGGCCTGCAAGTCGTTCTAGATTGGTCCTCCTTAAACCTTTACCTACCCATTCAACAATTCAAGGTGGTTGTGCCAGCACTGATGGCAGAGTCTCTGTGTGGGGGAGACTGGAAATGCTCCCTGGATCTGAAGGATTCATACCTACACATCCCAACTTGGCAACCCCATCGCTCCTTCCAACGGTTTCGGGTCATGGGCTCGCACTTCCAATACAAAGTCATTCCGTTTGGGCTCAGTTCAGCCCAATGGTGTTTACGAGACTCATGAATGTGGTGGCGGTGCTACTCGGTTTGGAGGGCCACCATGTATACCCATACCTCGATGACTGGTTAGTTCGTGCGGAATCCCCAGCGGAGGTCGGAAATACAGCATCCAGGCTAATGTATACGCTCTACAAACTGGGGTTCTCCATCGGCCTCAAGTCACAGCTCCAGCTTAACAAGTCCTTGACCTCTTGGGTCTCAAATGGCCTACGAAAGCGGAGATATTTCTCACTGTGGACAAGGTCGCAGCAATCGAAGCTGCAACGGGGCATTTCCTCAGCAGGGAGTTGACTTCAGCATGATAATACCAGCACTTGCTAGGGATTATGGCAGCTTGCCTCCTAGTAGTGCCTCATACCAGGCTCAAAATGAGGGGGCTGCAGTTACATGTTTCAGCTTTATGGAGCCAGGAAGTAGTTTGCAAGCAGCACTAGTCACCATATCAATGCATCTTCACCGGGAACTGCTATGGTGGAGGATGGACACCAATCTCGTGGCTGGCAAACCATTCAGGCAGCCCTGGCCGGAATACACCATTATGACGGATTCCTCCCTCGAGGGATGGGGAGGCACTCTGGGCAACCACAGTGTGCACAACTTATGTTCGAGAGAGGACCACAGCCAACACATCAATTGGCTTGAAATAATGGCTATATGGCTAGCTCTAAAAGATTTCCTCCCATTTATCAACAGCCCAGTCTGCATTCAGACTGGAACCTCTACCTGCATGTACTACCTCAAGAAACGGGGGGGGGCACCTTATCACCACCCCTGTGCAATCTAACCATCGATATATTGGAATGGGCCTTAGCGAGCAACATATGGCTCAACGATCCACCTTCTGGGGGAGTCCATCCTAGAAGTGGACAGACTCAGCAGACTGGGGGTCGACCACTACCAGTGGCAGCTGAAAGAGGGGGGTCCTGAAGGAGGTCTTCAACAAGTGAGGGCAACCCCAGATCTATTTGCCACCATGCACAACAGGAGGTGTCAGCAGTTCGTGTCCTGGATAGGACGGGGCAGAGAATCACTGGGGGATACCTTTCATCTTCAGTAGGATGGCATCTGGGCGTATGCATTCCCGCACCCAGCAAGTCCCCAGAAGTCCCGCTTTGCCGCGAGAGATTCTGCTCTACTGCCGCTGTGCTATCACTCCTGAGAACTCACTACGACGTCCAGAAGGCTCTGCAGTTCAAACTCAGAGGCGGAGCTATTTAAGAGGATCTGCGCGCGCACCTCGCGCGCGCACCCAGCAAGTCCCCAGAAGTCCCGCTTTGCCGCGAGAGATTCTGCTCTACTGCCGCTGTGCTATCACTCCTGAGAACTCACTACGACGTCCAGAAGGCTCTGCAGTTCAAACTCAGAGGCGGAGCTATTTAAGAGGATCTGCGCGCGCACCGCGCGCGCGCACCCAGCAAGTCCCCAGAAGTCCCGCTTTGCCGCGAGAGATTCTGCTCTACTGCCGCTGTGCTATCACTCCTGAGAACTCACTACGACGTCCAGAAGGTGACTCCTCATATTGTCTCCATCATCTGCACTATCAACTGCATCATATAGTGCCAACAAACTTTTTAAACTTTTTTTAAACGACTTTTTCTCCTCACATAGGCTCTGCAGTTCAAACTCAGAGGCGGAGCTATTTAAGAGGATCTGCGCGCGCACCGCGCGCGCGCACCCAGCAAGTCCCCAGAAGTCCCGCTTCGCCGCAGCACCGCGGCATCGCGGGCCATTATATTTTTATTTTTTTTTCTCTAAGTTAACTGCAGTATGTTTCCCACTCTCAAAACTGGCATGCCCAAGGGTTTATTGATTGACTCGAAGGATTCCCAGAAATCGCTAGCTAATTCCACCTCAACTCCAAAAACTTTGCGCTTTAAACGCGCTGTTAATCTCACTTTGCAAAAACCGAGCTCTTTGGACATACGACAGTTTTGCAAAGAACTTCAACCTCACATTGTCGAGGCCTCCGTAATTGAGTGTCATCTGCCAGCATCCGACGCCACTTCTCGCGAGGCACCATCCCAAAAAATGAACACTTTGCCTCGTCAAGTTTCTGATCTCCCTGCGAATCATTTACTCATTTCAGAAGTTCAAAAATCTGCAGTGAGGGATTGCGATCCGCATTCTCCTTTTGGCTTTTCGCCAATTAACCGTCGTCCTGATTTGAACACCATCACTGACTGTAGCATTCTTGAAAATGTGCCTCCCACTGCGGAGCTTTTCCATAATCTCTTGCCCACAGTGCCACACACCTCTGACGTCGCAATAATTGATCTTAACCTGTCCAATTCTGCATTTTCTCCTCAACTCCTCTCGGATCATCTATCTAACTCCCCCATCATGTTCTCGACCTGTGACTCCTCCATTTCTAAGATCTCTTTTTGTGTCCCTACCCCTCGGAGAACAGTAGCTCCTACTGAAATTGCTAACACTGTTCCGAGCTCATCGCCTGTTTCCAGTCGTATACAACTTCCACCACCAGAATGCTCATGCAAAAAACACTCCCCCAAATTTGCACCTTGCATAGCGAATCACATTGATTGCAATTCAGCTCTTTCACAGTTTGCCTTAAATGCTCTCCATGTCACTCTCACAACTCTATCTAAGTTGTATGATACTTTGGAAGCAAAGTTACAAACACATTCGGTTTTGTTGGAAAAAATAAACTCATGGCAAACCGAGTGGTCTCTTGAGCATCCGAAACTAGCTTTGCCCACTTCTCTGAATACACTTCCACCCGGTTCATTTTCACCAAAATTAAACCCTGTGGCCTCTCGTCCCGACTATGTTTGTCCAGTTACACACCTCAAATCTGTCGAGTGCCTACCAGATCCCGAATGTCTAATCATCTCCCCTACTCCCATCATTCAAGCTCTACAGGAACTACCTGATCAGGCATTGCCTTTCATTGAGCAGATTATTCGTCCCTTCGAAACATCAGTTGAGTTTGTGTGTCCTACTTCGGGCCTGAACATTGTCTCAAACGCAAGCCCTCCTCCCAATAAACGTCCAAAAAAAGATCAGATTTTTTCGTGTTCATCTAAACAAAAGAAAAAACGGCCTCCAGCAAAGATCGACTTGACAGCAGGCCCGATCCAAAATGGCTCGCCAAGTAACCGAAGTCTACCCAAATCCCAAGTGCAGCAGACCCTCCCTACGAAAGAAACGTATACTATTTTCTCTAAAAATAAGAAAAATTCTCCCAGTATTGTCCAACCTCCGAAGAATGTCTCTGGCAAGAATAAAATCAATACTGCCAAATCCAAAACTTTTATAAAAAAACTTGAGCTTGCCAAAACAAACCTTACGCAATGATGCACGAGCAGTTACAAATAAATATCTTACAATGAAACAAGCCAAAGTGCCAAACATTGCATCAGCTTCACCTTCACTGCCCACAACTTATGCTCCTTTAGATCAACTAGTGGATATTGTTAATCAGCAACTCGAGCCCACACTCAACAAATCCTCCACCGCAAAAGTTGTAACGTTCAAGGTCCCAAGTGACAGTGTCAGTTCTGACCCAAATAAAATCCATGACACAGTTTGCTGTGACGAGATCAAGAAAGCAGTTGATGTCTATATGTCTTCCATTTTACATGGGTCAACCGCTCCCAAATCTGCAAGTAATTCAACATCTTTGAATATACCACAAACGATGCAGAATAAGCTCCCTGACACCGTACCCCATAAACCCATAAATACTATGTCCCATCCCCATGTTAGCAGCTCGGAACCGGTTGTCATTTCTGACCCTTATGCACAACTGGTAAAAATGGCCCCAGAAATGATTGACATGCTTCAGTCACTTACCAAATCGAGACAAACCACTGTTGTTCCGCATATGAATCATACAACCTTTCCCCCTTCCCATTCTAACCCCTTACCTCGGAAACCCGCTGAAAAACCGCCAGCCAACTACTCGCTATTGCTAGCATGCAAACCTAGTCCTTCTCCACAATACCTTTTGAATCGAGGATCTCTCCTGTCCATCTTCTCAGATCTTCCTTCTCTTGAAGACATTGGCTCTTCTGATATTGCATTAGTAGAATTGATACCTTTGGAAAATACTAACTCCATCAGAATGTGGATCCACTCGCGAGCCATCCAAAATTTAATCTGGATGGCCAGAGATGAATTGTCCTCCTTGGGATTTGTCCTCTCGATTGATACTCTCAATACGTTAGCTCTGAATCACACCAATCACTCGTCAGTTAATTCCCAGTATGTCCTGCCTGAGCATTCCATCAATCAGGCCTCAACTACCATCAGCCCTCCTTATCACTCTTCAGGTCCGAAATCACGTTAGCTATCCTCTAATATACACGCCCAGATCTTATCGCTCGTTAGCTGGAACACTAGAGGCTTTTCACACTTGATCAACAACAATAACCATAACCTTATGTCTCACCATATTCTACTACTTCAAGAAACGTGGATGACCTCAGTGCCTCTGTGGGACAATCATCAAGTCTTCTTGAATCCAGCTCAACGAGGGACATCCGGAAGACCAACTTCTGGCCTTTTAATAGCAATCAAGATGGGATGTGGTATAGCCGCTCAAGAATGGTGCTGCCCAAACCAGTATCTTCAAATGATCAGACTTTCTTGCCACACAGATCACTATGCTTTGATCAATGTATATTGGAATGTAGCTGGTGTATCGGATGGGTGCTTTTTCAAGGCCTTCACAGACCTTCTTAATTTGGTAGCCCTTGATCCCCTAGTTTCTAATATAATCATTGCAGGGGACTTAAATTTAGACTGTTTCACCCCGCGTGCCACCAGCAAACCTAGATTAGCTAAATGGATGGCACTGGTGAACAATTATGATTTAGTTATGCTCAATGGAGCTTTCCCAACCGATACACCGCCTAAGTTCACCTGGAAGAGAGGATGCAGCACGTCTATAATTGACTACATCTTTGTGAATGCTTCTATGTTTTCTAATCTAGACCACTTTCAAGTGATCCCTAATCAGAATAGTGACCACAACCAGTTAGTTGTAAAATGGACGATTCAGTCCTCTTGCATCAAACTCGTTAATAATCACACACATCGAAATTTAATACTCAATAATGGAGGCAATCGCCTCTGATGGTCTCCCAACTCCTTGCGTGAGCTAAATGGTGTTTTAGAAACTAGGTCTGGGTCCGATGTCATTCATTATTCAAATTTGTTACATCATTTTCAGCAACCGAAAATGATTAAACTAAAGGGAGTCTCCATGACCTTAGGCCCTAGACTTCATGTCTTTAATTCCCAAGTACAAACAATAAAAGCTCACACGAGGGCCCTGAAACGTCAGGCCATGTATGTTTCCGCAGCTGATCGTGCATCCACCTTAAAATCTATTAAGACAAGGCATAAAAATGCCATTAAAGCCTTGAAAAGCCAAATGTACCAACATGATGGAGAAGCTATGCTCTCCTCTTTTCAAACTAAATCTTCTATGGGTGTGTGGTCCCTATTAAACAATTCCACTCATCTTCCGCAGGTAGTTTTGCAATCTAATCCAGTACCTGAAATAGAGTGGGTTAAGCATTTCACAGCATTGTACGCCTGTCCGCTTCCTCCTCCGAGTTTGATAGCTCCCGATACACGGAACGCTTTTCATCTAATCTTTGATCTAGATGACATCATATTTTTCATTTCGAAAATCAGTAATTCTGGTGCTTGTGGCCCAGATGGTCTTTCAAATCGTATGCTTAAAATGTATCCAGAACGATGGGCCATTATTCTTCATAAGATCTTCACCACCATTAACACCACTCAGTTGCTACCTCCGTCTTGGACGCATTCAATAATAGTCCCCATTTATAAAAAAGGGGATCGTTCTGTCCCAGCCAGCTATAGGCCCATAGCGTTATTAGACGCACCTGGTAAAATCTTTGCAAGAATTGTTCTTAGAGACTTCAACTCATGGACCCTTTGTAACAATTTAAGGGACCCTTTTCAGGCGGGTTTCGTTGCCGGTCTCGGCACTTGTCCCAACCTAATAACTCTTAACGCTCTTAGATCTAAATATGCAAAAAGGGACCAAGCACTCTATTTGGCATACATAGATTTTAAAGCAGCATTTGATTCTATCGATAGGGCAATTTTACAACAAAAACTTATTTTCCACAAGTGTCCCACTTCACTCTTAACTCTAATAATGCTGCTCCACACCAACACAACAGTACAGATTAGACTATCCCTGACAGGAAAACTTTCCTCCACCATTCCGACCGAGAGAGGCCTTAAGCAGGGATGCATTCTTGCGTCCTCTATATTTAACTTTTTTCTGATTGATCTTGGAATTGATCTACAAGCTACCGAAAGTGACCCCCCCAAACTCGGATCCCACAACATAACTCACCTGGCTTATGCAGATGATTTGATCCTCATTTCACAGACGCCCTCTGGGCTGCAAAAGTTACTAGATTGTTTGGCTAATTATGTTTCCAGCAACAATCTCATAATTAACACTCATAAGACACAAACCATGATATGTAAGCCCCATGGTAATTCAAAGCTAAAGTGCCATCGGTGGCATTTATCCAATGCCCCTTTGTCTCAAGTCTCCTCATATAAATATCTTGGGGTCGTCATCCAGGCCTCTGCTTCCTCACATGAATGGGAAGAGGACACACAATTGAAACTCTCTAAGCTAATTACTCAGGCAAAAGTCTTAAAGAAGAAATATGGTAAATTTACGCTCAAACATATTCTCCTCTTTTACCAACAAAAGGTCATTCCTGCCTTGTGTTATGGCTCGGAGACCAAGCTACCTATGAAATCTAGCTGGTGGCGAGCCCTAGAGGCACGCTTTTGGAAACAGATTCTTCAGCTACCAAATTGCACGCCTCTACCGTTGATACGGCACGAATTAGGAATCCCCTCCCTAAAATCCCATAATGAATGGAGGATGTGTGCTCTATTTAGAAAATGCATATTAGGTCTTACATCTGACGGACTCCTTGGCATTTTAGCACAGCATCTCCTAGCTCAGAATCATGTGTTCGCTAAGAGTTGGTGCAACAGTGTCTTCCATATTCTTGCTGATGCCTCCATTACTCTGGACCTAATCATATATAACCCAAGCCGAGCAAAAAAAAAACTCTATCTGCATGACTGGATTAAAACGCGCAGTTTATGTTTAAAGTATAAAGATTTTGACACTCAGGTTTTTGCCATCAAAGCTTTGTACAAAACAGAACTCTATCTTTTGAAATGCCCGAGTTCACACATCAGACAACAATTTCTTAGATTCCGTTTAAATCTGTGGCCAACTGCGGATTTGCTGACAAAAAGGAATTTAATTCCAAAAGAGCAAGCTTATTGCCGTTTTTGTTTAGACAAATCACAAAGAGAGACCCTAAAACACTGCATTTTATTCTGGCCAATGCTCGCAAGTCACAGGACAGTTCATTTTACAAAATGTAGCCTAAGCAAATATGAATTTATGTCTCTGGATGCCATCTGGTCCCACATAACCAATTACCCAGATTTGGGAATGAGAGTGGCCATTGTACACTACTTAGAAACCATCTTTCCGAGCACTTAATCTGACGGTCAAACTTGAGTATCCTAAGTTGGTTGTTCTCTGTGCCTTTCTAATTGCGACATTGTTTAATTGCTCTGAGCTACTATCAACCTTTCATTAATTTTTATCTATTAATTTGGTTCAGTTTTGTCCAATGTGTAAACTTCATTTCTGTGTAAATTGTAAACAATTTGTAGTATTTCACTTGTATACAATGAAAGAAAGGAAAGAAAAGGGAAAAAAAAAAAAAAAAAAAAAAGAGGGGAGGGAAGGAAATAAAAAAGGAGAAAAAGAGGAAATTTGAAAGGATGACGATATTATCCATATCAAATAAATAAATAAAAAAAAAAAAAATCTCAATTTCACAATTTGGGGTCGCTTAATTAAGTCATCTGTCTCCATTGCAATAATTTCAAGACTCCTTTCACACACTTGACCAGCAGAATTGACAGATTTTGGGGACCCATGCTTTAACATTTTTGCTAAATCTTCATATAAGGAATTAGACATAGGATTTAACATTTTTGCATAGCTGGCCAATTTACGCCATAGATGTTTCGTAGCAAGTGAAGAAAGCCCCAGTTCATGCACAATGATGGAGTTTGGCAATGATGTAGGTAAATGTAAAACCTGTTTCCATATCTTTCCTTGGATTCTCTTCAATACTAACCCAATTTCCAATTAACATAAGTCTAAGCCATATAGAATTATCGCTTCCACCTTAAGCGTATAAAATTCAATTAGTGGAATTAAAGAAAATTGACAGTATTTTCATTTGAGCAATTAATGGAGAGATTTTGATGGCAATTTCTACCTGCCATTTAGCAATTGATTCAGAATTGGCCAGATTGTATCTTAAATATAGCAGACCCAGTGCACGAGGAATAGCCAACCCTTTAATGTTCCATTGATAACGAATGAACTTTCTTTGATTTTGTGAACACAAAAATGTTCTTTTTTTTTTTTTTTTTTTTTAAATGTAACTTCAAGTTGTGTTTATCACAAAATTCAGCAAGGCATTCCAGTTTGTTTTGCAATCCGAATGGGGTCAGGTCGAATAGTATCAGATCATCTGCGAAGGCTAACCAGTCAAGACGCAGGCCGCCTAATTTTACCGCAAAGGAATTGCAATTTGCCCATAAGGTGTCAATCTCCGTTAAATACAGATTAAAGAGAATGGTCGACAGATTGCATCCTTGTTTGACTCCTATGCGTAACAATGGGGGGAATTAGTAATCCTGTTTTGTCTATTCTTACCCTACAGTTTGTATTAGTGTTTTAAAAGAACTATCATGGCTATGAGTTGTGCTGGAATTAGGAGCTCTAGTATTCTTCGCCATAGGATTTGTCTTATGACACAATCAAAAGCACCAGATATAGCTAAGAGTGCCAAATAGATCGGGCCATGATCTTTCTGCCTTGAAAACTTTAGCAGATGTGCCAAGATCGTGGCATTCAATTGCGTGTCCATTCCTTTCCAGAAACCTGTTTGGAATCGTGAAAGGATCTTCTACGTAGCAATACATTCATTTAGATCTCTTAGAATGAAGGCAGCAAAGATATTCGCTGATACATCTAGAAGTGCAATGGGTCTAAAATTGCCCGAGTCCTTAAGTAGACCTTTTTTATGTAGAGTGATCACAATTATAACCAGGAAGGTGGTACAGCTTTGGATTGAAACACGCATTCAAAGCGACTCAATAAGCACAATGCCCATAACTTAGGATCATCTTTTATAACACATAGGGGAATGCCATCAGGCCCGGCAGCCTTTGAGGGTTTCAAATTTCCTATTATCTGTTCAATATCCTCCACGCCCCATGGGCAGCGTGATGGAAGATCTGTCATGGTAACCTGGGATTGATGGTCTATACATTTCTGAGGCATTGCAGATTTGTTTCGATAGACTTCTATCCAGACCTCCCCGATTACGGCAGAGCACAAAGTCGAGGTTGCTTTCATTAAGGGATCTTTCAAAGTCACTCAGACTTCGCTTGTATTTTTGTCCATAAGGTTTTAAATCATGTTTTGATTAGTTTTTAACTATTTATCAAACCTCAATTGTTTGAGATCGTTTTTATAACTTGTCAAAATTACCTTTCTTTCAATAACGTGTGTGCTTCTGTCATTAGAGGACTTTAACATATTGCGAATTGCAATGTTTTTCTGCTTTTTTCTAAGCGCAATTGCGGCATTGTATGTTCCTCGGTAATTAGTATGTTTCTCGCTTATTTTTTGAGCTGCAAGCACTTCAATATGCTTAAGTATCATGATGTCATTCTCCAGTTCGCAAGTCTTACATGCTCTTGTTGACGTCAGTTGAACATTTATTTTAACAATATCTCTGTTAACTAAATAGTTCAATTGCCTACATAGACCTGTGTTCCACCTAATAGATAAGGCATGCCGATCTGTTTCTAATAAAGACAAAGCAGGTAGAGAATTATACACCGGAAAAATCAGCTCAAAGCAGCACTCCAATATGCAATGATCACTCAGATGGGAGTTTATGGTGTTACATAAGGATGACGTATTGACTAAAGACCCAGACATCACAATGTAATCGATGGTCGATGCTTTAACGCCACAAGACCATGTGAACAACGGATCTTTGATAACAAATGGTACTATTTGCATATCCCATTGTTCAAAGTAGTTTGCCCATAATTGACCCCTTTCATATGAGGACATGGCATATG
This sequence comes from Ambystoma mexicanum, assembly GCF_040938575.1. NCBI lineage: Eukaryota > Metazoa > Chordata > Amphibia > Caudata > Ambystomatidae > Ambystoma > Ambystoma mexicanum. The sequence goes on from NC_090928.1 coordinate 66,557,980, forward strand.
CATGGTTTGATGTGTCAGACCCATGATTACTTGTCGTGAGATTAGAATTATAATCGCCACCTATGATAATGTGCACATTGGGAGTTTCTGCAACAGCCTCTATCATCACGTGATTTAGTTTGTCAATTATGCAGTCTATAAGAATTGTGGACGGATTCCAGTATAGAGAGATAAGTAACATATGCGCGCTCATTAGAGTACATGGCGCCACTTATTACAAGCATTTCTATGGAAGCGAACACTTGCCGAACTTTGCACAATATATATTTTTTACAAAAATAGCAAGCCCACAAGATGGGCGCCCAAATGCACCTCACATCATGTGACCAAAATGCACAGTACCCTTCCAAGTAGATATTCTGTAACGCCAACGTTTCTTGTACTATGATTATTGTGGGTAATTTCTCATATTGCAGCTTCTGAAACCATGCCTTCAGATTCTTAAACCCACAACAATTCCACGAATTACCATCAATACGTTTTTTTATAGATTTTCCTTGGCTGGTAGCTCACCTATTAGGGATTTCATAAACGGTTCAAGCCATGCAAGGCTTGTGACAATTTGTGCCACCGATTCCGATTGAACTCTTATTTTTTCATTCATACTTGCAAACTGAGTCTCTTGTGTGTCTACACTGGGTTCATTTTGGAACACTGGGGCCTGATATTCTACAAATCTTGTGGCGTCAACACATAGTCAAGTTATAGCCAAGCATATCAATCTTTTTGATGGTTCCATATTAGAGAAGCGATCATTGTAGTTTGATATTTACAAATCATCTGACAATTAGGTACATGGGGAAGCCTAATCCAATCAATGTCGTCAGACACCAGATTGCGCAAAGCTGGGATCTGGTGAAAGACTCATTAATGCAGCACGTTTTAAATTGGGTTTATCAATTTTTGATGCGTCAGCCATCCAACCCATCACCAATTTAATTTCGGGAGGCACGTCTTTGAGTTGACGCTCTGCCCACTCCCTGCACCTCAGGTTCAAGTCTGTCATTGGAGGAATGATCGTTTTTTAGAGCATCCAAACCCTCCTTTATGTTTGGACCCCCAGACACCTGTTGGGGCCCTTTTTCTTTGCCCACCCTTAGATCTTGGATATGCTAATTACCATTCGATTCATTAATATTGGGGTCAAATCCCTCAGTATTGGCAACAGGGCTTGGGGAAGGTTGGGTCAAAGATGTTATTTTCTTGTCCATTTCTTCGGAGAAACGTTGAAGCTGTGTTTGTATTAGGTAGGGGGTGGATAGAGCACCGGCCTCTTTGACTTGGTCGAGAGTGGCTTCACCACCTCTCTGCCCTTGTTTCTTTATCAACCCTTTTGGTAACCCCAAAGGGGAACCCTCCTTTTGGTTACTCTCATTGACCCCCAAATGTGCCTGACTTTCTATATTTAGTTGTGTTAAATCAATGATCGTTTTGTCCTTTTATTTCGGATATTTTTTTTAAAAATCAAATTGGAATCGAGTGTTTTCTCAACTGAAGGTGCATGTTTTTTTGTTTTTTTGTTTTATTGTTTGTAATGTTGGCACCGAATTGTGTACCGGCATTTTGTGCACCTGTCTGTGCCTGTCTTTTCATTGCTCTAGCGTGGAGTTTTTTTGCTTTGCGTGACATAAAAAATGTGGACTGTTTTTCCTCACATTTTTCTGCCAAGTCTTCATTGGCAGGATGTACACCCAAATTGGAACCCACATGGAGGTCAATCAAGTCAGTAAGGGCTGACGGACTATCAGGACTGACTTGCAATGCAGGGGGCTTTGGTTCCCCATTCTCAGCCTGTTCTCCACACAATACTTCGACAGGCACTAGATTTGCAGCCAACAGTATCTTTTCGAGGACCAAAAGTCTCTCATGCTGGAGTTTAGCAATTTCTGCATACGGGGGGAGCTGATTTGTGCTCTGAACATCAGGAATTGGGCAAGTGTTTATTTCTAGACTCTCTGACATACCCCGAGTGTTAGTTTGAGTAGATTGTGTCTTAGTAACACTCACCGCCTGAACATTTGTCATACCTACAGGGTCCAATTGTTGATTCTGTAACTTTGATTTCCCACTAAGGACTTGATCTGCCCAAAAGGTGTGGCAGTTCTCTTGAGCCATAAGGAATCCTTGAATTCTGCTTAGTCTAGAAGAAATCTCTTAGGTTGCTGAACTCAGGACACCAATTGCCCCATGGGTGTATTTGTGCCCTTTGTCCAGAAAGTTCAGAATCCTTGTAAGAACAGGGACATTTTGCAGCTCTCGTTGGTTGAGGTCCACTAGAGTATCTTCAAGGGGAAAGAAGGGTAATGACAAATAAGGTAAACGCGAGAGCTTGCTGCAGGGGTCGATGGACCGTTTGAGAGGCGTGTTCTGCACGAACTGCCAGTGCAACCAAGGTGGTGTCTGTTAAAATGGATTTCTGAACTCTGTCGTGGAGGGGCAGAGGTTCAGAAGACCAGCCTAGTTTCTTGGAACAGGGTAACCTCTGGACAAGCCAGACCAATCAGGGTAGCGATGGCGGCGGTCAAGACTAGGTCTCAAGAGGGGTGAGGGTGACTGAAAGCCCGCAATGAGCACACAAAGCAAGGATGCTTACAAATTACTCCAGGCAGGTGTTATATTAAAAACATAGACACATTTATTACCAGGCCTTTGTAACATCGACCATAGTAAAGAATCACAATAAAACTCAAGTAAACCAACACATCACAATCAATACAATATATATACAAGACCGAGGGGTCTAACGAGTTAGGAGCACGAAATATGCAGACCACCTAGATGGGGAGGAAAATGGGCAGTGCAAGTAATCGTTAGGCCCAGTTCGACATCAGAGACCACCTAACTAGAAGGAAGTCCGAGCCCTACAAAGAATGGAGCCTTGTGCTCAAAAGTACCTGCACACGCGGGTGCCAACGGGCCAAGGAGTGTCTCTTCGGGGAAATCCGGCAGTTCAGAGAGGTGAACAAACTATGGCGAACAGACCTCCGCTACTCAAGCGCAGCCTCCACTTGTGGGCAGAAGCAGAGCGCGAGTACGGAGAAAGGGGTGTTGCTTTTCAACAGCGGGGGAAAGCCACAGGCTTCTGCAGGAGGGAGACTGGTTCAGGGTATTGACTACTCACCGGTCCCCGATGCAGGCAGACCCAGGCTTCTCTGAGTTAGTTTCTTCGCTGGCAGGTTCAGATGCGATCAGAGGGATGTCTCGGCACCGTGTAGATTCTGCGGCAGCAGAAGTCGGGGTCGAGGGTGTCCCAAACACAGCGAACACGCACAGATGGTTACCTCAGCAGGGCAACTCGGCAGCCGCTTGTATTCCAGCCCCAATGTACACTTCTCACTTCAGACCTGGGAACGCTAAGTGTACGAAGCGTGTGAGAGTGTCGAGGGCTCGGATTTCAGCAGCAGCCAGACGGCAGTAACAGAGCAAGGTTCCTGTGTAGGCTGGTTAGTCTGCTGGATGGCCCATGGACGCTTCCAAAGGCTTACGTACAGGAGTTGGTGAAGATGCCGAGAATAGTTGTTCCCACTATTCTAAAGGGTCGAAGCGCCAGTACAGGCCTTCTCGTTCGATCAGAGCCAGAGGGGTCTCAAAGGACGACAGCAGTGCAGGGTGCCAAACCTTCAGCGGCTCACCAGCGATTCCTCGACTCAGCTCGACCGCCACCCAGGATGTGTATTGGGACCAGACATCCCAGCCCACGTCCTGGAGGCTCACAACAGGCCTGTTTAGTTTAGTTTAGTTTATTATTTGTATAGCGCCGCCTGGCCCTAGGGCATCCAGGCGCTTGCGATGAATACAACAAGAATAATACAACAGAAATGTACAAACCGATTACATATTTACAAATTTACAGTCTTGGTGCATGCTAGTAAGGTAGGGCTAGGCAGTTTACGTTTCTTTGGATAGAAGCCAAATTTTGGTGTTGTGTCTAAATCTGTGAAAGGAAGGTTCTGATCTCAGCTCGAGTGGAAGTGAATTCCAAAGTTTGGAGGCAAGCACGGGGAAGCTGGAGCCACCTGCTTTTTGGAGCTTAAATCTTGGGATATTTAAGCAATGTGTTTGAGCTGATCTGGTAGGGCGCGCTGGGGTGTGGTGATTGAGATTGTCGGATAGGTATCTGGGTGCTTGGTTAGCTAGGCATTTGTGTGTGAGTGAGATGGTTTTATATTCAATTCTTTGTGGTATGGATAGCCAATGGCAGGTGCGTCTGGCGTCCGAAATGTGTTCATGTTTGGGTATGTTCAGGGCTGCTCGCAAGGCGTTGTTTTGTATGACTTGTAGTTTGTTGATGTTTTTCTGACTGGTTCCCAAGTATAACGCATTGCAGTAGTCAACTTTGGAAAGGACTAGCGCTCTGGCTAAGGTGATGCAGTTGGATGGTGAGAGGTAAGGTCTGCTGGCATTGATGAGTTTACAGGTGTAAGCAGTGGCTGATGATATGGAATTGATCTGTCTTGACAGTGTGAGGGAGGAGTCGAGGTAGATTCCTAGGGTTTTGACGCTGTTAGAGACGATGATGTTATTGCCGTCTATAGTGAATGCTTGATAGAGTTTGTCGAGTTTATTAAGTCTGGGTTGGGATCCTAGGAGAAGAAGTTTGGTTTTGTCGTCATTGAGGCATAGGCCATGCTTGGCCATCCATTCTTGGATAATGGAATAAATGTTGTTGAGAGCAGTGAGGTCGGTGGAGTAGTCGCCTGTTAAAGGGATCAGTATTTGGGTGTCATCTGCGTAGTTGGTGTAGATGACACCCAAGCGGTCCAATATGTCAAAGAGGGGTTTCGTGAACACATTATATAGAGTGGGGGAGACGCAGGAGCCCTGGGGGACACCGCAAGTGACTGGGGCTGGGATGGCAGAGGCTGTGGGTGCGTAGACTCTCATGGATCTGTTGTTAAGGAAGGAATGGATCCATGCGTTGGCGTTATCTGAAAATTTGGCTGCTGAGGATAGATGTTTGCAGAGGATGTCGTGGTTGACCAGGTCGAAGGCGGCCGATAAGTCAAGAAGGAGAAGGATGGCTAGTTTACCATTGTCTTTAATGTTGTCCATCTGTATCTTAAGGTCAATCAGGGCGGTCTCAGTGCCGTGTTTGGGGCGGAATCCTGATTGTCTGAGTCCTAGTAAGTTATTTTTCTCAAGGTGGTTCTGTATCTGAAGATAGGCAGCTCTGTCGAGGATTTTTGGTAGGAAGGGTACGGTCGTAATGGGTCTGTAGTTGGTGGGGACATTAGGGTCAAGGGTGGGCTTCTTAAGTAAAGGAAGAACCCAGGAGTCCTTGAGGTTGTTGGGCGCTATGTTGGAGGTGAAAGATGAGTTGATGAGGGAAGTGATGAAGGGAGCAAGTTGTTTGGCTGCATCTTTAATGACTGGGGCTGGGCAGGTATCGCCTTGGCATTTGGACGGTTTAAGAGAGTAGATTATTTCTTCAACCTCTTTGATGGTTATGGTGGAAAACTCAAAGAGGTTATTGTCATCATTTTGGGGGGTGGTGTGGGTGTGTGTAGAGGGGGTGATGTTATCAGTGAGGGTGAGGCTTTCTTTCTTTATCAGGATTTTGGCTTGTAGTGTGGCAATTTTGCCTAGGAGTGCTTCCTGGATGCTCGTGCACCAGTGGATGTCTTTGTTACAAGTGTCTGGAGTGGGGGAGGGTGATTCGAGTTCTCTCAGGATATTGAATAGCTCTTGTGTATTAGATTTGGCGTTGCTGATTCTTTCATTGTACATGTTTTTTTTAGACTGGATGATGGCTGATTTATAGATGTTCGATGCCAGTGCGTAAGATGTCTTATTAATAGTGGATGGTGACTGTTTCCATGCTAATTCAGCTTGTCTTTTGGATTTGCGGAGTGTTTTTAGTTTGGGGGTGAACCAAGAATTGAGGTGTGCTCGTGGTTTGGCTTTCCGAAGCTTGAGTGGTGCTATGGTGTTTATGGCCTTAAGGATAGTTGTGTTGTATAACTCTACTAGTTCAGTAGGGTTGGTCATGGTGGGTGAGAAGTCGATGATGGGTTGGAGTAACGGGAGGAGTTTCTCTAGTGTGATATTTTTGTTGTTTCTTGTGAGTGTGGGTGGGGCATTGGAGGAAGGCCCTGGTGTTTGAGTGCCTTTGTTGATGGTGAAGGTAATAAGGTGGTGATCAGTCAAAGCGCATGGAGTGTTGGAAAGGATGGTAGTGTTGCAGTTGAGGTCAGCTATCCAGTCAAGGATGCGGCCTTTGTTGTGTGTGGGTTGTGTGATATGGTGGGTGAGTCCTAATTCTGAAATTGTGTTGGCGACAGTGTGAGCTTTGTCATCTTTCTCATCATTGAGACCTAGATTAAAGTCTCCTAGGATGAGTAGTCGAGAGTTAGGTTTGATATTGTCAGAGAGTAAAAGGGCTATGTCGTCATTAAAGGATAGCATAGGGCCTGGCGGTCTGTAAATGAGGTGGATGGTGATAGTGCTTGTGTGCGTTGTGTGTAGTTTGAGGGTGAGTAGTTCCGCTGATGGCAGTGATTGGTTTTGTATGTGTCTTATGTTGATGGAGCTTTTTGCAATAATGGCTACTCCACCACCTTTAGCTGTTTGTCTGTCTGCACGGTAGATGGTATAGTCATTGGGTATAGCAAGTGATGGAGAGGGGCCAGACGCTGGGTGGAGCCAGGTCTCTGTAATAGCTATGAAGTCGAGATCATTGAAGGAAATAATGTCGGCTATGTCTAGGGCATGGGCGACTACAGATCTCGCATTGATGAGTGCACCTTTGATGGTTTCGGTGGTGATGCGTGATTTTTTGATGTGGGTGCGGGGGGAGGGTGCGTTCAGGCCGTGTGATATCTGGTCTGACGGAAGTGTAGGGCGTGTGCAGGAAGGGGCAGATTTGGTTAAGGTTATATTTTGTTTGTTGCCTAGATTGAGGAAGGATACGGGTGTGTGTGTTCTGGATCTGAGTCGGGTGAGTCTCGATAAGCCTGAGCAGGGATAGGATTTGCTGGTAGTGAGGTTCGTGATAGTGGATTGGCCGATGGGAGTAGTTTGTGATGCTTCTTGGGGGCTGGAGGTGTCTGCTGTGCGATGAGAGTCGATGGAGGAGGTAGGTTGGAAGGGGTTGATGTTGGGTAGGAAGGGGGTGGGGCAGGGTATGGGATAATGTCTGGGGCAGGCTAGTCTGCTGAGGCCATTGGGGTGTAAGCGAAAGTGTGGCCCTGTACAAGGGGTGTCATGGGGGACCAGGCAGAATGGGAACATAATGAGGAAGGTCCAGGTTATCATATCTGAATTTAGAGGGAACTGGCGCACAAAATCATCAGAGAGAAGCTAGTACGCAATGTAAGTGCACAATGGTGCTGCAGTGAGGGTACTGACGCAGAGAATCAGAGAAATGCTAGTACACAGTGCTAATACACAGTTCTAATACACAGTGTACTCTAAGCGACCATGAGGCACTACACAATGTCACAGTGGTCTCTAAGCGACCATAAGGCACCACACTATGTCACAGTGGTCTCTAAGCGACCATAAGGCACAACACAATGTCACAGTGGTCTCTAAGCGACCATAAGGCACAACACAATGTGAAAGTAGTTTGTGTTAGACCGTACTGCAAAAACAGGGTTCAGTGAAGGCTTGAAGCAGTTCAGGTTGCTGGCTGGAGCAGTGGAAAAAAGGTTGCTGTAAGGGGCAGTATGCTTGCCCCAGAGGAGATGGGCAGGGGATCTAGCCCTATGCTCGATGGCGTATACAGGCTAGAGATAGGCACCGTGTACAGTGCCTTCGAGGTGGGCCGGTTCGAAGCCTGCTGGCTTGTGGTAGGCTCCCAGTAGAGGAGAGGGGCCAATCACAATGTTTGCAGGGTTGCGGGGCCGGGTGGAGGGCTGAAGATGCGACGGTCAGCCATCTTTAAATGGTGTGGACCTAGGGGCTTCAATTGGTGGCTGGATGCACTCTGAGTGCAATAATGGGGCAGATCCTGGCTGGAGAAGGCCACACGCTTGAGCGGCGCGGATATAGCCTGGCTGTAGAAGCCCGCGAAAGCATCTGTGTTTCGCAGGAAAGTACATTCCCAAATAAGGATGGCCCCGGGTCGGCTCGACCTGGGGATGGTGAAGGGGCAAGACGGTCAGCGGACAGGACAAAGAACCTCGTGGTCTGGTCATTTTGGAAGCCAGGCCACCCATTTTGGCCAAACGCGAGAAGGGCAGTTAACAGGGCAAAAGGGAGTTCAAAACACAAAGAAACGATCTAGAATGACTAGAGACCCAAGAGTGCAGTAATTTAGCTTACAGTGCCCTCTTGTGCTATGTTGCGCGAAATCTGCAACATGAGAAAAGAACTATGGAGAACGTTTCCCGGTACTGGCTGTCTTAAGGGCATGTCGGATTCCCCGTAAGAATGGAGCGAAAGCCCAGAGGAGTGCGGCGGAAGGCTGCGCTTCTCTGGCAAAGTCTAGATCAGGGTGTAAAACGACAGCAAAAAGTTTGGGGGTTGCCACATGGAAGGAAAATTACCTACAATATGAAATCTTTCCTAACAGTGTCAGCGGTAGGTAAGCTGTATCCATCGCCAACCGCACCCAAGAGAGAACTGTCCTGATGAGTATATTGGATATAGGGTTCGACGGGTAAATGAGACCATTTTCACTCTATATGAATTAGCTTTATATTGTCTGTTTTATTTTCGCTTGCCACAACTTTTAACATCTCCAGCACAGGAGTTGTAATTGGGGTCACTGTGCTTAGAGACGTAGAAGCAGGTTCAATGTCACCAATTATCTTGCGCGCGCACCTCCCTTTTTTTTTTGTCTGTTTAATCGTTTCTTGAGACACCTCTTCCTCTAATGTTTCTCTCACTTAGCATAGAGGGAGACCCGTTTAAACACCTTTTCCCGCTTCTCAGGTTTTTGACCATACTTTGAAGCCTAGAGTAGGTACTTCCTCACACTCTAAAAATGGTCACTGACTGGATACACAAGAAGTTACCTGTACTATTCAAAGTAGTCAGTGCCTCACCCGCCCAGCCAAACAGCCACACTTGTGAGCACTTCGGATGCGCGCGAGAGATGTGCGTGCACCGGTGCTATTATGGTGTTGGGCTGATGACGGCAGTGGAGGGCGGCACCATGGGAAGAGTTGAGGGGAATAGTTCTTGAGCCCAGTCTAAGTTACTGCACTGTTACAACAAAGTGCAAACTTCGACTTGCAGACGGCGCTGACACAGCACACAAGGACAGGATTTCAGCGTTTTCTGTCCGCAGCCAAACAGCCACACTTGTGAGCACTTCGGATTCTTTTAAATGAGTTGATTGTTGCTTTATATTTTCGCTTTTATGGAGTAAAACTCTGAAATGAAGCTTGTTTGACTGACTTCCTAAAAATGACAGCTTTCCTCAATACAATTTCCAATAACAAAAGATGGTCCTTTGTCCTTAAAGTAAACAGTGATGTGCCACTGGCCCTTTCATACCTTAGTCACAGTGATGGATGATTGGGCCTGTGCATTCCAGTAATCGGAGCTCTGTATAAACATACAGTTTAGGTGAACCATGAACCCATTGACTAGGATGGCCTCTGTGCTGTGAATGCTCGAAAGGCGTGGAGGCTGAGGACCTGTGCTGTTTAACATATTTTGTAGTAAAGGACTGGGTATTGTAATGAAAAATTGGACGTTGTGTTGCTTAGATTATCATTTATTGAACTGTTAAGAGTAGGTTTGACTATTTCCATTGGCCACAAAGTTTGGACTTTATTTTCAGTGAGTGGAGTGTGTCCCTGGGGGGACAAGAACTTGGTAATAATATGGAATTAGTAGTCATTGATTTTCTTTGGGAAACTTCGAGTTTGAGATACCTTGACTATCCTCCCATTTTCTCTTCTCTATACCTGTACACCTCTTGTTGATAGCTATCCCTCTTTCTTTGTTTGAGCTTTTTTTCTCTAGATCAAATAGCCATTTTTGCCAACCCCATCCTGAGAAAAAAACACCAATAAATATTGATTGAACTTGATCTTTGTGCTTCATTTGGATCATTGCTTGGCATCCCTTCAACGAACAGAGTTTGCATACCCTTGATTTGCAAGGTTATTTATCTATAAAGAAAGCATGGCTGCTTTCAAATCAGCAGAAAGCTTTCGAGTGTAATTTGGGGGTGGGGGGGTCACTAGAGGGAAAAAGCAGACCGCTATGATCTGACAGATCAAGGCCGCTATCAAGGAGTCGTACACTCAGGTGGCCATCCCTCTTGCAGGGAAATTACAAGAGAAGTCTGCCTTGGAAGTTACAGTATTCTGGAATGAAGCACATGGCGTTGCAATGATGCACATCTTTTATGCCATTAAATGGGCTTCACCCTCGACCTCTCTGCAATATTGCAGGCTTTTTAGTTACGAGGTTCTGCATCTCTACAGAGTTTGGCATTAGTTTTTATTTTTTTTATTTTAATGAAACATGACCATATTACTTATGGGGGCATCTTTGTGAAGGAAGGACTGTAGTGATTGGGTAGGATGAGGCAATGTTTCCTTGCACATGGTCATCGAAATTACTCCTTAATCTGCAAGACTGAGCACAGCCTACCTCCCCAACTAGAGCTAATTGCCCTGCACAAGCTGACATATCCAGGAAGTGCAAAGAGGGTGGGGGAGACCCAGAGAAGCTGAGAAATAGTTGTGCAAGCTGTACAATGTCTTTCCAAGGGCAGGGGGCATTAATGAAGTAAAGTCTCACAAGGATTAAGGAGTAATGTTGATCATCATACCTACTAATATACTCGTCTGACCTGTACATGTAGCAGGATCAAGAACTGAAATGCATTTTGTATGTATATATATATATATATATATATATATATATATATATATATATATATATAATCCTGTAGTTTGTCGTTTGCTCATTTGTCCTTTTCATAACACATTTATTAGTTCAAATGATCTTTATGGCACAGAGCACTTAATTGCTGTCCTCAAGATCCTGGTGACAAACTTGGAATTTTCGTTATTTGTTAAAAAAGCAATACACCCCCTTAGTGAACTATCTCAATAAACAATTTTCCACTTTTTAATTTAATGCTGGAATACCTCACCCTCCCGCCTGACACCAATCTACACAGCCTGACTATGGGATTCAGTTTTGTTTGCTGTCACAGCTCTCTATATAAGTGGAAATTCGATGGTGCAAGCACAGAGAAGTGGCTGCATCAAAATGCTCCGATAAGCGAAACAGCCAAGAAAATCCCATGGAAACAGAATAATGCCTTTGGCAACATTAGGAAACGCCACACACAACAAAGAGCGCCTGTCATCGTGCATCAGCCTTTATCTGCCACACATTTTGTCAAAGATGTGAAATACAGCGACAGCGCATGCCTTAGTAACTTCTCACAGGTCTTTCACTGGCAGATGGCTGAACAGTTCCGGGGAAGTGGAGTGTTGTAGTATCATCGGTTTACTCGTGAGCTACTTTGGCCTCCTGAATCTATTATTTATGTACGAAATTGTGCTGCCTGTCTGGAAGCTCATCATTCTTTGCTTCAGAGGAAACTACAGCAATGTTTGCGTTTAGCAGGCGCTGTTCGTTTCCTGTGTAGTTACTAGAGGTTTTGCTTTGATATTGTGTTTTAATCTACAGGCCCCTCTACTCCGAACCTACTTTGATAAATTGCAATAACCTGATAAAAACAAATCACCAACAGATAGAATTCAAGTCGAAGCCATATTTTATGAACAAAAGGATAAATCATTAAAATTGTAAATTAATTGGTACTTTCTTTTTTACCTGTAGTTCATTTTACGATTGCATGTACCGTTTTTCCTTTTGGATAATGCTCATGAGTTATTTGTAGAATTCGGTGCATTCAGATCACTGTGGCTTACAGACCCATATGAGTGATATTCGTATGTTCCATCCCCTTTCCTCCATTCTTGTGGGCGTCCACTAACATGGGGACGGTACCAGAACCTTTGGCAGGGAAAAATTGAGCTTCCCTTTTTAAATTTAGTACAGCGCACAGGAGCATGCCCTGCTGCCTCACCCCAGTCCCTTACTCCTAAGTCTCGTCACCTTTCCTTCATACTGTATGGACGTCCCTTACTAGGGACAGGAATGGACCCTTTTTCACCTGCAAAAACTTATTTCCCCTTGAAATCTAACTGCGTGCAAGGGTGGGGCTGGGAGCATGTGCTCCCCTTACTCCACCCACTGGCGCCACACCTCAGTCCTATTTTCTGCGCTGATGGGAGCAGACCTGCTTCACCAACGCTGAGGTTGAGGCCATTGGGTAGCTCGTAATTCCAGTTGTCTTACCCAGGGATATTTGTCCCAATAATTTTATCTTAAAGTTCCTTTTCTTTGGGATTGTGTTGTCCACCGGTGACTCTGGCACATGTCGACTGTGACCGGTTTTAGTAGGTGCCCGGCCTGTGACGGTTCTTTCCCTACATCAGATCTGCATGAGCTCTGCCTCCTGTGCCAAGGAAAGGCTGTACAGCGTGCGACACACCTACACCCCAGTCTCTGAAGAACCGACTGGCGAGGTGGAGATAGCTGTTTGCCAGATCTCCTCCGGACCACATTAAGGAGAACGACAAAGAAGGTAAGTATCTTGTTCTCGAAAGCACGCAGCCAAGGCGACTCCTTCCCCGGGAAGCAACCTAGTGGGAAGGGGCCTAGTAGTCTGTTACCAGCAAGGGTACCAAGTTTCAGATACCTAACAGCATTGCGGGCACAGGGGTCCACAGATCCTCCCGGTCCCTTAGCTTAGGAGCCAAACTGCTCTGATACCAGCAAGTTCCCGAGGGGCATTGCTCCGATACTGGCTTATGCCTGAGAGGGCACCCAAACGCGGCGATAAAGGCACTACTGGCACCATGTCCGAGGGCGAACAATCTACCAAGTCTACACCTGAGGTGCAAGACCGGTTCGAGCCTATGCGATCAGGCAAACAGGTGGAGGCCAAAGTCAGTACATCCACAGACTTTCAGGCTGCACGTGGGGTGGTAAACGTCAAAATGGCAGCGCAGCCAGTCAAAATGGTGGCACGTTCAGAAGCGCGCCATTCCGGTGAACCCTACAGGCTGGATTTCACTCCACGGTTGGAATGGTCTCCCATACCCACGCAGCAGGTCACATGGTGATCCACCCTCAACAGGGCAAGTGTGCTATATCGACGCGGGCTACGGCCAGAGCAGACACAATCCAGCCGTACATGCTGATCCAGACAGCTGTAGCAGTGCAGGAGCATCCCTCGCCAGTTTGTGAATGCCTTTTTGACTTCCTCATGTTTATGAAATCACCACAATTGGGAAATATAGGCTGAAGGGAATAATTTGGGGCATAATCTGCCTATTCTCCCTCAACCACCACCGCCAGTGCAACCAGCGCTCCGATACAGTCACTGGCTTGAAGTATGGCGGTGGTGGTCCCGGTGGTGGTCCCAGTGGTGGTGGTGGTGGTGGTGGTGGTGGTGGTGGTGGTGGTCCCGGTGGTGGTGGTCCCACAAAATTCCTGCCGGTCTCGACAGAAACCAAAATGGTGGCAAAGGACGTGAGGTGGACTGTGTGGCTCACGCCACCAGGTTTAATCCGGACGTACAAGACTGTATCCTCACCCTCCTGTTTGAAAGAGTGGACTTGTTCCACTCGTCCGCTGATGAAGAGTTGGACAAGAAAAAGAACAGCTCCCAGGCAGCCAAATCGCTGGCTATGCTTACAGAGCTGGTTTCTAAGAGCTTTGGACAAGGCCAATCGCGATCTGATAGGTGTACCTTTGGTGGTTTTAGGGGCTTCCAAGAGCGCCGTACTGTCTAGACAGCCTGACAGGTTCCTCAGCAACACCGGTGCAAACAAGGGCTACTTCCAGTCCCACTCTCATGCAGCAGCTCTGAGGGAAAGAAACAATGACCGTGTCAACAAGATCCAGTGGGGGGCAGGCTTGCTCTTCACTTTCAGTCCTGGCAGACCAGCTTCACGGACCTGTGGATACTCTGTGGTATCCCAGTGCATCCACCTTCCCATACCACATGTCCCCCCTTTGTCTCCCCACTCCAACAGATTGGGACACATTCTCTCCTTGAAGAGATCTGCTCTCTGGTAGTGAGCAAGGCAGTAGAGGAACTCCCCCCTTGAAGAGATGCTTGGGGTTTTACCTTTGTATCGTTGCAATACGAAGAACAAACAGGCAGGCCTGCAAGTCGTTCTAGATTGGTCCTCCTTAAACCTTTACCTACCCATTCAACAATTCAAGGTGGTTCTGCCAGCACTGATGGCAGAGTCTCTGTGTGGGGGAGACTGGAAATGCTCCCTGGATCTGAAGGATTCATACCTACACATCCCAACTTGGCAACCCCATCGCTCCTTCCAACGGTTTCGGGTCATGGGCTCGCACTTCCAATACAAAGTCATTCCGTTTGGGCTCAGTTCAGCCCAATGGTGTTTACGAGACTCATGAATGTGGTGGCGGTGCTACTCGGTTTGGAGGGCCACCATGTATACCCATACCTCGATGACTGGTTAGTTCGTGCGGAATCCCCAGCGGAGGTCGGAAATACAGCATCCAGGCTAATGTATACGCTCTACAAACTGGGGTTCTCCATCGGCCTCAAGTCACAGCTCCAGCTTAACAAGTCCTTGACCTCTTGGGTCTCAAATGGCCTACGAAAGCGGAGATATTTCTCACTGTGGACAAGGTCGCAGCAATCGAAGCTGCAACGGGGCATTTCCTCAGCAGGGAGTTGACTTCAGCATGATAATACCAGCACTTGCTAGGGATTATGGCAGCTTGCCTCCTGGTAGTGCCTCATACCAGGCTCAAAATGAGGGGGCTGCAGTTACATGTTTCAGCTTTATGGAGCCAGGAAGTAGTTTGCAAGCAGCACTAGTCACCATATCAATGCATCTTCACCGGGAACTGCTATGGTGGAGGATGGACACCAATCTCGTGGCTGGCAAACCATTCAGGCAGCCCTGGCCGGAATACACCATTATGACGGATTCCTCCCTCGAGGGATGGGGAGGCACTCTGGGCAACCACAGTGTGCACAACTTATGTTCGAGAGAGGACCACAGCCAACACATCAATTGGCTTGAAATAATGGCTATATGGCTAGCTCTAAAAGATTTCCTCCCATTTATCAACAGCCCAGTCTGCATTCAGACTGGAACCTCTACCTGCATGTACTACCTCAAGAAACGGGGGGGGCACCTTATCACCACCCCTGTGCAATCTAACCATCGATATATTGGAATGGGCCTTAGCGAGCAACATATGGCTCAACGATCCACCTTCTGGGGGAGTCCATCCTAGAAGTGGACAGGCTCAGCAGACTGGGGGACGACCACTACCAGTGGCAGCTGAAAGAGGGGGGTCCTGAAGGAGGTCTTCAACAAGTGAGGGCAACCCCAGATCTATTTGCCACCATGCACAACAGGAGGTGTCAGCAGTTCGTGTCCTGGATAGGACGGGGCAGAGAATCACTGGGGGATACCTTTCATCTTCAGTAGGATGGCATCTGGGCGTATGCATTCCCGCCAACTCCACGGATCCACAATGTCATTTGAAAGTCAAAGAGGCACATCAACTATGCCTCATTTTGTTAGTCCCACAGTGGCCTACCAGACCAAGCTTCTCAGAGCTCTTGTGACTGTCGAATCAACCATCAGTTCCCCTCCCTGTCGGGGCGTTATCCACTATTATCCCAGCAATGGTGGTCGGGGGCGCAGTAGTGCACCCTTCGCCGTAGAACTTAGCTATAGCAGTCTGGTTCCTGAGCACATAACCTTGCAGCACATCAATCTGTCGCAGCACAACCTGGTGATCATCCAAAGTGTAAGAAGCGCTTCCACTAGGAATCATACAGAAGCAAATGGACCATGTTCTGCCTCTGAGCCAAGGAATAGGGTTGTAGACCCTTTGAGGTGCACCCTCGATCATGTGCGGTCCTTCGCCGCACATCTGGCACAGTCAAGGGGGCAGGTTGACACATACTGCACCTACCTGGCGGCCATAGGTGCATACAAAGATTCCAGTGATAGTTTTCTCTACCTCTAACCCTGTTGTCAAAAGACATCTGGCAGGACTAACCAAGTTGTACCCTCCTGTTAAATGCCTGCACCCGGTCTGGGATCGCAACGTGGTTCTGGGCACCCTGACGCATAAACCAACGGAGCCCATGGCATCCTTAGACATCAGCTTGGTCACTATTAAGACTGCGCTCCTGGTGTGTCTTACCACAGTGCGCAGGATCAGTGGAATTCAGGCCCTGGTGGCATCAGAGCCATATACTCCTTTCCATTGGGACAAGGTGGTGCTCTGGCCAAACCCCTAATTTCTTCCAAATGTGGTGTCAATTCACCTCATCGAAGAAATAGCCCTTCCAATTTTCATTCAAAATTTGAAAGATGAAGCAGAAAAGGTCTTGCATGGTTTCGACGTCAGGAGAGCACTGAGATTCTACATGGACAGCACAAGGGGCTTCCGCAAGTCGGAGGCCTTATTTATCACATTCGGCAAGTCAAAGCCAGGTTTCGAATGGATTGTGTGCTCCAACATATTCCACATCTTTGACATGCAATGTCCACAGCTGTGTACTTCGGAAACTTTTTCGGCAGAGGGCGTCCTGCGTCGATGGCATCGGGTCAATGTCCCTCGAAGGCCTCCGTGGAGGACGTTGTCACAGGATGTTAAAATAGGACCCACGGTGCCCGTAGGCTCAGTTCTGTTTTTCCCAAACGTGTTAACTTCGTGAGACTCGGTGCACCTCGTGTATTCATCATTACGATGTCTCTTTGACCCCCTCCGACTCCGCAGTCTGGCTTCAAGACCTACCAGGACTGCAAGTCGAAGATGTCGCTCACCGACCCCCACTGCATTTGTTAGTGGTGCCTGGGTGAGTTGCACAACACCAACGACTGCTCTAAATACCAGTCGCTGACTGCCAAGGCCTTGCAGGAGGGGATGCTCCAAGTGGGTAGGGGCTCCAAGCCTGTTAAGTCCCGGACTTCCAAGTCCAAGGGGGTTTCCACCGACGACTCGAAGGGTGGCTCTCCGTGTCAGAAGGATTCCCGGGGATCTCGGTCCCGGAGTGGTTCCTGCCACTCCTCCTCCTCCTCGTCCCGGCACTCTAGGAAGCGCAGTCACTGGTCACCTTCCCCATCCTCTTCAGAGGATGGTTCCTTGAGGAAGGTTACGTGCCCTTTGAAGACCTCGACTCGGAAGTAATGGGCGGCGTTTAAACAATCCATGTTAGCGATTTTTCAATCGCAGGCCAAGGGCCCAGTCGCCCCTTCTGACGAAGCCGGCCAGGATCGGTCTCGTTCCGTGGCTCGCACGCCTTTGGGCTCGGGTACACGACGCGACTCGTATCGGGAGCTGTCGAGGTCCCGTTCGGACAAGGATTTGAAGAGTCGGAACAGACGTGCCTCTAGGTCTTGGTCCTTGTCTTTAGTGTCACCGCAGCAACCTAGTCGACTCGTTGGGCGCTGTGTCCATCCGATTCGGACATAGACTCCTTGCCGTTGTATCAGCCCACAGCGCTGTCTGCACCTGTGTCGACGCGGAAGCCTTCAGCGATCACGACGTCAAGGTTGTCGGAGCTCTCGACGTCGAAGCCTTCGGCGATTTGTTTCTCGAGATTTGGCATTACAGTACCCAGATATCGTGGATCCTCCAAGGAAGGCTACGTCGAAGTATGTAAGGCTGGTTTTGGCCTCCAGGCCCTCTTCTGTCCCCAGACTTGGGTTTCAACTCCCTCTGGATGATATTTATGAAGAGGAGGAAAGGTCCGAGGTTGAGGAACCTGGTGACCTTGATGATCCACTTTTTTCTGGAGACAGTCAGTTGGAGGAGTTGAGGCAGACCCTCCATGATGCCAGTGGGCTGGACACTTCCCCGGAAGTGGAATTTGGTAGACCTGAGCCTGGGGCTCATGCAGAGTCTTCTTATAGGAGGCTCATGGCGCCAGTCTCGGAGTATCTGGGCTGGTATAGTCCTCCTGCAGACTTTGTGCAGGATGATCTGACAGACATCTTGGATCAAGGTCTGTCCTCTGACCCTATTATGCCATTTCATATTACCTTGCAGAAAAGGGTGGCAGCTGCTTGGCAGTGCCGGAATCACTTCCGGCTGTAAATCAGTCTTTGACCAAGAAATACTGCCCTTCTGTTAGCGACCCCAGCTATCCATCTACTCATCCCACTCCTGAGAGTTTGGTGGTTCAGGCGGCTACAGCCATCCCAAGGCAGGCGACGTACCCTACCATCCCTCCGGATAGGGACAAGCACTTTACTGTGTTTCACAAGGAAAGGGTTGTACTGCGAGTACATCCCTCCTTTCTACCTAAGGTAGTTTCTGAATACCATTTGAGTCAAAAGGTGGTTCTGCCATCTTTCTACCCTCCTTCTCATCCTGGTAAGGAAGAGGAGCGACTCCATCGGTTGGATCCTAGGAGAGCTCTGAGCTTTTACATTTCTAGGATGTCCAGGGTCAGAGTGGACCATCAACTCTTTGTAGGATATGCGGGACACTGATTAGGCCAGGCTGTTAACAAACAGAGCTTGTCCAGGTGGATTATCCACAACATTACGGAATGTTATCGATTGGCGGGTAATGACCCTCCTGATGGGTTGAGGGCTCATTCCAGTAGGGGCGTGGTTACTTCCACCACCCTCCAGCGGGGTGTTCCTATTAAGAATATTTGTAATGCCGCTACATGGGCTTCCATCCACACCTTTTGTAAAACTTTATTCCCTGGATAGGATATTGCCTTTGGGAAGGCGGTTCTTTATTCCACAATCTGATTGGGTACTCAATTCTTTTCCCTCCTCCATTTACTGGTACTGCTTTGGGAGTCTGTCAAAGATGTGGAATACATTGGAGGACACAATCCGTTCGAAGAACAAGTTACTTACCAACTTCTTTCGACTGGATGTTACTCCAACATATTCCACATCGGCCCTCCCAGCCTGCCCCTCAGGAGAATTTCCTATGCAATTGCAGCTTCCATTTCCGAAAGGCTAAGTGCAGTCAAGCAGGCATCAGACTGGTGCCACACGTTCTGAGGGAAAAAACTTGAGGCTGCGGGCACCAAGCGTCCCATTTATAACATCCTGTGACGTTGTCCTCGACGGAGGCCTTCAAGGGACATTGCCCCGACGCCATCGACTCAGGAGGCCCTCTGCTGAAAATGTTTCCGAAGTGCACAGCTGTGGACATTACATGTCAAAGATGTAGAATACGTTGGAGGAACATCCAGTCGAAAGAAGGTTACCAGTTGGTTAGTAACTTGTTCATCATGCCTCAAAAGCCTTGATAGCTAGGTGGATGGTTATGGCTATCCAGGAAGCCTACGAAGTGCAGCGCATGAAGTTACCAGCAAACATGCAGGCTCATGTGGTCAGAGCCAAGGCAACAGCAGTGGCCTTCCGAGGACACATGCAATATCAAACAAACAGCATGGTTGCCACTTCGGCTACCCCCGCAGCCTTCTGCAAGCATTATTGTGTAGACGCCAGTGCTAGATCAGACATGGCCTTCGGCCAAGCGGTCCTGAAAAACTTGTTTTCTTAGGGGTTGCAACGTCTTTACTCCCCGGTGCTTCAATCGGTGTTAATCGCCCATACAGTATGGGGGAAAGGTGACGGGACGTAGGAGTAATTACACTCCTAGTCCATAATCCCCTTTCATCCATACATCCCACCATCCTCCCCCTTTAAAAAGCAGTGTCATTAGACTGAGGTGTGGTGCCAGTGGGCGGAGACAGACGAACGCATACTCACGGTGCCGTTCCCCTGCGCACAGCTACATTTAAAGGGGAAAGACCTTTTTTTCAGGTGGAAAAGTTTCTGTTTTCATCCCTAGCGAGGGATGCCCATACAGTATGGTGAAAAGGGTACTATGGACTAGGAGTATGTTAGTCACTACGATGAGTAACTTGTAAATTTCCGCAGCGACTGCGTTGGAGCTGGCAGCCAGCACAGAGATTAGATTTCTGCTTGCTCCCCATTTATTTATTTTTCAATTATTTTTTTCTCTTCCTTTCGGTGCCTCACCTCCCAGGTCCATGTTGGCTGTAGGAGGATTCATGAGATGTGCCTCTTGCGACTGCTCCTTCCCAGCCTTGGACCCCCAAGCACTCTGTCTTGAGTGTTTGGGGTCAGACTACAGCGGGGACTCATGTGTGCCCTGCAGCGCTCTCGGTCACAGGGCATTGAATAATCATTTGTCACAGTGGAGGGAGATCTTTCACACTTCTCCTTCGCCCCATCTTAAGGACTTGGCCACCTGGACCTCTCGTCAAGATAAGGTAGGCCCTCTGTTCAGCATGGCTCCACAGCACAGACACTCCTTCCCCGAGGTTCCCACAGATCTGGGTTCCTCGCATTCAGGTTCTGGCAGGCCCGAGGCCTCGAAGGCTACTGACTCGCAAGCCGAGAGGCCCGGGAGCTCTACCAGGCGGTCCGGGGACAGACCAGAGGCCTTCCAGGCTACCGGCTCCCAAGCTGAGGTGCTCAGAGGCTCTACCAGGCTGTCCTCAGAAAGACTATCAGGTTTGTCCTCTTCTACTCCAGGGGGTTAAGGGATTGTCGAGTGCCACCTCCAAGAGTCGTTCCTCGACTAGATGCAGCATGTCTACCGGCACAGGTGCCGAGGGCGTCCTGCCTTACGGAGCTTGCTCAGAGGCCGTGAGTCAGGGTGTTAAGAGTACCAGCTATCTGGCCAAGGGCTCAGTGCCTACCAGAGTGATCTGTGGTCGACGTCTCTGCTCTGGGTGCAAGACACAAGCTGTATCCTCTTGTGTCTGAGGCCTCTCTTTGCTCAGGGCCTTAAACGCCATCCCTCCATGGTGTGGCGCAAGGTTTCAAAATGGCGGAGAGGCACATGGCGGAGCCTGCCAGGCAGGCAGCCTTCTTGGGTCCGGCTACGGGCCTGCCAGTGCTTTTGCCCATCGAGTGGGCTTTGCACCAATGGCGTAACACAAAATGTGGGGGCCCCCCTGCGAGCCATGCTTAGGGTGCCCTCCCAACTCGGCAAAACAAATCACTGGTCGCGCCAAACTCTGGGCCGGTATAGATTATCACGCTTGCGAAATACGCACAAACGTGCTGCTGAAGGGATATGCCGCACACTGCACTAGGAGAAAGATATAAATATGTGTTTTAATGCAATATACAGCACACTTTCTGAGAAAAAATTGCCTTAAAAGCCAGAGTGTTTGCAATTAGGGTAACACCAATCCAATAGATGCAAGTCACCAACAGTGCACAGGAACATTAATACTTTGCTATTAAAAATGCCATGCCACAATGAAAACATGTCCAACTGGCTACACATTGTAGAGCAGTGTAGATACGTAATATCGTTACAGTAAAGCATGTCAGGCACTTTTAGACATACCTAGACTGGTTGCGCCAAAATGCCAGTCGAAGCAATAACACTCATCAAGAAGAGAACACACATTCAAGCCTGTGGCCTGTAACAACGCGGCCAAACTCTTTAAAAGCTGCAAGGAACTGGTCAATCCTGTTGCCGTCTTTACCTCTCCTGTTCCCTCCCAGGCCCTCTGTATGGCTCTGTCATCTCACTTCTCTGCTAAAACTCAGGATATCCTGTCCTTCATCGCCTCTTTCTCTCCCTCTTCCTCTCTCGGCCCCCCTTTGGCCATCTCTACCTCTCTTCCTCTTTTCTCCTCTTTCTCTGACACCTGACGAGGTTTCTAGACAAGTCCGATCTATGAAAGTGTCATCCAAACAGGTGCTCCCCTGCTCCTCCGAAACCATCAAGGACCATATTGACACCCTCGCTCAATCCTTAGCCGATTTCTGTAATAACTCTTTTGTCACTGGAACGTTCCCCTCTCCCCTTAACCACTCTCTTATGCACCCACTCCCCAAGAAGCCATCTGCCGATCCTGCCTGCTCGGCAAACTATCGCCCAATCTCCATCACCCCTTTCCTGGGCAAACTGTTGGAAAAGCTGGCCATCTCCCAGCTTACTCTCCACACAGAATCTATTGGTTGTCTCCTTGACCTTTAGTCTGGCTTCAGAGCTGCCAGAGGCACGGAAACTGCTCTCCTGAACACCTGTAAAGATCTGCTCTTTAACCTTGATTCCAGCATTCCTTCTGTCCTCATCCTCCTTGATCTTTCCTCTGCATTCGACACGGTCAAGCACCCCATCCTGATCAATCGACTCCATGAGAACCTGGGCATCACAGATCAGGCCCTTGAGTGGCTGACCTCCTTCCTCTTGGACAGCCCCTCCCAAGGCCAACTTGGTCCCTTTCTCTCTGCTCCATCCTCTCACCATGGTGTTTCAACCTCTACTTGGCCACTTTGGCCCACCTGAACTCTACCTTCTCCTCTAACTTTTAGTGTTATGCGGCTCACACTCCACTTTCCTTCAGGCTCCCCTCAAACTCCTCAATTCTCTCGCTCATTCCTGACTGTCTATCCGCGATTAAGGATTGGTGTGCCTCCAACGATCTCTGCCTAATGTCAGTAAAATGGCGATCCTTCTCATTTGGACTCCTGCCCTTGCTTTCCCTCTCTCACTCTGGCTGCCCGCCTTGGGCCCTTCCTGTGAGGCAAACAACCTTGGTGTCCTCTTTGAATCCACTCACTCTCTCTTTCTCTCCTCACATCTCGGACATGCCAAGATGTCCCACTACCACTTGCTCCTCCTCAAAGGAACTCTTCATTTTCTCACTTTCCCCCAGAAGCTCACTGTCTCCAGAGCCCTGGTTCTCTCTAGGTTGGACTACTGCAACAGCCTCTTTCGCAATATGCCTTCCTCTGCTCTCCACCCTCTGCAACTAATCCAGAACAGGACTGCAAGACTTATCCCTGGCCTCAAGCCCAGGGATCTTATCTCTCCAGCCCTGACATCTCTCCACTGGCTCCCAGTTGCTGCAAGGATCAAGTTCAACACCCTTTACATTGGCCACAAGGGTTTCTGGGCCTGGGGCCCACACTACATCCAACACTCTTCCAAAATATCTTCCTTTTCAAGCCCTTCGCTCAGCTACCTACAACTCTCTAAGGGTTAGACACTTCTCCAGGCAGAGAGTGGGGGTAGATATCTCTCCTCTGCAGGTGCCTCCCTCTGGAATAGCCTCCCTGCCCCACTCAAACTTGAGCCGGACCACCTGAAGTTCTGGAAGCAGCTCAAAACTTTTCTCTTCTCCTCTGTTTTCTCTCTCTCCCTCCCCTGCTGGCCTACCTGACCTACCTGTCTGTTGTAACGACTGGTTGCTTGGCTACCCTCAGAGTCTCACTGAGTCCAGACTCTTACTTGATCAGTCACCCTTGCACTGCCTCCGGGCCTACCACGCACTTAAGTGCTGTAATTGAAACCCTACAGTCCTTTGTTCTCCTTGCACTACCAAGAGCCGTGCTGCCCTGGCTGCACTTAATCAGAGCATTGCTGCCCTGTTTTTCCCTCTTTCCCTTGCACTTCCCCCCTCCCTTTCCCCTTGCACTTCACGTCCTCGCACTTGCACGATCTGAATGACACGAGCCTTAGTAAGATAGTTTGTCTTATCCTCCCTCTATCTTCCCCCCCTTGTCTTTTCACTCCTCGAAACACTTGTGTACCGGCGCTTTATAAATGGCTTATATCATATCACTTGATCAGATGCCCAGAAAAATATACAATGCCACAGTAAGAAACGACTAGACTAGCAGCACCCAAATGGCAGTCTAGCCAGGTAATGCACTTAGCAGGACTGCTTTATCAGAAATGCCCAGTTAAAAAAGTCATACCAAACTGAGGAATGACTAGACTGGCTGCACCAAAATGCCTCTCTAGCCACTAATACCACATATCATGCCTGCTTAACCTGGACATGGACAACATTATGATTTGTTGTACAATCCTGCTCCCCCCACACATCCGCTCTCCCTACCACCCCTACCCCAACCTCCAAAAGCAGCTCCTTGGCCCAGAATTACCTGCATGTCACTCTTCCTTGTCCCAGAGCCTACATACGAGGCTCTTTGCCTCATAGGTAAGTACTGGGATGAGGAAGACTGGGACTAGGAGTAATGAAGAGTACAGGTAGCTAAGTCAGGCATTACCTCCATGTACCTCTACCTCATCCCAGTACTTTTGTCTGAGGCAGAGTGCCTTATACACAAGTTCTTTCTCATACACACTGGGACGAGGAAGAATAGGGCTAGGAGTGATGAGTAATCAAGGCATTAAACACAAGTATTTGTGCAACACCATTGAGTTGACTGGGATTCAGCACTCCCCCTCCTCCTGAAAATTTGGGCTATGTTTGTTGACTCGACCTGGGTGATCTTTAGTGCAGTTGCCAGACAGAACAGGGCACAGATGTTGAATGGCACCTGGGTTTTGCTGTTAACAAGAGCCCAACAAATACTAACATAAAGCATTTCACTGTTAGTACCTGCTTTCAAATGCCAAATATTTTATGCAATTTAAATCGTGATTTGGGTTTAATACTTGCATGCCAGGGCAGTGATTGCAACGTTGGAGAGGGAACAGGAGACCACTCATTCTCACAGAAGTCCATAAATGGGTGCTTTCAACCTTAAAGGAGAGAGTTAACTGCTTGTACCATTGAAGCTGCACTAGAATAGTCTCATTAAAATGAGTAAAGAAATTAGATGCCCCCAAACAAATAAGTTTGCCCCTCCCCCACCGCCCATGAAGTTAGCACCTTCCCAACATTTGAAGGGTTAGCCCTCTGAAATGTGGGTTTTGTTGCGCCCCTGAACGCAAGGACACTCACCATATACACACACCAGTCACCATATACACACATGCACACCCAGCCATCCATACATTTAAGTGTGCACCCTTTCACCATAGAGGCACACACACCCAGGCACCCACCCATACATTTAAGTGTGCACCCTTTCACTATACAGGCACACCTAGGCAGACACCTATACATTTAAGTGTGCACATGTTCACCAGACACTCACGCACACATCATGGGGTTAAGGGGAGCCCTAATTCTTGGGAAATTGGGCCTCTTACAAATATGCCGGTCCGGAAACAACAGTGCTGGTAAGCTTACCGGCACTGTTGTTTCTGGACCGGCATATTACAGCTCTGCGGGCGGTTGCCATCCCATCCGGCAGGTCAGACCTGCTGGGCAGAATCGCACCTACCCGCAGAGTTTTCATGTAAGCATCAGCACCGTTATTAACGGTGCCGGTGCTTCCGTGGTCCCCATTCCCATAGGGTCCAATAGGACTCTATGGAAATTGGGACTTCCCGGACCGCCGGGGTTGTAATCCCCTGGTGTTACCGGGTAGTTGGGCACCAGTAAATCATTATGGGTCTGGCAGCAACCTGCCGGTAGCACCGGCACGGTTACCGCCAAACCTTTAATGAGGCCCATTGTTTCTTCTTGAAGTTACTCTGACTTCATAAAGATATTTCCCTTCAAGACCAAACCATAACGGAAATAATTTCTTTGTGAAGGCAGAGTGACTTCAAGAAGAAACAATGGGCCTCATTATGGGTTTGGCGGTAACCGGCAGAGTGACTTAAAAAATAAACTATTTCTTTTTGAAGTCATAAGGCTCCCCCACCCCATGACATGGAGGCCTCGAGCCTAGCGTCTTCCATGCCATGGGGAGGGCGGAGCCCTCGGGCTTCAAAAAGAAATATTCTTTTTGTAGTCACTCTGCCTTCATGAAGAAATTATTTCTGTTACAGAAATAAATACTTTATGAATGAAAACTGAATTCAAAAAGAAAAAAAATATTAAAAAAAATAAAAACAAAATAACATTTTCTCCAGTGTGGCACCCCAGGACATGTGCTGGTGGGGCCCGCCACACCGCAGGGGCTGCGGGGGCCCCTGTTACACCAGTGCTTTGCACGATGATTCCAGCCTCCTTCCCTCTGGAAGCGGCAGCGGATCCTACGGTGCAGGTTTTCGGTCCCCTCAGGGGGTATATCTACCCATTACAGAAGTACAGCTACACGCACAAGGCGCCTCAGTGCTTTGACCTGGAGTGGAGGCCCAACACCTTGGAGAGCAGGGCCCCTAGAGACCCGGCAGCTAGTGAGGATAGCTTCTTCGAATGCTTCCTCTTCCTCATGCGTTCCCCTCAGATGCAGGGCTCCTGAAGGACATTGTGAAGGTCATCCCCTCGCCTGGGTGGTACTCCCGTTCCTCTGGTGCTCCCGGTGCTGGTCTCCGCCCCCTCAGCACCATCTGTTCAGGCCCTACCAATTGTATTGACTCCCCCTCCTCTTCCTGTACCACCAATGCATTGAACCTCAACAGTCGTTGGACTTGTCTGCGGCTCCAGACCTGTGGGGGAACCCTCCATCACCTGTGTCCAAGGGCCCGGATTCCCCTCAGTCTGTGAAAAGGGGGGGCGAGGCATTGACTATGGGGAGGACACCCAGGACGATGAGCCCTCTGCATCCATTAAGGCCTTTCATGGCCACCTTCAGGGCCTGGCAGAGTTCTTGGGGGGGGCGGGGGGGGGGCTTGGGTGGGGGTGGGGGGAGGTCACTCTTTCTGAGGAAATAGGTTGTGTTTGCAGAGGTCTTGGCGAAGCGCACCATGGTCCAATCTCCATTCCCCTTCAGAGAGATGTGTTGCAGGTGGCGTGGAAGGTCTGGGAGAAGCCCAGGGCCAACGCCAAGATGAATCAGAAGTTGGACAGCAGGTTTAGGCTGAAGGACGGGGAGCCAATCCTCCTTGCCTCCCACCCGAAGCCCTATTCCTCTGTGGTTGCCACAGCCTTGCTATATTTAAAACCATAGACTTTGTCATCTTCCTCCACTGGAGCCACCGCCAGTTGCCTCTCCGAGGAGGTCAAAGTCCTTAAGTCCTTGGGAAAGCACTGTTACTCCATCTCAGGACTGCATCTGTGGCAGGCCAGCCAATGCACACAGTCTTGGCTGCGGCTAACCAGTCGCTATGGTGGGAGCTTGTGAATTTCTGCCCAACCTCCCTTCGGACAAACAAGCCTCCTTCAAGGCCGGTCTGGCAGATGGCCCTGGACCATTGCACAGGACTGCGTGGAGTATTCGGTCCCCCACATCGACACAGCCAGCTGAGGGCCGTGCATATGGGAAGGATGCACCCCACAAAGTTTTCATCTGATGTGCAGAAGCGGATCCTAGATCTTGCCTTTGAGGGCATGGACCTTTTTCAGTCATCCACCGATGACCACTTGACGAAGAAGAAACATCCCCTCAAACCGCCAAGTCGTTGCCCATCCTGACAAAACCTGGACAGAAATCCTTCCCTCAATTCCAGGGTAGGGCCAAGTTCAAACCATGAACATTCTCTGGCTTCAGGGGGTTCAAAGACCGCGGAGGCCTGAAGTAGCAGAGGACGTTGAGTGGGGTTTTCCGCTCCCCCTCCTCTGCCTCTGACACAAAGAATCAGTGACATCATGGTCGAGGAACACAGCTCGCCTGTGGGGGGACGTTTGGCTCTGTTCCCGGACACATGGAAGCGTCTTTTCAGCAACCCGTGGCTCATATCTTTAGTCTCCACGGGCTTCAGTCTTCCTCTTGCTTTGCTTCTACCATCCTCGCCTCCTCTTCATCAGATCGGGTACACAGCTCTTTTACGGGAGATCCTGTCTCTATTGGTTCCATCGGCTGCTCTCTATTGGAGCAGCCGATGGAACCGGTTCCTCTTGCAGACAGGGGCTTTGGTTACTATTCCAGGGTTTCTGCGGTACCCGCGAACAACCAGGTTGCCTTGATGGGTAGTCCTGGAAATCTCATTTCTGATCCTGTCGATCTGCTGGAACCCTTCAAGAGGATTACTCCTGCGCACGTAGCAGAGTCTGTGTGCAGGGGACTGGATGTACCTGCACGTACCCACATATCAACCGCATCAGAAGTTTCTGCAGTTCACGATTGTGTCATACCACTTGCAGTGCAAAGTGCTGTCCTTCGAGCTGAACTCGGTCCCTCGTGTATTCACGTGGCTGATGAATGCAGTGGTGGGCTTTCTCCGCTTGGAGGGCCCTCACCTGTACCCTTATCTGAATGACTGGTCGGTAATGGTGGGGTCTTCTAAACAGGAGGTGCACTCCTGCCAGAAACTGACAGATAACCTTCATCCACTTGGGTTTTCCCGCAATTTGGTGAAATCACAGTAAGGCCCTTCTCTGGTATTCCTAGGGGTGCGTTGGAAAACTACCATTCAGCGAGTGTTCCCCACGCCCAAGAAGCTGATGTCCCTCCACAAGGCATTGGGACACTTTCTGGGCAACTCGACCACCACAGCGTGGTGGTACCAGCACATTCTAGGCCCGATGGCCTCCTGCATGCTGACTGTACAGCACGCCCGTCTTAAGACAGCTAACTGGAATCGGGAGACGTGGTGTCAGTCGGACAGGATCCCAATCCCACTGCTCCTTTTGCCCGATCTTCATTGGTGGCTGATGGATAACATTTTTCAGTGGTTGCCCCCTTCACCCACCCAGAGCCTTCCCTGGTGGTGATGACGGACTCCTCTCTTTCGGCCTGTGGGGCTACTCTCCAGGGCTATGCGATTCATGGTGCATGGTCCAGGACGGAAGCCCTCCTACATATCAATCTGCCCAACCTCCGGGCAGCGGGCCTGGCCCTCCAGGTGTTTTTTTCCCCTTAATCAGGGACAAGTAGTTTCTGGTCAGGGCGGCCGATTCTACCACAAAGTTTTACCTGAACAAGCAGGGTGGCACCCCCCCCCCCCTCTCCCGCGCTCCTATGCATGGAGGAAGTTTTGATCTGGGAATGGGCCTATACGTAGAGCATTTGGATTTCGGCTGTCACCTGCCAGGGCACAGCAGTGTAGAAGCGGCACCAGCTGAGTCGCTTGGGGTTCACCACCTACGAGTGGGAGTTGCACGGCTCCTTGTTGCCCCTGTTCCAGCACTGTGGGTTTCGTGGACCTGGATTTATTTGCATGTCCTCAGAATGCCAAGTGCCCCGAGTTTGCTTAATGAGCAGGGTGGGGGTCTGGGGAGATGCCTTCCAGATCTGTTGGCACGACCGCAGGTGTTATGCGTTCTCGCCCACCCTTCTGCCCCAACGGGCTCTGCATCTCAGTTGGTTGCAGCCTCATCCTGGTTCCCCCCCCCCCCCCACTGGCCTTCAAGACCCTGGTTTTTGGATCTGCTGCAGTTGTGCTCCCAGGGTCCCATCCATCTTCCGATGCCCAGCACGGGCTTCCTGACGCGGCAGTGCAGTGGAACTTCCGGACCCAGCCAAACTGGCCATGGCGGTCTGGTTCCTTCTCAACTGAGGCTTCAGCACGCTCAATTTTCAGAAGACAACATTCAGTAGGCCAGGAGGCCCTCGACTCGGTCCCAGTATAAAAGCAAATGTACTAGGTTCTGCCATTAGACACACGACAAGGGGCTGGACCCTGTGACCTGATCTCTAGATGACGTACTGGCCTTTTCACCTGGCTCATTCTGGAGTTCAGATGCATACTTGCGGTACGTATTTGGCAGCCATCGGGGTCATACACAAATTCCCTTGAGGATGTTTTTTCGGCAGCTAACCCGGTGGTGAATGCCCACCTTAAGGGATTGTGTAGGATTTTTCCTCCAGTGCATAGACCTCATCCGGTCTGGGATCTCAATGTGGTTCTGGCGGCTTTGCAACGCAAAACCTTCGAGCTGATGGCTTCTGTCGACATCTGCTTGGTGGCGCTAAAAGCAGTTTTATTGGTGGCTCTCATCTCTGCACGCAGGGTTAGTGAGCTGCAGGAGTTGTCCTTGTGTGTACTGTTCACCACGCTTCACGACGACAAGGTCATCTTGCGCACTCACCCAAACTTCTTACCCACGGTGTGGTCTCCATTTCATTTGAATCAAGAGATCTGCGTGCTGTTCTTCCCGAACCCATAGTCTGAGGCAGAGAGGGCCCTACATTCCTTGGACCTCAAGAGGGTCCTCAAGTTTTGTTCATCTCGGACGAAATCCTTAAGGAAGTCTAAGGTATTGTTTGGGACTTTCGGGGCTCATCTCCCGACTCTCGGGCATCCAAAGCTTCCAATGCCCGTTCGATGGTTCAGGCCATTTCGGAGGCGTATACTGCCATGGGCTTCCTGGGATGTCATCAGTAAGGTGGCTACTTGGGCCACTCAGTAGGCCTTCTGTAAGCACTACCCGCTGGACAGCAGCTCCAGGTGCGATGCAGAGTTTGGTCAGGCGCTTATGAAAAACTTTTTTTTTTTTGTCCTAGATATGATGCAGTTTGTCAAGGTTGCACCCTATGTTTCTTGCTTAGTGGATTCGCCCACAAGGATAGAAGGAAGGGGATGGGACATATGAGTAGTTAGTTACCGTAGTGACTAGAGTACTCGTAGTCCCCTCTCCTCCATACATCCCAGCCACCTTCCCCCGGTAGTATGCCAATGGCTTATAGGTAATATGAGTAGCTAGGTATCTAAGCGTTTGATGTGTTTAAAGGGGTCTGAAGTGAGATGGCGGGGGCCTTGGCCGGGTGTTCTCATGCCTGAGGCCGCACCCCCGCGTTATACTTCATTTAAAGGGGAAGCTCAAATTATTGCTGCCAAAAGTTCTGATACCTTACCCATGATGGGGGATACCCGCAAGGATGGAGGAAAGGGGTCTATGGGTACTCTAGTCACTGTGGGGAGTAACTTTAATAACTCTGGTCAGCCTGAACCTACAGTTGAAGTCACTAGTAGTGGACAAAACGACGTGGCCCAGGTTGCCGCTCTACAAATGTCCTGTATGGAAGACCCTCTCACTTCTGCCCAAGAAGTCACTATCCCTCTGGTAGTCTGCACCTGAATTGCCAGTGAGTGGACAGCCCAATCAACCCAGAGATCAGTTAAAGTAATAGCCTTTTTCAGCGATTTGCCAATTGACATTGTAGATTACTTGTGACCTTGCCGAGCAGCACCAAACTTAATGAACAGACTCTTAGACTATCTAACCTGTACCATTTTCTCTGGGTTAGTCAACAGGACCTTCCTGACTGCAAACAAACCCAAGTCTTCCCTAGCCGCCTCGGCCTTTGGTAGAGGGGCAGACGACGTAATGATCTCCTGAGACATTTGAAACGGTGACACACAATGTGATGTCATATCTCAATAAGATGGTCTCATGACACAGACAGATAAGAAGGGGGGCAGATATAATGGCCACCAAAACAATGTCTTCATGCTGCAGTATTTTAAGTTCTCCTAAGGCAAGTGGTGCGAAATGTGTGCCCTGTAATGTTTTAGCATCATTGGTAGATCCCAGGAAGGTAAGTGATTTAACTCTAGGGTGTGCAATCGCAAAGCTTTTAATCCCACCAACATCTTCCAGAATGCCTGGATGGCTGTTCATGTTGCTCTTCGTGAAAACCATCTTGTCGAAACTGGGTTACTGCTGGTGTTAAGCATCTCATGGGAATAGGTGTATGCTGTGACAACAGACTCAAAATGTGTTCATTAATAATGGGGGCATTTGGACATTTGCCAACTGTATTGACGTGGGGCACCATGTTCTTCTGGACCAGTAAAGTGTCCATAGTAATTCTCTCACTCATCTACCCCTTATCCTCATAGGAATGGGGGAATTCATACACAAAGGTGTAGGGCTTCTGGCTCGGGAGTGCATCCCATCCCGATGCCCCCTCATGTATTTGGGCATAAGAGAGAGAGAGAAGCTAGCTTGTAAAGGAAGATGTATTGAGATCTTATAGTACACTGGCAAAGGAAAGGACTGTCTGAGTATTCTCCTCACCCATTATGCGAGTTAGCCTCACAGAGCCTTTCCTAGAGGTCTGGAGCAAATGCACCCCGGGCAATTTATTACAAGCCATTAATTTTCTTGTGTGTTGCAAAGAATTTCGGGGCATTAAAAATGGCTTCAAGCTCCATCCAGTTTGATGACCTTTACTTTTCCCGTTATTGCTCTGTGGTGTGACTTTCCCCAAAAATTACCTTTGTCAGAGCACTGTAAGAGAGAGAGCATGCACCTGTTGTTGGAATAATTGGAGGAGGTGTGTGGGGGGGGGGTGTGTTGAGCCTTAAACCCTTAGAGTTCATTGGGCACATGCACCCCCAAGACTTATTCTGAGGGTCTCAGTTATAGGTATTAAAATGTTGTAGCGCCATGAAAGGGTGCGTGATGAAAGGGAGTGTAATTTAATTACTTTCCATGTGTACCAAAGACGGACACTAGCCGTGATTTTTCCGACGTTTCCTTCTTTCCAGCCAGGATATGTAACACTCATGATTGTGTGGCATCGGTCTTGATCTAAATGGACAAGTCTTGTGGAGGTACAGATGACAGCACTGATGAATTCTAGTTTCTGCTCAAAAGACTCGTTATTCAATAGCGAGCTTTTCTTGGTAAACAAGACCAATGTTGACAATACTGCATCCGTTGTATGCGTGTAGGTGGTTCCTAGCAATAGCCATCTAGACAGTGAAACAGAACTTTAGGCTTCTAATGGAGGTTTCCTACAAGTGGGGCTGGCATAACTGCTCAAGTGGATTGCACGGAATAAGAAACACTTCCTTTTCAATTCACTGCTTTTCAATCCTCACATATTTGGGACTCCTAAAAAGATTCCTGATCAACTGTGGTATAAAGTATATATTCACAGATAGGAAATGTATGGCTGCAATTGATGTGCGTGTGTACAATATATGTACTATGTAAAACACAAACGTAAAGAAGCCATTTTTTTAATGTAGTGTCTTTGTTTTGCAGTACCAGGCCTCGTACCACCTAATTCTTTAAAGGGCACACCTTTCGAGGACAAGATTTTCCTGAATTGGAAAGAACCTTCTGAGCCAAATGGAGTAATCACGCAGTATGAGGTAATGATACAACCTCCTATGAGCTGTTCAGCAGCAGCAAAGTTGTCGCAGCTTTTTTAATGAGCCTTATTGAGACGTTCCTGGCAATTGTAGGTTTTCATTCTGGAATCTTTTTTGACTCCTTGTCACAGTAGATATTAGGAAGGCGACAGCTTTCTGGCAGGAGTCAATGTTCAAATAGAAATGTAAGTCTCCACCTTTGCTGCTGCAGGTCCAAGGAGGGGATGATCTGCTTGCTGGGGTGGACAAGAGGTGGGTGTGAAATACTGTCATGAGTCCGGGAAGCCGCCATGCCCCTGGCTAGATCTGGTCCGGGCGGAGAATCTGTGCCATAATGTAGGCCAGAGTGATGGTATTTCTCAGCCATCTGCTGATGGACAGGCTACACGTGTTCCTGCCCCTCCCACGCACATTTATGTTTACAAATGGACCTAAAGAGGGTTTTCTTCTCAGAATACGGGAATAAGACCTTCCTTACTTAGTGATTTAGAAATGTCCTCACTCCTATCAGGATTGGGTAGCTGGCAAGACTAAGACTCACCTGTGACCAGTGGAATTTTCCGACATTGCTTCTGAAGGTAAGGGTGTATCACTGAGTTAATGCCTCTAGACTAACATCCAGGTAGTGGGTGGTGCCCAGCAGGGCCCAGGGTTTGCGAATTCTGCAAATCCTTGTTTGAATACCAAAAAGGTAATTGTCAGCAAAACGATATCTGCTAAAGCTAGAGGTTTGAAGAAGGATGCGTTCAAGGACCACAGAGAGAAGCCATTGTGAGACCATGGACTGTGTGGAAGGGTGAGTATTGTAGAACGTTTTTGTAATCGTGAGATGAGACTAGTCAGTGAGTCTAATTGCTAACCATTGCACTTTGAGGGAGGAGTATGTGGGCCCAACTGAAAACCTTGCATAGATTGATTCATGATGCGTGTTTCACATTTTAGCAGAAGGGCATTATTTCCGGCGCACCAAGAAGTGAAAGAATCCCAATGCCTGCAGCATGATTTGGCGGTCGATGCATGTATATCTGTGGAAGTGTGTATGTTGTACATAGCTTTATTCGGCATTAAAACCACAAAAGCAGCTTATCGTCAGTTTTTATACATAAAATTAGCAGTTCTCCAGCATGGGGTCTGGCATGGATTCACATGCTCATGAATATTCCCCGTCGTCAGGCTGGGAATCCTCGTTAAAGAAAAAATCAGTATCAGTTTCGTTTCTGATCTGTCTTTCTTAGTAGTAACCAATCACTGGTCTCTGGGTCATACTGCCCCCAGCTAATGACTGCCCTCTCCCCAAGCCCCGCCCCTGGCAGCCATCCTCAGATTTTTACCGCACGTTCAAGTGTTGGGAGTCCTCGTGCTATAGCTCTCGAGCTTTTACTGCGTTTTGCGTTTTTCTTCTTTTTTCAGAGATTTATCTCATTTTTCCGGTCAATCGAGCCTCAAGATCCACCGTTTCTACTTCTGATCAACGGGGACCCGTTTCGGAATTTTCTACGCCCCCCAAGGGCGATGTTTTCATCGAGTTACGCTTCTTGGAGGATTACAGAAGTTTGAGTCCTACCTCGTGGACATGGCCCAGGAGAAAAGAAGCTTGACGCCCACATCCAAGTTGTTTAGGAACTGCCCTGGATGCGGATTACAGAACGTGTTCAAGGAGGATGAGCATTCCAGATGCCTCTACTGCCTTCACGGAGACAAAACGCACGTGGAGAAGGACTGTGTATTTTGCATGAACATGACGGATTGGACTATGAAGGATCGTCGGACCCGTCTCGCCAACTGGCTGGAAGGAAAGAGCCCAGCAGGTGAGAGGAAGAAGTCGTCCGAGCGGTCTTCTAAGTCCTGTGAGGGCGCTCTGGCGACGGGGGCCCAACAGCAGGCAAAGCACTGTGAGTCTGCGGGCACCGGGAGCGCCGAACAGTCAGGCTCCTCGGCTGCCAGGCAGGGCGCCCCTTCACTAGCGCCATCAACTACGAGCCAACGCTCTGGCTCGGGGAAGAGAAAGTCCGAGAACCCGGCTAAGTTTCTGGAGAGGCCCCGGTTGATCTCGAAGGAACCAGCCGAGGGGGAGCGAGGCGGTGACCCTCACCACAAGGTGAAGGCCTCAAGCGAGAAGGTGGTGAAGGCCTTGATTCACCCGGCTGAGGTCTCTACCGAGGTAGTCGCGGCGGACCTGGCGAAGCCTGTGGAGGCTACCCCAGTGGAGGCAACCTCGGGGCCCAGAGTTTCCCTGCCACCGCAGAGGGAATCCTCTTTCCAGCCCATCGATAAGACCCCCGTGAAGACCCTGGTGGAAAAGAGGGGGGGGGGCGGTGGCCGTTACGGACACAGCCTCCGAGGAGGAGTTGGTGGAAGTCGTGGAGGGCCTCAACAGGAAGTTTGGGGAGGCCCCGTCCCATGGGAGGAATCCCGACGAGGGGGATGAAGAAAGTGACAGTGATGCCAACGAGGCTCCCGTAGAGGAGGAGCAACCATCGCGCCCGTCGCAACACGAGCCCTCGGTGGCCATTTTGATGGCAATCCAAACCTTATGCACAGTGATAAGGACGAGATTGCCCCTACCCCCAACGGATGACCCAGCGGTACCGGGCCCTTCGGGAGGCCCTCCAAACAAGAGGAGTGTTCATCCACCCCCGCCCTTCCAGCCCTCACGGCCTTCTCAGCCTTTGCCTCCTTCCCCTATCCCTGGGGATGACACTGGAACAGATAAGGCCACGACGGGGACAGATGACGACGGTGGTGAAGGCGGGACGGACCTCCCATCACCACCTCCTCGGGCCTCCCCGCCCGACGAACTTGGCTCCTTCCAGGCCATGATTGCCAGGACATCCGAGCTTTTCCAGCTCTGCCCCGAAGAACAAAAGAAGGAAGGATTCCTCTGCCAACGGCGCAAGGCCAAAAGGAAGACGGTCCTCGCGGTGCCGTTGCTGGATGACATCTGACACGAGGGACTACTTCTTCTGAAGAACCTGTCCATGACACCTGCCAAGAGGGACCAGTACGAGAAGAAGTACCGGGTCCCCGAAGCCGCCCCTTTGTGCCTTAGGGCACAACCAACCCCGGATTCGGTAGTCTCGGCGACAGCCAAGAAGAAAGCGGGGGGGCATCAGCCTCAACTTGGACTTCCCCACCGGACGGCGAGGGAAAGAAAGTAGACACAATGGGACGACGCGTCAGCTCGTCGGCGGCGACGACGACGATTAAGGCGGCCAACGCCCTAGCTATTGTGGCCCGCTACGACAGGGTTTTGTGGTACAAAATCGCCCCCCTGTTGGACTTCCTACCGGACGACAAGAGGGCAGAGGCTCTGGCGATCCTACAGGAAGGTGAGGTGGCGTCGGACCACGCCATAATGGTAGCCACGGACATTGCCGACACCAGTTTCTGCCAGTTGGGCAACCGTGTTTGCCTTCGACGGCGGGGGTGGCTCAAGGCTTTCTGCCAAGACGTGCAAGCCGAGGTATTGGACATGCCCTTCGATTGAAACATTCTGTTTGGGAAGACAATGGATGAGTCACTGCAGCCCATCAAGACCGACACAGAGACGGCTCGGGCCTTGGGAGTTCCTCAGCAACGACGGCCGCCCTTTCGGCAATCCGGAGGCAAGCAAGGTGCCTCCAAAGGATTCGGCGGCGGCTCCTCGACATACCGCCAGGTGGCCCGCTACTCGTCGCAGGGAGCCTACAGGGGACGAGGCAAGTCAGGTGGATCTCACTGTCGTCGCCAGGGAGGCCAAGGCGGTAAAGGCCGCTGCCAAGCAAGATTGAAGCTGCCGTTGCATCGGGCCCCCACCGGAGCACCCCGGTGGGAGGCCGGCTGACGAAGTTCATCAGCGCGTGGGAGTCAATCTCCACTGACCGTTGGGTGCTGGATGCCCTGGCCCACAGGCACACTCTCGAATTTCTAAAGAAGTGCCCCCGCATTCCTCCTGTGGCCAGGAAGGAAAACCACATCCCTCAACTGCTGTTAGAGGTAACGGCGATGCTCAAGAAAGGAGCCATCGAGCTCGTCCCAAAGAGGCTCCGGGTCTCCGGAGTATACTCAAGATACTTCCTCGTCAGAAGGAAGACAGGAGGATGGCGTCCCATCCTGGACCTGCGTCGACTAAACAAGTACATTAAGGCACAGAAGTTCCAGATGGTCACCCTCCAGCATGTGCAGGGCCAGCTGGAGGAAGGCGACTTCCTATCGCCGTTGGACTTGCAGGATGCGTATTTTCACATCACCAGTCTAAAAGGACACCGAAGGTTTCTCAGGTTCGTAGTCCAAGGACAGCACTACCAGTTCAAGCCCCTCCCATTCGGATTGAAGTCGGCGCCCAGGGTATTCACCAAGTGCCTAGCAACGGTGGCGGCACGGCTGCGCCTGCAGGGCATCCACTTCTACCCCTACTTGGACGATTGGCTCATCCGAGCAAGGACAAGGGAACTCGCCGTCGAACACACAGCGAAGACCGTCCGGCTGCTCATGGACCTGGGAATCTCCATCTTCCCCAAAACCCACCTGGTCCCGTTGCAGGTCGCTCTGTTTCTGGGAGCCAAGCTCGACACAGTAGCGCGATTGGCCTCTCCGTCAGAGGAAAGGGCGAAGGCTATCCTGGGCAAGGTGCAGCGTCTGCTGGCCACAGATGTGGCCAAGGTGAGGTCCATCAAGTCCCTTCTTGGGATGATGTCCTCGTGCATCTATCTGGTGCGCCTGTGCAGGCTTCAGATGCGTCGTCTACAGGAGTTCCTCGACGCCCGTTGGATGCAAGCGGCGGGCAGCTTTGAGGACAGGATCTCGCTCAACGAGGTTTTCCGCCAAGCAATTCGGTGTTGGGCACCCACGCGCATCTCGCGGCGGGCACACTTTCAGACCCCAGCCAATAAATTGGCAGTGACGATGGGTGCCTCCCTGGAGGGGTGGGGAGCGCACACTGGAGATCTTTACCCGAGAGGCCTTTGGCTCCCGGAGGAGAGCCCGCTCCACATCAACATGCTGGAGCTCCGAGCAGTGTTCTGGGCCCTCAGGTCGTCGTTCCCGTCCCTCAAGGGCAAGGTGGTGAGGATCTTCACTGAAAACACCACCACAATGTTCTACATCCGGAAGCAGGGAGGAACCAGATCCCCAGCCCTATCCAAGGAAGCCCAGGATCTGTGGCGTTGGGCCGTTGTCCAGGGGATGTTTCTGGTGCCCTTTTATCTAGCAGGGATAGAAAACACCATTGCCGACTCACTCAGCAGGGAGCTGCACTTGTGCCACGAGTGGGAACTACGCCAGGATCAAGTGGATCTACTCTTCCAGCGATGGGGCAAGCCCCAGATCGACCTGTTCGCGACGGTGACAAACTCCAAGTGCCAGAGGTTCTTCAGCAGGTTTCCTCAGCCAAGGAGCATGGGCGATGCTTTCTCGTTCCCCTGGGATGGCCTGTTCCTGTATGTGTTCCCTCCGTTGCCGTTCCTGCTCCGACTCATCAACTCAAGAGGTCCCGGTGCAGGATGATCCTCGTTGCACCGGCGTGTCCGAGACCGATCTGGTTCCCGGACCTTCTGGACTTGTCAGCGTCCGCACCAGTCAAACTGTCGGCGGACGCAGATCTTCTCTCCAGAGAGGGGGAGGCGCCATCCTTCATCACTGAACTTGCAGGCCTGGCCCCTGCAACACTAGAGTTTGGAGGGTACGATATCCCGGCGGCTGCAAGGAGGTTCTTGCAAAGGCCAGGGCGTCCTCAACTCTCAAGTGCTACGGACACAAGTGGAAGAGGTTCTCTGTCTTGTGCCGTGCACAGAAGATTAACCCTCTACGGATTACGGCCCCTCAAGTACTACCGTACCTACTGTCGCTGGCCAAGGCGGGACTAGCGCATGCTTCCATCAAGATACACCTGGCAGCGATTTCCCGATACACCAGAACCACAGGACGGCCATCCCTGTGGTCTCATCGCCTGCTGAAGGAATTTATGAAAGCACTGTTCCGTTCGTTCCCGCCAGTGAAGGCTCCGGCCCTGGCGTGGGAGCTCAACGTGGTGCTGACCAGGGTCATGGGGCCACTATTCGAGCCTCTGAATTCGACACCGTTTAAGTTCCTGTCGTGGAAGAAAGCATTTCTTGTGGCCATCACCTCTGCACGACGAGTGGGAGAGATCCAGCCCCTATCCTGCAAGCCTCCACACTTGACTTTTCACGAGACGAGGGTGGTGCTGAGGACCCACCCCTCCTTTATGCACAAGGTGCCGTCGGACTTCCATCTCAACAAGCCCTTGGTGTCACCAGTTTTCTTCAAGTCCCCTTCGTCGCCGGCTGAGAGGACTTTGCACTTGCTGGATGTGGCTAGAGCGCTGAAGTTCTACGTGGACCGCACGAAGAGTTTTCGGAAGACGTCACAGCTGTTTGTGAACTTTGGACCTGTAAACCAAGGGAAGGCCCTCTCGAAGGCTTCCATTTCAAGATGGCTCTCCGGCTGCATCATGCACTGTCACTGGTTGGCAAACCGACTGTTGCCCAGCCGTCCGAGAGCCCATTCGACCAGAGCGATCGCTGCTACCTCAGCGTTCTTGTCTGGTGTGCCCCTGCTGTACGTCTGCAGGGCTGCTAGGTGGAGGTCAACGCACACCTTCACGAGATTCTACTGCGTCAACTGGGATTCCAAGGAGGAGTCCAGAGTCAGCCAAGCAGTGCAGCTCAACCTGTTCGCCTGAAGGTGGGCCTGGTGAGGAGGTAAGAGTTGCTTAATGTTGAGTTTGTGATGCTTAATATTGAGCCTTTGCCACCTCCCGTGGTTGTGCATGTGTGTACTGCTATGTATTCTTATATTCATGAGCATGTGAATCCATGCCAGACCCCATACTGGAGAAGGAACAAGTTACTTACCTGTAACTGTTGTTCTCCCGCATGGGTCTGGCATGGATTCACATGCGAACCCTCCCTCCTACCCCTCCACGGCTCTTGACTTGGTCATACTGCCACTTTACGTGCTACCAAATCTGAAGATGGCTGCCGGGGAGGGGGGGGGGCTTGGGGAGAGGGCAGTCATTGGCTGGGGGCAGTATGACTCAGAGACCAGTGATTGGTTACTACTAAGAAAGACCGATCAGAAACGAAACTGATACTGATTTTTTCTTTACCGAGGATTCCCAGCCTGACGATGGGGAATATTAATGAGCATGTGAATCCATGCCAGACCCATGCTGGAGAACAACAGTTAAAGGTAAGTAACTTGTTCCTTCATGTTTAACAATACACAAAATTAATTTTACCAGATTCCAATGAGCACTTATACTATCCACTTTTCGCCCTGTGTAACCAAACTCTATGTACACATTTTGCTATAAAATAAATTAAGTATGCATCTGAAGTACTCTTACCAAATGTCACAGTCGGATCTGTCGTATAGCTCTACCTCAATCAAGTATATCTGGGATAAAACAGTAAAAAAAATGCTTCATTGACTCCTCAAGGTTCCTGTGCACTTTAGAATGCATTTCCTGAGAACTTGACCACCCCGCCGTAAATGTGGCTACCTTCAGCGTGTTTGTGCGTAATTTAATGTACAAAGCACAACCGTATGCAGGAGCCGCACAGCCTAATTAAGGTTCAAATCCTTCTCCCTGTTGCAACATTATATAAGGCGCGACCCTCTTAAGCGCTTTTCATCGGGCCTATAATAGCTTCCTGGCAATTCATTTTTGCTTGGGCATTGGATCTCAGGGTGAGCCCCTCTGGGTTTTCCCAAAAAGTCACCATGTCCATACCCTCAAAACCTCTGCGGACAAATCTGTCCCACGTTAAAGAGCCGGATCCTGTTGTAGTCTGCAGGCTAATCACTGCTTC
The DNA here is from genome assembly GCF_040938575.1 of Ambystoma mexicanum. Lineage (NCBI taxonomy): Eukaryota > Metazoa > Chordata > Amphibia > Caudata > Ambystomatidae > Ambystoma > Ambystoma mexicanum. The sequence continues at coordinate 66,598,557 of NC_090928.1, forward strand.
TCGATATTTCAACAGCTCGGGTGTACTTCAGTCTAATCCAGTAAAACAGTGACTTTGTAGCAATCACTGCGTTAATGGGCTTCAGGTCACATTCCCAACGTAAGCTAGCCACAGGGGCCCCCTTCGATTGCATTAATAAACTCTACAAAAAGAATGTCAGCCACACTTAACTCGGAGGAGGGACAGTTACCCCAATGTTCAGCCCCGTACATTGTGGCTGCCCATCTTTTTTCTTGGTAAAGCTTAATGGCTCGGGAAACTGCACCCCTACCGAGTTTGTTATAGAAACAGTGAACTCAGGCACTCTGTTTCTCCGGGGTTGCAGTAGCCTTGATAAAATGAGCTGACCAAGTGTGATCTTCTGAAAATCTGATACCTAAATCGTCATAGTGACACACCTGTTCTAATTCATAAGCCCCGACCATCACCTTGAACTTCATTCTTTTCAGATTCTTTCCACCAAATAACATCACCTTTATGTGCTCCAAATTTGGCATCATTCATCGAAAGTTCTTAGCATTTCTCAGTAAATTTATTCAGGTTGTCTCACAAGCCCATTGGGGTAGTAGATGAGCAATACAGCATTGTTGGCATAGAAGAGTGCTGGGTACCTGTCCCATCCTAGTTTAGGAGGGTTGAGGCCAGAAGCCAGCAATTACTGACGACGTTCATATACAACCAGAATGAGAGGGGGGCCAGCACACACCCCTGGCGGACCCCCATCTCTACTTCAAAGAAATCGGTAATCTCCCCATTCAGCCCCCATCTTACAGATTCCCTGTTGTCCCAATAAAAGGATTGAATATTGGTCAGGGGATATCCTGGAATGCCTTTTCTCTTAGTACAGACAGTTTATTGCAGGAAAAACACTGTCAAACGTGTCAAACACAAAAAAAGTTTACTCTGGTATGCTGGATATAGACCTATTTTGCCAGGATTGCATTCCATCTAAAGCATTTATCTACTGTGCTAGTGCCAAGCAGGAAATCCGGCTTGGAGGTGGTTTATAATGTGTGCCTCAAAGGCTCACATTTTTAGTCAATTTAGCAGCACTTATGCATAAATCTTAACCACAGTGTCCAATAGCTAAATAGTGCTATAATTGACATAATCCCTATGGTCCCCCTTCTTATATATTGGCACAATTATAGCGCTTTGCCAGGATTGAGGAACTTTACTCGTCGTGGCAACAAAATCAGACACGTTTGAGCAATGGGGCCCATACACAGAGTTCATCTTGGAGCAGATCAATTTGTACACCATCCGGCCCTGGAGTTTTCCCCCTACCCTAATAGCTTCTTACACTTCAATAATGGAGAAGGTTATGTACGCTCCTCTACCACCCCCAGTTCTACACTATTCAATCAGTTCTTGGGGATTTTCCTGGCCTCTAACATGAAGTGTACTAAAATGGTGGTACCAGTCACTCTGGGAAATGCGACTAGACAGTTGGTTTCCTGTTTTACCTTCATCTCCACTAACCAATTTACCGAAGTTAATCTGATCTCCTTTCCTACAGCAAGTTAATAAATTATCCAATTGTTCCTCATTAAACTGCCTTTTATGTTGATACCATCATCTTATAGGTTGCCCTTAGTTTCCTCATCTGTAGCTTATCTATCAAAGCTGTTTTCTTTAGCTAGGTTAATATGTCATTCTTGGCATTCAGGCAATTGCCATCAAACCAACCCTTTTTGCCCAGGGCCTGCTTCCTGGTTTTCCACACTGCTTTTAATGAAGAAACCTAGCAGTACCTTCATCGTATCTGAATATAATTCTTAAACACCCGTAGAGATTTCACCAGAAACCCGCAATGTGAGATTCAATGCTGGCATATAGTCTAGGTTTGATTAGAGCCAGATCTAGTGAAATCCATTTCAGCACCCTATTGGAGTACCTCGTAACCATAATAGAACTCCCAGCCCTCAATCCTCTATCTGAGCTTCCTTTGTCTGTCCCATCTCTCAATGAACAGCTCAGAGGATATTGGTCACTGTCACTACGCACAATCACTTCTATGCGTGTTACTCTGGCCTATTCGGCCATACTTATTGTAACATAATCTATCAGTGAGCTCCCCTGTGGCCTGCAAAGGTTGATCTCGTGGGCTTATCTGTGAGGACCCTCCCAGTACATGCTTGCAAACCTAACTCGTACATTAATCTCGCTACTTCTACAGTAGCAGGATGGCATCTCGCAGGTTTAACTGTCTCTGACACTGGAATCCCAAAGGCTGCATCTTGATCGTGTAACAGGCCAGCTAGAACTTCTACAGGTTTGTATTGAATGTTTAAATCCCCCCATTGCCAATATTACTGGGGGAGGTATTAGTAACTGACTGAAAGTTCTTAACTAATTGGCTCATGGCCTTCAAACGTTCTAGGCTGGTAATGCCACCAACTCTGTTGTAAATATTAAATATCAGCAGACTATTCCCATTCCTGCTAACCAAATCTAGGCACATGAGTTCTTCAAAACCTGTTGGTTTCAATTTGACAACAACATCCATAGCAGGACTAATGAGTATTGCCAGGCCTCCCTTTGGTCTGCCTCTAAAACCTTTTGTTGCGTTCATCCAAAAATAATTGAAGTCTAATAACTCAAATTGATCCAGGGCCCATGTTTCTTTTAAGGATACTAAATCATAACCGTGAACAAATCGAACCCACTCAGTGTCTGACAATAATCTATTGACCCCTGCCACATTCCCAGAGAGAAGTTTTAGATCTGCCTTTGTAGAAACCTCCTCTAATTGTGGGTTAACAAGTGCCAAAGGGTGGGGGGGGGTATACTGTCAGCACCAACAAGTCCATCTGCCCCATCCAACCCTCCTTCACTCATTGTGGCTGGTACACAAATACTGTTAATCTTGCTTCGTGTGTTTTAACGGCAGTGCTCTGGGGCGAATGGAAACTGATGAGCAAACATGGGGATAGGATTGTAGCCCTGTTGATAAGAGGCCCTCAACTAAGACTTCATCTTATCTCTGTGAGAAACCTGAGGGTGTTCTCCCAAGTAGATCCAGGAACCCCTTATTCAGGTGGCCACGAAAGGGCTGGACCTTTCTTATCTCAATCCTGAAGGCAAATGAGCAGGGAAACATCACCTGGGCAGGGCAACCCGGGGTTATACTCTGGAGAATGCCCAAAGGGAGACGCGGTATGTTACCAAGGAAGGAGAAGAGTGGGTGAAATCTGAGACCTTTGTGGGATGTGCCACAACTGCCCCCCTTCCTCCCAATAAATCTCTCCTAAATAAACCCAATAACCCCTCTGTACAGAACCAATCCCTTAGGATCTCAAACCCCTGTCATCCTGTTTGCAATCTGAATTTTCCCAATCATTTTTCTTCCCGTCCCTCTGATTACTATTTCCCGCACTCCCAATCTACTCAGATAAAACACTACAGTTTCTTCAATACTGCTTGTTTATTTCACGGTCCCAGCTATTCCTGTTTGCCCCACAACCCTACCAATCCCGTCCCTCTGTCATTTTCCGACCCCACAGTCTTCTTTGTCAATGCACTACCATTCCCACAATTCCCTGTATTCAGGTCACATTGAGAAATCCAGTCAGTCTCGGTTGTTTCATAAACCCCACCAATCTCACCCTTTCGACAATACCTTTTCTCCATCCTACCCTGTAGGATACCTGGAAACTCTACCTCCTTTGCTTTCTAACGCAAACACTTCTTTACGTTGTAACCGGCCACAGAAAATGCAACCCGTTTACCCGGCATGTCCCAACCCAAGGGTCAGGCAAAGTCAGACAACACACCAGCCGGCCCTTCCTTTTCCCCACAGGGTTAAGGTGGCATAAGAGTACAGTACGAGCAAGGTGAGCTCGGCGGACAGCCCAACATGACGGCTAACCAGGAGTGGCAGTTCAAGAGAAGGAGGAAGGGAGCAGGAATCCAGAGGGTGGCGAGAAGTGACCTTGCCATTTTCGTCCCAGGCCCGCAGAACCTTCGTGGAAAAGAGCCTAAGAACACGAACACTAGCACAAGTGTCTTGCAGCAGATGTCAACGGTACACGGGGCAAGCCTACGCTGATGAGCAGGAGCAAGGGAAGATCCCGTACCCATGGTACCAGCCTTGACTCCAATGAGGAGGAAAGCCAAGCTGTTCATCACAGCCGGTGAGTCGAGGGGCAAACCGATCAGAACTGGGATGTTAAGTGAGAATCGCAAAGTGGCAAGTTTGAACCAAGAAAGAACTGTAAAAGTGTTCAGGGGAGACCAGCTGACAAGGGAAACGAGCACCACGTGGGTGCTAACTGAAGGGACTGATCAATCCCCATCTGAGAGAAACTTCTCTGAGAGAAACTACGGATACCAGAAGGCCATAGGAGGGCTACCGAAATAGGTCAAAGTGGTCATGCTGAGGGTCAAGCAAAATCCCTGTACAATCAAGACTATGATCTACAAACTGTGTGAAAGAAAGGGAGGTGAATCCTAAAAACAATTGTAAATGTGAAGTTGGCAAGAGTGAACCTGACCGAGAGATGCTGACAAGAGGGGCAAAGTGTGTACGGTCCTGAGAAACAGTGTGTTGACAGACGTGAACCCGGCCGAGGGATGTCCACCAGGAACTGTTTGAAAAGACATTGAGAAACTAAAGGAAGTGAAATCCCGCTAAACACAAGAGAAAACCATAGTGAACCCAGAGGAGGGAGGCTGAGATTTGAGAGGGGTCAGAGCCCAGCCGAGGGAGATCCAGAGGTGAAGCTTTCATCCAAACTTCATTGAGAAAATAACTGATATATATAATTGTGGAATACCACACGTGAGAAAGAACTGATATATATGTGTATGTGTATGTATGTATGTATATATGTATGTATGTATATATGTTTGTATATATATATATGTATGTATATATGTATGTAGAGTATATGTGAAGGGTCAGCCCCCAGAAGACGGGGGCCCAGGGGGTGAAGCCATCACCCTACTTGAAACTGTGGTTAAAAATTCAGACGGGTCATCGCCCAGAAGAGGGGGGATCCAGGGGTGAACCATAATCGCCCTAAAGAACTTTAATTTGGTTTATGGAACTTTTTGTTTTAGTTAAATTGGATCAGTCAGGCACTCGAAAGCAAGAGACTTTCAAAGGAAATAAGACTTGGTCATCGACGGTTCTGAGAGCTGCCATTGGAACTGTCTCCTCGTGCTGGAGAAGCCAGAGACTGTACTATTCTCCGAGATCCCACCCTTACTCCGTGCTGAAAATGTCTGGAAGGGAGACCCAGGCAACCGCATACTGACATATTATTTGAGAACCTCTTCCTTTTTTTAAAAACTATCCCACACCCTTTTTTATATTAGTTGTAAGGTTTGGCAATAGGTTTCTTAGTATAGGCCCTTTTATTTGATACAACACCACTAGGACTGCTTAATTTTTCATTTGATGGTCAATGGTTGCTCTCATCTTAGATTTAGGTTTAGATTAGGCGTTTTTCCAACCTGCATACAGCATTCATTGTTCAATAAACACCCTTGAACTGTGATCACTTGTCTGTCTTACTTGTTGCCACCATGAGTTCCTTAAATCTCCTAAAGACATCCTACCCCGAGCACAATGCAAGATGTCTTCACGGATTTACAACCCCTCAAATGTCATAGCCAGTTAATGCATTTATTTACCGGTGAAGATAGCTACCTCCCCTCCGTCTTGGGACATCATGCAAATAAACATCCCATCTGTTCCTCCTTTATAAATTCCACCTGCATGCTACGGGGTTCCTAGCAAAACCTTGCAACTGTCAGTTGCAATCGAAAGGGCCATTAGAACTGTTGGGCATGGGTGGGCAGTCCGTACCTTTATTTCTGTAGATAAGGTCTGGGGGGTAATAACCATCATAGGTAATGAAGCTTCACTAACTCCATCACATTTAGTGGGACCCGCCCTCTGGCAATTAGATGGACAAGAGCCCTCAATAGGCACCACAGATATTTTTTTCCTTTCAATCGAGACAGCTTTGAGTGCAATTTTATTAGATTGATAATTATTTTGAGTATTCTGCCACAGCTTGCTGATTAAGTCAACAGGCAGGTCCTGGGAACGACATACAGGAGCTAATGGTACAGCTGGCGTCCCCCCAGCCTCAATTGTCAATCTGCCACCACGCTCTTTAAAGCGTTTACTTCAGTAGAAATATTAGACAAAGCGGACAGTATTTCATTATGATGTACAGCTAATTTGTGCAAACTTACTGTGTACTGTGCCCAGTGTCTTCTGCTTGATTGTGGTTACTCCCCTCTATTGATTGGGATAGACGACTTTACCTTCAATTGTAGTGTTACTTTTCCACACCCTTCTCGTCCGAGCCCCCCCCCCCCTTCATTTTCCCCTCCCTTACTCCAATTAGTATTGTTGTGCTGTGGTTCAACCTCCCCGCTCAAACCGTCAAAGCGGTTTGACAAAGGGATATCAGACACCAAAGATACACAATAGGTAAATGGGGACTTTTCTGACGCATCGAGTTACATAGGCTCTCTGGTCACAAGCAGTTAAAATCGGGCAGCATAGAAGCTGTACTTGTTCATCATCTGTTGGTTGGGGAATATCCATATCCTGTCTTTACTCAAAAAAATGTCTCACCACCTACTCCTTCTCTTTAGGTGGGGACAAGGTGCCCACTGTTGGTACAGCACCCTGCTCGGTTCCCATGGCAGCTGTTGGCTTGCGTAGGCAAGGTAGAATGACATTCAATAGCCCCCCTTTTCTGCTCAGTATCCAAACCCTGGACTGAGATTACATATTTCCTACCATCAGTTTGAGTAGGGCGGGCTTGGAACCTTAAACGCATCCAATGGGTCAACTTTTCTGATGCCCCGTTTAATACGTAGTCCACATGGTGGAACCTTACGAGCAAGTGCAACACTGGAAGACTGCAACACTGGGACCAGTCTCTGTGGGATCAGACTGGATTACTGACGATTGCAAAACATTACCATTCACACTACAATTAGTAGTCAGAGGCAATATATAGATGATCCAACTGTATTAGCAGCAGAACCCTTCTTCACCTCTTTCTTAATACTATTCGTATCAATTGCTTCTATATCGCCCAGAAGGTGTTTTATCTCCGTAATCAAAACGTTTACATCAGCTATTGGTTGAAATAGTTAAAACCGTTTCCCCTGTCCCTCTGCCGGGGATAATGGGTTCGAAGTGCTTTCCTTTTCTCCATGGCTAGTACAAATAAATCAAAACTTTGCTAATATAAGATGGATCATCGATAGAATTCACAGGACTATGCAAAGTCTATGTGAAGTTTATGCAGGTCCGTAAAAGTCAGATGATATCTGTGCAAAATAATGCAAGTCTGTGCAAATCGAGCAGTCTATGCAGGGCTGTACAAAACAGGCAATATCCTTGCAAACTAATGCACATCTATGTCAGCTGTGCCAGTCTGTGCAATTTGGCCAAAATCTATGCAAAATAATGCCGATCGATAAATCTATATTTGTGGCTGTCTATGGCTGTACAAATCAGACGGGATCAGTGTGAAACAATCAGAAAATGTTCTATGCAAAGAAAACAAGATAAAAAGGGATTATTCAAAGCACCTTTTTGAATTGAGTATGCAATAATAAAAGGAGACAGATAAAAACAGTGTTGTCTCCTTTACCCCGCAGCCAAGCGGTGCCAAACACTTGATACTTTAGGATTGAGTATTTGAAAATGTGTACAAATATGCTCACTGGCCGAGACTAACAAGAATGGGAAGGGAAGAGCAATATCTGCACGAGCTTAACTGAGCGTTGATCCTTTCAGTGATGTGCAAACTGTTAGTTTGGGTCCAGTTGTAACGCTTACTAGCACACAAGCTGGATCATAACGGGTCCAGACTTGTCTCACCGGGGCCAATGTTTTGCTTCTGCGATGTAGCTCTTTTTTCTGCTGCCGCCGACAGTGCAGACAACCGCACATTTTCCTCAGCGGGTTTATGCCGCAAGAGCGAGCCCATGAGGATTTTAAAGGTGTTGCTTCCTCCTTCCTCTCCAGAGGGGGCATGGCCAACTCCTTGAACAAACACCGGACCAAAGTTGATAGCACAGACAGCAGCACCCTTTCCTCAGCAGATTAACCTGTGGAAGGCAGGCCAAAATGGGTAAGGGCGTGTGGGAGACCCCAGGCAGAGACACATTTTTGGGCCAGGGAATTAGCAGACCGAGGTGTATGTGGACTGGGTCCCCACCTCTGACTATAACAGGCAGGCTGCAAAGAAAAGTGGTAACAAACAAAGGCACCAAAGTCTTTGCAGAAATCAGGAAACGGGAGCGACGGTGACACGGTGACGTCGAGAGAGACACTGACAGTGTGACGGGTGAGAGGGAGACGGACACAATGACGGGCGAGAGGGAAACGGACCGAAAGTGACGGGAGAGAGAGACTGGGCAGAGGAGAGTACGTAGGGGGGGCACAAGGGATGGAAAGGCTAGTAGGTCAGACTGGGAGCAGCGTACCTGCTAAGGGCTCCTGTAATTACCCTGCCCTCTTACCCCACCACCCCCTCCAGCACAGCACTGCAACCAAAAAGACTGAGCCCTGGTCCTCTGTCCACTTCTCCGCCCTGCAGAGCCTGACCCCTCTTACCAATGTGTACACTTGTTCCCAGGGTCCAAGTTACAGGAAAAAGAAGGGCAGGGATTCACAGGTTGTCTCAGCCCATCTCTGCCCGCCCCACCCCCCCAGCTGTCCCAGGAAGGGGAGGAGAGACCAAGGAGGAAGGGGGCATGTACATGACAGGTAGGCAAGCATTCTGGGATGAACACACTGTTTCCCACACTGCTGTTCTATGGTCCAGAGGGGCTGGTGACGGGAATAAGGGGTGGGTGTGCAAACAGAAGTAGGCCCACTTGGGAGGGGAACAAACTGTACCCAGGATGGTGATTGGGAGGGGTGGGGGGTATAGCGTCCCCTAGGCTGCAGTAAAAACTCACAGCTGTCGCCTGGTCTTAGGTTCTCTGGGGGCTGGGGCTGGGGCAGGCCTTGGATGGCCTTCAGTCACACAGAGCAAGATGCATTTGGGGAACATGAAGAGACATTACAGCAGCAAAATGAAGTCATGTAATACATGGAAAAAATACAAGGAACCCAAAGTAAACGGCAAGTTACATGGAGACTGCCAACAGTAAACTGCAAGTGGCATGGAGACGGCCAACAGTAAACACCAAGTGACATGGAGACTGTCATTTCCACATACTCTGGAGGCTGTAGACCACCTCCTCTGTGAAACTTCGTCTTAACAGGCCCTCCTTTTTAAGAGCCACCCTGCCCATTGACAGTGGGGGATCCTATAGGGTTCAAGCCTATAGACTGAGATTGGGAAAAGTCACAGGGCTGAGATGATGCTAGCTGTTGAATTAGGGTGGCTGCTTGTCCTGGCCCAGTAGGGTGAACTCAGGATGAGCCTTGCTTGGCTGTTCCTCAGTTTCTGTAAGACTCGGGTGATGAGGATGGAGTTTCTGTACTAATCTGCTGGTGAGGGTTATTGGGTACAGATGTATACAGGAGAGCCCTTTGCCTGCAAATTGATAGTGCAACTGCCTCCCTGTGCGCCACCCTACCCCAATTGACTGGTTGTAACAACGTGGTTCAATGGAGGGAAAGGGTTTTCTTCCATGGGAATGCATAGGGGTCAGCCAAAAGGAGTGCCTAAGTGGAAATCAGGTGTTGGAACTTATTAAGCAGAAGGAAAGGTCTTGTAGAGCTGGGGACACATGGCTCTCGTTGTCTGCCTAAGTATTGCCCACCGACACAATGTGAGATGCTTTCAGGGAAAGCAAGTTATTCTCTGCCCAAGGACAAATTATTCTTTCCATGGAATGTGACCTTTTGCCCTTCCTGTCCATATACTGTATGACCAGTGTCTTTGAATCAAGATTGCCTTCCCCTGAATCCTGGGAATACAAGATTTAACTGCCCTGATTATCATCTCGTTCCCATCAGTTCAATGACGTGCTGGATTCCTATGGTGACCAACAATGCTATTTCTATTGTTATGTATTCTCATTTCCTTAGGAAAGAGACTGTAACAAGAAATTAATTTTCTTTCCAACCAAAATACTCTAACTTTCTAACATGTTATTTGTGTAAGGTTAAGTTTGATTAACCAAATTGCAATAAAGAAAAAAACAAAACAAAAAAACGAGTTGTATTCCCCTTATAGCCCTCCTACCCACCATCCCAGTAAGGCTACCTCTGTAGTCATAGCGTGAGCTGAGCCAAGGACATTGAAGAAAGCCCCTCTTGAGGTTACCTGGTTGTAGCCAATATTTGGCACAGGTACAGAGCTTTGAATTTCATGGAAGTCACACACTACCATCTGTGAGCAGAGGGGGATTGCCCTTGGCGTAAAAGGCAGAAGGAAATGCAACCCTTTAATCTAGCCATAGATGTACTTTTGCTTCCTGCTGCCTATTGAAGTAGGAGAGTGCCTGTCTAAGTTAAACTTTTACTTTGTCCGGGAGAGCGACTCGTCCAGTCGAGATGTAGAAGAGGGCCCAAATGAAGTGGATAGTCTGAGTCAGTATCATTCAACTTACCCTCATTCATGCAGAAACTAAAGTTTATTAGTATGGCACATGTCATCTACACACCATGTTTTGCAAAAAGCATGTTCCCTCGATCATTGTATACTGCCAATACTGAACTTGCTCATCGTGCCATGGGAGTCGGTACCATTAATGAAGACTGTCACAGTGGAAGGGGATCTCTGCTCGTCATAAGACACTATGAAGGTAGCCATCAAGCAAATATACAGATGTTAACAAGTCTGCTATTGAGATCAATGGATTAAGGTACTGGTGGGTCTCCATCTTGAATTCTTCTGCTGAGACCATTTGTAAACGTCCTTCAGGTCTGCAGTGAGCCAAATGCTGACTGCCGTCTTTGAGACCAGGAATATGATGTGTCAGTACTGGTGTTTCAACACTGGAGTTAACATGCCCTTTTTCAGTAGGTCCTGAATCCCCTTCTTCAGGTATACCTTTTTTTGCAGGTTCATGTGGCCAAGGTGCAGTTCTTGTTCCTCTCATTGTTGTCAATTCTTGTTGCTGTCTGATAGTTGTGGCCTTTTGTTGCAGGTATCTTTAGTATTCTGCATCCTACAGGACTGCTCACTGGTGTCCCAGCCCAATAATGACCTCTGGTGCTGTGAGATAAATAATGACCAGTTCTCTCCTTTGATGAGTTAGAATACCTTGTTGGTTTCCCCTGTATACTGGTCTGCCTCTCAGTCTAGAATTGCGGTTTGCAATTTCCCCTTGAAACGGAATGGATGGACTCTTTATTCTGCGGATTACCCTTATGTTTGTCACCCTTTTGGATTTTGTTGACCACATATTTGAATCTCTTAAGAGTCGCACTCTTTTGAATGGAACTATCAAAGCCATCTTGTTCTGCTATGTGTTGGTCAACTAATCAGTGATAATATGATAAGATAATTTCCACCAGCAGCAACTGCCATCTCCATCATAAATGCCACTGCCCAGACCAGTTATATCCTATGTTTGAGAGGAGTTGTTGCTGATGCATGTTTTTTTCAGTAATGCTGTACAATAAGTCCCTTCCATCATTTTCTTTTCTAGGTCTTACAAGTCTTCCATCAAAGTATGTGGAGTACAGGGGGCATAGATGTTGGTCCTTAGGGGCTCTCGTGCTCCAGTATTCTTCTGGAGTCCTCTGCCCACTTTCATGTCAGGGGGTCCTTTATTGCTGCTTCTGAGGTGACCACAGAAATGCAACCCATTAGGCTTGCTAATAGTGAGTCATTGTCCAGGTTGGGACTAATGTAATGTTAAGTGGGCTCATATGGTGCCTATTTGCTATGTTTGTTGGCCTTGCTGTGTAAGAAAGAACAGAGGGATGAGCTTTAGTGAGATAGTTGGAGAGGCAGATGTAAAACCTGTAGTGTTGATAGAGGCAGGTCGTAAGTACCAAAGACCAAATGCTTTTTGGCTTCTGTGTGATTGTCGGAGAAGGTTGAGAATATTGTATCAACAGGAAAGAGCCACGGTCTGCTAAACTGCAGCCCTTCCGATCTAGTTAGCCTGTGATATTGGGGGGGACGGGGGAGTGTGATAGACCTAGAGGGGAAAGCTTAGCCAAAGCTTGATTGCTAATAAGTCATGTGTTCGTCATGTGTGATGGTGTGTGTGTAATGTAAGGCGGTTGGAGATTTAAGTGTAGAGTCTTATTTTGGAAGAAGGGGGTAGTAGACAAACAAGAGTTAAGTGGTGTGGGAAAGACGCATTTGGTGCCATCCAGTGGCAAGTAAATCGGTGCCATCCTCCTCCCCTTCTCTCGCTCGCCATAACTCTCCACCTGACTCTCTCTGTCTCTATGGTGTATCCAAACATTATGGGATGCAAGTGGAGAATGTTTCCCCTCCTGGCCAGGCAATTCTCCACCATTCCTATTTTTTGGACCTAGTGATCAACATAGACATTTTGCATCTTCTGTGAACTTGATAATAGAGGGTTCATTTGGAGGGTCCTGGTGAGGCAGGTCTGGAAAATAATGTATTCAGATTCTTCCCTCTGGGTTTCTCGAGGGATTAGTCTACAGATGTGATGTCTGGTGCTGTGGAGGGTAAAGTGTTAGGGAAGGAGTGTGAGGTATGTGTAAGAGACTTTCCCTTTTTCCCTTTTATGTTGCCTTGAATTCCTTCAGTAGGGTCTGTCGAATAATATGAGCCTGCTGTTGGAAGGTGGTTTGTGCATGCATATCTGCCTCCTTAATTTAGGTGAATTGAGCGAGAGGAGGAAGTGGAATCTAAACTGGAGTATAGCTATTCAGTAGGGATGTAACAGTATAACGGTATATCGTTAAAGATACCGTGAACCACTTAATTAAACAATAATAACCGTCCCTTTGTTGATACCGGTATACCGTTTATCTCGTTAAGTGTGCTTTTCAATCTGATTTGGAAAGGCTGCAGTAAGCAGGTGCTGCGCAGTCTTGGTCTTGCACTGTTGGATGTGCCGTCTGCCAAGAAGTTTCAGTTGAAGCAGTTTTTAATGCCATTCCATAAACCACACGTGCCTGACACAAAATCAATATGTCAGCAATAGGAAGGAAAAGGGTTTACTTTGGGTTGGCGGCTTTGGGGTTTATACATTTATAATGGATAATGTTTTCTAAACATATGACAATGGAGGATTTCCCTGGTTTTATCATTGAATTTACATATAAGTCACACCGTGAAATTCACTCATCTCTGTGGGTATTCCCTGCTGCCATACCAAAGGGTAACATGTCCTCGATTACTGAACACCTTTTGGCCCGCAAGTAAACTAAAGCCTGTAACGTAAAGAGAGACTGTGTGTGTTTGTGTGTGTGTATGCACACAAGCGTATACAACCATCAGCCTCCATTGATCTGTGGCATATATGTTATTAAAATGGCAACATGTTCATCTTCACCATTAGCCAGTGGGGGAGCTAAAAGCCTAAATCACCACTTAAGAAAGGCTATTCCGTTTGCTTTGCCAGTCTCAGCAGGCCCTCCCCCCCCCCCCCCACTCCTCCTCTCCACATGTGTGTGGTTGGTGGAAGCAAGGGGTGGCATTTCAGTGGAAAGTATGTTGAAAAGCCCAATTCTGGCCCTTGGTGCCTGGTTTTATTTGTGATGATAAATCTGACAATTTATGACCTTTTAGAAAATATTTGTTAAAATTAGTTAACTCCACCTGCTATACCGTCATTTGGCAAGAAGGTTATCGTACTGTCATAAAACTAATACCGTGACACCCCTACTATTTAGTGCCTCTTGTTGAGTGATTCCCTGATGTGCCGGTTTTGCTGGGGTTAGTAGCGTAATGAGAGCCCTGTGTGTTCATTTGTATGCAGAATGCAAGATTATAAACTATAAACCTGAGGTCCAACCATCCATTTCTTGACTCTTTATTGTTGACAAAACATGAGTAAAATTATTATTTTAAATCTATTTAGTGAAACATCAAAAAATGTCTGTTCTCTTTATTATCAATTGCAGCAATTATCGTACACAAATATACCTTTTATACTATTCAACTCTTTAAAAAAAAAAAAAGCTTGTTGCCCTTTAATACTATCATGAACTACATTAGTCGTAGGACTTTCCTTTTTAGCCTACAGCAAAGAATAGTGGACAAAGAAGCGGCTTTGAGGTGTGTTACCCTATTCTCAACATCATAAAACCTGTGCCTAAGTCGAACTACTATCGCTGATCACCTGTTTAATAAGTCTGGCATGCTCGTAGAAGTAGTGGCCCTCAGTGTGCATAGTAAATCTGGCATACCTTTGCAGAAGGGGATATGGTGGTGCTGGCAACCCTGTCTGGCACAGCCAGTCAATAAGAGGCGTGAAGCCAAGTACAGACAGACAGATGAGGCCAGATGCCTTTCCTCCAACCCGCAGCCTCATTCCTCCATAATTGCAGCAGCGCTCATGTGCTCAAAACCCCAGACCTCTGGGACATTCTTTTCTTTGGTGGCAGCCTTGCTGGGGAAGGAAGACAGGCTGTTGCAGGCCTCTGGGGAAAAAGTTCTACCAGAATTTGGTTCTGCCGCTCCGGCATGCAAATGCGGGCACAATGTAACATCTGCCAACCAAACGTTGTGGAGGGAGATAGAGGACTTCCTGCCAGACCTCTCCCCCACATAGGCAGACCGTGTTCAAGGTGGGCCTGGCTGAGGCCAAGGTGGTGGCGCAAGATTTGTCCATGATGGCTCACATCGACATGGCGGGGAGAGGCATCTGCATGGCTACGGACATGCACATAGAGGAATTGTTACATGCCACCAGATTTAATACCAATGTCCAGGACCTTTTGAAGGGGCACGGATGAGGAGCTCCGTAGGGAAAAACCAGCATGCAGATGGCGAAATCACTGGCAATCCTGGCCAAAGCAGCAGCAAAATGGTTCGGCCAGTCGCAAGGCAGGTCGGACCCAAGGAGCAGGGCATTCAGCGGATTCAGAGGGTTTAAATGACTGGAGGGCCAGGCAGCCAGATGGTTCGCCCAATCCGCAAAGACTCCAGCATCGGCCTCTTCCAACCCTGCCTCAGAAGCCAAGAAGCAATGACGGTGGCATCCCGGTTCAGCCCTCGCCAGTGGAGGGCAGATTGGCGCTTCATGAAATGCCACAAAATGCAATGGCGTTGTCTATTCAGTGACAGAGGCAGACATGTTGAGCAGGCTTCCGGCGGACAACTATGAGTGGAAAGTAGGCTTGCAACTCCATTTTTACGGGATGGGCCCACCTAGCGGTGATCTAATTGGGATTCCCCCAACTTTGTTAATCCTGAGGGTGCTGCAGAGGTTCCAAGCTACGACAGTGTTGCATGATTCTGGTAGTCCCAGACTGGCCAGTCTAGCACTCGTACCTAGTGAGGATGGCGAGTCGGGACCCAATGCCACTGAAGTCGATGGGCCCAGTACACCTCTCGCAGAATGGGTGGAGCAGTAGTAAACCTGCATCAGAGTCCTTGGCGCTCTCAGCCTGGAACCTGACAAACTATAGATGCAGCAACTTGGGCTTTCACAAGCCAATATGGATGATATTCAAAATGCTAGAAAGTCCACTAGACTCCAGTACAAGAGTCAAGTGAGCCAGGTTCTATTGTTGATTTGTAGGGCGCTCCAAACCCGTGGGTAGCTGGGCGCACAAAGTACAAGTATACTTAAGGCTTAGATTACACATAAAAAGGGCAACAATGTTATACAATATAATACAGCAAATGGTATTGTCAAGAGGTTACATAATCATCCACATAGGAAAATGCATAAGAGTTAGGAGCAAAAGGTACAGCGTAATATTCAAAGCAAACACGTGAGTATATACATCAGGGTTAGAGTCCCAGAGTTTATATGTCTTTAGAACGCAGCCAATGCAAGGCGTTTCGCCTAAAGCTGTGGAAGGATTGGTCAGCTCTAAGGGCTAGGGGTAGAGCATTCCAGGACTGAGCGGTGTCTATTACTGGGCCAGTGACAAGGGAGTGGATCCAGCATTGTGTACGTTCGAACAAGTCTTCTCTTTTTCTGCCCACTTAACAAGCAAATGGGCGCATACAGGAACACAGAGGGCCAATCATTCCCCACAGTCAATCCTGTGGTGAAGAGGCATTTGCAGGGGCTAGCCAGACTAAACCCTCCAGTCCGAAAACCTCATCCGGTGTGGGACCTTAATGTGGTGCTGGCAACACTGGCACACAAACCTTTTGAGCCCATCGCTACTACAGACATCAAGTGGGTAACTCAAAAGACGGCGCTATTGGTGGGCATCACATCAGTGAAACACTAGTCGCGTCAGAGCCTTACAAGATCTAACACAAAGATGAGGTGGACACACAAAATTCTTGATGAATGTAGTCTCTTCCTTTCATATCAATGAGTAGATTGTGTTCCCAAGTTTCTTTTCACAGAAGCGGAGAAAGGGCATTCCATTGCTTGGATGTTAGATGTGCTCTAAAAGTTCTAAGTAGACAGGACAAAAAAGTTCAGGAAGTCTGATGCCTTGCTGATCACGTTCGGCTGGTCTTTGCTGGGGCCTCAAGCCTCAAAAACAGGTGGATGGCAGAGGCTTTTTCAGAGGCATACAGACTTCAGACAAGGCCGTCCCCGGCAAATATGAGCGCCAAGGCTGCAGTAGTTGCATTCCAGATGCAGGTTCTGTGACATGTCATCAGTAAGGTGGCCACATGGGCTTCTCCATCGGCCTTCTGCAAGCACTACTGCTTAGATGTTAGTGCCAGGTCTGATGCTGAATTGGGACAAGCTGCCCTCAAGAACCTATTTGCAAAGTAGATTATGAAGAGAGACACAGACACAAACATAATAGTTTTAAAACCTTCATTTTACTGAAGTTCTTGGGTTGGTGTAATGCCTAACTGGCCCTAAGCCTAAAGTGATGTTTCCCTTAACTGATGTTTCTAAGGGCCATCTAAGTCTTGAAGTCCAAAATAAAAATCTGAGTGTGTCTAAACCTATGCTTACCCTGACTGTTTAACAAAAATGTGTTGGGAAGTCTTAAAGTAGCGGTTCAACAAAAATAGGAAACCCAAATTGGTTTCACATGTTATGTTATTCTCACCAGTTTGTAGGTTGGTCAGCTTCAAAAGATGGAGCTTACTCAAAAAGGACTGTTCATAGGACCTTCATAGTTCAAACAATGTCAATGTTCTTATTGTCTTGGGATTCCCTTCCCCATGCTTCAGCTCTTTCAGAAACAGGAAATAATCAAGATTCAATTTTTACGGCCTCTTAGGGTTCCCTTCCCCAAACCTAGGCCTCTTCCAAATTCAGATAGTTCAACTGTTGGGCCTCTCAAGGTTCCCTTTCCCAAGCTTAGGAGCCTCTTCCAAGCTTCAAATACAAGTTCAATTTGTGAGGCTGTATCTTTCTTTCATATACAATTATGTAAAGTTCTTTAAAAGGGGTAGCATCAGACACTTCAGAAAAAGCCAGGCTCTTTACTCCTTCCAAGCGCGACCACTCTGTGCTTTAACCTCACTGTTTTATTGACGACGTTCTCGTGTCCACTGGCACCTCTTTCCTTCTCCTGCACACTTGCACTCACTTTCTCTGTGCACACTTGCACCTTCTTTCCCTTTACCAGTGAACTCTTACCACTCTACTGGGTCGCTTGCACCCTTCTCTTACTTCGGGTTGCTTGCACCCTCTTTATTTAAAGTTCTTTGACTTTGTGACTCATGCTCTCCTTATCTGGCTTTCTTTAACTTTTTCTTTATCTCGTCATTCCTCTTTCAGTCTAAATAGCTTAACTGGTTTCTTTATATTTCTGTCCTTTTTCTGCTCTGTGCCGCTTTATGCATTTTCTTTCGCACGCTCCGTTTCAATCAGCCACATGCTGCAGAGTCTTTTACAAGACTCACCCAGGCAGCAGCACAGTTACAAGTGGTCCCGTCGGGTTATGCAGGCCTGAGGTCAGGGTCTTGCTACCTGCCCCTCAGATACCATTGGGGCCGGCACAGGTTCCAAAGGAACTAGCAATGTTCCGACCGTCAATACCAGCCTTAAGGATGCTTTGCTCCGGCTTTTTGGAGATGTGGCTTCCTAGCCACGCTGCAGCCCCTCGTCTCAGTATGCCGTTCTCCTCCGGCCTGTAGATCCTGCTGCTCTCTGCTCCGTGGCTTCTCTGGTCCAGACAACATCTCCAGCAGGCTCAAAAACCTGTGTAGAACGACACCTTTCTAGTTGGGAAAGCAGTCAAGTGAAGTCAGGTGCGAGTGATCATTGGTAAATGCCTGACTCTGCCTGACTATCAATGGGACAGCTAAAGTTCTTTCATTAGATGGTTTCCCTTATATTCCCCATGTTATTCCTCTGGGAAATCTTCACTCCCCCTGGTTGCCTCTCCTCTTCCCACTATTTGTCAAAAATAGGTAGGGGGTGATGGTATGGGTTTGGAAATGCCTGATGAAAGCTGAGGGAAAGGCTTTTATGGTGGAATGCGAAAAAAGGGTAATACCATGCCTCTCCCTTGGATGTTCTCCTCCCAATCCCCTGTGACCCTCCCCTCGGGTGATCCTCCCTTGCTTGTCCACCCCCAGGGTCAGGATCCAAAAGCGATGGCGCCTCCCTGGTCACCTGACTAGAGAATCCCAGGGACGTGGGTGGCAGAGCATCATCAGGTTTCTCACAATACTTGCACTCCTCCCTAAGGGATATATCGGTTGTAATCACCTATACAGTATGGAGGAAAGGGGACGCGACGTAGGTGTACTTAAGTTATTCACCATAGTGATAGACATACTTATATTCCATAGTTCCCTTTGCTCCATACGGCCGTCCTTCCTCCCCCCAATAAAATGTAGGGCATGGTGAGTTACCTGTCCGGCACGTTCGAGGGGACTGAGGCCAGGCTCCGGAGGGTGTGGCTATGGGGGTGTGGCAACGCCTGTAACCGTGCATATGTGTGCCTAAAATTGAATGGAGAAATGCTCTTTTTCTGGAGGAAAAAAGGTCCCGGCCCGTCCCTTTGGAGACGCGCCCATACAGTGTAGATGGGGAACCAAATCTAATCCCCGTGCCCCCCACACGACTAAACACAAAGGCTGAGAAGCGACAGATGTCTCACTCTTAGGCCCATCACCACGATCCTCGATGTATCGCAGGTGTGAGAAACTTTATTCGATCAGACAGCCGTTCAGACTATTCCAAATCCATGATTTGGAAGATATGGAAATGACATTGATCGAGCAAGTCGACTAACTGCAAAACCAGACACTATGATGTCATCACTGGTATCACAATGTAGCCGCACGTCTACATGAAGTACAACATATTCATTCATCCATCCATGAATGAAGTTATACAAACCTGCACTAGTTTATTGTATATAGGCACGAAGCACTTGCTTATGACCCACGTAGGTAGAGGATGGACACACATACATATTTCTTTATATTCATATCCTTTGCCAAAGCTGAAACCGCAAGATGCAAACAGTTCATATATTTAGCCTGCACATGCTTGACTGCAACTAACATAGAGAAGCCATAGGGAATGATATGGAAGCTATAGGTCTCCTAAATGGTGACCGAGGAGAGACAGGCTCCAGTTCCATGGAAAGGCTGGCATTTTGACTGCAGCCAAAGGCGAGCAGAAACGGGCACTCCTCAGCCAAGGACAGGCGGAGATGGGAAAGTTCCAGTTGCCAAGACATTGAGCCACGTGCAGAAAATCAGGCTAAAATCCTTCTAATTACAAGCAGGAAAGCTGCATTTCACGGCCTCAACACACGTGACCCAGCCAAACAGGACCATGCCCATTTAACCAATGTAAACGAAGAGGACTGTTCCCATCGAACCCAAGGGGAGAAAGTACAAGTGTTGCCCACAAACTGCTAACTGAATGCACTCTCCTAGGCTTAGGTGATCAGAGATGGCAACATTAGGGACCTCTTCGTGTTCATTCCCATTGCATTGAAAGGGTACGCTCAGTCTGGTAACTGTCCTGGGTCCAAGGGATGGGAGGACGCATGCTGCTCAATCCAGATTCACCTTTCACGTGGGGATATTATTTTTTGCAAGGGCCAATGGCATCTCTGCGACCCTGCAACATTGTAGATTGATACTAGTAGAGGTATTCCTAGGCAGAGTTACTAGCTATGGCTATCCAATAGTAGGACTAACCTGTATAGCTCCCATATGTAGCCTACCCAAACTGACCAATGTAAATGTGTAATAGGTTTCTGGGATGGAACCTGGATTTGTAACGTCATTCGGGGATAAAAACCGGGTGACATGCTTAGAAGACAAGAGCTCCAGAGGATGCTCGTTTTTCTGGTGTGATCCTTGTTTGCTAATAATACCATTTCTTTGCCCCATGGTTGAGTCTTCCATTCTTGTGGCGGGGAGTCTTTGATGTGCCCAAGTGTTCTCTGCTGGTAATTGGGGTGACTGCTACAGAGCCCAGGCCACACCTATACAACAGTATGGAAGGTAATGGGACTATGGAAAAGAAGTACGTTGAATCACTACAGTGATTCACTTTTAATATACCTGTCCCCAACTTTGCTTTCCCTTCTATACAGGGGTTTTAGTTTAGATCCCTTCTCGTGCGCCTACCACTTTTTTCCTTATCCACCCTCACATCAACCAGACGAGAGGTACTGTGACTGTACTATGTTCATATTTGGGCACTTTTTCCAAAATAGTGAATTTGCTACCCGATTGATGTTCAAAGTTTTTTTTTTCTAAACATCAACCCTGCTCGCTAATGCCCCTTATTTGGCATCCTTATTTGGCATCCTTATTTATCTTTCTTTCCTGTAGTTTGATGTGACCCCATCTCCTTATTCACGTTATTTAACCCTGTCTGTGTAAATTTGCTTTCACTGGTAACCGTTCTATGTCCACAGGAGAAGCAATAGATGGGTGTATGAAGGGAACGTCTGGCAAAGACTTGTATCTCATTGTTTGAAATCAGGCTTTTGCAGTAGGATAATGGCACATCTGTGACAAAGAAGTAGAATTGTGTTGCGTAGAAAATATTTTAAAGGAAAAATTCAAGAATACTGACCAGTTCACAGAGAAAGGATGTACATATCTGTTGAATGACACTTGGAAAGCAAAATACAAGGTGTTCCAAGAATATGAAGTTCAGCGAGGCTTTCATAAACCAAAGCGTGAATGCAAGAAAGATTAAACAATAAACATTTGCTTAACATTGGCAAGAGAAGAACCCAATCTTTCCACTTATTCTAAGGGGTTACAAAATTAGTTTTATTGGGAAACAGTCTGTCCTCTTCGTTATGCACATTTTGTGCTATTAGCATTGTGTGGTACGATTGTAGAACCTTCTTTTACTAGCCTTATGTTGTATTTCAAAATCAAGATCATTACCCATGGTCATATGTTTTTTTTCCCCTCCTTTTTTTTCCTTCCCACAGGTCAGCTACAACAGCATACGATCATTTGATCCCGCCGTCCTCGTGGCTGGGCCCCCTCAGACAGTGTCCAAGCTTTGGAACAGTACACATCATATATTTTCCCAGCTGCATCCTGGGACCACTTACCAGTTCTTCATAAGAGCAAGTACTGTCAAAGGCTTTGGGCAGCCCACACCAATCAATGTAACCACCAATATATCAGGTACAGCTCCACCTAATGCATGCTTCAGCTAAATTGCAATAGTCATTTGCATGATGACAGCGAAATGCACACATAATTGATTTTTAGTGTGCCCCCATATGAACCAAGATACTTGAAAGCACACATGCACTTGCCGAGACGAGCCCTCTTTAGCCGACATATGCACACTTTGTAAATCACAGAAGCGCACAGAGCAGTCAATAACATTCTCATGCAGAAAGCAAGGCTATACATTTCATTTTTTCTGATCATTTACCCCCCAAAGCCCCTTTTCTGCTTTAGCTGATTCGTTAATTTAAAAATCCTAGGCATCATAATATTGTTATGGATGAATATGGCTTCAGTTTAGCTTCTGAATTGTAAATGGTGCCAACTACATTGATTGAGATCAAGCACTTGAAATAATATACCCATACATAGTCTGCACTTTAGTCAGAAAGCAGCCTCGCTGTACAATGACAGACCACTGGAGTTAATCAATTACCATTAAGCATGTGAATTCCTTGGAGACTTGGAAAGAGATCATTAGAAGATGGAGAAACTTTAGAGCGTGGTCGCAAGCAAGGAAAAATCAGTGAAACACCTAAAAGTAAATTAAGTGGAATTTTGGCGCAGATTTCTGAACTATTTTATATTGATGCAGACTTCTGTCAGTCAAAGGGTGTTCTTGCTCTTTTTGCAGCTGGCATCTCTCTTCTAAGCCCATATCTGTTAGAATTAGCATGGGAATGATGGCTGGTTACCTAAAAGGATGACATGGGGATTATTGCTATATTTGTAGAAGGGCATAGGCACATTAGGAAATGAAGTAAAATTACTATTGTAGAGCTGTGCAGAATAATGACTTTAAATTACTCTTTGATTGCTTTGTGAATGGTGTTATTTTGCAGACACAAAGGTTTCTTACATGTGGTATTCATAAAAGATATTGAAAGCATCTAGTTAATCCAAACAAGTGTACATGAACTGGCTTAAATGCCATTATTTATTATTGCATCTGTTCCATGGTTTATTATTTTTTAAAAGGGAGTGCAGTATCAAAACATTCAGATCTTACCAGATTTTACATGGTGAGGTGGGCTGGCGGTTATTGGGAGTGAGGGGGCGGGGGAGGGCAGTCAACTTGGGAAACCGCCTGATAGAGCAACATGTTTTTGTTTGAGCGAGCTGTTAGCCATTTCAATGCAGGCACCATGACTTCACGTCTGCCACTCGTTGAATTCAATCATATCTGCAAGCAACATTAATGGATGTCTTTTCTAGAGAAATCTTTTGCTTCTGAGTTTTCCCTCTTCATTTTTGGAGTCACAGCTCCTGGTTGGCAATGACAAAACCTTCTTAACACATATAGCTATGCTGTGAGACACAATGTCTGAAGGTTGTTTTGGATAAATGCTCATAGGGCCCTTCTGATGTGGGCGTGACTTACTTAAATCGAGGCTTCCTCCTCCATGACCCTCTAACCACCCTCCTTCCCCACCCCCACCAGTTCATGGTGCAATATTCTGTAAGCAGCATTGCAAAAGAACCTGAACATTGTTTGTGTTGACCCTCAGGTTAACATAAACAAAGGTAGAACCTACGTTTTTTTTAAGGCACCCCGTTACCATCTTCAGTCACCTGTGGAGCCAAAATACCATTGCGAGCAATGCAATCTATTTGATCCTAGTAATAGTTATTGCACACTTTGGTTTCAGTAATTCTGAATTCTGGTCTTTCACTGGTATGGCTGTTACTGTTTTTGTGGCATGTGACTAAATCACACCTTTTGTAGTCCACTATAATCATTCAGTGATTGATAGTGGTGCTGCGATCTCATTTTGTAGCTTCTTCAGTATCCATTGAAATATTTTTTGTAATTCCAAGGCTTTGTCAACCTTGTCATTTGCAAGACAGCATTTTGGGTAATTTCAGAAAGCTGATTTTCATTAGTTGACTTTACTTTGGCCGTTCTAACTGGCTTTGTGATTTCCCTCAACTTGAATGGCATACTTTAGAACCCGACTCGCCTAAATATTTGCAGATTTGCAGCTCTTGTAGTCCAGGGTCACTGTGTTGGTATTTGCTGACATTTTCTATTGTTCAATACAGTTACCATAGGTTTTTACTAGATCACAAGTCAGCACTTGCAAGGTTCGAAGCTGGTTTAGAAGGGAACCCACCTTTTTCACAAAAAAAGATGGAATACATGGCAATCCCCTGCATCAGAAGTAGGCTAAATCCCAAGTGTTGAGTCTTATTAATCAAACACAATGTACCTCTGAAAGAAGCTTTATGACCAGTTTCAGCACCCTGTAAAGTGAGGGTCTTAACGGAGGTCTTTGGCAATAACTAGCCGGCATCCCGTCTGCCAGGTACATGTATGTATTAGCACCGCAGGCATGTGAACCCACGTTCACCGCTTTTTAAAAGAATTATGCTTTGCATAGACCAATACACCAGACCTGCTGAATTCTCTTAAAAAAAAGGATCTACAAACTTTGGGTGCTGCCACAGACTTACAAATGGAATTCTTTTTTGTTTTTTGCTTGCCTGCGGCAACAGATTGGTCAACCCGGTGAGGCACCAGTCTGGCAGGTAAGTGGGGGTAGTGGGTGGGTAGGTATGTAAATGGGTTCTGGAGATGAAAGGATCGGGTGGAGAGGCACAGTGCCGCCACAAAGTGGCAGCGTACATACAAGAATGTAAATTATGATGAGGCCACTGATCTAATAGTTATGGCAGAGATTATTTACTGTCTATTGAGAAAGATGTTGGTCCAGGTGATAATCTTATTTATTTATTTAGCTCTTCAGTGCTGAAGCATGTAGAAATAAACCTGCCTCACAGCCCTTTCGGGAATGGGGGAGAGGAGGAGGGAAAGATAGGAATGAGGAAAAGAAAAATAATGGGGAGCGGCAGCCAGTCTAAGGTAGTCACAGGCAGGAGGCCAGGGGATAAGAGGGTTTTATACATCTTAACTTAAACGCTATTCGGCAATCTGACCAGATTAATGTTCTCTATCTAATTTCACTAGTAATCCCAGTTAAAACTCGCATTTTTATGGTTTAAGGTCTCAATTTGATGGTTTGACATTCATCTATCAATTTTAAAATGTTAAAAACTGGGATTTCTTTGTCAAGTGGTTTTTGTAGAATGAGAACATTTCTTTAGTATTCTTCCAAAAAGCCCCATCAACCTTTTGTCAAATCTTTTCCATTGTTTTTCCTTTTCCGCAGACTTTTATGTATAACATAGTTTAATAGATTGACTTGGGGTAATGGTTGTTCCCTGATGTACTCTCAAGCTTGTTCATAAGGTAGGACTGAAATGTGCTGTTGGACAGATATTGATGACAAGCCCAATAGGAGGATTGCATACGCCTCTTGGCAAGAAGCATGTGAGGAATATTAATCCTAAAATGTGATAAATGGATGTTGAAATCAAAGAAGGACTAGAAATGAATGAAAGGATGTATTTGAGGAGGGATAGTTCTACGGGAATGGATACTGAGAGTTTTAAAACTGTTCTGAAGTTTCAAATCTGTCAGTTGGCCAGTGACCTTTAAAGGTGAGGGTCTGCAGAGAGGGTTAGGCTAAAGCAGTCAGTTTTCTATAAACCTAGGATGCTGTGCTCTTGTTTTGCAAGACAACAATAAAACTATCTTTCATCACAAGAAATTAATGTTGGCTTGCTTTCTCTGACATTTTGTTCCCTCTCTATTGTAAAAATATATGAATTCTTTGTTTTTATAGATAAACTCAATAAACAAAAACGTTGAGTGTACTCTGGGTTTCCCTTCAAACTGAATACATCTTTCCCCTTTTTACTAAAGATCGTCGTGTAGAGGAAACAATTTTTTTAACAATTCCAGTTTCGGAGCTACCCTGTCTAAATGAAGGTAACTCGGGAGTATATTTCTCACAGGTACATAGAAATGTATATCACATCTTACAATTCATCTAGTAGGAAAATCATTTGGATATTATAATGGAAGTTGCCTTAATATGTACTCAGGGTGGGTTAGGTAGCCAACCCCAGAGTCTTGGAAAAAGGCTTCCGTTCTTCCTTCATGGACACTTCAGATAAAATCGCGAACACTTTTGACAGCAAAAGTGTCATTACACAGTCTGCAGATGGGGGCTGACTTTAAGAAAGCCTGCTGGTAGTGTCCTAACATGCATGCAGAGCTGGGTAAAATTAACCCTGATGGAGACATACATTGTAGCTCTTGCCCAGTGATCTCATCTTCCATCTTTGCAGGGGTGAAGACAAATATTAAGGACCAGATATTGTCTTCACCAGGCTCCTAAGAGACAGTGTGGTGGTTGCATGATGGCGGATAATAATTTCTGTAACATTGGCACCAGGATATGGAGCTTTTAGATGTACGTCTAACATGGATGACACAAAGCAAAAATGTGTTGCTGGACACAATTACTTAATACCATAAATGGATATCTGCAAAACGAAATGTAATTAAGCAGACATATATGTGGGGGCAGGGCTAGCAGCCCCCATCAGAGGATTCCTGGTTGAGGGGCTGCTATGTGCCAAAACCCTGTTCCTCCCCTTGAAAGGTTGCTTTTGTAGGATGTGGGATCACTAATATAGGGACCCTGTCATGATACGTTTGACACTGCACTTGGCTCCCTGCAGCACTCTTAAAGTACAAAGCACCAATCTCTCCGCCTGAGCAATGCACCAAAGATGGCAAATGTGCTTAAAGCAGTTGGTGACTGGGAATACTGCACACAGAGAGGATACAAACTGTGACTGCCAACATCATTTGCAGAGAGGACTGAATCCGGACATCCTCTGCCAAGCTTGGAATTTGGAAGCCTGTGTAGGTGAAACATCAAATAAATGGGAGTCACAGAGCTGAAAAACCGGTAGAGACATGTGGGAGCATGGCTTGGGGGGGGGGAAGGGGCACATGACCCAATGGGCCTCCCCACATACCGCTCTTCTTGCAGCACCTCACGCAAACCCCTGTCTTTCTGCAATGGAGCTGCTTTACCTGCATGTTTATATAGCAATGCTGACAATGTGGCACATTGGTGAGCCACAGCTGTCGCCTACTTTGGGAGTGGGATTTTGCAAACCCCTGTTTGCCCATAAGACCTCTTATGTCAGATACAGCTATCAACTTCAAGGGGTGGATCCCTGCTTGGTTTTAAGTAGACGACCCTCACCGAACAGTGGTAGCATCTCTTTGAAGACTTAACTCACTGGCAGTGCCCTGGTGACCCTTTTTGTTGTGGGCAATCTTGCATGTTAGATGTGCCTGCAGTTAAGCCATTTAAAGGTCAGCCATCTTGTATGAGGGCACAAATATTGTACTCCTTTGTATGACCACAAGCCAGGCCAATCAGGGATTCGGGCACCTTGCAAAGCCAGTTAAAGAAAAACACACGTGCGATTATGCTCCTTAGTAACTGAAACAAAACTCAGACCCGGAAAAAGGAATTGGGGGCAAGAGGAGGATGAGCCTTAGAAAATATGCACACAAGCCACTTAAGCCAGGGAAGACATACGAAACCTCTATATTGGACCTAAACAGTGTTTAGGCAAATCTCACACATATGGACTACATCTTCCACAATGCCCTTCTCTCCCAACCTGAAAACCCGAAATGGATAAGTAAAATTCGGTTGGCTCTTAATGGGATAGGGAAAGCATAGAAAACCCCCTATAAGGGCAGGAAGACCCTGAGCGAAATCCAATGTCCCCTAGAGCTCCTCTAACACTTGCCTTCATAATAGCAGTGCAGGAGGATATCCACCACACAAGCAACTTGTCCAGCATCTCCATGCACACAGTTTCAAAATGGCCATTTTGGAACTGTGCATTTTTTATTTTGACCATCATGAAGGGATAGAGCGTAGCCAATCCCAACCCACCACCTTTTAGGCACATATCTACAGACCATCGGCCCTAGTTCCAATCAGATGGAGTGGGCCTGTTACTATATGAATCAGGCAGCCCATTTCAGTATGTTGGTCAACAGGAGCAGGTGGCTCCTTTTTGGTGACCGCTTGAGAGGGAAGACTTCTGGACAAACAATGCTGTAGAGACTTCAGAGAAGGCTGTTGACATGATTGTGCTGCAGAGGGAAGCTGAAGATGTGGCACCAGGAGAGAAGGAAGTGATCTCTACAGAAGAAAGAAAGGGGTGAGAGTAAAAGGGGAGGGAAAGGGAGAGAACACAGGAGTGGGGTGGAAGGTAGTAAGAACAGGAGAAAAAAGGGAGGAAGTAAAACCTGGAGTGGAGCTGAAGGAAGAAGTAAAAGAAGGATTTAGGGGGAAAGGGAAATTAAAACCTGGAATAGAATGTGGCAACTGTAACTAAGGAAGTCGTGGTGGAGGAGCGTGTAAGTGAGAGTGAGGAGACTGAGGACGATATATCTTCAGATGAGGAGAGTGAAGAAGATTGACCCCTGGGTTGACAAGGAATGGAAAAGAAAAAAGAGAAAGCAATAGAGAAGAGATCTAGACTTTATTATGGTATTGAAAAGAGAGACAAACATCCAGAGGGAGGTTAGTCAGCTAGAGTTAGTCAGTTCCAGAGGGCGTGGTCAGGCCCTCGGCAGGTCTAGCAGGGGAGAGAAGGATCCAACGGGTGTCAGGGATTCTAGTGACACGTTGGAGAGAGGGCAGGGAGAACATTCTGACTGGAAGGCTGGTAGGGGTTGGTCCTTCTGCCTCACCTGGCTGACCGCAGTGTCATTGTTATTTCTTTGGGGGAGATTCTGTTTTTATTTGCCCTCCCCTGTATATAGTGCCTAATAAAAATCTTTAACTTTGAGCGCCAGGTCTTGGCATACTTCTTGGTCCCAAATGTCAAATCTGGGATATTTGTCTGATGCTTATGAATCTTTGTACTGGGCTACTGTGAAAAACTAGGTGTCTCATCCGCTAGTCCCTAGGGAACTGTCATCCAGGTGGCCAAGACAAAATCAGGCTCTCACAATTGCAGCAGTCCAGGTGTTAGAGAGAAGTCGGAGATCTAAGCAGGTAGCTGTGAACCTAGGTGGGTATAACCCATGGAGGGAAGAAACTAAAGATCTCTGGAAGATTGACGGTAAAACCCCTAATAATGCTAGTTAAAAGTGGGAAGATGTTGTCATCAGTGATTAGAGGGAAAAGGGTGTTGTAAGGTGGTCTCCTTTAGATTCAGTGGAGTTAGCCTGCCCTGCCAACATTTCATTCCGTCTCTTTTGTATTTTTTCTCTTTTCGCTCTCCTTCTTTGCTTCTTTCCTTTTTCACTTTTTAGTGTTAGTCTATACGCAAATAGGATGGTAATGTTTTTATTTGAATGTTTGTGTTCTTAAGTTTTGCAAATTAAGGTTTTTAAGTAATGAAATATTTTAATTTTCAAGACTGAATTGTGAGTAACTTGTATATTTTTGTGATTATGTATATGACATTTTTTAAACAAATACATTTTTTTAAAAAAGTCATCGCTTTTGGATCCATTTCCTGGGGGTGAACCAGTGCGGCAGGATCACCTGGGTGAGGGGTCTTCGGGGAGTGATAGTGCGACACCGAATGGCGAGATGCAGTATCCCTCCCCCTGCAACATCTTAACCCCATCCTACCAGGTAGGCTACGTGGGAATCTTACCTCCTCCACCCCTCTTCCCTTTCCCAGCACTTTCACACGGACAGCCCGGTCTGGGAGCAAAGGGACTCGCACCCGAGCTGTATATCTGACATGTCCCGCTACTGTCGTAAGGCAAGGTCAGGCAATTACTGACAATCACTCACACCTGACTTCCATTAGATAAAAGGCAGACCACAAAAGCACACTCTGAGTGAGGCAAAGCACTCGAAGGTACAGCAGTTTCAAGTCGGCAGCTGAACGAGGGGAGAAAGACGGCAAACCAGTAAGGGTTCGTAAGAAGGGAATTAACCTTTGCCATTTTTGGCAAGATGCTGCTACTTACAAGAAACCTTCTAGGCAGAAAACATGAGGGCAGGAAACCAGACTGAAGAATCCTGCATTGTGTGTCGGAGATACCCAAGGCACTCCCGCTTAACTGACCAAGGTTGGGAGGAGCAGCAGCAGCCGCTGTGGTATCATCCTTGGCTCCAAGAACAAAGAAGCGCCGGAAAGATCAGCAGAGCCAGTGAGTTGGGGAGACTGATTCAAGACCGGTCTGTGTTTAAGTCAAGCTTGCTAGCAGCAACATTGTATAACGAGCGCTGGAACAAATATTGTTAAAAACGTGTGATGAAAGATGCATGTAAACTAAACTGCAGATGAATGTTTGAGCTTGAGAAGGAAAGCTATACCCTTGACAGTGCGGTCCATCACTGTGGATGTGTTCAATCAAAGGTCTCTGTAAGGTATCCTTCCATGATAAAAGTAGAAGATTGATGAGAATAATTGTGTTAAGTTAAAACAAAGTGGTCCTGCTACGGTTTAAGCAAAACCCATTGCACGTTTGAAAGTCTTCGATTTTAATATTAAGAGGATCTAAGCCCAAATGAGGGAGATCCATGGTCCGAGCTCGAACGAGGGAGACAAAGTGTGAACATTGTGATGAAAAGGGGTCTCAGCCTGAAGAGGGAGACCCACGATAAACACTGAAAACGAGAACTTGTGCATGTGAAAATCCTGATAGGAATGGAACTTGGGGACCTTGTTTGTTACGACAGACCCTCTTCAGTAAGAGACTGTTATTAGAAATGAGGCTTTGGCAGAAGGCTCTGATGTAGGTGCTTTGAACTGTATCCTCGTGGCCGAGAAGCCAGTGTGTGAGAAGCTCGAAGGTGTCGCCTTGCCCCGTGCTGAAAAAGTGGGGAAGGGACACAACTGCTCAATCGTCCTGAATTATTACTTAAACACTTTTCTTTTTGCATACACCATTGTCACACACCCTTTTTGCATTTAAAAGTAAGGATTGGCAATAGATTTATTAGTATAGGCCCTTTTATTTGAGAGACTTGATTAGGACTGCATTATTATTATTTGATGGTCGTAGCTTGCTCCCATCCTTAGCTTTAGGTTTTGATAGACGTTCAAAGAACCCATCTGAAGTTCAATAAACACCCTTGAACTGTGATCACTTGTCGGTCTTCACTGTTTGATACCATGCCTTCCTTACAGCTACACAGAAATGAATGTGGATCTGCATTAACTCTTAAAGATGTGGAGATGCAGTTTGTTCCATACAAAATATTTATTCGAGGGGATTGGGTCATCCGACGTATTCCATATCTATGAAATGTAATCACCACAGCTGTGCTGCTTCGGAAACTTTTTCCTGCGTCGATGCGCCGTCGTCGAGGACCTCCTCCGACGTCATCCAATGTGATAAGTAGGACGCACGACGCCTGTAGCCTCAGTTCCGTTTTTTCCGCGTACGTGTTGCTTCGTGAATCTCGGTTAACGCCTCGACTCTTTGGAGTTCTGTTCTTCTCGGTTCTTCGAACCTGTTTGTTTTTGTGAAAATCCTTCGTGTGAAGATGTCTTCTACTTCGTCTTCGACCCCGCTTCCGGGCTTCAAGAAGTGCGGGGAGTGTGGGTCCAAGATGTCGGTGACGGACTCGCACGACGCCTGCCTCTGGTGCCTCGAGGAGGCCCACGACATGGATGACTGTATCGACTGGCAGTCGCTCACGTCCAAAGCCTTACGTGAACGTAAGATGAAGTTGTCGGTAGGTCGTGTGTCCAAGCCCCGGAAGTCGAAGTCTGCGGGGCTTTCGACGGATGATTCGAGAGGAGACTCTCCGCGTCATCGTCGGAAGTCTCGTGGGTTTCCTTCTAGGAGTCGGTCTCGCCACTCCTCAGCCTCTTCGAGGCATTCTCGGAAGCGCCGACACCGGTCGTCTTCCAGGTCCTCTTCGGAGGACTCTGCCCGGCACGTCGCTTACCCCACCAGCCGTGCGACGCCGGAGGAATGGGCTTCCTTCAGGAAGAAAATGCTGGCGATTCTCGAGTCGCAGGGTACTAAGCCGTCTGCGCCCCCGAGTGGGGTCGGTCGTGAGAGGTCGAGAGACACCGCTCGCAAGAGTGGTCGGCACGAGTCATGGGAGAGGTCCCGTTCGGACAAGGGGACTCGTTCTCGACGTACCCGTTCCAGGTCCCGGTCCTCGACATACCCGTTCCAGGTCCCGGTCCTCGACACGTTCGAGACCGTGTGCACCTGTGATGTCTTCGAGGAAGACATCGACGTCTGAGGCGTCGACGGGCTTTCTCGAGGCTCCGAGGAAGTCGCCGACGCTCGGGTCGTCGAAGGACACGCTCAGAGCTCCGGCTTCGAGGACTGTGTCCTTATGGCTATGGTTTCCGAGTACTTGGGATGGTCTTCTCCCCCAGGGGAGTTTGTGCAGGATGATCTCATGGACATCCTTGATGTTGGTCCCCCAACTGACCCGGTACTGCCGTTCCATATGGCTTTACTGAGAAGGGTGGCAGCGGCTTGGACTGCTCCGGAGAGTCTCCCGGCGGTGGGCAGGTCCTTGTCGCGAAAATACCGTCCAGCCAGTAGCGACCCCTGCTACTTGACCAGGCACCCCACTCCGGAGAGTTTGGTGGTGCAGGCGGCCACGGCCCCGGCAAAGCAGGCATCGTACCCTACCATCCCTCCTGATAGGGACGACAAACGTTTTGATGGCTGGGCAAAGAAAGTGTTTTCTTCTGGTGGTATGGCGCTTCAGGCGGCCAACTCTATTTGTGCCTTGTCTCGTTTCACACACACTCTGTGGAACTGTGTTGCGTTAGCGGCTGAACATATTCCCGGAGGGGACGAACGGGATGGTTTCCTTGCTATGGTCCAGGATGGTAAGGATGCAATGTGTGAGTCCGTTCAGTCGGGTTTGGACTTGGCTGAATGCGTTAGCAGGTCAATGGCGGCGAGCACCGTGATACGCAGGTTTGCGTGGTTGCGGAAGTCGGGGTTTGCTCCTGATGTGCAGTCCCGGCTCCTCAACATGCCCTTTGACGGTGAACACCTTTTTGGCAGCAAGGCTGACGAGAGCCTTGAGAGGTTGCAGACCTCAAAAGCTGCAGCGAAGTCATTGGGCGCTGCAGTTCGCCAGCCTCCGCCTTTTCGTCCTAGGGGACAGCAATGGAGGGGTGGTTCCTTTCGCTATTACTCGTCCTTCAGTAAAGCGAGAGGAGCTGGCAGTCAAAGAGGCCAACGCAGGGGTACCAGAGGTGGACGACAGGGTACCCGTGGTGCCAAGGCCGCTCGGGCAGTTGCCTCTTTGCCCTCAGGTAACGCCGCAGCCGCTACCACTCAGTCATGAGGCCATGTCCCATGGTTCGCCGGTTGGGGGAAGGCTGGCGCAGCATCTTGTAGAGTGGCGTGCCATTACTTCAGATGTGTGGGTTCTGGAGATCATAACCCAAGGCCACTGTCTTCCCTTTTGGCACAGGCTTCACGACAATCCGCCGGGGAACCTCTCTTTGCAGAGTCCGGATCCGCACTTTGCGCAGGAAATTCAAGCCCTGCTGGAGAAAGGCGCCATAGAACTGGTGCCTGTAGCGGAGAGGAACAAGGGATGGTATTCCCCTTATTTTTTGATTTTGAAGAAAGACGGGGGATTGAGACCCATCATGGACTTGCGCGGTTTGAACAAACTCCTCAGGAAGGACAAGTTCAAGATGGTTACTCTCTCTCAAGTCTTCCAGGCCCTTCAGCTTCAGGACTGGTTGGTGTCTCTCGACCTCAAGAATGCTTACTTCCATGTGCCGATCCATCCCAAGCACAAGAAGTACTTGAGGTTCGCGGTTGGCGACTCGCACTTTCAGTTTCGGGTCCTGCCGTTCGGATTGACCTCCGCCCCAAGGGTTTTCACCAAGCTCATGGTGGTGGTGGCAGCGCATCTCAGGCAAGGGGGGGATTCACATCTACCCCTACCTGGACAATTGGTTGATCAGGGGGAGCTCTCCTGAGCAAGTCCTGGATCATCTGTCCGTCACCTGCCACTCCCTTCACAGGCTGGGCTTCTCCCTCAATTTAAAGAAGTCCCATTTGACGCCAACACAGCGGCTCCAGTACATCGGATCAGTGCTCGACACTTCCCTGGGGCAGTGTTTTCCTCCCCAGGTGAGGGCTCGTCACATTCAGCAGATGGTGCACAAGTTTCAGCATGCCCAGACGCTCTCAACAAAAAGGGGGGGGGGGGGCAGAGTCACTTCCCCTGTGCAGGGAGGGGATGCAGCTTGAGTTCTGGGCCATCCAGCAGGAAGTTTCGATCTCGGCAGTTCATCTGGCCGGAGACGAAAACGTGACGGCGGACGCTCTGAGCAGGCAGAGCACTATCTCTCACGAGTGGGTGTTGGCTCAGGAGATTCTCCTGGAGATCTTTGCCCTTTGGGGGACCCCTCAAGTGGATCTCTTCGCCTCCAGTGTCAACCGGAAGTGCGAGAGGTTCTGCTCGCGGGAATTTCCTCCAAAAGGAGCCTTAGGAGACGCGTTCGTGGTGGAGTGGTCATTCCCGCTGCTGTACGCGTTTCCTCCAGTCCCCGTCATCCCGCAAGTGCTGCGGAGGTTACGGAAGTTCGGTTCCCGGATGATCCTCATTGCTCCGGCATGGGCTCGGAGGACGTGGTACCCGGACCACCTTGACTTGTCCATCTGCCCTCCACGTCGTCTTCCCTACCGAGACGATCTGCTCTCACGTAAGGGGGGGGGGGGGGTCAGGTTCTCCATCCAGAGGTCAGATCCCTCAACCTTCACGCTTGGCTTCTGAAAGGTTGAGGTATAAGGATTGGGACCTCCCTGAAGACGTGATGGAGGTGTTGCTCTCGGCCCAAAGGCCAGCAACAAAGTCTCTGTACCGTTGCCGTTGGCGTAAGTTCTGCGACTGGTGCAGAGTTCAGAATGTGGATCCTTTTGCATGTGATATCCCCATGGTTGTTTTACTTTCTTTGGCCCACAGGGGCTTGCAAGTGGGTACCATTAAAGGCTACCTGGTGGCGCTGTCCATCTTTAAGCGCTCGTCTGAAGAGTGTTCCTACTTTAAAATCCCTTTAATTTCACAGTTTCTGAAAGGGCTCACTAATGTGTTCCCTCTGTCTCCTTACCTGGTGCCCATTTGGGATTTAAACATTGTTCTTAAGTTTCCTATGGGTGCTCCATTTGAGCCTTTACATTCTTGCCCTTTGAGGCTGTTAACTCTGAAAACTGTGTTTTTAGTTGCGGTTACTCCCGCTCGCAGAGTGAGTGAGTTACAGGCACTTTCAGTTAAGCCACCCTTTACTGTATTCCACAAGGACAGGGTTGTCCTTGGAGTCCGTCCTTCTTTTCTTCCGAAGGTAGTGACAGAATTTTTTTTGGCCCAGAAGGTTGTTCTTCCGGCATTCTATCCTCCTCCGCATCCTGGTAAGGAAGAGGAGAGGCTCCATAGGCTTGATCCTAGGAGAGCTTTAAGCTTTTATGTTTCACACATGTCCCGGGTCAGAGTGGACGATCAACTCTTTATTGGTTACGCTGGAAAGCGTTTGGGACAAGCTGTGACGAAACAGACTTTGTCTCGCTGGATTATTTTGGCCATCTCGGAGTGTTACCGCTTGGCGGGTAAGGACCCACCGGCTGGCTTGCGGGCCCATTCTACCAGGGGTATGGCTGCATCTACTGCCCTGCAGAGGGGTGTTCCTATTCGCAACATCTGTGATGCAGCCACCTGGGCTTCAGTACATACATTTGTACTTCACTATTCCTTCGATTCCATCCGAGGACAGGATCTGGCCTTTGGCAAGGCGGTCCTTTGCTCTGCTATTTGATTGGCAATTCTAAATTTTGATTCTAAATTCTTTCCCTCCTCCTTGCTCTGGTACTGCTTTGGGAGTCTGTCATAGATATGGAATACGTCGGAGGACCCAATCCCCTCGAAGAACAAGTTACTTTCTTACCTGGTAACGTTCTTTCGATGGGATGGTCCGACGACATATTCCATATTGCTCCCTCGCTGCCTTCCCCGCTGCAGAATTTCTTTTGCGATTGCAGCTTACGTTCCGCAAGGCTTTGTGTCTGACTGGCAGTTGACTAATGTCACACGTTCTGGGGGAAAAAACTACAACTGAGGCTACGGGCGTCATGCGTCCTACTTATCACATCGGATGACGTCGGAGGAGGTCCTCGACGACGGCGCATGGACATCGACGCAGGACGCAGACGCCGAAAAAAGTTTCCGAAGCAGCACAGCTGTGGTGATTACATGTCATAGATATGGAATACGTTGTCGGACCATCCCATCGAAAGACATTACCAAGTAAGAAAGTAACTTGTTCTTCTCCAGCTTAATGTAACTCTGCACTAACTGTAACAGCGTAATATTGAAATCATGTTAATATGAAGCAACCTTTTGCCAGTATTATTGCCCCAAAGGCATCCTTGTGAGCGATCTGCTTTGTTGAAAGATAGATTAGGCACTACTCTGATAAATAAGCACCCTTGGAAAAGAGCCCCTGTGCTCCATGATTCCTAGTTGGCCATTTCAACTGCCTCTTCTAGATGACTGAAGATAAACCGTCTGAATCAGATGACATTGCAACACGTGGCTCGGCAAACAAGCAATGCTTGTGTTTTGGAGTCATCCAGGCCTGTTTCCCTATCAAGGGACCCACTAGTAGCTGCGTTTGGGCTCATTGGGAAATCAGTCAAGCAGCTAGAACGTGAATTTGATGAAATGAGTGTGAGGTGGTCCAGTTATCTTAGATCAGAAGACCACAGAGTTGAACCCCAGTATGACCAGGCTATTCCAGCAGTGTAGCAAATGGGCAGAGAGATGATCCCATGTCATTTCAACGCCTGTAATTACTTCAAAGTAATTACTTTGAATTTTCACTTTAATTATATTATTGAATTTTGGGGGAGGTCCCCACAATATCCCCTCTTACCTTTCATTACTACGTCTACCCGAAGCCCCGCCACCTTTTTACCCTTTAACATATATCGCTTATTTTTTAAAATACTTTCAAAGTAATTACATTGAAGTAATTTGCTTGTGTTGAAACCGCAGGATACCCAGAGAGAACTGTGACAAGGTAAATGGAGCCATGGAAAATGGGCTTGAATACCTTAAGAATGTGGTGTATTCATAAACAAATTAGGCATTTGACGCCCCTCTGGTATAGAATCTGACTATCAGAATTCCTTTGCTCCCAAATGGCTCCCTGAAGCGCTTATTGTAGATGTAGATTAGGGGTTTGCAACCTTTTGGCTTTTCAGATGTTTTGGACTACAGCTACAAACAGCCTTAGTATAGCCAATGGAGGAGCCTTATGGAAGTCGTAGTCCAAAACATCTGGAGAGCCACTGGTTGCCGACCCCTAATGTAGCTTATTTTGTATATGCAAATGGGTGTTACAGGCTCAAAATACGTACAACTAGCAGACTGCCGGAATCAGAGGTTTGACCAAGACTCAGGAAGTTTTAGGATGCCTAAGGCAGAGAGTTAATTAATCTTTTATAACGCGCTTAATAGCGGAGACCAGTTTCTAAGTGCGGGACCAGGATTCAAAACTGTGTTGCTCAGTTTTTTTGTCTTGCTTCCAAAACAAACTCGTTGCCCCTGAGCTATCCTCCCAGCCCCGGAATTGAGGCAGAAAATATGGACGTCTATCAGCCTCAAAAGATTCTCCTCTCCACAGACTTTGAACTGGTTATTGGGAAGATGAGACTGAATAACCTTAACAAATCATTATTTGCTAGAGGAATTAAATCATTACTACTTCAGCCTGCCAAATTACATTAAACTTAGGAGGGGGAACAAAAGCTCTGGGATGCTGAGGGGAGGGGAACTTCTGAAATTGATAAAGGGTGAAGATTCATTGCTGTTGATGGTGAACTTAAAATGGAAATAGACGTTTAGTCCTTCTGCCGAATTTTCTTATTTAAGCAATATTAGAGAACACTCTGTTGCTTGCTCCTCTGCCAATGTAGGAAATCTTTATGATCTAGTTTTACTAATTTCTGGACTTATTTTACAGAGGTATGTCTTATGCCAAAGACTGTTTCTCCATCTTAACCTTCTCTCCCCTTAAAAAAATCTGCCTTTCACAGCAGAAAACAGTAATTATTTGTGGTCTTGCTAACACCTCGCCCATTGCATGGCACTTTGCGTCTTTACTATCGGAATATCTGTCACTGCCACCGCTGGTACCTTGTGTTGACTGGTGCGGGCCGGGGGTCAGGTGTCACTCTTTCCCTGGTAGATTAGCATGCTTTTCTCTCCTTTATATGTGGCACAGATGCTTTTCCTTCCGGGCCTTCAGCTGCCCCCCTGACTCTTCTCCACCCCTATAATTATGCTCACGGTTGAGACTCTGGAGACTGCCCCCTACTCATCCCCTGTATATTTCACTCATTTCCTCTTCTGTTGGCTCCTTATTCATAGCCTCCTCGTCATCTCACTACTTCACTCAGATTTGACTTTGTC
Source organism: Ambystoma mexicanum (assembly GCF_040938575.1). NCBI lineage: Eukaryota > Metazoa > Chordata > Amphibia > Caudata > Ambystomatidae > Ambystoma > Ambystoma mexicanum. The sequence goes on from NC_090928.1 coordinate 66,636,538, forward strand.
CAATTGGTCTCTTACTTATCCTCTGCGCTCTCACACATCTTGTTCCTCTACCTCAGCATTCCACCTTTTGTTCAATTTAGATTTCTCCCTCCTCGGCTACTCTACCTATCTGCACAACTCTCTCCCCACTCGGCTCCTCTCTCATATCCACTTCATTCTTGCTCTTCCACCTTTGCCTGTCTCTACCTTCCATCCTTGTCGCATCTGCACGGCAAACACCACCTCACTATACTTCTAATGCTAACAATATCTGTTATTCCAGTGTCTTTTTAGCCCTGCAAGGTTCAGCTCTGCATTTCTCACTTGTACAAGTGTGTTCAGCTTTGATTGTTGTGCAGATATGCCAAGTGATGGACAGGCACTAATTGGAACTACAGAATTGGGTGGTAAAAATACTCTGCTAGAGTTATCCTTGTTTTGCTTTCTATGCAGGGAATGTCAGTTCAGTATGTGGGGCTCTGAGCTTTTCACTATCCACTGTAGTGGTTTGGAATGTTTCTGTTCTGCACTATATAGGGGTTTTGGTGAGCACATGCTGGGTGATACTTAAAAGGCTAGGGATGTACTGGGGAGCCTGGGGGGGGGGGGGGGTGATCCTATTTATACACCACACCTAGAGCCTACATCTTGGAACACGTGGTGATCCCCAGCCTCAGGCCCATCCTCTAGCCTCAAACATGGGATTTTGTCATAACCATAGGCAATACTTAATATGAGGCAGACTTGCGTGCACCTAATCAAACACTGGACATAGACTCCCAGTCATTGACGTTCATAATTCCCATCACCAACCACGCTCAGGAGGCCACCCACTGCTGATATCAACTTGTTGATCTCACTGTGCCCACCAGCATTAGACAGATGACCCTTTCTGGTAGGGTGGTACCTTGGGTCAACTGAAAATCTATGGCTTATGCACTTAACAGGACATTTTTATGTGCATTTGTTTTTTCTGATTGCCATTCAGGGATGTTGGGTCCTGTTGCTCATGGACAACTTGTGGCAATACAATGTGTTAACAAAGTGTGACTGGATCCACTGGTCTATGTAAACTATCTCTTCATTTTTAGCACTGGTTCCTAGATCAGTGACATTTTCTGCTCTGATCAGCCAGGCACAATCTACATAGAAACACACAAAGCAAGTTTTCTCTGGCCCTTCCTAGGTTGTAAGCTGTCAGGCTGGTTGTGAGGGAGACTTTTTTCAAGGTTAATCAGGACCAATGATGGACCTCTTTTTCATGGCTGAGATCAAGCAAGGTTTGTTGGGACCTTCATCTCTGGGGGATACATACCCCATGTTTGCATGAGGGAGGCAGTTAATTCACGCCTTCCCTCCTTTTCAGTTGATGGGGTGATAATTTACAAGCTCGGATAACACTAATGCTGCAAGATTCTGGTTTATGAGTTAGAGATTCTTAGACCTACTGTGATTATTAGTGCGTCTGACTCAAATACTGTCTGTCTCTCTGACATTCTCAGTGGCAGGTAATGAGGTGGTGATGTCTGTCAAGTCCTCAGCCCTCCTCACAATTGTCAATTTTACCAATCTGGTTCTTGAGGAATTAGTTTACAAGGACTTGATTCTTTCTTCTGACAACAATGCTTTCTTAGAAGCGGCTCCCAAATTCTCCATACACCAATGCGCTAGTGAATTTTGTTTGTTTTACCACTGGCATCCCCATTGGAAACTATAAAATCCCCTTTAGCCTCACTGGATAAAGTCCTTTTATTTATAGCCCGTTTAGCCGGCTCGGGGATCCGGCTGGATGTTCCTCTGTGGTGGGTGCATATCTCCACTCGGGCGATTGTGCTTTTCCACTTCAAAACCCAAGTGCTAGGCACTTTATAGGCCTGCTCAAGCTGTAACTTTGTGTACTTTGTGCCCTCTTGCATAATCTGTTTAAGCCCATGGCTTCAGTGGATATGAACCTGGAAAACTGGCTTTGGTCTGGTTAAATTCTGACAGATCAGTGCGCTGAAGGCTCTCTGCTGTGAGGAGCCCCCCTGGCCACACGTCCTGCGGAAGGTCATATTGGAGTTCCATATTATTCAGGAAATCAATCTTGTTTACAGTTTCCCATAGAGGAAACCGTACAATTGGAGGTGGCAATAGCCCTCAAAATGTACTTGGATTGTTCAAAGTTATTCAGATCCTCTGCCAGACTGAATTACCTAAGGAGGTTCCTCTGGTACTCAAATTTTTAAACTCCATTGTCTCATGGGTGGTTTCTTGCATCCTTGAAATCTACAAGATTCAGAATCTTTCTCCAACAAAAGGGTTGTATGCACTCTTGAGCCAAGAGTTTCTGTAGATTTTCAGCAGCATGTCCACGCTGAAGGCATTTGCAAGGCAATTACTTGGTCTCATCCCCTTTCTTCTGCAATCATTATCTTTTCAGTGGTAGTTGTAGGGATAATGCTAGCGTCAGCTGGGCTTCATTCCAGAACGTTTTAGGCTACTTTTTAAGTGTTTCTCCTCCCTCACTTGCTTTGATGTCTACTGCGAGTATGAAGGAAAGAGGATGAGAAATAAGCATAACCTTAGTGACTATTGTACTCTGGGGGCATAGTCCTTTCTCCTCCATACAGGCTCTGTCCTTTCCAAAAAATGTCCATCATAGTTCAAAGCTTTGAGAGACACTGTTTTTTTTGGATTTGTTGAGTGCATTAAGGGAGGTGCTGGCATGTGGATCTTCACACATAGTGTTATACTTTTGGAAAAGTCCTGTGCATAATGATTTTATCACATCTCCATTGGAACATCTCACAAGTATGGAGGAGAGGGTGGCGTGACAACTCCAAAGAATTAATCACCTCACCCCAAGGTTACTTGGGAGGTGAGCTTGCTACTCAACACCCTCCCTAGGGAACGGGACACGCAAGATCACACTGGGGGAACCCACCCCTGCCCACCTTAGGGACAAAGAATGCCTACAGAAGCAGAACACCCCACCTTCCCTTCCCCATAAGTCTAATCTGTCATTGGCTACATGGGCAGTGAGCACAGTAATTATGTGCTGTACCCCTTTAATGTGGGATGCTTGGTTTCCGGCCTTCATTTGTCATCACCTGCTTGTAAATGCCAGCATGAATCAAGTTTCTTTGTCCATTCCAGGAACATAAAGACCGAACAAGCAGTGAAGGGGAGAGCATCTGCTGTCAAGCAAGAAATGTGGGCTCGCAGAGTCAGGCAACGGAGGAGCAGAGGTTGATGCAGACTCTGTGGTGGGTGGAGTCCAGAGACAGAGCAGAGACTGATGTAGCTTAGGAGGCAGAACCTCGAAATGGAGCCATGCTGTTGAGCCAGGAAGCTCCACTGCAGGTTAGATGTACAGGTGTACTGGAGCACAGACGCCCACGCTCACTGCCAGACAAGACCGCTTTGAGCAATGCCCCCGAAGGGGCCAGGGAAGCCCGTAGCTTGTGAGGGGCCAACTGAAAGCATACCCAGGACATGGTGAACAAAACCAAGAGAAGATGTAAAGGATCCTGTAGCGAGGGGCCTACCAAGAGCATATCACCGGACCAAGCGAGAAAAAGAAAGCAAAAGTAGGGAGAATGAAGGCCTGCAACCCATGCGGCTCCTGTGATGAATCCTGTGGAGTCATCGCTTATCCCCAGCCTAAAATCTCCCATGTGGCCAGTAGAAGGCAGCTGCTACCTGACCCTGATTGTGGTATTCTGAGTGAGGATCATATGGAAGGAGATGGCTGTAAGGGAGACGTGGTGACCCCATCAGGAGAGATGCTGTATTTTTCTCTTAATAATGAACAAGAACCTACAATTCCTAACGGGATGTATTGTATTTGTCATTTATATAGCACCCTTTCCCCATTTGTATGGCCTCAATGCGCTTTGTGGTTGTAACTCCCTTGGAAACCATAGTCCATGTGTGGGAGATTCTAAGATTTGATTTATAAAATGTATGTGTGCATTTTGCCAGGTTAGGACTAAGGTGGGCTGGCTAAGCTCCAGTAAGCAGGTCTGTGGGCGGGTGCTGTTGTTGGTTTAGGATAGATTGCTAGTGCCGGAGATTCGATGTGTGCCCAGCTAGACCAAACAGTTTCGTAGGTTGTCATTGTATGCTAATGGCAGAGGTGTTGAGGTACGTCGGGGGTTTCTGTGTGGATGGCAATGCAAGCTGCTAGACTGGAATTGCATATCAATAGCTGCATTCTAAAGTGCATGGAAGGGTGGTCATGCCAGTGGCCTGTGTACACAGACGTGATGCAAGGTAAACCTACCTTAAACTCGGATGGAGTTAATCTTTGTAATTTCCAACACGATAGGCTGGTCTTGCCAGTTGTCTCCCTAGATTGAAAGTTTGAGCTGTGAGAGAGGGGCCCGGTGTGTGGGGGGGTGAATTTGATCAGACGCTGCTGGCATCTCTGCGGTTAGGGTGGATAGGTGTGTTTTCTGGTTTGGGCCAGTGTTTCTCTGCGTGTATCGACAGTGTAGAGTGCAAGGTTTCAAGAAGAGGAAGGCAAAAGCCAGGTTTTGAGGACCTTTCTGAAAACTAAGTGATTGGCAATGTTGTAGATGTGCAGGGGCAGCGAGTTCCAGATGATTGGCACTTGGACAGAGAAGGAGGATCCACCTAGTCTGGTACAGATGTAATGTGGGACAACTAGGAGAGATGCTATGACAGATCTGAGTGCCCATGAGGGGTGCTAGAGAGTGACTTTGTCTTGGAGGAATTCTGGCCCCGTGTTGGGGATGGCACGGTGAGTCATGGACATGGCTTTTAAGGTAGTGCTTTGACCAATAGGGAGCCAATGAATGTCTTAGTGTAGGGCAGATGTATTCTCTGGGAGGGAGACTAATGAGCAGGCGGGCCGCAGCGTTTTGGATTCTTTGCAGTTTCCTCAGCTGAAATGCGGGTGCGCCTAGGTAAAGTCAGTTTGCATAGTCTAAGCGGGAGAGGATGATTTAGATGATGGCAGAGACATGGTGACTATATGCCTGAGGATGCGTACGTGGAAGAAACCCGATTTGGATAGAGAGTTGATGTGTTAGGAGAGGGATAAATCCTTGTCCAGTGTGCATCCACACCAAGGTTGAGGTTGGCGAGGGAGTTGGGGAGGCAAGGGGGCTGGAAAGTGAGGCCAGGGAATAGGTTAGGGCGCTGTTTTCCCGCAGACTAGGATTTCTGTTTTCCCAGGATTGAGGATGAGTATTAGGTGGTTGGTCGTGATCCAGTAGGTGATATCTGAGAGGCACGACGACTGGTCTGGACGGTTGGAAAATGGCGATTTTGGGAGTATCGTCTGTGGAGTTGTAGCAGGTGAGAGTACCGGAGGAGAGCACCGGAGGAGTGTAGGGAGTGGGTCCAGATGGGGGAGATAGGAATGTTCCTTGTGGGACCCCTTTCGGTACTGATCTGGATGTAGATGTGAAAGGGTGGAAGAGAATGATTTGCGAGTGATTTTAGACGAGAGGAGATCCAACTGAGGGCAGTGTCTTTGATTCCTACAGACTGTAGCCTGTTTGGGAGAATGGTGTGGTCAGTGGTATCGAAGGCAGCAGAGGGGTCAAGTAGAATGAGTACAGCGCATCCTTCTGGGTCCGCTGTTATTTTTTAGGGTTGTCCCAAACAGACACTAGGGAGCACTCCGATCATCGGAGCGGTCTGAAGCCGGATTGGGTATGGTCAAGGAGGTTGTTGGTTTAAGTGAAATGGCTGAGGTACTTGCATGCTGTGTGGTCCATGTGTTTGGCCACGCAGTTGGTATTGGAAATGGGCCGGTGGGATGAGTGGGTTGATGTTGTAAATGTTGTCACTTTCCAAGTCCCTCCCACTGTAGGACCCAAAGTACCTTTTCTGCAAAACGCCATAAGCAGAATAACATCCACAACTCTGGTACACATGACTCATATTTTACACCCTTAGTCTCTGATGATTTTATCCTAAGTAAGGGTCTCAAACAAAATACCATTACACATAATGCTCACTTATCTTCTCCTGTCTCTAACAGTTTTGATTTAGACAAAAATCCAAAGCAATACAACTTTCAAAAGCCACAATTATCATATGGACTCCAACTCGCATAAAAGCTTCAGTACTGGGACGAGGGCGAAGGAGTTAATGTGGAGTAAAAGAAACACCAAGCTAAATGTGCATACTGGCTGTTGTGATGGAAATCAGCTCTGCAGGACATTTACAAATGGTGTGCCTCTTCAATTCAGGAGTGACAGAGGAGACAAGAGATGCAGACCGGGCGAAGCGGGAAGCTGAAACCGAAGGCAGACACCAGAGAGCAGACTGTGCTGAAGGAGGCAGGCGCTTCCAACCGGAAAAGTGAGACCAGGAGAAGCACAGTGGGTAAAGCAGGACTTCTGCTGGGGAACAGGCACCAGCGGAGAGGCTGTCAGGGACGCGGTCGCATTGCAGAGCAGCAGTTTAACCGTAGGGTGAGGGAGAAGCAGACCAGAGAACTGCAACAAGGTCTGACAAGCAGGAAATACTTGCCCCAGCAGCCATACGCCACAGGTCCGACGTGCCAGCAAATACCAGTGAGTCTGCCCAGAACTATTGGGATCCCAGGGCGAACTGGCAGGCGTATAATCAATTGGGAACTTGTTTTGAATATCAACCAAGTAATATAGGAAGACAGCATTTGTCGATATGGAGAAAACTGGAGTAAAAGTTGTCATAACCAATTGAACATTGATGAAGTTGAAAGGCAAGGTCTGTACAAATCTTCATATATGAAATATTATGGGGAAGATTGGAAGAAGTATTGCCACAAGCCAATAAATAACACCACAGTTGACAAACTTTGAACAAGTCTCCATATATGAAATGTCAATATGGTGGAAGTTGGAGCAAGTAATACCTGGGAGTCAGTAAATTATAAACAATGGAGGACTACATCTGTGTTATACGTGGAGAAAGCAAACTGAAGTATATAAGAACTGGTTAAGGAAGTGCACCACGCAGTGATACTTTGGGGGAAAGATCCCTGGCAGGAGAGTATACCAAGGGATCTTCAAGGCCCAGCGAAATATTTCTGATGCTTGTTAATCTGCTTAGAATCACATGCTGTGCATATAGTCCGACATCTGGTGGTAACCGCACAGTATTGCATCTTGTCCTTCGAGGATGGAAAGGGGACATTGACATGGGCGTGCCCGTAACACTATCCCTAACGTGTAGTGTACCCTACATATCTCACGCGTCGAGGTCCCTCAGATTGTTTTTTTCCGCCCAGCTAGCTGGTCGCCTTATGCGGAGCTCTTAGCAAATTGCAAAATTGTTATATTTCCCTACCTCATGTCATATTTATATTAGCGGCCCCTCCTTGACGATTGCTTCCTGAACCACCGCCGAAGACGGCGAAAGAACATACTTTGATGGCTGGGGCTCCGGTCGACACTGTTGACTGCATGGCCGGGCCTTCTGGACTTCCACTACAGTAGGGAGAGTGGGCTCTGGGGGTTTCTATTCTTTTCAAGAATGTCTTTTCTTCTCCCCTCTTTGTCCCTTTGGTTTTGTCGTCGCTTTTAAATTCCTGACCTATGGCTAGGACACCATTAAAATTTTGCTCTTCCTGTAAGGGAAAATTCCCATGGAAAGACTAGCACCAACGGTGCAATAAGTGTCTTCCCATCAATCAGGACGATGCGTGCTGTAAGTACTGTAAGCTCCTACGTCCTAAGACTATTAAGGAGCATCCATTGAAACGGTGGGCAGCCTATGCTATGTCTCAGGCTGAGGGTGGCTCAGCTGCAGCCGCCAAATGTGATGAAATAAACGACAACCAAGGCTCCAGTTCGGACGCCATTGACCTTACATCGGAGCGCTCATGCTCCACGACATCCGTCCCCGGCTCCGCTAGGCACAACGCAAGTCCTGCTATGGGGAATGTACATCCCAGCGACGGGGTGCACCCGCTAATCGGGGCACAAAGTACACAACCCACGGTACCGTCTCCACGGTTCAGTCGAAGTGCTCCAAGGTGCCCACGGGTACGTCGGATTCCTCGACAGCACCCGCCGATTCGTGTGATCGGCAGCCCTCTCCGCAACCGGCCATTCTGGAAGTAAGGCGCCAGCACCAAAAGCCACGTGGCCGTCGAGGCGCCTCAAAAGAGCACGCTGACGCTGCATAAAGCCCTGGTTGCGTAGAAATCCATGGTGCAACCGCCTACACAATCCAAACACCTCCCAGTAACACCACACATCAGTGAGAGTATCGCTAAGATTGTTTCATCGACTAACATAAGGACAGGTCTAGAGACGCGCTGAAATGCCCGCAAGGGCGGAAAGATTACTCTGAGGGTCCCAAATCTTTACCTAAAACTCTGGCTGAGAAATCTCGACATTCTAGGGAGGATGATCATCAGGAAGAGCCCTTTCCTCCTCTAGATCCCTCTGGCTCCTCATCATGGACCAGAGAGAAGTTTGAAGGTTGCATGAAGAGGCTGGAAAACTTTGTAGACTTTTCTGAAAGGTTTGCTCCGAAGAGTCCTTGTGAGGAAAGCCCTTATACACCAATTGCAAAGTTCCAGAGGACCGATGACTTACTTCATGAAGAGGTCTTTGACCTAACTGATCAAGAAGGAGTTCCTATTGACCCATACTTGCAGGAGGATGCTCCTGCTGATGATCCCACCGATCAGCCCCAGGGATTGGGGGGGTGGGGGACGAACAGCCGTTAGTTGATCCACCTTGGTTATCCCCTACTCATACCCCGTACCTGGACATAAAATCTGAATGGACTCGCCCTCCTCCCCACCATTACGTGGGCATCACCTGTTGATGACCAGATGGTGTTAAACACCATCCTAAAAAAGGCAGGAGGCAGTGCCTGATTCCGATTTTGTGGAAGACATTTTAAAGAAGCCTCCTGCCAGCCAGGCTATCCCATTACTTTCATTAAGGGGCACATTGCTCCTTCATTATTAACGCCCTCACAAACCAGGGCTTGTAAACCCATGGGTGGCAAAACTTTTTCCCCCTTCCCCTACTGACCCCCTTTATATTTGGGGGCATGCCACCGCAGATTCTCAGGTGGTCACGATGACAAGGAAGAGGGCAGGTGCCCCCTTGTCCACAAGCGAGGCAGCGCCTGACAGAGAATGTAAGAAATTGTACGCTCTGGGAAAGAGAATCACTACTGTGGCAGCATACTCCACCCGCATAGCCAACAACCCCACACTGTTGACCAGCTATTTGGATGTTCAATGGAACCTGCTGCAGGAGGGCCTACAGGAGGTCCATGAACCGGTGCGTACTTGCCTGCTTACAATTGTATTTGAGGGTAAGCAGGTGAACCAAAACATTCTCAAGAATACTTTACACGCTGCAGTGACAGCTGGAAGGACTTTAGCCCGGTGCACCCTGTGTCATGAACCACTGTCTGCGTCCCTTCTCGACTTCGTGGTCCCTGACACTTAGGGGATTGAACTCAGTAATCCTTCCAACATGGCTGCTTGATGCAGAACGCTGCTTACCAGTCTTTTTCTTGTTACACGCTCTATGTTCTACAAAACAGACACGCCCCCGCAGCTCTGCGTGTCTCAATGCTACTGCTTGCCGTAGCTGGACGTGTGCTGCCGGAGTTCGCTCTGGGCTGTTTTCCTGATCTCTTTTCCCGGTTCCTTGTTTTCCTCCTCCTTTTCCTTTCATCCCACAATTTACCCAAAACTTTCCTGAATTTTCGCTCGAGCCACGGGTTCCGTGCCTCTGCACGCGGACATTGTTCCTTCCTGGACAATCTGAACGAAGCACGCTGCAATCCGAAGACCCGCGCGCAGGCTTATACAAATCCCGGACATTGCGGAAGAAGTCACAAAAGAAGGTTGCAAGCAAACAGGAAAGACAGGCGAGAAGGGGAGAGACTTGTGACAGATTGAGTCGCCTAAAAATCGATACGGATACAGGAATGGAAGCCGCGGTTCAAGACCTTGAAACACTTGTGTATAGGCGCGTTACAAATACCATATCATATCATATCATATCATAAGACCTCATGCGAGGCATGCAGGAACTCACCACAGAAGTTCAAAACCTTAAGGCTGAGAACTCTGCCTTAAAGCAGCTGGTATTGTCTCGTGATTCTGCTACCAAGGAAAGTGTTTTATTGGGAGGAGTGGTGGACAAATACGATGGTCCTCCATAGACCCTTTGTGCCTTCCTTGACTCTTGCTTGGTGCATTTCACCTTCAAGCCCTACTACTTTTCCACCCCTAGAGCAAAAATGGGGTTTATGATATCACACCTCACTGGCAACGCATTAACCTGGACAACTCCCCTAGTCGATTCGGGGGACGCCCTCCTGGATGATTACAATGGATTCGTGGAAGCCCTAAAGGCCATGTTTGATTGTCCTGAGCAGGTTTACAGTGCTCAGGAACGTCTACTTGATTTTCGACAAGGATCCCAGGATATGCTTACCTATGTCACCCGTTTCAAACAACTTATGAAGGAAGCTGATTGGTTCCAAGAAGCTAGCTTCACTCTCTTTCGCAGAGGCTTGAACGAAGAATAAAGGACGAGCTAGCCAGGGTAGCTCGCTCTAGTTCCTTCCAGGCCCTCTTGGACCTTTCCTTGCAAAAAGTTTTTTTCGAATCCAGTAAAGAAAGGCAGAGAAAAAGAAGTCAAAATCATCATTCCAAAAAGCTATCACAGACCATCCTTTTAGTCCAGAACCTGCAGTTTCTCCGACAGATCCAGAACCCATGCAATGCAACTGGGGGAATTCCGTGGACCCATTACCCCACAAGAAAGGATGCGCCGTATTCGCACTTGACTCTGCATGTATTGCGCATCCGATTAACATCTTGTCAGAGAGTGCCCTATTGCTCCTCCACAGCGTTTGGGAAACGCCAGCTCCCGATCCTAGATTGGGCACAGTTTCGGGAGAATGATGTCTGCTCCACATCAATTCCTTCCTTGAACTCTCCTGGACCAAGAAAGAATCTTACCCCATTCTGGCATTAGTGGATTGCTGAGCCATGGGTATATTCATAGATCATGATTAGGTCACTACTCTCAACATTCCCCATGAAACTCAAGAGACAATGCAACCAGTAGAGGCAATTGATGGAAGACCCCTATCTTCAGGACCTATAACCCTTCAAACCAAAGAGATCCTACTCTCTATAAATCACCATCGAGAGAGGATCAGATTTGACATCATAAGATCTGCCTACTGTCCGATAGTTCTAGGCATGCCCTGGTTACAGAAGCATAACCCTTGCATCAATTGGGCAGCAGGCTCCTTCTTTCTTGGTTCTGAACACTGTATGTCCCACTGCTTATTCCTAGATCCCGTACCAAAGTCCTCTGAAAACTTGCAAGAAATTCAACAGAGTCCAGTCACTGTCTCTTAACATCATCCAAATTCCCAGGGCCTATAAGGCTTACACAGATGTATTTTCGACTGCCATAGTTCAAGCTCCTCCTCCTCCTCACAGACCTGAGGATGATACTGAGCCTTCAGCAGTGATCCCTTTCGCAAGAATGTTTATTTTATCAGAACCTGAAAAAAGGGCTCTCCGGGAATACCTGGATACTAACTTGGAAAATGGCCCCATACGACCATCCAAGTCCCCGGCGGGCACCTCGTTATTATTTTATTCCCAAGAAAGCTACCAAAGAGCTTAGACCATGTCTAGATTACTATGGTCTTAACCAGAGTACTCTCAAGGACCGCTACCCCTTACCTCTCATTTCGGATATCCTGGAAGCAGTAAGAGGTGCAGTAGTATTCACAAATTAGATCTCAGGGGTGCCTACCATCTAATTCGTATAAAGGAAGGTGACAAATGGAAAGCGGCCTTTAGAACACCTTTTGGCCATTTTGAATACCTCGTTATGCCCTTCGGACTTGCTAATACCCCAGCGGTCTTCCAACGTTTTATGGACCGAGTGTTTTCTGACATGCTGTTCCTCTTCGTCATTGTATATCTGGATGACATACTGATTTACTCCAAGGACCATCTGAAACATGAAGAACACGTAAAGGCAGTTTTACAATGTCTATGTGAACATAAGCTCCTGGCCAAACCCGGAAAGTGTCTTTTCCATGTATCAACTGTTCACCATCTCGGATTCGTTCTTAGCCCTAAGGGGATTGCAATGGAACCCTCAAAGGTAGATTCCATTCTATCCAACTACTGTAAAACAAATTTAATCCTTCCTGGGGCTTGCTAACTTCTATCGGAAATTTATACCAAACTTTTCGGAGATTGTACATCCTATTGCTTCCTTGCTAAAGAAGGATACCCCCTTTCAGTGGACCTCAGCCCAAGATGCGGATTTCCAATGCTTGAAGTCGGAGTTTACACAAGCTCCCATCTTAGCTCAACCCGACATTGATCGCCCTTTTCTTGTGGAAACTGATGCCTCCAACTACGCCATCGGGGCAGTCCTAAAACAGGAACTTGATGATAAATTAGAACACCCCATCGCCTATCTTTCTCGCACCTTGACTCCCAGTGAAACTCATTATTCCGTCCTGGAAAAGGAACTGCTAGCCATCCGCCAGGCTTTCACTGATTGGCGTCCTCTTCTCCTGGGAGCCAAACACCCGGTACAGGTCCGCACAGACCATCTGAATCTTCGAGTCCTGCAATCCCTAGAATGCAGAAACAGTCGTCAAGCCAGTTGGACCTTCTTTTTTGCTCAATATCAGTTTCAAATCCATCATGTCACTGGAAGACACAACATAATAGCCGATGCCTTATCCAGACGTTCTGATTACGATAATCCTTGAAGATCTGACTTTACCTAAAATGTTTCCCCACACAATATTTGTTGACCAAGCAATCATACTCCTGGAGGATATTCGAATTCCACCTCAGTCCTCTGTAACCTGGAAGGAGTTTAAGAGAAACAATCGATTGAAACTCAAGACAAGGGACGGATATCTGTTAAAGGACAATCGCTTGGTCATCCCCACTCCTGGACTGCGGCAAAAGATCACAAGCCTATGTCATGATACTTTTCATTCAGGACACCGTGGCATCACCAACACCCTCCGTTCAATACAAAAACAATTTTGGTGGCCGAGGATAAAAGAGGATGTCCGGATTCATATCCAGGCATGTGCAGTCTGCAATCAGAACAAACATAATAAGAAACCGGCAGGTCTACTGCTTCAACCAGCAATACCAACAAGACCCAGGGAATTCATCGCCACAGATTTTATCATGGAACTACCATCTTCCAGGGGATACACAACTATCATGGTTACCATTGATTTGTTCACTCATATGGCTCATTTTACACATTTATACAAACTGCCATCCTCATCTGAACTGGCTGGAATCTTCCTGGAACACATATTCCGGCTTCATGGGCTACCCTCCAAGATCATTTCTGACCGAGGACCCCAATACATATCCCAGTTCTGGAAACAATTATGTCGTATACTGGGAATCCAACATGCCTTGTCCTCGGGTTATCACCCACAGACCAATGGAGCCACTGAACGAGTAAACCAAACTCAAACAAAATCTTCGTTCTTAGCCACAAAAGTCCAGGATGATTGGTCACTCTTAATACCTGTGGACGAATTTGCCTACAACAATTCGGATCATTCAGCTATCAACACCAGTCCCTTCTTCTGTAGTCAAGGATTTCATCCGTCAGTTCTACCTTCCATTCTCCCACACCCTACCCCAGTTCCTATGGTTGATTCCTGGATTGAAACCCTTATTAATGTACACAAAGAAGCAAAGGAACACTTAGAAAAGGCCAGAAAAGAATCATGCCAAATCCAAAAGAAGACCTGGGCCTTCTTACTCAGTAAGCGATAGTCTGGTTATCCTCGAAACTCCTTCCTCAACATCTGCAACCAAATAAACTGGCTCCCAGGTATTACGGCCCCTTTTCTATAAAATAAATTATCAACCCAGTGGCCTTTCGACTTTGGCTACCAGAATCATGGAAAAGGATCCATCCTGTCTTCCACACCTCTCTATTGAAACCATATGTTCAACCCTCTCGAACTGCTCCAAGATCAACCCCAGTGATTATCAATGACCAACTTGAATATGAAGTTTCCAGAATCTTTGACTCTAGATACCGACGTGGTCAACTAAAATATTTGGTCGAATGGAAAGGCTACCCTCCCAGTGAGCGCATCTGGGAACCCGTGTCAAACATGAATGCTCCCAGGCTGATTCGAAGATACCATCTTATCCATCCGGGCAAACCTGGAGGAGCTGGACTTCAGAGGAGGCATACTGTCATGAACAGCCGTCTGCGTCCCTTCTGGACTTCGTGGTCCCTGACACATAGGGGATTGAACTCAGTAATCGCTCCTTTTCCTTTCATCCCACAATTTACACAGAACTTTCCTGGATTTTCGCCCGCGCTCGAGCCAAGGGTTCCGTGCATGCGCGCGCGGACATTGTTCCTTCCTGGACAATCTGAACGAAGCACGCTGGAATGCGAAGGCCCGCGCACAGGCTTATATAAATCCCAGACCGTGCGGAAGAAGTCACAAAAGAAGGTTGCAAGCAAACCGGAAAGACAGGTGAGAAGGGGAGAGACTTGACACCCTGCTAAAGCTTCACACCTGCTTGAAAAACTGCGGTTTCGAACCAGAAACTCGGGCGTCATTAATCAACAAGCCGGTGGAGGACTCCAACCTGTTCGGCAAGGCCATTGATGTGCTGGAAACAGCAAAAAAGACTTTGAAGACTTTGAACCAAATTTCTCAAATAACCTTTCAACAGAGAGGGGTGTTTCTCGCCGCTCCTTTCATGGGCAGTTCTACTCTCGCTCCCCTCGCAACCAATATGGTTCTGGGAACAATTGGTCTCAGGACAGGGGTCTGCCTCCTCTAGCCCGTATCCACCTAAGGGACAACGCTGTGGGAAAGGAAAGGGTCGTAATTCCACCCCACGAGGCTCCCCGGCCTCCAGTCAGAAATTACTTTCAGATCTGGGTCCCCTCCCATTCCTCCCCGGTCGGGGGAAATGTATAACATCATTCCTGCATGCATGGGAGTGGATTACAACAGACCAGTGGGTGCTCAAGACCGTCGCCGAAGGTTACTGCATCGAGTTCAGCCGACCGCCTCGATTCAGACCTCCGAGATCAAGGCCCCTAACACCAGAACACCTGCGGATCCTGCTGCAAGAGGTCGAGATCCTGCAGGAAAAGGGTGCTATCAAAGTCGCCCCTCTTCTACAGGTAAACAATTCCTTTGCTGATGTAGGGGGATTACATGACAACATTAGACATGAAAGATGTATGCTTTCATATTTTAATGTTGCCAGCGCACAGGAAATATCTAAGGTTCATGCTAGAGGACAAGCACTACAAATTCAAGGTCCCTCCGCATTGCCTCACCCCCAAGGGTGTTCACAAAGGTACCAGCAGTGGCAGCAGTATACCTGCGCAGGCAGTCCATCCCAGTTTATCCTTACCTCGACGACTGGCTCATAGCAGGGAATTCCTATGGAACATGCCTGTCAAATACCCCAAAGACGATGGACATCTTATTTAGTCTAGGATTCTCCATAAACGAGAAGAAGTCCAGACTAGACCGCAGCCAAGTCTAGCAGGTTCTGGGGGCCCTACTTCAGACAGAAGACTGCTTCGTCTTCCCCTCCAAGGAGAGGGTCCAAAACATGCCATTCAGATGCCTCAATATGTAGCCATTCGAGAGGTGATGGTACGCAAGGCCATGCGACTGTTAGTAATGATGGCGTCCTGCATTTACTTGGTTCCTCACTCACATTTGCGCGTGAGTCCCATGCAAGAGTGGCTCAAGAGCCAGTGGTGTCAGGCCAGCGGACAATGGGATGACCTAGTGGTTGTCTCAGCAGCCCTTGTTCTCTCTCTGCATTGGTGGTCGAGGGAAAACCTTCACCACCCCCGTAGTAGAAGCCACTCACAACGGACGCATCTGTCACGGGGTGAGGGGACTCTCCTCCTTCAGCAAACGGCGCACAGCGTCTGGTCCCCAGCAGTAACGTCCAACCACATAAACCTGTTGGAGCTTGTTAGCGGTGTTCAAAGCACTGAAGGCCTTACAGACAGTTGCAGGGGAAGACGGTTCTTATCCTGACGGACAGCACCACAGCCATGTACTACCAGAACAAGCAAGGGGGCACTCACTTGCCAGGGCTATCCAAACTGTCCCAGAACATTTGGAAGTGGATCTCAAACATAAGATGTTCCTGTTGTCTCAACACGTTCCAGGGGAACTCAATCTTTCTATCGGACGTGCTCAGCAGAAACTTCCCACTGCCCTTAGAGTACGAATGGCGACTACACGAGGACATAGTCTCCAATGTCTTCGCGGAATGGGGTTTCCCAGAGATCGACTTGTTCGCAACTCTAGAGAATGGACAATGCCAAGATTACACCTCCAGGTAGCCTCCCAAAACCGATACGAGGGGAACGTCTCTAGATAACATGGTCAGGAAGATTTTTTTTTACGCTTCCGCCACACACTCCCGACTCCCCTACTCAACAAGATTGTGCACAAGATGCACCAGGAACCAGTCATCATGATAATGGTGGCCCTGATTTGGGCCCGCCAACCCTGGTTCTCCCATCTGATGGAGATGTCTCTCTCTCCTCCGATGAAACCCGCCTTGCCCATACAACATGTTATCTCAGGACAAGGGGGAAACACTTCATCCATGCCCGCAAACTCTGAACTTAGCGGCCTGTCTCCTGAAGTCCTAGAGTTTGGACACCTCCAGCTTCTTCAGAGATGCATGTACATACTTAGTGAAGCAAGAAAGCCTAAAACCAGACATTGCTACGCCAATAAATGGAAAGCTTCATCATCTGGTGCAATTCTAACAGCGTCGATCCAATTGACTGCTCCCCCACACATATTGTGTTATACCGGACTCATCTACTTGACTCCGGTCTGGTTTTTATTTCCCTGAAGGTTTACTTACCTGCGCACTCGGCCTACACTATGTCCCAACAGAATGTTTTGTGGTGGAAGATCCCAGTTATTAAAGCTTTCATGGAAGGGGTTAAGAGAATTCATCCCCCCCATTTCTAACCCGGCTCCCGGATGGGACCTAAATGTGGTATTAACCAGACAGGTCTCCTTTTGACCCTATGCAAAAGGAAAGTCTCAAAGCTTTTATTGACAAGACTGCCTTCCTAGTGGCAGTCACTTCTGTAAGAGAGTCATTGAACTACAGGCCCTTTCTATTCTAGACCCTTTTGTTAAAATTCAGAGATAAGGTGGTTCTGCGTACTCTCACTCAGTGTGAACCAGTCTATAGAACTGCCAACTTTCTTCCAGAACCCCACTTATGTGGCGGAAAGAAGCCTACACACACTGGATTTGCACAGGGCAGTCATGTACTGCTTGGAAAAAACCAAACCACTAATACGAAGCAGTTTTTCGTTTCAGTGGCAGCTGGTAGAGAAGGGGATCCAGTCTCTAAATCAACCATCTCAAGGTGGATTGTCAAATGCCTCACACTCTGCCAAGAGAGATCTGCCCTTCCAGCCCAGAGCGCTCACTACTTCGGGCACTCGGGCTTCCAGAGCACTCATCGCAAATGTTCCTCTCAAGTCCATTTGCAAAGCGGCAACCTGGAGTTCTGTAATCACCTTTGCACAACACTATTGCCTAGACACCCACTCTAGGTCTGATTCTCTGGTTGGACAAGCAGTACTACATCTTTTCTCTACTGTTCCTTCTCACATCCCACCTCCAACTCCGGGTACTGCTCACTATTCTATGCACAGCATGTGATTCTAAGCAGATAAACGAGCAACAGAAGACATGCATTACTTACCGTAATAGCATTTCTGATTATTGTATCTGCTCGGTTTACATGCGCCCACCCTTCCTCCCCGCTCGGATGGAAGAAACAGACATCTTACTACTGCTCTCTTTTCTATACTCACTTACTCATGATAGTCATAAGGCTCCCTCACGGCAGAAAAAATACAATCGGAGGGACCTCGACGCGTGAGGGATTTGGGTACACTACACGTCACGTTAGGGATAGTGTTGCAGGCACGCCCATGCCGACGTCCCCTTTCGATCCTAGAAAGACAAGATGCAAAACTCTGCGATTACCACTGGATGTCGGACTATATGCACAGCATGTGAATGTAAGCAGATACAATCATCAGAAATACTATTACGTTAATTAATGCATGTCTTATTTATTTATGTATTTATTGGTGTATTGTTTTTTTTTATAACAAGCCTAATACTGTACCAGTGTCCGGTTTCTAAGTGTGGATCCGGGATTCGATCCTCTGTTGCTCTGTGTGGTCTTGTCACGTTGCCCCTGTGCTATTCTGCAAGTAATCCATCTAGAATATGTGAAAAGAAAATACAGTGAGAAAAGGTTCCTGGCAGGAGAGTATACGAGGAGACCATCTTTTAAGAACTTTTTGTGTAGAAGGGACACTTTGCCATCCTTAGAACACCATTGCTTATAAAGGTCACTTTTCAGCATTCGTAAGAAGGTGTTGTGTAAGGTGTTGTGTAAGAGACATTTCTACTACTCTTAAGGAACCATTTCTTGGAAAAGACATTTTTTTCAACATTCTTAAAGTGTTGTCAAAGAGACATTTATACTATGCTTTAAGAATCATGGCTTGAACAGAACATTTTCAATGTTCTACCTGAGACAGTTCAGGGGAAGGGAATCGCCCCCTGAATTGTTTTGTTGGTTTTGCATAGTTAGTTTTGCACATTTTTTACTGAATCTAAAGCAAAGACATTTACCTTGCACCATTTGTTGAGACCGTCTGATCTTTAGTTTTTAGTTTCTAAGCGGGGAAACTCTTTAGGTAGGGACAGAAAGGCCTTCTTCATCCGAGCCTTTTATTGTAATAAAATGTCTAATGTTGAAAACATTACAACTTTCCGTCCGGCTCTCATTTCTGCCCCCTCACAGCTCCACCCGAGTGTATACCCCAGGATGGGATAAACGAAAGAGAGCAAGTGAAGGGACAAAAGAAGCCCATAGCTCATGAGGGGCTAGCTTAGAATATACCTCAGGAGGGGGTAAACTAACCCAAAGAAATAACCGGGCCAGAGCGCACCCAGTGCTAAGAAAAGCAGCAAAATACTAGAAGGTAAAGAGACAGTAAACCGGAGCAAGGAAGCCAGGAGTCTACCTAGGTATGACCATTCTTAGACTTGGGAGTACCAAGACTAATGTTGCAAATCTGTTTTTCCCTGGAGAAGGGACACAATCCTATGTTGGGGATGACACTATTTTGACCAGATCAGGAACATTTTGAGACATTTTTCTTTTTAGAACATTTTTGAAATGTGAGACCTCTTAGTCCCTCCGAACACTGGGTTGAAGGTCAGAAACCAACTACCAATACGTCCCGGGGGAATTAACCCTTAATTAAGGCAAAGCTGAGGATCCTTCTATCTGTTTTTCTATAAAATGGAATAGCTAGGTTAGGTTTGGGATGGAGGACTGACTTTAGTTTGTGAGATATCGGGACCAGCGCCTTTTTGTTATTTTGTAGCATAGGGAAATCACTTAAATACAGATTAGAACAGGTTTGCCTTTAATTTGCTTAAGAGTGTTGAACTAAGCGTCTGTCAGCCTGACCTTCCACAGGGGCCATGGACTACAAGTTCATTGGTCACTACCGTATGTAACTTTACATTTTTGCAACACAGCTGTGCAAACAAAACAGTGATATTTTACAGTGCAAGCATATTAATGCAGTTATGAAGAAAAACATGGGCCATCTGAAAATTTCAAGTTGAGTATTTGTATTTCTTCTGAGATCTCAGGTCAGTGTTTTCAGTGGTAAAGTGTTCTATATAGAAAGCTATCATTTGTATGACTTCATAGCATTCTATGCTTGCCTGAAAGTGAGGTTTCTGTAAACCTGCTGACACAAGTCTACTGCTTTAGGTGTGGATTGCCTATATTCTGTAATTAGAATGTGGCAGGTGGGTTCAAAGGTTTGCCCTAAACTGGTGCTGCAAGCTTATTGCTATGACTCGATTGAGCGAAGGTAGACTGTGGTGAATGTTTGCAGTGATGACTGCATGCCAACCAGTGTCTGGTGATGGCTTCCTCCTGTTATACCATGTGGGCCCCTTCTTTCTTTGGATCACCCTCTGTCACCGTAGTGTTACCTCCCCCAAACCCACGCCCGATGAAACCCCCCTTTCTACCTGTCTGTGCCCACTGCAGCAGCTTCTTCCTAATTCGGCCCGCTGTCGTCACGGTTATTGAAATAGTAAAGGAACTTATTCCTTTAACTACTTAAGTGCTAACCGGTTTGTTTTCTAGGTCCTTTTTAGGGAAATTGGACATGTGAAAAAAGAGGGGAGCCCATTTCACTAAAAATACAAATTGTTCAATGTGATTAGCATCCTGGAAAATATCTTGGGGTGCTAAAAGCATAGAAATCACCCCCTGGGTCTTTGGCTATCGGGGCCCTTGACGCTCTAAACGTTAATACCACTCTGTCCCATATCGAGGGTCCAATAGGAATTCTGAACTTCAGTTCTCTCGTCACTAAAAGGTTTCTGCGCTCTGTGTTTCAATTAATATAAACAGCACAAAAACAAAATGCTTTGCTGTTCTATCCTAAGGCTTCCTTCTAAGAGCTGCATTAATTGCTTAGACTCTTGGTTCTCGGATCTCTTACTCGGATTGTTAAGAATTTGTGAATGCATAATGAGCTTCACATACACTCCTCAGCAAATAAAGTAACTTGCACATCACTTACTTTGATCAAGGCACTTAGTACTTTCATTCCCCATGGCTATTTTGTTTATTAGAGATATATCTTTTAATTATTGATAAAGGGTGCATGTTTCTTATTGTAACCTTCTTGCCATATGCTTGCCAATTATTCTTATTAATTGTGAACATCTAGCCAACGTGTTTCACGCCTATGGCCTGGCATGTTTTCTAGGCATGTTACTTTGGTTCAAATACAACATATTATTTGAACTTTGACTTCCTTTGCATTGAACAAGCTTGTTTACAATCCAACGCATGTATATTTCAATTGCTCTGAAAGTTTTTCCGACAGTGGCCTTCATTTACTTAACTGCTGGAGACATTTTCTGAATGGAGAGACTTCTTTTTGGAGGAATTTTGAAACCTTGCTGCCTTCAAAAAAAGAAAATAGGAAAAATTAAGTGATTAAGAAAATATTATCAATATAAGATTGAGACGAATAAGTTGGTAACATAAGAGAAAAATAATTGAGAAATTGAAAATGTGCCTGATTTTTGGATTGTAAACATATTAGCACACTGACTCCTCTGACATTCCTGATTCTCTTGCTCTGAGATTCTGTCCTTGATTCCTGCATGCAAGGTTGTAAGCTTGAATAACTTCTCAACTAGAAAGGTGTAGCCCACAAAGAGCGCTCTTGAGATCCTGTCCTCTCTTCAGTCTCTCTGACTCAGTTGGCTATTGCAATAGACCTACTCCTGTTGCCATAATGAGCCTGGTCCTTTTGGGGGGAGGAGGGGTCTGGTATTGTCATAAATCAATGGTCTTCTAGCAGTTCACTGATTCTGCAGGTCTTGGTTCTACCCAGAGGGACTGCATGCGTTAACTCGGTTTCTTTACCAATGTGTTTAAAGACATAGTTGCCAACTTTATCCATTCTGATCTGTAGATCCTTATCCAGTCCTATTTTTTTCTTTGCATTCTGGGACTTCTAGTTTGTTGGATCATGGGAAAAGCAGTACTAGAAGTCCCAAAATGCAAAGAAGAAAACCAGGACTGGATAAGCACTTAGAGGGGAATGGATCATGTTGGCAACTATGCAATTGTCGGAACATCCACCTTGGTGGGTCAGGGTTTTGCTAGGGGTCTGCATAACTATGGGGAGTGCGAGGATGCTGGGCAGGTGCAATTCTTCTTTATCTATACTTTAGCTGGTCCCACTGCGGTGCTGCTGTCCCAACCCTTCATGTCTCTGTGCTGCATGCTCGACTGAGGATGCCTGCTCCTGTCCTACCCAGATAGTCCCGCCCCTCACTTCTCTCGTGGAAGTATTTGGAGCAGAGAGTCTGAACCCACTCACAGCAGTTTCTACGTTGTATTGGTCAGTCAAAGCCTGGCAATGGAAAATCCGATAGCTCCCTTGATACATCATGCCAAACGCAACCCCGCCCACCAACTTCCTAAACAACCTTCACTGGTTTTCCAAAAGTGTTTGCAACATTACATTGTAGTAATAATACTAATTACACAAAAATATAGCAGAGGTTGGCACAAATTGAATAAATAATGCAACTCATGATGAACAAAAACATCTTTTTATCCAAAATCTGCACAGACGATAACGCGATCTACGCGCAGCGGGGCTCATCACGCCGGAGCATAGTGTCCGTTCCTCCTAACAGGCCATTCCTCTGACCTTGGGGCTCTGAGTTATCTTCAAGCGCCACCATTATGGCCCTTTGAGACCAGTCCTTTGCCATGTACTACCTGGACGAAGGCTCTCCCATTCTGTACTCTGCAGTACTTAAAAAGGCACGATTCCTCCCAAACAGCCTTGAAATTGGACACTAGGAGTTATTTTCGTCAACAAGAAAACTTACTGTCGTGCCCAGCTGAAATTCTTACTTCCACTCCTGAAGAAAACCAGTCACCACCAGGGATAAGGTTGAAACTAGCACAGGGTTCTTAGGTTTAGATCTCTGACGGAGCTCATTTTTTAAGACAAATATAGTTTGTCTCTTCTAGTAGACTGTGAATAGAAAACCTGTGAATTTTCCTTTTTGTATTTAATTTGTGGACTTACAGCGATATATATTTGTGTGCTGTGTAAACATCCAGCACTGGGTGTCTGGGGTTGTAAAACAGGTGCATACCTACCTGTTGGGTTATAGAATTTTACATTTTAGACCCTTGCAGCATTTCATAAGGTTTTTTGTGACCTGTTCAGTTGTACTGCCATGCTAATTTTCAGCACTAAAAGCTTGCAAACTTGCAAGATTGATCAAGATTGCTGCAATCAGGAAATATCCTCTGTTGATGTGCCAGACACACAAGCAGACCTTTTCGAAAGTCAGATATCTCATTACGAAGAAGCTGAATTTCGGAATTCACTATCCTCACAAATGAGAGAAACCTCAAATTTCACAACCTTTGAAGGATGTCAAAACCATCTCTTCCAGAAACTGATACAAGTACTTATTTGTCAGATGTCTCCCGTTGACCTCAGGCACACCACACCCCAACCCCAATCTCACGGACATTACAGGTTTGGTTTTCATGTTCTGGCAAAAGTATGTTCTTTGGAGTTGAATGAATGGATGTTGGTGGTTTTCCAAAGCTTTCAGATAAAAACCTAGATCATAAAGTCTGTATGTTTCACGCCAGTTACTGTTTGTGCAAACCATAGAATATTTGTCAATAGTTTTGTAGTCTTAATTTTAGTATAACCTTTAACGATGCAAAATATTCTGAATAGATTTATGATTTTATTTCTTTTTCTCTTCTTGGCAAGTTAATTTTGGTTTTTGTTAAATATTCCTCTATGTACTGAAAATAAAGACAAAAACAAGTTGCCAGTTTCGACTAGGCTTTTTCACTAGTTTCTGTCAGGGGGTTTACAATTGAGTGATTTCTTTTGTTTTAACTGTCTTTTATAAAAGCCTAAACCAAGGATGAGAGATTGCATAGATCTAGTAGTTCAGTGAGTGGATCTGCAAGTCTGCAGCTTGTTCTGTACTTACGTTGTGCTCCCCATGAAGAGTTTCTCGCTTAAAGTACGAACAGAAGGGTATTGCTAAACCTATGCTATGCAGGGCAGACCACCTCCAACCAGACAAGTAACAAAGAAAATCCTCTTAGGAAAACTGCTTGGTACACCTCTTGCAAGGATAACCAGCAGTGCTCCAGATAGGATTTTGGAGCGAGAGTATTTTACTCCCAAGTTATAGAATTGGAGAGTGTTTTCCAATTTCATGAGGGTAAAAGTGATTTTCCTCCTTCGCAAGAGAGTAAAGTGTGTCCAGTTTGTGCGTAAAATTAAAACTTTGTTCAAAAATATGTGACAAAACAGGTGGATTTCAAAGTGGTTCTAAATAATGTATTGCAACTGTGGAAAACATTTCCCCCCACACAAGAACCATGTAGATGCATACTACCCAGCTTCATCTTCATGATACTTGGGCACAAACTCTGTTAAGAGTTACTGCAGATGCCAGCTTGTTACTTCGGGTGATTTATAAATCAAGTCCCTCACCCTACCAGGATCACTTCTCTGCCTCTCGGGCCTGCTGTTGATGCCCGGCACTACCTGCTTGACACTCCATGTTTTTGCTCCATCTTTCCTTCCCGTTGTTACTTTCTTTCCCCTATGTCCTACTTTCTGACACTCTGCCTCTCACCCTTAAGTGTTGCAGTGCCACATTTTGCAGTCTGTTTCTCTGTCACGCTGGATCTCTCATCTCTGCATTCTATTGTTGCTTTTTCCCCTCCTGTAGCTCGCCGTCTTCTTCCCCCAATCGGGATGGATACCGTAACTTCATCCTCCTACTCCATATAATAGAAATGCATATAAAAACCAAAATGTCACGTGGTCTTCCTATCAAACACCCACACCTCAATTGCCACGTCACCACTGCCTTAGACACTCCAACAACCCTCCTCATCCCCTTACTGCACCAATACATTATTTCCCGCAAAAGGTGCACTTACATCTACGTGCTCTAACAAATTCCTCTGTCACGGGGTCCTGTTAAACAGCCTGCACAATCCGGGAGCAGCGTCCTCCTCCAAGGAACAGACAGGAATTCTGGAAACACTGCTCCTGTAAGCAACTCCAGGTTGGGCACAAGGGAATAGTCGTCGCTGCAGGTGGGTGCTGCCCCTCCAGCTGTGCAACCAGGAAACCTCTGTCAGTGCAGAGGGGTCTGGGATCACATTAGGGTGTGGGGGCGGTCACCAAATTCTGTAGGGCAGACCACCAACAACCAAACAAGTAAAAAAAAAATCCTCTAAGTAAAAAGGCTTCTCCAGCATGGGGTCCGGCATGGATTCACATGCTCATGAATATTCCCCGTCGTCAGGCTGGGAATCCTCGGTAAAGAAAAAACCAGTATCAGTTTCGTTTCTGATCTGTCTTTCGTAGTAATAACCAATCACTGGTCTCTGCGTCATACTGACCACAGCCAATGGCTGCCCTCTACCTAAGCACCGCCTCTGGCAGCCATCTTCAGATTTTTACCGCACGTTCATGTGTTGGGATCCTCGTGCTATTGCTCTCGAGCGTTAGTGCTATTTTTTTTCACGTTTTTTCTCAAAAACTTCGTTTTTTCGGTCAAAAGAGCCTCAAGCTCCACCGACTCTCCATCCGATCAACGGGGACCCGTGTCGGATTCGTCTGCGCCCCTCAAGGGTGAAGATCTCGTCGAGCTACGCTTTTGGAGGACTCCAGAAGTTTCTCAGGCCCGGTCATGGCCCAGGAGAAGGGAAGCTCGACGCCCGGAAAGCTGTTCAGGGTCTGCCCTGGATGCCAGCTGCAGAACGTCTTCAAGGAGGACGAACACTCTTTTTGCCTTTACTGCCTACATGAGGACAAGACGCACGTGGAGAAGGACTGTGCGTTTTGCGGCAACATGTCGGAGCGGACCATGAAGGACCGCCATCAACGTCTCGCCAACTGGCTGGAAGGGAAGAGCCCGTCCGGCGAGAAGAAGAGGAAGAAATCCGAGCGGTCTTCTAAGACCTTTGAGGACGCCCCGGCGACGGGGGTCCAACATAAGGCGAAGCACCGCGAGTCCGCTGGCACCGGGAGCGCCGAACGGTCGGGCTCTACGGGCGCCAGGCTAGGCGCACCCTCCCCGGCACCATCAACCACGAGCCAACGCTCTGGGTCGGGTAAGAGGAAGGCCGAGCACCCGGCGAGGCTCCTGGAGAGGCCCCGGTCGAGCTCGAAGGCGGAGGGGGAGCGAGGCACTGTCCCCCCCCCTCAAGGATAAGGCGGTGAGCGCACCTAAGGTGGTGAAGGCCTTAATCCATCCGGCCAAGCCCTCTATCGAAGCTGTCGCGGCGGCCCTGGCTCAGCCTGTGGAGGCTACGCCAGTGGTGGCGACCTCGGGGCTCAGAGTCTCCCTGCCACCTCGGAGGGAGTCCTCTTTTGTGCCCATCGATAGGACCCCCGTGAAATCCCCCGTGGGGAAGAAAAAGGGGGGGCAGGGCGTCGTCGTAGATTCGGCCTCAACCTCGGAGGAGGAGCTGGTCGAGGTCTTAAGCCACGGCCTCGGCGTGGAAGAAGACCGGCCCGTCGGGATGGATCCCGACGCAGGTGACGACGACATCGTCGAGGGTACCGACGGGGCCCCTGATCGCCCGTCGGATTCCCCTCTGCCAGCGCCGCGAGACAGCTCGGCGGCCATTTTATTGGCTATACAGTCCTTATGCTCAGAGATAAGGACGAGACTACCGTTGCCAACGGAACCTCTCCCGTCGGGGGACCCAGAACCGGGACCTTCTGGGGTTCCCCCTACCAAGAGAAGAAGGATCCACCCTCCTCCTCCTTTTCAGCCGTCGCGCCCCTTCCAGCCCTCCTCCCCGTCCACCCGAGGGGATGATACGGGGACTGACACGGCAGCGACGGGTACGGACGACGAGGTATACGACGAGGATGTACCGTCGTCGCCTCCCACCAGGGCTTCTCCGCCCGACGAGATTGGATCGTTCCACTCCATGATCGCCAGGGCATCCGAGCTTTTCCAACTCTGCCCTGAGGAGAAGAAAAAGGAAGGATTCCTTTATCAACGGCGCGAGGCCAAGAGGAAGACGGTCCTCGCGGTGCCTCTACTGGACGACATTTGGGATGAGGGCCTGGCCCTCCTCAAGAACCCTTCCACGACGCCAGCTAGAAGAGACCGGTAAGAGAAGAAGTACCGGGTCCCGGACGCGGCCCCCCTGTGCCTCTGGGCGCAGCCTACCCCGGACTCCGTCGTCTCCGCGGCGGCCAGGAAGAAAGCAGAGGGGGGGTGCGGCCTCCACATCGACTTCCCCACCGGACGGCGAGGGAAAGAAATTGGACGCTATGGGACGCAGGGTCATCTCGTCTGCAGCGACGACGATTAAAGCGGCCAACGCCTTGGCTATCGTGGCCCGCTACGACAGGGAGCTATGGTACAAACTGGCTCCCCTG
Source organism: Ambystoma mexicanum (assembly GCF_040938575.1). Taxonomy (NCBI): domain Eukaryota; kingdom Metazoa; phylum Chordata; class Amphibia; order Caudata; family Ambystomatidae; genus Ambystoma; species Ambystoma mexicanum. The sequence goes on from NC_090928.1 coordinate 66,663,621, forward strand.
CTGGACTTCCTACCGGACGACAAGAGGGCGGATGCCCTGGAGATCCTACAGGAAGGTGAGGTGGCGTCGGACCACGCCATCACTATTGCGACGGACATCGCCGACACTGGGTTTCGCCAGTTGGGCAACGGCGTGTGCCTTAGGCGGCGTGGATGGCTCAAGGCTACGGACTTCCGTCAAGACGTACAGACCAGAGTCCTGGACATGGCGTTCGATGGGAACAACCTGTTTGGGAAAACAGTGGACGATTCCCTTCAGGCCATTAAAGCGGACACTGAGACGGCCCGGGCCCTTGGGGTTCTGCAGCAACGACGGACGCCCTTTCGGAGCAGCGGAGGCAAGGGCGCCTCCAAAGGTTCCGGCGGCGGTTTCTCCACCTACCGTCAAGCGGCCCGCTCGTCGTCTCAGGAGGCCTACAGAGGACGAGACAAGTCTGGCGGACCCCGCCGTCGTCGCCAAGGAGGTCAAGGCGGCAAAGCCTCGTCGAAACAGGATTGAACCGACCGTGGGGTCGGGCCCCCACCGATGCACCCCGGTGGGAGGCCGGCTGGCGAGCTTCGTCAGCGTGTGGGAGTCCATCTCCACCGACCTTTGGGTGCTGGACGCCTTAGCCCGGGGCCACGTGCTCGAGTTTCAAAGAAGGTGCCCGCGCGTCCCCCCTGTGGCCAGGAAAGAGCTTCACGTCCCTCAGCTTCTCCTGGAGGTAAGGGCGATGCTCAGGAAGGGCGCCATCGAACTCGTCCCAAAGAGGCTTCGGGGCTCCGGAGTTTACTCGAGATACTTCCTCGTGAAGAAGAAGACGGGAAGATGGCGCCCCATCCTAGACCTGCGATGTCTGAACAAGTTCATCAAGGCGCAGAAGTTCCGGGTGGTCATCCTCCAGCGCGTCCTGGGTCAGCTGGAGGAAGGAGACTTCCTGTCGTCGTTGGATTTGGAGGATTCCTACTTCCATATTCCCATCCTAAAGGGGCAACGAAAATTCCTCAGGTTTGTGGTCCAAGGGCGTCACTACCAGTTCAAAGCCCTCCCCTTCGGACTACGGTCGGCACCCAGGGTATTCACCAAGTGCCTTGCACCGGTGGCGGCGCAGCTGCGCCGCGAGGGGATCCACGTCTACCCCTACCTGGACGACTGGCTCATCCGATCCAAGACGAGGGAGCTCGCCATGGAGCACACGGCAAGGACCGTCCAACTTCTCACGGACCTGGGATTCTCCGTGAACTACGCCAAGTCCCACCTGGTACCCGCGCAAAACGCACTGTTTCTGGGAGCGAAGCTCGACAGTGTCCCTTCTGGCCTCCCCGTCGGAGGAAAGGACCAGGTCCATCTTGGGCAAGGTACAGCGGATGTTGGCTTCCGACGCGGCCAAGGTGAGGTCCATCAAGTCCCTCCTCGGAATGATGTCTTCTTGCATCTACCTCATTCCCATGTGCAGGCTCCGGATGCGCCCGTTGCAGGAGTCCTGGACGCGCGCTGGATCCAAACGACGGGCGGCTTCGAGGAGAGGATCACACTCGACGAGAGTTTCCGCCGAGCGGTCCGGTGGTGGGGCACCCGCGCGCATCTGACGGCGGGCATGGACTTCCAGACCCCAGACCACCAGGAGACAGTGACCACGGATGCCTCCCTGGAAGGGTGGGGAGCGCACACCGAAAATCTGCACGCGAGAGGCCTTTGGCTCCCGACGGAGAAGTCCCTCCATATCAACGTCCTGGAGCTCCGTGCAGTGTTCTGGGCCCTCAGGTCCTTCCTTCCGTCCCTCAAGGGCAAGGTGGTGAGGATCTTCACCGACAACACCACCACCATGTTTTACATCAGGAAACAGGGTGGAACCAGGTCCCCAGCACTGTCCAAGGAGGCGCAGGACCTGTGGCATTGGGCCGTCGCCCAAAGGATGTTTCTGGTGCCGTTTCATCTGGCAGGGATAAAAAACACCATCGCCGACTCACTCAGCAGGGAGCTGCGCTCGTGCCACGAGTGGGAACTACGGCAGGATCTAGTGGATCGCCTCTTCCGACGGTGGGGCACACCCCAGATCGACCTGTTCGCAACGGCGACGAACTCCAAGTGCCGGAGGTTCGCCAGCAGGTTTCCCCAGGCGAGGAGCATGGGCGATGATTTCTCGTTCCCCTGGGAGGGCCTGTTCCTCTACGCGTTCCCTCCTTTGCCACTGCTAATCCGGCTCGTCAACCAGCTCAAGAGGTCACCGTGCAGGATGATCCTCGTCGCACCTGCGTGGCCGAGGCAGATATGGTTCCCGGACCTTCTGGACTTGTCAGCGTCCCCGCCAATCAAGCTGCCGGTGGACGCGGATCTACTCTCCAGGGAAGGAGGCGCCATCCTCCACCACGACCAAAATCGCTGAACTTGCAGGCCTGGCTCCTGCAGCGCTAGAGTTTGGAGGATACGACTTACCGGCCGACTGCAGAGAGGTTCTTGCAAAGGCCAGGGCGTCCTCGACTCTTAAATGCTACGGACACAAATGGAAGAGGTTCTCTGTCTGGTGCCACGCACAGAAGATTAACCCTCTACGGATTACGGCTCCTCAGGTACTGCCGTACCTCCTGACGCTGGCCAAAGCTGGTCTGGCACACGCGTCCATCAAGATTCATCTTGCTGCGATCTCCTGATACACCAGAACCACGGGGCGGACGTCCTTGTGGTCTCATCGTCTGGTGAAAGAGTTCATGAAGGGACTGTTCAGATCGTTCCCGCCGGTGAAGGCTCCGGCCCCGGCGTGGGAGCTCAACGTGGTGCTGACCAAGCTCATGGGACCTCCTTTCGAGCCTCTGCACTCGGCCCCGTTGAAGTTCCTGTCGTGGAAAACAGCGTTTCTTGTGGCCATCACCTCCGCACGACGGGTGGGAGAGATCCAGGCCCTTTCCTGCAAGGCCCCGTACTTGACTTTTCACGACACGAGGGTAGTTCTCAGGACGCACCCCTCCTTCATGCCCAAGGTGCCGTCGGACTTCCATCTCAACGAACCCTTGGTGTTGCCTGTGTTCTTCCCGTCGCCTTCGTCGCCGGCTGAGAGGACTTTGCACTCGCTGGATGTGGCTAGAGCGCTGAAGTTCTACGTGGACCGCACAAAGTGTTTTCGGAAGACGTCACAACTCTTTGTGAACTTTGGACCTGTCAATCAGGGGAAGGCTCTCTCGAAGGCTTCCATTTCCAGATGGCTCTCCGGCTGTATCATGCACTGTCATCGGTTGGCAAACCGACCGCTGCCTGGCCGTCCGAGAGCCCATTCCACCAGAGCAATCGCAGCTACCACGGCGTTCCTTTCTGGTGTGCCCCTGCTGGACATATGTAGGGCTGCTACGTGGAGGTCGACGCACACCTTCACGAAATTCTACTGCGTCGATCGGGATTCCAGGGAGGAGTCCAGGGTCGGCCAAGCAGTGCTGCGCAACCTGTTCGCCTAAGGTGAGCCTGGTGAGGAGGTAAGATGCTTAATGTTGAGTTTGATGTGATGCTTAATCTTGAGCCTTTGCCACCTCCTGTGGTTGTGCATGTGTGTACTGCTATGTATTCTTTATTCATGAGCATGTAAATCCATGCCAGACCCCATGCTGGAGAAGGAACAAGTTACTTACCTGTAACTGTTGTTCTCCAGCATGGGTCTGGCATGGATTCACATGCGAACCCTCCCGCCTACCCCTCTGCGGCTCTTCACTTGGTCATACTGCCACTTCACGTGCTTCCAAATCTGAAGATGGCTGCCAGAGGCGGTGCTTAGGTAGAGGGCAGTCATTGGCTGTGGTCAGTATGACGCAGAGACCAGTGATTGGTTACTACTACGAAAGACAGATCAGAAACGAAACTGATACTGGTTTTTTCTTTACCGAGGATTCCCAGCCTGACGACGGGGAATATTCATGAGCATGTGAATCCATGCCAGAGCCATGATGGAGAACAACAGTTACAGGTAAGTAACTTGTTCCGTGTCAGTAGGGGCAATTAAACCTGACCGCCACAGAGCGCACTGGTTAGTTCAAGGCAAAACACAACAGGCAATGTCATCTGTGACGCATACAATTTATGGTACATATTCCCCACACTCACTGGCCACCTGCTATGTACATACCACCCGCACCTTACGGGACATGGAGTGATTGGTTCTAATCCCTCTATTACAGTCCTCTTCCACATGATATTTGAACATGATTGGCGGCCCGTTTAGGAATGTTTCCTTCTCCAGGAACATCTCACGTGATGGGCACCTGTTAATTAGACATTAGCTCAGTGGATACTCTCAAGGTCAAATTGTCTCTCGGAAAGGAGATGCATCTTCTGATCCCCGACCTGTAGGTGCCCCTTCCATGTCTCCCCAGCACAGTCCTAGGTTTGTTAGCATCACCCTGTTTACCTTGTACTACAAATCGCAAGACACCGTGCTCTTTGCTCCCCCATGGCAGCTGCCCCCTCCCTGGACCTCTCCAGGACCACACTAATCAGTCAGATAGTAAGGGATTTAGGTGTTCTTCTTGTGGGCATCTGGCAGTTCAGAGTGACCATTATCTTGGGGGGCACTAGTGTCCTAAATCTGGGTTGTGCTACTTTGGCAGCTCAAGACCTCTGACCTGGCTCCCAGGAGATCCTTCGGGAACAGGCGCAGAGCTAATTGTGCTTGGCTATTTGCATTCCTTCCTGATTGTCTGCAACATGAGACAATGGATGGTTTATCTGTTTGGCTCGAAGGCCTTCTCGTCTAATGTTTGGGCTTGGAGCAGGGATGGGAAAGTCGATTTGTGCTGGGTGCCAGAATGTTATTGCTGTTACCGTTGCCTGGGCCACCTTAGGCCTCAAACTTAACATGGCAGAGCTTCAGTGTTTTCTGCCATGAGAAGGGGGTTGGCTAGTACATGGTTCATTCATATTAATTACTACTACATCCCCTTCCCCCACAAGCACCCCCCCACCCCGCCATGGGCCTTTTAGGACCCATACCCCCCTACACCCTTACCACACTCCCTACCCTTATGCCGCTTATTGCGCCACCCTTTCCCTGTACCGCCATGCTTCTCAGCTCCTTTGTGGTCTTAATATATTTTCCTCAACCTGAATCATTTTTGGTGCTGAGGAGTTGGACATGCATCCCAAATGCTAATTTGCTTAAAAACAGGTGGACATTTGTGTTGCCTTGAAATATGTTCTTATTTTGACAAAATAGCAGAGTATGCAGATTGTTAACTCATTAGTACCCTCTGAGTGATGTTACTTCCTGATTGGAGTAACTCAAAGCTGGAGTTTCTTTAATGCCCCACTCTCCATGCTGTCATCGACCTGTTGAACGAACCGCTCCACCTCGCAGTAGTACCCTGTTGCCACCGTGCCACAAAGCGCTCTCAGGGTAAAAATGGCTGCATAGACCCAGTGCTCGGGCTGTACTGAGCGTTGTCTCCTAGACTAGGTTAAAAGCCTTGCTGTGCTTTGGCTTTTTAAATATTTCTTACCATGACCGCCTTCGCTGCAGGTCTATAAAGCTACATAAAACTGTTTTTCTTTGGTTTTAGCCTGTTGAAATTTTGACTTGCTATAATGCAGTTACAACCCTGGATGTAAGGGCGGTATCGGGTCTGTTGTCCCTTACACTTATGTACCCTTGGCTTTGCCTCGGGCTGATAACTTAATGTGCTGATAACCAGTTACAGCCCTCTTCAACTGAGTCGTAATGCCTTATAACATTATAAAAATGCTTGTTGAAGTGTTTATTATCCCAACTCTGAATTTGCTCTGCTGGAGTATACAATTGGAGGTGGATAAACCACAAACTGCACCTTCTTCCTTTGTGGCTGGAGATCAAAAATATGTGCATCAGTCTCGGGAGGATTGCTCGGGGGCAATACGCTCGCCTTGGAAGCAAGATGACACGGTGTAACACAGGTTTGACCCCCTGGGTCGGTGCTTAGAAACCTCTGGGTACTAAGTGCGTTATAACTAACCAATGACTAATTACAAATTATGTGCATAGTTTCAGTTGAATTACTCCCAATCCAAGACAGCTTGTCCTATGGTGTGCTATTAAATGTCCAGACCTCTGAAATCTCTATTTGGGTCGAAGCATACAGATGTCTGTCGGTCACACAACCACAGAGATGTGAATGGTATGTCTTTTTCTAATTATATTGATTAGTATTTTCTCCTGTAGGACCCTTCCTATGTACAGGGCATTCTAGGCAGAATCCTCCTTTCTCCCCCACCCCTCAGAAAAGATAATGGAACAGAATATTAAAACCACATTTTTACCATAGCAAATATTTAGTCTCCTTCTTTCTGAGCACTGATCATAACATTAGACGAATGCAATACTCTTCTTATGGGCACCTCGCCTGCCAATATGTTCAAACTCCAACTCCTCCAAAAGAAAAACACTTGGCTCCACCCTCGTCCTTAAACGCACTGACTGCCTAACAGCTACTAGAGGCAAGTCCAACTGGCTCCCTATCAGGGCTCGAGTGGAAATTAAAAACCCTTTCCATTGCTCACCATTGCGTGCACAAGGAAGCCCTTCTGTACCTTAACAACTGCATTACTGAAATAGTTCCTGTGCGGGCGCCCAGATCCAGTTCTAGCATCTCTCTGCGAACCCCCCGCTAAAGTGGCAGGAGTCCGTTTCTGGGTCACTGCACCTGCACTATGGAACTCATTACCTGCACACATCAGAAACTAACAATCATTTTCCACCTTCAAAAACCAGGTCAAGACATGGGTGTTCGACAAATATGAGTAACAGCTTATTTCTACCTACCTATAGCATTACTTACTCTGTTTTCCTAACTCTGTACTGTACTAACGCTGTGATAACTTCTGGTCTGGGCGTTTCAAAAATGTAAAAAATAAATTAAAAATCCCTGTTTTTTAAACGTGTTTCCGTTCATTTGGTTGATGCCAGAGGTGTTGCTGGAGGGAGGGGTGGCGGGAGCGCTGAGGGGGCTATAGTCCCAGGTCTTTTGGTTGTAGCCCCGGATAGAAGCTCAGGGATTACAACCAAAAAGGCTAGCTAACCCCCAGTCCCGACTGTCCCAAAATTAGCATAGCATCGGATCTTTTCCAGACCTAGCAACACCCCTGTTTGATACCCTTTCTTCTTAAAACTAATAGATGAAATGATGTGAGAGTACAAACCACTGTCTGTCTTTTTGTTCAATTAACAGCTCCCACTTTACCAGACTATGAAGGAGTTGACGCTTCCCTTAATGAAACTGCCACCACCATTACTGTGCTTTTGCGACCGGCACAGGCAAAGGGAGCTCCTATCAGGTGAGTAGAAACCGATTGACTGATTGATGCACAGCTCAAATGAACTTTACATTTGTGTAATGTTACCTAAAGGAAGACACTTGAGTCTCATTGGTAGTCTTCAGTATCACTCTGGGAGGTTTCTTTGACGTTGTGTTGACTATTTTTGTATGCTTCTTTTTCATTGGGTGCGTGGGTGTGTGTGTGTGTCATTTGGAAGTTGGCGCAGACTGTAGCGGTGCTTGAGATACTTTTATAACTATACTGTTGATATGAGCTTGGTCTTGTCTCTCTCAATGCGAGGGTTTCTTGGCTAATGTTAGCAATGTATAGGAAATGTATTATCTCGTCTGACGCATCAGCTAATTTGTTTCCTATTTTAAAAAAGATCATACAGACTCCAAACTTCAAACCGTTGCATGAATGGAAAATGGTGTGTCTCCAAATCCTTCAAGAGGCCGACATCCCTATATCCCTTTTACTCGAGTCCGCTGACAAAGCAAAGATAAAGTTGTGGAGACATGATTGGATTTGTACCTACAATAAAATTAATTTATATCAGGCTGTTAAGAAGGATTCAGCGTGATGTCCATGAAGGGAGCTAGAGCCAAGCAGCGCCAAACCACTATGGAAACCTATGCCGCTGGAGGGTCCACAGGATCTGAAACTCCAAACAAAAGTGCTGCGGAGGCGCTGCCTGATTCCACCAGAGTGACAGCTGAACCAGCCAACTCCCAGATTCTTGAAGCTATCATGACGCTCCAAACAAAAATGGAAAACAAATTGATGCGGTCGCCATAGACTTGGGCCTCCTGCGGCAGGACGTCCGCTCCATATCCGGTAGGACTGAGGTACTTGAAACCCTGGTCTGATAAAATAGAGGCAAAATGACTGCTCCTAAAAGACGTTGACGAACTACAACAAAGAGTGAAAAACCTGGAAGACAGGGCTGAGGAAGGCGAAGAGCGGGCACGCCGAAATAACATCAGACTTTTAGGCCTGCCTGAGGGTGCCGAAGGATCAGACCCCACAAACTTCGTAGAGAGTAGGAGATAGGAGCAGAAAAACTCTCCCAAGGCTTCACAATTAAAAGAGCCCATCGATCCCTTACCAAGCGACCAGCCCCCGGAGCCCCGCCTAGACCAGTGATAGTAAAAGTGGTAAAATATAAAGCTAGAGAGACTATTTTGGCCTTCACTAGGTCGGGTGGCCAAATCCAAAGAGACTCTGCGAAGATGGCCATTTATCCTGATTATACCTTGCAGGTTCAAATGAAAAGAGCACAATTCATTTACTCAAACTCCAGATTGAAAAGAGCCAGATTGCGCTACATGCTCCTATACCCTGCAAGACTAAAGGTGATGCGTAACAGAGCACTTCTATTCGACACCTCAGCCGAGGCTCGGCAATGGATGGATGGATGGGGAGCAGATCCCAGACATTGAAGACAAAGGGCGTAGACTGGGCTGAGCCGTGTCACGAGCGGCCACACACTGGACAGCAACCTACAAATGCATAGAAGCAAATGGCAACCACACTTAAGCACAGCAGGAATGATTCTCCATAGGAGCAGCACCGGAGATGGAATGTCTGCTCTTCATAGTAGTTATTTTTTTCCGGGTGTATTATACCCGCCCGTAGGGCACCAGGAGACCAATGTGCGGTCAAATGGAGCGGAAACGGGTTAGTCATAATGGGGGAAACCTCGCTGGACTGTTTTTCAGTTTGGACCGTTTGAAGTCACAGGAGGGAGGGAACATGGAAGTTGGGTTTAAAGTTGGGCTCATAGTTGGGGAAGTTTTTCAGGGGAACAGACAAGACCACCTGGTACACCAAACAGCACCAATGTCAGAAGAGAAGCCTTCCGGAGGAGCCACACTTGCTTTCATTTGGACAGCCAAAACACATGGCAGACAAGATTAGAATGATGTCATGGAATGTTAGGGGAATGAACAACTTTGTTAAACAACGCCGTACCCATGCCCTAATTAAAAGAAGCAAGGTCGGAATTGCCTTTTTACAAGAGACACACTTAGATGCGTCCTGGCTAGAAGCACTAGCCAAGTCTTGGAGAGGGACGCTGGTAGGCTCCACTTATTCCACTTATGCTAGAGGAGTCCTGATTTGGATTGCTCCCACCATCCCCTTCAAGCTAATCAACACAAAAATCGACTACAAAGGCAGAATGGCCCTGGTTCATGGTTCCATTGAAGGCAGGGAGACAAGCCTAATCAACACTTACGCACCCAATCACGATGCCACAACCTTTTTCTGCTCACCACACAAGTGACTCAGTCCTTATAGAAAATGCACCCTTATTTGGGGGGAAGACCACAATTGCACCCTGGATCCCCTTATGGACAGATCGGACGGCAAACACACACGTCCATCCCCACCTGCAAAAATACTACACACTCTGATACAACAACTAGGGCTAGCAGACCTTTGGCGCAAACACCCCGGACAACAAGAGTATTCCTTCTACTCCTCCCCCCATGCCGTCTATACTAGGTTAGACTACATATTAGTCAATGAGGAACAACTAGCGCTGTTCGAGGACACACATTACCTAGCCAGAGTATTATCTGACCACTGCCCACTAGTGACAACTGGTTGGTGTTCCTGCCCAGGCCCCCTGTACCCACGTGGAGGTTGCCAAGCAAAGCATTACTTGATGCAGCCTTTCGCGAACAAGTCAGGACCAGCACGCTTGACTTCTGGCAGGTAAATGACAATAGCGTGCAGCACATAGGCACGGTTTGGGAGGCGTGCAAAGTTGTCATGAGGGGTGAAATGCTGGCAAACATAGGAGGAACCCAGAGATCCATGCTAACCTCCCTTGCAAACACGGCAAAAGAGTTAGCCGAATTAGAAAAAAGGGACACCTTAGAGCTTGACCACATGCAAAAAATGGTCGGCCTTAAACAGACCTGCCTAATGTAGTGGGACAAGCTGGGAAAGATCAGCTATATGAAACACATTTAGAGAACCCATGCCCTCAGAGACAAACCTGGGAAGTTACTAGCATGGCTCTACAAATGGGAAACCCCCAGGACACCCATCTGCCACGTCTGCGGGCCCGACGGTGCCACAGTACACACGCAGCTAGGCATAAACGCAGTGTTTGCTGGTTTTTACCAAGAATTGTATGCCGGCACCCCATTCCCCTCCGCCATCGAAATTGATGACGTCCTAGACATTATCAAACTACCCAGCTTGGATGTACACTTGGCCGAGGCACTTGACAAACCAATTACCCCGGAAGAGGTAATAGCCACCCTTAGGTCCATACCCACTGGGAAAGCCCCAGGTACAGACGGACTCCCGGGGGAGTTCTATAAAGCATATGGGGACATACTGGCACCTCTCCTGGCCAGAGTGTTTAATGAAGCTTATAATCCTTCAAATACAGAGCAAAACAATGGCTCTATGAGCAAGACGAAGCTTTGGCCACCCTTTGGTAAACACCTATCGCATGATTTGCAACCTCGATTACCTCTGTATATACTGAGACGACTAACTACCTTTGTATATATTTGTATATGTCCTTATTCTATGTATGTATATATATATTATGTAATTTGTAACTGCCTTCTGTAACCCTCTGTTACCTTTTCAAACATGCGCCCTGATGCTCGTGGGCAGGCTGCCCAATATAAATAAATAAATACAAATACAATACAATGAAGTGGGCATCCTCCCAGACACCATGAAGGAAGCCATCATCATTCCCCTATTGAAACCGGGCAAGGATGAAAGAGTGTGGCTCATACAGGCCCCTGTACATGTTGAACTCCGATAACAAAATCCTAACGGCACTATTGGCAAGGAGATTGCATAGAGTAATCCCCCTTCTGATCCACCAGGACCAAACGGGCTACGTGCCCGGGCGATCCATCACCGAGAACCTACGCAGATTACACCATGTTACTTATAGCACCAATGGCAGACCTGAGAAATGCGCAGTGGCATCTTTAGATGCCACTAAGGCTTTCGACTCGGTTAGATGGGAATAGTTATATGCGACCATGGCAAAAATGGCCATAAGCCCGGCCTTCCTAAAGTGGACCAAACTAATATACACAGACCCTACGGCCAGAGTGCATACAAACACATTCTCCGACAAATGGCACCTCCACAGGGGTACGCGGCAGGGCTGTCCACTCTCCCCCATGCTCTACATTTTAGCAGTCGAACCCGTGGCGGCATACCTGCGCCAGGATTATGGCGATGGAGGTATAGTGATTGATGGGGTGACACACCTGGTGTCAATGTACGCCGATGATACACTTCTATACTTAAACAACCCAGAACACATAATACCATACATCCTAGAGACGCTGGAGGGGGTTTCAAAGATTCACGTGGATCCAAATCAACAATGAAAAATCATGCCTCTACCCCCTGGCTGTCCTGACCAGATACACCCCGACGTACCTGCTCCTCCTACCCCTCAAACTGGCCTTTGAATGGACAACCACATCCTCCAAATACTTGGGGATCACCATTCACCGGGACCCCAATATAGAACACACTTTAAACACTGTTAGAGCCAAAGAAAACCTTGAAAAATCAATGGCCTTTTGGGGGAAATTGCCGCTTTTGGTGGCGGGAAGAGCTGGACTTTTAAAAATGGTAGTGCTCCCACAACTACTACATCACTTTACCAATGTCGCATTCAACATCCCCCCACGCTTTTTCACAGAGGTAAACAAACTCTGCAGGAGATTTCTTTGCAAGGAGGCAGAAACTGTCTCGCTAGAGGTTCTGCAAAGACCCTATGACAGGGGAGGACTGAAAATCCCCAACTTCGAACTGTACTATTTAGCAGCCCAATTAAAACCTGTCATACAATGGATGGCTGATGAAACCACATTAGACACCCGACTTCTGCAACCGGACGTCTCCCAGCTGCTGCTCAGAGACTTATTCTGGGTCCCAGCGGATGTGACCCTCAAGTGCCCCTACCTGGCGAAACTGGGAATACTGATTTGGAAACGGGCCTGTAAAGTAGCTAAGATGCAAGTCCCATATTTCCCGCAGATTCCCATAGCGGCCATCATGGCGGGCGGATCTTGGGGTCAAAATGAGGTACAACTAAGATGGGAGGCCTGCGCAGTCGCCACCCTAGGAGACCTGGTAGATGACCAGGGGATCCTAACATTCGACAGTTCCAGGCAACCTCGGGGCTGCCACTGGGACAGTTCCTGCTCCATGAAGCAGTGGTGCGTAAGCACATGGACCGGTGGCCTGGTGAAGAAAACTTAGAGACTGGGCATCAGACAATCGAAAACATGCTGTCTGCAGCTGAAGGAGGACATGAAACCTCAAGGCTTTACGACACACTACTGAACAGTACAACCAATACAAGCCTCAAGAGCAAAGTAAAGTGGGAACACGAAATGGGATTGGAATTCGAGGAAAAAGAATGGGAACGCATCGCCCACCACCACAAAATGGTTTCCAGGTACGCCCGACTGCAACTCATTCAATTCTACATCCTCAATAGAGTGTATCTCATGCCGGAAGTGATCTCCAAATTCAACGGACCAGGGATCATCGAATGCCCTAAGTGCCGCGAACCCCGCGCGGGTATGACGCACATGTTTTGGGGATGCCAGGTGATACAATCATTTTGGGCGCAGATTGCCGCTAAAGTGGCGGACGCAGGCATAGAACTAAAGGTGCAAACACCTGCGGCATGCATTTTGGGTAATTACAAAAGAGGCAAAGAGAGTAAACCCCTTAAACTTAAAGACCTGCTGTACATTCTGGTGAAGAGACGCATTGCTTTGGGGTGCAAGAGTGCCAGGGGTCCAAGCATCGTACTGTGGTGGGAGGACCTTCACAAGTGGGTAACAGCAGAAACTGGGGCATGGGTAAATGCGCTGCGTGAGCAGAAATTGGATACCAGCGAGGACCTAAATCAATGGGTGGCGATCACAGTGCTATTAAGCCTCAGGCAGAAAGAGAAAGCTTCAAGCGACGCGAGCAGCTCATGATCGCAGTTTGGCGTCAACTAAACGGAAGTACAGACAGTGGTCTTGGCGGGGCAGGGGTGGGCGGCAAGTTATACATGTTTTTTTATGAAATACAATATTATTCTTTTGCAAGCTTACGTTTATTAAAATGTAATAAATACATTTAAAAAAAAAAGTTAGCACAGTTCACGATTCGAGATTGCCAGGAGTAATTAGATCTTGTCAAAAGGGAACCAAAAGTTATAAGAGGGAAGGAAGATGAGGACAAGCCTTTGGTGAGGAGAAAAGGGTTCACCCTAGTTTCTCGAAGTCAGACACAGTACCTTATTTGTATGAAGAGCTGGTGCCATGGCAGTTGTTCCTGGTACTTTTCCTGCAGACTCACGGTTCCTGAAGCTTCAGTCAAGGGGACAAGGACGACGTCTGGAGCGATCTGCACTACCCAGGGATGAAGCCAGCAGCAGCAAAGCAACAGTGAATAAAAGGTGCGCTCCTTTAAAACAGGAGAGGCTCTTCAGATGACTGTCCGGACCACTACAGCTGTGTGCAGCGATTTCGACCAATAAGAGGATCCTCTGCCTGTGGAAGGTGAGCTGGTTGATCCCACCAGGCTCAAGGGAAGAAGACTCTGGACTGGATCTTCTCTTGTCGAAGAGTAGATAGCTCAGGACTGCAGCAGGGCTTCACTCTGGAATTACAGCAGCCGTCTTCTTCTTTGCTTCTCTTCCTTGCAGTTCCAGTGGCGACTCTGACTTCCAGCCCAAGAGTCCTGCCTTTCATGCCAAAATCCCCCATTCACACAGCCTGGCTGTCAATCACTCAGCAGGGGGTTGGCCGGCCCGGACAACCACCTCAGTCAATCAAGACAAAGTACGACCTCGGTCTCCAAGGAGACCCTGTTCAGGGGGTGACTACACCCCTCCCTCACATTCAGCCCACCCAGACGCCACAAGCAGCTCTTCTGGACAGAAGCCTGCCAAAAGCTGGCGAACAAAGGAGGCAAACCTGGTTTGCCGTGCAAAGTAAAACACAAGAAGGACTTTAACAAAAAGAAATGGTGGTTAAACCTAACCAAAGCCGAAATAAAAAGTATTTGGTCAAGCGTTTTTAAGTTTCAAGGCTTATATAAAAGCCTAAAACAGTACCACGTTTATATAGTATAATTGCGGTAGAAAAGTTAGGGTAGATGCTACTGCCACCAGCCAAGTCCAAATCTTAAGAGCAAAACAAAGCTCAGAGAGGCACAGACAAAAAGGGATGGGAATTAACCCTTCCCAGTGCTCCATGTAAGATGGGATGTACTGGGTCTGCAGTTTAAAATGACTACATAAAGTAAATGGCAACTTTACCTGTTTCTGGGGGACAGTAGTCAGCCCAGAAAAATTGAGTCAGTGGGCAGTCTCAAAGACCACCCTGTGTCCCTGCACTGATTGTGCTGTGTAACAGACACAAAAAGTGGGGCTCACAGAGTGGTGTGCTCCAGAGCCCAAGATCACACAAACAGTAGAAATGCACATGGCAAAATACATGTAAGAGTGGGGAAAAAAGGCTCACACACTTACCAGGTGAAAGAAATAAACTCCTGTAATCCAGCAAAGCTGCTGAGGGACTCACTTGGTGAGGGAAATTAGCCATACATGTGAATTCTCCCTAACAATAACGTTTTGGCATGTTTTGAACATGGACTAGAAATACACAGGCAATTAATTTAAAAAAAGGTTACTTTGCACGAGATCTTAACCTGTGATGACGTTATGCATTGTATCATAGAACAGTTATTGACTCTCCTTAAGGCCATTAACAAGAGTTATTGGCATGTGTCAGCTGGGATGCTCTTGTACAGGTTATGCAATGGAGATGATGCCCTGTATCAATGATCATTAAGAACTCCAGAGACTTGGCCAAGATGGGCGTTATTAGGACTTGGGAGTCACGGCTGGTGGCTCTGGGGGAACACAGGGATGGCTGGGCTAAAGACTCAGGCCTTAGTAGACCAGGGATGAGGTGTGAATCCTGGTGGGGGTTTTTGCGATGCAATCCGATGGGGAAGGGGGGGGTTGTTTTTTGGGATGGGGAGTTTAAAGTTGGTTGGGGATTATGTTATGGCACAGATCTTGAATGGGGCCCCGATTTGGGGAGCACAACGGTCGGAAGGTTTGCCCCTGGGGAATGGCTGATATGGGTGTGGTGACCCTGAATGTCCAGGCCCTGAACTCCCCACTAAAGGGCTGCTTGATTATGTGATGTCTAATTGAGCTTCAAGCCATGGTGGTTTTCCTCCAAGAACTCATCTACTCAAGAGAGATGAAGTGTGCATGAAGCATAAGGCCTTCCCTCAACAATACTTTGCAGCTAGTGGTACGAAAACTAAAGGAGTTGGGGATATTACTGGGCAGTACTCTGGGATTTCAGAAAGGATTTTTTATAGAAGGACCATGAGGGGAGAGATTTGGTGCTAAAAAGAATTTTGAGAGACCAAACATTTACATTTGTAACAGTCTATGCCCCAAACGAGTTGCAGGACCAATTCTTGGCTGTTACTTCAGAAAATAGGGAGCTGGTGTAAGGGATAGGTGGTGGGGATTTCAACTGTTAAGGATCCTGCACTAGATACAACATTGGCCCCCACAAATAGTGACGATTCAGACTTAATATGTTAAAGGAGGTAACGCCAACCACTTCCAAGCGGCCAAACGAAGGAAACCGAAGGCTAACCATTACATCACACAGTTAGTGGGGCATGCAGGTGTGCTGCAACGGCCTGTGGCTGACAAGCTGGCGATAATGGAATCATTTTATGTAGACCTGATGAAGGGGGAGGGGGGCATTGACTAGACCCTCCAAGCTACTTATTTTGAAGGCATGACACTGCCTCATGCATCTGATGAAGATAGGGAGTGCCTGGAGGAGCCAATCATGGAGGAGAAAGTTGGCCTTGCCTTAAGCTCCTTACCTGCTAACAAAGCACCTAGCCCAGATGATTTTGAGAATGACTATTGCAAAAATCTTTGAACCCAGTGAATACCACCGCTGACAAGGCTTTTTAATAGAATTAAGGAAAGTGGACTAGTCACGGAAGACATGGGCATATCCACCACATCACTGATCCTTAAACCAGGGAAGGATCAGACGGATTGCGCTGGCTAAAGTGAGAAACTCCAGGGTGTTCTCACGGATAGAACCCAAGGATCTTTTGTTCATTTGGCCAGGGCACGGCTATCATCTTTGGAACGAGACCCTGGGGCTAGACCAGTGCGGGAGGATCACCTAGACAGGAGGTCCTTTGCGACTGTGGGAGGATGCCCTTGGGGGTGAGACAGTATGCCCCCCCTTCCGACACCCCTACCTGACACTCCCTCAGTGTACATGGGATATGTTAAATCCACTTTTCACATTATTACTAGAAAACACTGACTTCCCAATTCCCCCCTCCCCGCCTTTTCTATACAAACACTGAGATGAAGAGGGGGCATGGCAGAATGAATATCACTGAGAACAAACAGCCTCAGATACAGAAGGCTGCCTCTTCCCTTTTAACAGACTGTCCCCTTAACAACAGGCAAGATCAGGCCTCCCTTGACAATCAGTCTCACCTTATACCTAATAAGGCTCCAACTCACTATAAAAGGCTGAGCACACAGGCACACTTTGGTCGAGCTGGGGATGCTGGGTGGTGCACGGAAGCCAGAGGATGAAAATTCGAGATGGAGAGACCCTGGAAGGCCTGGAGGAAGAAGGGCTGCCCGATTGGACTTGTGAGTACAGGGAAGGCTGCCGTGTGAAGAGGGAACTGTACTACAAGGCAGCCAAACCAGGGGCAGCTGGGGCTACGTGGTGGTGCCCACACCAGACAACCTCCCTTGGGCAACGCAGTACAGCCCAGGCCTTTCAGGCACAGGTGGCAAGACCCTGACCTCAACAAATATCCCTGTAAACTCCTGCAGCTCCCAAAACCACTGCAATGCCAATAAGGGGAGCTTGCGAAGTGGCAGCAAAATCAGAATGAAGGCTACTGGGACTGGAAGTCCAAAACATTTATTTTTTCAACTTTGAGAGGATTCAGAGCCCGACTGAGGGAGACCCAGCTGTGACCTTTGGAGTGGGTCTGAGCCCAACTGAGGGAGGCCCTGGTGAAAACCAAGAAAGAAACGCACACAGCCGGTGAGTTGGCAAGCGACCGGTGTGTGTTAAAGATTGACGTGGCAGACCTGTGAATGAACTTTTGAAGTAAAAATATAGCTGTGAAATCAGCGGTACTGAGTAACAGAGTAGTCTGGTGACAGGACGTAGCCCATTCCAAAGTCTCTGTGAAAGGTGCACTGTTTGTAACGCGAAAACAAATGAACTGTTGAAGTGGTCCTGCTGAGGTCTGTAAAACAAGCCACGTACATTCAAAAGCCTTTCAGACCCGAAAGTGGTCTGAGTATGGATGAGGGTGACCCGAATGGGAGCCCCCTTGCAAGTCTTGTTGAACATTGTTCGAAGAGGTCTGAGCCTGACTGGGGGAGACCGGTGTGCACCTTTTTGTTGAACTATATATTTTAAAATGGAAGGAGAGACTTTAGCGTGTAAGGCCATGCGAGCCTCAATCCACATTTTGAACTGTCTTTAATTTTGAAGAACCTGAGCCAGAGTGTGTCATCTTGTTTATGAGGGCCACCTTGCCTTGTGCTGTTCAAAGTGGGGAGGAGAGTTAGCTCAGCCACACTGATTCTTTATAGTTTTGCGTATTATTCTTTTTGCATACACATTTTTCCCAATCACATTTTGTTATATTAGAGTAAGGGCTGGCATTATGTTTAGTCAGTATAGGCCATCTTGTTTTGACAGACTCCACTAAAACTGTTTTATTTATTATTTGATGGTCAAGCGTGCTCCCATCCTGGATGTAGGGCAAGATGGTCATTCTTCCAACCCTTTGTTCGAGAACAATAAAGGTTTTCCAAACGTATCTTGTGTCGGTCTTTCTTTTGATACCATGCTTCCCTTATACTAACACCCTATTTCTGTACTCATTGGGGATTCGAAAATATATACTAAGGTTCCGGCTGGGAGACTGGCAACAGTCTTACCGACAATCCATGGGGATCAGTCTGGTTTCATTCTTGGGAGAAACGCGCAGGATAACGTAAGGCGTGAAATAGATGTTATAGACTTGGGGACCAGAACTGGGCAGAGATTTTCCCTGGCGGCTCTAGATGCGAGGCAGGCTTTTGACAGCCTAGAGTGGGGGTTCCTTTTAACACACTTGGAGTGTGTTTGGCTGTGGCTCGAATTCCCACGAATGCTGTTGGCCAAATTTCTTCTACGAAATATTTAGCTAATGGGCAACTTACGACACAGGTGGAGATTAGACAGGGAACGGGGCAAGGTTGCCTGTTATTGCTTTGCAAATTTGCTATGGAACCGCTGGTGGCTCGAATCAGACAAGACCAAGAGATCATGTGGGTTGAAAGCAGGGATGGGATACATAAGATTGCGTTATACGCAGATGATGTGCTGTTGTTCATGAGGGACGCGAATCAGACACTGTCAAGAGTGATATCGAAACTGGGGAAATTTGCAGAGGTATCCGGGTTCACTATTAAATGCACTAAATCCAATGCCCTAACACAACTGATGACCCTGAGAGCATAACGGAGGTAGACAGTAGGTATCTGCTGATCCGGGAATCCAGGGATTATAAGAGACTGTATGGAGCAAACATACCCCCCTATGGAAACCATTAACAGAGGACTTTCATAGCTGGGACACGCAGGTGCTTTTGTGGTTAACCCTTATAGTGGCACATCAAATTAAGTTACTGCCCCGCTTGCTGTATACGGTGAGCTCAATACCTATTGGTATCTCTAGTGTGAAAAATCATAGGGTGTTCTACTACTCGATCTCTGGGGATCCCTTTCAGGTAGCCAGGTAAGGGCTATCGCTATTGGATCCTGACCCTGGGGGTGTGCAACCAAGGGAGGATCACCTAGGTAGGGGGTCCTCTAGGAGTGGCAAAGAGAAACCTGAACGTGTGACATGGTATCCCCCATTTCCAGGACAGTTATTTACCCTGCATTCCCTCTACCTCCATGGGATACTACAACTCCCATAATTCCCCTCCTTTCTTTACTAACTCAACTACTGAGACGAGAAAGAGGAGGACTGAGAGTTGAAAGATTGCCACTAGTCCTATGCAATGGCCCTGTCCCACTAACGAGGCCAGGCAGGGTCAGTCACAATCACCCACACCTGAAACTCATTGACAACTACTCAAAGTATAAAAGGTGGAGCACAGAATGACAAGGGAGGCGAGAGCAGGTACACAAAGGAGCAGCTGAGCAAAGGCTGTTGAACACCAGGCTGCAGCAAATGGAAAGCCAACAAGCTGACCTATATTGCGAGTGAGAGCTAGAGAAAGCAAGGCGAGGGAGGGAGTCATATCTCCAAAAAGCCAAAGAGGTGTTGAGTGGAAAGCTCAAACTGCAGGAATTCTTCCTTTGATGTGCCTGACGGTTACTCGTTTCCTGGAGTGACACGAGGGCTGGGGAAACTCTGAGAAGGGGAGAGGCCTTTACCTCGGACGCGATAGCAGAGCAGACCACGTTAAAATCAATCACAGCCGGTGAGTTCTTGAATTAAGGAAGAGCGCTGTTTGTGAAGGCACGAATGTTACCAATGTTGCAAGCAAGACAACGCGTCTGCTGACAGACGCGAGAAGAGAAAGATAAGCTTGTGGTTTTGGAAATACAAAATAACATAGTGGTCCTCCAGAAAAAGAAAGACACATTGAAAGTCTCTGTGTACTGTAATCTCCCTCAAAAAAGGGAGCAGAAAACTATGTTAAAAATTGATGTTTGAAGCAAGTTGAACAGGGAGGCGGACAAGGAAACGAGCCGTGATACCAAAAGGGCTTGATGATGAATAAAGTGAATGTTTAAGGTATTAAGTGAGACTTCCAGAAAGTGCCAAGAGGGCAGATGTGAAACCAAGGTGCTAAGGGAGCATGTGTGAATACAAGGAACTACAATAACCAAGATGAGCTGTGTCGAAGTGATCTTACTTAGGCCCGAGTAAATCATTGCCGTTTCAATAGTCTTCGACGTGAAAGTAAATTGACAACCATTTAGGTTGGCGGAAGGTAATCCCACGACAAATTGGAGGAAGTTAAAGTCCTGAAAGGCCTACACTTCTGTGAGGGGAAACCTAAGGGGCCTGTGGTGAAAGATTCGCCCACAATATCGTTGTACCAGAACAGAGTTATATTGATGATGGTTAAAACAAGGGAGGGAAGCCTGAAGAGAACTGGGATACGTTTTTGTTGAGCCAGGCGAGGGAAGCCTGAAAGAGTTATGTGAATTCTTTGAAATGTGCCTACCTTTGAAATAACTCTTAAAGAACCCCATTTGCTAAACTTGGGGAAGGGAGTTGAGAACCAACTCTGTTGCCATTCTCACTTTCTTTGATACTCTTGTATTTTTCATACATTTTCCCACACTGGCACAAGAAAAGACGAAGGGTCCCTAGAGTGGTGCTGTTTCGGTCGCCTCTGATGGGACGGCTGAGAGTGCCTGAGGTAAAATGTGTTGGCTGCCCAACTGGCACCAATGCTGTTCTGATCCGGGACCAAACTTGAGAAATGTTGGACTAGCAGCAGGTCACATCTACACCATTGGGCACTTTGCAATTTGTTAGATATTGGGTACGGGGCGCGGGAGTTTCACTGCTAGAGGCGACCAAAAGAACCCTTTGGTACTGGGATCAAGCCTTATGCAGTAAGAAAATTACCTTTGGCCTTACAGCCCGAGGGGCTACAAAAGAGACTTCACCCTGGGTTGGAGCAATGCTTTTTTGGAGAGTTGGGAAGGCTGTGTTGCTTTTTGAGGTTTGAAAGCATACATTTCAAGTGGGGGAGGCGGAGAGATTTTAGTATACCCAGATAATGCACTGGATATCCCAGATAGCAGTGAAAGAGGCGGGTATGAGGGCTCCTTCCAGAATTGAACCGTCTATGCGAGAGGGGACCAGGGGACCTCACAGCTTTACCACCTACTAGATAAGGCACAGCCGGATGATAGACTGCCATATATGGACTAATGGGATAAGGACGTTGGGATTACCCTCTCGGAGGAGGAATTGGTGGCAGATTTGGAACAGGGCTCACAAAGCTTCTAAATGCAGGTTGATTAAAGAATCTACTTACAAGATCTGCTACAGATGGTAACTGACCCTGCAACTTATACACAGATTGAACCCGCAATTCTCACCCCTATGCTGGAGGAAATGTGAGGGTGTGGGGATCTCAGACATATGGTGGGAGTGCCCCAAAGGCAGATAACAAGGGGGGGTCCTGGGAGACTCTCTGCCAGACATGAGTCCTGGTTACAAGAGCCAAGTTCTGTTGGAAAATAATTCTGGAGCATATTGTAGAGATAACAGGGTTGCATTTTGCCAGTGGTGGACTTGTTTGGGGCGATTGCAGAAGGCCTAATTGCTGGTAGTGGCACCATGGCAACACTAATTACGCATTTCTCCAGCATGGGGTATGGCATTGATTCTCAGGCTCAGGAATATTCACAGTCATCAGGCTGGGAATCCTCGGTAACCGAAAAAATCAGTTTGTTTCGTTTCTGAACTGTCTTTCTACTAATAACCAATCACTGGTCTCTGGGTCAGACTGCCCCCAACCAATGACTGCCCTCTACCTAAGCCCTTCCTCTGGCAGCCATCTTCAGATTTTTACCGCAAGTTCAAGTGTTAGGAGTCCTCGTGCTTTAGCTCTCAAGCTTTTACTGCATGTGCGTTTTACCAAAGAGTTTACTCTTTATATTTCAGTCAATTCGAGCGTCAAGCTCCACCGTTTCATCTTCCGATCAACGGGGACCCCTTTCGGAAATTTCTACGCCCATCAAGAACGATTTTTCATTGAATTTCACTTCTTGGAGGATTCCGGAAGATCTTTGAGGCCTACCCCGCATGGACATGGCCCAGGACAAAGACTCAATGCCAACTGGATCCAAGCTGTTTAGGATCTGCCCAGGATCTGGAATACAGAAAGTCTTCAAGGAAGATGAGCACTCCCGGTGCCTCTACTGCCTTCATGCCGATAAGTCGCACGTGGAGGAGGACTGTGCGTTCTGCAAGAACTTGTCCGTCCGGACCATGAAGGCCCGTCATACTCGACTCACTAACTGGCTGGAGGCGAAGAGCCCAGCAGCAGGTGAGAAGAAGTTTGGGCGGTCTTCTAAGACCTTTGAGGGCGCTCTGGCAATGGGGGCCCAACAGAAGGCAAAGCACTGCAAGTCCGCGGTGACAAGGAGCACCATTGGTTCGGGCTCCTCCACTGCCAGGCAGGGCGCGATGTCGCAGACGCCGTCAACCACGAGCCAACGCTCCGGCTCAGTGAAGAGGAAGTCGGACAACCCGGGTAAGCCCCGACAGGCCCCGACATAGAAAGCCAAGGTGACCCTCTCCCCCCGCCTCCCCCCCCACCATGGTGAAAGCCTCAGATGCACCCAAGGTCGTGAAGGCCCTGATTCACCCGGCTAAGGCTTCGATTGAGTGAGTCGTGGCGGCCCTGGCGAAGCCTATGGAGGCGACCCCAGTGGAGACGACTTCCAGGCCTAGAGCTTCCCTGCCGTCCTCGAAAGGACCCCCTTGAAACCCTGGGAGGAGAAAGAGGGGGGGGTGAAACGGACTCGATACCTCCGCCAAGGTCTGTCGTCAAAGCAACCCTAGATAAGAAGTTTGAGGAGAGGGCCCGCAGGAAGGATCCCGACGAGGTGGACGTGGAGAGCGAGGCAGTCGACGAACGGCAGGTCAGCGAGGAACCGGACACTACTCCGACACTCCCGTCGCAACCGGTGCAGCCACCGACAGACGAGCATGATGACAGTCTGCTGGTACTGCAACCCTGTGCACTGAGATAAGGACGAGGCTACCCTTGCCTCTGGTGGACGATCCAGCGGCGTCTGGACCGTCGGGGAGTCCTCTACCGAAGCAGAGGTAAGTCCAACCTCCCCCCACCCTTCCAGCCTTCACCTGCATCCCCTCCACCGAGGGATGAGACGGCAATGATGGGGACGGATGATGGCGGTGATGACGGAATGGATCTCCCGTCACCCCCTGCCCAGGCTTCCCCTCCCGACGAAATTGGCTCCTTTCACGCCATGATTGCCAGGGCATCGGAGCTGTTCCAACTATGCCCCAAAGAGCAGAAGGAGGAGGGGTTCCTCTACCAACTGCGGGAGGCCAAGAGGATGACGTCCTCTCAGTACCGTTACTAGATGGCATCTGGGACGGATGACTGTCCCTTCTGAAGAACCAGTCCATGGCCCCTGCGAAGAGGGATTGGTAAGAGAAGTAGTACCGGGTCCCAGACTCCGCACCTATGTGCCTCAGGGCACAGCCGTCCCCGGATTCGGTGGTCTCCGTGGCGGCCAAGAAGAAATCGGTTGGGCGGCGGTGTCAACCTCCACTTCCGCACCAGACGGCGAAGGGAAGAAGCAGAACGCCATGGGACGACGGGTCATCTCGTCTGCAGCGATGACCATCATGGCGGTCAATGCCCTCGCGTTCAAAGCCCGCTACGACAGGGAGCTAAGGTTCAAGATCGCTCCCCTCCTGGACTTCCTCCTCGACGACAAGAGGGCGGAAGCCCTTGAAATCCTGCAGGAAGGCGAGGTGGCGTCAGACCACGCCATCATGGTGTCCATGTACATCGCCGACACCAGTTTTCGCCAGATGGGCACCGGCGTTTGCCTTCACCGGCGCGGTTGGCTCAGGGCCACCGATTTCCATCAGGACATTCAGACCAGGGTACTGGATATGCCCTTCGACGGGAACAACCTGTTCAGCAAGGCAGTGGACGAGTCACTGCAGGCCATCAAGGCAGACACTGAGACGGCTTGGGCCTTGGCCTCTCCATCGGCGACGGCTGTCCTTTCGGACCTCCAGAGGCAAGTCCTAAGGTGCCTCCAAAGGATTCGGCGGCAGCTTCTCATCGTACTGCCAGACAGCCCGCTCTTTGTCGCAGGAAGCCTACAGAGGCCGCAACAAGACCGGTGGACACAGTTGTCATCGCCAAGGGGGCAAGGCCTCGGCGAAGCAAGACTGAACCCGCCGTGACGTCGTGCCCGCACACGAGCACCCCGGTGGGAGGCCGGCTGGCGCACTTCGTCGGCGTGTGGAAATCCATCTCCACCTACTGTTGGGTGCTGGATGCCCTGGCCCACGGGCACACTCTGGAGTTCCAAAAGAGGTGTCCCCATTTTCCACCTGTGGACAGGAAGGAAAACCACATTCCACAGCTGCTTCTAGAGGTACGGGCAATGCTGAAGAAGGGCAGGATAGTACTCGTCCCAAAGAGGCTCTGGGGCTCCGGAGTATATTCGCGGTACTTCCTCATACGAAAAAAGAATGGTGGCTGGCGGCCGATTCTAGTCCTCCACCGCCTCAACAAATTCATAAAATCCCAGAAGTTCCGGATGGTCACCATTCAGCATGTGCTGGGACAACTGGAGGAAGGCGACTTCCTGTCGTTGCTGGACTTGGAGGATGCCTACTTGCACATCCCCATACACGAAAAGCATTGAAAGTTTGTGCGCTTCGTGGTCAGGCGGCACTATCAGTTCAAGGCACTGCCCTTCGGTTTGAAGTCTGCTCCAAGGGTCTTCACCAAGTGCCTGGCGCCAGTGGCTGCGCCTGCAGGGGATCCACGTCAACCCCTATCTGGACGATTGGCTCATCCGAGCTAAATCGAGAGAACTCGCTGTCGACCACACAGCAAGGACCGTCCGCCTGCTCACAGAACTGGGGTTCTCCATAAACTTTGCAAAGTCCTGCTTGGTGCCGTTGCAGGACACCCTATTCCTTGAAGCAAGACTCCACACGGTGGCATGGCTGGCGTCACCGTCGGAGAAGAGGATAAAGGCCATCATGGGCAAGATACAACAGCTGTTGATCATGAAGGTTGCCAGGGTGAGGTCCATCAAGTCCCTGCTCGGCATGAGGTCATCATGCATCTACCTCGTGCGACTGCATGCGGCCGCTGCAGGTGTTACTCGACGTCGTTGGGTACAAGTGACGGGAAACGTCGAAGAGAAGATCGCCCTCAACAAGACTTTCCGGCAGGCGATCCAGTGGTGGGGCACCCGCATGCATCTCGCAGCGGGCATGGACTTCCAGACCCCAGCGCATCAGGATACGGTGACGACAGACGCCTCCCTGGAGGGATGGGGCGCGCACACCGGCGATCTCCATGCAAGAGGCCTGTGGCTCCTGGAGGAGAGGTCTCTACACATCAATGTCCTGGAGCTCCGGGCTGTGTTCTGGGCCCTCAGGTCCTTCCTCCCGTCCCTCAAAGGCAAAGCGGTACGGGTCTTTACCGACAACACCACCGCGATGTTCTACATCCGGAAGCAAGGGGGCACCAGATCCCCAGCTCTGTCCAAGGAAGCGCAGGACCTGTGGCACTGGGCCGTGACCCAGGGGATGTTCCTGGTATCCTTCCACCTGGCAGGAGTAAAGAACACTGTCGCTGATTCACTCAGCAGGGAGCTGTGCTTGTGCCACGAGTGGGAGCTCCGGCAGGATCAAGTGGATCTCCTATTCCGACGATGGGGCAATCCCCAGATAGATCTGTTCGCCAGCAGGTTTCCCCAGCCGGAGAGAATGGCCGATGCATTCTCCTTCCCCTGGGACGGCCTGTTCCTCTATGCGTTCCCACTGTTGCCGTTGCTTCTGCAACTCACCAGTCAACTCAGGCGGTCCCGGAGCAGGATGATCCTCGTCGCACCAGCGTGGCTGAGACAGGTATGGTACCCAGACCTTCTGGATATGTCAGCGTCCCCTCCAATCAGGCTTCCGATGGTCGCAGATCTTCTCCCCGGCGAAGGAGGCGCGATCCTGCACCACGACCCAGGGTCGTTGAACCTGCAGGCCTGGCTCCTGCAGCACTAGAGTTTGGAGGCTATGATATCCCGGCGGACTGCAAGGAGGTACTTGCCAAGGCCAGAGCATCGTCGACTCTTAAGTGCCACGGACATAAGTGGAAGAGGTTCTCTGTCTGGTGCTGCGCACAGAAGATCAACCCTCTATGGATTACGGCCCCTCAAGTGCTGCCGTACTTGCTGTCGCTGGCCAAGGCGGGTCTAGCACATGCCTCCATCAAAATTCATTTGGCAGCTATCTCCTGCTACACCTGAACTCTGGGGCGGTCATCATTGTGGCTCCACCTCCTGGTGAAGGAGTTCATGAAAGGACTTTTCCGCTCGTTCCCGCCGCTGAAGGCTCTGGCCCCGGCGTGGGAGCTCAACGTGGTGCTGGCCAGTCTCATGGGCCCTCCATTACAGCCTTTGCATTCGGCACCGATGAAGTTCCTATCGTGGAAGACAACGTTTCTTGTACCTCCGCATGACCAGTGGGAGAGATCCAGGCCCTATCCTGTAAACCTCCATACCTGACATTCCATGAGATGAGGGTAGTGCTGAGGACGCACCCCTCCTTCATGCCCAAGGTGCAGTCTGACTTCCATCTCAACGAGCCCTTTGTGTTACCTGTTTTCTTCCCGTCGCCTTTGTCGCCGGCTGAGAGGACTTTGCACTCGCTGGATGTAGCTAGAGCGCTGAAGTTCTTTGTGGACCGCACAAAGAGTTTCCGGAAGACATCACAGCTGTTTGTGAACGTTAGCGCTGTGAACCAGCGGAAGGCCCTCTGCAAGGCTTCCATTTCCAAGTGGCTCTCCGGCTGCATCATGCACTGTCACCGGTTGGCAAACCGACCGTTGCCCGGCCGTCCGAGAGCCCATTCGACCAGAGTGATCGCTGCTACTACAGGGTTCCTTTCTGGTGTGCCCCTTCTGGACATCTGCAGGGCTGCTACGTGGAGGTTGACACACACCTTCACGAGATTCTACTGCGTCGACCAGCATTCCAGGGAGGAGTCCACAGTCGGCCAGGCAGTGCTGCGCAACCTGTTTGATTCACACGCATTGATTCACATGCGAACCCTCACGCCTACCCCTCTGCGGCTCTTCTCTTGGTCCTACTGCCACTTTACGTGCTACCAAATCTGAAGATGGGTGCCAGAGGAGGGGCTTTGGTAGAGGGCAGCCATTGGCTGGGGGCAGAATGACCCAGTGACCAGTGATTGGTTATTAGTAGAAAGACCGTTCAGAAACAAAACGGAAACTGATTTTTTTCTGTTACCGAGGATTCCCAACATGACGGGGAATATTCATGAGTATGTGAATCCATGCCAGACCCATGCTGGAGAACAACAGTTACAGGTAAGTAACTTGTTCCTTATTGACTGCCGCCCGTAAATCGATGGCCCAAGGTTGGAAAACGTAAGTGTAACCGGCAGGTGGTCTGGTGGTCGGTTAAGGTGTCGGGGGGGTTCTTGCTATGGAGAAGGTGTGCTCTTTGGCCGCTGGGACCTATCGGACGTTTCTTAAAGTTTGCTTTCCCTTTTTATGAATTTGTCATGGATGGGGGAACCACAATTTTATAAACCTGGACTGCTCTAAAGCTTCACCATATTGGATATAGCATTAATGAACTGGGGTGATATTATCGAGTTGGGGTAGACCTGACGTTAAGCCCTACTTGTTTGTTTTTTTGTTTTGTTGGGGGGGGTGGGTAGTGTTATTTTATTTGGTTTGTTTTTCTTTAGTATTTGCTTAATATAAAATTCATCACTGAGCTGCACAAGCTGACCGAGCTGTCTACTGCTTATTTGAACAGTACATCTTTAATTTTGCTTTCCGGAAACTGACATTGAACTTACTGTATTGAAAGTGCATGTGATGTGTTAAAGTTTTTTAAAAAAAATGTGACTTTGCAAGCATTTTGGAGAAAGAACCGTGAGACAGAAAAAAACATTGCTTGGTACCCAAAGCATGGCACCATGCCCAGGTTTCTTGAGCTCTGAATCATCTACTTGGCTTGTAGTATTCTGTTTTTTATTTGCTGAGGTCAGACTTTGATGTGGCCTTCAGGATTCACCCAGCGTGTGTCTCTGTTGGCATTGGTTGAGTTTTTTTTAGTTTTTTTTATCGAATATGCCGTTTCAGTTAACGTGATACACATTCCACAGTGCCACCAGTAGCCATCCATGTAAATTTGCCACGAGTGCCAAGCCAGATAGCAATGGATAGTGGGTGTGCAAATTAGCTGCAACGCGTACATTGTTGTCTGCAACACTGAGAGCTGCCGGTTTTCTTGAAGAATACATCGGAAATAGCAATACTCTATAAAATAATAATAATTTGCTTGCAGATGAAAATACAAGCTTTTGGCTAAATTGCATGCCCACAAAGCATTGCATTGTGGTTCTGAACTAAAGGTGAATTTCCTGGATTGGTTAAAAGGTGGCGCTGCGGAATATGGGGCCTGTTGACTGAAATGGCCTATTCTACTCTTGCAAGTAAACATTTGTTTTTCCATTTTTAAAACCACCATAAAATGATATATTTTTAAATGGTTATTCATAATAGCTCTTCTGTGCAAAAATAAAATTGAGGAGCCAACTAAAAACCCAATCATACTTTTTTTTAAGTAACCCACATTTTTTTGTTTTGTCATTCCCACATATCCCTCAGATGTTGCTTTTAGAACTAGTGGACTATAATTCGGGAAGCCCCACTAAATTTAATCGATCATGGACCTTGTCGGTGGTGTTTTAACTAGAGTTCTCTCTGCAAGAACGTAGCTGCTTTAGAGAAAAAGAATTTACAGTGCATTTTTCAACATTTGTATAATTTGTACTAATTAGTACACACTTATTTATGGTGCATACTTGCATGGATAAACTGTTTTATAGGGCAGTAAATACCTTCTTTTGCTTTCAGAGAATGGAAATCCGCACACTGCGGACAAATCTAACCGACAATTCTAGCTTTGAATTTTATTGCAGAAGTGGGGATTAATATGATATGGTGGTAATTGGTTGATGGTTTTACAAGTATCACATTGCAAGTATGACGATGTAATGGTTGGAAATATGCAGCGCAAATCTGAAAAACCATTCTAGTGCCACATATGGTGGATGTTAAGTGATTTTTCTGACTCGTGTCCCTTTTGTGCACATGTGTAGCTACATTCCTTTCAAGGACCTCGGCGATGGGGAAAAACGCTAAAACCGATTTCTCTGTTAGTCACTTACCAACATGTCCAGTCCTGAATAAAGACATTAAATGTTTTTCTTTATGAACGAGATGGGGCTATAATGAATACAACATTGCATGTTCTGTGGCTTTCGGAGAAAGCTTTTGTGAAAGACCCAATCCATAACCCGTGTTCAGAATGCGAACGGGGTCGTTTTAGTTGGGCTTTCTCAGGCTAAAAGCCATCTGCCTTAATTTCTAACATTTTATCGTTGACAACTGTGGAGGAATTAGGCAGTCTATTTTAGTCAAGTGGACAGATTTCTGTCCATCTGTGCCCGCATTACAGCATGTCACTTGTACTTTATATCTGCATAGCCGAGAGCCAAGATGCTGCAGATGCCACCGCAAGGTCAAGAGGTGAAGGAGCCCGTCAGCAGATTCCGTCTCTGATGATATGACAACTGCAAATTGGTGCTTCAGGCACAGCCTGTAGGCAGTCATTATGGCAGATCTTGAAGCACAGCATGCTGTTGAAGTAACATTTCAGAAGAAAATGTTAACTCAATCTTTTCTAGTACCAGACAATGGCCTTATTCTTTTACAAGTTTGTTGCCATTTTCAGATGCAGTTTTAGGTAGTTCAGGTTCCAAAAATTGGAAAGTTTACTGATGGGGAACTTGAAGCTTACTTGGGTTTTACTGAAGTGGAGGAAAAACCTTCAGCAAGAAGCTGGTGGTATTTCTGCCACCTTACAGCCCAAAATCGTCCAAAACGTGTGGTATTACCGCTGGGGGGAATTACCGCCAGCGGTAATACAGCTGAAATCCCCAGTGGAGTCCTGTGGACTCCAATTAATAGTCACTAACACTGCTTACTGCCACTTTTAATCCGGCAGTAATCGTAATTCAGTTTGGTATCTCATCGGATTTATCGCTGAGATACCGCCAAACTCATAATGAGCCACAATGTCATTTCGAAAAAAAAACCTGTAATCGGCCGGCATACTATTTTGACATTTGCATAGCTACTCCGTTTTCTTTCAGTTTTGCAATGAATTCCAAAACCGAGATACTGGGCCTCATTACACGGATGGCGGAGAACCATGGCGCTATTAGCGCCATGGTTCATGCCGGTAAAATACCGGCACCGCCTTGGCGGAAAGGGGAATTACTGCCCCATTCCAAGGTTGGCGGGGCGGTAATTCCCCCTTCCACCATTGCCCTTCCCCATTCCCATTTTTGCCCCATAGGGCATAATGGGAATGGGGAAGGCGCTAATTGCGGTACCGCAAATTGCGGTACCGTAATTAGCTCCCTGGGTACTTTTGCGGGTTGGTTTTTAACGCCTGCAAAAAGCAGGCGTTAAATCCCCCAACCCGCAAAGGGACCTCGTACTAAGGCGGTAAGGATTTACCGGTACCGGTATTTTACCGGTACCGGTAAATCCTTACCGCCATCCGTGTAATGAGGCCCACTGTGTCATTTACAGTTCTACATGTAAACAATGCAGCATTCATGAAAGTGGAACAATCCTAAACAGACGAAATTGCAAATCGGTGACCCACAGTTAGGTAGAATATTGAATGGTCTGAATGCATGCCACTATTACTCAAACTATTTTAATGGGTGGTTTTCTTTGTACTTGACTGCAATCGGATTCTACACAATTAAACACAGGCAGGTTCCGTAAGCACCGATGGGACATTTGTAGAAAAGACAAAAATGTATTGTACGACAGGGTTAGAGACTTGACCCGGTCATAAGAGTTTGGGGTACCCGTCTCCACCTGGGCAAGGAGGCCTTTTAGGGTACTTGTCAGCACTAGACCTGCCCCAGAGGCGGGTGATCGAGTTGGCATAGCCGCAGGATCTCTTCTACCTCTGCCAGACTGCAACTGTCAAATACCACTTCTTCTTGCTGTGCAGCATGCTGGCCACTTTTTCTATGTTTGTCCGTTAGGATTGCAGCTAACAGAAGTCCATGGAGCAGGCACCCCCCACTACGGAGCTCACCCGCGAGAGGCAGTGGCGAGCGGAAAGCGATGGAGTGCTGCACGAGTCAGACCGACAAACCACTCTGGACTGAACGTTGATATTCACTGTAATTGTTGAGGGCCTCCATTAAGAAAAGCTGGCAGACCCAAGCACGAAAAGGGGGTTGAACTTAAAATAGTTCTATGTTCTGACGCCTGTAACCAGGGGTGCATGGGGAAAACGAAGACCACAATCGCTCTGAGGGAGCCAGGTGACGACGAGGGAAAGCGATCGAGGAATCGGGCAGTGAAAGGAAAGGACAGGACAGCACAGCAGAGGTTGAAGCTGTCTGTTTTGAATTCAAATTATAAACTCTCATTAAGATGACCTGACTAATCTCATGTCTCCACTCACACAGTCTCACCCCACAATTCTATGAAGGGAACAGGCACACTCAGTTTTATTGAAAAGAATGAAGGTCAAATCCAAACAAAGCGGGTCTCCAGCTTACTATCACGCAAAACATCACAATGTTACAGGCATACAAATGGCCAGGAAGGCAACATTTTACTTGCGTTCATAAAACGGTCTATTGCCAATACGCACATACACTTTTACCCCGTTTCTGAATGTTTTTATCTAAGCATACTTCGCTGATAATATTGCCACTTGTCAGGCAAGTTTTAACATATATTTATATAATTGTATTATCAACATTACATAAACACTTAATTTTCTCCATAATCAAAATGAGTATGGTATATGGCGTCGTGAATTCATAAGCTATGGGTAAGTGTTTTACATGTAGGAAAAACAAATTGCATCTGACTCCTGCCGGTTTGGATTAGGAAAATAACACTCATGGACTGTGCACTCTTTTCTGCACACGTGTGTGCGCGCAGCCTTCTCTGGACATGCGTATGCAACTTTCAACCTATGTATGTATGCAAATGTTAATCTATATGTGTGCACAATTTCCAAGTAGCGCGTGTGTGTGTGCGCGCGTGCACAGCTTTGAATCTGTGTGTGTTTGCAGCTTTCAATCTATGTTTTAGGCTGGCGATGTAATATCCATTAAAAAGTGCAATGTAAAAGAACCCTGCCCTGTCACATCACGGCAGAAGGGACATCTCTCATGACCCAAGAATTTTGTTTTATGCTTTTGTTGGCAATGGACATTTTTAACATACACCCGCTAGGCAATGCTTGGAATTTGGGATTTCCAGACCTACTTCTCATTTGTCAATCAATTTAAATGTGTGTATGGTCTGTTTTGGGAGTTTCCTGTATAATCCTTAATTGATGAAGCTTCTTATACTATTCAGGCATACTCTGGCAAGCACAGGCTCCCTCCCCCTCTTTTATCTGTATGGGGAAAAACGACTGTTCGACCTTTTTCTGAATGTACGTTAGACTTTGTGCTGGTTCTTTCTTGTCTGGTTAAAACTGGGAGGAAGGTTGTTTTTATCAATAATGGAGAAGGGTTATCCTGACCAGCTGGTTCTCCTACAGAGATGACGCTGATGTCAGGGACCTGGTTATTCTTGAAATGAAATTCTACTTTCTCTGAGCGTTGGTCAATTAAACGGAAGGTACCATTCCTGCTGCCATAATTTGTATTGATTTTTAGTTTGATAGGCTGTTAGACTGGGTCCAGAGGTCCTTGTTTACAAAGTCGATCAGAGGTGATGACCTCCTCAAAAGATTGTTACTCAGCAAACAAGGTGTGCTCTTTGGAGTCACTACTATCACCGGGTGTTTCAACCTGTGTCGCACAATTTCTATTTCCAGATCCACATTTCCTTCTACAGAAATGTCATTCCTGACGAAATTCTGGAGTTGTCTGGGAAGAGGTGTGAGGGAAATTTGGTGACCCAACCACCTGAGTTGAGTTGGTCAAAGGCCTTTTGAGACAGGAGGATGGATCGGGATCCAGTGTCCACCAGAGCTGATAATTCACCCTGACCCTGTGCCTTGACTCGTGCATAAAATATGCTTTCTTTCTCCTCTAGGGTGCAAAGAAAGTGGAAATTATTCATCAGCCCGGTGGTCATTTTCTTGATATTGAACTCTGACACTGCGTGAACTTGGTCGGTTTACTTTGTCAGAGATCCAGAATCTTCGACTAACAATGGATGAATATGGCGGATCCTCTTTCTTCCCCCATTCTTTACGTTCCCTTTTTCCTGGAGACAGGTCTCAAAACCTTTTTGGGTAGGTCACCTTCTCCGTTTCTACCTTGTCTGGCTCGCATTTCTGTGGTTGAATAGTTTCTTGTTCTGGATCGGTCTCCATACTTACCCTGTCCAACTCGGGGTCTTTTGGGACACATTTTTCTTTGAGGTGGACCCCCCGCCCTCTTCCTGAAGGAGAAGGTGTGCTTGCATGAATCCTCCAGATAGCCTTCACGTTCAAAGGGGATGATCTTTAAATCCTCCACAAAGCAGGTTCTTCGTTGGCCTCTCCTATTTACCCTTTGCTCTTTGGGTTCTAACTTCCTGGGGTAGAAGTCAATTTCAAGCTGAGGGGTTTCATGGGTTCTGTCTGGGTGAGAAAGGAAGCGTTCTCTATGGCTTAGCATCTCCCCTCCACCGGGCACCCTCCTCAGCAACCTGTGGCTTGTCAGACCTTTCCTTCCGTCATTTCATCCCCGGAAAATCAGACCTGGGTGTTTGGGAATTCTGGGAAGCAAGGTTAGGTTGAGGTTTGGACTGGGCCGTCAGCATATGCCCCAGATCGTCCGTTAGTTGCTTGACCCGTCACTCCAGCTGCAAGACTTTCTGGTATGTAGGGGGGTTCTCAGACTATACCTCTGCTGCTCCCTAAAAGGGTAACTGTCCCTGTCTTCACAAAGTTGATGAACGCAGTGGCGGGTCTTCTCTGCATTGAGGGCCCTCATCTGTACCCTCATTTGGATGACTTGCTGGTGAGGGTGGGGGTCACCCGAAGGGGAGTTTCACCCCTGCCAGAGATTGCCAGATCTCCTTCATCAACTGGGGTTCTCCCTCAACCAGAGGAAGCCAGAGTTGTTCTAAGGAACTGGTCTTCCTAGGGTTGCGTTGGAACACTATCGTTCAGTGAGTGTTTCCTATGCCCCAGAGGCTTCTGTCCCACTGCAAGGCATTGGGGCACTTTCTGGCCAACAAGACCACCTTGGCATGGTGGTTCCAGCACACGCACTGATGGGCCTCCTGCATGCTTACTGTTCAGCCCGCTCGCATCAAAATGCTCCATCAGGTGGTCATTTGGGTGACGGGGTCTCAGTCAGACAGGATCCCAATACCACCGCTCCTACTGCCCAATCTTCGCTGATGGATGGCAATGTTTCAGTGGGAGCTTCTTCACCCTACTGGACCCTACCCTGGTGGTGATGACGTACTCCTCTTTCAGGCTGGGGGGGCTAATTGATTCATGGAGTATGGCCCAGGATGGAATCCCTCCTGCATACCAATCTGCTCGATCTCGGGGCATTTTTGCCTGGCCCTCAAGGCATTTTTGCCCCTCATCAGGGAAAAGTCGGTTTTGGTCAGGACGGGCAATTCTACTAAAAGGGTTAACCTGAACAAGCAGGGTAGCACCAGTTTCTCCCCTTCCATCCTCCACTTCTCTGCATGGAGGCGGTATATTTATCTGGGAATTTGCCCTGATTGAGGGAGTTTGGATTTCAGCAGTCCACC
The DNA here is from genome assembly GCF_040938575.1 of Ambystoma mexicanum. Lineage (NCBI taxonomy): Eukaryota > Metazoa > Chordata > Amphibia > Caudata > Ambystomatidae > Ambystoma > Ambystoma mexicanum. Next base: position 66,698,583 of record NC_090928.1, read on the forward strand.
TCCCTGGGGACAGCAATGCAGAAGCGGACCAGCTGAGCCGCCTGGGGTTCAACACATACAAATGGGAGTTGCACACAGACTCCTTGTTGCCCCTGTTCCAGCGTCAAGAGTTCACAGACCTGGATTTGTTTGCATCCCCTCTGAATTCGAAGTGCTCCCAGTTTGCTAGATGGACTGGTTGCGGGTCTCTGGGAGATGCCATGTCTGTTAGCAAAGCCCAAGGTGTTATGCGTTCCTGGCCACCCCTCTGCTCCATTGGACCTTCTGCAAGTTTCGTGCTTGAATGGGTTGCAGTCTCATCCTGGTTGCCGCCCACTGGACTTTGAGACCCTGGTTTTTGGACCTGCTGCAGTTCCCAGGGTCCCTTCCACCTTCCTATCTCCAGCAGGAAATTGCTGATGCAGCAGGGTGGGCTGGTGGCACATCGGGACACTGCCACGCTGGCGCTGACCAGCAGAGGCTTCAGCATGCTCAATTTTCGAATGACAATCGGGACATCATTCACCAGGCCAGGAGGCCCTCGACTCAGTCCCAGTGTAAGAGTAAATGGATTTGAATCTGCCATTGGGCTTGTGACAAAGGTCTGGACCCTGTCACCTGGCCTCTGTATTACGTACTGGCTTTTTCAGCACTCCCAAATCTGCAGTCGGCGGCAGAAAGGGCCCTGCATTCCTTGGACCTCAAGAGAGTCCTCAGGTGTTCTCTCTGACAAAATCCTTCAGGAAATCTGAGGCATTGTTTGTGACCTTTTGGGGCTCCTCCCCCAGCTCTCAGACTTCCATCGCCCATTGGATGGTTCAGGCCATCTTGAAGGTCTACACAGCCATGGCTAGACCTATTCCCGAGTGGATTCATGCCTATGCGGCCAGAGCCAAGGCCACGGGCACGGCCATCTCGTTTTAGAGACCTGCTTCTTGGAATGTCATCAGCAAGGCGGCTACGTGGGCCACTCCGGCCTTCTGCAAGCACTACTCACTGGACACCAGCTCTAAGCGCGATGCAGAGTTTGGTCAGGCGGTTCTGAAGAACCTTTTTGCTTCATCCTATTAATGAGGCAGGTTATCACAGTTTCACCCTATGTTCTTGTTCGGTGGAATCACCCATAAGGATAGAGGAAAGGGGATGGAACTTATGAGTAATTAAAGTAATCCCCTCTGCTGTATATGTCCCACCCTCTTTCCGCCGCGAGTATGCCAAGGGCTAATATATACTAGACTAGCAGGTATCTAAGCGTCGGATATGTTCGAAGGGGCCTGAGGTGAGGCGCAGAAGGGCGGGGCCTCAGTGGGGCATTCGCACGACTGAGGCACGCCTCTGCGTGATGTACTAAATTTAAAGGGGAAGCTTCATTTTTCACTGCCAAAGGTTCTGGTACCGTTCCCATGTTGGGGATGCCCACAAGGATGGAGGAAAGGGGACTATGAACTATGTACTCTAGTCACTACGTTGAGTAACTTTAATTTCTAATCAGTTCCTGAGAGATTGGCGGTTCCTTTTCTGCATCATGGTCTTTGAACAGCTAAAAATTCTGTTGCTTAAGAATATTTACATTGTCTCATTTCATCAACCTCTTGTTGGGAGTACATCTGTTTTATGATGAAATGACTGTTTTCCTGTTCCAATATCTTTATGGTCTTTTTGAAATCCATAATGTCAACCAGTTGCCTTGAAGGTGACTTACAGTTGCTGCATTCTCTGTGCATGTATCATGCAGTGCAGCATACTCTCCTTCTCTCTGTGCACTGACTTGCTGCTATCGGCTTATTCTGAATTTTCTCAGGGACGTCCGTATGATTCATCCTTTCAGCCGCTTTGTTCTTTGCAATCTCTCTTCAAGCATTGGCATAAGAAAATAAAAATGAGCTTTTTGCAACTTTGTAAAACTTTACTTGAGCAAGGGCAAATGCACCCTGTTCCAGGGCGTGCCACATCTGGTTCTTTTAAGGATGCCTGGCATGGAAAGGGGACTAATCGTATTAGCCAATGAGTTCTTCTAGTTGTGGTTTATAGAAAGAGAGAGTAGCAGTTCTTTTCATTGCTGTATGTAGGAAAGATGGCTGTGGTTGTTGAGATGAGAAGGCTTACTGTGTGGATGGTGGGAGATTCTTGGATGGTGAATCTGAAAAGATGCACAGAAATGTGTGGTGTTTCTGCTAACATTGGATTGGAGGGGGAGTGGAGTTTTCATGGTATGGAGTGACTGGCCAAAACGGTGAGACTTTATCTGCACATTGTAAAAGCATGTCTCATTTCCAGTGTCCAGATATCATTGTGGTCCATTGTGGAGGACATACTGTGGGCTACATCAGTTCAACATCTTTGCGGATTGCATTGAAACCTATGCTGAAAGCACTAATGGAACTATTCTTCGAGGGGATTGGGTCCTCTGACATATTCCATATCCATGACAGTAATCACCACTGCTGTGCTGCTTCGGAAAATCTTTCTGCATCGATACGCCGTCCTCGAGGGCCTCCGTCGAGCCGACGTCACCGGATGTTATAAGTAGGAGGCACACTGCCCTTAGCCTCTGTTCCGTTTTTTCCACGAACGTGTTCGCTTCGGAGATCTCGGCGTGCCTCGATTCTACTGAATCCTGTTCTTTCGATTCTTCGAACCTGTTTCTTCATTGCTATCGAATATGATGTCTTCGGCTTCTTCCACCCCACGGTCCGGGTTTAAGAAGTGTCGGGTGTGCGGGTCCAAGATGTCCTTGACGGATACGCGTGACGCTTGCCTCTGGTGCCTCGGGGAGGACCTTGATAGATGACTGTGTTGACTGCCAATCGCTCACTTCGAAGGCCTTGCGGGAGCGTAAGAAGCAGCTGTCGGTCGGTAAGGTGGCCAAGCCCCTAAAGTCACTTTCCACTGGTCTTTCGTCAGACGATTCGAGGGGCGACTCTCCACATTGTCGTTGTGAGTCCGGGGGTTCTCGGTCTGGGAGTCGGTCCCACCATTCCTCTGCCTCTTCGAGGCATTCCAGGAAGCGCCGTCACAGGTCGCCTTCCCTGTCCTTTTCCGAGGACTCCGCCCATCGGCGGGTAGCTTGTCCCAACAAGCATTTCACTCCGGAGGAATGGGATTAGTTCCGAAAGGAGATGTTGGTGATTTTTCAATCACAGGGCTCCGGTCTGGCCGCGCCGTCTGAGGATGCCGGTCGAGGCCACGCTAGAGACACTGCTCGTCCGCCTTCGGGCTCGAGCAGTCGTTGCGACCACCGGGCGCCTTCGAGGTCCCGGTCGGACAAGGATGGTCACTCTAGGCATGCCCGTTCCAGGTCCTGGTCCTCGACGCCATGGAGACCGCGAGACTCTGTCAAGTCTTCGAAGAAGACATCGACGCCGGAGGTGCTGAAGTCGTCGACGGACTCTCTCGAGGCCCCGCCTCCGAGGAAGTCGTTGACGTCTAGGCTGTCGAGAGACACGTTCGGGGCTCCGCCCTCGAGGTCTGTGTCAAAGCTGTCGGTGCCGCGCTCGACGTTGACACCCATTCTGTTGATGCCCTCAATGCCTTTCGAGGCAGCCTTGTCGGAGGTACCCGGTGGCATCCCCAAGAAAGGCGATGGCTAAGGCTAAACATGTCTTTATGCCTTTTCCTGTACCCTCTTTCTAGCCTCTAGATTATATTTCTGAGCTGGATGAGGGGTCTGAGGAAGGTGAGGTTCCTGCATTGGTTCCTGATGACATTGTTTCTGGTCACAGTCAACTTGAGGACCTGTGTCAGTCGCTGCACGACGCCAGTAGTCTAGACACCTCTCCGGAGGTGGAGTTTGGTAGGCTGGAGCCTGGCACGCATGCCGAATCTTCATATCGGCACCTCATGTCGAGGGTCACTGAATACCTTGGTTGGTCTGCCCCCCCTGGGGATTTTCAGCAGGATGATCTGACTGATAACTTGGACCAAGGTCCTCCAACTGACCCGGTGCTGCCATTCCATATGGCCTTGCAGAGAAGGGTGGCTGCGGCTTGGACTTCTCTGGAGAGTCTCCCGGCAGTGAGCAAGTCCTTGCTGAAGAAATATCGCACAGCCAGTGGCGACCCCTGCTACTTGACCACGCACCCCACTCCGGAAAGTTTGGTGGTGCAGGCGGCTATGGCCTCCGCAAAGCAGGCGTCGTACCCTACCATCCCTCCTGATGGGGACGACAAACGTTTTGACGGCTGGGCGAAGAAGGTATTTTCTTCTGGGGGTATGGCGCTTTAGGATGCCAATTTCTGTTTGTGCCTTGTCTCGTTTCACGCACACTCTGTGGAACTGTATTTCCCTAGCGGCTGATCATATTCCCAAAGGGGAGGAATGGGATGCTTTCCTTGCTATCGTGCAGGATGGCAAGGACGCCATGTGTGAATCCGTTCAGTCGGGTCTGGACATGGTTGATTGCGTCAGCCGGTCCATGGCGTAATGCACAGGTTTTCGTGGTTGAGGAAGTCTGATTTTGCTCCGGATGTGCAAGCCCGGCTCCTCAACATGCCCTTTGATGGTGAACATCTTTTTGGCAGAAAGGCTGATGAGTCTTGAGAGGTTGCAGACCTCGAAAGCTACAGCAAAGTCATTGGGCGCTGCAGTCCGCCAACCTCTGCCTTTTCGTCCTAGGGGACAGCAATGGAGGGGAGGTTCCTTTCGATATTACTCGTCCTTTAGTAAATCGAGGAGCTGCTAGTCAAAGGGGCAACCGTAGGAGTGCCAGAGGGGGAAAACGGGGTACTCGAGGTGCCAAGGCCGTGCAAGCAGTTGCCTCTTTGCCCTCAGGCACAGCCGCAGCCACTTCAGCTCAGTCCGGTTGGGGGAAGGCTGGCGCAGCATCTTGTAGAATGGCGTGCCATTATTTCAGATGTGTGGGTTCTGGAGATCCTAGCCCTCGGGTACTGTCTTCCTTTCCGCAAGAGGCCTTCCACCAGGGAACCTCTCTTTGAAGATTCCGGATCCGCTCCTTGCGCAGGAAATTCAATCCCTGCTGGAGAAAGGCGCTATAGAACTGGTGCCTGTAACGGAGAGGAACAAGGGATGGTATTCCCCTTATTTTTTGATTTCGAAGAAAGATGCAGGATTGAGACCCATCATGGATTTGCACGGTTTGAACAAGCTCCTCAGGAAGGATAAGTTCAAGATAGTTACTCTTTCTCAAGTCCTCCAGGCCCTTCAACTTCAGGACTGGTTGCTGTCTCTCGACCTCAAGGACGCTAATTTTCATGTGCCGATCCATCCAAAGTTCAAGTACCTTAGGTTCGCGGTTGGCGACTCGCACTTTCAGTTTCGGATCCTGCTGTTCAGATTGACCTCCGCCCCGAGGGTTTTCACCAAGCTCATGGTGGTTGTGGCTTTGCATCTCAGGGAAGGGGGGGGGGGGGGTTCACGTCTACCGTTACCTGGACGATTGGTTGTTCAGGGCGCGCTCTCCCGAGCAAGTCCTGGATCATCTGTCCATCACCTGTCGCTCCCTTCACAAGCTGGGCTTCTCCCTCAACTTAAAGAAGTCTCACTTGATGCCAACTCAGCGGCTCCAGTATATCGGAGCAGTGCTCGACACGTCCCTGAGGCAGTGTTTTCATCCCCAGGTGAGGGCTATTCACATTCAGCAGATGGTACACAAGTTTTGACATGCCCAGAGTCTCCCGGCGTTCGAGTTCTTGAGGCTGCCAGGCCTCATGGCATCCTGCATTCTTGTGGTGCCAGAGGCCCGACTGTGGATGAGATCTTTTCAGTGGGCTCTCAAGATGCAGTGGTCACAGTCCTCCGGCAGGATGTCGGACCCCGTTCAGGTGCCACCCTCAGTCGCTCAGGACCTTCTGTGGTGGGCCGACAAAGGCAATCTGATGAGGGGGGCTGCATTTTGGCTGCACTGGACGGAGGTGGCTATCGTGACGGACGCATCCCTCACGGGATGGGGAGCTCATGCCAACGAGCTGACAGTCAGCGGTCGTTGGTCTCCGTTGGAGTCCAGACTCCATATCAATCTGTTGGAGCTTTGGAGCTGAGGGCTGTCAGGCTTGCCCTGAAGGCTTTTCTGCCGATTGTGCAAGGAAAGAATGTCCTGATCCTGACGGACAACTCTATGGCCATGCACTACCTCAACAAAAAGGGGGAGGCAAGATCACTTCTTCTGTGCAGGGAGGTGATGCAGCTCTGGTTCTGGGCCATCCAGCAGGAAATTTCGATCTCGGCAGTTCATCTGGCCGGAGACGAAAACGAGACGGCAGACACTCTGAGCAGGCAAAGCGCGATCTCTCACGAGTGAGAGTTGGCTCAGGAGATTCTCCTGGAGATCTTCGCCCTTTGGGGTACCCCTCAAGTGGATCTCTTCGCCTCCAGTGTCAAGACGCATTCGTGGTGGAGTGGTCCTTCCCACTGCTGTGTGCGTTTCCTCCAGTCCCCGTCATCCCGCAGGTGCTGCGAAGGTTATGGAGGTTCGGTTCCCAGATGATCTTCATTGCTCCGGCTTGGGCCAGGAAGGCGTGGTACCCGGACCTTCTTGACTTGTCCATCTGCCCTCCACGTCGTCTTCCCTCCCGAGACGATCTGCTCTCACGGGATGGGGGTCAGGTTCTCCATCCAGATGTCAGATCCCTCAACCTTCACGCTTTGCTTCTGAAAGGTTGAGGTATAAGGATTGGGACCTCCCTGAAGACGTGATGGAGGTGTTGCTTTCGGTCAGACAGCCGGCAACAAAGGCCCTGTGCCGTTTCCATTGGAGAAAGTTCTGCGACTGGTGCAGGGTTAAGAATGTGGATCCTTTTTCATGTGACATTCCTGTAGTTCTGTATTTTTTGCTTTCTTTAGCCCACAGTGGCTTGCAAGTGGGTACCATTAAAGGTTACCTGGCGGCGCGGTCCATATTTAAACGCTCGTCTGAGGAGTGTTCTTATTTTAAAATTCCTTTAATTTCTCAGTTTCTGAAAGGGCTCACTAATGTGTTCCCTCCGTGACCTTTCCAGGTGCCCGGTTGGGATTTGAAGCTTGTTCTCAAGTTTCTAATGGGTGCTCCATTTGAGCCTTTGCATTCTTGTCCTTTGAGACTGTTAACCCTTAAAACTGTATTTTTAGTTGCGGTCACTTTCGCTCACAGAGAGAGTGAGTTATAGGCACTTTCTGTTAAGCCACCCTTCACTGTGTTTCATAAGGACAGGGTTGTCCTTCCTTTCTTCCGAAGGTGGTGTCAGAATTTCATTTGAGCCAGAGGGTGGTTGTTCCGACATTTTATCGTCCTCCGCATCCTGGTAAGGACAAAGGAGAGGCTTGATAGGTTAGATCCTAGGAGAACTTTAAGTTTCTACATTTCACGCATGTCCCGGGTCAGAGTGGACGATCAGCTCTTAATTGGTTTCGCTGGAAGGCGTTTGGGACAAGCTGTGACTAAGCAGACTTTGTCTAGATGGATTGTCTTGGCAATTTCTGAATGTTACCGCCTGGCGGGTAAGGATCCTCCTGTAGGCTTACGGGCCCATTCGACTACGGGTATGGCTGGCCTCTACTGCCCTGCAGAGGGGGTGTTCCTATCCATAACATCTGTGATGCAGCCACTTTGGCTTCGGTCCATACTTTTTGTACGTCACTACTCCCTTGATTCTATCCATGGGCAGGATCTGGCCTTTGGCAAGGCGGTCCTTTACTCTGCAATTTGTGCATTCTAAATTTGTATATTCTAAATTCTTTTCCCACCTCCTTACGTTGGTACTGCTTTGGGAGTCTTGTCATAGATATGGAATACGTCGGAGGACCCAATCCCCTCGAAGAACAAGTTACTCTCTTACTTGATAACGTTCTTTCGATGGGATGGTCCGACAATGTATTCCATATCGCTCCCTCCCTGCCTTCCACGCTACAGAATTTCTTATGCGATTGCAGCGTACGTTTCCGCAAGGCTTTCTGAGGTCATATTGGCAGTAGATTGGTGCCACACGTTCTGGGAAAAACTACAACTGAGGCTACGGGCGTCGTGCGTCCTACTTATAACATCCGGTGACGTTGGCTCGACTGAGGCCCTCGAGGACAGTGTATCGACGTCATCGACGGACGCAGACGCCGAAAGATTTTCCGAAGCAGCACAGCTGTGGTGATTACTGTCATAGATATGGAATACGTTGTCGGACCATCCCATCGACAGAACGTTACCAGGTAAGAGAGTAACTTGTTCTTTTCACACATACCTCCTAGGGCACTATGGAGATGCACCAAACATATTTTGTCAACAAGACGCAGGAAGGCGCCTTGTGTACAAAGGGGTATGTTCATTTTTTAATGGTGTTGTGATGACATCCTTCCCAAATAAGAACATTCTGCTGGATGGTAGACATAATTTGTTCAGGGATGGCATGACTTTTATTGATTGTGGTAATGCAATCTTTCTTGAAAACATTAAAAATGCACTCAACTTTCTTGTGAAATTGATGTAGAGTGCATGTAGGTAGTTGTAGAAAAAACAATCTGAAGAGCCCCTTCAAAAAAAATCCAAACTGGAAAAAAGTTTCTTTTCAGAGCCACCACTACAGAATAAGTAACTTGCATTTAATTTCTCTTCCCACCCCTTTCAATTGGACGATCTGTCCGCGGACACCACAGTAGTCTGCGGATGGCACATGCCACATTTTGAGGATGTTGGACATGGACATGGGACTGTGCAGCCCAGGGGATTAGCCAGTCAGGTTTCCTGTGTGTGGTATGGAAGGAGAGAGTCCGGTAAAAGGCCCGTTTGCTGAGAGGAGTGCAGATGGCTTTGGATGTCTTTCAGGAGGCAGTGTGTGGATTTTGGGGGGCTCGTGGATCCATTGGCTGAAAGTGTATGCAGAGCACTAAAGAGTGGCTGAAATCTTGGATTTCATGATGTTCATGTGCAATGGTATGGAGTGCGTGGCATGAAATGGATTGACTTGCTCCCATTTTGTTTAAATTTGGTCACACCACAACATCCAGGCATTATCTTTGTTCATTGTGGAGGGAACAGTTTAGGGTATGTCACTGAAATTTCACTGCAGTTTGCAATGGAGGAGACATTTGGCAAATTGAAGGAAATGTTCCCGAATTCTAGACTGATTTTTTTTCTCTAATTGCCCAGAGGCAGATGTGGATGTGCTCGAGTTCATTTGGTCCACAAATGGAGAAAGCGAGGCACAATGTCAACAAGGCTGTGTGCATTTTTGGGAGATGTTGGCATGACTACTTTCCATAATGAAAATATTAAATTTGACATTGCTAATATGTCCCGCAGAGATGGAGTACATCTTACTGATGCCGGTAATCCGCTTTTTCTGCAAAATATTCAAAATGCTTTAAAGCAGTACTTTTAAATATAGAAAACATTTTCCAGTAGGTGAAAATAAAACACATGGAAACAAGAGGAAAAGAAAATGCCTTCTTTTTTGCAAGTTTAAAGAAAACGTTCAGTTTAATAGAATGTTTAGTTTCCTTTTAAATATGGAAAAAACTTTTAAAAACAAAAAAATACAAAAAAATGGTTCTTTTCAGAGCCACCACTTTCCCATGTAAAAGAGTTAAATGTTTTTGATGCCAGCACCACACACACACTTTTTGGTATCCAAAGACTACTGTGCTGTCCGGGGACTCCACATCCTGTGTAGGGGCCTTTAACTTTTTTTGGTACTTCTATTTTTCAACTGTGAAAGGTAGCTCTGAAAAAATCTTTTGTATTCTTTGAGTTTTATATTTTTCTTGGCTGTTTTTTTCGCAGGAGAGATGAGGGAGGAAAGAGGCACCAACCACAGGGACGATGGGTCAGGTGGAGAGATGATGATGTTGGGTGGGGCTTTATCATTTAGAGGACAGTGTTTCTCGTGCTCCATGACCACCCCCTCAAAATCACTCTGAAACTGCTCCCTCCCCACTTTCAGAGTGGTGTGTCACAGTAATGTCACCCTCAAAACGTAAGGTTCGACTGTGTTATGGATGGCCTGTGAGGCTTCTGCTGGGATCCTCTGCCCCACAGGAGTGTCCCTTGTGATGACCGGAGCTTATGAGGTTGAGGTAGTGCCAGTCAGCCTACTAGTCACTTCGAAAGGTAAGATCTTTCAAACTGCTGCGTTATTTGACCTGAGGTGGCACTGCATGGAGGTGGTCCCGTAGGAGTGCAGACCTGGTTTTCCACGACTGAGTACAACCTTGCACTTAGTGCATCGTACCTTTTCTGTCTGAGCTTTGGGAACACCCCCAGTGATGGTAAAAAACTACCACATCCAGGATTTTCAACGGGAGCTGGAGAGAGGGACTTCCAGTACCTCATCCTCCTCTTGATCCACTTCTGTATCACCACGCATGTTCCCCTCTCCAGGCCCTCCAGATGGTGGTGGTTGTGGGGCAGCTGCAGTGACCATAGTAGATGCCATTGTGGTCTCCATCAATTGCAGAAAAACCAGCAGGTGCTCTCTCTTGGACAGCCAGGTTGAGAATGAGAAGCAGTAATAGACCATATAAAAGGGACCCACCTATTTGCGGACGGCACAACTGTCCGATGGACTACCAATCCACAAATGGGGCTTAAAAAGTTTCCAGATCAACTAAACCACGGTCTAGGAGCTGTGCAAGGGTAATGGTTCAGCTTGAAATACCCTAGATTTCCCCAAAATGCAGTTTTAAACTGTCTAGGGATAGGGGCACTGTCCGCTGACACTTCTGTATCGTTGTGTGGGTACATGACGTCCCCATACACGACAGCTGTCCTGCGGACACCTATTGGGCGGGAGACTATGTACACATGCATGCCAGTAGAACAGAGGCGGAGTCCCCGAACTAATTAAAAGTGCGACCCATGCGAGCAGACGTGTACGGACAGGCGTGTTGTCCGGCGGCATAGTGACATCAGGAGCAAGCGCGTGCGTGTGAGTGTCCCCAGGACAGGGGCGTAGTCCCAGAACTAATTAAAAGTGCGACACAACAGAGCGGACTTGTCCCGACATGGGCAGTGTCCGCGGGCACCTCCATTTTGGTTAAGGACAGCCCAGACAATCGTGCAGTCTGCGGACTCCAAATTGGGCTTTAAAAAAAAAAAACACACCAACAGTACTCACACACATTTGTTGAAAACAAAAACATACATCCAATTAGGAAAGAGATGGGGAATCGGAATGGGAGACATATATGTGAATGCTGTCCTAAGTCTGCGGACTGATTCTACCACAATCGCCCGGGGGCGGGTATTCGTATGGTGTAAGGAATATGTAGAAAAATTAAGGGTATCCTGGTAAAAACCCATGAAATTCAGTGAAAACTTTGTTAGAGATGTTATGGTTAAAAGTAAAAGAAAAAAAAATTCGCCAGTCATGCTATGGTAAGCAACCATAACTCGTCCCACCACTGTGTACTGCTAAGACTAACACTTAGGACATCAAAGATGAGATCACAATTTTCAAGTCCTTACAAAGGGTTCTGTTTATAATGTTGGTAACAAGGTGTTGGGGGTGATCTATGAGAAACTACTTAATATATGAACGAATGTACTTAGGTAAACAAAACATTACAGTATTGTTAATAAAGACAGCTAATCCTACACACACATAAGAAATGGCTGCAGCATACACTGTAGAAGTGGAATATCTGTAATCTGGTGATTTTGCTTTGTAAAATAGTGAAAGAGATCCCTGGAGAGTTTTCAGTAATGTTAAACATGGAATACATAAGTAATAAGTCAAGACTTACTGCATATGTGTGTTTGTACCACCAATACAAAATAGAGATACATACGGGCAAACTACAGTATAGAAGACGGTAACAACATCAATACAAAATATCAATAAACATTACAGTTCATCAAGTACTCCAATTAATTCTGTTTACGGCCTGCTTATTGGCCCATATCTGTGCACCATGATCTTACACCAAACACTAAGGAAAGTACTTCTACAATATACAAGAAGGTTAACTTCTTTTACATATGTAGCAACTTTTCCATTTAAAAATTCTTACGGTCGGTGAAGAAAAACGGTCAGCTTTCATGTCGGTGAACAAAACCAAGTGGGCCAGATTTCTGATTATATCAGAGATGTCATCAATGAAAATTGTAATGTCATCTTTGATGTCCTGGGTGTTAATCTTAGCAGTGCACGGTATTGACGTGAGTTATTGTTGCTTATCTTACCATAACTCGTGAATTTCTCGGGGTTTAAGATTTTACTTGTAACCATAATATCCCTTTAACAATGTTTTTCCACTGAATTTGCTATCTTTTTATTACTGCAACTTAACCATACGTCCCTTTTAACGTTTTTTTCACTGAACATATATGCTATGCAAAGGGCGACATTCCAGTGGAAGCTGCAGAGTATTACAGTTGTTGTTTTTGAAACGGGACGTCGACAGGGCATGCCAGTAATACTATCCCTAGTGTGACGTCCACTGTACCCATGTTCCTTCACGCGTCGAGGTCCCTCGGATTATTTTTTTCCGCCATCGTGAGCGGTCGCTTCTCGCGGAGTTCAAATTTCGGCTGACGCATTTGCTTATGATAAGTTTAAATCTAGTTACTCTTTCTGTCCTTTTCCTTCCATCATCGAGAAATTCATCGACGCGTTGGAAAAGGCAAGACCGTGCCGTCGGACGAAGTCAAGATTCGATGGAACCCTTTCGGCCTTGGAAGGCCCACCGGGCCTAGGCCCTTACAGTAGGGATAGTGGGGGGGAGGGGGTGGTCATTGTACAGTGCATTTCCCCTCCTCTTCCCTGGAGGCCTTTCCCAGACATGGATAAAACACCCTTTAAATTCTGCCCCACATGTAATAAAACATTTCCATGGATCGACAGTGTGTGCAACCTGTGTCTGAACCTCAACCACAACGAAGGGCACTGGCGAGCTTGCAAGCTCTTCAAACCTAAGACCCTTAAAGATCGCAGAACCAAGCGCTGGGCCCATCACGCCATGCAGTTCGAGGCCGCCGTGACGGCAGCGTCGCCGTCTTTTCAGGCGGCGTGGGTGATGGGGGAACAACCAAGTTCCCAAGTGCAAACCCCAAACCCTAGTAGACAGGCCGGCTGCAAGAGCACTTCCACGTCACACGCCACTAAGCACACACGATGCGGCGATGTTTCGGCGCCGCCGACCAAACACCCAGATACGGCATCTAGAGGGGAGATCTATAGATTCCCTGTCTTCTGGGCACTCGAGGTCCTGGCTGCCCCATGACAGATCCTGTTAACCAAAAGACACTGCCCATAAAACTACATCGACCAAACGCTGGACGTCGGCAGATGAGACTGAGGTCTTCTCCAATTTCCAACGTCAACAAATCCCGTCAAAATCAGCTGTAAAGTCTAAAAACACTGGGTTATGTCACCTGGTTAAAAACATGTCCCAGAGGGCCTGTTCAATCCTTCTCATTCCAAGAAATCTCCCTCCAAGAGTTCTAATCACAAGGACAAGTCCCATAAGGACAAAGACAAGTCTCATAGGGACAAATTACCCCTTCTAAGGAAACTTTACCTGTCCCACAAGAAGAGGGTTCTTTGGCAGAGGCCTTACAGAATAAGGGCCTACCCACTCCTAAACCTTCAGCACAAGTCCCTGGCATACCTTACCCTGGTGTCATCCCCAGTTCAGCCCTATGGACGGCAGAGGACATAGATATGGTGATGTCAAGAATACTTTCTTTTGCAAATTTATTCGAGAAAAACCCTCAGGCTGTAGAGAATTTTCAAATTTCACCTCCTACTGCTCAGGCTTCCAGACCTCAGCCCGTCTTCCACTTCTCAGCCACTGTCTTCGTCCCAGCCACCAGCAAAAAGGCCTTGCACTACTGCTGACATTTATGACATTCATACAGGCACGCTCTGAAATCAGCCAAAGAGGAATATGATACCCTCAAATCCTTTGGGCAACTGACTAATAAACCTGGCCAGAGGGACGGGAACATTTTTTGACGTTTTTGTGGCCAAAATTCCCAAAGAAGCTCTGGATACAGACTAAGTCAAAATTCATCATGGAACAACCACCAGGGTCAAGCGTCCCAAGGTTACCTAAGAGGCCAGCGCAGATCCTGCGGCCAGGGAGAGCCTCCACATCTGGAGGTGGAGGAACACCTCCCAAGCAATGACAGCTCGCTACAGGTCCCATCCCATGCCTCCCCAGTAGGGGGGGGTGGATTTCATACTTCACCCATGCATGGGAGGGAATAACCACAGACAAGTGGGTGCTATCATCAGTAGCGGGAGGTTGTGTGGAGGTCCTCTAAAAACCAACAAACCATCCCCCGTGCCAAAGTAAGACAAAGGAAGAACAGCTCATCTTGATGGAAGAAGTCAACGCGCTGCTCCTCAGACGCCATCGCGATTGTGCTGTCCAATGAGGTAAACAATGGTTTTTATTCAACATACTTCCTTGTGCCGAAAAAAGATCTAACTATGTGCCCAGTATTAGACTTACGCCCTGCAAAAACATATGTAAAGCCACAAAAATCCCGCATGACAACGCTACAAGAGGTAATCCCCCTGCTAAAACGGGAGGATTACATGGCAACACTGGATATGTAAGATGCCTATTTTTATATTTCAATGTTCCCAGCGCACAAAAGACTCTTGCTGTGCAAGGTAGCAAACCAGCAATACCAATCCAAGGTGATACCCTTTGGAATAGCTTCAGCTCCAAGGGTATTCACCAAGGTACTGGCAGTGGTGGTGGCGCACCTGCGCAGGGAGGCAATCCCAGTGTACCCCTACCTGGACGACTGGTTGATCACAGGAGAAACAACCCATCTTTGCAAACAAAATACAGAATATGGTCTGTGGACTCGCATCACAGCACAGAACCATATCAACCTGCTGGAACTACTAGCAGTATTCAAAGCACTTCAAACATTCAAGGTGCAACTGACGAACCAGTCTGTTAAAATTCTAAGTTCTGTGTCAACAAACGGGGGCACACACTCTTCAAGTCTGTCCAAGTTGGCACAGACAATATGGAAATGTGCACTCAGACGGGGGATATCCCTATCCTCTCAACACGTTCCAGGGGTACTTAACACTCTAGCAGACTCTGAGCAAATATCCCCTACCAGAGGACCAAGAGTGGCAACTAGACCAGTGTGTCGTAGTCCACGTCTTCTGTCGATGGGCTTACCCCACACTAGACTTGTTTGCTACAGGAGAAAACAAGCAATGCCCAGACTTCGCGTCCAGGTTCCTCCAGCCAGACTTCAAGGGGAACGCCCTATGGATGAACTGGTCGGGGAAACTTGGTTACGCTTTTCCCCAACTCCATTCATGAGCAGAATTGTGAACAAGATTCACAGAGAACAGATGACTCTCATCCTAGTTGCTCCTATGTGGGCGAGACAGCCGTGGTATCCACATCTGCGCAAGCTGGCGATATGCGATCCCATCAAACTCCTGTGTCAAACCAAGCTGTTAACCCAACTCGGGGGGACAACAGTGCACACTCAACCACACACTATTAACTTGGCAGCATGGCTCCTGAAGTCAGAGTTCGGACACCTAAATCTACCACAGCAGTGTATGGATATCCTCAAGGAGGCACAAAAACCAAACACTCGACACTGTTATTTCGAAGTGGAGGAGATTGTAATTTAGTGGCAGTTTAAACAATCGCACGCCATAGAATGTACTCCATCACACATTCTATATCGTATGCTCCACTTGTTAGATTTGGCGTTGGTATTCAAATCCATAAAGGTCCACCTGGCGGCTTTATCAGCATATACAAGCTCTCAAAGTAAGGTATTGTGTTGGAAAATTCCAGTCATTATGGCATTCATGAATGGAGTAAAAAGACGTCACACTTCAATTTTGAACCCACCACCAGGATGGGATCTCAATGTAGTACTCGCAAAGCTCATGGCACCCCCATTCGAGCATATGCGCAAGTAGAGTCTTAAACACCTGACATACAAGACTGCCTTCTTTGTGGCTATTACTTCCATAAAAAGAGTTGGTGAATTGCAAGCATTGTCAGTGCAGGACCCTTTCTTTATCATCCATAAATATAAATTGGTTTTACATACTCATCCTAGGTTCTCTCCTTAATTAATTTCCAAATTCCATGTGAACCAATCCATTGAGCTTCCAGCTTTCTTTCAGAATCCAACTAGCTCGGCTGAGGTAAAACCCCACACGCTGGATGTGAGGAGGGCAGTTCTTTACTGCGAAAACAAAACCAGGCTGCTTAGGAAAACAGACCAACTGTTTGTCTCTGTAGTGCCAGGCAGAGAAGGAGACCGTATTTCCAAGAATGCCAGCTCCAGCTGGATAGTCGAATGTATACAATTGTGCTATTCATTATCCAACTAGACACGCTCTTTTACACCAAGAGCTCACTCCACACGGAGCACAGGAGCTACTCTGGCTTTTATTGTAAATGTCCGCTTAGCATTTACAAAGCAGCTACATGGAGCTCAGAACGCACTTTCACTCAGCACTACTGCATTGACCCACATTCCAAAGCAGATGCACAGGTGGGACAACGGTTCTAAAACATCTATTTACTGCTGCTCCTTCTCCCAGCCCACCATCTTCTCCTAACACTGCTCGCTAATCTATGCATAGCATTTGATCTAAGCAGATTCCACAAGCCTCAGAAGGGATACATTACTCACCGTAATCATATTTCTGATGCTTGTATCTGCTTAGATTCACATGCACCCACCCTAGTCTTTGTTTAAAAGCTTGAACACTCCCTTTCTCTCGTTATCCTATCACTGTAGACTGGGTCATACTGCACCCATTGAATGACGGTGTCCCTGAGTCCCGCTCCTAGCGGGCCATCTTCAGATTTGTACCGCACGTTTCTGTACAGGGAGTCCTTGTGAGTTGCTCTTCAAGCTATTTTTCAACAATTGCAGTTTTCTGCCAAAATAGATTCCAATCTTTGTCCTAAATTGATAATTTGCTGACCAGCAGTCAGTGCTGGTAGTGGCGGACCGTTGCCGGTGAAGATCGTCGACAGTTAAATCTACGTGGCCCTGATCATGGCTATCTACATGAGTTCTGAGGAGGAAACGTTGTAGGAATGCCTGGACACGGGATAGAACAGACTGATAGGCATGCAGTCGACAAGGCATACTAGCCCAGTGAGACATTTTAACCCTCCGGCATTGCTCCCGCCGGTGGCCCCACCACGGGCTTCAAGGGACATGTCTCAAGATATCTTAACTGTGCAGAGTTCTTTGGTCTTGGAAATACAATAGCGACTGCCGCCATTAGCAACCCCGTCTTGGAGCAACCTCAGGTACAGGCCTCCGCGCAGGCATTGCTCGGCTATCCAGAGACAACCATCAACACCACCTCCAGCTTCTCCCCAGATGAGGTGGGTTTGTTCCCTTACATGACGGCAAGGGCATCTCTACTCTTCAACTTAACACCCGAGGAAAAAAGGCAGGTTTCCTTTACCAGAGGAGCACATTTGCCAGGAAGAACATATTGTCTGTCCCTTTACAAGGTGTCGGAGGAAGGCCTCATGCTGATGAAGACCTCAAGCTCTGCACCATCAAAACGGGACAAGCTGGAGAATAAATACAGGGCGCCAGACTCCGCCCCCAAGTGTCTCAGATCACAGCCATCACCGGATTCTGTGGTGTCAGCCTCAGAAGGCAAGCGTTCTGCTAACCCGTCCTACAAGTCTATGGTTCCACCAGACCAAGAAGGAAAGAAGCTGGATGTAATGGGGAAGCGTGTCATATACACCTCAGCATCAACCATCAAGGCTGCTAACGCTCTGTTCATTCTGGCCCGGTATGATAGGGCATTGTGGTTAAAGCTGGGCCCACTCTTAGATTTCTTGCAGGATGAGAAAAAGACAGAAGCCCTCGCCCTTTTTCTGGAGGCTTCGGACCACGCCATCACAGTAGCCATGGATGTTTCAGATTTTCGTCAAATGGATAATGGTGTGGCACTCAAGCGCCAAGGCTGGCTGAAGGCCACCATCTTTAGACCAAGGTGGACGATATGCCCTTTGGAAAAGTAGTGGATGAAATGCTGCAGGCGATAAAAACAGACGCAGAGACAGCAAGATCCCTAGGGACCCTGCAACAACGTTGGTACTCTTCCTTTCCATCTTGAAGGGCAAAGTTCAGCAGATCTTGCCTCTAACAACTACCATCAGCCATGCCGGTCCACAACGCAAGAAGTGTAGTGGGGCTGGTCGCAGGCCTTCGAAAGGGGGAGTCGCAGTGTCACCGTTGTCTGCAAGTCAAGATGCAAACACCCAAGCAAGCCTGACTATCAAATTTCAACAGCGTGTGGAAGGACATCACCACTGACGAATGGGTGCTGGACATAATTTTGTCGGGGACAAACCCTGGAGTTCAAACACAGGTCCGCTTGTGTTACCCCTGTGGCAAAGAAGGAGCCACACATGGCCCAGCTGCTCCAAGAAGTGCATGCCATGCTGGCAAAAGGGGCCATAGAACCAGTTCCCCTGTGCCTCTGGGGCTCCGGAATATACTCCAGATACTTTCTGGTCCGAAAGAAATCTGGAGGGTGGTGCCTGATCCTTGATTTATGGCACCGCAACAAATACCTAAAAAAAACAAACGTTCTGGATGGGCACGTTGCAGCACATGCTCAGCCAACTGGAGGAAGGGCGATTACATGACGACGCTGGACCTGGAGGATTCCTACGTTCACGTCCCCATACACATGAAGCATCGGAAGTTCCTGCATTTTGTGGTTCTGGGGCATCCCCATCAGTTCAAGGCTCTGCCCTTCGACCTAAAATCAGCACCAAGGGTTTTCACAAAATGCTTGCCCCTAGTGGGGGGGTCATCTACGCCTCAAAGGCATCAACGTGTACCCTTACTTGGACAACTGGCTCATCCGGTCGTGCTCTCAGAACCTGGCGATGCATCACACAGAGGAGACCATGCGCCTGCTGACGGAGCTCACATTCTCCATCAATTATCTGAAATCCTACATAGTACCACTGCAGGACGCTCTCTTTCTAGGTTGCACCTCAACACTGGTAGTATCTTTGGCATACCCGTCGGAGGAAAGGGTGGTGGCCATCCTGAGGAAGGTACATTGGCTATCCATGATGAGATCCACAATGATCCCACTGATCAAATCACTACTGGGCATGTCGTTGTCTTGCATCCATCTGGTCCTGTGCTGCAGATGAGGCCTCTTGAGTTTCTGGATGCCAGGTGGCACCTGGTCACAGGCAGATGGACAGACAAGATCACCCTCAACCTTGAATTCAAGCAGTCCATACGATGGGGGGGAGCACACTCACATCTTACTCGGGGTTCCCTGTTACAGATTCTGCTGTTCCAGGCAACAGTCACTACAGATGTCTCTCTGTACGGATGGGGCAGGGGCCTCACACCGGTTAGTCCCACACCAGCGGCCTCTGGCTGCTTGAGGAGAAGAATCTGCACATCAATGTACTGAATCTATAGGCCGTGTTCTGGGCCCTCGGGTCATTCCTACCTCTTCTTAAAGGTGGTGTAGTGAAGATCTTCACAGACAACACCACCACAATGTTCTACATCAGGAAGCAGGGCGGGACCTTATCCCTTGCTCCTTCATTGGAAGCTTAGGCCTTGTGGCACTGGGCAATTCTTCAAAACATGTTCCTCATCCCGTTTCACATGGCGGACGTCAACAACGCCGTAGCGGATGCCCTCAGCACGGAGCTGTGGTCCGACCATGAATGGGAGATGCAGCAAGAGCAGGTGTCTCGCATGTTCAGCCAATGGGGCCATCCCCAGATCGATCTTTTTCACCACGGCAGCCAACTCAAAATGCAAGGAGATCACGTCACAATTCCCCAACCAGGGAGCCTGGGGGACGCCTTCTCACTCAGGTGGGAAGGTCGCTTTCTGTACACCTTTCCCCCGATTCCAGTCCTGCTGTGGGTCATCAACACAATGAAGCTATGTTGCTGCAGGACGATACTCATCGCCCAAGTGTGCCCCCTCCAAATCTGGTCCAGACCTGCTCTGCCTGTCGGTGGCTCCAGCCATCAGGCTACCCCTCTTGCCGACCTACTCTGCAGGGAAGGAGAAACCATTCTACATCACGAGCTGGCATCATTGAGCCTCACGGCTTGGCTCCTGCAGCCTTAGATTTTGGCCATTATGACCTTCCTATGGATTGTAGAACAGTTCTTGCCAAGGCCAGGGCGTTGTCTACTCTGTCATGCTACGGTCACAAGTGGAAGCGCTTCACAGTGTGGTGCAGGTCACAGAACATTACACCTTTGCGTCACGTCCTCGCAGTACCTGCTGTCGCTTGTCAAAACTGAGTTGGCCACATCTCCATCAAGGTGCATCTGGCAGCTCTCTCGATACACCCGCTCCCTGGGCAGGCTATATTTATGGTCCCACAGACTTGTTAAAGAATTCATGAATGGTCTCTTCAGATCCTTTCCTCGAGTGAAAGCCCCTGTCCCGGCGTGGGAGCTCAATGCTGTTCTCACCAGGCTCACAGGGCCACCCTTTGAGCCATTGCATCAAGCTGCCCGGAAGTTTCTGTCTTGGAAGATGCGTTCCTTGTAGCAATCACCTCGGCCGGGCGTGTTGGGTAGATATAAGCGATTTCCTGCAAACTCGCATGCTACAAGGCTGGTGCATCATACTCATCCTTCTTTCATGCTAAGGTTTCATCCGATTTCCACCTTAACAAACACTTTGTGCTTCCAGTCTTCTTTCCAAATTCTGCTTCAGCTGCTGAACAGTCGCTGCATACACTGGATGTTGCTTGTGCCATAAAGTTCTGTGTGGCCCGCAGAAAAGATTTTCGGTAGACTTCTCAACTTCTTGTGAACTTTGGACCTGTGAATCGGGGTAATGCCCGGTCAAGAGTGTCCATATCCAGGTGGCTCTCCAGCTGCACCATGTACTGTCATCATCTGGCCTAGAGCCCACTCTACCAGAGCCATCGCTGCAGCTACAGCGTTTCTCTCTGGGATTTCCCTGCTGGACATTTGCAAGGCTGCTACATGGAGGTCTACGCACAACTTCACAAGGTTCTACTGTGGTGACCGGGATTCCAGGCAGGAGTCCAGAGTCAGCCATGCATTGCTATGCAACCTATTTGCTTGAGGCGAGTTTGTTCCAGGGGTGAGTGTTTGTACTTCTGTTGAGCCTTGCCACCTCCCGTGGTTGTGTATGTGGTTACTGCTGTATAATCGTATTCATGAGCATGTGAATCCATTCCAGACCCCTTGCTGGAGAAGGAACAAGTTACTTACCTGTAAATGTTATTCGAATGGATTGTGTCCTCCCACGTATTCCTCATCTTTGACATGTAATGTCCAGCTTCAGCTGCTTTGGAAACATTTTTTTGGCAGACCGTGCTCTGTCACAATGGCATTGAGCAGATGTCCCTCGAAGGCCTCCGTCGAGGGAGATGTAATCGAAGGATATATATAGCTTGCGCAACACCCGTTGACCTCAGTTCCGTTTTTCTGTGTTAACACTTGCTTCGAGTGAAATCTGGCGTGCCTCTTTCTGTGATGTACGTTACTAAAAAATCTTCGAAATCATTGAAAATATGTCTTCTTCTTAAACTCCGACTTTGAAGACCGATTTTAAAAGGTGCAGAGATTGTGGTTCAAAAATATCACTGACCCGCATCGCATTTGCCTGTAGTGCCTCGGAGAGAGCCCAAATACTTCTGAGTGTTCCAAGTGTCAGTCAACAGTAAAAGCCATGAGGGAACAGAAGGGGAAATTCAAGGTAGGAAAAATCGCCAAGAAGTCCCCTTCCCGTAACGCTAGGCCTTGGACTGATGAGTCGAGGTAAGTCTCTCCTCAGAGGAAGAAGGCCAAGTGTTCTAGGTCGAGGAGTGGTTCCCACCACTCCTCCTCGTCGGTCGCCTTCATCGTCGTAGTCTTTGGACGATTTCCCCTAAAAGGTGTTGGATGTCCCTCTAAAAATTCGACAAGATTTGATAAACTGAGCAATGCTCCCACTGTGTCTTCGGATGAAGCCGGAAAGGAGGTGTCTCGGTCATAAATGTGAATGCCTTCGAGCTTGTGTAAAAGACCTGATCCCCATCAGGAGCCCTCGAGGCCCAGGTCTGACAAGACCAAGGATCATGACAGACATTGTGAGAAATTGAAGTCAAGGTCGTCCAGGCCATCGGCACCCCCGACGCCGACCGTGCCTTTCACGCCCGGCCAGGCCCTCAACGCCTATTAAGCCCTCGAAGTCGACATCAGTCCCAAAAATGTTCAGCCCCAGCTGCACCATGTTTGCCAGCCGAGCCGTCTGCACCCAGTGTTCCTCATGCATCAACGTCGACAAAGAAGCCTGTGATATCTAAACAGGACAAGATTTATACTCCTCTCCCAAAAATTGATTTTTTGAAGTCCCTCACTTCTATTTTTGAGGAGGAGGAGGAACATTCTGAGGATGAGGGTCCACCGTTTGGGTTACAATACAGTACACCAAATGTACCAGAATGTTTATCTCTGAGGAGAGCAGAATGCAAGATTTATATGAAAGCTTGCAAACTGCAAGTGTGGTTGACACCTCCACAGAGCTGGTATTCGGAAAAGCCTGAACCAGGGGAACATGCTGACTCCTCCTATTGTCAGCTTATGTCAAAGGTAACCGAATATTTGGGTTGGGGTAGGCCCTCTTTACCCTTAGACCAAGATGACCTAACAGATATTCTGGACAAGGGTCCTCAGACTGCTCCCATTTTGCCCTTTCATGTGGCACTTGGAAAAAAGGGTGCCTAGGAACTGGGAGACTCCGGAGTCAAATCCGGCAGTCGACAAGAACCTCACCAAAAAATACTGCCTCTCCAGTTGCGACCCCGAATACCTGTCGAAGCACCCCACTCCGGAGAGGCTGGTCGTGCAGGCAGCTATGGCTACGTCAAAACAGGCAGCGTACCCGACCATCACTCCTGATAGGGATGATAAACGCGTAGATAGATGGGCAAAGGTATTTTCTGCAGGGAGCATGGCACTGAAATCTGCCAGCTCCACTTGTGCCCTCGCAAATGGTTCTCATACTCTGTTGGACTTTTTGGCAGCAGAGCATTTTCCCAAAGGGGAAGAAAGGGACGGCTTCTTAACTATTGTTTTTTTTTAATCAATCTTTGCTTTCATAACAAAGCAAACAATACACAACAAAGTACGACTTGTGCATATGACAGTTATAGTCCATACATATTATTTTTTTGACATGGGAGCTCCCGCCTTCCAGGGCGGCAGCGAGAAGAGACTGTAGGGCAATGGTCAAGATCCGGGCCCTCCTTAACATCCATCTGACTAACCCGCATCTTCCCATTTCCCCGTATCTTCACAAATTTCCCAGGACTGTCCCAGGCTCTGTAAACCCTTCTTTGCAGAGCCATGCACCGGTTCTTCTTGGCTATTGTTAATGACGGCAAAGAAGCCATGTGTGAGTCCCTTCAATCAGGGTTGGATTCTGCAGATGGCAGCAGCAGATCCATGGCTACCAGCACTGTCATGCGCAGATTTGAGTGGTTGACGAAGTCTGGTTTTGCACCATGGTGGGTCTGCAAGGAACATTTTTGGCAACCATAGCCGAAGATGATAATAGTGACGGACGCCTCTCTCACGGGGTGGGGAAGCCGATGCCCATCTGACAATAAACGGTCGTTGTCCTCCATCGGAGTCCACAATACATATCAATCTTTTGGACGAGTGCTAAAGACCTTCCTGCCCTCTCTCCGGGGGAAAAATGTCCTGATAATGATGGACAACACAGTGGTCATGAACGATCTCAACAAGAGGGGAGGCGTAGGGTCCCTACCACTATGCAGAGATGCAGTGCAGCTCTGGTACTGGGCAATTCAAGAAGGAATCTTCTATCAGCAGTTCACCTAACCGGAGAGAACATGGCGGGGGACGCTCTGAGCAGGCAGAGCACAATCTCCCACGAGTGGGAACTAGCTCAGGAAGTCCTTCAAGAGATCTTCACCCTTTGGGGAACCCCTCAAGTGGATCTATTTGCGACCAGTGTCAACCGAAAGTGTGAATTGTACTGCTCCAGGGAATTTCCTCCAAGAGGAGCTCTAGGAGACACGCTTGTGGTGGACTGGGATTTTCCACTCATGTACACATTTCCTCCAGTCCCCTTCATACCTCATGTAATCAGGCGATTGAGAAGGTTTGGGAATCACATAATCCTAGTTGCCCCAGATTAGGCCAGGAGGACGTGGTACCCGGATTTTCTAGACATGTCCATCTGTCCTCTGATTCGTCTTCCACAAAGAGAGGACCTTCTGTTGCGAGAGGAGGGTCAGGTTCTTCATCCAGAGGTCAAAAGTCTCAACCTTCACGCTTGGTTTCTGAAAGGCTAAAATACAAGGATTGGGACCTCCCGGATGATGTGATGGAGGTGTTGTTTTTGGCCAGAAGGCCAGAAACAAAATCTTTGTAACGATGCCGGCAGAGTAAGTTTTGCAACTGGTGCAAAGAGAAGAATATTGATCCTTTTCTGTGCAAAACACTGGATGTTCTTTCCTTCTATCATTGCCTAATTTGGGCCTTCACATAGGTACCATCAAAGGATATTTGGCAGCGCCATCTATTAAGCGTTCTTCGAAGGAATGCTCCTACTTCGAGATACCACTGGTGACTCATTTCCTAAAAGGGCTCACTAATGTGTTCCCTCCATCTCCCTTCCAGGTTCCACTTTGGTATCTCAATCTGGTTTTCAAATTCCTGATGTGGGCTCCTTTTGAACCTGTGCACACATGCCCGCTAAGGTGGTTAACCTTTAAAACAATACTATTGATGGCTCTGACATCAGCCTGCAGAGTTCGCAAGTTGCAGGCACTTTCTTGCAAGCAACCTTTTACCATATTCCACAAGGACACGGTTGTTCTGACGGTCAGACCCTCCTTTTTTGCCAAAAGTAGTTTCGGACTTTAATTTGAGTCCAAAAATTGTTCTGCCTGCTTTCTATCCTCCACCTCATCCTGGTAAGGAAGATGAAAGACTCAATAGGTTGGACCCTAGGAGAGCGCCAAGCTTTTACATTTCCAGAATGTCCAAATTGAGAGTTGATCAACTTTTTATCGGTTACACAGGACACAAACTAGGTCAGGCCATTTCCAAACAGACCTTGTCTAGGTGGATAACCCTCACGATATCAGAATGCTACAGACTAGCAGGTAAATACCCTCCTCAAGGTTTGAGAGCTCATTCCACCAGGGGCATGGCTACAACTACAACATTTCAAAGGGGCGTACCAATTAGAAATATCTGTGAGGCTGCAACAGGATCTTCCATCCACATATTTTACGAAACACTACTGTCTGGACACTTCCCATGCTCAAAATGGTACATTAGGCAAAGCAGTACTTTGCTCTGCCTTCAAATGTTTAAATTCTAATTCTACACCCTCCTCCAATCATAACACTGCTTTGGGAGTCTGTCAAAGATGAGGAATACATGAGAGGAAACAATCCATTCGAACAACAAGTTACTTTCCCCTGGTGACGTTTTTCGACTGGATGTTCCTCCCACGTATTCCTCATCGCCCTCCCAACCTACCCCTCTGTAGAATCTCGCATGCTATTACAGCTTCTGTTCCACCAAGGTTGAGTACTGTCATGCCCGTATTTATGAGCATCTCTGCTGCAAGAGGGAAAAAACAGAACTGAGGCTAACGGGCGCTGCGCAAGTTATATATTCCCTTCGATGACATCACCCTCGACGGAGGCCTTCGAGGGACAACTGCTCAACGCACAGCACCCTATGCCGATTTTTTTTTTCTTCGAAGCAGCTGAAACTGGACATTATATGTCAAAAAAGAGGAATACGTGGGAGGAACATTCAGTCGAAAGAAAGTTACCAGGGGAAAGTAACTTGTTCTTCTCCCGCCTGGGTCTGGCATAAATTCACATGCAAACCCTCCCACCTTACCATTTTGACTCATCTGTGTTCATACTGGCAGCTCACGTGCTTCGAATTTGAAGATGGCTGTCAGGGGCGGGACCCAGGGAAACAATAATCATTGGATGGGTGCAGTATGACCCAGTCTACAGTGATTGGATAATGAGAGAAAGGCAGTGTTCAAACTTTAGAAGCAAGACTGCTTTCTTTTTCTTAGCGAGCATTTCCGGCCTGACTGCGGGGAATATACATGAGCATGTGAATCCATGCCACACCAAAGCTGGAGAACAACAGTTACAGGCAAGTGACTTGTTCTTTACGGCAAATTTGAGGCAAGTCCATGAGAACATTTTCAAGATACATCAAAAGTTTTGGAAATCTCACAATTTACTGTCAGTAATGCCAGACTACAAAGGGTATTCATCATACCTTCTAGACAATCTGTTTTGTTATCATCTTTTGATGGCCTGGGACAGGGGGGCCGGGGGTGCACGGCGAAAGGATGATGCCTGCAGTTTGCCTGCCTATGGCATGGGACACCGCAGGTCAGTAGGGCTGAGACTGCCGGTCAGGGCCCTCGAACGGGGGCGGAGGAGCAGCCGGCGGGGACCAGCCTCGACAGCAAGTTCCAGAGGCAGGCAGCACAGCGGAGCATCTTCGCCCCGCAGAGCATGCAAAGGAGGGGACCCTTTGTGAGGAGGCCTACTGCACAGCTGAGGGTGTAGTGAATCGAGCTGACACTGCCTGGAGCCAGCTGGGCTCACAGGGAGAGGGAGTGGGCAGCTGCAACAGAGTGCGGACACCACATGTGGCAACGATGGCGTGATTAAACAGGAACATACAATGAGGACCCTGAACAGATAGACCCTTTCCCTTACTTGGAACATGGTGTAGCTGAATCAGACAGGTCGTCAGAAGACAGGAACAATGTAATGAGGCTGCCCTTTTCAGCTATTCCAAGGGCTGGGACCTTCCTAGACAACAGCCGATCAGAGGGTGGCAAGATTTGAAGGGACAGCTTCTGAATGCTAATTGTTTGTTTTTCCCCAGCCTTCAACGAAAGAGGTTGTGTTGGAGGAACAGCAGTTTAAATGGGCTTATTTAACAGAGGATTAACTTGAAGGATTAAGTAAAGGTCCAGTGGGAGATTGGAGGAAGACGAGATAAGCCAAGGAAAACCCAAAGGAAGGTCTACAATGATGGTAATAGTAGTGTGGAAGAATATCTAAATAAAAGGTGGCACCGTAGAAGCAAGTAATGTCTTATTTTGTCACCAGAGTCTCACACTCCTTACTGATGAAGTCTCCGGCCTTCCCAACATAAAACCAATGAAGTTGTGTGATTTAAAACTGTTAACCCTACTCACTTCAGGGAGTATAAAACACCCCCCCCCCCACCCCCTTCCTTCCCCTTTCTAGTGCAGAGCAATCCAACCTCAGGGAGGAAGCAGGGACATAAGAACTGGGATGAGGCTGGTGGAGTGGGAGGAATGACGATTACCCTGTATAATCTGCCATTACATCACATTCACCCTAGTGTCGTCACAGTCCTTACTAATCTGAAGATCTAGAAAGCAACACAATCAGACCTCTGTCTCAGCTATATAAGGTGCAGGACACAAACAAAATGCTAGGTATGTTTGAGCATCTTCATCTCTGTTCCTGCTTTCAGGGCCTGGGAGCCAGAGTTAGCCAACAAGGATCCTCTTACAATGAGGCAGTAGTATTGCATAAACACTGTCTGGCTAGCCCATCTGGCTGTGTGGCATATATTTTTGGTGGAGATGTCCCGGGTCTCTTCCCAAGATGCAACCATGCTGCAGGTTTGGCAGGCCTGGACCAGATTGGGGAGAGGAGTGCCCAAAGTATGGTATGCCGCAGTGATGGTCACCCTAATCCCACTGCTAAAGGTGGAAACTGATTGCTTGTTGCCCCTTGCTGAACCTCCAAATGTTCCAAGTAGTAATTCCTCTGTCTTGCAAAAAGGTGAAGATGAATCCCTGAAGTTGGATAAGGCCATTGTGACATCCACTGTGCCTTCTTTATTCAGAGAAACTATTCAGGTAAAATGTTGGAAGAACTACCGAATGGCTGGAATGACACACCATACAGAACCTTCAACTGAAATCTGGGTGGGTTCTGAGCACCACCTAGTTGGGAAGATAAGGGGAAAGGGCATTGCGACCAGAAACAATGTCTTCCAGGAGACACATTGCTTGTCTGCTTCCTGCAAGTGCTCGGAGGAGTAGATTGGAGAGCCTTTTGTCTAATGGTAAATCACATGTGGGTATCAGCAGTTTGGACAGTGGATGCAGAAAGAAGCTTGATTACAAATGGCTGTAGTTGCTCTGCATCATTTAAAACTGCTTGAACAGCATTAATAGACCCCCGCTGTACAAGATTTGGGATGGACAGGCCCAGGTTTATGGTCTCTAACATCAAATCCAAGTTTCCCATTTGTTTTAGGAGAACTGAGAAATGTCACTTCCAATGCCAGCTGTAGGTAGAGTAGGTAGGTAGAGGAGATACAAGTGTGACAAGTTGACTGGGTATGTTTGGCCAGCTCCAATGAGATGTCCTTCACATTGCAGAATCTTTAATTCACCTTCCAAGCAGTCATCTGCGATTGTTGCAGGGTCGACCTCCGGAGGGTAGGGGTGCTGTAGAGTTGGAGGTCTCTGTGACCAAGGCTGTGGGAGGGCATCATTCTGGTTTTATAAGGATATCTCCAAAAAATAAATCTGGCTCGAACCCAGAAAGGCAAACTTTCTAAGGTTTACCTGACATGAAGCTTGTTTTCCAGTTACGGAGCCATAGATCGTGACTAACCTTTGCTTATCATAGTTATTGTCCAATAGGTTCTGGGTCTTCTTTTCCATAATCTCCAGTAATGGCCTAATAGCTACTCCTTCCCATTTGGCAGCGTAGACGTACTGGAAGTCAACGTTGCAGATTGAGCAGAATACCCTGAGTAAGGTCCTGTCCTTATGAACAAAATAATACGTTTGTCTTACGGCCCAATTAGTGTTTTTGTGGACAGGGTCAGCTGACCTTAGCTCATCTAAGATTAGTCTCCCATGTGGTCATCCAGCTGGATACTTCATGTCAGACTCCTGAGATGAATTGAGTATAAACTAGTATTGAGGGTAAAAGGGTTTCTTTATCCTTCTATTCCTCAAGGAGAACATGGTCTACTTATTTTCCATGTACAAATGGAAAAGTAGTGGAGGAAACATCATAAAACGTTTGGAAGACTCTTTTTCTCTGGGAAGGCCTGTGGGGGGATTGTCCACTGTTTGATCAGCAGGCATTGGGTCACCAGCCTCCACTGGTACCGCCTCAGCTGACAAGGTTTCCTGGAGGAGTGGGGTGCCAGGGGTTTCCTGCATTGCTTCAACTACTGAGGGCTATACCAGTTTGACAATCTGTTCCTCTGTCAATAGGGATGCAAATTTAGTGTCCCTTGTGTCTCTTCTGCTTAGAATGAGATGCGCTTTTAAGGTGATTGAGTAGGGTATAGAGAGGGATGGTTCCTGTCGCCTTACGGTGTTCCATTGTCGCAACAAAAAGGCTTTCACGAGGCCTATATATACATATACATACATACATATATATATATATATATATATATATATATATATATATATATATATATATATATATATATATATATATATATATATATATATATATATATATATATATATATATATATATATATACATACATACATACATACATACATACATACATACATACATACATACATACATACGAAGAATGTGAGTTCTGAGCCTTCCCCCTTTCTGTTATTTTACTCCGTCATTCCTTTACTTCCTCTCCGCCTCGTTCTTTCTTTTCTGGAAAATGTAGCCACAGAGGCTGCTGTGCACTCCTGCATTATCTAGCCCCGAGACAGGCAAGACAGCAGAGCTTCATACTGCTGAGCACAGGTCTTGCCTGCAAAGCATCCCATTGATAGCAGTGTAGACCCTGCAGCGTGTCTGCCTGGAGCGGCATGCAGAAATGGTTCCTGTGGTAAGAAAACTAATGGTAGTGTGGTGCTAGGCATCTGTAACGGGTCAATGCCAGGGCCTTCAGTTTGAATCCGTGGAGTCTCGGGCAAGATTGCTCCATCAGTGTGACCATCAGCAATCTCTAACATCCACGGCAGAAGGTAGGAATCGCAAAACATAATACTGATAATGCATAATAGCATCACCACCAGCCTCAAACATAGGGTGAGTAACCAGAAGCACCCCCACTACTTGCAGCACCACAGAGATGGGTAATTCTAGGAAGTGGGGAGGGAAGGGAGCCCCAACAGCAAAGCAGCCTCTTGCCTCAACACACTTCAGTAATTAACTGCCGCCTTGGCCCCTAGCACTCTGTGTCTCCCAATAGAAACAGAAAAACACATGAAGAGGTGAGGGGTTTTTATACTTCACTTGAAATTCTGAATTTCACAAGTCAAGACCCTTCATTAGTAATGAACATGGCAACACTCGGATGGATGGCAGTTAATTGACACTTCAGCTCACATTCTAAATAAAAATGGAGGACTCATGCACCCTGTAACTAAACCCAGCATTACCAGGCCACACTCACTTGGGGTAAAGTGAACGGGGGCTTGTAACTAGATAGTGCTGTTTATACTATGTTTATGACTCCTTGCAAAAAGTGCACATGCCATGATCCTCCTGAAGCGGGGAGCAGAGGTATGTCATACACATGTAGACCTTACATGTGTTTGTGGTAAGCCAGATGCACATAGAGTTGGTGAAATTGTATCCATAACAAAACTGTCTAATAATGTCTTTAATCTCATTCCGATTTTGGTGGTTGAAAACTGTGATCAGATAGACATTTTCCAGGGAAATTGGGCTGTCTCTTTTCTTCCTCTTTACATTTCTATTTGCAATACTTCCAATAAGACTTTTTTCATTGTTTACTGTCTGTGAAATAGCCAGATTATCCCTAAATTTATATCCTATATTGTCTCCTTTTATTTTCAAGTGCTTATCAGATTGTGGTGGAAGAGCTGCATCCGCATCGAGCCAAGCGGGAAACTAGTGGCATGGAATGCTACCAGGTTCCAATCAATTATCAGAACTCTGCCAGTGGAAGTTCCCCATACTATTTTGCTGCTGAACTTCCTCCGGGTAATCTTCCAGAGCCTGCTCCATTCACAGTGGGAGACAACAGAACATATCAAGGCTTTTGGAATCCTCCACTTGCCCCTCGTAAAGGATACAACATATATTTCCAGGCCGTGAGCCGTGTGGAAAAGGTAAAATTCTTCCAATTTACTAGCTTTGGGAGCTGCTTTGTTTGTCTACTCTTGCAGATGTTGGGTTTGGCAGCCTAGATAATACTAGTTATTTATAGTGTAACCGAGTAATGGACTTGAACAAAAAAGCTAAATTGTGTAAGGGAAATGTGTAGTTCTAAAACACTTTTGTCATATATGAAATATAACGAGGTGCCGTCTATCCATAAGCAAGAGCTAGTTTGTCTTCATGGTGAATTGAAAGGGGCAGTATGAGGGTTAAGGGAGGTTATTACTTTTTATAACTTTCCCACTTTCCAAGGCATAGCCCAAGCAATTAAGCTTAAAAAATCTGTGTTGAGACTATACTCTGACACTATATTAGACTCTCGTGATACATTATGGGTAATGGGTAATAATGGAGATCAATCTGCTGAACATAGATATTTTTAGTAGTCTAGACCTTCATTTGCTCACTCAGCTAGGATTCCTGTCTTTATTTTGGCTGGACTGAGTGTGCTGTAGTTTATATGAACAAGTCTCATAAATGCAAGGGTGCATTATTATGAAAAGCGAAGTGCATGTTGACCTAGTCACTGCGTCTTGTATGTAGCCAGATTTTTTAAAACAATGTCTCGCATTTTATTGGCATAGCATAATAAAAGTACTAAATGAACAAAGGGACTTGAATATGGCACCGCAAAACAAAAATGCAGCTATCTCTACCACCCGACTTTGACAGACTGCCACTCGTTTAGTGTTTCACTTTAACAAAAAGGCACTTTCTGAGATCTTATTCCCCTCATTCTAGTGGAAGACATGGAAGGGTGAGGCATAATGGGGTTTAAGAAAAGACCACATGGATTAATGGTGAAACACACAATATCCTAAACATTCATGTCACCACAAATCTTATCCAAACCTGTTTCTGCACAAAAGCGGAATAAAGTGGCACAAGCAAGTATGGCATCCTTTAATGTACAGAAAAATGACAGGTCAATTTAATCCACTGTAAAAACCCAACTAAGTATTGAATGGTGTGACAAATCCCTAGATGTCACTTCTCCCCAAGAGGGCACCCCTTCCCATGAGGCTAGGAAGGTGAGACCGCTACTCGATACTCAGCCTGGGGGTGGTATAGTGTGGGAGATCTCATGGGGAGGGGCTCCCCCTTTGGGGATGACTACGAGCATCTAGGGTGCAGCTCATGTAACATCAACACACCCCGACACACTCTAACCTCTTTTTCCTTGAGGAACCTATTTGTAGAAAACAAACTTATATACTTTCTATAGGGAACCTGAAAGTACTGTGACGAAGAAGAGGCATATAGACATGATGATCACTTCACAGAACCGAGAGCTGCAGTCTAGTCTCCCATGAGGAAATTACCTCTTGAAAACTTTAAAAACCGAAGGACAACTGAGAGTGTGAGGCTGGCTGGTAAGCCATACAGAGCGGAAATAATCTGATATGTGGGAAGCTGGAATTCTGAGACCAGAGGATGTTGGTGGAAAAGGAAGAAAAGCCCCATCTGATCCCAGAGGAGAAGCACTGCGCATAGCTTTGCCTGCTGAGAGGAACGGTAACACTGCCCCGAGAAGTCGAACCGACGAGTCCTTTGGCAAGTGTTGAGATAATAGTCAGCAGGAAGACGCTGAGCGGCCAGAAGAAGGCAAGAGAACAGGGGACCTGTAAAGCCAACGAGACACCTCTTTCAGTCCCAGCAAGGTTTGGAGATGTGCTGCTAATCCTTACAAGGTAACAGCAGTCCAGGGTCTGCCGAGGGGGACACGAGGAAGGGGAGAGGGTCTCTGCGGGTTCCTGGTGTAATCCCTATTACATTAAAATCGAGAAAAGAGTCAAGGACCCCGAAGGTCAGGAGGATTAATTGTGCATCAGAGGAAATCATGTCAGTGGAAGGACCATAGCCACTGACCACTACAGAAGTGTCAAAGACACCAAAAGTCAAGAGGACTATTTGGGCATCCGAAGAAATCTTTGTGTCTTTGTAAGGAATAGAATCGGTGGCGAGTTTAGAATCCCGGCTAGAGGACCAATACCAACACACCAGTCCTCTTCATCGTAGCAGTACTTGGCAGGTTAGTAAACCAGGTCTGCTGACTCAAAGAACAGCAACCTGGGTGTGGGACCCAAGCACAATAATACATAGAGGAGACGCTGGAGTATCCAGGGGAAGGGAGTCATCCCCCCACTGGATCTAGTGTGATTGTCAGGCTGTGGAGAGAAGCATCAGGGGGAGGGAGTCATCCTCTGATATCAAGTGCTAAAGGAATCTTATAATTGGGGGAAGGGAGACATTCCCCTTGATACACCAGTTACACAAGAGGGGAAGGGTTGTTGGGCTTGTTTTATTTTGTTTGTTTGAAGACACTTGCAATCAGGGGCAGGGAGTCATTCCCCTCCTGATGAGAACTATTGAAATTCCTGAAGTGAACTATGATCACAAACCCAGGAGAAGTAAGCCATTCTCCTAGGCAACAAACACTAGTCTTATCTACTTTAGTTGCAAGTGTGAGGGACAAAGCTAGGGTTTTTGACACAGGACAATGGAGATTTAAGTTGAACTGACATTCTGACAGACCCTTTTCAGTCCTTAGTTGAGGCAGGACTGTTGATCCTATTGGATCTATGCACAGCTTTCGACTTGATGGATCACAAATGTCTTCTGCACTTCTTAAGCCATCTGGGTCACTGCTCTAAAGAGGCTGTTGGCTGATTGCGCTCATTCCTCGCAAATCGAAAGTCAAGAATTCGGTGGGGCTCTGTCTTCTCTTCATCAGCACCCGTTACGTGCGATGTACCCCAAAGAGCATGCTTATCGGCTGTGCTTTTCAATCTTTACACTATATCGCTGTGCTAACTCCTAGACAACTTAGGTGCATACTTCACAAACTACACAGATGACACCAAACTAGTCATGGAAACTAGTGGCCTCCCCGCCAAGGACTCGACTACCCTAACCAACATTTATAATCAAATTGAAGACTGGATGTCAAAAAACTGGCTATGCCTAACTGGCGGCAAAAAAGAGCTCCTTATTTTTGGCTCACACCAGGCCCGGGGCATACTTAGCAGAGACTACAAAAGTTTCCCAATTGGAAACAATGACATCCTTGTACAAAAGAAGGTAAAAACCTGGGCGTTAAAGTGGAGTCCTCCTTAAATGCAGATGCTCATTTTAACCATGTGAGCCAGAACTGCAATTACCATTTACTCTTACTTGGGAACATTCGCCCTTATATTACAGAAAAGAACTGCGCAATCATTGCCCGAGCAACGATCCTAACCAGACTCTACTACTGCAACTCTTTAAGTGGAGCCTTACTGTTCAACCTTAAAAAGTGTTGGATTATACAGAATGATGCAGTGCACATTGTCAAAAAGGTCACTAGAAGGACCCACATCTCGGACCGCAGAAGGGACCTCCACTGGTTACCGATACAGGAACGAAAACATTTAAATATCGGCACCATGGTCCACCGTTCTCTTTGGAGCAACCTCTCCCTAGCTCAAACCTTTGACCCTGCCTTACATTCCCCCCTAGGACCTTAAGATCCTCAAACCATGGGCAGGTGCTAGGTCCTAGCTTCAAACGCACTAAAGGCCTAGGAAGATCGTTCCCTGCAAAGGCATTATATTTTCGAAACACACTGCCACCCGCACGTAGTCTAGAGGCAGTCTTAAAACTGTTCTGGAAGTCACTTAAAACTCTACTCTTCAAGTGATCCGAGTAACAGCATAGTACTTATTTCCTTAGGTCAGACTTTCTTTTCTTCTGTGTTGTATGAGCGTTTTCATGTCCCTGCGCCCAGATGGCTGCCGACTGCCAGTGCATTATAAATATACAAATAAAATAGCAGGGAAACCCCTCATAGAAATAGGGACAGCTAGTCCTTTCTCTTTCAAGTAGAATAAAAGTATTTGCCAACCATCATGCCACCTTTTGGCAGGGTCCTCCTTCTGCACCCTTACAATGGCCAAATCTCAACAAAAACTAAATTATTCCCAAATATTCTACATCTTAGAATGCGTCTAGTATGCACGTTGGTGAGCATTGAGGTTTTGCCCTCAGTTGTTCAAGAAGCAGAACCCATGCCTGCAGCCCAAACTAAAGCAACCCTTTCCATATCAGAAGGAACTCTGGTGTTTTCCACTATGACTGGGGAGACAGAGAAAATCTAAACTATTTTGTCACATTACGGATGCATTTAATTTTGGCCACCGTAGATAGCACTAGGTTAGCCTTTTCATTGTCCCACAGTAACACCACAACCATATCCCCACCATTAAGAGCTTGCTCTGGGCCTTTGATAGTTCCAAGTTCACTTGTGCACTTCTGTAAGTTTCAAGGTCTTTTCAGGTTACATTCTAAATGCATGTTCCCAGTTTGTTGCTAGATATTTTGCTTTAAACTTACACAATATGTAGATTTTCTTGCTTCAGTGTGCTCTTGACAATTAGTGATGCATTCCTGCCTCTTGGTTGTACTTTGGGAAGCAAACTGAAAAGTTGTTGCACTTTCCTCCAACTCCGTTCCACTCTTCAGTGATTGCCATTGTGATCGCAACAGAATCTAATTAATTTTCCATGGATGCTGTTGTGGGTGTCTGTTTCTTTTTGAGGAGTGTGTCAGTTGGGACCGTAATTCTAGAGTCCCTGAGATCACAAACACTTGATTCTCACAATCCTGATTAGAATTCTGTTTCTTTCCCGGTGTTGTACAAAGAAGTCAGTTTGTCTCTTAAATGTATCCATACCAATGCAGTCCAGATGTAATGCTCTGCTCCACTTCCCATTTCATGGTGTGATGAATCCTACAGACTCCTCACTAAACACCTGCCTAAAGTCACCTTCTAAGTGGGCAGGGAAAGGCAGATGCCTTCTGATCCTGACCTCGGGGGCAGGGGGGAGGGTGGTCTGCAGGAGGATCACTTGGGAGGAGAAAGGGCCCAGGGGAATGAGAGGACTTTCCGGTATTTGTCTTCTTATAGGGAGGATATCTCCTCAATGCCAAAGTATGTAATGGCTTGTTGTAATAACCATATTGTTATTGCACATGCTAAGCACATGAATATTTTTATAAAATCACCAACTCCTAGGCATCAGGAGAAGTAACAACACTTCCAAAATCCTAGAGACATGTAAAGCTAAATAGCTCCCTAACCCCCAAAGGTATAGTGAAAGGAAATCTGTGAAAAGAAGGCGTACTAAAACTGCCTTCCTCTATGCAATTAAATCTAGTGACTGATCCTTATATTTCCCTAAAGAATATACATGAATTTAAAAGTAAAAATCAAACTCGGAAAAACAAACCTTTCCACTAGGGACTTCCAGTCCCATAATTCCCTAAGTACTTGGACGAAGAAGAGGGCTGAAAAGTCACAGTTCTGCAGGAATGGTCAGATTGTTAATATCAGATGACCCACAGCTGAGGGAGACTGTGAGGCTTGAAAGGCTAATAGCAAGAGCAAGAAGTTGCAGAAGCAGAGGAAGCAGTGTGATTCATGCAGGCAGCCAAGGCAGAAGCTGGAGGTGGGAGAAGACGCCAGGACCATTGTTCGGCAGATATCAGCTGTCGGTCCTGAGAGGACAGAGTTTGTGCAGCAGAGAAAGCGTGCAACAGGGAAGCTTGCCCTCTGCGGACCTGTTCTGCAGAGGCTGCACAGCGGAAAGCGTAAGCTAGTGAAGCCTTCCTTCCCGGGAGGCTGTCTCTGGTGGTTGGCGTGCAATATAGGGCCTCAGGAACAAAAGGAGCTCCTGTTTCAAATGGCTTGGCTGTAACCCTGGGGAGCTCCCTATCCGCAGGCGTTCACCAAGTAAGCCGCACTCGCGTAGGAGTGAAAGTGGTCTTAAAAGTTATTTTAAATACCAACCTATCAAAAATCAGCAAAAGCATTGTGACAAAACCAAATGACTCTAACTTTGAACATGTGAGTTTGTGGAATACCCAGCAACCCAATGGAGCAATATTGTTAAGAACAAATACCTACACGCATTGCCCAAGCCAAGAGAGACTAAAATAAAGGCAATTCAAACCCAACAGATATTGCCAACAGCAAAAGGAGCTAATGAAAGTTCCAAGTTATGAAACATTTTGCCCATATTTTGTACAGCATATTGTGAAAGCTGTAATAAACTCAAATTGCCAAAGCCAAGGCTGGCCTTCTGGAAAAGGTTATTCAGAAGGAGTATTAATGAGCACCAATGTGAATCTTGTTTTCCCTGAAGAGTTGTTACAAGTTTGAAGCTGCCAAATGATGAACATTGTGAAACTGTTGTGAACCTCTTGTCAGTTGATATAAACCACAAAAACACTTGTTGTTGTGAAAGACTGTTCGGGCAGGGGAGTATACCCGGATGGCAAACCTTTGGAGGAGTGGGCCTAGCATGGGAGTAAACCAGGTGTGAATTGATGTAGTAGGTCTGGCAAGGAAGTAAACTTGGTACAAG
The DNA here is from genome assembly GCF_040938575.1 of Ambystoma mexicanum. NCBI lineage: Eukaryota > Metazoa > Chordata > Amphibia > Caudata > Ambystomatidae > Ambystoma > Ambystoma mexicanum. The sequence continues at coordinate 66,736,095 of NC_090928.1, forward strand.
TTGATGAAGTGCTAATAAGTGGTCCTGGCATAGACAATGTGTTGCTTGTGGTACTAAAGAAAAGAAATCTGTAAAACTGCTTTAGCGGAGTTATATGTCGAGGGGATTGGGTCCTCTGACCTATTCCATATCTATGACAGTAATCGCCACAGCTGTGCTGCTTCGGAAAATCTTTTGGCATCTGCGTCGATATGCCATCCTCGATGGCCTACGTCAAGCCGACGTCACCGGATGTTATAAGTAGGATGCACGACGCCCATAGCCTCAGTTCTGTTTTTTCCACGAACGTGTTCGCTTCGGAGATCTCGGCGCACCTCGATCAACTGAATCCTGTTCTTTCTGTTCTTCGAACCTGTTTCTTCATTAAAAGCTGTCGAATGTCGTCTTCGGCTTCTTACACCCCGCGGTCCGGGTTTAAGAAGTGTCGGGTGTGCGGGTCCAAGATGTCACTGACGGATACGCAAGACGCTTGCCTCGGGGAGGACCATGATACGGACGACTATGTCGACTGCCAATCGCTCACATCGACGGCCTTGCTGGAGCGTAAGAAGAAGCTGTCGGTCGGTAAGGTGGCCAAGCCCCGGAAGTCGCATTGCACTGTTCTTTCGACGGACGATTCGAGGGGCGACTCTCTGCATCGTTGTCAGCAGTCCAGAGGTTCTCGGTCTGTGAGTCGGTCCTGCCATTCCTATGCCTCTTCGAGGCACTCCAGGAAGCGCCGTCACCGGTCGCTTCCCCGTCCTCTTCCGAGGACTCCACACGTCGGCGTGTTGCTTGTCCCAACAAGCATTCCACTCCTGAGGAATGGGATTTCTTCCGAAAGGAGATGTTGGCATTTTTTCAATCGCAGGGCTCCAGTCTGTCCGCACCGTCTGAGGATGCCGGTCGTGGCCGTGCTAGAGACACCGCTCGTCCGCCTTCGGGCTCGAGCAGTCGTCGCGACCACCGGGCTCCTTCCAGGTCCCGGTCAGACAAGGTTGGTCGCTCTAGACATGCTCGTTCCAGGTCCCGATCCTTGACGCCATCGAGACCGTGTGAACCTGTGATGTCTTTGAGGAAGACATCGCCGGCGGCGCTGAGGTCGTCAAAGGACTCTCTCGAGGCCCCGCCTCCGAGGGAGTCATCGACGCCATTGGCGCGCAGGCTGTCGAGAGACACGCTTGGGGCTCCGCCCTCGAGGCCTTTGTCGACGCTGTCGAAGCTGTCGGCGCCGCGCTCGACGTCAACGCCGTTTCCATCGAAGCCCTCGATGCCTTTCGAGATGGTTTTGTCAGGGATGCCTCGTGGTACGGGGGAACCCCCTAGAAAAGCTCTGGCTAAGGCAAAACATGTCTTTGTTCATTTTTCGGGTTCCCTCTTTCCAGCCTCTGGATTGTATTTCTGAGGTGGATGAGGGGTCTGAGGAAGGAGTGGTTCCTGCAGAGGTCCCTGATGACATTGTTTCTGGTCATAGCCAGCTTGAGGAGCTGCGCCAGTCATGGCATGACGCCAGTGGGCTCAACACCTCTCCGGAGGTGGAATTTGGTAGGCCTGAGCCTGGCGCGCATGCCAACTCTTATCGGCACCTGATGTCAAGGGTCATGGATTACCTGGGGTGGTCTGCCCCCCCTGGGGATTTTCAGCAGGATGACCCGACTGATATCCTGGACCATGGTCCACCAACTGACCCGGTGCTGCCATTCCATATGGCTTTGCAGAGAAGGGTGGCTGCGGCTTGGACTTCTCCGGAGAGTCTCCCGGCAGTGAGCAAGTCCTTGCCGAAGAAATATCACCCAGCCAGTGGCGACCCCTGCTACTTGACCACGCACCCCACTCCGGAGAGTTTGCTGGTGCCCACGCAAAGCAGGTGTCGTACCCTACCATCCCTCCTGATAGGGATGACAAACGTTTTGACAGCTGGGCGAAGAAGGTATTTTCTTCTGGGGTATGGCGCTTCAGGCTGCCAGCTCCGTTTGTGCCTCGCCTCGTTTCACACACACTCTGTGGAACTGTATTTCCCTAGCGGCTGATCATATTCCCGAAGGGGAGGAATGGGATGGTTTCCTTGGTATTGTGCAGGATGGCAAGGATGCCATTTGTGAATCCGTTCATTCGGGTCTGGACATGGTTGATTGCGTCAGCTGGTATTTGGCGGCGAGCACCGTTATACGCAGGTTTGCGTGGTTGCGGAAGTCAGGTTTTGTTCCTAATGTGCAGGCCTGCCTTCTCAACATGCCCTTTGATGGCGAACATCTTTTTGGCAGCAAGGCTGACGAGTCTTGAGAGGTTTCAGACCTCCAAAGCTGCAGTGAAGTCGTTGGGTGCTGCAGTCCGCCAACCTCTGCCTTTTCGTCCTAGGGGACAGCAATGGAGGGGAGGTTCCTTTCGATATTACTCGTCCTTTAGTAAATCGAGAGGAGCTGTTAGTCAAAGGGGCAACCGTAGGAGTGCCAGAGGTGGAAAACAAGGTACTCGAGGTGCCAAGGCCGCGCAAGCAGTTGTCTTTGCCCTCTGGCACTGCCGCAGCAGCTCAGTCATGAGGCCCATGCTTCTCCGGTTGGGGGAAGGCTGGCGCAGCATCTTGTAGAATGGCGTGCCATTACTTCAGATGTGTGGGTTCTGGAGATCATAGCCCACGGCTACTGTCTTCCTTTCCGGCAAAGGCCTCACGACGATCCATCAGGGAACCTCTCTTTGAAGAGTCCGGAACCGCTCCTTGCGCAGGAAATTCAATCCCTGCTGGAGAAAGGCGCCATAGAACTGCCTGTAGCAGAGAGGAACAAGGGATGGTATTCCTCTTCTTTTTTGATTTTGAAGAAAGACGGAGGATTGAGACCAGTCATGGACTTGCGCGGTTTGAACAATCTCCTCAGGAAGGACAAGTTCAAGATGGTTACTCTTTCTCAAGTCCTCCAGGCCCTTAAACTTCAGGACTGGTTGGTGTCTCTCGACCTCAAGGACGCTTATTTTCATGTGCCGATCCATCCCAAGCACAAGTACCACCTAAGGTTCGCAGTTGGCGACTCGCACTTTTAGTTTCGGGTCCTGCTGTTCAGATTGCCCTCCGCCCCAAGGGTTTTCACCAAGCTCACGGTGGTGGTTACAGCGTATCTCAGGAAAGGGGGGTTTCACGTCTACCCCTACCCGGATGATTGGTTGATCAGAGCGTGCTCTCCCTAGCAAGTCCTGGATCATCTGTCGGTCACCTGCCACTCCCTTCACAAGCTGGGCTTCTCCCTCAACTTAAAGAAGTCTCACTTGATGCCAACTCAGCAGCTCCAGTACATCGGAGCAGTGCTCGACTCGTCCCTGGGGCAGTGTTTTCCTCCCCTGGTGAGGGCTCAGCACATTCAGCAGATGGTGCACAAGTTTCGACATGCCCAGAGTCTCCCAGCGTTCGAGTTCTTGAGGTTGCTCGGCCTCATGGCATCCTGCATTCTTCTGGTGCCAGAGGCCAGGTTGAGATCTTTGCAATGGGCTCACAAGCTCCAGTGTTCACAGTCCTCCGGCAGGATGTCGGACCTCGTTCAGGTGCTGCCCTCTGTCGCCTAGGACCTTCTGTGGTGGGCCGTCGAAGGCAATCTGATGAGGGGGGCTCCGTTTTGGCTGCCCTGGCCGGAGGTGACTATCATGACGGGCGCGTCCCTCACGGGATGGGGAGCTCATACCAACGAGCTGACAGTCAGCGGTCGTTGGTCTCCGTCAGAGTCCAGACTCCATATCAATCTGTTGAAGCTGAGGGCCGTCAGGCTTGCCCTGAAGGCTTTTCTGACGACTGTGCGAGGAAAGAATGTCCTGATTCTGACGGACAACACAGTGTCCATGCACTATCTCAGCAAAAAGGGGGGCAGGGTCACTTCCTCTGTGCAGTGAGGCGATGCAGCTCTAGTTCTGGGCCATCCAGCAGGGAATTTCGGTCTCGGCAGTTCATCTGGCCGGAGACGAAAATGAGACGGCGGATGCTCTGAGCAGGCAGAGCGCGATCTCTCACGAGTGGGAGTTGTCTCAGGAGATTCTCATGGAAATCTTTGCCCTTTGGGGGACCCCTCAAGTGGATCTCTTGGCCTCCAGTGTCAACCGGAAGTGCGAAAGGTTCCCGCTGCTGTACGCGTTTCCTCCAGTCCCTGTCATCCCACAAGTGCTGCGGAGGTTACGGAGGTTCGGTTACCGGATGATCCTCATTGCTCCGGCATGGGCCAGGAGGACGTGGTACCCGGACCTTCTCGACTTGTCCATCTGCCCTCCACGTCGTCTTCCCTACTAAGATGATCTGCTCTCAAGGGAGGGGGGGTCAGGTTTTCCATCCAGAGGTCAGATCCCTCAACCTTCATGCTTGGCTTCTGAAAGGTATAAGGATCGGGACCTTCCTGAAGACGTGATGGGGGTGTTGCTTTCGGCCAGACGGCCGGCAACTAAGTCCCTTTACCGTCCTGCGACTGGTGCAGAGTTCAGAATGTGGATCCTTTTTCATGTGACATTCCTGTAGTTCTGTCTTTTTTGCTTTCTTTAGCCATCAGGGGCTTGCAAGTGGGTACCACTAAAGGTTACCTGGTGGCGCTGTCCATATTTAAGCGCTCGTCTGAGAAGTGTTCTTATTTTAAAATTCCTTTAATTTCTCAGTTTCTGAAAGGGCTCACTAATGTGTTCCCTCCGTGACCTTTCCAGGTGACCGTTTGGGATTTGAACCTTGTTCTCAAGTTTCTAATCGGTGATCCGTTTGAGCCTTTACATTCTTTACATTTGAGGCTGTTAACCCTTAAAACTGTATTTTTAGTTGCGGTCACTTCCGCTCGCAGAGTGAGGGAGTTACAGGCACTTTCAGTTAAGCCACCCTTCACTGTGTTTCATAAGGACAGGGTTGTCCTTCGAGTTCGTCCTTCCTATCTTCCGAAGGTGGTGTCGGAATTTCATTTTTATCCTCCTCCACATCCTGGTAAGGACGAGGAGAGGCTCCATAGGTTAGATCCTAGAAGAGCTTTAAGTTTCTACATTTCACGCATGTCCTGGGTCAGAGTGGCCGATCAGCTCTCTATTGGTTAGGCTGGAAGGCGTTTGGGACAAGCTGTGACTAAGCAGACTTTGTCTAGATGGATTATCTTGGCAATTTCTGAATGTTACTGCCTGGCGGGTAAGGACCCTCCTGTAGGCTTACGGGCCCATTCAACTAGGGGTATGGCTACCTCTACTGCCCTGCAGAGGGGTGTTCCTATTCATAACATCTGTGATGCAGCCACTTGGGCTTCGGTCCATACTTTTGTTCGTCACTACTCCCTAGATTCTGTCCATGGACAGGATCTGGCCTTTGGCAAGGCGGTCCTTTACTCTGCAATTTGATTGGGCATTCTAAATTTGTATATTCTAAATTCTTTTCCCACCTCCTTACGTTGGTTCTGCTTTGGGAGTCAGTCATAGATATGGAATACGTCGGAGGACCCAATCCCCTTGAAGAACAAGTTACTCTCTTACCTGGTAAGGTTCTTTCGATGGGATGGTCCGACGACGTATTCCATATCGCTCCCTCCCTGCCTTTCCCACTACAGAATTTCTTATGCGATTGCCGTTTGTTTCTGCAAGGCTTTCTGTGGTCATACTGGCAGAAGATTGGTGCCACACGATCTGGGAAAAAACTACAACTGAGGCTACGGGCATCGTACGTCCTACTTCTAACATCCGGTGACGTCGGCTCGACCGAGGCCCTCGAGGACGGCACATCGACGGTGGACGCAGACGCCAAAAGATTTTCCGAAACAGCACAGCTGTGGTTATTACTGTCATGGATATGCAATACGTCGTCGGACCATCCCATCGAAAGAACGTTACCAGGTAAGAGAGTAACTTGTTCTTCTTTAGAACTCCTCAGTTGTGGCCAGTCATCCTGACCAATTATTGTTATTGATGAACTGAGAAAATGAACCTTATCTGAAGAGGATAAAGCTTACACTTGTTCAAAGAAGAGTAAGAGCCTTCCATTTTCTTTATTGAATCAATGGAGTATTGGAACTTTCTGTTGACAAGTTGAAGTTGCAAAGAACCATGTTAGAACTTTGTTGCAAATCGGGATTTCCTTATTTCTTTTGGAGCTGTGGAGAAAATCCTGCTGAAATTTGAGCAAGGGAATTCGGCCAGGTTATAAGGAGAGACTGTTGTTGCATTACAAACTCAATTGTTATACTAATTTTGATGCCTTTTGAACTTCCATGCATTACCTTATTTATTTATTGTATGTATAAGTAGGATGGATAGATATCCTTTGTTAGAGTGTTTACTTTAGTTTATTTTAGGCGTGCAAATCCTTGTCAGGGTAGGGATAGTGAGGCGTTTATCCAACCTTCAAATTTAATAAAATGCCATTTGTTGAAAATCCTTCACAAAATGTCCACCTCACATTTCTGAACCCTCACAATGGCATGTAGCCCCTGTGACTGTCCACTGTCGAATGTCCGGCCACATTTACCAACAAACATCCCGAAGTGCCAAGGGTGCCACTGCTGCTTCTGTCTTCAGGGAGAAAAATGCTGAATGCTGCTCTCTTGTGCCCGTTCCTGCAGCACTGTCCCCTAACTCGCACTATCCGCTGTTTATCCACCTTCAATGTAAATGTTTTCCCTCTGGCACTTTACACCTCAGAGTGCCAGGGCGTCATGTTGGAAGGCCACAACTGGATTTGTTGGGAAGTAAAAGTAGGACTCCAGAAGAGAAAAGTGAAGTGAAGACCCTTCTTAGCAACCAGATTCAAATATTGTGCCTTACTTCTTGTTCCTTTGCCTGTGTATACCTTCAAATGTATGGTTTTTAAGCTAAAGATAGCTTGTTTCGGGAGGATAGCTCAGGAGCAACGTGCTTGCCTTGGAAGCAAGACGACCCAGAGCATCACAGGTTCGATCTCCGGGTCCACACTTGCAAACCTCTGGATATTAAGCGTGTTATGAATAACCAATTACAAGGATCGGAGGAGAGATACCGCTGTCGAGAACATTTTGGAGCTCCAAGAGAAGGTGCCATCTTGGGCCTGGCTTAGCCCTCTCCATACAGGCATTTCAATAAAATATGCAGAGTGTCCCCGATTAGCTTTACACCAACGTCAAAATTAAACTATGTACATACAGTTAAGTTTTGCACATATATCAAAGTTTCAGGCAATTAATGTGTTGTAGTATCAGCTGAAAACTGAACATTCCAAAATCCTAATAAAACTCAAATTAACATAAACATTTCTTTATATTAACATTTTTATTTTCACTCGTTAGTCAATACAAATACATGGCAGTAGTTACAAGTTGCAAGCTGCTAGTGAAGAATAGAGTCTCTTGCCCCTTGGTATGCACAAAGCACACCATTTCTTATTCACTAGAGGCTAGTGCAAATTCTGAGGTATAGTATTACTAATATGTCAAGCACAAAACATTTTTCTTATGCATATCTATTGAAACGTGGGTAGGCGGAGGATGATGGCAGTGCGGTGGAAATGATAGCTGAGTCAGGCACATAAGAAAAGGGTGTTATACCATACTGCTAGCTGCTCCTACTCTAATGAAGGAATTATTTCCCTGTCACCCATTACCTCTTCTGAAGAATGGCCACTTTCCAGCGAATATTTGGCAAACCCTTTCCCACAGATATATAAACCTAAAGCTGTGGAGACTCCCTGCGGACTGTCCATCTGATAAGTGGCTATATAATTCATTTTGGACTGTACAGATTTTCACTTATTCCTGTGCACTGGTAATTTTTGGCTTTCAGATTTTCGTGCATGGCGATGACGAATTCCATTAGCTGCTTTTCCCCCCCTCATAATTGCCTGCTCATCTTGGCACCCTTCTTTCAAGGTACTTTCCTGGGAAATTCCTTGCAGATTGACCACTTGGGTAGAAAATTATTTAGCCCCTTCACATTTTTTTGCCAGTCTTCTGAGCCCATCATAGTTTAAGAATGGGTTGACAAAGTGTACTGTACATTCAGTAATTGAAGACTCTGCTGTGTTGTCACAGGTCTCCTTGTGTCCAGTATTTGCCCTTAGGGTGTCCCTACCTCTCCTATCGGCGCAGGCATTGCAGTCTGCGGAGTTCACTTATCATTGGTCTCATACTTTTGGAGCCAGTGCAGCCAGTGTTTGGCTGATTACTTGTAACACCACAAGCTAGGCATCCCCTTGGTCTCTCAGCCAACTTAACCTATGCTTCTTTTTTTCTCAGGGAGTTGCATGCCAATACAGTTACACTGGGTACCTGAGTGTTAATTATCACCTCCCCCGATCAGAATGCAATTGTTGCTTTCTGCCCTACCAAACTGCATACTTCATGTTTTCCTTGGGAAGCCCTGGGTGATCTTGCACGGAAATGGAATCAGCGACTTTTCTGCAACTGGTCAGTGTTGTTGGGGTGGAAGACGGGGTTCCCTGTGGCAATGGGTGTCTCAATGGGGATCTTCTCCAACTGGGCCTCCTGATTGGTATCAGCCATTATGGTATCCTAAAGCGCTATTTATAGGTATTAGAAACTAATATAAAACCATAATTATGACCTTATTGACTTGTCGATTTTGTGCAGCCTTTTTGTGCAATAGACGCATTACATATAAAATGTAACTGCCCAAGTAGTGAATAATCTCTCTGTGAAACCATATAACAATGCAGAAGGCACAGATTAGGAAATATAAAGGGCACTAGAGTATATTGGCGCTAGACAATGGCAAATCAGGGTGATGCTATTTTGTGGACAATGTCCTTGCTTTGGTTCACAGTTTAAGACCTTATACCTGGTCCAACCGCAGATATCCTCAGCCTGGTAGATGGGACTAGTGCTTTTATCCCACTGCATGGAAAAAGACAAAATGAAAGAATCTTCTAAATCTAATTGCAAAACGTAATCTCCCAGAGCAAAGAACGCTGACACTGACCATCTCCTGGACTAGGAGCCAAGCTGTACCAGCAACGTGTACATTGACTATTCTGCGTTTGAGACAACTCTGCTCCACATGGTAAGACCTGGTGTGAGGAGCATTTCCAATTGGTCCGAAACTCTACTGCATGCCTGCAAAAGATCTCCAGGTATACCCCAGACCAGACCCTTAGCCCAGTAAGGATTTCAGTATTCTCTTACTAATGTAGACTTTACTGACCCTTCAAAAGCGAACACATCCCTAACGCTTCTGTTGGCAGCGCCATTGTTGACCCTGGAGGGGTTTTGCTGCTGTTTGCTCTCTTTCTTAACAGTATCCAGTTAATATATTTACTTATCATTTTTTGTCCATTTTAGGGGTTCCTATCTTTTAACTGTATTTTTATATTTTCTTTTCTACCCAGCTCATTTATTAAAAGAATGTGTAAACAGTGCCACATACACGTGGGCCTCAGAGCGCGCACACACAACTTACAGACAGAACATTTCAGATGAACAAAGATGAAGAAGCCATTCGACAGAAGGGTGAGAGCAGGACCAATTCATCAGGGGTGTTCTCCTCTCGCAGGGCTGTTTAAACAAATAAAGTGTATCTTAGGTTATCTCAAAGATACTCTATCAGAATAGCTGGATCGCATATAGTGGTAGAAGGCTCTCCTCCTTCTTCCACTCGTCCTCTTCCAGCGACTTCCTGAAAGATGGCTTATAACAGGGTGCTTACACAAGGACCATCCTTCTGGCACCTGGAAACACATGCTGCTGTATAGATGCCATACAAAGGTCCAATAAATAATTACATTCTCCCCAGTTTCACACTGCTTCCATGGTATAACAATGGTCCTTGAAATTGTCACTTAATGCACAGCTCCAATGGACTGGTTGGGGTATCCCCATGGTTTACGCTCCTAGGCCTATATATACACTTTCACCACCAAACAATGTAATTTTATTTAGCCTGCTCTGCAAATGCTTACCTGGCACTGTTATTGCTAAAGTACGTTACAGCCATGCTGAAGAAATGGTCCCATGAAGTGGCTCCCCCTCCCCGGGACACATACCCGACGATGCCCAATGTAGCGGCAATGCCCAGCACTGGTGGAGGAGCGGACAGGAGAAAATGGGCAGCAGGGAAAAGTGCTCCTTCCGACACCAGGGACACAGCAGAGCGCAGGGCTATTAAATCTACACGCTGGGAGCATGCAGGGAGCCCATATTAGCACTGCGCTGCCTGATGTGCCTGAAACATGGGTGCTTCAAAGATAAAAAAAATCTTGCAAAACGAGGTGTGAGGTGCACAACACATGGTATGTATGAAATTCAATGAATTAAACAATGAATGTCCCAGCAATAAGACAACTTCAGGTGCATCTGGGTATACGCTTCCTGGCCATGGAGAGCATAGACGGAACGGAATCCCAAATGAACACTAATACCCATTAGTGAAAGTGAGTAACCCAAATGCACTCCTATTATTCCTCCTTCGTAAATTCAATGAAATCAATGATTTCCACAATAGAAGAGAAGGACTAATAAGCTTCACAGTCGGTCATACAAAACAATGTATAGTCCTTCATGGTCATTAAACAATAATAGTCAGACTATCCCCCATGCGCTTGCAGATCAGGAGTCTTCACACACGCTCGAACAGCAGCTTAAAGATATGACCGTACATCCTCATGGAATGTGACAACGATAAGACCTGCTTTTAACATATATACACATTTTTTTAATTGGAGTCCTCAGAGTTCAGGCAACATAAGGAGCTTGGTCTTGTCTGATGATCCTTTGAAGGAATGCAACCACACGTGGATTGTGGTTTACATATATATGTGCAAGGCAGAAGAAAGATTTGTCTGTGATAATATACTATTGTTTAATGACCATAAATGACTATAAATCGTTTTGTATGTCGTAGCGACTGAATCTTATTAGTCCTTCTGGTCTATTGTTTATTGTTTAAATTATTGATCTTAATGAATTTAGCCAGGGGGAGGGAAGTCTCCCCATAGGAGTGCATTTGAGTTATTCACTTTCACTAGTGGGTATTATCACTGCTTCAGAGATACAAGCATGAGTCCTGCTTGGTATGTGCCTGGATTGGATTGAAGCTCCGGCCGGGGTCGTATATAGAGGGACAAGCTGTGTGGCAGTGTAGACCTTTACCAGCCTCTAATCTCTGGGTGCTGGGTCGTCCCCTTACTTTGTTACTGGACAGTGCCACACATGGATTCCTGGGTTGACTCTCACTAGTGAGTTGTTTACTTGCATCCCTGTAGGGGACCAAAACATGCCTATTGGGAAGCTGGGTTCACAACATAGGCAAACTATGATGGACACTTTTATGCAAGGTGGACCGCCTCTTCGGAAGCCCCCTTCACTAACCCAGTCGAGGATGTCTGAGGGACAACCTACAAAGTGGCGCACTTAGATGGGGCAGTGATGAAGGCGATTGCAGCTTTGAGGACGTCCTTGGAAGCTGAAATGGATGTGTCCTTCATGCGGTAGCACCTGCAAAGCCGTTGGGCAAGGTGAATGACCATGGCAGCATACCGCTGAAGTACAGGATACGACTACTACACGACAGGAGCAAATGCAGGATCTCCAGGCATGCATTTGATTTCTGGAAGACTGAGTGGAAGATGCAGAAGGTAGAACAAGGCCTAACAATGCTTGTCTTTTGGGAATTATGGAGGACAAAGAGTGTAGTGACCTTTCAAATTATGTGGAAAGCATATTCCTGCAATCGGTGTGCCCAGGGAGACTATCTCAGGAATTCGTGGTAGGGACATCGTGCCCTGGTCAAATGGCCTCCCCTGGGAACTCCCCCCTCATGCTATTGTTGAGAATATTCTGAACAGCAGAGAATAGGAAGTGATACTCAGGCACACACGCAAAGGGTGTAAGATTCACAGGGGCAATAGATCCTTGGCGGTCTTCCCAGGTTATACATGGCAGGTCCAAGTGTGACAACAGGCCTTTGCTTAGGTAAAATATGCTGAGGCAAGACCAGATCCTTTATATGTTTTTATATCTCACTAGGTTAAAGGTCCTCCATAAGGGAAAGTCTTTGTTCTTTGACACACCAGTGAAACTAGGGTTTTGGATGCAACAACAAGGGCTAGACTTCGTGTCATTCAGTTGATTTGGGAGTGGATCTTTGAGGAAGGACTCTGGAAACGTGAGAGACTGCTTAGATCATTCAACCTAGTGTCCGGTGCAGAGTCAGTATGGTTGAGAAATTCAGCAATCCTGAAGGGCGCACATGGAAAAGCAAATGGCCATGTGCCTTTGTCTCCGACTGACCCCGCTGGAATTCCCCGGAATAGGACTGCCCTATGCAAAATGCTGGGAGTCTAACTACTGTCGGCATTGTATATGCTGTGGCGGTTAACTGTTCCCTGCAATGCCCTGTGGATTTGTCATGCAAGGTGCTAACGATTCAGTGTCAACAGAAATGTGACTTTAGTTAAAATCAGGAATGCTCATTGACGTTGTTCGACTCACCTTTTACTCGGAAGCGACGCGCTCAACTGGTGGATGGTGTTTGTTGCTTGAACCCTCTGTTCAGTTTTTAGCGTTCACTTGCGTACAATGGCTCAGGTTCTCTCTGATTACTACTTGCTATTGAACAGTTTCTTTTTTTCGTTCATGGTTATTAAGCTTTGGCTATGGAAATCTGGGGTGTTTGGGGATGCAGGGGGTGGTTTGTAGGCCAGGGGAGCGCTTTATTCTGTTGGATACTAGGAATTATGATTCCGCAATCAGTTTTCTATTTGGGAGTGGGTTACAGACTTAGATGAGAATGCCAATGTTGGTTAAGTGTTTTTCTTGAAATGAATGAGGCATGAACGATTTCACAAAAAGATGCAGAGTCTGTGACTTTTGAGGAAATCTGGACTAGATGTTTCTTCAGGAGACACATTTTATTCTGATAAGCGTTTTGCTCTATTCAGGAAATGGGGAGGGCAAGGATATGGATCTTAATATTCATCGTATGTTAGGGGTGTAGTTGTTTGGATAGCAGAAGACGTTCCTTTCACTGCCAAGGTGGTGCGTTGTGACTCAGAGGGGAGATATGTCATTGTGCAGGGCTTATTGGAGGGCATGGAAATTTGCCTCATAAATGCGCGTGCCTCCAACATGACGGCGTTCTTTCCCAAAGTCCTAAGCACTTGTAGTATGTATAGACATGCTATATGGCTCTAGGGAGTGATTCCAACTGGATTTTACACCCCGATATGGGTAGATCAGTGAAGTCCATGATTAAATCCGAGGCTTTGCTTGATTTGAAAGATAGCGGGCTAATTTGTGTCTAGTTGATGTATGGAATGAGTCTACTCCAAACTACTCCTTTATTCAAACCACCATGATATATACACAAGGATGAAGTACTGATTTGTGAGTAGGGATCACCTACATATGTGTAGTGGGATAACTTATTTGGGGAGGATGTTATCTGATCATTCACCTGTCATGATGTGTATACAAATACATGATGGTTGAGCTAGAATTCCACTGTGGAGACTGCAGTCAGAGGAGTTTACGTGAAAGTGCATATAAAGGCATGTTGAATGAAGAAATAGATCAGTACTTTAAAAAAAAAATCATGGATCACCTGGAAATGTGAGTTTAGAATGGGAAGCATTTAAAGTTTGTGATACAGGGGATACTCGTACGTCACGTGTCCTTTCCTCATACTGCATGGGTGTCCCTTCCTAGGGACCGGAGACGGAACCTTTTTCAACAGAAAAATCCTTCTTCCTCTTTAGATTTAGAGGTGCACAGGGGGGGTGCGGCCCTTGGAGCATGCGCTACCCCGAATCTGCCCACCGGCGCCACACCTCAGTCCCATTTTCTGGGTTGACGGGAACGGGACGATTTCACCAGCGCTCTTGGGTTTGGCGTCGGCCATGTCATACCATGAGCTCTTCCCCGGATACTTTCTTCTCTTTTTGTCTCAGGTACTCTGTCACCACACTCCTCCTCGGCGCATGTTGACTTCAGTGGGCTTCAGCATGTGTGCAGCCTGCAAGGGGTTCTTCCCTACATCAGATCCCCATGCTCTTTGCCTGTGCTCCCTTCCCCCGAATCACAGATGGGAAGGTTGTACCGCGTGCAACTTGCTCTCTTTGCGTGCCGTGAAGAATAGACTGACTAGGTGGAGGGAGCCCTTCGAGAAGTCGCCTCCAGAGGACCCGAAGAACTTCGTCCAGCATCAATCAAGGCCCAAGGTAGGGCCGCTCTTTTCCAATGCACCCCTCGTGGGCGACGCCTTCCGAAAGCAATGTCCGAGCGGGAGGAACCTCTCAGGTTCTCATACCAGCACGAGTACTGAGGCTAAATCAGCTACCGGCCGCCAGGCAGAGGGGTCCGTAGATCCTCCTGAAGACAGTGCTGAGTGACCGGAAGGTTCTGTTACCGGATGTACACCAACAGGGCTATGCCCTTTTACCAGCAACATGGCCAAGGAGCCGCCTACATGCAGCAATATCGGTGACTTTGCCGAGGGCGTCACCTCTACCAGGCCTCGGCCTGAGGTACAGGGCAGGTCTCATGCTCCACCGTCAAGAGTCCTGGAGGAGGCTGGGCCCAGTGAGCCAAGCACCACGACTTCAGCACGTGGCATGAACCTAGACAAGATGGCTAACGTACCAAACAAGATGGACGCACTTCCGATACTCCCGAGCAACGGTGTAGGTGGTGAACGAGTTACAAGGTGGGAGCGGGGTTAACCAGGTTCGTGGCCTACAGCTTATCCATCAGCAGCGCAGGGCAGGTTCCCGCTGCACTAACCAGACAAAATACACACCGGCCCCTGCAGCCGCCCGCAATCCCGTCAATATCAAATGCCACCCCACCGGCCTGCGAGGACCAGTTCTTTGAAAAGTTCCTCACTCTCCTCAGATGGGGGCCTTCCTCAGGGATGCTATTGGGGACATGCTCCCTCCGGCCCGCAGCCTGCGACCATAGTCATTCTTCCTATGACTCCAGTGCTGTAGGCCCCGTTGCAGCTTCCGCTTCCCTCGCCGGCTCCTTCAATTCTGGCTCCCCTGCCTCCCACACTCAGGCTGTTCCGTACCAGCTTCCGCTGCAGCCTCCGGCTCCGGTCTCCACACCTCAGCCCTCTGCACCCAGCACTCCGCCCTCCCGCGCCGAACGCCAAGGTGGACACAGACTAGGAAGAAGACCTGACACACCATAGTCAGCCATGGCCTTCCACGAACGACTTGCAGGGCTGGCAGAGTACCTGGGCCTTTTTCAGCCCGTAGCCGAACAACCAGAGGCGGGGGTGGTCGCTGAGGTCCTCACTCTATGCCCCTCGGCTAGAACGGGGATCCCAAAGCAAAAGGACGTTGTCGTCCGGTCTAAAAAGGGGTGGCTCAAACGCCACTCAGTCCAGCCGGTCAATCGACACCTGGAGGCCAAGTAGAGGCAAATGGAGGGGGTTACACTCTTGCTGTCAGCCCACCCTCAACCACACTCCTCGGTGATTGCTGCAGCGTCACTCTACTTAAAGCCTCATTTGTCCTCGGCCACCTCGGCGCTGCTAGGCAAGGAGAAGATCATCTTGGAGGCGGACGGGAAGAAGCTTTATTCCAATGCCTCGCTGCATCTTTGTCAGGCAAACGCAGATGCCATGCTGGCAGCCGTTAACCAGAGGATTTAGCAGGAAATTGATGACTTCCTTCCAGAACCTCGGGTACAGAGCCAGTCACGTTTCAAGGCGGGACTGGCAGAGGCTAAAATGGTGGCTCAGGACATCATGGAATCCACCGTGGCACACATTGACACCTCTGGCCAGGCCATATGCATCGCCACGAACATGAGAAGGACGGCCTGGCTCCAGGCTACTATATTTAATCCGGACGTCCAGGAATGCATATTGGACCTTCCATTCGAGGGTGGTGACCTCTTTCACTCCACCACCGACGAGGACCTAGATAAAAAGAAAAACAGTTCACAAACTGCAAAGTCTTTATCCTTAGGAAGGGCACGCCCAAGGCATACACCCAGTCACATCAACGCTCCGACAAGGGGTGGATTTCTGGAGGGTTGCGCGGCTTCCAAGAGCAGAGGTCCAAGCAGCCGGACGGTTTGCCGAGTCAACTCCGGCGCAACAAAAGTGGGGGAGGGGAGTAAGGGCTTGTTCCAGTGCCCCTCCTTCGCAACAACCTCAGAGGGTAAGAAGGCATGACGCGCCCCTTCGGGTCCACGTTTCTCTGGTTGGGGGCGGGGGGCTTGCCCTTCATGCACAGTTCTCCTGTCACAATTTCGTGGACCCCTGGATCCTCTCTGTAGCATAGACTGGGTGCCGCCAACCGATCCCTTCCCTTCCTCTCCTCCCTCCTCCCCTCCCACAGATTGGGAGACCAACTCTATTGGCGGAGATTCAGTCGCTCGTCAAGAGCCAGGCTGTGGAAGGAGTTCCACCCCACCAGACTCATGCATGCAGTGGCAGCCCTCCTCAAGGCCCAGGGCCACCATCTCTACCTGGACAACTGGCTCATCAGGGCCCAGTCTCCAGTGACGTTCCACCATACTTCCTCCGCCCTTATGAGCACACTCCACAACCTGGGATTTTCCCTCAACCTCAAGAAGTGTCAGCTGCAGCCTACGCAGGGACTGACTTTCCTGGGTCCCATATGGGACACAAGCTCCGAGAGAGTTTTCCCCTTGGAGGACAAGATCAGAGCTATTAAGAGGGCCACTATTCACTTCCTCACCCGACAAGTGACTTCGGCATGGTGGTGCCAGCATCCGTTAGGTCTCATGGCAGCGGTCCTACTGGCCGTACCCCACATGCGTCTCAGGATGAGGCGATTACAGCTGCACTTTGCAGCATCTTAGAATCAGGAGTGGGTCTCCCAAGCGGAGCTGGTCAACGTTCCTCCCTTCTTTCCACTCGGACCTCACATGGTGGTCCAGGGACTACAACCTACAGATGGACAAGCCATTCCGCCGGCTGGCTCAGCAGGTCACTATTATAACAGACTCCTTGCTCGAAGGCGGGGGCCACTCTGGGCAGCCACAGTGTCCCTGGAGTCTGGACCCAGCAGGAGTACCATATCAACTGGCTGGAAATGCAAGCCATCTGGCTAGCACTGAAAGCTTTCCTACCGCTCGTTTCGGGCAAGATCATCCTCATCCAGACCGATGACTCCACCAGCATGTATTATGTCAATTAGCAGCGTGGGACCAGGTCACCGCCACTATGCAGCCTAGTGAACAGCATTTGGGAATGGGCCCTGGCGAACATCTACCAGACGACCATCCACCTTCCGGGGGAGTCCAACCTAGAAGCGGACAGGCTCAGCAGACTGGGTGCGGACAATTACGAGTGGCAACTAAACGATCAAGTGCTGCTAGAGATCTTCAGCAGATGGGGCATCCTCAGGTGGTTCTTTTCGCCTCCTGAGACAACAAGTGGTGCCATCGTTTTGCGTCCTGGCTGAGACAGGGCCCCGGCTCCCTGGGCGACGCATTCCAGATACAGTGGAACGGCATGACCGCATACGCCTGGTCCACAGAGGGATTTGTAAGATAAAGGAGTCTTGCCACCTCAGCATCATTCTGATAGCTCTGTGGTGGCTGGAGAGTCTGTGGTTCCCAGAGCTTCTCAGCCTATCTGACAGGCCACCCATTCACCTTCTGTTGGGTCCAGCTAATCTTCTGGCGCAACAGGGGGGCATTGTCATCCACCCCGCACCACAGAGATTAGCCCTAGCAATGTAGTTCCTGAGCAGGTCACGCTGAAGCACCTTAGCTTATCACAGGCTAAGCTAGAGACCGTTCAGGGTGCCAGGAGCAAGGCTACCAGGAGCCAGTATTAGAGTAAATGAACTATGTTCCGTCACTGGGCGCACTCTGAGATCGACCAGCCCCCCCCTTTATGTGCACGTTGGACGACGTGCTCTCCTTCTCTACGCACCTTGCTCACTCAGGCATGCAGGTGGACACATGCTGCATGGATTTGGCAGCCATAGGAGCCTATAGAAATTCGGAGGAGGAGGTCTTCTCCGCCTCCAACCCTATAGTCAAGAGACATTTGACAGGCCTCGGCAGACTCTACCCACCCATCAAGACTATGCCCCGTGTGGGACCTCAATGTAGTGTTGAGCGCCTTGTCGCACAAGCTGTTCGAGCCAATGACGTCCACGGACATCAGGCTGGTCACCATTAAAACAGCTGTTAGTGGGTCTCACCTCTGCTCAGAGTCGGCGAGATACAGGCTCTGGTGGCCTCAGAGCCCTATACTACCTTTCACAAGGATAAGGTGGTCCTGCAGACACACCCCGCGTTCCTACTTAAGGTATCTTCCTCTTTCCATCTAAACGAGGAAATAGTCTTACCTATGTGTTTTCTGCCGACCCCAAGGACAAGGGTTTTGCACTGTCTGGATGTCAGGCGCGCTCTGAAATTCTATCTAGACAGGACCAAGGGCTTCCGCAAGTCGAACACACTGTCAACTTCAGGGGGGGTTGAGAGCGATCAGGGCCCTGGTATCAAGCATGCAAGTCATCTATTGCATGATGGATGGTTTCGCCATCAAGGAGGCCTACGAGGGGCAGCACAAACCACTTCCAGCTAACATGCATGCCCATGCGGTCAGGGCTAAGGCCACGGCCATTGCATTCCAACGGCAGGTTCTGTGGCAGGCTATCAGCAGGGCGGCCACCTGGCCCACCTCATCGGCTTTCTACAAGCATTACGGTTTGGTCGCCGGCTCTAAGTCAGACGCTGATTTCGGACAGGCAGTTCTAAGAAATCTGTTTTCTTAAGGAGGGTCTCCTCTCCACCCTAGGGCTACACTCAGTTGTAATCGCCCATTCGGTATGGAGGAAAGGGGACATAAGAATATTTATAAGTTACTCACCGTAGTCCTTAGTTCCCTTTCCTCCATACGTCCAACCACTTTTGCTGAATATTGTGGTTAATTATATTTGGAGAATTCCCCTTGTGAAATGCAAGTGATAGAGGCCACACTGGGTTTACTAGATCTTCCTAGCCTCTGTTCAATAAAAGCTGCTGTGCTAGATGAACCTGTAACATTACTTGAAATAGAGGGGATTATTCAAGATCTCACACAGGGAGTGATTCCTTATCTGGATGGTCTCCCTCCTGGATTTTCTTCTTAATGTATAGTGCAACGTTAGGCAACAGACTATTGCTGCTATCATTCCAATGCAGCACTACTACAACTTTAAAAACCTGGTCTGCAGGCTCTTCATCTCTCCTGGCCTCTCTCTCACTGTGGGCACTATGTACATGCTAGTAGACGGAGGTAAGGATGACGGAATGCACAGGTGATTTTTGACTTGGTTTCAATACCCAAGATTTTATTATTTTATTCAAACAAAAAATGCTGTGTCTAAAAACATATTAAACATTTCATACAACATTATGGCCCATTCACTTTACATTCGTTCACATGCATACTGTTCTCATCAATCTCTCATTCCACAATTCATTCTTTTGAAAAAATGATCTGTATATAAAAAACAGTTAAACATCTGTTATATCTCCATGTGATTACAATTCATTATAAAGCATCCCCACGAATTTGGGGTATTACAACAGTCTCTGTTCTCATATTCCCACAGATTCACATCGACACGTGTTTGTTGCTCTCTGCAAGCATCACCATTAATACTCTCTCTGTACGGCAACCTTCTTCAGGACAAAACAACCCATTTTTCAGGCACATATATTGGCATCGGCCACACCATCTATAAAAATATATAAAACACTACATAAATATTGGGCACTCCCGTCAATCCTTTTCAAATTATTTAATTGCATATTAATATGGTATGCTTTAAAAAATGTGTAAAGCATCATCCGACTCACCTCCTACCCGATGGAATCAGGAGGGACAGGATGTAGTATTAGATTTCAGCACATCTCAATTGGAATCTCGAGGATGATTGTCCTCTGATCTAAGGGGTTAAGGCATATACCTATTACCATCTATTATACCCAATTTGTTCAATCACAAAAGCCAACATTATTTATATGTTTTTAGTAAATCACAATCAGTCTCCATAAATGGAAGTACAAGGCTCTGTCACTTACTCAAGTTAGATACGTCTATACTCAATAACATCCGTCATACGGAGTAAATAACTAAGTTCTCTGTATATATTTTTACAGACTCACGTACCTGAGAAAATCTAACCACTAGATGAACCATAAACAAGGTGTGGAAAGAAGGGAAGCCTTGAAATTAGAAGCCACCTTTTCCATCCAATAAAGCGCCCAAAACGAATTAACATCGCAGATCGTGGCTGTTTCCACTTTTGAGTAAGTGACAGAGCCTTGTACTTCCATTTATGGAGACTGATTGTGATTTACTAAAAACATATAAATAATTTTGGCTTTTGTGATTGAACAAATTGGGTATAATAGATGGTAATAGGTATATGCCTTAACCCCTTAGATCAGAGGACAATCATCCTCGAGATTCCAATTGAGATGTGCTGAAATCTAATACTACATCCTGTCCCTCCTGATTCCATCGGGTAGGAGGTGAGTCGGATGCTTTACACATTTTTTAAAGCATACCATATTGATATGCAATTAAATAATTTGAAAAGGATTGACGGGATTGCCCAATATTTATGTAGTGTTTTATATATTTTATAGATGGTGTGGCCCATGCCAATATATGTGCCTGAAAAATGGGTTGTTTGTCCTGAAGAAGGTTGCCGTACAGAGAGAGTATTAATAGTGATGCTCGCAGAGAGCAACTGAAACACGTGTCGACGTGAATCTGTGGGAATAAGAGAACACAGACTGTTGTAATACCCCAAATTCGTGGGGATGCTTTATAACGAATTGTAATCACATGGAGATATAACAGATGTTTAACTGTTTTTTATATACAGACCATTTTTTCAAAAGAATGAATTGTGGAATGAGAGATTGATGAGAACAGTATGCATGTGAACGAATGTAAAGTGAATGGGCCATAATGTTGTATGAAATGTTTAATATGTTTTTAGACATAGCATTTTTTGTTTGAATAAAATAATATAATCTTGGGTATTGAAACCAAGTCAAAAATCACCTGTGCATCCCGTGATCCTTACCTCTGTCTACTAGTTTGAGTTCTCTTGTATTTTCTGATTGATTGACCTGTAGAACTAGGGACGTTAAAACAGGTACCCCTTCTATTTTTGCACTATGTACAGGCTGCCTTGCCAGGCCGCCCTCTTCCTCTGAGTGGGCTGACCACCACTCCTTGCCTCTACCTCCCAAATTCTTCTCCTCTGAGACTTGAACATCCACCTGGATGCTACCAGCCCTTCTTCAGGACTCTTTCACATCCTCTGTGGTTTTCTCTTTCCCTCTCTCTCTATTCTTCCTTCTGGCCCGACTCGCTGCAGGGCACACCTTGGATGTTCTGATCTTCTCAGACCTCTCCTTCTTTAACCCTTTCACAACTCCTCTCTTGGAGTGATCACTTTCTCCTTTCGTTCCACCTCTTCCTTGCAGCTCAAGCCGACTCCAGTACTGCCATCTACCTTCTCAGTCATCCGACCCATGAAGCGTGTCAGTTGAGACTTTTGCTGCTACTTTCTTTCCTCCTCTTGCACCTTTGGCTGACTCACACACTGACACAGCCCTCTCTAACCTTCAACTTTCTATCTCGAACACTCTGGATGTCCTTACCCCTGTCATGAGATCTATTTGATGCCCAAATTCAAGTGCAACTTTTGGTACGATTCTGACCTTGCCGCCCTTAAACGCAAGTCTAGGGTGGCGGAGAGGAAGTGGAGGGCCTTGGGCGCACCTCCTGACATTTGGCCTGCTCCAGAGGCAGTGCAGATTCTCTGTCCTCTCTAAGAAGAGCCCCTACATCCAAGCCAACATCTCTGCTGCATCTAACAACTTGGCTGAACTTTTCAAAATCTGCAAGGAGCTGGCCAATCTTGAGGTAGTCTCTACCTCTCCTGTTCCCTCTCAGGCTCTCTGGACAGCCTTGGCCTCTCATTTCACTACTAAAACTCGGCACATCCTGTCCCCTTCCTCTACCACCTCCTCTACCACACCTGCCCAGTGTAAGGCCATCTCTCCTCCTTTCTTCTACTGTCCCCTGTTCACCCCTGACGATGTTTCTAGACAAGACCGATCTATGAAAGTCTCATCAAAGCAGGTTCGCCCCTGCTCATCCAGAACTATCAAGGACCATATTGACACCCTTACTCCAGCCTTGGCCGATTTCTACAATCACTCATTTGCCACTGGAACTTTCCCCTCCCCCTTAAGCACTCTCTTGTGCACCCCCTTCTAAAGAAGCACTCGGCTGATCCTTCCTCTCGGTCTAACTATCGCCCGATCTCCATCACTCCTTTCCTGGGCAAACCTTTGGAAAAGCTGGCCATCTCCCAGCTTAATCTACATACTGAATCTGTTGGTTGCCTCATGACCACCAGTCTGGCTTCAGAGCTGCCAGAAGCACGGAAACTGCTCTTCTAAACACCTGTGAAGACTTCCTCTCCAATATTGACCCTAATCTCCCTTCTGTCCTCATTCTCATTGATCTATCCTCTACCATGCGATCCTGCTCAATCGTCTCCAGGACAAACTTGGTATTACTGATCAGGCCCTGGCCTGGTTGACCTCCTTTCTCAGCGATTGACCCTCTCAGGTCAAACTGGGGTCTTTGCTTTCGTCTATCTCTCTCTGCTTGTGGGGTTCGCCACTGGTGTAACTTCTCTCCCTGGCTCTTCAACCACTACCTGGCACATCTTCCCCACCAAATCGCTACTTTCTGCTTCAATTGCCAATGTTATGCAGATGACATGCCGTGCCGCCAATGATCTCTGCCTTAATGCCAGTATGACTGAGATCGTCCTCATTGGGGAAACTTGCTCCCTCCTTTCCTCTAAGGCTAAGAACCTTGGTGTCATCTTCGACTCCACCCTCTCCTCCTCTCCTCACATCACTTGAAGTCTCTCTATCAGCTGCACTTCCTCACAGGTCTTCTTCCTTGTCTCACTTTCCCCCAGAAGCGCACTGTCTCCAGAGCTCTAGTCCTCTCTAGGCTGAACTATTGAAACAGCATCTTTCTAAATCTTCCTGCCTCTACTCTTCGACCTTTACAATTTATCCAAAACAGGACTGCAAGACTTGTCCTTGGCCTCAAGCCCAGGGATCATATCTCTCCAGCTCTGAAATCCTTTCACTGGCTCCCTGTGGCTGCAAGCAACAACTTCAAGACCCTCTGCATTGTCCACAAGGCTTTCTGGGGCCTGTGACTGCTGTTCCTCCAACTTTCTCTTCCAATACATCTTCCTTCTAGAGCTCTCTGCTCATCCACCTCCAAATCTGAGGGTCAGACGCTTCGCCAAGCAGAGAGTTTGGGGCAGATCTTTTCCCTCGGCTGGGGCCTCCCTCTGAAACAGCTCCCTGCCTCTCTGACTTGAGCAGAACCACCTCCGGTTCCGGAAGCAACTCAAGACCTTCCCTTTGCTCTGCTTTCTCTATTCCTCTCCCCTGCTGATGCACCCGAATGCTCTGCGCACTGGTCTCCTGGTCACCCTCTGAACTCGGGCCCAGGCTCCTGCATGTCCAGTGCCTTTGCACTGCCTCTGGCCTCCCCAGCACTTAAGGGTCTGTACCTGCAAACCTACAGTCCCTTCTCTGCAGTGATGAGCCACCCGCTGGCTGCAAGTGTGAGTTAACTGCAGTTCTACCTTCCCCTGCCCCCTGGCACTTCTCCCCTTTCCCTCTTCCTCACGCTTGCGCAATCTGAATGACATAAGGCCTAGTAAGATCGTTATTTTGGCTTCCCTTGTTGTACAGGCGCATTACAAATGCCACATATATATCGTAGGAGATTTTTCAACATGCTTTTGATGTTGGCATCCTACCTTATTCATGAGGGGAGCCTTGATAGTCACAGTGCCTAAACCAGAAAATATCCTCACAAAATGGGCTCATATCATCTGTTATTTATGCTAAATACAGATGCAAAAATTCTTAGTGGCCCCGAATGCTGAGAGTCATGGCAAATTTGGTACATCCAGCCCAGGCAGGTTTCATGGAGGTATTAGTGAATTTTGGGAATCTGGATTAATATGGGTTAATCGCATATTTTCCCGTTTGCGTCATTGGCTTAGCTACCTACTTCCGACTGATCTGTTCTCCCAATTAAATGGGAACTTAAGACATTAACACATCTTGGTATCACGATAAGGAGGAATTTTCACAATACATATTGTGATAATACCCTAAAAGCCATCAGAGGGATTGAAAGGTCGTGGAGTTTTGGAAAATTTTGCCTTTGTCTCTGATGGGCAGAATAGCGCTGACAAATCGTGATTCTCCCCAGGTTGCTGTACTACTTTGTGAAAGTGCAGGATGAAATCCTGAGGCGTACCTTTCCACAATTATATACCCTGATAAGAAATATACGTTGGGACAAAGGAAGTAGACGTGTGGTGTTATCTACATTACAGGAACCCTATTGACTGGCCTGCCTTCAGGTACCATCCTTTGAATTGTATTATTTGGCAGCCCAATTGCAATTTGTTATATAATTGCGCTCTGATGATGAAACTCCCAAGCGGAGACTGCTGGCTGGATCAGTGAGACCATATAATATCAAAGAGGTGTTGTGGCCGAGTGGAAAATATGTGCCATGTGTCCCCATAGTGACCTCTTTAGCTTAACGGTTTAGGCAGAGGTCTTCAAACTGTGGGGCGCGCCCGCATCCCCGGTTGAGGGAACAAGAGCCCAGCATGAAATGTAATTTCAAACAAAAGATTTTTAAAAAACATGTTTTTTTTTAATGGAGAAAATGGTTAGAGGCGGCACACATGGTCGGACTGGAGCATAAATAACACTGTCTCAAGTACCAATGAAAAAGCGTCCCGCAGTTGCAAATGGATATTCATTCCTTTTGTCACAGACTGTTTAAATAGTACCCAAGGGGTTGTTTTTTTGTTAAAATGTAAGCAAATTGAGATATTTAAAGAATATTTATTCAGCAACAGTGGTCAAAGCTACTAGCTGCCTAGTGAAGTAACTCATCAAACTGGCCCACATTGGCCAAAAAAGTGGCCCATTTTGCCTGGCCCACACGAGCATTTTGCATTTTTGGTACGGGCATTGCCCTATTGGCCAGTCCGAGCCTGGCGGCTCATAATAATGGGCGAGGGAGTGTCCACCCAGTGGCCCCCTCACCCATTATGGAGGAGCTGGCCCAGTGAAACACTGAGCACTCCCTCAGCTGCTTTTTCCAGCTGAGGGAGTGCTCCTGGGCTGGCTGAACTGTCAAAGACAAGCACGGTTTCCCTTTGACAGTTCAGTTCCCTAGCCAAGAATGCTCACTGAGCCATGCAAGACTGGTTTTCCAGCCTTGCATGGCTCAGTGGAAATGCTGGCTGGGGCACTGCATGTCTGTATGTGTGAGGGGAGGCTCAGTTGCCTCCCCGCACATACGGACAGAGCAGCCTGGAGCAGGGCGTTTCAGCACCCACCCGCAGGCCCCTGCCAAAGGTACGTTTATGTTTGTTTATTTTTTATTTAAATGTGTATGAATGCGTGTATGCTTGTGTTATGAGTGAGTGTATGGTGATGGGTGCTTGTGTGAATGATAGGTTGATTGCTGTGTGAATGCGTGTGTGTGTGTGTGTGTGTGTGTGTGTGTTTGTTTTGGTCAGTTGTGCTGATTTTGGCAAGTGGGGGCAGAGGGTGGAAGTAGGGTTGTACAACAAAGGTATTTTAAAAATGCATAATCGCCCTACCCCACCTGCCAAAACCAGCTCTCCTTCTGAGGTGCTGTGGAGCCCAGGGGACACGGATGGTATTTTTTTTACTAGATATCTATCATAGATGTCTTGTCAAAAATACCATGCTTTCCCCCTTGGCCCCCCCAGCACCTTGCATACGCACATAATCATGTTGATTGTGTTAGGCACTGTGGGGCCCGGGGGACAGGGATGGTATCTTTTTACTGGACATCTATCATAGATGTTGAGTAAACAATATCATGCCTGGCGCCCCAGCGCCAATTGCACACTGTTTGGATTTTTACCCATTTTCTTTTTTTAAGTATGCTCTACAATGCAACATTTTAACTCCTTCTTTAAAATGAATTCAAGGGGGGAAAACCCCCTAAGCCCCCTTGATTGGTTCGGGCAACTTTGCTTCGCTCGGTCGCTATGGCGTATCTGGTGGAAATATTTATGCCCCTCACTTAAATTCACCAGCCAGCACTGGCCCTGGCCACTGTCCACGATGCGGCACGGAGGAAACCCAGTTTCTCTGTATGATCTAGCAGTGCCTGAAACCTAATATGTTCTGGAGTGAGGTGACTGCTAGAATAGGAGACATGGGAGCTACTTTGAGCTACCTGGATAAGTAGACCCCCGTTAATTTGTCTATTGTGTCAATTTCCCAGGCGCAAGCCTGAGAAACATTTCAACAAAATGTTGATTTAGCCCTAGGACTGGCAAAAGAGGGATTGACATGTCATGGTATATCCTAATGGCACCAGAATAATAGGCTGGCATTGATTAGGATTGAATCCATGTACACTGCCATGATTCTGTGTTATAGAATGGAGTCGGCATTGTTGGTTGGTTTGCTTTATCCTTTTGATGGTAGGCCCTCATTAAGAGATGATATTCAAGGGGAATGAATATTGTAACTCTGACATGGTTGTGAATGAAGGGGGATTTTGCAAACTACTGTGACACCTCGTTTTGTCGCGCAAGGTGTGGCGGAAGTTTGGGTGGGGTGAAGTAAAGGGTTGGGGGTTTGCGGTGGGGCGAGCGGACTGTTTACAAACTGTACAGTTGACCATTTTGTTTCACTTTTTCTCTATGGTTAAGATGAATATATGTGTCATTGTGAATAAATTGTGAAAACCAATAAAGAGATTAATTAAAAAGGGATGTTACAGCCATGGTTCCCATTGATAAAGGAATCCAGACCTTTCAAGCTCTTTGATGCCACCTCAGTAGCAGTTGGACACACTTCCAATATCACTTCAAATGGTGTAACTAATTTGTAGGGTCATTACACAGAGCCAGGTTCTGGCCACTCTGATTCACAGGCTGAGAAGTAATCTGTAGTCTTGCATTATTTTCCTTCTACAAAGGTGCTGACCTTAGTTGAAGACCTCTACTTGCAGATAGATGGACAGAACTGTATGCACCCTTGCCCTTCTTTGTACAGGATTATAGGCACTAAATAATCCGACTACAGTAAAGAAAAAATTCAACAGTTTCTTGACTGTAAATACTCCATAAACATTACATATCCAAAGATGTGCCTGTTCTTCAGAAACAGTCCATGCAGACATGATATATTGCGGTTATCTATAGTCAATGCGCTCATACTTTAACCAAACTGATGAAGATATAAAGACTTAAAAACACACAACACTTAACGGTGTAGCAAAATTATCGCCATTCTCTGCAATGCTGGTGCCACTTTAGTAATGGTTATCCACGGTTTACATATTTTTTCGTTTCCCTAAAGGAGAGAGGGATTACATTTCATGCAAGTTACTAGCAATGGAGCAGTTCCTCGTAGGTGCGAGTGGTGGCTGGAGCGATTGCTTAGCCCTGCCCTTTTTTGAAGACTGAAAATAATATAGCCTCCCATCTCCTCCCTCCCGCGTGTCCTGGAGTGGGAACAGAGGCAAGATAGCCAAAGGGAAAGGTGCCTAATGTTGAAAAGATGGGCAGAAATCACTCCACCCCCACCCCAGGATCCTTTTAGAGGGTTAAGGAGGATGTGAGACATGCAAATGTAGCTATGACCAAGTGAAGCAGAAACCAAAGGAACAGGAGAAAAGGGGAGATAGCTGGGTGCTGCGAGACAGATATGGAAAACTTTGGTTCTAGGGAACCACAAGCATACGAAACAAAGGAAGAGCAAAGGTGCATAGAGCATGGGAAAAGGCCAGGTGCAAAGTGTTGCGATGCACTTGGTGTTCATTGAAGTCTGTTCGTATACCCCGCGAAGAGTAAGAAAAGAGTCCTAAAAGCTGTAATTTGTCTCTTCCATCTTCATTTGGGCTGTGGGCAGTACAGTGCCAGGTATGAGATATGTTCAAAGAATGGGTGACAGTAGCAGTGCTCTGCAAGCGAGAAAGAAGAGCCACCAAAGCACTTGTCTGATTTTTCTCCTGGTCTACTTCCAGTCTTTGAAGCGAGTCAACTATAATGAGGGATCAAGGTCCCATGGCAGTCTCTCTTTAATGTTGGGCGATTTCACTGCATCCTATTACAATACTTTTTATTGTAGACTTTCCGTAACATAATTTTCAGAAACCTATAGAAAAGAAAAGTCATTATATGAAAATATAAATGTCATATGAGTATCAAAGGTTATACCGTGGAAAAATAACAAACCGTGAAGATCAGCCTTGAGCAATTCTACATGTTTGGTTCTTCTACCTAATATGAAATGTTTAACTAATAGAGTTTGTTAAACAATTTGTAAAAAGGAACAACAAGAGCAAGAATTTGACATTGCCTATAATGAACTATTCACTGTTCACTGCATTCTATGATGTATGCTGCCTTTTCAAAAGGGGGTGATAGAATCTGGGTGACTGCAAATAAAACTCGAAGTGGATCTGAATTGAAATGGCCATTCCTAAGAAATTTCAAAGCCATTAATTCTGAAGATATCTGTTGTATGAAGGTTTTGAATAAACTATATATACAATTTTATGAAAGATCTTTCTACTGTTTTCCAGGTGTATGCCGAAAAAGGCTAGTTAATAGTCTTTTACCTTGTTCTTTAGACGTATACTGGTTGTTGGGAACCTATATATCTTAAGGTCCGACTCAGTGCTAATTCAATTTTAAAGGGCATTTGAGCTCTGAGAAGAAGTCTCCTGCCTGGATCTTAGGGTGTGTATAGGAGTGTCCCATGGGGCCACGTCTCATCTCCCGCCACAGGTTAGGCCCTGTTGTGGTAGTTGCGGGGGGAGTAGCCAGAGTGTGGATCTCTTGCCTCCCAACCAAGCACTTGTAGCCTGAGGCAGTGCAAAATCAGTGACTTTACTCCTTCTGTTGGCCCTTTAAGTTCAGCCCAAATGTCAGCGAGTTTTCGTGGCTTGCTCCTCTGCAGATAATTATAATTCAGGAAGAAGCAAGCATTGCTGCCAGAGAAGGGTCAAAGGAGGAATTTGGTTCTGACGCTGCACAGCCCGTGAGCAAAGCACAGTACAATTTGTCTATTGCCAGACACTAGTGTGCATGTGCAGGAACATAGAATCCAAGATGGTGGCTTGCCTGAAGAGAGAGGGAACACCTGATGCCTTGCTGCCCAACCAATCCCAGGCCCACCATAAATCACTCACAAACAGAATAAGTTCCTAATGGAGGAACTCCCGTTCCCTGCACACTTTCGCAAGCTCAAAAAATGAGCCAAACAGTTTAGGTTGACTTACATTCACACTGTACTTGTGTTGGGTTATAACAGAAATGTTATAATTATTTTATTTTAAACAAGCAAACAATTTGTGATTCTCAATGATGAACATCAAGACAAAATTCCTTAAAATCTTCATATGTAGTTTTATTCAATTTTTCACAAATGGCCCAACGCGTTTCGAGAAATACATCTCTTCTTCAGGGGCATATTCAATATTTCAATCACATCTAAAGGATTTCAGAAAAGCATAGGATTACTTGTATTGTAAAGTGTTTTTAAATTACACATAATTCATTTTGTAAAACCGATACATGACCTAAATTCAGGTCTTGTAAACTCATACTTCTAGTCATCTCTTCAATAGTAAGTAGTTGTCAATTTGTATAAGTATTACCTCATGGAGTGTCATCAATTTGGGTATGCTGATAAGTGCATTGCTTATATCGAAATTAAAGCCATCTAGTGCAGCTATCTGAAAGTTTGAATCGGGTACTAAAAAAAAGGGGGGAGGTGTACCTTACAATTGGCAGTAAAGACTACCTAACATATTACACAGAAATATATTTCGAATCGATTGTGTCCTCCCACGTATTCCTCATCCTGTGATAATTCGTTTCGCCAGCTTCGCTGCATCGGAAAAACAATTCGGCAGATGGCGCTGTGCTCGAGGTCATGGCGTCCAATGTCCCTCGACGGCTCTGCATCGTGTGTCGTCACTGATGCTAGAAGTAGCTCGAGCCGCGCCCATTGGCTTTAGTTCCGTTTTTCCGATTGCTTCGCTCTCGTGAACGGCGCGCTTTGAGATTTTCTGTCAAGAAAATGTCTTCATCGACCGCTTCGACTCCCAAAACTGGGTTTAAGAAGTGTAATGACTGTGGATCGAAGATGTCCATCACCGATCCTCACCGTATCTGTCTGTGGTGTCTGGGCTCAGACCATCGAACCGGCGACTGTGGCTCCTGTCAGTCTATGACGGAGAAGGCCCTCTGTGAGAGGAAAAGTAAGTTAGCGGTGGGGCGGGAGGCGTCAAAGGGATCTTCGAAAGCCTCATCTAAAAAAACATAAAAAATCATCCGACTCTAAGGAATCGGAACGCCATAAAAAGCACTCGAAGAGATCCCAATCTCATAGCAGGTCGAGACGATCTTCTTAGCCTTCCTCCAAAAAGCTCAAAAGGAGACCTAGATCTCCGTCGTCATCGTCCGATTCATCGACAGAATTGGTTCGATGTCCGACTAGATCGGATTCCCCTTCAAAGTGGGAGAGCTTTAGAAAAAGAATGTTGCAGATCTTTGAGAACGCGGCCTTGACCCCCTCGAAGAAACCTCAGAAAAGCCAGACCCCGGTTGCTCCCTTGGACGACACAGGGAAGTCATGAACTACAACGATTAAGCCTAGTAGTACCCATAGATCTCGATTCGACAAGTCGTCGAGGGATCCTCGAGGATCGAGTGCCTCTCCGATCCCTCATAAGAAACAAAAATTGTCGAAGTCGGATGCAACTTCATTGGCGCCGACTGCTCCGATAACGAAGTCTAATTTATCCTCGACGCCTTTGTCGAAGGCTTCGTCGAGTGTGTCGAAGGTTCATTCGACTCCCTCGAACACTCCCTCAAAGAAAACACAGATTACTTCGACAAATTATGAGGAAGAAGAGAGAAGGTTTACACCTTTACCAAGAACGGACTTCTTTAGGTCCATGTCTTCAATTTTTGAGGAATCTGGTTCAGATGATGATGAGGTCACACCTCTTGGAGTAAAATATGGGACTAGACAAGTTTGTGAGGAACTGATAAATCCTGAGACAAAAATGAGAGATCTATCTGAAACTCTGCATTCTGCTAGTAGTTTGGACACATCACCTGAATTGGAGTTTGCTGCACCTGATCCTGCAGAACATGCAGACTCCGGGTATAGGAATTTGATGAGTAGGGTGATTGAATATATTGGTTGGGGAAGAGCCTCCCCTACGTTTGAACAAGATGATATGACGGATATTATAGTCCGAGGACCCCGGAAAGATCCAGTTCTCCCCTTCCATAGGGCATTGCAAAGAACAGTTGAGAAAAACTGGGAAAAACCCAATAGCATTGCTGCAGTAGACGGCAATCTCCCAAAAAAGTACTGAACTTCCACTTCTGACCCAGAATACCTGAGTAGACACCCTACTCCAGAAAGATTGGTTATTCAGGCAGCTACTACATCCAGGCAATCAGCATACCCAAACATACCTCCGGACAGGGAGGATAAAAAGGTTGATGCCTGCGCTCGTAAAGTTTTTACGTCGGGTAGCATGGCCTTGAAATCTACCAATGTCACCTGTACCCTGGCCAGGTTCACACATACCCTGTGGGAATGCATTTCGGTGGCGGCTGAGCATATTCCGGAAGGTGAGGAAAGGGAAGGCTTCCTGAATATAGTCAATGACTGTAAAGAGGCAATGGGGGAATGCCTCAAGTCTGGACTGGATACTGCTGATAGTATTAGCAGGTCCATGGCATCAAGCACAGTGCTTCGCAGATTTGTGTGGTTGAGAAAGTCGGGGTTTGAACCAGATGTAGAGACCAGGCTTCTCAACATGCCCTTTGATGGCTCGAGGCTGTTTGGTAGTAAGGCTGACGAGAGCCTGGAAAAACTACAGACCTCGAAAGCGTCAGCAAAGTCCCTTATTGCCTCCATGCGACAGCCTCAGAAACCCTATTCGGGCTCATCTTCCTGGAGGGGTCGTCCTTTTCGATACTACTCCTCTGTTGGTAGAGGAAGAGGACAGGCTTTTCAGAGGAGCAGAAGAAATGTCACTCGTGGTGGACGAGAAAAGACTACAAAGCCATCTTCAGTAACAGCATCTATGCCCTCAGCCGCTCCTGCAGCCGCCTCCAAATCTCTGAGGTCTTATCATACAAAACACCTGTGGGAGGCAGAATCTCTCAGCATCTGGATTAATGGCGAGGCATTACTTCAGATGCATGGGCACTGGAGACAGTAGCTCAAGGTTACTGCCTACCCTTCATAAAAAGACCTCAAGATCATCCACCAGGAGCCAGCTCTACCGAAATTCCAGATCTGCTCCTTTGGCAGGAGATTATAAACCTGCTAGAGAAAGGTGCAATAGAACATGTAGCTGTAGCGGAGAGCAACAAAGGCTAGTACTCCCCCTAGTTTCTCATCCCCAAAAAGGACGTAGGATTGAGACCCATCTTGGACTTGAGAAAATTAAACAAATTCCTCAGGAAGGACAAGTTCAAGATGGTAACCCTTTCTCAGATCCTTCAGGCTCTCCAACTCCAAGACTGGTTGGTATCATTGGACCTTCAGGATGCTTATTTTCATGTGCCAATCCATCACAAACACAGAAAATACCTGAGGTTTGCAGTTGGCGGTTCTCACTATCAGTTTCGAGTTCTGCCATTCGGGCTGACCTCCGCCCGAGGGTTTTCACCAAACTGATGGCGGTAGTGGCAGCGAGTCTCAGGAAGAGGGGGGATTCACATATACCCCTACCTGGATGACTGGCTAATCAGAGCACGTTCTCCTGAACAAGCTCAGGAACACCTGTCGATCACCAGCCACTTCCTCCACAACCTGGGCTTCTCCCTCAATTTCAAGAAGTCCCACATGGTACCATCCCAACAACTCCAATTTATCGGAGCAGTCTTGGACACTTCCTCGGGGAAAGCCTTGCCGCCCGAGGTGAGAGCTTTCCACATCCAGCAGATGGTAACAAAATTCCAAAAAACCCAGCATCTACCGCCCTTCGATTTCCTGAGGTTGCTCGGTCCATTGGCATCCTGCATTTTGCTGGTGCCAGAGGCCAGATTGAGAATGAGATCCCTCCAATGGGCCTTCAGAACTCAGTGGTCCCAATTCTCGGAGATCTGCTCCTGCAAGTCTCGAGCGCAGTTGCTCAGGATCTATCATGGTGGGCTTGCAACGACAACATCCTCAACGGGAGAATCTTTTTGGCAACCATGGCCGGAGATAACAGTAGTGACGAATGCTTCACTCACGGGGTGGGGAGCACACACACCAACGATCTGACAATCAGTAGACGTTTGTCTCCATCGGAGTCCAGACTACACATCAACCTTTTGGAGCTGAGGGCAATCAGACTAGCTCTGAAGGCCTTCCTGCCCTCCGTACAGAGAAAGAATGTCCTGATAATGACGGACAACACATTGGCCATGTACTACCGCAACAAAAGGGGAGGCGTAGGATCACTACCTCCGTGCAGAGAGGCGATGCAGCTGTGGTTCTGGGCGATACCGGAGGGAATCTCTCTATCAGCAGTTCACCTAGCCGGAGAGCAGAACATGGCGGCAGACAGTCTGAGCAGGCAGAGCACAGTCTCCCACGAGTGGGAGCTAGCTCAGGAAGTCTTTCTGGAGATCTTCGCCCTTTGGGGAACCCCTCAAGTGGATCTGTTCGCAACCTCGGTAAACCGAAAGTGCGCAGTATTGCTTAAGGGAATTTCCTCCGATAGGAGCTCTAGGAGATGCGTTTGTAGTGGATTGGGATTTTCCCCTGCTGTACGCCTGTCCTCCAGTCCCCGTGATTCCTCAAGTAATCAGGAGGTTGAGAAAGTTCAGGAAAACCATGATCCTAATTTCCCCGGCTTGGGCCAGGAGGACGTGGTACCTGGACCTTCTGGACATGTCCATCTGCCCTCCAATACGTCTTCCACAAAGAAAGGATCTTCTCTCGCAAGAGGAAGGTCGGCTTCTCCATCCAGAGGTCAACACGCTCAACCTTCATTCATGGTTTCTGAGCGGTTGAGATACAAGGATTGGGACCTTCCGGATGACGTAATGGAGATTTTGCTTTCGGCCAGGAGGCCAGCAACAAAATCTTTGTACCAATGTCATTGGAATAAATTCAGTAACTGGTGCAAGGATAGAGATGTGGACCCTTTTCAATGTGGCTCACCAATGGTGCTTTCTTTCCTGTTACATCTAGCCAATCTGGGGCTCCAGATTGGAACAATCAAAGGATACCTTGCTGCGCTGTCCATTTTTAAGCGCTCCTCGGAAGAGGTTTCTTACTTTAAAATGCCATTAATACAGTTCTTAAAAGGACTTGAAAATGTATATCCACCAATGCCATTTCATGTTCCAACATGGGATTTAAATTTAGTTCTTAAATTCCTAACATGTATACCATTTGAGCCTCTGCATTTCTGTCTATTGAGGCTTTTAACACTAAATACTGACCTTCTTGTGGCATTAACATCAGCCCGCAGGGTTAGTGAACTACAGGCTCTCTCATGTAAACCTCCATACACCACATTTTACAAAGACAAAGTAGTTCTGAAAGTTAAACTATCTTTCTTACCGAAAGTAGTTTCCGACTTCCATTTGTCGCAGAAAATTGTTTTACCAACATTCTATCCTCCATCTCATTTGGGAAAAAAAGAGGAGAGATTACACAAGCTGGACCCCAAGAGGGCCCTCAGCTTTTACATTGCAAGAATGACAAAATTACGTCAAGACGACAAACTCTTTGTGGGCTACACAGGTCGTAATTCGGGTTTAACGGTGACAAAACAAACCATATCCCGCTGGATTATTCTAGCTATACTGGAGTGTTACAGATTAGCAGGAAAAGACCCACCGGATGGGCTACGTGCTCTCTCCACAAGGGGAATGGCTACTTCTGCGGCTTTGAAGAGGGGAGTCCCTGCAAAAGATATTTGCTCGGCTGCAACATGGGCATTAATGCATACTTTTATCAAGCATTACTGCTTAGATGCCTCCTCCTCCAATGAGGGGTTATTTGCCAGAGCAGTACTTCACTCTGTACATGAAAACAAGAACTAGCACTCCCACCTCCAAATTGGTCACTGCTATGAGAGTCTATCACAAGATGAGGAATACGTGGGAGGACACAATCCATTCGAAGAACAAGTTACTTACCAACTGTAACGTTCTTTCGACTGGATGTTCCTCCCACATATTCCTCATCGACCCTCCCAACCTACCCCGCAGTATAATTTATTCTCTTACAATTTCCTCTCACGATGGGCCTATCGGTCACAGCATACGCCTGGATGTTCCACGAGTATTTCCTCGAAAAAACAGAACTGAAGCCAACGGGCACAGCTCGAGCCACTTATACCATTACTGACGGTGACACGGTACATATCCCGTCGAAGGACATTCAACGCCACAACCTCTAGCATAGAGCCCTCTGCCTGAAAAAAAATTCTGATGCAGCAAAGCTGGCGAAATGAATTATCACAAGATGAGGAATACGTGGGAGGAACATCCAGGCGAAAGAACGTTACAGTTGGTAAGTAACTTGTTTTTTCTGTGTCATATCAATCACTTATAATTTCATTCTCATTACTCTCGGTGATTCTGTACAGGATTGCCCGTCTGAAGCAGATCACACGCACCTCATTACATACTCTCTTGTGGGGGTGTTTTGCCTATTTGTTAGAGACCCTCCAGTATTAATCTATACACTAAATCGTATAAGCATCCATTGCTATCTTCATTATATGTAAGAACGTTCTAAGAGTATAGCCAAACAATTGTAAGTATGCCAGGAAAGTAAACATTATAATGTAGAAGTCCTTGCCCTTCAAGATTAGCTGAAAAAGCCCAATGTTGGCTGGTAGCTACTAAATTAAGGCTGTGCGGGTGATTCTATAAGGTTTTGATCCCTCGTGGCTGTTAGCTTGATCAGGTGCAGTGATCTATGAAACGCAAGGTATTTTATAAAAATAAATAATCAAGTATGGTGTACCATAAAAGGGTACACCATACCCCCCTTATCATCCCTCTCTAGCATAAAAGGGTACTGGGGATGATAAGGGGCCTATTGGTTGGAGCTGGACCTAAATCCAGAAAATACTGATGCTTACCTCAATCACTGGTGTAAGAGAAGTAGCAGTTCTTCTCGTTCCTGTGCTTGTTAAGGGAAACAAAATGGGAGTCTTAAATAGTGGCGTTTTGTGGTGACGTCACCACGTGTTAGCGTGACGTCACTCTAGTAAACCAATATCCGTGCATGTGGGCATTTTGTAACTGAAAATGTTACCAGATTGATTTATGGTTGTACTGAACCAAAAAATTACAGAAACTTTGTGGCCTGGTGGAAACCGGACAGCGGCAAAAATGACGTCATAGGACGTACAAGAACGTGGATTACAGTAGTTAACACTGCTTTAATGTAGCTGTAGTACTACTGTATTTAGGAGCATAAGGAAAGTACCTCCTATTGTTTCTGGATCAAGAATACCAATAAGTTAAATCTACTGTGGAATTCAAGAATGAAAGCAATAAACATGTTTCAAACACCTTTTTCACAATTTAGAGCAATAACTTATCATTATTTCCAAGACAATAAGTATTGTCCGTACATTGGGTGTCTATGTGCGATATATTGGAAGTGTTGATAGGTGTATAAGGACCATAGAACTAGCTTGTCTGGAAGGGAATAGATTCTGCGTGATAAGGAGTGAGACACATTGTATCACAACTGTATTAATGTTCCGGCGATTCTTATAATATTTAGTGTAGGAATTGTATTATGTAATACAATAAATGGTGTTTGTTCATACTTCGCTTGTCACAACATATAATTCTGATGATTTCTCGTACTAGCTCGCTGAGGAGACTTGCATTCTATATGAGTATTGGCCATGTATTCATGTTTAAACTTACAATTCATGTTAAAGTATTAGATTTACTAGACAACATAGTCTAAATGGCCAGTTTCTCTTGTATTCTGTCACACAAATTGGGACTTACATTCTAGGTAGTAACAGTCATCATGTTTGATTCCAGGAATTACATTATATAACATCATAGAACTTAGACACAAGCGAAGGATTCAATCTGGCTATGTCCCACTGTGTGATCTGACTAGCTGCATAGTTAAGAGTACCATTTTGTTAATCTTTTCTTTATGATAGTTGTATTGTTATTAAGAGGAGTTAAGGAATGGATCATTCGTTGGGTATATCGAAATGCGTTGGGCCATTTGTGAAAAATTTAATAAAAATACATATGAAGATTTTAAGGAATTTTGTCTTGATGTTCATCATTGAGAATCACAAATTGCTTGTTTAAATCAAAATAATTGTAAAATTTTGGTTATAACACAACACATGTACAGTGTGAATATAAGTCAACCTAAACTGTTTGGCTAATTTTTTGAGCTTTCGAACGTGTGCAGGGGACGGGAGTACCTCCATTAGGAACTTATTCTATTTGCATATATCTCACAACCCATATGCCAGGGTTGACTGTTGTCTCCCCTGCACCTTAAATTTACTAAAAGCACTTTTGCTATAAACAAATCTGAAGTTTTAGGAATTACCTAAAAAAGGAGTGCATGATGAACACAACTGTAGATTCTATAAATCACGCCCCACAGGCTCAACCATACTGTAGTGCCTAACCCATAGGGAGGTTTCAGAACCATATAAAATGTAGAAGGATGGAAGCGAGCATGGGTAGCGAAGCGGTAAGGTGGAGTGGTTAACGTGCAGGAGGCGGGGCAGGCGAGAGATGATGGCAGAGAAAGGAAAGTGAGAAATGAAGGTGCAAGAGCAAGGGAGGAGTCAAAGGTTCTGAAGATTAAGGATGTAGAGGGG
Organism: Ambystoma mexicanum; assembly: GCF_040938575.1. NCBI lineage: Eukaryota > Metazoa > Chordata > Amphibia > Caudata > Ambystomatidae > Ambystoma > Ambystoma mexicanum. The sequence goes on from NC_090928.1 coordinate 66,773,976, forward strand.
GAGGAGACTTAAATGAGGTGGTGTGGAGAGAAGGGAAGGTTCTGAGAAAGGATTCTGGAAAGACCGGAAGGCATAGGAGGTGGAAGAAAGAACATGAGGAGTTGTAGGTTTTTCAAGAGCATAGGGGGCAGGAGGAGGTGGAGGAACAGGGAGAACTGAAGAAAAAGGAGTTGGAGATGAAGAAAGACCTGACGGAGCAGAAGGAGATTAAGGTACAGGAAGTACTGAGGGAGATGGATGTGGAAGATAGTGCAAGAGCAGACCAAGTAGGAGAAATTAGAGTTCCGGCAGGAGAGTGGCTGAGGCATTAAAACCAGGAGGCATAAGGAGAGGCCAGGAAGTACTTTTCAGAGTGTAAAATGCGGAAGAATGGCTAGGAGTCAAGGTTAATTCCTTGGATGTCCAGGGGCAGTGAGAGGCCTACAGAAACACACCGCTAAACTTCCATTTGTCTTGGATAATTGGAAGGAAGGAAGTGTGTCTGACCAGTTAATAATCTAGCCAACCAAAAGCTTGTGGGCCAGAGCGAAGGGCTGGAAGCACGTCCCCTGGCATGGGTGAGCAGAGGCGCGATGCAGAGGAATGTAAGACAGACTAATGGGGTTTACAGGATTAGGCCTTGGGAGAGGGAAGCACTATTGCACCTACCCACACTCTGAGCAACCCTCCTGCTCTCCTTAAGCGTTGGTGGACCCTGCAGATCCTACTCGTCTATAAACTTAACATCAGTTTTGTAACTGCAGTGCAGCACTTCCCTGAGATCCGGACACCGGTCAACCACCTGACATGGACACGTACGCAAGAGACTGAGTGACGCAGTGAGAAACCTGGGCAGTGACAAATGTAGAGGGACTGTGGTAGAGATTTACCTCTTCAGGGAGTTGGAGCTAGCCCCCACCAGTTAACTTGGAGAACAGTTTGATTTAATATGATCTCCATCCAAACTCACCCGACTGAAAGATATCCCGGAGGGCACCTGAGGCCTGAAGAGAGAATCCCTATACCAGACATTAAAGCCAAGACTAATAGTTTTCTAGGGAATCCTGCAGCCCAGAGAGGAGTGGAATGACCTATAGATTGTGAGGAAACTTCCCTACTCTTGCCATGTCTTTAGTTGAGAAATCCCAATTAAAGGTTAAATGTAAAGGATTACCAAGTGTCTGCTTGTGATTTTCCAATTGTTCATGTGACCCCCTTGTAGACCAAATGGAACAGAGCCATCTTCTCTAGAGATTCTCCATTCTAGAGTCATAACATATTTATTTGCCCTGCCTCTTTCATACTTTGCTTATTAGCTGTATATTTTTTATATTTTTGTGGTGAAGAAGCGAAAATGTGTTAACTCTTTTTTTTTTTTTGTTTCCTCTGGGAACAGGAAACCAAAACACAGTGTGTAAGAATTGCAACTAAAGGTAAGACTTTTTTTCTCCAACGAAAATGCTTTGTTGCGTGCTAAAGAGCTAATTAAGTGTGCCACTTTATTTAATGTGAATATAAGTCAACCTGTGCAGCATACCCAATAGAGCCACTGTTCCATTGCTTCTTTATTCAGACTAAAGAGTACTATATATAGTGAGTGGATTTCAGAGACTTGAGAAACTGTGATTTCTTCAGTTTTTACTCTACAGAGCCTTGTTCATGCAATCGGCTTGTATATTACTGAAATGCTGTGCAGCATTCTTAAGTACTAAAATGTAAGCTTGTTACAAATATATGATTTAGTTTAGGATCCCAATCGACAAACTATAAATCAGTTTGTTTGGATTTCTTGATTTGCATAGGTCTCTGCAGCTTTTACATTTTAAGCGCTACTCATGTTTGAGATTTACCACACACATTTCTGCCAGGGTACATCAGTCTGGCCACACATGAGGCTACCTGATGATGTGTCACAAGCTCAAATAGTCAATACTTTCACATGCAAGAGGATGCTTAGCATTTGAGAGCGCTGTGTGGGTATCTTCCGGTTTTAGACCACCTATTTTAGAACTGTAGGATTTTGTAGGCTACAAAAAAATAAGCCCCATAGGTTTGAATAGGGTGAGTAGCAACTAAAACAATACTTTTTCTATCTGCGCAGTTCAACTGCATTGGGCATGAAAGTACACAATAGATGGGGCGAGAGGTCAGGTGAAAGGCCTTTAAGGCAGGAAATTGTAGCACCATGGTGGCATAGCTGAGCATTGCATGTACATGCGACATACAGTTAAATAAAAAAATCTTTCAGGCTGGAAAGTGTTATTTGTTTGGCTTGCCAGAGTGGCCGACAGTTATAGCTGAAAGTAAACCTGTACTGTGGTTTGTGACTCACATCAATCTGTAAAGTGCACCCCACAAACAGAATAGCTTTTTGGATGTAGTTTAAGCAAATAATATATATATGCAGCAAGCTATTGGTTAAGGCTCTGTAATATGTCAAATTGTGGTTGTACATATGGGTTACTTTGCAATGACACGCTAGTTTGTGATTCTGTTTTATGATGTACCTACACATGAGCCTTGTTCAGTGAGGTCCTGAATGAATACGTTTTTAGCAATTTATCCCGAATGCAGGAGGTCCAGCCTGTTTCTTGGGGCCGAGCTGATGAGTCTTTTTTTTGGTTTTTGTTTTGCCGGTTTATTGCTTAACACTTATTTTTTAAAATACTTTTCTTGGATACCTAACAGCAATATTTACAGGGTCAAAACAACTTTAAACTGAATATACATGTTTCAGCAGCTCAAAAAGGTATCCTTTGCTAAATGTTCAGTGTAAATCTTCCAGCACTCTTTATTGAATAACAATACTATTAAAGCTTGCCTTCTAGTTCTAAGAATCAGTCTAAAGATAAATGCATATCATTATCCACAGATTCATTTAACACTTATCAAGTATCTTTCAAATGCCCTTTGCCTTGTGAGGTGGTATTGTACAGTCCAACTGCTCCAATAAGCCAAATTTAAAATCTTCAGCCTTCATGATTCCTAAATGATCAAAAAAGTTTTTTCGTACATAAGAAAAAAATACAAATGAATAAGAATAATTAATACAGAGTAAAATTAAAATTGCTTGTTGTTACTAACACATTAGTTAAAAAGAAAAAAGGTAGCCTCACATTGAAATCGCAACTTAATTATCCTGGCTACTTTAAGTAGCTTGATAACAGCAATTTTCGCAGGTGTTTCATCAACCACTCAAAGATCCTTTCAATGAAAAGTGCACAATCAAGTAATGCATAATTGTGAACAAATCTGCCCAATCGGATGGCTTTCTTTTATCAAAGCAGGACATTTTAGGAGAATATGTTCTCGGTTCTGAGTCACTGAAGCATTCTCTCACAATGGGCATCCTCTTATGTTATCTTCATTTGCTGATCTTAAATTACGGATTTCCTCCATTGGGAGAAGATTGAGCCTATAGCGAAGAAACTGGCCAGCCCAATACCCATTGGTAAATGTCCGTAAATGTTTAGGGGTTACTCCCAGAGGTGTGTCCGGAGAGGGCAGACGATTATAAAGTCTCTATCCCCTCATTTTTCCCAATGTGTTGATCCAGACCCGCCTAATCAACTTCTTTTTTTGTCTGGTCTGGCTGTTCTATTAGATCTCAAGTAGACAAATCGGCTACAGCCAGTATCCCATCTGAGCTTTTCTTCAAATTAATCATTGCAGATTATGTTGCTCACAACAGTACTTTAGCAAGGTCCTCAAAAAGAGAATTATTCAGTGGTACCAGCAGCTTTCTGTAGAGTGAAAGTATTCTAAGATCTACCAAACAGCTCAATGTCAGCCCTCGCTCGAACCTGAGCAGGGCTTTCGGCACACGTTCTGGCAATCCTAAAGCTCTCTTCCAGACCCGTGATTCCACCCTCTTATACGCAAGACTTCGGGAAGCATGGTTGATCTCTATACCATACAGTACACAGAGAAATGCCTTCATCCTATTATAAGCTATCATAGGAGAGATAGTAAATCTGCAGTACCGTGCTCTTGAATTTTTATTTTTTTTTAAATCTCAACACCTCCCTGTAAAGCCTTGGGTCATCAATTGCACCATTTAAGTACCACCATTGTTCTTTGTATGCAGTTGAAAACCAAGGTACATAAGGGTATTTGATGGCTCTAGTTGTTTGTCGACCCTCCATGTGTAACCCATTTTTGATCTAGTATTGTTTGTGTATCTGATAACTTTCGATTTCTTACTTTTAATTGTTCAGTTAATACTGCATATTCAGAGATGACATTCAGCTGTTCCTGTAGACCCAACAGGGTTCTGTCTAGCAGAATCACATCATCTGCATAGGTCAAATATGGCACCATCTGTGTAGCAATACGAGGAGGGTGGAAACAAAACCAGAGAGAAAATCACCCAAATCAGCTAGGTATAGATTGAAGCGGCGGGGAACCAAAACGCAATTTGTGCGGAGTCCTCTATCTGCCCCAAAGGTCTGAGTGCCCTGCCCATTCAATCACACCGGTAGCAATCTTTGGTCATGAAGGTGAACCAAAATTGACAGTGCTTCCCGGATCTTCCAGTTCCTCAGCTTGGCCCACAACAAGTTATGGTTAACGCTATTGAAGGCTTGACTAAAATCAAGTGTTTCCACTGCTTCAGAATCCCCCTTTAGCAAACTGATCAACCTATTCAACTCAGTTCCCAGGCCCCTCCTGAAGCCAGTCTGGTATCTTTGCAGTTAACCCACCCTTGTGGCCCAATCAACTCGAGACGTGCAAACATTTTGTTTTCACTATCCAGAAGGGAGATAATTACTTGCATCAGCCCTATCTCCCTTCTTGTAAATTGGGATGACTGCACAGTTCCATGAAGCTGGTATGGTGCGTGTGGACAGAATTTCGCAAAAGGATTGAAGTATGGAAGACCACATAATGGGATCTGCTTTTAAGATGACATTAGACAGTCCATTAGTGCTAGCTGCCCTGGAATTGGAAGATTTCTTTATAAACCTCACAATTTGTTCTACTGAATTGGACAGGTTCCATGAGATATCAAAGGTAGTAAAACAAAATCAATTGTATTGATTTCCTATAAACTTCACCAGTGTGTGCCACCACTCTTTGTCCTGGATGGGATTGCTCTGCATGGAAAGCTGAGGTCTATTCATTGAGTTAATCTCCCAAAGGTTCCTGGAGTCATTTTTGGTTACAATGGCCAGCATTTTAAGGCCCTCCTTATGGTCCCACTCAGACCTATAGCTTTTCATCCATTTTTTACATTTCTGCTTCAAGCCTCTAACTTTTTTCAAATAGAGTCCCATTACCAATATGAACTCTCATTGCTCTTATCTCCCTTGTAAGTTCTTTCTTTTTACTTTGAACCAGGGCATCATAGGTGTGGGTCAATTGGCGCTCCATGGTCCTTCCTCCGATTACCTTTGTATCAAAGCCTTCCAGAAATGGCTGGTAGTTCCCTGTGGTAATAATGGTCAGTGTTTGCTCTAGTGATGTTTTGTGTGTGAAATCCAGAATCATCCTTTTATAATTATTGGGATTACGAATATTCCTTACTGACTTATCAGTAAATTAGTGAATCCAGGATGAAAGGCCTTAAAAACGGTGTCCTTTAATTCCTTAATTGTGAATAGTCACTGAGATCTGTCTCCCATACATGCATATCTGTGAAAAATCCAAATCGCTCTGAGGTGAGGACAAAAGCTAATTTGTTCCCCGACACCCAGGTATAGATTGCTCGCAGGGCTATCACCCTTATTAGTACCATTCACTCTCTTTGGTCCCAGTTCTCTAAGAAATCCACCCATATTTTCCCATCAACTTTGGCGCGTTTCATGTTGTCCCCTCCGTGGATTCTATTTTCACAGTCCCTCCCCATTAGTTGCGATCAGTCTGCATTTAGGCCCCAACTATCATTATATCGGTCCTATCATTCTCAAAGAAAAAGTAACCCAAACCTGAACCCAGTTTTTCCATTAAAGTCAACCAGTTACTCTGACAGGGATAACTGTAGAAGTTCAATTGCAACAGGGATCTTTGTTGCGCATCACCCTTTAAAATAACCCTGATCACCAGCAAACTATATGTAGAGTCTGATATTACCTGTGATCTAACCAGGATATAATTCTGTACCAAGATCACGAGACCTCCCGAAGGTCTCCCCTGCCCCTTTGATGCCATATGCCGATGGGTTGATAAGCCATCTACAGTCAATGGGGCCGTCAACCCCAGGTCCTGCAAAAAAAAAATATATTTTTCCTTGAAGGTTTCCGGTCTCGTCTCATTATCCAGGAAACTATTAAAATCCTGGGTATACGATCTTTAATCACAAATTAGGAAAGTTGGTCATTCTCTGCTTGTGGGGTGACCAAGCTGGGTCCTAATTCAGTTCATGCAGGGTTTCAAAGAATCATCTGAACTGCAGGAACCCTGGTGCTTAGCTTGTATGCATGCATTCTATACTCTATTCGTAATGTCAAGTAAACATATTGACGATTTCCTCAGTAATGGGTCATTCTTCTGCTCACCAAATTGGTGATGTGTGTATTAAAACCTGGGTTGTTTAAAAATTGTCATTGTAGTGCATTTTATGCAAATGTTTCCATCAAGTGACAAACAAAGGGGTCATAGTTCCTCAAAGCTTTAATAGTTAATTTCACCAGACTATTGATCTGACATAGCCATATTTATTCATTGTCAAGCTTGTAGGATCATCAGTGTCCCAGTAGTCATTTAATAAAACCTCATTTTTACCTAAATTAGTGAGAGCCAAGCCACTGAACAATGAATCATGGATCTGTAGGATTAGGTTAATCCTTTCACTTTGGGCCACCACTTAAGTGAACAGGTCTGCCCTTTTTTGTTTGCATCTTCAGCACCAGCCATTATCCTGGCTGCTTAGATTAGGCACACTTACCAGCATCCAATAGTCTTCACAAGGTTTTCTGTTTGACTTGGATGAATGCAGATCTGGACCATATATTGGACTCACTGGTTATCTATGACCGACCATCCATTTAAATTGTTACTTTAAGCTCTCTCTCTCAAGCACGTCTGCTTTGATCCACAGGTGGTACATCTGTAGGCTGACATCTGTATATTCTTGGTTATTCATCTTTCTTATTCACCTCCTCCCAGTATGTTCCTCAAAAGACAGTGGCTGTCAAATGTTTCACGAGGATTCAAAAATGCTGTGTTTTATATTCGTAGACTCCAGTAGTTCAAGATTGTGTGGGCCAGGCAGTTTCATAAGCTAGGGAATGTTGCCTTCATGCCATATTGGATTTTTTACTGAGAGCCTCCTTCAGCCTCCAGCATTGCCAGTCTCTTCCCACCCTTCAATGTGAGAAATAGGGTTGTGCCATATAGGTGTCTTGACCAAATCAATCTGAAGTGGTTTAGTCCAGCACGTTAGTGGACACTTTATGATTGAGAAACACTTTGCACATTGAGTACCTTGGAGGGTTCACATATGAGGGCAACATCATTGCCTTTCACCATTTGTTTCCCAATCACAGCCCAGATGAAGCTGTGTGTTATAGATGAAGGTTACGGAATCCATTTCTTCTCTTTCAAATCTGCATGTTTCGCATTTGGAGTCTCGCTCCTGCTTGTATGTATGAGGCCCATAGGATTTTTTAAATAGTTTTTCCAATTTTGAACGTTTTTCTATCAGCATAAGATCATCAAATATCTTAACACATATAGCAATTTTGGAGAGAGCATCCTCTTTATGGAATTAATCTTTCCATTGCAGTTTCATCCATCTCTCAAATCCCCTGCACCCCATTTGAAAGTCCATGTTAGTAATGATTGCAGAAAGGCCTTGGTCGTCCATTGGAAGGGCTTGACTTGGACTTATGTATCCTGCATACAAATTAGGGCTTCAGATACGATTCTCACATAGGAGTATTTTACTCACTTTTTTGCAGTAGATGATAAAATGAGTATTAGGGATTACAAAGATAGTAGTTTATTAGGTGCATAAAAATATATTTTAACTCTAAAACAGGTATACTTTTGCAATCTATACTTCTTGACAGCTTGTAATTAATGCAAATTAAAGTATGTAATTTCAAAAAGAAGTTCCTCTTCTTTTCAGGGTGGAGTTTTAGCTTCCTTCCTGTGTCAGTTTTGCTGCTACCACTCATCAGAACATCCATAAAGCTGTGTTGTTTGGAAGCAGGGAGACCGACCCCTGCGTGCAAGTAGTTTCCTATTTTTGTTGCGAGGATGTTTTCTTCCTATTTATGTTTTTGTTGCGTGCTCCCCTGTTTGAGGACGTAAAGATGGTTAGCCCACAAGTTATCTGTTGGACTAATAGATTTCTCCCCAAACTGACTTTTAATTTTGAGCAGGGCAATCATAGATGTATTCTGAGTATGAGATATGGGCACCCCAACTTGTTTTCACTCCTGCCCAGTTGCATGGCTGTAGTGCACTTTGATCTTCTTGCAATCTTGAGCAGTTCCCGGGCAATGTTGGGCAGTAGTGGTGAAAATCTGCTCACTTGGCAGCTCCCCTTCTACAATTGGAACACTCGTGAGCACATCCCAGTAACAACTGAGGCAGATGAGCAAGTTTGTAAGGCAGACGTTATACCACACAACTTGTCTCTGTACTTAATTTTTTTTCTTTTCTTTTTTTTACAGTTGTGTAATGGAAAATCACCATACAGAAATAATCCAATCTCAGGGCAGGTTGGAAAGTGTCTTTAATGGAAGTCTGCAAAGCAGCATACAAGCAATCCACAGAACACACAACCAACGTACACACTGTATGCGACGCAGCAACCCCCCTTTCCTGGTTAACAAGTTTTTTATAACACAGGCCTTCTATGGAAGGGCTGGGCCATCCAACCTTCGATGACAATATTAAACCGTGTATTCAAGTACCTTCAACCTGTTCCACAAGGTTCTCATACTATAGCACATTAGTAGAGGCTTCTGTCTTGCATCTGGATGAGGACACTTTGCAACATGGAGTAGACATATGCAGATACCATTTCTAGTTAGTCAGCAGAGTCCAGTATTACTACAGTTCTCACTGGACCCAAGCAGTGCTGGGTCTACCTAATGTATGTATACTATGTGCTCTAGCTGTCTCACTGAGTGAGGTGGAGTACAACAGGCTTGCAAGAGCCAAAAAGAAAAAAGGAAACCTGTAGAGGAGACCAGTCCATGAAGCAAGTGATTTCTCACAGCTAACCTGGAGCACATGTGCACACAGACATAGGGCAAAGCATTTATAGGCAGGGGAGGCACAATTCAACTTGTCAACTGGTGGTGACTGAGCTTTTGCAAGTGAGGCACAGAGTAGTACACAAATGGGGGGTGTGATTTTGCTTTTCCCACCACAGTCTGCTGCAGAAACCTGCACTCAATATTGTCAAATGCCTATCCAGCATACAAAGGTAGTCGGACGTGTTCCTGCAATGTTTAGTTTGTTGCTGGGTTTTCAGCATTTCACTTCTGTTATTACAATCATGTGCACCCTTTTCAAAACCATACTGATCTCTGTGAATGATCTTTTATGACCATACTCTTGTGAACCATATTTTGGTGAAAATGTTAGCGAGGTGGTGGCCATGTTCATTTGAGAGGAAAAGGATTAAACCTCACTGAGATGTAAAACATGGCACACACAGGGCTTGCAAGTGTGTTTGAAAGTCTTTCTAAACACCATAATGATCCATTCAAGGGCCAGTGCCTTCCCTTTGGGGAGGTCAGGGGGAGATGAAGTCCTCTTTTCTGAGCTTAAGGGTCGATAGTGGAACTGCTAAGGGGGAAGGGTGCTGCAACAAGGATTCCCTGGCTATCTCCCTGTACTGCCAAAAACGGTGCAGAGGCTTGTTATATGAAGCCATGTCACACTGTCCATTTGATGGACTTGTGTGGTCTCATACAGCTCAATGAGTGAACTTAGCAGACCATGAGTGACACTGAAGCGATTTACCAGGAGTTCCCAGCCAAATGCTGCTGCCTCTTAGTGTAGGATTACATAAACGGAGCAGAGTAGTGGAGCCAATTGAAAGCAGTTTTAAGGTTTTGCAAAATACAGTGTACGTGGATCTCCGTCTTGCGATACATCCTTTAAGACTCGAGTCAGGACTGCCTGGGAGTTGTAGGCACGTACGAGAGCCCCCAGTACTGCAGCATCATTGTGCTCCCCATTCTTTGGACATGTGCAGGATGTGACTCCTAAATTCCCATCAGATGAGAGGAGCACGCAGAAAGGGGCTGCACAAACACCAACATGTTCAGGTCTCTAAGGAATCCAAAAGGAAGGTTCATTTGCCAACACACCGGGAATATATTGTGCAATTTAGGTCCCCGGAAGGCACGCCCTGCCGATTTGGAGACAGAGCGCAGTGCAGAATGGGCTGAAGCAGGAGACTTGAAGAAAGACTTGGAGCCTAGTAAGAGAAGTAACCAGGGGGCTAAGGCGCGAAGGGAATAGGAGATTTGAAATGAGAACCAGGGGGCTGAGGAAGGAGAGACACAGAAAACCGGGCAGAGAGGGTGATTAAGAATCTGGCACCTCATTCAGAGGTGCCTGAGTAGAGGATGTAGTGTATCATAATGAGTTGCTTAAAGGAGTAGGTATTGAATAATGTGATTGAGAGGTAGGAGGGTGAAAAAACAGGAGCTGATTAAAGAGGAAGGTGACCTGAAAAGAGTGGTGGAGAGAAGAAATAACAGGAGTTGTACAGAGAAGACTGTGAGGCGAAGAGAGGAGGAAAATTAAGTGATGCATTGAGGAGGAGGGAGACGAAGCATAGACTAGGAGGTGGCTGACAACAGAGGAGAGGGGTAGGTCAGACCCATGAAATGGTTAGGGTGGTTGTGTCGTAGGAGGAAAAGCTGGAGTCTGAAAAGGGGGGAGCTTGGGACGGGTAGAGGAGTGAACATGTGGCAAAGCGGCAAGGAGATGCATGTAGGGAGAGAGAGAGAGAGACGGGGAGAGGGAGAGAGAGAGAGACTGGGAGAGGGAGAGAGAGAGACTGGGAGAGGGAGCGAGGGCGAGAGAGAGAGACACGGGGAGAGAGAGGGGGAGAGAGGGTGACGGGGAGAGAGGGAGACGGGGATAGAGGGAGAGAGACAGACACAGAGACATCCTATTTTACTATGACTCAGGACTTTTGTTCAAGGACAGCTTCAACATAATGCTTAAGACCGAACTAGCCAAAGGACTACTCTTAGGACTTGAGACCTGGAAGGGTGTTCTTCACACCATACTCCAGCTACACAAGTAAATCACCAAGTAAACTATGAATATCAGAGTCTAAGTTTTTGTTTACAGATTGAGATTGACCAGCAGGGACCGTGATAAATAGTAAAAAGAAATAGCAGGTTTTTTTTCGATCAACATAGCCATACTTTGCATCCACCTTCTGTTGAGATACTGGACCAGAAACCGGGCTGCACAAGAACTACTTTTTGAACCTCCTCAAACTCACTGGAGTCCATGTTCAGTAACTAATCACACATCATGCTGAGAGTCCCCGGTTTCTCTACAGATTTTGCAGAGAAATACAATTACAAAGCACGTAGGTTTCTTTAAATAATTATTTCAAATACGACTTGGCGGAGAAGAGATCTAAAGAATCCCTCTCCAGAACCTGTGCCACTTGTGGACTTAAAACTATCTGAGGGAGATATACACGAGGGCTGTTTCTACTGCCAACACCCTTATTTTATTTAGGACTGTAGCATCTGCCAGGGTTTCAGTTCTAAAACCCTCAGACATGCACAGATGCCTGATTTGTTGACTAAATGAAGGGGAAAACACTCCTTCAGAGTCCTTCCTCTAGGAGGGCGGCTTTCCCTACCTCTTGAGAAAGGACATCTACGGGCCACTAGAGAACTGGGTATAAGGAAAGACCTTGAAAACAGGACAGGAAGGGCAAATCTGTCTTTAAAGACCAAGCACAGTGATGCACCGTTGATGAGCACAACTCCGTTGAAGTGTTAATTGGATACTAAAAGGGAGGCTTCACAAGCGACAAGGCACCTATGGGCCCATTGTTGGATAGGTTGGAAAGTCCTGAACCAAGGAGACCGCTTTGGACTACATCAATTACAAAGCCACACCAATCATCGATGACTTCAAAGGGGAAGCCATACCTATCATCATTGTCTTTGATGCCTGACATCAAAAAACTGGAATGAACTCCTCAGTGATGTACTCCATCACAACATATGCATCAACGACAGCGGCGACTAAGCCAACAGAACAGTCAGCAACAAATCCGTCTACAATGGCAAAATGTCATTGAGGCACATACACCCATTGAAGCAGTCAATGACAGACTGCCACGAGTGCACACCTCGTCGGCAGAGAAAACCAGTTAAACACTTGTCTATGACCACCAAAACCTTATCAACAGACTGGTTAGAAGGTTCTAATGTGGTGACAACCTAAAAACAAGATGGTGAAATGAAGAAGCTCCCCAGACAGACAGGGATGGGTGGGGGGGGGTTGGGGGAGAAAGGCATGCCACAACCAAACACCAGTGTCTTCAATTGTCATTCCAGACATTATGCAAGACCCGATTCTGGAGCTGCCACTTACACTCAGACGTTGAGGCAGCACAAGGCCTATAGCCAACATTTTCAGATTCAGGAGATTCACTTATGGATGTACAACATTGTTCACCACGGATGCCTCCAATAACGCAGCAAGAGGAATGGAAGCTGCTACTTATACAACCACTGCCCCTTCTCTACCTGTACTTCCGCTACCTGAACCAGAGCTAGGGACCCACATATGCTCCTTTCCATGCAGATTCTAACATTGTTACAAAAGCTGGTCTTTGAGCTCAGCAGATGTCGCCGCTAGACCAATCAACTGCACTGCAGGTGACAATACCTACTGCTACAACCTGATCGCAAGGCCTAGGGCATCCTCAGCCTCTAAGGGCAAGAGACATGTTACTGTGGTGTCCATTCAACAGAAAGGACGCACCACCCCAAACTCCACGGGACAGCACACCAGGCTTAGGGGAATGGGAGCTAAACCAGACCGAATAGGAGGCAGGTTCAAAAGGTACAGATTGATCATCTGTATGATTTCAAAATGAAGATTGAGCGGAGGACTTGGACAAACTGTAGGATTTTCTGAACACCCTCAAAGCAACTCCTGCAGACAAGGTGGGGGCAATCCGCACTATGATTACACAAGCATGCAATAGTTTTGGGCTGCAACCAGCTAAGAGAGACTATTTCCTGTTCGATCATATGAATAGGCGCAGGAAATTGGTAACATTGATACTGGTAATGGTTCAGGTATGGGAGGAAGTGATCCTGTTGATGAAGCACCCTTTTTCGTCAACACCGCTGAAGGGGTACCCAGAGTAAAAAGTATAGAGCTCCAGGCTCTTCTCCAAAACTCAATAGCCAGTCCACACCAGAGTTTGTGGTGTCGGCAGCAGCCAAGAGAAAAGCAAATACTCAGTCTGCAAATGTTTAGTAGTACCAGATGGTAGAAGCCTTTGTTAAAAAGGTTCTAGCAAAAGCAGCCGTCACCGTTAATACGGCTAATGCCCTGGCAATTATGACAGTGTGAAATGGAAATGTGGCACTGCATAGTGCCAATACCGGAACACCTGTATGTGGTAAAAAGAAAGGAGGCACTGGACACCTTTAAAGGAATATGAGAAGCCCTCCAAAAGCAATATTAGCATTGCAGTAGACGTAGCTGAGACAGGATTTAAGCAAATAGCCAATGGGGTAATCCTTTCAGAAGCAGGGATGGCTTTGTTGTACCGACTTCAGACCGGACAAAAGTCTTACCTATGCCATTTGTGGCAGAGGAACTCTTTGGCAGGAATATCGACATTAAGATCAGTTAAAACTGACATTGTCATGGCAAGGTCCTTGGTAACATATAGGCCATAAAGAGCTATCGGGCCTTTCCGTGAGCCACAAGAATATTGACATCTCAAACAAAAGGCAGCAGGTCATAGCACCACCAATCCTGCTGTTCTCAAGGCTAAAGACAAGAATATTCAGGAATATTCCAAAATTAAATACTGTCGTTTCACAACAAAGCGCAAAGGCTGAACACTTTCGAGAGCCAGATCCACTAAATAACAGGTCTGAATCGCCCAACAGTGGCACCCCCAGAAGCACCACTGTTGGCGGCCATATTTCGCAATTCTACAATTGGCTTATATTGATGACATTCAAATTGGTGCTGGAGATAGTAAAACAGGGGCATACCCTAATTCAAGACAAGACCTCCAAACATACCATCAACAGGATAACTGGGGATGATGCATTAACAGTGGTTGCTACAGCAAGAAGTGCAATCCATGTTACACAAAAGAGCCAGACAAATTGTCCCTTAGCGACGTACAGGAAAAGCAGTATCCTCCAGATACTTCCTAGTCAAAAAGCCAGATGAAAAACTATGGACCACCCGAGACCTAAGGACACACTGACATGTTTATCCAAAGATAAAAGTTCAAGATGATGACCCTGCGGTAGGTCATCTTGTCAATACGAGGCCAAATATTCTTGCATCACTAGATCTAGAGGATGCATCTTTTCAGATACCCATTCACAAATCTGCGTTTTGCTGTAGAAAAAGCGCATTATCAATTCAGGGTGCTACCCTTTGGCCTCAGATCGGCACGCAGGACCTTCACCAAATGTCTACCAGCAGCATACCTCAAACACAGAGGCCACAATGCGAGATAAAACCCATGTAGTTTAAGTTAGAATGACAATGTATTCTCCAGCTGAAATAAGTTAATTTCACATTTGGGGTGCTTTATAACTGGGTATTGTAATAACCAAGGTATAGGTTGTTAGAAAAATCTGTTTGAATGCACTATACCTGCAAATATGGTAGTATGCTTATCCATCTCAGTAAAAGGCAGAATGGTGGTGCACTGAGTTGACACGCTGGACCAAGAGCTTACCCAAACCGGAGCTGAAGAGGCATATCCATAGTCTGATTGGTTAAAGAGGATTTCAAGCAGCCAGGTTCATTATTATTTCTGGTAATGAAAATGATCTGCTTACAACAGTTTGTACTTTTTACAAGTTTAAAGTCGATAAACAATATCAGTGTCTAGTGGCAAAAAAGGCCCTCCATATTCTCGCAAGCTGACCGTGGTTTCCTTTGACATAAAAATGGTGGAGTTCAAGCACTTAGTTACCCCATTATTTTATATCTAGGCATCTTGGGACAAGCTTGGATTTCTAGCTTGGATGAGATTTAAAATCCCCATAATTGTTCTCTCCCCCTATAAGAGGTCTGCCTGCTTAGTCTGTAGACCTATACATGCATGATTGTATACAAAGGTGCATTTGAGTATTATTTACAGAGATGCTGGAGCCTCTCTGCCGAGGACGCAAATGGTTTAAATAACCTGTTCTACAGCCACGTTATAGCTCCCTACACACTTCACAGTAAGAAAGTTAATAAGGGTAATTGTGACACAGCCTGTTTTCAGGCCCTGTCAAAGGGGTGAGGGTGCCCGCCGCCCCAAACAACTCGACCAGTGACCGAGTGAAAGCAGACCCACCTTCCTCCCCACCTTACCTGAAGGATGTTGGCTTTGGGGCCAGTGAGGACCCCGCTTCAACCACGACATCAGCATCGTTGGGGAAGGATGCAGGTGGGAGCACAGCAGGACTTGGCCATGCAGCGGAAAGCAGTGAACGCTGCAACACTGGGCTGCATAACGGTGAGTGCTGGCTTGTTGCGGAATGCTGCATTCCTCCCAACACTGGCCACAAGGAAAAAGGACGCTGTAGAAACTCAGTCCAGCGTCCTGGGCAAAAACCAGGCTCCAGCAAGAGAGTGTTTGTTGGAGACTGAGAAGGGAAACCTCCAGTATACCATCAGACCTATTTGAAGGCCCCTGTAATAACACTAGCCCACCAGGAGAACCTTAAGGTGCAAAGGCCTCTATGGAGGCCTGGAAGATCTTCTGTTCCCTGGGAGTCATGTCAGGCTCCAAACCAGAAATGGACTGCATGGAGAAGGGGTGTGGCTTACAAGCCCTTTTTCAAGCCTTCCCATGCCACGCCCCCTCAGCCAAGTAGGTGATTCACCAGGGTAAAGAATCAATCCGACGAGGGGGTGGGGTATTTAAGTAAGTGTGTGTGTGTGTGTGTGTGCGCGCGAGTGGCCTAATGTGGGTTAGTTGGGTGAGGGCAGGAGGGTGGAAGAGGGTGTCCGAAAGACGAGAGGAGGCGACAGAGAAGGAACTGCGGACGTTATGATGAGGACGGGGGTCATGGAGTGTTTGTGAGTGTGGAGTGTGCGGAGTACAACACAGAACTGCCTTACCCTAGCTCGAGCACTACTGCAACATCCCGCTTCTAGGAACCTCATCGGCCAAACTTACCAAATTATTAGTGCTACAGAACAAAGCCCTATGGGCAGCCTAAAAAGGAATGAGCATATCTCTCACATCAGAAGAGAAATACATTGGCTATCTTTCCAAGCTAGAATTCTCTTTAAGACTCTGATCACTGCACATAAATGTATTACTAATAAGGCCACCTCCTACCTGAATAACTGTTTCCCAAAAGAGATTGACTAGAGCTTTAATATCTGGCTCAAGCACACATCTGAACTTCCCCAGATTCAAGACCAAAAGGGTGGGGAGCTCCAACTTCCCAGTAGCGGTACCAAAGCTCTTGAATGCCCTCCCTAGTCGCATAAGAAACACACCCTCACACCAGCGCTTCGAGAGGTTAATCAAAACCTTTCTATTTGATAAATACGACTAGGCTCTTGCTAGTACGACTCTGGCCCTCCCCCCGGGCCAATACCACCCACATCCCGCATGAAATGTAGGATTGTATGTTTTTCTACTGTGTGCAACATAATCTGCAACTTGCCAAGCTCCTATGTAACCTACCCCGTGATACCTTGGGGTTTGGGCATGTAACAAATGCAATAAATAAATACAAATAAAGTAGATTGAGTAAGAGTAGCAGAGTAGTAGTAGTTGTGAGTAGACAGTAGGTAGCGGGAGTAGCGAGTGACAAACGGGCAGTAGAATGGTAGTTGAGGGTGATGGTGCGCACAAGTGAGTAGTGCGACAAATCCTTTGGCAGTAGTAGGAGGTAAAGGAAGTAAAGGGATAGTGTTAATAATGGAGTAAGAATAGTAGAGACAAAATAGTAAGAGTGATAGGGCTTGGGAGAATAGGAGCAGCTAGTGGAAAGACTAGAGAGACAAAATAACTGACGAATAGAAAGAGGCAAGGAAGTAGTCTGATTAAAGGAACAGAGGTAGCAGGAAGTAGCAACAGTAAAAAGTAATAGAGTTGAAAAAGGAGAGAAGTCAGATCAAAAGGGTGAAGGTGAAAAGGCGGAGTGAGATTGGAGGGACAGTAGTACAGGGGAGGAAGAACATCTGTAGAGACTAATGTAAGTGAAAGGTAAGGTACGAGTGGGCATGAGAAGTAACAGTGGCACTGGGTTGAAGAGGGCACCACCCCTAACTCCCTAAAACAGTGGTCTCCAACCAGTAGCTCGTGAGCTACTGGTAGCTCACCTGAGACTTCCCAGTAGCTCTTTGATCAGACACCAAAATGAGCCCTGTGTGTTTATTTTGGTGTCTGAAGTCCCTGGGACTATTCCCACGCCCCTCCCACTCCTCTTCCTGTAAAGTAAACTGTCAAAAGCTGTGTGCACAGTGAGAGGAGGAGCTACATCTGGGCTTGAAGGGCTTGGGCAGCGTCCCAACATGGGGTTAACTATCAATAACAAAAGTAAATGGGAAATGTGTGTTCTGGCCATTGTCACCAAGAGGTGTAAATGATGGTGGATCAGAAAGGGCATTGGTGCATAAATCTTCATGCTGTGTTAAAAAAAAAAAAAGCTTGGTCTGTGACTGTTTCAGTCTCACTGTGTTTGTTCAGATTTATTTCAGGTAGCACTACTTCGCATGCTGGTAATTGTAGGCCTTCGATCAGAATGGGGGAAATAAAGATACAGCTGTAATCGCTTTCTCAGCACGCGTGTGTGTGTGTGTGCATAGAAAGATAATAATCTGTGTGAGTCCCAGCTTGCAAGAAAAAAGGTACATCTCGCTTTGTGTGTTTATGGTAAACTGTGAATTAGTTTTCATATTTTCAGATATTGAGTTCCCGGTTTTAAAGCTCTACTACCAAAACTGTTTTAAAGCTTAGAATGGAATATGGCGTGATGAGGAAGAGCCCACCTCTATGGATGTCCCAAAACAGGAATTCAAGCAATAACAGCAGTTTTACATTTAAGTAAACATGGCACACTACTAGATGCACTACATTCTGGTGCTTGTCCACTTATATTTAAAAAACTAAACATGAATGTAAAGTGACATGTCTAGCAATACCAGGACTTAAAAAACATGTGAGATGTTTCACGAAACGATAGATGGAATTAAGTGTCCTTAAATGCTCTTTTACTGATGGTGCAGTTGTGAAGGGCACAGGGACTCCTGAGTCTGTTGTAAGCAAGTTTAAAAACTGTCCTGAATGTATGTCTGCCATGTCGGGTGTGCAATCACTCTGGCTAAAAAGGTATCTGCACTATCAGCCAATATGATTGCCCGTCTCTGTGAATCTGACCTTTTCAGATGAACTTCCTGAAATCAAAACCTTGATCCCATCTGACAGCATCTGAGGGCTGTTGCTGTTTCAAGCTACACACCAGATTACTGAGCACTGGTGGATAGCATGCAAGTTAAGCCTTCTCAATGAATGTCTCGATTAGTTTCCTCTTTCTGATATGCTTAACAATTTTTTGGAAACGGCATCTAATACAAAATAATAAAATAAAGTTTTTGAAGTTAATTAATATCACAGTAAATACATACAGTATTCCTTTTCTATATAAAGAGCAAATAAACTACCCAAAAACATGGTCTAAATTCTCATACTCATGGATATCACCACCCTATTAGCTCCCGCCTATTGGCTATTAACTAAAAGTAGCTCTTGCCAACGAAAAGGGTGGAGCCCCCTGCCCTAAAACTGAGCGGGATAGGTCCGGGAAAGCTAGAAGACTCCAAGGGAGATTGTTAACCCACGTCTTAGGGAAGTCCCTTAGCCACATATAGAGCAAAGACACCAGGTGGCACAGATAGATGGTACGAACACCAGTTAAGACCGCCTGGATTAGAGAGGGGGGTAACGGCCGGGGTAGGTGAGCGAGGGACAACGTGAGCCCCAATTCCCCAAGAACTCGCTCAGCCCTGAGAACCCTTGGCCCAATCTGTTTGTAAACTTCCAATAAACACTGTTGCACTTAATACCAGAGTCAGCATGGTTATTTGTAGCGGACCGCTACACATAATCCAGATTTGAACCTTTTACTTGCTGTGCCTTAGTGAGGCTCCGCTTCACCTCACTGATGAGACACAACCGGAAACGTGTTTCTGGGTTGTTGATGGTACCCTTGTTCAGAGGAGATTTGCCTAGCATTTCAGTGCTGGACTGCCTTTATGGGTGGAATGCGACTGATATGCAAATGCTTATTTCTCCTCTGTCAAAGGTGCAGAACATGGTTGTAAATGCTGCTGAGTGGAATTCATCCCATGGACCAAGATATTTGAGCCACGTTCATTGGAGAGGCTGTCATACCTTTTGTAACTTGCTGTTTTAACCTAAGTTACTAAGGGTAATCCAGACGTGAACCCCTTGCTCACTGTGTTTTAGAGAGGTTCAGCTGCACCTCACTGGTGAGGCCCAAAAAGGCAAACATTTGTCTGGGATTGCTGATGGTACTCCTGTTCAGGGAGGATTTGCCTAGCATTTCGGTGTTGGACTTCCCTTAGAGATGGGACCAGACTGATCTGCAAATGGATATTTCTCACTGTGAAGAGGGCAGTAATCTAAAACTTGATTGTAGACCCTCCTGAGTGGAATACATTCCATAGAACAGGCTATTTGAGCCATGCTCATTCTCAATAGCGGGCTCCAGCACATTGTGTGAATTTTAGTTGTGAACAATAAGTGTTGTTACTCCTGAATTATACAATTTGTCTTTATGGCTACATGTAAACATTGTAAGTGGAGAGTAGTTTGTGATATATTGCACATTACCACATTCCCAAAACAGTGGTGTTGAAAGCTGCTGAAGGTCTACATATTCAGCTATCTTTCACAGCAATGCTAATGTCATCTCGGGTCCCACTCTCACTGCCTTCAATCCAGGTGTAGCACAAAATGAAAACCGAATGCTTTAAAAATATGAATCCTTTTAATCACCACTGAGCTTCAGCAAGGATTGGCTTTTGTAGAATCCTATAGATCCTTTTAGATTGTGGAAGTGAAATCTATTTTTTTGTATTGTACATATGTTTACAATTGAATGTTCTTTGGAGGGATGCCGAACATCACAGAAAAGGCACACACAGGCTTTAATTTTGAATGATTTGTTAGGGGAAAATTAAATCGTGTGACCAAAATAATTAAAGGGGATTGGATCAAAATGTCCTTTATTGTCCCTTTGGCTTACCTACACCAAAAGAAAAGTGCAGTGTTCAACATGAAATTCCAGGTGGTTATTCTAACCACAAGGGGAACTGTTCATGTAGTCCTGAATTTTTCAAGTGTCCCACTTCAGAGTTCAACACTATATACTTGGCCTAGGTATGAGCTGTTCACAACACCCACTTCTTTTTTTTTTTAAATTTTTTTTTAAACTTTGGTTTTATTAGCATTTTTGTAAATATAACAAACGGGCTCCATACATGTTCAAGAGCTGTGCATATGACTGGCCCAACAAACCCCTCCCCCTCCTCCCTCCATTCCTCTCCCCACCCGATGCACCCCCACCCCCCTAACCGCTTAATCAAACCTGAACTGTAATGTTGGGAGACTTGGACTTTTCTTTTGTGTCCAGTGCTTGGTAATGAATGTGAATGTCGACAATCTTTTATGGCTGTGATTCGACCGCCTACCCCCGGGCTGTGGGCGCCCATTATGTCATTGGTTCCTCCCAGTCTTGACCCACTGGGCCCCGCCTGGGCCTCCACCGGGCATCAGTGCACGTCCCATCCCCAGGACTGCTGCACCCCATACCAGTTTTCAAGGAATGAGCCAGAGTCATTGTTCACCATTGCCGTTAGCTTGTCCATTAAGAACATATTTTTTAACTTCTTTAGCCAGTCCTCTTTTGAGGGGGTCTCCGGGGTCTTCCATTTCTGCACCAGTGCCACCCTTCCCGCCCTCAGCATTGTTTCCCACATTCTGGGGCACCTGTAAACATCCGAGGCCTCCGGGGGGAGACCCAACAACACCGTCGGAGGGTTCTGGGGGAGCAATTCCTCAGTGACCTCAGCCATCCAGCCCCTGACCTTTTCCCAGTACGCCTGCACTTTTGGGCAATGCCACCACATGTGGCCCCTCGAGCCAGTCTGACGACACCCCCTCAGACACATAGGGGACACTCCCGTAAACATTTGTTGATAGTTTTACAGGGTCTCTGTGCCAACCCTGCAAGATTTTGAAGTTGTGTTACATGTCTGCTGTGAATAAGTTCCAGTGAAAAGCTATTCTGAATATCCGCGACCAGGCGTCCTCCGAGATCACCTCACCTGCCAGGTCATTCCAGAATGTGCGGAAACCCCACCTCTCCACTAAATTTACAGTGTTAAGGATTTTGTACATCCCGGAGACTGCTCCCTTCCTAGAGGTTGCTGTGTCAAGTAATTTCTCAAAGGGGGTTAGCTGCCTCTTCAGGTTCTCGCCCCATGACTGGTCACAAAGGATGCCCTTTAAGCGGAGATATTCGAATATGGAGAGGGACCCCTGCCCGATGGCATCCCTCAGATCCTCATACGGTAGGAATTCCCCCTCCTGGAACAACTGCCCCGCCCATTCCAGATCTGAGTCGGACCTGGCCTGTGCCTTGCTGAACCCCCTGTTACCCAATCTGAGGGGGTGTCCCCAGAGTGAGGATATCGGAGATGGCCACGACGCTAGGTGCGCTGTCTGGTGGCCCTCCCTCCAGTTTGCCCAGAGAACTCTCAGGGTGGGGTGGGTTTTGAGTCTATTCGGGATAAACCTGCTTGGGGCCCGGAGGAGGTCTCGAACTTTGAGAGGGTGAGCATCCATATCCTCCAAATAGGACCAATAAGTGCCCATCCCCTCCCTCATGTGCTCCAGGAGGACGCGCAGTTGGGCGGCGCGGAAATAAAGTTGGAAGTCAGGCAAGCCAAACCCACCCTCTTCTCTCGGCAGGGTCAGGACCGCCTTCGCGGTCCTCGGGGTCCTGCCCTGCCAAATAAACTTGCGGACCGCATTCTGTAGAGTCCTAAAAGTGTGGTTGGGGATGTTGGTTGGGAGAGAGATGAAGAGATACAGCAGACGCGGCAGCACGTTCATCTTCACTGCCGT
Source organism: Ambystoma mexicanum (assembly GCF_040938575.1). Lineage (NCBI taxonomy): Eukaryota > Metazoa > Chordata > Amphibia > Caudata > Ambystomatidae > Ambystoma > Ambystoma mexicanum. The sequence goes on from NC_090928.1 coordinate 66,796,279, forward strand.
CATGCGGCCGACCAGGACAAAATCATTGAGCCCCACCTCCTGAGGTCCGCGGTAATTCCTGCCAAGACGGGTTCATAGTTGGTTGGGGCTAGTTTGGGTAGATCCCAAGTGAAAAGGACGCCCAGGTAACGGATAGAGACCTTTCCCACTGTTATCCCATGAAGTGTACCGATGGGGACTAGGCCCGGGTCCCTTATTCTCATGGGGAGTAGAACAGATTTGGATGCGATAATCTTCAGCCCCAAGAAGTGCCCGAATGTGTCCACTAGGGACAGGAAGGGGGGGAGGGAGGAGCCGGGGTCCACCAGGTAAGCCAAGATGTCATCGGCAAACAGGGAAAGCTTAAATTCCACTTCGCCCCTCTTAATCCCTTTAATGTCCGGGTGTGATATAACTGCTATGGCCAGGGGTTCCATTGTAAGGACCTATATCAAGGGGGACAGTGGGCATCCCTGTCTTGTGCCCCGTGAAAGGGGGAAGGGACCTGACAACCTGCTATTTACTTGTACCCTTGCTTTCGGAGCTCTATATAGTGCAGCCACCCATACCCTGATTTGTGCGCCAAAACCCATTTTCTGGAGGAGGAGTTCCATATATCTCCATTCGACCCTATCGAACGCCTTTTCCGAGTCCAGGGAGAGGACACTTGCGTCAAGGTCCGACTCCTGGGCGTGGTGGATTAAATCTATGGTTTTACGGATGTTCTCTGAGCCCTGCCTACCCCTTATAAACCCTACCTGGTCCCCGTGGATCAATTTCGTTAGTATCTTCTCCATCCGCCTCCCAATTACCTTGGCAAGAACCTTAACATTGATGTTTAGCAGGGAGATCGGGAGGTAGGAGGAGCACTCCGTGGGGTCCTTACCTTCCTTGGGCAGTACAACAATTATGGCCTCGATCATGGAGTCCGGAAGGGTCCCCCCCTCTAGTACCGCGTTGAAGACCTTCACTAAGTGTGGGGCTAGGGTTGAGCAAAACCTTTTATAAAAATAGACTGTGAAGTCATCCTCTCCAGGGGAAGTGCCAACCTTCATTCCGCTAATTGCATGTTCCACCTCGTCCTCAGTCACCGGGCCCTCTAACCCCGCCGCCATCTCCCCAGTCAGGGCCGGTATTTGTATTGAGTTCAGGAACCCTTCTATCTCCTCGTCCTGCCCATTGTATTCTGATGAGTAAAGTTTTTCATAATATCTGCGGAAGGCCTCTCCTATGTGGGTAGTGTCGTGACCCATGGTCCCCTCTTCGTTCCTTACTGCCTTTACCATCCTATCTCTCTGTACCTCCCTCAGTTTCCAGGCCAGGATCCTATCCGCTTTATCCCCCTTTTCATAATATCTTTGCTTAATCAGTTTGTACAGGAGAAGATCTTTTAACTGGAGCCTATAATCGGTCAGAGTGGTGAGCTGATCTTGATCCAAGGGACCTGCTGAAGGACCCCCGGCTGGAGTTGAGCTATTTTCTCCCTCTGGGATTTCTCCTGGGCATTCCTTACTCTTTTATTTTGGGCACCCATTTGGTAAGAGGCCCCTTAGAGTTGCCTTGAAGGTGTCCCATAGGGTGTGCGGACCTACCCCCCCCCCATTGTCATTAGATTTGAAAAACTCTGTTAGGGCCTCTAGCACCTCCTGAGCACGGACCTCGTCCTTCAACAGGGAGTCGTTGCATTTCCATCTACCTTTGCGTTCGCTTAGCCAGCCCCTTGCAATGGTGGTTCGGACCAAATCGTGGTCTGACCAGGGGACGGGGTCGACCCTGTGGCCGGTAACGAATGGGTGCAGGGTCTCATCCACTAAGATGTAATCTATTCTGGAAAAAGAAGAGTGGATGGTAGAATAATATGTGAAGGAGGGGGCTCCCGTCCTAGGGGTCGGGATCGTGTCCACCAGTCCCAGCTCTGAGTTAACCCTTTGGAAGATCCGGGCCATGATCTCATCCGCTGGGTAACTGAGGTAACGCGTTTCCTGTCCTGGGTTGGGTCCATGACCATGTTGAAATCTCCCCCCACCACCAACCCACCCCAGATAAAGAGCTTGAGTTTCTCCCCCACCTCCTCCCAGAACTGGGCTTGGCCCTCATTTGGACCATATATCACTGCCAGGGTGAGTGGGGCTCCCTGCAGTGTCCCTCGTACCAACAAGTACCGGCCTTCGTGGTCTTTCAGTATTTCGGCTTTTTCGAAGCCAACATTCCTCACCAAGAGGATGGCCACCCCTCTCTTTTTGGCCTTGTGGGACACGTAAAAAACCTCCCCTTTTCCTCCCCCCCGCATCTTGGGTTCTTTCCCTCGTGCCCAGTCAAGGCTGGCCCTCCTGAATTCCCTACAGACCAGGGACCTCTTTGTGGGGGTGTTTAGGCCCTGTACATTGAGAGAGCTCACTCCCAGGGCCAGCAGACTTTCAGCCATTTTCTAGAATTGCTTCTCTCCTTGTCGACATACCTTGACCACCCTTTTCTGCGTGCTCCCGTGGTTGTAACTGGTGCTCCCCCCTCCTCCCTCCCGCCCCCCTGGGTGGGCCTGAAACTATTCCCCAACTGCCCCCCAAAACTGAACAACCCCAACATTTGTGTGTCCCCGCTCCCCGGCGTCCGGCCATTCAGTTCTGCCATCGCTGGCTATGGCCGAACCACCAGCCTGCCCACCTCGGCCAAGCCATCTGTGTAAAGCTCATTGCCTTGAGCCGCCCCCTCCCCCTTGTCGCATTGTCCACCTCTGGCCCCCTTAAACTTGCTGTTCATGGGGACGCTGTAAGTGGTAGAACTTCCAAGACACCACTACACCTTTCCAGATCCTGACGGGTCGCCCCCATCCTCAGTCCTCAGAGCTGTTCCGCTCCCCATCTTTCGCTGGCGACGTGTATTCAATTTCCTTGCGCTCGTTTTCCTTCTCCTGTCTTCCGATGGGCCGGGGCCAGTTGGTCTGCCCGTCCCCGGACCCGATGGGCCCCTCCGGGGGTTCGAGTCCACTACGTAGTCTTGGATAGCTCCTCTTATGTCATCTTCCGTGATCAGAGTCGACCTCTGGCCCATATATTCAAAGGTCAGGGAGAAGGGGTAGCCCCACCTGTATCACACCTCTTTCTCTTTAAGCAGTTGCCTTAGGGGGCGGCACATTCTACGTTTGGCCAACGTGTAGGCCGAGAGATCCTGGTAAATAGAGATCTGGGCCTTATTGTAAGTGATCTCCTGGGCTTTTCTGGCCTCCTCCAGCACTTTTGTTTTCTTGGAGTAGTAGTGGAACCGGACCAGGATAGACCGGGGGCCCCCTGCTCTGCCCCCCGCCCTGTGCACTCTGTCAAATGTGAGTTCCGTCGTCATCTCTTCCGCTAACAGGAGGGTGATGATGTCTCTCACTGTGCGGGTGATGTCTCTCTCCGTTTCACCGTCCGATTCTGGGACCCAAAGATCCTGAGATTGTTCCTCCATTCCCTATTTTCAAAATCGTCCATCTGCCTGGCCCGCTCTTCGTCTCTCTTCTCCAGGGCTGCTAGCCGCATATCTGTTTGTAGTTCGTGCGACAGGGCGGAGGATTGGTTGGTCTCCACCTGTAGTAATCTGTCCTCGACCTTCTCCACCCTCGGATCCATTTTTTCGAGTTTCTGAGCAATATCTGAACGCATGTCCCTGATCTCCTGCAGGATTGAGGCGAAACCCTTTTCCATTGCTGCTGTGGAGGGCGCCGGGCCCTCTGGCTTGGCCATCTTGCTCCTAAGGGTTGAGCGTTTGCTGTTACGCGCGGCCTCCTGAAAGCGAAATTCCTGTAATGTTTGCCGGCAGTTCATCTGGTCACCCCGAGTCCCCCTCCGTCGGGACCCCCGCGGTCCGTAGGCCCCTCTGGGGACAGCCGGTAGTCCTCCCACAGGGGGGGGGCAGCGAAGAAGAGAGGGGGGGAGACCGGGGCCGGGTCTCTCCCCACCTGCCCCTAATGTGACTCTGCAGCCGCGAGGGGGGTAACGGTGTTAGGCGGGCACACGCCCCGCCGTCGCCGGACGGGGGCCTCACACACTTTCCAGTCTCACCGTGGCAGCTGGGGTTCCCGACAGAGCAGGCCACTGGATCCGTTCGGCCTGGCCCAGGGGGGGGCAGGGCTCCGTGGCTGCCTTCCTCAATGTCTCCCGCGGGGGAGGGAATGGACCAATGTGGCTGGGTCTCCCCCTCGTCAGAGGGTCTGGTCACTCTGCTTTGCTGTCTTCACCTAGTACTGGAGGATCTCTCCACTCCCGAGGGCGGCCTGTTCGCGCCTTCCACTCCTATACTTCCTCTGAGATCAGCACCTCCGATCCTGTGCCGGGGTGCTGGGCCCTCCGTGGTGCGGCCCGCCTGGACTGTACAGGGCCTAGGAACGACCCGTCCCAATAAGTAGGGGCCCCACTGCTCCAGTCCCCCTAACCCCCTACTCCCCTATGGCCTCCGGGCAGTGTGTTACAGCCTGGGTGGGGGAGGGAGGGGGCATGCCTCGTGCTCCGGCTCTGTGCTCTGTCCGCCAGGGGCCGCTCCTCCCTCGGGTGCGGGGGGCCCATCGAGGAGCGGGGCGGCGCGCCCGGTGTCTCCTCGTGGCCTCGGTGAAACGTCTCCGCTCCTCTGGAGCCGCGGCAGTCCAGGCCTCGTCTTCCTTCTCTACTCGCGTGTGTCGGGGCCTGTTCACACGAGGCTTCCGAAGTTCGCTCTTTCGAGCCTGGGGCGCCCGGGGGGGGGGGGTCATAACACTGAGTCGCCCCGTTAAGTTCGCCTGGGGGATTTCGGGGGGGCTCAATCCTCCAAATCAGCCCGGCCTCAGTGGGAGCTGCACGCTCAGGCTGCCATTGCCTGTGCGCCCCCTGGTGGCCTCTCACAACACCCACTTCTGATGTTGCAAACTCCCAGGAGACCCGTTCCCATGATGGGTAATGTTCCAGGTGCTTGCCACCTAGGTCTTCCTGGCTTGGCCTCAACTCATGCCCCTCATGTTCTTTCCTTGGACAGAATGGTGGTTGCGGTTCTCAGCAGGAAAAGTCTCTGGTTGAGCAGTGTGTGGAGGGGTGGTTACCAGCCTCACCACAAGGTCAAGATTTACTCCCCCACTTAACTGGGTCCTATTCACTACTACGGCTCTGCCCTCCTTATCGCCACAAGCTTGTAGCTCCTCCTGCTGTAGGTTCAGTTCCTCGTGACGGGAGTCTCTCCCCTTATCAATCTAGCGTCTTTGGTGTTCTACTCTGCCACCTGTTACGTCCTGTCAGTCAGACTCGGATTTCTGCACATCCTTCAGCTTTCTTTTACCTCCTGGCCTTGTTCAACTGCACCCTCTTTAAACTCTCCAACCACCTGCTTCTCAAATCCACTTACTACTTTAGCTTACTCTCCTTCCACCTCTTGATGCTGTGCCACTTTCTTCTTGACCTCTCAAACTACCCCTTAATAGCCCCATCACCTCCTTCTACCTGTTAGTCTTGTCTAACCTTCTCATCCTTTGCTCTGCCTCCTTGCTGTACTTCACTTACTACCGGTTGATGTTCTCCTACCTCCTTTGCTTGATCAACTCATAATACTGCTTCTAAACAGCCTCCTTCAAGAACATTCTCATCACCTTATTAATATTACCAAGTCTAATATTATCAACCCCCTCCTACTCGGCCACTCCTTAAACCTCATCTGAAAATCTTCTACTCTCCTTGCCATTACCAGCTTCCTCCAACATCTCTCCAGATTCCTCCTTAACTTTAACAACCTCCTCCTGCCATTCTTCCTTAACCTCTTTGATCAGCTGAACACCCATGCCCACCTGCTCCCTAAACTCTGGAAAGGATGTACTACCCCTCACGCTTGCCGCCTCCTCCCCCGCTAGTCTCTCACCATACCTCACTGCACTCCACCCCTCCTGGCTCCTCTTCTCTCAGCAATGCTGCCATGGAACCATATCTGTTCTCTCCAGACTCAATCTACAACAGCCAACCAACTAACTGTGATTGACACTTCTTTTAAAGTGTCCCGGCTCCTCCTTTGGGCTGGTCTCCAAAGCATTGGGGTGTGCCTGTGACAGTAGGGCAGAGCTCTGTGATCGGCTGTGGACACTTCTTCCTTTGACACTTTGTGGGGGGGGGGGGGCATGCCCATATTGGTTTTCACGCCTCCGTCTGCCTGCTGCGCACATTTCCCTCCCACTCCCTGTTGCTGGGAGGTTTTCTTACCCTGAAGATGGTATTAGCCCTTTCTTGTCTTCAGCAGGCCTGTTTGATTTTTAGAAGCACCTTTGCTGTGAGAGGGAAACTGTAATGCCACTTTCTCCATTGGAATGTAAGATTGGGAGGAGAGTACTTTCTCTATTCTTGTAGACAGGAGCTGTGCGTTCTCCAGTTGCATCTTCCCTCGGGCTGGAAAGCGCCTCACTCCCGTTTCTTTATCCATGACTGAATTTCCTTAATCATGAAAGGGGGGTTATGGGAGATGTAGTCATTGTATTCCCTGATGTGTTATCATTTATATGGGCCTTTTTCATGGTGTTTCCATAGAATGCTATACCTCCACTATCCCTAGTTATCCTAGCTGGATTCAGTCTGTTTTGACTTCACTCAGTGCTGTATTCTGAGAGTGGCAGTGTTCTTATAATCTTCCCTCTAATGGCCTGGTTAATTGAGGGTAGGGTTCTTTTATATGGAACGGTTGCTGTCGGATGAGCCATGTGACTGTTCCCTGCTATACAGAGGGTGCCCTAGTGAAGGCGGGGGGAGGTTCACCGTAGATCCTCTTGTACATCCAATGAGACTACCATCTGCAGGCTGGAGATGAGCCTGCTTCCTCACCCCCCACACCTCCACTCTGCCCCTGCAGGCACCCACACTGTCCCAGTACAGAATTGCTTTTCTCAAACAAAATAGTTTATGTAGTGACTGTAAGTGTCCACAACTAGTGTCCAGAAAAGCAAAAAGTGGGCAGTCGGGTTCGAAATAGGTGCATATATCTCTAAAAGAATGCAATTTATCCTTTGGTGTTGGAAATCAGTTGGAGTGGGCCGGGGGGAGGCAATCCACTTCTTTTGGATTTACTAAAGTGCAGGTTAGTACAATCTTCATCTTGGAACAAAGTCCTTTTCAAATATTCCTGTTTCTGAGTTCATGAATTCACTTAGTAACAACATTTTGAAAGGCTTTAGCTTTACAACTACTAAAATTATTTGCCCACTTGAAAGATTTCATGAGATAAGGAATTCTCAATTTTAAAATAAGTTTAAAACGAGGACCTCTAGATATGGACTTCTGATCTTTTCCTATACAATAGCCTTCTTAACTGCAAGTTTGAAAACCCTAAAAAATGATGGTTTGAAAAAGAATATATGTATGAAGTACAAGAACTAGTGCTTATGTGAAGCGCCTGCCGTGCAATTAGTTTGAATAAACAGTAATCCGAAGTGTGTTCACAGAATTAAGTCTTGTGTAATTGTGGCATGCAAGATATTTGCAGTTTAAGAATCTGAACGATTGTCAGTGCTCCAAAGTGTGCAGTGTAAAAACGCTAGTTAAATGCATCCCAGTTCATATGTTTGTGTCTTGAAGTGTGAAAGCAGCAGACTTACAAGAGAATAGTTCGTTGATGGGAATGTTCATGTCATGGTCCATTACTGTTAAATGCCTGGAGCATAGACATTTCCACCCTTGCTAATTCAATTTTTGTTGCAGAAATTATTCTGGTAACTTAATTTTTGCACCGTTCTTCTTGTCATACCAGATTTAAATCTTTTTAAGATGTCATAGAGGATTTTGCTCAAAGTAGTGCATAAGTGTGACATTGATTGATTTAGCCAGTCCGATATTAAATATGAGGTTCAGTGGAGTTAATCCCTTAGAAAAATATTTATGGTGTTAATACACCAGCCTTTCTGATTTAACAAACGTTATGACTTCCAAAGAGGAGAAAACTGATAAATATAAACTGTTGTTTTCTCTATGCATTTGCAGGAAAATCTTCTGCTTGCAGAACGTTGCTAATGTGGAGAAGTGTCCCGTGATGAAACTGAGGGATGTGTACTTTCTTGAATGTTTGGAGCACTCGCACGTCTTTTCTAGATTGCACATTTTGACACAGATCTAAGAATTGGATCTCCCTGTTGAATTTGTTGTGTGACCAGAGTTTTGCCATGGGGAGACCGAGTCTCCATCCGGATCGCTTTTTTGTCCATTGCCACTTGGAGCACTATTCAAGTGGGCTCTTTCACCAGAGTGTCTCTGTCGGTAACCCTTTCCATAAAAGCATCAGCTGAGTTGATATTCAGTCATTGCAATATTTAAATCTAAATTCAAAATATAGCTGGAAATATACTTTTCCAGATGGGTTCAATGATGGTGTATTTAAACATCAAATTTGATGTTTCAAGCTCCATCTCTCCTTATTACTGCATAAATGTCCTGCCCTTTTCAACACTGTCCACTGTTTCTGATCGATGTTCTTTTTCCGTATATGCACCCCATAGATTTTATCTAAACATTTCTGTGTGGATTTGCTACTTTCGACTTGTCTGCCTTAATGTTTGATGGTTGCAGGCTCTTGCAATGATCTTGACTGCTGAAGCAATATTTGGGGAACAGTTTTTTTGATTCTTTAAAGAGATCATTGAGCTGTGAGAGATTTTGGAAGAAAGCTGCCTTTACAGTCTCCCCCTGGCATGAGTTGTCACTTCTCCAGCAGGGGGTCTGGCATGGATTCACAAGCTCACTATATTCCCCGTCGTCAGGCTGGGAATCCTCGGTTAAACAAAAAACTGTTTCACTTTCACATAAAACTGTATTTCTCCTCTAAATCAATCACTCATCTGGGTCATACTGTCCCCATCCAATGACAGTCCTCTCCTTAAGCCCCTCCTCGGCCAGCCATCTTCAGGTTTTTACTGCATGCTTTAATGTTGGCAGCCCTCGAGTTTGTTCTCCGAGCTATTGCTAAGTGTTTTTGACAGAAAAGGTTCTATTTTTGTTTCAATGGAGCCCGTGTGCTCTGTTCTTCATCTACCGACAGCAGCGATCAGTTGTCTGTGAAGTTTCACGCCGCTCAATGGCGAAGATGGTCAATTCTACAAGGCCTTTGGGCTTACTTCGCACCCTCCGAACATGACGGAGGAGGAGTGAAGATCCCTCTTTAGGCCCTAAACCAAATGCAAGCTACGCAATGTGTTTGTGGAGGACAAGCACCTGCAATGCGTCTACTGCCTGCACCGGACCACAAGGAGGTAGAGTGCAAGCTATGCCTTGGTTTCTCCAAGAAGACAAAGGACAGGCGTAGTTGTCTGGCGGCATAGCTTAACGCCAAGGCCTCTGACCCGTGCTCCGAGCAGGGTCATACCTCACCCCGGACTGGCAGGTCCGAGGAGCAGTCTTCTGAGTCCTTGATGGCACCTCATCCATAGGGGCCTAAGATAAGGCCAAGAGCCACAAGTCTGAGTCCACCGGGTTCGCCGAATAAGCGGGTCTCAAATTGGATATGACACGATCAGCATCACCTTCCGCCTCCATTGCCATCCGCCAACCAAGCTCCTTTTTTTGAAGAAGTAGCCATCTACCCTGGTTAAACTACGTTAGAAATCTGAGAAGCTGCGGATGGAGGAGAAGCCTGAACAGCCCAAGCAGGCTCGGCCAGCACAGGCTAAGACCTTGTTGACGACGACTACTACCACGACAGCCAAGGGCGCTGATCCTGCGGGGGTAGCTACCACGGTTCAGGAAGTGTCCTTGCGCCCAAGGTGCGACACCGCTGCAAAGGCTGCAGGCATGCCAAAAGGGGTGAAACTGGCCCAGGCTCTGATTCAAGACCCTCTTGTAGCATCCATGCACAGCTCCAGCCAAACGGGATAGGCTGGAGAAGAAATATAGGGTGCCAGACTCCACACTCAAGTGCCTGTGGTCGCAGCCATCATTGGATTTGGTGGTATCAGAGGTTGCGAGGAAACAGTCAGCCAACCGGCCCTCGTCTTCGGTCCCTCCGCACAGCGAGGGGAAAAAGATGGACGCCATGGGAAAGAAGGTGGTTTACACTGCAGCGTCCACTATCAAGGCAGCCAACGCACTCGCTATCCTGGCCAGTGTACGACAGGGAGTTGTAGCACAAGCTCGGGCCGGTTCTGGAGTTCCTCCCTGACCTATAAAATGGAGGCAATCACTCTCTACCAGGAAGGGCAAGTGGTGTCTGAGCAGGCCATCAGTGTCATTGGACGTCACTGACACAGGGTTCCGGCAAATGGGGATCAGTGTCTGCCTTTGTCGCCAAGTTTGGATGAAAGCCACAAATTTCCATCAGGAGGTCCAAGCGAAGGTGCTGGACATGCTCTTCGACAGAGAGAATCTGTTTGGGAAGGTCGTCAACAAGCCCCTACAGGCCATCAAAACTGATATGGAGACGCCTGTTCCCTGAGCGCACTCCAGCAGCATTGCTCTTCTTTTCGCTCCTCCAGGGGAAAGTCAAACAGGTCTTCCAAAGTTTTCTCCACATCGTACCGATGGCCATCCATGACGCAGGAAGCCTGCAGATGCCTTTCCAAGGCCCACGGTAGCAGAGGACAGCATCACTGTCGCCCACAGGCCAGGACGCCAACACCGAAGAAAGCCTGAACCGACTGGGACGTCTGGCCCCCACTTGTGTACCCCAGTGAGATGCCGGCTGACTAGGTTCAACAGCAAGTGGAGAAAGATCAACATACAGATAGGTGCTGGATGCTCTCGCCAAAAGACACATCCTGGAGTTTCAATTGAGGTGTCCGCGAATTCCTCTGGTTACCCATCAGGAGCAGCACATCCCTCAGCTCTTGGAAGAGGTACGGCCATGCTGCGAAAAGGGGTGATGGAGCTAGTGCCCCAATGGCTCCGGAGTGTATTACAGATACTTTCAGGTCAGAAAGAAGACGGGGGCCTGGGGGCCCATCCTAGCGCTACGACGTCTGAACAAATACCTAAAGTCCCAAAGGTTCAGAATGGTCACGTTGCCCCACGTGCTCGGCCAACTGGAAAAAGGAGACTTCTTGATGATGATGGACCTAGAGGACACCTACTTCCACGTCTCCATTCACAAGAAACATTGGATGTTCCTATGTTGCGTAGTGCAGGGACAGCACTACCAGTCCAATGCTCTACCTTTCGGCTTGACGTCGGCACCCAGTGTGTTCACAAAATACCTGGCACCAGTGTCGGCCCATCTACGTCTAAACGGCATAGATGTATACCAGTACCTGGACCACTGGCTGATTCGTGCCTGCTCGCGGGCAGCTGGCCGACAGAGATGACCAACCGCCTGCTGACAGATCTGGGGTTCTCAGTGAACTATGCAAAGTCTTGCTTGACTCCATTGCAGGACGCAATATTCCTGGGAGCCAGGCTCAACACTGTGTCCTGCCTGACGGCCCCTTTGGACGAGAGAATAGCTGCCATTTTGGCCAGGGTGTAACTGCTGTTTGCACTGGAGATCGCCACGGTGAGGACCATCAAATTGCTGCTCGGCATGACGTCCTATATCTACCTGATCCGGCTCTGCAGGTTGCGAGTGCGACCGCTCCAGGAATTCCTGGATGCCTGTTGGATCCAGATGTTCGGAAGCCTCAGAGACAGGATCGTGCTCGAGGAGGCATTCCATTGAGCGATAAGGTGTTGGGGTATGCGCTCCAGCATCGCTGGGGGCACAGACTGTCAGAGCCCCATACCAGGATACGGTCACGACGGACGCTTCCCTGGAGGGCTGGGGAGCCCACACCAGACATCTCCACGCCAGAGGCGAAGATGCCACACATCAATGTCCTGGAACTACGGCAGTGTTTTTGGGCCCTCAAGTCCTTTTTCTTCCCTCAAGGGCAAAGTGGTGAGGGTCTTCATGGACCACCACAATGTTTTACATCCAGAAGCTTGGTGGCACCCGATCTCCGGCGCTCTCCAGAGAGGCGCAGGAATTGTGGCACTGGGCCGTCACCAGGTGGATGTTTTTTCATTCAATTTCATTTGGTTCGAGTCAAAAATACTGTCGCCGACTCTCTCAGCAAGGAGCCGTGCTCTTGCCACGAGTGGGAGCTTCGGCATGATCAAGTAGACAACCTCTTTCTCAAGTGTGGCAGACCCCAGATTGATATATTTGCAACGGTGGCGAACAACAAGTGCCAGAGGTTCACCAGCAGGTTTCCCCAGCTGGGGAGCATGGGGCATGTGTTCTTCTTCCCCTGGTAGGGCCTGTTCCTCTACGTGTTCCCTCCGTTGCATCTGCTACTATGAGTCATCGGTCCACTCATTCGGTGTTGGTGCAGGATGTTCCTCGTCGCACCAGCGGGTCTGAGGCAGACCTGGTACCCAGACCTTCTCAGCATGTCTGTATCCCCTCCAGTCAAGCTACTGGTGGTCGTGGATCTGCTCGCCAGGGGAAGGAGGTGCAATCCTGCACCATGAACCAGGATCACTGAACCTGAAGGCCTGGCTCCTGCAGCGTTGTAGTTCGGTGGTTACAAGCTGCCGGCGGACTGCAGGGAGGTCCTTGAGAGGGCCAGGGCGTCGTCGACTCTTGAATACTATGGGCACAAATGGAAATATTTCACGACTAGGTGCCGGTTGCAGAAGATTAACCCTCTGAGGATCACGGCCCCCAAGTCCTTCCGTACCTGTTGTCGTTGGCTAAGTCAGGTCTGGTGCACGCTTCCATCAAAGTGCATCTGGCGGCTATCTCCCGCTACACAAGATCTCCCGAACGGTCTTCGCTTTGGTCACACAGTCTAGTCAAGGAGTTAATTAAACTACTGTTCCGATCAGTCCTGCCGGTGAAGGTGCCTGTCCCGGCATGGGTACTCAACATGGTGCTGACTAGGCTCATGGTGACCCCCTTCGAGCCTATGCATCAAGCTCCTCTCAAGTTCCTTTCTTGGAAGACAGATTTTCTTGTGCCCATCACCAATGCCAGGAGAGTGGGAGAGATCCAGGCCCTGTCCTGCAAGTGGCCCTTTTTGACTTTCCACGAGACGAGGGTGGTGCTGCGGACGCCCCCCTCCTTCATGCCCAAGTTTCAGTTGGAATTTCATCTCAATGAACCGTTGGTGTTGCCTGTGTTTTTTCCGACGCCTTCGTTGCCGACTGAAAGGACTTTCCACTCGCTGGATGTGGCTCGGGCGCAGATGTTTTGTGGCCCACACGAACAGGTTTTGTAAGACTTCTCAGCTTTTTGTGAACTTTGGTCCAGTGAACCATGGGAAAGCCTTGTCCAAGGCTGCCATCTCCAGGTGGCTCTCTGGCTGCATCACTCATTGTCACTGGTTGGTAAACCTGCCACTGCCTGGTTGTTGGAGAGCCTATTCTACCAGAGCGATCGCTGCAACGACAACGTTCCTGTCTGGTGTGCCCCTGCTGGACATCTGCAGGGCTGCTACGTGGAAGTCTACGCACACCTTCACAAAGTTCTACTGAGTTGAAAGGGATTCCAGAGAAGAATCCAGAGTCGGCCAAGCAGTGCTACGTAACATGTTCGCTTGAAGGTGAGCCTGGTGAGGAGGGTAAGAGTAATTAATTGCTTCTGTTGAGCCTTGCCACCTCCCAGGGTTGTTTATGTATGTACTGCTATGTATTCTTTATTCATGAGCATGTGATTCCATGCCAGACCCCATGCTGGAGAAGGAACAAGTTGCTTACCTGTAACTGTTGTTCTCCAGTATGGGTCTGGCATGGATTCACATGCGAACCCTCCCTCCTGCCCCTCTTCTAGGTCATACTGCCACTACCAAATCTGAAGATGGCTGCCAGAGGAGGGGCTTAGGGAGAGGTAAGTCATTGTCTGGGGCAGTATGACCCAGAGCTCAGCGATTGGTTTATAGGAGGAAGACAGTTTGTAAATGAAAGTTCAAATGTTTTTTCTTTTACCGGGAATTCCCGGTCTGACGACGGTGAATATTCATGAGCATGTGAATCCATGCCAGACCCATGCTGGAGAACAACAGTTACTGGTAAGTAACTTGTTCCTTCTATGTGATTTCCTCAATTTATTTATTTTTTAAAAAAATGTTTTCATTGAGTAATTGAAGAAAACATTGCCCTAACCACCCACCAGCCCCCCCACAACCTACTTTTGCAGTCAAATTTGTTGAGAAAATTATATGATTTCTTCCTTGATGGAAAAAAACTTTGATGGAATCTACCTATCCCGTGTAATATTGCAAGCTATGTTAAAGATAGGCACAGGAGGCTAATTTGTTGGCAAATATCCTACTTCAGGAGCTGTCTTCCAAAAGTGTGACATTAGCCTTCAGAAAGACTGATGACCAGAATCTCATAAGGCGTTCAGATCGGAAGAAAGACTTTAAGAGAATTTTGACATGGCCAGAGATCTATCGCTGTCAGGTAGGGACCCCTCTCAGCTTCAAGTTAGAAGAATAGCAGGGTTGATGCAAGAGCCAGAGGCAAGGTGTGGGAGGTAGGTGGGCCCCAGTGCCCACCCCTCCTCTGTGACGGGTTGTGCGCCCGAAGTACCATTGTCTCTCACTGCATGCCTGCACAGCCCTATTATGGCCACAGTCTATCTCTGTCTTGTAGGATCTAACACATAAGCGAAAGCTCAGAGAGTGACCATGATGAGTGGACAAAAGGCAGAACAAAGCATTGACAAAGTAGGCTGCCACATGATCCGCTCCCAGAGATAATAACAAGTGAGTCAGAGAGCACAACACTCCTGCACAATCCACTTGCCAGGTTACAGCGACCCCAGCCAGCAGAATGGCAAAGTGAATCAGGATGCAAAGTGCTCACTGTGACTTAGAAAAAACAGAGACAATACACCTGCCAAGGCCTGCGGAAAAGCACCCTCACCAATCCCGCAGGCTTAAGCCGCCATAAGATTCTCCCACAAACTGAGTCGTTGACTATTGTGGGCTACCATTGCTGGAGACAGGCGGTCCCGTGAATGAAAAGAGGTTGGGACTTTAGACCCCTTATGAATCTTTGCCTGATTGTACCAACTTCCTGGGGAAGAGCACAATTGGTTTGCTGAACTAGTTGAACAAGAGTGCCAATTGAGTGGGGAAGGATAGGGATAAAAGGTGAGGACAGGAAACAAGATGGTCTAGGTTTGGTTGCGGTCAAGGGAGGAGCATGTGGACCATGAGACCAGGCAGAGGAAAGATGGAGCAGAGTAACATGCAGGTTAAACATTGAAGGGTGTGGAAAGCGAGGTGTTGGTTGGGAGAAAGAGTAGTACTTGTATTTGTGTGTGCATAACAAGTCCGTGAGGGAGTCATAAAAGGGGGAGAGTAGGTAGTGAAAGAAAGGGTGACTGGGGAAGTGAGAGAATAGTGACGGAGGGGGTGGTAGTAGTGTGGAGAGGGGGAGAGTGGCACAGGGTGTAGTGTGGAGCAGGGGGTAGTGTGGAGAGTGGGAAAGGCAGTAGAGGGGGCATTGTGGGAAAAGGGTTAGTGGCGGGAGGGGGTTAATGTGGAGAAGGGGGGGAGTAGTAGTTTGGATTGCTCCTCCTGCTTGGGACTTCCACGACTGCTTTGCTCGGTCCCAACGGCCTCCATCTTGCTTTCTGCCCCCAGCCTCTAGCGTCCTTCAGTTTTGCTTCCTGCTGCATAAACTCTGCATCCTTTCTCAGGTCTCCAGTGCTCCACTTGCCACACCGCTTATCCGGAGAGGCCTGCCTGCACCCAGCAGTTTGTATCACTGCTTCCAAAGCCAACTCCATGATTAGTACAGGAAGACTAGACCGCTCACTATGAAAACGGTAGTCCAGTCTTGCGCTTGTTGTCTCCTTCCTCATCTCAGTACTAAGCTGAGGTTGATATGTGTGCGTATTAATAAAATGAGGATGGGCTTCTCTAGTTGGTATCTTCATCCTCCCACTGCTAAAATAGTGTTTCTTGGGGAATGTTTTATGGGCGGAACAGGCAAGGGGCTTACAGTAGCCTATGAAGACTTGTGGGACAGAGGGTTCATTATGAAAAGGAAATGGGGGATACCATGTCTCACCTAAGAACGTTCTCTGTCCAGGTTCCCTGCACCCAGGTGATCCTCCCTTTCATATTCACCCCTAGGGTCAGGATCCAAAAGCGATGGCCTTTCTCTGGCAACCTGAGAGGAGAATGAAATGAGGACGCCCTCTGGTTCCTCACAACTACCACATCAAGAATGCTGTTTTCAAAGAGAAATACAAAATGGTGCCTTGCATGTGAAATTCAAAGCCATTGATGTACCTTTCACTACATGTGACTGAGACCTAAAGGATAACTTTGCACAAATAAAAACAGTTACCATGGAAGTGGCTGCATTTCACAGCTTAGAATAATGAGCACATGAACACTGAATTTCTATTGCCAGGATAATGCGAATACATATGATGGAAAAATGAAAATTGATGGCAAGATGAAATTATATTAAAAAGAAACAGAAGGCCTCATGTATAATGTAACGGTAACATTCGCACATCAGTTCTGTGTATGGAAAAAGGCTTGTTTCGCCCATAAGACATTTCCCACTTCCCCTATCAGGGGCTCTGCTCCACTCTTTATCTGAAAGTCAAATCTCCTTGAAGTTTCTGGAGAGCCAACTTGTGCTGGACTAAGGCTTTTTATGAGGTTAACAGATGACCCCATAGATCACTAGAAGACCCATTAATGGAAGTAACATTTTTAAAAAATACATGTATTTCAATTAATGTCATGGTGTAGTCCATGGCCTAACTGACAAGTGATGTTTTACAGGAAATGACCGAGAGCAAGGAAGTGGAGATTGCCTGCCTGCTCTCAAAGATAAGGATCCAAGTGGGCATTGGCTCTGAGAGAAAGAATGTTGAAGGACTTTATTGCAGGTCAAAGTCAACACAGGAAGCTGATGGCCAGATCCCCTGTTCAGTTTGGAGAAATTAACCTAATGTACTTGAAGTACAAATATGCATAAAATTAAGTTGGGGCAATATGAGTGTTTGCAGAATCATACTTAGTTTTTCTCAGGAACTGACACACATGCAGATATGGGACCGGTAATCTTGGTAAAGCTTAGCACAAGGCATTTCTGTTGCCACAACTCGTCAAATAATTTATGAAGGAGGGAAGTGGGGGGAGGGGTGGAATAACGAAGTATTTAAACCTGCTTTTTAATGGACGTAGCAAAACCTATTTCAATTTATTAGATTGTCACTGTATGAACCAAGGAACAATTTGTGAGACCGAAAGACAATTAATGCGACGTGGCCCATAAGAGTAGTGACGTGAATATTTCCCACTTTAGCCCCCGTGGCAGGTTTGTTTGTTGGATAGTTTTGAAAAAGGGCTTTAGCGTCCTTCAATTAGTGCGTCAGTTCGACGCTGAAACTCCATGGAAAGTTCTTACATTCCTACGAGTAAAGGAATTTGTCATCTCTGTAGACTGTAACAGACACTATAAACATTGCAGCACATTGGATTAGTAGCGTTTATACTTTCCCTATGGATTAAAGTTGGGTTGTGTGACAAAAGAAACTCTTAATTACATTATCAAAGAGCATAACTAAGCAGCTGTACAAACGACTAACTTCCCTTTTGGTTTGTCTAATAACAAGGCCCTATAAGAATTCATCTAAAATATGATTTATAAAGTTTGTGTAGCCTTCACTTAATGAAAAAAAACTACAGGATGCAACATATTCCACGTGTTGGTAGTGCAACCAAAAGCCGCCGTGTCTTTACAGGTCTGCCTTTGATTGGGCTCCGTTGAAGTTATTTTAGGCTCGATTTCACAGCCCCTTGAGGTAAAAACTGGAAATCTAAGCCTGTGTAAAGCGGCGACTGGGCAATCCCTGAAAACGAGCTTTGCAGAAGACGCACATTGAAACACCTGGAACGCAGATGTCAGCCAAACCTAGCCTGCCAGGCACACGTTTCCAACAATTCCTGAGCTGTTCGGCAGTGTAAAACATCTATGTGGACATGCCGTTAGCTTCCACGAGAGACATAAAATATTAATCTGCACTTTCATGCGTGTGGTGGCGATCTCTTTCTGCGTCGTCCCAGTAGTGTGCTGCGTGTTTCTGCAGATACAGAGAACCAATCTGAATTTGAAAGTGGCTGTGTTTCCGTTGAGAGTTGTACGGGAAAGTGTCAGCGTTTTTCCTTTGTGGATTAACGGCATTATCTCGTCAAATTATTCATTAATTATATGCGAAATATTTCACATTTGCTTTTTCAAGAATAGTACTTGATGCACACACAACCAGAAAGGACGATTGCAGGCTAAAATTTCCCTACGGTAATATTTTTTTGATGGCTATTCTTGTTAGCAATCCACCCATTAAACAAGCCTGCTCCGAATTTTGTAGCACTAGTTACATTTGCGCCACAAAGTACGATAACCTTAGTTGATCTAGTAAGAGATTGGGTTACTCCAAATAGATTCATTAGTACGTTTAGATGAGTTTATTTGTATTTGTTTTTTATTTATTTAAATAGCGCACCTGGCACAAAGGCATCTAGGCGCATTTCTTGAAGTTGGTTACATAGTATGCAAAAACGAGAACAATACAATAATATCACAAAATACTTACAAAGTACAGCCAAAGAATATACAAGATAATTACAAGGTAGATAGAAAACGATTAGGTAGACATGGTGACAATGACATATATTGCTAATAGGAACGTACATGAATGAGGAACAATGAAGGTATAGAGACATATATCAACATGTATGCATAGTGAAAAAGCTTACGAGGAATTACAAAATTATAAATTTACAGGATATTTACATCAGAGCCTGCTCAGAGGTAGCATCTGAGCAGAGTATATTGGCAAGCAGGGCTGGTTAGGACCTAGTAGAGCTCGGAGGGTTTTGCGTAAGTAGCCGGGCTTTGGCCTTACTCTTAAAGGCGTGGAATGAAAGTTCTTTCAGCTCTAATGGGGTTGGGCAGTGAATTCCAAAGTTTCGTGGCGAGGTCTGGGAAACTTGAACCACCTGATTTCTGTAGCTTGTATCTGGGTATGGATGGAGAGGGTGCCTGGACGGATCTTAGAGGGCGGTTGATGTGGGTTGGGAGAAGGAAGAAGCCAAGTAGCTGGGTGCTTGCTTAAGACATTTATGCGTCAGTGCAAGTTTTTCAGTGAGACTCTTTGAGATACTGAGAGCCAATGTAGGCTCTGTCTTGTGTCTGAAATAAGCTGATTCCTGGGGATGTTAAGGGCAGCTCTGAAAGCATTGTTCTGAGTAACTTGGAGCTTGTTGAGGTTGTGTTGACTAGTTCCTGGATAGAGGGCATCACAGGAGTCAATTTTCGACTTCATTAGAGTTCCAGCCAATGTGGTTACTATTAAATAGTGTGTAGCAAGGACAGATTGATTTTAGCAGGTAGGATGAACTATCTTTATATAAAATAAAGTCAGTACTTGCAGTGGCAGCTCCAGAACTAACCCATTAAAATCTTAGATTTGTAAATGTTTCATTTTTGCACACTGTTCTGTTCTAGACTTTTGTGTTTGGCAACGGGAGATCCGGGTGCAAGTTGTTCAGACCTGCATTCTGCCAAGTTAAGTTGTTGAGGGTTGGGTATGATGAAATATCATTCAATAATGCAGGAGCAATACATGTTCGTAGGACCACCACAAGTTGTTGTTAGTTTTATTTGAACCATGCTATACTGTTTCTTATTTAAAAATATCATGAGGACAACATGCAATGCCTTTAATTGCACTCCTCTTTGCCCCTTGGAATAGCAATACTCCAATGTCCCCTTGCTCTGTGACCGTTCCAGAATGTTGAATGAGGCTAGCAGATAAACCTTCCCCAAGAGGGTGGACATCTCTTCGTGTTACTCTTGATCTTCCCTTTGCCTGAAAAGTGTCTTGTGCATGAGACAGGCTTCCAAGGCACCTTGACTGGCAATAGTTTGGATCTGGAGTTGCCTTTGAAGTTAGAGCCCAGTATGCCCCAACTATTGGAAAACGAATTAGTGTTGGTGGCAGGTTGGAGTTTACTCTGAAATGAGTTGATCTACTGCCACAATGATAGTTCAAGTCCGGGGGAGTCTTGGTGGAGGAGAGGGGTGGCGAGACGCAGAAAAAGTAGACCTCAGTCACTGTTTGCCTTTTAAAAAGCACTGAGGCTTGAGCTTGGTTTGACCTCACTCGCCGGCCAGGCTAAGTGCAAGGCGGCTGTCCTGCTTATTGAGATGAGTTTTCCTACCTGTCTGTTGCTCAGTATGTTGAGACGTTTTTCTGGAGCACGTCTATTGAAACCTTTCCACAATGTCAATAAGAACTGTTTTGCTGAAATTGGTTGGACACCTGATTGGACTGAGACTTTCATATTGCTCAAGCAGGTTTTCATGAAAAATGTCAGCTGTATGATTGGTGGTTGAATTATGAACATCTGGCAAATTGAAAATCTTACTGGTTCTATGCAACGCTGGGCTACTTATACCTAAACAAATGCATCAATACTTGGTATCATGCCCTACTCCTGCTTTTAGGAGATGTGTGTTGCTACTACATTTGGCCAGGCTCTCCACATTAGTGGTTAAAGGCTCAGAGTTGAAAATACACAGTAGGACAGGTTATGTAGGATTTGTGGTAGGGCCACAGCAATGTCCACAAATGAGTATGTTAGGACTCTATGCAAAAAGCTTAATGCTTTGCATATGTCACACCTTGGTGGGTGTGTAAATTACTGTAATAGTATAAAAACAGATGAGTTTTGGAGCTATTGCCTTAATGCGAAGATCAGCATTATATAAAATCTGGGTGCAAGTGTAAACTATGCTCACCTAAAATGTATAGACTGGTGGTTAAGCCTTCAAAAATCCATGTACTTGAAAAGAACTGCATCGTTCGTGTTTATGTATATTTGAATGCAATGGCCTGGTTGTTCTTCAGGTGTAATTGAATGGCTAAACATTGGTTTTGGTGTTTCTGTAAATGTATTATGTGTATATGTTTAAAAAGTGTTTTCAATGGCGAGACTAGCTTAGACCTTCCCTTCTCTACGGATGACTCCTTCCCCTCCACTTGACCAACCATTACCGTGAGCTGAGGGGAAAAGGGGTCTAAGTGTACTAGTTTGAATCCTTTAGAGGTACGTCTATGGCATGTGCAAGGCACTGCCTCAAGAACGAGTACCAAAGGAAATTGTTACGATGGTGCAAGCAAGCAGCACTGTTAGCCAGGCTGTAAACTGGAAGGGTGCCACCTTGTTGACTAGCTTCCCTCACTTGATGACCTTTGTCCCAGTTGTTTGCCAGTGATTGGGGAAGTACGTGTTTGGTGTTGATGGCACCAGTAGATGGGAGATAGAAAGGATCAGGGCACCATTAACGATCTAACATAGATCACAAATAATAAGGAAACTTCCTTGCTAGATTAGCGGTCGACACGTTTTGAATCCCACGATTTTTGGTACCGATATTGAATGGAATCATATATAATTGTATTTTTCCTGATCAGGATACAACACATTTTTCCAATTCCACATTTAGTGCAACTGTTTTTTTGTGTCTTTCGATCGTTAAGGCAAGGTATCTTAATGCAGAGCGAGCAATGAATGCTATCACCCATGGATCCTAATCTCCGAGTGCAGAAGAGGAGCACCCAAAGTATTTGTGTTCTCTGGGCACAGTTATCATAGAAGAGTATAGAAAAATAAGCTTATTAGCTGTGCAGTGCACTGTTTTAGTAGTCTTGTGAATAAGGCAGTGTCTTTGCCCCCTCCTGATATCAGGGGGTGAGTACCTCTATCTTAGTTGCTCCTTGTTGAAGTGCACTACCCTATTAATTAAACACTCATGTAACGAGACCAACTACATCATTAGATAAGAACTCTTTAGTTCTTTGGGTGTTCCTGGCTCTGAATGATACGGAGTATATTCATGCATAGCACCATCTACTTGGACACAAATCAGGCACAGGTCTACAGACACAGGAGATTGAATTATTGTCACAGCCTCTCCAACAAGGCTGAATTGACTACACCTCACCAACGAAAATCCAGGGATCTCATTTGGGGAAGATAAAGCTTTGAAGACCGTTCTTGCCACGGTTTGCTAAGATCAGTGTAAGGCGTATGGTGGGACTATGTAGATGCCTCACCCACTTAGAAGAGATGGCGCTTGGCCTCAGAGCTGTGTGCTAGAAAAAAGCACTGCTAGGGGAAATCCCAGAGATGGTGTTCCCAAATCATCCTGTGCAGTTATGCTGGGATGCACCTTGAACACCTGAAGGGCTGTCAATAGCAACAACAACTGCATACTTGCTGCATGTACACAACACCTTTTTGAACACACTACAAGAACCTCACCATTTGGTTCACCCGCATATCTGTAACATTTGTGGGTCATTTCTAAAAATAGACCCATTCGCTGGAGAAATGATTGGAACAACTCCACCAGAAACTTTCACAAATGCCCGATCTGTGGCTTGCTGTTTAGGTTCTGTATGTTTGTGCCGAAGCGCAGCACCTCAAAACCCACCTCTGTGACCCACCTTGTTGAAGCCCACCCACTGACCACCCCTCTTCGCTGAATAGGTTTGACTATTTTCCTCTACCTGGCGTGAGGGAGGATCCACCTCCCCTCCTTTTCCCACCTTCACTCTCCCTACCTATCCCATCTCTCAAGGAGGTCTCCACCCCACCCTAGGAGTAGCTTTATCCACCACACCCTTGCCCTGTTCTGCTTCCTCCTCGGCACACTGCTCACATATTCATAGAAAGCAGACCACATGTTCTATAATTATGCACTCGGTGTGTAGAATTATCAGCGGGACAACCTTTGGCTACTCTTGCTTGGCAAAGATGGATTTGATAAATTAGTCTTCTCCTAAAAAAAGTAGACTTGCTATTTAAACAGAGTAAAAATCTCAAGGAAAATATCATGGGGCATGTCACTAGCAATACAAAGCCTAAAAGAGATCTGTCTGTGAAACACAGCACCTACCGGGGGTTTGCTGGAACAACTCGAATTGACTAAAGGATAGTGTTTTTACCACATAGTTTTTGTGTAGTGGTTGAGCACGAAAGCTACTGCCTGAGACACCCGTTATCCAGACACCTCCAATCAATTAGTTGTCTGTAAGTATTACATCAGTCCAACTAGATGAAAATCCATTGACAAAGTTCACCGGTGCTACAATCGACCTAATGCTGACACATTCAACCTTTTGAGGTTCTTGGAGCCATACGAATGCAGAGCCCTGAGGACCTGCAGTTGTCCGTTCGGGGACTCCGTACTTATTTCTAAGAGAATTGAGCTCCTTCAATGTAGGCATATAAAACTATTAAAGGGACATGTCAAATGGGAACCCTTAAATGGAAATAGGTTATTCAGCAAACACCAGAACTGACTAATGAAACTGACCCTGGAAGTGAGGGAACAAATTAAAATTTTAACCTATGGATGCCAGGCTGCAGCCTCAAAGAAAACATAGATAAAAGATAGACTACTAAAATTCTGCCAGCTAGTCCCAATTTAAGGTGTGAGCTAGAATAGGCAGGAAGACCACTCTTACAATTATTCCACAGATCACTTGGCATTGACTGTGCAAAATTACTTTGAGGTAAATACTGCCGAAACTTGCTTTGTGTTGAGTGTTTTCAAAACTGTTGAAGTGGTGTAGAGTTCAATCTGTATAGTCTACACTTAACAAAAGCCATGCCGTTTTGGGTGGTGGTTTTGTGGGTTCTATTTTTACATCCCCTTTTTTTTCCTGTGTTTTTTTCAGAGTCACGGCTGGCTTCCATAGACATTGTCAGCATGAGTAAAGTAGCCATAGTGGATATTTGTTTGAATTATTCTCCAACAAAGGTGTTTCTAACTCAAAATGTTTAGTTGTCACTATTTGGGGGTGCTATAGTGCAACCTGTGAATTCGACTATTGATATTGGTGTACAGATGGTAGAGGGTGGAATGGGAAGAGGGAGAGGGAGCCCTGTTCGGCTTTTTACCAACCCATTCAACACCCTTGCCCCATCCACTACCCTTACCTCCTAAATCCTCCAGCAATCGCCCAGCTACCGCTGTTGTACAGAAAACCCAAGCTATGGGCTTTCATGCTGCCGCTCCTGTTATTTCAAGCGCTCTACTCAAGGGTAATGGCCTGATTGCAGCTGTGATTTAGCTCCTTTTGTAATCCAAATATAAGCAAGTGTGCCTTGAGACACTTTTCTTTTATAAAACAATGTGTTCCTGCATTTGTTTCTTGTACTGAATTTCTGTTAAAACAAGCATTGCAGTGTCAACAGTGTTGGCTCTTTCATAGGCATTAGATAGGCATTTGAAAGTCACTTCTATCATATGCCTAGGTACTTACACTATTTGCCAGCTGTTGCCATCTTATGCCAGGTACCATTATGTCAATGCCTGCACACAAGCAAATGCTGCTAGTTTTGCCAATGCTTCTTGCAAGAAATGACCTCCATATTTCATGGCCAGTAAGGACTCTAAAGGGGTTTGTGTCGTTTTTCTGAGCCTGGGCCATTCCAGTTAAGGCTTTGGAATTGCAGAGAAGTGAATGGAGTATGATTTGTAGCACACATGTCAGAGGACCAGGGTCTTACGTACACCACAGAAACCTAAACTACAAGTGCATAGCAAATTGTATAGCAAATTGCATGGCTTCTGTTCTTGATCTACTGCAGGTGCTCAGAAGGGCGGGGGCTTTTGCAACTTCGACCTGGGGGTGTCTTGCAGCAACTGTTCATGATGGCGTGCTTCACTGCCAAGCTGAAATCTCGGCCTTAGTTTTTAGCTCGGGCACTTGAACCTATATTAAAACGGTGGCGATTGTTCTAGCTACCAAGTCATGCAAACGTTTTATTTGTATCGTTCAAGATTCACTTGATGGTGAATACAGACGCAACTACTTATTTATGGAAACGTTATTAAATGTTATGTGGAGAAAAAAAGGGATTCCTGATAGCGTGAGATTAAAGTGAATTCTGCAGTAAATCCTGAGAGGTGTAATTTGCAAGCATAATAATGCATGACTTCCTCGACCCCTTGGTTATTATATGAATGATGTCTGCATCCTTTATATACTAACGAAGGTGGGGAGGGAGAGTAGGAATCCTGCTAATTAGGATTACCCTCTAATCGAGGCATTCCAGAATTTGCTGTGTGAGGTTTAGATGTGGTTTAACTTTGCATTATTGATACTTGGAAAGTGCATACTGACCATATATTAAACATCTCCTGTTTTTAGGATTAAGCAAAAACAATGTTAGTTGTGGTCGCGGGCTCGCAGTCTAATTTGTTTTTCTACCTTTTTCACTAAATGTTATTTATGAAAAGCCGCTATCCAATGACTCGCAACTATCTGACACTATTCAGTGTACCATAAGTCTTGCACGGGCAGATTGACGAGCACTCGGTCTCTCCATACATCGCAGACTTTCTCTCTCCTTGTTAGGGCGATGATCGCATCTTCTAAATCTGTAATGCTTTTAATACCGTCCATATGTCAAGCTAAGCCCCTGAAATCTGTGAAAAATGAGAATGGGGAAGATAGCAAGCGGCTCTGGATGCCGAGCCTACTTGTAAGCTATTGTAGCTGATAAAGATTTGTCAGCTGGATCCCTAATGCTCCTAAACCCTAACATAACAAATGTTCCCTTGTCTGGCTCATCCCATTATCGCCCGGCATCTTGCTTCATTTTTTCAAAAAGAAAGCTTTACTTTTAAATTAAAAGCATATCTGCAGCATCTGTGCCACTGGTTCCTGGCCTCCGCTCTGTGTGGCACAATCAGCTGCAGCTTTTCTTAGACTTATGCCTCTGGACATATGGGCGACTGGGAGACATTTTGAATTGGGCCATGCCTAGTTCCTTTTTGATTAAAAGAAAGTATTCACATAATGTAGTCCTCTTTTATCAAACATTTACAGGTTTATACTTGGTTGAAAAATGTAACTTGCAGCCAGGCTGTAGGTTTATAAGAATTGCGTTATTAGGGAAGAGTTAGCCCGTTATACGATATTGTCATGTTTTTGCTATTTTTTAGTGATGTTTCTTGCTGTGGCTTGAAATCACGAGATGGACAAGGAAGTATTTTGAATAACGTGATTTTTTAAAAAAAATTTATTTGAGCAGCAAAATAATCCATCTTTCCGAATGTTTTCTTGGCTGGCTTACGAGCTGAGTACCAGTAGCTGGAGCTAATTGAAAAATCAATGCACATAACCACCTTAAGCACTCAAATTTGTTTAAGGTGCTGCAAACGATTACACTTCGGATTTTCCTCAGCAGTAGACGTTTTTTCAGAACACTTTACGAGATCTTCTAGTATGCTGTTCACTGGAGGAACATCACTGGCCATGTCAACATGCAGTACCTCACCAATTTCAAAACGCAAGATTTACTCTAAATGAGGAAAATGCCAACTACGTATATGGAAAAATAAATTTATTTTGGCTACATCTTTTCAGAAGAGTGCATCCCCCACTCAACAATAGCTCATGACATGCACAATGTGCCATCACCAATGACCACAACTGAATTTCAGAGTTTTCTAGACCTAGAGAGAGACTGTGGTTGATTAATCAAATTGGGCTGCACAAAGGTGGAGAAGAGATAGGCAAAGTGTGAAGGGGAAGATATCAAAGCGGGTAAGCCAGCCATCAGCAAACATGTAAAATTACATATTTTGAGCCTGAAAAGAGAACTCAGCTGTTAGTAGATGCAAGCGCGGAGGGCCTTGGAGTGATCTGGACTTATGTCCATGAAAGGTGTTGTGTGCCACTGAAGTGTGGTAGCAACTCCTTTACAGAAACTTAACAGATACTCGCAGACAGAAATAAAAGTCATAGGTATAGAGTGGGTTGTTAGTATTTTAGCCTGTATTTCACCGGACGGCCCTTTAATGTGGTTACTGATCACAAGCAACTGACATAGCTTTGATAACAACTCTGCCAACCCACCAGCACAAATTCAGGTGGTTGCTTTACATGCAACACCACCAATATGAAGTTATATCCCTCCCTGGAACACACAACTCGGCAGATTACTTTTCAGGACGACTCATGGAAGTGCAACAGGAAGATAAGGAATAAGCATAGGAGTGCAGGGCACATGTAAACTGTGTACTTTAATAAACCTAAACGAAAGTAAGACCTGGCGAACTGTGCGAAAAAGCTCAGGGTGAGAGGAGGGACTGAATCTGGTAGTGAAGGGAATAAGTACGTAGATCTGGTAATGGTTAATAGGCATGGCTACCAGACTCACATCCGGAGTTCAAGCACGAAGTCAAGTGTGAAAGGGGCTCAGTGACTCTCTCAATGGGAGAAAGATTGTGTTGAACAGGAGCATATTGGAAGAATCCATAAACTTAGCATATGAAAGTTCCCAAGGTATGGTGAATAGCAAGGAAGTGTTGTGCACGTGTTGTGGACATCTGAAATTCGTTTGCAACACTGTGGAAAGCTGCTTTTGTGCTCATCTAATCTGCTGGGCGAATAACTGCACTGCAACTTTAAGGGACTTGGACCCATAAAACCTTGAGGCTACGCAGAGCGTAGAGGAAGTGTTGTCCAAGTGTTTTGCAACGTGTTTGGCTTTGTTCCTCGAGAAACGTCTGGGTGTCCCTGAGCTACCCGGAGTCACAGGGACCAGGAGGCAAACGTAACGTTACCATGCTGAGTGTAAGCACGGAATAGGTCAGAGAGCTTGACCCAGCAACAACGTGATGGCTCATTTTGACCGCTAAGAATATCAGGTACACAAGGCATTTATAGCACGTAAGCGCGTGCGTGATACTGTCTGTCCACGCTTGTAGATTGTTCTGTTTAAACAAAAAGGAGTACCGGCAGCTAAGGAGTGTTTAGCGGGAGTGTGATCGGAATTGCTCACAGCCTGCTAACCCGATCGGCTTAATCAGCACTGGGAGTGTGACGTGCTATTTCTACGCGCCATAGCCCAATAGTACCGATCATTTTTGGAATCGAGACGTGAATCTTTTAACGTTCATTGCCGGAAATATGATCAACTGACTTTGACTTTTATACTTCAGTCTTAATAGTACTCAGATTTATCAGTACAACTTTGTGTATATACTTACTCCACACAAAAGGAAAATTACAAAACCTTGTTACAACTTGCGGAAGGGTGGCGAGGAGAAGCCTGACCCGCCCACTATGGTAAATGGGAAAGAAACAAATAACTTAAATGGCAACTCCAATACGGGTTCTCCAATAAAAAGGGTTACAATGCCGGCCTTCTTTATGGGGGAGAAAGCCGAACCCAAACCCGCTCTGGAATGGTGAATTGCTCTTTACAGGAGGGGGGTGAGGGGGGGGGTCTGCCTCAGGGTTCACTTCATTTTGGAGATATCGACAATAACTCATTACTGGACCATTGTTTATTGATCCAAAAGTCGACGGCTACCCCATTGGGGAACCCCAGCCTACCTGTGTAGAATCATTTGATAATAAATGCACAAGTGGTTCATACGGAAGATGGTCTTTTATTATCAAGACCTTCAGCGCGGCTTTCTGCTTCACCTAACGTAGTAACACTCTGAGGGGGCAGTACAATTGGAGGAAACAACGGCCACAGAAATTTCTTTGAATCATATGTCAATTCCCAGTGAACTTCAATCTTTCATGTCATCTATGCAGTTTGCTTTGAAATTGTTACTCAAACTGTATGGACGTATACATGAAAATACTTTGAACCCCCCCACATTTAGCAAATATAGTATTGGAAGAACAATGTGTTCCTGGAATTTGCCATTGAGCCCTCACCTAAATCCATTGGAAGCTTCTCAGCCCGTGCTAGTGGCTGAGGCTACCCCAGATATATCAGCAATGTTTTTCTTTAGGAAACTACGCCGGATGGCAAGACGGGCAGCCACCCGTAACATTCCTTGTGAGGTGGCCCCATCTTTGCATCTTTGCCTAACACTAATCCTCTGAAGAAGAGGGTAGGTAAAAAGGCTGCACGGGCTAAAAAACGGATAAGGAATGGGATGGGCGGTCTCAATAGCTGGCTAATCCCCGATAAATACGAAAGGGGTTGCAAATGCTAGTGCGTAGCATCAGGATTTGAGTGTCTCTGAGAGCCTGGACCAAAGCCTAGCAAAGTTTTCAACCCCGAATGGCCCGCCCAAAAAAAAGTAACACCCAGAGTTCCAATTTAAAAGGAGACTGATAATATTCCCGTCCCACGACCCGAAAAGATCTCGGAAAGCAAAGTGTGTATGATTTAAAAATCTTAATCAAAAAAACTATGACAAGTGTTTGGCAAGATCGGCTTTCTTGACACGTCTCCATTTAACTCCCCAGCTTCAGGTATTAACAGAGAACTTTTGAGTTTATCGAACCATTAAGAGGAACAAACCCTAATGTATCTGCAATTCATTGTAAATATC
Source organism: Ambystoma mexicanum (assembly GCF_040938575.1). Lineage (NCBI taxonomy): Eukaryota > Metazoa > Chordata > Amphibia > Caudata > Ambystomatidae > Ambystoma > Ambystoma mexicanum. The sequence continues at coordinate 66,825,552 of NC_090928.1, forward strand.
TGGCTACTGCGCAATTGTTGCAGAAACATCAAAAAGCACTTTTGGCTACTGGGATGGAGTTGGATGTTGATCCTGAACATGAAGATCCATTATTGCTGAACAATAATAGAGCTTGAAGAGATGAAATAATAACTAAACCTCTTCTGTCAAAAGATAAAGTGCAAATGACAGATATACAGACAATGCTGAAATGGTTGGCCTACTCCCTCCTCGCTGTGGTGCAACAACGAGACTGGACATTAATGTCCTGGAATACCCAAAGATTTACGCATTTATTTTCCCCTGAGGGATCAGTCTTATGTTACTAAACATACCTTTTTTCTGTCACAGGAAACTTTAACTTCCACTGTTCATAGATTGGTATACCATTTACCAAACATTGGGCCCGAAGGGTGTTTTGGGGAGACCCTGTAGTGGATTGGTAACAGGGTTATACATTCTTTGAAATCCTGTAAGATTAGTACTAATCAGTCAGAATTCATCTTAGCAGTGGAAGTGATTATTCCCGGTAACTCCATAAGTGGCAAAATACTTATGGTGAATATATATAATCCCCAGTGTTCAATTAAACGTTAACAAATCCAGGAAGAATTACATTAGTTATTTGATAATTACGCAGACGGCCTAGATAATATAGGAATTATCATAGGAGGTAATTTTAATTGCCATGCAATGGAAGGGGTGTGGGGTGTTACAGTGGGGAATCCTTGTTTGTTGTCTAAACCTGAAGTGAAACAGAACCACCCCGATAAGGAGGGAGTGGGATGGGTAAACTTTTTCAATAGCTTGGAATTGGAGATGGTTAATGGTCGCACAAATGGCCACAGTCCAGGCAATTACACAGAGAGAGGAAATAAGTCAACTGCTACTCTCGATTACATATTTACAAGTTGTGAGATTGCCATGGAAATTGAAGATCTAACCATCAGACCCAATTTATGGAGTGATCATGAAGCACTAGAGCTGTGTTGTAGGAGGTTCAGCCCTTGTAATGTAGTAAAATCAACGGGAGATTTCTAACAAATAATTCTGGTAATCTAATTTTTCATAAAACAATTAGAGACCTAAAACATAAGCTTAGGGGCGACCTTAGGAAGGCTAAACTGAAAATCCGTTCCCAGAGGAATTAATTGAAAGAGGTGAGGAAGCTTAAAAATTGGTATCACAACTGGTTAAAACAGTGGAGATGCACTAATAGAGACGCCTTATGGCAGCAAATGGTGGGTGTATTATGCAGAGGGAATTCGCGTAGCATCTGGTCCCTGCTGGGTGAGGCAAAAGGCAGTAAAAGCCAGGCCCTAATTAATCCTATTAGTGCTAGTGTATGGGTAACTTTTTAAAGTAACCGTAACGCTGTAACCTATGAATATAAAAGCCACTCAACCCCTGTTTATTGTAGATGCAGCAATTATTGCAAATAAAATTAAGTGCCTGAAAACATCAAGGGCGCCCAGCCCTAACTGTTTGGCAAATGCGATCTTTAAGAGGAAACCTCAATTTTGGTCATTACCCCTTAAAACATTGTTTGACAAAGTTCTTATGGAGGGGAAGATACAACATCACGGCAAACAGCATTATTGATCCCTGTGTACAAAAAGGGTTGTAAGAGTGACCCGAATAATTATTGCTTACTGTCCATTTCGATTGTACTGGGAAATTGTTTGCATCACTACTGTTAAAGGAGTTGTGAGTATGGGTGGATCATGCGGGTATACTTGATAGATACCAGAGTGGATTCAGGCAGGTTTTTCTACTACACATTTATTATTGCTGGATTCTTTAGTTGCAAAGGCACTTGGACCCAATAACCCCTGTCTTTATGCCCTTTTTGTTGATTTTAAGGCTGCGTTCGATGCGGTGTGCAGGGAACAGTTGTGGAAGAAATTGAATATACTGGGCTGCCCTCCTCAATTACTGTATTATTTGAAATTATTGCACAGTAATAATTCAGTCTGCCTTAGGCTTGACGCAAAGGGTAATATGACATCACCAGTTATCCAAAACCGTGGAGTAAAGCAGAGTTGTGGAACACCCCTGCTCTGAAATCTTTTTGTATCAGATATACCAGTGGCCTTGTTAACAGTAAAGAACTGCCCGCCCATAATTGATACCTTGCATTGCATAGTATTGGCATATGCTGATGATCTCGTATTATTGGATCATACATTTGGTGGGCTAAGATGTATGGCCGAAGCACTTTAGGATTATGCTGATGTGAATGGGTTAAAGATCAACAGTGAGAAAACACAACTGATGCTATTTAGAAGGCAGCTTATCTCACGAAAGCGGCTTTGCATTCAGCAAGTGGAAATAGCATATGTACCTACGTATAGATACTTGGGGGTTGAATTTGATACTGCAACAGTCTGTAGTTTCTGTATTGAGACACGGAAAAAGAAGCTATACAACTGACCGCTTTCATAAGTCAGTTTTCAAGAAGAAGAGACTGCTATTCGCTGAAAGGGGTAAGGCAACTGTAATACATGGGCTAGAGTCTCTTATTAGGCTTGATCTACAATGGCTGCAGGTTATTGATGGGAAATTTTGGAGGAAAATACTGGGCCTCCTTGGTTTTACACCTATGGCTATAATTAGGTTGAAACTCGGTATATTCTCCTTGAAATCACAGGTATTGATGGAGAGCGATCCATTATCTTAAGATGTTGAATGGCTGTGCGAACCCATTATTGACTACCTTTGATAAAGAAGAATTGCGACAACAGTTTAAATCTCCCCTTAGTAAGAGTATGGATAGTTTGTTCCATGATGCAGGCTGGTATCCAAATGGAGGTGATGTACTTGTTAAAATGAGTCTCTCCCTGGGTTATCGAGTAGACCATTGGGACTGGAATGAGAATATGGTGCATTTAGAGTAATTAAAAAGCTATGCTTTTATTTCTGATATTTTGTACTTGTTTAAAAGGGCTTAACCATATTTGAATATATGCCCCTCGCCTCATCTTAGAAGATTTATCGTCCACCTTCGTATTAATTATCTGCCATTACTTAATGTGATTGGTGCAGCACGTGAGGTGCCTGAGAGGGATCGATTTTGCCTCATTTGTGGCAATAAAGATCTCCCCGAGACGGCTAAAGACGTCCTTACTGAGTGCTCCCGTTTAGGTAACGTTTACAAGTTACACTTTGGCAGATTTGTTCATTGTCTAGATACAATCGAGGACCCTTATTTTTGGAAACAAGTTATTCAATCCAATAACGGGCCTTCAAATTGCTTTGTATAGAATCTGGAAGGAGATAGAAAGGCGGATATTTGAGATAGAATAAGAATGGATCTATTTCTCACTGTTAACAATGAATTCCCACTAAATGATTGGTGAGGAAATGGATGATGAATTTCAAGTGATCCGGTTGTCTCCGTTCTTGATTGGCGTGACTGTTTTTTAAAAAAGTTTTGCAATACCCTAGGAAAATTAATTCAGATGACAATTCAGTATTTAGAGTAGTCTAATTGATATATTAAATGGAGGGTTAACAAATGCATCATGAACCAAGGATAAAACTTGGATTATGAAGTATCAACTGAGTAATGTAAATTAACTTAATATTGTTTTGTCTAATTTATATGCATTTTTTCCTTTTGTTCACTCTGTTGTACCTATTCTGTACTATGTACTTTTATATGTGTAAAGTTATATTTTTAAAACTAGATCGCATACATTTTTAAAAGAAAAGCAAGGCTGCACTGATACAATACTTGGTTTGCAGGCATTGAAGACATGGTAAAGCCGATGACAAAACACTGTTAAGCAAGTCGAGAGTGCACATGGCCCACACCGGTGACCACAAACCCTACACCACCTAGTGCCTGGTGCACTTCAGTGAAGGTATCTGTAGCATACTAGGAGGATGGTTCCTAGTTTTGGTAGACCATTTTACAAGGTATATGAATATAGTACAAGAAAGAAGTACAGAACCTGAACATACGATTCCAGCATTGGCTACAATCCTGGCAGTAATGGGGGTATAAAGGTGTTACAAATTGACACCGGCTTGACTTTTCATGGCTGCGAATTTCAAGAGTAGGCAGCAATGATGGGTTTTCGGCACCATCACATAACACCACATTGGCCACAGACAAGCTGAGAAGTTGAAAGGGTGATGCAGCCTTTAATTTAAAATGTTTGTCATTTGAAACAGTGACTGGTGAGCCGATAACTCAAGCTATTACAAGACTACTCAGTGTGCTGAAGCACCCCACACTGCACAGCAGCTATAGAACCAGCAGGTCTACATTTTTGTAGACCTATGTTAACGCTCATTCTGCAAATGCCAAACAAACCAACAAAGACACACTCAGAACAAGAAGAGTAGAAAAGATGGCAGACAAATCTAAAAACATCAGTAAAGCGCAGAACAGGGTCAGGGATTTAGGAGGGGTGCGAAGTTCTCTTAAAAAATGCATTGAAAACAGATATAGTGTGGTTGAACGATCAACCCTCGTACATGGTGTTTTGAATATATGGGACAGCTGTCACCACACATCGGGATGGACAACCCGTATGTGGAAGCGTGTCCTATTTTTGTTGATCCAAGAACCGGCAAAAACAATGGACAGGGACACAGAGTTGTCCAGAGTATATGGATCTATAGTGGAATGGTAAAGGTAACTAGTCCACCAGCTGAGGGAGTCAAGAGTGGAAAAGATCACTGCCAAGCATACTAACTGTGAGTGGCCCTTTGAGGGAGTGAGACTACCGGAAGCTATTCACCCAGATATTCACTTGATGTGTCAGTAAACTGCAGTATTTCACAAGCATAAGGAGCCCTGGGAAGGTGTCCTCTGTGGCTGAAGGAATACCCACACAAGCTTGAGAACTTTGTTGTGTTGGAAAACTCTGGTTGAGTATTCCATTAAGGTTTAATGGCAGCTAAGGGTCAAGAGTTCTCTAACTCTTCAGTGGTTTCTTCGCAAACCACGAAAAGTTACAGAACTTTTGAAAGCACAAGTCCATGCTTTCACCCAGCCTGACTTGAGGGGTACCATCATTCCCAGGGCTGGGTGTTTGCTGCGAAGGGGAGGAGGAGGGATAGTGATTGTCAAACTGTTAGACTGGTAATGAGAGGCCCGTATATTCAAGTGTTCGTCCAACTTGTCCGGGTAGTTGCAGCCACTCCCCCTTCATGCGATCCGCCTCCCAAGGACTCCTGCGTAGCATGTGATCTCTGTCCACCAAGCCCCATTTCTGTACCTTGCAGCCAGAGCACGTTCTATCGTTTCTTCCTCTGTTTCCTGGTGCAAGCAGAAGGCCGTCCCGCATTCTTTGTAAATTGGAAGACTTGGCTCAGAGGAAAGCCTGCAACCAGGCAGTGCTTATGAGTCGCCCAGGTAAGGAGAGCTGGTCAGGCTGTCATTTTTGGCATCTTGGAGGCAGCGGACGTCTGCTCACGATGCAGTGTGTGACTGTTTTGAGTTGTGAGGAGCTGCTTGTGGCGGGATTACACGCAGTGCTCACAGGGAAGAGCCCCTGTAACCGAGCTTGAGGGTTTCACACAGTAAATCAGAAGCAAACATGAACCCCACAATCACACCCAAGCGTGCATATAGTGTGGATTTCCACACGTTTGCTGCGTCAAAGCACTGTCATGTCCACGAGGATGAAGTGAGAGACCCCTCCTATTGCAAATCGAACCTGTGCCCGTTTCTAGAGTCAGATCTGTGAACAAGTTCTTCTTGGCACATAGATGCTTTATTTTTTAATGAAGATAAAAACAAGGTGACTGGGTATGATGCGTTGCCAATCCCTCCGCTCTCCACAGCCCTGTTCCAAATTGTCCAATATTAATATATAGTGCCACCGCTTCTCATTCCTCATACTAATCGAGTTTTTAAAGAGGCCCTGCACACAATCTTTGTAGGCCCGACAGAGAGATCCCATACCCCTTACAACGTGCACACCCTCTTCCCCATGCTAAAAAACCAACACAGAGAACCCAGTCGCCTCCTATGCACACAGGTGCCTAATACAAAGACCCTCACTTTCTGTAGCCAAGACAGAGAACCCTCTCCTTATGTACGCATCCTCTAACACACAACCTTCTGCCATTTCCCACACCAATTTCCAATCTGCCTATAGCCCTCCCTGCAACATGTGTGCCCTCCCGCTAATGGCATTCCCTGAAGATCACTCAGTGTCTGGTTGTTTTCCCCTTGTTCTGGTTACAGATTGTTTCAATCTTCCCAACTAACTTTATATTGTGCTTTTTTGCTGCACCTACTTTCCAGGTTAAACCGAATAAAGTGTATGTGTTTGTGCAAGGTTAACAATTGAAATTCCGCCATTTTGATGTTTTCAAGCTACCCTTCACCCAAACACATAAATATAAAATGTAATGTTGAAGTAGCTCTCTGTCAACTTTAAGAGGTGGTAAAACATACTTGTATATTTCTCTTACTGCAGAATAAATATGCCCACCCCATTTTTTGCCCTCATTGGGTGTCTTTCTTTAAATGTTGACGTCACAACATAAAAGTGGCACAGAACGAGGGGCTGTTATATAAATTCCTTTTGCTGCCACCGGGTTGTCACCCCTTGATGCTGCCACCGGGTTGTGCGATGGCTAGATAACTGCTTCTCAGATTTCTAAATATTTTCATTTTAAATGTTTGCGTTAGTTTGAAAAAAATGATTTTTAACAGTGCGCTACTGTGATATGGAACAAATGAAATACCTTTTTGCAAAGTGTTTTCTTCGAAACGAGGTCAATTTGTGACTAGAGATGTTTATTACTAGATTTTCTTTTCCCAAAAGTTCACCTTTCTTGATGGTTGTTTTCTTTTTTGGAAGATGATGCTACCTGCTCATCTAGCTGGATAATTGATTCTTGTTCTGTGTCTTGAGGTTCAGATTCTGCACTGGAAACCTTAGAAGATCCACTGCCTGTAGCTGGAGTTTTTTTGGTGTAAGGGGTTTTTCCACTTTTTGCCCAATCCTTCTGGCGGTAATATTCTTTCCAGGAATAAACGATATCTAATTTATAGTCTAGAATGTCACGTGTAAACTTTCTTATTTTTTTCGCCTCTATTTCTCATATTCTGTACCTGATGGCATCCTGCGTGCTCGCTGAACAGCATGCTCGCCTCAAGATGAGTTGCCTCCAGTTCCACCTGACGGCCAATTGGGAACAGGAGACGGGTCTCAGTCGGACAGGATCCCACTACCACCGCTCCTACTAGCCGATCTTCGCTGGTGGATGATGGATGGCAATGTTTCAGTGGGAGCCCCCTTAACCCGACCGGAGCCTACCTTGGTGGCGACGACAGACTCCTCTTTTGGGCTGTGGGGGGCTACTCTGGAGGGCTGCAAGATTCATGGCGCATTGTCCAGGATGGAAGCCCTCCTGCATATGAATCTGCTCGATCTCTGTGCTTTGGGCCTGGCCCTCAAGGCATTTTAGCCCCTCATCAGTCCGGTCTGGTTGGTAAGGATGGACAATTCTACTGCATTGTTTTACCTGAACAAGCAGGGTGGCACCCGTTCACCCCTCCTCTGCATGGAGGCGGTATCGATCTGGGAATGGGCCCTGATGGAGGGAGTTTTCGATTTCAGCAGTCCACCACCCGGGGGACAGCAATGCAGAAGCGGACTAGCTGAGCCGCCTGAGGTTAAACACCTACTCGTGGGAGTTGCACACCGACTCCTTGTTGCCGCTGTTCCAGCGTTGGGGGTTCGCAGACCTGGATTTGTTTTCATCCCCTCTGAATTTCAAGTGCCCCAAGTTTGCTTCATGAGCAGGACGGGGGTCTCTGGGAGATGCCTTCCAGATCTGTTGGCACGGCCGCAGGTGTAATGCGCTCCCATCCATCCATCTGTTCCAACAGACCATGCACAAATATTGGTCTTCGGTGGGTTGCAGCCTCATCCTGATAGCCCCTCACTTGCCTTTGAGACCCTGGTATTCGGAACTGCTGCACTTGTGCTCCATGGGTCTCTTCCACCTTCCGATCTGAAACAGGGATTCCTGACCCAGCAGGGAGGGGCAGTGGAGCATCCGGAGTAAAGTAAACAGTCAGTGCACACCCACTCTTATGAACAATTTATGCTTCAGAAAAAGTTGTATGCAATTTGGGTGCAGGGGGGGGAATGCCGACCCTAACATGAGATTGTGATACAAAGAAAGAAAGAAAGAAAGAAAGAACAAGAGTCCAGTCTATGGACAATCCCATCCCCTGCACAGCCAAATACTGAAAAGGCAAAATTGCAAATGGTATTCTACATAAATCATTGTATATCTAATGATCAGATCAAATGCTGTAATATTCAAAACTTGTTTATTCAATTTTCAATCCTGAAGAGGCCGGAAAGCGAAATTTGTGCTCGATGCATTTGGGGGAAGGGGCTATATTTCCCCTTAAACAGCAATTCACACTGAGAAAGGAGACCCAGAAGAGTAAATTTACAAACTCGATGCTGATTAAACATGTATTCTTCCAAATGCATTGATGCCTGTGAACGTAACAACCGTGACAACATGTCAAAGGGTGTACTGTAAGTGATTTCAATCCGGCACTTCACTTCAGTCAATGCCTAGCATGTAATGCGCGACTGAAACCCTTATTTATTTGTCTCTATAAGTTCTTTTATTCTGAACGATGTACCACTTATATCACGCCCCTCTCTTTGAACCCCCTTGTCCCCCACCGCCCCCGGTCGCACTAAACCAGGATTCGGGCTGGTTTGCAAAGTTAAAATATTTATTTAGGTATTCACAATATAATCACACTATTTTTAATGGGAACACAATGTTCACCAATGGGGTGATGTCACACTAAGCAATCTCTTTAATCATAAGGAGTAATGATGAGCAAAAACAATGCAGCACAGAAATAATACTTTTGGGTGTATGTTCAAATCAAATAGCAGTGTGGTTCCTATTTCCCCCTGCACACCCCTCAATCCCCCCAATATGCAACCTCAAGAGATAAAGAGAGAGAACAGGTTTCAGGAATGCAGAATTCAAGTAAATATATCAATCCCAATTCCCCCCCCCCACTCCCCACAAACACAAGAGAGAAACAGAACTAAATGGCAAACTGTCAAAAATTGTTTTAAAATTGGCTTGGAATGTAATAGTAAAAACACTATGTGCTAAATCACAGAAATTGTTGAAATTCTAATGAGCCTAATGGGACCCGCTTTATATGGTTGCAGACAAACACCAGCAATGATTTCAGAGTAATGAGCAATGGGAAAACTTAAATTTGAGGTAGGGTGCAATGAAAAGGTATTTTACACGTAATAGATTTTACCCAAATGAAAATTTGCGGCAAACTTTTCCGCGCGTGGTAATCGTGATCGCGGGAGAACTATAAGGATGCGGGATGCAGGCTTGGGTTCTCTGGAAAGCTTAGGATGTTGGCTACAAGCAGACACTTACATTTCGTTTCTAGCATGAACATTTAAGAAGTTATGGACGTTTTTGTGGAGGTCGGTTTTTCAGAGAGAGGCAAATTGTAAAACAAGGATTCGCTTTTAAAAAGACAAGGAGTATTTCTTTACACTAAGGATGGATTATGAAGAAGCAAACTACACGACGGCACAGCCACCAACCCAGGACATCTCTGGATCAGGTTTTTGCCTGCCGAGACACTCGCTTTCTTCAGAAAAATATATATCGGCGCAAAGATTGGGTTTAACACTACTAGTACAGAAAGATATAATAGGGATGAGATGGAGAGTTCAGGCAGTTAAAAAATATTCTAACAATGCAGTTCTGGATAAAAGAGAGGATTGGTTTGGGTAGGGATGACTATGGACAGTACCTAAACTAGTGACAGTCCTATACTAAGGATACTCACTGCATAGGGTTGAACAGAACCGTCAGGGATTCAGGTCAGTTAAGATTTCTGGACAGGAATTCTGCTGGGCACACCGGACTGGACAGCAAGGCGCTCTGGTCTGCAATCAGCAAGGCGCACAGCTATCTGGTCACAGCATGGCTCTACTGGGTTGGGTCTTTGGATTCTGGCAAGAATTCTTAGCAGGAAAGCAGTACAGCACAGCCTGGCTGTTCTTTGATTCCCCTTAGAGGTCTTGGGTAAATTCTGGTTTGTGGAATTTTCAAGGCCTAGCTGAGAATGGTTCAGCTATGGAAATGGGCCTTTCTGCTTGCCAAGTTTCTGGAGTCTGGAATATGGATGGTTCTTTTGCAAAGTGCTCCGCCAGCAATCGGTTGGTGGGTGATTGTGTGCGTCTTTATAAGTCCTCAGCTGTCTCTATTTATGCATTTGATAAAGGGGTGTGTATGCTGAATTATCCTTAGCGCGCCCCCTAGGTTGGCTATAGGCTAGAATCTTCCCTCTCCCTTGATTGGAGGGGAAAACAGTGTGTCACCATGATGATGTGGTTTTATGAGGCAGGGCATCCTCCCCTCTGGTTTTGAACATGAAATCTACTTTTTCATATAATACATATTTACAATTTTACAAACTTGATAACAATAGCATATCTATATCACATACTTTGTGGAGCAAATATTCTTCCAAGCCCCGTCGCGGTAGGATCTTGAGTTTTGATTTGACAGAATTTCACACTTTTTGTCCGGGACACCATCTCTAGTTTGTCCAATTCGGACACATGTTCGCATTGTATATGGGCATAAGCGTTTGAAGTTTCATGCTTCTGACATCAAGACATTTTGGTATAAAACCACAATTTCTACAGGTATGTCCCAGAACATAGCACAGAGTTCTGACTCCTCTTAAAATGTGCAGCAAAAATTTAGGTTCAGAATTCCAGGGTTTATATATTTTTTACAATTGTCCACATTGAATTATCAGTCTTATTAGAAATCTGCTTTTTGTCCATCGTGAATCAACAAATTTGTCTGCCCCCGCCTCCTTTTCCTTCTTGCAGCTTCAGCAGCAATCTCCGCCCACTTCCTTCTGGCAGAGGCCCTTCACAATCCTTCCTGATTAGCATTTCCATGCCTGGAAGGAAGCTCATTGTGCTCTTCCCAGTGCCCCTACCTTCTTAATCAACACCTGAATGTGAGTTCCTGGCCCAGAGAGCAGAAGGGGGGTCCTTGCCCAGTGGGGGAAGCTGTTTGTAGTTTTGGCTTGAATCAGGCTTACTTTAAAAGTCAATTTGTTACATTTTTCTTTGTTGAAATAAACGTGCACATTTTTAAAATAAACATCTAGAACACTGATTCCAGGCTCTAAACCACGAAGTTTAAATAGTTGCAACCTAGTTTACTCTTTCTAACAGTTCACTTAGATTTTAGACATTAGATTTTAATGGTACAAGTTTACAGTTTAAATTCAGGCTTTTGAAACAGTCACAGGCGGCCGCTGGTACTGCGCCCAGGTTTTAACAGCTTTCACAGGCAGGCAAGCTGGCTCTGGATGTTTTTGTGACCAATTCAGCTCTCCAGGATATTGCAATTCCACAATGCTTTCTTAACTTTAGTAAAATGTGACACCCCGCAAGAAGATTGGATGTTTGCAGGTGTTTAGGACCAGCATTTCATATTTTCAGCAACCAAGAAAAGATTTAACTGCAAGGTTTCAGAGTTCTTTCAGCAAGCACTGCTTTTCATCTGTGCTCCATTGTTACATGTTGGCCAGCCCAATGACATGTTTCAGAAGTGCGGTCTCCATTCCACCACTGACAACATGCATGGTAGATTTGGCAGCTATCTTTTTGTGCTTGGTAGAGCGTAATTTCCTTAGGTTTTGGCGCGCATGGGGTTTTCGCAGCCATTTTGCTGATTCTGGTGCCACCAGCACACAGTGATGCCGCAGGGCAGAGCAGAGTGGGTTAAAACATCCCCACAGTACAGAGTTAATCCTAGGTATACTGATGAACCAACATTACTGTATAAAATAGGTTGTCAAGCAAAACCCATGTCAATGCCTATAACCATTATCTTAGTATTAGATAATCTATGATTTATTTATGTAGAATACCATTTTATTTAAATTTTGACAGTTTTCAGTACATAGGTGCGCTGGGGAAGAGAGGGTCCATAGACTGGACTCTTGTTCCTGCAGTGGAGCATCCAGACCCCGCCAAGCTGGCGCTGACGAGCTGGTTCCTGACCAGCTGAGGCTTCAACATGCTAAATTTTCAGATGGCAACTGGGACATCATTCAGCAGGTCAGGAGGCCCTTGACTCAGTCCCAGCATAAGAGTAAATGGATTAGGATTTGCCATTGGGCTTGGTGCAAGGGTCTGGGTCATGTCACCTGTCCTTGGGATGACATAACGGCTTTTTCAGCACACCTGACTTGTTCTGCCGTTCAGGTGGCTACTTGGTGCACTTATTTGGCAGCCATTCGGGCTTACAAGAATTCCCCTGATCATGTGTTTTCTTCGGCCAACCCGGTCGGTAAGGCCCACCTTAACGGGTTGCCTAGGCTTTTTCCACCGGTGCATAGGCCGCACCCGGTTTGGGATCACAATGTGGTTCTTGCAGCTTTGCAGCGCAAGCCTTTCGAGCCAATGGCCTCTGTGGACATCCGCTTGGTGACACTAAAGACCTTTTTACTGGTGACTTTCACCTCTAAGTGCAGGGTTAGTGAGCTACAGGCATTTTCCTCGTGCAAGCCCTTCACCATGTTTCACAACAAGGTCATCTTGTGCTCTCACCCAAACTTGTTGGCCAAGGTGGGCTCTTGATTTCATGGGAATCAAGAGATCTTCCTGCCAGTGTTCTCACTGAACCCGCACTCTGCGGCAGAGAGGGCCCTGTTTTATCCCTTTCTGACAAAATCCTTCATGAAGTCTGAGGCCATGTTCGTGACTTGTGGGTGCTCCTCCCCCGGCTCTCAGGCTTCCAAGGCTTCCATTGCCCTTTGAATGGTTCAGGTGATTTCGGAGGCATACACGGCTATGGGCATACCTGTTCGTGAGGGTGTTCGTGCCCATGTGGTCGAGCCTAGGCCACGGCCGTCGCGTTTCAGAGACTTGCTTCTTGGGATGTCATCAGCTGTGGGCCACTCAGTCGGCCTTCTGTAAGCACTACTCACTGGACACCAGCTCCAGGCGTGATGCAGAGTTTGGCCGGTGGTTCTGAAGAACCTTTTTGCTTTGTCCTAGACATGAGGCAGGTTTTCACAGCTCCACCCTGCTTTTCTTGTTTGGTGGAATGACCCGCAAGGATGGAGGAAAGGGGACAGGACTTATGAGTAAAGTTGCTCACTGTAGTGACTAGAGTACTCTTAGTCCATGGTCCCCTTTCCACCATACGTCCCACCCACCTCAACCCGCTAGTATGCCAAGGGCTAATATGTGTGAGTAGCCAGTTATCTAAGCGTCCGGTGTATTCCAAGGGGGACTCTGGTGAGGCACCAGAGGGTGAGCCTCGGCAGGGCGTTCCCACACCTGAGGCCGCACCCCCACGCGCTATACTAAACAAGAGGTAGTTACATTTTTCACTGCCAAAGGTTCTGCTACCATCCCCGTGTTGGGGGGGAAGCCCAGAAGGATGGAGGAAAGGGGATTATGGACTGAGTGCTCTAGTCACTAAGGTGAGTAACTTTAATTTCTCTAGCATTCGGTCTTAGATGGATTCACATGCTATGAATATTCCCTGTTGTCAGGCTGGGAAATCTTGGTAAAATAAAGCAGTTTAGCTTTAAGCTAAAAACTGCATTGTGGCTTGTGTAGCCTATTGCTGTCACTTTGGGTCATACTGCCCCAACCAATGACACTCATCCTTCTTAGCGCCACCCCTGGTGGACATCTTCAGATTTTTATTGCACGTTTTCGTCTTGGGAGTCCTCGAGTTTCACTCTATTTTCTCCAGTATTGGCCTATTTTTGATAGTTTTTTCATACAATATTCTTCAAATCCATAATTTTGACTTGTCGGCAGCGGGGATCCGTTGCCGGTCCCAATCCCATGTCTGTTGGATCGCTACATTGTGTGAGGCTGCAAACAGAGTTTTGGGCCCAGTACACGTGCCATGTCGGAGGCCAAGACGAAGAGCCTCTTCAAGGCCTGTTCTAGATGCGGTCAGAAGAATGTCTTCATCGAGGACCGCCACCAAAAGTGCATCATCTGCCTGCACTTGGACAATGATGTGGAGGGATGCCCCATTTGCCAATCTTTCTAATCTAGACGAGGAAGGATCGCCATCGGGACTGCTATCATGGCTGAAGGAAGGTAAGGCCTCTGACTCGGCGTTGGTGTGCAGTCATGCCTCTGCCAGCCCCAAAGATTGTACTCCCTTTGGCAAGAGGTTGTGATCCTTTAAGGATGCTTCCAAGGGTAAGGTACCTAAAATGGCAAAGTCGTTGAGTGCTCAGACTTCCTCTTCAATGAGCACCGTGGCCCCAGCGTCTGTCTGGATCGGCGATGGGTGCAAAGGGAACCCTGTCTTTGGAGGGGCAGAAATGGTCCACTCCTTCAGAGTCCACCCAGTCGATGAAACATTGTTCGTCGTCTGCAGTGTCAACATCTATGACCCCGAAGACTTCCTCGTCGATGACACCAAAACCGAAATAGTTGTCATCGACGACGCTGCCCGCACCATTGCTGCCCATTTGATGACGGCATGCACCATCTTAATAGTAACAACTATCTCAAGGGTTGTGTTGCCTCCACGGCCTCGGTCAGCCCCGGCTGGGTCTGTTCCATCCACAGTACCTTCTCCAGGTGTGCCTGGGCAGGGTACCTTTCCGAAAGTTATCATTTGCACGAGGGAGTCACCTCCAGATCTCTCGTTTCTACCAAATCTCAAGAGGGCCCTTCGGCTGCATGCCACATCCCATGTGAGGCCCATGGTTGTGTCTCCAGCCCCTGTCTCCGCTCCTGCCATCCTGTCGGAAGAGGAGGAAGAGGAGAAATAAGTGTTTGAAGACGTCTCGTACCCTATGGAGGTTGGTGTTGGCCTGCTTCCACAACTGGCCCCGCAGCATGCACAATGGTTTCAGCCTGCCTGCCCTACAAGCCTCTGGCCTCATGCTCCAATACGGACGCCTCAAGTACCAAGGGATCCATTGCCAAGAGATGTTTCTTTGGACATTTTGTCTACTCTCCACACTCTGGTCTGAGATTCAGCAGCGACTACCCCATGTAGCCCCTAATCCTGTCCACTAAGACCTCCTCAGCCCTACCGGGCTCCCCCTCCTTCAGTGCCTGCGGTCTCACAGCCACCTCCTCTTCCACAGCCCTTTATTGTAGAGTGGTTTGTCCTGACAGGAACAGACACTTCATACTGACACCAACCCAGATACAGATGGTACTTAGGATACGGATACATTTGACGGCTATGTCACTGCAAACGGTGAGCCGTTGGATGTATACCTACCATCTAGTGCCCCTCCCCAGGATGAAGTGGGATCTTTGCAGGCTATTATCTCCCAGGGCGCCAAGCTTTTCAACCTGGTCCTGGAGGATAGGTAGGAGCGATTTCTTTACCAATGCTGTGAATCCTCTAGATAAACCATGGTCTCAGACCCACTTCTGGATGACATCTGGGAAGGCTGGCTGCTGGTGATGGAGGGAGAGTCTGGAGAAGAAATATAGGGTTCTGGGATATGGCCCCTAGATTCCTCAGCGGCCATTCAACACCAGACTCGGTAGTCTCAGCTGCTGTTAGAAAGGTGTTGTCTAATCCTTCATCCTCTTGCTCACTTCCAACTGACCTGGAGGGAAGGAAGCTGGGTGTGGCTGGAAAGCGCATAACCACCACTGCGGCCTCTACAATCAAGGTTGCCAAGACCCTAGCCAAACTTATACGCTATAACGGAGAACTCTGGTACAAGTTGGGACCGATCCTCGTTTTCCTTCTAGAGGACAAGAAAGCGGAGGCCATGGCCATCTTTCAGGAGGGTTAAATGGCATCTGATCATGCAATCACGGTCGCACTTGACATCGACTCTGGGTTCCAGCAGTTGGGATGCAGAGTCGCCCTACGCCGGCAAGGTTGGCTGAGGACCACAAATTTCAGGCAGGATGTCCAAGCCAAGATGTTCGGCATGTCTTTCAACAGGGATAACCCTTTCGGCAAGGCGGTAGACAAGTCTCTTCTTGCCATCAAGTCAGACACAAACGGCCCGCTCACTGGGCATGTTGCAGCAGAGGAGGCAGACCTTTCGCTCCCAGAAAGGGAAGGTCTCCCCAACTTACAAGCGCTCATCCCTTCCCATCAGCCCTCACATTCCACTTCTCAGGAGGGTGTATAGAAGCTGTTCCCAAGCCTACAGGGGAGATAGCCAGCTTTGTTGTCCACAAGCAACAAGGACGCAGTTGTAGAACGAAGCCTGACCAGGCTGTGCCTGAGCCCCCACTTCAGAACTTCAGTGGGAGGCTGGCTTTTTCAGTTTGCTGACATGTGGCACAGCATCTCCACAGACAAATGGGTCCTCGACGTCAATCGATCAGGGGCACTCTCTGGAGTTCCAAAACAAGTGCCCCCGTGTTCCTCCGCTGATGAGACGAGAACAGCACAGGGCCCAACTTGTTAAGGAGGTTCATGCCATGCTGAAAGGGGTAATAGAACTGGTCACCCTGTGTCTCCGGGTCTCCAGAGTATGCGCCAGATACTATCTGGTTTGCAAGAAGTCAGGCTGATGGAGGCCCACCCTGGACTTGAGGTGTCTAAAGGAATTTCTGAATCCCAAAAATTCAGGATGGTCATGTTGCAGCATATGCTCAGCCAACTGAAAGAGGGAAATTTCCTGGAGACGCTGGATCTGGAGGGTGCATATTTCCACATCCCCATTCACCAGAAACATCGGAAGTTCATAAGGTTTGTTGTCCAAGGAAGAAATAACCAATACAAAATGTTACCCTTAAGCCACAAATCAACCCCGAAGGTGTTTACCAAATGCCTTACCCCAGTGGCAGCATTCCTTCATTGGTCTACCCCTACCTGGGCGACTGGTTGGTCCGGTCTTGTTCTCTTCCCCAGGTGGCGCAACATACAGCAGAGACGTTCCAGACTCTAACCTCTCTGGGATTCTCCATAAACTATTCCAAATCCTGCGTGGTGCCGTCCATAAATGCTCTGTTCCTGGGGACCTTACTCAACACTGTCTGGAGCCTGGCGGCCCCATCAGAAGAAAGAATATTTGCCATCATATGGAACGTCCAATGGCAGTCATCAACCAGCATTGCTACTGTCCGGTCCATCAAATAAATCCCTGCTAGGGATGATGTCCTTGTGCATCCATCTGGTCCCTCATTGCAGGCTGCAAATGAAGCCGCTTCAGGAGTTCTTGGATGCCAGGTGGAATCAGAATTCCAGCTCATGGAACAGGATAGCCCTTAATCAAGCTTTCTGTCAAGCCTTACACTGGGGGTCCATGCACCCTCTCATCTCGCAGGGAGCTTCTTTCAGGACTCCTGCACATCAGGAGACGGGCACGACCGATGCCTTGCTGGAACGTTATGGGCATCCACATGGGCCATATATATATGCCAGTGACCTTTGGCTCCTGGAGGAGAAAGCATTACATATCAACGTCCTGGAGCTACGAACAGTTTTCTGTGCTCAAGTCTTTCAAGCCTCAGTTCTTGTGAAAGGTGGCCAGAGTCTTCGCAGACATGTCCACCATGTTTTACATCAAAAAGCAAGGCGGGACAAGGTCGCTCGTCCTCTCTCGGCAGGCACAGAAGCTGTGGTGCTGGGCCGTCATTGCTCACCGACTATTTCTAGTCCTGTTCCAACTGGCAGGCGTTCAAAAGACAATTGCAGACTCTCTCAACAGGGAGCTGCAGGCCTGCCACGAGTTGGAGCTCTGGCTGTAACGCTCACCTGACTCCCACGGATGCGCTGGCCTGGTTTGCGCTGCTGTGACCTCTTCTAAGGTGATGCGCAGGGTTCGGAAGACGGACTGGACCGGGCCCCCAAATCTGGCTTGTCTGGCTCGCAGAAGTATCCTTCTGTAGGCGAAAATAGAGGATTAACTGTCTGCGGGGTAATGCAATCGGCCTCCCACTTTCCCCTCTCATCCTCCTCGAAACCCTTCTGTGATTCCTCGTAGCGTCTCACCTTAGGGTCTGGAAGGACGAGCTCTCCATCCTGCTTCTGATGCAGGGGCGCGTTGGTATCCAGTTACTTCACTGGATTTTTCGGATTGGTGGGAACCAAACTTGCTTGGCTTCCAGGTAAGTTTTTTGATAAGAGGGGTTCCCCTTGTGTCCATGCATTAATGTACTAATGCTAGTGTCTTTTTCCCCATAGGGGCCGGGGTACGGAATGCCGGGGAACAGGCACCGACCCGAGATGAGAGGTGAAATCCTTGTAGAAATCAGGTAAGTCTTTAATGAGCGTTTTTTTTGGTAATGTCTTTTCATTCGCTCATTAACGCTAATGTCTCTTTTTCCCCTTAGGGGCCGGGGTCCGGAAATGCCAGGATGCGGCGCGGACCCAAAATGAAGAGGGAATGAATCAACAGGTAAGTCTTAACATGGAGATTTAGCTTTCCTTATTCCCTTCTCTCTCTCACCTTTTGTTCTGGTCTTTTTCTCCCTAGGCGCTGGGGCGTGACTGCGAATCCGGATGATCGCTGCTGAACATGGAGGCGCCCTGTAAAGGTGAGTGGAATGCGGCGCTGCAGCGATCGACGCGATGAGCTTTTAAAGAAAAGTCTTCCTTTTCAGGATTGTCGGCGAGATGTCTCCGGGATGCGGATTTAGCAGGTAAGGACTTTTCCTTCTTCTGTTCTCTTCTTCTCTTCCTTTGCAGGTGATCCAGGATGCTGGCAGGCGTGGCAGAAGTCAGGATGCAGGAACAGACACGGTGAGCGTCCAGCTGCTAGATGCAGAACAACGCGAAGCACGTGTGGCTGTTCGGGTGGGGTTTAAATAGCCTTGGAAGAAGTTCCAGATATGTATCCTTCCTCCAATCAGGTATGTATCCTTCCCCGACCACGCCCGGATGGTAAATTAGTCCCACAGGTAAAGTAGTTCCTTTCAGGCCTCAAGGAGGCCGGGATCCTGCAGCATGGTCTGCATCAGGTAAGTGCACCTAAGCACTCCCATAATGAGCCTATGGCGCCAGGACTGATGTCTTTTATGAGCCTGGCGCCATAGGCGCCAGGACACTGTCCAAAGGGCCCCTATATGGGGTTGCTGGGTCCTTCCTTGGGGACTGGATGTCCGCTTTCGGGGACGCAGGGCTTGAACCGGCTCCCCAGGAGCGGGCATCGTGACACTGGCAAGCTCAAGCCTCTCGGATCTTCAGCGAGTGGGGCCAGCGTCAGATAGACCTGTTTGTGACGGCAACCAATACCAAGTACCATCGATTTGCAAGTAGTTTGGTGGACACCACCTTGTTTCTGTGGGACAACCTGTTCTTTTATGCATTCCCGCCTATACCGCTTCTCATATGCGTGATCAACATACTCAAACGATCCTGCTGCAAGATGGTCCTCATTGCGTCCCAATGGTCCAGATCTGGTACCTGGACCTTCTTCAGTTGTCTGGTTCTGGCAATCAAGCTTCCTCCTCTTCCGTACCTGCTCTCCAGAGAAGGCGAGACAATCCTACACAACCACCTCCCAGCATTTCTCGCTACCTTTTGGAATGCAAAATGATTCTAGCAATGGCTCAGTCTACACTTGCATGTTACAAGCACAAGTAGAAATATTTTACAGTGTGGTGCCGGTCCTAGAACACTGCTCCACAGCGCTGCAACTTCTGCCTTATCTGCTCTCACTGGCTAAGGTGGGCTATAACCATGCGTCTATCAAAGTGCACTTGGCCACAATATCCCAGTATACCCAGGCTCCTGGCAAGCTCTCCCTGTGGTCTTAGTTTCGTGAAGGAGTTTCTCAAGTGCCTCTTCAGAGCATTCCCTCAAGTGAAGGCTTCTGCCCCGACGTGGTAACTGAATGTGGTCCTCTCCAAACTGATGGGTGCTCTGTTTGAACCTAATGCATCTGACATCTTTGAAGTTCCTCTCGTGAAAGACTGCCTTCCTAGTGGCGATCACCTCGGCCAGGCGTGTTCACGAGGTAAAGGCTCTATCCCAATGGTCTTCAAACTTTTTGACCTGAGCCCCCCCCTGAGCCAAAAGTGGGCATGCAAGCCCCCCACTCCCCAAAAAGCAAATTGACAATAAGTCCAAATGGCTTTGAACTATCACGCTCTGTTGCTGCCCCATGCTCCCAGTATTATCCCTGGGCTCCCCACCTGCTCCCATCAGTCTCAAGACTCCCTCATCCCACTCCTAGCCCAGTCTATGGGTTCTCCCCACTCTGCTCCCACCACTATCCAATACTCCCCCCCACATCCTGCTGCCACCACATTCCCAGCACAGGGCCATTAGCGGCTGGTGAATTTTTCAAGTGTGGGGGGCATAAATATTTACCCCAGATATGCCTTAGCAACCTAGCGTAGCAAGGTAGCCCGAGCCAATCAAGGAGGGTTCGGGGGGAGGCTAGTGTGGGGAGGGTGCTACAATTTAGAGCACATTTTAAAAGAATTGGGTAAAAAGCCAAACAGTTTGCAATTAGCACGGGGGGGGCAGGGAGGGCGAGTGGTATTCTCAGGGCAACCCACACATTAGGAAGCACCAAATATGTCTTCATATGTGGAATATGTTGCAACAAAGAAAACATTGTCACTATCCACAAGCCATTACTTTTCAGTGCTACAGTATTGTCTAGTAAACCATGAGTGAATATTTCTTGAGCAGCATGCACTGCAGACTGATTCACTTCACCACATACCTTGCCAGTTGAGGTTGGTACAGATATGTGTTTCTTTGGATTCCCAGTGCAGAAATTATGTTTTTATAGAGAGGACTTGAAAAAGTACACAAATCACTTAATAAACAGAGCTGACAAAATATAGAAACCTGTTGCGAAAGTGTATGACTAGATTTATCTACCCTGAAAATAATTACACACATCGAAGGAAAGTGCATGATAAGAACACCTGCTTGCAGTCATTGCTCTTGCAACTATATTTTCCTGTTCCATTTTTAATCACACAACTTTTGCAGCTCTTTGCGGGAATCCCACTAACGATAGTCGCCCCCAAATACTATGTCTGCACTCATCTAATCACACAATCCAAATACTCTGCTTATGAAAAAAGACTCCTCATTCTTTATTTGCACTTCAAAGCAAAACATAAATAAGCAGGGACAAAGCCCTTCATGTTCTCGGTATGAACAGCCAATCCTGCATCTTCCAGTCATCTGGACTCTATCCAGTCGCCCTCTTCCGTACTCCAAGAACAGGCCTAAGTTGGAGCTTACAAGATCCTCATGCGATGGAGGGCAAAGCAACCCAGTTAATACAGTGTGTGCTCTGATGCTCACTGTTTACTGCAGCTGTCTGAACCATGCATGTTAAGGCATTCCAGCATGAGTACAGTGTTGCAGAGCACTTAGAAGTGAGGGTTGTGGGGGCACATTAATGTTACACCTAAACACATATGCAAACAAGTGAATCGGGTATATATTAGTAATTCCAGGAAAGGTCAGAAACAAACTGTAATCTATGATTTTAAAGTAGCTCAACTTCAAGTCACATCTTAAAATCCTCTCCATAAATAATTTGACTGTATAGAAAGTTGTATTCTAAAGCATTTTGGTTAACAAGCCTTTAAATTACTTTTTTTTAGTACTCTGGGTGCGCGACCCCCTGTATATTAGGCTGAGGTCCACCAGGGGGGGGTCGTGCCCCACAGTTTGAATACCTCTGCTCTATCCTGTAAGCCTCCATATGTGTCTTTACACCAATCAAAGGTGGGTCTATGAACTCATCCGTCCTTCATCCAAGTCCCGCCTGGCTTTCATTTGAATGAACCTTTGGTCTTACACGCCTTATACAACTGCTGGACGGTCCTTGCATTCACTGGATGTGTCTCATTCCTTGAAGTTCTATGTTGCACGCACACAAAGATTTTCGAAAGACTTCCAACTTTTCTTCAACTTTGGACCGGTCGGGCACGGGAAGGCCCTATCTAAAACGTCCATCGCCAGATGGCTCTCCGGTTGCACCGTGTATTGCCATCAATTGGTCAACAGACAGACGCCAGGCTGGGCGAGAGCCCATTCCAACAGAGCCAGTGCTTCGACTACGGCGTTCCTCTCTGGTGTTCCCCTTCTGGATATCTGTAGGGCTGATACTTGGTCTACTCACACCGTCACATGATTTTACTGCGTGGACAGGGATTCCAGGGCAGAGAATCAGTGCTTCGAAAGCTTTAGGGGAGTGTGTTCCAGGGCTAAATCTTATTGCTTCTGTTGAGTCTTGACACCTCCCGTGGTTGTATATATGTACTGCTGTGTAATCGTATTCATTGCATGTGAATCCATGCAAGACCCCATGCTGGAAAAGGAACAAGTTACTTACCTGCAACTGTTGTTCTCCAGCATGGGTCTTGCATGGATTCACATGCAAAACCTCCCTCCTTCTCTTCAATGGCTCTTCTTCTGCCTCTTTACGTGCACAACCAAATCTGAAGATGGCCACCAGGGGTTGAGCTAAGGAGGACTTGTGTCATTGGTTGGGGCAGTATGACACCATTAGGCTATACAAGTGACAATGAAGTTTGCTTTAGTTTTACTGAGGATACCCAGCCTGACGACCGGGAATATTCATAGCATGCAAATCTATGCAAGACCCATGCTGGAAAACAAGAGTTACAGGTAAGTAACCTGTTCCATAGGAAAATGGCTGTGTGCCCTGAACCTGAAGGACGCTTACTTGCATATACCAATTTGGCATCCTCACCGACGTTTTCTCAGGTTTTCGATAATGGGGAAACCTTTCCAATACAAGGTTTTCACGTTTGGTCTAAATTTTTCACCAAGAATTTTCAGAAAGATAATGAATGCAATAGCCACTTTGTTGATGAACAATGACCAGCAGGTATACCACTTTATCGAAAACTGGCTCATCAGGGCGGTGTCAGCCCAAGAAGTCATGCAGACTTTGCAATCACTAATCAACATACTTTTCGAGTTATAATGGGTATAATGGCAGCAGTGAACCATTTCTTGGCAAAGACTTGCACAATATTGTGGTGGTACCAACAGAAGAGGTGGGTCTAGAATTATTTTCTGAATTGTGGGAGCTGATGTAGACTGGGAGGAGGTTGAGTCTTGGGGCATAGGAAGAGAAGGCTTGTTTCGAGGGGATTGGGTCATCCGACGTATTCTATATCTATGACGGGTAATCACCACAGCTGTGCTGCTTCGGAAACTTTTTTCGGCGTCTGTGTCCTGCGTCGATGACGTCGATGCGCTGTCGTCGAAGACCTCGTCCGACGTCATCCGATGTGATAAGTAGGATGCACAACGCCTGTAGCCCAGTTCCATTTTTTCCGCGAACGTGTTGCTTCGTGAATCTCGGTTAACGCCTCGACTCTTTGGAGTTCTGTTCTTCTCGGTTCTTCAAACCTGTTCGTTTTTGTGAGAATCTCCTTCGTGTGAAGATGTCTTTTACTTCGTCTTCGGCCCACGACACGGATGACTGTATCGACTGCCAGTCGCTCACGTCCAAAGCCTTACGTGAACGTAAGAAGTTGTTGTTGGTAGGTCGGGTGTCCAAGCCCAGGAAGTCGAAGTCTGCAGGGCTTTCGATGGATGATTCGAGAGGAGACTCTCCGCGTCATCATCGGAAGTCTCATGGATCTCCTTCTAGGAGTCGGTCTCGCCACTCCTCTTCGAGGCATTCTCGGAAGCGCCGACAGCGGTCGTCTTCCAGGTCCTCTTCTGAGGACTCTGCCCGGCACGTCGCTTACCCTTCCAGCCGTGCGACGCCGGAGGAATGGGCTTCCTTCGGGAAGAAAATGCTGGCGATCCTCGAGTCGCAGGGTACTAAGCCGTCCGCGCCCCCGAGTGGGGTCGGTCGTGCGAGGTCAAGAGACACCACTCGCAAGAGTGGTCGGCACGAGTCACGGGAGAGGTCCCGTTCGGACAAGGGGACTCGTTCTCGACGTACCCGTTCCAGGTCCCGGTCCTCGACGCGTTCGAGACCGTGTGCGCCTGTGATGTCTTCGAGGAAGACATCGACGTCTGAGGCGTCGAGGGCGTCGACAGGCTTTCTCGAGGCTCAGGCTCCGAGGAAGTCATCGAAGCCGTCGACGCTCAAGTCGTCGAAGGACACGCTCGGAGCTCCGGCTTCGAGGACTGTGTCGACGCCGTCGATGCTGGCGGCGCTGCATCTGACATCGACGCCGATTTACTCGACGTCGACGCCAATCCTCTCGGCGCCGATGCCTGTTCTCTCGGCGCCGATTCACTCGACGCTTTTCGAGGCCGGGTTGTCGGAGGTACCCCGTGGCACGGGGGAACCCCCTAGGGAAGGCTCTGGTTAAGAGCAAGCACTCTCGGGTGCCTTCTTTTCGCCACCTGGAATATATTTCGGAGGTGGATGAGGATTCTGATGGCCTGGTTCCTAGTCAGGTTCCAGATGAAATTGTCTCGGGCCATAGTCCGTTTGAGGATTTGAGGCAGTCACTGCATGATGCCAGTGGACTGGACACCTTTCCGGAGGTGGAGTTTTGTAGCCCTGAGCCTGGCTCTCATGCCGATTCCTCGTACCGGTGCCTTATGGCTAGAGTTTCCGAGTACTTGGGATGGTCTTCTCCCCCAGGGGAGTTTGTGCAGGATGATCTCACGGACATCCTTGCTGTTGGTCCCCCAACTGACCCGGTACTGCCGTTTCATATGGCTCTACAGAGAAGGGTGGCAGCGGCTTGGACTGCTACGGAGAGTCTCCCGGCGGTGGGCAGGTCCTTGTTGCGAAAATACCGTCCAGCCAGTAGCGACCCCTGCTACTTGACCAGGCACCCCACTCCGGAGAGTTTGGTGGTGCAGGCAGCCACGACCCTGGCAAAGCAGGCGTCGTACCCTACCATCCCTCCTGATAGGGACGACAAACGTTTTGATGGCTGGGCGAAAAGTGTTTTCTTCTGGTGGTATGGCGCTTCAGGCGGCCAACTCCATTTGTGCCTTGTCTCGTTTCACACACACTCTGTGGAACTGTGTTGCGTTAGCGGCTGAACATATTCCCGAAGGGGACGAACGGGATGGTTTCCTTGCTATGGTCCAGGATGGTAAGGATGCCATGTGTGAGTCCGTTCAGTCGGGTTTGGACATGGCTGAATGCGTCAGCAGGTCCATGGCGGCGAGCACCGTGATACGCAAGTTGGCGTGGTTACGGAAGTCGGGTTTGCTCCTGATGTGCAGTCCCGCCTCCTCAACATGCCCTTTGACGGTGAACACCTTTTTGGCAGCAAGGCAGACGAGAGCCTTGAGAGGTTGCAGACCTCAAAAGCTGCAGCAAAGTCGTTGGGAGCTGCAGTTCGCCAACCTCCGCCTTTTCGTCCTAGGGGACAGCAATGGAGGGGTGGTTCCTTTCGCTATTACTCATCCTTCAGTAAAGCGAGAGGAGCTGGCAGTCAAAGAGGCCAACGCAGGGGTACCAGAGGTGGACGACAGGGTACCCGTGGTGCCAAGGCCGCTCAGGCAGTTGCCTCTTTGCCCTCAGGTAACGCCGCAGCCGCTACCACTCAGTCATGAGGCCATGTCCCATGGTTCGCCGGTTGGGGGAAGGCTGGCGCAGCATCTTGTAGAGTGGCGTGCCATTACTTCAGATGTGTGGGTTCTGGAGATCATAACCCACGGCTACTGTCTTCCCTTTCGGCACAGGCCTCGCAACAATCCACCGGGGAACCTCTCTTTGCAGAGTCCAGATCCGCTCCTTGCGCAGGAAATTCAAGCCCTGCTGGAGAAAGGCACCATAGAACTGGTGCCTGTAGCGGAGAGGAACAAGGGATGGTATTCCCCTTATTTTTTGATTTCGAAGAAAGACGGGGGATTGAGACCCATCATGGACTTGCACGGTTTGAACAAACTCCTCAGGAAGGACAAGTTCAAGATGGTTACTCTCTCTCAAGTCCTCCAGGCCCTTCAGCTTCTGGACTGGTTGGTGTCTCTCGACCTCAAGGAAGCTTACTTCCATGTGCCGATCCATCCCAAGCACACGAAGTACCTGAGGTTCGCGACTCGCACTTTCAGTTTCGGGTCCTGCCGTTCGGATTGACCTCCGCCCCGAGGGTTTTCACCAAGCTCATGGTGGTGGTGGCAGCGCATCTCGGGCAAGGGGGGATTCACGTCTACCCCTACCTGGACGATTGGTTGATCAGGGAGAGCTCTCCCGAGCAAGTCCTGGATCATCTGTCTGTCACCTGCCACTCCCTTCACAGGCTGGACTTCTCCCTCAATTTAAAGAAGTCCCATTTGACGCCAACACAGCGGCTCCAGTACATCGGAGCAGTGCTCGACACTTCCCTGGGGCAGAGTTTTCCTCCCCAGGTGAGGGCTCTTCACATTCAGCAGATGGTGCACAAGTTTCAGCATGCCCAGACGCTCCCAGCGTTCGAGTTCTTGAGGTTGCTCGGCCTCATGGCATCCTGCATTCTTCTGGTGCCAGAGGCTCACCTGCGGATAAGATCTTTGCAGTGGGCACTCAAGATGCAATGGTCGCAGTCCTCCGGCAGGATGTCGGACCCGGTTCAGGTGCCGCCCTCGGTCGCCCGGGACCTTCTGTGGTGGGCCGTCTAAGGCAACTTGATGAAGGGGGCTCTATTTTGGCTTCCCTGGCCGGAGGTGACGATCGTGACGGATGCATCCCTCACGGGATGGGCAGCTCATGCCAACGGGCTGACAGTCAGCGGTCGTTGGTCTCTGTCGGAGTCCAGACTCCATATCAATCTGTTGGAGCTGAGGGCCATCAGGCTAGCCCTGAAGGCTTTTCTGCCGACTCTGCGAGGAAAGAATGTCCTGATCCTGACGGACAACACAGTGGCCATGCACTACCTCAACAAAAAGGGGGGGCAGGGTCACTTCCTCTGTGCAGGGAGGCGATGCAGCTCGAGTTCTGGGCCATCCAGCAGGAAGTTTAGATCTCGGCAGTTCATCTGGCCGGAGACGAAAACGTGACGGCGGATGCTCTGAGCAGGCAGAGCACGATCTCTCGAGTGGGAGTTGGCTCAGGAGATTCTCCTGGAGGTCTTCGCCCTTTGGGGGACCCCTCAAGTGGATCTCTTCGCCTCCAGTGTCAACCGGAAGTGGGAGAGGTTCTGCTCGCGGGAATTTCCTCCAAAAGGAGCCTTGGGAGACGCGTTCGTGGTGGAGTGGTCATTCCCGCTGCTGTACGCGTTTCCTCCAGTCCCCGTCATCCCGCAAGTGCTGCGGAGGTTACGGAAGTTCGGTTCCCGGATGATCCTCATTGCTCCGGCATGGGCTCGGAGGACGTGGTACCCGGACCTTCTCGACTTGTCCATCTGCCCTCCACGTCGTCTTCCCTACCGAGACGATCTGCTCTCACGGGAGGGGGGGTCAGGTTCTCCATCCAGAGGTCAGATCCGTCAACATTCACGCTTGGCTTCTGAAAGGTTGAGGTATAAGGATTGGGACCTCCCTGAAGACATGATGGAGGTGTTGCTCTCGTCCCGAAGGCCAGCCACAAAGTCTCTGTACCGTTCCCGTTGGCGTAGGTTCTGCTACTGGTGCAGAGTTCAGAATGTGGATCCTTTTGCATGTGACATCCCCATGGTTCTGTCCTTTTTACTTTCTTTGGCCCACAGGGGCTTGCAAGTCGGTACCATTAAAGGTTGCCTGGCGGCGCTGTCCATCTTTAAGCGCTCGTCTGACGAGTGTTCCTACTTTAAAATCCCTTTAATTTCCCAGTTTCTGAAAGGGCTCACTAATGTGTTCCCTCCGTCACCTTTCCTGGTGCCCGGTTGGGATTTAAACCTTGTTCTTAAGTTTCTTATGGGTGCTCCGTTTGAGCCTTTGCATTCTTGCCCTTTGAGGCTGTTAACTCTGAAAACTGTGTTTCTGGTTGCGGTTACTTCCGCTCGCAGAGTGAGTGAGTTACAGGCACTTTCAGTTAAGCCACCCTTCACTGTATTTCACAAGGGCAGGGTTGTCCTTAGAGTTCGTCCTTTTCTTCCGAAAGTGGTTTCGGAATTTCATTTGGCCCAGAAGGTTGTTCTTCCGGCATTCTATCCTCCTCCGCATCCTGGTAAGGAAGAGGAGAGGCTCCATAGGCTTGATCCTAGGAGAGCTTTAAGCTTTTATGTTTCACGCATGTCCCGGGTCAGAGTGGACGATCAACTCTTTATTGGTTGCGCTGGAAAGCGTTTGGGACAGGTTGTGACGAAACAGACTTTGTCTCGCTGGATTATTTTGGCCATCTCGGAGTGTTACCGCTTGGCGGGAAAGGACCCGCCGGCTGGCTTGCGGGCCCATTCTACCAGGGGTATGGCTGCATCTACTGCCTTGCAGAGGGGTGTTCCTATTCGCAACATCTGTGATGCAGCCACCTGGGCTTCTGTAGATACATTTGTACGTCACTATTCCCTCGATTCCATCCGGGGACAGGAATCTGGCCTTTGGCAAGGCGGTCCTTTGCTCTATTTGATTAGCAATTCTAAATTTTGATTCTAAATTCTTTCCCTCCTCCTTGCTCTGGTACTGCTTTGGGAGTCTGTCATAGATATGGAATACGTCGGAGGACCCAATCCCCTCGAAGAACAAGTTACTTTCTTACCTGGTAACGTTCTTTCGATGGGATGGTCCGACGACGTATTCCATATCGCTCCCTCCCTGTCTTCCCCGCTGCAGAATTTCTTTTGCGATTGCAGCTTACGTTCCGCAAGGCTTTGTGTCTGACTGGCAGTTGACTGATGTCACACGTGCTGGGGGGAAAAAACTACAACTGAGGCTACGGGCGTTGTGCGTCCTACTTATCACATCGGATGACGTCGGAGGAGGTCCTCGACGACGGCGCATCAACGCAGGACGCAAAAAAAAAGTTTCCGAAGCAGCACAGCTGTGGTGATTACCTGTCATAGATATGGAATACGTCGTCGGACCATCCCATCAAAATAACGTTACCAGGTAAGAACGTAACTTGTTCTTTCAGGTCCTTTCCTTTTTGCAGCGGTGGATTTCACGTCTGCATGTGTCCTGGTTTCTGGTGGTGCGCTGTCTGCCGGAGATGCTGAGTTTCTCTGCAAGTTAGCTGGGTGACTTGAGGCCGACCGCCTAAGAGATGATGCAGGAGCTTGAAGGTGATTTGTGCCTGCTGTGGGAGCCAGTGAAGGTCGATCTGGTTGTATCTGCGTAGACCCTTAATGAGCTGTGCGGCCGCATGTAGGACACTTTTCAGGGGCACAAAGGAGAATTGCGATTTGCATTCTCGCAGTACCAGTAGCACGGCACAAAATGAGAAGGATACAGCTTCATGTAGGAGCCTCTAGGGACAGGGTCTCGATCGGACAAAATAACTGTCCCTGTAGTTCTCAGGGGGGGCCTCCTATGCTGGAAAGTGGACTCCAATTTGCTGACAGGAGCTCCATTTTCATCTTCTTTCATTTCGAGATCAACAGACTCTTCCCTAGAAGGTTGTGGTGCCACAGTAGGTTCTCGGACTACTCACGGGTTGTGGTCCTCCAGGAACAAGGAGAGACACACACGTTATTGGAATTGAAGACCGTTTGTATGGCATTGAGGTCCTATGATTCACGGTGTGTGTTCCTAATCTTCACGGACAGTTCAACCTCACTGTTTTATGTGAACAAACAGAGTAGGATGAAATCCCCTGCCCTGTGCATTCTAGCCCTCCAGTTGTGGGAGTAGGCAATATACAGCAAGGCTTATGGCTTCAAGCAGCCCATTTGCCAGGTCAGGACAATGTGGAAGCAGACAGGCTCAGCACACTCGGAATGAGTTCGTATGAGTGGGAGTTTGCAAACTCCATTCTTCAAGAACTGTTCGGAACACAGGGTCAACCAGAATTATACCGAACTCCCTGTGGCGCAGTAATAGATGAGTGCAGAAACAACCTTTTTCACTTAGTACAAACGGAGTAGGGGAACTCTGTGTCTTCGTTCTCTGCACGCATCAGTGCGACACTGTAATACTATCATGTGGTATCAAGTCGCGGAGGTTTAAGAGTGACTGTAAAAAAGTTCCCCAAGTCATATTGTTTTCAACCAGAATTAGACCTCTTTGTAAAAAGCACCAATACCAAATGCGACAGGTTTACATCTTAGAAGAGCCAGGGAAAAGGGACAGAGGAAGGTGCTTTTCAGATAGATTGGTCGCTGATGACCTGTTATGCATTTCCTCTGACCCCCCCACCACCCTCTCCTTCACAAAAGGTCATCAGCAAATTCAGAACAGTCAAGAATTGAAAATGAATTCTGATAGCCCCACTGTGGTTCTCCAGAGCATGGTATTCAGACCTCAGGAGGATGGCTCATCAGGGTCCCCTCTGCCTGACCGTGTCAGAGTGGATTCTTTCCCAACAGTAAGGTGCAGTGCTTACTGGCTCATTTAAAGCTGTCTGCCAATATTGACATTATTCAGAAAGCTAGAAAAGACTTGAGTAGGGCTCGACTAGGTCTCAATATAGGAGCAAGTGGTCGAGGTTTTGTCACTGTTCTAAACAGACTCATATTGATCCATTATACGCTGGATAATGTATGGTCATTTTCAGCGTATTTAGTGCATGCAGTTGGACAGGTAGAAACATAAAAGTATGTATCTAGATGCAATAGGAGCTTATAGGAACTCCGAAACAAGCTGTTTTTTCTTCATCTAATCCCAATAGTCAAAAGGCCCCTGGCATGGTTAACAAGGTTATTTCCTCCAGTCAGAAGGCCACGGGCATCATGGGATGTCAATGTTTTCGCAGAACTGGCTCATACACCATTCGAGCCTATCGCTTCTATAGATATCAACATTCTTAAGGTCTGTTATGTAGGTTGCATTAACCTCTGCAAGGAGGGTTAGTGAAATTCAAGCACTAGCTGCATCTGAACCCTACACAAGGATAAAGTGGTTTTACGCACCCACCCAGCTTTTTTACCTACGGTGGTATCTGATTTTCACATTAATCAGGAGATTGTATTACCCACATTCTTCCCCAACACACAGTCACATGCCGAAATGATCTTGCACTGTCTTGATGTCAAACAGGCTTTGAAATTCTATTTAATCAGGTCCAAATCATTCAGAAAGTCTGAAGCACTCTGTGACCTTTGGCGGGGCTTCGCCTGGCAAGCAAGCTTGTAAGGTGTTGATCCTGAGATGGAGGGTATCCTGTATAGCAGAGAAGAAGGCATTAGCTTGCATCTAGTAAGAACAGAGGCTACTGCAGTCGCCTTTCAGTGTAAGTTAGCATGGGAGGTCATCAGCAAAGCAGCGATGTGGGCTACGCCGTCTGCTTTCTGTCGTCATTATGGTCTGGATGTCTGTTCACACTAAGATTCAGCATTTGACCTGGGAGTACTCAAGGAATTTGTTAGCTTGAAACAATTAAGTTCACTTCCCTTAAGTTTGTTGCGTTGAATTCGCCCATACAGTATGGAGGAAAAGTGACGGACGTAGGAGTAAGAATCAATTACTCACTGTAGTGACTACTGTCCATAGTCCCCTTTCCTACATACACCCCACACTCCAGCCCCATCAGTAAAAAAAAGGCGTAATTCGGGCAGTCATTCCCAATGCTTGTTTTTGGGGACTTAGGTGTGGTGCTGTGGGTTGGATTTAACAGGAAAGTGCAATTGTTGCAGTCCCGTCCCCATGAGGAAATGCTCATACATTTTGGAGGAAAGTGGACTATGGACTAGGAGTACAATAGTCACTACGGTGAGTAATTTATTCTTTTCAATCCAACACAAAATACGTGTGGTACCATTTTATGCAGTCTGCGTGCATGTCTTTGTAAATGATGCTCTCATTAAATTGCTCCCAAAGTGTTTTTACAGAAAGTTAACATTAAGCTGGGATATAAAGGGTTCCATGTGATAATGTCCCTGCACACATTTGGCCAAGAAATTGCAGAGGTTTGCAGGGACATTATCTCATTGAACATGCGGGGGACACCCCTGCAACCCCCAAAACCTTTTTTTCAAGGCGAGCTGGTGCCAACCCCGCAACACCTGCTCCCCTTGACCCCATATATATGGTCACCATGTAAAAAGTCGCCACAGCCTTTCCCTAGTGACCATAAAGAATGGTAAATGAGAGCAAGTTTAGGAGTGTAATTTCTACTCGCATAGAAAATTATGCAAATATAAATCTCATATTTGAAATTGAGATAAACTGGGCGCTATTAAGCCCCTGCTTTTAGCCTAGAAGAACCTGGTTATCTTGACGCCAGGAGTTACTTCTGGCCCCCAAGGTCAACTGATGCCGAGCAGGCGCATACATGTGAATTTTTTGCATTTGGGACAATCTGTTAATAAACATTAGGACACATCTATACACCATTTAAAGCGTAGGGTGGGCGCAGGGGTGGGTCATAAAGGACACAATTATATTTGCATCTTATGTCGAAGTTAGATTTGCAGAACGCTATAGATTGGCTGCATGCCAGCTCCTGGTCACTGGTTAATACTGGATGCACAGGAGCTGTCTTTAGTGCCTGCTTATCCACTCATAATTTCGAGCCCTGCCTCATTCTGCAGTAGTACTTTGTAAGATGAAAGGGGAGAGTACTTGTACATTTAATACAATACTTGTGCGTTCTGAACAAATAATGCTTCCCTGACCAAAAACGTGAAGATCCTTGAGGCTATTTCTTGCAAGCTTACTTTAAACTGCACACACAGCAACAACCCACTGCACCATATTCACATGGGAAACCTGGTACATGCAACAGTTCTCCAATTCCATAAATTGCTCGTGTTGTTGGGGAAAGTCAAGTACTTTGTCAATGTAACTTTGTGTATTTGGAAATAAGCAACAGAATTCATTTTGTGAGAGGAATAGTGCGTTTCAAGCCGGCAAGTTATTTCGTATGTTTAGGGACAAGCTGTCTGTGACTGTAAGATTTCAATGCCTTAATTCTTTGTGCCAGTAAGAGCATATGACTTAGTTGAAGCCAACTCCTGACCACCTCTCCAACTGCTTTGCATTGGCAGCAGAGCAGGTTCAATGGTTGCATGTCTATTCCAGAGTACAGCCTGCTTAAGCCCACAGTTCCAGGCAGGGAGAGGAATGCCTTTGTAGTCATCAATGCCACCCCTGTCCTAAAATCAGAACTGTGTGTCCAAAGGGCCTGGTGGTACAATAAACTCTAAAGATATAATCCCTGCCTGCTATTGCAGGGTGGCTCTTGAGATCAGTTATACATTTACAAAGCAATTTGATGCCATATAGTTGTCATCCCGATAACTGATGACTCATCCATGGAAAGGCTGTCTTGATTCAGCTTGTCTGGCCTGGGTCCCTCACACACACCCTCTGGGTGGAGGCCAAGACACGTCCCCTTTGATGCTCTTGGGAAAGTGTCATCTCCTCCCCAGTACAGGAAATCGCCAAAGGGGGTTGGCTGGGAACCTGCTTCCCGAGACATGCCTGACTGGATACAAGATGAACAGCAATTCTTTCAAATTAGGGAGACAGAAGAAGGAGGTGGAGCTACAGTAGCCGAGGGACTGAGGAGAGTACACAGAGAGGTTCCACAATCCTAGATTTTGCTGGGGCAGCACACACTGCCTGCTTATCCACACTTCCTCTCCACTAGTTATACCATACCCAGAGAAATCTGTGTATGACATCAGAAGGCAAAGAACACTTGTTAAAACAGCCCTAAATTTGAGCTCTTGTGGAAGGAGAAGGCAGCCAATCAGCTGGGGCATTTTGCCTTTAGAAGGGAAGGAGAGACCCTCACCTTAGATAATTCATCTTTGGGCTACTGAAGGAGGAGTCTCTTGGATTACCTGGGGCATTGCCTGATCCTGAGTCCTCTGCCAATGAGGTCAATACCCCAGAGACTTCCTTGCAAGAGGCTACCATCCAAGGAGCATATTTGGGGTACACATGCTGTACGACCAAGGTTTTACCTGAAAACTGGAACCAGGATCCTGCTCACTGGAAGTGGCAGTTCCTGCAGGCGCTCTCTAGTAACATTCCTGACGTGAAAGGACTACCCTTGCCCCTGGAGTCCCTGGACAGGGCCTCAAAGCAGCCCAGAAGTCGACTAACAGTTCTGGGCCTTCATTTCTGCATCAAACTGTTTTTAAGCTACACCGACCTGGACATCCCCTGCCTGTCTCTAATTACTTTGTGCCTTTGCTGCTTGTGAACCACACTCTGAGCTGGACTCACTTACCCAGCTCACCAACCAGACACTTGATCACTGCCTTAAAAAGCACTTGAAGCCTGGCTTGACGCTGTTGATCCATGCGAACAAGACTCAAACGTATTTACAGTCATTCTGTCCTGTCCCTCTGTCCACCTTTTAGGGCCCTGGTGACTTGTAAGGTCCATTCTCTACCTTTACTCTTACGTCCTGTCCCCTTTCCTCCATACTGCATGTGCGTCCCTTCCAAGCAACGGGAGACAGAACTTTTTTCACCAGAAAAACACCTTCTTCCCCTTAAAATTTAGAGGCACATGGCTTCGGCCATGTAATTCCACACGAAGATACTTCTTTTGTTTTTGTCTTTTTATCATTCAGATACTTTGTGCTCAGGCGTCGCACCACTCCCCGGCGCATGTTGACTTCCACAGGGTTCAGCAGGTGTCCATCCTCCAACTTTAGACCTCCATGCCCTCTGGCTACGTTGCCTTGGCCCAGAACATGGTTGGCAAGCTTGTACAGCGTGTGGCTCGCTGTCCTCGAAGGTGCTGAAGAACAGACTAGCCAGCTGGAGGGAGCTCTTCCAGAAGTCGCCTCCAGAGGACGTCAAGAACTTCTTAAAACATCGAACCAAGCCCAAGGTAGGGCCGATATTCTCCATCGCACCCCGCAAAGTAGACTTCTTCCTAGGGACTCTCACACGCGGGAGGGACCGGTCAGGTCCTTCTACCAACATGTGCACCAAGGCTGCTGCAGCTACCGGCCTCCGAGCCGAGGGATCCTCCCGGTGACAGTGTTGAGGGACCGAAAGGTTCTTTTATCGGGTTTTCACCCGAGGGCTTCTGCCCTTGTACCGGCACTATGGCCGAGGGGCTATGCCCTAGTACCGGCAATACGTCTGAGGGGGCGCCTAAACGCAGCTCTACTGACCCCCGGGTCGTGAGTGTCCCACCTACTGGGCCTAGTCCCGAGGAGCAGGGTCGGCTTCGTGATCCACTCACAAGAGTCTTGGAGGAGGCTGGGTCCAGCGGGCCAAGCAACACGTTGCAGGCACGTGGCAGGCAGCTCGACAAGATGGCCGCTGCGCAAGTCACAGGCACCCGTCCAACGGCATTCCAGGAATTTGGCGAAGAACGAGTGTCAAGGTGGGACTGGCCTCAACCAGGTACGTGGCCTACAACCTATCCCTCTTTTGCACAGGGCAGCTTCCCACTGCGTTCATATGAGCAGGGCACGCAGCGGCTCCAGCAGCTCCCAGCAACCCCATCGACACCTCTTCGGCCAGTGAAGAAGGGTTCTTTGAGAGGTTCCTCGGCCTCATGAAGTCACCTCGGATGGGCGTTATCCTCAAAGACTCATCAGGGAAGTCCTTCCCGCAATGCTAGCGGCACCACAAGCGCCTCCACCGGCACCCCGGCACAGCCGCTGCCTCCGGCTCCTCAAGCGGCTCCATACCAGCCTCAGCCGCCTCCGGCCACGGTCCCTGTACCCCAGCCTCCGGCGCCAACTACTCCTCCTCCTCCTCCTCCTCCTCCACAGGATCCTCCTGATCCACAGGATACGGATGAGGAGGAGGATCTGGACATGCCATCCGCAGCCAGGGCCTTCCACAAACGTCTTGTCAGGCTGGCGGAGTATCTGGGCCTACCCCAACCCGAGGTTGAGCAGCCGGCAGAGGGAGTTCTGGCGGAAGTCCTCACGCATCGCCCCTCTGCCAAAACGGGGATTTCACTGCAAACCAATGTACTCTCCCTGGCCAAGAAGGGCTGGCTCAAACCCCACTCAGCCCAGCAGGTCAATCGACGCCTGGACTCCAACTACAGGCAGATGGAGAAGGGATACACTCTTTCTCTCGGCCCATCCTCAGCCACACTCCTCGGTGATCGCTGCGGCATCACTATACTCCAAGCCTCAGTCGTCCTCAGCATCCTCCTCTGCGGCGCTGCTATGCAAGGTGGCGAAGTTCTTCGAGGCGTACGGGAAGAAGCTCTATTCCAACGCGTCCTTGCATCTTCGTCAGGCCAACAGCGATGCCATGCTGGCTGCCGCCAACCAAAGATTATGGCGGGAAATTGCAGACTTCCTCCTGTAACTCCCTACTCAGAGCCAATCACGCTTTAAGGTGGGGCTAGCCGAGGCCAAGCTGGTGGCGCATGACCTCATGGAATCCACCGTGGCCCATATTGACACACCTGGCTGTGCCATCTGTATTGCCACGGACATGAGAAGGACAGCCTGGCTTCGGGCAACAAAATCCAACCCAGACGTCAAGGAACACGTATTAGATCT
Source organism: Ambystoma mexicanum (assembly GCF_040938575.1). Taxonomy (NCBI): domain Eukaryota; kingdom Metazoa; phylum Chordata; class Amphibia; order Caudata; family Ambystomatidae; genus Ambystoma; species Ambystoma mexicanum. Next base: position 66,861,883 of record NC_090928.1, read on the forward strand.
TCTGTTCGAGGGGGGGGGGCCCTCTTCCACTCCTCCATGGACGAAGAGCTGGACAAGAAGAAAAACAGCTCACAAACTGCCACGATGGTAAGGGCTTTTCCCAGTCCCTCTCCTCCGCGACAGCCTCCGAGGGAAAGAAGGGGCATGACACGCCCCTTCAGGTCCACGTGACTCCGGTCAGGGGCAGGCTTGCTCTCCATGCACATTTCTGGTGCCAGAATTTTGCAGACCCCTGTATCCTCTCTGTAGTATCCATGAGGTACCGCCTCCCTATCCCAGCCTCTCCTCCCCTGCACAGGCTGGGACAGCAACTCTTTCGGAGGAGATCCAGTCGCTCATAGAGAGCCAGGCCATGGAGGAAGTCTCGGCCTCCCAGCCAGGCTTGGGCTTTTACTCCAGGATTTTCGCCATTCAAAAGAAGAACCAGGCAGGCCTGAGAGTTGTGCTGGACCTTTTTACCCTCAACCTCTCCTTACCCCTACAACAATTAAAGATGGTTACGCCAGCTTTTATAGCACAGACCTTGTGCAAGGGAGATTGGATGTGCTCCCTGGATCTGAAGGACGCGTACTTACACGTCCTGATCTAACAGGCCCATCATTCTTTCCTACGGTTCAGGAGCTACAATTTTCAATATGATTTTCATTTCCTGACGGGCACAGCACATCTTCAGCACATCTTCTGGCAGGAGGGGGGCAGAGTCATCCACCCCGCGCCACAGAAACTAGCCTTTACAGCTAGCCCTGAGCAGTTAACGCTGCGGCACCTCAGCCTCTCACAGGCTAATCTGGAAATCATACAGGGCGCAAGAAGCAAGGCTGCCAGGGCCCACTATAAAAGCAAATGGACCAGATTCTGCCACTGGGCAGACTCCAAAGAAATCAACCCCCTGGCATGTACTTTGGACGATGTGCTCTCTTTCTCGGCTCACCTCGCTCTCTCTGGAGTGCAGGTGGACACTTGTCATTATACATATGTTGTAGCGCTAGTGATGCATTCCATGGATTATAACGGGGGTAAACAGCCCAGCAGCCCGAGTTAATGACCTGAGCGAAGCAAGGGTGGTTAACGAGGGCACCAGGACTTATGCCCGGGGAACGCGTTACTAATGCTATTAGCACCCCGGTTTACCAAAGCGGTAAGCTGTGGTGCTAAAAAAAGAATGTTCACGGTTTGAATCAGACGCCGCAAGCGTTACTTTCAATTAATGAAAATACTTTCCCAAGATGGTCGCCATGGTTATAGAAGGTGGAGCCCCTCTTCAATTTCCATGGCGGACGGAAAAGCGAAAAGAAGGGAAACTGTTGTGGCGTGCGCCGCCACCATGATCTGGTAAATCAGGCTAGGGAGGGGGGGGGGGGGTTGAGAATATTTTTTTTTTTTAAGGAAAAGGAGTTTGAGGACTAGATGACGGCACGGGGGGAGGAAGCCTGCGGATTCCGTGGAACGCAGGCTGAGGTCAGTGTTTTCAGCCCACGATCCGCAGAACATGATTGGCTGCTGTCCGGGAGCTGATGCTGGTTAGGTCATCTTATATTATGTTGAGGTTTCATTATAATGTTTTGCTTTAAATGTCTAACTTTCAGGAGCTTTTGAAGCAGCCATAAAATAGCAGGTAGCAACCCCTTTAACATGCGTTCAAAAAAATAAAAGCTAGTCCTGGTGGTCTAATATGTTAACTAGACCAAAAACCCATGTTTTGATCTAACATTTGGATGATGGCCTTTATTAATAGTACACAGCAGTTGCAGCCCAAGGTAAGAAGGCTAGTCAAAGGATGGATTATATAAATTAACTCCCATAAACACTCACCCTAAGAGGATTTCTGCCTCTCACACCAATATAACCATTACCCTAAAGCCCCTACCAGATCTAAGGAACCTCCAAGAAGACCCCTCTGGGCTTCTGCTCCCAATGAAGCCATTGTCGAAATCCCACCATCAGTTAGTGCCCCAATTTCCTTCTAGCTTTCTTAAATATAGATCCTGACAGTTCATTGCTTTTTTCTGTGCTTAGGGTGGTAATTCGAGGGGCTGTGCACGCTGTATTTTCTTGGGCATGATTTTCTACATTCCTTGGCTCACCATGACTGGCTAGGGTTCTCCAGTATGGGATTTTACATGGATTAACATGCTCATGAAATATTCCCTGTCGGTCTGGGAATCCTCAGTAATTTAAAGCACTTTAGCTTTAAGGTAAAAACTGCATGTCGCTTTTATAGCCTATTACTGTCACTTTGCGTCATACTGCCGCAGCCAGTGACATCCGTCCTCCTAAACTCCACTCGGTGGCCATCTTCAGATTATTATTGCACATTTTCGTGTATGGAGTCTGCGAGTTTCACTCTTCAAAAATCTGATTGAATTTTGCCTATTTTTTTATTACGTTTGTTCCATCAGTCACTGTGTGTGACTTGCGGCAATGGGGATTCATTAGCGAGCCCATGTATCGTGAGATGTCAGAAGCATGTGTAGCTGTTGACTTGGGCCTGCTGCACGTTTTATGGTGGACACATCAAAGAGGAGCCTCTTCATGGCCTGTTTGAAATGCGGGCTGAAGAACATCTTTGTGGAAGATCGCCATCAAAAGTGCATCTACTGCATTAATCTAGACCAAGATGCGGATGGATTGTCGATCTGCCAGTCTTTCTCCTCTAAGATGCGCAGGGACCGCCATAAAAGGTTGGTAGCATGGATTGACGAGGGTAAGGCCTCAGTGTACTCCCTCTGACAAGAGGTCAAGGGCCTTTGAGGACTATTCCATGGTGAAGATGCGGAAAAAAGCAGTCGTCCCCCGCTCTGACTTCTCTGTCGACGAGCGTCACCACCGCAGCATCTCGATCAACTGGGTCTATGACCACCAGGATGATCCCTTCATCTGAGGGCCGGCCATTTGTCAACATCTTCGCAGTCGACTGTTAGGGCACCATAGACTGAAACATAAGACTTAATCTTCCAAGTCCTTGTCTACGGCTTTGCCGACGGCCAGGCAGTCATTGACTTTGTCCAAGAAGACCCCATTGACGACGACATCCACCAAGCTGGCAGTAAGGTTGTTCTTCCGTCGACTGCCTCGTTGACTGCAATGGTTAGTCTCGACAGTGACTACGACTGCTTCTAGGGTGGCCCTGCTGCCAAGGCCTCAGTCAGCTGCACCAGGGGCTGCACCACTGACGCTTGCATCACCAGGAGCCCCAGTGATTGCCTCTCTCCCTAGGGAATCCAGTATGGAGAAAAGGTTTCCTCCACCCCTCTTTTCTCCCTATGCCTACCAGGCCTACGCAGCCCCTCACTGTGTCTCCGGTGAGGCCTACCAGGATGTCACTCCCTGCTCTGTTGGTCCAGCCTTCCACTCAGTCGGATGACTACTTCCCGGATGATGTTTTCTCATACCCAGGTGGTCATGGTGACTGTGATCCACACGCCACTCTGCAGGATAAGCAACCACCTTGCCCTAAGGGCCCTATGCCTAATGGCCACATACTGGGGCCTGCGGCTCCCAGGAATGGGTCTTTAGACATTTTGACCACTCTACATACTTTGGTCTTGGAGATTCAACAGCGTCTTCAACCAGTGCCTCCCAACCCAGCGCCGGCTAGAAGTCCTCCAAGACCTTCCTAACCTCAGACACCACCCTGTCCAGCTCCTGCTGTTCCATAGCAGCCACCTGTTCCATGCCCCCTTTCCTGGGTGAGCCTTATGTTATAGTCACGGATACTGATACTGACACCAACCCAGGCACGCATGGTACTTGAGGGACGGATGAGTATGAGGACTGCCTGAGGAGAAGTGAGGAAAATGTCTTTTTCTTCAAAGTCGTGAGTCTCCCAAGAAGACGGCAGTCTCTGTTCCTTTACTGGATGACATCTGGGAAGACTGCCTGGTGGTGATAAGAAACCCTTACTCTTCTCCTCCCAAAAAGGAGCGCTTGGAAAAGGAGTTTAGGGTTCCAGACATGGCACCCAAATGCCTCAGGACCCATCCGTCTCTGTGGCAGCAAGAACATTTTTGGCAAAAGGGTATTTGTCTTATACAGTACTGCTGTATCAGGAGGGGAAGAAGTTAGATGCTGCTGTGATGAGCATCACTACAACTGGGACTTCCACTATCAAGGCAGCCAATGCCTTAGCCATTCTCTCATTATGATAGAGAGCTTTGGTACAAGCTGGGCCCCTTACTTGAATTCCTCCTGTATGACGAGAAGGCAATGGCTCTTGTCATCTTCCATGAGTGTGAGGTGGCCTCCAACAATGCTACCACTGTCGCCCTAGACATTGTGGACTCTGGATTTCCGAAAATGGGGAATTGAGTACCTTTACACTGCCAAGGCTGGGTCAAGGCCACTGGCTTCCACCCAGATGTGCAGGCTAGGGTGGTGGATGTGCTTTTTGATGGGGAGAACCTCTTCTGCAAGGCAGTGCAAAAGTCTTTCCTGGCTATCAAGACAGACACTGCAACTGCATGTTCATTGGGCATGCTGCAGATGGGGAAGCAGTCCTTTAAAGGGAATGGTCTCCAAAACCTCTAAAGTTCTCAGCCCAGCCTACTGTCAGCCCCCTCAATTCACCACGTAGGAGGCATATAGAGAACTTTACAAGCCTACAGGAGAGATACCCAGGGTCGTCGCGCCCCAGCAGCTAGAACGCCTTCGGCCAAAGAAGCCTGACCCGGCCCAGGGCTTGTACCCCCACTTTTGCACCCTGATGTGAGGCCGTCTGTCTCAATTTGTCTGCCAGTGTAGCAACATATCTACAGACAAATGAGTGCTCAATATCAGCCAACATGGTCACACCTTGAAGCTTCAAAGCAGATGCCCTTGCATCCCTCCCATCTCAAGCCGTTAGCAGTATGGGGCCGAACTCCTCAAAGAAGACCAAGCCATGTTGCAGAAAGGGGCAATAGAACCTGTCCCTCTATGACTCTGGGGTTCTAGAGTGTACTCCAGAGATTTTCAGGTTCGGAAAAAGTCTGAGGGTTGGAGACCCATGCTGGACTTGGGTTGTCTTAACAAGTTCTTGAAATCCCAGAAGTTCAGGACGATCAAGTTGCAGAATGTGCTCGAGCAGCTAGAAAGAGGGGATTTCCTGGTGTCACTGGATTTGGAGGATGCGTATTTTCACATCCCCATTAATCTTGTCTTGGGAGGATAGCTCAGGGGCAATGTGCTCTCCTTGGAAGCAAGATGACACGGAGTACCACAGGTTCGATCCCTGGGTCTGCGCTTAGAAACCTCTGGGTATTAAGCGCTTTATAAATAACCTATCGTAGCATATCATCCAAAACACAAAGTTCCTCCGGAAAACACTACCAATTCAAGTGTATGTCTTTCAGCCAGATATCGGTCCTAAGGGTATTCACCAAGTGCTTTTCTCTGGTGGCAGGTTTTCTTCGCCGCCAGGGTGTCTACATCTATCCATACCTGGACTACTGACTAATTCAGCAACCTGGCAGTACAGCATGCAGCAGAAACTTTCCAGACCCTAGCCTGCATGGGATTCTCCATAACGTATCCCAAATCCTGTGTATTGGCCTCCGAGAACACACTATTCATGGGTTCACGCCTCAACACTGTCACGTGTCTGGCAATGCTGTCAGAAGATAGGATAAAGGCCATCCTTGGGAAAGTTGCATATCATCGTCCTGGAACTACGGCAGTCCTCTGGGCTCAAGTCTTTTCAGCCTCAGCTCCAAGGGAATGTGGTACGAGTTTTTTTTCATGGACAACACCACCACCATGTTTCACATCAGGAGGCAGGGTGGGAAACGTTCCCACGTTCCCTCTCTGGAGGTGCAGAATCTGTGGCACTCGGCCATGGCTCAAAGGGTATTTCTCCTCCCATTTCACCTGACAGGTGTTCAAAACACCATTGCAGACTTTCTCAGCCGGAAGCTCCGGTCCTGCCACGAGTAGGAGCTCCAGCATCCTGTCTCTTCAAGGAGTGGGGCCACCCTCAAATCAACCCTTTTGCGACAGCTGCCGAAACCAAGTGCCAAACATTTGCCAGCAGTTATCTTCAGGTCAGAGGTCTGGGGGACACCTTCTTGCTCCCTTGGGAGAGTCTATTCCGGTTTGCTTTCTTGCACATTCCTCTGTCGCTACGGGTGATCAACGCACTCAGCTGTCATCACTGCAAGATGATCCTCATTGCGTCACTGTGACTCTTGCAGGTCTGGTACTCTGACCTTTTCCATCTGTCGGTGGCTTCAGCCATCAAACCCCCTCATTTTCCAGACCTGCTCTGCATCGAGAGCAGGTCTGCACCACGACCCAGTGTCTCTGAGACTGACGGCCTGGCTCCTGCAGCCCTAGGGTTTGTACACTACTCGCTGCCTTCAGAATGCAAGAGCATCCTAGCCAGTGCCAGGGGTCCATCTACACTTGCTTGCTAAATCAGAATTGGAAGCGCTTTATGGTGTGGTACCAGTCACAAAACATTACCCTGCTGCGCAATACTGCGCCACAGTTTCTTACTTGCTCTCGCTGGCCAAGTCTGTTCTTGCCCATGCATCTATCAAGGTACGCCTGGCTGCCATATCCCTACACCCGTGCTCTGGCAAGCTCTCCCTGTGATTGCCTTTTCAGAAGGTTCTCTCGGTGAAGGCTCCTGACCCTGCATGGGAGCTGAAGGTTGGACTGTCTAAACTGATAGGTGCCCCATTTGAACCTATGCACTGGGCCTCCTTGAAGTTTCTTTCTTGTATGTTCTTGGAAGACTACCTTCCTGGTGGCTTTCACCTCTGCCAGGCGGGTTGTGGAAATAGTCTCTCATGTAAGCCTCCATATTTATTGTTCTACTCTGCTAAAATGGTTCCACAAACTCATCCTGCGTTTATACCAAAGGTCCTGTCGGACTTTCATTTAAACAAGCCTTTGGTTCAGCCAGTTTTCTTTGCAAACCCTTCACCTGCTGAAATAAATATGCACTTGGGACGTTGCACATGCTTTAAAGTTCTATGTTGCACGTATGAAGGACTTTCATAAGACTTCTCAATTTTTCATACATTTTGGACTTGTGGGGAATGAGAAGGCACTGTCTCTCAGGCTTCCCTCTCCAGGTGGCTCTCCGGTTATATCCTGGATTGCTATCAGCTAGCCAACAGACTGTTGCCAGGCCGGCCGATGGCCCACTCCACTAGAGCTATTGCATCAACAACAGCGTTCCTCGCTGATGCCCCTGCTGGATATCTGCAGGGCAGCTACATCGAGGTCTAGCCACACACCTTCACGAGATTCTGTGTCGACAGGGATTCCAGGGAGGAGTCTCGTCAGGCAAGTGGTGGTTCACAACCTGTTTGCATGAGGGGAGTCTGTGCCAGAGGGTATGTTTATTGCTACTCCTGAGCCTTGCGACCTCACATGGTTGTGCAAGTGTACTGCTGTGTAATCGTATTCATGAGCATGTGAATCCATGTAAGACCCATGCTGGAGAACAAGAGTTACATGTAAGTAACCTGTTCATTTTGGTTGACATGACATAAAAGAAGAAACAAAAAAAAGTGAGATTTGTTTGCTCGCTTTTCAGGGAGTTTTTGCAAACTTAGCAAATTCGGATTTCTGACATACAACCCTTCCCAATGTTTTTGGGGGACTAGGGAAGTAGGCGTAAGGGCTTTGCCATCTGTCTTTTCTTGGGCATGGTTTCACACAGGCTCAGAATAAATTTGCAGTGAGCAATTTCCAGATATACCCCCCTTGCACAGAGAACACCACCTCTCCAGCTATCTTTCCTCTTGGCGCGGCACCCCAAAGAACACTGTTGAGTCCTAGAATAAATTTGGTCCAATAGTACGCATTACTCCTCTACGTTTTCCTTCTCATGCCTTCCTGTTCATCTGATCTATCCCTCGCCTTCATCCCAACTAACTTCCCGGCTTTGCTTCTCCCATCTGTGATGATTCCTACGGATCCCTCACCGAAACCCTGCCGAAAATCTCCTCCCAGGGCCAAGGGAAAGGCAGATGCTTCCTGATCCTGACCTTGGGGGTGGTGTACTGTGGGAGGATCACCTGGAAGGAGACAAGCTCAGGGTGGTGGTGAGATCCATGGGATGAGACAAAGTATTTGTCCTTTGAAAGGGCGAGAACCTTACAAGGTTGCTAAAACAGGTAATGGCTTATTGTCATAATGTATCCGAACCACATATAAGATCTGTGATGCTGGGCACAAGTGCCATAAAAGCTGAGCCAGCCGTACCAACAGAAAGACCCTTCAATGTATTTCAGGATAAATGCCCTCCAATTTACACAGACAGACCAATGAGAGATGTTTGAACAAAATATTGTTTTACTGATCATTTATACCATGAAGACACAAAGTAATACGAACAATGATGCATAGAAATGTTTTGTTAGGACTACAGGTCCCATGAACCATAAGTACTGAGACGATGAAAAGGGCTAAAGAGGCATGTTGCAGTAGTCGGGCAACTAAGCCTAACCGCCCACACCTGAAGGAACCTGAGGGGCATAAAAGGCCCCCTCAGTGCAGGCAAAAGGAAGGAGCTGGAACTGTGCCTGGAGGATTTGCTGTAGTAGCAAAGGTAGAAAAGGAAAACGGTGTTGACAATCCAGGCAGTAGTGGGAGAACGAAAGGGACACGGCAACGTTGATGCAGCAGATTTCACCTGCTTGTTCTGAGAGGGTCCTGTTGCTCCAAACTTTGAGGTGCAGAGTCTGTGAAGCAGAAGGCATGCAGGAAGACTGCCTTTCCCCATGTGAGCCCAATTGCAGATATTGTGCAGCAAGAAGCATGTCAGAGACCGAGACGAGGAGCTGCTGTGAAGCTATGAGTCTCTGGAGCGAGAGGGGCTTCTTAATCGAGTGGCCGGACCAGAGACACCTTCAGCAATAAATGGTGTGGATCCATGTGAAGCCAGTAGCAGTAGAAGTTGTGCCAGAGGCCGTGAAAGTTGTGCAACCCGCAGAACAAGGATCACAGAAGCCAGTGAGTCAAACCTGGTGTTCTGACTCCTTGCGCGAGCTCTGCCGGCAACAGTATCCAGTCTAATCTTCACTTGCATATAACTAGAAGTGAGCTTAAGTTGTTTGTTGAACTTTTGACAATGGGAAAGTAGCACTCGCGTGTGATCAGTAAATTTCTCTTTCATTTGCGTGAAGATCAAATGCTACAGAAAGCCATTGTTATTCACTTCAAACAGCAAATTGTATGAAGTGGTCCTGTGTGCCTAATTTCACTTTCCAAGGAAAGAGTGACCTTTACATCTTTAGTCCCGCGAACGTTAAATATTCATAAAAGAAGTACATAGTTTAAGCATTGTATCTACAATTGAAGAGAGCACGCATTGCCCAAGCCAAGAGTATTGCCCTATTAAAACTGAAAGCAGCCTTACGAAAACCCAGAGAACAATCCAACCAAGAATGTGAGCCTAATAGAAGTTTAACGTTACCTAAGATACAAGTGTGCAAGCATTACCTAAAGCCAAGAGAGTGGTGCTAAGGCTTCTGGGTGATTAATTTGGCTAACAGTTGGCCGGAGAGATGACTGCAGTGTTGGAGAAGGGGAACTTGCTGCTCCAAAATATCATTTGAAGTTGGCACAATCTATATTGCCAAAGACTTTAAGCATCAGAGAGAAGTGGGTCATAAAGGCAAACTTAGATTGTTGTTGTGGCAGACAAAAGAGGCAAAGAGGCTCCCCCTTTTGAAGAGAGATATTCAGAGGAAGTGTGCTTTGCCTGTTTGAAATAAATCTTGTTAGAACTAAAGCCTGTTATAAATCACAAAGTACTGAAGCAGCGGTGGTTACTGAAGTTGTGGAGGTATATCATGGTGTCAGTGGATGCAAAACCTCAGTAGTACACGTTAAGTGGAGTACTGCGAGACAAAGGAGAACATCGTCATGTAAAAGTAAAGTTGTTGCAATAGAAGCAGCATTACTCTGAAGTCATCCTTAAAAACATACTGTGAATCTTAAAATGTGAATAGTGACATAAGAACTGTTAACCCAGAATTGTTTTTCACTAGCAATTGTTGAAGTTGTGTTCCTTTTTGATCTGTGGCAAGTCTTCTTGGATTATTGCAAGTGGTGGCAAAGCATCGTGGCTGTGAATACCATTGGTGCTATTTTGCGGAAGTGGAAAGTCCATATTTGACCAGGAACAACAGACTTGATATTGTTGAAAAGTTGGTTAACAAAACTTTACCTTGACATTGAAACATCAAGAACTGATCTGAGACAATCGTACCTAAATGGATGTATTTCCTTTTGTTGTCTTGTTTAACATTGGAACTGAATTCACACTGAATCCTGGGGAAGGGAACTCACCCAGGTTATTGAGAGGTTATCAAGAAACACTGAATGTTATTATTTGAATTCCCATACCGTTTTTTGTATCAGATGTTTAAGAGTGAGGGCCAAACATCCTGTTGTAGTGTTTCCCTTTAGTTTTGTTAGGCAGGGAAATCCTCAGCAGAGTAGGGATATCGAGGCATTTAATACATATTTTACTTTTAATACAATGGCATATTTGGAACAATCGCCAAACATTTGTCAGACTCGCATTGCTGAACCCTCACACTACCACTGCTGAATGGTCGATCATATCCTCCTTTGCCTCTGACAGGCAAAGCACTTCAACGCCATAAACTATGGCAAAAGGCCTATAGAAATGCAAGGTAACATAACACATTGTTCTTGTACATTTCTAAACTACCATTTTGAAGTGTAACAAAGCAGAATTTGACAGATTGCATATAGTTAGTCGAAATAGGCAGCAACATAATCCCGCCCACTCTACAAAATTATCACAAGCTTAGCATAGGTGCTTCCAGCCAGCTTTGTAATGCTGACTTTAAAGAGTGCACTTTTAAAACGATTCCTTGTTTTTTTTTAAATTTTAATTGTATTATCTGGTACTCTAGACTCACTCATTTAGGAACACAAGCTTTCATTTTCTTTTTTTAAATTACTTCGAGATCGCTGCATGACCTTCTATGACCTCAAGAAAATCTGTGATCTGTTTCTAGATGCCTCTTCAACTCGGAAGTATATTTCAATTCTCAAAATCTGATTAAGACTAATGATTTAGAAAGCACTTGAGTCTCACTGTAAAAGGGTGCAAGTTGAAATTAATGTATTACAATGGCACTTGGCTCATTGCTATGCTATTGATCCGAGTGGTAAGCAATTGCATAGCTCTTTATACAAAAGTGACCAGTAAAGAAAAGGAAAGCATAACCGATCTGCTTTTTTAAATGAAATCATAAGCAGACTTCTGTCAACCGCAAAATAATTTCCATTCTGGTTGTCCACGTAAGAAGTACCTAACTCCAGATCCTGCCCGGTTCCCTGGTGCATTGAACATTGTGATTCATAATATTCTCACTGGAATCCTTGTTTTAGGTTAGTGTCTCCAAGTTGGGTGAAACTTTTTCATAAATGTAATGTTGCAAATTGACCCATTCCTGAGTCGGGCTTGCTAGGACTTCCTTTGGACTTTGTTGCCCAGGTAAAAAACCCACCGGCCCCCCGGTATTGATATTAAGACGACTCTGAGTTTTCCTTATATTAGGTTTGCCAAGCACAACTGAAATGTCTGTCCCCATCAAATCCAAACACCCACACAGACTCTGTACATGCGGTACATGGGAGTGAAGTCATGCACGCTTGGTAGGAATCTCCCTTGCCCTGCTTTAGTTCCATGGTGGTGGCAGATATGTGGAGTAAATCAATTCCGACAGAAATCCTAACGGATAATGCTTAATGAGAGATTGATAGTTGTAGGTTTTGATAAAGGTATTGTAGAGTTAAAAACGAGCATTTGCAGTTCTCAAAAGCAAGAATCCAACGGCTTCTGTGAACACTAGGAAAGTCTGAAGGGGTCAAAAATGTGTGAGTGTATAGGTATCTTAATTATTTTGAGTTTAATCTTAAAATTAAACAATCAATTGATAGCAAATATATTATGACTTTAAAAGTAGTATAACATTAAAAGTACTGTATAACATTAAAAGTACTAATCTGATAAAATAACAAACTGCGAAAAATTGCATGCATACCCATCGTATTTCCTTTCTCTAAAAACACTTGGACAAGACCCTTTAATTCTTAATCCACTTTAAAAAAGCAAAGCTGTTTAAAAAACAATCCATACTTTGTAGTCACCGTTCTTATAAGACTGTTGCAAAAACTGGAAATGTAATAAACCACGCCAACAACTTTTTTGTTTCTTTTTGTTCTATGTCCGTGTTAAATACATTCTAACTTTATTCTTTTTTTTAAATCAACTTGTCCAGCTGCTTACTGTGCCTTTTTCATTCCCAACATGCTTTTGTTCTGCATGTAAATATATGCCCATATTTTTTGCTCCCCCTCATCCCTCACTTGCTTTAACATCCAGTGCCCCCCTCTTTCTCTTCCCCCTCACTCACCCCTACATTCCATTGCCTTTTCCCTTCCGTCTGTCAAACTTCCTGCAGTACCTCGATTGCCGTCTGGCATAGTAATTGTAGTCGCCTGTCTTTTGCAGCCACCTGCCCTCACCTTCCCCCATTCACTTTTCATTTATCTTAGCACTTACTATTAACATTGTCTCTTGATCTTGATAAGATTTTCTGTCTCCCACCCTTTTACCTCTGTCTTCTCCTCCCACTCCCTCCCTAGCACTACCTTGATCAGTCGCCGACCCTTTAAAATAGTCACTTGTTTTAGTCCTCTCCTCCTGCCTTCGTTCCCCTACCCTTCACTCCTCCCCCTCCTCTTATCACTCTTGCACTGCAACAATTGTCGTCAGGCAAAGTAATGCTACTGCTAGTATTGTCTCCTTTTTTCCTCCCTTACCTCTCCCTTATCGTTCCATGCACTTGTACTATCTGTTATGATAGTTTTCTCACATTCTGATTTGTTTCAAGGACCTTTAAGAATGTAACTGTATTCTCCCAAGGTCCCTCCCTCCTTGAAGCGCTTTGCAACACATTGTGTATAGGCGCTATACAAATAAACAATCAAATCAAACATGTGGGTTATACATATGTCCACCGAATATCTCTGAAGTATATATGTGCATGTGTAATGGTATGAGTTTTTAAAGCTCTCTTGAGGTTTACTGAGAACATCAGGTTTATAGAAACACGTGCTTACCCTAGTGTCATGACATTTTCTCTTTAGGTTTTAGGCTCTCCGCCATATATTCCTGGCTCCGTTGAAATAAAGAAATGGCCAGAAGTGAATTGTCAAATACTTATCAAAGTTTTACAAAGGTAGCGGGCGCCCCTCTCTCGCAAGAACAGACATGATAACCTGTTCAGTGGTTATTAACCACTTGAGAGTTCGCAGCCACTGCTTTTACTCACTGTGCCTTTCACAGATGGGAAATATCCATTTGCATATCAGTCTTTGTCCTGCCCAGGGGCAGTCCAGCACCGAAATACAATGGCAATTCCAATCTGAACGAGAGTACCACCAGCAACCCCATACACGTGTTTCACCCTTGTTGGGGATCATCAGTGAACAGGTTATCATGTCTGTTCTTGCGAGAGAGGGGCGCCCGCTACCTTTGTAAAACTATTTGTTAAGGAACCTGGGATTGGTAACCCTAGGTCTCCTGGGGGCAACCAGACGTGGTCTCCCTCTCACTGTGCTTAGAGAGGCATCAGCTTCACCTCACTGATGATCCCCAACAAGGGTGAAACACGTGTATGGGGTTGCTGGTGGTACTCTCGTTCAGATTGGAATTGCCATTGTATTTCGGTGCTGGACTGCCCCTGGGCAGGACAAAGACTGATATGCAAATGGATATTTCCCATCTGTGAGGCACAGTGAGTAAAAGCAGTGGCTGCGAACTCTCAAGTGGTTAATAACCACTGAACAGGTTATCATGTCTGTTCTTGCGAGAGAGGGGCGCCCGCTACCTTTGTAAAACTACTTATCAAAGTTGAATACGTTTTCCATTTGCATCACACATGTTTGGGCAGGTTTAACAGAACACTTGGCATGAGATGGCAACATGTATTTGTATGTTCTTTGGACCCTGCAGAGAATGGCACAACTCTAGGGGAGACCAGTATACTCTCCCCAACGATTGGGTGCCCAATACGTAGTGGGTACAGGAGAGAACACCAGAGAAGAAACCACCACATGGAGCGCATGGCTGGATTGGAGGAAAATGAAGACTGAAAAGTGGGAGGCCCCAAGGGCTAAAATGAAGACATCTTGGAGGAAGTCCATCCTCCAAGAGAGATTGGCATAGAGATGCAGCAGACTCAGGAGCCCAATGGGAGCACATGGAACCTTCTAAGCAGGAACATAAGAGCTTCAGAAAGCCAGCAAAGTCAGACTTCAGTGAGATGTGTTTGGGTGTAGTTTGAGGAAGACCAAGAGACTACAGATGAAGGTGTGGAGAAGAACTTGGAGCAGACATTTGGAATATTTGGAAAGAGTGATGGTAAGGTGTTGGGCTTGAGAGAGTGATATCAATTTGTGTTATATGTTTTGTGGTAAGAGAGTGATTGAGGCTACTTTAGGAAGGAGTTTAGGAGAGTTGAGAACAGTAGAGTGAACGTTATTACCAGGACTTCTTTTGGTTTCCAGTCCACCCCTGCTTCCTTCTTTCTCGAAGTGGGCCAATATTACACATTTTTAGCAAGTCCAACCCTTTACCATGAGAACATTTTAACATTTATTAGGTTACCCCATAAGAGGCCCAGGGTGCAGAGGCCTACAGGGAAATCTCCAGAGTTCCCTATACTCCAATCCACCCCTGGAAGGGAAGGGGGCGCAGTAAGAGCGATGTAGGCGAGGCTGAGCTGCAGAGCTAGATATAGCTATGTGGTAGACGAGTGATGGCTCAGCAAGGAGGATTTGCCTTTTTTTCTTGAGCACTCCTGGACGCAAAGCCTTATTGGAGAGCTCACTACTTCCCTTACCAATACAAAATGTTCTGTTGCACTGGCCCACTGTTCCTGTAAGAACACAGTCCTTCAGTCATCAACACGTATCTATGGCGGCACCCATGTGACTGGGTTTGATCACACACGACAGCCTCACTCAGGCATATGAAGAGTCAAATTAATGGGACGTTTCTGTCGTAGCTTCTTGCCAGCTCCAAACGCTAAGCTTTCTGAGAAGCATGTGCACATTTGCAGATGAAGCAAACCTGTCCTCCGCATAATGCTTTACTGGGTTTAATGTTTAACAAAAGCGCTGCAAAGCATTACAAACTAGCCACAAGTGCACACCTATGCTCTCCTCCACCCTCCACCCCCGTTTCCAGATAAACTAATATTTTGCAATCTGAGGCAAACACGGAATTTCACCTTAACTACATTGTTTTTCTCGCAGATTGCAAGTGATTTGTGTATTAGTGAGTTTATGCATGCTTATGTTTAAAGTATAATTTCGGAGAGGCGATGGAAGCCTTTAATGAAACTAGCTATTTTCAGTGTTTTGATGAATTTTCTTAAAAATGCGGCAAAGCGTAAAGAACAGTTTGTTTCAGGAAAGGTGGCCATCAGCACTCCGTTAAATTTTAAACACCTGCACACATCGGCTCTCCATCTCCAGAAGCCCCCAATAAGCACTTTGCAATTGTGAGTACAAAGTTAACGTGTAAACATGGGCACGTAGCAATCAGCCTTAACCTTGTAAAACAAAGATAATGTTCTAACAAATGTGCTGGCCAAACAGTGAACTTTCTTTTGGCAAGCAGTGAGTCAGGATTCAACTGGTATACTCAGCAGCAAGAGGTTAGTCCCTTGGCACTCAAAGATTGCATCTGCGTAGCAAGAGGTGGCAATGGAGATTGATCATAATCACCCTTCTTGTACCAGAATTTATGAAGATAACGTTTGTATCTGCATTTTAATACACCGTACATCATTTGAACTTTCTGGGCCGAGGTGTTCCTTATAATGAGTGGAAGCTTAAGCTGCCATTCAGCTTCTAACAAATCACAAGGAAGTATTCAGACAATCATTGTGATTTGGGAAGCTTTTTTTGAAGCCATATTTGTCCAGTGGAACTGCGGCAGTTCGGGCCTCAGGGCTTCATTTAAAAGTGCACACTAAGACCAATTTTGCCATAGGGAACGCTCCTCGTTGTGAAGGCCCTTAAGGCCTTGAGGTCTGCAGCATAGTCCAATAAACCCAGGCCTTCCATCATGGCCTCTGGGCTTGCTGCTGCCCTCCAAGGCATCCACCAGCCTCTCCTTTGCAGACTGTTTGACTGAAGGATCCAGCTATTCGACAATTGGCCAGGGAGCCGGCAGGCAAACGCCAGCCCCCAAAAAACAGCCTCCAACAAAGGGCAACAACTTCCCTGTCTGCTGATCTTTTTATCTCCACTCTGTGGGTAGGCACCTTCAAGGCATAAATTCGTTTTCAAAAATTGATTAGCAGAGTTTGCTAATTAAAATGTTCTTGATTAGCAAACAAACCCAATTGATTAGCAGTGTTGTACTAATATTTTTAGTGTCACCAGAAGTTATTTATACTTAAGATATAAAATGAGCAACAATACAGCAGTCTTTTGTACCTCTGAAGTAAGACATTAGTAAGGGGAATCGGGCCCTACAAATTATTTGAAATTTCACTAGACCTGGAGGTCAAGTAACTGTTTGCCTAATCGACCTAAGAGACATGCATTAAACCAATGGCAACCGGTGAAAGCAAATTTAAATGCGCTTTCTGTAAAATGGTGCATGTCACCACAAACCCTCTTTAGCACACTGCTGCCACCCAGAGGCAAGCCATGCAGTGAAATTTTTATTTCACATTTACGGCAAACAAAGTAAATGTTATATAAAAGTTCCAAACACCCCCTGCGAATGGTACTCGCCCATCATAAAATCTACTTTACTATTTGCATGAGCAAAAACGATTTGCGACCCCTGAATGAGTGTTTGTAAAATGTGAAATGTTAGTTGCATGAATGGACACAAATATATAGATATGATAAAAAGGCTCTGAAAGCAGTTCAGCCGGCCCTTTCCTGCAGGCGCTAGTATATAATGTAATCATTATTATAGAGCAAAGCGAGCTTGAGAGGCCAACTACAGTGTATGGTAATGCAGTAGATCTGTCGATGTACAGGCTGGATGGAACCATTGGTCGCTACTTTGCATAAGCATCTAGTTAGCTTTCAGTATTTAAAAGTAAGACACTAAGCAGAGTGGGTGGCGTAGCAGGCAGAGAACTGGACAAACTAGCGGGAATATTTTAGTTTACGGCCATCTCAATTTCAGGGTAGCTGGTATAAAGCACAGGGTATAAGATAGAATGTCAAGGAGAATGGGATCAGCTCCTGGGTTGAGCACCAGTTGCACAGTTGACAGCAACAAGCAGTTACAAAACTAAGTTTACCATCAAAAGCATGTGTGATCAGTACATTATCAAAAGTGTTCACTCGTCAATTTGATGTCTCTTCCCCAACAAAATGTAATATAGTTTGACACTGAGATTTAGATGCACTAACCTAACTTTACCGTATGTGAGTGTTTTTAAAGCATAGATATTGTAATTATGCAAGAACTTCAATTTTTAGGAATGGAACTGCATGAATGTTTAAAAAAATAAAATATAACACATACTGGTCAGGATAGAGTTTGCTTAATAAAAGTATCATCGCAGTAACTTCTGGTTTGCAATAATTAAAAAAAGACAATCTTGCCTAGCTCTCCCACACAGGCCTTTGGTACTTGAGAGGATGATCTGATTAATGCTGCACTCTCGCTCCCTTAGACCCTTTGAACATGCAGTAAACGGAGACAAGAGGTTGAAGAGCCCTGGCGCAAGTTAGGCTTGTAGGGCAATTTTTGCTTTCAAGGAACAGAGTAACAAATAGCTAGCTTTGCAACATAATTGTCAATTTGATTAGCAAACCTACAGAGTTGCATAGCAAATTGCTACGTGACACTGCTTATTTTTATTCTTTGGCCTTGTTACGGAGGCCCTTGAGGTGATGAGGTCTGCAGCACAATACAACAAACTGGGCCTTCCATCATGGCTGCCAGGCTTGCTGCTGCCTCCCTCTCAGGCATCCACCAGCCTCTCCTTTGCAGCCTGATCGGCTGAAAGATCCAGCAAATTGACAATAGGCCCGGGAGCCGGCAGGCAAATGCCAGCCCCCACCGGAGGGAAACAACTTCACTGTCTGGTGCTGGAAGGGGCCCCCTTATCGCTCTGGCGGCCCTGATCACTTGTTTCTGCATCCGGTTCCTGTAACCGCTGACATGGTAAGCGCTTCCTTGCAATCTCACCATATCCCTTCACTGTCTGCACGGCCCGTGCCTATGACTGTCTATACTCGTACCTCTCCATATTGCTCCTCCAGTCACCCCACCTGGTGTTCAGCCACCATCTAATGAACTCCTTCATATTCCAATCTGGCGCCATTATCTCTGTGCCCTGTACATACCTCTTGCTCGTTTTTCAACTGCATCAGTATTTCCACTGTATCTCTAATGGTATATTCGCCTGTTTGACTGTTACCGGATCTCCCGTTCTGTGACTTGCATACCGGCTGCTGTAATAGTTGTAACTGTCACTTTGGCTCTCCTCCTTACTGCTGCAGTAACCCTCTTGTGGGACTCCATCACTTTTTTAGTGCTCTCCTATTATACCTGGCAGCCAAATAAATCTACATGTTATGCATCCACTGCAATCTAAATTGTTTGATACTCCCTCCTGCTGAATTGCATTTTTAGCTGTTTAAAATAGTTGCTGTTTTTGTCCACTTGCTTGAAAATCCAATCTAGAAATTTTGAATGTGGCTGTTTGTGACTGCTTGCTTGAAAATCAAATGTAGATTGTTCTAAATTGGAGGATGTTGGAGGATATTTTCTAGTTATTAGTAGCTTGGCACCATTGTTTTCCTGCACCTCACCTGGACCTTTTGTTGGCCCTGCTGGATCCTGTACTAGCCTCAGGCTGGTTCTTGTACTTACTTGGCCCTCTGTGATTTCAACACCTTTACACATTTGTCACAGGGACCTGCCTCACCTGACTCAGTACCTACCTCATCCAACTTTACTGGTTCCTTACCAACCTTTACATCAACCCTTCCTTTGTGCACACAGAATTGACTTTCCTTAATTTGTGACTGTTCCCTTTGAAAATACAATCCTAGATGTTTTTATCAATGGTTCTATACCATTGTTCATTTTGACTGTATTTAAAAATTAGACCTTGTTAATTATACTAATATGTCTAGGCCCCTCTACCTAAATGTCCCCCTCCAGCCCCACCAACACCCTCTTGTTGTCTGTTGTAACATAGGACTTTCCCTTCGCTCTTACCCTGTGTTTATACTGTTTTCATTTTTGTTTATTTCATTTTCATGTTGTCATGTGCTGCATACTTGCATTTACCTTTTTCTTTTGCTGAATTGACTTGTCGCCCCCTCCTCCCCCTTGATTGCTGCTAGGCCGCCTGGTGAGTTTGGCGTGCATTGTGCGATTACCCTTTTCTGACCTCCTCTTTCAACTGTGGTGCTCTCCATCTCCCCTACTCTAATTGCTATTCTATCACCTATCCTACCCTTTTCTCAAAGTCTGGAAGGAAAACATTTTAAAAAGCACTTCTGGCCTCCAACCCTGGATTGCCCATTGCGGACACCTACATCAATGCTTCCTCCGGACAGACTGTAACTGATATCCTCTTTGCTGTCCCATCTTCCAACCTACGGACTCCCCATTTGGTCTCTATCCTCTCCACTTTTTCCACTTCACCCATTAATGGTGGCACCAGATGGGAAGTGCTCTTGTCATACTTCTCATACTGATGTCATTAATGTATATCAGAAAGGTGCTATAATGGCCCAGCGCTCTCAGCCCAACCTCCTCCTTCTTGACAGGCGCCTTCTCTCTCTCACTAACTTACTATCTTCTCCTGTCACTCCCCTTTCTGCCACCCTCAGGCCTCTTTGCCCTCTCCGGATTTCCACTGGATGAGGTCACCAAGACAGTCTACACTATGAAAGTCTCATCCAAACAGGTGCTCACCTGTTCCTCTAGAACTATCAAGGACCATATAGTCTCTCTTGCTCCCTCCTTGGCCGAGTTCTGACCGGGCATTGGATTGGCTGACCTCTGTCCTCTCTAACCGGCCCTCACAAGTTCGAACAGGCCCATTTCTCTCCTTTATTTCACTCTCCACCTGTGGCATCCCTCAGGGCTCTATACTCTTGATGTGGCTGTTCACCATTTACCTTGCCCCTCTCGCCCATCTGATCTCCACCTTCTCGCCTCATTTTCAATCCTATGCTGACGACGCTCCTTTAAGCTCCCCTCCTCTCCTTCCTCTCTCATTCCTAATTGGCTGACTGTAATTGGCTGACTGTTATTCAGGCATGGTGTGCCTCTAAATGATCTCTGCTGTAACGCCAGTAAGACTAAGATCTTTCTCATTGGGATGCCTGCCCCCTCTCTCCTCCTCTACTCTCTGGCCCCCCTCCTTGGGCCTTCTCACCTCACATCGCTGACCTTGACAAGAAATCTCACTTTCAGCGCCATCTCCTCTGAGGCATTCCCCCCCTTCCTTACGTTCCCTGAGCAACTCATTGTCCCCAGAGCTCTTATTATCTCTAGGCTTGACTACGGCAGCAAGTCTCTTCCTTAATCTGCCTCTTTCCTCCCTCTGCCCTTTCTTTTCATCTAAACCAGAATATGACTGTGAGACCTATCCTTGGCCTCAAGCCCAGGGACTGCATCTCACCAGCCCTAAAATGTATTTCTCCACTGGCTCAGGTGGCTGCAAGGATCAAATTCAAGACCCACTGCATCATCCATAAGGCTTTCTGGTCCTGGGACGACACTACATCCAACTCTCTCTCTCCCTCAATAAATCCCTGCTAGAATGATCTGGTCTTCTAGCTCTAACTCTCAAAGTCAGACGCTTCACTAAGCAGAGAGTGGCGGGGTAGATCTCTCTCTTGGGCAGGAGCCTCCCACTGGAACGGCCTTCCTGCCCCTCCTTCTTGAGCCAGATCTCCTCCTTAAATTCCAGAAGCTTCTCAAGACCTTCATTTTCTCCTCTTTCCCTGCTAGTTTCACCTGTCTCTATGCCTCGTGGCCTGTATCTCTCATGAGCCGTATTGGGCCATGCCCTCCTTAAACCAGTCTCCCCTCTTACCCTTGCAGCACTTGCCTTCGGGCACCCCTCCCTGACTAGCCTACCAAGTCTGGCCCACCTCCCCTTCCTCGCACTAGTTGACCCCTATCCCTTCCTGTGCACTTGCCCTCCTGGGACCACCTTAGCACTTCACCAGCCCCTTGCACATCTCCCCCTCTCCCTCACTTCCTGTTATTGCACTTGCACGTTCTGAATGTCATAAGGCCTGGTAGGACCGTTTACTGTTTTTCTCCCCTGTATCCCCCGCCCTTGTCTTGTGGCGCCTGGAAACACTTTAATGTATAGGCACCATACAAATGCTCAAATAAATAAAATGGCACAGCTCTGTCTTGTTCCAGCCGACTCTTTCTCTGTATATCCAGCAGGGTAGGAAATGGGCCGTAACAAGACAGAGCAGAGCATAACTCTGGCAAAGCTTGTCTTGTTATCACCACCTGAAGAAGGGCAGACAAATAGCCCGAAACGCGTAGTGGAATACCTAGGTTAAACCCTAGAGGCTCAACTCATGAGCACCAATTGAAACAGATGCAAGATATCCGCACAATTTGTACAGAATATTGCTTACATAAACAGATCTATGAGAAACCTAAAACTATTTGTTTACGTTGAACTTGTTAATATTGAGAATAATGCATATTACAAATTGCAGTGTGTACTTTTATGTTAAGTGATTGATCAAAAGATTATTGTATAAATTCTATTCATGAAGAAATAAATGCACACAAAATACTGTTTTGAATATATTGAAACGTTCAGTTTACTTTTGTTATTTGGCTGGTATTCTGTCCAGCGATAAAGTGTGCATTTGTTATGTCCTCCGTTTGCAACAATTGACCGTCACAACTTGTTAACCTTCTCCCCCTTGCCCTGCCCTCTTTCTGATCACTCTCCTCCACCTCCCCGTTCTCTCCCTTCTCCCTCTCCCGTTCCTGAGTACCCCCCGAATCTGCCGAACTACCTCCTTTTGCGCTCACTCAGTAGCCAACCTACCAATCTCCCCTTGTGTATTCTCCTGCTCACTCGCTCCTTTCCCCTTTGGCCTTTTCCTTCAACCTCCCAACCCCTGTTTGACATGCATCACTATTGACTGTTGCTCCTCCCAAAAGGTCTGGGTGCCACTCTACCGAGAACAAACCTCCTTATTTCTACCCGGATACCCCTCATGACTTAAGATTCAAGCCCCTTCCATTCTCGATCTTGCTCTCATATCTCAATTATTTGTTTTTGCAGTATTTCATCAACATACCCTTTGTTTCTCCCCAATTTATTCTTGTTGCTTTTGTGACATATGTTTGCTCTTTACCACCCCGCCACCCACGCCGCCCAGAGATCTAAGCTGTTGGTTGCGCAGTACCCTTGTGGTTCCTGCCAGTGTTTTCCTAAAGGGATACATCCTATAACATCCCCTGGACAAACCTGAAAGAAACAGACAATTACAAAAAATTTAGAGATCTGCCCATCGAGGCGTGGTTGGGTGGAAGTCTTCAGGAAGGAAGGAACAAGTTCAGAAATGGAACCCCCAAGCCCTGCAAGGCCTTAAATACCGCTCGCCAGGGCAGGCCCCTTACTGCCTGCGCTCTGCCATGAGTTGGACTCCATTCGTCACAGCCCCTAAAGCCACCCTTTTCACCTCCCCAAGATTGGGGCACGGTGGCCGTCACTGCTAGAGGTGGCACCCTTTGCCGTCACAGCACTGTCACCTGGCACATAGTGATTGTTCTTGGTTAGTTCTCGGAGGGGTTGGAGGGGGGGGCACCTGGGTCCAGCATGGGTGCAGTAGCATAAACTGCACTGGGTTCGCCTCCTCCAGTATGGTTTGGGTGAAGAAAAAAAAATGGCCATACTGGTTGGGGCTGGCCCCATATGGCTTTCCTTTGCTGCCACCTTGCCTTTCCTGTGTTATTGCAAATTGTTTGCGTCTTTGCGCAATGCACATGCGCAATGTCTAGTACATGTGTTTTTAAATCCCCTATTCTGGTTTCGGGAAATTATCTTATTCTAGTAAGATTTTCTATTTGTGTAAGATTTTCTATTTGTGTAAGATTTTCTGTTCGTTTAGCAGCAGCAACAGAAGAGCCAGAAGTGATACCAGACCCAGCCAAGCAGACGGACAGAGTGGTGAAAATCGCAGGGATAAGTGCAGGAATTCTGGTATTCATCCTACTCCTCCTAGTTGTCGTATTGATTGTCAAGAAAAGGTAAGACCACTTCATTTCCTGCATACATTCTGAAGTACCCTCCCCCTCACCATTTTCGACACCCGTGGGTGCGGAGGCGGGTGGTTAGGTGGGAAGTTTGTTGATGTGCATAAGAACAGCCTTGGTATACATATCGAAAAATAGCTTATTTTATTGGAAGTGAACCCCCTTTTTAAAAAAAAAATTATAATTGGTTTCTTAAATTTGCAAGCTGGGTAACCGGTTTACCATGTACTGATAAAAACGCAATAGCCCACGCATTCCTCGTGCTTAAGTCCGAAAGCAAAATCCATTGATTTCCTTTGTGATTCCATGTTCACGTTGGGATTTTACTGTTTGTAAATTCCTCCCCTCTTTATTTTTTGTTGAAGAGTAAACGTGGCAATGTGATGCATTCCTTTACTACACAGTGTGACATCTCTCTGGAAATGTCTTTTCTGAGCAAGATTGGCTGTTTGTGCGCTAGCAAAACAAGCGCACAAGCGAAAAAAAAAACAAATCCGCCCCTTGCATTATGTCAGCATGATGTTTTTGGGGAGTTTTTTTGCTTGCGCATTTCAATTTATTACACTGAATTACAATCACTGTCCCCTCTCCTTGCATAGCTGCATCACGCACAACAGTGCCATCTTGTGGAATTTCAATATTTATGCAACTGCATTACTTCATAGCACGGATTAGTTCACAAAAACAAATCGATACTTAAGAATTATCGCTGGCAATCTGGGGACTGTTCGTGGCCAACATGACAAGATTATCATTTTATTTTGTTAACTGGCCTTGGAAGACGAGAATCTTTTACAATGTTGTGCATATGTGTACGAGAATGCAGCCTGTATATAAAATTGAGCCTGAAATCGAACTCTATTTTACATTTCTGAAATGTGACAAGGTGTTGTTGCCTGTTTTTAATGCATTGATTTCACATGTTTTTAAGTGTCTCTCGCCCCCTGAAGAGATGGGCAACAGATCACTGTACATTGAGAAGATGGTTTCAGTTAGTTTCTTTTTGTAATTATTGCTTCTTTGCAATTACCCCCTGGAGATATATAACTTGGAGAAGGAGCGTCTGCATTAGAAGCATTAGGTATGCTTATAGTGTTTTGTGTAAGTTAGCTTCATATGTGCCTTTCCCAGCACTGCTTTCTTTTTTTCTGTTGTCTACTCTTGCGGTTGACAATTTCTACATTTGCATTTAGCACTCATAACGTTTCAAATGCGTATCCAGAAAGTGTTATGACAATCAAATATTTTTATTCTTTTTGTTGAAAGACCAAAAAAATTTGATGTAGGTCAACGAACCAAACTGTCTAGCCAATTTCATTTGGTTCTCATAGTTGAACAGATTAGTCTCACTTCATTCCTCAAATTTCTAATCATCGCAATATATGGAGTGCTTTTGGATTGTACATCCTCATTCATTTCCTACTTTCATTTGTGAGCAGCGTCTTGGTGAGAACACTGCAAGACATCAGCAAGACAACTAGAATTGCAAAGGTTCCCACTTACAAAAACACCTTGTTGGTCAAATACTTGTTGGCGCTGTATGACTAGCATTACGAGGGCACTCTGTGTTGGTCTGTGCCAGAGTCGAGCATCAGGTTAATTCACACTATTAAGAAAAGATGCCAGGGTAGATTTGGAATAAGATTCCTTTGGCTGACATTTTTTTTCTTCTGGAGTTTGCCCTGATCTGAACCTTCATCACACAATTCCCACAAACGAACTAACTTCTAAATGGGCATATCAGCGCTTTGAAACTACTACTGTGGTGATTCGGCGCAGAACAAAAGCATAGCAAGTAACATAACATATAATCCAATGCATGTACTCATGACAGAAATATTCACCCTTGATGAAATACATGCATTTCCTTTCTGTTCAAGAATCTCAGATGAGCCCAGTGACCGTCACCAGTTAGTATCTATTTAAAAATATGTGACCCCAGATTTCAGTAATGGAACTTCAATACTTGCAAGTGTTTCCCAGTGAGGACTTCGGTGCTGCTCTCCTGCGATACAGTGTACCTTAACATATTTCGTTTTTAACATGCCTCCCACTTCTTCCTCCCAGGACCTCCTTCCTACTTTAGGGAAAGTGATTCTGTGTGGGTTTTCAGTCAAGGTCACAAAGAATAAAAAAATCGTGTAGGAAAATGTAAAGTCACTTAAATGTAATCTCTCTGGGGAACAGCTACAATTGCCGTATTGGCGCGGCTTGTGATCCGGTATATCATCCTCGGCACTCGCCTGCTGTGTAAAACACACAGGGAAGCCCAATTTCATAGAATTGTAAGCTCCCTGTTACATTTGAATCATTTTCAGCTTTCAAAGCCTGTGAACCCATTATGCAGTGTCCCTTTGGATACTGGTACTTCAGATAAACACAGATTTAACTTCATTTGGTGTCTGCAGTGCTTGGTTTTTGTACTTTGGCATGAATTACCTGAGCTCTATGGAACATGGGACTAGTAGACGAAAGATATCCTTTTAGCCTCGAATTCCAAAAATGGCAACCTGATTTAGCGTTAAGCTTAATTTCATTCATTCAGTACCAATTGGTGTGGCAGCAAAGAAAACATCTTGAAAAATTGTGTTCTTGCTCTGTGCAGTAGTCAAGCTGGTTCAGAAAAGGGGTACTGCATCTTTAAGCTGCAATGTCACTTTTATTTTTCTAGTTGTTGAATCGTGTCCAGTTGTCATTCATTTCTTCCTTACCCGTGTATTTTTTACTTAGTAAATATTTACTAATACTTTGCATGTGTACATCCACATTTTCTTTAAGACGATTGAAAGAAACATGTTTGTGACTTTGTGTTACTAAAAATCTGGGAAGTTATGCGTGGTAGTTTGCGTGAACAACACTCTGAAAGAATGCTTATTGGGAATAGCTTGTTCTTAATATCAATGGGAGTGGTGTATACGTACTTGCAGGATAGGTTTACATACACTGTACGTACTCGTTCAAAAGATGTATGTATGTGTAAATAATTGTACATATTAGCGGCACCAATCTTTCAAAATGTTTTCATGCTCTTTTCATTACATGCATCTATCTGTACGACACTTCTTGATTGTGCAACTAAAGAGTGGCAACGTTACTTGTATATAATTTTCATACACGTGTGCTCCATTAATCATACCATTTTGGAAATAATTTGACAA
Source organism: Ambystoma mexicanum (assembly GCF_040938575.1). NCBI lineage: Eukaryota > Metazoa > Chordata > Amphibia > Caudata > Ambystomatidae > Ambystoma > Ambystoma mexicanum. The sequence goes on from NC_090928.1 coordinate 66,888,328, forward strand.
ATCTTGCTTACTGAGCTGCATGTTAAATATGCGCAATCCATTTATTGTTGGCTGTGACTAAAATGTTTGCATGTTATCTTTTTCGCAGTCATTTTTCATAATGTTTTGGCACAGTGTTAGATTTTGAATTGCATGGCAACGTATTCTTCAATCAGTGCATGAAGAAATTCAAATGCAGACTTTTTTTTGCTTTGTTTAATGTGAATGGTTCATGCTTTTCATTCACCATTGCTTCTCTTTCCCCCACTGTTGTGATTTGCTTGCCAGGAGGAGCTACTATTCTTACTCCTACTACCTGTAAGTAGAAACTGGACACCTTATTCCTTTACACATGTTAAAGATGCAGTATCCCTTTAAAAGTAGTTTTTGGAATTCTTGTTTTGCTCCCTTGTGGTACCTGGCGATGCTGTAATTTATCACGTTTGATCTGTGTCTCTTCATCTATGTTGTATGCACGTTTGTTTGTACATTGCTTTCTGATTGTATGCATTTTTTCAATTGCAACCATACAAGCTGTAAACAAAGCATTCATTGGTAATGTATATCAGACGTGGGTTAAATGAAGAAACAAAAAGGATATACAAAAGTACTCATGGCCTTATGTCTGACCCGATGAGTGGAGAAGGGCCTTACATGCTGCTTTCCCTTGGTGTCTTCTATGAAATCAAGCCATGTAGAATTAGTTCATGTATTACTCCTCTTCAATCTTGGGTAGTTTTTCAGAATGGGTAGTCGAGCTCTAGAAATAATCGCTGATTTATGACGTGTATGTTGCTTTCACCCCTTTCCAGAGTTGGGTGAGGCTTTAACTTTGTGCCCTATGTTTTACAAGGAGTAAGTGCCCGCTCCTTGAGGCATTTCCCTTTGGCTTAAAATTGCTTTGCAATCCCCACAGCTTAAACAGTTCAGTTTGTTTCATTCACTACATTTGGAAGTTTTTAAGTAAATATTTATTTTTGTTAAGGAAAACGTTTTTACATGGAACTTAATCATGCATTCTATAAGTAAGTCTCTTTTTAATTGCCATCTTCTTGACAAACGATAACACACACGCTCATCCTGTTGACACATGGAGCTGTTCTACAATTTTCATCCAAAATGTATGTGTGGAAGCAGGTTGCAACTTATTTGTTGTTGCCTGCGTTTAGGAGTTTTGGTCTGAGTTCAGGGAGCAAATTGGACTGCTATCTCTTTGTTGATCCTGCCAGGCTCCTTTGGTGCCATGCATTGTATCATGTGCGAGATATCTACCTCTGTGGGAAAATGGCACCCATTTTCTTTGGAGTCGGTGAGCTATTTCAGTAATTTGACCAGAATCACTGCGATTAATTGCCACCTGGCAAGGGTGTGAATGCCTTGTCTTTTTTTGGTTTTTATTATTTTGATAAAATGAAGGATGTCATTCCATCTCTGAAAGGGACATCTTCTGATCAGATCCCCTTTTCATAAGCTCCATGCCAAAAGCATACCGTGTACCTGTGTCCTGCTGCATCAGTACCCTGATTTGCAGCACCTTCTTTGACCATTCAGCAAAGTGTTGTTAATTCTTCCAACGGGGGAGCCCTTTCCCATGATGTTAGGGAGGTACAGCCACTACCCAATAGTCCTTCTATGGGTGTTTAATGTGGGAAGACCTCATGGGGAGGGACTCCCACTCTCAGGATAAGGACTGACCACCTGGGGTACAACCCGTTGAACATCACCACCCACCTCACATTCCTTAGCACCTCCCTCCATTTAAACCACTATATTGAAAATAGACCAATGTATTTCTGTAGTATCTGGGGTATAACCAAGGCAGAAAGTACTAGGACGAAGAAGAGCGCAGAAAACATGACGATTGCTGACTGCTAGTACTGAGAGGAGATGGCTCACAGGAGGCGTGATGAGTACCAAGGAGCCATTGACAGCAGGTGTTGACGTTATGCTTGGGTGGAGTAAGCCCTATAAAGTGGAAAGAGAAGGACTCTGTCTTCCTTCCTCGTCATAGAACCCGGGAGATTCAAAGTCTGCGCCTGCCCAGAGGAGTGGGCGCTGCAGAGGATGCCACTGAGTGGCTGAGGGAGCCAGTGATGGGTCTGGCGTTGGCAAGACTGAGCTCAGTTAAAAGCAGGCGAGGCAGTGGCACGACCTCCAGGAGGGAGGTGGCCTGCACAGTCCTCTAACGGTGCCGAGACGGCAAGGAGCCACAACATGCAGAATCACCACAGAAGCAGTAACAAAGCCAACAGCTGCGGGAAGGAGACTGACCACAGTCTCTGTAGAGAACAGCACCATGCAAGCAAGTCCCAGAAGGTAACAAGAAGCACGGGCGGACCGTTAGAGGGGAGAGGGTTTGCAGCGTGGTCTCTGCTTCATGCCGAGGCAAGCGTAAAGCCTATCAGAGGGCCATCAACGGTCGGGGACACAAGTGAAGAATGCATCCAAGGAGTGCTTCCTCATATCAGTGGCAGAAAATAGCCCGCTGATAGCCAGAGAAGGGCCTGGGACCCTAACGCTGCTGCAAAAGGGATCCAAGGAAATCTTGTCGCAGTGGCATAGCCAAGTCTGCTGGGATCCAGAGACGGACTTGGGACTTTGCCGTTCTAGTTAGAGAGTGCCAAGAGAAAGTTGAAAAAGAGCTCGCTCCAAGTCAAGGGAATAATTCTTCTAGTGGGGAAACTGAAGCCTTTCAAGTACACTAAACAGACAACAGGGCAAAGGAGTCGTTCCCCCTGGCCCTAGGTGTGAAATATATTAAAGAATGCAGTCATTCGCTCTGGCATCCATTTGCAAGAGGACATTTTGGGAACACCACCCATATACCAGGAGAAGAGTCCTTCCCCTGGAAAAGGAACTTTCTGTTGGATTATATTATTCTTTAGTTGTGTTAAGGATAGACGTAGGTTGTGACACAGGACAGTGGAGTTTGATTTTGACAGGCATTCTGACAGATCCTTTAGTATTATTTTGAGGCAGGTAAACCCCTCTCTTGATGGGGATGAGATCCCTTTTTCCCCCCCCTCAAATAAAAGTTTATAGAGACCAACATGCCACCCTTGTGTCAACTTCCTTCTTCAATACCTTTACACTTCCCTACCACAGTGGCACAGAGCACGTTCACAGGTGCCAATTTGACAGCTGCAGTGACAGCCAAGTCTCTGCAGCACAGGGACTAGATTTAAGATATGCACCCCTTTTTCAAAACCCTATAATTATGGGTCTACCTCCGGTGGCAGAATAATCTTTAAATATAAGCCATACCTGAATGTAGGAATGGTGGATGTTATTCTCTTAATGATTACAGCCACATCCAATTTGTTATCACAAATGTGTAGTCGGGCCAGGTTGGTTGAGCCTGGCAGGACAGGAACCTGAATGGCCATGCCTCGTCTTTGATATCTGCAATGGCAGGCAACACTCTCCGCCAGGGACAGCCGCACAGCATGCAGCTGCCCTTGACCCAGCCATCAAAGGAACACACCGTGCTTGGTGAGTAACCTCACACCAGGATGCTGCATTTCTGAAGGCCTTTGTTCCTATTGAGAAAGGGAGGGGACAGAACTAGGATAGCCAGACAGAGTTCTGCACATTTCTTGGAGGGTTCTGCCATTTTGTTTCTCTCAGCCTCTGTCTTTCCTGTCCTCTCCACTTCCTCTGTATCAAAGCACTTTGGACATTATAAGGGCAAGGTCCACACATTTCAAGAGCCGGGATTGGACCCCTAAAGCAGGCTAACCTTAGTCCAATGGCCTGGGGACATTTGCCAATAAAAGGAAGGGGTCTCCCACCACTTCTTTACATCTGGAATCATTTTGAACCATCCTGAAGATTTCGTGGACCCTGCTGAGAGACCATTCCTCTCTAAACTCCTACAGTTGTAAGGTGGAGGCAGGCGTTCCTAGGCAGAGACCAGCTCTGTCCACTAACCATCCAGAGGGACCATTGGGGGGTGATCTGCAGCTGGAACCGGACCTCCTTTTTTGCCAGCCTTAGCGGTACTCAGGAACTCGGTGTGTTGGACGTTCCCTGCCAGCCTTCTCCCGTGTTTGGGAGTATGAGAAAAGGACTTGCCTTGACCCTGAGTCCCTGGATTGGGACTCAAAGAGCACCCTGAGAGCCAAGACAGCCGGGATCCTAATGTTTTTCACCATTGAACTGCTTGGCACCTGTTACAAGAACTGGTCAGCACATTTGAAACAGAAGACCCGTTGCAGCATTTCTGTTCTCTCCTGATCCTCGTGCAGCGTCAAGAAGTTTGGTTCGGCGCTGCTGACCCACCAAGTACTTCAAAGAAGGTACTGTTGACTGCTAACTACTCCTTTCGTCCATATTTGCACACTAGGGACTAGGTTACTTTGAACACTTTTTGCTCACAAGTGCATATCCTTTTTCAAGAACTTAGTGACTTTTGCTTGCCTTTTCCCCCTTGTCTCGTCATCCAGAGTGCTGCATCGATCTGTGCATATTCAGTGTTTCTTATACAGGGGTGTATTTATGCAGCGTTTTCTAGTATTGTACATGATGTGTCTAAAGCATACATTTTTATATAACCTTGATTGGACACTACTTTATTTTGTACTTTTATACTTCACTGTTTGGGGGTTCTACTGAACCACATTCACACCCCTCTTGAGAGTATAGCCTTTGCTTAGCCCACGTTACTTCAGAAGGCGAAGGGGGTAGAAGTGCGAGGGCTGAGTTGTCGTTTTTAGCCTCTAATCATACTCTTGCAGGGCTGAAGTCCTTTCATCACACCTGTGCTTCTATTTATTGTGTTTTTGTAAGTATTTAAATCTCCTGCCCGCTATTAAATAAACCATGCAAGTGTTTTACCTGCATTGGATTATCTCACTCCTAATGGGCACAGTGGATTAAAATGGTAGGGTACTTGATATACCTCAGCATTGGATCTTTCGTAGATTGACATGCTTGAATATTCCCTGTCGTCAGTCTTGGAATTCCCTGTTGTGTATTTATAATTACAAAAACCACAGCAACTGCTCCTGATTGTAGCCTATCCACCTCATTTTGATTGTTTTCTGCTCCAGCTAATGAGTTGGACGGTCTTTAGCTCTAACTAGGGCAGCCATCTTCAGATTCTTCGCCAGAGTCTAGTGAATAAGGACTCCTCCACAGCTCCTTGAGCTTTGTTTTGATGGTTTGAATTTATTTTCCTTAAATTTCACAACTTTTCATCAAAATTCTTGGTAAAGCTTGATATGCTCTTCAAGCTGACACCTTTCATAACTGCCTCTTTGTCATCTGGGACCAGAAAACATTGAATTCCTTCATCTTCTCCAGGTCATGGCTGAATAAGGTAGGGAGTTAATCATCAAAGCCTAAAAACTCTTTTCAAAGACTGTGCAAGTTGTGGGAGGAAACATGTTTTCCTCAGGAACCCCACATCTGGAGTGCATTTATTGCCTGCACCCCCACAAATCTGACAACTGTGACATATATCAGACCTTCTCACAAAATAACATTCAGTATAGACACAGGAGGCTTCGGCTACTCCTAGAGGAGAATAAGAGTGCCTCCTCAAGAAAGAAACTCACCAGAACAGCCCCAGCCTCTCTATAGAAACCCCCGGAAAGCATGCTCCTTGGAAAAGGAAACCTTCAGTGGAAAGGGCACTTCTATCGCCCTCCAAGAGCAAGGCTGGACAGCAGGATAGTTCCTGAACCAAGCAACAAATCCTGTGATTAAAAACGACTAAAGACCTTTGAGAGGCATTCTCGCTCGTCGGCGGAGCCTTCCCATAAGCTGTCCATGAGCAAGGTGCCCTAAAAAAGCCATCATCCATGCATCGTCCAACTGAGCAACTGCCTACAACCTTGTCCACGACTGGGTGTCGTTAACGGACTGGTTGGCAAAAAGTGGTCACTGACAAGTTCCTCTTCTACGAGGGAGACACTATCCATGAAGAGCTGCGTACCGTTAATGGAGAAACATCAGCGGGAAAGCATACTATGGAGCATTGGCTACGTACCCATCTATGGACACACCTTTGACGAAGACTTGCAAGCCATTGATGGATCAGTGCTATAATCACCTACAGAATAATCCTCATTGACGGCAGAGAAACCAGGTGTGTCCACGGCAAAGGAGAATCGTTACTGTAGATTGCATCTAATCCAATTTCACCTACTCAGAAATCACTGAACATTTTTTTTCTTCAAATTGGTTAGATAAGTAGGTACATTTTAAAACAGATGGGGTGGGGGCGGGGTGGCGGAGAGTCTTGCCCCGCATAATAAAAGAACAATCGAAGAAAAACAAATTCGATGATTTCTCCTTTAGGTGAAGTGGATTTGGTGAAATCACAGATATCCAAGGAGAAGCGGCACACCCTGTCTACAACCCTGCCAGCGGGACTAAATATCACTCTAGCCCGAATTAAGGAAGTGGCCTGCAGACCCTGATGCACTTTGAGGTTCGGATGACCCTTTTCAGCCAGCTTTGATGCAGCCTCTTCAGAGCACCCTAATTGAATTTTAAAGGAAGCAACTCCTCCGTCCTGACTAGGATAGAACCCTTCCAAAAGACCCATGGAGTGGCCAGAATCTCCCACCCTCTGCACCTTTAAGCTGACATAGGAGCCCATCACCCGCCTCTCCCCCCACATCATCTAAAGCACGCTCAGTAATATCCGGCCTTCCGGTGGATCTCTGTCCATGGGGAGACAGCTACCATGAATATTCAGGTAGAACTCTGCTAGGCGAATCAGAAGAGGGTGAGATTCCACAAGAATCACCTCAGGAGGAGGATGATAAATGGGACGACTACTATTGCCAAGCAGAAAAAGAACTCTCCCCCCCCCCCCTCGTGGGGGGATACTCCACAACAGATGACATTGTGTCTTTCCATACTAATAATATAAAGGAAGCACACATGTTTGACCGCCAGGTGTCCATGGAGGAGACAAAATCAGTCTTTTAATGACGGGGACCAAAAAGGCAGCAGACTACCACAGCTTTACCAATTCAATTCTGGATACCATATGAGATGCAGGGAATGCCATCCTCAAAGCACCCTTATCAACTCCAGCTAGCACGCTAGAATGGTAAAGAAATATAGAGCTCCTCACACTGTCCCATTGTGTTTGAGGGGTCTCATCATGGTGCTGTGAAGATGGAATTGAGCAAATCAGATTAAGATGGCAGGAAACTAGAAGCCATAGGATGCAAGGTTTCCACCTCAGCATCACTGTCCATAAGAACAGTCAATGCTTTGGATATTTCTGCCTATTATGACAGGGAAATCTGGCATAAAATGAATAGATTTTTGGAACACCTACCTTCATATTTGCATGAGGAAGCCTGGGTCATCATTCGAGTCTGCCATGGGCACAGCAGAATCGGGATTCAGGCAGATGGCTCATTGAGCTGTGCTCAAAAGACAACCATGCATGAAATCGACCAGCGGAAACTGACATGGCGAGAGCCATTGGCTCCTAGAAGGGCCAAGACCGTTTCGCTCCTTTCGAGGGAGTGCAAGTAGATTTCACACCTCCACAAGCAGAAGCTATCCAACACATTGCTCATCTTCCATACATTTGCCAATGTCGAAATACCAACAGTCCTCCAACAAAGGAACTGCTTTGAGTGGTAGACAAGGATCGGAACATCCACGCGCTCAGGCATCCAAATAAGCTTGACTCTCTCTCGCCTCTCAGACAGTACCCCTGCATGAGGCAGGTTCAGCCGCCAGGTGGATCGGTGGCGAGAAAGAACTTCAGACAACTGGGTGCTGGATGTTCTTTCCAAAGGGCACATGCATGAATTTGTAAAATAGGCCAACATGCAGGCTGCACATGAGCCACACTGTTGTCGGCTGCGGCACATTGTTTTTGGAAGTGGGCTTTGAAGGAGACAATCCATATCAGAGTGCAACACCTCCGGGAGAAGGAGAACATTCTAGTGAATTGCCTCAGCAGGGTATACATGCTATCCCACACCTGCTGTTTCCTGGGCTGACTGCTCCTCTGCCCTCTTCTCGAATGCTTTAAGGGAACTGGACGAGGGTTAACTGCAGCACATTTTGTGGTTTGGGGACATCACAAGTGGACCTGTTGCATCAAAAGTCAATGCCAAATGCCCCCTCTCATCTCATCTACGCACAGTCTACAGTTTTATTTTTGGCATAAAGGTTCGTGCCTTACCTTCTTGCGCTTATTCATCCCTTTGTGGGCCCACAGAAGGGGCCACAATATTTCCAAACAAGAATAAGCTTGTTTGGGTCTCCAACTGCATCACACAGTCACGAGATAAAGGGCCATGCGCATAAAAAGCTAGTGCCAGCTCGTTCCACCTCGCTCAAGGCTGACACAACTGCTTTCCATGCTGACTTATCCCTGCAGGACCTTTGTCGTGTGGCTACTTGGAGCTTGCTCCATACCTCCAGGTAAGAGTCAGAAGTTGGCCTGGTGATGCTCTGGCATCTCTTTTCATAAAGTAGGAGCAACCTCCCACTCCTTTTCCCCAAGGTCCCGTTGCATGCATATGTTTTGAAACCGGTGTGCACATGTGTAAATATACGTACATCGAGAGATGGTTACCAGTGATGAGGTCGTTGGTGAAAACATTGAGGGTTACTCAATATATATTTTTAAGGGCACTAAACTCCCTCCCCACCATATATTACGACTAGTGCAATTATATAAACAAACTCCAGTCCTAGACTATTTGGGGATAGTGTTGGATAGTGCCTTAAGAAAAAATATCGAGTCACCCTCTGTTTTCACCAGAAATATCATCACTGGATACCAAGACACATGTTGCTGTCTTGATACGAGACTGCCCTTTCTTAAGGAGCAATTTCCATTTATACATGTTATAAACAGATACAGTGCATTACATATTGAAATTCACTCATTAATGATCGATGTGCTATACATGATCCGCTTAACCACAGCTTGTTTACCATGTCACCTTTGACCGTGCATCTCTCAAGTACCTGCCTTATGCTGTGAGCGCAATGCTCAGTCTCTTATTATCCTTCTCATCCTCTCCCACCCTCCCAACATTAGCCTTAGGGAGCAATTTTCATATGCATGCTCCTACTGCTAATTCAAGCATGTAAATCTATTGAAGATTAAGTGCTGGGGAATACATAGTTGCTTGCCTGTATTTGTGGTTCTCCAGCATTGTTGGGTTTCATGGATTCAGATGTGACTGCCCAGCTCCCCTGGGAGGCTGCTTCAAGAATACCTCCAGTCACTTTATCATGGGTTTGAATCTGAAGATGGCTGCCCTTGGTGTAGTTAAAGACCTGTCCGCATCATTGGCTAAAGCCAAAAAGAACCAAAAATTAGGTGCATGGGCTACAATAAAGAGCACCTCTGTGGTTTGCAAGTACGTTTAATTGCTGTGGATTTTGCCATTATATATACATGGGGATTCCCAGTCCAACAACCGGAAATATTCAAACGTGAATATATTAAAGATTCCAATGCTGGAGAACTAAAAGTACAGGTAAGAAACTATTTCCTATTCTTTACTCTTGTAAAGTTTTCTTACTATACAAGCGTGAACCCAAGGGTATTTACTTCATATCATGTTCAATTTTGAAACTCCATTTAATGTTTCTCACTCCCAATTTCAGGGGATAATCTAAGAAAAAACTTACTACATATTTCATGTCACATACATCCCTCCATGTCATCAGTAACTAGCAAATTCTGAGCTCCAGGGATGAAAAGTATGCAATGAAATTAAAGCAAATTACACACATTTGGTTGTAGGCATGTTCCGTTTGGGAATTTGATAAACGTATATGCAGAAATATTAAGGTAGCTTTGCAAATATCTTTTTTCAAAAGTGAATCATCTTGTTATGGTGTGTTGTCCTGATACTATTTTGCTGTGTAAATGTTGAAAATATTTAAATAAGGTTATTCAGAATGCCCTGTTTTCTGTCGCGCTCAGTTCTGAAGCATCTTCAGTGCATGATAGGATGCTGAGAGAATAGCCTTCAAGGGTTTTCCCTATTGGGTAGGGAGGTTGTAGGTTAGTCATAGGTTTTCTGAATTGTTGGAAATAAGATTTTAATTTATTGGTGCTATTTATAAAGCATCACTTTGGGACTAACAGCCACTTTGGTTGATAACCTTTGATTGAGGAGATGGAGCGGACAGACAAGAAGAGAGGGCTCAGAAGAAAGAGAACATCTTTTGCAGCTAAATAAAATGGTTACAATCTAGCAGGGTGCAATATAGTCTTTTAGCACCTTGACCACCTTAGACACCAGATATCCTCCAAGTAATCATTGGAAGTTTCCGGGAATGTTGGTAATGAAAGGAAACGCATTTGAATGTCAATTGACAAAGGTTTGTTTGAAGGCTTGACCGAAGATATTCCATGCCTCTGACCGATTGCACGCAAGACATCTCTCAGTAGTACTTTAGGTCGAAGGAGAATCAGTGGATTAGACCTTTTGATAATGGTTAGTTGTGGGACTCAGCAATTAATCTTTCTATGGTTATTAAGTTCAGTTACAATAATCTGGATAATAGCAAATATTACAACCTGGTAATTGTTATTGCTTAACCAATATGTTCCTTTATATAGTGTCTTGAAACCATCCATTGCCCATCCAGAAGCAATGTACTCACCCTATACTTGGACTATGCTCAGAGCTGAGCCCCGATCTGCACCTGATCAGCCAGATCCTGTATTAGACACTGTATCCATATGTATGTACATGTACACTCTGTAAGGCCCAGACTGGTCCTGATTTGCACCTTGATCAGCTAGATCTTGTATCATATCTTTATTATATACTATATTATATCGCACGTATTATATTGTATCATTCTCACATGTATGTACCTGCCTGTAACTAAGCTTTGAGAATTCCTGTACTGTTGCGCCCGTCTACCTAAGGGTTTGGTGCGTATTAACAAATAAACAATGTAGACATTTCATAGTTCGTGTGGTAGTCAGATTTGTTTAAGCCCACATGGTTGCTTGATTGGTCCTTAGCTGCAATTACTTTAGTTTTTTCTTGGGCAGTGCGTTGTCCACACTAATACAATTGTCCAAGTGAAACAGCCGTAATGCCTGGATTAGTTCTACTTTGTGGCCATGCTCCGCATTGAAAGTATTTCACTGAGCATATCCAGCTAGTCATAAGCATTCTTGGCTTCGGGTTCACATGAGGGATAAACAGTATTGTCTTTTCGAGCAAGAGCAACTGTGTTCTAGCTTTATTTAGTGTTTTGGGGAGTTTCCCAGAGATTCCAGGAAAGTTCTGTGAAAGGCAATTCTTTTTTTTTTTTAAACTGTATAAATTCACTGATGGAACTTTTAATCCCCAAACATCTTTACCCCATTCATTCCTTCATCTGTGGCATGCAGGTAGAAGTGTTAAATAAACTTTTTTGTCCTCATGGAGCACTATCCCTGATTCCTTTCTGATGGCTGCTATGCTTGATACTGGTCAGCAGTTCACTAATGCTGACAGGAGTCCTAAATTTGTTCCTCCAGCTGTCTGCACGTCTTTGCGGTCAAACAATCATGATAATCGCCTTGTCCAGTCAAAATATCATTCCCATTAATAGTTCTGCAATTTTATTGGATGCCTCTGTAATGGTGGTGTTAGTGTGCCCTTTCTTCCATGTAAAAAAAGTGTCCCTGCCCTTTTGAGGTTTCTAAATGTGACAGTCGCAATGCCAACATCATATCTAGCCACCCAACCCCCAAGTTATTCCCAAATCCTTTCGAGAGCAACTAGTTAGGAACGACTTAATAATTCATTGTGTTTAGGAATCCAAAACCCAGAGAGGGTTCCCAAATATCTTTCAGGGATTCATAAAAAGATGTATTATGGGGAAATACTTGCACATCCAGAGAGACCCCTTAGCAGGTCCAAATCTTATCCCAACTCCTCTGACAGGGTCCACCGCTCCGAGGCGCAGGAGTGGCACAAACCAACTGCCCCACTGTGGTTTTGGGACCTCCAAGACTAAGCTTGCACACGCCTCTGCAACCCCAGCGAGGAAGAAGGTTTAGGGAAACAATGGTTGGATAGGAATGGGGAAAGAGGGAAACCAGGATGAGGGTTAGAAAGAGGTTATGGATAGGTAGGGGTACATAGCATAGGCTTGTCTTGCATACACTGCACATACATCCTGATTTGTGTACATATACGTATGCCCCGTTAGTAAACGGAACAATGCATATAGCAAGGACATGGAATAAGAGCACTGCAATAATACACAACGTAACACTTGGCTCTGGGTATGGCTTCTGGAATGTCCCTTGTTGTCTCCTGTGTTTTCAGCACCAGGCTGTGTTGCAGTAGCAGTTCAAATGCTGCAAAAGAGCTAAAATTAGGGTACACATCAACACTACCGCAAGTGGCCTTACACGTGCGTGCCTGCAACGTCTGGGTTAGTGGGGGGTCTTGGTGTTAGAAGACGCACGTGACTTCACATGCTAATGACATGCAGGGATCTATGGGGCCGCATGTGGCCTTATATCATGCAGCGTTTCTCTGGGGGTTGCACATGGCTAGTTTGCATGTAGCATTAAGGACCTGGCCGCACGTGCAACATGAGGGTCTTTCAGTGATCAGGTATGGATGTGCTCCGTGAGCACCACAGCTTATAAGCCCTCCAAAGTACTGCACGTGGTAAAATGCATGGGGTTGGGTGCATAGGTTAGTGCATTCGACGCTGCTTTGTTAGGGGCGTTTCGTTCGCGTTATGCATGCAGCATTAGCCGGTGTTGTGTGGGGTCTAGTTGTTGGGCAACGTGAGCGCCGTGACTGTGTCATGACGCTCACGTGCTCCTTTAATAAAAGGGGCTCTGCTGGCGCTGCGAGGGCAGAGCAGCAGAGCCCCAGGAAGTGGCAACTCGTGTTTGTGTTTTTGTGCGTGTGGGCCGGCCACGTGGACGTGGCCTATTGTGTGCCGCGGCCCGAGTGTCCTCTGAGCCGCGGCTGAGACAACTGGGGGTGACACCCTCACATTGAGAGTCTTGCGCCCGGTGATACCGGGCGCCATAGGGTGCTCCCCTACGCACGGTTCGCCGGTTGGAACCCGGGGCACCTCTCGTGTCTGGTGTTCCCGACACCATTGGTGGGCTGACCGGAGACGGCCCACAACAGCCGACACGGCTCTTTGCTTTGTGGGAAGCAGGGGTCAGAGATCTGGTAGGGATGGGCCCCCTGTCTGTCCCCCCCCGCTTCCTGTGGTAACAGAGCACAGCTTGACTTATCTGAGTCTTGCGAGGGGACCGGATCTCATTTCTATGGGACATGGCCCTTCGCGTGTGTTTCCGAGGCCGTAGCTACGTGACGCACATCTTGCCAGCTTGAAGTCTGGAGCACAAGCCCAGTGTCCTTCCTTGCACACATGCTTGCCAGATCTCCGCTCCCAGCGTGGCCTGCATATAGTAGTTCTGGGCCTGGGTGCTGCTGGGATATGTAGTCTTGTAGTTTGCCCTGCAGAAAGGGCAGAGAAATTGATAGTTTTTCTTCTGCAGTGCTTTTGTGTTTGTCTTTTGGGCTGTTTCTGGTCCCCTGGTCTCCTCACACCACGTACCAAATGCAGCACTCGACCCCCAGCTCTCACACCCCCTGCCCAGCAGCAGTTCTGGTGTAGGAGATGGGTTTCTTTCTCCCCTCCAACTGCAGCATTTAAGGAGAGAAATACTACCACCCTCCCGCCTCCACAAAGATAAACGATCTTGCATAGGTGGGAATTACTAGAGGTGTTCCTGCCACTTGTGATGGCCTTCTGACACCAGAAACCCACAAAACGAACTTGTCAAGGGGGACAGCCAGGAGGCAAGTAGGAGTAGAGCAGCTGGTAGACACTCTCCTACACAGGAAATGTAAACTAGTGGCAAGCCTTTTAAAGACTTCTCTCTCCTGGCTTGCAATAAGAAGTCAATTGGCCAATCATTTTGAAAGTTTACTTCAACCAATTGGAAGATATTGAGGGCTTTTAAACTGAGGCATAAATCCACAGGCAGTGTCTCTGAAATTAGTTTGTTGAGAAAGCTGGAGAGCACCAAACAATGGGAACCCTTGAGCCCAGCAAGGAGACCATCCACCCCTTCAAGCCCAGCCGAGATTAGATTGAAAGATACAGATTTAGTTTAGCGCCTGTTGGCTATCGAATATAGATCTCTCCCTCCTAACTGCGCAGCTATTCAAATGAAGCCTTCTGCCCCATCATCAAACATACATCTGGCCATTCTGGAGTCAAGGAACGGTTTGCGAGAAAGATATCCCAAATCCATTAAACCATGCAGAGGCGCCTCCTGGGTCATAACTTTCATGGCTCTTCCATCTTGATTAACAGGAAAAATAGAAGTGTTGAAACTGATGTAGTTGCCTGTGATGACGATGGCACAATCACTTAATTGAATGATGTTGATTGGCATTCACCCACTTCTGGTTATTGTTCTTTATTGACATGTACGGCCATCTCTGATAATGATGAGTGACGTTATTGCGTTAAAATATAGCTGGACTAAGGAAGTATGTGGACTGCCCAGATTGGGTAAAGTGGGTCCGTGAATGTTCTATTCTCTTGTTTCAAGAAACGTGGTCATTGACAGAAATTACGATTGAAGGTTTTTCTGTTCATCACATACAGGCAGAGAAGGGCAATAGAGGTTAACCCAGTGGTGGTTTGGCTATATGGAAATTCAAACGTAATACCATTAATTAAGCTGGACTAAGGAAGTATGTGGACTGCCCAGATTGGGTAAAGTGGGTCCGTGAATGTTCTATTCTCTTGTTTCAAGAAACGTGGTCATTGACAGAAATTACGATTGAAGGTTTTTCTGTTCATCACATACAGGCAGAGAAGGGCAATAGAGGTTAACCCAGTGGTGGTTTGGCTATATGGAAATTCAAACGTAATACCATTAATTACCAACTCGTCTTAATTGTTAACTGTAAAGGTATGCTTCCCTACAGGAATTTTTGCTCTTGTAGTGAGCGATTGAAATGTCCAATTTGAATCGCTGAGAGTTCTTGATGGGTGTACTGAGGACGAAGTTGATATTTGGAATATCCATGGGCTGAATACTTCTTTTCCCAGAAAACTGGATAAACTGGCTTTATCAGCTGCACATATTTGGATGAACTTAGGTTTTAGGTGTGCAATGGCTGGCTTAAAGATGATTGCCCCATAAAGTCCACTTACTCCAAAGGAAGTGTCTCTAGCCACAGCGCTTTGGCGATCCGGTTGTCGGACAGCAACAAGACAGACGGCGGATGACAACAGAGCAACCCCTGTGCTGTTTCCTAACGCACCACCCCATAGTGTTGGTAGGTGATGCTGAGCGTGTATGCTGGCCCATAGCACCTAGGTTCCTATCTGCGGGGGGCTGCGCAGAAGTAAGCGAAGGCCGTGTCTCCCCCACTGGTTATGTCAGTCACCAGGCAGCAATTGGCAGTTAACTGTCTGCTAACAAGCGAACTGCAGCTAACAGTAGCTGCAATTGGTTAGTATTGTATTACAGACAAGCGCCGTTGATGTGGCAGTTTCGAAAAGGCAGTGAATACTGTGTTTTTGGAAAGGTGACGTCCATTGGAGCAGAGTGCAGTTGTGGTCTGAACATCAAAACTGGGGTTCTCCTACACAAGCTAAGCGCAGTTGAAGGTGCAGTGGGTGTTGGAAGCAGCATCATGGACCACGAAGGTGAGTCTTTAATACCCTGTAAAACAAGGTGCCATGTACAATCTTAGGAGCATGGGAGGACTGGGTGGAGGGCCTATGCACTCCGTAGACGTCCTTCCTATATCTGAGGTGAATACACTTTTTAAGCCATTTGACCGAAGTGTACCACCATCGCATCCTTCGGGGGTTCCCCTGTAGTGGAGATGGGAGTTGAACCTGGCAGTTCAGGCACCCCAGGAGCTTGACTACAAGCTCCCTTCCTCCGACATCAAATGTAAGAGCACTGACTTTTTCCTCTCCTCCGAGGAAGGAGTGCAGGCAAAGGTAATATCCCACATATATTTGTGCAGGGGTCTCTACCCTCTCCACCCCCTCACCCCCCCCCCCACACACACACACACACACACACACACACCCTGAACCTAGCCATAAGAGCGGCACAGTGCTAGAACTGCCATTGAATAATGAAGTGCTTGTGACCTGGATGGCTACATCTGTACTACAAAAGGGGAGGGAGAGGGGGCAGTGGCGTGAGACAAGACAGAATAATGGTTTCGCCTTCCAGAGACTCTTTAAACGCCACCCCAGATTTGTTCAATTCTTTGCATATGGAAGAGGGAAACTATATAGGTGATTCCTCCATGATGTCCTGTTCCTCTGAAAACTCTTCCCCCTCCTCTTTTGGGTGTTCTGAATTGCTCGTTCCTCACTGCCTTAAATTTTGTGTTCAATTCTTTCGTCAAGGTATTCGATCAACTTCGAGATGACGTGCAAGTACAACCCTGAAACTGACAGATATATAGTATAATGTATTATCCCTAATTGATATGATTGGTTATTTATAACGCGCTTAATACCCAGAGGTTTCTAAGCGCTGACCCGGGGATCGAACCTGCGTTGCTCCGTGTTGTCTTGCTTCCAAGGCAAGCATGTTGTCCCTGAGCTATCCTCCCAAACAAAGCAAAGAAACGTGAAAAACATAATGACTAAAATCACTGAAATCCAGGACTTGCATCTTATTACGACTGAATGTGAAGATTTTCAAAACTGCTGTAATCAAATAAGTGCTATCAAAAATGTTGCTTGGAATCCCCAGGCCCAAGATTGTGGGCTGGTAGTCACTGGTACGCAACCAGCTGACCATCCTGTCACCTCTACTACTATCCAAGAAATATTTGTTCAGTGACACACCTCCCTCTGTTTCTTTCCTGGAAGAATGTACCAGGCTGGTTTCAAGAATATGTTTCCCTAGAAGATTCACTCATAGCGGGGCTGATCTGGTAGAATTAACTACCCCCCATTAGGAGACACCAGACATCGCCCCCCCCCCTCCTAATCCCATTAGGGAACACACTTCCTGTTTGTCAGTTGCATTAATTTACAATCCAACTTGAGCGATAGAAGGGAAGGAGAGAGCAAATAATAACAAAGTGAAAGAAAGGTACTACAAAAGATCCACCAAAGAAAACCCCAAATCGAAAATCTTCCAAAAAGAAAAGTGGTACCTTGCGAAAATGTTTTCGCACTATTAGTTAAATTAGTAAAATGGGAATGGATGAAAAGGAGCCTATTCATGAAAACATGCAAATTAATAAGATAATACCTGTGGCTCCCATATTCCAAAAAAGAAGGGATGCAATATGGCCACTCAGTACACAGAATTGAGAGACATGAGAGCTTGTGGGAAGAATTGAGATCTCTCCTCCGTCTAGTTCTCGAACAATTCAATTCATAACATCAAGAGATTCATTGAAGAAAACCCTTCATTCGTCTGGTGAACAATGACTCGAGATTCCCCATTCATAAACAAAAGCATAAAGTGCAACTGGTTCTCTGTGCAGGCCCCTCAGTTGTGCATTGCTTTCACCCCAGTGACCCATTGCCATGCCTGATCTTTACTTTCTTCTGTTAGTGTTCAAGTGAATGTTAAGTCCCTAATTTCTTTCCATTATACATTAAATGTATGACTTGTTCAGATGCACTCTACCTCCTTTTTCGGGTGTGTGCCTCTTGCGCTCAATGCTCATTACACCAGCCTGTCTGCGCCTGTTGTGTGCTGCGAGGTGAGGTCCCAGGCCCTGCTCAATCTGGCCTGGGAGACCCCCTTAGCAGCAGGAAGGCCAGCAACATACCACAAGGCTGGCGCCTCACAACCTTCAAAGATGGTGGACCCCACCACCGGTCTTCCGACAATGCCTGCCAGTACCCAGCTTCATTGGATGTGGTGCTGACCTTCATGCATCCTGATTGGGTGTTATTTTTATGATGGAAGCCTCCAGGTCGGCTGACAAAGGCACGGGCTAAGGCTCATTACACCAGCCGGTCTGCGCTGTCCGCACATGACCAGTTGCATGCTGACGTCTGCTGACCCGTCCTACACCTGGGGATATGTCCCTCTGCTTGCTGAAGCCATCCTCTGTCTCTTTTGGTCTACGATGCTGCACGCCTGCTGCATTAGTTAGGTAAGCCCTGCTGCAGCCCTAATTCTGTCTTCACCTTTGGACTTTCGCCATACCTGTCCTCTTACTCATTCTTCTCCCACAATGCTGCTTCAATCCTCACAATCACCAGTGCCTATCGTTGAGACTAGCCCTTTGCCACTCCCCCTTCCTCCCCACAGCGTTGGTTGAGGCCTTTTCATCCCATACCAGCTCTCCCTCTCCTCCTTGCCTTCCCACCTATAGGTTGCTCTCACCCCCTGCGCCCCTTTGCCCCCTCCCTGCCAACTATACTTCTGGTGACTTCCACTGGCAGCATTTCGCTACAATCAACAGACTTTGAGCAGCCTACGCACCATGCCAACCTCCCTCTTTAGCCTGGGTGGCTTCTGTATTCCTACCTCAGACACTGTTACTCAGGCTTGCGCTGCCTCGCTGTTTTGTGCCTACAACTGCCATTCTTTTATTTTCCTCACTTACCCTTTGCGCCCTGTGTATTATCTTTTGGAATCTTCACCTTCTTGTTACATTGTCAGCTGCTTGCCTGATGTAGCCCATCATTACACGAGGCAAGGCTTTTCCAGTCCGCAGTCACTCTTACCTGCTTGTTACAACTGTATGTCTGTTGATTTAGCCCTGTTAAGGAGAGGCTCTTCCACTCTGCAGTCACTCATACCTGCTTGTCAAAATTGCATGTCTGGTTTTTCTATGATGCAGTTTACCTACTTGTACCTGCCCTTTTTAACTTGTTTTGCATTTAATGTAGCTCTCCCCCCTCCTGCACTTCCCTTCCCCTTTTCCCTTTGCCATGTCTCGGCACTCGCACAATCTGAATCATCTCACGGCCTTGTAGGAACACTTCTTGTTTTTCTCCCCTTCCACCCCTTCCTGCGCTTCCCCACCTCCTACTCCCCCCTTGCTCTCATTCTATAGCACTTGCACGTTTCAAATGTTTAAATATATTTTAAGGACCTTTTTTGTCTTACACCTTTTCCTCATCCCTATCCCCTCCCCCTGTCTTGATGCGCCTTGAAACACAATTTTCTGCTGTATAGTGCGCATTACAACTAGCCCATAAATAAAGAAATAGGTGACATTGCAGAAGTGAAAAGGTCTAATAGCAGCCTGGATCAACAAGATTGCCTGATTGATGAGGGGGCACGAGAGATAGTCCGGTAATACTAGCCGGATTCCATAGAGAGGAGCAGCCGTCAGTCTCAATTCTGGAAAGCTTGTAGAGAGGCCTGTATACGTGTACCTTAGCGCAGTAATTACCTAACAGACAATCCTGAAATCCTAGACAGGCAAGCAAAGAGCCTGCTAGAACTAGACAGAATCTCCAATGATGGAAAGTTTCAAACATGGAAATGCAGCAGAGAGTTTGACACACAAACATTTCAGCGTAGTGGTTACTTAGAGTTCTGAAAGTTTATGCCGGATGCTGCGTTTTGGAATCTGTTTCCAAGAGAAGACCACATTTGTCTCAACTGCAAAACTAGCTTAATGATCTTTAAAGACATTCCCTGTCTCCAAATGTCTAACTCTAGTGAGGAAGCTAGAATATAATTGGTCTCATTAACACTTCCATCAAGTTTAGTCAGAGATGGTCTATCATCTTCAATGGACTTGAGAATGCGTGGTTTTGGATTTTTTATGATAAATCGTCCTGCTGGCCTGTTCATTAAATTTGGCCCCCTGACAATCTGCTGTACTCATGGAGCAAACGCCCACCAAACTGTTTCCATGCCAGCCAATGAGCCTATAAGGCAATCCAATATGGATGGTTTGGTCCTGGCTGGCAGGCAGTCTTTTGGAGGAGGGCAGAATGAAAAATGTAAGAAGCCTTTTTTTTAACGTTTGCTCTGGGAATACCTAGGGATTCAATCATTTGAAGAACCGCGATGGGCTATGGAACCTTCATGAAGAAGTATGACGTCCTAGATTTCCAAGAAACCTTTCTGTTGAGTGAAGTGATTTTAGATGGCTACATTGTATATACCAAAAAGGCTGTTGTGGGTTCCAAAGGAAGGTCAAAGGGCGGCATGTTGACCGCTACATGTTCAAATCGATGCTTCAACTCCTGTTTAGAGCAACGTGTATGCTGGATTTTAGTGGTACACCTGATTGGAGAAAAGGAGCGAAAAATACTTGTGATAAATATATATTGCAATTATAAGGATTCATCATTGCATGCTGTACTCGCGCACATGAGGGAGATTGTGTTACCTTGGTTTGGAAAACATTTGGGGAAAGTGTTGCTTGTGGGGAATTTCAGATTGCGAGTCTCCTTTGTATGATGGTTCTGAATCCAACACCTCAAGCCATCAAAGGAAAAATATTTCTCCTTGTGTAGTAAAATGGGTACAATACTTAAAGAATGGAATCTACATATCTTGTCTAATAATAATACCAGTAAGATAAGACATCAATCCACTTGACATAGTGGCAATGCACCTTCTTGTATAGATTTTAAAACCACCACAGAGAAGAGAGGTTGTTCCAAGACCTTGTTGCATATATATATAGGCTCGAAGACCGGCGCCTAGTGACCATAAACACCTCTGTGCATTGTTTGACCATGACCCATTGGAAAGTAGATTGTCTCACTGGTAATTTGTGTATCTAGAGGTAAAAATAAACTTGCGTGGTCGCAGAAAAATATTGAGAGGTTCAGCGTAGCCTTCCTTAACATCATGTTATCTATGGATATAATCGCGAAGAAAGAGCTTCTAAACTCTAGGGCCTTTCCTAGCGTTATTCTAAGTAATTTGAAGATTCTGGAGAGTAATAATATTGGGATGACAACAAGGCAGACTTTTAACAGCGATCTCCAGGAAAGAATAGAACCCTTATGAGGACTCGGAGGTGGGCTAGGAAATGTATTCTAGATACGTTTGAACAAGTCCAAGTGCTAAAAAAAGGCAAAAAGTTGGTATAAAAACAAAGTAAAATCTTGGCGATTTAATATCCACCAGGCCAAAGGAGAAAGAATGTTGCCCTGTATCGTAGGGAAATTTGATGTTGGCTACTGGAGGTTGGTAAATCTAGCTGACTAATTCCAATCGCGGACTCAAGCGAACACTATTAAGAAGATTAGATGGATTAACCATTTTGCAAAGCTCTATGAGAAGGTGCAAGACAAAGTGGACATCTCCAGCGAGGACCCTCTAGGAGAGTTGGACTCTCCCGTGCACCCCATATCAAATCGAAGCAAACATTGATCATAAAGAGTAGCAAATCAAAGGCTCTGGGTCCTAATGGACTGTACAACCTGGTCTTGAAAACTAGACCCCAATATGGGCCAGATTGTTGTGCGACTTGGTTTAGGAAATTATCATGCAGAGGAAGAGCCAAATGCCTCTACCGGAAGTCCCACGGGCATTCTGCCTATATGTCGGCAGCCGGAAATTGTGACATGCACGACACCAGTAATGGTACCTTTACCGTGAAGAGTCCTCAAAACAAGGTGTCCATTGAGAAAACCCTATATGAAGTATACCTGAAGAAATTACTGCCTTCTGATAGAAGTTCCGGAAGAAGTGTGAAGATGAATTAAAGAGAAGACTGGTGACGTCACATGAAGCGGGAATGATGCACCCAGAAGAGATGCCGATAAAGAAGGTGAATATATTGTATAGAATCTGATGGCGAAGTAAAGAATTGAGCAACATTTCATGGGTAAAATGAAGATTGCACGATGCAAGGCTGTTTTATAACTGTACAGATGCAGTAACCCAAGTAGACCAAGTAATCATAAGGCTGGCTATACGTGGTGAATAGACTGCAGGCGGACCTATTATATATAAAAATCTGGATGTTCCACAATGCATTTTAGCAAATTTGGACCCTGTGAATAGGATGGCTGAAAGTGTGGTGCAGTTGAATAAGAGCTGACGGCAAAGGAAGATTCGAAGGCTTGCGCGGTCCAGAGTCGGGCCCTCAAGAGCCTGGTTATCTACTCAAGGAGATGCAATGAACGTGAAAAGCAAGACATGCTCTTGTTTGAGGTGTAATGAAAAAAATAGTATTAAATGCAACAAAGGAGTTCATAACAGTGTCTTCTGTCATATGGGCAAGTTGGAAATGGACTATGTGGCGGGCTACAATGAGACCAGAAGATAAGTCCATGCTCGCACTCCCTTTTATTCCCAGAGATGAGAGGCTATTGCAAGGCAGAGTTCAAAGACTTAATTGACTGGCAGATAGTAGGAGTGATGATGGATGTTGGGCTAATTGGGTGGGCATGACCAAGCCAACCCTCCAGCACCTGGGGTACCAGCTTGCGTTTTGCTAGCAAGTGGAATATTCCAGAAGGGTTCAAGCGTGCCAACCAATTGTAGAGGGCCTCGTAGCAAGGAGCCCTGTAGTTTGAGAAGCCAATAGAACTTTGTTTATTAGTATGACATGGAAGATGAATTGCACTAGGGGTAGGCATAACTGTCCACCTGACCTTGGAGAACCAATCCGAGTCCAGTCCCCCATAGAAAGTATACCTAGATGTTCCTTTTAAGCCGATCACATCCCCAAGTAGGTTTTCTTATCTTGCCACATAGTAGGATGTCAGTGATGATGAATCTTTAGTATAAAGTTGTTTTGTTTTTTTCATGCGATGCTGAGAGAGATTTGAACGTTTGTCCGTTGTACTTCCTGTTTTAGATAATTGCAAATAAAACAATTGCGTTTTTGCCAAACTTCCTGGGTCCGTCTGATTATTGATGTATGAGTAAGATCTGCATCCCCATCCATCTCAGATTCTGTTATCTCGTGTTAAAGGACCTTCGGGTTCAATCAAAAGGAGGTGAACTCTAGATACCGGGAAGCAGTCACACGGAGTACCTATTTTCAAAAAGGGATGTTGATTGACCCCATCAAATCACATTCCGACAACTCTATTGGACGTCGGCTCCAAAATGTTGGCGTCTATCCTGTTAAAAGAACTTGCTTTTTGGGCTGATGATGATGATCTTCATCAGATGATCAGAGATGATATACTCTGCCCGAACCAAACTTGCTTTAGGGCAGGAGTTGGTATTGGTATAACTTGTGCAGGATACGTAGTAGACAAAATGCATTAATTGGCTTGGGAAAATGTTGAAAGTAACATCTCTGCGACCACAATAGACTGTTCCTTGGCATTTGACTGGGTTCATCAAGGATTTCTTTGGACGATCCTAAGGCGTCTGGGTTTGCTTTGTGGCCTATTCAATCAATATGTTTATTCAGAAACAAATTTCCATAAACAGCAATACAAGATAAAATACAATATAAAATACATGACACAAAAAAAGACATTAGATAAAAAATGACAGGACTTTAAAAGTGCATGTGTGAATCGTGATTAATATCCTCCAGGGGAATGCCTGAATAGTCGTTAGATTGTCAGTGTTCAGTAAGATTTTGAGAGATTTCAGTTGTCCTGTGCCAGGCCTTTCACAAATAGTCCACCGAGCCCCATGCCACTGGCAACGTGGCAGCTGAGAGTAGATAGCAAAGGGCTGGTCTGGCTTGGGACAATCTAGCTGACCTCAGTAATGGCAAAATTGTTTTCCTCCTTAAGTCCATATATGTTGGGCAAAACAACACAAAGTGCAAAAGGTCCTCCACAGGGTACTGACAGCAAGGACAACCCTGAGGTTGAGCATTGTGAGACCAGTTTTTTGTTCGGGCCACCAGCCATAAACAGTCAAATTGCCCTCTTGTAAGTGCCCAACGGTCACAAGGTTTATTACTATATAACAAGTACGGCTGGATAGTGTCGGCAATAGTTAAAACAACATGCCTTCTATTAGCACAAGTGCCTAATGCAACAGACTCTGTTTGACTCAAGGATGGATTTATACAATTGCTTGTGGGCCCTTACAACACACGGAGTCAGAAAGGCTGGAGGACAGTTGAGTCCAGCACAGTTTAACTGATTCACATATTTCTCAATATAAATGGACCACAGTATTTTCTTGACAGCTGGACTTCTTACCAATGCAGTTATGATTTTATGTGAAAGAACGGCTTTCTGATTTGACCATTACGCCAGCCAATGCGCAATGGGGGCCAGTAACCATTCATCACCTATGTGGGGGCACCCTAGTTCCAAATGGGTGCCATAATTTGGCACCGACTGCGGAAGCCCAAGTCGTTTTTTTTAAAGAAACTATTCTCAACTTTTTCGATGCTTGGAATCTTTTCAATGCCCCACAATGCAGCCCCATAGTTGGTGGCTGTTTTGGTTTGTGCCCTGTACACTTCAAGGATAAGCTTGAGTGGATGCCTAGACAGTCATTTTGAAAACGGGATATACCACCCAAGTCCTGTCTCATCCTCGTACATTGTTTGTCCACGTGGCCAAACCCTCGCCAGTTCTCAGTAAAGCTGATTCCCAAATATACAAAACTAGTAACCCTGGGAATAGGTTCTCCACCACTCAATATCCTCCGCATCTTGAGGGATCTGACGCCTGTTCTCCTGCAAGCCATTACGGCAGTTTTTTTTGGAAGTTCACTGAGAGTTTGAGTGGCCATAAATTCAGTGTAAACATCCACCAGGCGTTGTAAGGCTATAGGGGTACGCGCTATGAGAACCATGTCATCGGTGTAGCCTAGGACAGGTAGGGGAACACCTCCTATTCTAATAAAGTCTGCATTAGAGTTAACAAGGGCCTCGTATACACAGTTTATATACAAAGCAAAAAGCACCGGTGCCACTACACAACCCTTGCGAACACCCAAAAAAAAGCTGTGCACTGTCCCTGGTCACCGAATCTCAGACAAGCTGATGTGTTTTCATGTATTATTTGGAGCACCTTGACCAGATCTTCCGGGCAGCCCATGGACCTGAGCACGGCCCAGAGCATCGCCGTCTCCAATTTATTGAATGCGGTGCTTAGTCTATTTGCGACCACAATAGACTGTTCTTTGGCATTTGACTGGGTTAATCAAGGATTACTTTGGACGATCTTAAGGCATCTGGGTTTGCTTTGTGGCCTATTAAGAATATTGATACACTTGCGCACGAACACAACCACCATGGTTCGCCTACATTTAGATCGTGAACTCACCAGAGAAATCCCCTACACCCCGGGGATTGCGCATGGGTTGCATCCTGGCCCCCTTTCTATTCAACATGTATTTAGCTTATTTGGTTAGGAATATTAGTGAAACCTCCTTCATTTTGCCTAACATTAAGGGGCCAGGATCCCCTGGATATCCTATGCGGATCATCCTGATGGGTCGAACCTCCGTTGGAGGACTTTTGAGACTTTCTGCGTTAGAAATGATCTATTGATAAACACCACCATAACTAAAATGATGTCCTTCAAGGGGGGCGTAAGAAAAGATATTTGTGGCATATACATTGCCAGAAAATAGAGGTTAACGAATGTATGTATCTTGGTTTCATCATTTCAGCCCAGCCAAGTACAACTGGTCTGCTGAATATCTACCGTGAGAAGGCTACTTACTCTTAAATCCAGTCCCCTTTCCTCCATACTGCATGGGCGTCCCTTCCAAGGGACGAGAAACGTAACCTTTTTCACCAGAAAAAATCTTCTTCCCCTTCAAATTTAGAGGTGCGCAGGGGTGCGGCCCAAGGAGCATGCGCTGCCCTGACACCGCCCTCTGGGCACCACACCCAAGTCCCCTTTTCCGCATCGACGGGGACGGGCCGAATTTACCAGCACTCCTGGATTTGGCTTCGGCCGTGTAATTCCATGTGCGGATACTTCTTCTTTGTTTTCTTTTTTGTCTTTTTATCATTCAGGTACTCTGTCCTCAGCTGTCACGCTCCTCCCCGGCGCATGTCAACTTCCACAGGTGTCCATCCTGCAACAGGCTCTTCCCAACTTCAGAATCCCACTCCCTCTGCCTACGTTGCCTTGGCAGAGTCCACGGTTGGCAAGCTTGTACAGCGTGTGGCTTGCTGTCCTCGAAAGCGCTGAAGAACAGACTAGCCAGGTGGAGGGAGTGCTTCCAGAGGTCTCCTCCAGGGGACCTCAAGAACTTTGTGAAACATTGAGCCAAGCCCAAGGTAGGGGCCGATATTCTCCATCTCACCCCACAAAGGAGACTCCTTCCCTGGAACTCTCCCGTGCCGGAGGGACCGGTCAGGTCCTCCTACCTGCACGTGCACCGAGGCTGCTGCAGCTACCGGCCTCCGGGCTGAGGGATCCTCAGATCCTCCTGGTGGTAGTGTTGAGGGACCGGAAGGTTCTTGTAGCAGATTGTCATCCGAGGGGCTCTACCCTTGTACTGGCAATATGGCAGAGGGGATACGCCCTAATACCGGCAATACTTCAGAGGGGGCGCCTAAATGCAGCCCTACTGACCCTCTGGTCGAGGGTGTCCCACCTACCGGGCCTGGGCCCGAGGAGCAGGGAAGGCCTTGTGATCCACACACAAGAGTCTTGAACGAGGCCAGGCACAGCAGGCTGAGAAGCACGTTGCAGGCACGTGGCAGGCAGCCTGACAAGGTGGCTGCTGCGCCAGACAGAAGCACCCGTCTGCCATTCCAGGAATTTGGCGAAGAACGAGTGTCAGGGTGGGAATGGCCTCAACCAAGGAACCTCCTGATCCACAGGATACGGATGAGAAGGAGGAGGAGGATGATCCGGACACCCCATCCTCAGCCAGGGCCTTCCACAAATGTCTTGCTGGGCGGGTGGAGTATCTGGGCCTACCCCAGCCCGAGGTCGAGCAGCAGGCAGAGGGGATTCTGGCGGAAGCCCTTACGCAACGCCCCTCAGCCAAGACAGGGATTCCTCTGCAGACCGATGTAGCCTTCTTGGCCAAATAGGGCTGGCTCAAACCCCTTTTGGCCTAGCCGGTTAATCGACGCCTGGACGCCAAGTACAGGCAGATAGAGGGGGGATACACTCTTTGTCTCGACACATCCTCAGCCACACTCCTCGATGATCACTGTAGCATCACTATACTCCAAGCCTCAGTCGTCCTCGGCCTCTCCATCTGCGGCACTGCTAGGCAAGGAGGAGAAGATCTTGGAGGCGGATGGGAAGAAGCTCTATTCCAACACTTCCTTGCATTTCTGTCATGCCAGCGCCAATGCCATGCTGGCTGCCGCCAACCAAAGATTATGGCGGGAAATTGCGGACTTTCTCCTGGAACTCCCTACCAAGAGCCAATCACGCTTTAAGGCGGGGCTAGCCGAGGCAAAGGTGATGGCGCATGAACTCATGGAATCCACAGTTGCTCATATCGACACCTCTGTCGGCACCACCATGCCATCTGTATCGCCACAGACATGAGAAGGACAGCCTGGTCCGGGCAACAAAATTCAACCTGGATGTCCTGGAACCCATATTAGGTCTTCTGTTCGAGTGGGGTACCTCTTTCACTCCTCCATGGACGAGGAGCTGGAGAACAAGAAAAACAGCTCACAAACGGCCAAGTCTTTATCCATCCTAACAACGATCACGCCTAAATCGTAATCCCAATATCAGGAGCACTCAGACAGGGGTCGTACATACAGAGGGTTCTGCGGCTTCCAGGAACAGAGATTCAGGCAGCCAGACTGCTCGCCGTCTCAGAACCGGCGCAAGCAACAAACGGGGGGGAGGCGTAAGGGCTCTTTCCAAACCCCTCCCCCGCAACAACCTCTGAGGGAAAGAAGGCATGACACGCCCCTTTGGGTCCACGTGTCCCCAGTGGGGGGCAGGCTAGCTCTCCACGCACATTTCTAGTGCCAGAATTTCATGGACCCCTGGATCTTCTCCTTAGTAACCACAGGGTACCGCCTCCCTATCCCAGCCTCTCCTCCCTCCTCCCCTCCACTCCCACAGTTTGGGACAGCAACTCTTTTGGCGGAAATCCATTCGCTTGTAGAGAGCCAAGCAGTGGAGAAAGTCCCAGCCTCCCAGCGAGGCTTGGGCTTTCACTCCAGGATTTTTGCCATTCAGAAAAAGAACCAGGCGTGCCTGAGAGAAGTGCTGGACCTTTCCACCCTCGACCTCTCCTTACCCGTGCAAATATTCAAGTTGGTTACACCAGCTTTTATTGCAGAGACATAGTGTAAGGGAGACTGGATGTGCTCCCTGGATCTAAAGGATGCGTACCTACACGTCCCGATTTGGCAGCCCCATCGTTCTTTCCTACGGTTCAGGATCATTTGCTACCATTTTCAATACAAGGTCCTTCCTTTTGGCCTCAACCTGGCCCCCAGGGTCTTTACCAGGCTCATGAATACGGTGGTGGCCTTCCTCCGAGCACAGGGCCTCCACATCTACCCATACCTCGACGACAGGCTTGTCAGGGCTACATCTCCGGAAGCGGTTCATCACTCCTCCCACGCCTTTATGAACACG
The DNA here is from genome assembly GCF_040938575.1 of Ambystoma mexicanum. Taxonomy (NCBI): domain Eukaryota; kingdom Metazoa; phylum Chordata; class Amphibia; order Caudata; family Ambystomatidae; genus Ambystoma; species Ambystoma mexicanum. The sequence goes on from NC_090928.1 coordinate 66,916,696, forward strand.
CTGCACAATCTGGGATTCTCGCTCAATCTCAAGAAGTTCCAGCTACAGCACACGCTGACTGACATTCTTGGGCCTCATCTGGGACACATGCTCAGAGAAAGTATTTCCATTGGAGGTCAAGATCTTGGCCATCAAGAGAGCCACCAACCACTTCCTCAGCAGATAGATGACCTCAGCATGGTGGTACCAAAATCTCCTGGGTCTGCTGGCGGTGGTTCTCCTAGCCGTTCCGCACACGAGACTGAGGATGAGGAGGATTCAGCTGCACTTTGGAACCAGGAGAGGGGCTCTCCGAGATGATCAACGTTCCTCCATCTCTCCACCCGAACCTAACATGGTGGTCCAGGGACTGTAACCTACGTACGGGCAAGCCCTTCCGGCCTCCCACCCCACAGGCCACCGTCACCACAGATTCCTCGCTCGATGGTTGGGGAGCCACCAGGGACGATTTCTCGGTCCACAGCACCTGGACTCATCAGGAACAGTGATACCACATCAATTGGCTAGAGCTGAACACCATCTGGCTAGCGCTCAGGGCATTCCTACCACTTCCCAGGGGCAAGGTTGTCCTCATCCAGACAGACAACTCGCCCAGCATGTGCTATGTCAACAATCAGGGAGGCACCAGACCCCCCCTCTGTGCAGACTGGCAATCAGCATGTGGGAGTGGGCCCTTGAAAATGACATCTTCCTCACGGCAGTCCATCTCCCGGGGAATCCAATCTGGAGGCGAACAGGCTCAGCAGGCTGGGAGCAGACAATTACGTCCTTGTTATTCAGGACATCTTCAACAAGTAGGGTCATCCCCAGGTGGATGCCTTTGCCACCTGGAGCAACAAGAAGTGCCCTCTCTTCACCTCCTGGCAGGGACAGGCCCCCGGCTCCCTGGGTGATGCATTTTGGATTCAGTGGAACGGCATGAGGGCTTACGCCTTTCCGTCCACTCCGCTGATTCACAGAGTAATTTGCAAGTCTTGCCAACCCAACATCATTCGAATAGCTCCATGGTGGTCGGCCAGACCATGGTTTTCTGAGCTGCTCACCCTCTCGGAAGGTTCCCCTGATTCATCTCCTGATGGGCCCAGCACATCTTCTGGCACAGGAGGGGGGGCAGGGTCATCCACCCAGCACCTCAGAAACTAGCCCTCAAAGCGTGGTGCCTCAGCGGGTAATGCTGTGGCACCTCTGCCTTTCCCAGGCTAATCTGGAAATCGTACAGGGCGCAAGGAGCAAGGCTACCAGGGCCCAATATAAAAGCCAATGGACCAGATACTGCCACTGGGCAAGACTCTAAGGGAATCAATCCCCTAGTATGTACTCTGGACAATGTACTCTCCTTCTCGATGCACCACAACCACTCTGGCATGCAGGTTGACACTTGCCATACATATCTCGCAGCCATCGGAGCTTACAGGAACTCGGAGGAGGGCGATCTACTCCTCCTCCAATCCTATATTCAAGAAGCATTTGACAGGGCTCGCAAAGCTCTACCCACCTTTCAAGAGGCCGCACCCGGTATGGGACCTCAACATAGTCTTGGGCGCCTTGTCGCACAAACGTTCGAGCCAATGGCGTCCGTGAACATCAGGCTGGTCACCATCAAGACGGCCTTACTGGTCCCTCCCCCTAATAATACTGGTGTCATTAGGCAATGTTAAATCTATTGTCAATGTGTCAATGGGGACTGAGGTGTGGCGCCGGAGGGCGGAGTCAGGGCAGTGCATGCTCCCTGGGCCGCACCCCCCTGGGCGTGTCAAAATTTGAAGGGGAAGATGATTTTTTCTGGTGAAAAAGGTTCTGTCTCCCGTCCCTTGGAAGGGACGCCCATGCAGTATGTAGGCAAGTGGACCATGGACTAAGAGTAGGTTAGTCATGAGTAACTTATAATAATGTGGCTATGCAGATGAAACATCTTAATAAGTATGGAATATTCTTGTTGCTACCTGTAAGGAAATTTTCTGAGGCCGAAGTTGTCCCAGCATATCATCCCCTTTCCTCCAAGGGACGGGTGACAGAACATTTTTCACCAGAAAAAAAAAAAGTGTTCCGTTTAAGATTAGGTGTGCAGGGTGCAGCCCTGGGAGAATGTGCTACCCTGACTCAGCCCACTGGCGCCACTCCCCAGTCACCTTTTCAGCTGCAATGGGAATGGGCCAATTTCACCAGCGCTCCTGACCACAGATGGGAAGGTTGTACCTCGTGCAACTCTCTGACTCCATGCGCACTGGAGAACAGGCTATCTAGGTGGAGGGAGGTCTTCAAAGGGTCGCCTCCAGAGGACTTGAAGAAGTTTGTCAAGCAGAGATTTAGGCCCAAGCGGGTAAGAACCTCTCAGGTTCTCTTACCAGCACACGCACCGAGGCTAACCCAGATACTGGCCTTACGGCCGTGGTGTCTTCGGATCCTACCAGTATCGGTGCAGAGGGACTGCAAGGTTCTTCTACCGGGTCTACACCCGAGGGGCTACGCCCTAGTACCGGCTCAATATCCGAGGTGGCGCCTGCAGCAGCAATGCCGAGGGCACACACCTTCCAGGCCCAGACCTGAGGTGCAGGATAGGCCTCATGCTTCACAACCAAGAGTCCTGGAGGAGGCCGCTCCCAGGCGGCCAGGCACCACGACTTTGGCACGCAGTTCAACAAAATGGTCGCCTCGCCAGAAAACATGGCTGCTCGTCCAATGCCACGCCTAGGAACGGAACAGGCGGCTGAACGAGTTTCAAGGTGGGACTGGTGTCAACCAGGTATGTGGCCTACAGTTTATCCATCAGCAGTGCAGGGCAGGTTTCCCCTGCTAACTAGACAGAGTGCGCTCCAGCCCCAGCAGCCCCCAGCCACTCGGTCAATATCTTCTGCCTCCGAAGACAGGTTCTTCGAAAGGTTCTAGTCAATGATGCAATACCCCCAGATGGGGGCCATTTTACAGGATACAGTAAGGGACTTGCTCCCTTCCGTCACTCCACCGGTGCCCAAAGTCATTCCTTCTATGGCTCCATCACCACAGCCCCCAGCGCTGCCCTTGCCGGCTCCCTCGATTCCCGTTTCCCCACCTCCCACAGTACAGGCGGTTCCACACCAGCCTCCGCAGCAGCCTCCGGCTCCCGTCTCCACACCGCAGCCCACAGTGGAGGACCCTGACACGCCGTCGTCAGTGAAGGCCTTCCACGAAAGGCTTGCAGGTTTGGCAGAATGGGCCTTCCTCAAACTGGGGGCAACCAGACGTGGACTCCCTGCTCACTGTGCTTAGAGAGGCTCAGCCTCACCTCACTGATGATGCCCAACAAGGCTGAAACACGTGTATGGGGTTGCTGTTGGTACTCTTGTTCAGAGAGGAATTGCCATAGCATTTCGGTGCTGGACTGCCTATGTGGGCGGGACAAAGACTGATATGCAAATGGCTATTTCCCATTGGTGAAAGGTACAGTGAGCAAAAAGCAGATGGCTGCGAACTCTCAATGTGGTTAACAACCACTGAACAGGTCATCATGCCTTGTTCTTCCGAGAGAGGGGCACCTGCTACCTTTGTTGACTTCCTCAAAATGAGGTCGAGTAGCCCGAGGAGGGTGTTCAGGCAGAAGTCCTTACCCTATGACCCCATACCAAGACTGATATCCCGATGCAGAAGGACGTCGTGGCTCTGGTCAAGAGGGGTGGCTCAAGCCACACTCGGCCCAGCCTGTCAATCGGCACCTCGAATGCCAAGTATAGACAGATGGAGGGGGGATACACTCTATCAATGCACCCCAGGCTGCATTCTTCAGTGATCCCTGCAGTGTAAATCTACTCTAAGCATCAGTCTCCTTCGGCCAAATCGTTCTAGGTGCTGTTAGGTAAGGAGGAGAAGATCTTGGAGGCGTACTGGAAGAAACTGTACTCGAACGCCTCCCTGCACCTGTGTCAGACCAAGGCGGGTGCCATGCTTGCAGACGCTAACCAGAGGTTGTGGTGCAAAATAGCGGACTTCCTTCCGGTGCAGAGCCAGGGACGCTTCAAGGCGAGTCTAGGAGAAGCCAGGCTGGTAGCGCAGGACATCATGGAGTCCACAGTGGCCCACATCGATACCTCTTGCCGGGCCATGTGTATCACCACGGACATGAAAAGGACGGCCTGGCTTCGGGCTACTAAGTTTAACCCTGACGTACAGGATCGCATATTGGACCTTCCGTTCGAGGGTAGTGACCTCTTCCACTCTACCACTGACGAGGAATTACATAAAAAGCAGAACAGCTCGCAGACTGCAAAGTCTTTGTCCTGACGAAGGTCACGCCCTAGGTGTACACCCAGTCGCTTCAGCGCTCCAGCAAGAGGCAGGCATTTGGTGGGTTCCGGGGATTCCATGAACGGAGCTTGAGACAACCTGACCGATTGCTGAGTCAGCACCGGCGGCGCAAGCAACAAAGTGGTGGGGGAGCAAGGGCTTCTTCCAATCCCCCTACTCAGCAGCAGCCTCAGATGGTAAAAAGGCATGACGCTTCCCATCGGGTCCACGTGTCTCCAGTGGGTGGCAGGCTTGCCTCTCACATGTATTTCTGGCGCCAGAACTTTGTGGACCCCTGGATCCTCTCTGTAGTATCCAAGGGGTACCGCCTAGCGATACCTCCCTCTCCACCTTCCTCCCCTTCACTCCCACATATTGAGATGGCAACTTTGTTGGCGAAGATCCGGTCGCTCGTCGAGAGCCAAGCAGTGGAAGAAGTGCCAGCCTCCCAGAGAGGCTTAGGCTTCTATTCCAGGAGTTTCGCCATACAAAAAAAGAACCAGGGTGGCCTGAGAGTTGTGTTGGACCTATCCACCCTCACCCACTCCCTCCCTCTTCGGAAATTCAAGATGGTAACGCCAGCATTAATTGCAGACACACTAGACAGGGGAGACTGGATTTCTGGATCTGAAGGACACCTATTTACACGTCCCGATTTGGCAACCTCATCGCTCCTTCCTACGCTTCAGGAGCATGTGCTGTCATTTCCAGTACAAGGTGCTACCTTTTGGTCTCAACTCCGCCCCAAGGATATTTACCAGCCTCATCAATGCAGTGCCAGCCCTCCTCGGGACCCAGGGCCACCAGGTCTACCCGTACGTGGACGACTGGCTTGTCAGGGCCAGATCCCCACAGGGGGTTATACTCACTTGCTGCTCGCTTATGAACACTCTCCACGACCTGGGGTTCACTATCAACCTCAAGAAGTCTCAGCTGCTGCCCACACAGAGCCTCGCCTTCCTGGGCCTACCAGCTCTGAGAAGGGGTTTCCCTCAGAGACAAGATCACGGCTCTCAAGAGGGCCGCGACCTCGGCCTGGTGGTACCAACACCTACTGGGCATCATGGCAGTGGTCCTGGCAGTGCCACATGCGAGGCTCCAGATGAGACTACAGCTGCACTTTGCAGCCTCATGGAATCAGGAGAGGGGCTCCCGAGCGAAGCTGGTCATTGTACCTCCTTCTGTCCACTCCCACCTCACGTGGTGGTCCAGGGACCTGAACATATCTAAGAATATACTTCCAGAGAAAAGTATCTTATAATGCATTGTAAAAATCATAGCTGGATGGCCTGCAATCAATTATTTCTGAGCCAGAGATTACCCAAAAGCCTCCTTTCAGTCAAACTGGTTCTCTTATCCTGCTTTTTCGATGATATAAAACTATAGAACATTCCACTCACGTAAATAATCTGCGTTTGATGATGGTTGATCGTCATTAAAACTGCAAATCACTGACCTAGCCAGGCAAGCTTTTGAACACCAAAAAGCCTTAAGATGTCTTCCTTTTCGAGCTTTTCCACAAGCATTCACAGCAATCCCTTCCCTAGTCCTCTCCAGTCTAGACTACACAAATAGTCTATAACTTGTTGCTCCAGCCTACCTAATTGCTAGACTCCAAAGAGTACCAAACATGGCTACTAGAGCACTGCTAGATCTAGGCTACAGAGTACACATTTCACGTGCCCTGGTCTCCCAACCCTGGCTTCCCATAAACAAAAGAGTAGCTTGTGTGCATTACATTTTAAAGCTATTCACAGAACTGGACCCACATTTCTCTCAAGAATGATTTAAGAGGCGCGTAACTGCTGTGATGAATCCAGGAAATTATTCCCTTCTCCCCAAGGTGCAGCCTTGGGGAGAAGGGAGGTGAGCCTGTTAAACTTAACACCCTGGGCAGCAGGGCAAGCAAGAGCTCACTGCTCCCTCCCAGCCCCCCCTACACACACCCTTCAAGGACAAGGAATCCCCAAGCAAAGATGTTTCCACCCTTCCCTTCAATGCAGACTCCCTAGTAGATGTTGGATATATGGGGATTGAGCTGTACCAAAATGTGCAGTGGCATGGTTTCTGACCCAGTGTTATTGGCCCCCATACCTGAATAACAGACCCAATGGTGTCTTCTCTTTTGTTCCAGGGATGAACATAAAGAAACCGCCACATTCAGGAGGAGAAAGAGCCAGCCTGAGGGCGAGCGAGAGAAACCTGTACGGAAACACACCAGAAGAAATGACTCCCTTCACGGAGTAGCCTGGAGGCAGGACCACACTAAGAACATGGTTTGCAAAGGACATTGAGATTTGTGAAACGCTGCTTAGTCCCGGAAGGCAGAGAGCCCGAGAAACACTCAGCAGCTGAACGGAGGGTGAAGCAAACCGCTGCCTCAGTCATATACTGACGCCCAGCAGTCCCCATGCTGATATACTGACGGTAACGGGCAGGAGAAACCGGCACGAAAGACTCGACCACGAAGACGTTGAAGTTGCGGTTCCACAACAAGCAGCAAACCCGCCTCCCCCACAAGCCAGGCTGCAGGAACAAGGGCGCATGGCTGAACGAAAGAAGCAGGCTGCAGGCAGATAGGTGCCAGAATAGCCCTTGTGGGCTGACCCAGACAATACCCCACAAGGGGGTGAATGTAAACTGAGAAATACAAAGCCTGTTCGGCCCAGTAGCCCACAAGGGGCTGACACGGATAATAACCCATGTAGGGGTGAATACAAGCAGAGGTACATTGAGTGGCCGAAGATGCCCACGAGGGGCTGGACCACAAAACACTTCACAAGGAGGTAAATGCTGTGTGCCATTGAGAAGGTGGAAGTGCCAGATGGCCCACGCTGGGCTGAGACTTGAACCAGAGAGGGCTAAAAGACCCAACGATAATAGGCAAGCTGCTGAACAGACGCATAGAACAATACGAACTGTAAATGATTGTGCTATCGAACAAGGAATACTGTTGGGAAACTAATTTCTCCTAGCAGGAGCTGAATTTTCAGGATCTTATCATTGTCAAGTTCCAAGAACATTTGGTACTTTGAACTACATAAACAGGCCGGAGCCTGAGGAAAAACGAGAGAACCAAAGACACATTTGGGTGGGAGTCAGATACCAGTCACCAGGATACCAGTCACCAGGAGCCAATTATAGTTGGAGTCAACTTACTTAAAAAGAGTTTATTTTGGCTATAAGTGGTAGGGAGAGCATGAGATGGGTTTGGACAGAAGAAAGCATTTTTGAGAGACATCCTGACGAGCACTGGTTTTTCTTTTGAAGCTTAGGGGAACATCACCATCGTAGTTTGTAGGGATAGAAAAGGCATTCTGTTTCCTTTAATACGTCTCTAAGTTGAATCATGTCCTATGGTCCATCTCCTATGTCTAATTTACCACACTGCCCATAACATCCATTCTTCATACGCTTTCCCACTGGTTCCTACCCAACACCCCCGATAGAAACTGTGACTTCTTGAGGTTGAGCGAGAAGCCCAGGTCGTGCAGTGTGTTCACGAGGGCCTGGGAAGAGTAGTGAACTGCTTCCAGAGATGTAGCCCTGGCGAGACAGTCATCAAGGTATGGGTAGATGTGGAGGCCCTGCGCTCTGAGGAGGGCCTCTAGAGCATTCATGAGTCTGGTAAAGACCCTGGAGGCTGAGTTGAAGCCAAACGGAAGGACTTTGTATTGGAAATGGTAGCCCATGATCCTGAAGCGTAGGAAAGAACGATCGGGCTGCCAAATCGGGATGTGTAGGTACGCATCCTTCAGGTCCAGGGAGCACATCCAGTCTCCCCTGTCCAATGTCTCCGCTATAAAAGCTGGCGTAACCATCTTGAATTTATGCAAGGGGTAAGGAGAGGTTGAGGGTGGAAAGGTCTAGCAGAACTCTCAGGCCTGTCTGGTTCTTCTGAATGGTGAAAATCCTGGAGTAGAAGCCGAAGCCTCGCTGGGAGGCTGGAACTTCCTCCACTGCCTGGCTCTCTACGAGTGACCGGACCTACGCCAAAAGAGTTGCTGTCCCAACGAGTGGAGTGGAGTGGAGTGGAGTGGAGTGGAGTGGAGTGGAGTGGAGTGGAGTGGAGTGGAGTGGAGTGGCGGTACCCCATGGATACTACAGAGAGGATCCAGGGATCAGTTAAATTTTGGCACCAGAAATGTGCATGGAGAGCAAGCCTGCCCCCCACCGGAGACATGTGGACCGGAAGGGGCGTGTCATGCCTTCTTTCCCTTGGAGGCTGAGGCCGAGGAGGGGGACTGGAAAAAGCCCTTACTCCCCCCCACCCCCCTTTTTGTTTGCGCCAGTTCTGAGACGGCGAGCGGTCTGGCTGCCTGGATCTGCGCTCCTGGAAGCCGCGGAACTCTCCATAGGTACGACCCTTCTCCGAGCGCTGCTGAGATTGGGTGTATGATGCGGGCATGGTCTTTGTAAGAATGGATAAAGACTTTGCCGTTTGTGAGCTGTTGGTCTTCTTGTCCAGCTCTTCGTCTGGAGGGGTGGAAGAGGTCCCCCTGCCTCCCCTCAAACGGTAGATTTTGTTGCCCGGAGCCAGACTCTTCTCATGTCTGTGGCAATACAGATGGCACAGCCTGAGGTGTCCATGTGCTCCACTGTGGATTCCATGAGGTCATGCGCCAGGAGCTTGGATTCTGATAGCCCCACCTTAAAGCGAGATTGGCATTGGGTGGGGAGTTCCGGGAGGAAGTCTGCAATTTCCCGCCATAACCGTTTGTTGGCGGCAGCCAGCAGGTTATCTGCGTTGGCCTGACGCAGGTGCAGGTGCAAGGAGGCATTAGAGTAGATCTTCAAGCCATACACCTCCAAGATCTTCTCCTCCTTGCCTAGCAGCGCTAGGGGTGTATCGTGAGGATCTCAGCCAGAACTCCCTATGCCGGTTGTTTGACCTCGTGTTGGGGAGGACCAGGTACTCCGCCAGGCCAGCAAGACTTTCATGGAAGGCCCTGGCTGAGGATGGTGTGTCCGGATCCTCCTCCTCCTCCTCGTCCGTATCCTGCAGAGCTGGAGGCTCTTGTGAGGAGGAGGGGTAGATGGTGCCAGAAGCTGGGGTACAGAGACTGCAGCCGGAGGCTGAGGAGGCGGAGTTGGCTGTGGAGCCGGAGGAAGCGGCTGCACCGGAGCCAGGTGGCCCGATGAAGGCGTCTGTGGTGCCTCTAGCATGGCCGAGAGGACTTCCCTGACTGCGTTCTTGATGATAACCCCCATCTGCGGGGACCTCATAAGGCCGAGAAACTTATTGAAGAGCACTTCATTGGCCAAAGAGGTGGCAGGGGGTACCGACGGGGTAGCGAGGGGCTGCTGAAGCCGTTGCGTACCCAGTCCGTATGGACTCACAGGAACGTTGCCCTGAGTAAATGAAGGGTAGACTGAATGCCACGTACCTGGTTGAGGCCAGTCCCACCTCGACACTCGTTCTTCGGCGAATTTGTGGAATGGTGTCAGACGGGTGCCCCTTTCTGGCACGGTGGCCATCTTGTTGAGCTGCCTGCCACGTGCCTGCGACGTGTTGCTCAGCCCACTCGGCCCGGCCTGGTCCAAGACTTTTGTGTGTGGATCACGAGGCCTACCCTGCTCCTCGGCCCGGTAGGTGTGACACCCTCGACCTGGGGGTCGGTAGAACTGCGTTTAGGCGCCCCCTCGGACGTACTGCCGGTATTAGGGCATAGCCCCTTGGACGCATTGCCAGTGTTGGGGAGTAGCCCCTCGGCCATTGTGCCGTTGACAGGGCGTAGCCCCTCGGGTGTAGCCCCGGTACAAGAATGCTTCGGTCCCTTGACACTGTGCCTAGGAGGATCCGAGGACCCCTGGACCCGAAGGCCGGTAGCTGTAGCAGCCTTGGGGCACGTGCCGGTATAAGGATCTGGCTGGTCCCTCCTGCGCGGTGGAGTCCCTGGGAAGCAGTATCCCTTGCGGGGTCTACTAGACAATATCGGCCCAACCCTGGGCCTGGTTCGATGCTTCACAAAGTTCTTAAGATCCTCTGGAGGCAACCTCTGGAAGAGCTCCCTCCACCTGGCTAGTCTGTTCTTAGCGCCTTCAAGGACAGCGAGTCACACGCCGAACATGATTGCCAGCTGTGGTCTGAGCCAAGGCAACGTAGGCAGAGGGCATGGGGGTTTGAAGTTGGGAAGAGCCCGTTGCAGGATGGACACCTGCTGAACCATGTGGAAGTCGACATGCGCCAGGGAGGAGCGTGACGCCTGAGGACCGAGTACCTGAATGATAGATAAGACAATGTTACAGAAGACTCACCTCAATAACAAACAGCAATCAGATTGACTTGGTCTCAGGAAACACCTGTTTTGCATTGCCTCACCTGGAACAGCATTAATATGTTCACTACCTGCCTCACTGATGTAAGTAGTGATACCAGTCTGGTATGCTCAACGAGTCCCTCACATGAGATGTGACTCGGAGATTGCTCTACTAAAATACTTACTTGGCTCTTGGCTCAGAGGCTGGACAGGATACTGCAGCAGGTGCTTCCTTGTAACGAGTTTGTCAATGCATAACCAATGACCTGAACAGGCTGCTACAGGTAATAGAGATGGTGGTCCCATGATCCCTGCGGGAATTGGCTCTCTCAGCACCAAGAAGGGTTTGGCTCAGTTAAGACACTTATTATCAAATCCTTGAACAATGTAACAGTCTATACTTCCTTTATCTAATCAAGTCATTCTACACCAAACACTGAGCACTGGTTGCGGTGGACAGTCGGCTCTCGGACGTGTTGGATATGAATTGAGGTATAAGAAAGAGGTGTCCCTTGACGCCACTGTTCATGGCAATAGTAAGGCTCTGTACCCAGTTACATACGGGGTGTAAGGGCTTTTTCCAGTCCCCCTCCTCGGCCTCAGCCTCCAAGGGAAAGAAGGCATGACACGCCTTTCGGGTCCACATGTCTCCGGTGGGGGTCAAGCTTGCTCTCCATGCACATTTCTGACACCAGAATTTTACTGACCTCTGGATCCTCTGTAGTATCCACAGGGTACCACCTTCCGATACCAGCCTCTCCTCCCCTCCACTCCCTCAGGTTAGGACAGCAACTCTTTTGGCGGAGATCCGGTCGCTCGTAGAGAGCCAGGCAGTGGATGAAGTTCCAGCCTCACAGCGAGGCTTCGGCTTCTACTCCAGGATTTTCGCCATTCAGAACCACCAGACAGGCCTGAGAGTTGTGTTGGACCTTTCCCCCCTCAACCTCTCCTTAACCCTTGCATAAGTTCAAGATGGTTACGCCAGCTTTTATGGTGGAGACATTGGACGGGGGAGACTGGATGTTCTCCCTGGACCAGAAGGACGCGTACCTAGACATCCCGATTTGGCAGCCCCAACGTTCTTTCCTAAGGTTCAGGATCATGGGCTACCATTTCCAATAAAAGTCCTTCTGTTTGGCCTCAACTCGGCCCCCAGGGTCTTTACCAGACTCATGATCGCTGTAGAGGCCCTCCTCAGAGCGCAGGGCCTCCACATCTACCCATTCCTTGACGACTGTCTCGTCAGGGCTACATCTCCGGAAGCAGTTCACTACTCTTCCCAGCCCCTCATGAACACTCTGCACAACCTGGGCTTCTCGCTCAACCTCAAGAAGTCACAGCTGCAACCTACGCAGACTCTGACATTCCTGGGCCTCATTTGGGACTTGTGCTCAGAGAGAGTTTTCCCACGGGAAGACAAGATCTCGGCCATCAAGAGGGCCTCTGCCCACTTCCTCAGCAGGGAGGTGACCTCAGCATGGTGGTACCAACATCTCCTGGGTCTCCTAGCGGCGGTTCTGTTAGCCGTGCCGCACACGAGACTAAGGATGAGAAGGATTCAGCTGCACTTCGCAGCCTCATGGAATCAGGAGCGGGGCTCGCAATCCGAGACGATCAACGTTCCTCCATCTTTTCACGGGGACCTGACTTGGTGGTCCATGGACTGCAACTTGCGGACGGGCAAGGACGATCTCTCGGTCCACAGCCCCTGGACTCGACAGGAGCAAGAATACCACATCAATTGGTTGGAGCTGAACGCCATCTGGCTAGCGCTCAGAGCATTCCTACCACTTCTCAGGGGCAAGGTTGTCCTCATCCAGACAAACAACTCGACCAGCATGTACTACGTCAACAAGCAGGGAGGCACCAGATCCCCCCCACCCCCCCCTCTGTGCAGAATGGCGATCAGCATGTGGGAATGGCCCTTGGAAAACAAAATTTACCTCTCGGCAGTCCACCTCCCGAGGGAATCCAACCTGGAGGCGGACAGGCTCAGCAGGCTTGGAGCGGACAATTACGAGTGGCAGCTAAACAACCTATTATTCGGGAGATTTTCAACAAGTGGGGTCATCCTCAAGTAGATCCCTTCGCCGCCTGGCACAACAAAAAGTGTCCCCAGTTCGTATACTTGCAAGGTCAGGACCCCAGCTCTCTGGGCGATGCTTTTCACCTCCAGTGGACCGGCATGAAAGTTTACGCCTTTCTGCCTACCCACCTAATCCACAGGGTAATTTGCAAGATCAAGGATTCTCATTCTGATTGCTCTTTGGTGGCTGGCCAGACCATGGTTTTTAAAATTAAAAAAAAATGTTTTAATACGTAAACTTTATGAACCATTAGCCTTGGTCCTATTTATGTGGTGTAGACACCTGCGAATATATCTTCTTTTCGAATATATTTCCTCTGTGATGTCATCACTCTGCTCATGGGCTGTGCAATGGGGGGAACTCGGAGTTAAGGTGGTGTCACTGCCAATGGAACGATTTCTTAATCTAAGGTTTTACAATGAAATTCAAGTGTTGGTTGTGCTATCTCACCCAACCTGTAGCATTAAGATTGTGGCATACTGGATCATGTTGCAAGAATGAGGGTAAAAGACTGTTGCCACAGGCACTTGACAACAATTGGAGACAAAACAAATCACCTTTTCCTTTTTGGAAATGGTTGGTTTCTGCTAAAAAACGAATACTATATTCAGAAAGCAATTTTTATATGCAAAAATCCCCAGTCCTGTTGTGTTCATAACTTTAACAAGGCAATTGTGTGTTTACGTTAAATAGGCTTGTCTACCTTCCCTTGTTCAAATTGCGACTGGAGGGATACCAGTGTTTCTATACTCCATGCCCACACTCCTTTAAAAATTCTGTAGGAGAATCCCAATTATATGGCTTTTTAACCAAGGGAAAATCATTTCTGATACTCAAACTGCATTAGCGGATTTGGTAAACGGGTTCGGGCATAGAGGCTTGGGCAGCAACTCCAAAGTGTACAAGGGTGTGTAGGCTGTGTAAAGAGGCAATACAATCAGTAAAATGTTTCATCTTTGCCTGTAAAATCATGAGATCCGAGCATAGGAAATAGATCATGCCACATTTCATATGTAATAACCTTAGGGAGTGGATAGTCTTTCTTCATTTAAGGTTTAAATGTGTCAATGTGCTTTACCTGGATACCATGTCTTTTCCTTGACAATATGAAACGAAAGTAAAATGTATTTGAATAATTTGAAGGTCCTTTTAACTTGTATGGGGCTTACATTTGTATTTCTGAGTGTATGTAAGGTCTAAAACTAGTAAAAGGCAAGTAAAAGGCAAGTCAATTTGTATTGTAGAGCTATAAAAAAAAAAGTAAGTATATCCTTTAATACAACTAAATGTAGTAGTGCTGTTATGATAACAATTAATTACACGCGCACAACATTTCATGGTTCCAAAATTGGAATTTTTATAGTGAAGATTAATTGCACCTAAAGTGTTGCATACAATCTTGTAAAGTCTTCCCTAAACATAATTTGTTATTTTTCAAACCTTAATTCCTTAATTTCTTTTAAATGGAACTGTTCAACTTCAGCACATAAATTACTCATCAGCTGTCTTCATCGCAATCTAACACTTTAATCCGATAAAACGCTGTTCCCATCTGTTCAGAGAACAAGTTTGCCTTGCACACGCTTTCTAATGGATTTCTTAATCCTGCAGTTCCTCATCTTTAACATATCTTCTCCAGCACCAGCTGACTTCAGAAACATTTTCAGCCACTGAGGGTTGCAAAATGGCACGGTGTCATGTATCAGGGGACCTCTGTCAAAAGTAATCGAAGAGAAAAACAAGTAATCCAAAAAAGGAGTGTAAACCAGGAAAGATGTAACGCAAATTGATTGGACCCAAACAGCTGCGAAGCACGGTTCAGAAAGCCCCGTGGGACTGGACTGAATGAAGTGAGCTGTCAACACCACCCACTAAGGCCAAGCATGGTATACATGATTTGCCAAATTGCCATATAAAATGTTAAAGGGATGGTCTAGTAAAAATGTTTATTTAAAAAATAGATAGGCCACATAAAAAAAAATACTAGCATTCTCCGTTTTAAAACTTCCTATGTAAAATTTTGAGCTATTCAAGCTCAAAATTCGAAAAAAGCAAGCACAGGGGCGCAGCCATTTTGTGAAATGGAGGCCCTCCTGTGCTGGCTTTTGCTTTTGCGGCACTAATGAAGGAAAAGCCAGCCAGCTGTAGTAAACAAAGGCTACCGCTGGGTGGCTTTCCCTTCATTAGTGCTGTAGGCAGAGGACGGGGACCGGAGACCAGAGCAGGAAAGCTGCAGCTGAATCTCGGTAAGTGCTATTTATATTTTTTACAAAAAATAAGCACTAGCTGCGGTTTTTTTTCTAGGTTTTCCGGGCTGGAGGAGCCCGGAAAACTTAGAAATAAAACCGCAGCTTTAAAAATGTTGTATTTATGTTTGCGGTCGCTTTTGAAGCGACCGCAAACATAAATACAACGTTATTGTGTTGGAAAACGCTGCGGTTTTTCTTTCCAAGTTTCTCAGGCTCCTCCGAGCCGGAGGAGCCTGAGAAACTTGGAAAGAAAGACCGCAGCGTTTTCCAACACAACCGCGTGTGTTTCTGCCTGCTGTGGCTATCACTTTGGGTCTCCGGTGCTCCCAGAGGAGCACCGGAGACCCAAAGTGAAAGCCACAGCAGGCAGAAACACACGCGGTTATGTTTACATGCCGCATAGTGTTTCTACCTGCAGCTGATTGCCCATTTGGGGCTCTCGGGCTCCCAGTGGGGAGCCCGAGAGACCCAAATGGAAAAGCAGATTCAGGCAGAAACAACGCGGTTGTTTTCCGCAATGCCGCGTTGTTTCTGCCTGAATCTGCTTTACCATTTGGGGCTCTCGGTCTCCCCGTGGGGAGCCCGAGAGCCCCAAATGGTAAAGCAGATTCAGGCAGACACAACGTTATTGTGTTGGAAAACGCTGCGTTTTTTCTTTCCAAGTTTCTCAGGCTCCTCCGAGCCGGAGGAGCCTGAGAAACTTGGAAAGAAAAACCGCAGCGTTTTCCAACACAATAACGTTGTATTTATCTTTGCGGTCGCTTCAAAAGCGACCGCAAACATAAATACGTTTTTAAAGCTGCGGTTTTATTTCTAAGTTTTCCGGGCTCCTCCAGCCCGGAAAACTTAGAAAAAAAAACGCAGCTAGTGCTTATTTTTTGTAAAAAAAAATAAATAGCACTTACCGAGATTCAGATGCAGCTTTCCTGCTCTGGTCTCCAGTCCCCGTCCTCCGCCTACAGCACTAATGAAGGGAAAGCCACCCAGTGGTAGCCTTTGTTTACTACAGCTGGCTGGCTTTTCCTTCATTAGTGCCGCAAAAGCCAGAACAGGAGGGCCTCCATTTCACAAAATGGCTGCGCCCCTGTGCTTGCTTTTTCGAATTTTGAGCTTGAATAGCTCAAAATTTTACATAGGAAGTTTTAAAACGGAGAATGCTAGTATTTTTTTTTTATGTGGCCTATCTATTTTTTAAATAAAAATTTTTACTAGACCATCCCTTTAAATATTTAAGGCAGGTCACACAAGCTGATTGGTGGGAATAAGCCAGTCCCCTATGTCCAAATAGATGTTGAATGATCCTAATTGGTTGCTACAACTTTTGCCACAGTTACATTAACACCCCTTGTGACGTCATAAACCTTCCCACCCCACAATTACGTAATTGTGCTGTACAATCAAAAAACATTTGTTTGCCGTTGGTTAACAATGTCCAATATACAAAATGGCTTGAGAAGATGTCAAGGGGCAAGCCTAATGGTGTGTCCCGGGGACATCAGCGAGGACCCTGTACAGTGTTACACCCAAGGGACACCAATTTCTCCCTATGCTGATTGACTCCTCATCCTGCGCCCTATACCCCAACCCCATACACTGGCCCCCCAGCTCACTTCTCACACCTTGCTGCCAAGTGTAGTCTGACCACACTGTGGCTGGAGTTTAATTAAAGGTATTTAATTTCTATTTCTCTGACCATTCCCCTCGTGCACCTAGGTGCTCAGCTTGTTTCCGTCAAAAGTATCTTTTAGAATAACTTAGCTGTGGCTGCGTTCTCCTGGGAATCTTTTGCTGAATTTTCAGGAAATGCATTATGCTCGTCACACAAGGGCATGCAGCTCTTTTCTTATGAGCTGTCTGCTAGAAATGTTTTCTTAACGTGGGCCTATAACCAAAATGGCTTCTTTACTGTTCACATAGTGCTAAAAATCCCCTCTACCATACACCCCCCAGGACATCTTGCATCCCCCCATGCCGCTCTATACAACTACCCCCCAATATGCCCAAAGCACCCACCCCTAATTGAGTTCCACCATGGGACTTCATCATGCTGCTCCTGTTTCGGTTATTTTATGCAAGCAGCGCTGCGTTCATTGACATCCCTACACCTGATGTCACCCACCACATCATCCTTGCCATCACCACATTACTTGTGCAACTGGTACGTGTGCCCCTTCCCCTTGCAGCGTTGAATCTGGAACCTTAAGACAGTCGAGTCCACCAAGCGCTCTTGCATGCCCAGATGTGATATTGGGGCCAGGATATTTAGATCTGCTGCACTAAATGACCTCTTTTGTTCTGTAACCTCAGTACACTTCTGAGATGTCAGCTAGCTTTGCTAGGTTTTAGTGCATCATGCTCAAACGCCCCCCTGTCTTCAAGCATTGCTCAGGATGTGAGATGCAAATGTCTGTGTCCGATTATTTATTTTTAAAATATTTATTGCACTTATTTGTGCAGTGTTTTTCTTTGTTTAACTCTTTATTTACAGATTTTACAATTGTTTAACGAAAAACTCAAATCAAGCAATACATTCAAATAACTGCAACACTAGGATCAATATTCCCCCAGCATTAAACAAAGAAACTAATACTAAAATACAGTACAAATGTTAAGAAGATAATGTAATGCCATATGTATAACAATGTCTATCCTAATCAAAAACCCAACAAAACAGGCAAGACAGAGAGAAAAAAAATCCCACAAATAAAAACACACAACCACTTGCTTTACCCAGAATTCTCACATGTCCAAGGCGTGAATTTGTTTTCAAACATTGATTAGCAGAGTGTGCTAATTAAAATGCTCTTTATTAGCAAACATACCCATTTGATTAGCAATGTAGTACTAATATTTTTAAAGTCACTAAGTTATTTGCTCTTAAAACATAAAATGTGCATCAATACAAAATGTTTGTGTACCGCTGGGGTAAGACATTTGTGAGATGAGTCAGGCCTTGCAAATTCTTTAAAGTGCTGCTAGACCTACAGGTCGAGTAACTTAGTGTACCTACTCGACCTAAGAGAAATGCGCTCGACCTATGGCAACGTATGACACAAAGTTTAAATGTTGTCTCTGTAAAATGGTGCATGTCACTATAAACCCACTTTGTATGGCACACTGCTGCCACCCAGAAGCTAGCCATGCTCAGTGAAACTTTTATTAGACATTTACTGTAAAGTAAATTTTAAATAAATGTTTCAAACATCTCCTGCAAATGGTACTTGCCTTATATAACTTGTACTCAAATATGAAAGTGGACAAGTAGACTTCACGAGCCCTGGATGAGTGTCTGTAAAATGTGAAAGGTTAGCTGCATGAATGGACACAAATAAATATGATAAGGCTCTGATAACAGTTTGCCAAGCGCTCTCCTGCAGTTGCTAATATTGAATGCAATCATAATCCTAGAGCAAAGAAAGTTCTGGAGGCTAACTGCAGTGTAAAGTATTGCAGTAGATTTACAGACTGGATGTAACTATTGATCACTAATTTGCGTAAACATCTAGTTAGCTTTGTGTATTCATTATGTAAGAGACTAAGCAGAGTGGATGAAGTAGAAGGTAGAGAACTAGGGGGAATATTGTAGGTTGCGGCCATCTCACTCTCAGGATAGCTGGTATAAAGCAGCAGGGTGATGAGATAGATTGTCTGCTCATGGGTTGAACATCAGTTGCCCAGATGTATGCAACCAGAAGGTCACAGAACTAGGTCTGCCATCAGAGGAATGTGGCCTTGTGATCATGTACATTTTCAAAAGTGTTCACTCGTCAATGTGATGCATCTTCCCCAACAACATGAAATATAGTTGAGACAGAAGGGTTTTATAATGGTGCAATGCCATAGGAAAACATTCTGTGAATCAGGTCCTATGATATTTAGATACACTAACAAACTTTACTGTAAAGCATGGAGACAATGCAGTGTTTTACAGTAAAAATACTGTAATTATGCATCATTTAACAATTTACGTTATTTAGGAATGGAATTGCATGACTGTCTTTTAAAAATAAAAAAGTTAACACGTGCTGGTCTTTTTCAGACAGGATATGGTTTGCTTAATAAAAGTACCACCCTTGTTACTTCAGGTTTTCAATTATTTGAAAAAGAAAAATAAATTCTTGCCTAGCACTCCCACACAGGCCTTTGGCACTTAAGAGTGTAGTGGATGATTATTGCTGCACGCTCTCTCCATTTGCCCTATTGAACTTGCAGTGAATAGAGAGAGGAGAGTGGTGAGAGCCCGGAGGGCAAGAGAGGTATGCAGGGTGAGCTGTGCTTTCATTGAACAGGGTAGCTTAAATAGTGTCAATTTAATTAGCAAACCTACAGAATTGCATAGCAAATTGCTATGCGACACTGCTTATTTTATGCCTTACATGTTAGTTTAAATCTTGTACCACACAATCTACTTCCTACGTACCATACAAATCGTTAAAGGGCCTCCAGAGTTCCAGATAAACATCCCCCTGCGATACAGACGTTTCTCCAAATCTGACAGCAACTGCACATCACTCAACTGGTTCTGTTATTTTTCTGGTTTTCCACAGCTTAAATATCTGCTTCACCACCAGAACCATATCAATCCATTGTCTATATCGTTTAACAGTCATGCCTCTTCCCCTGCCAGACAGCAGAAGCTTTTGAAAGGGCACTCTAGGAGGATTTATAGACAGTACTGTCTACTCCGTCCATCAGACCCCCCTGCACCCTGCAAAGTGTTTGGATCTAGGGCAATTCCATAAAATAGGAAACAAGTTGCCTCTGTCCTTTCCACATCCACAGCACGTATCACTGTTCAACATATTAAGACTATGCATACGTACTGGGGTCCAGTATAGGCAACCCAAAACCTTCTGATTTGTGAGTCTTAAATTCAAAACTAGCTTGCTCCTAAAGCCTGCTCGTTGCACTTGCCTCCATTTGTTATCTGAAATATCACACCCTAAATCACCCTCCCATGTCCATGGTAATTTTTCCCCCAAGACTCAATTATACAAAGGCATTAAATTAAGATGTGTACATACCATGGGTGGTGAAGATGCAAATATAGAACACTGGTTCATTCTCTATTGGGCCAGACAGCATGCCCAGTCTCTGTAACAATAGTGATAGTAGATCCCTAAATCTACCTAGTTCTGTTCCCCAGATCAAACTTACGCTGAAGCTCTGCAAAAGGTATCATTTGTCCATCCCGTAACACATCACCTATCTCCAAAACACCTTTTGAGATCCAACTTCACCAGCATAATGTTTTGTTTGCAATTTGAAGGCCAGGATTCCGCCAAAGGGAGGCCTTGTAGTGCAAATATGGATTTTGATCAGCGTCAGCCAGCCATAAGGTTCGAATTTCTCATCACATTGGTAGAGGCCAACTTATTGTCAATTGGCATTCTCCCCATACAGTAAATGTTCTCCAGTTCAAATGGAGAAAATCCATCACTTTCAATTGTCAACCAAATCGCATCGTGCATTTTCGGGCATTATATAGTGGGCTGCTTTCTTCAGTATAAATCCTCTGATATTTGATCAGATCTGGTTAGCCAAAACCATCTTCCTGTATACTTCGCATCAGCATAAACCTAGGAATTTTTCGGTTTCATTTTTTCACCTCATAAGAAATTCCAAAAAATCTGATTATTCCTCTTCAGCAACTTTTTCTGTGAAACGCAAAGGTAGCGACTGGATGATGTAAAGCACTTTGGCAGTAAAGTCATTTTAATAGCATTGACTTTAGTTCAAATACCTAAACTTAATAATTTCCATTTCCTTAAATCATTCATCAACACCCTGCTAACGTTTCTATGTTAAACTCCACAATTTTCTTCAGATTTCTGATTAAATAGATCCCTAAATACTTTACATGTGTCTGATTATTTACAGTTGCATTCTTCAAACCCCTCTTCAAGTCTAAAAGTCGAAAGATTTCTGATTTATCCCAATTAACTTTGTCCACCTTTTCAAATGCATTCTTCAAGACCACACTTCCTCCTTGTGGATTGGAAAGTATAATCACCATATCATCTGCATAAGAGAAAACATTTACCTCTTTATCCCCAAACTTAAGTCCTCGTAATTTTTCTTCTCGACGAATATAAGTTGCTAATGGCTTCAAAGTAGTATTAAACAAAAAGGGTGACAAAGGACAACCCTGCCTTGTGTAAGAGTGAATGAGTCAATCGTTCATTGTTCACCCATATCTTTTCTGTAGCTGAGTTATGTAAACCGTAAATCACCTTTAGAAATCTAGCATCTAAAGTAGCCTTATCCCCAGGTGTTAGTACAGGAATGTTAACTGATCCAAAGAAATCCTCTAAATCTTATCTCAAAGGAAAGATTTCCCAGCATATAACGATTCATAAAACAAACAAAAGCACTTGCAGATTTCTGCATTCTTTACAACTACATGGCCATGCTCATCCTCTACGCCCTGAATGTGTCATCCCTTTCAATCTTCTCGCCAACAAACACTTTTGTCACAACATTCCCAATACTTCTGTCGCACAAAGAAAAGCCCCTTTTCTTCCAGTAGATCAGTCTTATTGGTTAGAATCTCTTGTGCAAAAGTCATCTTCAACCGATCAGCAACATTCCTGGTTCGCGCATACCTCAGCTGTGAGATCCTTCTCCAACAATTTTAATTCCATTAAACCTTCCTTCCTCGAATAAGAGGTCCTATTAATTAATTAATGCACCTCTTATTGTAGCTTTGAAGCTATCCTAAATTATCAGGATCTCGGCTGAGACCACATTCTCCCTAAAAACATCTCTATAGATGTCTGAATACTTGCTGCCTCCTCTAGATCTTGCAGAATACCTATTTTAAGACCCCACCTAAGAAAGACCATTTCCTCTTTCCTCCGACCCAGTCACAGATCTACCAGTGCATGGTCGGAGATTTCACACTCCCTAATATCTACACATGTGACCCTATTAATAAACTTATCAAATACTAATATATAATCTATCTTAAAAAATGAATCATTTACCAGTTAGTGGAATGTGAAATCCTTCGCTTAGGGGTGTACGACCCTCCATATATCCACTAAGTCATTTCTAAGCATGTAAAGAATTCGACCTCTTGCTCCAGAGATTTGTGTGCACCTGCATGATGCTGAAGAATCCATGTTATGATCAATGACGCAGTTAAAATCCCCTCCTAAAATTGTCTCCCCCCGCATATCACGCAATACTAGAGAAATGTCATTGAAAAAAAAGATTTCCCTCGTGAACACAGGCCATAAACACATCTTAACGTTATCACCTTACCACGATAGAGTAAATCCACAAAAATAATTCGGCCTTCACCATCCTTTGCCACTTTCATCCTTAATGTTCATGCCCTTCCTGAACAGGATACGAACTCCCCTCAATCTTGATGAATAGCAATTTAATATCTCACGAGAATATCTTGAACTAGTTAAGTGTTTTTTTGCTTATTCAAGTAAGCGTGTTTCTGTATCAGATTCTCACAAAGGATGCCTTTACTATTGAGAATCGTGACACGCAGGATTGCGGCTCCTGACAATCGATGCATTGCAGGGCCTTCAGAGTGTGCCGCAAACCTCTTCACTTTTTTCCACAAGGGTAGGAAGAGAACACCTTCAAAGTCTATGGAACTGAGCCAAAGAGTGTCATGTTTGATGTCTCTGGAGGAACAATCTTCGGTCCGGAAAGACAAAAAGCAGTTGCAGCATAGGGAAGAGGTCTCCCTCGCTTAGTGATTGTTCCAGACATCACCATTCCACATCGCCACTCATGCTTCATCCGTACTGCAGAGGAATCGCCACCTACTCTGAGGGTATCTTCACTAAATACTCTACTCCGGAAGAGGGAGATACCGTCTGGTAACAGTTTTTTATCACTTTTGGCAAGACCCTGGCTTGTAGCGCTGGCATGAGTGGCGGACCCATGGTCCATTGCATTTAGTGAAGCAGTCAGAGGCACCCTTCTGGACCGCATACTCATGTCTGCTGGTTCATTTCCGGCTCCAGTAGTGGAAACTGCTCCTCCCTGATGCTGTGCGTGTACACCTCCATGAGTCGAAGCCTTGGCAATGGCTGCTCACCTGTACTCTGTACCGCTGCCTCTCTGTAATACACTGCCTTCTTCCGGTCCAAATTTCTCTCAAGGATAACTGACCTATTTATAAGGAAAGGCTGCCCTCCTTTTTTGCCTGGAGCCACTCTGGTGAGGTAGAGGACTTAATTAAGGCGCTAAACTGTGAAGTGGAGGCTTGTCTGGATTTGGCTGTGGGCCTAGAGAAGGACATTTGTTTGCATACATCCCCCAGATTTTGATCATCTTCCATCACCAGTCTTAGGCAAACCTCAGTCCAGAGGACCATTGTTAAGGTTGTGGAGACTTGAGGGTTGTCCACTTCCACTAAGCCAAATGTCCCGTGTGGGATATCTTGGAGGAGAGGCCTCCACGGGACACCCTGTTAAGATTCAATCCAGTTGTTGCTGACCATGTTTTGGGTGCTGGAGAAAAACCTTCAGTTTCTACAGTCGCCTTGTATCACTAGGTCGTGGTTCATCATACTCAAGTATCCCTGGTCACTGCCTATTTTTTCTAGAACATCCACACAACCACACTCACTTCAGCCATTTTGTTCCACTTTCGATTCTCTCCTGTGAGAAGATGTCTGTCCACTTATGAAAGAAGTGCACCATAGAGATGATGCCCTCTTCAGAATGAGGACCTTGCAAAACTCTTGAACTTGCAAAAGGACACAATTTAGATGTTGAACTTGGCTTAGATCCTCTAGGCCCTCAACCTTCTGTACCGACTGGTGTCCATGGACCTTCAGGATGCCTACTTCAATGTAATGATCCATCTCAAGCACAGGAAGTACCGAAGACTCACGGTTTGGGACACCCACTTTCGGTTCAGTTTTCTGTTCATCAGCACTCTCTTTATCAAGGCAGTTGTGGCGGCTCGTCTCAGTAGGCAGAGGATAACTGGACGACTTGTTGATTAGAGCCTGCTCTGCACATTTGTACCACACCTGCAGCCTGTTGTACAGCGTTGGCTTCTCCGTGAACTTAAAGAAGCCCCATGTTTCGCTGTACCAGTCTCTCTGGTTCATCAGAGCGATTGTGGACAAAGGCTTGGGCGGGGGTTTCCCTCCCACCGGTCGTGTAGTAAATGTCATGCAGCTGGTGCATGTCTTCCATTCCTATAGTCCTATCCCACCATCTTCCTTTCTGAGAGTCCTGGGCCTCATTGCCTCCTTGCCAGGTTGCGCATGAGATCACTCAGTTGCTGCTTTGATGTCAGTATTCTCAAATCCAGGTCGACATATCAGACTTCTTGCAAGTTTCAGAGACTGTTTCAGCATCTGCTATGTTGGGCCCAACAAGACATCCTGAGGGGGGAGTTGCTTCGGCAACTGATAGTGGTCAATGATGCCTCCTTGAAAGGTTGGGGGGGGGGGGGCTCACTAGGTAGATCATACAGTGAGCGACCTTTGGTCCCAAAGCAGAGTTTGTGAGCACATCAGTTACCTGGAGCTGGGGCTATCAGGGTTTGGGGGTGGGAGGATCTGTCCTAGTTTGGAGGGACAGCAGAGTAATGTGGGGCCGCAGCATCTGTGCAGGAAAGTAATGAGTCTATTGCTCTGGCCTCTGAGTACAATTATCTGCCGGCAGCCCCTTTTGTCGGGACGGAGAATGTGGTAGCGGATGCAATGAGCAGACAGATTTTGGCATGGGAGCTCTGCATTGATGTCATGTAAGGGATCTTCGCCTCCTGCAAGACTCCTCAGGTGGACCTCTTCACTTTAATTGTGAACAGGAAGTGCAGGTTGTTCTCCTTGAGGGAATCTCCTCTGCAGGGATTTTTAGAGGATACATTGTTTGACAACTGGAACTTCAAACTCCATGTGCGTTCCTGATTATCGCAGTCATTCTGCTGGTTCTCTGAAGACTGTAGAAATTCTGGTCCAAACTGATTCTGATTTCTCCCGGTTAGGCCCGGAGGACATGGTAACCAGAGCCTCTGGTCATGTCTTATCTCTCCAACCTGATGCCTCCCAACGAAGGCAGACCTGACCCTCATTCAAGGACCCGGTCCCTCCAGTTAACACCTCAGCTGCCTCAGAGGCTGAGCTATAATGAGTGGGACCTAGTTGAGTGGGATGTTGTCCTGGATGTACTCCGTTCCACTAGGACACTTGTCAGTAAGTCCATCTATAACTGCAGGTGATGTATGTTTTCAGCTTTGTCAGGAGAAGGGGCCATTGATCTGTCCTACCTCATTTGTACTGGAGTACCTGCTTTCTTTGACTCTGATGGGCCTGCAGATTGGCGCTGTGAAGGGGTACCTAGCTACCATTTCAGTCTTGAAGAGGTTCCTTGAACAGGGCCCTTTCTTCATCCTCCTCACTGTTATGCAATTCTTGCAAGGGTTTGTGAAATTAGTTTCTCCTATGCCAGCTTGTGGGATCTGAATTTGGTTTTGACATTTCTTATGACTGGTCCATTTGAGCCTCGATTCATGTTCTTTAAAGATGATCAATCTAAAGGTGAATATTGGTGGAGAAAGCAAGCTCCAGGCCTCGCACCTCCTTTCCTTGTTTCTTTTTCAAAGGAGAAAGTGACAGAGAGTGACATTGCTGCCTGTACATCCATATTTGTTTTCCTCCACCACCTCCCAGTCAAAGGAGAGGTTCCATCAGCTTTTCCTTGTGACAGTGGTCCGCTCCTATGTCTCTCGGGTGAGGGACATCAGGAATAATGACATGCCCTTTGTGAGTAATGCTGGTGCTGGGTTGTTTTGAAACGGACCCAGTTCAGGTGGGCGGTCCTCTGCATTTCTGAATATTACCATATGGCTGGGAAGGATGTGTCTGATAGTTTGAGGGATTATTCCGCTCGGCGGGTATTGTCCAGCTATGCCTTGGGATGGGGCTCTATATTCTGGCCACCCTGCCCCTCTTTGCAGATAGCTCATACACTTCTGCTGTTCTGTGGTCCCTCCTCTACGGAGTGCTATGTAAAATAGTGAAACTGGGTTAATGGCACATGGTGACCCATATATACTGGCCCTAATGTCACATTAGGTGTCAGGGTGCTCAATGGGGTCTGCACTAGCAGGTAAAGAGGCACATTGTTCCCCCTTGTGGCTAAAAGTATTTCTGAAGACATCTGGTGCTGGAGAAGATTTATCTTGGATGAGGAATTTGTGGGAGGAAAGACTAATCCATCAGAAAGAACATTACCAAGGGGTATGTAATTTGTTCAAGTCGGTCACCTGACTCTTGCTGGCAAGATTAACCAATTGATGTCATTCACATTACCTCTTCATTCCATTCCTCTTTCCTTTCCCTACCTCATGATGTATGCACCACCCCTGACACACCCCCTGTTGTCCTTACTGAAAATGAAACCGACATTTACAAAGCCCTAATCATCTTTACTTCTAATGGCCGTTCAAAAGCTACCTCAACAACAGTTCCTTCTGTATTTGTCACCTGACGGGTTCCCACAGGGCCCGGGCTGAGGCCATCACAAGGTTGCATTGCCTGCTAGGCTTTGATTGCCTCCCCTGTTCTTTGGCCTAGGGTGGTGCATCATGCAAGTGGGTTGTTTGAGCTGGTAAAGATGATTGAGCTACATTTTGGGTCTTCCATATCCAGAAGTTATACATATGAGAGAGCAGCAAGTCCAGAATCTGACTAAAGGAGTGCACAGTTACAAGCAGTGCTTCTAGGCTCTTTTGGTTCTGGCACGTAGCTAGAAGACCTGTTTCAGTTCCCCTGTAACTGTTGCTGCAATTTGGTCCATGATTTGCTATCTTCGTTATTGTTCCTGCCACTTGGGCATGCTTTGAGGTCCATTCCCCTCTTGGACTTTCATTCCAAATCTTGGGAAACATAACTCTGCTGATTTGCAACATTAAATCCAGATTTTACATTTCACTTCACGTCTGGATCCACTTCGCATTTATCAGCCAGTATGCTGCTTTGTTCAAATGACTATGCTTCCCAGAATTCCTTACCCACCATTTCATGGCCAGCCCAGCCAGTCAAGGTTCTAGCAGGACAAGGAACACTTGTAGCTGGCGGATGCTCGAAACCTAGTATCTGAGGCATGTAATAGTTTGCCCGCTTTAAAATCCAGTTTGATTCGGTTCTCCGGTCATTGCAGCAGTGTTCCTGTTTGCGGCTGATCTTTCGTCCCTGTTTCTTTATTCTTAGTTAGGTATCAGGTAATAATGTCCCCATGCATAATGTCCCTGGGAAAAGCCATTGGCAACATTCTATATGGTGACATTATTTGAGGGGACATATTACATGTAACCCTAAGTTTCTAGTCCCGTGTTTCTTGGGTTAGAAATAGTTTTCTCTAAGCCTTGACTAATTCTTGGAATTTGCTCTTGACATTTCTGATGCAAGTCTCTCTTGGTTCCATATTGGTTGCTAGGTGTGATATTCTTTTTAGTCCTGCCCCTGTGTGAATGCCTATGTTCTCCTTTCTATCCTGTAGGTCCTATTCCTACTTGTCCCTTGTTAAGAATATTTATTAAGCCAGCCTCCCTTCGCTATTACAACCTTTCGAGGTTTGTGTTTGATTAGCAGGGTTTGTGGCCTTGCTGGCATCCCAGGTGGTGGTTCATATCCTCATCAGTGTTGGCTTTGTTACCTTATATATTCCCACCAAGGGTGTCCGATCACATAACTTGTCAGTGCTTGTCCTATATGTAGGCTTAGTGCTGACAGTACCTGGGCGAGAGCTTGCTGACTTTCCTAGAAATCAGAAAAAGCTTCTCAGTGCTTACCCCCACTTCCTTTTTCATATATTTGTATAATGTTCTAGATGCACATCCTGGGTATTAGTGTGCATTAATCTTGGTTCTTGCATGCATATAGTTTGCATATAGGTGACAAACCAAGGGTATTCATCACTTCTCGCAAGGTGGAGCCTCCCCCTTTGAGGCTAGGGAGGTGACCCCACTCTGCAAGGCCCTCCCAAAGGGTTTGGGCAAGGTGGACCATGTCATAGACTCCCACCTTAAGATACAAGGACTCCCGTTCCTGTGATGAACTTCCTAGACCATCCACCATACTAGAATATATGGGATTTTCAGATATGTAGAACATTATAAGATCCAGACACCTGACTGAAGATAAAACTAAAATACCCCATTATGCCCAAGGAGGAGGAGGATCTTTCTCTTTAAGGAAAAACTTATTTTAACTGAGACCAGGAGGCTGGAAAGAGCGAGCACGGCGAGAAGAGGTGAAACAGAGGAGAGTGTAAGCAGGGGAAGCCCCCTGATGACATGACACCTGGAAGAGACGAAGCGGAGGAAAGCAGCAGAGCCTGCGACTTTCAGAGGAACGGTCTGGAGGCCCAGCGTTTCCGTACAGAGAGAACCTGAGGAGAAGGGAATCCATATCTCAGTGGTGGCGTGACCACGACTTTGTGGTGTGCCATGTGCTCATCAGACAGTGCCAAAACCACACCCAGCACTGGTGCAAACAAGGCACCCTTTGACCTGGTAGCAAAGAGAGAAAGGATTGAGTGCGGGATACAGACCACAAGGAGCACGAGATCCCGAGCAGAGGAGAACACAAGCGAGTGCCTAGTCCGGGGCATCGAATGGATCAAGAGACTTGTCCCAGTGAAATTGACAAAATACTTAATATAAAGCCATTGAATGGACTTGCTAATGTAATTATAAACAAGTTACAAGATCTTGTCCAGAAGGTGGCAAGATACTATTTGAAGCTATCTTACTGAAGAGAACTTTGGACTAAGAAGAGACATTGACATTAGAGATAACCAGCAGAGTGGAGAGATTCACCTACTATAATTTAACTTAGTTAAAATAGTGGTAGGGTCAGTTAGAACTAATTTTGGACCATAGTCAAATTCATTTGGGACTTCCTGACGAGCACTGTTAACTATTGATATAGGTAGGGATACCCCTTTAGCAGTAGGGAAAGATAGGCCTCATCTTTATTATTTTAATAAACACCAGTAATAATGTCCTGTCTGCCTGCTTCCGAACCACCACAGTATTTACTCACTTTGATCTTGTGTGCATCTCCCTAGCCATTTGTCTCCTCGTGACAGCATGGGCATGCATAGTCAGACCTGGTAAAGCAGCCCTGGAGTTGGGTTTCCCAGGTCTTTGTGTGGGCTGCTGCAGAACCGCACTTTCACTTTGGAAAGCACATTTGTTTTTCAAAGACACTGGCTGGTAGGATCCAAAATGATAAGCTACATAGAAAAACATAATTTTCATGCTTACTGATTACTCAGCAGTTTGGGATGCTCTTAATCAACTTGTCAATTAGGATTAATCCTTGCCCTATTAGTCGATAAAGTAATGTCTTGCTTGTACCCAGAGTACTTATGCCTTAAAACTTTCAAGTCAAGACCGAGCTGCATTTTACTTTATGCTTCCAACTTTGCCTTTCTCCTCTCTGAACAACAGTTTGTTTTGATGTGGTGGTTTCCTCATGGGTTTTGTGGGTAGGAAATGACATTTCTAATTTCTGTCAGTGACTGCCTAGTCACCCTCGTAGTATCTCTGGGACTACTGGGCACCACATATTCTCCTGTTTTTTTATCAATAAAAAGAGATCTAGTTTGGGGTTCTGTTTATTTTGGTTTTTCTATTTACAGCTGGGATTAAGATGAGGAATTAGGGTACTTGTGTACTCTCAGCATGCCTATCTTCAGGGCAGGCTTTGGTTGTTCAAATGCACAGTTTTGTCTGTTCTGTCTGTGCTGGCTGTCTACCATCAGTGTTGTAATCTAACGTGATCCTCAATCTGCCAAAAGGGTTAACCTTATCGAAGTACTTTATGGGGTCTGGTCTGCTTTGGATGGTTTCTCCTTTCCAGCTTTCAGAGGACACCAGTGAAGGACTCTGGGATCTGATCAGATATTTAAGAACTGATTCAACTGCTTTAGAAATGCATGGGTAGGTAGAAGGATGTATGTTCAAATGCCAGATTTTCCAGCCAGCCCTTCCTCAGATGTCAGTTTTATGGCATACCAAGATGTTGAGTGTTTATATATTTCGTTATTGCACCCCTTTATATCATAAAGTTCTATGTAAACAGCAAGTTAAATTAATGCCTCTCCTCAGCCCTGTGATTAGAAGGTTGGCATAGGGCTTGCTTTTTGTTTCCCTTTGGTCTGCTGTCATATCCCTCACATACCCACATTTTTTCTCTGTTCATAACTAGAAGATGGAGAGAGATGTACTGTGCTAGTCTTTTAGACTAGCCAGCAAGGTACCTTGGGAAGGTAAATGTCAGTCTGTCATCGCAGCCCTTTATTCTTGGCAATAGTCTGCATACCTTCGGCTGATGGAATTATAATGGTACTTTTTACTTCAGCATTTTAATTCTGAACATGGCATAACAATATTAACTCTTGTCCTGTTTTTAGATACTTTTTTCCATAGTTTCTTCATGAACTTTAGTGACTACTGGCAACAGGGATCAGTTTTCGGTGAAGATCCAGACCATCAACTGATCTTCTCGCAGTGTGAGGCCCTCTTGTCGAGTTTGAGGCCTTCAACACGCTTTGATGGTGGATGCCAGAAAGAAAAGCCTCTTTGAGGCGTGCTCCAAGTGTCATCTCAAGAATGTTTTTGTGGACGACCAGCACGAAAAATGCTTTTATTGGTTGCACCCGGATCACGATATGGAAAACTGTTCCATTTGATAGTCCTTTTGATCGAAATCTTGAAAGGATAGTCATGGAAGGTTGGTGACTTGGCTAGAGGGGGGTGCCAGGGCCTCTGACAAGGCCTTTGTTCGTAGTCATGTATCTACCAGGGTCGGCAGGCCTTTGGAACAAACTCCCTCTCCAAGTGGTCGAGGTCACATGAGGAAACTTCTCTGAGGAAGAAACCTAAAATGGGACATAAGCCACATTCTTCGACTATTCCCTTTCCGGTGACATTGGCAACCACTCTGTCCACTTAGACTGCTCCGTCCACATCCGCTTTGTCCACAACTGCGACTAGACCACAGTCTTCATCTCACACTTAGGAGGAACAATGCCAATCTATGACGGCGACCCCGTCGACGAGCCACACGTCATTGATGAGCCACAAGCACAGATCGTTGTTGACACCAACGACCTAGTCGACGAAGACCACATTGATGATGGTCCACAGACCGTAATCAACAACCTCCTCATTGACGGTCGCACCGTCCACAATCGCTTAGTCTACAACGACTGCTGCCTCTAGGATTGCTTTGCCTCTCTGACTGGCTTCAGCACTGTTGAGATCTCCGGCACCGTTGACAACTCTGCAACCCCCAGTGATCTCTTCATTTACCTTAGTGCCTACTGTCAGCTGTGGCGACACCACCAGCCCAACTGTTGCAAGAGGTTATCATTTCAAAAGACGAGCCTCTGGAGGCTTTCTTCTCTGACAAGGAGCAAGTCCAGGAAGAGCCAGGCCCATGCCTCGTCAGCCAGTTCAACCAGCTCAACCAATCCAACCAGCTGTTCCACCCACTGGTGTGCCTATACTGTCTTTAGGAATACCACCAGCACCAATTCCATAGGCACTCAGGGGCTTGTCTACATTACAGAAGTTGGTCACAGAACTAGAGCATCGTTTACCTCCTCAGACCCCTCCTGGTGCACCTAGTAGGAGTCCTCTATCTTTGCCATCATGAGAGGATTTTGTTGCGCCACGTCTGTCTCGGCTAACACCTTAGTTCTCTGCCCTGGTGGCTACCCTCACGGACACTGATACTGACACAAGCACATCCCCAGACATGCAGAGTACTGACTGGTATGAAGACCTGGTGCCTGCTGGTGGGGATACCCCGGATCTGCCTTCCAGAGATTCACCTCCAGACGAGATAGGTTAATTTCATGAACTCTTAACATGTGCAGTTAAGCTATTCGATCTGGTTCTGGGGAAGCAGAGGGAGCAAGGTTTCCTGTTTCAAAGGCTTGAAGCCTCCAGAAAGTCTGTTGCAATTTCTGATGCTGAGTGACATCTGGGAAGATGGTATATTAATAATAAGAATATCCCTTCTCATCTCCTCCAAAATATGTTTGCCTGGAGAAAAAGTACTGGATACGGCTCCTAAATGTCTTCGCACCCAACCATACCCTGGATCTATAGTGTCAGCAGCCGCGCAGGAAAGATCGGCCAACCCTTCTACCCCATCTATGGTGCCCTCGACAAGGAGGGTAAACAATTGGACACATTTGGCAAGCAGGTGATTTCCACCACTACCATTAAAGCAGACACTTCATTGGCTATCCTCTCCTGGTACGACAGCGGTGTGGTACACGATGGGTCACATCTTCAAATTTATCCAAGATGACAAGAGGGATGAGGCTCTGACACTGTTACACGAAGGGGAGGCTGCTTCAAATTACACTATTACTGTCGCTCTGGACATAGTGGTCACAGGATTCCGCCAGATGGGTAATGTATTAGTACTGAGACCCAGGGATGGTTGAAGGCCACCAATTTCCATCCAAAGGTACAGTCCAAGGTCATAGACATGCCCTTCAATGGTGTTGACCTCTTTGTTAAGAAGGTAGACGAGACGCTCCAAGCCATCAAGGTTGTCACGGATACCGCACAATCCTTGGGCACCTTACAACAGCGAAGACAGTCCTTTAGTACCGGTAGGGGCCAGTTTTTATCCAGAACCTCCAAAGACTATCGGCCCTCCAATCACCAGCCGTTTGGCACTAGCTGGCAGGAGTCGTGCAGGGGGAGGTTGCAGGGATACTCGGCAGCGACAACGAGCTTCCACACTGATGCAAACTCCCAAGCAGGCCTGACCAGGACCCCTGCCCCGACTTCAGCACCCTAGTGGGATGGTGATTGTCGTTTTGTCAATCAGTGGTGCAACATCGCCACCGACAAATGGGTGCTCAACAACGTACAACTGGGTCACACCTCGAATTTCTGTGCAAATGAACTTCCATTCTACCAATAAAGAAAAAGCAACGTCATCTGCCCTCCTCTTACAGCAAGTTCAGTCCATGCAAAAAAAAGAGGGCTATAGAATCCATTCCATCGTGGCCGGGCCAAAATCGTCCCTGGTGAGCGGGGGCCGGTTTCTGGCCATGCTTGGGTCGGTTTGAAAAAAAAAAACATTCTTTTCACTTTTTTTTTTCTTTTCAAAAAGCCTGTCACCCTTCTTAGGTCGATAAATGAGTACCAACACAGGTTGGGTGATATTGTATGCATATTTGTTATATAAAGAAGAGCTTAATCGTAAGTGCTATACAATAACATATCATTTGGCCTTGGACGTCTGCTTGGATTCACAGTAATTTAGTGTACTTAGGGACAGTGCTATTTTATGCCACTTCCGGTTTTGTCAAGGGGTGAAAGGTCGTGTTTCATCGCTTCCCGGGCTGTCACTTTGGGGTGGGGTCAAATGACATCACTTCCAGTGATGTCATCAGAGATCAAGGGTCGTGAGGCGAGGGGTGGTCCACTTTTTTTTGGGTGACAGGGCTTTTTCTTGTCCCAGTCTGACCCTGTCTGGGGCTCCAGATTGCACTCCAGATACTTCCTGGTGAGAAAGAAGTCCGGTAGAGGAGACCCAAAACCTATACTTGCCCGCACATCTAATTGTACATAATGTGTAGGGATGACGGTGTCAAAATGAGAAATGTTCACATAAAAGTGCAGAGCTTCTCCCAGCTCTTGGTTGGAAAGGGGTCATCCCTTCCCCAGAATTCAGGATAGTTCACTTTACCAAAAAGAGGGGTTCGCTTCCCCAGACTTTCAAGTGTCAATGTTCAAAACCAACACAATTCCTTGGGCTACTTCCCAGCTTTTCAGGCTTCTGTGCCTTTCACCAATTTCACCAATACACAAAGTTCAGTTCAAAATGCACACATTTTCCTTGTCATTCAATCATAAACTTATAGATGAGATAAGTGGCTTTTCCTTTAGATGGGTGTGCTCAGTCTCAGCTATAAGGAACTCCTGGTGGGTGGCAACAGTAAAGACAGACACAAGTGATCACAGTTCAATGGTGTTTATTAAACTGCAAAGGTAGGTTTGAAAAATGCCTAATCTAAACCTAAATCTAAGATGGGAGCAAGCTTTGACCATAAAATAACAATAAGGCAGTCCTAGTGGTGGTGTGTCAAATAAAAGGGCCTATACTAAGAAAAACCTATTGTCAATCCTTATGCTAAATACAAAAAAGTGTTGGATTATGTTCTTAAGAAAGAAGGAAGTGTTCACAAATGATAAGTCAGGATGCGGTAGTCGGGGTCTCCCTTGCCCAAGTTTTCAACAGGGAACAAGGTAGGATTTTGGAGCACAGCACACGCTCGAGCTTTCCCAGCATGAGCCATCAGTTCCCCTCTCAGCAATCTGGCTCCTCAGTGGTTAAGTCCCTTTTCTATCAAAAAGTCTCTTGTCGCTGTGGGCCTGATGTATTCAAAATAATGTTATTTTCTGCTTGCACGTTGGGCTTCACAAATGGATCCCTCTCTTGCATTCAAAGACTTTCCCTCTTAAACTGTGGGGTAAAGTGTTTGCGTATCCTACGTGGTACGTTGGGGGGAAAAGGTGTCCTAAGAAGGTGGATACACGTCTCACCCGTCAGTGCCCCACTTTCACTCCCCAAGGACCCCCCATCCAGGTGATCCTCCCTCACTGGCCCACCCAAAGGAACTGGATCCAATAGCGATGGCTGTCTCCTGGCCACCCGGATGACAGGGAGACACCTTCAAGATTCTCACATCAGCAACCAATGGGTGGATAGAATATTGCACACTTTGTGAAGTCTTTTAGAGTCTGAAGTATCAAGGGAATCGTGAATTAACCAGTTTTATGTATGGATGGACTGTTGAGCCTTGTTCAGCAAGTGAACACACCAGACACACTAGGACTTTGGGGAAAGCTCAAGGAGCTGTGTAGAGCCTGAATTGAAGAACTCCATAGTGGGATTGATAGGCAGTCACAAAGAGCTTCGCATTGCTATTGTGTTTTGAGGCTTAGGATATGAAAGCTAGTGTAAACATTTTAAGTTGCTAGTTAGGTACTAGGCTTTTAGATAAGGCCCTCATAAATTAAAGCTCTACTTGCATCGAACAGAAACAGCATAGGCCTCAGCAGTCCAAATTCCCATCACAAAGAACAAGCCACACAGGGGCTATGAGATCCAAGCTCACATAGATTAGGGATTTTGATTTGATTGGCTATTTGTAATGTGCTTAATACCCAGAGGTTTCTAAGCACAGACCCGGGGATCGAACCTGTGTTTCTGCGTGTCGTCTTGCCTCCAAAGCGAGCATGTTGTCCCCAAGCTATCCTCCCGAGACAACAGCATAACCGCAGTCGGAGCACCATCCACATCGAACAAGAACGGTTAATTGCTTCTGCATTACAATCTCCTTACAAATACTGTTAATATAGCATTGATACGGAC
Organism: Ambystoma mexicanum; assembly: GCF_040938575.1. NCBI lineage: Eukaryota > Metazoa > Chordata > Amphibia > Caudata > Ambystomatidae > Ambystoma > Ambystoma mexicanum. Next base: position 66,951,956 of record NC_090928.1, read on the forward strand.
TAGTTCATATGTGTAGTCTAACGTCTTCCTGCGACGACCGCCATGCTGTCTGCGGTCGTAGACTGTACTGAATCCAGTGCCCCTGATCCGCTGGACGTTTTGGAGCACCCCCTCCGTCTCAAGATGGCCGAAACCATTTTGTCGCCTCTCGAGGCACTGCAGCAAGCCCCTGTCAACGAGCTTTCTGATTGGCTGTACTCCAGAGTAAATATGACCTCCGACCCTAGCTGGCAGGTGAAGCCGACACCCAATTAAGACTCAAATAAAAGGCCCTCGTCGCCCATCTTTGTCTGTCTGATCCTGCGGAGCCGGCTCCCCGCCCTCCCCTTCCTCCACCTGCACAGACAACCTCCCAACCATCCTCCACCTCCTCACCAGCGAAGGTAAATGAGTTTGCACCAATATCCCTTCTTACTTGCCCTTTACCATCACCTCCAACATCCACCCGTCTCATCACATGCCCCAACCCACTCCCTTCTTGCCCCCACTTCATTCTAGCCCCTACAATCATTGTCAGATAAGAGTTTCACCGGTTTGTTTCTCCATGATCCTGAGCAACTCTGAACACTCCTCAATCAGCGGGCCAGATTCTGTAAAATACTGATGCACTGCATGCGTTAGAAAAATGTCAAAAATTGAGCAAAAGACAGCAATATTTGTGGATGTTTAATTCTTTTTCGGAAAGGTTTTCAACTTCCTGTCCACAGGATCAAATAGTTCAGCGTTCATCGAGGCTAATGCCCTAATGGCATACTACATTGGTAATTTCAGGAAGATTGTCCACTTACTAAGGGGGTCAATCTAGATGTTTAATGACCTTGCTGGTCAGAAAAGCAATAGATTAGCAAAGATTTACACTAGCGCGTCACTTGAAATGCACTTTTATTTCCAATAAGCCATAATCTAATCACTCTGTGTTCAACTCCAGCTACCGCTTCCTCATTCAGCACTCTGTGTTTTGGCTAGGTTTGGCCCCGGAATCCGCTTTATCCCCCTGTACTGCAACAGGTTATTTCTATCATTTGCAGAAGCTAGTTTCAGGGCCCAGGAGGAGGACTGTCATGCATGGGAGCAACAGCTGGGGCAGTATCTAAATTTCTGCTCTTGTGCTTGATTGCTCTGTCTTTGTGGGGCGACTGGGAGGCCTTGTAGTACCCTTTTTTTTTTTTTTTTTAAGGGAGAGCTCGGCATCCAGCCATGCAGTGCATGGGGTATTGAAGGAATCTTTAACATAAATGTGTGAATGTAAATGAAAACCTCCCATTCACAGAGATAATCTTATCCTTCTGCTTTCATTCCCTGTGTTTGACCAGGCTCTTGTCACTGCATCCTCGGATGAGTCCAGGCTGGGATAAATGTCCTTTCTGCTACTGTATGCATCACTACGTTCCTTAGATGCCGACACGATTAGAATACACCAGCACCATTTATATATTTATATAATATTTATATTTATATCGGAGCATGAGCTTTCAAGGCCACGTTAACCCCTATAAATGAATTGCTAAAGCAGATACTTTTGCAGGTGTGGGTGGGGGGGCATATGTAGCATCTTCGTTTATCGGGAAACGTCAAAAAGATATGATGTAGGGGAGGAGTAGCATTTTTGCAACAGGGCAACGTTTGCTCCATAACTAACACGGAATGGTATTATCACTAGGGCAAAGTTTGCCCAGTTTAAAAAAATTCATTGAAAGTATTTTTTTTTAATTTATTTTTTTAGCACTAGGGCAGTTTTTGCCTCGGTGCTTATACCATGAAAAATGGCACTTGTCACTGTGCAAGTGTTATCATTTATGGCCCCAATACCTTTGCACTAGGGTAAGCTTTGCTCTAGTGCTAATACGGTGCAACTTTGCACTTGCATCGGTGCATAGGTTCTGTAATCTGCCCCTTGATTGTTTACCTTCTATAGAATCACATATCCCAGTATCTTTAGTCTGCCTTCTTTACTTGGAATCTGGCAGCACGTTAGCTAAATACATGTTTTGTGATTTGAGAAGCAAAAACACTATCCTAGAGAATGGAGACAGTTTTAAATGTTGTCACCACAGGAACTCTAAAAGAATAGAGATTTTTAATGCATCTTCTGGCTATCACCACCTAGATTGAGAGAAAAAAAAACTATATACCTAGGACGAATGAAGATGTTGCATGCAGCTGGTGCATGCAAATCTGAATGTGATGGATACATTAAGCATAGGAAAGAAGGTGTAAAGATAAGAGCACTATGGTTTTGCAATAATTACATCTGCAGTAGGCTCACATAGACCATAAAACGGGGTACATAAATACAATCTCAGATTCTTGTGGCAAAACAAGTTGAGAGCTCCTATGACTGCTGCGTGCACGGGGTAGGACATGAGCAAATGCAGAGGCAAATGGCAACACAATAATTTAAATAATCTCAACATACATTGCTCTTTGTAAAAAGAGCTGCCAGTTTTTTGATGTAATGTTTTATGAACTTTGTAACCAAACAATATTGTAATAAGTTACTGTCCTAACGATAACCGTGGTAAGATCACATATCAACGGGTAGCTTTCATAAAGAGAGAAGACCTGGTTGAACTAACCAATATAAATTCCTTTCCAATTCATGCATATTGGGGGAGATGGCTAAAGGGACGTCCTGGCAAAGTTGGTGAAATGGAAAATATTCACCGGAAAGACTTCTTCGATTAAGATTTAAAGACCAGCACACATCGAAATGGGCTATATAATCATGTTATGAAATACTATAAAATTAAAGAACACTGCATTCTACCGGGCTTGAGCACCATGCGATATACAGAATGAACCACTTGTAGAGGAAGTACACTCAATGCAGGCAGTCTTCTTAATGCTACTGGAAAAATGTGAAGCTGCATGGGCAGGGAGTCTGGTTATTTTTTTACTAGAAATGTACATATATCCTACTGGTCACCTTCACTTTGATACTGTCCTTACCGGTAAGTGGCTTTAAAATACTGCTTAGAGCATGGTTCTCCAAACATTTTATGCAGGGCCCTAAAGAATTATGTGAGGTCCCAAAATGCAGGAACTGATAATTTCTCATTAAAGTGGGACAATTATCCATTTTGAAAGGGCTACATACCAGCCTTAAAATATCTCTTACTCTTCCCCATCCTCTCCACCGATGGGAGGGTGGATGTGGTATGCAGGACCACACTTTAATCTACCACTAGTGTAGACACTGACAGAAGTTGCCTAATGTATGCTAGCTTTGTATCAGCTCTCAACGGGATTCAACACTCAAACCAGTTTCCTTCTTCCAGACATGTTCCTTCCGGCAAGGTATAATGGTCCTGTCCCACATCACTGAATTTGCCCTCTTATCTCCATCTATCGAGATCTACTCATTACTTCTCTCACTCCATGGCATCTTGCATCTCAGCTTTTGCTTGCTAATGCAGTCCCAGTTTTCAGAATCATATCTGGAAATATCAGAATAGGAACTGGCCAATCCTTCTGCAGTCTCCACCTCTCATGTTCGCCACCCCCCCAGACCCTCTGTATGGCTCTGGCTTCTCACTTCACCACTAAAACTCAGGACAACCTGTCTTCTCTCTCCTCCTCCTCCTCTCCTCTCCCGGCCCCCTCTCCTTCTCCTTTCTCCTTTTTCTCTCTGACACCTGACGATGTTTCTAGACAAGTCCGATCTATAAAAGTGTTGTCCAATTAGGTGCTCCCCAGCTCCTCCAGAAGCATCAAGGACCAAATTAACACCCCCGTTCCAGCCTTGGCCGATTTCTGCAATCACTCTTTTGCCACACAATCTTTCCCCTCAAGCACTCCCTTGTGCACCCCCTCCTTAAAAAGCCTTCTGCCGATCCTACCTGTCCGGCAAACTATCGCCTGATCACTTTCACTCCTTTCCTGGGCAAACTCCTGGAAAAGCTGGCCATCTCCCAGCTTACTCTGCACAATGAATCTGTTGCTTGTCTCCCAGACCATCAGTCTGGCTTCAGAGCAGCCACAGGCACAGAAACTACTCTCCAGAACACCTGTGAAGATCTAATCACTAATCTTGATTCCAACATTCCTTCTGTCCTCATCCTCCTTGACCTTTCCTCTGCATTGGACACGGTCAATCGCACCTTCCTGATAAATCGACTCTGAGAGAACCTGGGCATCACAGATCCGGCCCTGGAGTGTCTGATCTCCTTCCTCCTGGACTGACTCTCACAGGTCCAACTTGGGTCCTTTCTCTCCACCACCTCTCTCTATCCACATGTGGTGTCCCTCAGAGCTCTACCGTCTCACCCTGGCTTTTCAACTTCTACTTGTCCCCTTTGGCCCACCTGATCTCTACCTTCTCTAACTTTGTGTTATACAGATAACTCTGCTCTTCTTCAGGCTTCCCTGAGCCTTTTCTCCTTTCTCGCTTATTCCGGACTCTCTATCTGTGATTAAGGATTGGTGCACCTCCAACGATCTCTGCCTTAATTCCAGTAAAACCGAGGTCCTTCTCATTGGAACCCCACCTCCCACTTTCCCTCTCTCTCTGGCCGCCCCCGTGGGCCCTCTTCCTTCACCTTCCTTTGAGGCAAAAAACATTGCTGTCATCTTAGACTCCACTCTCTCCTTCTCGCATCACATCACTGACCTTCCTAAGAAGGCCCACTACTAGCTGCACCACCTCAGTGGCGCTGTTCCTTTTCTCACTTTCCACCATAAACTCACTGTCTCCAGAGCCCTGGTTCTCGCTAGGCTTGACTACAGCAACAGCCTTTTCTTAATCTACCCTTCTCTACTCTCCGCAACTAATCCAGAACAGGACTGCAAGATTTGTTCTTGGCCTCAAGGCCAGGGACCATATCTCCCAGCCCTGCAATCTCTCCAATGGCTCCCGGTAGCTGCAAGGATCAAGTTCAAGACCCTCTACATAGTCCACAAGGTTTTCAGGGGTCGGGGCCTGCACAGCATCCAACTCGCTCTTCCAAAACAGCTCCCTTCTTGACCCTTCGCAAAGCTGTCTCAAACTCTGAGGGTCAGGCACTTCTCCAGGCAGATCGTGGGTGGTAGATCTCTCTCCTGTGCAGGTGCCTCCCTCTGGAATGGCCTCCCTGCCCCTCTCAAACTTGACACGGACCACATAAAGTTCTGGAAGCAGCTCAAGCCCTTCCTTTTCACCTCCGATTTATCAGTGCTCCCCTGCTGACCTACCTGTTCGCTGCGGCGACTGGTTGCTCCGTACCCTCCATCTCACTGGGTAACAGGCTCCTCCATGATCAGTCTCCACTGCATAGCCTCCAGACCTATTGCGCAGTTAGGGGTTGTAACTGTAGCCCATCAGTTCCCTTCCTCCTTGCACTTACCCAGAGCCGTGCTGCCCTGGCTGCACTTTCTCAGAGCAATGCTGACCTGATTGCTCTTCCCCTTTCCCTCTCCCAGGCACTTCCCCTTCTCCCTCCACTCTGCGCTGTCGCACTTGCATGATCTGAATGATGCAAGGCATAGTAATATCATTAGTCTGGTTCTTCCTCTGTCTTCCCTCCCTTGTTGCACCTTGAAACACTTTTGTACAGGCGCGTTATAAATCACATGACATATATCCTATCTCATGGGCCCCTAAATTCTACAACCGCTGCTCCTCTCCTACAGCAACAAGCATGTGGTTCAGAAGCTAGAAGATGCCACCACATAGTTACTGCACACAATCAAAGTTGTATTTTTCACATATTTGACAGTCCACGGATAAAGGTTGCATTTGGCATCTAGGATTATAAAGGCATCCAACAGAAGTGAACCTTTAATCTGGTGGTGGTAATTATGTGTAATCGGGCATAGTTAACTGCATCAGAATAGTTGAAACTGGGTTTAGCAGGTTTTACTCGCCTCTTTGGATTGGCAGACTCCAGTGGTTAAATTATAGCTTCAAATAGTGCTTCGACCAGCAATTTCTTTTCTAACCAATTGCATTCAAATACCTGTATTTTAACCCACAAATAACTTGAATGTGCTGCAAATTAGCACTGCAATAAAGCTTATATTTATTTTAATAATGTTATTTGAGGCATTTATACAGTGTGGGTCTGGACCCCGTGGGCAGCGGAGCACGTTGCATAACTGGTTTCTGTCTTGAGGCAGGAGGGTATGATTGGGCGAAAATCATATATTTTTTTTTAATACTTTTCTTACAAAGGTATATTGCTAATCTGGTTGAAAGCAAAACAGAGGTGATGGCTGGAAGGTTTAGAATGAATCTTAAAACCTCAGCTATTGCCCTGGGCAACCCTCCAGACCTTCATTCTTCATCCGCTTGAAGTCCAAAGCCAAGTGCAATTCCTGGTATGACTCTGACCTAGTCACACTTAAACGTATGTGTGGGGCGGCTGAGAGGAAATGGAGGGCTTCTTGTTCACCCTCTGACAAACTGGCGTGTCACCTGTTCCAAAGGCAATACCAACTCTGTCCGCACCAAGAGTAGAGTCCACATTCAAGCCCGTGTCTCTGCGGCATCTAACAACTCGGCCAAACTCCTTAAAATCTGCAAGGAGCTTGCCAACCCTGCTGCAGTCTCTACCCCTCCTCTTGCCTCCCAGGCTCTCTGCAATGCCCTGGCCTCTTACTTCATCTCAAAAACCCAGGACATCCTGTCCACCCTCTCCTCCCCTCCTCCACCTATTACATCTCAGTTTGAGCTTGCTGACCCTCGTTCAACCACTCCCCCACCCTCCTTAGCGTGCTTTCCTCTTTTCTCCCCTGATGAGGTTGCTAGACAAGTCCGATCTATGATGGCCTCATCAAAACAGGTTCATCCCTGTTCCTCTAAAACCATCAAGGACCACATTGATGCCCTCGCTCCAGCCCTTGCCAATTTTTGCGACCACTCCTTTGCCTCAGGATCCTTTCCCTCAGCTCTGAAGCACTCCCTGGTGCATCCGCTTCTCTAGAAACCTACAGCTGATCCCTCTTGTCCGGCAAACTATCGCCCTATTTCCATTACTCGCTTTCTGGGCAAACTCCTGGAAAAGCTGGCCATCTCTTAGCTTAACCTTCATTCCGATTCTGTTGGCTGTCTCCATGACCATCAGCCTGGCTTCAGAGCTGCCAGAAGTACGGAAAGTGCTCTCCTGAACATCCGTGAAGACCTGTTCTCCAACTTTGACTCTAATATTCCCTATGTTCTCATCCTACTCAATCTCTCTTCTGCCTTCGAAACGGTCAACCATACCATCCTGCTCAACCCTCTCTGTGATAACCTGGGTATCACTGATCAGGCTCTGGCCTGGCTGACCCCTTTCCTCTCTGATCGACCCTACCAGGTCCAACTTTGGTCCTTCCTATCATCTATCTTCCTCTCTACCTGTGGTGTTCCCCAGGGGTCTAACCTTTTGCTCTGGCTTTTCAACCAATACCTGGCAACTCTCACCCACTGCATTGCCATTTTCTGCTAAAATTTCCAGTGCTACGCTGACGATACTCAACTCATTTTCAGACTTCCCTCGGCTACCTCTTCTCTTTCTCTCTCTCTCGCTCTCTCTCTCTTATCTCTGATTGCCTAACTGCCATTCAAGATTGGTGTGCCGCCAATGATCTTTGTCTGAATGCCAGCAAGACGGAGATCCTCCTTATAGGCACGTCCTTTCCCCTCACTCTCTAGCCGGCCTCCCTTGGCCCTCCTCCTACCCGCACCTGCGAGGCTAAGAACCTCGTGGTCATCTTTGACGCCACACTTTCCTACTCCGCTCACATCTCTGAGGTCTCTAAAAAGTAAAATGTCCTACTGCACCTCCTCAGAAGTACTCTGCCTTTCCTCTCCTTCCCCAAGAAGCTTACTGTCTCCCAAGCTCTGGTTCTCTCTAGGCTGGACTATTTTAACAGCCTCTTTCTAAATCTACCTGCCTCTACTCTCCTCCCTCTGCGACTAATCCAGAACAGGACTGCGAGACTTTTTCCTTGGCCTCAAGCCCTGGGATCGTATCTCTCCAGCTCTGAAAGCTCTTTACTGGCTCCCAGTGGACGCTAGGATTAAATTCAAAACCCTCTGCATTGTCCACAAGGCATTCTGGGGCCTGGGTCCAAAATACCTTCAGCAACCCATCCGCAAATACCTCCCCTCTTGAGCTCTTCGCTCCTCTAACTCCCTCAGGGTCAGTCATTTTTCCAAGAAAGAAGCTGGGGGTAGGTCTGTCTTCGGCTGGGGCCTCCCTCTGGAACAGCCTCCCTGCCACTCTAAAACTTGAGGAGAACCATCTTCGGTTCCGGAAGCTCCTCAAGAACTTACTCTTTGCTTCTGCCTTCGCTCCCTGCACTGCCTCCTGACCACCCCTTGCACTGGGGACTGTATCTGTACCCATATAGTTTCCCACACCCCCATTTTCTTTTTTCTGCACTTATCAGACTTACCCAGTCTGCTGCCTTAAACACAGCAATTTCTGGCTGCACTACCACTTTTTATTGCCTCTATCATCGATTTATTTTTATTTATTATTATTTATATGTTCCTCTCTGCTACGCACTTTTCACTCTCCCCCTTCCACGCACTTTTCCCATGCACTTGTGTGTTCTCAATGTCACTGGGCCTAGTAAGATAGTTGTTTTTTGTTCTGCCCTTTTCCCCTTCCCTTGTCGCACTCTGAAGCACTTGTGTACGAGCGCGAGACAAATAAATTATCATAGCATATCTGCTAAGCCATTGCAGGAAGGGGAAAGACCATATGCAAATCCTCACTGATGAGGCACGATTTTTTTCTCGTATGGTATTTTTCATTCCTCTCAACATATGGGTCCCAGACCCTTCTTTCTGGTTTGCAATGTCTCTTACCCAGGCCCGGTTCACTATCCTACCAAGCACTCTTTCTTGATAAAGTCCTCTGGGATTCTTCCAAGTACTGGTACGAAGATGACAACGATTCTTGTACTCTGATCTCAACTGGATTCACACCAGGGATTTCTCAATTGTCCCGACTTGGTTCAGCTCCACCCCTCAGGGTCTCAACAGAGTCCTTTCTCTTCTCCCTTCTTTGTAGAGAAATTCCCAATTCATTAACGCAGTTCTCTTTACGGATTCTCTCAGCCCAAGGGGCTTGCTCCTTAACCCAGCTCTGCAGGTTGCTTCTCTCTTCGGCTCCCAGCTTCTCTCACCCCAGGAAGTCATGCAGCGTTTTAACAGCCCGGGGCCCCTCGCAGTTAGAGTGGTTCCTTATTCCGCTCCCTAGCTCGCCTCCGGATACCTGTTTCTCCTTCTGTGGTCCTTGGGTGTCAGCGGTGTGCTCTGCTGGGACGCGTCTGGCAGCGTCCCGTTCTCCTTCGGTCCTTCTTCTCCGCACAGCATTTCCCTCCAGCTCGCGGTTCCTCCAGGGAGATTAGACAACGAGAGAAGTCCTTCCTCTCTTTTTTTAATCTTTGGCCAGCTCGCGTGTGTTTGGGAGCTATTATGTTCATCTTGGTTCCACAGAAGGCTATCAATCATCTTTTCTTCCTCGTGGCAGTATCTATAGAGCCATAGCTTTCTAAGTATTCCTTACTCTTCCTCATCAGAGTATGTTTTCTCATATTCATAGACCGGTCTACTCTGCATAGGATAACTAAGAGTAGAAAGAGGAGGTAAAGAGGATGGGAGTATTTTGGCCCTAACAGTGTGGGGGTGGGGGGGTGCTTTTGGGGTTTGCGTGGTAGATATTCCACGTTCTCCCCTGAAAGTCTTCCCTTCCTCCACAGTGGGGGTCCCCTCCCATGAGATCCTCCGGCTGAGTACCACCCCCAGGGGGGTGCTAGCGGCCTCGCTTCCCTAGCCCTACTGGACGGGTCCCCCTACGGAGGAAGTGACGACATGAAGGGATTCGTCAGTTACTTGCGAGCTGCATTTTTTCTGTCAAAACATTGTAAATTGTCTAATTTTCTTGTGGGTTTTTTTGTGTCTTGCATTTCTGCAATTTTCAAATGTAGAATGCAGATAGCATTTGTCAACATCCGAAAAATTCTTTTATCCACAATTTTTTGTTCACTTTACAAATTGTCTAAATTTAACCCAGCTGAATACACGCATTTCTGTCAAATTATGGGAGGGTTGTTATGTCAAAAAGGAAGTGCATTGCTTACTTTTTCGGAAACGGCATTCTTTTCACGTGTCTGATTGCAGTATTACACTACTACAAAGCAATTAGTTGTTTGTACATTTTGGAGTTTACACCGTATTCAAATGTATGCAGATTACCATATTTGCAGGATTTAAAGGTATTGTAAATGTAATAAATTACATTGAATTGCCAAGCCAACGATATATGTAAGCTTTTTTTGTCAGTACTAGATCTAGGTGAAGGGGCATGCTAATTAACAGCTAAATACTTTTCTCCCTTGTGTCCCTAAAGTCATCCACTTAATTTTTTTTGGCAGCAAACTGGCCAAGAAACGCAAAGATGCTATTGGCAACACACGTCAGGAAATGACCCACATGGTGAACGCGATGGATCGGAGTTATGCTGACCAAAGCACTCTTCATGCTGAAGACCCACTCAATGTCACCTTCATGGATTCGCATAATTTCACTCCAAGGTGTAAGTAGAACATTTGAAGTACTCATAAATGAAAGCACACCTAAGGAAGGCACTGGATGCGTTTGTGGAATTGACACCTAGTCATCAAAAGTTGTAGTTGGCTACATAGACGGCCTGTATTTCTGGTAAACTATGTAGCAACCTACATTTGCAGGAGCTTATCTTGGAACGTATTGTGATTTGTGTGTAGGCCGTTAACTCTATAGATCAAGTAATGACTGAGTTTTCATTTTTTTTCTGACGAGACAATAAAAACAAGTCCACTAAGCTCTGAGATGGGCAAGAAGAAACATGCCAGCGACAATGCTCTGTCCTAATAATATTGCAAACCCTACTCTGAGATGCGCGCAATGATCGCCTTCATTTCTACTATGGCTGCTTCATATCTTAACTTTAATCCAATTTGAATGGAAGCAACAGACAAAATAATTGTTTTGATTGAAAAATACTGCAGCAGTGTTCTTTTCTCTGTAAGAATCCTGAATAATTTCTTGATTGTTAAAGATAGAAATCAAGTTAATAGGGGCAATAGGGTGGCAGGGTTAAGTTATTATTTTGCATTCTTCTCTAGGGAAATGAGCATATTAAGAAAGTATACTTAGTTGTGCAGTTAATACGTCGATACCTTGTCATTTACCCGTTTATTGAGTTCAAGGCTAGAAATTAGGATTGGAGAAGCAGACGCTACGAGCAGCTGCTGGGTATCCAGCACTAACCCGCCGCCATCAGCTCCCCTGGGGAAAGAAGAGCTACCAAATATCATTAACCAAATCTAAAGTACACATAAAATGCAGACATATAATTGTATCTATTATATATGAGCCCCCCAACGCACAGAGTTAAATTCACATAGTTGTTTTTTTTCTGCATTAGTTGGCCTGGGGAGCCAAAAGTAGCTCCTGGTAACTGTTGTTTTAAGCTAACCAGGCTCTTCTAGGCTATAGGCAGGAGCTAAATAGCTCTCAGCTGCCCTCAATTTCGAACCCTGGTCTCCTACTGTACTTAATGCTAATCATCCCTCAAAATGAAAGTATTGCATCTTGGTAATTTGTTTTCTTGTGAAGTGTAATGACTGATGTGGCAAAACTGCATACAAGTTGTCAAAGGCAGTTTAATATTACAGTACAGAAATTGTGCAAAAATAATTAGACCAAAAACTCATTTGGAATTTAAGAATGCTGCTTATACATTTTATGAAAATTTGAATTCAGAACACTGTCCCTCATTAAGCTGTTTCAGAATGTTCAGCTGGCATTCCAGTTTTAATCTTGAGGTCTTTCTTTGATACTCCCTACATGTTGTGATATTGCAGCGCTGCTGGTGTGTTAATCATTTATTTTTCATGCTAAATTTAAGTTTTGTTCCAAGCGTTATAACCATGCCCACAATTGTATAAAATATCTTTAATTGAAGCAGGAAGCTGGTGATGAACAGATGTAGCACACAAGTGTGGCAATGCCATGCTTGTATTTTTTCAATGCATTGATTAATGCAAATGCGTTTCTGTCATTGGAGATACCACAGGTACATATTTGCCTAGGACAGGAGCCCCAAGTGGACTACAAAATGTGCACCTCCATCCCATGTGTGGGTATATAAACAGCTGGAATGCTTTGCAGTGCTCTATGGTTGAGATTTGATGCAAATCCGACAGCAGTTGATGCCTGGAGGTGGGTCCCTCATGGTATATGAGGGTGCGTCAGGAGGTGCAACTGTGCCTTAGATACTGGGATTAAGGGCGTGACACATTTATTCGGAGCCCTGTGCTCTCTGTAGACTTTTATACAGTGTTATTGTCTCGGCAAGTAGTGTGTCTTGGTAGAAGTGTTTCAAATGCCTGTAGAGCATTATTTAAAAATACCAAATTACATTTCAATTGCATTAGTCTCTGAACCGGAGACTGCAATACGATGATCCATACCCAGACTGGTATTTTGATGTCCTGTCTTTGACTGCTGAATTATAATTATTTTCTTAAATCTTCTGGATGGTGCAAAGGATTTCTAAGGGTAGTTTGAGATCTGCTAATATGTTCCTTTTACAATACACTCTCTGATCAAGAGAGTCAAATGCAGTTTTAAAGTCTAGAAAAAACATATTGTATATTTTTTATTTTATTAGTGAATTGGTTCTTACACTAATTTACAATATTAAAACAAACTCATCTTAAAAACAATCACATTTACACTCTATTACACAAAATCAAATAAAGGGTAAATAAATATTGTGACATTAAGTTTAAAAAGCATACAGCACACCAAGTATGCATTCAAGCTGTATCTACAAATACAATTTTATATTAACCATATTCAGTGCAATCCAAAATGTTAAAACCGCAATCATTTGAGGCTTTTTTGTACCCGCTAGAAGCTCTAAACCAAAAATCATAAGTTAACAACCAGTACATTTTAGTTGCATATCTCCCCAAACATTGCTCCCTTAAGGTGCCTGTTGCCAATCATTCTACCAATAAATGTTCTAAACTCTGTATTGAATTATTACACATGGGGCAAGAAAGGGCACAAATCGGTTAATATGCCAGTTTTAACTCTTATAAAAAGAATCTCTCCAGTAGAGATTATGTTCAGCCTAAATGTTAGGGGAAAAAATTCTTGAATAAGAATTTGGAAATTGCACAAGATAGCAAGGGCAATCTCTGAGAGGTTTTTCTAATAAGAAGATGGAATGGACTCTAAACTTCACATTCGCGTGATGGTATCCATCCAATCTCTCAAAAATAGGCACTTCTAAACCTTGTTAGGTTTTCCACACAATTCTTCTTCTGATTGATCTATCTTGGCTAAGGTTTTCCTAGCTCTAATTTGGAAATTCCTCATAGGCAACACAGCATGTATTGACGGTTCCCGCTTTGTCTTCATGCAGAGAATCATTTGTTAGCACTAATAGATTTCTGTAAAAGCCAAGCCATTCCAGACATACCATCCCTGCATTGATGTAATCCCAAATTCATATCTTAACGCACCCATTGGAACAGAGGTTGGAAGATTCAGTACCTTTTTCCAAAGAATGGGCTCGATTGACTTCCAATCAATATTCACAGTGGTACTAAAGACTTTGTCCATATAATAGAGCCGGAATAACTTTATAGAAGTCAAGTAGAGGTTTCACCGTGAAGCGGCAGTATCTATGATCGAGCCTCTTCATCTGTGGGACAAAACTGGTCTCTCTTGCCTTTTAGCCTTTCAAGTCTTAAATGAACAGAGCAACTCATATCCAGAGAGACGCACAGATAAGTCACTAATGCAGATGGTATTAGTAGAAAAATATTTCCTCTCCGGGTATACCCTTATGGTATCTTTTGTGTGACTAATCTAGTGACCATAGTTATTAGCGATTAATTTCTAGCTCATTGTGTCTTGCATATCGACATGCAGCATCTATCAAGTTTTGCAGGACACGTGGAGTATGATCGTATAAGACCACATCCTATACATACAACATCCACATAATTGGAATTTTTCCAAATTTGGGAGTCGCAAACATAGCTAGATGAAAACTATCCTCAAGAACAGAAAGAGAAAGATTAAAAAGGCAGGGGGCGAGAACGCACCCCTTCCGCAAGACTTTATAGACTTTAATTCTTTCCGATGTAGATTTAATCGAACTTGCAGGTGTTTCTTCATGTAAGGGAATTAGGATTGCTAGCAATTACTTTGCAACATTCCAGTTATGCAGCTTGTTCGACAGGTGGTTCCTATTGACCAGATCAACAGCGTTAGAAACATCAATAGAGGCCATATGAATAGTAGTGTGCTGCCTGTGACCCAAGCCGTTTCCTGCAAGCAGCACCCAATAGATCTGTTTAACAAAGTACCCACTCCCTTTTAAACCCCAATTGATATTTGCTCAATCTACCCATTGCTCATGCTTCCAAGTCCCTAAGGACAAATAAAGCAACACTTTTGCTTTCGCTAACTAGCACAGAATTTTGGCAGTACTTGTGGGGATTTTGGCAGTCACCCCTCTTTTATGTATTGGAACAATAACCAAGTTTTTCCATGAAAGTGCTGTGGACCTTTTCGTCATGTCTATCAATAGCAAAAGTAATAGTTTAGCCCGCAGAAGGGGGATCCACCTAAATAGTAAGGTTACTTAGTCGATTGGGCACTGGGGCCCTGGAATTCTATAGCTTTCCTATGCCCTATTCGATTTGAGTAACCTTTATTTCCAAACACCAATCCGTATCAATAATCTCGATAAGCACTACAATTTTGGGAGGCTGACCTATCTTTGAGAAACGGGACCTCCACTCACTCTCTGCAATCAGATTACATTGCGAATTTCAATAAAACTGAGAGATTATTGGTGAGATCCAAAAAATTGCACGTTTTTCTGAAGCATACGCTCACTATTCTTTTGTTTTAATAACTATCGTTAGCCCTTATGCCAATTTTTATAAGCCTTTTTCAATTGTTGTAATGTCACCTTTTTTCTCCTCCGAGTTAAGCTCTTGTGTCTGCAATAGTTTGATACTTCCTTGAGAGATTTCTATCCTTGTACTATATCATTGTAGAAATGCACCTTTTGTTTCCTTCTTGTTTTGAGCCTTTGAGTTGGTGTTCTTGATTTGTGAAATAAAGTTCTCAAAGCCAGCAGCAGACCATATCTACAATTTACATTCCCAGTCGGAACTCTGAAAAACATGATTTAACGTAATAGTAAATTGTTTAACATTAGTAATTGTCCTCCTTAGTTAATTCCCTCCTGAATTGATCACCAGATTTAATAGTTCTGGCTGCGCCCTTTTGTAGTTCACAAACCACTCTTTAAGTTCTGGTCACTGGCGTCGATCCCCACTTCAGTTAACCTACTACAAATCTTGAATAGGTCAGCTGTCGGAACAAGATAGTAAATGCAAGTAGATGACCATCCATTTTTCGATGTTCAGTGAGCAGAAATGTCACCTAATACATCTCATTTGCCAGTCCTCAAAGCATGTTCGCCACATCCTTCTGTTTATATCTATACCAGGATTATAGCAGGATTGAAATTCGTTATCCCTAAATCTCTACATTCTAGGCTAAAGTCATCACTTATGATCAAATCCACAACATCGTCCATATACCTGTTAACAAATTAATTGAATTGGACCAAAAAAAATAATTAGTCCAATTACTGCAGGATTCCAATTCAAATTAATTAATAGGATAGAGCCACTCTCTTTTCTTTTAGTGTTATTTTACACCTAACAATCCATAATAGATATTCAAGTAGACTTCATAGGTTTGTTTAGCATCAGATTTTAGAGCTGTAATAAGACTGGAGAGGGCCTACCTTCTCCCCCTCCCAAACCCTCCTAGATGGCATCAGGTACTGCTGGATGAAGATATAGCCATCAGTCACAAGTGGTGACCTCAACCATGTTTCCTGCTAATGCACTACAGTATGGGTATTAATAATTGTTGCCACTTATGTGTTATTCAGGAAGCAATTATCGCCTCTTGAGTTCCAAGAAAATATAGAAAAATCTTCAAACTGCTCCACAGTGTTAAAGGCCATTCCCTACTTCTTCTACCCTCCTAAAGCTTTGTGATAAGGTGCCTGTTAACAGCTGCAGTCATGACCGGAAGTCCCACAAAGAACAGATGTCAACAATTCTACCTGTCTCCCTGTTTGGGTATTCTGTGCAAGGTTAACTTTTAGAACTTCTCCCCTTCCACAATTATTATTTCGAGGGGATTGGGTCCTCCGACGTATTCCATATCTATGATAGCAATCAACACAGCTGTGCTGATTACTGTCATAGATATGGAATACGTCGTCAGACCATCCCATCGAAAGAACGTTACCAGGTAAGAGAGTAACTTGTTCTTTAATTTGACAGACCATTCGATACGTTTTCTTCTGTGAAAGTAATCCGCTTTATATGGGAAGAGGTCATACCGAATTTGTTGAATAGTGTCTAATTCATCAATATCATAGATGGTACATACAGATCATGTTAAAAGACAAACTAACAATGTACGTTCGAGTCTCATGGGGGAAAATAAACCTCAGTAATGTCGCCAGATGTAAGCAAGTGAAAATGCAGAACTTCATGTGGTAGTGCTAACACATTTGTTCGATTTAACACCACATGCTCCTCTGTATTCAATAAAAGTTCCAACATGAAATTCTGGGAACCATCAACCCTTGTCTTATCACCAAGACTACATAAGGCAAAACCTTGCACACACAGCTGGTAGGGGATAGATATAGATGTAGATGTCTGTATCTGTTGTATAGATTTCCTAGGCCAGGCCTCCTGATCATAAGTTTGCACTTCTGCCAAAAGTTATTGCAGTAGTCGGGTCTCTATTTGAGTTTTGAGCCCCTCAGGTGTCTCATTCGCCAGATTTCAAAGCAGGCAGAAATATGGGCTTCAATGAACCCATAAGGTTTTGCATTTGTATACAATTATCAGCCATGGAGAGGGGTATGCTTTACATAGTATGGCCTTTGGACCAAGTGGGAGGATCTAACACCTTTGCAAGCTGCCCTAGCATAAAAATACTCCTACGCATTGAAAGCAAGCGGCAATGCAGTAACAGAGGAAGCAGCGATTTTCCCCCATATCGGTACCTTTGTTGCTCTGATGCAAAGCCGCTGCAGCAGCTTCTTCTGTAATACGAAGATTTCTTAGAAACTTTCTAGAATTACGTGATTTCTGTTTTGTGTTTTTAAGATATTTATCTTAGTGGCTTTACGTGGTGCCTCCTGTACATGTAAAGATGATGGAGGATTCTGTTTACAATCCTTCCCAAATGATGCTATATTATTTTGCGGCATAATTTTTTATACATAAAAGTGGCACTTTTATTAGCATTTACTGCATCCAAACTTCCAGCGTTCATCATCTCTAATCTCACGCGCTCAAAATTAATGTGAAATTGCAGTTCTAATTTAACATCATCATATAAGGCTACAAATGAGCTGAGAACAACATTCAGTGATGACACTGACGGCGAGGTTAACTTGTTATTGTCCATTTCCCTTAATGTATGGTGCAAAATATCCTGAGCTTAGAGATGGAAATTCCTCAAAATCTGTTTGTCATGTTCCATTAGCAGCGATATCGAATTGTACTCTATAAATTACGCTGTGTTTGTATTTAAACTGGCCAATACCACCACCTCATTAGCTAGCTGCAGGGCATCATTATCAGCGGCTTACACCAGTTAAAGCAGACTGCCGTCTGCAACAAAATTACTTTCTTCACGCTCCAATGCTAATCTTTTTCTGAACATTGTTGATCAAATATCAGTGCTTGTGCCAGATTTAGGATAGAAATCTGTGATCACTCTAAAAGTTTTATGAATAGTTGGTGTTTTAATGGCAGAGGCAGTCACTACTTTGTTTTGCATTTTCCTGCATCTAAAATAGTATCACAAGAAAGAGCGGGGCATCAGCTTGCTTGCATTTGGAGTGTATTGACAGTAGGCAAACCCACACTTTTATTCACTGATGGCAGAGTTGTATCCGTGACAACAGCAAAGGCAATTGTAGTAGAGCAGGTGGGTAACTGATATCCCTTGGCCCGGGCTTTCTCAATAGTTGCTCGGTCAAGTAAGATCACAAGCGCATGCTTAGGGAGTCTACTTATGATCTGGCCTTTACAATACTGTCAATTGATGTAATAATGGACGAGACTTCCAACTGCCAATAACTGTGTGAGAAACTCATGGTGACAAACAAGTAATAATAATAATAATTTTGCATTTATATAGCGCTACAAACCCTCAGGTATCTGAGCGCCGTTTATTATTACCCATGGTGTGTGGTGCTCATTTATCGACCTCGGAAGGATGAAAGGCTGAGTTTGGCCCTGCTGGGATTCCAACCTGCGTTAGCAGGCTCTGCACAGATGTCAAAGCGAGCGCTCTCCTCGCTGTGCCACTTGAAGTAAGACTGACAAAAGTCATCACAGTTCAAGGGTGTTCATTGAACAATGAATGAATGCTGTATGCAGGTTGGAAAAATGCCTAATCTAAACTTAAATGTAAGAAGGGAGTAAGCGTCGAACATCAAATGAAAAATAAGGCAGTCCTAGTGGTGTCATGTCAAATCAAAAGGCCTATACTAGGAAACCTATTGCCAAAGCCTCACAACTAATACAAAAAGGGGTGTGGGATAGTTCTCAAGAAAAGAAAGAAGTGTTCTCAAATAATATGTTGGGATGCAGTAGCCTGGGGCCTCCCTGCCCCACATTTTGGCCAATGGGTAAGATGGGAGCTTGAAGCACAGTACAGCCTCTGGCTTTTCCAGCACGAGACGACAGATCCAATGGCAGCTCTTGGGATACTCTCTCAGGCTTTTCCAGCACAAGATGATAGATCAGCTTTTAACCCTCGAGCTTTGTTATCAGGGCTGTCGATGGCCAAGTCTCGTATCACTTGACCCTGCTTCTGGGCATTGACCCCCTTTTACTTTCATTGTTCTCATTTTTACACAGTTTGTTTGCAGGATTCACTTCGCTTTCTTTCAAAGTGCTTGTAGATCAAAGTCTTTCGATTGTACAGGGATTTTGCTTGACCCTGGCGTATGACCCCTTTTCCTAAGGCCTTCTGGTACTTGTTGTGTCTCTCATATGAGGGTCGACCAGAGTCTCTTGAGTTAGAACTCACGTGGTGATGCTTTCCCTCTGCAGCTGGTCTCCCCTTCTCACTTTTAACAGTTCATTCAAAATTCATCAGGGTTGGTTCAAAACTTACGATTCTCACTCATCACAGCCCGGTTCTCATCGGTTCTCACCTCGACTCACTGGCTGTGATGAACAGCTTGGCTTTTGGCTTCTTTGGCATCAAGGTCTATACCACAGGCGTGGGTGCTTCCCGCGCTCCTGCTTATTGGCATACGATTGCCCTGTGTACTGTTGACATTTGCTGCAGGACACTTGTGCTATTGTTCGCAGTCTTAGGCTCTCTTCCATGAAGGTTTCTGCGGGTCTTGGATGAGGAGGGCAAGGTACCTTCTCTCCTCGCCACCCTCTCGATTACTGCCGCCTTATTTCTTCCTTTTGAACTGCTGCGTGGTAGCCATCTGGTCATGCTGTCTGCTGCACTCGCCTTTCTCGTACTGTGCTCTCTTGCTCCTCCTTTTATTGCTTTGGGGGAAAAGGAAGGGCCTTCGGGTGTGTAATTTGGGTCAGTTGCCTGACTTTGCCTGACCCTCGGGTTGGGACATGTCGGGTACACAGGTTTAACATCAGTCAGTTGTCCTATTGTGAGGTGCGAAGGTTTTTGTGTTTGAGAGGAAAAGGGTTGAAGTGTCCGGGTATCCTACGGGACTTGATGAGGAAGGTTTGTGTAATGGACGAGAAGGACCGGGATGAAGAACAGAACATAGAGGATGGTAGGAACAGAAGTGTTTTGTCTTAGCAGGTTGTGATTTTGGACAATGACGGAGGTACAGGATGTATCGGGTTTGCAGGGTAAGTGGGAATAGTTAGGTTTGTGACATCAACAAAGGGGATTATAAGAATCCTAGTGTTTTGTCTGATCAGGTTGAGAATGCAGAAAATGATAATCAGAGGAACTGAAAGAACGATATGGATTTTTCGAATGGAGTCCGGTGAAGCCAGAATTCTGGAAGTTATGCTTTTTAGGTGTAACCGGGTTTGGGACCTTAGAGAATTGATTACCAGCAGAGGGGTTGTTGGGTCTGGGCCGGAGTGATCGAACAAGAGGAAGGTAGGCAGATGCAATACAGCCCATGAAAGCCTCAGATATCTTGCCCTTCTCTCCTTCTCTGGCACAATACCACGTCTCACTTGGGGTATTGCCCTTAGCATAACCCTGGGTTCCCCTATAAAGGTGATCCGCCCCCACTGGTCCACCCTCAGGAACTGGATCCAACAGTGATGGCCATACATTGGCCACCTGAATAAGAGACTCTTGAGGTCTTACTGGGAGAATACCCTCAGGTTTCTCACAAATGCCACTTACACTTTCCACCGATCCACTACAGGTGCTGAAGTTTTGAATGAAGAGGGGATTCCCTTGAATGTGTCTTCCCGAAAACAGTTAGCCGCTCGTCACTCCATTCCACAACAGCAACAGAGCAATATTACGCTCTCCAAACTCCCTTCAGCAAGGTATCCATGCCTGAAATTCTTCTTTAAAAATATCAATGGCGCTTTTCCCTTTTCTGAGATTTTAATGCCATTTTACCTTGAGCTATTTTGATCAATTTCCATTGATATTGCAGCCTAATTGAAGTAATGGTTTCGGATGTATATACAGTTTACTAAAATGTGCAAACAATCTATCCTCGGTAATTGTTTTAACTTCATGATTGGCAGCTGGGTTGTTAAGATACCATGTCGGAGATTAGATGGCAGATGTTTTGTGAATTTTTTGTTACTTTTTTTGGGTTGCTTTTTATAGGCAGTATGAAGCATGGATATGCGTTTATGATCTTTAGTGTAATTTTTACCACTAACGAGAGCAGATTTCGTTGATCTGCACTCGCTGTCAATACAGGAGTTCTGGTTGGTTACCTGGCTTTTGCTCTGCTTGGCTGCTTTTGTAACTATTAGTGTATATATATCTGACAGTCTAATGTTGGAGTATCATGTCTCTCTTAAGAGTGGCAAGCCACAAATATAGGTAAAATTGTCCACTCTCGGAGGGACATTAGAATTGAAATCGAAATCTGCCCATCTGATCTTCTTTCTGTTATGTCAGAGAGATAGACATTAGTAGCAAAGAGATAGCAGCCGCTGGGAATACTGCCCATAGTTTAATTTAAATGTTGCTGCTAAGTCGATGGTGGGTGCGCAGCAGATATATTTCCACGCCAGTAGTGAAAAGGCATATATACTTTAAAAGGGCAAGAAAGACAACTTTATGAAGACGTATATGTGCACATTCTAAAAGCACTGGAAATGTTATTGCAAATGTATGTACATGCATCGAGACGTTCGGGTATAGAATAAAGAACTATGGGAGTATTCTTGGTTCCATTACTCTTTGCTGGAACCTCTTGAAAAGCAAGAGAGTAGGGAATAAAATCATTGAAAGAAACGAACACCATTCTACTAAATGAGCAAAGATGTTCTCTCTATGCTGTGTATTGTTTGCAAAGAAAATATAAAAACAGAGCGTAATGCATTTTTTTCACAAGCTTTGTTTTCCTGCAGCACCCAATGATCCACTTGTGCCGACTGCGGTGTTAGGTGAGGAAATAGTCCTTTATCACCATTTCTTGCATGTATTAATTAACTTTACTACAGTTGTGTGAGTACATATAGATCCATCAAAATCTCATTGTACTTTATTGTGGTTGTAATATTTTACATGGTGAAGACCATCCTATTCTGTTTTCAGACTTGTTTAATAGTCCAGCTTTTCGGTTTTCTGTGCAGTTATGGGCAAATAGAAACCCTTAAACAGCAAACCACATTGCTGTAATAATATAGAATTCCAATTCCATTGTTTTTAATTTTTAATTTCACATCAATGGTGAAACATGACCTCCCTAGTAACCTTGAGGCAATGACATTACTACTGGGAAATTCATGTGCCGGTCACAATCCAGAGAACGCAATTATTAGTCAAAGGTTAAAGAATGTGGTTTTTTTTGTGCACGTCTTTCATATGGGCACTACTGCTGCAGGGTATCTCCTTACAGAGTATTTTGTAATGCTGTTAGTTAAATATATCAGTTTAGCAAACAGTATTATTGTGGTAGACAATTGACCAGGTCATCAGTACAGTAGTCCATCATTCCCACACTTGATTATTAATATAGTCTTGTACAGATTTCTCTTTTTTCCTGCCCATTAACTATTTATGCATAATATAAATGAATTTAAATATTTGAAAGAATGTGGCCAAAGAATACAGACCATCCTACTCAAATCTTTTCTCCAACAATTTGTTGTAAACTTTTTAACATTACCTTCTCCTCTCCCTGACTTTTCTCAACCAGCCAAGTCAGCAACCAAAGCAACTCAATTGCAGGTCGATTTTTTTTTTTTCTTTTTTTTTTTGCATTTACCCGCAGCCGGGTTGTTTGCCAGTGACAGATGTACATACAAACAGAAACCTACCTGAGAGACGCCTATGTGCTGACTCACTTAAAAAGTAGAGTAGAACATTTGTGGAGCCTACTACTTAAGGTGTGTTTGAGACACAATATTTGCAAGTTTTTGGACCCCAAATACTTGGAATTTCCTACTTTAGAGGTTTTAGGTGCATAACTGTAATATCACAATATTTAGAAAACCAAACATGGAGGCTTGCTCTGTGCACCCTCTGTGTGAGTATGGTCACTAAGACACACGGTACCTAAATCTTTATTTTTTTTAAAATTACAATCTTTGAGTGATCTTTTTATTTTGTATATAAACATTCTACCAATCTAATAAACTTAACTGATATTAGCCAATGGTAAAGTCATTCTGGTGACTTTGGTCACTGAAGGAGGCTAATGTTTTCAAATACCAAACTATGACATATCGTTAATGACTGCCCCCCAGCCTTAGATATAAGCAAGGTACCTGGCACATTTACTCTGGATACACAGGTACATCTTCCCAACAAAAAGGGGAGCAAACATACTCCAAACAAAAATAAGAAACAATACACACATAGGAGCCTGCTTCCTGCTTTTACCTTAAGGGCTGCACAGATATTTTGTGAATTTGAGTGAGAACATGAGGGGAGGGGGTGGAATCTGCGGCTGCAGCTGAACCAATGCCACAGGATGAGATCCCTGATCTGAAGGTGGAAAATGCAACTCTTCATTCCATGTGTTACTAGATGCAAACCTGTATGGATTACAAAAAGAGATCTGCTTTAGAGTTGAATTATATGTAAATCACTGTGAAACACTCCAACTGGGAATGGGAATTACTTTCTTTGTCCCTAACAAATCCCATCACTCCCAACTTCAAAGATACAGAGTAAAATACCTCCCTGGTTTAAAATCTTATCTGGATCCCTGCTACTACCAACTGTTCTTATTCTTCAACAGTTGTCACTAGGCTCTAGTGAAAATAATACAAAACAGTCAGCTCTTCTGCAGAATCTATCCTGTTAAGTTTCAAATCTAGTTTAGAATTAATTGAAGTGCACAGCAGGTCAGACATCTACCTCTGTCTTGGATCGGTAGGCTTAGATGAAAGAATGCCTACAAAAAATGTATAGCTCTAAAACCAGGTGACTAGTATATACCTCATGTATAGAGGCATTACTAGTTTGGGGATTTGTTTTGGCCGCTGTGAATTCAATCCCCACTACCTCTCTAAATAAAGGACTTGGGAGATTTCATGGCATCAATCTTTTAGATAACTGACATTCATTCCATGGTTCACTCATGTTTTTAATAGCTTGGGTTAATGTACCTCTCATGATAAAGGCTCTCCTTCAAGGTAAGAAGGTCAAAGTAATTTCCACTGTCTGAATTGGGCATAAAAGACACTGACAATTGTGAAAGATGGAGAATGCAGCAGCTTGGCTGATCCTGGCTCTCTCACGCAGGGACATCATCATCCTGCTTTGAGAACCTTGCATCGGCTTCGAGTCCAGCAGTGGGTAACCCTCAAGGTAGTGTTTTTCGAATCATAAATCCTTTTTGGTCTAGACACATCTCAAAAATAAGATTTAGATTTCTCTACCCAGCTTGGGGATATGTGCCCTAGTTCCTGCAAGTGCAATTTATTTAAATTCTATTCAGGGTGGTAGAGCATGCTCCATTCCAGGCCTTGGCTATCGGCCAATTCCAGATTTATGGTGGCTGTAATCGCATTTAACTTATTGTTATACTCTTGTCTCTAATTTTCAAAGAAACCTGTAATTTGTAAATACGTTTACCTTTTTAGTCTTTTGTAAAATACTTTACTCTTGCCATACCTTCCTCACCATGTACATTAGCTTAAAAGCGCGGAAAACCATATGAGGCACGTTGTACTTCGCACACTGCATGCTCATTCACATGCATGATAAGAAAATAGTTGCAAGGCCTATGCCTGAAATAACTACTTATAATTTACAGAAAAGCAATGCAACATTACAACAGTCATTTTACATGATTAATTCCTTCTGTTTCACCTATTCGTAGAATAGATACCATTGAAAAATGAGCCACTTCATTGGGTGCATACTTTGACATTTGGCAATTTGAATTCACATGGATTCCAGTGTTCACCTTTCCCAAATTGTGCTAGTTTTTTAAAACAATGTCATCTGGTTACAGCAACTGGTGTATTCTCGGCTGAAAACAAACTTATAATGTCTTTATTTTGTCTTTTCTGCTTCATTGCTGAAGTCCCCATCACTGGTAAGTATTGTGCTGGACGATTATTTATGTATTGGTGATCTGTAACGTATGGGACACTGGCCTTCACTCACTTTCTAAAGCTCTAGCCCCAGGAGAAGCAAGTGGCAGGAGAAAAAGGATTATCATTAATAGGGATAGAAGGCAGAAAACCTAAGATAATGGGTGTGCAACAAGAGGCATCTTTCACAGCTAGATCGTTTTTAAGTTTAGCTTTTATAATTGGAGGGGGGGGGGCTTGCTAAAAAAAAGCCTCTTCTTTAAGGCATTTCTCAATATTCCGTAAGTCTTAGTTTCTGAGGTACATTCTTCCAGAGTTTTGGGCAATGGTGGTTTGTTTTCTGCCACTGTTGGCTGAAGTCAGCCGTTGTTGGGTGACCTGAGATTTCTTGTGTGAATTTTGTGTTTTTTGCGTACGTGATTGAAGCCACTTGCCCACTAAAGTTTGATGTGTGTATGTCGTAAAAAGATTTTAAGGTCTCTTTGATGAATAGAAAGCATGAGTAGAGGTTTGAGTACTGTTGTTATGTGGTCCTTGTTTTAAGGCCAATACCTACAGTGCTGCACAAGTTTGTGATTACTACATTGAGGCTATTGCAGATGTTGATTTAGAGAACATTAAGACTCTTAGTACATTCACGTCTTGATGGAATTCCAGCATTGGGATGATTTTTTTTAAAACAAATCCATTTGACAGTGGTGGTCCTGACTAGCTGACCTTCTGACTATCTGACCTTTCTTATTAGCTGACTAACTGAATTTCTCTGTGTGGGCTGGGGACAAACTGTCAAATGTGATGTTCAAGGTTCATACTTTAAGTATTGGTGATTCTAAAGGTAGGCTGTCTTCAACAAATGTTCTGAAAAATAATTTTTCGATTTGTGAATAGTTTAGGCAGCGGCTGCTGTTTATAAAAATGATGGTAGTGAATGCTGAGTTTTCTCCCGATCAGATTTTTTGCGAAGGAATGAGATATGGGCACAGAGGACTTAAGTTTGTTGACAAACCTTTTTTCAAATAAAAGGGGGTTGGAAAATGCCTTCCATACCTGAAACTAAACTAAGGGTCTGACCAATGTCAAGCTTTCCAAGCAAACTGCCCTGTGTCTGAAATCCTATCCACACCCTCACATTCTAAAAGTAACGCTAAGGGTAATGGCTCTAGTCTTGAAAGGTGCAGAAATGAAATGTTGAAGTTCAAAAGAAATATATATATTTTATCATAGAGTAGGTGTTCATTACATACTCAGTCATGCTTGGGGTATGTTTTGTATTTAGTACTTGAACCATTATGATCATGTGTTGTCTGCGTGAATACTGTTTGGCTCCTGACAGTTTTTATTATAGGCACTTTGTAATGATTTCTAATCACTTATCAGAGCCTACAGTGCAGACAGTTCCATTATATTTCCATTACCGGCAGGGATTGTGTTCTTATCGTAATGCACTTGCCACGTTATCTTGTAAGATCATGTTTACACTTAATTTGCACTAGTCATATACTATACATACTATATGTATGTTTGTGTACTCCAACACAAATGTTCCAAATGGATAAAGTTCACAGTCCCTGGTGATAGCTCTCTTCCCCAGGTTTATCTCAAGAGATTTCAAGACTCCTAAGGGCACAAATCCTCTTTCCAGTTCTCTGGTCAACGCACAAAATTAAACACCTTGTATTCAACACAACTTGGATGCAAGTCCCAACTTCGTAAGACACCAGGTGTACTCACCCTGACAGGTCCTTTTGCACTTCAATTTAACTTTGCGGAGTGTCTTAACATACGCCTGGTGTATTCCTTTACCAGGACATCTATGTGATTTCGTTTTACACACTTGCAAACTTGACTTTGGCCTGGTGTACTCTCCTGCCAGGGCTTTCATGTGATTTCCTTGACATACTTGCAAACCTGGTTACATTCACCTCTATTAGTTCTCTTTTGGTAATATTTCTCGTATTTGAGTGGATTGTGTCCTCCCACGTATTCCTCATCTTTGATACTCGAGTCTGCTTGCAGCTTGCTTCCAACATTTGTTTGCAGTTTCTAGCACTGTGCAGTGTCAAGTCATGGTCCACGGCGCCTCTGACCTCTCTTAGGCTGTGACATTGACTCTGGCATAAGTAGCACACGCAGCGACTGTTGTCTCATTCTGTTTTTCTGCATGCTAGCAAGCTTTGGATGGTTCTTTGCCTCCATGAAATCAACCTGCCTTTCTTCGTTTGAAGTCAAATGATGTCGACACCGAAGACTGGATTGAAGCGGTGCTCCGACTGTGGAACGGAACCGTCCATAATGGACCCGCATTGAATCTGTTTGTGGTGCCTGGTGGTGGACCACAGAGTTGATGATTATGGCTCCTGTCAGTCAATGACGGTGAAGGCCTTGAGAGAGCAAGGTGAAATTCGTGGCTGGTAGCACCCCATCAAAATCCCCTTTGTTACCCCCCCAAAAAGGAGTTCTTCGGATGACTCGGTGGATGTTTCCAGGGAGAAACAGCTCTCAAAACATAAAAGCGCTCAAGATCTGGGTCTTGACACTCGTCTTCTCCCCCCACCTCCTACAAATTCAAAGAAGCGACGCCATAGATTAGTCTTCATCCTCTTCTCCTCACAGAACAGTCACAAGTCCACTGCATCTGACAAGACTGGCAGGAAGTCTGTTGAGTCCACCTCTCATGTGCCAGTGAACCCAGGAAGGAAGTATCCTCGATATATGTTGGAGGAATCTTTAGAAACAAAGGCAGAAGTCAAAATCTTCTTCCTAGACTACTGATAAGGTACATGTTCTGGAGCCCTCAAAGCCCCCGTCAAAGCATCTATTGAAGTCTGTGAGACCCTCAACTCCATCAACGCAGTTATTGTCGCAGACGCCATCAGCGCCTTAGAAGATTTCAAAACCTGTGGTCGTTTTTTCAGAAGCATGAGATTCATTTTTGAGGGGGGGGGAACAAGATGCTCCTTTTGGCTATGAATAGGGTACACCTAATGTACCTGAAGAACTGGTTTGTGAAGAATCCAGAATGACAAATCTGGTTGAGACTTTGAAAGAGGCAGGTGGCCTAGACACTTCGCCTGAAACTTACTTTGCCAACCCAGAGTTGTTGGGTCGTTCTGACCTTTCTTACAGGCAGTGATGAGTAAAGTCACAGAGTTATTTAGGTTGCGGAAAACCAATAGCCATAATAGAAAAGTATAATCTCACTGGCATCCTTGACAGTGGACCCCCAAGAGAGCCTGTAGTGCCCTTTCATATGGCTTTGAGGACAAGAGTATTAGAGAACTGGCTTAGGCCAGACTCCAAACCTGCAGTGAATATGAATTTCACAAATATAGTGCTGCTATCACGACCCTCAGCCCTGATCCCCACTGGCAAGCCCATTGGCCAGGTGGAATCAGGGCTCGGATCACTAATAAGGCATGGCATCCACTTATCAGGCCCTCTTCTTTGGCGCCAGGCTCATCAGTAAGGAAAGACATCTGCTTGAGGAACTATTTTATTTAGGCTTTCAGCCAACATGGAGGCATCCACATAGCTTGATTTCTAGAACCAAGCTATGCAGTCTAGTGTTTTGGGTGTGGTGGCCTAAGGACTACTTTACCTGGACTACTTTACAGTGGCTATTTAAACCACACCCGAACAAGACCACACGCTTTGCGTTACTTTGCTTCTAGCAACGTGACGCTCACCGTGTCCAGCTTTCTCACGAGCCTGGTGAATTCCGGACCTGAAGAAAAACCAAGAACACCGTTAGCAGCAGAATCTTACCCGCATTCATCATCCTTCACTGCTTGCAGCTCCTGGGCAGCTCTGTTGGTGGAGTTCACCGCCCGGATCGAAGGACCTGAGAAAAGGAGAAAGACATAATTAAAGGAGGTAGTGGAGACATTACAACCACAAAGCGCTTAAAGACTTACCTGGTTGGTTGCTTTTTGGCCGGCATAACTCCGGAACTCCATCTTCGCTGGGAACTCACCGCGACCTACGAAAAGAGAAAAGCACAGGTCAGTGAGGACAAGACATCGCTGCGCTACACAAAGCGCCTCCTTACCGCATCATTTGTGGGCGCGGGCGGTCCAGTTACTTCACTGACTGCTGCCCTTGTAGTGTCTTTCAGGTAGGTCTTATTGCGATTGATGGCGTCGTAATTCTTGCATGCCTTTTCTCTGTTCTAAATGTCTTTTTTTTTTATCTCCCTAGGAGCGCGGAGTGTCCGCTTGGAGAACTGGATATGCTGGTTCTAACCGGGATCATCTCCCGGTGAGTACCAGCATATCCAGTTCTCCAAGCGGACACTCCGCGCTCCTAGGGAGATAAAAAAAAGAGACATTTAGAAAAGAGAAAAGGCATGCAAGAATTACGACGCCATCAATCGCAATAAGACCTACCTGAAAGACACTACAAGGGCAGCAGTCAGTGAAGTAACTGGACCGCCCGCGCCCACAAAAGACAACGCGCCCCTGCCCAGAGAGCAGGACGGAGAGCCCACCGATTCCGACAACCAGGTGAGAAGAGAACCTGGAGGGGCTGGAAACACAAAGGAGGTGGGGGAAAACTTGCCTTGGTCGCCCAGTCCTAATATAGTCTTCATTTTCAGGCGGAATCCCATCGACACCGAGACCACACCAGGGAACCATTGGGAAGGGCACCAACGACCAACTGGCTGGGTGGCGTCCCCGTGGATACCAGGTGAGCGTAACAGCTGCCTCTATTGATCAAGAATTCTTAACCAGGCACCTTACACCAGAAAGTCTGGTGGTGCATGCAGCAACTTTGTCCTCAAAGGCCACAGCTGATGACACGGGAATTGATGCCCTGGAAAAGGGGTTCTCAGTGCAGGTAGTATGGCCGTCAAATCGATAAATGCAACTTGTACCTTGGCAAAGTATACCCACAACTTATGAGATGTCCTTGCCTTAGCAGTGGATCACTTTCCTGAGGGTGAGGAGAGAGAATGCTTTTTGAATATGGTGTTCGATGTCAAGGATGCTATGTGTCAGTCACTACTATCTGGTTTAGACTCAGCAGACTTGATCAGCAGAGGAATGGCAGCCAGCACACTGTTCAGAAGATATGCACAAACACAGGAACCGCATTTTATTCAACTGTTTGCAGCTCGGCAACCTTAAAGGTCCAGGCGTCTCGTGAGTCAGGTTGTCGCGTCTCTGTAAGAGTATAACGGTAAAAACCCCAAACCGCTTATACTAGTACGTTTGAGATACTCTTATTAAAGACGAGCGCCAAAACAAGTTCTTTCTCTCAGAGAGATCCGTCGCGCGTAACTCAGAAGCAGATCTGATGGGGATTTATCCCACCAATAAGAAACAGCTCAACTAAACTGTAAATGACAAATGGATTATTGAATATGCCCTGATTTGAAAAAGGCCTATGGCCGAAACACGAGTCATCCACAAGGGCACAAAGTGAAAATAAATCACACCAAGTGATGGTTACAACTTGTGTTGGCGCTTGTCTTTAATAAGAGTATCGCATAAGATTTGCATGCCTTAGAAAGTCTTGTATTGCACCTGATGCTCAGGCCAGCTTGATGGATATGCCTTTTGATGGTTGTCAGCTGTTTGGATTAAAAGTTGATGATAGCTTAGAAAAGCTACAAGCGTCTAAAGCTGCTGTGAAATCTATAGTAGCGGCAATTCCTCAACCAAACAACAACCAAGGGTCCTCTCGGATATGGAGAGGCCAGCCCTTTAGATTTTACTCATCCATCAAAAGGAGAAGGGGCCAATATTCACAGAGGGGCCAAAGGAGAGCTCCCTGTGGTTCCAGAGGCAGAGGAGGTAAAACGTTGCTGTCAGTCTCTGCTGCTTTGCCTTCAGATGCAGTAGCACCTTAAAACCGCTCTGAATCCTTTGCCCAGAAAACTGTGGTGGGAGCCGGCTGTCTTTGCATCTGGAGAGTTGGCGGGGCATAACCTCCGAAGCTTGGCCACTGCAGACAGTGGTCCACGGCCTCAATTTTTTTTAGCAGGCCCCCAGATTGTACCCTGAAAGGCCACTCTGTGTCAGATCTAGATCTGCTCCTTTTATAGGAGATTTGTTCCCTGTTGGAGAAAGGTGCGATAGTTAGTACCTGCAGCAGAGAGGAATCAGTGTTGGTACTCTCCCTATTTTCTAATCCCCAAGGAGGACAGAGGAGTGCGACCCATCTTCGACTTGAGACGCTAGAACAAGTTCCTCATGAAGGACACGTTCAAGATGTTTACTCATTCGCAGATCTTTCAGGCCCTTCGACTCTAGGACTGGTTGGTGTCATTGGACCTGCTGTGTTTGTGATGAAAGTAAGCATCCTGAAAGTACCTAATGTTCAGAGTTGGCTGTTCTCATTACCAGTTTCAGGTTCTTTCATTGGGTCTAACCTCTGCTCGAGGGTCTTCACCAAGCTTACGACAGTGGTGTCATAAAGTCTAAGTAAGGAGAGGGATTCACATCTACCCCTACCTGGATGACTGGTTGATCAGGGTTTATTCTCCCGAACAGGCTCAGCGACATCTCAGTTGGACTTGCCACTTCCTCCAGGAGCTGGGCTTCTCCCTGAACTTCATGAAGTCCCACCTGACGCCATCACAGAATCATCAGTTTATTGGAGCGCTCCTGGATTCTTCCTCTGGAAAATACTTGCCTCCCGAAATGAGGGCTCAAAATCTCTCGCAGATGCTCCACAAATTTCAGAGTGCCCACCATCTTCCGGCCTTTGACTTACTAAGGTTTCTCAGCCTCATGGCATCCTGCATTTTTCTGGTGCCGGAAGCCCGTCTGAGAATGAGATCCCTTCAGTTGGCTCTCAGATCCGAGTGGTCTCAATTCTCCAGCAGAAAGCACAATCTACAAGCAGCACCCATGGACACAGGAGTGGTACCCCACACGATGCCTCACATATGCAACAAAGAAGCAGGGCCAAGTCTGACTAACATGGCTGATGATGTTTCCTCCATAGCGACCTTCACAACCATCACAGCAGCCCATGATTGGATACAACCTGGCCAGCCAATAAGAGGAAGCACCCCCAGCCGGCAGGCAAAGCTGAGCAGCGAAGGCCATATGCAAAGGCCTTTGAGACTCTCTGCAGCTCTGCTGCGAGTCTCAGTTCACACGCAGCACCCAGGGACACAGGTGTTTACCCCCACGATGCCTCACGTGCCTCACATATGCAACAAAGAAGCCGGGCCAAGACTGCCAAACAGGGCGGCGGCTGTCTCCATAGCAACCATCACAAACACCACTGCGGCCACGGATTGGATACAACCTGGCCATCCAATAAGAGGAAGCACCGCCAGGCGAAGCCGAGCAGCGAAGGCTGTATGTTAAGGCCTTCAAGACTCTGCAGCTCTCTGCTGCTTGCTGTTGCTGCCCTGCCCCACCGAAACGCTGTTCTATCACTACTCGCAGACCCCAGGTAAGCCATTTGCCACACCGCAAGACCCGGCCTCGCCTCCTGATGCTCCTCCCTTATCTCCTTGCAATGCACCCCCATGGCCCCCCCAGTCTGCACAGAGCACCCCTCATCCGTCTCTGCACTTCTCCGCAGACTCGTTAGGCTCTGTGCGCGCACTCGCCCACTACCTCCCAAGACCATTGCTAGAGATACCACAAGCCGTAAGGCTTGTTAAGCCTCCAATCTCTACCCACCACCATCATCACACACCATTGCTAGGCTCCCCACACCGGCACCCAGGTTCACCTGACAAGGACCTTCGTCAACACCCCCACTGCTTCCAGCTCGTCGAGACGTTCGCCGGATCTAACTCTTATGTGCAACCACGATGCCCAGTGCAGATGCATGCCATTTTTACAATCAGCAACCAGACTGCCTAAACTGCGCACGCACACATCATTGCGGCTGCACAAATGAACTCACTCTCGGTCGCCAAACCTAGGACACCCTCCACTTGGCTAAACTCACTCACGTATACCAATGCTTCTGGTACTACCGGGCCTAACACTGCTGCTATGCCCACAGCCGACTATCGAAATGGCTCCACTGCCACGACCAGGCCCACCGCCTATAGAATGCCCACTACCTTGACTAACACTAGCTCCACTGCCTCTACATCTACTGCTTCACTGTCTGATTCCAGCACATATGCTGCCAGCCTCACTGTCACCAAACTACTTGATGATGATGCTGGTATGCCTAATATCACAATGCCCTCTGCCACCAGTCGGCCCACTATTCTTGATATACCCAATGACCCTGCTATGCCCACTGCCACCATATTGCCCATTGTCACTGGCATACCCACTGCTGACCATCCAACCAACAAGGCCAAACAATTCAGCTGCACACCTACACAGGCCATGTCACTGCCCTCTGCTACCCAGGCTACTCCACCTACGCCCCCCAAATGTGCCAGCCTCAATGCAGCCCACACCACCACTCCCACCACCTTTACAATGACCACCCCCATTGAGGCCACACTTCCAGC
The DNA here is from genome assembly GCF_040938575.1 of Ambystoma mexicanum. NCBI lineage: Eukaryota > Metazoa > Chordata > Amphibia > Caudata > Ambystomatidae > Ambystoma > Ambystoma mexicanum. The sequence continues at coordinate 66,985,182 of NC_090928.1, forward strand.
AGCCCCACTCCACCCCACCCAGCACACCACATTCAACGGGGCCCTTACCAACGCACACTCCCTCTCGGCACCCGACCTAGACATATATGACCTAATCTTGGCCCACAACCTTGACCACCTCGGCATCTCTGAAACCTGGCTCCACGAAGCTTCAGACCCTGCCATAGCCCTAGCTCTCCCCCCCAGGATACACCATTTTCAGACCAGGCTGCCTGCTTGCTTAAGGTGGCGGGGTTGCCCTCATAGCAAAAGAGACTCTCCCCATCAGAAAAACAGAAAGGTCAGTCGAATGCAATAGCGACTTTCTTGTCCTCAAACTCAACATATCCTATAATTGCACAATTACGCTCCACATGGTCTGCCAGCCCCATAGCCGACTTCCAGGCACACCTCCTCTCGGACAATCTGAAAACCTCAACCAAGGCCATCCTCCTAGGTGACCTTAACCTTGCACTCAACAACCCTAAAGACTCCTCTAAATCCCTTGCCAATGCGCTCGAAACCCTAGGTTTCAAACAATCCATCACGGACCCTACCCACATTAAAGGTTGCAACTTAGACTGGCTAGCTCACCATAACTGTCCACCCGTCATGAGCGCTAACTCCCCCTCACCATGGACCGACCACCATGTCATTCGGGTTCACTATCTCCTCTCCAAGGAAAGAGCCTCTGCCCACCATGCCCCTCCCAGCGTCGCCTGCTCACCAAAGAAAGGCTCATAGCACACCACCTAGTACCGGCCCGCAGGCCCCCTTTCTCCAGCGACCCTGAGATACTGGCTCAAAAGTACAACACCACACTAAACCAACAGTGGAGGCCATTGCCCCACTAGCTGCCTGTAAAGCCAAGCCAACAAAACATTCAAACGCCTGGTTCTCCCACAAACTACTAAAACTCATTTCTAAAAAACTGACGGCACTCTACATTTGGCAATCCACCCACCTGGACTCAGTCTAACTTGAGTTTAGCAAAGGACTATAAAAAAGCCATGTCATTCAACACAAGCATCACTAACGCAAAGTCAGACTCTAAAGAAATGTTCGCCATCTTCAGGCAACTGGAAACTCCCACTCGCCCCACCCTCCTCATACTATCTCCAAAGATGTAGCTTGATGCACGCACACACAATCAGCCATGCTCATCAAGCTGGACTCCCTCCACAACAAAATCCAGACCAATCAACACATGCTGAACCCACCCAAACAGCCTCACCTAACCTCCCCTAACCATAGGGCTGTTGACTCGCCTCTTTTCACATTCAAAGAGGTCAACAAACTTGAAGTCATCTCCCTCTTGAAAAAGATCAAACCCTCCATCTGTAAAGGGTACATATGCCCAGCCCCACTCATCAAAGACTGTGCAGGCCCACTCGCGCCATTCCTCACCGCCTTCATAAACGCCTCCTTCGCCTCTGGGTCTGTCCCGCTAGCCTCACGGAAGCCTGGATACAGCCTGCCTAAAAAAAAAGACATTACTTGACCCCACTTCCCCCAACAACTACAGACCACTAACCACATTCCCCTTCCTACTAAAAATCCTGGACAAAGCAGCCTATCTACAAGTCCAACAATTCCTTGATCTAACAGCCTCCTTGTACTATGACAGTCCGGCTTCCGTCCTGGCCATGGAAGTGAAACAGCCCTGCTCGACCTAAAAAAACAGATGGATGACATCAGGGACACACGCAAACCTGCCCTACTCCTTCTCCCTAGACCTACCGCGACCTTGTAGACCACGAAATTCTCTGGAACCATCTGTCTTCTGCAGCACACTCATCCCCCCCACACAACTGCCTAGATCACCTCATTCCTCCGAGGTAGAACCATGAGTCTTCTCTGACCATACCTGCGCCAAACCTGACATGCATTGTGGAGTGCTTCAGGTCTCCTGTATATCCCCCACACTACAATATTTTCACCAGACCACTATTCAACATACTGGACTCAGTTGGCATCATCTACACCAACTATGCTGACGATACACAAGTCCTCCTCCCCTTATCGGATAACTATGAGGCAGACGCTAAAACACTCAATTCTGCTTACTCCACCGTCCAAGCCTGGATGGCGGAGAACTGGTAATGCCTGAACAGAGATAAAACAGTACTACTTCTGATAGGACCCAAGGGCGCACTAAAGAAACTAGATAACCTATACTCATCCTTCACTATCGACAACAGCCTTATGCCAGCCTCTGGCCGTAAAAACACTCTGGGTCTACTTAGACTCCAACCTCTACGTGTCCTGGCAAGTCAGCGCCTTTGCGTCCTCTGCAGCCTACACCAAACTCCTAAATGCAGCCAAACACTTCCTGACCACCGGAAACTGCCTTACCATCGCAAGACCCATAAATGGGTCTAGACTATTGCAGTCAGACCCATTGCCAGACTATTCTTCACCGGTACATCAGCAAAACAACTGGAGAAACTCCAAACCATCCAAAATAATGCTCTGTGCTGCTACAGGCATCCCCAGAAGGGAACACATATCGGCAAGAAGGCAAGCCCATTGGCTACCCATCAGAGAACGTGTCCTCTTCAAAACACTTGCCCTAACCCACAAGTGCATCAACCACAGAGCCCCACTCTACCTTTCGCAGAGAGTAAACTGATCCCACCAACCAGAACACCTTACGCTAACCGCCTTATAGAACCTAAAGTGAAACTAGCCAGAGGGGGCGGTGCCAGCTTCCCCTTCAGTGCTGCAAGGCAATGGAACTCCAGACTTTGCATCAACCTTCTAGAACTCAGGGCAGTCAGACCCACGCTGATGGCCTTTCTGCCCTTGGTACGGGGAGAAAATGTCCTGATAATGACAGACAACACAGTGGCCATTTACTACCTTAACAAGAGAGGGGTGTACGGTCACTACCTCTGTGCAAAGAAGCAATGCAGCTCTGGTTTTGGGCGCGAAGAGAAGGAATCTCTCTGCTGGAAGTTCATCTAGCCGGAAAAGAAAAGACAGCGGTGGACGCTCTGAGCAGGCACAGCACGATCTCCCACGAGTGGGAGTTAGCTCAGCTTGTCCCTCTGGAGATCTTCGCTCTCTGGGGAACCCCTCAAGTTGACCTGTTCTCAACCAGTGTCAACAGGAAGTGCAACCTGTTCTACTATAGGGAATTTGGTGGTGGACTTGGAAATTCCACTTCTGTATGCGTTTCCGCCTGTCCCAGTCATTCCACATGTCATCAGAAGGTTTGGGAAATCTTTGAATCCTCATTGCTCTAGATTGGGCCAGCCGAACATGGTACCCAACCTTCTAGAAAGAGAGTAGACTTGCTCTCACAAGAGGGGGGGTGGTGTCTCCTCCTTCATGCAGAAATCAATACTCTGAATCTTCACGCCTGGTTTCTGAAAGGGTAAGATACAGAGATTGGTACCTTCCGGAAGACGTGATGGAGATATTGATTCGGCCAGAATGCCAGCAACAAAGTCTCTGCACCTCTGCAGTTGGAACAAATTTTGCAGTTGATGCAGGGAAGAGATTCTTTATCCTTTCAGTTGTAATACATCTAATGTATTATCTTGTTTGCTCTATCCAACCCATTTAGGGCTCCAAGTCACCACAGTAAAAGGATACCTGGCAGCCCCTTCTATTTTTAAGCATTCGCCGGATCAAGGCTTTTATTTCAAGGTCTCTATTGTAATCCAATTCTTGAAGGGATTGATGAACCTTTTTCTACCTGGTCCCTTTTATGATACCGGTTTGGGATTTTAATCTGGTATTAAGACATTTAATTGGTATGCTTTTCGAGCCTATGCATTCTTGCCCTCTCAGAATGCTAACTCTTAAAACTGTCTTTTTGACTGCAATAACATCAGCCCGCAGGGTGAATGAGCTGCAGGCTCTTTCCGCCAAATCACCTTTTATGTCTTTCTTTGAGGATAAGGTGGAATGCGTCCATAACGTTTACCAAAGGTAGTAACTGAATTCCACCTAACACAAAAAATAGTGCTATCTACCTTCTATCCACCTCATCACCCCTCTAAGGAAGAGAGATTGCACCGTTTAGACCCAAGAAGGGCTTTAAGTTTTTACATTTCAATAATGGCAAAAGTCAGGCAGAATGATCAACTTTTTATAGGCTACTCAAGCCATAAGTTAGGGTTAGCTTTCAGAAAACAAACTATTTCATGTTGGATAATCATGTGCATTCCAGAATGCTATTCTCTAGCCGCCAAGGACCTGCCTGATGGATTAAGGGCACATGGCTACTTCGGCGCTTGAAAGATGGGTACACGTGCAGAATATCTGTAAAGCGGCCACTTGGTCATATTTACACACCTTCAATACATACTAATGTCTTGACTGTCCAGTAACAAGGCCAAATTTGGCAAAGCTGTACCACACAGCATCAATCAATAACAATTCTCAGCACCCACTTCCTTATACTGACTGCTTTGTGAGTGTATCAAAGATGAGGCATATGTGGGAGGAACATCCACTCAAAAGAACATTTTCTGGGGTAAGTAATTTGTTGTGCTTTCATTCACTTCTGTCCTTTATTGTTCCTTGGTAGCGTTGCCGAAGTGCCCCGGTGTCCGAATCTCCCTCCTTAGGACTTGCTGGCTTTCTGTGGTGTTGTTTGGTTCCCTCACAGTAAACTGGAAGCAGTGGTTCGATGTCCCGCCTCCACCTCGCAGACTCACCGGCTTCAACCAGCCTGCTTCCATGTCCTTTGTGGCTCCTGCCTGGTCGCTGTACTTTTCTGTGTGCAGGCGGCGTAGGTGCTGCTCTTGGTTTCCCGCGACCACCAACCAAATTTGCCTTTTTATTCTGGTGCAGTTCTAGCGTGGCAAACATTCTCCTGCAGCCTTCCTCCTTCTGCCTTCCCCTTGAGCGGGCTGGCTCCACATACTTCTCTTCAGCGGTACGGTAGTGCCTCTGTCGCTGCAGCAAGGACGCATACTCTCTTCCTCCATTCAGTTCTGCCTTTTAAATGTCCTGGTACCTATCGTACGCTCGAAACCATCAGAGCGCGTTCTGCACTTCAGACTCATGGATCCTCATTGCCCCATTCAGCCTCTTCGTCTCAGTATTCTCGGCTGTTCTTGGTTTTCTTCTCACATGATACTAGAAGAGGTTATCAGTAGGTTTTGTGGGTAGTGGGAGGGAACTTTTACAATAAGCCATAAAAGCTTGAGATATGGGGTATGCATCCCTCAAAGGGAAAGTGTGGTACATGTCACCTGATGATGCCATGTTATCCCTCAAATAGCCACCACCAGGGTCAGGTAGTGACTGCAGTCCCCTGGCCAGAGTGTTGACATTATCAGATTCATCACAGAAGGCTCTGCATATGGTTGGAAGAGCCAACGCCGAGCTTTCTATGAGTTGACTTTGTATAGGCATTAATACATCACAAAGAATATTGCTGTGTCTTGAATAACTCTACCGGTTGACATTTACAGGGCCCATAGAAAATGTTTCACGTCTTGCTTAAGTTGAATGTTCCTTTTAAAAGGTAAGCCATTTTAATGCTGCTGCACACACCCATGTAACAGTTCAGTGATCATCTACATTGCGAGTGAAACAGCCCATGTAACATCATTGATGTGCAGCTTGGTTTTTGACTTGTATGTTCGTCTGTCATATCCAACAGACAGATGCCTACCATTGACCCAAAGCCTCTTTGCTGATCATGATTTTTAGAGATCAAGTTGTTGTTTTTGATATTGCATCTCATTTATCCTTTCCAGTATTATTGCATTAAGATTGTCTGTTAGTTGGATTGATGAGACCGGGTTGCATTTTTAGCAGGTGTTTTTTTTAACTTATTTGCGTTGTTTTGGTAGTCACCACCTTTGATCATGCCAGCAATTGAAATATGCCTCTTTAAGCATTTCAATTTGCATGCAGCAACAGCTAGACTGTTGAATGGTTTTGGCTTTTGCTGTGCTTACCCACGGGCGGGCTCTGGTCACTTCTAGACTGATTTGCTTTTTGGTTTTGGTCGCCACATCCAGGACTATATTCTTGTTTTTCCCCATGCAGGCCATGGGCTTCTCCGGTCCTTTAGTCCCTTCTTGGGCTATGGGCTTCTCCGGCCACTTAAGTTAGTTGCTCTTGTTCAACCCACAGTGGGATATGGTCTTGGTCTGCCCTTTTTTGGGCTCCGCTGACCATTCGTTTTTGTTCAGTTTCATTCACCCCTTCCTCGGGAATGCTTTTGGTTGCTCCTTCTTGGGATATGGGCTGCGCTGGCCCCTTTGTCCATTCGGCTTTGTTCACTACTTCCAGGGGTATGCTCTCAGCGAGCCCTTTTCTGGCTACGGGCTCCACTGGCTCCTTGGTTTGCTCAGCTTCATTCACCACTTCCTGGTGTATGCTCTTGGCCAGCGGAGCTGCAGACTCCGCTGGCCCCTTCTGTCTCATGGCTTCGAGCAGTCTCGTCCTGCAGGGAGCACCAGAGTCCTTGCGTTAGGATGCCAGTACCTCTATCCTTCAACCATGGTCGTACTTCTTGCCTCAGCAGCCACTCTCTGGCTTGAGGTTCCATCTTCATCGAAGCTACAGTGTTCTCCATGCTGTCTTCTAGATCCACCCACCACAACATCTGTTGGGTACTCGTAGAGTCCTCTATGATACTGTTACTCCCTTTCCATTGGCTGCTCTGCCCCCTTGCTGCTGTGCTTCAGCCTTTAGTTCCCTTCTGGAACAGGATAAGAAACTTGATTGGTGCGGGTTCCTTCCAAGTTGGTGGCGGAAAATATAGGTCTGAACCGAGCCTTCCACATTAAAGGGCCTTTATAAATACTTGCTCTGTTTGCTTCCCATATAACCAATGAACATATTAGACATATGGAGAAGGAAAGGTTGGGTGGTGCTCCTCTTTGGGCATTCCTTGTCCCCAGAGGGGAGTCGCCCCCAGTGGACTCTCGCTTGCTCTGTCCTGCTAGGCATTGTGTTAAGTAGCAAGCTCACCACCCTAGTCCCAAAGGGGGCGGTTCCCCTTTGGGGAGAGCAGATGAATTATTTGGATTAGTAAGTGTCCACGTTTGGTCTCCTGTTAGGTTCCTCACATAGGTTTGGCTACACATGTGTTCTCATGAGTGTAGAAATTTGCTTCACCAGAATCCCCATTCTAATAAATTGTATCTGCATTTTTAACACTCAGGAAACTTCTTTGATTGTGAGTTTCATTCAATGACTTGCCCCCTCCCCCCCTCCCAATCCATTTTACCTAGGCTCCTTTTCAAAGCTATCCCTCTGGCGAGAGACAGCTGGTAATTATTTTCAATTTAGTAACGTGTGTGAGGTCACCAACCGTACACATGAGTATTATCCAACATGTTCAGGATGCCTCTGACGACAATATATGCCTGCTCTACCGCCTTCAAGCAGGGGATTGTCTGCGAGCACAATGCAAGACTACATTCCTACTGTAATACACACTTCTGTGATCCCTCTGCCCTCAGTATATTCTGCATTTCCCTGTATGACACACTTCTATGATGCTTTTGACCATGTCGTCAGCATTGGCACTGAAAATCCCTTAGATGACACTTCTGTCCACAACTATGCCACTCTAAAACATGTTCATTTGTATTTTATTTATTTGTAAAGCGCTCCCAGCCCTGGGGCAACTGGGCGCATATCTTAGATATTACAGCTCTTAAAGCAATACACTTACAAAGGATAATAGTTACACAGTATAGTAGGTTACAGCAAAGTATGCAGGACACATAATTGAATGCAAACAAGTACAGGAGGTATAAACGCGGCCGCGGCCATGCTAGTGAGAGCCAAGAGGCGACTGGCAGTCAAGGTCATGCAACCAAAGTTTGAATAGGTGGAAGGAGGGTTCAGATCTAATGGGCGTCGGGAGCGTGTTCCAAAGCTTTGCCGCCTGGACAGGAAAGCTTGAACCCCCTAAATTCTGCAGCTTAAATCTAGGAATGGACATGGTGTTGGCTTGGGCCGATCTTAGTGGCCTTGAGGAAGTGTGAGGCAGGAGTTTGTTGGAGAGGTAAGCTGGGGCAAGGTTGGCTCTAGCTTTGTGTTTTAAGGCTAGAGTTTTGAGGGCGATTCTGTGTTTGACAGAAAGCCACTTGAGATTGCGTCTTGTGTCGGAGATGTGTGACTTCTTAGGGATGTTAAGGGCAGCCCTGATAGCGTTGTTCTGCGTCACTTGAAGTTTGTTCATGTTTCTAAGGCTAGTCCCTAAGAAAAGAGAGTTACAGTAATCGATTTTGGACATGACGAGCGTTCTGGCGAGGGTAATGCAATTAGGTGTAGTCGGGAAAGGCCTACAAGCGGTGATTAGCTTGCAAGTGTAGGCAGATGCTGCAACTCGGCGTTAGTTTGTCTGTTGAAGGAAAGACTGTCGTGAAGGTAAATACCAAGAGTTTTAGTATTGTTAGAGGCCGTAATGGTGTTACCGTCAATAGTGAAGGATTTGAATGAAGGGTTCAGTTTGTTCAGTCTAGTGTGTGAGCCAAGTATTAGTATCTCAGTTTTCTCATCATTTAAGCACAGTCTGTGGTGTGCCATCCAGGCTTGGATTACTGAGTAAATTCCGTTAAGGACTTTGGAGTCTTCAAAGTGATTTCCTGAGATTGGGATTAATATCTGGGTGTTGTCGGCATAGTTAGTGTACGAGACACCCATGTAATCCAGAATATCGAATAGTGGCTTAGTAAAGGCATTATAAAGCGTAGGGGATACGCATGATCCTTAAGGGACCCCACACAGTACAGGAGACGGTTCAGCCAAGGCTGAGGATGAGAAGACTCTCATAGTTGTGTTAGCAAGGAAAGACCTAATCCAGGAGGTGGCGGAGTCTGAAAAGTGTGCGGCTGATTTTAGGTGTTGGCACAATATTTGGTGGTTTACAAGGTCGAAAGCCGCTGATAGGTCAAGTAGTAGTAAGAGTGCTAGTTTGCCCTTGTCTTCATAATGCCAGTGCCATAATGTACCTTGCCCCAAGTACATACATGCACATGCCTATGCACAAACACAAATATATCCATGCCAACTTTTTTGTTTTGTTTGATCCCTTAGCGGGCTACTCTGCTGTGTCCCCCTGCTCTGCCTTCCTCCGATCCTACAGAGAAGTATCAAGTGATCAAGTTTCAGAGCCCCTGCCACCATCTCGTCTTCCTCCTCCCTCTACTCTCTCCTCTACCTCCGGCCTCCTGTGGCCACCTCTCCTCCCTCTTTCTCTTCTCTGTTCTCCCCAGACGAGGTTTCTAGACGAGTCCGATCTATGAAAGTCTCGTCAAAACAGGTTCTTCCCTGTTCTTCCAAAACCATCAAGGACCACATTGACGCCCTCGCTCCTGCCCTGGCTGACTTCTGCAACCACTCCTTCGCCACTGGATCCTTTCCTTTCCCCCCTGAAGCACTCTTGTGCACCCTCTACTCAAGAAAACCTCTGCCGAACGCTCCTGCCCGGCTAACTATTGGCCGATCACCATCACTCCTTTCCTGGGAAAAGTCCTGCAAAAGCTGGCCATCTCCCAGCTTAATCTTCACACTGAATCTGTTGGTTGTCTCCATGACCATCAGTATGGCTTCAGAGCAGCCAGAAGCACGTAACCCTCTCTCCTGAACATCCGTGAAGACCTGCTCTAACCTTGCTTTGTCCTCATTTTACTCGATCTCTCTTCTGCCTTTGACACGGTCAACCATGCCACCCTGCTCAATCGTCTCTGTGATAACCTGGGTATCGCCGATCAGGCCCTGGCCTGGCTGACCTCGTTCCTCTCTGATCGACCCTCCCAAGTCCAACTTGGGTCCTTCCTTTCCTCTATCTTACTCTCTACCTCTTCTTCTGTCATCTCTGACTGTCTTCTATCAAGGAGTGGTGTGCCGCCAACCATCTCTGCCTTAATGCCAGTAAAACAGAGATTCCCCTCATCGGCACATCTGCACCCTTCTTTCCTGTCACTCTCTGCCGGCCTCCCTTGGCCCTCTTCCTGCTCCCACCTGTCAGGCTAAGAACCTCTGAGTCATCTTCGACTCCACACTATCCTTTTCTCCTCACATCTCTGACATCTCTAAGAAGTCAAACTACCAACTGTACCTCCTCAGAGGTATTCTTCCTTTCCTCTCCTTCCCCCAGAAGCTCACTGTCTCTAAAGCTCTGGTTCTCTCTAGGCTGGACTACTGCAACAGCCTCTTTCTAAATGTGCCTGCTTCTACTCTCTACTCTCTGCCCTCTGCAACTCATCCAGAGCAGGACTGCAAGACTTGTCGTTGGCCTCCAGCCCAGCGATCGCATCTCTCCAGCACTGAAATCTCTGCATTGGCTCCCAGTGGCTGCAAGGATTAAGTTCAAGACCATCTGCATTGTCCACAAGGCCTTCTGGGGCCTGGGTTCTTGATACCTCAAATTCTCTCTTCGTAAATACCTTACTACTTGAGCTGTTCGCTCCTCCACCTCCCTCAGGGTCAGTCGCTTCTCCAAGCAACGAGTTGGTGGTAGATCCCTTTCTTCGGCTAGGGCCTCCCTCTTGAATAGCCTCCCTGCCTCTCTGAAACTTGAGAACCATCGCTGGAAGCACCTCAAGACCTTACTCTTTGCTTCTGCCTTCTCTCTTCCTCTCCCCTGCTGATTTGCTGCCTGGTACTGCACTGGTCACCTGGTTGCCCTCTGATTTCGGGCCCAAGTACCTGCCCGCCCAGTTGCACAAGTGCACTGCCTCCCGGCAACCCTTGAACTTTGGTCTGTATCTGTAACCCTACTGTTCTGTTGTAATGCGGCAGGCCTCCGGTGCACAGGGGGGGTGCCGGCTCATTCAATTGCAGGTCTGCATGGGCCCCGGACACACGGCTCACAAAAGACCATGACTACTCGTCGTAGTAACTTGCTCCGGACTGCCTGAGTTCCTGGGCAAACTTTATTATCACGCCCACATCACGTGACTCTGGTCTCCCCTTGGCCACGTGACTGGGCCTGCCTCACTACACCACATTCCTCCCAAAATTACATACAAACATAACTTTTCTTATACATAAATTGTCTATTATCACTGCTCCGCCGTGTCGCTCTTCCGACAGTATATCCCTTGTAGTACGTACCCGTGGAGACGGGAGGATGGCTTTGGTCTCTCTCTCAGCTGGTTTCGCGGATGGGTCCTGTCTGGTTCTTCCGCTTTGGGGTTACATGGAGCTGTCGTGTTTTCCCATGGGCATTGTTCATAGGCTCTCTGAGGTAAGGAGCCCTCCTCTGGCGTGACATGTCCTGGTTGGGGGTGTCCCTCGGTTTGATGAGCTTCTGGGTGTTCTTTCCACATGGTTTCTGGGACTCGTCGAAAATGAGACCCGTTCCTTGTCACCACTTCCGTCCCTCGCGTGGCTGTTATCATGCTATGGTTGGCATCTTAGACTGTTCACGGTCGGGGCTCGTAGTGTCATTTTCTTTTGCGGCACCCTGTTCTTTACCAGGACCATGTCTCCCGGTTGCAATTCCCTGTGTTGAGCATCGCACTTTAGGCTCTCATGTTCGTTCCTCCTGATTTGCCTCTCCTCAGTGAGGTGGTAGTCGGGATCAGGGCTCACCCAGCTCGGGTGTACCAGGAGTTCAGCTTGGATCGGCACTCCGAACATGAGGGCCGCTGGGCTCACCCCATCAACATATGTGCGGTTTGACGATGCACCTGCAAAAACCTGTACACTGCGGCCAGCCACAGTTGGTTGTGTTCCTTTGCGATCCATATGACTTTATTCAGGGCCCAATAAGTTGTTCTGCGTCACCATTGGCCTGCAGCCAGTATGGGGTGATTTTCCTGTGTTTGATGCTAAGGTCTTGGAAGAATTGTTTGAGGTCCTGGCTGGTGAACGACGGTCTGTTGTCACTCTTCAATTTGGAGGGGATCCCATGGACTGCGAATACCTTCTTGAGTGGAGTGGTCACAGATTCAGCATTTGTGGATTTCACGTACTCGACTTCAGGGTAGCGGCTAAATTCGTCCACCAGGACTTGGAGATACCCCTCTCCAGCAATGATGCAAAGGTCCATGCTTCCCGACTCCCATCTGGTATGGCTTTGTGGTGCACTGATGATTGGTTCTGGCACTGCCAGCCTCCTTGACAATTGGCATGCCGTGCAGGATTCAATGAGCTTTATCATGCGTTGATGCATTTGTGGCATCCACATTCTGGATTTTAGGTATGATTGCGTCTTGACAATGTCCTGGTGGCCTCCATGTGCTAGCTTCAGGACTCTCTTCCAGCGTGCTTGGTAGGATGATTCAGTGTCCCTTCAGCAGCAAGCCGTCCCTGGATAACGTGATTTCATGGCGGATCCCAAACAACGCTTGTAGTTTCTCCTGGGCAGCGGGCGTGTGTTGTGCCATCGCTGTCAGGTAGTTCTTCCAGTCCCCTTATTGGACTGCTTGGATGGTTCGTAGCAGACATGTGTATGTCCTTGTCTCGTCCGCCGTCTCTTGCAGAGTGAGTGCTCGCGGCCACGCGCATGCGGTGACAGGCACAAGTGTTCTTCTGTTTCCGCCGCATGCTCTTCCTCAAGCTCTGTGGCGGGACGGGGATGACGGAATAGGTAATCTGCTGGGTTGTCGGCACCAGCTCTGTACTCCATGTCTATTTTAAATGATTGAAGTTGCATCATCCACTTCTCTAGTCTTGCAGGGGGGTGTGGGACAGAGCCCTTGAAGATTGGTATTAATGGTTTGTGATCAGTGAATACCTTGGCCGGTTGTCCCAATAGGTACACTCTGAAGTGGAGTCAGCCCCAGAGAATTGCCTGTGCCTCTTTTTCAATGTGTGCATAATTTTGTTCAGTCTTCATTGGTGCTTGGCAGGCGAATGCGATAGGGTGTATGCTCCCGCCCTTATCTACGTGTGAGGTCAGCCCTTAGCCCCACCGGGCTGGCATCCACTAGGAGTTCAGTTTCACGTTCTATGCTGAAAAAAGCCATTCTTGTGGTGCTGGACAATGAGTCTTCATGTTGGAACGCCTATTGATCCATTCCCACTGTTTCTTTCTTTAAGTCTCTCAAAGGGGCTGCGAGGGTGGCAAGATCTGATATGAATCTGGCACAGTACATTGCCATGCCCTTAAAGCTTCTCACTTCGGTTGCTGATGGTTGGGGCTGCTGTGTTCTTGATGTCACTGACTTTGGCTGGGTCAGGTGATATGCCTTTGGAGTTAAACACATGACCGAAGAAGTTGAGCTCCTCTTTATTAAACTCACACTTTTCTGCATTTAGGGTGAGCCTGGCCTCCTCCAGTCGTCGTAGAACTGCTGCAAGCCGCTTATGGTGTTCGCTGGAGGTGATGCCATAGACAAGTATGTCATCGCTTATGTTGGTGGTGCCATCTAGAGCCGTGGAGGACCCTTCGGATCTAGTTTTGGAATGCTTCTGCCACAGAGAATATTCCGAAATGTAGTCTTTTATATCTTCGCAGCCCTAAGTTGGACGAGAATGTTATGTATCTCGATTCCTTTGCAAGATTCAGCTGGTGATAACCAGACCTGAGGTCTAACTTGCTGAAAACCTTGGCTCCCGTAAGGTCTACAATTAATTTGTCGATGGTTGGTGTGATGTGGCGTTCCCGCCCGATGGCCGCATTGGGTAGCCTCATGTCTATGCATATTATTACAGCGTTTTGCTGTTTTTGCTTTTGTGCAACAACCATTGGTGAGACCCATGGGGTGGGCCCAGATGTCTTTTCGATTATCCCAAACTCTTCCAGCTTTGCTACCTCCTTTTCAACTACTCCTCTCATATGAAAAGGGACACGCCAGTGTCATACTGCTTTCGGCTCGAGCGTTGGATCGATATGCAGCTTAATTGTTCTGCAGCGGAGGCATCCGAAGCCTTGGAACACTCAATGGTGTTTGTTGAATGACCCTTGTGCTGGAAGTGGTTTTCTGCTGCTGTATGCAAACAGTTCTACTCGCCTGTCTTGAAGTCTTGGCTTCGGGTTGAGTTTGTTATACTTGTGGGCGGTCATGATATTGATGGTTGCCCCCGTGTCAATGACCATCTCGATGGGGCTCCCATCTTACAGGATGGTGCAGGATGTGGACGTTTGTTCTGTTTTCGCTTCTTCCCATATTTCATTCTGTGTGGTTCTATGGCAGAGATCATATGCACACAATGTACTTTCTTGCCTGATTTCTTGCGTCTTTCTTTGCCCCGTCTATCTGGGGATGCACTTTCATCAGATGACTCCTCGGTCTCACTGCTGCTGGGCAACATCTGTGCGCCATCGATTGCTCTTGCTCTTCCTCACGGTTTGCGAGATGATCTGTGTAGGTTGGGGTCCCTTTGGTGTTCTTGCTGCATGTTTACAACTCTCGGCCCTGAGGGGTTTAGATACAGCCACATAATTATTTAGCCGTTCGCATTTTCTGCATGTGACGCCTGATGCTGGGCACGGTTCGCCTCGGTGCCATGGGCCACCACACCATTTGCAAACATTGCTTCTGCAATGTGGGCGTCCGGGTTTGGTATAGGTGGGGCGTCTTTCTTTGTCTGGTTGATGTGGCTGGATGTCTTGTTGCCTCTTGAGTCAATGGGCGACTTCCACGCCATTTCTTCTCCCCTTTGGGGGTTGTCTAGTTATAGACGCTGTATGGCAGCCTCAATCACTGCTGCTTGGTCATCCGTTCGTTCTCACAGCCTTCCCATCTCTAGAATGCGTGCTAACGGGACATTTTTCTCTGGCAGGATGGCTCTTTGCAGCTTCTCCAAATACAGTCCATTAATAATTTGTAGGCGGATAGCAAACTCCTCGTTTGGAAATTGACACCCAACAGCCAGCTCTTTCAGCCTGGCGTGGAAGTCGTCCATTGTCTCTGTCTCTCTCTTTTGCGGGCCATGCAGAAGTGGAACCTTTCATAGTCAGGATCGAGATCTGGTTTGAATTTGCTGGTTAGCGCACTCTTGGCGGTGTCATAGTCCTCTGTGGCTCTGTTGTTGGGGAGCGTGTTGAATAGGTGGAGTGCTGCTCCGCCAATGTTCAGCAGCAGGAGTGTGCATTTTCTTTTTCCTTCTGTAATGTCTCTTGCCTGCAGATGCAGTTCAAACTGCTGAATCCAAATGCCCCACCCGTCATCCACCATGTTAGGCTGGATGTTCTAAAACCGGTCTTGCAAATCGTTTACAGTTGTTGCCATTGTCCGTAAGTTTTAGGCTCCTAAACTGGATGTACGAAATCCAAAACATTGTCAAATAGAAATGATTACATACGCCTTGCTAACCAATGAATGATCACAAGCATCGCAATTTTTATGGTGCCTTTTTCTCATCAAAGGTTCTCGTCTGCAAATGGTGAAGTTAACCGATACTTGCCCCCACTTGTGATGCCCAAGCTCCTTGTCATGGGCACGCACCAGGTGACGGACAACAGTTTTCTTTACCAGACTACGTGGCAGATCTTGAAAAATTAAAACAATCTAGCAACAGACCAAAATGCAAAGTAACCTAATTAATGTATTTCTTTTATTTAAATTTGTGTTCAGCTTTGGCCCTACCCTGAGGGTCTCGGAACGCATTACACATTTCTGAGGTTGAAAAGGTGGCAGGTAAACAAGTTACTAAACGTTTCCTGATTAAGATATGAGGATTAGTTTGAGGAGTTGGGTTATTTGTGGTGAAGCAGGTGTGATTTGAGGCTCTTTCTGAAAGTCGTGTTGCAGGGCGGAGTGCGGATGTGAAGTGGTATGTGTTCCAAGATCTGGGTGCCCACTGGGTAAATGCTTTTGGTGCATTTTAATATGCGTTTTCACACACTAAACACCCTGCCCAACATATTTTAGAACTGGTGCAATTATATAAACCAACTCCTTGTTGCAGAATATGTGCGAAAAGTGTTTGGCAGTGGCTGGAAAAAATATAGTTTTCCCTACAAGGTTTGTTTTCAGCACTCAAAACTGCATACCGACGTAACTCGGGATATAACATTTCAACTCAACCTTACATCTTTTTTATAAAATGTGAGTAAAATGTATGTTTGGGTAATTGAGTACATTTCAAAACATGGGTAAAATTCGTTTAGACTTAATTTTCATCCACTGCATTAGACTGAGAAAGAATGGGTCACAATTTAGTGTGTGACTCACTATGTCTTAGCCATAGTTTGCTTTCACATTTTAGCCTTGTATGTGACAGGACTTTCACCAATCCTGCCCCCCTTTCAGAAATGAATGGGTATATAACATGTGCTCCAGTCAGACTGATTTTCCAATGACTAGGCCTGTCATGAAGGAGTCTATCCGACATTCATATCCTGATTCTGAAATGTGACTTTGCCTTTCCATTGCACTTTGGTTCTCCACTTGCCAGTCGAAATCCATGATTGTTTTCCAAAGTGAAAACATACATAAGAGTGATCAAATTCAGGTCACTGATGACAGAACGCATAAAATGGAGTTTGAATTCATTTAGTTAACTGTACAAAATCACATTGTTTGCCTCTCATTACCATTTCTGTGGACTATCATTGACTTAAACTAGTTGCATTGGAAAATAGTCCACACTCGTAAACATTTCTGGTAAATAATATTTTAAGTGGCATGATTTGGTACTTTGCACTGAACCAGCGGACACAGTTTAAAATATAAACTGCAATATGGGCTAGATGGCCTGTAGAATAAGGTCGTCTGATGGGAAGTCCAGGGAGGAAAGGAACTGCCTCAGAGTGAACTTTAGATATTGCTTAGATACGTTTATCTTCTTGGTAGGCCTCGATTCCAATGCTTACCCAATCCGGGTCTCTTCTGGTATCTCTTTAGGGACCTATCACATTAGGGAACATGTGCATTCGTTCTGATACGAAACTCTAGCTCTCATGCTTGTTCATATTTTGAATGCCAAATATTCCTGTACAGAAGAGAGCCCCGTTTTCCTTTCCATATTCCTTACTTGTCATCATCAATTGTTACTGTCATGTGTAATGTAGCTCACCCCCAACCTGTTCTAATGCCATCTCTTATTCTAGCCAATCAGACTGTTTTCTCCCCGGCTACATTACAAAATCATGGGGATGGGGGGCGGTTTCCTGACGACTAGTTGAGTATGCTAGGGTACAGTTTGCTTCTTGTTTAGCATATTGACAGTTGCGCATGCTTAAAGAAATACTGCATTGCAACCACTATTTGTTATTTAGTTTTCCCTTGCACCTCAGAGTAAATTTGTGCAGGTCTATTCTTTCGATTTAAACAATTTTTTGAGCCACTGCCAAGGGAAATTGATCAGAGATGGTGTTCTTTTCCGATGCTTTGTATGTTCACTTTGCTCAAATTATGAAGCAGGTGTTTGCACCATAGACACAGGTTCGGTGGTTGGAGTTGCTCTTTTGAAGACAGAACGGTTGTGGCAGGAAGGAAGTCTTGACTTTAGTGCATCTGCTTGCAGCTCAACGGTTTTTTTCTTTCTTCGTATGGCCTAGTTTTCTTGCCTCAAATGTGCATGTAGCACATGTCTCATACTAGCAACTTTTAAACCTGGGGATTTTTTATTTATTTTGGTGTAGACAAATGTGTTTTTTTTTTTTTTTGGATTGGAGATAAGCTTAAGTTTGGCTTGCTCTGTCAATTTGCTCAGTTACCCTTATCCTGGTTTTCGCTGGTTTAGTGTAGGCTGCAATGCTTATCCTGGTTTTCGCTGGTTTAGTGTAGGCTGCTATGTAGGACATAACGGTCTTGCAGCTTCTTCGATAAGTAAAGTGGCACGATTGCCGACTTTTCCTGCAATTTATTGGAAATGACATGACACCTGGTCATATGACAGATGTGATGCTTCTCTAGGCTCAATTGTGCCACACTAGGAATCCTGTAAAGTTCCTTGAATCTGATTGCTGTAGTGATGACACTTTGCGAAGCTGTAACCATTCCCTGCTCTATAACCAATGCACTGCCAAAGAAACGTTTCCAGCCGAAGTGTCTTTGCATTCTTTGCCATGAACATAAAGCAGTTGATATCTCAGGCTCGCTTGCACATGACAGTCTGTCGTGTCCTTTAGTTTCGGTTGCCGCTGTGCACGTGGGTTTTTTTTTATATATTTTTTAAATTTATATAACACTTGTTGGTGATATTTAGTAAAGAGTGGATTTCCATTGATGAGGGATTTATTTTCAATTTTCCAATTGCTAATGAAAGCAAATAACGCTGCAAAAGTTGTCTGAAATGTTTGCAGAGAGTTACTTATAAAACACATGTACTATATGACGGAATGTTTTGAAAAGAGATTATGTGATCCAGGAGCAACTAAGAGTTGGGAATTGACGAGTGCCTGCTTAATAAGTAGCATATGCCAGATCAATTGGTGTCATACAAAACAGATCAAGTTGTGCAGAAATATTAAAAACTGTTTAAGTGCCTGGATATGCTACTTTCGGTGGCAAGTTATGAACATCTTGAAGAGCTTCCTTTACCCCAAAAAATTGTGTTGCTCCTGACTTTCCCTAAAAGGAGGTTGGGGTGAGGGAGAACGTATGTATGTTTGGGTATGCGTGTATGTGCACTGTGGGGTAGAGGCACATGCACGAATGAGTGCCAAGTGCTCATTTGCTTGGAATTAAATATCTAGATAGCTATTTGAAAAATGTAACTTGATGGTTTCTGTTGGATGTTTATTCTACTTTTGATGTGTTATTATGTCTGTGCTTCTCCCTTATGGTTTAGCACGTTCTAGATGTTTAGTTATAGATGTGTCTAATTGTATTATTATAGTTTCCATTGGAATCTAAATTCCATCATAGGTATGTGGGTGCTTTGTTATTTTAGTCCACGAGTTCATTTCAGAGGCGATTTATATTTTTTGCAGCCTGGGGCCCATTCATTTATTACATGGCCGAAAAAGCATCAGGACCTCGGCATTTCTACAGCTCCTTGTTGTTTTTCTTTGTCCATTCAGATCCGAGTAGCAGTCGGTCTGAGACTGGTCAGTCTGTATGTTTTTTTTTAGGTTTTCATCGTGCATTTGTGCATTAGCAATGGTGCTAGGAGTCTGCCTATTCTCCCACCGGGCACAACCCCAAAAATCGCCTGCAAATGGAGAAGGAAAGAAGAGTGGAAAACTAGAATGGGGCATTGCTGAAACTTTGCTGCCTGTCTTTTGTACACTGTATGGGGCCAGAGTCTTGCAAGAGGGTGATTTTATTTTGTTTCCTGTGATTTTTGTAAGAAAGATTGGTCAGATAATGTTTCGCTTGTTTATATCCCTATAGTGTAGTGGTGTCAGATGGCGCATGGACAGAAAAGTGTCTCGCCTTCCCCAAGTTACCTCCCAGAGTTTCATATCTCTTCCTTCTGCAGCAACCATCAACCTCTGGGCCCCTTCCTATGGAGCAATTGGGACTCTACACTTGAGTAGAGAAAGGCCCCCGAGGATGGTTTGGGTCAATTAAGTTCTTTAGAGACTCAATTGTTATAGTAAAGAACCTGAAGAAAACCACAATGAATTCTGACAGAGGGCATATGTTGGTAAACAAATGCTTGTTTAGATCCTTCCAGTAAGGCATTTTATAACATGCCCTTGACACACATCTTAGATATTAAAGATGTTGCCACAAAAACACTTTGTAATACTTTTTACATCTTTTACAGATGAAAACCACACAGCAGTCACAGCAGAGTCCAACAGGCTACTTGATGTTCCACGTTACCTTTGTGAGGGGACTGAATCGCCATATCAAACTGGCCAGTTGCACCCTGCAATCAGAGTGGCCGATTTGCTACAACATATTAACCTTATGAAGACATCTGACAGCTATGGCTTCAAAGAGGAGTATGAGGTGAAAATAACCAATAACCTATGCATTTCTTCTAAAGTGCTGATGAAAAAGTTTCAATACACTATAGGTTTGAATTGAACCACATCTTTTTGTACCTCACGCAGCAGCCAAAATGACAAATCTGTATTTAGGCGCAGAGTACACTTTCTAATTGCCAAACCTTTCCCCATTTCGTAGGTTTAAATTGCTCACAGCTTTTGTATTTAAATGTTGTAGTCGAAAAAGCTCCAACAACTGAAGTAAATTTCCAGAAAAATCCCCAAGTAGTAGATGGAGTAGAACATCTGAATTGTATATGATCTCTTGCATAATCCAAATTACAAGTGGGATATTGCCTGCATAACTCTTGTGATGTATGCATGAAACAGATTATGAATGTGAACATTCACTGGTAAATACATTTCCTGCTACCTGAACATTTACTTTTTTAACCCGTCAGTGATTAGTGGGAAACTGGAAATTGAAATGTATATTTCAAAATTGCATTCCTTCAACGTACTCCTGGCTGGCACTGAGTTGGGCACGCTGCCTGTCCCCATTCCCTATCTTTACCTGACAGTTCCTACCTTTGCTCCGACTTGTACCTCTGCTTGGTTTTGGAATTTTCGAATTTAGTTACAAAATGCTGTTTCGTAATTGACAGAGCTGTAGCTTTTTTTGTAAATTTATTTTCTTACTTTTTACATAAATCTTTTTAACAACCTCATACAGACATCGTTGATTGTAAAACCATGGGGCCTGAACTAAAGGCTATTTTATCAGTATGTCTGTCTGCAAAACCAAATGTATATTAGTGTGTTTCATTTATTTTAATGTGCTTTTTGTATTCATAAATTTCAGTTATTTTTAATAGATATACTTGTCATGTGTTTTAGAGTTTTTTCGAGGGACAGTCTGCTACTTGGGATGTTGCTAAGAAAGATCAAAACAGAACGAAGAACAGATACGGAAATATCATTGCGTGTAAGTTGTGAAAATATTTAACCTGCTTTTGTGAATGAGAATTGTTGTATTTACAAAAATGTAGCCCATTTTAGTCAATCTATTATTACCACTCTGTCTCCCCCTGACCACAAACAAAAACCTGAACATGTAGGATGTCAAAGACTTAAAAGTGCACCAGCGGAGATCTTTCCATAAATCTTTTCCACCATCCTTGTATGCTTCTCGCAGTGCTTTGAGTGATGTTTCTGATTACAAATAGACTTTTGAAGGCTTTTATAGTGATTAGCACCCGGGGCGGGGTGAGCAGTCAATCAGGTTGCTCGGAACACAGCTGAATCTACTGATCTAAGCCTGCATTCCGAGCAACCTGCTGGCTGCTTCCCCCAACCTGCCATCTTCCCTCCACCCTTCCTTCCCTTTGTCCTTTAACCCTCATCAATGCACGCTCCGTAATTGCCCATGCCACGGACATCGCAGACATCATTCTAGCCAAAGACCTAGACTTCCTAGCCATAACAGAGTCCTGGCTCCATGCAGCCGCAGGCCCAGCCCTATCGCTAGCCATCCCCATTGACTACACCATCATCCGAGCAGACGGAACTGAATCTAGAGGCGGAGGCCTGGCCATCATCGCCAAAACTCACCTTAACATCAGACTAGACTCCTCTACACACCTTCCATCATGCGAAGCACTCAGCCAAGCTGCCCACTGCTAACTCCCAAACGATATCCATCCACTTACTTTATAGACCGCCTGGACCCCTGGGATCCTTCAAGGAAGACCTCAGTGCCATCCTCACCGATAACCTAAAAAATTCCTCGCAATGCCTCCTTCTAGGAGATTTTAACCTAGGCTACAAAGACCCCAAAGACCACCAGGCCACCCTCATTAATAACACTTTGTCTGAACTAGGCTTCACACAAAAAGTATCCGGCCCTACCCACAACAAAGGAAGAACCCTCGACTGGGTAGCAGACCATAACTGTGCTGCACTTATCACCAATAACTCATCTCAATCTTGGTCTGACCATCACCTCCTCTCCTTCTCCCTTGAAGCCTCATAACTAACTTGACGCTAGCCACAGCCATCCCCACGAGAAGCAAGAAAAATATCACAGTGGAAAAACTGATCCCACTCATCCTCCCTACGCTCAACCGACTCCCGGCTTCCAACCCCTATGACCTCGTAGAAGGATATAATAATACCATGCGCACAGCCTTAGACTCCATTGCACCCCTAAAACTCAGAAAAAGCAAACCAAAAAAGCACCTCAACCAATGGTTCTCCAGCCACCTTAAAGCGTTTCGACTAGAAAAAAGTCAAATGGAACAAGTCTGGAGACAGTCTCCCACAGACCACAACAAGTTACTGCTTAACAAAATCAAGGCCAATTACAAAAAAGAAATCATAGCTGCCAAACAAGAATCCTATAACCAGAGGATTGCACAATCCAACTCCAGCACCAATGAACTGTTTACAATTATCAAAGAATTAGAAACACCTGTGCTTATCCCAGATACCTGCGTGAAGAACAAACAATGGTGCACTAGTGTCCAAAATGCACTAAACAACAAAGTCATAGGCCTTCAAACCAAAATTAGAAACAAGAAAGATTCCCTCACCAAATCAACCAACCCCATTAATACCCCCCCAAGCACTTCACCCACTCACCTCCCTCCCAACACCACTCGCTTCAGCTTCTCCAAAGTATCTACCCTAGAAGTGGAAAAAATCATTCTCCGCCTCAAACCATCTAACTGTAAAGGCGACCTCTGTCCCCCACAAATCATTAAAGACACGGCAAGAGACCTTTCGCCATTCATCACCAGACTCATCAACGCCTCATTCTCCTCAGGAACAGTCCCCAGTAACCTCAAAGAGTCCTGGGTCCTCCCCCTCCTTAAAAAAACCTTCCCTTGACCCCTCTATCCCGACCAACTACAGACCCATTACCACCGTCCCCTTCCTGCTCAAGATACTAGACAAGACAGCATACCAACAAATCCAAAAACACCTGGAAACAAACCACCTTCTAGGTACGCGACAATCAGGCTTCAGACCCCTACATGGGACTGAAACAGCCCTCATTGATCTGAAAGCCCAAATAGACACCATCAGAGACAACGGTAAAACCGCACTACTACTCTTAGTAGACCTCTCTGCGGCGTTTGATCTAGTTGACCACAAAATCCTATGCAATCATCTGGACTCAGCTGCGCACTTCTCTCAAGAAGTCATCAGCTGGATCGAGTCATTCTTCAGCAACAGATCCATGCGTGTCTTCTCCACCGCTGCCGACCCCATCTCCATCACATGCGGAGTCCCTCAGGGCTCCTGCGTCTCCCCCACTCTGTACAACGTGTTCGTGAAGCCCCTGTTTGATGATCTAGATGGCCTGGGTATCACCTACACCAACTATGCTGATGATGCACATCCTCATCCCGCTGACGGGAGACTACAACCAGGATTTGGCCTTGGTGAACAAGGTGTACCTCATCATCCAGGCATGGATGGCTTCGCACAGTCTATGCCTGAATGATGACAAGACGGAACTCATCATCCTTGGGTCCTCTACAAACATAACCAAATTAGACCAAAACTACACCAACTTCATCATAGACGGGAACCCGATCAAGGTAGCTAAAGAAGTGAAAACTTTAGGAATATACCTCGACTCCGCCCTAACCTTCCACAAACAGGTTAGTTCCATGGCATCTTCCACGGCCTACACATGTAAGCTTATAAGAGCAGCCAAACCCTTCTTATCCCCCCAGAGTTGCATTACACTAGCCAGAGCCTTGGTATTATCCAAATTGGATTACTGTAATGCCCTCTACGTAGGAGTCAGCAAGCAAATCACCAACAAAATTCAGATGCTCCAAAACAACGCTCTCAGAGCAGCGCTTAGCATCCCCAGGAGAGCCCACATCTCCAACATCCGGAAATCCCTTAACTGGCTCAACACCTCAGACAAAATCTTGCTCAAAGTAGCATCGCTAACCCACAAATGTCTGAACAACGCTGCCCCACGCTACCTGGCAGACAGAATATGCAAATACACCCCCAACAGACCCACCAGAACCTCTAACGCAAACCTACTCATAGTCCCCAGGTTCAAAAGCACCAAAATGGGCGGCAACAGCTTCCAGGTGAAGGCACCCCAACACTGGAACGCCCTACCACCATCCCACAGGACACCCCAAACCTTTACACACTTTAGACGCAATTATATCCAATGGATAAAAAACGAAGATCACTAATACTTCTAACACAACACCACACTGCCACTATCCTAGAATGAATGCTTATCTGCAAACTCTTTAAAATATCTGTAATGTACTATACCTCTCTTGTAAAACTGCCCTTTGTACCTCACTGTAACACTGTAAGTGATATGTATAAGATATGTATAAGCAAACTGTAACCAAGCTTTGAATAACCATGCTGCTCATGCGCCCTCATACTCTCGGGTCTGGTGCGCAATACAAATGAATAAACTAAACTAAACTAATCCCCCCCCGTCCCCACTTACCCGATTTCTGCGGCGGGTGCCACTGCTGCTGCTGTCGCCTCCTCCTGTTGTCCGTACTGGTTGCCATGGAAATGGAGCCAGTCTTCCAGTTCTTTGGCAGCCATCTTGCTGAAGTATTTTGTTTGAACGGGACAACAAGGCGTACACCCAGTCCCATCAATGCTCCGACAAGGGGCGGGTTTTCGGTGGGTTTCCGGGGATTCCAGCAACAGAGGTCCAGATAATGGGAACGCTTAACGAGTCAGCACCGGCGCAACTACCAAAGGGGCAGGGGGTAGCAAGGGTTTCTTCCATTAGCCTCCGAAGGAAATAAGGCATGACATGTCCCTCGGGGTCCACGTGCCTCCTGTGGGTGGCAGCTTTGCTTCTCGCGTGCATTTCTGGCACCAGAAATTTGCAGACCGCTGGATCCTATCTGTAGTATCCATGGGGTACCACCTACGGATACCTACCTCTCCTCCCTTCCTACAGATTGGGACAGCAACTCTGCAGAGATCCGGTCGCTCGTCAAGATCCAGGCAGTGGAAAAAGTACGAGCCTCCCAGAGAGGCTTAGGCTCTATTCCAGGATGTTCGCCATACAAAAGAAGAACCAGGCTGGCCTGAGAGTTGTGTTGGACCTATCCACCCTCAACCTCTCCCTCCCTCTTCAGAAATTCAAGATGGTTACACCGGCACTCATTTCAGAGACACTAGACGGGGGAGACTGGATCTGAAGGACGCCTACTTACACGTCCCGATTTGGCAGCCACATCTCTCCTTCCTGTGCTTCAGGATCATGGGCTGTCATTTCCAGTACAAGGTGCTACCCTTTGGCCTCAACTCAGCCCCCAGGGTATTCACCAGACTCATGAATGCAGTGGCAGCTCTCCTCAGGGCCCAGGGCCACCATGTCTACTCATACCTGGACAACTGTCTCATCAGGTCGAGATCCCCAGAGGGAGTTGCCCACACTTCCTCTGCGCTTATGAACATGCTCCACAACAAGGGTTTTACTCTCCAACCTCAAGAAATCCCAGCTGCAGCCCATGCAGAGCCTCACCTTCCTGGGCCTCATCTGGGACACATGATCCGTGAAGGTATTTCCCACGGAGGACAATATTACGGCCATCAAGAGTGCCACAACCCTCTTACTTAACAGGGCAGTGACCTTGGCTTGGTGGTACCAACACTTATTGGGTATCATGGCAGCAGTCCTGCCACACACGAGACTCAGAATGAGGAGATTACAGCTGCACTTCGCAGCCTCAAGGAATCAGGAGAGGGGCTCCCAAGCAGAGCTGGTCAGCATACTGCTTTCTCTCCACGTGGACCTCAAATGGTGGTCCAGGGACTGCAACCTACAGACGGGCAAGCCCTTCCGGCAGCTGCCCCTGCGGGTCACCATCACTATGGACTCCTCCCTGGAGGTCTGGGGAGCCACTCTGGACTGCCACAGCGTCCACAGAGTCTGGACCCGGTAGGAGCAGGAGTCGCATATCAACTGGCTGGAGTTTAGGGCCATCTGGCTAGCCCTGAGAGCCTTACTTCTGCTCATTGGGGGCAAGACCGTCCTTATCTAGACCGACAACTCCACCAGCATGTACTATGTCAATAAGCAGGGGGGTATTGGGTCCCCTCCGCTGTGCAACCTAGTGATCAGAATGTGGGAATGGGCCCTGGAAAACATCTATCTCGCGACCGTCCACACCTCAGGGGAGGCCAACTTGGAAGCGCACAGGCTCAGCAGACTGGGAGCAGACAATTCGAGTGGCAATTGAAGGACCAGGTGCTGCAGATGGTCTTCAACACATGGGGCCACCCTTGGGTGGATCTATTTGCATCCTGGAAGAACAGGAAGTGCCATCAGTTTGTGTCTTGGCAGGGACTGGGCCCAGGCTCCCTGGGCGACGCTTTGCAGTTTCAATGGGAGGGCATGACAGCCTATGCGTTTCCTCCCACCCCCTGATCCCCAGGGTATTATGCAAGCTAAAGGAAGCTTGTCACCTCAGCATCATCCTGATGGCACCTTGGTGGCCGGCGAGACCGTGGTTCTCTGAATTGCTCAGCCTCATGGAGAGACCACCCATTCACCTTCCAATGGGTCCAGCACACCACCTGTTCCAGCAGGAGGGCAGGGTTCTCCACCACGCGCCTCATAAGTTAGCCCTCGCAGCATGGTTCCTGAGCAGATCACCCTCAAACACCTATAACGGGCTAACCTGGAGATCATCCAGGGCGCTAGAAGCAAGGCCACCAGGAGCCAATATAAGAGTAAATGGAGCAGGTTCTGCCACTGGGCAGACTCTCAGAAGAGTGATCCCCCTAACGTGCACGCTGGAGGATCTGCTCTCCTTCTTGGCACACCTCGCACATTCAGGTGTACAGGTGCACCTATCTGGCACTCATAGGGGCCTACAGAAATTTGAAGGAGGAGGTCTTCTCTTCCAACCTGATAGTCAGGAAACATCTGGCGGGCTTGTCCAGGCTTTACCCGCCCATCTAGAAGCCACACCCTGTGTGGAACCTCATCGTGGTGTTGGGTGACTTGGTACACAAACCATTCGAGCCAATGGCATCTGCGGAAATCAGGCTGGTCACCATTAAGACAGCTCTGCTAATAGGTATCACCTCTGCTCGCAGAGTGAGATCCAGGCTCTAGTGGCCTCAGAAACCTATAATACTTTCCACAGGGATAAGGTGGTCCTGCGGACTCAACCGGCGTTCCTACCTACTTACCTACATTCTTCGCTGACCCCAAGGACGAGGCTCAGAGAGACTTGCACTGTCTGGATGTCAGACGCGCTCTGAAATTCTATCTGGACAGGACCAAGGGCTTCCGCAAGTCAGATGCGCTTTTTGTCACCTTTGGGGGTGCCAGACCTGGTTATCAGGCATCCCAGGCTTCTATTGCACGGTGAATGGTTGCGGCCATCAAAGAGGCCTATGAGGGGCAACACAAGCCGCTGTCAGCCAACATGCATGCTCAGGTTCCATGGCATGTCATAAGCCGTGCGGCCGCTTGGGCCACCCCTTTGGCTTTCTGTAAGCATTACTGTTTGGACGCTGGCTCCAAGTCAGACGCGGCCTTTGGACAGGCGGTTCTAAGGAACTTGTTTGCGTAAGGAGTCTCCTCTCCACCCTGGGTCTACATTCAGTTGTAATCGACCATGCAGTATGGAGGAAAGGGGACGGGATGTAAGAGTAATTACTAGTACTCTTACTTCCCGTCCCCTTTCCTCCATACTGTATGGGCATCCCTTGCGAGGGCCAGGAGACGGAACACTTTTCACCAGAAAAAATCTTCTTCCTCTTTAAATTTAGACAAGCGCGGGGTGATTGCCTGACTCTGCCCACCGGCGCCACTCCTCAATCTCCCTCTTTTGCTTAGACTGGAATGGGCCGAATTCACCAGCGCTCCTGGGTTTGGCTTTGGCCATGTAATACCACACGCTTGTCACCGGATATTCTTCTATCTTTGTCTTTTTCTTTTCAATAGGTACATGGTCCTCAGGCGCCAAGCTCCTCCCTGGCGCATGTCAATTTCAGCAGGTGGCCAGCCTGCGAGGGGCTCTTCCCTACAACCGACCCCCATGCCCTTTGTCTCCGCTGCCTTACCTCCGACCACGGCTGGGAAGGTTGTTCCGCATGCGAGGCATTGACTCCACGGGCACTGAAGAACAGGCTAGCTAGGGGAAGGGAGCTCTTCTAGAAGTCACCCCAGGAGGATGTAAAGGACTTTGTTAAACATCGCTCGAGGCCGAAGGAAAGGCCTCTATTCACCATCACACTCCTTCACAAGGAAGTGCCCGACCAGGAGAAACCTGTTGGGTTCTAGTACCAGCACACATACTGAGGCTAGTCCAGCTATTGGCCTCACGGCCGAGGGGGTCTCCGGATCCTTCCGGTGTCAGTGCTGCGGGACCGCAAGGTTCTTTTACCGAGGTTGCTCCCGAGGGGCAACACCCTAGTACCAGCATAATGTCAGAGGGGGTGCCTTCACGCAGCACTACAGGCAGCTCTGCTGAGGGCAATACGCCTTCCAGGTCACGGCCTGAGGTGCAGGATAGGCCTTTTGTTCCAACACCAAGCGTTTAGCACTGAGCTGGTTCCAGCAAGCCAGGCACCACGACTTTGGCACGACAAAATGCCCGCTGCGCCAGACATGCTGGCCGCTCATCCGATACCCGCTCTTGTGGAGCAGGTGGAGGAAAGAGTCACAAGGTAAGACTGGTGTCAACCAGGTGTGTGGCCTACAGTTTTGTTACGCGGGGACGCCACCCAGCCCTAGTTGGATGATTTGCACTCTCGAACCCTCTCCCGGTCCCTTGGTAAGGCCTCTGGTTAAAGATGGGTCTGCAATATAGGAGAGCTGGATTCAATACCAGATTGTCTTTGTTTTCCCGACTCCCTTGGCCTCAACGTCTTCCTCCCCCTTGGGCCTTCTCCTCACCTTAATATTGTAAGCAGTGGATTCTCCGTCCTGCTCCTCGTGGCAGGGGTGCGAAGATGTGGGGGGCGAGCAGCGACCAAGATACTTCACTGGTGCAAGCCCCCCTGTGGGAATCCAGGCCTGCTACGTTTGCTGCTTTACAGTCTTTATATGCAGTTCTTATGTTCCTCTTAGTTCGAATAAAACAATGTCTTGCTTCTTTCCTTTTAGGTATGGAAAGGTATTTTGATGTTGTCATGCAGGTTGAAGATGAGCATGGGCCGGTAGGCGAAAGCGCGGTGTGCGCGATGCTGTCCGGTGAGTAATGCGCGATGCACTGCGCTGTTTCGCCTTTTTTATTGCTAACCTGTGTCTTTTCTCTCCTTGCAGTTTGCGATGTTCCTTGGCGAGCGCTTTAATATTCCAGCAATGATACTGACCAGGAGATGACTACCCAGGTAAGAATTGTGTGGCTTCCTTTATTCGGGAGGAAACGTGAGTAAACGCTTACTAATGCTGTCTTTCTTTCTCCTCTTTCCAGGTTATGGTATTGCAGGATGCAAGCGGTGCCGGATGATGGAGTTCGTACCTTCAGGTGAGTGGAGCTGAAGTCAGCGATGGATTGAAGACAGGCTACTGTTCCAGGTAAGTTTCGTAGTGGTGTTTCTCTCTCTGCAGGTCCTTGGTTTCAGGTAAGCTGGCATCAAAGAACTGGACACGGTGAGAGTTACGCTGCCCACAGCAGAATAACGCAAAGCATGTTCTGCTGTTTGGGTGTGGTTTAAATAGTCTCAGGTAAAGTAGTCCAGGTAAAGTAGTCACAGGCCTGCCACACCCAAAGTAGTCCAGGTAAAGTAGTTCCAGGCCTGCCACACCCAAAAGACTAGACCGCATAGCTCGGTTCCTTGTAACTGAGCTATGTGTGTGCCTCCATGTTGGCTGAACCCTCCCCCCTCCCCTGCCCACCCCCCCCCCCAACAAGTTCCTTAGAACCTGGTCTTGACCAGCCGTTAAGGATTGGACCCGCAACGGGACCTTGGAGGTAATTACGGTACCGCAATTTGCGGTACTGTAATTACCGCCTTCCCCATTCCCATGGAGCCCTATGGGGGCACAAATGGGAATGGGGAAGGGCCAATGGTGAATGGGGAATTACCGCCCCACCAACCTTGGAATCCACCATGGTGCAATCGTTAAAATACCAGCGTCAACCATGGCGCTAATAGCACCATGGTTAACGCCTGGGTTGTAATGACCCCCCAAGAGTGTCTTGGATGAGGTTTTAAGGCCTTTGACCATGCCCTAACTAGAAGGCTGACTTGAGTGAGGGCCCGGGGCAAGGGTCACGACAAGTTTATCCATAAGCAACGCAGGGCATGCTTCTATTCACGCCAGGCAGAGTGTGCCCCAACCCCAGCTGCCCTTGGCCACTCCGTCAATATCACCTGCCACTTCAGCCTCCGAAGACCAGTTCTTCGAAAGGTTCCTAGGGCTGATGCGAACTCCCCAGATAGGGGTCATCTTCTGGGATGCCATCAGGGACATGCTCCCTTAGGGCACCCCACTGGCACCCATAGTCATTCCTCCGATAGCTCCGGTGCCACAGGCCCCAGCGCAGATGCCACTGCCTTAGCCGGCTCCTCCAGTTCCGGCTTCTCTTCCTCCCACAGTACAAGCCGTTACACACCAGCCTCCGGCTCCGGTCTCCACTCCACAGCCCACGGCGCCCAGCACTCCTCTACCAGCTCTGGAGCCTAACGGATACAGACGAGGAGGACCCCAACACGCCATCTTTAGCCAGGGCCTTCCACGAACGCCTTGCAGGTTTGGCAGAATATTTGAGCCTTCCACAGCCCGAGGTAGAGCAGCCCGAGGAGAGGGGTGGGAGGGTGGGTGTAAGCAGAAGTCCTCACCCTATGACCCCCTACCAAAACGGGGATCCCGATGCAGAAAGACGTAGTTGCCCTGGCCAAGAAGGGGTGGCTCAAGCCGCATTCGGCCCAGCCTGTCAATCGATGCCTCAACGCCAAATACAGGCAGATGGAGGGGGGCACACACTTTCTTTCAGCACATCCTCAAATGCACTCTTCTGTGATAGATGCAGCGTCACTCTATTCTAAGCCTCGGTCCTCAACGCTGCTAGGCAAGGACTAGAAGATCTTGGAGGTGTATGGGAAGAAGCTGTACTCCAATGCCTCCTTGCACCTGCAGCAGGCCAACTTAGATGCCATGTTGGCAGCCGCTAACCAAGGGCTGTGGTGGGAAATTGCGGACTTCCTCCTAGAACTTCCGGCACAGAGCTAAGTGCTTCAAGGCGGGACTAGGAGAATCCAGGCTGGTAGCGCATGACATTATGGAGTCCTCCGTGGCCCACATCGATACCTCTGCCCGGCCCATCTGCATTGCCATGGATATGAGAAGGATGGCCTGGCTCCGGGCTACTAAATTTAATCCCGATATCCAGGAACGCATATTGGACCTCCCCTTCGAAGGCAGTGACCTCTTCCACTCCACCACCGACAAGGCATTAGATAAAAAGAAAAGCAGCTCGCAAACCGCAAAGTCTTTATCTAGTCTTACAAAGGCCACGCCCAAGCCTACACCCAGTCGCAGCAACGCTCTGACAAGGAGCAGGGCATTTGGCGGGTTGCAAGGCTTCCAAGAACAGAGGTCCAAACAACCGGACCGTTCTCAAAGTCCGCATCGGAGGAAACAAAAAAGGGGGGGGGTTTCGAATCCCCCCTCCTCCGCAACAGCCTCAGAGGGGAAAAAAGGCATGACACGCCCCTTCGGGTCCATGTGTCTCCGGTAGGTGGCAGGCTTGCCTTTCACTTGCAATTTTGGCGCCAGAATTTTTCAGACCCCTGGATCCTCTCTGTAGTCTCCACGGGGGACCGCCTACCGGTACCTTCCTCTCCTCCCCTCCCACAGATTGAGATGGCAAATTTACTGGCTGAGACCCGGTCGCTCGTCGAGAGCCAGGCTGTGGAAGAAGTCCCAACCTACCAGCAAGGCTTGGGCTTTTATTACAGGATTTTCACCATACAGAAAAAGAACCAGGCTGACAGGAGGGTTGTGTTGGACCTTTCCACCCTCTATCGCTCCCTTCCTCTGCAACAATTCAAGATTGTTATGCCAGCTCTTATTGCGGAAAAACTGGACAGGGGAAACTGGATGTGCTTCCTGCATCTGAAAAACGCTTACCTACACGTCCCGATTTGTCATATGCATCGTTCCTTACTGCTCTTCAGGATCATGGGCTTCCATTTCTAATACAAGGTGCTTCCCTTCGGCCTCAACTCGGCTCCCATGGTACTTACCAGGTTGATGAATGCAGTGGCAGCCCTCAGGGCCACCACATCTACCCATACTTGGAACCCTGGCTCGTCCGGACCACCCCTCCGGAAGCGGTTCACCATAATGCCTCTGCACTGATTAACACACTCCAAGACCTGGGGTTCACTATCAATCTCACGAAGTCTCAGCTGCAGGGCACGCAGAGCCTGATCTTCTTGGCCTCATCTGGGACACCAGCTCTGTGAGAGTCTTTCCCTCTGAGGACAAGATTGCAGCCATCAAGAGAGCTACAGCTCACTTCCTCTCCAGGCCTGTGACATCGGCCTGGTGGTACCAACACCTACTGGGGCTCAGGGCAGCGGTCCTCATGGCCGTGCCCCAGACAAGACTCAGGATGTGGTGATTACAGCTGCGCTTCGCAGCCTCATGGAATCAGTAGAAGGGCTCCCAAGAGGAGCCAGTCAACATTCCTCCCTGTCTCCTCTCAGACCTCCACTTCAACCTGAGGCAGCGCAAGCCCTTTAGGCATCCGGCCCCTCAGGTCACAGTTACTGACTCTTCCCTAGAGGGCTGGGGAGCCCCCCTGGACAACCAAAGCATCCATGGAGTCGGGAATCGGCAGGAGTCCCACATCAATTGGCTGGAATTGAAGGCCATATGGTGGGCTCTCAAGGTCTTTCTTCCTCTTATCGAGGGCAAGATAGTTCTTATCCAGACGGACATCTCCACCTGCATGTACTATGTCAACAAGCAGGGGGGCACCAGATCCCCTCCGCTGTGCAACATAGCAGTCGGCATGTGGCAATGGGAGAACGAAATTTACCTCATGGCTGTCCACCTCCTGGGGGAATCCAGCCTGGAAGCGGACAGGCTCAGCAGACTGGGGGTGGACAATTACGAGTGGAAATTGAACAACCTGGTGCTGAAGGAGATCTACCTCAGGTGGGGGCATCCCCAGGTGGATCTTTTTGCCTCCCGGGACAACAGGAAAGACCATCAGTTCGCCTCCTGGCAGGGGCAGGCCTCCAGCTCCCTGGACGTCGCAGTCCAGATCCAATGGAACGAAATGACGGCATATGCCTCCCTGCCCACACCCCTAGTCCACAGGGTGATCTGCAAGATAAAGGAATCCCGGAACCTTAGCATCATTTTGATAGCTCCCTAGTGGCCGGCCAGACCGTGGTTCTCCAAGCTCCTCAGCCTTTCAGACAGACCACCCATTCACCTACCGCTGGGCCCAGCTCCTCTCCTGGCCCAGCAAGGGGGCAGGGTCCTGAGCAGGTCACGCTGAAACACTTAAGCCTATATCAGGCTAACCTATAGATCATCCAGGGTGCTAGAAGCAAGGCTACTAGGAGCCAATATAAGAGTAAATTGTGAAGCAACATCTGGCTGGCCTCCACAGGCTTTACCCGCCTATAAAGAAGCCAAACCCGGTGTGGGACCTTAATGTTGCGAGTCTATGGCGTCAGCGGACATCAG
Organism: Ambystoma mexicanum; assembly: GCF_040938575.1. Taxonomy (NCBI): domain Eukaryota; kingdom Metazoa; phylum Chordata; class Amphibia; order Caudata; family Ambystomatidae; genus Ambystoma; species Ambystoma mexicanum. Next base: position 67,018,562 of record NC_090928.1, read on the forward strand.
GCTGGTCACCATAAAGACAGATCTGCTCGTGGACCTCACCACAGCTCGCAGAGTCAGCGAGATCCAGGCTTTTGTGGCATCAGAACCCAAGAGCACTTTTCACAGAGACAAGGTTGTCCTGCAGACGCACTCTACTTTCCTACCCAAGGTGACCTCCTTCCATCTCAACGAGGAAATAGTCTTACCACTTTCTTCAGCGACCCCAAGGACAAGCCTCACAGGGTCTTGCACCGTCTAGGGGTCAGACACGCGCTGCAATACTACCTGGACAGAAACGAGGACTTCCGCAAGTCGGATGCCTTGTTTGTCACTTTCGGTGGGTCAAGGCCTGGTTATCAGGCCTCCAAGGCCCCCTTAGCAAGGGGATGATTGCAGCCATCAAGGATCACTGGATCACAAGGGTCACTGGTAACGTTGGCATCATTTAAATTTGCACAAAACATTCAGAAGAAATATAGCCCTGCATATGATTGTCTTTCTTTACTTTTGTGTGGGCAAAGTTTTCTTGCGTGATTTTGATTTAAGGTGGGGCACAGTTATATGGGTCAGATACAAAAACATATTTTTTCACATGTTTTATCCATGGACACATTTTTGGTTACATCTAGACCCTGAACCACTGACTGAATGGATTTGACTCTAGCAGTTGAGAGGATCTCACATCTGACCCGACTCGTAATCCTGTTGTACTTTGACACATCTGTCCAGCAGTTTCTTTTACGAGTACCCACAAGTATTCAAAATTCAAATATGTCCAGGTTTACACTGTGCACTGCACTCTGGAATTTGGGTTTGTGACTACATTTCCAGAGAATCTGAACCTGAGTTTGTATAACTGGTAAGGGGCAACCAGATTTGCTAGATTCAAATCGGCCTGTGATTGGTTGGGAGCTTGCATTTCTTTTCAAATGGCCACCAAAGTGGTTTGCAAACGTTGACCAGGCTCCTGCACACCCCCAATGCAAAAAAGTGCAACATTGGCATATTGCAGACCTCTGGGGAGCCCCACAAACCTACAGAGGGAGAAAATTCCACATAAAATGCAATAAAAGTTTTCTTTCTCCACAGTGTTGACACTTCCCATACCCATGCTGGCTGAGTTATGGTTGTTAGATGATGGCTAGCCTTATTTGGTTGGTTTCAAACCCATAACTGACAGATTGTGAGTGTTTTCAAACTGTCCAAAAATAACTTACATTTGGGGAAGTTTTTTTACAGAATATATGTATGATCTTTTAACACCCTGCACCTGCACAAATAATTAACCACTAAATCTGGTGTTGGGATGAAGAGATCCTTCACTTCATAAAGGCTAGAAGATGATGCTGGATTTCCTTGGATTAATACTATAATTACACGTGCACCCTCTCTTAGGTCCGTTGTTGCTCTAAAAGATGTACTTAGCTGAAGAAAGTATGGCCATAAGCAATGCAATCTTGGACAGATATTTCATTTGTTCTAGGTACAAAGTTGTACTAAACTTTATGCCGGTTATGAACTTTGTCCTCCAATTATTTAGTGCACCATTCACACTAGTATTGTTTCTCTCGCTTCTGTTTAGATGACCACTCTCGAGTAGTCCTGCAACCTGTGGAAGATGATCCATCTTCAGATTATATCAATGCCAACTACATAGATGTAAGTATGCTGCATGTCGACACACATGTCTTTTTTCCTTCTTTCCACCTTCTGTATGTGAAACGTTCTGCATGTCTATAAATCAACTGTTTGCCTTTTGTACAACAAAAAAGGAAAAGAAAATGCTCTTTGCCTTGTTCTTAGCCCTGGTACTCACTGACATTGTTGTGCTTTCTTTCACACCTGACTTTGATTTGGGCTGTAGATTTGGCTGTACAGGGATGTAAGTACCACTATATGTCCTTAACAGAACCCTGTAATAAATATTGAACATAGCTAATATTCCTGATTACTACTAATGCTATGCATGCATCATCCAGCCAATCGCATACTGTTTCTTCATGCCATGCAGAACAAGATCTCTTATTTGAAAAGGTCAGTTGTAGTACACTGTTACGGCATACTGTACTTCACAGGACCTGATAGAGGATACATTCAGCTTTAGAAAAGATCATGAACCCTTTTAGTCCCTCATCCTCATTGCATCTCATTTTTATTATTTGTTGGATGTTATGGTTATTCATGGCGACAGTACGTCCTTGGAAGGACTGGGGCGTAGCTCTTCTGGCAGATCAAATTGGCTGTACAATTGGTACGTTGGTATTACAAAGTTAGTTTAACTTCGGATGGATTGACTAGGAGGGCCCCACCTTGACTATTGGCAGATGGGATTCATAAGTGTTCTTTGATTAAACATAATTGCTCCTTTGTGTGTTGAAATGCACTTGTATAAAGTACATTGAAACAAAGAAATGCACTTTTGAAACGTGTCACAAAAGGGTGGGACCACCTAGTTTCCTTTCTTGATTAATTTGCATTCAACAGCCGTACTTGAACTGGGTTTGTTCAGATGGCTGACTAGCATCTGATTATGAAAGATTTTAGAGAGAAATAAATTGAAAGAATACCCTAACAATTTCAATACATACTGAGCATATCAATGTTTTTTTTTGAACACCCAAAAAATGTGACGTGCTGTAGATAAAGTTTCACATACAAAAGGCGGAATATTGATTCTGTCTTGGTTTACTACTAATGGAGGCTTCTTTACAGTGTTTGCTAAAAATGACAAGGAAGTCCTCAAATTGGTTGTATAAATGTCTAAACATTTTCTGTTGGAAATAATTCTTTTTCCTCACTTGTACTAGACTGCCATTCCTTTTTTTTTTTTTTTTTTTTACACAGTGTGGTCGGTGTGTAGGGCTTCTATTGTATTTTTTCTGCAGTCATGAAATATTCCTTTTGGCAGTTGTTCAAATTTACCTTAAAGCTCCTGTCTATGCAACGTATTTAATTTTCTGATGAACAGAAACTCAGTCTGCCTCATTTCTAAAGAGACATTTGAAATGGACGACTGTAACCAATTAGTCAGTTACAAGATAAAGTAACAACTAATTGTGGATAACCATACTTTTCAAAAATATGAATTGCTTGCATGAACCCCTGTGCTCAGTTGTGTGTTTTTGGCGAAATATGTCATCTTATTGTCTTACCTTATAAAGGGAATGTTCTGGCTGTGTGTATCATGCTCTAAGTGGTGAATTTATATTTCCATATGTGCTAGCTTATTGCTATCCCTACATTCTGCATCAGCATGATATGAGCTCTATGAATTTGAAGAGTAGATAACGGGCAAAGTACTTTTCTTGGATCACTGATTTGTCTGTAGCACCATATAATCTGTGCTGTACTATTAAATGTTAGTTGGTGTACTGTTTTATCATCTTTGATTTATTAATTTATGCCCCTTAAAGGGCCTAAGTATTTTGTTGAAAAATTCAAATAAATGCAAAGGCAAGTATAACTTAAAAGTGGGGTTTGCTGGGTGTTGTCCTCACACCGAAAATTATCTTTTTGGTCATAACATAAAGGCCAAAACCTAATCCAAAGCAAGAGTACAATGATGTTCAGAATAAGTTTATATAGACGCTTCGCCTCCTAGCTAACCCTATTCTAAATCAGTCGACAATCCTATCGCCAACACTAAAGAACCTAAACCTGTCTTATAAAAGTTCAGCCCTAATCTATAACAGTCCGAAGCAGTTCTTCTAGTACAAGATGTCCTTGGTATTCCGCCAAGGACCCAGGTTTTTTTTATTTCATTTTTAAGGTATTCTGCTTTATGGTATCTCCATAATCTAGCTCAAAGTATTCACTTCTCCCTCCCAATGGGTAATGTTAAATTGGGCTATTCCCCTGCCTACCTTTTGGGTTTGAATATTTTCTCCTTCCTCCAGGTAGACCTTCTCAGGCAGCAGATTTCACTAGGGGTGTACCGAACTTCAGCTTCGAGTAGATATTCGGTCGAATTTTGGCTGAAAACCAGCTACTCGGCTTCAGTTTTTTTTTTTTTAAAGTCCTCTTTCTATGATTGCCAATCTTCTCTCAGTGTGAGAGACGATAGCCAATCGTAGAAAGAGAACAGTGGGAAAGCAGCAGTAGCTTACTGGCTACTGCAAGCAACACAAGCAAAAATACCCACACCCTGCACAACGGCCGAGAAAGGAGCCGGTTCCTACAGGAGGGTGAGTTTGCGGCAGCGCAGACGGGTGAGTGTGCGCCGAGCAGCCCTTCTCCCAGCAGATTTTTCAAAACAATGAATGTCCACTTCAGTTTAAAATTAGCTTCAGCTCATTTCTTACTAGAGGGGAACGAAATTCACTTCTTGCGATGAGTTACTTTAACTTTCAAAAGGCTCAAAAAGGTTTGATGCATTCCCAGTGAATTAGTTGGAACACTACACACAAATCCTGAAAACGAGTTACGAGGCAGTTTACTACGGGCCGCCTTGCGTGTATTTCAAGACACTTGCTCTTAATACATGTGCATAAGAAAACCAGGATACACTTTCTGTATATGCATGCGCATGTGTTAAGCTGGAAGACAGAATCTTATTATTCATACACAGGCGCTAGCAAATATGCACTTTCTCATTTCATACGCATGAGTCTAGATAGATTTCGACAATTGAGCATGCGCACAGACGGGCAACTAAAATGAACGCTACTGTCTCGCGCATCTGCATTCTCATTCAATTTTCAGTTTTAAAAGCATGCATATGCAAACAGCGTTTTCCTTATGTCAATTGCTGCTGCTCACTTTCTCTCTTCCCCCTCTGCTCACTTTCTCTCTTCCCCCCTCGGCATCTCACACTCTCCCCTCGCTCAGCCTCTCTATCCCTCTCCCTCCTCTGCTCACTTTCTCTCTCTTCCCCTGCATCTCACACTCTCCCCTTACTCAGCCTCTCTATCCCTCTCCCTCCTCCGTGGGTGCAGATCCTTGTATATAGGGTTGCCCATCGCATGCATCCCTCGTGTGCATCCTGTTTTTCTGTCTCTTCAGGAGATGGCATTGCGCACACTTATGATTACCATATAAATGTACAACATTCATACAGAACAGAACACCTGGCCCGAGCAGACTGCAGCCATTGCCCATTGTTCGCCTTCACGAAACAGAGGCAAATTATTCCCCGGCACTAAAAAAAAGTTCCCCACAGGCCTCCTGGCTCCCCTTCTACGAAAAATAAACACATCTGAAAATGATAGCTTCTCGAGTGCAAACATTTTCTGCAGCTCTCTGGGTACCCCCACCTCGCGGAAAAGTGATGCTTTCGGTTCAGTTAGAGATGGGATACAAATGCCAGTGTCACCAGGGGCGGACTGGCCAGTAGGGAACTGTGGAGATTTTCTGGTAGGCCTTGGCACAATGGGCTTCTTTTCTGTGTTATTTCCGAATTTTCCCATAGGAAAAGGGTTAGGCTTGCTGAAAATGTGTAATATGGGGCCAATTTTAAAATTATTTCTAGGGCTTCTTTTGGTTGTGCAAATGCTCAAATGGGGTTGAAAAGGACAGCTGAATGTGTGCATCCATGATGCGTGCATTCACATGCTCTTTACTGTCTTGCAAAGCAGTATTTCTCATGTGCTGAACAATGTATTTAAAAAAACCAACTATTCGGCTCACTATTCGGCTTCAGCCGAATAGTTTTGCTAACTATTAGGTATTCGGCTGAATAGTAATTTCACTATTCGGTACACCCCTAGATTTCACCTTCCTGCCATGGGGTTTATTCGTCCTGGCTCTTTCAGTGTTTAATCCACTGGTGGTTCTGTATCCTCTTCACCAGCTCTTTCACTTGCTCAATTTAAAGAGTGTTCCCCGCAGTCTCTCTCTATCGTTCTCTCTCTATCGTTCTCTCTCTATCGTTCTCTCTCTATCGTTCTCTCTCTATCGTTCTCTCTCTATCGTTCTCTCTCTCTCGTTCTCTCTCTCTCGTTCTCTCTCTCTGTCTCTCTGTCTGTCTGTCTGTCTCTCTCTCTTTCTCTCTTTCTCTCTCTTTCTCTGTCTCTCTTATATATATATCTATCAGAGGCTTGTGGATCTGCTTAGAATCACACACTGTGCCTAGGCAGACATCTACTAGTAGGTGCATAGTCTTGCGTTCTGTTTTCGAGTTTCGAACATGGACGTCGACTGGACGTGCTTATAATACTATCCCTGTATGACATGTATTATACCCATGATCCTTCACGTGCGAGCATAGCTTTTTTACACCCTTGTGGTCAGCGGAATAGGCAGAGCTCACAGCTTTGCTACTAGGGATAGATTGCTGTTTTACAAATAATTAATATTCAATATCGTTATCTTTGGATGTCATCTCGACAGACGTTTCTTCAACGTCTGGCGACAACCGGCTGAAGATTTGACGGACGTCGCCTTCTCGGCGGCTGGCAGCGGCCTTCACCAGACTTCGACCTTTGCAGTAGGGAGAGCGTGGGGCTTAGACATTTTCATTCCTTTTACAGAATGCCTTCCTCTGCTTTCTTTCCTACTGTTATTTGTCTAGCTGTGCAAAATATATACGAAATTATGGCGTGGATGCCCTTTAAATTCTGTTGTTAATGCACTAAATAAGTCACTGGAAGGATACACCCTGAGTGTGTAACAATTGCCTTCCACGCAATCACGTTGAACAGCGATGTGATTCCTGCAAGCTTTTTAAGCCGAAAACGCTTAGACGGGCACACTAAACAGTGGGCAGCCTAGGTCATGCGGGCCGAATCACATTCCCCACCTGCGCAGTTGCTTCGGAGGAGGAAGAGTTTGGCAGCTACGGCTCCATTTCGGAGGCCGAAGACATACAAGAGGAGTCGGTAGACGCCTGTCCCCATCCCCACTAAACAGGCCTGTGCGAAAAAAAGAAACACCTGTGAATTAAATAAAACCCACAACGCCAAACCAACCTTTGACCGGATCGTCAAAAGGGGGTACCACGGCATCTACACTTTCGTCGAAAGTTGTTTAACCCTTGTATTTGAAGCTGATGCACTTTCACATTTGCGCTTGCCGCATGGATCTAAATAAAAAAAAAACTGAGTTGCCGCCCTTAAACACCTGATGAATGCCCATTCAGATATGTCAAAATGGCAAACATGGGGAAAAACACACTAAACCAACACCACCGGTACCTAACCAGCTGTCTGGGTACCCTGTCACTACACCAGTAACCTCTTTTCCTTATACTAAGGCTGCTGACACTTTGTGCAAATCCCTGCGCATATTAAATCTGTAGATCCAGAAAGAATTTCCCCATCCTAAAGCCCCGATAACAAGTACAGGGACAAAAGAAACATTTGAATAAACTATCGGCGGGGTAGGAGGGGTCTCAGTTTAACGTTTATGGAGAGATAACCAATTAAACAAAAAAACTCTGTTCCTAGATGAGGGTGAGCCACCTCCCAAGTCTCCCAGACTCCATAACTCTCCACCTTTAAGATGTCCAAGATGTTCAGGATGATTTATACTATCTCCAAGACCAAGGAAACCAATTGGGATAAAGATCTGAATGTTTGACAAGGGGACGCTGATCAGGGTACTTGGCCAGCAACTCCCACTCATGATACCCTAGATGAGCCAGGTATTATTTTTGGTGATGACGGCGACCCTCTGGAGCAGCCCAGAGACTAGTCTCCCATTGACTAATCTGCTTAAAAAAGCAGGCGAGCGTTTTCAGATCCAGACCCAGGAAACAATATAAGATTCTGACTTTGTAGAAGACATCTCAAAGGAGACAAAGGCTTTCAGCCAGTCTATTGCCCTATTAAATTCTATCAAGAAGAGAATCGCACCTCCCCGTCTCACACCATCCCGCACGTGGGCAATAAACCCACGAGTGGAGAAAATGTTAAACCTGCACCAACTGACCCGCTATAATATTCGGGGTCATGTGACTCCTGTTTTACTGAAGTTACTACCAGTAGAAAGTGTGCTGGAGGGCAACTATCTAATATAGATGCGCCTCCATATAAAGAATGCAAAAAGCTTTATGCAAGAGTCACCACTTCAGCTGCGTACTCAGCATGTATTGCCAATGACACTACTCTATTGGCAAGCTACAGTGATGTCCAGTGGGGTTTACTCCAGAATAACTTAGCTGTCGTCCCTGAGCCAACTAAGTCTCAATTACTGAACATTATTAAAAAGGGTAGATGGGTATTTTTCAAAATATAATGTATAACCTTAGACTCCACAGAAAAACGGCAGGCAGAGTCCTTGCACATGGAACCTTATAAAAGAGGCTCTCTTGGCTGCATAGTTCTGGTTTCAAACCAGAAAGTCAGGTCACCCTAATTAACAGGCCTATTGAGTAATCAGTCTTGTTTGTCAAGGCTGTCTATGAGGCTTTAGAGACTGCAAAGAAGGAACATGACATGCTTAAGACCCTAAACCAAATTTCTAACAAGCTGTATGTTCAATGCCGAGTTTTCAAAACCTGTCATTCCTTTCGTTGTCAAGCCTAGTCCACACACACACATGCAGATTTCTCCTCGTGTTCCTCTTCTTGGTACACACCCCAGCGTACACAATCCAGCTACCAGGCCTCGCAACACTGAGGTATCAGACAAAGCAGAGGTAGTAATGCAGTCTCACAATGCTTCCCTGCAAGCAAATGGCTTTCCCATCAAGGTTCCCTTTCATGCATCTCCAGTAGGTAGAATTTCATCATTCACCTATGCATGCGAGGGGGATAACCTCAGAGGGATACTTAATAGAATTCCTTTTAAAACCTTATTCGCCGAAAAACAGAAAACTGTAGCAAGAGCATCAGCTCATCCTGCTAGTGGAAGTGGAAACATTACTTCAGAATGGGACAATGAAACGTGTCCCTTTTTTAGAGGTCAATGAGGGTATTTATTCAGTGTACTTCCTTGTACCCAAAAAGGACTTAATCATGCGTCCTGTATTAGATCTGTGTCCTGTGAACAAGTATGTCAAGCCACAAACATTCAGGATGACTACACTGCAGGGGGTAATCCCTCTTCTCAAACAGGGGGATTACAAGGCAACATTGCATTGGACATGAAAGATGCATACTTTCATATTTCACTGTTGCCAGCGGACAGGAAGTTCCTAAGGTTCAAAGTGGGAAACGCTTATCAGTTCCAAGTACTTTCATTCGGCATAGCCTCAACGCCAAGAGTGTTTACCCATGTTCTAGAAGTGGTTTTTGGCCCACTTTCGCAGAACTTCCATTCCAGTGTATCCTTATCTAGACGACTGGCTAATTACAGGAGACACTCCCCAAGCGTGTCTCCAGATTACCCAAGATACAACAGGGTTTGAAATTGAGATTCGATGAGCTCGAACTAAAACCAGCTCCTGGGTGTCATGCATCACCCTGTAGGCAGCAGCTAGCACAGGGGAACCAGAAGCTACCGGAGATGCTCCTTTTTAACTTTTATGTCCATTTTGTATGATCCATTGTGTTTAAATGTGTATTAGGTGTGTTCTAATCCTTCGTTGTTAACACTCTCAAATACTCAGTTAATGTCACACTTACATGTTTGGAAGGCACCAGTTGGCCCTAGGAGCCAAGGGTAGCCTCTGGTAGCTGTTGGTTTCAAGCTTACCAGGGTCTACTATGCTAGAGGCAGGAGCTAAATAGCTCCCAGCTCCCTTGAATTTCAAACCCTGTACGGTCAACCTACTTTTCCAATTAGGCTTCTCAATCAATGAGACAAAGTCAAGTCTTGTTCCTAGCAAAGTAAAGCAACTCTTTGGAGCCATAATTCGGACAAAGGACAGTCTAGTCTTCCCCCTCCAATGAGAGGGTCGAAAACATACTTTTCCAATATCCACAATAGGTAGCCAAGCATCGGCTAACTGTACGCAAGGCCATGCGCCTGCTCGGAATGAAGGCATCCTGCATCTACCTAGTTCCTCACGGCCGCCTTTCGCATGCATCCGTTGCACGAGTGGTTCGCAAGACAATGTTCTCAGGCAATCAGTCAGTGGGATGATCTAGTGGTTGACTTGAAATCTGCAGTGGTGGTCAAGGGAAAACCTTCTGAAAGGGAAATCATTCACCAGACTGGCAATAGAGGCCACTCCTACCATAGACACTTCACTATCACGTTGGGGAGCACATTATCTCAATCATAGCGCAGGGCGTGTGGCCTCAAACCCTAGCAAGCAAGAGCATCGGCCTGTTAGAGCTTCTAGCAGTGTTCAAAGCTGTCAAAGCCAGCTACAAGGGAAGCCAGTTCTAGTACTAACAAACACTGCAGTCATGTTTTATATAAATAGAGTCGGACACACTCTCCAGGTCTGTCCAAAATAGCCCAAAACATATGGCATTGGGTGCTGAGGCACATGTTCCTCCTGTCCCAACATTTTCTAGGGGAACACAATCTTCTAGCAGATGTCCTCGGCAGAAACGTTCAACTTCCTGGAAAGCACGAATGACAGTTGCATGCTGACATTTTACACGTCTTCACCGAATGGGGTCACCAACATATCGATCTCTTCACAACGCTAGAGAACGTGCAATTCCCAGACTTCACCTCTAGATATCCCCAGACAAAATCCATGAGGAACGCCCTGTGGATGAATTGGTCTGGGAGACTTTCCTACGATTTTTCCCCCCCAAGCTCCGACTCCTCTCCTCAACAGGATAGTCCACAAGATGAACCAGGTGCAAGTCAAACTTATCTTAATAGCTCCAACGTGGGCCCGGCAGATATGGTGTTCGCACCTAATGAAGATGTCTCTTTGCCCTCTTGTCAAACTTCCATGCCAGTTCAACATGCCTTCCCAAGATCCAGGGATCAACACTGCATCCCATCCATGTCCTCAAATGCTGAATTTAGCAGCCTGGCTCCTAAATTGATAGTTTGGACATTTAAATCTGCCTCAAAGATGTATGGACATTCTTAAAGAGGCACGTACACCTAATACCAGACACTACTTCATGAATGGAAACGCTTTATAATTTGGTGTAGAGCACATAGCATCAGTCTTGACGACTGCACATCTTCTCACATTGTTCTATACCTACTTTACCCTTTAATTCAGGGCTAGTCTTTAATTCACTGAGCGTGTATCTAGCTGCTCTTTCTGCTTACACCGCCTCTCAAAAGAATGTTTCTTGGTGGAAATTCCCTGTCATTAAAGCCAGGTAGAACCGGTGACACCAACCTGACAAAGCTAGAGGTAACGGGAACGGCGGGAGACACGAAGGGGCCACAGGCAGGCGCTAAGCAGTGTATCACGAATACTGGTAGGTTAATCGTATTCGACCCAGTAACTATAACTCTAGTGATGAGTATAACGAACACAGACTCATCATACTCGTCTCGGTAACAGTAAAAGCAACCAAGCGTATAAAGAATACAGAGATATTCCTCATACTCTTCTCGGTAATAGTGAAAGCATCAAAGAGTATAACTAATACCGAGAGACTCGTCCCAGTAAGTGTGAAAGCCGTATAACGAATATCGAGGGACTCGCCCAATCAGTGTGAAAGCAGCAAAGTATATTTTGAAAACAGATGGACTTCTCAAACTCGTCTTAATGATTTACAAAAATAGTAAAGGTACTGAAGAGAGTCAAAAGACTGGTAATATTCATCTCAGTGGTTGGGAAGACCAAGACAATCGCAAACAGGAAGAGAAGAACCTACATGGTGGTTTCCATAAGTGGTAGTGCTCTGAAGAGAACAAAGTGGTACCAGGGATCGGGACACTGATCTCCATGCACAGTGAAACAAGTGTAAGTGAAAGATATGAAAGCAAAAGATCCAGAGGAATAGAGGCCAATACCCTCGAGTAGGGACACAAGGAACTGTACATCAAGACAAGGGGATACCTGTGAGAAGGTGAGTCCCCTTGAGGAATTAAAGGAACTGATTAACTATGTTTCAAGGAACTATGTTAAGATAGACTATTAAGCCTGAGAAAGCCTTTCCAGAAGAAGGGAGTCATTCTCCTGGAACACCTTTTGTTTGGTCTTGTTTGCTACAACCTTTAGTGGTAGGGTCAGCATAGGGTAGTTTATGGACCAAGCACAGGCTATTTGATTTGGACTACCTCACTGATGACGAGCACCCTAGTTCGATTTCACTTAGGCTGGGGAAACCCCCTTTTTGTAGGTATAGATAGGCCTTTTGTTATTTGAATAAAGTCACAGGTAGAAATGCCACCTTTTGTCTGCCTCCTTCTAACCTACCACTGCAGTCCTGCTAGGATCTATTAAGGAAGTGTTACTGGTTGGTTGTTAATGATTCATATTTAAGTTTGGCCCCCTTCCTTGCCTTATGTGCCTGTTAGCAGAGTGCAAGGCTTTGCACGTGACCCCTGCCAACTTGGAATTGGGGAATTGCAGTCTTGCTGCTCTGTAGCATTCTGTGGTCATCTGGAGACTTCGGCAGAACAAGCGTGGGTTTTCCCCTCTAGCCACTAGGTCCGCAAATGTTTTCTATGGTTCTCAATTTTTCTGATTGATGCTCGTGCTGGTGGGTGAACAATTTCAGCCAGGTGATCAGCTCTGTGGTCTGCTTCTTGCAGCACTGCCCCCTTCTGGGAAATTAGTCTTCGCTGAAGGCTTCTTACCTTAGCTGGTTTATTGGTCCTAGGTATGATATTGTGTTATCGGTACAAGGGTTCAAAGACACCAGGGAATCATGCTCCATCCACTCTTAGCATTTCGCCCCAGACACCTGGAGTTCTGCACCCTCACACGAAAGGATGGGAAGTTGCTTCAACCCACCACACCTCCTGGCAACCTTCTCAAAATGTTCAATGCAATGCATGTGAACCACCTAAACATTTACAGTTTTTCAAAATAAAGCATTGCTTTGTAAATAAAATGAAGCTTTTTATGCGGGCAACAGATCTAAAGCAAATCAAAGCACCACATAAGTGATCAATTTAAATGTTTCTGCATTCGTTCTCAAAGTTGTATTTTTCCAATGAGAATAGAAGCTAACCGAGCCATGCATTTCTCTGCACACCCCCAATATTACATGACTCCATGCCACGCAGAGTTGAGGATAGTTTTACTTATTTTATGAATCTGCATTATATGATTGAAAAGTGAAGGTAATTATACACTTTGCACTTGCCAAAATACAACACCATTCCACTATGCTAAAATATGCAACGTGTTCCTTTTTAATTTGGGCCCACTAGAAACTTCGGGCAATGATGGATGTTATGATTTCTGGTTCAACAAATCTTTATTTTAGTAAAATAAATTGTCAAGAGTTAGGATTAGATAAATTTTTAACAAATGCTGGGGGACATTCTACAACTAAAGATTGGCTCCTAAATGAAACTGTCAGGCTGGGTTGAACTCCATAGTGAACCGTTAGTGATGCCTTAGTGCTTCAGTTATTCCCCTAGTGATCAAATAGAAAATCCAAAACCTATTCTAACAAGTCCTTGCCTTCCCATAATGCCCTAACTTACAAAGAAACATCCAAATGATATGACTAACAAAAAGTCTAAATCTTAAACATGAGTCTTTAGCCTCCTGAATACCCTACGCTAATATTATGTTATGTGCATGTTTATAACGCGCCGATAGCCCACAGGCATCAGTTATGTTATATGTTATGAGGAATGTATCAAAGCAAATGTTCTTGAAAATTACTCTTCAAAGTCCAACAGTAGTCTAAAGCGAAAGACCACTTTTGTCCCTGCAGGATCGTGGACTTCAGAATTCATTACTGGTCCCACCTGGATGCTTCTACCCTCTTCCTCCCTTGTAGCGGGATTCTTTCTTCCTCTCTCTACTTTGTATCAAGAGTACATCATTCACAGTGGGCCTTTCTCATAGGCCTCTGGTTACAGCCTTCAGAACAAGCCTTTCTCCTAAATCTTGGGTTATAGAACTCACTTCTCCCCTTGTATCAGGGAACTTTCTTCTTCGGTCTGCATCGAATTAAGAGCACATGATTCACAGTAGGCCTTGGGTTACAGGGCTTAAAATAGGACCTTTGCCTCTCCTGCCAGGTCTTGCACCCTCCTGTCTTTCCCCAGTGGTTGTCGGTCGAAAGGCCAATTAGTTGAGTGGCTGTGGTTCCCTTCATGCCAGCTCTCGTCCTCCAGGGCTTGCCTTTTCCCCTTCTTCCATCTCCTCCAGGCTAGTAAAGTTTCCAGAAACATCTCCAGGAGTCCTCCCTCCAGGAGCCTCCCCTTGTATCAAACGAGCATCGGCAGATATGTCTCTGTCCTCTGGGTCAATACACTGAATGACTTGGTCCACCGCCTTCTAGACCCTAGACGCTGTCTTGCAATGGACTCCGATTGGTTACTTCCTAGGCTGCTTTGTTTCCCTCCCTGGGATTGGTGTTATTTTGTAGTGATCTAATTTCCTCTTTCTATCTTTAATTGTCTCTTTCCCAATGGCTGCATATATGTCCTACCCTCTGGCCTGCAACTGAGAGCCTTCTAATGTGCCTCGGATGCCATCTTGGGAATCCCTCAGGCTATGACAGTGTACCTCAGAATTTCGCATACTTGCATGATTCACTGCCTTCTAAATCGTTAAAATAAAATCCACTTTATTGTGGGTTGCATGTCTCTCTACTGGGTTCTTTATATGTTTTTAATACAATACTGTGAAAAGCCTTTACAAAATCATGCTAGTACTCGTTGTTTATGCGCCCTACCTTGGATAATGGCCCATAGCAGTGATTCCCCAACGTGTAGCTCGCGAGCAACATGTTGCTCTCCTGACCCTAAAATGTTGCTCGCCAGTTGCTCTGGGTCATTGCGTGGAGGCTAAGAAGGAGGACATTCAGGGATGAGACAACAATGGCAGTGTACCCTGAGCCATAACTGTGCAGGAAGGCTAGCCAATCAGCCTACTCTATTTGACAAGAATGACATACTGCTAGTTATTGAAGCTTTAGCTGTGGAGGCATCAGTAGAGTAGTCTGAATGGTGGGTCAGGCCAGGTGGTTGCAGGGAGCAAGGGGGGTGGCTACAGAAATTAATCTCTTGAGGCTTCAGATGAGACAGTCCCCAGTGATTGAAGAGAACCTGAAGCACGGAAACTAGGCTGGCTTGGCCATCCATGTGAATACCCATTGCACTGCTCTGTAATCCGAAGTAAAAGTGACTCCCCACTGAACCCACCCTTATTGAGACAATCCATGTTTTAGCACTCTAAAATGTCTATGCCACTTGGAGCTCTGGTACACTATGAGGTGCATTGCTGCTGGACCAAGAATACAATCTACGAAGATAATGTTGCTGCCAACATAGCCTTCCCATGCTGCACTCAGGTAGACAGAAAAGGGGGTTAGTCGCTGAATAGTACGAAAATACGTAATAAAATAGGTGACTTGAATGCCCGACTGTCAAGGAAGTTCCAATTAGCTTCTTTTGTTCATGTATGATTTGCATTTGTTGCCAAAATGCAATTTCTTGGTCCCAAATGTTCCACAATAATTGCATAATCTTTGAAGACATTTTCATCTTCTGATTCTTCTTTCCAGTATGGAAGTGCATTAATGGGAAAAATAATCTAACCAAATGCCTGTTTGTGTTCTGGTGACAGTTGCCAACTTCTGAGCCTTTATACAGCTGGTGCCCACATATTGGGCAAATAAGTGGCATGCATGCTCAAACTTTCCTTCTTAAACAATTTGCTTATGGCAGTTTCTTTACACGTGAAGTGTTTGTTTGCGGGCCCCATGCGTCATAATTGACACAAATGTTACATGCTACTTGTATTGCAATACCTGGTGGGAAAATTCACATTGTATGATGCTTTGCTTATCTGGCATTCGACCAATGGGTTTCTAAGGGGAATGCTACTGTTAAAACGTGCTTAAAAAACATTTGCCATTAAATCGCTTGAACATCTCCAAGCACTCAAATATTTTCATACATCCTGCAATGTTTTTGAATAATTTTGCTGCTAAAGTGCCTAAAAATGCACTGCTTGCCACTTAATTTACTAAAGATTGTATTTCTATACCAATTTAATGTCAAATGATTTTTAAGGCCATTATGAATTGTGTGGACTAGGCTTACACCTGGATGAGATCACTGTTAATTACTAATAATTAACAGTTCTATTAGCAGTATTGAGCTTTTAGTACAGTTATGATTTGTTCCAATCATTTTACCACTGACTGAATGCCGATAAATTATATCAAATTGCTGAAGTTGCTCACCATTTCATCTGACGCTCAAATGTTGCTCATTGCTAACAAAAGGTTGGGGACCCCTGCCCTATAGGGTGGAGCCAGGGAACTACCATACCTCTTGGAGAGTAATGGGCCCTGGTATCTGCTTTGTTCACCCTCTGGTAGGCGCTTCACGTAGCCGATAGTCCAGCCCTGTACCTATAGCCCCACTAACCTCATAGGTTGTCATGGTAAATCTGGTGAATCCACCACATCTTATATAAGTGAAGATAGCCACCTTTATGGGAAGAAAACTATTGGTTGAGAAAGTATATGTGACCTTCGCACATTTGTCTGACGTTTGTTGAGGGATAGATGTATACCAGTACCAAAACGTGTGGCGGACACATGTTGCCTAACTCCTTGTCAAAGTAGGATAATTTCAAAACGGCCATCTCCGTCTGAAAAACTGGCTGTCTGAAAGCGAGTTTAATAGCAACTGCTAAGCAGCTACTGACATAATACAAACCTCTCAACCAAGTGTGTCATCTGCCACTTGATTTTGAAGTAATACTGCATTACTGCGCACAGCCCTGAATTTAAAAATGTTGCGTCTACTTTTTTTAATTGTGTACAAAATGTTAAAACTGGGGACATTCAGTTCATCTTTTATTTTTAAACCAATAAAGTAGCACGTTGCTAATTTTATCAAGATTTGTAGGAAACTGTAATTTATAAAAAAAAATAAAAATATATGCAAAAAGATAACATACAGAAGAGTCAAAACGTTTGACTTTGTCAGTGTGCATTTGTCTGTTGGCGTGGGTGCTGTATTTGGTGTATTGCATTAGTTCCATTATGAAAGGAATGAAGCAACCCTCAGAATCTAAGAGCTGTTAAGGTCACCTCACCAATTGTGAGGGCTCCATGAAGAATTTACCTGAAAGATATAGCACCCAGGACTAATTCCTTGCTGCCTTTATCAGGGAAACCAAGATGGTTTGCCAGAAGAACTCCTGCTGCATAATACGTCGGTTACTAATTTAAATTGGTTCTCTAGATTGTGGAAATTACGCTTATTTCCCAGTATCAAAGTCCATATATTTACATAAAAATGGAGCCCAGGAGTTTCTAAAGAAGTCATTGTATTAACCCAAAGTTATCTTACCACCACAGATCTCCCCCTACTGTCTCGAAAGGGCAAGGTCTCTAGCTGCCTTTCTTTGCATCTTCTCATCATACTTAGCATCCGACCAAGGAGAGGAGCAATTCACTAATTTGCCAATAAGGACTTTTTTCAATACAGGATGTTCTTTGGTACTGGCATGGTTCTAATTTCACACTGCGGACACTCCAGTTCAAGGAGGCATTCCTGTCATGATTATTAAGGTCTAAGAGATGAATCATTTTATAATTGTTCGAGGCCACCCACAGTGATCAGATTGTAGCCAAATTGTATTGTACTAGAGCCACAAAGTCTTATTTATATGTAAAGTGTTTATTATTTCAAACATATGATAGTTGGCATTGTCCAAATAGTGTTCATGGTTTAGATAACATAAGAACCCAGTGACAGTATGCAAGGCCAGTGCGCGTTGTTAAATGCATTCTATTAGGAAAGATCACAGGACAATATTTTATTTTGCTAGAAAGTACACTTCTTCCTTAAAGCAAACCTTTCTAGATTAATTATGCTAAATCAGGGTGAGTGTATGTTATGCACTTTAAGTGCATGTTTAGTTATGGTCATTACATAGAAATGAAGAAAATCCTCTAATGTGGACGTCTGATGGGATAAATCCTATCAGACGTCCACGTTAGAGCATTTTCTTCATTTGGAAATTTGGGAAGGCAGTAGCGGGCAGAAACATTAGTTATCAAGCCTTAAACTAATAATATTATCTGGCAGTTCAAGTTTAGTGTTCTATGCTGTTCTTTCTTAAGCACTTATGGTAGAGAAGCAAAGGAAGATAGTCCTTTTGAGATGATGCTTCTGCTTCTGCATGAAACTTTCTTCTTGAAAAACTTTGTTTCTCACCAGTTGGAGGAAGAGTCTGTATTGGGGTGCACCTGATTTATTGTTAAAGGAGTTCTTAATCCTATGTCCCATCCCCTTTCGTCCAAACTGTATGGGAGTCCCTTGCTAGGGACGGAAGACGGAACGTTTTTCACCGGAAAAAAAACACCTTCCCCTTTAAATTAAGAGGTGTACAGGGGCTCGGCCGTGGGAGCATGCGCTCCCCTGACTCCACCCACCGGCCCCAGTCCCCTTTTCCGCATCAACGGGATTGGACCGCTTTCACCAGCAATCCTGGGTTTGGCTTCAGCCTTGTAATTCCTCATGCTCGTCTCCGATACTGTCTTCTCTCTTTTTGTCTTCTGTTTTTTGGTCTTAATCAGGTACTCAATCCTCTGGCGTCATGCTCCTCACCGTGCATGTCGACGTCGGCGGGCTCTTCCCTACGTCTGACCCCCACGCTCTATGCATCTGCTGCCTTGTCCCCGATCACGGCTGGGAGGGTTGTACCGCGTGTGATGCGCTCACACCGCGTGTTCTGAAGAACAGGTTAGCGCGGTGGAGGGAGCTCTTTGAAAGGTCAGACACAAGTCAAGGCCCAAGGTAGGGCCTCTTTTTTTCCATCGCACCCTGACAGGCCGAGGGGTCGTTGGATCCTTCCGGTGACAGTGCTGAGGGACCGCAAGGTTCTTTTACTCTGTGTCCATCCGAGGGGCTGCCTTGTACCAGGCAGATGTCTGAGGTGTGCCTATATGCAGAACTACCAGCAGCGGAGGGCAATACGCCTACAAGACCCCATCCTGCGGTGCGTGGTAGGCTTCTAGTTCCACTGTCAAGAGTCCTGGAGGAGGCCAGGCCCGGCGGGGCAAGCACCATGATGTTGGCACATGGCATGCAGCCTGACAAAATGGCTGCCGTGCCAGACAAACTGGATGCTCCTCCTATTCCGCCCCCCTGGTGCGGAACAGGTGGCAGAACAAGTTTCAAGGTGGGACTGGTCTCAACCAGGTACGTGGCCTCCAGTTTATCCTTCTGTGTCGCAGGGTAGATTTATCCGACAACCAGCAAAGCAGAGTGAGCACAGGCCCCAGCAGACGCCCACTACTCAGTCAAGATCACCTACCACTCCACCAGCCTACGAGGACAGGTTTTTTGAAAAATTCCTCACGCTCATGAGGTCTCATCAGATCGGGTCCATCCTTCGGGATGGTATCAGGGACATGCTTCCGCCAGTCCCACCGCCGGCGCCTATAGTCATTCCTCCTATGGCTCCAGTGCCTCAGGCCCCAGTGCAGCCCCTGCTGCCCATGCCGGGTTCTTCGATTCTTCGAACGGAGGCCAAGGTAGCCTGACGGTTCTCAGTCAGCACTGGCGCAAACAGCAGAACAGGGGGGGTGGTGTGCAAGGGCTTCTTTCAGTCTGAGTCCCAGCGTCGGAGGGAAAGAAGGCATGACGTGCCCCTTCAGATCCATGCGTCTCCGGTGGGGGGCAGGCTTGCCCTTCATGCACAGTCTTGGTGTCAAAGGTTCGTGGACCACTGGATCCTATCCGTAACCGATTCCTCCCCTTCACTCCCTAGAGATCGGGACAACAACTCTGTTGGCGAATATGTGTTCGCTCGACGAGAGCCAGGTAGTGGAAGAAGTCCCTGCCTCCCAGTGAAGTTTGGCCTTCTACTGCAGGATTTTCACCATAGGAAAGAAGAATCAGGCTGGCCTGAGTTGTGTTGGACCTTTCCACCCTGGACCTCTCCCTCCCTCTTCAAAATGTCAAGATGGTAACGCCAGCGCTGATTGCGGAGACGCTCTGCAGGGGAGACTGTATGTGCTCCCTAGATCTGAAGGACACGTATCTACACGTCCTATTTTGGCAGCCTCATCGGTCCTTTCTATGGTTCAGGGTCATGGGCTCCCACTTCCAATACAAGGTTCTACCCTTCTGTCTCAAACCAGCCTCCATGGTCTTTACCAGACTTATAAATGTAGTGGCCGCCCTTCTCAGGGACCAAGGTCACCATATCTACCCATACCTGGACGACTGGCTCATCAGGGCGACATCCCCGGAGGCGGTTTTCCACACTTCCTCCACCCTTATGAACACACTCCACGAACAGGGATTTTCCATCAATCTCAAGAAGTCTCAGCTGTAGCCTATGCAGAGCCTAACTTTTTTGGGCCTCATCTGGGACACAAGCTCAGAGAGAGAGTTTTCCCCCTCGGAGGACAATATCACAGCCATCAAGAGGACCACAGGTCATTGTTTTGGCAGAGAGGGGACCTCAGCCTGTTGATACCAGCATCTATTGGGTGTCATGACTGCTTTCCTACTGGCAGTACCTCGCACTGATGCTGAAGATGAGATTGCAACTGCACTTCGCAGCCTCATGGAATCAGGAGCAGGGCTCCCAGAGGACAGAGGCGAGGGCAATCAATGAGAGAGAGAGAGAGAGAGAGGCACAGAGAGAGAGAGAGAGAGAGAGAGAGAGAGAGAGACACACAGAGAGACACACAGAGGCTAGCTACACGGCGTGTACTGTACGGCAAGAGAAATCGTAGGGATTTACTGGTTGAACCCGAATAGGGGGATTGGGATGTCGGGTGCCTTTGAGATATAGGCTAAGCAAAGAGGGTCAAGGACCCAATGTTGGACAGAACTGAATTGTTGTCTGTGGAATACGTCCGGGCAGGAAACTAGACCTGGCAGCCCGCTTTGAGTCTGGAGCCCCGCATCCTTAGAAAGAGAGACTCTAGAGAATAAGTCCTGGCAGGAGAGTATTACAGTAAGCCCACTGCGAGTCTGCAGACCGGCACCCCAAAGAGAACATTGAAAGTAGGCCGTGGCAGAGGAGTATACCAGGCCAAAGGTATTGCGAGTTTGGAAACCTGCACACAGAAGAAAAAGTGAATGCTGCAAAGTCCTGGCAGGAGAGTACACCAGGCAAGAGGATTTCAAGTCCTGGACCTGCATCCAATCATAAATAAAGATATCCTCTTGATGGTGTGTGAAAACCTAGGGGAAAGGGACCATTCCCAATGGGCTGGAAAAGTGATTGAACTATGATGAGATAAGTGAATCAAGGGAGAAGGAAGAATCCTAGAGTGTGCAATTCTAGGAAGGAAACCATACCCCATTGATTGGAAAATTGTCTTTTGCCAAGGAAAAGAACAGTGGTTGAGAGCTGAGGAAAAGCTGAAAACTCAAAGGAAGGGAAAACCCTCCCCCACCATTCTGAGAGTTGTAAAACCTTGTGTAACGTTAATAATGTATTCATTTGTCCACCTTTTTTGGAACTTTACGTAAAAGAAATTGAAGAACACTACAGATGGCCAGTTGAAAGACTTTTACCGCTTTGCACATTTTCTTAGGATTAGCTTGTAAGGGTCAAGATAGCATTTTGGACACAGGACGTAGAACTTTTTTTTTTTTTTTCTTTTTGTGTGGACATTCTGATATGATATGACTGACATCTTTTGGTTTTGATGAGGCAGGGAAACCCTGCACAGTGGTAGGGTGAGATAGGTCTTTCTCCAACCCTTCTTTTACTTTAATAAACGTCTATAGCAATCATCACAATGCCTCTATATCCGAGTCTTACTCATGATTCATTACAAGACCTATTTTGTTGCCTTGGCAATCCTTTTCTACACTTCACTTGATAAAAATGATTTAACTAAAGAAGTTTGTTCAGGCTGGTATGTTATGTGAGAAACCTGAAGATTTCTCACACGCTAGTCCCCGGAGATCTGTCATCCAGGTGGCCAGGACATGGCCATCACTACTGGATCCAGTTTCTGGGGGTGGTCCAGTGGGGGAGGATAACCTGGGTGGGGCTTCTTCGGGAGTGGTAGTGGGACACAGACTGGTGAGACGTGGTATCCCCTTCCTTATAACACCTTTTTCCCATCCTATCCTGTAGATATTTAGAACCTCTGCCCCCCACCCCGTTTCCGACACAAATACTTTCTTACACTGTGAAAGACAACGGACTAACACCAGAGCCGTTTACCTAACATGTCCCAACACCAAGGGTCAGGCAGAGTCAGGCAATTGACAATAGCTCCACACACCCGACAGCCCTTTCCCTTCCCCACAGGGATAAAAGGCTGAGCAAGGCCAAACGCACAAGGAAGCAGCTATTCCAGGATGGCAGTTCAAACCGAGGAGAAAGGCAGCGAGACAAAGGGATGACAAGGAGGGAAGCACCCTTGCCCTTTTCGACCTAGACCCGCAAATCCTCTGTGAAAGCAATCATAAAACCGGGTCCTGTCCCCTTTTTCCTCCATACTGTATGGGCGTCCCTTGCTACGGACGGGAGAATGAACCGTTTTAGAAAAATTATCTTCCCCTTTAAATTTAGATGCACGCCACTCCTCAGTCCTCTTTTCCATGTTGACGGGAACAGACCACTTTCACCAGCGCTCCTGGGTTAGGCCTCTGGCCTAGTAATTCCATGCGCTGTTCCCCAGAGAAGTATTCTTGTCTTCTTTTTGTCCTTTTTTTTAAATTATCCAGTGCTGCTTTGTTTTCTGGCGTCACGCTCCTCCCCGGCAAATGTCAGTGACAGCGGGCTTCAGCAGGTGTCCAGCTTGCGAGGGTCCCTTCCCAACGTCCGACTCTCTGCCTCCGCTGCCTCGGCCCAGACCATAGCTGGGACGGCTGTACAGGGTGGGACTGGGACAAGAAATGGGTGCGGACACCCAAAAAGAGTGGCCCACACCACGCCTCAAACAAAGTGGCCCTTCAACCATCATCCATGATTTGTGAATCACATCAATTCACAACTTTACAGAAAATGATACTTATGGAGGTTGATACTCATTTATCCACCTTGAATTGAACCTGAGCTATGCAGATCATACCTAGTGCGCAGCAGCAAACACTCAACCCGCTATGCTATCTTGCTGTAGTAAGAAAGGAGCAAGTAGATCCTTCCGTTCCTTCTATCTTTGTATCCTTCCTTACTGTCTTCCTTACTTCCTCTGTTGATTATCTTCTTTCTTTTTTCCTTTACTACTTGCTTCGTTCTTCACCCTCTTCTCTTTTTGCTTCCTTCCTTTTTTCTTGCTTCCCCTTCCATCACCTTTCTTTCCTTGGCCTCCTTCCTCCCCTCATTTCCTTCCTCTCTTCCATTGTTTCCTTCCTGTCTCTCTACAATCTTTCCTCTCGATTTCTTTTCCCCATCCTTCTACCCCCATTCTGAAAAGTGGGTATGCCAGAAGGAAGGTGTGGATATCGATGCAGTGTGGCCATTCCGCCAATTAACTGGTGGCACCTCTTTTCCCAGTGGTGGACGTCCTCACCAGACGATATCCATCTGTACATCCATACAGGATGCTAGGTTGAAGGTCATCGACCGACTATATTACAGACAATGCCAGATAACCCCACGCCCCTGGGAAGGCGCACCCACTGTGGACCAGAGAAGCGCCAGCACTCCAGCTATGTGCAGTACCTCATGGGGTGTACGAAATCCTTGGCCAGAATCGTGGCCATAGCCAAGCTTGGAGCTTGGCTTCTAGTGCTGTGTATATTCGGGTGCGGTTCTCTTCCTGGTGGGTAAGGAATGGTGCCATCATGTAGCCCCTCAACCTTTCAACAGCCTTATCCAAACTCACAACTGTGGTGCTGCCACAAAAGGCACGCCGTAGCAGTGCCAGATTGCGGCTTCGTTCTGATTTCAGAACGTGCCAATTACCTTTCCCCAAACTACATCAGAGCAACCATGCAGTCTGACGGGCTCTCCTGCCAGCTCTCTCCGCATCAACGACTCTCCCCCACAGGCAGATCCAGGGTCCAGGAAACACGCAGCGTCTCTGCTCCTATTTTGGGGATGTCCCTGTGTATCATCAGCCGATGGTGGGCTTGAGCCAGAGGTCGATGAAAAGCATAACTGGCAATATTGCTGTTAGAAGGACCCTGAAACAAAGGCACAATGCCCGGGCACCGTCACTGTTCACCACAGCAGACGCCGTGCCTCCAGAAGTGCTTTTCACAAATCCATGAAACAGACTCCATGGAGCTTGGGTGGGGTGTTAAGGTCCACAAAATGTGTACACACTGGAATCGAAACGAGGCACAGAATGGGTGCACCCTGGCATAGGACTGAGGGTCATGGTGCAGAGAGGGATATGTGTGCATGAAACTAGTCCACTATGTTATCTTAGTTTTTTCTTTCATTCGGCATGCGCACACACCTGCACTAAGACTTAGCGCATAGCACAAACTAACGTAAAAATATGATAAACGAGATACATAACACCCAATCAATCACCAGCAACACATCATTCGCATAACGGCCCGGTGAGGCCATCATACATTTACCTCACAGGTGAGTCTTCCTCAGCGCGATAAGGATCCAGCTTCCCTGTAACAAATCACTGGGAGGGAGCAGGCTGGGCTGAGGAAGTCCCAGCCCCGCCTTGCCCTGCTGCTCCCTCCCAGTGTTTTAAAACACTGACTGACCGGCCCGCTGTCATGATACCTACCCCCGGGCATCAGGACCAAGGCCCTCGCCTCCGGGAGCAGGCATCCAGACATTTGTTTAAACCTCAGCAGCCCCGGCTAGGGGCTGTCTGGGTTCAGTCCTGGCACCTTAGGCACCAGGCTCATCATAGAAATCAGTCCTGGCGCCAGGCTCATAGACTTTACTTACCTGATGCAGACCATGCTGCAAAAGAGTCTAAGCCTGCATGAGGCCTGGATGGGACTATTTTGTTACAAGGACTACTTATTTATTCGGGCGTGGCTCTAGGGAACTTCTTACCTGGAACTACTTTGGAGGCTATTTAAACCACACCCGAACAGCAGCACATGCTTTGCGTTATTCTGCATCCAGCAGCGTGATGCTCACCGTGCCTGCAGCCAGCATCCAGCCTTCTGCCATGCCCGCGTGCCTGCAGCCAGCATCCAGTCAACTGCCACGCCCGCGTGCCTGCAGCCAGCATCCAGTCTTCTGCCACGCCCGCCTCAAATCCGCAGCTCCTAGAATAAAGAAGAAGAAAAGGACAAGGTTAGAAAACAAACTTATTTCAAATTCCTCACCTAATTCCGGAACCATTTCATCTCCGGACCTGGAAAGTACATCAGTCCTGCACGCATCGCTTCGCCAGCTCCAGCACGGCGCCATACTCAACAGTTCTCACAGCATCTTTCGATCCGGCACTGTCTCCATCATTTCTTCGCCGTAATCAGGCACCCAGGGGACACAAGAAAAAACAAGGTGAGCCAAGGGAATCAACAAATACAACCTCTTACCACCATAGACTTACCTGATTTACCACCGGCGGTATTATTCCATAACTCTCCACATTTTCATATGCCGCATCTGTAAAGAGGGAGAAAAACAACACGTTAACGCATGCAATAGTTACCGGACAGCGTTGGGTAACAGACTCTTACCTGAACGCCAGCAGCAGCTACGAGACCTTCTTCTCACGAACTCAGTTGCAATTTAAGGAATGAAGGGGACAAGAGTGAACATCGGGCACATTGAACTCTTTGAACTTGATACTTAACAATCCCGCCAGGGACTTCAGAGTCAATACTTACCGGAACTCTCCCAACGCCTTCAAACCAGTGAAGTAACTGGTATCTACGCGCCCATGCAAGACACGCAGGATGGAGAGCTCATCTTTTACGAACATAAGGTGAGGTTACTAAGGGGATATTGGAGGTGATTAGTGGGGGAGAGCGAGAACAGTTGGGAGGCCATCACTAAAACCCACAGGTGGTTAATCCCTTTCTCCACCTGCAGGATAATACTTCTTCGGGTCCAGCAGACAAGACTAGGCGGGCCATTCCAGACAGTCATCTCTGCACTACGCATCACGTTGAAGGAGACCGCAGCTGTCCGGGCCGAACGATACCCCTGTGGGGTCCAGGTGAGCGAAACACCTGCTGCATTCATCAAAGAGAGGTGACACTTCGGCGTTACCTTTCTCTCCATCTGCGGCAGGCCGGCAAACTGCAAAGGATCTGTAATTTACAGATCCTTTGCAACATGCGTCCGGCGAGGCTGTGGGGGCCGGTTCCTGAAGTGGAGCCCATGCCTGAGCCGGAGTCCAGCCCAGACGTAGGCTTCAGGAACTGGCCCCCCCAGGGCCTCGGCATGAATGGCCGTCTGGTCGATCCCACCCTACGGCTGTACCAAGTGCAACTCCGGGCACACTCAAGAACAGACTAGCCAGGTGGCAGGAGCTCTTCGGAAGATCGCTTCCAGAGGACCTCAAACAGTTTGTGAAGCAGAAGACCAGGCCCAAGGTAGGTGCCCTGTTCTCCTCGCACCCCGCAAGGGTGACTCCTTCCCAAGGAAACTCCCAAATGGGAGTGCCCTAACGGGTCCTAAGACCAGCAACAACACTGACGCTGCTCCAGCTATTGGCCACCAGGCCAAGGGGTCGCAAGATCCTACCAGTGCTACAGCTGAGTGGCCGGATGGCTCTTACCGGGTCCCAACCCGAGAGGCTATGCCTTAACACAGGACCTATGTCTGAGGTGGCGCCTGCACGCAGTACTACTGGCAACACTGCCAAGGGCACTCTGCCTACCAGGCCCCGTCCTGAGGTGCAGGGTAGGCCTCAACCACCACCGATCAACATACTGGTGGAAGCCGGTCCCAGCCCAGCAAATTCCACTATGCAGGCACGGAGCAAAACCAGACAGCGGAACAAGCTTACAGGTGGGATTGGTCATCCCCTGTCACTTGGTCCACATCCTATCAATTCACCTCTCGGGGCAGGTATATTTCGTCCTATACAGCGAGACAGGGCACGCCCAGGACACAGCAGCCGCTGGCCCGACCCCATGCCTGTACCATCAGGCACCCCTCTGGCCTGTGAAGACCGGTTCTTCAATAAATTCCTTGCACTCATGAGATCACCACGGATGGGTACCATCCTCTGGGTACAGCAGCAAGCACCCACGGCCACACCGCCGCTGGCTCCAGCTCTGCCCCAGTCCCGGCAGCCCCAGCTCCTATGTCTGTCCCAGTCAGGACAGCCCCTGCTCTCCCAGCTCTTCAACCTCCGTCACCGATACTCAGCATGCCAAAGCTTCCTGCGTCCAGCACTCCTCCGGACACTCCAACAGCCAAAACTTTTCACGAACGGCTTTTGGGCCTGGCTGAGTACCTAGGAAAACCGCAGCCACAGATGGAACAACCGGAGACGGGGGTACTGGCTGAGGTTCTCGCACTACGCCCTGCTGCTAGATCGGCAATCCCACTTCGAAAGGACATAGTAGCGCTTGCCAAAAAAGGGTAGCTCAAGATGCACTCTACACAGCCTACCAATATGTGTTAAATACAGACAGAGGGACCCTCTCTTATTGTTGGCGCACCCCAACCACATTCCTCGGTGATGGCAACAGCATCACTGTACTCCAAACCACAATCTTCTTCGGCGACTTTGGCCTTAGCACACATGGGCAAAGAGGAAAAGATATTGGAGGTGTTCGGCAAGAAAACGTATTCCAGTGCTACTCTCCACCTGCGCCAGGCCAACGCTGATGCCATGTTGGCGGCTGTCAACCAGAAGCTATAGAGGGAGTCTGATTTTCCTCCCTGAGCTCCATACCCAGAGCCAAGCCCGCTTCAAGGCTGGGCTGGCTAAGGTGAAAATCGTGGCACAAGACATATTGGAGTCCATAGTGGCCCATATTGACACTTTGTGTCGGCCCATTTGCACCCCCACTGACATGAGAAGGATGGCTTGGCTAAGGGCGACAAAATTCAACCCAGATGTGCAGGAACGCATGCTAGACTTGCCTTTCGAGGGGGGGGGGGGCGTCTGTTCCATTCGACAATAGATGAGGAACTCTATAAGAAAACGAATAGCTTGCAGACAACAAAATCTTTATTGATCCTCACCAAGCTCACTCCTAAGACCTACAGACAAATGCACCAGCGCTCGGACAAGGGTCGGTCCTTCGGAGGCTTCAGAGACTTTCAGGAGAGACGGTCCAGGCAACCGGACGGATCCCGTAGCCAGCACAGGCGCAAACAACACGGGGTGGCTAACAAAGGTTTTTTCCAGTCCCCCCTCCTCAGCCCCAGCCTCAAAGGGGAAGAAATGATGAGTTACACCCGGATCCACAAGTCTCCAGTGTGGGGCAGGCTTGCCCTTCACACACGCACACAGCTGGCGGGCAAGGTTTCCAGACCCATGTATCCTCTCAATAGTATCCATGGGCTTGCGGTTCCCCATTGCTCCTTCTCCTCCTTCCTCCCCTCTGCTTGTGCAGATTGGTGCAGCAACTCTGTTGGCGGAAATACGCCTGCTGGTAGCAAGCCAGGCCATAGAGGAAATCCCAGCCTCTCAGCGGGGCATGGGCTTCTATTCACACATTTTCACCATACACAAAAGGAACCAGGCTGGTCTGAGACTTGTCAGACCTTTTCACTTTGAACCTTTCCATTCCCCTCCAAAGGTTCAAGATGGTTACACCAGCCTTCATAGCAGAGACATTGTGTGCTGGAGACTGGATGTGCTCCCTGGATCTGAAGGATGCCTACCTTCACATCCCGATTTGGGAACCACATCGGTACTTCCTGAGGTTCAGGATCATGGGTTTTCACTTTCAATGCAGGATTCTACCCTTTTGGACTCGATTCGGCCCCTAGGGTCTTTACAAGGTTAATGAACGCATTGGCAGCCTTACTCAAAGCGCATATTTACCCATATCTAGTTAGAGCGAGATCTCCATAGGCGGTCCAGTTTATGGCATGGATACACTATACGACCTGGGACTTTCTATCACTCTCAAAAAGTCACAGTTTGTGCCCATGCAGAGCCTGACCTTCCTGAGATTATCTGGGACACAATCCCCTCGGAGGCCCAGATCACAGCCATAAAGAGGGCCACTGGGCATTTTCTCAGCAGAGCAGTGACCTCGGCGTGGTGATACTCCCACCTGTTGGGAGTTATTGCTGCATGTCTTCTTACAGTGCCACATACAAGGCTCAAAATGAGGCAGCTGCAGCTACACTTCTCAGCCTCCTGGAACCAGTAGAAGGGTTCACAGGCGGAGCATGTCAGCATACCACAACATCTCCACCAGGATCTAGTCTGCCGGGGTGCAGACAGCAGCCTGCGGATAGGCAGGCCCTTCTGGCAACCATCTCATCAGGTCACCATTACCACAGACTCCTCCCTAAAGGGCTGGGGAGCTGCCTTGGACCGCCACAGCATCCATGAAGTATGGTGCCGGCAGGAGCAACTGGCGCACATCAACTGGCTCCAGATGATGTCTATCTGGCTTGCTCTAAAAACCTTTCTATCTATTATCACCGGCAGGGCGACTCTCATTCAAACGGACAGCTCCACCTACATGTATTACATTGATAAGCAGGGTGGCACCCGATCTCCTTCCCTCTGCAGACTGGCGGTCGACATTTGGGAGTGGGCTCTGGTGTACAACATACACCTGTCGGCAGTCCACCTCCCTGGGGAGTCCAACCTAGAGGCGGACAGGCTCAGCAAGCTTGGCATGGACAACTACGAATGGCAGTTAAACAAGCCGGTCCTTCAGGGGATCTTCAACAGGTGGGGTCACTCATCAGTGGATCTCTTCGCCACCAGTACCAACAGGAGGTGCCCTCCGTTTGCATCCTGGCAGGGGTTCGCTGGCCGACGCAATGCAGATCCCGTGGAACATGACTGCGTAGGCGCAGCCTGTCGGACCAGGCACCCGTTAACCTCCCGCTGGGCCCAGCACACCTACTCTCTCAGCATGGGGGCACAGTCATCCACCCCTACCCTCAGAAGTTAGCCCTCCCAGCGTGGTTCCTGAACAGGTCTTCCTGAAGCATCTGCACCTGTCGTAGGCTAACCTGGCCATTAAACAGGGGGCTAGGAGTGACGCCACCAGGAGCCAGTACAAAAGCAAGTGGACCAGGTTCTGTCACTGGGCAGAAGCAAAGGAAATTGATCCTTTGACTTGCGAGTTGGACGACGTACTCCCAATCTCTGCACACCTCGCACAATCAGGTGTGCAAGCGACACATGCCACACTTCTCTGGCAGCCATTGGAGCTTACAAGAACTCTCAGGAGGAGGTATTCTCATCCTTGGATCCGGTGGTTAAGAGGCTCTTAGGTGGGTATAGCCTAGTCAGGCCTGCTATCAAGAAACAGCACCCAGTGTTGGACCTTAGTGTGGTCCTGGGTGCCCTGGCACATAAACCATTCAAGGGGATGGCATCCGCAAACCTCAGGCTAGTAACCATTAAGATGGCCCTCCTAGTGAGCCTTACCTCGGCACGCCGAATCAGTGTGATCCATGCACTAGTGGCTTCCGAGCCATATACTACATTTCATAAGGACAAGGTGGTGCTCAGACCACAACCCACATTCTTACCCAAGGTAGTCTCCTCTTTTCACCTTAATGAGGAGATAGTTTACTAACGTTCTCTGCGGACCCGACATATGACGCCCAGAGGGTTCTGCATTGTCTGGACGTCAGACGGGTGCTCAGATTCTACCTGGACGGAACCAAGAGCTTCTGCAAATCAGATGACCTATTCATCACCTATGGGGGATCAAAGCCATGCTGTCGGGCCTCCAAAGCTTCCACAGCAAGGTGGATGGTTATGGCCATCAAGGAGGCCTATGAGGGGCAGCACAGGCCATTGCCAGCAAACATGCATGCCCACGCCATCAGAGCTAAAGCCACAGTGGTAGCTTTCCAAATGCACGTTCCGTTGCAGGTTATCAGCAAAGCAGCTACGTGGGCTACTCCCTCTGCCTTCTGCAAGCACTACTGTTTGGATGGAGCACCAAGTCGGACGCCGCATTTGTTCAGGCAGTGTCAAGGAACTTGTTTTCTTAAGAGGGGCAACTCTCCACCTTCGGCTTTATTCAGTTGTAATCGCCCATACAGTATGGAGGAAAGGGGACGGGACGTAGGAGTAATTATAAGTTACTCACTGTAGTGACCAACTTACTCCTAGTCCATAGTCCCCTTTTAACCATACGCCTCACCATCCTCCCCCCTGATAATACTGGTGTAATTAGGCAATGTTAATATTTTCGATGCGTCAAGGTAGACTGAGGAGTGGCACTGTTGGGTGGAGTCAGGGGAGCGCATGCTCCCAGGGCCGTGCCCTGCATGCATCTAAATTTAAAGCGGAAGATGATTTTTCGGGTGGAAAAGGTTCGGTCTCCCGTCCCTAAAGAGGGACGCCCATAAAGTATGGAGGAAAGGGACGATGGAATAGGAGTAAGTTAGTCACTACGGTGAGTAACTTATAATAACTTCAGCTAGTGTGTGGTGTAACGGATGTCAACGGTGCATGGAGCCCTCCCGCACTGATAACCAAGGTGGGGAGACACGCTTGCTTCCGTGGTACTGTACTTGACTCCAGAGACAAGAAATGCCCGGGAGTTCAGCACAGCCAGTGAGTCGGAAGTAGAACCGATAGTAAACAGGACTGTATTGAGTAAAGGTTGCAAATGGCAACATGCTATGAATTGAAAGAACTTGTGAACAAAGAACGTGTGTGTTACTGAACTATTAAGAAAACGCAGGGAAAGACGAGATGCAGAGTGGTCCGGCGACACGTGGGCGCTCAATCGAAAGACTCTGGCTGGTCCCCTTTTGTTAAAACTACAAATGCCAGGAGGCCCTAGAAGAGCCTGACTTAAGAGGTCCAAGTGGTCATACAAGGGTCGACTAAAACCCCTTGTACAATTGAAAGTCTTTGACACGTGGGTAAGAGTAAAGCTAAGGGACGTGAATTCTGCATTCTGATAAATCAAAAAGTGACTGTCTCTCTGGCTGTAGTGAACCAGACGGAGGGAGGCTAGCATTAAAAAAGGATCGGAACCCAGTTGAGGGGGTCTAAGGGTGAAGTCATCACCCAACGTAAGAGATCACGGAAAGGAACTTTTGTTATTGTTGAAACATCAGGCCCTTCAAGGCAAGAGACTTTGTAAGAAAGAGACTTGGCCACAGTAGGTCCTAATATTGCTGAAAAGAACTGTAACATCGTGCTGGAGAAGCCAAGGTGTGTGTTGTGCTCAGGAGTCCCGCCTTGTCCCGTGCTAATAACATGGGGCAGGGAGACCCTAGCTATATCAGTCTGACTTATCATTTTGTGAACAATTCTTTCTTTTCTGGTGAAAATGATCCATCAATCTTTTGTAACTTAGCAGTAAAAATTGGCAATAGTTTATTTTAGCATAAGCCCTAGGAATGCCTTATTATTTGATGGTTGTAGCTTTCTCTCATCTTAGATTTAGGTTTAAATTAGGTGTTGTTCCTCACCCATTTATACAGTTTAATAAACACCCTTGAATTGTGATCATGTGTGTCTGTCTTTACTGTTGCCATCATGAGTTCCTTACATGAGCCAGTCACCTAATGTGAGGCTGGAAAGAGCAGTGGGCTGATAAAACCACAGCACTTTTATTATAATTTATGAACTGGTTTAGTGAAAAACAACATTGCCATCAACTACAGAGTATGAAAAAAAAATACATCATTAAAGAGAAAAATACTCAAAAACGGGCATTCCATGTTTAACGATGTATGTGTGTCCTACATCCATCACACTTTGTCACAAAAGCAGGCTCTGAGGGCACACGTCCAGTAAAGGGGCACACACAAAGTGCCAAATGCTATAAGATCCTGAGGGCTTGCTTATTTCAAATATAGTAATAAAATTCTGTTGTGTTTTAAAGACTGGTCCGTCCCCTAATTCCGGGAAAGAGGCAGGAACTCTGAGTTTGAAGTGGAAGAAAACGAGAAACGCTATCTCTCTCAGTTCAATATCTTCATGACACGCATATTTAAAGCTATTGAGCCTAGTTTGGCTTCTGAAACAATGAAGGACAGCCCTCCGTTGTTTCAGAAGAACCTTTATTCCAATGGAACAGTGTTACTCTCCTTTTTCTGGACGAGCCAAATGAACAACTAAGACAAAGCTTTGCACCAGTCCATTTTAGTTTGTACACTCCACTACATGAATGAGTCCATGTACACAGCAGATCAGAAAGTAAATGTAATCCGATGTTCAGTGATTATGTAATTGCAAATAACAACTATGTCTGTAAATAGATTACTGCATTGAAAAAACACACCATAAATATAACTGGCATGCTCATTACACTAAAAAAATACCCTCCTCATCGATATTTGTTCAAATGATGGATATAGAATCTGACATTTTGGCCACAGTGGAGTAACCTCTTTAAGCGCTAGACATAATGGAGTGGATATGATGAGACATGTAGAAGGTAGGCAGCAAGAAAGGGAATGAAACATGGAAAAAAGTGGCAATAAACCAAGAAATATTAGTGAATGACTGGGATGTATGGGGAAAAAAGGAAATATGAGGGATAAAAAAAATGTACCTCTTTAAGGCTACTAATAGTCAGTTTAGCATAACCACAAAATAGTTGGGGCCAAGTACTTCTAAATATTGCAGCAATTATGTCTAGGGTACTCCTCACTTGTGTTTCCGCTATGGTAGGCAATCACGCAGAATGCCTTACGGCTGCTGACCTATTTTGTTAGCATTTTGATTTGACATTACTCTTGCTTCCAGTCCCAGCTTCCTCCATACTTAAGGGGTGTCCGTTGCATGGTGAAGGGACCGGCAAATGTGCACAGCAATACATTCCATGAAATTCAAATTTGGTGACAGAGCGCATGCAAGGGGAGTGGCCATGGTACGTGCCCACCAGTTCCTTTTTCTGTGTAGAAGGGGCCAGTGAAACAGCACGCCTGCAGTACTTTGTTTTCTTCCTTTACTTTTGTTTTTTTCTTTCCTTGGATATCTACCAGTCTTTGCCTGTTTGTTAAGGACTAAAGTGGTTTTCTAATTGTAAGCAAAGCTCTCATCACTTTTTATCGCAAGGCCCACACTTTCTTGTGTTTGAAGTGCTTGGGCCCAGGTAACTACTGGGAAGCGTGTGCAGCCCTTTCAACAGGGTGACTGAAGATGTTGGTACGCTGGGAAGAGTTTTTCAGTGCCCTACCTCCTTAACACCTGAGAAACTTCAAGTATTACAGTGACAAGGGGAGTCAAGTTACATTTTCTCTACGGCTCCACGACTCCTTTCAGGGGTTAGTACAGTTAAATTGGGCAAATTGACTTCTTGTCAGCACCTATAGTTGTATCTATTTTAATTTGACTGTCGAGTGAGTAGAGGAAAGGTGATTGTGCCCTAAACCACAAGTGTGTAGCATAATGCCGATTTTCCTGTGCTGAAAACGCGGTCTTCGATTAAATGTATACATTTCATTGAATATAATTCATAGAACAATATTACGTATCATAGGTAATATTTAATTGTTCTAAATATGTGATTTGAAAAAAATGGCAGCTCCTTACTTTATTAATTTAGTCCAATTCATAAAACAGACCTTTAGCCAGATAAATCTTTACTCCTTATAGATTTTAATCAAATTCTTAAGACACAGACTTTATTTAGTACATCATCCCCTTGGTCAGTTCATATTACAAAGGCCTTTAGCCAGATCCATTATCTCTTTAGTCACTGTGTACAAGTAGCTGTTTTCATTCACCTAGCCTAGCCAACGCATGTTTCAACCTAAGTCTTTTTCAAGGCTGGTGTATCCATATGGAAATCATCACATAAATCAAACATAGTATTCATATATAAACACGTTACTTATAGCAAGGTCAATGTTTAAAGATATTATAAAATTGTACAATACAAACTATTAGGACAATATGAATTTTACAGTGATCCACAAAATGTGTTTCCGTGGAAACGATCAAGGGGGAGAGAGTAGGGGACCAGAGACAACAGAGAATTACAAAGTTAGTATTCATCTATTTTCTATGTTGCAGCAATTATATCGAATTACTAAAAATGAAAAATGCCTTACCCAAAATGTAAGGTTGTTTCCATTTGATAATATATAAAGTTCTCACAGATTCCTATGAAAATTATGTGTCTAAAAAAAATAAATGCATGAAATCAACCCCTTGTTAGGATGTATTGTGAGGAATTCATCAGAATTGTTTAATATAATTATATTCAATGATTCTGATTTTGACCTCCAAGGATTCCGGGCCACAGTGTCCTTGCCTCAGGACTTGTCCAATTCACCTCAGATTTGTGTTACTGAGGAGACTTTTAGAAATGACCACCCCCCCCCCCCCCTTAAGGCTCCAGTCTATGGTGCCCACGGATTCCTGCCCTCCGCAGGTCTAATGGTCCCCCGTGACAACAGTGTCATGGCCTACTCATTACCAGACCTCCTCATCAGCAGTGTGCTTATCTGATCCCTGGTTCAACCAACAATGTCAACCATATTGGTACCCGATTCAAACCTCTGCATGGACCCCTTCTTCTTTGGCTACCTGGACTGCGTCCTCTATTCTGACTTAGTACGAAGCAGCCTATGAACATGGTTTTTCTTTTATTGCTTTCAGAATTTCATGAGGTCGCAGGCCATGGTGTTCTACTTTAAGGGTCTAATTAGTGCTTCCTCTTAAGGCTCCAGCTGCTCTTCCAGAGCCAGCTCAGTTTGAAGCTTCCTTTAAGTTTGCCGCTGTGCCTAAAACATTGGGGCCATGTTGGAAAACCTTTGCATCATGGCAAGTACAATTTTCCATGTGCACATTTAGATGAAGAGTATGCAGTTAGACCTAGTGGAGCATTGGATTCCGGATTTAGATGCTCATTTGATTTAACTTGGTTCCAGAGGATTACCATCGAGCTGCTCTGGGGGTCCAGAGAAGAGAACTTGTTGACTGGCACCCTTTCAGCAACGCCCCCACACAGTCATCATGACTGACTCGTCCCTCATGGGTGAGGGCAACCATGGACTACCCATCTGTTCATGGTTGGTGGCCCTCCCAAGATCAGCAGGGGCACAGAAATATTTTGGAACTCTGAGCTCACAAGATAGCCCTGATTCTGTTCCTCCCTTGATTGGATTGCAAACTGTACTCATTCAGATAGACAACTCGACCTCTGTGTATTTATTCAATCAAGAGGGGTGTCACAAGGTCACCACTGCATGCAGATTTGGAGGTACAAATTTGAACAATGAAAGCAACAGTCTGCGAGTCCTCCACCTTCCAGGAGAAACCAAAGGAAATTGCACACCTCAGTTCTCCAGACAGTATTTCGGAAATGGGGCATACCTCTGCTAGACTTCTTTCCCTTAGAGAGCAGTGCAAAATTCAGGTTCTTTGCTTTGAGAGGGGCTCTGGCTCATCTGACACAGGGGGATGCTGTTCAGATTATGTGGTGCAACTGGAGTTTGTATGCTTTTCCTCCCCTCTCCCGCATTCCAAGAGTTACTGCCAAGTGGTGATCCACTCAACATGCGCCATTGATCCTTGTAACTTCTCTCTGATCAGCCTGGACCTGGTTTTTTGACCTCGCTGAGCTTACTTCAGAAGTCCAGACGCATCTCCCGCCCTTTCCGGAGATTCTAACACAGCAGAGGGGGAAAGTATATCACCCATCCCTTCAATTGCTGAGCTTAGAGTGCTGGAGCATAAAGAATTAACACTAGTTCACTTGGGTATCTCTCAGAACAATCCGTCATTCAGGCAGCCAGAAAGATTTCCATATGCTCCCAGGATAGATGCAAATGGCTACGGTTTTGTCATTGATTCATCAACAAAATTCTCAACCCATTAAGATGGTCCTTTGTTCAGATGCTTTTTTGTGTCTGAACTACCATGCTCTGATATACAAGCTGACACTTGTAGGCCATACCTAGCCATAATCTGTGCTGACGGGAATTCTACAGACATTTCTTTCTCAACATCCCACCTGGTCATTCAGGGCCATATTGTTGGCCTTCTGCAAATGTACCCCCAAATTAAAGCACCTCCCCCTGTGTGCGACATGAACCTGATCTTGGTGGTGGTAAAAGCCTTCGAATGGATTGGGTCTCAACGTATTCCACATCTTTGACATGTAATGCCCACAGCTGTGTACTTCGGAAACTATTTCGGCAGAGGGCATTCTGTGTCAATGACGTCGGGTAGGTGTCCCTCGAAGGCCTCCTTCGAGGACGTCGTCACCGGATGTTATAAATAGGACGCGCAGCGCCCGTAGCCTCAGTTCTGTTTTTTCCGCAAACGTGTTTGCTTTGGAGACTCGCGCGCCTCGTGTATTCCTCGTGAATGTCTTCTTCTTCGAACCCGCTGACTCTGCGGTCTGGCTTCAAGACTTGCCGAGACTGCAAGTCTAAGAAGTCGATTACCGACCTGCATCGCATTTGTTGGTGGTGCCTGGGCGAGAGTCATGACACCGATGACTGTTCCAAATGCCAGTCGTTGATTGCTAAGGCCTTGCGGGAGTGTAAAGGGAAGCTTCAGGTAGGTAGGGGTTCTAAATCCAGTAAGTCCCATAAAACCTCTTAAGGGGATGTCCAGCGACGATTCGAGGGACTCTCGTTGTCGGAAGGAGTCCCGGGGCTCTCGGTCCCGAAGTGGTTCCCGCCATTCGTCCTCATCTCGAGATTCCAGGAAGCGACGTCACTGGTCGCCTTACCCGTCCTCCTCAGAGGATGGAGCCGTGAGGAAAGTGGCATT
Organism: Ambystoma mexicanum; assembly: GCF_040938575.1. NCBI lineage: Eukaryota > Metazoa > Chordata > Amphibia > Caudata > Ambystomatidae > Ambystoma > Ambystoma mexicanum. The sequence continues at coordinate 67,056,165 of NC_090928.1, forward strand.
TCCAACTAAGTCCTCGACTCCGGAGGAATGGGCTACCTTCAGGGAGTAGATGCTGGCGATTTTCCAATCCCAGGGCACAGTTCCGTCCACGCCTTCGGAAGAAGCTGGCAAGGAACGGTCTTGATCAGTGGCTCAAACACCTTTGGGCTCGGGACCTCAGCGCAACTCATCGGGAGCCTCTGAGGTCCCGTTCGGACAAGGCTCAGGATGGTCGCAAGAGACGTGCTTCCAGGTCTCGGTCCTCGTCCCAAGTGAAACAGCAGAAACCTGGTAAGGAATCGAGGTCGGCATCGACTCCGTCGGCGCTGTGCCCATTGGATACGGACATCGAAGCTTTGCTTCGCACCAGCCCTCTGCGCCATTTTTGATGCCGAAGCAGTCGGTGCTCTCAATGCCGAAAGCCTTTGGTGCCTTTTGGGCCTTTTGGCCAGAATTTACAGATGTAGGTCCCTGGTACTGTGGATCCACCGAGGAAGGCTACTTCCAAGCCTGTGATGCCTGTTAAGGACACCAGACCCTCTTCTGTTCCGAGGCAGGACTTTTATCTCCCTCTGGATGACATCTTTGTGGAGGAGGAGAGGTCAGATTTCGATTTTGACCCTGTTGAGCCTGATGTGGCGCCTGTCTTTTCTGGGGACAGTTAATTGGAAGAGTTGAGGCAGTCTCTTCATGATGCCAGTGGCTTGGACACTTCTCCTGAGGTGGAATTTGCCAGGCCTGAGCCTGGGGCTCACGCTGAGTCATCCTACAGGAGACTTATGGCTAGGGTCACTGAGTATCTTGGATGGTCCAGTCTCCTGAAGCTTTTGTTCAGGGTGACTTAACAGATATTTTGGATCAAGGTCCGTCCTCTGACCCGGTGTTACCTTTTCATTTGACGTTGCAGAAAAGGGTGGCGGCTGCTTGACAGTCCCCGGAATCTCTTCCGGGAGTTAACAAATCGTTAACTAAAAAATACTGCCCTTCCATGAGCGACCCCAGCTACCTTTCATCTCACCCCACTCCCGAGAGTTTGGTGGTTCAGGCGGTTAAGGCCACCTCGAGGCAGGCGGTGTACCCTACCATCCCTCCTAATGGGGACGGCAAACTAATCAACGGTTGGGCACGCAAGGTGTTTTCTGGGGGAGTATGGCGTTGAAGTCAGCCAACTCACAAATCCCTCAATAACGCTGCCCCTACCTACCTGATGAACAGATTCCACAGACTACCTTCCCTGAGACCCACCAGAACTGCCTACAAAGACTGCCTCTCTGTCCCTCATTTTAAACGTGCCACCATAGGGGGCAACAGTTTCCCAGTGAAAACAGCCAAGCTGTGGAACTCCTTACCGCCAAATCTCAGAGAGGACCTGCCTTACCAGAACTTCCGCTTCCATGTAGTTTCTTGGCTGAAAACGTAAACTGTCAGTCACCTCAAGCGCCAGGCTGTCCCCCAGTTGTGCCACTCGCACACATTGTAACCTTGTGCGCTCATTTGTCGATATGTATATTATATCTATGTAACTCATTGTTGATTTGTATACATTATTGGTGTACCATCTTGTCTCTCTGTATATTTTATGACTACTGTAACCAAGCTTTGCATATTCTTGTAAAGGCTGTGCCCTGATACCCTCGGGTATGCTCGCGCATTACAAATAATAAAACAAACTCACTCCACTTGTGCCTTAGCAAGATTTTCACACACTCTGTGGAACTGTGTTTCTCTAGCGGCTGAGCATATTCCCGAAAGGGATGGGTTCCTTGCTCTCGTGCAGGATGGCAAGGATGCCATGTGTGAATCCCTTCAGTCGGGTTTGGACACGGCTGACGGTGTTATCCGGTCCATGGCTGCGAACACAGTTATACGCAGATTTGCGTGGTTGCGGAAGTCTGGTTTTGCTCCGGATGTGCAAGCCCCTTATTTGAACATGCCCTTTGATGGCGGGCATTTGTTTGGCAGCAAGGCTGACGAGAGCCTTGAGAGGTTGCAGACCTCGAAAGCTGCAGCGAAATCTATTGAACGCAGCTGTGCGTCAACCTCTGCCTTTTCATCCTAGGGGACAGCAGTGGAGGGGGGAGGTTCTTTTCGTTACTACTCTGAGAGGAGCCGCCAGTCAAAGGGGTCCGCGTAAAATTACCCATGGTGGTTGGGGGAAATAGGAGTGCCGCAGACGCTCCAAAACAAGCATGAGGCCATGTCCCATTGTTCGCTGGTTGGGGGTAGACTGTCTCAGCATCTCGTAGAATGACGAGCTATTACTTCGGATCCGTGGGTTCTGGATACAATAGCCCACGGCTACTGCCTTCCCTTCCTAAAGAGGCCTCACGACAATCCACCGGGGAATCTCTCTTTGAAGCTTCCAGATCCACTCCTTGTGCAGGAAATCTTGACCCTGCTTGAGAAAGGTGCTATAGAAATTCCCCATATTTTTTTATTCCAAAGAAAGACGGGGGGATTGAGACCCATCTTGGACTTGCGTTGGTTGAATAAACTTCTCAGGAAGGGCAAGTTCAAGATGGTCACTCTTTCTCAAGTCCTCCAGCCCCTTCAGCTTCATGATTGGTTGGTGTCTCTGGATCTACAGGATGCTTACTTTCATGTGCCGATTCATCCTAAGCACAAAGTACCTGAGGTTTGCAGCTGGCAACTCGCACTTTGTTTTGGGTCTTGCCATTCGGATTGAACTCCGCCACGAGGGTCTTCACCAAGCTAATAGTGGTGGTGGTGGCAGCGTATCTCAGGCAAGGCAGGATTCACGTCTACTCCTACCTGGACGACTGGCTGATCCATGCGCGTTCTCTCGAGCAAGCGATGGATCATCGTGGTCTCACCTGCCGCTCCCTCCACAAGTTGGGCTTCTCCCACAATTTCAAGAAGTCGCATCCGACATCTTCCCAACAGGATGAGATCCCTGCAATGGGTCCTCAAGATGTAGTGGTCACAATTCACAGGTAAAATGTCGGATCATGTTCAGATCCCACTCTCGGTCTCACAGAATCTCTGTGGGGGGCCAACAAGGGGAAACTGATGGAGGAGCCGTTTTGGCAACCGTGGCTGGAGGTGACAGTAGTTACGGACGCTTCCCTCGCAGGATGGGGAGCTCATGCTGAGGATTTGACTGCCGGCGGTCGTTGGTCTCCGTCGGAGTCCAAACTCCACATCAACCTATTAGAGCTGAGGGCCATCAGGCTGGCCCTTGAGGCTTTTCTGCTGTCTGTGTGAGGGGGAAGTGTGTCCTGATCATGACGGACAATACAGTGGCCATGCATTACCTCAACATAAAAGGAGGTGTTAGGGTCACTACTGTTGTGCAGAGAGGCGATGCAGCTCTGGGCAATCCAGCAGGGAATATCACTCTTGGCAGTTCATCTGGCCGGAGAGGAGAATGCGGCTGTGGACGCTCTGAGTAGGCAGAGCAGTCTCTCACGAGTGGGAGTTGGCTCAGGAAGTCCTTCTGGAGATGAGGTCGAGTTCTCCATCCAGAGGTCAAGACTCTCAATCTTCACGCTTGGTATCTGTAAGGTTGAGGTATAAGGATTGGTACTTCCCGGATGACGTGATGGAGGTGTTGCTATCAGCCAGCATCAAAATCCCTGTACCATTGGCGTAAGTGTTGTGACTGGTGCAGAGGACAAATTGTTGTTCCTTTTCAGTGTTCCATTCCCATGGTTCTATCTTTCTTGCTTTCTTTGGCCCACAGGGGCCTTCAAGTGGGTACCATTAAAGGTTACCTGGTGGCGCTGTCTATCTTCAAGCGCTCGTCCGAAGAATGTTCTTATTTTAAGATTCCTTTGATTTCCCAATTTCTGAAAGGGCTCACTAATGTGTTCCCGCCGTCCCCGTTCCAGGTGCCAGTTTGGGATCTGAATTTGGTCTTGAAATTCCTGATGGGTGCTCCATTGAACCTCTGCACTCTTGTCCTTTGAGACTGTTGTCTTTCAAGACGGTGTTCTTGGTTGTGGTTACTTCTGCTCGCAGAGTGAATTGCAGGCACTTTCACCTAAGCCGCCCTTTACTGTGTTCCACAAGGATAGGGTTGCACTGAGGGTACGTCCTTCGTTTCTACCGAAGGTAGTATCTAAATTTCATTTAAGCCAGAAAGTGGTTCTTCCATCTTTCTATCCTCCTCCTCATCCTGGTAAGGACGAGGAGCGACTCCATAGGTTGGACCCTAGGAGAGCTCTGAGCTTTTATATTTCTAGGATGTCCAGGGTCCGAGTGGACGATCAACTCTTTGTGGTGTATGCTGGAAATCGATTGGGCCAGGCTGTTACCAAACAGATATTGTCCAGGTGGATTATCCTCACCATTACTGAATGTTACCGATTGGCGGGTTAGAACCCTCCTGAAGGATTGCATGCTCATTCCACTAGGGGTGTGGCTACTTCCAAAGCCCTGCAGCGGGGAGTTCCTCTTAGGAATATTTGTGATGTTGCCCCATGGGCTTCTATCCACAATTTTGTTAAACATTACTCTGTGGATACGCTCCATGGTCAAGATATGGTCTTTGGTAAGGCGGTTCTTTATTCTGCCTTCTGATTGGGTATTCTAAATTATTTTCCCTCCTACATTTTCTGGTACTGCTTTGGGAGTCTGTCAAAGATGTGGAATACATTGGAGGACACAATCCATTCGAAGAACAAGTTACTTACCAACTGGTAACTTTCTTTCGACTGGATTTTCCTCCAGCGTATTCCACATCGCCCTCCCAGCCTGCCCCTCTGGAGAATTTCCTATGCTATTGCAGCTTAAGTTCCCTCAAGGCTATGTGCAGTCATGCACTCATTGGATATGTGCATGTACCACGTTATGGAGGAAAAAACATGAACTGAGGCTATGGGCGCTGTGCGTCCTATTTATAACATTCAGTGACGTTGCCCTCAGTGGAGGCCTTTGAGGGACATCGACCCAATGCCATCGACGCAGGACGTCCTCTGCCGAAAAAGTTTCCGAAGTACACAGCTGTGGGCATTACATGTCAAAAATGTGGAATACGTAGGAGGAACATCCAGTCGAAAGAACGTTACCAGTTGGTAAGTAACTTGTTCTTCTGTGCCATGGCATTCACACATCAAAATTTGTCACCTGGAAAACTGCTTTCTTGGTTCTATTACATTGGCAAGATGCATCAGCCAAATTTAAGCACTGGCAGCCACTAACCGTGAAACACTTTCTATAAGGACAGTGCAGTGCTGATAACTCGCCCTGCATTTGTATTTGTATTTTATTTATTTGTATAGCGCGCTAGGCCCGGGGGCATCTGGGCGTATTGTTTTCCAAAAGATCTGTCTTTATTCCACATTAAACCGGAGCTAGCGCTACTAGCTTTTATTTTTAATTCTCAATCTCAAGCAGTGTAGGTTTTACACTTCCTAGAGGTTCACAAAGCACTAACGTTTTATCAACGTTAAATGTGATACTAAGACAAATTTACTGGAAAAAAAGTAGGAGGAAAGATAACTCTGACACAGAACATGGCTTTTTAAAGTATTTTGTTGTCCTTTTTACTTTTTAAATCTTTGTTTTCAATGCAATTTTGATTAAGAGCTAATGTGCCATAAACAATATAAAAAAAGAAAATTGGAGATAGCACCTCAAAATTTGAAACCTTTCTTGCTGCCTATTTTATTTTTTAAAACCTCTTGCCTAGAGCAATGTATCTGAATTCTGCTCAGTGCATGCTAATGATTGATTTCCAAGATGTCACAGAAATCACTCAGTCGTAGTGACAGTTAAGGGCATCTGTATCCCCTGGTTAGTAGTAGTGAAGGTTGACCCCCTACTGTCTACAAGATGTCTTATGCTGCAGATGACAAACTAAGACCATGGCTGTCATTTCTCCCTCAGGGACTTCCTGACTTTCCCTACTCTCTCCAATGGTTAGCGCTTGAACAGGATTTTGGATAGTGCCTTGCACTTGCTCTGATCTGATTTAGGCTGTCCTTGCACATCCACTGTCACCTCTTCCTCTTTATTCTGCCTACTTCCCTCTCACTCCTCCCTCCTTTCCTGATTCCCTTCAATGTTTTACTCCACCTGCTCGTGCCGCCACCCTTTGATGTTCCTTTTGCCCGACTCTACTACTTTTCCTACTCCATACTACTACTCTCCTCATCCAAACTGACACTACTACTCCCCTCCTCCAGAATGCTTATCCCCTCCTCCATACTACTACTTTGCCCTCCAAATACTAATAACACTCACACACCCGACGTTCACCCTCTGCCATTCACTTCTTACACTAACCTCTGCTCATTGACCATGCAACATGCACACTCACATGGCAGACCCTCTTTCATCCTAAGGCAATGACTACGTGCTCCATGAATCTTCTCCACAAGCCTCTGCTCCCTCCTTCCTCCGGCTAGTCTCTTTGTAGTCCTCCACCTCTGACCTCACTCCAAAACCCACGCTTCCTGCTCAGTCACCTGCTTAAATCACACTCCACCCTGTGAGGATTGAACAACTGTGCATCTATGTGTGATGGAAAACCATAAAATGGGCCCCATTCACTATCCCCCATGTAGGCTCGCCTCATACCAAAGATGCTGGCGTAGGAAGCCAAGTCTGTGTTTCGGGGCCTGTTCCTATGGTGTATTTTGGGGGAGGATGGTTCCTTTCCTCTGGCCTTTGGGGAGGTCTGTGATTAGTTGCACAAGCTTGCCAGGTGCGTGCATGATTTCAGTTGGTGTCACTCCACTGATAGTGTGCTGCTGTGGTCGGGTCTCCGTAGGGTGAAGTTTCCCTTCTCATCTTTGCCTCTCCTCTGTCTAGCCTTCTGGTCTGTGTTGAGGGGGGGGGGCGCTGAGGCTGGTTTTCTTGATTGGCCTTCACTGTTGATTTTCTGCACCAGCCTGGTGGTCGCTGAAAATAAATCGACACTGGCCAGTATTTGAGACATGTGGCAAGGCTGGAAATAAGGGCATGCAAACAAACTGCTTGCACACATGAGTGGCAGGAATTGGGGTCCTCTCTGCTGCCACATTCCACCTGTGGGGTAGGGTGGGCTATAGATTCCTTCCTGGTAGGCCTCTCAACCCTGGCTGAGAGGGGCTCCCGCCCCTCATTGAAAAGTCCAGATTACTGGCTTTGTGTATTTAATAAAATCATGGTTTTCAATAGTTTTTCTCATTTGTCACGGTCAAGATGAGCACTTAATGGAGCCATACATCACATTTGTCACCATCAATGAAACATCTGAGTGACTAATGTATGCTGTTATATCAAACACTCTTAAAATTCAGCTCCCCACACTAACAGCATTGTCCAGGGAAACAGTGGATTCCATTTTATGTATGTGTGTTTGTCGTGATTCAGACTGTGGGGTTTGGCAAGGCTGTTTTCCATGGGAATAAAGGTTGCTAGTGTAGCAGGGATGAGACTTTGCTTGCTTCCTGAGCGCGCCAAAGGCTTGGTGCACTTCTGAAGATTGTTGCTAAAGTTATTTTGCTAATTGAGCTACAGTACCTCACATGAACCATTTCAGCGTGATGTGCATTAGTCTACATTGGCATATCTTGACTAAGAATATTTTTCAAACCTATGAATTACTGAAACTAATGTAGAATGTATATACGTTTTCTGTGGACATACTCATCTGGTCGTTCTACAAATAATTGACATCTTTTTTTCCAGGGTTATCAGAGACCCAGCCACTACATTGCAACACAAGGTAAGTGAACATCCAATCGTATTACCTTCACCTTTAGGAAGTTGTTCTACAGTGGTGTTGACGTACGAAAAGATTATCTGTACAATAGCTGCTGTTTCTCCAGCTGTACAGCAAAATTTGTATTTATTATTCCCAGGTTAAACATGTAAAATTAAAATACGTTTGCACTTTTATATTACAGCTAGTCGAGACTGGATTACTCAAGGTAATCCTACAAATATTTTTATTTGAGTAATTCTAGTCCAGGAAGCCAGCATAATCTGCATGAATTGGTGGTTTTAGCAGAGCAGAGAGTGCAGCCTAGATTATGTCCGTGGCAATTTGTAGTATAATTTGTCAACAGCATGTTACTAGACTGCCACCACGATGGAATTTGGAAATCACTCCTTGCATTTCTTAAGTCACTGTCCTTCTACACACAGACTATATTTCAAAATAAATTAATTACCTTGTGTGTGTTGCTTCAAATTTCATCAAAGTTCTTCGAAAAAAACTTATTTACTGTTTTGGTAAATCCTACCAGCAATAACATGCTGGATGGGTTGCTTTTTTGTGTTATACAAAGGTGGTGTATTTTGGTTTCAAATTAGTAACATTTAAGTAATAGTATCAAAAATAAACCTGGGCTCTAAAGTTCTTCCTATTTCAGATTATGCACAGGTAGTCTGTGGGAACGGTTTGCTGTCTAACAATTGATTCAGTTTCATTTACAAGTTCAAATTCCATCAAGGTTGACTCAGTCTTTCATCCTTCTGATGTTGATAAAGTGAACATTTTGTGAATGTTTATTAAAAAAGTACACCTGCGTTAATTCATAAGGGTTCTGAATGACTTTCCACCTAAAACGAGGGGTTTCATTGCTAGAAACCCAGTGAAGCACTCTGTTCATCATATGGGATTGTATATATATTCATCAAAGCTTTGTACTGGATGACTGAATCCACTGTGAATGTTACTTTGTCCACACACATTAATTTCCATACATTCTGCTATTGCCTGAAAAATCAGTGTATTACTGAAATGTGTTTTCTATTGCTATTTGTTGAACCATTGTTTTGGTTGTACATGGAGCATAGGTTTTTAATAGGTAAGTTGACATGTAATAAAATACCCAGGAGGGGGGGCATATGAAGCAGAAATCTCTTGACAATAATTGGTTGTCACTATAATTGCAGATTAGCATTTAAGAGCCAGTTTGCCGCTGCATCAGGGTTGGACATATCGTTTTTTTTGTTTGCTTCGAGATTTGGTGAAAGTAAAACTGATGTAGACGTTGCAGCAAAATACTAATGCAGGGACATTTGTTGTTCTAATTAAGTGTATTCTGTTTTATTTAAATAAATGTAACCTCCCCACCCCCCCAAGATCACTGCAGCACTTAAAGCAATTTGTTTTACAAGTACGCACTGCAGTAGCTAAATAAAATATCAAAATCATTGGGAAGCAATATAGCAAGTTCTGGATATATTCTACATTAGAGCGTGCTTCCTAGTTTAGATAAACAGAAAAAGTGTAATGCCGGCTCTAACCACAATACAGCCTGCATCCTATGCCTCTCCATTGTCTTTTTCCAACTCCATAGCCAATCAGCACGTACTGTCCCAGAACGCTCAATGAGAGGCTTTGATTTTCTTCTTCCCTGCTATGCTCTAATACTATTAGACCCCTTACCATTGCCCTCTCTTATATGCAAGTGGCACTTCACCCTTGCCATCTGTTTGGGACCACTAACTTGGACAATGGTCACCTATGCTACATTTGGCCATTGTGTGAGGTAAAAAAATACCTCCGTGCACAGGATCTCATTGCAAAATTGTATATATATTTCAGGTAAGAGCATTTTAAATCTTATTGATCCACTCCCTAAAGACATCAGGCTAGAGAGCAGGGAGGGTACTGACTGACATTAACAACAATTGTGAGAGTGCTAGAGCTAAAATTGGTGTTACAGTGGCATTGCTATGTCCTCCAAGCCCAATCTCTGAGCATTGGGGTAAATAATTAAATGCTTTTATTTAATCCAGATAGCGTTTTAACGTATACCATGCCAGGGGTGTAGTCCTTAAAGCGACATTTGAGTATGGAAGCTCTATAATAGAACACGTGTTACTCCGCTTCTATAAATATTTGTAAAACATTGTACCAAATGATGCATTTTAACAAAACATGATTTCTTCTGACATCACCAATGAAAAGCTCTCAAAATATGCATGTCCTATCCTAAGATTGTCACACACATTTGCCAGAATACTGCAATCATTGTCTCCAAATAACATATGCATAGTCACATAATTGTAAATTAATCGTCGGGGGCAAAAGTGACATAACGCCCCCTCTTACTCATGTGGCTTCACAGGAAGGTAGACCTTCAAATTAAAATAGGACGTTGTTATAACATTTATTAAATATCTGAGCATGCAGCAATTACATAACTGATTGATTTAAAGGCATACACGAGAAGCCACTACAACTAGCAAAATGCTGAAGACATACTCCTAATATACAAGTACTAAAATGGGTTCAATTGCAAGGGTTGCAAAGTGTTTGCTACCATCAATATAGTATTTGTAATTGGTTCTCATTGCCATCCTTAATTAACACTCCTCGATTATGCAAAAAACACTGCAATGAAGTTCCTCCTTTTTTTTCATAAATCTCTCTCAGCAGGTCTGCATAGAATATCTTCAAATTATTTGATTGTCACCAAAGTATCATTATTTAATGGACGGAAATCCTTAGCGTTTCCAAAATATATAGCCCTTTGTGCTCAAACATCTTTATTTCAATATTTTGCATTTAATTTCCTCTGATCATAATGCAGTGCTCATAATTTATATTATTTCATGTCATCCAATAATTTCTTCTCCCTATGTGCTCTCTTGAAGATCTTTGCACATGCAGTAGCTCCTTGAAGTTTGTAGGACAACCAAGAATAGTCTAGATCCTGTTGCAGAATTAGCCAATGTGGCCATGCTCTCTCCCTCTCCTAGTTCTTTGAACTTGTCTAAACTGGTTTAGGAGAGAGGTGGGGTAGTATGCACCTTTTCCCATGCCAAGGGTGGTGATGCAAGGAAAACATTGTGTAATTATGCATAAAGAAGTGTGGATTTCACAAATCTGTAAGACACTGCTGATCCTGAGAAAGCAGATAGTTACCGCCCTATTACAAAGATTCCATTTGTATTAAAGATTTTGGATAGGGCAGCCTACTTGCAGTTGCAGACACACATTGAAAAATACAATGTGTTGAGTGTTTGACAGTCTGGTTTCCGGGCCTCTCATGGGACGCAAACTGCTATTCTGGTCCAGAAAACAAGTCTTGCAAAAATTGTTGATGGCAGAATTGCACTGCTGATGCTTCTCGACCTCTCAGCAGCATTTGATTTTATTGATCACAGATTGCTGCTCGTGAGGTTGAAGGACCTTGTGAACTGCTCAGACTACACAGTGTCATGGATGGCTTCCTTTATGGTCCCATGAACAGCCAGAGTGGCAGTACAGGGTTGCCAGGCACCCCTGGAGTTAATGACATGTGGTGTGCCCCAAGGCGCATCCCCCAACCCCACATTATTTAACTTGTATACAAGGCCCTCTTTTGACCTCCTGGTTAGCGTCGGCATTTGTTATATAAACTATGCCGACGATACCCAGGTGGTCTTGGAACTTAAAGGGCACTATGAAGAGGATGTTGCCAGGATAAATGGAGTATATAATCTAATTCAGGAGTGGGTGACTGTGAATTCATTGGCCCTGGATAAAAGTAAGACAGAGCTATTGATGAGACTAACAAAATTAAAAGACAGAAATTCTCAATTCAACATATCAAATTGTACTATCAAAGTTAGTTCATGGGTGAAGATCTCGAGGGTCTATTTAGACTCAGGACTCACCATGACAAAGTGCGCACTACAAACTAAATCTGTATGTGTATACACCACAAAGTTAATATGACAAATTAAACCCATACCTGTCTCCCAAAAACATATCTTCAGTAGCAACAGCGCTTGTAAACTCAAAACCTGATTATTGTAACAATCTACTAGCTGGACCGTCGAAAGGTAACATTGAAATTCTCCAAAAATCACGAAATGGAGCTATTGAAGCCATCTGTGGACTGGCCAGGACTGAGTATGTGACACAGGCAAGAAAATCTCTGCACTGGTTACCTGTGCATCACTGTGTTAGTCACAAAGTTCTTTCACTGAAATACAAGTGCATTCACGGCATTGCACCCTTACCTGCATTACTTACAGCTTGCCCTGAAGAACTTAAGTTCACGCCTTCTCGGATCTAATACATTGGGAAGCTTGAAAGTGGCATGTTTCAACCTTACAAAATGTGGAGTTGCCTGCTTTGACACCTGTGGGCCGAATCTTTGGAACTCAATACACCAAGACCTAATAAATCTCTCTAATCTTACCACCTTTAAAAAAGCTATAAACACCTTCATGTTTAGTCGAGGACTAGGTATGTAACTTTTGACCACAGCTTGACCTCGGCACCCCTTCTAGTTATGTTATGTGCATCCCTTGTCTCTTGTTATGTGGGCACACTGAGGCCTACGGGCGTGTTGCATATTATAATCTAATATTAACAGAGTCCGAAATTGAGATTTGAAGAACAGGGGTAAAAACCAGCTCCTGTGTGTTGGCCATAACCCTGTAGGCAGAAGCTAACGCAGGGGAACCAGGAGCTACCAGAGAGGCTGCATTCAATTTTTGTCCATTCTGTATGAACCATTGTGTTTAAATGTGTATTGGATATGTTCCAATTCTTCTTTATTAAAATTCTCAAATACTCCAAGTTAATGTCGCCTATACATGTTTGGAAGGCACCAGTTGGCCCTGGGAGCCAAAGGTAGGTCCTGGTAGCTATTGGTTTCAAGCTAACCAGCCTCTGCTATTCTAGAAGCAGGAACTAGATGGCTCCCAGATCCCCTCGATTTCGAACCCTGTAATATGTCACAAAGAACCATTGTTAACATTTCACTTTCTGGGTCTTTGCTACTTGATACCTCTACCATCTTGGCCCCTGCACTAAGTTTCTTGGAGACATCTCCATACTGCTACAGTGCTTCTAACTCCGATACTGGTGTCATTTTGTATACTGTGATTAAGAAGGGCAGTGTTTCAATGAGTCCTAGCTAATCAATTGCACTTAGTCATAAAGCAAATTGCCTTGTTCCATGCCTGCTTGGAGCAGTTCATTGGCTCTTTTTGCTAAAGTGAGGGTCAAAGAATGTCTTGTACTTGGTGCTGGTAGCAAGTCACTTTGTGCCAGCAGTAATTTCATGCATGTTGCATACACTTGGAACACTATGAAAAATAATAAATACATGTTTTATTGTGGGTTATACATGTTGTGGTATGCTGTAGCCACCCTTTACTGCTAACTTCAATTACTCCCTACTGCCATTTATGTATATATTTGTGAAAGGTTTGACAGTTTGCTTTTGGTCTATTTTGAACCTATGGCAGATTCTGAAATGTTGGAAGGAAGGATAAAACAAAATAGCAGTCTTCCATAATAGATCTCAGGTCATCTAATCTTTAAATCAACATGTAGTCTACCATTATCGTAAGGTCAAACTCAAAGGAGCTTTTTTTATTCAGAAAACGTATAACAAAATATAAATCTGATTTATTATCCACAATGGAGACAAATATCAGCACAATATAAAAGAAGCAATAGACCTTCATTTCACATCACGTGGATTTGAGACTGTAGTATTTGTCGTAGTTTCAACAAAGTGCAACCAACTCTCCACCTTGGTTAACAGTAAAACAAATGTAGACTCTATTAATAGAAATATTGACTTTCTCTAATAGTATGTTTCATTTGCAGGCCCAGTGCACGAAACAGTCTATGATTTCTGGAGAATGATATGGCAGGAACAATCTGCCTGCATTGTGATGGTTACAAACTTAGTTGAAGTTGGTCGAGTAAGTAGAATTGTCCTCTTTTAAATCTTTTAGAGACTTACTTAATACTAGATTTGAAACACATTTGTCAACGTGTGTGCCTAACCCTGTGTTGTCTGGTTTCACAGCGAATATGAACATCGGAATTTGTCAAACATATTGTTTACTCATAATTTTAAAACTTGACCTCTGAGGCAACCCTATGCCCCATGCATTGATTTATATACTCAATAAGTAAAACTGAGGTATCGCATAATTTCCACAAAAGTCCTTCATCAAATGTCAACTGTATTTGTTGCCTTGGCTATCCCATTGCAATCCAGATTATTAACGCTGCATCAGTGGAACCTGCCAGCCTTTTTCCACGAGTCCAACTGCAAAGGTAAAGTTTCTGTCAAGTACCAGATTCATGCTCCAAAATCCAGTGCCCACTTTCATTGCCTCCTTAATACATTACTTATTTCCAATATCTGGTCCAGTGTGTATTCTAGTTCTGTGTCCCATTGAGGCTGCGTCCAGCGGGGATCTGTTAGTGGATGTGCAAACCTCAGTAAATATATACTTAGCAAAAATGAGTGGGCGAAAAATTGACATGGCTCTCTGCCATGAACCTTGAGGGATTTACACTCCAGCTGACCACATGTGCCAAGTCTCTTGGGTTCAGCATCGACAGACACCTCACGTTTAAACAGCACGTAGCAAGTAAGACCCAAATGGCCTGGTACCATCTTTCTCTCCTGCAGAAAATCAAGCCCCTAATCCCAGAAAACCACTTCAGATCTGCTGTCCATGCCTTTGTTCTCTCCCACCTGGATGGTTGCAAGGCCCTTTTGAAAGGCCTTCCAGCGATTACCCTGGCACTCCTGAAATGTGTTCTGCATGCTGCAGCAAGACTCCTTAAAGGGCTCTGCAAATTCGACCAGTGGTAGTGGGTAAGAGGGGCTAAGGGTGTCACACAGGGTGTGCTGGTGACATACCAAGGAGGGAGACATGAGTGTGGTTTGCTGGGGCGGTAGGGAGGGGATGGAATGCGGCGTGGCAGTGTTGTGTACAACCGTGAACTGCGTGTGCAGTGGAAGTAGGAAAGGGGTATGTGGCGCCTTGGCTATGTGGCTATTGCTGGGGCTTGATGTGGTTTGCTGCAAGACATTGTGATTGAGTTACCCTGTGTTCTGGTAGGAATGGAGGTCTGGGTAGGTACTTCATTTATGGTAGAGGTGTCCCGATATGGAGAGGAGATCTGGGTAGTGAGTTGGCAGGCTGCGTCTAGAATAGAGAGGCCTGGTAAGATTCCCTGTGAGGGTGGTTTTAGGAGAGGGGGGAGGAAGCGGGTGGGTGGTATTTGCAGGCTATGTGGTAGTATTTGACTATACATAAATGCAAAGGCAGTACAGAGAAAGCCACAGCAGGCTGCGTAATGACGCTCCTTACCTTGACGGTTTGTATGACTTGCAGCAGTCTTTGACTGGAGTGTACGCAATGTATTTAGGGCAGTATGGCAGGGGTCTTTGCAGTTGCCCAGGCATGGACAGCAGAGACAGGATTGGATAGCCTTATCTGCGGGCCTTGAGCTGTGGCCAGCTTCGCCAGCCCGCTCCGGACTCTGCTGGCCTTTTCATTGGTTGCCTGGGGTTGTGATGCTGCTGGTGCCTCCTCCAACCGGAGGGGGCTGCTGGAAGGTGTTGGGTCTAGCGCGGCAGCCATCTCTTCATGGAGCATCGGCTACGGTCTGCATTGCGAGTTGCTGGGGGCCAAGGTGGTCAGGCCAGGTGTGCCTTTGTTTGCAGGGCACACTCCTTCCACACAGGCAGAGACAGGAGTGAAAGTGGTGGGTAGACCGCACAAACCTGTTAAAGGAAGTCCCCTTCAAGGAGCTTCTGGCAGGGTTTGTTCTAACAACTGATTCGTCCCTCTTGGGATTGGGAGCCTAAAGGCCTATGGTCTATCCATGAAAAGACACTTAACATAAATGTATTGTAACTTTGGGCTATCTTTTATGCCCTACAAACATTCCTGCCAAACATCTGCATGAGGTCTGTCCTAATCCAAACAGACAGCTCGACCGCAATGTTTTATAGAAACAAACAGGTGGGTACAAGACCGCCTCCTCCGTCATCATCGATCTGGGAATGGGCTCTGACACACAATATACTGCTGATGGCAGGGTTCTGAACACTGAGGCGGATCTGCTCAGCAAACTGAACCAGACCAGTCACAAGTGGGAGATCAATTCTTTAGCTCTGCATCCAGTCTTCAATGAGTGGGGTCTTCCTGAAACAGATCTGTTCGCAACACTTCAGGACAAAAACTGCTTTTGCTGTGCCTCTCAGTGGGGGGATTTTGGGGTGGTGCAAGCTCCAGAGGGGACGCGCTAAACATTCCACAAACAGGGGAATTCATGTATGCCTTCCTGCCAATTCCGCTGATCCACAGAGTACCGGCCAGGCTGTACGAAACTGTAAACTTCTTACTCATACTGATAGTGCGGCAGTGGCTGGATCCTTTCTGGTACTTGGACCTAGTGAGACTGAACGGACTAGGCCCTATTCCCCTTTCACAGTGGCACGACATTCTCATCCAAGAACAAGGCAGAGTCCTTCACCAAACTGCTCAATTTAAGTCTGGTCCCTTAGGACTTGACTCTAGGTCATTTGGGCCTCTGCATAACACATGAAAATCATATAGACGGCCAGGAAACAGTCAACTCGGTCGAAATACCAGAGTAAATGAACCAAGTTCTGTGATTGGGCATTGGAAAGTCATCACCGCTCTCACCAAAAGGTTTCCAACAAAAGTCGTCTCCTCTTTCCATATTAATAGGGAAGTGGTCCTCCCGTTGTTCTTTCTGAAGCCTTCATCCTCTGCGGACGCTAGTCTCCACACATTGGATGTCTGCAGGGCATTTAAATTTTACCTTGACAATATCAAGCAGATCTGAAAATCGGATGCACTTTGTCACCTTCGGGGGTCACAATACAGGCAGTCCAGGATCAAAGGCTGCTGTAGCCCGGTGGCTTGTATCTGCCATTAAATACTGCTATTCATCTGTCAACTGACTCCACCTGAAGGCATGCATGCACATGCAGTTAGGGCAATAGCCACTGGCCGTAGCATTTCAGAGTCACGTCCCTTGAGACGTTGGAAGCAATGCTGCCATGTCGTTCATGCTGTCACCCTTTTGCAAACATTATTTCGATACCAGTTCATGGGTTGAGGCCATATTTGGTCAGGCTGTCTTAACTTGTTTACTCCTAGTTAGATCACCTCCACCCGTGAGTTGGTCATGCTATGAAATCTCCCATCAGTATGGAGGAACGAGGGCGAAACGTAGAAGTAAGAAACAGTTACTCACCGTAGTGACTACTGTACTCCTAATGCATAGTTCCCTTTCCTCTTTAGGTACCTTCCTCCATCTCCCAGCCCCTGCAAAATCAGTTAGGCTGTAGCTGACTAGTGTGTAAAAAAGGACTGGTGAGTGAGGCATATGGGCCGAGTCATTGTGGGTGGGCACGCCCTGTTTGCATTCATTTAATGGGGGTGTTTTTTTTTTTAATGCTTTGCAAAAATGGCTACGGTCCCGTGCCTGTGGGATGAGATATCCCCATCAGTATGGAGGAAAGAGGACTATGACTAGGAGTACAGTAGAACGATGAATAACTGTCTGTGTCCCAGACTGTCTACTTTCAGCTTTTCTCTAACTCCTGATTCCTCAGACCGTCGGGCATTTTCACTGGGTTCCCTGGCGATGAAATTCTGTGTACTCTATCCAATTAGTTATCTCTTGGTTTATACCCATCACTGGGGTCTCTGGTTTTACACCCAACCTTGTAGTCTTTCTCACCCCGATTTAGGATCTGGTGTCTATTAGGATCTGGTGTCCATCACCCCACCTTGGGGCCCGGTTACTCTCACCCCGTCTTGGGCTCTCTTTCTCACTCTGCCTTGGGTTCATTTCTCACTGGGTTGTCTTGTTGCTGTTGCCCCTCGCTGGGGTCTGTCTCTCACCTTACCTTGGTGTCTGTCTCTCACCCCGCCTTGTGGTCTGTCTTGCCCCCCCCCCCATTAGTGTCTGTTTTCTCTTACCCCTCTTTGGGGTCTTTTGCCACTTAATTATCTCTTGACTATTGCCCCTCCCTAGGGTCTCTGGGTCTCATACTACACCTTGGGGTCTCGTTGGGCCTTTGTATCCACAACCCTGTTCCCTGGAAAAACAGAAAACACCTGACCCGTATACCTGATGTGTCCCAATACAATGGTCATTGAGAGGTCAGGCAATTACTGGCCATCACACTCACACCTGACTTCATTAAGCTTCTCCACATGGAGGAACGGCAGAACATGAGAACAAACTCTGAGCGGGGCAAGGCATGCGAGGAAACAGCAGTCCGGAGATGGCAGTTTAAGGAGAGAAGAAAGATTAGAAAACAGAAGGGGATTGAATGGAGGGAAGTTCCCTTGAACCTTTCAATAAGGAGCGGTTACTTTCCTAAAACCTGTAGAATAGAAAGCATAGGCCCAGGAAACCAGGCTGAAGAATCCTGAATTGTGTGTCACAGGTACCCGGGGCACTCTCGCTTCAATAAACGAAGTGGGGAGAAGCACCAGCCGTCGTGGTACTGTCCTTGGCTCCAAGAACAAAGCAGCGTCAGTGAAATCAACACAGCCAGTGAGTTGGGGAGACCGATACAAGACCGGTCTGTGTGGAAGCCAAGGGTACAAGGATTGTATGGCGAGCGCTGAAACGAACATTGTTAAAACTTGTGTGATAAAAGAATGCAAGTAAAGTTGAACTGCTGATAAGTGATTGAACTTTTAAAGCAAGATACAATATCCTTGACAGAGTGGTCCAGCACGTTTGTGGGTGCTCAGTCGAAAGTCTCTAAGGTATCCAGCTGAGAATTGGCAAAGTGAAAGTGAGAAAGAGAGCATATCATGAAGAGCTAATAATTGTGAATCGAAGTTGAGCAAAATGCCACACACCGTCGAAGTCAATTTCTGAAGTAAAGAAAGTTTTGAAAAGTAGAGAAAGTTGGTCTGAGCCCTCTGAAGGGAGATCGATTGAAAACTTTGTGTCAAAGTGGTTCTGAGCCCATTGTACGGTGTCCGGGGTGAATAGTGAATCACCCAAGAAGTTGTACAGGTGAAATCCTGAGAAGAAAGAACTTTAATGTTTGTGCTGCATCAGACCCTCTGACTAAGAGACTTTTGAATGGCAAAGAGACTTTCGCACAGAAGGCCCTGATGTTGAGGTTTTGGACTGCATCCTCGTGCTAGTGAAGTCAACGAGTGTGCAACGTTAGTGTGCCGGCTTGTCCCGTGCTGAAATCATGGGGAAGGGAAGCCAATGGCTTGAATATCCTAACCTATCATTTCTTCAACACTTTTCTGTTGCATAACATTGTTTCCCACATTATTTCTATTTAGAAGTAAGGATTGGCAATAGGTTTATTGGTATAGGCCCCATTATTTTGACAGACTCAACTGGCACTGCGTTATTATTTTTTGATGGTCGTAACTGGCTCCCATCTTTAGATTTAGGATTAGATGGGCATTTTCAAACCCAATTGAAGTTCAATAAACACCCTTGAACTGTGATCACTTGTGTCCGTCTTACTCTTTGATGCCATGCCTTCTTTACAGTCTCAATCGGTCACACTGGGCAGATTTTTCCATCTCCTTGCCACACTTCCCAGGAGGAGGTCCTCCTGCCTCTTCCGTTCTGCAGACATCCTTCTCTCTTGGCAGCAGTGCCCATTGGGCTTTACCTTCCAGGGTGTGGGTCATTTCTCTGCTTTCTCTCATTAGATGTGTACAGTGTCTAGGAGGGGGTCAGAAACTATATCAGCTATTCGCATATGATGATGCAAATTGTCCAACTCCCATAAAGCAAACAAAGAGGTTAGCTTCTTAAGACAAGGGAGGATAACATATATCCCAATTTAGGCAGTGCCTGCCGTCTAAAGGGGTTTCATCCCCTCTGGGATCCCAATTGGCCTGTCCTGTAGGCTTTGTTATTGTTCAGCTTAGCAGCTCACCTCTCTAGTCCAAAAAGGAAGGGCTTCTCTGTGGAGGGAGGCGGCTAATTCCCTGGATTCATCATAAAAGCCACCTGCACCCTTAACATGCAAGCTTCAGTGGCAGCAGAATTCTGTGCATCTTGGTTTCCACGCACCTAACCCCCATCTTCGCAGTCTCCACTTGTTTTATATAGTCTTCAGATTTAAGTACAAGCTGATCAATCTGGCCTTGAAAGCTTTGCTGGGATATGAACCTGTTGTGAGTACTATGCCAGATGGTGATTCTACTCAGCCAAAGGTGCTCAGTGTGCTTCGCCACTATGCTAAAGGGTCAAAAGGGATTTATTGGGTGGTGGCACATTTTTTACTGTGGTTCTGAAGATTTGGAATATTTTTTCCTCCCTGCCCCCACACATAAGAACCACACTTAACGACACTTCATTGCACTTGTTTCATTGCTCTTGTTCTGGAAATGCTGAAAGATCCATTTATCTTGCTCTGCCTTTCCTAGGTCTTGGTTTTGTTTTAATTTTTGTTTTTAGAGGTTTAATTCTAAATGACTTGCCACCCAATTGAGTGTTTTTACCTACTTTACATAATACATTTGAGATGTAGTGTGAAATACTTGATATTTATTTGGCGGGGCAGACTATATCAAATTATGAAAGTGGATAATGGCATTCATCCATTTCTTATGTGCTCCTGTTGGTGTCTTTTTTGCAAACATTTACACCAGGCATTACCTCTCAAGAAATTATTAGTTGCAAATCACCAAACGGCCCACTGGCCTTTGTTGGCTCTGCCTTTCTGTACTCGCAGCACTGTCTCATGACGAGAGCTTTGAAGGGACCAAGCAAAAACATGAAATGCCTTTATCATAGTTGATTGTGAATTCATTGTGAGTGAATCTTTATCCAGCACCTAAAGTCATTCGAACAAACTTGCATGAAAAACAGCTAGGGAACCAAAGGTGCATTCTTTTTGACTTTTTTCTATGTAAATCGTTTAAGTAGATAGAATAGTGAAAATGTTTTTTTGAAAAATATTAAATCTTAAATGATAGAATTGCTATGTATTAGTTTAGAGAAGGGTATTTTGCGCAACTTTCCTCATATAGCTCAGTTTTTTTGATTTAGATAGTTTGGTTGCATCCATACAACCCACCTCCCCAAACAGTAAGTAATGTCCACGTTTATTATCTGATAAACCCTACATACTGGATAGGCGTTAAAAATATTGATTGCAGATTGTTCAACAACTGTGCACATAAGATTACTTAAATTCCAGCCAGTATCAACTAAAAGATAGATATGTTAAGTCTTAAGCGTTCTAACACCAGGCAAACACTAAAAATTATGAAAACTACACATTGCCTAGTTAAATCCTAACAATCTGAGCACCCATGTTCAAAGAGTATTTCTATTTCCCAAATCCATAAGACCAATTCACCAGAATGGACTTGGCATATGTAGGTCGCGTGAGAAACCTGAAGTTGTCTCACCCGCTAGTGCCCGGGGATCTGTCATCCAGATGGCCAGGACACGGCCATTGTTTTTGGATCCAGTTCCTGCGGGTGGACCAGTGCGGTAGGATCACCTGGGTGAGGGATCTTTGGAGAGTGGGACACTTGATGGTGAGACACGGTATCCCCTTCCTTGTAACACCTTTACCCCATCCTATGAGGTTGATATTTAGGAACTCAACCCTGCCACCCCTTTTCCAATACAAACACTTTCACACGGACAGCTCGCTATGAGAGGAAATAGACTAAAACCTGAGCTGTATACCTGGATGACTCAATACAATAATCAGGCAATTGCTGACCGTCACACAAACCTGACTTCATTACACTTCCCTTCACGAATAAAAGGCAGAGCACAAGAGCACTCTGAATTTTACCACACCTCATCGTATTCATGTTCTACTCTCCAATGCTGCACTTTTGTCTCCAGATGATGGCATACTGCTTTGCGCACACGTTGAACCGTAAAACTGTGTCTATGCTTAATTGCTGATTTGCACCATCCCACATCTAGCCTAAAGCACTGTGTCCTTGCTGAAATTGCCTAA
The DNA here is from genome assembly GCF_040938575.1 of Ambystoma mexicanum. NCBI lineage: Eukaryota > Metazoa > Chordata > Amphibia > Caudata > Ambystomatidae > Ambystoma > Ambystoma mexicanum. Next base: position 67,077,827 of record NC_090928.1, read on the forward strand.
ATTGTGACTAGTGCCATGACTGTGTTGTTGAATCGTGTCCATGCTAAATTGCTACCCTATTGCATTCTAGTCCTGTGCTTGTATTTTGAACCTAGGTGTCACCCCAATGCATCTTAGCCAATTGCTTCTATCTTAAATCTAGGTGTTACCCCATGTGCTTGACCCCATTGCATTCTAGCCATGTGCTTGCATTTTGAACCTAGGTGTCACCCCATTGCATTCTAGTCATTTGCTTGTATTTTGAACCTAGGTCTCACCCCATTCCATTCTAGTCATTTGCTTGCATTTTGAACCTAGGTGTGACCCCATTGCATTCAAGTCATTTGTTTGGATCTTGAATTTAGGCGCTGCCCACTACATCTTAGACATTTGCCTCCACCTTGAAACTAAGTGTAACTCCATTGCACTTAGCCATCTGCTTCTACGCGTAATCTAGATGCTGCCAGTCCAAAAACTAGGTGCTACACCTTAGATCCGCCTTATACCTGGTCAACTAGTTAATCATTAGCCTTTAGCTAATTTATCCTCTTAGCCCTACCGTGTCATATCAGTTAGCGTCCCAACTGTTCCGCACATTCAGATCACCTGCTCACCATCCTTGCCCCAAAGCATCTCATACTTCCACTATGTACTGGTGCCTAACCACCCTCCTCCACCTACTGTACGTCTACACCAGTCGGTGGACATCCCAGTCTCACTCACATAATGGCCACTACACGTCCACTCCTAAGGTAACTAACACTCGCACCTTGTGGATTAATACTATGGTCTGTGCTAACCCCTATTTGGATGATCCTGCACTCTGGATACACCACTTTGCTACCAGACCAACACCGAATCAACCTTGCTCTACTACTAATAGAAACCTTAGACTAAACTCGAGAACCACCCCTCTAAAACGCTGCTCATACTCAAAGCCCCATAATAGCTTACCTCCACCATGCAACAACATCATAAGCAACCCTGCTCAACCCACACCATGTTCCTACCACCCTAACATCACAACTAGAAATCTAAGATTAGGAGCCCGACTTTGCACTAAAACGCCTCAGCCTCACCCCTACAAGATTAATAAACACTTGCGCAGGCCCAACAACCTAGCCAATCAGACTAACGACCTGGACACTATCCCGACTCCTATCACTCTACAAAACTCACCTCCACCACCACAGAAAACCTCTGCAAAAAACATCTTTATCAAAGCAGCATTGGTGAATGCTAGGTCCCTGCCGGCCCACGCATTAGACATTGCTGACTTTATAACCTCTGAAAATCTGGATCTCCTTGCAGTTACTGAAACTTGGCTAAATGCAGCTTCTGGCCCTTCCTTGACCTTAGCCATACCAAACGACTACGCTATCATTAGATGTGACAGAAACACTAACCAGGTGAAGGGAGGCGGTCTCGCCTTCATCTTTAAAAACACCTTTGACATTAGAGTAATTCAAGATCTACAAATCCCTTCTGCTGAATCCTTGTCCATCAAATTATCATTATCACCCAACCACACAAACAGTGCACCTCATTTACCGTCCACAAGGACCCATCACCACATTCACTGAGGATATTGCCTCCCTTATATCCACAAATGCCAAACCCAACTCTCAAAGCATCCTACTTGGGGATTTTAATCTTGGTCTTAATGACCCATTGAACACGAACGCCCTTGAACTAGCCAACACCTTATCTGACCTTGGTCACACCCATATCATTCATGAGCCCACACATATTAAAGGAAGAACACTGGACTGGCTCACCAACCTTAATTGAACTATTAATCTCCTATCTAATGAACCATGTATTTGGTCTGATCACCATAAAATAACCTTCTCCATCAAAGCCACCACACAACGACCGGCACCTATCATTGTTCCATCCATTTACACCAGGAACAAGAAAGACATTGCATCTGATAAACTCCTTCCTTTATTACTCCCCCTACTCAACAATACCGCCACCTCTGACCCCACAGCCCTAGTGGACACTTACAATCAGACTATACTTAAAGCTCCATCGCCCCTTTAAAATTGCGGAAACCTAAACCTCAACGTCATCTGAATTTGTGGTTCACGCCACATCTAAGAGAACTACGTAAAATTAAAAGAACTGCAGAAGCACACTGGAAGAAGTGCCCCTCAGCAGCTAATAAGAACGAGCTAACCCTAGCATCTTCTAATTACACAGAGGCCATTATACTTACTAAAAAAGACACCTACAACAATAGAATCTCTCAAGCTGAATCAAATACAAAAGAACTCTTTAAGATCCTAAAAGAACTGGAATCCCCTGTCTCCCCTGTTGACAAATGTATCACAGATGCCTCATGGTGCACTAACATTCAGAAGGCGCTATTAGATAAAATCGCTCTGCTACAATCTAAAATCAGCGCGAAATTTTTTTTGCTCTTTTCTGACCCAAATTACAAACAATATCCTAACAAGACATCCACCATTGAGCCTACCTGTAAACCATTCAATTTCTCACACTTATCTATATGGGAAGTGGAAAACATCATTAGGAAACTCAAACCCTCAAATTGCCAAGGCGACGCCTGCCCTGCCCCGATCATCAAAGCATCAGCACATGAACTCGCCCCATTTATTACTACCCTTATCAATGCCTCCTTTAAAACTGGGGTAGTGCCTGATAACTTAAAAGACGCCTGGGTCATTCCTCTAATTAAAAAACCGACCCTTGACCCAGCCAACCCGTCCAACTATAGGCCGATAACAACGGTACCCTTTTTACTAAAAATATTGGATAGAGCAGCCTACCTGCAAATACAGGCATACCTAGAATCTAACAATCTATTGGGTCTAAGGCAATCCGGTTTCCGACCAAGACACGGCACGGAAACTGCTTTAATAGATCTCACCACCCAAAATCAAGTACTAAACGATAATGGTAAACTAGCACTCCTTCTACTGCTTGACCTGTCAGCCGCTTTTGACTTGGTGAACCACCAAACGCTATTTCATCATCTGAAATCTGCAGCACATTTCTCTGACTCAGCCACATCTTGGATCAATTCCTTCTTGGTGAACAGAACTATGAGGGTCTTCTCTCCAACTGACGCTGCCGAACCTTCCCCAGTACTCTGCGGGGTTCCGCAAGGCTCCTGTGTGTCCCCCACGCTCTATAATGTCTTTATGAAGCCCCTATTCGATATTCTTGATTATCTGGGTGTCACATATACTAACTATGCGGACGACACCCCGATACTCATTCCTATCTCTGGAGACTATGCAACTGACAGCAAAACCCTGAACAAAATCTATGCAGTAATACCAAGCATGGATAGCACACCATGGTCTTTGTCTTAACAACGAAAAAACTGAGCTGCTCAACCTCGGCACTCACGCTAAACTAAAAAAACTAAATACTGCATTCAAATCATTTACTATAGATGGCAATCCCATCACTGTCTCAAACACTAAAACCCTTGGCATTTACCTGGATGCCACCTTATCCTTCTCCAAACAAACAAATGCAGTAGCATCATCCGCTTATACTTGAAAACTTTTCACCGCCTGCAGGCCATTCATTTCCACAACCAACTGCATTACACTTGCTAGAATGCTAATTCTGTCCAAAATAGATTACTGTAATGCCCTCTATTTAGGTACTAGCCACAAAAACATTAACAAGTTACAAGTAATTCAAAATAACGCCATCAGGGCAGCCCTCAACATCCCTAAGAATTCTCATATCGCCGAGACTAGACGCAATCTGCATTGGCTCCCGGTTGAGCATAGAATATCTCTCAAAACCCTTGCCCTAACACACAAAGCCAGGGCCAACCCTGCACCAGCCTACCTTACCAACCAACTCACCCCACATAGGTCCACAAGACCACTTAGAGCAGCTCAAGCAAACACTATGTCCATACCGAGATTCAAACTCCATAACTCGGGAGGAGCTAGCTTCCCTGTACAGGCCTCTAAGCTATGGAACACACTCCCCGCGCCCCTCAGATCTGAACCCTCATTCCACTTATTCAAGCGCAACACTAAGCGATGGCTTCAGGACTTGGATACTATGACAGCCTAACCTCCTGGATTTCAGACATGTTGCCCGCCTTATTGTATCTATTGTAAATACTATACGTTATTATTAACGGTAGCTTCTACTGTCTACTATATGTAACTGCAACATGTATGTATCTGTATCACTAATGTATCTTCTTACGTGCATGTAACTGTAACGTTCTGTAACCTGACTCAACTTACGCGCCCGTATGGCCCTGGGCCTGGCTGCGCTTTATAAATAAATAAATGCAAATACAAATAGAATTGCTATGTATTATTAGTTTAGAGAAGGGTGTTTTGCGTAACTTTCCTCATATAGCTCAGTTTTTTTGATTTAGATAGTTTGGTTGCAGCCATACAACCCACCTCCTCAACCAGTAAGTAATGTCCACGTTTATTATCTGATAAACCCTACATACTGGATAGGCGTTAAAAATATTGATTGCTGATTGTTCAAGAACTGTGCACATAAGATTAATTGAATTCCAGCCAGTATCAACTAAAATATTAGATATATTAAGTCTTAAGCGTTCTAACACCAGGCAAACACTAAAAATTATGAAAACTACACATTGCCTAGTTAAATCCTGACAATGTGAGCACCCATGTTCAAAGAGTATTTCTTATTTCCCAAATCTATAAGACCAATTCACCAGAATGGACTTGGCATATGTAGGTCGTGTGAGAAACCTGAAGTTGTCTCACCCGCTAGTCCCCGGGGATCTGTCATCCAGGTGGCCAGGACACGGCCATCGTTTTTGGATCCAGTTCCTGCGGGTGGACCAGTGCGGTAGGATCACCTGGGTGAGGGATCTTTGGAGAGTGGGACACTTGATGGTGAGACACGGTATCCCCTTCCTTGTAACACCTTTACCCCATCCTATGAGGTGATATTTAGGAACTCAACCCTGCCACCCCCTTTTCCAATACAGATACTTTCACACGGACAGCTCGCTATGAGAGGAAACAGACTAAAGACTAAAATCCGAGCTGTATTCCTGGCATGACTCAATACAATAATCAGGCAATTGCTGACCGTCGCGCAAACCTGACTTCATTACACTTCCCTTCACGAATAAAAGGCAGAGCACAAGAGCACTCTGATGAAGGCAAAACAAACGTGAAAACAGCAGTTCCAAGATGGCAGTTTAACACAAGAAAGACTGCAAAACAGATGTGGATAGCAAGGAGGGAAGTCCTCTCCTTGATTTTTCAATGCTTTATCAATCTTCTTCAAACCGCCCCCACCGGGATGAGGAAGAGGCTCTTGACTCTTCAATATCAGTCTTATGCAACTGACCAGGGAGTTGCCTCACAAAATGATCTACTACTTTTCTTTTCCCGGCACTCTGCCAAACTTATTGTCATTCTGGTGAACTTCTGTCTGGGAACTCTTCCACCGGTTTTGCCTGGTGTCGCAGGTTCATTCCTTCTTCTCCTGTTCTTCTTTGACCCACTTGACCTCACAATCTGTTACTGCTGGCGGTCTGGATGCAGGTTTCGGACCAAACAATCCTCCCACTACAGGTTTGCAACCACCACAGTTATTCGTACTTCCCATGCAATTGCCTTTGCAACTCAGCTGTAGGCTAGTGTTAGCTGTCTCATTGTAGTTATTGGACCGCACGGTCCACCCACCACAGGTCACGTCACCACCACACTGACTCTTTGCTTCAGCATTGCCGACTCCCAGCTGATGCGCAAGACCCTTTCCTGGATTCCCTCAGTTCCTTCTCGGCACTTCACACTGCTTTGATGCAACCTTTGAACTTCCTGTTTCCAACTCGCAGGCTTTTTGGTGACCTCCTAGCTCGCGGACTTCTCCTTCTGAAGGTTGCTCTCCTTGTGCTTCCTTACTCTTTAGCTTTAATTAGTTGGGACTGTCCCAGCATAACGTCAGTTTGATTGCCAACAGCTGACCAAACACTCTTTATGCTTGACTTTCACATTCTTGGGTTCTTCTTCGTCCGAGTACCTATCATAGTGAGAGCGTCTGACACATTTCAATAACACATGTCTCAGACTTTCCAATACGTAAGAAAGGGTTGTGTGGTGTTTTTACCCTATTGGGTTGGGATATAAAGGGGCCATGTCCCAGATGTACGTCCTTGTCCTCAGTAGGGAAGACCCTCCCCATGAGATCCTCCTCCATGTTACCAACCCCTAAACCCCCAGAAGACTATCGGTTAGCAGCCTCAACTCCCTAGCCTCATAAAACAGGGATCCCCTCTGGGGAGAAGAAACATCTGCAGGATCGTTGCACTTAGTAGATGTCAGTGAAGTGGAGTGACCTGTGTATGCACTTGGCTGCTGCATTCTGCAATATCTGGCAAATTAAATAGGCAGGAGGCTGGAGTAGATCGCTTAACATAATCTAGTCAAAAGTAGGTTAAAGCAGTGCCTGCACCCATGCAGTTGGCGGAGTACACAAAAGGGAGCACATTTATCATAACTTAAAAGTGAAATAACTGTCATTGGTATGCTGACTGTTCTAAAAACTTTACATTTCCTCGCTAATTTGAAGCCTTAATTTACCATTTTGGATGACCTCACGTAATCCAACACTGAGTGAATACTCATTGTCTTCAGCTTAACTCTGATCAAACTGAAATTCCCTTTTTCCTGTGCCCTCTGCTGTGTTTCTCCTGCTACTATAGCCTTTCCTTCCAAATCTCTCTGCCTCTCTACACAAATTAAAGGTGTTATTTTTTCACTCTCGTATCTTGTCTAACCAGCGCTCTAGTTGCCAGACATACTGGTATCATTAATACAACATTTCGAAAATGTGTCCTTTCCTCAATTTCTCTGCTATTACAGCGTTCATTCTTATGCAGATCTTTTCACATTTTAGCTATTTCTTTTCCTTTCTTATAGGTCTTGCAGCTTATACTCTCTGCTAATTCAGCAATGCATCACCTATTGACCTTTACACACAACAGCTTTCCTTCCTTCATGGATCCCATTCACTGCCCATCTTCAGTTTTATTTGTTTGGTTTTTAAACGTACCCATGTTTTGCTCCATCACTTTCAGATGGTTTACGTCACATTCTGCCTCCCACCTTTACCTTGCCTCTCAAACCTGCCCAGCTTCTTCTTGCCCCAGTGTTCAATCCCAAGTTTGCTCACTTCTCTAATAGCATCGAATAGGCTAGACTTCTCAGCCACCTCTGCATATATCCAGTTCATTAGCATGTTCTGCTTTATTTACCACTGTTTTTATATAGGCAGAAGCATTATTCCATTAAGCATGCTCTCAATCTCTACCATCTTCTCAAGCTGGTACTCTATCTCCTATGCTATCCCTCTCACTACGTTTGGTAGGATAAAGTTCAAGAGGGATATCCGGGTCTCCAACCCTGGCCTCCCTATTGCTGATACTTGCATCACTGCTTCCTCCAGACAGACCCTAATCAACATCCTCTTTGTTGTTCCTTCTCCAGACCTATGGACCCCTCATATGGACTTGGCTCTCTCTCCTACATCTTCCTCACCCATTAATGGTGGCACTCGGTGGGAGGCCCTCTTGACTCCTTCCACTCCTCTGACTATCATTAATATCTATCTGAATTGCACCATCTTGGTCCAGGGTCCTCTGCCCAATCTCATTTTTGATAGGCGTCTCCCGCATCTTATCAAGTTCCTTCCTTTTCAAGCTACTCCTACTAGCACCTCCCTGGCTCCTCTGCCACCTCATTCTTCTGCCACCTCTCTGGTACCTTCCTCCTCGCTGGCTACCATGCCACCTCCTGCTACCACCTCTGCCCACTCTTGGGCCCCTCTACTAGCTCGCTGGGTGTACCTCAAGCCTGTACCCCACCTTGGAAGTCTTTTAAATGTGGCAACCTTCTTCACGTCACCACTCTAAACACTTGCTGCTCTGTCAGACACTCCTCTGACATCTCCTCGAATAGCTTGACCTGGAGGTCCTCGCGGTCACAGAGATATGGTTCACGGCCAGTATTATCAGCAGTTTTGACACTCCTCTCTGATGGCTACAAGATCCTCTCCGAGCCCAGAAACAAACCGACCCGTAGGTCGGGAGGATAGCTTAGGGCTAACGTGCTCGCCTTGGAAGCAAGGCGACACGGAGAAACACAGGTTCGTTCCCCGGGTTCGCGCTTAGAAACCTCTGGGTATTAAGCGCGTTATAAATAACCTATCATATCAGGTGGAGTAGTTCTGATCTTTCCGGAGTGGGTCCCTGCTTCTGTTGTACCTAAGCAGGCCTACTCCTCTATTGAATGAGGGGTCTGTAGGCTTTCTGTCTCTCCTGGCCTCTTTCTGACTGGCCAGCTGGCCTGTAGATTGTGGCCAGATCACCCTCTTCCTCTCAGAATGGGCTGTCCTCGCCTCTTCTTCTCTCCTTGCCTCAACGTACAATTTCTCTTCCTCTGAGACCTTAACATCCACCTAGATGCTTCTAATCCCTCATCTGTGCTCTTCTACAACCTCTGCAACACTCTCTCTCCATACTACCCTCTGTTCCGACACATACTGCCAGAGACAGGTTGGATGTTCACATCTTCTCAGACATCCCCCTCTCCAACCCTCTCAGCACTCCTCTCTCTTGGACTGACAACTTTCTGCTTTTCTCTCACCTGAAACACTGTCGCTCAGGCAAAGCCCACCCCAGCACTGCCACCTACCTTCTCAGTCATTCGTCCCATGAAGCGGGTGTCGGTGAATGCCTTTGCTTCTTTCTCTGCTCTTCCTATTCCTGCGTCTGACTCGCACTCTGATACAGCCCTCTCTAACATGCATCTTTCTATCTCTAACACTCTGGACATCCTTGCCCCTGTCATGAGAATCCGTCTGAAGCCTACCGCCAAGTGCAACTCTTGGTATGACGCCGACCTTGCAGCTGTGAAACGCAAGTGCAGGGTAGTTTAGAGGAAATGTAGGGCTTCGGGCGCATCCTCTGACAAACTAGCCTGCCTCCTGCTCCAAAGGCAGAACAGACTTTGTCCTGTCCAAGAAGAGAGTCCACATACAAGCCGTATCTGTGGCCTCTAACAACCTGGCCAAACTCTTTAACATCTGAAAGGAGCTGCCCAATCCTGTGGTCTCCACATCTCCTGGTGCCCCCAGGCCTTCTGTACGGCTCCGACTTCTCACTTAACCACTAAAACTCAGGACATCCTGTCCTCGCTCTCCTCTTCATCTCCCTCTACCTCTCTAGGCCCCCCTTTGGCCGCCTCTCCCTCTCCTCCTTTCTCCTCTTTCTCTCTGACAACTGCCGATGATGTTTCTAGACAAGTCTGATCTATGAAACTGTCACCCAAACAGGTGTTCTCCTGCTTCTCCAGACCCACCAAGGACCACAGTGACACCCTTGCTCCAGCCTTGGCCGATTTCTGCAATCACTCCTTTGCCACTGGATCTCACCCCTCTCCCCTCAAGTACTCCATTGTACACCCCCTCCTTAAAAAGCCTTCTGACGATTCTACCTGTCCGGCAAACTATTGCCTGATCTCCATCACTCCTTTCATGGGAAAACTCCTGGAAAAGCTGGCCATCTCCCAGCTTACTCTCCACATTGAATCTGTTGGTTGTCTCCATGACCATCAGTCTGGCTTCAGAGCAGCCAGAGGCACGGAAACTGCTCTCCTGAACACCTGTGAAGAGCTGCTCTCTAATCTTGACTCCAGCCTTCCTTCTGTCCTCATCCTCCTTGACCTTTCCTCTGCTTTTGATATGGTCAATCACGCCATCCTGATCAATCGACTCAGTGAGAACCTGGGCTTCACAGATCAAGCCCTGGAGTGGTTGACCACCTTCCTCCGGGACCGACCCTCAAGGGTCCTACTCAAGCCCTTTCTCTGCACCACCGCTCTCCACATGTGGTGTTCTCCCGGTCTCTGTCCTCACCCTGGCTGTTCAATGTCTACTTGGCCCCTTTGGCCCACCTTATCTCTACCTTCTCTAACTTTCAGTGTTATGCGCATGACACTCTGCTCTCTTTCAGGCTCCCCTCAGCTTCCTCTCCTCTCATTCCTGATGGTCTATCCGCAATTCAGGATTGGTGCGCTTCCAACAATCTCTGCCTGATGCCAGTAAGACAGAGATCCTTCACATTGGGACCCCTGCTCCTGATTTCCTCCTTTCACTCTGCCCACGTCATTGGGCCCTCTTCCTTCGCCTTTCTGTGAGTCACAAAACCTTGGTGTCCGCTTTCGAATCCACTCTCTCCTTCTCTCCTCCCATCACAGACCTTGCCAAGAAGACCCACTACCAGCTGCACCTCTGCAGAGGTATTCATCCTGTTCTCACCTTCCCCCAGAAACTCACTGTCTTCAGAACCCTGGTTCTCTCTAGGCTGGACTACTGCAACAGCCTCTTTCTCGATCTGCCTTCCTCTACTCTCTGCAACTAATCCAGAACAGGACAGCAAGACTTAACCTTGGCCTCAAACCCAGAGACCGTATCAATTCAGCCCTGAAATCTCTCCACTGGTGATCAAGTTCAAGGCCCTCTGCATCGTCCACAAGGCTTTCTGGAGCCGGGGCCTGCACTACATCCAAATCTCTTCCAAAATACCTTCCTTCTCGAGTCCTTTGACAAGCTACCTCCAACTCTTCGAGGGTCAGGCGCTTCTCCGGGCAAAGAGTGGGATGTAGATCTGTCGCCTCTGCAGGTGCCTCCCTGCCCCTCTCAAACTTGAGCCAGACCACCTGAAGTTCCGAAGTTGCTCAAGACCTTCCTTTTCCCCTCTGCTTTCTCTCCCTCCCCTGCTGACCTACCTGTCCACTGCACCTACGGGCTGGTTGGTACCCTCAGTGTTTCACTGGGTAGTAGGCTTCTCCATGATCAGTCTCCCCTGCACTGCCTCTGGGCCTACCGCGCACTTAGGGGCTTTAACTAACCTCTGCAGTCCCCTGCCTCCTTGAACCTACCCGGAGCCAGCCTGCCCTGGCTGCACTTCCCTGTCCCTTGCACTTTGCCCTGAACTTTGCATTGTTGCACTTGCATGATGTGAATGAGACGAGGACAGATTTTGTCTTGTCCTCCCTTCATTTCGCTCCCTTGTCTTGTCGCCTTCCTAGAAACACTTGTGTACGGGCGCGTTATAAATGACATGACCTACATCATATCATTATATAGTACTGCTATGATAAAGGAGAGAGGTCGCAACTCATTCATACTATCCTAAACCATTGAATATAATTTGGAACAGTGCATTGTCCTGCAGCCAAAATACCCAATTGCAGATCCCTTCTCTTTTCCCAATAACCACCACTTTTGCTTGGATAGCATTGATCTGGTTGGCCTACTCAATTGCAAAGGGTCATCATGAATTGACAAAATGGAGTCAAAATATTACACTGATCTCACTTCATGATTGAAGAGACTTTTCATGTAATTTGAACATGGAAGTAAGTGTTACCAATTGATATCAGTGAGCCTAGCCAGCAGGATTATAGTAATGGATAAAAGTGCATTAAAACATATCACAAAGGATACAAACATTGAAAGATAAAAGGAGCCGACTGATCAAAATCTGTAAGAAAGAGGGGGAACCAGTCTAATACGTAGCTCCCAATGCCATCCTCTCACAGGCAGTAAACTAAAATGGAAAGGTGCTATTTTGTGCAACTGTGGTTGATCTCATCAGTGAACTAATAGGATGCCTCTGATATAGCCAGTTAACACATGCTCTAATGAAAATTGAAAGGGTCCTCCCAAAAGAGATTTGCAGATGGCAACGCATGCAGATGCAGTATGAAAAACACTTTAGCAACTGTCTTATGAAAGGTAAATCCAGAATTAATACAACAGATCCAGATAACAAGAAGATGGTGAAAGTGACCAAGAAGGAAAAAGGAATTTAACAGTTCAGTTGGAAGGGTAGTAATGTATATGTTTACCAATCGTACATCCTGTTTAACGACTCTATCTACAGAGCGTACTGTGATGGTGTCAAGCAGGACTTCTGATAGTTTAAAGAGAATCCCAGCTCCGTCATAAGTCAGACCGTCTCCTTTGTGTGCTTGTCGGCCAGATCTCGTGAACAAGCGCCTATCAGCCAATGTTCCAGGTATGGGTATATGTGTATGCCTTGCAGATGCAGATGGGTCGCCACCAGGGCCAGACATTTCATAAACACCTTTGTGGCCGATTCCAAGCCAAAAGGCAGGGCCTTGAACTGGTAGTGCTGGCCTTGCACCATGAATCAGAGGAACTTTCGATGTTTCCTGTGGATGGGGGCATGGAAGTATGCATTCTCTAGGCACGACGACTTCAGGAAATTCCCTTACTCCAGTTGGTCGAGCACGTGCTGCAACGTGAACAACCTGAATCTTTGGGACTTCAGGTACTTGTTCAGATGGCACAAGTCCAGGATGTGTCTCCAACCCCCCTGTGTTCTGTCTTACCAGAAAGCATCTAGAATAGACTCCAGAGCCCAGGGGTCGTCGGGGAACAAGCTCTATCGCCCCTTTCCGTAACATGGCTCGTACTTCCAGGAGCTGAAGGATGTGGAGCTCCTAACAGGAAACCGGTGGGATATGGGGACACCTGCGTTGGCACTCTAAGGTGTCACCCTGGGCTAGGGCATTCAGCACCCAACCATTGGCGGTGATCTTCTCCCACTCACTGACAAATCTCTTCAGCTGGCCTCCAACCGGGCTGCACGAGTGGGGGGCCCGACACCTTGGTCGAATCGGGCCTTTTTGGGTTCTGGCACCCTTCCCTGCATGCGCCAGCGATGCTGACCTCCGCTACCATAGGTCTCGGAGCACCATCTGTAGGCTTCCTGCGTGGAGGATCTGGGAGGCTGTCTGTATGATGATTAAAAACTTTTGGATGATCTTCTCGATTTACCCGTGGAGGAGCGGAAAGATCAGTGATGCTTTTGAAGAGTGTCAAGGGAACGAGCCTTCCCAGTATCCGTCTTTATGACTTAGTGATTTGTCGATTGCATTCCCAAACAGATTTTCCCCGAAGGGCATGTCCAGCAACTTCATCTGAACGTCCTGCCAAAAATGTGTGGCTTTCATGCTGACAAAGGCAGACTCTCATCTGCCGGAAACCTGTGTCTGCGATGTCCACTGCCACCGTAATGGCATGGTCCGATGCTACCTCCCCTTCCTGAAAGAGGACTAGAGCTTCCATCTTCTGAAGAATTCCAAGATCAGGCCCAGCTTGTACCAAAGCTCCAGGTTGTATCTAGCCAAGAAGGCCAATGCATTAGCCACCTTGTTCGTGGATGCCGCTGTGTAAATCACTCTTTCCCATGGCGTCCATTTTCTTCCCCTCACTGTCCAGGGTAAACAGATGACTAAGCCAAGGTAAGCCAAGCATTTCCTTGCGGCAGATGACACCACCAAGTCTGGCAACGGTTGCGACCTCGAGCACTTGGGCGCGGAATCCGGCACCCTATATTTCTTTTCCAACCTGTCTCGCTTGGTTGTAGACGTGCATGGGTTCTTCATAACCGCTAGACCTCCTCCCAAATGTCATCCAGGAAGGGCACCACCATGATAGTCTTCCTCTTGGACTCTTGTCGCAGATACAAGAAACCCTCTTTCCTGGTTTCCTTGGAACCAGCTGGAACAGCTCGGAGGCACTGGAAATCAGAGTGGAATGATCCCACTTCGTCTGATGGAGAGACTCTAGGAGGGGCATCCAGGTGTGGTGATTCACTGTCTGCCACAATGAAGTCCTTAACTTTATCGGTTCCTGTGGCCTTCACGGCTTTGTCCATACTAGTGTGTGTCCGCTGGTGGAGTCAGTGACCGAAGTGGTGGAGGAGGCGGCTGATGTGGAGGCGTCCGATGGCACCATCTCTTTTTTCACAGAGGATGGTCAGGGGCAAGCGGCACCACCAGTGCCAGTGCTGGGGGCAACCTCTACTGGATCTCTGTCACCAGGGTGTGGAGAGTCGACAGGATGTCCATGGATATGTCCTGTGGTTGTGAAGGGAACAACGGATCGCTAGGCCCAGCGCCGCCGCCTTTGTGGAGAGTAGGTACGGACTCTTGGTCATCGTGAGTGGATAAGAAATCCATCGGTTGAACGTCAAACCTGGAGGGCTGTTTTACCTCCATCCCCCCTTTCCTGCCCGAGGGTTCTGGACTGGGATTTGGGCTGGTGCTCCCCCGCCCCCACCCACCCCAGGGGTGCCAGCAGGCTTTGCTGCTGCCACGGCAACCGTGTTGCACCTTGCAGGTCGGGAAACCCTTTGTGCCGTAGGAGCCACTCTCGTAGTGCACCTTCTGCAACTGTGGTCATCACAGAAGGTGTCGCCGGAGTGGCCGACAAGGACTTTGGCTGCACTGGTGGAGCCTGAATGGGCTGTGTGGCCGCCTTCTCTTCCTCCGGCCTAGGCTTAGGTGATTTCTCCCATAACTTAGCCAGGGTGGATGACTTCCTCTTCGAGGAGGAGCTCAATGGCAGGCTGGCTACGGAGGTCGAAGGCGATATTGATCACGGCCTATCCAACCTGTGACCTGCATCAGCAGGGAAACCGATGGAATCAGACTTGCGGTTCTTGGCATTATTTTGGACCCCCATGGATTGAGCGCCCTCAAAAGGACTTGGATCTCTTCCCAGAGGGAGACCACTCTTTGGACAGGCTTGTCCTGGGTGAGGCAAGATCCTGCTCGCAGCACAGGGCAGGGGCTTTGTTTGAATTGAGCCATGCCGCCAGCCTACTATGCCTGTCTTTCGTTGTCATCTTCGAGAAGCCCATACATATCTCACAATCTACCTCCTTGTGGTCCGGGTGTAGGCAGTAAAGACATTGTAGAGGTTTGCCCTCTACGATGTTTAGTAGCCTGCATTTGGTGCGTGCCTAAAGAGGGCCCTTCCATCCTACTTCTCCTCCGTCATGGTCGGAGGGCGAGGAGGAGGCCCAAGACGGCCTTCAAGAAAGCGCAACAAATCTTCGCACTAGAAGGGTGCAAAACTTCACTGACAACGGGTCCCCGTTGCAGGCTGATTAAGAAAGAGCACAAGGGCTCTGGTGGAAACAAAAAAAATCAAACCTTTCTGTGAAAAACATGGGAAAAACATACAAATAGCTCAGAGAGCAACTCGAGGACTCCCAACACTGAAGCGTGCAGTAAAAATCTGAATATGGCTGCCAGAGGAGGGGCTTAGGGAGAGGACTGTCATTGGATGGGGGGTGGGGCAGTATGACCTAGAGGACAGTGATTGGTTTAGAGGATAAATACAGTTTTAGAGTGAAAGTGAAACTTTTTTCTTTTACCAGGGATTCCCAGCCTGATGGGGAATATTCATGAGCATGTGAATCCATGCCAGACCCCCTGCTGGAGAAAGTTATAATAAAACAGGAACTGGGCAAAGCACGGAACGCTAAGAGAATGTATGAACAATATCTACAGGTTGTGTACAGTACTTACACACAACTCAGCTCACTATTTATGGGCTGACTGCCTGTGCCTGCTTAACATTACAAGCAAGAGCATAATTGTCATTTTCCAATCTTGAGCAGTTGCGAGAAAATCATATCCCTACTGTGACGAATCCCACAATGTCATTACAGCTTCCAAAGATGGAGCACCTTCCCATGAGGCCAGGGTGGTGAGGCCGGTAACCGATAGTCACCCTGAGGTGGTACTCAGCAGGTGGATCTCATAGGAGAGGAAACCGCCTTTGGGACCAGTGACTACCACATCGGGAGAACGCTGTATTATCACAAAGCCTACTCACATATCCTATGTACTTTTCTAAAGCAGTCCAATTAGAGAGTACTGAGACGAGGAACATTCTTAGTGAGTTACAACACCAGCACTCACTCACTTAGTACTAAGATGAGGAGTAAGTGAGGAGCAATACCGAATAACCATTGGAAACACTTTTCCCAGTCTATTGGTTTCAGCCCACTGAGTGAAATAAACAAGATAAAAACCAAAGGAGGAGTTAAACAGTTGTCAAACCCTCCCCGCATGAACCGCAAGTGCCAGAAGGAACCCGATAGAGGAGAGTGCAGACCAGAACACCAGGAAGAAAGGGAGAGAGTTAGAGGCCGGTCCAGGATGTGAGGACCACATGCCCGCAGGTGGACTAAGACTCCGGGCGCCCCAGAGACCCGGGAAGCGCGAGTGTCGGAGACCATGCTGTTCTGGAAAGGAAGGGACTCTAAGGAGCCACTGCAGAGCATGGAAATCTCCAGGAAAGTACCGGAGTCCTGCAAACGAGCCCAGCTACCTCAAAGGAGCCAACAAAAGTGCAAACCACACCACAAGGTAAGGCTTGAGGAAGTTGGGGCACAAATTGTGAGGCTGGGAAAGAAGGGTCTGAGACCCTAATACAGTGGAAGAAAATCCAAGAAGTGCACAGAGTTTTACTAAGGCTTGGCAGGAGAGTGATCCAAGCCCACAGAAAAGAAAACTGAGGTCAAAATGCTCACCCAAATAAAGAGAACTGGAACTTGATGGACAGCTCATACAGTGCCATGCCACGTTAGTGAACCAAGCCTGTATGACCCACTACAGCATGGGAAGCACCCAGGCTATTCTTTGTCGCAGTACCTGGTGAGGGAACCAGGTCTGATCACCAGGGTCAGGGACCCACTACAGCTTGGGAAGCTTCCAGGATATTATTCTTCGTCGCAGTACCTGGTGAGAGGGAACCAGGTCTGCCCTCTAGGGCCAGGAACCCACAACAGCCTGAGGACTGCATTCAGGCTGGTTTTCCACAGTGCAGTAAAAGGCAAAAGGGAACCAAAGCTGCCAACAAGGGTCTGGAACCCCATGGAACTACACTGCAAGCCTGAAGTCAAGGGGAAGGGAGACATTCTCTCACCCCCAAACCGCCAACTTTATTGGGAAAATCCTACTAAGAAAAGAACTGCCTTTCGTCCAGGGGAAAGGAGCCATTTCTCTGGATCAAGAAGATATCTCCTTTGATTTAGTTAGCTTAGTGTGTAAGGGACATACTTAGGATTTTGATGCTGGATATTGTGACTTTTGCTTTGGACATTCTGACACTAGTTATTTCAGTTGAGGCAGATGATTCCACTCTGTTTGGGCGAGAGAGGGTTTCTTTTTCCTTTTTATCCTTGCATAAAATATTATAGCATACACTATGACCACCTCAGTGTCCGAGTCTTACTACTGCACCCATACATACAGGATTCCCTGTTCACTGTAAGGTATGCTGCAAGGGTGGGAAAAATTTCTCAATTTTGCTCCGCTGAGATTTCCGTATACATTTCCACATGATTTCTGATGTTTTTGAATGTGATGGTTTGCTTTTCAAGTGTTTTTTTGCTTCTGGCATATGAATATTTAGGCCGTTTCATTGACTAAATATTTAAGCCCCTTAAGCAAAAAAAGCTTTAAAAATGCATACTGCCAGAAGCATCGAAATGGGTGCGAATTGAGCCCTGCTGGCAACGTGGAATTGTAGGCTGAATATTTCATCCACCCCTAAGTAAGCAATACCTTACTGATATCCTTATAAAAAACTGAGGACAGGAGAAAATGTTACAAATTCTCTCCCCCGTCCCCCCCAAAACTTTGCATCTTCAAATAGATTTAGGTCCATATGCCTAGGTTTCGGATTTATCATTTAATCATGTTCTTATTAATTGGCCACTAAGTCTAAGTGACCTTACTTCAAGGACTGACAGAGGCTTTTCAATTGTAATATACCATCCTAATGGAGGCTTTCGTATAGCTTTTTTCCAATCTTCTGACCAGACTAACATTTTGTTTCATATATCAAATGTGGCTGCATTAAGCACCATTGCAGGTTGGGAGTAAATTGGGAATCCTCCTTCAAATCGCTTATCGACTGCTTCATACAAGGGCTGCAGATGAGTTTTTTTTTACCTTTTGGACATTGAATTCTGCAAAGTCTCCTCAGTTTCAATTTTCTTCTTACACCACTTTTAGATAACGTTTCAAAGTTCAGTAATTTTTCAATGTTGCATTGATTGCATGTTTTCTGAAAATGTGGGTGCTTTTGTACGGATAAATATTTGGATTATTTTCTTGTATCTCTACTTCAGTATAGAGGTGATGTAAGACATATTTTGGAGACACTACGCACTAATCTGCTCTGTCAAATTGGAGAAAATGTCCAGTGTTATTTTGAGACGCAGTCACTGGAAGTTTGGGGTTCATATGACTAAACACAGGATTGAAAAATGATACAAAGAAGCTAGAAGGAGTGGTCAAACAGTATGTACTTGTGTCTGTGAAGAAGTTGCAAAGTTTATAAAAATATGTACAGGCAATTTCTCCAGAAATAATAAATTTGCTTCAGAGACTTTTGCTGTGCCAAAGGAGGACAATTTGCAGGAGAGCTTTTTGTATTTTAGTACAAAAGATGGTGTTGGGACTTGGAAGATGGTTTTTGATATGGCGCTCACTTGAGACATTGGGATTGGTAGAGAGTTTGCTGGAGGAAATTATGTCTTGGGTAGAGCTATAGGTGTCACCTGGCGACCCCTCTTCTGTGCTATGAAGGAATGAGGAGCTGTCGGGCTACTCAATAGCTATACCAATGTCCCTTCACCCTATTCATTTTAGTTAGAGCCACTCCTCCGAAAGGCGATGCCACCATGTTGAGTTTGGCGCCGTGGAACAGAGCGCACTGTGATGGTGTCAAGCAGGACTTCGGATAGTTTAAAGAGAATACCAGCTCCGTCATAAGTCAGTCTCCTTTGTGTGCTCCCCAAATGATCTTTTTGCCATGGCGGCGTACTGCAGATGCCAGAGGTTTGCCAGAAAATTCCACCAACCCGAGGAGTTTGGGGGACGCGTACTCCTTCCCGTGGGAAGATTTGTTTCTGTACACTTTCCCTCAGTTTCCTCTCCTGCTACATGTCATCAACATACTCTGACAGTGTCAATGCAAAATGATACTCATCGCCCCGGCGTGGCCGAGGCAGATTTGGTATCTGGACCTGCTCAGCCTGTCAGCATCATCTCCAGTAAAGTTGCCGGTACTTCCAGATCTGCTCATTACAACCCAGGATTGCTGAGCCTGAGGGCATGGCTCATGCAGCCTTAGGGTTTGGAGGTTGAGTTGCCAGCGGACTGCAGGGAAGTCCTCGCCAAAGCCAGAGCTTTGTCGACTCTAAAGTGCTACTGCCATAAGTGGAAGCGTTTTGCTACATGGTGCCGGTCACAGAAGATCACCACTCTGAGGGTCACAGCTCCACAAATTCTTTCATAGTTGCTGTCCTTGGCAAAATCTGGACTGGCTCATGCTTCCATCTAGGTACACCTGCCGGCCGTCTCGCGCTACATCAGATCCCCGGGTAGATCCTTGCTGTGGTCCCACTGGCTCACCAAGGATTTCCTCAAGGGGCTGTTCTGATCTTTGCCAACAGTGAAGGCTCCTGCCCCAGCATGGGAAGTCTACGTGGTCCTGATGAGGCTCATTGGGGGCTCCTTTCTGACCTGTGCATCAAGCCCCACTCAAGTTTCACCCGTGGAAAATGACGCTCCTTGTGGCCATCACCTCTGCCAGATGTGTAGGTGAGATCCAGGCCTTATCCTGCAAGCAACCATATTCTGAACTTCCACGAATCGAAGGTGGTACTGCATACACACCCCTCCATGTCGAAGGTTGCGTCTGAATTCCACCTCAACAAATCTTTGATGTTGGCTGTTTTCTTCCCGACGCCTTTGTCGCTGCCGGAGAGTGCCTTACATTCGCTGGAGGTTGCTTGTGCCTTGAAGTTCTAGGTCACACGCACGAAGAGTTTTCGGAGGACTTCTCGATTGTTTGTGAACTTTGGTTCTGTGAACCATGGGAAAGCCTTGTCCAAGGCTTCCGTTTCAAGATGGCTCTCCAGCTGCATCATGCACTGTCATCAGCTGGCTAACTGGCCTCTGCCGGGACGTCCGGCGGTCACTCCACCAGAGCGATCGATGTGACAGAGTTCCTTTCTGATGTGCCCCTTGCTCGACATCTGCAGGACTGCGACGTGGAGGTCCATGCATACCTTAACGAGGTTCTACTGCGTCAACAGGAGTTTCAGGGTGGTGTCCAGAGTCGGCCAGGCCGTGCTACACAACCTGTTCGCCTGAGGTGAGTCTGTTTCAGGGGTAAGTGTTGATTACTTCTGTTGAGCCTTGCCACCTCCTGTGGTTGTGTAATGTGTACTTCTGTGTATTCGTTATTCATGAGCATGTGAATCCATGCCAGACCCCATGCTAGAGAAGGAACAAGTTACTTAACTGTAACTATTGTTCTCCAGCATGGGCCTGGCATGGATTCACATGCGAACCCTCGCTCCGGCCCCTCTGCGCCTCTTCTTGGGCATACTGCCACCTTACGTGCTTACCAAATCTGAAGATCGCTGCCAGAGGCGGGGCCTAGGGAGAGGACTGTCATTGGATGGGGCAGTACAACCCAGAGGACAGTGATTGGTTTGAGGAGCAATACAGTTTAGAGTGAAAGTGAAACTGTTTTTTCTTTAACTGAGGATTCCCAGCCTGACGGGGAATATTCATGAGCATGTGAATCCATACAAGACCCATGCTGGAGAACAGTTACAGGTAAGAAACGTGTTTCATCCCTCTCAAGCAAAAGGTAAATTCCCTGTTTTTTTGTGTGAGAGAACATGTGCGGTACATTCTGAGCTCGGTTTACGTTATTTTTTGTTTTTAAAATTTATGGCTGGTTTTACAAACCTTTCACATAAGCATCAAATCTTCCATTCATTAAAACATCATTTCATCACTGCCTCATCAATAGATGAAATCAAGAACAAAGGATCATCAGGATTCCTATTATTTACAAATCAAAGAATTAACAAATTCATCCTTCCTTCCTTTAGCTTACATCATTTCATCATAATATTGTTGCTTCATCAATGTCTTATCTAAAACCAAAAAGAAAAATCATAATCATTTGTATAATTTACAGCTTTAAAGCCTCTTTCATACGTTTCAAGGCAGCAAACATCATCAATGGCTTTTCTCCAATTAGGAACATGTCCCACCATTCATCTATTGTCAACGTTTTAAACTGATTTGCAAAGGCCCTCAGATGTTTTGTTCTCAGCAACCTAGGGTTCAGACATTCCACCATAAGATGTTTTTAAGGGTTCAATTACGTCCTTGGTCTTACAGTATCTACAATATGGACCTTGATTCTCATCTTGCCTTCTATTAGTTAATATCTCTCTTGTAGGGAGTATTTTAAACCTCAATCTCAAAAACCTCCCCCAGTACTTTAGGCTGGAAAACCTAGTTAAATATGTAGGGACTTGGTTGATAGCCCTAGTCTCTTGTGTCAGTCCATGGCTGAGTTGTATGTTAATCTTTTGGATTCTGTCACTATCCAATCAAGTTTTGCTATTTGGGTCTTCACCTTTGCTGGATTCAATATTAATGTATAGGTTGCATCTAGACACGTAAGCCAGATTTTACATTCTTGCTTCCATTGGTCAATGATGCCATCCCTGAACAGATTATTTTTGTTCTTCAGAATGTCCCACGGGTGTCTAGAATCCATTTGTACACATTTTCAATAGAATGCCAGTGTGTTCTATCGCATGGTCGAGTGGATCGAATGTAGCCCCAGTTCATATCCAATTAAAGCTATTGGCAAACTATTAGGAAGTTGGAGAACCCTTTTCCAAAAATACCCCTCTATAACCTCCCAGAAATGTAGAGGGAGTTTCAAAGCTACTTCTAATCCGTAGGTGAGAATTGGAATTACTTTCTGCTTATAGGTGGTCATGGTAGAGATTATGGAAAACTTCCCATATATTTTTGGGAAAATTAAGGCTTGAGTAGTGAGTCTTTTGCATTTCAGCCTTACCGTTTCCATCCAGTCTTTCAACTTGGCTACAATTAATAGGCACACCCAGGTATGTTATTGAATCCACACAATCGAGACTCTCCTTGCCAACGTACCATCTAAACCTTGGGACTTTTTTTCTTCAAGCATTCGATAGCACCATTATTTTAGCTTTCATGGCATTTATCCTGAGACCATTTCTAGCAAAATAGGTTATCGGTTGGTCTAAGCAACGCTGAAGTCCAATAAGGGTCTGGTACATTATGACCAGATCGTCGGCGTACATGACCCACAGTAATTGCTTCACATAAATCTTTGGAGGGAAGGCGTGGACCCCTGCCTGATCCCTTGCCAAATCTGACGGGTAAAGATTGAATCGGGCCAGTGCCAATGGGCAGCCTTGTTAAAGCCCTTTAAATGTTGGATTTTTCCCTGAGTGGGACCCTCTCAATCTGAACAGAAGTTGAGGTTTACAGAGCCTTGATCACCTCTGAGGGATCAGGGGTACAATCCCAGGCTGGTAGCATTCCTAGAGAATGACTATGGAACAAAGTATCAAAGGCCTGTTCCAAATCAACAAACGCCACGTAGATTTTGGTTTTTATTCCTGATGGAAAGTGGGGTTTTGTTGTGTGCCAGCTTTACTGGGCCCTGCGCCCTACATACTTGGAGTTATCCCAGTGTCGCAGATATGTAAGGACTGGAAAAGAGGTCAAAGCCCCAGCCTCTTGCATTGGAACATTGGACAAAGGGTTGTCCTTACACAAATATTTCTGTGCAACACAAGTGTAGTTTGGATGAAAATTTCCTTTATTGACTAAGGTATTAGCTGTCTTTGCCCTATGTGTAGAAATCTTTGTGTAAGGACAACCCTTTGTCCAATTTATTCCTAATGGCCCTCAATTTCAATTTATTTATCAAAAACAGGCTCAGGGTTGTGCCTACACCTTTCAAAAAGCCAGTTTGCCTATCGTTCATGTGACCCAATGCTTTAGCCCATTGATTCAACAGTTTTAATAAAATTGATGCAAACTTTTTTCCAAGGGAGCCTTCATGTAAGTCTGCCTTGGGCCCCTTGTGTGGTCCTGCAAACAATTTGGAGTAATGAGTCACCCAGTGTTGCTCCGTAACACCAGAGGCCATTGCGGCAGACTGGAAAACTGAGTTATTATTGAGGAGCCCCCAAAGATCCCTCGTATTTCTTTTGGCCATTACCTTCAATAATTGTTCCGCATCAGCTTGTAGTGTCGTGATTTTTGTGTAGATCAGCCAGTTTGTGTATTGCGGTTTTCTTTTCTTCAGAAGTGATGCTTTTTCGGTGTGCTCCAGACGGTTTATTTTTCTCAAGTCGGCCTGGTAAACTTCCCTCCGCTCACTGTTGTAACTGGAGTTTTTTCACCCCATGTGCTGAGCCATTTTTGTGTTCTATCTCAAATTGCATTAGGAACCCCTGATTATCTAATCCGGAGTCATTCTCTACAGATCCTTTCCGGTATGCTTCCATGATGCCCGGGATTGCTGTCCCGGCAATTCTTACGCGGGTGCCACCTTGATTTACCTGGACTGTATCTTTCATGGTTTTTGATTTTTGGAGCACCAATCCAGATTAAAGTTAAAAGGCAATGGTCCCTGTTAGCCATGGTTTTTTATCCTGTGCAAAGTGCTCCAATTGCGGGCGCTTCCTGAGACACAAACAATTATCTAGTCCGGTTTTTTAGCTCCTCTGCTCCATGTCGGTTTAGCAGGGATGTCCCCCTTTAAGTGGCCATTTATCATAGTTATCTGTTCTTCAAGCGCTACCATTCCAAGCTTTTGCTTTTTTTGATAGAGACAGGCCCAACAGTTTTACCCTGTCTTTATCTAAGCATTTTATATTGAGATCCCATAAATCACAATTTTTGGGTGGTTTTCTTTGATATAGACTTCATCAATTAATGAAATCACAGCGTTGATGAACTCCTTATCACTAACCCCCGCTGAATTACAATAAAGATTGAACACAGCAATCGAGGTAGGTGAGGATGTGTTGTAGGTCTTCAGTTTGAGAATTGATAGTTCAACAAAGGGATTTGGATTTCCTGAATTAGTTACATGTAAACCTTGGCATGATTTTATTAGTGTCATGAGGCTTGCAGAGGGCCTCCCTGCCCTCCCTTGGATTGCATCGTTGCAGTAGACATCAAAACCATCACAGATCGGTTACTCTCTAAGCCAGGTTTCTTGGAGACAAATGATTTGGTGCTGCCAAGTATCAGTGCATCCTCATTGAAGAGATGCATGAAACCTTGTGTGTTCCATGAGGCGAAGCTTAGAGAATCTTTCTCAAGCTTCGTTAGCTGTTAATTGTGGTTTGATTGCGCTAGCAATCCTGCTAACCAAGACCAATCCTGACCTGAGGATTCAGTCAGCACAATTCACGGAGCTTCCATGACTTTACGTGTGGAGATTCTAGTCGGGTGCATTGTTATTTTTAACCGTAGTTGTCGAATTTCATCTGATGTAGGAATTGCTTTCTCTCTGAATTCGAGGAAGGAAATGCTCTGCACTTGCTACTTCCATGAACTTCGTGATCATTGATATGCACATGTAACTTTCATTTTTTTAATGCATCTTGACTTTTTACTCATTCAATTTTTTTGTCAATTGGTTCTCTGTGATTTCGAACCCCAGCGGGAGCAAGTCGTAACGTTGCATCCAGCAGTGTTTTTTTGATCAGGAACAAAGATGGATGCAAGGTTACCCAGTCTACTCTTCTTTTCATCCACAAATTGGACTATTTTTATGTCTCAGAGTTGCTATTACGAGGCTTCGGAGCACAATGAAGCAACTTTATGATGTTTCTCCTATTTTAAAATAAGGCCATCATTAGAGGTAGTTATCCTTTCACCAGTTATTGTTGCTTCATAAATTGTCCTTGTTGGAGTCCTATTGGTTCCTTGTTGCCCGGGACCATCTTGTGGGTATGGCCTATTAATTAGACCTTTCTGGTCTATAGCTGGCAATCTAATCGGTCAGATAGCACAGCGAGTAGAGCGCTCTCTTTGGCATCCGTGCAGAGCCTGCCGACGCACGTTCGAATCCCGGCAGGGCCAAACTCCGCCTTTCATTCTTTCGACGTCGATAAATGAGCACCACACACTGTGGCTAGTTATGAGCAGCTCTCAGATGCCGGAGTGTTTGTAGCGCTATATAAATGCAAATTATTATTATTAATATCTCTATCCAGAGTTGGGCGAGTCTGCCGTTCCTTACTTTGAGAAGGCACAAGTGGGAGTTTGCTATAGCTTGATTCCGCTGTTATTTTTGTTGACCCTTTAAACTTTCCAATGAGGGCTCGTCTCTTGTTTTCAAACATCTGAAACACGATAGCTGTATCTTCAACAGCCTCCTCTGATTCCTTAACCCTAAGCTTGGGTATGGGAAAATCACAGAATTCCATTTGTGAAAAGGAGTTGTCAACCGGGTCACGTATAGGTTTGGTACAGAGGGCTGTCCGCGGAGACCTCTTGAGAATCAGAGAAAGTGGGCAAGTGCAAAAGGAGCAGGTCCTCTCCGGATACCTTCCTGGGGGGTATTCAGTGTTATTTACTTTATTTTTTTCTGAGGCTGTGGAGTTGTGAAATTGCGAAGAAAGGCTCTCGATGTCATGATGCCTACCTCCAAGGAGCCAGGCCGGGCCCAGCAACCCCAGAGGCAGACATCATTTTCCCCAGGGAAGTCTCAGCGGGCCCAAGTCGGGGCCCTTTGGACTCAGTCCTGGCGCCTTAGGCGCCAGGCTCATAGAAGAGGATATGTGTTTAAGTGCTTGGGTGCACACTTACCTGATGCAGACCTTGCTGCTTCATCCAGGCCCTCTTGAGGCCTGAAGGGGACTACTTTACCTGAAGGACTACTTCACCACCCGGGTGTGGTCGGGGAAGGATACATACCTGATTGGTGGAAGGATACATACCAGGAACTTCTTCCAAGGCTATTTAAACCCCACCCGAACAGCCACACGTGCTTCGCGTTGTTCTGCACCTAGCAGCTGGACGCTCACCGTGTCAGCTCCTGCATCCTGACTTCAGCCACGCCTGCCAGCACCCTGGAACACCTGCAAGGGGAGAAAGGAAGAGAATAGGACAAGAAAAGCCCTTACCTGCTAAATCTGCATCCCGGAGTCATTTCTCCAACGGCCCTGAAAAGGAAGACATCATTTTAAAGGCATTTTGTTTCGATCGCTGCAGCGCTGCATTTTACTCACCTTTGCAAGGCGCTTCCATCTTCAGCAGCGATCTTCCGGATTCAGCTACGCCCCGGCGCCTAGAGGAAAAAAGACAAGAACAAAGGTGAGAGGGAGAAAAGGAATAAGGAAAGCTCAGTTTCCTTTTAAGTCTTACCTGTTGGATTATTCCCACTGCATTTCGGGTCCTGCCGCTTCCTGGCATCTCCGGACCCCATGGGGAAAAAAGACAAAGACATTGAATGAGCGAATGCAAAGACATTACCTGAGCGCTCATCCAGAACTGTTTCACTTCGGGTCGGCGCCATATCTCCGGCACTCCGAACCCCGGCCCCTAAGGGGAAAAAGACATAAGCATTAGCGCTTGCTGCAATTAGACAACGAACATTATTATTAAGCTTGAACTTTTGAACAGAACTTTTACAGCGCCTTACCTGAACAGTCAAGCTTACCTGAACTCCCATCAATCCTCAATCCAGTGAAGTAACTGGGTTTCAACGCGCCCCTGCATCAGAAGCAGGATGGAGAGCTCATCCTTCCAAACCCTAAGGTGAGGCTTCACAGGGAATCGTGGAGGAGGTATCGTGGAGGGTTGGAAGGGAGTGGGAGGCTTGAGCATTGTTCCACAGTTGGTAATACTCCCTTTTCACGCACAGGAGGGTATCCAACGAGCCAGGGAAGCCAGAATAGAGGGGCCTTTCCTGTCCATCTTCAGAGTTCTGCGCCTTCGACGCCGCGCCTCCGTGGGAACCAGGTGAGCGTTACACTCGATCCATTAGGATTTGGTTTTGTCATAGGTTGTCTATTTTTTGCCTTTTTCCTACTTGGTCCTCTTCCCCCTTTCCTGGATGTTAAGGTTATCAAATATTGGGAAAAGGTTTTCATTGGTCTTTGGCAGGGTTGCGGTGTTAGGTTGGGTATTAGCAACTAATTCAACTACCTGTGCCGGAAGCAGAATATATTTAAGGTTAGTTAGGCCGTTCTGATGAGTGTTCCTGTCTATTTGCATTGTGAATGACCAAGCCTGATGTCTGGGTGCCCGCCACTGTTGGGTTATTCTCACTGGCCAAGCAACTTGTTGAGTTAACAGTAGATGTACCTCCTGCCAATATATTTTGCGTTCCTTTGCTGAATTTCGGAGTCAAGGGGTATATTTCAGCAATTACATCAGGATTCCTGCCATCTCTTTGGATATGGGTCCTTGATCACTTGAGGGCTTCCAGAACCACAGCCACCCAGACAGTTTTATTTGCATTTTCTCTCAGGCTCTATCGTATAGACGTACATGTCATTGTGTTAGTTCCGCATCTCTGTCTAGTCTCTTTTGTGTGGCCATCGTACCCGATTCTAGGCATATTAATTTGGTATGAATCATTGCCAAAGGGGTCACCTGGTCTTTCAAGATGTCGTTCATGGTCACGTAGAGTTTGGTATATGGATTCAATGCCACTGCAATCTTGCCATGATAGCATTCTGAATTTGGCTCAAGGATGGTGGTGAAGATTGAAGATCGCTATGACCTCCTTCGTGGGGAGGACAGAGATGAAGACAGCAAAGAATGCGAGGATTGGGGGACTTTCTCTTATCAGGTCACTATCCAGATCCAAACCTTGGAAACTTCCTGTGGGTAATATTTGCTCTGCAATCGATCTAGTCACATCGACAACCTCTGGCGTTTCATGCGAAGCATTGACCACCTGACGGGTCAAGTTGGCACCCAGAGGACTAGAGTACATCTTCTGAGTAGAGCCACTCAGTCTTCTTTGCCAATCGATCGTGGTTTTGATATCCGCAATGTTGTGCGATATGCGCGCCACCAGTGCCCAGTGTTGTAATTTCAAGTTGTTTAAATTGACGGGATTGGGTTAGGCTGGCGTATTTGGGAGAGTCTGGTCTAACAAAAATGGCACTCCAGTAGGATGGATCTTCATCTGGGGGTACGTAGTTTGTGACCAGGTTTCCACCCCTCTAATCCCTCTTCTTGTATCCGTCAAGGTACTCAGAGTACTGAAATGCCCCTGGCCCAAGCGCATCAGATACTGCCAGCCTTCCATTTTGTTGTTCTAAAGGTGCCTTCATTGATTTGCATCAGTAGCGACGTAGGCGATGGACATTGTCTAGGGCTCTTTGGGATTAACAAATCTTGCGTTTTTTCAGGGACACAACGGGCACCCCCCAATCAGCCCTGTCAGATCCATGTGACACTCCTCCCCGTATATGGATTTTGAGACTCTGTACTAACATTATTTTCAGCATTGTCTTCGGAGGGGGGACTCGCCTTGTCCCCATCTTTACCCACAGAGAGAATGTTGCAAGGATGGCCGCAGACCACGAAGACTTCCAGAGGTGCTCTACCTACTGCGGCCACTAGTTTAGAGTCGAGGCGTGGAGGGAGGTCACTCTGAGAGCTCATCGCATTCTCTGCGGCCCCACCAACTGCTGCTTCTTCTCGTCTTTTCATCTGTCGATGGGTGGAGCAGCCCTGGAGCATTTCTGAAGTGCTCCTAAGATTTCCCAGCAAACTTGTAACACTGAAGGACCAGGCAGGCTTCATCCAAGTGGCAGACTATAGGGGGAGGGTGCGCAAGCCCCGTCTTACCTTAATTTTCCTTGTCTCTCGCCACTAGTTGACAGTTCTGGATAAAATGCTGTGAATATAGATGTATCCAGGCAGCTCTACAGGGGCAGCGCATTTCATCGTGAGATTCAGCTGTCCAATCCAGAGTCAGCTGTGAAGACTCCCTCAATCCGTTGTTATGGGGACTGAGAAGGTCTGTCACCGCACACCCTGCTCCCGACACCAGACACTCGACCACACTCTGCTACACTCCTTCTGCGAGCTGGTCCTGAAGGCTGACGTTAGTAGGAGGGGCGAGAATTCAATGAGGAGTGAAGAAAGACTGGTGACATCAGCAAGAACCGCAATCTGGGTTAACCTAAGAGCTACACTTTCGTAAGCCATTATCTCAGATAGATTGTCTCACACAGGTGTCAGTAAAATCCAATTAATTAGTAACGTTAAGGAACCACTTGCGACAACTCACTGGTTCCACAATCCTGACCAGATCGATAAAGCTTACAAGGAGAAAGTTACTTTTAGGTAAACTGCTGCTGGAACGTAGAGAAAACATTGAATGCGTTAATCCTTCTAATGGGGGTCACTGCAGAATGTTGTCTACTGGAAAATTGGAACCCTACTTGGAATGATGCCTATTTTTTGACCAGCACAGGAAACTGGTGCAACTAAGATTTAATCTTCTCAAGTTAAATACTGTTGTATGTAACTGGCGGTGGTCAGGGATTGAGAGTGGTTTTTGCCCGTTCTGTCCAGAAGAGGTAGAATCGCCTGGCCATTTCCTTTTCCTTAGCAAAGCCTAAAAACTATTGCGAAAGAGAATCCTAATACCTGCACTAAAGTTCAAAGTGATCTACCAATGTATGCCTGCAATGTATTATTGCCTCATGATGTAGGATCAGATCATAACATGGGAACTAGATTTAGACTTCTAAAGAGCACTGAGTATCGGGAAAGTTTTCCTTATGGAACCGACGGATCCTTGAAGCATTAACTCATATGATTATAAATAGTCTTTTTATACATCAGCACACACCCACTGTTAAGATATTTATTTGTACGGTTGTTTACATGTATCTATTTAATTGCATTTTATGGAGTTTTAAAGTTTACTTGGTCATTTTACATTTTTGATATTGTATGATGAATGTGTGGCATTTATGTAGTCATATGGCATTATTTGATAATTGTGTGCATTGTTAACAGCATGATAATGCATGATATAAACTCCATGTGTTTTATGGAATTTCATTGTCATACTTTACCATTTTATGTATTGTCAAATAGCATATGCAGTGATTTTAGTACACAAATGGACCTATTGTTAAATGTGTAATTTTATCTTTCATGCATATATGGTTGTTACCATAACCGAGTTAAGTTTAATTTGCAAATGCTGTTCTAATGTACAGCATTTTCTGTTTACACATTTCCACCATACCCCAACAAATAAAAGATTGAAAGTAAAAAATAAGAAAAATTGCTGTCTTTTTGAATGGGAAGTAATGATGCAAAGTGTATTTGTTGCTTTTGTATGAAGCACTCTGAAATATTTGTTTTTATGTCACAACTGATATATAATTGCTACATTTGAAAAATGTTTAAATATATAGCTCCTTTTGTATCCCGAATATTAAAAGTGGCATGTATTCTTCTTAAACGACGGCCCCTCTAAAGTGAGGGAAAAACAGTACATAGGCTTTTAGACATATTTTGTTAAGCATAATTTGTTTTTCCATGTAAGTATTGGTCACATTTGTTTATCTAGATTCTCTCGGTTGGATTGTTATTTTGATCTGCACACCCGTTTCTAGATATGAATATACACTTTACCATTTGTGGCACTTACATGCCTGATAATGAGCGACAATGTCTGTGAACTTTGTCTGTTTTTTGTCCCCATCTTTCTAAAGTGCTCCTGATCATTTCTACTTGTCGAGATTTAGTACAGTATTGAACCAATGATCGGACTCAAGTAGTAATCATTTTTGTTAAGCAAATATCAACAACAAAAGCCTACTTCAAGAAAACTAATGTTCTGACCGTTAATTTTACTGATCATTTTTACTTTAATTTTCTGATGTGTAACCAGAGATTCTGTGCTTGCCCATGAATATTTTATATCCATCCCCATCAAATTCATCAGCCAATATCCAATGAGTTCAGAATTCTTTATTATCTGGATGTATGCTTTGCTACTTTCACAAGTGTTATTTCTCTCTGCTTTCTGTTTCTATACAGAACGTAGCAATCTTTTGCAAGAGTCTTCACCTTTGACTGTCATGGCTCAAAAGGCCATATGTGCACTGCACTTAATTTAAAGTTTGATTTAGTTAGCTGGAGTCTGAAGAGCCAGTAGCAGGTGCCGGTTCTTAGAGGACGTTAGGAGGTATAAAAAAAGCACTCTTCTTGAGGATGGATATCCTCCAGTGGCATCAGAATACCCTAAGAGTATCTCTCATGATCTGTTGGGTTTCCAAACCGATTAAGAAAAGGTGCACAAAAGGTTATTTCCACTGGTAGTGGGTTAACCGAGTAGGATACTATCTTTGAACAGTGATCAAACCTATGGCTGCTATTGCCCTTCAGCTCCCTTCACCGAGGACATGTCATCACTATTAAATGGGTAATGTGTTATGCATTTGTTCCTGAGGAATCCAATATGAACTTTTGGTCTGTGCTGTAGTTTTAATATGGGTTTCTGTATTTTCAGGTCAAGTGTTACAAGTATTGGCCAGATGAGACTGAAGTTTACGGTGATTTTAAAGTTACTTGTGTTGAAATGGAGCCACTTGCAGAATATGTGATCAGGACGTTCACTCTTGAAAGGGTAAGCTTGCGAAAGTTTCCATAAAGATTCCACTGTGTGTGATTAATTTCACAAATGGTCAAATCAATCAAGAGTCATGCTGTTTGTGCTATTGTAGTAGATGACACTCGGCTTTGTTACACCTCTCGCAAAAGAACGAGAATGTGATTCTTGTGGTAATCTAATAACTATAGTAGAAATATTTCCCAAATGCTACTGTGGTTCCATTTTACTAATGGATCAGAAGAAAGTGGTGCCTCATGCTCACTGTGACGTGCTTTGTTTCAATATTTGTCACCATAATCTACAACAATTTAAAAGTGCCATAAATGCTCTTTCTTGGTCATCTCTACAGAGCAATATCATGTTACCTTTTAATAAATCGTAACCACTTTTCAGATGGGTAACAGTGCATGCACATCTAAATAGAAGTGTTCTCAGGGACTCTTTACATGTTAGCATTTCTCTCTGTAGGATAAGATGATTTGCAGAGAATTTGATCTCGGAGATGCCTATAAACATGTTTTAAAAGAAGTGCCCCAGATATTTTGTTTGCCAATTTGTTTGCTCGGTATGGTTGCCATCATAAAGATCAATGACTGCTGTATGTGTTATTTTCTTCTCTTACTTGAAAACAGTGTATTTCGATGTTCTAAGGAACAACGTGAAATATAAAACCTGCTGTATAAACCAGTACTGTTTGAAAGTTAGGAATTATGTTGTTTAAACATGACTGCTAATCATTCTAATTGGAGTCGTTCATTTACTTGCCACCTCTAAAGCATGACCAGCACGATACTTTTTATTTTACAGAGAGGCTACAATGAAATCCGTGAAGTAAAACAGTTCCATTTTACTGGTTGGCCAGATCATGGCGTTCCTTATCATGCCACGGGGCTTCTTTCCTTTATACGGCGAGTGAAGCTGTCAAACCCACCCAGTGCGGGTCCCATTGTTGTACATTGCAGGTTTGTGAAGATGCATTCAGCTTGATTTGTAGAAGTGTGCATGTCTGTAGCAAAAAGACCCAGTTTGGAAAATGTATTATAGCAAGAATATTGTAATGGAACACCACATTTAAAATACCACTATAGGGCACTACTCTCTCATGATATTGCCAGGTTTGTTGTGACTTCATGTTTACAGGGAAAATCTCAACAGTGACCAGTTGTTACCAGCCCCATAGTGCCCACTTGTATGGTTGAGCACTGACACCGGCTCTCTACGGAGTGCAAGATTGCGGCATTCTCAGCTCTTGGCAAGCTCTTCTTAGAGGTTCCCTGTACATCTCCAGAAGAGGTACAGCGTACCAATTCTGTAGAGTGGCAGGGTACCTGTACCTCTTTTTGTAGAGGTACTACGTGTTTGGCCTGTAGACCAGAGATCTATCATGAGTTTGGAGCAGCTTTATAAGAGCTGTGCAAGAGCATGTTGATCTGCTCTGTGCGGTTGACCTGAATGTTTTGTCCTTCTGCCAGTATATATATTCTCTAGGGAACATACCCTACCAAAATGTTCATAGACAGCGGATAGAGATGAATAATGGAGCCTAACCAAGGCTATGAATTCTGGAAAGGAGTACAAATATAAATGTATTGGCTGTAAGCAAACCTAGATCATACATGTGACAGTCTATATAGAGGGGATTCAGCGCTCTCATAGGACTGAGGCCATTCATTCTGTAGTGATCCTAAGCATGCCTTAGATATGTTTAAATCTGCTAAGCTAAAACATATTCACATTACTCTCCCAACGGCAAAGTGTTTAGTGTACTTGTGTAACCCTAAACATATGACTCAGTGAAAGGGTGGCTGTTGTACTCTGTATAATTTAAGAATATTGCTGGCCTGAGCCAGCAGGTATGTTAGAGGCTTTAGTCTGCTGCCTCTATTTTACTTTACTTTCAGTCATCTGTTTACAGGCTATTGCATAGGTATGCATGTTACTACCCCTACGTCTCGTCCCCTTTCCTCCATACTGTATGGGCGTCCCTCGCTAGGGATGGGAGACAGAACCTTTTTCACTGGAAAAAAAATCTTCTTTAAATTTAGAGGCGTGCAGTGGTGCGGCCCTGGCAGCACACGCTCCCCTGACTCCGCCCACTGGTGCCACTCCCCAGTCCTCTTTCCATGTCGACGGGAACAGACCGCATTCACCAGCGCTCCTGGGGTTTGGCTTCGTCCTTGTAATTCCATGCTCTCTTCCTCAGATACTGTTTTTGTCTTTCAATCTTTAATCAGGTACTCGGTCCTCTGGCGCCACACTCCTCCCGGCACATGTCGACGTCCTTGGGCTTCAGCAGGTGTCCAGCCTCCAAGGGGCTCTTCCCTATGTCCGACCCCCACACCCTTTGCCTCTGCTGCATTGGCCCTGACCACGGCTGGGGCGGTTGTACCGAGTGGGACGCACTCTGAAGAACAGGTTAGCTCAGTGGAGAGAGCTTTTCGAGCGATCGCTTCCAGAGGTCTTGAAGGACTTCATCAGACGCAAGTTTCAGCCCAAGGTAGTGCCACTCTTCTCATCAGGACCCTGTAAGGGCGACTCCTTTTCTAGGAAACGTCTGAGCGGTTGGGACCGTCCAGGTTCTAACACCAGCACAGGTACCCAGGCTGTTTCAGCTATCGGCCATCAGGCCGAGGAGTTGCTGGGTCCTACCAGTGAGGTCGCTGAGGAACCGCAATGTTCTTTTACCCGGTGTTCACTTGAGGGGCTACGCCCTACTACCGGACAAATGTCTGAGGGGGCGCATTTACGCAGCACTACCGGCGACACAGCCCATGGCACGAAGCCTACCAGGCCCCATCCTGAGGTTAAGGGTAGGCCTCTGGCTCCACCGCCAAGAGTCCTGGAGGATGCCGGACGCAGCGCGGCAAGCACGACGATGCAGGCACGTGGCATGCAGCCCGACAAAGTGACAGCTGCGCGTCAAACACCACCACCCTTCACGGAGTAGGTTGGAGAAAGAGTTTCGAGGTGGGACTGGTCTTCACCAGGTACGTGGCCTACAGCGCTCATCTTTCGTCTCAGGGCAGATGCACACAGCAGACGGCAAGGTAGAGTACGCACAGGCCTCAGCAGTCTCAGGTTCCTGCTCTTCCGCCGATGCCACCTAGCGCCCATTGGGCCTGTGAGGACAGGTTTTTTGAGAAATTCCTCACGTTTCTAAGATCCCTGCAGATGCGATCCAAACCCGCGGGATGTAATCTGGGACATGCTGCCTCTGGTCCCTCCACCAGCACCCACAGCCATTCCGCCTGTGGCTCCAGTGACTCTGGCCCTGTGCATCCCCAGCTGCCCATGCCAGACCCCAACAGGCTTGGCACCTTTTGCCTCTGGCTCCCCAGGCGGTTCCCTACCAGCCTCCACAGCAGCCACAGGCTCCGGTCAGCACACCTCAGCCTTCAGCACCCAGTACTCCTCTGCCCGCTCATGACCAGCAGGACACCCTGGCGGACACCGATGAGGAGGAGAATCCCGTCAGCCAATACATTCCATGCAGGCCTGGCAGAGTGCCTGGGGCTTCCACAACCTGAGGTCGAACAACTGGAGGCAGGGGACCTGCCGGAGTTCCTCACTCTACGCTCTGCGACTAGAACGGGGATTACGATGCAAAAGGACGTTGGAGCCTTGGCCAAAAAGTAATGGCTTAAACCCCATTCGGCACAGCCCACCAGCAGGCGCCCCAACACCAAGTACAGGCAATTAGAGGGGGATACACTGTTGCTGTGAGCACACCCTCAACCACACTTCTCAGTGATTGCTGTGGCCTCCATCTACTCGAAGCTGCAGTCATCCTCAGCCACCTTGTCCTGGGCACTGCAATGGCAAGGAGGAGATGATCTTGGAGGCGTATGGAAAGAAGGTCTTTTCCAATACCTCGTTGCACCTTCATCAGTCTAATGCAGACGCCATGCTCGCAGCCGTTAACCAAAGGCTTTGGCAGGAAATAGCCAACTTCCTTCCGGAACTTCCAGTGCACAGTCAAGCGTGCTTCAAGGAGGGGCTGGCAGAAGCAAAGATGGTGTCTCAAGACATCATGCAGTCCACAGTAGCACATATAGACACCTCAGGACGTGCCATCTGCATTGCCACAGATATGATAAGGACTGCCTGGCTACGGGCTACCAACTTCATCCCAGACGTCCAAGAGCGCATATTGGACCTTCCATTTGAGGGTAGCAACCTCTTTCACTCCACCATGGATGGGAGGGTTGTACCGCGTGCAATGCACTTTCATCGTGTGCTCTGAAGGACAGACTAGCTAGTCGGAGGGAGCTCTTCGAAAAGTCGCCTCCAGAGGATTTGAAGGACTTAGTCAGACATAAATCATGGCCTGAGGGAGCGCCGCTCTTTTCCTGCGCACCCTGCAAGGGCGACTCCTTCCCAAAGAAGCGCCTGGGCAGGAGCAACCTCTCAGGTTTTCCTACCGGCGGCCAGGGCGAGGGGTCGTAGATCCTACTGGAGACAGTGATGAGGGTCTGCAAGTGTCTTTTACTGAGTGTACGCCTTTGTACCGGCAACATGGTCGAGGGGCGCCTACATGCAGCACTGCCGGCGACACTGCCGAGGGTGACACGCCTATCAGGCCTCGGATAGGTCTCGTGCTCCACCGTCAAGAGTCCTGGAGGAGGCTGGGCCAAGTGAGCCAGGCACTACAACTCCAATATCAACTGAGGAACCGAGCAGATGGGAGAAGGAGTTACATGGTGGGACTGGTATCAACCAGATACGTGGCCTACAGCTTATCCAACAGCATCGCAGGGCAGGTTTACCTCGCAACCAGCTAGACAGAGTGTGCACTGGCCACAGCAGCCGCCTGCTATCGTGTCAATATCACCTGCCACTCCACCGGCCTGTGAGGACAGGTTCTTTGAAAAGTTCTTCACCCTCATGAGATCTCCTCAGATGGGGGCCATCCTTAAGCATGTTATTAGGGACATGCTCCCTCCGGCCCCTGCGCCTATAGTCATTCCTCCTATGGCTGCAGTTCTGCAGGCCCTGGAGCATCCCCTGCTGCCCGCGCCGGCTCCTTCGATTCAGGCTCTCCTGCCTCCCACAGTTCAGGCGGTTCCGTATAAGCCTCCGGCTCCTGTCTCCACACCTCAGCCCTCGGCACCCAGCACGCCGCCAGATGCATTGGTGGACACGATGAAGAAGACCCAGACACACCATCGTCAGCCAAGTCCTTCCACAAACAACTTGCAGGTCTGGCAGAGTACTTGGCCTTCCTCAACCCGAAGTCAAACAACTGGAGGCGGCGGGGTGCTTGCCAAGGGCCTCACTCTACGCCCCACGGAAAGACTGGGGACCCTGATACAGAAGTCAGGTTGGCCAAGAAGGGGTGGCTCAAACCCCACTCGGTCCAGCCTGTCATTTGACACCTGGATGCCAAATATAGGCAAATGGAGGGGGATCCATTCTTGCTGTCGGCCCACCCTCAACCGCACTCTTCAGTGATTGCTGCAGGACCTTTCGGGTCCACGTGTCTCCAGTGGGATGAAGGCTTGCCTTTCATATGCAATTTTGGCACCAGAATTTTTCAGACCCCTGGATCCTCTCTGTAGTCCCCACAGGGTACCGCCTACCGGTACCTTCCTCTACTCCCTTCTCCCCTCCTCTCCCACAGATTGGGAAAGCAACTCTGCTGGCAGAGATCCGGTCGCTCGTCCAGAGCCAGGCTGTGGAAGTCCCAACCGCCCAGCGAGGCTTGGGCTTTTATTCCAGGATTTTCGCCATACAGAAGAACCACCAAACTGGCCTGAGAGTTATGTTGTACCTTTCCACCCTCAATCTCTCCCTCCCTCTGCAAAAATTCACGATGGTAACGCCAGCTCTTATTGCGGAAACAGTGAACAGGGGAGACTGGTTGTGCTCCCTGGATCTGAAGGACGCTTACCTACACGTCCCGATTTGGCAGCCGCATCGTTCCTTACTGTGCTTCAGGATCAGGGGCTTCCATTTCCAATACAAGGTGCTACCCTTCGGCCTCAACTCGGCTCCCATGGTATTTACCATGTTGATGAATGCAGTGGCAGCTGTCCTCCAGGGCCACCACGTCTACCCATGCCTAGACGACTGGCTCGTCCGGGACACCTCTCCGGAAGCGGTTCATTATACTGCCTCCGCACTGATGAACACACTCCATGACCTGGGGTTCACTATCCATCTCAATAAGTCTCTCGGCTGCATCCTACACAGAGCCTGACCATCTTGGGTCTCACCTGGGACTCCAGCTCTGAGAGTCTTTCCTTCGGAGGACAAGATTGCGACCATCAAGAGAGCTACAGCTCACTTCCTCTCCAGGCCCGTGACCTCGGCCTGGTGGTACCAACACCCACTGGGGCTTATGGTAGTGGTCCTTTTGGCCGTGCCCCGCACAACACTCAGGATGCATAGATTAAAGCTGCACTTTGCAGCCTCATGGAATCAGGAGAAGGGCTCCCAAGAGGAGCCAGTCAACATTCTGCCCTGAATCCTCTCGGACCTCCACTGGTGGTCCGCAGACTTCAACCTGAGGCAGGGCAAGCCTTTCCGGCAGCCGGCCCCTCAGGTCACATGGTTGCGGACAGGCTCAGCAAGGCTGGGGGCAGACAATTATGGGTGGCAATTGAACGACCTGGTACTGAAAGATCTTCCTCAGGTGGGGGCATCCCCAGGTGGATCTTTTTGCCTCCCAAGACAACAGGAAAAGCCAACAGTTTGCCTCCTGGCAGGGGCAGGGCTCTGGCTCCTTGGGCGATGCATTCCTGATCCAATGGAACAACATTACGGCATATGCCTTCCCACCCACACCCTTAGTTCACAAGATGATCTGCATGATAAAGGAATCCCGGCACCTCAGCATCATTTTGATAGCTCACTGGTGGCCGGCTAGACCGTGGTTCTCAGGGCTCCTCAACCTTTCGGACAGACTACCCATTCACCTACCGCTGGGCCCAGCTCCTCTCCTGGCCCAGCAGGGAGGCAGGGTGCTCCACCCTGTTCCTCACAAGCTATCCCTCGCAGCGTGGCTCACGAGCAGGTCACACTGAAACACTGAAGCCTATCTCAGGCTAACCTAGGGATCATCCAGGGCGCTAGAAGCAAGGCTACTAGGGACCAATATAAGAGTAAATGGTCAAGCGACATCTGGTGGGCCTCCACAGGCTTTACCGCCTATAAAGATGCCACACCCGGTGTGGGTCCTTAATGTTGTGTTGGGCGTCTTGGCCCACAAACCTTTTGAGCCTATGGCGTCCGTGGACATCAGGGTGGTCACCATAAAGACAGCTCTGCTCGTGGGCCTCACCTCAGCTCACAGTCAGCGAGATCCAGGCTCTGGTGGCATCCGAACACTACACCAGTTTTCACAGGGACAAGGTCGTCAAGGGGACGCACCCTGCTTTCCTACCCAAGGTGACCTCCTCCTTCCATCTTCAATTAGGCCGAAACACGTGTCTGGGGTTGCTGTTGGTCCTCTTGTTCAGAGAATTGCCTAGCATTTCGGTGCTGGACTGCCCTTGGGCAGGTCAAAGACTGATATTCCGGGATATGTCTCCTCTGTGAAAGGGACAGTGAGCTAAAGACTTGGTTGAGGCTCTCCCGGGGGCCATCCACCCAAGAACCGGTCAATGGACCGTGTTTGTGCCGGTAGAGGGACTCCCAGATCCCCCCCCTTATTTTTCTATACTTAACCCTATTTGCAAACAAGAAACCCAAATATTTAATTTAATTAACGAGTTTCTTATTTACGAGAAACCATGAGCCAACCTTCTTCAATATTCGATTCGAGAAATGCATAATTGCAGTTTTACAGGTATTACTAGTTAAATTATTCTCCTGCAAATATAGTGCCAAGTAATTTATTTCTCTTTGCAGACCCATTGGTGTTCTATCAAATAATAGGACGTCATCTGCAAAGAGCAATATGGGAAGTTTCAAATGGCCCAATCTCTGTGCATAGTTTACACAAGCCTCAAGGCTATCAAGAATATTAGATAGATATAAAGTAAAAAGACAGGGTGTGAGAACACAACCCTGTCTGAGATGATATTCGTACGGACTGGAAACCTCAAAATGATGCAACTATTAGAACATTTGATTGGCAGTTGGAGTCAATTTCTGGAGTGAGGTAGATCAAAGTTTGCTGCTTAATAAAGCTCCTGTTGGTGATCCATGACGTTTCATGGTTCTTCACATATTTCTTTAACCAAAGATTTGAATGCATTTGTTGGGTATAGAGAATGCTGCACGAGCTGTAGTCTTGAGAAAACTCAAGTAATCTCGAGAAGATCGAGCAGACCTACACCAAGTGGAGTTCAGTGTCTTTATTCCTAGATGTGGTTTGAGGGTATGGGTTTGTGAAACCTCTGTAGTGACTAGGGAAATGATCTAGAAATAATGGGGCATAACTTTGTGAAACAATCTCAAGGACTTGATAATATAAAGTGGGCTCCCTGTACCTTAGAGTATAAGGACTGCCAACATAAAACCCTAACTGAAAACGTAAAGATCTGTGCGTCCTGGGACAGCCTTGTCTAATAAAGTTCAAAGGATGATAGCCAACAATATTGTCCCAACGTATTCTTCGGCTTAACCTGCTGGCTACCCATATACATTCAATGTAATGTAAAACAAATATGGGCAGAATGAACCGCCCATATAAATGTTTAGCAAAATACAAGATGATCCCCTGGTAAATCCCTTCCAGGGGTATTCACAATTCTGGTCTTCCACTTGGCTGCTTCGTTTCCTGTACAATCTCTTCCTTCAGGCATTGCCACAGCCTCTGGCTCTCAGCTCAGTTTGCTCCTTCACAGTTCTCCAATGCCTCTCCAAGACCCATTTGTTCACAGACTCAGTTCATTATGCCTCTCCACGGCCTGTGATCTACTTCAATAGTTCTCTTGGGCCTCTCCACAGCTCTTGAATGTGTATGCTATGCTAGAAAGAGTATTTCTGTGTGCTGGTCAGGCAGGCTATATTCACTCGATCCTGGCAGGAGTCACGCCTTAGTTTAGTTTGTTTATTTATAAAGCGTCCAAACCCTCAGGTAGCTGGGCGCCTAATCATGTGCACAACAGAGTTACATATCTTAACACAAACACATTAATACAGCAGTAAAAGCAGGGTGCATACATTAGTCCAGGCTCTGAACAGTTACATACAGAGAACAGAGTGTGCAGAATACCTGTTGCAAGATAAATTACAGTGTAAAGTGAGGACCGAGTTACAGGGTGGTCCTGAATAGGATTTATATAGGGTAAACATTTCTACATGGTGGAGAGAAGCGGCTGGCCGTACGTGTAGGTGAGAGACTAGGTGTTTAAGCTGATAGCCATGATTTCACCATGGCTCTGAATGGCCTTCTCAGCTTCTTCTGTGTTTTGGCTTCTCTTAAAAGGTTCTTGCCCTTTAGCCTCCCTTTTGCTCATTTGCGTCTATGGCAACAACCAGCAATATACTACTCCCTGCCCAGCATAGGTGTTGGGTGTGTGGATTATTTCTTGCATCTGGCTGAGTTTCCGTTCCACTGCTGCCCGAAGATGGACCACCTTGATTGATAGCAACCTCACTTTTTCCTCTGGGAGCAGAGAGCAGCATGTCTGCTCCTTTCCAGCGTATCCCCATTAATGGTCCTTCCCAACCATTTCTATACACCTTTATGAAGGGTCCTCCATTTTAACTGACTCAGAATTGGTCTTTCCCATGGTTGGTCTCCTTCGGGAGTCTTGAGTGGTCTTCTTTATAAAGTAGTTTTAATGAGTTTAACATTGGCTGATTGTTAACTCCTTCATATTGGTTAAATGATAATTGCCTTTTATTATTCTTAATTATTTGTTTCAAGGATTTAAACCGGCACCGGGATCCCAGTGCCATCTTGCAAGTCTTACTGTGTTTGCCCTGTGCCCGGTTGCATTTAGCAGCAGTCTCCATCTGT
Organism: Ambystoma mexicanum; assembly: GCF_040938575.1. Classification (NCBI taxonomy): domain Eukaryota; kingdom Metazoa; phylum Chordata; class Amphibia; order Caudata; family Ambystomatidae; genus Ambystoma; species Ambystoma mexicanum. Next base: position 67,119,111 of record NC_090928.1, read on the forward strand.
GGGGACAGCAGGGCTGACACTGCAGCCAGACCGTATGGTGAAGTTGGATCCTCTCGTCCCTTAAGATACACTTGATTTATTGAGTGTTCATAGTTCAGGAAACAAGTTTGATGTGCTAATCTCTCTCCGTTCAGGAGATGGGTTGTTTCACCTGAATGCTCACGGATTGAAAAGATATACCTTTTGTTGCTCTAAACCTTTGCGTTTTGGAAATAATGTTTGTTCTATTAAACATCCACTAGTTGCAATAATGTTTCTCTGACCGTTTCCTGTCTGGGGCATACTTCAGTTTGTGGGTTATTACCCGCAAACCCTGGCCTGCTTCAACTTGCAGTTCCTTTTCAATGGTAATGGGGTGGGTCTCTTCCAGGAGGAACTAAAAATACTGCATCAGGGGGAGGTGATGGATCCAGGGAATCCCGCTTCATCCACCCTTTGGACCTTCATATAATAGCGGCCAGGCCATCCCAGTACCCTTTGGCTTGGCCCCTTCTTTTAAATGGATGGGGTGTTCCTCTAACTTTCCACAGCTCTTAGATCACCATTTATTGCCTTAGGTATGGTGTTGCTGTGAGCCAGAAAATGTAATCGGCCGGATGTCTTGGGCAGATTATACCTTTTAATAAACTAGGATACATTTTAACCTTGTTAGCCGTTTACAATTTTGAACCTGGTTTAAGTTCTGGATCACCCTTTGATAAAATGTAATACCCTTTTAAAATTTAGTCCGATTTATGGAAAGCTATATTAATCTCCTTCTTTATAGAATGGCCTCTGCTGCCTGGTTAATGAGCAGTACTATAAAGGGATATCTGTGTACTCTACATTATATCCCCAATCCATGCATACATAGCAAGTTATAATGAACCATTCTACAGAAAGTTACTTTTTGTCCGAACTGGCAAGCATATTGGCTTGCAAAGCCATGCATATCCTGCATGGGGTTTTAATAATTTTGATCAACTGGATTGGAACTCTGAGTCTCAACCAATAAGAAGCCTAGGAATGCATACACTAACATTTTGACTGAGACTCAGCCTGCATCTGCTAGGCTCTCTTTTTATCACTTCCTGTTCAAGTTCTCAACTTATTACTGGATTCTTGCCCTGGTCACTGACTGCATTCTCAATTTCTGCTTCCATTCCATCGTTTCTAGTTTGTTTTGGCCGCTTTGCTATTTTGGCTCAATTAGCCCTTTTCTCACACCTGCATAACTGGCACACCAGCATCTATGTTTCTTATAACTACCTGAAATCAATTTAAGAGGACTGGTTTTTTTTGTTCACTGCTTTGCACTTTCGCAAATGGATCGCTTTGATATTGGTATTAAAATGTGCAAAATGGTGTTCAACTTTGAAACCCTGCCAAGTCATTAACTGCCATTTAGTTCCTCTGGGACTTTGATTTGATTAAAGCTAAAGCATAGTTCTAATGGATTCCTTTCTCCCACAGTTTCCTCTTCTTGGATATATTCTCTAGCACCAGTTGATCGTTTTAACTGCTTTTCAGCCACCAGGAAGCCCGATTCAGCTTTGCGCCTGCATCATTCACAACCGTGACCCCAGACACGTCATAGTCCATATATATGGAGTAAGCAAGCGCCCCATGACGTCAATCAATCTGCCTTGCTCAGTACACTCTTTACAGAATACCATCTCATTACCTAAGAATGTAAAATGGTGCTATACCTGCTATCCCGACTTTAAGCCCTACAAAGACTGTCTAAGATGTGCATGTCAGGCCCTGCTTTAGGACCACAAATATGGACGATAATATCTCCTGTCACTCAATACCCTGGAGGTCCAGCCAGGAAAATGCTGCACAATTGTTCACGGCCCTTTACAAGGGCAGGCCTCAGACTCCCTGCTAGTCTCTGCCCCCCTGGAGCCCCTTCCAATTGACCATGTGAATCTGATAGAGAAGTGGGATTATGTGGAGAACTTTGCACTCTGAGAAGTAGAAGTCAGGGAGTTCTGATGCTTGAATCTTTGCAAATGCCCCAGCTGCAGCCTGGACCCCTTCACTGTTGGTGAAGCCATACCCCACTGCGCCTCGTTAGGCAGTGATCACACGCTGTCTGGCTTAGTCTCTGCTCCCACAGCAAAAAATCTCCTTTGTACCAGTTGGCTCAGCCAATTAGTGCTGAAGTCTCAACTTTGTCTTCTATTATTGAGTCCATGGCGTTGAGTCTTCTGACCCAAACTCCGATGTCAGCTCCATTTGGCATCTGTGCCCCACTGCAAGCCAAAATGAATCAAATATTTCATAATGTAGACTGGAGAATGGAGATGGTGATATGGGTTTTGAACCTATGCTGGGAGAGGTGACTGATGGCACACATGTTTTACTCTAAGGATGCTGCTATATCCTCTTTGCAATCCTTTGTGACACCAGCAGCTTGGATACCTCTCCTGAGCTTCACTTTATGCAAGCTGGACTAAATGAAAATCTTAATGGTGCATCCCGCATAACTATTGCCAAGCTGCCCTCTGTCTTAACAGACATTTAGGACCAGGGCCCTCTTAAGGTGTCCTTGTTCCCCTTCATTTCAACTATTGCTGATCCAGTTATGTCACCAGGCAACCCTTTCGAGGGAAGTTGCTTTTTACCAGGTGACGTTACAAACCTCCACTGAGGGTGGCACGGAAGGGACATCACCCTCAGAAGTAAAGCCAATATGTTCAAGTGGCTTAAACTCTCCCTGTATTCAGACCCAGTATCTGGACATAGAAGAGAGCTTGAGCCCCTTTGAACACATGGCAGATAAAACAATTGTAACCAACACTTCCTCGAGGCTTATATGAGATTTTACAAATGGAAAAAACATGCGCTGGATTTACCAGTGCTTGTATAGGGAAGCAGGCAGACACACAGGAGATCGCAAGTAGGGGGGGGGTGTTAGAAACTCATGGTGACAACAAGTAAGACAGACACAAGTGATCACATTTCAAAGGTGTTTATTGAACAATAAATGCTGTAGGCAGGTTGGAGAAACGCCTAATCTAAACCTAAATCTAAGATGGGAGAAAGTGTCAACCATCAAATGAAAAATAAGGCAGTCCTAGTGGTGGTGTGTCAAATCAAATAGGCCTATACCAGGAAACCCATTACCAACCTCACAACTAACACAAAAAAGGGGTGTGTGATAGTTCTCAAGAAAAGAAAGAAGTGTTCTCAAATATGTCAAGATGTGGTAGCCTGGGTCTCCCTTCCCCACGTTTTGGACACTGGGTAAAATGGGCTTGGAGCCACAGTTTGGTCTCGGGCCTCTCCAGCATGAGACCACAGTTCTGATTGCTGTTCTCAGGACCGCCGATGACAAAGTGGAATTTCCTTAAGTCTCTTGTCTTCTGGCCTGATATGTTCAAATAACAAAAACAAACGTTCCTTTTACAAATGAACGTTCTTTTCCTATGTTCACTGGGTGATAGGTCCACCCCTGGGTCTCCCTCTTCTGAACACTGACCCTTCGGACTTGTTTATCAAAGTTTCATGGTGGGGACGACTTCACCTCTGGGGGCCCCTCGTCTGGGCGTTGCCCCTCTACGTATTTGTATATTTGTATTTGTTTATTTGTATTGCCCACCTTGCCCTGAGGGATCTGGGCGCATAATTTGAAGCAGGTGGTTACAAAGGTTACATGAGTTAACATCAAATAGCTTTCCACATGGAAAGGGTACAACTTGGGTGATGGCTTCACCCCTGGATCTCCCTCGATCGGCTCAGACCCCTCTTGACTTTTTGTGGCATTCAATTCCCAGGGTTTCTCAATGTTTACTATCAATGTAGTATTCACTTTCTTTCCCAGTGCTTGTAGATCAGTGTTTTGATTTTAGAGATTTAGCTTGACCCTTTATATGACCACTTTGACCTATTTTGTGGTCTTTCCTACAGCCTTCTGGTACTTGTAGTTTATCTCATATGGGGCTCGTCCAGAGTGTCTCGAGTTAGCACCCACGTGGTGCTGCTTTCCCTCTGCAGCTAGTCTCCCCTTCACACTTTTAACAGTTAATTCAGAGTTCATTAGCTTTGGTTCAAAACTTGCCACTTTGTGATTCTCACTCATCACAGCCCGGTTCTCATCGGTTTTCCCCTCGACTCACCGGCTGTGTTGAACCGCTTGGCTGTTGCCTTTCTGGAGTCAAGGCTGTTACCATGGGCGCGGGATCTTCCCTCGCTCCTGCTTATCGGCATAGGCATGCCCTGTGTACATCTGCATGTTGAGGAATGGCCGTGCATTACTTCCGATACTTGGGCCTTGCTGGTCATCTAACAGGAATATATTGCGTTTTTCTACTTCGGCTAACAGCTCCCATTCCCTAAATTTTCTTCTCTTGGAACAGGTACATCATCCCATGGCAAAAGCAGCTGTAGAACTGGTACCCACCATGGAGATTCATAAAGATTGGTGCTCTCCTGTACTTTTCGGCGCCAAAGGAATACTGGAGCCTGTGTCCAATCTTGAAACAGAGGCTTTTTAACTAATTCCTGTGCAAGGACACATTCAAAATGATTGCTCTTGCTTAAATGCACCAGGCCCTCGAATTGCAGGTTTGGTTGGTGTACTGGAACCTTCAGGGCGCATACTTCCATTTGCCTATCCAGCCAAAGCACAGGATTTCCTGAGATTTGTGGCTGGGAATATCATTACCATTCAAAAGACCTATCCTTCGGCCTTAACTCACCCTATAGGTTCTTCACTAAGCTGTTGGCAATGGTGGCAGCACATCTCACAAAGGAGAAGTTCTGCGTGTTCGCCTACCTGGATGATTGCCTCATCTGAGCCCAAAACCCAGATCTGGTGACGGCCCACCTGTATCACTCTTACAACCTTTTACACAGCTTGGGCTTCTCCCGGGATGTGAAGAAGTCCCAGACCACATCATCATTGGCACTCCAATTCATTGGAGTAGTTCTGGACACTTGCTTGGATGGGGGTTTCCCTTTCAAGGAAAAGGTAGTGACTATCACACAGATGGTCCTACTCTTTCCGGTACAAGTCCCAAGCATTGCCTGCCTACTCCTTCTGTGTGACTCATGGTGACCTGCATCTTTGTACTAGCTTAAATTGAGTTTTTTAGTTCTTGGGTGGCATGATGGACTTGCCTCGGTCAGCGAGCTATGGCTGCAGAAGATATGAAGTGCCACGTGAATCTGGAGGAGCTGTGAGCAATCTGATTGACCATAGTTGCCTGCCTTCTTTCTGTACAGGATACGTCTGACCTGATCCTCACGTACCACACTGCATCTACTCTTTACGTTAACAAGCAAGATGGTGTGGGTATCATTCCCCGTGCAGGGAGGTGATGCAGCTTTTGCTTTTTGTCCTCCAGGAACAGCATCCCCTGTTGGCAGCTCATCCTGCCTTAACAGAGAACGTGGCGGCAGATGCCTTGTCCATGAAGGGTTCTGCCTCCCTCTCACATATGGGCGCTTTGTCAGGAGTTCATGCACAAGGGGTTGTATTAGTCCATCTTCCCAACAGATTACTCATTGCCCTCCCAGCCTGCACCTTCTTATGGAGAGCTTGTTAACATCTAGTTCTGCATTCAGTAAGGAAGGCATGGTATCAACAGTAGGACACACAATTGACCACAGTTCATCTGTGTTTATTGAACTTCAAAAGGTTTGGAAAACGCCCATCTAATCCTAAATCTACATATGGGAGCAAGCTACGACCATCAAATAATAATAATTCAGTCCTAGTGGTGTCTTGTCAGAATAAAAGGGCCTATACTAATCAACCTATTGCCAATCCTTACCTCTAAATAAATACAGTGTGGGAAACAGTGTTATGAAAAATAAAGAAGTGTTCACAAAATAATATGTCAGGATATTAAGGCCGCTGGCCTCCCCTCCTCACGTTTTCAGCATGGCATAAGGCGATGCCCTCGAGTTTAGCACAAGCTCTGGCTTCTCTAGCACAAGGATACAGTTCAATCATTAGCATCAGGGCCTTCCATGCCCAAGTCTCTTTGCCTTTCAAAGTCTTTTTTTCAGAGGGACTGATGCGACAAAAAAAGAAGTTCTTTTCCTCTTAGCATTTCACAATTGCTCAATTTCTCTGGCAATTCACTATTTACCTCGGATCCCCCTCACGCAGGCTCAGATCCTCTCAACACAATAGTCGTAGGATATTCATGAATCCAATTTCTCGGGTGATTCACGGTTCAACCCGGAGCCCCCTCAGTGGGGCTCAGATCCTGTTAACACAATATTCAATTAGTCTCCCTCCGCTGGGCTCGGACCAACTTCATCTACTTTGCCATCAACTTTCTATGTTATTAACATCGAAGACTTTCAATTGTGCAAAGGATTTTGCTTGTCCCATTGCAGGACCACTTCGATTTCACAATTCTTTGTCACTCTTTCACTTTTGCCACCTTTCAGTTGGATACCTTACAGAGACTTTCGAATGAGTATGCACGTGGTGCCGGACCACTCTGTCTAAGGTATTGTATTTTGGCTTCAAAGATCAATCACTCATCTGTTGTTCAATTTTGCTGCTTTGTTGTAGGAGCCAAGGACAGCAACACGGCGTAAGCTATGCTCCCCGCTTGACAGTGCAGGATTCTTCATCCTTGTTTCCTGGTCTTATGTTTTCTATTCTCGAAGGTTCATTAAAGTAACGGTGCCTCATCGAAAAAGTCAAGGGCACCACCCTCTCTGCCATCCCCTTCTGTTTTCTCTTCTTTCGCCTTGTATTAAACAGCCATCTTTTAACTGCTGTTTCCTCATGTGCTTTGCCTCGCTCAGAGTGTGAATCTCGCATCCGGTGTCCCACTCCCTGAAGTCACCTCACCCAGGTGATCCTCCCTTACTGGTCCACCCCCAGGAACTGGACCCAAAAGCAATCCCCATGTCCTTGCCACCTTGATGACAGATCCCTGGGGACTAGCGAGTGAGACTCATAATTCCCTCTGCTACTGGGGCGGGTGGAAGGAGGAACTGAGGTCATCGGGCACTGAACACACCATATATATGGCACGACATCAGGATCTCCACTTTCTCTCCTCACTACCATTGCTATGCTGATGACACAGCTCTCCTTTAAGCTTCCCTTCTCTACCTCCTTTTCTTCCTCTCTCATATCTGACTATATTCAGGCATGGTGTTGTGTTAATGATATCTGCCTTAATGCCAGTAAGACTGAGATCCTTCTCATTGGGACGCCTGCTCCCCGTTTCCCCTCCCACTCTCCAGCCACCCTCCTTGGTCCCCCTCACCCACTTGTGTGGCAAAAAACCTTGGGGTCATTTTTGACTCCTCTCGTTCCTTGTCCCCTCACAACACGGACCTTACCAAGAAGTCCAACTTTCTGCTCAACCTCCTCAGAGGCATTCTCCCTTTGCTCACCTTTCCCCAGAGGCTCAATGTCTCCAGAGGTCTGGTTCTCTCTAGGCTGGACTACTGCAACAGCCTCTTCCCCAGTCTGCCTCTTTCCTCCCTTCACCCTATTAATCTAATCCAGAATAGAGCCGCACGACTTGACCTTGGCCTCAAGCCCAGGGACTGAATCTCTGCAGCCCTAGAACCTCTCCACTGGCTGCCCATTGCTGGTAGGATCCAATTCAATACCCTCTGCATCCATCCACAAGGCTTACTGGGGCCTGGGACCCCGCTACATCCAATTGTCCCTAAATACCTCCCTGCTATCTGCTTGGGGAAGCGCCCCGAAGAACTCTAGCAGGAAGGTATTTAGGGACAATTGGATGTAGGCTCTGGAATGGCCTTCCTGTCCCTCTAGACTTGAGCCGGATCTGCTCAAGTTCTGGAAACTTCTCAAGACTTTCCTTTTCACCACCTCCTTCCCTCGCCACCTCCGCTGCTAAACTGTCCCCTTGCCGCTTGGACTGGTGCTTGGACCCTTATGTGCCTTACTGGGGCCAGGCCCTCCTCATCCAGTCTACCCCAGTACTCTTACAAGCACTTGCCCACAGGCACCCTTGCGTGGCCAGCCTGCATATAGTCTATCCCCTCCCTGCACTCTTACCTCTGGCTCTCCCTGGCACTTGCCCTCCGGCACCCCCATCAGCACTTGCCCAGAAGCGGGCCCCCTGCATTTCTGCACTTCTCTCTCCACCTTTCCTCCCTGACCTGCCCCCTCCCAACTGCACTTATGGTCACTGCACTTGCACGATCCGAATGTCACGTGGCCTCGTAGGACCGTTCCTTACTGTTATTGTTTCTCCTCTGTCTCTCCTCCCCCACTGACTTGTGGCGCCTGGAAGCACGTGTTCATAGGCGCCATACAACTGTCCAATACATAAAATAAATGCCTGGAGTCATGAGCCAACAATGCAGAGAAAACGTGCATAGCCGCATTGTACCCCCTGTTGGCAGAAAAAGAAATTCCGAAGGTCAAATGAAGGATTTATCTGAGATTAGGAATCTGTATGAGGAAGGAAAGAATGGTGCAGAAGGTAAGTAAATTGTTTTCTTAAAGGTCAGCAAGTTTATTTTGTATTTAACTCTCCTGATCTGTTTGAACAATTGAGATGAGTAGTTTTGTTTCTTGTTAACATTTAATGCATATTTGCCATGCAAAACCTTTACCATGCTCTCAATCTTGGAAAGATTGTGTTGAGTGATGGTAACACTTTTCAGTCGTTTAAATTCAGTGTTTATTTTATTGCCAATAAGTAAAATGTGTATCTAACACGGGTCCCCAACCTTTTGTTAGCAATGAGCAACATTTGAGCGTCAGATATAATTTTTGATATAATTTATCGGCATTCAATCAGTGGTAAAATGATTGGAACAAATCATAACTGTACTAAACTAAGCTCAATACTGCTAATAGAACTGTTAATTATTAGTAATTAACAGTGATCTCATCCAGGTGTAAGCCTAGTCCACGCAATTCATAAGGGCCTTAAACATCATTTGACATTAAATTGGTATAGAAATACAATCTTTAGTAAATTAAGTGGCAAGCAGTTCATTTTTAGGCACTAGGCCAGCAAAATTATTCAAAAACATTGCAGGATGTATGAAAATATTTGAGTGCTTGGAGTTCTCCCCCAGGAAATGTTCAAGCGATTTAATGGCAAATGTTTTTTAAGCACGTTTTAACAGTAGCATTTACTCCAAAATATAAAGGCTTATTTTGGTGCTGCCCCATCTATCCCTCCAAAGGAATTGTCGGGATCTTTAGGGACAAATGGTGCATTTTTAGGAGAACAGGATGAGTAACACTGGAAATAATATGGTAGAATCTAAAGATAATTTTAACCAGGCTTTGTGTGAGGGGAGGGTTATCCGTCTAAGAAATCTAGCAGAAAATAGTGCTTTTTAAAGCACTCAAGGTCTGTTACATTGAAGACAAGTGATTAGGAATAAAAAAAACTGTCTGATGGATTTGGGTACTCTTTCCCCAAGCAATCCCCTGGGAAATACAGTTGTAAGTGCTGCATTCTTAAGCATGCTAGTGGGCCAGTAACATTGTTCACAAACTGGAAATTTTGAAGACCACTTTACAGAAGGGGTGGGTTATTTCCTTCATATTGTACACATTATATGTTTATGGTTGTATACCTCACTTGTTAAGTGCACTCCCTTGACATGGGGTCAGCCTGCACTTCGCATGTTCATACCTGTGGCAGGGGCGACTTAGCCATTCATTGCTCGAGGTTGATGAATTCAGTACATTACATTACATTACATTGGGTAATATCCGTTCTTAAAGAATTTAGAAGCAGGAAGAATCTAGCAAGAAACACTATACTAAAGTAAAAATAATGTCTATGGCACTAAGAAATTATTTTCAGTAACGTATGTGAATTGCAATTGGTAGCTACACTAATTAAGTGTGCCCAGTTTGGAGCTCATTCCCCTTAGCAACCCATTGGTCGAACACCAGATAAGCAAAGCATCATACAATGTGAATTTTCCCACCAGGTACTGCAATACAAGTAGCATGTAACATTTGTGCCCATTATGACGCATGGGGCCCGCAAACACAAACTTCACATGTAAAGAAACTGGCATAAGCAAATTGTTTAAGAAGGAAAGTTTGAGCATGCATGCCACTTATTTGTCCAATATGTGGGCACCAGCTGTATAAAGGCACAGAAGTTGACAACTGTCACCAGAACACAAACACAGGCATTTGGTTAGATTATTTTTCCCATTAATGCACTTCCATACTGGAAAGAAGAATCAGAAGATGAAAATGTCTTCACAAAGATTATGCAATTATTGTGGAACATTTGGGACCAAAAAATTGCATTTTGGCAACAAATGCAAATCATACATGTACAAAAGAAGCTAATTGGAACTTCCTTGACAGTCGGGCATTCAAGTCACCTATTTTATTACGTATTTTCGTACTATTCAGCGACTAACCCCCTTTTCTGTCTACCTGAGTGCAGCATGGGAAGGCTCTGTTGGCAGCAACATTATCTTCGTAGATTGTATTCTTGGTCCAGCAGCAATGCACCTCATAGTGTACCAGAGCTCCAAGTGGCATAGACATTTTAGAGTGCTAAGACAGGGATTGTCTCAATAAGGGTGGGTTCAGAGGGGAGTCACTTTTACTTCGGATTACAGAGCAGTGCAATGGGTATTCACATGGATGGCCAAGCCAGCCTAGTTTCCGTGCTTCAGGTTCTCTTCAATCACTGGGGACTGTCATCTGAAGCCCCAAGAGATTAATTTCTGTAGCCATCCCCCTTGCTCCCTGCAACCACCTGGCCTGACCCACCATTCAGACCACTCTACTGATGCCTCTACAGCTTCAATAACTAACAGTATGTCATGCCTGTCAAATATAGTAGGCTGATTGGCTAGCCTTCCTGCACAGTTATGGCTCAGGGTACACTGCCATTGTTGTCTCATCCCTGAATGTCCTCCTTCTTAGCCTCCACGCAATGACCCAGAGCAACTGGCGAGCAACATTTTAGGGTCAGGAGAGCAACATGTTGCTCGCGAGCTACACGTTGGGGATCACTGATCTAACATCTGAACACAGCAAGGGTGCGCTGTATATCCAAAAAGTTTGTATGGCAGAACTCTGTTTTAAACATACACATACTTTATTGGTTACATGTAAAATGGTACTTTTGGTCTTTAACTTTTAATTTAAAACTTATGTTCCAATTGTAGTGACATTTGGTGTGGATATTGTGACTGTCACAAATGTTCACGCTTTCACGCAGATCATTTCCACCTTGGTAATGCTGCATGCTGGTGAAAAGTAGAGTTGGCATGTATTACAGAAATACTCAAAGCACAGCAAGTATGTACGCATGAGTTTAAACATTGTCCTGTGATAGTGTTCCTGTCATCTTGATTGGCCAGACCCTCTCCTCAAATACCAATAGCAAGTAATGACATTATTTCAACATTGTTTTAGTACTTAAATCATGGACTTTCTAACTACTTTTCTTCCTTTGACCCTTCTTAGTGCTGGCGCTGGACGGACTGGTTGCTACATCGTAATTGACATCATGCTGGATATGGCAGAGAGGGAAGGAGTTGTGGATATATATAACTGTGTCAAGGCATTACGATCGCGACGCATCAATATGGTTCAGACCGAGGTATAAAGCAGTGGTGACTGGTGAATTTTTTTAATACAATGGGCATCAAGGTTTCCAATTAATATGGACATTATAGAGCACAATTTATGTGAAATAAATGGGCAAAAAAGCCACAGTTTCTGCAATCTGTTTTGTAAGGAAACGCAGGAAAAATACCAAAATCCATTACATGCTAATTCACCAAGAGTGCACTGGACCATTTTCCAACTCGTTATCATGGTACTTTTACCCAGTATATGCCATTATTGTTAGTGTAAAAGAAAACTGTCTGTTTTATATACATGTCCATGCTGGCTGCACCAACATATGCCACTGTTCCCATTTGCCCTTAATTATATATGACAAAGCATGTCTCTGCCAGTAAGAACATTCATCATGTTGGCTTTACTCAAAGTGCCAGTAAAACACATGCCCCAGTAAGAAAGCATGCTCTTGCTGGCTGAACCAATGTATCCTCTTCCCCCTCACTCCCTCTCCCCGCAATCTGAGGCCTGCTAACAACCCGGTACAGACAAAAACATACATATTTACATAGCATACATACTCTGATTCACTCACACCCCCAAACAACATGCACTGTATCTCATTCAGACGCATCCTTTCAGACAGGAACCCTTGCATGCATACAGACACGCATACAGGCTTTTCTTCTTGCTTGAAGCCCAGTTCCTTACTCTAGATGCTGCTTCCAACACGCTGCCTCCCACTGTGACACTTTAGCTACCACAAGCAGCTTACGACGCACTCCGTGTTTACACTGGGTGGGCTTGGCTGATAGCTTGCCCCTCCATAGCGGTTGATGGATGTGCGGGCCTTCCATGGTGGTATGGTGTTTTGGCTCTAATATAGCAGGTTTGCAAGGGAACGTCAGTTTGCCCTGTCAGTCATACACAACACTATCCTTTTAGGCACTGATTCATTAAAAGAATTGACTTGTCAGCTGAAGGCTGTTTCATAGAGAATTGGTGTTAAATAAAAGGGATGAAAACTAAAAAATGCAATGTTCCTTTTCTGGTTTCCTCACAGGAGCAGTATATTTTTATTCATGACGCCATCTTGGAAGCCTGTTTATGTGGTGAAACCGCTATACCAGCCTGTGAATACAGAGTGGCCTATTTTGATATGATCCGGATAGACTCGCAAACAAACTCGTCACACCTCAAAGATGAATTTCAGGTAATGAGAAGGGGATGCGTTTATGCATAACTTACTGAACAAATGGTTTTGGTGGCTGAACCGATTTCTTAGTCTTTCCGCAGTTTTAACAGCCATGCTCATCGCTGGGCCTGGTCCTCACTTAAAGTGGATAATTAGCATGTATGTTGTGTGGTGCTGCAGTTTTGCAGTTTGATGATCAGCCTTACACTGATTGATTCATTATCTTTAGCAATAATTTGTGTGATTCCATCAAATATTTTACTGTAGCACTTCTTTTTAGCTTATACAGGCTGGCCAATGCCACAATTATCTTCCCGGTTCACGGCATTGATGCGTACGTGTTATAAGCACGAGAAAAGAAGACCATTTACATGCAAGCAACATTTAAATGAAAATCTTAAGAAATTACATACATATAATTCATATATAATTTCTTACTGAGTCATCGTGTAGACTTCCTTCAGGTAAACATTCGTTACAAATGTACTGTACTCCGAGTTAGTAGCTATATGAGAGTAGGTATCATCGCACTGCCTGACCCTTAATGTTCCAATTCTGCATCTTTCCTTTTCTTGCAATAGTAGAACTTCTGTGGCATCTGAAAAAGCATGGGTTATTTATGTTACGGATAGGTAAATTCTTGTTTTGGTGTATAAGCTCAGCCAAAATATAGGGCTTTTTTGCCTCTCCATTTCAGTATCGATTTAATAAAACTCAACCTATTCATAAGCTACTTGGTGTCTGAATCATTTCATTAGTTTATAAGACGTTTCTATCTAAATTGCCCTCCCATACATAAGATCTTCTTTCGAAATGTGTTTGCTTAGAGCTGCTTTTGTCATAAGGTTGGGGGGGTCATGGGGATGGTAATCGGTAGAGAAACTAGGGATAAAGGCCCTAGGGCGGCCGACCCACTGGCAGAATGACTAAATAATGGTATTACGTTGTTTTGCCGACAGGTGTTTTTTCGAAGTAATTTTCAGCAGAAAAATTACTTCGAGAAAAAACTTCTTGAAATATATAGGGGGTAGGTACAGTGTTAAAAGGGGTGGGGGTTAGGGATAATGGTATAGGGAAGTGGGGGGGGCTTGTCAGGAGATTTTTTTTCAAAGTAACTTCTTTGAAAAAGAAATACTTTGGAAAAACGGCTGTCGGCAAAGGGATATGGAACCGAAACAATAGTTGACAAATATAGGTTAGGACCGAATACTAATGAGCAAATGCTCTTTTATTTGGACATTTTGCTGTATATATTAAAAAGTATATGTGCTCACATTTTAAATGAACTGGTAAGTTAACGCTGAGCTGATCATTTAGTGGTTAAAAGGGGTCGACACAACCAGGTGAGCCGTATCCCCATGGCTATCACTGCCATGTGTTGGGGAGTTTAAACAGGAATTGTTTAGAGTGCCTGTGTTATGCCCTTCATTGACAGTCACCCTCATCAGATGTAGCAATTGAGCTGTTTTATTGCGATTCTAGAGGGACACCGAAATAAGACCTTGTGGTGAGAATGGATATTAACCATATAAACAGAATATTCTTAAAATAATAAATGAACCAGGTGATGGTGGAAGCACTATGACAAGAGCAAAATGCTGTTGCTCTGTGTAAATTGGGCACATACATAGTTATGCTTGCTTGTTCTTTCTAGCCTGCTCCCTGTGCTGCGTTACATGTGTCAATCTGGCTAACCTTTTAGTGCTATTAGGAGCACATAATCGGGTTACTGCTGCACAGTGTATTTGAAGTTTTGCGTTTGGACAGGAATGCTTTTGCTACAAAGGTATAAATCCATTTTGATATCTGGATTTCTGTTGTTTAGACCCTGAATTCTGTGACTCCTCGACTGCAAGCAGAGGACTGCAGCATAGCGTGCTTGCCAAGGAACCATGAGAAGAATCGCTTCATGGAACTGCTTCCGCCAGACCGATGTCTGCCTTTCTTAATCACTATTGACGGGGAAAGCAGCAACTACATCAATGCTGCTCTAGTGGACGTAAGGCTTTTGTATTCTGCAAATAAGCTCCTCCCCTCAAAGGGTATTGGTGCCATGGATTTACAAATGTGCAAAAAACAGGAACTATGGGTGGGGCAAAGCTTTTGCAGCTTGTATTTTCAACAAAACGTTGGTCGAGGTAACCTACTCATTTTACACAATGACATTACTCAAGTACATATGGATATAAGTTATGTACAATATTCCATAACTGAACACCCTGGGCCTTACCCAAGTAAAGCCTACTACCACCACATGTTTCCGGGAAAATTGGCACCCTGGAGAATCCAGTGTGGGTTGGCTTGCATTGTCAACTTCGTCTCCTTTAGTGTCCCTAGTCAGCAGGGCGGTGTTATGTTAGAAAACTGTTTCCTTTCCTTTGCAATCCACATCTATTTATTAATGCCCATCACGTAAAGGGTCACCTGTAAACTTCTATACAACAAATAAGTGAGACACACTGTTCTTAAAGAAATGTCTAGAACTACTGCTATGTCAAGTCTGTTAGCTCCACGTTTGGGTAGGTAAAATACTTACTCTTCAAAATCTAATCCAGAGTCTGAGAGAATGGGCCTAATTACAAGCCTGCCGGTCCGGAAACAACGGTGGCGGTAAAACCGCTGCCACCATTGTCTCCGGACCGGCAGACTGTGTTCTACAGGCGGGCGGTGTCACTCCCGCCAGGTCTCACCTGCCGGGAGTAACGCCATCCGCCTGCAGACGGAAATGGAAACACCAGCACCGTTATTTACGGTGCCAGTGGTTCCATTGTCCCCATTCCCATGGGAATGGAGATTAACGGAATTACGCCTCCGGAATTACAGGGTCACTGGGGTTGTAATGCCCTAGTGATTCCGGCAATCACAGAGGTGGTAATTCATTCTGGGTCCGGCATTAGCCTGCTGGTTTTTCCGGCACGGCTACCACCAGACTCACAATGAGGTTCATTGTGTGTTTTGTGGTGCGAGCAAGGGTGAAACTGACAAAACATAAAATGAAAGTGTTTTTTGTTGTTTGTTTTTTTTTACTGTTGAGTGCATCTTATTGACAGAGGGTTGAGCGAGAACGTGTGTTCTCTTCACTGAGAAGACGAACAGTGCAATTGGGCTCTTTAAAGAGAAAGGAAAAGGTGGAAATATTAGTTTTCAAAGTCAGAAACACATTAATTTCTAAATAGAACATACTTGCAATCTTAATTTTGTCTGCTAATGTTGACGAGTAATAGCGCATATGAACTAGCATGTTATGCAGTCCCATTGAAGCCAGGTTAGGAATTGTCAGTTTATTTAATGTAGACGAGAAGTGTAAACTATTTTGCTGCTATTGTGACAGGACCATTACTGCCCATTTATATCAATTTATTGTGGAGAACTTGTCCAATGTATCCTGCAACTGTGTAGTTGTCTTCCAGTGTTGGACACATGCATTTATTAGTAGATTTGAAAGGAAACCAATAAACATTCACTTTAGTCATTGACTTTGAAATGGACAATAGGAAAAGCTAGGAACAGTCTGTGCAGTTAAGCAAATATGTTAAATCTCATGACGTGTGAGTAATTGGGAGTAAAAATGAAAATGTAAAAAAAAATGAGTCATTTTGTATCATGAATACACACGCCGTTAAGCCCCATGCTCAAAACCTAAAGCATGATAGTGGTCATTTGAGGCTTTAGCCCTGGGATGCTACTTCTGGATTGTTTTTGCTTTGAAATTTTAAGTGGCACATTGGTATTGTTTCAAGTTTCACGAGGGCCATTAAAGATGAAATCCAGTATTTATCGAGATGTGATTAACTTTGTTAAACGCTTCTTGCGTACCTGGCAGTCAGTAAATGTAGGCGTTTAATGTGATCTTAAATTCACATGGCGGGGAAGTGATATAAAAGAAAATGTTGCCACCTCCTTTTTAAAAAAAAAAAAACTTTTCTGTGCTTCTCAACTACTTGCATTACAGAGCTACCGGCAGCCAGCTGCTTTCATTGTTACACAGCATCCTTTGCCCAACACTGTAAAGGACTTCTGGAGACTAGTCTATGACTATGGCTGTACGTCCCTTGTGATGCTAAACGAAGTAGATTTGGCACAGGTGTGTACCTTCTTTAGGTTTACCAAGCTTCGATCCGATCTATGAATTTTAACAAAATAGATTCTTAATAACACCTTGCTCGACTTTTCTTTTGGGTAGGGCTGCCCACAGTACTGGCCTGAAGAAGGGATGCTGAGGTACGGCCTCATACAGGTGGAATGTATGTCTTCCTCGATGGATTGTGATGTGGTCAACAGAATTTTCAGGATATGCAATCTGAACAGGGTAAGTGCTAAAATAAAGTACAGCCCATATGTGACAATTTGAAAAAAGTCATGCCAAATCAGTCTAACCGAAGCAGGAGTTTTAGTACATTTTAAATAATGTCACTTCAAAACGGGCTAACCTTAGGGTTGATCTAAACTCAGTAGAACTTTCAGGCTACAGAAATTATCAAACGTGTTTTGCTTTGCACGTTACCATCAATCATAATTTCAGTTATTTTATTTTGATTAGTTATTTTTGTATTGTGTTCCTCGTAAACTAAATCGCTTCTATGCACTGTGCTGAACAGGCACTAAATCAGTAAGACTGTGATTTGGGACAGCAAAGTTTTTAATGGCCCTTCTAAAAGTCATGGGTTTGGGAATTCCTCATATTTCTAATGGTGTGGCATTCTGCCAACTGGATGCCTGAACAGAAAGGGCCTCATTACGAGTCTGTTCGTAATTCAGTGGTAATTCCACTAAACTCGATTACCTCTACAGCAACTCGGTCCTGTCAATTTACCATGTGTTTACAAGTGGTGCTAATACTATAGGACTCCATGGGGATTTTTGTCTGATTTACTGCCGGTGGAATGGCCTTGTGATAAATCGGCTTCCTTTATGGGGGTAAAGTGGTGTATTCACCTCCATCTTGTTGCTGGAGGTAAATCCTCCACTTCACCTCGAATATTCTATTTTGGCGTTGCAGGAAAAAGTCGTAATTCCGTTACCACCAAAAAAAGTAGCAGTAACAGAATTACCACCACTCCCCCACTGTGTTGTGTGTTGTGGGCCAATGAGCTGTGGGTGAAAGCAAGGGCACAAGGTTCTACATGTCTATTTTCTATTTTTTTGTTGGCAGTATTTTTGCTCCCTATTTTTATTTTTTGATTGCATTTGCCAATTTATAGGGAGTCAAAGTGGCCGATACATCTCTTATCTGTAGGGCTCAGTGGGGAGAAAATCTTTGAGAAGGTTTCCGATCTTCAGTGCATACTGTAGTCAAAAAAAAAAAATGTGATTTGTCTCCATGGGTAAGGAGCAATCCTAGCTAGGAGATTAGTGAGGGACTAGTTGTCCAGATCAATCTGTCTGACCCGAATTTTTTAAATAATAAAAAAACAATTAGAAACTTGTAGAGCTTCTTTAATGGAATAATCTCTTCCCTAACACTGGGGCATCAGAAAATGCTGAACAGTTTTAAACAGCAGCCTAGCATTATTTAGAGATGGTGGCATTTTTGTTGCTAGAAAGACTTTGTCATCCTAGGTGCCCTTTTTGAGACCAGCAATGCTAATTTAGCTTTGTATTTCACCATTAGTCGACAACTTCTTCCATGCAGCTGTACATAGTCTTCAAATATGTTTAAGAAATTCAGGGGTTAATCGGGGAGATTCTCTTCCTCTGTTTAGGACTTCGTGAAGGTGCAGCAGAATGTGTTGCTTTCTTTAAGGCTGAATATAGTTATTAAAATGAGTAGCCAAGGGGTCTTGTCAGTACATGAGACATTGAAATTAGTGAACAGTTCCTTCAATTATGTGACTTCAATTTTTTAGGGTCCCTAGATTATTTAATGCAAGGTTTTTTTTTTTAAATACAGTATTTTTGCTTCCTGTTCCCTTTCCTTCACACGGACTCCTCCCACAGGCCTACCCCGTCCGTTCTATTTAAGGGTCGGCAGGACTGTACGTCTATGCACCGCTGCTGTTAATTCTGTAGGCTGTATTAACACCATCTTCAACGTGATGCATTTCTTGCATACCGTGATAACAGATTTTTCCTCCTGAGGAAATTCCCAGCCTTCGACACAGTTTGTTTGAGGTGTCTGGGCCCGCCCACCTCTGGAACTCCTACATGTCGGTTTTGTGTCTTGACTCCTGCATGGTTCGTCTCCCCCTTAGTCAGTTGCAGGATATTTTTGGAGTTTCCCCGACCGCGTCATGTAGAGGAATTTGCCTGAAACTGTTGCAGATCTACCAGTTCTTCTGAAAGTTCTGCTGATCTTGGAAGTAAGAGCTCTTTTTTCACCGACAGCCTGCGCAGTGACCCTTCTCTGAGACCGGAGCTCTTGGGAGGCGTCCTCTAGATTTTCCAAGACTGACCATGGATGGCCCATAGGCCGTTATGGCGTACACTGGCTCTAGAGCAGATTACTTTTTGGAGCCTGGTACCAGGTTAAGTTCCGAGAGGGTATGAGTTACCAGCAACAACGTGGCTGATGGTACTTCGTTAACTCCCTTTGTCCTTGCTACTGCACCCGTCCCAGGGTTTTCTCTAAACCTGACTCCAGGGGCTCCATGTTGGCAAGGAGAAACACTCGTGTCCCGGAGTCCTCAGTCCACCGAGATTCAAAATTGCAGACAAAAGAAAAGTGATACACAGGAGCACTCTGGTATGTCAAGGAAGTAGTCGTGCACAATTTGTGACACCTATGACTGGTCCTGACCTCCCACGACACTTACCCAGGATGACAGGCCAGTTCATTTCTGGGGGAGCTAGCTGCGAGATCTAGACCCAGAGGCAGCAAATCCCATTTCCCTCTGCCTCCAACAGTGCATCAAGGATCTGTTGTTTCTGGTTCGAGTTGGCAGTCCAGCGACTAGAGTGCTTCTTATCCAACTTAATCATTATCACCTACTTCATGAACACCTACATCTTGGACATCTCCACGTAGACAACGGTACTGGGTTCCATCTACTGTTTCGTGTACCTCTACTAAGGCCACGTGGACTCCAACAACAGTCCAGTCTCAGCCCAGTGAAGATCGCTTTTTCGGCCAGTTTCAAACCCTCATAAGGTCCAGAGCAATGACTAAGTATTTCAGGGGGATTATAGGCAAACAAATGCCCTCATCTCTGTTTACAGTTAACCTTCAGTTACGCAGACCATGACTCCAGTGACTCCCACCCTCTGCCTGGCCCTGGGGCCCGTCTCAATGCAACCAGTTCCCACAGGCTACACCAGCAGAACCTTTGCTTCTGCCAGATCTTCCGTTGCCTCAGCAGGCCCCCAGGTGCCCAGCAAGGACCTTAGCGCTCCCGCTCAGCAGGATCAAGCCGATCTGTACGGCCTTAGTGTCTCATTTCTCCACTAAAACTCAGGACATCCTGTCTTCGCTTTCTCTCTCTCTCTCTCTCTCTCTCTCTCGCTAGGGATGTGAGACAGAACCTTTTTCGCAAGAAAAAACTTCCTTCCACTTTAAATTTAGAGGTGCGCCGGGGCACAGCCCTGGGTGCATGCGCTCCCCTGACTCCACCCACCAGTGCCACTCCTCAGTCCCCTTTTCGGCGTCAACGGGAACGGGCCGGTTTCACCAGCCCTCCTGGGTTTGACTTCGGCCTTGTAATACCACACAATCTTCCCCGGATACTTTCTTCTGTCTTTTTGTCAATCAGCTACTCAGTCCTCTGACGGCACGCTCCTCCCCGGCGCATGTTGACGTCAGCCGGCTTCAGCAGGTGTCCAGCCTGTGAAGGGCACTTCCCAACGTCTGATCCCCACGCTCTTAGCCTCCGCTGCCTTGGCCCCGACCACGGCTGGGAGGGTTGTACCGCGTGCAACGTGCTTAGACTGCGTGCTCTGAAGAACAGGCTAGCTCGGTGGAGGGAGCTCTTTGAGAAGTCGCCTCCAGAAGACTTGAAGGCCTTCGTCAGACAAAAGTCAAAGGCCAAGGCAGGGCCACTTTTTTTTCCATCGCACCTCACAAGGGCGACTCCTTCCCAAGGAAACACCAGAGCGTGAGGAACCTTTCAGGTTCTCACATCAGCACTGGTACAGAGGCTTTTTCAGCTACCGGCCGCCAGGCCGAGGGGTCATAGATCCTTCCAGAGACAGTGCCAAGGGGCTGCAAGGTTCTTTTACCAGGTGTACACCCGAGGGGCTACACCGGAGTACCGGCCAACTGTCCGAGGGGGGCACCTATACGCAGCACTACCAGCGATACAGCAGAGGGCAACACTCCTACCAGTCCCCGTCCTGTGGTGCAGGGTAGGGCTTATGCTCCACCGCCAGGAGTTCTGGAGGAGGTCGGGCCCAGTGTGCCAAGCACCACAACATTGGCACGTGGCATGCAGCTCAAAATGATGGCGCCACACCAGACAAAATGGCAGCTCGTCTGATACCGCCCCTTGGAACGGAGCAGGTGGGAGCCCAAGGCGTACACCAATAGCATCAATGCTGCGATATGGGGTGGGCGTTCGCCGGGTTCCGGGCTTCCAAAAACAGAGGTCTAGATCAGCCTAACAGTTCTCAATCAGCACTGGCGCAAACAACAAAAGAGGGGGGAGCAAGTGCTTCTTTCAGTCCCCCTCGTCCGGAACAGTCTCAGAGGGAAAGAAGGCATGACGCACCCCTTCGGATCTACATGTCTCCAGTGGGGTGGCAGGCTTGCCCTTCACGCACAATTTTGGCATCAGAAGTTTGCGGACCCCTGGATCCTATCTGCATTGTCTATGGGGTACAGTCGATACTGATAGACTCCTCCGATTCCTCCCTCCCCTCCATTCCCACATTTTGGGACAGCAATTCTGTTGGTGGAAATTCAGTTGCTCCTCGAGAGCCGGGCATTGGAAGAAGTCCAACCTCCCAGCGAGGCTTGGGCTTCTACTCCAGGATTTTCACCATACAAAAGAAGAACCGGGCTGGCCTGAGAGTTTTTGGACCTCTCCACCCTCAACCTCTCCCTCCCTCTTCAAAGATTCAAGATGGTTATGCCAGCACTCATAGCGGAGACACTGTGGAGGGGAAATGTGCTCCCTGCTTATCTACACATCCCTATTTGGGAGCCTCATTGATAATTTTCCGCGGTTCAGTATCATGGACTGCCATTTCCAATACAAGGTTCTCCCCTTTGGCTTCAACTTGGCCCCCAAGGTGTTTACCAGACTATTGAATGCAGTGGCGGCCCTCCTCAGGGCTGGCACGTCTATCCGTACCTGGGCGACTGGCTCGTCAGGGCGAGATCTCTGGAGGTGGTGCATCACACTTACTCTGCTCTTATGACCACTCTCCACAAGCTGGGATTTTCTATCAACCTCAAGAAGTCTCAGCTGCAGCCTACACAGAGCCTGACCTTTCTGGGCCTCATCTGGCACACAAGCTCGTAGAGTTTTTCCTTCGGAGGACAAGATCATGGCCATCAAGAGGGCCGTAAGTCACTTCCTCAGCTGAGAGGTGATCTCGGCCTGGTGGTACCAGCATTTACTGGGGATCATGGCAGCGGTCCTACTGGCCATCCCCCACACGACACTCAAGATGTGGAGACTGGAGCTGCACTTTGCAGTCTCATGGAATTGGGAACGGTGCACCCAAGCAGAGCTTGTCAGCATTTCTCCTGCTCTCCACCCGGACCTCACCTTGTGGTCCAGGGACTTCAACCTGCGGATTGGCAGGCCCTTTCCGGTAGACACCCCCTCAGGTCACCATCACCACAAATCACTCCTTGGAAGGCGGGGGAGGGGTGACGCTGGACAACCAGTGTCCATGGAGTCTGGTCCCGGTAGGAACAGGAAACTCATATCAACTGGCTGGAGATAAAGGCTATCTGGCTAACTCTCAAGACTTTCTTTCCGCTCATTGGAGGTTATGTCGCCCTCATCCAGATGGACAACCCCACCAGCATGTATTACGTCAACAAGCAGGGTGGCACCAGGTCCCCTCCCCCCTCCGCTGTGCAGCTGAGCGGTCAGCATGTGGGAATGGGCCCGGGAGAACATCTGCCTGGCTGCAGTCCACCTTCCAGGGAGTCCAACCTGGAAGCGGACAGGCTTAGCGGACAGGTCAAAAGACTGGGAGAAGACAATTACGAATGTCAAGTCAATGATCAGGTCCTGCTTCAGCAGATGGGGGGGCATCCTCAGGTGAACCTCTGCCTCATGGGCCAACAGGAAGTGCCAGTAATTCGCGTCCTGGCAGGAGTATGGCCCCGGCTCCCTGGGCGACACATTCCATATACAGTGGAATTGCATGACAGGGTGTCCAGTTAAAGGATCGAATACAAAAGGATCGAATGCAAAAGGTGAGAGTCAATAGGATCGAAAACCGAAGGTTCACATTTTTTTTTTAAATTCTATATTTTTTGGGGGGTTTTCGTTTAGGTAAAAAGTGTTTTTTACCACAAAAACAGGGGTTAGTGGGGGGGGGGGGGGAGCCCTTAAAAAAAAAAGTAAAAAAAATAAATAAATTTCGAACCTTTTTTCGGTTGTCTTGATTCGACCCTTTTGTCATTCGATCCTTTTGATTCGATACTTTGACCTATAACCGCATGACAGCATATGCATTCCCTCCCACAACCCTGATTCACAGGGTGATCTGCAAGATAAGGGAATCGTGTGACCTCTGCATCATTCTGATTGCTCTGTGGTGGCCGGCAAGACCGTGGTTCTCAGAGCTCCACAGCATCTCGGACAGGCCACCCATTCACCTGCTGCTGGGCCCAGCTCACCACCTCTCGCAGCAGGGGGGCAGGGTCATCCACCCTGCTCCACAGAAATTAGACCTTGCAGCGTGGTTCCTGAACAGGTCACACTGAAGCATCTGAGCCTGTCTCAGGCTAACCTGGACATCAACCAGGGCTCTAGCAGCAGGGCTACTCTGAGCCAGTACAAGAGTAAATGGACCGGTTCTGTCACTGAGCCGACTCTAAGGAGTTCGACCCCCTTACTTGTACATTGGACGATGTGCTCTCATTCTTGGCACACCTCGCACACTCAGGGGTTCAAGTAGACACCTGCCGCACCTACTTGGCAGCCCACAGGAATTCTGAGGAGCTGGCCTCCTCATCCAACCCAGTGGTTAGGCGACATCTGGCGGGCGACACCAGGCTCTACTCGTCCATCAAGAAGCCACACCCTGTATGGGATCTCAGTCTATTGTTGGGTGCCCTGGCTTACAAACCTTTCAAACCAATGGCGTACATCAGACTGGTTGTTGATGGGTCTCACCGCTGCTCGCAGAGTCGGCGAGATCCAGGCTCTGGTGGCATCAGAATCCTATAATACTTTTCGCAAAGATAAGGCAGTCCTGTGAACACACCACACCCGTTCCTACCTGTTAGGAATCCAACAGCCTTGACCTCGTTGTGTAACCGTGGAATTCCTCAAGACTATACCAGTTGGGTCTAAACAAAACCACACACACCAATTGGGAGATTGACCAGAAGGAGATCAGTGGGACATCTGGGCCTGTGCGACGAACCAGCAATATTCCAAGTGCAGAGTGTTCCGACTTGAAGTGATGAACCAAATTATTCCTAGCGTAGCTGTGACCTATAGAGATATTTAAGGAGGTCACTACAAAGTTAACACACAAACAAGGCATATCTTATAAACAACACAAGATCTGTCCTGTGGATATACAGGATGGTAAAAGGCAAGAATGCAGGTAGAAAGAATGAAAAAAAACTGGCAGACATTCAGAAAATGAATAGGAGGAGGAAATCAAGGCTTACCACCGTGTAGAGATTGAAAAGTTCTTCTCTGGCCAGAGGAGGAAAAGCTAAACCTGACGACACGCGGACGCCTAAGCCCTAGGATGACCAGTCTCTAGTCCCAAACAGCCACCGGACCGACGACACGAGTACGCCTACTGCTAAGGTGACTAGTCTCTAGTCCCAAGATGTCACCGGTGAACCTCCGACCAGAGAGAAGAGACTTATCCTGGAAGCCCAGGCGGAATAATGGCCAGCCAATCAACAGGTGTTCAAACATGGAGTCGGATACACGCAAAATGCTTTGATCTCTTCCGCTGTTTGAGGTGTATACACGGTAAGTTTTTAGTCGCCGAGTATAATGGGAATGCAAGCCTCTCGGCAATTCAGCAGCCTGATGAATGAACAACTTGAGCAGGCAAATAGAATTCAAAGAATGTCGGTACAGCAGAAAATGAGGTCGGCAACTGGCGATCGAGTCCAAACAGACCAGGCTATTCCGAAGGAAGGTCCGTACAGCAGGCAGGATTCAATAATACCAGACAAGAACGTGATTTGTAAGGGAAAATTTTGAAACAACAAATCAAAGGGCAAGACAGGGGCAGAATCCGTAACACAGAGCCAGAATCAAGAAACCAGGAAACATAACCAAGAGCAGCTTTTCGCAATGAAATTGACTCAACTAGAAGCGCCGGGCTTCTTCCTGAAACAGCTTATGAGCCGTGTGTCACGTGATAGCCTACCACACTGCACGTGACCCCGGAAGGACGAAAAGCGTCCTAGTTTCCAAGGTAACCACTCCCGTTCAGAGAAACGGGTCCGGGCTGTAACAAATACCCAATGCGCCAAGGATACAGGGCATTATTGGGAGCAGAGAACCCTGAACGTATCAATACAGACAACTTCATTGTCCTTAGGAGATTGTGAATGTGGGAACTGGCCAGCACTGATAGTTTCTTAACACTACCTATGGTAGTTTGTTTTCCATCTAAAAGAGGAGATAGTTTTACCTATGTTTTTGCCGATCCTAAGGATGATGCTCAGAGAGTCTTTCACTGTCTGGATGTCCGACGCGCTCTCAAATCTGGACAGGACCAGGAGCTTCCACAATTCGGACGCTCTCTTTTTCACCTTCGGGGGTCAAGGCACAGTTATCAGGCACCCAAGCCCTCTGTAGCAAGGTGGATGGTTTTGGTCATCAAGGAGGCCTATGAGGGACAGCACAAACCACTTTCAGCTAACATGCACGCCCACGCTGTCAGAGCCAAGGTCACGGCTGTCGCATTCCAGAGGCAATTCCCGTGGTAGGTCATCAGCCGGGCGGCCACCTGGGCCACCCCTTTGGCTTTCTGTAAGCACTACTGTCGGGACGCCGGCTCTAAATCAGACGCGGCTTTCCAACAGGTGGTTGTAAGGAACTTGTTTGCTTGAGGGCTACATTCACCCTGGGGCTACATTCAGTTGTAATCGCCCATGCAGTATGGAGGAACGGGGGCAGGACGTAGGAGTAATTAATAGTTACTCACCATAGTGACTAACAGACTCCTAGTCCATAGTCCCCTTTTCTCCATACGTCCCACCATCCTCCCACCTAATAATACTGGTGTCATTAGGCAATGTTAATATTGTCGACGCATCAATGGTGACTGAGGAGTGGCACCGGTGGGCGAAGTCAGGGGAGTGCATGCTCCCAGGGCTTCGCCCCCGCGCGCCTCTAAATTTAAAGCGGAAGACGGTTTATTTCTGGTGAAACATTTTCGGTCTCCCATCCCTAGGGTGGGACACCCATGCAGTATGGAGGAAAGGGGACTATGGACCAGGAGTACGTTAGTCACTACAGTGTGTAACTATTCATTTTGCCACTGGATCTTCCCCCTCTCTCCTCAAGTACTCCCTTGTGCACCCCCTCCTGAAAAAGCCTTCTGCCTATTCTACCTGTCCGGCACACTATTGCCCGATTTCTATCACTCCTTTCCTGGACAAACTCCTAGAAAAACTGCCCATCTCCCAGCATGCTCTCCTCCATTGCTCTCCAGATGTGGTGGACCGCATCTCTCCTGCCCTGAAATCTCTCCAATGGCTCATATTCAAAACCCTCTGCATCGTCCACAAGGCTTTCTGGGGCCGGGGCCCGGGCCCTCACTATATCCAAATCTCTCTGCCTAAATACCTTCTTCTAGAGCCCTTTGCTCAGCTTCCTCTAACTCTCTGAGGGTCAGACGATCATGAGTGGGAGCGCAAGTATTCTGACCTATAGGCCATTTTTTTAACATTGAGTCGTCCATAGGTCTTTGCCATGGCCGAGAACTTGATGTGCTCCCTCTTTGCTTTTAGGGTAGGAGTGGGCAGAAATTCATTGGGCGATGCCCAGCCATTTCTATGTGACTCTGTGTCTGTATGCTTTTCTACAGACCCCACTTATTCCCAGGGTCATTGAGAGGTTTGCCAACTGCAGGGATACCGCTCTTATTCCAACATCTCTTCCGTGGCCAGCTCGCTTCTGGTTCTCCGGTCTGATAGAATCTCAGAGGGAGGGGATTTATTACCTTTCCAGAGAGAGACCATTTCCTACAGCTTCAGTTAGTTAGGGTTTGACTTTGACACTCCTACACTTGATTTCTGAGCTCAGCAGCATGGTTCTTGAGCTCACTGCAGGCCATATTCGTGATCAGCTGAAATCATGGTAATAATTCAGGCAGCTAGAAGGCTTCTGCCAGGGCCCATACAGTAGCAAGAGGACCAGATACTGTTTGTATTTGTATTTATTTGTATAGCGCACAAAACCCTGAGGTATCTAGGCGCTTAACCTTACGAGATTGGTTACAGTGCTTCCGTTACCGAAAGGAAGCTTAAGGGGTCCATTACAGCAAAGTAGAAAGTGCAAGACATGAGCAAAGTGCAAAAGAAATTGACTTAGACCCTATGTTGCAGGGCGACAGCACACACAAATGCAATAATCCAGTTAAGGCATAAAACAAAGTGGCCACCCCATGTTGCAGGGCAGCAGCGACCCACAAATGCAAGAGAGGAATCCATGGGCATGAGCAGTATAGCAGTTGGGTACTCGCCCTGGTGTGTCCTGGAAGTGGACAGGGAGTAGACAGGGCCTTTTGGTGTGGGCCTTAGGTGATCTGGGCCAGCTCCCACCTCCCGGTTGCTCTCATTGGCTAATAACAGCCAGGGTAAATAATGGAAGGTTGGAGCTAGGCTGGTTGCGGAGAAGGCCAGGCAGAGCGGCCATCTTAGAATGACCCAAGTGCAGTGAGAGTCATCAGATCAAAAAAGCAAAGCAAAGTTGATTTAGATAGATTTAGATAGACCTAGCAATAGGTGTAGGATTCCTGCTGTCCGTGATAAGCAGATAATAACAGTGGGATTCCGTGGAAAATGCGGCAAAACAGCACCGTGGACGAAGTAGCACAATCGACACATGCTTACCCAGAAGTTACAAGGCCTTCTAGGCGATGGAAAGGCAGGCTGGAGGATTGCAGGAGCGGACATCATGCTCCGGGGGTAGCCAGGAGGAGAAGAATACGGAATGTTATTGGGCTCTGGACAGTCAAGACAATCCCTTGACTAAACTGCTTAATGATACTGTCCTTTATCTCTCTCGTAACACATAAAGGTCTCCCCTCCTGTTAAAAGGCCTCATCCAGTTTGGAGATGAAAGGATGATGCACAATTCTCAATGTTCAAACCCTTTGATCTTTTAGCCTCCACTGAATTAAAGATTATGAACTGGAAAGTTTCTCTTCTGCTGGCTGTCACATCTGCACAAAGAGTCAGTGAGATTCAGGCTCTATCAACTTTTGAGCCTTGTACCACAATGACAGTGGTGTTACAAAATCATCTTTCTACTTTGCCTAAAGTAGCATCCTTGTTTCACATTGTGGAGGTTGTCCTTCCTACCTTTTTTCAGAACCCTCCATTTTCGGATGTCTTTGTTGATTTCACTGACGCTGCTTTGCTGCTGGAGCCAAAGTCGGTACCATAGAGGCTGGCGGTTCTCCTCGCCTTGATTGACGTGGGAGGGCCCAGGGTATCTCTGATGCACAATGCAGGATTCTTCAGCCTGGTTTTCTGGTCTTACACTTTCTATTCTGCAATCCCCTTCTGTTTTGTTGTCTGTCTTCTCTTGTTCAGCGGCTGTCTCGAAACTGCTGTTTCCTCGTGGGCCTTGACTCACTCGGAGTGTGCTCTTGTTCTCCGCCTTTTACCCGTATGGGGAAGCTTAATGGAAGTCAGGTGTGTGTAATGGTCGATAATTGCCTGACCATTGTATTGGGACACATCAGGCATACTGCTCAGGTGTTAGTCTGTTTTCTCTCATAGCGGGCTGTCCTTGTGAAAGTGTTCGTGTTGTAAAAGGGTGAGGGGGGGTAGAGTTACTAAATACCCTTTCTCGTAGGATGGGGTAAAGGTGTTACATGGAGGGAGGGATACTGCGTCTCACCATTCAGTGTCCCACTCCCCGAAGACCCCTCATCCAGGGGATCCTGTCGCACTGGTCCATCCACAGGAACTGGATCCAAAAGCGATAGCCATGTCGTGGCCACCCGGATGACAGATCCCCGGGGACTAGTGTGTGAGACACTTTCTGGTTTCTCACAAGTGTCCCTTGGGATGTTAGCAGGGCTCCCACATGGTCTGCACCATCTGCTTTCTGCTAGCATTACTGTTTGGACACCAGTTCCAGGGCAGAGGTCTGTTTTGGACAGGCTATCCTGTGCAATCTATTTGCTAGTTAATGGATCTTGCCTCCTCCCCAAAGCTTGTTATTGCTATGGAGTCCCCCATCAGCATGGAGGGATGGGATGCAGGAGTATGAAACGGCTATTCATCGTAGTGAATACTGTACTCCTATTCCATAGTCCCTTTTCCTCCATTCGACCCAAGTCGGTTATTAGGCAGTAGCTGACGAGTGGTCAAGGACTGGATGAGCAAGGCCGATGGGAGGAGTCATGGTGGGCAAGCGTGCAACAATTCTGAAGGGAGAGTTAGTTATTTTTGCTATGGAAAAAGGTTCCACTCCTATACTTGTATGTGGGACTCCCATCTCTATGGAGGAAAGTGGACCATGGACTAGGAGTATAGTAGTCACTATGTGAGTAACTGTTTCTAAAAGAAACAACCAAAATGGTTGGACCACAAAAGCTGAGGTGTCTCACTGAAAACTTCCAATTTATGGAAATACTGTGGTTCTAGGCAATGGCCCTTAATATGATAGACCGAGGAGATCAGAAGTGAGATATCGTGAGATGCTGGCAAATCCAATTATCTTGCACTTTCTAGTTCACATAGAGAAGCCTAGCCAGAGAATTGTCTCTCAGAATTTGGAGATTCCAGGTTGGCGGAACTGAGAAAAATTGGAAATGATGTTGTGTTGTATATGAACATTATTTTTTATTTTTTTTATTTTGTGTTTATCAAATTTCTTTGATTTTACAAAAGTGATTCTGAGTCTGTGTAGTGGAGAGAAGTCTTCATTCTTTGTTTCTAAGTACGGGCTGTTCTGCCGGTCTCGGCGTCCATGTTATCGGTGTCATCTGGCAGATTTTCGTTGGACATCTGTTAAGGTTCTTAACCATTTTCTGAACATTTGTCACAGTATACTTAAACGTAGAAGCTTGGACAGATGAAAGAACTTATCCTGTCACAGGCTCCTAGTGGAAATGAAACAGTACTTTGAGAAATTGCTCTTGTCAGGAACTTATGACGCTGGCCTGAAAATCGACCAATGGTGGCTGGGTAATACACACAGTCAACGGAGGCGAATCTGGTATCGCTCAGAAGAACCAACCTTTGCTGTAAAGCTTTATAAAGCTTTAGAACACAGCTGATAGTTGGAAAAGACTACTTGCAACAGATCTTGTGAAGGGAAACCCGACAAATCTCTGGACAACGTTTCGTGCCTTGTTTGTGTTTGGGCCACAGTAGGAAGACCCAAAGAAGCCAGGCTCCCAGGAACTGTCCCTAGAAAAAGACACCCTGTCCATGACTGGGAGTAACTTTATTTTATGGTCCCTCTGAACAGTTATTGAACTTTTACCTGAGGATAAAGACCCTATCCGAGGGTCCCAGTGCAACTCCCCTCCTTTTATTTCTCTTGTCCTCACTGTGTGTATAGAGACCTATCCAGACTTTTATTTTCACATTTTGATCCATGCTTAATGTAGAGCACTGTAAACCTAGTTTCTTCAATAAACTTTGCCTTCTGAGTCTGATAACCTCCTGCACTGCAGCTGCACACTCTCCGTTCTGCTTTTTTGTAATGATTCCTGTTCCTTTTGTCACACTGCCTCTATTTTAGTATGAGAACACTGTTCATTGACCACCTTTCAAGTTGCAACAGAAGTATGAATGTGCGCCTTGTATTCCAATCTAGCATTCACTCTACATGAGCTCTTGAGAATGTTTGACGGCCTTTCTTTTTTGATGAAATTCATTATTCATCCCATTGAAGATACTTTAATTGATAGCTCATTTCATCCCCAAATTATTCTACTAATGTAAACATTTTTTCAAAGCCACAGGAAGGCTATCTAATGGTGCAGCAGTTCCAATACCTGGGATGGGCCTCACACAGAGAAGTTCCAGGTTCCAAGAGATCGTTCCTAAAGCTGATTCTTCAGGTTGAAAAGTGGCAAGAGGAATGTGATGAAGGAGAAGGTCGTACCATCCTACATTGTTTGTGAGTAATTAAACCGTTGTTACTCAAATGCATTTTTTTATCTGATATATGCCTTTTTATATTTCCTTTAGTATACAGTGCTCCTTCTGATTTGATATGGCATTTATAACGTGCCTGTACACAAGTGTTTCTAGGCGTGACAAGACAAGTTGGGGGAAATAAAGGGGTGGGTGGCAAAACAACGATCTTGCTAGACCTTATGTCATTCAGATCGCGCAAGTGCGGAGAAGAGGGAAGGGGAGAATTGCCGTGAGTGGAGGGGGTAGTTCCGGTAGATCAATAAGTGCAGCTAGCAGGCGGCTCATAAGTGCAGTGAGAAGGAACTGCAGGTTTGCAGGAACAGACCCTTAAGTGCTCTGGGAACCGGAAGCAGTGCAAGGGCAACTGGACAAGCAGGACCCTGGGCCCGAGTTCAGAGGGTATCCAGGTGACCAGTGTGCAGAGCAGTCGGGTACATCAACAGGGGAGAGTAAGAGAGAAAGCAGAAGCGAAAAGGAAGGTCTTGAGTTGCTTCCGAACCAGAGGTGGTTCTGCTCAAGTTTAAGGGAGGCTGGGAGGCTCCAGCTGAGGAGAGAGATCTCCCCCCAACTCCTTGCTTGGAGAAGCATCTGCCCCTCAGAGAGCTGGAGGTGTATGAGCAGAGCGTTCGAGATGGAAGATGTTTAGGAAGAGAAAATTAGGAGGTAGAGCGGTCCCAGGCTGCAGAAAGCCTTGTGGACGATGCATAGGGTCTTGAACTTGATCCTTGTAGCCACGGGGGGAGCCAGTGAAGACATTTCAGTGCTGGAGAGATAGAATCCATGGGTTTGAGGTCAAGGACATGTCTGTCCTGTTCTGGATAAAAATGTAAAGGTCGACGAGTAGAGGCAGGCAGATTAAGAAAGAGGTTGTTAAAGTAGTCCAGCCTAGAGAGGATCAGCGCTCTGGAGACAGTGAGCTTCTGGGGGAAAGTGAGAAAAAGAATACCTCTGGGAGGTGCAGCTGATAGTTCGGCTTCTTAGACACATCAGAAATGTGAGGAGAGAAGGAGAGGATGGAGTCGAAGATAACACCAGCTCTTAGCCTCACAGTAAGAGGGCCCAGAGTAGGGAGAGGCGGGGGGGGGGAGAAGAGAAAGACTGACCAACCCAGAGACCCAATGAGGAGTATCTCCGTCTTACTGGCATTAAGGCAGAGATCATTGGCAGCACACCATTCCTGAAATGCAGCCAGACAATCTGGTATGGAAGAAGGAGCAAAGGTGGCTGAGGGGAGCCTGAAAGAGAGCTGGGTGTCATCCGCATAACATTGAAAATGGGAGCAGAAAGTAGCGATGCAGTGGGCAAGAGGTGCCAGGTATTTGTTGAACAGCCAAGGAGAGATTAGACCCCTGGGGAACACCACAAGTAGAGAGAGAGAGATGGAATAGAGTAAAGACTCGGGTTGGAAGTGAGAGGGTCGGTCTGTGAGACAGGTCAACCTGGCCAGGGTGATTGATACCCAGGTTGTCACAGAGGCGTTTGAGCAGGATGGCATGGCTGACTGTCAAAATCGGAAGATAGATTGAGGAGAATGAGGGCAAAAGGGAGATTAGAGTCCAGATTGGAGAGCAGGGCTTCATGGGTATTCAGGAGAGCAGTTTCCGTGCTTCTGGCAGCTCTGAAGCCAGACTGGTGGTTGTGGAGGCAACCGACAGATTCAGTATGCAGATTTAGCTGGGACTTGGTCAGATGGGAGCTCCTTGATTTCGGAAGTGATCCCCTTCTCTGCATTGTCTCCCTTTATGCCATCAAAACATTTGACTAGAGTGTCTGGGCATGTTTAATTTCATCTTTCACTTGCAAAGCTACATTTTACAAAACGCTATTGCCTTTTCTCCAGCACTCGCTTAGCGAGCCTGCACAGATATCTGTGGCTGGGGATATTGCACTGGCTCTGTGAGTCCGCTCAAAAAGCAGGAATGTGTAGCGCAGTCCTGGAATACTCATTAGCGCTACCCCTGCCGCCACCAACACCACATTCTGTCCCCTGCAGTGCGAGCACAACAGCATCTCACTTCAAATGATTCCCTCTGCCTACCTTGACATGGAACACCTGGCAGACGGCACGAGAGGCACGTGTCTCTGCAGGGGAAAGAAAGGAAAATCCAAAATGACAAGTCAGCCTTTTAAACGCTCTGCTCGGCTTCAAAATCAGAAAGTGAACACATGTAAATCACTTAAGCTCAGGAAATTGGAGCCTCATACCTCTTCACACCTGTTAGGAAAGATTTCTTAATTATAGGTAATTTTCCTTCCATGTGGCAACCCCTAAACTTTTTGCTGTTGTTTTTCACAATGATCTACACTTTGCCAGAGAAGCGCAGCCTTCTGCCGCACTCCTCTGGGCTTTCGCTCCATTCTTACGGGGAAATTGACATGCCGTTAGGACAGTCAGTACCGGGAAACGTTGTTTTCCGTAGTTCTTTTATCATGTTGCTGCTTTCGCGCAACATGACACAAGAGGGCACTGTAAGCTAAGTTACTGCTCTCTTGGGTCTCTAGTCACTCTACAGGCCCTAGAAACTCTCATTGGATTGTTAACGAACGTTGCAAGTGAATCACAGATGGGACTGGTGGCAGCGATCGTTTCTTTTTGTTTTGAGCTCCTTTTGGCTGTTTAAGCGCGTTTCTCGCGCTTAGCCCAAAATGGTGGCCTGGCTTCCAAAATGGCCAGACCACGAGGCTCTTTGTCCTGCCAGCTGACTGTCTTGCCCCCTTCACCTTCCCCAGGTCGAGCCGACCCAGGGCCTTCCTTATTTGGGCATGTACTTTCCCGTGAAACACAGATGCTTTCGCGGGCTTCTACAGGCCTTGGGTGTGCCTCCAGGATGTGGACTGGGATGTCTGGTCCCAATACACATCCTGGGTGCCAGAGAGTCTAGTGTGTCTTGAATGCCTGGGACCACCGTGGTCCGTGATAGGTCCACGTATGGTGTGAGTGTTTTGTGAGCAGATCTCTCATTGGGTCCTCTCCGTTCTGGCACGAAGGGAACTCTGGATAAGAGGAGGCTGGAAACACCACTACCATGTCGATCTCCTGAGTTCTCCCGAACGACGGATACAGGAGCCAAGTATCCTGCAACTACGAGGCTGAACCGAGGAATCGCTCGTGACCCGCTGAAGGACTGTTCCTCTGCACTGCTATCGCTCTGTGAAACCATTCTGCCTCTGATCGAACGAGAAGGCCTGTACTGGTACTTCGACCCTTTGGAATAGTGGGAACAACTATTCTCTGCATCTTCATCATCTCCTGCACGTAAGCCCTCAGAAGCGTCTCTGGGCCATCCAGTGGACTGACCAGCCTACACAGGAGTCTTGCTCTGTTACCGCCGTCAGGTTGTGTTGTATTCCGAGTCCTTAGCACTCACACGATTCGTACACTTGGCATTCCCAGGTCTGAAGTGAGAAGTGTACATTGGGCTGAAACACACACGACCGCTTCGTTGCCCTGCTGTGGTAACAATCTGTGCGGGTTCGCTGCTTTTGGGACATCTTCAAATCTAACTTCTGCTGCCGCGGAATCTACACGATGCCGAGACGTCCCCTGCTCGCATCTGAACCTGCCAGCACTGAAACTGACGCAGAGAAGCCTGGGTCTGCCTGCATCGGGGACCGGTGAGTAGCAACGCTAGGAACTGGTCGCCCTCCTGCAGTAGCCCGTAGCTTTTCCTCGCTGTGTTAAACAGCACACCTTTTTCGCACTCGCGCTCTGCTTCTGCCCGCAAGTGGAGGCCGCCCTTGAGTAGCGGAGATCTGTTCGCCCTCCTTTGTTCACCACTCTGAACTGCCTGACTTCCTTGAAGAGACTCGCCTTGGCCCATCGGCACCAGCGTGTGCAGGTACTTTTGAGCACAAGGCTCCACTCTTCGTAGGGCTCCGACTTCCTTCTAGTTAGGTGGCCTCTGAAGGCGAACTGGGTCTAAACAATTACTTGCACTGCCTGTTTTCCTCCCCATCCAGGTGGTCTGCATATTTCGTGCTTCTAACTCTTTAGACCCTTCGATAATTGTATATATTGTATTTGATGGTGATGTGTTGGTTTACTTGAGTTTTATCGTGATTCTTTGCTATGGTCAATATTACAAAGGCCTTGTAATAAATGTGTCTATATTTTTAATATAACACCTGCTTGGAGTAATTTGTAAGCGTCCTTGCTCTGTGTGCTCATTGCAGGCTTTCAGTCACCCTCACCCCTCTTGAGACCTAGTCTTGACTGCCGCGATCGCTACCTTGATTGGTCTGGCTTGTCCAGAGGTTACCCTGTTCCAAGAAACTAGGCTGGCCTTCTGGACCTCCGCCCCTCCAGGACAGAGTTCAGAAATCCATCTTAACAACACCCACAGGTGCAGATGCTCACAGAAGTCCCAACGTAGGAGAGGTATCAAAGAGCTGTTTAGCCCAAGGTCTTATTCAAGCAGTGTGGGGGTTTGGAGTAGGAGCTGCCGACAGGAATTTGGAGGGTTGGGGTGCTAGCAAAGAAGAGTGGCCAGGGTTGGGGACATGAGGAGCTGCATCAGAAGGAAGTTGCTTTAAATGGAAAGGAAAGGAGGTTGGTTGGAAATATCAGGAGAAGGTTGGTTCTAGAGCAGTTGCTGTTAGTTGTAAATTTCAGGAAGAGGATTTTTGAGAGGAGGAGAACATTGTGAACGCTCACTTGGCCCTAGCTAGGAAGCTCCAGATGAAATTAGGACAAGTGGTACACCCCTGTCTGAAGGGGCCGTGCCAATTGTGGGAGTGGAATGAGCATGTGGCGTTGTGTTGAGGTGGCGAAGGACCAGAGCAGGAGTACAGAGGCATTGCATCAAGATTTCAGAACACAGCCCTCCTAACCCCAACCTTTTGGAAACTGGAGAGGAAAAACCCAGTTGGTGCTCTCTCTCAATGGAGGAGAATGTGGCTGAGACACAGTAAGGACTAGTGCAACTACAAGGTTCTATGGTGGGTGCCATATAACAGCAGACAGCTGAAGACCAGCAGGAAAAAGAAAAGAAAGAAAACTATCTCATTTCTGGTGTCGTAAAGGTTAAAATACCCATAACACTATATTATCAGATTGTATGTGGCTGCCTCAGTTTTGCATCAGCCAAAGAACTTAGCCTACTTCTTTGTTAGTTTTATCTTGGAACCCCTCTATATCATTTGTAGCCTTAATGGCTGCAAAACCTATGAGCCTTTAGAAGCCTGAAGACTAAGTTGGACAACTTGGTGAAGAAAGGGCCTTCTAGCCAAGGTTTTGGATGCTTTATTGGTTGCTTTAGTCTTGTTTGGCATCTGTTAAGGCTATTCGCTCCAAAGAGGCGCACCTGGTGTCTTATTTATTTCACCAAAGGAAAGCTGTTTGAGCTCCAAACACAACTAGCTAGGAACTCCAACAAGTTATCCCATCAAAGTAAATATTAAGAGAAGAGATGGCTGTCACGAAAAGGCTAATGGGAGCTCCTTCGCAAATGAGGGTGCACCTTTTTTATTCC
Organism: Ambystoma mexicanum; assembly: GCF_040938575.1. Classification (NCBI taxonomy): domain Eukaryota; kingdom Metazoa; phylum Chordata; class Amphibia; order Caudata; family Ambystomatidae; genus Ambystoma; species Ambystoma mexicanum. The sequence continues at coordinate 67,155,710 of NC_090928.1, forward strand.
CATCACATAACTGAACAGAGGGTAAGCAGAGGAACCATGAAAGGAGGAGAGACTGCTGGCTGCCTTATGTTTTGAAAACTGGTTAATTATAGGGAAAATCAAAGCAGTGAGTTGAGCCTTTCAAGTGGTTCAAAACACAGAACTAGACCAATAGTTACTGCCCAGAGGGTTCCAAGCCACCGGGTTGATGGAGTTGCACCTCCTAGCTGCGAATGCAAAATGTGATTTATATTTTTGTGATTTTGTTTAATTTGCTTTATTTTGAGAGCAGTATAGCTGATGTTCTATGACCATGATCTGCATATTCACATAACCAGTCTCACCTTTGATCTGACAGGAATGGCCGGGTCATATAAACAATGCTCTGGTTTAATTTAGTTTTGTCTGAAGTTTGCTCCTGCTATAGTTATTTGTTTTAGGGAGATTAAATGTGAAGGCACATTTTTTTTCTTTTTTTGACCAACCACCCTCAAAGAATTTTTCTATTTAATCAGATACACAGATGTTTGAAAAAGGTATGTAATGTGTGTAAAGGATACAATACCATAGGATGCACTAATTATTTGATAGCTCTAATGAATCACAAGTTTGCTGCCTCATCCTCCGTCATACATCTTCAGTAGCTTTATAACGCAATTATTACCTCTAGTATATGCTTTACATACAACTCTATAGACATACAGTCCGGCCAATCCTCGGCCATCTGCCACGATCAAATATCAGATGGCTTACATGCTGAAAAACCGCTTCCAATTTGTCAGGATTTGAGTGTCAAGGTCAGCCTCTCCATAAACACCTTATGGTGTCCCTCAAGTATCAATTCTCTCTCCCACATCCTTTACTTGCTCTTAAATATTTTGGGCAAGGTAATATGGAAAAGTGATCAAAATCCACCAATATGCCAATGACACGCAGCAGTATCTCTGTTAAATGAACCGAGAATTAACGATTTTGCACAGTATGGAGAAAAAAAAGTAGATAACGTCACATTACTACCTTCAACTCAACACACATAAAACTCAATTTTTACATATAACCTTTCCCAAATCTCGATTCTTCTATCAAGAATGTTCTCTTCCTAAACTTCTGTTGGGACCACTCCCAAAATGTTCACCATACAAAATCGGAGATTCTTGATTTACAGTCCATATTGATCACAACTTAAACATCAAGAATGCAGTGAAAGATGTTAAATGCCAAAGCTGTCTGATAACTCATCCAAGACTTCATCTGTGCTTTCAGTTTTGACTTGGATATTCAGGCTTAAGGATGCACCTGAGGGACTCTGGCCTAATCGAACTAGAGGGCTGAGGTCACCCTGTCTCCTCCAATGGGGGGTAGAGGGGTGGGTGGCTGTCCTCGCCTTGGACATTTAATAGGCAGCGAGGTGGTCCTTGTTACATATATTTGCCAAAAATGACTGTTTGGATTCCCTATCTGGTCAGGATGCTAGCTTCAGCAGAATACTACTCCAGAGTTTTCTGGTATCCAGGTAGTGTCCTCTCACTTTCCCTCAGATCCACATACTGCTGTGGTAGCTCATCATAGATGAGCAGTCCGTGGGATGAAGGAACCCATTAGAAGTGCAAATTACTTGCCTCTCTGTAATGTTCTTTTTGATGGATGTTCACCGACTGATTCTTCATCGCCTTCTCTGCATGACCCTCTTGGCGGATAGCTTATACGCCTTATCGGTTCTGCTGTCACTCAGCTGTCGTGTTAAGGAGAAATGCGAGAATGATGAAATGAGTTGTGGTGCCTCAATATGTTATTGGCCGTCACGTCCTGTCCAGTGTGGAGTGTGTAGATGCATCAAGCGGAACCGCGCCCTTATGTCAAAAATGCTGAATTTCAGCTGTGCTGGAGATGGAATATCATAGATGAGGATCCGTGGGAGGGGGAACATCCATCAGAAAGAACCTTACTGAGAGGTAAATACTTTGTTCACATAGATGATCCTGGCAGCTCTTTATATGTGATTATCTGCTTGCATTCTGTGTCCCCTGAGGTGCGAGATGCCCCTCCACTCATCTCTGTTCCACCTCTCCCAGCTGCTGCGCTTGCCCACGCACCTTACTTCACCACCACTTCCCCACTTCACCAATGACCTCCGTTGGAAAGGTTGATGGGACCGTAGCCCATTTTTCCGTGGTGGCCATTTTGTTTTGTAGTTTCATTAAACTTTGGGGAAAAGGCCACAACATTTAACTACTTAGAGAAAAAAAAAATAATTGGCATACCAGAAAGCTTGCCAGGGTGCTAACAGCTTTAACCCCCTGCATGGGGGACGTAACAGCCTAGTAATGCCACCAGGGCCTGTATTAAGACCGTTGTTTCGCTAGGGCTGTGACCTGGTCCCTGTCCCATTACCAGGTGTTAAATCCTACCACTCAACACGTGGTTTATTGCTTAAATTATTCTCATATTACCAGTGCCACTTCTAGTGCATATACTCCCAGCAGATATTGCCAATAATGGGACTGTTTCAAACAAAAATTATGAAAGATTACACAGTGATATGAACATGTTTTTTTAATCTAGTGCACAGATGTTGCATCCTTATCTTCTAAGACTGCTTGCCTGTGGACTGTAATGGATTAGAAATGGCGGAACATCTGTTCTTTTGCGTGTCAGATGACTTGTAGTTGGCATCTGTAGAAACAAAAAATCAAAAACTGCTAATGTGAAAACATTTTTCATTGTTAGAAATGGAGGCGGTCGCAGCGGAATGTTCTGCGCCATCGGCATAGTCTGCGACATGATCAAACGGCAAAATGTTGTTGATGTTTTTCATGCAGTAAAGACTCTTCGTAACAGCAAGCCAAACATGGTGGAGACCCCGGTAAGTTACAACAATCTTTTGACTCCTGCTCCGATGACTCCAGAATAAGCATTTTTATTAGTACCAATGGGACTAATGTTGGTTTCTTTCATTAAGTGGAATGATACATTAGTCTAAAAAGTTGTGTTTTCAGGGTTTGTCTCTACTCCCCTCTGTACAGTTAATCTCATGACCGAGTATACTGTTTTCACACTTACCTCTGCCCTAACTCCCTCCCTCCTCCATGCCCCCATCGTAATGCATTACGGTCTATTGTGTTGAATTAAATGAACATTATCGTCTATGGTTGAATTTAACTTCCTTTAGCTAGTATTTGACTGTGCATGGTCATGTAACTAACACAAATGGTTTGCCGCTGTGCAAACAATACTAAAAGCTGCATACATGTTTCTGTGCTATTTTTGTAAGGGAATACAGAACTGTACACCTAATTTAGGCAGCATCTTGCGTATTGCCTGCCCTTTGTGTGCAGTTTGTTTTGTGTTTCACTGTATGCATTGGTTCATCTACATTACCCGTTTCTCCAGTTTAGATCTCTGTGGTCTTCTGAACCGGTGAAAACTGGTAGCCTGAAAACATAGCAGGAAACCACCTTTAAATGCTTCTCCACCCCAGCAATGTCGCGCTGCTCAAATACAAATGATCTCATGGTTCATTGACGAGTGCTCACAAACCACTTCCTTGTTCTAAGTCATGCGATTAACTGCAATCTGCAATGCAGAAGTTTAACAGTAATCACAGGAATTTTTCCTCAAAAAGGGAGCCAACTGGTAGATTCTTGACCACCCATTTCCTTTTGTGGTATTGATATCTGTTCTTTCTTTAATCATTTGCAAACAAACAGTCACCTCATGCAGTCAAAACCATAGTTTGCACATTGAAACAAAAAACAGAGGCCTTCATTACAATGACAAATGAACACACATTTTCAAAGTGTGATGCATTGCTGCGTGTGTTGACTGCTATTCAGGACTGGTTCTATGATTTGTGAGGCTTCCCGTAGAAAATGGCAAGGGGGCCCCTTTGTTTGTATATTTGCCACTCTGCTTTAAGGCTTTAAAATCGCAAGGATTGTGGTGTTAGTTGGATTTAATGTTTTCCTTCTCTTTTAAGCTTTTTCCAAAAATGGAATCCACTCTACTAGCAACCATTGGCACGCCCCTTTCTCACAATAACTTAATGAAATCTAAGCAGGTCGTCACCCTCCCACCCCCCAGTCCTAGCAGGCAGAGCAAAACAGGACAGAGTTTTGAGAGTCTTGACTTGTCTGGACTTGTCTGGAGAGGAGATTCGTATTACAAGTATTAAGAGTTGTTTTCTCCTCATACTTAAGGTATTTTGATCTGTTTGAACTTGAAATCTGATTCCCCTCGCCTCTATTTTAAGGCTTTAAAACTGCATGGATTGTGTTAGATGGATTGGAATGTTTTCCTTCTCTGTTTTTAAGCTTTTGCTGAAAACGGAATTCACTTTTCTAACAGCCATTGACATACCCCTCTCCCACAATCCCTTTCTGAAATCTAGACTCTCCGATAGATACAGGTAGTCACCTGGCCCAATCCCAGTCCCATTTCTATAGGGTAGCCTTGCCTGGGCAGCAGGCGATCGCATAGGCTGTTTGCCTTTTTTCACCTGGCGCCCTAGCCCTTCCACAACTCCTGTTCCATGACTCTAGCCACAATCAATAGTTACTCACCATAGTGACTAATGTGCTCTTAGTCCATAGTCCCTGCTGTGAGGATTAGCTTGCCAGGAGCAGGGTGGATTATCCTGCCCCTCTGCTGGGCCGGACAGGGGCTGGGCCCAGCGGTAGGTGAATGGGTGGTCTGTCCAAAAGGCTGAGGAGCTTGGAAAAACATGGTCTGGCCGGCCATGAGAAGGGCTCTATATAACCAGAACATTTTGCTGTTAGACAATCCAATACCCAATGGAATCAAACCTAGCACACCAAGGAGAGGCTCTCTAGGTATAGGTAAGCCCAAGACTAATTCCATCCTCTGGAAAACACTATCCCAAATATCTGTATTTTTCGACATAACCACAACGTATGGAGCATGCTACCCACCTCTCTATTACAGTTTCAACAGGTGTTTACAGCACTCAACTTGCAAAATTTCATTCTCAACGGTGACCAGTATAGGGAGTGATTAATTCTTTGTTGTGTATACCTCAAATCCAAATCCACCTTATACTTAACAGGACCCGCACACACATGATTCCATTCAAAATCTGATAATGAATTATTCAAATCAGAGTCCCAATTTGCCCTAGCACATTGTGGAACCACCTGGGACGCAGAAGGTGTAATAAGCTTATACAAGGTAGACGCAGATAAAGGTACAGACTTAGAAGGAAAATCGCTGGCGGTGCATGTATAGCAACATTCAACGGCGAAAACAATAAGCCAAAAAGCTCATCCAAAGCATTATAGCGACAAATCTCAGTTCCTTTGAGCTTATATTTAAAGCGTAGAAACTCAGTCAACCATATTCTGACCATTAAAGACCTGCCCAATTCTCCAAATACCTGCATATTGCCACGTGACCCATGATATAACCTTATTATTCTGCTTAACAGCCTGATTTTTCCATAGACACGAATCTTCACACAATAAAAACTTTTCACCCCGGATCTCATTACCTTTATGCCATTCCTTCACAACATGATTTATCAAAGATGGAGTGGTATCAATCTGAAATCTTTTATTCATGAACAAAAGCATGTCTAGTGGCATGGGAGAGAATGGTTCCTTTTCAATTTTAAACTAACCCATGCCATTAATCGCTGCATCCGCCAACCAATGATGCAGTGCACACAAAGCAAAAGCCGATGATATCGCCTTATATCACGAAAACCAAACCCACCCAGATGTACTGGTTTATGTAAAATATCTTTCGGAATTTGCGCACTATTTCCTTCACCCCATAGAAACCTGCTCATAGACTTATTAATACCCATTAACACACTATTTGAAAGTGGCAGGAGGAGCATGCTAAAAACATACAATCATTTCGGAAGAGGTGACATTTTAACTACACTAACTTTACCACATAGTCAGTTTCAACTTCTCCAATTTGCAACAAAGCTTATCTATTTCTGTAATCTTCAAGCGAATATTGTACACAAGTAAAGTCTCAATATTCCTATTTACATGAATTCCCAAATATTTAAGACCCGAATCAGCCCACATCTCCCGAGCAACATCACCAACCCCCTATGACATGCTGCAGAAATTGGATAAATCAAAGTTTTGGCAACATTAACTTTGTAATTAGAAAATCTACCGAATTCCTGCAATGTCAGTAGGAGCTCAGGTTAAGACCGTTCAGGGTTTGAGACCAGAACTAGGAGATCATCTGCATATAAAAGGACTTTCGATACATATTCTCCGAAAGGAATACCCATTATATTAGGGTTATTTCTAAGCATAACGGTGAGGGGCTCAATAAACAAATAATAAAATAGTGGGGACAAAGGGCATCCCTGCCTAGTACCTTTCTGAATTTGGAAACAATCAGATTGACTACCATTAACAGTTACAAACGCTTTAGCACCTATATCTAGGGTTCTGAACAGCCTAATGAAAAGTGGTCCACAATTAATTTTAAGCAGAACCTGGCGTAAAAAAAAAAACAACTCACCCTATCAAACGCTTTCTCTGCATCTATACTAATTGCCGCATATGCATCAGCTGAATGTCTCTTGAGATAAATAACATCAAGGAGCTCGCGCACGTTATCACTACTCCTTCCACACACAAAACATGTTTGGTTTCTATGAACAAGCTTTGGGAGTAAACCACTCAATCTTCTTGCAAACATGTTTGCCAAAATTTTAACATCCACATCCAAGAGTGATACAGGCCGATAGTTCCCACATAATGATGGATTTTTCCCTGGTTTTGGTATGACCGTTATTAATGCTGTCTGCATTGATTCAGCAATTGCTTCATTTTCTAGCATTTCTGTATATAACTTTACAAGAAAAGGCGATAAAATCTGACTAAAGGTCTTATAAAATTCTATGGGAAAACCATCTAGGCCAGGACATTTACCATTTGCCAAAGCATTGATGGAATCTTGAACTTCCTCTAATGTTAAAGGCGCATCCAGGCCTAATCTTTCTTGCTCGGTAAGCCCCGGCATATCTACTCTACTCAAGAAATCATGAATTTCCGTTTCAGAGACTGTTATATCACCCGTATACAACGAGGCATAATATTGTTTAAATACCTCACAAATTTCCACATTCTTTCTCCTCTTCATTCCTCTTTCATCCATAATAAAAAGCACCTGCTTATTATTCTCTCTCTGCCGTATGCGGCTTGCTAACAAAGCCCCAGATTTTTCACCCCTCTCCCAGAAAGCTTGCCTAGAATAGAAAATGTGCTTTTCTGCCTTATGATGAAGCTCACTCTAAGGCACGTTTTGCTCGAGCCATGGCCAACATGTTCTCATCACTAGGACAGCCACAATAACGCACCTCACACTCTTTATAATCATCCTCTAGTTCAACCATAAACCGTTCCCGTGGACTTTTACGATAAGACGCAAAGCTTATAATTCTACCTCGCAATGTTGCCTTCAATGCACCCCAGACCGTTGTTAAAGAGTCCACTGATCGCAAAATATCCTGCAAAAACAGCGATATTTCGGTCTAGGTGTTTCACAAACTCAGTCCATAAGCAAATATGTATTCAAACGCCAATGCCTTTTAGGCCTCAAACCACAATCCTCCTCTTCCAATGTCATTGTTACTGGCGCATGATCCGAAATTACAACTTCCCCAAACGAAGCATTACAAATGTCCCCACACAAACTCCTAACAACAAGGAAAAAATCAATACGCGAAGACGTACCATGAGCCAATGAATGAAAAGTATATTTCCTACTTTTTTCATTATAATCCCGCCAAATATCATGCAAATCCCACTTGTCAAGCAATCTTATAAGTACTTTCCTTGCTTTTGACTCAGCATAGGAGTTAGCCTGAGTAGTCTTATCTTTAACCATATCAATTGTGGTATTGAAGTCCCCTCCAACTACAATATCCTTACAATCTAAGTTAGCTAAAACTCCATCCAATTTCTCAAAGAATATATCCTGATTCACATTGGGCGCATAAATATTCAATATTACCATGCATCTGTTCTCAATGCGTAGTTTCAGAGCCACATACCTCCCTTGCTGATCAACACATACAGTATCAGTTCTATATCTATATTCCTACACTGGCGACAAGTCAAGTAAAGGATTGCTCTGTGAACAATGCAATCAATATTGCTTTATATTCGACAGTGTCATCAAAGCATACATATTCAAAGAATACAAATTCAAACAGTTAAAATAGGAACAACATTTTAGATTTTAATAAAAAATAACATATATAAATACATTCAATTGTTAACCCATTTTGAGCTCTGTATCTTCATAAAATCATTTAAAACATCCTCTGGACTGCCATTAGGGTTATTCTGACTTCTTAATCTAATAATCCAGCTCCTCGCCAAAACCATGTGGGGACATGCAATTCCTTTATAGAGGGCTAATGCTTCGCTTGTCAAGCGAGTCCTCTCAGCAATAAAAATAGGACGAAGATATGTGGAACGGAATTTACCAAGTTTTGGACAAATTAAAAGAAACTGGCTAACAGACTCACACAACGAACATTGTTCATTGTTGCCGAAGCCCCAGCGTTTACTAAAAGATGCCACAGGTAAAATCCCCTTTCTAAACCAAAGATACAATGCCCTCTCAAACGGTGGGGTAATCTCAGCTAAGTAGGCTTCTAAGTCCAGTACTGTCTTGTGCAACAGATATTCCCTACCCACATGTAGCCCACAAGCTCCTTCTACTAAATTGCTCCGTGATGTCCCCCATATCATTTGTTTTATTCTGATGCTTGAATGATCTTTAGCAATTTGCTCAAAATAGAGAGTATACCTCACATGGGAGACCCATTTAAGGCTATTCCCCCTTCCGATGCAATAAATTCCCTCATTGCTTCCTTATGCTGCTCCAAACCCTTTGTATGCCACAACCTGAGCCAATACAGTGTCGGTTTCAGTGAGATACAATCGATCACTGGTAAGACATCCAATTCCAAACAGAGACGAGCAGAAGGAATGCTCTGCGGGAGCATTAAAAGTTGTTTTAGAAACTTTGCCTCAATTATATCCAAGGCTTTAAAGTTTCCATACCCCCAAATTTCTGCTCCATATGTTGTTGCATCAACAGTCTGTCATGGAGAACTAGAGCCGAAGAAACTGGCCCTGAGCCATGTTTATAGAAATGATTTCACTGCACCACTGTATTTGCCCTGCGATGGATTGGATTTTCCAATTTGTGAATCCTGCTCTGTTTTCTTGGAAGCATTACCTAGTTTGGGGGATCTAGACGTCCCTCAACTATTGTGTCAATCATTTCCTGAATATAAACACAGAATAAAAGTGGAGCAACTACACAACCTTGCCTTTCTCCTTTTTCGACTGCAAATGGGTGTGTCAGTTCCTCTCCAAACCAAACCTCATTTCTGCAGTATTTTCAGAATAAAGCTGCTGGACACAAGGTGTGGGGCAGACTTTCTCTTTTCCAACATTTCTCATAAAGGTTTCCTGGACACACGTAGAAGGCTGTTCTTAGATGTAAAAAAAAACTACATTTCATGGCCAAAGAGTAGAATTCCTGCAAATACAAAATCTCAATCTGCAGACCAAAAAGGACACGGAGGTCTAGCAATGGCAGAAGTCTTAAACCCAAGCAATGTTCAAACATGAAATATGGGAGATCAGCCTTTTTAAACATCTCAATGAAACTCTGAAACTCTGGAACTCCCACCCAAAGGGAATACGCACAATAGGAAGTCCTGACCTTCAGAAAAAACACAAAAAACATGGTTCTTTGATTTGCCGACCTAGCTCGCCAAACCATGGACCCTGGATGAAGAGATTTGTGTAACTTTAATTCTGTGAGGTACAGCACGATATACCGGTTCTTAGCTCGGGATACTTGGGTCACATGACCCAAGCGGATTGCTCTACCAGTAAGAGACCCAACATCCTTAACCACTGCACAATATGCTTCAGTTTACTCCACAAACAACTATTAGGGAGAGTTCTCATTTCTGTGCTAATTCCCATCTACCTTAGATACCCCCAGCTCTTTTGCTGAACTTTAGGACTTCTTTTTTTATCCTGGAGTGAGTGAGACCTTTTTCTCACTCAAGTGTTTTTCTCTGATTTGGACTCTGTGTTTCTTTTGGTTTTGTAGTGTGACAAACTCCATAGGCATCATCTTTTTGTATTGTGACACACAGCACCTACAGTGCAGTGTCACAGAGAAATCCTTTGGAGTTCTGTTAAGGTTTAAATACCTTCTCTTGGATAAACTACTTTTTCCAAGAGTAGTTAAGTGAAATTGACTTTACTTGCCTTTTCTCTCTGTAGACAACACACAATATCTCATGTGGAGTGCTGGGGGTTACTTAGTATCCCCTTTGGCTACCTTCTCATGTAACATTTTTTATGTTACCCTTACTACAATTAATGGCTGGTGGCAGTGGTTTAATTTCCCTACCAGTGTGCATTCCTACCGCAGGCTGAATCCTCAGCTGCAGTATTACACCAATGGGTGCCCGTTTTATCAAAATGGCTCGGTCTCCTTTTTTTAAATTTTTTTTGTTGCCGTTTTTTTGTTAGGTCCTTCTTGAGATTTACTCTGCATTCGAAAACAGGTTTGGTCCCTTTGTTTTTGTCTTTAGCGGGATTCACGGGTGAAGTCCGCATTGGGCTCCAGCGTGTCTGGCAGAGTAGGAAGCGAGGGAGGTTCCCGAAACTCCCTGTGCTTAGTCTCCTTGGTTACAGGAATGTACCCAAAGGTGATTGGCTGGCTGGCTGTCCTTGGAGGACAGCCACCCTGCTGTGCGAGTGACAGCTAGGCTGCAATGATTGGGAGAAACATGCATAAAAGGTAAGGTCTTTTGCAAGGAAGGCAGAGTCAACCACTGGACGAAGGCACCAAAGAAGAAACTGGAAGAGAAGCTTGCTGCACCCTCCTGGACTGTTGGTTTTCCTGGTGAAGCCCTGTTGCAATGCTGAAGCTCCAAAATTCATATCGACTAGAGAAGCCTGGAACTGATAACTTCTTCCCTTGGGTTGGTGGGACGAACTGACCCCAAGACGAACTCGACTGGAACCGCTCTCCCTGCTGGCTGTACTTCTTTTCTGCTGGTGGGACTAAGTGCCAGGGGACAGGAACACCAGGAACGAGTGCATAGTCTTTAAGCCTTACCCGAGCTGCAGGAAGATCATCAGGACTCCCTCGAAGCAGGACGACCCAAGCCCGAGCCACCCCAACTTGATTCTGGACCCCAGAAGCAAGGGGAGCCCTTAAGGTGTCCAATAATCACGGTGGTGCTATTTGCAGGTAGCTGAAACTGCAAAGTGCTGCTGATCTGTAGTAAGCCCATTGCTGCCGCCGACCTTCAAACCGTAGTGCAGGAGTCCCCAGACGTCCTCCCTCTTGTCCCAACAACTGAGGCCCAGAACAGGATCTGCAGGAATACAACAGGAATAGAAGCCAGCTGGATACTTTTCTTCAGACTCAAGGTACTCTGTAACTAGGGGTACTTACCTCCAGTTGTGTATAGCTTACCTGTTCTCACTGGATACTTGCATTTGCTGCCCTTTGCAGAGTTGCTTGAATCTTTGCTCTTCACAAGCCTCCCAGCTTGTGGCCCAACAGTGATTATTTTTCAACAAACTTTCTCTATAACATTGTGCAAGACGTTTGTGCTATCTTCAAGAAGTGCCTCAGCTCCCCTAGACTTTGCTCAATTGACATTGGCTGTCCTGGCTCCCTGCAGACTCTTCTTACCCTCTGACTTTGTGTTTGTGTCCCTCCAAAAATTCATACATAAGTTACTTGTGTAGCTGGGAAAGGGTTAACCTATACTTCATTGGGGGATTGTAAAGTACTTGCCTATTCAGAGAACCTTTTAACTTTGTTTCCTTCCCTAACCTATTCCCTTTTCCACAACCTCAGTATTGCATTAAGTGTTAAGGTGATATATCGGTGTCCACAGTGTCCTATCAATTGAAGTTACCTCATTGTGTAGGAAGTGTGTGTGACACATCCCAATAGGGTATCTACTTAACTGAAACAGAAGGACTGTATTTTTGAAGTGTATTTTATTGTTGCACATTGCCCTTTCTAAAGAAGGCTTATTTTAAACTGACTATTAAATTAATAAATACTAATTTTAATAAGAAACCTTGAATATCAGTGTTATTTGAATACTTGTCACTGTGAATCACTATGTTGCACCTGTACAGCTCACATTGACCCCTCTTGAGATAAGTCTGGCTGCTCAGTCACTCTACCAACTTGTGTAGTACAGACCTATACCAAAGGTTGGGATCCCTGTTGCCAAGAGGACAAGGCTGGTGTAGCCTCCCACAGGGTTACTTCATACAACCTTGCTTAACAACAACTGACTCAGCAATGGTTCACCCCTATATCCTGGTACGTGAACCTCTGCTTCCTCACGCACTAACCCTAGTAATACTATCCGTACTACTGCCAACACACCATACACTGACCAACTACACTGCCCTCACACAGCACCCACAACAAACTGCACCCACAGAGGCACCAAACATCAACACTCCACACAACCTCCAATAACTTTAAAAATCGAAGCACAGTCAATGCACCCTATTACCGTGAAAACAAGGCCTCCCGTATGGACTAGAGCATGGGCCCACCGACCCATACTATCTAGAAGCTAACCCACACACACTGAAGCTTTTTTTGAACTGAAAATATCAACACAACAGTAAAAGTACTCGTGCACTAACACTCTCCTCTCACTTACAAAGGCACCCATTCTTTTTTTTCAAATCCGCCTGTAGACATAGAAAGGGGAGAGTGCATAGTATATATCCCATTAACATGACATGTTGACATCCCAGAAAGTTACGTCATTTGATACTTTTTATCTTTTGAGGTTACATTACAAGAACTTGCCAAGTGTAATTCAAGATAAATCATTTTGTGAAGTGCCATCATCGAATAGTACCCACCTATTATGTATGGTGCCACACTAGTCTATTAAACCATGAATGAGGTTTATTCTTTTTAATAGTGTCCAATGTGAAAGCAATTAACCTTTAGGTCCTCGCAGATTTGGTAGACCATGCCCAGCGATCTAGAATGATGTGCGCAGGATTGCACACTTTAACATAATAGTATAGATCAGTTTTCAGCACTGCATGACATGTTGGCACACCTCAGACCGCTCTAATTGTAAAAATATGTACTTATGTTTGGTTTTCAATACCTAGAACACATCTTCCACCCCTCCTCCCCACCCATTCAAAAGTGTTTCAGACAATTCCATCCATAAAACATGCATGAAAAACATAACATTACAACACGAAAATACTGTAATAAAGATGATTCGAAAAGCATACAAGTCACATACTAAACAAAAGTGATAAACACGTAAGACATTGTAGAAACATGTAAACAATGAGTATGTTTTTTGTTTGATCTTTCGATCCAGAATGGGGATCGTAACACAAGTTTTAAAAATCTCCTGATGTTTAAAAAGCTGCTTCAAGACTGACTTAATGGCACAAACAAAAACGAAACGGTGTTAGTCACCAGCTTTTAGTAATTTTTGGCACAGACATGAAGAGTTATTATGTACATTGCAAGTTATACAAAAATGTTTCTATTTGTCATCAAGCCTTGATCACAGAAATATATGGAGTTGGTCTAAAAAATGGGGCATATGACTAAGTTTCATTCTTAGGAAAGATTTGAATGGCTAACAGTAGCTGTGTCTGTCAGTGCTGTCTGATGTAAATGCTGTCATTGCAATTATTACCCAGCATTCACACTTACCTGGCAGTCATGTTGACCCCTCCCCCCTACCCCCCAATTCACTACCTGGTGAAGCACTTCAAAGTAACATTTATCCAGCATAGTGTTTGCATTGATTCACATGCTCATGAATATTCCCTGTCATCAGGCTGGGAATCCTCGGTAAAAGAGAAAACCGTTTCACTTTCACTTTAAATCTGTATTTCTCCTCTAAACCAATCACTGTCCTCTGGGTTATACTGCCCCCATCCAATGACAGTCCTCTCCCTAAACTCCACTCCTGGTGGCCATCTTCAGATTTTTACTGCACGCTTCAGTGTTGGGAGTCCTCAAGTTGCTCTCCGAAAATAGTTATAATTGGACCGATTTTTGCTTTGTCTTCGAAGGATAGAGACCGGCAGCGGGGCTCCGCTACCGGCAAAGATCTTCATCCACCGTTGGATCATCTAAGTTTTGAGAAGGCCCGGCCTTGGGCCTACTTTGCTCCCTTACAGCATGGAGGAGAAGGAAGGCCGCAGCCTCTTTAAAATCTGCACGAAGTGTGGTTTAAGAAATGTCTTTGTAGAAGATTGACACCATAAATGCTTGTACTGCCTGCATCCGGACCACGATGAGGGATGCAAGATGTGCAGTGGTTTCTCGAAGAAATCCAAGAAAGACAGATACAGCAGACTGTCAGCATTGTTCAAGTCGAGCAAGGCCTCTGACGGAGCCTTGGGGCAGGCTCATCCAGGATCGGCTGGGCCGAGGAGCGCTCTCCCTCTGGGAGGAGTTTGAGATCTTTTGAGGACGCCCCGTGTCCGTATGCGTGCTCCAAGAGAAGGCCAAGCTCCGTGATGCTAGCTGCGCTGGGTTTGCCGCTGATGCAGGTCCCGTGTCAGACAAAAAGCGTTTGCCATCACCATCCTCCTCAATGAGCCTGCCAAAGAAAGGAGCGTCTTCGAAGAGAAAGTCGCTTACTCCGTCCAATCTGTGCCTGTGCAGATAGTCTGACCAAGGGGGAAAAGTCAGTGGAAGACTCGTCACGGACATATAAGGCTTCAACCAAGGACAAGTCAACGGAGTCACTGGCGGCACCGTCGACAAAGGCAACCACAAATACTTTGTCGTCTAAGTCAACGACATCCATCGCAGCTCTGAAAGAGAGCGGGTCCAGTAAAGAAGTGGCGGCCACCCAGTGGGTGTCCTTGCCCCCAAGGTGAGATACAGCTGGAGAAGCAGTGGCGAAGGAACCAGCACCAGGCAGAAACCAGGCAGCCTCCTGACAGGGAGAGGGAAGCAATCCCACGTGTGGAGCCTCCCTGGTATGCAGACCGGCTGGCTTCTGAGGATGGACTGGACCAGATCTACTCTGGTACCGACGA
This sequence comes from Ambystoma mexicanum, assembly GCF_040938575.1. Classification (NCBI taxonomy): domain Eukaryota; kingdom Metazoa; phylum Chordata; class Amphibia; order Caudata; family Ambystomatidae; genus Ambystoma; species Ambystoma mexicanum. The sequence goes on from NC_090928.1 coordinate 67,170,802, forward strand.
GGACGACGATTGTCACAAGGGGTGCTGCTCAGACCACCGAGGGGGGGAGGACCTGAGGGAGGACTTCAGTCCGCGATGCGGAAGAAGAGAGACAGCCCGGATCCTACTCTGTTGGCTCCGTTTACCCTTAGAACTAGGGACATCTCTCTGGACGTTCTGTCCACTCTGCATACTGGTCACCGGAATCCAACAAAGGATGCCGCCATCGGGGTCAGCACCTACAGAACCTCCAAGGGTAAACTCTCCCCCACGGAAGAGAAAATCAAGGGGGGCGTGGGTACTTGGCATCATCCGACCCCACCACCACCTCGTCACGACGCAACTCCTACTGGTGCTCCGGATCCACACACTGGCACGGACACAGCTACCCTGGCTACTAGTACCGATAAGGATGACAATTTGATTGCTGCTGACTGGGAGACTCTGCACTCAGATGAAGTTGTATCTTTTCATTCGGTCATCTTGAGGGCCTCCAAACTGTTTCAGTTGGTCCCTGAGGTGACATAGGAGGGCTTCCTGTACCAACAAAGCAAGTTGAGGAGGAAGACCATCATGTCCGTTCCCTTCCTCATCGACATCTGGGAAGAGGGACTAGTCCTAACGAAGAATCCAAGTACAGCCCTCACTAAACGGGACAGGTTGGAAAAGAAGTACAGGGTACCCGACTTGGCACACAGGTGCTGAAGATCTCAGACCCCACTGGATTTGGTGGCCTCAGTCGCAGCTAGGAAATGCTTGCTGAACCAGTCATTGGCAGCCATGGTAACTTCGGACCAGGAGGGGAAGAAGAAGCTGGATGCGATGGGCAAGAGGATAATTTACACGGCAGCCTTTACCATCAAGGCAACGAACACCCTAGCCATTTTGTCACGTTATGACCGTGAACTCTGGTAAAAGCTGGGCCCTATCCTTAACTTCCTACCCGAAGATAAGGTTGAGACACTGCAACTCTTTCAGGAAGATAAAGTGGAATCGGATCACGGTGGTGGTAGACATCGCAGACACAGGTTTTTCCGATATGTGGAACTGGTGTCTCTGAGCCATCAAGGTTGGTTGAAGGCTACAAACTTCCACCAGGATGTTCAGACAAAGGTGCTGGATATGCCATTTGACAGAGAAAACCTTTCTGGAAAGGCAGTCGACGAGTCTTTGCAAGCAATAAAGACCCCCACAGAGACGGCACATTCCCTGGGAACTTTGCAGCAGTGACTATCCTCGTCCTTTTCCCTCCCCCAGAGGAAAGCCAGGTAGATCTTCAAAGGGTTATAGTACCCCTTACAGGTAGCCCTCACGCTCTTTCACCCAAACTTACAGAGGGGGGGCACTCGAGGCAGCAGAGGTCAGCAGCAGCGCCGTCGCCAAGGCAGAACACCTCCCCCAAGCAGGATTGAAATGACCATAGCTCTGTGCCCCCACTTATGCACCCCAGTGGGAGGCCGGCTGGCGAAGTTAGCGCGTGAGAAAAGATCACCACGGACAGATGGGTGCCGGACTCTCTCGGACAGGGGCACAAATTGGCGTTCCAACGCAAGTCTCCTTGTATCCTTTGGATTCAGCAACAAGAACTAACAGCTTCTGCAGGAGGTGCGGTCTATGTTATGGAAAGGGGCACTAGAGCTCGTCCCTCAGTGACTTCGAGGCTCGAGTATATTCCAGATACTTTCTAGTTCAAAAGAAGACAAGGGGTTGGAGGCCGATTCTGGATCTATGTCGTCTCAACAAGTACTTAAAATCTCAAAAGTTCCGGGTGGTCACGTTGCGGCATGTGCTCGGCCAACTGCAGCAGGGAGATTTTCAGACGACTTTGGACCTGCAGGACGCCTACTTCCACATCCCCAAAAAGCACTGCAAGTCCCTGTGAATCGTAGTTCAGGGTCCGCACTACCAGTTCAAGGTTCTGCCCATCAACCTGAAGTCAGCCCTGGGGTGTTTACAAAGTGCCTGCCCCCGTGGTGGCACATCTTTGTCTGCAGGGCATCTACATATACCCCTACCTGGATGACTGGCTGGTGCGTGCCCGCTCACAGTCCGTGGCAAGCGAGGACTGTAGCACATGGCGAGGACCGTACGTCTGCTGACAGAGCCGGGGTTCTCCATAAACTAACCAAAGTCTTGCTTGAAGCCCTCCAGGACGCTCTATTCCTACATACACGACTCAACACAGTGACGTGATTAACGTTTCCCTCAAGAGGAGAGTGAAAATCATACAAGGCAAGGTACAGTGGTTGTCGTTGGCCCAGGCAGCAGCGGTGCGATCCATCAAGTTGCTTCTGGGCATGTCCTCCTGCATAAACCTAGTTCGCCTCTACAGACTGCGCATGAGACCTCTCCAGGAGTTCCTGGATGCGAGATGGATGCAAGTATCTGGGAACTTTACGGACAAGATCTCTCTCAACGAAGAGTTCCGTCTGGTGTTACGGTGATTGGGGTCCTCAGCAGCATCTTGTCTAAGGTGCTCTGTTTCAAGTTCCTCCTTATTAGGAACGCCTCTCTAACACAATGGGAAGCCCACACCGGACAATTGCACAACAGAGGCCTCTGGCAATCGAAGAAAAAGGACCTACACATCAACATCCTGGAAGTTCGAGACGTATTCTGGGCCCACAAGTCTTTTCTGCCATCATTGAAGGACAAGGTGATGAGGATCTTCAGACAACACCACAACCATGTTCTGCATCCGGAAACAGGGGGGGACCCGGTCGGCCGCCATCTCCAAGGAGGGCCAGGACTGGTGGCCATGGACCATTCATCAAGGCTTGTTCCTTGTTCTGTTTCACCTGGCAGGAGATAAAACACTATTGCAAACGCGCTCAGCAGGGAACTGCTTTCGAATTGGGAGCTTCGCCAGGGCCAGGTAGTTCTGCTATTCGACAAATGGGGATGACCCCAGATCGATCGCGTCCCGTGGGAGGGACAGTTCCTATCCGCTTACCTCCCCCACCCCGTTTCCACTCCTATGTGTGATCAATGCACTCAGACAGTGCTACTGCAGGATACTTGTCCTGTGGTGGCCGAGCTAAATCTGGTATCGGGACTTAATACGTGTGTCAGTGGCCTGGCCATCAGGCTACCGCTGTCCCCACACCTTCTCGCCGGAGAGGGGGCGTTGGAGGTGGGCCCATTCTGCAACACAACCCAAGATCTCAACCTGAGGGCATGGCCCCCGCAGCCCTAGAGTTTGGAGATTATGCTTTACCCGCAGAATGTAAGGAAATCCTGGCCAGGGCCAGAGCCTCGTCAACTTTGAAGTGCTACAGACATAAATGGAAAAGCTTCTCTGTGTGGTGCCAGGCTCAGAAGATTGCCCCTCTGCATGTCAGGCTCTGCAACTTCCGCCATAATTGCTTTCCTTGGCCAAAGTGGGACTGGCTCGCACCTCTATCAAGGTGCATCTCGCCGCCATATCCAGGTACACCAGGTCTCCAGCAGACCTTCACTGTGGTCTCACAGGCCAGTCAAGGAGTTCCTTAAGTGGCTCTTCAGGACTTTCCAGCCGGTGAGGGAGCTCCAGATCCAGACCCTGTCTTGCAAGCAGCCTTACTTGTCTATCCACCTTAAAAAGTACACACCCCACCTTAATGCCAAAGGTACTGTCTGAATTCCACCTCAATGAACGTTTGGCGTTGCCCGTGTTCTATCTGAATCCGTTGTTGCTGGCAGAGAGGGACTTGTATTCACTGGACGTTGCTCGGCCTTGAAATTCTACATGGCACATACGAAGACTTCTCAGTTGTTAACTTTCGACCTGTAAATTAGGGAAAAGCCTTGTCGAAGGCTGCCATCTCCAGTTGGCTGTCCGGCTGCATCGTGCAATGTCATTGACTGGCTAGCAGGCTGCTTCCATGCCTTCGGAGAGCACATTCCACCTGAGCCATTGCAGCTACGACAGCGTTTCTCTGTGTGCCACTGCTCGACATCTTCAGGGCTGCTACGTGGAGGTACATGCATACCTTCACAAGGTTCTACTGCGTCGGCAGGGATTCCAGGGAGGTGTCCCGAGTCGGCCAAGCAGTGCTATGCAACCTTTTTGTTTGAAGTGAGTCTGTTCCAAAGGTGAGTGTTTATTGCTTCTGTTGAGCCATGCCACCTTGCCACCTCCTGTGGTTGTGTATGTGTACTGCTGTGTAATCGTTATTCAAGAACATGTGAATCCATGCCAGACCCCATGCTGGAGAAGGGTTAAGTTACTTACCTGTAACTATTGTTCTCAAGCATGGGTCTGGCATGCGAACCCTCCCGCCTTCCCCTCTGTGACTTTTCTTGGTTCATACTGCTATACTGCTACTTTAGATGCTTACCAAATCTGAAGATCTCCTCCAGGGGGTGGAGCTTAGGGAGAGGGACTGTCATTGGATGGATGCAGTATGACCCAGAGGACAGTGATTAGTTTATAGGAGAAATGCAGTTTTTGAGTGCAAGTGAAACTTTTTTCTTTTACCGAGGATTCCCAATCTGACGACATGGAACATTCATGAGCAGACCAATGCTGGAGAACAATAGTTACAGGTAAGTAACTTAAACCTTTCATAAGAACTTTTAAAAGGATATCCAGCACATTTCAGGATATTTATCTGGGGGAGGATTGACGTCAGGGCATCAAGGGGGAAACCAGGCCTCATAATGTGAAGCAGCCCCTCTGCTATGGAAACAGGGTAGCAGCTGCCTGCGGGACCTCCATCCGGGAGGAATCCTGGGCAACCTGCAGTGTGCCTAAGGCTGGCCCTGCTGCTACATGTAGAACATGGATTCTGGATTGTTTAAAGTATTTTTTGATGATAGTTTGCTTTTATTACGTGCGTTATGGAAAAGATAAAGGTGATGGATTTCTAACTTTTCATTCTCATACAATGTATTTTAAGAAGACCGATATCCTCCACAATTAAAATTTACAGCAAAAGGCAGCTTCAGCCACCTGTGTTTTGGTTGGTTTTCTACCACAAGAATTGGATAACATGTGACGAAGTTGCAACTTTGTGCATCCCTTTTCGCCATTGTTTGAAAGATACATATTTCATGCTGTAACAGTAAAACCTGCAATTGCCTTATTAGAGTGACACCATGGATAGATAACCGAATCAGCCCCAGTCTATATTTCTATGCCCATACCATTAAGTCATATTTTGTATTCAATTTATTTTCAAATGACTTTCTTTGGGGAAAGGTGTTTTCACACAACCTTCCACAGGGTGGTTTCAATTAATATAGCTTCTGGGGAATCCTGAAGTGGTTTCTTTTTTATTTTTTAAATTCTGGTTGATTTTAACAAATCAACAGTTCAAATAATTCAGTCCCCAAGAGTTCATTTAACCTGTCCACCTGAATCGGTGTGAGATGCAGGGTTTCTTACAGCTCCGTAGCTAGGCTAGGCATACCTTCCTATGGTGGAGCACTGGGAAAATCTGATGGGAAGTGCCTGAAACTGGTAAAGAAACATTGGCAGCATTGTCCTTCTTCCCTAACCATGAGTGAGACAATTTGTCCCAAATTGAAAAGCCTAGTCTGGTCTGTGTGAGCAGTCTAGGGTAGTTAGCTGCTGTGACATTACTAGGTGTCCTCACTTCTCCCTGGGGGAGGGGGGGCTTCCCAGGAGGCTAGGGAGGTGAGGCTGCTACTCAATAGTAGGGGTGTCACAGTATTAGTTTTATGTTGGTACGACAACCTTCTTGCCAAATGACGGTATATCGTAGTTATCGCGGTATAGCAGGTAGAGGTAACTAATGTTAACAAATATTTTCTAAAAGGTCATCCATTGTCAGATTTATCATCGCAAACAAAACCAGGCACCCAGGGCCAGAATTGGGCTTTTCAACATACTTTCCACTGAAATGCCACCCCTTGCTTCCACCAAACACGTATGGCGAGGAGGAGGGAGCCCTGCTGCGACTGGCAAAGCAAACTGAATAGCTTTTCTTAAGTGGTCATTTAGGCTTTTAGCTTCCCCACTGGCTACAGGTGAAGATGAACATGTTGCCATCTTGATAACCTGCATGCCACAGATCAATGGGGGCTGATGGTAGTATATGCTTCTGCGCATACACGCACACGCTCTCTTTACGTTACAGCCTTTAGTTTGCTTACGGCCCAAAAGGTGTTCAGTAATCACGGACATGTTACCCTTTGGTATGGCAGCAGGGAATACCCACAGAGATGAGTGAATTTCGCAGTGTGACTTATGATATGTAAATTCAATGATAGAACCAGGGAAATCCCCCATTGTCATATGTCTAGAAAACACTATCCATTATATATAAACCCCAAAGCCGCCAACCCAAAGTAAAGCCTTTTCCTTATTGGCACTGTATTTATTCTTCCTATTGCTAACATATTGATTTTGAGTCAGGCACGTGTGGTTTATGGATCGGCATTAAAAACTGCTCCAACTGAAACTACTTGGCAGACAGCACACCCAATAGTGCAAGGGTATCCCTACAAAATATCCCCACCAAAATATTGCTGTACATATGGCCGTTTGTCTCACCATAGGTGATATTTTTGGGGGGATATTTTGTGGGAGCAGGGGTTGCGGGGGTGTCCCCCGCAGGGTCCATGGGTCAATATTGCCACAATATTTTTGCAGGGATATTAACACACATTAACACATGGAATCCAGTGCAAGACCAAGACACTGCAGCACTTGCTTACTGCAGCCTTTCCAAATCAGATTGAAAAGCACACAACGGTATACCGGTATAAACAATGTGACGGTTATTATTGTTCAATTAAGTGGTTCACGGTATCTTTAACGGTATACCGTTACATCCCTACTCAATAGTCCCCCTAGGGGTGTGGTATAATGCGGTAGGACCTCATGGGGAGGAACTCCCCTCCTGGGGACTAGGGCGACCACCTAGGGTGCAGGCCCTATAGTCCCAACCCTAGTGTCCCATCATATAGTCACCACACTGGTCACACCATCCCTCAACCTCTTGTTGAGCATAACACTATATGTTATAGTAATACCTCCAAAATGGATCCTTTAGCAAGTACTGGGAAGAAACTGATCAATAACATGAAGAATACCTTTTTCTCAAGTACTGAAGGTAGGAGGGTGCACGGAGGCATTACAATGGATCCGTGGAACTGGGCGCAGGCTTGCACGAGGGAATGGATTTTGGCAGAGTGTACAATTCAAAGAAGGACTCTGCACGTTGTCGAGCCAGCCCTGTGGCAGCAGCGGGGAGGGATGCTGTCAGGCACGGGAGTGGAGAAGCAGCTAAGACCGGAGAGCAGAAAACACTGGCTGGAAGCAGAATGCAGCTCTCCTGGTCGGTCCTACAAACCTGAGGCGAGGCACTGATACAACCTCCAGGGGAAGGTGGACTGCACAGTCCCTGAATCGTACGGCTACTGCAAGGAGCCAAACCAGCAACCATAGGAAGCAGACGGCCATGGAGAGCGCACCAATGGCCGACCCCGGTCCCAGGAAGAACCACCGCTGTATGCTCTAGTCCCAGAAGGCAGTGGGAGCTTTGAGTGGGCTGGTAGAGACAATTGGAGTGAAGGAGGATTGCAAGGCCTAGAGACGGACTAAGGAGGGTCTGGGAACCCATCAAAACTGCAGAGTGGATCCAAGGTGGACTTTCTCAGCACAGTGAAACAGTTATAAAGTATATAAGGTTTGGGGACACTGAAGTTCAGTGAAGCAGACTTGAGGAAACCTTTCTCCTCATCTCAGTGGGGAGACCACTGACCACCAGTAAAGGGTCTGGGACGCTAAGGAGAAACCAGGGGAAGGGAGTAATTCCCCCTGGTCCTACTTGAAGCCACAAAAGTGCCACCCAGGATAAGGGAGCCATTCTCCTGGACATTTGGTAAGACTGTGTAAAACCCATGAGGCAGGGGAAGGGAGGCATCCCCCCCTGGCCTGATGTGGAATTGTACAAAGTAACATCAGTGGAACGGAGTCATACCCCCCGGTCCTATTTGAGGCTACCAAAGTACACCCCAGAATAATGGAGTCATTCTCCTGGGTGTTGGAAAACAGATTGGGTGAAGCCAGAGAAAGGGAGTCATTCCCCCTGCTATTTTCTATTGAGAAAGAACAATTGTTGGACACTGTTGAACCAGGAGAAGCGAACCGTTCTCCTGAAGGAAGAACTTTGTGTTATAATGTGAGGGTTAGAATAGGATTTCACACAAGGTGGAACTGTGATTTGACGGACATTCTGACAGTTTTAGTTTGAGGCAGGGAAACCCCTTGTAGAAATGGGGATAGTGAGGTTTTCTACCTAAGAAATAAATCTAAATCCAAAAACATGCCACCCTTTTCTCAGTCTCCTCCTTCTATACCATTACACTGCATAAATCCCTTCAGTTGTCATGGTGTTGTGGATTCCCAGGTACTTGATGCTCTTGATCGTCAATAGGATTGGGGATTCTTGTTAGAGGTCTGTACGTTGTTTACTCGTTAGTGTTGGCTTTAGCATTTCTGATTTGTCCCCGTTGATTTTAAAACCTGCTACTTTGCCAGTGTTCAATTTCCCTCAAAAGAGATGGCAATGCATGCAAAGGGCCGCCCAGCAATATTAAAATGTTGGCTGCGAACAGATTTATGTTGTGTTCCAAGTCTGCAAATCTTATTTCTTGATTTAGTTACTTGACTAATCTTATTCACAAATTCTTCCACTTTGGTGCCTCTCTGAGTAGTGAGTGGGGTCAGATGTCACTCGATTGGCTTGTATTCTGGCCTTTTGATGTGTGTAGCATGCCTGGATCATTTGTGAGAATCTGGGCCCAAATCTCATAGCTGATAGGGTGCTGAACAGAAAGGGCCAGTCTACCCTGTCAAAAACCTTTTCAGCATCCAGGGAGAGCCTGGATGTTTTGATGTTGGGATTTCTAGATCCCCTTCTTTAAATTACAGCATGTTTCCCTAGGCGGTTTGCCAGAATGTTTGTGTATATTTTAGTGTCCAGATTCATGAGGTCTATCGGGCGGTATAAACTGCATTGCTGTAGGCCTTTGCCTTGTTTTGCCAAAAGCCCCATGTTGGATTAATTCATCAATGGTGTCATAGTGTCAGCTTGAGTAATAGAGCCATCGAGTTTAGTTAAGATGTGAGTCAGTATTGTGCAGTAATTAGAAGACACCTATAAGGCATCACACCCCGGTGCAGCTTTAGTGATTTAAAGGCTCCCTCCTCTTCTGCTGTGGAGATTTTACCCTCTAGCACCTGGGCCTATGCTTGCGTTAGTGTTTGTTGGTATTTCTCCAAGATCTGAATGACACCTGGTCTAGTAGGATTGTTCTGTCTTTCCCCTGTTCCCCCTATCATGCCTCGTCGCGCCTTGAAACACTTGTGTAGAAGCGTGTTATAAATGTCATATATCATATATGCATCTTGGACCTCCTGGGGGTTTAGGTTCTGCACAATATAGCCTTTCTTTGAAGGCTCGGATCGTGTCCGTGATGCAGAGATCAGTAGGTTGCCTCCGCTGACCCACACATCTCGAGGCCTGTCATTGGCGCAGTTGTAGTGCCATCAGTCTGCTGGCCTTATATGATTACTCATAGTATTTATTTAACTCAAGGGATTTTCTGAAACTTTTGTGTGTAATAGGTTTAGTTGGCCCTTCACCGCTCTGTTTATGCATGCCTCTTCTCGTGAAGTTACTTTTATGGGATTGCTCTATAATTTTTATATTGGACGTTAGATTCTGCCCTTTACTCATAATTTTGTTTTTGTTCCCCAGTATGGAGATAGTTTCCCCACCTTCCCCCAATGCCTTGAAGAGCGTCCCAATTGTTCGCGTCTGAAGTATCTTCAGGGTCATTCTCTTTCTTAAACTGCTTAATGCGATTGGCTAGGTCCTGTTTAATAGAGGGTGCTTTCAGAGTTAAAGGCCCAGTTTCTTGGGTGACTGACACTTTTCTGACAGAGGGTAATTGACACCGGAGCATGGTCAGAGATCATAATCAGGTGTATATCCGAGTCTATTATGTTGTACCTCAGCGATGTTCTAGTGAAGATCATGTCTATTCTTGATTTGGCATGGTGTAGTTGGAATAAAACGAGTAGTGCGATTCCTTTTGTTGCTCGCTCCATATGTCCTCTAGTCCCAGTTGTGTGCATGTGAATCTAAGAATCTTCGACATGGTTCATGCCATATTAGTATGTGGTCCAGTTCTGTCTAGGGTCGAGGACTAAACCAGATTAAAATCGCTCATCATTATTATATCCGCTTCGGCATAGCTTTCGAGTCTCTCGAGGAAGTTCTGCATTTATGTATTCTTATCGCAGCTCAGAGCATAAACCACTGCCACTGTTAAGCCTACCTTGTGGAGATCTCCCTTAACTATCAAATGTCTGCCCTCTGTATCCCATAAGGTTCCCCTTTCTTGGTATGGTAGGTCTCTTTCGATCACTATTGCCACCCTTCCTTTATTATGTGGTGGAAGGTTCTGTGTTTCAATCGCAGTTGGTCCTACTTCAAAAGGTGCATCTCTCGGAGCCCTATAATGTATGTGTGATGTGTCCGGGCATAGTCCCACACCTAAATCCTTTTTGTTGTCACCATATTTGATGGCAGCAATGGAGTTCTGGAAAACGGAAATATCCTTTGGATGGATGTACCCAGTAGGCATACAATTTGCTATAAATACACTATACTCATACCTGAAGAGGGGATGGTAGCCCTTTGGCTTGTATGCACACTAGCTTGCTTTGAAAGTCGAACAATAGTTTAAGTTGAGCTTGGAGTGAGTCTGTTAGTTTGTCTTGCTGGGAATGCATGCATTGCTGAAGATCCCCTTTTTGTGTGTGCCAATTGATTCTGCGACTGTTTCCCAGCCCTCTTTTGTTAAGTTGATCATCTGGCCTGGCCCAACAATTCAGTTAGTCTCCCTGTTCGGAAATTATCTCTGGAGATTACGAGGTGTTTAGCTATATAGGGTGGTACTTGTATCAATATGGCCTTCAATGTGAAGCAGTTTGTTTTGAAGATTATCCGGACTGGTGCAGACAACCAGTATAATCCCCTGAGCATGTGGGAGATCTGATCAAACTTTGTTCAGCATTTTTGGGCTGACTGGCTCTAGCTCTGATGATGTTTGAATTTCTCAAGGTTACACAACAGATACATCTGCAGCTTGGACACAGTAATCCTAGGCAATACGGCTGATGTTTTACTATGCCACTATTTATTGGATATTTATAATGTACCTATGAACAAGTGTTTTCAGGTGTGACAAGACCAGAGGGAGGGGGAGACAGGATGCCAATAACAAATGGTCCTACTAGGCCTTGTGAAATTCGGATCATGCAAGTGCAGTTATCAAGAAGTGCAAAGGAGATGTGAAACGTTACTGCAAATACCTCAACTGGAAATTGGCCGGATGCTGTTAACCTCTTCAGGCAAAGCACTCTGCAAGATGCCTTGATAACTTTACTAGAGATTATGATAAATTTGCATTTTTACAGATTGGAGAGGCCATGCTCTCACCTATTGTTTCAAAGATATAACTGGTATTAACAGTTTTTAGCTGGACACAGACTATTCCCCACTTAATTCCAGGTCATAGGATTGCAGACTTCACCCTAAAATATGGTAAGAATTGAAATTGTGGGATCGATCTCTGTAGATGCTCTAGTCACCAATTCTTGAAGTAAACATGCAATATCGAAACATCAGAAAAGTTGCTTGGCAGCGAGAAAATCCAAAAAATGTGTTCAATGTGCTGAAAGAGCGAAAGGAAATAAGTTTTTTTTTTTTTGCTGTATTTTTAATAATGACCATATATTTTAATCTGAAGTAGCCCATGGATAGCAAACTATGGCTATTAAGCACATACAATACAGTTTACTTGGGTCGTACAACTATTTTAACCATGTCGTTTGTGAGTATGTTAATGCTAACATAATTTCTGTATCTCTGTTTTAATCTTCAGGAACAGTACCGTTTCTGCTATGATGTTGCACTGGAGTACCTCGATTCTTCTTAGACAAACTGGATGTGCCAAATTACCATAATTCATTTGAATCTTCGTTAATTGTTCGAGCGGAAATCGGGACATTTGCAAAGGAAGATGATTTTATCATGGGACTTTAACATTTTAAATGAAGAAAGTATTTTTCTTATGGAATTGTGTATCTTAAATACAATGACTTCATCCATTGCTGTGATTGTACCCAGTATTGACATTTTGTGCCACATGGATGATTTATAATTGGGAACAGAGATGGTGCTGGTCTGCGTCAGACGGCAATTTTAATGTGTCTATACATGCAGCCATCTCTTACAATACAGCCGATGTCTCTCATGTATGAATATTTCCAAAGTGGCATTTTCACTTTTTTAAAAAAATATATAAAATGTATGATACAAAGTTTTAAAAAAATGCAAATCCATGGTAAATGCATACTTTATACATTTCAACTGTCAGATATATCCACTAGGCTTGCTATGTTTAGTGTGCTTCTCATGGCTGGCTCACATTTCTTTTTAGAGAAAATTATACATAAGCCAAAGACTCAATTGTAAATATGTCAATACGGAAGAGAGCACATTGTATTTATTGTTTACTTGCATTCCTTTTCTTAAGGCTGAAAAAACAATCATTTTTCTTGAACAAACTTTATTTTGCTGAAATCAAGTGGAAACAATTTTGTAGTTCCATTTTTGTATGTTTTAGTGTATGTAGGAAACATACTTTTTAGGCATAGGCCAGGAAACATCGTTAAAGTGGTTTTGTTGTGTACATGCTTGTGAACTGAATATATGTAAACAACTTGGCTAGAAGGTCTTTTACACTAAGTGCGGGACCAAATTTTACATTTTGCTGAAATTGTATAGTTTTTCACAATTGTATTGTTGTATATGAATTAAATCATTATGATCTGGAAACTGCACTCATTAAAATGGCCTTGCTTTTGACTTGCACAATATCGGAAGTAGTTTACTGGGCATCATATGAGATGTAAAGGAGCAGTGTTTAATTAGCATATCCGGCAACTCGACCACACATACATGGTTGTCTAGCAAATGGTAAAATTAAACAATGTTTATTTTGATGTTTACAGACCCGTACGCTTTGACATCTGACAAAGCAGAATTTAAATAAATTCAATACAATATTCCTTGTGTGTGAATTATCCTGACCCTAGTTATTTCTCACAATTGCATTGACTTCCAATGCGTCCTATATAAACATTATTGAGTTGTTCTGATGACGGTATGGTCTTGTCACTGTATGATTTGATGAAGACCTGGGAGGATGGAGGAGTGGATGGCCTTGTAAAGTGGATTTGTATAAGCAAATTTTGCATTTGTGGTTTTATATCTGCTAAACAGGTAAAAAGAGGTATTTATAGTCTCTCATGCACAGTACCGTTTTAAGTAAACTCCAATCCTCCCAACTTTGTCAAAATGCCCACCACTCCATCATTTGTAAAATCCTGCACTCTGTAAACACCCAAGCATGTATCCATATAATTTCTCGGTGTACGACCCTCCCACCACACCTGGTGATTTGGAAAGTGCTCTGCTGCTCCTTGAGGCCTAGAAACGGACATGAATGCAGAGCTCAGGGTATATATGGATTTATAAAGCACAAACCTAGCTTGTAAGCAATGGAGCACTGGGGGACACACCAGGGAGATTACAAATAGGTGTGTGGGAGTAGCAGAAGAGCTGGGATGGATAGGGGTAGCAGGTTAAAGAAGAGGAATTGGGGTTGAATGGAGCCATCGTCGATTGCCAAGATGTTCTTTGAAGAGTAGAGCCTTCAGGACATTCCTGAAATTTACATTGGGGGGGCGGGGATTAGGCTGTCTTATCTGATTTGGTAAATCATTCCAGGCACAGAGTGCATAGCAGAAAATGGTCTACTTCCCAATATTTCTCTTGAAATCTTTTGTTTCTTTTCTGGGAATGTTGTGGCTTCTGATATGTAGAAATGTCTATGTATTGGTTTGGCTCATTCAACATGCACAATTTAATGCCCCCTGTATACAATTCTACCCCACAATTCTGGGCAAAGCAACAATGTGTTTTACAAGCTCAAATATATTTATAATAATTGACTCCAATATTAAACCAAGGTGGTCTGCAGATTTACACCGTGGAGATCACTATGCTAGCATAGACTCATAAAACAATAATCAACCTAACAAGATTTTCTGTGCCCTTGTTAATCTTTCTACTGCTTGAAAAGGCCAGAATTTTCCCTGATGAAGTGATGTTTTTGCTGTGGGGGATGAGGAGAATGAGTAGGAGGAAGGAGGTACAGCCGGTGGACATCACTTGCAGAGCCTGGTAGCGGGTAGCTTGTCTGGTGGGAGCAGAAGATGTTTATGCACCAGGATTCTCCATTTATAAGGTACATGGGTTGGATGTTACAAATGAACATGTTTTTCAGATTCATTTTGAACGATTGGGTATACATACTTTGAGAAATGATGCAAGAACGAAAATTCATTCATTCGGATCAATTGAAGGAAAGCAGGGAATGGAATGCGGTAACTGTTAATGTACTACAGATTTAGAGAAGCATTACATGCTAGGTGGCCTAGTTATCCAGATGCTCCAGCGTTATCCCCACATGCACAATTTGTTAGATCCCTCCCGCCAGACACATCCTCCCTTCCAGGCATACAAAGTTAGTGTACATACAGAGGCTGTCACTGAACAATCGATTTAGATCAATTCACTCATCAGGTTTATTTATACCCCAGTGCAGCTGCAGGAATATTTGCTTGATAGGTCTGCAAAGTGCAGCAGATGCCCCCAGTATCCAGCGGATTTCATGCATGTAGTGTGGGAATGTACTAACATACACCCCTTTTGGGACCGGGTTGTTGCGGTCTTGGGTCAGATGACCTCTTTTCGTCTACCCGAGTCACCCGTGACGTGTTTACCATCATTGTTTGAGAGAGCACCTATCATTCCAGAATGGTTGAATTGCTTGAATAACTGTGAGAGACTTGCAACTCAATATGCATTAACAATACCTCGTGGAACAGACCAAGAGACCCTTGCGGCCCGCTCAGAGCTTATGACTGCTGAAACAGACGATCAAGGAAAAACTGCAGAAGATCATAATTCAGAAATGGACATACATGATAGATCGCCTGAAGGACTACCATACCTATCGATGGGTCTGAGATATTCTACTGGGGAGTATTTATTTATTTTTACATTTATTAAGCACGCAAAAACCTTGGGCATAGAGGAGCTTTTACAGCCAGTTACACACACGCAGAGGAATGCAGAAAAAAAGGGCACAGAGAACATTGAAGAGTCATGATTAGGAGAACAGCCACGTTTAAAGTGCCCTTCTGAAGGCCCAGTAGGATTGTTCAGCTCTCAAGTGTGATGGGAGAGAGTTCCAATGGTTCGCTGCCACAGAAGGGAAGCTTGCACGGCCACTTTTGGCGAGTTTGAATTTGGGCTGGAAAAGTCTATGCACATATGTCCATCTTACTTGTCTGGAGGACTTTGCTTTTAGGAATCTTTGAGACAGGTAATGTGCAGCAGAATTGGACAGTCATCTATGCGTGATGGATGAAGTTTCAAAGGTAATCCTTTCCTTTACCGGCAGCCAGTGGGCTTTTCCTCTGGCCTCAGATGTGCTCACTGTTTCAGGATATTGACAGCAGCACTGATGGCATTGTTCTGGATCACCTGGTGCTTCCAGATGTTGTGCGCTGCGGTGCCGGCAAAGAAAGTGTTACAATCTAACCTCGCTCCTATGATGGTTCTGGCAATGGTAAGGCAGCTGTTTGGTTATAGGAAGGGTCTAGTGGCGATGAGGAGTTTGGTTGTGTATGCCGCTGACGTTGCAATAGCAACAACCTGCCGTGTCAAGGAGAGAATGGCATCCAGGTAAACGCCCAGGATCTTCAAAGAGGAGACTGGGATCGGCAAGCCGATGATGTTGAGTTAGTGTATTAGGTTTAAGATTCTTGATGATTGTTGGTGGACCTACTATCGGGATCTCTATCTTCTTGTCGTTTAGACAGAGGCCATTTGTTGCCATCCAGGTTTCGACTGTCGGGTATATCGTGTTAAGGGTGTGCAAGTCTTCAGGGTAGTTGCCAGAGAACGGTAGGGGAATTTTCCGATGGATTCCAAAAGATCAAAGAGGGGGTTGGTGAATATATTGTAAAGGGTGCTCCACGTGAGATAGGGATGGGAGGGGCACAACCTGGTTCAGAGAAGACTTGGATCGATCTTTCTGCCAGGAAGGAGGCTACCCAGGATGTGGCTACTGGAGAGAAGTTTGCGACAGAGGTTAGGTGGTGGCATAAGATTTTGTGGTGAACCAAGCCAAAAGTGGCAGAGCGATAAAGGAGAAGGAGGGACGGTTTTCCCTCATCCCCAATTGTGTCGAGTTGGTTCTTGGGGTCCAACAGGGCAGTTTTGGTTCCATGGCCTGGTCTGAAGCCTGACTGACGCCATCCCAAGATCTGGTTGATTTCCAAGTAGTGCTGGATTTGAGTACAGGCTGCCCTGTCTAAGATTCTCAGCAGGAAATGGACAGCCAGGATGGGGTGGTAGTTACTAGGAACTGCAGGGCCAAGTGTAGGTTTCTTGTTCTGGGGGAGAATTCAAGCTTCCTTCAGGCATTGATAAAACTTTTGATAAAAGGGATTAGGGCTTCAGTGCAATCCTTGATGATAGGGGCGGGTCATGTGTTGCCTTTACATCTGAATGGCTTTAAGCTTGACTTAAAATGCAACTTCCAATTCCCAGACATTGCGGAAGTGAAAAGCAGCTGAGTTTTGGGGGATTGGGATGCCCAGAGTTCAGTGAGTTTTTGATCAGGGATTGCTTGGCTAGAATTTTTATTTTGTAAGGTGTCGACTTTGTGGAGCAGGACATTCTGAATGTTGGTACACCATGTTTCATCTTTGGTGATACCCCCGTTGGTGGTGGTGCAGGGGTTTCCAATTCCCTGAGCATAGAGAATAGCTCTTTGGAGTTTCGATTGCCATTCGCAATTTTGTTATTATACGAAGTAGCTTTGTCCAATGTGATGGCTTGCTTGTAAGTCCTCGAGGTGGATTTAAACAGTGACTTATTGGTGTCTGTTTGGGATTTTTTCCAGGAAGCTTCTGCTAGGCGCTTCTTAGCTCTAAGCTCTTGTAGGCCACTGGTGAACCAGGTGTTGAAGTGGCAGACAGGTTTAGTCCTGTGAAATACAAACGGGGTGACTGTGTCAACTGCTGTAGCCAGCCTCCTGAAGTAAAGGACTGCCAGAGCCACCAGGTTCTTAGAGAGTTGGGGGATCTGATTGGGTTGGAGACCCATCAGTAGTGGAGTGATGTTCTCTTTGGTAATTTTGCGAGAGCTGCAAGTCCATGTGGGTGTCAAGGGGGTATGGGCATGTGTGGTGTTCAGGGGCTGTGTGGGATGATGGTCACAATGTGGTGGTCAGGCCAGGGGCAGTGGGTGATGGCATTAATAGCTACCTTACAGTTAAGGTCCCCTACCCAGTCAAGGGTGCAGCCTTTCTCATGGGTTCTGGCACTGATGCTTTGAACAAAGCCTACAGTGCTGAGGGAGGTGGCGTTATGGTCAGATGGGTCATTGAGCCCAATAGATCCCCAAAGAGGAGGATTTTGGAGGTAGTCTTCAAGTTGGAGTTGAGGGTGTGCAGGAGTTCTTTGTAAAAAGCAGCAAGAGGCCCGGGTGGATGATGCAATCAGTTGGTGAAGTGGAGAGTTTTACGAATAGCAAGTCAGTTACCTACCATTTCAGAGGTACATTGTCTAATTGTCTGGGAGTCTTGGGATATTATTACTAATTCGCCTCCTCTGGCGTCCCGGCTGTCTGTTCTAAAGATGGTGAATCCTGGAGGGATTGCTAGGGCCAGGGCAGGGCCGGAGGCAGCATGTAGCCATGATTCAGAGATGACGGAGATCAAGGTTGAGCATAGTGATCAAGATGTGGACATCTAGGGCAGGAGCATGGATAAATCAGGCGTAAATCGGAGCGCCCTTGATGGGCGTTGAAGTAGGTGTGAGTTTGCTGTGCGGTCTTGAGGTGTTGCAGGAGTGCTGTGTGAAGGATGGTCGGTTTTCATGGGCAGGGGGTGATAGTTGAGGCTCTTAGAGAGGCAATGAGCGGTCCGTTCTGCCAGCCTGAAACTTCTGGCTTTACACCTTTTGTGTGCTTGTTTTGTGGGTGATGGCTGTTCGCAGACATAGCAGGTTGTTTCTTAGGCAGGTGCAGGCTGGGCGTGTGAGTGATGTGCTTTTGGAGGCAGTCTGGGGTTTACAATCATCGAGCAGTCTCACGTTAGGCAGGTGGTTGGCAGATGGAGTTGGTAATGTGGTGACAGCAGGCTTTTGTTGATGTAATAAGAGCAATAGGACTGTGGATGTGGCAGTGCCTCAGCGTAGGTCGTTATGGCAAGATGTGCTCTTGGGGGAGTTGGTCAGCGATGTGACTTGGCCAGAGCTGATCCGCGTTAGTGTGGCATTTGACTCTGCTGGACCTAGCGACGTAGCTGGAGGAGAGTCTGGTTCTAGCCATGTGTGGATGGTGTAGCAAGACTGGGTGGGGGGTTACAAGCAGGACTTTGCTTCAGGGGGCACAGTAAAATCTACTCAAGTTGATCGGAATGATTCAGAGAGCACATTGAAAATATCAGTGGCATGGGATGAACATCCTAATGCTTGCTTAGCTTGTTCAGCAGGGCCAGAGCTCGACCCGTAACTGTATCCAATGCTTGAATAATACGCTTTGGTAATCCTTTATGCGGCAGAGAGTGGATGAGAGCATCAAAGGCCTTATGTACCGTCCTTCGCTAACGGTAGGCTGTGCCATCCGGCTTGCTGTTCCATTTCCTATATGTTGGGCTGCTGCCCAATCACAGAGCAGACTCTAACAGTTGCTGGGTCTTGAGGCTTCTCGTGCGGTGGCCATCTTAGAAGGTGCTGCTTTGTTGATATCCAAATTGGAATGGGAACGCTGGGTGGAGTCCCATAATGGGCTCCTGGATAACTGGAGCAGATGAGGGCATCGAAGGCCTGCTCTAACGTCCTGTGCGCTTTCCTCCATACTGCATGGGCATCCCTTCCAAGGGACGGGAGACGGAACCATTTTCACCAGAAAAAACCTTCTTCCCCTTTAAATTTAGAGGCACATGGTGTGCGGCCCTCGGAGCATGCGCTGCCCTGACTCTGCCCTCTGGCGCCACAACCCAGTCCCCTTTTCCGCGTCAACGGGAATGGGCTGTATTCACCAGCGCTCTTGTTTTTGGCTTCGGCCATGTAATTCCATGCGCGGATACTTCTTCTCTTCTGTCTTTTTATCATTCAGTTGCTCGGTCCTCGGGCACCAAGCTCCTCCCTGGCACATGTCGACATCTACAGGGTTCACCAGGTGACCATTCTGCGACTGGCTCTTTCCAACTTCAGACTCCCACACCCTCTGCCAACGTTGCCTTGGCTTAGACCACGGCTGACAAGCTTGTACCGCGTGCAACGTGCTCTCCTCGAGGTCTCTGAAGAACAGACTAGCCAGGTGAAGGGAGCACTTCCAGAGATCGCCTCCAGGACCTGAAGGACTTTATCATCGACCCAAGCCCAAGGTAGGGCTGCTCTTTTCCTGCGCTCCCCGCAAGGGAGACTCCCTCCCAAGGACTCGCCCGCGAAAGAGGGACCGCTCGGGTCCTCATACCAGCACGAGTACCGAGGCTAATTCAGTTACCTGTCGGCAGGCCGAGGTGTCGGTGGATCCACCCGGTAACAGTGCTGAGGGACCTTAACGTTCTTTTACCTGGTCTTCACCCGAGGGTCCATGCCCTTTCACTGGCAACATGTCTGAGGGGGTGCCTATACACAGTTTTACAGGCAGATCAGCCAACGGCGAAATCTTTACTAGGCCTCGGCCTGAGGAACAGGGAAGGCCTCATGAGGCTGGGCCCAGTGAGCCAAGCAACACGATGCAGGCACGTGGAAGGCAGCTCGACAAGATGGTCGCCGTGCCAGACATGAGGGACACCCGCCCGATACCGCACCAAGGAAGGGAGTAGGTGGAGGAACGAGCGTCAAGGTGGGACTGGTGCAAACCAGGTACATGGCCTACAGCCGTTCCTTCGCTTGCGCTGCGAAGGTTTCTGCTGCGTCCATATAAGCAGGGCATGCAACGGCACCAGCAGCCGCCCGCTACCCCGTCAATATCGCCTACCACACCGCCGGCTTGCGAGGACAGTGTTTTTTTTTTTTTTTTTTTTTTTAAGGTTCCTCTGGCTCATGAAATCTCCTTTGATGCGGCTCATCCTCCTGTACGCCATCAGGGACGTGCTCCCGCCAATGGCTGTGGCGCCACATGCCCCGGTACAGGTGCCCCCTGGCACCTGTGCAGCCTCCGCCACCCGCTCCGGCCCCCCCAACCAATAGTGCAGGCGGTTCCATACCAGCCTCCGGCTCTGGTCCCTGCACCTCAGCCTGCGGCTCCCAACACTCCTCTGCCGGACCAATTGGACCCACGTGGACACGGATGAGGAAGAGGACCCTGATACACCGTCGCCAGCCAAGGCCTTCCACTAACGTCTTGCAGGGCTGGCAGAGTACTTGGGCCTTCCTCAACCCGAGGTCGAGCAACCTGCGGAGGGGGTCCTCACCGAAGTCCTCCCGCTACGTCCCGCAGCAAGAACGGGGATCCCGATGCAGAAGGACGTGGTCGCCTTAGCCAAAAAGGGCTGTCTCAAGCCCCACTTGGTCCAGTCGGTCAATCGACGCCTGTACGCCAAGTACAGGCAAATGGAGGGGAATACACTCTTGCGGTCGGCCCATCCTCAGCCACACGCTTCGGTGATTGCAGCGGCATCACTATACTCCAAGCCTCAGTAGTCCTCAGCCTCCTCATCGGTGGCACTGCTAGGCAAGGAGGAGAAGATCCTAATGTGTACGGGAAGAAGCTGTATTCCACCACGTCCCTACATCTTCCTCAAGCCAACGCAAATGCCAGGCTGGCAGCCGTTAACCAGAGGCTGTGGCGGGAAATTGCGCATTTCCTCCCAGAACTTCCGGCGCAGAGCCGATCATGTTTCAAGGCGGGACTGGCAGAGGCTAGTATGGTGGCACAAGACATCATGGAGTCCACTGTGGCCCACGTTGACACTTGTGGCCGGGCCATCTGCATTGCCACAAACATGAGACGAATGGCCTGGCTCTGTGCTACGAAGTTTAACACGGATGTCCAGGAGTGCATCTTAGACCTGCCGTTCGAGGGGGTGACCTCTTCCAATCCACCACGGACGAGCAACTGGATAAAAAGAAAAACAGCTCACAAATGGCGAAGTCTTTATCCATCCTTCAAAGACCACGCCCAAAATGTACAGCCAGACACAGCAGCGCTCGGACAAGGGGCTTACATACGGAGAGTGAGAGATACGCCCACCCCGTCATTGCGTAAAGGATAAAGACCCAATCAACATTAGACCTGGAAAAGAAGAGCAGTCTGTGCAGCTGCACAGAAAATGAGTGGGCATTGTCTGGGATCGCTCATCATTGATTATTTCCACCTTGTTTACTGAGGGAAGGCGGTCCGCATAAGTGAAAACATCAGCCCGAAGCAAAAGCGGAGCGAGTGCGGCAAAGAGTGTGTTGCTGTGTGATCCAGTGGAGTCCTGTGAAGTTCTGTGACAGCGTCACCCGGGAGACTCAATTTGCGTCCACTTTATGTAGGTAATTGATCTGTCGTACTCTGAAGCACTTTGATCCAACAGTAATCTAATGTTTTTATAAACCTCTGGCCTTTTTTACCTTTGGTCGTCACAACAACCTCGCAGGCAAAGGCACGCATATAATATACTATTAAACCAGCAAGTAATAGATAAAGGGAACACTCTGCCCCTTTTTCTCAGCATTACTTAACGCCACCCCTCGAGGCAACTTGAGAGCAACCTGCTTGGAAAACTTTGGCCGTAATTCCACAAACAGGCTGATGCCCACTTCTTACAATCTTTGAAGCAGCATCCTTTTCTGGAGGGACGACATGAAGACACCAGAATTACATAACATGGCAGGGGCTAATGATCAAGAGCTAAATATGTCCCACTGTCTTATTAACCCTCTACAAACCGAATTCCAAATTGCTCACGACCAAATACAAATAACAATATCAAGTCCATGCACTTTATCATATGTCATGGGTAATTTACTCAAGAACGATTTGGATTACAGGTCTACATCCTCAATGAAGTGAGTTATAACCAAGGGGATCACCAACCAAAGAAGATTGCTTAGTGACAGCATCCTTTGTGAAGGAAGGGTGTGGAAGTGGATATACGGGAAGAAGCCTGGCCAACACTTAATAAGGAGGATGTTATAAATATAACAGAAAGTTGGGGCTCATCAAACACAAAGAGGGTAACCCAATGGATAAACCTGCCAAGCATAGACTGGACAAACCCCCCGCTCCCCTGCTACTCCCACCCCCAAAATTCTCTGCCCGATTCAACTTTACCAGCTCTGAGTTTTGTTCTGAACTCATTGGTTGGTGTATTCGAATTATTGAAAACAGAGGTCCAAATCCACTCCGAATCCCTCATTGAACTAACCATGTAGATGTGGACTTGGGAGTCATCCATGGTGGATCTCAACGGTTTGATTAACTCTTTGATGGCAAAAGACCTGAGCTTCATAAAGGAAGAAAGCAGGTTTCGATCAACGACTGCGATAGAAATGAAGTCACACTTGGCCACCCTGGAATAGGAATTCCAAGCAATGAAGCTTGAGGTAAAAAAAAAAAATGGGAAGAGAACTGCATGGGATGAAAAACCTGACTGTGGATTAATTTTCTGGAACATGTTCCGCTGGACGATACTCCCCTGTCTGTCTACTTTAGATGAATTTATAAGATTGGCTCAAGTAGGGGATGCCATATCGGTAATGCCAAGGAGGTTGCCAAACGAAACGGGAGCTAAGGGACCTGTACCAGCAGATAAAGACTCCCCATCTACTTACCCTCAAGCTGATCCATCCAGTAGTGAGACCCCAAGGTCTGTTCCTGTATTAAACCAAGTGGAAGTCATTAGAATGGAAAAAAAGCAAATATCTAAAAGCTAAAAATGAGGGGAGGCCCAACTAAGAAAAGCAACTACTAAGGAAACTCCAGAACCTCAGCCCCAGAAGTCCAAGAACACAAAACAGACAAAGCAAACAAATTCTGGGAAAAGGCAATTTTTCAAAGCATTAAACAACGCGGCTTGTGAGGAAATATTGAGACCCCAATTCATACTTCGTCCTAACAAAAAAATACGAATAACTCAATGCAAGGAACAGACTGGTTCTGGTAAGGTCATATCCTCAAAACACAAAATCCAGCACAATCTAGCAACAGATGACTTAAACGTGGAGTAAAAGGCTCCCTTATGCCTGGCTCCTATATTCCTCAAGGAGTTGGCCAAGTCAGACCAAGTGCAAAGTTCCTTGAGTAAAATCAGTGGGGCCCCCTCTACTGGAATTGTTACATCCGTAACTGACCCGAAATGACAAAATAATGGTGGGCCAGTAATCATGCTGGAAGAAGATTCTAAGCTTCCAGAGACAACCTGTCCCCAGGAAATGGGTGAGATTTTGGCTCTAGAGGATGAAGCAAATGACAAGAAGGAACCTAGCCCATTTGCAATACCATGAATATGGCTAAAAAGGACAGATCCCATCAAAGGCCAAGTGAGCCTGAATAGGGGAAATATCCTGGCCGTAACAAAACAAATACCAGACCTATTCTTATGGTCTTCTCACGACATTGACCGCATAAGCTTCCCATACAATCAAATTGCATACATAGTTGAGGTGGAAAGAAAATCTCAATTGGGAGTAAGAGCTATGTTGAAATCATCAGGGGATTTTAGAGACCTGAGGTTGGAAGTATCTTCATAACTGCCTTTAATTAAACACTCTAAGGTTGGGATCATCCCATACAACATTGAAGAGTGGAGGGGGCTCCACAGAAAAATAATCTCTAGTGGGGGAAAAGAGAGAAGATGCCGGAAGTGGGAGGAGGGAACAGGGTGGAGGAAAAAATGAAATTTTGCCTTTTTTGCAGAGAATTCTGACTGAGGCATTTCAGAAATTGAGCAATGTTGAAGATTTGCTTTAGTGGAGGACACCCTCGAAATCGTCAGTTGGAACACGTGTGGCTCCAGTTCATTCAGGGGGGATCACATGAAGAACTATATTTTTGAAGAACATGATCTGATTCTCTTACAGGAGACATGGCTGATGAAATCAATGCAAGTAGATGGTTTTACATCATTTAACCAACTCGCCACTAAAGCGAATGGATGAACGCCATCTGGGGGTTATTGGTAGCTGTACGTAATACGCAAGTAACTTGAGCAGTTGCCTTCAAAAAGACTGGGGATTTTGCCAGTTCAGATAGGTTTCCCTCCACAATCGATCTGTAACTCTTTGGTATTGGTTAATTTATACTGGAGCGCTGTGCATTCTAACTTGGCTTCGTTCTTGGAGGACTTAGCTGATATACTGTTGGTGGTATGAATTAACTACTCAGAGGACGTTTTGATGGCAGGCGATCTGAACTCTACCTGGGGATGAGCCCCAGAGAAGTGCATAGATGTGTTTTGAGTAGAAACAGTCGTACATGGTTAAACTTTTTTGATGGATGGAAACTTTTTATTGCAAATGGCTCTATTAGGAGGGACATTCCAGTGGCGAAAACATGGAGAAGTGGGCCTTTATCCTCGACTATAGCCTACACTATAATGTTGGAATATCTATTCAAGGAATACACAGATTAAAGCAGTCGATGTAGGTACTAGTGATCACATTCCTATATCGAGAGTCTTTAACTATTGAAAACTATGTCCCCTAAAGCCAACCTATTACACATTGCTTTCAGTTAATCAGGGGGAAGTCGTGTTTTCATGTTTAAACACAAAGGCGGGAACTGCAATTCCAAATTGGAGGATTTAACGGAGAGACCAAATAATACGCTGTTAGACTTCTTGACCAACCATGATCCTTTGTCGAGCTTCTCTGGGGAATAGATATGCCTGTTCACAAACGAGGGCTTACCCAGAGGAAACATTCTCATCATTATGATGAGGATACAGCAGACCGCCAAAGAGCCCTGTGGAGTAATATTCACAAACTGAGAAGAAGAGAGGGGCTTGCATGGAACGATTTCTTAAAAGAATCTAGGTGTCTTTGTAATAAATGCCATAATTGGTCAAGGTCCAGAAAGTTCGAGAGCAGTAATGAGGATGGGCTTAATATGTTAAAAGCCGTCACTGAATCCAACTCCCGCAACTTTTAGGGCCTAATAAATCCTCTGACGCAACAACCATCGAGTGCGCATTCAAATTGTATCACTGAATTGACATGTACAAAGTATTTTTCTGGGGTTTTTGAGGAACTGAACCCATGTAGTACTGGCATAAATATGAAGACTAATTGGGAGTTAGAGATAGAAGAAGAAGAGATAAAAGACTTGATTCACAGGTCTTCAAGATCTAGAGCTGCAGGGCCAAATGGCCTTACAAATGAAACCTTACAGTCTGCAACATGTCTTTGGACCTCTATTCTTCCTAATCTATTTAATAACATCCTAAAAACTCAACACTATCAAGCTACGTGGAACACGGCCATAGTAATTCCTATATTGAAGAGAGGGGATTGTGGCAACCTCTCTAATTACCGTCCTATAGCACTAATGGAGAAGGAGAGCAAAATCTTTGTACGCATAGTCCTGAAGGACCTGGAAAAATGTGCTGACCAGACCAACATAATATAAAAAAAAAGTTCCAGACAGGTTTTCGTAAGGGGCTATCGACATCATTGAACGGCCTAGTTCAAAACATGCTTAACACAAAACAAATTAAACAGCAAAGATTATACAGGATATGGATAGACGTATAGAGGGCATTTGACACCATTAATAGATGTAAATTGTGGTGTAAATTAAGAGACTGGGATATTCTGCATGGACTGTTGGCAATTCTCATTTACCTTCATGACACCAGAGTAAGTCTGATTAGATCTTGAGGGCCATCTTTCCTCTAAGATTCCAACGAATAAAGGCCTAAGACAGGGATGCATAGTAGGAAATAGTTGCCTTTTCCTAGCAGATCTATGGAATAAACTTTTCGCCCATGCATTAGTCGCTCCAGCAATTGGGAACCTTAAAATCTCTGGCCTAGCCTATGCGGATAATGTGCTCTTGATGGATCGCACTCCGATAGGCCTGCAAAGATGGATCGCAGCCTTTGAAAATTATACAAGTTCAAATGATCTTGTCATTAACCCTAGTTAAACCTTTTTATGACATATAATCATTCAGCTAAGAAAGGATCAGGAGCTTTCAAGTGGAGGCTAGCTGGTCAGAAATTACCAATCCTTAAAAAAAATAAGACTAGCATTGGAAGTGGACCTGGGAGAAAAGGTGATCCAACTAACTAGTCAAATGAAAAAAATCCTGTCTGTGTATTATAAATTTAGCCTTTTGCCTTTAATTAAATTCTATAAGGGCACTAGTACCAGTTCTAATGTATGGCATTGAAACTGAAACAATGGCCCTCAAAATCAATTGGTGCGCATAGAGGGCCACATTTGGAACAAAGTTTTCAATCTACCTCCATCTTTACCAATGCCTGGGTTACGCTGTGAACTGGGTTCACCATCTTTGCAATCCTATGCTGCATGGAAAAGGATTTCACTATTCAGATCAATTATATGCCCACAGAAAAATTTCCTTTATGTTGACATCAGCTGTTGGATGGATATTAATAATACCAACGTATGTCTATGTGAACTGAAGCAGGAAACCTCTGTTCAACTGCTGAAATGCTGTTCATCTGAAAAGGAATTGGTTGATCACCCATTGAAGGTAAAGAAACTCGTAGGCCAAAATGATTGTATAGAAACAAGGGCACAAGGGCTTTGTTTGTGAACTTGAAATGTTTTAAGACCTTTCTAGTATCTGACAAACCTTTGGGTTATTTACCACCATACCTCAAAGTTTCCTAACCAACAATGGTGGTCACATTTCCTAAGATTCCATATGAATTTATGTCACTCGGGACCTACTAAGAATAAGAAATAAGGAGTCACCAATTGATGGTGTGTGTAATCTATGTAACCTGAATGTCGATCATTATGTCTATTAATGTCATGTCCTGGCATGAGCCAGCAAAGGATCGATCATTGCTCCTGTTTTGTCCATAATATCAACTCGTAGCTATCAAAGGAATTTTGGAATCATTTGTTACAGGGGAAAGAGACATTCCTGACTTCAGAAGTGCTGAGGTTCCTGAAGGATATTGAATCACTCATATATCCTTGAGGGTGGCCCATTTTTGTTTGGGTAACCCCGAATATGAATTGATGATCTTAACAGTGTAGAGAAATGTAATATATGATTTTGTTTTTATTTTATTTTTTCTTCATAATGACAAATTAGGTTTCCCTTTTATGGCTCTTCTCAGCTTCCTACGGTCTGTTGACTGCACACTGAACTGTGCTGTTTTTCTGCACTTCTGCTTTTCTTCAGCTTTTCTGACTGTGCTCTTCCTGGACCTGCCTCTGTTCCTTGTCTGTTATTACCTGAGCATTTGGATTCTGACCGCAACCTGTTGTGAGAATCTACGCTTAAGTCACCTCAGTACCTTGGTGAACTATTACCGGAGTTTGGGAATGTTTATGTGGATTGCCCTATGTATTTTTGAACTGGAATTGTTTCCTTTGTTTCTGAACTGGATTTTGCATGAACTACTAATGGATTAAAAGATTGCTGAACTTCGACTACTTGCGTTCATTTTTTGGGGACTGTGGATTGGTATTGCTTCCTAGCAATTCTGGAGATTTGCTTTCCTCCTCCTCGAACTACCCCGGGTTCCTCTAGGTTTACTGTCTTTAGAAAAGAACATCAGATATTTGATACCCCATTGCCACAGGTTAGGAGGCGGAAGTTTATCTTATTTATCGGATTTTTGTTAACCACTGGTATTTAGCTGGGAGAGAACCAGGTGGTACACCGCCTAATCCTACTAGAAGTGTGTTTGTATATTCTCTCTTCCGTGCAGTTGGGAGGACAGTGACACCCCAGAGGGTTGCTTCATTAACAGAAGTGACCGCTATAAATCATCATTCATAAATCGAGGACCAGCACAGCCTTCATCAATATTTGTAAGTAGGGAGCAGTTCATCTAAAACATGATTAGTACCAGCTTCAGTCTTTCAACTTATCATCATCATCAATACTTTATTCGGCATAAAACCATAAAGTACATAAAAAAACAAACTTACAAAGGATACACGTTTGACTAAAACCATCATACATTTTACAGAATCTAAATATTATCAAGCTCATTTCCTAAAACATAAAGCAATTTCAGACTCCTTGCCTAAAGCAAACAGTAAGATGAGGAGCGTATACTCACAACCTCATTAAAATCCCTGTCTGTCGTGCGTTTGTTGAGTATATTCAACCTAGGCAGCCAAACCCTATGTACATAGCGGGCTACTGCAAATACAATATGGTGCTCATTAAAAGATCTACAAAGTTTCAAAGCTTCAATACTAGATCGAAGACCGGCTGTCCTAAAAAGGGGCTTAAATATCGAGTTCTCAGTTGTTTTAATTTGCCACAGACAGACAAGAAGTGGGCAACAGTTTCCATGCCCAGACAACAATACGTGCCTGATCCACCCGACCCTAGGATTTAGTCAAAAATGCCAAGTAGAGTGTTCCCACTCCAAACCGAATATACAAAGATTTCTCATATGGCAGTTGGATGTAATCTATGTAGCAACCTAAACCAAAATCGGGTTTATCCTCAATGTAAGCTGATCCCAGCTTAAGTCTTCTAGCTGCGATCGACACCAGCTCTTTGTTTTGCATTTTTACTGTTCTCTTTATCCTGATCAGGGCAGACTTGTCTATCTTACCCGGAAAATCCCATAATGCAGCTAGCCCCTTCCAACTTCTATTGTTTTAGTGACTGGCAACTCCCGGATGGAACTACATTGACTCTGTGGGAGCCTAGTAAGTAACCAAACAAACCTATCACAGTTCAAGGTCCTGTAACTCCTATGCAAACAGAAATACAGTGTGCACTGCAAGAATATCCTTTCGGGGGTTCAGACACTAAGCTGAAACCTATGAAACATTGGATGAGAGGAGGACAATGAGCTGTTCATCAGACAGAATTTGGTGCACCAGGCACAAAAAACTATAGCCAAATTAATTTACATCCTGATTTGCTCCTGGTGGAAGGACCCGTTTCTCCCTGCTGCTGTGGTTACCTTCCCATTTTCCACTATGTCAGATTCTACTAAAAATAAGTTTTTCCTAGACTCAAAATAATGGGCTAATAGTTCCTTTTTTTAATCGATTTCATAAAAGGATTCTGAATGAGCGTTGGACCGAAGAGTTGCAATTTTCATCTTCAGGATGAGGGCCTGCAGACTCACTGCTAGCTTTTTGAATTTCTTTTTGCAAGGAACTTGGGGTTGGTCACCCTGAGTTACCTGGGTGAACCCAGACGTGTGGACTCCCTACTAACTGTGCTCAGAGAGGCACAGCTCCACCTCGCTGATGAGGCCCAACAAGTCTGAAACACGTGTATGGGGTTGCTGTTGGTACTCTTGTTCAGAAGGGAATTGCCATAGCATTTTGGTGCTGGACTGCCGATGTGGGTGGGACAAAGACTGTTATGCAAATGGATATTTGCCATCTGTGAAAGGTACAGTGAGCAAAAAGAGATGGCTGCGAACTCTCAAAGTGGGGAAAAAAACCACAGAACAGATTATTATGCCATGCTCTTTCTGGAGAGGGGCACCTGCTACCTTTTTGAAAAATCGCTGGTTGATGAGTAGTTTAATGAATGTGGAGTGTGGCGAGTTGGTACCAGTCACTTGATTATGTATTTGTAATAGAGGAAATAGCTATCTATTACTGTGACCGCTGTGTTTTAAGATTTCTTGTTGTAATGTTGTGCTTTTGCCGGATGTATCGCTGTCTTAATCATATCCATTTAATTCTCAAAATGTTCATTGCAATCTCAAATCACCACCCCAGCCATAATCCACCCACAAAACCAACTTTCTGTTTTCACATTTTTCAATTCTGAGATGTGAGAAGAACTCAAAATTGATATAGCTATGACTGACACTTTACCATGTAGAACGCAGTATGTAAATGTCCAATATTAGTCTATATATTGCAACACTGCAGTCTGTTAACACGTGTGAGCAGGCATCTATGTAGGGAATATGTAAGAGAATCACTTGAACGGATTACCAGTTTTGTCAGACAAAGAAGCACATTAACATTGTCATCCAAAGTGGTTTGGCTTTGGTAAAATACTTTGGTGAACTCTAGGAGCTGAGATTTTGGGCCAGTGTTCCTGATTCTCAAATTTGATATTCAAGTAGCAGCCCATTGTGGTCATTATGGGTATGGTGGTTTAGTAAAGCCTTCTCCGTTCGAAAACTGAGAAAACACTGAAGGGGTGCCACACCGGACACCCATGCTCACCAAAGTTAATGCCTGCAGCAACATCATGAACCCAAACAGCAGGTATTCCACCTTTACATGTACCACCATAATGGTTCTTTTATGTCACACGTAATACTAACCTGTGATTCAAACCTGTGTTGCTCTGTGTTGTCTTGCTTCCAAGACAAATGCGTTGCCCCTGCGCTATCCAAGACAAACGTGCTGCCCCTGTGCTATCCTTGCTCCTGCAGATGATGCGTTGGTGCGTGCATAACTGAAGATTGTATAGCACAGATGTGCATTTCTTATCAGAATCTACAAAGTTAATTTACCCTATGGTGTCAAGAAAATGCAAATTTTTTTATTATTCTTATGGGAATGAGGATGAAGAGAGCCTGGGGACTTTTGAGGGTACAAAGTGTGCCCTACTATATATCCTTACCTTGTTTATGGATGTGTCGGCCCCTCTATAGGTTTTTACAACGTGCTAGAAAAACCAAGCAAAAAGGGGCCAGTTGACATTGCAGTAATATGCAGAATTGCATTGTTCGAGTATTTCGCACGCGTGAGGGTTTGGGGTGGAGTTTAATGGATACATAATTAACTGTGTTGGGCAATCTCGGGACATAAAGAAGTTTTAGACAACAATTTATCGCATACGTCATCATTCACTATGCTGGATAGGGCTGTTGGGAGTTGTAGTATTAAACACATGAATAGGTACAGATTGCAGATGCCAGGTATATAATAAAGCATTATGTGCAGTTATGCTTGCACGAATGCAACTTTAATTTGATGTCTTTGAATGCAAATTTGCACATTTTTAATTGACAAATGCATGGGTATTTTGTTGACTCAAAACACGTTAAGAAATAGAAATAAGGGAGATTGAAATAAAATGCAATAATACCTAACTTTCGCGGCTGTGTTGATTTTGGACTATCGACACAAGGAGATTATTGTACAGAGACGATGGACCAGCAAGGCCATTTTTGATGACACACAACATGTAACAAATCGGTTAATCTGAAAAGGCGTTCTCACTTTGAAAAAGCGATATAGTAAGTCAAGGAGAATTTGTTTAGTTTAATTTCTGCAAACTACTACTAAGAGCTGTCACAGATTACAGCAAAAACACAACTCCTCTCGTCAAAGGTTCAAGGGGCTTTTATTAGAAGGATGGTAAAGGGGCTGGCTAAGACTGCCCCTCTCTCTTAGTGCGGGCAGTTCTCTTTCTAGCCCAGGCATCTCTCAACCTCAGGGTTCTCTCTAGAGAACTGGCTTCCACCTACTGTCGAATATTCTGGCTCTCTGGTGGTGATGGCCTATGGGTGAACACCCTTTCTAACTGTCTCCCTCTGGGAACAATCCAGGTGATCCCAAGCCAAGGTCCCGAAATACAAAGTGACGTAAGCATTAGTTGCCTTTCCGACACTCCAGCCCCACTTGTTCCTTCTCTTTCATGCCCTTAAACTCTCTCACTACATCTCCATGTCTCTCCCTTTCCTCCTCCCACTCTCTTCCTCCTACATGTCACACCGTCCCTCTTCTCTCTCCAGCACATTCCTTCTGTCCCTCTGATGGTCCTCCCTCTGTTATCTACCTCAGCCCTCCACTCTTACTCGCTACTTCTCTTTTTTCACCCTACTACTACCGTCTCCAGATTACTACTACTAGTCTCTACCCCTTTACATCATTATTGCACTACCCTCTGCCCACTTTTACTGCTACTACACTCCCCTCTCCACACTACTACTCTGCCCTCTCTACACGACTACTACTCTATACTCCATCCACAGCTTCTCCCTGAGTGGCTCTCATTTCACTCCTCCCTAATCAAATTCTCATTCACTCGCTACTCTCACTCTATTAGCCACTGTCGCACACCCTGCAGGCATGCTCAAAACCAAGCACTACTTTCTTCTATCAACCAACACCTCACCTTCCACACTCCTTCAGCAATCCTCCGCCACGCTACTCTGCCGTCCTTCCTCCACATGGTCACGTAGTCGTCCTCCTCCTCCCATAAACACTTTTTATCCTCCCCATTCCCACTCTATTTGCTTTCACCCTGACCTGGCTCCCTAGGGCCAATTGCTGCCTTTCCCTTTCCGCATGGGCAGGGGTGTTAGAGTTGAGTAAAGACTGAAAAGGAGTTTTAAGCCCCACCCCCTTCTGGCAAACGGGACAATCGCCTCTAGGTAATGGCAGCGCAGTTATCACAGACACTGTTCCAGTTCATTTGAAGGATGTCCTGCATTTTCAAGATGCCGATTTGGAAGGGGGACATCTCAGTGGCCCCATCACTGGTAACAGAGTAGTCTTTGTGGGTTGTCCGAGTCCGTTGAGATTGCTGCCTTGCTGAGTGCTCTTCTCCACATATTCACTCATGCTGGAGTCCCCTTTCTTGTGCTGGTCTGTCTCATGGAGGTGTTACTCTGAAGCATGACCGCTCCACGCTGTCTCGATCCCGGGCAGGTTGCTTGCTCTTTCTTCCACCACTAACGATGCTAGGCTTTGAAGTCCTATGGGAAAAGAAAGAGACTGTCCACCACTGGGTCAATACTGGCATGGGACAAGGAAAGGTGGAACTCATTTCATGCATACTGACACCTGCGTGGTTCCAAGAGACTGGGGCCCGTCAGCTTCCCCTTAACCCTGACAGGAGCCTGAACCTAACCCTGTCACAAAACTGTCACAAACAGAACTCAAGCCCCGACAATGATCCAATAATGGAAGTGGCCAATACGCAAGCAAAGAATGTATCATCCATGAATAACATACATTTGACCATGGGCATTTTTTTGAATATTTAATTTTAAAGTATGTTCAATTAAATTCTGCAAGTGGCAAAGTTGCCGTTTTAAAAACCAAACGAAACCCCAGGATCTGGTCATATGTTCTATATTACACGTGGAAACTTGTCTTGCTGTCCATTTGCATCATGCAATTGACACAATAGAAATGTTTGTTTGCATGACCAAATTACATGACTTTTGGAGCTGATAAATATGTAATTGGAGGAACATGCGCAGGATCCTAATCTGTTATTACTCCCTCCAGAGGTACCTTGGCCCCAGTGTCCCTCCTATGATCTCACTTTCAAATGGGAAAACCGTTCCCATCACATTGCAAGATCCACGAGCCGCCATGTGCCCCAACGTTTCACCAGTTATATAGAGCAACAGACAAATTCAACAGCTGTCAAATGCAGATTCAGCACTGGGACTCAAGACCGGAAGAACACGTTACAACATCAAGTCAGTGTTGCAGATGCATATAGAACGGAAAGCGGTTCTATTCACTCAATTTTGTGGATTACAGACCTTGAATGTCGCCAAAATATGACTCTGGACGTTTTGCAGTTAAAAACATGGCTGACTTTGGTGTAAATACCACTAAACCATCTAAAATGTTTAATTAGCTTCACAAATCGGTGTGGTTTCAAAAGCAAAGCCATGTGTAATGGCTTAGCTTCAGGAGGGTTAGCAGTCATATCCCGCACACTGCCATTCTTACAATAAGGCGTGGACTCAATGTTGACCGCAATACAGCTTCTTTATTCTCTCCCTTCCCACCTGTAGGTAACTCTTCCTGTTCCCGCCCCACTCCCTATCCCTCCTGGTCCCCGCCCCTCACCCCACGTGATAAGCCATGTGATAGGACACTACAACTCCCCTTTTCTTATTCATGAAGTTGGCTTCACTCCATTTCCTCAATTAGTCTCTTTAGTTTAGTCCTGGCTCGCTGTGGCTGCCCTGAGGAAACTCTGATGTCCGGGTCAGGGCGGAGGTGATCGGGCAGATCCCAGGTGTCTCCATCTGACCCTTCTACATCCCCATCGTATGACTCTTCTGAGCTCCTGGTCCCTACATCATCCTTCCGCGGTCTTCTTCGCATAGTCTCCGGGAACTTTAGAAAGTGTGATGAGTTCCTTGTGATTTGCCAATGCCCATTAACTGCTGTGACTAGTGATCCTTTAGTTTTGGTGACCGATAGCGGGACACTGCTAAATGCTGCAGTGTGTTTGTGTGGTTACCGTACAATTATGGTGTCACCTTCGTGTAGATCTGCTTCTCTTGCTCTCCTTCTGGTGTCTGCATACTGCTTCATGCTTGACTTGGCGATGGCATCTCTTTCTCTCATCATCTGGTCATCTGGATAGCTTTCCTCTGGCAGGGTGATGTGTGGAAGACAAGTCCTGACATTTCATCCAAACATGAGTTCAGAGGGTGTCTTTCCAGTGGTGGTGTGTTTCTGTAGTCCCTCAAACACTGGCAGAGTATCTTCTCCATGTGTTTGCCTGTTAGATAACCAATCTGGTTAATTTTACATTACTCATGAAGCGTTCCACTGCCCCGTTCGATTGAGGCCACAGTTGAGTTATTCTGCAGTGTCTGAACCCATGTACTCTGCAAACACTTGGAAGTCCTGACTCGTGAATGGGGCACATTGTCAGATTTGACTAATCTTGGTATCCCTTATATTGTGAACATTCTGTCTAAAGCCAGGATGGTGTGGTAGGCTGCAGTGGACGCC
This sequence comes from Ambystoma mexicanum, assembly GCF_040938575.1. NCBI lineage: Eukaryota > Metazoa > Chordata > Amphibia > Caudata > Ambystomatidae > Ambystoma > Ambystoma mexicanum. Next base: position 67,205,756 of record NC_090928.1, read on the forward strand.
ACTAGTTGTATGTCGGGATAGCAGGAGTACTCCTTCATGGCCACAAAGATGTATCCCCCCCTTCAATGGGTAGAAAAAGTAAATGCCTGCTACGTCCCAGGCATTCTCCAGCAACTCCATCATTTGGAGGGGCTCAGGATTGGTGTGTGGGTTGAGTGTGGAGCATGTGGGGCACGCCTTGAGCAAACCTTCAACTTGACTATCCATTTGAGAAAACCAGATCTTTTGGAGCAGTAGCTGCTTTGTGGATACAATGCCCCTGTGTCCTTCATGAGCTAGATTTAGCACCTTGCTCTGTAGTCTTCGAGGCACCCCAATTCTGGTCCCCTTCATTAGTACTCCTTTAGTTCTTAATTGACGTGGAGCAGATCTGCGATGTCCCTCTGAGTTTCCAGACAGGTACCCTCTCCCATGCCACGTGCCTGCTTGCACCGGCCAGCCTATAGGCACCTTTGGGTTATCTGGTTGGCGGGGTCATTTTCCGACTCTTGAGCGATCTGCATGATGTCAATCCCTTCTGGGATGTCTGCCTGGACCATAATGGATGTACTGGTCCACAATTGAAGGACTTGCTTCCTCAGATGTTGGGCGTCTGCCTGGCTTTCCTGCTTGACGGCCTATGCATGACGCAAAACTGATAGTCTTGCAACCTGGGACCCCATCTGGCAATCCGCGGCAGCATTGTTGCCTGGGGATTATGGAATACGCTGCGGGCCTGATTATCAGTCACCACTGTGAACGGTTTACTGTACAAGAGAAAGTGAACATTTTCACAGGCCCATACTACAGCCATCCCCTCCTTCTCGGCCTATGAGTATGCCTGCTCCGTCCTAGACAAGCTCCTATTAGCATAGGACACAACATGCCTTTTTTCAGGCAACTCCGGGTCCACCTGGGCTAGGATTGCTCCCAAGCCCACTGGACTTGCGTTCACTGTGAGTTTGCTTTCCCTGGACGTGCTGAAGTATGCCATGTTATTTGCTGCTAATATAGTTCGTTGTATGGATTCAAAAGCCTCCTGGCAGGCTTCAGACCAGATGAAAGCCACTAGTTTTGGGGTGTGAGCTCACAGTGGTTCACTTACTGAGGCAAAATCTTGTATATATCTTGTGCAATAACTGGCGCGTGCCAGGAATGACCGCAGATCTGATACCATGGTTGGCGGCATGGCATTGTTGAGTGCAGCCACTTTTTCTGGATCCGGCATCATGTCCTGTGCTGAGAAGATGTGTCATAAGAACTGCGTATGACCCTTATGGAATTCGCATTTTTCCTTGTTGAGATCAGGTGGGTGGCTTCTAGCGCCATGAAGACACAGGCGAGGGTGTCATCCAGTGGTTGAAGTGTACGAAAAGAAGTAGAGGAACTATGTTCTATGCTGGCCTGTCCCTGCTCCCACAAACTGCCCTTGCCACAACAATCGATGCAATCCAAACCACCTGCTGTTTAAGGAAACATTTCACTACACTTTTATTTTAAAATTAAGCCTTTCCAGAATGGTTTCTTTTTAAAATAAAAGTATAGGAACAGTAAAATCTAAAAATAATTTAAAAGTAGAGGAGCAGTGCTCCCAACCACTTCGACCACTGGTTTGCCTTGAAAGGAACGTGCTTACATTTTAGGCTGCAGCTGTGTGGGCAGGGTCTTCAATAAGGGAATTCTGCCACTTGGGATTTCTTTTCTAAACCCGTCTGACTTGCCCCTAGCAAAGGTTTGTTCGATGCTCAAATAATGCTGCAGATTAAGCCGAAATTGAACTGCATTTTCTCGGCCATGCAGGCATATATCTATGCATTACACTTTACTTCCCTTCCCAAATGGAAATGCAACCAAAGACGAAGTAATGTTGCACGTTGAAATTCCTAAACAAGATTTCCCGCGTGTAGGGTTGCAGCTGGAGTCGCAGCTAAATGAAACGGGTTAGTAGCACTTCAGCGTGCACCACTGCATTCAACAGCTGCTTTAAATGCACACAGCACAATGCCAAGATGAACACGATCGTCATGAAATAGAGGACTGAAAAGTCCAGTAATTGCCTTTGCAGATATATTGGCGCCATACAACCTTTCCGGCCTAGAGAATTAATAGCAGCTTAAGGGTATGGCAGGCATTATTGTGTATACCAGGGTGAATACCAGGGTAATTTATCACGGAGTCCCAAGAGTGGTTCCAATCACTTTAGCTGGCTGCTGCATTGCAAAGGGCATCTCGGGCAAGCAAATGCAGTCACTTTAGTGAATGTATCACACCACCTATGCCCTCCGAACACACAAACCTACCCATAAATGCTGTGTGACCTGGCCGCGTGAACTTGTCTGCTGTGACAACTTGATTGCCAACACGGAAATGCAGCATCTTTGGAGTGGCATCTCATGGAAAGGAGCTGTGACTAGGCATGCGCACTGAGAGGGCATGGGTGCTTATGTTAGAAAAGCAATTGCGCAGCTGACGAGAGCACTTGACACAAGTGCACAAAGTCCAAACGTCTTCCTTCCTGACTACTTCCTTCGTATAATTTTATTTAAAAAAGTAACCATTCCGGAGCAGTTTAAAAAAAAAAAAATAATAATTAGAGGAACGGTAAAACGTAAAAAAGAAAAGTAGAGGAGCACCGCTCCCACACGCTTCGATGACTGGTGTTATCATGCTGGTCTTGTGCCTTGCCAAACACCAGGATATCATCGCTGCAGTTTAAACAGTTAGGGATGTGCTTGATGACGTTATAAATCTCGGCCTGAAACATCTCAGCGGTCGAGGACACCCCAAAACATAGTTGCTTGTATCTGAACAACCCTAAATCTGTGAGGAAGGTCGTGATTGACTGGGATTCCTCCCTCAGCTCGAGCTGGTGGTACCCTTTGATCAGGTCCAGTTTTGAGAAGACTTGCGCTCCATTGAGTAGATGGATCATGTCTGTTATTCGAGGGGCTTGGTGTCTTTCCCTCATGATCACCTCATTTGGTCAACACATGTCGATACATTTGTATATTGTCTGATCTCTTTTTTGGCACCGGGCGTATCTCGTGGTTGATATGCAACCGTAGTTGTTTATTTCACAGTTTTCCTAGTCCTTTGAACAATCTGGGGAACAGTCGTTTCCATCTTGTCTGTCACGTTGATGTATTTATGGGCCATTATTCGATGTAATATGTGTATCGAGCCCATGTCCAAAGCAGCCTTCAAACTCAAAATGTATCCACTATCGGCAGCAGCTTACAGCATGTGCACCGGTAGCATCTGGAAGTGTCCTTTGTATCGACATTCCACTGTGAAATATTCTTTGCAGGGAAGGAGCGTCTTTGATCCATACAGATATATGTTCATTTCTGCTGGCCTTGGTCTTGGGCTTTTGGGATCTTGCTGTACACCTCTTCGCTGATGTTTACTGTCGCCCGGGTGTCTACGAGCAACTCAGTCAACAACCCATGTATCTGGAGCAATAGAATAGGGCTGTGTTCCTTCACTATAGTATTTCCCAGCGTATATAGATATCCCTTTTTCTCTGGTTCTTCCAGCACAGGTTCTCTAGACCTTGGTCTTCTCCTAGATTCCTCAGCTTGAACCACTCTCTGGGGCAGACTGTTCTATGAGACATCTCACATGTCTCCTGGGCCATCGTGATGTCTCTGTGGAGCCTCATATGGTGGAGATGCCCCAGAGTGCATCATAGATGTTCTGTCCTATTGTCTAGGTGTCCCTTCTCCCCGTGCTTGACTGCAGGACATGCAACATAATGCCTTAAAGTGATTATCTACCCCACATGCCATGTATCGTTGGCCCAGAGTGGGACATTCCCCTTCATGTGGAAATTCATTGCGCCACATCCATTACAATATAGATAATTTGCTTGAGGCTGATGGGCATATGTCGTCAATTTGTGGATGGCCGCCGTGGAGGGGTTCGAGACCTGTATGTTGCCCTTGGCTTCCACTTGCTCAAAGGCTGTGTCGGACCTGGCCAGCTTCAAATTCTCTTCAAGGGATTGCTGATTTTGTAATAGGTAGAATGTGGGGGACTCGCAGCCTGCGATTATTTGTGACCTCAGTGTCTCCTCATTGGAGTAATTATTAAAGATGCAGTGTGTCATCCTCATGCAGTCTCATGACGAAAGCGTCCATGGACGCCCCTTTATTTTGTTTGGTTGTGTGGAATATGTGGCGCTTGTAGTCCACGTTGGTGTGTGGGGTTAAATAGCCTGTGAGGGCATCTCTCAGGCTTGCATAGGAGTCTAGTGTCTGCCGGAAGTTTGTCTCCTATGTCCCTAACGTTGGGTCCAATAGCAAGTGAGTGTAGGTCATATTTCTTATCATCGCCCACAGGACCTATGGCTGGCTTGTATGTATACATCAAAGTCTCTGACCTGCCTTATCCATCTTGGACTCAGGGTGCTGGTCTCCATGAGGTCCAAATGGACGGGTAGTTGCATGGTCAGGTTTATCTGCAGCCGGGATGGTAGTGTTCCTTGAGGCGTGGGTGGTGGTGTGGCAGGAATTGCTCATTGATCCGGGTCAGACATCCTGCAGTGTGGTTGGCGATGGTTCCCCTTGGACCACTAGGTGCTTCTTTACTTGTCCTGCTTCAATAGCTCACTTGCCGTAGTTCTGGGCTTAGACCTACCAGATTGTGTAAGATGAGTGGGTCGCTTAGCGACTTCAGGCTTTCCTGGATGTGTGTTACGCCAGGATGTCACTGGGGGATTACCTCTTTTGGCGCCCAACAGCGTGTTGCACACAATGTGTTCCTTTTGAGGGCCAGCGTGAGGCAGCTGCTTCTCGTTGCAGCTGTGATAGCCACATCGGCACGTAGTCTTTTTTATTTTAAGGGCGATGGGCCTTGCTGCACCAACCTCCCTGATTTCACGCTCTTCCGCACAGATCGCAAGGCTCTTCCACTCCTTCCCCAGTGTGGGTAGGGTACCCGCAATGTAGCATGTGCGCCCGTCTCGGCAAATCCTCTTCCTGCCTGCACTGGACTTCGTCACCAATGTAATGGCTTAGTCTCAGGACGGTTAGCAGTCATATCCTGCACAGTGTCATTCTTACAATAAGGAGCGGACTGGATGCTGACTGCAACATAGCTTCCTTATTCTCTCCCTTCCAGACTGTAATGCACTCTTCCTGTTCCGACACCTCTCCTTTCCCTCACGGTCCCCGCCCCTCACCCCACCTGACAACCCATGTGACAGGACACTACAGCATGCACAAGCCATGATGTATTGCATACTAATTGCGATGCCTCGACTGCTTTTTTAAAAATGGTTTTATTTCTACAATAACAAACCCATAAGTAACATTGCCATGTTGACTACTTCATTATTTCCTAAATGATATTAATTAAAATTGTGTTTGTATGGACGCTCTGAGAAATTCTCTGTTGATAGGCAGACGTGGAAGGTTTGCATGAAGACACGCAATTGCGTCACGTCGTGCAGACGCTTTGCTTTTCGGCCGAATACGTCATGGCCTGGGATGTGTGGTCGGTGTTAATGCTGCCCTGGTTTTCGACCTAAACAAGATTGCGCCTATGAACCTTATCACAGGACACGTGGGGGGGGAGTGAGGGGGGGAAATGTGCATGTATAAGAGCATCAAAATGCAAGTGAAGCACCACGGAATAACTGCGCAGTCTGGCGCGCAGTGGATTTTATGGTGATTTTTGTGAGAGAAAAAAAAAAGTAAGTTAACGCTTCCTTTAATCAGTTGCTGCATTGCATGATGGTCTATTTGTTGACATTATCCCCAATCATTAAATACAATGGGCCTCATTACAGGTCCGGTGGTAACCCTGCGGGCGCTACCAGAGTGTTGCCAGCAGACCTGTAAAGAATTACCAGCGCCTAACTTACCGGTGCCAACTGGGCTATTCCACATCCGGCGGTCGGGAAGTCAGGCGCCAGTAATTTCGTTAGTCCCCATTCCCATAGAGTCCGCCAGGACATGGGAGCAGCAGCACTGTTGCTAACGGTGCCGGCGCTCCCGTGAAAACTCTGTGGGCGAGTGCCGCCCTGCCCAGCAGGTCTGACCTGCCGGGAGTGAGGGCACCCGCCTGCAGAGTTGTAATGTGCCGGTCCAGAAACAACATAGCCGGTAAGCTTACCGGCAACGTTGTTTCCGCACCGGCACACTTAGAACAAGGCCTTATATCTTGAAAATACACAAGTGTTAAAACTCTGAGAATGTGCATTGATACCAAGAGGCCTTGGAACCATAAGCGTGATTTAATAGGCACTCTTTTATTCCCTTAAACAACTGAGTTGCCAGCGAGTGTCTGGGACCAGTATTTCTGCAAAAGAGTTCCAAACAAATTATAATTAGCACCCTGGAGGATGGGTCAGGGGAACTCCCAGCTAATCATGCTTGGAACAGGGGTATAACCATGATGGTGGCAGTTGAGAACGCCCCAATTCCTGCCCTATCCCCAGGAGCCAGGCAATATATGTGCAGTACTAATTTGCATCTCCCCATACCTCTTGCAAAAGTGTCATCCAAGTTGTTCCTTTTCCAGAAATGCCAGAGAAACCCCAACCGTGAGAGGAGTGTACCCACAGCAACGGTCCACTCAATCCAGACCTCAGTCTGGGAGTGAGTACCTGCAGAAAGCGAGCCAAAGCTCATTCATGCCTGCCTGGAGCAGTGCACGACCCACGTTACAAACTGGGCAACAAGAGAGGGAGAGAAAACAACTGAGCGCTCCTACTTGGCTGTTTTAGAAGCCACACACTGAACCCCAGCCTCAGCATGCACGGTTGCAAAACCACTGTGACCACCCTAAACCATTGGAGAGTGAAAACAGATGCACAAACCACGAGAACTAAACTTACCTTAAGAGGAAACAAGCCACTGTCCTCTAACATAAACTCTGACACTTAGGAGCACTGGCCACTGTTGTTGCAGTGCGGAAGCCCGGGGCAGAGAAAAAGGGTGGGGCTTAACCCGCTCTGTAAAACTTTCTGTAATTCTGATCCCTCCTGGGCAGGGAAGACAGGACCGGGTGGCCCAGGGCCAGAACACCAACCGGAGGAGTGGCAGAGGGATAAAAAAAAACCCAGGAAAACCAGAAGCTGTAGGTTGATCAGGTGAGGTCAAAGAAGTATTGGGAGGTGGCAGACCAAGAGACCAGAAGGAAGGAAAGACAGCAGAGAAGAACATGGTGAATTATAGAGCAGGTGAAGTATTTTTTGGAGTGCAAGTGGTACTGCAATGTGGTGGGTGAAAGTCTAGTGGTGTGATTGAAAGAGGGAGTGTATGGGGTGAATGTGAGAGTGAAAGAGGGGTATCTAAGAAGAAGGTGGGTGGAACTGTAGCATGGAGGAGGGAGTAATCGTGGGGAGCAGTGGGCAGGAACCTCAAACGGTGTGAGCAAGGCACATAAGTAGTGAGAGACAGCAGAGAGCCAGAGGTGGAAGATGCTGGGTGTAGGAGGAGTGAAGGTGGATGGAAGTGGAGTTAGGAGAGTAGCAAGAGGAGAACATCGGACAGAGAGAGGAAGAGGAGTACATGGGCATGAAGGGAAGGACACTGAAACCGATGGAGTGTGTCAGAAAGGCACACTTATTAGTCAACTCAGAATCCCTAGTTAGTCAATTAGTGTAGGAAATCCCTGCGGGAGTTTAGGCAGATAAGGCATTGACGCCATCATGCCCATCCCAGTCTGGTTGTGAAGTGATACAGGTTAGAGCATGTTATACCACCGCTGGAGCAGCTTCACTATCCACTCTTGGGACACATACAATTTAGGATCACACGCATACATTATCCCACACTGCTTTCCATGGAGGACTTTGTGGTTAGCTTGCTGAAAATGAAAGGTCTCTGGAGTTTCAAGGGGTCTCAGAATTTGAAACCGTTTCCCATTTTAGGTCGGTGAATACCGGCTCTTTTTCTGCTCCGCCTGCGAGTCACTGGGATCAATGGCCATCTTTGCTGCGGACCCCCTAGGACTATCCATCTCTTGTTTCGTAAACAGTTGAAGGCCTGACTCTAGTCCACCCTTTTTCATGATTGAGTATGATTGAGTCAGACTTTTATTTTTTGGCCATTTCGTTAATTCATTGTTATTTTCGCAACTTCCAGAGGGACCCAGGTGCATTTTGTGCCTTGTTCGCGTCCAGTTATAGTGAAAAATAAAGAAATATATATACGTTTTCTGTGTTAGCTCATTTTAAAAAGATAATCCCAGGTGGGTGCCTTGCATATTTGTCACATTTATGAATAGGCAGGAAACGGAATAACTGTAGGAATCTTTCATGTGTACAAATGCTGCTAAAAGTCTATAAAAAGAAGTCCTCTGCACATTGATGTTCTTGATGTCACCATTTCTTTTAAAAATGGCAAACTGCGAAGCACTTTGTACACAGAATGGCTGACTACCAACAATTATCCTAGAGCCAGCCGCCCACGTTAAGTGCTTTGTAGAGAATGCGAGAATTAGGCATTGTTTGAGGGCTTTGGTAAAGACCTCCAGGTGCGGTGCCAGTGAGCGTCGCAGATCGCAACAAAAAGGCATTCTGCCTTGCAGTTGTCATGGCACCGTCAGGAAATGCGAAAACATGTTCCTTATAAATGTCTAAGGCTGAATTAGTGTCTGAAAGTAAGGTCACAGTGTTGCGCCAGACCATCCTAAACTTTTAAAGCTGCATTAGGAAGTGCCCTTCACGCAATGATCAGTGGCGCCCCCAGACATTTTTCATAGGGGTGGCCTGATGAGGTAGGTCACTGTTGTGGCTCCCTTGGTCCCCCCTAGGTGGCGCCTCTCGGTGTGGGGGGGGGGGGCAGCGTTTCTAAAGGGCGGCGCCTCTGGCAATGATGTCCTTGTGTTGGCAAGGAGCGCATCAAGGCAAACAACTAAACTTGAACCCCCAGCCTAGGTGATCTGTCTGCCAAGGGAGCATGGCAAGATTGCTTTGTTGTTGTGCTGATGCACACACATATGAAGGAACTGGTCTCTGTGTGCAGGGTACGCTTCTAGCTGTTTTTTGCCATGCTCTATGCTGGGGCTCATCCTGTGTGGACCTCGAGATGGGAAAGCAAGTAGTGTGGTTGAAGTGTCCGAGTGCTGTGATGATGTTGCGTGGTTGCTGGATACATGTCTTTGGTATCTAGTGTGAGTTTAAGTGGTGGCCCAGAAAGGCTCATGTATGAAGGATAAGCCCTTTCAGGCAGTACAGAGTGTTTTGCATGCCCTAAAGTGTTTGGGAGTCGGGGTGGTGTAGCAAAATGCGGCGTTGGATTAAGCTGGGTGGCTGGAAGATGAATAGGTGGTTAGTAGTGGTTTAGGGCGAGATGGCATCGTTGGGGGACTTTGTTATCTCAGTCCACTGACCGTACTATTGGTGTGTTGTCCTTCAGGTGGATTTGGTTTTGTATTTGTTGCACAGTTGTATGTTTGGTGGATCAGCCCCTGTTAACCTGGCTAATGTATGTTCTTTATAATCTGTGTGGTGCCTGCCTTTGCCGTTGTTTGCCTTCTGCTGACTTGCATGTGTTTGCTGGTGAAATTGCTGGGGACCTGGTCATTTAGTTCTTGTAATGGTGTGTGGCTGTTATTAGCGGTGGTTGGATTGCTCAGTTCCTTGAAGGTCGCATCCATTTCCACTTGTGGACAGGCTGCATACCCCCTGCCTTCTGTGTGGCCAACTTGCTTTGCTCTTTGGACTGCTCTTTATTGTAGCTTCTCCCCCAGGTAATTGCTGTGAATGTTTTTGAGTGCATGTATTTTCTGTGTGTACTATCTGGCGATTTGTTTACTTTCTGTGGGATTGATCTTTTTCATGGGTGCCAGTTTGTGCATGGCGTTTCGGATTGTGTATACTACTACTTCATGGTGGGAAGGGTACCACAATGTAGTGTCGGATGTAATGTTCTTCAGTAACATGTTCAGTTCTGTAATGTGTAGGTACACATTTTCCCCCCTGCGGGGTAGGAAAGCTGCATTTGAGATAACATCACATGTAGAATTCCCCTCATATATGTAACCTAGCTTAGACCAAAACAAGGTCGGCTAATACAGTGCTTTGGAACAACAGGAAGCACTCAAGGCGCTAGATGTCTGTATTAACTTTTATTTGCATTACATTGGCAAAGCAGCCTCTAGTGAGATGTGTGCGTTTAGGTTACTAACACATAGATGTTTGATTGCTTTTGCATAATGCAGGCATACATGTTCAGTTCCGCATAGAATCCTATTACTTACACATTGAACCAGCAAGAAATGCAAACAAAGTCAATGGGCCTCATTATGAGTATGCTGGTCCGGTAACAACGGTGCCAGTAATCTACTGCTCACTGCTGTTACCGGACGGGCATACTCCGAGTTCTGCGTGTGGGTGCCTTTCCGCCCGCCAGGTCTGGACTGGCTGGTGGAAAGGCACCCGCTCGCAGACTTTGACTGGTGCACTGGCACTGTTCCACACAGTGCCGGTGCATCCGTCCTCCCCATTCCCATAGAGCCCTATGGGACTCGATGAGAATGGGGAGTGACTTTTTCCGGCGCCTGGCTTCATGGACCGCCGGAGCTGTAATGCCCCAGTGATTCCCCATTGCCAGGTGCTGGAAAAAAAGCATAACTCCAGCGGCAGCCTGCCGTTTTTACCGACACGGCTACCACCGGAGTTATAATGAGGCCCAGTGTTATTCTTTGCATACAAATAAGCTATGGAACGGCTGAAGAAGCCAAGTTAGTGTGCACGGCCTTCACATTTCACCTAGCAGAGCACAATACTGCCCTCCCCTAGCAATAATAGCTTGATGACGTGAATAGACTTCAGAGCGCCAAGCTACAGATTGATTTGATAGAGCAAAGATGTCCTTTAGAGCATCTTGTCCTCGATACATTGAACAAAGTGTATAAAGTGAGCAGACTAATTGGGCAACTTGCTTGCGTACAACTGATATGACACTAGACTCTCAAGTATGGTTGTTGTAACTTTGTGCTGGTTGGGAGTAGTCTTTGTAGGATATGTACATACATCATAGAACATGAGACAAGGTTTAATGCCGAGTACCATAGTTGGGCATTGACTGGCGCATGGCCCATCAAGTGGCATGTAAGTTAATGATTAGGGAATATCCATCTGAGCCCTATGAAAGTCCTTCGGAGTGGGCTGGCAGAGTCAGATAGGGAAAGCTGAGGGGCTGTCAGACAGACACATGACGGGGGGTGTTTGCTTCCTTTTGAGGTTTGCACCTTATTTGCTGGGTATAACTGAATTGGAACTGTGCTAACTTCTGATAATGTATTTCTTTATTATCGGATAGGTGCTTAATACACTGATATAATGTGTTTTCATTTTCCTTGTTGCATTTCTTTTCAATGATACTAACACGCAAGTCTTTCTCTGGTAGAGATGAGAAGGTATTAATGCACCAGAGACAGTGTTTTGATTCTTGCATTTCATTAAATGTGGTTTGCTCTGATACATGCTTGTTTTATGAGAAGTGGAGGTGAACACGTTTCTTTGAACTTAGTTGATGTTAAAGCTTTTTGCTATAAGCTCTTAGCTTTTCCTAATGAACAGTGTGACATGCCCATTTGAACAGAGCAGTTTGTAGGGTTATTTTTGCAGAGATGGTCTTTGCAGACCCTTCTCATGAATATGGTTTGATAGAAATACGAAGTGTACCCTGTAATAAAATGTCTGTACATTATCTGCACATACTCATCTCTTGTGCTCACAGACGAGGTGAAAATCAAAGAAAGACTCGCACAAATCTTACGCCACATTCTCCACTCTCACACAAATGACTACAATCAATCTAGCAAAGTAATCCACTTTCCAAAATCTATGAAAAATATAGATAAAACAATGGACAGTTTGTTTTGCTATGTAGCTGATGATGTATTAAAAATGGATAGCATCCAGATTCAAACTTTGTATCTTCCCTTCACTATTAGTTACCTCTGAGCTATTTAGAAATACAATAAAACATTCTCACACATTTCAGATGAAAATATGATGAATCAAGAAATCACGTTGTAGTATGTCATTGTTATTGTTTATTATGTATGTATCTGTATTCTGGTTTACATGGTTTGTGTATTCACATATGCACATGGGCTCTAGATATGGAATATAGAATGTTGTAGGAAGGGAGGATGCTAGAATGAGGGAATGGAATTGCTGGAGGAATGATGCACAGTTATGTTCTGTAGGTTATGATGACTGGTGGGTTGTAATCCTACACATAGATAAAGCCTCTTTCAATCATCTAATCTGTGTAAGAGGATATTTCACACGTGTTGGAATTTTTCTTTTATGGACTACCTTTATATATATCAGCCATTAATATTTCATAGCATATCAATTCCATCCCTTAAACTTCCTTCCATTTTCATGTACACAACTAACGATCATAAGATTAATTTGTTTCTTAAAACCACCATTTGTCATGCAAAATATCACAAACCGAAATCTGTGAAAACCCTGTTTGGTCATTGTATTTACAAGAAGAATTGTGAATTACATTCATCGTTCATCCCATTAGGGACCAACAAATCCAATGGATCTATTCAGAAACACTGTGTCTGGAAAAATAGTAGTAGTCTAATGCTACAACCACCTTGCCTAATTTGAGTGATTACCTCCAATACATTTTGATACATTTGGTTAATATTGTACTTGAGTGCATTACAATGTCTAGCTAGAGGGGATTTATGATTGTCAAGTTTGATATTTTATATGTTGTGTTTTGACCTTGTGGGTAGTTTGACCAACATAATAATTCCCAGATGAACAGCAGCTACTATAAAACACACAAGAATTATCACAGTAGAGTAATGCTTTAAATAAAATGCATGTTTTGGCTGGTGCTATACACTTCCCTTATTGGTATTCCCAGAATGAATGCAATTAAGGCAAGGGAATGTGTCTAGATGGAAGATAACGCTGGCTCAAAGATACATCTGCATAACATTTAAGAGTGTAATCACATCTGTTTTCATTTATCCCACAAGATATTTGCAATGAATGTACTGTAAGTAGACAGTGTAGCTACAAAAAAGACTGTGGTAGTCCCAACCTTGTTGGAGATAAGTAATGCCTCGCTAGTGTGTCAGTGTAGTATATTGTTGTGATTTTATGAACTACTTCTTAAGGATCATCTGCCAACCAAGTTTTCTAAATGGAGATTAAGTCGCTGTCACGTTCCCAGAGTAGGTTGTAGGTGTCTGCTGTATTTTTGACGACAGAGCGTGCCTTGAGGAGGAGGCAGATTGTTCTTTTCTCGGTGTCTAGGCCCGTGTTATCTTATTGATTCTAACTCTCCCTGCTCATGTCTTTGAAGCTCTGTTTTAGCAGGCTTCCTGTTTAGCGGATCTTCTTTTGTTCTGCTTTTCATGATGTGCAGCGGGTATGTTATGGGTCTCACTGCACTGGGTTGTGTATCAGTCTATATTATGTTATTCTAGGAGACTTCTTCTAGGGCTTGCATTGGTCTCATCTCCTTGTCTCCATTAGAGATGCAACAAATGACAATGAATATTATCTTATGTTGATAGGCTTTAAGCCTGCGGCCTATTAAAGTCTGAGCTAATGACCCGAGCAAAGTTTAGGAATTTTAACAAGTGTTGAGGACTTGAACATGTCGGTGTACCCAACAGCTGCACACTGTACAGCTTTTGACACCTATTCCAGCCACCCGTGTGCTCGGATTTGCCTGTGAGAGACATGTATGGACTCTTATTGGAGTGCAAACAGCTTTCGCTTAGAGAAAAAGGAAGATTTCATAAACTAAAAGAGCCCCCTTTCTGTTTCAATGAAGAGGGCTCGTTGGATCAGCGGTGTGCAAAGGAAGGAAGTTGTGAAAGGGAAGCACTGTTCTGATGCACTGTGGATTCGGTAAGAAAAACAAATGACAGGAGGGTCACCAAGCCTCTCTGGTTGCTCTTAGTTGTGGCACAATACAGCTCATTACTGCTTGAAAGGTTACTGCTAATAGACAACATGAAAGAAAGAACGAAAAGCTTTCCAAATGTTCACATTGTGCAACAATTTGTATTCTGCATAGGTCAGTAAAAGTGTTGTCCCGGTGCTAGCTCTCACAGATCTCTCAGTTGATTAGGGGACCAGAAAAAAAGACAAAGCACCTGGTTGCCCATAGAAACAAAAACATAGGGATACTAGTAAGCCCTACACTGTCCCACTAGCAGCAAGAAAAAGGAATCCATCATTAATTGCGAAGAAAAATAACAAGTCTCACACTCTGTTCCTCTGTTTGTTCTTCATTTTGTGGAACAAACAGAGGAAGGTCCATACCTGTGTGATTCACTAATATTTCCTGGTGAGGTCAACATGAGAAAATGTGCGACACTATTCTCAATTGCCACTTGACACCAGAAGTATGTTTGAAATTTTATTTTGAAAATGTATACAAAAAACTAATTGGGGCTTGAAGTCTGTGCGGTGGTCCCTGTACCCTTGCCCTCATCCTTGTAGTAGGGGGACTCCCACATTCCTTGCCCAGTCTCCCTACTCTATAAGGTCTGGTGGCAGAAAGTATTCTCTCTTTAACCAGGTGATGCCTACTTTCAGGGCCAGCCCTACTGTAGGGAGGCCTAAAGCCTGTGCCCTTATCTATCTTACTTTGCCAGGGTCATCCAAAGTGACCGTGCATGAGAGTATGTTTGCCATGGTGCCCTTCCTATAGATGACCCTCTCCCAAATGTGTCTTCACTTTTGCATGTCTCCTTCCTCCATTCTCCGTCTCCTAGTCTTCTCTTGCTATCCCTCATCCTGACTCCGCTCTCCTCATCTCTCTACACTTGATCTCCTGGTTTTATCTGCCTGTCTCGCTCCTTGGTCTCTAGTCTCCAGCTCCCTCCTGATCTCACACTGTAAGATAACTCAGCGGGTTGAGCTTTCACTGCTGCAATCTGAGTGATCTGCAGGTTCAATCCCGGCAAGGCCAAATCAGCCTTTCAACCTTCTGAGGTTGACAACATTGGTTATGTGATAATTGTATGTAAAAGGTTCTATGTACAGCACTTTATTGTAACCAACTCATGGTGGCAACAAGTCAGACAGACACAAGTGATCACAGTTCAAGGGTGTTTATTGAACAATGAATGCTGTATGAAGGTTGGAAAAATGCCTAATCTGACCTAAATCTAAGATGGTAGTAAGCGTCAACCATCAAATGAAAATAAGACAGTCCTTGTGGCGTAGTGTCAAAACAAAATGGAAACAATAGAGCTAAGGTGTGCCAGGTAAGCGGAAGCGCTTGAGCTAATGGATTTAGACAAAATACTTCTTCAGATACACCAGACAGGCTGCTGCACCCAGGGGGAACAAGTGGGCACCTCAAACCCACTCAACAATGATAATAAACAATAAATGTTCCACCAATGAATGTGCTGCCGGCTAACACAAGTAAAGCATCTGTAAGGTCAAAAGTCCTTATGACCAGTCCATATATAATAAAGATTACAATGTTGATGTGGATGGGTTTTTGCGTATTTAATTGTGATCGTTACAAATAACAGAGTTGCATGCCAGTTGTATTTGTTTCAAATAACAGAGTTGCGTGCCGACACGTGTTTCGACCTCCACAGGTCTTTTTCAAGGCATAACTCTGCTTCACAAATGTGATGTACAGTATTTCAATACCCATGTATATCACCATGCATTGACAGGGTCAGACAGTACAGGAAAAAACATCAAACAATGAAGTAAGGTATACATTACCAAATGAAAGATGTCATAAACAGTTTACACACCAGCATGTCATCAACAGTGCATAAAAAGAGAGATGACAAATAAAAAATGAGAAGAAGAAACTTTAAGCTCCATATGGAGTGTCATCTGAATATTGTATTTGCAATTACTATAGCCCATGCAATAGATTTGCGCGTGCCACCGCCAGGATCCCAGTGCCACCAGCTCCAACACCTCTCACCGAACCCAATGGGCCAAATCTATATCAAGTATAGTGAATCATTGTTTCCAAACAAAAACCAAACTAGTATGTGCATTGAAATTCCAAAACCCCATCATTATCATGCTTTGCCACCAAGTAACAATTCAGCAATTGCCAAATGTAAGATATCACTGGTGAGTATCCACTTATGATTACAAGCGTCCAACATTCCAACAAGGAAAACCTAGTGAAAGCATACAATAAATTGATCTGAGTTGTCAAATACCTCAACAGCTTATTCATTAAGCGAAGTCCCAATTGTGAAAACAATAACGTTGCCTGCACTGTTTAATTACTAGATCTGTCCAAGTGAATATTGTGTGAATTACCTCTCGATTCCTTACCCTCTCGATTCCTGAAGCCTTTCACCTTCTATTGAGCTGCTGCGCTTGATTAGCCGTCTCATCGTGCTGTCTGCCATGCTCGTACTGTGTTCTCTTGATCCACCTTTTATCCCTGTGGGGAAAGAAAAGGGCTGTCAGGTGTGTGTGATTCAGGTTCATCGCCTGACTTTGCCTGGCCCTGGTAATTGGGTCATGTATGGTAAATGCCTCTGGTGTTGGTTTGTTGTCTATTTTGTGGCGTGAAAGGGTTTGTGTCAGAAAAGGGGTCGGGGCTTTTGGTGTTTTTGAATGTCCTACGTGAGAGGATGGGGAAAAGGTGTTGGAGCAAGTGGGGTACCGCATCTCACCCGTCGGTGTCCCACTCCCATTCCCCATCCTAGTGATCCTCCCTCACTGGTCCATACCCAGGGACTGGATCCAATAGTGATGGCCGTGTCCTGGCCACCTGGATGACAGACCCCCAGGATTTAGTCAGGGAGACAACTTCAGGTTTCTCACATAATCCTTCCCACACTTCCCCTGCTACTACTCTGCTGCCTCTAAATGGCCTCTCTTTCTGTCACTCATGCACACCCTCTCTCTCTTACTTTCAAACACCCTCCTGTTCTCCCTTTAGAAACTACCTTCAGTCACTCATTCACTCACACACAAAGTACCAAATTGATACTACGATTTCAGTCCCAACACCTTACCATCATTCTATCCATGCACACCAAAAATCTCCTCCAAGTCCTCTACCAGCTTCACGCACCTCTCTCGTCTCCTTCAACCTTACTCAAACACCTCTAATTACAGCATGACTCTGCTTTATTTTTACAGTCGCCCCCTTCCTGTCTGGGATCCCATTGTCTACCTGAGTCAGATGCACATCTGTCCAATATCTGTCTTAGCAACTCCCAACTCTTACCATTTGCTCTCCTTGTGGGCTGGGCTTTCCCCAGGAAGTCTTCAATTGGGCCATTAGCCCAGCTTCAGGCTCCAGTCCCTTCCATCTAGCCATGTGGTCACAGTGGCCATTTGTTCTCTGCTTCTCTCCTGTACCAAGTAAATTAATCTCTCCAAAGATTTTGGTGAAGATTCCCGGGTGTCCCGTAGGCTGTCCCATTGCTGGATCCATCCCTGCTGCTGCGGCTTCCCAATTAGCATGTGTTGGCAGTCTCTAGTGGGTTTTTGGTTACTGGGACTAGATGCATTGTAGTGCATGTAGATTTTAGAGGGGAGTGAGAAACCTGAGGGTATTCTCACTCCTGTTACCCATGGATCCTCTGCACAGGTGTCCAGGTAAAGGACATCGCTTTTGGATCCTGGCCCTGGGGGTGGACAAAGAGGGAGGATCACCTGTGTCGAGGGTCTTTGGGGATAGCACATGGGATGCACTTGGGAGAGATATGGTATTCCCTTTTTCCTACTGACGACCAACCCAACCCTTTCCCAGCCTTAATGGGTTATTGTGAGTAACCTCCACTAACTTCCTCATATATAACCACTAACAGTACTGGGACGAAGAAGAGGCAACTAGGAGTAATCAAAACTAGGTGCTTGCACCACTCTGGTATTGGGATGAGGAAGAGACATGCTGAGAGTTGTAAAGGTCAGGCATGTCCCCTTATAGAGGGTCAAGCAGGGTTGATTACTCAGTCGCACCTGCAGCCTGTTAAAGGATGCAGGTGTATAAAAAAAGCCCAATCTAATGTCAGAAGGAGAGGCAATGGCGGTGACAATGAAGCAGCAGCAGCAGAGAGAGACCAAGAGAAGCAGTGGGCAGCTGTACGTGAGCTGGGCCTTCATGAAACTGAATGACCAGTGAAACGGGAGCTGTGGAGAAAGGCTGTCCCTTTTTCTGGTTTTCGAAGTGCTCGTTCACCTGGGGTCAGAAGCCAACCCAGGAGTGCCTGAGGGGGTAGGAGGTCGAGCCCTGGGACAGAGAACAGAAGGCAGAGATCTGCGCTGGGCGAACCTCCAGGCCAGTGAGTTTCTATGCGAAAGGAAGCCTGGTGTGTGCAAATGATTGAAGTCACACAGAGGATTACTTTGTATTGGAGTGGTGGCGCGCATGATAAAACACATTTGGAAAGGTCTCTGATCTGAATCCTTGCTATCTATTGAGAATACATTGTAGCAGAGTGGTCGCGAGTACATGGAAGCACGTTTTCAAAAGTTTCCTAGTGCTGGGCACATTATAAAAGGCAATCTACAAAGATACATGTGTCAACTAAATGAACGGAATCAAACCTTTAACTATTGTTGAATTCTGAACCGAATGAAAAGCTTAACAAACACATCATCATACTTATTGAATACCGAACTGAAAGCCAACTTAATAAATAAACAGAACCATTACTTGTGAAAAAACAAATGAAAGAAGCTTCAAAATGTACATGTGCCAAGCTCAAAAGTGAACGCAACTTTAAAAGTAAGTAAAATTCATATATGCTGATCCGACAAGTCCACGAAACATTGAACTAAAGAAATTAATGCATATCGAACTGTAAAGTGAACATGACCTTAATACAAGAGAACCCAATATATATGGAGCTCCAAAGTAAATGTAACTTTGGAAATTAACTTTACCAAGTGACTCAAAGAAAAGTATATCAAACAGTGTGGGATAAATTGTAAATACTAAGATATACTTGGAACTCTGAATTAACTGCAATTTACAGTCCATATCAGTTTGAACAAAGACTAACAATAAACAGAGGTCTGTGACGCAGACCTTTAATATAACTAAAAAAATGGCAAGTGAATTTTGGGGAAGGAAACCCTGAGGTTTAACCTGCTTTTTGACTTGAGGACAAAGTGTCAAGATATTTTGTGTTTGGAACTGTGTTTTTGAACTTGGGGAATGGAAACCTGAAGATTGGTTAAACTCTAAACCATCCTTAACTTTAGGCAATCCTGAGACTTTTTATTGGAAATGTTTTATATTTGGGGAAGGGAGCAGAAAGAAAGCTTGCGAGCTGAACAGAGCTCCAAAATGCGTGTTGAACAATGTTTTGTTAGGTGCCAACATCCCTACACATTGTATAGATTAGTGTAGAAAAGCTGTTTCCTGGACAATCTGGTAGGGTTCTTCAGGCAAGCTTTATTGTAGTTACCTTTCAAGATGTTACAGCGAACCACTGAGTTCCATCACCCAGGCTAGCTTCCCCCAACTCCCCAGTTCTAGAATCCTCACACAGCATTCACACCCAAACATTCTGTCACAGCGCGCAAACATTCTCACCGCTCATCATAGTTCTGCAGTCAGGGTCCTTTTCTCTACCCTACTAGATACGGCTACTGCTGTGCATGTGTCATCTCATGCAGACACAGGGCTTGGACGCCAAGCAGTCCCTTCTTCTAATCTTGGGACACGAGTGCGCAGCTCTCGCACACTTCGACGGGGTCGTTGGATCCACATTCCACAATCGCCATCTCCCTGTGTGTGTGGTATAACGTCACCAATTGCTTGCTTCACACAGCAGGCACCAAATCTCCCTCGAGGAGATCGCCAGATGGCACCCCAGTCCTTCAGCCTCCCTCTCGAACGGTACATTTCTCACACACCTCGGTCTGTAGATCAGAACACACTGAGGCCGTTCTTTACAGCAAACTTTATCTGTTATGGGGAATATGACATTGCTCCATCTATATGTGACAAAGGGCAACTTCTTGTCAGTTTAGCCCCCCACTTTTATTCTTTGCATATAAGCTTGTAATATCCATCAGCTCTGTAACTTTTTTGCAAGGCTGGTAGACAATTCTTTACTTCTACCTCTATCACCTCTTCATCGCCCAGGGATCGGCCCCTACTTCTGTCCTCTTTTCCTGTATTTGGTCACAGTGAGATTCACATTGCACATAAGGTCCCCCACTTTTCTTTCTCTAGGGCTTGGCCTGTTCCATGGAGCTTGCTTAATTCCATTTTCAATCTTCTCTGGGCTTGGGATTTCTCCCGTATCCGGACTGTGACCATTCAGCGACGCTGGTCCACTTCTGCCTTTGGGCCTCCTTTCTCTCTCTTCCCTGGGCTGTGCGCTCGGGCGTATTTTCCCCTTCCTTTTCCCCTGGGTGATGGGACTTACTTCTCATGGGGGGCAGTGGTTCCTCACCTGCTCTTCTGCTCCCCCTCAGCAGACTGCTAACCTTTTCCTTCTCTTTGCACGTAGGTTCCTTCACTCTACTCAGAAGACTGCCTCGTCGCCAGTGTAGAAAAGCTGTTTCCTGGACACTCTGCTAAAGTTTTCTGGGTAAGCTGTATTGGAGTTGCTTTACAAGATGTTACAGCGAACCACTGGGTCCCATCACCCAGGCTAGCTTCCCATGACTGCTCAATCCTAGAACCTTCACACAGCATTCACACCCAACATTCTGTCACAGCACACCAACATTCTCTCAGTTCATCACACATCTGCATACACTACAAGCACATCACAACAATTAATTGTGAGGGCAAGTATAGGTTTTGAGCACAGACAGATTCCTAAATTGAACTGTTTGACTTTCCTTAGTTTTGTTTTGCTAGGGAAATCCCACCATGTTATAGGGCAAAATAGGCCTTTCTCCACCCTGACTTTTAAGTTAATAAAGTATTTTGTTAATTCAGAATCTGCTGTCTGTGTCTTTGACCAAGATGCCTTCACAAGGGTCTGGTGTATGCAGGTAATAGAGGTCTCTTGAGAAACACCTGAATAAGAAGAGAAAGAGACCTTGCCAGGACAGATTTCCAGTAATATTATCGCCATATATACGGTCGCCGGGAAAAGGCTGTGGTGACTTTATATATTTTTGTCATACATTTTTGTCAGACATTTTTGTAGGATCATTATTACATGTAACCTCAGGACAGAGGGTGGTAGGAATCATTTCAGGAAAAGAGGTACCAATATACATCCACAACTCCATAAAGACTGTGGTGCCCCTTGGTTCCCCCACACCTCCTTAGGGGTCTTTATGGAAGGCATGGTATCAAGAATAGACAGACACAAGTGATCACAGTTCAAGGGTGTTTATTAAACTGTATAGGTTGGGTGGAAAAATGCCTAATCTAAACCTAACTCTAGGATGGGAGCAAGCTTCGACCATCAAATAATAATAAGGCGCTTCTAGTGGTGTTGTGTCAAATAAATGGGCCTATACTAAGAAAAACCTATTGCCAATCCTTAGGCTAAATATAAAGGAGTGTGGGAAGGGGTTCACAAGAAAACAAATTGTTCATAAATGATAAATCAGGATGTATTAGCCGGTGGTCTACTTTCCCTAAGTTTTGAGCACAGGATAAGGTGAGAGTCCTGAGCACAGCACACACTCAAGCATTCCCTACATGAAACAACAGTTCCGTTTCATGTATATCAGGACCATTGGTGGTTACGTCTCTCTTCTTAAATGAAATTCTCTTGTCCCCCAATGACCTGATGGATTTCGAAAATAACAAACAAAAGAAGTTCTGTTCCTACTGTATGTTGGGTGATGGTTTCACCCCTTGGTCCCCTTCTTCTGGGGGCAGACCCCTCAAACAGTTCTTCTCAATATCAGGATCTTCAGAGGCTGTCTCTCCTGCTTCTGAGGATCTGATAGGTTCAAGTAACAAACAAAAAGTTATTTTGGATTGCACTTGAGGTGATGGTTCTTCACCCCTGGGTCCCCCTTCTTCCGGGCGCAAATCCCTCTTGAATATTGGCCTCCCTCCTTCAGTTAACTATGGCTCTCATTTGCAGGCTTTCCTCTTTTGCCATCACTGGAGTTTTAGCAGGGAGGTATTTAGGGGGAGAGATTTGGATGTAATGTGGTCCTAGGCCCCAGAAAGCCTTGTGGATAATGCAGAGGGTCTTGACTTTGACCCTTGCAGCCACAGGGAGCCAGTGGAGACATTCTATGGCTGGAGAGATGCTGTCCCTGGGCTTGAGGCCAAGGATAAGTCTTGCAGTCCAATTCTGGATTAATTGAAGAGTGAGGAGGGAGGAAAGAGGCAGATTACAGAAGAGGCTGTTGCAATAGTCAAGCCTAGAGAGAACCAGAGCTCTGGAGAGGTTTGAGTTTCTGAGGGAAGGTGAGGAAAGGGAGAATTCCTATGAGGAGGTGAATCTGAAAATGAGATTTCTTGAAAATGTCAGAGAGTAGGGGGAAGGAGTCCCAATGATAAGGATCCCAGTCTTGCTGGCATTAAGACAAAGGTTATTAGAAGCCTGAATAGCAGTTAGACAGTCAGAAATGAGAGAGAAAGGAGAAGAGGAGAACTGCCTTGGTGACCTCATCAGGTGCTATGCGTGTGAAGGAGGAGAGATGTAGGAAAGAGAGAGAGGTGCCAAGGGAGGCCTGGGTACAGAGGAGGGACTGGGGTGGGGGTAGAAGGGAGATTTGTGGTGAAATGGGTAGCCAAGGCCGTGCAGAGGGCCTGGAAAGGAAGAGGAGATGTAGAGACAGAAGGTGGATTGGCAACATCCTTGCAGATTTTGAAAAGTTCTGCCATGTAGTTTGTGGTCCCAGAGATGTAGGCTTGGAAGTGGTCCCGCTTCTTGGAGTGGATGGGGAGTCTGTATTGGCTTTGGAGCAGGAAACAGGCAAGTTTGTCAGAGGATGTGCTAGAAGTCAATGTCATGATCCTGCCTGCTGCCACCCAGCACCGCTACATTTGCCTCTTCCTTTATTTCCTTGTTTTACCACTGCAGTTTTGGACTAATCTAATTGCATGTTCCATTCCGGCTTTTGGGTTAAACCAGCCGATGCATTCTGGGACATGTATGATGTCCAAAAGGTAGAGGGCTGGAGGAGGCATACTAAATACATTTGTTTGCAGCAAGCTACTAAGAGCTGAAGAGGGCCCGATTACATTCACCTGTTCCAAGCTACTGCAGGCTAGGATGCAGAGAGCTTGATTAGAAATCACTGCTGCTAATGCTGCAGGCTACTGAAGCCAGGGCTGGACTTAATTGAACACAGCTGCCAGAGTCTGCAATCAGCTCCACCCTGCTGGCCTGCTGGCTGGGAGGGCCTTTATAAGCTCACTTTGAACAGAAGCAGTTGTCAGTCAACTGCTTCCACTGGGAGTTTGTGCTGGTGCTCCTGTTACCAGCTTTTGACCTTTCCTGGAAATCCTTTTGATTCATGTTGCTGTTGATGCTTGCAGCTCCCTTTTCAGTCTGCTGCAGCCTTCTGCCTTGCTCCTCTGGGCTCCCACCTGGCGGCTGTGCCGCGCTACGCTGCCTTCCGCCCTGCTCCTCTGGGCTCCCACCTGACAGCTCTGCCGCACTCCGCTGTCTTCCGCCCTTCTCCTCTGGGCTCCCACCTGACGGCTCTGCCGCACTCCGCTGCCTTCCGCCCTGCTCCTCTGGGCTCCCATCTGACACCTCTGCCGCACTCCGCTGCCTTCTGCCCTGCTCCCCTGGGCACCCAACTAATGGCTCTGCCACACTCCGCTGCCTTCCCCCCTGCTCCTCTGGGCACCAGCCTGATGGCTCTGCCGCACTCTGCTGCCTTCCGTCCTGCTCCTCCAGGCTCACGCTTGACGGCTTTGCCACACTTCACTGCCTTCTGCCCTTCTCCTCTGGGCTTCCCTGCCTGGCAGCATTACCACACTCCTCTGCCTTCTGCCCTGTTTCTCTGGGCTCCTTGCCTTGCAACCTGCCTGTTCTAGCTTCTGATATCCTGTCCTGTCCCTGGTTATTTCTTTCAACGCTGCTATCTACTTGTACACATGTTGGTCCACTGTGGTGTCTCCACAACAACAGTTTCTTCGGCACGCCTAAGTCATTACGTTGCTGTATGACTGTTGTTAAGAGTAATCTGCTGGTACCTATTCCAAGGGCTTTCCTTAATCCCTGGAGACCCCTTATCATATTCCAGTACACCCTTATTTCTGATCTATCCAAGTTACCCAGTGTACTTGCTTGTCTTTTCTCTGTCTCTTTGTTTACAGCCTGCTCCTGCAGTTCCTGTGAATACCTGTTTCAACTAACAGCTTGGTATGTACCTTTAATCTGTTATATTCTAGCATTGTCTCTGGAATCTCCCTTAATCTACTTGCATACAGTGAGGGATGGCCTCTGCCCTGTACTCTCCGCCTAGACTTGTGACAGTCAACCATTTTCGTTCAGAGACATTGCACTTGCAATTAAGCGAGGTTAGGTCAGAATCATACCAGCTATTGCACTTGGAGGCACTCTTCATGTTGATTCTCATGGCAGGGATTAGGATGTCAAGAGTGTTGGAGATGGAAAGGTGTAGGTTAGCAGGGGAAGAGTTGGTGTGGGAGTCGATGGCAGGAGATGGGGAGGAATGAAGGAGGCGGCAAAACCAGCTATTGACACTTGATTAATCGGTCGAATGACGGAGAAGGAGACTGACAGTGAGGACAGGGGCTTAACCAGGGAGCTCAAGATGGGCAGCGAGGAGAGCATGGTCTGACCAGGAGAGTGGGGTAGTAAGCGGGTTGGAGAGGGAGATATCCGCAGTGATGAGTGCATCCAGGGTGTTCCCTTCTGACCGGGTTGGACCAGAGGGAAGAATAGTGAGGGAAATAGAGTCACAGAGGTTGCAGAAATTTGGAGTAGGTGAGAATTTTAAAGTCTCCAAGAAAGAAGCTGAGGTAGAGGTCAGAAGGGAAGAGGCAAGATAGCCCCACTCCGAGAGGAGGAGGAGGGGTGTCGGCCTCGGGATCCTGTAGATGGTAGCGAGAGTGAGTGAGTGAGCGAGAGGGAAGGGGAGAGGCAGAGCTTAGAGACAAGACATTCAATGGAGGTGTAGGATGGAATGCGTATGGCAGATGCAGGGACCCATTCAGGGAAGACAAGAGCCACTCCACCTCCAGACCGATTAGGCCTGGGTTTGGAGTGGATCTTGTAACCCTCAGGAAGGAGAGAGTCAAAAGCCAAAACCAGTGACAGAGCTGGCATTGACCCACGTCTCAGTGAGAATGAGGATGTTACGCTCAAAGTCTTCAAGGAGGTGGTGATGTCAGAGGTAACAGAATTAGGGCATCCAGACTGTAGTTAAACGGATATACTGAAAAGGAACATATGAGCAAATGCTTGATAGAAGATGGGTAGGGTAGGAGTCTGTTTCTGTTAAGTACTCTAGCCTTGGTGTGTCATCTAATGAGTGTTAAGGCTGCAAGATTTTAGTAGTGAGCAGTTAGTTGAGGGAAGAGCAGTGGTCGAAGTGAGCGGGAGCGGTCGGGAGCGGTGCTCCTCTACTTTTTTTAATTACCTTTTACAGCTCCTATACTTTTAATTAAAAAAGAAACTGTTCCGGAATGGTTTTGTTTTAAAATAAAAGTGTAGGAAGATGTTGAAACCTTCACTTTCAGTGCAGTGCACTGAACGTTCCCTTAAACAGCAGATGCAAGTGTTTTGGGGGTGTATTGTGTGTGGGCAGGGTTGTGGCAATGGGGTTTGTGGGGAGCAGGGGCAGGCCAGCAGGGAACATAGTTCCACTACTTCTATTCGTACACTTCGACCACTGGGGAAGAGAAGTGTGGGTTAAGGGTTGGTCACTTTCCGAATTGGATCTTAGGTCTCAATCACATGATTTGCTTATTTCCCCTTGTCTTGAGCACTTTGTTCTGCTTAGCTATCTTTCTGTCCTTCTGTTTGATCTTCTCCTCCTTCCCATATTCCTCAATGCCTCAGTATACATTGCCACTGTCCTACTCCCCTCTTGCCTTCTCCCTTCCTAGCATATCTCCAACTCTCCTTGTTTTCACCACTGATTCATCACCTCTCCCTCCTCTTTACAATTCTTGCTACTTGCTGTTTTCATTACTCTGCTCCTCCTTCTGGTTCTTAGCTTTTGCTTTCGGCCTTTGCCTTTTAACTTATTTTGCACTCCGTCACCTCCTCACTGTTCCTTTTATTCGCCACAATATCCTTAAAGGTTCTCTCCTGAAATAGCGCTCCCCACCCCTCTTCACCTCTTTTCCACTCCTATTATTCTAGGTTCTTCATTAAAATCTCACAGTTGAAAACACTGCGTCACGAAAAACCAGAAACCGAAAAAACTGCCATGATTAACATACACGGTGCTCCCTTCTATCAGCCGGACACGATGTACACCTCCCTGCTACCCTTTGTATCCTACTTACCTGTTCCTCTGCTTCCTTACTTCCTCTCCGCAATCTCCTTTCACCCGTCTCACTGCGGCAGAAGTTTCCTAACCCTAAAGTGGATCGGGACTTCCACTGCTGGGTCCCTTTTTTTTTCTTCTTCATAACATTTTTTCCTGCATTCTTTTCCCCGGAAGCGGGGGAAACCCCGGCAACCGCCAAACCTATAGCGAACAAGGGGAGCGGGGGATACCCACACACCTTCACTCCCCTTGTTTGCTATAATATGAATCAGCCACTTTCCGCAGTTGAGATGCTTTCAGTGAATTCCAGTGTCTTTTTTGCAATCGGCTCTTGATATTCCCATGCCAAGAACCGCAGTATTGACTAAAAACATTTGTATCTTTTCTCAAGCGAGTCCTACTTTGCTGTATCATGTCATTAACAGGTATTGGTGGCATTTTTGGAATGACTGTACTTGCACTACAAACAGTTTAGCTCACAACTTCGGCACAAGCAACCACCAAACTACCACTTAGTCTTCGAATGAACAGGCAGGGCATTGTGCCCCTGCATCTGAACCGTTGTTTATGATCCGGGAGCTTGATGTCACCAGCTCCTTCCCAGAACTTTTCCCTGGTTGTCATGTGAAATCAGCCTCAAGGGAAATAAAGGACAACTGTGGGGACTGGTTTTCCACTGCATGACATCCAGGCAGCGTGACCTTTGTCCCCTAGACTGTGGTTCTGAAGGCCTGAGGGGTTCTGAGATTAGAAGATCAAAAGGCTTTAGGGTTCCTGGATCAGGCTTTTCACTGAGGGTGGTGGACCCTGGAGCCTAGGGCTCTTAATGTACCTTCTTCGGGGCACACATAAAGCGGTTGGTGGCACCTGGCCCACAGGGGTAACACTAGTCCCATCACCCAGCCGCCAGCATGGGACTTTGTCATAATGCAAAGAGACGATCATTGGATGATGCTTTTGAAGACATTAGAGGCGTTGGGGCAGTGGGCAGCTGTTATGAATTCAGTTTTTATAACTGAATTTAGGTTCTGTTGCATAATTCTTTTTGGTCTTCCCCAAAACAGTTCACTATTTAAAATCACTGAATTAGGCTGATGTCATGGCAGCTGAAAGCATTGAGCCTTAAGATTTGCTAGCTTTAAAATTTTAGCAGTCCGAAGGTTTATATTCCTTGGAATTATTCCCTCAATACGTATAATACAATAAAGAGTAAGATAACGCGTCTTGTTTTACTTACATCCAACCCCCTTTACACAGGAACTCTATAAGGTTTTCCGGCATCACTAGTCCTGACAGAATGGACCGTCTGCTATGATTGATTAAAAAATGTGTATAACAAATTTTTATTCAAATAATTCGAACTGAATTTAAACATAAAACACTACCCTCACCTAACACAGTGTACTAAACACTAAAAAACAGTTACTAAAACATGAAATACAAAGTTCACTTATTTGCATGACACAAAAGATATCACATAACATAACACAAAAAAATCTCAATGTGTCTCTAAAACAACAACCATCCCAACATGTTTCTGTTCTTCACTGCCCAGTTCGGGCGAACATTCTTCAGGGGAAAATTTAAAAAAAAAAAAAAAAAAAAAAAAGCATCCACTTATCTCTTCAACACCGTGCTGAAAGGGTAGATTCAAACTTCTATACAGGCAAAGGAAGGAAAGAACCTCCGAGCCTGTAAGAGTAAAAGGAAAAACTAATGAGTTCCAAAAAGAGGGAAAGGAAGTACTACAAAATGTAGAAAAAGAACATGGCATAGAGGTTATGCCACACTCACACGGGTCCCAACAGGGCACCCACAAATTTACCTTTAAATGGTGAAACTTCAAAGCGCGTCACAGGATGACAAATTCGCTGGTTTCTCGCCAAATGAGAGACCACTACTTCACAAAAGCGTCATAGTCCGCTAAAGTATCGCCACACCTAAATGAGACAGAACCAATACACAGAGACCACATGCTCCGTTATATCCAGAAAGGGGCTTCAAAATGCAATTACACATGAAAACAGGGCTCCAAATATCATAAAATAAATTACCTTCACAGATGTAGGGATCAGGACTGTAACAAGCAAAGCAGCAATCAACGTGTTTGCAAAGGAGAAATCCACACAGTCAAGCCGTAAAGTATCAATCTGGAAAACAATGGATGCATGGCAATGAACACCATAAGTCTGGCATCACCCTTCAACATGTACCGATGGGAGTGCTTTTATTTCACCCTCGTGATTAAGACTAAGTGCCCGTACAATATATAGAATGCAGAAAAAACTTCCATGCTGTCCATCCTACACAACGTGGGGAACCCATGGCAAAAGATAACCAAACTACCCCACGCGTAGAGGAAGGGAATGTAACGGCAGTGGGAAAATTATCACACACAGAACCACAATGCTAATGACTCACCTGTACACTCAGAGGGATTAAATCACTCTAATGGCAGCTTCCAAACGCACACAGCCAACACTGAATTCAGTGAAACCAAAAACTGCTGCACACTAACAGTACGTCTATGGTCGTGCGGCAACACAAAGAAAGGACTACACTACTCGGTGTAGGAAGGAAAGTCCATCAAAAGGAAGGGCCATGTTGGAACGGACCCGGCAACATAGAAAAAGGACTACACTACTCAGTGTAGGAAAAAAAGTCCATCAAAGGGAAGGGCCATATTGGAACGGACCTGAAGCCTACTGGTGTAGAACAGATTAGTGGACACCACGAGCACTAAACAGGTGTTTTTTAAAAACAATGATATGCTGGCACCAACACAATATGGTATATGCATCTCACACTGTCAAAAATCATACTTGGCTGACCAAATGCCAATCAATGCTTTCGTTGAGACCTAGCACATTACTCTGTAATTTAAAAATAATTTTTTGCTCTACATTCAATAATTTTCGATCCGTTTCAATTTTGGTATGTCCATGCACCTTTTTCAAAATCAGCCATGTGAAATCATTAAAACCATGTTTCTTTTCAATAAAGTGTTTGACAAGGGGAGCAGTAATCACCTGGTTTTTGAGACAGCTGCGATGTTACACCATTCGAACTTTACATTGCCTATTCGTTTTTCCCACATAACGTAGGCCACACGGGCAAGTGATTAAATATACAACATTGGCTGTGTTACAATTTGTCATTTCACTGAAGACCCACTTTACATCAGGTAGAATTTGCAATACTCTAGTTTCTTTTGTTTGTCCACACATGCTGCAATTCCCACATGGAAAATGTCCTTTCACTTCAGGCATACCCCACAGTCTAGTTTGTCTAACCTGTGGAGTTCGCATTTCTGTCACATCATTTCTGATTAGAATATTCCGTAGATTCTGACTTTTTCTAAACGCCACTAAAGGAGGCAACACTTCTTTACCACAATAGACTTTCTTCCAAGTTTTCATCACAATGGTTTTGATTTTATAGGACAAATTCGAAAAAGTGTTAACAAAAACAGTGCCAATCTTTTTAGTAGTCTTGTTACTTTTCTCCAGCAATGCCTCGCGATTGTTATTGTAGGCTCTTTTTGAAGCATTTCTTATTACTCTAGACGGATAACCCTTGGCCAACAGTTTGTTGGTCAATACATCCGCACTTTGAGCAAAATCATCTTTTAGACTACTGTTACGCTTCAGCCTCAAAAATTGTCCGAATGGCAAATTATTCTTTAAATGTTTGGCATGATGGCTGTTGAAGTGTAATAAAGAGTTCCTATCAGTGGTCTTATTGTAGGGCTTCACTTTCAAAAAACCATTGTGATGAAAAATGGTAATGTGATATACCCAGCCACCAACCCCTTTATCCATCATTTGAGGAAGTGGCTGAGGTATATAGATGATATACTGATTGTATGGGATGGCTCAAGAGAAGAGGCTGATAGTTTTGTGACCTGGCTCAACCAACAAAACCGGTTTTTGAAATTTACTGGGTCTATATGTGATTTGGAGACCCATTTTTTAGACATTACCATTAGACATTACCATTTTTCATCACAATGGTTTTTTGAAAGTGAAGCCCTACAATAAGACCACTGATAGGAACTCTTTATTACACTTCAACAGCCATCATGCCAAACATTCAAAGAATAATTTGCCATTCGGACAATTTTTGAGGCTGAAGCGTAACAATAGTCTAAAAGATGATTTTGCTCAAAGTGCGGATGTATTGACCAACAAACTGTTGGCCAAGGGTTATCCGTCTAGAGTAATAAGAAATGCTTCAAAAAGAGCCTAC
Organism: Ambystoma mexicanum; assembly: GCF_040938575.1. Classification (NCBI taxonomy): domain Eukaryota; kingdom Metazoa; phylum Chordata; class Amphibia; order Caudata; family Ambystomatidae; genus Ambystoma; species Ambystoma mexicanum. The sequence continues at coordinate 67,236,303 of NC_090928.1, forward strand.
AATAACAATCGCGAGGCATTGCTGGAGAAAAGTAACAAGACTACTAAAAAGATTGGCACTGTTTTTGTTAACACTTTTTCGAATTTGTCCTATAAAATCAAAACCATTGTGATGAAAACTTGGAAGAAAGTCTATTGTGGTAAAGAAGTGTTGCCTCCTTTAGTGGCGTTTAGAAAAAGTCAGAATCTACGGAATATTCTAATCAGAAATGATGTGACAGAAATGCGAACTCCACAGGTTAGACAAACTAGACTGTGGGGTATGCCTGAAGTGAAAGGACATTTTCCATGTGGGAATTGCAGCATGTGTGGACAAACAAAAGAAACTAGAGTATTGCAAATTCTACCTGATGTAAAGTGGGTCTTCAGTGAAATGACAAATTGTAACACAGCCAATGTTGTATATTTAATCACTTGCCCGTGTGGCCTACATTATGTGGGAAAAACGAATAGGCAATGTAAAGTTCGAATGGTGGAACATCGCAGCTGTCTCAAAAACCAGGTGATTACTGCTCCCCTTGTCAAACACTTTATTGAAAAGAAACATGGTTTTAATGATTTCACATGGCCGATTTTGAAAAAGGTACATGGACATACCAAAATTGAAACGGATCGAAAATTATTGAATGTAGAGCAAAAAATTATTTTTAAATTACAGAGTAATGTGCTAGGTCTCAACGAAAGCATTGATTGGCATTTGGTCAGCCAAGTATGATTTTTGACAGTGTGAGATGCATATACCATATTGTGTTGGTGCCAGCATATCATTGTTTTTAAAAAACACCTGTTTAGTGCTCGTGGTGTCCACTAATCTGTTCTACACCAGTAGGCTTCAGGTCCGTTCCAATATGGCCCTTCCCTTTGATGGACTTTTTTTTCCTACACTGAGTAGTGTAGTCCTTTTTCTATGTTGCCGGGTCCGTTCCAACATGGCCCTTCCTTTTGATGGACTTTCCTTCCTACACCGAGTAGTGTAGTCCTTTCTTTGTGTTGCTGCACGACCATAGACTTACTGTTAGTGTGCAGCAGTTTTTGGTTTCACTGAATTCAGTGTTGGCTGTGTGCGTTTGGAAGCTGCCATTAGAGTGATTTAATCCCTCTGAGTGTACAGGTGAGTCATTAGCATTGGGGTTCTGTGTGTGATAATTTTCCCACTGCCGTTACATTCCCTTCCTGTACGCGTGGGGTAGTTTGATTATCTTTTGCCATGGGTTCCCCACGTTGTGTAGGATGGACAGCATGGAAGTTTTTTCTGCATTCTATATATTGTACGGGCACTTAGTCTTAATCACGAGGGTGAAATAAAAGCACTCCCATCGGTACATGTTGAAGGGTGATGCCAGACTTATGGTGTTCATTGCCATGCATCCATTGTTTTCCAGATTGATACTTTACGGCTTGACTGTGTGGATTTCTCCTTTGCAAACAAGTTGATTGCTGCTTTGCTTGTTACAGTCTTGATCCCTACATCTGTGAAGGTAATTTATTTTATGATATTTGGAGCCCTGTTTTCATGTGTAATTGCATTTTGAAGCCCCTTTCTGGATATAACGGAGCATGTGGTCTCTGTGTATTGGTTCTGTCTCATTTAGGTGTGGCGATACTTTAGCGGACTATGACGCTTTTGTGAAGTAGTGGTCTCTCATTTGGCGAGAAACCAGCGAATTTGTCATCCTGTGACGCGCTTTGAAGTTTCACCATTTAAAGGTAAATTTGTGGGTGCCCTGTTGGGACCCGTGTGAGTGTGGCATAACCTCTATGCCATGTTCTTTTTCTACATTTTGTAGTACTTCCTTTCCCTCTTTTTGGAACTCATTAGTTTTTCCTTTTACTCTTACAGGCTCGGAGGTTCTTTCCTTCCTTTGCCTGTATAGAAGTTTGAATCTACCCTTTCAGCACGGTGTTGAAGAGATAAGTGGATGCTTTTTTTTTTTTTTTTTTTTTTTTAAATTTTCCCCTGAAGAATGTTCGCCCGAACTGGGCAGTGAAGAACAGAAACATGTTGGGATGGTTGTTGTTTTAGAGACACATTGAGATTTTTTTGTGTTATGTTATGTGATATCTTTTGTGTCATGCAAATAAGTGAACTTTGTATTTCATGTTTTAGTAACTGTTTTTTAGTGTTTAGTACACTGTGTTAGGTGAGGGTAGTGTTTTATGTTTAAATTCAGTTCGAATTATTTGAATAAAAATTTGTTATACACATTTTTTAATCAATCATAGCAGACGGTCCATTCTGTCAGGACTAGTGATGCCGGAAAACCTTATAGAGTTCCTGTGTAAAGGGGGTTGGATGTAAGTAAAACAAGACGCGTTATCTTACTCTTTATTCTATTATACATATTGATATCCCTGTCAGTAGAGTAGGATGTTATTATAGGGACTGTTTATACCTATTTGAACATACTAATTATTCCCTCAAAACAGGATAATCTAAGATCACGTTTTCCAATTCTTAATTTCAATTGACTGTATTTGTAGTGAAATTATGTGTAAATGACTTTCATATATGAGGACAATGCTGTGTCATTAATGGCAGTAACTCCTTACGGAGAAGCATAAGTGCGGCCATGACGTACTGGTCCGGGAGTGCAGTGCCCAAACTGATTCTCTTCAGCTATGTATTTTCTTCCGCAGGACATTCTCCTAAAACTGGAGGTTAGACTCTTAATGGAATTCCATGCCCATCTTTAGCAGATTGTTCCCAGGAAGCATGAGATCCTAAAAAGGGGAGTGAGCATCCATGCATGACTGCATGCTGTGGTGTGTGTACATTCATGCTATGCTTTTCATAACATTTCAGGACTTTTCCTGCGAGGAAAATACTTTTAAAAAGCAAGACACCTTAGTCAATATATACTGCTCTATCTTGAGTCAATGTGCCGCTTACTTGTCCCTACTTGCTCTTTTATCATTGTAATCCTCATTTATATGGCTTGTGCTATGCTCCACTCCTTGCACTTTTATAATGCGCACTTGCAAATGTGGTAATATTGCACACGTCGCTTATTTTATATAGGTTTGGAGTTTTTCATCTACATATGTTGTTCACATGAGGCACAACCCACCAGAGTTCCATCTCCACTTTACCGGAACCCCAGATTTGTTGCCTTTGTGTATCTACGTTTCAAGCGCAAGAGAGGGTGTTTGCCTGTAATTTTAGGCAGAATCCTAATTCTTATTTGCAAAGGGCAAGCTTATGAAGTATTTGTATGCTTCCATTTTAAGAAGGGGGAAGGATTGGTAGAGATAAAGCCATCAGCTGGGCAAATATGTACCTTAATGATTTCAGAAAAATATACAAAGGGTCTTTGGGATCCCTTCCATCGTTCTAGGAATCGAACGTGTAAATATCATGTCTTTCACACACAATATTCCCATTTTAAAATATTTTTGTGAAAATTGGAACACGCAAATCATGTTAAAGTTTCTGGGTATATTTGGATTTTGGAGATGGTGTTAGAAAAGTTTGGTGCTCCAACACTCAGTGGCACCCCCAGAATGTCTTTATAGGGGTGGCCTGATGAGGCCACAGGAAATCTTGGGGTGGCACACCAAAACAAACACATAACTGAATTTCAGGAATCCTATTATGCCGATGTAGTATATAGTCTAGTTGAAAACTATGTATATATGAGAGTTAAGGAATTGCATATTGATATAGTTCAATTTATTATTTAACTGTTAACTAATTAATGTATCTGATGCGCATAGACTAATACCAGTACAGTTAACATTTTGAGTTCCACAATCCTGTTTGTGCGAGACTTGTCCTTGGCCTCAAGCCCTGGGATCGTATCTCTCCGGCCCTGAAATCTCTTCATTGGCTCACAGTGGCTGCAAGGATTAAATTCAAGACCCTTTGCATTGTCCAGAGGGCTTTCTTAGGGCTGGGTCCAAAATACCTCTAACTTTTCCTCCGTAAATACCTTCCCACTCGAGCTCTTTGCTCCTCCACCTCTAACTCTCTCAGGGTCTGTCGCTTCTCCAAGCAACGAGTTGGTGGCAGATCTCTTTCCTCAGCAGGGGCTCCCCGCTGGAACAACCTCCCTGCCACTCTGAAACTTGAGGAGAACCATCTTCAGTTCCGGAAGCACCTCAAGACATTCCTCTTTGCTTCTACCTTCGCTCCCCCTTTCCCCTGCTGATCTGTCTGCTTGGGCACAATGCACCGGGTTTTCCCACTGCTTTCGGGCCCAGGTCGATGCCCACCCAGCCACTCTCACTGACTGCCCCTGGCAACACCTGCACTTGAGGTCTGTATCTGTTACCCTACAGTCAGCCTACCTGCACTTACCAGACACCCCTTGTCTGCTCCCAAAACCTGCACTTGCAACCTTGCTGGCTGCACTACCTTTTGTATTGCTGTACCCCTTGTTCAGCACTTTCCACTTTTCCCCGCTCCCTTGCACTTTCCCTTCTTCTCTCCCTCCTGCACTTGCGCGTTCTCAATGTCACTGGGCCTAGTAAGATCATTGGTTTATCTTCCCTTGTTCCCCCTCCCTTGCCTTGTTGCGTTCAGAAACACTTGTGTATGAGCGTGATACAAATAAAATATTATATCATAGCCAGAGAATCCTCTAAATCCTCTCTCACAAGTTATTTATTGCCAACATGTCTATGGAATATGGTGCACTCAGCAGGGTCTGACTTATGTAGGAATAGAATACTAGATGCATCTTGCCATTGCACTGCATTTACGATGGGAATGCACCCAGTGGTACATTTTACGCATTGGTCTCCACAAAATAATCTTAGGGAAGTCAGGTTGATGGTAAAATGAAGGTCTACCAAAAAGCTTATTTTCAGTTTCTGAAATGGCAGCTCTTCTGATATCCCCAAATTAGTTTTCAGAATGTTACTTGTAAGTATGAGCAACACATCTTTCCTTTACTATTTTCTGTTTCACTGAGAACCCAACCCAGGTAAAGTCACCACCCGCCAGTGTGCATAAAAAAAACCAGGCAGTGCAAAAGACTTTCTTAGGAATATTCTTACTCTTCAGGTAGTTGGTGGGTTTGGCCATAGGAATTTGCATGGCCATTGGCAGTCAGCGGGCTGGTTAATAAAACACCTTCATGTGTCCCTCCTCACAAGTCCTGTCCTTCCTAATTGTACTCCAGTTCAATAGTTTCATGTTACAGCAAAAATTAAAAATAGAATGAAGTAAAACTAGGGTAAAAGTGAACCTCTCTGTTCAGTTGCCCCTCTGGTCCTTGGCTGCTCTGATGAACTCTCCTCTGGTACTTGGCCCCCTTGCAGGTGAACCTTTGGTCCATCCCTCCTTTGGTCTTTGGCTCTCTGGTGAGTTGGTGACAAAAACAAGAAGCAAAACGCTTACATTTTCTGTCAGTCATACAAACAAGTACCTTAGCTACCTGAAACGCACATAACCAGTGCTCCAGGCAGCTGACAAAATATCTAAAACGTTCTCTGTACAAAGGCATATCTTTTAAGATCTGGAAACATCAATGTTGTAACAAAGCAATCTTGGCCTGATCACTCTGATACTGCATTAGCCCCCTACCCTATTAGTTGCAGATTCTGAAGCTCCTAGAAAGTGTGAAAATAGCAGATGGTGTGCAATGAAAGACTCAATATCATAGCATAACAGGATGTTGCAGAGTGTGGGGAAGTACTCTGGATGGCACAAACAACTTCAGTGGCTGGTAGCAACAGGGGAGAAAACTTTGTTGGTTCACAGCTGTACTAGAAACTCTGGTGCACTGACTAGCTGGTGAGACTATGTCTGCCTGTCAAATCAAGTGATTGGAGACTCGGGGAGGGCCAGTGCAGCAATCATTCAATGAAATGTGACAGTATTTGAGCCACTAGCACCTGGGTACACCAATTTGTCCTTACACTTGTCCTATTGTAAGGGTGAAACATAATCACTGATAAGCACTCCAATTTGGCAGTTGAAGTCAGGGTGGGTCTGAGATTGCATTATTTGCCCAGGATCACACACTTCTGCTAAACAGCAAAGCAGGGTTTTAACACAATCTCCAATTTAGGCACCACCACCTTCTTCCACGCTTTACTTGGAAGAAATAATAAAGTTTTGGGAGTCGACTGGAGGTCAACAATAACACAGTCTTATAGAGTCTACTTGCAAAATACACAAATTCCATAACAAAGCATCATGACAACATGTAAATCCTTATAGCAGCATGTTGAGCTAAAATAATATCAGAGTACCTTTATTTTGCACATCCTGAATGGAAAACTATAAGATGCAAAAGGCAAACTATCTATTTACCCACTTTATTCTCAGTGCTTTAAGATGCACAATAAAAGAAGTTGTGTAGTAAACTCACTTAGGTTTGGAGATTCGTCACAAACCACCAGCGTGTTATGTATGGTTTAAGAACATTCAACTAAGGACATCCACGCAATCTTTACTTTTTAGGAAATCACGCTATTAGACATTATGGGTCTGAACAAGTATTTAAAAGCGTGCTTTATTGTGTTGCTTGCTTTAACTGTCACAGATTTGCAAGGTGACGTGGTGCCTTGTATAGTATCACTTCAGACTATCTCCAGACACACTTTGCTTACCTCTCAGGTGCTCTGAAGTAATGGCCTGCCTGCCTGATGGAATCTCTCAGTGCTGCAGCTCAGGTCTCCTTTGCATGCAGAGCCACTGCCAATACAAAAATATTGGCAGCGTGTGTGCTGCGCACGGCCAGCAATAAGGATGAAAAGCTGCTCATCCTCACAAGAAATACACAGAAAGAAAACACTGTGTCCTATACATTCGGTATTGTATTGGAGGGGGAACAACTGGGATTAAGGAGCTTTTCAAATGACAGAAGAGCGGCGTGTTCTAGAGTAGAGGAAAAAGCAAAAATGGAATGTCTCCCGGGATGTTATCTGTTGTCGTAGGTATTTATATTTTGAATTTTATATGAGGGTTAACGCTATCTTCAGAAATCGTGCTCAGATATGCTACAATGAAACAGGCAACTTTACAGCAAGGCGAGAGTCTGGTCAGTGAATGGAAACTGGCTGACACAGTGGAGATGGAAGAGGGAGGGTTGTGGGGATAAGTGACAGGAGTGGTGGAACTTTTCCAAATCTCACGCGAAGCCGGTCGAAGATCAAAGTGGGGCTCTGCGCTGCTCTTTAGTTCTGTGGGCTAGGAGTCTGTTGACCTCTGTGTGAAGCATCTAGTCCAGCACAAGCTACATGCAGCCTGGAAACCCGGAAATAAACACAGCCTGAAGTGCGAGCCGAAATGCGCGCATCCAGGCTCAGGCTGTGTTTATTTCCGGGTCCGTCTGCCCCTGACTCCAGACCATCCCAGGCCGGCTGCAGCAAAAAAGCAAAAAGAATATACTTTTTTTTCGCGCTGAACAGTTGAACTGGGCATGTTATTGCCCATGCAGAGTAAAGTGTGAATGTGTTTTTTCTTTTTTTTTGGTTTTTCGCAGGGTGGCTGATGGGGGAGGGGCAGCATTTTTTTAAGGGTGGCCATGGCGCCCCTGCCAACACTGTGGATACAGGCTTTGTCTGTTGTATGGCTCTTAACAAGCAGACCCATCTTTAAAACGTCCAGAAAGAGGGGCAGGAATAGAGACATCACTAAAGTCTAGAGCCAAGGTTTGACTTTCCAGTATTTTCTAGTCTAGAAATTAGTAACATTGGTTCAAGGCTTTCTGGAATGCGTGCAAAAGTTGCCACTTTGCGGGACAACATTCTGGCAGTGGTGTATGAATGCTTTCCCCAAATCTGGCCACTGAGTGACGCACATGAGCCTAAAATGACCCTTGGGTGGTCCTTAGAGTAATAGTTGAAATTGGTGCTTTTATACAGTACACAGGTTAAGAAATGTGGTTATTTGGAAAACTTGGTCTGCATAATTGGCTGTTACTTTGGGGATAATTCTTACGCATCAGCACTTGCTGCAAACATTAAATTACCAGTTGCGCTTCCCAGACAGGAAATGGAAATTCACTGTTGCAAGAGAATAATTATGGGATTTTCATTAACAGCAACTGCAGTAAAGGTGACACTATGATTCATGTCTTGGAGATTAGGGGGGGGGGGCAATTTGTGGGCTCAAAAACCCATCTATCAAGATTAGGCATTTTCCTCGGAAATTAGGAGTCTGTAGGCAACTGTATTTGAGCCCTGTGTGGCATGACTCCCCACTGACGGATTGAATGCTGCTTTCAGTACAAGAATGCCTGCTCGTGGACCGATTCCAAGTCTGTGCGTGATCCTTCTGCTTTGTGGCTGAAACCCTGCTTGTCCGGCTTCTTGAAAGCAAAGCGATGGGGAGCGTGTGTTTAGGATTTGACGGCTCTTGAACACGTAGTGTAGCCGTAGAATTCTTCAAGATAATATGTTTTCCAAGTGGTAAAGAAAATACTCAAAGAAGGCTATTAACCAGAAGAGGGACACCAGTTGACCTCCGTCGGGTTGGGACTGCACAGGGTACCTCGAGGATAACTCAATAGGCGTTTAATACCTGTAGATATAAACCATACAGGTATCAGAGGAGTAGTGAGTGCACTCTAAAAACTAAGGTAAACCAAATACGTGGACTAACCTGTGGTAAATTGTAAGGAGTGAATACCGCAGGTAGATAAGCCGTGGGTGCCAGTTGGGGAGTATCCCCTGCAAGACAACAATTACGCTATGAGGGACTCTGGTGAGTTGACAAACAGATAACAACCCACAACTATGCAAAACAGGCTTACCAGTATGCGCGGTAGACCAAAGGTGGTGTCTCCGGTCTGGAAAGAGGAAAGCCACCCCAACGAAACGAGGACGCCTGGACCTGAAGTGGCGAGTCTCTAGTCCCAGTGCGCCACCAAACCCAATGGCACGCGGACGCCTGAACCTGAAGTGGCGAGTATCTAGTACCAGTGCACCGACAGCACGCGGACGCCTTAAACAGGTAGACTGAAAGATCTGAGTGATGGTCCCGAGGTGTAGTGAAGACGGTGACTGATAAGTAACAATGGAGAAGGTGGAGACCCAAGAGGCGTTGATCAAAGTCAAACAGTTGCAGGCAATGACATGTGAGGGGGCGAGGCAATGGCAATCCAAAAAACGTGATCCGAGGTTGGCAACAGGCAAGCAACGAAGGTATGGGTGGAGTATCCAAGTGGTCCGTGGGACATAAGCAGGGTCGAAAGGCCGTAGATAGCCAGGTATCAAAGGGCAAGGCAATAGTAGTCCTTGGAGCAAAGTCTGGGTTTGGCAACTTGCAAGCAATAACAAAGACAGTCAAGGGCAGTAACGAAGCAATCCAATGAAACAAAGCCACCATCAAGAACACCAGGATACAAAGTAGTGAAAAGCAGCTCAATCAGAAGCACCGCCCCCAAGTTTGCAACGGCTTGAAAGCCTGATGTCACGTGACACAGAGTTACGTGCCACGTGACCAGAAGCCCGAAAAAGCTGTCCTAGTTTCCACGGTAACCGACAGTGTTCCATTAGTCGGGTCCGTGCCGTGAGGAAAACTCTCTGCGAAATGGGTATAGAACGGTGGCGGGGGACGTCTTGAGGAAACACAGAGTCATGGCATTATGTAGCTGAAACTCCTTACCGCTTGTGGCAGTCTGAGATCGATACCTAACAGTGCTAAAGCTCAGTTTCCTGACAGCGTGGCTGAGCAATACCTGATAATCATGGTGCAGCAGCCCAGCTGGTCAAGAAACAAGGATGAACTCACCAACCCTGCATCTGAGGTCTTAGAAGGAGAAATGAAGGAGAGCCTTCAATATGTCTTCTTTCCTTCAGGTGTTGAGGCTGAAAGAATACTTAGTGCAGTGTAGAGCTTTGCCATTTTGTGGTTTTGTCCTTGACGCAACCTAAGAGCTGTAAAGATGGTTGTAGGTCTTGAGCCATACCCTGATTCAGAACCCGGCTTGATTTGAATATCTTTTTTCCCAAAATCCTTTTCTTCTTTGAGCTGATTTGAACGTGTCAAAATCACTGTTGAAGTGAAATTTGATGCGGAAAACAATCATCAAACAACCAAACTAGGTAAGACAGCTGAACCAAGAACTTCAGCTCTAGCCTTCTGCAGTGCCCCCCCACCCCCCTCTCATGCTTGGCGCGTTTGCTTCTACTCTTCTCCACTACACACACCTGTCAAGCCAATGAAAAGGCAAAGATGCCACTTCACAGACTTTCTGTAAAACATGCCCTCATGTCAGGGAACACATCTCCAGGTGTCTTTGATGTCTGAAGATAAAACTTCCCAGCAGGGTCTACCCCCTTTGGCCCACACTCAGTATAGTCAATGAAACATCTCATACTAAAATCATTGGAGAATTTTGCTTTTCCACCAACAGGTGGCAAAAGAGGCCTTTGATTTCCCAAGGATTGCCTTTAAGACAATGAGAAATCTTGGTAATATTGACACGGTTTTCTTAGGACAGAATAAAAGGGTACATTCCGATGTGTGGGTTCTAGTTGTAGTAATATCATCAAAGGTGAATCTATGGCGCATCCCAGAACAAGAATTAAGATAGGGATTACTGTACATGATTAACCGGTCATGTAGTTCATTGTTTGAGCAGCACGTGGTCATGAGTGTATGTTGGATACGCGAGTAGGACATTCAAAGATCTATTCATTTAACATAAATGTGACACTCGGAACAAGAATTCGAAATCTGGAGTGTATCGTCATTTTGTAGAAAAAGAACACAATGTTCGCCAAATGAAGGCACTTGTCTTGGAAGAAGTCAACAATCACCCAAGTAGACTTGATAGGTTGAAAGCTTCGAAATATTGCAATGCTTAATGAAGCTATTTTTTTTTACAGGCACTTAAGTATGTGATGAATGTATTTATTGGTTGACATGTTTTTGAACTGTAATGATTGTATTGTTCATTTTGTTAGTCTCTTTTTATTGATATGTGTGCATATAGTATTTTCTCAGTGGACGCAGTCAAGCTTCGATAGGATAGACGGTAAGTCAGTACATCACGTGACCTACACAGGAGTATCCAATTAGCTCATTAAAGGGTGGTTGTTTCAGTACTTGGTTTTCGGGCAGTGGAAAATGCCTTTACTCTATCCACAGTGTGGGTGCAACTACATGAATTGGAATCTAGGAGTTGTTTTTGTCAGCTTTCAGGTAAGGTACAATATATCATAGTATAATATATAAATATATATATATATATATATATATATATATATATATATTCAGTGAAAAAACTTTTTTAAAGGGATGTTAACATTAAGTTGCACTGATGAAAGCCTATGAAATTCAATTAAAAAACTTTGTTAAAGGGACGTTATGATTAAGTTGCACTACTAAAAACCTAGCAAATTCAGTGCAAAAAACTTTGTTAAAGGGACGTTATTGTTACTTGGCACTAATAACCTATCCATATTATGGTTACAAGTAAAACCGAAAATCCCCAGAAATACTCCAGTTATGGTAAACTAAGCAACCATAACTTGCACCACCATTGTGTACTGTTAAGACTAACAACCATGACATCAAAGATGACATCACAAATGTCATTGATGACAAAACTGATGACATCACATGTGCATTTAGTTTTCATGAAAAGCCACCACAAGAGATGATCATTATAATTTTGGCAGAAAGGTCATTGGGAGAACTGTCATGAGATACATAGTTCATTAACCACTGCATTGCTATAAACACCATTGCATTACAGGGTTCATTCCAGTACATGAACCTACTCGTGTAGAAACGTAGGCATTGTCTGCAGCATGCACCATAGAGGTGCAATATTCAAAATCGTGCCATGTTGGATAGTAAAATAATGAAAGCCATCTAAAAATGTTGAGAACCCCCCCCCCTCTAATTTCACCCCCAATGGAGAAAATCCCACCAAACTTTAGGAAAACATTTATATCTCGATCTAAAATCTTTTTGCAAACTTGTTTGTACATTTGTCAAATAGCGCCACATTATAATTACCTTTACATTATTTTGGGACCCCCTCTTGACAGAATCTCACAAAACTTTGCAAAACCATTCAAAACAGGTCTAGAATACAATTGCAAAATTAAGTGCAGTTTTATTGAGTGGAGTCAGTTATAAGCCATTCAAAAACTGCTTTTCACCAACCCTGTAATGCAGAAATGGGCACAGATGTCCTAGGCCATCTGAAGTGTCCGCGAACACCACAGGACTGTCCCAGGCCATCTGGAATGTTCTCAGACTTTCAGGAATTAAAACCACCAGTTTTTTGGCTTTTTATGGCCATATCGCATCCAATCTTCATCCCCCCACCTCCCCAGAGATTGTTTGTTGAGTTTGACAAGTGCAATGTTGCGTTTTTTCCTCCCCGCTGCAATGTCCGAGGACACCGGCAAAAGTCAGCAAATCCAACATGGCGGGTGTTTCAGGAAAACTGACGCATTTCATGTTTTTCTCCATCCAATCGGCGGGCGCATCCGATGTCCGCGGACTTCACATCGCCTGATAGGCCAATCGGATAACTGTCCACAGACCGAACAGGGAAATGGGTCAGCAAACCGAACCTAGATATCACAAATCTTTTTGATGTACATTTAGTCCGTTTTAAAGAAAACTACTCAACAGATTTACAAAAGCACGCTTTTGGGACCAAGCTGCCGCTCCTGCCACAAATTTGGTAAACATTTGGTAAAAAACCGTCCAGTAGTTTGGGCTGTAGGCGTGAGCAAGTTTTTTCTCATTATGTCTATGGGAAAAAAAAAGTTGGGACCCCCCTATAACTTTGCCCCCCTTCACAAAACCTCATCAAACTTGGCAAACAAATTCACAGCGGACCATACACTTTATCCGCTATGTTTGGTGAGGATTCGTCCAGGGGGAGCAAAGCTATAGGGCCGCCAAAAGTGCTTTTCCTATGGGTTTTGAGGCTTAACCATAACTACTGGCCCGCTACCGCAGAACCAGTAATAAACTATATTATAGTGCCACCTCCCTGGCACTCTCTTCTTCCTCTCCAACTACCCAGCCATCTCTTCTTCTGGTTCCTCTCCCGCCTCCTTCCTCCGCCACCTTGCCGACACACTCTGCTGCTTTTCTTGCCACCCTGTTGCCTCCTTCCTCTGCCACCTCTCTGGCCCTCTCCTTCCTCTCTGACTACCCTGCCATATCTTCCTCTGGCTCCTCCCCTGCTGCCTTCCTCCACCACTTCTATGACAACTTCTGCTGCTTCTCTGTCCACCCTGTTTCCTCCTTCCTCCGCCACCTCTCGGGCACTCTCTTCTTTCTCTCTGAATACCCTGCCATCTCATCCTTCCTGCTCTGCGCATTCTCGGGCACCTCCAACACATCTGCAGAGTTTACCTCTGGCCTGTGCCCCTCCACGGAAGTCCTTCAAAGGTGGCAACCTGTTTCACATCGCTACTCTCAACTCTCTGTCCACTGTCAACTATTTCTGACATCTGCTGTCTCCTGGAAGAGCTTGAGTTGGATGTACTCGTTCTCACTGAGACTTGATTCACGGCTAGCTCTGTCACGAGTTTTTACACTCCCTCCAGATGGCTACAAGATCCTCTCCGAATCCAGAACCAACAGTCTATGGGTCTCTCTCTCTCTCTCTCTCTCTTGACGTCCTTGCCCCTATCAAAGGATCTGTTTGAAGCCCATATCCAAGTGCAACTCTTGGTACGATTCTGACCAAGCCACCCTTAAACGCAAGTGAAAGGCAGCTGAGAGGAAGGGGGAGGGCATCAGGTGCACCCCTTGACAAATTGGCCTGCTGACTGCTCCAAAGGCAGTTGTTACACTTGGCCACAGGCAGCGATCCTCTAACAATAAACTTACTATACAGCAGTATTTCACATCATATCGGTCAGGGCCTCGCTTCTCTGGCAGCGTTGGCGCTTGCCATGGCAATATGCTACGGCGATCCATTGTGCGGGGCAGAAACATGGAGGATGCTGCTTGACTAGTCAGCTAACTAGCCCGAGACGGGATTGAGTGAGGCCTGCCTCCTTAGCAGGGTTTAAAGTTGGCATATCTACAGAGAATGCTGCTTCTGTTCGAGTGTTATTCCTGCATTACTACCTGATTACTTGTTACCCGATTCTGACCTCGGCCATCTATATCGGATTCCGACTGCCTTTCGTCCTGGACACTTTGAATTTCTGGCAAAACCCGACCCGGACTGTTTTTTGGACTGCCTGCTTTGAGTCTCTGATTATCCCTGATCTGACCATTACCGAAATCAGCTTGTGCCCGGACTTCCGCGTAGTTTCCTTACAAAGCATACCTGTTCACCCGTGCTCCAAACCGCATGGTGCATTTGCGGCAACTGGGTTTTCCCAGGTAGTGCGGCTCCCTGCTCCAGTAACACTTCACATCCGGACGCTGCACAACGCATCTCGCAACATACAGCATGTAGCTGGTAAGCGGGGCTTCTTTCTCATTGTTCCCATACCATTTGGGAAATACCACCAAAGGTAGAAGACACTTCCTGTTTTCTATTTTAACAAACTTACCTTACCGTCCATACCTCCATCCACCATTGCTTGCTGCAGAACTCACCTGCCTCCATCAGCCCCTTGGGAAGTGACATTTGGTATCTGCTTCAGTGCACTCTTGGATGCTCTGGTGATAGTGCACTATGCTCGACCTAGTGCGCCCATCAGGCCGTTCGGGACTGCTTACCCCTACTAACTCCCTGTTTATTATTGTGTTCTGTCGTTGTTTTCCATTTGACTTCCTTGACTCTGGGGATACCAATCCTGTTGGGGAAAGACTCTGCATTGCCTTTACCGTCTATAGTCAGTTCTGATATCTCTGATTAAATAGTATTGCTCCAAGTTGTTCTCTCCATTGTAGGACCATCCATTATCTGACCTGTATCAGTTTAGCTCATAAGGCATACCTAATGTAGAAACCGACTTAACGATTGCCTCCGAACCTCTTATGCATTAATCTGTGTATTCTTTCCTTCTACAGAATTGTGGTTTGGCGGTGCACGTGTTTCCCCGCTCTGCTTAGGGACGGACCTTGGCTTTTTGAAGACCACAGGATTAATCCCGTCATTATTCCTTCAACCACTCTGGGTTCTTTACTTAACACCCCAGCCTGTGTGGTGAGTGACAGCAACACAGACTCTCTGTCCTCTGTAAGAAGTGAGCCTACGTCCAAGCCTGCGTCTCTGTGCCATCTAACAACTCAGCAAACTTTTCAAAATCTGGAAGGAGCTGACCAATCCTGTTGCAGTCTCTCCCTCTCTTGTTCCCTCCCAGGGCCTGGCTTCTCATTTCACCACTAAAACTCAGGACATCCTGTCCACTCTCTCTTCATCTAACTCCTCTTCCTCCTCCTCTACCACCCCTATCCCGTCTTCAGATGTTTCTCCTCCTCCTTTTGCCTGTTCACCCCTGACGATGTTTCTAGACAAGTCCGATCTATGAAAGTCTTGTCAAAGCAGGTTCTCCCCTGCTCATCCAGAACCATCAAGGACCATATCGACACCCTTGATCCAGCCTTGGACAATTTCTGCAATGACTCTTTTGCCAATGGAATCTCCTCCCCCCCTTAACCACCCCCTTGTGCACCCCCTTTTAAAGATGCCCTCTGCGATCCTTCCTCTCTGGCTAACAGTCGCCAGATCTCCATCACCCCTTCCTGGGCAAACTACTGGAAAAGCTGGCCATCTCCTAGCTTAACATGCATACTGAATCTGTTGGTTGTCTCCACAACCACTAGTCTGGCTTCAGAGCTGCCAGAAGTACGGAAACTGCTCTTCTGAACACCTGTGAAGACTTGCTCTCTAATCTTGACTCTAACCTTCCTTCTGTCCTCATTTTCCTCGTTCTATCCTCTGCTTACGACACGGTCAAACACGCCATCCTGCTCAATTGCTTCTGCGACTACCTTTGTATCACTGTTCAGGCTCCCCTCAGCCACCTC
The DNA here is from genome assembly GCF_040938575.1 of Ambystoma mexicanum. Classification (NCBI taxonomy): domain Eukaryota; kingdom Metazoa; phylum Chordata; class Amphibia; order Caudata; family Ambystomatidae; genus Ambystoma; species Ambystoma mexicanum. Next base: position 67,252,167 of record NC_090928.1, read on the forward strand.
TGCTTCTTCTCTCATACCAGACTGGCCGCAATTCTGGAATGGTGTGCCGCCAATGATCTCTGCTTTAATGCCAGAAAGACTGAGATCATCCTCATAGGGACACCTGCTCCCTCCGATCTTCCCTCTCTCTCTCTCTGGCCACCCACCTTGGGCCCTCTACCTTCTCCTTCCTGTGAGGTTAAGATCTTGGTGTCATCTTCGACTCCACCCTCTCCTTCTCTCCTCACATCTCTGACGTTTCTAAGAAGTCACACTATCCTCTGCACCTTCTCAGAGGTATTCTGGCTTTTCTCACTTTCCCACAGAAGCTCATTGTCTCTAGAGCCCTGGTCCTATCTAGTGTAGAGGAGGTCCGAAATAAAGTCTGCACTCCAGTCGCCCATTTTGAAGTACCAGGAACATTCACACCAAGATATGTGATGTATGATGAGCAAATGAACCAGCAGAGAGCCGCAGTAGGGCTCTGCCCAGTACCTATCAGAAGAACAACACCTATTGAAGTACCGATACCCAGACGACCATGGACAGTAAGGTATCCATTAAGAAAACCCTACCAGCAAATGAGACGAAATGAAGATTGCCTAAGTACAGTCCCGGAAGAAACCAAAAAAGGTCTTAATGGAAGATGAATGGTGACGTCACGGGGACCCGGACAGACGTAGAGATAGAAGAAATAACGACCAGAGAATGACACAAAGAGACGAAACGCCATGAATAAGAATATCGTGAACCTAAAAGGGAGAACGATGTTGAAATACCAAGAAGCTTAAGCTGTAAACGGGAGATGCAACTTGTGCCAGGAGAGCCAAGGTCATACCAATAGAAGGAATGAAGAGTAGCTACATATAATTGAAACTTAAGAACAGAATAACCTGTCTCTGAAAGGTCGAGATAAGGAGGCGTAGGCAGGTGGCAAGCTGAATAAGAATCAAATACACAAATTGAGAGAAACTAGAAAAATTCACGGTGTGGGGAGCACATGACCAGCCGAAGAGGAGAAGCACAGGCTCACACCTACGCTTGGCATCCGCCCAGGAAGAGATAGCAGAACTTTTCCAGACAGAAGATGCAGTTTCAAGGCCAAGCACAGTAAAATAATTGACACATAGTTGCTGAAGTGATGATTGATTGTAACCTTAATTGGAGGAAGGCTGGGTAACTAGGGGGCACCCTGCACCTGGTTGTCCATTCTGTGTGCTGCTAAGCAAAGTGGAAATGTATGCATGGGGTTGGTGCCAACCCAATCACAATGGACCAAATAATCTAGGGTCCTATAGTTAGTAGAACCAATGGGACGTCGTACTTTTAGTGACGTCTACAGTAGTGATTTTTGAAGGAAGGCTTAGACATCCACCTGACAGTGTTTACCCAATCCCCTCACTCTGTTACTATATACAGATTTAGTACCTACATTAAAGTTACCTTTTCCTAACCAATAGAATTCCATATTAACTTTTGAGTGTTGTACGTCAATTATGACGAGATTTTAGTATAAATGCTATTATTTTTATGAAGTTCATCGGAGTTCAAGCGAGAAGGACGATCGCAACACTGCTGATTTCCATGACTCCCCGTTTTTTGTACCTGTCATTAAAAGGACTCCTTTTGACACACCATTGAGTTGTCCTTATTGATTGGTGTTGGAGTAATAAATCTGCACCCCATCCATCTCAAGGGTGCAGCTATCTCATCTTAAAATAATTTGGGGCAAACCTCGGCTCTATGGGCCGGCCGGGGGTCTCCGGAGTAAACTTGGTAGCAGAGGATGCTTTATCAATTATCGATTAGAATAAGACACCCATTGACCGTCGACATAAAGTACCTCTAGGTCTTTGGCAATATCACGAGTCCTTTGCCATTCGGCCGAGTAGAGCGTGAAGCTCCCTGTAGACAATGGTAGTGTAAGAAAAAACTGCAGACCAGGGTCTGAAGGGACCCGTGTTCCCCACACATCCCTTCCCATTCCTACGGGCAGCTGAGTGGGTGAAAAGCCGAAGAAGGCGGTAACAAAAGCGGTAATCCCGAGGGTCCAGAGAAGAAATATGAGAATGGTGAGTAAAAAAGATTGAGTGTTTTGGCAAAAGGGCATGCCTTAGAACAAGTAAAGGGAAAAAGTAACAGAGGGAGGTGGGAAAAAATATACAGTCAGAAGTAGAGAAGAATGTGTATATATAAAGGGATAATGGGCCTCATTACGACCTTGGCGGAACACCATGGCGCTATTAGCACCATGGTCCATGCCGCTAAGGTCCCAACTCCGCCATGGTGGATGGCGGGATTACCGCCCCAATCCAAGGTGAGTGGGGCGGTAATTCCCCATTCACCAATGGCCCCTTCCCATTTTTGCCCCATAGGGCATAATGGGAATGGGGAAGGCGATAATTACGGCACTGTAAATTACGGTTGCCGTAATTATCGCCAAGGTCCCTTTGCGGCATGGTTTTTAACGCCTGCAAAAAGCAGGCGTTAAAAACAACATCCCGCAAAGGGACCTCGGAATCGGGCGTTAAGGGTCAGTGCCGTTTATGGCGCCGTTAACCCCTTAACGCCTGACTCGTAATGAGGCCCAATGACTTGAGAATAATTAAGTAAATAAAGGTTACCGGGGAGGACACCCGAGAAGAGAGAGGTTACTGAGGAGGACGCCTCAGAAGTGAGAGGATTCGCCTTATTCCTACGCTTTTAATACAAGCGGCTAGAAGAAACGTGTACCCAGAGTGCCAGCTAAAGGGGGAACGATTAGACTACCACAACGGTTAAAGACGTTGTGAAAGGGATACGTTTAGACTCCATGAAGGGGTAATGATTAGAGGCAGAGATACCTGTGACCAGCTGCTGTTCGTCTAGTCTGTCAAGCATCTGTCTTACATGTTTTTTGTTGTGACGTCATACATCAACAAAAGAAATTCTTGTAAAAAACTTATTTAAATTGTATGTGATTGAATAGCTGAGATAATATCGCATACAAATTGAGGTTTTTTGAGTAAAATAAAAGGTATAAGATTTTGGGAAAAATCAGGATTGGAGCTTGCAGTGTTTGGTGCTCGCACATATGGTTGGAACTGTTTAAGCCACATGAAAGTGTTGACAAGTGTTATATAAGAGGAAAGGGAACAGATTTGAGCATGGAAGACATAACTCCATTGACACACTTATGCAAACATTTGCCGAAACATGCACCGAAACTGAAGAAATACAGTACAGAGTGGGTTAAGGGAACTGCCCACAAAATGTTTATGCCATGGCCAGAGAGTGGGTCCTTATCTAAAGCCGTTTTGCAACACAAGACACCCTATGTAGATAGGCTCAGGACATTACCAGGAAGACAGCGATGCAGGAATATTACTCCTGCAATAGACAGGAGAACAATGAGAGAAGAGAGAGAGGGCTATGCATCCCAATTTCCGTTGCTCGAGAAAGGGGGAGTAAGACCACTATATATTCTATGGCCACACATGGATCAAGAATATTTTTAAAAAAGCTTCCAATGCTGACTTCGGGAGCCCGAAAGTGGATACACGAGTTAGAAAGAATTACAGGAGGAAACACGTTAGCTATAGGGGACATTAAGGGTCTCCTAATCGCCATACTTGGTGAGAGAGCAGAGGATGTGTGGGCACAAGCAGGCTACCCTGATGTAACCACAATGAATAATGCACATGACGGAGCTCCATTTAACAATTGTAGAGCCGCAGTATGTAAAATGCTACAAGTGTTGTATCCAGACACTTCTGATATGGGAGCTATAATGACCCGAAAAATGAAAGAGTCTGAGGATCCATTAATTTACATACAGAATTTCAAGACGCATGGGTACTCAAGACTCATGAATCTTGGATGAAATCTATACCTGTGTTCTACCTTATATTGTGCCAAGGGCTGCCAGAGCCGGTGCAGAAACAGCTCAAGGAATTGGTGGGAATTGAGGCCAAGCCTTGGGCTGAAATACAGCTGACCATTGCACACTATTGCAGACTTCTGCAAGAAAAGAATCGCAAAAGGGAAGCTACTCGAAAGGGTGAGGATGCAAAATTGGTGCAGAAGAAATTGTCAAAATATGCTCTTGAGGGAGCCATGATAACTAGCGCAGCTGAATCAAGCATGCAGCAGGTGACTGCCCCACAGCAGAATAATCAGGGCAATACAGGGTTTTACCCCAGGGGAAGAAGATTTAGGGGAACAGGATGGCAGAGTAATCAGGGAGGTTTCCAAAATAATCAAGGAGGTTTTCAAAATATGCAAAATGGTAATCAAGATATGTCAAATGGGTAAATGATCCGACCACCGCCAGTATGTTGGTTGTGTGGAATGACATGGCACTTTGCCACTTATCTCGCACGTGCAGAAACCAAGACATGATGCAGAATGGCCAAGGGACAGGAGTAGGCATGGCAAATCCACCTGCAGTTTTACAGCAGGATTGTGCAGAGAATCACACAGTGAAACAAGCACCAGGAGCGCAACAAGGCTTGCAACCGCAAAGCATGGGGAATTTTCCACAAGGACAATCCCAGCAGGTGCCGTTGCAACTATTACAGACGATGAGCACAGGGCGGACCATGAACCCTGGAATGGGAAGTAACAATGGAAATGGGGGAAATCCGCCAGCACACGGTGGGCCAAAAGTATATGTGGACTAGGACAGCTCACGGGAAACCCTCATGTGTTCTATCCTATCAGTGACACAGACCCTCACAGGGAACCTAGGGTGGATATCGTTATAGGGGATAAAGAATATTCTTTCCTAGTTGACATGGGTGCAACACGCTCGTGCATACATGAAGGCAAGTTTTCCTTGTCCGGCGAGGCCATAGATACTCAGAGTTTTACTGGAGCTACAAGTCATGTTCCCTTCACAAATGCACTTCCAGTCTCTATCGGATAATGTTAAATGAATGTGCCATTACTATATTCACATCAGACCCCAGTAAACATTTTGGGTAGAAATTTAATTACAAAGTTAAACATGACAATCTCGTTCACGGAGGAGGGCATAATATGTTCAACTCCAGGAATGCACTACTCTAATGTATGCAGAATAATCAAAGCGTACGCGGGACACACAGCCATGAGGGCTTTACCATTAGAGCCAGAAATATTCGCATATGGTATGCGTGTGCTTATGGCAGGATTGCCAGGCCTTGCAGACAGAAACATGATAACCCCTGATGAATTCTTATTCAGGCCAAGAATACCGATGCACAAGGAAAAGGGACAAGTATTTCCCTTGATACACACAGCTGCAGTATGAAGGAAGGTGGCCTTGATTGACGGTTATGATGACGAAGGCCGACAATGGTGCGCAGTAATTGCCATTGAAGAAGGATATCGATTGACTGACGTCACTGATCACAATCTGTTTGAAGAACAAGCAGATATGGGAGAGACAATGGTTGAAGTGAGTCTCACCTTTTGGGTAAAAAAGATCCAAAGAGAAATACCTCAGAAAATGATGTTGGGATGAAACCGTCCTGAATACTTTGATGATGACATGGCCCAAGTGCCTGTCTCAGCTTGGACTACAGGACCCTATGACGTAGGCTTCTTGAAGGGGGTTGGAGAAGTGAAGATTAAACTGAAACCAGGAGCAATTTTACCAAAAGCCCGACAATATCCCATGTCCAGAGAAGCAGATGAGGGGATTTTTAAGACAATTTCTGCAATGATGGTACAGGGCATTTTAGTGAAGTCAGAGTTGTCGTGCAATACAGCGTTTTGTTTGATCAAGAAATCAAAGGGAGGGTCTTGGAGGCTAATTCAAGATCTAAGGTCAATAAATGATCTTGTTGAGGCCGAGTTCCCTCTAGTCTCTAACCCTTCTACAATTCTATGTAAAATACCAGTTGAAGCAAAATGTTTCACGGGATTGACTTAAAAAATGCATTTTTCTCAATCCCGTTGCACCATGACTCACAAGATCTGACGTCATTCACATTCAGACAGATGCGTCTGAAAAGCAAGAGACTACCTCAGGGGTACTGTGAGTCTCCATCTATTTTTAACAGAGTCCTGCAGATGGACTTGAGCAATATTGCACTAAGAAGTGTCATCCTGCAATATGTGGATGGCATCCTAATTTGCAGCACAACCGAAGAACAGTGCAGGCATGATTCTGTTCAGCTATTGACTACACTGGCTGAGAAAGGATATAAGGTTGGCAATGAAAAGTTACAATATTGTCAACAAGAAGGGCTGTACATAGGCCAGCTGATTTCACATGAGGGAAAGAGAGTGACCCCAGAAAGGGCTGAAGCCATACTGAACACGGCTAAACCACACATGATAAAACAGATGCAGAGCTTTCTTATGGGTCTTCGATTATAGCTCTTACACTAAGCCTTTACTTCAGGCCCTAAAGAAGGCCCAAGTAATGAAAGAAAAGATTGAATGGTCTGAGACCATGGGGAAAGGATTTGCTGAACTCAAAAGAGCTATTTGCACAGCACCAGTTCTAGGGATCCCCATTTATGCAGAGAAATTGTACCTGTTCTCACAAACCAATGGCAGCGTAATGACGGCAGTACTCACACAGAGAACCACGTTGGGGTACAAGCCCCTGGCATACTATAGTGGAAATTTGGACCCAGTAATGAGAGGTCATTTCCCGTGCAAACAAAGTTTAGCTGCCGCAGTGTTCGCCATAGAGAAGGCTACAACCATTGTGATGGGATGCTCCATGACGACGTACGTCGAACACTCACTATTTGCCATTCTAGAGAAACCAAAGGGCACATTGACATCTCAAAGAGCTTCTGCTTATGAAGTGATCATATAGAATCCATTGATTAAGGTAGTCAGATGTAAGATAGTGAACCCAGCTATTTTTATAGCAGAGCCAGCCACTGAAGGAGAGCCAACACATGACTGTGCAAATTATGAAGAATTCTATGATGAAATCCCCAGGGTGAAAGAAAATGCCTTGGCAGGAGGAGAGATCGTCTTCATTGATGGGTCTTCAAGTATCGATCAAAGTGATGGACAAAGATATACTGGCGTTGCTGTTATGAAGCAAACAGCAAATTGAGAATTTCGAGTACTTATTAGTGCGTGAATACCATCAAATTATTCAGCACAGGCTGCATAATTATTGGTGTTGATACTCTCCATTGAGAATCATGCTGACCAGGAAGTAACAGTGTACAGTGACTCCGCCTATGTGACGTCGACAGTGAACACAGGTTTAGTGTGCTAGAAAAGGAGGGGCTACCTCTGAGCAGACGACACGCCAGTGCAGCACGCAGACTTATTGGACAGGCTGATCAAGGCACTACAGCTCCCAGTGGGCATAGTGGTCATGAAATGCGCCACCGACACGAAAGGGACAGATTTTATCTCACATGGAAATCAAGCAGCAGACACAGAAGCCAAGCGCATGGCATCCAAAAGTGAGACGATCATGGAGGTGGAAGTTACCCATGCCAACGAGTGAATGATGGTTACACGAACTGCACCTGAGAGTTACAGTAATTTGGAGCAAACGCTGCTAATGGAACTCCAAGGGGAGGCACCACAGGAAGAAAAGAATATTTGGAAACGTCGAGGGTGTTCTTTAAACCCCTCGGCCAGCTTGTGGCAACAAGATAGCACTGGTAAACCAGTAATGCCTGTAGCCCTATTAAAGACAGTGCTGAAGCAGTCACATTACCCGGCGCACATGACAAAAGAGAATCTAGCAGCAACGCTCGCTGAAGATTGGTTCATACCGAATTTAGCTGCGCACGTTGCATTCTTTATAGTGAACTGTATAATCTGCCAGCAATTCACGGCTGGGCACACATTAAAAGTAATGAGGAGTCATCCCAAGGCCAAATAGGCCTTTTCAGCACTTGCATGTCGATTACGTCAACATGATTCAAGTATGTAATGGGTACCGATACTTAATTTTTGTGTGTGTCCATTTTCTAGATGGATTGAGGCACATGTACACACCCAGACTCTACCTGTTCGGCCACATTTTTAGTGGCAGAGGTGTTCCCCAGGTGGGGGGTGTGCGAGGTCATGAGATCAGATAATGGCCCTCACTTTGTTAATGCAATATTCGAACAGATTAGCTTGCTGCTTAGTATAAAGCCCAAGTTCTCGTTGGCGTATCATCCGCAAGGTAATGGAATCTGTGAGAAGCTCAACGGCTTGTTAAAGGAAAGGATAGCCAAGTTGAAGCTAACTCTAAGAAAGGGATGGTTGCACTGTCTTCCTTTGGCACTGTATGCACTTCAGAACCAACCCGGTTCTGACCATCATCTTACGCCACACGAGATAGCCACAGGAAGAAGAATTATGACTCCTTTGGCACCCCGGGATAGAGCTAGATGTGATGCCCAGTCAACAGGAGAAATTTTAGGGTCTGAGATGCAAAACTATCTGAACTGCATGACATCTTGCCTTACTTTAATTTCAGACCAGTTGCAGCAGCGACGACGAAAAGGGTGCAGGGCAGCACAGAACACAGAAGGAGATACTACTACAGACGCAGATCAAGGACTTCGTGTTCCATCCACCTTCCTGAAGACACCGTCCTTGTAAGGAATCATACAAGGAAAAAGTGGGACGAGCCAAGATTTAACGGTCCTTTCACAGTGGAGGACTGCACTACATCCGCAGTGAAACTACAAGGCAGGAGAGCGTGGATTTTTCTCAGCAATATCAAACCCTACATCGGAGAACGTCCCCTACCTGCACCCTTACGGGAGGAATCGACGAGCGACGGGGAAGAACCACAGCACGTACAGACGAGATCCTTGACGAGAAAGCAGAATGCATGACCAGCCAGACAAAGAACTTTTGCAAAGTGTGGCTTAAATTGGACACTTCCTCTAAGCAAAAAAGGGGATAAGGACATACAAAATGAACACTCTGTGCATCCTAGTTGCAGGGTGAAGAAGAAGAGTTGAACGCATAAGCCACAATATAGCCTGTGAACTTTGGACTGAGGCACACTTAAGCCTTGACGAGAAAAGAATATGCCAAACCTTGACCGAGGACACTTACATTGGAAGCGAATACAGTATCCCGACTCATTCCATACCGAGACCCTATTCGGAATCACTTATGGTGTCCCGCAATAGCGACACCGCCAAGGATGTGGTCACCTATTTTGATCTAGTGCTATGATCATACCCGTCATTGATAGGGAAGCTCATCAATGTCACTGACTTTCTTCAAGATCCTGAAAATGAAAAGACAATAAGAAGATTGCTCTTGCATGGAATAGTGTTACAGCCTTCCGCCGAGGGACAGATCAAGGAAGCAGTGTCAAGGACTTCACTTATTGCATTTGTTGTTATTTAGTCCCTATTTCTTCATACTGACCAGCGTACAATGTCCTCAGGACTGAAGCAAATCTGAGGAGTGGACTGGGAACTTACTTACTTTGAACATGCACAGTAAAAGACTTACTGAGGTGTTAGTTGATTTGATTTTTACCATAGTCTAGCAAAGAAACTGTATCCTGAGATAAGAGACAACTCATCATCCGCAAGAGTGGGACACTTGTGGAGCACTTGACACTCTTAAACACAGAACTCGAAAGACGATATTGGTTAAGGGAATAACAAAAAAAAATTGACATTTGTCGAATGATCGAGATGGGGGTCCAGAGCAGCAATCTGGTCCTCCCGCAGGAGGAGAGACGACCACGCTTCTCTGGAAGTAAATAGTGCCACCTGACATACAGGGGCATAATGTATTTATGTATCATATTCATCATTGTTTTACTGTAATTAACAATCAGAACTGCATTTTCTATTGGTGCACAAAGCATTCCAATTCCAGTGCACCCACCTAATGATGCACGCATGAAACCCACAAAAGCACCCAGACCTTACATAGTCATTCCAGTCCCTAGAAGATCTGACGGAGGAATGAATGGACTTGAAATGGATGTGATTAGCAATGACACACACACATGTCGCAACAAACAAACAGAAAAGCCAGAGACAGGGTCGGCAAAGAATGTATGAAGAAAGGTTACTGACAACCACACGCATGCAAACACTGAATGCTCACAAAACAGGCCTAGTGTCAACGACTGCAGAACCACAAACCAAAACAGTAGAAAAGAAGAGACTGCTTGCCATAAGAAACTCCACAACAGACATTGTGGAAAGACAAGAGGAGTTGGGAAAAAAGCCAACAGAAGCAGCCACATCTGAAACTCTTAAGAAAACAAGAGCCAACTCGGAGAAGCTCTCTGCACGAACACAACTGATAGTAGACTCATTATGGCCGTTCATAGCCAAAGCAAGGAAAATACAAGAGGAACTGACGAATAAAACTGCAGAAACTGTATTACCAAGCATATATGTTCCATCACAAGGGACAAGTAGCAGTTCTACGATACAACCATACACCGGACCAACATCAGGGTGGTTGGTATGGGCATTTGTAACCAGCAGGAGAAGGATGTATGAGGAGAGGGAAAGAGCTGCCAGACTCGTGTCCACTCAAATGGCGCAGATGAGAAAGCCTGCACCATGGACCAAGATGCCCAAGAATCCTCCAGCAAGAAAAAGCCATACAGATGCATGTATTGATGTAGTCATAGTCAACTACAGGAAAACACTAAGAATCAAGAGAAGCATGCATGGAGATGACAACGAACTCAGTGACTACCTGGATAGCACAGCACATATGGGAAACATTTGGTACCAGCACATGAAAGAAGTTGGAAGACGAAGTTCAGAAGGGGAATGCTTTGTTTGTGCACTCCTACCATACAGCATGGGGAAATCCAAGATCTTCGTAGCTGTAGAAATCAATGTCCAGACAGCACATTGTCTCTCGTACGTAGCAATGTGCAAGACCAGAGGCCAGTTCATGGGTAGTGATGCCTCACTGAAATGGGCAACTGAAGCAACTGATCCAAATGAAGACGATTATGTCCAGGACATAAAGACAAGAAACAATGGAAAGACGAAACACATTGTGATCAGATATGAGAAGCCTGGAGTTAAAGGAGCAGAAGCTCGGAGATGGAAGAATTGAGGCCAAATGCAAATTTGGGAAACAGTGCTTTCACCAGACAGATGGGAGAAAGGAGTAGTGATATGCCAAGCATCGATGGTCTTCGGTCACTATGAGCCCACCATCAACATAGTACGAAACGGATGGAAGCCATTGTGGCCGAAACTTGCAAAACTACTGACATGGGTCGAGGACAGAGGAGGACCCTTACAGAGAGTGCCACTGGAGAGCCCAAAGTTCTGCTTCAGGAATAATGGCACAAGGAAAATGGGAGAGAATAAGAACTGTGGATGAGTCTTTGATGCTCCAAGGATGGTGCATGGAACTGCAGTAATTATAGATCATTATTGGGCATGCAGATCCAAGACATACATCAGACTGCCAAGAGACTGGAGAGGTATATGAACAATAGTGAATGTCCACGTTCCAGCATTAGTGATCCCGAAAAGTGACCTGAATATTGACAGTTTCCGAAAGCAGATGCTCACCTGAGGAAGAAGAAATCTGTGGAACTGATAACTCGGATGAAGAGAGAGAATTACTTCTCTGCTACATCAGAAGAAGTATTTCATGCAATCCCATATGAACACAGGCTGCTTAGCCTCACCTCATCAGTGTTCACAACGATTTTCATGCCGAGAATCCAAGTTGGAGTAAATACTAAATGGTTGCATTGCAGACAATCAACACGACCATAAAAAGATTCAATGCGATCAAGGAAGAGCTAAGAGCCATCCGAGTGATGACTCTTCAGAACAGATATGTCCTTGACATGATCACAGCCATGGATGGAGGAGTTTTTGCAAAAATCGGAGAATCACGTGGCACATTTATACCATCTCACGATGAGGAAAATGGAACCTTAACAGAAGCCATAAGTATGCTGACAAACCTGCAGAACCAGGTGATCAATGAAACTGACAAAGTTGATGATGACAGCTGGTTTGGATCACTATTCTCGTGGGGCCTGCAATGGATGGCAGATGCATTCAAGTTCTTGGGAGCCCTGTTAGTGATGATATTGCTAGGATTTTGTGTCATCAATATAATAATCTCTCGGTGCCAGAAAACTGCAAAAAAAGCCTTGGGGAAATAGATCATGATTGATGTCAAGCCAGGATGGAAGCCCAAAGACCTGACTGATGAAGAAATCAGAAACTTTGTGAAGACCAGTATTCACGCACCAGAAGGAACAAAGTTTCTCTATCCCAGGAAACAGAAATTATGTGAGAAGATGGGTTTACTGTAGCCCAAATGGACAATGTCTTAATGACATGGAATAAAGACGAACATATAAGGACAGCAGGAAGCCTGAAAGGACTAATACAAATATGGACACCAAAGAGACACTTCCTCAAACCATCATGTATAGACCCAGAAGATGAAGAAGGAATGAACCTGGGTGATTGATTGAAGATAAATACAGAAGAATCAAGTAAGTTGAATCCAAAGATGGAGGTTAAAGCGGTCGATGAATCACCCAGAGGGGGAAGTGTAGAGTAGGTCCCGAATAAAGCCTGCACTCCAGTCACCCATTTTGAAGTACCAGGACAATTCACACCAAGATATGTGACGTATGATGAGCAAATAAACCAGCAGAGAGCCGCAGTAGGGCTCTGCCCAGTACCAATCAGAAGAACAACACCTATTGAAGTACTGATACCCAGACAACCATGGACAGTAAGGTATCCATTAAGAAAACCCTACCAGCAAATGAGACGAAATAAAGATCGCCTAAGTACAGTCCTGGAAGAAACCAAAAAGCTCTTAATGGAAGATGAATGGTGACGTCACGGGGACCCGGACAGATGTACAGATAGAAGAAATAATGACCCGAGAATGACACAAAGAGACAAAACACCATGAATAAGGATATCGTGAACCTAAAAGGGAGAACAATGTTGAAATACCAAGAAGCTTAAGCTGTAAACAGGATGAAGATATTCAACCAGCTAACATCTGTACATATGCTTGGAACCGCAAGAAGGCTAAGAAAACGGTACGGCTTGCTATGCTAAGTAGAAGAATAGTGCGGCAAGCGCCATTATACATAATCTACCTCAAAACGGAGCACAGTATTATAAGTGCGATTCCACTTTGCACGAAAAGCAGAATCAACCCAGGTTACTAAAGGCCGCATGAGCAGAGATTCAAATTCTAGCAAAACGAGAAGAGACGGCTGAAACGAAACTCGGCAGATGCAACTTGTGCCAGGAGAGCCAAGGCATACCAATAGAAGGAACGAACAGTAGCTACATATCATTGAAACTTAAGAACAGAATATCCTGTCTCTGAAAGGTCGAGATAAGGAGGCGTAGGCAGATGGCAAGCTGAATAAGAATCAAATACACAAATTGAGAGAAACTAGACAAATTCACGGTGTGGGAAGCACGTGACCAGCCGAGCGAGGAGAAGCACAGGCTAACACCTACGCTTGGCATCCACCCAGGAAGAGATATCAGAACTTTTCCAGACAGAAGATGCAGTTTCGAGGCCAAGCACAGTAAAATAATTAACACATAGTTGCTGAAGTGATGATTGATTGAAACCTTAATTGGAGGAAGGCTGGGTAACTAGGGGGTACCCTGCACCTGGTTTACCATTCCGCGTGCTTCTAAGCAAAGTGGAAATGTATGCATGGGGTTGGTACCAATCCAATCACAATGGACCAAATAATCTAGGGTCCTATAGTTAGTAGATCCAATGGGACGTCATACTTTGTGACGTCTACAGTAGTCATTTTTGAAGGAAGGGCTTAGACGCCCACCTGACAGTGTTTACCCAATCCCCTCACAACGTGACCATATACAGATATAGTACCTATATTAAAGTTACCTTTTCCTAACCAATAGAATTCCATATTAACTTTTGAGTGTTATACGTCAACTATTACGAGTTTTCAGTATAAATGCTATGATTTTTATGAAGTTCATTGGAGTTGAAGCGAGAAGGACGATTGCATCACTGCTGATTTCCATGACTCCCCGTTTTATGTACTTGTCGTTAAAAGGGCCCCCTTTGCCAAACCATTGAGTTGTCCTTATTGATTGGTGTTGGAGTAATAAATCTGCACCCCCATCCATCTCAAGGGTGCAGCTATCTTGTCTTAAAGTACTTCGGGGCAAACCTCGGCTCTATGGGCCGGCCGGGGGTCTCCGGAATACACTAGGCTGGACTACTGCAAGAGCCTCTTTCTGAATCTGCCTGTCTCTACTCTTCCACCCTTGCAACCTATCCAGAACAGGACTGTGAGACTTGTCCTTGGCCTCAAGCCCAGTCTTCGTATCTCTCCAGCACTGAAATCCCTCCACTGGCTCCCTGGGGCTGCAAGGATCAAGTTCAAGACCCTTTGCATTGTCCACAAGGCTTTCTGGGGCCTGGGACCGCCCTACCTCCAACTTTCTCTTCCTAAACATCTTCCTTCTCGAGCCCTCTGCTCATCAACCTCCAACTCTCTGAAGGTCAGACACTTCTCCAAGCAGTAAGCAGAGACTGGGGGTAGAGCTCTTTCCTCGCTGGAGCCTCCCTCTGGAACAGCCTCTCTGCCTCTGTCAAACTTGAGCCGAACTACCTCTGGTTCCCGAAGCAGCTCACAACCCTCCTTTTTCGCTTCCACATTCTCTCTTCCTCTCCCTTGCTGATGTCCCTGACTGCTCTGCACACAGGCCACTTCGCCACCACCTGAAACTCGAGCCCAGGCTCCTGCATGTCCAGTTGCACTTGCACTGCCTCTGGACTCCCCCAGCACTTAAGGGTCTGTAGCTGCAACCCACAGTCCCTTGTCTTCCTCCACTTATGAGCCACCCTCATGCAGCACTTATTGAGTTACCTGCACTCCCCTGTCACGTCCCCCGGAATTCTCCCCGCACTTGCACGATCTGAATGACACAAGGTCTAGTAAGATCGTTGTTTTGTGCTCCTTCTGTCCACCCTTCCTTGTCTTGTTGCACCTAGAAGCACTTGTGTGCAGGTGCGTTTTAAATTACTCATATCATGTTAGGGACAACCTTTATGATGTTCGTGTTCGTTGTATTTAGATGACATGCATTTGGAAAATCCTCTTTTTCTGATTTTTTTCAGCGATTGATAAAGAGGTATGATAGCACCTCGAAACGTGTTTCGATTTTATTAAGCGGCTGTTTGATTAAAAGCTGTCCGAATTAAAGATTCAAACTGTAATTGTTTAGCAAGATATGGTAATTGGAAGTCTATTCTTCATTCCGAGTGAATTGTGCGTGACTTGGTGCTGTTTCACTTACGCCCATTGTTTCACCATTGAATTTGTATACTGTAGACACTAATCTTTAAGCAAATCCTATTCAGACAGATTTAGGCACGCATACAATGATGGTGTTCGGGATGGCCTACTTAGGAATCTTTTTGCACAACATATGTTTCTAAATGCTGTCTTCTTGTGCTATAGTGGGATATGACAGTAAGAGTCTACTGGCGTGACCTCACAGGAGCGGAATGCTACATTGCCTTTCCCTTCCTAGCTCACCAGTGGTCTCGTGAAGGATGATGGGAAACAGAGGTAACTGGGAAGAGTGTAGTGACGGACACAAAACATACACTGGACGTTGCCAACCAGTAGCCCAACGCTGCACTCAAAATAGGATAGAATCCCTGGTGTACTTTTACAACCAGAGCGGGTTGATGAGCTCCATCTGGAGTCAGTCAATGCCGGTAGTTGGGCTAGGGGAATATTTATATGGCAAAAAGGTTTGTTTTGATTGTATTCAAAGGTCATGGTAAGCAAGACAAATCCATACCTACAGATGTCTGTCCACCTGCTGGAATATAGAAAGGACAAAAAAAAAAACGAACTCGAGAGAGGTTTAAAACAAGTAAAGAACAATTGTTTATATAACACAATCAATTGAAACCACACTGTTAAACACACAGTGTGGGATATAGATTATAAGCAATAGTATTTTAAACAACCGTAGTACAATTGAGCTGAAGTGACATCCAAATAAATCTAAAAAAATATATAGTAGTTATATAACAGATCCATCAATGATAATAACTCTTGTGGTAAGTCTGAGCCATATAATACATTTGTGCTCAGATATTCATCAACATAATAAAACACTCCTAGATGGTGGTTGGTGCCAATGTGTTTCGGATTAAACTAATCCATCTTCAGGGCAGGATGTGTTCAATTTTCGCTCTGTGTTCATGATAAATTCTCATGTTCAGTCCTAAGAGTAATCAGAGTACACTAATTAGGAATCTATAATTGTGTTAGGAAGTGGTTTAAATTCAAGGATATCAATTAGGCACCACTAACTTTTAGTGGTAGAGAAAACAAGTCGCTTAGTAATGGGTCTGGACTGGAGTTGGCCTCCTAGAAGCCGGACAGCAAAAGAAGCATGGCGGGTATTGACTTCCCTTTGGGTACCTATAAAAAGAGGGAACCTCAGTCACGGCCAGAATGAAAGCTAATTGGGCAAACCCACAGTATCAGGGCATACATGTATTATAGGGCGTGTATGCATGCTCACACAAATGGAGCTATCAAGTCAACTTAATACAGTTGTCTAGATCACCCATGTTATCACATTCATAAAAGGATGTCTCCGTAGATAGTGCGGACACCTACAGATAGTGCAACCGAGTAATGTTCAAAGAATACTGCGATCGCCATAGCGTGCACACATCACGAGTGATGTGGTTGAAGTATCCAAATTGGTTAAATATAATGAGAGAGTTGCTGAATTCCTTAATGCACTTACTTCGTAGTTACAGGCAGGAGCAGAAGTCGGGCAGCCCGTCTACAAGACGGGTCGCTCTCGTCTGCCCCGTGTAAATGGTCAAGGATGCCACACATGCGCTTATGTCCTGGAGACGCCATCTTTGTGTGGGCATAATGCGATACGGCTAAAGGGGAAGCCACATCTAAACAATACAACACGGACGGGTGCTCTGTTTCCTATTAAATGCTAACCTCACTAGTCCTGATGTGTGTAGTGAAGTTGAGAGCCAAGGTACCACCTGGCTGAGGGTATCATGGCGGTCGATGTCGGTATGTCTATGGTAGTCATGGCGATCGTGCATGTGCGTGAACCAACCATGTGGTCAGAAAGTGTACAGCAGGGGAGAGATAGGAGAGTCCCTCTTCCCTCATCCCCTAGAGAAGAAGATTAGCAGCTGCAATAGCGGAGTAAGCGTAACGCCCATAATACAATTGTCCGGAGACATTAAATGGTGAGGTAAATTATGCATAGCTGCTGTCTGATCGGTATGTGATGCTATATGTTTAACAGCGAGTCTGGGAAAGAAAGTAAAGAGGCGAGAGGGGGGACACCATAGTTTAAGAAAAACTATCGGGTGCCCCCCTCTCGCATGGTAATTGAGACCTGACGACGGTGGACAAGGCACCCTCGTTCACGGTTGCAACGGGGTCACTGGTTAAAGAATATGTAGAAGACACACTTGTTAAATAGATAGTTACTGATAAGTATAGGGCAATTCCCACATTGATGTTGTCTAAACCATATGATACTAAAGGCATATTAAATATATCTCAAAAACAACCTGTCGGCTCGAAGGCCATTCACATTCCGGGCATTAACTGCCCCATTGTGTTTATTCAGCGTATAAGCATGCACAATATTAGGTCATGGGGTAAGAAATGTACAGAGGACACCCTTGTTAAAGTCAAATAGATAGTTACCAGTAATTATAGGGTCATTCCAACAATGCTGTTCATAGATCATATGATATTCGAGGCATCTTCATATCAACCATGTCAAACTGCCGGCTCGAAGGCCGTTCACATTCTGGGCAAACTGACCTATTGTCGGTGTTGAACATGTACAAACATATATACATGTACAATACAAATTTTCAACTATTCACACAAAGCCAGTTTGGTCATACATTGAATGTCAAACCCATCATAAAAAGCACATAAGGTCAAACTCACAGTTCATACCCCTAGGGCTGAGGCAGTCCAACAAATCAATCCATACAATTACTCTTTGAAGCAATTTCTTGTGAATATCACCCCCTCTTGGTCCAACCTTCACTTGCTCTAAAATCAAACATTTCAATTGAGCAATCAAATGCCTTGACTCAATAAAGTGCATTGATACAGGTGACCTGAGATTTTTTGTCCTGATGTTGGACTTATGCTCTGTCCATCGCAGCAATTTGGCCTTTCTCTTGGTGATTCCCACATAGTAAAACCCACATGGACATTTTAAAGCATACACCACATTAGTGGAATCACAGGTGCAGGAATGTTTAAGTGCAATGGGTTTCCCTGTGTGTGGTTGTGAGATGGTATTGCCAGGCAAGATGTTACTGCAATGCTGGCAACTAAAGCATGGTTGTGTCCCTTTAAATGTTTTGGACACAAGTTGGTCCTTTGTAGTTTCGGCTCTAATAAGGCTATTTCTTAGAGCTTTACTGTTCCTGTAGGCGAAAGTTGGTAGTTGTTGAAAAAGTGGTTGTGTTTGAGGGTCCATTTGAAGTAATGGCCAGTTTTTTTGGATAATATTCCTGATTTTCTTGCTTTGAGCCGAGTATGTTGTGACATAAACCATGGACTCATCTTTAGTTTGATTTTTTGAGGTCAACAAGGTATCTCTCCCTATGGCGGATACTTTGTCTTCAATTCCAGTGATTGTAGCTGGCTTGTATCCTCTCTCCTTGAATTTTTGACGCAATGTGGCCGCTTGTCTCACATACTCAGTATCTTCCGAAATGTTTCTCCGGCAGCGCAGGAATTGACTCAGTGGTACGCTGTCTATCCTCCTGTGGGGATGAAAACTTGTGGCTAGTAGGAGGCTGTTTCTATCTGTGACTTTCGTAAAAATCCTGGTCTCCAAATTGTCACCTTTGACATAGACTTCAACATCTAGGAAATTGATCTTCAATTTACTCGTGAGTGTAGTAAACTTGACACGTGGATGCATATTATTCATCATATGGAAGAAGTTATCCAATTCATCATCCGAGCCGGACCAGATACCAAAAGTTTCATCAATATATCTGACAAAGAGGGTCAGATGGCGTGACCATCTGGGGATGATAACACGTGTTCTGATTCGAGGTAATACATATAGGTGTTGGCGTAAGCTGGTGCCATAGCGGCACCCATGCTGGTCCCCAAGAGTTGTAGATAAAGGTTATCCTGGAATCTGAAGAAGTTATTCATCAGTACAACTTTAAGTAGTGTCAGCACGAAGAGTTTATCGCCTTGGCAGTTGTCAGTAGAAGCCACTCCACGGCCTCCAGCCCTGCCTCATGTGCAATATTTGTGTACAGGGATGTGACGTCCATAGTGAAAAGGGTGTCCCTTTCTCTGACAAACTGTACGCGTGACAAATTTAGGCACGCACACAATGATGGTGTTCGGGGTGGCCTACTTAGGAATCTCTTTGCACAACAGATGTTTCTAAATGCTGTCTTCTTGTGCTATAGTGGGATATGACAGTAAGAGTCTACTGGCGTGACCTCACAGGAGCGGAATGCTATATTGCCTTTCCCTTACTGGCTCACCAGTGGTCTCGTGAAGGATGATGGGAAACGGAGGGAACTGGGGAGAGTGTAGTGACCACAGATATATTTTGATGGAGTTTTCTGTGCCTTCTTGGTAGGTGGGAAGGGAACACTGAGTGGGCCGCCACACACAACTTAAAACTGCAGACAGGCACCTATCAATAACAATCTTCATTTCACCTTCAGGTTCTGAATGACATCAAAGACAATTTGAGCTTTGCCCTAGTTTATAGGATGCCACTGGCCATCCTTTGGTGGAATATATTTCTGTTGTTTTTCATCTGTCACAGAAGGCTCAGAGATGGTTCATTGGTTCTAATTAGAATGTTCAAGGCCCTAGAGATCTATCTCCCTAGGGACCCCAGCCGGGTCTCCACTTGGGACGCCTTGGCCTGGTGTGCGGTGCGCGACTCAGGGGCCTGCTGCGTATGTGCTCCTGTCTTTGTCCTTCTCCTTCATTCGGCACTGGTATCCTGGCTCTAGAGTACTTTGATATCAATTTAAATCAGCAGTCTCTGTACTGGCAATGTCTTTTCCTTTCCGCACTCTCTCTACTGGCAATGTCTTTTCTTTGCCGGAGCCCTCACAAGTCTCTGGGTGGGACGCTCATTATTCTTTTCCTTGTGGATGTTCACATTTGAGCTTTATTAAGTTTCTGAAATGAGAAGAGAAAATTCTGCCCGCTTGTTGGTTCACAGTATCGGGGTGATGCAATTTGGGTCTGCGCAGATACAAGTTAGCCCATGCGGAGGGCATAGGGATTGGGTCCCTCCTAACCGCCACCATCCCCCTGTGGGGTAAGACTAGCACTGCTTCACTGCCTGGCAAGCCTCCTGCACCATGATGAGAGGGGTTCCCATCCCCTACTGACAAGGGCAGGGTACTACCCTTCTCACATTCCCCAACTGAAACTCTATTTTTCAGAGGGTGATCAGAGTTACCCCAAGGAAGCCAATAGCATGTTTATGATTCTATTCAAAACGCTTGCGGGAACCACATAACCCAAATGTGTGCCAGAAAAAGACCAACAATAGAGCGATGCGCTTTCTTCTATTGGCATCCAGAGTCTCGCAGCACCATGGCCTGGCTAGGACCAGGTCAATGTTATTAGGGTGGGGGAAGTGTGCATGAGAGGCTATGGAACCGGACTTGGGATGGGGCGGGGCCACCCATCCTGAAGGCAGAGAGGAGGAGGGTGAGACTGAGAGAGCAGCCTTGTAGATATCCACATGCTGGGAAAACCTGTCCATACCTGCTTCGAACGCTGCTCGTTGTGTACCTTGCACACCCAGGCCTATTCTTTATAGATAATGAGCTCTCCTACTTCAGCCCTTCCTCCAAAGACCCACACTCCCAGGTAAGGAGATGTAGGGCGGGTTACAGAACCTCAAGAGTATTATTTTGGGCACTGTGTTCCAGGTCATCTCCCTCACAGATGACACGTTTGGCCCAGAGTGGTGGATTGGCTAAATTATTTATACATTGTATGCATTAAAGACATGCTTAACACATTCGAGTGCAGTCGCATGAAAGATTGCCCTTTCTTAACATTGCGGAAGTATGCCTAGATGTGCCTTGTTTGTGAGAAATAATTTGAAATCCTCGAAACCTTGTGCTTGTACTTATATTTGAGATGGGACCCCTGAGCTGTGCGTTTGGAGCAGTCACATTCAGGCCATTGGGGGGGGGGGGGCCTTTGGAAAGACCAAGACCCACTGGACCCAAGAAGAGCCAGGGGAAAGGTGACCGACGTAGGAGACTGGTGGCAAGAGAAATGAACCCCTTTGCTTCAAGGGAATTTAGTTGCAACATTTAAACAACCCGGAAACTGGGTTGGATGCGTTTGTCTCTATTACAATATTGCCCGAAGAATCATATTTAAAAGACAGTAGGAAGCAGGGAAGCCAAACGTGCGTCTCTCACTCCAAGGAAAACACGAGCAAGCATTGCTCTGCCGCTGTAGAGTCATGGAAGAAACACAATATCAAATGATACCTACCTCAGGCCTGCATCCCTTGCAGACTACAGGACAGGTAAACGTAATGTCCCCGAGCACCACCCAAGGGGCAGAGAGATGAGGCTTTCAAGGGCATTCGGCCAGGTCAGCCTTTTTTCAAGCCTTGGGAGAACGGGCAAGAGGCATCAGCACATCCTGGGAGACTGTCTCTTAGTGTTGCCATGCCACTTGAGGGTTACGGCTACCACCAGCCAAGAGGAAATACTTGTGTGTGGTAAGGAGATAGAAGTGTCTGTGATGCCGAGAGAGAGAGAGATTGGTTTAGAGCAGTGGCTTGTGGTTTTAGAAGAGAAAAGTGATGTCTATGTTGCAGGTGGGAGGTACTATCTTGTTGGCAGAAGAGGGATACATTTCATGGGGCCAGGGACAGAGTACCACCACCATGGAGAGGAAAGTCAGGGGTTCCAACTGGGGGCCAAGGGATAGGAGTATTCTGCAGGAGGGAACCTATATTGGCAAGGTAATGGTGTAGGGGAGTAGTGTGTTGGAGAAAGGGAGGAGAGAGGGATTTACCATTTGGCAAAAGGACAAGAAATAGATTGTCATCTTGGAGAGCAGAAAGGGGGAAGAAGACAACGCTGCAGATTTGTCCCGGTGAGCAGGAAGAGAGTCAATATTTAGGAGAAGGGGTTTGGTGTGGAGATAAGAGAGCAGAAGACTTGAAGATAAGAAGGGATTACAGTAAGAAGGAGAAATGCCATCAGATGAGGGATTGTGGTTGGCAGGTGGAGGCAAGGGGATACAATCAGAGGAGAGAAAGTGAGAACTGGAGCAAGAGAGCTAGAGAGGGGACTAGACTACTTTGGCTAGAGGGAGAACAAGAGACCGCCTAGCTAGGAAGTGAGGATTGAGAGGTCCCGGAGGACCAAGCTAGTCCAGGGGATGTTGCAGAGGAATGAGACAGCATGGCTATGCCAGGGGACTGGAGGGACACCCCACAAGGAGTCAGGGCAGAAAAGTGGCCCCTGGGGGAAACTAAGAGGAGCATGGGGTAAACAGTGAAAGTATGGCCACTGCTTTACCACCAAACCCGACGCACAGCCTCACAGGAAGCCATGGTCTGCTTGCAAGAAGAATACACCAAAGAACACCCCTATGACACAGTGAACAAGAGGACCCCAAAGACAATTCTGGCTTCCAGAGAACATGGAACCTAGCCTGGTGAAAATCAATGCCCTGAGTTAAGGCTCGGGGGACCAGGCAACCCCACTGGTCCAACACTGTGAGGAGAGACAAACACCTCTAGGGAACATTGTGATTTGCACCTTTCTCTTTTGGTGGGGCTTGGAGGAACACTTTGCTTTGCACCTGTCACCTGGACTGGATGGGTTGGCTTTGTATCTGCAAGTTGGTGGGACTGCATTTTGTTATGGAACCCCACTAGAGCAAGATGGGAGGACCGCCTATCCTGTTGATCCATTGTTAGAGTGAGACTTGGCCCCTTCCCTTACATTACACCCTGACACGTGGAGACCCAACGCTGCATACCCTTGAGCCCTTAAGCATTGCCATCAGCTTTATACATTTTGCTTTTACCTGTACTGCAAGGTTTTATAAAATCTTTAAACTTTATTTTTGTGTCTGAGACTCAGTTCTGGGAATACAGTGACAGGCTGGCGTGTTAGAGAGCCGGCAAGTTCTGTAAAACCAGTGTCACAGGTAAGCATTCAGAGTGTCTATTTTTCCTCCTATTAATAAATACCAGAATTTTAATGTCTTTAATTCAGTAATTGGCAGTTCTGTGTTGCTTGTCAATCAAGTCTTCAATGGTTCCTCAAGACTGTTTCTCTTTCAGAATGATTATTCTATGTCTGTCTCGCGTGGAATGCTGCCGGGCATTGCAAATTAATTGATGCTGTCCATTGGCCTCCCTATTGAAAATGTCCATTTTAATACTTGATCAAGATGTTGCGTCCTGCACCTTCCCTTTAAACAATATATCTGTGTAACAACACAATTTGAAAGCATTTTTTTTTGTTTTAAAAAGGTGCACAATTGAAAACTAAGCAGCAAAGCAGGAAGTGAAGAAAGTGTGTCCGAGTTAGAGGTAGCCAGAAAAAACATGTGCCTTTGCATTCTTCAATGACTTAATAGGTGAAAAGCTGGAGGACACTGTTATTGCACAACATTATTTTCAAGTTTTCGAGATTTGGTTAAGCAATGGTGTCATTGATATGAAAAGTGCTTCCATTCTGTACATACATCCCTGGTCAACGGGGGGAGCGGAGGGAGGGCAAAAGCGCCACATTTTTTTTCTAACTCCTCTCCTCAGCGCCTGGCAAGGGAGTTCGTCACTGGAATAGGTTGCTCATGCATTAGCTCCCACGTTGGAGCCAGGAGGTAATCATCTGAATGGGGAGCTCATGCAAAGCATCAGCACCCTATTGTTATTAATTGCGCCCCACCGCGGGCGCATTTAATAGCAAAAGGGCACCTGTTCTGCCTTCTCCCACTACGCCAGCTCGGGGGAGCCCTTCAAAGACTCCCCCGATGTGATGGGGGGGGGGGGGGGCTAATGGTTGCCCAGCCCGCCCTGCCCTGCATACATTTATAATGCTACATTAATTACTTTGACCTTCTGATACGCCAATGTTTGACTAAATATTGTATGTGAGGCTTGATTACATGTTAAGCGATTACAGTAAAACAGGTGGTATTTAGAAATATTGCACGTTTTGCCACCCCTCCAAATTATCAGTTCCCATTCTGAAAATCTTTAATTTTGCCTCCTTCGGTGTGGAAATAATTGACTCCACTCACAAGCATTTAAAGATGTGATATTACCACATCCGGTAATATGGCATTTTCCTGTTGATTCCTATTGGGGACTGACTGAAGGGGTGCACGTGACTCAAAATCATGCAGACCCTTCAAGTTACTGCCGTCTTACTGCATGCAGTAACAGTAATACTGTTTGCGGTATTTCCACCAGAAATACCACCCAACTCCTTCTCAAGCCCTTAGGAAAACTGTAGAGTTAAACACCGAACAAATAAAGAGAATCGGAGTGCTAAGGTCGAGAAAAGGAAATCATTCTGAATGTAGAAAGGGAAGACAATTAGGACTGCCTATGAAACTTAAATTGATTTTTGTCCAAATCTAATTTGTACAACATCCCCCGAAGCACCCAAAGCTCTGAAACATCTGACGAATGACAATGAAACCAGGCCTGAAAAGGAACAGATGCGGCAGTGCCCCGTGGGATGAAGGCATTACGGACAAAACCGAATAACATTTTCATAACCATCCAAATGAATCAATACATCAGTCTCTTCGCTCGCTAGATCCTGTTCTGGTTTAAGTGCTCGGTGCAAACATGTCACATTGTTCATTGTAAACCCCGGTCAATTAAAAATGGCGGTACTTGGAACTGAGCAGAAACACACATGGTACACATTCTTTCTGGACAAAGGCATGGGAGTGATGCTTAATTTACACCACAGAGTCAGGCAGGCACCCTCACAATAAATGTTTCTTGTGACTCACACTAAATGTGGAGGGCACTCAAATGTAAGCAACTTTTGGGTGACACAACAATCTGCCTTTCTGTAACTTCAAATGTACAAAAACACTATTTAATTGCACATGCTTGCGATACAAGTTTATTGTGGTAGGGTTTTCCATTCATGTCTTGTAAGATGGCCGCCTCTATCATTTTTCAAATTGGCCCAAACTGAACCTCGCCTCCCTCAGACTTCATCTTGACTGCAGGGTGAATCCAGCTGGGTGACAGAGAAATGGCAGCAGAGTGTGGTGATGTGCTAGTTCTGATTGTGCGCTCTGTGGCGCGCCATGACGACATTCCGTTGATGACGCGGTGCAAAGTGTGGGCGCGCCAGAACACACAGAGGAGCTGAGAGAGGCAGAGTATCACACTTCCTCTAACCGTACCATATAAATATATATTGATGTGCAAATTGGGTGTATGTGAATGTAGATCCTTAAATAATGGAAGATTTGCAACCTAAATAGTATCATCTATTCATTGCACCAGCAAAAACCTTACAGTGGCGACACAGCTGGGATGTTGAAGACAGCTTGAACACCCTCTAAGACCGGCACTCAAGGGCAGATCGAGGTGGGGAAGAAAGGCATACAACTAATTCACAACCAGACCCCAAGCGAGGAGTCACGCCACCGCCCAGGTTCCTTCAAACTCCAGATGAGCCAGTCATTCCATGGAACCAATGGAAACCCAAGTTTCACAGGTTCTCTGAGGTAATAGATGGAATTGAATTTGCCCCTGAAAGAAAGTCTACACTCTTTAAGAACACACTAGGCACTGAAAGTCAAAGGTTAGTCGCCCAGGCTGAAGTAGTAAAAAAAGCAAGTGGTTCACCTCATGACGTTGCATATGAAAAGCTATGGCCAGGTTTGAATCTAGGTTTGGGAAAGACCCAAACCAGAGCACTGGAATGTCAGTAGTTCTACACCAGGCTACAATCAACGTCAGAGTTGATACATGACATTGTAACTACACTTAGAGAACTTGAAAGCATGTGCACGTTCGGAAATATGGCTGATCACCTCATTAGGGATCAGTTCATCTTAAACTGTTGAGATCAGAAGACCCATAAAGCATTATGGGTGAGTAGAGAGCCAACTCTAGAACAAGCGGTCACCATCGCCAAACTTGCTCCATGACAGAAATAAGCCAAGCAACCATAAAAGAGGAAGCCTGTATGGTAAGACGAAGACTGGACAAGCCAGACCGAGAAAGAACCACCACAGAATGCATAACATCGGAAAAAACACCAAGGCAACGTCTTCCAGAAAAAAAACTGAGCGTTGAGAATGTTACAGGTGAAGGAACCGTAACCACATGGCTAGTGACAGGCCATGCCCTGCTACAGCAAAAGATTATGCAGAATGCCACAAAATCGACCATTTTGCTGGGATGTGCAATTCCGGAAGACTGTGCTCAGTAGCGGTAGTATTAAAAGTATCAGATGATTAAGAACCTAGTGAACAATTTGAACAGCTGTTTCTGTGTTTTGATAGCAAAGCAAATGCACACAAGAAACCATTCAGTGACATACAGATCGATAAAACCAGCACCATTTTGCTAGCAGATTCAGGTTCTGATTTTACAATTTGACTCGAAAAACATGCTTCAAGTTCTCACTGAAACGCAGAGGTCACCTTCATGCACCGGATTTAAATCAGGGTGCCTATGGAGGCCACAAAATCAAACTGATTAGAAATAAAAGAAGCATAGTCCCCTTTAAAAGGACTCACCACCGTGATCAAGGTGTACATGTCTAAGAATGGGCCGGCTGTCCTCGGTTGGAAGGATCAGAGATTCTTGGAAATCAATTGAAATCACTGTTCTCCTAAGTAGGTGTTCACGGTCCATCACCATCCTGCAGCAGACTTGCTCCACGCCCAGCGTGACATATTTCTAGATGAACTATGGAAGATATTGCTTTACAAACTCCTTGTCCAAGGCGTCATTGAGCCAGTTGAACCCACAGAATGGCTAGGTCCAATCGTGCTCATGAAGAGGAAAGGCAACAACAAAATGCGAATGTGTGTTGATCTTTGCAGTCTCAATATGAACATAATCTCAGACTACTACCCATTGCTGAATATCACAGAACTGTTGCTGTTGGTAAAAGATTCAAAGGTTTTCATGAAACTAGATCTAAAAAATGCCTGCCATCAAATGTGCTTACATCTTGATTACAAAAGAGCTCATGGTGTTCATCAGGCCAGAGTGCACCTTCCAAAATACCAGAATGCCTTTCGGCCTATCTCCAGACTTTTTTCAAAGTCTAGTTATGAACCTACTCATGGATATACCCCATGTAGTATTGTTCCAAGATGATATCTTCGTGTACGGCCAAAGAAGGAATCAGATGACACCACTCCTGCAACAGTCCTTCACACACTCGAGGAGAGTGGGCTGTCTCTATGAAAGGAAAAATGCATATTTGGTAAATGCAAAGTTGAATATCTAGGTTGCATGATTTTGGCAGCAGGGATTGGCCCCAAAGTCTCATTGGTAGAAGTGTTCATGAATGCTCACAAATCGACAACAAAAGACCAGTTATGCTCATAAATGGAATATCGGAGTACTACGCAAAATACATTCTGCAAAGACTGAACCACCCAGAGCCACTTTGAAGAAGAATGCACCATTAGAGTGGACAGAAGCATGCCCACGGGCATTCGGCACAAACAAATCTACTATCCTCAATGCTCCCGTATTGCTCCCATTTGCACCAGATAAACACACAATGCTTTTGACCAATGCCAGTGCCTACGACCTGGGAGCCACAATGATGCGAAGAGAGAAAAGTGAGCACTCGATTGTGTCCTTGGCATCACGAACACTTAGAAAGTCTGAAAAAAACTACATAATTGAAAAGGAGATGCTTGCCTGCGCATGGCCAACAAACATTTCAGAAACTACATGTAGGGCGGATTATTCACACTCCGCACCACCACATTCATATATTCACACTAGGTGGCGGCGGACAAAGTGACATCTAGATTAGCCAGATTTGCTGTGAAGCTTCAGGAATTCACATTTGCCGTTGAGTATGTGGAGGGCTGGCAAAACTCACAAGGTGACTGCCTTTCCAGACTTCCATTACCTCATAAGCCTGGTGATGAATGGAACACAAGTGAGTGCATCGTAGAGTCGGTGCAAGACGCAGCAGAGCACACCACAAACAGCATCTCAGTGAGTAAATGGCATCTGCATACCAAAGATAACACTATTCAGCAATTAGCAGAGTTCGCAAAGTCGGGATGGCCATCTGAAAAGAACCTTCCACTTCAATTACGTCCCCACCAAAGATCCAAACTGAGATCACTGAGGAAGGAGGACTCATGCACAGTACAAAATAATACCACCCGCAGATCTTAGCCACACCTTACTATCCTTAGCTCATGGAGGGTCACTTAGGTTGGACATTGTCAAAATGTAGGCTAATGGAAGACTATTGGTGACCAGGCACGGACAGTGTCACCTTGCTCAGCGTCTAAAGAAGTCAACAAGCACCTCATGACTCGGGCTCCACCTATGCAATCCAAGGAATGGACGGTGCATCCATAGACTTAGTTGGCCCCATGGATCACATGCCTACTGAACACAAGTATGGATTAGTAATGATCAACTCTATCTCCGTATGGATCGAGGCCGAATTTATGCAAGACATCACCAGCGGAACTACTATGCAAGCGTTCACCAACCAAAGTTTTCAGGAGAGAAGGATGTCCAAATTAGTTTGACACTGGAACTCAATAGTCTTAGGTGAAATGGTAACATTCCTGCAACTCAACAAAATAAATACATTTATTCAGCTCTGTACCATTCAGAGGAAATGGACAGGTAGAAAGAGCTAATCGTATGATCAAAGAAGAAGTCCAGCAATTTCGAACCAGTGGTGCGAGCTGTCATGGCGCTGTGCTAAAAAACATCAGCACACATAGTGACAAGGAACTTCGTCACTGGAGCCACCCCTTTGCAGCCCATTCAAGAGTGAATACTGCTTGGGCACAGTCCAGGAATGACAGACGTATGACAGACCTGTCAGAAATGCTTGAGAAGGAGAAACACACTCAACTCCAAAAGGAAACCTTCAATAGACGAAGTTCCACATTGTCCAGAGAAATTGAAGTCGATGCCACAGAAAAGCCAGAACACTTCTCCTCAACACAGTAGACCCATTATAGACAGAGGCGTGCAGGGTGACAACATAACAACTGAAGGTGCAACAAATGGCACATGACCAGAGTAGCGATATACCAAAGGAGCAAGCGAACGAAGGTCAAACAACCAATTTTCACAACCATGAATATACAGCAAATGGCAGCCTGAAGGAGCTGAACAAAACTCATATATGTGTACCTGAAAGGTAGTCAACATGAACTTTATTAATGACAATTGGGGGTGATGTGGTGACGCGATACCCCTGATCGTGCCCTCCGCTGTGTCCCATGACAGCATGCCATTGATGACCCAGTGTGGAGCGGCACAGGCACACCAGAGCACGCAGAGGAGCTGAGAGATGCAGAGCCTCACGCATCTTCTCACTGCTTCATATACATATATATTGATTTAAATACCAGTTGGCAGCAAAAAGGAACCTTTACAATATAAATAGTTTAATCTATTGTTTGCCATGGATTTTTTGAGAGCTACTAATTGTCCTTCACTGCTACACCCACCCATCATTTTCTTGGATATGTAGCTCGTTTGGTTACTACAGAGGAGGAGGACAACATCTGGAAAACAGAGTGCCTCAGCCAGAGAAAAGGTTAACAAATGAAGCAGGTTAGTAGGTGGAGCTTAGAATTTATTAAAGAAAGGCTGCTTCCCAAAATACATTATTGATTTGATTGGTCACTGTTCTTAAGCCAAAAGTTTAGTGGCAAATTAATTTAGTGATAATTAAATGTATATGGAACTTAGTCATCAAGGCTTAGATGGAAGAAGATGGGATGTTTGGTCTGCAGGAGACGCTGGTGTGACTTGGTCCATTTGGAAGTTGTCAGGTTTACTGCAAGGGGTCATTCTGCTATGGTAAATCTGATGATTTTTAGACGTAAAGTGGAGGATTTACCTGCAGCACACACATGGAGGTTAACCCTCCAGTTCACTTCCGAACACAGAGTTTGGCAGTGTGGGGAAGTGGCGACAAAGTGGTAATAATTCCGTGGTCAGTTTCTTCCATACCACCAAACCTTTAATGAGGCCCTGTATCTTTAGAGGCAACAGTCCTAGTTGGAGACTCTCTCCCTGCTTGTGAAATGACATCTAAAAGTGGATATCTGTATTCCTTTGTTATTTCTGATATATGATTAGTAAGATAGCTTTACTAAGCATTCTCCAATGCAGACTTGTCATTATTTGGTGCTGGGGTTTGGGCCGCTTATCCTAAATGGCCGGATGTCATACAAGACATTAGGTGGCATAGATGCTTGGGCTTGGTGAAGAGTAGGCCTGTAGTTGGTATTCTGTTGAAGATAGAGTTAGCCTTACTTTCGTCTTTGGAGTTCAATAAATATTTATTATATATCATTTTGCTAACTATACTTTGATAAAAAAGAATGCCCTGATCAGGATTTTAAAGTTTTGGATTTTAGAATCACATGATGGGAAGATATTCGTATCAGAAGGTTGGCTGAGAGTACATGGACAATTACGAATGAAGTTAGAGGACTAATATAGCAATCACCACTGCGTGGAGGGGAGTACATGGCCGTTAACGGACAGCTAGTCGAGCCTTCACTTGAGCCTCGGCGAGGGCTGTGTGGGCATTCCCGGCCATGTCCTCTCCTGACGAGGAGGTGATGGCTATTTACACCCCATGGTTTGTAGCCCAATCGCCCGTACAAAAACACAAAAATAAGATGGCCGCAGCCATTGGAAAAGGGACTTAATCCCTTTTCCATGTCCATGGCAGTGCCGTGGGCAGAACGAGTGCAAGGACCCGAGCACAAAGCTCCAGTCCAGCACATAAGTGGGGAAGGAGGGAGGGTGTGAAGAAAGGGCTCCCTGTTGCCTTCCCACAATCAAGATGGCGTCACACAGGGAAGGGCGTTGGATGGCTGGAAACTCCAGGCGAATTTCATGAAATCCATAACACATTAACATAGCAGTAAAAATAATAATCATCACTGTTAAGTGGGATTTTAAGTGCACCAATGATGAAAAGTACCTTAGACGACTATGCAACAATGTTTCAAGTGCAAAATAACTACCAAATAATGCAATCTCAGTTACAATCATCATCATTATTATTATTATGGTATTTATTGGGCGCAGACCTAGCTTCGAGAAGCAACAGAGGTCTTTAAAGAGACATCTATCAAGGGGGGGATAGTCAGGGTGGTGCAAGCACTAAACGGCTGCCTAGGGTGCTGGTCAGCATGGATGCACCAAACTGCATATGGTTCCATCTGTTATCATGTATTACAAAAGAGAAGTTAACCAGTCTGGGATAAAGCAGCTGCATGATTCTCTCCTACAAACCACAGTGCTCCCAGCTCTAGGAGGCACTAACTTGGCAGTGGAAGCAGGGCTATTTCCTACTAACACCTGTTTATGGGTGGCCTGCCATACGACCTGGTTCAGAAGTAAAAACACGGATGCCTGGCAGGAAGAAGTCTTGACTCGAACTCGGTCACTCAACCAAGGACGGCGGGAGTCTTGGCAGATCCCTCCTGGAACATCTGGATGAAGAGCATGGGCCACCTGGAGCAGACAGCTCAAGGGTAGGAGCAGAAGAGCGAAGGCAGAAGGCAGAAGGGAGAAGGAGGAGGAGTGGGAGTAGGGGGCCGTGCAATTTCAGCAACAAGAAGGCGAATGGCCTTTTCCACATGATCTTATAATAGGACAAAGTGTACTTTGCTGGCAGCACATTTTCTCTTAGACATTTGCATTAGCATGAAAACCATGATACAGGTTCTTTTCAATGTTGGAGGGGTTGCCACTGATTACCGACCCAATGATTTATTTTCTGCAGTATTGGCTCTCAAACTGAAGTCCATGTGGTCATACAGCTTTAAAACGACTGCCTGAATAAATCAAGTTTTCTTTAGGGACCCATGCTACTTGTAAATTGCCATACTTTGTAAGCATTATCTAATCTTTCTTGGAAAGTTATCAAACAATAACTGTCCAATTGATATGCAATTATTGATGGTAAATGCACAGCGCTCAACATGTCAAGGTTTTATTTGTGCCATCTGATGTTCTATTCAGCTTGCGGTGAAAGGCATTAAACTAATGAAACATGGGGTCCTTAAAAGCTAGAGCAGAGCAACTTCTAAGCCTCTGTATGATATGATATGGCATGTATAACGTGCCTATACACAAGGGTTTCAAGGCGCGAATGAATGTGACAATGAATATAGGGAATGTCACTAACGCTGCCTGCAGGGCATCAGTGTGCCAACGGCCTACGTATGCTCCAGCTAAGTCTCACTGGCTTGCAGTCTTAAGTCTTCCACTAAAGCCCACCCTTTCCCTGGACAGGCTGATATTGGCATATTGGGCAGACTTGGGAATGGAGATGTTCTGTTTTGGGCAATTTTTGCCCACCTTACTTTTCAAAGACTATATTCTGTGAATGGTCTGTTTACGTGGGTAGTACATTTTAACAGTATTTGATGTCTAAGTTTTTCATTGCAGACATAAAAAGTCTCAAGACCTTTCTCTTCACCTCTTCCCTGCTAATCATACAGTAGCGTGACTGATGTGCAGGGCCCTTATGTAATCTTGGGGCTCTGATCGCCCACATCTCCCCACGGGAGGTTGCACTTAAGTTCTTCTCTTATTTGCACTTCACCCCGAGCACTTCTCCATGAGCACCACAGCACCTTCCCTACCCCTCCCCCTTCTGCACTTGCACATTCTAAACACTCACAAGCCATAGTAGGTTCATATCCCCTCCCTGTTATTCTCATAATTTGTTTGTACTATTAATCCAATTATTTATCTTGTTGTAATTGATTGATTGATTGATTGATTGATAGGTTATTTATAATGAGCCTATGCACATGCGTTTCAAGGCGCAACCAGGAAGGGAGGGGAAACAGGGGAGAACAAGACAAACAATCTTACTATGCGTAGTATTTACATTGTGCAAGTGCGCAAACATGCAGTGCAGGGGAGAGGAAGGGGGACAAGAGCACCCAGTGGAACAGTGCCATGGGTTAAGTGCAAGGAAGGCAGGGCCTCCAAAGAGAACATGCCCCTGAAGTGTAAGGCCAGGTGTCAGTGCAGGAGAGCCCAAAGGCAAGAGTGAATGACTGGGCAGAGGGGTGGGGTAGTTAGGCATTACACCAACCCCACAAAGTTTGATAATAAAGGTTTTCAAACTATTACTTTTGAGCCTGTATCTCACTTGATACAATGCTTGTCTCACAATGTACAAGTAACAAGGGAAGCAGTGCTAGATAGCAACACCTTACCTTGATGCAGGACTGCAAGTAGCTGGTCCAGAGCAGTAACCAGGGGAGCAGTCCTGGATAGCAATATCTCGATGCAGGACTGCAAGAAGCTGGGCCAGAGCAGTAACCAGGGGAGCAGTCCTGGATATCAACATCTCGAAGCAGGACTGCAAGGTGCTATGGCAGAGCATATAAAAGTAACTAGGGGAGCAGTACTGGATGCAGGACTGGAAGTAGAGGGGTCAGAGCATTTACAAGCAACCATCGGAGCATTCCTTGACAGCAACACTTCGATGCAGCACTGCCAGGAACTGGCGCAGAGCATGTACAACTAATAAGGGGAGCAGTGCTAGACAGCAACACCTCGATGCTGGACTACAAGGAGCTGGGCCAGAGCAGTAACTAGGGGAGCAGTCCTGGACTGCAACATCTCACTGTAGCACTGCAAGGTGCTGGGGCAGAGCATGTGCAAGTAACCAAGGGGGGGGTCCTGACCAGTACACCTCGATGCAGGACTGCAGCTAGCTGGGACAGAGCATTTACAAGCAACCGGAAGAGCAGTCTGGACAGCAACACCTCGATGCAGCACTGCAAGGAGCTGGGGCAGCGCATACACAAGTAACAAGGGGAGCAGTGCTAGACACCAACACCTCGATGCAGGACTGAAAGAGGCTGGGCCAGAGCAGTAACTAGGGGAGCAGGCCCGGACAGCAACATCTCACTGTAGCACTGCAAGGTGCTGGGGCAGAGCATGTGCAAGTAACCAAGGGGGCGGTCCTGACCAGTACACCTTGATACAGGACTGCAGCGAGCTGGGCCAGAGCATTTACAAGCAACCAGAAGAGCAGTCTGGACAGCAACACCTCGATGCAAGACTGCAAGGAGCTGGAGCAGAGCATGTACAAGTGACCAGGGGGACAGTGCTTGACAGCAACACCTTGATGCAGCACTGCAAGGAACTGAGCCAGAGCATTTACAAGCAACCAGTGGAGCAGTTCTGGACAGCAACACCTCGATGCAGCACTGCATGGAGCTAGGAAGAGCATGTACAAATAACCAGGTGGGGAGTCCTAGACAGCACTTCATTGTCTGCCTTCCCCTTTCCCCACCCTGTTCCCTTGTGGGCACTTTGAAATAGCTGTTGATAATTGTATAAGCGCCTAACAATTGTCTAATAAATAAATAAATACATTTTTTTTATTTTTTTTTATTTGTATATTAATCCTTAGGATTTTTACAAAAAGTAGTTTGTCGCTATAAGAAAGAAAGTCTGCAGAAAAAATTTCTTGTAGATCTAGATCTAAAGCTGGCAATGCGAGTTATTAAATGGCAGGTGTTGACGAGACGCAGGACGCCGACTCTGATGGAGTTGGAAAGGCCTCTTGTACACGGCGTGAGATGTTGTAAGTTGCTATCAGCCACGAGGTCTTGTCACCCGCCATTAACCTCGCCCAGCAAAGGACTTCGTCCTGCAGCACGTAGGCTGAAAAGATGTGCTTCAAGTACAGTGATCTTAACCTCGAGGTCCCAGGACAAGAGAGTAACAGATGGCAAATTTATTCTACCACTTCCAGTTGCCCACAGAATCTGCAGCCCTTTATTTTCGCCAGCCACCGTATTGACAAGATTTCATTAGTGTGTAACAAATTCAGTCTTGCTCGCAGTAACAGGGACCTCGCTTGCTTGGATGGAAATTGTTTTATGTACGGCTGAAGCTCGTTCAGTTTTCGCTGGCACACAGGCAAGTGTCTCATTAGTTTGTTAGAGGCGGCTTTCTCCCCTGTTTTGATCCAGTCGAGCTCCTTCACTCTGTTCAGTACTTTCACTGGATTATTGTTGAGGGTTTCCATATCGGATGAGACCTCTTGTAAGGTTTCCTTGATCCGGGTTGACCAACTGTTTAGCATCTTACAACTTGAGTCATTTATTTCTTGTAGAATCAAGGCGTATACTGACGGTTTTTCTGCAAGCTGGCATTTGCGATAAAGCATCATAGAGTTGCATCTTACTGTTCCCTCAAGGGAAAGCAAGCTAAGTTCTTTCCTTATGCAGGCTATTGGGACACACTTCGAGAGTTCTAGGATTTCTCGCCAGAAAATTGCCTCAAGGGTCGGCCAGAGAGATGCTGGGATGTTGGGCATGGCGTCTGCACCGTAGACTAGGGTTGGTACCACCTTCATTTTATAAAAGTTGATCACAGGCGTCAAAGAAAATCGACCGAATTTCCTGTTGATAGCTTTGCCTTGTGCCGTAAGTTTTCTAGTTTGTTCTTTTAGGAGGTTTTGCATGCCTGTCTCATTCTTTGAGTTTTCCAGAATGACGCCCAGGTATCTGAATTCTTCTACGTTTTTGATCTGGTTTTTATTCAGCACTAGTAACGTTTTTGTGTTGTTTCTCATATTTTTGACAGTATTTTTAGACAGGGACATAAGTTTAGTTTTCTTTTCCTTAATCTCCAAGTTGTTTCTTTCCATGTATGACTGCAGGTTACTCATCTGCCGTTGCAGTCCTATGGGCATGTCATCGTCTGCGTACAAGAGTCTTCCTACTTTTGTTTTCCCTATTTTTGGTGGGAAACTACGAACACTCATTTCGCCGTTTTTAATGTCGCCCAGGAACGCTAGCAACAGGGCCGGAGCCAAAGGACATCCCTGTTTGATGCCCCTTTGCATTGAAATTGGGGCGGAGAGGAGTCCTTGTTGGTCCAGCCGCACCCTCATGTTGGTTTCCGAGTACAGGGCTTTGATGGGTTCAAGGAGGGAAGACGGGCAGCCCCATGCCACTAGTTTGTCCCAAAGCAACGACCTATCTACACAGTCAAATGCTTGGGTAAGGTCCACAAAGATGAATATTCTCTGGCCCCCTTCTAGGACTTTATGTTTCAGAGTGTTCATTATCAAGATGTTTGCACTTGTTCACGAGTTCTTCTTAAACCCCGTTTGTAGATAGTCCTCACAAGGCGCCGATTTTGCCCATGTTTTGAATTCGTTTAGAAGGAGGGACCCGAACACTTTGCCTATGCAGTCTAACAGGGCGATTGGACGATAATTCGCTGGGTCACTCTTGTTTCCTGTTTTTAAAAATAGGCACCACTGTAGCTGACTTCCAGGATGGCGGGATTGATTTCAAAGTGGCACATCTGCAGAAGATGTCACTCAAGAGCGCTGCCCACTCTTCAGGATGTGCTTTGAGCTCCACATTCGTAATCCGGTGCTCTAGAATTTTTGAGGCGCTTAATCTGTCGGGTTATGTCTTCGCGGTTGTCCAAGGTGATCCATTTTGCTGTTTCTGGGTTCTTCTTTGTGGTCCCAGTTTTCTCAGGCGGGGCAAAAAGAGTTCTGAAAAAGTTTACCCATTTGGATTCCCCTACGTTGTTGGTTATAGCTGATTTTTCTTGTGGTGTGGTTGAGTTTAGGAGCGACCAGAATTCCCAGCTTTTGTTTCCTTGTATGGCTGATTGAATTTCTTCAGTGTCTTGCTGGTATAAAGTCAACCGGTGATGTTTGAGCCATGATTTGTATAGCCTGGTGGCCTCTGTCACCAGCTGATTTGATTTTGTGGGGCCCAGGACTTGGGCTGACCTCTTCATTTTCCTTAACGCTTTTCTTTTTTCAACCAAGAGTTTGTCAAACATGCGTTTCCTTAATGCTATGTTGTTTTTCGGCCCTCTCTTCTTTTTGTAGGCCTCTAAAGAGGTAGGTAATCGATCTGATTCACCGTTGGGCTAGATTTTTGGGCATGATTCTTGAGTTTGAGGTCATTGATTGCTTTCGCTGACAGTTTTATTTTTGATCCTCTAGTGTTTGTTTCTAGCGACGCGGTTGACTTTAAAGCTGAGCACTGTTTTGTTGGCAAGGTAATATACAGCAGGTTATGGTCACTCATGATGGTCCGTACCACCTCATATGTGGTGATTAAGCGTGCCAAACGGCCGGAGACAAATATGTAATCAATCGTTACGGTGGCTAGGCCGTTTTCCCATGTGGGCAGGAAAGTTTCTTTAGGCAAAACCTCACTCGTGTCGTGTAGCTCGCGCAATGACATCAAGTTTGCCCACGCTTTAACTCTTGAAACGCCGGCCGAGGTGTTACGGCCTAAGTGTGCTTTTTGGTTTTCCTGGTGACAAGAAGCGTTGATGTCTCCACACAGCAATAAGTGTGAAGCTCCGTGAAGAGCGGAGGCTTCATCGATCGTTTGCTCGATCAGATTTAGAAAGTTGCTGGCGTCTGCAGAGGATGGGTTCCAGTAAATGTTCAGAATTACTATTACCGACTTTACGTTCTTAGTTTTGTAGGTGTTTATCTCTGTCAACTCTGCGCTCATCATAAGTAGGGCTTGGTTTCTTCTCAGTACTTTTGCGTGTGTCAAGCCACAATTGTGGCGAATAGCTGTCAGGATTCCCGACGAGGGGCGTCCCAGTGGGCCCTTTTTTGCAGGGGCTAAAAAAAATTCATAGCCATCCAGAGAGGGCAATTCTGTTAGCCATG
This sequence comes from Ambystoma mexicanum, assembly GCF_040938575.1. Taxonomy (NCBI): domain Eukaryota; kingdom Metazoa; phylum Chordata; class Amphibia; order Caudata; family Ambystomatidae; genus Ambystoma; species Ambystoma mexicanum. The sequence goes on from NC_090928.1 coordinate 67,290,051, forward strand.
TCTCCTGGAAAAAGAGGACGTTGAATTCTGTCAATTTTATGTCACTAGGTGCCGTAAGGTGACTGTGGCCTCTTGTATTCCAGGAGCAAAGCTTTATTTCTCCTGTAGGTGGCTTTAGATCTAGTTGCAGTTGGTCCTCGTACTCCGGAATCGAGGGTTGCTAGCTTTCATGTTGTTTTTGTAGTGCTTTTGGCAGCAAAGCCCACAAGTTTTTTGCCGACGGGTTCTCCGAAGGGACTCCCGTCTTTGCTGATTTTTCATCTCGTCCACCGGCATTTGGCCTGGGTGTTTCCTGGTGTGACTGGCTGGATGATCTCTTTGAGAATGAAGTCTCCGGACCTCTGTTTTTGTAGCACCCGGCGTTTTCCTCAAGTCACGCTCTCTCGATCCTTGCTTTGAAGATTTCTCCATTCTGTTTTTATTTATTTATTTATTTATTTATTTATTTATTTATTTATATTGCGCCAAAGCTCGCAAGCATCAGGGCACAACAAGAACACGAGAAGAAGAGGTCACAGGACTACATGGAAAAGAAAAGAGAAGGACTCAGGGAGTCCGAAGCTGAATATATGACAACTTCCCGAAAAAGTAAAGTTTTCAGCTGCTTTCTAAACGAGGAGTAACTATTTTCCAATCTAAGATTGTCCGGAAGTTCGTTCCAGAGGGCAATAGCTTTGGTATATTTCTGTGATTATAAAGTCGACTATTGTCCCTTGTTTCCCTGGATGGTCCTTAGATTTTCCCCTTCTGTCTTGAGGGTGGTTTATGGCCTCCATGTCACACTTTTGATGCGGGACAAGTTTGTGCGAAAAGTCTGTAACCGGTCCTGAAGTGATTTCTCTCGATTAACTCAGTTAGGTCGTAACCCATTTTTAGCAATTTTTTGGAGTCTTTTCTCAGTTGGCTTTTGATGTTCGAGGACGCGATGTATAGATGAGCCAAAGCCTTTCCTCATTTATGACTCGGATCAACAATTAGTAAGTCCTTGGATCTGATGCAATGTAGTGACGGAATATAACTGAACAGGGCGAGGACTGAGCCACGATTTAACGTGATCTCGTCGTCGTTTCCCTCGATCTGTTCTAGTTTCAAAATCCATCTTGTGGCTGCTTTGTTTGTGTTCACTTTGTTGTACTTTTCTGTTCTCTAGATGTTAAATAAATACCACACCTTCATTTCCCTGACTTCTCAGCGCTTTTCACCTTTGGTCGCACCAATGCATAGTGCAGTGGCACGTGAGTGCTGTCTACTTTTGACTTGCCACTAATCTAGAATGGCCTTAATTTGGGCACAATCTAATACATGCATTTCTGCACTCAGACATACAGCCCTATGAGGCACGTCGGGTGACCAATTATGTGTTCCCCCTCGTGCTCTAAACCTTACAGTGCTGGGCACAAGATGGCAGCGCTCGGCCTGTGATGTATGCTTTTCATCCCATCTGGGACTCCAGCGAATGCTGCTGTTTTTGTTTTCTCCTCTGTGTCACGCCTATAGAGCTTCTTTTTTGTTAACTATATTTTGAACACAAAAGACCCCTTCTTCTCTTGTTTTGGAATCCGTATGGACTAAATAATTCCCTGTGAGTATTTATTTCATGAATTACACAGAATTAAGGTAGTGCCACACGGTAGTGACATTATTCATTGTATTGATAGGAATCTGAACTCATATTATATTGCCCGGATGGGACGTGGGGGGCTCAATTTACACTAATTAATCATTTGCAGGACATGAGTGCGCACTCTCCACTGATCAGTGGCAGCACCCTTTCAATGGTGAAACACGTGTTGGCTCCCTTGAGTGATGCTCAGGCCTTTCTATTGCTGGTTTTTCAATTGTTCAAATGATGATTTATTCATGCTGAATATTCGTTATCACACTTAAGAATAGTGATGAATGACTGAATGAATGGATTAATCACAGATCAGGTTCTGTTCTTTGTCACATTATGCTGCATCGACACTCAATCAAATAAGCATATAATGACCTTGCCCATGCTGTACCTGTATCCGCCTGTGAAGGAAGCATGTACTGGTCCTGCACACTCTATACCCGTACCTATGGCTCCTGGACATTTTTTTGTAGTGGGAGTATTTTATTCCCTATTATTTGAAGTTGAGAGTAAAATTATCTTTTAGGGTGTCAAAAGGTAACTTCCCATCATCAACAGTAGTATTTTTTTTACATTTATAAGCGGGAGAACATTTATTTCCAAAACAGATACTTCATTGCTCATATACATGCATACAAATTAAAAGATATATTTTCACCCTAAAGTAACTCTTTAGGTCAAGTAACAGAGTTCCCTCCTGTGGCAGTGTGTGTGTGTGTAAAAGCAGTGTATAGGCTCCTCTCTGTCAGTGGTTTCCCATTTTCAGCTGGGAGTATTTTTACTACCCATCATTTTGTTTGGAGCATTTGCCTTTTTTAGGGAGGAAAAGTGTCAGAAACCCCCTTAGTTGTAGGGCTGTACCTGTTGGCAAGGGAACCTTGCTGATGCTGAACATTTTATGTGAGAAAACACCCTCTTGACCCTGCTGAACTGTTTGTTTGAGAGACTTCCACTCGCCCTGCCTAAGCTTTAAGCTTGATTAGTTTCAGAGGGAAGCTTGCAATAGTCCTGCCCAGGCTATATGAGTAGTAGATGGGGCCCCCTTTCCTCTTGAAGTACATTTTGACAGGTGGGAATGCCCCCTTTGTGTCTTTAGTCCCGCCCCCTTTTGATAGGCTTTTGATATGAATTTCAATATCAAAACATTTTACATCAAAAAGATATCAAAATGACATCAAATGTACATTTTCGTAGGAAGTGTTTGATATATTTTGATATAAAAAGTGTGTCAACTTATATCAGCATATTTTATATCAAAATTATAAGTTTTTGATTTCACATTTTTTATATCAATATCTACACATTTGATATAAAAATGTTTTGATATGAAATTATATCGTATTCCTAGAAAGAACTGACAGAAAAAAAATGTGATATCAATTTAAAAAAAAAAAAAATTGATATCCATTTTTGGCAGCATTGTGCATTTGCCGGTGAATGCCCTGAGACAAAAGCATTGTGAACATATTATGCCAAAAGCTGCGCTATATTTTTAAAAACTAACAGCTGAGTTACAGGGCCTGTGAATATATATAGTTTATAATGTATAACAAAATGAAAAGTGAAGATCTAATTCCAGGGCTACAAAAAAACACAGACAAACGCATGCAACATGCTGGGACACTGTATGCTACCATTCTGCATGGTGGGCAAAATTGTTCACAGCAACACAGCTGCAGCTTGCCTTTATGAAATTGCGACAGCAGGGCAGAGAATTCACAGATGACGACAAACACACCAGGCTATTTCCGAAAAACTGTCTCTGGAATCTGCCTGGCGCAATAAGGTAATTTTGTAATCCGCATTTTATGCTGTTTTGTTGTAGAGGGTCTTTTACACATGGGCTTTTAGACAATTAAGCTTTTTTAAATGTTGAGTTGGTTTATGAAGTTTCCAGCAGCTGGCACATTCTTTGTGTAAAATGAAAGCCTTCGGGCTAGGGTCTATCGTCACATACAGTGGCGACACAGCGCGCACAGTAATGTGACAAGCTGTGTGGTCTTAGGCAATTAAACCTTTTTGCACACAAGGCTAAAAAATGAAAATTCTGCTTTAAATAATGTTGCAAATGAGCACATTTTTAGAAGAAAGATAAAAGTCATTGACAAACCCAACAGGCAGTGCATTTATATAGACAGGGAAGATTGCTTAAAGCAGCTACGGTTTTATTTTATAACACATTTGTTATTTTAAAACAAGTATTTGTTTTGGTTGGAGGGGGTATTAGACATGTATACGTATTTAGAAATTGCACAACACCTTTGGTTCTAGGAAAACAGCTGTGCACACACAGCTGTAGGCACTTTGTGTGTTTTAAAAAAAAATATTTTTTATTAATTGTTTCATAGTACGAAAGAACAACATAAACATTCCCCTACACCCCCACCCCGAGAACACACAAAGTTCCACTAGTTCCACATAAGATGATCGGAAGGGTTATGAAATATCAATGAAACGTATCAATGAACCGTAGCTTGTGCGGGCAGAATTGTTCCAAATAGTCCCCCTGCAGAATTTCTAATATTGAGATTCAGGCCCATTCCAGCGAGTACTTGGTTTTATTCCCCTGCATAGTATAGGTGACCCATTCTAAGGCAACAAAGTTCCAGAGCTTATACAGCAGTCCACCAGCACCGGGGGTCTGATGACTTTAATTTACCGGCAATACCCAACAGTGCGGCCATCTGAAGGATGTATAAGGCTTTCCTTTTGTGTTTTGGCCACATTCTATGTCCAGCCTAGCCACCCCCGCAGGGTTTTCCCAATTGCCCTGTCCACTTCAAGGCCATCTATATCCTGTATGATCTTATTGAAATCCTCCCAGAAGGTCTGTAGTGCCAGGCGGGTACGCCACACGTGAAGCCAGCCCCCCTTTGGGGTATAGTGCCATTGATACATGAGCTTCAGCCAGAATTCTCTAATCTGAATAGAGGATGTTAAGTGAGGAATGTCTGACTAAAGCGTGGCCCAACTCTCCTCTGAGATCATGAAATCTAATGTGTTCTCCCATCTGGTTTGGAACGAATACTGTTTGGGCGGGCGGGGGGAGGACGGACGTCCACCAGAAGCCTGTATATTTGCGAGAGTTGGTGTTTGTCCCCTCAATTTTATGTTAGCAATTTTTCAAACGGTGTAAGGGTCCTGATTGCCACATCGCGGTTGGGGGGGGCATGATCCAATGGCGGACCTGGAAATATGGGAAGCGTTGGGATTCTTTTAGACCCAATTCATCTTTACATGTAACAAACGATTTGACTTCCTCCCCCAAGAACATATCCTTAAGTTTTATACAACCTGCTGCCTTTCAATGGGGAAATGCTTGCGAGTCCAGGCCTTGGGAGATCTGGGGTTATCAAAGAGTGGGATGAAAGGGGAGGGGAATGTCTTGATGTGGTGTAGGCGGACCGCTTGATCCCACGTGTCCTCCACTCCTTTTGTAATTTCGCTGTGATGGATATTGCAGGGTCTATCTGCTCTCGGCAGTCATAGTGTGGGGTGAAATATAGCTCCTGAATGCTAGAAATCAAGAGGCCAGAGTCATTTGTAAAAGCCCAGAGAAATATAAGGCCAGCACAGAAATGATGATGTCAGACATAAGGCCTATTGAACCTAAATCACCAAGGAAAGAAAATGGGCCTCAATTGAAAGCACGAAGATGTGCACAATGCATTTCAGGCAGGAAAAGAAAGTCGTGGCTGAAAATCCACGGAGAGCTGCACTGACATATATAGAAACCGCAGTGCACAGTATCTTCAATGGGATACCAGATTGTGCTCCAAGCAGCTAAAGTGAAACGGAGCATTGCATGTGAAATAAATAAAATAATGTCATTTTCTTTTTTCTCTCATCCACCCTGACAGTATGCTAAGAGAAATGCTCACCAGACTTTCAAAGTGTGAATATGGGGGCTCATACAACAGCCTTATACATGTGGACAATTTAGAAGTGAAACTCATGTATGTTGAAACTGTGAAAGCCTTCTAAGATGCTGTGTAAAATTGCAATTATGTGTGAGGTTAAAGGCTAATTGCTGCACGGTACATGGACCATTATTTCTTCCAACATGGAACTAAACTCCAGGACCTCCCTTCTGCGGTCCTGAAGACAGGCCTGGTTATCATTATCAATCAGAGCTATTACCTAAAAATATTAGAAAGAATTACATGGCTTAGATCGAAAACACAGTGAAGACCAGATAAGCCTATGTGTGTTCTTGCCGCAGGAGTGACCTTGAGGTCACAAGTCACATAAAAATGTTCATTAAGAGTTGCTATCAGGGTTTCACATGCCTTGATGGAAGGCACAAACGTAAACACAGAACAGGCTCTGCTTAGACACATGTCTAAAGATAATTGAAATGCTAAAAAAAGGTGGGTGCACGAGTGAAAGAGGCCTGTGAAACTGCAGCTGATTAAAATTGGAGAAATGCATTTTAGCACATGAAAAGGGCAGCGTGCATATCATAAAGCTAATTCCAGACTTTTATTAAAGATGACAATCACCCCCTTTAAACCATGTGAAAACAACTTTGGTGTGATCAACATAAATACATTTATTAATGAAAATGTGATTTGGGCCTCCCCTTGATTCTGACAGATGTGAAAGTTGGTATGAGCATAAGCCAGATAAGTAACATGAAAACTATGAAATGGCATATTTGTCACTAATATGGCTCCTGAGTAAATGGCAGACCAATCCCAGCTGTCAAAGTGGTATGATGAAGCTTGCGCCTCCCACAGCTGTCCCAAATCATTCCCCCATCCCCTTGTCCTGTCAGCACACAGGAGGGAGGTGGGTAGTGATAATCAACCAATCCCTTTTATGAGAATAATGACATGTTTGTGATGTCATTTGCCCTATAATTATATTAGTTTGCATTAGAACTGGGCTTTTCCACTTATTCCTTCTGCTAAAATCTGGTGCGAAACATCCCAGCAGAGAGGTCCACACCTTACATCAGAGACAGGAACCAGGAGACATTGAATAATCCAAGGGGTCCCAATAATTTTCTAAGGAGATCCTTGACTGACCCCTTGCTGTTCCAGCAGTGCCCTGATGTTCCCCGATGCCCAGTTCAATGCCTCTCCTGTAAGAAAATCTACCCCAAAGCCATAGATTGTGTAGGCTCTATACTTTTCCAGCATTGCTTTAGTTATTTCCCCATTGAAAAATATCCTGGCTGGCTGTGTAGATCCCTAGCATATTTAATCAAAGTAACTCAATGATTTCCCCTATAGTGATCACAAGGTGGGTATTTTTAGCATTCAAAACCAACAATCTTTTCCCAGTGTGTTTTGAACTGGAATAGACATAAAGATTTGCCAAAAGAATTCATCCCAAAACCCTGTTCCATGTGAGTGTGCAGGGTGAACATTTAAATTCCCCATTAATCCCCTTCATTTTAAATCAGAAGTGTGTAGCCTGGTAGTGCCATTGCATACACAAGATGCAAAATGAAATTGCTCCTTTGTACCCACTCTGCTCTGACCAAAAACCCAAATCCCTGCCTGTTCTTTTTAGGTGTGGCAAAACAAATTCCCCATTGGATTTCTACCTTTCACATTGCATCTGTGATAAGAATCCAAAAACGATTTTCCACTGTGCTAAGACCAAAACCACAAAGCCCTGCCAGTTCTTTTTAGGTGTGGCAAAACGAATTTCCCATTGATTTTCTTTTTTTCATATTGTCTCTGTGATTAAACTCCAAATCCGATTTTCCCATTGTGTTCCCACTCTCTACCACTGCCTTCCATTCAGAGGAGTTAAGTCTAATTGATGTTTGGAGGGTGGGGGTTGCTGGGAGAAAAGTATTAAATCAGCAATCAGTGTGTTTTTTGACTTGTTCTTTTCCTGTATTGGTGGGTGATTTAAAAAGTTGTTTATTGGTGCGAAACCTTCTAGGTTTTCTTACAGGACAAATTATTTAAGTCAGTCATTTTTAACCTATTGCAATTAGTAAAACAGTCGCCTATCTAAATGTAAACATTTTATTCATATTCTTTTACTCCAAGTTTCTTAAAGAAGAATTTCTTCCAAAATGTCTTCTCTGCTTCCCCCTAGGGTCATGTGACAAATCCGCCCTGAGGAAGGCTGTTGACATTATGCCCAGCAGGTGGCTCGCTTTGCCGAAACGTATGTGGATGGCTACAGATTTGATTAACAACACCCTATAAATTACAAAATAATTAACAATTGTGATGATGTTCTCGCATACGTAGGCAGACCTGCTTAGAGAAAAGAAATCAATAAACTAAATCAAGATCTTAAATCAATACTGCAGCAGCTTTGGAACTATTCATATTGTATGTTTATGACCCCCACCTTAGCTGGACCACATCGGGGAGCCCTATCATTTTCAGTAGTTGCTATAAACTCCTGACATCTTGATGTCATCATATATTTCTACCATTTATATACAGGGCATGTTTGCCCACCGTATCCGTTCAACATAAAAAGACACAACCAGGTTTTATAAAACAGCAGATTTCTATTCATATTTAAACCATGTGTTTTATTCACATTAAATAACTCGAGTTATCACCTGTTGCACAACGATCTTCTCGGATACAAATTTTGATATATCATCAATAACTTCATAGACAGCCTGTCTCTGACTGCGTCGATAAGCAGATATACATAATAGAGAGACGTTCAACAGAAATTCATAAAGTTCCCTGCCAAACAACCATTGGCCTTTAATACATCGAAAGGTTTGTTGCAGTTTGGCCACATTTACTAGCAACGAGGAACCGACCGGTGCACCTAAATCACTGTGACCTCCTTTGTGATGCTTTTGTCAGTAGTTGTCCATTAGTGGATGATTGCTGTTGACGCATATGTTTGCGATGCATAAAAGATTGTTACATTTCCTTCTGTATATCGTCGTTGGTGCTTCCAGATAACACAGCACCCTTGGACATATAGTAGCCAGCTGCTTTTTAAGTAGATCCAGTAATAACTGCTGTACACATCCAACGGCTGGTTTCATATTAAATTGATCACTTTTCAGCAGATGCTCATTTTTTATTTCCTGCAAATAAGTGCAAATACATATGAAGACATCTACAGTTGTATGCCTTATAGGTCAGTTTATGGGGTTCCATGCACATTGCTCTACCATACCGTCTTTGGTATACTGTATCCCCCATGTACAAACTGTTTTCTCAATAATGCTTCTAACACACATCGGGCAGCCTCGTCTAAATTGCATCATTTTCAAAAGGGATTTATTTGGTGTTTGTATGGCCTACAATATTTTAGATACATATTGTTCCGCCCCATATCCAGCCCTTAGCTGTGTTAGTGCCTGTGTCAAGCGCATCATTTATACAAGGCGTTTAGGGCTCAGCATGTGACATATTTTATGTAGCGAATTATCTGTGTAAGCTTTTTCCAAACATTCGTGAGCATCCTGTCGGGTTCATCAATTGTGTGCCCTAAGCACCATCTGTGAAAGTGTTGCTTTAAACATGTTTTCACAACAGCCGTAAAACCTTTGATAGCCATTATATCGATCCAGGTCATAGCTGCAATAACCGCATTTTTTTTACGCTATAATTTTCCATTAGCGAAACACAGGCCTTACACAGGACATTTTCAGAAGCCCCAGAGTTTTAAATTTGGTTTGAACAGCAAACACAGTAAATATTGATGGTCGTTGCTACATCCTGTTTGTCCTCAAGGCCATCCACATTATCGGTTAAAGGTTGGAAACAAAACCAAATATGCACAGTTTTAAATACGGCTACTTCTTACGCCCTAAAAAATACTCACACTTGCTTTAAAACATACTTACTGATAGCACGTCGTCCGATACCCTGGGCTCTTGGCCCCTGTTTTTTCTGATGGGGCAGTAGGGAATAATCCGTCTCTGGCGTCATCACTGCAGCAGCCTGCAAAACCATAGATTCATATCCACTGTCGTCAGCGCCTGCATCAAACGCTATTGGCTGTGTCATAATCGCATCATCGCCAATCCAGGTCATCATCCCCAGATTAGCCATTGATATGGGCACATGCTCCTTAATGTTTTGTATGCAATCTCCGTCAATAAGCTCCGGCTTGCTGTCAACAGGAAGGGTGGCCATGTTTTCACAGATCTCCCCAGTCTCACGCTCCGTCAGCAAGTCCTGATCAATCTCCAGATCATCATTATCCTTAAAACAATATGAGGTATAACTATCCTCGGTACTTCCTGGAGGTGTTTTCCCCTCGTTGTAGCGATAGCTGATCATAGTCGTCATTTTCTGAATAGCCCTTGGTTAACTCAAAAAAGCACTGTGGTTTCCACCCTGTTGCAAAAAGCTATATATCCTGGTTCATAAGGCCACCCCCATGTCACCCCAGCCTTACACCTCCCCTGTTGATCAAATTGTATATTAAAATTATATAAAGTTTATATAAAATGTATTCAGGGTTTATCAAATGTATTCCAGCTTTATATAAAATCTGTTATATAATCATGATGTCTCCCTGCTTTATATTACATCTCTAATAAATCTATATAAAGTTTATATAGAATTATTCAAAGGCTTATCAAATATGCTCCAAGTGTATATAAAACCTATATACAGTGAGGACATCACCCCATCTGCCTAGCTTTATATTACAGCTCTATAAAAATTATATAAAGTTTATATAAAATTATTGAAAGGCCTTTCAAAATAATTTTGATATCATTTTTTTAATTTTGATATAACAATTACGATATAATTTTGATATTCATTTTTTACATTTTGATATAAAAAATCAGATATTTTGATATCACATTTTCTAAAACATTTTTATATACTTTTTTTATAGCAAACATTTTTGACATCAAAACAAATATTCTGATAGCACTCATTTTTTTGTTTTTTGTTTTTATAAATACAAATAATATGAAGTTTATATAAAATTATTAAAGGCTTATCAAATATGCTCAAGTTGTTTATATGGCATCATGATGTCATGCCATTACGGCCATATCCCACTCCCCCGTCATCAAAGCATCACCAACACCTCACACTCGTCGGCTAACTCCTCACAACTCAGTATGCCCTTGACCAAGCAACAGTGCACACACACACTCACCCATATTAAAAACATATTAATATAAACGTTATATTAAGATCATTTTAATATAAACTTTATAGCCATGTCTGTGGCTCAGTCGTATAATGCATCCACTACCAGGGCTTGTGTTTGACCTCCTGGTTACAGGTTCGAATCCTGGCAGGTCAACTTAGCCTTTCATCCTTCCGAAGTCGATAAAATGAGTACCATTAAGTTGGGTAACAATAAATATCTGTTATTAGCGCCAAGATGCCCCTTTGGGGGTGAATGTGCGCTTTACAAATACACCTGTTATGTTATATCAAATTGATATAAAAGATACCCATTTGATATCAAAACATATCAAAACACACTTCCTATAAAAATATACTTTTGAGATCAAACATTTTTTTATATTAAAATTCATATCAAAAGTCTATCAAAAGGGGGCGGGACTAGAGACACACAGGAGCGTTCCTTCCGACCTGTCAAAATGTACTTGAAGAGGAAAGGGGGCCCCATCTACTACTTATATGTGGTCATGGTTGATAGAAAAGCTTGCAGTGAGCCTGCATCTCCCTCACCTGTTTCTGAGGAAGGATTGCACTGGACTTGCCCATGCTGTACCAGATGGATTTTGAAGGAATCTTGCACAAGCCCTGGCTTTGGTGTGACCATATCCATTCTATTTGTGAGGGGAGCTTGTACTGGTCCTGTCATGTAGTAACTATATGTGCTTTATTTGCGAGGAAAGCTCACACTTTCTGGAAATGTTTTGCACTGCTTCCTATGCAGAGACTGTCATGGGTGCCAGTGAGGGGATCTGGCACAGCTGCTGCCCATGCTCTTCTTTTTCTGGTGTATTATTGTAGTTTCAATGCTGATTTTGGGCTGTCTCTTGTATGTATGTGGGGAACCTTGGTGTGATCCTTCCCATGCTTAACTTTTCATGTCTGTCAAGGAAGTTTTAGCTTCTGCTCCATGTACAGTGCTATCTGCGTATACATAACGTTTGCACTGTTTCTGCCAGTGCTGCATCTGTTTAGTGAGTTAAGAAAGCGTCAGCATGGCCCACATTCACAAAACACAGTTCGTGACTTTGCACACTGAGCAAACTAGTAGCACTGGGTCTTTTTTGGCACAGTTTACTGGAAATTACGCATTTTAAAGAACATTGATCTAGAGAGTTGGTTAAAACTCCCAAATAGGCAGTGCACTTAAGTCCATATTTAGAAAACCTAGTGCAAGCAGACCTCTGCCACGACTCTGCTTAACCTGCTGGCGGCCAGGTCAGGTGGCTCAGCCACTGCCCCATTTTCACATGCAGCGCCTACAACGTCCCAATGGCTGTAATCAACCTGGCTAAAGAACTTACCTGCACCACCATATGTTGCTTTGTGTAGTAATCCATCTGCTTAGGATGGCGGAGCAGTCAGTCCCACTCCTATCCTCCAATCAAGCATCTGAGATGCCAAAGTAAGGGCCTGTGCTCAGCAGGGATGTATTGCCGAGCAGAGTATTTCTATGCCATCCCTAATGCCTGGAAGAAGGCGTGACGAGGATATCACCATCCACAAGCTAGTAGTCACGGTAGGAAAACTACTGCCAGCCGCCAACACCTGTGCCATTTCACTGATTTGTCACTTGGTTTAGTGAAGTGGAAATGCGTGTGGGTGGAGGCAGGGCAAAGATACTGCAAGCAAAGCAGTGGTAGTTCAACATCCAAATTTAGGACTGCAGACAGATATCAAGTGGGTGTCGATGAAAGGAAGACAACGCCTTCTTCTAATACTCTTTAAAGACACCTATTGTATGTCATTAAAGTGATCCACATTGATTCAGAAGGCTGGCTCACCCAAGAGTGCGTGTGTTCGTGCGTGCGTGCGTGCGTGCGTGTGTGTGTGTGTTTTTTCAGGGGAAAAATATGGGGGTTGCTGCCTGATGTTCATTATTTTGAAAAATACCCGCTATCATAGATTTTACGTGATATTTACATTTCTAATCCTGCCTGATCTAGCTGAGTTTTATAGATTGTGTGTGTGAGGAAGGGTGATTTGATTTGACCTTGTTATAAAAAAAAGAAGGTTTAGGCATGCCAAATGCCAGCTTGTGAGCGTGGCGGGCATGTGAAGAGGTGAAGGCACATTTGGAGGAAAGGGGTACTGTAGTAAGGACACATGGGTTTGGTAGTAGGGAGCCAGCAAAAGTACCTGTGTCCTCGGGTGAAGAAATTCTTGCATCTCGGTGTAGACTAACTCAGGGAGAATGCGAGTGAATCTCTGTTCTAAACCAAATATCTTTGAATCATGTAAAACGTGATCGCATCATGTGAATGTTTAAGTAATTGGAGAAGGTGATGTTTGGTCTATGTGGATGATATGATATGATGGGTTATCTACAACGCATTTAATACCCAGATGTTTCTAAGCGCGGACCCAGGGATCGAACCTGTGTTGCTCCGTGTCGTTTTGCTTCCAAGGCGAGCATGTTGTCCCTGAGCTGGCCTCCCGAGACAAGGGGAAGGATATGGAAGTGTATGGAAGGATCTTTAACTTAATGTGGTCCAACTCTCCAGTTTTAGAAATTGGTTAGCATGTATTTAAGAAAAGGTACATTACTAGTTAATGGAAAAGGTATATTGGGCTTCACTGTACTTTAAAGCTTGAGGGTGAGTTGTTTTATACTGTATGATGCATTGATGAACTGTATTGATTACTTGTTTTAATACTACTAGGTACTGGATTGAAGGTTTTGTAAACTATTTTTAATTTTTTAAATTATTTATAATGCTTTATTTGATTTGGTTAAACATTTTGACCTTTTCAATACAAAACCTTAAAATCACATTAGTACAACATTAGGAACAAGAATACAGAAAATGTTTAGCTGCCAATCACATTACCTATCCTTAATAAGTTAAAACATCTCATTCATTCATAAATGTTTAAAAATTATGAAGATACACTAAAATACATAAATCACCATTCATTCGATTAACCTCCAAGTTTCAACTGATTTAAAAATGATATCACAGCTAAATTCAAGGATACCTGTTCAGCATTAAATATTCTCGTCCACAAATCTGTATTTGTTAGTAATTTAAAAACTCCAAAAAGTAAAAAAAAAACTCTCTCTCCTCTGTTTCAACAAGGCTGAACATTCTGTCAGTAAGTGTGGTAGACTTTCACTCTCTAAAGCCTCCTTACAAAAATGGCATGTATTGTTTTGAACCTGACACTTTGATTGAATTGCCATTACTGATCTAGTCGGCCAAAGATCAAAACGTATTTTTAAAATACCATTCCGATAATATGGATCAGGGAACTTTAATAAATATTTAGATAGGCATTTCCTAGCCTTAAGAGTGAAACATTGCGCACACATTCATCTATATTTTTGACATCTATCCCACAGGTTGATCCTAATTGATACAGCTTTTTTTACCTCCACCTGGATTCCCCAGTAACAATTTTATGTCAGTCCCAGCTTTTAGCAATATCAGATTACAATAGTTATTCCAATGATAGAAGACATTTAATCTTGTGATGTTATTTGTTGCAGGTGTTATCGTCGGGATGATGGTATTTTTATGATCTTCTTGTAGAAGGCATTTTCGATAAAGGCACAAGGACTGCCAATCTATCACCGTTTGTAAGGAGGTGAACCCAAGTTCGTACCTAAGAACCTGTATTGGTATACTCATTGGTAGCCCCAGAACTGTTTTCAAATATGTGCCTTCTACATAGTCCCATTTTGGGTGGTCTTTCCTATTTTTAGTCTGGGCATCATGAATAACCAGTGGAATACGTATTGCAAGTAGAAAATCACCATAGGTTTATATGAGAATGTGCAATACTTATGCGCTAAAACCTTTGCTTGTGATATCAAAATTCATCATTGTATTTAACACATCTTTCTTATACGGTACCTCTCCTATAATCCCATTTATATGCAATCTGCGATATTTGTATTCTGAAAGAATTTCTAATTTATCGTTTCCAACCCACCAAAATGTTTGATTTAGCGGAGTTAATGGATAACTGATTTTCTCTTGCATAACTACCAAGGGCTTCTAGCTGTCTCTGAAGACCTATAGGGGTTTGGTCTATAATTACAATTTCATCTGCAAATAATAGTCGTGAAATGTTCATAGGGCCCATTTTGGAAGCGAATAAGCGTGGAGCTTCCAAAATATTTTCACATGTCGTGGATGTAAAAATGTAAAAGTATTGCTGCAAATGCACATCCCTGTTTCAACCCCCTGTAGGTTCGGATCCATTCCGACAACTTCCCTTCCTAATTAAGCTTGACTCTTATTGATGTCTGGGTATAAAGTTGTTGGATCAAATATAGTAAAGAAGGAGGGAATTTTGCATCTCGCAACTTCCGCCACAGTATATGTCTCAAAATCGAGTCAAATGCTTGACGGAGATCGGCGATTGCCAAATAAATATTCTGTTTAGAGTGTAAGGCCTGATGTTTAAGGGCTGATAAAATAATTAGGTTTACTGTTGTTCCCAAGCCAGCTATAAATCCTGATTGACAAGGGTCGATCAATCCACTAGTTCTCAACCAATTCGACAATTCTGCAAGAATCAAGCCTGAGCATATTTTACCAGGGATATCAAGAAGGGCAATAGATCGATAGTTGGTGTGATCGTTCCTATTGCCCTTCTTGAACAATGGAATTATGACAGCGCTACGCCATGATGGTGGAACACATCCTGTAAGGATTACTTTCTGAAAAATCAGATACAGGATTTACTATTTTAATGAAGAATTGAATGAAAGTAAAGTAAAAATGCCTGTACATCTTAGTCATTTCTTTGATCTCATTAGCGAAATGGCTTTATGATACATTCACTGGTACAGGCTTATACTACAAATTAACATCACATGAACATGTAGAGAAGGAACTAAGTACCCCCACCTCAACCATCTCGCCCACAGCAGCTGTATGTTGGATGCCGGAGTGTGAAACACGTTCAGTACCAGTGAAAATACTGATACCTAGGAGAATCTGGGAAGCAAGGTTCCCATTGAGGAAACCATACCTGCATACGGGACAATATGATGGTTGTCTGAATGAAATTCCGGAAGAAACAGGGCGGTTGAAAGATGAAGATGAATGGTGATGTCATCACCATCAATGTCATACAGTGCAAAGCTGACGTATAAGGGAAGAGATGGAGAGACTAGAGAATGTAGACGATTCTATAAGGCATCAAGAAAGTATCGAGATAAATGACATTTTGGGATCAAGATGAAGAAGCTTATGTTGCAGACATAATGAGGAGATTAAGCAGCTTCACACGTATATACATGCAAAGAAACGCAAGCAGGTGAAGTATTCTTACAGTCTAGCTAAATAGTGAATAGATTGCGGCATGCGCCAACATGAACATTACATGGCCTGCGGTAGTGGCCATGCAGTTATGGTTAAGTTGCTAAACCCATAGGAAGAACACCTTTTGGGTGGCTTATAACTTAGCTCCCTCTGGACGAATCCTCACCAAACTTTGCAACAAAAAGTATATGTCCCACTCCATAGACATAATGGGAAAAAACTTTGCTCACACCTACAGCACAAACCGCTGGATGGATTTCCACCAAATTTGCAGCAGGAGTGGTGGCTTGTTCCCAAAATCTTTTGTTAATTTGGCGTAAATCCGTCCGGTAGTTTTTTTAAACAACCAAAACGTAAGACAGAAAAATTTGTGATATCTGTGTCCGCTCTGCGGACTCACTTTCATGTTCGGTCCACGGACTGGCCTCTGATTGGCTGTTCTGTCTGCGGATTGGCTGCTGATTGGCCTGAAAATTTGCTGACTTTTGCGTGGTCCGCGGACATCGGGACACGCTCGCTGATTGGCTAGTGGGAAAACGGAAATTCGTCGGTTTTCCGGAAATGCCCGCTATCTTGGATTTGCTGACTTTTTAGGGGTCCGCGGACAGCGCAGTGAAAACATAAAAAAAAGCAGCATTTCACTTGTCAAACTCAACAAACAATCTCTTGGGATGTGGGGGGGATGAGGATTGGATATGGCCATAAGAAGCCAAAAAATGGGTTGTTTCACCCCCCGATAGTCTGCGAACACTCCAGATGTCCTGGGGCAGTCCTGCGGTGTTCGTGGATATCTGTACCAATTTCTGCATTACAAGGTTTGGGGAAAAGCAATTTTTGGATGGCTTATATCTTTTGCGCCACTCAGTGAAACTGCATGTAATTTTGCAATTTTATTTTAGGACTAATCCTGAATGGTTTTGCAAAGTTTTGCGGGAAGAGGGGGCAAAATTAGAGAGGGGTCCCAAAATATTGTAAAGGCATATACATGTGGTGTCATTTGCCGAATCTGCACAACATTTGGCAAAATGATTTTGGCTCTAGATATAAATGGTTTTCTAAAGTTTGGTGGGATTTTCTCAAGAGAGGGCGAAATTACAGGGAGGCTCTTAACATTTTTAGATGGCTTATAACTTTGTTGCTATTTGACGAATGTGGACACAAGTTTTGAGAAAGATTGTAGACCCCCAACCGTCAATGTCTGTGTAAAGACTTAT
Source organism: Ambystoma mexicanum (assembly GCF_040938575.1). Lineage (NCBI taxonomy): Eukaryota > Metazoa > Chordata > Amphibia > Caudata > Ambystomatidae > Ambystoma > Ambystoma mexicanum. The sequence continues at coordinate 67,307,260 of NC_090928.1, forward strand.
TGGATTTTGTCAAGTGGGGCTAAGTTAGATGACTAGTGTATGTACCTACATTTTGACAAAAATAAAACATGGGCGGATTTCGAGCAAACTCGTGAGGAGCATTGGCAAGGACATTAAAGCATGGTTTTGTAAATGTGCCCATGTTTTATTTTTTGACAAGTGTAATAATGTAGGTACAAAAATACTCATATACCTTTGGTGACTGAGGTATAGCCTGTGGCCGTGGGCAGTAGCCAGATTGTCTGGGTCATGGCATAAGGTCATGAAGCAGACAATCTGGCTACTGGGCATGACCGCTAGGGATGAAAAATGGTGTTAAAGTGTCTATGTCTACCTGGGACCGGCTATGTGGTAAAGTTATTCGAAGCTAGGATAGATTTGAAAGGGAAAAAGAGTGCTTGTGGTAATATGTTCATAGGGTTTTGCAGGCTGCCATGGCAAGGGAAGAGGGGCTGTGTACTGAGCCCCGCCTTCTCTTTCTATGTTGGCTGTCTTAGAAAAGGATTTTCCTTCCTACAGCGGGACGCCACAGGCATCCTGCTGTAGGAAAAATAATCCTTCCTTCTTACAGCGGGACACCACAGGCGTCCCGCTATAGGAAGAAAAATCTATGTTTATATATTTATCTATATTTGTGATGTTATCTTTGATGTCCTGGGTGTTAGTCTTAGCAGTGCACGGTGGTGGCACAAGTTATGGTTGCTTAGCTTACCGTAACTGGTGAATTTCAGTTTTTTTTTCGATTTTACTTGTAACAATAACGTCCCTCCAAGTATGGCGCAGTTAGAAAACAAGTGAATTACATGCAAAAACTCAGAAAGGCGAGGTTGGATGAGTCAAGACGCCAAGGCCATATCAGACGGGGGTGAGCTGACATTGGATACAAAATCGTGTGAAAGAACAAAGCTCCTGTTCTGAAGGCATGGACAAAAACAAGAAGACGTCAGAGGTATACTTAAGAATAGTGTTTTAATACACTGAAAGCTCAATTTCGTGGTCTTTATTCATGTGGGGAGAAGTTGGACGAGCATGATGGTCACTCCTACGGACGAGAGCAGAGCGTGCCTTCACTCCCCTGAATTACCCGGAGCAACTACATTAGTGGTACGCAGGCAGAAAGTCCAGGTGCAGATGAGCTCGTCTTAACCATAGCTGCCCACCAATTAGCATATCCATCATCATCACCTCCACTCATTGGAGTCTCCAGCCGAAGAATAACAATCCTTCAAAGCATTGCTAATACCCCATCACAGTTTAAACATGACCTTCCAGGCCCTCTATAAGTAGGAATGTATTTATTTATTGTGCATTTGTAAGGTGCTTATACATCAAGTAAATTGTGTTCCAAAGTTCCCTTTTATTTACCATAAATTAATGTATTATTCATTATGTGACTCTAAGAATGAGCAGAGGCAGTGCAGTATACATTCCCTACTTCAAAAGCAGCCACTCCTCCCCAGTTTCAGGACGTTGGCTTCAGGTTCACTGCTGTTGTACATGGTGAGAGTGGCAGGAGGCCAAAGCCTAGGAACCTGGTGACGACTGCGATAGGGAATGGCATGAGCAGAGTAGCAGTCTACCGCTGAGTTGCGTTGACATTCTTCGATGTGGAAGGTCCTATTTTGCTAGTCCCTCACCACCTGAACGCCCTCTTTGCACAATATTGAACAATCAAAGAAGAAACATAAGAGGCAGGTGACGTCCAAGAAGACGAGGAGGAGGAGACAAGAGAGAGATGGAATGGAGAAGAGCAGAGGTTGGAGAAAACAGCATACAAGTGAAAATGAGACAGAGGAGGAGAAGGGGTGAAGAGTGTAGAGGAAGAAAAGAGACAGAAGGGTGATGAAGTGGAAAAGAAGTGAGAGCAGGAGAGGAAAGGGTGAGGGAGAAGAGGACATACAAGTGAAGACATAGAAGGCGCAAAGAGGAAAATGATAGGGATATAGCTGAAGGGGTTAAGGAGGGGAGCAGTGGGAAGGAGAAAGAGCACATGAAGACACGCAGGATGGAGAGAGGAGAAGGAAGAGATCAAGAGAGAGGCGTGAAGGCCAGAAACAGAGCAGTGTAGAAAGCAGAAGAGAGAGAAAGTAGCAAAAGGAGGACAGTTGAGGACAAGGAACAAGCTGCATGGAGGAATAACAAGGAGGCAAGAAAGGGATAAGGAGAGAATGAAAGGAAAAAACGGGTTATAGTGAGGCAAGGATGAATGGGAAGAAGGGAGGAGAAGAGTAGATGTTTAATAAGGAGAGGAGGGGTAAGAGAGGAGGAGAAAAGGAGTGAATGAGAGAGTAGAGGGTAAAGAGAAAAATCACCAGAACCCCTAGCCTGCTCTAATTAACCAGCAGTAGAGAGGGGACAGATGCACTTGAAGAATAACCTGGTGGGCTGAGTAATGGGGTATACATTTCATACAAGAATGGATCACCATATGTATCATTAATATCTGTGTGTATAGAACCATATTGTCAAATTACTGTGAATCCAAGCAGACGTATAAGGCCAAATGATATGTTATTGTATACTACTTACGCTCTTTTTTTATAGAACAAATACGCATACAATATCACGCAACCTGTGTTGGTACTCATTTATTAACCTAAGAAGGATGAAAGGCACCAGGGGTCGTAGTCCCAGGTTCTCCATAAGTGTAGGAGGACCATACTGACAAATGCAGGTGTGACAAGAAAGACTCAAGTGACTGTTTAGTGCAGGGAATGTGGGATTGCCTGCAGGGAGAGTGAGTAGGATGGAGAACCATGGTCCTAAGAGAAACTCATTCATTTGCAGCAGCTCTAGCAACTCACCTCATGAGCTGATTCAAACCCAATCCCCTGGCTTTCTGTTATATTCAATAAAGAAAGTGAATCAATACTTTGGCTTTGACTTGCCTGTTGATCTATTGACCGTGTCATATGGCATTTGAGTGGGGTCATAGACCTTGGTCAAGCAAAGGTTGTCCCAAACCTCCACATTCGAGCCCTAAGGGTTAGGCCACTCATCTGTGTTCCTTTCACAAAGGGAAAAAAGGCCCACACCAAGGGTGAGAACCATCCACCTCAGAGGCCACTCAATCCAGACCCAGGTGCCAATCTTCTCCCCAACCTATAGACAGGTCAGTATCCTCTGCAGAGGAAGAAGATGGTTTGACCTTAGTAACTCACAATACTTTCACTCCTTTATGCTTCAAGGTGAACCTTCGTAGAAAATATAATACAACAACAGTGGTACCAGGAGAACGAGAAAAACTGAAGAAGGATGGCAGAAGGATGTAAGGATCAAATCATTATTTTCATTTTATTTAGATTTGTATAAAAAACATAGAACCTTTTAATCAATTCTTAAAAAAACATTTTACTACTCATGCACTCATACATTCACTCACTAATTGAATATCTAAAAAATATAAATGTGCTAAGATGTTACAAGAAATACAATTCATTTCATTAATACAATTCTTTACCATTATACTATTAAAGGATGTAAACAACCTATCATTGTTGATAACAGTTCATTCCAGACAAAATATCGACTATTGGTGCCCAAAATGATCGATCTTCTTTACGAAAAAGGGCTTCCCAGTTGGTAAAAATAGTTTCGACTTGACAAATTATGTGTGTCTTCATCAGGATAGGATGAACATTAACAACATTCTAAAAACAAACAAACAAACAATTAAAATATTGTTTAAAATACATACTGCTGTCAACCATCTATCAGTTTACCTCTCTAACAATATAAACCAGACATTAGTGGACAGAACAAATCTGTCTCTAAGTCCACATGGAAATCCCTTTATCCACGGTCTTATAAACATATTTAAATGTTTAAAACCCAAGTCTAATGTCGCCAATTTAGAAAAGACCACAACCAGCCAAATCGGTCTAGTTTCGTATACCCATCTAAGCCCTAATTTAGGTAGGGGCTCCAGGGTTCAAAAGGAGTAAAATTACTCCCATGTTCCTAATCATCAGTACTTACCCTTTGTGCTAAACAGCCCACTCTGTTCACACCCCCCGCCCGCACTAGGACATGCTCCAGAAAACAGTTTAAAATGGAATCATACCTGCAAACCCCATTTGGTTTGCCTAGTGGCTTGTATTCCAGTAGCCTCTGGTTTGGGTCTAGACCTCCCAAAAGAGAAAAATCTAAGGCCAAAACAGGGAATAGCATCAGAGTCTTCAATATCAGTAACAGACAACATTGTCTGCCCATATTAGTCTCTCTAAGCAGAACATAGACATATAACAAATATACATATAGACGATATATACCTTTGTTCCACGAATTTGTCTCCCAATCTGACCCGTTCCTAGTTAGGGTCATGGGAAAACATTTCAATTTTGTAGTCCTCTCTCCCTACTCTGCCGCTTACTGTTTATTCACAATAAAAGATGGAGCGAAGTCAATGAGGCAGCGGTGAAGACGAAGAAAGCGTAAATCTTCTCGGACACAACGCTGCCTAATCAGCAAGAGTGAAGTAGAAGAAAGTGTAGCTCTTCATGGATAAACGCCTACGGTCGCTCATGTCGCGATCTGTAAATAAACAAATCGGATCTGCTCAATTGTAAAAAAGCTCAGTTAAAATATTTGCTGCTTGGGAAAAACAACAGAAGCCTAACGCCGACCCGCTTACCTTAGAGGCAACGGCGCTGTCTATCCCGCCACAGAGAGGAAGAAGGAGATAAAGCTCTTCTCGAGCACGGCACTGCCTACGCCGCGGCGTTGAAACGGAGAGACACGTACCTTCACTTATGTAGCGGTCTATAAATAAACAAATCGAGTCAGCTATGTTGCAAACTAACTGCTGCTTAGGTGAACAAACAGTTGCCTAATGCCGACCCGCTTACCTTACTCACAGAGTCTTGAACCAATATTGTAATCCGCGAGCACCTGAGGGATGAGGGCCGGACGGCATACGTCACGGTCCTTCTTTTATTTTGAAAATGTATTAAGAAAACAAACGACAGACCCAACCAGTAGTCCATCCAACGCTGCAAGTATGCCGCTACTTACTGGAGTCCTGAGCTAGAAAAAGGACTCCAGAAACCTAACAAAGAATATAGTGTTTCCGAGAAAGACAGTCACTGACAAGCTGCGAGTCAATAAAGCATTCAATGCAATGAAATTCAAAAAATCAATAGATTCTAAGAGCCAAAGAGTCTATCAGTAAATGGCCTCAAGGCAAAGGGACCTACACGCCCATAAGGATACAAACAACTTGGAATGCAAGAAAAGACTATTTGGCAGAAAGGCCAAAGAAAGGGAAAGGGAAAAGGGGAGGAAGAGACAGCTGTGCAAAATCTCGACCTTCTCCCTGAGAAATGAGGAATCAACTCCATTCCTCCTGTTGGTTCAGGCTCCTACCTAGGCTGTTGGTGTGGTAAATCCACCATTGTTCCTTCTGCGCTAAGCGTGTGACGGTGTTGGCCGCATCAGTGCCACACACTTTTTCAACTGCCCACCATTTCAAATCTTCTGGCCTATGATTCTGTTCCAAAAAATGCATTGTTAACGGAGCATTCCGCTGACCTGTTCTGATCTTAGATTTATGCTCGCTTATGCGTAATTTTACTGCTCTAGATGTCTTACCAATGTAAGCTTTCTTACAAGGGCATATGATAGCATATATTACATTGGCACTAAGGCAGGTGGTATGATGCCTCAGTTTCCAGTCCCTTTCGTGGATGTTAATAGTGGCAGTGGCAGAAGTGCTGGGGCAATTTGAACAGTTACCGCAAGGGTAGTGTCCCATAACAGGTGGCATACCCCACGAGGCAGTGATGGTCGGTTAACTATCTTGTACATGAATTCTGTAAGCCTTAGAGACCCAGTTCTTAATATTTTTACCTCTTTTAAAGGCATAAATGGGTTTGGTCAATTTCAGCATATTAAGCTGAAGTAAGTGCCAATGGTTCGATATTATCTTCTTGATTTTATTGTGTTGAGTATTGAACGTGAGGGCCCATACTAGTTGGTCCTTTCCCAGCTTTCTTTCTTTGATGTCCTTTCTCAAAAGAACATCTCTATGCTGAGATCCTGCACGTTTTTTGGACTGTTTGAGCAATCTCTTGGGATAGCTTCTCTCTATCAACCTTTCCTCAATCACTGAAGCTTGCTTATTAAAGTCTTCTACTTTGGTGCAATTTCTCCTGGCCCTCAGGAACTGACCATAAGGAATATTAGATTTCAGAGACTGGGCATGAAAGCTCTGATGATGCAAAATAGTATTTCTGTCAGATTCCTCGAAGTCCCACATATACAGGGTGGCATAGTTTTGTGCAAACAACACCCCTACTTACTTGTCTGATTCAACTGATGTCATCAGAATTGTTAAGGCTTTTCCTTTTAATAGCGACCAGGATATGCTTATCACCTTAGACGTGGAGTCGCTATACTCTAATATTCCTCAGGAGGACTCATTGGGGATTATGAATAGGTTTCTACAAACTAGGACTGATACCACCTCAGTTCCGAGTGAATTCTTGGTAGAACTATTGGAAATTGCACTCACCAAAAACTTCTTTAGATTTAAGAACATGTACTATATGCAGATCAAGGGGACGGCAATGGGGGCATCGTTTGCACCCAACTATGCCACCCTGTATATGTGGGACTTCGAGGAATCCAACATCATGACAGACTCGAACCCTTTCAGATCAGCTCTTAAATTATATAAGAGGTATATTGACGATATACTTATCATCTGGGATAGTTCAAAAGGGGACCATAATGCTTTCTTTCTATGGATTAATAATTTAAATCCTAACTGGAAGTTCACTATTCAAACTAGTAACAAGGAGATCGTATTTTTAGACCTCTTGATTAAGGTGGATACAAATGTACTTGCAGTGGACCTTTACAGAAAGTAATCTGACAGAAATATTATTTTGCATCATCAGAGCTTTCATGCCCAGTCTCTGAAATCTAATATTCCTTATGGTCAGTTCCTGAGGGCCAGGAGAAATTGCACCAAAGTAGAAGACTTTAATAAGCAAGCTTCAGTGATTGAGGAAAGGTTGATAGAGAGAGGCTATTCCAAGAGATTGCTCAAACAGTCCAAATAACGTGCACAATATCAGCATAGAGATGTTCTTTTGAGAAAGGACATCAAAGAAAGAAAGCTGGGAGAGGACCAACTAGTATGTGCCCTCACGTTCAATACTCAACACAATAAAATCAAGAAGATATCGAACCATTGGCACTTCAGCTTAATATGCTGAAATTGGCCAAACCCATTTATGCCTTTAAAAGAGGTAAACATATTAAGAACTGGGTCTCTAAGGCTGACAGAAATCATGTACAAGATAGTCAACCGACCATCACTGCCTCGTGGGGTATGCCACCTGTTATGGGACACTACCCGTGCGGTAACTGTTCAAATTGCCCCAGCACTCCTGCCACTGCCACTATTAATATCCACAAAAGGGAATGGAAACTGAGGCATCATACCACCTGCCTTAGTGCCAATGTAATATATGCTATCATATGCCTTTGTAAGAAAGCTTACATTGGTAAGACATCTAGAGCAGTAAAATTACGCATAAGCGAGCATAAATCTAAGATCAGAACGGGTCAGCGGAATGCTCCGTTAACAATGCATTTTTTAGAACAGAATCACAGGCCAGAAGATTTGAAATGGTGGGCAGTTGAAAAAGTGTATGGCACTGATGCGGCCAACACCGCCGCACGCTTAGCGCAGAAGGAACAATGGTGGATTTATCACACCAACAGCCTAGATAGGGGCCTGAACCAACAGGAGGAATGGAGTTGATTCCTCATTTCTCAGGGAGAAGGTCGAGATTTTGCACAGCTGTCTCTTCCTCCCCTTTTCCCTTTACCTTTCTTTGGCCTTTCTGCCAAATAGTCTTTTCTTGGGTTCCAAGTTGTTTGTATCCTTATGGGCGTGTAGGTCCCTTTGCCTTGAGACCATTTACTGACAGACTCTTTGGCTCTTAGAATCTATTGATTTTTTGAATTTCATTGCATTGAATGCCTTATGGACTTGCAGCTTGTCAGTGACTGTCTTTCTCTGAAACACTATATTCTTTGTTAGGTTTCTGGAGTCCTTTTTCTAGCTCAGGACTTCAGTAAGCAGCGGCATACTTGCCGCGTTGGATGGACTACTAATTGGGTCCGTCGTTTGTTTTCTTGATACATATGGTGTCTCAGTTGGTGAAGGTGTGGTCACCTTGGAATGGCACCAGAACTTTATTAAAAAATCCTCCTTTTTTTTACTGCTTGGATACAACCCAAAACCACTGCAGGAAAAACAAAAATAATGATCTAAAATATACGTGCTGCTCCCAACTGAATCTTCTCTTATCAGTCAAAAACAAATAACATGCAAATGAGAAAATCCATATGTAAGAAAAATTGTATACATTACTAGACTTGAGCAAAATACTTATGAGTCTTGATCAGAAGAATAAACAATAGTATCTTTAAGAAAGGAATAAAACAAAAAAACAGTTTTTTAATCTCTTGATCACATTTATCTTTTGATCTCTTGCTTTCTTTTTTTCTTGTATTTTTTGGGGATATTGGTGATCTGTTTTTTCTTTTATCTTCTTTTGATGTTTTTGATGAGATCTTATCTTTTTATCTTTTGGTCACCTTTATTCTTTCATCTTTTTTTAATTGATGATCCAATTATTCTTTTTTTTAAAAACAGAAATCAATTTTCAGAAAACATACATCCAATACAACTGTCTCATTAGCTACTTCAAATGCAAAAACAGCCAAAATCAAAAATCAATTTGTGATAAACATTGTCTGTAATAAAAATAGTCTGTGATAAAATAGTTTGTGACAGAAATAGTAAAATAGTCTATAATAGAAATAGACCTTGTCAATAATAGTTTGTGTTAAGGAAAATCACACAGGAATCCGTTCTTGGTGGAACTCCTCCATTCCGGGACTCCATGGGATCTCCTTCAGGGTTGTCATCTCCATATCTTTTGGGTTCATTGTCACATCTTTTGGGGTCATCTTCTTCACCCCCTTCTTTGGTCCAGGGGGCTTTACAGGGGACACCAATCCAGTGGTATCCTCCAGGGGTCCAGCACTCCAATGATCTGGCGCTGATGAGGAAACCAATTATTTTTCTAGCGCAAAAAGAAAAGACAACTTAAGTATCACGCACATCAAACCTTTTACTTTCCTTTATCATAGGAGCATCTTAAACCACATTTTATTATGCACACACTTACAAAATATAGAAATAACATGTCATGCAACCAATACATTTTCCCAATAAGTACAGAAAAATCAAAATAATTATTTACACCTAACCATTTGCTATGGTAATTCTATTATTTTTTTTATTCTGTTATTTTCAACTCGTTCTAGTCTTTTCACTTCATGTTCGGGTGAGCAGGCTTGATCTGATTAACATGGACAAACTGTTCCACTGTTAATTCAACATCCTTTTTAGCAATTCTGTAGACCACAGGTGAAACCTTATCAATAATTCTGCATGGCCTTTTCCATGCTGCAATAAATTTAGTGTTTCCTTTTCCCGAAGTTAAATTTGCATACCTGATCTCTTATGTCATATTCTTTCACAGATGTCTTCCTATCATTATAAGTCTTTGCGCCATCACCGGCCTTTTCGAAATTTCACTGTGCAAATGCAAATACATGTTGCAAGTGCTTTCTCAATTCCTCCACATATTCAGGGATTGTGGATGCATTTACAAGCACATGTTCATTTGTTCTGTAAAGAAAATGTTGTGACAGAACCATTTTCCTTCCTGTCAATATTGCATGAGGGCTGATAGTTGGTTATTTAGCAGGCGTAGACCTGGAAGCCATTACTTCCAATGGAAGCCGCAAATCCCAAATAGATCTTGCTTCAGCTACAAACTTTTTCAACATATCAACTATTGATCTGTTACACCGTTCTACTCCCCCTAAAGAGGAGGGCTGGTAAGAAATGTACAGCTTTCTTTTCACACCCACAATTTGCCATATTTGTTTCATCAATTCACTAGTGAAATTACTTCCACGGTCTGACTCTATTCTTTGAGGTAAACCAAATCTTGAAAAAATATGATTTACAAGTAATGTGGCTGTTAAGACGGATTTCTGAACTCTGTCCTGGAGGCGCAGAGGTTCAGAAGGCCAGCCTAGTTTCTTGGAACAGGGTAACCTCTGGACAAGCCAGACCAATCAGGGTAGCGATCGCGGCGGTCAAGACTAGGTCTCAAGAGGGGTGAGGGTGACTGAAAGCCCGCAATGAGCACACAAAGCAAGGACACTTACAAATTACTCCAAACAGGTGTTATATTAAAAATATATACACATTTATTACAAGGCCTTTGTAACATTGACCGTAGCGAGAAATCACAATACAACTCCAGTAAACCAACACATACCAGACCAATACAATATATATACAAATACAAACGAGTAACGAGTTAGACGCACGAAATGTGTAGACCTCCTAGATGGGGAGGAAAACGGGCAGTGCGAATAATAATTAGACCCAGTCCGCCTTCAGAGGCACCTAACTAAAAGGAAGTCCAAACCCTACGAAGAGTGGAGCCTTGTGCTCAAAAGTACCTGCACACGCTGGTGCCAACGGGCAAAAAGGGGAGTCTCTTCGAGGGAATCAGGCAGTTTAGTTCGGTGAACAAATGAAGATGAACAGAGCTCCGCGACTCAAGCGCAGCCTCCACTGTGGGCAGAAGCAGAGCGCGAGTACGGAAAGGCGTGCTGTTTGACACAGCGGGGAAAAGCTATGGGCTCCTGCAGGAGGGCGACCAGTTCCTAGCTATGCAACTCACCGGTCTCTGATGCAAGCAGACCCAGGCTTCTCCGCGTCCGTTTCAGTGCTGGCAGGTTCAGATAGGAGCAGGGGACGTCTCATCGTCGTGTAGATTCCGCGGCAGCAGAAGTTGAGTTAAAGGTGTCCCAAACGAAGTGAACCCGCACAGATTGTTACCTCAGCAGGGCAACGATGCGGCCGTGTGTATTTCAGCCCAGTGCACACTCTCACTTCAGACCTGGGAACGCCAAGTGTACGAAGCGGGTGAGAGTGTCGGGGACTCGGAATACAACACAACCTGACGGCGGTAACAGAGCAAGACTCCTGTGTAGGCTGGTCAGTCCACTGGATGGGACGCTTCCGAAGGCTTACTTACAGGAGATGGTGAAGATGCCGAGACTAGTTGTTCCCACTATTCCAAGGGTCGAAGAACCATTACAGGCCTTCTAGTTCGATCCGAGGTAGAAAGGGTTTCACCAAGCGAACAGCAGTGCAGAGGAGCAGTCCTTCAGCGGGTCACCAGCGATTCCTCGGTTCAGCCTCGTGGTTGCAGGATACTTGGCTCCTGTATTCCTTTGTTCGTGAGAACTCAGGAGATCGACATGGTAGTGGCGTTTCCAGCCCCCTCTTATCCACGGTTCCCTTCGCGCCAAAACGGAGGGGACCCAATGGGAGATCCGCTCATAAAACACTCACACCATCTGTGGACCTCATCACGGACCACGGGGGTGCCAGGCATTCACACCACCCTAGACTCTCTGGCGCCCAGGATGTGTATTGGGACCAGACATCCCAGCCCCCATCTTGGAGGCACACACAGGCCTGTAGAAGCCCGCGAAAGCATCTGTGTTTCGCGGGAAAGTACATGCCCAAACAAGGAAGGCCCCGGGTCGGCTCGACCTGGGGGAGGTGAAGGGGGCAAGACGGTCAGCGGACACGACAAAGAGCCTCGTGGTCTGGCCATTTTGGGAGCCAGGCCACCATTTTGGGCTAAGTGCGAGAAATGCGCTTAAAACGCCAAAAGGAGCTCAAAAACACAAGAAACGATCGCTGCCACCAATCCCGTCCGTGATTCACTTGAACCGTTCATTTACAATCCAAAGAGAGTATCTAGGGCCTGTAGAAGACTAGAGACCCAAGAGAGCAGTAACTTAGCTTACAGTGCCCTCTTGTGCCATGTTGCACGAAAGCTGCAACATGATAAAGAAACTACGGAAAACAACGTTCCCCGGTACTGAGTGTCTTAAGGGCATGTCAGTTTCCCCGTAAGAATGGAGCGAAAGCCCAGAGGAGTGCGGCAGAAGGCTGCACTTCTCTGGCAAAGTCTAGATCATGGTGAAAACAACAGCAAAAAGTTTAGGGGTTGCCACATGGAAGGATAATTACCCACAATTAAGAAATCTTTCCTAACAGTGGCCGCTGTTTGCGCACTGCAATCTGGGGCTTGAATGCACTCCACCCATTTCGACATTAGACAAGTTACAGTTAGCATGTACATAACCGATGGGAAGGAGCCAAGAGATAGGGGGGGAGCTTGTGGAAGAAGAAGAAAAATGAGAGAAGAAGGTGGGGGAAGAGGGCTTTTGTTTCCAAGGTGTGGAAAAGGAATTGATTTGCTCTCTTGTTACTCAATTGAAGCCAACAAATGACCTTTCATGTACAATGCCAGCATCTACGCCTAAACGCCTAATTGATGATCCAATTATTCTTTTTTTTTAAACAGAAATCAAACCATGAACATTTTCAGAAAACATACTTCCAATACAACTGTCTCATTGGCTACAGTCAAATGCAAAAACAGCCAAAATCAAAAATCAATTTGTGATAAACATTGTCTGTAATAAAAATAGTCTGTGATAAAATAGTTTGTGACAGGAAATGTAAAATAGTCTATAATAGAAATAGACCTTGTAAATAATAGTTTGTGGTAAAGAAAATCACACAGGAAACCGTTCTTGGTGGAACTCCTCCATTCCGGGACTCCATGGGATCTCCTTCAGGGTAGTCCTCTCCATATCTTTTGGGGTCATCTCCATATCTTTTGGGGTCATCTTTTTCACCCCCTTCTGCCGATGAGGAAAGCCAATTATTTTTGTAGCACAAAAAGAAAAGACAAATTAAGTATCACGCACATCGAACCCTTTACTTTCCTTTCTCACCGGAACATCTTAAACCAAACTTTATTATGCACACACATACAAATTATAGGAATAACATGTCATAAAACCAAGATAATTTCCCAATAAGTACAGAAAAATCAAAATCATTACTTACACCTAACCATTTGCTATGGCAATTCTATTATTTTTTTTATTCTGTTATTTTCAACTCGTTCTAGTCTTTTCACTTCATGTTCGAGTGAGCAGGCTTGTTAACATGGACAAACTGTTCCACTGTTAATTCAACATCCTTTTTAGCAATTCTGTAGACCATAGGTGAAACCTTATCAATAATTCTGTATGGCCTTTGACATGCTACAATAAATGTAGTGTTTCCCTTTCCCGAAGTTAAATTTGTATACCTGTTCTCCTATGTCATATTCTTTCACAGATGTCTTCCTATCATTATAAGTCTTTGAGCCATCAGCGGGCTTTTCGAAATTTCACTGTGCAAATGCAAATGCATGTTGCAAGTGCTTTCTCAATTCCTCCACATATTCATGGATTGTGGACGCATTTACAAGCACCTGTTCATTTGTTCTGTAAAGAAAATCTTGTGACAGAACCATTTTCCTTCCTGTCAATATTTATAGGGCTGAGAGTTGTTCATTTAGCAGGCGTTGACCTGGTAGCCATTAGCCATTAGTACCAATGGAAGCCGCAAATCCCAACTAGATCCTGCCTCAGCTACAAACTATTTCATCATATCAACTATTGATCTGTTACACCGTTCTACTCCCCCTAAAGAGGAGGGCTGGTAAGAAATGTACAGCTTTCTTTTCACACCCACAATTTGCCATATTTGTTTAATCAATTCACTAGTGAAATGACTTCCACGGTCTGACTCTATTCTTTGAGGTAAACCAAATCTTGAAAAAATATGATTTACAAGTAATGTGGCCGCTGTTTGCGCACTGCAATCTGGGGCTGGAATGCACTCCACCCATTTCGACATTAGACAAGTTACGGTTAGCTTGTACCTAAGAAGGTGGGGGAAGAGGGCTTTTGTTTCCAAGGTGTGGACAAGGAATTGATTTGCTCCATTGTTACTCAATTGAAGCCAACAAATGACCTTTCATGTGCAATGCCAGCATGTACGGCCAAACGCCTAGCAGCTAACATTACACCGTTCATTACAACGTACGTGAACAAGTCATTGCAAGAGGGCCCGGCCACAAAGGCCCTGAAAAGAGCAGTGGTGAGACCTTTGTTAAACAAAATCTAACTTGGGTCCGGAAACCCTGAAGAATTATCGCCCAGTCGCCAACCTGATTTGACCAACAAAGATACTAGAGAAGGTAGTTTGTGTACAATTTCAGGCATTTGCGGATAAGGAGAGCCTGCTCAATAAGCTTCAATCTGGGTTCTGCCCCAAATACATGACAGAGACAGCTCTCCTTGCAGTGCACGAGGATCTGCTGCAGGCTGCGGACAATGACGGGTTCACTGTATTATTGATGTTAGACCTTTCCGCAGCCTTCGATAGAGTGGATCATCGGATTATGCTGCAACACATTAGGAAGGATAGGATGCAAAGGGTGGTGCTCGAAGGCTTCACATCTGAGATGATGTGCTTTGACTGTGGGGTACCACAGAGCTCATCCCTGTCCCCGTTGATTTTAATTTGTATTTCGGTCCAGTATTTAACATTTTCAGGAGGCACTGTCTGCAGTTTCATTCTTATGCTGACGATACTCAGATTTATATTGAGATAAAGAATATTGATGATGCGTTTGGGAAAATAAATCTGTGTATGGACTAGCTTAACAACTGGATGCCATACAATCAGCTCCAGCTGAATGCAGCTAAGACAGAAGTGATACTGTTCAGCCCAAAGGGTAAAATATCTATAGATAGACAGAGGCTACCCCCGTTGATTTGGGGGAACAACTCCACTGTGTCAAACAAAATGCTGGCCTGCATAAGGCATCAGAATCTTGGCAGTGAAGCTCAGGTGGGGGCCAATGTGAAGGCACTATTCAATGCACTGCGGTTACTGAGGAATGTGCTCCCTTTCATCCTGACAGAAGATCATGCAGTGGTGGTGGGGTAAATTACTTATCCCCACCTGGATTACTGAAATAGCCTGTTAGCAGGGCTCCCAGCCAAGCAAGTCACCAGACTGCAGAAGGCTCAGAACACTGCAATTGATTGGACACCTTAGGAAGAGGGACCATGTATCCACTCTACGGAGATGCCTCCACTGGCTTATGGTAGAGGACAGGATAAAATTTAAAGTGGCATGCCTGATTTACAAATGCTTGAGTGGGCTTGCACCAGACTACCTTGCGGATAAGATTGTCCGGTACTGCCTAAGTAGAGATCTCTGCTCTGAAGACACATTTGTGATTTGTGTTCCATGTTCCAATTTGGTCTCCAGGAGATTTGGAGTGTTTGGGCCTAAACTCTGGAATCAACTGCCTTTTGAGATTAGAGCTTGTGAATCTTTGGCCCTGTTCAGAAAGAGGTTGAAAACATTTCTGTTCAGATAGACCTACCACAGTATATACAATTAACTCATACACTGCTAATGTCTTGTTTTAATAGTTGTCATCTGCGCCTGAATATACTTGAATCAGTCTGGTGCGTGTTAGAAATCTTCAAAATCAACCTGTTTCCACTTGCTGATCTTTTTACGGGCCCAACATAGTTGATTTGTGAATCAGACCATAGGAGTGTCAAACCCCTTTTCATCAATGGTGCTGTATGAGCAGGGGACGCAGGTTGAAACTGCGCACACACTACGCCCTCTGGTGTAGAGTTCAACATTTTAGGACACGTGTGACAAATTAGCATAATCTTTTAAAATGGCCAAAGTCTTCTGTGAACCTCTGTGTCTTGCAGTTATGGCGTTGTGGGCATGCTGTAACATCAATCCCCAAAATGACAAAGGCACTACCCATTGGATTTGGCCTGTCACAGATTCTCTAAACATCAGTCCGTCTTGTAATCTAATGTTCTTTTTGTTTTTTAGTAACACTCTCAATTCCTCTTTCCCTTTGCAGTTCTTTTCAGTCAGAGGATGTTGTTCTGCAGCTAGCAAATGGATATAAAACAGGCCTAAAATCAGGTCTTCCTTTGATCATGTCCTGATCTGGAGTATCAAAACTCCATTGTGCCACAAGCTGCTCAACTGGTTTTCGAGTTTTGGAACGTGCTATTGCATCTACCTGTATTTTACCAAGCAGGTGTTCAAAAGGAAATAACTTCTCCAATCCAGCTCCATTTTTGGCTAATTGATCTGCCTTATTATTCCCCTCTTTGTCTTCACCTGGTGTTTTCAAATGACCACATATTTCCTCCAATGGATTGTAAGATCATTTTCTGACACAGGCGTGTCTATGGCTTGAATCATCTTGCCATGTTTAAGTGATTTCTTGTTATAGGTGAGCATACCTTTCAAATTCCAGCCAGGTAAATATTCCACAAAACTATTACGTGCGTAATCAGAATCAGTTACTAGAACTATTTCTTTGAGTTTGTTTTCTACTGCTGTAGATATTGCCTTATAAATAGCGGCCAATTCTGCCACTTGACTACTTCTGGGACCTATCTCATACTTACTCTTGGAATGTTGTCACATTTAAACTATCGGCGTAATTCATGGAATCATTGTGCGCCGAAATCTATAGCGCAAGCGTGAGAAATGCAGCGCACGTGTGTGAAATGCACGTGTGCGCCCGTTTACCGATTTATGGAAGGCACTACGCGTTGCTTACCTGGAACCTGTGCTGAATCCGCGCATGGCGCACACGTCACAGCAACATCCCGAACGCTGTCCGCGAGTCGCCCAGTGAAGGTGCACAACTTCCAGCACACACACCTAAAAAGTGGGCGGAAAACGCGGAATGGAGAACAACACATGAAAATGTGGGCGAAACAGGGGGTGTACAGCAGTGAAACCCTCGCAACGCCCACACGTGCGCTAACAACACGTATCCATGGAATTGAACAGGGCAAACCGTGCACGCCAAAAGACCTGCAAAGCCAGAAACACACCTGCTACGCAAAAGCAGGCGGAAGCGCCCCGGCGCAGCATAAAAGCGCACACAAACAACAAGCAAGCATATAAAACTACAATGAATGTCCCATTCCTCGCAGCAGTGATCGCGGGACACCGCAGGAGGTGGAGGGTAGCCAGGCCCCGCAATTTCTTACCCAGGACCAGCGTTTTTGGGATGCCTGATGACCAGGTATAGGTTTCCACCTCATATCATCCTAGACCTGGTCACTGAGTGGGAGAATGACCTCACATCACCCACATTGTGCTCCCAAGCACTGACCCCCTTGGAAAAGGTGCTCAATGTCCTGCATTTTTTGGCCACTGGGTCATTTCAGCGGACAACTGCCATAGTGTCGCGCTTACCTCTGGTGCCCTGCAGGAGTGCCTCGTCCAGACTGTACTGTGGAGTGGACCCCATACTGGTCCCCTTCACCCGGTCATATGTCCCAGCCACGTCTTCCCTCACCTGTAGCCTGGGGGAAAAACCTCCAGGGGGCCGTGAGGTTGAGAGGGGCCTGGGTGTGTTCGGGACAAGCGTTGCTGGTGTTCTGAGGGGGTGTTGTGGAAACCTAAGGGGCAAACAGAGGGTAAGTATATTGTGGAAAAATGACTGCAATGTTCCCCCTCTCCTCTCTCCTTCCCCTAATCCCCTTGAAAGGCGAGGCTGGCTGGAGCGCGTGGATGTGGCTCACCTGTGGTTCTGTATCTGCAAGCGCGGCTCTGGAGATGGGTCCGGAAGAGGGATCTGAAGCGGGTGAGAGTCTCTCTCCCAGGCGTGATGACTCTGCTAATTGTCTTATGTTCTTTCTCTCTTCCCAGGTGTTGGACTTCAGCGCTGAACCGTTAGCAGAGCCCTGAAGATCATTTGTTCCTGGATACAGGTAAGTTCTCAAGTTCTTAGACGGGGTTTGGTTCTGATGGGGGAGAACAGAAGGCGGCTACTTACCCTTTTGCTTGCTTTCGTACAGGGTAGGAGCTGGGGGCCTGGAAGACCCAGGGCGGGAGCAAGTCCACGCAGGATGCGAGGAGGACGGAGTCTGCCGCAGAGCGGCATTGAACAGGATGCTGAAGGCCGTAGGTGAAGACTGAAGACCAGGATACTGAAGGACCGAAGGATGCTGAAGGACTGAAGGATGCTGAAGGACCGAAGGCTACTGAAGGAGTCCCAACTGGATGCAGAAGAATGCTCTCGACCAAGGAGCTCAACGCAGGAAGATGCTTGAGCGCAGGAGCGGTAAGCAAAACACTACTCTTGTTAGGAGCTGAAGAAACGCTAAGCACAGGGTGCGGTTTGGGCGCGGTTTTATAGTCCTGTGCCACACCCTGCCAGAGCTAGATGCGTAAGGGCGTTGGCTTTGTGCAAATGCCAGGTAAATTAACATAGGTGCCGGACTCGCACATGTTCAGTACTTCTTGGGGTGTGATGGGCGGTGCCGTTGTCTTCAGCTTGTTCTTGCGGGCCGTAGCTAGGTCACGCCCACCCATACGCTTGCACATAGCCAGCCACCATCTCTGTCCACTTTTTCCCTATTGTATGGGGCTCCCTCCCCCTGTTAGCCTGCCACCCCAGGGCCCGTAACGGGATCGTGACCAAGACCCCCCCAAGGAGCGTCCCTCCCGGTCCGGGTTTGTGGGGATAGTTATGGTGAAAACGGGCAATCAACCGGGGTGCATGAATGTTTTCCTGGGGTTCCCATGTCCTATCCTGAGCACTGTACCCCTTCCAGTCTACCAAATAATATAAACATTGTATACAAAGAGTCCAGGATTTTTTTTACTTCATATTCCTTTTCTCCTTCCTGGATTTCTATTAGGGGAGGTTTGTTGAAGGAGTCCCGAGTTCCGGTGTGTATGGGTTTAAGCAGTGATACGTGGAAGACTGGGTGGATTTTTAGATTTGGGGGGAGTTCTCAAGTTTCACCTCCACTGGATTAATAATGGCACATACAGGTAGGGTCCTATGGATTTAGGGTGGAACCTCTTTGAGTCTTTTAATCGAAAATGTCTGGTGGAGAGCCATACCCTGTCCCCAACTCTATATTCAGGTGCCTCCCTTCTTTTCCTGTCTGCGAATATCTTTTGTGTATTTTTGGTTTCCTGAAGTGTTCCATGGACTTTTTGTAATGTTTCTTTAATGTTGGTATGAAGAGATGTGACCGCAGGCATTTCCAGGGCCGTGGTTCGATCAAACTCGGTGGTCTTTGGATGTCGTCCATAGAGTAAATAGAAAGGGGTGAACCCCGTGGCACTATGGATGTTATTATTGTAAGCATATTCGGCCACCCACAGGAGGTCGACCCAACTGCCCTCGGACTGAGGAAACATGCACCGCAAATACAGTTCTAATGTCTGGTTGATTCTTTCGGTCTGCCCATCACTTTGTGGGTGATGGTTTGTAGATAGTCGGACGTCAATATCGGCTTGTTCGCAGCAATGCCCCCAAAACTTGGATATAAACTGACTTCCTCTATCTGAGATGATGACTGATGGAAAGCCATGTAACCTCACGATGTTTGTCAAGAAAGCATGTGCTAAACTTTTGGCATTTGGCAATCTCTTAAGGGCAATGAAGTGTGCCATCTTTGTAAGTAAGTCCAAGACCACCATAATGGTATTATATCCATTGCACGGGAAAAACTCGGTTATAAAGTCCATTGAGATGGTGTGCCATGGAACGGTGGTATTGGTAAAGGGTGAAGTAACCCGGAGGGTCGTGTCTTAGGTGTCTTACTACGCACACTACACATAGCATGTCTTGACGTATTGCATTACATCCTTTTGCAATGTGGGCCACTAGTAATACTGGCAGATTTTCCCTAAGATTTTTGTGATTCCTGGGTGGCCCGCAAGCAGTGTATCGTGTTAGTTATGCATTAGTTCAGATTGCAGACGAGGCACAGGAACATAGAGCCGTCCTTGATGAAACAAAAGACCATTTTCCATGGAGCGATGCTAATCTTGGGTTATCCATGCTTGTCATTGCTCTGGGATCAGGGACTGTATTATGTCCTGGTGGAACTGGTCTAGAGGTGACACTATTGGGCTAATTAACCCGAGCAATTTGTTTCCTGGTATGATGGCCACAGGTGCAGGGGGTGCGTAAGCGTCTTTTTCTTCCTGACTCCAACCGATGCGCGACAATGCTTCCGCTTTCCCATTCTTGACTCTAGGGCGGAATGTGATTATAAATTCATGTTCAGAGAAGAACTGGGCCCAACGAAGCTGACTGGGTGATTGAGCGTGCACGGTCCGTAAATACTGCAAGTTTCAATGATCAGTGTAGACCATGATTGTGTGTCGCACCCCCAGTAGATGATGACGCCATTCCTTAAATGCTGCTTTGATGGCCAAAAGTTCCTTGTCGGTTATGGAGTAATTAATTTTGCTAGGTGACATTTATTTCGACCAGAAGGCGGCGGGGTGTAAATGAGTGGTAATAGGATCGCTTTGTCATAGCACCACCCCCATCGTGACGCTGGATGCGTCCGTTTCGACTACAAAAGGTAGCTCAGGATTCAGATGTTTTAAGATAGGGGCCTTTGTGAATTGTGTCTTGAGTTGCCCAAATGCTGGTTCTGCTTCAGATGACCACTTGAAGATTTTGCGCTTTCGTAGTAGGGAGGTAATGGGATGCGCTATGTCCGAAAACCCTGGTATACAACGCTGATAGAAGTTCGCAAAATCAAGGAAGACTTGTACTGATTTCATGTATGTAGGAGTGGGCCAGTTTGAGATTGCCTCCACCTTCTTGCTATCCATGTGGATGCCCTGCGGGGTTAATATGAATCCCAGAAATTCTACTGTCTCAATGTGGAAATAGCACTTCTCTAGCTTGGCTACAAGTGGTGCTGACAAGGTTTTCTCAGGACTGCAGTTACGTGTTGCACGTGTTCCTCTTCTGATGCTGAGTAGATAAGTATATCGTCAATGTAGACCATGACGCACACATCAAGTAGTTCCCATAACACGTCTGTCATAAAAAACTGGAAGGCCGCTGAAGCGTTGCACAACCCGAAAGGCATCACAGTGTATTTGAATAGCCCATATTTTGTGCGGAAGGCCGTCTTCCATTGATCTCCCTCTTTTATACGAATAAGGTGGTATGCTCCGCATTGATCTAATTTAGTATATATTTTTGTATCCTTAAGCTGGTCCAAGAGTGTGGGAATGAGCGGTATGGGATGCCTATGTTTTACTGTAATCTTGTTGAGTCCCCTGTAACCAATGCAGGTCCGCAGCTCGCCTCCCTTCTTCGGGATGAAAAACAGCTCTGAGGATGCTGGGGATTTGGATGGTCGAATAAACCCATTGGCGAGGTACTGGTCTAAATACTCCTGCAGATGTTTGTTCTCTTTTTCTGTCAGTGCGTAGATGCGGCTGCATGGGGGTTGCATTCCGGGCATGAGGTCGATCTGGCAATTGTATGGCCTGTGCTGTGGCAAGGTCTCCACCGCCTCCGTCTGAAAGACTTCCTCGAACACTAGGGGATGCCGCAGCTCCCAGTTTGAGTGGTCCGTGGACTGGGGGCAGGTACGGATAGCACATACGGAGGCAGTCTGATCAGAACATGACTGTATGGTTTCTCGAATTGATAAGTGGGTTATGATGTTCAAGCCAAGGCATGCGCAGGATTAATTGAAATTGCGGAGAAGTGATCAGGTCGAAGGTTATGTTTTCCCGATGGTCGTCTTTACACAACATTTCTACCTCCTCGGTGCATAGCGAGACGGGTCCTGATATCAGCGGCGAGCCATCCACCGAAACAATATTATCGATCTTTCCCCGCTGCTGTCACTGAAGGCCAATTCTTCGCGCTATGCCCATGTCTATATAGTTGCCGATGGCTCTGCAGTCAATGTAGGCCTCCAACGCATGCATCTGATGGGGGGTGTCCAGGCTTAATCAGAATGACGGGTACAGTAAGATGTGAGACCTCTCAGGACAAGCCGATCCCTACTCTTGTCAAGTTCAGCAGTTTTCAGGCGGTTGCTCAGGCTTCTCCGGATCATTCGCTATTCCCCCTGTGACTCCCAAGGCCTTTTTCTTTGGTTTTATTTGTGCAGTCTTTTAAGAAGTGACCTACATTGCCGCAATACAAACATAACTGATGTTGCTGCCGTCTCTCCCTTTCTTCTTTCGAGAGGGGCCCTAAGGCACTACCCAGCTGCATGGGTTCTGGGGCGCTCTCCGAGGGACACCCTGTCCCTTCACGTGGATGAACGTAGACAGGCGGGCTTCCACCTTACTCCGATCAGCCTTTCTTTCTTGTAAACGATGATTCAACTGGATTACTAGGTCTATATAGTCTGCGCAGCGCGCAGGCGGATTAACCACATGGGCCAGGACATCTTTTAATTCTCCCCTGAGACCCTGATAGAACAGAGTGGTTCTTTTTTCCTCCGGCCAGTTGGTTTCGGCCACCAGTCAATTAAAAGCGGTAATATACACCAATAGGTCTTGTGACTCCTGCCGTAACGCCAGTAGTTCTGCGTCCAGAGCTACCCCTGGATTGTTACAGTGGAACAGTTTATCTAACTCCTGCTGGAAAGCGCCAAAGTCATGCAGAACGGGATCCTCTCTATTCACCAGGGGCACTGACCAATTGGCCGCGTGGCCTCCCAACTAAGACAGGACAAAGGCTACCTTAGTCTGTTCAGAAGGGAAGGCCACAGGTCGGGATAGGAAATGCAATCTGCATTGATTCATAAACACAGCATATCGTTGAGGGTCCCCTAGGAATCGTTCTGGCGGGGCCAGGGGGACTAAGTGTGGTGTGGTAACCTGGAAGTGGGGCGCTCTCTCAGCTCCCCCTTTCAACCGGTCTGGGAAGGGGGACTTGGCCAGCTTGAGAGACTAGTAACCGTTTGGCCAAATCTTCTGTCTTTTCCCGATTGACTACCACTTCCCTTTTTATGGCGTTTGTCTCAGAGCGGGCCGCAATCACCTCGGCCCGCCGTTCTCCCAAAAGAGTGGACAACTGATCTACCCCTGGGTCCATGACACTCTCACAGGGATTACCACGTGGGCTTAGCATTTTGTCACGCTTACATCTGGTGCCCTGCAGGAGGGCCTGGTCCGGACTGTACTGCGGAGTGGCCCCAGTACTGAACCCCTTCACCCGGTCATATGTCCGAGCTATGCCTTCCCTCACCTGTTGCCTGGAGGAAAAACCTCCAGTGGGCCATGAGGTTGGGAGGGGCCTGGGTGTGTTTGAGACAAGCGTTGCTGGTGTTCTGAGCGGGTGTTGTGGAAACCTAAGGGGCAAACAGAGGGTAAGTCTACTGTGGAAAAATGACTGCAATGTTCCCCCTCTCCTCTTTCCTTCAACCAAACCCCCTTGAAAGATGAGGCTGGCTGGAGCGCATGGATGCAGCTCACCTGTGGTTCTGTGTCTGCAAGCACGGCTCTGGAGATGGGTCCCGAAGAGAGAGCTGGAGCGGATGAGAGTTTCTCTCCTAGGCGTGATGACTCTGCTAATTGTCTTATGTTCTTTCTCTCTCCCCAGGTGTTGGAATTCAGCACTGAACCGGTAGCAGAGCCCTGAAGATGGATCACTCGTCCCTGGATACAGGTAAGTTCCCCAGTTCTTGGACCGGGGGTTTGGTTCTGATGGGGGGAGAACAGAAGGCGGCTACTAATCCTGTTGCTTTCTTTCGTACAGGGCAGGAGCTGGGGGCCTGGAAGACCCAGGGCGGGAGCAAGCCCGCGCAGGATGCGAGGAGGATGCAGTCTGCCGCAGAGCGGCGTTGAACAGGATGCTGAAGGCCATAGGCCAAGACTGAAGACCAGGATACTGAAGGTTGCTGAAGGGTGCCAGAAGATCTGAAGGATGCTGATGGATCGAAGGATGCTGATGGATCGAAGGATGCTGATGGATCGAAGGATGCTGATGGATCGAAGGATGCTGATGGATCGAAGGATGCTGAGGGACCGAAGGATGCTGAAGGACCGAAGGATGCTGAAGGACCATAGGATGCTGAAGGACCGAAGGATGCTGAAGGTTCAAAGGAAGCTGAAAGACCGAAGGATGCTGAAGGACCAAAGGATGCTGGAGTCCCAACTGGATGCAGAAGAATGCTCTCGACCAAGGAGCTCAACGCAGGAAGATGCTTGAGAGCAGGAGCGATAAGCGAAACACTACTCTTGTTAGGAGCAGAAGAAACACTAAGCACAGGGTGCGGTCCGGGGCGCGGCTTCATAGTCCTGTGCCACACCCTGGCAGAGCTAGATGCGTAATGGTGTTGACTTTGTGCACGTGGCAGGTAAATTTCAGCAAGTTCCGGACTCGTACATGCTCAGTGCTTCTTTGATTGTGATGGGCGGTGCCCTTGTCTTCAGCTCGTTCTTGCGGGCCGTAGCTAGGTCACGCCCACCCACACGCTCGTGCCAGCCATTTAACATCCCTGTCCACCTTTTCCCTATTGTATGGGAGGGGGGCTCCCTCCCCCTGTTAGCCCACCTCCCCTGGGGCCATAACTGGATCGTGACTTATAGTTGGGGGCGTCTCACAGGCCACACAGTCACGCTGCCTACACAAGGTGTTGGCAATCATGACTAGATGCCCCTCAGTCCGCAGGCACATATACATGCCCAGAACACCTGCAGAGAGGCAGGCCTGGCCCAGGACTTTTACGGGGTGGCACACTTCCCCAGAGTGCTCAGTGTCATTGTTTGCAACCATGGGCCACTGAGCACATCTATCGCAATCGCAAGCACTGGCCTTCCATCAACGTGCAGGTTGTATGCGTTGCCAAGGGACTCATCAGCTCTTTCTATGCAAACTATCCCGGGTCCACCCATAACAGTTTCATTTACAGAATTACTACTGGAAGCTGGGAGGCATGGCAACACATGGCTCATTGGTGAGTACAAATGCCTGTGCACATGCATGCATGTCACACACAGACAAATACACAAACCCAACTAATGACAACCATTATCACCTCCCCTGGGGACAGTGCCTACCCTCTGAGCACCCACATGATGATGCCAATATGGAACCCCACCACACCACCCCAGGTAAGATACAACACAGCCCATATTGCAGCCCGGGGCATAGTGGAGCGCACATTCGGAGTGCTCAAGTCATGTTTCCACTCCCTTGACCGCTCTGGTGGGCAGCTACTATATGCGCCCCAGTAGTGTGCGGGATCATTATAGCAGCATGTGTCCTGAACAATGTTGCAACCCGGCGGGGCGTACCGGTGGACATGGTGGTGTCCCCACATCCCCATCCACATGCACGGCCGCTGCGCATGGGAGGGGAAAGGGCACCTGGCGAGGCAGCCCGTACCCAGTTTGTGGCTACATTTTTCACCTTAACCCCCCCCCCCTGTGGAGTGCACACAGGCATGGCACATTCCAGGTGACAATCGATGATGACAAAGGGACAGCCAACTGTCACAACCTTAACACCCTGAGAATGTGTCCTTGGAATTGCATCAACGTGTGCATCCCTAGCCACTTAAACAAACACAATCCCGTGTGACCAAAAGGCACACATGCAAGCTACAGATTCAACCCCCCCATGCAAAATAGCACATCCAAATGCTGGTATGTCACCTAAACCTCCCTCAACCCCATGTCACCCACCCCACACACCATGCCATGGCATGCAATGTGAAAAAGTCAATAAAAATATCAACACACATGACACAGCTGTCACAAAGCGCTCTGTTACAAATGGAAACAGGCTACAGACAATCCCCTCAGACACGCACTCTGAAGAAAAGAGTGAGCAAAAACATCCAACCTATACCAAAAGTAAGTAAATGCATGCCACCAAAGGTCTGAACACCAAAACCCCGAACCTTTGGTGGCATGCATTTCAGGGAATTCCAAAAAATAAAAGAATATGTGGGTGCTGCGGGGTTGTCCCCCGCAACACCCCGCTCACCACACCACACAGTACTGTGTGTGGTGTTTGCGGGGGGAAACCCCTGCAGCTGCATAAAAAAACAAAGGGAAAAAAACAGCCAGCAGCGCCAGTTTACGATCATGAAAGTCAATGTGAACATGTGCAGCAGGGACACAGCATGTCTCAGAAGGCAAGTAGTGTGTGGGTGGGGGTGGGAATGTGTTGTGTGTGTTGTGGGGGTGTGTTTGCAGGGCGATTCAATGTATGTAAGCATGGGAAATACATGATCCCACAGTGTAGCATACATTTTCCATTTAAACCACTCTGTTGTGGACACATCTGCAACGTAAACATATTGCTGATCCTGTGACACATCAAAAGCAAAGCCAACACAGGACTATCAATTTACCAGCATAACACATCATGAACACAGGACCCAACAGTGACCATGTCAGACAGTGAGTAAACACCATAGCACAAGTGCCTCAATGTGACATTGCCAGCACATGTCCCCCTACCATCATGAGAGTGGCCTTGACAGCTAAAGGGGGCATGGGACAGTATACAGCATGAAGTGCATCAACAATGTATACAGTCAAGGCAATACATGAATTATCACAATGAAATCATGCACAGTCAACAATATTCTCACCAAAATGCAGTCCAACCATGCACTGGACAAACCATCATGAATCCCCACTAGGGGTGTATACACAAGTTGGACTTCAGACTGGCCACAGATATGACGGAAGTCCAATGCCTCTGTGTAAGTTTCTGTCACACAGTGCCATCCTTGCGAGCCCATGGAAAGGGGAAGCAGGAGTGGCATATATGTCCGGACCCCAAGCCACAAACACAAACACGAGACAAGCCTGTATGGGCCCAGCCAGAACACACAGTGGATGCCATAGGATGCCACATAGCACCACACTGCAACATAAAAGCACAATAGACAAAAAATAAAAATGGCCATAGTGGACCCAGGGGGCGGGGGGCACCCAGGAGGGGGGAGGTGCACAGTGCACCTTAACACCCACATGTGTCGATGTTGAGACTAAAAAATAAATTCCTCCATGGGCTCATGGTCTTCACGACATGACCTGAGTGAGAGATAGGTCGTCGTCACCGCCTGGTTGTATATCAGGAGGTGCGCGTGGCACAGGTGCCTGACCACGCATAGCCCCAGCAAACCCCTCCATGGCAGCAAGCATGCGGGCCTGGTGGGCCTGGTTCTGAATTAATATGGCATGGAGGTCCCCATGCACCACCTCACGTGTAACACGGAGTTCCTCCTGCAAGGACTCATGTGTTACACTGAGTTCTTCCAGGGAGGCCTCACGTGATCGACGGACCTCCTCCCAGCTTGCATGGAATTGAGCCGAGAGGGTGCGTTCCAGCTGCACCATCTTCTGTTCTGCCCATGTCTCCTGAGCCATGATGAGAGCATCCAGAGTCCTTCTGAGGGAGGAGTGATCTTCCCTCAGGGCTTCCCTGTTGGCCTGTCTGTCAGCAATAGCTGAGCACAGAGCCACCAGTTCAGCCTGGCGGGACCTGTTGGACGCCACCGTGCCCAGCCTGAGTGAGCAGCACGTGGACTGCGTTGCCTGCTGCTGGAGCTCCACCTGTCTATCAGGGGGGGAGAATGGAATCAGCCACACATTACATGCCTTGAGCCAACATCTTAATTGTTCCCCCCTATTGCTGTGCAATGGCATACATGGATTGCTCCCACCCAGCGTTCCCCGGTGGCAACGGCCACCGCGTTGCTGGGCACCACGCCTGCGGGGCCCAAGGAGATGTGGTCCTTGCTGTGAAGGCCTGTTGAGTGGTCTACCCCCACTGCAGGTGTGGCAGACAGAACAAAATCCATTGCAGAATCACCCACTGTTGACGGCATGGATTCATGAGCATCCGATTCAACATCAGAGTCAGAGAGATCCTCAGAGCCGTACCCAGAGGCAGGCCTGGACAGGATGGCCTGGAGCACCGAGGGATGTTCGTGGCCTACCACCCCACGACCACCACTGGTGCATGGTTGGTGACCTGAACCCTCCACCTTCTCTGCCATCTCCTCCTCCACTGCTTCTGGTGCATCATCACCTGTAAAAAAAAAAAAAAATAAACATGAGTACACATGTCAGCAGCACAGACCACACACATATACAACACAATATTGAGGGCCAACACATGAGGCAGCCATGTCACACACAACACAAACTCTGGCATGCATGCAGTGGCAATGAAATGGAAGGGAAGGGGACCCTGAAAGCAGACATGGATACTTGTCAAATTCGAAAAGCACACATGTACTGTATGTTGCATATCAACTGCATCACACACAACCTTCTGGCAGGCCTATATCTTTTCCAAAAATTACAGATGTCAACCAAGAGATGGCATGTAGCATAGCCATGGCACAATTCCCAAATAGCCACAGCAGTAAGTTAAATAGAAGTGTCCATGTCACATGCAAAATTCATGTCAACATGCACTACAAGAACATTAATATCAATAAAAGCACACGTGTCACAGGATGCAACAACGCAAGCGCCTTGAAATACAGTAAAGGGAGGCAAATGGATACATACATGACAGATCACTTTGACAACACACAAGTGAATAGGTATGTTGAAGGATGAAACATGGCTCAGAAGTGCGTGGGTGCAGTGCAGTACATGTGTACGTCCTCAACTATCAACAGAACCAGAAATGTAGTGATGTCCATCTTGTGATATGAAGGCACTGTAAGGGCAAGTGCAGTCATCATGTGCAAAGTGTTGGTACTGGGTTGTAGGGATGCACTGCACCCCCCAAACACCCCGGGGGAATGGCAGGGAGCCAGTTCATTGCTCTGAATGACTGACCACAGTACTGTGAAGTTGCAGACAGTGTTTGCAGGTATCAATTGCATCATCTGAGACTACATCAGATGAGAGGGGGACAGAAAGCAGGACACATGAGGAACCATCACAAGTACAGCTATGCAGGCAGAAGCCACAACACCAGTCGTCTGGAGGCAGGGTGGCTGTAATCGGGGAAGGCTTGTGCTAGACACAGACAAGGACACCATAAACATGTGCATGATGATGAAGTGACCTTGAGTGAGCATGATATGGATGACCAAATACCACGAGACGGATAAAATACTGGAGATGTGGTACAATGAGTAGCCTGCCAGAGACCCATAGGGGCTTGCAGGGAATGCAATGGTCCATTAATGAACACTCCTGTGCACTCTGAGCCTGTGCCATCTGCACGGTCCAAGTAAGACACCCTGCATCAAGGACAAAGGATGTACCCCACCGCACAGGTATGGCAGGGTTGGACAGGGAAGTGTGCATGTACACAGGAAAGAGGAACAGGCCATTGCAGTCGGAGACAGCCCCGATGACATCTGGGGCACCATTGAGGACGACTCAGTGGATGTTGTCCACACCCCAGCACAATTGTCATCCCCCCAGGTATCCATGAGTGACACTGTTGATACCAACAACCCGGAGCAGTCTGGGCAAGAACAGACCCAGGGACATATCAGTCCCGTATACAGTCCCGGGGAGGATGAGCAGGCTGGGAATGCCAGCCAGATCCCCAGCAGGGCCACTGGTGCAGCCGCAGGAGCACAGCGGGCTGACCACCTCACTGCCCTAATCCAGGAATTTTGTGCAGGACAACCGGCAGGCCAGGGAGGAGTGGTGCATGGATTTGAGGGCACTGGGGCAGTCCACAAACCACCTCTGCACGGTGCTCGGGTGCATTGCCGATGCTATGGAAGCAGCTCTTCCCACCCAACAGACTCAGCATGAGGCCACACCGTCCACAAGCAGCTCTACACAGACCAGCCTGCTCCACCAGTCGGTCCGCGCGCTGCGCCGATGGGACATGCCTCCCCCTGGCACCGGGAGTGCTGAGTGACTGTACTGGCAGCCTCATGTGGGCTCCGTGGACCCTATGGGACTTGTGTGGGGGAGTTGTGGGGGGAGAGGGAGGGTGGTGAGGGTGTGTGGGAGAGTTGTGGGGGGAGGGGGTGGGGGTGAGGGTGTGTGGGGGAGTTGTGTGGGGAGGGGGAGAGGGTGGTGGAGGGTTTGTTATTCACGTTGATATTAATACTTTCAATACACCGGTTGAGTTAAAATAAAAGAACCAGAGTGGACATTCAACATTGCGCATTTGTCATTTAATCTTGCACAGTACATAGTGTACATATACCCCCACACCCAGTGCCCTATGTCCTACCATTATGTCACCCTCTGCTGACATGTAAGTCAAAAATATTGTGCGAATACATGACTGGCGCACAGCACTTCCCTCCTGTGCATCGCCACCGTGATGAGGTCCTGCCACATCTTCATCATCCCCTTCTTCTTCATCAGGTGGTAGGTGTTCCATGTCAGGGGGCAGGGGCACGTTCCGGCGGATGCTCATATTGTGCAGCATTACACATGCCATGGTGATCTTGGCCACCTTCTCATGTCTGTAGAGGAGTGCCCCACCCGACCGGCTGAGGCTGCGACATCGAGCCTTCAACAGGCCAAAGGTCTGCTCAATTACCACACGAGTACAGGTATGGGAAAGATTGTAGTCCTCCTCGTGCCTGTTCTGTTGTCAAGATGTGCATCCCTAGGGCGCTGCGTATCTGTGTTTCCTGTAGGCTTGCGTGCCGGGGTCGCCAGGACATTGCTTGTAGAACGAAAGATGAGAGGGTAACGCCAGGAACCGGCCCAGGTCCCGTCCTGATTGCAGGATTGAAAATGGGTCCGATTCCTGACGCCACGGGTGAACACTTCCCTGGATTTACGTGGCGTCAGAACAGTGCAAGCACTGAACAGGGAAGGCCGGTAGATGAAGACAGCGAGCTTGAGTGCGTTGCTGTGATTCTGCAGGATCCTTCTTGAAGATGTGGAGAGAATGTGCTGTAGTATGGCAGAAAAGGCAGACGGCAAGTAGGACCGAACAAGGCACCGGAGGCACTGGCACCCAGCACAAGGCAGAGGAGTATTCAGGTAGGGAAGGTGGTCAGGCAGGAGAGGAAGGGAGGTAAGGAGGAAGGAAGAAGGGACCGGAGGAACTAGGCCAGGACCGGACAAAACCCAACCCAAGAGAGCAGACCCCCAACCAAGGAACCTAACCACCAGGGGAAGGAAGGGCCGGGTAACCTGGAAGGAAACAAGGGGGACAAGCGAGGAGACCAAGAAGGCACAAGAATATCCAGGAGCGAGCGGGAGGTCAGGACCAAACCGCGTTGAGACGCGGCGAGTTCAGATCCGGAAGCCCTTTTATAGTGATTCGGCACGGAAGCGAGGCTTGACCCGCAATCCGAATCTGCGCATGCACGGAATCACGGCATTCGCGGGAACGAGGCTTGAACCACAAGCCCGTTCCCTGCCGCTTCCGCGTATGCACGCATGCACCCCAACTCGCCCATGACCAAGGCGAAACCGCGGGTACAGCCGCCAGGCATCACCCCGCCCACGAGGACACGGCCTATCCCGATCCCGGGTGAGTGTCCTAACATCTGTGGGTTTCGGACAGGGGTCAGGAGCCACGGTTTCAAGGGATAGCCACCATCACCTGCATGAGAGGGGAATGAAGGTAAATGTTCGCACATTCATGTTGGACAACTGTACTAGTCTCACATTGCTGCAGGTAATTGGTGCCCACATGCACATGTCCCTGGAAGCATTGACCCCATTTCAGGTCCCTCTGTGTCCTGTGCAATGGACTAATGGTGTGGGTTGCATCTTCAAGATGATTCATGTTGTGCACTGACATCTTGTTGCACGTGCATTGTATATGCATACAGACGTGTTGGAGTAAAATTATTGATGTGTTGTGTTCTGTGAGATTTACTAGTAGGGAGCGTTGGCTGTAGTCTGTACTATATTGAGCATTCTGCACCGATCATTTCCATGGTGACATGCAGCACTCCTATGGGTGTGCCGAACCAGTGGCACACTGTGGAATCCCTGGTTGGCTCAATTCAAGGCACTCCCAGGGATGATTGTCCTGTGTGGTGATATGCTGGAGACAGCAACATAGTGCATTTGCACTGCATGGTGCAGGATGACCTTACGGTGGGTGCGGGCCGCTGATGAGTGATGCATGTGTTGTGGGATGTGGGCTGGTTACCTGTTAGTCATGTAGTGATAGGTGTCGGCCTTACTTCATCACTATGGGATTTGGGTGTCATGTACCGTTTCTGATGCTTTGGGGCACAGTGTTCGGTGATGTGCACATCGTGCACTGATATCAACATTCCCACCAGGTGGAGTATGCATCTCGCCCATTCCCACCCAGGTGGAATATGCATCCCCCCCATTCCCACCCAGGTGGAGTATGCATCCCCCCATTCCCACCCAGGCGGAGTATGCATCCACCCACCTCACAACCCCGATGCACTGCCATGGCCCAGTCAGGCAACTCACCAAGCATCCAGGCACGTCGCCCAGCATGTTGCTCCATGAAGCGTGGTAGCGTGGAGTTCCGCAGGACCATAGAGTCATGAGTTGATCCGGGATATTGGGCACAGCAATGTGTGATGATCTTGCTGGCGTCGCATACCATCTGCACATTGATGGAGTGGTATTGCTTGCGGTTGCGATACACCACCTCCACGGCATGCGGGACCACCAACTCAACGTGGGTGTAGTCGAGGGCACCTATACAATTTGGCATGCCTGCCAGTGTATGGAAGGCAACTTTTGTATTGAATATCTCCTGGGGAGTCCGTGGTAGGGATATGTAGTCCCTTGTGTGCTTGAGGAGGGCATCCAGCACTTGGTTCAGAATCCAGGAAAATAAGGGTTGTGATATGACATACATGTGCCCCACTGTGTGCTGGTAGGTGCCTGTGGCAAGGAAGTGGAGCACAGACACTACCTTCATTAGAGGGGGGATGGCGGTGCGTATTTCTCCGAGGCTCACTATGTCGTCGTTTATCAGGTCCACTATGGTGGTGATGGTGTCCCGGTCAAGCCGGTACAGGGTGTGGATCTGCTCAGGGGTTAGATTGAATGGACTGGCTCTGATGCAAGGGATTGTGGGCTGCCAGGGTGGTAATGGTGGCTGCACTGGTGGGGCATGCTGGGCCTGTCTCCCCCTCCTTCTCCTCTGTGGTGACGGCTGTTGTTGTTGATGTTGAGGCATTGAAAGCAGGGCCTCCAGCTCCAGTAATGCTACTACTATTGGTATCATCTTGGTGTGGAAGGGGGTGTGGTGTGTGGGTGTGCTCCTTTTGTACTGGCCCTGACTCCATTGCCTCCACCTGTGCTGATTATGTGCACCTGTGGCAGTTGGAAACACTGCTCAGGGCTCTTTACGCCTGGTCAGCGATGCCAGTATTTACGCCATGCCGGTATGCACTTTTTCCGCCTTCATGAGGCCGTTATTTGCATGTCTGCCTCACTTGTGATCTTCTCCGGTTTACGGCATGCTGCTAATGCCGGAATGGTGTGTCGTGTGCGCGCGTCCAGACTGCTATTTACGGCATCGTACTTTACGATGCCGTTAATAGCGGTCTGGTTGGCCTGCTGGCAGGTGCCCATCAGTGGTGAGGGGTCATGAGTCGGGGTCTGCTGGCAGGTGCCCATCACTGGTGGGGGTCATGAGTCGGGGCCTGCTGGCAAGTGCCCATCACTGGCAGGGGGTCATGAGTCAGGGTTTGCAAGTACATGGTGCCATGTGGGCTGCCTCTGGGGCATGGCAAGGGGTGACGGGCTGCCTGTGGGGCATGGCCAGGGGTGTTGGGTGGTCCTCTGTGGTGTGGGCTGCCTGCGGGGCATGGCCAGGCATGTTGAGTGGTGCCCTGTGGTGTGGGCTGCCTACGGGTCATGTTCAGGGGTGTTGTGTGGTCCCCTGTGGTGTCGGCTGCCTGCGGGTCATGGTCAGGGGTGATGGGCTGCCTGCGGGGCATGGCCAGGTGTGTTGGGTGCTCCCCTGTGGTGTCGGCTGCCTGCGGGTCATGGTCAGGGGTGTTGGGTGGTCTTAATTGAATACTTTGTGTGGGGATTGCTCAAATTAATTCAAACTTGTTTCTAGCACTGTGTCATCAGGTTCACATATAGCTGCACAATCATGCAACTCTGCCAGTCCTTGAGCAACTGGACTCTTTTTAGTTTGTCCATATTTCACCTCTACAGGAACTCCCTGAAGTGCTAATGTCCAGGAACTAATTCTTGACTGGACCAAATTCCATGATCTGATTCTCTTACTTTGCAGAAACTGTAGAGGCTGGTGATTTGTTTCAATAATTACTTGTTCTCCTTGAATTATGGGACGGAAATATTGTAACTCTCAGACAGTCGTCAGAAACACTTTTTTACATTCACTAAATTTGGTCTCTACCTGTGACAACGCCTTGCTATCATATGCAATAGTTTTGTTATTCATATCATGTTTTTGATATAACACTGCTGACATGCATTGGTTGGTGAGTCCTATTTTTACAAAGAAATCCTGTTTTTTTATTGGATATGCCAAACATGGTGCTTTCATTAGGAATCGTACAAAAATGTCGAGCTGGGAACAGCGATGGCCGAAAATGCCGACTTTCTTTCTTCTTTTTAACCCCTCACTTACTCCATATATATATGTGGGGGGTTAAGTGTATAATATTAATATTGGGGGGCTGCGGGGGTCTCCCCCCGCATATATATGTGGTGTAAAGGGTTAAACAAAAGTCTGCATTTTCGGCCGTCACAGTGATCACATAGATCCCTTTCATTAGACACTCCTTCAGCCTGGCTACCACCTCACTTTGTTCTTTTCCCATTTCCAGGGTACACAATGCTTCAGTAATCTTGTTAAAGGTTGTGTAATCTCTGCATAAATCTCAATAAATGTCCTGTTGTAAATTGTCATCATTACAAACTCTTTACACTTTTCAAATTAGTGGGATCTTTTAGTTTATGGATCGCCTCCACTTTTCTCTTTTGTAGGTTTAATCCATGCTCTGTGCATTCATGATCTAGGAAGTTTACCTTTTTTTTTCACTTTTGTGCTTTCTGCAAAGATACTTTCGCCCCAGCCTTTTGTAGCTGGCCAAGTAAATGTCTAATCTCATTGTAGTGGCTTTTCAGATCTTCATTTTTGATTAGAACATCATCCACATAAACTATTGTCCCCCTTTCAGCTGCATCCAGGAGTGCCTTGTTCAGGAATATCCCAAACGCACTCCCACTATTGACATACCCAAAAGGTGTCCGGGACCACGCATTTTGTGATTTGTCAAAAGAAAATGCGAATACATTCGGAACATCTTCAGCTAGTGGCACACACCAGTACCCAGCTGAAAGGTCTAATGTGGTAAACACCTTTGACCTGTGAACCTGTGTGAGACCTTTATCAATAAATGGAAAGAGCCACCTTGAAACAGGTACCTTTTTGTTTAATTCTCGTAGATATACACATAAGCGCCATTGGCCATTAGGTTTTAACACACTTAATGAAGGGGTATTTGATGTGCTATGAATGGGCCTACTGATTCCTCTAGATCCTAAATGTTTGATTATTTCAGTCAGTGATTCCAAATATTCCAGGGGTAACCCATATTGTCGCACAAATACTGGATCCCTACCATGTCCTTCTGGTAGTGTGGCAACATGCAAATTTGTTAACCCACAATCATATGCATCCTTGGCAGAAACCTGATTGAATTCCATAATTATTTTTCTCAATTGCTCTTCTTCTTCTTCTTCAGTTGTGCAAGCATCTGCAGCTTGAATTTGATCTTCTACTATTTTAGAGAACTCTGGGAAGTCCTCCAAAGGAGGAACCTCGGTACGTTCCTCTAATCGTGTGGCAGTATGACAGCACACTATTTCATTTGGCTCATAAGGGTAGACAGACTGAACTTTAAAGATTCCTTTAGGCTTAGAATCCAAGAATTCTGGCAACTCACCCTGTGCAGTCACATAGCTTTCAGGAATGTTCCCAATCACTGTGTTATTGGAATCGGCAATGTAATAAGATTTCTGTATTGCCATTCCTATAGCTGAATTCTCTTCCAAATGAATATCCTGACACCCTTTCTTGTCCACAAGGATTTGAAGGGGGCCATCCCCGATCTCTATCAGTGGTGTATATTTGCATTTTAACCCTTGCTGCCTCATGGATTCATTTAGGCATACAAAGGCACCAGAGCCTTTTATCTGTTGTCCCTTTCTGTACTTTTTCTGTACTTTTTAACACTACTGGAACTTGTCTGGTGAATGCGGGAATGGTAACATCCCTTTTCACCTGCAGTTCTACTGCATATGGTGTCATTTGGGCACAGTGGTAAGCTTGTCTTTTGTCTTAAAATTCAGGTGCGGCTCCAACCAACCTGTACCAAACCTTTTGATTTAGAAAGTCTAATACAATACACATGATGTGCATGATGTCATTTCCCAAATAAAATTTGTTTTGTGTCCCACTCACGATCCACACATTGTGATGAATACTCTTAGGACCAATTGCAATCTTTAACATGCACCTTCCTACAATTCTTTGCCCTGACTCAGGGTCATCAAGGCCAAAATGTGTTGATTCTTTATTCTGAACTTTGGGATCTCCTCCCTGTCAATTATTTGCTGAAGTACCTTTTCATTAATGAAACTTCTTTCATGTTCAAGTGCTAAAGTGGCTTCTATCGTTTCAGGATGCCCATTCACATGGATAGAGATCCATGGTTGCCCCTCTCCCATGTGTATTTCTGAGATGGTTGAAATTTGCTTTTCTTTCTTTATCTCTGAAGTGACATTTGGTTTGCATTTTTCTTCATTTAAATAAAAACGCAATGCGTTTTCATCTATTTCTGTTTGCCATTTTTTCTTGGGATCCAAATAAATCTCCAGAGACTGCCTCCCTTTTTCTCCTTGCATTTCATCCCGACACATGAGAATGACAGTGACACTGGGCACACAGCCATTCTGAATATATACCGCCACTGCACTTTCTGATTTATCAACGTTATGGCATTCTGTTACACCGTTGTTATATGTCTTTTTTATTTTTAGGTCCCAATGGTCTTTTGGCTAAGGACCACACTACTACATTTACCCCATCAATGAGGGGCAACAACCTCTTCAGGCAGTTCGTCCCTATGAGAAAAGGTTTTTCATTAATGGATGTGATCAACACTTCCTGTCTCATCCGATGCTTCCCTATCTTTATGTCAACCTCATTGACACCTTTGATAGGTATTTCTTCTCCATTAAAGTTGTGCACAGGGCCTTTGTTTTGCCTCACCTTTATTTGATTCTGTGGGGATCTCCCTTCATTGATACTTTTCACTAGGTCTTTTGACATTATTGTTGCTTGGGCACCTGTATCAATCACTGCAAATGCATTAAACTTTTCTTCAATAGTAATAGGAGCATAGTACATGTCTTCAACCTCTTCTAGCACACATAAAAAGTGTGCATTTTTGCTGATTTCTGGACTTACTTTTCTTAGCTCTTTTTTACTATTTGCTAGACAAATGGGCATATGAAATGACATTTTCCCCTCATTTTTGCCCACTTCATTTTGAATGTCTTTGTCTATTCTCCTGGGCTCAGAACCCATTTGTAGTGTAGCCACTGACTGCCCCCTGACTTGGGACCATCAGTGTTCACACTGCAATCATTTGACTGGATATTTTTACAACAGTCTGTCAACTTCTGGGCCATGTCACTTGTCTGTGTTTTGCATGGAGCCTGTCATTTCTGTCCCTTGTAATATCTGTGGTTCAAAATACTCCTCAGGTGACTGACTTACACCCTCCTTTTGAGCTACTGTTTTCTCTGTATGGGAATCAACAGTATTTTGACTATCAAATGAGGATAGTCTATCTGTTGATCCTAACTCTTCACTCTGTGTTTTATTTTCACATTGGATGCTCTTTTTAAATCTGTTTTTCTGTTCTTTGGGCTTCTCTTGTTCATTTTCCCCTTTTTGTTCTTCATTTTCACACACCTCAATAGTCTGGTTCTAAATTGAACCACACTCCCTTTTTGTGTGTGTTAAAATTCCCTGTCTCACTTGTATTGATTTGTTTTCTTATTTTCAACTGAGCAAGCAATTCAGAACCGTTATTCAAAGGTGATTCACGGGCATCTGTGTTTTCATCAGTGCAGGGGTTATTAACTAGTCACTTATTGTCAGAACACACAAGATCACTCCTGCACCTTCACTTGGCTGTTGCTTTTGAACTGCACATAACTTCCCTATCTGTTCAGACAACATTTTGACTTAGGCCTCTAAGCATTGGAATCTTTCCATGTCTCTGAATTCTTCTCTTTGTGGCCAGGGCCGACAATGGTTAAATGTACCCTGATTAGGCCTATTCTGGTACCTCACAGGAGATTGATTTCTAATTGTGTTACCTCTGAATTCCTGTGATACAGGAGGTGGAGAACTCACTGACCATCCTTTGACCATGGTCGACTGGTGGTGGCGATTGGTTATATTGGCGAGGGACATCATTCATATTTTGTCTTTCATTTGGTGGGAATTGTCCCCTATGCTGATTTCCATTTTCAATGAATCTATCCACATGTCTTGGTCTCTTGGTGGCCATATACCATTGTTATAGGGTCAAATCTACTCTGAGCCCCTAGTGTCTGGTATGGGCCTTTGTGCATTTGATTTTGATTGTTATTTAAACCTGACATATTGTGGCGAAACCCCACTCTGGGAGAATGACCCAAATATCTACGGCTAATGTAAGAATGCCTATTGCTGGGATCAATGGATTGGAACATATGAGTTTGGGGTGATGTCCTCTGTGGAGGTATGCCGCTTTGATTAGGTGCCATGTTGTTTCTTGCCTGAGTTTGGGCTGATTCAGGTGGCATCTTTACAGATTTTACCTCCAGAATCGCTGGCGCAGGTTTTTTGGACTTTGGTTTTGCCTCCTTATTCTTAGGCCCTTCCTCTCTCTGACCAAATATCACTTCATATAGTTTGGTCACCTGTTCTATTATCCATTCTAGTGGTTTTTCCCTGTCAAATTCACAAATTAACTGGGATACAATTCCTTTTTGGAGTCCATAAAAGAATGCAGTCTTAAATTCCACAGAGATAGGGTTAAAGGCCACATCATAGCGTGGAAATGCCCTTTTAAATTTTGAACACATTGGTGAGGGGACATATCTGGCTTCGCAGTGATAGTATAAGGTGCTTTTTTGGCATCCTGTATAGACTGATAAGGTGAGAACTGATGTCTAACCTCTTTCTCAAAGTCTGCCATTGACAAATGCTCCCGTTCATTGAGACCCCTAATGGCACTAACACCTGCTGAATGTAGTGTTAGGTGAAAGTACTGTCTATATTGTTCCATAGGTATCTGGAGGGCTTTAAATGTATTGTGAACGGTTTCTAAATGGTCTTCCATGCAACAATAACCTACCTTTTTGAATGGTTTACTCAAGGTCTTGATAGATTTCATGATTTTGATAGGGCTACATGGTGCATTTTGGTGTGTATTATTCTGACGCTCATTTCTGTTCTCTCGTGGGGCAGAGGGATTGTGAATATTTGCCAGTGATTCACACCCCACCATTGGGCTATAAACAGGTCTGGCCACAGGAACAGCTGTTGGTACATTGTTTCCTTGGACAGAGCTGTGATTGGTTTCAATTCCATTGGATGTAGTGCCTTGTCGTCTTTCCTGAGATTTGAGACTAAGTATTTGCTGTTCTAATTTCTTGCACTGTCCATGAAGCTGTTCTGCCTCATGACAGAGATCAGCCTTCTCATCCCTGACCTTGTTGATTATTGTTTGCAACTCATTGATTTGTGCCTGACACTGATTAAGTGCTCTCTCCTTTTTGTTATTTTCTTGCAGTAATTTGAATATGTCCTGTTCCATAGCATGGAATTCTCTGTCTTTTTCCATGTTATTTTCTCTAAGGGTTTGTATTTCCAAAATATAGCAGCATCTTTGTCTTGTCTTATTTCATTTATAATTGCTTTTAAGTTGGTTAATTCTTGCTCACTCTCATTAAATGTTCTCTTTCTGTGCTATTTGAGTAGCCATATTGCTGCATTTAGATTGCAATTCTGTGTCTACCTCCCTCTGCACCTTATCACATTCATTGTCCAACCTGGATTGTAACTTGTTACTAACTTCAGTGTCATTTCCCTGCATTTTTAGGGACCGATGCAGCAAAAACCACAACTTTGCACACAATCTGATGAGGAAACTTTAATGTTTCTCTGTGGAGTCATGCCTCGGGTGGTGCCGCGGCGTGCACTCAACCCGCACAAGCCCGAAGACGCTGGACACCCTGGCGGCATGCCCGCCCTTCCCGGTGTAGCAAGGAAGGGGGAAGCCGCCGCGGACAGCCGCGTTGCTGGCGGCCGTTGCGACGCTGCGGAAAGAGCCGCTAAAGACAGCCGCGGCGAAGCCGCGAGAGAAGCCTCTGCGGACAGCCGCGGCGGGCCCGTGGAACACTCACCTGGGTTCCACTCCGGTCCGGGGAACGGGGAGCCGTGCTCGCGGTGGTGCCGGGACGCAGGAGAGCAGCGACCGGATCGCCGCCTCAGTGCTCCTTCTGATGGAGCCAGGACTTCATGTGGCTGGAGAAGGACGCCCATCGTCCGGATGCGTCCTTACACCACGCGGCCATGGCTGCATGGCCAACGTGAACCCTCACCACCTCAAGGGAAACGGGAAGGGCGACAGCCCGGGGCTGCAACCTTTAAGGGAGGCGGGACAACGTCCCAGGAACCAATGAGAAGGGGGTTAGCCCAGGCTCCCAGTGATTGGAGGGGGTTTGAAACCTCCTGTTATGATAAAAGGGCGCCAAACCAAACTAATGGGTTGCTCTCATTCCACAGGACACGGAGAAAGGAGAGAGGGGAGAACCAGAGTGGTGGGCCTATCCGGACACCTCAAGATAAGACCAGACCAGGACTAACGTCGTTATATTTTGGAAGACCAAGACACCGGTGAAGTTAACCGGGAGGACTTGATAGTAATTCCCTTAAACATAACGCTATCCTTCAACCAGTGATTAAATTATTGTTTAAGCATCCACCTGTCTCCGAGCTTAACTTTACATTCTCTCACAATCCTTGGCAGTTAGGAGCCTGTTATCTTAACAAAAGCTCACTTCATAACTGGGGAATCCACGTAAAATATAGATTGTGAATTACTGTAAAAACAAACATATTTCTATCACACAACCTGTAAGCATTTCTCACGTATACTACACACTCCTCAATTACTGCATAGTTACTTAAATCTGTTGGCGATATTTCTGACTCAGCTTGGCATAGAAATCTCCCTCAGCCTCCTCGCCTGTTCCACCCAGGGACGTTTAGATAAGGGCTTGCTCTAACATCAAATGGTACCCAGCACTGAAATCCATCTGCCTGCCAGCTAGCTGTCACCTTGTGTAACAACACGAAGATATCTCCTCCAGCGCTCGAAGATGTCTCTGCCTGACTGCAGCCACTCTCAGCCCTTTTTATCACTTCTTCCTGCCACTCAACGCAACACCTCTCCATGGCTAGGTCCAGCCACATCACGCGATGTCCTGTGTGGTTTCCTCATTGCTAAATGAATTTCTGAAAAGAGAAATTCTCTTGCGCTTCCTGATTCAACAATGCCTCGCCTCAGCAGAGGGACCTTCACATTTATTTACTTCCTGCACAAAACTCAGTCTACACATTCGAATTTCCATTTTAAAAAAGATCATGCATTTTCCAAAACTGTTTTCATTTTATCTCCACACACACTCATTTGTACTAAATGTTATTAAGGACATGTTCCTGGGGTTGGATTAGTATGTTAATATATTAGTATTAGGTTCAGGTAACACAGTCAATTGAAATATCATCCTGAAATAATATGCAATTTTAAGCATGGGCTCTGTGCATTTTCCATCATGGGCCTTATGCATTGGGAACCATGTGCTTTGTGCATTTCTGACTGAGACTCACACTCTTGAGTCCAAAATGAGTTTCCCCACCTAAGCCCCTATTGTAGTTCAAACCAACGCTAACATGTGTATGCTAGAATGGTGAGCTCCATGTGCTTTCAGAGCCCCTGTTCCTACATGAGCTACAGGTAGCTCATACATTTCTTAAGCCAGATCGACTGACATGGGATGAAGAGCTGAAGAAAGGAGTCTTGGAGTGATTGTGCCTTGACTCAGAGTAGAAGTGTCAAAGAACGTGTCATCTATTTTTACACCTAGCATAAACACAATAACTGTCATAGGATAAACAGGGCCTTGGAAAAGAATGTAGTTGGAAGCACGCTGGAGGTGGTAAATGACACTCGTGCACAAGCAATTTTGAAATGTATTGTCACCATCCCTCCAGTGCACCATCCGATAGATGCACAGGCTCATGCTACAGCAAGCCATCTAGATGGTCACATGTCACAAATACACCCCTGCTGGTACACCCTGCGCCAGTAGGATTGTGGTTCGTGAGTAACCACAAAGCAGCACAGCAGTCCCACCATCATGTTGCGGGGTCATTACCTGCCCCATGTTGGCATGACAGACGAACCCCATGGAAGTACATGTCCCCCTACAACGACATGAGTGTGCAGCAAGCCAAACAGAGAACACCACAGCGCTGCAATGTTGGCTGCACAACAGCACCCCATAGAGCCATGGCAGTGCCATAGACAAATGCCTTCCCACAAGGCATGCATCACACAGGGAGGAGATGTGGGGTCATGAAGGACCAGAAACATGCATGAAATACATCAGCTGCCCCACCATTGATACCCTGCCTTCCCCACACACAGGCCATATCGCACAAGGGTGCACACAAGCCACGCCAAGGCGCAAGAACTGCCATGCATCACCTACACCCGGCAAGGCCAAGCCTGCAGATGGCAGTGCAGGCCCTGCACCAACACCACAAGCTACCAGGAGCACCTCCACGCCCACGGCACCCACTCTCCACAGCTGCAGTGCCAGACACTGACGCCACACCGGCTGGCAGAGCCACCGTTGAGACTCAGGGGATGCAAGCCTAGTGCCACAGCTTGATGAAGGATCACACACCCCAGAGAGCCTTTCCTGCTGCTAGAATGCCCAGACACCTGAGCCAGATGTGGACACGCCATCATATGTGGACACGCCATTGTCCCGGGAGGATAGCTCAGCGGCAGCGTGCGCGGCTTGGAAGCAAGACGACACGAAGCAACAACAGGTTCGATCCCCGGGTCCGCGCTTAGAAACCTCTGGGTGTTTAAGCACGTTATAAATACGTAACTAAGACAAAAAAAAAACACAATTACGCAACTAAGAAAAACAAACAATTCCTGTAACAGCGCCTCGATGCC
Source organism: Ambystoma mexicanum (assembly GCF_040938575.1). NCBI lineage: Eukaryota > Metazoa > Chordata > Amphibia > Caudata > Ambystomatidae > Ambystoma > Ambystoma mexicanum. The sequence continues at coordinate 67,350,316 of NC_090928.1, forward strand.
CGCGGGCTGTGTGAGCGCTTTATAAATGTTAAATAAATAAATAAAATATGGCTCACCGGCCTACAGCCCTAATATTATGATTGGTTATTTATAACGTGCTTAATACCCAGAGGTTTCTAAGCACAGACCCGGGGATCGAACCTGTGTTGCTCCATGTCGTCTTGCTTCCAAGGTGACCACGTTGCCCCTGGGCTATCCTAAGCCTCTGCACATCCCCCCTCCCGTGCATGTGTCAATACTGTTGGGGCCTTCTATGTCAATTTCGAAATCTGACCCCAACTCTACCTCCTCACCTGAAGGTTCGGGCTGGCGTGCCTTCGTCTTCCTTCCTTCACGAAAGGCAGATCCTTTTTTGTGTAAATACGGCCGACCGCGGAACGACACCACCTTGGTTCCCGGAAAAAACCCCTGTCACCAGGTACGCTGATCCGCAGCCGCCTAAGGGGAAAAAGCCACAGAGGCAAAAAAACCCTACTCGAGACGACCGGGTGGGTACCCCTCCTTCCTCGATGCTGGTGAGTAGGTAGGCGACGAATCCACTCGGTAGGATGCAGTTAGGTCTGATGGCAACTTCCCTGAGAGGAGCCAGAACAGACGGGAGGTCGGGAGAATGTACCGGCGAAGGTACGGAAGAGAAAAGGAATTGTCATGATCTCTGCTTCCAAAAGGTCAGGGTTTTCCCAACTCCCTTGGAAGCAGATCCATAACCCAGGTTCCGAGTGCCAACCAGTCCCAATTGGGACCTTTTGGACCCAGTCCTGGCGCCAGTGGCACCAGGCTCATAAATATGCCCAGTCCCAGCGCTGGAAGCGCCGGGCTCATAATGCTTGGGTGGACTTACCTTCAGCAGACCATGCTGCTTACTTGCCTGCCAGTTGAGCCTCTGATCCTCTTCTGTTTGGAACTACTTTTCCTGTTGGGTGGGGCTGGAGCCACTCCCTAGATTCAGAACACTGGAACTCTTCTGGAAGGCAGGAACTCTTTTCTTACCAGGAACTCTTTTCTTACTTAGGCGTGGCTGTGGAAGGAGAGACCTAAGCACTACAGGAGGCTATTTAAACCACACCCGGTGGATGAATCTTGCTTTGCGTTATTCTGCAACCTCTGCAGCAGAACGCTCATCGTGTCTTCTGCATCCGGTCCTGGGCCTAAGGAAAAAGGCTTACCATCCTGAATCCAGTCTTCAGCAACACCTATAAAGACAAGAAAGAACAGGTTAGCATTCCGGCATCTGAAAGGCAAAGGCTTACCATCCTGAATCCAGTCTTCAGCAACACCTATAAAGACGAGAAAGAACAGGTTAGCATTCCGGCATCTGAAAGGCAAAGGCTTACCAACTCTTCGCACGCTCCGGAGGCCTTCGGCGCTGCATCCCGCATCTGAAAGACAAAACAAGGTGCGTTTAAAGACATTGGGGAACTTTAATACTCACGTGCCATTACTCCTTTCCACATCTAATCCAGTGGGTATTCCGGCACCCTGCAGCCTCTCCGAACTCGTACCTGCAAAATAAAAAGACAGTTAGAGCGCATAGTGAAGCAGGCAACAAGCGCTTACTTACGTGCTTCCAGGCGCTTCTATTCATCACACGGGCTCCATCTTCAACTCACTTCAGCCCGTCATCCGCCATCGCCGGAACCCTGCAAAACAAGAGACATCATTACTAAAGACTTTAAAGACATTTGAATGACTCGAAACTTACCGTTCGTGCAGTAAACGACGGACAGCAGTCCTCTGAAGTCAAGAGGCCTGCGCTACCTATCCAGTGAAGAAACTGGTTACAGCACCCTGCCCCGAGGCAGATGGAGAGCTCGGCATTCACTTACCTAAGGTGAGAGCGTTAACCTTTGGGGGTCTACAGGAGAGGAGAAGAGGAAAGAGATAGGGACACCCCAATAACCCCAGTTCATTAACCCCATATTTTCTGTCTGCAGACATCTTACTCTACACGTCAGGCATACAGTGCACAGAGGTCCAGCCCAAAGAGCCAACCGGGTGCTACACATCACCTTTGAAGATACAGTAGTCGCCCAGTCAAGACCGGCGCCTCTGCGAGAATCAGGTGAGCGTTACAGAACGCAAAGCCTACCGCAAAACTCTCGCCCAGGCGCTATGGAAACCTCGGATACTGACCCCCTAGCCCGGTTACTTGGGGAACTAAGGGCAGAAGTGCATGCAGCTCGTCAGGAAACGAATGCTCTAAGAAGGGAACTAATTATTTCCAAGGAGAGAACAGACAATCTTGCTAGACAAGTGCTACAGTCACAAGCCGGACAGACCCCGTTACCCGCATCAGGGGCAAATCTTCCTTCAACATCCTCTATGAATCCAGTGCAGATCAACCTACCTGGGAATGTACCTCTGGCTCCGCCCGAACGATTTTCTGGTGACCCAAAGAGGTTTGCAGTATTTATCAATCAGTGCCGGTTGCACTTCTTATGCCGGCCAGCAGCCTTTCCAACTGATCAAGCAAAAGTAGCTTTTGTACTTTCGTACCTTAGTGGCAATGCGGCAGACTGGTCGATCCCTCTAGTTAATCAAGATGATCCGGTTCTCCATGATTTTCAAGCCTTTCAGCTTAGTATGGAAAAACTGTTCGCAAGACATTCACAGGGGCAGGCCTTGGACAACGAGCTTCTTTCGTTGCGACAGGGTAATGAAGACCTTTTGGCTTATATTGCATCTTTCAATAGACTAATAGTGGAAACTCAATGGCCTGAGGACAAAAGGATTACGCTGTTTTATAGAGGTCTACGTGGAGAGCTCAAAGACGTTTTAGCCCAAGTAGTGAATCCCCCACAAGACTGTTCGGATTATATAGACTTGGTCGTTCAAATAGATCACAGGCTGCACAACAGGAAGGCCGATCGTTCCAAGTTTGATGCTCGAGTATTTTCCAAACCGCCAACTCCTTCCAAAGGAGTAGACTCCGGGGAACCCATGCAAATAGGGGGTCTGAAAGGTCCTCTAACACAAAGGGAGCGGGAAAGGAGGAAACAGTTGCAATTATGCCTATATTGCGGAAACTCAGGGCACTTTCTTCGAGACTGTCCGGTGAAACCTGCCAAGAAGGCAGTAGGAGCTGCAGTTACCAAAGTTACAAACTCTGAGCAGGGAAACGACCTCGCCCGACAAGAATAGAGGTCCTCTTGCCGAGCGTGAAAACCAGTTCCGTGACCTCGCATTTCGTGATACCTATGGTCCTCATTAGCCCTGATAATCCGGATCGATTACATGCAATTGAAGCTTACGTCGACAGCGGTGCCATCGGCAATTATGTGGATCATGAAATGGTTTTGAGGATGAATCTAACTCTTTGTCCCAAGGCTGTAAAGGACGTCATTACTACGGTGGATGGTACGGAGATAGCCTCCGGGCCAGTAACGCATACCACTCAAGAGGTGACGCTAGTAAGTCAAGATGGACACCATGAGAAGATCGTGTTCGATGTGATCAAGGCCCCTCAGTTTCAGATTATTCTAGGAATACCTTGGTTAGAGAAACACAATCCTCTGATCGATTGGCGAGCAAGAACGGTCCAGTTTCCAGAATGTGTCTCTACTTGTCACCCTCCACCTGGTGTTGCACTGGCCGCAATTTCTTCAGAGACTCCCCAGTTACCTCCCGAATACCTAGAATACCAAGATGTTTTCCGGAAGGATCAGGCTAACTCTCTACCTCCTCATAGGTCTTATGACTGCCAGATAGACCTGATACCTGGATCTACTCCTCCTTGTAGTAGAATTTATGCCCTCACCGAGCCTGAGAACCTTCACCTTCGACAATACCTGGATCAATACCTGGCAAATGGGTTTATTCGTCCTTCCAAGTCCCCTGCTTCTTCAGCTTTGTTCTTCGTTCCAAAAAAGGAAGGAGACCTTAGAACTTGTATCGATTATCGCTCCCTGAACCAGATCACCGTTAAGAATAGATATCCGTTACCTTTGATCCCTGAACTCCTGGACCAAGTCAGAAAAGCATGCATATATACAAAGCTGGATCTTAGAGGAGCTTACCACTTGGTACGAGTAAAAGAGGGCGATGAATGGAAGACGGCCTTCCGCACCAAGTATGGGCTATTTGAATATCAGGTCATGCCCTTCGGACTTTGCAATGCCCCGGCCGCCTTTCAATATTTTATGAACGATGTCCTCAGAGAGCTCATAGATGTATGTGTTGTTGTTTACATTGACGACATCCTCGTTTATTCTTCATCGGAATCTGAACATCGGAAACACGTGAAAATGGTCCTCGAAAGATTGCGTCAACACAAACTTTTCGCTAAGTTGGAAAAATGTGTTTTCAACGTGACTGAAGTTGAATTCTTGGGATTCATATTATCACCTGGCGGAGTGCGTATGGATTCAAAGAAGGTCGATGCAGTTCTCAAATGGCCATCACCATCCTCCGTAAAAGGTGTGCAAAGCATGTTAGGCTTCGCTAACTTTTACCGCAGGTTTATCCCCGAATTCTCTCGAATAGTCCAGCCCATCACTGCCTTGTTAAAGAAAAACAAACGTTTTGAATGGTCTACCGAGGCGGAACAAGCTTTCCAGGATTTGAAGACTAAATTTATCTCTGCACCAATCTTAAAACACCCTCGCCCCGAACTCCCCTACATCGTGGAAACTGATGCTTCAAGCCTTGCCATGGGGGCAGTTCTATCACAAAAGGACCCGGTAACCAATCAGTTGCATCCCGTGGCATTTTGGTCCCGCAAATTCTCGCCTCCTGAAATCAATTACACGATTACTGACAAGGAACTTCTGGCTATCAAGTCTGCCTTTAAGGCTTGGCGGCATTATCTGCTGGGGGCCCGACACACCGTTACTGTGATTACGGATCACCGAAACCTGCAATATTTGAAGACCGCAAAAGCCCAATCCTCTAGACAACTCCGTTGGGCATTATTCTTTGCCGAGTTTGACTTCATAATTACCTATCGACCTGGTACAAAGAACGGTAAAGCCGATGCCCTTTCTCGGATGGGAGTGGAAGAACACTTGGTCAACCCTAAACCTGTACCAATCATTCCCGAACAAAGAATTCTGGGTGTAATCGCCACAGAATCCATAGAGGAAGTTAAGGATAAAGCCAGGCAACTTGTAACTCCAGCAGACATACAGAATTGGCATCTGCAGGGAAAGGACTTTGCAGTAAAGGACAACTTATTGTATTTCCAAGAACGATTATACCTACCCAGCACAGATTTACAGAAAAAAGTAATCTCTTGTTATCACGACTCTTTAATGGAAGGTCATCCCGGTATAGCCAAGACCTCAGAAAAGATCAAGCGCTACTTCTGGTGGCCATCTTGGAAAAAAGATATCAGAGACTTTATAATGTCCTGTGGAATATGCGCCCAAAACAAGAGTCAAAAGGAAAGACCAGCAGGCCTCTTACGCCCTATTGACATCCCACCTCGCCCTTGGCATACGCTTTCTATGGACTTCATCACCGATCTACCTCCATGCTCCGGATACAATACGATTCTAGTAATCGTGGACTTATTCTCCAAGATGGCGCATTTCATTCCGCTCAAAGGCTTGCCAACAGCAGCAACTCTGGCCCGAGAATTTCTCGAAAACATCGTCCGACTGCACGGTTTTCCTTCGGTTCTAATTTCGGATCGAGGTAGTCAATTTATTTCTCATTTTTGGCGAAGTTGCTGTCGGTCGGCTCAAATTGATGTGAGACTATCGACCAGTCACCACCCTCAGACCGACGGACAAACCGAGAGGACCAATCAAACTCTGGAACAGTATTTACGCTGCATGCTGCAACAAACTGAAAAAACTTGGAAAGATACCCTTTGGATAGCCGAGTATGCCTACAATAACTCTGTCCATTCGGGAACTGGGAAAACCCCGTTTTTTCTTTTGTACGGCAGTCACCCTCGAACCTCGGAGTTGGATCCCCTCCAAGATCTTGAAACACCAGCAGTAGACTACCTGCATTCTACAATCACCCAAGCCTTTAAGGAAGCTGTTTCTCACCTTCAAAGGGCTAAAGAACAATACAAGAAAGGAGCAGATCAACATCGGAAGGAAGCTCCTCACTATCAAGTAGGGGATCAAGTCTGGTTATCCACCAAATATCTATCTCTAAAAGGGCCACACACATTCAACCCAAGATACCTTGGTCCCTATTCCATCACTACCATAGTAAACCCAGTAGCGGTCAAGTTGGACTTGCCCCCGCACATGAAGATACATCCGGTCTTCCACGTCTCTCTATTAAAACCCGTGCAACCTCAAACCCGACTAACCAAATCTCCAAAACCTATCCTAGTGGATGGAGAACTCGAGTTTGAAGTCAAAAGCATTCTGGACTCCAAGATCTCCAAATCTAAACTATTCTACCTAATTGACTGGAAAGGCTACGGCCCCCAAGAGAGATCCTGGGAACCTGCTGAATATGTCCACGCTCCTCGCCTAATCAAAAGATTTCACCGAACATTTCCTGACAAGCCAAAACCCCCGGAGAAGCCCGGTTTGGGAGGGGCCTTGAGGGGGGGTACTGTCATGATCTCTGCTTCCAAAAGGTCAGGGTTTTCCCAACTCCCTTGGAAGCAGATCCATAACCCAGGTTCCGAGTGCCAACCAGTCCCAATTGGGACCTTTTGGACCCAGTCCTGGCGCCAGTGGCACCAGGCTCATAAATATGCCCAGTCCCAGCGCTGGAAGCGCCGGGCTCATAATGCTTGGGTGGACTTACCTTCAGCAGACCATGCTGCTTACTTGCCTGCCAGTTGAGCCTCTGATCCTCTTCTGTTTGGAACTACTTTTCCTGTTGGGTGGGGCTGGAGCCACTCCCTAGATTCAGAACACTGGAACTCTTCTGGAAGGCAGGAACTCTTTTCTTACCAGGAACTCTTTTCTTACTTAGGCGTGGCTGTGGAAGGAGACACCTAAGCACTACAGGAGGCTATTTAAACCACACCCGGTGGATGAATCTTGCTTTGCGTTATTCTGCAACCTCTGCAGCAGAACGCTCATCGTGTCTTCTGCATCCGGTCCTGGGCCTAAGGAAAAAGGCTTACCATCCTGAATCCAGTCTTCAGCAACACCTATAAAGACAAGAAAGAACAGGTTAGCATTCCGGCATCTGAAAGGCAAAGGCTTACCATCCTGAATCCAGTCTTCAGCAACACCTATAAAGACAAGAAAGAACAGGTTAGCATTCCGGCATCTGAAAGGCAAAGGCTTACCAACTCTTCGCACGCTCCGGAGGCCTTCGGCGCTGCATCCCGCGCTGCATCCCGCATCTGAAAGACAAAACAAGGTGCGTTTAAAGACATTGGGGAACTTTAATACTCACGTGCCATTACTCCTTTCCACATCTAATCCAGTGGGTATTCCGGCACCCTGCAGCCTCTCCGAACTCGTACCTGCAAAATAAAAAGACAGTTAGAGCGCATAGTGAAGCAGGCAACAAGCGCTTACTTACGTGCTTCCAGGCGCTTCTATTCATCACACGGGCTCCATCTTCAACTCACTTCAGCCCGTCATCCGCCATCGCCGGAACCCTGCAAAACAAGAGACATCATTACTAAAGACTTTAAAGACATTTGAATGACTCGAAACTTACCGTTCGTGCAGTAAACGACGGACAGCAGTCCTCTGAAGTCAAGAGGCCTGCGCTACCTATCCAGTGAAGAAACTGGTTACAGCACCCTGCCCCGAGGCAGATGGAGAGCTCGGCATTCACTTACCTAAGGTGAGAGCGTTAACCTTTGGGGGTCTACAGGAGAGGAGAAGAGGAAAGAGATAGGGACACCCCAATAACCCCAGTTCATTAACCCCATATTTTCTGTCTGCAGACATCTTACTCTACACGTCAGGCATACAGTGCACAGAGGTCCAGCCCAAAGAGCCAACCGGGTGCTACACATCACCTTTGAAGATACAGTAGTCGCCCAGTCAAGACCGGCGCCTCTGCGAGAATCAGGTGAGCGTTACAGGAATCGACCCAAGAGAAAGCCAGCAAGAGGGAAAGGGGAGACCAGCAAAGAAACAGAAAAAGTGCCTGAGAAGGAGCGCCAAGGAGGGGCAAGGAAAGCAGGGCTCAGCGGAGCCAAGGGAAGTGACAAGGAGCGTCAGCAACAAAGCGGAGGTAAGCGCAGTTGCAGCGCGATCCCTGTCGACTGCACAGAGCAGAAAAAGCCGGCAGCGGGCATCTTGGGATGGAACACTAGACCGCAGGGCACGTTACGCCAAATGTGATGGAACTACTCTATGGCGGCCCCGTCTCCACCGATCCCATAAGCGCACATAGAAGGGGCGCATGACAGCATGAGACACCACCAAGCCAATCCATCCTAGAGAGGCTGGATGAAATGGAAAGGCGGGAGATGGAGGCCATAGCCCACACACATTCCCAACACCTTCAGACAACCCGCGATTGCCTAAAAATGGCCACCTGCACGATCATGCGTGCAATGGACAGGAAAACCAGGCACAGGCAGTTGCCAGTACTGCCACCCTGACGTGTATGGGTAGCGAGTCAGGGAGATGACAGATGGTATTTCGGCCTTTTGCAGAGTCAATTCGACAAAGCACAGAGCTCACCCTGCAGCACATCCGGCGGCCAGGGTCAATACACTCTAATTCAGCCACCCCCACTGAGGGGTCACAGCCCAGCATGCACAGGTGCCGGTCTGAGTGCCATTTGGGGCCAAAATCACTAGGGGAAATCCTGATGGGGAAGAGGCCACAGAAGTGACATTGACACACCTTTTGTCCACAGTGGCTGTGCAGGGGTGTTGGTGGTGGGAGGGGATATGGGGGATAGTGTGCTGCGGCGTTGCTGTTGGGAGGGGGAGCGGGGATAGTGTGCTGGGGTGTTGATGGAGGTAGAGGGTAGAGGGGAGAGGGGTTAATTAGTACACTTAATTTCATTATAATAGTTGAAATTTGTCAATGCAAGGACATTCCTCATTGTGTCATGGTTGTGTGTATTGATTGACATGAGTGTCAAACAGTGGCGCCTGGCATGTGCCGTGTGTTTATCTGAAAAAAATTGTCTATCAGTCCCTGGCAAGCCAGTGCCCATCCCTGACATTGTCTCTGGCAATGCGTGCATTTCCCTCTGCCACAGGCACTGCATCCTCATCCTCAGGGGTTGGCATGTCCACATCAGGGGGTAGAGGGACATACTTCTGGAGGCAGATATTGTGCTGCATGGCAAACACAAGCACTATTTTGCTCACTTTTTCAGCTGGGTTCCTCCTGTATGGGCTGTTAAGACGGATTTCTGAACTCTGTCCTGGTGGCGCAGAAGTTCAGAAGGCCAACCTAATTACTTGGAACAGGGTAACCTCTGGACAAGCCAGACCAATCAAGGTAGCGATCGCGGCGGTCAAGACTAGGTCTCAAGAGGGGTGAGGGTGACTGAAAGCCCGCAATGAGCACACAAAGCAAGAGCGCTTACAAACTACTCCAAACAGTTGTTATATCAAAAATAGATACACATTTATTTTAAGGCCTTTAAAATAATGACCGTAGCGAGAAAATCACAATATCACAATATTAAACCAACACATACCATATCAACACAATATATATACAAATACACAGTCGCAAGCGTTTAAAGCACGAAATATGTAGTCCACCTGCCAGGGAAGGAAAACAGGCAGTGCGATAATGCTTTCGACTCAGTTCGCCTCCATAGGCACCTAACTAGATGGAAGTCCGAGCCCTGCGAAGAGTGGAGCCTTGTGCTCAAAGTACCTGCCACGCCGGTGCCGACGGGCACAAGGGGAAGCTCTTCGGAGGAAGTCAGGCGATTCACGTTAGTGCACAGCAGAAGAAGAACAGGTTCCGCAACTCAAGCGCAGCCTCCACAGCGGGCAGAAGCAGAGCGCGAGCGCGGCAAAAGGGTGCTGTTTTTACACAGCAGGGAAAAGCAATGGGATACTGCAGGAGGGCGACCAGATCCTAGATATACTACTCACCGGTCCCCGAAGCAAGCAGACCCAGGCTTCTCCACGATAGTTTCAGCAGCTGGCAGGTTCAGAAGAGCAGGAAACGCTTTGTAGTCGTGTAGAGCAAAAAGACGTCCCAATCGACGAAACCAGCACAGTTTGTTGCCGCAGCAGGACAACGGAGCGGCCGTGTGTATTCAAGCCAAATGTACACTCCTCCCTTCAGACCTGGGGACGCCAAGCGTACGAAGCGTGGAAGAGTGACAAGGACTCGAAATACAACACAACCTGGCGGCGGTTACAGAGCAGGACTCCCTTGTAAGCTGGTCAGTCAACTGGATGGCCCAGAGACACTTCCGAAGGCTTACTTGGCAGGAGTTGATGAAGTCGCCGGGAATAGCTGTTCCTGCTATTCCAAAGGTCGAAGCACCAGTACAGGCCTTCTGGTTCGATCCAAGGAGGAAAGGGCTTCACAGGACGACAGCAGTGCAAAGGAGGATTCCTTCAGCGGGTCACCAGCGATTCCTCGGTCCAGCCTCTTGGTTGCAGGATACTTGGCTCCTGTATTCCTTCGTTCGTGAGAACTCAGGAGATCGACCTGGTAGTGGTGTTTCCAGCCCCCTCTTATCCACGGTTCCCTTCGCGCCAAAACGGAGGGGAGCCAATGGGAGATCCGCTCATCAAAACACATACCATACGTGGACCAATCACGGACCACGGTGGTCCCAGGCATTCACACCACCCTAGACTCTCTGGCACCCAGGATGTGTATTGGGACCAGACATCCCAGCCCACACCCTGGAGGCACACAAACGACATGTAGAAGCCCGCGAAAGCAACCACGTTTCGCGGGAAAGTACATGCCCAAATAAGGAAGGCCCCGGGTCGCCGGACCTGGGGAAGGTGAAGGGAGCAAGACGGACAGTGGACAGGACAAAGGAGCCTCGCGGCCTGGCCATTTTGGGAGCCAGGCCACCATTTTGGGTTCAGTGCAAAAACGTGCTCATAACGCCAAAAGGAGCTCAAAATAAACAAAACGATCGCTGCCACCATTCCAGTCCCTGAATGACTTGCACCGATCAAATACCATCCTAAAAGAGTATCTAGGGTCTGTAGAAGGCTAGAGACCCAAGAGAGCTGTAACTTAGCTTACAGTGCCCTCTTGTGTCGTGTTGCACTAAAGCTGCGACACGATAAAAGAAACTACGGGAAACCACGTTCCCCGGTACTGACTGTCTTAAGGGCATGTCAGTTTCCCCGTAAGAAAAGGAGCGAAAGCCCAGAGAAGTGCGGCAGAAGGCTGTACTTCTCTGGCAAAGTCAAGAACAAGGTTAAAAACAATAGCAAAAAGTTTAGGGGTTGCCACATGGAAGGAAAATTCCCTACAATTACGAAATCTTTCCTAACACTCGCCCCTCCCAGACTATGGACAGGGGGAACTAATCCACCCCTGGATGAGTCTCTTGTTCAGGTCGGTTAAACATTCTGGACAACCCATCAGCATTGCTATGTTGGACACCTGGCCTATGCTCAATAGTGAAGTCGAAGCCTTGAAGACTTATGGACCACCTAAGCAACTTTGGATTCTCCCCCTTCATGTTCATTAGCCACTTTAACGGCTTATGGTCAGTCTGCACAGTGAAGTGGGTCCCATAGAGGTAGGGCCTCAGCTTCCTTAGGGCCCACACAACAGAGAAACATTCTTTCTCTACCGTGGACCACCTGAGCTCTCTGTCCTTAAGCTGGCGACTAATAAAACCGATAGGGTGTTCCTTACCCTTCTCATCTACTTGTGATAGTACAGCTCCTATCCCAGTGTCAGAGGCATCCGTCTGCACGATAAAAGGTCTTTGATAATCAGGGGCCCTGAGCACAGGGGCCTGGCACAAGGAGTCTTTTAAGCCATTGAAGGCCTTCTCACACTCGTCGGTCCAAGTTACCTTCTTGGGTTTCTTCGGAGTTGTGAGGGCAGTCAGAGGAGCAGCTATGGTGCCATAGTCTGCCACAAAATTGCGATAATACCCCGTGAGTCCTAAGAAGGCTCTCACTTGGGTTTGCGTAGTGGGGGTAGGCCAGTCTTGTACTGCTTGTACTTTACTGGGTAGAGGCTGTATCCTCCCTCCACCTACTTCATGTCCAAGGTAAACCACTGAGCCTTGTCCAATCTGGCATTTACTAGCCTTTATGGTCAAGTGGGCTTTCTGAAGAGCCTGGAGCACAATCCTGAGGTGGTTCACATGGTCTTCCCAGGTGGCACTGAAAACTGCTATATCGTCCAGAAATGCAAGACAGAATTCATCCAACCCATTCAACACATGATTCACAAGCCTCTGGAAAGTGGCAGGTGCATTCTTCAACCCGAACGGCATTACCCGGAATTGGTAAAGGCCGTCTGGTGTAGAAAATGCTGTCTTCTCCCTGGCATGTTCTGCTAACGCTATTTGCCAATAGCCAGCAGTGAGGTCAAACGTGCTGAGGTACTTGGAGGCACCCAAAGTATCCACCAGCTCATCTGTTCGAGGCAAGGGGTGGGCATCTGTCTTGGTGACAGCATTCAGAGCCCTGTAATCCACGCAGAACCTCAATTCAGAAGTGCCTGCCTTTGGAACCAGAACCACAGGACTGGACCAAGGACTACTAGAGGGTTCAATCACCCCAAGGTCTAACATTTTGTTGACCTCGGTCTTAATATAAGACCGTACTTTATCCGACATCCTGTATCCCCTACTTTTGGTAGGTACACTGTCTCCTGTGTCAATGTTATGTTTGCACCAAGGTGTCAAACCAGGGGACTGTGAAAACAGGGGGGAAAACTGCCTAAGCAAACTTTTCACCTCAGCCTGCTGATCAGAAGTCAGGTGAGGGGCCACTCGGACACCCTCAACGGAGCTATCTGAAGGACCGCTCTGGAACAGGTCGGGGAGAGGTTCAGACTCCTCTTCCTCAACGTCTGATGCCAGTAGCAGTGCTGCAATTTCGACTCTTGGGACGAAAGCCTTCAGCCTATTCACGTGGAACACTTTTGGAGCCTCTCCAGGCCTTCCAAGGTCCACTAAATAGTTTACCTCACCCAGGGGCTCCACCACTGTGTAAGGGCCTGACCATTTGTCCTGTAAAGCGCGAGGCCTTATTGGATTCATGATCAGGACTTGCTGACCAGGTGTAAAGTTGATGAGGGAAGCTTTCTGGTCGTACCAATGTTTCACCAGCGCTTGCCCTGCCTTCAATTTATCACTAGCCAAGCCCATCAGAAGTACCATCCGTTTTCTGAGCCCTAGCACATAGTCAACTACATTGGTAGTAACAGGGGGAGTGGGCATCTCCCATCCCTCCTTGACAATGGCTAAGGGTCCCCGTACGGGATGACCGAACAGAAGTTCGAAGGGGCTGAAGCCAACACCCTCCTGTGGTACCTCTCGGTAGGCAAACAGTAAGCATGGTAAAAGAAGATCCCATTTTCTTCTCTGAGGCTCCTCCAGAGCCCCAATCATGCTCTTTAACGTTCTGTTGAAACGTTCCACCAGACCATTGGTCTGGGGGTGGTATGCAGAAGAGAACTTGTAGGTGACCCCACATTCTTTCCACATAGCCTGCATATACTTCGACATAAAGTTGCTGCCACGATCTGACACAACTTCTTTAGGGAAGCCAACCCTAGTAAATATGCCGAGTAAAGCTTTTGCAACTGACTTGGCAGTTACAGTTTTCAATGGGATGGCCTCAGGATACCTGGTTGCATGGTCGACCAGCACCAGGATAAACCTATTGCCCGAGGATGTTTGCGGGTCAAGGGGACCGACGATGTCGATCCCTACCCTTTCAAATGGTACCCCCACAACTGGGAGCGGTACCAACGGAGCTTGGATTGTCGCGCCAACCTTACCAGACAACTGGCAGGAGGCGCAACTCCTGCAGTGACTTTCTACTTGCACCCCCATCTTGGGCCAGTAGAAGTGCATGGATAACCTTTGCTTGGTCCTCTTCATACCAAGGTGACCAGCAAGGGGAACTTCATGCGCCAACTGCAGGAGGAAGGGCCTAACAGCAAGGGGAACCACCAACCTCCTATGGTCTCCTTCTGTAGACTCTGTGGGCTCACTATACAGGAGTCCACCTTCCCAATAAATCCTATGCTTCCCAGGAGGTTCACCCTCAAGCTGGGAGCAGGCCTGTCTCCTTAGGCCTTCCAGAGATGGGCACTCACGTTGGCCTTTACTGAATTCGTCCCTATCAGGACCTCCTTCAACTAACAAGTCTTTTAGTTCAGGATGATCGTTGGGGTCGAATACTTCAGGCATCGCCACCTCCTCGTCAGGCCCGGGCGATTGACCAACTTCCTCCACCGCAGTGGTAGGCGAGCTCGGGGGAATATTCTCTTTCCCCCGTCTTGACTTGTAGACTCCTTTCGCCTTGGGTTGCCCCTTCGGCTGGGGCGGCGTATTGGACTTGGCCAATGCTGCCCGTGCTTGAGACCGTGTGTAGGGTCTTTCGGCAGTGTCTCCTACGAGCCCTAGAGCTCTGAGATCATTACCTAATAAGACCTTTCCCGGGACGTTTCTCTGAATGCTCACTGGAATCCTGAATGCTGTACCATTTAAAGTTAGATTAACAGGGATCACGGGAAACATACGGAGGGGGCCGTCAGCCAACTTAGTGGGCATCAGAGTAGCTCTGGCAACTTCCTCTGAATCTACCAAGGTAGAATCCACTACAGTTCGACTGCACCCACTATCCCTAAGAGCTGGAGTATCCACTCCATTGATCAGCACACTGTCTTTAAAGTAGTGCTTGGTATTATCCAGAATCCTAGCATACGCCTCTGCGACTTTAGGCTCCCAGGAACCCAGGGACACTAAAACTACCTCGGCCTCTATTCCGCTGGGAAATGAGTCCGAGGAGAAGGATGCTCCTGTAATCTCTTCTTCCTCGTAGGAGGAGAAGGCCAGATTAGCGGAGTGGACCCCCAAAGGTCTAACCTTACAACGGGGATCCCCCTTCACATGGTCAGTTGCTCCACAAGAAAAACAAGCCCCAGTGGGTCTGTTTACGTAGGGAGGCTTATTGTAACCAGAGTTCTGTTTCGGAGGCGCACCTCCACTACCCTGTGAGTTCTCTTGTGTCTTACCCTTGTTTTTCTTTTTGTGGCCCTTTTGGGAAGAAGATTTAGCAGATTCCCCACCCTCCATATCTTTGGACTTTTTCCCCTCCTCCTGCTTACCAGGATGAGTTTTGTCCTTATGGGACACTCGATGTGACACCCATAAGTCTGCTGCAATGGCCATCTTCTTAGGATCTATCTCCTTCGAATCGGCCAAATGCTGCTTAAGCTCCGGGGAAGAAGAAGCAAAAATGTGTTCCAGCATGACAAGATTTATCATGCCGTCGAAGGTAGAAACCTTATAGCCTTCGACCCAGCCAGTTAAGTTTTTCAAAGATTCAGCGACATAAGATACCCAAGTACCACCTTCCTTTTTCTTATACTCTCGAAAACGCTTTAAATATTGGGCCGGAGTCTTCCCAAACTTTAAAATGAGAGTCTGCTTTAACATTGCGAAATCAGCCCGCTCAGCCTTCGACATTTCCATAATGGCACTACAGCCAGAATGGGGCAGTCTACTGAGCAACCACGAAATCTTATCAGCATTGTCAACTTCCTGGACCTCGCATGCATACTCAAACGCATTCAGCCAGTCCATAATGTCATTCCTCTCTTCATACACACTGAGCAGATCTTTTGGAAACCGTGGATGAGAGGAGGCCCCAGACCCATGTCCAGGACCCTTGGATCCATTTGCAACCTGAAGCTTGGCCAGTTCCAACTGGTGATCCCTGTCTTTTTGTTTTTCTGCCTGTTCGATTTTTAGTTTGGCTATGCTGAATTCAAGCTCCTGCTGCCTAAACCGCAGCTCTTGCTTCTTGAATTCAAGCATAGCCTCCCCATCAACACTGGCAGAGGAAACATTAGACATTACATCCTCCCCGTCCTCGTGGTCGCGGTGGAACATTGCGGCGGCAGAACCGTCGGTTCTACCAGTGAGAGCAGCCCCACCACCTTCCGCACTGTCCTCAGAAGTAATAGCGTCAAGCTGCGCTTCTTGCCACGCCACGATTCTTTGGATCATTTCCAATTTAGTGCCTTGAGAGGAAACACCTCTCTCCGCACACATCTTTTTCAATGTTTCTGATTTGGAAGCATTTAAAGTTAACAACGTACTTGTTTCCATACTGTTTGATAGGACTATGGCCTTTTTAAAGTTATACTATAACAATTCACTACGTGTACTGTTTGGAATAACCTGAAATGCCCTAGTTCGAGCGCAACACTGGATACCTTCAGTCGTATCCCACCGCTGTACACCAATTTGTTAAGACGGATTTCTGAACTCTGTCCTGGTGGCGCAGAAGTTCAGAAGGCCAACCTAATTACTTGGAACAGGGTAACCTCTGGACAAGCCAGACCAATCAAGGTAGCGATCGCGGCGGTCAAGACTAGGTCTCAAGAGGGGTGAGGGTGACTGAAAGCCCGCAATGAGCACACAAAGCAAGAGCGCTTACAAACTACTCCAAACAGTTGTTATATCAAAAATAGATACACATTTATTTTAAGGCCTTTAAAATAATGACCGTAGCGAGAAAATCACAATATCACAATATTAAACCAACACATACCATATCAACACAATATATATACAAATACACAGTCGCAAGCGTTTAAAGCACGAAATATGTAGTCCACCTGCCAGGGAAGGAAAACAGGCAGTGCGATAATGCTTTCGACTCAGTTCGCCTTCATAGGCACCTAACTAGATGGAAGTCCGAGCCCTGCGAAGAGTGGAGCCTTGTGCTCAAAGTACCTGCCACGCCGGTGCCGACGGGCACAAGGGGAAGCTCTTCGGAGGAAGTCAGCCGATTCACGTTAGTGCACAGCAGAAGAAGAACAGGTTCCGCAACTCAAGCGCAGCCTCCACAGCGGGCAGAAGCAGAGCGCGAGCGCGGCAAAAGGGTGCTGTTTTTACACAGCAGGGAAAAGCAATGGGATACTGCAGGAGGGCGACCAGATCCTAGATATACTACTCACCGGTCCCCGAAGCAAGCAGACCCAGGCTTCTCCACGATAGTTTCAGCAGCTGGCAGGTTCAGAAGAGCAGGAAACGCTTTGTAGTCGTGTAGAGCAAAAAGACGTCCCAATCGACGAAACCAGCACAGTTTGTTGCCGCAGCAGGACAACGGAGCGGCCGTGTGTATTCAAGCCAAATGTACACTCCTCCCTTCAGACCTGGGGACGCCAAGCGTACGAAGCGTGGGAGAGTGACAAGGACTCGAAATACAACACAACCTGGCGGCGGTTACAGAGCAGGACTCCCTTGTAAGCTGGTCAGTCAACTGGATGGCCCAGAGACACTTCCGAAGGCTTACTTGGCAGGAGTTGATGAAGTCGCCGGGAATAGCTGTTCCTGCTATTCCAAAGGTCGAAGCACCAGTACAGGCCTTCTGGTTCGATCCAAGGAGGAAAGGGCTTCACAGGACGACAGCAGTGCAAAGGAGGATTCCTTCAGCGGGTCACCAGCGATTCCTCGGTCCAGCCTCTTGGTTGCAGGATACTTGGCTCCTGTATTCCTTCGTTCGTGAGAACTCAGGAGATCGACCTGGTAGTGGTGTTTCCAGCCCCCTCTTATCCACGGTTCCCTTCGCGCCAAAACGGAGGGGAGCCAATGGGAGATCCGCTCATCAAAACACATACCATACGTGGACCAATCACGGACCACGGTGGTCCCAGGCATTCACACCACCCTAGACTCTCTGGCACCCAGGATGTGTATTGGGACCAGACATCCCAGCCCACACCCTGGAGGCACACAAACGACATGTAGAAGCCCGCGAAAGCAACCACGTTTCGCGGGAAAGTACATGCCCAAATAAGGAAGGCCCCGGGTCGCCGGACCTGGGGAAGGTGAAGGGAGCAAGACGGACAGTGGACAGGACAAAGGAGCCTCGCGGCCTGGCCATTTTGGGAGCCAGGCCACCATTTTGGGTTCAGTGCAAAAACGTGCTCATAACGCCAAAAGGAGCTCAAAATAAACAAAACGATCGCTGCCACCATTCCAGTCCATGAATGACTTGCACCGATCAAATACCATCCTAAAAGAGTATCTAGGGTCTGTAGAAGGCTAGAGACCCAAGAGAGCTCTAACTTAGCTTACAGTGCCCTCTTGTGTCGTGTTGCACTAAAGCTGCGACACGATAAAAGAAACTACGGGAAACCACGTTCCCCGGTACTGACTGTCTTAAGGGCATGTCAGTTTCCCCGTAAGAAAAGGAGCGAAAGCCCAGAGAAGTGCGGCAGAAGGCTGTACTTCTCTGGCAAAGTCAAGAACAAGGTTAAAAACAATAGCAAAAAGTTTAGGGGTTGCCACATGGAAGGAAAATTCCCTACAATTACGAAATCTTTCCTAACATGGGCCAGGCAGCGGAAACGGGCCTTCAGGAGGCCAAAGGTCCGCTCTATGCACACACAGGTCCTGCTGTGAGCGTGGTTGTAGGTAATATCCTGTGGTGTTTGTGGATCCCGCACAGGTGTGATGAGCAAGGGCAGCTGCGGGTATCCAGAGTCACCTGCATGGAGAGAGGCACATCCATAAGTCACAGTGTATTGTAGGGGAGGAGCATTTCACGGCATCAGGGAATTGAACATCATGTGCATGCATTTGGGGTTTCATTGCATGGCATATCTTTTTGTGATCTTTGTGCATATTGTGTCAGTCGTACCATGCACTGTATTAACTTAACATGCAAACAGTTTACTCTCAGCAGATGTAACGTCATGTGTCTGTCGGTGCCATGCCAAGCTGACATGGTGGCTGTCTTGCGGCAGTGTATTGCTCTGGTGTATGTGGCCTGATGGGTTTCCTATTGGCCCTCCCTATGCTTCCGGGGCAGCGGGTTGGCATTGCAGGCTGAATGTACATGGGTACTTGGCTGTGCCACTGTCAGGGTTGATGTGTGATGCAATGTGGGACTTTGTTTAACATTGGGATGTATTATGCAAGTTGCATTGTGGTACCTGTAGTCATGTGGGTGTTTGGAGTTGCTACTGTATGTGTTCATGAGATTCCCCATCCAGGTATACCCGACATGTGCATGTTCCCTGGGATGCAATGTGACCTTGGTGCGGGAGGTGGGCAGGTCTGACTTTTGCATTCACTTGTCATGCCATGCTTTGTGGTGTTTCTTGCACCCCTCCCCTATTTGGTCTGGTGCATCGTAGCGCCTGCGAGTGGACATTTTGCTCACCCACTATCCATGTCCTTTGTCCTCTGTGCCTCTCCATCTATCCAGTCAGTTAACTGTTCCGAAGGACCATGGCACCGTGGGTGGAATCAGTGTAGCGGGCGCCACAGTGGGTAATATACAGATTGGGATCGGAGGTCACCTGCACATTCAAGGAGTGGTAGTGCTTACGGTTGCGGTACACTGCTTCATGGGCCTGGGGGGCCACTAAAGCCACATGGGTACAGTCCAAGGCTGCAATTACATTTGGCATTTGGGAAACAGCATAGAAGTGTGCCTTCATGGCGTGCACCTGGGCTGGGGTGGTCGAAAGTGAGATGTGGCGTGACACATGCCACAGGAGAGCATCGAGCACCTGTGCCAGGACTGCACAGAATGTTGGCTCTGCCATGCCATGCATCATGGCCACAGAGTGCTGGAAGGTGCCTGTTCCTAGGAATTTTAGGATGGACTCTAGCTTCAGCAGTGGGGCAGAGCTGTCCGGATGTTGATCCTGCTCACTATGTCAGCCTGGATTGTGTTGAGCAGCTCAGTCTTGGTCTCCCTGTTGAGGCAGTACACGGTGACCAACTGCCCATCGGTAAGGATCCAGGGTGAGGGCTTGACACTGGGGATTGGATTTCGCCTTGCTTGGCCTCTCCTCCTCCCCTGTACACCATGTACCCTTGGCTGGTTGTCCTGCCTCTGTAGTTCCAGGCCCAGCATGAGCAGCTGCATGTTCCATCTCGCAATAGCAAGTGGCGTCATGGTGTTTGTAACTGTGTTTGGGGTGGGCGTGTGCCTTATGTAACCCTCTGGAGTGGTTTGGGATCACCTGTGGCTTCATTTCTGCCACGTATGTTCGTCTACCTCTACCTGGAGGCTGGGGCTGATTGCGCCATGTTTTCAGTGCTATTAGTGCTGTTTTCTGTTGCTAATACCGCCGTACAGGGACTTGTGATGCAGAGGTGATTGCGCTTCATGGTATTCGTGCAGATTCCACCAGCTGTGATAGCATGGCAGTAATTGCACCGGCTCTAATTCTGCTGGCTGTTTTGTAGTCCGCAGTATTTGCGCCGTTCATGATCCAGCGGAGCGGTATTTACGGTGCTAATTCCGTTAACGCTGGTTTTAGGGCTTACTGCCCAACTCTTGATGAGGCCCAGTGGCTCTCTCTGATCTTCCCCAAGTTCATATTGAGGGTCCCAGACCCCACTGCCACTATTTAGGGCCTTCGTTACTCTGCCCAACAGTGCTTCAGCATCCCAACCTTTCCCTGGGCTCACCGGGCTTTCTGCTTATGGATTCTCTGTGTTCCTAATTCGAAGTCGGGCGTTTCTCTGCCTCCCGTTGCTCCTCCTGCTGCTGTTGGCGTCTCCAATAGGTGTCTGTTCTCTGGATGGCGTCCCAGCCTCTGCAGCCTTCAGGAAGCACAACTTGCTTCCTTGCGTTATGCTTTGGTTTCTTTGAGCCTCTCCAAAGTGCATTGCTCACCGGGTTGCCCTCTCGCACCTCATAGCTGTCTGCACTCCTGTGCCCCCACTGGAACCTTGCTCGAACGTGAGCTGGAGAACTATGTCGGGTCAATTGTAATTTCCCAGCGACAAGACCCCTGGCCATGCTTTTCGTGGGAGTAATCATTATTACTCCTCGCCTCTTTCTCATCTCACTTGTTGTACGGTTTCTTGTGCGATGTTAAGGAAGTTGACATTGAGCTTATTTGGGCGTAATCCTCACTGTTCCACACCTTTTCCTCATCTGAGTTGTTAAATAGTTTCTTATGTGATATTGGGGAAGTTGATGTTGGATCTTATTGGGAGTACATATTGCTGCTTCTTGCTTCCCCCTCATCTTAGTTATTAATAAACTGTTCTTTGGGGAATATTGGGGAAAACTTGAAGTTGATTTGGTCAGTGGTCCAGGGAGAGTTTTACAATATGCCATCAAAGCATGAGGAAGAGAGGGAACATCCCTAAAAGGGAATGGGGGTATGTCACTGGTTCCGATGATGACTTCTTATCAACCCGAGAGGTGCCTCCCCCATGCGGTCCTCCTTCATATAGCTGCCCCCAGAGTCAGGATCAGGCAGCGGGTGCCATCCCCTGGCCACGTGAGCAGAGGCTAAGTCAGGAAAAGGAGCAATGACATCATCAGATTCATCACACAACTTAAATACAGAAGAAGGCCTCCCTTCCCATGAGGTTTTCAGACTTGACTTTCAATCACTCTTCAATAGACGATCTTTGGATAATCCCTTGTAGTCACTCTTATCAGTTCATACAGTTCATGTAGTAAAGTGTTGACGTTGTGCTTCTTTTCCTTGTTATCCCTATGATGATTAATCCTTCTCTCTTTCCCTTGGCTACTTTGGTAACAATTACTGTTCCCCTCGGGAATGTCTCTTATTAGTTAATTTGCCTTGAACCTTCCATTTTCAAGTCTCTTGTGCCCTTTTCCAAATTTTGTTTTCTTATCACATTTCTCTTGTATGACTGACTCATGTCTGTCTTTTGGACCTTCTTGGTGTGACTGATACTCCTTTAGATACTTTCAGGTAGATTTGTCTTTCAGACTTCCTTTTAAATTAGTATTTTCTTGACTGTATTGAAGATTCTCATGCACTCTTAATACATCTTTACACTCATTGCTGCGATGACTAGGAGCAGTTTAATAACTATTTCCATTCACTCTGCTTATCTGTTTATTTTCGTGACAGGGATGAGTAGGAGCAGTCCAGTAATGATTTCATTCACCCTTATTATGGTTATGGTCTTGTAAATGTGATGAGTAGGAGCAATCCAATACTAACTTTCATTCACTCTTATTATATCTTTACTCTTGTGACTGGGATGAATAGGAGCATTCCAGTAATGATTCATAATCCCTTCCCCAGGTCTCCCGTTATCCCTGTTACTGTCTGTGGTGAGGGTTAATGCCACTGGGTTCTTCAGTCTCAGGATCGCCTTCCTGTCCTTTGTGACCGGTGTCTCACCAATCTCGATCAGTCTCTCTCTCTCTTTCCTTGCTTATTCCTGATGGGTGGTTTGGTAGTTCCGGTTTCCACTATTCCCGAACCCACCATATGGAGATGGTCTAAGCGTTGTTGGTTGGACTCCTGGTCCACCACAGAGTCCCTATGGTCATGCCACCACTCTCTCTGTTCTCTTCAGGAAGTTGTGCATTCATTCTTCTTCCTGCTGGGCTATTTGCTACTGACGGTAGCACTTCTGACCGCGTACAGCTCTGCTCGACTGCAGTACACTGCATGTCTTGTCCCCACTGTTTGCAGTCTATCTTTGAAACTTGTGGGCTATGTTTTTGATTCCCCAGACTACTCCCCTCTCTGGGACGATGCAGCTGGAGGGCTTCCCCTGCGTAAGAAGCTATTCCTTCTTCTCTGTCTCTGCTTTGTTCTCTCTGCATTCATAGGGCCTCTTCTTCATTCCAATAAAATGGAGTTTTACTAGGACATTTTCTGCTTCAGGATGGCAATAACAGATTTCAAATTGTTCTTCAGAGGTTTTGACATCAGGCAGACATACTGGATTCAATTTGAAGGATCTTCTGGGGATTTCCTCCTGAGAACAGGAGTCCATGTCCCCAAAGGGGGAGTCTCACCTAGCGAGGTCCCGCTTGCCTCGACCCCTATGGAGGGTATTGTGATGCAGGCTTACTTTTCTAGACTCACAGGGGTGCACATGGGGAGACGAGACAAATTCCCAAGATTTTCCACAGTGACCACCAAGACTGAACTGGGCAACTACTTTTTATGTAGAGGTTTGGCAGCTACAGTAAAAAAAAGTGCAATGTCCTCCCAATATTTGAAACTAGCTGGGGTACCCGGCGTTGCCCGTGTCCTGATCGAGTGGTGTCTCATGTGCCCCGGAGGATGTTGCTCTTGTCTTCCTGTCAGCAAGTCTTGCTTCAGTTTGCTCTGGCATCTCATTTGCCCTGGAGAAAGTTGCACATGTCCTCTGGTCTGGAAGTCATGCTGCTGTTTGTTGTGTTTCAGAAGCTCTTGATATTGATTTTCACTTTGCATCAGATGGAGCTTTTCCAAGTGATGTTCATTTTTTGTACGGCATGTTCAGTCACTCAATGGATTCAGCATATTCGAGAAAATCTCCAAGAAAAATTGATTGATTATTCTCTCTTCTCGTGAATGAACTTAAGTAAACTTTAACCTTGCCACTTCCCATATTTGGAGTGGCTTGATAAAAAAAAAAATGTATTCCCTTTAAAAATGCTTTAATGAACACTTTTGAACTGTATACAGTAGTAATACATTTCAAAGGAATAACCAACACATCAAACATTTTGCTTCAGCCACTTTTCAAAATGTTGCCTCCTTCTAGTACCTACTGTAGTGAATCGCGGTGAGCATCAGTAAATGAGGGTGTGTACAGAGTGAATTGTTTGCATCCCTAGACAATGATCTTGCCCCAGACAAAAGAGGAATCCATGCAAAATTTGGTACACATGGGTTCAACTGTGTGGATTTGTACAGCCAGACAAACATACACACATACATACATTCTTCTTTATATATAAAGATAACCCAATGCTGGCTTTAGGAACACTTGCTTAAGATTTCAACTGAATATTTTGCCCGTAGGTAAAATCATTCAAATTTGAAAAAGGGAAAGTAGCAAGGAGCCTACTTGCAGCCACTTTGGGTTAAGGTTTTCTTTTTTAAAAAACTTTATTTTTGGTTTTTCAAATAACAAGAAATAAGTACAGCGATGCAAAACAAACACAAACTGCACCTTGAGATCCCCTCTCTCACGTACAGCCCCATTCATAATCTATAAAGGATTTTACGTAACCTTCGAGTCAATTTATGCAGATTCTATAGTCTACAAGCTGCCGGGCACAAAGTCGTCATAAAGTGGTTTATGGAGTCGGGACTGATGAGGAGGTAGTGTCTGGAATAGACATTAGATAGGAGATGTATGGGCCCCAGATGTCCGGGGGTCGTGCGTGTAGGGGTAAGGTTTTGATAAAGTCAGTTTCGACATCGTGGCAGTAAATTATGTGTCTTTTAGCCAATTTGACATGGTGGGTGGGGGTCCTCGTCCCGAAGCCATTGCGATTCTTCTGCATGCTAGCACCAGCAATAGGCCAGCTAGTCTCCGAACTGTGGATCGTAAATGTCTGGTTAGGGCAAGTAGTGCCACTGAGGGTTCGGGCACCACCGATGTTCCCAGTATTGCCGACAACTTTTCGAGGACTTGATCCCAGAATTGGGTTATGGTTGGGCATGTCCAGGTGAGATGGAGAAAATCCGCCGGTGTGGGTTAAGGGTTAAAGAAACTTTTAAACATTTATTTGAACTGTATATGTACATTTAATTTGCAATGTTTGTATTTTGGTTCTTTTTTTACATGACGTTGGCTCCCACAGCTTTGAATCTTTGTGGCACAGGCTGTGGGCAGCGAATCAGATGCGCTGTCCATAGCAGATAGAGAAAATCTATTTTATTCGGCTTGCATCATTAACAATTTAAAACAATACAATAAATAACATAGCAGGGGTGAGATTTATTAATGAAATGTTAGTATTACCATGATATGTTTAAATAAATCTTTATACTGTTCTATTTTTTTCATTTTATTATATGTATGTTTTACAAGTATGTGTTTTTTGTTTGTGAAATGTTGAATAAACTAAAGTACCCATTAAAAAATTGCAACTAAACCAGCGCAACATTGCCTTTTCCAGCATTATAGTCCGAGGGAGGTATCATTATCGTGGGAAAATGAACTGCTCCCAAGTTGCTAGGCACCATAGGTTGAGAAAGGGGTAAGTATCCCAAGCGATAATTACCCCTTTTGCTCGCTCCTTCAGGCTCTTAGCACGTAGTGCTACTAGCAATAAAGGTTTTGGAGTTGTGCTTGTGAATTATAACACCGTAGTGGGGTTTCCAGTAACCCATACATGCCAACCCTCCCGATTTAGCCGGGAGACTTCTGATTTTTCGGTGGAAAATATTGCTATTTTTCACGGTCTCCCGCCTAAAATAACTGTACCCCCAATGCATTTCTAGGGGGAAATGTATGGGTCCCGATTTCCCTGTGGAAATCTCCCTCCCTGGTGCATCTGAATGTTGGCATGTTTGGTCAATCTGCGGGCTATACAAACTGGTATAGCCCGCAGATTGAATAACTACAAAAATGTAAGTGAAACTTACCTCCAACTCAGCGCCGTCATTATAGCCCGAAAATGAATTGATTCTAGTTACCGCTGCCCATAAAAATACACTCCCCGCATTTTGTTCAATTGAACACGACACAGGGAACTGAAACAGTTAAAGTTCTGTATGCTGTGTTGCCATGAAGTGTCCCTGGCGTGGGCCCGGCCCCTCAAGGAAGTAAACTTCCTTTAGTTTTCGCTGCCATTTCCACATATAACGTGTGCACACCGGCACAACTCATTCCCCCATTTATACTGTGCAATAGCTCGGCATGTTAAACAGCAAGTAGCCACTCACAACGCTTCCTTTGTTCACTCGCTGACATCCATAATATGCATGCTGTGCAACCCTCACGTTAGGAATTTAAACACGGTGAGCTTCAATACAACGCTAGAAAGACACAGCAAAAGGGTAAGTACCAAACATTTTCAAATGAAAACATGAGCTACATACTAAATACGGTTTGAATGCAATATTGGGCAGTATTTATTAATAAATCGCTTATCATTAATAAACGTGACAGTTCCATGTTAACCTTCTAACTTTGCCCATGCATACCCCTGTCTAATAAAAATAGCAAATATCTTCCGACAGCTGGGGCATACATTTGTCTAGGGCACCAATAAAAAAGTGACCCAATTTGCAAATGGCAATTCATGCCTTTTGTGGCAGATTGTTTGAGTGGTACCCAAGGTTGTAGGGTATTTTGTGGAGATTTGGGGCCTGACGGTATTTTATTACCGCCGAAAAATAACTTAGCAATAATCACTCTTTGTATTCAGATTTGGCCATGTGCAACAATAATACAATGGACATGCATTATTTCAGCACCCAGACCTGCATATTTGGTATACGTGGTTGGTGGTATTTTGGTGAGCATAATTCCCTTGTTTTATTTGTGGCCCCAATGTCCAGAATCCCTTATCTTTGCTTAGATTTTTCGTGTGATCACTAGAGAGACCTCAGACCTGCATTCTAGGAATACCACATTTTCCAGTGATAGTGTTGGTGTGCCACCATGGGCGAACTCACTGACTTATTTACGACAGAGAGCTATATATGGTAATCTTGTGGTAATTTCCACTACCTTATATACGGTAGGGAGCTATGTTCTGAGAGTCTCTCTTCCCGTTGGCTCATGTACCTCCAACGAGCTATGCTACAATCACTCACAACTGTTCATACTGGATCTGACATGCACACATCTGTCTTAAAATGACCATTGCACTGTTTAAAAATCTCCCCACATCATCAGCATTGTAATGGTAAACAATAAACATCACCCGTCTGTTTTCAAATATTTTTCTGTATTATAAAAGTTGTATTTAAACACGATCTCATTCTTTACAGAAATAAAATGGTACAGTCAAAGCATTGTCTGTGACACACTGCAAAGAGAGTGGCGGAGAACAGAACTCAAATTGCAACATTAGCACTTGATTAAGACACGCACAGGAATCCCCTTTCCTACACTGACTGCATATTTTCGTGCACACACACGGCTCCCACGCTTATGTAATTACCTTATCTGAGTTTTCTTCAGCTGTTCTCTTTGTGAATATAGCTCCCTTGAAGATTAACCCCAGTTAAAGGATCGCCTTTCCTTCTCAAACCGGGGTCATTGCCTGGAATTCTCAGCTTTTGCAGATAGGAATGCCTCCAACCAGGAAAAGGGCTTCCTCCCAGCTCGGCCAAATCTTGACTGTAGCAGGACGCAGGAATCTGCATTCAGTCAGGAGTCCCACAGCCAGGTCTTCTCCCCAGTAGTGCAGAAAAATGTCTGCCTGTCTTTTTCCCCGTTACTGCCCACTAAAACTTTCCTCTCAGCCCTCTGTATGACGTGTCCCAATGAAATCCATCATCTCTCATCCTCCTACTCTTCAACAATAGCTTCGCTTATACATTTGCAATTGTTGCAAATCTGACTTCCTTCTTCCTGCAGTTACTGTGCACAAAAACACGGAGAAAAAAAAATCTGCACACACATTTAAATGGTTTTCAGAGTATGCCTAATTCTGCAGTGGAGAACACATTTTATTAGTGGGTTATGTTAAATAAGGTTTTATTAGTCAGGTTAATGGTTAATAGGTTAGCTGTTAATTTTCAAATGTGTCTCTCGCACCATAGGCATTTCAGGTGAAAATAGTGTGCATTTTTAAATGAGCACGTGTGCTTTTAACTGTAAAAATAGATTTGCATCTTATATGTTAAAATCGTTTTTGACTGAATAGCCTGTCTTTCCTTGTTAATCTGGTAACCCATATAGCAATGCACCGCACCCTTGTGGTGGTGCTGCGAAAAAAATTGCTACCTGTGCAGTAGTGCTGTACTCTGTGCTGTTTGCTACCTGTGTAGTAGTGCTGTACTCTGTGCTGTTTGCTACCTGTGCAGTAGTGCTGTACTCTGTGCTGTTTGCTACCTGTGTAGTAGTGCTGTACTCTGTGCTGTTTGCTACCTGTGCAGTAGTGCTGTACTCTGTACTGTAACACGCCAAATATCCTTACATATACCCTCCTTTTGTTTTTAGAACTTGGCTATAATCCAAGCCAATTCCTAAAAACAACTTGTTCTTTTTTTTTTTTTACAATATAGCAATCCAACAAAATGAATATTCATGTGCATCAATGAAAATTTGCAATCAACATTTCATCTGAGTTCATCAGTTCATAAAATGTTCCACATTTGTCTTCTCAGTGGAAGTGGCATTACTTTAAGTTTAAATTTTCCAAGTCAATTAAAAACAACGAAATAAAACAACTAACTAAAACAAATAATTAATATAACAAATTAAAATAAATAATTAAAATAATAAATACGTGGAACTTCATATGCCGGAACTTCTGTTTTGTCTCTTTTGGTATGTCCCGACCAGCGATGTTATTCGGTTCATTCGAGTATTCTTTCATCTTGGCAATCTTGAATCCACAGCAGTCATCTCTTTTGGCATTCCGGTTCTTTTGTCTTCACCTCCACCTGGAGGCAGGCATCTTTTGGTCTTCATCCAGGGGACTCCAGGACTCCATCGTCTCTCCCGTGGGCTCTGATCTCGAAACCTCCGATCAAATAATGTTAATTGTCTAAATCAAAATAGAAAATAAACAAATTAAGTACATAGCATAATACTAACTTCATCCTTTTGCCAAAAATAAAACATGCTTGGTAAAAATATTTCATTTTTTTTTTTCTGAAATTAAACACACGTTAAAAGAAAACAAGCAGATATTCAATATTTAACACACTTTCTCTCTGCACACCAACCATGAGCTTCCATTATATGTGCATTTATTTATTTATTTATTTATTTATTTATTTATTTATATATTTTTACATATATTACAGTGTTTATGTGCCATGATAACAATCAACTTTTTTTTTTTTTTTAACTTCTTTGTCACTGCCTCCTGACTACACCCACTTATTTTCTCCTTTTTTGTTCAAGGGACTTTATCTGTCTCTACATGCTCAAGCTGCCTGATCTCATGTCTGGTATGGCATGGTTTGATTTGATTTACATGGACAAACTGCTCTATTGCTGTTTCACCTTCATTTCTCAAAATTTTATACACTACAGGAGAGACCTTATCTATAATTCGAAATGGCCCCTGCCAGGCCGCTAGAAATTTAGAATTTTTCTGTTTACTTTTTCCAAAATGAAACTTGTACACCTGATCCCCTACACTGTATTCCTTTACTGATGTCTTTTTATCATAATATGACTTTGCACTGTCAGCAGCTCTTTCCAGATTTCTCTGCACAAAAGCAAATGCATGTTGCAAATGCCTCCTCAGTTCATCAATATATTCATGAACTGTGGATGCACTCACTAGAGTTTGCTCATGTGTTCTGTATAGTAGGTGTTGTGGTAACACCATTTTCCTACCTGTCAAGACCTCATGGGGGCTAACACCTGTTGCTTTGGCAGGAGTCGACCTGATTGCCATCAGAACCAACGGTAAACGTAAATCCCAGCTGGAACCTGCTTCTGCCACAAATTTCTTTAAAATATCCACAACAGACCTATTGCTTCTTTCAACTGTACCTGAAGACGCTGCCCGATATGCGATATGTAGTTTCCTTTTTACACCTAGTATTTGCCATACCTTACTCATTAGAGTACTTGTGAAATGACTTCCTCTGTCTGACTCAATTCTTTGTGGCAACCCAACCCTTGAGAACACATGGTTCACCAGCAATGTGGCTGCTGTTTGCGCACTACAATCTGGTGCAGGAATGCATTCAATCCACTTTGACATCAAACATACCACACTCAAAATATAACGGTGTCCCCTGCTCGACCTTTTTAAAGGGCCTACATAGTCTATTTGCAAATCTGACCATGGGAGAGTTAGGCCTCTTTTCATCAATGGTGCTCTATGCATTGGTGAAGCAGGTTTAAATTGGGCGCATACTAGACATCCTCTAGTATATAATTCCACATCTTGGGACATATGTGGCCAGTAAGCATAATCTTTTAGTATTTCTAATGTCTTTTGTGAACCTCTATGGCCTGCAGTTATGGCATCATGTGCATGGTGTAGCATTAGTCCTCTGAATGAAAGGGGTACTACCCACTGTATTTGCCCTGTTATGGACTCTCTAATCATGAGCCCATCCTGTAATCTAATTCGTGTTTTGTTCTTTAATAACACCCTCAACTCTTCTTTTCCCATACAATCTTTTTCTGTTACAGGATTTTGTTCAGGATCTATCAAATGATTATAATATATTCCCAAAATGTGATCATTCTTTTGTGCCTCAATCAAATCTTGGTCTGGCGTGTCATGACTCCACTGCACCACCGGTTGATCTACCTCCTTTGGTGCTTTAGAACGTGTGACTGCATCAATTTGTATTTCACCCATTAAATAATCAATAGGTAGCAATTCTCCCATCACAGCCCCAATCTTAGCCAGATGGTCTGCCTTATCATTTCCCTCCTTATCCTCTCCTGGAGTTTTTAAATGCCCATGAATTTTTCTCCAGTATATTGTTAAATTATTTTCTGACACCAATTTGTCTATGGCTTGTATCATTTTTCCATGTTTAAGTGGCTTTTTGTTGTATGTAACCATGCCTCTTGCTTTCCAACCAGGCAAATACTCCACAAAGCTATTCCGTGCATAGTCAGAATCAGTCACCAGGACAATTTCACTGAACTTTTTATCAACTGCAATAGCAATTGCTTTATAGATGGCTGCCAATTCCGCCACCTGACTGCTCCTATCTCCAATCCTCATCCCTATACTGGGAACGCCTTCACATTTCAACCAGACATTTCCTATTCCTGCCACTAACTGTTTATTACTGTCATTTTCAATGTGAAAAGCACAACCATCCACATATACAGTTGGCAAATCCTTGCATGTTTTTTCATCAAAAGCTTTGTGTGATGATTGTTCAAATTCCTGCAAACTAGTTTCCACTTCCATTTCATTTGGTATTTGTTCAGCTGCACAGTCATGTAAGTCAGCTAACCCTTGAGCAATTGGGCTCTTTTTATTTTGTCCATATCTCACTTCTACGGGAAAACCTTGTAATGCCAGCGTCCATGAAGTGATTCTGGATTGCGCTAGATTGCCTGATCTAATCCTTTTACTCTCTAAAAATTGCAAAGGTTGATGATTTGTTTCAATAATCACCTTTTCTCCCTGAACAATGGGCCGGAAATGTTGTAGCGCCCACACAGTGGTTAATAGGGCCTTTTCACATTCATTAAATTTCATTTCAACTTGGGAAAATGCCTTACTTGCATATGCAATGGTTTTGTGATTCAAATCGTGTTTTTGTGATAACACTGCTGACATACAATGTTCAGAAAAACCTATTTCTATGAAGAAATCCCTGTCCTTTATGGGGTATGCTAAACATGGTGCCTTTACAAGACATTCCTTCAATCTAGCCACTGCATCAGACTGCTCTCTTTCCCATCTCCAGGGAGTATTTAGTTTAAGCAGTTTAGTTAATGGTTGAGTGATTTCTGCATAATTCTCAATGAACTTTCTGTTATAGCCTGTCATCCCTAATAAACTTTTTACTCCTTTGACATCTTTAGGATCTTTTAATCTTTGTATGGCCTCTATTTTCTTCCTTTGTGGATTTAGCCCACGTTCAGTCACTTCATGCCCTAGAAAGTTCACTTTTTTCTTGCACCATTGTGCTTTTTGCAAAGATACTTTGGCGCCTGCTTTCTGCAATTGGCCAAGCACATGTCTTATTTCATCAAAATGGCTTTTAAGGCTTTCATTTTTTTATCAGGACATCATCCACATAAACTATTGTTCCTCTTTCCGCTGCATCCGGCATGGCCTTTCTCAAAAATATGCCAAATTCACTCCCACTATTGATGTACCCGAACGGAGCTCTAAGCCAGGCATATTGAGTCCTGTCAAATGTAAAGGAAAATAAGTGTTGTATCTCCTCTGCCAATGGCACACACCAATATCCAGAGGTGAGATCTAACGTGGTAAATACATTTGAACCATGTATCTGAGCTAGGCCCTGATCAATGAATGGTAGTGGCCATCTAGATACTGGTACTCTTTTATTTAACTCTCTTAAGTCTGCACACAGCCGCCATTGACCATTTGGCTTTAACACACCTAAAATAGGCGTTATTGGATGTGCTATGAATGGGCCTGATTATTCCCCGTGATTCCAAATTTTTAATAATCTCTGCCAATGATTCTAAACATGCCAGCGGTAGTCTATACTGGCGTACAAACACTGGATTTCTGCTACAACCTTCTGGTAGTGTGGCCACATGTAAATCAGTTAAACCACAATCATAAGCATCTTTTGCAAATACATCCTTAAACTCCATAAATATTTCCCTCAGATTGTTTCGATCCTCATCGCTGTCACATGCATCCGCTAAGGAGATCTGCTCTTCTACCATTCTGGAAAATTCTGGAAACTCTTCTGGTAAAGGAATCTCAGCGCTTTCCTCTAACTGTGTGGCTGTGTCTTTTTGTAGAGCTGCCACTTTTAAATATTTTGGCATATCAGCTTCCTCTTCAATGGGCTGATTTCCTGTTTCATTTTCATTTAAATTAAATATTATGCAATCCTCTTGATGGCAGCACACTTTCTCATTTGAATCATAAGGATACACAGAATGAATTTTAAATATTCCTTTGGGCTGAGAGTCCAGGTGTTCTGGCAACTCGCCCTTGGCATCTACATATTTTTCAGGAATATTCCCAATCACCATGTTATTTAAATCTGCCGTATAATGTGATTTTTGTATGGCCATTCCTAATGGGGAGTTTTCCTCTAAATGAATATCCTGACAACCTTTATTATTTACCATGATTTTTACAGATCCCTCACCAATGTCTACCAATGGAATGTATTCATAATCCAGGCCTTGCTGTTTTATGGATTCATTCAGGCATACAAATGCATCAGAGCCTTTCATCTGCTGCCCATTTTTGCATTTCAGTGTTATTGCAAACTGTTTTGTAAATGCAGGAATAATAGTATCTTTCCTTATTTGTAATTCGATGGCATAAGGAACCAGTTGTGCACAATGATAAGCCCTTCTTTTGTCTTCAAATTCAGGTGCCGGCCCACCTAGGCGTGACCATATTTTTTGATTAAGGAAATCTAACACCATACACATTCTGTGCATGATGTCATTGCCCATGTAAAATTCATTTTGTGCTCCACTCACTATCCATACATTATGGTAAATTGTTTTCTGCCCAATGCTAATTTTAAGCATGCATCTGCCTGCAATTCGGTTTTCAAAGTCTGGACTGTCCAACCCAGAAACATATTGGTTTTTAATCCTAAATTTCGGGATTTCTTCCCTCTCCATAATTTTTTGCAACAATTTCTCATTAATGAAACTCCTTTCATGTCCAAGCGCTAAAGTGGCTTTTATTGTTTTAAGATAATCATTTATACCAACATGAACCCATGGTTGCTCATCTTCCATGTGTATTTCTGCCAGAGTGGTAATGTGTTTTTCTGAATCTGTTTTAGGAACAATATTCTGTTTTCATGTTTTCTCTTTTAAATAGAAACGTAATGTGTGCTCATCTATGGCAGTCTGCCAATCTTTCCTTGGGTCCAAGTATATTTGTACAGGTAGTTTTTCATTGTCGCTCTGATCTTTGTCTTGACACATTAATATAACAGTGACACTAGGTATGCAGCTATTCTGGAGATATACCTCCACAGCATCATTTGTTTTGGCAACGGTGTGACATTCTTTTATATTGCTGTTTTGTGATTTTAGTTTCTTAGGCCTCAATGGTTTTTTGGTTAAGGACCACAGCACTCCATTCACCCCATCTATGAGAGGAGACAATCTTTTCAGGCAATCTGTCCCCATCAGAAATGGAATTTCACAAATAGATGTGATCAATACCTCTTGTTTCATTCTGTGCTTTCCTATTTTTATGTCAACCTCAGTTACACCTATGATGGGCACCTCCTCCCCATTAAAGTTATGCACTGGGCCTTGATTTGCCTTCACTGTGATCTGACTCTGTGGAGGCCTCCCTTCATTGATACTCCTTACCAGCTCCTTGGACATAATTGTGGCCTGTGCGCCAGTGTCAATCATAGCGAAGGTGTGGCATTTTTCTTCTACAGTGATGGGTACATAATATCTGTCCTCAACTTCCTCTAATATACATAAGAAATGTGAATTCTTACTGATTTCAGGGCTCACCTTTCTCAGGTCTTTTTCACTTTTGGCTAAGCACATTGGTAAATGAAAAGACATTTTTCCCTCCTTTTTACCCATTTCTGTGCGAGATATTTTATTCATTTCTCCATGTTCAGAGGTTTTTTGGAGTGTGGCCACTGTTCGCCCATCCATCTGGGTAACATCAGAGACCACATTACAATCCTCCAACTGAACATGTGTAACAACATCATTCAGCAATTTGTCATTTTTTAATTCTGTGCATTTGTGATCATTTAGTGTGATACCAGCCCTTTCAGCCTCTTTAAAAATATGTGGCTCAAAGAATTCTTCAGGTGATTGACTTGTATCCTCCTTGTGAGTATTTCCTTTTTCTGTCTGTGTTTGGTCATTGTTTTGCTTGCCCAGGGAAGGAGCTATGGCATCCCCACTTAGTCCCTGTTCACTGGTATTCCCCATGCATGAGTCATTTTTCTTAAATCTGTTCCTTTGTTCTTTTGGAATTCCTAATGTTTCTTTTTCATTTGTGCAAATCTTTACTGTTTTATTTAGCTCTAAGTTAAACCGTACCTCTTTTTTAGAAGTATTTGCACTTTCTATCACAATTTCATTTACTGGTACTTTCATTTTTAATCCATTAGTCATCTCAGAGTTGTTATGCAAAATTATATCAGAGCAATCTGTCATTTTGGCACTGCAGTTATCATGAGTACTTAGTCACTTTTCGGAAGCCCCCCGGTCATTGCTATGGCCATCAGCCCCCTCTTTGGAAGGTTGTTTTTGCGCTGTATAGAGCTTTCCTATTTGCTCAGCTAACATTTTCACTTGGGCCTCAAGGCACTGGAACCTTTCCATCTCTCTAGGATCCTCTTTCTGTGGCCTAGGTCGATATTGGTTGTTTTCCCCCTGATTGGATCTATTCTGATACCTCTCAGGTGATTGATGTCGGTTGGGATGGTTTCTGAACTCTTGATTCATTTGTGGAGTGGAGCGGGTTGCACCCATCCTTTGATTATAGTCCCCTGGTGGGGAATCATTGTACTGGCGTGGACTGTAGTTCACGTTTTGCCTCATGTCCTGTCTCTCAGATTGTGGGTACTGGCCACTATGTTGATTTCCATTATCAGTAAATCGATCCACATATCGGGGCCTATCCTGATTACCATATATCATGGTGTTGGGATCAAATCTGCTCTGTGTCCCCAATGACTGGTAGGGACCATCATTTCTTTGATCTTGATTTTGTCTCTGTTTATTGTTCATACCTGCCATATCAGGCCGATACCCTACCCGGGGTCTATCCCTTAAATATCTAGGGCTGATGTAGCTCTCTCTATTACTAGGATCATGTGTTTGGAACATTGGTACAGGAAATGGCGATCTTTGTTGATTACCCCTTTGTTCAGGTGTCACATTATTTTTACCTTGGCTTTGAGCAGACTCAAGGGACATTTTGGCTGACCTGATTTCCATTACTGTGGCTGAGGGTTCTTTAGATTTAGGCCTGGTATCTTTCATTTTATCACTTTCTCTACCCTGACAATAGAGTACCTCATATAGCTTTGTGCTTTGATGTACAATCCATTCAAGGGACTTGTCACGGTCAAATTCACGGACCAATTGGGATATGATGTCTTTCTGTAGCCCATAGAAGTATGCGGTTTTAAACTCATTGGAATTTGAGTCAAAAGATACATCAAAGCGAGAGAATGCTCTTTTTAAGTCTTGTAAAAATTGGCGAGGGGATGTATTAGGTCCAGCAGTAATTGTGTACGCGACTTTCTTTGCCTCCTGCAATGACTGAAAAGGAGAAAAATGACGCCTAATTTATTTTTCAAACTCCAGCCATGTCATATTCTGCTGTTCATTTAATCCCCTTATGATGCTGGCCGTCGGGGCATCTAAAGTTAAATGAAAATATTGTCTGTACTGTTCCTTAGGTATCTGGAGTGCTTTAAAAATGTCATGCACCGCTTCTAAGTGATCCTCAATGCAGCATTCACCTCCCTTTTTAAATGGTTTGATCAGGGCTTTAATGGATTTCATTATTTTTATGGGGCTACTTGTTGCAATACATGGAATTGCACTATTTTGTGAGTCAATCCTGTTTTCAGGTGTATGAGATTGGTGACTGCCCCCAATGGGAGTATCAAATCCCCCAAGGGCGCTGCAACCAAGTTCAGTCACCGGCCCAGTCACTGGGGCACTAGCTCTTTGGGCAGAGCTAGAATTCACCTCCACTCCATTGAATGTGGTACCCTGCCGCCTCTCCTGGGACCTGGGAATGCACATTTGCTGTTCTAAGTCCTTACACTTTTTAAGGAGTCTGTTGGCTTCATCATGCAAATAATTATTTTCATCACTCATTTTATTAATCACCTCCTGCATTTCGCACATTTGCATTTGGCATTCATTGAACTCTTTATTTCTCTTGTCTCTTTCTTGGATCATTTTAATCATTTCTTGTTCTGCACTCTGGAGATCACCTTCTTTTTCACAATGTTCTTTTTGTAAAATCTGCATTTCTGAAACAACCTCATCTTTATCCTGCCTAATGTGATCCACTAAGGCTTTTAAGTGTGCCAATTCTTGCTCACTATCCTCAAATTGTTTCTTGCTTTTGGATAACTGAGTATCAAAGTCTCTGCATTTTAATTGCATGTCTTTTTGGCATACATCCAATTCTGCTCTCAACATTTCCTGATTTTTACTTGCCCCTTCTAATTCAGTCTTTAACCTGTTAATTAGCTGAGTATCATTCTCTTGCATTCGCAGGGACTTGTTTAAAATAAACCATATTTTGCCGCATAGCCGTATTAAACAGTCTTTCTCTGCACTTTTATCGGCTGAATTCAATAATCTTGTAAGGCAGACCTGAATTATGCTGCCTTCTGCAAAAATACTGTCTAGTTTTTCTTTCTGCACCTCACCCTGAATGCGGTTACTCCATTCTAACGTGCTATTCGAAGACCAATTCCCATGTGCAAATAACTTTGCCTCTAAATATTGCACTAGATCTGAGAATGTGGTTTCCCTTTGTGACATTCTGAAATTCGTTTTTAGTGGCACACTGCTATTATAAAATGGGTTCCCTTTAATGTGCAAATGGCAGTGTGAGACACGCTTGCCACGCCCAGTAGGTACTCTATGATCACTTTCCCGGCCTGCAACGCACCATAAATATGTAGGGTATTTTGTGGAGATTTGGGGCCTGACGGTATTTTATTACCGCCGAAAAATAACTTAGCAATAATCACTCTTTGTATTCAGATTTGGCCATGTGCAACAATAATACAATGGACATGCATTATTTCAGCACCCAGACCTGCATATTTGGTATACGTGGTTGGTGGTATTTTGGTGAGCATAATTCCCTTGTTTTATTTGTGGCCCCAATGTCCAGAATCCCTTATCTTTGCTTAGATTTTTCGTGTGATCACTAGAGAGACCTCAGACCTGCATTCTAGGAATACCACATTTTCCAGTGATAGTGTTGGTGTGCCACCATGGGCGAACTCACTGACTTATTTACGACAGAGAGCTATATATGGTAATCTTGTGGTAATTTCCACTACCTTATATACGGTAGGGAGCTATGTTCTGAGAGTCTCTCTTCCCGTTGGCTCATGTACCTCCAACGAGCTATGCTACAATCACTCACAACTGTTCATACTGGATCTGACATGCACACATCTGTCTTAAAATGACCATTGCACTGTTTAAAAATCTCCCCACATCATCAGCATTGTAATGGTAAACAATAAACATCACCCGTCTGTTTTCAAATATTTTTCTGTATTATAAAAGTTGTATTTAAACACGATCTCATTCTTTACAGAAATAAAATGGTACAGTCAAAGCATTGTCTGTGACACACTGCAAAGAGAGTGGCGGAGAACAGAACTCAAATTGCAACATTAGCACTTGATTAAGACACGCACAGGAATCCCCTTTCCTACACTGACTGCATATTTTCGTGCACACACACGGCTCCCACGCTTATGTAATTACCTTATCTGAGTTTTCTTCAGCTGTTCTCTTTGTGAATGTAGCTCCCTTGAAGATTAACCCCAGTTAAAGGATCGCCTTTCCTTCTCAAACCGGGGTCATTGCCTGGAATTCTCAGCTTTTGCAGATAGGAATGCCTCCAACCAGGAAAAGGGCTTCCTCCCAGCTCGGCCAAATCTTGACTGTAGCAGGACGCAGGAATCTGCATTCAGTCAGGAGTCCCACAGCCAGGTCTTCTCCCCAGTAGTGCAGAAAAATGTCTGCCTGTCTTTTTCCCCGTTACTGCCCACTAAAACTTTCCTCTCAGCCCTCTGTATGACGTGTCCCAATGAAATCCATCATCTCTCATCCTCCTACTCTTCAACAATAGCTTCGCTTATACATTTGCAATTGTTGCAAATCTGACTTCCTTCTTCCTGCAGTTACTGTGCACAAAAACACGGAGAAAAAAAAAATCTGCACACACATTTAAATGGTTTTCAGAGTATGCCTAATTCTGCAGTGGAGAACACATTTTATTAGTGGGTTATGTTAAATAAGGTTTTATTAGTCAGGTTAATGGTTAATAGGTTAGCTGTTAATTTTCAAATGTGTCTCTCGCACCATAGGCATTTCAGGTGAAAATAGTGTGCATTTTTAAATGAGCACGTGTGCTTTTAACTGTAAAAATAGATTTGCATCTTATATGTTAAAATCGTTTTTGACTGAATAGCCTGTCTTTCCTTGTTAATCTGGTAACCCATATAGCAATGCACCGCACCCTTGTGGTGGTGCTGCGAAAAAAATTGCTACCTGTGCAGTAGTGCTGTACTCTGTGCTGTTTGCTACCTGTGTAGTAGTGCTGTACTCTGTGCTGTTTGCTACCTGTGCAGTAGTGCTGTACTCTGTACTGTAACACGCCAAATATCCTTACAGGTGGGGGAGGGGAGTTTTTTTAATTAATTCAGTAACACTTGTCGAAACTACCAGCTGCATGGTGAAGTAACTTATCTAACTGGCCCAGTTGTTAGTCATTTATCTCTCTTCCTTATTTAATAAAATACTGATTTAATAAAATACTGAGGGTGTTCCAATAGCTTTATAAACCTAAAGCTCGGGCCGTAGTGGGCGTTATGGGCCCTCATACCTCTTTAAAGGCCCTGGCTACCAGTGGTCGAAATGGGCGGGAGAGGGCAGGAGCGGTGCTCCTCTACTTATTTTAATTAAGTTTTACTGTTTCTATACTTTTATTTTTAAAAGTAACCGTTCTGGAATGGTTTTGTTTTAAAATAAAAGTGTAGGAAGAAGTTGAAATTTTCACATACATTGTACTGCACTGATATTTCCACTAAACAGCAGGTGCAAGTGTTTTGGAGTTTGTAATGTTCGTGGGGGGTTGGGGATGGCGATGGGGTTTGTGGGCAGCGGTTCAGGCCAGTAGGGAACATAGTTCCACTACTTCTTTTCGTACACTTCAACCACTGCTTGCTAAGGGTGGGCCTTTAACTCAGTTTTCGGGCCCATGACGCCTGGTACGGCCCTCCCTGCAGGTTTATAAAGCTATAGTAAAACATGCTCGTTTAATGATGATTCAAGTACACAAAACGTTGTTAGCCAAATAATTATGGTTCAATTGTAGGTGTAATGTTAAACTGAACCGTTATGCTTTCCATATTTTACCTTTCACTTTGTTGTGTTGAATCAGGTCGAAGTGTCTTATAGATAGTCATCTTGCTGGGAAATTGCATTGCTGTTTCTTGAATGCCTAGAAATACTCTTTTTTGATTTCCTGGCTAATTCTGAAATCAGATTTCCTGGAATATAGGCAATACCAGTAGTTATTGACTGCATTCCTGGCATTAATATTGGCTAAGAGACGCTCAATAATGATTTCCATGTGCTAATATAGCCTTAGAGACAACGCTCTCATGTTTTGCCCTGCACTGGCGGCCATATATCCGGAAATTGTCATTATCAGAAGTGATAATGACCCCTCCTTCTGCCTATAAGGCTGTTAGCACATAGCGCTACACGCAATAAAGGTTTTGTAGTTGTAGTGGTGAAATAAAACATGTTACTTTAATGAGTGAAGCAGGCAAAACATGTTAATACATTAAGGACCTGATTCATGGAAGTGTTTTTTAATGGTGCAATGCCATAGAAAAACGTTCTGTGACTCAGGCCCTCAATATGGTTTCATTTTGTAATATTTAAATAAATAGATTTTCCTTCTAGGGTAAGAATTTTAATTGCAAACTTGGTTGAACTGGAACAGTTTTAGCATGAGCTTGCTTCTGGTCCAATGCTAAAGTGAATCGTTTTCTTTACAAAAGTGAAAGCGCGGTATCATGTTTTAGCTGTCACTTTGAGTGTCTTGTTGAAAGAAATCTTGCTGGGAAATTGCACTGCTTTTTCTCAAATGCAGAGAAATGCTTTTGTTGTGGCGCGGGTGAACGTTTTGAGCATTATTTCTATGGCTCATGCACGTGAGCATCTGGCCAGCACGGTGTCTCCAGATTGTGTCAGCTATGTACATTATCAGAGCAGATGCAGAACAGCAGGAGCTCTGCAGCCGACCCTCCCAAACTAGGCCCCCAAATACATCCACCCAAATGCGTCTTTCCAGTCAGAGGCATGGCAGGCGGTTCACACATGTCTGTTAGGCAGAGCTGGCCCGGTGATTGCATCTATGGTCAGCCAAGTACATTCTCATTCCAGAGTCGTTGCTCTCATGGGTAGCAGGGCCTCGGGTAATGCACTGTTAAGTGTCACAGAACCACGTGACTGGGTTGATGCTGTGAGAGCAGGATCCATCTGGTACAACCCAAGCAAGGCCAAGCGTCAGCTTCAGTGTTTATTCCAGTCAGCATTTCATTTAAAGAGCCCACAATATTCTATGCAATGCAGCCAGGAGAACAGGAGAATAATTTAGCAAAACGATGGATATTGGGGTATTCCCTCACTTGCCTCACAAGCAAGGGATACAGTGAGAGTGGTCACTCATCAACAGGTGACAGTCGGTGGACGGGTGGATATCCTTGCCCAGCAGATGGAGGCCCGCAGATGCGTCCTGCACTGAAAAAACCTTAGTAGCTAGCTCAGGGCAACCTCAGACTGGTCTGACTCTCCAGCACGGGCCATTTTTCTAGGCCAATGTGGTCTACTTTAAAGATTTTGCACACTGTTCACCTGGCGGTTTACACAGATGTTACTGGTCCCATGTCTTTAAAATGCACCATTTTCCACACATGTTTCAAAAGAAGCCGCCTATGTTCTGCTCAAACAGGTTGTTGTGAAAAGCCACAAATTGCGATTCGTGGTTGTCGGCCAACATTGTTTGTGCCCAAGAATAGGTTTCTGTTACATTTGGATCCTGCCTTGGCCTTCGCTCCAAGGGCAGTTGGAGCCATTGAAGGACTCTGCTGCTGCGCCTATCGAAACTAAAAGATGTACAGTGAAGTAATTTTCAAATTGGCCCGCTTTGAAAAAAAAGACACTGGCCCACACTAGGATGCTGGGCCTAAACTCTATTGCCCTATAGGCCACTCCGAGCCTGCTACAAAGTCTCTGATACAAAGCTTGCGCTCATGTGGTTAGACACTGGAAAAGGCCAACCTTGTCACATTGTGGATCTTTTTTTACATATTGACTCGCTCATCCCCCTGGGGCAGGTCAGAGGAAGGAGTCGGACACAACACAGATATTTTTAAGTGCTTTATTTTAAATAGTAGAAAAGGCCTAGCTTGCCCTATCACTACAGGGATGAAGGTGCTCTCTGTTGCCAGGAAGTCGAAAATCAAAAATGTCCTCAGTCAGAACCTAACTCTATCTGACCCTATCACTAATAATACTAACTAAACGCGGCCCAAAT
Organism: Ambystoma mexicanum; assembly: GCF_040938575.1. NCBI lineage: Eukaryota > Metazoa > Chordata > Amphibia > Caudata > Ambystomatidae > Ambystoma > Ambystoma mexicanum. The sequence continues at coordinate 67,392,215 of NC_090928.1, forward strand.
GAATCTCTCCCTTCTGGTGGCCTCCCATTTGCCTTTTTGTCTTGCAGCTTCTCCCAGCTCTTCTGGTTTCATACAAGCCTGTAATATCTAAATGTCTCTTATATCACAAAAATCCTCCTTATGATGATCTCCTCTGTTACTGAAATGTCTATTTCATGAGCTCCTGCAGCTCTCCGCAAAGTTTTATGGGTTGAATTTTCCTAAGTAAATGACCCTTAATATTGTTCTCTTGAATATAGTCTCTGAACGACTTTCCTTTCGCTCTGGGTTGTGTGAGAAACCTGAAGGTGTCTCACTTACTAGTCCCCAGGGATCTGTCATTCAGGTGGCCGGGACATATCCATCGCTATTGGATCCAGTTCTTGTGGGTGGACCAGTGCAGGAGGATCTCCTGAATGAGGGGTCTTCGGGGAGTGGAGTTGGGACGCCGAAGGCTGAGACACGGTATCCCCCGCCTTGTAACACATTTTACCCATCCTACCTAGCAGGATACGTAGTAATGCTAACCCACCTTTTCCGACACAAACACTTTCTTACACCATGAAATACAATGGACTAACACCAGAGCCGTTTACCTGACTTGTCCCAACACAAGGGTCAGGCAGAGTCAGGCAATTGAAAATAACTAAACATACATGACGGCTCTTCCCCTTCCCCACAGGGATAAAAGGCAGAGCACGAGAGCACACTTTGAGCAAGGCAACCCACACGAGGAGGCAGTTCAAAAGAGGGGAAAGGCAGTGATAACCAAAAGGACAAGGAGGGAAGTGCCCTTGCCCTTTTTGACCCAAACCCATGAAGCCTCCGTGAAAGGAATCTTAAGGCCGGGAACCTCAGCTAGCGTGTTGTGTAACAGATGTCAACGGTACACAAGGCCCTCCTAATCTGATAACCAAGGTGGAGAGAGACGCTTGCTACCGTGGTACCGTCCTTAACACCAGAGCCAAGAAATGCCAAGCGGTTCATCACAGCCGGTGAGTCGGAGGGAGAACCGATAGTAAGCCAAACTGTGTTGGCGAAAGTTGCAAACGGCAACAATATATGAATTGTAAAAACCTATGAACAAAGAACTTGTGTGTTACTGAACTTTTAAAGCACCAGGGAAAGACCAGCTGCAGAGTGTATGATGCCACATGGGCGCTCATTCGCAAGACTCTGGCTGGTCCCCTTTTGTTGAAACTACCGATACCAGAGTGCCCTAGGAGAGCCCGACGTAAGACATCAAAGTGGTCATAAAAGGGACTAGTGAAAAACCCTTGTACAATTGAAAGTCTTTGACATGCTGAGGAAAGAAAGTGAACGTTGGTTACTGCAGGCTAACGTGAAGCCGACTGAGGGATGCCTGCGAATTAGGGTGAACAGTAACAACCAAGAGAACATTGTGTGAATAGAAGTATGTGAAGCCTCACTGGGGGCTGAGACCCAGACTTAGGTCAGAAGAGAACCAAAGGGGTCTAGTGAACTGTGGCAAGTGTGAACCTGACAGAGGGCTGCCAAGAGAAAGCTAGGGGAAGGGAAACCCCCGCTTTCTGATAAGATTGTGAAATTGCAAACTGAGACAAGTGTGAACCCAATGGAGGGATGCCGAAAGAAAGCTTGGGGAAGGGAACCCCGCTTTTCTGATGACAAGACAGAATCATGAACTGTGCTAGAATGGCTATGTGAAGCCTGACGGAGGGATGCCAACGGAAAAGCTAAGGGAAGTGAATCCTGCGTTTGTGATTAAGCAAAGTGAACTGTGTATCTGGCAAATGTGTTTACAAGAGTGAACCCGGCTGAGGGATGTCCACATTGAGACTTGTGAAAACTATGGATGAAAATATTTTGGGTAAAAGGCCATAGTGAACCTGACAGAGGGAAGATAACATTTAAGAAGGATCAGAGACCGGTTGAGGGGGATCCAGGGGTGAAGAGTGTGAGGAACCTGAAGGTGTCTCCCTAGCTAGTCTCTGGGGATGTGTCATCCAGGTGGCCAGTACACGGCCATCACCATTGGATCCAGCTCCTGGGGGTGGACCAGTGAGAGAGGATCACCTGGATGGGGGGTCCTTGGGGAGTGTGAGTGGGACACAGATGGGTGAGACGCCATATTCCCACTTCTTTGAAAACCTTTTCCCCATCCTACCACATAGAATAATCCAAAACACTGCCTCCCCCTTTTCAACACAAAAACCTTCGCACAACACGAAAGACAACGGACTAACAACAGAGCCGTTTAACTGACATGTCCCAATACAACGGTCAGGCAAAGTCAGGTAATTGAGCAGAATTACACACACCTGATGGCCCTTTCCCTTCCCCGCAGGGATAAAAGGTTGTGCACGAGAGCATAGGACGAGCAAGGCAGACTGCACAGCGTGAAGGCTAACTCAGCACAGCAGTTCAAGAGGAGGCAAAAGACGGTGAATCCCGAGAGAGTAACAAGGAGAGAAGTGACCTGTCCCTTTCCGGTCCAGGCCTGTGAAACCTCAGCCGACAGAAACATAAGCCTGCGAACAATAGCCAGCGTGTGTTGCAGCAGATGTCTACGGTGCATGAAGCACTCCTACGCTGATAAACTAGCCAGGGAGAGACGCGGGTCTCTGTGGTACCAACCTTGACTCGAAGGAGAAGGAAGCCAAGCAGTTCATCACAGCTGGTGAGTCGAGGGAAAAGCAAATAAGAAACTGAACTGTGTTGAACGATAAACAGCCAACAGCTAAATTGAACTTTGAAAAGCTAAAGAGGGGAAAACCAGCAACAGAGGAGGCTGGCACCACGTGGGTGCTCAAGCAGGAAACTCTGGGTGATCACCAAACAGTAAAGACTATCGTAACCAGAAGGCCTTGGGAAGAGGCGAAGAAAGGTCAAAGTGGTCATACAGGGGTCTTGTAAAATCATCTGTACCGTCGAAAGTCTTTGACCGGCAGATGATTACGAAGGCTAAGGGAAATGAATCCTGCATGGTCAACATTAGTACATGAACTGTATTTCATAAAAGATTAGCAAGAGTAAACCTGGCAGAGAGATGCTAATGAGAAGGTGCGAATTCTAAAGACCTGTGATGAATTGTCTATAACCATCTGCGTGAGTGAACCCGGCAGAGGGAAGCCGATCACCAAAGGTCAGTGAGAGTGATCCCGGCAGAGGGAAACTGACAACCAAAAGGTGGCGAGAGGGAACCCGGCAGAGGGAAACAAGTAATGAGTGGCAAAGCCTAAAATATCTGTTTAAAAAGACATCAAGATTTGTGAAAGCAAGAAATATTGCAAGACAAGGGGAAGGGAAGTGTCGTCCTTGTCATTTGGGGTCCGAGCCCAGCTGAGGGAGATACATGGGGTAGAAAGCTGTCACCAAAAGTTCACTGTGAAGGGAACTGTCTTGTGAATTTGTTGAATGCAATTTCTGAGGGTTCTGCTCTCAGAAGAGGGGGACCCAGAGGTGAAGCCATCACGCAAAGTGTTTGTAGAATGGAATCGTTGTGTTTGTTGAAAACATCAGACCTCGAAGGTGAGAGACTTTTTTTGAAAAGACACTTAACCATCAAAGAACCTCATAGCTGATATGGAACTGTGAGTTGTGCTGGGAAGGCTCGAGCGTGTGCTGTGCCAGCTGGAACAGAACTGTCGGCTCGTGCTAAGAAAGCTTGAGCGTGTGCTGTGCTCCAAGGTCCACCCTTGTCCCATGCTGAAAACATAGGGAAGGGAGACCCCTGGCAATCACATCCTGACTTGTGATTTGAGAACACTTCTTTCTTTATTGAAACCCTATCCTACACTCATTCTGTAATTAGTTGTAAGGATTTGGCAATAGTTTGTTTTTAGTATAGGCCCTTTTTAATTGACACAACGCCACTAGGACTGCCTTATTTTTCATTTGATGGTCGACGCTTACTCCCATCTTAGATTTAGGTTATTAGGCATTTTTCCACCCAACATTTATTGTTCAATAAACACCCTTGAACTGTGATCACTCGTGTCTGTCTTTACTGTTGCTACCATGAGTTCCTTAGAAGAGTCATCACCCAAAGTAAAAGATTATGGAAAGGAACTTTTGTTTTATTATTGTTGACACATCAGGTCCTTGGAGGCAAGAGACTATGTATGAAAGGGACTTGTCCAGCGAAGGACCGGATATCGCTGATAAGATAGTTGTTTTTGCTTTCTTAATGCCTTACCACCTTTTTACTGCTTTAGGCTTTTAAATCTCTCCTTAGATATCTGTTTCAGCTGACTCGTTATTCCGTTAATACATGTATCATAATCATTGGGCCTCATTATGACCCTGCCGGTCCGGAAACAACAGTGGCGGTAAATCCGCTGGCACCGTTGTTTCCGGACCGGCTGATTCTGAGTTCTGCAGGCGGGAGGTGTCACTCCATGGGAATGGGGATTTACGGAATTCCATCTCCGGAATTACCGTGTCACCGGGGTTGTAAGCCCTGGTGATTCTGGCAATCACGGATGCGGAATGGTATTTGGGGTCCGGCGGTAGCCTGCCGGTTTTTCCAGCACAGCTACCGCCGGGCTCACAATGAGGCCCATGGTCTTTGTTTAATTATTTGTCCTTCCTTTGGCCACCTGCTCCTCCGGCATACCCCTGTACCTGCATCTGCCTCGGGTGACTTCAGGGGAGTTGGCTTACGCTCAAGTAGGTTAATTTCCTCTCTTTGCTTTCGCTTCTCAGTTTCTCGGTTGCTTTGACTTCGGCTTCTCTGTAGCTTGTTGCGTGCCCCGAACGGCGGTGGGTGGAAGCTTTCTTTGCTTCCTATCATCCTGGTTTCTCTAGTTAGGCACTTCTATGGTCACACCACCTCTTTGGACGGTTCCTCTGATTCCATCCTGACAACGGTTCTCCCACTGTCTGCTACACTGGTCCTCCTGCGTCTCTGAATTGCCTTCCCTGCTTCTCCAAGTACCGCAGGCTCCACGGCTACACTCATCTCTGCCTCTCCTTGGCGTTCTGATGTCAGGGGGCTTCGGCCTACCGCTCTCTCTCCTCTGTTTGGGACTCCTCATCCCATTTTCATAGCCATTTGATCTTAAAGTGATATCTCCTTTATTTTCAGATAATGTGTTGCTTTCCACATTATGTACAGCTAAACAGAAGGAGTACCTAGTGTTATGTATGCAAGGAAGTCCCATGTATGCATATAACCTGCCTCACAAGTTTGGCGGTATTCTGGTGCAATTTCTGCCAAACAGAAATAGCTTTACCACTGGGTTGTGCGGCAGTATTAGCGCCTCACAACAACCTGGCACAAACACACGTCCCATTCTGGCAGAAACCCTGTTACCACACGGCAGAAACAGCACTGAAATAAGGGTTACTGCCAATGTATCAGCAAAAATAGTGTTACCGCCGGTTACCCCGGCGATCTTAGTGCTGAGTGCTGGCAGAAATTGCATCACTGCAGTAATGGGAAGCATTGCAGTGGCCATCTTGAAAAACGCAATCCATCCAGAATCTCCACCTCCTGCAGCCAGCCGGACCTGGAAACAAGCTAAAATGTCATAGGACAGGACCAGCAGTAAGGTGCCTGAAAATTGTTTGAGAAAACCAAAGTTCAGTGAGGGAGAGCTGGTTGTTCTCACTGAATGAGGTCATTGCCCACTGTGAGGAGCTATATGTCAGTAGACAGTGAAAGATCACAGGACAGCCATCTAGCATGCCATCAGCCAGAAGGTGACTGCTTTGAAAAGCGTACCAAGTGACAGAGAGGACTGCAGGAAGCTGTGGGATGACCTAAGGGTCAGGATGCGTGGACTCCTGTCCCAACACCACCAGGAGTTCCTGCGATTGGAGGAAGCACCGTTGAACTACTGGTCCTCACTGCCTGGGAGGAGAAGTGCAGCACAGTGCTGGGCATGGAGGGCATTGAAGGAATCAGAGGTGAGGAGGCAGGTGCCAGGAGGCAGGATATGAGTCAACACCCCCTCACCTCCCCCAGCACAGGTCCATGCACAAAGGACTGCCTAGCACAAGATGCCCCTGTGGACAGGGACACACGCCAGCAGGGTGAAGTGATGGGGTGGCACATCAGCCATCCACCACAGCCATGGGGCAGGGTACCAAGGGCACTTCTGAGCGTTACAGAAGTGGGAAGGGTTGGCAAGTGACCCATCCAAGTGCCATGTACACGCCACCCCTCCTGGTTCACCCTGTCCCAGCCAGATTGTGGTGCATGAGCAACCACAACACTGTGCATCAGTCACACCAACATGTTGCAGGCCCACTTGGCCTGCCCCATGTTGGCATTATAGACGAGCCAAATGGAAGTACACGTCCCCCTACACCGAAATGGGTGCAGCTAGCCAATTACTGTACACCACAGCACAAAACTGCTGGCTGCACAGCCATGCCCCATAGAGCCATGCCAGTGCCATAGAGTAAGCCGCCACACCCACTCCCATAAGGTGTGTGCACCCAGGGAGGGGATGTGGGGCTTGAAGGACCACAAGCATGCAAGCCATATATCAGCTGCCCCAGCATGGACACCCTTCCCTCCCCACACACACACAGGCCAAGGACCAACTGTCCATGTGTCACACACTCATTGCTGCAACCATCGCCACAATGCTGTGCCCACATTCAATCTCCCCTGACCAAACAAGCCCATCTGCTTGAATGAGTGGGGTCCCTCTCTGTACCATAGCAAATGTGTCTTGCATGTCAACTCACATGCAAGAACCATGTCTGACAAAATGTCCTATGTCCCCTACAGGCATTCATGCATCACCAGAAGCATTGGAAGAGGACGAGGGGGCAGGCCCATCTGAGAGTAGCGCATCTAGGCCATCAAGGTCAGCCCCCACCACAATCCCACAAAGGCGCACACAGGCTACACCTTGGTGGATGGACCGCCATGAGACGCCACAACCCAGCAAGGCCAAACCTACGACCACACCACAGGCCACCAGGAGCACCCCAAAGCCCACTACACCCACTCCCTTAGCTGCAGTGATTGACACAGAGGGCACGCATCCTGGCAGGGAAACTCCTGAGACAAAGGGGGACATCAGCCCAGTGTCACTGTATGCAGAAAAGGCCATAAACCCGCAAGAGGGTCCACGGCTGGCAGTGTGCACAGACACCTGAGCCGGACATCAACATGACATCCTATGGCTCCCCAGCCACCAGCCCAGAGCCACTGCACAGCTCGCCTCTCATTCAGCACACACCACCAAGCAATACCATGCTACAGAGGCTGGAGGAGATGGAGAGGCGACAGAGGGAGATGGAAGCAATTGGGCGCACCCATTTTTGACACCTGCAGGCAATCTGTGAATACCGGCAAGGACCCACCCACAGGATTGTGCCGGCCTTGTCAAGGAACCGGGCAGAGGCAGCTGCCAGTACTGCCCCCTGACTGTTTATGGATAGAGGATCAGGGAGAGGATGGAGGGGGCCTCGGCACTTGCAGGGGCCATCCACCAGAGCCTCCAGTTCCATTACACCCACTGAGGAGTCGCAGCAGGGTACACTAAGGCACAGGTCCCAGTGCCAATTGGGCCACAGATTGCCATGGGGCTGGCATGGGGGGAAAGAAAATTTGGACACTTTTTGCCCCTAGTGACCGTGCTGGGGAGTTGGTGGGAAAGGGGGGATAGCTGGGGCACATTCATTTAATTAAAACTGTTGTACTGCATCAATGCGAGGACATTACTGATTGTGTCACTGTGGTCTTTATTAATAGGGATGAGTCTCACACAGTTGCGCATGGCTTGAAGAAATTGTCTATCAGCCACGTCATCTCTCTCTCAGTGCATGCATTTGCCTCGCCCACGGGCACTGCATCCTGATGGAGTGGCATGTCCACATCAGGGGGTAATGGCACACATCTCTTCAGGTAAATTTTGTGTGCACAAAAGCACAATACTGCCCAATTTCTATGAAGCATACACCAGGGCTCAACCGGTAAAGTAGAGGCAGTGGAATTGTGCCTTCAGGAGACCAAATGTACGCTCGATGCACACACGGTTTCCTAGGTGAGCGTTCTTGTAGGCAATTTCCTGCAGTGTTTGTGGATCACGTACAGGGGTCATCAGCTAGCGCAACTGTGGGTATCCACAGTCACCTGCATGGGTAGAGGCACAGACATCAGTCACAGTGCAATGTGTGGGGTGGCCTTACACAGTATCAGGGCAATGGACTTCATGTGCATGCATATGGGGCTTCATTTCGTGGCCTGTGTCTGTAGAATGTCTGTGGCAATCGTATCATGCAATGTTTGGTCTTCACATGCACCATGTTCAGGTACAGCAGATGTTACGTAAGGTGTCTGTTGGTGACATGTGCAGCGGACATGTTGATGTCATGTGGCAGTGTATTTCTTCCGTGCATGTGGCATGCTGGGTTTGCCATTTGCTCCTACTAGGCTTCTGGGGCCACCTGGTCTGCATTGCGGGCTGTGCGCACATGGGTGCATGGCTGTGCTACTGGCAGGGTTGCAGTTGTGTGATGCAATGTGGCCATTTGTCAGCATTACTTTGGATTGTGCATGTTGCATTGTGGTACCTGTAGTCATGTTTGTGTTAGGAGCTGCTACTGTATGTGTTAATCAGCTTCTCTATCCAGGTATGTCCAACATGTGCATGCTCCTTGGGCTGTACTGTGACGTTGCGGCAGGAGGTGGTCAGGTACAGCTTTTGCATTTGCTTGTCATGCCATGCTTTGTGTAGTCTTTGGTATCCCCTGCCCCATTTGGTCAGGTAATTCTCAGCGCATGAATGCAGGCTATTTAACACACCCACTATCCATGTCCTTTGTCCTCTGTGCCTCTTCATGTATCCTGGCAGTGTGCTGTATGGTAGGACCATGGTATCGTGGTTGGAACCAGGGTAGTAGGCACAGCAGTGGGTGATGTACAGGTTGGGGTTGCAGATCATCTGCACATTCAGTAGTGCTTCCGGTTTTGGTACACTGCTTCGCTGGCCTGGGGTACTACACAACATGAGTACAGTCCAGGGCTGCGATCACATTTGGCATTTGGGCAACGGCACAGAACTGTGCCTTCCTGGTGTTTACCTGGCCTGGGGTGGAGGGCAGTTAGATGTGGCGTTGCACATGCTGCAGGAGGGCTTCAAGCACCTGGGCCAACACTACGCAGAAAGGGGGCTGTGTCATGTCATGCATCATAGCCACAGAGTGCTGGAGGGGGCCAGTTCTGAGGAATTGTAGGCCAGACACTAGCTTCAGCAGTGGGTGCACGGGTGTCCGGATGTTGATTCTGCTCCCTATGTTGTCCTGCATTGTGGTGAGCAGCTCAGTTATTTGTTCCCTGTTGAGGTGGTACAGGTTGACCAACTGGCTTTCAGTGAGGGTCCAGGGTGAGGGCCTGATCCTGGGGATTGGTGCAAGCCTTGCTTGGGCTCTCCTCCTCTTCCCCCTGTCTCTCCCCCCTGTCCTCCCTGTGCCCTGACCTGATTGTCCTGCATCTCTACTTCCAGGCGCAGCATGAGCAGCTGCCTGTCCAAGCTCTCAGTGGCTAGTGGCAGCATGGTGTTAGAAACAGTGTTTGGGGTAGGGGTGTGCCTTATGTAGCCCTCTGGGGTGCATTGGGATCTGCTGTGACATCATCTCTGGCACCTGTTTTAATGTACCTCCAGCTGGAGGTACTTGCAGCGTGTTTTTGGAAGTATTTGTGCCATTTTTCAGCACAAATACCGCCGTACATGGACTTGTGAAGTGGCTGTGATTGCGCCCCTTGTTGCAGGTGCAGATACCTCTGGCTGTAATAGCACTGGCTGTAATAGGGCTGGCTGATTTTACAGTCAGTGGTATTTGCAGTGGCTTGTGATATGGCAGAGCTGTTTTGGTGGCACTAATTCTGTTATCGCCACTTTTAAGGGTTACTGCTGGACTCCTGATAAGGCCCAAAGTGTCCTGCAGGGCCTTTGGGAATGTGTGTCCTTTTCCCCTAATGCAGAATCACTCTGAGTGATTTCCTACTTGCCCAGTCCCCTAGGGAGGGTCTTGCAGAGTGGGCTCACCTCCCTTGCCTCATAGGGGGGGCTCCCCCTTGGGGAGAAGGGGTGAATACTTCTGATTCACCACACCCTCTTCCATACATACACTTTAGTGGCAGCAGTGTAATTTTACTCTGGGTTTTCATGGCATTGGAAAACCAAAGGATTCCACGTTCAAAGGTTCATCATTATCACTAGAACCCTGTGCTGGCGGTGGGGTTGCCTTGATCTATCTTGAGTGGGTTACTTCTTCCATCATACCCACCCAACTTTACTCTTCCTTTGAGAGCTTAGTTTGCAAGCTGGTCATCTCTCCCTCCTCCACTCTGCCCATTGCTACCATTTACCAGCCCCCAGGCGCTACCAGCCTGTTCCTCTCTGAATGGGCTGATTTCGGCTCTTCCTTACTTTCAACCACCTCCTCTTGGGTGACCTCAACTTCCAATTGACTCCCCTGTCTCAGCAGCCACTTTTTTCATTGATCTCTGCACCTCGCTATTTTTCTCCATTCTTCTCTCTGGTCCAACCCACTTGGCTCGACACACCCTGGATGCCATCCTCCACTCAGACCTCTTTCTTGCCCCCTCTCTGCTCACCCCTCTCTCTTGGTCAGACCATTCTCTCCTCTCTTCCCACCTGGGTCCCTTTGGCCCTCCTACAGCTCCTTCAAAATCCCTGCCAACCTCGTTCTCGAACATCTGCCCGATGAAACGAATGTCAGCTGCTGCCTTTGCTTCTAACTTCATCCCTCATTGTCCCTCTACCTCAGACTCTACCACTGACTCTGCTCTCAGCAACCTTCACTTGGCTATTGCCAATACTCTTTACATCCTTGCCCCAGTCATGAGGATCCGCCTGAAACGTGCCTCTAAGCATAACAACTGGTACGACTCTGAACTTGCAGCCCTGAAACGCAAGTGGAGAGCTGTGGAACGGAAGTGGCAGACCTTACGCTCACCCTCTGACAAACTGGCCTGTCGCCTGCTCCAAAGGCAATACTAACTCTCGATTCACTCCAAGAAAAGGGCCCACACCCAGGCTTGCGTCTCTAGTGCATCCAACAACATGGCTGAACCAATAAGGACAATATTGACTCTCTTGCCCTGGCACTTGCTCATTTCTGCAACCACTTTCTTGCAACTGGATCTTTCCCCTCTTCTCTTAAGCACTCCCTTGTGCGCCACCTCCTAAAAAAAACTTCTGCAGATCCGTCTTGTCCTGCTAATTACCGCCCCATCTCTATCACCCCCTTCCTTGGGAAACTCTTGGAGCAGCTGGTCTTCCCCCAATTGAATCAGCACACTGAACTTGTTGGTTGCCTACACGACCCTCAATCTGAAATCCAAGCATCCAAAGGCATGGAAACTGCTCTTCTGAACACCCGTGAAGAACTGCTTGCATCTCTTGATTCTAACTCTCCAGCTGTTCTCATTCTGCTTGATCTCTCATCTGCGTTTAACATGGTCAGCCACTCCAGCCTCATAAAACGGCTCCACAATACCCTAGGTATCTCAGAGCGGGCACTGCACTGGCTGACCTCTTTCCTCAAGGACCGTACATCCCAGGTTATTCTGGGCTCTTTCTCCTCCCCCATCTCTATCTCCACCTGCAGCTTCCCCCAGTGCTCCAACTTTTTTCCCTGAATTTTTAACATATATCTTCCTCCGCTGGCATACCTTATTTCCACTTTCTCCCCTAACATCCACTGTTATACTGATGACACACAACTCTTCTTCAAACTTCCCTCTGATCCTCTCCTTAATTCCTCCATCATTCCTGACTGCCTATCTGCCATCCAGTCCTGGTGTGACTCCAATGATCTCTGCCTCAATGGCAGCAAGACTGAGATCCTTCCCATTGGGACTCGTGCTCCCTCCTTCTTTCCCTCACTCCGTACACCCTCTATGGGCTCCCCCCCTTCTCCTTCTCTCCAGGCTTGACTCCTGCATTAGCCTCTTACTTAATCTACCCTCTTGTTCTTTACAACCCCTCCAGGTAATCCAGAACAGGACTGCAAGACTTACCCTTGCCCTCAAGCCCAGGGACTGCATCTGTCCAGCCCTAAAATCTCTCAGCTGGCTCCCAGTTGCTGAAATGATCAAATTCAAATCCATCTGCATCATCCATAAGGCTGTCTGGGGCCAGGGACCATGCTAACTACAACTGACTCTAACTAAATACTGTCCCTCCAGACCTTCATGCTATTCTGGCACCAACTCTCTGTGTAAAGCACTTCGCTAAACAGCGAGCTGGTGGCCGATCTCTTCCCTCGGCTGTCTCTCTCCTATGGGACAGCCTCCACCTTCCTCTTTGTCTTGTGCCGGGTCGCCTCAAATTCTGGAAGCTCTTCAAGACCTTTGTTTACACCTCTTCCCTCTTCTGCTAAATCCCACAGTTGGTGAGATTGGTGATGTAAGGAAGGCATGGTATCAAAGCAAGACAAAGGGTAAATAAAGGGGTAGACCTGCACTCAAGTCCCTGATCCTTCAGGTGTATTATACAGATATCCAAAATTGGATCAGTAGAATGGGATGACACTAACTAAATTTCAATACATATCAAATTTTATTCAGTAAACTCATGACAAGGAAAATTCCTCTTAATATCATAAAAATCGATAAAAGAGCAGTCAATTCATACCATCAATCATAACCACATACAGGACTCATTCAGACATTAAAATATAAAAAAACACCCAAGTGTTTAGTACATCAATAAGCATTGGAAATATTGTTACACCAAATATTTTCAAATATCACATCAAACAGTGACCCAGACCATAATATCAGGTGTCGTCGTGTATCTGATGCCAAATTTGACCAGACATCTCTCACAGAAAAGCGTTGACACATGTTTCAGTCGGAGACCTTCTTCAGGACGTAGGGCTTGGAGTAGATGCTCCGCCCTATTCTCAACGTGTGTGGCCCAGTAGTAAATCTAAAAAAGTAATGATAAAAACCATAGTGCCATCCTTATTTCTTAGAGTCGGTGACTAATAATGTCACAATGTGTTCGAAAAATGTAGTAGGGAGTTCTTATCGGTTGGTTTTTTTAAAAGAGTAGTTGTTAATTGATTCACAGTCTTTTTAATCAAGAGATCAAGGAAGCTAACCTGACGGTGACTATATTCAATGGTGAATTTTATGTTTGTATCACATTGATTTAGCCATTCATGGAATTCAGTGAGAGATGTAATGGATCCCCTCCAAATGAGGAAAACGTCATTGATATACCGATGCCAAAGTATCAAATGTGCCTTGAGAGAAGAATTATTATTTCTTAGAGTCGGTGACTAATAATGTCACAATGTGTTCGAATTCAATAAACACATAGGCCCCTACTCAACACCAATTTCCAATTTAAGGGAAGGTGAACGGGACAGCGGAAATTAATCCTCCACTGGCATCAGTGTGTATGCTGTAGCTAAAGACTCTGGGTAAGGATCTTGTAAACCAGGACTCATGTCTGGCAAAGAGTCTCCCAGGACCCCCCTTGTCATTTGTACCTGTGGAACCAACAGAAACACCACTTAGCATTCTTGGAAAAACCGAATACTCAGTGTGCATATCTATGGCCATACATAATATCCAAAAAATGACCAGTCTGAATAAAACTGGACCTAAGAGGGCGGCCTTTTACATACTTCCGAAAATTCATAAGAATTCCACTAAGCCCCCAGGCAGACATATTGTGTCGGTTATCGACTCACTGCTGGAACCGCTGTCTGTTTACGCAGAGTTTTTCTTAAAACCATTTGTGCAGGAGATGCCATCATATGTGAAAGATTCGACCCACATGATTAATATCATTAATGATATTGAAATTGAAGAAGGAGATATCCTTGTTACTATGGATGTCGAGTCGCTATACACAGCGATTCCACAGATGGAATGCCTGCATGTGTTAGGTCATTATCTGAACAAGAGAACCAGACCACACTTGCCCCCCACTGAGTTTGTCCAAGAGTGCATTAGGTTAGCTATGACCGAAAATTTCTTTTTGTTTAAAAAACAACTTTATAAACAGGAGAAAGGGGTCAGTATGGGGGCCACTTTTGCCCCTGATGTCGCAAATTTATATATGGCTGACTACGAAGATAAGTTTATCCTGGGACAACAAAACCTGCTTATGAACCATCCTTCTCTCAAGGCACATTTGATACTTTGGCATCGGTATATCAATGACGTTTTCCTCATTTGGAGGGGATCCATTACATCTCTCACTGAATTCCATGAATGGCTAAATCAATGTGATACAAACATAAAAATCACCATTGAATATAGTCACTGTCAGGTTAGCTTCCTTGATCTCTTGATTAAAAAGACTGCGAATCAATTAACAACTACTCTTTTCATAGTTTTACAGTTTTTTATTGATATACATATAACAAAACAAATGTTTTATATATCATTGCTTTCGCATGTACATTTTAAAAACAGACAGTTGATCTAACATTATTACAGTTAAAACATCTCAGTTGCTATTACATTAGCGATTCAAAAGTGCATTTGGATAGTACGAAATACATATGGTGTCACTTAAAATTGTCTCACATGATCAGACAATACACTGTATAATTAAAACAATTTTAGTATAGAATAGCACCATAAAATACATTAGGTTTATATCGTTTCCACTCATAAATAGTGACCATAATGTCTCAATTTCATCAGACTTAAAAGTGTTATTATATGATTTCATATGTCGATACCGAAGGGCTTGTAAACTTTCACACACAATTAACAAGTGGTGTAACGTCTCTGTGACATTATTACCACATAAGCGGCAATATCGCTTGTCACGGGGAATACCCAATTGAGAGCCTTTTTAATTCCAATGCCTCGGATATATTGAATTTCAATAGGAGGTATTGCCGTACTGTTTGTGGATTGGGGTAGGCATGGATGTAGTTTGGAGTCTGACCTCGGGTCATGCGCTCATTGCAATAAGTCCCGCTGTGAGTTTTAGTCAATAGGTATGACAGCTGTTGTTCATAGCTTACATCTTTCAATATATTTTTCAGGGTGGATTTCACAGAGTACAAGCTCATTTGGCTAAATGAGGGAATTGAACTAGTCCACTTATTGTGAAGTTGTTTCAACTCACCCATTATTCCAAAAGCATTGATGTTCGCGAGTTTCATGTATGCTTTCACATATCGACAAGTGATTGTATCAGTCTTGATACGTAACAACTTTTCGTAATTTAGTACACAATGGTTAATGAATACATGCGATAGACCTATCAGATTGAATTCTAGGTACATATATTCGACACTTACACATTGTGGAAGACGAAACAGTTTCCGAAGTAACAAGGCTTCAAATCGCACAACCAGTTTAATGAAGTTGTGCCCCCATATTATAATGGCGTACAGTAATATTGCTCTAATCTTAGCAATGTAAATGGTCAATATCGCAGATACTGAGTAGCCGCTATTTCTTCCAATGAAGATACTCAGAGCGTTGGTAGCAACCAGACAGCGGGCCTGTAGTGCGGACCACTGAGCGTGCCATGCTAGGCGATCATCAACGATGATGCCTAAATATTTATAAGTTTTAACTTGTTCTAAAGGCTTACCGTTCATTGACCACACATATTTTTTGGGACAGCGTTTCTTAGTGAAAACCATTACCTTATTCTTGTCGATATTAATCTGCAAACCATTGAGAGTGCAGTAACTGCTGAGTGCCTCTAACATTAGCTGGAGACCAGCAGGTGTATAATCAAGCAAAATAAGATCATCGGCATATGCCAGCCATCCGATAATCACCTCCGAGATCTTTACGGGATTTGCCGCGGCAATATTGAATACATTATCCATATCAGCCAAATACAGATTGAATAATATTGCCGCAACCATACATCCTTGTTTAACACCACTGGATGTCAGCATTGGCACTGACAGTCTACCTGCAGCATTCAAACGGATGTGTACGGTGGTGTCTGAGTGCAATAGCATCAGCATCCTTAATAGGCCCAACGGTATACCCCAGCCAGACAACTTTTTCCATAACTTACCTCTCTGCACGGTATCGAATGCTGCAGAGAAGTCGATATATGCGCAATACACATTAAGGTTACGCCTAGTCATTGAGTGTTCAATTGCAGTAGATAAGAGCAAGAGCCCATGCATTGTACTAGAATTTGCACGGAAACCGATTTGATTCGGGGGTAGTATTTCTTTCTCAGTAATCCACAGATTTAATTCTAGTAGTAGGACTTTTGCAAATATTTTCGATGAAGTATCTAACATTGCAAGCATCCTAAAATTACCTGGACAGTCCCATGCTCCTTTTTTATGGACAGTTAGTATGTGACTAGATTGCCACGACGGAGGTATTACACCTGATGTACCTATATGGGTAAATAATTTGTATAGAGCAGCGACCCATAGGTCAGGTTGTTGTTTTATTAGTATGTTACAAATCCCATCAGGGCCAGCAGCTCTTGAGTTCTTCAGCTTAGATATAATCACTATTATATCTAGTACATCGGCTCGACACTCCCGGGGCACAGTAGGAATGATATTACGGTCTCTAAAGAGATGACCCGACCTAAAGTGTTGCTAATATGACATTGCCATTGCGCTTCGGTAATACAGTTAATGGTGAGTGGGCGCTGTTTAGACTGTCGGAGTAATTGCCATATACCGACAGTGTCACCAGATTTAGCTTTTATGGCAATCTGCTGCCACAAGTGGGCACCACATGCCGACCTGTGTGTGGATAGCCATTTTTTATATTTCCTTTTGACAATTTTAATTTGCGAGGAAACGCCCTCTGGTTTAGGATAAGTAACATTCTCCATTAACACAGTCTTGATCTCAGTTCTCATTTTTGTTTGTGCCGCGCTAATTGCGGCATCAAAACCGACACGTCGCTTAAACGGCATATTGGATTGCTCACTCATGCCGATGTGTCTACGTTTCTCGGTTACTTCTGCTGAGATAGTCGATATGCGCGCAGAGAAGTCGGACAACAAGTCTCCAAAGTTGTTATCACCACCATATATTGTCTGAATAAAACCAGGTAAAAGGATTACTGTGACATTATTGGCTTTGTCTATGTTTCGCGGGTGCCAGAGAATACGATTTCCACCTTCATTAATTAATATTTGTCCATTTTCATCATGGTCGTTTTCCAGCTCCTTTGAGTTAGGCAACTTTAAGAGCCAACACATGGGGAGATGATCACTCTCATCTCTGACTACTCTTTTAAAAAAACCAACCGATAAGAACTCCCTACTACATTTTTCGAACACACTGTGACATTATTAGTCACCGACTCTAAGAAATAAGGATGGCACTACGGTTTTTATCATTACTTTTTTAGATTTACTACTGGCCCACACACGTTGAGAATAGGGCGGAGCATTTACTCCAAGCCCTACGTCCTGAAGAAGGTCTCCGACCGAAACACGTGTCAATGCTTTTCTGTGAGAGATATCTGGTCAAATTTGGCATCAGATACACAACGACACCTGATATTATGGACTGGGTCACTGTTTGATGTGATAACTGAAAATATTTGGTGTAACAATATTTCCAATGCTTATTGGTGTACTAAACACTTGGGTGTTTTTTATATTTGAATGTCTGAATGAGTCCTGTATGTGGTTATGCTTGATGGTATGAATTGACTGCTCTTTTATCGATTTTTTTGATATTAAGATGAATTTTCCTTGTCATGAGTTTACTGAATAAAATTTGATATGTATTGACATTTAGTTAGTGTCATCCATTCTACTGATCCAATCAAAGCAAGACAGACACAAGGGTGTTTATTAAACTGTAAAATGGGTGAGAGAAACACCTCATCTAAACCTAAATCTAAGATGGGAGCAAGCTACGACCATCAAATAATAATACCGTCCTAGTAGAGTATAGTCAAATAAAAAGGGCCTATAGTAAAAAAGGTTATTGACAATCCTTACTGCTATGTTACAAAAGAGTGTGGGATAAGGATCACAAGAAAAGAAAGACGTGTTCACAAAATCATAAGTCAGGATGTTATGGCTGGGGTCTCCCTTCCCCACCTTTGTAGCACAGGACAAGGTGGGATTCTCGAGCACAGCACACTCCTGGCCTTCTCCGGCATGAGCTAACAGTTCCTTTTTTCAATATCCTTGCCTTCTGTATCCAAGTCTCTTCTCATGCAAAGTCTCTTGCTTCAGAGGGTCTTATATACCAAAACAACAAAATGTATGTTCCTTCTGGTAATCTTTACGTCGGGTGATAACCCTTCACCCTTGAAGAACCCTCATGCGGGCTCCGATCCTTCTCTCAATCGTCAGGCTTAGTCAAGCTCAGACCAACTAGACCACTTGCTAATTCAAACAGAGACTTCCGAAGGGCGATCTCGTCTTGCTTTGTCACTCTGTTTGTTGTCGGCAAGCACAGTTTTGACTTATTCACAGTTGGCACAGCGTTTCCCTCAGCTGGGCGCAAATACCGGTTTCACAATGTCAAAATCTCTGCAATGGGTTAAGGACTTTCGATTGTACAAGGGATTTGGCTTGACACTTGTATGACCACCTTAATACTTTATGCCGGCCTTCCCTATGGCCTCATGGTATTTGTAGTTTATTTCTTCCCAATGTTCAATACCGTCTCTTTGTTCATAAGAGGGGTATCTGCTAGGGACCTTCAACTGAGTGCCCACATGGCACCTGACCACTCTATCTTTGGTACCAAGTTTGCTCTCAAAAGACTTTGTGTCTCTTTATCTTCTTAATGTTCCCACTGCGACCTTGAGTCTAACACAGTCCGGTTGACTTTCAGGTTCTTCCGACTCACCAGCTGTGCTGAACTCCTTGACGATTCCTTTGTCGCTGGAGTCAAGGACAGTACCACAATGGCAACTGCGTCTCCTTGCCATCAGTGTGGAGAGTTCCATGTACGGCTGACATCCGTCACACCATTTTCCAGCTCTGATTCCCGGTCTAACATTTCTTTCATTGGAAGGCTTTGCGGGTCTGGGTTGAAAATGGGCAAGGGCAACTCTGTCCTTGACATCCGCTCAGGTCTCGCCACCTTTCTCCTCCGTTTGAACTGCCGTCCTGGAATTACTGCTTCCATTCAGCCTTGCTCAGAGTGTGCTTTTGGGATCCTCCTTTTATCCCAATGGGGAAGGGAAAGGGTAGTCCGGTGTGTGTTATTGTCGGCAAGTGCCTGACTCTGCTTGACCCTTGTGTTGGGACATGTCAGGTAAACGGCTCGGGTATTAGTCCTATGTCATTCACGCTGTGAGAAAGTGTTTGAGTTGGAAAAGGGGGAGGATAGAGATTCCAAGTGTCCCAATGGGCAGGATGGGGAAAGAGTGTCATAAGGAAGGGGATACTGTGTCTCACCCTTCAGTGTCCCACTTCCACTTCCCGAAGACACCCCATCCGGTAATCTTCTCGCACTGGTCCACCGGCGGGAACTGGATCCAATAGTGATGGCAGTGTCCTGGTCACCTCAATGACAGATCCCTGAGGACTAGCGGGTGAGACACCTTCAGGTTTCTCACAGTGACCAGGGGCCTTATGTATCCACTGGGGTCCTTGCCTCCCACACCCAATCACCTTCAGCCTCCGCCCACTCCTAGCACTTGCCTTGCCACCCACTGGCCTGTGTTATCACAGGCCTGCACGTACTCATTTATTGGCAGTTGACCACTCACCAAGTCACTTAACGGCTGCTTACTCCCTTACTCCCTAGAACTTCCCTGTGGTACTCCTAGCACATACCCCCTCCCTCATCCCTTCACTCTCTCTGCACTTGCACGTTCTGAATGAACACAAGGCTTAGTAGGAATGCCAATATCTTTCATTGTTGTATTTGCATTTAATTCCCATGTTCCCTCCCTGTTTCCCTGTGTGCACTTTGAAACTTAATTGACTTGATGTATAAGTGCCTTACAAATGCACAATAAATAAATACATACATTTTAAAGCACATAAAAACACAATTTCATACAAAACGGGCTCCTTTGTTTTACTTGCATTACCTAAGTGCATGGCCACTTACAACCTGGTACAAACTACTCCCAAAAGTAAATGAACAGATTATTTGCAAAGTCCTTCATCTCGCCAGCTCAATTTCACACTCTGTAATACGCTACGAACTAGGTCTAGTCTCTTTGAAATCAAGGGCATATTGGAGATATTGCTCAATATATAGGAACATTCTTGTCCCAACTGAAAAATCATTGAGGATTTCAAAGTGCTATGCGGGGAAAAGGGGCTCTTAGACCCTGAGAGAACTGGAAGACTTGCGTCTGATCTTATTGGCCAAAACTGGTTGTGAGGCTGAAGATCTTATTGGCAATCCATCTAGAGTTAAACGAGCATTATATGATCTCGACTGGGCCTATACTGCGGATGAATTCACGAATATCCCTCGATGAGCCATTTTAGGAGGGACCACAAAAAGCGGGGTGTTCTTGCAGAAACTTTTGTTGAGGTTTTGGTGGAATTTACTCCACACAAAGGTAATTTTAACTCGCTATGGCCTTGTTGACGAAGAGATGTTGGTGTGTAGATTCTGCAAAGAACGAAAACAAACAGAGTCAATAAAACACCTCTTACTCTACTGTAGTACTCTCTATTTAGTAAGAATGAATGTGTTTAAAAAGCTTTGCCATACAATTAATGGTAGTGGTTTTGAGTTACCGTGGGATCACTCTGGTTCTACCACTTCAGGAGTTATTGCGGTTGTAACTTTTTTTTTAGTTTTAAATATGATTGCTGACTTTTAAGTGCATTTTTCTATTTGCGAACACATTTCTTGCTCAATTTCATTTTTTTATTTTGCGCTTTTTAACCCTTTTTTCTTCCTTTGTAAGTACATTTATTTTTCTATTTTTATTTAATTTCTTTTTCATTTTTTCGGTTTTCTTTTATGGAGATGAATCTTTGACACATGTTTTTTTTAAATGTCAAATGTTAAAGGTTACATTGTTTTTTTAACCAAAAAAACGAAAACAAAAAAACCCTTTTTTTTAACTTTTAAACAAAATGCTTTTGATTTCCAGATATTTAAATAAAAAGTCTGATTTTGGATTGGAACCCTGTAGCTTCTGCTGCATATCCCTCTGCACATCCCTCTGCACTGCAACATCAAGTACATGGGAAAGATAGAAGCACTTTGTTTACAGCTTCTTCCAAAATTACGTATGGTCATGTTCCTTTTTTATGTCTATGCATGCAGGGAGAAAAACCCACATTTTATCGAATATCACATCGATTTCATTATTTTCTTTGATTCTACTAATTGTGGTGAATCTGATGGTATATTTACTGCTTTCCCAGCGGTAACTTCCTCCCATGTGGCCGGGGACAGCAGATGCTTCCTGATACTCAGGTGGTTATATGAGGGAGGATCACATGGGAGGCAACAACCTCTGGGAGGGGTTTGTTTTATCATCAGGTGTGACATGGTTCCCACTTTCCTTTTCGGAAGATACACATCTGATACCCCATTCCCTAATTGATTGTTGTACGGCCTTCCCTCTTTCATCCACGAGAGTAGTACAATCCTTTTGTTACAGTCCAAAAGCCAACACTCAAAATCTAACTGGCCTTGTAAAATATCATCAGACATTAGTTAAATCCACATACTCTTCCTCAAAACTTAGTTTGCTTTTAAACTTATTGCAAACATTCATACAGTAATTTCTGGAAGGATCCTGCAATCCGGGAAAAAACACTCTGATGAGGAAGAGAAGCGCAGTAATGGAGAATATGGGAATCCACTAACACAGGCAGCGCTCTAGTAGCAGTGAGCGCACACCTGTGCCTGGGAAATTTAAATTGCCTGACCAGGAAACGACAGCAAGTTTCTGGCAGGAACAGGTTGCTCCTTTCTGTGCAGGAAGACATCTTTGGAGCCAACCATCTCGGGAAGCTGAAGGGAGAAGCAAGCTGGAAGCAGATGACATGTGGTGAGAACGCCAGCGGAAGGCTCCTGGGCGTTCGCCAGTGTCGGAGAGCAGTGTTTTACTCACCAGAATCCAATGCAAAGCAGACAAGCACAACGAAAGCCTCATGAGGCAGGAAAGCAGTGGAGAAACAGTGGCGAAGCAGCAAGCAGCAGGAAACCGTCACTGGCAGACCGTAAATACATCATTAACGCTATCAAGAACCGGTGAGTCCATGAAGGGACAGAGGGAATACCGGGGCGGATTGGTGAACATGCCAAGCTGACGGAACTAAGTCTACGTAGGGACATCATTTGGGGGTCACCAGGGGTCGCACTTGCGACCACTGATGTTACACTTGCGACCACTGTGGTCTCCCTTGCTAACCCTAAAAAATTATAATATATATATTTGATTTTAAATTGGAAGCTCTGCGGCTGTGGCCAATGCCATGTGACTTTGTTTCTGGAGTGGCTGCCTTTCTTGTGCAGGCCTCTTAAGTTTAACACTTTGAGCAGTGACCTTAAATAAGAAATAATAGGAATAACAAATAATTTGTCTTTCTGGATTTCTATACAACAATTGCTAGACTCATTAAAGGTTTATTTCAGGCACACCTCAAGGGGTGAGTGACTGATGTAGTCTGTTCTTAAACACCTCAAATTCACAATGCAGACGAAAACCTCGAAAAAGCATTTAGAGTAGAATAGGCATCCATTTCGGACTATGTATTTTGCTTTTCGCAAATAGCAGTTAGAGCATGTTTTTTTCTGCCATTGTCTCTGTTATGATCATCACAAGATATTCCATCTCGCCGTCCTTGGTCACTAGATAAAATCCATGTGCCTAAAAGCTTGGGTACAGTGTAGAAATGTTTGACCATAGCACATAAAGTGGCACTTGATTTCATTGTGCCACAATGAATGCTTTCTTGAAATGTCTTTCCTATTTCCATGGCATGCTGTTCAGGATGTTTGTTTGCATGTATTAGGTAACAAGTGCCCAGAGTACGGGATGTTGTGTGAGTGCGCTGCTTTCACAACGCTACTCTAAATTCTTTAATACACAGTTATGAACCCTCCCAGTGGTATGCATTTTTCCAACCTCTGCAGCCTGAAAAATAGATCCATGCAGGCTTGACATGAGGACAACTTTTCACTAGACCTGCAGATGAACTGGCCTGCTGTTAAATCTCAGTTACCATTTTATGGTATCCACCACAGAGTGTAATTTGCTTTCTAACATTGGGAACATTCAGCCATGTAATTGCTCATTTTACTATAGCTGGTAAGATAGCTCTAGCCGGTAAGAAAGCTCAGTGGGTAGAGTGCTTGCTGCTGCCATGTGTGTGTGTGATCTGCAGGTTGCAGGTTCAAATCCCAGCAATGCCAATTTAGCCTTTCATCCTTCTGAGGTTGATAAATGAGTACCAACACAGGTTGGGTGATATTGTATGTATATTTGTTCTATATAAAGCAATAAAGTGTAAGTGCTATATATAATAATGCTAAACAAGGAGGCTTCTGGGAGTCCCTCTACCGGCACAAACACGGCCCATTGACCTGCTTCTGGGTGGATGGTCCCCCGGAGAGTCTCAACCAAGTCTTTAGCTCACTGTCCCTTTCAAAGAGGAGACATATCCCTGCATATCAGTCTTTGTCCTACCCAGGGGCAGTCCAGCACCGAAATGCTAGGCAATTCTCCTCTGAGCAAGAGTACCAACAACAACCCCAGACATGTGTTTCAGCTTAGTCGGGCCTCATCAGTGAGGTGGAGCTGTGCCTCTCTAAGAAGAGTGAGCAAGGGGTCCACGTCTGGATTCCCCTGGTAACTTAGGGCGAAACCCAAAGTTACTTAATTATGCTAAACAAAGGGGCCATCCACCCAAAACAGGTCAATGGGCTATGTTCGTGCTGGTAGAGAGACTCCCAGACCCCCCTTTGTTTGGCTATATATAATAACACATCATTATCATTGGGCCTTGGACGTCTGCTTGCATTCACAGTAATTTGGTAATATGGGCCTTTACACACTGATATTAACGATACATATGGTGATCCATTCTTTGTATGAAATGTATATCACATTAAAGTGATATCGTACCCTTTATTTTTCATAGTGTACTTAGGAACAATGCTATGTGATGCCACTTGCTGTTTTTTCAAGGGGTAAAACGCTGTGTCCCATCACTTCCCATGATGTCACTTCAGGGTGGGGTCAAATGACATCCCTTCCTGTGATGTAATCAGAGGTTAAGGGTTGTGTGAGGTCACTTCCACTACCCCTGGCATTTTGGTCGAATGACGTCCCTGTACATAAGGAAGCCAAAAGAGAGAAAATAAAAGAACAGTTGACAACACCGGAGAAAGACTGAAATAGCCGTTTTCTAAAAGGAGAGACTTTCAAGTTTGTCAATGCATGTTGCAAGCATATGCGAAATAAGCTAAAGAGACCATATATGAGGAATCAAATAAATTTGTTAATAAGGCAAAAAGACAAAACCATAAAAGTCGGGAGAGTGAGCAGAAACTCACGGATGGGAAGTCCTGGCAGGAGAGTATACCAGGCAATTGCAAGTATGTGTTTTCAAGACATGCTGGCAGGAGAATATACCAGGCAAACTACAAGTGTGTGTTTTCAAGACATCATGGTAGGAGAATATACCAAGCAAACTGCAAGTGTGTGTTTTCAAGAAGCCCTGGCAGGAAAATATACCAGGCAATTGGAAAGCGTGAGTTCAAAAAGTCTTGCAGAAGAATATACCAGGCTGTTGTAAATGTATAAATGAAATCGTGGTCTGGTAAGGAAATGTACTATGCAAGTTGGAAGTGAAGAAGATTCAAGGATTAGCCAGTACAATGTGTTGCTTTAAAAGACTTGGGAACAAACATCCTGGCAGGAGAGTATGCAAGGTATCCCAACAAATAGAGTTTACTATGGGTACTTCCCACCTTTTTTGCTAACGCGGGCCTGTTGTGTAGGAGGAAGAGTCAATACAATCTAGAACAGCAACAGGAAACAGACTACCCCTTCCTTTTCCATGCTTTGAATGAACTTCAGCTATGGCACTCTGTGCTACGATTGAATACATCCTCTGCATACTCAACAGAAACCTGTTGAAAACAGTTTAATCATTTATAGTTTTTTTGTAAAAAAAAACTGTTCACATATCAACTGACATTATGGGTACCGTCCCCTTGCCAGTTCACATGGACACCCAAACACATATTTAAAAACAAATCACAGTGTCGGGTTAGTGCATAAAAGTGTCGATATTCCCTTATTTTTATACCACAACAAAATATCTGGCTCTGGTGAACTCACAATAAAGTACCAACCACACGTTACATCTCTCATGTACCAATATGAGTTGTTCATATCACTGATGTTTAAACTCATTCTAAATGTTACTCAATTTTCTGTTTTGTACAGAGAGATGGCACGTTGTGGAGATGAACAAATCAACCTAATAGGACAACGGACTAGTGTATTTATCTAATACGACTGTAGGTCAACACACTGTGTTTCGTCCCCTAATACAAAATATGTCTGTCCAAAAGACATTCTCATTTGATCACAAGCAGGGCCTTCATCGGGACATGACATTTCTTATTATGGATGTCATTTTTTGTCGTTTTTCTAATCGCTTTTCCTCATGTAGGGAACTGTGGAAAACTCAAATAATACCAAATGGCCTATTAAAAACTGATTTCTGGGATATTTATTCTAAGTACAAGTGAAAAGAAAAAGCATTGCTCAACATAACCTCTTTCATATTCACACGTGTGTAGGGCAATTTTTTATATAACTTCGTCGTCTTTTGGTGGAATCAATCCCCATCAGCAACAATTTCTTGCATAAATGACCACCAAACCGACTGTTATTCTATTGTTTTAATAATCAGAACTCTTCCTGTATATAGATACACTGTTGGTCATGGTTATGGTAATTACTCCCAACTTCTTTTCTACCTCCAAACCAATTTGGATATAATTAAGTGAGAAAGATTGTTCTTTCTTCTCTTTGTTTTCTTATTTCTTGGCTGCTGCCAGCACAATGTCAGGAGAAGATGAAACAAAGAATTTTCATCAAAGCCAGGGTGTGGCTGGTTCACTATATTCTCCATATTTTACCTTAACATATATTGGCTTGAATTTGTGATTATTAGAAACATTAGAACATTTAGAAAGATTTCAAATAAAATTTTTGGGACATACCACATCTGAATCTGGTCTGAACCTCTAGGCTTACTACTGATCCTTTCTAGTGT
Organism: Ambystoma mexicanum; assembly: GCF_040938575.1. Classification (NCBI taxonomy): domain Eukaryota; kingdom Metazoa; phylum Chordata; class Amphibia; order Caudata; family Ambystomatidae; genus Ambystoma; species Ambystoma mexicanum. Next base: position 67,418,335 of record NC_090928.1, read on the forward strand.
AACTCACAGAAATATATTCCTACTTTAACATATTGCTGGTAATACACACTTTCCATTGGCTAACCCTATACAAAGAAATCTAATCATCCCCTACATTCTCTAATCCCATTGGATACATTTACTGAACACAATCCCCTTTCCACATGATCTCATTACGTAGTCAATCATGACATCCTGAAATATAATTGGTTTATTATCGCAAACAATTCTCAACAGTTGACTCGCCCCATTTGTCAGAGAGATTTTAACCCAGTATGTGATGTGCATAGCCTCGATAAGATTGCCTAAATTAGAGGGAGGAGAGAAAACAGTGACCATTACTTCGATCGCACAATAACCTCCTTATCACCCCAGGCAAGCTTGCATCCTAAACTGCCTCTTTACTATTCCTTAGCCTCACCTCATGTGACTTTCATTTTAAATCATATGGCCACTGTAGCATGTATTATGGTTATTTTCCTGAGCCTGAGAATCTAGTTGGAACCATAAAACACTGGTCAATCTTTGCTCTTGAGTATCCATTCCATGCATTTATCACCTAACCCCAATTTGATCCTCAGAACCTAAGCAGACCCCACTGGTCATTCAATCACAAAGCTTTCTGTTCTTTGGGAGTTTGTCCTTTGTATCTACACATCCATCTGCCAATAAAACTCCACCTAATGGCAATTCATTCCGTCCTCGCCTCCAGAGATCATTTGGCCTGCTATCGCCATCTGCTTGACGTGGTTTGCTTCCTCCCGCTCTGTTGACCTGGACATCCAAACACCCCAGGGCTAAGAAAAACTCAGCCATTGCAAACCAGAAACTCTGTGGCCTAAAGCAGACTGCAATATTTGAAGTGTTTATATACAGTCTCAGAACATCATAATATTCAAACTGCATATTCAACCTAAATCATCTCAAATACACACATGTTCATTTAATATGATTACTGTGTCTCCTTACAGTTGCCTTCTCTGTCGACAAACCCCTTCTCTAGCAAGCGCAGAGCCCCTCGCACTTCATTCTAGGTGCTACAAAGTTGTCCCAAAGCTGTCCCCCACAGATAACATTGTGATTAAATAGTTGCTTATGTAGCTACATGATGCAAACTAAAACATATATCCCAAATCTTGTAACTACACAGAATGCATGTTAATTGCAACATCACGTTTATACACTCCTCACCATAGGCTAATACAATTTACGTAACGTAAACCTTGTTTCCTTGTTGGGACATTGTACTTGCATCCCAACATTCCCCCCCCCCTAGTTTATTTATTAACTAATCTATTCACATCCCTCTCTCTGATAAATTCTCCCTTGTGGACCCACACCCTACAAATATCATTCATGCTCTCCCCACTATGAACATACTCCTCTGGGGTACAAGACAAAAACAAACTCCCCACATCTCTTCCACATTCTACCCAACACTCCACATAATTATCTAAATCAGATGGAGGATACAAAAGAGTACCTGGAGGTCCAAAAAAGACTTAGATTCATACCTGAATCTGTTTGTATGCTGATATATTTTAAGATGGGAGTGGCCTTACCTGCAGTTAGAGTAACTGACATCCTAGGGGCCATTCTAGGTAGTCTGGCAGAACAGCACCTCAAAAGCCGGTCAAGTGGCACAGTCAGTTGAGCGCTCGCTTTGACATCTGTGCAGCGCCTGCTAACGCAGGTTCGAATCCCGGCATGCCAAACTCAGCCTTTCATCCTTCTGAGGTCGATAAATGAGCACCACACACCGTGGGTAATAATAAGCAGCGCTCAGATACCTGAGGGTTCATAGCGCTATATAAATGCCAAATTATTATTATTATTATTATTATTATTATTAAAAGTACCTGAGAGGAGCAACAAATCACAAGCTAGAAAACAACAATAGGCACTAACATTTTTACAGTTAGGCCTAATCAGGATGGGACACAACAAGACTAAGAGTCCAGCCATGTTTGACTTTGTATTCTAGCTTCCTTCTCCATTTCTGCATGAAGGTTATGCAATGCTCTGATGGCATGGGAAAAAGAGCCATTATCCAAGTCATTAGGGGGTTTATAGGTGCAACAAGAGCTGACAATTTTCAGACATACCCCCTCAATCCACAGCAGTGAGGAGAATGAGAGTGTAACGGTTTTGGAGCGTTATCTGACAAATGGCTGTCATCTTCTGCTTAATACCATTAAACCTGTGCTCTGTATGGTTAGCGAGCAGGAGCATCTCGTACTGGGTCACTTGATGCCATCTTGCATTGGCAGCACCCTGAACACCAGGACCCAAGAGAGAGGCAAAGAACACCTACGTTTTACTAAAAGGTTTGTATTTCTCAGGAATGTTCCTCAAAGTCTCTGAAGCCATCGCCAAGGAATAATTACTGTGGATATGGCTCTGTAAATTCCCTACCATTTACTGTCCTTTGAAAGTTTCGTGTCCATAAACACTTTGTTAGGGAGGGAGTACAGGGAGCACAGACATAACTTGAGGTGGCACATTAAAACATTCAAAGAATTGCTGAGTGTAATGTGGAGAGACTGTGCACACACCTCTCTAAGCTGGCGGGAGCTGAAGATAGCCAAGGTCCCAGCATATCCATTATGCGTCCACAATCGCTGAAGTCTCACCAGCAAAGTCTGCGATTTGCATTGGTGCCCACTGGCACAGTGCCATCACTCCTCAAACATAAGGAAAAGTGTGTAAGCATCAGAATCTGGTTTAATTTTCTTTCTTTTTAATGGCATAGGTTGCCTTTCACAACTAACAGCTGAAAACACTGGTTATCAGGCCTACATGCTTGCATGTTTATAAATGTGACTTTGAAATTATGTACTGTCTGTTTGACCTCTGGTTATTTTTGACAGAATTCTCCCTACTCGAAAATGTTGTATACGGCCCTGATGGAGGCCGTGTCTACGTGAGTGATAACACCTTAATCCAAAACTCGAACTGGTCAGAAAATGATCATTTATTATGCTTTGTAAAATTTCGTTTTTTTGATAGGCTGCGCCTGATGGGTTTAAACGTTTTTTCAATCACAGGCTTATAGAGTTGTAGTTTTGATTCTTTTTTTAAGTTCAGACCAGACAGGATTAGACACTGCCATTTTTGTTCACTCCATGTTTTCATGTGTGTAATTTGTTTTCTTTATTTGTATATTTCATTTGGCACATTTTGTTGTTTAGGTATGATAGATGTATGGGTTATGTTTGGGTAGGGATGTGTGTATTACATATGCAATTTACTGGACAGGACATTCTCTTATTGAATTGCCAGTTCTGACCTTTTATGTATAATCAGTCCCAATCAAGCTGCATAAAATTAACAATGGCATGCGCATGGACCATGTTGCCGTAATGAGTTCTTATGTAAACAAAATCTCCCAGAAAGAGTTGCAGCTGTTGAAGGAACTCCGAATTGATGCCCTCAGACGCAGCTGGCTGTTGCAGATGTGGTTGTAGCTGTCGGTAGATAACCTTAATATATATAGTTATATCCGTGAGATATCCCTGACACTCTTCACCTAACACTTGAGCTGAATTGCACGCATCTGAACTTTCGCGTGCAGGCGTGAGAGGTGTTGGCATGTGTCTGCCTACCACTAATTCCTACAATGTATGGTAATGATCTGTCCCTATCCAATACAAACAATACACAACACAATTCTATTTCAATTACGTATACATTCAGCAATGCCCAACATGAAAACAAAATACACTCATAACGTAATAACAAAGTTAGTGCAGCTGTTATCCATGGGTCTGTGTCTGCATTCTTAAGGAGCAACCAAAAAAATACTTCTATCATACCTGCAATACTTCTTTAATGTACTCCTTCACTGTGTCTGTGTACAATACAACTGATCTAAACTACCCTACATAAAGTTCTAAGCAAAAGTACTTTACCTGCACTTCCTATGTTTTTTTCCTTTTCCAGAGAAAGTGATTGGGGAAAATTGCATATTCCCTTCATAGCCCCAAATCATTCTTTTCTTGTGCTACTCGTGGCTGCAGGTCAATAATCTGTATACTGGTGAGGCAATAAGGGGTGTTTTGGGGATCTGGAATAATAATAACTCTTTCTGTTAGTGTCTTACTGCTTACTATTTGAAAATAACTGGTTCTAACTCTACTGTGTTGTTCCCTGTTCTGGCAAATATGTGGTTTCCTTCTATGCTGTACATTTCTCCACAGCCCCTCCTGTTGGGCATTGGTAATGTTTCTATTAGCCTTAGTATTAAAGTTGCATGTGGCATTATGTGCAATTTCATATCTTGTGACCCACCCTTCCCCTCATCTGGTCCCATTGACATATGGTACTGCCTTACTCTCTGTATAATCGCACCTGGTTTGAATGTAATCTTTACCACTCTAGTGTTTTTCAAAATGTCCTGCATTATGCAGATTATGTATCCACAAGTGTGCTGGCACTTTTGAGAGGCCTTCTTGCTGTTGCGGTGTCATTGTTTGTGCTAAAAGCATGGTATGAAGCACCTCCCTATTTTTACTTGAAAAACAATTTCACCCGCTTCACCTTATATGTTTTCCCTCTGTTTGGGGGTTCATTGCACGATACAGTGTGCCATTCAATGTGGCCGTCACCTGTTGCTGATAAGTATACCTGATCTGCTTTGGTAATTACTGCTCCAATGTGTACCATTATACTAATTCCTGGTTCTATGTCTACTGTTGCTGTCAGTCTAAAAAAAGACTCTGCTGAAATGTATGATTTTTTGTTGTTTTTGTTTTTGATGCCTGGTACCCATCTGACTACCCCACAGAGTGTTAAATACATAATAATGCTTAATATCCACAGTAAAGTTATATCCCCATGTATCCTATAAACCCCATATAAATTGCCTGATTTACATATGAACATGCTATAGGCTTCCAGTATACTTTTGTAAACTGCACAATACAAACATCATGCAAATACAAATCAACAAAATAAACATAGAAAAACCACCTTTAAATCCTCACTATAGTTAAAAAAAATATAGACGTCTGAAGTCTTTAGTTCTAAAGTTCTACACTGGTCGGAGGTAAGCCAAACATTATCATTATTCATGGTGTTAATAAACTGACTCCTCATTTCAGCTTCAGTGTTCTTAAAAAAAGATTCACCCACATGGCGTTTAAAAAGATATTGGGCCTCATTACGACTATTGCGGAATGCGTTTAACGGCGTCGGTAATTGTTCCATTAAATGCATTCTGCACTGTTACGAGGTTCCCTCGTGGGACCCGATGTCGACGTCTGGTTTATCCAGACATCCATAGCGGGTCCCGCAAGGGAACCAGGGAGCTAACAACGGGCCGGTCGTAATCGGCCCGTCGTTAGCTCCCGCACCCATTCCCATTGAGCCCTATAAGGGCTCAATGGGAATGGGGAAGGTCCGGGCCCGGGTTCGCTGAAGGAGGAATTACTGGGCCCTCCGAACTCGGAATGGCCCAGTAATTCCCCATTCAGGGAACCCGGACCCAGACACGGTTTTGGAGGCAGCCATGCCCTCATTAAGGGCATGGCTACCTCCAAAGTCGTAATGAGGCCCATTGTGTCTCATATAGTCCCTATTCCTTCAAAATCCTAACATCTCATAGCCAATCCATCCACACAAAACCCTACATCTACCTCACTCCCAATTCCTCACATCGCCTCCAACCCTGCCTCCACAACCCACAGCATATTATCCATGCAACTCTCTCCCTGTGTGCATCCACACTGCACCCTCTTCATGAAACTAGATGCCCAGGCTATGGGCCATGTTGCCCAACTGCCAAAGGCACAAAAATGCCACCTCAACTCCAACCAAAACCCATATCTCCTGGATCAATCCCTCCCATGAACACACTTTGTGTCCAAGATCACACCAATAATAAAAAAGGGATACATTATTTCTAACCAACTTTCCACATTGTTCTCTTCCCCTGGATCCCTATAGGGATTATTTTACTTCCAACTTCCATCAATGTTCAATATTCTCAACTACTCTTATCCCTATTATCCAACAAATAAACATACATTTTCTTCCCATATTATAAAATAAGCCTATCCACTTATGATAAATCCTTCTTTCGTATGAACATGGTGTACATGTTATAACCAATCATACCCATGCTTGCTGGTGTCTACCCAAGAACTCCCTTCTCTTTATTTGGTATGCTCCGTGTAAGGAACTCATGGTGGCAACAGTAAAGACACACAAGTGATCACGATTCAAGGATGTTTATTTAAACAATGTGCCAGTTGAAAAAATGCTTAACCTAAACCTAAATCTAAGATGGGAGCAAGTGTTGACCAACAAATGAAAAATAAGGGTGTCCTAGTGGTGTCTTGTCAAATTAAAAAGACCTATGCTTAAAATATCCTATTGCCAAATCCTTACAACTAATTACGGAAAGAGTGGGGGATAGGGTTTTCAATAAAGAAAGAAGTGTTCACAAATAATAAGTCAGGATGTGATTGCCAGGGGTCTCCCTTCCCCACATCTTAAGCATGGTACAAGATGGATCTCCTGAACACACTCAAGCTTTTCCAGCACGAGCCCACAGGTCCGGTAGCTATCAAGTTCTTCGATGGTTAAACTTTCTTTTCAATAAAAAGTCTATTGCCTTCGAGGGCCTGATATTTTCAACTAAAAAAAACACAAGTTCTGTTTCACATATGGCTTGGGGAGACGACTTCGCCCCTGGTGCCTCTATTACAGGCGCATACCCCAAACATAAAATTCTGTTTTACTTATGGCTTTAGGTGATGACTTCACCCCTGGTTCCCCCTCTTCCGGGCACAGACCCCAAACATAAAATTCTGTTTTAGGTACGGCTTTGGGGGACAACTTCAATCCTGCATCCCCCTTTCCGGGTGCAAACCCCAAACACAAAGTTCCTTTCTCAAGGAACTTTGGGTGGTGGCTTTCCACCCCGGATCTCCCTCCTTTGGGTTGGGACCCCTTTTCTATCGTCAGCCTCCCTCCTTCGGCTTCACAATGGCTTTCCTTGTACTTACAAATCACAATGTCCTTTTACCACATATCACTGTGGACAGTCCTCTGCTGGGTTCACTCCTGTCACCTCAGTGTTCAGGGGACTTTAGATTTTGTCCCTTCTTGTTAGCATCCCTCCGCCGGGTTCTCTTTTGCTAACCTTTACAATGTACTGTTTGTGTACTTTTCATACCATGCAGGATTCTTTTCCCAATCATCTGCCAGTCAAAGACTTTCAAATGTACAGAGGGTTTGACAAGACCCCTGTATGACCACTTTGACCCCCTTTCACCTTTTTCTAAGGCCTTCGAGTTACTGTAGTTCAATAGCAGGGTAATTGCTCAAGTGAACTGCCACGTGGTGTTTGATTCTGTTATGCTGCTTTCCCCTTTTACAATAAGCAATCAGTTCTTTGTTTATTTAAAGTTCAATTAGCCACTTACTATTTTCTTTCAACACAGCTCGGTTTCTTTATCGGCTCTCTCCACGACTCACCGGTTGTCATGAACTGGTTTGCTTTCTTGTATGTAGAGTCAAGACCGTTACAATTGGACCATGCGTCTCCCGTCAGCTTGGCTGTCAGCGGAGGAGTCGTCCGGGAATCGTTGACATCTGCTGCAATACACGCTGGCTATTGTTTGCGGTCTTACGATTCCTTCTTTTGAGGCTTCACAGGTCTCTGTCGATAAGGGCAAGGTCACTTCTCCCCTTGGTAGCTTCTCGTCTCACGCCGTCTTTCTCCTCCTCTTGAACTGCCGTGCTGAGTTCGCTCTCACATCATGCAGTTTGCCTTGCTCGTCCTGTGCTCTCATGCTCCATCTTTTATCCCTGTGGGGAAAGGAAAGGGCTGTCAGTTGTGTGTGATTTGAGTTAATTGCCTGACTCTGCCTGACCATTCAGTTGGGACATGTTAGGTTAAACAGTTTGAACATTAGTCAGTTTTTTTATCATGGTAAAAAAAAGGATCTGTACTGGAAAAAGAGGGGTTTAGAGTTTCTGAGTGTCTTACGGTGTAGGATGGGGAAAAGGTGTCATAAGAAAGAACACGGTTAGGCAACTCAGTAAGGTAGGATTTTTGTGCTTATGAAATGAACAAGAATGGTAAGGATTCTTATTGTAAAATAAACGGGGGGAATTGTGAGAATGGTAGGGTTTGGTCAAAGAGGACTGGGAGTTGGGAAAATAATAATTAAAGGGACGAGGAGAAGAGTGACTGGGAGTATTTGGATAGTAACCAGGAAAACAGGGATTCTGGGAGTTGTGGTTCTTAGTAAGTTTACCAGATGTGAATAGGTTGTTGGCTTTACCGTTGGGTAAGGCAGATTCAATGGGTGGAAGGGATGATGAGTGGGAATAGCTTATAAAAGCTTCAGGGACTTCGTTGCCCTCACCATCCTCCCTGTGATGGTACCGCATCTCACCTGGGGTATTCACTGGAGCATAACCCTGGGCTCCCCTACACATGTGTTCCTCCCCCACTGGTCCACCCCCTGGAACTGGATCCAACAGCAATGGCCGTGTACTGGCCACCTGAATAAGGATTCCTGGGCTCTACCTAGAGAAGTACCCTTAGGTTTCTTACATCCCCTACATTCTCACACCAATAATTCTCATTTAAATGTACAAATATAAACCTATTCCAAACCTGGTCAACTGAAATCTCTGTCAGTGCCATACTTCCCCCGCATCCAATTTAACAATCAATATCTACCAAATATAAAACATGATACATCTTTTCCCCATGTGTTTGTTACTGGGAAAAGGAAGGGAGTGCCCCCTAAAACACTTGCCCCTGTATAGTGTGTCACTGTTCAGTGTGGTGCAGTCATTTTACCCCAGGGCTGTGCATGGGCTTGTGTAGCCATAGACTATTGCTGTTCATAGGTCTGCACGTGCTCTGCATGCTGGATACTGAATCAGCTGTGTCTGTGGTGGTTGCATGGGGTTTTGGGGCACATGCTTATGGGGGCCTAGGGGTCTACTGCGTTGCTGGGTGCTATCTGCTACTTTCCATTCCCTCAATACAATCTCATCTCCTTAGTCTAAATCATTCAAAAAAACTCTTGCTACCTTATCTAATATTACACTACAACACTCTAAATAAAAATACATTGGGCCTCATTACGAGGCAGGCACTGACGGAATGAAGGGGGCCGGTACGGGACCGGCCCCCTTCATTCCGTCAGGGCTGATTACGAGCTTCCCATCGCGGGACCCGGATCGGACGCCTGGTAAAACCAGGTGTCATTTCCGGGTCACGCGAGCGGAAGAGGGAGGTAACAACGGGACACTTATAATGTGCCCGTTGTTACCTCCATCCCCATTCTCATTGAGCCCTATGGGGGCTCAAATGGGAATGGGGAATGGTTCCTGCAAGGAGGATTTACTGGGTCCTCCTATGTCGGAATGACCCGGTAAGTCCCTATTGCAGGAACCCGGAAAAAGAGCCCGGTTTGGAGGCAGCCATGGAGCTTTTAGCTCCATGGCTGCCTCCAAGCTCGTAATGAGGCCCATTGTCTGTACTCCTTACAAAACTACTGATGCAATGTCCAGTGTGTCGGCATGGGTGTGTTGTTATGAGTGTTTGTGTGTTCATATACCCCTGCTGTACACTTGCGCATACATGGGTGGTCTTTAAGGGCAATGGGCCTTTCTTCACAATAACCTTTTCTCATACATTATTTAAGGGAATTTATACTAACAGTTTTTAATAATTTTAAAGTGGTCAAAGTGAATCACTGAAACCTGACCCATATCACTGTTTTACTTTTATTCTACCTCAAAAATACCTGTCGCCCCCAACAAATAGGTGCACATGTTCTCCAAAATACCCCATCATATGTGCTTTATTCTATATGTGCCCTATTCAAGCCAATGTTTAAACATCCTGCCTTTAGTTCCCTGAATCCACTCATGGTGGTACTTGTTTCTTATATCGTAGGAGCAACTGACACATATATCCCTTATGGAGTCTGTATTCTTTCTAATTCGTACCTTGTTTTTAACCAAAAAATATAAATTTCACAAAGGCTGATCCTGTGGCACTCCAATAAATACTATAACCCCTTAAGAACCCCACCCCCCCACCTTTGTAACCTTTTAATAAACACTCACTGCATCCTCCCTCACATTTCTACGTGACTGCGCTAGTACTGCATTATTATTATTTTGATGGTTGTAGCTTTCTCCCAACTGAGATTTAGGTTTATATAGGTGTTTATAACATCCTTGATAAGATGCAATAAAAACCCTTGAACTGTGGTGTTATGCTTGAGCTAAAACATGGCGCTGATGCGCAGTGCATTCTGGGAGCGCTCGGAGCATTGATGGATATTTACTTCATGCCGCAGTGAAAAGCTGCACTCATTTTGCTAAGAGCTAGATTCACGATGCTGAAGTAAACATGCTTTCCAAACCTGGTATGCAGTCAAGGACATTTCTACTGGGAAAGCTAACTTTGTTATGTCTTGTTATGAGCTATGGGACTGTTTTCCGTGGTGCTTGTTTTTAGAGGAGGGAGGCACTTTGCTCCTTGAGGTTACTGTCGGTTGACCCAGCTGGCAACCAACGGCGGCTCACCAATCACTGGTTGCTTCTAAGCTTTGAATAAATAGCGGTATAAGTGCTCATTATTTTCTAAGAGTGTGTGGTTGCAAGTTATTGTGTCTTCCTGCGTTCAAAGTATTGGCTCCGTAATTTCATTGGTGATTTATGATTGTCCGTGCACTCTGGGAGAGCAATACATGTGGTCACTTGTGTCTGTCTTACTTCAATACCATGCCTTCCTTACACTGATCACCAAATGTAGAACGGTAAACCCAAAACACGATATGGAAAACATCTCCAAAAAAGGGTGCATGCGCATTGTTGTAAAAGTGAGTTTATCACATGAAAACGGCCGGATGGGGATTGTCTGCTTTGTGAAGCTGAAAACTAACAATTCCTTACCGTGCTCAACAAAGTTACAACTTTTATACACACAATTAGAACATTTACATAATTACACATACCAGTTACGCCATCCCACAATCCCCATTGGCTAACCCTATACAAAATCTAATCATCCCCTACATTCTCTAATCCGTAGGATACTTTTACTAAACACAATCCCCTTTCCACGTGATCTCATTACTTAGTCAACATGACATCCTGAAATATAATTGGTTTATTATCTCAAACAACTCTCAACAGTTAACTCGCCCCATTTGTCAGAGAAATGTTTACACAGTACGTCATGTGCATAGCCTCGATGAGATTATCTAAATTAGAGGGAGGAAAGAAAACAGTGACCATTACTTTGATCGCACAATAACCTCATCACCCCAGACGAGCTGACATTCCCAAACTGCCCCTTCAGCATTTCTTAGCCTCACTTCATGCGACTTCCATATTAATCATATTAAATCATAGGGCCTCCCTATCCTGTATTATGCTTATCTTCCTGAGAATCCAGATGGAACCATAAAACACAGGTTGAGCTCTACCCATGAGTAGCCATTCCATGCATGTATTACCTAACTCCAATTCGACACTTGCAACATAGCCAGACCCCACTCACCATTCAATAACAAGGCTGTGTGCTCTCAGGAAGTTTTTCCCTTGTATCTACACATCCATCTGCCCCTAAAACCAAACCTAATGGTAATTTATTTCAACCTTGCCTCTAGAGACCATTTGGCCTGCTATTACCATCTTCTCAATGTGGTTCACTTCCTCCCCCTCTCTTGACCTGGTCATCCAAACACCCTGGGGCTAAGAAAAACTCAAAACCAGAAACTCTCTGGCCTAAAGCAGACTGCAATTTTCGAAGTGTTCCTAAGTCATATCAAGTCCCCACATGTTTACGTCCCCTTATAGTTCTTTTGACAAACCCTTTCTCTCACAAATGCGAAGCCCCTTGCACTCCATTCTATGCGCTATAAAGTTGTCCGAAAGTTGTCCCCACAGATAATATTGTGATTACATTGTTGCTTGTTATATTGCTACATGATGCAAACTAAAACGTATTCAAAACTAGATACAAAGCAACACAAATATCCCAAATCTTCTAGTTACACAGAACACATGTTAATTGTTAATCATGTTTTAACAAGCCGCAGCATTGGCTAATAAAATGTACATAGCATAAACCTCTTTTCCTTGTTGGGACATTGTATGTGCATCACAACACCTGCTAGGAAGCTTGGGTGCACAGGAGTTGCGCTCTCCCTCGCCACCTCTTCCATGTGGAGTATTTTGCAAGCAGGCCCATTCTGTCCAACAATTTGTCCTGGCAGGCAGTCCGGGATCTATCAATTCCTTTTTTAACGTCCCCCGTATCCTCCCATAAAGGTCAGCATACAGGTGGCAAATGCTGACACTTTCCAGTGTAGCAGTGGCCTGGAGCACTCGGCCCTCTGCTTGCTCCTGGCTCTGTGGTCCACAGGGGTGCAGAGCTGTTTTCTGAGGCGTTCCACTGCCTCAGACCTGGAGCGAATGAACGCACCTGTATCAAATCGCCAGTTGTGTCATTACGGGCAACATCTCGAGACCTCTTGGGCTTTCTCTCCTGCGAGCGCACCCTTCTGTTGGCTTCTGGGGCCAAAGATATGTCTGACTCTTCTTTGCCTATGTCATCTGGCGTCAGCATTTCCCCCCCAACATAATTTGGAGGAACTGACGCTGCAGGGGTACAAGGGAGTTTGCGTCGCACAAAGAAGTAGCCGTGGTAAAGGTAATTGGGGTGGGGTATTGTGGGGGGAAAGTGATTTATTTGATCAGTGTGCCATAGCTATCTTGGAGTCCAGGCTTCTCTTCTAATGATGCTGATATACGCAGGCAAAACAGAAGGGAACTTGGGTCTCTGCAGCCTGTGTGAGTTGCAGCAGTGTCCTGCTTCTTGTAACATTATCGGTTTGTTCTGGAACCTGTGCCTGTGTACTTGCATTCTACCAGATGGTCTTTGGATATGGTGCCCACAGAATATTTTTGCATTTTGGGGGTTAAATTATTAGGAGTATGTTGGGTCTATGTTGAAGGAATGACCTCCCTTGATCAGGAATGTGCTGACTGCATGCCCTCTACAGTCCACTGTGCAGAGGGCGCTGCTCTCTGGAAAGGGCTGAGGTGTGCTGAGAGCTCTGGTAATGCTGGCACAGGGTAGTGCAGTGAAGCGATAGGGAACCAGGGCCGTGTGGGCAGACTCAACGCTGGAACCTCCTGAACAGGTGCTGGGTCGCTGGCGAAGACAGCACTTCCTTGTGCACTGGAGAGCTCTCTAACCTGCTCCCATACACAGTGGCTACTGTTCTGTCAGTGGCCCGCTTCGCTCTCGAGTTGGCTACATGACAGGAAAAAAAAAACAACCTGAAACACTGAAAATAAAAATAACCAGAAGTTCTACTCTCTTGTACATTTTAAGTTCTGACAATAAAGGCGCTCTTTTGTGTTGCTCGAACCGCAAAGAAATAGAAGGAGGAAATGTGCAAGTGATAGCCAGTGTTGTAATGCAGTGGGGGAATCCCTGGCCCCCACAGTAGCGCTCTATGAACCCCGGGCCTCACACTGCCACACAGACTCACACAGGGACAAAGTGCTCTGCTCGGGCTCCCCGGTCGTGAATGTCGTGGCCGGGAACGCCCCCTTTATTAATAGTGCACGCGCCGGCGTGCAAAGTCACGCCGCCCCGTGCATTCACTTAAAGGGACAGCACCATACTCCTCCTTTTTCATGAGGACAAATAAACAACCAATAACACACTACATAACTACAATAAAACATTTAACACACTAACCCCTTAACCCAAATAAACTAACTTTCAATGAGCCCCTTTATTCACAGCCGCCCCCCTTGCCCACTCAGCAGGTACTTCCATGTCAGGCTCCTTCACGAGTCCAATACAAAGTTGTTGAGACGAGCAGGTTTCCCTCGCCCTGTCCTCAGGGGGTACCTCCTGCTCGCCTCAGGGTTGGCGGTCCCTCCGTCGACTGTCGTTCTCACCGGGGATCCAGGGAAGGGCTCGGCACCCCGCCCTCATCGGGTATGTCCACACAGTCCTGGTGTGCTGGCGCCTCAGCCCTGGGCTCCCCCAGCTTCTTGAAGAAGCTAACGTTCCGGGTGACTGAGGCTCGGCCATCTGACGCAGTCACCATAGACCCCTTGACTGCTATCACATCAAGCGGCTCAGGTTCATAAGTTAGTGACAGTTTCCCCTGTGGGTGCCTGTTTCAGGACCTCGTCCCCGGGCACGAGTTGTTGTTGTTATAGACCTCTCCTCTCATTCTCTTGTGCAGTTCTTAATTGCCGCTCCAGCTCCACCTGTTGCATGTCGATGACCGCCGGCTCCTTCTCCCCCACTTCGGGTAGCAACCCTCTCGGGCATCGCTTGAAGAGGGCTTTGATAGGGGCCACTCCTGTTGAGGTGTGTGGGGTTGTTAGGCAGGATCAAGTGCAGTTCCCTTAGGGAGCACTACACCAGATTAGGACTACAGGTGAGAGCAATAAATCCCCTTTGGTATCAGTCCGTACCACAAAGATGTATTTGGTAGCTGTGGCTGAGCAGTCAGACTTATCTCAAGAGGGAGATGAGCAGTATTCAGGGTTTACACAATAGGCCTAGTGTACTATGGCACAAGGAAACACTGACCAAAGCTTTGTAGTTAAAAAGTAGATATATATTTATTTTATACACTTCTAAGAAAGTACATGTATCACAAGTATCAAGCAAGTTAAATTAAGTCAAATAGAAAAATATACACACTCCCTATATAAATTGTAGACCAAGTGAACCAGAGTGAAAACTGAGCAAAACGGCACAGTGACAACTACACACAAGGGATCCTCTAACAATTTCTCACAAGGGAGGAAAAACACAAGTTGTCTAGAAATAGGTTCTTATACACCCTAGCAACACTTCCTATCAGTTGTGAACCAGTTCAGCAAGACAGTGCATCAGTATAGGCAATACTTCAAATGAAAACTGAGCAAAATGGCATTTCACAATGATTATGCAGTGGGAAAGAAAGGGTAGTTATAAGAAAGGGTTGCACCACACAGTTCGAATTGGGAATCAATCTCGAGAAGGCAGGTCTAACAAATGTGACCAGAGTCAGTAGGCCTGTGCCAGAGTTAGTGGTACAGGGCAAGGGCCCAGGAGCAAAATGTTCTTGTAGCTGCAGTCAAGTCTTTGGTTAACGATGTTGAAAAGGTGGATGCAGAAAGCGAACAGACAATGAGGGGGTGGTGGCCAACCCAACAGGTAGGTAAAAGATTTAAAGCACCTTTAGCACTACCGCGAAGAAAGGGGGCCTGGCGGAACAATGTACCTTGAAAATGAAGATGTGGCTCCTACGGTGGCGGTTTTTCCTGGTAGTTCCTGCGGTTTGACGGATCGAGCAGAGGAAGAGAGGCTCTCGTCATGGAGGAAGGTTCGAGGTACTGCACTACTCAGGGAAGAAACCAACCGCTTTGCTGCCAAACGAAGTTTAAAAGGTACGCTCCTTTTAATCGTGGTCCGGGTCGATAGCTGTGTAGCTATCCGGTCTCGAAGTGCGGGGTACTGGCGATTCGACCACAGCAGGTTCGGGAAGGCGATGTGCAAACTGGTTGACCCCACCAGCTCAAGGGAAGAAGGCTCTTGCCGAAGAAGATCTCCTCTCGTCGTGTGGAGAAAAGTGGTGAGACGCTGCAGCAGGGCTTCACCGGTGGTGGTAGTCGTTGCAGGTGTCTTTGGCTTCTCTCCTCTTCGGTTCCATAGTTCCAGTGATGACGTCTTGCCCTTCCAGTCCTCAGGACCCTGCTTTTATGCAGAAAGAGACCCATTCATACAGACTAGCTGTCACTCACACAGTGGAGTGGTTATCTTGGCGGGAGACCCTACAGCCTATAAGGATAGAGTGCGACATGAGTTGCTGAGGCAACCCTGTCCAGGGGTCCAACTCCCCCTCCCACACAAAGGAGCCACCCCAGAATCAGTGGCGCCGAAAAGGAGAGCTTCTTGGCAGAAGCCCGCCAAAAGGATGAACAAAGGATCCCCGACCTGGGTTAGGATTGTAGAGAAAGACACGAAAAATAAGTTATATCAAAGTTCTGGCAAATAAAACCTACTGCAAAGTTAATATTAAAATGCACCGGCGGTATGTTAGAGGCTGTCAGAAAAAGTGGTAGCCTCGAACAATGGGAAAATCCCATAGAGAAATATTCACGGTCGAATATTTTTGGTAGTAACCACTGCCACCAGCCAGAAACTTTTTAGAGAGGTACTGTAGGGTACACTCTCAAAAGTGAACATAGGGGAAAAACTATTAACCCCTTCCAGTACCTCCATAGTAAGATGGGTTGTACTGGTTTAGTTAATAAAAATTGACAGGTAAAGTCAATGGGGACTTTATATGCCCTGGGAGACAGTAGTCAGTCCGAGGGTATAGAGTCTATGTTTGGGGGTCGCTACAACACCCCGGGGACACTGCACTGAGGGTGCGGTGTAACACATGTGCATAAAGATGGTTCCAATGGGGTTGAGAATATCCCATAAGCATTAAACACAACAATAGCCTAGGACACACAGCAAAAATGACTAAGAGTGGGAAAAAGAGTCTCACTCTTAGCAGGCAAAAAGAAACAAACCCCTCAAATCCAGCAAAGATGCTGGGGGACTCTATAGGTAAGGTAAATTAGCCATTCAATGAGAATTCTGAACACCCTCAGGAATTGTTGGGCGCTCTCTCCAGACTCTGTCCTTGCCCTTGCGCGATCCTAAAGACCTTGTTGAGCGAGCGCATCATCCTTTCTGCCTCTCCTTTGGCGCGTGGCCACGTGTGTAACCTTCCTGTGGTGCACCCCATATCCTTCCATTAGGGCCTCAAACTGCTCTCCTTGAAATGGAGCCCCATTGTCCGAACAGAGTACTGTGGGAAGACCATGGGCTGCGACCACCTTTTCCACCACCACCACCACGTGCTCGAAAGCCACAGACTGGATGAACTCCACCTCTGGGTATCTGGAGTACTCATCCACGACCACCAGGAAGTAGGTCCCCTGCGAGGTAGACCCAAAATCGGCATGGACCACCTCCCAGAGTTTCGTGCCACTTTGTATGGTCTCTATGGCAGGCTCCCTCTGGGCAGACGACACTGCCTGACACCACACACATGCCGCGACAAAGTCGTTCACTCGCTTTTCCAGCTCGGGGAACCAGACCTTGAGGCGTAGTCGGGCTTTGGTCTTTGCCGCCCCTTGATGGCCTTGGTGTGCGAGGCCTATCAACTCCTGTACTTTCGCCTGCGTAACCACGATCCGGTCACCTCTGAGCAGCAGTCCTTTCTCTGAGAATGACAACTCCTCTCGCACTCTCCACAGCTGCTCGAGGACCATTTTTGCTTCCTGTGTGCGCCTAGCCAGCGACTCCAGGACACTCCTCCATGATCCCTTTTGCAGGGCCGCCTTTAATATGCAGAAGCACTCGTCGTTAGCTGCTGCGGCTTCCAGATCTTCCACCGGTAGGGCATTCGGAGCGGCCACTTCGACCACCAGTTGAACATGGTCACTGGCCTCTTCCGCACAGTTGTCATCTTCTCCACCCTGGTGACTCCCCAGATGGCGAGAGAGGTAGTCAGCCGCATTGTTTGCCCCCGGCCGATACACCAACGAGACCCCGTATTCCAACAGGGCCAGCATCCACCTCTCAATCCTCACCGGTGGCTTTGAGGAGGAGCCTGCCAGGATCGGCAATAGGGGCTTGTGGTCAGTCACCACGGTCACAGGCCTTCCCAGGATGTAAAGCCGGAAATGTCTGCACCCCCATAGGACAGCCAGCGCTTCCCGCTCTATCTGCGTGTATCGCTGCTCAGTGTCAGACAGGGCCTTGCTTGCATAGGCCACGGGGCGGATGCAGGAGTCCTGCCCCACTTGCGTCAGAACCGCTCCGAGGCCAAACGGGCTGGCGTCCACGACAATCTCCAACTGCAGGGCCGGGTCAAAAAAGGCCATTGTGTCTTCCTCAGTGAGGGTACTTTTAATGTCTTCAAACGCCGCCTGTTCCAACGGGCCCCACTGCCACGCCGTTTCACTTTTTGGTGAGAGCCCGTAGCGGCTCTGACCTGGATGCAAGGTTCCTGATAAACCAGCCACAGCAGGTGACCATCCCCAAGAAGCTTCTCACTTCAGACACATTCTTAGGTGGTTTTGCGTCTTTGATGTCCTTCGCCTTCCTGGGGTCCGGAGACACTCCTCCCTCCTTGAACATGAATCCAAAGAACTCTATGCTCGTCCTCGGGAATTCACATTTCTCGTGGTGGAGTGTTAGGCCCAGTGACTGAAGCCCCTCGGAGGTCTTTGCCAGTCTCTGTAGATGGTCCACCTCTGACTTGGCAAACACCAGGATGTCGTCACTGATGTTGAGAACACCCTCTAGGTCTGCCAGGGCCCCCCTGATAATGTTTTGGAATACCTCAGCTGCGGAGGATACCCCGAAACTGAGTCGCTTGTACCGGTACAGACCCCGGTGGGTCGTGACAGTCATGATGCACCTCGACACAGGATGTAGAGGGACTTGATGGTAACGTGCACTCAGGTCAAGCTTCGAAAAAAAACGAGCACCCTGCAGTTCTGCGATAATGTCATCAATCGTGAGAGTGAGGTGGCGTTCTATCCTGATGGCTTTGTTTGGAAGCCTCATGTCCACGCAAATCCTCACCGAATCCGGTTGCTTTGGTTTCCTGGCAATCACAATTGGGGACACCCAGGGTGTCGGACCTTCCACCTCTTCTATAATGTCAAGGTTCACCAGATTGTCCAGTTCTTTGTCCACCTGATCCCTCAGATGGAACGGCACCCTGCAGTGTTTGAGGGCAATTGGCTGAACCGACTCATCGATGTGAAGTCGTACCGGGTCTCCAACCATGCGGCCAATCCCTTGGAAGAGGCCTGAGTACTTTTCCAGGAGCATTTGTATGTCCTCCACATACACGGAGTATGTGAAGCACACCAGTCCCAAGGCTTCCGCCGCCGCACAGCTCAGTAGGATGTTGGTGCTGACTGGAGTGATGATAAACCGGGCCTTGAATTCGGAACTTCCATGCCCCACCCGAGTCACAAATGCACCATCCAGGGGAATAGGATGTGATCCCCCAAATGTGAAAATGCGCGCTTTTGGGGTTGACAGTCTGGGAGGGCAGGGCATGTCATCATAATGCTGATGGGCCATAATGTTGACCGAGGCCCCCGTGTCCACCAGCACCGGCACTGGAGAGTCATTTACAGCCACGATGCATCTAGGCTGTCTTCGGCCCTTGTACTGGAGGGCATCAATGCTTGATACAAAGAAGATATTCTCCTCGTCCTCCTCCTCTTCACCGGGTTGGGCAGTTTCCACCCCCCAATCTACTTTGGCAATGTTAGGAGGGCAAGATTGTCTGAAGAACCCAGACCGGACTGGGTCCCTCGGAACCATCACTGGCATTTTGCAAGGGTGTGCTCTGCACACCCTTGCAAAATGGTCCATCACACCACACCGTCCAGATGGCCTCCCTGCAGCTGGGCATTCAGCGGGATGGGGCAGGTCATACCCGCACTTCTGACATGCTTTGCCTGACTTCCCGCCCCAGCCACGAAAGTTGCCAGGCGGTCTCTGGGCACCTCTGCCACCCCGACCCACCGCACACACTTCTTCTGACTTGGCTGCGCAGGACCCCGCCTCCATCCTTGACACATGTACCTCAGAAACCACCTGGCAGCGGCCCAGCTCCAGGATGCGGGGAACGGTGATTCCAGGTTCCCTTAACACCTGTCTCCTCAACTTGCCCAAGGAGCACCCTTGGATCAGTTGATTTCTGATCATGTCATCGGCGTTGACCCATGCGCAAGCCACGGAAAGTCTCCTGAGGAGACCATGAAATGTGTTGAGGGTCTCGTCCTCCGCCGCATATGTGTTGTCCGTTGAGAGTCAAAAATCTTGTGAACTGCTGGGCCGGTGGCATACAGTAGTGTGGCTAGCTTGCTGTCATCGCTGGTCTCCATAGTAGCCTGAAAATACATGTCTAGGCGATCAACCCATCGCCTCCACCTGGGCCCTAAGCTGTATGGGGGGCCAGACACGTCAAACTCGGGTATGGGTGGTAGCGCCGCCGGGGCCCTCATCTGGGCCATTTGCTGGTGGTAGTGGTGGTAGTGGTGGTCGTGGCGCTTGCACTTGTGGGACAGCCTGGGCCCCGTCCTGATTCGCTTGGTCATGCATGGGTTAGAGCGCACAGGCTCCCCTTCTTCATGTACAGGGGCCACAACTCACCCAGCCAGCGTAGTCTTCCACCTTCCAGACCAGGGTCTCAGGCCTCCAGGCCTCCTTGATCTTCAGAACTCCCCACTATGTCCATCACCAGTACACACAGGCACTCACCAGCTGCCAGTAGTAGAAACAACCAGTGTCCAGTTGGTGGGTTGTCCAGCAGTTGAAGGGTTTCCAAAAATTGATCCAGTGAGGCCTAGGGTAGGATATCAGGGTAGCATGTCTCCCCCCAGGGCCTTCACTTCACTCGGTGAAAATACACCTATAATCCCACAAATATGAAGAAAATGAGGTATGTCCAAGTAGGGATAGCATACATGCCTACATTCAGAGCCACCTGGAAGGGAGATTTTCACAGAGAAATCGGGAGACCAGTATTTCCCCATAGGAATATATTGGGCTAATGTAATTTTAGGGGTGAGAATGTGAAAAATAGCTATATTTTTCACCGAAAAATCAGTAGTCTCTCATCTAAATCGGGAGGGTTGGTATGTATGGGATAGTGATTCTCTACCAAATCATCCAGAAATTGTGCCTGGATGGCACTCACAGGCCCCACCCGAGCTCAGTGAATTATCCAGTAACAGGGGACAAAATGGCTACCGCTGCATGGGCTGCCCCTGCCCCCGCTCATTGAACAAGAGAGTAATCCCTCGTTGGGTGAAAAATGTGCATAAAAAGCAGTCCCTGTCAGGTCTGGGCATTGAATCAGCTTCGTCGCCACTGTTGTAATGCAGTGGGGGAATCCCTGGCCCCCACCATAGCGCTCTGTGAGCCCTGGGCCTCACACTGCCACACAGACTCACACAGAGACGAAGTGCTCTGTTCGGGCTCCCCAGTCGCGAATGTCACGGCCGGGAACGCCCCCTTTATTAATAGTGCACACGGCGGTGTGCAACGTCACGCCGCCGCGTGCATTCCCTTAAAGGGAAAGCAACACAGTTATGCAGCCTCAGGGAACAGGATTGGTGGAAAGGAGTACATGGATGTCAGAGCATTAGAGTTTTAGAAATACAAAGACGGCGAGAGAGTAAAGCATAATACGAGGCTATGTTTGTATTACAGGTCATTTTGCTGCCGTTCTGAGGCAGAGGAGGGCAGTAAAGCGGAGATAGCCCCCTGCTTTGCTTTCCTCATCGTCTCAGAAGAACATTCGGTTTTACACTGCATGATGTTTTCATGCAGCCATAAAACCAAAGATTCCAATGAAATAGGCAATGGTTTAAGCACCTGCTAAAGACCAGACGGATTCCATTGCGGTCCATTATAAGTTTCATTTTTCTCAAAGCAGATAGTAAATGTTAAGATTAATGGCAATTTTGCCTCATTTCACTCTGCTTTAAGAGTGATGAACATTGCATGCAAGGGTTCAGCAACACATATGTGTAAACGAATGATGGTGGTTTGCTGTATGCAATGAGCATACCTTTAAAAATGACCTGTGTAGTTTAGCTCCCTGTGGCTGCCTTTATTTGTTCTGCTATGCAGAGGCCAATAAACATTGCAATACTCTGCAGCTACTCACCCCATCCATCCATTACTTTATCTATGACTTTTCCACAGAATGAAGCCATAAGGAAGGGTTAATGGTTGACACATTTCTTCATTCTAATCTATGCACCTCCAAGGGTGCCTTAGACAGTTTACCAAACTGTAGGCGATGGAGGCCGACACATATTTTGGAAAGGGGCCCTCATGGTCCCCACACATTTTAAGCAAGCCCTGGTACCATCTGCTTTGTGCCAATCATTTACCCCAAGAACAGAGTATGGGTGCCCTGCACCCCACCCACTGGGTGCTGGTGTATAATGTGTGCCCTGGGGGATTAAGTGACATAATAAAGAGGACAACTGCATGAATACCATCATTATCCATTCCATTCATGAGACATTAGTCCAGTCCTGGTTTTAATTTTGTATTCTGGGATTGTAGTCCTGGGCGTATTATGGGGAAATTCAAAGTTAAAACCAAGATTGGACTAGTGCAATGGATAAAGTTGACACGTATGCAACTGCCTTTGCCTAAGCTCCCTGCTTCCCACTTTGGTCCATAGCCCATTGCTGGGGCCTCCCCTTAATTTCTAATCCCACTTAAAACCCTGTTACCAAACCTTATTAAATGATATGACTTTTAATCACATTTTTAACAAAAAAGTGTATTCATGAAAACATGCCCCATACCAGTGGAGAGAGGGTAGTCCACTGCTGGTTTTAACTTTGCATTCTGGAACTTGTAGCTCTGGATTTATAATGAGGAAACCTGGGACTGTAAATACCAGAACACAAAATTAAAACTGAGACTGGACTAGCATTTCCCAAATTGAATGGGGCAAGTTGGCATGAATGAGAGTGAGCTGTAAAAATCTGGCCCCATCCCAGAAACCCCTTGATTTCTTCAGGCACTACTTTTGTTATGATCAGTCCTGCATGTCCATTACTTGGTAATGTTAATGTTGATGCACAGGCCATTAAATGATAACAGAGTTTGGCTTTGGAAGACCAGTGTGCAAAATATAGTCTGTGAATATCTATCTATCTATATATATATATAATTGTGAAAGTGTGTTTGTATGTTTGGGGTTGGCTCCAGCCCCATAACAGTTGGTGGGCTGAAATTTCGGCCCATGGTTGGCATACCAGTCTGAGGTGTACTGGCGATAGTGAAATCTGACCAACCCCTCTCATTCGCCCTACACAGGGCAGGGCCCGGTCCTCTGCTATCAGTATAGGTAATTTTGGGATATTACCGATTTTGCAAATGCAGCCCATATCCTCCCATATTTATCAAGCTGATCTTTCACTTTAAAGGATATTTTCTCCCTCCTGGACAAAGGGAACAAGCTCTGCAGCCAATCGTCAATGTTAGGAGAAGTATAATTTTTCCAAAATTTCAAGATTTGCTTCTTGGCTAACAAAAGGGTTCTATATATCCAAAACATTTTACTTGCAGTCACCTCAATATTTAAGGGCAGTAAACCTAACACAGCGAAAAGTGGATCTCTGGGTATAGAGAGATCTAGAACCAACTCCAATCTCTGAAAGACGCCGTCCCAGAATAATTGTAATTTACCACATAACCACAACATATGGAGCGTAGTGCCCACCTCCCTTTTACAATTCCAACATAAGTCCCCATTAAAATTATTTTTAATATGCCACACTTCTGCTGTTTGAATTTTCTTTGTTGTTTTAATACTTTTGAAGTGTTTTACAGCACAACATCTACTCTAATCCATGCCATGGAGACGTGGCTTGCTGCGACATTCTGTGGCACATGTAACATGTCACGTTTGGCTCCAACCCCGTATTACACACCCGACTACTTGGGTGGATTACCCCCAAAAACCGCAAAGTAAAAAGACATGAAACAGGGGCTTGGTTATGCGTCTCCCATTAGCAGAAATAGAAGGGCAATACAAAAAGTAGTGGTACTCTGTGACTCTGTGTGTCAGGGGTGTGGGAAACCAATCATCTGTTTTGGATGTCAAAAAACAGTTCTATGTCAAGACCGGAGGCTCGTATTACGCTTCTCTTTCCAATTTACTACTTCAGCAGCACATGTACAAACCAATATAACATGATAACAAAACTTATAAAAACTACAATAACCCTTGTTCTGAGTCTTTGGTAGTTCTGTTCTCATTGGTCCTCAAACCTGACCACATGATAACATTAAACCAATCAGCATAGTACTTATTCTTAAACCACACTGGCTTCCTCTTTCTTTGCTGCTTGGCGAGTTAAGTGCCCTTTTCATTATTCTTATGAATGTATGTTCTGAGTCTGTGTATAAGGCGCGACAGGGCTGGTGCTCCGGCGACCACAACCTCAGAGGGGAACCACAGAGCGCACTGTGGTCACGGAAAGGGGAGCGCGACTGGGCCACGCCGTTCTGGCGCTCCCGCCATTCCACGGACCGCTGAGAGAGGGTGAATAGCATTTAATAGCATCGTTCTGAGATCTTATCTTATAATATCTGATCCCCAAGAGTTGGGAGACAGAATACGTTTGTTTCGCTTCAGAGCACAACGTTCTTTATATTCGCGCAACGTGACTAGAGATCACAGTGCCCCTGCAGGCCACAGAGAGATACTGCAACAATAACAGTGACGGGCACAGTCCCAGGTAAAACCTGCTATATCATACATATATATATCATACACACATTTATATATATATATATATATATATATATATATATATATATATATATATATATAAAAAAATATATATATATTCAGTGAAAATACTTTGTTAAAGGGACGTTATGGTTAAGTTGCACTACGAAAAACCTATGAAATTCAGTAAAACAAGTTGTTAAAGGGACGTTATGCTTCAAAGTAAAACCGAAAAACCCCTGAAATTCGGCAGTTATGGTAAGATAAGCAACCATAACTCGCGTCACCGTTCACTGCTAACACTAACACCCAGGACATCAAAGATGACATCACAAATGTCATTGATGACATCCCTGATGACATCACATGTCTGGCTCGCCCTTTTTTCCCTTTACTGACATATCTAGGTCACATAGTTTTCTTCAGTAACAGTCAGGAAGTAAAAATTGAAAAGGTACTATATTTGTAGACTTAGGGTCAAGTCACATCATATGAAACATATACATAGCGGAAGACACAGGCTTGAAAGAGAGCAATCCTTTCTGTGCATGAAGATAATCATTAGGGTTATCAGCACTTTCTCATAGTTTTATTTTTATTACTCTACCTTCCCTGTATATGCTCATATCTGTATACATTATACTCACTCTCCTTTCCTTTGGGTGCAGTCACATCATGTGATACACATACATATGGTAAGTAGCAGCTTTGAAACAGAGCAATAGTTTCTCTGCATAAAGACAATCAGTTAGGTTATTAACTCGTTCTGCTACTACTTCTGCTTTTTTGTTTACTTCACTGTCCCTGTATATACATATATTTGTATGTGTTGTTGTCTCTTTGTGTTTTGTCTGTAATAATTATGTATTAAGTGGGTTTTATTATCTACTTATTACATGTTTCACAGTACGCAAAACTCTAATAAGAAAGCAGTTATCATTTCACTATTCAACATGACAAGATTGTGAATATTGCACCTTCATCATGTATGCTGCACACACTGCCTATGTTTCTGCATGAGTAGTTTAGTATACTGTATAGAACTTCCTAACAGAATGCTATTTATATCAATGCATTGCTTAATGCACTAATTAGCTCATGATATTTATCCCAATGATCCTTGACAGTTTTTGGTCAGCATTATAAGAATCCCTTGTACAGAGTTTTCATGAAAAGTAAATGCACATGTGATGTCATCAGTGATGTCATCAATGACATTTGTGATGTCATCTTTGATGTCCTGGGTGTTAGTGTTAGCAGTGCACAGTGGCGCGAGTTATGGTTGCTTATCTTACCATAACTGCCGAATTTCAGGGGTTTTCAGTTTTACTTTGAACCATAACGTCCCTTTAACAACGTTTTTTTACTGAATTTCATAGGTTTTTCGTAGTGCAACTTAACCATAACGTCCCTTTAACAAAGTTTTTTCACTGAATTTCATAGGTTTTTAGTAGCGCAACTTAACCATAACGTCCCTTTAACAACGTTTTTTTTACTGCATTTCATAGTTTTTTAGTAGAACAACTTAACAATAATAACTTTGACTTTATGTACATATAATATGGAACATACTGAACCCTTTCTACTGAATTTGACGGTCCGCAGACATGTTCGGACAACAGTACCATCACCAAAAAACTCTGGGGGGCTATGTGTAATAGTTATATCATAACATAGGAACATTTAACAAATTCACAAAACAGCATACATATAAAGTATATGTAGTATTACTTAAAAAATGTAACCCATATATGTAACACACTAACCATTCACTTAAATACAATATGTTTTAAAATGGAATATACCAAAAGAAGATAAACTGGTAGATTCATGGAATTAATGAGCGCTGAAAATTCCCGCGCAGAGGTGCCAAAACGTGCGATTTGCAGTAAAAGTGCGAAAATCGCAGTGCAACTGTGAAAATCGCAGGGAAACCAGTGCACATCGATTCATGGAAGTCCGTGCGCGAGAAAAACATTGGATGTGCGCTGAAAAAGTGTGCGGCGCACGACGGCGCACAGGTCATCCAATGGCGTGCGCCACGGCCACTGCGAAATCGCACATAGCGCGGCGCACATCACAAAAGTAGGCGTAACACGGGGCGTAACACTCGGAATGAGGAACAACGCGTGAAAATATGGGCATCATGGGGGAAGTACAGGAGGCAAGGGCGCGGAACGCCCACACGCTCGCCTACAACCTGTATTCATGGAATCGAATGGGGCAAACCAGCGCACGGTGAAAGACGCACACAGGGCAAAAAAAGGACGCCAAAAGAAAGCAGGCGGTAGCGTCCCTGCGCCTGAAATAAATGTGCGCCAAAATGTGCGCTAACAAAAAGCACCCATATACAGCTATGATGAATGGTCCATACAGTGGCCCTCTAGGACAAATGAGGTGCAAAGGGGTACCGACAAACACGGACACCCGCTGTGTGAAAAATATCGTGTGCGTGTGTTTCTGGGTGCGCGGGAAGTTCCACACACGATTGGCCTGGGTACGTGTGTTTCGGGGTGAGCAGGAAGTTCCACATGCGATTGGCCTGGGTACGTGTGTTTCGGGATGCGTGGGAAGTTCCACACGCGATTGGCCTGGGTACGTGTACTTCGGGGTGCGCAGGAAGTTCCACATGCGATTGACCTGGGTACGTGTGTTCCGTGGTGCGCGGGAAGTTCCACATGCGATTGGCATGAGTACGTGTGTTTCGAGATGCGCGGGAAGTTCCACACGCGATTGGCTTGGGTACGTGTACTTCGGGGTGCGCAGGAAGTGCCACACGCGATTGGCCTGGGTACGTGTGTTTCGGGATGCGTGGGAAGTTCCACACGCGATTGGCCTGGGTACGTGTACTTCGGGGTGCGCCGGAAGTTCCACACGCGATTGGCCTGGGTACGTGTGTTTTGGGATGCACGGGAAGTTCCACACGCGATTGGCCTGGGTACATGTACTTCGGGGTGCGTGGGAAGTTCCACACGCGATTGGCCTGGGTACGTGTGTTTTGGGATGCGCGGGAAGTTCCACACACGATTGGCCTGGGTACGTGTACTTCGGGGTGCTCGGGAAGTTCCACACGTGATTTCAGCAGGGTACGTGTATTTCAGTGGTGCCGGGGAATGCTACACGTGGTTTGGCGTTGTGGGTTCTCCCAGGTGCTCCCTCTACACCCTCCACGGCCCCTGCAGGCAGCCCACACCACAGGGGACTACCCTGCACCCCTGCTCATGTCCCACAGGCAACCCATCCACCATGGCCATGCCCCCCAGCCAACCCACATGTCACCTTGCACTACTGATCATCAACACAAGTCTCCCAGCACCCCCACCCCCCAGCACTGTGGGGCACCTGCCGGCAGGCCCCCACTCATGTCCCCCTGCACCCCCACCCCCCAGCACTGTGGTGCACCCTCCACCAGGCTCCCACTCATGTCCCCCTGTACGCCCACCCCCCAGCATCCAGGGGCACCCTCCACCAGGCCCCCACTCATGTCTCCCAGCACCCCCACCCCCTGCATCCAGGGGCACCCTCCACCAGGCCCTCACTCATGTCCCCCTGCACCCCCACCCCCCAGCACTGTGGGGCACCCTCCACCAGGCCCCCACTCATGTCCCCTGCAACCCCACCCCCCAGCATCCAGGGGCACCCTCCACCAGGCCCCCACTCATGTCTCCCAGCACCCCCACCCCCCTGCATCGAGGGGCACCCTCGGCCAGGCCCCCACTCATGTCTCCCAGCACCCCCACCCCCCAGCACTGTGGGGCACCCTCCACCAGGGCCCCACTCATGTCCCCCTGCACACCCACCCCCCTGCATCCAGGGGCACCCTCCACCAGGCCTCCACTCATGTCTCCCAGCACTCCCACCCCCCTGCATCCAGGGGCACCCTCCACCAGGCCCCCACTCATGTCCCCCTGCACCCCCAGCACTGTGGGGAACCCTCCACCAGGCCCCCACTCATGTCTCCCAGCACCCCCACCCCCCTGCATCCAGGGGCACCCTCCACCAGGCCCCCACTCATGTCTCCCAGCACCCCCACCCCCCTGCATCCAGGGGCAACCTCCACCAGGCCCCCACTCATGTCCCCCTGCACCCCCAGCACTGTGGGGAACCCTCCACCAGGCCCCCACTCATGTCTCCCAGCACCCCCACCCCCCTGCATCCAGGGGCACCCTCCACCAGGCCCCCACTCATGTCCCCCTGCACACCCACTCCCCTGCATCCAGGGGCACCCTCCACCAGGCCCCCACTCATGTCCCCCTGCGCCCCCACCCCCCAGCACTGTGGGGCACCCTCCACCAGGCCCCCACTCATGTCTCCCAGCACCCCCACCGCCATGCATCCAGGGGCACTCTCCACCAGGCCCCCACTCATGTCTCCGAGCACCCCCACCCCCCTGCATCCAGGGGCACCCTCCACCAGGCCCCCACTCATGTCCCCCTGCAACCCCACCCCCCAGCACTGTGGGGCACCCTCCACCAGGCCCCCACTCATGTCCCCCTGCACCCCCAACCCCCAGCATCCAGGGGCAGCCTCCATCAGGCCCCCACTCATGTCTCCCAGCACCCCCACCCCCCTGCATCCAGGGGCACCCTCCACCAGGCCCCCACTCATGTCTCCCAGCACCCCCACCCCCCAGCACTGTGGGGCACCCTCCACCAGGCCCCCACTCATGTCCCCCTGCACACCCACCCCCCTGCATCCAGGGGCACCCTCCACCAGGCCCCCACTCATGTCCCCCTGCACCCCCACCCCCCAGCACTGTGGGGCACCCTCCACCAGGCCCCCACTCATGTCTCCCAGCACCCCCACCCCCCTGCATCCAGGGGCACCCTCCACCAGGCCCCCACTCATGTCCCCCTGCACACCCACCTCCCTGCATCCAGGGGCACCCTCCACCTGGCCCCCACTCATGTCCCCCTGCACCCCACCCCCCAGCACTGTGGGGCACCTGCCAGTAGGCCCCCACTCATGTCTCCCAGCACCCCCACCACCCAGCAGTGCAGGGCACCCTCCACCAGGCCCCCACTCATGTCTCCCAGCACCCCCACCCCCCTGCATCCAGGGGCACCCTCCAACAGGCCCCCACTCATGTCTCCCAGCAGTCCCACCCCCCTGCATCCAGGGCCACCCTCCACCAGGCCCCCACTCATGTCTCCCTGCACCCCCATCCCCCAGCACTTTGGTGCACCCTCCACCAGGCCCCCACTCATGTCTCCCAGCCTACATGTCATCACAATCTAGATCCCTGGCCCCTATGGGCAGCCTCCAAATGCCAAACACCCACCCAAGTATTGCATCCACCCACTTAGAAATGGCAATTACATGACACAACCCCAATGGCAAGTTTGTAAATGAACACATGTCCCTCACATACACACAATGGGTGTCAGTGAATGTCAAAACCCATATCATGATATGCATGAAACCAATGAGATGATACTAGACATTGAAGTTTGAAGAAAAAATATGTATTAAAAGCAACATAAATTGAATCAAAAATAAACAAACGAAAATAGGAATTGACAAAAAAAAAACAGCATGTCCGTGAAATAATGCAAAAACCACAAATCATAATCCAAAGGAAAGGTGTCCAAAGTCACAGTTCACAAAAGAAAATCCAACAGTCTACTATATACAGAAACAATCCAGGGTCCATGATCCCAACTGAAGAAATGAAACCTATCTAATAACACTACCTAATAAAAAAAACTATATACAAAAATGTGGCCCATTGTCCAAAAGGTCAAAAAAAAAATGAAAAACCAAAGGAAACCTAACACTAACTACAGAACTATTTACAAGGGCAGCGGGCTAGTCCGACGACTCACTTCGGGATGTTCCGGCCCAGGGCATCATCGAACTCCTGCTCAATGTCCCGGAGGCGGTCCTCCTCCATGGCCCCGAGGGTCCGCAGGGCCGTCCACATGTTCACCTCTAACTCCCTGCGGATTGCCTTGAGGCACTCGGCCGGCCTCAGGGCCCTCCGCATGGAGTTCTCCGCCCTGACCATTGTGAGCCGTGCCTCTTCCGCCCGCTGCCGCTCTGTATCTATGGCGTGGCCCAACCGCTGCCACACGGAAGACACTTCCCGTCCTGGGTCATCCTGCCCTCCGGCCGATGCCTGCCCCTCCGATGTTGAAGGCCCCGAGCCATCATGGCTCCCACCTCGTTGCTGCTGCTGCTGTGCCTCTGCCCGTGCCCTGGCTCCTGCTGCCTGCACATCCTCCACCGGCTGGGGTGTAGTCGTTGATGTGGCCACCCCTACTGGACGTCCGACTCCCGACTGTGGCAGGGATGCCTCCTCCACCAGCCTGGCTGCACCGTCAGAGGCAGCTCCACAGGGCACCCAGGTGACTAATGGGTGGGAAGATGGCACGGAGGACGACTGTCGCATAGGGGGTTCAGTTGAGGAGGGGGTCGGAGCAAGCCCCATCAAATGGAGGAATCCGGCCTGGGTGACCTGTCCCAGTAGGCCGACGCAGTCAACGAGCCATTCGAGATGACGTGCAGTCTCCTCATGAAAAGACTGCAGGTCACCTCGCATGGCCCGTTGACGCAATGCCACACCAGTCAGGACAGGCTCAACCCGGACCCGGATAGCCACGTCCGCAGGCAGAGGAAGGCCAGTTGTCGTGAGCTCATCCCCTGCCTGAAAACGGGTCTGGACGTAGGCATCCCTGCTGGTGCAAGATGATGCAGTGACAGGATCAGGGACAGGATTGCACACAGGCACCTCCACGGCGACCTGTGCTGCCTCCTGTCCCTGGTCCTGCACTGCACCACTAGCACCAGTGGAATCCCCACCTCCAGACCCCGTCTCTGTTGCTTGCACGGCCTCCTCCTCCACCAAACCCCCCACCAACCTGGATGACTCTGTGCCATCTTCCCCTGTTGGGCCCTGTGGGGTCCCAGCTGCCCCTTCTGCTGCCGAGGAGTCCAACTCCGACCTCCGCCTCTTGGACCTCCCCCCGGCAGCTGCGGCCTGTTATGCGGCACCAGACTCCTCACTCCCCGACGAGATCACAACCTGGGAGGGGAGCCGGGCCTTGCGTCTCCGGCTGGCGGAGCGATCCCCGCCGCTGTGCTCCACAGCACCTTCTCCGCCTTCTTCATCAGTTGACGCTGCAGACAGGGAGAAATAAAACACAGGCATCAGGGCACTGTACAATGGACACATACACACATGACAGTTGTACATGAGTGGCATTGGCAAACCTCAGACATGGCATCACAATCGCCAACACACATGTCATTTCAACTTGCACACATGAGCCATACCACAGCCATATCGCAACTGCCAGCACCATCCATACACATACAACAGCATGAGCAGGCAAAGGTGAGCCAGACATCACATGCAACACAGGGAGTGCACTACACATGCACACACACCACCACACTTGCATGCATGTGTACACCTCTGCCAACTGTCGCAGTGTTCAGATCGGCATCCATGTCACATCTGCCAATCAGGCTTCCACATCCCGCTGTCACATGCATCCATGTTGCATCACTGTTGCACCCTTGTCAAATACACACACATGCACATGTACACAGTGCTGATACATGCAGCCGAAAACAACTTCCATGTGTGACATCACGAACATGCCTACTTACATACACATTCATCCAAACATGAGTGCCCACACAACTGCATTTGACATGCAAGCCTACACACACAAGCACCATCCATGTCTCACACATGAGAGCCCTTGCATGTGTTAGCCTCATGGCCCTGTACACCCCCACCCATACTTGGCCCCATAAAAACACATGTGCAACCTGCACACTACTGGCACATCACCACACACACAGCTTACAATCATGATGCATGTACACTTACCGCTCGACTCCAGACGGTAGTCAAGGACCTGGATGTGGAGCGCTGGGGATATGCGTTCCAGGACCCTCATCTGATCTTCCGACAAGTGGCCCCGGTGCCCCTTAGCATCCGCTGCCTTCAAGAGGCGCCGGGCCTTGTTGAGGGTCCTGGACCTGAAGTCCTCCCAGCGCTTCTTGACATGATGGAATAGTCGGACTGCCACCCCCTCCGCGTTGATGGCAGTCACGATGTCCGTCCAGATCTGAGTCCATCCTTCCTTGTTGGCGCGGGAACTTCCGAAGAGGGCATCATACTGCCCCAGGACTTGCTCTGCCTCTCTGGCCGGGGGTTGTCAGTGGTGCCAGATGTTGCAGTGCCCGACATGACAACCCCAGAGGCAGGAGTGGGTGGGCAACTGGGTCCTGGGGTTGGGCTGTGGAGCGATGGAATCCCAGTCGGGAGTCTTCGGTTCCAGCAGGGGTGGTCACAGCAACAGCACCCTGGACTGATGTGCAGGCAGCAAATGGCAGGGCACGTGGGCAACAGGCAATCAGGCAGCAGCAGATGGCAGGTGGGAGCGTGCTCAGGGTTCTGGGGGGCAGTAATTCGGCCTTCTGAGCAGGAGCGTGGTCTTCCGTGTACTTACGCGTGGCCAGCTTGATACGGAGTGATTTGGCACGTGAAAATCCTGCACGTGTGCGATTTCATTGGACCAAAGGCCCTTAGCGCGTAAGCACGTCTGTGACGTGACGCGCGCGGGTGTTTCCCTCATAACACGTGATGACAGAGCACACATGGTAAAACTGCACGTCCGAGTGTCATCGCGTGTAATCGGAGGGAAGTGAGCGTACCCGCGATTGGCCTGGGTACGTGTATTTCAGGGGTGCGCGGGAAGTTTCACACGCGATTGGGGGAAATCCACGTGGGATCTGCAAGCCCTGCCAGGGCAACGCCCGTGCGCCATACGTCACAGACGCACTTATGCGCTAGGTGCCTTTGGTCCAATGAAATCGCGTATGCGTGCTGACGCGCTTACGCGCTAAGTGCCTTTCTTCGAATTACACGCTGACGTGCAATTTTTTCACGTGCCAAATCACTCCGTATCAAGCTGGCCACGCGAAAACATATGGAAGACCACGTTCCTGCCCAAAAGGCCGAATTACTGCCCCCCAGAGCCCCAAGAAGCCTCCCACGAGCCATCTGCTGCTGCCTGCCTGCCTGCTGCCACTGTGCCCTGCCATTTTGTGCCTGCACATCTACCATCCGCAGGGGTCCGGTTGCGCTGTCCGCCCCTGCTGGAACAGAAGACTCCCGACTGGTATACCATCGCTCCACAGCCCAGCCCCAGGACCCGGTTGCCCACCCACTCCAGCCTCTGGGGTTGCCATGTCGGGCACTGCAACATTTGGCACCACTGGCCAGAGAGGCCGAGGGGCACCAGCTTCACTGCCACCGAAGTTGGTGTCCTGGTGGAGCAAGTCCTGGGGCAGTATGATGCCCTCTTCGGATCATCACGCGCCAACAAGGAAGGATGGGACAGGATCTGGGACGACTTTGTAGTTGCCATCAACGCGGAGGGGGTGGCAACCCGCAACATCAAGCAAGTCAAGAAGCGCTGGGAGGACTTGAGGTCCAGGACCCTCTTGAAGGCCCGGCACCTCGTGGAGGGGGGCCGGGGCCGCATGAGTACCATCCAGCTGAGGGTCCTGGAACGCGTACGCCCAGTGCTCCACGCCCAGATCCTTGAGAGGCAGACCCGTCTGGAGTTGAGCGGTAAGTGGCCAAGCATTGCTGTGTGAGACAGGGCATGTTGCAGTGTGCTGGTTGTCTGATATTTGCCTGTATGTGTGACATAGGCCATGTACGCATGTATGTGTGCAGGGACATCATGGTCATGCATGTGAGGCCAGTAATGTGTGTACCACATGGTTGGTGCATGTGTTTAAATGCAACATGGGGAGCCTTATGCGGAATGGACACATGAGAGCATGCCAGTTTGTGTTCCTGGACATGGGTGAGGGATGGGTGCTGATGCCATCTACATGTATGGTGTCCATGTCTGTGTGTCTGGCCTGCGTGTCTGTGACTTGTGAATGCCATGGATGCATGACACATGTCTGTGACAATGTTCAGATTCAATGATGAAGCCTAGTTACCCTTGTATCCACTGTGTCTGGGGTGTACGAGGCCAGATGGATGAAACTACGGTGAAGTGTGTGCATGTGATAGGCATGACCCATGATGCATGTGAGTTCCAAAACAACATTGTATTTTTCAAGAGTCCCTTGGACATGTATGCTAATGTGCATAGCATGCGCCATGCCTGCACTGACCCATGTGTTGTGGAGGGACATGATGGAAGTGATCTTTGACAGTGCCACTCATCTGCTATTGCTTCCTGTCTAGGGGACCATTGTACAGTACCCTGATGCTTGTGTTCTATGTCTCCTTCTACTCAGCGGCAAGTGAAGAAGAGGGCGGAGACGGCGCTGTGGAGCAAAGCGGCGGGGATGCCCCCACGGCTGCAGCAGAAGGGGTGGGTGAGCCCCCACAGGGGCTTGCAACGGCAGAAGACGGTGTGGAGCCATCCAGGTTGGTGGTTTCCTCAGAGGAGGAGGAGGCCGCTACTGAGCCGCACATGGGTCCTGGTGGGGGCATCCCTGCTGGTGCAAGTGGTGCAGTCCAGGGGCAGGGGCAGGAGGCAGCACAGGTCGCCGTGGAGGGGCCTGTACATGTCACTCTCCCTGACACTGTGACTGCACCACCATGCACCAGCAGGGATGCCCCATCCCAGGCCCGTCCGCAGGTAGGGGGGATGTCCATGTCATCTGACTCCCCTCCACCTGCGGACGAGGGGACCCCTGGCCGTATGGAGAAGGTCCTGATTGGTGTCGCGTTGCGCACGGGTGTCATTCGTGATGACGTGCGTGCTTCACGGGTGGAGCATGCACGTCATCACGAAGAGCACCGTGCCAACGTGGCCCAGTTGGGAGTGGCCACGGTCAGGGGTTTCGTACATGTGTCGGCCACTCTGGCGGCCCTCTCCTCCTCTGTGGAGACTATGCGCCAGTCGTTCTCCATGCCGTCTTCCGGCCCAGATGCCACCAGGGCCCCCTGTGGACCTGCCCTGACCAACGCAGCCAGCTCAGTGGGGATCCCAGCCCTGCTACAGTCGGGAGTCGGAGGTCCAGCAGGGGTGGACACACCAACAACTGGACACCAGCAGATGGAGGATGTGACGGCATCATCGGGCAGGGCACGTGCACGACGGCGTCGGTGAATTCCATCAGCCTGGATGCCGTCGTGCTGGCAGAGGCAGTTGCATCGGAGGCAGCGGCAGGCTTGACGTGGGAGGCATCATGGCTCGGGGACATCTACATCAGAGGGGCAGGCATCGGCCGGAGGGCAGGAGGACCCTGAAATGGGAGTGTCTTCCGTGTGGCAGCGTTTGGGCCAGCAGATAGGTGCGGAGCGGCGGCGGGCGGAAGAGGCGCAGCTCACAATGGTCAGGGTAGAGAACTCCATGCGGAGGGCCCTGAGGCGGGCCGAGTGCCTCGAGGCAATCCGCAGGGATTTGGAGGAGAGCATGTCGTCGTCCCTGCGGACCCTCAGGGCCATGGAAGTGGACCGCCTCCGGGATATCGACCAGGAGTTTGATGATGCCCTGGCCCGGGACACCACCGAGTGAGCCACTGGACTTGCCCGCCGCCATTGTATATAGTTAGTTAGTTAGTGTTAGGTTTCCTTTGTTATTTTTTTCTTTTGGTTGCGCTTGGACTATACACCACATTTTTGTATATAGTTTTTTTCTTAGGTATTAGTTTTTGGTAGGTTTCATTTAGTTAGTTGGGCTCATGGACCCTGGATTGTTCATTTGTACATAGTTCAACATTGCATTTATCTTTTCCTGATTATTTTTAGTTTCATCATGGAGCAATGGTTTTGTTTATGGTTTTTCCCTTGGGTTACTTTTTTTTTACTTTGATTTTGGACTACATTCATTTGGATTCTGATTTCTTGTTTTTGATTTCAAAAGGGACATGCAGGTTTCATTTTTTCATTCCCACTGTTGTTTTTTTCATTTTATTCCCTTTCATGTTTTTTTAAATACATTTTTTGGATTCATACTTTGATGTGTGGTATCGTCTCATTGGTTTCATGCATGTCATGATATGGGTTTTCACATTCACTTGCAACCATTGTGTGTGTGTGTGACGGACATGTGTTCATTTACAGACTTTAGATTGGGGGTGTATCATGTAATTGCCTTTTCTATGTGGGTGGATGGGATACTTGGTTGGGCCTTTTGGCTGGGGAGGCTGGCCATAACAGCCATGATTGAGGATTGTAAGGACCTGGATGCAGGGGGAGATGAGTGAGGGCCTGCTGGCAGGTGCCCCAAAGTGCTGGGGGGTGGGGGTGCAGGGGGAGATGAGTGGGGGCGCAGGGGGAGATGAGTGGGGGCCTGGTTGAGGATGCCCTGCACTGCTGGGTGGTGGAGGTGCAGGGGGACATGAGTGGGGGCCTGGTGGAGGGTGCCCCTGACTGTTGGGGGGTGGGGGTGCAGGGGGAGATGAGTGGGGGCCTGGTGGAGGGTGCCCCTGACTGGTGGGGGGTGGGGGTGCTGGGAGACATGAGTGGGGGCCTGGTGGAGGGTGCACCAAAGTGCTGGGTGGTGGGGGTGCAGGGGGACATGAGTGGGACATGAGTGGGGGCCTGGTGGAGGGTGCCCTGCACTGCTGGGTGGTGGGGGTGCAGGGGACATGAGTGGGGGCCTGGTGGAGGGTGCCCCACAGTGCTGGGGGGTGGGGGTGCTGGGGGACATGAGTTGGACATGAGTGGGGGCCTGCTGGCAGGTGCCCCACAGTGCTGGGGGGTGGGGGTGCAGGGGGACATGAGTGGGGCCTGGTGGAGGGTGCACCAAAGTGCTGGGGGTGCAAGGGGACATGCGTTGGTGGGCAGTAGTGCAAGGTGACATGTGGGTTGGCTGGGGGGCATGGGCATGGTGGATGGGCTGCCTGGGACATGTGCAGGGTAGTCCCCTGTGGTGTGGGCCGCCTGCAGGGGCCATGGAGGGTGTAGGGGGAACACCTGGGAGGACCCACACGGGCAATTCACGTGTAGTGCTCCCTGTGCACCCCTGAAATACACGTGCCCTGATGGAATCGCATGTGATACTTCCTGCGCACCTCTGAAATACACGTGCCCTGATGGAATCGCGTGTGATACTTCCCGCGCACCACTGAAATACACGTACCCTGCTGCTTTTGCGTGTGATACTTCCCGCGCACCCCTGAAATACACGTGCCCTGATGGAATCGCATGTGATACTTCCTGCGCACCACTGAAATTCACGTACCCTGATGGAATCACGTGTGATACTTCCGGCGCACCCCTGAAATACATGTACCCTGCTGCTTTTGCGTGTGATACTTCCCGCGC
This sequence comes from Ambystoma mexicanum, assembly GCF_040938575.1. Lineage (NCBI taxonomy): Eukaryota > Metazoa > Chordata > Amphibia > Caudata > Ambystomatidae > Ambystoma > Ambystoma mexicanum. Next base: position 67,455,937 of record NC_090928.1, read on the forward strand.
ACCCCTGGAATACACGTACCCTGATGGAATTGCGTGTGATACTTCCCGCGCACCCCTGATGTACACTTACCCAGGACAATCGCGTGTGAAACTTCCCGCGAACCATTGAAATACACGTTCCCCGCTTGGCGTTTGCTGTTTGGCAGCCCTGTGAACTGGTCCAGGGTTAGCGCAGCCCTTTGCGATGATTTGGGAATTCTGAAGGCTTTTCCTTGCGCGGGGGCATTCTTGGGGGCGTAACTGGCGCTGCTGCAGGATCGCTGCGCCACTCTGGACCACAGCTGGTTTTTGAGGCTAAAATCCATGAATACGCTGTCCGATGAAAGGGATTTTATCGCACGCGGCTGGCGCAGTGTATCGCACGGGGACACTGTGCGCCTTCCGCGTGTGTCACTTTTGTGCGAAATTCTATGAATTACCCTGAAAGTGGCTTCCACCATAATTACCTCACAGACGCTCCACAACCAACCGCAAGACCAGACATATAGACTACTGATTACATATCTCACCAGACATAGTAAGTGCACTTCTTTTTACTCATGTATTTATAAACTTTCTATATTAGAAAAAAAAACATATTACTTTTTTGTTTTCTCACAGAAATGTGTAGTACTCTCGACTGGCTAGAGGAGCATTTCCCACGAGAGGAAATATTAGAAGATAGTCCACCTAATGGTACACACTTTACTATATAAACCAATTAATAAATATTATTTTGTATACATTTAACAGATACATTTTTTTTATTACAGACCATACAAAAATTCCAAGCATCTCACAACAACAATCAGAGGATATCACTCTACAACAGATTAATCAAAAAATGGACGACCTTATGCAAAATGTTATGGATTTGAAAAACTTTGTGGAAAATCATGTGAAACCACCAACAGCACACCATTGTCCAACCTGCACTTGTCCCCCCTCACCCTATCCCACTCAGTTAACCCCAAACCCTGTCTATGGACCAAAGCGTTTCGATGAGCTTTCCTTCCCTTCTTCACCTGGTCCCAGTTATCTAGAAATCCCTAATTCTCCTGTTTTTGTTTCCATTTCTGCCCCACCTTCCCAGTCATAATTGTATATATATATGAAATAAAGTTACTTTTCTTATATTCTGTTGTAATTACTTTCAGTTCTTTGTGATGAAACCAATTTAGGTGTCCACGGACAGCGCGGTTGTTCGGAAATGTTTGTAAAGAAATGAAAATGTACCTGTCCTGAGGACACTACATCTGTTCTCATGCAAGTTGAAAATGTTCGAAGAACACTCGTAGTGTCCTGAAATGTTTGTAAATAAACGAAAATGGAGATGTCCTTAAGAACACTATGCCTGCTCTTAGTGTTCGCTAGCAAGCAGAAACTGTTCTAAGAACACTCGTGGTGTCCTGAATTGTTCGTAAATAAACGAAAATGGAGGTGTTCTTGAAACGCTATGTCTGTCCGTATTGTTAGCAAATAAATTAAACTGTGCTAAGAACAAACGGCTGTCCGTAACTGTTCGTTTTACATGTGACGCACTTTTAATTAGTTCAGGACCTGAACACTGTCCGTAGAACATCAACACGCATGCGCAAAACAATGCCCGTACATTGGATGTCCTGCGGACGGCCGCTACCTTAGCAAACATGCTCACAAAACAATCATGTGACCGCGCCCACGCTCATCTCGTGCTCTAAATGCGGACACTGTTTGTGTCTCCAAACAGTTTAAAAGTACATTTCCAAGTAATCCACAATATTTCTCATTAAAAAATCACCATACCACAAATCCCACATACTAATCCTAACTTTCCACATAGTTTTTGTGACTTTTTGAACCTTTTTTGATGTTCGATCTGTCTTGCGGACAGCGCGCATGTCCGCAACCCGCGCACAAGCACCCCTATATAAGACCACGCCCTAGAGCGCATTCTCATTGTGTTTCTGACTATTCCACAGAGCACACTGCATTTTGCTGCATACTTTGCAGATTTTGAGATTTCCATCTCCAAACCTATGACATCCATGGCTCGACTATTACCACATGGTGCTACATCTGCCTCAGCACCACCCCTACCCCCTCCACCACCACCATTTCCCCAAGGGCCTAAAGAGGGGAACAGGAGTGAGGATACAGAGGAGGAAGAAGAGGATGACGAGAATGAGGTAAAGGAAATCGCTACTAGCCGCCCACGGCATGATTCTTGGGTGTGGTGGTTGTTTACCGTTCATGGGAATGGCCCTAAGGCTCGTGCGAACCGTGTCACCTGCAACGAGTGCAAAATGGTACTCAGTCACGGGAGGCATGGTTCGTATAGCTTTGGGACTACGACCATGAAGCAACACCTGAACTCATTCCACACTGGGGCCGTTCGCAAGGTTGTACCTTGCGAAGAGCGTAGTAGGTTGATTGCCTCTACTTCATCCCCCGTTTCTGATCCTGTCACCACAAGGAACACCTCTGTGGGACAGCGTCTTCCTCAAGCTGCCTCACAGGCCATACAGAATTCTGATGACCCTTACCTTTCGAGGGTCACAGTTGTATGTATGTACTGTGACACAGTACTCTGTAGGGGGGAGCGACTTTGGAGTGCTTTTGAGACTATTGTTTCAGAGCACAAGAAGACCTGCTCACTACCCAAATAAAACCCACTCTACATCTTCCTCTCTCAGCTCGCCCTTTCTTATCCTTGTGGTTGGTGTCCCCCCCTTTACCCTCCTTTCCCCTCCTCTCCTAGTGTGTCGTGTGTAAAAAACCAAAAAAATACAAAATAACAAAAATCAAAAAAAAATAAGGCTCTTTTCAGAGCCGCCTTTCACAGTTAAAAAATAGAAGTAACGATAAAGAATGCAGGACTCTTTCTATTTCTTGAAAGTTTGCGAAAATAAAAGAAATTGGGGTGCTGCCCTATTGTAACCATTGCTTTTTTCTCTGGGAGGAAGTGGTGGCTCTGAAAAGAGCCTTTGGGAGGTGTTTGTATGTCAAAAATTATAAATACGTAACACCTACTTCAAAATAGATGCTGCATTTCTAAAAAAGGTCGCAATGCATTTTGTACATTTCTCAGAAAAATCTGATTGCCAGCATAAGTAAGATGGACTCCATCTCTGCAAAAAATGTATGTACTACGAAACATAATATTTTCATTGTGAAAAGAGAACATGCCAAAATCTCTTAGGAAAGCACAAACAGCCTTATTGACATTACACCTTGCTTTCTCCATTTGTGGACCACATGAGAAAGAACGAAGCCACATTTGTCTCTACGCAATCCGTGAAAAAATTACTTTGAAGTTTGGAAACATATCCATGATCTTCTGAAGTCCTTGTTTCATTGCAAATTGCAAAGAAATTCCAGACACATGTCCTAAACTGTTCCCTCCACAATGAATTACAATTATGTCTGGATGTTCCTCTATCTTCAAAGTTGCACAGAGAGGTAGCAAGTCCAGCCACTTCATTCCACGCACTCCATGCCAGTGCACTTCCACATGTGGGAATCCAAGATCTATAATCTGTTTTTTGAAACACTCAGCCATAGATATCTGTTCTTCTCTCACCAAAACCAATATCAGAGAAAACCTCTCCTAGCACAACACACTCACTAAACTTTACTGACCAATCCCTTGCTACATTCAATCTCATTTGCATGCCTCCCCACCCCAAATTCCCCAGATGTAATATGCGGTGTCCTGGAACTACCGCCATGTCCACAAACGTATCGTAACATGGACAGCCCTTCTACCATTTCCACTTCACTCTCTGTGCCATTCCCTCATTGGATGTAGCTAAGAAATCACATGACCATCCACCAATCAAATCCACGACCTCTACATGTAACTGCATCATCGTAGATCAGCACTGCAAATGTACGGTGAATCTCTCGGACTACAAGTCTCATACCATTGGCAAGCACGATCTACGAGAAATACTGGACAATTCTTCAAGATTTCTACTTGCAGCTTCGTCCATATCCATATGCATGAACACAAACTACAGGTATGCATATTTTCTATACAGTACATGAACACATTTTCTAACCGACTTTTACCTTGTATAATCTGTGAAATGAATCTACAATCATTTTTTCATTATCCTTAAATGAACTGTGACTTACAAACCTTTATACCGTTTAATTTCTTCGTACACACACACACACACACACACACGCAAATAATGTTAAACTAATCTTTTTCAAATAAAATATATAGACTACATATAATCAAACAAAATTACATGCACACTCTATGATCAAATCTCAAAGAATAATATTTGTACAAACACATATTTGGTTTTACTTTTTTTAGTTTATATAATTATTTACATTTATATAGGACAAGCAGGCTATGACATTCACTCACTATTACGTGGAAAAGCAGGCTATGACATGGACTCACTATTACGTGGTAAAGCTTAGTTGCAGGAATAGTGGTATACAGTGGTACATTATGAATTTAACAAGCCATAGTGAAGATATTTTCTTTCCTACAGTCATAAAATAGTTTTAATGGTTTTAAGGAAGGCGCTGAGCATTTCAATTTAAAAAATCTATGTCTAAATTAAAAAGAGTGCTATATACAAACCAAATTACTAATTTCTTTCTTTTACAATTGCAGTGAAGACCATTCTCCTGAAAAGAAGCAGCCAAATTGGAACTACAAAGAACAACTAAGAAGCAAACTGCTCATTTTAGAAAAAAAGTAAGTAGAATGTTACCATAATATTTGAATTATTACTCACATTGTAAGCTTAATTCATGCTATTTCTGTGCCTAAAAATAGAGATTCTGCACCATTCTGACCAAAAATCCCCCCGTCTTAAACAGTGATTTACTGGCAGAATGGCCCACAAATTCCTATTTTTCGACACACAAATTACCCAACTCAGCCGCTAGAATTTAGATGTTGTAGAAAAAACAACTGTTTTAATTGTATAGCTTTAGATATACTATTTATACTTCTCCACACCAGTAGCTTACTTTTTTCTGTCATCTGAACCCCAGTTTAGTAACATATTAATTCAAGAATAGCCATCCCTACTAGTTGTACTTCCCAATGCACAATCACACACCATAACATACATCCTTATCACCTTACTCAAACACTCATGCACACACCACACATGCATTGCAGAACACACCAACCCATATCTTCTGTATTGTTTTCAACAGACCCTAAAGAATGCCTACCAAAAAGCAACTCCGTAGAAATGGACGCAGAAGTAGAGCAAATGAAAAGAAAAGTCTCCAACATAAACATCCATCCAGAATTTGTAAAAAAAGTTGAAACACAACAGCTAATACAGTCATGTAGTGAAACAGAAGAAGTTTCTAGTACAAAAACGTTCCCTCCTCCATCAAAAAGTAAAACAACCCAAAAAACAATTAACAGAAAATCAACTATCACTACAAATAAAACTTCTTCTATAAATCTTGATATAGTACAAAGTAAGCATACCAAGAAAAGTATTTTAGCCAAAATGTTCTGTCACAAAGTCCTTCAAAATCTTATGAAAACAGGAGTGAAACCAGGTTCAAGTCTTCAAACGTATCGTAGGAAAGTAATCTTAGAAGCGTTGATAGACAGTGCACTTCTTCTCAAAACAAAGTTATTTATTTTAGTGTTAAACAGAATGAAACCACTAACAAAACTAATAACTAAATTACAAAAAAGACTTCTCAATAAACGAAATGTCAACAGAAATAACTTCTTAAATATCTGTGGAGGTGAATGGAGTCACACTACAACCACAGAACCATACTTTAATGAAGAAGCCTACAAACAAAAGCAAACAAATACAATTGCCATACATAGCACTGGTCGAGGTTATGAAAAGGTTAATAATACCATAATGGAACAAGAAGAACTCCTTACAAAAATATGCCCTGAAAACGTAGATTTGCCCCTCCATTCAACTGAATCAGAACATCTAGTGTACAAATGGCCATGCACGTCAATGTGTAACATTCCCAAAAAAATGTTCAAGTCTTTACGCCAATTCCTCAATCAATATGTGAAAAGCAAAGACAAAATCAAAATTAAACTACTGCAAAATATGGATGCTTGTCCAATACGCAAGTACACAGGACTACAAGGACATTCCTTGGCCTGCATTACAGGACCTACTTGCAAAACACCCTTCCATGATATCAAAAGGATATCAACACATCATGCAAGTATAAGAAATCTAGTTTATAAACTGTACTATGCTAAAAGTCCTGCTTTAGTACTAGCCAGTTTAAATAACATTATTCTACATGGTACAGCAAAAGACCTCCTAGAAGAAATCGACTATATCCAGACAAAATATTTTGGAAGTGAAACCCACATACAAGATGAATTAGCTGTCAACCAACTTCGTAATAATTCTGCACATGGCAACCTTTCACTACAGACATACAAAAAAGAAATACTAAAATTTGAAAGTACTTCAGCTGAAGTACCAAACCACGTGTGTGCATGTTGCCACATAACTTTATATAAAAGTAGCACAAAAACTTTAGACCTATCATACAAAATAGAAGACAATGAAGATTCTAAATGGTTTGAATTAGCTCTCTACCTTATAGCAGAAAACAAATACGAAATAACTGACCCCATAATACTTTGCAGTTACTGCACTAAAAAACTTGACAACAACCAAACTCCTTCACGTGCTATCACAAATAACTTGGAATTGTATCCACTACCAAAACCCCTTCAACAACTTAATTTATATGAGAGCCTCATAATTCAAACAGTGCACCAATTTCAAGCAATAATACGCCTTCAACCAAAAACTGCAAAATTACCTCCCTCTGAATTAGTGGAAGGTATTCGTGGAAAAGTAGTGTATTTACCATTAGATCTAAAAGAAAATGTGCACACTCTCGGAGTGCAACGTCCAATGCAGCAATCTTTAATTATCTTGGTAAATGGAGTACCTACAAAAGACCAAAAAAATTGGCAACAACTGGTAGATTTACATAAAGTTAGAGAAGCCCTACAATATCTTAAAGAGAACAATGAATATTACAAAGAAGTTAATATTGAAGAAAACTTGCAAGATACAAGTGAAATAATTGAACAGACACAAGAAGCTGGTCAATTTGAGCTCCTAGATCCTGCTACAATATCAAACACTTAGACCATTATACAATTCATCCATTGCACTCTAATGACACCATAGAAGATGCACTGGAAACGTACCAAATGCGTCAAACAAAAGGATCACCAATCAGCATATGGGAAAAAAGTATAGAAGGACGTGCTTTTCCTCTACTCTTTCCTACTGGCAAAGGAGGAAGATACGATGATAGACCTATTCAAATATCAGCATCAGAATATCGCTCATTACGAATGTATTCTGAAGATCCCAGATTTCGACAAAATGTGGAATACATATTCCACCTACTCTTTGAAAGTGAACTAGCAACTTTATGTTACGGAGTTGGATACATATTAAAATCAGGATCACACTTTCAAAATATGACAGCTACACAATTATTACAAAAAGTTCAACAAAAAGATGAGGTTTTACAAGCAAATCTTACAAATCTATTAGCAAATATGCGTTGTACTAAAGAGTACTGGTTTCGACGTCATGGAGATGTAGGTTGTATGATCAGAAACCTTGGGCCACCCACTTGGTTTGTTACATTAAGTTGCACCGAATATGCATGGGAAGATTTACATGCTTTCCTACGCATATCAAACGAAAACAAAACAAACATAGATATACTAACACCTGGAGAACTTTGTTCACAGGATCCTGTAATGTTTCACGATATTTTCACCATCGCTTCATTGCTATGCTACATTTTGTTTGTAACAAACTGTTCCTCCCCTTGGAGAAGTGCAACACTTCTTTTGGAGAAAAGAATACCAAGCCAGAGGAGCACCACATATCCACATGCTTTTATGGATTAAAGATGCTCCTAAATTTAGTCAAGACAGTGATGCCACTGTTTTACAGTTTATTGAAAAATATGTCACTTGTGAAATTCCATCAGAATCCACAAATAGTGATCTTCATGCAAAGATTTTACAATTCCAAAGACACAAATGTGGCAAATAATGTTGTCGCAAATACAAAAACAAAGGGAAATACTACACCAAATGCCGATTTGGTTTCCCTAGACCAGTCACAAATACAGGTCAAGTGAATAACCTCATTTCTACAGTTAGACATAGTGTTAAAGGTAAGTCACCTACAAATACATATGGCATAAAAAGAAAAGAAGAAGAAAAATATATCAATGATTACAATGCAATCATTGCCTACTTATGGAATGCAAACATAGATGTGCAGTACATTGCAGACAATTCTACTGCAGTTGCATGATATGTCACAGCATACTTAACCAAATCAGAAAAGACAGAGATCCAAGACCTCTGGAATGATCTGTCATCAGATAAAACAGTGTCTCAGAAATTATACAGCTTGGGCATAAAAATGCTGTCCCATAGAGAATGTGTATCCTATGAAGCAGCTGATCAATTAACTGGAACTGCATTGTATGGTAAATCTGCAAATATAGTATGGCTAAGTCTTGGTTCAGCTAAATCTAGAAAAAGAGTTCTAAAATCATACGAAGATATATAAACAATAGCCAAACATGATCCCAACAGCCAAGGCATTTTAAAAAACAATTTATTGGACACATACTACCCAAACAGGAGTACCACTTTGGAAACCATGAGTCTATACCACATAGCCCAAAACTACACATACAAAAATAATATAAAACCTGATGAACAAAACCGTAAATACAAAGTGACAAACTGTGAAGGCAGCTTAGTAAAACTCACCAAACCAAATTTAATTCATCGTATCAAATTGTCATTAAAGACTCCTCAACATAAAGAAGTATATTACATGTCCCTGCTATAACTCTTTAAACCATGGAGAAAAGAAGAAGACACCATGTGTCAGTATGAAGATAAAGAAGACTTAACTCTGCTAGAATCAAAGTTAAACAATGAGCAACGTAGCATTTTTCAAGAAGTAACAAAAGGAATTGCACATGGTGTACAACATGAAAACAAAGAATGCACCTGTCAAAATTACAAACCTATACTATTGTATGTTAGTGGTGAAGCTGGTTCTGGCAAAACATTCCTAATCAAAATCATCAGTAAGTTCCTTCAACAATTCACAAACAACAAACTGTCAGCTATTGTCACTGCCCCCACAGGTTTAGCTGCCTACAACATAGGTGGTGTCACTTTACACCGATTACTACTCCTGCCAGTAGAACACCAAAACAAATTAGATTATTACAAACTTTCTGCAGAATCTGCAATGGAACTACGCAGAGTATTAAAACAAATGAAAATGCTACTAATAGATGAAGTGAGCATGGTGTCCAACCTAATTTTGGCTTTGATTCTCCTCAGATTACAGGAAGTACTCAAAACAAACTATGAAGAGCTCTTTGCAGGAAAACACATTATTGTTTTCGGAGATCTTCTTCAATTGACACCTGTAAAAGGTGAGCCTATTTTTGAAACATTAGGACACAAACTCTGTCGTAAAACTGTTGGCAGCATTGGAAATGTCAACCTTTGGCAACATTTCCAATACAGTGAATTAACACAAAACATGCGCCGATCTGCAGATCTCACTTATGCCAACATCTTAAAAAGTATCAGAGTTGGTATACTTTCTAGAGAGGCATAAGCAATATTGAAAACCCGGCACATTCATGCACTTTATGGTGATAATACATGTGCTACAGATGTTATGGAACAATTAGCCCACAACAATGTCAATTGTATGGCCTAATGCCAACTCTTGCAAGCTGTTTCAAATTCAATGAAATCATGTTAGTTAAAGAAATGCAACCAATAATGGAAATTAGCGGCACAGACAAACTAGATGTACATGGAATGACACTACTCATGTGGGACCAAGCCACAGCAAGACTAAACAGTTTAGAAAAATCAATCTCAAACACAGCAGGCTTGGAAAAGATATTAAAATTATCCTTAAGCTGCAGAGTAATGCTGAAAAGTAACCTTGACGTAGACCAAGGACTAGTTAATGGAGCACTGGGAACAGTTCTTGGCTTTCAAACATACCCATGTGACAACAAAATTCAGTTTGTCAATATTCTCTTTGACAAACTTTCAGAAGTTAAAAGAATAGGACGCTCAACAGCTCGATTCCTTCTCTTCAAAGACATGTATGTACGCAGAGAACAATTTTCTCTAACTCTTGCATACGCAGTCACCATTCATAAATCACAAGGTCTTACCTTAGACAAAGCAATGATAGACATTGGTAACACTGTCTTTAAAGAAGGCATTAGCTACGTAGCACTATCACGATTACGTACACTTGACGGTCTATTTCTAATCAACTGTGATGCAAGTAAAATAAACGCTGATATTCCTTGCATTTTAGAATACAATAGACTTTGTTCACTATACACCCCCCATCTACAAACATATCCTGTTCCACAAAAAGGAAAATGTTTTAAAAGAAAACTAAATCAAACAGAAATGCAACAGGATGTCACTGCAAATCCTCCAAAAAAGAGTAAAAGAAACTAAAACTTCATCAAGTACCACAATCAAAAAAGAATCAATTAGCGAAAGTAAACCAGGTACTTCTTCAAAGAAGGAAGACAAACTCTAAAAAAAGCAGTCAGATACAGAACTACATGGTCCATTTAAACTCTCAAATATAGTTAGTGTAAGTTGCTACGCAAATGTAGCAATGAATATTCTATTTCAATTACCACCAATTGTTGAGAACATTTACTTACACAGTGCAGACCAATTGTGTTTGCAAATGTTAGTACTTCACAGAAATGCAGCAAACAATCCTGACAACACGTATAGTGTTTATGGAATAAGACAACAATTGGACTACTGTGCTGGAATGGTGAAATTCACTATAAACTCACAGGAAGATCCACAAGAATTTCTAATGTACTTACTACAAGTACTGGAAAACAAAAACATACCTATAAATGAAATCTTCCAGATTTCATACATGTGGAAACATACATGCACTCTCTGCAACAATGTGACACAAGAACAAATCCCCAATGAGCGCTTTGTGTATATATCAATACCTAATTGTGAATCCGTTCCATTTCAGCAGCTTGTAGAAAATGCAAACCACAGTAGATTATGTTCCACCTGCAATTCAGATAATCGCTCCACGTTAGTAATACAAACACATAGTAAATACGTAATACTAATGCTTCTAGGTTACAATGCAGATGGTACCAAAAACAACTGCAAGCTGACTGGATTCACACATGGTCAAATATCACTTGGTAGGAAAACCTTCACAATAATAGGTATCATCTACCACGCAGGAGCCACAACCAACTCAGGACACTACACTGCATATATAAAAAAAGAAATGTGGATGGTTTGAATGTAATGATAGTACCATTACTCTAAAGCAGAGATTACCAGCAAATCTTACAAATGCTTATTTAATGTTCTTAAAACCAAAATTTGATAACTAAACTGTACTTAAACCTTAAGTACACTTGTAGTAAAAAAAATATAAACTGTCACAATATTCCAAAAGCTATCTAACTGCCCAAAGATGCTACAACAACTAAACAGATAAATTAGGACTACTCAAATAAATAAAAAAATAGACAATTAGAATACGCCAATTGGTATCTAACTGTCCCAAAATTTAGAAATATTCAAACAGATAAATCAATACCACGAAATTATATAAAAAAATAAACAGTTAGAATACGCCAACTGGTATCTAACTGCTCCAAAACTGTACAATATCCAAACAAATACCTAATATCTTACTGCTCCCAAAAACTGGAACAATCCAATGTATAAAGCATTAGCCAGAAACAACAAGTAAACACTGAAAACAAACAAACAAATAAACTGTATCATAACAGAAAAAGGTTTTTTTTAATCCAACATGGATTTTTTTTCTCCCACAGACCCAATGATTTTAGCAACAAACACAGAAACTGAGCAAATTGCACAGTACTCTCGTTTGTCATCGACTAAATATGAGGGTAAAAAAAAGAAAAAATGTTTATTGTACAATGTAATAACTTTTTATAAAATACTAATACTAACATGCTATTTTCTTTTATCACAGAAATGAACAAGAAAAACATGGACTCCCGTTACTAAACCAAATAGTAAGAATAACATCATAAATACAACCATCGCAGCATATCACACCCATACTGGCTTATAACATTGTTCCTTATAAATTTGTTTTTGACCCAAAGTTATAAGCCACTCTGAGTGTGATATGCTGCAGTGCTTTTGGTCAGGGCATACATTCTTGGGTGCATGTAATATGACTGTGATATGCTGCAGAGCTTCTGGCCAGGGTATAGACTCTTGGGTGCATGGCATATGACTATGTCACACCCATAGATTCAAGCATTGCAACCATTTTAATGTCCGCGGACACAAGGAAGGTCCTAGAACACATTCAACTTGCCAGAGGACAATACGGACAGCGTCCTCAGGACACCCCCATTTTCTTTGTGTACGAACATTTCAGGACACCGCGACTGTTCTTAGAACACTTTCAGCTTGCCAACGAATAATACAGACGTCTCCAGGACACCCCCTGCGAACATTCCAACACCCCACAAGTGTTCTTAGCCACTATAAGTGTGATATACTTGTGGCCAGGGCATAGACTCTTGGGTGCATGACATATGACTGTGATATGCTACGATACTTCTAGCCAGGGCATAGACTCTTGGGTGCATGGCATATGACTGTGATATGCAACGGTGGTTGTGGCCAGGCCATAGAGTGTTGGGTACATGGCCAAATGGCCATGCACCCAACATTCTATACCCTGGCCACAACCACCGCAGCATATCACACCCATAGATTCAAGCATTGCAACCATTTTAATGTCCTCGGACATAAGGAAGGTCCTAGAACACATTCAACTTGCTAGAGGACAATACGGACAGCGTCCTCAAGACACCCCCATTTTCTTTGTGTACGAACATTTCAGGACACCGCGAGTGTTCTTAGAACACTTTCAACTTCACATCGAATCCATTCTGTTTATTTACGAACATTCCAGAACAGCCGTGTTGTCCGCAGACAAATCGAACACAACAAAAGCGTCTAGCACATAAAAAGAAATACAACATTGAACCTATCTCATACTCCCCCACCCTCTCCAAACACTCTTACACACCAACACACGCCACTAAATACAATTTTTAATTCAAGTTTCACCACGCTGTCCGCGGTCGTCGGCGAATGCAAGATGGCGGGCGCGACAGAAAATCTGATGCGCATCACGCACCACACCGCCCAATCAGCGAACACGTCGCATGTCCGCGGACATGACGCAAGCCCATGGGCCAATCAGGGTGCTGTCCGCGGAGCGAACAGGAAGTCCGTCCGCAAAGCGAACACAGACATCACAAATTGTTTTGCCTTACATTTTGGTCATTTTTGAAAAAACTACTGGACGGATTTACACCAAATTTGCAAAAGCACGCTTTCTGGACCAAGCTGCCGCTCCTGCCGCAAATTTGGTGTAAATCCGTCCAGCGGTTCGGGCTGTAGCCGTGTGCAAAGTTTTTTCCCATTATGTCTAAGTTTTGGGACCCCCCCTATAACTTTGCCCCCCCTGGACCAAACCGCAAAAAAATTCAGAGTGGGCCATATACTTTTTTTGCAAAGTTTGGTGAGGATTCGTGCAGAGGGAGCGAAGTTATAAGCCACCCAAAAAGTGCTCTTCCTATGGATACACCAACTTAACCATAACTACATGGACGCTACTGCGTCCATGTAATATATATAAAACAAGCCAGGCAATGAATACAATATAGATACATTTCAGTCTCCAAGAGATTATAAACAACTCCAGACATATTCAAAAATCCCCAGTGTTCTGTGCAGACATAAGCTCCTCCAGTGATGAGGGAAGGGCTAACATTAGCCAGAAGAGGAACCATGCAAAGATGACTCAGGTCCTCCAAAAAGCCCTACGGGCCTCTTTGGGACAAGGGCCACAGCAGATAGCTCAGATGGAGGACTGGCTCAAGTTCTCACAGGGCCTTGAGGAGATCAAAGGGCTAAAGCACAGAGGAAAACAAAAGGAGGCAAAAAAGCAGCCCGCAGGGCATAGGAAGTCCCTCCCGGCACACCACCAAGGAAGAAGGGTGGTAAGAGAAGGAGAGTAAGATCCAAGGCAGGGCCTAGCAGGTGGCAGGATAAATCCCCAGACACCTCTGATGAGGGTGAGGAGGACTGGGAGGAAGAAACTTCAGAGGAAGAGGTTTATTCCATATCTTACTCGGAAGAAGAAGGCCATAAAGCGCCAAAGAAAAAGAGGAAGGAGGAGACAGAGGAGGACGGTGCAGGTGATGATTTTGATCCTGGGGCACTGATCCACCTACGGTCTGCCGAATGGGAGCTGCCAAAGAAAATAGCAGTCTACTTGAAGAAGCGCCTGAGGGCACCCCTAGCTAAAGAGGCTTGGAGTAAAATGAAGGCAGAATACCTGAGACCTCACCTCCCAGAGGGTGCGGCGGATACACCCGAAATCGATGAGAAAATGAGGCCCCTCACCAAAATACTGCAGATTGGAAGAAGAGGCCAGAGAAAAGGGAGAACCAGTGGACCCGGCGATTCTGATCGGGTGGCCCCAGAAGGCAATCTGTGTGTTGGGTGATCAAAACAGAGGGGGGTCTGGGAAACTCTCTACCAGCACGAACACAGCCCATGGACTTATTCTTGGGTGGATGGCACCTGGGAGTTTCTCAACCAAGTCTTTAGCTCACAGTTTTTTCCACAGAGAAGAAATATCCCCCATATCAGTCTTTGTCCTGCCCAGGGGCAGTCCAGCACTGAAATGCTAGGCAATTCTCCTCTGAACAAGAGTACCACAGCAACCCCATACATGTGTTTCAGCCTAGTTGGGCATCATCAGTGAGGTGAGGGCAGGACAAAGACTGATATGCAGGGAAGTTTCTTCTCTGTGAAAGGGACAGTGAGCTTAAGACTTGCTAGAGTCTCTCCCAGGGGTTATTCACCCAGGAACAGGTTGTTGGGCTGTGTTTGTGCTGGTAGAGAGTTTGCCAGACCCACCTTTGTTTTGTATGTTGGGTAATGCCAACCACGTGATCACCACGGAGAGAAGGAGATCTCTTCTACTAAAGATAGACCCTAAGGTAAGTGAACTAGCGTCTTCGGAGTCGGCATTGACCGTAAAGGGAAAGGGAAAGCTCTTCAGAGATTCCTTCATTAAAGAACTAACAAAGTTCACTAACTCGTACGCGGCACTCAACAAGGCACAGGCGCCACTCAAAAGAGTGTTTGGGAGACAGATTTTCAGGAGGGCCAGCAGAGGCAGGGGTTGCTCGGCTAGCGGATTCCACTTTAACAGAACCTACCAGGACAGAACACAGTGGCAAGACTAAGAGGATCGAAGGCAAACCCCTTTCTTCCCATCATGGGGCAGAGGAAGGGGCAGAAGCTGGAGACACAGGGAGCATCAACAAAACACCTCAGGTGAGAGCGAACAGCCCACAAGTAATTACCCCAGCAGTAAGGGGGAGAATAGCAGAGTTTACAAAAATTGGCTCACTATATCTGGGGACACTTGAACAATAGAAACAGTACAAGGTTTTCACATAGATTATCTAGAAACACCTCAACAGAGGAATCCTCCAATGGGTTTAGAGCTAAACAGAGAAAACAAAGTATTGCTAGAGGAAAAGCTGAGAGGGCTAGAAAGCAAAAATGCCATAAGGCTAGTAACAGATTCTTCAAGAGGTTACATAAGCAACATGTTCCTTGTGAAAGGGAAACAAGGTAAGACCTACTATAAACTTGAAGGGTTTGAACGAATTTGTGGTGTACAGACACTTCAAGATGGAAGGGATACACCTGTTAAGAGATACCTTCATTCAAGGAGATTGGCTTGCCAGAATAGATCTAAAGGACGCATATCTAATTATATGCATAGCAGAAGAACATTGCAGATTCCTAAGATTTACCTGGGGGGAATCTAAATGGGAGTTTCGATGTCTGCCCTTCGGCCTGGCATCCGCACCATGGTGTTTCACCAAGATAATGAAGCCAGTGGTGATGCACCACAGGAGCCATGGTATAAGACTCATAATATATCTAGACGATATATGTTTGATGTGTCAGTAGAAAGAGACAACCCAGGTACAGTTGCAGACCATAATAAAATTATTAGAGGACCTGGGTTTCATAATAAATTGTGAGAAATCCAAGATAGTACCGGAGCAGTCAATGGAATTTCTGGGGTTCATAGTGGACTCTATTTAGGGATCTCTCAGCCTTCCCATTTCCAAGGTAAATGATATAAAAAAACAGTTAAGACACACCCTAGCAAGAGGAGAAATGT
This sequence comes from Ambystoma mexicanum, assembly GCF_040938575.1. NCBI lineage: Eukaryota > Metazoa > Chordata > Amphibia > Caudata > Ambystomatidae > Ambystoma > Ambystoma mexicanum. Next base: position 67,472,268 of record NC_090928.1, read on the forward strand.
CACTGAGGGACATTGCAAGGTTAGTGGGCTGACTAGCGTCATCGATCCAATCGATATTTCCCGGACCTCTACATTACAGGGCACTCCAGAGTTTAAAGATCAGACACCTCAGGAGGGGGCGCTTTGTACGAAACAAATGTTACCGTCTCCCAAGAAGTGAGGGAAGAGTTGGAATGGTGGCTACACCACATGGACACATGAAACGGGAGGGGCATTTTTGGCTCATCCCAGGACCTGGTCATCGAATCCGATGCCAGCAGATGGGGCTGCGAAGCCCGATGCAGGAGCCTGTCGACAAGGTTCAGGTGGTCAGATCAGGAGACGTCTCTCCATATCAACTGTCTGGAGTTACTGGCAGGGTCCTTTGCAGTGAAATGCTGGACTCGGCAGAGGGCACAATGTTGTGTCCTGCTAAAGAGGGACAATGTCTCGGCAGTTAGGTACATAAACAGACTGGGTGGGACAAGATCCAGACTACTGGCAGAATTATCAAAAGATTTCTGGGAACTCTGTCTTCAGAGGAAAGTGTCAGTGATGGCAGAGTACCTGCCAGGCCATCAGAACGAGGTGGCCGATTGGAACTCCAGATACCTCAGGCATGCCAGTGATTGGAAGCTGGACAAGGAGGTGTTTCAAGAACTAATAACTCGATGAGGACCATGCCAGTTCGACCTGTTTGCATCAAGACTGAACAAACAATTAACCCAGTTCTTCAGATGGAGACCGGACCCAGAGGCAGAAGCAACAGACGCCTTCCTACAACCATAGGGCCAACACACAAACTACACGTTTCCTCCAATCAGCATGATAGCGAGGACGCTAGCCCAGGTGAGGCGGCAGAAAGCATCACTAGTTCTAGTTCTAGTTACGCCGGATTGGAGGGGTCATGTGTGGTTACCCAGTCTTCTGGAATCATCACACCACAACCCAGTGGGGTTACCTAGGCACAAATTCATTGTTCGAGACCCCAGGAACCTCAGCCATCCACTAGTGAGGTGGGCAGACTCAACCTAATCGCATGGGCGATTTCAGGAGATTTTGTGTTAGGCCAGGACTATCGAATGAGGCTGAAATCATCATTAATGAATTCTGGGCCCCAGTAACACACAGGGCTTATAAGTCTGCATGGGCTAGATGGAGTAGCTGGTGTTTGGAGAGGAGTATTCATCCCGATGGAACGGATGTAGTACATGTAGCCAATTTCTTAGCACAGTTGGCAGCCCAAGGGAAGGCATACAGAACAATCAATACGGCCAGGTCAACGATATCGGCAACTCACCCCGGGATCAGGCATAGCGATAGGTGAACATCCCCTGATCTGTAGAGTAGCAAAAGGAGTAAAGATGACTAGACCCCCTAGTGAAAAATACACTCAATTGTGGTATGTCAACACAGTTTTGAAATTATTCCTTTCATGGCCAGATAATCAGGAGCTATCTAGGAAGGCAATTTCAGCTAAGCTAGCCATGCTGCTATGTCTATTGGCTTGTAGAATTTCATCAGACGTTAGAGCACTAGAGATCAACAGTAAGAGTGTGTCACCTAACTGGGTGACCTTCCTCATAACGAGGAGGACTAAGACAGGTTTGAGATCCATATCTTACTAATCTTTCCCGGGACAAACAAAATTATGCCCGGTCAGATGCTTAGCAGGATATGAGGACATGACAAGGGAAGTGAAACCTCCAGGAGTATCTCAGTTACTAATAGCAATTTGTAAATCTTTTAAGGCCATAACAATGGCTACCATATCGAGATGGCTTAGATGGGTGATGGAACAGGCAGGCATTGACGTAGTAAAATATGGAGCTCACTCAGCAAGAGGAGCGATGGCTACCAAGGCATTCAACATAAGAGCCAGAGTAGAAGACATTATGAGGTCTGCAGATTGGTATAATGAATCGACTTTTAAAACATTCTATTTTAAACAAACGGAAAGTGTTGCTTCGTTAGTGGTGAGTAAGCTTTAAACAAGCATAATCCGAGCCTCCGGTCTTGACATAGAATTCAGATTTTCAACACATTCATTCCAGAAAGTCATAATTCTATTAAAAACACAGAGGCGAAGGATTATCCCAGCCTAGCAATCGTAATAACAATAATGGAATAAAAAAAGTACTGTAATGCTTTACATATTTTTTCCTGTAATTATTTAAATGGTTTATGATGAATAGATTAAAGTGTTACTGATTTGGTAAATGCACAAAAGAATAATAGAGGAAATCGTGGTTGATTTTACGATTTTCCCACCCTCTTTCGATTTACATTTACTGGTTACTTTATGTTTCTATTAGGTGCGGTGGCGGACACCAAACAATTCGGAAATTGAGAACGCACCTTCATTGAATGGACAGGATTGCAAGATTCACTAGACGCATTCTCGACTGGGCAAAGAAAAAGGAAATGTAGTCGAGGGACAGTGTGGTTTAAGGATAAGGACTATGCTGTTTGGTTTAGTGTTATGATGTGGTCAGGTTTGAGGACCAATGAGAACAAAACTACCAAAGACTCAGAACAATGGTTGTTGTAGTTTTTATGAGTTTTGTTATCAGGTTTTATTGGTTTGTACATTTGCTGCGGAAGTAGTAAAATGGAAAGAGAAGCATAATCCTTTGCCTCCGTGTCTTATGACTTTCTGGAACGAATGTGTTGAAAATCTGAATTTGTGTGTGGTTTATTTTTCATTGTGTCATATTTCAGTTTAGATTTACCTACAATGTCCGATGAAGCTGGCCTCATACTCTGTGTTCTCGTCGTAGACTATGATATGACCTTTTATATTGTTACAGATTATGACCCCTTTGTCTGGTTTATTGGTCACTTTCTTACTTTTCTGACAGACTTTCCAAACCACCCTTTCTCACATCAACATAGAAGATTCTCAAGACTGATTTAGTCCTCCCTCCATATTTATTGCTTTCCTTTAAGATGCACTAGCTACCCTTGGCCTTGTTATGACGTACGCAATGAGCCACAGGGTTCATGCCTAGTCGCATGATTAGGGTCAGGCCCACACCAATAAAGGTGCTGAGCTGGCTTCTGCTCAACAGCTGCAGTGAGAACCAGTGTCTGCGTGGTTACTGTTGCTCTGAGTGGCGCAGAGACGACGGGCCCTCTGGATCATCTCACATGAAGGGGCATCCTCATTACATGGGGGCCGTAGACCCCAGCCCCGTAACAACTGGCAATGATGTTCTCCGCCCCCACGGTGATGCCGATGTGGATCCAGCAAGAAAAGAAGAGTACAAAAGGAAACGCCATGCATCGGAGGCACCTTGCAGGGGGAGCCTGGCCTGGCCAGACTGCCGCTGCCAGAGCACGGCGCTCAGCCTCCTGGTGTCCCGTGGCAGCACTGCACTTGCTGGCTGCCATAATCTGTTGCATCCAAAAAACAGATCTTTGGAGCTCCTGCAGGGGGAGCGAAGAAGCAGCATGGCAGGAAGTAAATGAGTCTCCCGCCTGGAGGAGGGAAGCGGTGTGGCCCAAGGCAATCACAGTTTGAAAGTTCTTCCACCTGGGGGAGAGTGAGCAGCACAGCCTATGCCACCAATGAAAAAGGAGAAAGAAATATGCATACCCGCATAGACTGCACCCACAATAAAAAATAAATCTCCCACCTGGGGAGGGAGAGAGAGCAAGCGGCACGGCCCGTACCAGTGCCGCAGTAGATGCATAAGGAAGGATGTATAAAAGACAATGTCGTTCCTGCCAGGCGGAGTGAAAGAAAAGGCCTGCAGCGCTGCACTGCATGAAATAAGTAAAGTTCCCTCTAGTATTCTTCCTTTCCTCTCCTTCCCAAGAAGCTCACTGCCTCCAGAGCTCTGATTTTCTCTAGGCTGGACTATTGCAACAGCCTCTTTCTAAATCTGCCTGCTTCTACACTCTGCCCTCTGCAACTCATCCAGAACAGGACTGCGAGACTTGTCCTTGGCCTCAAGCCCAGGGATCATATCTCTCCAGGAATTAAATCTCTGCACTGTCTCCCAGTGGCTGCAAGGATTAAGTTCAAACCCTCTGCATTGTCCACAAGGCATTCTGGGGCCTGGGGCCTCAATACCTTCAACTCTCTCTTCCTAAATATCTTCCGTCTTGAGCTCTTCGCTCATCCGTTTCCAACTTCCTCAGGGTCAGTCGCTTCTCCAAGCAACAAGTTGGTGGTAGATCTCTTTCTTCGGCTGGGTCCTCCCTCTGGAACAGCCTCTCTGCCTCCCTCAAACTTGAGGAGAATCATCTCCGGTTCCGGAAGCACCTCAAAACCTTTCTCTTTGCTTCTACTTTTTCCCCTCCTCTCCTCTGCTGACCTCCCGGCTGAAACTGCACTGGCTACCTGGCCACCCTCTGATCTCGGCCCCAGGTCCCTCCCCCGCCAGTCACACACACCTGCACTGCCTTCCTGGCAACCGCTGCACTTGGGGACTGTTTTCTTTATCCCTACAGGCCCACTACCAGCACTTGACACCTGATGTCTGCACTTACCCTTGCACTTGCCACCTGCTGGCCGCACTTTTACTTATTATTTATTCTATTATCCCATGTACTGCACTGTCCCCTTCCCCGCCCCCACGCATTTCCACCTTCCCATGCACTTGCACGATCTGAATGACACCTGGCCTAGTAGGATCATTGTCTGTCTCCACTCTGTTCCCCCCTCCCTTGCCTTGTCGCGCCTTGAAAAACTTGTGTATAGGCACCTTATAAATGCCATAGCATATCGTGTCTGGCGGGATATAGTGCGGCATGGGTGCCACCAACGTGGGAAAGATAAAACCATTAATTCTCCCGCCTGGGGTAGAGAATGCGGCACAAGCGCCAGCTATCATGAAGGGGAAACTCCCACCAGGGGCGAGAGGTGGTGGCACGGTGCATGCTCCCGCCAAAAAAAGAAATGACAATGAAGGTCTTGCCTGGGCGAGTGCGGGGCTATTAGGGCCCACCACATGAGCACAAAGGAATCTCCGTGCCTGGTGGAGAGGGAGCAGTGCTGGCCTTGCTGCTGCTGTAAGGAGAGGAACATTAACCCCTAGCTCTCCCACGTGGGGGAGAGAAGCAGCACAGTATCCACTGCATAACAAAAGGAGGCCATTAATATCCTTATCCCCGCCCAAGGAGGGAGAAGGAAACACAACGCGCAGAGACATAGCCTAATGACCATCTGCCAATGTGGCCCTGGTATCCCCGTTGTGGCTTTTCTGACCAGTGGGGTGATACCCATTCTCTTGTGGACTAAGAATGAGGGTCTGCTCCCATGACCAACCTGCCGATGTGGCCCCGATGTCTCTGGATGTGGCTTTGCCGGCTAGTGAGGCGCACGGTACTCTCTTGCTGGGCTAATAAAGTTTGCATTGCTGAAGTTCCAAAGGTGTGTGTGTGTGGCATGCCAATGTATATATATGTGTGTGTAAATGTGTAACATAACAATAAGGCATGTTTACAATACAGTGATGCTGCGAGGTGCTAGCTACGCTTAAAGTGGATTCAGTAGTAGTGTGTATGTGTATTGAAGCGGTGATCCTGGCTTAAAGTAGGCCTGGTAAAGTAGCTTGTCATCAGTGCTAGCCAGAACGCCAAGTGGGTACAGTAATTACCACCATCACTCTCAAGAATATAAACTGAGTCCCCCAAACGTTGGTAGTGGACCCCCATTAAAAAGTCTGTTTAGTAGTGTGCCAAGGTTACCCCTAGTGCAGTGTGAGTTTTAGAGTTTAATGTAACGCATGCCGCTTGATATTATTGTTATTGTGTGAATGTTTTGTTTTTACCGTTGACATGGGATGTTGTGACATAGGCAACGAGCCACAGGGCTCGTGCCTAGTCACATGTTTAGGGTCACATGCATGTGACCCACACCAATACCTTTCAAGGCGCAGAGCAGGCTTCTGCTCGGCAGTTTCAACGAGAACCAGTGTCCGTGTGGTTACTGCCACTCTGAGTGGCGTACAGACAATGGGCCCACTGGGCCGCTCCACACAACAGGGCTTCCTTACCACGTGGGGGCGGCAGACCCTGGCCCCCTAACGGGCCAGGTGGCCCCCAAGCATTCCCAAAGGTAGGTAGGGTGGGAGGGGATTAGGTCTGTGACATGGAAGCTCCAGATTCGGAGTTATGAAAATTACCGGTAAGTCCTCGAGACATGTTTATAGTATTCTTTACTATACTTCAATTTACTATAGGTTAAGTTTATATAAGAGTTGTGGTACAGTGACTTCTATTTTCCCCAAACAACTAAGTTACCGGGTAGGAGGTAAAAGTCCTGACCTTTAATTTAGCACCACCATTTTGTAAAATATGCCCGTCTTCCTCTGTATGAGGGCCAGTTTATGCTGTTTGAGGGGCTGATAATGACGCCAAAGCGGTCCAGAAGTACTTGTATTCGGATGAATAAATATATGTGCGCCCATTTGACAGCAAAAGAATATGTGCTTCCGGCACTTGTTCAGCATGCTTCCCAAAATATATCCCTTCAAGCAGCACAAGTTATTTCTGGTGTGCCCTCCTCCTATTAAGTAGCACTTAATAAAGTCTTACAACTGGTTTTACTGCTTCCCAGCGCTACAGGAGCCCAAGTGCAGTGCTGCTTTGCTTCCAAGAGCCTTTTAACTCAAATGAAGGGGTGTGGGCGAGAGAACAGTGTGAGCACAGTGAGAAATGCAGTAAAAGCAGAGGGGCTGATAACAGAAAGAGAGTTGATGTTAATGGCTCACTTTGACCTCTGCCCCTGAGTGGGCCAGCACTGCCACCTCCCGGCTCCTACTCTTTTTTGCCTTTATCTACTTTTCCTCTGGGCAGTCAGTGGTGGAAAAGAAACTGTTCCGGAACGGTTTAGTTTTAAAACAAAAGTGTAGGAAAAAGTTTAAACGTGCACTTCAGTGCGCTGCGCTCCACATCCCCTTAAACAGCAGGTGTGTTTGTTTGGATTGTGGGTGGCAGAGGGGTGTGGCGATGGGGTTTGTGGAGAGCGGGGCAGGCCATCAGGAACATAGTTCCACTACTTCTTTTCGTACACTTCAATCACTTGGCATAGTGCTTAATATGCTTTGCTAAAAGGCCATCTATTTTTGTTATCCCGCACAGGCTTCATGGGTAGCTCCCCCTATTGGTGATCCCTGAGATTTGCAAACCGTGCATTTGTATCTGTGGGAGTTCTTTTGATTTGAAGTGGCCATTATCTGTGATGGTGATGGGGTCCTGAAGTGACTTCTCTGAAGCCCACCCATATATATCGCAATACACGGATATCATAGTTTAGTTCATGCCTCTGACGGTGTTTACAGCGTGAAAAAAATTGATCGATTTTTTGCTGCATTATTATTTTAAAGTCAAGTCTCATTTTTTACATTTATTTTTGCTTACTTTACATGGGCTACTTTGATGCAATCATTCGTTCCTGTGTTTGATCTCAATAGATTTTGGATACTGAGATCAGAGCAAGGACCATAACTGTACCCAACGAGACAATCGCTGTGACAAGGAGAAGACGGTTCTCCGCCCCGCAGGGCACGGAATCTGCTCAGCTACCACACTCAGCCCCACTACAGACTTAGACCCACACAGGACAAGATTACTAATGTTCTGCCTTGAGAAAAACCCATCGTTGGAGCACGTGTTGGCACTGACAGCACAAGCAAGCAGGTTATGACTTAAGTCCGGAAGATGTACCCTAAGCTACGTGTCACAACGTGCAAACTGATCATCCGGTTCAGTAAATACTTCTCATCTCAAAGCACAAAACAGTGTCTGCTGTCATTGAAGACTGAACCTCGAGTACTCCAAATCGAAACAGGTTACCTGATCCAGCGCTACCATACAACTGAGTTCCAATCCCAAACAAACTGTACATTTAAAAAAAAAACTGGGACTGCGGGAGCTCTGTCGCTTTGGAACCCTATACACAGGGTGCAGGACATACCGCCACAATCAGACCAATAGCTACTATTTATGGATAGGTTGAAGTGCGTGCAACAGCGCAGAGATCCGCAGTTCTGTTAAGCTCCAACCGGCAAACATACTGTACCCAAGGATGACTGAATCTCTTAACTTTCCCCTAGATTTTTTTTTTTAGTGCGAGAGACACCTTGATTTTCCTCTATTCAAAACCATTCTAGAATCTCTCAATGCTCATTGGGCTTCCACCCAATACCCTGATAAGACATCTTCCATGTGTGATAAATGAAAGGATGGTAAGTATTCATTGATATTTTGGCTGAGCGACCATCATGGGCACAGTGTGTGGAAAACAATTTAACTCATACACAAAGGAAATCTGTGATAATGTAGTTGTTCAACAGGATGCATCCAATTTGGCCGTGGCAGAACTCTTTGCGGCTGAAGTGACCGTGGTCAATTTTGCTGCGAAGACAATTTTGCCATGGCCAAATCTGGCAAAACTTTAACCCCCCCACAACACCCAATATAACCCCCCACCCACCACCTACTTACCTTTTTGATGTCTACTTTTCTTCTGACCTTGCAGTGTCAGTTCTGTCCCTCCTACGTGGGTCGGATCGGACGCCACAGGGTCTGCTTTTCTTTGGGTTTTTTTCCCCCGCCCCTAGCCTCCAAACCATCAGAAGAGGGGTATAACCACACTACCCCCAAAAGCCATCACTACCAAACACGGGAAGCGGGGGACACCCCCGCAACACCTACTCCCCATGTTTGGTAGCGATTACCCAATTTGATCATTTCAAATCGATCAAATGGCACTGGCCAAATTCGATCGTACGTACCATACGATCAATACAAAATGATCAGATTGGGTAATACCGTTCAACATACCTAGTGCAATTCTCCCTGCAATTGCTTGGCGTTCTGTACATTTGTTATATATGGTGTGATAAATCCCCTATTTAACTATAAGACTGGCAGTGGGGTGGGCAAAGGGTTCCAGGGCTCCCCTGAGCCAGTGGGTGCAGTCTGGAGGAGGTATACAGGAGATACCCAGATCGCTCCAACTGGTTACCAACATTAAGGCAGATGGCAGTCACATGAACACTAACTCCCTCTCCCCCCCAAACTCCACCTATTGAAAAGGGATGAGATGGACACAAACCCCTTTGAAACAAGCCTACCTATAGTCTTGAGAAAGCGGAAGAGGTATCTCCACCCACTAGCCAGACCCAAACACCCAGTATAGCAATCAATGGGCCTCATTACAAGTCAGCCGGTCCGGAAACAACAGTGGCGGTAAATCTGCCGCAACCATTGTTTCCGGACCTCTGATTCCGAGTCCTGCAGTCAGGAGGTGTCACTCCCACCAGGTCTGACCTGGCAGAAGTAACAACACCCGCCTGCAGGCGGACATGGAAACACTGGCTCTGTCATAGACGGAACCAGTGTTTCCATGGTCCCCATCCCCATTCCCATGGAGACTTATGGGACTCCATTGGAATGGGGCTTTACAGAATTCTGCCTCCAGAATTACTGGGTCACCGGGGTTGTAATGCCCCAGTGATTCCGGCAATCACGGAGGCGGAATGGAATTACCGGTCTGGCGGCAGCCTGCCGGTTTTTCCGGCACGGCTACCGCTGGACTTGTAATGAGGCCCAATGTCTTTCCCTTTAAGAGAATCAAGTTGCAGCATTCTGAATCACCCTGCAAGGGTTTAGATAGATTTACCTCTTCAACATCACTGCCAAAATAATCAATTGTACAAGGAGATCAGCTAAGAGTAATTCGGAGGGCTGCTGCAGATGCAAACATGTGCTTACCACAGACATGGTTATAGGTCAAAAGTTCGACTGAAAAGGATCGAATGACAAAAGGGTCAAATCAAAAGGAGCGAAAACAAAAGGGTCGATTTTTTTTTTGTACATTTTTTTTGGGGGGTCCCTCTCAATCCCCCATTTTTGTGGTAAAAACCACATTTTTTCCTATACAAACCCCCCCCCCCAAAAATATATTTTAAAAAAATTCGACCCTTTCGTTTTAGGTCCTATTGACTCGACCCTATGGCATTCGATCCTTTTGGATTCGAACCTTTGACCGGACACCCAAAGACATTAAGGGAAACAAAACGTAGGCACATCTACTGTGCAACGGAACAAACAAACAACACTACTCTCCCGTAAGCATTGCAGGAATTACAAAGTTGCAAATTCCCTATGATAATAGATTTATCTTCCAGTGAACAACTTCCCATGCTTACCAAAGGGATTCTTGACTTCAGAATTACACACTTAGAAAGCAGAGAGACCCTCTTTGAAGCAGGTAATGTTGGCTGGTTACCAGGAGTGGAGGGGTGTAGTTAAAGTTGGGGAATCATCACTGATGACGCCTAACAACGCATCAAAACATGTCTGGGGTTGTTGTTGGTACTCTAGGTCAGAGGAGAATTGCCTAGCATTTAATTGCTGGACTGTTCTTATGGGCATAGCCAGACTAATATGTAAATGAATAGTTCTCCTATGTAAAAGGTACAGTGACAACTATTTGACTTCCATCATTTAGGTTTCGCCATCACGTCACCTCACATGCATCTGCTTCACTCATGCAATGAATTGGGGTCAACTTCCAGGTGCACATCTAGTGGGTATCATCATCAGGGCCCATCCCAAACATCTGCATCACTGGCGAAGTGAAGTGGGGAAAACTATTCGACAGACATCCACTAGGTATAATCATCAGGCTCCCCCATACACCTGCCTTGATGGTATTTTGGAGTGGGGTAACTTATCTGACACCCTTCCATTGGATATCACCATCAGGGCGCCTTCTGCACTTGTACACTTGATGGCCGCCTAATCCCCACTATTCTCCGCTCCTCTGACTGCTAAGGGCTTTGCCCATTATTTTTCTTCCAAATTCTCTAAGAGCTGGGATACCCTAGCACACTCCTCACTCTCTCTTTCTCCCCCCACTTCATTCTCTTCTTCCCCTGCTACCCTACTTATGCCAATCTTGCCCTTATCAACACCTTCATTTAGGGAACTAGCTCCTACTCTCAAGTTAGGCAACTCCTACTTGCACCTCTATTGATCCGTTTGCTCCTCAGAACATCAAGGTCTTATTTCCCCTTACCGGCACATGCACTCACCCTTTAACCTGCCTCTTGTTACAGAAACCTTTGCTGTAGGAACAAAATGACTACTGCTCTTCCTCTGCTCAAAAAACCCAATTTGGACCCCAGCAAGCCAGACACCTATTACCCTGTCTCAATTCTTCCTCACTATGCTATCAAAGTCCTTGAGTTCATGGTCTTCAATTAGATCATAACATACCTTAAGGCCAATAATCTCTATAACTTCCTCCAATCTGAGTTCTGCGCTACTTTTCCAAAATGGCATTGACCCATGTTTCTAACTTTCTCACTACTGCTCATCACCCTAAATTATTTTCTATTCTTATCCATCTTGACCCCTTTGCAGCCTTGGATATGCTTGACGGCACCTCTCCTCAACTCTGTATCATCTTGGTATTGAGGGTATTGCACTTGCCTGCTTCCTTCCTCTCTGACCAGTATTTCTGAATGGACAGTAAGAGTCCCCCAAGGCTCTCTCCTTGGACCCCTAATCTTCACCCTCTACACAGCTTCTCTTAAAAAGCTCATCTCATCCTCCGGTTTCTCTTACCACCTATTTGCTAATGATATCTAGATTATCTTCTCCTTCACCCAGTGCTCGAAGTGTATGAAAAGAAGTAGTGGAACTATGTTCCCTGCTGGCCTGCCCCCATTCCCTATAAACTTCATCACGATGCCCTCCCACATGCAATCAATACCCCCAAGCAAACACACCTGCCATTTGAGTGAATATTCTGTGCAGTGCACTGAAGTGCAAGTTTCAACCTCTTCCTACACTTTTATTTTAAAACTAAACCATTCCAGAATGGTATCTTTTTAAACTAAAAGTATAGGAACAGTAAAACCTAAAAAAAAAAAGAAGTAGAGGAGCACTGCTCCCAACCGCTCCCGCTCACTTTGACCACTGCCTTCACACTCCTTTACTCTAGACTTTTCCTCCCGCTCCTGAACTGTATTTCAGCCACCCAATATTGGATGACACTCCAGGACCTCTTGCTGACCTGCACCAAAATTAGAATAATCTACCTCCCTGTTAACAATGATTTACTCCCCTTCTCTCCCCTGTATTTGTTTTACCTTGACATATCGGCTTTTGCTTCATCAACAAACATTCATCTCACCAGTTCATCACCTCCACTGCAACTAACGCCACCCTCAATCTACCTAACAAAATCACCCCTGTACACAGATGCCTTGCTTTTTTTGGTTCCTTTCTCTTTGCCCCTCTCTTATCTCCTTTGCCCCGCTTTATGACATTCTTAATTCTTCAACTCGTACTCCTTACAACCACCTTCGCTCTTCCTCCACCTCTGCTCAAGGGGTTCACTGCCACACCATCCACATTGTTGTTGCATGATCCCGCAATCTCACCATTTACACTTATTGAATTTCCCATCTTCATGATCCCTCTTATGCTCTATCTATTGATGGGTAAATACTTGTATTGGTTCCCAGTCTGCCTGTGCAACCCCTAATTTATGATAACACCTTGCTTACCACAGTAACATAACTGAACCTTATTATAAGTTTGTCGGTCGGTTAAAATGCAGTGGTAATACCGTTTACTGCTGCATTACTGCACCACGCAACTACGATTTTGGGGGTAAGGCGGAGGAAAAACCTCCAGAAAGAAGCTTTAGGTATTTCTGCCACCTTACCACCCAAAATGGCCAATTTGGCATTGTTACCCCCGACGGCATTACCACCGAAATCCCCCTTCGAGTCCTATGGACTCCAAATTATGGGGGACTAACACGAGCTATGGCCATTTATAATCCAGCGGTAATACCACTGGACCAGATGGTTCCAACGGTAATAGTTAGGCCGAGTAGTGAAAGGTGCGCAGAAATAGAAATGCTGGAATCCCTCTTATTCTCCTCGTATGCAGTGATTCTGAGAAAGGTGCTGTCCCGTTACTGAATGCATGCAAAGCAATTGCTATATGTTGTAAAGATGCGACACTATAGGACATCAATTTGGACAGATGCCTGGCACAGAGAAAAGGGTTGATTGGATGTTAGCCTAGTTTTAAATCACACGTGTTGGTACGTTTTATTAGGCTAAAAGAAAATAGTACACTGAGATACTAAGTGCAGAGCTTCAAAAATCCCATAGACCTCTCCATCAGATGGTAGTCATGCGACAAATGAGCAATAAAGAAAAACACACACATCGTAAATGTTTGCATTTCTCTACAGTATCATCACTGTCTTTTTCATAATGTGCCTCACTAAGCTTGTCGTGATTAAGTGTTTGGACACGTTACACACTACACAGAATACATTGGGTGCTGGTGTGGTCTTGCTTGAACTATATTTTGCCTGCCCTGGATTTCAGAACTGTTTTCTAATGATTATATGTGCCTAATTACAATTCCGGCCGCCCAGAAGTAAGGGTGCTGGTAGCAACGTACCAGCACCCTTTCCGAGTGTGCCTACATGGGCGGTTCTCCCGGCCGGTCTGACCTGCCCGGGAGCACTGTCTCCTGCAGGCATGGTTTCCACTGAAGCACCGGCACCATTAGCAATGGTCTGTTGTCCGTGTCCCCATGGGGACTTACAGTTCCCACCACCTGACATCCTGGGCAGCGGGACATGTAATAGGTGGAAACGGCGTTACAAAGTCAGCAACAACCCACCGGCAGCACCCGGGGGTTACCACCGACCTTGTAATGAGGCCTGATCTGTCTGTTTCTTCACAAATAATTTGCTCTCTAGATAAAGAGAACTAAATATTGGGTTCTGTACAGTGCACACCCATGTTGAAACTGTATGTTGGATCATAAACCAGTGGTATATGTTACATATATTCCGGGTGCGGGGTCGTAGAAATCAACCATGGCTGTAGGCAGGGTAATGCATAAACAAGGAAAATAAGAGTCCTAAACTTAAGGGCCCTTGCGCACCCTGCACACCACTAAGCTGAAAACAGTCCGCTTTTAACAACAATGTCAATAACAATGTAGGAAACATTCTTTACACAAGACAGGAGTATAAAATATACCAATATTTTAATAAAGAAAAAACTGTTTTTAATATCCTGCAATGGGTTCAGAGCTCTGTGTTTCGGGTAAATACCCTTCGTCAGGAGTGAAATTTGTAGATCACAGATCCAGAATCTTCAATTATATGTCTATAAACTAGAAGAAGAATTCAACAAATTATCTATTTTGTAGACAGCTCAACTCTCAATATGTTACTAAGTATACAAGAGGTACATTTTCCCATGTTAAGGAGTGGTCATTCAACTGGATTTTGATGTTTTGATTATCCAAAAGTCCAACTGCACTTATTAAAGATATAAGCCACACATGAGCGGTGCAGGGTCAAGTGTTCACACTAGAAATCAAGAGAGAAATGGTATAATAAGTAGAAAACACCTAGATTAAAGTCTACAACAATGTGATCTTCTGATGGCCTGAGCCATGGTTGTAACCCCTGGTCAGAGTCGGTGTATGACTCACCAGTGATTCGGATTGGGTCCCGGTGTCGAGCAGTCGATTCGGACCTAGCATGTGATGGGCTTAACCAGGGCACGAAACAGCGTCAAGGTGATTTCGAAGTGCAAACAATAGTTTGACTTGGTGGAGGAGCACAAACAATATCACTGGTGCCTTCCCTCTCATTCGTGGTGCTGTAAACACAGAGCGATTGGTTCGGTAGAACAGAGAGCTTCATCTGTTCTGGCCCTCAGGCTGCTTTGAAGCACGCTCAGGGAGAAGTGAGGACAGGATGGTTCCATTCAGAGTCTGCTTTACCAGTTTAAAAAGATTCTGGCGCAGAGTGGTAGGTCATGGCCACAGCAAAGTTCACTCCTGATGTGCCCTGTGAGCATGTAGGGGGCAGACCTTCCTTCCGCTTTGGACGGCTTCTTCTTCATCTCAGACTGAAGGCTTAGGAAAGCACAACTTTCCCAAAGGAAGTCCAGTGAATTCTTCTCAGGTGAATAGTCATGTCTTGCAAAGATCGGATGGAATCTAAAGAAGGTGTGGGAGACCCCTTCTTTTAAACGCAAAAGTCCCCAGGTGATGTTATAAAGCAAGCGTGACTAAATGGTGGAATCCCTGTTCTTGAACGGAAGGGACTCTGCCTTTTGGATGTCACACCCATGGTGCTTTGCTCCAGAGGAAGTAAAGGGATCAGGAAAGAGAAAGAGAGACAGAGAGAAACAAAATGGTGGAAGTCTCCTTCCAGTTACCAGGGCCCCCTGCCTACTCTAATCCGTCCCCCTTCCTTCGCACTAAGAACAAAGGTCCTGAGAGATTCAGCACCCTGATGTGAGGCTGCCCCTTTTGAATGGAGTTGCTCCTTTGATGCTCAGGCCCAGTACAATTGCCCCTGGCAGAGGGTGTTACCTGCCCTCACAAAGAGATCAAAGAAGATACACGGCCCTCCAGCTTCCTGTCCTGCCATTTGGTAGTCTCCGCCCTGTTGGCCAGAATACACATTACCTTCCACAGCAGAGCTGACTTACAGGAGCTGACACATGTGCAATATCAATAGGGATGTGGCGGCCATGATCATAAGTAGTACCATGCACCATGCCTAAACTCAGGAATTGCTTTATTTACAGCTTCCCCTTTCACCAGCATGCGTTAATTATGATCAGTGTAGTTTATATCTAGCACAGCTTAAATGCTGCCCCTGCGTGGCAGAATGTGGCTGTCGCTATGGCTGTCAAGTGGGAATCTTGTGACCTTTGAAACTCCTCTATGCCATGAGCAGAGCAAGCTCTATTGATCAAGCTATGGATGCAGCAGGGCACAAGTACACTATTCTTTTGGCATGGATTTGACGAAAAGGGGAATCCGGTTGGAACATTACCCTTTTGGAGATGGAATGATCTGCCGTCATTTTATGTATAAATAAAAATCAAAAAGGACATGGCTTTGCTTCCTTGACAGCTGGCAATTGTTCCCACTATGTACATTCTAAAATGTGACATACATCATGCTCAGTAATTGATTAAAGAAGCAGGACATTGATCAAAGGGCAGCCATGATATGAAAAATACGTCTCAAAGAATGTACAAATGAAAGTATAGAAAAGAAGAGTTGAAGGGGGCAATTATAAGGCGGCTTTGAGAAACGCTAACATCACTTCCCATTGTTCATTTTGCATAAACCAGTAGATGATGACACTGAGAAATGTAGCAGCTATCATTTATCTTGCAATGCTATTCTTGCTATAAAAAATATTGGCGTGAGGAAAGACACGCAGCACCACTAACTAGAACAGCACCATAATGACACCATTTTATTTTAGATCACTAGTTATTTTATATCTTGTATATATTTAGTATGTTGCTTAGTAGCACAGTAAGTGCTCCTATCAACCGCATGTATATACACAAATATGAACCCCAGCACACAAACACAGATCTTTGCAACAAGTGCTTAACTAACTGAGCTATCTTCTTCACCATGGAGGAACTGAAATGTATCAATATTCATTTCAACTTTGATTATTACATTTTATTAATATATTTCCCAAAGAAAAATGGAATTGCCACAAAGGTTGTGCTGCAGTGAATGCACAAACTGGGCATTTTGAGGGTCAGTTAATCTGATCTGAACTTGGTTGCAATAACTCATCAGCACACTATACATTATCTTGATGTGTTTAAGTCTTTAAAAACAGTTTAACAACTTCTTTGCTGTGTAGCCAGGTGAGGGTCCCATCCCACAGTGCAACATCTCAGTGTATGCAGACAAATATATCATACTTGTCCTGCCTGTTATCACTGATTGAGATTTACGAGGTGCTAATTGCTAGGGTGTAAATGCCAACCCTGCACCAAAGATGAGCTGTAAGATGCATGCTGCAAAGAGCACACTCACAGAGCATGTCAGTGTTTTTGTTTTTCAAAATGATTGGCAATATTGAGCAGCAGGAACTAAGGCAGGATCGTATCCTATTGGCCTCATCACAGCCTTGTCGGTATCCCATTGGTATTAACTCCGGGATACCGGCAATGCAAATAGCGTTGCCGCTGCTCAGTCTGGCACAATTTGCACCAGATCGCATTTAGTGGTAAGGCTGTAATTCCCCATTTAGTTAAGAGTCCATAGGACTATATTGGGATTTTCGGCTCTATTCCCACCGGTGGTAATATTGCAGGCGGTATTAGCGCCGAAAACGGGTGGAAAGCTTTCTGCCCAACTCATTATTGGGCCAACCCTTAAATGCGGTGGTAATAGCGTTACTGCTGCATTTAAGGGCTACCGCCCAAATCGTGATGAGGCCCATATATGTCTGCTTATTCTCCTTTGTTCAGCTCCTCACACAACAGTTTGACACGCACATAATTGCCAATGGAAATATTCTCAACAAAAGCCTTCACACACTAAAACATATTGTGCATTGAGTCAACATAATTTCCATTTCTATTACTTTCCTGGTACATCTGGGGAAGTGGCCTATCAGCCAGCGGCTTTTGTTTTCTCTTGGAGACACAGGGTCCAGGGAGGTAAACCTGGTCAATAACGACTGTGACTCAAATGTGCCATGGCTTAGAAGTGGCCAAGTATCTGACATAGATAAAAAAAAATCCAGACTATGGGCCTCATTATAACTCAGGTGGTCCGGAAATAACGGTGGCGGTAAACCCGCCGCCACCGTTGTTTCCGGACCGCCTGATCCCGACTCCTGCAGAAATATCTTTTTTTGAAAAATGTTCTGCTATGTTATGTTTGATGCCTTTTGTTTGTGTTTGTTTAATGTATAGTCTTGCCTTGAGAAAGACCCGGTGTGGGTCGAAACACGTGTCAGCAAACTAGATCCAATATATCCTACAAGGACAACAAATACAGAGTCCCTGATTTAGTCTGGTCATAAACACCTCAACACAGCCTTTCATCATATTGAGGTCGATAAATGAGTATCAACACTGGTTGGGTGATATTGTATGTATATTTGTTCAATATAAAGCACTTAAGCGTAAGTGGTTTATAATAACACATCATTATCATTTGTCCTTGGTGTCTTCTTGCATTCACAGTAATTTGGTAATATGGGCCAATACACACTGATATTAATGATACATATGGTCATCCATTCTTGTATGACATATATATCACATTATACTGATATCGTTACCATATTTTCATTGTGCATGTAGGAACAATACTATATGATGCCCCTTTCTGTTTTATCAAGGGGCGAAAGGTCATGTTCCTTCACTTCCTGTGATGTCACTTCGGGGTTGGGTCAAATGACATCACTTCTTCTGATGTCATCGGAGGTCAAGGGTTGTGTGATGTCACTGCCACTACCCCTGACATTTTGGTGAAATGACGTCCCTGGGCAGACCCATCAGACAACAAAAGCACCTCCTTGTCAACGATCATTACTGTTTTTTAATTTGGGCTATTAGTTGGAACGCCACCTTTGGAATCAATGGCATATGAGGAGGCACACAAAGCTTGAGGATGATGTTTGGTTATTTGCCCACCCATTTACTGTCCATGGCCACACTAAACCCTTTCACCATTCCCAATGAGTTCCTGCCCCTCACTACCCAAAACACCTCCTTATTAGAAATATTTCAGCTCTCTTTAATCAAGCCTTACCATCAAACTTTGCTCTCAAAATGCCTGCCAGTGTTTTTTCAAAGCCATCTTCTGAGTTAATTACTTAATTTGAGTTGTAAACATGCTACTGGTATAACAAAAATTCTCAACCAGGGCTGCTTTCAGCCACTCAATTTATAAGCACTATGTGTGTCCTTCACTGAAGGCCTATTAAAAACAAGTATTGGCAAAGCCAAAAGCTTTGGCTTGTGTATAAGTATTAGGCATTTGCCAGGTGCTGCTTTTCGAAACCCATTTTGAACCTGCTGCTACGATCAACGGCCAGTTAACACCACTACGCAGCAGCTGGCAATTGCCTTTCTGGTGCTCACACATAAGCCCAAATGGTTTGCTTTTTTGTGTTTGTCAAATGTGCCGGCAGGCATGCACATACAAAGCATATGTTCTTTTCAGTTTCTAAATGATGATGTAAATGCAAGAAATAAAGAAAGCAAAATGTTTTTTGGCCTCGTGACTTGGCCACACACATAATAAAATACCACCCATCCTACCCTCCCCAATCAGTGCCACCCTGCACTCCCCCCAAGTTGAGCAGCAGGTGGGAGTCCCACACCCAAAATGTGGGGACACGGAGCACGTGCCCCATTTGCCCGCCCATAAAAACATCTCTTGTAGTACATCCAGTCTTCAAATTGGCATGTAAAACCTCAGGCCAATCTTTACAAGTTGAAGGATTTCCACCCCTAATGTCTAAACTTCCCTTTCTAGCAAACTACTGGAACAAGCCGTGACTCTTCAATTTTAGTGCCGTTTAGAGCGGGGAGGGCTCTTAGATTGAGTACAGATTTTCTACAAAACATAGAGGCTGATCCCACTGCCTCCTGGGATGACCTTAGGATAAAAGTAGACAGGGATGGTGGCAAGGCATTAGTGCTGCTGGATCTTTCCTCATCCTTGACACCTTCAGCCACCCATCCTAATATCACTGCTCTAAGCAATAACAGTCAATGTATGGTCCTAGAATTACTTCTATTTTTGTGCGTCACCTTTTGAGTTTCAACCATGGAAGGTTGAATGTGGAGTACCCCTGTTCTCCGTCATGTTTCTATTGCTTAACATTGGTGTGATCCCACTGATGAAACTCCTAAAAAACATGGGGCATATTTGTACAGAATTAGGCTGAGTGCATCCAGCTTATCTTCTAATTGAATTCCAGCATTGCAGCATCGACAGATAGATTCTATAGTAATTTGACTTTGAAAGAAACTAGATGCCAACAAACCATCTGTATGCATCTAAAACAGGTTTTGCTGGTGGGACACTTAGAACGAGTATCCCTTATGTACATGTGGCCAGTAAAGCTAGATGATTGCCCAACACATGTTAAAGCTATGGAAAAACCCGGGCGTCTGGATTGACCATTATCTTTCATTGTTTTCCTGGGTTTCTGCTGTCGTGAAAAGGGACTTCTTCATTTTGAGGGTGTTAAAGTGCATTTTTCTTTTTGTAATTTCCAGGATGGGGCCCAACTTACCACCCTGGTATTATTCTACCCTTAGTATGCGAACAATGCCTTTCTGTGACTCCCCAATCGCCTGCTACGTAGATTGGAGACACCCAGAAATGCAGTAGCCCATCTGATCAAGGGGAAACATATGTTTGAACACATCTCCCCCAATCTGTGCTTTCCACTTACTGTTGATGTAGGTGAGAGTTGAATTCAAAACAGCTTCTATGTTCCTCAAATAATTTCAAAATTAAGGATCCAAGATTAAGAATTCTGACTGCCAAATACATGCCCTATTCCCATGGTCCTTCCCTGCATCCTTCCAACATTCTTCTGCAGTTTTTAGTGGCTGCAGGTAATCTGTGAAATACTCTCCCCATCTACCTAAGATATGTTGATCTCGTCCTCTTCTGGAAAAACTGAAAACTCTCCATATTCCATTTTAAATTCTGTGTGCAAGTGACTGCTTATGTTTTTTTCCTTCAGCACAAGGAGAACTCGATTGGGTGAGTGACAGGTGCGCCTTACAAGACTGCATGATGGATAAAGGGATGATGGGTGTATGAACAATGCGAGAATCAAATGATTGGTGGATAAATGGAGAAAGGATGATGAGTGGCTAAAACAAGGATAGATGGGTGGATACAGGGAGGACAGATGGATGGGTGGGTTTATCGGTGGGTGTAGGAAAGAGAGATGGATTGATGGATGAAGGGATGATAAAAGATATAAAGGGATGGATGGAAGGAAAAAGATGGGGATGGATGGATTAATGTATGAGAAAGAAGATTGATGGGTGGATTCAAGGAAAATGAGATTGTAAGGAAGGAAACAAGGTGGGATAGAAGGTTGGTTGAATGGATACATGGCTAGAAGAAATGATTGATGAAATGGTAAAGAAGAAAGAGAGGGAAATAGAAATGGATAGAAGGGAAGAAAGACACTGGCTGGCACAATCTCTAAATTAGGTCCATGGTACAGTTCCTGTACTCTTTGCCCACCTTTGACTCTGTGATGATGTAATTGAATGCTTGTGAGGAAGCCCTTTTCACCTAGGGCAGCAAGCAATCTGGGTCCGTCACTGATCTTACACCAATGGTGCACAACTTTAAGTAATCGCCCCAAAGAAAAGCCTATTTGGTTTATTAATTGAGTGTCTGAAAATCATCAGATTTTTGAAGACAGAGTTGATTTCAGCATAATGTTCCAAATTAGAAATTATTTTCTTTAGGTGTGAGACGTTTGACTAAGCCCCCAGCCTAATTCTGGGAGCATTAAGTGGGATGATCAAGTTGGCTTGGTGCTTTCTTGAAACAGTTGATGCTGAGCTTGGGATGGTATGGGGATGATACCCTGGTAACCCCTACTTACTCCCCACCATGAGGCAATGCCACCATCACGTGAGGGCCTTTAAGGCCCTTGAAGTGAGACAGCTCCTAAACCTGGGCAGCTGAAACAATATGAAACCAGTGATGCAATGCCCTCCCCATTCCCAAAAAGAAGTACTTTATGCATCTCTGGAGCGTAGGAATTTGCAAACACTGTCTATTTTAGAGAACTGAACTCTGTCATTGAAGGAAACCATGTAGCGAATGTATAAAATTCTTCAAGCACTGGCAGTGAACGCCTGCTCAGGCATCAGAGGTTTTCTTAGGGCGCTCAATCCGCGAGTCCACTTAAACGTCAGAGGCATAGCAAGATTTTCTCGAGCAAGCATACTATACCTCTGCTTCATAAACAGAATTTGCATTTATTTTCCTGTAGCGGTATGCCCCGAAGGACAAACAGTGAAACAAGGTCACCTCCAAAAGTGATTTTACTTTGACCACCATCAGTTTACTCTCTCGTTGGAGCATGAACACAGGCTTCTGGCCTCTGACAGACATAAGGAACCATCTAGAGAGCATGAATCAGCAGCATTCTTACAACTGGTGAAAGTAAAATCTGAGATGCCCGATCAGCCTTTTAAAGGCTTGGGGTGGCCGCAAGGCTCCAGAGTAGAAAAGAGTGAATTAATTAGGTTCATCCAATGATAGCCCCTGATACATTCACAATCAAAAGTGCAGAACCTCACAGGAATTCCAATGCCAGTGGAGGGGTTAAAAGGGCTATGTAGACTGAGAGTGCCATTAAAGTAGTGTGTGTGTTCTTAGTAGGAGCTGGCAGCGGGAGTTTGGATCAGGTTGAAGAGTGGAGAGAGGAAGAGGTTCTTGATGAGGGGGAAAGATAAGTCGCCGGGAGGAGGTTGGGTTGAGACATGAGGAGATGGGGTTGCTACACCAGAAGCGGGGTGGGTTGAGACAGCAGTGTTAGGGTTGGGTTGAGACCGCATGAGGAGGTTGGATGGAGACACCAGGAGGAAGCTGGGTTGAGCCATCAGGAGGAAGCATGGTGAGAGACATGGTAGAAGGCTGGTGAGAGGCAGCAGGAGGAGGTTGGTCTGAGACCTATGGAGGAGGATGGACGTTGAACACCAGGAGAAGCGTGGCAAGAAAAGTCAGGAGGAAGTGCATCTGGCTAGTGAGGTCATCGCCTGCAAGATCAGGTAGGCACAAAGGGGCACCTTGGCACAAGGAAAAGTATATTGGTGAGGGTCCAATTTGAAGGAGTTAAGGCCCATGGTGGGAGGAGGAACCAGCATGGCATTGAGTAGTAGCAGGACCACAGCAGGAGTAGAGAGGGGGTGAAGAGGGAAGGTGTCAAGATCCTAAGTATCCTAAGTATCCTAAGTGGGGGGAGGTGATGAAGGCCCTCTTAAAGAAGCTTGCCTGTAGGGAAAAGAAAAGAAGGCAAACCCTCTGTAATGAAGTTGAAGAGGCAAATGAAGAGACCCCAAGGGGGTCATAAAAGAAGGATGGAAGAACCCCTTAAGCCCAAGACTGAAATCCAAATGGGGAGAGACCTGAAAAGTCTAGAGAAAAATGGTGCAGGAACTCCTAACGCTCATGACAGAAACCAAGGGTGGGGGAGCCCCCACCCTCCCCAAGAAGACCAAAGAAAAGTGTGTGAGAACCCCTTTGAGGCCAAAGTTGAAACCACAGGAAGAGTCTGAGTGAAGAACGGGTGTCATGAAGGATGTGGGAACACCTTTAAGCCTATTTAATGTGGTATCTGAGAACTTAGAGTGGTTAATAATACCTGTCACAGCCAGAAGCTGTGTTGCACTGTGGGTCGAACCAGTATGACCATACGGCAGAAGAAG
Source organism: Ambystoma mexicanum (assembly GCF_040938575.1). Classification (NCBI taxonomy): domain Eukaryota; kingdom Metazoa; phylum Chordata; class Amphibia; order Caudata; family Ambystomatidae; genus Ambystoma; species Ambystoma mexicanum. The sequence continues at coordinate 67,495,526 of NC_090928.1, forward strand.
TCTCATTCAGTTTTCGTTGGATTACCTTTTTGGGCCGCAGTTTGTTGCTTTGGCCACATTAAGTTATAGTCCCAAAATAAAAGATACCAGTTTTCAGGTAATTTCGATCTGCCCTGCTCTTTGATCCTTGCCATATTTTTTGTTTTAATTTTTTTTATTTATTTGTTTAATCCACAAAAGATTTTTACAAAATGAAGTAAAGGTATACTTAGTCCTTTTTTCTTGAACATTTGTCGCTTGGCCGTTTTTCTTCTCACGAAAAGGAAATGGTGGACACAAGGGTAAGTTTTCAGCGGCTAATTCCTTGGCAGCAAGTTCTTCACGATGTACTCTAGAATTTTTGACGTAGCAATTTGCCAGTTGGGTCTAACGCCGCCTATCAACCTGTACCACCATGTCTCTTCATTCCATTGAGTATCATAGTAACATAGATGCTTTAAATGGCGAGATCTAATCAGATGAGTACCTGAACAAGAGGTTACCATGTGCCGTGTGGCTTCTTTGGTTTGCGCATGTTGATTTTCACAGAAACGGCAGTCGGAGGTCTGAGAGAGGCCTCTAATATGAAGAATTTCATTTGTTGGGAGCAAGTTGAGTCTGGCTCCTAGAATTAAATCACATGCTCCTTTGTTGGGAAATTCTTTAATGAAGTTTTGCAACTCATTCTGTTTCTTTGTGCTGTATGGAAGATGCGCGGTCAGTTTGTTCTTTGCTGCCATATCTATTGTTTTTGCCCAATCCAGATCTTTGATTTTCCGTAGGACCTTTCCTGGGTTCTGAATGAGTTCATCTTCGTTGCTGATGACTGATTCTAGCAGTGTTTCGTTTCCCTCTTTCCATCTATTAAGTAGAATGCATTTCTCCTTCTGCATTTCTGTATTAATCATTTTGAATATTTGATTGCTGTCTGTCATTCTGCATTTTCTGTATTGCATTAGTGAGTAGCAGCTCACAGTGCAGTGTAGGGACATGAGGCTCAGTTTGCGTCTGATTACCACTCCCGATGTATATTTAGGTAGGCCCAGGGTTGTTCTCCAGAATGTGGCTTCTAGTTTGGGCCACATTTCACTTGGGATGGTTGGCATACCTTCAGCCCCATATTTCACTGAGGGGACTACCTTCATTTTGTAGAAGTCCAATGTTGGTATCAATGAATATCGGCCACATTTTCTGTCGATCACTTTGGCTTGAGCTGCAAGCATTTTGATTTTTCTATGTAGGGTCTGTTGCATTGTTGTTTCACTTTTGGAACTGTCCAAGGTGACTCCGAAGTATTTGGAGCTTTGGACTGTCTCTATTTGGACTTCTGCCATGTACCAATTGTTCTTATTGGGTCTGCTGCTTGGTTTTTGTAGAATCATAACTTTTGTTTTACCTTTGTTGACTTCTAGATGGTTTTTTCTTGTATATGAGAGCAGGTTGTTCATTTGCCGCTGAAGGCCAATGGGTGTTTGATCAAACAAGGTTAGGACGTCCGCATATAAAAGGCGCAAGATCGTGGAGCCTCCAATTTTTGGTGGAAAGGCTCGTACATCCGCTTCTGTGCTTTGGGTGTCACCTATATAAGTCAGGAAGAGCGCTGATGCTAAGGGGCACCCTTGCTTCACCCCATGTGTAGTGGTCCCCCTGGCGATTTAGTCTTACTCTCATGGTTGTTTTGGAGTGTAGGGCCTGGATTGGTGCCAGGATTTCTGGTGGACATTTCCAATCTGAGAGTTTCTTCCAGAGGAGCTGTCTTTCTACCTGATCGAATGCCTGGGTGAAGTCGATGAAGACAACAAATAGTTGCAGTCCGTTTTGTAAAACTTTACTCTTCAAAATGCTGAACAAGAGAATGTTTCCTGCAGTGCCCGCACTGCTGTGAAACCTGCTTGAAGATGGTCATTGCAAATTGCTGATGTTGCCCAAAATTGAAATTTTTTCATCAGTAGAGCCCCGTATACTTTACCAATAGCATCCAGCAGGGTTATTGGTCTAAGGTTTTGGGGGTCACTCTTGTTCCCTTTTTTGTAAATTGGGATTACAATTTCAGACGTCCAGGATGATGGCAGTGACTTTGTCTCGGCGCATCTTCTAAAGATTATGCTTAGTAGGGTTGCCCATTCAGTGGGATGACATTTTAGCTCAAAGTTTGTAATTCCATCGGGGCCCGATGCCCTGGAGTTGTTGAGTTTTCTGATAACGTCTTCAATGTCTTCTATGTCGTCCAGCTTTATCCAGTCTGGCTATATATGGGCACAACTTCTTGCTGATCTTCATGGACAGATTGAAATGCACTTTTGAAGTGTGTTTCCCATGTGTGTTGCCCGATGTTGTTCGGTATTTGGTCTGCCATTGTTGTGTCAATAGATCTTAGCAAAGACCAGAATTCTCTAGCGTTGTTAGTGCTTAGAGCTTTTGCGGTCTCTTCTGCGTCCTGTTGATAAAGTTTTGCCCAGTGGAATTTGACCCATGCCTTGTAGGTTCTTGTGATCTTTCACTTTTATATTTGCTTGTGACGTTTGTAGGGACTTTGCCTTTCTCTTGTCTTTTCTGAAATCTCGTCGCTTCTCCATGAGTTCTCTATTGTAGGAATGTTTTTCGGTAATGTGAGATTGCCTTTTTTTTGCCGATTGTTGTTTGTGCACCCTGAGTAATGGTTGATAGTCTACTGATTTTGCTTCCTCTGTTTGACCCCGGTACTGATATCTTGATGTCAACTCTTTGATGGCATTTGTGATAAGCTTTATTCGAGAGCCTTGTGTGTTGGGCTCGATTTGCATTTCCAACCTTTTATTTTTCTTACACGGGATGTTCCATGCCATTTCCCGGAGATTATGATCACTGGCAGTTGTTGTTGTAACTTTGAACATGTTGGTTAGCTGTAGTAGTGACTTGGAAACAAAAATGTAGTCAAGCGTGGCCTGTCGGTGGTCTGTTTTGTTGTGTGTAAATGATGTCCAAGTTCTGTAGATCTCGCGATTGTACCATGTCTAGCCATGCTCTGCCTCATTGTGCTGTCGGAAGTGCCTTTAGAGTGGTTTGTTTTGACTTGTCCATTTGGCATACTGCATTTAGATCGCCACAAATGATTAGATAAGGTGTCATGAGCATTGCCAAGGTCTCATCAATCACGTTCTCCATCATTGCAATGAATTTTGCTGTATCTATGGCTGCTGGATTCCAATAAGTATTGACAATGACTACTGTATTTAAGTTGTTTTGATCTTTGTTTTTGTTCGTTCGATCCAATGTTGCAGTAATCGCTAGGACGGATGTGTTGGCAATCAAGATTTTATCCAGTATTAGGCCGCACACATTTCTACACGCTGTGAGTATGCCTTAGGATGGACGTCCCAAGTGCCCTTTGGCTGCAGGGTCCATTGCAATTTCATAACCCTCGATAGAAGGTGGTGTGGTCAACCATGTCTCCTGTAGACATATGATGTCGTATGTTCCCAGGTTCACATCGCTGGGCACTGTTAAGTGCTGATGTCCTCTTGTGTTCCATGAGCATAATTTTATGTTGTGTTGGAGCGCTGCCTTCTGACATTCCGTTGTCTGGTTGACCGCCTCCTGTTCGAATTGCTATTTCTTCAGGTGTAATGTAAGTGCTTTCAGGAGCCATGACCAAATGCCTTGTCTGTTTTCGTGTTTATTTGTTGTCACCGCTTGTTCTTTGTTGTTCTGCATAGATTGTGTGATCGTTCTTGTTGGCATTTGTGTATTATCTTTTGTGTTTGACAGTGGCTCCTCCAGGTTTGATTTCTTGTATTCATTTTTGTCTGTCCTTTGTGTGTTTTTGGTTCTCGCGTAGTTAGAACTGCTGCTTTTTCTTACTGACCTTCCTTCATCAATTATTTTCTGCTTATCTACTTTTCTTTTAGTTTCAGTTTCTTTCTGAGCGGCTATGTGCAATGGCTCTATGAAGTTTCTTCGCCTCATCTCGGATCTTGCCTCATCTTGCTCCATTCTGCTGTGTCTGGTTTTGTAGACGTATCGTGTACTTTCTCTAGAGATAGGCGCCGTTTCTCTTTTTGATGTGATTTCGAGCATGTCGTAGCCCATTCTTCTGAGGTCAGTTGTATCTTTGCTAAGCAGTTTTTGTATGTCGATGAGTAGATGTATAGATTAGCTGAGGCTCTTTGATGGTCATGCCATGGTCCGACAATTATAAAGTCATCTGACTTTATTGTCCTCAGGTTCGGTATGTTCAGGATGACATTCTCCTTATTACTCGCTCTTTGTTCGATTTTGAAAATCCATCTTGCCTCGTTTGGTCTGGCATTTTTTGCCTGATATGTCTCTGTTTGGGATCTATAATGCGTTTTTGACAATTCGTTTTTGGATGTTTCTTTTGATGCTCCTGGTGTGTGCATCATGTGTTGCTTTGAAGATGACTTTGCTTTTGTATGTATCTTTTTGGCCTTGTTTTCTGGTGTATGTTTTGTTCTTTCATTGCTCTTGTCAGTCTTTGTATTTCGTTCTCCATTTGATGTCTCGTTTTCTGACATGTCTGTCTGGTCATTATACCAATTTGCTGTTGCTGTTGTCCTTTTTCATTTTTCTTCCAAGGTTAGGAAGTGTCTGTCGTTGCTGATTTGAAGGTTTATTGGTCCTAGTTTGACTTGTCTGTCATCACTATCATAAAGGTTTTTCAAGCTGCTTTTGACTTGTTAGGCGCATTGGGCATGGTGTCCTTTCCTTGCAGACCTTGATCTGGAGTTGGTTCTTCTGTACTTGGACTATCAGCTGTTGCATTACAGACTGAAGTTGGATTTTCTGTAAGATGTTCGCTAATGTTCATCAGTTCATCATTATTGATGAAGTCCTCTATGGACTTTGGGGAGGAGATTTTCTCTATTTCAATTGGTGACAGATGTATTCGCTGTTGAAGCTCACTGTCTGAATTTGACCAGCTGTAAATTGCACCGTTTGTTCTCATTTTATTTTGGTGTATCCCATTGGTTTCGACGATTTTCACTTTCTTCAGCTGTACACTTTCTCTTTGGGTCAACTTATTGGGATTTCGAATAATCGTCCCTGCGCCTGATTTTGATTGATCAAATATGGAATACGTCGTATCTGGCACCTCGTTTGACTCATGCTCTGGTGTACTGTCATACGTCGATTTTCCTACCACCATTAATACTGTGGATTGTTTTGGTGTGGCCTCTTCAGCCACAACTTTCACTGGTGCTTTAGAAGCTTTTTTAAGCTTGTTCTCTTTTTCTGTATGTGTGATCTTATTCGTCGTCAAATCAATAGTTGTTGTCATTTGTGAACTTGTTTCTTGCCTGAGATTGTCCGTTGTTTCGGATGGTCTTGCCACGTCTTTGATTGTGATTGCCAATGTTATTTTTGACGTTAAATCAGTTGCTAGTTGGTCTATTTTTTCAACCATGGTGTCATTTTCTTTACGCACTGTAATGTAACCCTCGACAAAGATCATTTTGGATAGCAACATGGCTTGGATGGAGGAATGATCTTTGAGTGTGTCATTAATTGACTCATATAACTTGCAGAAAGGTGCAAGGGCTATCGTTATTGCTGACATGATGCTTGTCATGTCGAGTTTCTTAGAAGGTGTCTCCGTAGGGGCTACTGTGGTCTGAGTAGTGGCTCTTTTCATAGGAATTGACATTGTAGAGCTTTGAGGGTGGGTGGTGTTTGTTAACGCGTTATGGAGGGATTTGATTGAGCATCTGCGAAGCAAGTGTGGTTTGGTCGAACTTCTATGCTGAGGCCGTGACTCTAGACCAAACGTGCTCTCACGCGACAGAGTTGCCATGTGTATGCTATCACCGTGAGTGTGTCTACCTTCTGATGTTCTGTTGTATGCAAACCTGGGGATTGGGCAAGAGCCCATTTTTGGGCGAGGTTTAGAGTTCGTTATAATGTTTCTGTGCTCCCTGCCCTGGTGAGGACTTGATGTCTTGGTTGGCGTGTTTTGCTTGTCTTTATCCATTGATGCGGGTGGCTCTTGCCCTATTGTTTCTACATCAGGGATGGCAATTACTGATATTTGCTCTGTACTTGAGTCTAGTGTACCGCCCTTGGTTTTCTGTTCATTGGAATCTTTGGACACTTTTTTCCCATTGGTCGTTGTGTGTGAAGTGCAAGATTGTTTTACCGTGTTAGGCGATAAAGCTTTCTTAGAGCATGAGTCGTTGCTGTTTGGTGCATCTTTCATTGGGATCATGTTGTCATGCTGTTCGAGGGGCTTGGGAGGAGTCGTCAGCATTTTCTTTCTTGGTGAGGGTATAGGGCGGCCTTTGCCTTTCTCTGTCATATCTATTTTTCTCTGTTTGGCACAAGGGAAGTTGTCTTTTACTGCCGCTAGCATTTCTGCGTCGGATACTTCCTCAAACTCCTTGTGCTTTGTGGTTAGCTGTGCTTTGAAGAATTCTGTCAAAATGCGTGCCCTGGTGGCTTTGGTTGTGCCTGCTTTCTTGCCGGGTCCACTGCCTCCACGTCTGCCTTTTGGGGTCATCTCAGCTTTATTGGCGATCCCCTTCATCTGTCTATAGGAATTAGTTGTAGTTTGCTTTTTATTTTTTGTTTGCATCCTTTATTTCCATAGTGACTCTTGTACGTTTTTTCATGTTCTGTGTTTGTATTGGTATGGTTGTTCCTGTGGATTCTCCTGTATGAGCGTCCTTCAGCTATGCAGTCACAGCACGCGGCAGCTCCTGCTGTGTTTGGTCCTCTTGCTGCTTGTGGATCTGGACCTTTGTGATGATTCCTATAGCCTGTGCAGGAGGTTGGCAGTTTCTGCATTTCCTGACAGGCCGCGCGTTGCTCCCTGTCACGTGATCGTCTGCAGGAGCGCCGCGGCCGTGCTCAGGCTCTGGCTCCAGACTCCAACAGTGTTCGTCCGTGGGGCCATCCGCCCGCTCCGCCGCGGCATCTTGGCCATGCTGGCCCACGCCCCCCAAGTCCTCACCCACAGCATCCCCCTCCCAGTCCACTAGCAACGCTGTCCCCGATACCCCACGCCGCCCTCGCTCCCGAGGACATCCGCGGCGTCTCTGGTGCTCTTGGCTAATGGTGCTAAAGACAGGCCTAGCAGCCCGCCCAGCCATGTCTTGGTGGTTGTTTAGGGAAAGGTGAGCTGGTGTTAATATGTTCTGCCATTAAGGGCCTCATCACGAGTTTGGCGGTAACCCTTAAATCCGGCGGTCAGGCTATTACCGCCGGATTTAAGGGCCCGCCAAATCAGGGCTTTGGCGGATTTCTCCCCAGCTCTGAGCTGGGGGGAAATCCACTGAAAATTCGCGCTATTACCACCGGTGGGAAATCCACCGGCGGTAAGAGTGCGAAAATTCCCCATTGAGCCCGGTGGGGGGTTTGGCAGTAGGGCTAATACCGCCGGCGGTAATACCGATGGCGTTACCGCCCAACTCGTGATGAGGCCCTAAGTCTTGGAGGAGGGATCAAAGGGGACCTCGCCCCAACAGTCTCCCAAATTCACTGTTTTCCTTACCTGAATGTTTTCAATATATCTTATCCTCCTGCCTCCAGCTGGAAGTGTGTTGATGTCACCAGTTATGGAGTTGTGGAGGGACTTGACCAGGAGATTGGATGCAGGTTGCTCCTAGCTCCGTACACACGACAGACCACGACAGACCACTTTTCCACCCACTTCTCTGCGCGCGCTCTGTGCTGTGAATGGGCTTTTGTAGATGAGTCTCTCAGTGTGAGCCAAGGGCTCCGCCTCTCTGAAGTAGAAGTGGTGAACAGACTGACCACGACAGACCACTTTTCCACCCACTTCTCCACGTCATATTTGCTATATTTGTGACAGGTGTTATGAACCACTGTAGTTACTGAGACACCACAGTGAATAGGTGAACTTTAACCACCTTTCAGAAAGTTCAGAATCTAAGCAGCCAACTCAGAGATGAGACTTGGAGTCCAAGTTACCAATATATTTAATAACTTTCTGTAACAGTCCTTGCTAAAGACAACTTTAGCATACAACCCGTTGGATATTCATAGTACTGGACCTCTTCCACTTGCACAGTAGCCATGGGCAGGCGGTAAAGCGAGAAGAGCTGTGGAGGCACTGCAACCGCAGGAGCCTGGGGCAAGTTAGGGCTGGTAGAGACCAGAGAAGCAGCGAGGGATTTGGCCCACGGGTGCATCCAGGACTCAGGCTGATCCTCACCTGGGCTTGTATTGCATGAGTCAGCCAGTGTTAGGAGCAACCTGATTGGTTGACACACCTGCCGAGGGTGCTAATAGTACTGGCATACCCCAACTCTAGGTAAGACCCCAGCAATGCCGTTTATTTGAGCTTGTCGTGGGAGCTTACATTAAATTTCCAAAGAGCACAAGATTCTGGCATTAGATTTTTGATTTTATTTGAAATGTATTTCGCGCACATCTTAACTGAGCCAAGCAGAAACCTGCATCTAGGTGCAAATGTTCATCTTCTGAAGCAACAACTTAGAGCAAACACAGAGGCCAAGGCTATTGAAACAGGTGAGTCTTCAATTTTTTCGGAAGAGAGTCAGAGGATATGTTTTCCGGAGTTCAGCAGGAAATGCTTTCCAAATGCAGGGACCCCTTTTAAGGTATAAAACGGATTTTAATAACCTAATCTGATAGTAAACAGATCTTATAACTTCTGTGACATGAGTGTTATATCCCAAAGTTGTCTGCCATATGGATCCTAGATTGTTTACCTTACCGGAGAAGGAGATTGGGACATCAAAGATGGGCAGGTAGGAAATTGTGGCATGAAAATCAGGCAAAAACAAAAAGGAAGTAGAACTGCTACCATCAAGGCTCCTGCCCAATTTTTGTCAGTGAATGAAACAAAATAGAAATCGGGGAGCCTGATTAGATTGTACTAATGGAATGAATTCCTAGGTTAGTAACCCAAAGGATTGTCCAGAAAGAAAAAAGATTGAATAAGGAAATTCACACAAGTCTAGAGTTGTGAACATAAAAGGTTTGTATTGAAACAAAGAAACATCAAGGAAATACATTTGGAAACAATATGTATGAGACAAATTTCTAAAGGTTGTAAACATAAAAGGTTTGTATTAAAGCAAAAGAACATCAAGGAAATACATTTGAAAAACAATATGAATAAGACAGATTTCAATAATCTAGACAGTGAATAACTTAGTTGGATACTTGAGACTATCAAAAAACATTTGAAGGCAATATGTGTAAAAACAAATATCAATAGTCTAGACAACCAAATGGTTTTGGATTTAGAACATGCTCCATGTATAGTGCATGTAAGAGTCAAGAAAGTTTATGGGACCTGTAGGCATCTAGGTCCTGAAATTGCTTCCATCCATGGAAGCATATAATCTTGCTGGTGCCAACGTGACAGGGGGAGCTAGGTCAGTTTATAGAATATAGTTACTGGCCTATGGATATTTGTTCAATAGGTACTAGTCAAACATATAGATCGATACGGCCCCCTTGCAGATGGTACACGTTTCGGCGGAAGAATTGTCCCATTAGGAAATGCTTCTGAGTGACACATTTTGTTCAACATGAACCGCCTTCATCAGGGCAAATGGGTGGCCCCTGTAGCAAGAAGATAGAAATAAAGAAACAAAAAAGGGAGAAAATCAATGTAAAATCCTTTTGTGTCAAGACCCTAATTCTTTCTGGACATGACTGGGTTAAATTAGTAACAAACAAAATTAATTGTAGCAACGAACCGAGTGTTCGAATTTTTGAAAAACCTGAATTTGGTAGGTGGGCAAACCTGAAGATAAATTACGTAAGTGCAAGGAAATGCAACTGTAATCTGTCTGAAGTGGTTGGAAAACATGCCTAACACACCACAGAAACCTTGAAATGAATCTCGCTGTAGGGCAGGCACTCCTTATAGATCAGACCAGTCAAACCGCACTGGAGGTTGCTTGATTGAGTGGAAAGTGGCTGAGTTCAGTCCACAATGATGGATACTGCAGAAAACATCATTCTGTGCAGAAAAAAGCAAGAAACAAGACAGTGTCATAGTGCTGTCACTTGCATGTGCTGGGAAAGCCTCACCAGGTTTTTTAAGGTGTGCTGGGTTTTAGGAAGCCACCGAAAATGGAACCAAAAAATGAATAGTGGGTTAGTTTATTCTGGTGGAGTGGTGTCTGAGCGTCCCATACAGGGACGTCACGTATGTGAACATGGACGGTATCTTGGCTGGGGGAAGCTGTATCTCTAGGTGGACGGATGGCGCTCATATAAATGGACAAAAACGGGACTTCATTTATGCCAGCATGCAGTCTGGTATAGACTGTGGTCACTGCAGGCCAATTGTATGTGGCTCCTATGGATGTGGGCAAAACGAGTCTTTGGCGCCCAATATGAGTATATTGGGCGTGTGGTGAGTTAATAATTGGGGCCAAAAGTACCTGTTGAATGATGCCAGAGGCGCTTCCAATTGGATTCTGTCTGGACGGAAATCTTCAGATATCCCAGACGGTACTGGAATGCGCGTTCGAGCGTGCGATGCTTATGGTCTGGCGGGCTGCTGCAGACTGAAAGCATTCGTCTTGTAAGCGTGTTTAATGTCCTGGAGGTGTGTGGGAACTGGCCAATCGGCTCGCGGCACGTGTCATGTCCTGATTGGTAAATTCACCGAGAATGCGGAACCGAATGTAGAAGGTCCGCTGTGTGGGCGGGCGGAGTTCCCAGGTCGGGCCAGTGCCAGGAGTTCGAGAAAGGGAAGGCAGAAAATGGCGTGGCGTTCGAGTAAGGACCTGATGGGATTGACCTGAGAGGTCACTATGCTTCGCGGAGGAGGGTCCAGAGAAGGAAAAATAGATTCGGGTAAGTCAAAGTGGGCCAATAGCCCTAGCGAGGCAGGCCTGAGTACGTCTGGCTGGCTGTCAAAAGTCATGCCGCATTGAATAATGGAGGGATACTAGAAAAAGTGAATGGTGTGGTCAGAAGAAGGCTGACTACGGAGAGCGCTCATGCTGGAGCTAGGTAAGAAATAGTATTGCTTGTAAAGGAAATAATGGTAATATAGACACGCCAGTGTTTGCTGGCTATGCACTGGTGAGTTGCCAACGTGCCGTAGTTAACAAATACGTAGATCAGGTCTCTTAATCTATGTCTCAGATGAGTGTTTCTCCGAGGAATGTACGTGTGAAGAGTGTAAGGTGAGCCATTGCCTCTTTTTAATATGGAAAAATTTGTTGTTCATTGAGGCCCTGTTGTACCGAATCCAGTCGATGGATCCACCTACTTTCAAGGTCTAAAAGTCTGCCTTGGATGTTGGGGCCGTTGCGCACTCTTTCGAGAACCCACCATTTGATGTCTTGGGTGGTGTGTTTTTTGTCCATATAGTGTTGTACCAAAGGTGATGTGAGATTTTTGCACCTAATGCGTGACCGGTGTTCAGAAATCCGTGTACCAACATTGCGCGTGGTTTGTCCGACGTAGCGTAACTTGCAAGGGCATTCTATGCAATAGACCACTTGGTTGGTTTTACAATTAGAAATGTCTTTGAGCGTCCAGGTTTTATATCCCACTTGGAAATGTTGTATTTTGGACGTAAATTGGCAAACCGAACAAGACCCACATGGGTGGTGTCCTTTTAGTGGCCTTAGGTTCCACAGATTGCTTTGAAGTGGTCTCTTAATGTACATAGAGTGTACTAAGTGCTCTCTGATGTTCCGTGCTCTCTTGAATGCGAATCGGGGTGATTGTTGGTCAGGGAGACATAGTCTGGCAATAGGCCAGTATTTGTGAATGATCTGTTTAACCTGAAAAGCATGCTGGCCGTGTGTTATCACACATGTGATTTGGTCTTGCGGTTCCGCTCTAGTTCTGGGGGTAAGGAGTGAATCCCGGCAGGTAAAGCGTGCCCTCTTCAAAGATCTGGACACTAGCTTCCTGGGGTAACCCCTTTCAATTAGTCTATTGCTGAGTAAATCAGCATTGTGGTAGAAGTCATGTAGGTCTGTGCAGTTCCTGCGCAGACGAAGAAATTGTCCGTATGGTAAGTTTTCTTTAATGTGCTTGGGATGGTCACTCTGAAAATGGAGGAGGGTATTGCGGTCAGTTGGTTTGCGAAAGGTGTTGCAAATTAGTCTACCCTGATTATGTCCAATCGTAAGGTCTAAAAAATTGATCCTGGTATGACTGCGTTCCATTGTGAATTGTATGTCTGTGCTGCAGGTGTTCAGCCAGACAAAGAAGTTTTGTAGTGTGTCCTCTGTTCCTTCCCATAAGCAAATAACGTCATCAATGTATCAACGCCATTGTTTGATATTGTCTTTCCAGGGGTTGATCGTATTGTAAATGAAGTTCTTTTCAAATTTAGCCATAAATAAAATAGCCAGGCTTGGGGCAAATGCCGCCCCCATGGCTGTCCCCTTAATTTGTAGGTAAAACTGTTTGTCAAATTCAAAAAAATTCTTGCAAAGGGCAAGTGTCATTAGTTCAATGATGAATTCCGGTGGAGCCTTCGTCTCTCTATTAGTTTCAACAAGGTATTCATATACGCAATCAATCGCGGCTTGTTGCGGAATACTGGTGTATAACGACTTAATGTCAAGAGTCACTAACACATTTTTTTGAGGGTCAAATTCTATGTTTTCGAACATCTGAATCGTATGCATCGTGTCCCTAATGTAAGATTCTGTGGTGGTGCTGATAGGTTTGAGGAAATGGTCCACAAACTTGCATAGTGGCTCTAAAATGGATCCGCATCCTGACACAATGGGTCTGCTGGGAGGGTTGGTGGAATTTTTGTGGATCTTGGGTAATGCGTATAAACAAGGAGTTCTGCCTCCTGTAGTGTTCAGAAAGTCAGATTCCTTCTCCGTAATCCAATCTCTTTCGAGAGCAAAGGAGACCATCTCAGAAATTTCAACTTTCAGATCCTTCGTAGGATCTTTTTTTAGAGGTTTGTAGCTTTGTGTATCATTGAGAAGGTCCATGACCATATGGAAATATTGTACAGAGTTCATGATAACAATTCCGCCCCCTTTGTCAGCGGGTTTAATGACTAAGTTCATGTAGGGCTTCTCTTTCTGCGCGTGTAATGTTTTGTTGTCTGTGGTTATGATTTCTTTTGCTCAGGCTTCTGAGGTCACGCAATACGCATCTTTCAAAGGTGAGAAGATCCGAAGGGACTTGATTCTCAGAGGGTGAGAAAGAAGACTTGGGATGTAGCCCTGTGTCATTTGGATCTTCATTAGTTTCATGTTCATTGAAAAAAGTTCGTAATCTGACGGTCCGTAAGAACCGACGTATCTCCATCTCGGTGTTATACCAATCTGTATTGCCGGATGGTACGAAGGATAAGCCCTTCGTAAGAACTGAAATTTGTGTGGCAGTTAGTTGGGCATTAGCTAAATTGAAAATGGGTAGGTCCTGATCGGCCGTGTGGTTCATCTCCTCCGCCGCCTCGGGCGTCTGTGTTGGCAACACATTTTTAGGACCAAAAACAATTAGACTGATTATCAGGCTCTGTAAATTTGATTAAGTGACTTGCGCTCTGGAAACCATGTATTGGTTACTTGTACATGGAAGAGCCACATTTTAAATATACTACCCGGCATAAAATGCTAACATTGTGCATCACCAGCTTACTTTGGAAATAAGGGTATCCGAGACAGGTAGGGATGACCATTGTTTGTGGGTGATCATTGCTTGTGCATGCGCTTAAGATATAAACTAAGGTTTGAAAACCTGTTGGACAGGTTTAATGTATCTGTTATGACACAGGTCTGCAGGCAAATCCAACATGGCAGGTTAGGGGTCCTGTATGATCTGGGCATTGCCAAAAGGAAGAAGCAAATTAATGGCACGCTTTGAGAAATAGGTAAACATGTCTCTATTGCTATGAGTGAGAAAAACAAACTCAAAGTGACAGCTAAAGCTAGTCATAAAAGCTGGTTGCATGCTTATAAATATAATGAAACGACTTATAGATAGATTGCTCAAGACAAGTGATACCAAGACATTTTGGTTCCTTTTACGAACCCTTAGTCCAGCCCACACTGATCGGTCGGTGTGTGATATTTCCAAAAATGTTTGAGCTGTATATATTGCTAAGACTTGTTGGTTGATAGCAAAATCTCAATTTTATGTCACAAACACTTCTAAGACTGGTTCTTGGGTCTGGTACCATGTGAAAGAGGCAAAAATCACCTCAATAATTTTGAAATCCAAATCGACTAAGGCCATGGGCCCTGATAGCTTCTGTAATGCGGTCCACAAGAATGATCCTGTGTACTGGGCTGAACTCTTGAGGACCCTGTTTTTGCATGTGTGCGATACTGGTTGCCTCCCTCCCAAGTGACTAGAATCGATCCTGATCCCTGTCTATAAGAAGGGGCCACGTTCTGACCCAGGTAATAATCGATTATTGGCCATGTTGGACAGCAGCTAGAAGATATTTTCACGATTATTGTTGGAACTGCTCTTTGCATGGACTGATGCAAGATCTATCCTAAGTACAACACAGATGGGCTTTAGGAAAGGCCATAGTACTAGTCATGCAATCTGGGTGCTTCTTACGCTTATATCCAACACTCTCCAAGATCCTGGTTCTAATGTTTACATGTGTTTTGTGGACTTTAGCTCTGCCTTCGACACTGTAGACAGGGGAAGAATGTGGGACAATCTAAGTGACTGGAGCCTGGAGTCTTCGATTCTCTATTTTACCGGGTTACTGCATACTGACACTGTGGTAAGGGTGACGTTATCACAAGACGGTGTGCTTACCGAACCCTTCCACACTAATGTTGACCTTAAACAGGGATGTGTCCTTGTGCCACTGTTGTACAACTTATGTGTGGCAGACCTTATTTCTGCTTTGTAAGCAGACCTTATTTCTGCTTTGGAGGCTGCACACAATTACCCCTTGAGTTTCGGGGGTAAGTAGATTCATTGCATTACCTATGCGGATGATACCGTTATATTCGATCGTACAAATGTGATTGACAGACAATGGATAGAGGCCAAACTCTCTGCTTGTAGGACCTCGTTAGTCCCAAGGATTCTATAGGCCTTGGAAACCTTGCCTTTGGGTCTGGTATCCAGGCTCAAGAAACACAAGGGGACCATTTTAATATCCTTGTTGGGACACCCAGTCTCAGTTCTGGTTGAGGTAATTAGATTGGAACTTGGATTGTCCCGTTTAAATGTACTTTGGGTGTTGGCAGTATCTAAATTATGGGCTACTATATGATATACTGACCCGTAAAAAGGAAGACTCCTAAATTTAACAATGCGCCACGGCCAATGCTGTGTACGCAGTGTATGGTTTACCGTATTCAAGAACTGTTTTGAAATCACTGTGTGAACATAGGTCTGAAGGGGACTGCCTTACTCATTAGAGTTAGTTCATGCAAATGACTTAGAAAGGAAATTGAAGAATTACGATCGCATTCAATCTTTCGACTACCTCTCAAAAAAACAGAAACACCATCTATACTCCACTCAGGGAATGAATATAAGCTCCCCGTTTAATTATGTACTCAAAATCTATCTCTGCAATTGGTGTGCTTTGTTCTATTTTTGCGTTTGGAAATACTTCCGCTCAATGAAAATACCGGGGCTTGGATCGGTCACCTGAAGGGAGGAGCGCCTGTCGTATATGTAACCTAGCTGTTGAAACCTCCAGGCATTTACTTACACAACACAGTATCCTCCATGGTTTATATGAGAAGAGTTATCAGGCATTTTCTGACTATACATCTGATCAGTTTTGGAGTACCGTTCATGGGGCAAAATTCCTGGTCATGACTTCTGCTGTACATCACATCTGGCAATAGGTAAAAAAAAAGATTGGGGACATTAAAGGGCTAATCTTAAACTTTTCGGGCTCTATATAGTTAGAGTGATCTGGCCAAATACAATGTGATTCTTTTGTGCTGTTTTAAAAAATACTTGTTTAACTTTATTTA
The DNA here is from genome assembly GCF_040938575.1 of Ambystoma mexicanum. Lineage (NCBI taxonomy): Eukaryota > Metazoa > Chordata > Amphibia > Caudata > Ambystomatidae > Ambystoma > Ambystoma mexicanum. The sequence continues at coordinate 67,511,401 of NC_090928.1, forward strand.
TTTTGTTATACTTGATTTGTATAGTGTAAAGATCAAATTCTGACCGTAGACACTTAAATAAATAAATGAAATAAATAAATGAATGAATAAACTAGAGTTTATGTTCCCGCATCTTAGATTTCCCATTTGTTTTCTGTGGAAACCTGTAAGTCTTTACTAAACTCTGGCAATTTATTTTTTTAGAACAATGGCTGCTTGTAGAGTAGGTGACAATGAAATCAACATGTTCCCAAACTATTTTATTTATTTGCATTTATTTACTTTTGAACCAATACGCTGCCTTTGTGATACAGCTGTGTATTCTGAATTGCTAAGTGACTCCTTTCGGTATGGAACATAATCACAAACTAAAGAAGTCTGTAATTTCAAAGTAGTTCTGGCTAATATTTCGCATTTTTTGCTTTGTTGAATTTTTTATTAAGACACATGTTTTTCGAGAAATGGGTGTTGTCTCTTTGATGAAGGTTGCTGCCTGATAATGGGTGCTACTAGTGCAGGGACCAAGAAGGAACAGTAGCAAAAAACCATAGAGCAGGGACAGTCACATGGAACACCACCAGGATACTGGCCGCTAAGGCCATATGCTAGAGATACAATGGCTGAAGAATTTAATTTAATTTTATTTATTGGACATTTGTAAGGTGCCAAAACAACAAATGGTATTTCAAGGCATCACAGGACAAATGGGAGGGAGGGAGGGAGGGAGGGACAAGGGAGAAAGATATAATAATGGTTCTACTGGGCTTTGTGACATTCTGATCGTGAATGTGCAGAACAAGAAGTGCAAGGGAAGGGTGAGGAGGGAAGTGCAGATCAGAGCGATAAGTGCTAAGGTAAGAGGGAAAGGTGAGGGGGGAGTTTAGATGTTATGGGGAGGTCAACTGGCATGACACATTTGAAGGGAGTTAGAGCTAGTTGACCAAATGAATCTAGCAGGAATATATTTAGAGAGAGAGAGAGAGCAGGATGTAGCAGGGACCCAGGCCCCAGAAAGCTGTGTGGATGATGCAGAGGGTCTTGAATTTGATCCTAGCAGCAACTACGAGCGGGTGGAGAGAAATTAGGGCCGGAGAGATGCAGTCCCTGGGCTTGAGGCCAAGACTAAGTCCTATTCTGAATTAGTTGAAGGGGGCAAATAGAGGATGAAAGTAGAGTAAGGAATATGCTGTTACAATAGTCAAGCCTAGAAAGGACGAGAGCTCTGGAGATGTTGAGTTTCTGGGGGAAGGTAAGGTAAGGGAGAATACCTCTGAGGAGGTGCAGTTGATAGTGGGACTTCTTAGAAAGGTGCGTAATGTGAGTAGAGAAGAAGAGCGAGGAATCAAAGATGAACCCAAGGTTTTTTGCCTCACAAGAGCGTGATGGGAGGGTGCCCATAGAGGGCAGCCGGAGGGAGGGTGGGAAGGTGGGAGCTGGGGTCCCAATGGAAATCATCTCGCTCTTACTGGCATTAAGGCAGAGATCATTGGCAGTGCACCATGACTGAATGGCAGTTAGACAGTCAGGGATGAGAGAGGTTGAAGAGGAGGAAGGAGAGGGAAGCTTAAAGGAGAGCTTTGTGTCTGCATAACACTGGAAGTGAGGAGAGAAAAAGGAGATCAGATGGGCCAAGGGGGCAAGGTAGATATTGAAGAGGTACAGTGAGAGGATTGAATCTTGAGGGATGCCGCAGTTGGAGAGTGACACAGGGGAGAGAAAAGGGGCAAGTTGAACCTGGGAGGGTCAGTTGGAGAGGAAGGAGGTAAACCAGTCCAGAGTCAAACCCTACGATGCCATGGGTGACACGGAGCCAGCATATCAGGGTGGAATGGCTGACTGTGTCAAAGGCAGAGGAAAGATCATGGAGGATAAGAACGGCAGGAGAATTTGAGTCATGATTAGAGAGCTGGTTATCACAGATGTTCAATAGAGCAGTTTCTGTGTCTCTGGCAGCACTGAAGCCAGACTGATGGTCGTGGAGACAGTCGACAGGGTCGAATTTGTTGAGTCATTTGAGAAATGGCAAACTTCCCGAGGATTTTGCCCAGGAAGGGGGCGATGGAGATAGGGTGAAAGTTAGCAGGGCAGGAAGGGTCACAACAGGGTTTTTAAGCAGGGGGTGCACAAGGGGGAGCATGCAGGGTTCAGGGAAGGAGCCAGTGGCAAAGGAGTGGTTACAGACATCTGCAAGGGAAGGCGCAATGGAGCCAATGCTGTCCTTGATAGTTCTAGAGGAACAAGGGACCATCTGTATGGAGGAGACTTTCATAGAGAGGACTGCTATAGAGACCTCATCCGGTGCTATGGGAGAGAAGGAGGAGAGATGTGGGGGAGGAAAGAGAGGAGGAATGATAGCAGGGGAGGGAAGAGGAAAGGGGCAGGGGAGAATGAGTTCAGAATGTCCTGGGTTTTGGAAAGGAGGTGGGAGGCCAGAGTGGTATAGAGGGTCAGGGATGGAATGGGAGATGTGGAGACTGCAGAAGGATTGGTGAGTTCCTATCAAATTTTGAACAGTTCACTAGAGTTGTTAGTGGCTCTGGAGATGCAGGGCTTGGATTTGAGCCTTCTTCTTAGAAAAAACGGAGAATCTGTAATGCCTTTGGAGCAGACGACAGGCCAGTTTGTCAGAGCATGCATCTGAAGCCCGCCACTTCCACTCAGACATTCTGCACTTGCATTTCAGAGAGGCTAGGTCAGAGTCATACTAAGTATTACGCTTGGAGGCAGGCTTCATTCAGATCCTCATTACAGGGGCAAGGATATCCAGGGTGTTAGTGATAGATAGGTGAAGTAGCAAGGACAGAGTCAGCGTGGGTGTCTATGGCAGGAGAGGAAGGGGTAATGAAGGTGGTAGCAAAGGCAGCAACTGACACTCGCTTCATCAGTAGAATGACGGAGAAGGAGACAGGCAGTGCCAGCGTAGGCATAGTAGGGGGACCTAAGAGATCCGGTTGAGAAGAAAGGAGGAAGTGGTCACACCAGGAGAGAATGATCAACATCCCACCTCTTTCCAGTAGACCTGTGAAATCTGCAACAAATACCCCCACCTTGAGCACTCAGTGCAAAGAGTCCTACACTGGAGCTGGCAGACAAACAATGTCCTCCTCAGATTCCTACGCAAGCGCACACACAGTCTTGTGCTGCCCAAAGAGAGAGTTTGAAGGAGAATACTGCAGGCACCACAGAGGGTGCTGGCGACTCTCACTGTGCGCAACGGAGGACGTACCAGGAAAAGCGGGAGAGTTTAAAACAAGTACACATGTTTATTACATTCTCAAATACCTGTTTGACTGAAACAGCACAACACAGTCGCAGCTTCTTGAAGAATCCAGCATTGACCTGTATGAAATCAAAGGTGTTGGACCAGCCATTTAAACAGTTAGTCCACCTTCGTAGTCACTTACTGAGCCATGGTGAATTTATTAGCTGCAGACAATCCCAGTCCCTCATCAAACTACTATCATCACAGGTGATGACCCTCACACAGAATCTGGTCTCTGGGGTATGGGCTAATTGGGCTCCCCTTTACCCTAAAGAACCCCCCTTCCTGGGAGGTGGGCACTGTGCTGCAGTGGAGACTGCGGAACGCTCAGCAAACTGGCTGAAGCTGAAAACCAAGAGATCTGGCACTGGAGGACAGATGGCCAAGTGAAGGGTGCTGGAGCCCCCCGGCAGCGGTGAGATGCAAAGCTTCCACTAAGACCTCACTAGGAGCTGGCGGGAAGAGAGCACCCACTCCAGTAGAGCTGAAGGAAGCTGACTGAACGGGACCGTGTCTCCCACTCAACATACTTGAGCGGTGGAGCACCACCTGAAAGGACAAGGCATGTGGTTGGGAGATGAGCGGAAACGCCAAGGCAGACCCCATTGCTGGGTAAGCAACAAACGACCTTCAGGTGGGGTGAGAATGAAGCGACCGCTAACCACAGTGAGAATTTATGCAAGGGAGGGCGAGAACCAAATCATATCAAGGTGGGCTGAGAACCAAACAACCCTGAGATGGATTGAGAACAGAACAGCCACAAGGTGTGGTGATAATCAAACAACCCCAAGGCACGGTGAGAACCAATCTACCTCAAGGAAGGATGAGCACCAAGCAACACCAAGGTGGGATGAGAACTGAACAACCCTGTCACTGCTTCAATGGTGAGAGTATGAGTAAGATACTGAAACAGAGAGTAGTTTTTTTTTGTAACAAACAATTTTTATTAACTTTAGTTTCTTCTTTCTTTTGTTTAGGTAAAAGGATACTTGTTGCTGGAGCTTCTACAGAGGAACGTACAGAGGAGGTTTTTCTGTCCCCGTAAGTATTATGGTGAGTTTATATCTTCGGTTTCAGTTCCTTGTTTCTCTTTTATTCACAGTCTATAAATATCACTGTTAAAGTCTTTCTTCTTTCTTGCTGTATTCTAATACACAACATGTATCTTTTCCATACTCTTTCTTGTGTCTCTTTTTCTCATCCTTCTCTGCATTGACAAGTTTTCTATAGCTTCTTCCAACAACTGTTTAGTTAAACGTGACTTCGCACGAAGTTTCATGTGAATTCTGTGTTGAAAGTCACTTCTGCAATTACGCTTTCTAACTCAATCCTCCTTTCTATTTAGTCAGCACTTTTAGTTAGCTTATCAGTATATTGAGCGTAACGGATGCACCAAAGGATACAAGTCACGTACTTCATTAAGAGTGGGTTCACTCTTAATAAGCTCCTTCAAGGTAGTGTAGCAATGAGCGTTTTCCTCCTGTTGAAGCCATAACTTCCTTAGCCGTCCCTTCCCTTGTGGGCGGCGGCCTCGTATGATTCGTTGTTTTCGGATGCACCTTTCACTCGTTGACGGACTTGTTTTTACTTCCTCCTCCAACAAATGGGCCCTCTCCGATTGGTCTGTCTGTGCTCAGCTGGCTCCCAGCTGACGGATGCTGTCTTCTCCGCGTCGGGAAAGGGGAACACCCCCTCAGCACCGTTTCGTACTCGGGCACACTACGTGATACGAAGGATTGCACTTACTCCTTAGAACTTCTGACAGTATCGAGTGAACACTTCTTCACTATATTTAACAACTTTTAAAGCGCAACGGCGCAACTTCTTTGTCCAAACAAATATATACATATCTTCTAATTCAGGGAATTTCAATAGGTCCATTCGTAACGGACACTTTCACTCTCGTCGCCTTCAATCTCCTAGCGTCGGAACAGAGAGTAAACACAGATTCTATTAGAAGAAAGGTCTCTAACTTCACTAGCGCAGTTTTCTTATTGGAAGAAAAGGCTGTCAATCATTCCTCCCAGTACTGCCTTCTCACTCTTAACCCTTCGCAGTGCTGTGCAGCCTGGTATTGACAGTGTCTGCTTTCATAACAGAACTGTCACATACCCCATGGCGGGGTGAGAATCAAACAACCCCACACTGGGGTGCGAACCAATGTACCTCAAGGCAGTGTGAGAACCAAACAACCCCAAGGCGGGTAAGATTAATTCAAAGCTGAGTTGGGCCAAACAGATACAATACCCAGGCTGTGGAGTGAAACCAGCGACCCAAGGGAGTGGTAACCAACCGGAGGAGTGGACAGCAAATTACCTTATTCATTGGAAAGTGAGCCTAGGGGTTTCATTGGAAACCGGAGCAGGACTTTCAAATCCCAGCAATCCCATGCGCATCAGATGCCTGTGACCGGTACAAAGTATCTGAAAAACCCAAAGACATAGAAAAGAGGAAGGAAAATAGACTAACTTAAAGGACATTCATAATCCAAAGTGGGAGTGGTGAAATAGACATTCTGGTGCCTGGATGTGAATTGAGCAACTATGTCATGGACTCTGTCTTGAGAAAGGGACATATGACTGGGTCAAAAACCAACTAACGTTCAACCATTGGGCAAGAAGACCTAACTTTGTCTTAGCTTCTGTTTTAGTGTTAGCGACAGGAATTGGGAGAGATTAGGTTTCGGGACAACAGGCAGAGGTTATGTTATAGGACATGTTGATGAGCACCCTTTAGACTTCTTTATTTTGTTTAGGATAGGTCCATGACTGATAGGGGCAGATGGGAGGTTTGGATGCAGAGACACCTTATCCAGAATGCCACCTGATTAAGACTAACCACAGGTGTTCTTAACATGCTCTATAAACCTGGGCTTTCAATATGACAGTGTTGTTTGGAGAATTTGTGGCAGGTGGTTGGTTTGGCATGGCGATATTGGAAAGAGGTGGTGACAGGAGTGTGTAGACGAGGCTGGAGATTAGAGAGGGAGGCAGTTGTGCAGGAGAAGAGGTAGTGGATATTGAGAGGACGTTGGCGGGCAACATGAGGAAGTGTTAGTAGAAGAGGAGGAGGAGGGTGGTGATCATCAGGTGCTCATGAATAAGGAACAGATTGGAAAAATACAGCAGGAATTAATAGATAGCATAGAAGTATGACCTGGCCAGCTGGGCATAATGCAAATGCAGTGAATACCGGATAATACGGGTTGGACCTATGATATGATATTATAGGGTATTTATAATGCGCATAATAACCAGAGGTTTCTAAGTACAGACCCGGGGATCGAACCTATGTTGCTCAGTGTTGTCTTGCGTCCAAGGCGAGCACGTTGCCAATGAGCTATCCTCCAGAGACAATAAGTGGAGGAATTAACATGTAGTAGGACATCAAGATTTAACAAAGAGTAAAGAGGAGCTGAGGTCCGTAAAGGTTAGGACCCAGAGAGCACAGGAAAGAGTTCCTACTCCAACAGCCGGTGGTGGTGGGAGAAGAAGTGACCATTTAGAAACTATTGTACAATCTTCCTAAAATCCCAATTGGCTGTGAAGTTTGGAATTAACGTTGTAGGCTGACATCATTGACAGAGACTTTGAGGGAGATTTAAAGGTTTAGCTATTTAACCACTGATCGAAAAAAATGTGTGCGCAGGAAGGGGATCTAATTACTCAAGTAATATTTGAGGTTTATTTGCCTACTAAACTGATGGAGGGCCAGTCCCTAAAAGTGACCAAAAGGGATGAATCTGGGTTTGGGTCCTCTTATCTAATGCAGGGCTCCTAAGAAGAAGGGAGTTGGGGTTAGAACATGAGCCTCACAAGATGTACTATATCCTTGTTTTGGGGCTGGAAACCTTACCTGGAACTCCCCCTGAGAACCAGAGTGTGACGCAGCTCGGAGGAGTGACACCCCCCCAACCAAGGGCCAAATTTCATGCTACCCCCTCATCTGAAGAGGGGAATGGATGACAGGCCCCTACTTAACAGAGAAACAATGGCTCCTATACTGGGTCATGCATAATGTGAAAATGGATGGGCAAACAATATACCCGCTGCTGGTACCCCCATAGTTCTAGTATTAAACCTAGCCCACACCCTCCTTTATGGATGCCGAGAAGGGGTCACAAATACCGAAGATCATGTCCTTAGTTGATAGTTGATTCTTCTGGCCAGAGGGACGTTAGCAGATGCAGAAATACTGCACATACTGTTCCTTATGACAGAAGACCAATCCTACACGATATGGGGAAGGCACCTATCCAAACTCTTCTGATTATTGACTAAACCTTTTCCAGAATCAGGATGGTTGGAATGGGATATCTAAGTGCCTCTGAGATCATGAATCAATATGTCCTAGTGACCATAGATTGTGCTACTCCGAAGGTTGAACACTATCCAAAACATTCTGTAAACTCTGATGCCCTATTTTTCCAGGGTAGGGTTCCCACAGGAGATGTGACCAGGGAATACCATTAATGTCCTAGCTCATAGATTACTCTAACAAAGTCCTACAGATATATACCCTTCATTCCGCAGTATATGACCACCAGCATGATGGCTTGGTAGAGCGTGTTAATCTACTAAATAATTTTCTTAAGAAATTAGTCTTGGAAAATGCCAGAAATTGGGACACCTTACTTCTGTGGGCCTTTTTGCCACCCAGAAAACACTGCAAGCAGCCACTGGCTTTTCCTCTTTCGAGTTGATCTAACAGAGGGAACCCAGAGATGACATTCTTGTCATGATCCCAGTAAGTTCCCATTCAGGCATGCAGTAGAAGCAAGGTATTTCACATCAGTCAGCAGGTCAAAAGTGGGTACAATCCTGAAAACATGCCATTTGTACCATTCATAGCATATGCTCGCATAGTCTCTCATAGTGGTTACAGTGGTCCATACACTAAACATGGCCGCCGCCAGATCCATTGATAACTTACAGCACGCTCTATACTTATTGCAGAGGGAGCAATTTAAGCCCGGCCTCTGCCAGAGCGCACGCTTCACATCTTTCCTGCTAACAGCGGGTAACGCTACCAGCGTCTCTCCTCACAGAACCTGTCAAAGGAAAAATCAGAGACATTAGTTTTCACAGAAAAAACAACAGAATTCCATAGTTATAGAAAAGACTTACCGAACCAAAGTTATCTCCGAAGTAGTTTTGCAGTCAGCTGTGTTGACGCGTAGCATACATAGCACACGTGGCCATTGCGCAAGAAAAAAAAAAAAGAATCCCACACGAGGGAAAACGCCATTAGGAGCACAAGAAGCACTAAATGAAAAAAATAAAATAACAAGAGTAAAGAAACACAAAAGGGAGATAACAAAACCTGCACCAGAGATACCGAGAACAGTTGCAAAGCACAGCAGTAGGCCCAATGCAATATTGCTACTTCTATTGAAATTAAACAATATTTCTTTTACTCTTCATGATGATATTATAGTAATGTGTCTAATAACCAAATCCACACAATGTTTAGTGCTGGAAAATTGTCATTAGTTTTAACAATCAATGGGGCATACACAACGCCTGTGCTAATTAGGCTGACTTTGATTCGGCGCATGATTGTTAAAAACTCAAGTCCAATTGTCACATGGACGGAGTTGAGTACCTGGTAATGATGTGCTTTGTCATGTGTACTCTACAAAATGTGTTCAATTATAAGTGTATTCTGTTAGAAATACACCTTTCTAGTGATTCAAAACCACGTACCAGGGTCTGGTGTATGAATTTTCTTGAAACGAATAGCATTCAGTTACAGTTATACTAACTGCTCCATGTAAGTTATTTGTGTGAGGACATGAAACATGAACTTTTCAAAAGGCTTGAACTTTGAAAGCATGATCGCTTACCTAGAATAAATACGGTCAAAATGTGAGACTATTTCATTGACACGAGCCCCTGAGTTTCGGAGGGTGTCGCCGCTCTCCAGGTGTTCTGCTGCTTTGAATACTTTTCCTGGCTTTTCTCTCAGTGGGATTCGGATCTTCTATCCGTCTACAGGTCCTAGGAAGCTGGGCAGCATGCTGGTAAGTTATTTGCAGTAGGGTTTGCTTGTTTTTGTATTACTTAGGCTAGTGTATGGGACAGTAGATTTCGTTTTCCACTGTCTCAGTTGTAATGAGGGAAAGTTTGTTCTATGATGGGGCGATAGTATAAAAGACATGCTCACCACTATACCAAAAAAATAAGGTAATTCTAGAAATACCACCAAAAATAAGATACCACTAAAATTACCGCCAATATAAGCTAACACTATATTATCACCAAGGGAGACACAAAATAAAACCAATTAAATTGCACCAGCTTTGCTTTTTGTTATAATATTGGTCTTCGTTATACACAATCCATAATATTACAATTACACATATGCTTACCAACAGCGAGCATGACCTCCCCTTATAGAAAATAAATAGAGAACAAGTACATGGCAACACGAAAAATTCTGATTCATTTCTTTTAAACAATTGCATATGGAAAGGAATAAAAATAAAGCATTTTGTTTTATAATTCAGCACCCTGAGCTAATCTGATCACATGTCAGCCACCCACGTACTCCTCAACTGCATAACTTACAAATGTTTTGAAGTCTGCCTCTATGTTCCGTCTGCTTCTCTTGTTGCCAGGGTTTATCTTCGTGACCTCACATCTCACGGACACTGCCTTTGGGATTCCAGTCTCCGATGCCCATAGCCCCGACACCTCTCTGCACTGCTTGCCAGCTATCTTCCAAACTGCTTTCTCAGTTTGCTGGTGGAATTCCCTCTTTTATGGTGGGTTTACCCCCATCCCTCTTAATCTTTGGCCCACTGTAATTAATTAGTTTTGTATTCTAAGGCCTTTATGTTGTAACACAACATTATGAAAGACAATTTGATTCTTTATGGTGTCAATAGACACTTCTGGCAATGCATGCACAAACACAGCGTCAGAGAATAGAGGTGTAACAAAAGCCCCTGTTCTGTGTGTGTGGGGGCGGGGGAGGAGGGGCCTCGGTGGCAAAATCCTTTCAGTCTCAGTGGCAGAACCGAAGTTAAAGGGAGGACAACAGGCCCCATGGTGGCCTCCTACATCTTTGTATGCCCCCTGCCGTCCGTTGGGCTGGCTTTGCCAGCACTCATTTGTTAACTTGAAGAAAATGCATGCTGGGGTGATCTGCTAAGTGGGGCTTGCAGCCTGTTCGTTGCAATTGCTAAGCAACTAAAAGGTTCCCCACCTACACAGTGCATCAAATGTGTCCTTCTAACCGCTTTTCCTTCCTGTAGCATGATGAGGAGTTCTGCTGCCACTGAGCTCGGCCGGGTGGGATAATTTGGGCCTGGCTCATCAGATTAGGTGTATAAAGTTAAGTTAAAAAATGGTTTGTATGCATGATTCTTTTTGTTGGCTCAAATGAAGTGTTTGTTTATGAGAGTTTGAATGAAGGGGGGCACTCTCGTGGGAGTCTGTCATGTGTGTATATGTTTCATTGAGCATGTGTGTGAGTGCAAGTGGTTGAGTTTATGTGCAAATGCAATACATGCATGTGCTTAAGTTGGTTGGATTTAGGTGTAGCACAAGCAGAATGATTTAAAAGATGATTGCTGGCATACATTGTGGTGGAGTTTCATGAAAGCAATTCACCCAGGCATTACTAGCATATATTGTAGGTGCAGCTTCAAGAAAGTGATTTCTCCTGGCATCATTAGCGTATGTTGTGGCTTCGGCTTTATAAAGATGATTTTCCCTCGCATTACTGGCATACGTTCTTGTTGCAACTTCATGAAAGTGATTTCCCCTGGAATTGCTAGCATATACTGCAGAGCCAGCTTCATGGCATATATTAATGTAATGTACAATATAATTCCTGACATATATTGTGGGGTGGTGCAGCTTCATGGAATTCACTTAGCATTGCATTATTGGCAGTTATCGTGGGCAGAGCTACATTTAAGTGATTTATAATGGCAATGCTGGTGTATATTGTAAGTGCAGCATAATGAACGTGATTTACAGTTGCAATGCTGGCATATATTCTGGACGCACGCATCAAGGAAATATGTAAAATAGTCCTGTGTATTGTTGATGGCATGGCAATTGTGGGATTTTTTCATATTTTACCCAAGAGACTAGATAGTAAATTGTATGGCTTTCAACCCCATTTTCCACAGAAATTGTGTCGTTGAAAGAACAATTTGAATTAATTATTTGAAATATGTTTCTGATGGAAGAACCCTGCTTTCCCTGAACTCACTCTTACTAGGCTTAATCACTTGTGCTTATTCATGGAGCTGTTTATAATCCTTCACTGAAAATATTCGCCATCCATAACAAAACTTGCATCATTTAGAATTCTAATGCACCCTCAGGATCTGCTCTCTCCTCCCGAAACAAAAGCTGCTCCACCACAGCTGAGCCTCAGGAAGCCCTGTGTGTTCAAAATGTTCACCATTCATTTCTGACTTGATTTTTTAATAATTCAAAGAAATGTAGAATACACATGCTGCTTGTCATTTTAATAGCATTAGGTGTTGTTGTTTTAATATCTGTTTTTTAAATGTACGTTAAAAGTACAGGCCTTCAATTAAACATCAGTGCTATTGAAACGTGTATACTGTAGCAATCACCCCCGCTTAAGGGGGGCATGTGGTGAGGGTTCAGAGCCATTAACGGTGCTGTATGTCCAAGCAGGGTTTGATTGCTATTCACAGCCTGGGGTTTGTCCGGGGTGCAAATAGTTTGATTTCTTTTCAAAGTAGGAGCTGAGCACTGCGTGTATTGAACAACCCAAATCTCCTGTAAAAATAAAACCAAGATAGCTGCCGCCATAGTTAATAGAACAGGGACTTAGTCAGGCGGGAAGGAGTGCCGGGATGAGAGCAGCACAAAGCTCCGGTCCAGCAGATAAATGGGGAGGGAGCAAGATGGTTGGGGAGGGTGCAGTATGTCTTGTAGGAGTGCGGGGGAGATTAGGGGCATGGGTGGCAACAGGGCGAGGCTCTCTTTTGCCTCCCCACATCCAGGATGTTGCCACTGAGGGAAGGGGGTCGGGTGGATGTAAGACACTTGCAGTACAATGTGTGCTCTCACGAGGGTTGGCAGCTACTGGATTGGTTGAGTGCCCTTTCCCATCTGTGAATATTATCAAGAAACCCTTCTCTGTCTATATTTTGTTGGTAAAAAACACACATAAATATTTGGGGGTGAACCTCACGATGGTACCCAGTGAAGGCCTCCATCATTTTGCATTTTGGTTATGTCACAGAAGACGTTGATACAACTCCAGAGACACCCAGTACTGGCAGACACGTGACATGTTCTCCCAAGCACCCCAATCCCCTCCATAAATTGTACAGTGCGATTCGGAAGAAGTAACCCATGGAGACACAGGCCTCACACCTGACTCACTTTCATTCATGAAGGGAAAGGAGCAAAGATACAACCCATATCTTCTCTCCTCTTTGGACACCCTGCCTCTCATCTTGCTCCCCTCAAATCCTTCTACCATTCTGCCATGCGCACCCTTTGTCTTCTTGCTCATAATGATTCCATTTCTTCCTTGCTTTCCTACCTTGGATGGCTTCCTTTCCATTCCCAACTTAAATATCACTTCCTCTGTCTTGTTTTTAAATCTTTTCATGATCTCCCTAACCCCTACCTTTCCTTTCTCCTTTCATTCTACACTCCCTCCCGCTCCCTCCAATCTGTCAATCTCTTTCTACTCACTGTTCCCCCATCCCCATCTCGTTTCCGCTCCTTTCCACTCCTTGCCTCCTTACACTGGAACTCTCTACCTTTCTCTATCCGCTCATCCCCACCTACTCCTCCTTCCGCACCTCCTTATAATCTCTTCTTCTCCATTCTCCGTCCTGACATCTCTCACTACCTCCCTTTACTTCTCTCTCACTTCCCTCATGTTTCCACTCCCCTTGCAACTTCATTTTATACCCCTGTCCTGACTCCGCCTATCTCTCTCCTTTCCCCTCCCCCATCCTTTTTCCATTCATTTATCTAGGCAAATTGTTCTACATACTGGTTTAATGGCTTGTCTCATGTTTGTAATTTGCTTCTATTTTGGATTTAAAAAAATAAATAAATAAATAAAAATTGCTTCTATTTTATTATATTTCATGTATATTGTAAAAACGCTTTGGTGTAAAGTGCTATATAAACAAAATAAATACAAATACAAATACAAATACATATCCTCTAAACCCATTCATCAACCCATAGTGTGTGGGTGTTCCTATCTAGCAACGCAAGTAAATGTAGCCCAATGGGTCTTGTAGATAGTACAATTACAGTAATCACTTGTGGATCTTTGATAGTAAATATTATTAAAATTCAGTAAAAAAAAACTTTCATAAAGGGACATTATGGTTAAGTTGCCCTAATAAAAACCTGTGAAATTCAGTAAAAAAAACTTTGTTAACGGGACGCTATGGTTCCAAGTAAAACCGAAAAACTCCTGAAATTCACCAGTTATGGTAAGCTAAGCCACCATAACTCGCACCACAACCGTGCCCTGCTAAGACTAACACCCAGGACATCAAAGATGACATCACAAAGGTCATTGATGACATCACTGATGATATCACACGTGCATTACTTTTCATGGATAGCCTCCAGATCGGATTGTCATTATAATATTGGCAGAAAAGTGTATGCCAAATTGTTCCACAAGCAATGCATTGCTAGAAATAGTATTGCATTACTGAGTTCTTTCAGTATATGAACAAACTCATGAAGAAACGTAGGCATTGTCTGCTGCATGCGGCACAGAGGTGCCATATAGAAAACCTTCCCATGTTGAACAGTGAAAAAATAAATGCTTCCATTACAGCTTTTTGCATACTGTGAAACATAAGTTCCCACGATTGTATCCTTCACTGCATAATTGTACTTTTACACACAAAACATAAAGAGGCCACAATGCATGCAAATAGAAGCATATACAGGGAACTTAAAGTAAGCAAAAAACACTGCAATTTTACTAGAAAGTGTCCGTACCCAAACTATTTAACTAAATGCTTACAAAATATTCTACTGTTTCACGCTTCCTTCTTCTCCTATGTATATGTATCATATGATGTAAATGTACCTTAAGGAAGTATTGTAAGAATATATGAGAAGGGTAAGGTCTACAAATATAGTGCTTTTTATTTTTTTAATTCCTGACTGACAGTGAAGAAAGCCAACTGACTTAGATATGTCAGTGAACAATAAAAAGAGGGACCTAGACATCTGATGTCGTCAGTGATGTCATCAATGACATTTGTGATGGCATCTTTGATGTCCTGGGTGTTAGTCTTAGCAGTGCACGGTTGTGGTGCGAGTTATGGTGGCTTAGCTTACCATAACTGGCGAATTTCAGGGATTTTTCAGTTTTACTTGGAACCATAACATCCCGTTAACAAAGTTTTTTTTACTGAATTTCACAGGTTTTTATTAGGGCAACTTAACCATAACGTCCCTTTAACAAAACATTTTTTACTGAATTTCATAGGTTTTTAGTAGCGGCCCTTAACCATAGCGTCCCTTCAACAACAATTTTTTACTGAATTTCATTGGTTTCTAGTAGTGCTACGTAACAATTATGTAAATGACCATCTGACTGCACTGCACACCTTGTGGAGAATGCCACATGACCATATGCTGGTGCACAGCATGGTGACGTGTGTGAAAATCTGTACACACTTAAAAATAAGATGTATGCCTCGTGGACAGTGTGAAAATACATTTTTTACTGATTTAGGAACTTTCAACTTCAACATTTCCCTTGCACAGCTCCAACACAAATTTGTGCGCATGCATTATCAAAGCAGTACACAGTGCATATTTTTAGAAAAAATACTATCTATCTGAAAATGACATGAGCTACGACCATCCCTCCCCCCTAAGAACAGCATCACCGCTGTAATGAAGGAGCATGACAAACAGTGCCCCTAGGTTATAAATAACACACGCATAACATTTTGGCCCATCCACCTAACCCCCCATATTACTGTTTGATGTGTCTTTGCTCATTTCCGTCCGCACCTTTCCTTCTGAGCTGTGTTTAAAAAAAAAAGCCATCCGTACACAAAGTAAAGGTTCCTTTAAGAACCACCTTTCACATTTTTAAAAGGTAAAAAAAAAAAACGCATAGACTCCATCTACTTTATATTTCTCAGGAAAGGATACTTCCACCCCTAAAATAGGGAACGAATGCCATTAACAATGTAGATTTCCTAAGCAGTAATGTGCGGTACTGAAAAAGGAAGATTTTTGGTTTTAATCTGGTACGCAGGCGTCCTGGATTAAAAGCAAAATTCCTTTCCAAGATGGTCACCGTAGAAAGGGAAAGCAGTTGTTCCATTCAGTGCCCCTCTTCGCTTTCCATGGCAGCCTGCAAAAAGCAAAGAGGAAACCCTGTTAACATATTAGCATGAGCACTTTTTTCTTCCCTTTCAAAGTTATCGTAATGTGGAACAACTTTATCACAAACCCAGTCCCAGGTGGACAGGCCACTTTAATCCTATCTTATCTCCCTTCTGGTCATGGTCAGTAGCCACATGGCGTGGATCATGAGCGTATAACATGAACCCGACATTCTGCCCACTCCCCATAGCTGCAGCCAACCCTTCATTCAATAAATGTATACCGCTAGGTTTTTTGAACATCACAGCCAAATGTACCTATAAGCACCTACGTGCCGGGATGGAGAACCTGAAAATGAACATACAGCGATGTACAACATAGTACGATACATTTTGAAATAATAAACTGGTTTTTAAAAGAAAACATTAACATTTTAGAATTTGTAAAGTAGTTTTATTTGACAATAAACTGTCTGAGATGATAGGACTATTCCAATTTAAAAAAAAATTGTAACATTGTTTCTATGAGCGTCATCGAAAATGTTAATGGTGAGGCATATGTTCGTCTTTTCCCACACACAAAGTATGCGTTTTCGTTAAAGCAACCACTTTGCTCGCACATTGATTTCCAAGACGTCACCATGAGCTTTGCCCTACACCACCGTAAAAGAAGTTATGTTACTCCGAATGGCCACTTCAGCGTATGGACAAAGGGGACCAGGGCAATCATCCCAAACTATTGTGACGGACAGGCAGCCGGTCACAAGCAGTTGCATCTGGCGTGGAAAAAAGCCATCACTCTGCATTTGGAATCCATGGCAAGCACAACATGGCAGGATGTAGCTGATCGGGAAACGTTAATGAAAACATGTATCAGTAACGAACCTTTACCAAACAATTTTAAAATGAAAAAAAAGAACGTGGAAACTGATAGACACATTGAAATGGTCATACATGACATTTTAATGAAATATTAGCGTAGAACATGGGTAAATGTAGTCATAGCGAGCAAACGCTGAGAATCTGCACTCTCTGTAAGTGAGAAAAAACTCGGTCCGGTGTACAGTCGTCAAAATTAAACTTACATGATATGTACCGCCTCCATTGTTTTCGGTAAAGTCAGACAGCAGTGTATTTGCACCAAAGATTCTTCGTGAGGTGATATTTCATGTGCCTTACAAATGTTTTTGAAACATAACCTTATCAAATTGTATGTTTTGCAAACGTTCACTACCTGAATTCTTACTAAATTTTCCCTTTACCCCAAGGTCAAAAAACAATTGACCCTTATGGTTCAGTTGCATGCGTGGCCCTACTGAGCTCGCAATCAAAAAAGGAAAGCAAGTGACCTTCACTCAGAATGCAAATACATTCTCACTTTGCAACAACATATGAGAATCCATTCATGAGAACCGCTACTCCCATACACTTGTAGAACCACTGTTTCCATCAAACAGTGAGGTGGCTGGCTCAGATTTGAAACTCTAGGACGCCAGTCTGACTGCAATATTAATGTAAATGCATTGTAACACAGACGCAGTAATTCTTCGCCGTACATGGAGCACCAACTTCCAATTTACCGTATGATTTTGGTGGCAAGAAAACACCACTTTTTGACTTCCTGCTGCCACATCCCATTCCAGCCTCATTAACGCTCACCTTCCGAAACAGTATTTCATAAGGGAAACAAGTGAAGTTATGTCTTGTTTTATATGTGTTACCGGCGATGTCCGCGTACACCAGAACACAAATGAAACATGGTGGGCGCAGCGAAAGAATCTGATGCACTTCACGCTGTTCCATAACAAATCAGTGAAAGCGCTACATGTCTGCGGACATGACGCTACGGATTAGCCAATTCATTTTTGTCCGCGGAGCAAACAGAGAAGTGTGACCGCGGAGCGGACATAGATATCACTAATTTTTAGAGATATACTTTTTGGTTGTTTTAAAAAAAAACGACTGGACGTATTGTCAGCAAATTTACAAAAGCACGCTTTCGGGACAAAGCTCCTGCCGCTGCCGCAAATTTGGTGAAAATCCATCCAGCAGCTTAGCCTGTAGGCGTGCACAAAGTTTTTCCCCCATTCAGTCTATGGGAAAAAAAAACGTTTTGGGACCCCCCCTATAACCTTTCCCCCCCTGGACGAAACATCACCAGACTTTGCAAATAAATTCAGAGTACCCCATATACTTGTTTTGCAAAGTTTGGTGAGGATTCGTCCAGGGGGGGCGAAGTTATAAGCCACCCAAAAAGTGTTCTTCCTAGGGAAACAGCAACTTAACCATAACTACACGGCCACTACCGTGGCTGTGTAATACATCTTTACAGTAAATATTAAGGGCCTGATTCATAGGAGCGTTTTATAATGGCTCAATCCCATAGGAAAACGCGCTGTGAATCAGGCCCAAAGAACCAGAAACAACAGGTCATTTTGTACTACACAATATCCATCTTTGCCTTGTCTTGCTTGCTCTTCCTTGCAAATACAGAGACTCTATGGTCTGTGTGACACCTGGTCATGTAAGGGACGTATGTGGAATTGCAAACTATCAGCAAGACTGCACGTTGAATATTTATGTTAAATCCTGGCCAGTATGTATTCCTCATACAGTTTCCTTTCCTGTTCATTTTTTTAAAGTCTTTTCTTGTAACCTGTCCTGTAACGGCTACAGCAAACATGTCAGGCTGATGTCTGAACGCTCCCGAGTTATTTAGGGGCCAATTCATAGAACAAATGTGCACCGAAAATCTTAGCACAAGCTGACGCACGGTGGCACAAGCGTGAAAAAGCAAGTGCACGCGCACGCGTGCGATTCAAGGAAGAGCCTGCGCCTGCACGTCATTGCAACAACCCAAACGGCGTGCGCGACACGCACAGGGAAAGCGCACAACGTTGGCGCACACACAAAAAAGGGGGCGGGACATGGGGCGTAACACGCGGAATGGGGAATGTGTGAAAAAGAAGGCGTAACTGGGGAAGTACTGCAGGGAAATACACGGAACGCCCACACGCACGCGAACAACTCGTATTCATGGAATCGAATACGGGAAACAAGCGCAAAAAGACGCGCACAGGCGTCAACATGTCCATCACAGGAAGGCAGGTGTAAGCGTCCCTGCGCACAGTATAAAAGTGCACACAAACAACAAACACGTATATCCAGCTACCATGAATGCCCCATTTGTCGCAGCACTGATCGTGGGACACCGCAGGAGGAGGAGAATAGCCAGGGCCTGCATTTTTCCCCCCGGACTAGCCTTTTTGGGATGCCTGACGACCAGGTCTATGACAGGTATAGGTTTCCACCTCGTATCATCCTAAACCTGGTCAGGGAGTGGGAAGATGACCTTACACCCTCCACTCTCTGCTCCCCAGCATTGAGCCTCTTGGAGAAGGTGCTCAATGTCCTGCATTTTTTGGCCAGTGGGTCATTTCAGTGGACTACTGCCATAGTGGGGGGGTCTCACAGGCCACGCAGTCGCGCTGCCTACACCAGGTGTTGGCAATCATGACTGCACACCCCTCAGTCTGCAGACACATATACATGCCCAGAACACCCGCAGAAAGGCATGCCGTAGTCCAGGACTTTTACAGGGTGGCACACTTCCCCAAAGTGCTTGGCACCATAGATTGCACCCATGTGGCCCTACGTCCACCTAGGGCCACTGAGCACATCTATCGGAACTGCAAGCACTGGCATTCCATCAATGTGCAGGTGGTATGCGATGCAAAGGGAATCATCACCTCTGTCTATGCAAACTACCCTGGCTCCACCCATGACAGTTTCATATACAGAATGTCTGCCCTAAGCCGGCCCCGGAAGCTGGGCAGCATGGTGACACATGGCTCCTAGGTGAGTACAAATGCCCGTGCACATGCATGCATGTCACACACAGACAAATACACAAACCCCAATAATCACAACCATTATCACCTCTCCAGGGGACAGTGCCTACCCTCTAAGCAACCACATGATGACGCCAATCCGGATCCCCACCACACCACCCCATGTAAGATACAATGCTGCCCATATTGCAAACAGGGGCATAGTGGAGCGCACATTCGGAGTGCTAAAGTCACGATCCACTTCCTTGACCGCTCTGGTGGGCAGCTACTCTATGCACGCCCAGTAGTGTGCAGGATAATTGTGGCAGCATGTGTCCTGCACAATGTTGCTACACGGCAGGGTGTACCGGTGGACATGGTGGTGCCCCCATATCTCCAACCACAGGCACAGGCGCTGCCCATGGGAGGGGATAGGGCATGTGGCGAGGCAGCCCGGACCCAGCTTGTGGCTACATTTTTCACCTAAACTCCCACCCCTGCGGATTGCACACAGGCCTGGCACATACCAGGTGACAATCGATGATGACAAAGAGACAGTCAATTGTCACAACCTTACCACCCTGAGAATGTTGCCATGGAAGTGCTACATTGTGTGCATCCCTAGCTACTTAAACATAAACAATCGCGTGTGACCAAAAGCAACACATGCAAGGTGTGTATAACACACCCCTGCAAAATAGGCCATCACAATCCCTGGTATGTCATCCAAACCCTCCTAAACCACATCACCCTTGTCTGACACACCATGACATGGCAAGCAATAGCAAAAGCCCAACACATTACCAATAATATACGAAGTGACATGTGATAAATGGAAAGTGGCTTCACACAATGACGCCTGTCATGGAATCTGATGAAATGACTGACCAACAACCTCCCACACAAAACAAGTCATACCCAAATGCATTCCAACAGTTGTAGCATGAACACAACAATCAATGCCTGTTCACATGCACATTGGGCAAGGCAAAATCCCTACTCCTGAATACGTGTGCTGTGTGCGTCTCCTGCAACACACTGCTCACCACACAGCATAGTGACCAGCCATTGTGTCAGAGACACACCTTGAGCATCACATGAAAAGGAAAACATAAATAAATAAATAAACAATTGACCCATGTACAGGATCCACAAATGGTCATAGATCATGTGCTGCAGGCACACAGTGGTCCCCAGAAAGCAAACTGTGTGCACATGTGGGAATGTCTAATCAAGTGACCATCAGTGTCCTCTACACATCACATGTGAACATTGCCCATGTGCACACCCCAGCATGTCAAACCACACCAATCCCCTCACACCTGAAAGGTAAACACAACACAGGAACAGGCATTGACCAGCAGAACACATCATGTACATAGGACACCACAATAACAATGTCAGGATGCCCATCACACTGTAGGCCAAGACAACTGTCCAACAACCAAAATCCCTCCCTCATTCACATATCACCATGACCTACTGAACAACTGTGTCTGGGGTATGTAGTCTTCTTCCTTGAAGTCTACCTGGCCACAGGATCACCCTACCCCTTTGTCTCCATCTTCCACCTTGCGTGTAAATAGTGTCCAGCACCCTCAGAGGCCACCTTAACTGGCAAAAATACCAAATCGAAGAGAACTCAAAGGAGCCAAACACACAAGCCAGGCAAAAAGCCTGTAGGCAGCAAAAAACACTTTAAGAGTTTCCAGTAGATGACTTGAAGTAGCAGTAAATTTCAAAGCACATGTACAAGCACAATGATGGAACAACCAAGTTAGCACACTTAAACAATGCTATAACAGGATGTGTACCATGTTTGGTACATAATATACAATGATGCAGCACCAACTGATGGGTAGTGTCACTGCTCCGGTGTCCAGGCGCAGGAGTGGCACGAACCAGCCACCCCCTCCGTGGTCTGGGCGCCTGCAAGGTCAAACCTACACAGGCATCTGAGATCACGGTGGGGAAGGACGGTCAGGGATATGTTGTCTGGACAGGCATTGGTATTCAGGATAACCGCAAAGAGGGGCAGGAGAGGGGAGTCGGATTGTCCAGTGAAAGTAGGGAAAAGACAAAAATCTACTATTCACAATAACACATACTCAATCAGAGAAACCATGTACGTCATGCACATTGTACCAAATGACTCAAATGGAATTCAAAGAGAGACTTATCTCTGGGGTGAGTACTGGCCTCCTGCCTGCGCACTCTCATGTCCGGTAACAGGAGCAGTTCAATGCTGCAAAGATAGTAAGAATTACTAATCTGTGTCTGTCTATAACACACACACACACACACACACACACACACACACACACACACAACACCATACATGCCCCAAAGCAAATAACTCCTCCACAAACAAACACTCTTGTCTGCTGCTTCGTACCCATACGTAAGATTCCCCCGTGATGGTTCATACACTGTCAATGCAGTAAGTCAGGCGCACGTGGGTGCGTAGCAAATGGAAAACCAATGTGTCCAGATTCACACATCATGCAATGTCCCTGGGTAAGCAGCTACACGCATATAGCGAGGTACGACTTCAGTACAAGTTGTGTTCTGGCATACCCCAAATAAAAGAGGTAGTGCATGTGTCAATTTGAACATGCAAATGATATGCACTGCACACAAGTCTGTCCCTCGCTGGGTGTCCCTGTGCGCAGCTTTTTTTTCTGGCTTTGAACGCAACTGGGCTTATACATCTGCTTCTATGGAGCATGGTGGACTGGAGGATATGTGCGACAGCCCCTGCATGTGCCCCTGACAACTTGTAAAGCAACTTGCCATGTGTCCACCAACTCATTTTAGCTGTACTGTGCGCTTCAACACCAATAACTGTCCAAGCTCACTGTCAGTGGCGCTGCTTAGCATGCATGTGCAACAGGCCTGGTGGAAGGTTGGCTGTGGTGTGTGCCCCTTGTGCTGATCACCTTGCCTGGACTTCCTGGAAACACGTCTGCTTCTGTTGGATGTATGAGCACAAGCCCTATGGCACTGCTTGCGCACACATGTGCATGTCTGCACCACCGAACGTGGCCAGCTGCCAGACGTATACTGGCCCATGTCTGCCGGCAAAGGTGGTCCGGAGGCTCAGTCTCCTGCAGAAAGAGCACAAGACACAGAATTAATTCTGGAAAGTCCCCTGTTTGTGTCTCTTCATGCTTGTTGTGACTGGCCCATGTCAGAGACGTACATCAGATTTCATCCCACCATCAGTGTGACTTTGACAGGAAAAGGGTGGTGGACACTCTCTACAGCATGAAGTGCATCAAGCACATGTACAGTAAAGAAAATAAACATACAACACAATGTGTAGCAATTAATGGACACCTGATTCATGAAACCACCCATTTCTAATGCTGAAATGCCGTCGATAAGACCCCTACAATCCCCACTAGGGGTGTTTACACAAGTAGTACAGCAGCAGACAGGCCACAGATATGACAGTCCAAAGCCCTTGTGAAATAGACTGTAACACCGAACCATCCTTGCAAGCCCATGGATAAGGGAAGCAGGAGTGGCCTATGTGAGTCAGGATCCCAAGCTGCAAACACATACACAAGGCAAGCTTGAAGGGCCCAGCTGGAACAGACAGTGGATGCTTTCAAAAGCCACAATGCACCACACCGTCACATGAAAGCACAATAGACAAGCAATTTTAAACTATATTAACTAATTACACTAACTATAAAAAAAACCTACATTACCTAATTAAACTAACTATCAAATCGAATGTTAACGAACTAAACTAAAATGAAAAATCAAAAATGGCCACATACCACCCGGGGGGGGGGGGCACCCAGGAGGGGGGAGGTACAGGGTGCAGATCAACACCCACATGTGATGATGTTGAGGAAAAAGGAAAAAAAAAACTCCATGGGCTCAACGCCTGCACAGCCCGACCTGTGTGGGAGATACCTCGTCGTCCGAGTCTGGCTCATCCTGAAAAGGAGGATGTGGCACAGGAGCCTGACCACGCCTAGCCGCAGCTTGCCCCTCGTCGGCAGCAAGTCTGCCGGACGGGTGAGCCTGGTTCTGTGCGGCAATGACACGTAGGTCTGCATGCAGAACCTCCCGTGGTACACGTGCTTCCTCTTGCAAGATAACACGTGTAACATACAGTTCTTCCTGCAAGGCCTGGCTGGACAACTGATGCCCCCTCTCGGCAAGCACGTAGCTCAGCCGAGATGGTACGCTCAAGCTGCTCAAACCTCTCCTCTGACTGCGCCCTTTGGGACATCAAGAGGACACCCAGAGTGGATCTGAAGGACTCATACTCAGTCCTCAGGGCCTCCATGTGTGCCTCTGCATGAGCAGCAATTGCTTGACGCAAAGACAACATTTCAGCCTGGCGTGCCCTGTCTGAGGCCACCATGCCCATCCTGAGCGAGCGGGCCGTGGACTGTACCGCCCACTGCTGGAGAAGCACCTGCCTAGCAGGGGGAGCACGGATTGGGCCACACGCTCCATGCTCACAGCGATGTTTTCCATTGCTGCCCCCTGGCATTCTGAATTGGCAGTCATGTCTTGCTCCCACTCAGTATACCTCGGTGGCGCGCGGCCACCGTGTTTCTGGGCTTGACACCTGCGGCACCCAAAACCGGCTGTCCTCGTTGGGTTGGCACCGCCTGCGGCTGCACGACTACATGCCCCCGTCGACGTGATGGCCCAGGCCCATCAGCGACTGGTGTGGAGGGTGACCCTGTGTCCCGATCTACCATAGGCGGAGGTCCCACCACTGTCTGACCCCTCAGTGCAGGTGTCACGGACAGAGGAGTGTCCACATCAGAATCACTCACCCCTGACATATGGACCTGATGCACATCCAACTCAATATGGACGTCAGAGTGGTCATCTGGGCTGGACTCATTGCCAGCCAAAGACAAGATGGTCTGTAGCACATGTGTGTTCTCGTGGTCTACCACCGCACGACCCCCACTTGTGCCGGGTTGCTGTAGTGATAACAGCCCTGTGCCTGGCATGACAACACCATCCTCTGGCTCCATTGTGTCATCATCTGAAAAGTAGAGAGAAAAAAAGATTACTACACATGTTAGAAGCACACAACAAACACACACATAGACATCACACAGACAGCCAACACATGAAGCAGACATGTCACACACAAAAGAGAACCTGCCATGCATGCCAGGTCAACTTGACATTGCTTCAGTGATTAGGCATGTGGAAGGGTGTTATAAGGCTCAGAAGTGGGTAGATGCAGTACAGAACATGTGTACGTTACTCACTATCTACATATACAAGTACTTCATGATGTTTATCAGAAAACGTGAAGTCAGTGCAAGGTCAAGTTCAGGCATCATGTGCAATGTGCATGCAATGGGTTGCATGGCTACAAGCACAGCACCCCTCCCCCTAAGTGGAAATGCAGGGATGCCTTGCTTGGTATCAAAAGGATGACCAGAGACCTGTGTATTGGCAGACAGTGTTGACTAGCATCAATTGCATCATCTGAGTCAACTGACAACACAGCAGATGATGATGGGACAGTAAGCAGGACACATGATGAACCCTCAGTAGTACAGCCATGTGTGCAGAAAACACTACACCAGTTGGACAGAGTCGGTGGACGAGAAACAGGGTGAGGCCTGTGAGCCACACAGATTGCCACAACCTAAACATGTGTGAGATGCAGGTCTGAGCCACAGTGGGTATGGGAAGGCTGATGAAATTCCATGAAATGTAGATCACCCTGGACACGTACTACAATGATCACCCACTCAAGGACACATAGGGGCATGCATGGAATACACATGGAGCATGAATGGGCACTCATGTCCCTGCGGAGCATCTGCCATCTGCACAGTCCAAGTGAGATACCCTGCGTCAAGGACAAAGGATGTACCCCACTGCATGTGTCTGGCAGGTTGGCTGGTGGAAGTTAGCATGTACACAGGAGGCATGAACAGGCCATTGCATTACGGCAAAATTATGCACACCAGTGCAAAGGTGAAATTGGGGTGCAGGGTGGTGGAGGGGCAAGCAAGCATGCCTACGCGGAGTACCCACATGCAGGCAGAGGACACATGCACGTCAGTCATGCTATGACATAGTCCCAGTGCAGAGAGGAAGGACACCCCAGGCTACATGCAGAAGGGCCAGTGAGCTGGTACATGGACCGGAGGGGCATTGAGGTGACCAGCATGTGAGTAGGGTGCAAGTGTGGTGATGAGGACAGTCCCCGTCTGCTCCACATGTCCACCATCCTGCAGAGCAGCCATGCATCAGTGAAGCATTGCAATACTTGCACATCTGAACCATGTACACATGACATGTAGTGGCAGTCATGCACAACACATCACACAAGTAAAACACACATGGCCTCGACAAACACGCAGCAACACTCACTGGACTGGGCATCAAAGTCCTGCATCTCTCCCACTCCGACCAATTCAGGTGGTATGAACTCCGCAACGAGTGACGCGTGCGGAGTGAGGTCTTCCTCCTCAGGTGCCGGCCCTCTGCCAGTCACCAGAGTCATGTTGTAATTTGAGGCACGCTTTGCCTTAGCTCTGCGTTTGAGGTCATTCCAACGCTTTTTGCACTCTTGCGCCGTGCGCACCTCATGGCCGAATACACTCACATGTTCCGCAACTTGCTTCCAGTGGGTATCACGATGGGCAGCCGTAGTTTGACAATTAAGCCCCACTAGCATGTCACGGTTGTGGTCCCGCACGTAGTCCACAAGGAAGTCCAGTTCCTGCGCACAAAAAGGCTTCTTCCTCGACGTGCAGGAGGTTGTGGCTGTGTGTGGGGTCCCAGCCTGTGCTGCAGGTGCAACCTTCCTCCTCTTGGATGCTGGACCGGACCCTGGCTGGCAAATGCTGCCATGATCATTATGGGCAGTGGCGCTGGTGGAATGTGCCAAGGCAGTGGCAGGTTGCTACGCTCACCTGGCTCCCACAGGGGCGTCGGTCAGACCCGGACAGCTGCGGTCTCCACCCATGTGATGCGTAGTGCAGCGATGACTGACTGGATCTGCCCTCCTAATCTTGTCTGCTTAACCCGTAGAAATATTCTCCTGCAAGTGGAGAGATGGATTTAGCCACTTGTGGATTCAAGTGATGGCACCCCATTGTCCTCCCCAACTAATCACCTCCGAAATGCCCTGACAGAAAACTCACCTTATATTCTTGAAAGATGAGCTCTTCATCCTGCGTGGATTTGCAGGGGTGCGTCAATTCCAGTTACTTCACTGGTTTGAAGGCTCCGGAGAGTTCCGGAGAGTATTGACTCTGAGGTTCCTGGTGAGGACCAGTAAGAATTAAGTTCATATAGTTCAATATGTCCGATGTTCACTCTTGTTCCCCCCTTCCTTTCTTGTCTTGCAGCTGGCTCGTGAAAAGATGCTCTTGTGGCAGCTGGTGACGCTCAGGTAAGAGTCTGTATTACCCGGCGCTGTCCGGTAAATGTTGCACGAGAAAAACATGTTGTTTTGTCTCTCTTTACAGATGCGGCACGTGAAAATATGTCAGAGTCACAAAAGGATGCCTCCGGTGGAAAATCAGGTAAGTCTATGGTGGTAAGAATTATATTTGTTGGTTCCCTCGGCTCACCTTGTGGTTTTCTTTTGTCTCCTAGGTGCCGAAGTTCGGCGAAGAAATGATGGAGGCAGTGCCGACCCAAAGGATGCTGTGAAGACTGGTGAGTATGGCGCGGCGCTGCAGCTGGAGGGGCGGCGCGTGCAGAAATTATGTTCTTTACAGGTCCGGAGACAAGATGGATCCAGAATCAGGTGTGGAATAGATATAAGTTTGTTTTCTAACCTTGTCCCTTTCTTTCCTCTTTGTTTTAGGAGTTCCGGATTCGAGGCGGGCGTGGCAGAAGACTGGATGCAGGCTGCAGGCACGGTGAGTGTTACGCTGCTGGATACAGAATAACGCGAAGCGTGTGTTGCTGGTCGGGTGTGGTTTAAATAGCCTCAAAAGTAGTGCCAGGTAAGAAGTCCCTAGAACCACACCTGAGTAAAAAATAGTCCCTGTAGAAAAATAGTCCCTTTCAGGCTTCATGTTGGATTGGAGTCATTTGCAGCATGGTCTGCCTGAGGTAAGTAATGACTATGAGCCTGGCACCTTAGGCGCCAGGACTGATTCCTACTGTGAGCCTGGCGCCTAAGGCGCCAGGACTGAACCCAGATAGCCCTTAGCCGGGGCTGCTGAGGTTTTGCTAAATGTCTAGATGCCTGCTCCCGGGGCTGATGGGCATGGTCCGGATGCCTGGGGGTAGGCATCATGACAGCACTCCCCCCCCAAGGCCCCTCCTAAAGTTGTTCTTCCCCTGGGCCCTGGTTTGTCTGGGAAGTTCCGATGAGATCTTTTCACCAACCGAGGTGAATTGACGTGGTCACTAGGTTCCCATGACCTTTCTTGTGGTCCGTAGCCCTTGCAATCGATTAAATAAAAACGTTTTGATTTAACCATCTTGGAGTCCAGGATATTTTTTACCTCAAATTCAGGTTCTCCATCTATCAAGATGGGGTTGGGTGGTTTGGTTAATCTTGTTCCTGGTTGAACTGGTTTTAGAAGTGAAACATGAAAGACAGGATGAATGCGCATATTAGAGGGTAATTCCAATTTGACGGCTACCGGGTTGATAATGGCCTTAATAGTGTAAGGTCCCAAATATCTAGGGTTAAAAGTCCGAGTTCCCTTCAGAGGTATGTGTTTTGTAGCCAGCCAAACTTGATCCCCAATCTGGTATTGTGGAGTTTCACTTCTATGTTGATCAGCATTTTTCTTATATTTCTCTTTTGCTTGTTTCAAATGTTCTGTTGCCTCTTTAAAGGCTTGTGTAATAGTAGAATGCAAATGACTAACTGCAGGCATTTCTAAATGCTGAGGTGAATCTAGTTCTAGGTTCGAGGGTGATGTCCATATATGGTATAAAAGGGGCTTTGTCCGGTTCCAGAATGTACAGAGTTATTGAATGCATATTCGGAAATCCATAAAATATCTTTACAATTACTTTCGGGCTGGTGTAGCATGCAACGTAGGTACTGTTCAAGGGTCTGGTTGATCCTCTCCGTCTGACCATCGGTCTGTGGATGGTGACTGGTTGATAACCTCACGTCGATTTGCGCCAGTTGACAACATTTCTTCTAAAAATGTGAAATAAATTGACTACCTCGGTCAGAGACCAATACGGAAGGAAATCCGTGTATTCGAACAATGTTTTTCGAGGAACTCCTTGGCCAGAATTGAAGCAGAAGGTAATCCCTTTAGAGGAATAAAGTAGGCCATCTTGGAAAAAAGATCCACAATAACTAGAATGGCGTTAAATCCATTACATGGAGGTAGATCTGTAATAAAGTCTAACAATAAGGTGTGCCATGGTGTAGGTGGAATATCCAAAGGTTGTAAGAGGCCAGCTGCTTTTTTCTTCTGACTTTTGTTTTGGGTGCAAATGCCACAAGACATTACAAATTACTTTATGTCTTTTCGACTGGTGGGCCACCAGAATTGTCTCTTAATTTTAGCTTCAGTTTTTGCGATACCTGGGTGTCCTTCCATCAGGGTGTCATGATAATTGGAGATGACTAGTTCTTGTAGTTCCTTGTGTGGTAGAAATAGTTGCCCTTGATAATAAGTGTCATGATCTCTGCTTCCAAAAGGTCAGGGTTTTCCCAACTCCCTTGGAAGCAGATCCATAACCCAGGTTCCGAGTGCCAACCAGTCCCAATTGGGACCTTTTGGACCCAGTCCTGGCGCCAGTGGCACCAGGCTCATAAATATGCCCAGTCCCAGCGCTGGAAGCGCCGGGCTCATAATGCTTGGGTGGACCTACCTGCAGCAGACCATGCTGCTTACTTGCCTGCCAGTTGAGCCTCTGATCCTCTTCTGTTTGGAACTACTTTTCCTGTTGGGTGGGGCTGGAGCCACTCCCTAGATTCAGAACACTGGAACTCTTCTGGAAGGCAGGAACTCTTTTTTTTACCAGGAACTCTTTTCTTACTTAGGCGTGGCTGTGGAAGGAGACACCTAAGCACTACAGGAGGCTATTTAAACCACACCCGGTGGATGAATCTTGCTTTGCGTTATTCTGCACCCTCTGCAGCAGAACGCTCATCGTGTCTTCTGCATCCGGTCCTGGGCCTAAGGAAAAAGGCTTACCATCCTGAATCCAGTCTTCAGCAACACCTATAAAGACAAGAAAGAACAGGTTAGCATTCCGGCATCTGAAAGGCAAAGGCTTACCTACTCTTCGTGCACTCCGGAGGTCTTCACACTGCATTCCGGCATCTGAAAGACAAAAGCTTACCAACTCTTCGCACGCTCCGGAGGCCGTCGGCGCTGCATCTCGCATCTGAAAGACAAAACAAGGTGCGTTTAAAGACATTGGGGAACTTTAATACTCACGTGCCATTACTCCTTTCCACATCTAACCCAGTGGGTATCCCGGCACCCTGCAGCCGCTCCGAACTTGTACCTGCAAAATAAAAAGACAGTTAGAGCGCTTCGTGAAGCTGGCAACAAGCGCTTACTTACGTGCTTCCAGGCGCTTCTATTCATCACATGGGCTCCATCTTCAACTCACTTCAGCCCGTCATCCGCCATCGCCGGAACCCTGCAAAACAAGAGACATCATTATTAAAGACTTTAAAGACATTTGAGTTACTCAAAACTTACCGTTCGTGCAGTAAACGACGGACAGCAGTCCTCTGAAGTCAAGAGGCCTGCGCTACCTATCCAGTGAAGAAACTGGTTACAGCACCCTGCCCCGAGGCAGATGGAGTGCTCGGCATTCACTTACCTAAGGTGAGAGCGTTAACCTGTGGGGGTCTACAGGAGAGGAGAAGAGGAAAGAGATAGGGACACCCCAATAACCCCAGTTCATTAACCCCGTATTTTCTATCTGCAGACATCTCACTCTGCACGTCAGGCATACAGGGCACAGAGGTCCAGCCCAAAGAGCCAACCGGGTGCTGCACATCACCTTTGAAGATATGGTAGTCGCCCAGTCAAGACCGGCGCCTCTGCGAGAATCAGGTGAGCGTTACAATAAGGTAGGTCATTGATGACTGAGTAGTCCGGGCCTTTCTTCACCCAGTCCTGCAGGGCTGTTGGATCGAAGAGTTGTTGGATCTTTACTTGAATATCCTCTAGTGTCTGTAGAGTGGTTATGCCAAGAATTCTTTGTTCTGAAATTATAGGCACCGGTTCCGGGTTCGCATATGCTTCTCCCATCCCTATTCGGGATAAGGCATCTGCCTTGCCATTTTTACGACCTGGTCGATAAGTGATCAGAAATTGAACTCGGCAAAGAACAATGCCCATCGCAGTTGACGCGACGATTGGGCCTTGGCTGTTTTTAAATACTGCAAGTTCCGGTGATCGGTGATTACCGTAATGCTATGCCTGGCACCGAGAAGATAATGCCGCCAAGCCTTGAAGGCAGATTTGATGGCTAATAATTCTTTATCGGTAACCGCATAGTTTAACTCGGGTGCCGAGAACTTTCTGGACCAAAATACTACTGGGTGAAGTTGACCGGTTTCAGGATCCTTCTGGGACAGGACAGCTCCCATGGCTAAACTGGATGCATCAGTTTCAACTATGTATGGAAGTTTGGGGCGTGGATGCTTTAAGACAGGTGCAGATGTGAATTTCGCTTTCAGCTCTTGGAAGGCCTTTTCAGCTTCTACAGTCCACAAGAAGCGTTTGTTTTTTCGCAAAAGTGCTGTGATAGGGTGTACAACATGTGAGAAATCCGGAATGAATCTGCAGTAGAAATTAGCAAATTCGAGCATGCTTTGTACCCCTTTAACTGAACTGGGTGATGGCCACTTGAGGATTGCGTCCACCTTTCGAAAGTCCATTCGGACTCCTTTTGGAGTCAGGATAAATCCAAGGAATTCAACTTCCATAGCATGAAAAATGCATTTTTCCAATTTTGCATATAACTTGTGCTGGCGTAGTTTCTCAAGGACTGCACGAACGTGCTTCACATGGTCTGATTCTGAAGAGGAGTACACTAGAATATCGTCTATGTATACAACAACACAGATGTCAATGAGTTCACGAAGGACATCGTTCATAAAATACTGGAAGGCTGCTGGTGCATTGTACAACCCGAAGGGCATCACCTGGTATTCGAATAACCCGTAATTAGTGCGAAAAGCAGTCTTCCATTCGTCACCTTTCTTTACACGTACCAGATGATATGCCCCTCGGAGATCTAATTTAGTGTAGATGCAAGCGTCCTTTACTTGGTCTAGTCATTCGGGGATCAGGGCAATGGGTATCGTTTCTTAACCGTGATCTGATTTAATGCGGGGTAGTCTATGCATGTTCTGAGGTCACCTTCCTTTTTAGGCACGAAGAACAAAGCTGAAGATGCAGGGGACTTGGATGGACGAATGAAGCCATTAGCAAGTTATTGGTCCAAGTATTGTCGTAGGTGAAGGTTTTCGGGTCCCTTGAGGGTGTAGATCCTACGACATGGAGGTTGTGCACCGGGTATGAGATCGATTTGACAATCGTATGATCTGTGAGGTGGTAGGGTGTTTGCCTGTTCCTTTTGGAAAACATCCTGGAATTCTTGATATTCCTGAGGTAACTACACGACTGGAGTAGCGACTGTGGCCAGGCCTTGGTTCAAGGGTTTTTTTGGGTAACAAGTATGTGCACAATCCGGGAAGGCTATTCTCTTCTCTCGCCAATCAATACAAAGATTATGTGTTTCCAACCAAGGTATCCCCAGTATTATTTGTAACTGCAGGGCTTTGATTAAATCAAACACAATAGTCTCTCGATGCCCATCCTGACCCAATAGAGTCATCTCTGCGGTGGAATGAGTTACAGGCCCAGAGGCAATTTCAGTTCCATCGACTGTGGTGATGACATCCGAAGTAGTCTTTTTGCAGAGAGATAGATTCATCCTAGAAGCCAACTCGTGGTCCACATAGTTTCCTATGGCCCCGCTATCAATGTATGCCCTCACTGCGTGCATACGTGATGGCTGCCTTGGATCTATAAGGACCATTGGTATGATGAAGTGCGAGGTCTGAGTATCCTTCTTCAAGCTCAGCAAGCGGACCTCTATGCTTGTCGGGCGTGGTCGTTTCCCGAATCAGGCTCTGTTTGATTTTTATCAGCAACTCCGACTACTTTTTTAGATGTTTTTATAGGGCAATCCAGTAGAAAATGTCCTGAGGCCCCACAGTACAGACACAATTGCATCTGCCGTCTTCTTTCTCTTTCCTTTTGAGTCAAGGGTCCCTTGAACCCCCCGATCTGCATCGGTTCTGATACATCTGTTCCTTTGAGGGTAACATTGGGTTTAACCAATACCCGATTCTCGAATTTAGCTCGATCAGCCTTTCTATTCTGAAGTCGGTGGTCTAACTGGACCACTAAGTCTATATATTCTGCACAATCCTGAGGTGGGTTCACAACTTGGGCCAAAACGTCTTTGAGTTCACCCCGAAGTCCACGATGAAATAATGTAATTCGTTTTACCTCTGGCCATCCGGTTTCCACCACTAACCTATTGAAAGTGGCGATATAGGTTAGTAGAGCCTGGTTACCTTGTCGTAATGATAAAAGTTCGTTATCCAGGGCCTGTCCCTGTGAATGTCTGGCAAATAGTCTTTCCATGCTCAATTGAAAACCTTGAAAATCCTGAAGAAGAGGGTCATCCTGCTTAACTAATGGAATTGACCAATCAGCTGCGCTGCCACTAAGATATGATAGTACAAAGGCTACTTTGGTTTGGTCGTTCGGAAAAGCTCCAGGTCTGCATAAAAAGTGCAAGCGACATTGGTTCATAAACACAGCAAACTTTTTTGGGTCCCCAGCAAAACGTTCTGGTGGAGCTAATGGAATGCTCCCTGGAAGAACCACTTGCACAGGATTGTTCGATGAAACAGGAGTTGGATTCCCCCCGAGTCCAGGTAATGGTGTTTGCCCAGCTTGGTTTTGCAGTAATTGTCTAGCAAGATCATCAGTGCGCTCCTTTGACACAATCAGTTCTCTCCTGAGGGCATTAGTCTCTTGGTGCGCGGAGTACACTCCTGCCCTAAGTTCCCCTAACAATAGGGCTAGTTGGTCGTTTTCTGAGAATTCCATAATGCCCGGGTGGGGATTTGTAGATAGTCTTTGCGTTCTGTTACGCTCACCTGGCTCCCACAGGGGCGTCGGTCAGACCCGGACAGCTGCGGTCTCCACCCACGTGATGCGTAGTGCAGCGATGACTGACTGGATCTGCCCTCCTAATCTTGTCTGCTTAACCCGTAGAAATATTCTCATGCAAGTGGAGAGATGGATTTTGCCACTTGTGGATTCAAGTGATGGCACCCCCACAGTCCTCCCCAACTAATCACCTCCGAAATGCCCTCACAGCAATCTCACCTTATATTCTTGAAAGATGAGCTCTCCATCCTGCGTGGATTTGCAGGGGCGCGTCGATTCCAGTTACTTCACTGGTTTGAAGGCTCGGGAGAGTTCCGGAGAGTATTGACTCTGAGGTTCCTGGCGAGGACCAGTAAGTATTAAGTTCATAGAGTTCAATATGTCCGATGTTCACTCTTGTTCCCCCCTTCCTTTCTTGTCTTGCAGCTGGCTCGTGAAAATATGCTCTTGTGGCAGCTGGTGACGCTCAGGTAAGAGTCTGTATTACCCGGCGCTGTCCGGTAAATGTTGCACGAGGAAAAGGTGTTGTTTTGTCTCTCTTTACAGATGCGGCACGTGAAAATATGGAGAGTCACAAAAGGATGCCTCCGGTGGTAAATCAGGTAAGTCTATGGTGGTAAGAATTATATTTGTTGGTTCCCTCGGATCAGCTTGTGGTTTTCTTTTGTCTCCTAGGTGCCGAAGTTCAGCGAAGAAATGATGGAGGCAGCGCCGACCCGAAGGATGCTGTGAAGACTGGTGAGTATGGCGCGGCGCTGCAGCTGGAGGTGCAGCGCGTGCAGAAATGATGTTCTTTACAGGTCCAGAGACAAGATGGATCCAGAATCAGGTGGGGAATAGATATCAGTTTGTTTTCTAACCTTGTCCCTTTCTTTCCTCTTTGTTTTAAGAGCTGCGGATTCGAGGCGGCGTGGCAGAAGACTGGATGCAGGCTGCAGGCACGGTGAGTGTTACGCTGCTGGATGCAGAATAACGCGAAGCGTGTGTTGCTGGTCGGGTGTGGTTTAAATAGCTTCAAAAGTAGTGCCAGGTAAGAAGTCCCTAGAACCACACCCGAGTAAAAAATAGTCCCTGTAGAAAAATAGTCCCTTTCAGGCTTCATGTTGCATTGGAGTCATTTGCAGCATGGCCTGCCTGAGGTAAGTAATGACTATGAGCCTCACGCCTTAGGCGCCAGGACTGATTCCTACTATGAGCCTGGCGCCTAAGGCGCCAGGACTGTACCCAGATAGCCCCTAGCCGGGGCTGCTGAGGTTTTGCTAAATGTCTAGATGCCTGCTCCCGGGGCTGATGGGCTTGGTCCGGATGCCTGGGGGTAGGCATCATGACACAGGTGTAACATGGAGTGAAGCCCCGACTTGCGTCAGTGGCTGGTGGGGGCCCTGGAATGGACCCTGCGCAGCAACATCCGCTGTGCAAGGGTCATTGACCGCGACTGTCCTGGTTGGTAGACTCACAACCAGAGTGTTGTTGGCTGCATCTGCCCCTGCATGTGCCAACACCCGGCTGGTCGGGGCAGCAGATGACATTACTGCCCCAGGGATACGTGTTTCGGTCACGGCAGCCCTGCGTGCACCTACGGTGTTCCTCCTCACCTGCTGGAAATCTTCCATGGACTCTTCAAGTGCCAACGCAGCCTGCGCTGGCAGACCCTGAGCCTGGGTGGTGGTGTCCACAGCTGCACCTGCAGCTACCACTACCCTTGGGGCCGTGGCAGTCGATGAAACGAATTGCCAGGTCACATGGGCGCCAGTGCCAGATGCAGAAGCTGCATCTCCAAGAACCACAGGGGGTGGTGGCATGACTGCACCAACACATGGCAGAACATTGTGCTGAAGTGGCGTACCCCTGCCTCTTCCCCCTCTGCAGCCACCCTGGACACCCTGGAGTCCCCCTACTCCCTGGTCACTCCAGCCACGTCCCTGACCACGTCCACCACGAGGAGTACACCCAGCTGAGGCACCCCTCACCTTTGGTGGCCTCCCAACCATGGCACAGATGGAGTAGTGCCGGCACAGATGGAGAAGTGCCAATGGGAGGTGTACACGACAATTGTCCTGGGCAATTGGGGTGAAGGGGGTGGGATACAAGATGTTAAAAGCACCCCTGCAAGGCTGTACGTGACCCCGGTGATGAAGTGATGGGTTACGCAACGCGCAGGCACCCCAAAACTGCAGTAAAGCCGTGCACGCAACCCTGGTAACCCACGTGTGTGGAATTAACCTCCCGCAGTACACGGTGGCAACCAGGGACATGAAAAACACATACGCGTGGGACATGCAGGCTACTATGACCTCGAAAACGGGTACGTGATACACAGGGGAACCCGCAGTGGGACAAATAGCGTGCGCGACTCACCGTCAGACTAGCGTGATAATGAAAAACACGCATAGCCAAAAGAAGAGATACACCCTTGATCCGCTGTGAAGTTGTGATGGCGCGCGAAACAACACGAAGTAGCAACACACGTCGGTCTCCATGAAAGGCACGTACAGCAAACTGCTGGCCCCGCTCACCTTTAACCCGGCTGAGGGAAACGCCCGCGCGCGTTACGTAACAGAAGCGCATACGCGCTAAGGGCCTTTCCTCGGTTTACACACAGACGTTTTTAGTTTCCACTATGCACCCGTCACGAGTGAAACGCCTCACGTCACTTACGCACTCTCGGATTACACGCATTAACATGCGGACTTGTGGAAACGCCCGTGCACGCAACGTCACAGATACGCTTACGCACTAAGGGCCTTTCCTCGAATTACATGCTGACGTGCACTTTTTTCACATGCCAAATCACTCTGTATCAAGCTGGCCACGCGACAACACACGGAAGACCACGCTCCTGCCCAATAGGCCATTTTCCTGCCCCCCCAGAGCCCCAAGCATGTTGCCACCTGCCATCTGCTGCTGCCTGCTGCCCTGCTATTTGGTGCCTGCACGTCATCCATCTGCAGGGGTCCAGTTGCTGTGTCCACCCCTGCTGGAACAGAAGACTCCCGACTGGAATACCATCTCTCCACAGCCCAGCCCCAGGACCCAGTTGCCCACCCACACCTGCCTCGGGGGTCGCCATGTCGGGACAAACACCATCCAACACCACTGGCGACCCTCAGCCAGAGAGGCAGAGGGCTACCAGCTTCAGCAATGAGGAAGTTGGTATCCTGGTGGAGCAAGTTCTGGGGCATTATGATGCCCTCTTCACACCATCGCGCGCCAACAATGAAGGACGGAGGAGGATCTGGACGGACATAGTGGGTGCCATCAACGCGAAGGGGGTGGCACCCCGAGACCTGAGACACGTCCAGAAGTGCTGGAAGGACTACAAGTCCAGGACCCTCAAGAAGGGCCGGCGCCTCTTAGAGGCAGAGGATGCAGTGGGGCGCCGGGGCCAGCTTACCAACCAGCAGATGAGGGTCCTGGAATACATTCGCCCAGTGCTTCACCACCAAATCCTCAGGATGCAGGCCCTTCTGGAGTCGAGCGAGAAGTGGCCATGCATTGCTGTGTGAAACAGGGCATGTTGCAGTGTGCTGGTAGTCAGCTACTTGCCTGTATGTGTGACATAGGCCATGTATGGATGTGTGTGTGCAGAAACATCATGCTAATGCATGTGAGAACAGTCATGCGTGAACCACATGGATGGTGCATGTGTTACAATGCAACATGGGGAGCAGCATGCGGAATGCACACATGAATGCATGCCTGTCACTGTACTTGGACATGGATGGGGTGTGAGAGATGGGTGCTGCTCTCATGTACATGTATGGTGTACATGTCTGTGTGTCTGAGTAGCGTGTGTGTGTCTTAGAAATGCCATGGATGCATGACACATGTCCGTGACGATGTGTTGATTCACTTATGCAGTCTAGTCATCCTTGTATCCACTGTGTCTGTGGTGTACGAGCCCTGATGCATGACCCTCCGGTGATGTGTGTGCATGGGATCAGTATGAGCCATGATGTATGTGAGTTTGAAGACAAATTTATGTCAATAAAGTCCCTTGTACATGGATGAAGGTTGATTGCATGCGCCGTGCCTGTTTCTGCATGTGCGTTGCCTGCATTGACCCATGTGTTGTGGGGGGACAGGATGGAAGTGACGTTTGACAGTGCCACTAATGTGTTATTGCTTCCTGTCTATGGGAGTATTGTACAGTACCCTGATGCTTGTGTTCTATGTCTCCCTCTACGCAGCGTCGAGTGAAGAAGAGGGCGGAGACGGCGCTGTGGAGCAAAGAGGCGGAGATGCCTCCACCGGGCGGCGACGCAAGGCCCAGCCACCCTCCGAGGAATTGCCATCATCCGGGAGCAAGCAAAGTGGTGCCGCGTCTGCCACTATGGCTGTAGCGGAAGGGCCGGGTGAGCCCCCACAGGGGCTTGCAATGGCGGAAGACGGTGCAGAGCCATCCAAGTTAGTGGTCTCCACAGAGGAGGAGGAGGCAGTTACTGAGCTGCACATGGGGCCTGGTGGGGGTAGTACCACTGGTGCAAGTGGTGCAGTCCAGGGCCAGGGGCAGGAGGCAGCACAGGTCACCGCGGCGGGGCCTGTGCATGTCACGGTCCCTGACCCTGTGACTGAACCACCATGCACCAGCAGGGATGCCCCGTCCCAGGCCCGTCCACAAGTAGGGGGGAGGCCCACGTCATCTGGCACTCCACTACCTGCGGACGAGGTGACCCATGACCGTATGGGGTCCGTCCTAATTGGTGTCGCGTTGTGCACACGTGTCATTCGTGATGACGTGCATGCTTCCTGGGGGGGCCACGCACGCCATCACGAAGAGCTGCGTGGCAACGTGGCACAGTTGGGAGGGGCCATGGTCGGAGGGTTCCTACATGTGTCGAGCACTCTTGCGGCCCTCTCCTCCTCTGTGGAGACTACGCGCCACTCGTTCTCCCTGCCGTCTTCCGGCCCAGATTCCACCAGGGCCCCCTGTGGACCTGGCTCGACCAACACAGCCAGCTTGGTGGAGATCACATCCCTGTCAGAGTCGGGAGTCGGAGGTCCGGCAGGGGTAGACACCCCATCAACTGGAGACCAGCAGATGGAGGATGTGCCGGCATCATCGGGCAGGGCACATAGACAGCAGCAGCAGGCTCAAAGTGGGAACGATGATGGCTCGGGGCCATCTACATCAGAGGAGCAGGCATCGGCCGGAGGGCAGGAGGACCCTGGAATGGGAGTGTCTTCTGTGTGGCAGCGGTTGGGCAAGCAGATAGATGCGGGCGGAAGAGGCACGGCTCACCATGGTCAGGGCGGACTTCTCCATGCGCAGGGCGTTGAGGCGGGCTGAGTGCCTCGAGGCAACTCTCAGGGAGTTGGAACAGGCCATGACTGCATCCCTGCGAGACCTCAGGGCCAGGGCAGAGGCCCGCCTCCGGGACATCGACATCGAGTTCGATGATGCCCTGGCCCGGGACATCTCAGAGTGAGCCATAGGACTTGCCCGCCGCCATTCTATATAGTTAGTTAGTGTTAGGTTTCCTTTCTGTTTTTATTTCTGTTGGGGCGCTTTGACTATGCCCCACCTTTTTGTATATAGTTCTTCATTAGGTAGTGTTTTTTGTAGGTTTAATTTCAATGGTTGGCCTCATGAACCCTGGATTTGTACTTTGTAAATAGTTCTTCACTGGATTTGCCGTCTTATTTTTTATTTTTCCATGGAGCAATGGTTTTATCTTCTTTTTTCACTTTGCATTTGTTTTGCCGGACTGAGACTTTGGACACATGCTTTTGGATTGATTTGGATTCTGCTTTCCTAAATTTTTATTTTTTATTTTGGACATGCACATTTTTATTCATTATTTGCATTCTTTTGTGTTTCATTTCATTCCCTTGCTTTTGTGTTTAATACATTTTTATCTCCTACTTCAATATGTGCTATTCTCTCTTTGGTTTCATGCATGTCACAATGTGTGTTTTCTCAATCACATGCACCCATTGTGTGGGTGTGATGGAAATATGTTGATGTGCATACTTGCCATTTGGGATGTATCATGTGATGGGGATTTCATTGTGGGGTGGATGTAATACCTGGTTGTGTGTTTGGACTGGGGTGGCGTGGGGTGTGATTTGGTCGGCCATAAGGGCCATGATTGTGGATCGTCATGAGGTGTTGTGGGGGGACATGAGTCGGGGCCTGTTGGCAGGTGCTTATCACTGCTAGGTGGGTAGGTGGGTGTGGGGAACATGAGTCGGGGCCTGCTTGCAGGTGCCTGTCAGTGCTGGGTTTGTGAGTGGGTGGGGGACATGAGTCAGGGCCTGCTAGCAGGTGCCTGTCACTCCTGGGTTTGTGAGTGGGTGGGGGGACATGAGTCGGGGCCTGCTGGCAGGTGCCTGTCACTGCTGGACGGGTGTGGGCATACATGAGTCAGGGCCTGCTGGCAGATGCATGTCACTGATGTGTTGGGACGTTGGGACATGAGTTGGGGCCTTCTGGCAGGTGCATGTCACTGCTGGGTCAGTGGTTGTGGGGGAACATGAGTCGGGGCCTGCTGGCTGGTGCCCGTCACTGCTGGGTGGGTGGGGGTGCAGGGGGTCATGTGTCGGTGCTCACTTGTGCATGGTGACATGTGGGCTGGCTGGGGGGCATGGCCAGGGTGGATGGGCTGCCTGCGGGGCATGGCCAGGGGTGCAGGGTAGTCCCCTGTGTTGTGGGCTGCCTGCAGGGCCTGGGGAGAGGGCACACCTGGAGGACACACACTGCCAATTCACGTTGGGGCACACCAGGAATACACGTACCCCTCCCGTGACAGCGAAAACACGTGTTAAACTCCCCGCACACCCCACGAAATACACGTACCCTGCTCCCCAAGGCCTATCGCGTGTGATACTCCCCGCGCACCCCTGGAATACACGTACCCCGCTCACACAAGGCCTATCGTGTGTGATTTTCCCCGCGCACCCCTCGGAATACACGTACCCCGCTCGCACAAGGCCGATTGTGTGTGATTCTTCTCATGCACCCCTGGAATACACGTACCCCACTCGCACAAGGCCTATCGCGTGTGATTCTCCACGCGCACCCACCGAAATACACGTACCCCGCTCGGCCAAGGCCTATCGTGTGTGATAGTTTTCGTGCACCCCCAAAATCCACGTACCCCGCTCGCACAAGTCCTTTCGCGTGTGATTCTCCCCGCGCACCCTTCGGACTACACGTACCCCGCTCGCACAAGGCCGATCGCATGTGATTCTCCCTGCGCATCCCTGGAATACACGTACCCCGCTCCCCAAGGCCTATCGCATGTGATTCTCGATGCGCACCCCTGAAATACACGTATCCCACTCGCACAAGACCTATCGCATGTGATTCTCCACACGCACCCCCGAAATACACGTACCCCGCTCGCACAAGGCCTATCGCGAGTGATACTCCTCACCACCCCTCAGAATACACGTACCCCGCTCGGCCAAGGCCGATCGCGTGTGATTCCCCCCACGCACCCCTGGAATACACGTACCCCACTTCCCAAGGCCTATTGCGTGTGAATCTCCATGCGCACCCCCGAAATACACGTACCCCGCTCGCACAAGGCCTATCGCGTGTGATTCTCCCCGCGCACCCCTGGAATACACGTACCCCACTCCCTGAGGCCTATCGCGTGTGATTCTCCATGCGCACCCCCGAAATACACATACCCCGCTCACACACGGCCTATCGCGTGTTATTCTCCACGCGCACCCTCGAAATACACGTACCCCGCTCGCACAAGGCTTATCGCGTGTGATTCTCTACGCGCACCCCCGAAATACACGTACCCCGCTCGCACAAGGCCTATTGCATGTGATTCTCTCTGTGCACCCCTCGGAATACATGTACCCCACTAGCACAAGGCCTATCGCGTGTGAAACTTCCTGCGCACCCCCCAAATGCACTTGACCAGCCCTGTGAACTGGTGCAGGGTTAGCGCGGCCCTTTGCGCTGCATTGGGGATTTCAATGCCTTATCCTTGCGCAAGGGGCGCTCTTGGGGGCGTAACTGGCGCTGCGGGATGTTCTCTGCGCCAGTGCTCAAAATGGCTTGGATATTCCATGAATACGCGGTGCGCCAGAATGCTGTTTATCGCACACGGCTGGCGCACGCTGGCGCACGCTAGCTCTCTGCGCTGCTCGCGTGAGCTGCCTCTGCACTGAAATCTATGAATTACCCTGTTAGTGTTGTTTCTCCATGTGCGTAACTTCTGTCTCCAGGAGCGTAAACACAATGCTAGCCGTTTAATGAAGTATTGTGGGTCACCCTTAGAGCACCGTCCTTTCATGCTTCAGGTTTATTTTTTCTTCGAACAC
Source organism: Ambystoma mexicanum (assembly GCF_040938575.1). Lineage (NCBI taxonomy): Eukaryota > Metazoa > Chordata > Amphibia > Caudata > Ambystomatidae > Ambystoma > Ambystoma mexicanum. Next base: position 67,553,248 of record NC_090928.1, read on the forward strand.
TTTACATTTCATAACTTTGAAAATGATCATGTTAGGTGGGTGTACATTAGATCATCAGCATAACAAATGTTAGAGGGCCCATCTATTGAATTATTGTTCTTCATATTCATATTTGTAAAATGAGCTCCAAAATTTCAGAAGGTGGTAAGAGGGGCGCTCAAGACTATGGGAGGGAGCGGGAAGCGGGAGGAAAGGGAGGGGCAAGGGAAGAGGGGAGTCAGTAAGGAAATGGAGGAATAAAGAGAAGACCCCTCAGTAACCATGGCTCCTGTGTCTTCTATCTGGAGTGTATAAATGTGGCCAACTCAGCAGTATAACAGAAGGGCTGATGCACTTTAACCCCTTAAGTGCCAGGCTATTATGCAAGTCTATGCAAAAGGACGAGCATACACTTAGGTGTTGACAGCCTTATGTTTTGAACCAGGTATGGAGTGAAATTCCAAATTATATGAATCGCTGATTTTACAGTTCAAATTAGCATAGATTACCTCTGAGTATTTCCTCTGTTAATGCCTTCTTGATGTGGTCCATTTGTATTTAAGCTTTGCCTAAAATCCAGGGCAAGTCTGAGGTCGGCGGGCAAATGCAAAGGACTGCTTTTACCAGTAGGTAAAGAGTTAAATGTAACTTTCTTTGGTACATTGCCTAGGTCAGCTAGGATGTTGTGGCAATTTATGTTTATATAGCAATCTGCTTTCAGATCGCGACTGGCGTTGTCTAAAGTTCGTCTAAACGACATTTTCGATTTGTCATTCGTTTTAATTTTAAAGTGTTCTCTCAATTCCTTCTCGATCTCTTCTAATTTGTTCTTTGCTACCGGCAATGATTTGTTGTCTCCTAATCTCTTTTCCAATAATGAAATGCATGTTGTTGTCTGTGCTGCAAGTTCTTCCATTGCTTCAGTGATCAGGATCACCCACTCGCTGCAGCAGAGATGTGTTATTAGTTCTGAGTGAACTTTTTTGGACAAACTTTAAATCACCTTATAGTGATCAATTTGACCATGTGACACATCCCAAACTGCCTTCGAAGCCTGACCAAAAACATTGAAGCACGCTTGACCATATACATACTATAAAGCATAGGATTCTTGTGTTCATCATCAGCCTGGAAAATGCATTCAGAAATTCTGGGGATCATTGCTCTGACAGCCACATCGGCAAGGCTATGAATTGTATTAGAATTAGAGTACAATTATCAGAGAGCTCTTTATTAATAGAATTCAATTAGGGCTGGCATTTAAATGGAATTGGAGTAAGGCTTGGCAATTACACGGGGCGGGGGACCAGAACGTCAATAACTCACTGTGGTGTGACATACACACATGCCATTTTGTCTGAGGATGTGGAAATTTACAACAGCTGTTTTCAGTTTATGCCTTCTGATTTGGGGGTAAAGACCATTACTGTGACTAGCTTGCATGCATAACACATTTTTTTCTGGTGGAACATAAAATCTCCACAGCTCTCCAACTGTTGTGTGTGTATGCATGGGCGCGCACGCGTGCGCGCACACACACACACACACACACTCTCTCTCTCTCTGTCTCTCTCTCTCTCTCTGTCTCTCTCTCTCTCTCTCTAAACTAAGTGTGTAAAAGATGTAGTTTATGTACCTACAGAGCTGAAACTCAAAGTGATTGGTTTGAGAAGAGGTTGAAGATTACATTAAATTAATTAAAGTATTAAGTGCGCACCATATGTGATTGTTCTCTGAGGGATCAGCATATTACAGTTACTGCCTTCCAATACACAAATGTAAGTTCTAGGTTTGGTTGTTAGGTGGTTTTAAAGCACCACCTATCACCTGAAGCTATTGCATTGGAGTACAGCTAGGGAAGAAATGGGATAAGACAAGTGACACACAAACACACCGAGTTTATTTGAGGGATTAATGAGCAGAAAAGAATTAAAACATTGTCAATCGAGAGAAGTGCCTGCTCGAATTGATGTGGCAAACAAGTGGATAGAGTTATCAGTCCCAAACATGCTTTGGCCGAAGACATACATCTTGGCAACCTTTCACGCCTGCCACTGCTGCAGCTGCAGTCACCAGAGATATCAGATGTGCGCGTGGCACTTTGTGCACATCAATCACAAGTCCAGCAACTAATGGCGCAGGGCTTAAAGTCAAGATGTACAAGGACACAAATAACTTGCTGGTTGTTGAAGCGACAGTGCAGCATGCTTAGTCCTGTTTCTATGCAGGAGAAGTAGAGCATAGGACATCAGGTCAAGGAGGGCAGAGAGAAACAGAGTGCTGCGGCGCATGGTATTGGACTTTCCTCCCCTCTCCCCAATTTCCTCCTATAGCGCAACACTGAAAGGAATCTTGTTGGACACAACGTATAACGACGAGGACGATAGGACGGCGAGGAGCATGGATGCAAAATAGTAGCAACTAGTTCAAACACTGTGACTAGGGAGCAAGGGGCACTGCCATCGAGGTGAGTCAGCTTAAAAAAAATACCCTCACAGATTTGATAGTGGACAGTGTCAGCATTAGTAGCCCCCTGACCACCAGTGCAGGAGCACCTAAAGAGTGCTCTAAGCAGATATGCAAACCTAGATGAGCAGAGGCCAGGACTCAGTCCACCATGCAATGCCACTTGCACTATGGGCAAGGAACCTTTTTGCAACCCGCAGGCTCGCGAGAAGGGGCACCCAAATGCATACTTGTCAACCTTACAGATTTAGACAGTAGGCTACTGCTTTGTAAGCAGTCCTACCACCTACCTACAGTGCAGGTGATTTATGTGACTCTAAGGCAGGCTGCAGGACAAAGCATGCAACGTATTAATTTGTGTAGTGGGCTAGTAGGTGATTACTTTGATTAGGTTCAGAACAATCCACTACCCTTAGGTGAACCACCAGTGAAGGCAAGTGGCAGAGCATAACACCATCCCACAGCATCTCCCTATCAGACTGAGGGGGGTATCAGTCTGCATGTTATTCAGTGTTCAGCTTGCACTGCAGGAATACAAATGTATAGCCCGGGTTGCTTCTACAGAGCAGTGGCGAACGTTGCCTACCAGCTCTCTGTGATTACCCTCGGTGTCATTAAATTTGGTGTTAACATCCCATTCAGAATTATACATTTTTAACATTTGAACATCTTTCCATGTTGTGCTGTTTGATGGGTTGTGTATTTTAGAATGCTTCAATGGTGCCAACAATGTATGTATTGTATTTTCCTGTGATGTCATTGTTATGGGAATTATTATTTTTGAAACTTGAAAATTCTACACCTTTTTGGTCACAGAATGTTGGCAAGTATGGAAATGGGACAGGACAGTGCTACAGAGGCTTTCGAGCTTGTCCAAACTGTTCCTGGGTGATGTTTATGGTAGCGTGTGCCCGCCGCATGGTACACTTTAATCCGTGAAGCATTTGCTGTACTCTCGCTGTGAATCCACGTTTTAAGCAACTGATGGAATAGTAAACGATGGTGCTGTTACTGGGCAGTAGATCACCTCTCATTCCTCTGTCAGCCCAAAGGAGCACTTCAGTAATTGAGATTTGCGAGAGGGACGCTCAATTCAATAGGCCACTCTGTGTTTGCTCAATGTTGTCTGCAGGTCCGAGAGGGGAGTTGAATTCTGGGATGGGAAGGAGCTGATGGTCTGTAATACCCTGGCATTTAGGAAAGGGCTTTATGCTGGCTGGCATTGGTACAATAATGCATATCTATTGTTTCACTTATGCCCTTCAGCATGTGGTCACGCATGTTACCTGTAGAGGTGCAACTGCATGCCTCTGCAGGAAATCCCGCCCCCCTACCTCCTGTATGTTGGAAGCCTGAGATTGTGCCATGCTTGACACCAGGAGTTGAGACCATACCACAGCGAATATTCGAAAGTAGATACCCACTGAGAAAACTCTATCAAATGTATTCCCGAAGAGACGATAATCTGACGGAGGAACTCCCTGAAGGAATAGGAAAAATAGCAAGGACAGGAGCTGGTGATGTCACGAGATGAACGTGACTCCCTGAGAAGACTGGCTGAAGAAAATATATGGACCTTATTGAAACTGATGACGAAGTCAAGAATGGAGTAAACTTTCACATGTGAAAAGAAGGTTGCACATGTGTGACGCACTGCAGAAAAAATGCAAGCCGTTCAATAACTGTACAGATGCTGTAATGCAAATTAGAGTAAGTGAGCATTGAAGCTGGCTATGTGTAGTGAATAGACTGCAGGCGGTGCCGCCATTGTACAGAAACTGGACATCAGTGTCATGATTTAGTAAACCTGGACACATGGAGAGGAAAGGCAGAGAACACTGTCACAGCAAGAATAAGGCTGAGATAGTGAAAATGAATGGCAAGGCTGTTTGACCTGGTGTCAAAGTTAAAGCAGCCAAGGCTGATTATCTATTCGTGAAGGTGGTGAACGTGAGAAGCTGAATCATCCCTTGTTAAGATGTAAAGAAAGAACACCAAGCGTGTCAAGTTTTACATTTAAATGCTGCAAAATGGACCAAATCGTGGTCTCCTGTCACGTGAGCCAAGGATGGAAATAGAGTTCAGCTTTGAGTTCCAGAATAACGCACTCCCTTATATTCCCAGAGACAAGAATACTTTGCAAGGCCAAGTTCAAAGACAATCTCCATGTCAGAAGGCATGGGTAATGCGAGATGATGGACTAATTGGGTGGGGCGGTAAAGTCAAGTCCGCCTCCAGGCACCTGGGTTTGAGTTTACGTGCTGCTAAAAGAGTATAATGCTCTAGACATGGCACGAGCATACCAACCAATTATAGAGGGTCATTTAACGGAGGGCCTTATAGTTTGCGAGCCAATGATATACTGTGTACTTAATAGTGTTGAAAATGACATGTAGGTATAAGTTGTCCACCTGACAGTAGGCAGCCAATCACAATCCCAATACTTAAATGTACCCCTTAAGCCTATCACAATCCCTCGTAGGTTTTTCCTATTTGCCACGTAGTGTGATGTCACATATGACAAATATTTAGTATATAAATGTGGTTTTATGTGAAATGTACTGAGAGCTTGAGCTAACGTCCGTTGTCACTTCCTGTTTTAGACAATTGATATTAAAACAGACACCAAATAATCAAACCAACTCAGGAAGATGGCAAATGTTTCTGAGTTATTCTGCATCCCCATCCATTGCATGCACGCTATCCAAAGGGCGCTAAGCTCACCTACCATATGCAGATTTCAGATTAAAAGATTGATGAGGCCCTGAAGATCTGCTAGCATTTGAGCTGCTCTTACAGTGCCAGAAAAAATGTGGCACCATTTGTAGGTACGCCACAAGTTGCTCTAACCTAAGCTGAAGCCAAAAGTGCCAACTTGCTAGAACTCCATATTCAAGACTGCCTAGATGAGCAATGAAATGTGGTCAGTCATTACCGCAAAGGGCACACTACAACATTAGATGGGGTGTTCTTCACACCAGGTCAATGACAGCTGCTGTTTGTTCTGCACTGGCACCCTTTGAGGAAGTCACCAAACTAATCAAAGGTACTAGCCAGTTACAATGAAGCCAGGGACTTGGAAAAGCAGTCTAATATTAAAATGTGGTTCTACGTGACTATTCCAGCAGCTGAATGGTGCCATTAAAAATGTTGCCATTGGCATTCACCTCTTTATTTTGTTCCAGGGGTGTCCTGGTACCCTAATTCCTCCATTCACCACCCTCATAATCCCAACCACACAGCCCCCTGTATAGCGGGTTAAACAATAAAGAGTTTGTCAGGATTTTTACCAGCAGTGTTCATTCTGCTGCTGGCATAGTAAACTAATATGGATAATTCTCTTGCTGGTCAGCCTTTGGTGTCAGTAGATTCCTTAATTAGGCTAACAACGTCATTTGTTTGTGAGCTTTCATTGTTTTTACAACTTCATCAGACAGTAATGAAAGAAAGCCACAAAGCCTCTGAGAAACGATAGAACATTGCAGCATAAATAGCCTGTCCTAGGGTTTCTTTTTTCCTTATGGTGTCTGTGGACCTGATTGATACCTTGCACAGAGATACATGCATTATGGGTTCATCCCCCTCCCCCACACATCATAGACTTCAAGGTTTGAATGGTTCACTGGCGGAGTGGCGGTGAGTGGCAGTCTTGCAGTCTGCTACCCCCATTCCAGTGTTTCCAGTGTTTCTTCAGTGTCTACCTTTGCTGGGAGGAGTGTTTCCAGTCAACCCTTCAAAACCTCATTGACTCCGCGGAGCGGACGCGGAGTGGCGGTGAGTGGCAGTCTTGCAGTCATGCCAGGCAAACTGGCAATGACTGCTAAGATCGCCACTCTACCGGCCGGTCACGTCGACCAGGAAGAAGAAACGGGCCGTTGTTTAAGAAGTTCAAGAAAGAACTCTGCATCAGAAAGCACAAACACCTCTTCTGAACACAACCAACTCCCCATTCTTCTCAATCCTGTGATCACGCCGCACCGACCAACAAAGGGTGCCCCACCTACCGTTCTACCCTTGCTCGGCTGCGAAAAGAGAAAACCCAGACCACCCAGCAACCCTCATCTGCATCACATCCCTCAACCTCCCTATGGAGCTGAATCTCATACCTTGGACGGCCGCAGCGACGTCCCTCGATTGTCCTTCGCGGCTCCTGTGGCTCCCGCCTGCTCGCAAGCTCCTCCAGCCAGAACCGAAGCTCCGCTGCCCCCCGGAGGGGGGACGGCGTTGAGACCTCCGGTCGGGCTGCTTGGCGCATGCGTAGGCGCGCTGCAACTCGGCGGACCTGCGTCCCCGAGGGGGATGGAGGTCGCGCCTACCCTGTTAGCGAGGGCGGGCCCCGACGAGGAGGAAGTGGGCTGCCAGATCGCCCCTAGGGCCTGGGGGACGCAAGAGGCAGCGTATACACCAGAGACAGCGGAGACTGAAACCACTCCAGCCGCGCCTATAGCCCTGCCCCCTACCGTAATAACAGCAGTTGCACAGGTCCATCAAAGTGCTAAACGCAACGTCAGCTCAGTGGACGAACTACAGTCCCCAATCGACGTTGATTCCTCGACTCAACCACCTAATGTCCTAGAAGTGAACCTAACTTTGACAAATTTGAGAAAAAGATCACGGACTGCAGGAGACTTCCCTAATAAACAAAAAAAAACCCCACGTTAAAAAAGACCAAAAGAAGACACCAACCCCACTGCCCAAACAAGGAGAAAATGTAAACCAGGGCAAAGCGAACAAGAAAACCCGCGTGGGTAAAAAAAATTCAAAAAGGGCGATAAAGAAACCACAATCGCCTTTGAAGCTATTATCAGACTTCTTCCGCAAACATTCCAAGGAAATTCAAGATAAATGCAAAGAAATAACAGATGCAGAAATGTTGGAAGCTGTAAACGAAAACACCCCCCCTCGAAAACAGCGTAGGCTGGCGCCTCCGCTAAGAAACCTCTCACCGCCCCCACTAAGAAGGGCGGGCTACCTCTCCCATAACATAAACAAAGACAACTGGCAATTCGCAGACAAACCTGCACCATCAATCTCTTCGACAAAACCTGCCTCACAGCCTAGGGAACAAGCTCCCGTCCAAGATGAAGCTGCCATCACTCTTTCAGCCTCTTTGCCGACAAGGATTACAGCTGTCTGGACAGAAGCGTTGGCTTCAGCCCAGGAGAACCCAGAAATGTCGACTGTCATAGAGCACGAACTGGTGTCGAGGGCCCTGACTCAGTCAGACAACGATCTTCAAACGACGACGCCGAGCGCCGCTATGAAAAGCCTAAGTTCAGCCTGTATAGGTAGAAGCCCGTTAATTAGACCAAACTCTCCTCAAGAGGCGATACCAATGCACGCTCAAGACATCTTAACAGATGCCTATGCCAGCGAAAAAGATCTAGTGGCAACGCCTCCTTTCGTGGGGTGGGACGAGCCAAAATCAGCAAGCAAACAAGTCTCAGGAAGCAACCGGAGCAACAAGTTACCCTCAATGCCCAAACCAAACCCACAGTTTGAGAGAACCCTGGATTCCCTTTACTCAAACCTTAATAACTATAATAATCAAAGAAGACATTCATTAGACCACCCCTCTAGAACGTCCACCACGGGGCATACCTCAACTCGCTTATCGTCCCCCCCCACGAAATAGACTCTCTTCTCAAAGCTCAACAACCCCAAAAGACCCTTTACCAAAAAAACTAGACATGTGCACCCTGATGTCAGCTTTAACGATCGCCCTTGCTCCATTCACCAAACTTTACGAAACAATCGGGGACACCTTGAAAGACCAGATCTCAATTCAAGCGTCCATGTCAACCAAATTGACCTTCCTAGAAGGATACATAATGGCTCTTGATATGAAACAAAAACACACTGAACGTCGTCGGCTTCAGCAACCTGTTTCACCTGGCACAACTGTAAATTGTCCCGAGAGTGTGGATTCCTCGTGGCAAGCAGAGATACCACGCGAATCCAAGGGGACCCAAACAACACCATTTATTGACTTAACAACATCGGTTCCTGCACTAACAGCAACAGAAAAGATTGTAAAAGAGCCATTAGAGGCCATCTCAAAATCCAGAATAATCACAACCGTCGCATCAATATTTCAACATCAAGCCGCCCCAAAGGGCAAACTCCCGCCGCTTCTAAAAATTCCAGCAACCCATCCTACCCACTGCATCAAAAGAAAAGCAAAGAGTAATATCGGAAGAAAGTGACCCTATTAACCTTTCGCCTAGAGGGGTCGAGGCCTTCCAAAATAACGAGGACTTGATGAACATTTCACAGCACTTAACGGACTGGACAACACCTCAGTCATTGAACGACAAACTCACGCCAGAAACAGCCAAATCATTAGCTCAACTACAAACAGGATCCAATGTCGAAGATTCAGGGCCTGAGTCCCCATTTCTCACCCTTGAAAATCGTAGAAGGAGAGCCACCAGGAACCATGAGGACTCGCGGACACCCGAACCTCATCGATCGAATCATAATTCAAAGAAAAGACCAATTCACCAAACACATGGACTAAGAACGCGAGAAAACCGCTCTCACAACTCGAAAGGAAGCAACGAAGAAACTCAACGCCCCAGATCTGACGTCCGACGATCAAGTGACCGCTTGCAAAGAACTACTAATAGATCCACTGCAAGCCGAAAAACCCTCTTAGACCGCCTCCGCAAAAGACCTCAAATTAGATGGACCCTAAAACTAGAGCAAATTTCAGGCAACCGGGATAATGTAACTTTAAACAGAGGAACAGTTCTTGACCTGTTTAGTTACATCCCGAAACTGTGTGCGGTGAAGTCCGCTGATCTCCAGACAGTGGACCCAAGCCATATCAATCTTAAGGCGATTTCTCACCTCTACATCTCATCCTCAACTACAAACAAAATACTAAGATCAGCCGCAGAAGACTTGTTAACGATGGGCTACAACCTAACTGAATCTTCAAGGAAAATAAAAATACTCAAAGCCTCAGACTCAGAAGAGCGCTCTAACCCTTCAAAGGGAAATACGGATAGGAAAAAAGCCCCTCAAAAACAACACTGCTCCACAAAGAGATCCCGAGTTATTCAAACGCGGAAAGAGCCCGAAAACCCGACTCACAAGAAAGACCCGACGTCATCTATAAAACCATCTGATCAACACTTATTATCTCGTGATCAACCCCAAAATACTCCACCCTCTTCAGCATCTCAAAGAGATAAGCGGGAACAACGCCAAATGAAAGGCCCACAGAAAATACAAAGGATGGTTCAAAACGAGACTTACTCCAACGTGGTAAAATCTCTTCCAGCGTCCACACTTGAGACAATGAGGTCATGGCTGCCAAAGGCTCTGAAGCCTAAACGCCAAAAATAGCCACTCAAGTACAAGACCTACTGCGACACGAACGAAGATCAACAAACTTCGAAGCACGACCAAATAAAGGCTTCTGCCACCTAACTTCCTCGGGCTCAATAAATTGGAACAAATATGATATTATTTGTCTCCAAGAGACCTGGCTTCTTCAACCCCCGATTATCGATGGCTACGAGACAAACATAGTCGCAGCCAAAAAAGGCTCAACAGGAAGGCCGACTGCCGGCCTACTCGTGGCAATCCGAAGTGGCCGTGGCCTAACAAACATCAAAAAATTAAAAGAGACCCACTACATGTTAATGGTGAAGCTAAACTGGTCACCTGCTACGGAGATTAACACACTCCAGACAAAGTCAATGATTATCATCACCATATACTGGAACCCGGCCATAATAAATACCCAAAAATTAATCAAGGAACTGGAACGAGAAATTGACTGGATTCACCTAAACCAGCAAGTAGACCACATACTCATATGCGGGGATCTCAACATCAGTTGTCAAAACCTCGCTGACCCTCCTACTTCAAAATCCAAAGGACCACCAACAGATGAAAGGGTATCCAAATGGTTGAACTTAATGGACTCCAGAGCATTCTTCAACCTTGACCACGTCTTCTACGACCCAAAAAGATGTCCAACCTGGGAGAGGGCAAACTCTAAATCAACAATCGACTACATCTTCGTCTCCCGGCCATTAGTAAACCTAGTAACATCATTCAACGTCATAAGAACAGAAGAGAGTGACCACAACCTCTTAGAAACCACCTGGTCTTCAGCCCCGCCTAAAAACATCTCGATGCCAAGCAATATAGAACCAACAACTCAAGGCACAAGACTGAGAATGAACGAAAGAGCAATAAGCACCTTGACGGTAACCTATAAAGATCTAACTACACGTGAACAGCCTTCGTTGGTCGACTATGCTCCATTGTTGACTACATTCAGATTCCCAAGTGGAAAGAATAGCCACACTAGACCCCAACAGAAGCACACTTTCGATAAACTAATCTCAGAAAAGAAGAGGGAGCTAAGAAGAGCAAAAAGACAAGCATGGAAAATTAATCCCCAATCAGCACAAACTGTCATTACAACAGCAGTCAAAGCCTACAAAAATTGGCTGAAAGGCCATCGCCACAACCTCTATCAACAGGATGCAGAAAACATTCTCACGGCGATAAACGGCAACCACGCAAGAGACTTCTGGACTCTCATCCACTCAGCTACACCTGGAGCCCTCCCTTGCCAACTTAACGGAATCGCCGCTGCAGTTTGGGAGACCTATTTTGGAACCCTATTCCAACAACCAGCCACCACCCAGGATTTAGCGAGCGGCACTGACTCCCCATGGATCAAGTTAGATGACCCTGAAGACATCCAAATTCAAATAAGAAAATTAAAACCATCTCGTGCCCCTGGACCAGACGGAATAACAAACTTTGATTTGAAATCACATCCGGAAGCGTGGTCCTCACTCCTGAGCATAATCTTCAGCCGCTGCTCGGCTTCCAAATCTATTCCACCATCATGGACCTGCGCGAACATTGTCCCGATTTATAAAAAAGGAAACAGGGCTGATCCAGCAAACTTTCGCCCCATAGCCCTTTTGGATCCAACATCTAATCTTTTTGGTTCCCTTCTCTTGCAACACTTCACCAGGTGGGCAAACAATGCCCCTTGTCAAGACAACCTTCAAACCGGCTTCAAGAAGAACTTAGGCACGAACGCCAACATCTTGATATTGAATACACTGAAAAATAAGATCCTGGAAGGCAAACCCAACTTATACATCACGTTCGTGGACCTAACCCAGGCGTTCGACAAAGTGGATCGTGCGAGACTATGGCAGAAACGAACTCAATGGGAATGCCCTCCCGAGCTCTTGAATCCAATCAAGGCTTTATACTCCAATACGTCAATGAGAGTCCGGTTAAACCAACAAGGGACCCTATCTGGGGTGATAAAAACAGCCAGAGGGGTAAAACAAGGCTGCCCGCTGGCACCTGCCCTATTTTGGACCTACCTAGGTGATTTTCAAGACTCAGAAAAACTAATCCGTTCATTTCCACCAAAGTTAGGAGGAGCTCAGATCAGTCGCCTGCTGTACGCAGACGATCTGATCCTATTGGATCACACCCCAATAGGTCTCCAACGACAACTGAATAACCTGCAAAGATACATGGCCGAAAACAACTTGGAAATCAACGAGTCAAAAACAAAAACGATGGTGCTCCAAAAAATATCTAAATCGAAGGAAAAGATTCGCCTTCACTTGGGTCCGACCCAAATCGAAATTGTGACTAACTTTAAATACTTGGGTGTCACGTTAGACAGCTCCTTGAAAGAAAAATCTATGCAAGAAGTTCTCATCGCGAAAGCTAAGAAGCTATCCATACAGGGGAAGGCTATAGACATCAAATTCGGACGTTATTCGCTAATCCCAGTGAGAGACTTTTATAACAAAAAGGTAATACCATCGCTAACCTACGGGATGGACGCTATGCCAAACCTCCCACCAGAGCTTTGGCCTAAATTGGAAGCCTCTTTCTGGAGAAGAATTCTTGGCCTCCCAAAATCGACCCCGATCGCCTCGATCAGGAGAGAACTAGGCTTTCTATCCTTGGGAACCACAGTAGCGTTAAACAGTATCCTATTATATAGGAAATGTATCATGCCAGATTCCCCGTACGCCTACCGTCTGATAAATCAAGAACTGGAACTGAAATCATGCAAAACACTCCAGAACTGGGAATCCAAGATGCTCAACCTTTTATACTCAGTGGATAGCTGCAAGGATGAACTGATAACCAACCCAGTCAAAACCTCTAAAAAAATCAAAGAGTGGGATTGGATAAAAACTCTAAAAACACCAAATAAATACAAATTGACCAGCCACCTCCCACCATTCTTTAACAAACTGAACACTTTGCAAACATACCTCAAACTTTTCCCAAGTAGATCAGCTCGACTCTACTTTTTGAAAATTCGACTGAACCTCCTGGGAACAAATGAAATTTTGGCTATTAGAGGCTTAACACCAACAAACGCATGTTGCTGTTGTAAATCCACCACAAAAAGAGAAAAAATCCGCCACCTCCTCCTGAACTGCCCAGAGACACGCGACATCCGCTTCACCTACTTGAAGAACAACATCTCTGACTTTTCTTCACTAGATGAGGAAAATTGCTGGAATAAGCTGATCGCTGGCGATAAACCAGGCTGGGCCCTGGTGTCAGGAACTGCGGGTGGAAGCTGTGGGAACGCTGGAGGCATTGACTTTAGCTCTCCTACCGCTCTAGTCCTCATCCAACATGGCGGCGTCTAGTATATTACCAGACCCCGCCCCCGCGCTCATTGCGTTGTATCTGTTGTTCTTAGCACAACGCTCTGTGCGACTTAAACTACAGTACTTTTCCCTGTCAGTTTCGCTCTGACTTTCTTCCTTGTTTTTTCCGTCCATATCCCTTATTCCTGCCTTCCAGCTAAAGTTTGTTTCTTTCTCTCTTTGTGTACCTTTCCGGCGTTACTTTCCTTTGGCCGTCTTGCCGGTATTCCTACTTTCCGCGTCCCGTTTTGGAACCGGGTACCTTCCGCTGTCTAGCGGTTCAATTCTATTATTATTTCGGCATCTATTGCCGCTCATGTCTTACCTTCGCGTCCCTGCTATGCGCCTCCTTCTTTAGCGGGGCTCGCTTGCTTTGCCTGTGATCCTTCCGCGGCCTTCCGCATTGTTTATTTTTTGTATTTGTTATTCCTTTACTTACCACTCACCTGCTTTAAACTCTCCGAGTTATTCTGCTTCTAGTTTGGAGGCTAATGCCTTCATTCCCAGGGAGTAGCAGCTTCTACTCCCGTTTGCCTCGTCCCATTTGTTCCTGCTCTGCACTCCGGAACGTTTAAACTCCATTCAAGACTCTTGGACATCAGGGTTTTTTCCGCCACTTGGCTTTTTCCCTGCTTTGGGGCTGGCTCCCTGGGGTCCCCCAAGGGCAGGTTCCAGCTCTGCCAAGGTGGCCTCCGGGGGAGCCAGACCCTACTTACACGAACGGAAGGACCACAAGCCTAAAGAAAAGCTCTATTCCGATAAGAAAAAGAGGAGCAAGTCATCTGGTACTGTATCCGAGGACATTACTTCAGTGGAATCAGGTGAGGAGGATTGGGAGGGTACGCAGGGATCTGACAGCATACAACGCCCAAGGATACCCATGGCGTCCCTGGAACAGTATCAGGAACTGGCAGCTGCCATGCAGAACCTTACGGTTGAAGTACAGGCCTTACGTAATGAGAATATCGGCTTGAGGCAGCAGGTGGTGCTGCGCCGCGAGGACCAGGGGGACTTACCGCCCATGGCTTTGTCCTTCGGTAAATACGACGGACATCCTGGGGGTCTGAAGGACTTCCTTGACGCCTGCCAGGTCTATTTCACTTTTAGACCTTATGCTTATGACACCGCTCGATCCAGAGTAGGATTCATTATCGCCAACCTTATGGGAAATGCTTTATCCTGGGCCACTCCCTTGGTCACCAGGAATGATCCCTCCTTAAACAACTTTGATCACTTTGTGGGATCGCTTAAAGCACAATTCGACCGACCAGAAGTGCTGTACACCTCTCTTGAGGCAATACTCGATGTGCAGCAGGGAACCACAGACCTACAGACGTACATATCCCGTTTTATGAGACTAGCAGCTAAGTCCGACTGGCCAGATTCCGCCAAGCAGACCATTTTCCGCCGGGGTCTCCAAGACGAGATTAAGGATGAACTAGCCAGAGTGGCCAGGCCAACCTCCTTCCAGGATTTGGTAACATTATCTTTACAGATTGAGTATCGTATACTAGAACGTCGACAGGAAAGAAGGAGAGGGCGCAGCGTTCCTCAGACATTCACACCGCCTTCCCAATCACCGTCACCTAGGAACACGCATTCTGCAGAAGAACCAATGCAGATTGGACCCATGCGAGGACCGTTAACCCAGGAAGAGAGAAGACGACGTTGTGAAGCTGGGCTATGTATGTATTGTGGTTCTTCCAAACATCTCTTAAGGAACTGTCCAGAAGTACCACCCAGGAGGAAGGAAAACTCCAGCCCCCGATCTTACGCAAGGGAAGTATCGGGGGAGCCACCTGTCACCCTTGCAACTCTTCCAAACCAATAGAGGATGCAGACGACAATCAACTCATGGTATTCAAGGTACACCTTTGGCTATCTGAGTCAGGACCCATAGAAGTTTTGGCTATGCTGGACTGCGGTGCAGCGGGTAACTTTCTTGACATAAATTGGGCCAAGAAGAAGATGGTTCCTTCAAGACCTAAGCCACGACCCATACCAGTCGAAGGAGTGGACGGTTCACCGTTATCTTCAGGTCCCATAATCCACGAGACTATTCCGTTAAAGATGAAACTGGGAGACCATCAAGAGTATATGGTTTTCGATCTTATCAGGGCAGCTCACTTCCCCCTGGTTATCGGGATACCTTGGTTGAGACGGCATAACCCCACCATCGACTGGACGTCCAACAGAGTGAGTTTCAACTCAGCATACTGCGGATCAAACTGTATGAAACTTCCTGTCAAAAGACCCTATGAAGAAGAAACCAACACCATCCGAACAGTGACCGTATCTTCTGTTCCGCTCCATTACCAGGAATATGTTGAGGTTTTCAAGGATACACTGCCAAGAATCTTACCTCCTCATAGGAATGAAGATTGTGCCATAGACCTTACGCCGGAAGCAGTGGTGCCTTTTGGTCGCATGTATCCGTTATCCATGCCAGAAAAAAGTGCTCTCAAAGAATACCTGGTCGCTAATCTACAAAACGGTCTTATCCAAGAATCCAATTCTTCTTGTGGGGCTTCCTTGTTCTTTATCCCTAAGAAAGACACCTCTGAGCTAAGACCATGTATAGACTACAGGGGCCTAAATCAAGTCACCATTCGCGACAGATACCCCATGCCATTGATACGAGAAGTTCTAGAGGCAGTCCAGGGGGCTGTCTATTTTACCAAGCTTGATTTAAGAGGTGCATACCATCTTTTGAGGATACGAAAAGGCGACGAATGGAAGACTGCCTTTCGTACCCCTTTGGGGCTCTTTGAATATAGGGTGATGCCCTTTGGGCTGGTAAATGCCCCAGCTAAATTCCAACGGTTCATGGATAAGATATTTTCGGACATGCTGTTTCTGTCTGTAGTTGTCTACCTAGACGATATATTGATATTTTCTCGTACTTTACAAGACCACCGCCAACTTGTCAAAGAGGTACTACATCGTCTACAAATCCATCAACTGCTGGTCAAACCAGAGAAGTGTGAGTTCGAGGTAACCACAATATCCTATTTGGGTTTTATCCTATCGAAAGACGGCATTGAGATGGACCCAAGGAAGATAAAGGCCATAGTGGAATGGAAGGAACCCTCGAACGTCAAAGAGGTACAAAGGTTTCTTGGGTTGGCAAATTTCTACAGACGTTTTATACCAAATTTTTCCAACATAGTGTTACCCATTACTTCTCTCCTAAAAAAAGGTGTCAAATTCATTTTTGACATAAGACCCAGAGAAGCCTTTCAACTACCAAAGGACTTGTTTATTTCAGCTCCCATTCTCGTCCAACCAGATCAAACTAAACAGTTCATCTTGGAAACAGACGCTTCCATTGGGGCGGTGGGGGCCATATTACTCC
Source organism: Ambystoma mexicanum (assembly GCF_040938575.1). Taxonomy (NCBI): domain Eukaryota; kingdom Metazoa; phylum Chordata; class Amphibia; order Caudata; family Ambystomatidae; genus Ambystoma; species Ambystoma mexicanum. Next base: position 67,569,724 of record NC_090928.1, read on the forward strand.
AGAAGGCTGATGAGGGGGAAGAACACCCGGTTGCCTACTACTCTAAAACCTTGACCAGCAGTGAACGGAACTACTCTGTCCTTGAAAGAGAACTGTTGGCTATCAAGTTAGCCTGCCAAGAATGGCGCCATCTTCTGCAAGGTGCGGCCCATAGCTTCCTAATCCGCACCGACCACCGCAACCTACAAGTCCTTCAACAGATGGAATGCACAAATGCCCGTCATGCCAGATGGGCTTACTTTTTCTTACAATTCGACTTCATAATCACTCACATTCCAGGATCAGAGAACCAGAAGGCTGATGCTTTGTCCCGCAGATATGGGGACGACTCAGAGAACGATAAGAATCACGAACTAGTGTTTCCGGACCTTAAAATAGTTGCAGCAGCCTCCCTTTTTCTTCAGGATCTGATCCCACAGTACAATATGCAAGCCGGACTACCTTCTACTGTTACTCAAGCAAGTGATTGTCTCTTTTACCATGATTCTGCTCTCTTTATTCCTACTACGCCGTTACAGAGACAGGTACTTTCCTGGTGTCACGATACCCCCCTGGTAGGCCACCCTGGAATCAGAAAGACATACGAGCTACTTCACAGGGGTTTCTGGTGGCCCACCATTAGGAAGGATGTACAGGAATACGTATCCTCTTGCCCGGTTTGCGCATCTAGCAAGTACCAAACGGGGAAACCCGGAAGGATTATTGCAACAGCCACAGTTACCAGAACGTCCGTGGGAGCACGTTTCCACGGACTTCATTGTTGACCTCCCCAGATCATATGGTAAGACCGTAATCATGGTTACGGTAGATTCATACAGTAAATTAGCTCATTTCTCTGCCTTCTCCCATATACCAACAGCACCAGAAACCGCAGCCACTTTCCTCTGTGATGTGGTTCGCCTTCATGGTTTACCCAGGACCATTGTATCAGATCGAGGTTCTCAGTTCACCTCCAGGTTCTGGTCAGCACTCTGTCAAACATTAGGTATTCACAGGGCTCTTTCTTCAGGATACCATCCCCAGAGTAACGGACAGACGGAGAGGCTTAATGCAAGCCTAGAACAGTACCTAAGATGCTTTTGTAGCCCCCAGCAGGACGAATGGTCTCGATTCCTTCCACAGGCAGAATTCGCCTATAACAATTCCTTCCATACTACCATCCAGATGAGTCCTTTCTACTGTACCTATGGCTATCATCCTCAGCACTTACCCTGGCTTAACAGTTCTTCCACCAATGTACCTGCTCTAGACAGTATATTGAAGGACCTACATGAAGTACATGCCTTAGCCAAAAGGGCACACGAAACCAGTCAACAATCACAAAAGAAGTGGGCTGACAAAGGCAGGCGTAACAACCCAGACTGGAAGGCAGGTCAGTTAGTCTGGCTGTCTACCAAATTCCTGCCAAAATGGGTTCACACTGGTAAATTCTCTTCTAGATATTTGGTTCCTTTTCCCATCCTGTACAAAGTCAATCCGGTGGCCTATAAGCTTAAGTTACCTGAATATCTTCAGAGGGTTCATCCGGTTTTCCACACCTCCCTCCTAAAACTTCACAAGGAAGACCCTTTTCAGAGACAGTTTCTTAAAGTGCAAACTCCTGTAGCTCCAGTTCCTGATGAGTATGAGGTTTCCTACCTGGTTGATTCACGATATCGTAAGGGCAGGGTACAATACCTGGTGCATTGGAAGGGCTATCCTGTAGAAGAGAGGTCCTGGGAACCAAGCTCCCATATCCATGCCCCCCGATTACTAAGAAGGTTTCATCAACTACATCCCGGAAAGCCAGGGGGGGTTCCGAGGAGAAGGGGGTATACTGTCAGGAACTGCGGGTGGAAGCTGTGGGAACGCTGGAGGCATTGACTTTAGCTCTCCTACCGCTCTAGTCCTCATCCAACATGGCGGCCTCTAGTATATTACCAGACCCCGCCCCCGCGCTCATTGCGTTGTATCTGTTGTTCTTAGCACAACGCTCTGTGCGACTTAAACTACAGTACTTTTCCCTGTCAGTTTCGCTCTGACTTTCTTCCTTGTTTTTTCCGTCCATATCCCTTATTCCTGCCTTCCAGCTAAAGTTTGTTTCTTTCTCTCTTTGTGTTCCTTTCCGGCGTTACTTTCCTTTGGCCGTCTTGCCGGTATTCCTACTTTCCGCGTCCCGTTTTGGAACCGGGTACCTTCCGCTGTCTAGCGGTTCAATTCTATTATTATTTCGGCATCTATTGCCGCTCATGTCTTACCTTCGCGTCCCTGCTATGCGCCTCCTTCTTTAGCGGGGCTCGCTTGCTTTGCCTGTGATCCTTCCGCGGCCTTCCGCATTGTTTATTTTTTGTATTTGTTATTCCTTTACTTACCACTCACCTGCTTTAAACTCTCCGAGTTATTCTGCTTCTAGTTTGGAGGCTAATGCCTTCATTCCCAGGGAGTAGCAGCTTCTACTCCCGTTTGCCTCGTCCCATTTGTTCCTGCTCTGCACTCCGGAACGTTTAAACTCCATTCAAGACTCTTGGACATCAGGGTTTTTTCCGCCACTTGGCTTTTTCCCTGCTTTGGGGCTGGCTCCCCGGGGTCCCCCAAGGGCAGGTTCCAGCTCTGCCAAGGTGGCCTCCGGGGGAGCCAGACCCTACTTACACGAACGGAAGGACCACAAGCCTAAAGAAAAGCTCTATTCCGATAAGAAAAAGAGGAGCAAGTCATCTGGTACTGTATCCGAGGACATTACTTCAGTGGAATCAGGTGAGGAGGATTGGGAGGGTACGCAGGGATCTGACACCTGGTGACTGTAAACATCATGCAATATATCATCAACGTGAAGCTTCCACTTCACATTCCGAACATTCTCCCCATCACGACCAACTAACCTAAAAGGAACTCATGCGATACACATAACCTGATCCTTCACGTCACCGACGGAAGAAAACTTGTTAATCTGCTATCCTCCCTGTTTGGCCTTCGGACTAGAAGAAAAATTCAATCCACTGCTTTGTTAAAAAATCAGAAGTGATTAAATAAACAAACAAAAAAAAAATGGTTCACTGTGTTAAGTGGCAGGGGTCAGTGGAAAAAAAGAAAAGGGAATGGAAAAATCCCCATAGCCTACCAGGAAGGCAGGAGGGGATGGAATAGTGCCAGTCATGGTGGGTGCAGTCCAGTTGCAGGGCAGTGTGTCAGGCTGGCCTCTTTGCTTGTGCTTCTAGAAGGCCAATAGGGATGAGGCACAACCAGTCATCCGTTAGGCCTTTAACTCGTGGAGCCCAGTGTTGTAAGCTTGTGTCAAATAGCCCATCATGATTGTGTTTGCAACTATGAGTAAAGGGAGGGGACTGACTAGAGAGAGAGGCCCCAACAGATCTCTTGGAAGCTTTTGAGCCTGGGGCTTTTTGAGAGCTAATGGGGATAGGCTGGAGTGAGTCTGTCAAAGATCATTGCTTTGGAGAGGCTGGTGGAAGTGGGGCAGTGTAAGTCAGAACCCTGTGAATGGCATTGGAAAATTGATGGAAAGTGTCAGGTCTTAATGTTGTGATCCCTGCATCCTTTTGAGCGGAAAGCGTGGTGAAAGTCTGTTAGTTGCGATAGTGACTCATGAAACTGTGATGTCTGTTCAAGTGCCCTGTCAGTGTATTGAAAATGTGCATGCAATTACTTGCTCTTCCTAGTTGTGTTGGTCTTTAAATTACCCAGAGTGCAGCAATTCCGAGATCATCAAGGATATGTTTTTCTGCCAGACAAAGCTCACCAACTGGACTCTCCTTTGTGCATCACTTCACACTCTGACAATGGAGGTCATGCTTTTATGTAGTAGTTGACCAGTTTCCCCCTAGATAGTAGCCTTGCTTGAGGCATTTTCATGCACATAATCAAGTATACAAAGTAGATGGATGCATATGTAAAAGGCCCCATAATTCCCTGTGGGAGGTATTGTGAGTGTATCCAAAACATTGCAATGTGGGTACGTTAGGCATCTTTTGTTCTGCATGGCATAGTTCCACTTTCTGTGGTTTTTGAATGCAGTTTGACTCTTACCATTATTCTCTTCAGACTGGCTGGTTGTCTGAAAACAAAGAGGGGCATCTTGGGGAGCATTTCTCTCAGTTGTTCATCTTGCTGCAGAATGGGTTGTAGAGTCATAGTAATCTTCTAGAAGGCTTCCAGCGCTAGACTGTATGTCCCTATCAGTGGCACAGTGGGTTTGGGCTTCTGATGCTTTGTATTCTAAAAGGTTGCTCTGGGGATCTGTGTTCCTTGTTAATCTAGCTGCCGAAAATTCTATGGTTGTATCCATGGTTGATGAAGTCTGATCTCAAAGCTTGTATGTTTTTATCATGGTCCCTTGCGTCTGAGTATATTCGGTTGTATCTTAATGATTGGTAAATATTTTAGCATACTTTGTCAGTACTAGGAGGAAATCACACTCTTCAGATATTTGTCACAGTTGGTTGGTTTGCGATGCTTTGCGAAATACTGTGGTCTGTAGCTGGTCATCTTCTTTTATTGTTATAATTGTATCAAAGTAATGCACTTTTTCAGACGAGTGGGAAGTTTGAGATTGGTGTTTGCATGGAATTCATTAAATCTTCTTGGGAAACTTAGGAGGTCTTGTCCCTCAACAGTCGGAATCAGGAGGATTTCATCAATAGATCCGAAATATCTCAATGCAAACATTGATAACGACAATGCAGCACAGATATCTCAATGCCAACATTTATGATGCCATCTTTGTGTGCTACCCAGCAGTAAAATACAAGTGTAATATAATATGACTGCTGGACATCCCCCTGGACAGTTTCCAAGGTCACCACACTCTGTCTACATGACTGAGTAGTAGAGTTTCACTAAACAGAAGACAATCTTTCTACATTAATTTAATTCTGTATTAAAATACTGGGCCATTTAAGTAGCTTAGTTACTCTTCTGTGCTACAATCATAGCACCGTGGCACAATCAAAATCGAAGCTTGAGCCTCCTGATTAGCTAACTGGTGAAAATAAACAGATCCACCAGACTTCTCCTTCCTCACCTAGGGTGGGCAATTGCATGTTCCTCACAATCTTACAGTCCTCAGCAAAGAGTCCCCTTCTAACAACAATACAAAACAAAGCCCTACCCATCTCCAGAGACCTCACCACCTCTTCAGAGAGAGGGCCTCAGATGAATCTTTGTGCATCAATTCTCCAGCATAAGAGTAATTGTAATGGGTGTCCGTAGTGCCACTCCTCTTCATGGGGACCCTCTGAGGAAAAAAAGACATTCCAGTCTTATTTTTCTTCCAACATTCCCAGCCTCTTAAAACCATAATCTATGTATAATTTCAACTCTGCTAACCAATACGAAACCGGCGCTATTCCACTATTGCCAACTCATTAATATCCTCCTCGAGTCTACTTCAAAACAACATATATTGAGTTATTTGTACTTGCGCTGATTCAAGCATGCACTTGATCAATAGTAGTGTAAGAAAGAGCCTCCATGCTACCCAGCTCCAGATCCTGTGGGCCCTTTGTCACCAACATTCCATAATGTAGGCCACTGATGGATTGCATGGAGGATACCTTGGGGTACCTAGCCCTGTCCCACACATTAAAGCCTGTTCTCAAAACCTTTAAGAACACTTGCTATGTGCAACAAGGTCGGGAAACGGACCTTGACAAGAGGGGATGAAGACTCAACTCACTCTAGGGCGGAAGGCCTGACAGGGACGAAGCCTTAGCCAGTCCTACCCCATAGAGGGAAGTTGGCAGTTGGGAGGGGCCCAAACCCTGTCGCTTGTTGTAGTACAAGTTTTGTTGCTTACAGTGTCACTGATAATCAACTGATACATTACTTGTATGATGCTGGCCAGTCTTTCTCTATTTTCTCAGAAACTACATCTCCTAGCATCCCTTGCGATGAGATCATCTATCACCAAATAAACTGAAGTTATCTCAGTTGACAGGGAGCATGCAAATCCCAACCAGAAATGTTTGGAAGCATGATCACTCTGTGGTGAAGAGGAGCTGTGGTGTGAACAAGAGCTATCCAGGGGCATTAAGCTAACGTGGGGGAGCCGCAGGGGATCCTCAATCAAATGAGCAGATGGACAAGGTCTGCACTTGAACTGGAAATCAAACGCCATAACTCACCACTGCGCGCTGCATTTGCTGAAACTCAGTGGACGAGCACATGAGAAAGGGGTGGGGCTTACATCCATTTTGTATCTTTTATGTTTTTACCACATCCCTCAGGGAGAGAGCAAGGGAACATTGTCCCGGAGAATCAGTGGGGTTTTATAACCAATGCGAAAAAGGAAGTTAGTATGAAGAGAGTTCTGAGACACGGACCAAGAGACCAGAGGAAGGGCAGTGCAGAGGAGCATGGAAGAGAATAATACAGGTGGTGTTCAAGGTGAGGTTTGGTTGGAGAGAGGAAGTGGTACTGGAAGTGAATGTCCATGTGTGTCAGTGGAGTTGTAGGCGAGTGGGGGTAATGAAAGAGTGAATGTAAGAAAAAGGAGAGCAGTAGTGATGTGGAGAGGGGAGAGTAGTAGGCATTTATTTATATAAAGGGAGGTGTGATGCTCTTTTGATCACAAAAGAATGTACAGTAAGAAATCAGATTACAAGGGGAGCAGGGGACATCCCCGCAACCGGTCCCTATACATAATGTCACCATATATAATGTTGACAATGGCTTTTCCTGGCAACATTATGTATGGGGACATTATTACCTGATACCGATTTGACTGGAAGCAGTGAACCTCTTATAATGGGATGAGTCGAGTGACATTTTGACTAGGTTGTGGAGGGGAGTAAATGGAACAGTCACCAGGGACAATTCATTATTTAACATACATAGATTATGGATACCCAACATTAGACATTTTTAAGTGCAGGTAGGTGGTACAACCAGCTGTGTTCGGGATGTGCCCATGATGGATGAAGTGCTATAGTGGAGGCTGAGAAAGTGAGGGACAGGGGCATGTTAGAGAAGAGGCAACATGTTAGCTAGAAGGCAGATCACAGGTAGGTTAAGAGGATAACTCGGAGGTGAGGAGGCAGGCGTTTAGTTTGGTTTTGAACAAATCCATTTGGACAATTTCTCAGATATTCGGGGAGAAGAGAATTCCATGCAAGTGGAGCACGAAGAGAGAAAGAGCAGAAGCAAGAGAAAGCACAGTGACGGTGAGGTGCCACAGGGGTCGTCGAGGATTACAAGATTTGTAGAGTTGGATAGAGGACGATTGATACAGCGGTGCCTTCCCATGGATAGATTTGTGAACCAGGAGAAGACATTTAAATTTGTCCATGTATCGCATCATTAGCCATGCAGCCTGGGGAAGTACGAGGAAGTAGGTGTGAAGTGCAGGAGTTCAAAGAGAATGCTGGTAGCAAAGTTTATGATCTTATTGAGTGAACAGAAAGTATAGTTGGGGAGACAAAATAGGATGCTGTCACAGTAGTCCAGTTTAGAGAAGACAAGAGTGATTAAGAGATGCTTGACAGTGTTGAAAAGAAGGATGTGCCTGATTGTCCTAATGTTGAGGTGGTTGAGGCGAGCTGCCATTGAAGTTTTAAAAATGAAAGTAGAGAACGTTTGAGGAGGGTCATATATGTTGCTGAGGTTTCTAGCTGAAGAAGAGTTGGGGGGAGTGTCAGGTGGGAACTGAATGGGCAAGGAAGAGATGAGAGATATTATTTGACAGGGAAGAAGAACACCTCTGTTTTGCTTGCATTTCACATCAGAGAGTGCAAAGCCTTCCAAAATTGAATGGCAGAGGAACATTTGGAAAAAATGATAGATCAGAGGCGAATTCAGGAAAAGCGAAGATGATTTGGGAGTTGTCTGCAAAGAGTTGGTATGTGAACCCAAAGGAGAAGCTTAGTGCCCGAAGAGCAGTGGTGTAGAGCGTAAAGTGGAGAGGACCCAAGACAGAGTCTTGTGGAACACCAAAAGTGCCAGGTAAGATTCAATCCAGGCAAGGCTTGATTCCGAATCCCAAGAAGAAAGAGAGTGTTAAGGAGATCAGCGTGATTGACAGTTCAAAAGGCAGTCGATCAGTCAAGGATAATTAGGATATGTTGTATAGCTTAGCAGAGTTGATAAAGTTGGACACATTCATGCAAGCCATTTCCATGGAGTGACAGGAGCCGAACCCTACTTTTAGGGGGCTTCAAAGGTTGTGAATGTCTAAGAAATTGGTAAGACAGTTGAACACAACCCTTGTGCACAATTTAAAGTAGTGTGAAAGGGGAGACAGAGGGTTAAAGGTAGCTGGTAGTTCCGGGTTAGTCCCTTGATTTTTAGGCAATGGAGGATCACGCCATTTTGAAATAGAGGGAAAGCAAGCAGAGCTGAAGGACTGGTTGGAGAGTTCAGCGAGGTGAGAGTCCACTAAAGGGGCAATAGCCTGGACTAGCTGAGGGCCAAGATGGTCTGATTGGGCACAAAGGGGGTTAGCTTTCATCAGTAGAGATAGGACTTCTTCAGTATTAGTGTGATTAACATGGGATATCGAGGCAGAGGATGATGGTAGAGTAGGCAGAGTGTAGAATGTAGGAGGAGGGATAAAGGTCAGGCGAGCCTCTCTAATTTTGGATATTTTTGCAGCAAAGTATTCAGCTAGGTGATTTAACTGTGAGAGTGGAGTTGACAGTCATAGGTTTAGGAGGAGTGAGGACTGAGTCTAGGGTGCCCTGTGTGAGAACCAGAGGGTGTCTCACCCGCTAGTCTCCGAGATCTCTCTCTCTCAGGTGGCCAGGACACGGCCATCGTCTTTGCATCCAGACCCTGGCGGTGGACCAGTGCATGAGGTTCACCTAGGTGAGGGGTCTTCGGGGAGTGGGGATGAGGCAGTCAATGGTGAGACGCGGTATTGCCCCATTTCCTGTTGATCCGACCCATCCTACTTTTAGGATTCACCGAAGTCTCAACTCCCCACCCTTTTACACAAACACTGGGCAAAGGAAAAGGGTGACTGAGAGTAACAACATTAACTTTCAGACATTGTACTGGACGTGTCCCGCTAATCAGGTCAGGCAAAGTCAGGCACTTGACTCTAAAGGCATACACCTGATACCAATTAGTTCTCCTCATACGAATAAAAGGCAGAACCCAACGACACACGCTGAGCAAAGCGGAACACGAGTACAAGCAGAACTTCCGGGACTAAGGCAAACCTCCTGGAGCAGAGCAATGAACCAAGGGGCGAGAGCAGCAGGTCACAAATCCAGAGAGTTCCCTACAGGAGGTCGTTGCCTCCGACAGGCCATGGAAAACTTGTGGAGAAGGCCAGATCCCACAAGTGAAGACTTCATTGTGTTTCAAGGACACTAACGACCCTCATGGGTGAACGGCAGAGTTGGGAAGGTGAGTCCAAGCTTGTGTTACTAACCTTGACTAAGGAATTGGATATCGCAGAACCAAGAAAGATACGCACGCAGCAGGTGAGTTGGCAAGCGACCTGAGAGACCGGTGTGTTTTAAAGTCTTAGCTACATTATATTCCAAGTGAAGGCTGCACGCATGTAGATGAGACACAAGGAAAGACAAACCTAACCTGTGAATGAACTTTGAAGTAAAAGATAGCTGCGAAATCAGCAATATTAATTAACAGAGTGCTCTGGTGAAAGGAAGTAGCGCACTCAAAACTCTCCATGAAAGGTACATTGTTTGAAGTGATAAAGCGAATGAACAACCAAAGTGAAATAATGAAGTTTAACTCCTAGAGAAGAGGAGAGTGAAAGTCAAAAACTGTAAAGTTTGAGTCGAAGAGGTCCTGCGGTGGTCTGTAAAGAAAGCCACACACATTTGAAAGTCTTTGACATCCGAAAGTGGTCTGAGCCTGGCAGAGGGAGACCAAAGTATCATAAGCTTGGGGAAGGGAGCCCCCTTGCAATTTTGTGTTTAACCTTGTCATGAGAGGTATGAGCCTGACAGAGGGGGACCTTTGTAAACTTTTTGGTTGAAACATTATTTTGGAAGTCAGGAAAAGAGACTTTAATGTGGCAGGCCAGGCAGGCCTCGATCCACATTTTTAAATGATTTTGAGTTGGAAACCGAGCCAGAGTGTGCCATCCTGCCTATAGGGATGGCCGTACTCCATGAGGTCTAATGTGGGGAGTAGAGCTGGTTCAACCATATTTATTAATTTGAACATTGATTTTCCCTTTTGCATACTTTTTCTCCTTTTTGCACTTTTTTGTACAAGAGATAGGGCAGGCATTAGGTTTTGTTAGCATAGGCCATTTTGATTTGAAAGGCTGCACTCGGACTGCGTTATTTATTATTTGATGGTCAAGACTACTCCCATCTTAGTAATAGGGCAAAGTAGGAGTTTCTCCAACCCCAACAATTTCAATAAAGGTTATACAAATTGTACCCATTGTGTCAGTGTCATACTTGTTACACCATGCCTTCCCTACCTCAATAGCCGGTGAGGATGGTTGGAGTGTGACTCAATCAGGGTAAGGTAGAAGTCCCTTTTTCACTCTGTCAAGAGAGGACTTGAGAGAGTTCAGGGCAGAGAGGTAGGGTTGCAGGTCCTCGTGCGAGTGGGTATGCCTTTATTTGTGCAGCAGTCCATGCATGTCTGTGCAGAGAGAGAATATGAATGGGGTGACCCATGATTGAGAATACTGAGACTTAGGGGTGAAAGTTATCAGTGGGATATCAGAGGAAAATGAGCTGGAGAAAGCAGTGTTAGAGGAAGCGGCATTAGGTGTGAAGAAGGAGAGTGAGAACTGTAGGTCAAAGAAAAAGGGAGGAATGGAGGAAGGTTTAACATTCCTTTTAGTAATAGGTGAGGCAAATGGTGAGTAGAGGTCAGGGGGTGGAATGGAGATGGTGGTGGAAACAATGGAGTGATCAGATAGGGATGGTGTCATATTAGTATTAGTGGCTGAGGGAGAGGTGGAGATGAATAAGAGATCCAAAGAGTTACCCCCAGTGTGGGTAGGTAATGGATAGAGTGGAGAGCAAGGTCACTAAGAAAAGACTAAAATTCAGATTTCTGAGAAGTGGTTGGAGAGGGAAGGTTAAGGAGAATGAGGTGATCTTTAGTGGAAAGGGAATCAAGTGGTAGTCCAAGTTCATCAAAGAATGGTCCAGTGAAACCAGGAGGGTGTTAGATGGAGATGATGAGAACCGAGTGAGGTGGAGCCATAGTACAGATGGTCATTTCAAAAGTGGTAGGAGAGGACGTGACATTGGAGATTTGTGAGGCGTTGAGGTGGGAAGAGAGTAGGCGTCCAATGTGTCCACCTCTGCCAGTCAGTTGAGGAGACTGAATGAAGGATAGTTTGGAGTCATGTGGGGCTGTCAGAGTTGTAGTGTCATATGAAGAAATCTAGGTTTCAGGGATAGCAAGATTGAGCCAGTGTCTACCTTGGAAGACGCCATGACAGAGGAGAATAACTTCTGGGGTTTGCCCCTCTGACCCCTGATTATCACTTCACCCAGCAGGCAGTATAAGGCAGTGGAAGAGACAGCCATTTTGTTAGCCTCTGTTAATCTCAGGACGTGTAATTACTGATTTCCTGGAGACCGCCCTGCGGCCTCTACTTTTGATAATGGTCGGTCGTCTAGTAAAATTGACTATATGTTGGTTAACCTGGAGGCCTGGGGATTTATCAGGGCATTTGAAGTTATCAAAAGGGTGGACAGGGATCACCATCCCTTATGCATGGTGGTGAGTAAGGAGTTCTGGGGCACCACAGAGTGAATAAGGTTGCTTATGATGACAAAGCACCTGTCAATGATTTGCATGGACAGGTGAGAAAGAATGTGAGGTAGAGTTGTTTGGATTTGGAAGGGGTTCTCTCGCAGGTGTATGCTGCCATTTGCCCCGTCCTCGAGGCCTTTGTGAGGTGGGATTCGAGAGACGCCACTGCTTTGATTAAATTCCATGAGGAAATAATGGTAAAAGCGGGAGCCTACTGTTCTAAACCTGTGAAAACAGTACATATTCTAAGGGAGAAAGCGACTACCTGGTATGATAGGGAGTGTCGGGAAGCCAAGGTGCGGCTCATAGCTGCCACTAAGTGCAAAGGGCCCCAGAGGTGTGCTGTGGTTAGACGGACAAGAGCGGATTACCGTACAATGCTGAACGAGAACAAAAGGGGTTGGCATGAGCATTTATGGAGGGCTCTCCTGGAAGCAATTGGCTGTGGCGATTCCAAGGGATTTTGGTGCAAGATGGGGGGTGCACACCAGGAGAGTCAAATCAGGTTTTATGGTTCGCTCTCAGCATTCCATAGTCTCTACACAGGGAACTCAGCAGTGATCCGCTGGAGCCCAGATGGAAGCACCTCCCGCAGCATTGACATCGAGAAGGGAGTGCTGCAGGGATGTGTGCAGGCTCCTAGGCTGTTTTGTATTTTTATTAATGAAGTTTTGAAGAGGCTCTTGGCTGTTCAGACTGACACCCCTTTATTAGCAAATGAAAAGTTTCCTGCATTGTTGTTAGCAGATGATGCAGTACTCCTTTCTCTTACACCTGTCGGGGTGCAGAAACAACTGGAGATTTTTGTGGCCTTTTCCAAAAGGAATGGGCTTTCTCTGAGCATTAAAAAAATGAAGTCCATGATTTTTAATGTCAATCCTTGGAAGAAACAGAAACGCCTATATCTCTCCCTATAGGAGGGTGTTATTGAGCAGGTCCAGTCCTATGATTACTTAGGCTTGAGAGTTATGGCGTCACGCAGTTGGAAAATGCAGGCTGAGAAGACCAACCTCAGTTTGGTCAGATATAGTGGGGCACTTACCAGATTCACCAATGAGCATGGGAATGACACAGTGCTGGTCTTATTGGAGGCCTAAAGAGCGCAGGCACGTCAGGCAGCATTGTATAGGGCGGCGGAACTCTGGGGACAAGTGGAGATGAAGTCCCTTGTAGAGGCGGAGACAACATTTTTGGAAAACATCCTTGGGTTGCCCACTGCTGCCACGAATATACCAGTGCTTTTGGAAACTGGATTAGAGGTGTTGGAGACGATTTGCAAATTGTGCCCGGTCCTTTACTAGGCCTGTTTGTGGTCCAATCATCACCTTTGTAAATATGAAGAGGCAGTTATGGATGTTTTGTCCCAGCAAGTGAGCTGGTCTTTAAAGATAGCTGCACATGTGAAAATCTATTTGGGTTTGTTGGGTTTGGGGGAGTATTGGTCAAATCCCTCAGTGATTATATCTGTTTCCAAAGAAGTGATTAAGAGTGCAGCAGGTGCATTGGCCCGGCAGGACATTTTGGGCAAATCTAGGGCTTCATAGCAGCTGGCCCAATATCTTTTAATTAAGACCTGGGCGGGTTGCAAAGAGTACCTGGATTTTGTCTCACTTAGATGGGAAAGGGCTTTATATTTAAAGTTCTGTATTCGAATGTTGCCACCTCTGCATTTTGGCATATATGGAATAATGTCGTCTCCTCATCATGTATTCTTTGCGGTGAGCCCGAGGAGACAGTGCAACACCACTTATTACTTCATCTGGCCACTAAGCCCTTGAGGAAGCGCTTCCTGAAGCCTTTGTTCCTAAATCTCGCCTGCAGGTCCTTAGCTGTTGCTATAGCAATATGTCTGGACACTGCAGATGCTGAGGCTGTTCTTACCACTATGAGTTACTTGAGTTGGGCATGAAAGATTCACATGCGAAAGGCTAAGGAGTTGAATAATGCTACGAGGTAAAGAAACCTAGTTCTAGGAGCTGTCATTTTTGGTAAAATGTTGACACTGTTTTTATTTGTCCTCTCTTGCAAAGTGATGATCTTGTACTGTGAGTGGAAGTGACCTATGAGTTAAGTTATTGTGATGTTGTAGTTGATGTGGTTTTATTAACTGTGTACTGCTTTTATTACTTCTTTGTCGAAACTAAAGCTAATAAAGTAAAGTAAAGTAAAGAAAGTTATAGGGGAGGAGTGCTGGCCTGAAAGCAGTCAGTGATAAAGGACATTTTGTTGCATATAGACTGAACATTCCAGAGTGCAATGCTCAGTTGATGCGGTAAGGAAGAGAGGAAAAGTTTCAGAGGAAGAAAGGTGATGTGGATATTAGAGGAGGTATGATTAGCTTGTTGGCTTTGTTTGTTGGAAGTAGGTTAAAGAGGGATGTAGTAGTAGGGCTACAGAGATTTGAGTTTTATAATAGGGAAAGAAAAGGAGGGAGTTGTAGCATGATTGGAAACAGCCTAGGAAGTGGTGAGTAGGAGAAACAGCAGGAGGATCAGGAGTGAATGCATTATGGGTGAGTACCGCAGTGCATAGAGACAGCGTAGTAATTAAGAAGCTGTGAGTACTCAAAGGATCGGTAGGGCTCATAGGCACAGAGGTAAAGAGGCTGGTCAATGGATGCTTTTCACCATTCACTGTACCACCCTTAACTGGGACCCCACTAAGGAGTTCAGAAGTGATGACACACACTTGTCACCTGATTGCCTATTCCATCAGTGGTTGGTCTCCCTGATTTTCTCCCTTGTGTTGCTAGGATGAAGCTATTGCTTCCTGATTGGTGTTCCCAGAGGAATCACCTGCGGCATTTAAATGGAAAGCGGGCTGGCTCAGGTTGGTCATGGATAGTGATGCCATTGATCCAAGATGACTGCAGGAAGTGATGTTACAGACAGAAAGTGAAGCCACAAACCAGAAGCGATGACACATGCTCTCGTTACCTGATTGCCTAGTCCATCAGTGGTTGATCTCTCTGATTTTGTCACCACCGTTGCTGGGAGGAGGAGATTACTTCCTGATCAGTTTTCCCGGAGGAGTCCCTTGTGATCCTCAACTGGAGAGAGGAACGACTCAAGCTGGCTGCAGGAAGTGATGTAGTAGTTAAGAAGAGAGGGGTAGTAGTGCAGAGAAAGAATAGGAGGGAATAGTAAGTAAGACTAACGCGTGGAGGGAAGTAGCAGGGTAAGAGAGGAAAGAGGATCATCAGAGGGTCTATATAGAGAGAAAGAGTGAGGGAGAGAGGAAAGACAGTGGGTGGAGTAGGAAGGTGAAGAGTGTGAGGAGAAGTGGGTAGGTGGTAGAGAGAACAAGGGAGAGGAATATCAGAGTGTGAAATTAACAGCAGAGGTGATTTTCTGGTTGTCTGAAAGACAATACCGTAAGTCTTTCCTGTAGGGAAAGTCATTGATAGGAACCCATAGATTGTTAATTGAGGAAGTTTATATAGAAAAGGCTTTCATCTTTCAGCCATCACCAGAAGACAGATAGTTGTTTGGACAATATGGGTTACCGATCACTAGTACCAGCCCAAGATTGAAAGATGCCTGGGTTAGTGTGGGACCACCCCTTCTACGTTACAGAGAGATAGACAGGCATTAGTCCCACTGCTGTTTCAAAATAAAACCCTTGAACTGTTTCTGGGTGTTGGTTTATTATTGAGACCATCTGTGACAAATGATAACTTAACAGGGGCTGGGACAGAGCTAAGCAATGACTTCACAAGGGGTATTTGGTCTAGAAGCCAGGGGAGCGTAGAAAAACTGGATCTACGTGAAAAAAATGCATTCCTGAATCTGACTTCTTTGCATTTTGAAATTCTTGTATGCTTTTTTTTCATTTTTACTCCATTTTTTTCATTTTTACTCCATTTTGCATTTACTGCAAGCAGGGGACATCCACGCAACACCTGAAGCCCATAATGCCGAACTAGGGGAGCCGGGGACACCCTTGCAACCCTCGCTCCCCTTGTTTGGCATTTTGGGATTCAACATTTTCTACTATGCCAAATGCGCACCAAACGTGCATTTGGCTTTTCTTTCCTGTTATTTTCGGCCAGTCCTGAGAAATTAAAAACTTCCGTTGAAGAAATATAGAGTCACCCAGGTATACTTGCAAATTAAAGGATATCTTTGAGACCCCTTAGTTCGAGAAGGTTGTCCTGGTCCTAGCCCTCTTTGCCTAAATAACTTTACAGTTCTGGAGACCCCCATGAATTGCCTATGTGAAGATATCTCCCATGTAGGACAAGGCTCCTAGACATTTTCAGTAGGAAGATCTCTATAGAGAATGAACATAGCCTTTTAATATGCAAGCAGAAAGTATCCCGATAAACAACAAAGACTGAAATGAGATGAAGAACCTGTTTTACCTTCAATTGAAGTCTCCAAATTCATTTTGATGTGGTACTATTACCGTGGGCTTTCGGCAAGTAAGCAATGGAACTTTGACAGCTTTGTTCAATAAAGAAAATGTTCACACGCCACACTTTCTCATAGAGATACGTGCAGGTCCTCTTTGCTGTAGCGCGCAGAGACCAGAGCAGGGCACAGAAGTGAGCAAACACCCGGCAGATGGAAACAGGAATTTGTTCTTCCATAGAGCGGCCAGGCCCAAAGACGCCACCAGGATGAAACAAAGATGGATGCTACCAAAGTTAAAGCATTGGACTGCGGCCATCACTGCAGTGCAGACCACAAAGTTCAGAAGTCGGGTTGGAAGTGCTCAAGCAAGCCACCCAATCACAGAGCTTGCTCACTGTGAATTCAATGCTACAATGGCAATGTTAGTGGAGGACCTCACTGGAATATACAAAGGGAAAAAAAAGAACAGAATGGGAGCAGGCGGGTGGTGGTGAAACGAGCAAATTAGTATACAGCAGATTGGCAAGGAGGAGAGAAGCAGGAAAGAGGCGGAGGTGGAAAACAGGAGCAAGTAAAGGAGCAGTGGATGAGGTGGAGAGGGGGTGGTTAGGAGAACATCAGGGAGAGAGGAGAAGAAGGGGTGAAGCTGAGTAGTGAAAAGATCATGATTAGACAATGTTGAACCATGGAGGAGGAAAGAAGGAAAGTGAGGCAGACAACAAAAGAAGGAGGGAGATAAACAGCAGAGAGGAGGAAAGGAGAAAGGATGAGAAAGAGACTGGAGGAGAGCAGGTTAGCCTGGAGCTGAGCTTCTAGGGAAACTCCTACCCTGGCGGAGAAGGTTAAACTGAGATGTGCTTTGGCATGTTTAGAAGGAGTTAAGTTAATCAAATTTAAGGCCAACTCGATCCTGCAGATAATCTTCAAAATTCGGATGACTGGCTCATGCCCTGACTATGCCAGACCTATCCGTGGTAGTACCAAAGGTATCCAGGTTGAGAAGCAGACACGCAACATACTGACAAGAAAGCCATCTTACCCAAGAAAGTAGTATTGGGCTCTGAGAACGCCATGGACTATGAGTGTCTTTTTATTTCCCACAGGAATATGGGGTCTAAGATAGAGAGGGAAGGACCACAGTCCTTAAAGGAAGCTTGATTAATTGTGCTCTGTTAGACCCTCAGCCTCTTAGCTCTCAGATCTTCGGACGCAAACCTGTTGGTGGTTCCCAGCTTCAATATCAAAAGCACCAGAGGCAAATCATTTGCAGTTCCAGGGCTTTCATCTGGGATACACCTTCAGTTACACTCGGATGTCAGTTGAAACAACTAAAAACGTACTTACTCTCTAAACCGTTCCTGTCGCCCACAGCCTCATTAGAGCTACGTAATTGCTAATAGCAGTAAAAACAATTTGTATTAGCGCTTTACTGCCTTTATGTCTCCAGAGTTATATAAATGAAATTAACATAACATAATATATGTTTCTTTTATGTTGTTATGATACACTCACCTGGAATTTAGACTCTGACTTTGAGTTATCACCACCCTGCAAAATCGGCATACACATAAGATTAAAGCAGAATTTAAACAGGAAAGGAACACCAAAGGTGTCAAAAGCATCAGGAAAAAAAAATCATGACCAAATAACATTTATCGAAATTGTCAAAAAATACATGACAAGAGACCATGAGAAGCAAGAGAGTTGGCATAACACCAGCATATAGGATGATGTCTTGTTGCCTGGCACAATTTGGATGCAGAGAAGTGGAGTGAGAATATTGGGTGGTGATTGGCATTAAATGCTCTATCTCTAATGGTGATAAGCATGAGGGGTTATGCTGTTCTTGAGTTTGACTATTAGAACCCACAGTATTAAAAATGCAGGGTAGCGCTAAAAATGTACATGGCTCTACAAACAAGCAGAGTTATTCTCAGATGTTGTTATGATATTTCCACACAGGACAGTATCTTCCAACAACTGAAGAGAGTCACTCTCAAATATAGGTGCGTTCCTCCCACAGAAGAAAGTTTCTCTGAAAAGATGTTACAGCTCTCTGGCAGAGAGCCAATTCCTCAACAATGTACAGCTCACCCATGGAGGAAGTAAAGCTCAAGGTTCTTTTCACAGCTTTTGTTTTTATACTCAGGGGCTCTGTGAGAAACCAGAAGGTGTCTCACCCGCTATTCCCCGTGGATCTCTCTCTCAGGTGGTCAGGGCATGGCCATCGCCTTTGGATACAGACCCTGGGGGTGGACAAGTGTGGGCGGATCATCTGGGTTAGGGGTCTTCGGGATGTGGGAGTGGGACACCGGATGGCGAGACGCGGTATCCCCTTCCCTGTAACAACTTTACCCCATCCTACCAGGTAGGATATGTAGGAACTCTACCCTCCCCCTTTTCCTACACAAGTATTCACGCAGACAGCCCGCTCTGGGAGAAAACAAACTAACACCCGAGAAGTATACCTGACGTGTCCCAATACAATGTTAAGGCGAGGTCCGGCAATTACTGACCAACACTCACTTTGAACTGCATCCTCATGCTAGAAAAGCCAGAGTATGTGCTAAACTCGAGTGTGCTACCTTGTTCCGTGCTGAAAACGTGGGGAAGGGAAGCTACGGCTCAACTATTCAAGACATATAATTTCTTTAACACTTTTCTTTTGTATAACATTGTTTCCCACACCATTTGTATTTAGATGTAAGGATTGGCAATAGGTTTATTAGTATAGGCCCTTTAATTTTGACAAGACACCACTAGGACTGCTTTATTAATATTTGATGGTCATAGCTTGCTCCCATCTTTAGATTTAGGATTAGCTAGGCGTTTTTCAAACCCAATTGAAGTTCAATAAACTCCCTTGAACTGTGGTCACTTGTGTCTGTCTTACTGTTTGATACCATTCCTTCCTTGCAGGTCACTACCTCAAAAATATATACATATAGTACTTCCCTGATTGATCCCAACAATGCGTGTGGCACTCCCACAGAGTAAGCACTCCATTTAAAAAAAGGCATATGGCTTTTGAATGGGTGAGAGCTACCGCCTCAAACGTTTGTACTCATCTCTCACAGATATGGCTCTCTCTTGCATGTAGTTTAGTCACTCCCTCTGAATGACTATTTCTGTTTTTCTCAGATTCCAGAGCATCGTGGATTGCACTGCCCTCCCCGTCCAACCCAGTAGCCTCCCATTAAACAATGTAGGAAAAATATCCCTCAAGGCACAAACAGACTATAACACTGGTATGGAAGCATATCTATTGTTTCCAACGAAGGGTAGGAGCCAACTGAACCCTGCTTAGTGCACCTGTCATTCTCTAGGCTTGGGAGAGCTCACATGCACTGCCCATGGTCCCCCACCGATGATGTGTCGGTTGATGTCGAGCACCTTCAGAGGCGCTGGCAGTTGCCTCCTCTTCACCATTACTGCTCTTCCAGACGCTTCCATGGAGGAGGGTAGCAAATAAACGCTACAATCAGCGGTTTACCACTAATAAATGAGACATAGAGGCACCTTAGTGCCCATTCAAGACATTCAAAATGTTTCCCTGCCTCAAAGACTTCGATACTTCAACTTCTTATGAAGTTTTCACAGGGAGAAGTAATCCCGTATCCAGGACCACGTGACTGGCATCTGTAAGTAGTTACCCTGCCCATCTTAAACAATCCACCGAAATTGGCCCATCAGCCTCAGCTTCCTCCACCTCAGCCACCACCCTCCCCCATACCACAGCAGGCTTCTTCCTCTTTCACAGCTTCCTCCTGCACTGTCTCAGCCATAACCATCTTCTCAGCCTCCTCCATCACTCACTCCTGCACCAAGGCAGCTGCTGCCTCTTCCCATTGAGGTTTCTGCCTTCATCGCACTGTCCCCATTACCACAGGAGTCTCCCCAGCTACTGCAAGCCCAGATTCCTCCACTACCGTTATGCCCACCTGTGTGCCACCTGCTACAGCACAAGATTAGCCTTCCCCATCTACTCCGGCTTCTATTGTTACTATCCACTGGGCACCCCAACTGATCCCACTAAAACAACCCCCCCACCAAAAGAACCTCTCAGTACCCCACATCCTCACAGAGTGTGTCTGCTTTCCCTCCACCAAGCTCCTATCAGACACACAAACTGTTGAACTGTCACCACAGCGGCCTCCCCACATCCACTTCCTCCTTGAATGAGGATGAACAGCAGCTGAAGAAACTTTGCAACACTCAAGTTCACCAAATTCAGAGAAATAGGCCCAACAGCCTTTGCCTCCTCCACCACGGCAACCACTGTTCCCTAACACCACACCTCCATCACAAAAGCAAAAATAAGATAAACGAGAACTATTCTAATAATGTAAAGTACAAGAAAAGAGAAAGAAAAATAAAGACATTAGGAAAAAACAAGGGATAGGAAAAGGATGAAAATAAAAAGTTACACAAATACACACACGCACATACACAAGTAAGTATCATACAACAATGAAATATCACAAACACAATCAAAGCTCTCAATCGAAATGTTCCTCTGTCTAACGGATTCACCTTCTCTGTTAAATTGTATATGCCCTGTGTTCATCTTTGTAAACTCTTAGTCAAACCTTCATCTCCAGGACTTTAGGTAACTGATGGGCCCTTTTCAATTTATTTCTTGTCTCCTTCTCACCTCATTTCCTTTTTCTTTCGTCCCCAATACAAACTCCTCCCACATAACAAATACGATATGATAAGTAGGACCAGGGACATAATTTCACCAAAATGCCAGGGGTAGCAGAAGTGACATCACACGACCCTTGACCTCTGTGACATTACAGGAAGTGATGTACTTTGACCCCCACCCCGAAGTGAAATCACAGGAAGCGATAGACAAAACAGGAAGTGTCATCAGTACACTACTAACATTATGGTTACAATATCACTATAATGGGATATACATTTCATACAAGAATGTATCACCATTTGTATCATTAATATTAGTGTGTATAGGCCCACATTACCAAATTACTTCGAATGCAAGCAGACGTCCAAGGCCAAATGATAATGATGTGTTATTATATAGCACTTACGCTTAAGCATTTTATATAGAACAAATATACATACAATATCACCCAACCTGTCTTAGTACTCATTTAGCGACCTCAAAAGAATGAAAGACTGATTTGAGGTGCTTAAGAACAGACTAACTCAGTGACTCACCCCCTGAAGTGTGCCAGAAACAAACCTTTAATGAGTCTAGCAATTATTGTATAGACTTCCAGAAAGACACATTATTTGTTATTCCTATTCTTTCTAATTTATGGTCTCTGCTCAAAGTGTTACCCTTTTGGAACCCATACTCCAGAAGCAAAGAGCCACATGGCATTGGCCACAGCCCAGGAGCTTACATTTAAAAAAAAGAAAAGACAAAAAAATTATGTTTTTAGAACTTTTTTTAGGGGTGGTATCAAGGGAGACCACAGGGGTAGCAAGGCAGACCTCAGCAGGAATCACAGTTGAAACCACTGACGACCCCCAAATGACGTCTCTGAGTAGGACATTGCAATTCCCCCTTGATTAAACAGCAAACAGGTTTCATTCCGTTTCATCAATACACCTAACTGGCTGTCTTATAGTTCTTTTGTATAGCTCTAGAAGTGTTCTAGTTTTCGCTCGTTGTGGCCTCTTCAGCTGGCACTGCATATTCACTGCTTGAGAGTTCCTGATCACCCCAACACCTGAAGTATTCATTGTCAGGGTGTTGAGATTCTTCAAACTCATAGTGATACAGGTAATGATGTCTTTTAAAAATATTATACATTCCAGGTGATTCTTTTGTCTTTCTTACCCAGCAGTTATTTATCATGGAGCCCTTTCGCTCTACAATGGTAAGTGGTTTTGGTTGAAACAGTGGAACGCTCTTCTGTGTGACGGGCTGATGTACTAATACTACTTTCCTTGCTTCACTTGTCGTGTAGCAGTTGCGGACTCTGTGTTTCTGTAACATGCGAGATATCATGTGATACATTAGCTCTACAGCACTTCATTCTGTAGTGCTGTGTGACATGTTTCTCTAATCTCGCAAAAACTGATTTATGTCACAATTCCAATAAGGGCACAAAGCATGAGTGGTAGGACCAGGAGTACATCCCCCCATGACAATGTAGGGAGAAGGTGGACTTGTATGGTGGCTGGCTGGCTTAGGCATTCAATGAGAATGGCATTAACCCACACCAACATGGCTGCCAAGAAAGAACCCAATATGGAACCTAAGATCGCCCCTGGCAGATACAAAGATCTGACCTCCCTAGTGGTCTAGCGTTGACAGTGCACGACCCGAGGCTATAAAACCATGCCCTGGGCAGTCCTTGTCCCTTGGGGGGGGGGGGGTGGCACCCGCTGTGAGATCCTCCCCAAGACTGTCTCCTTTTTGAGGAGAAGGGACGAATTCCCTGGATTAGCCACACCATATTTTAGGCAGCTAGTAATGATGGCTAGTGATGGATCTTCATCAATTTTCTGTCTCAATTCTTCAATGGACATTAATGTGAGGCATGCTTGATGAATCATGTAATTGATGTATCTATCTGCTATTCACAGAGCTGAGGCCTGTGCAGATGAAGAGAAAGAATGTCAGATGGATGGATTTGCTTCTTCCCCTGGTTTATGTTTTAACTTTAACTGATCATCTTGTAGTCTTAATCCCCATCTGGCAATGCGTGGTGGCACGCACAGTGTCAATTTTCCATATATAGTAGTCAGTGCCTGGTGGTCCATGATAATTGTGAACTGTTTTCCAAATAAATGAAGAGGATAATGTTCACAAGCCCACAAAACTTGTTTTGTGCTTAAGAGTAAATTTATTCTATTTGTGTGAGATTCCAGCTTGTGTAGGATACAATACATCTGTGGGAATACAAACCAGGCAAGTGTTTTACCGAGGAGGCTCCCAGGCCCACAGGGCTGGTGTTCACTGTGACCTCCGTGCAGAGATTCAGGTTGAAGAATGATGGTCTGACATTTTCTGTTGAAGATATTGAACTAATAATGAAACGTTTGAAAGATGACTCGTCTTCATGGAGCTCAATTCTCAAAACTCTATGTGACGCAATTATCACTCGTGAGTTGATACCTCCATCATGGACATGGTCGCGTTTAATTACCCTAGAAGGTTGAAAGATTATCGCCTGGCAATTATCGGCAGATATCCTTTTTGGACTTGGCCAGTAATGTTTTTTTTTCGGCCTTGATTCTAACTTCATTAAAACAACGGATGTCTGAAAGGTCCATCATTGATAAAGCTCAGTCTGGTCTTAGGAAAAGATTGGACACTAACTTAAATGGTTTCATACGCTCTCTCTTGCAGAACGTAGTAAATAGGTTGGGTCACCCTATTTCCTTAGCCTTTATTGACCTGACCTCTGCTCTCACTGGATTTGGTAAATAGAGAATGACTATGGAGTAAGTTGTCGAATTGTTTGTGCTCACCACACTTGGTTGCCCTTTTGAGAGACATCCATACAGATTCCAATGTGCAAGTGTGCCTAAGCTTCGATGACAGACTGTCTTGTCCTATCCCCATATATGTAGGGCTACATCTTGGTTCCGGCGTTGTTTAACATTTGCACTGCCAATCTTGCGTCAGCCCTGTCTCCCTCCAAGGCCTTTCACTCTTGCATAGCGGGCATCCATTTTCAGTACCTAGTATATGCAGATGACTTAGTTATCATAGACCAATTGTCCTCCAGCGCTGCCTCAATTCTCTGGAATCCTAGACAATTGAATGACCTAGATATAAATACCCAAAAATCAAAGGTTATGATTATGCAACCTTACAAGAGACAATGGGCCTCATTACAAGTTGACAGGTGCAGAATTAACGTATACCGGCATGTTTCCGCACCGGGCAACTACAAGTTTGCCAGTGAGGTGCAAGAATTACCTCTAGCTAAGAGCTGGAGGTAATTCTGGCACCTTACTGGCAAAGATTGAAGTATTACCGGCGACGGTATTACCAGTGCCGGTAATACTGTCAAATCTCCATGTCGGACTCCATGGAATGAGTCCTACATGGAGATTTGCTCATGTAGGATCCCATAGAATGAGGATTTACCACTGACACTTGTAATTTGGCAGTAATATCGCTGGACCGAGTGCCGGTATCAGTGTTTCCGTTTGCTGGTATCCTGGCGGATTTGTAATGAGGCCCAATATTCTTTTCACTGGTTTTGAATGGGTCATCATCTGGTAAGTTGACCAATAGAAACATCTGGTTATACCATCAATGGGATCATTAACTCCAAAGACAGTTTGGGAAACATATGTCTACATACCGCTTCTCGAGCGGCACGGAAAATTCTGGTAATTTTCACTCATTCCTACCATGGTTAAAAGTAGAATCCATATTTTGGAAGAGTACTGAATTTACCTAATGCTGTGCCCATTCCATCTCTCAGATACGAACTTGGTCTCCTTTCTATCCAGGGAACCATCAGTTGAAAGAAACTGTTCTTACTATGGAATATTTTAGATCCTCCTTGTAGGTTGATTTATACAAGCTTATGCATTCTAAGCCGCCCATTGCACTTAATACATGGATTCAGGGGTGTGTAAATATATTGGAATCCCTAAATCAAACAACGCTAGATCTTTTCAAGAATCCTTCCAGAGTAAAGGGAAAGCTACAGATTTGGGTCTGGATGCAAACAAGGAATTCGGCTTGTAAATACACATTTTTTTCTTATATTGTGGCCAGTGAAAAGCATTGAAAACTTTACCTAAATAATTATTTCGCAACAAGAAATGTATGTTAGCCTTTTTGTGTTTTAATACTTAACCTATACCCAACCATGGAGATAATTGGATGTTGTAAAAACATTCTACAGTCAAAATATAATTCGATTTAGGCAATATTGTTTTGATCAAAAATGTTATTTGCATCCACCGATAGCAAATATGTTATTAGGATACTAGAAATCCATGCAGATTGACGGGAGTGGAAGAAACGTTTAGATTTGTTGTTCTTGGAGAATGAAAGCTGAACAATGTTTAAGCCCTGAAATGCAGCAATCTAAAATATTTGAAACAATGCACTCTTGGTTAAAAATCTTATGCATTGCAGTCATCACAGTGGGCCTTGGTATTTAAGGTGCCCTTCATCTGATTAGTAGATGAATAATGCACTGTTCCATGCTTCATGAACACTTTTTGTACAGGGTTCAGAGACACTTAATTTGTTTCCCACTTATGTATCCTAGTGATGAATCATTGCATGTTTATGACATTCAATTCCACTTTAATGTTAATAATTGCTTAACAAATAGATTCATGTGCACATGTTGTGAATTCCACTGCTAGTATCCCACAAAGATCAGGGTCAATACAATTCATCAGGCAGACATTTTGGAAACCATCGTCCCTCTCGGAGCTGTAAGGACCTTCTAAAATACTTCATCAGCAGCAGGGAAGCTGCAGGCTAGTGAAACCAATCTCTGGACATTTCATGCGCTCCATTTGGGGATGTGGATTGCAGTTCCATGGATGCTCAGAGGAACACTGTATAGTTCTCACACATTGTTCTTATGGTGGCATTTCAGGTGGAGACTGGAGTCTGGTTCATTTAAGTGACATAAGGCCTCATCACAAGTTGGGTTATAGCCCTTAAATGCGTCGGTAACGCTATTACCGCCACATTTATAAACTAGCCCGATCATGAGTTGGGCGCAAAATGGGCTGTGTTACCTCCAGCTTTTTGCTGGAGGTAAAAATCCGTTTTAGCGCCATGATTTCGGGGTTGTTACTGCTGGCAATATTACCACCAGTGGTAATAGTGCCCCCCAGCCCCATTGGGTCCAATGGACCCAACGGGGAATGAGGATTTATTGTTACAGCCTAACCCATGATCCAGCGCTAGTAGCGCTGGACTGGGTGGCGGTAACGCAATTAGTGTTGGACGGTATCCCGGTGGTATTACCGCCGGGATACCACCCAACTCGTGTTGAGGCCCTCTTAAGAGTCCATATCTGCAGTCCGTTTGAAAATGCCTGCCAGTACTTATAACTTTGCTCCCTTTCCAGGAAGTCATAGTTCAATTTTCCAAAGACAGAGTGGTGACCGTGGACTTCTTTCCTGTCATGTGGTCTCACGGCTGTATTTAGGCATGTATGTGTTGAAGTAAAATGCACCCCAACTCTATTATGCCTCTTCCTTGCTTCCTTGCGTGACATATGTGTCTTTTTGTAGTGTTAGACCACATTGCGTTGTGGTACCCAACAACATGTTGTGGAATGCTGAGGACAACACAACTTGAGACGTAGAAAACAGAAGACGGGACGACGGTTGTAAGGAGCTGGAGAGCGGGGCTTGCATTTCACCCTCATATATGTATATATTCAAGATGTTAATAAATACGTTGTAGTTCACAATTGCGTTGGCTCCACTCACTTGCTACAAGTGGCGAAGAGGCGAGCCCCATCTCCGTGAACTGTGCCGGCCTCCGAGATCCGTGCATGAAGGCACCAGTCACCACCAATCTGTGAGGTGAGCTGGTCGCAGGGGTGGACTGGGAACTAAAAGAGGCCCCGGAAATAAAGTTCAAAGTGGCCCCATATGACACATTTTCAGCAAGCCCAATGCTTTTCCTATGAGAAAATTTGGAAATACCACACAAAAGAGGACCAGGGTGCAGAGGCCCACCGGGAAATCTCCAGAGTACCTTATACGCCAGTCCACCCCTGGCTGGTCGGGTGGGTGTCAGAGCAGAGCTGCAGCATTTCTCCTGAATGCAGAACCCAGCAATCATCAGCACTATAAATTGAGGGCACAGCAGTTTTAAAGAAAAGCACTTAACAATGTGGGACATAACCACATGATTGTGATTCTCACTAGCAAGTCAGGAACCACTTACAGGAGCAGCATCTGACGAGTATGCTCCTCCTCGTCTCAGTAAAAAAAAAGAAAAAAAATCTTCCTTGCCTCCATGTGTTCTGTATAGAACAGGGCATCAAATGAATTGAACCTACCCCAGCAACAATCATACCACGGCTAGTCAGAGGAGTGCAGAAGACATGGCCTTTCACAGTGTTCCCCTCAAGCAATGTTTTTACCTGAAGCTGGAGAACCAACCTTGCCATGGAAAAGGAGGCTAAAAAGTTTTGCACACTATGGCAATGTTGTATGTTGTACCAACTACAGTGTAGACAGAAATAAGTAGTTATTTATACACTTTCTGGGACCAGCTGGACAAGAGAAATTTGAAGAGCTTCCTGACTTCCTGAGCTGATGATGAAAGTGGTGACATGAACGAATATGAGAAAGCTATAAAAAAAGATGAGTTTGGAAAAAGCATATAGGAGCAAGGCAAGAGTATTGAACAATATATTACAGCTTTGCATAAAACTAGCAAGAACTTACAGATTCAACCAACAACTCGACAAAAGACTTAGAGATCAATTTATGTTGGAATGCAGAAATAGCACAGTAAGGTAAAGATTATGAGCAGAAAGTGAACCTCCACTAGAGACTGTATTACATGTAGCAAAATACTGAGAAATGTGTAAAAGCTTTGGAAGGTAGAGTAAAGAACATCACTGTTAAGTCTGCCCCTGGTAACGCACTGCAATCCAGTAAAGAATCCATTGTGGTAGTAAATAAAAAAGGTGTCGGAAGCAGATGGAATGTTGGTAACAGAGATTTCAGGTACAATGTAAGCAGAGAAGCCATTGATACAGACAAAAGGAGAGAGAGAGTCAAAGTGAGAGGAGAGAATCTATCTCTATCCCCCTGTCTGGGACTCATTTCTCCCCTTCTCCGATACAGAGACCTGCAATGAAGATTCTAACCCGGGCCTTCCAAGATGGCTGGCGGGGTTTCCTCTATGTACCTGTGGCTCTCCACCTGCCTCCCAGCTTATGTCCGATTGGGCCACCTTCCCAGCAAAACCCTGATAGGCCCGGCAGCCAGCTGGCGAATGCCGGCCCCATCAAACGGGATCACCTAAGGGTCTCTACCTACCAAGTCTGGCCCTGTCTGGGCCTGGGAAGGCTGCGAGGGCACTGCAACCTCTGCTTGGACCTCCATCTTGCTGCGCTGACTGTCCCGCATCCACTAGTAATCATGCAACCCCCTGCAGTTGGCCTGCTCCATCCTCTCACTGCCGCCTACACTTTCACACTTCCACGCCTCCTACTATACACCAGGATCAAAATGACTTTCAGACCACACTCAGTCTTCAGAACTTTTCTCAAGGTTGCCAGCACACCTCCAAATGCAACATTGACTGTCTTTATTTTGCATGCTGATCTCTCAGTTCCCTGTTCTTTTAGCTCCTCAACCCTGCTACAATGTTATCAACTACTCGCCCTTATGCTGAGTGCCCTCCAGCACCCCTTTGTTAGTTTAACTACACTGTTAATACTATTTTGTTTCCTATGTTAAAAGCTTCATGTGCCGCTATCCTTACAATCCCATAACGTCTCTGCCCTAAATCTGCTGCCTTCAAATGCAAGAAATAATCCTACTGCCTTATATGCATGAAGGAGCACATCGGCATATACACTCTTTCCAAACTTTCAAACTGATGGTCCCTTAGAACTCCCTCTCGCCTTGATAAGCTGCCATGAGGCACAATGCTCCATACTACTTGCATGCCTGTTTTCCTTTACTGCAGCGTGCCTTTTCCCCTCTGCCCATCGATCGATAGCCTCTTCTGAACTACTACCAATAACACCACCAACCCACGGCTTACAGTGCCTTGCCTGAAAAATTCAAATTTAGGTGTGTCACACTCACCTGTGTCTCTGCAGGAGCGATGGATTTGCCTCCTTTCACCCTGAGTACTCACTTCCCCTGTTCCACCTGGAGGATTACCTGTCAAATATAAGATGCACACTCAGATCTAGGTTCACCTGATTCCCGTGGGCTCCCTCCCTTCTCTCTAAAATGTGCTGTGATGTCCCCAAAAGGTTTACCTTGGTTTTTAGTGAGATGTGCTCTCCATCCTGCATTTGCAGGGGTGCGATTCAATGGAGGATTTGTGGCCCACACACGTATGGATGATGCCAATGTCTGTTTGCTGCATTCTGATGCCACACGCTATTATGTCTTCACAGCGAGGCTGAGTGTTCCATGTGCTAGTTGCTTCCCTAGCAAGAAGTTCTTTCCGCACGGCGAATGTTGCACGGTGGTTTTGGAGAGTCCTGTTATTATCCAAAATGTCTTTATGTTGCCAAAGGTTTCTTGGGTAAGTTTGCACAGCGTGTAGAACCCAGAACTGCCGGTGGGTATGTGCAGCGTTACTAGGGCGCACTAAATAATGCCTCTCCTTTCTTTTGCACGAGTGGATTGTGGAGTGCTCGAGCTAAGAGCGTGGATTCAGTGCAATTGGAGTGCCTCAGAGGTCCGATAAGTATGCGCAGCGTTTCTGGCGCAAGTGCACTCATAATGTCTCTCCTTTCTTTCGCAGGAGTTGGAGCGCTCGGGCTACGAACCTGGATTCCAGCGTAGCAGGAAAAACCTCCGAGATTCGGTAAGTATACGCAGCATTTTAGTGCCTGCACACCGCGTACTGTTCTTCTTTATGCTTGCAGACGCTGATGTAGGTATAAACTTGTGTCCGAGGGAAGCTGTGGGGTGGAGGAAGCACAGAGGTTGATCCGGAGCAGGTAAGCAGAAGCAGGATGATCCGGAGCAGGTAAGCAGAAGCAGGATGATCCGGAGCAGGGAGGCAGAAGCAGGATGATCCGGAGCAGGTAAGCGGAAGCAGAAGCACAGTGAATGTGTTGCTGATGCAGTTTACAGAAAGCAACACAAAGCACTGGAGAAATCTAGGGTGTGGCTTATATAGCCAGCCACACCCGAACACCAGAGAGCTCATGGGGTTTCATACACTTCCTGTTTGGCAACAGGAAGTGGTAACTAGGAAGTTACTAAAAAATACCAGGAAGGAACTAAAGGAAGTTATCAGCTATAGGTTTTCTTGTGTGTCTATGCCAGGCCTGCCAAGCCTCCACCCAGTTTGCCCCAACTACAAGCCTGCTACTCATGACATTCTTCCCCCTCAAGACGACTCCCAATGGTGTGAGCATGGGCTTCAGCTTGTCTGGATTGTCTCGATGGAATTTTCGCACCAATCGGGGGGCATGCACTTGTGTGCTGGGTTCCCATGATCTTTCCTGGGGTCCGTACCCCTTCCAGTCAATGAAGTAATACAGGGTCTTTCATACTAGTTTGGAATCTAATATGTTCTTAACCTCATAATCCGGTGCTTCTTCACCCACTTGTATGGATGCAGGAGTTGTGGAGGTTCGGGTTTCTGGGTGTACCGGTTTTAAAAGTGACACATGAAATACGGGATGTATGCGCATATGTTGAGGTAACGCCAGTCTCATGGCTGCTGGATTAATCACTGCCTCAATTGTATATGGGCCGATGTATCTAAGCTGAAATTTTCTGGGGCCTTTTAAAGCAATGTGTCTAGATGCCAGCCAGACCGAGTCTCCCACTTGATAATCTGGGGCTTTTCGTCAGTGGCGATCAGCGTTTCTTTTTTGTGTCTCTTTGGCTTGCTGTAAATTATTGCTGGCCTCTCTGGCTGCTTCAATGATGCTGGCGTGTAGGAACTTTACCGCAGGCATCTCAATGTTTTCTGGCGGATCGTAGACAGATGTTCTGTGGTTTCGTCCATATACAGAAAAAAAAGGTGTTGCTTGGGTTGATGAGTGTGTTGAATTGTTGTAGGCGTACTCAGCCATCTATAGAATTTCTGTCTGGATTTGGCTTGTTTGGTGTAATAGACAGCGCAAATATTGCTCCATGGTCTGGTTCGTGCGCTCGATTTGACCATCCGTTTGAGGATGATGACTAGAAGACAGACGGATTTCTCCTCTTGCCAGGGCACAACATTTCTTCCAAAAACGAGATACAAATTGGCTGCCTCTGTCAGAGACAATTACTTTGAGGAATCCGTGTAACTTAATGACTCGATCTAAAAAAACCTGCGCCAGGGTCAGAGCTGAAGGAATACCTTTCAGAGCTATGAAATGGGCAATTTTAGAGAAGAGGTCCACTACTATGAGGATGGTATTATAACCTGAGCTGGGAGGTAAGTCAGTGACAAAGTCCATTGATACTGTGTGCCAGGGCACTGGTGGGATGGTGATTGGCTGAAGAAGGCCTGCTGGTTTTTGCCTGGATGTCTTGTATTGTGCACACACTTCACAGGTGCCTATGAAGGTAGCAATATCCTCTCGCCAAGTTGGCCACCAATAAGATTTACTTACTTTCTTCATGGTTTTGGCTATACCTGGATGGGCTTCTAACAGTGAGTCGTAGTAGTTAGACATAATTGCTTGTTGCAGATCCTTAGTTAGAACGTAGAGACGGTTTCGATAATATGGTAGTTCATTTTGAATGGTGAATTGTTCTCCCTTCTTGTCCCAAGCCAGTAGGTCTTTTTCAGATATAATTTCTTTATTGCTTCTTGCAGTGTGTCTAACGGAGAAGGGCCAATGCAGAAACCAAGAATTTTGTGGCTAGGTATGATCTCCACCAGGTTGGGGGCATTATACGCTTCCTCTCCTGTGCCAATGTGGGATAACGCATCTGCTTTTCCGTTCTTAACTCCGGGGCGGTATGTGATTACAAAGTCATATTCCATTAAGGATAAGGCCCAACGGAGTTGTCTTGAAGACTGAGCTTTCGGGGAGCGTAAGTATTGTAAGTTCCGATGATCGGTTATTATGGTGATTGTTTGTTTTGCTCCAAGTAAGTAATGTCACCATTCGCTCAGTGCATTTTTAATTGATAGGAGTTCTTTCTCAGGAATCGCATAGTTTAATTCTGCTGGGGAAAACTTTCTCTACCAGAAAGCAATGGGATGAAGACATCCGGTTTTGGGATTCTGTTGTGACAACATGGCTCCCATAGCGATGCTTGAGGCGTCTGTTTCCACTATGTATGGTAAATCGGGCTGTGGGTGTTGTAGTATTGAGGCTGAGGTGAATTTTTCCTTGAGTGCTCGAAAGGCTTCTTCAGCCGCTGGTGTCCATTCGAATTTACAGTGTTTATGCAGCAAGGACGTAATTGGGTGTACTAAATGTGAGAATCCTGGTATGAAGCGTCAATAGAAATTCGCAAAACCTAGGAAACTCTGTACTCCCTTTACAGATGTGGGTGAGGGCCAAGTGAGGATTGCTTCCCCTTTTCTATTGTCCATCTTGATTCCCTGCGGTGTCAGTATATATCCCAGAAACTCCACCTCAGTAACTTGGAAGGAACATTTTTCATGTTTTGCATACAGTTGGTTTTCACGCAGTTTGCGGAGTACTGCTCGCACATGGGTTACATGTTCTTGGGGAGTGGTGGAGTAAATCAAAATGTCATCGATGTAGACTGCACAGACGTCCAGGAGTTCCCGTAACACGCAGTTCATAAAATGCTGGAACGCAGCCGGGGCATTGCAAAGCCCAAACGGCATGACCTGGTATTCGTACAGACAATAGCGGGTACGGAACGCATTCTTCCACTCATCCCCTTTTTTCATGCGTACCAGGTGATATGCGCCACGTAAGGCTAGTTTTGGGAAAATGTTTGCTTGTCTCGCCTGGTCTATGAGTACTGGTATCAGAGGGAATGGGTACTTATTATTTATAGTGACTTGATTTAGGGCCCGGTAATCAATACACATTCTTAAATCCCCCTCTTTCTTTGGTATGAAGAAAATTGGTGAGGCAGCAGGTGACTTGGATGGTCTAATGAAACCGTTGGCCAGGTACTGATCTAAGTAGGTCCATAAATTAGTGTTTTCTTCCTCGGTTAATGCATAAATGCGACTGCAAGGTACTTGTGCCCCTGGTAGCAGATCGATCTGGCAATCATAAGCTCGATGTGGTGGTAAAGTATTAGCTTGGTCCTCAGCGAACACGTCCTGGAACTCCTGGTATTCCGCCGGTAAGGTCCCCACCAAACCTAATCCTGCTATCTTTTCTTGTGAAGCTAACAATGGGCTATTCTGGGTCCCTTTGTTGTCACAGCAAGAGACACATTCCGTGGGAAAGAGTAAGGTTCTTGCTCGCCAATCGATTCTTTGGTTGTGCGTCTCCAGAGAATCAGCTGGAATTGGGGTGCTGCGATAAGGTCAAATCTAACAACTTTCCTATGACCATCTTGGCAGATCAAGGTAAGAGTGGAAGTACACTGTGTTACTGGTCCCAAAAGGAGTTGTGTGCCATCCACAGCTATTACACTTTCTATGGTGTCCTTACGGTGGAATGAAAGTCCCAAGGTCTTTGCAGTGGTTACGTCCAAGTAGTTCCCGATAGCCCCACTGTCTATGAAAGCCTTGAGTGCATGCATTCAGGTGGGTTGAGAAGGATTTACCAGAACCACTGGAATACTGAAATGTGAGATCTGAGTGCTCCATTCTTGGCTCGACAGGCCGACCTCTACATCCGTCGGGCGTTGGAGTTTTCCGCTTCAGCGTTTTCCCTTGTGTTTGTCATGATGCCTGCCCCCAGACATCAGGAGCGGACCAGTCTGCCCAGAATATTAGCACCCACGGGGATCTGTAAGGCCCCAAGGGATTGTTTAAGGGCTTATTGGACACAGTCCTGGCGCCGTTGGCGCCAGGCTCATATTGCCTCATTCAGGCAAACCAGGTCATCTTGTGGAGAAAACATGTACAGGCCACCTTGAGGCCTTTTTTGAAGGGATTACTTTATTCAAGGGACTATTTCTTTGGGTGTGGTACTGGGACTACTTTACCTGGGGACTACTTTTGGGTGGCTATTTAAACCACGCCCGGAGAACAGAACACACTTCGCGTTATTCTGCACTCCTGCAGTGTAACGCTCACCGTGCCTGCAGCTCCAGTATCCAGTCCTCAGCCACGCCTGACTTGTTCTTCGCGATCCGAACCTGCAAAGGGGAAAAAGAAAGCAGATTAGGAAAGGAGCCTTCCATTTGTCATCGCAAGAATCCGGGAGTCGCTGCACCTGCAAGAAAAGGAATTCCAGTTACCGCGCTATACAGCCAGCATCAGCGCCGCAGGATACTCACTGATGCTCATTTCATCCATGCGATCCAGTGAGCCACCCTGATGGGATCGCCGTCCGGAACATCCGCATCTGCAAAAGATAAGAAAAGTTAACAGGTGAGCTGCGCCTCGCTAAAAGACATTTAGACCTCGCATCACCAGATACTTACCGAGGTAATACTCACTCAAGGTCCGGCGAGTTTCCACCATACGTTCTTCGCTCCAAGGGAACGCCGCACCTGCAGAATAAAGAGAGGACAATTGATTAATCACATTAATGAACAACATCGCATACTAAGACTGTTTGTTTATTGCACATACTAAATCTTACCTTGGGGCTACCTCGTTTCTTTCAAAGAAGAGACACCTGATTTGGGCAATCTACAAAAGAAAAGAAAAGGCACAAGAGTGAACAATAAGACAACTTGAACTCTAAAGCATTACATGCTGCCTTGGACTAGCATAAGACTTACCTTTGAGTCATTGTTGTCCGAAACTCTGCCATAAGATTACGGGATCAGTGAAGTTAACTGGATCTCCAAGTTCAACGCATCCCTGCATTCCGACGCAGGATGGAGAGCCCATCCTTCTTAACAATAAGGTGAGAAATATAAGGGGGAACACCAGGTGGTTACGGAAGCAGAAGTCAAAACCTCCATCCAGCGGTCAACTAATTTGCCATTTTTACCACTCTAGGAAAATCCTCCTACGTGCCAGACAGACAAAACTCAGTGGGCAAGCGCAATCACTCATCACTACACCACAAGTCGCATTGGTGGAGACCGTGCAGTCCAGCTTCGCTCGGCGCCCCTGTGGAAACCACAGCCTTTTTGCTGCAATATTTTGTGCCCACAGCCCTTTTTGCCGCAAATTTTACACATGGAACTGTATAGGTGCAACAGCCCATCTCACTGGGCTAAAAACCAGATATGTTCAGCACTCAGGATAATTTTCAGAATTTGTAAACAAAGAGGGCACCTAGCAAAGTGCTGTAGGGACAGGAGTTTCAATGCTAATTGGATTTGTGATGAAGAAAGTGATGAAGGTGAAGAGTGCATCTCTGCAGTAGATGATGATGATGAAGAGAGATGATAGACAGCCCAAAGTCTGTTATAAAGGTTAATGGTGCTCCAATCCAATTATAGTGGATTCTGGGGCTAAGTATATACTCATACCAGAAGTGGAGTGGAGGAGAACTGGACCCAAATATCTGCATGAGGTGGATATAAATCCCAGAGCCTATAGAGGTGCAAGGATTGACCTAATTGGTTGGTTCAAAGCAATGTTAGATTTTAAATGAAGACAAGCTGAGGGTGTGTATACGTATCGAAGAAGGAGCGTCGCCCCTCCTAAATTGGACACATCGGAGATTACTGAAAGTATAACTTGATCCAAATGCTGATGAGTCGTGTTTGTAGTGAAAAACTCGAGAGAAACCGACAAAGAGATTCGTGGAGGGTTGTTCAGAAATGAAATAGTATGCTTGAAGGACTTTGCACACAGTATTTTACTTAAGGAAATCTGCAAGCCAATGGTTCAAAAATGTGAAAGTATTCCATTATCCATGAGGGAATAAGTCAAATCCGAATCGAAGAAACTTGAACAAGGTATCATTTAGAGTATTGATGCATCGCAATGGGTATCTCCTTTAGTTGTTGTGAGAAAGACCATGGGCAAAGTCAGGATATGTGTTGATCTAAGGCAACTCAACGAGTGTGTGATCCCTGATAGGCATCCCCCTCCCAACATACAAGAATTGATCTCCATGATGGGTCCGGCGAAGGTATTTTCGACACTCAACCTCACCTCAGTGTATCATCAGTTTAAACTTCACAAGGAATTTTGACATTTAACTGCTGTTATGCCGCAAGGTGTATTTCAATACTGAAGGATGCCATTCGGTATGATTTCTGCATCATCTGTTTTCCAAAAGGTTATGTATAGAATATTAGATGGAGAAGAGGGAGTGATTTTCTTCCAAGAAAGCGTCTTAGTTTATGTGTAGAACAAAGAGGAGCATGATAGAAGGCTAGAGAGGGTGCTCAAAAAGCTTTGTGATGTTGGAATGACCCTCAGTATGGAGAAGTCGAAGATTGACAGAAAAGATATTGGGCCTCATTACGACCCTGGCGTTATGGGGTTAAAGGCGTCGGTAGAGCTGCCGGCGCCGTTAACTCCATAACGCCTCATTACGAGGTCCGCTTGCGGGACCCGCTCAGGATGCCTGGTTTTACCAGACGTTCTTAGCGGGTCCCGTGAGCGGCCCAGCATGCTAACAACGGGCCCGTCATTAACGGGCCCGTTGTTAGCATGCTCCCCATTCCCATTGAGCCCTATGGGGGCTCAAAAGGGAATGGGGATGTACCGGGTCTGGGTTCCCTGGATGGGGAAATACCGGGCCCTCCTAAGTCGGAATGACCCAGTATTTCCCCATTCAGGGAACCCGGACCTGAGTTTGGGGGTAGCCATGCCCTTATTAAGGGCATGGATACCTTGAAACTCGTAATGAGGCCCATTGAGTATCTAAGCCATGTTATTTCCAAAGATGGGATATCACCTAAGAAGGATCTGATCAATATGATGGAACAGATGTCTACACCAAATAGTAAAGAACAGATCAGGACATTTTTGGGCATGGCGGAATACTTATCGAAATTTATCAGAGGGTTTGTCTATCACACAGTTCTTTAAGAAATCTCTTGAAATCTAACATGAAATTCTCATGGAGAATTGTGAAGAAGAATTCCAGTACATAAAGCGAGCGCTAGCGACAGCACCACCCCTTTACAATTACAAGAGAGGACGACAAACTATGATTACAACCGACACAAGCAATGTAAGTTAGTTGCTGTTCTCACACAACTAGAAAACAAAAAGGAGCATGTGATTGCCTTTGCATCACGCCAGCTGAAAGGACTGGAGAAGGCCTATGCAACCATTGAAAAAGAGGCACTTGCAATCAGGTGGGCTTTGGAAAAGTTTAGGAGTTTTGTCTGGGGCACCAGATTTAAACTGCATGAGGAACACAAACCATTGGTCGAGGTGTTTTCAACAAAAGGCTTGGATAAGGTATCAGGCAGCATAAAGAGGTGGGTATCCAGATTACAAGAATGACCAATAATTACATACCACCAATCTTTCAGACCTATTGTAGCATATTACCTTGGCTTTCAATGTATTTTTTTGAATTCACATATTTGACTGAAAAGGAATATGCAGGACATCTAGCTAAAAGGATGAGCTGAAAATCAAACAGTTTTCCTCAAGTGTTGAGGATATTCCATATATTGTTTGTATAAGAAAGTGCTCTGTTTCTAAGCACTTCCACATTTTGCAGGAGAAGCACAGTCAAAATGAAGTTCCCCTGAGATTATTTGATTTTGGTGAAGTGCAGAAGCAGCAATTAGAACCCCCAATCTTCTGCTACCAAAGTTGCAAAGACAAGTTTAGTGCCTTGTTAGTCCACGTTTACAATCACACAAGATGCAGATTTTGAAGCCCTTTATTGGACTGACTGAAAATATTGTGCAAAGATGGTGCTTCAGCTCTACTCCTCAGCCATATAGGCAGTTTGTCTTGGCTGCCTTGCTACTCAGCTCTACTCCTCAGCCATATAGGCAGTTTGTCTTGGCTGCCTTGCTACTCAGCTCTACTCCTCAGCCATATAGGCAGTTTGTCTTGGCTGCCTTGCTACTCAGCTCTACTCCTCAGCCATATAGGCAGTTTGTCTTGGCTGCCTTGCTACTCAGCTCTACTCCTCAGCCATATAGGCAGTTTGTCTTGGCTGCCTTGCTACTCAGCTCTACTCCTCAGCCATATAGGCAGTTTGTCTTGGCTGCCTTGCTACTCAGCTCTACTCCTCAGCCATATAGGCAGTTTGTCTTGGCTGCCTTGCTACTCAGCTCTACTCCTCAGCCATATAGGCAGTTTGTCTTGGCTGCCTTGCTACTCAGCTCTACTCCTCAGCCATATAGGCAGTTTGTCTTGGCTGCCTTGCTACTCAGCTCTACTCCCCAGCCATATAGGCAGTTTGTCTTGGCTGCCTTGCTACTCAGCTCTACTCCTCAGCCATATAGGCAGTTTGTCTTGGCTGCCTTGCTACTCAGCTCTACTCCCCAGCCATATAGGCAGTTTGTCTTGGCTGCCTTGCTACTCAGCTCTACTCCTCAGCCATATAGGCAGTTTGTCTTGGCTGCCTTGCTACTCAGCTCTACTCCCCAGCCATATAGGCAGTTTGTCTTGGCTGCCTTGCTACTCAGCTCTACTCCCCAGCCATATAGGCAGTTTGTCTTGGCTGCCTTGCTACTCAGCTCTACTCCCCAGCCATATAGGCAGTTTGTCTTGGCTGCCTTGCTACTCAGCTCTACTCCTCAGCCATATAGGCAGTTTGTCTTGGCTGCCTTGCTACTCAGCTCTACTCCCCAGCCATATAGGCAGTTTGTCTTGGCTGCCTTGCTACTCAGCTCTACTCCTCAGCCATATAGGCAGTTTGTCTTGGCTGCCTTGCTACTCAGCTCTACTCCTCAGCCATATAGGCAGTTTGTCTTGGCTGCCTTGCTACTCAGCTCTACTCCTCAGCCATATAGGCAGTTTGTCTTGGCTGCCTTGCTACTCAGCTCTACTCCTCAGCCATATAGGCAGTTTGTCTTGGCTGCCTTGCTACTCAGCTCTACTCCCCAGCCATATAGGCAGTTTGTCTTGGCTGCCTTGCTACTCAGCTCTACTCCTCAGCCATATAGGCAGTTTGTCTTGGCTGCCTTGCTACTCAGCTCTACTCCTCAGCCATATAGGCAGTTTGTCTTGGCTGCCTTGCTACTCAGCTCTACTCCTCAGCCATATAGGCAGTTTGTCTTGGCTGCCTTGCTACTCAGCTCTACTCCTCAGCCATATAGGCAGTTTGTCTTGGCTGCCTTGCTACTCAGCTCTACTCCTCAGCCATATAGGCAGTTTGTCTTGGCTGCCTTGCTACTCAGCTCTACTCCCCAGCCATATAGGCAGTTTGTCTTGGCTGCCTTGCTACTCAGCTCTACTCCCCAGCCATATAGGCAGTTTGTCTTGGCTGCCTTGCTACTCAGCTCTACTCCTCAGCCATATAGGCAGTTTGTCTTGGCTGCCTTGCTACTCAGCTCTACTCCTCAGCCATATAGGCAGTTTGTCTTGGCTGCCTTGCTACTCAGCTCTACTCCTCAGCCATATAGGCAGTTTGTCTTGGCTGCCTTGCTACTCAGCTCTACTCCTCAGCCATATAGGCAGTTTGTCTTGGCTGCCTTGCTACTCAGCTCTACTCCTCAGCCATATAGGCAGTTTGTCTTGGCTGCCTTGCTACTCAGCTCTACTCCTCAGCCATATAGGCAGTTTGTCTTGGCTGCCTTGCTACTCAGCTCTACTCCTCAGCCATATAGGCAGTTTGTCTTGGCTGCCTTGCTACTCAGCTCTACTCCTCAGCCATATAGGCAGTTTGTCTTGGCTGCCTTGCTACTCAGCTCTACTCCTCAGCCATATAGGCAGTTTGTCTTGGCTGCCTTGCTACTCAGCTCTACTCCTCAGCCATATAGGCAGTTTGTCTTGGCTGCCTTGCTACTCAGCTCTACTCCTCAGCCATATAGGCAGTTTGTCTTGGCTGCCTTGCTACTCAGCTCTACTCCTCAGCCATATAGGCAGTTTGTCTTGGCTGCCTTGCTACTCAGCTCTACTCCTCAGCCATATAGGCAGTTTGTCTTGGCTGCCTTGCTACTCAGCTCTACTCCTCAGCCATATAGGCAGTTTGTCTTGGCTGCCTTGCTACTCAGCTCTACTCCTCAGCCATATAGGCAGTTTGTCTTGGCTGCCTTGCTACTCAGCTCTACTCCTCAGCCATATAGGCAGTTTGTCTTGGCTGCCTTGCTACTCAGCTCTACTCCTCAGCCATATAGGCAGTTTGTCTTGGCTGCCTTGCTACTCAGCTCTACTCCTCAGCCATATAGGCAGTTTGTCTTGGCTGCCTTG
The DNA here is from genome assembly GCF_040938575.1 of Ambystoma mexicanum. NCBI lineage: Eukaryota > Metazoa > Chordata > Amphibia > Caudata > Ambystomatidae > Ambystoma > Ambystoma mexicanum. The sequence goes on from NC_090928.1 coordinate 67,609,750, forward strand.
CTACTCAGCTCTACTCCTCAGCCATATAGGCAGTTTGTCTTGGCTGCCTTGCTACTCAGCTCTACTCCTCAGCCATATAGGCAGTTTGTCTTGGCTGCCTTGCTACTCAGCTCTACTCCTCAGCCATATAGGCAGTTTGTCTTGGCTGCCTTGCTACTCAGCTCTACTCCTCAGCCATATAGGCAGTTTGTCTTGGCTGCCTTGCTACTCAGCTCTACTCCTCAGCCATATAGGCAGTTTGTCTTGGCTGCCTTGCTACTCAGCTCTACTCCTCAGCCATATAGGCAGTTTGTCTTGGCTGCCTTGCTACTCAGCTCTACTCCTCAGCCATATAGGCAGTTTGTCTTGGCTGCCTTGCTACTCAGCTCTACTCCTCAGCCATATAGGCAGTTTGTCTTGGCTGCCTTGCTACTCTTGTTGGACGAGACTTTGAATGGTTCTAAAGGTTCCTGGGTTGCCTCGATTAATTCTTCAGATTTGCCTGTTGTGGTCATTGTCGAGCGTTAGCTTTCCAAGTCCCAAACACTTCTTCATTTGATGATACAGAATGAAATCTTTGGTTAGTGTTTGGTAACAATCATATTCCGATAAGGAACAAGTCTCCTTCATGCTAACTAGTTACGCAACCCCAGTGTCTGCTGCGCTGACTAGTTGCCTGGCTACCCTCAGCATCTCAATGGGCACCAAACGCCTCCACGACCAGTAGCCCCTGCACTGCCTTCGAGCCTACCACGCACTTGGGGCTGTATCTGTCACCCTACAGTCCCCTGCCTCCTTGCACTTACCCAGAGCCACGCTGCCCTGGCTGCACTTACTAAGAGCAATTCTGCCCTGATTGCACTTCCCCCTTGCTTCCCCCTGGCACTTCTCTTCCGCACCCCCCCTGCACTTGCACGATCTGAATGACACAAGGCCTAGTAAGATCGTTTGTTTTGTCCTCCCTCTGTCTTCCGTACCTTGTCTTGTCGCGCCTAGAAACACTTGTGTACAGGCGCGTTATAACTGATTCATATCATATATTATTTTGCCTTTGCCATACTGTATCCAAGTCTGGAAACCATTGTGAAGCTTGAGGCATGCTGAGTTAACATTGGACAATCTACTAATTAAACCTCCAGAGAACACTTTGTAGTGCCACATAGTATGCCAGCCCTGAAAACTTAGTAGCTGTATTCAAATTATTGCAATGTCCTGACACTACATAGAGGCTGCAAAACACACGTTTAGACTCTGTGTGTGAAGAAAGAATAATGCTGTTCCTACATTCCAATTATGGGCCTGATTCACAGAGCGTCTTCCTATGGGATTGCACCATTATAAAACGCTTCTGTGAATCAGGCCCTATGTGTTTTTAAACTTTCACTTCAATATGTCTTTTAAAATACATCACTATCTTTGAGAAACCACCAGGGTGCACGTTAAGACTGCTTGTGCATATATTGCAAAAGTTTCATGTGAGCAAGATTTGTTTTCTTAAAATGTAACTCTCAGCTACAAATGTGGCATATAACATCAGTAATTTTCGAAAATTACTGGGGCTCAATTTAAGACTGCCTGTGCCTAACTTAAAACATATTGCATTCAACAGTTAAATGTGAAAAAGATTTGCATTGATAGGAATGTGCACAGGGACCTCATTTGGGGGCTGCTAGGGTTTGCAACTGCAACCCCTGAGGTCTTCCTGGCTCACCATGTGGTCTCCTTTGCTACCCCTAAAAAAAGATGACTATTTTTTTTTATTCTTTTTTAATTGGGCTGTGGCCAGCGCTCTTTGTTTCTGGAGTGGCTGGCTTTCTTGTTCAAGCCTCTGAAAAACACAGGGGGTTCCACATTCCACAAGTCTAACACTTTGAATAGTGACCGTAAATTAGAAAGACTAGGAATAACAAATATCTTGTCTTTCTGTTTTTAAACACATCAATTTCACAATTCAGACAAAAACTACCAAAAAACATTTAGAGTAGAACAGACATCCATTTCGGTCTATGTAGTTGCAGTTATAGCTTGTTTTTTTCTGCCGCTGTCTCTGTTACGATCATCCCAAGATATTCCATGTGGTGTCCTCAGTCACTTGACAAAATCCTTGTGCCTAAAAGATTGTGTACAGTATAGAGTTTTACCATAGCACATAAAGTAGCCCTTGATTTCATTGTGCTACAATGAATGCTTTGTTGTAATGTGTCTATCTTACCTATCTCCCTGACATGCTGTTCATGAGGTTTGTTGGCATGTATGAGGGAATGAGTGCCCAGAGTACGGGATCCCATGTGAGTGTGCTGCTTGCCCTTCACTACTCTAAATTCTTTAATACACAGTTATGAACCCTCCCAATGGTATGTATTATGCTAACCTCTGAAGCCTGAAAAGTAGATCCATGCAGGCGTGACATGTGGCCAACTTTGCATTCGTGAGCACCTTCAATCACCTGTCTAATCAGGTGGTCAGGATTGTGAAGAGGCACTGGCACATTTTAACCAAGGCCAAAATACCCATCGATACTCCCTGGTGTGCCTTTAAACGAGGACACAACATTAAAGAACTGGTGAGTAGGAATGATGTGAGCGACAGGCGCAATGTCCAGACCACCATTACGGAACAATGGGGTCTGGCCAAACTGAGAGGACATGCACCTTGTGGGACATGTGTTTGTTGTCAATTTACTAACAGGACCACTGAGGTTGACATCGGGTTACCGAGACCATGGGAAATGTTCTCTAATTGTAACTCGATGAATGTAGTGTATGCTATATGGTGTCCGTGCCCCAAATTATATATTGGGAAGACAGAACGAAAGATCAAGATCCGTGTGAGTGAATACAGAAGTTGCATTAGGAACTGAATCCTAACAGCCCCTATGGTTGGACATTTCATTATGCATGACCATAGTTGTAATGACTTGAGGTGGACTGTTTTAAAAAAGATACCGACAACAAACAACAACTCAGCTGATAAGCAAATTTTGTCAAGAGAAGAGATGAGAATTATCTTTCTGAGTAAGAGTCATCTTCTGGGCCTTAATGAACAGATGGACTGGAATATTTAATACCAGGTTCCTTCTTGATTGGTATTAGGCCCCTGGAGGGCCCCGGTCCAGGGATCTTCAGTGTGTGTACCCAGTATTTATATCTTGCTATGTGTTGGCTTATGTACATTTTATGTAGCCTTTTTACCATTGGATATAATTGCCTGGGAATTAATAGATGATGTTGTTTGCAACAGGCATGTCCGTGGCGGCATGTAGGCACAGTGTCTTTCCTAGTGTGGGGCAGCCACTGAAAGTCGTGACAATGTGGGGACGGTGTGGGTATCACGCGTTTGGTTGTGTATCACGTGTAACACCACTACGTAAGGTAGCCATGGAATGTTGAGACAACGTAATGATGTTGTTGGGATCACGTGTTCGGTGTTGCACCGATCGTTACGCTGCCAGATCGTCATGACGCGGGAACATCACGTGATGAGTATATGTTTGGAACGGGCTTACACTCACAGTCTCTGGAAACACATCCGGTGTTGTGGAGTCACGTCTGAATCGGCAGCAGTAAGGGTTTCATTGAGATGTACTGTCTTGTCGTACTCCAGCCTGCCAGTGTGTCTTACATATTTATGATGTGTAGCGGCACCAGCACGAGCTGTGTCACGTGATGACACATCATTAATAGAGTGGGACTACGGTTGGTGTTTTTGACTTCTCTGAGAGTTTGGCTGAACCTGACAGTTTGGTCCGTTGTTTTTGTTATTTTTATAACAGATATACAACGGTAACATTCATTTGAACAAGAGCAGTTGGTGCTATCGTTTTTCTGCACATGCGAATCGTGATTATTAATGCAGAGTCGCAGTATTATTCCAGGATGGATGTGAAGTTCTTGGAATATAAGGTCAGTAGCAATCTGGCCCATGATGTAGCGACTCTTCCACTTGGCTATATGCAGCATGTGTTGGTAATTTGGGTACATATTGGACACTGGTCCTAGTAATAGGGTTTGTAAACCCCTTCCCCCTTTTTCTCTCTCCCCTTGTTTCCACAGCCTGACAAAGTGGGTTTTTGACCACTGAGATGGTAACGTTTCACCATTGATTGGTCTCCAGATATGGGACAGTAGATTTGTCCCGCTGTGGCTATAAAGGTGTTGGTGGGAACCAACGGAACTGTACGTGAGTACAATGCTGTTAGACTAATGGATCGGGCACTGAGGGTGGTCACTAGCGAGTCATCATGCCACTGGTGCGTTTGGTATTGCTATTTATATACTGCACGGCCTCCCGCGGTTATTCAGTTGTGCTTGTTTGTACACGTGGTATTGTTCCACCGGTAATCTCTTTTCATTGCATTCGGCATCCTGGGAGGTGTCAGCTATTTTGTCCGAATTATCAGGTGGACATGAAACCGGGCAGTCGCTCCGATCACAGCAGTGGAGCGATGCTTTGTCTCTTTCACCATGGCACACTATGCCAGTAGGAAGCCTGGATGGAAGGTTTTAATTGTGGATGTCTCGGTGTCTGACACTGTGGGCCTCATTACACAGAATGCGGTAAGGGTTTACCGGTACCGGTAAGGGCACCGGTACTGGTAAACCCTTACCGACTTACTACGAGGTCCCTTTGCCGGACCCGACCTCAACGGCTGGTTTTAGCAGCCATTAAGGAACGGGCCCGCAAAGGGACCTTGGTGCTAATTACGGTACCGCAATTAGCTCCTTCCCCATTCCCATTGAGCCCTGTGGGGGCAAAAATGGGAATGGGGAAGTGCCTTGGTGAATGGGGAATTACCGCCCCGCTCACGTTGGAGTAGGGCGGTAATTCCGCCATCTCACCAAGGCGGACATGGTAAAATACCGGCAGCAACCATGGCGCTAATAGCGCCATGGTTACCACCTACCGTGTAATGAGGCCATGTGTCTTAAGGTGGTGGTATTTTTCTACGAATTGAACCAATTGCGATGGTCTTCATGTCACTGTATGTGATAGTCACAAGTGACATCCTTATTTGTTGAGGATGAGGAAGGGCATCTATTGCCCCCCATTACACGTTGCTCATTTATTTAGCGGCAGTGTTATGTCTCCGTTGGTATAATTATGTACACAGTCCGACTGAGTGCGTTTCTGTTTTCAATTATAGGTGAGTCTCTGATGCTGTCTACATGTCTGTGCGTCCATATGCCTGTCCTTGAAAATCCCAGATCTACTTATCCCTGAAGAATTTCAGCAAAACGAAAAAAGCACGGAAAGAAACATGTTGGGTTGGGGAATTTGAAATTGTTGTAGGTTGTACTACGTACCACAGTGAAACGCATTTGATTTGACCTAATTAATTATTGGTGTGTTGTTTCTCTGTGAATATCTAGAGTTCCTTATCGATAGGACAGTAGATTGTATTTTAGAGTGCGGTCTCTCTTTTTTAGACTATGATGTTGTTAGTGTATGAGATACGAATGATGTTAGGTTGTTTGGTTGTTTGAGTGAGAATTAGGTATGTCTGGAGTATGTTTTCAGGGATTGTGTGAGAGTGATGTGTATGAGTAGATAGGTCAACTATCTTTCTCAGCATTTTGTAGGTGCAATTGTTATGGCAATTTTGATGATTTTTAGAAGGAAATTGTTATAATAATTTGGTGTTTTTGTACGATTTAATAAAAATTTCATACATTCTGAATTTGTAGTGAAGTGAATTGAATTGTTTCACATCACATGCTCATGTATTTTGACATAATGATACCTCACGGTTTGTGTGAAGTAATGGTTGTATAGACGTGTGTCCTTGTTCAGAGCACACCCACTGAAACACAGGTGCTATGATTTTTTTTTGTTTAAATAGACATATTGGTACATTCCAGGTTAGATCATAGTCCTGAGTTAAACCTGGTATACCCTCTTATTCCTGTTTTTTGGCAACTTTGCACCAGACCTGCAGATGAACTGGCCTGCTGTTAAATCTCAGTTACCATTTTAATGGTATCCACTGCAGAGTGTCATTTGCTTTCTGACTTTGATAACATTCAGACATGTAATTGCCTATTTTACTATTATAGCTGGTAAAATGGCTCAGTGTTTTGAGCATTCGCTGCTGCAATTTGTGTGTGATCTGCAGGTTGCAGGTTTGAATCCCGGCAAGGCCGTCTCAGCCTTTCATCCTTCTGTTGTCGATAAATGAGTACCAAACACAGGTCGGGTGATATCGTATGTATATTTGTTCTATATAAAGAGCTTAAGCATAAGTGCTATATAATAACACATCATTATCATTTGGCCTTGGACGTCTGCTTGCATTCACAGTAATGTGGTAATATGGGCCTATGCACACTGATATACGATACCTATGGTGATCCATTCTTGTATGAAATGTATATCACATTACAGTGATATCTTTACCATATATTTCCCAGTGTACTTAGGACCAATGCTATGTGATGCCACTTCCTGTTTTGTTAAGGGGGGAAAGGTCGTGTTCGATTGCTTGCTGTGATGTCACTTTGGGGTGTCGTCAAATGGCATCACTTCCTGTGATGGCATCAGATGTCAAGGGTCGTGTGATGTCACTTCCGCTACCCCAGGCATTCTGGTGAAATGACATTCCTGTTAAAACCTCAGAGCTCCATTCAGTTTGTTGTCAGCGGAGGTGATCTCTGAGAGCACAGCTAAGGGGAGCGAGGGGCACAATGAGAGCTGAAAAGTCTCCTTTTGTAACCTAGGCCCAGTAGGGAGATTCTGCTTTTACGCAGTAAAAAGAGGAACAAATGTCCAGCGTTGCGTAGCATACAACAAGGTGCTAATATTGTGTTATTGTGATTTATATTGTGCACAGCTGCCATTTTCATGTCACCGATGACCATGTTACATTACCAAATGCATGCCAGTGCGCAGTGAATGAAACTAGCTTCATGGGCAATATAAACTCCAAGAGAAAAATGTGTCAATGCACCGCAAGCTTTTATTTCTGCTTACCAGACCTGTACAGTTTACCTAAATTCCAATTAATATAGTTCATAAAACATAGAAAATGCCCTGCAGTTTATGACTGATGTGATCACCTGTTTTCTCCGGGAAATCCGATCTCGCTCTACAGCACCATTTAGAATGTTATCCCACAAGATCTGAGATGAGGTTTCGGTCCTTACTGAAGAAAGAGATTGAATGGATAGATTATTCCGCTGACTATGTTCCTTTCTCAGCAACCTGTGAAGCGTTCCATGTATTATTCTGTAGCTTCTTGGCGCTTCGGTTCACAATTCTGTCACCGCCTTGATTGTTATTATGTGTTGCTTTGTATAAGTATTCAAATATCCACTTTTCTATCCAAAACAAATATACAAGGATTTAGTGGAAGCAGAGATTATCTGCACTTGCATTCCAAATAGCTTGTCAGTGGCCCTCATTACGACCCTGGCGGAGTGGGTTTACGCCAGCGTTATTCGCGGCGGACCCGTCCGCCCTACTACGAGTTCCCGTAGCGCCATGGAACGTTTTCCGCCTGGTTTTTCCGGGCGGAGAAATCCATGGCGCTACGGGACCTTGATGTTAATTACGCCACCGTATTTTGCGGTGGCGCAATTAACGCCTTCCCCACTCCCATTATACCCTATGGGGCAAAAATGGGAATGGGGAAGGGTAAAATGGGGATTGGGGATTTACCGCCCCGCCAAGGTCGGCATGGGGCGGAAAATCCGCCAACCTCCATGGCGCTATCGGCAGCTTTCCGCCGTGCTCCGCGGTGCATTTAGCACCGCGATTTCCGCCAGGGTCGTAATGAGGGCCAGTCTCTTGCATTTAGATAAAAAGCCAGTTTGCAATTCATTCGATAAGGAACGCCAGAGCATAGCGTTTCTAGCTGTGTCTAGCATCAAAGTCCTGCTGCAGTGTTCCCTGCTCTCCCCGAATCTCATCAGACAGGTACAGCCAAAGCATGGGCAAAATAATGGTCAGTAAAACATATGCATTGGATTGCAGCTTTTAGGAGTCAGTGGGCCTCATTATAACTCGGGTCAAAACGGCAGGCTGCGCCGGAGTTATGCTTTTTTTCCCGGCATTACAGCCCCAGCGGTCCCTGAAGCCAGGTGCCAGAAAAAGTAACTCCCCATTCCCATTCGAGTCTCATGGGACTCAGTGGGAATAGGGAGGATGGATGCACTGCCACTGTGTGGAACAGTGCCGGTGCACCAGTCAAAGTCTAAAAGCGGGTGCCTTTCCACCAGCCAGGTCAGACCTGGCAGGCAGAAAGGCACCCACACGCAGAACTCGGAGTATGCCCGTCCGGTAACAGCAGTGCCGGTAGATTACTGGCACCGTTGTTACCGGACCGGCATACTCATAATAAGGCTCAGTGTCTCACAAGGTGTGTACAGCGTTTGCCATTTTAGAAACCGCATCCAACAGAATGTGCTTTTATTTCCAGTAGGATAGGTTTCAGGGAACAAGTTCGGGGACCACGCAAACAGACGTCGTCTGATCACTTTTTTCACCACCCCCCTGTGTGTTTTCAAGGAACAAAAAAAATGATGTTCTGCACCCACTGGAAGTAAAAAGTGTGCGGCTGGGATTCAAACTCAGGTCGCAGTTTTGTGGCCAGACACTTACCTGTCTCGCATCGTGGGACAAAAATCTCATATTGATATTATACAATAAAGGTCAGTTTTGTTTACAGATTCTTAGGTATAAAGGTGCTTAACATTTATATTTAGCCAGCAATGTAATAGGAAACTCTGTACTCTCGGCAAATGCTTAATTGTCCTGTGCACTCTCTTCAGTTGGGAAAGACACATTGATTGAAATGTGCATATTTCTCTTTAGGGTGTGCTCACTTCCTGTGATGCCACTTCCCATTGCACATTTCAGTGTCCCCCCCCCAATTTTTGGGTCCTAATAGGCTTCATATTTGCCTTGTATCTGTCGCCACTACACCTAGCCCTAATCTTCCTGTTCACAGTACTTACCGTTGAAGCCCTGACTCCATGACAGGAACCTACACCGAGCTTCCATACGCCTGCCCCTCCTCGTGCAGTGATATAACATTGCCTCTTCTATCATCCTTAGTTAATTTTTTCCATGATCAAGGGCCCTTCCATACACCTGTAGTCCTAGTGCTTACCATAGGAGTATACTAAAGCTCTTGAATGTAAGGGGCTATGACAGACCTCAGGGACCAAAGTTATGCTTCCGCACCACACCTCTAGTGAATACTGGACCTTATATCACTCATACCAAAGGCGTTCACCAGTGGGCCATCAGCATACAGACTATACTACAATGCCTAATAAGTGTATCAGGATCTGCTCACATGTTCAACATGCAAATCTCCTGCAGAAACCCCCCTGCCTGAACAGGTTTGTTGCTGCGTAGGTCATGGTGTGCACCAATCGGATCCACTGGTCAATGGAAACCACTTAGGCTTTCCTGCAATGCAACAAAATGAATCCTAGTCGAATTTAAAAAAATCCACAAGGGACCAATAGAGAGAGCTTATGCCTTTTAATGTGTGATTATAAGGTTTAAATAATTAATTTAAAAAGGAATATGATACTGGGAAATGGCAAGCACTGAAGGAAGAAGGTGAAAGCAAAGATAGTGCAATGTTTTGGAAACGTGTTACCTTAGGCAACAAAGCTAGCACTAACAACATCCAGGGGAATATTTTGGAAGGTGTTTGGTATCGACATTTCTCATATTTAAATAAAGAAGTAAGGCCCTCCTTTATCTTGCCTAGTGTTATTAACGTGAGCAGCCAACAGGCAGAAGAGTCTGCACCACTAGTTTTCGCCCTCAGTGAGATAAAGGAGCCTATCTCCTGCTAAAAAGCTGGTAAGGCCCCACTGCCTGACAAAATACCCATGGTCCTTTTCAGGGCAGCTATTGAGGGTTGGGCACCAATCCTTCCCCACCTCTTTAATGCTGTGGTTGCTGAGTCCTTGGTATCATCATCTGTAATCATCACTCCTGTCTATCTGGGATGACCAAAAGACAAACTCAGATTCCAACACAAACTCTGCCCTGATACCACTCGACCTCTCCAGAGCATTTGACATGATCAGCCATGAGATCCTTATCAATAGAATAGAAGAAATAGGAATAACAGATTTAGCTGTACTCTGGATTAAATCATTCCTAGTGAGTAGAACGGAACCTGTCTAGCTAAAACCTTTCAAATCCTCTCCACGGAAAATCTACTGTGGAGTACCACAAGGATCATCCCTATCCCCACTGTTCTTCAATATCTGCCTGGCTCTGCTATTCAAGCTCAGCAAGAAAGACAGACTCACATGCTGCAACTACGCTGATAAAACACAAATCAACTGTAGAATCGAAGAAGGACAAGAAGAGTACAAAACGCTGGGAGAATGTCTGAAAGAACTCTATGACAGGATGAACACAAACATCCTCAAACTCAACCAGGCAAGACAGAAATCATGGTGATATCCAAATACATGGAAAATAACATCTGTATCCCATGGCCCACAGAACCAGGAACAGCACCACACCATCAGAAATAGAAAAAAACCTTGGAATCCTAATGGACAACGCGCTAACATTAGTAAACGCAATAATCAAGACATGCTTCTTCCTCTACTCGATAAAAAGAATTGTACTGTTCCTGTCCTTCACTCGGAAAACACTGACAATAATCACCCTCATCATGTCAAGAATTGACTATGCAAACAGCATCTACCTCGGAATGCCGGAACACCTGCTGAAGAAACTGCAACGCATCCAAAACGCAGCGGCCAGACTCCTCCTTAAACTATCACGAAGGGACCACATCACCCCAGCACTATAAATGCTAAACTGGCTGCCAATCAAACAACAAATCATGTTTAAAACGGTGTGCATAACACCCAGAGCAATCCACGGCCAAGAAGCAGAATTCCTACAAAAGAAAATAACCATTTACCAACTGACAAGAACACTCAGATCAAGCAATGACATCTGGTTGGAACTGAAACCATACACAGAAACACCTGGGGGACCCTCATTCTCCCACCTGGCAGCAATAACCTGGAACACACTTCCGAAAGAAATATGCAATACAAAAGACCACCTAAAATTCAGGAAACTGCTCAAAACCTGGCTCTTCACCTCACAACCGGACAGAATCACCAATGGAAATATCCACCAGAAACAAACGCATGCAGCAAGAAGTGGCGGGTGAGGGAGAAACCCACGATTCACCCTATCCCAGGCCTCTATCAAGCCAAACGCCTCTGCTATGCAAAGCCCAAGAGGTAGGGACTGTAGCTGGAGATGAAGGAGCATCTCTCCTCCCCTCCTCCCCTTACTTCTTCTACACACTTACTCTATCAGAATTGTCCCTGGACTTAGTATGATAGCGACCTCGTCTGTCGCTCCCCCATCCCCTTACTGTCCCCCTCCCTCCAGCACTATCTGAAATGTTGTCAGGCCCTGTACCATAGTCGCTTGTTTTGTTCCTCCCCTCCCTTTCTGCACCCCTCCCCCTCACCTTTTTATTTCTCCGGCTCTACCAGAAATGTCGTCAGACCTAGTACCGTAGTCGCCTGTCTGTTTACATTTCCTTCCCACTCTCCCCCTCCCTTCCTTAACTATGTCTTAGCTCTTGCACTATCTGAAATGTCATCAGGTCTAGTACGATAGTTAATTTCACATCCTTACTGTTCATGGCCTGTAAGAATGTCATTGTATTTTCCCTTGTTCCCTCCCTTGCCTTGCAGCGCTTTGAAACACATTGTGTATAGGCGCTATATAAATAAACTATCATATCATATCATATCACTAATCATTAACTAGCAAACAACAGAACAGGGGTCAATTAAGATTCAGAGGGAGGAGACTGGACTCCAGGAGCTCATGGAGACGAGGGCAGGCATACCCTAATGACAACCAAGGAGCAACCCAGAACCTTAGCGATCTCAACCTTGGGGAAGGGGAGGCCCTCACCACATTCCCGCTCACTGATCACTAGACATTCACAGACACATGCCACTGCCTCGCGCAGAACCAGATGGATGAACCACGAAAGGAACGCTCCTGCAGACAGCAAGAGCAGCGACACCCAACACAGATGTCCAAAACAATGAGGAGCCCCACTAACACATCTGCTAAAAAACCTCAACTCTCTGCTTACACCTCACACCCTAAACAAATACAACCATTTTTTTAACAGCAAACTGCATGCACTTCATTACACTGCAACAACAAAACAAACCACACATAGTATCGCACAACAGCACATGGGAGACTACCGATCTGTAAACCACACTCATGCTCAGCGAATTGTGTTAACCAAACTGAAGCTGTCAACAGGAAATCACTAATCTCGCTCGACCTTTATCCCACTACACCTTATTAACCCTCCCTACCCTCTTACTTTTCAGATCCTCCAGAGCACCAGTGAACCACTCCGGTGGTGATAGTGCACGGTATAAATGTCCTTTAACATTAACATCCTGGACCAGTGCGTAAATTATACCACTTTACTCAAGGGGAGGCAGAGAATGTTCCTCTAATTATATGCCTATTTCTCGGCTTGATGCAGTTGGAAATTTATATGCAAAGGCAGTGTTGTCCCGCTTGTCCTATTGGCAGTGTTGTCATATTGGGTTTTCGGAGGAGAAAGCCTTGAGTTATCTACAGGCAGGTTTCTAATCGGGCATTAGTACAATTGATCAGGCATTTAGGATGTTTCTGTTGTTTTAAAAGTACACAGTATTAAGAAAGGTCAATCTGCACGTGGCTTTTATAGACCTCAAGACAGCATTTGATGGTGTACCCAGAGTTTTACTTTGGAAAACACTAAGTAGAACAGGAGTTCTATCTGACATTCTTAGGCCAAGTCACATTTTATATTCTAACAATACTGCTGCTGTCAGATGGAGTCTTTCGGGGGATATCACTGCTCATTTTGATATTGAAAGATGTCAGGCATGGTTTATGTACTAGCACCGACTTAGTTCTCTAGTTAGATTAATAGATTGATTGAATGTATTATAGCCTTGGAAAATGATGCCTCAAAACTGGAAGGAGATAGGATCCCGCTTCTATTGTCCTCAGTCAATGCTGTTAGAATATTAATAACTCCAGCTGGCATCAGGAAAAAACTTACTGACTTTGATAAGGAATGTAAATGTTAGTGGTCTAACTATTAATATGGGGAAGAGAAACACTAGGGTGTTCCATCCACCTCATAAAAAAACACCTCGCCTGGGTATGGCCCTAGATGGTGGTAGTGTAGAACAGGGTAATCATTATGAGTACTTAGGCGTTTGCTTTACAGGAAACTCTAAATAATGTAAGCAGGTTGAGAAAGCCAAACTTACTCTTAAAAAGGAATAGCAATGCAATTCTCAAATTGCACATTTCACATGGTAATTGTGCAATCACACCAGCATTGACTATTCATAACATGAAATCCAAAGCAGCATCAATATATTGCCCTGAGCTCTGGCGTTTTGTCAGGTGTACAAAACCTGATACAACAGAAAACAGATTTCTAAAAAAAGTAGCTGCGTCGTCCGCCTAGTATGGTTAATACCATTACATGGCTTGAGGTAGAGCAAAGCCTAATAAGTGACACAATCACCTTTAGGCATGTCCTTTAGTAGGTAAGATTGTGGTCCTCACCTACCCTTAGAAAATATAGGGTCACCCTATGTGACCTCCTATCACAGGATGGAGGTTGCACTTTACCGTGGTGCATGCATGTTAAATATCACCTGACTGATCTGGGGGTTCTGCACCTGTGGCACAACCCTCATAGCATTGTAGCAGATCTGAAGGTCATGCCTAATTTGGCACTTAGCACTTTTTCCGTGATAAGGTTGCTGCATAACTATACCGTCGCTAGTCTTCACATATGTTGTAAATAAAATTTTGGATATGATGTCTATTTATATATTTTATGTACACATTGTTCTTGAAATTATGGTTTGGTATCTTACCGGTAGCCTTTAATCAACAGGCATGGAAAGTGTGTGTCTCTGATATGTGTCCTGTATGCTCTTTGGAAAGAGAATCAGTTGAGCATTTTCCCTCTTTTTGCCCAAATTATGCTTAGTTGCATTCTGCTTTTTTAATGGAGGAGCACAATGTGAGACTGGTTCAAGATGTACTTCTCTTTTGTAAAATGACCAACAAAAGAAATGCAATTTTTACAGTTGCTAAATTCTTGTATAGGGCTAGGCCAAACTGAATTGATTTGTGATCTGGAGATATTAGTTTGGTTGTATGTAAGAGCTGTTTTTTTACTTTAGTATTTATGAATTATCCATGGGGACTTTACTACTAAGAAAAACTACTGATACTTAAATTTTAAGCCACTAAGAACTTTAGAAATCCGGTGTCTTCCTACATTTGATGTACTAACAGTACTAGGTATTTTTATCTGCAAATTTAGATATGTATGTTATGTTTTTTAATTTGATTTTATGTGTATGTACTATTGTCATCTGAGGGATCATCAAAATTGTTTATTAGATATTTTATGATTGTGATGTATTTGTGTTTTGCACGGTTTATGATATGCGTCAAAATAAACTATGTTGATGATGTTATCACATGCATGTTTACCAGAAACCTTTCTCTTTTCCCTTGATACTTCTCCTCTTGCTGCTATTAACTTGTCCTTTGGGATTTCCCGCCACTTCTATGCTGAAGACACACAACCTTTTCTATCTTTTCGTACTTTTACTCTCGCTATTCACGATAACTTATCTTCCTTTCTACTTGCTATCAAATCTTGGATATCAGACCACTTTCTTGTTCTTAACTCATCAAAAACTGAAGGTTTTTTTCTTCTCTTCCACCACTATTCCCCCCTTGCCCTCCCTCCTTCTTCTTTACCTCTCTCCAGTGCTGCTTGCAATCTCAGTCTTTGATACAGACTTATCCCTTTCTCTCCACATTTCTACTATTTCCCGGTCTTGTCGCTTCCATCTCTTTAATATTCATAAAGCCGCCTTTTTCTGACCTGCTCTCATATCTTATTTTCTCTCACTTTTTTTTACCATTCTACTCTCTTTGGTATTCCTCTTTCCCATTTGGCCCCTCTTAAATCCATTGTTAACGCTTCCATACATCTTCCCTACCAGTTATCCCTGTGCGACTCCATTTCACAATCTCTGTCATTGGTTGGCTGACATTTTCCTCCTGGCTCAAATTCAATTTTCTTTGTATGGTGTTCAAATCCCTCCATGGTCTTTCTCCCACCTATCTATCATCTTTGATCTCCTTCTATGTCCCAACTTGTTCCCTTGCGTCTCAACCCCAGTTCTTTCTATCAGTCCCTCATCCTCCTTGTGCCCAATCCCGGGTCTGCTCATTCTCTCTTCTTGCTCCCTATCATTGGAATGCTCTCCTCTTCCCCCTCCATTCCACTAGTTCTTACTCTGCATTTCACACTTCTCTGAAGACCTATCTTATCCATTCCTAACTCTCTACATAGAATTGTTTTTTAACCAAAGCAATTCTTACTTGATTGTACCTAATTCTTTACCTGCATATATTTTGTAATCCAATCAATTTTCACTTTATTGTACTGTAACCTTTTATGTGCAGCACTTTGGAGTAAAGCGCTCAATAAATGGCAAATAAATACAAAAAATAGAAATAAATGTGTAAGCATGTGTTCTCACAATAAGGGAATATTCAACTCCAATTTCCCTATCAATAGATCATTCATGTATAATCTAAAATAAACCTGCTCTAAAATAAAATCCTACCCATATTGATTAATGGACACTTCAAGTATTGTGCTGGCAAAATTGTAAAGTACAGATTTTACTCTAGACAAGAATGCTCCAACCTTATTATCAAAACATCTTCACGATCATCTTCATGATAATTATTCTTCAACAGTACATAAAATAACTAATTCATCCAATTATAATATAGTTAATGTATACATTGTCAATTAATAAATACATCAGTTATTTATATAATACTCACAATGCATCAAATGCATTGGGATACGAAATAGTATGTACATTAGATATGTAATTTCAACAAATAATTACATTTATTGTATTGAACAAGTCTATATATCCATATTACGCAATAAGTATAGTATTTCTAATGTGTGTTATTATTGTGATGCACTATTTACTTCACATCACATGCTGCCTTAGTTGTGCATAGTCAGTATGTCTATAACATGTTGAAATACTCTTAATTCATGTCCTCATATATAAGAAATCAAAGATAAAAATAGTATGTTAAGTGAAACAAGACAGATTGTATTCATGATCCATTCCTCTTGAAGTCAAATATTCACGTTTTTTAATCCAATTTACTTCTTTCCTTTCTAATATTTGTTTAGTATTACCTCATCTAAGTAATGATATTAACTGATGTCAGTCTAATTTGTGAAATATTATGTCCTTTCTCCCAAAAATGTATAGCTCTAGGGGATTTTGTGTTTTTAGACAAATATTTGACTTCTGTTCTCCCCGTCGAACTTTCGTCTTCTGTGTTGCCCTATCAACATAATATATCCCACACAGGCATTTATTTCCATAGACCACATTACTGGTGCCACAAGCAGATGTGTGGTTGAGAGGAATCTTCTGACTGGTGCATGGATGTTGAACTGTATTTCCTTTAAACATGTTGTTACACTTCTGACAGTTTGGAATGGTAGGGTACCTTTTTTTCTCAAATTGACCCTCTACTTCACTGGTATGTGTAGCATGTATCAAGATGTCTATTACAGACTGACTTTTGTTACATTAAAAGTATGGTAAATTCTGTGATAAAGTCCATAGATTCGGATCAATTTCAAGAAGTTTCCAATTCTTTGCAATAGTCTTACTTTTTGTTTACTCTGCTCAGAGCTTGTTGGTTTATATAACATTGCTGGTGGTTTCTTTAATGTATTCTTCATCAATAATCTTGACCGTAAAATATTTGTGACCTTATTTAATGAATCTGTCAAATCAGTGTCTTTATAAATCCTATGCAGACATTTCTTTTTCAATTCCTGATGTTTACATATCGATTCTGTCTTCTCTGACAGAATCCTTTTATATCTAGTAAATTGACCATAGGGTATACCTTTGATTACACTCGTGAATGACAACTCATTGCTAATAGAACATTATTTAGAGCAGTAATTTCAGTGAAAATCGTAGTCTCCATTTTTGATTTTTTAAGTATACTTTCACATCTAAAAGGTGTAACTCCATACAGAGGTACTCTTTTGTGAACTTAATACATGGATGAATCTGATTAATATCCCTAAAAAAGTTCTCCAGTTCAATAATTGTACGTTTCCATATATGAAAATATCGATCTAACATTTATAAAATTTTAGATTGTCTCCCCATTACTCTTGTTGTAAAATAATCTGATGTTCTAGATAGTACGTGAACGTATTAGCATACGTAGGGGCCATTCTTGCACCCATAGATATCCCTGATAGCTGAACAAAAAATTGTTCATCAAATAAGAAAGCATTATTTTAAACGATTCACTTAAAAATGCTCACAGAAAAATGTTGTTTGCATCTATCTTATAGAATCTTACTAACATCCATTCCATTGCCTGCAATCCATCAGAATGAGGGATCAGTGGATATAAGCTTACTACATCAATAGTAAAATATATGTCTTGTGTAAGTTCGAAATCAACTATTTCCAGCTTTTGTAAAAATAAATCCCCAGTATCTCTGATATATGTGTCACTGATATATGTATTAGTGGTTGTACTATGCGGTCAACATATTTAGCTAACGGTTTCAAAAGACTCTCCATTGCTGCAACTATGGGTCTTCCTGGTGGCTTATACAAACTCTTATGGATCTTCAGTAATGTATAGAAAACAGGGATTAGGAGATGGTGCTTACTTAAATAATGTTTTGTTTTAGAATTAATCCACCCATTCTCCAAAGCTTCTTCCGAAATATTCTTAATCCATTTTTTAACCTTACTAATAGGGTCAGAATTAACTCTCATATATGTATCCGCATTGTTACAATGTGATTTAATCTCCTTTACATAATCATCAATATCTTTTGTCCGCTTGTTTAATGACTAGGTCTTTGTTGTTTCTAAGATGAATGAACTCTCTTAGTGCATGATTTGTCAAATTATCTCCCTTTCTTTTCTTCTAGTATTTGATCTTTCCAAGGTCTTTCAATGTGGTCTTATGAAATAATTTTAAGACAAAATTCCGAATATCTGGGTTTAATGTACCTCTAGGAGAACATTCTTTATATAATCAGGTCAGATAGCACAGCGAGTAGAGCGCTCGCTTTGAGATCAGTGCGTAGCCTGCCGATGCAGGTTTGAATCCCGGCAGGGCCAAACTCAGCCTTTTATCCTTCCGAGGTCAATAAATGAGCACCCCACACTGTGGGTAATAATAAGCAGCGCTCAGATGCCTGAGGGTTTGTAGCGCTATATAAATGCACAATTAATTAATTAATTATAGCTCATCATTCTCTACATTTTGTTCTGACTCTACTTGTTCAAAACATATCCTAAGTTTCATCTTATGAAACAATCTGAAAAGATCTATCTCTTCTTGCTTGAGAGAGTTAGTATATTTAGGGACAATTGATAATCCTTTTTGAAGAACTCTATATTGTGTGTGTGTGTGTTAACGTTACTTTCGATAAACTTAACACTTAGTTCTCTGAAGTTCCAAATATCTTTTCTTATCAGATTTTTCTTTTTACTTCACCTAATGTTTTTTGCAGGCTCTAAAAAAGTTACCCCTTTATCGACCAATGTCGTCAGTTAATTTACATTTGATGTTTCTTCCTCACTTGAATCACCTGGTGTTATTTGTCTCATTCTGGTTATTGTCAGGATCTTCCTGCTCAATAAACTCAGTTTCAATTACTGGTTCTTCTTTGAAGTGATAACAATGTTTTCGCACATTCTGTGGTAATTCATAAGATTTTCTTCCTCAATCTCAACAAATTTGAAGCGTTCCAAATTAGACATAGTACCATAATTAATAAATTAATAAATAAGTAATTTTATATTTCTAGTTTTCGGAGCCTGAGCCAATGCGTACAAGCAATTGATAACAGTGGAGCTATGAGAGTTTGAGCTTACTACATGATCCTGGAAGTACTATTGGTTATTTAAAAAAATATCTAAATGATAGTTTTGTAGATGACACATTTTCATTGTATTGAATTTGTTTACTAACAGAACAGAATTAATGTCAACCACATCGGGATAGTTCCAGAGAGGAAATAACAATACATACAAACAGGTCTGTAAAGCGTAACTTTCCATTATTTCTACTTCAAACCCTTCTTTAATTTAATAATACAGTTATTAAGTAGCTGTTTCATTAATTGAAGGATGTACACTCAGGACTACCCCCTAATGAAGAATATCGAAATATTTGAAACACGTTGCAATACTTCACTATGGTGCTATGTGTCTGGAGAACGAATAATTGTTACATTGGAATATATGTGAATAATCCAATCTGATCATGAATTGTGGATTGGTCTGATCATAAAATAGCAATCGCTTCTCATTACATTTGGCAAGGAAGTTATGATTAATTACATTTTTGTGATGTAAAATTCAGGAATTGTTCATTAAAATGTCAATATATTATGAAAAAATCATCTTATTTAATTTTGTTTGTGCTATACATTGAGAAACAGGCATATTTCATTTTATGGAAATAAATCAATAGAGAAGAGTGTGTTACTCGATTAGAGTGCATGAGAAATAGTAACAGAAGTTCTGTTTTTGTGGTTTGCAACCATACCATACAGTAGCTGCTCATCACTTTGCTTACCCAACCTTGTGGCCATTATTGCTAATCTCTGAACTGTTATTATCACTTATCTAGCGCCTGCTGTTGCACATTGCTTTCATTACAGACCTCCTCTCAGCCCAGACGTATGTCCAGAACGCACACAATAACTACTGTTATTGACTGCATTTCAAACATTCTGGCTTCAGAAGCAAACGGACATACAGCAGAAAGCAGCAGTTTGCCAGCCAGATTTATTCAATGGCATTGCCTTATAAAGACAACCGTGTTATTTAACTACCACAATTTTAAACCACATTTAATTTACTAATATATTTTCTCTATTTACTTCATGTACTATTCAATTCATGATTTATCCTTCACTGCCACAACTACAGAACCAATATCGCTATTACAACTATAGTACTATAGACTGCGGGTAGGGTCTCATTGGCTTTGGACAATAAACGCTCTCCTATTTATAACTTGGAAATGGTTCATTATTCTGCAATAATGACCCCTTCCGCAGTCTAAAACCAAATTACAAGCTTGAAGACATTTATTCTTAAACACATCTGATGGCCATCCCTGTGAATCCTTATTGCTCGATGAGAAGCAGTAATGGGCCTCTTATTGACCAATGCACTTGAGAAAAATGTGGATAAAAGGCAGTAGGAGAAATATCCTTAATATGCCCTACAATGGTAAGGCTCGCTTACTCAGTGATCCCATTCTCTGTCTCAAAGTGGGGACTAGTTTAAATTGATCTAACGTTTTGTGGGAAATGTTTTGCCTAATGGACGATCTAATCTTTTGTTTTATGTGGCATCCCAGTTCGTAGGAAAGCAGAAGATTCAATATAACAAAACATGACTTTGTTGATTAGGGAACTAACAAGTTGAAAGCCTGCTTCATTTTTTCATTGAATGTAAGATTATGTGGAGATAACAGATCTGCATTCTCATCCCATAGGGAGAACTAATACCAGTCTGATGATGACAATGGCTTTCAGTTGCTGGCGTTACTTCCTGCAAGTGGAACCTCTATTGCTGTGATGGATTTAACAGTGAGTGCATCCTTACTAATCGTGTTATGACTGATGGATGTCTGTGGTGCTTAATCAAATCAATGTATGCTATTCAAAAATAGTTAGGCCATATAAATATGCCTTCAGCGTTTTAAGAGTTTTTATTTTGAAGGATTGCAGGAGGGCCAAAGACCCCCTTTAATCCACCGTCATACTTCACGGTTGTACAGTTACTGACAGTGCTGCTCTGTGGGGGGCTTTGCCCCCGTAAAAAGGAGCACTCAGCCTTCTCCTCTGTGACCGCTTCCGCTGGAGTGAAATCTGCAAAGCAGTGTAAAGAAAACAAACATTGTCAAACACGATGGTTTTGGCTTTTACATTGGATTTGAATAGCTGTTTGTCAAACACTGCCATTATATGTTCAGGTACTTGCATCATTTAGCATCTTAAAGCCAGGTAGTACCATCCTTTACAAGGTACTACCATGTTATGCCCTGTTACTCACAACATATGGTACTGGGAAATGGTACAGGCCGAACGTAAATGGAGCTGCTGAGGAACTGCTTAGCTTGAGACTGAATGCCATCATGCTGAGGACTAAAACCACAAGCATCCGGAATTCAGTTTGCGACTGATTGTGAGCTTGTCCGTGCACTGCTCATACCTAAGCCTTCACTTCCTGTGATATTATGGCATTATGTACCCCTTCCAAGGGCAACATCGGGGGTAACGGCCCGCAGCCCCAGTTAACAGCCTGAGCGTAGCGAGGGCCATTAACGTGGGCCCAGGGCCATTATCCCCCTGGTGTTGCCCGTGGAACAGGTACATAACGCCATTACCACCCCGGGTTGCCACATTGCCAACCCAGGGTGCTAAAAAAAGGATTTTCCTTCGTTGAACGGGATGCTGCACGTGTCCCGTTCAACGAAGGAAAATCCTTTACAAAGATGGCCGCCATGAAAAGGGAAGGCAGGGCTCCGTACGGAGCCCCTCTTCCCTTTCCATGGCAGCCGTGGGATGCTAAGAGGAAGGTGCGGCTGCGGCGGCGAAGGCAGCTGCAGCTGAAAGAAGGTAAGTGGGGGGGAGGGAAGTAAAAAAAATAAAATAAACAGGACCGGGTGGGGAGAAGATGGCGGCGTGGAGCCGGCCGTCAGGTGGCTTGGAACCCAGGCTTGCAATGGCGGTTCAAGCCCGCACTCCTAGCCACCTGATTGGCGTGCTCACCCCACCCGGGTGCTAATGCCATAATGATACCAAAGTCTTCTGAGATACTAATGAACTATACACACACCTTGAACTCCTGTTAGACCCAATGGAATATCACAAGAGTAGTTAGGCCTGTTTATTTATTTATTTATTCACATTTGTTAAGCGCACAGCAGCCCAGAGGCTCCGTGGCGCTAGTTACAGACATTTCACATAGTTACAGAATGAAGGAACAATTGCAGTCATATATACAAGCCTGCGGCAAGGCAAGCGGTATGTCAGTTGAAGTGTAGGGTCTTGAGTTTTTTGCAGAAGGTGAGAAGATAGTTTTCTGTTCTGATGTCTGTGGGTAGAGTGTTCCAAAGCTTGGGGGCTAAGTAGGGGAAACCTAATCCTCCTGATTTGGCTCTATGAATGCGCGGAGTGTGTAGAAGGTTGGTGTATTGTGTTCTTGTAGGCCTGAAGTGCGTGGGTTTGGATAAGGTTTGTGTGAGATATGAAGGAGCTGATGAGGAGAGGCATTTGTGAGTGAGGGTGAGGAGTTTGAAGTTGATGCGTTCTTTAACAGGGAGCCAGTGAGCTGCCTGTCTAGCCTGAGTGATGTGTTCCCTTTTAGGAAGGCTTAGTGCTGCTCTGAGCGCATTATTTTGTGTGATTTGAAGTCTGTTTAGATTATGTTTGGAGGTACCTGCTAGGAGGGCATTGCAGTAGTCCACTTTGGTCCCAATGGTTGCTCTGGCAATTGAGATGCAGTTGGGCTTAGATAAGTATGGTTTTACTGTATTAATAAGTTTGATGGTGTGTGCTGAGGAGGAGGTGATAGCGCTTACCTGTCTAGACATGGATAGCATGGAGTCTATGTAGACGCCTAAAGTCTTTACCGACGTGGAGACAGGAATGATGGTGTTGTTAATGGTGAAATTGGAGTAAAGTTTGTCTAGCTTGGCTAGTGTCGTTTTTAGGCCTAGAATGATGATTTCGGTCTTCTCTCCATTGAGGCAGAGGCCATTTGCTGCCATCCAGGCCTGGATGGTGGTGTATATGGCAAGAAGTGCTTGGGCATCTTTGGTGTAGGAGCCAGTGAGAGGTAGGAGTACTTGAGTATCATCAGCGTAGTTAGTATACGCGATACCTAGAGCATCAAGCTTGTCGAAGAGAGGCTTTGTGAACAAGTTGTAAAGAGTGGGTGTGGTGCACGAGCCCTGAGGGACTCCACAGTGGATGGTGGTTGGGGCGGCGTGGGCTATGTCTGAGAATACTTTCATGGCACTGCCCTCTAAGAAGGAGGTGATCGAGTGTGCAGCTTCTTTGTAGAAGTTTGCTGAGTGTGTGCAGTGAGATGTGAGTGTCTTGTGATCTACAAGATCAAAGGCCGCTGAGAGGTGTAAGGGTAGCAGGCAAGCTGGCTTACCTTTATCCATGATTTGGGTGATCTGGTTTTTTCAGGTCTACCAGTGCTGTTTTCGTGCCATGTCTTTTGCGAAACCCAGATTGTCTAGACCCAAGAATGGAGTGGGTTTCAAGGAAGTACTGGATTTGGCAGTGAGCAGCTTTGTCCAGGATCTTGAGGAGGAAAGGGACAGTGGTTATGGGTCGGTAATTGTTTGGCTGAGTAGGGTCGAGGGAAGGTTTTTTTTAGAAGGGGCATACCCATGCTTCTTTGAGGCTGGCAGGGATGATGCCGGTTCTGAAGGAGGCATTAATGAAGGCTGTTATAAGTGGGACAAGGAGGTCTGCGCGGTCCTTGATAAGTTTGGGTGGGCAGATGTCTCCTTTACACATAGAGGGTTTATCATTTTTTAGGATGTTGGTGACTTCCAGTTCTGAGATATCTTTAAATGTGAAGCATGGTTTGGAGTTCGTTGAGGGGGAAGGGGATCAGATTGTTTGGGACCATGGGTGTGTGCTAGCGGTTTGTGATGATCCTTGATTTTGTTCTGGACAGCCATACTTACCTCTGTTGCTTCGACAGCCATAATTACCTCTGTTGATTCGACAGCCATACTTACCTCTGTAGATCACATACCAGAGCATCTACAGAGTTTCCCAATAATTGAGGAACCTTTCGTGAGAATAGTCATATGAGTGATAGCTTCCTTAGTGCAGCCCGCACAGCTGCCCTTGACACCTAATACAGCGCTTCCTGCATCGTTGTAGACATCACTTGGGTCATGCCTGATTCATCAGCACCTCATCGCTAAGAGTGGAGCAGGTTCTGTGTTACTTCAGTCCTCACTTAGTGGTGCCAAAGGACTCTACGCCACCTCTTTTATTGAATAAACCCCAGATCTATTAAAATTCTCAAATGAGTGCTGCTAAAAGTCACACCACCACTTGGTTTAAGGTGGAGCAGATCCTACATCACCAAGTCTTCACTAATTCGCCTCATGGCGGCGTTGCTGCTATCAGTGAAATTCCATTGACTCTGGGTTCTGTAGTTGGAATGGTTGTTGCCTTCTGAATATGACTGGCCACCCTGGGGTCTATGCGTGTTAGTTGGCTACAATTCCCTGTAAGATTGGGGTGAGCAAGACAAGGGTCATCATATAATCTTTTGGTCTCTTCCTGTTGGGGGTCAGGGGGTGGATTCTGTTGTTGTGGGTAGCTATATTGGGGTGGAATGATGGGCTATGTCTTGCCTGCTTGGCAAGTGCATTCCGCCTTACACATGTGCTCGGTAATTCACTCCCCTTGCACGCCATGAGCAGATCACCAGCGTATATTTAGTAGAAGCATAGCAAGACAGGAGGAATCGGATGTAGAGAGAAGAGACAGAGAGAGCAGAGTGACGGAAATGACGGGTGTGGTATGGTATTCCTTCAAGCTTTGGCTCACAGGAGTTGATTGTTGCACTCACTTGACACAGCTTGCAGGGAAACAGGACATTTCTATATGCTAAATCCTGATTGGCACACATTAGTTGATATGGCACAAAAAAAAGAAAATGACAATGGGCCAGAATCTCAAAATGCGGCCAAATAAAGGAAGTGCAGAGAATGCTGTGGTTTCATTTGCACTGTTTTCTCGAAATGTTCAGGTCACCTTATTCAGAAAGGTGACCTGAGCAATTCTGGAGCGGCAGGACGGTAGGCCAAAGATGTGCTGTTCAGGCGCCTTTCTTTCATTAGTCACTAATGTATGACCGGCTCCCAGCAATCACGTGGTTGGTCGAAGCGCATTTCACCAACACGGGCGTGTGATAGCCACGCATTGACCTGAAGCTGCCACACTTCAAAAAACAAATCATGACATGGTCAGAAATTACCCTGTCATGATTTGCACCTCCCCCTTTGCCTGTTTCAAAAGGCGAAGAGGGAAGACCCTCGTTTTTGGGCATTTGAAAGCACATTCATTTTGAATTCGGGATGCACTTTAAAAAGCCCAGAAACGCCCCCTTATGAGAGAATTCAGGATGCACTCACTAAGGTGTCGTTTGTGAATTGGGCTGCTAGTATTTTGGCGCAAGTTCAGAGAATCTGGCCCAGTCTGTACTTCACTCAATATATGCAACAACCGTTGCCACGACACCTAAATGCTGCTTCTGCGCATTTCTTTTGCTATGTTCCTTGTATCAGCGTTTCGACTACAGGGTAGTGCTAAAGCGCTACCATATTCACCAAAACTATCAGCCATTTAATCACGTGCCATAGATTTGGAGGGGAAGGGCTGCAAACTCTCCCCTCTCCCTACTTAGGGCAGCAATCTGCCTGCATTTACATCACATGTATGTACATATGTGTAAGGTTTTTAGACGTATTTCGATGAGTGCTATCTTCAGACCTCTCATTTTGTACTTGTCAAATTTAGCAATAAGTGATAACTTGTATTCTGAATAGCACATGTGCCACCCTTTTGTGGCCCTTTAAATAATTGGCTGTCATTTCATCTGATTTAAACACATTTGTTCTTTAGCTTTAACAGGATGAAAAGCTCAGTCTCCTCTGTCAGGCCTGAACGTCGATCTCAGTAGCAACTGCTTAGCTCACTGAGCTACCTGGCTGAAAATAGATGCTAGCTTAGTGTAGGAGGATCATTCAAGGGCCTCCTTGGATACGGGCATTCCCTTGGCTGCGCGCATCTGGAGCAAACATGTTCTTCAGAGATGACATCAAACAGCACACAGGAACTTGGCAGTGTACTGCAACAAGAAACAGCATGTGGAAGAGAGGGGTTGTTGGAAGACCTAATATATTGCATAACGCAGCTGCAGTGTACGCTAAGGAGTTTTAACAACCTGAAGCACACAGAGTGTATTGTACTATAATTTACTATTTATGCTTTTTTTCCGAAAAATACTGATTTTCCTATTGTCGTTTTTTTCAGGCTTCACAAAAACGCATAAAGTCGACCAGATGGTAGGCCCAGGGTCGGACTGGGGCATGAAATTGTCTCAGGCACCAATGAAAAAGTGCCCCACAGTTGTAAATGACAAATCATTCCTTTTGTGACAGACTGTTTGTACCAAAGAGGGAGCTGTTTGTTAAAATTAAATGCAAATTGTGTATTTAAAAGTAACACTGGTCAACACTACTAGCCGCATGGTGAAGTAACTTATCAAACTGGCCTACAAGGCCCCACTTTGACCAACAAAACAGGCTCATAGTAGCATTTAGTGTTTTTGGTTCGGGCATTGTCCTATTGCCTTACAGGGCAGACTGAGCCTGGGTAGGCCCTACTTTCATCATTCATTCTTGTGGGCAGTGGAGAAAAGCTCCATCCATAGACAACATCAGCGTTTCAGCTGCAGTGTGGCAGCACGGCAATCAAGGTAACAAACCCAAGTCTTTATTGTTTTCCAATGTTGGTTTCTTCATTGTCTCTCTTAATAAACACTGGAGCGCAATAAAGCATTTCAAGGCACTTTTGGTTCAGTTATACCCCCTCTATGAAGATGGCCTGGGCCCTGGGCCTGGCTGCGCTTTATAAATAAAATAAATACAAATACAAATACAAATATTCATGGGGGGGTAAGAGCAGACCACCTCTCACTGAATATCTATCTCTTTTCACCTTTTGAATGGTCCACGCCTCATCCCTTTCCCCAATTATACCCACAGCTGTCAACTACACACCAATCAAAAAGAAAGCAAAAGAATGTTTAGGTAGTGGCAAGAAGAAAGTGCAGCAAAAAGTAACTATTCCTTTAAAGCTGCTACAATGTAACCTAAAATCGAATTTCAGGAAGCATGTAACCATTAAGTGTTTTTATTGAAGACCTAATTTAGCAATATAACCCAATCAGGGGGGCATTACCAATAACCCTGGGCATCACGCCATACAAATGGGGCAAGAGCACTATATAAATAATCAAATACAAACACAAATATAAATCAGTTACAAGCTTGAGTGCAGCAAAGGCCTTAACATGAGCCCCGGGCATTACCTGACCAGTAATGCCCCCCTGCAAGGGTTAAATTGCTACTAGTAAAAAACTAAACTCCTGAAAAAACTACAACGCATACACAATACAGCGGCCAGATTACTCCTCAAACTGCCCCAGAGAGAACACATTACACCAGCGCTAAAAAAACAACATTGGCTACCAATAAAACAGCGAATCAAATTCAGATCAATGTGCATCACACACAGAGCAATCCACAACCAAGGCGCAGAGTTCCTGAGAGACAAATTAAGCCTACATCTCCCTACAAGGACACTCAGATCAAGCAACGACATCCGCTTAGACCCAAAAGCCTACAACAACAACAAAAACTCAGAGGATCTTCTTTCTCTCACCTTGCGCCAAAGACTTGGAACGACTTACCAAAGGCCATACGTAACACAAGAAATCACCTACTATTCAGGAAACTCCTCAAATCCTGGCTCTCCACTGCATAACTAGAAGAACACCCACAGGGGCATATACACAGTTGAAACAATGATGAATAAAGAAACCAATCCCGGATCCCACTAAACAATCAACTACAAACAGAATCTAAGGAAGACATTCTACGACATACCAAGCTTAACAGCTGAGAGATAGCTATGACAGGACGAAACTAAAGTTTGAATACACAGTTAGACCAGGACGAAAAGACAAGGACAACCACCAATAGCCCAAATTACACACTTGCACCTACAGACCACTGATAGAAATAGTTAGCAAGGGAGTAGGGGACTGCTAATAAACAGCACCAACACTAGGAGGGGGGACTAGACACACCCCGTCCCATTACACTAAGTCCATATACAACACAGCCGGGAATGCACCACGCCATCACTCATAACAATAAGATGGACAAGAAAAGAAAGTGGCAATAAGCTTAGCTACAGGAATACCAGTCAAATAGAACAAGTCCTGCAATGACCTAGGATATATAACCTACTAACCCAAGCTCCAACCTCTGCATACCTAAGTCACCCGAAAATCCACACAGCCATCTCTCACCCAGCAAACCGCATGCACTTCACCGTAACAACAACAAGCAAACAACACATAAACCTAACCAACAGCACACAAGGTCTCGCATCGGTCCGATACTCACACCAAAGCTTAGCGCACGGTGAAAACCGAACTGAAGCTGCCAACAGCACACCACTTCTCTCACTTTCCAAATCCTTCTTCACCCGACTAACCTAACCCGCCTGCATCTTGTTTTACAGATCCACCTGAGTGCCTGGGGACCAATTCTGTTGGTGACGGTGCATGGTATAAATACCTTTAACATTTAACTAGTACCCCAGCACATTGTACCGGGGTACTAATAGTGTGTTTTTCTCGAGTTGAGAAACGGTGTGTTAACCGTTTCTCAAATCAAGAAAAATGACAAAAAATGGCCAAGATGGATCATGGAAAAGGGAACTACACCTAGTCCCTTCTACCTTTCATGATGGCCGTTCTCGAGTTGGAGATGCGCTGGGAACACTTCTGTTCTTGGTGCCAGCGAGGGAAAAGGAAGCGCAAGGTAAGTGGGTCGGGGGATTGGGTGGAAAAGGGGGTTAGGGGTAGGAGAAACACGAAGGGAATGCAGGGAGAGCACATTTACCTGAGTCCCGGCGAGGGAAGATGGTGGTCTCCCACTCTGAGGAGGCTCAGAGAGTGGTCTGTACTGTGTGGTATAGATCCCATTCTGAGCCTCCTCATTGGCTGGTAGACTCCAACACCCCCCTCGTTGGATATACTAATAATTAAGTCTAGGGACAACATCAAAAGGCCACAATAATGGCAAGCATTGCACTTCACAAAAAAAACTACTAACACAATGAAAGCTTTACCCTTGTGTACTATATGAGGGATTTTCTAGAGTTAAATTGTTGACTGTGGAATGATCACACCAAGGTTCCAATACCAGGTTTCCTACTCAACCAAACTGTGTGATTGTTAACAAGGGAGAAAGGGAAGGTAGAAGGAGTTATCGCCACTAATGCCAGGAGCTGATTTGATTAAAATGAGTAATTTGGCAGCACAGAGCCGTTACCTGTTGACATACACGTAGACGGTTCACTGCCACCAAATGTTCGTCATTTGCACGGTGGAGTGCAAATCTGCACGGCAAAAGACATAATACACGTGTGTTTGCATGGCAAGTAGCATTGCAATTACAATTAAATGCTGTCCAACATGCTTGCATGCCAGGCAGCGTTTAATTGTTATTATGGGTACTGCTTACCATGCATAATGGTAAGCAATGTTCACCATTACAAATAAACGGTGTCCAACATACTTGCATGTCAGACAGCGTTTATTTGTTATTGTGAGTACTGCTTACCATGCGTAATGGTAAGCAATGTTCACAATTACAAATAAACACTGCCAGGCATGCAAGCATGTCGGACAACAAAATGTAATAGTACATGCTGCCTGCCAAGCTTGCATGGTAGGCAGTTTAAACAATGGACCCAATAGGGGATCTCCAGCATTTGCGCCGCCATGAAAATTCATGCCGGCGCAAATGTTGGAGAATTTGTATAGTGGAGAGCAAGGGGGCTAACGGAAACACAAGTTGTGTTCCGGCCCTTCTCTATGCGATACAAATGATTGAAAATGAGCCATGGCATGAATGGAAGGCGTTGATACCTTACTCAAGGCTTTTAATCCTTCCATTTACATTATGGATCATTGGAACATGAGCTCCCTAGTCATTACTTTTTTTGTTGCAATCCTGGAATCGTTACTCACCCTTGTAACAACTGGCAAGAGGAAGTGGGAAATAGATGGGGCAATCGTTTCAATTAAAGTCAATTCAGTTGTTGCAACAGTGTTCATAAAACAAGCACACTCAACAACTAAAATACAAAGTTTAATAACATAAAATGCAGAGGATAAACGCAACCACTACAAGAGAAACAAATGTAAGATACAAGAACAGTATAAGCCTCATACTGAATTCTAATCAATTCCTGGTGCCATAAATTATACAAGAGGAGACAGTCCAGAGTCTTGTATCCTCAATAGGACAGGGATAAAATACTCTAGGCTCCAGCACACTCTAAAATCATGTAGCAGCAATGAATAATAACAAGAAACTCTGTACTGCCTAAAACCCAATATTTTCAGAAGAGAAATTAATTACCAGAGGCAGAAAAACATTTGCGTTTCTAACAAAATATTGTTGCACTGCCAACTAGAGCCCCCACAATGTTTTCAAGAAGTTCTATTTGCTGCTAAAAGAAGCTAATTATAACGCAACATTGTTGTAAGCTTCCTGGCCCCTGTATTAGGAACGCATGTCAAGTAAAATTAATTACTGAGGTTTGAATTGATAAATGGCAAAAGGGCTGTAGAGGAGCAGCCGAATGCCTCTGCAGGAAGTCCCGTCCCCTACTGCCTGTATGTTGGAAGCCTGAAACTGCACCATGTTTGACACCAGTAGTTTTAACCATACCGTGACGAGTGTTCGAGGAAAGGTATCCATTAAGAAAGCCATACCAGATGCTTGCACAAAGAGATGACAGTCTCTTGGAGGAGGTCCCCGATGGAATATGAAAAAAGGAGAAAGAGAAGCTGGTGACATCACAAGAATTGAGAGTGACGCACTAAGAAGATAAGAAGAAGAAGATGTATGGACATTATGGAAACTGATGATGAAATAAGGAATCGAGTGAACGTTTCTATGCGGAAAAGAAGACTGCATGTGTGTATGATGCACTGCAGATAATGCAAGTCGTTCAATGGATATACAGATGCAGCAACGCAAGAAGACTAAGTAATCATAGAAGCTGGTTATACATAGTGAATAGACTGCAGGCAAAGCCACCATTATATATGTTGAAACTGGACATCAGTGTCAACATTTTTGTAAACTCCCATGGAGAAAGAAGGATCGAAAACTGTGTCTCAGCAAAGAATAGCTGGGAACATGGAAGAAGCGAGAAGGGCTGTCGGGCCTTTTGTCAAGACTGAAGGCAGCGAAGAACCGGTTATATATCCATGAAGAACAGAAACCGTGAGACGCTGAATCATCCTGTGTTAAGGTGCAAAGAAAGAACACCATGAGTGTCAAGTTTATTAATTCAAGACAATTAAATGCTATAAAATGAGCTGAATTGCGGTCTCCTGTCACGTGAGCAAAGGCTGAAAATAGGAGTTGGGCATGCAGATCAGAACTATAATAAGTGTGTGTCTGTACTCCCTTTTATTCCCAAGAGAAAAGAATCTACTGCAAGGCCAAGTTCAAAGACAGTCTTCAAGGCAGAAGTCATGGGTAATGAGAGATGTGGGGCTGATTGGGTGGGAAGCAAAATCATGTCCACCTCCCGGCACCTGGGTATGAGCTTATGTGCTGCTAAGAAGCCGAATGTTCCAGACATGGCACGAATGTGCCAACCAATTATAGAGGGCTGTATAATGAAGGGCCATATAGTTTAAGAGCCAATAGTATTCTGTGTACTTAATAAATGACTTACAGATTATTGAAGCCTTTTTGGCAGCTCATAAGATCTTGGGGGTTAAACAATCAGGCTTCAGAAAAGCCCACTGCACTGAATCTACCCTACTCGAGCTTAAAACTAATATGATGCAATCTATGGCAGAGGGTGAAATCACAATGCTTATGCTGCTAGATCTCTCTGCCACGTTTGATCTTGTTGACCATTCTATGTTGGCAGAGAGACTACGGTTATCTGCGCACTTCTCCGAGTCTGCAATGGAATGGGTTAAATCCTTTCTTGTGGATTGCAGGGATAGGGTATTTTCCAAGAGTTTTCTGTGTTATGTGGGGTTCATGAGTGGCACAAACCCTTTTCAATATGTTTATGATTCTGCTGTTTGAACAACTAGACAAATTGGATGTGGTGTATGCAAACTAAGTGGACGACACTCAGTGTCTCATACCCCTTATTGGTGATTATGCACATGATGCTGCCTCTCTTACGGCTATACATCAAACCTTTCAGGGATGGATGCAAGCAAATAAGCTTGCACTAAATAGCTCAAAGACCAAGCTTGTGGTTCTGGGTATGGCAACGCACCTAAATAAACTTTTGTGTGCCTATACATCATTTAAAATTGCAGACTTTGTGATTCATACCCAGAACAAGATTATGACCAGAATCAGGAAGTCGACTGTTGGGTATTTCTAAGCAAGATTTGACTCGGCTGCAGGTAATTCAAAATAAGGCTGTGCATATTGTGGCAATGCTTCAAAGAAAAGACCATATTAAATCAGCAAGGAGTGCTTTAAAAGTGCTCCCTATTCGAAGCCAGATTATTTTCTCGGTGATGTGCATAACGCATAATTGCCTGTCAGGGCAAGCTACGAAATACCTGGTCAGTCGCATTTCTTGACTATCGGCACGTAGAGTTCTTAGGTCTAATGCCAGTAGCCTCCTGTAAACACTGAGAGAATACTTGGCCTACATGGAGTGGCAATCTTTTCCTCATGCAGCACCACAGCTGTTGAATATGCTTCTGCCAGATGTGAGGTCATGTACTAATCTGCAACTTTTCAAGAGCAGATTAAAAACACACCTCTTTGAATAAATGCTTACCTATTTTCTGACTCTGTACTCCTTGCTTCTGATCTTAATCGATCCGCTGTCTGCTTGGGTGCGGTAAATTTCCTGTTGCCTGTGTGTTCGTTCATGTGGTGTGCTATTATGCCTCTGGACGTGTCTGCCAGCACAGTATAAATAAAATAAATAAAAATAAATAAATAAAAGTGTTGAGGATGACTTGCACTAGAGGCAGGCTCAAGTTGTCCACCTGACAGTAGAAGTTCTATCGCAATCCCAGTCCCTATAGAAGGTATACTTAGATATTCCCCTTGAGCCAACCACAATCCCCAGTAGGTTTTTCTTATTTGCCACGTAGTATGACATCACTTATGATGAATTTTTAGTAGAAAGACTGTTTTTGTGGCATGATCGAACGTACGTTGATGTCCGTTGTAACTCCCTGTTTTAGACAATTGATATTAAAACAGCTGAATGAGACTTTTACACCAAATAATCAGACTGATTCAGGAAGTTGGCAGAGTTATTCTTTGCCCCATCCTTTGCATGACATGTTACTGATTAAAAACCTTATGTTCATGGCCCTTGCTGATTCTTGAGTAGTCTCATTCTTTACTGCGCCGATTAGTTGATTCTCCTTAAATGTGTCAGGAATTTAGGCTTTTTGGATGCACGACACTGAAAGAGGATTTATGATCAAGCTGGAAAAACCCAGGGCAATACAGGTCTTAACCATGCCGCACTTTCGTCACAGCAAAGAATTGAGCATCTGGTAGAGTTTTGGGGAGGGTGAATGAATGGGAGCGGGTGAGTATGAGGTGTGTAAGGGTCGAGGCAAGGCGAAAAGGGAGTTGGGGGGCATCCGGTGGAAGTGGGCAGCATCAGGAGATTCAGTTGAGTACTCTGTTGACTTTTGTGGGGCATAAATGGGTGTGAATGAGGGTAGCCCCCCCCTTCGTAGGGGCTTGAGGCAGGGGATTAAGTGGGGGGCACGGGTGGCCAGGGGAGAAAGGGACAGCAAGGGAGGGGCAACCACTGCATTTACTGTGCGGTAATGACCCGCGCAGTAAATGTAAGGGTTGCAGTGACATGGAACCATTGAAATAATATTGTTAGCCCAACTAGATCACAATCTGTTCTCCAGGCTAAACAGATTGCATATTAGTAACCCGGCGAGAGACAATCTGAATGCAACAAGCATTCTGATTGGCTCTCGCCAGGTCCCTACATGGCCGGGAATCCCTCCATCGGGATTCCACGACCTTTGTCCCCGCTCCGAGCCTCCCCGCGGCTGAGAGGACTCGGGTAAGTCTTTTTTTTTTTTAAATGTCCCTTCCCTCCCTCCCACCCGCCCCCCCCCAATTTACCTTCTTGGTCCTGCGTCCCCGGCGGGGGATGAGGGAAGCCTCCAGCCGTGTGGAGACTCGGAGCAGGGCCCCACTCTGCGCCTCCACACGGCTGGGGATTTCCCTCGTCCCCCGCCGGGGACGCAGGTACATTTTTTTTTCTTTTTCCCACTTCCCCCCCCGTCCCACTCCCGCCCTCCCAACCCCACTTACCTTCTTTTTGATCCTTTTACGGGAGCGGACGCGCTGGGAACACTTGTGTTCCCAGCGCGTCCGCTCACGATGGCCGCCATGGAAAGGGAAAACGGACTCCGTTTTCTCTTTCCATGGCGGCGGCCGTTTTCTTTTTTTTTGTTTTTTTCTCCCAAAATGCTGCAGCGTTTTGGGACAAAAAAAAAAGCTTTTAGTGCACCGGTTACGCAATTTTTGCAGGCCGGGGTACTAATAGCAATATAACCCTCGCTGTGGGGGCATTACCGACTCTGCTAATGCCCGAGGCCTTCGGTAATGCCCCCGACGCTTGGGTTCTATTGCTTAAATATTATTTCATTCAGGACGACCCCATCATTAGTATACATTTAACAGCATAATGTTTTAGGTCCCAGTAAAAAATGTGGGGGCTGTGGCTAGAAAGATGGCCAAAAGCGAGCACAATATTTTTTGCTTGCTCATTGTGATGGGTGACAAGGGAGCAAACCCCCAAACGTCAACACCTTAGCACGTAGTCCTCCCAGAGTTTTCCGGACCGGTCTTACCAGTTAAAAAAAACTGAACCTTCACCATAGTTGGAAGAGAAGCACAGTAAGCCTGCATTAGATTAGTTCAATATTGTTTATTTGGCTACAGGTGCCAGACAATAATGTTTTTAATGAAACCTGATGCCTAAATAGCCAAATGTCTTCACCTGTTTTACATTTTCATTGCCCAGGGAAATACAAACCAATTCAGAATTATTCACTTTCATTCCTCTGGACTTTTTAAAGAGAACATTAGAACTGACTAGAGTTCGCAGGTTTTCGGGTGTTCTGTCCAATAGGACTGCATCATCCGCATATGCTAAACAGTGTTTTACGCCTCTGAAAAAATTGAACATTGACACAATTATTTAGAAGATGTTTTTCCAGACCACTGATGTAAAAATTAAATAAAAAAAGGGGCCAAGACACAAACATCACAAACTCCTCTGATGATCTTAAAAGAACCTGTACGTTCACAAGCGACAAAAGGTTCAGTATTGCAATAAAGCTGCATAACGATATCCAAGAGCACATGCAGAATAGACCAGGGCGAAGGCCTATTTACAGCATCAAAGGCCATTGACACTTCCATAAAGGCCATATACATAATGCTCATTTTTGACCTCATAGTATTCATCAATAGCGAGAGACAAATGTAATCACCGTTCAGTTGTACCCATGGACTTGCAGAAACCGAACTGAGAGTCGTGCTTGATATTATTCTCATTCAGCCATTCTTGAAGTCTGCCCACCAAAGCCATGACATGTATTTTTAACAAAATACTGCTCACTGCAATAGGCCTATATCAACCTGGATCTGTTTGATTCCCCTTTTAAAACAAGGGAACTATAATTGATCTTAAATAGGTTTTTGCCAACCTTCTAGTATTAAGAATGGCCTGGAAACATCTGAGCAACCAAGGTGTCCAAATGACCCAAGAACGTTTGAGCAAATCACTGGGACTCCATCTGGCCCAGGCGCTTTGCAGGAGCGCAGTCCTCTGATAGCCCTCCCAATCGCTTCTGGAGAGATGCTATCTGCAAGAGATCTGTAGGGATAAAACAAAGTTGCTTCATTGTCCAACTTTGCAACAGCTGTGCAGTAACAAATATGTTCATAATGATGGAACCATTGAGACCCAGTGATATTACATTCAGTGCTCTCTATGCTAGAGCATTGCTTGATGTTGAGCCCTTAGGCAATTAATTTCCAGAAATACCAGGATTCTCATGAGGGGCAGCCATCCAAAATTCTGTCCCATGACTGTTGTGCATATGATCTTTCGACCTCCTGTAAAATACATCTATAATTTCGCCCCCTGTTAGCTCCTCTTACTGGAGGAATCCTCAATGTCTTTATAAGGAATTGCTTAGCAACTTTACAACTTTTATTAAAACAGGTTTGCTTTTTTTTATGATGAGGGGTTTGCTTGTGGAATTAAACTATTGAACAATCTCATTAAGTAATACAAATGAATGAATTATATTTGAATCAGCGGATTTGGCCATAAGACAACTCTCAATTAAGGTGAGACCTTGTTTATAAATGTTTGCTGCTGTGAGATGTCAATTCATATTTTCTCATTTTAATTTCTTTCAAACGTTTGAATCCTCACTAATCACATTTTTCACAAACTCTGAACTCCCTACCTGGCTTATAAACTGCATAGCCAGAATAAGGGGATGTAGTCATTGTCCATGCGCATCACAACCGCCAAATCCTTGATGCGCCACCAGTCCTGAATCCAGGTCATCTTCATTTTCAAGTCAGCAATGGTCCATGAAACAGTTTTCAGAGAACCAATGACACCAGGGCTGATGTCTTCAGAATCATCAGCCTTGTCTCAATTACCAAGCCGTAAGATAAATGGGATAAAGTACCCCTACCGACGTTAGGATTTTGCAAATCACTGAGGCACGAGGCGAAGGCCGAGTTCAATTTATAAGGTAAAGGAACTCCAACATGACCTGCAATATCCTTTTTATATATGGTAGACGGTAGTTTAGTCCTTATAATACTTGGACACACACTGTCCTTCCCTTTAATACCTCATCTCTTGCCTAATATAATGTAAGAGATCTTCCATTTGCTGATCCATATAATCAATATAGAATCTATTTTGGATTTTAAAAAGCAAAAATGCACCTCCTAATTTGTTGCAGAAAAATAATTCAAGCGATTTAATAAAATGTGTCAAAATGAGTTTTCATTTAGCGCTTTAAAATAAGAAATAACATACAGATTCTTGCTCACCTGTGTTAAACTCCAGCAGTGCACGCATTAGCCATTCTTTCATAAACAGTTCCTTGTCAATTTATGGCTGTAAAGTGACACAGAAAACTATTCTGCAAGCAAAGAATTGAAAAGCGTTTTACAGCTTTAATTAAGTGCTTCAGTGACAGCTGGAAATCTCTCTCCTGGATCAATCAGCAGCCAATGTGACGACACAACTAAGCGTAATAACTGATTACTTAGGGGTTGTGATGTCATTCACTTATTACAGGTCATTTGTGGTGGCACAACTAGCCTGTAGTAAGAACATTATTCCCAGGCTTGTAAACAGATTTTCCAGGCTGCCATGTATTATGCAAATTCTTCAGGTGCGTCCATGTTAACTCTGCGAGTAAGTCAATCCACTTAATCTAAACAGCCAAAGGGGGCAAAACTATTAGTGAATTTGATATTGTTGCCTTGGGTGGTAACTTCACCTTGAAGTTGGAAGTGAGGCGCATGCTGCACCATATTTGCAGCATGCCCACCATGTGCCATATTCAGCAATCTCCACTGGACCTGAGGGCGACCCATGGCCGCATGAGTAGAGGTATTTGGACTTTTTCCAGGTGGCGGCTTATAGAAAATGTTTGGAGGCGCAGCTCTATTTATATCATTTCCCTCATATGAAGAAAAAACCTCTCTAAGTTGTTACTAGTTATGGACGCCTGCCTGTAGGTGATAGCCACAGAGTCCGAGGTACGGACTTTGCGCAGTACCCAAACCACCCGATTCTGCGAGTGATTAAAATATGGTGATTCGGTTCCAGGATCAGACCAGTTCAGTATTAAGGAGGTGAGTGTCCTTTAAAATTAAGGCAACAGTTGATTCAATCAAGCCAGATCTTGACTCAGATACCTGACCAAAATTAACAACTGGGGGCTGCTGTAGCTGGGCTTAATAAATCACTGGCTATCTGCATCAGAAGGCACATAAGCAAACTTTAGGGGGAGTTCAACCAACCACTTGGGAGTTACCCTGAGTGGGCTTACTAGGTACCAGGTACTGTGTTTAGGACATTGAGGATCGAACAGAGAATTTAGGTACTCTATTCCTCGACAGGTACCACGAGATATCGCATGGATGATGTTCAGATGTTGCGAGCCTTCATGTTGAACCTTAGAATAATTTGATGATGCACAGGGAAACAATGTATATTTGTTCTATTCACCACTAGGAGTGCTAAGTAGAAGTAGCAGTAGAAACAGAGACAACCACTGGCTGAGCGCCATTCACATAGCCATCTATGCATTCAGAGCAGTCCTTTGCTTGGGTAGCCATCGATTCTTCGGCCCCAGAAACTAACAGCTCGACCTTTGCTTCAGGTGATTTAAGGAGTTCGCAACATCCAGAACCTCCTTCAGTAAATAAATAACTGTTCTCATGATTGAAAGCTGCCTTGCATAGAGCCCTCAGCTTTCAAAACAATCCTCGCTTCCCCAGCAGACCAGACTGGTGATCCTTGCAGATTCATTTAATCTCTCTGGATTTCAGTTGTCTGAAAAAATTGGTCGTATTTAGAAACTTGCTAAAAGATGAAAGTTACATTCTTGTCGTCCTGCCTCAAACTTGCATAGAAAGAACAACATTTATTTAGACCAGCTTATTTCTGCTTGATGTTTTCTCTTTTCTGAGGGAGTGTGTAAAGATCAGATGCCTTCAAGAAAAGCCAGTCTGCCGTGCTCTTAGAGCAGCAGCATAGCATGTTTGTGGGATCCTCGCTCCGGTGCAGAGAATAGATCCACGTTCCCATAAACGTACCAAGTGTCGATGTACAGCATGCTCGCAGAATACTATCCTTACTTTTTGGTTCAGATTCGCTTATGAAAAATGGAAAAACAGGATTTGCCAAAGGAAACTGCAGGAGATCAGACACTGAAGGGGATCTAGTTTTGATTTTGCTGCTTTCCTTTTCCCATGCATGCACACACAAGTGAAGCATGCAATGTTAAGATAACAGAAAAAAACAAGATTTGGATGAGCAAGGTTAAAATCGGTGCTGGAAAATCTGGTTTTGCCAGCTGCCCCTGAATGATCAATACTGTATCACTTAAGAATAGCAAGCAGTATTTTCCATAGAATTAATATTGGAGAGTTTTGGACTTTAAAGCAGTTGTAGGAAAACATTGGCATACTAGAGTTTCAGCGGTCAGATGCTGGACACGATTTGTGGCTTAGGTTAGTTTGGTAAATCTTTAGTAGCCGCACTTCAGGGTGAACATAAGAACAATCCCAACACTATTACTCTGTCATTTATCATCAACTTTAAAAGGTTTTCAGTGCATTTACTCTAATGCAACAAATGGAAGAATCTATGATACACATTAAGGAGGATTTCACAAATTCCAATTAGTATAATGGTCTTCTATGTGAAGCCAGTGCAAACCTTGACACCCAAGGTAACTTCTCAAATTTTTAGGAGATATCAACTGTCACCGATGTTTCAAGAAACACTCCAAGTCTCACTGATGGTTCAAGAGATTTTTAAAGATTTCCATGGGTTTTATGGCCATTCCCCTCTCTCTCGTCTAGAGACGCACCTCCTCCCTAACACGGTCATCCCAAACATCAGATTGGTAGGTATTGATTATTGCCCCCTACTGTCTAAGTTCTGTCTTATACTGAAAGTGAAGACCTAAAGGCAAGATGCCTTCTCTTTCTAAACTCCCTCAGGGACTTCCTAGGCTGTCCCTACACTATCCGGAGGTTAGTTTAGTTTAGTTTAGTTTCTTTATTTGTACCACGCGCCGAACCCTGGGGTAACCGGGCGCCCGAGACTTAGAGACAGTTACAACATGGCAAAAATATACAATACAGACTGTGAAATAACAACAATAAGTGTAGTAGACCGGGTTACAAGATGGTCGACAAGGACATGCGGAGAAGAGGTACATTAAGCAGAATTTTTGTTGGAAAGCC
The DNA here is from genome assembly GCF_040938575.1 of Ambystoma mexicanum. Classification (NCBI taxonomy): domain Eukaryota; kingdom Metazoa; phylum Chordata; class Amphibia; order Caudata; family Ambystomatidae; genus Ambystoma; species Ambystoma mexicanum. Next base: position 67,649,836 of record NC_090928.1, read on the forward strand.
ATGTTTTTGTTTTGGCTGTAAAAGTCCAAAAGGAGGGTTCTGCTCTAAGGTTTAGTGGCATAGCGTTCCATAGTTTGGCAGCTAGGACCGGGAAGCTGGTGCCACCTGCTTTTTTTAGGGAGAATTTGGGAATGGAGAGGCAATGTGAGTATGGCGTTCTAGTTGGTCTAGTTGATGTGTGATTGTGGAACTTGTCTGCCAGGTATTTGGGTGCATCATTGGAGCGGCATTTATGGACGATGACGAGGGACCTGAGAGTGATCCTGTCTCGTACAGGGAGACAGTGAGCATCTTGCCTGATGCTGGAGATGTGGGTGTGTCGTGGGATCTGAGGGCATTATTTTGAAGCACCTGTAGTTTGTTCAGGTTGCGTTCTGACGTGCCGAGAAAGAGGGTATTGCAGTAGTCAATTTTTGAGAGCACTAGCGCTCTGGCTAGTGTAATGCAGCTGGAAGGAGATAGGAAAGGTTTGCAGGCGTTGATAAGCTTATTTGTATAAACTGTGGAAGAGGCTGTGGCATTCACCTGTCTTTTGAGCGAGAGAGTAGAGTCCAGATAAACCCCAAGGGTTTTAATTTCTTTGGCTACTGTGATTAGATTACCGTCTATGTTGATGGACGCGTATCGGGGTCTAGTTTGTTTAGCCGTGGTTGGGAGCCGACAAGAAGGAGCTCAGTTTTCTCGTCATTGAGGCATAGACCGTGCTCTGCCATCCAGGCTTGGATCTCCAAATATAGGTTGTTGATTCTGGTGGAGTCCTCATCATCGCACCCTGATAGGGTGATGAGAACCTGGGTATCGTCAGCATAGTTTCTGTATGTGACACCCAGGTTATCTAGGTGGTCAAACAATAGCTTAGGGAAGATATTGTATAGGGTCGGCGAGACGCACGAGCCTTGAGGGACGCCGCAGGTGATGGGGACAGGGAGTGCTGAGGCCACCGGGGAGAAGACCCGGGTGGTTCGGTTGGCTAGGAAGGACTGGATCCAGGCAGTCGCCTGGTTAGAGAAGGCCGCTGAGGTCATCAGATGTTCCATGAGGATCTGATGGTCGACGAGGTTGAAGGCTGTTGATAGATCTAGCAGTGAGAGAATGGCTAGATTACCCTTGTCCTTTGCCTCGTCCATCTGGATTTTTAGGTCCAGTAGGGCTGACTCTGTTCCGTGCCTTGGCCTGAAGCCAGATTGTCTGAGACCCAAGAGGTTGTTGTCTTCCAGGTGCTTCTGTATTTGCAGGTAGGCCACTCTGTCTAAGATCTTTAGGATGTAAGGAACAGTGGTGATTGGCCTGTAGTTGGTTGGGTTATTGGGGTCTATATTAGGTTTTTTTAGTAGTGGCATGACCCAGGCCTCCTTGAGGCTGCTAGGCACGGAGCTTGATTTGAAGGATGCGTTGATAAGAGCTGTTATGAAGGGGGCCAGAATGTTGGCGCCTTTTTGGCTGATGGGAGCTGGGCATGAGTCCCCTTGGCATCTGGAGGGTTTGAGGCCCTTAATGATGCTTTCTACTTCTTTAGTGGATACTGGTGAGAAGGAGAAGGGGGGGCAAGTGGGTGTTTTGGGAGTGGTGGACGGTGGATGGTTTGTTTTTTTGGATAGGCTAAGCTTTTTCTGTTCGATTTTGGATTGTAACATGGTGATTTTGTCTGCTAGGGCTTTTTGAAAGCTCTCACACCAGTCTGCATCTTTCACGCGGGTTTCTGCCAGTGTAGGGGGGGATTTGAGTTCCCTGAGGATATTGAAAAGCTCTTTTGTTTTGGATTTGGCGCTCTCAATTCTGTTGTCATATGTCTCTTTTTTGGCCTTGAAGATGGCAGTTTTGTAGGTGGTGACTGCTATCGAGAGTTGTGTTTTGTTGGATAGGTTGGGCGTTTTTCTCCAGGTGGCTTCTGCGGCTCGTTTGGAGTTTCGGAGGATTTTTAGCTCTGGTGTGAACCATTTATTCATGTGGGCTGCCGGTTTGGCTTTGGTGAGTTTGAGTGGAGCGATGGTGTCTACTGCTGATTCTAACGTTTTGTTGTAGAGGTCAGCAAGTTTCTCCGCATCTAGGTTAACATAGTTTGTAGGGGTAAGGATATTGTCTATAAGTGGACGGAGGTTTTGTAAGGTAATATTGCGGTTATTTCTGGTGAGAGGGATGGGGTTCAGCATACCACACTCTCTGCCTGATTTGAGTTCCTTTTTATTACGCCCAAGAATTCCTCTCCCATTCGCTACCTAACTTCCCTCTCTCTCTCTACTCGCCTCCTTTAAACTCTGCCCCACCTTTTGCTCATTCTACTCCCTGTGTCTTCCTCCTCTGTCCCTCAGATGTCTCAATCTCCTTCTAGACCTTGCTTCCAACCTTGATGTTACTACATTCTCTATGACTGCACTACTCCCACCTCTACACCACCACTTGTGCCTCAACTTCACTGCTCCCGCCCTAACACTACTGCTCTTGCTTCCACACTACTACTCCCTTCTCTAAGTGACTAACCACACATCCACACTACCATCCACCTACTACTCAAATACACTCCTTTAACTTACACAAACACTTTGCATTCACTCTCTACACTTCCTCTCCTAACTACACCTGTTACCCTTTCACACACACTCACAATGCAGTACTACTTGCACTCACTAACCAATGCCTCACCTGCTTGGAAAAATGCCTTCACACTCTGCTTCTCCTTCCTTCCTCCTGCTGATCTTCTTATCTGCCACCTCCTTCTCCTTTGACCTCACCCCAAAAACCAACAACTTCCTGTGGTTTCTTTTAACCCCACTCCTGTCTTCTGATTGGTTTTATGGACCTGGCCAATCTGGATATACCTTCCCCTTCCATACGCAAAATGTATTAAATACGTGGGATACACATCCCCTTTTCACGCATGGAGCTGCTGCGGAATGGCTTTGGCAGAAGTTCATGTTTCAGGGCCTTGCTCCTGGCTTACTCAAGTTGAGTCCAACCTGGTTGTTGATTTGCTACCCTTGTTACAGTCCCAGGTGATCTAGATAGCCCTGTGGTTGGTGCTACCAATGCTGGGGATCAGTGAGAGGTGTGTTTCATAACTATGCAGTACCAGGAGCCTCCCCTGTCCCTCTCTCTCCTTTCACCGGTTCCCGGTCCTTGGCTTTCGGGACGGATGGCATGGGATGTTGGAGAGCCTATCTCTCTCTCTCTGCTTGTTTCAGGTTTCTAGCACTAGGACACTGGTAGCTTGGAATGCCAGATGGTCCTTCTCACTCTGCCGCCTTCGCCTATTAATCAAGTCTGGCATGTCGAAACTAGCATGAAGATAGAAAATCCGGTACAATTTTCTTAAGAGGTATGATGTGATGCAAATGTGTATTCCTCAGATATAAGTTGGCATTTGGCCGTGAGCGCCATCTTGGATTCTTGCCATGGCCCTTCACCCCTCTGTGGTGTTCCACGACTCCCTCATGTTTGGAGAGAGAACTGATTTGGCATCTCCGCCCGGCCGTGCAGCTTAAAGTCAGATGAATGAGGAGAGTGGGAACCTTGCAGTCTGCAAACTTGTAGGATTGCGAAGTGCCAAAAAGCACTTTCTTGATGTTCCAAGGTTTACCTCACAAACGTTTCCCAGCTGATCTGAAAAAAGGGGCATCCATTGAAAAAGTTGCTGCCAGGGGTGTTGCTAGGTCTGGAAAATTTCCTGGGCTGCCCTAATTTTGGGACTGTCGAGACTGGAGATTATCTTATCTTTTTGGTTGTAACCCCTGAGCTTCTATCCGGGGCTACAACCAAAAGATCGGGGGCTATAGCCACCTCACCCCCCCCTAGCAACGCCTCTGGTCACAGCAAAAAAGTCGCAGCCGAAAAGGCCGTTTTTAAAACTGCATTTCTCCCCATTACTTATATGTGGGGGGGTGGATACGTTACAGTGAGGGTCTCCCTTCACATATAAATGCAGTAAAAACATTAGCCTAACCCCTGATCTTTTCCAGACCTAACAACACCTCTGGCTCAGCTTCATCACAGAATCAAAAGGAGAATTTCACCAAGTTACCAGAGCACACATTGGTAGGCAAGCACCAACAATTTGAAAGCATATACGAGTTTCTAAAGCACGGTCCTCCTTCACTTACTGAATATTTAACTACAGTACTAATCGTTTGTAGGGGGCAAATCATAAAGATAAGATTATAGTTTATGACAATACAATCAATAAGACATTGTTTTGGTATATGCCACACAGCTATAAAGATTAAGAATGTTAATGATGCTTAACATTCGTCAAAGTGGGAACTACGGCTACCATGAACAGATGAGCTCTCGTCTTCCATTGTTTTCGTACCTGAACATCCAAGCGTAGTTATTCGTTAGTGCACCATCTTTTACCTGAAAGCCAGACATCTATATTGTTAACCGAAATGCAGTGCCTTCTGTTGAAGAAGAAAGTCATCCATTTTGTATTTGCTGATTTAACGGTGCTGCCCACGAACACACAGAGACATAAATCCTGGCAGACGACTGGACAGCGCGCTCTCGAATGCCATTGCTCAATCTGTTACGAGAAACATATTCTAGGTGAAAGCCGAAATGTCCGCCTGCTGTTGTGCACCTGCCTCACTACCTAAGATAAATGCTCTGAACATATTTACAGGGAACGCCTGAGGGTTACAAATGGCGTCTTGTGTCAAGCATAGAAAGGATCCACGCGCTCAGAGAAGATGGATGTTTCCTCCCAGAAATACAGTTTCTTTGAAATATAATGGCGTAGAAGGGAAAGAGGTCGCAGTGTCGTGCTGCCATTTATTTCTGAGTGTCTGCAGATGCCATGCAGAAGAGCAGCTCTGATCTTGGGGGTTGGGTCGGTTGCGGTTCTGTGTTTCCTGTTGTGCAGTGCAATGCCAGAAAGGCGCCCCTTTGCAAAGAAGTTGTGGGGATTAGTGATAGAGAGAAAGCGTCCTGCTGAATGATTATTGACACATACCAGGATGGCACTGTGCCACTCTTTGACACAGTGCCACCCTTTGACACTGTGCCACGCTTTGACACTGTGCATTCCCTCCCAGTGGTCTAAAGGGGTTCAGCAGAGCTAGGAGACATAGTCGATTTTAGTCAACACAGGTTCCCCTAATGTGCAGTGCTTCATACTCAGATCTGGGGTTGTTTAACAGATAAAATGGGCAACTTGGCTGGGATGGATCATCTGTGGAGGTGGTCGGAAGTTTGTCCCAAATCATGGCTAGCGTTTCTGAGAGAAACTCTTTGGGGGACCCAGGATGCCCCCATTTCTGATAGTGGGGGACTTTAAAGGAACACCGGATGACTCCTTGTTCTTGGGGGTGATTATGTCATGGGCATCCCATTAGGTACTGCACCTGGGCAGCAAGAAAAGCAGCAAAATGGGTAATCAAATAAAATCACGGACAGACGCTTATGGGCAATGCTGCAGGACAGCCCAAAGCGAGGCAGGGTAACTGCTGTTACCATCAGCAGCCTGGGAGAGGGGCAGCCCCTACCGTTTCCTCAGCCTGCTCCTCTCCCCTCACTCAGCTGCAGAGACACGCAGTCTCTGCAACACAATGCCAAGGAAGGGTGAGGTGTGAACGACCACCTCACCCTTCCTCCAAACAGCAAGGTGCTAAGCACCATAAGGAAACCAACAGTCAGGCAGGGCCCAGATTGAAAGACCTGCCCCCATCCGGGGGCCAGGCAGTCGGCTATCCGGCCGGGGGCTGTGACAGCAGCAGCCCCCACCACTTACATAACAAAGACCCAGGGCCTCCCTGGGTCCTATAAATAAGAGCAGCATGCTCTGAGTAAGCACAATCTGTTTGTGGACCCTGAACGGGGACCCAAACAAACAGGAGGTTCACTGTTTACTCAGTGTCTTCCAATCTTTTTGCTTCTTTACCGCAGAACCCTTCCACCTTAAAAAAGAAGGGAGAAGAACAAAAAGAAGTACAAGGCACTGTACGGTGCCCACAACAAGTCGTGGGACACAAGAAGGCAGCACGGGCCAGAGGGGGTAACCTCAGGACCTGGTGCCCAAAAGTATGATACTATTATTATCTTGTGATTATTGTTATGTCATAACCACAACTGTACAATAAAAATCCTACGGCCTTTTATTGTCAACACTTGACACAAGTTGTGAGCTAATTATTTTGAGGAAGGTTTTGGGGCTCGGCCAATACAAATGCATGCATATGGGTTCAGCAGTTATGATATGCAGGCCTTTATTAGGGGATCGGCTGATCCCTTAATTCATTAGGTTTCATGAAGGTGAAATATTGGGGCATGATGGAGAGATGTAAAATGGATGCCAGCGATGAAAGTGGTTGCGAGTGGGACCCCTTACTTAACTCATTGGTACTTCACCTGAGAAGAAATCCTCGGTACGGTGACATGGCCTCAAATGTCATTGTTGCTGGGAATGAATGAACTATTAATTGGGTGCGCATAGATGGTAAATGTATCTTTCCCGTTCTGCATATACCCCCGAACCTGAAGATAGCCGGTCAAGTGGCAGAGCGAGTAGAGTGCTCATTTTGACATCCATGCAGAGCCTGCTAATGCAGGTTCGAATCCCGGCATGGCCAAACTCAGCCTTTCATCCTTCCAAGCAGCGCTCAGATACCTGAGGGTTCGTAGCGCTATATAAATGCAAAATTATTATTATTATCCTCATAATTTGCGGCGGTGCTGCTTGTTGTAAGTACTTTGCAACAGCTACATTTTCGGAATATACTTGCAACCTTGTGCTGTCCACAATCACCCCTACAGAGATTCCCATTCAAGCTTTTCTCCCATCCAGACCACATAGTTTGATAGAGAGTGCAGACACAGGAAAATCCCCTAACTCGTACAATCATCATATTCAGGTACAGGGGTTATCTTTTTGCAGAGCATGTTAGAACTGATGGATATCAATATATAATGTAATGTAATTGTCATTTTGATAACACCTTTTCCATTGGTATGGCCTCAAAGTGCTGCAGGTGAACGCCCTCGGAGGATCGAAATCCAAATTATAGGAAATTCCTGAGTGGAGATTAGAATGTTAGAATGCGTGTCTGCATTTTAGCCAATACAAAGGTAGGTGAGGTGGCCAAGTGCCTGCCATTAACCCATGTTAAGCTGGCATGTGGATGGGTGCTGCGAGGTATTCTGGGGAGTACGGGAGTGCAGGAGAACCATTATGTGTCCAGCTAGACCATATTTTTGTCATGGGGGATAGCTCCATTTTTATGGCCGAGGTGTTGTGCGATGTGTCTTAAAGTAGTGTATGATAGCAGATGTTTGCGGGTGGGTGGCCATGCCTTCGGCTATCTTCCATTAGCATGGAGTGTGATTCGTACTTGTGTGTCCTGGCTCATTTCTTGGTCTCGTTACGAAGCTGAAATTAGAAGGCAGCGAATTCAAAGAGCGGCTAAATTCTACACAGTGCCTATATTCAAAATGCAGCTGATTTAACTCAGAGGCAATACTCAGAATGCAACTAAATATAACACAGGGGCTATACTTAAGAATGCAGCTGAATTTAAAACAAGGCTATAATCACAATGCAGCAAGATTTAAAAGGGGCAAGTTCAAAGTGCATCAAAGTTCTGTATAGTGGCTAGACTCAAAAGACAGCTAATTCTAACACATTGGATATACTCAAAATGTAGCTAAATTCAGCACAGTGGCTGTACGCAAAAGGAAGTTTAAATGTGGCAGGCTCTACGCAAGGCTAAATTCTACCCAGAGGCTTTGCTCAAAAGTGCAGCTAAATTCTACACAGTGGCTAAACTCACAAGACAGCTGAATTTAACAAAGTGGATAGACTAAAATAATGCAGCTCAGTCCAACACTGTGGATATACACAAAAGGCAGCTGAATCTAACACAGTGGCAAAATTCAAAATACTGGTAGATTTAACACAAGGGCTATACTCAGAAGGAAGCTGAATTTAACAAAGAGGCTATACTCCAAGGACAGCTAGATTTAAAAGGGGGCGACTTCTAAGAAAGACTGCATTCTACACAGTGGCTATACTAAAAAATGCAGCTAAATTCTACACAGTGATTATACAAAAAAAAGGCAGCTAAAATCAACACAGTGACATATTCAAAGTGCAGCTAAAATGTAATGCAGTTACATGTAACACAGTTTCCATACTAAAAATGCAGCTAAATTCAACACCATGGCTATACTCATGACAGCTGAATTTAACACAGTGGCAAAATTCAAAACGCTGCTAGATTTAACACAGTGGCTATATTCAGAAGACAGCTGAATTTAACACAGAGCTTATATTCAAAGGGCAGCAAGATTTAAAAGGGCGTGATTTCCAAGCAAGGCTACATTCTACACAGAGGCTATACCCATAAAAGGAAGCTAAAGTAAAACACAGTGGCTATACTTAAAATGCAGCTGAATTCAGGACAGAGGCAAAATAAAGCGCAGCAAGAGTGCAAGCCGTGGTGAAACTTTAGACCAGGTAAATATAAGACAGTGGGCCTCATTACGACCCTGGCGGAGTGGGTTTACGCCAGCGTTATTCGCGGCGGACCTGTCCGCCCTACTACGAGATTCCGTAGCGCCATGGAGCGTTTTCCGCCTGGTTTTTCCGGGCGGAGAAATCCATGGCGCTACGGGACCTTGTTGTTAATTACGCCACCGTATTTAACGGTGGCGTAATTAACGCCTTCCCCACTCCCATTATACCCTATGGGGCAAAAATGGGAATGGGGAAGGGTAAAATGGGGAATGGGGATTCACCGCCCCGCCAAGGTCGGAATGGGGCGGTGAATCCGCCAACCCCCATGGCGCTATCGGCAGCTTTCCGCCGTGCCCCATGGTGCATTTTGCACCGCGATTTCCGCCAGGGTCGTAATGAGGCCCAGTGTCATGAAATAACAAATACAGCACTGGCTGTGCAGCCAAATAGTCGTCTCTTACCTGGAAGTTGCTGCTGATAACTTTGGAAGCCTGGCTGGGGCGCACAGGGCCAACAGGCAATGGAGGTGCTCTTGGCCTTGGCCCTTAGCTTGCTGCCCGGGCATGAATGGCTGTCTGGGAGCTGTGCTTAAGAAATAGAGAGAGGCAGGAGAGAGGAAAAGGACAGAGGAAAAGGACAGAAAAAAATAAAGGAGACCACAAAGGCAGTACCCTCTAGAACCAATGCACCACAAAACAATGGATTGGGAATCATACTAATAATAAACATGAATCTCTCCAGAGGGACAGGGCACCAAACAAGCTGTAAACTCCTAACCAGGTTCTTGCTGTACAGAGTGGCTTTAGATTACTAACAGGAAGGCAGGCTAAAGCAGTAAGAAAGGACTCCAGAAACACAGGGCAGGGACACTTGACAACCTCAGCCAATTGCTATGAAGATGGGATGAGAAAGGAAAAGGACAGAAAAAACAAAGGACTACACCACAAAGGCAGTGCCCTCTAGAAACAATCCAGCCCAAAAACCACATGGATTGGAAATCACATTAAAACACACATACATCTCCCCAAAAGGACACCAACAGGCTGTACACTCCTTACTAGATGCTTGCTGTACAGGGTGGCTTTGGATTACTAACAGGAAGGCAGGGTAAAGCAGTAAGAAAGGACTCCAAAAACACAGGGAAGGGAGACTTGACAACCTCAGCCAATTGCTATGAAGATGGGATGAGAGAGGGAAAGGACAGAAAGAAACAAAGGACTACAACACAAAGGCAGTGCTCTCTAGAAACAATCCAGCCCAAAAAACAGATGGATTGGAAATCACATTGAAACACACATACATCTCCCCAAAAGGACACCAACAGGCTGTACACTCCTTACTAGGTGCTTGTTGTACAGGATGGCTATGGATTACTAACAGGAAGGCAGGGGAAAGCATTAAGTAAGGACTCCAAAAACAGAGGGCAGGGACACTTGACTGCCTCAGCCAATTGCTGTGAAGGTGGGAGGAGAGAGGAAAAGGAGATAAACAAACTAAGGATTAGACCATAACGGTAGTGCACTCTAAAAGCAATCAATAACAACGGATTGGAATCACACTAAAAATGCACATAAATCTCTCAGACACGACACCAAACAGGCTGTAAACTCCTTACCAGGTGCACATGATGGCTATGGATGATGGATATGTATTATTGAATTATCATGCATAGATGAAGCAGACATGTGCACCCTTTAGGCCTTGGGAGAACCACATCACTGCAGCTATTGACTGAAACCTTTCGGTTGCAAGTGACCAGGAGGAACAAAGAGTATAGTCCTCAGATTTGCAGCAACATCACTGCTATAGTTTTGAAAGCCATTTTAGCCATTTGTACGCATTGGGGGAGCTTGCTAATGCTAATGTTGAGGGGGCTGCTCTATCGTTGCCGGACAAGCACCGAGTGAGGGTGAGGGCACAGCTTCAGATAAGAATTTGAAGAGGGACAATTTTACTCCCTGTTTTTTGAAGTTGAGAGTATAGTTACTATTTGGGATACGTATAATAGGTCTTTAAGTTCAATCAGTAACTTAGATGAAGCCTGATCCTTGAGGATCTTCTTGGGGGAATCCCACCTAAACAAAGTAGGGAACAACATGTTTAATGATCTGTTTAGTGGTGCAACATCTGCAGCGAAAGGCCTCCTGTTAACTAACATGTATACTGTATGATCAGCAAGATGTGCCAGTCCCAATCCTTGGGAGACCTCAAGGGGTCCCACAATATGGAAGCCCAGGATAGAAAATGGCTCTTGAATAACAGGTAAAAGCAGTAATGGATCTCACCTTATATCCATTCTGGACATAGGGCCTCAGTTTGGTGGTTATTCCGCATTAAATCCAAACTCAATAATGGGTAGTTATCACATGATTACATGTGGAGGTAATTCCCCATATTTGGAGTCCATACGACTCACTTGGGATTTTTGGCAGATAAACTGCAGGTGGAATTACTGTGCAGTAAACCCACCGATTTGTGGTAGTAAAATAGCGAGTTCACCCGCAGCTTTTTGCTGGAGGTAAATGCTCTACTTCACATTTTAGTTATCATTCAGCGGTCCAAGAAAAACAGCAGTAATTCCGTTACTGTCAAAAAAGGTACCAGTAACAGAATTACCACCACTTTTTCCCATACTGCCAAACTTGTAATGAGGCCTATAATTTGGAAGATAGCTCACACTTCACAAAACAACTTTATTTTTTTGTATACCACGGGCCAAAAGAGCCTTCCCAGAATCTTTAAGTGATGCCCTGATGGCCTGCCATTAAGGGAAGATCTGCTTGCGCCAAAGATGATGTTCAGAAAGGGGCGGGAGCTCGTAGTGCATCTGGGCATACTTATCATTATACTTTATATATAAGCAGCCTTCTTTTCTCTGCAAAGCCCCACTCCTCCTCTTCCCTCTTCCACTGAAATAGTCTAATAAAAGGTGGCTTTGAGAGATGGGTCATTCAATTGAGCTGTGGTAAATTCAAGTATGAGGGGTTGAGGGACTTCTGACTACTCTTTCAACCTTGAATCTAACTGTAGATGAGAGGCCCTGAACCCAGTCTTTATTCTGCGACTACCTGTTAGCCTGGTAACGTCTGCCATGGGTGGCTTAAAGAATAATTCACACACTAATTGGGCCACCCAATTCCCCATCTGTACTGTAAACATGGCAGTTCAATGAATGAAGCATAATATTTGAACGACATCTTGGTAATCTCCATCAACCACGCCAGCCCGAAAATCTATGCCATACAAGGGATGTCATTTGGGGGTCACCAGGGATCACACCTGCACCCCTGAGGTCTCCCTTGCTACCCGTAAAAAACATATATCTGTTGTTTTAATAAATTGGAGGTCCTGGCCTTTGGCCAGCACCGTGCGGCTCTTTGTTTCTGGAGTGGCTGGCTTTCTTGTTCAGGGCTCTTTAAAAACGACGGGTTGCACAAGTATAACACTTTGAGCAGTGACCCTAAATAAGAAAGAATAGTAATAACACATAATTTGTCTTTCTGGAATTCTATAAATAATTGCTAGACTCATTAAAGGTTTATTTCAGGCACACTTCAGGGGTGAGTCACTAAGTTAGCCTGTTCTTAAGCACCTCAAATTCACAATGCAGACAAAAACTTCCAAAAAGCATTTAGAGAAGAATAAACATCCATTTCAGGCTATTTATTGTGCTTTTCGCATGTTGCTGTCATAGCATGTATTTTTCTGCTGTTGTCTCTGTTACGACATTTCGTCTCGGTGTCCTTGGTCACCTGAAAAAATCCTTGTGCCTAAAATCTTGTGTACAGAGTAGAAATGTTTGACCATAGCACATAAAGTAGCCCTTGATTTCATTGTGCCACAATTAATGCTTTGTTGTAATGTGCCTATCTTTCCTATCTCCATGGCATGCTGTTCAGGATGTTTGTTTGCATGTTCGAGGTAATCAGTGCCCAGAGTACAGGATTCTGTGTGAGTGCGCTGCTTTCCCTGCGCTACTCTAAATTTTGTAATATACAGTTATACAGTTATGAACCCTCCCAATGGTATGCATTTTGCCAACCTCTTAAGCCTGAAAAGTAGATCCATGCAGGCTTGACACGTGGCCAGCTTTGCACGAAACCTGCAGTTGAACTGGCCTGCTGTTAAATCTCAGTTACCAGTTTAAGGGTATCCACTACGGAGTGCAATTTGCTTTCTGACTTTGAGAACATTCAGACATGTAATTGCTAATTTTACTATAGTCGGTAAAATAGCTATAGCCGGAAAGATAGCTCAGTGGGTTGAGCGCTCACTGCTGCAATGTGTTTGTGATCTGCAGGTTGTATGTTCGAATCCTGGCAAGGCCAACTCAGCCTTTTATCCTGCTGAGGTTGATAAACACTTGTGTATAGGCACGTTATAAATGCCATATCATATCAAATGAGTACTAACACAGGTTGGGCGATATTGTATGTATATTTGCTCTATATAAAGCACTTAAGCGTAGCTGCTATATAATAACAAATCATTATCATTTGGCCTTGGACGTCTGCTTGCATTCACAGTAATTTGGTAATATAAGTCTACACACACTGATATTAACGATACATATGGTGATCCATTGTTGTATTAAATGTATATCACATTACAGTGATATCATAACCACATTTTTCGTAGTGTACTTAGAAACAATGCTATGTGATGCCACTTCATGTTTTGTCAATGAGTGAAAGGTCGTGTTCCATTGCTTCCCATGATGTCCCTTCGGGGTGGGGTCAAATTACATCACTTCTTGTCATGTCATCAGAGGTCAAGGGTCATGTGATGTCACTTCCAGTACCTCTGGCATTTTGATGAAATGACGTCGCTGTGCCATACTTCATTGCCATCATACTATCGAAAAAGCAGATTTCCCTTAACTCATGGACGACCGTGAGTAACATATTTCTATGGAATGTGTCGTGTACGGGTTAAATTAATCAAAAAATATCCTTCCCACATCAGTCAATCTTTTTCTTATAAAAGTTGAAAGAAACAATCAGCAATGAATGTTGCATGAGTCAGAACATTTGACAGTAGCACGTCTAAATGCATCACTGTACAATTATCATATGCAACCTTCTACAATACACGAGCGTACAACATGTCACTTAATGTCACTTTACATATACAACCGCTGCATCATAAATCTCTGTGTAGAAACTTGGACTACTGCACTAGTCATTACGACCCAGGCGCTAATTGCGCCAACTTTACCACCATGGTGTAAACTACGTTTACACCATGGTGGATGGCGGAATTACCGCCCCATTCCAAGGTGAGTGGGGCGGTAAATCTCCATTTCCCATTTTCCCTTCCCCATTCCCATTTTTGCCCCATAGGGCATAATGGGAGTGGGGAAGGCGCTAATTACGCCACCGTAAATTATGGTGGCGTAATTAGCATCATGGCAGGTTAGCGCCATGGATTTTAACGGCTGCTAAGAGCAGCCGTTAAAATCAGAATAGGCGTTAAGGGTTAGCGACGGCGTTAACCCTTAACGCCTGGGTCGTAGGGAGGCCCATTTGTACAGTGTATTTTTTATGAATGGCAATGTATGCCAGTTCCTTCATTAATGTATTTGCTAATGTACTCCTGATAAATATATTTGCCAGCGTATTTCGGATATCTGGAATTATCCCAGCCATAAAATGTTGTAAACAGGTTTGACTAATTTCTTCATTGCGTGCCACATTCCGTACAAATATACTTCATTGGCATGCCAGTCTTTCCTGCTGTCTGTAAGGACGCAGGTGATCGGAGGTGCAAAGCGTGGAGTGTCTGGTCAGGTGGCAGTTGGGTGGTTGAACAGCCATGGGACCAAATGAGAAGACATTGTATGAGGTTTTGTGAGTACATGGCACACACCAATTACCTTTTTAGGCTTGCACTGGGATTAGTTCTTGGGTGGAACATGTAGACAAAGGAGTAACATATCACGAGATTGGATAAGACAATACAATATCGCGGCTAGCATAAAGAAGTTTCTTGGCAAAGTTCTTTAGTTCCCCCTGGGTGTTGTTCCAGCCCTTTTGGGTAGTTTTGGGATTTTTGCCCCATTGTGATTCGTGATGGGGTCGTCCATTTCTCCATCCCACTCACCATTGGTAGATGCCTCTTCACTTTGCTCTGCACCTTCCCTGCCCTCTCCGTATTCTGTCTCCCAACTCTCTTCATCTCCACACTGGCTTTAGGGCATTTGCCTGTCATTTGTGCTGCTCCCACATGCTTGGACTTGGTCTCACTCTGCTTTCCTGCACACATGACTCTGGTGTTGATCTTTCACCGGTTACAGTGCGACACTGGCCTCCACGCCTAGTAAGACTATGCTCTGGCCTTCCTCGCGCAGCTGCTTCCCTCCAGCTATATCCTCAGGCTTGCCTTTGCTAAAACCTGTCTCTTTTGCTTCTATGGTCTCCTCTGAACAAGAGTGTACACTGGCTTCTTAGTGGGTATCTGTGTGGCCGTTGTTACCTAAGGGTTTATTTTTTTCCCGCCTCCTCTTGTGGAATATGCGGGATAGGAAAGGGCAAGTAGGAAAGGGTAGGTAGGTATCAGAGGGGCATTGGTGCTGAACACCCTCTCCTAGGTAAGTCCTATAAGATTTTCTTGTGTGCCAAATACATTGCACGTTTATTCTAGCAACTAAAATATGTTATTTTGCACCTACCAGGGATTCTGTGAAGAACCTGGCCATGACCTTCCCTTGCTTTGTCTCCCTCTTCCCCTGGACGGTGGAAGCCCAAGGTGTAGGATTTACCCAGGAACTCTATGGGGTTCAGTAAGAAGGAAGGGATTGGCATCCGAGTTATAATAGTCACCATCAAAATGTTACAGTTTACCAACCCTTTACAAAATAACCTTGGGTGGCAACCACCTAGTGGGCTTCGAGAGATGGGTATGGTGAGTTCAGGACTGAGGGGTGGACCGTCTTCTGACCCCTCTTTTAGACTTGATTCGAACTGTAGATGAGAAGCCCCAAAACATGTCTTCCTTTTGAGACGATCTGATATCTTTGTAACTTTTACCATGGCAGGGACAAAGAAGACTTCACAAACTAAGTAGGGCACCCAAATCTCCTCACATTCTGTAAACATGGCAGTTCAATGACTGAAGAGTACCATTTTAACTACATCTTGGTAATCTTTATCTACCATGCCATCCAAAATATGTACTCCATATTTCAAAACCAAGCCAGCCTTTGCTGCTGTCTGTCATGATTCAGTCAATAAGAAATGGCAAGGGGTGGAGACTCTGACCCAGGTTTGAAATTGGGTGGTAGAACAGAAAGGAATCTAAAGCAGAAGCAATTGTGCTAGGTTGTATGACTCAAGCCATTCAAGAAATACAACACAGGGTTGAGGCAGTACAAGCTGAATAGGGGATTCAATTAAATATGATTAGTAAGATCCAAACTGGGGAATCCAATGGTGGACAAAGGAGAAATAGGAACCCAGGGGCATCTGGAGTCAATATGATTCTGGTGGCAACCCCTTCCCTGCTGAACTGAGGGTTATGCGATTAGGAAAGTCTTCAGGACACCTGAGGATGTGTAATAGCTTCTTACCTCAATGCTAGTTGCATTTTATGGCCAAACCATGGCAGTCTGCTTCCAAAAAGCCCAAGGAAGCATTCATGATGTCATTTCTATGCAAGGAAAAGGCACCTTTGTGGGAGCCGCACCTTGATCCTACATAGGAGCTAATGGCCATAGGATTATGATATATTTTTGGCACAGTTAGAAAACATGTTTGAGCAGAAACTACTTACACCAAAAGGGCACATGGAACTTCTTACATCAAGACAGCAGGCCATGGATTTGGTGGCTTGCACTGCTAAATCCCAGCAATTGCAAACTGCACGTTGGTGGACTAATGCAGCATCGACGGCTCTTTACGCTAAACTAAAAGAAGAGCTAAACAATGTAATAGTAGTTAATAGCCCCACTATGGTAACCAAGGTTATCACTCTGTACAGATTGAGTTGCAGGTGTTGGAATCTGGAAATAATTAAGATACTTAGGCATGGGCTAAAGTAGCAGGGACCCCAGTGATAATAGGAGAGGATGAGAAGTGGGAGGGGGCTATTCAGATTGGAAATATCAGATGAACATTAACCTGGTAGAAAGAGACAGGAGGAGAAAGGGGACTTTATGTATGTAATGTGGTTAACCTGGCCATTATGTTAGACACTATCCAAGCATATCAGGGCATAGGTTGAAGCTAGAACAATGGCATACCGTTCTCAGTAATCAGCATTGTTTTCTACGTTTCCTGTTCCTTATGATGGGCCTGTTAGCAGTAGTAGCATTAGTAGATTCAGGGGGTTCTAGGAATGGTATTAACCAAATGTGTGTAACGACTCATAGGATTCCCATGGCGCGATCGTCTTGGCCAGAAATCATAAGAGTGGTGAATGGAAGGCCATTAACATAAGGGGAAGTGTACCAAGAAACACAACCATTGATTATGGTAGCTGAGGCAGAACATTTGGAAAATATGTATTTCTATGTTACATATTCCTTAGATTTCCCAGTCACCCAAGACTCATCATGGCTCTGGGAGTGCAACCCCTGCATTGTGTCCAATAAACAAATTGTGACCTTCTCCTCAGAGTGGTGTATAGACCACTTTAGTCCTTAACTTGGAAGGATTTGTGTACAGAATATGGTATGCGTGATGTTACATGTTACGTTTCTGATTCTGCACTTTCTTTTGGTTTCTTTGAGATTCATCGGATACAAATGGAGTGGCCTAAAGACTTGCCTAAGAACTGGCCTAACAGCTGAACAGCATGGAAGCGTTGTTGCAGAGCACAGCTGATCTGTGGAATGCTTTGAGGCCTCAGAGTGCCGGGCATGATAACAGCTCTGCCTGAGAAGTACACCATTATGATGCTGTCGCTCAAGTCCCAAGGCTGCTAGAGGCTGCCTCGTAGAAACAGCCTGCTAGTTACGAAATGTACTTTCTTTCCCCTTGTTTGGCAAAATGACCTGTTGTGTTAATGGGTGGGGAAGGATGAGCCATGCTTGGGAGGGGCAGAACCGAATGCAGCCCTCCCAAGCACTGGTGTGTGTTAGCATTACAGCGCTTTTCACCCCACTTCTGGTCTCTGTGTATTATTTGTGTCTGAGTGGCGAGTGCCTGGAATGCCTGAGAGGCGTGGGGGTGCTGGATGAACACTGGTCTCGTGGGGAGTAGGGCGAGCCTTTAAAGGATGGTTTCGATCCCCGGGAGCTCCCCTTCCTGAAGTGCATGACTGGAGATTACAGCAATACAACGGTCCGTGAAAAAAGTGGTTTTCGCTGTACCTGTTGCACGTTTGCTAGTGGAATTTGTGGACTTTGGAGTCTTCGGGACTCTAGGAATAATACAGAGATAGTGCCTCAGAGTGCTGTAGTGATACAGTACAGGGTCGCAAGGGCAACTACAGGACTGCAATCAGATCAGAGCATTCTTAGGCACCTGTGATACAGTCAGAGCACCTGTCGTGGAGAGAGTGCGTAGGGTTGATGCTGCAAAGGGCACAGGGGAGGAGTGTAAGATTGGAAGCGGTAGTTAAAGTGGAATAAAACAGATTACAGATTACAGTTTCAGTTACAATATTGCAGATGCCGGTCCACTGACAAGACAAGAGGCTAGGGTATATCTGGCATATAAATCGGGGACGAGGGCAGTGCTGGAGAGGTTGAGGAACATGGTGGACAATTGGGATGTGGTCCCCCAGTCGGTACATAGGCAGAAGGAGGTGGGGGTTGCCCAGGAACAGCAGTTACAAAAGGTACCGCAGGGAAGGGGCAGGGGAGATAATGCTGAACTACAAGCGAAGCACAAAGATATCACAAAGGAGATGAAGGTAGGGAGGGATCAGAGACCCTCAGATTTTGCAGGAATGCTTACACAAATTTTCACGAGGGCCACAATATGGCGGCTGTTGCCAGACGAGATAAGGAGGGTGGTGGAAGGGAATGTGGATGAGGAGGAAAAGTTAAGATCCACCCAGGGGTGGGCATACATTCTGAATGCAGCTGATGACGCATGGCTGAGAATGAGAAAAGCAGTGCCGGTGAAGGAGTGCAAGGAGTGGGAGGAGGGAGAACACACAGAGGGCAGGATTGTGAGGTGCTAGCCTGTGGGGTTTGGGGTGGATGATGCAGAACGCTGTGGGTGTGGCTCTATGTATTTCCGAGAAAGGGGAGGAAGAGGAAGAGGGGGTAGACACAGGCTGGCTGGGTCCCAGAGGAGGCAACTGTGTGCAACAGAGGGCTGGGAGGACATTTTGGAAAAAAGAGATGCAATGATGGATTGGGCAAATGAGGTCCTGACAGCTTGGAGGGAGACATGCCCGGACAAAGGGGCAAGAAATAAACTGGATTTCAGAAGGACGGGTGACTGTGCAGTGTGCACCTTAGACGGGGCAGTGAACAAAATGCCAGTGGAAGGTGTTGTGTCAGGCGAATACATGTCAGAGATTCTCAAATCACAACAAAACGCTTTCAGGGCATGTGCACCAGAGAAGGACATTGACAGGCCCACATAAAAAGAAGGTGGTCAGTCTCAGCGTTACTTAATAGTGTTTGGGGGGGAAAGAGCACAGTATGGAGAATTACAATCAGTGGTGTTGGCTCTGGGAAGAAAGAAGATAACTGCATCTGAGCAAGAGTGGCCTGTGACACCTGACAATGACCTCCATCCACAGCTAATGGCATCCATAGAAGAAAAGGAGTGGCATGTGGTGGAGGGCCCACAGCTTGAAGTGGTGAAGATTATCCTCCAGAAGAGCAAGAAGGAGTGTCAAAAGAAATGAGAGCGGCTCCTGGCAGATCAGAAAGTGGAAGATGAACAAATGATGCAACATATTAATGCTGAGAAAGGACAAGACAATGCATTTCAGTGCCGACAGAGATGGCCTGGTGGCCCACAGCAAAAGAAGGCTGGCAGGATCACATGGGGCCTCATTACACGGATGGCGGTATGGATTTACCGGTACTGGTAAATCCCTACCGCCTTACTACGAGGTCCCTTAGCGGGTTGGTGCTTCAACGCCTGCTTTTTGCAGGCGTTAAAAACCAACCCGCTAAGGGACCTCGGAGCTAATTACGGCACCGCAAAATTGCGGTGCCGTAATTAGCGCCTTCCCCATTCCCATAGAGTCCTATGGGGCAGAAATGGGAATGGGGAAGGGCAATGGCGGAAGGGGGATTTACCGCCCCACCAACCTTGGGATGGGGCGGTAAATCCCCTTTCCGCCAAGGGGGTGCCGGTATTTTACCGGCATGAGCCATGGCGCTAATAGCACCATGGCTCACCGCCTTCCGTGTAATGAGGCCCACGGACATTTGTGTGGCACATTGGAAGAAAAAACTGAAAGAAGAGCAAAGGAAGGAGCAGTTCAAACAGATGGATGTGAAAGGCACACAGTGGAAAGACTGGCTGTCGTTTGTTCTCCATGGACTACTGAGAGAGCGGTCAGTGACCCGGTATTCACCGTGCAAGATGCTACTTGGGAGAAATATGACAAGCACTGACAAGTTGTTGCTGACACTGACTGTGTGTGCTCTTAGGGACTGGGAGGTACTGGAGGCTTGCTATTTACTGGAAAGTAAGAGAAACATTGTCTTTGACTTGGACAGTGCAAAAAGCATGACAGACACATGAAGGACGTGTTGCTGAATATGGGAGTGACAGGGATGCTCAGAGCTAGAAAGGGCGGGACATGTAGCAATGACTGTTTTTGTTGTTTAGATGCAAGATTATGGCCGATGCTAATAGATGGGGGTGTTCATGCAATGCAATACAGTGAATGAATGACTTTAAATAAATTAAGACATAATTAAGTTGTCTTAGTTTGATAATGTTTTTTATTTCTTTGCTTCCTTATTGAGTTTGTATGTATCAGAATAGTTTTATTGCAGTGTGCTTTATGTAGAAGTAGTGCAAGGCTTTGGTCAGTGATTCGTAGATAAAATGAGAAGAGAGGAAAAAAGTGGGCACATGTTACATGTTACATTTCTGATTGATTCTGCACTTTCGTTTGGTTTCTTTTAGATTCATCGGATACAAATGGACTGGCCTAAAGACTTGCATAAGAACTGGCCTAACAACTAAACAGCCATGGAAGTGATGTCGCAGAGCACAGCTGATCTGTGGAATGCTTTGAGGCCTCAGAGTGCCGGGCATGATAACAGCTCTGCCTGAGAAGTACACCATTATGATGCTGTTTGCTCAAGACCCAAGGCTGCTAGAGGCTCCCTCGCAGAAACAGCCTGCTAGTTACGAAATTTACTTTCTTTCCCCATGTTTGGCGAAATGACCTGTTTTCCTATGATATGTGGTGTTAATGGGTGGAGAATAAGATTTAGCTGCTCCATTGTACACATGGATGAGCTAGGCTTGGTAGGGGCAGAACCGAATGCAGCCCTCCGAAGCACTGGTGTGTGTTAGCATTACAGTGCTTTTCACCCCACTTCTGGTCTCTGTGTATTATTTGTGTCCGAGTGCCGAGTGCCTGGAATACCTGAGAGGCGTGGGGGTGCTGTATGAGCACTGTATCACGGGGAGCAGGACAAGCCTGTAACAAGTGATAAAGGAAGAAAAGAAGCAGGCGATATCCCCCAATATCAACAAGAGCATGAGATAGCAGGCACAGCAGTTACAGCCCCACCAGAAATATGACTGCCGAACTGAACTAATGCCTGAAGCCAAGATTCTACACGGTTGCATTTAGGATTAACAAAAAGGAAAGATGCACAACTAAGGAAGTACTTGGAAGAAGTTCAGAAGAAAGGTTTCATCATGCATTCCACCTTGCTGCGAAAGCAGGTGGGTATTGAGACTGTAATTGGACTATCGTTAAATGTGATTACAATATGAAACAGATAACCACTACCAGTTATAATCATACTTGTGGATCCATACTTATGCCCAGCATGTTGGATCTGCCGGGCATAATGGCATGTGCCCACTGAGTTCTCACGGAAGCACCGGCACCATTAGCAACGGTGCCAGTGCTTCCGTGTCCCCATTCCCATGGAGTCCTACGGGGCTCCATGGGAATGGGGACTAACATTTTCTAGTCCCCGACCTCCCGATCCGCCGGTATTTGTAATGTCCCGGTGGCAACGGGAAGTCATGCCTCGGTAAAATGTTTGAGTCCGGCGGTAATCCGTCGGTAGAACCAGCAGGTTTCCGCAGGACTAGTAATGACACCCATTTTGTGAAATAAGTTGGAATGAGTCAGGGCTTCGTAATCAATTTAGCTTTATACCCCCTTCACAAAGCCACAGCACAGAACTGAAAGTGTTTGAGAAGAAAGATTTAGCTGATTTAGAGAGGGTTGAAAAGGAAAAAAAGGAAAAAACCTTTTCAGAAAATGACAAGGGAGGAACAAGCAGCAGTTAATAAAGTAGCTGAAAATACAGAAATGATCATCCGTAAGGCTGATAAAGGAGGGGTGATTGCACTCCTCAACAGAATTGACTATTTTGAAGAGTGTGTACAACAACTGCAGGATGAAATGTGTTATGTGAAACTATATGAAGAGCCAACAACAAGGATCAAAGCCCTGATTGCAGAAAAGGTAGAAAAGGCATTCCATAGATGGTGGATCTGCAAACAGGAACATTCCTTGTTAATGAAAATCCAATACTACCAGGAAGACCAATTGTTTCAGGGATTGACTCAGTGCTGGAACCACTCTCAAAATGGGCAGATGTGTACCTCAAAAATGTGTCAAAGAAATTAAATCATGTATCTAAGATACAACGTCAATATTTTAATTAGTGGAAGGATATGAGTTTGAACCTTCCAACAAATTATTGCTGAGTCTAGATATATCATTGCTGTACACAATGATTCAGCAAGAAGCAACTTTATGTATGCTAGAAGTGCTACTACAATTAAAATGTAAAAACACTAGAACTCCTAATTAATTTGTGCTGTGGTGCGTAGAGATGGCCTTAACAGAGAATTACTTCTTGTTTTCAAAATGATTTCTATTGACAGATTCACAGCACAGTTATGGATGCCAATCTAGCGCTGAACGCTGCAAATCTTTATGTTTAGACATTGAAATAGGCGATAATCTAGAAAAGAACTATTGACACCATAAGCACACCCTATGTAAAAATAAATTAAGTGTGATTGCAGTGTACCGAAAACTAATTGTATCTGGAGATGTGTTTTGAGGTACAGAGGAGAAGGATGTAACCTTGACACCTAGGTTGGGTGATATATAGGAAGAACAAAAAAGTTCCCTAGTCGGGAATTTACGTCCCCTGCACACTATCTTTTGTCTGGAAAACCAGACCAAACATTAGAGGTATTCAAACATAAGGTTCAATCAAATTAAATATATCAAGTAATAGAATAATCTTGAAAGAAACATTTCTCAGACAGAAAATTTTAGGTCACAAGAAACCATCTTCTTTTTATTCATGATGTCGAAGTCAGGAGAGGCCCAACGCGTTTCGAGTGCTTCACACTCTTCATCAGGGGCAATAAGTGATTTCTAAAGAGAAATTATAATTTGAGCTTATGTCAGTAATTTAACATAATAATTGTAAACAATTGTGAGAATAAATTTGTACCATTTAACTGCCTTAACATCATCATGGTATTTCTAATTTATCATTATTCGTTTATCATAACCATTTAGATTTTCAAGTGATGGAAAATTTCAATACTGGTTTCAAGAACGCAAATCCAACTGATGTTTTGACACATTTGGAAAAAATTACCTAACTTTAAGTGGTCATAGGGGCTAGCTAGTTAGGCTGAAAAAGATTTAAAAAAATAAATAAAAAAGCTTGTGTTTTTCAAACTCCACAGGGTAGATATAGAGATGGAAAAGTCCTCAGGGTGAGGATTTTCAAGTTTTTAGTCCGATATGTGCGTCCAGGGGCTGACTGGGCTGCTGCTTCCCGGTTCTATCTGTTAGGTAAGGCCACAGAGAAAATTGGGACTGGGTTAATAATAGGAGTGCAAAAAACTCTATGGGGATAACTATTCCTAAGTATATTGAAAGGACTTACATGGAAGTCAGAGCGTCTACTTCCTGTTTGCAAGCGACAGGTAACACCGGAAGGTAAGGCTCTCAGGTCTCCGTGGGGGTCATCCGGGTCTAAAAAATAAATAATAATGATGTGGGTTTTAATTAGGCTGTTATGGACATCTTAGAGATGGGGTCCATCAGGGGGAGGTTCAATCTAAACACAAGGTTAGAAGCTTTTTTTTTTGTTTTTTTAAATCTTTTTCAGCCTAACTAGCTGGCCCCTATGACCACTTGAAGTTAGGCAATTTTTTCCACAACAGTCAGGAATATCTATGCATCTATTGTTTGCGAATTATAAGTCAAAACATCAGTTGGATTTGCCTTCTTGAAACCAGTATTGAAATTTTCCATCACTTGAAAACCTAAATGGTTATGATAAACGAATAATGATAAATTAGAAATACCATGATGATGTTAAGGCAGTTATATGGTACACATTTATTGTCAGAATTGTTTACAATTATTATGTTAAATTACTAACATAAGCTCAAATTATAATTTCTCTTTAGAAATCACTTATTGCCCCTGATGAAGAGTGTGAAGCACTCGAAACGCGTTGGGCTTCTCCTGACTTCGACATCATGAATAAAAAGAAGATGATTTCTTGTGACCTAAAATTTTCTGTCTGAGAAATGTTTCTTTCAAGATTATTCTATTACTTGATATATTTAATTTGATTGAACCTTATGTTTGAATACCTCTAATGTTTGGTCTGGTTTTCCAGACAAAAGATAGTGTGCAGGGGATGTAAGTTCCCGACTAGGGAACTTCTTTGTTCTTTCTAAGAGGTGATAATCTACCCAGATAGTAACCCATTTAAAAACAATATAAAACTCGTGGAAACGTTATATGGATGAAGTATTGGTGGTCTGGGTAGGTGATATACGAAGCATAAAGCCTTTTTGTCGGGGATGAGCAAAAAAGACAGATACATACAATTCACTGCAAACTACAGTAGCCATAATACAAACTTTCTGGATGTTACAATCTTTTAGATGAGAAGACCAAGACAATGGCAGTGAAACCATACCATAAATCTACAGATAGCTCTTTTTCGCAATATACAAGATTGAATTATAAGCACACAAGAGATTTTGCTGTTGGTCAATTTCTGAGGTTAAAAAGAAACAGTACCGAGAAAGAAGCATTTGTAGAGGAAGCAAATATCTTAAAGAAAAAAGTGATTCAACATGGGTATCCTAGATGTTTAGTGTAGAACTTGTGCAAAAGAGCTACAAATAACAACAGACAAGAACTGTTGGAATATGCCCAAATAAGAAATAAGTGTCCGAAAAATGCAATTTTGTTAGTACATTCTCATGCCTTTCCAACGCTATAAAAAAGTTGTTATGAGAAAATACCAACATTGTTTGCCTTTAAAAGAAGCAAGAACCTGATGAAACAACTAATGAAGAATGACATTCTCATTCCATTAGAGAAGGAAAATAACCTACCTGAACTTTTGGGGCTGAATGAAATTGAGGGGCATGCACCCTGTGGTAAATGCAAGTGTTGTGTCTCAATACATAGAAGTGTTGAGCTAGACCTCGGCCTGGCTACTCCATGGCATCAAAGGTCTTTCCCAAAATGTAATTTGGATATGCCAGTATATGCCATTTGCTGCCTGTATGGTATGTTATATATTCGAAAACGAGAGAAACGTTAGGACGAGAATCACAGAACACAAGAGTTGCATCAAAAATAAAATCTTGACCGCACCGTTGGTGAACCCTTTTTCAACATTGCAGCACACAGCTGATGAGTTATTATCGGCTTTGCTGTAGAAAATGACAAAGATAGGGATACTGCATCAGATAAAGAAGATTGGTTGAGGAAAGAGCAGGAATTCATTTTCTTAACCAAAAGTGACACAGGTGCCTCTGTGAATTCATTGAATGCTCTAAGATTAGTCAGTGAATATGCTTACTAGCTCCCAGGGGTGGCTATATTAGGTGCAATACCATAGTAACAGGTAGATTGTTGAGAAAAATGGATGCTGACGTGAGTTTGCAATACATTGAATTAGTTTGGTTAGTTGTTATTGTGAGCAACCATATGTCCTAGTGTGACTATCTCGGAATGCTATACGAGAAGATCATCTCACCAGTCTTGGTGGACTTAGTGACACCCCGTTTAGAGTAAAGTACTTGAGAATGGTGGTACCCCATCACATTCACCCAGTATCAGGAAGTTTAGTTGAACTAGTACTGCGTAATGGACTAGCAGATAAAGCGTAGTGTACAGGAGGTAGACCTACCCCCCCAAACTGAATGTATAGGAAATAGACCCCACCGCCCTCAAACCAAATGTTGATAACTTGCTGGGTTGATCAATCAGAAATGTATTGCCTTTCAGAAAAGCGCTTTAAAGGCAATCTATTTTGTGGGGTCAGAATGTCATGCACAATAGAGAATATGTCAAGTAGTACATGTATATGATAAATGATCAAATAATCTAGATTTGAAATTCAGCAGGGACCAAGTTTTGAGTAAAAATAGGTTGATCAGGCCTTTTGTAATTTGGTCGGCCATTTTTGATAAGACAAGTGAGGCAACTCTAAGATAGATGCTTGAGCATTCAAAATGGTTGATTTCTGCTAGTCATGATGAGGTTGGTGGATAACTTTTTTTGATATAAGTTCATGAAGAGGCCACTGGTGTAGAATGAGTTAGATGAAACCTGTTCAGACTGGGTCTGAGTGGCAGGTAGGCCAACTAATCACAGGAAGGAAAAGGGGTTGTACATTGATCATTTCATTATCTCACCTTTCTAAATTGTGTAAAAGGGGCTGAGAGACAGAGAAAGTTGGGAGCTCCAGATTGTTCTTCGGTATGCTGTATCTTGTGTCCTGCTCTGCTTCAAAGAATAAACAGATGACTTTGAAACTCCAGCCTGAGGGTCTTGATGTGCTTCAGCCTCCCTTTCCTGAACCTGGGGTGTCGGAACCCACAGAAGGTGTTGGGACCTTCTGTACATTTGGCGTGCCAGTCCAGCAGTCCAGAGCTAATTGTCTCCAGGACTATGAAGTGAATCTAGAAGTACAGGTACATGCTATTAGGTCTGAGAGAGGGGGGAGAGAGACAGAGAGCGAGAGAGAGAGAGAGAGAGAGAGAGAGAGAGGAGGAGAGAGAGGGAGAGAGAGAGGGGGGGACTGCAGTTGCCTGCACATCACTAAAGGGAATGGACTCACAGGCCTGATAACATGGGAGGGCACCCTTGCACCTGGGGATTGGAGGGGCTATTTTTTGGAAGTCTTTCAAGAAAAATGATTTTAAAGTTGTTTTTGGAAATCTTCCAAGAAAAAGTTGTTTTTGGAAATCTTCCAAGAAAAAATATTTTAAGTAATTTTTGGGGGGGGATCTTCCGGAAAATTATTTAATTTATTATTTCATTATTTTGGGGAACACCTCTTAGAAAAATTATGTATTCATTTTTTGATTTTTGAAGGATTATTTTTGGTGGCTAAGACATTTTTTTATTTTTATTTTGGGAAAATCAAGGGTTTGGAGTGTGATATAGTAGCTTAGAAGTACCAGTGATTGGGGTAAAGTAACTAGACAATGATAAGTGTTGAATATTGCGTAATTGACTCGAGGAGAGGCCAAGCAATTAGGAGGTATTGTGAGGAGAGGCCACAATAAAGGATATGCCCAGATTTCCTGTGTTTTAAAGGACACAGAAGAAGTAGCACTTAGAGCCCTATGGACGGATGAAGTAGATTACAAACTCGGTTAAACAAGGAGTTTAAAGAGGGCAACTTACATCCCATGCTGGGATATGTTTAGGCACAAGACAGGTCTTAAAGAAAAGACTGTGAGATATGTGTGGCCGGCCAGTCTGTCATGTTTGTCAAAATAGTTTTGTGTGTTATATGTTATGTTTTGCATGCATTTTTATGAGAAAAGATAAAGTAAAGAGATGTTTAGTTATTTAAGGAAAAATTGGCACAAAGCCAGAAATTAAAGTAATTAATTATGGAGAAAAATAGCATATAAATATGAGATATGGATAAAAATGCACATGCGTGCGTCGTTTAAAATGATGTTAAATACAATATTTCGTGAGAAAATGTAGAAAAGGGTGAAAAGGTGGACATGTTTGAACCCTTGTGAAAATCATAATACAGTAAATACGGGATTAATTCTTGTATTTGCCAAAAATAGACACGTTAAGCTTTTTAATTAACTTCATATGACATGAAACCGCATTAGGTTTGTTAGAAACGAGGACCAGATAAAACTGACAAGATTTGAAAAATTGTGTCTTGCATTAGGCTGAGTAGCTACAGAGCAGGGAGCTGTAAATGTGCCAGTGCATTTCTTTCTTGCTAGGTGAATAGAGCTGAGATAAATACAGGGCTTAAAAATAACTCTTGTACAGAAAAAGAAATATTTATTTATTTATTCATTACATTTATTATACAGCCAGGACCCGGAGGTATCACAGCGTAGTTACAGACAGTGGCAAAACACAGTCTTGAGGTTGGGCACAATAATGCATGAGCTAGAGCAATTATACATTTATAGCACACTTATACACAATTATGTACAGCAACACAGGGCCTAGGCCTGCGCTGGTCAGATTCTATATATATATTAGAACTGATTGAATAACCAGATTTTGAGTGATTTTTTGAGCTGTGGGAAGGCATTTCATTCTTAATGTTGATGGGGAGTGCATTCCAGTGCCTGGGTGCGAGTACTTTGAAGCTACTCCCGCCTGCTTTTTCTTTTTTATATCGTGGGACTTCTAGATTTTACCTGTTGCTCGATCTGAGGGGTCGGGTGTGATTTTTTTTGGTGACTGCATTGAGGAGTTATTTTGGCGCTTTGTTGGTGATACATTTGTGGGTGATGCTGAGGGTTTTGAAGAGTATTCTGGCTTTGACGGGAAGCCAATGGTTTTCTCTTCTGATATTGGCAATATGGTCAGATTTCTTTATGCCGATTGCCGCTCGCAGGGCTTTATTTTGCATCAATTGGAGTTTGGCTAAATTTGTGTTGGATGTGACTAGGAAGAGGATGTTACAATAATCGAGCTTCGAGAGTATAAGTGCTCTTGCTAGTGTGACACAGTTTTTGACAGTAAGGAATTTGCGGCTGAGGGAAATGAGTTTGCATGTGTAGGACGTGGAGGAGGCTAGGTGATCATTTGTTTGGTCATGGTTAGGGAGGCGTCTAAGTATACACCAAGTGTCTTCACTTGTTTGAGTACTGGGATTGTGGTGCCATCAATGGTAAAGGCTGAATAGGCAGTCTTTAGGGAGGCGGTTTTAGATGATGATCCTATTATTAGTAACTCTGTTTTGGCATTGTTGAGACAAAGGCTGTTGTTGGCTATCCAGTTTTGCATTAGCGAGTAGATTTTGTTAATAACACTGTGTCATGCTTGTGGTTCCCTGTTAGGAGGATGAGGATTTGGGTGTCATATGCAAAGTTGGTGAAGATGACACCCATAGCATCCAGTGCTGCAAAGAGAAGCTTGGTTTATGCGTTGTAATGAGTGGGTGATAGGCAGGAGCCTTGCGGAACATCCAATGGGACTGGTAAGGGGTCGGATGATTCTTTTCCGATGACCACTTTTGAGGTCCTATCTGCAAGGAAGGATTTGATCCACTCTGTGGTGTCGTTGGACAGGTTCAAGTTATTGGCTAGTGTGGCACAGAGTTTGTAATGGTCGACTAAATCGAAGGCCGCTGATCGGTCTAGTAGCATAAGTAGGCATAGGTTGCCTGATTCTCTGGAAGCATCGATTTCGATCTTCAGGTCGAGTAGAGCTGTTTCGGTACTGTGGTTCGGTCGGGATTTTGGAAGTGCATAGATTCGCAATTGGTCAAGATAGACCTTGCAATGCTGGAGAATGGGCAATGTTTGCTTAAGGGATTAAAAGATAACAACTGACGCAGTTAGACAAGTTCAATTATGTTCACAGGTTGTGTTTGCGCGGAAAGCATGAAAATGAATTATGACAAAAAAACAGATAAGAAGGAAGCCTATGTTTCAAAATGGAGCAAGTTAACTCCTTAGGTATTGATCAAAATCTGATGTCTTAAATTGAAGGGCTGAAAAAGCTTTGTTTTGTATTTTTGGAAAACTTTTTAGAAGTGTGTGAGCTATGTCCCAGTATGAGAGAAGTGCTTTGGTCATGTTAAGCTAGCTGGCAATGAATGCTTCCTGATGGATGTATTTTGAGAAATGGCCATATGTTATTTTGGTTTTATGTGTGGCAAAAACCTGGGACATTTAGAAATGTCCATAGTTTACTAAGTCATGCATTGGTTGACTGTGTGACTTTCTATTGCACCATGAAAAGGAAAGGAGACAAATTGCCAAAAGGAAGAAAGAGGGTGTTTTAGATAACTCGAAAGAGGAGAAGACTGGGGGTTGGGAATGGAGAAATATTGCACTGCAATAGTAGTATGAAGTATAAATATATGTGAGTTAAAAAAAAGTGCATTGAATACATTTGGAATATAGTAGACAAATGCTGCGCAGGGGAGCAGTATTTCCAGTGGTGTATATTATGTCTGTAAAATATGAGGACATTTGGAGACAAAATCAGAAATAATATGTCTAGACTCACACATGTTGAGAGAAGTGTAGCTGAGATTCAAAATGTATTTTTGTGTGCAAAATGTGGCAAAAAACAGACCTAGGTGCTAGTAGATGTTATTTGAATTAGGCACAGTGGATGTTTATGATAACTGATAAAAATAAATGAGATAAAACATTGTTTTGACAAACATTTTTGAGATACATGACAAAAGTGGAACAATATTGAATTTAGCTTAAAGAAGCAGTAAAGCATTGAAGGATGTGCTCGCACGCTGTACCAATATGGGCAGGCATTTATGTAGATGCATTGACATGGGAGAGGATTTAAATATGTATGCACACACTCATGCACAAATGCAAGCACGCACATATATGCACATGTGCACACATGATTTTATGAAAGTATAAGCAATCAGTACATTACAGACAATACATCCTTGCATGCATGCACGCACACACAAGATGTTTTCTATTTTCAAAATGCGAGAACTGGAACAGTAATTATATTTTACTGCGGTTATGAGCGAAGACTGTTTGAAGTAGATATGAAAGCATTTTGGGAACAAGTAGGAGTAGTAGTGAGATCGCCAGAGAGGAATGCAGCAGTATTGCATATTCTGGGCAGCCTTGAGGAAATAATTAAGCACCAGGCGAGTTAAGGAATGGATGGGTGTATGCTCAGAAGCAAAGGAAACAGATTTTAAAGGAAGAACTGGTTTGCAGAGAAAACCAAGATAGATTTCAGAAATATGCAGAATGATGAATGTGCAAACAGGGCTAATCAGAAGAATTCCTCCTGTGCATTAAATATATGAGATGACAGGCTGCACAGTGTATATACATATGAAAACTAAGAATATGCCGGATGGACACATTTAAATATGAAAAGGCTTGTTCTGCCTCAAGCATAGAGTCTTGTTTATGGACAGGTTGATTTAAAATGGAGACTATAATAGTGAAAGACACATGAGTTGGAGACAGGACATGTCAGATGAGGACAGGGAAACCTTCCATGAGGAGTAGGAAGGCAATGCATGTGGCCCTGAAGGGTGTTTTTCAATGGATAAGAAAGTAAGATGGTCGGATTTAGACCTCCATATATCTCGGGCGTCAGAATCATTGACGTGGCTAAATCGACCTAGAGAACGGTCCCTTGGTCAGAGGGGGGACTCACCACCATATGTGAGCAGGCTAAGGTCACTGCCAGGTAGAAAGTGGAGCGGAACCATTGTTCCTACTAAAGACAGACAGATGATGGGTGACGAATATGAGTTTGGGATTTCACTGTTTCCTCTGTTAGAGAAAGGAGGAGCGAGGCCACAGTATATACCTTGATCATAGATGAATAAGGATATTTTAAGGTGTAAAATCCAGAGTCCAATTTCTGGCTCTGGGAAATTGATACATGAGTTAGAACAAATGACAGGAAGAGACACATTAGATACAGGAGACATTGGGCCTCATTATGAGTTTGGAGGTAGAAAAGTGAAAAACAGATAGACTACCCCTCTCTTTTAGTCTTGTATGGAACTTACGTGGGAGTTAAAGGCAGCCTAACTATATCATTGGTTAGGCAAACGCCGGCGGAGGGAAATTTTACTGATCACTCTAAGTTGTAACAAAAGTTCTATCTCTTTAATAGTTCTAAAACATCTTTAAAAAGCATTTTTAAATTGATGCTCAATCATATCATTCATTCTACATACATTTCATCTTAACAGGGGAGTTCTAGAGTCAATATACATCTTTGTAGGCATAATATTTCAGTTTGAATATGCATTTGTGACATGGGAAAAAAAAAAAACATTTGATTTTCCTTAAACCGTCGACATATGTTTCGGCCCGTTATGATATACCACGTTTGTCAGCAGTGGTCACCAGAATAAATATAAGGCCATCTTCAGGACACCAATTGCTTTGTAGTTGATCAATCTCGATCCCCTTTTAGTACATACATATATATGTCCACATCTTGTATTTGTGTGACTGTAAGTCTGCGGTTTGTCTCGCTGTCTGAGCTTATTGTACTCAAAACTTGTCGCACAGGTGACTCGGATTGCGCTCTGCGGTCTTGGTGCAGTTTGGCTTCAGCTGTTTGTACATAAATGGTCGTTGATGCCTTAGTTGAATGTTGCCAGGTGCCTTCTGGTGATTTAGGATGGACTGAGAGGCCGTGAGTGGAATTGTTTCCTTTTTAGTCCACAAAGAGGCGTGCGCTGGAAAGCTGACTGGTCTCAGGCATGGGCATTCAACTAAGGCATCAACGACCATTTATGTACAAACAGCTGAAGCCAAACTGCACCAAGACCGCAGAGCGCAATCCGAGTCACCTCAGACAGCGAGACAAACCGCAGACTTACAGTCACACAAATACAAGATGTGGACATATATATGTATGTACTAAAAGGGGATCGAGATTGATCAACTACAAAGCAATTGGTGTCCTGAAGATGGCCTTATATTTATTCTGGTGACCACTGCTGACAAACGTGGTATATCATAACGGGCCGAAACATATGTCGACGGTTTAAGGAAAATCAAATGTTTTTTTCCCATGTCACAAATGCATATTCAAACTGAAATATTATGCCTACAAAGATGTATATTGACTCTAGAACTCCCCTGTTAAGATGAAATGTATGTAGAATGAATGATATGATTGAGCATCAATTTAAAAATGCTTTTTAAAGATGTTTTAGAACTATTAAAGAGATAGAACTTTTGTTACAACTTAGAGTGATCAGTAAAATTTCCCTCCGCCGGCGTTTGCCTAACCAATGATATAGTTAGGCTGCCTTTAACTCCCACGTAAGTTCCATACAAGACTAAAAGAGAGGGGTAGTCTATCTGTTTTTCACTTTTCTCCCTTATAGATTGTCCCTTCCTCCAGATTAGACCCCCCGTTAACAAAAAATAGGGATTACCCATACACTCAAAACCTGAGTTTGGAGGTAGCCATGCCGTTTTTAGCGGCATGGCTACCCCCAAACACGGGTCGGGGTCCCGAAAAATGGGATTTACCGGGCCATTCCGACATTTGCGTGCCCGGTAAATCCCGGTAAATTTTCAGGACCCAGACCCGGTACGTCCCCATTCCCATTTTAGCCCCCAGGGGGCTCAATAAGAATGGGGAGGATGCTAACAACGGACACGTTAATGATGGGTCCATTGTTAGCATCCGGGTCTGCTCACGGGTGCCAGTATGCACGTCTGGCCAGACCAGAGGTGCATACCGCCACCCGCGAGCAAACCCATAATGTGGTGGCCCGGTATGAACGGTGCCGGTACATTACTGGCACTGTTCATACCGCGGCCGCCAGGGTCGTAATGAGGCCCATTAAAGGTCTTCTAGCCGCTATTCTTGGGGAGAAAAGCAAACAATGTTTGGTCAAGAGCAGGATATTCGAGTGCTACTGCGTTGAGCACCGCTCATGATGGAGCACAGTTTATCAATAGTAGGGTGGCAGTCTGGAAAGCACTTAGAGTACTGTATTCGGGCATGTCAGATATGGGAGCTATAATGATGTCAATGCATACCAGAGCTAGTACAGAAGCAGCTCAGGAAGTTAGTGGGTATGGAAGCAAAGCCATGGTCAGAAATTCAGCTGACCATTGCGTATTATTGCAGAATTTTGCAAGAGAAGAATCGGCAGAAAGATGATGTTTGGGAAGATAAGGAATCAAAATGAGTGTAGCAAAAATGGTCACAATATGCCATAAAAGGGGCGATGTTGACTAGTGGGGAGGGGTCAGGTTCGCAGCAAACTATAAAGCATGCCACAGGTGCATAAATAAAGGCAGGTTGAGCAAGATAAAAATTGCTTCATAGCACAAGGTAGGGGAGGCTTCCAAGGTAGAGGTGTCCAGGATGACCAGGGACATTTTCAGAATAGTCAAGGTGGATTTTTAAACATACAGAATGATAATTAAGGCATGCAGAGATGGCAAATTAGGAGACCTCCTGTATGTTGGACATATGGAATGACAGGACACAGTGTACGCATGTGTAGAAGTTAAGGGTTTGGGCAAAACTAGCCGTTCAAAAGAGGGGGCACCGCACACCCGCCTGCATGCATTCAAAAAGGTGGAGGGTTTTTTTTTTGCCCAGGATCAGACATTGTATCAGACATGAGCGCTGCGAGTGCCACAGGTACAACAGCTTAGGAAAGGTGCAAAACGGATTTAACGCAGAGGGCAAGTGCAGTGAGCCCATATGCAGACTCAGTAATATGCAAACATGGAATAAATAGTGACACACAGGAGTGAAGATGTCTTTAGGAAAGGAAGAAATGCTTTCGCAAGTACAAGGTTATGCATGCGCCCACAGTGGGAAAGCCTCATAGGGCGACTTGGTGTGTTCAGAATTGTTAGCGGCACTAAGCCTCGAAGAGTGCCGAAAATGAATATGGCTAAAGGGAGTATAATTTTTGTTCTAGTTGTAGACAGTAGGACTGTTTATACATACAGTGATGAGAGAAAAGTGTTGAATAATTATTAGAACCATTGAGGATTTCTGTTGAAAACTATGAACACAGTGTTTTTGCCTAGTGATGAATTAGTAGTCTCTGGAGGAGAGTGTGTTACGACGAATGTTACATTTGTCACAGGCCGCTGTTAATGTTTTAAGAAAGGGAGTGAGCAACAAAGACTAAAACATGATGATTTTATTTAGGTAATTAAGGGAAAGTGTATTTTGTTTTGTGAATTCACCATTTGAATTGGAGTGAGTTCATAGTGGCATGTACAGAGAAAGAGGTCCAATGAGACATTTCTGGTAGAACCAGAGGTTTTTATTGTCTGTCAACGTTTGTCTTCTGTGTTATTTGTTTTGACATCATAGCATGAGATTTTTTCCTTTGAGGAATTAGCATAAAAATTACGCAATTGTTTAGCTGAGATATTGTAGGCTACGAATTGATGCTTGTTGTTTGAAAAAGAAAGTATAATTTTTTGTGAAAAAACGGGATTGGAGCTTGCAACGATTGGTGCTCGCTCATATTGTTGAAGTTGTTTAAAGTAACGGAAAAGTACAACAAGTGTTATATAAAGAGAAGTTGAACAGGTTTAAGTATTGAAGACATGACACCATTAATACACTTGTGCAAGCAGATGGCAAAACACGCACCTAAGCTGAAAAAGTACAGTGCTAATGGGTTAAAGGAACCACAAACAAAATGTTTATGCCATGGCTCCAGGGTGGATCGCTGTCTAAAATGGTCCTGCAGAACATGACAACATATTTGCACGCCACATACACTGGCAAAAAGTTAGACAACGCCTAGCTAGTTTAGAGCTTTGGAAGATGTACCAAGAGGATAAGGAGGAGGAGCTGCCCTTAGATTGGATACTTAACATATGCACAGAGGGGGGTGAGACGCCTTCCGCGCCGCCCGCCCCGTCTGAAACAAAAAGTGAAGTCAGTAAAGACGAAGGATTGTACCCGCTAAGGGAACTTAAAGCAGCCACAGGGTATAGCAACCCGGCATATGAGTCACCTACGCAAAGTAGTGACGAAAATCCAGAAAAAGACAGAAATAGAGATATCACCTCCAAGGTCCAGAGGGACAAAGAGAGGTGCGGGAACGAGAGAGAAGACCAGGCACAAGCAAGTACATCTCTCGATACAGAGAGAGAGGGCAAAAGATGGAAAGGAAATGAGGATAGAACTGATATGAGAGCATTCACACAGAACAAATGGATAATAGGTCAGATTTTATTGAAACTCGATGGTAAAGGCATTGTTGACGCAAGACAAAAAGGGAAGCTAGACAGTTTACAGAGAAAGAAGAAGGAAAAAGAAAAAGGATTGAGAGATGAAAGAATTGGGGAAAAAGATAGGCAGAGACGAGAGCAGTTGTATCGCGAAGAACAAGAAAGACAACGCAATGATAAACAGAGAACAGCTAATGATCAGGACAGACAGGAACAAAAGCGAATAGAAGAAGAAGAGCAAAAGATACGGGAAAAAAGATTAAAGATACAATGGGATGAGGAAATGCGAAGGGCAAATGAACGTAGAGATGCAAAGAAAAGGGAAGAAGATAGGGTCAGAGAGGAACCGAGGAAGCGCAGAGAATTCTATGACGACATAGAACGTAAGCGAAGACAGTGAGCATGCGATCTTGAATATCTGGAAACAGAGGTTGAAAAACCTGATCCAGTAGTAGATTGGGAAGACATCGAAGAATTCTTTCCTGAGTACGATTCAGTACGAGGCACGTCTAGGGCAAATATCGAGGATGACTTCGACACCACAAGCATCGGAGAGACGATCGATAGGATATATGATGAAATGGGGCTAGAACAAGTACCCCAAGAGAAAGGAGAGGACGAGCGCCTGGAGAGTACTCAGCTGTACGATGCTGAGGATGTCTCCCGAAGTAGTAGAAATAGAGAACTGTCCCTAGACAGGTTGACAATCAATAGGAACGAGGAGGATGAGAGAAGTTGCACGATTTGAGCACAGACGATATCGGACGCCGAAAGAGAGGAAGGAAAAGGGATAAGATGGTCAGATTTGAGCAAGTCTGCACCTAAGGCATCAGAGTCAGCCACACAGTCAGACCGACACAAAGAAGTATTTTACGGTCAGAGGGGGGTGTCTCCACCACCCTATGTGAGCCGACTAAGGACATTACCAGGTAGGCGGCGATGTGGAAATATTACTCCTGCAATATACAGAAAAACGATGAGAGAAGAGAGGGAGGGCTATGTGTCACAATGTCCGTTGCTCGAGAAAGGAGGAACGAGACCACAGTATATTCCATGGCCGCACATGGATCGGGAAAACCTGAAAAATAAGCTTCCAATTTTGACAGGGGGAGCCGGAAAATGGATACACGAACTAGAGAAAATTACGGGAGGGAACACGTTAGCTATAGGGGATATCATGGGTGTTTTAATCACCATACTTTGTGATAGAGCTGACGATGTGTGGACACATGCAGGTTATCCTGGCGTGACCACTGTTAATACTGCGCACGACGGAGCGCCATTTAACAATTGCAGAGCCGTGATAGGAAAGCATTACGATTGCTATATCCGGATACTTCTGACATGGGAGCTATAATGACACGTAAAATGAAGGAGTCAGAGGACCCTTTGCTTTACATTCAGAATTTCCAAGACGCGTGGGTACTGGAAACGCAGGAATCTTGGGGGAAATTATAACTGTGTTTTACCATATATTATGCCAAGGGCTACCAGATCAGGTAGAGAAGCAGCTCTAGTAGGAATCGAGGCCAAACCGTGGTCTGAAATACAATTGACCATAGCGCACTATTGCAGACTACTGCAGGAAAAGAATCATAATAAATAGGCTGCACGAAAAGCCAAAGTGGCAAAATTAGTGCAGAAAAAATTGTCAAAATATGCCATTGAAGGGGCAATGATAACTAACACAGACGGATCGAACATAGAGCAGGTCAATAATCCACAGCAGGTTAATCAGGGCAATAATGGGTTTTACCCCAGAGGTTGAGGATTTAGGGAAAGAGGATGGAAGAGTAATCAGGGAGGCTTTCAAAACAATCAGGGATGCTTTCAAAACATGCAAAATGGCAATCAGGACATGTCGAATGGGCAAATAATCAGACCACCGCCAATATGTTGGACAGGGGGGATGACAGGGCATCTAGCGCGCACATGCAGAAGTCAAGGCATGGTGCAAAACAACCAAGGAACAAGAGCAGGTATGGTTAATCCTCCTGTGTTTGTACAGCAGGGAGGAAATGGAGTTGCACAGAATCACACGGTGCAACAGCAAACGCCAGGAGTGCAGCAAAGCTTGCAACCTCAGAACTTGATACGTTTTCCACAAGGACAGTCTCAACAGTCGCTGATGTAACGGGTACAGACAGTAAGTGCAGGAAAGGCAGCAAACTCTGGAATAAGAGCTAACACTGGTGA
Organism: Ambystoma mexicanum; assembly: GCF_040938575.1. Lineage (NCBI taxonomy): Eukaryota > Metazoa > Chordata > Amphibia > Caudata > Ambystomatidae > Ambystoma > Ambystoma mexicanum. Next base: position 67,687,789 of record NC_090928.1, read on the forward strand.
TGGAGGAAGTCCATTCACGCAAAACGTGCCAAAGTTGTATATGGACTAGGACAGCTCACTGGGAACCCTGATGTGTTCTATCCTATCATTGAAACACAGAACAAACATCGGGTGTTGCCAACCGATAGCCCTATGCCGCACTCCAAACGGGACTCAGTCCCAGATATGTTTTATGGCCAGTTATGAAGTGGGGTCTCCAAAAAGGTGGAAGCCACAATTCACAGTGGTATGTATAAAGCTCTTAGTCAAGTTGAGTAATACTATACAAGTTTGTGTTCATTAGATGCACTAACTGTGCATTACGGTTTAAAGACGTCCCCCTGATTCAGTATAGTCAAGAGCCACCAAGACCGTACACAATAGAGGTGGACAGCATATATTCTTTATATAACAAAAATATTCAAACAAAAATCACGCTTTTAGGTCACCAGTGTGTACAAAGTAAATCAATTCGGATCCAAATTCCATAGATAAAATTGGATACAGTATCAAGATCAGAGCTGTAAAGTCACATACAAAACCAAACATTATTCACTTGAGTTTGTATATTCAGCAAAATCATCAATTCAATTCACAAACAAAATGTGTGTATACTACATCGGTATGAGCAGTCAAATCCCTTCTGCTCTGTCCTTTGTCCTAAACACTCCTAAATGTTTAAAGGTGCCAACACGTTTCAGATTCTGATGAATCCATCTTCAGGGCAGGATGTGTAAAGTTCCATTAAGTGATAGAGGATTTTCCTAAAATAAATTGCAAATAAACTAATTTGCTCTCAGAGGATTAGTAGTAGTTGGGGATGATAATTATTGATCTAAGCCACTAACCTTTCAGTCGAAGCAATGGAGGAATCACTTCAACCTGCATTGAAATCAAGAAACAAAAAACCAAAACATTTTTCAGCTCCAATGAACCTAAAGATCTGCACTCTTAACAGTTAATATGAAAATGTAAGCGCCACTCACCCGATCCAGAGGCAAATGGATCGCCCTGGGTGTGAGTAGGCTTTTGGGGGGGGGTCAATCACATGAGTTACGTACTACAGGTAGTAGAGATAAAAATATGATGCTTAGTTATGAGTTCAGTTGGTTAGAATATCTTAAATAACCAAAAGTCTGCTTGAGGCATATATGTAAGAAATGTAAGGACCAAAGTCTACTCGCATTCAGACAAGTGTATACAGAGACTGGAACGCACCGCTCATGGATAAGTCTAATGGTGCCTATTATGTGATTATGATATGCCCACTGCATTTACAGCGAGCCTTGATTGCTCAAATGGAATACTTGATCTTATCAGCAGAACGCAGCTCCCGAGACGCCCGTCAATCAGAGGCACGGCTCGGAACTGCGATGTCTTATATGGTAACCATGGCGGTGGCGCGCATGCGCACTGCCACCATCAGCGCCATGTTGGTAGTGGCATCAGTTCAAGCATCGGTTCGAGTAGAAAATAAAAGTGAGTCAGTAAATCATTACACATTTGTATTGGCAAACAGAGCGATCAAAATCTGGATGCTCTGGAGGAACCGAATATATAGAAGCACTGGTCCCGTGTGCACCTATCTGCATACTGGTTAAGGAATGCAGAAGCTTGTTTGACGAGCCAGTTGCTATGGCAACCACGCAATCCAACAGCACGTTGCTGTCTGCAACACCTTGCAGGATTCACTCGTCCAGAACGTTTGTGAGTGATTATTTGTCACCATATTGAGCAGCACAACAGTGTAAGTTAAAAACAAGTAAGGGATGGCTATGGATTACGTATTAATATACCTCGAGTAATGGAAGCTGACCAACTGTAACGTAGTGTAACAAAACACCCGCTAGGATATTGGGGAAAAAAGTGGGTCCCTTCGATTAGAAAATATTAATCCCAGTAGCAGGGATGCCAAACTTGAGTATGGAAAGTCAATTAAGGTGCGTGAGAAGGGGCACCACCGCAGCCAAAGAGCTGCATGGTGCCCCTCCTCACACCGATCATTCAAGGTGTACATCCCGACTGGACCAGGAGTCACACACCACGAGATTATCCCTGTGTCCCGACCGTCAGGGTGTAACGTGGAGTCTATTAACTTGAGCTGATTTACACTTCCTAATGGGTCCTAGCTCTACCATACTCCTTTAATCATACGCACCAATCACTGTCATGAACAGTTATGATGTGCTGACCACACATGTTAGAGGATGTGTGTGAGATATTCCTTGTGTTTAATAGGGCACCAATCAAAGGCAAGATCTACCTTTGTATCAATCGGACAAAAAAACATTGCAGAGGTTATAAGTGACATTAGTGTACCAATGTTAGGTTGTCAGGATTCCTGACTGTGTAAGCAGAGGCTCAATAGTACATATAGACCCAGGTTCAACAGAAAAATAGGTGAATGGCTGGGGTGCTACTATGTAGCATTGCCATGGCAATACAAACTCAATAAAACAGATATGTGTAAAGCAATTAGCAACTGGAAATTGCAAAACATTTGGAAATTACAAGGCAAGTACAAACATTTGACATCAGACAAAGCACATAAGATCAAATTTGCAGTTCATGCCTCGTGGAATCAGGCAATCCAATATATCAATCCAGAAGATTTCCCTTTGGAACAGTGGTTTCTGGACATCCCCCTCTCTTAGGCCTACTAGTACTTGTTCCAGAATAATACATCTCACTTGGGCAATCAAATGTCTTGCTTCTACAAAGTGCATTGACACTGGTGATCTCAAGTTTTTAGTACGAATGTTCGACTTATGTTCAGTCCATCTCAATTTTGCTTTACTCGTAGTAATCCCCACATAATAGAGCTCACAGGGGAATTTGAGAGCATAAACTACATTAGTCGAATCACATGTGCAAGAGTGTTTGAGTGTGATGGGTTTGTCTGTATGCGGATGTGAGATTGTGTTGCCTAGTAGTATGTTACTGCAGTGCTGGCAGTTGTAACAGGTTTGTGTGCCCCTATGCAGTGTGGTCATTGGCTGGTCCATTTTTGTCTCAGCCCAAATAAGCCTGTTCCTGAGAGCCCTACTGTTCCTGTATGCAAAGATGGGAGGTTGTTGGAAGAGAGGTTGTGTTTCGGGATCCATTTGCAACATACGCTAGTTCTTATAGATGATGTTCCTGATTTTCCTGCTTTGGTTGGAATGCGTGGTCACATATACCATACAGTCGTCTTTTTTCTTGACTTTGGGCGTAAGCAGGGTATCTCTCTCAATATTTGCCACATTTTCTTCAATTCTGGAAATGGAGGTCGATTTGTATCCCCTCCCCCTGAATTTGTGACGTAGGATCACCGATTGTCTCGCATATTCTGACTCCTCTGAAATGTTCCTCCGATAACGTAAGAACTGGCTTAGCGGGACACTCTCAATTGTCCTTTGAGGGTGGAAACTTGTTGCCAGTAAGAGGCTATTTCTGTCTGTTACCTTTGTAAATATCCTGGTTTCAAGATTTGCTCCTTTGACATAAATTTCCACATCCAGGAAATGAATCTTTGACTTACTGGTCTGAGTAGTAAATTGAATACGGGATGCATTCTGTCCATTATTAGAAAGAATTCCGCCAACTCGTCCTCCGGACCAGACCATATACCAAATACATCATCAATGTATCTAACGAAGATGGTGAGGTGGCATAGCCATCTTGCTGAGGTCAATACATGCTTGTTTTCTAGGTAGTACATATACGTGTTAGCATATGCCGGGGTCATAGCCGCCCCCATGCTGGTACTGAGAGTTTTGTAGATAATATTTATCTTGAAATCTGAAAAAAATTATTCATGAGCACCAGCTTGAGTAATGTTAAGACAAAAATCTTATCCCCTTGGCAATTGTCTGACCTCAACAGAAGCCATTAAACTGCCTCAAGGCCCACCTCCTGTACAATGTTAGTGTACAAAGACGTGACGTCCATTGTGAATAGGATATCTCTTCCATTCACAAAGTCTACCTCCTTAAGTTTTTGAAGAAAATGTGTTGTTTCCTTAATGTACGTAGGAGTTTCTTGTATAAGGGGCTGTAGAATCTTGTCAAGATACCTAGCAAGTGGTTCTAGTAGACTGTCTGTAGCTGCTATGATCGGTCGTCCGGGTGGGTCCAGTAGTCTCTTGTGTATCTTGGGAAGAATATATATCACAGGTGTGATAGGATGTGTCCTATCAGTGACACCAGATCCTCACCAGGAAGCAAGAGGGGATGTTGTTGTAGGGGATAGAGAATATTCCTTCTTAGTTGACACAGGCCTAACAAGCTTGTGTATACATGAAGGCAAGTTTTCCTTGTCCGGCGGTGCTATAACTACTCAGGGCTTCACAAGAACAACACGTTGTGTTCCTTTTACAGATACACTTCCAGTCTCCATAGGAGTATGTGATATGAATGTAACACTTTTATATTCGAGACAAACCCCGATAAATATCTTGCGACGAGATCTAATGACAAAATTAAATATGACAATCTCGTTCACAGAGAAGGCACAATATGTTCAACTCCAGAAATGCATTATTTGAACGTATGCAAGATGATTTGAGCATACGCAGGACACACAGCTATGAGAGCTATCCCATTAGAACCAGAAATATTTGCGTATGGAGTATGTGTGCTAATGGCGGAAATACCAGGACTTGCAGACAAAACCACGAGGACACCAGATGAATTTCTATTTAGGCCAAGAATACCTATGCACAAGGAGAAGGGACAAGTATTTCCCTTGATGATACACACAGCTATAGTGTGTGGGAAAATGGCTGTGATCGATGATTGCGATGATGAAGGCTGACAATGGTGCACAGTAATCGCCATTGAAGAAGGGTACAGATTGACCGACATCACTGATGACGATCTGTTTGACAAGCAAGCAGATGGAGAAGAAACAACAGTTGAGGTAACTCTCACTTTCTGGGTGAAAATGATCAAAAGAGAAGTGCCTCAGAGAATGATGTTGGCACAGAATCGTCCTGAATATTTTGAGGATGACATGGTCCAGTTGCTTGTCTCAGTATGGACCACAGGCCCCTATGATGTAGGCTTATTGAAAGGAGTCGGAGAAGTAAGAATTATATTGCAGCCAGGAGCAATTTTACCCAAAGTACGACAGTATCCCATATCTAGGGAAACAGATGAAGGAATTTTCAAGACAATTTTGGCTATGATGGAACAGGGCAATTTAGTGACGTCAGAGTCATCATGCAATACCGCAGCTTACCCTATCAAAAAATCAAAGGGAGGGTCTTGGAGACTAATTCAAGATTTACGCCCGATAAATGATATTGTAGAGGCCGAGTTCCCTTTAGTCACTAACCCGACAACAATCCTATGTAATATACCTGTTGAGGCAAAATATTTCACGGTGATTGACTTGAAAAGTGTATTTTTCTCAATCCCATTGCAATAATACTCACAAGATTTGATTTCATTTATATTCAGACAGATGAGTCTGAAAAGCACAAGGTTAACCCAGGGATACTGTGAGTCTCCTTCGATCTTTAACAGAGTCCTGCAGATGGACTTAAGCAATATTGCATTAGGGAATGTTGTCTTGCAATATGTGAATGACATCCTAATTTGCAGCACGACAGAGGAAAAATGCAGACGCAATTCTGTTCAGCTATTGACCATATTGGCTGAGAAAGGATATAAAGTTGGCAAAGAAAAGTTACAATATTGTCAGCAAGAAGTGCTGTACATAGGCCATCTGATCCCGCATGAGGGGAAAAGGGTTGCCCCTGAAAGGGCTGAAGCCATATTGAACACAGCTAAGCCACACAAAATAAAACAGATGCAAAATTTCTTAGGTCTTTGCAATTATGTCAGAGCTTGGGTCTTTGACTACAGTTCATATACCAAGCCCTTGTTACCGGCCCTAAAGAAGGCACAGGTGATGAAAGGTAAAATTGAATGGTCTGAGACCATGGAAAATGGGTTTGCTGAACTCAAGAGAGCCATTTGCAGTGCACCAGTTTTAGGGATTCCCAATTATGCAGAGGAATACTACTTGTTTTCACACACGAATGGCAGCGTTATGACGGCAGTGCTCACACAGAGAATCACTTTGGGGTGCAAGCCCCTGGCATATTACAGTGGGAATTTGGTCTCAGTGATGAGAGGCCACTTCCCCTGTGAACAAGGTTTAGCTGCAGCAGTGTTCGCCATAGAGAAGGCTAATACCATTGTGATGGGATGCTGCATGATGTTGTACCTCGGGCACGCGCTGTTCGCTATTCTAGAGAAACCAAAGGGCACATTGACATATCAGAGAGCTTCTGCTTATGAAGTGATCATATCAAATCCATTGATTAAAATAATTCGATGTAAGATAGTTAACCCAGCTATGTTCATAGCAGAGCCAGTCACTGAAGAAGAGCCAATACATGACTGTGCGAATTATGAAGAATTTTATGAGATTCCCAGAGTGAAAGAAAATGCATTGGCAGAAGGAGAAATTGTCTTTGTTAACGGTTCCTCGAGAATCGATCAAAACAATGGGCAAAGATATACAGGCACTGCTCTGGTGAAGCACACAGCAAACAGAGAATTTCAAGTACTCATTAGTCCATGATTACCATCTCACTATTCAGCACAGGCTGCAGAATTATTGGCATTGATACTTGCGATTGAGGATCACGCAGACCAGGAAGTGATGGTGTACAGTGACTCTGCCTATGTGACAACGACAGTGCACGCAGGCCTAGCACACTGGAAAAGGAGGGGCTACCTCCGAGCGGACGGCATGTCAGTGCAGCACGCAGCCCTATTGGATACGCTCATTAAGGCACTACAGCTCTCAGTGGGCATACAGTCGTGAAATGCGCTGCCCACACGGAGGGGACAGATTTTATCTCACAAGGAAATCAAGCAGCAGACACAGAGACCAAGCATATGGCCTCCAAAGACGAAACCATAATGAATGTGGAAATAACTGATGTACATGAAAAAAATGATTGTTGCACAAAGTGAACCTGAGAGCTATAATAACATGGGACAAACCCAATTAATGGAACTCCAAGGGGAGGCACCACAGGAGGAGAAGAATCTCTGGAAGCGGCAAGGGTGTTCTTTAAACCCCTCCGAAAGCTTGTGGCGACAAGACAGCACTGGTAAACCAGTAATGCCTATAGCCCTGTTAAAATTAGGATTGGAACAGTTGGATCCAGCCCATATGACAAAAGTGAATCTCACAGCAACGCTTCCTGAAGACTGGGTCAAACCGAGCTTAGCAGAGCATGTTGCATTTTTGATGGTACACATCGAGTAATTAGAGGAGTCATCCCATGGCCCAATGGACCTTTTCAGCACTTGCATTTTGATTACATCAATATAATTCAAGTATGTAACAGGTACAAGTACCTAATTGTTGTTGTGTGTCCATTCTCTAGATGGATAGAAACAGGTCTATGTACACACCCAAACTCTACCTGTGTGGCCAAATTTCTGGTGAGAGAGGTATTTCCCAGGTGGGGAGTATGTGAGGTTATGAGATCAGATAATGGGGCTCACTTTGTTAACAAAGTCTTTGAACAGATTAGCTTGCTGCTTGGTATAAAGCACAAGTGCTCGTCTGCGTATCACCCGCAAGGAAATGGAATATGTGAGAAGCTCAACGGCTTGTTAAAGGAAAGGATAGCCAAGTTGAAGCTTACTCTAAAGAAGGGATGGTTACACTGCCTTCTTTTGGCAATTTATGCACTCAGAAACCAGCCTGGTTCTGGCCATCGTCTTACATCACATGAAATAGCAACAGGCAGAAGGATGCACACTCCCCTGACACCCCAAGACAGAGCTAGAAGTGATGCCTAGCCAACAGGCAAAATCTTAGGGTCTCAAATGCATAATTACTTGAATTGCATGACATCCAGTCTCACTGTAATTTCAGGCCAGCTGCAGCGACGACAAAAAGGGTGCAGGTTAGCACAGAACACAAAAGGAAATACTACTGCAGACACAGTTCAGAGTTTATCTGTTCCATCAATCTTCCCTGGAGACACAGTCCTGGTGAAGAATCAAAAGGTGGGACAAGTCAAGGTTCAACGGTCCCTTTACAGTGGAAGACATCACTCCCTCTGCAGTCAAGCTACAAGGAAGAAGAGCTTGGATCTTTCTGGGTGACATCAAGCCATACATCAGAGAAGGCCCCCTGCACGCACCCCAACGTGTAGAGACTACAGACGATGGGGAAGAACCGCAGCACATGCAGAAGATATCCATGACAAGGAAGAATGATGCATGACCAGCAAGGCGAAGGCAAAGAACTTTTGTGCAAAGTTGTGGTTACATTTTGGACATTTCCTCTGAGCAAAAAAGGGGATAAGGACATAAAAACGGAGACTCTGTGCATCCTAGTTGCAGGGTGAAGAAGAGAATTGCATGCATAAGTCACAACAGAGCTTATTAACTTTGAACTTTGGACTGAGGCACGCTGAAGCCTTGATAAGAAAAGGATATGCCACATTTTGATCAAGGACACATAAATTGGAAGGAAATACAGTATCCAGGTTCTTTCGAAGCAGGAGAATTATTTGGACTCACTTATGGTGTCCCACAGTAGCGATATCACCAAAGACGTACTGAGTTATTTTGACCGTCATTGGTTGGAAGGCTCACCAGCATCACTGAATTTCTTCAAGATCCTAAAAACGAAAAAGACAATAAGGAGGCTGCTCCCTGTGATTGCCGAGCAGTTCCTCCTGCTTCCGGAGTACAGAGAGGAAAAAACAAATGTCCAAAGCAGAAGAAGAAGCAAATAGGCTTATTAACATGCTGTTCTTTCGCTTAATTGAAGACTGTCCAGATCTTGTTGGTAGTAACACAGACATTTTGACATTTCTTCGAGATCCCGCAAACACATAATGTTTAAGCATAATCCTGAACCGAATTATCATCCAAGTTTCTCTACACACACATCGAGATTGTAGAAACTGCTCAAAGTGAGTGAGGGCCAAACAGTTCCAAACTTCAGCAAGGGCAGGACAAATGTCCCTGTCACCAGAAGATAGCAGATTGGCAAGCAACGTCTTCTTTTGCCTAATTGAGGATTTTCCAGAACTTGTGGGGAGACCTGCCGGTGTTGACGTCCTCGCATTCATCAAAGACCCAGCTAATTCTACACAGATGAGCATGCTTTTGCATGGTATTGTGATGCAGGTCGAACTTTCTAACCATCAACAGAACTATCTGAAAAGATTTTAAACTTTCCGCTGAGGGACAGATCGAGAAGGTATTACCAGAGACTTCACTCTTGTTATGCTGACAAGACACAACATGTCATCTGGAGTGAAGCAAGTAAGAGGCATTGACTGGAAGCTTGTGTACTTTGAACATGCAATGTAAAGAGACTTGCTGAACTGATCATGACCGAACAAAAGAACTGTATCCAGAGACAATAGACAATCTAGTGTCCAGGCAAAGAAGGACAATTGTTTCAGTACCTGCAATCCACAAACAGAAACGCCCGAATCCAGAGATAATATTGTCTAAGAGTTCATTAAATGTTAGTTTCTTTCCTCAGATGATCGAGATGGGAAACCAAAGTTGTAATCTTTTCATCCCTCAGGAGGAGAGACGCTCTTGTTGTTTCAGAACTAAGTGTTGTAGATTAACCTATAGAGGAATCATGTACCTATGCATTGTATTCATCATTGTCTTACTGTCACTGTCGATTAGAACTGCATTTTGTATTGGTGCACAAAGTGTTCAGATTCCAGTGCAGCCACCTAATGATGTACACATGAATCCCACAAAGGCACCCAGACCTTACATAGTTATTCCAGTCCCTAGAAGGTCTGTTGGGTGTCCTGACCCACGTTTGGACTATTATGCTGCAACATTTGGTGCTGTGGGCTTAGGAAATCCAAGATGGCGGAAAAGCCCACATTGCGCCAGAATCCAGGAAAACCGTGCAGTTTTTTGCGCACACCAAAATGGTCGCCTAACCTGCCACCCACCAGTGCGAGCGTGGTGGGCCAGAAGCGCCATGAGTGGAATGCGTGCCAAAGGAAAAACAGCAGTGCCTGTTAGCTCAAAAAGCGCTTTGAAATCACCTTTGTTTCTCTGAAATGTAAGCTAAAAATGCCTATTTTAAACATTGCAAGATATTCGAAAATCTCAATGAACACCAGCAGACATTTGGCAGAATGTAGTCTTGTGTGCATACAAAACCTGGAAAGAGAAAGAACCTAAAATAATGTTCATAATGAAACTGGCTGAGCTGTGGATGTCAGCAGCCTAAGTTAAATTGTACTGAAAGACACTAAAATCTAAATGTTTAAAACAAATGAGTGACCTCCTGTTGAGTGTCACATAGTTTGCAAATGTTAAATGTCGTAGTTTTGAACTTAGAATCAGCATTCTAGCTGCATGTGTAAAAATTGTAAGTTTGATTTGGATGAAGAAAAACTGGGAACAAAAGTGACATTTAGCTGAAGCCTGGCTTAAAGAGATTGAATTCTGCCTGACAACTACCCCCGACAGGAGTTGAAACTTTCTCAACAAATGTTCCCAGGCCTGGCCTGCATTCTCCTGCCCTCACCAAAGGGAGATGACACCTCTCTGATTGGATTAGGGGAGGAGCAGCTGGGGACTGCAGGAAACAGAACAATGAGCCTTCCTTGGCTCAGGCAAATGTTAAATTAGGGGGGGTCGTAAATGGCTTCCTCTTGAGAGAAACTGGGAGGGGCAGTGTCTCTGTGAGCAACTTGAGTTGGAGGAAGTGGACAAACCAGAAATTCCACCATGTGCTTTGGGAAACCACACCTCTCTGGGCCAGAGCATAATTTTAAAAAGATGGATAATTCATAGTACGGACTTGTCAACATTATATCATTAATATAATTAGTCTTGTGATTTTTCTGTGCACATTTTAAGAGGTGTCAGGACTCTATACCATGTTCTGAGGCAAAACCCCATGAATTATGGAGATTGCAGACACAGGGTTCACGCTAGAAAAATGAAAATTTACTGGAATATGTGTAGAAAAGTGGTGTACATCTGTGTAATTTTTGGTAAAAATCCAATATTGGTAAACCAACTGAAAATGAAAATAAGTTGCCATTTTTGAACCCTGGCTCTTAGAAATATCAGAGTTGGAACAGAGACCTACCCGAAGTAATATATGATATGTACATGTAATGTCAACCACTTGTGTATTTGGGAAATATGTTTAGTTATGAAAATGATTTTCTAAGGTAAAAGCAAAGGGGAATGTTCTTTCTTTGGAGCCATAAACATGACACCTGATGACATAGGATGACTCACTGCTCCCTTCTCAAATCAGGTCAAAGAGAAATCCTTGACCTATCAAATCATGAGTGGGTTGGGCATAGGAAGTTAGCATCCACACCCATTTTCAAAAGACATAAAAAGAGACACTGGAAGCGGGACAGGGACATTCATTTTCCAACCTTCAACTGAATTCCAGCGCAGCACGCTGACGGAGAACTCCAGAATCCAGAACTCTAGAGACCCAGACTAACTCCAGAACAAAAACTCCAAAGAGCTGAACTCTTCAGCAGGCCTCAAAATCTTTTGCAAATATTCAACCGCCGGCCGTGCGGTTGCTGCTTGCTAAGAGTCCTGTGCATCCAGAACAGAACCAGTACCCAGAAAGCAGTGTGGTATCCATAATCCACTTGATCCAGACCAGCAGAACCAGAGACCCAGACCAGACCCCTGTGAACAGAACCGGTGCCTGATTGACCCGCCGAGCAGAGAGAATTGCAGCTAAACTTGTTGACCAGATCCGTGGCAAGGCCATTCCTTTCAAATTTATAGTGTACGTATCCAGCTAGAACTGTGCAGAACCCATCTCTTAGTTTAAAATAATCTGATCAAAACATTTGAACCTGTTTAGAACTGCATCATAGAATCGTGTGTCCCTTCTCCGATTTTAAACCTGTAAAAGTGTCATTTGCCATTTTTAATCATTATTTCATTTCTGAAAAACTACCTTCATAAAATCGTCTGTATCTCTTGAACAGTGTGTGCTAGGAATGAGACTTAACTTTCATTTGGAAGCTAAGATTTTATTCTTTCCAACAAGCTCTAAAATTACTTGCTACTCCTAATAGCGCCTCCTTAATTGCGCTCGACGCACTCGAAAAAAAAGTGCAGCGGTTTCACATTTTGCTACATTTCAACCACGTGTAGAAAGATCTGTCCTCTGCTTCCATTACTGAAATCCGTTTTCAACCTGATAATCCCTCATTAATCATTGTTAGTGTGGACCTGAACTGATTTAAAGTATCTCTCACTCACCATGAACCTCTAGAGGGAATGAAAATCAATTTTAGCATATTTCACTCCCTTGCAAATTACCTGAAAGTCTTTCGCCTGTGTTTCAAAATCATCCCTGGTGCTATAAGCTTGCTAGGGGGGAACTGAATTCGTATTGTACTGTGATTTTATTCCTGAAGACTGTGTGTGTTACTTCCATCTCCTCACATTGCATAGGGGGGAGTGAATTGTCAGAGAAAAAGTGATCATATTGGCCCTCATTAAGACCCTGGCGGAGAGGGGTTTACGCCAGCGTAATGCATGGCGTACCTCTCCGCCAGATTAGGACTTTCCGTAGCGCCATGGTGATTTTTACGCCCGGATTTTCCGGGCGGAAAAATCCATGGTGCTACGGGTCCCCTCGTTAATTACGCCACCGTATTCTACGGTGGCGTAATTAACGCCTTCCCCACTCCCATTATACCCTATGGGGCAAAAATGGGAATGGGGAAGGGTAAATGGGGATTGGGGACTTACCGCCCCGCCAAGGTCGGAATGGGGCGGTAAGTCCGCCAACCCCCATGGCGGAGTTGGCAGCTCTGCGCCATGGTCCATGGTGCAAATTGCACCATGGACCTCCGCCAGGGTCGTAATGAGGGCCATTATCTTTTGCTGAAATCATATCAAGTTTATTTCTGTACTGCCTTTTATTCATATTTGCATCTCCTTGAAACCATAAAGCATTCTCAGCTACCTTATCCTCTATACTACTCCTAAGTAATTAAACCAGTGTGCTAGTATAACATCATCCATTGTCCTCTGCTTCCATTACTGAAATCCGTTTTCAACCTGATAATCCCTCATTAATCATTGTTAGTGTGGACCTGAACTGATTTAAAGTATCTCTCACTCACCATGAACCTCTAGAGGGAATGAAAATCAATTTTAGCATATTTCACTCCCTTGCAAATTACCTGAAAGTCTTTCGCCTGTGTTTCAAAATCATCCCTGGTGCTATAAGCTTGCTAGGGGGGAACTGAATTCGTATTGTACTGTGATTTTATTCCTGAAGACTGTGTGTGTTACTTCCATCTCCTCACATTGCATAGGGGGGAGTGAATTGTCAGAGAAAAAGTGATCATATTGGCCCTCATTAAGACCCTGGCGGAGAGGGGTTTACGCCAGCGTAATGCATGGCGTACCTCTCCGCCAGATTAGGACTTTCCGTAGCGCCATGGTGATTTTTACGCCCGGATTTTCCGGGCGGAAAAATCCATGGCGCTACGGGTCCCCTCGTTAATTACGCCACCGTATTCTACGGTGGCGTAATTAACGCCTTCCCCACTCCCATTATACCCTATGGGGCAAAAATGGGAATGGGGAAGGGTAAATGGGGATTGGGGACTTACCGCCCCGCCAAGGTCGGAATGGGGCGGTAAGTCCGCCAACCCCCATGGCGGAGTTGGCAGCTCTGCGCCATGGTCCATGGTGCAAATTGCACCATGGACCTCCGCCAGGGTCGTAATGAGGGCCATTATCTTTTGCTGAAATCATATCAAGTTTATTTCTGTACTGCCTTTTATTCATATTTGCATCTCCTTGAAACCATAAAGCATTCTCAGCTACCTTATCCTCTATACTACTCCTAAGTAATTAAACCAGTGTGCTAGTATAACATCATCCATTGTTGATCACTGACATATGTCTAAGTGTGATATCAAATATTAATGTATTATAAAAGTGTAATATATATATTGTTTAATTTTTCCAATAAATCTTTTAAATTGCAAAACAAACCTACGTCTTGGCTCAGTGAGGTCAGGGGGATTCAAAGAGAGGGGCGTTATATAAGAGTTTATCATCCAGAGTATAACTGGTCATACAAATATATAAATAAGGGCTTCCCTTGGGCGTCCCAGACGAGGCACTGACTTAGTGGGATTGCTGAATTGAAGTCACATTAACAGGTCTGATAGCGGAATGAGTGAACTTGAGATGGATGTGACTAGCAATGACACACACACACTTATGGTAACAGACAAATTGAAAAGCCGGAGACAGGGTCGGCAGAGTAAGAATGAAAGAAAGTTACTGACAACCACATGCATGCAAACGATGAATGCACACACACCATGTCTAGCGTCAATAATTACAGACCCACATGCCAATGACGGGAAGGTTGGACATCCAACGACGAGAAGCTCTACTATAAGTGAAGTCAAAACAAATGAAGAAAGTTGAGCTAGTGAAGAGACAAAAGGAATTGGAGAGAAAGCCAACTGAAACAACATTAATGAACACTCCTGAAACAGCACTGAAAGAGGCAAGTGCAAGCCCAGAGAAAATCTCACAAGCACAGATGATAGCAGAATCAATATGATCGTTCATAACCAGAGCTAGGGAAAGACAAGAAGAGAAGGAAATGATTGCCAGACTTTCCTCTACTCGACTGGCACAGATGAAGATGCCTGCACCATGGATTAGGATACCTGAGAATCCTCCAGCAAGAAGAAGCTATACGGATACATTCAAGGATGTAGTTATAGCAAACTACATGAAAACATTGAGAATGAAGAGAAGCATACAAGGATATGACAGTGAGCTAAACGACTACTTGGACAGCACAGCTCATTTGGGAAATAACATATGGTGCCAGCATATGAAAGAAGTTGAAAGACAGAATTCAGATGTGGAATGCTTTGTTTGTGCACTCATACCTTACAGCATGGGGAAGTCAAAGATCTTTGTAGCTGTAGAAATTGATGTACAGACAGCACACTGTCTATCACACATAGCAATGTACGTGACCAGTGGCCAGTTCATGGGAAGTGATGCCTCACTGAAATGGGCAACTGAAGTAACTGATCCAAATGAAGACGATTATGTCCAGGACATAAAGACAAGAAACAATGGAAAGACGAAACACATTCTGATCAGATACAAGAAGCCTGCAGCTAAAGGAGCACAAATCAGAAGAGAAGCAAATCACAAACTAAACGTTCAAGGAAAGACGCCAGAAGAGGCTCGAAAATGGAAGAACAGAGGCCAAATGCAAATCTGGGGAACAGTGCTTTCACCAGACAGATGGGAGAAAGGAATGGTGATCTGCAGAGCATGGATGGTCTTCGGTCACTATGAAGCCACCATCAACATAGTGCGAAATGGATTCAAGCCATTGTGGCCGAAGCTTGCAAAACTGCTAACATGGGTCGAAGACAGAAGAGGACCCTTGCAGATAGTGCCATTGGAAAGCCCAAAATTCTGATTCAGGAATAATGGCACCAGGAAGATGGGAGAGAATCAGAACTGTGGATGAGTTTTTGACGCTCCAGGAATAGTGCACAGTACTGCAGTGAGCATGGACCATTTTTGGGCATGTGGATCCAAAGCATATATCAGACTGCCGAGAAACTGGGGAGGTATATGCACAATAGTGAATGTCCACGTTCCAGCGTTGGTGTTTCTGAAAAGTGACCTGAATATTGACAGTTTCCCGAAAGCAGATGCTCACCTGAGGAAGACGAGATCTGTGAAATGGATGAACCGAGTGAAGCGAGAGAATTACTTTTCTGCCAAATCCATAGAAGCCTTTGATGCTATCCCAAACATAGGCTGTTCAGCCAGACTTCCTCAGTGTTCGTGACAATTTTCATCCCAAGAATTCAAGTTGGTGCAAATACTAAATGGTTGCAGATAACCAGATGGGAGTTATTGCAAACCATCAACACGACCATGAAGGGATTCAACGCAATCAAGGAAGAGTTAAGAGCGATAAGACTAATGACTCTCCAGAACAGATATGTCCTTCACACAATCACAGCTTTGGATGGAGGTGTTTCTGCAAAAATCAGAGACTCATGTTGCACATTCATACCTTCTCACAACAAAGAAAATTGAATGTTGACAGAAGCCACAGGTATGCTGGCAAAGCTACAGAATCAAATGATTGATGAAACTGACGAAGTGGACAATGACAGGTGGTTTGGAGCACTATTCTCATGGGTTCCGCAATGGATGGCAGATGCATTCAAGTTTCTAGGAGCCCTGCTAGTTATGATATTGCTCCGATCCTGTGTTATCAAGATAATAATCTGTCAGTGTCAGAAAACTGCAAAAAAGGCCATAGGGATGAAGATCATGATTGATGTCGAACCAGGGTGGAAGCCCAAAGACCTGACTGATGAAGAAATAAGACACTTTGTGAAAGCCAGCATTCGTGCACCAGAAGGAACAAAGTTTCTATATGCCAGAAAGCATAGAAATTATGTGGGAAGATGGATCTATTGCAGCCGAAATGGACAATGTCAACTAATGACTTGGAACAAAGATGAACACGTGAGAACACCAGGAAGTCTAAAAGGAGTCATAAAAATATGGACACCAAAGAGACATTTCTTCAGACCCAGAAGATGAAGAAGAAATTGACCCAGAAGATGAAGTAAAAGTGAATACAAGGAAGAAATGAATGTGGTTGATGACTCGCCTAGAGGGGGGAGTGTAGAGGAGGTCCCAAGTATGGCCCGCACTCCAACCGTCCATTTTGAAGTACCAGGAATGTTCATGCCGAAGTATGTGACGTACGAGGAGCAAATAAACCAGCAGACAGCCACAATGGGGTTCTGTCCAGTACCTATCAGAAGAACCGCAGCCATTGAGGTACCTAGAAAACCTGGACAGTAAAGTATACATTGAGAAAACCATATCAACAAATGAAACGGAATACAGATTGTTTGAGTACAGTCCCTGAAGAAGCCAAAAAGGTCTTTATGGAAGACGAATGGTGACGGCCTCGGAATGACGAAAAGAGATGAAACGCCATGAATAAGGGACATCATGAACCTAAAGTGAAAGGATGATGTCAAATTTAAGAAGATTATGCTATGAGCACGACGAAGATATTCAGTTAGTTTACATGTGTACATATGCTTGGAACTGCAAGAAAGCTAAGAAAATCGTGCGGCTTGCTATGCTTAGAAGTAAGATAGATTGCGGCAAGCGCCACCTATACATACCTACTTCAATAGAAGCACAATATATAAGTATACTTCCACTACGCACAAGGGCAGAATCAACCAAAGGTTACTAGAGGTCGCGTGAAGAGAGTTTCATAGTTAACAAATCAAGAATAAAATACAGAAACGAAACTCAGATAGAGACAAATCGTGCCAACAAGCTAAGGTCGTATTAGCTAAAATAGGCCAACAGTAGCTACAATTAATTAAGCAAGGAGCAGAATATCCTGCTCAGAAAGGTCAAGATAAGAAGCAGAAGGCAGGTGGTGGACAAAACGAAAATCAAATACACAAATTACATGAAGAATGAGGTGATTTTATGGTGTCTGAATCACGTGACCAGCCAAGCGAGAAGAAGGGGGACTTTCACACATACGCATGGCCGTGTGCCAGGCAAAGATATCAGAACTTTTCCAGACAGAGATGCAGTCTCAAGGCCAACCACAGTGAAATAATTGAAACATGACCACTGAGGTGATGATTGATTTTAGCAATAATTGGAGAAAGGCTGGGGGAGCTGACGTGCACCCTGCACCTGGCCGACCCTTCTGCATGCTGCTAGGCAAAGTGGAAAAGTATGAGTGGGGTTGGTACCAACCCAATCATAGTGGACCAAGTAATTTAGGGTCCTATAGTTAGTAGAACCAATGGGACGTTGTACTTTTAGTGACGTCTACAGTAGCCATTTTTAAGGTAGGGCTTAAATGACCCACCTGACAGTGTTTACCCAATCCCCTCACTCTGTTACCATATACAGATATATATATTAAAGTTACCTTCCTATAACCAATAGAATTGCATGCAACATGTTAAGCGTTACTTGTCAGTGATGATGAGTTTTTACTACAAATGATGTTTTTTTTAATGAAGTTCTTTGGAGTTGTGAAGTGAGAAGGAGGATCAAGCAACTGCTGATATTCATGAAACTCCCCATTTTTTGTACTTGTCATTAAACGGACTCCCTTTGCCAAACCGTTGAGTTTTCATTATTGATTTGATTCTAGAGTATTAATCTGCATCCCCATTCATCTCGCGGGGGCTGCTATTTCATCTTAGAGTGCTATTGGGCAACCCCCAGCTTTATGGGCTGGTTGGGGTCCTAGTGCACAACCCCCATAATATTAAAAAAGTAGCCATAGCATTAGACAAAAATGGGCAGATCATGGAGGACAGTAATGTTTCTCATAAAAGGGTCTAGGTTGATTAACGTTACAGATGGCGATATATCTAGATAGGGCTTAATGAAGGATGAACCGGTGTTTCTTTTGGAACATCACCCACTAAAAAGAAAGGAAAGGAAACATTTTATTACATATGCAATAATGTAGCAGCACTCAGTATAATTTAAAGTAGATTCGAAGAGAGTGTCAAAATGTCAGGTGGACTTTGGGCTTTTTTGGCATCGGTCCCGAAAAATGAAATAGGAGAAGATGAAAATAAATAATTTACTTTAAACAGTATAAGAATAAAGAGCTTGGTTTAAAAAATTGACGTAATTTGGCTAAAATAAAGAAATAAATAAACAAATAAAAAATCAATGAATGAACAGAAAAATAAATGAAGAAATTATTGGATGAATGAATGATGAATGGATAGTAGAGTAACAGGGAGCACAAAATATGAACATTTTGAAAATAAACAGCACCAATGAAGATTACAGGCCAAAATTGAAAAGGATGCGCAGTACAATAAAAAAGAATTATGGGATTAATAAAGGGGTATGGTTGAACAAAATTGGGTTAACCGCACAAAAAAAATGTTGTACAGAGCCAATTCAAGAGAACATACAAGGGTGAGTAAAAATAACATTATTTGAATGTACTTGATGGTGTTGGTTTATATTTTTTAGATGAAAACCATGGACCTTGCGTGAACATTGGAGAAATGTCTGCATGGCCTTAAATAAGGGAAGAGACAGTATATCATGACACAGGTAAGTGCTAGTAAATAGGGAGAAAAGAAAAAAGAGGTAAGCACAGGTTCACACCACAGGGTGTGGACACACTGTTGATCATTATTAGGAGTAAGAGGACCCAGTTGAGTAACAGAAACAGAGGCAGATAGAGACATAGTGTTTCAATTATGTAGCCATTTTCCCCGAGATAGCTGTGAATAGGTGTGAATAGAGTAGCATATAAATACAAGCATGACCGCCTGTAACGCTCACCTGATTCCCACAGAGACGCTGACCCGAACTGGACTGCTACCGTTTCTTCTATCGTGAGGCGCAGGGCCTGGAAGATGCTCTGGACGGGGCCTCCGAATTTGGATTGCCTGGCTTGTAGAGTAAGTTTTCTGCAGGTGGAAGAAAAGTGATTGATTACCAGCTGGGGTGGATATGTGTTCCCACCAATCTCCCGTTTCTCACTCTTCTTGACCCCCCAACTTGGTTTCTGCGAGCTCTCACCTTAGGTATTGTAAAGATGAGCTCTCCATCCTGCTTCAGGTGCAGGGGTGCGCAGAATCCAGTTACGTCACTGGATGGGAAATAGATGCGGACACTGTGTCCTTTCGTCTCCTGCAGTAGCCGTAAATATGAGTGTCTTTTCTCCACAGGAGCCGGGGCCCAGAAACCTAAAGCAGGTAAGTCTCTTGGTGAGTATTTATTCTCCGTGCTTAGTAGTGCTCACCATGTATTCCTCTTATGCAGGTGCTGGGATGTAGCTGGCGTCGTAACTGCGGTGGAGGAAGGTAAGTGAAAGAAAAGCGACTGCTTACTTCTAATGATTGTCTTTTTCTGCTTACAGGTGCCGAGATGCTGCCGGCGACACAGCCGCTGTCGCGCGTGATGAGGCACGTAAGTAAGTGGAAGAAATGTGGCCGCTTTAGAGCGGGCACCTCTAATGACTGTCTTTTTCTGTTTTTCAGGTGCCGAGATGCTGCCGGCGTCGTGGCCGCGGTGGAGTTCGGCGAGGCCACGGATGGGTAAGGCAAGGCAGCGTGGCTGCGAGTGTTTGAGAGCGCTGCTAATCTTGTACCTTTCCTTTGCAGGATCGTCGGAGGTAGGATTGCTGAGGCCGGATTCCGGTAAGTATTATTTCTAATGCTCGCCTTCTCTTTTCTTGTCTGTTTGCAGGTGTTCCGGGTGCTGGCGGGCGTGTCAGGAGCCAGGATGCAGGAGCCGACTCGGTGAGCGTCCTGCTGCTGATGCAGAATAACGCGAAGCATGTGTATTCCATCGGGCGTGGTTTAAATAGCAGAGAAGTGCTTCACGTGTGTGTTCTTCCACCGGCCCCACCCAGGTAAGAAAAGAGTTCCTGAATAGAGGAAATAGTTCCTCCCAGCCCTGATGGCTGGGGACTTCAGCCAGACTGGATTGTTCTGGGTAAGTATGCAGCATGGTCTGCCTCAGGTAAGTCCACCCAAGCATTATTACACAGTTTATCAATATGAGCCCGGCGCCTATGGCGCCGGGACTGAAGTCCTTTATGAGCCTGGCGCCAAAAGCGCCAGGACACGGTCCAAAGGGCCCCTGTAGGGGTCTGCAGGGTCCGGAGATGTGGAAGAAGGGTCTGCCTCCTGGGGCGCTGGGCCAGTCCTGGCTCCTCGGGAGTAGTGCACATGACACCGCCTCAGACAAACGCAGGACATAGAAGACGTCAATTAAAAGGTGGGTAAACTTTTTATTTTTTTGATAGTTGCTAGGATGCCAACAAGGGTAGATTTGGCGAACGTTTACATTTTTTTTAGAATTTTTAGAATAGGCAAACGATGTAGTTCCATAATAAAATGGGAAGGCACATGGTAAGAATTGGTGACATATTCTAGAAAAACAGGGGTAGGCTAGATTAGTGTAGTGAGGTAAGGAGGAGATAATGCGGAGCGAGATGTTTATTGTGTCTCAAACAGGATGAAAGTACAGCACAGAAAGGAAATGACCACGGTCCAACGCTATTGGAAGGAAGATGGCGAAGGAAAAGCAGGAAGCACTTGCAGCAAAGCAGGAAGCACTTGCAGCAAAGCAGAATGAAGTATTTACAACAGAGCAGACGAAGACCATTCAGCGAGCTGGGAAAAAACCAAGAACAGGTTCAAATGTGCATAGGCCCAAAGACACTTATTGTGATAATTATGTGCGCCAGCAAGTAAAAGACAGCCTATGTGTTAAATGAGCTGAAAATAGTGAGAAATGACCGTAAGAAAAAAATGTTTTTGTTAGCAGCAAGGAGAAAGAATTTAGGTTAGGAAGAAACGCGATCACCTTGCCAGTCCCCTAAAGATTGTTGTCTCTATTTCGATTTGCTACAGACAACAGGGATCCCTGCCAACAATGTCCTCTTCTACTACGGATGCACCGAGGAGATAGAGAAGACGACGACATGCCTTTTTAAAATGTTGTTTTTAAATTTTGTTTGTTTGTCAGTTATTATTTTGAGCACCTCTACATCTGAGAATGTCGATGTTGAGGGAAAATGAAAAAGTCTCCTGAAGGGACTGGTAATTGTTGTAAAAAAGAAGCCCATAAGACATAAGGTCAGAAATAAGGCAGACAAATGTATTTATTGCCTAAAAAATAGACGTAGTTGAATATGTTTAATGTAAAGAAACCAGGTCCCAGCAAACGGACAGTACACTGTAAGAAAAAAGTAAATGTGTATGAAAAAGGGAGAGGATTAGTAGTTCTGGTATATAAAGAATCGAAATACATGTTAACTTTTTTTCTAGGAGGCAGGGATGTTCAAAAGGTGAGATAATTACATTTTTCTAGGAGGCAGGGATGTCAAAAGGTGAAATAATGGAGTTTGTTTAGGAGGCAGGAGCGTGTGACAGTCATATAAGAGTAGATTTTTAAGGGTTGGGTTAAAAAGTGTTGATGATAAAGACATACTTATTTTTCAAAGGAAACTCATTCCGTTTTTTCATTAAAGGTGGATAAAAGAGGAGGCGTATACATTGGGAGACTGAGGGCAATCGACCCTATGAGAAAAAAAGACTGGTTGAGGAACCCAAATAAAAAATGGCCAGTTATAATTTAGCTGTGTTGGAAAGAATTGTTTCTGCAAAGGCTCCACCATCCTTGTTTCCCCCAGAAAAAATTAAAAATTGCTGTTCTGATCGACTGTTTCTTGGTGACATAAAGCAAACATATTACTGCCATATAAAGACAATGGACTTCTGGCCCAGGCATTGAAAGGGACTGGGAGACTTGCTGCAAAGCAGCTCAAAGGAAAAAAATGATCATATCAGGAAAAAGATCTCTGGACATGAAAGATACCAAACTAAGATGAATCGGGTGGAAGACGTGGCGGTGGAAACTGTACTGATGAAAAGAAGAAATAAGAATATGTATGGTGTGGACAACGAAGAAACAGGGCACCAAATGTAGTTATGGGGTAGGAGTGATACAGAAGCGTGCAGTAAAATCACACGTGATCCAACTTATGAAAATGGGCTGCTGGGTTTCCTCAAACGAAATACCAACATTTGATTCTCATCGTGGCCGTAAATGACCGAATGTATAATTAGTATACATATAAAATGGGTAATGGAGATGGGACTCCGATAAGAATAAATAAATGTATTCTTTGGGGACACATACATTTTTAGACTAGGAGAGTACAATGTGTTAGTATTGGCGTTGTAGAAATGGCTGATATGTTGGCAAAAGCCATCAGCGCTCCTACCCCACGCTCCCGCCATATCTACCGCTCCCCTGCTCCCCCCTCCTGATACATACAACTACAAAGAAGGGCAGCCATTTGCCAGATAACATCAGGGTCGGGAAGAAAATCGCACCATTGCACTAAAACGGGACAGGAGTGAAGACACCAGGCAACAAGAAAGGAAAGAGAGGCCGGGCAAGACATAGGGTGGAAAAAGGCCACACATACAAACAAAATTGACTGCGCCGGCCAGCAGAGACTGCAAGACCACCGTCAAACGCATGTCCTCAGGCCACAATTTGCTAATGAAAGAAGACCCTGCCAGTGAGCGTCTCCAGTTCGCACAGCACTCTGAATGGAGCGCAAAAGAGACGTTTTGCGCCCGCAGAAGATTCTTGAATTTTTTCACCCAGGCCCGCCCACCCGCCCAGAAGAAGAAGAAGGAAGAACGGGAAACAGACACAAGAGGAAGGACAGGGCAACAAACGTTGTGCCACAGTCTTGGGAAAGAAAGGCGGCACGGGCAAGTGGACACCCACTGGCCCATGTGCCCAAAAGGACTTTCATGTCATGCATGCAAATTTTATGAATACAATTTTGAATATGTTATATGTAATTGTGCAATAAAATCCTCTGCCTTTTATTGCCAACACTAACAACAAAGTGTCAGTAATCTCTGGACAACATCCCAGTAAGGCTGTGGGGTAGTGTCATGGGACTGAGTGGCTATCACTGCTCCTCAGTTTATGATGCGCCTCTGTTAAAACCTTACAGACAAGCATTAAGACCTCACCGACACACATGCTTGCCGACCAAAACCCTCAACCGATATGCCCAATTCTACGGCTGCACCTCGTATTTCACAACATTCATTTTAGCTTTAACAATGAGGGCGGTGAACCATAATTCTGGAATAATCAGGAAATGCTTGCATTCCCAATCCAAATCTAACGCAGCTATGGTTCACTTTAAACCTCTCGCAAATACAGCAAATGCAGTTTTCCATAGACAAGTACTGCGGATTTTCCATAAAACAAGAACATTTCTGACATGGTGGGAACCCCAATCGTGTTCTATAAAAAACAGGCGGTAACTGTGGCCATTGAAGTAGAGGACAGCAGATTGAATTTCGGCCCTGGGAGCACTACATGCGGCAAAGTCTCCTTTGGATACTAGGCGGAAGCCCACCGTATAATGTGCAAAACTTCCTTGCACACAAAATCGCTGATGACACAATTCCATTCTGACTTTGCTCTTAGCTTTGTCTTTAAATCTGTACTAAACTGTCAGTGAAGTGCATTAGACCTCGGGTACAGCGTGGGACCTCCCTTTTCCGGTTGAACCGCTGAGGAGGTGGAGGGGGGTGGAGGTAGGCGACCTTCTCTGGAACACAAGCCAGGTCAACACCCAGCCCCTCCTGGAGCCAAACACTGCGCTCGCTCGGGAAGTGCAGACCAGCGAGGATCACTTTTGCAAGGGACTGTGCACAAGTCCCGCGAAATGAAACGCAATTTGGACTGCGCTTCCCAGTGTGTTTGGACCACAATTATACCACGGCACAATGAGTGCTGCTGGCGCGTGGGCTAGTGGATTAGTGCAGCCTTCACGTTACCCTCCCAGATTAAAGCATAGCCGCCCCCAACCCACATATTGTCGTTCGAAACCAGCCTCTACCTTTTAAATCGGAATAGTAGCACATTGCATTACATTAACAAGAGATCACCATTTCGGTTTATATAATTGCCTTGATCTAATATTGTAAATGGCATCTGAGCCGCTACATCGCTCATAAAACCACATGTATTAGCTATGTGTGCATTTGCCGAACTCACCACGGCGACAAATGCCACCGTTCCCGATACAAACATTAACTCCAATCGATTTGGAAATGTAAACTCCAAAACGCGTGATCGACCTCCCGAGTTACAACTATAGAGCTCTGTTCGCAGCAATAACAAGTGGGCACCGATCAGCCAGTGATGCCTCTCTTGCTTAGCTTTAATGCCAAAATCACTAACTTGCCTCGGGCTAACATGCAACTTTACCAGACTTTGAAACAGGCCCAAACCTTTGCGATGAAATGGCAACCCTTTGCGTTTCCATCACAACATTCACGCTATGACTACCGAGGTCCCATTCAAACCCAAAAAGGAATTGTTCCCATCAGGAATTGTTATGTGAACTGAGTCAAAATAATTAGTTTTTTAGAATGCAGGATGGAAATAAATCTAATTATTTAAGTGTTACAGCACCTGGCATACAATAGGGAAAACCTATAGTAACAAACAGTGACTGAATGATTATGTAACAAAATAAAGTGACGTAGAAAGACTTGTGCAGATTATTTATGAATTACAGTCAACACTGGACCGAGAAGAACCAAAACATAGACAGTGAGGTCCAGCATAATGAAGACAACTTAGTTGTCAATTGAATTATGAACTTTTACATAAAAGGTATTCATTGAATTATGAATTGTTACACATTGCTGCATATTGAATGCAAATGCACTTATTGGACATGAAGACACGTACAAAAATACAAAAAGAAACATCAATTATATTCATAAATGTCAAGGGTCAACGCCAAGAATAGAGAATTGGGCGTTTCAGCAGTATTATTTTGTTGTTATTTGGCATTTATTTAGCGCTCTATATATCATTGGTATGATCTCAAAGGGCTGGTAGGTTGAACTTTCTCGAGGACCGCAATCAAGGTCAGTAGAGCGCGAAGGTGTCGTAGGTTGTGTTGGTGCACCAGTTATGTGTGCAGCTGATGTAATTGCCTGAGGGTAGCTGCATCCTAGCGTTAGGTGTGTTGGTGGAGATATCAGTTGAATGTGTGCTGTCTGGTGGGTGGACACCCAGACTGGGTTCTGTTTGCGTGAGGCCTGTAGGACGCTTATGTGAGCAGTTAGGCCGGTTTGTCATGGGATATAGCTGCGTTTTATTAGAGTGATGAGGTGTTCATGGGGTGGTGTTCGTATGTGAACAGCTAGGCCAAATTTATTGAGGAGTTTAGCTGTACTCTAATTGTGTGATGGGGTAGAGAGTAAGCGTAGTGATATTATATGATAGTTCATCCACAAAGGGCCCATGCACAGTGTGCTTCTAAAGCATTAAGTGACAAGTGGGGAACGGGGGAGAACGCAAAGACAATCCTGCAGGCCAAACGCAGCATACATGTGAAGACTAGCTACAGTACTTGGTCTGGAGAACCCAAACCGTGCATGTGCTAAGGCACAAACAGGAGTGTATGTTTGGGAATGCTACATGGGACCGGAGGGCTGGGTACATAGCGACATTGCAGAGGTTCAGGTATGGCAAACAGTGGGCATGAAGGGGCAAGAAGTATAGAGAAGTATAGAGAGACATCACGGGACCAGAGGGGCTGTAATTATACAGCGACATTAGGGGACCAGAGGCGCAGGGCACGCAGCAACTACGTGGGACACTAAGGGGGCATGGGTACACTGCGATGTCTTAGGGGACCAGGTGGGAGGCGGGGCGGGCATAGCGACACTGCGGGGAGCCGAGGGGCTGGGCATACAGTGGCGTTATATTGGTCCGGCGGAATGGCGCAGTGACGTGATGGTCTGGGCAAAAGTGAAACGTGGGGACATAAGCGGTTGTGGGTACGCACACCCTCTGGAACCGCAGTCCAGGTCAGTAGAGAGAGTAAATGTTGTAGGGCACGTGGGTGCACCAGTTATGTGTGCAGCTGATGTAATTGCCTGATGGTAGCTGCATCCTAGTGTTACGAGTGGTGATGAAGATATCAGTTGAATGCGTGCAGTCTTGTGGGTAGACATCCAGACTGGGTTCTGGCTGCGTTAGGCCTGTAGGACACTTAAGTGTGCAGCTAGGTCGATTTGTCATGGTATATAACTGTGCTTTATTAGAATGATGACGGGTTAATGGTGTAGTGTTTGTACTTGAGCAGCTAGGCCGGATTTATCAAGGGGTATAGCTGTATGAGTGATGGTGTATAGTAGAGAGTAAGCATAGTGATATGATATGATATAATGGTTCATCCTTAAAGCCCCTGAGACTAGGCAGGTAAACAGGAGGGCTGGGGTACACAGCGACACATGGGGTACAAAGGGACACACAGTGACAGAGGGCTGGGCTTACAGCGACAGGACGGGGGGGCCAGAGGGATAGATAGCGACACCATGGGGAACAAGAAGGCAGAGTACACAGTGACACACAGGCACAGTGGGCACACAGCGACATCACAGGGACTAGTGGGTAGGGCAATACAGAGGGATACATAGCGACATAATGGGGAACAAAAAGGCAGGTTACACAGCGACACATGGGCACAGTGGAGCATACAGCGACATCACCGGGGCTAGAGGGGAGGGCAATATAGAGGGATACATAGCGACATCACGGGAAAAGGAGGGCAGGTGTACACAGCGACACACGGGCACACAGCGACATCACAGTGACGCTTTACGGGCTGGGGGGCACAGGAGCCTCATGGGAATTGGAGGAGTTATGATCTAAGGAGATCATTATTCTGTGTTCAGGGATACGGTTGTCTATAGCCAAATCAATGGCCATGTTAATTGATTACATGTATTTAGTCATTGGGTTGTTGGAGGTTCAGTAGCATCTTTAAGGTTGAGGTTGGTGTTATGGAAAGAGCCACGTTTTTAGTACTTTGTGGAAGGTCATATAGTCTTGGGTGTGTAAAATGTGTGGCGGAAGTGGGTTCCACAGAGTCGGGCCAGGGTGAGAAAGTGGATCCTTCGATCCTGACAGAGTTAGTGGTTGGGATCACTAAAAGGTGGCCAGTGCTTGATATTAGAATGCAGGGTGGGAGGTAATGTTTTAACTTATCTTGCAGGTATAAATAGCCGGTCTTGTGCACTGCACGGTGAGTGATGTACAGGGTCTTGAAAGTAGCCCTTCGTCAGACTGGGAGCCAGTGGAGGGTTCGGAGAGCTGGAGAGGTGTGGTCTACTGGATCCAGGGCAAGGAGCAGTTCAGCAACAGCGTTTTGTGTTCTTTGGAGTTTACTAAGGTGGTTTGCCGGGACTCCTACGTATAGGGAGATGGCATAGTCCAGTCTCGACATTACAATAGACGTAACAGCGGCAAGTGTGTTCGGGTAGGAGAGGTAGGGAAAGATGTGTCTGAGAAGTTTGAGATGGTAGTGACAACATTTAGAAACATTGTTGATATGTCAGGAGAGGGTTAGGCCAGAGTCCATAGTGCAGCCTAGGTTTTTTATTGTGATGGAGTGGGGTTGCGGGGGTTGGCCCAGGGAAGGGAGCCAAGTGAGTGGACGAGGTAGAAGCGCAGTGTTGCTGCACATTATGATTTTGGTTTTAGTGGGGTTTCAGAGGAGGTGGTTTATTGTCATCCATCGATCAATAACTAGGAGATATACTTCGAGGTGGGGCTGGGGGTTGGTGTCATAAATCACCAAGGTATCTTATAAAAAGGATAGGGTAACCAAAAAGATACAATTGGTAGGGCTCTTCCGGATCCTTATTCACCGACTTGATAGTAGTGAAGTCAAATTAGACCTTCCAAATGATACAACTCTCTGACTGGTGAAACAGGCAGAGAGAGGGATCACTGGAAAGGGCGTGGGAGCTTTATAGGAAGTCAGCCTAGGATAAATAAAGCATCATGAGAAACTGTCCCAAATCAACTATAGCACAGCAATAGCACTAACTACAACACTGACCTGTATGCTTAGAACTGAAGTCTCCACCAAAGTCGCTGAAGAAATCCAGGAGTTGAAACAACGAAAAGGAGGGGAAGGTTAGTAAGGGCGACTTATCGCTAACGGCACAAGGCACACGCTAGATGCCGGGTTTGTGCACCACAGGATAGCATCCAAAGTACTGTGCACAATCACCTTCAAAATACAGTTGTTGAAATACTTCCTTTCCTACGTAGAACAGAAATATGATGAAATGAGTCCACCTGTTATCTCATCACAGGTGCCAGGGATTCACTCCAAAGCAAAGCATTGTATGCGTGTGGATTTACACGTTTCAACAGAGTTCAAAAGCCCGCGTGCAGGTTTACACACGACAGAGTTCACGCAGCCGGAACAGCTGCGCTTGCAAGCGTGAGGATTCACACGCAACACAAGGACACGCAACTAGGACCGCAGCGTGTAAAGAGTAGAGTAGACTGCGTGAGATACGCAAACAGAAGTGTATTACCCGCGAACAAAGTACACGCAGCCGGGACAGCCGCGCTAGCGTCCGCGTGAGATTTCATGCGCCCAAACTTCACGTAGTCAGGAAAACAGCATGCGAAGAAATCAGGAACCCGCGTGTCAGGATACACGCGACTGAAGAGCACGCAGACAGTGCGGCCAACCTGTGACTTCCAAGCAGCAGCTCCAGGAATTCGCGTGTGGAAGAAAACACGCCAAAGAAGCCAAGGAAGTAACTGAAGAGAATGCGAGGACGCAGATCAAGGGTTTCAGCTACTAAACGCCATATTGGTTCAATCAGAAGCAGCGAGCGACGTATCCACGCTGCTTATGAACGTACTGCCATAACACACATGACTAACTTGAATCACGTGAATTTAACGACGTGAATAATGCAGACGTCGTTTTCCCAGCAGTGCATCAAACAACCTCCATTTTGAATAGAACAGTCTAGCAGTTCTATGAGCATAACTCGTTCTGCGTGAAGATGTTGTTCCAGGTCCAGAAGCAATATGACCAGCATGCATGACAGTGCCACCCCCCAAAGGAGCAGCCTTTCCCCTTTTCAAATGGAATTTTCTTAATAAAGTGGGAGCATGGATATTGGAAAGAGGTTCCCAGGACCTATCTTCGGGACCATAGCCTTTCCAGTCCACCAGATAATACGGCCTACCAGAACGTAGTCTCATATCCAGTATTTCTTGTACCTCGAATTCCTCTGAACCTTTCACAGAAACAGCAACAGGCTGTACAGGCAGTCTAGTAGCATCGGAGCATGGCTTGATGAGTGACACGTGAAATACTGGATGCACTCGCCATCGTTTTGGCAATGCCAGACAGACAGCAGCCGGGTTAATCACGTTGAGCACTTCATATGGCCCAATGTACTTAGGCAACAGTTTCTTTTTACCAGGTATGCTCAAGTTCTTAGTAGACAGCCATACTTTCATGCCTGCTTTGTAGACTGGTGCAGGGACTCTATGAGCATCAGCATAGGTCTTATCTCGTTTTTTAGCCTGCTCCAATTGCTGCTTCACCTTCGTCTGTAGACTCTTTAGATCTCTGATATTATGAACTGCTGCAGGATTATCCATAGACAAACCGGAATCCAAAGGAATGGATCGGGGGTGTTGCCCATACAGAGCATAGAAAGGTGAAGTACCTATGGCAATTTGATAGGAATTAGTGTAGGCAAATTCCGCTGCCGGCAGGACATTGACCCAGTCTGATTGGAACTGCAGACACAAACACCGCAGGTATTGTTCCATAGTGCTATTGACCCTCTCAGTCTGTCTGTCCGTTTGGCGGTGATAAGCACTAGACATCCTGTCATCAATTAGTAATGCCGAGTTTAGTGCTCTCCAAAAAGATGATGCAAATTGAGAGCCCCTGTCGGTAATTATCACTGAAGGTAGACCAAAAAAACGGAATATATGCCAGATGAATAGGTCAGCTAGGGCAGCAGCTGTTGGTAAACCAATACAGGGAACAAAAAGAGCCAATTTCGTAAGTAGTCCACCACAACCCATATGGTATTCTAACCATTCATTCTTGGCAGTTCTACCACAAAATCCATCGATATCATCTCCCATGGTTTGTGAGGAACAGGTAAGGATTGGAGTAAACCCACTGGTTTGCCAAGAGTGTTCTTGCATTGGATGCATACAGAACATGTTGAAACATAATCTATAACATCTCGTGTTATGGAAGGCCACCAACGCCATCTTTTGAGCAGCTCTAGGGTCTTCTTCTGTCCAGGATGGGCTGCCATCAAGGAATTGTGTCCCCAACTGAGAGCCTTGTTCCGAGTGGTAACTGTTGGTAGATAAAGCACCCCTTGTGTGAAAGGCAAACCGTTGTGTATGTCTAGATTCAATTCCTGAACCAATCAGGGATTTCGTTCCACCCATTCCTGTAATTCATGTTTTAGGGAAGGTTGTGCAGAACAACTACATATCACATGGTCTGCCAACAACGTATTTTGCACCAGTGGTTCATCCTTCACCTCCTCACCGATGCGGGATAAAGCATCCGCTTTGACATGTTGTCTGGCAGGGCAATAAGTAATCTGGAAATTGTATTGAGCAAAAAACACATGCCATCTGGCCTGTCGAGCCGTAAGACATTTCATAGTTTTGAATGCCTGATGATTCCGATGATCAGAGTACAGCAACACCTGCTGTTTGGCCACAAGAAGATGATGTCGCCATTCTCGGAAAGCATCCTTGATCACAAGCAATTCCCGCTCAGTAACGGTATAGTTCTGTTCGTATGGAGTTAGCTTACGAGAGAAAAAAGCGACTGGATGCTCCTCCTTGGTTTCTGCACAAACTTGCGAAAGTACAGCTCCTGTAGCGACACTGGAAGCATCCGCTTCAATGATAAACTGACAATCAGGATGTTGAAGTACAGGTGCAATGGTAAATGCTTCCTTTAACATCTCAAAAGAGGCTTGGGCGTTCTGGTTCCAACAGAATGATACATTGGAACTAGTTAAAGCTGTCAATGGGGCCACTGTTTTGGAGAAGGAACGAATAAATCTGCGATAAAAATTTGCAAAACCTAGGAATGACTGTAGCGACTTGACATTATGTGGAATGGGCCAATTCAAAATGGCCTTCACTTTGGAACGGCTCATTTGAACACCATGATTGGTAATGTCGTAACCCAGGAATTCAACTTCTTGTGTATGAAAGACACATTTCTCGACTTTAACAAAGAGTTTGTTCTCTCTGAGCCTTTGTCGGACAGCAGACACATGTTTAACATGTTCTGGGAAAGATGATAAATATATCAATATGTCATCCAAGTAGATCACCACGATTGGTCCATCATGTCTCTGAAGATGTCGTTCATGAAGAACTGAAATATGGCGGGACCGTTACAAAGGCCAAAAGGCATCACCAGATATTAATAAAGGCCGTACCGCCTCTTGAAAGCGGTCTTCCACTCATCGCCCTCACGAATGCGAACCAGATTGTATCGTATCCTCGTAAGTCCAATTTAGAAAAGTACATGGAAGTACCTAGCTGATCTAACAAAACATTTATCAATGGTAAAGGGTACTGGTTCTTTATGGTGATGTCATTAAGAACCCTGTAATGAATGCAGGGCCTTAGATCTCCCTCTTTCTTTGGAACAAAGAATAATGGGGAGGCAGCAGGCGATTGGGATGGCCGTATGAATCCCATATCAAGAGCTTTATCGATGTATTCTTTCAGGACAACATCTTCTTTGGGAGTTAAAGAGTAGACACGACCAGTAGGGATTTTAGCCCTAGGAATTAGTTCAATCGGACAATCATACTGTCTATGTGGATGCAGCTGTTCTGCCTGGCCTTTGTCAAAAACATCAGCATATTCCGTATATTCACATGGTATGTGTACCGGTCTGATGTACCACACTGATAGTGGAACCTCCCTCCATAGAGGCCAAAATATGTGATTTGGTTGACACCTCCTGACTGGTAAAGCAATGTTCATTGCAATAAACGGAAGGATATTGGATCAATCCTGTAACCCAGTCATTGGTTGGATTATGAAGAGTCAACCAGGCAAGACCAAGCAATAGTTTGTACTGAGGAGCCGCAATGACATCGAAAATCATTTCCTCTGAATGACCATTTGATAAAGTCATCAAATAGGTACAGTCTCCTGGATTACCATACCTGAAATCAAGACTGACCCATCCACAGTATTAACTGTTTCAGGTTTGTTCTTGTTTACAAGGGGTATAGAACATTTTTTAGCATATGTGATATCAGTGTAATTATTTGTGGCTCCGGAATCAACCATAGCCCTGGAAACTAATTCTTGGTCAGCAAAACGTAACGTCACCTCAACAGCTATAGGTGCGTACGCTGGAATGGTATGGGAGTCCGATGTAACACTCGACACAGGGACTCCTGCTACTGTCGAGTTTTGGCGTTTCCCGAACGCTTAACTGGTTTCTTGGGACATGCTGCCAGTAAATGCTCAGATGAACCGCAATACGTGCATAGATTGATGTTTTTCTTCGGTTCTCTCTCTCTGCATTAGATAACCGGCCTCTCACGGCACCAATCTGCATTGGTTCAGGGTCATTTGAGGAAGCTGCCGGTGCCTCCAGACGAACCGTGCTTGCGAAAAAGGTTTTCTCTTTCCTTTGCGAGCATTTCTTCGAGCATCGATTTGTAGAATCAAATCGAGCAATTCTGTGAACCCTGTAGGAACCACAGGGACTGTAGACAAGGCGTCTTTTAGTTCTTCTGAAAGACCCTTGTAGAAAACAGCCATTTTCTTGTCTTCAGGCCATTGGGTTTCGGCTGTTAATTGATTGAATCTGGCTATGTAAGCCAACAGAGTTTGACTACTGTGGGATGTATTTACCCATGCATCCGAGCCCTACCTCAAAACTGTGCAGTACTGACATGAAAACATCATGATGGCCAGAGTTTCCCAGAAAATGCACAGGGAAATGCATGAAGAATAGGCTGCCACTCATTTTTGCCGATGTTATGGGCACAGAAGGACACTGCCTAAAACCACCATTGGACTACCCACACAGTAGTCTGAAACCATTGGGAATGGCAATGCTGATTCCCAAAAGCAAACCCATAACTGTTGGGAATTCATTTTCTTAAATCCCAAAAAGGGGTGCAGTACCAGTACTCACCACTATCCAAAAGCCGGCGTTTTAAAACAACACCAGATTTCACTTTTTTGTGTAAAACTGAATGAACCCAAAGCAGGCCAAAGAAAGACTTACTGAGAGGTGGATCCAATGTAAAGTTATATTCTGAAGTGACTTGAAGATTTATAACAAGACTGGCTGAGCTGTGGATTGCAACAGTTTAAGTAAATGTGGACTGAAAGACACTAAAAATCTCAATGTTTAAAAGAAATGAGTGACCTACTTTTGAGTGTCACATAGGTTGCAATTGTTTAAATGTCATAGTTTTGAACTTAGAATCAGCATTCTAGCTGCATATGTAAAAATGTTTAGTTTATTTGAATGCAGAAAACTGGGAAACAAAAAGTGACATTTTATCTGAAACCTGGCTTAAGGAACTGAATTCTGCCTGGCAACTACCCCCATCAGGAGTGAAACTTGAGTCACAGCTGTGTTCCCAGGTCTAGCTGCCCTTTTGCTGCTCACACCAAAAGGGATATGACACTTCCCTGATTGAATTACCTGGGCTCTGCAGGAAATTGAACAAAGCCCTGTCCTGACTCAGGCAAATGTTTTATTGGCGGGAGTCGTAAATGCAGATTCCTCTTGGCAGAAGCTGGGAGTGGCAGGGTCTATGAGCTTGGCAGAAACTGGAAAGACTGGTTTCTGTACCATGTGACCTGAAAAGACACACCTCTATAGCCAGAATATGGTTTTAGAAAAAGATGAATAACTCATAGAGCGGACATGTGAAAATTGTATAAATGACACCATAATTCTTGTGATTTTTCTGCCCACATTTTAAGAGGTTTTTAGAACCGGTGGCATGTTCAGGGGGGTTTTAGCGGAAAAGAGGATATTACTCAAAATGTGTGCATGTGAAAAATCTGACACTTCATCAACTAATGTCCATACTCCTTGCGCACATGTGTGTAAATTTGGGTCAATGTCCGGAATTGCAAAATCAGTTAAAAAGTGAAATATGTGCCATTTCTGAATGCAAGCCCCCAGGAAGAGCAAAGTTTGGAAAGGGTATATCTCCTGTGATATGTGATGTGTGCATGTAATTTTAAACCAATGTTTACCTGTGCAAATATGTCTTTTGTTATCAAATATAGAATGTGTGCAATTTGACTGGGGAGTGTCCTCTCTGCAAGCCATAAAATGACATCACTCTGACACAACCTAGCTCCCCCAATCAAGTGAGAAATGGAAGTTTGACCAATGATAAGTGGAGAGGGGCTGGCTAGTGATGCTGCTCACACACACCCATTTTCAAAACACATAAAAGCAGAGAGACAGGACAGATAGGGACTTTTCAAATCCATTTGCAGCTGGAAGCTCTGCCGGGAAAATCCATACTTTACCTCCATCAACCTTCAGAGAGCCAACCTAGAGACTTCAATCTATCCAGAACTAGAGACCCAGACCAGACCAGCAGAGTAGAGCTGACCTGTTAGCAGAACCAGAGAGAGCTGACCCAGATCACTGTGAAGTGCAGAGACCAGAGTCCCGTCTAAAACCTGACAGATCCATGGCAAGGCCCATTTAACTCAAGAATATAGTGTGAGTACCTAGAAAACTGTGCAGAACCAATCTCCTAGTTAAAATAATATAATTCAATCTAGCTTAATCTAAGTAGAACTGTCTCCTAACTGTCACCTGTCATTTGCATAGCTGTCACCTGTCATTTTCTAGTTGCAAGCTGCACTTGTCTTTTTGAACTTTAAAATTTCAAATCTGAAAAACGACCTTTATTTAACCGCTCATATCTCCGTGACCGTTTGTGCTAGAGACTTGCAGTAACTTTCCTCTGGAAGCTGAGATCCTAGGCTTTCTTAGGACCCCAAAACGATAGTGATAGTCCTTGTAGTTCCTCTGTAATAGCGCCCGGCGCATTCGCGAATTTTACAGCGATTTGCAAATTTCTCCACGTGTAAAAAAATCTGCTGCTGCTTGCCTTCCGTTAAAGAAAAATTCGTTTAACCTGCTAACTATCCCTGAATCATTGCTAGTGTAAGCCTGAGCTAATATTAACTAGATACCACTCACCCTGAACCTCTGAAAGGGAATTAAAAGCATTTCCAGCATATTTCTCATCCATTGCTAGCACATATAAAAGCATTTGGGCCTGTGTTTTCAAAACTCCTATCTGTTTTCTTTAAGCGTGCTTGGGGGGGATTGAACTGAATTACATTGATTGCATTTCTGAGAACTGTGTGCTTTCCTCCCATTTCCTTGCATTGCATAAAGAGGGGGGGGAGTGAATAGCCAGAGAAAAGTGATTACATTGTTTGGTTGAAATCATATTGAGTATTTTCTGTACTGCATTCATTGAATATTGCATCCACCTGAGCTTACATAAAGCATTCTGTACCACCTTCTTCTTTTGTTCCTATTCACCTGTGTGCTACCTTATCCATTTCATGTCAACTCCTTATTGATTATAGAGAAGCGTGTTGGTGCCAGATTCTCCGTTGTTAATCTTTATCATATCAGATTAAGTGTGCTATTCAATTATTAATTTATTATAAAGTGTGATATATATATATCTATTGTTTAAATTATCAAATAAACCTTTTAACTTGCAAAACAGAACTACTTCTTGGCTCAGTGGGGTCAGGAGGATTCCAAGAGAGGGGTGTTATATAGGGGTAGTCATCCAGAACGCATGAACTGGACATAAAGACATATCAATAAGGGTTTTCATTCAGTATTCTAGACTAGGCGTTGACTTGGCTGTAGTGCTGAATTGAATCCTCTTACAAATTGGGTGCTCGGGCCGGACGTTTGGGTTAGATCTACCATTTGCGCAGATTAATACAGCGTGCCAGCTGACCAGATACACATATCCGGTCGGATCACCACGCTGTGTTACGCTGTAAAGCACTCCTCATAGGAACGCTCTAAGAAAAAGGTCTGTTTTGCAAAAATAAAATACTAATTTCTGTAAGTCAGGACAGAGACCAATCTCTAGAATGACGACCTTAGTAGACATGAAAATAGCCAGAGAGCACCTCTTACATAAACTATTTGTGAGAGGTGAATGGACTGAACAGGGCCAGGATGCCTGGTTGCAGGCCATCACGCGACAGGTCACTGAAACAGGGTCAGACCTATGGAGAGATCAGGGTCCATTACATGTGGCCCTGAGTGAACTATATATGGCTCCTAAAGCCAAAGATGAACACAATAAGATTGCCAGGGTAGCGGCATATTTATATTTACATA
Source organism: Ambystoma mexicanum (assembly GCF_040938575.1). NCBI lineage: Eukaryota > Metazoa > Chordata > Amphibia > Caudata > Ambystomatidae > Ambystoma > Ambystoma mexicanum. Next base: position 67,724,671 of record NC_090928.1, read on the forward strand.
TGGGAGCCATGCAGGACAAATGTGCTGAAGGCCAAGATCTGGCGAGTAGGCAACTGCTGGCATTACAGAAGGCCCAATCTGAGCTGGACTCTTCTGAGCAGAGGCTGCTCAGGAGCCAGGAGTCAGAAAATGATAGTAGGCAATATATCATTAAAATAAGAGGATATGGGCATCCTACAACAGGAAAAGACAGACCAGGATACCAGATTTCTGGCCCTGCAGAAGGAGCACCAAGACAGTTTGGACTCCCTACTGCAGAACCAGAAAAAGTTGGAGCAACAGATCAATTTCAACAGGGCATGCGCGGAGCAGGTAGTCACCCTGCAAAGCCAGCTAGATAGAGAGAAAGAAGAGAGCAACAAGCTGATTTTGAAAGACCTGGATGCCCAGGCAGAGTTTGATGAAGAACGCCAGAAAGCTGGTGCCTTTCAAAGGCAGAGGGACGACCTGGCGGCACAAACGCAGGCTCTTAGTCAGGAAAGAGACGCCTTAGGCCAGGAAGTCTGCCATTTAAAAAGAAAAATGGAAGAAAATCACCTGGCCCACCAGGGACTGGGTGACCTCCAAAAAGAAAACCAGAACTTGGTAGAGCACACCAGAAGGGTGGAAGAGGCTCTGGCAAGAAAGGAGCAGGCCAGTAGGGATGGGACTCAGGAGGTAAACCTCCTGCAGCAAAGACTGGCCCAGTTCTCCAGGACCAACCAGGAAGCACAGAGGGAAAATGAGGCCCTCTGTCAACACAATGATAGGCTCCAACAACAGGTAGCGATGCAGGAGAGACTGATAGAGTCTAGTAAGGCCTTAACTGAGGAACTGAAGGCACAAATGCAGGCTCTTGCATTGCAACAGGGAGCAGGGGCGGATAGAGATGAGATTCGCTGGGAAAGGGAAGCTCCGGAGCATAACCTCAGGAGCCCTAGTACCAGAGGCCCTCATACCTCCCAGTCCCTGGACTCTACCACCCCCATGTCCCCTGGCGCACATGAGCACAGGGCCACAGGGATGGCAGATTACTATCCAGCTAAAAGTATGGGGCTAATAGGCCAGTACCACTCAGGAATGGAGGGGTGGGCATCCGGGTATGGGCACCCAAGTACAGTACAGTTCAGTGAAGAACCCCAGGAGAGTAGGCCCATTAAGGGCATCCTGAAAACCTCTGCCCAGTTAGGTCAGTGGGGGGGGTACCCAGCAAATCCTGGCAGCAAGGAGGAATCTGAAGACTCCTCTGAACTGCGCAGGACACAGGAGACCAGGTCCCCACAGTCTGCCAGCCATTCCCAGGCTCGCAGAATCCGGGAAAACCTGGAAGAACAGACGGGAACCTCTGGGAGCAGTGCCTCTGAGTCCGAGGACGAATGGACAAGGGTTACCCGAACCAAAAAGGCCAATAAGGCAAAAAGGGCCTTGCTGAAGGACCCCTTAAAGCAGATTAAGGCGATCAGGAGCGTCATCACGCCTTACCATAAGAACGCTAAGTATTCTGTTTGGGAGCACTTAGAGTTGTTTGAACAAATGATGGAGACTTTCCATTTGAAGGACAGCCAAAGCTGTATTCAATATGTAAAGTGGACCTTCTCCCCGGAATACTCCAGTTTCTTTGCGGGGCTGGAGGACCAAAATCATTTAAGATGGTCCACCTATAAGGCGGCCATCTTGAAACATTTTTCTGTTCACAGAAATCCTCAAGAGGCTCGCAAGGCAGCCTACAATTTGCAATGTGGGGAGGATCAGGCCCCACAAGAATTTGTGCAGGAGTTAAAGCGTGCTTTTGCACAGACCACAAGAAGGGTGCGCACGGATAGCAGAGAATTTATTAATACGTTTTTCCATGCCTTGCCCAAATATATCATGACCCAGCTCGTGAGGGATTTTCACGAGAAAAGATCTTTAGACTGGGTCATTGAACAGGCTACCCGGATCTATGAGGTGCAGAAACCGATAGATAGCAAAAGTAATGCCCAGAAAAACCCCAAAGCCAACAGCACCCCTGCTGCTGCCAAGGTGGCAGAGGTAAAGGTCACCCCCGTTTTGGATTTGGAGATGGGGGGGCCTAAAAACCTACCTGCACCTAATAATGCTAGGCCCAGGAGGTCCTCGGGTCAGTCACAGACAGGGAGCCAAGGAGGCAGCCCCACAAATGGGGTCCCTCGCTCTCCTGATTATGTAAGTCCCCGTTACAAGGGAAATCGACCCATCCTGGGTTATGTGTGGACTCCTCCAGCCCAAGGGGGGGGATCCAGCCAAGCACCTAACCCAGGGAACTTCCCTCCAAACTTCCCACAGGAGGGCAGAAATTTACCAAACCCTGGGCAGAACTTTTTCCCCAGATATCCACCCGACTTTCAGCCCCAAAACCATCCAATCTTCTTTCCCCAATTCCCTGAGCCCAGACCACTGAATCCGGGAGAGGGGAGGCCAAGGGTGGAGGGGTACCCAAATCTTCCCAACCCGGGGTATTACCAGAGGAGGGACAGCTACCCTTCCCGGGATCAGCCCAGGGGAGAAAACAGGGCCCCGTATCAGCCTGAGCGGGTTTCCCAGTTAGAGCGCCAGGTTCAAAACATGGCGCGGGATCTGGGTCACATACTGAGGGCTCAGCAGAACCCTCAGATGGGCGTGCCGGCGCAGAACGCACCCAACTCTGGACCTGGTGCTCCAGAACAATGACGGGGCAGCACCCCGATAACTCACCGGTTCCCAGGGAGGAGGCACAAAGGGAAGGGGGGTGTAAAGCCTTGGAGGAAGCTTCCTTCCTCACTTGTGAACAGCCCCTGGAAACCCAGGAACCGGAAACAAAATCTCTTGCCCCTGAAAGTCTGCCTCCTAAGGAGTAGAGGGGGGGTAGGAGAAACAAAAGACCCAAACAGACACAGTTTGAGGAGGAGGTACAGATCTTCCAATTTGAGGGAGAGGGATCCTCAGAGGATCCTGGGAAAAGGATCTTCTCCTTCAGAGAGGGTGGAACTCCTCCCAAAGAAAAATGGGTCCCTAGGGATGCAAATCCAGACTGGGGAGATGTGGAGACTGATCTACCGCCGCCCACCATCTCATCCCAGAACCAACAGCAAGAAAATCCCCTGGTTCAAACCCATCCTGGTGACTGCCTCCAAAAAGGGGGGGGCGGCCCAGAACCGGAGCCAGGGGAACCCACAATGGCTCTGATCTCCAGTTGCCAACTTTTTCTTTCAGATTCCCAAGGCTCTCTACAGAATTCTGCCCAAATCTCTTCGCTAGCGATGTCCAAAACCAGAAAATTAGCCCACCAGTTGTCCAAAAATGTACATTATCTGTGCCCCCTTGAGGAGAAGGAGGGAAGATATTATGCCCCGGTACAAGTACAGGGGCAGGGTACAATCTTGGCACTGGTGGACACTGGATCTCAAGCTACCCTTCTGTCCAGAAGGGCCTTTGATGAACTGAATGCAGGAAGGGGAGAGAATTACCAAATTCCTCTCACCTCTCTTCCTGGACAACTGCAGAACTTTGACGGGAAGGAGATTCCCGTCGAGGGGACGGCAGACTTGGACATTAAAATTGGGCGACACAAGTTGAAACACCCGGTCATAGTTGTGACCCCAGAGGGCACCCTTTGTTTACTAGGGAATGACCTCCTGAGAAGGTTGTCACCCCTAATAGATTGTGTAAACAAGGTCCTCTGGACCCAGACTAGCCGACCCATAAAATTAAAACAGAGTGTCAACCATGTTAGTTTAAACGGCACCTGCCACATGGTTGAACTAAAATCTGACCAAGTAGAATTTCACTTCCAGAATAGCCAAATTCCAGACGTGACAGTAATAGCGGTAGGACAACAGACTGGTGATGGAGGGTCCTCTCTATTTCTGAAAATCAACCTTCCTTCCAGTCTAAAGTGGTACTCCACGCTGGAAGGAAACACTCTGAAATTCTATACTAATCCACAATCAGAAACTCCCACTCCTATAGTCCAGAAAGATGTGAAATCAGCTCAGAGCCTGGCTGATATTCAGCAAATTGGAGAGCAGTTGTTCATCCCTGTTCAGTTAAATGATGGGAAGGACTCTGTTCTCGCTCGAGTGTGTGTGAACAACGGTAAGAGCTTCATCAGCGAAGCCATGTTCCGCCAACTCCCAAAAGATCCAGCCATTCCCACATTCAAACTGATAGACAAATGGGAAATGGACCTGGAAGCACCTAATTCAAAACATCTCCTGCCAAGCAGGTGTATGCTCAAAATCTCCATTGGCAACAAGAGCATAGTCCACAATTGTTGGGTCGTGCGAGACGTCCCTGCCGCCTTTTACTTAGGCAGTGACATTCTCAATCGCTTTGCCATTAGTTTGGACCTAATAAACTTCAAAGCTTGGTCCCGATTAGCGGATAATCCAATGGGCTTTGATGATCCAGAAAAAGCATTTAGGTCAGCTCAATTGTTACCTTATGCAGTTGAAATTCAGATTAAAGAGGAAGTCACCATCCCAGAAAGGACCCGACAATTCTCCCTGGAAGTGAAAGTTAAAAGGGGACAAGAGTTGAAAAACCCTGATGCTTACCTACATCTAAATGCTTCTCTCCAACAGCAAGGGTTGGGGGTAAACCCAACTCCATTAGTCAACATAGAACATGACACCATTCCAATAGAGGTGGATAACAGCGACTTAAAGAGTATTACTCTAGCCGCAGGCACCATTATTGGAATGGCGGTTGATGACCGACATTTTTCCATCGACTTAGTAAATGAACTGTTAGGACCAATCCCCAAGGACTGTTTTGACAGTGACAGGGATGACAATACAACACCAGACAGGATTTTTACCCGGCATGTGGGGAACTTCCTGGTGTACACTTCCTGCCCTTATGGTAAGGAAGATGTGACTTGTGACTTCAGGAGGGATGAGGTGATTTTCCAGGTCCATGAGGGCTGCCTTTCCCACCTGAAGCCTCCGGTCCAAATCAGCACTCTGACCAGGGACTTCTCCACCCAGCTGGAGGAGGCCGCAGAGATAGCCAAACCAGAAGTCTTTCCAGGCTTCAGGCAGATGGTGGAAGAGAGAGTCAACCTAGATGATGCCTGTGTGACTCTGGAACAAAAGCAAAAGTTGAAACAAGTTTTCTTGGATTTCCAAGATCTCTTTGCGGTAGACTCATATGACTGTGGTCGCACCGACATCCACACAACCACAATCCCCACGGACCCTGGCATGACTCCTGTGTTTGTGAAGCAATATTGCTTGCCTCTCGCATCAATGGAGTCCCTTACTGAAATAATTAAGAACCTTGAGTCCCGGGGAATAATCCGTCCAGTCCACAGCACCTTCAATAATCCGGTGCTGGGAATATTGAAGCCAAACGGCCAGTGGAGACTCTGCGCCGACCTCAGGGAGCTCAACAAACGGGTCCATACCTCCCGATGGCCTCTGCCCTACATTGACCAAGGGCTGGCCCAGATTCAGGGGTCACAGGTATTCACTGCAATAGACCTGACCAATGGATACTGGACCGTGCCTGTCAGTAGGGAGGACCAATACAAGCTGGCTTTTACCTTTGGGGGCCAGCAATACACATGGACCCGGACTCCCTTCGGATACCTCAACTCCGGCAATGAATTCAACATTTTTCTACACAAGGCCATGCCCGACTTGGGTGCGAGGGGTAACCTGGCTTATGTAGATGATGTCCTCATCAAAAGCTCAACTGTGGAGGAACACATAGCGGAGATCCGTTATGTTCTGACACAGTTGAGGGCCGCCGGAGCAAAACTTTCCTTTCAGAAAGCACAGTGGTGTAGAACCCGTGTTAATTTCTTGGGGCATGAGATTACTCCTCAGGGTCTCTGTCCCCAGGAAAAGAAAGTGGAAGCACTTCAGAAACTGAAAGACCCCACAACTCTGCGGGAACTAAGGAGCCTCCTTGGACTGACTAATTACAGCAGAAAGTTCATTGAGGGCTACGCAGAGATCACCAGACCCCTGATTCATCTCCTGAAGGGGGGGGGTCAAGTGGGAATGGGGTCCAGAACAAGCCGAGGCGGTAAAACAACTCAAAAGAAGCCTCTCACAAGCGCCTTGCCTAGCTTACCCTGTCAGAAACAAGGAGTTCTTCCTGGAGACAGGGTTCTCTAATACGTGCTTGACGGCAGTATTATACCAAAAGCATGACAAGGTCAATAAAGTAATCTCCTATGCGAGCAAAACTTTATCCTCTGTGGAGGAAAAATTCAACGATTGTGAGAAGGCACTCCTGGCAACGGTGTGGGCATTGAAGAATTACCGCCCGTTTATCCAGGGGGAACACATCATAGTGGAGACTCCACACCAGCCTCTTCAATATCTCCAAAGTGACAGAATCCGGGCCGGAAATGTGAGTAATTCCCGAATTACTTCCTGGATTCTGTCAATGCAAGGCTTTCCTGTGGAGGTCAGATATGGCCAAAACAAGAAGAGTCCCCTCGCGCAAGGTCTGGCTGACTTGCATGATTGTGCCAGAGAAAACTGTCTCGAGGACGAAAGTCTGAAAATCAAGGACAACATGGAGGCATACCTTAATTCCCCACACAAAGTCTTTGAAGAAGACAAGTGTGAGGGAATGCCCACTGTGTATGTGGATGGATGCTCTTACCATGTTGACAACAACGGGAGAAAGAACTGGTGGCCGGCGTAGGGAATGCATGGGTGAATGAGTCCCCAGAACCCTCCGCTGGATACAAAATTGGTCCCCGAAGTAGTCAGGTGGCAGAATTGATGGCTGTGCATCAGGCCATCCTCACTGCTGTCCAGCATCAACTCCACAGACTGGTCATAATCACAGATTCGGATTATGTACGGAACGGGTTCGTGGAGCACCTGGTTAATTGGAAAACCAGAGGCATGTTATGTGCTAACAACAAACCCTTGAAACATGGGAAGTTGATCCAAAACATTGATGATCTGGTCACCTCGAATGAGATGACCATCTATTGGAAAAAGATCAAGGGTCATTCCAAAGTAGAGGGACCAGACAAAACTGGAAATGACTTAGCTGATCAGCTGGCCAAAACCGGGGCCATCCAAGGGGATCTAATTGAGAGTGAGTCCCTGTTGGGGGAAATCCAGGTCACTGCTATCACTAGGTCCCAGACAAATGCTCACAACGACCTTTCAATTGCACAATGGAGTAAGGAGACCCCTGATGCTGATTTGATTACAGCTCAGAAGGGGGATCCAGTTATTGGTAAGTTTTACCAACACCTTGAGGCCCCTGAGAACTTTCCCCTGACGGATACCGATTACATTGGGAAAGAGGACCTAAGAGTGTTGATGAAATGTCCAAAAATGTTCCGGATCCAAGACGGTTTGTTGGTAAGGAAATCCAAAGCTGGCCACGATCAGTGGGTGGTTCCTACCTCATTCCGAAGCCTGATGTTAAGTCACGCCCATGATGCGGCCACCGCCGGTCATAGGGGGTTTCACACAACATTGGAAATCTTAAGAGAGGTTGCATACTGGCCACACATGGGGCAGGACCTCGACCAATACTTGAAGGGGTGTCTTGTGTGTGCACAATTTCAGCCATCATCCCTCACGCACCGTGCGCCTCTCCAAAAGAGGGGGATGACACTGCCATGGTCAGATTTACAAATCGACTTTGTAGGCCCCGTGATTCGCTCTGCTAGGGGGAATAAGTACATGTTGACTGTCACATGCTTGTTCACCAAGTGGGTGGAAATGTCTCCCAGCCCCAAACTGCAAGGCAGAAACGGCAGCTGCCTTGATGATTAACCACATCTTTTCCCGTTTTGGTCTACCTCAAAGGATTGAGTCAGACAGGGGTAGCCACTTCACCAGTGAAGTAATGACAAAGATGTGGGAGATACTGGGGGTCAAGAGAAAGCTGCATATTGCTTATAGACAGCTTCTTCTGGGGCAGTAGAGAGATATAACCGAACCATTGTGAGCATATTAAAGAAGTTTGTGGCAGATTCTGGGCCAAGTTGGGATATCCGATTACCTCTGGTCCTAATGGCCATCAGATCTACCCCTTCATCTGCAACCAAAATGTCACCATTTGAATTGATGACTGGGCGCAAGATGGTGCTTCCGCAGCATTTGCTCTACAGGACCCAAGAGCAGACACTGATAAATGCCTCCACTACTCATGAGTATGTGGAGAATTTAAGGAAACACCTCCAACATGCTTTTGCTTACGCTCAGCGGAATCTAGAAAGATCGGCTGATAGCATGAAGACCCACTATGACCTGAAGACTTCCAGAAAGGAATATCAGGTGGGAGACCGGGTCTATCTATACAACTTCCAAAGGAACCAGGCCACGCAGCGCAAATTCTTGCCTACATGGAAGGGACCCTTTGAGATCATCGACAAGATCTCCCCTGTGGCCTCCAAAATACACATCCCCAAAGGTCCTTTGGCAGCGGGGGAAGACAAGTGGGTCCACATAAACCAGTTGAAATGTTGCCATCCCAGGCACGCTCTGCAACAACTGGAGGAATCCTCTGGAATCCTAGCGGGTACTGTCTCAGACTAATTCAGTTCCAACCATAAAACATACCACATCTAGTCTCTAAAATATTGTGATTTGCATGAAACTGTCTCTTAGTTATACTGTTTTTTTTTTCAAAATAAGAATGTAATGTTTTGTTATGATGAAATGCATATGCTGCCCCACTATCTCAACAGTGGTGGAAAAACGTCTATGAGTAGGTATTGCCGCTTTTGCTTTATCATCCTAGGAGAGATGAAACCATGGAGAATGACCAAGGAGGACGATCCGGAGACCGCGAGCAGAGACGCAACGGGCCCGGGGTACCGCCCAATCTTCCCATCAGGACCGGCGAGGAGAACCGATCGATCAGTACCGGATGGAGGAAAAGATGCTGAACTGTGCCATCTATTGGAAGAAGATGAGGAAACATCCCAGGTCTTGCAAGTCCCATTCGTGAAATAGAATGGCCATCGCAAGAGGGGGGCTTGTGGGATGTATTTACCCATGCATCCGAGCCCTACCTCAAAACTGTGCAGTACTGACATGAAAACATCATGATGGCCAGAGTTTCCCAGAAAATGCACAGGGAAATGCATGAAGAATAGGCTGCCACTCATTTTTGCCGATGTTATGGGCACAGAAGGACACTGCCTAAAACCACCATTGGACTACCCACACAGTAGTCTGAAACCATTGGGAATGGCAATGCTGATTGCCAAAAGCAAACCCATAACTGTTGGGAATTCATTTTCTTAAATCCCAAAAAGGGGTGCAGTACCAGTACTCACCACTATCCAAAAGCCGGCGTTTTAAAACAACACCAGATTTTACTTTTTTGTGTAAAACTGAATGAACCCGAAGCAGGCCAAAGAAAGACTTACTGAGAGGTGGATCCAATGTAAAGTTATATTCTGAAGTGACTTGAAGATTTATAACAAGACTGGCTGAGCTGTGGATTGCAGCAGTTTAAGTAAATGTGGACTGAAAGACACTAAAAATCTCAATGTTTAAAAGAAATGAGTGACCTACTTTTGAGTGTCACATAGGTTGCAATTGTTTAAATGTCATAGTTTTGAACTTAGAATCAGCATTCTAGCTGCATATGTAAAAATGTTTAGTTTATTTGAATGCAGAAAACTGGGAAACAAAAAGTGACATTTTATCTGAAACCTGGCTTAAGGAACTGAATTCTGCCTGGCAACTACCCCCATCAGGAGTGAAACTTGAGTCACAGCTGTGTTCCCAGGCCTAGCTGCCCTTTTGCTGCTCACACCAAAAGGGATATGACACTTCCCTGATTGAATTACCTGGGCTCTGCAGGAAATTGAACAAAGCCCTGTCCTGACTCAGGCAAATGTTTTATTGGCGGGAGTCGTAAATGCAGATTCCTCTTGGCAGAAGCTGGGAGTGGCAGGGTCTCTGAGCTTGGCAGAAACTGGAAAGACTGGTTTCCGTACCATGTGACCTGAAAAGACACACCTCTATAGCCAGAATATGGTTTTAGAAAAAGATGGATAACTCATAGAGCGGACATGTGAAAATTGTATAAATGACACCATAATTCTTGTGATTTTTCTGCCCACATTTTAAGAGGTTTTTAGAACCGGTGGCATGTTCAGGGGGGGTTTAGCGGAAAAGAGGATATTACTCAAAATGTGTGCATGTGAAAAATCTGACACTTCATCAACTAATGTCCATACTCCTTGCGCACATGTGTGTAAATTTGGGTCAATGTCCGGAATTGCAAAATCAGTTAAAAAGTGAAATATGTGCCATTTCTGAATGCAAGCCCCCAGGAAGAGCAAAGTTTGGACAGGGTATATCTCCTGTGATATGTGATGTGTGCATGTAATTTTAAACCAATGTTTACCTGTGCAAATATGTCTTTTGTTATCAAATATAGAATGTGTGCAATTTGACTGGGGAGTGTCCTCTCTGCAAGCCATAAAATGACATCACTCTGACACAACCTAGCTCCCCCAATCAAGTGAGAAATGGAAGTTTGACCAATGATAAGTGGAGAGGGGCTGGCTAGTGATGCTGCTCACACACACCCATTTTCAAAACACATAAAAGCAGAGAGACAGGACAGATAGGGACTTTTCAAATCCATTTGCAGCTGGAAGCTCTGCCGGGAAAATCCATACTTTACCTCCATCAACCTTCAGAGAGCCAACCTAGAGACTTCAATCTATCCAGAACTAGAGACCCAGACCAGCAGAGTAGAGCCGACCTGTTAGCAGAACCAGAGAGAGCTGACCCAGATCACTGTGAAGTGCAGAGACCAGAGTCCCGTCTAAAACCTGACCAGATCCATGGCAAGGCCCATTTAACTCAAGAATATAGTGTGAGTACCTAGAAAACTGTGCAGAACCAATCTCCTAGTTAAAATAATATAATTCAATCTAGCTTAATCTAAGTAGAACTGTCTCCTAACTGTCACCTGTCATTTGCATAGCTGTCACCTGTCATTTTCTAGTTGCAAGCTGCACTTGTCTTTTTGAACTTTAAAATTTCAAATCTGAAAAACGACCTTTATTTAATCGCTCATATCTCCGTGACCGTTTGTGCTAGAGACTTGCAGTAACTTTCCTCTGGAAGCTGAGATCCTAGGCTTTCTTAGGACCCCAACACGATAGTGATAGTCCTTGTATTTCCTCTGTAATAGCGCCCGGCGCATTCGCGAATTTTACCGCGATTTGCAAATTTCTCCACGTGTAAAAAAATCTGCTGCTGCTTGCCTTCCGTTAAAGAAAAATTCGTTTAACCTGCTAACTATCCCTGAATCATTGCTAGTGTAAGCCTGAGCTAATATTAACTAGATACCACTCACCCTGAACCTCTGAAAGGGAATTAAAAGCATTTCCAGCATATTTCTCATCCATTGCTAGCACATATAAAAGCATTTGGGCCTGTGTTTTCAAAACTCCTATCTGTTTTCTTTAAGCGTGCTTGGGGGGGATTGAACTGAATTACATTGTTGCATTTCTGAGAACTGTGTGCTTTCCTCCCATTTCCTTGCATTGCATAAAGAGGGGGGGAGTGAATAGCCAGAGAAAAGTGATTACATTGTTTGGTTGAAATCATATTGAGTATTTTCTGTACTGCATTCATTGAATATTGCATCCACCTGAGCTTACATAAAGCATTCTGTACCACCTTCTTCTTTTGTTCCTATTCACCTGTGTGCTACCTTATCCATTTCATGTCAACTCCTTATTGATTATAGAGAAGCGTGTTGGTGCCAGATTCTCCGTTGTTAATCTTTATCATATCAGATTAAGTGTGCTATTCAATTATTAATTTATTATAAAGTGTGATATATATATCTATTGTTTAAATTATCAAATAAACCTTTTAACTTGCAAAACAGAACTACTTCTTGGCTCAGTGGGGTCAGGAGGATTCCAAGAGAGGGGTGTTATATAGGGGTAGTCATCCAGAACGCATGAACTGGACATAAAGACATATCAATAAGGGTTTTCATTCAGTATTCTAGACTAGGCGTTGACTTGGCTGTAGTGCTGAATTGAATCCTCTTACAAATTGGGGGCTCGGGCCGGACGTTTGGGTTAGATCTACCATTTGTGCAGATTAATACAGCGTGCCAGCTGACCAGATACACATATCCGGTCGGATCACCACGCTGTGTTACGCTGTAAAGCACTCCTCATAGGAACGCTCTAAGAAAAAGGTCTGTTTTGCAAAAATAAAATACTAATTTCTGTAAGTCAGGACAGAGACCAATCTCTAGAATGACGACCTTAGTAGACATGAAAATAGCCAGAGAGCACCTCTTACATAAACTATTTGTGAGAGGTGAATGGACTGAACAGGGCCAGGATGCCTGGTTGCAGGCCATCACGCGACAGGTCACTGAAACAGGGTCAGACCTATGGAGAGATCAGAGTCCATTACATGTGGCCCTGAGTGAACTATATATGGCTCCTAAAGCCAAAGATGAACACAATAAGATTGCCAGGGTAGCGGCATATTTATATTTACATATGGGAGCCATGCAGGACAAATGTGCTGAAGGCCAAGATCTGGCGAGTAGGCAACTGCTGGCATTACAGAAGGCCCAATCTGAGCTGGACTCTTCTGAGCAGAGGCTGCTCAGGAGCCAGGAGTCAGAAAATGATAGTAGGCAATATATCATTAAAATAAAAGAGGATATGGGCATCCTACAACAGGAAAAGACAGACCAGGATACCAGATTTCTGGCCCTGCAGAAGGAGCACCAAGACAGTTTGGACTCCCTACTGCAGAACCAGAAAAAGTTGGAGCAACAGATCAATTTCAACAGGGCATGCGCGGAGCAGGTAGTCACCCTGCAAAGCCAGCTAGATAGAGAGAAAGAAGAGAGCAACAAGCTGATTTTGAAAGACCTGGATGCCCAGGCAGAGTTTGATGAAGAACGCCAGAAAGCTGGTGACTTTCAAAGGCAGAGGGACGACCTGGCGGCACAAACGCAGGCTCTTAGTCAGGAAAGAGACGCCTTAGGCCAGGAAGTCTGCCATTTAAAAAGAAAAATGGAAGAAAATCACCTGGCCCACCAGGGACTGGGTGACCTCCAAAAAGAAAACCAGAACTTGGTAGAGCACACCAGAAGGGTGGAAGAGGCTCTGGCAAGAAAGGAGCAGGCCAGTAGGGATGGGACTCAGGAGGTAAACCTCCTGCAGCAAAGACTGGCCCAGTTCTCCAGGACCAACCAGGAAGCACAGAGGGAAAATGAGGCCCTCTGTCAACACAATGATAGGCTCCAACAACAGGTAGCGATGCAGGAGAGACTGATAGAGTCTAGTAAGGCCTTAACTGAGGAACTGAAGGCACAAATGCAGGCTCTTGCATTGCAACAGGGAGCAGGGGCGGATAGAGATGAGATTCGCTGGGAAAGGGAAGCTCCGGAGCATAACCTCAGGAGCCCTAGTACCAGAGGCCCTCATACCTCCCAGTCCCTGGACTCTACCACCCCCATGTCCCCTGGCGCACATGAGCACAGGGCCACAGGGATGGCAGATTACTATCCAGCTAAAAGTATGGGGCTCATAGGCCAGTACCACTAAGGAATGGAGGGGTGGGCATCCGGGTATGGGCACCCAAGTACAGTACAGTTCAGTGAAGAACCCCAGGAGAGTAGGCCCATTAAGGGCATCCTGAAAACCTCTGCCCAGTTAGGTCAGTGGGGGGGGTACCCAGCAAATCCTGGCAGCAAGGAGGAATCTGAAGACTCCTCTGAACTGCGCAGGACACAGGAGACCAGGTCCCCACAGTCTGCCAGCCATTCCCAGGCTCGCAGAATCCGGGAAAACCTGGAAGAACAGACGGGAACCTCTGGGAGCAGTGCCTCTGAGTCCGAGGACGAATGGACAAGGGTTACCCGAACCAAAAAGGCCAATAAGGCAAAAAGGGCCTTGCTGAAGGACCCCTTAAAGCAGATTAAGGCGATCAGGAGCGTCATCACGCCTTACCATAAGAACGCTAAGTATTCTGTTTGGGAGCACTTAGAGTTGTTTGAACAAATGATGGAGACTTTCCATTTGAAGGACAGCCAAAGCTGTATTCAATATGTAAAGTGGACCTTCTCCCCGGAATACTCCAGTTTCTTTGCGGGGCTGGAGGACCAAAATCATTTAAGATGGTCCACCTATAAGGCGGCCATCTTGAAACATTTTTCTGTTCACAGAAATCCTCAAGAGGCTCGCAAGGCAGCCTACAATTTGCAATGTGGGGAGGATCAGGCCCCACAAGAATTTGTGCAGGAGTTAAAGCGTGCTTTTGCACAGACCACAAGAAGGGTGCGCACGGATAGCAGAGAATTTATTAATACGTTTTTCCATGCCTTGCCCAAATATATCATGACCCAGCTCGTGAGGGATTTTCACGAGAAAAGATCTTTAGACTGGGTCATTGAACAGGCTACCCGGATCTATGAGGTGCAGAAACCGATAGATAGCAAAAGTAATGCCCAGAAAACCCCCAAAGCCAACAGCACCCCTGCTGCTGCCAAGGTGGCAGTGGTAAAGGTCACCCCCGTTTTGGATTTGGAGATGGGGGGGCCTAAAAACCTACCTGCACCTAATAATGCTAGGCCCAGGAGGTCCTCGGGTCAGTCACAGACAGGGAGCCAAGGAGGCAGCCCCACAAATGGGGTCCCTCGCTCTCCTGATTATGTAAGTCCCCGTTACAAGGGAAATCGACCCATCCTGGGTTATGTGTGGACTCCTCCAGCCCAAGGGGGGGGATCCAGCCAAGCACCTAACCCAGGGAACTTCCCTCCAAACTTCCCACAGGAGGGCAGAAATTTACCAAACCCTGGGCAGAACTTTTTCCCCAGATATCCACCCGACTTTCAGCCCCAAAACCATCCATCCTTCTTTCCCCAATTCCCTGAGCCCAGACCACTGAATCCGGGAGAGGGGAGGCCAAGGGTGGAGGGGTACCCAAATCTTCCCAACCCGGGGTATTACCAGAGGAGGGACAGCTACCCTTCCCGGGATCAGCCCAGGGGAGAAAACAGGGCCCCGTATCAGCCTGAGCGGGTTTCCCAGTTAGAGCGCCAGGTTCAAAACATGGCGCGGGATCTGGGTCACATACTGAGGGCTCAGCAGAACCCTCAGATGGGCGTGCCGGCGCAGAACGCACCCAACTCTGGACCTGGTGCTCCAGAACAATGACGGGGGCAGCACCCCGATAACTCACCGGTTCCCAGGGAGGAGGCACAAAGGGAAGGGGGGTGTAAAGCCTTGGAGGAAGCTTCCTTCCTCACTTGTGAACAGCCCCTGGAAACCCAGGAACCGGAAACAAAATCTCTTGCCCCTGAAAGTCTGCCTCCTAAGGAGTAGAGGGGGGGTAGGAGAAACAAAAGACCCAAACAGACACAGTTTGAGGAGGAGGTACAGATCTTCCAATTTGAGGGAGAGGGATCCTCAGAGGATCCTGGGAAAAGGATCTTCTCCTTCAGAGAGGGTGGAACTCCTCCCAAAGAAAAATGGGTCCCTAGGGATGCAAATCCAGACTGGGGAGATGTGGAGACTGATCTACCGCCGCCCACCATCTCATCCCAGAACCAACAGCAAGAAAATCCCCTGGTTCAAACCCATCCTGGTGACTGCCTCCAAAAAGGGGGGGGCGGCCCAGAACCGGAGCCAGGGGAACCCACAATGGCTCTGATCTCCAGTTGCCAACTTTTTCTTTCAGATTCCCAAGGCTCTCTACAGAATTCTGCCCAAATCTCTTCGCTAGCGATGTCCAAAACCAGAAAATTAGCCCACCAGTTGTCCAAAAATGTACATTATCTGTGCCCCCTTGAGGAGAAGGAGGGAAGATATTATGCCCCGGTACAAGTACAGGGGCAGGGTACAATCTTGGCACTGGTGGACACTGGATCTCAAGCTACCCTTCTGTCCAGAAGGGCCTTTGATGAACTGAATGCAGGAAGGGGAGAGAATTACCAAATTCCTCTCACCTCTCTTCCTGGACAACTGCAGAACTTTGACGGGAAGGAGATTCCCGTCGAGGGGACGGCAGACTTGGACATTAAAATTGGGCGACACAAGTTGAAACACCCGGTCATAGTTGTGACCCCAGAGGGCACCCTTTGTTTACTAGGGAATGACCTCCTGAGAAGGTTGTCACCCCTAATAGATTGTGTAAACAAGGTCCTCTGGACCCAGACTAGCCGACCCATAAAATTAAAACAGAGTGTCAACCATGTTAGTTTAAACGGCACCTGCCACATGGTTGAACTAAAATCTGACCAAGTAGAATTTCCCTTCCAGAATAGCCAAATTCCAGACGTGACAGTAATAGCGGTAGGACAACAGACTGGTGATGGAGGGTCCTCTCTATTTCTGAAAATCAACCTTCCTTCCAGTCTAAAGTGGTACTCCACGCTGGAAGGAAACACTCTGAAATTCTATACTAATCCACAATCAGAAACTCCCACTCCTATAGTCCAGAAAGATGTGAAATCAGCTCAGAGCCTGGCTGATATTCAGCAAATTGGAGAGCAGTTGTTCATCCCTGTTCAGTTAAATGATGGGAAGGACTCTGTTCTCGCTCGAGTGTGTGTGTGAACAACGGTAAGAGCTTCATCAGCGAAGCCATGTTCCGCCAACTCCCAAAAGATCCAGCCATTCCCACATTCAAACTGATAGACAAATGGGAAATGGATCTGGAAGCACCTAATTCAAAACATCTCCTGCCAAGCAGGTGTATGCTCAAAATCTCCATTGGCAACAAGAGCATAGTCCACAATTGTTGGGTCGTGCGAGACGTCCCTGCCGCCTTTTACTTAGGCAGTGACATTCTCAATCGCTTTGCCATTAGTTTGGACCTAATAAACTTCAAAGCTTGGTCCCGATTAGCGGATAATCCCATGGGCTTTGATGATCCAGAAAAAGCATTTAGGTCAGCTCAATTGTTACCTTATGCAGTTGAAATTCAGATTAAAGAGGAAGTCACCATCCCAGAAAGGACCCGACAATTCTCCCTGGAAGTGAAAGTTAAAAGGGGACAAGAGTTGAAAAACCCTGATGCTTACCTACATCTAAATGCTTCTCTCCAACAGCAAGGGTTGGGGGTAAACCCAACTCCATTAGTCAACATAGAACATGACACCATTCCAATAGAGGTGGATAACAGCGACTTAAAGAGTATTACTCTAGCCGCAGGCACCATTATTGGAATGGCGGTTGATGACCGACATTTTTCCATCGACTTAGTAAATGAACTGTTAGGACCAATCCCCAAGGACTGTTTTGACAGTGACAGGGATGACAATACAACACCAGACAGGATTTTTACCCGGCATGGGGGGAACTTCCTGGTGTACACTTCCTGCCCTTATGGTAAGGAAGATGTGACTTGTGACTTCAGGAGGGATGAGGTGATTTTCCAGGTCCATGAGGGCTGCCTTTCCCACCTGAAGCCTCCGGTCCAAATCAGCACTCTGACCAGGGACTTCTCCACCCAGCTGGAGGAGGCCGCGGAGATAGCCAAACCAGAAGTATTTCCAGGCTTCAGGCAGATGGTGGAAGAGAGAGTCAACCTAGCTGATGCCTGTGTGAC
The DNA here is from genome assembly GCF_040938575.1 of Ambystoma mexicanum. Taxonomy (NCBI): domain Eukaryota; kingdom Metazoa; phylum Chordata; class Amphibia; order Caudata; family Ambystomatidae; genus Ambystoma; species Ambystoma mexicanum. Next base: position 67,742,202 of record NC_090928.1, read on the forward strand.
TCTGGAACAAAAGCAAAAGTTGAAACAAGTTTTCTTGGATTTCCAAGATCTCTTTGCGGTAGACTCATATGACTGTGGTCGCACCGACATCCACACAACCACAATCCCCACGGACCCTGGCATGACTCCTGTGTTTGTGAAGCAATATCGCTTGCCTCTCGCATCAATGGAGTCCCTTACTGAAATAATTAAGAACCTTGAGTCCCGGGGAATAATCCGTCCAGTCCACAGCACCTTCAATAATCCGGTGCTGGGAATATTGAAGCCAAACGGCCAGTGGAGACTCTGCGCCGACCTCAGGGAGCTCAACAAACGGGTCCATACCTCCCGATGGCCTCTGCCCTACATTGACCAAGGGCTGGCCCAGATTCAGGGGTCACAGGTATTCACTGCAATAGACCTGACCAATGGATACTGGACCGTGCCTGTCAGTAGGGAGGACCAATACAAGCTGGCTTTTACCTTTGGGGGCCAGCAATACACATGGACCCGGACTCCCTTCGGATACCTCAACTCCGGCAATGAATTCAACATTTTTCTACACAAGGCCATGCCCGACTTGGGTGCGAGGGGTAACCTGGCTTATGTAGATGATGTCCTCATCAAAAGCTCAACTGTGGAGGAACACATAGCGGAGATCCGTTATGTTCTGACACAGTTGAGGGCCGCCGGAGCAAAACTTTCCTTTCAGAAAGCACAGTGGTGTAGAACCCGTGTTAATTTCTTGGGGCATGAGATTACTCCTCAGGGTCTCTGTCCCCAGGAAAAGAAAGTGGAAGCACTTCAGAAACTGAAAGACCCCACAACTCTGCGGGAACTAAGGAGCCTCCTTGGACTGACTAATTACAGCAGAAAGTTCATTGAGGGCTACGCAGAGATCACCAGACCCCTGATTCATCTCCTGAAGGGGGGGGTCAAGTGGGAATGGGGTCCAGAACAAGCCGAGGCGGTAAAACAACTCAAAAGAAGCCTCTCACAAGCGCCTTGCCTAGCTTACCCTGTCAGAAACAAGGAGTTCTTCCTGGAGACAGGGTTCTCTAATACGTGCTTGACGGCAGTATTATACCAAAAGCATGACAAGGTCAATAAAGTAATCTCCTATGCGAGCAAAACTTTATCCTCTGTGGAGGAAAAATTCAACGATTGTGAGAAGGCACTCCTGGCAACGGTGTGGGCATTGAAGAATTACCGCCCGTTTATCCAGGGGGAACACATCATAGTGGAGACTCCACACCAGCCTCTACAATATCTCCAAAGTGACAGAATCCGGGCCGGAAATGTGAGTAATTCCCGAATTACTTCCTGGATTCTGTCAATGCAAGGCTTTCCTGTGGAGGTCAGATATGGCCAAAACAAGAAGAGTCCCCTCGCGCAAGGTCTGGCTGACTTGCATGATTGTGCCAGAGAAAACTGTCTCGAGGACGAAAGTCTGAAAATCAAGGACAACATGGAGGCATACCTTAATTCCCCACACAAAGTCTTTGAAGAAGACAAGTGTGAGGGAATGCCCACTGTGTATGTGGATGGATGCTCTTACCATGTTGACAACAACGGGGAGAAAGAACTGGTGGCCGGCGTAGGGAATGCATGGGTGAATGAGTCCCCAGAACCCTCCGCTGGATACAAAATTGGTCCCCGAAGTAGTCAGGTGGCAGAATTGATGGCTGTGCATCAGGCCATCCTCACTGCTGTCCAGCATCAACTCCACGGACTGGTCATAATCACAGATTCGGATTATGTACGGAACGGGTTCGTGGAGCACCTGGTTAATTGGAAAACCAGAGGCATGTTATGTGCTAACAACAAACCCTTGAAACATGGGAAGTTGATCCAAAACATTGATGATCTGGTCACCTCGAATGAGATGACCATCTATTGGAAAAAGATCAAGGGTCATTCCAAAGTAGAGGGACCAGACAAAACTGGAAATGACTTAGCTGATCAGCTGGCCAAAACCGGGGCCATCCAAGGGGATCTAATTGAGAGTGAGTCCCTGTTGGGGGAAATCCAGGTCACTGCTATCACTAGGTCCCAGACAAATACTCACAACGACCTTGCAATTGCACAATGGAGTAAGGAGACCCCTGATGCTGATTTGATTACAGCTCAGAAGGGGGATCCAGTTATTGGTAAGTTTTACCAACACCTTGAGGACCCTGAGAACTTTCCCCTGACGGATACCGATTACATTGGGAAAGAGGACCTAAGAGTGTTGATAAAATGTCCAAAAATGTTCCGGATCCAAGACGGTTTGTTGGTAAGGAAATCCAAAGCTGGCCACGATCAGTGGGTGGTTCCTACCTCATTCCGAAGCCTGATGTTAAGTCACGCCCATGATGCGGCCACCGCCGGTCATAGGGGGTTTCACACAACATTGGAAATCTTAAGAGAGGTTGCATACTGGCCACACATGGGGCAGGACCTCGACCAATACTTGAAGGGGTGTCTTGTGTGTGCACAATTTCAGCCATCATCCCTCACGCACCGTGCGCCTCTCCAAAAGAGGGGGATGACACTGCCATGGTCAGATTTACAAATCGACTTTGTAGGCCCCGTGATTCGCTCTGCTAGGGGGAATAAGTACATGTTGACTGTCACATGCTTGTTCACCAAGTGGGTGGAATGTCTCCCAGCCCCAAACTGCAAGGCAGAAACGGCAGCTGCCTTGATGATTAACCACATCTTTTCCCGTTTTGGTCTACCTCAAAGGATTGAGTCAGACAGGGGTAGCCACTTCACCAGTGAAGTAATGACAAAGATGTGGGAGATACTGGGGGTCAAGAGAAAGCTGCATATTGCTTATAGACCAGCTTCTTCTGGGGCAGTAGAGAGATATAACCGAACCATTGTGAGCATATTAAAGAAGTTTGTGGCAGATTCTGGGCCAAGTTGGGATATCCGATTACCTCTGGTCCTAATGGCCATCAGATCTACCCCTTCATCTGCAACCAAAATGTCACCATTTGAATTGATGACTGGGCGCAAGATGGTGCTTCCGCAGCATTTGCTCTACAGGACCCAAGAGCAGACACTGATAAATGCCTCCACTACTCATGAGTATGTGGAGAATTTAAGGAAACACCTCCAACATGCTTTTGCTTACGCTCAGCGGAATCTAGAAAGATCGGCTGATAGCATGAAGACCCACTATGACCTGAAGACTTCCAGAAAGGAATATCAGGTGGGAGACCGGGTCTATCTATACAACTTCCAAAGGAACCAGGCCACGCAGCGCAAATTCTTGCCTACATGGAAGGGACCCTTTGAGATCATCGACAAGATCTCCCCTGTGGCCTACAAAATACACATCCCCAAAGGTCCTTTGGCAGCGGGGGAAGACAAGTGGGTCCACATAAACCAGTTGAAATGTTGCCATCCCAGGCACGCTCTGCAACAACTGGAGGAATCCTCTGGAATCCTAGCGGGTACTGTCTCAGACTAATTCAGTTCCAACCATAAAACATACCACATCTAGTCTCTAAAATATTGTGATTTGCATGAAACTGTCTCTTAGTTATACTGTTTTTTTTTTCAAAATAAGAATGTAATGTTTTGTTATGATGAAATGCATATGCTGCCCCACTATCTCAACAGTGGTGGAAAAACGTCTATGAGTAGGTATTGCCGCTTTTGCTTTATCATCCTAGGAGAGATGAAACCATGGAGAATGACCAAGGAGGACGATCCGGAGACCGCGAGCAGAGACGCAACGGGCCCGGGGTACCGCCCAATCTTCCCATCAGGACCGGCGAGGAGAACCGATCGATCAGTACCGGATGGAGGAAAAGATGCTGAACTGTGCCATCTATTGGAAGAAGATGAGGAAACATCCCAGGTCTTGCGAGTCCCATTCGTGAAATAGAATGGCCATCGCAAGAGGGGGGCTTGTGGGATGTATTTACCCATGCATCCGAGCCCTACCTCAAAACTGTGCAGTACTGACATGAAAACATCATGATGGCTAGAGTTTCCCAGAAAATGCACAGGGAAATGCATGAAGAATAGGCTGCCACTCATTTTTGCCGATGTTATGGGCACAGAAGGACACTGCCTAAAACCACCATTGGACTACCCACACAGTAGTCTGAAACCATTGGGAATGGCAATGCTGATTGCCAAAAGCAAACCCATAACTGTTGGGAATTCATTTTCTTAAATCCCAAAAAGGGGTGCAGTACCAGTACTCACCACTATCCAAAAGCCGGCGTTTTAAAACAACACCAGATTTTACTTTTTTGTGTAAAACTGAATGAACCCAAAGCAGGCCAAAGAAAGACTTACTGAGAGGTGGATCCAATGTAAAGTTATATTCTGAAGTGACTTGAAGATTTATAACAAGACTGGCTGAGCTGTGGATTGCAGCAGTTTAAGTAAATGTGGACTGAAAGACACTAAAAATCTCAATGTTTAAAAGAAATGAGTGACCTACTTTTGAGTGTCACATAGGTTGCAATTGTTTAAATGTCATAGTTTTGAACTTAGAATCAGCATTCTAGCTGCATATGTAAAAATGTTTAGTTTATTTGAATGCAGAAAACTGGGAAACAAAAAGTGACATTTTATCTGAAACCTGGCTTAAGGAACTGAATTCTGCCTGGCAACTACCCCCATCAGGAGTGAAACTTGAGTCACAGCTGTGTTCCCAGGCCTAGCTGCCCTTTTGCTGCTCACACCAAAAGGGATATGACACTTCCCTGATTGAATTACCTGGGCTCTGCAGGAAATTGAACAAAGCCCTGTCCTGACTCAGGCAAATGTTTTATTGGCGGGAGTCGTAAATGCAGATTCCTCTTGGCAGAAGCTGGGAGTGGCAGGGTCTCTGAGCTTGGCAGAAACTGGAAAGACTGGTTTCTGTACCATGTGACCTGAAAAGACACACCTCTATAGCCAGAATATGGTTTTAGAAAAAGATGAATAACTCATAGAGCGGACATGTGAAAATTGTATAAATGACACCATAATTCTTGTGATTTTTCTGCCCACATTTTAAGAGGTTTTTAGAACCCGTGGCATGTTCAGGGGGGTTTTAGCGGAAAAGAGGATATTACTCAAAATGTGTGCATGTGAAAAATCTGACACTTCATCAACTAATGTCCATACTCCTTGCGCACATGTGTGTAAATTTGGGTCAATGTCCGGAATTGCAAAATCAGTTAAAAAGTGAAATATGTGCCATTTCTGAATGCAAGCCCCCAGGAAGAGCAAAGTTTGGACAGGGTATATCTCCTGTGATATGTGATGTGTGCATGTAATTTTAAACCAATGTTTACCTGTGCAAATATGTCTTTTGTTATCAAATATAGAATGTGTGCAATTTGACTGGGGAGTGTCCTCTCTGCAAGCCATAAAATGACATCACTCTGACACAACCTAGCTCCCCCAATCAAGTGAGAAATGGAAGTTTGACCAATGATAAGTGGAGAGGGGCTGGCTAGTGATGCTGCTCACACACACCCATTTTCAAAAAACATAAAAGCAGAGAGACAGGACAGATAGGGACTTTTCAAATCCATTTGCAGCTGGAAGCTCTGCCGGGAAAATCCATACTTTACCTCCATCAACCTTCAGAGAGCCAACCTAGAGACTTCAATCTATCCAGAACTAGAGACCCAGACCAGCAGAGTAGAGCCGACCTGTTAGCAGAACCAGAGAGAGCTGACCCAGATCACTGTGAAGTGCAGAGACCAGAGTCCCGTCTAAAACCTGACCAGATCCATGGCAAGGCCCATTTAACTCAAGAATATAGTGTGAGTACCTAGAAAACTGTGCAGAACCAATCTCCTAGTTAAAATAATATAATTCAATCTAGCTTAATCTAAGTAGAACTGTCTCCTAACTGTCACCTGTCATTTGCATAGCTGTCACCTGTCATTTTCTAGTTGCAAGCTGCACTTGTCTTTTTGAACTTTAAAATTTCAAATCTGAAAAACGACCTTTATTTAATCGCTCATATCTCCGTGACCGTTTGTGCTAGAGACTTGCAGTAACTTTCCTCTGGAAGCTGAGATCCTAGGCTTTCTTAGGACCCCAACACGATAGTGATAGTCCTTGTATTTCCTCTGTAATAGCGCCCGGCGCATTCGCGAATTTTACCGCGATTTGCAAATTTCTCCACGTGTAAAAAAATCTGCTGCTGCTTGCCTTCCGTTAAAGAAAAATTCGTTTAACCTGCTAACTATCCCTGAATCATTGCTAGTGTAAGCCTGAGCTAATATTAACTAGATACCACTCACCCTGAACCTCTGAAAGGGAATTAAAAGCATTTCCAGCATATTTCTCATCCATTGCTAGCACATATAAAAGCATTTGGGCCTGTGTTTTCAAAACTCCTATCTGTTTTCTTTAAGCGTGCTTGGGGGGGATTGAACTGAATTACATTGTTGCATTTCTGAGAACTGTGTGCTTTCCTCCCATTTCCTTGCATTGCATAAAGAGGGGGGGAGTGAATAGCCAGAGAAAAGTGATTACATTGTTTGGTTGAAATCATATTGAGTATTTTCTGTACTGCATTCATTGAATATTGCATCCACCTGAGCTTACATAAAGCATTCTGTACCACCTTCTTCTTTTGTTCCTATTCACCTGTGTGCTACCTTATCCATTTCATGTCAACTCCTTATTGATTATAGAGAAGCGTGTTGGTGCCAGATTCTCCGTTGTTAATCTTTATCATATCAGATTAAGTGTGCTATTCAATTATTAATTTATTATAAAGTGTGATATATATATCTATTGTTTAAATTATCAAATAAACCTTTTAACTTGCAAAACAGAACTACTTCTTGGCTCAGTGGGGTCAGGAGGATTCCAAGAGAGGGGTGTTATATAGGGGAAGTCATCCAGAACGCATGAACTGGACATAAAGACATATCAATAAGGGTTTTCATTCAGTATTCTAGACTAGGCGTTGACTTGGCTGTAGTGCTGAATTGAATCCTCTTACACTACCTTGTTGTAGACTTAGCAACTCCAGATCTGTGGCTTGAGTGGCGTAGCACATATCAAAGACCTTACTCATAGCATCCAGAAGATCATCGCAATCGTACAGCAAGGCACTGTTTGATTCCAATAAAGCAGCAGCTGTACCCCCCAAATGGGAAAGCACGAATGCTGCTTTTGTAGTTAAATCGGGAAACAAGTTAGGCCTGCACAGGAAATGGAGTCGGCACTGATTGACAAAGGTTCTATAGGTTTTAGGATCACCTGTGAACCTTTCCGGGGGAGCCAAAGGAAACTGTGTTGGCATAACCACTTTAAGGGTTTCTTGTGGTGTGCCGGTGTCCCAGATCCAGATGCAATGGCCACTGGAGCCTGTGCTCCCTGAGGACTGGCATGAATGGCGTCATGCATAACATCCATGCGATGTCGCAATATGTCCTGTGCCGTAATCATTTTGTTTCTCAAATCGGTGATTAACTGAGTCAAGACAGTTAAAGGATCCGTACCCTCCATGGCTTCTGATTCTGTCATAAATCACCAAGGTATCTTATGAAAAGCATACAGTAACCAAAAAGGATACAATTGGTAGTGCTCTTCCGGATCCTTATTCACACGACTTGATAGTAGTGAAGTCAAATTAGACCTTCCAAATGATACAACTCTCTGACTGGTGAAACAGGCAGAGAGAGGGATCACTGGAAAGGGCGTGGGAGCTTTATAGGAAGTCAGCCTAGGATAAATAAAGCATCATGAGAAACTGTCCCAAATCATCTATAGCACAGCAATAGCACTAACTACAACACTGACCTGTAGGCTTAGAACTGAAGTCTCCACCAAAGTCTCTGAAGAAATACAGGAGTTGAAACAACGAAAAGATGGGGAAGGTTAGTAAGGGAGACTTATCCCGAATGGCACGAGGCTCACGCTAGATACCGGGTTGGTGCACCACAGGATAGCGTCCAAAGTACTGTGCACAATCACCTTCAAAATGCCGTTGTTGAAATACTTCTTTTCCCACGTAGAACCGAAATATGATGACATGAGTCCACCTGTTATCTCATCACATGTGCCAGGGATTCACTCCAAAGCAAAGCATTGTATGTGTGTGGGTTTACACGTTTCAACAGAGTTCAAAAGCCCGCATGCAGGTTTACACACGACAGAGTTCACCCAGCCGGAACAGCCGCGCTTGCAAGCGTGAGGATTCACACGCAACACAAGAACACGCAACTAGGACCGCAGCGTGTAAAGAGTAGAGTAGACTGCATGCGGTACGCAAACAGAAGTGCACGCAGTCAGAGCAGCCGTACCTGAAGAGTTCCAGAGTCCGCGTGTGTATTACCAACGAACAAAGTACACGCAGCCCGGACAGCCGCGCTAGTGTCTGCGTGAGAATTTACATGCGACCAAAGTACACGCAGCCCAGGACAGCCGCGCTAGCGTCCGCGTGAGATTACACACGACCAAACTTCACGTAGTCAGGAAAACATCATGCGAAGAAATCAGGAACCCGTGTGTCAGGATACACGCGACTGAAGAGCACGCAGACAGTGCGGCCAACCTGTGACTTCCAGGCAGCAGCTCCAGGAATTCACGTGTGGAAGAAAACACACCGAAGAAGCCAAGGAAGTAACTGAAGAGAATGTGAGGACGCAGATCAAGGGTTTCAGCTATGGTTCAATCAGAAGCAGCGAGCGACGTATCCATGCTGCTTATGAACGTACTACCATAACACACGTGACTAACTTGAATCACGTGAATTTAAGGACGTGAATAATGCAGACATCGTTTTCCCGGCAGTGCATAAAACAACCTCCATTTAGAATAGAATGGTCTAGCAGTTCTATGAGCATAACTCGTTCTGCGTGAAGATGTTGTTCCAGCTCCAGAGGTTATATGTCCAGCATGCATGACAGTTGGAGTCTAAGTTGTGGATTTTAAGGATGATTTGGGTATCATCAGCGTAGTTGCAGCACAAGATATTGTGCAAGCAGATGATCCGAGGAAGGGTGGACATATAGTGGTTAAATAGGAGAGCAGATAGACATGCACCTTGCGGTACTCCAGTATTAACCGAGCAAGCAGCTGAGATAAAAGGGGAGAGGAGGGTTATTTGTTTCCTGTTCCTGTGGAAGGAGGCGATCCACTTGAGAGTGGTGCCACAGATTCCAAGGGAGTGGAGATGGTCAAGGAGGATTGAGTGGTTAATTGTGTCAAAGGCTGCAGAGAGGTCAAGGAAAATTAGTGCAGCGCATCCTCCAGAGTCTGCAAAGATCTTAAGATCATCCCAGATTCAGGTCCGAGTGGTTTCGGTTCCATGTCATGTTCTGGAGCCTGATTGTGCGGGGTCGAGGAGGTTGTTGGATTCAACAAAGGCGTTTAGTTGGGAGTATGCTGTTTGGTCGATGGGTTTTTCAAAGAATCTGGTGTTTGAGGTGGGTCTGTAGTTTTTAGGGTGAAGGGGGTCGAAGGATGCTTTTTTAAGAAGAGGCTTGACATGCACAATTTTGAAGGCATTGCGGAAGATTCCAGATCTGAGGGAGTCATTTAGTATGGTTCTTGCGTGTTCTCCTGTGCAGGTGGACAAGGATATTTATTTTAGGACTTAGGCGGGAGAGGGGTCAAGGGGGGATACAGACGGTTTGCTAGCAGATAGTAGCCCAAGAAACTCATCTCTGAAGATGGGTCTGAAGGAGTTGAAGGTGGGTAAATTGGGCGTTGGGGCGGAGGGGGTTGGGGGGATTGTTGGATTGGTCAGTTGTTGGGGGGGAGAGGAGGGACAGTTTGTTGTTAAGGGAGGTTGCCCTGTCAAGAGCGGTGGTGTAGAAGTGTAGGGAAAGCGATTGCGATCGGGTAGATTGGGTAGAGGTGCAAGTGGGTTTGACAAATTCCGATATGATTCTATGAGTTCTTTGCTGCGGTTTCCACAATTGAGAATCCGATTGTTGTAGAAGGCTTTTTGGGTTTCCAGATTTTAGCTTTGTATTTGCGATGGTGCAAGGCAAAGGTGGATCTGCTGAGGTTGTTTTTTGATTCTCGCCATTTGTGTTCCAGAGATTTATTTTGTTTTTTGGTGCTCCTCAGTTTGGGTGTGAACCATTTGGGGAATGGTCCATTGCATGAGGAAGCATGGCACGAGGGGGTGAGAGGAATTAGTGATTCATTGAACCAAGAGTCAAAGGAGTCGATGGTTAAGGATCTGTCTGGGGCGAGGGGGTGTTCTAGGGGATATAAGAAGTAGCGCTTCGGCAAGGTCAGGAAGGATCTTTACTTTGTTCCAGTATTTGAGGTCATGGGTGGAGTTCGGGGGGCTCTAGAGGGAGCGACAGGGGAGAGGATGGAGAAAGGGATGACAAAGTGGTCGGACCAGATGAGTGGTATGGGGGGATAAATGAATCAGGTCATGGGCGCTGAAGATAGCTTCAAGGGTGTGCCCTCTGGAGTGGGTTGGACCGTTCATATGAAAGAAGAGGTTGAGTGCATCAAGACTGTAGACCAGTGGATGGGTCATGGGCTTGGTGGGAATGTCTAACCAGATATTGAAGTCTCCTAGGAGATTCAGAGAGGGGTGATTTACTTGAATGGTGGCTACAGAATCACAGAGGTTGTCTGAGTAATGTCTGTCGTAACCATGAGGTCTGTAGATGAGTAGGAAGCTGTGGGAGAAAGTTGGAGGTAGCGAGAGTTTAACTAGAAGGGATTCACATGATGGAATGCATGTCTGAGATTCAATGAGTGAGACAGAGAAATGAGATTTGAAGAGGACTGCCACGCCGCCTCCTCTGGAAGGTCTGTTAAGTGGGATGAGCGAGTAGCAGAGGGGGGAACGCTTCGTGTGCAACAGGGGCAAAGTTGTCGGAGAACCAGGTTTCAGTGATAAAGACTAGGTCTGGTTTGTCAGAGGAAAGAATGTCGAAGATGATGTGTCTGTTTTTCGCTATTTGTCAGAGGAGAGAATGTCGAAGATGATGTGTCTGTTTTTCGCTACAGAACGGGCATTAAAACGGATGCAGTTGACTTCGGAGTTGGGCGTGGTCAAGGAGGACATAATCGGGTGTGAGCAGGAGGAGCATGGGGGATTGTAGTGGGGAGGGGATGGGCTATTCTGGGTTATTGAGACAGGGAGAGGAGGGGCAGTGAGGGGGTAGGGTGCCAGTGGGTTCTGAGTGATGGGGGATGGGGTTAAATCAGTGGAGGCTGGGAAGAGTAGACGGGCCGGGGAGGATATGTGAGGGGTGTGGGTAGAGTTGAGGAGGGGCAGGCGAGTGAGCCGGTGGGTGAAGTGGGGTATAGGGGGTTACACATTGGAGTGAGTCTCGAAGGATTCGGGGGGTCCGGTGTGTAGGGTGAGAAGTCCAGAGAGAGTGGGTGGAAGCAGGGCGAGAGCAGGGAGGACTGTGATGGGGTAGGGGAGGGAGAGATTGGGAGGCCGGGTTGATGTAGAAGTGATGAGGAGTAGACAGTCGCGGAGGGGGACCAGGCTCGTTTTCTATTTTTCAAGGGTTTTGGTGCAGTAGGGGTGTGAGAGAGGGTAGGGGGGGTCGGAGGGAGATGGAGATGAAGCTACCGTTCTTGCAAGGGCGAGACGTGCTGCTTTTAGAGAGGGGAAGGGATATGATGGGGGGGTTGTTGGCAGGGGCCGAAGGGGTTAATATGGGAGCAGGGAGATGTGGGGGGTGGGCAAGAGGGTGGGCAGTTGTGTGGTGGGTTAGGAGAGAGGGACTCAGAGGTATGGGGGGCCAAAGAGATGGAGGAATGTTCTTTGGAGGGTCAAAGGAAGGGGTGGAAGAAGATGAGGGTTTGATTTTTTTGGACCGCCAGCTGGCTCTTCTGGCTTGGGAGTTTGATATGGGGCAAGTTGTCTTGGCGTGGGTTATTAGGGAGTTCTCAATAGCGGTCAGAGGGAGGGTGGGGGTGATGAGTTTGGGTGGGAAGGGGGAGGAGAATAGGCTTCTGCGGAGGGAGGTGGTTGGCGCGCCACAGTGCACCTCTGAGTTTAGAGTTGGATGCGGGGTGGTGGTAGGACAGTGGGCGAGTGGCGTTAGGCTGCAGTAAAATGGGCAGGAGGGTTTTCAGGGTTGTGCTCAGGGGAGGAATGGTTGTGGGGCTCACGAAGGAGGGTGCTAGAGCGTGGGCAGCATGCTGTGGGGGGTGAGTGAGGAGGGGAGGGAAGGGGCGTGGTATTCTAGGGATCCGGACGGGTGTGAGAGCGGGAATTCTTGCAAGTCTGGGTCTCCATCTGGTGAAGGGAGCCTAGGGATTGATGAGCTAGTGGTGGTAGATGGGCCATGGATGTACAACTTGTGCCTAGGATCTGGACGCTGTGGGCGTGGAATATGATTAGGAGGTTGAGATAGGCTGGAGGCCAAGATGAGCACACTATCTAGATGCGAGACAGTCTTAAGAGGGCAGAATGCAGCACAGTAAACTTTTGAGCGCACTATCTAGATTAGATGCAAGACAGTCTTAAGAGGGCAGAATACAACACAGTAGTCTTATGAGCATACTATCTAGATGTGAGACAGGCTAAGAGGGCAGAGTACAACTTTAAATTATTGAGCGCACTATCTATATGCTAAGAGCGCAGAATACAACACTGAGGAGATTCTAGAACTGTCATCTCCAGGGATGGCAGCTTAACTGCTGTGCTCCTGTGCCTGAACTATTTCCCTGAAAAATGTACTATATTATCCTGGAAATGTCAACTCCTACTACTCCAGATGCTAAAAGATAAAAAGGTGGAGAGAAAGAAGATAATGGAGAGAGCAGAGAGGATAAACTCTTTGATATGCTGAGCAAAATTACCTTGTATATTGGTGAGATAAAGGCAGCTTTTTTGAAGTCAGAAGAAAAGTATACCACAGTTGTCAGAAGAGGGGATACAGTGGAAGAATATTTGAATGTGGTGGATGAAAAGACTTTAAAACTGATGGACCAAATCAGAGAATTGAAAGTGGCTAATGAGAAGATTACCTTGAAGCTGTCAGCACAAGAACATTTTTCACAGAGGAATAATCTTCGTTTTGCTGGCTTTCCAGAAAATGCTGAAAGAGGTAATGCCACTGACTTTCTGAATAAGAATTTGCCTAAATTGCTGAATATAGATGTGGCTATGTCTTTGGAAATTGAGAGAGCTCATCGGTCTCTTGGACCTAAACCAGCCCTGGGAGAGAGGCCAAGACATATTATTGTCAAATTCCTGAGATTCCCTGTGAAACAGTTGGTGTTGTGGAAAGCTCAGGAGCTGAAAGATCTTGCCTGAGGAGGCAATAAAATAATGGTGTTTGCAGACTTGAGTAAAGATGTGATGGATAAGAGGAAAGCTTTTATTGGGGCTAAAATTAAAGTCCGGGAAAAAAATCTGAAATACTACATGATTTATCCTGCAATTTTGAGGGTAGTAGTAGAAGGTCACTTACATTCTTTTACCGAGAGCAAATTGGCAGAGACTTTTCTGACAGATTTAGATCTGGACCCAACGGAAGGTACATCATCAAGTTTGGAGCCCAATGCCAGGCTGAGGAAGAAAAAAGAAAGACCTGATTCACATTAAACTGTGGGCCCGTGTAGTTGCTCTGTTGAACGTTTTTGTTTTTTAGTTATTTCAATTATTTTTAACGTTTGCAATGTTTTTTTTGCATTTAAGAAAATGGCCGCCGCATATTCATCGTTAATCACAACGGAATTGGAATGTTTATGTTTCTTGAAGATACGCCATGATTGCCCTGAACTTTCTGTGTTATTGGTATGGAGGAAAGCACCTTGTTGAATTGGAACGTAACGGAGAAGATGCGGCCTTCGCATTCACTCCCGGCTGACCACTCCCCCTTTATTTGCCGTGAGCAATCCAAGCAGTACGACTGAAGCAGAATACGTGGCTGTCAGTCTATGTGCCTACACCGTCTTTGATGAGCTCAATTTCAGATGACGGTGGTTAATACAGCATTTAATGCTTCAACGTGTCCGCTGTTCTGATCGAGCGTAAGGCATTGCTGCCCCGTCTGCTCCTTTGGGATTTCTACAATGTGGACATGGGTAAGCAATGCTGCTGCCATAGATCATATTGTGCCCAGGGATATGCTCCACGGGCCTCCCCATTGGCTTTACCCCACTCCCCCTAATGAACTGGAAAGAGGAACCCGGAGCGGAGAAATGCCATTGGACGTGGAGACGTCCTCTCAGTCCGGGGAGGTGTGTGGAGGAGTTTTACTGAGGCGTGGGGGAGGTGGGCTCTGACTGCTAGCAGCACACAATATCCAGGGGGCCAAACACCCGGTGCCTTGCACTCGTTATGGCAGCCCTGCGTGGCCTTGGAGCGCCCATCGCGAGTGACGCTCTGGAGACAGTGCGGCCTGACCTCATTCCAGTCTGCGGCCCACACACGTACGGTTTCCCTGCTATCCTACCTTGCACGTTACTTCATACTGCTTTGGCTGAGTTCATAAGCACTGTTATTTTCAATTTATTTCTCTGTGGCCTCCAGGGCCCCGAGCCTCCTGTTGTTCTTGATTACTGAGCAAACTGCCTCCTCCAACATTACGTTTTTGTGGACAGTGATAAGTTTTGCTGCAAGTAGGATGTGAAGTGACTGTCCGGGACTTTGTAGGAGTACCAGCATTCTAACGGAGCGGAATTGAAAACTACCTTATGTCTCTTTGTATGATTGTAGCGATTTGAGCCCCACACTGTGCTTGCATGCATGTCCCTTCTCTGTGAGGACCCCCTAATGCTACGCCCCTGCTGTTTGACTTTTATGCACTTGTCAGCGGTCATACTGTAGAAGATGATGTACATTGGGGGGGATTGATGTTGAGTATTATGGGGGTTGGAGGATGGTTCTGGCTGCTTGCGAAGTCATCCCCACTCATCTTTATTAATCACCACTGCATGGTTTCCTTCAAGCGAATCTATATTAATATTATATTCCCCATCCTGTGGGCTTAGAAGAAGAGGGCTCAGAAATTATGTGAGCCTACACCGTCTTTTGCAATATTTAAATGTGCCTATGTCGGTGCATGACGCTGTCTGTAGGCATTACACTGATGTGTATCTTTAAAGACATGAGGTCGTTTACACCTCATGCATGTCCATGGTCTAGTGGTGTGGTGGGTCTATGTATAAAGATCTTGAAAGTGATTGAAGTCTAATTGCTCCAGGGGATCAAGGTTCATTTAAAGGGAAACCAAAAAAATTGTGGAATACTGCTTCTAATGATTGCGGGAGGATCTTGGCCTATTTTCCATGCCGTCTTGGGGATGGCTTTGTGGTACCATCTGCTGTTTTTCTTCGATCCCCCTAGCCTTCCACTTTATAAACTTTCCGCATTAAGGTTCAAATGGCAGTTGTATGGGGTAATATGAAGTTCTGTTTTTTGAAACCTGACGTTGCTGTGGACATGGATTGCTGTTTTTTTTGGAAGCCTCGCAGGGGGGATGGGGTAGTGCGTAGTTAGCCCTATTTGTGAATGTTATGTGTTGGATGCTTCATATGTACTGCGGACCTATTTGGGGGAACCGGTCTTTCTATCTTTATCCATTGATAGTTTTCATTGTTATATGACGTGACCTCCTTGGTCACATATTGGAGGGTGGATGGATTTGTGAGATCATATTTCAAGGAAGTATTGCATATTAGTGGTTTGAATGGTGAGGGCCTTGGGGTTAGTGGGTTAAGGGGTGGTATATATTGTTCGCGTTCAGGAAGGTGAGGGATTGTGGTTGCGCAATAGAACAATAGAACTTCTTTATTTAATAGTTACTTTTAGATAGTTGTGATGTGAGTTGTACGATTGAGTTTGGTTTAAAACATTGCAATTTGAGTTTGCTCCATTAGTATACATTTCTTTGGCATTGCCATAGAGAGTTAGTAGAGGTGAGAGCGTTAACATGAATGCATTTTACAGATTAATATGATAGGGACGATATTATTTGTTATACTTAAAATGTTTGGGCATAGAGTTTTGTTTCTGGTGGGTATAGTTCAGAATGTTGTATCTGTTGTATATATTTATGCTTATTTTAAATCTGATGTTTATCGGACTGGGAAAATTGTGACAATTTTTGTTTTCTGTTTGTTTGTTTGTATATGTGTCTTTGCCTTTTGTTATTGTGTATCTCATTTCCTTACTTGTTACTTTTCATTTTTTGGGGCCCGGCCTTTGACCTTGATAAATACTGCATGCATTGTACTAACCTGAATTGAGAGTTATGGTTGCATTGACTTTTGTTTTGTGGAATGTTAAGGGAATTATTAATGCTGTGAAGAGACACAAGGTATTGGCAAGATTATGGAGGAGTAGAGCTGATGTGATTTTCCTTCAAGAAACTCATTTAGATGAACAAACTGAAAAATACTTGACCAATTCCAAATTGGGTTGGGTTGTCTCGAATTGCTATGATTCTAGATCTAGAGGGGTGAGTATATTGTTTAGGAAAGGCCTACTGATTAAGATTGAAAAGACACTTGCGGATGAGGATGGTAGAATCCTATTGCTTGACATACTTTATGATGGAAAAAGATTGACGATTGGTACTGTATATGCACTGTGCTCGCCAGCTGTATCTTTTTTCGGTCAATTGGGCCTTTTGCTGGATGGTATGGAGGGTGAATCATTTGTGTTAGGAGGTGACTTTAATTTAGTGATGAATAGTAGGTTGAATCGTAAATCTGAATGTAGGTATTACAATGAAGAGATTAGTGAGGAGTTGAAGGAGTTTGTGTTTAAATACAAACGTATTGATATATGGAGGGAACTTCATTGTGTTGAGGAAGAATTCTCCTTTTATTCACCTGTCCATGACTCATACTCCAGGATTGATTATTTCTTTATTAGTGATACCTTGAGTAGTCAGACTGTATCCACGAATATACTAGAAAGGGGTATCTCTGATCATGCTTTATTGGATCTGCAGTTAATATTGGACAATGTGGGTGCTAAATCAAGGAGATGGAGAATGCAAGCTAACACACTAAAGGATAATTTGGTTACAGGGGGCTTGGATGCATTTATTGGACATTACTTTGAGGAAAATATAGGTTCGGCTGGTATTAGGTCTGTCTGGGATTGTTTTAAGGCAGTCTTAAGGGGTGAACTGATAAGTAGGTTTGCCCATGCAAAGAAGAATAATCAGGCAGTGATTACTAATCTGGAGGCGGAGATTAAAGACTTACAGAGGATTTGTGCTAATGATGATTCAGGTCGTAATAAACTGAAATTCGAGGCGGAATTGAGGACTCATATACAAAACCTGGCTGGTAAAAGTATGTTTTATTCGAAACAAAAGTTTTGGGAATCTGGTGAATCTGGTGATCGGAATGGTAAACTATTGGCTTATAAGCTTCGGGGGTTGGTGACTGATACCTGTGTTTCTACTGTTCAAACTGATGGTGGCATCACTTTACATAGAAATAGGGACATCTGTGACTGTTTCAAGGATTTTTTATGAAAAACTGTATAGGGAGGACAGTGATCCTACTGTTGATAGATTGGAAGCGTTTTTTGAGAAAATCTCACTCTCTAAATTGGCTCTAGAGGAGCAGACTTTGCTTGACTCTGCAATTGAGGTTGCAGAAGTTAGTACGGCCATATCACAAATGAAAGACGGAAAATCGCTGGGTCCAGATGGTATAGTCTCGGAATTTTATAAAAAATTTGCAGGCTGATTCATGGAATTATTCATGGAATTATTGGAATCATGGAATTATTTGCGCCGAAAAACGGGGATATGAGCGCCATTCTGCCCGCAAATCCCTGTTTAACAAATGGGGATTTGCAGGCAGAATGGCGCACAAATCCCTGTTTTTTGGCGCAAATAATTCCATGAATCAGCCCCCCAATGTTCAATTGGCACCTATCTTGTGTGACCTTTATAACGATTTTATAGCATCGGGAATGATGTGTGATTCTATGAGAGAAGCTTTGATTGTTGTGATCCCGAAACCTAATAAGGATCATACTAAGTGTGGAAATTACAGACCTATTTCAATGTTGAATGTAGATCTTAAAATGTTTACTAAAATTTGGCCCAATAGGTTAAGGTTATGTGTGGGTGATCTGATTGATGGGTCTCAGGTGGGTTTCATTTCAAGGCGGTATGGCTATGACAATATCAGAAATGTTTTGAATGTGGTTGGTGAGCGTTTTGGTAAAGACTCAAATGAAGTTATAGGGTTTTTTGATGCTGAAAAAGCCCTTGATAGGGTTAACTGGAAGTTTCTGGAATGCACTTTAATGAAAATGGGATTTGGCCCAATTTTCATGAAAATGGTAGAATGTATTCATAGGGCTGTTAGGGCCCAAGTATTGGTTAATAGGATGATTTCGAATTCATTTCAGCTATTGAGAGGCACGCGACAAGGTTGTCCATTGTCACCTTTTTTGTTTGATTTGGCGTTAGAACCACTTGCTACTTATATTAGACAATGTGAGATTATTAAAGGAATAATGGTTGGGAAAGTTGAGGTTAAAGTTTTATCGTATGCCTACGATATGCTTCTTATGTTGTCAAATCATGAAGTGTGTGGTGATGCAATAAAATCGATGTTTCAGGAAGTGGGTGAATTATCAGGGCATAAAGTGAATTGGGATAAAACTGAGGTCTTTCCATTGTCTAGCCAATGTGCTTGTTATGTTTTGCGTTCGTGGAATTGTAAGTGGTCACCTGGGGGGTTACATATTTAGGGATTCATATTATTGGTGATTTGGTCTTTATGGCATAACGAAGCATTGCAGATTGATAATAAATGTTTGAATTGGATTAGTTGGATAAATAAAGGTATTCTGAGACTGGCGGATGTGATGGATGGGGACCGGTTGTTGAGTTTTGTGGAGTTACAGCAGAGGTACAGTTTGAGGCAGAGTGAAAGGAATAGATACTTGACTTTAGTGACTATGGTAAACAGTAGGATGGAAATGACTGATGGTTCTATTGGCAAAAAAACGGAGATTAGTAAATTGTTAGAGGGTCTGGAATACAGTGTACATACTTATATGCAATTCATGCCTATTGATGAGCAATTCCAAGTTGCATGGTCTAGATTGAGAGAAATTTGGTCGGATGATGTTCAGGAGGTAATCTCTGAAGTAGACTGGACACGTATTCTGAAGGTTAATTTGGATTTGGGACCCGATATGGGTTTACGTTTAATTCGTCAAAAAGCTGTTGGGAAGTTGTATTGGACGCCAGTTAAGAGGTGTGAATTGGGGCTACATCCTAACGATCTGTGTTGGTGTTGTAATGTTGATAGGGGTACTTTGTTGCATTTACTGTGGGATTGCCCGAGAGTGCAGGCATTTTAGACGGCGGTCATTGATAGGATATATTTGATTTTTGGTATTGTTTTGTGGAGATCGGCAGTTAATATAATTTTACTTGCCCATAAAGATAGGGGTGGAAGAGCTAGGAGACATTCTTGCTGGATTGATAGGGCCATTATGATAGAGATTAAGTTAATACTCAGGATTTGGAAATCGAGGAAAAAAACCTAATGTTGATGAATGGTTGACGGAATTGAATATTTTGGCACTATATGATAGGGTTTTATTTCGTAATAAGGATAAGGAAGAGGATTACAAGAAGCTACGGGGTCCATTTATGGCGCTTTATGATTGATGTGAAGATTGGGTTGCTTTGATAGCTATGGTGCTTGTGGTAAGGTGAGTGCCCCCCCCTTTTTTTCTTTCTCTCTTCTTCCCATTTGTGGTGTCTTTTGTGGTGTCTTTTATGTATTCCTGTTACTTTGTTGACTGTGTTTCACTAGGGTTGGTCATTTATTGGTCTGAACTATTTGTGATGCTTTTGTTATTCTGTACATTTCATTCTTTCTGATTATTGTGAGACATTGTTGTTGATAATTATGTTTTTGTGAAAATTAATAAATTGTTTTTGAAAAAAAAAGAGTACAACACTGTAATCTCTTGGGTGCACTATCTAGATTTGAGACAGTTTGAAGAGGGCAGAGTACACCACCGTAATCTTTTGAGTGCACTATCTAGATGTGAGACAGGCTAAGAGGGCAGAATATAACACTCTAATCTCTTGGGCACACTCTCTAGATGTGAGAAATGCAGACAGGAACAATTTCTATGCGTTTTAGACTGGCAGCATACATCACTGTAGCAGCTAAGGTGCAGCAGTTCTAAGTGTGTGTGACAGGCAGAAAAACAACACAGTAATCTCTTGGCCTCACTATCTAGATGTGGAACAGGTTAAGGGGCAGAATGGCAGAATAAAACACAGTAATCTTTTGAGCACACTATCTAGATGCGAGAAAGTCTTAAGAAAGCAGAATAGAACACAGTAAACTTTTGAGCGCACTATCTAGATGCAAGACAGTCTTAAGAGGGCAGAATACAACACAGTAATCTTTTGAGCGCACTATCTAGATGTTAGACAGTCTTAAGACGACAGAATACAACACAGCAATCTTTTGAGCGCACTATCTAGATGCAAGACAGTGTTAAGAGGCAGAGTACAACACAGTAAACTTTTGAGAGCACTATCTAGATGCGAGACAGGCTAAGAGGGCAGAATATAACACTGTAATCTCTTGGGCACACTATTTAGATGCAAGAAATGCAGACAGGAACAATTTCTATGCGTTTTAGCCTGGCAGAATACAACACAGTAGTGGCTAAGGTGCAACAGTTCTAAGTGTGTGTGACAGGCAGAAAAACAACATAGTAATATCTTGGGCTCATTATCTAGATGCGAGACAGTTTTAAGAGGGCAGAGTACAACACGGTAAACTTTTGAGCGCACTATCTAGGTGTGAGACAGTCTTAAGAGGGCAAAGTACAACACAGTAGTCTTATGAGCGCACTATCTAGGTGTGAGACGGACTTAAGAAGGTAAGAAGAAATGGAGACCACCTTCCTCAGGACCATAGACAATTGTGGACCCTGTGGATAAAAACGTAAACAAAAAAGATTAAATGACAAAATCATGGGTATATCAATCTACCCAAGTGCTAGTCAACACAACAGAAGTGACAAACAATCACCTATTATGAGAGTCCCAAACTGCAGACACTGATCTACCTCGTCCCATGCACCCCACGCCAGTGGCATTATAGATAAATGTACTACACCCACCTTGGACAAAACTACATTTGCTGACCAAGGATATACAGACGAGTATAAGACATGCATCAAATCGTCATTGTGGTTAAAGTGGTTCAAGAAAAGGGAAGGAAGAAAAAAACGTGAGCGCTAACCTTGAGACCAGTAGTAGTGGTCTAGTAATGAGGGGGGAGGGGAAGGGCAAGCTATCCCAAAATGTCACATTCCGACTTCCCACATAAGTCAGGGAGCTGTGCGAAGATCAAGCCAGGGTCTACCACAGATTGGCGGGGAAATTGTCCTCTGCATAACAAACAGCCGGTACATCATGCCGGTCTGAGAATACTAAATGGAAAAAGTCATAAAAGAGGGCATGTAAGCTACAAGGCTGGTGTGGCCATCTATTTGAATACAGAGGGAGTGCCGCGGATGCCCATAAATATGAGCAGTGGCTGGGCGCCGGACAGCAAGAAATCAACAATAATTTACCTAGAACGGGGTCCATCTGATTACCGCAATGTACACCGTGCGCAGTTCACCATGCTCAAATGACAGCCTAGATCCCATTGGCAATCTGTGCATCCAGAGTCTGGCTGAATATAGCATTGCCACCTTGCAACTAAGCCTGAACACCGTAACTCCACACCTTTCTACCCCTAAAGCCTTTGCACAACACACCTAGTACTCAAGCTCTCATTGCGGATGCCTGGATTTTAAAATAGGCGTTCTGACAAATGCTGCGGCATGGGGAACCCAATGCCACTAGAGGGCATGGGACAATAAGCGAGGGTATAAGGGTCAAACACGGTACATACGAAATCTAATAAAATTTCAGAAAGCAAGGAGAAGGGAATCACCTCCCTTCCCCCCCTTTATCCAGCACCCACCTCTGCTCAGTGAAGACAGAGCTGTGGCAACAAAACACCAAGGCAGGAAGAGAATGTTTACACCAGAGTGCAAGGAAGGAAGGGCCATAATACAGAGCCTGGGAGTGTTAGCAGCAGGGCGGAAGGTAAAGAAGATAAAAACAAAGGAAAGCAAAAGATGCAAAGGAAAGAACACAGAGGTGCGAACAACTGTCGGCGTCAGCCGGCCGGCTTGAGCATCCAAGCCAGGACCATATGCATGGCCTCAGGCCACGTTTTTGCAAATATAAGGACTATGTGCAAAGTCATCTTGCGAACGCAGGAGACTGTTTTTTCTTCACCCGATCCCACGCACCCCTAAGGGAGAAGGAAGAAAGAAGCATACAACGGGAAGAAGACAAGACTACGCACGTTGTCACACAGTCGTCAGAAGAGGATGGCAGCACGGGCCAGGGATGACAACAACTGGCCCATGTGCCCAAAAGTACAACAGAAATGAGACCTTATGTTATACATGAGTACATTTTATGAATAAAATTACAATTATGTTTTATGATTTACTTATGTATTGTGCAATAAAATCCACAACCTTTTATTGCCAACACTAACCAGAGTCTTAGCCAATCATTAGTACAAACCTGCCTGCGGCGAGTTTGTGTTATACATGTATAGTGGCCACATCTTGCTCCTTAGCTTATGTCAATGCGGGAAACACCAATGAGGATGGGTTGCTATGTTGGCTGGCTATTATGGAGAGGTCAGGGGTACATTACACATAAGCTCCCTCCCCTAAAATGATTACTAAGGAAATCCGGGCTCGCTGAAGCACGCTACCAGCATTCAATCACTGCACTCGACCAGGCTTTGAAACTAGGCAAGCGTGTCCTGTTACCCCCTACGGTAAATTAATGGACCCGTAGCCCATGCAGTGCCGGGGAAGGTTAGGGGCCACCCTGAGCACCAAAGCAAGACTTGCCTGACTCATCTACCTTGCTACAACCCGTTCCTGCAATACCACAGATGCATGCAGGGAGGTGCCAACCTCAATCGGCAGGAAAAGACCCTGCCAAGATCCTCCAGGTCTCCTGTTTACAACGCAGCCTATTAAACCTCCACAGCACGACGCAACGAGTTGTGCACCTTAGGGCAATGGGATTTTAGGGAGAGGGGCGAAGGCTCAGGAGGCCCCTGCCTCAGCCTTGCCGAGCAATACCAGCCCAGGGTCCAAGAGGGATCCCTGGCCCTCAACCTCCCACTCACTGCAAATTCCAAACCTCTGCCTGACCACTCCGGTGGGATCTAACTCCAAGGCTAGGAATAGCCCTCTGCTCGTGGAACAGTGAAGGTCAAGCAAAAACCCTGCACTCCTTGCATCAACGGTCACACAATGGAAAAGCACGCAAGTTCTAAAGCCTCTGCAGCCACCCTGCCTTTATTCACTGCGATGGAAAAGGCCTCACGTTCTAAATCTCAGCTAATTCTAAAGAACACATCCATCGGGGCTGTTTTCAAATGTATCCCCTTACCGCAAATAAATACAACTTCATACTCATGATCCCTCAAGCATTTGCGTCGCATCCAAAGCAAACCCTGCACACGCTTGATTCACACGCCAACCAATTCCAGCAGTGAACATCCTGCTCCTGCTATATTCATTCTACAAAGAGTGGCATTCTGCACCCATGCTGCTACCTTTGCTTTGTATAAGAATTGCGAAAGAAAGGGTTTGCGCCCCCGGTAGCTGGGAAATGCAGGCACGTCCCTGGTGTGGTGCTGCCCCTTTAAGGGACTAGCATGCGGCGGAGTGACGTTGCACTCCGCCAAATGCCCTATAAATAAAAGATGCGTTCCCGGCCGCGGCATTGCGACCGGGGAGCCCGAGCATGACGCATGTCTCCGTGTGAGTGCTTGGTACTGCGGGGGCCTGGGGCTCACAGAACAATGCGGTGGGGGCCAGGGATTCTCCTACAACATTGGTGACAAGTCCAGAGACATGCCCGGACCTGGCAGTGATCTTTTTGATACATTTTGTTACCGAACGAGGGACGGATCTCTCGTTCTACGCTTGGGGGAGGGGCAGCCCACGCGGCAGCAGCCATTTTGTCCCTCATACACGGACGCTTCACAGAGCTCTGGTGGGGCCTGTGAGTGCCATCCAGGCACAATTATTGGACTTTTGGATAGCGGATCGCTATCCCTACATGGACATACCTGAGATTTGCAATGTATTGTGATTTTTGAGGTATATTTCACCGAGTGAAGATGAGGCACTGGGGGAGACTAGCTGTTCTGGAACTACTACCCTAGGCCTCACTGGCTCAATTTTTGGACACTCCTCAATGCTGGACAATCTGGTGACTGGCCACTGGACCACTGCTACTGCTGGATGCTGGTGAGTGCTGTGTGCACTGGTGAAGGACTGGTGGGGAGTTTTGAAGATCAAGGAGGCCTGGAGGCCTGCGATCCTGGTGTGGAGGTTGGAAGATCTGGCTGTGTGGAGAAAAATCAAGCTGGGTAAGTTGCAGCCCCTATGCAATACTGAAGAGGTGCTTGTGTGCTCTGACCCATGAGTCATCCAGCAAACCAGGACGGGGTGCAGGCTGTCCCACAACAGCAGGGATTACCCCCACCTCCAGCAATGGCCCAGATGAGGGCCCTGGCGGCTCTCCCACCCATACCCGAGTTTAACGTGTCTGGCCCCCTATCCAGTTTGGGGCCTAGGTGGAGGCAATGGATTGATCGCCTTGACATGTACTTTCGGGCAACGATGGAAACCAGCGATGATAGCAAGCTGGCCAAGTTACTGTATGCCGCAGGACTGGCTGTACATGAGATATTTTACTCCCTCCAGCCCACAGACACCACCTATGCCACAACAAAGACAGCCCTGTAAACTATTTCCTTCCACTGGCTAATGCGGACTACAAGAGGTTTGTCATGCTGTCCACTAAACAGAAAGAAGACGAGACCCTAGAAACATTTCATGGCCGTCTCAGGAGACTCTCAGTAGCATGTGCATGGGACAACGGCAATGACATGGTCAGAAATCAGCTCATCCAAGGGTGCTCCTCAGGCAAATTGAGGAGACAGGTACTGAGAGAACCAGGGATCACCCCTCCTTGCATCTTGGAGCTGGACCACTGCCAGGAGATTTCCAAGGTACGTGCATCAAGGATGGGGACGGGGTCACACGCGGCCAAGTCAGAAGATGTTTGCGCTGTGGGTCGTGGTGGCAGAGGTGCCCGGAGACCGGCTGGCAACTTCCGCGACAGGGGCGGTAACCCTGGAGAAGCATGCCAGAAGTGCGGGTACGACCTGCCCCACCCCAGTGAGTGCACAGCTGCACAGAGGCCGTGCGGATGGTGTGGCCTGATGGACCATTTCGCAAGGGTGTGAAGAGTGTCCCTGCCGATGTTAGTACCGAGAGGCCCAGTGCAATCCGGGTTTCACAGACAGTCCCGCCCTCCCAATGTTGCCCAGGTAGAACAAGGGGAGGAAGGTACCCAACCCGATGAGGAGGAGGAGGAAGGGGAAAACATCTTCTTTGTGTCGAGCATTGATGCCCTCCAGTCCAAGGGCCGAAGACAGCCGAGGTGCATCGTGGCAGTCAATGACTCTCCTGTGTCAGTGCTGGTGGACACGGGGTCATCAGTCAACACCATGGCCTGTCAGCATTATGTTGCCATGCCCTGCCCCCGAAGACTATCAACCCCGAAAGCTCGCATTTTCACATTTGGGCGCTCACATCCTATTCCCCTGGACGGTGCATTTGTGGCTTGGGTGCGGCATGGAAGCTCAAAGATCAAAGCACGTTTTTATGTAACGCCCGTCAGTACCAACACCTCACTGAGTTGTGCTGCGGCCGCAGCCCTCGGACTGGTGAGCTCCGTGTACTCCGTATATGTGGAGGACATACAAATGCTGCTGGAGAAATATGCAGGCCTGTTCCAAGGGATTGGTCGCATGGCTGGGGATCCAGTGAGACTGCACATCGATGAGTCGGTGCAGCCAATTGCCCTCAAACACTGCAGGGTGCCATTCCATCTGAGGGAGTTGGTGGACAAAGAGCTGGACAACTTGGTAAACATTGACAACATCAAGGAGGTGGAAGGTCCAATGCTCTGGATGTCCTCAATTGTGGTTGCCAGGAAACCCAAGCAACCCGATTCGGTAAGAATCTGTGTGGACATGAGGCTTCCCAACAAGGCAATCAGGAGGGAATGCCATCTCAACTATTGACAACATCATTGCAGAGCTGGAGGGAGCTTGCTTCTCTTCGAAGCACGATCTCAGGGTGGGATACCACCAAGTCCTCCTGCATCCAGAGTTGAGGTATATCATGACTTTCATGACCCACCGGGGTCCAGTACAAGCGACTCAGCTTCGGGGTCTCCTCCGCGGCTGAGGTGTTTCAAAACATTATAAGAGGGGTGCTGGCAGATCTTGAGGGTGTTCTGAACATCAGCGACGATATACTGGTGTTCGCCAGGTCAGAAGTGGACCACCTGCAGAGACTGGTGAACATTTTCAAGAGGCTTCAATCATTGGGCCTAACACTCCACCACAAAAAATGTGAGTTCCTGAGGATGAACATAGAGTTCTTTGGATTCATGTTCAATGAGGCAGGAGTGTCTCCAGACCCCAGGAAAGTAAAGGACATCAAGGAAGCGAAACCCCCAGAAAATGTGTCTGAAGTGAGAAGCTTCCTGGGAATGGTCACCTATTGAGGCCGGTTTATCAAAAATCTGGCATCCAGGTCCGAGCCGCTATGGGCTCTCACAAAAAAGAGACTGCGTGGCTGTGGGGACCGTTGGAATAGGCGGCGTTCGAGGACATTAAAAGCGCCCTCACTGAGGAAGACACGATGGCCTTTTTTTACCCTGCTTTGCAGTCAGAGATTGTTGTGGATGCCAGCCCGTTTGGTCTGGGAGCAGTACTAACGCAAGTGGGGCAAGGCTCCTGCATCTAGCCCGTGGCCTATGCCAGCAAGACTCTGTCCGACACAGAGCAGCGGTATTCTCAGATAGAGCGAGAAGCGCTGGCCGTCCTCTGGGGGGTCAGGCATTTTCGGCTGTACATCCTGGGAAGGCCGGTGACCGTGGTGACGGACCACAAGCCCCTACTGTGGATTCTGGCAGGCTCGTCCTCAAAACCACCAGCAAGGATTGAGAGGTGGATGCTGGCCCTGCTGGAATACGGGGTCTCGTTGGTATATCGGCCTGGTGCCAACAATGCAGCCGACTATCTCTCTCGCCATCCGGAGAGTCGTCAGGACGGAGAAGCTGAAGGCTGCGTGGAAGAGGCCAGTGATCACATCCAACTGGTGGTGGAAGCGGCCACCTCAAATGCCCTGCCACTCGAAGAACTGGAAGTGGTGGCTGCAAACGACGAGTGCTTCTGCATCCTCAGAGCAGCACTGCAGCAAGGGTTATGGAAGAGTGTCTTGGAGTCGCTGGCTGGGCGCACACAGGAAGCAAAGGTGGTTCTCGAGCAGCTGTGTAGAGTGCGGGAGGAGCATCATTCTCAGACAAGGGACTATTGTTGAGAGGTGATCTGATCGTGGTCACGCAGTGCATGAGGTGATCGGCCTGGCACACCAAGGCCATCAAGGCACTGCAAAGGCCAAAGCCTGGCTACGCCTAAAGGTGTGGTTCCTCGACCTTGAGAAACGGGTGGATGACTATGTCGCCTCATGTGTGTGGTGTCAGGCAGCATCGCCCGCCCAGAGTGAGCCTGCCATCGAAGCCATGCCGCGTGGCACACAACCCTGGGAGGTTGTCGACGCTGACTTTGGGTCAACGTAGCAGGGAATGCACTTCCTGTTGGTGGTGGATGAGTACTCCAGATACCCGGAGGTGGAGTTCATCCAGTCAGTAGCCTTCGAACACGTGGTGGTGGCGGTGGAAAAGGTATTTGCGGCTCATGGTCTCCCCACAGTACTCTGCTCCAACAATGGGGCTCCATTCCAAGGAGAACGGTTTGCTGCCCTGATGGAAGGCTACGGTGTACATCATAGGAAGGTCACCCCCCTGTGGCCAAGGGCCAATGGAGAGGCCGAAAGGATGATGCGCACGTTAAACAAGGTCTTTCGGATTGCACAAAGTCAAGGACAATGTTTGGAGAGGGCCCTCTACCAGTTCTTGCGGGTCTATCGAACAACCCTGCACACCTCAACGGGAGTGGCCCTGGCCGAAGCCCTCTTCAAACGGTGCCTGAGAGGTTTGCTGCTGGACTTGAGGGGAAAGGAGCTGGGGGTCATCGACACTCAACAAGTGGAGATGGAGCAGCAACTACAGACTGAACAAGAGAACGTAAGGAGGGGTCTCCGCCCTCGACAACTGGTGCACTGGGATGAAGTGCTAATAAGAAACAGGCACCCCCAAGGGAAACTGTCGCTAACATATGAAGCAGAGCCGCTAGATGTGATAGCAGTCAAGGGTTCCATGGTGACTGCGTCCGATGGCCGAGCTTCGGTCACACGAAACGTCAGTTTCTTCAAGAAACTGGGGGAGCCCAGGACCGAGGTGCCATGGACCAGGACATTGTCGACATACCCGATGAGGGCGGGAGTTTGGGGCCCCTCCCTCGATCCCACGTGAGAATGCCAGCTGACGGCATGACTCCCACCCCTGAGGCGAGCAGGAGGTTCCCCCTGAGGACAGGGCGAGGGAAACATGCTTGTTTCAGTGACTTTGCCTTGGAGCCGTAATGGAGTCCAACCCGAAGGGACCTGGCCAGCGGGGAAGGGGATGGCTGTGAATAGAATAAAGGGGCTCATTGGGGATCTAGTTGTTTGGGTTAGTGTGTTGTAGAGTTTAATTGTAGTCATGCCATGTGTTGATTTATTATTTGTTGTCCTCATGAAAAAGGAGTAGTGTGGTGCTGCCTCTTTAAGGGACTAGCATGCGGCGGAGTGATGTTGCACTCTGCCGCGTGCCCTATAAATAAAAGGGGCGTTCCCGGCCGCTGGATTGCGACTGGGGAGCCCGAGCCTGACGCATGTCTCTGTGTGAGTGCTTGGTACTGCAGGGGCCCGGCGCTCACAGAACAACGCAGTGGGGGCCAGGGATTCTCCCACAACACCTGGCAGCAGACAAAGGCGAGCAAACAGAAACCTAAACTAGAATGTAGATGCAGCCTACCGCATATGGGCGAGGCGGAGGAAGGCTGCACTCTGGGTCTGGCAATTGCAAGCGTGAACACTGAAGCACAGGCTGGATGCTCAAACTTCACTACTATGCAAAAAAACAAAAAAAACAAAGGCAGCTCGCTTGCATCATAAATCAGAGGTTTACCTGGCTGCCTTTGTTTCGTCTACCAACAGATCACTCCGTTCAGACTTTAAACATAGTCCGGCAGGAGTTCATCTGACAAAAAACATTGGTGCATATAAATAATAATGTAATGCGCATTTAGTTAAGTGCATTCATTTTGCTCCTACTTTGGTAGCATGCGCAGCTCCCCGGCAACAGCAGCAGGCCTGCAGACGCAAGCAAGAGTGTCAAGGCCCATCTGATGCTTTGGCCATTTCATAGCAATTTGCGGTACCGTACTTAGTACCTTCCCCATTCCCATTGAGCCCTATGGGGCAAAAATGGGAATGAGGAAGGGCCATGGAGGAAGGGGGAATTACCGCCCCGCCAACCTTGTAATGGGGTGGTAATTCCCCCTTTCTCCATGGCGGAGTCGGTAAGTTACCGGCATGGACCATGGTGCTATTAGCACCATGGTTTTCCGCCTGGGTCGTAATGCTGTGAACGGAAGATGTCAAGTTGATTTGTAAATATTATGCAGAAATGCACCTCCTCCCCACACCCGCCATTCATCAGAAAGTTTAAAGGAGCCATGAGGAAACAGGTGGCAATTCTAGAAAGATTTAATTTCTTTTAATACACATTATAGAAAGAAAGGAGGCTGGCACAGACTGTTTATTTCTGGGTAAAAGAAACCTCTATATGACGCCGACACTCTTTTAATATTGCACATTTTCTGATATGGTAGATTATTGTACTTAAAACAATTCAACGCTGTAAAGGGAATATAAGAAAGGGCAATTCACATGCTTAGGTTCTTATCAACATTACGATTTCTCGACCAATCTTGATAGCCAGGATTCCGAGGGTGTTGGGTGCTCTGCTTTGGTGAGAGGGCAGCCCGCCTCTCCCTCACCACGCTTCCTGTCTGTCTTCAGCTACTGGCAGTTGGGGCCTCTGGGTTCCCCGGCTGGGTATACCCCGCTCTCTGGCTAGCCACACTGACGGCCTCGACGGGTTTCCCGGACGCAGGAGGAACAGGCGACCGCTGCGGACCCGTCGGCCTCCCTCCCCCGCCTTCCTCACCTTGGTGAGGGGTGTGTGGATGAGACGGTAACGGCTCCATCTCGGCTGTGAGCCACTACCTGCTCCACCGCTGCAGAGCAGACAAGTGCCCGGCGCGGGCCCAGCTGCTGCCAGCAGCGCCATGTCCACCCTCAAGACCTTCATCCAGGCCCTGGACCCCAAGACCCTGCCCCGGGTGTTGCGCATTCTCTCCGGCGTCTACTACCAAGGTGAGCGGCAGCGAACAGCCTTCTCTTGCTGACAGGCGCCCTTTGCATTGCTGAAACCTGCGCGACTTTACATATTGCTGACATCTGTAGCCACAGCGCGCAGATGTGTAAGCTCGTCAGATATAAACAAGTGTTCGAGTTACAGAGCAAAGACTAGACTGGCTAATTCTGTAATCGGTATTAATTAATACTGGGGCAGCGAGAGAGTGGCAAAAAGATAAAGACAAAAATACACGAGAGGTCAAAAGTATGCGTAGAGACAATCATACAATGTGGGCGACAAGGAATGAAAAACAAGGGGGGTACGCATGAAAAGTGAGACGAACGTTGAAAAAGTATGCCCTGGGACATGGACACATCCTGCAACTTTGTGCTAATAAACACGGTTCTCCTCAGACACTTTTTTAAAGTGTTCTGTATTGAAGACGTATCTGTTGTCAAACCAAATGGAAATAGTTAAAGTCAGCTAACATATAGTGAGTTACATAAGTCACAAGTTGCCATTTTATTAAAACTCGATAGTTCAGTAGTTGTACATTTAATGTGTGCCCTTCAGCCTGCTTGCTGCGGAGGCTCTTTTCTGCACATTACAAAGACCCGCATACTGAGAAACTGTGCTGACTTTTGTGCTACATTACATTCTCTATTTCCACACTGTTATTTCAACACAATGCACGCTATCTTTACATGAAGGCAGGGGTGTTGCTAGGTCTGGAAAAGATCTGGGGCTACACTAATGTCGGGATTGCCAGGACCCGGGGCTAGCTAGCCTTTTGGCTGTAGACCCTGAGATTCTATCCGGGGCTACAGCCAAAAGACCAGGGGCTATAGCCCTCTAAGCCCCCCCCCTAGCAACGCTTCTGCATGAAGGGAATACACAGGCGAAAGCGAAAGACACAGCTGTGTCCTGGAGAAAGAAACGGCCATGGAGGCTCGCCTCTTTCCATGACCCTGAGGACTGTGAAGCGAGACGTTGGAAACACACACCACCAATTTCGCAAACTGAGAAGAAATCTTATAGACACAATCTTAGCAAGTCTGGTCTACATTGTACTATCATCTGGCGCGCTTGAATATTTTAACAATGCAACATATGTTTTTTGAAGACTTTGAAGGGTGGCAACTTTCCTTTGGGTACACATGTGTGGGTGGGGGTACTGTGGGGGATAGATGCATATCAGGAGCAAGTGTCCACTAGGTTAAAAACACAATGCGAGGCCTTCTGCACTGGCAGAGGTGGGGGATAGATCTCTTCCGATGTGCCTTTGTGTGAGGTTACTCTTCTTTTTGAATTTGTTAGAATACAATAATTTCATTACGTTTTGTGGAGAAATCGGGCAGACATAGGAAATTTGGCCGAATGGCTTTAAGGGCCCTGCTTTAGAAATGGTCCCAACGTAGCCCAGAAGTAGGTGTTCAGCCAAGTTCACTTGGAAACACTTCCTTGCATTGGTTCTATTGGGGCCAGCGGAACACGGCTGGATGTGTTTACTCCATGCATGTGATATGGGGCTAAGCCTCACTACTGGGTCAGGGCACGCCATGATGACATCTTGCACTGAAACTCGCAGTGCCTCATTGTTGATGTCTCTTCACCTGCCCATTGCGCTGTTCCTACCGCTGCGGCTCTGAGCCCTTTGCTGTACTCGCTGTCCTCATCCAGGCTTACCATGGTCCTCAGTGCAGAGGTTGGCAAATATTGGGGCCAGGCACACAAGTTTAGTCCATTCACTGTGATGACAGGGTGCCATGTCCAAGAAGGGCACACATCAAACACAACAAAACACAATGTGAAAGGCAAATAAAAATATCAACTCCACCATACCAATTCAGTAGCAACAGAGAGCCCATGAAGCACATCATGCTGCCAGTACATGTGACCACAAAGGACCTCCTCGCATTTCCTAACATGTTCAGGATCCAGTGAGCAGATTGCTCCCTGCACCCCATAACTAGGGTGCAACTTCAGAAATTTACTCTGTGGATAAATTGGCAAATCCCAGGCACAATCTGCCCACTTAGCCAGTTTCGCATACAGATGGAACCTGGACAATTTTGCTTGCAACAGCCAAACTTTTGGCCAAGTACAGAGCCGCAAAACGTTTTGCTCCCGCCCTCCCAATGGTCGCCATTTACTGCGTCCTAATCAAAACTGCCCAAAAATTCACCCACAAGTGGCAAATCAAGCGAAACATCTTCTGCACCGGCAAAGCCAAAATAGAGGTGATTATTGCTGGTTTCACGACACTGCTGGTCATTTCGCCTGACACGACCTGTGACCTGCAGTCATCTTGTATCAGGGCTCTACTTTCCGTGTAATGTGGGGATAAGCAGACCCTGTAAACCAACAAAAAGCATATATCATAAACTATTTTAGTACAAATTAAAAAGCATATATCATAAACTATTTTAGTACAAATTAAAAAGCATATATCATAAACTATTTCAGTACAAATCAAAAAGCATATATCATAAACTATTTTAGTACAAATTAAAAAGCATATATCATAAACTATTTCAGTACAAATCAAAAAGCATATATCATAAACTATTTCAGTACAAATTAAAAAGCATATATCATAAACTATTTCAGTACAAATCAAAAAGCATATATCATAAACTATTTTAGTACAAATTAAAAATACGTCAGCAGAACGTACCGGTGTGTCCCACGACTTTATGATTGTGATGTGTTATTTATATAGCGCCTTAATCCAAAGCGCTTTACAGAGCACACATTTAATGTGCTCTGTAAAGCCACTTTACAAGGCGAGTACAGAGTACAGAGTACAGAGCCACTTTACAAGGGGAGTACAGAGTACAGAGCCACTTTACAAGGCGAGTACAGAGTACAGAGCCACTTTACAAGGGGAGTACAGAGTACAGAGCCACTTTACAAGGGGAGTACAGAGTACAGAGCCACTTTACAAGGGGAGTTGGGACAGTCTCCACCTGGACGCTCTCGAAAATGATTTTGATACGTTTTGGAAGATAGCGGCTGGATGTTTTTTAGAGCACGTGGTCATAATGTGGGTATTTCAGTAATTCACTGGTCCTATTATTTCAGCCCCTTATATGGGGATTCGACAGTTGCCTTTGATCAGCTGCAGGGGAGTGTAGCTAGAGAGCACTCCACATTCCCCCTACCTTGCCATTACTTATCAGTGATTGTAGAAGTGTTAAGCAAGGACATGGCTTTGGGGCCTGACAGGTTTCCACGCGATTGGATAACATAGGGAACTCTTATTTGGGCAGGGATCCTCACAGGGGTCTTTAGCATTTTAGAGAAGGGTGGAAGGAGCCAGAGTTCATCATGGATGACAGCAGGGATTGTCTCGGCCTTCCAAAAGGGGGACAGATCAGTTCCAAATCGCTGCTAACCATTTGATTTCTGTCGTGCATTCTGCAATCTTATGGGTAGCTGGTTCACAATAGACTTTGGCAATGGAATCTAGGCAAGGCACACTGCAACCAGACACTGATGGCTTCTTCAACGACTACAAGAGGAAGGTCGCCGAAATGAAAGTGGATGTGATTTTTTTTGCTAACTCTCGATCCAAGAACACTTAAATAAATGGATATTTTTTTTATCAAACAAGTCTGAATGATTACACCAGGCGTAGTGCTATTTTGAATTCCCATTTCTCTAAGGACCGCTGATTAGTTTGATCGATTTATCGATGGTCAAATGTTTATTGTAGGTTTTTGTCTGTCACTAAATTAATCCAATTAATCTTACACCTTAATAATGTTTATTGTAGGTTTTTGTCTGTCACTAAATTAATCCAATTAATCTTACACCGTAATAATAGTTGGGCAAAAATGATTGGAAGAAGATGGGTGAACAAAGAGTCTAAGTTAATCAATAATATGTTGACATCAACGTCATGTAGGGTTGTTTTTTTTATTGCTTGACGTGCAGGGGGAATTAATTAATATTTAAGTACAATGTTACTTGAAAGTTTTCCATGCATTTTAAAGTTGTAGCTATTACTGTACCTTGATACTTTTTGAGGAAGTTCTGCGCACAATGTAATTATTCTTATGAGTGTATGTTTGTTGGGGCACGCTTCCCGGAATGCAGTTTAAGAGGAAGAAATTCATCTACAGATGGCAAATCAAGGACACGACCTGTGCCTCCAAAGTGCAAATGGAGGCAGATTTTGCTCCGCTGGAGGTCATTTGGCCCACTCCTGCCTGTGACCAGCAGTCCTCTTGAATCAGGACCCTAGTTGTCATGTAGTTTGAGGACAAGCAGACTCCGGTAAACCACTAAAACATAGCAATGGAGTGTAATTATCATTGCCTCAAAACCACAAAAGCAAAATGGCAATAGCAGAGCAGTGCAAAGCACACGTAGGAATCAGCTTTATCAGGTGGTTAGGAGGCACTTAAGTCGCCGTTCTTGCACAGTAGTCTTCTGGTAAGGAGAAAGATGTATTACGAGTGATATCTTGTAATACAAGACCAAAACAAAAGTAACCCAATTCGGCATCCATTTAATATTGTTTCAGCTGTTGGTTTAGTTTAGTTTCTTGAATTTAAGAAGTGCGCAATACCTGAAGCTAGATTCGCAAAGAATCAAAACCAACATCAATAAACTGCATGGAAGCTTCGACTTAGAGCTTGATTATGCGTGTGATGGCATTACGCCCTGTAATACCGCCAAACTCGTTCACCATTGCGGCATGTGGTAAGCACGCAGAGATGTGAAGGGTCTGCACAATTACGAGTCATGCAGACCCTTCTGTTACCCCCCATTTTGCAGTCCATAGAACCCAGTTGGGGACATGGGGTATTACCGCATGTGGGCCTCATTACGAATTTTGAGGTATTTCAGAGGTAAATCCTCTAAGATACCACCAAATGGATTTACACTTACCACCACTTTTTCCCGTGCATTTACTACGGCATTAGAAGTGGCGTTAGACAGTGAAAATACCCATTTTCTGAAGTCCATAGTACTCCATTGGGGATTTTTGGCAGAATTACCACTGGTGAAAAATCAAGTGGTAATTTTGCCAATTTTTTGGAGCAAACGTTGAGAATTTTCCTCCATCATTATGCTGGAGGTTGATCTGATACCCTGCCATGTGTGTGTGATTAGGCCATTTGCTGTGACTGACACGTGTTGGACCTGTTCCCTTGCCATTTGGTGTTTATCTGCCTCGGGATGCATGTGTTTGGACTCAACATTTGCATTTACATGGGGTTTGTTGTACTTACCGATATCTCCTTGGGTCCCAGATCCGGTCTCTGCTGCCCTGACTCCCTTGACGTCCTCCATGTGCAAGAAGCAGCTGCACGTCTCCTCCCTGGGCATGAGGGACAGTAGTGCCCAGGAGTGAAGTCCTAAAAATTCAAGTGGGGGTACTCATCAACAAACACAATGGGATGTGATGTCACCAGAAATTAGCATATCAAGGTGAAATGTGCACATTTTATTAAATTGGCTTTGCATAACTACCCAGATTGCATTTGCCTTTCATAAAATAAACACACCCACAAAACCAAGAAAGGATATTTTTTTCTAATATTGTTTTTCAAAAAAGTTAAAAGGTGTGCCTGTTTTAAACTCCAAATACAAATACAAATGTTTTCCTTGGGACTTGCAGTACCGAAACGGGACATTTCACCTTTAGTTGTCTGTTATTTTTCATCAGGTTATATAGTGCAGTGGTGAAGTGTCTGGCCTGCAAACCTGACAACTGTGTTTCGATCCCTGAGGTCGGATTTAATTCATAAGTTAAAATATGGCATTCAGTATTTCTGATTTTAGCCTGGGGGCACTGAGTCCACCCTCTGAAAAAAGTGGCTGGACTCTGTCCCCCCATGTGTACCCTCGACTTGAGCCCTGGGGGTGCCAACGACCCTCCTCCTGTGGCAGAAGATTCCCCTCTATGGTGGCCAGGATGTTTCGGACCCTCAGCAGCAAGTTGTCCCACCGCTTGTGGCAGTCCTGTTGTTTGCGTGGGACAATCCCCATGGCTGTGACCTTGTCAGCCACCTCCTGCTAGCTCTGGCTGGTCCTGCCGTTGCCAGTCTCTAAGAGGGCCTCTGCATTCATGACCACAGTGTCCGCCATTCCGAACTTTGGCTTGTGAAGCCGGACCTCTGTGACTCAGATTTGCCACTTTCAGGCATGTCTGCACTTTCAGTTGGGCTGTATGGCAGCAGGAAGTAGGGGATTTTAAGTGGATTGACTTTTAAAATGGCCATCCTTGAGCTTCTTCTTCCTGAGATGATGCAATTTCTGGCACTGTTAATTCCGGCACCAGTTATTCTGGTGACAGAATTATTGGTGCCTGTGATTCTGCAGTTTGGGTGCCGGTATCACTGTTGCCGGCACATTTATACCGGAAAAACCAGCACTTTTTTGTTGATGCCGGTAATCGCGTGGTACCGGTACTATCGTTTCTGCCCCAGGACCTGTGTAATGTGCCGGTAATTCCGGCGGTTGGTGTGCAGGAAATGGTAATACCGGCATCACGCAGTTACTAGCATTTTTCCAGCTAAATTTTAATGACCCCCCAATGTCAGGAGGGAGAAAGGCCCAATTTTGTGGGAACACTTATGAAGACAGTAATGTTATGTCAAGATACTCACATGAGGATAGTAGACGTCCCGACTTGGACGTTCCTTTTCCTTCAGATGCACCGAACTAACTGGCAGCTGTCAGGACACCTGCACACCGGGAAGATAGTAAGTGCTAAGCAGGTGGGATATCAATGCAACGCTCTTATCACGTAGTATGTAGCTGTCACCACCAATCGTGGAAGATGTGGGCAACTGAGAAAAAAGTAATGCCGGAGGCCGTAGCTGAGGTAAAGGGGTGCGGGACCTCTGCCACACGCAAGTGAGCTGACAGAGCTTCTACATCAAAACCGGGCAGCAGCAGTGTAAAAGTAGGTGAAAACACTGCTTACGTCATTTATTAGAGGTGGGCTTGCTTCGAAGGTAGGTTGGGATATAAAGTCAGTCCATATTTAATGTATTATCTCTCTGTCAGAGAGCTGCCAAATTATGCTGCCATTAATTATTACATTTTTTAATAGCCGCTTTTGCAAAAAAATCCAGCTCCCACTCACGATGTACGTTTTTCTTCTAGTTCTTGTTGTCACACAACTATCAGCAAAGGCAGGGGTGGTTTTAGCAAAGGCGACTATCCAAATCTGACGCACATAGGGCCTCATTCCAAGTTTGGCGGTCCCGCAACAACGGTGCTGGTAAGCTTACCAGCACTGTTGTTTCCAGACCAGCAATCTACGAGTCTGCCTGCCGAAGCCGCTGTGCCCGACATGTCAGAGTCTGTCAGACACAGCAGCCACAGCGGCCACAGTAGGCAGACTGTCACGGAAGCACCGGCCCCGTTAATAACGGTGCCGGTGCTTCCGTGGCCCCCATTCCTGTGGAGTCGAGAATGGGGACTTACCATTTACCGTCACCTGACTTTCCGGACCGCCGGGCTTGCAATCCCCTAGTGTTACCGGCAAGTTAGATGCTGGTAAATATTTACGGGTCTGGCGGCAACCCGCCGGTAATACCGGCACGGTTACCGCCGGGGTGAAAGAGAGATGTAGAGTGAGAAAGAGAGCATAGATAGAGGGTGAAAAACAGAAAAAAAGAGCTCAAGAAACAGAGAGGAGAGTGTTCTAGATGAGCGAACGATATACTGGGCACAGCTAGTTGTGTACTAAATTCATTATCTGAGACCCATGAAACTATGATTTTGTAATGTAATGTAAAGTGGTCTTGAATGGGGCATCTCTGTCATTGTTGCAGGCTTTTTGCACGTGCATTCGGTCAAATACTATTTTAAGATTGGTTGTTAAATGCATCTTTATATCAGAAATAGTAACTTCATTATTTAAGCTAATCATTCTGAAGAGTTCTGCAACTATTGGACTATTGTATTTGTAAAGCACTTTTTCGGGGAAGATTTTTTTTTTAAATGTGGTGCCATTAATATACAACATAGTTAATCACACATAGGGCCTAATTCACAAAGGTTTGCACTGGAGCACATCAGGGATTTATTCCTGCTACTTTTTACCTGATTTACAAAGCCCAAAAGGGTAACAAATCTGGAAATTCCTGGCGCCTCTCTGTGATGCACGTGAGCAAATCGTTGTGAATGGCCTTTGAAGTCAAGCTTTTCACAGATACTCCAGGCCTCCTCAGACTTGGTCCTGTTTTAGGCTTTGTGAATCAGGTGTAAGGGAGCTGGAGCGAATCAGAAATGCACATGTGCAGCTCTCACTTTCTCCAGGGCAAATCTTTGTGAAGGGACATATAGGGCTCAATTAACAGCAGCATTTTATAATGGCAAAACCCCTTTTGAAAACGCTCTGTGAATGGGGGCCATGCAGCCTCATTACAAGTAATACTAGGAGTATGGCCCTGGAGTGGGGGATTTACCTCCAGCATCATGCTGGAGGTAAAGCCTCCCACTTTCCACCGACAATCGGCAAAATCAGCAGAATTACAGCAACAGTAATTCCACCAAAAATGCCAGAAAGAGCCCAATAGCGATTATCTCTACCACCGGTAATTCTGCTGGACCAAGTGGTGGTAACGGTAATGCCATTGGCGGTATTCCAGCAGATTTACCACCGGAATACCGCCCAACTCGTAATGAGGCCCATAGTCTTTTATGGATCCACTAGGTGGATTACTCATTATAGAATCTGGTGTTTCAGCAGAACAGGGTTCCAGTGCCCTCATTGATGCCAAATATATTTTGGAGCCCTGTCAGCCAACATAAACCATTTAAATAGTTTTCGTTTCGTCAGAGTGAAGTTGTCAATAGTGCCTGTCCCTGGGTCGAGTGAAAATCACTCAAAGAAATGTCAAAAAATAAGGGGAAGATAGAAAGCAAAAAAGGTAACCTATTCTGAAGTTCATCGACCCAGGTTTCAGATCCTTGCAGGCCATGAGTTTAGTGAAACAAACAAAGTTCCTATTGTCAAATAGGAACTCCCGTCCCCTGCACACCAAATGGTATTGAAAATCAAAATCCCAAACAATATTTAAATAGCTTGAGTAATTCAAATCAGTTTTGTCTTTAGATAACCAATTTTGTTGTGACAATTGTTTTCAAAAACATTCAAGGATGCATACAATCAAGAATGTTTTTAATAAAAAATCAAAATAGGAGTTCAATTCACTCAATAATATCAGATTATATTAATCATGAGCTCTAAGCGTTTCGAGAGTGAACCTCTCTTCTTCAGGAGCAATACATCATATTTTTAACAGAATATTTTCAACAAAATATTTTCAGTGAGAATGCTTTAAGTAAAGGAATTTTTGACAAACATTTTTTTAGCAATTCAATGGCTGCCTATTTTACATTTAATACAGACATGATTGCATTTTTCAACTAAATTGTCTTGTGTGTCTTCAAAAAGATAATTTGACTGTGAGGTCATGAGTTTAGACCAGGGCTGTTGGCTTGACCCCTTAGGTTAAGAGTTTTTCATCCCCAGTTCTAATCCCTTATTAGTCTGCGATTGGTGGAAGGACCAACAATGGTCACCTTTTGTCATTTACATGGTACATAGCTGAGGTGAATGGCCAAACTAAGGCCAGCCTTATAAACATACATGATGTAAGTGTCCTTCTGCATGTAAGGTAGTACATTATGAAAGAATACACACAGCATGGAGTTCATGCTCTTTGAGAAAGGGAGAAAACAGGATGTGCCCTTAATAGCTTGAATGGTGCAAGTGTGCTGTAGCTGTGAAGGCATATTTCGTTTTGGATATCAGGCTACACTCAAAGTTCTGCTTATCAGTTTAAACTATTGAAGTGCAGGTAGAAGTGAAATGAGATTTAAGGAAGGACACACAACCTGTGAGTGCTGTTTGGTTATTACCCACCCATTAGCTGCCCATGGCCATGCTAGTCCTTATGGCCAGTCCCACCCACTACCTACCCCTCCATGTCCAAAATACATCATCCTGGAATCTGTTGAGTCTAGCTGTGTGGTTTCTGAGCAGCCCTCTGTAAAAGGTAATGGCTTAATTACACATATTATCTTATGCCCAGTTAGTACCATTATGGAAGTGAATAGAAAATGAGGATACCATGCCTACACACAGCCCAAAACTGTTGGTTTTGCTAATGTTTTTTACATACAAAAGGAGCTTCACAATACCTAGCTAATGACACAATATTAAGGATATTTGATGCAAACCCTGAGAAAGGAGTAAGGACTTTGGCATTTCATGGTAATACCTTTCAATAAGAACCTGGGGATTTGGTGGCAAAACTTACCAATGGCTTTTCATACCAGTAGCTTGTAAATGATAGCAAAATCTGTCATATAACATGACATATCTTCATAACTATTGGTGACTGATTAACTTACAAACAGGTGTTGTGAAAATACCTGCCCCAAAGTCCACCACGCGAATGAAGCAAGTGTTCTCAAACTATCCAAAGCTTTTATTTGAGGGAATGGGGTGGTTTTACAGCCGCCAATGATTTTTTGTAGGGCGACTGCCCCTGCAGGCAGAAAGTGGTGCTACTGAGTCCTGGCACTAATGAGGCCATGAAGGTATCTGACTGGCCGCACAGAAGAAGGGCTCAGGGAACTAAGTTCTGCGCTAAAAACAACGGGCCTCATTACAAGTGTGCCAGCACTGTTGTTTCCGTACTGCCACACTATGGGTTTGCCTGCCGGAGCCGCTGTGCCCAACGGGGCATTCCCTGCCGGACACAGTGGCCACGGTAGGCAAGCCATAACGGAAGCACCGGCACCTTTATTAACGGTGCCGGTGCTTCCGTGTTCCCCATTTCCATGGGACTCGATGGGAAAGGGGAATTACAATTTACCACCAGACTCAGAATCAGGTCCAACGTGTTTAATAAAATGTACATGCAGTGAAGATGCCGGAGAGTCATTATTTCTAGTCATACCTGAAATCATAGGCTTTTCCTAATCCTGCTGCACATGTTTTAGTGTCATTTCTAATCCTGCCTGACCTGGCCATTGTTTCTAATCCTGCCTGGCCTGGCCATTGTTTCTAATCCTGCCTGGCCTGGCCATTGTTTCTAATCCTGCCTGACCTGGCCATTGTTTCTAATCCTGCCTGACCTGGCCATTGTTTCTAATCCTGCCTGGCCTGGCCATTGTTTCTAATCCTGCCTGACCTGGCCATTGTTTCTAATCCTGCCTGACCTGGCCATTGTTTCTAATCCTGCCTGGCCTGGCCATTGTTTCTAATCCTGCCTGAGTTTTATAGATTGTAGTGGAAGTGAAAGATGTGCATGGTATGTGAGGGTCAGATGGATTCAGGAAGGTGCTAGAGGGAAGGGTATGGGAAAGAGAGTAGTGGGAGATTGAGTCGACATATTAGGGGGCAAGGAGTCCGCAACTAAAATTGAAGACTTGTGTTAGAAATTTGGAGAAGCACTGGTTGTGCATGCAGATTCAGTTGGCATGGAGACAGTGGGCAGTGGTTGGAGATGAGAGGGGACGATTGCAAAGGGTGGTGGTGGTGAAGTTGAACATATTTGTCAAGTGCAGACAGGGAGTGGAGAGGGAGGAGCAGGGGAAGCGTGTGCAGTAGTCAAGCCAACTGGGTACTAGAGTGACCATGAAATATTTTATGAAATGGAATATGAAGAGAAGAAGGCTCTTCTTGATGCTTATCAAGTTTTACTTTGCAGCCATGGCTGTTGAGGAGATGCAGCTTCAGATCACTGTTGATGCCGACCCCCATGTTTTTTCACATTAGGAGAGTGGATGCTGTCAAGTAGAAAATAATTTGGGGAGGGAAGTAAAGTTGGGGCATTGATGGTTGGAAGGTACATGACTTCTGTTTTGGATGAGTTAAAAAGACAGGGAAGGGCCATCCATTACCTGATGACTGAGGAGTCTGAGATCCTCAATGAGAGGTCAGGGGTAAAGGAAGTTAAGAAGAAGATGAATTGAGTGGAACCAAAGGAGGAGATGATTGTGCTGAAGATGGCGGTTACAGGCTAAAGAGATGTGGTTGCAGGAGAGAGCCTTGAACTTTTACGGAGAAGGGGTTGGGGCTTCAATCTTTTATTATTCCAAAATATGACTGCAAGGTAGGAAGCAATACAGCTCTGAGCAGTGTCTAGGATTCCAAGGTTAGAGAGTGTTAGCAGGAGAGTTGAGCGGCCCACAGTTTTGGAGCCAGCAGACAGAGTAAAACAAAAAGATTATGGCTGAAACGTATTGAATGAATCATAACCTATGACATAGCTCCTTCAGACCATTTTTGTTCAACCTGCCATTCTATTATATAAGGTACATGATCATATGCAAATCAATCTTTGTCCACCCCCCCATTTTATATGGCAGTACGGCGGTAACTGCTAAATTCCATCCCTTATGCACAAAATCACAGGCAAAAACTACATATTTCAGACACAGACCGCAGACATATCCAAAAGGATAAGGATGGAAGAGAGGAGACTAAAGTGGTCAGCCGAGGTCAAAGGATTGGGGAGATGGGCGAGTGTTGCTTCAGTGGAGTAGTGGCAGCAGAACCCAGAGTGCTGAAGGTCTCTGTGTT
Source organism: Ambystoma mexicanum (assembly GCF_040938575.1). NCBI lineage: Eukaryota > Metazoa > Chordata > Amphibia > Caudata > Ambystomatidae > Ambystoma > Ambystoma mexicanum. The sequence goes on from NC_090928.1 coordinate 67,785,165, forward strand.
TGTTAGTCTCCAGATAGCAAGTGAACCTATTGAAGACTTGTATTTTAGAGTAGTGATAGAAGATGGAGACATTGTGGTAGTTAACTGGACAGTTTGGGTCAACAGGAGGCTTCTAAAGAATGTTTACCATCAAATATAACAATATTGTATCTTTAAAGATCAAAACATAGCAAACCTGGGACCATGCTGTTCACAATAAAGTAAGGCCATGTGGGGTATAATTCGTTCAATAAGGATATATCTAATTACATAGAGAGAACTCTCTTGTGGTATTTTAGTTTAGGATTGTTTGTTGCCATGCTTACCAATTATTCTTTCAATGTATCATACCCAATATTTCTACTAACCTAATATTACAGCTTACATGTGAAACTAAAATAACAAATGGAAAATATAACGACTACGAAATAACTAATGTAATAATGACAACTTACATGGATACCAATGTGAAGGTGAAAAAATAACGAATCCAAACAACGAACATGACCCATGTCAGATGTTTACCAGTTAGCTGGAGAAAATAACCCAAAACGGAATAAGATTCAATGGGGGTCATTACGACCCAGGCGGTAAGTTACCGCCTGGGTCGTACCTTTACCACCATGGCGTAAACTATGTTTACGCCATGGTGGTTGGCGGACTTACCGCCCCATTCCGAGGTTGGCGGGGCGGTAAGTCCCAAATCCCCATTTACCCTTCCCCATTCCCATTTTTGCCCCATAGGGCATAATGGGAGTGGGGAAGGCGTTAATTACGCCACCGTAAATTACGGTGGCGTAATTAACATCAAGGTCCCTTAGCGCCATGGATTTTAACACCTGCTAAAAGCAGGTGTTAAAACCTCCATGGCGCTAAGGGACCTCGGAATCAGGCGGTAAGTGTCGGCGCTGTTTACGCCGCCGTAAACCCCTTACCGCCTGAGTCGTAATGAGGCCCATTGACTAAGAAACCACTTCATGCTAAAATATTACAGATACTATACACCAAGAAAGAATACAAAAATAAAAATAAAAATTACTTACCAATGTAGAGTACCTGATGCAGAATTAAGGTAACTAATCCCAGTAGGTAACGTCACCAAGGACTCAGGAAGTGACCACTTTGATAAAAGATGCTGGAGTAGTAAGCAAGGAAAGACCAGCCAATAACTTTATTCACTTTTGCCCTACAAGGACTAAATTGTTATTACCAGGAGGTGCCATTTTGGGGGCAAGCCCTCGGGCCCATTTAGGAATCAGAACTGATGCAATGGAAATCCTGCATTAGAAATGCACACTCTGCTCACTGTGCACTAAGTCCTCTTATGGTTGACAAGATATACAGAAAGTGTTGATAAATAGTGCCCAGCACCTCATGTTTTGCATGCTCAATCTATAGCATTCCAAAACAATGCAACAAGTGACATGTACATACATGGGTCTTCAGGTGAGCGCAAGGAGTTCTGAAACTAGAGCGTCATTGGTGCTATGTTAAAATGACCCACTTCTTAGAAAGGCAGAGGTTGTCAGTTCCTTTAGCCTGGCAGATAATGCCCAGGAGAAATAGCCAAGGTAAGGACAGAAGGGGCAGGCTTGCGATAACCAGGGTACTCATTTCAAGATTAGCAGCACCCAGAATGGACTGATTTTTGGACCATGACCTTAAGGTTTGATGGACAGTTATTGTTCAAAGTATTTTTATTTATTTATTGGATATTTTTAAGGCGCCTATACAACAAATGTGTTTCAAGGCGCCACAAGACAAAAAGGGGGATGGGGGGGCAAGGGAGAAAGATAACTATAATGGTCCTACTAGGCCTTATAACATTCGGATCGTGGAAGTGCAGTCTGTGCCACCTAATTTGACCTGCATTTGTATGCTGCTGCCACCCTGCAACATGGGGCTGGCTAGCTTGTTTGTGCCACTTAGCCGGCCTCTGTCTGTGCAAGCACTTATGTAACCTAGTAAGCCGCCCTGCAAATGGGGGTTAGTCAACATGTATGTATGTATGTCATCTAGCACTTATGTAACTAAGTAAGCCTTCTTAACAGCGCTGCGATGCCCGAGGACAATTGTGCGCTCTATAAATGCAAATAAATAAAATTTAAAAATGCAAGGAAGAGGAGGGAGGGGGTTTGCCAGTCTACATGAAATGCGAAGTGCTAGTGTTGGAAGGGAAGTGCAGGCTAAATAGCAGAGAGTGCAAGTGAAAAAGGGGGTGGACGGGTCCAAGGGGGCCCCAGGGGCTTGGCGGCTGCTAAGGGGAGGCCGGGAGGACAAGTGCTAAGGATTGCATAGGGTGTAGGGGGTGAGGTTCCACATTCTAAGTGCTGGGAGGGGGTGGACTAGGTGGGGGGGCTGGTTCTCTGTGGAACTCAGAGGGTACCAGGCAGCTAGTCACTGCGGCAGGCCCTGGTGTTATCAGGGGAGGCAGAGAGGGACGGAAGAAGAGAAAAGGAGAGCCTTGAGGAGCTTCTGGAACTTAATGAGATTTGGCTAAAGCCTGAGATGGGCAGGGAGACCATTGCAGAGGGAGGCTCCTGCAGGGGAGAGAGATCTACCCCCCACTCTCTGCTTAGAGAAGCGACTGATCTGCAGAGAGTTGGAGCTAGACGAATGAAGGGCTCTAGCAGGGAGGTATTTAGGGAGAGGGAGCTGGATGTAGCGGGGTTCCAGGCCCCAGAAAGACTGGTGGATGATGCAGAGGGTCTTGAACTTGATCTTAGAAGCAGGAGCCAGTGGAGAGATTTAAGGCTGGAGAGATGCGGTACCCTGGGTTTGAGGGCAAGGATAAGTCTTGCAGTCCTATTCTGGATTAGCTGGAGGGGACAAAGGAAGTATAAAGGAAGATTGAGGAAGAGGCTGTTGCAGTAGTCCCGCCTAGCGAGGACTAGAGCTCTGGAGACATTGCGTTTCTGGGAAAGGTGAGGAAAGGGAGAATGCCTCTGAGGAGGTGAGGCTGAAAGTGGGCCTTCTTGGCAAGGTCTGGAATGTGAGGAGAAAAGGAGATAGAGGAGTCAAAGATGACACCAAGGTTTTTTTCCTCACAAGAGGGTGAGGGGAGGGGACCCATAGAAGGCGGCCAGAGGGAAGGGGGCAGCTGGGGTCCCAGTGAGAAGGATCTCAGTCTTACTGGCATTAAGGCAAAGATCATTGGCAACACACCATGCCCGAATAGCAGTCAGACATTCAAGAATGAGAGAGAACGAAGAGGAGGCAGTTGAGGGAAGCTTGAAGAGAGCTGCATGTTGTCTGCATAACACTGAAGGTGGGGAGAGAAGGAGGAGATCAGATGGGCCAGAGGGGCAAGGTAGATGTTGAAGAGCCACAGCAAGAGGATAGAGCCTTGAGAGACACCAAAGGTGGAGAGTGTAATAGGGAAGAGAACAGGGCCCTAGTTGAACCTGGGAAGGTCGGTTAGACAGGAATGAGGTCAACCAGTACAGTGTCAGGCCTGTGATGCCAAGAGAGTCACCAGAGGCGTTGCTGGGGGGGGGAGGGCTAAAGGGGCTATAGCCCCGGGTCTTTTGGTTGTAGCCCCAGATAGAATATCAGGGGCTACAACCAAAAGGCTAGCTAGCTCCGAGTCCCAACAGTCCCGACATTAATGTATCCCGGATCTTTGACAGACCTAGCAACTCCCCTGGGAGTCGCAGAGCCAATTTGTCAGGGTGGCATGATTGACCGCGTCGAAGGAAGAGGAAAGATCCAGAAGGATAAGAATAGATGGAGAGTTGGAATCAAGATTTGAGAGCAAGTCTTCATGGGTGTTTAGTAAAGCAGTTTCCATGCCTCTGGCTGCCCTGAAGCCAGACTGGTGGTATTGGAGACAACCAACAGATTCAGTGTGTTGGTCAGTTGGTAGATGGCCAGCTTCTCCAAGAGTTTGCCCAGGAAGGCGTTAATGGAGATAGGGTGGTAGTTAGCCGGGCAGGAGGGGTCGTCAGATGACTTTTTGACAAGAGGATGCATATGGAAGTGCTTGAGTGGGAAAAGGGAAGGAGCCAATGGAAAAGGAGTGATTATAGAAATGGGCCTAGGCTGGTGCAAGGGAGACAATGTCCTTGATAGTTCTGGAGGAGCAGCGGAGCACTTGTTTGGAGTATCCTTTTTATTTTGGTTGAAATCATTTTTATTATCATTTAAACAATCAAACTGACAATATTCTGCTCATGGATTGGCTAAATTGAGAAATCTGAAATTGGGAAGCATTGGCAAGGATAACGGATTGGGTACACAAAGACCTCCCGCTCCCCGTTAGTCCCCACAAAACAACTTGAATGCAGTGTGTTCTATTTTGAGCCCACAGTGGTACAGACAATGGCAAACAGCGGGAAAGGGCCAACTAGCAGCAACCCGAGTCAAACAGTTCACTCATGCCACTAGGGACATTCCATCAGTCCCATCACTCTCAAGGACAAGGCAGGTAGAGTCTCTGCTGTGGTCCCAAGCATATGTCAGAAACCTTCTCTGGGGCTATCAACCACATACGTGACCATCAATACCCTTCATTTGGCAGTGTTGCAGACCTCTAAAAGGATGCAATAGTGGCCTTTGCAGCAAAGAGCATATGTACCAACCTAGCATTGGGAATCTGTCCTTTAACCGCATCCCCCGAAGGACTCCAAGGAGGCATACACTCAGCTCCACTGGGAATGAGAGCCCCAAGATGCAGTTAATTGAGGTTATTACCTCAGACCAGTACCTATTGAGTTGAGGACAGTGCCACCATATATGTATGTATGTGCCCACCTCTCCACATCCACCTCCAATACCACCCGCCCGTACTCCAGTTCCCCATGTGTCACAACCTATCAGGTGTTAAGTAGCCTCTTGCCAGGAACTCATACCCTGGTTCAGAATATTTGACACTTCTAGGTGCCCTCCCATCTCCCCTCCGCACACCCCTCCACTCCTCGGGGGAGAGCACACAGCCCAAGTCCTTATGCCATGCATCCACATAGGATGGTAGTGGACCCCTGCTGTATCTGCCCAGGCAGGTATAAAGATTAGACACAACACCCCCAGAGAGAGTTATCGAAAAGACTTGCGTCTCGAAATCGGTAAGAAGTCTTGTGGCTGCTTGCCTCTTATGCGGCTGCATTGCCCAGTGCTGAAGCTGCCAATATTGAAACATGTCCTCCTCCCTCACTCCAAAAGTGTCCTTGCAGGACGCAAAGGAGTTAATCTGGCCCTCTCGGTTCCATGTGTTAATATCCCAGCAAAAATATCACAATACAAAAATATCGCCATATTGAGCCATGGACCCTGCGGGGGACACCCCCGCATTATTTTTAAATGTGCAGGGGACACCCCTGCAACCTCTGCTCCCACAAATTATCCCCCCCAAAAAAATATCGCCTACGCGAGACAAACGACCATATATACGGCAATATTTTTGGTGGGGATAAAATGTAGGCAGCCCGAATTCACAGCCTTCAGTTCTCCACCTGGAGAAGGTCTTACCATCATAGGCTGGTTGGAAGCTGGGGTTAAAATGTATAGGGGAAAGAAGAGAGGGTAAGGAGGAAAGGCCCCAGGTCTCATTCACTGAGTCTCAGACCCACATGCCACCCCAGTAGCAGGAACCCCGTAGATACTCAAAGGTCTGTCCCCCTTAGGAAGCCATGGGAGATATAAAATTGGTTTGCCTGTCCCAATTCCTCCAGGCGATGCCAGAGTTGACTAGAGGTGGGGTTGATCCAATCCCGAAAGACCCGCAATTGAGCTGCCCTAAAAATATCTCCTCATGTCAGGTAGTGCCAGGCCCACCTTAACCCTAGACCTTTAGAGTGTTGCTTTGGAAATGCAGGCTCTTTCCCCTATTAAACATAGCCCATAATCTCCTTCTCTAGCCTGCCTAGAGAACCGGTCGGGACATTAACCAGGAGTGCCTGAAAGTGGAAAAGCAGCCTGGGTAGGATATTTGTCTTAATCACTGCAACCCACCCAAACCACCATATGGCCCTCATCCCCCAAGATCACAGGTCAGTTTTAATGGCCTTGAACAGAGACGGGTAGTTGGCCCAGAACAGGCCCTCATAGGTGGGCATGAGATAGAAACTCAGATATTTAAGTTTCCCAGATATCCAGGAGAACGGTGCTGTCCACTTTAAAGTGTTCAATACCTCAGCCCCACAGGAGATATTCAAAACCTTGCTTTTAATGAGCTTAACCTTAAACCCTGATCTCTGACAAAAAGCGTCTAGGATCTCCATCAACTTAGGGACCAAGGCCAGGGTCAGAAGCACATCATCCTCAAAAAGCACAGTTTTGTGGGCAACGTCACCATACGGAATACCATACATACCCTCTTCCGCTCTTACCCTGGTTTCAAGAGACTCCACCGCCAGCGCAAATAGGAGAGGAGAAAGGGGACATCCCTGCCTTGTACCCCTGGAGAGTGTGAAACCCTGAGATATAGCACCATTGGTCAATACCTGCGTTGTCGGGCAAGAATACAGTGTAAACCCACCCTTAATAAAGCCCTCCCCAAAGTTACACCTGTGTAGGATCTCCCGAAGAAAAGGCAACTGCATGCGGTCAAACACCTTCTCAGCGTCAAGCCCTAGCAGTATGACCGGAGGGCCTGTGCGATGAGCTACTTCTATAAGATTCACAATTTTATGGTCGTTGTCTGCCCCCTGGTGCCCCTTCACGAATTCCACCTGGTCCTCCCCCACTAAAAGCAGCAGAACCGTATCCAACTTTAGGTCTAATATCTTAGCATATATCTTTATATCCGCATTTAACATCCCAATGGGCCTGTATGACAAACACGCGGTAGGATCCTTATTTGGCTTTACCATGAGAGAAATCCTGGCCTGCCCCATGGTCTGTGAGGAAGCACCATGGGAAAACATTTGGTTAAACAGGTCGTGAAGAGGCTACAGGAGAACGCCAGAGAGTTGCTTGAAGAAGGACGTTGACAGACCATCGAGCTCAGGGGCCTTCCCCACCCGCAGGGATGAGATCGCCTGCACTATCTCCTCCTTAGTGATTTCCCTATCTATAAGATCACGCTGCTCGGTGGGCAGGCAGGCCAGAGGGCACTGGTTTAGAAACCTCCCTATAGCGGCCAGGTCTGGTTGGCCTGATGTATATAATTTACTGTAAAATATGTTGAACTCCCCTAGCAGGTCGCAATTGGCACTCAGCAACTTACCCCTCTCATCCCTAATACTCGCTATGCCCCCCGAACGCAGCCTTCTGCTTTAGCTTCCAAGCCAGGATCTTACCAGCTCTGTTCCCTTCTTCAAAATACCTCTGCATAGCCTGCAAGATGCTAAACTCCGCTCTTTATGCTTCCATCATGTTACAGGCCCCTGTTTTCCTGTATTCCACCTCCCTACTCTTTACCTCCTGCCGCAGTAGGATGGTTTGCTGCCTTCTGAGTCGATTTATCCCTGCTGCTTTGGAGATGAAAAGACCTCTTATACATGCCTTAAATGCATCCATTGGGTCAGCTCTGGGACCTGTCCACTGGAATTTGTCTAAAAGAACTCAGAAATCGTCACCCCCCACCTCCTCCCTCACCACCAGGTCATTGAGGAGAGTGTGATTGAGTTTCCAGCACCTATGGCCTGTCTCTTATGGGGGAATACTGAGACTCATGGTAATAGATCATGATCTGAGAAGTCAATGGACCCTAAATCGATACTACTCACTTTGGAGATCAATCCCTCTTCCACCCAGGAATAATCTATCCTGGAGTATACTCAATGGGATTTATAGAAAAAGGTATAGTCCCTCTCTTCTGGGTGCATGCACCGCCACACATCGGCCATGCGGGAATCTGAGAGCTGCTTGAGGAGAGTGGCAGAGAAATCCCCTATAATCCCCATTGGGCACATCCAATTTGGGTCTATGGGAAGATTAAAATCGCCCTCAAGGATATGGCCCCTAGAGAACACTAGCAACTCCCCCAGTACCTAGCACAGGAAGTCATTCTGCCTTGCATTGGGTTCATATACCACTGCAAGCGTAACCTGTACACCGCCAAGAAAGCCTGTCACAAAGAGGTATCTCCCTTCAATGTTGTATTTGGTCTCCTGAGCCTGGAACAGGACCCGCTTCCTTATAAGGATGGCTACCCCCTGTTTTTTTATAGTGGTTTGTGGGTAGGAACTGCTGTGGGAAATCCTTTGAGCAGAGCCTGACAACATCCACCCGGCGCAGATATGTTTCCTGAAGAAACGTGATATCCACCTGCGAATGCTTCAATCTAAGTATTAAAGTGCTCCACTTCCTGGGAGAGTTCAGGTCCTGAACGTGATGTGACAAACACCCCAACTCCAACCCACCTGTAGCATGAGTTGAAAATCTATCACATTCTCCCTATTCCTCCTGCGACCACCTAAAATAAGAAGCACGCCCCTTTGCACTTTCCCCCAGATTGAAATTGCCAGCATACCCCTTCCAAATGCATCCAAAAATCCCAACAATTAACAAAACCTCCAAAACCACAACAATTAACCATGTCACTAACCCCTCTTCAGAGTGTAGAGGCAGAATTGTCCCGCAAAAGAGCATTACCCTCCACAGAATAAGCCCACCACCCCTCGCCCGGGGAAAGCACCAACCCCAAACAAGACAGCACATAGTACACAGGCCCTCATACATGCCATGATTCTCTGGGCCTGCAGTTCTCAAGACTCTACGCCATACATTGCCAGTCAGCTTGGGGTGCCGTGAGCAGGCACCCCTCCTTTCCTTCATGCTCCTGCCCCTCACTCGCCTCCATCTTATCTTTGTGTCCTCCTCAATTGAGTGCTCAAGGGGCATCTCCAGGATCTTTGCCGTCTCATCCGGCGTCTTGCAGTGCCATTACTTCCCTTCCCATGTGACAAGCAGCCCAAAGGGCCGGTATGGGACCTGGTCCTGTCTGAGCTTCGCGGTCACATGTCTAAATGTCAGGCGCTTCTGGAGTGTAAGGGCTGCCGGGTATTGAAAGATGAGGAGCTTATGCCTGCCGTAGGGTATCTCGGCCCCTGATTTAGCTGCCCGGAAGATCTCTTCCTTAACTGTGAATGCGTGGAATTTCATCAGGATGCCCTTCGGCAGACTGCGTGGGCCCTTCCGGCGGGACCCACCCTGTGCACTCTATCCAGCACGATGCATTCCGAGGAAGGCATCCTTGAAGAAACCGAGAGCCCACACCTTCAGATCTGTGCCCTCCGTCTACTCTTCAATCTCCCGAATCCTGAAGGTCTCGCGCTGAGGCCTATTCTCCAGATCCTCGATAGTTTAGATCAGCTCCTCCATACCCTGTTTTTCTACAGCTAATTCTCCTTGTAAATGAATAACATCCTCCTGGAGGGAGCAAATGGCCTCCTCAGTGTCTCCCACTCGGGTATTAACTTGCCTCAGATCCTTTGATAAATTATCCAGTGACTTCTGTAGTCCCTCAGTCGCCACAGCAATATCCTTCCAAATAGTGGCCGAGAGCTTCTTCACCAGAGTAGCCATGCATTCCAAAAGGTCCTTATTTGTGAGGGACCTTGACCCCCCCCACAGCTTCTTTTGCCAATGCCAATGCTTCGCCAGACAGCTTACCAGGGTTACTGGAAGCTTCCAGTTCAGCCCAAGCAGCCCAGCACCACCACACCAGGTTGCTCGAAGGCCCAGAGCAGTCTCACCAACCTTCGGGTGGACCTAGTCCCCAACACAAGACACTTTCTCTGGATAGACGCCCCTCCTCCAGGGCAGACCAGGCACCTGCACTAAATAGATGCCCCTCCTCCAGGGTAGCCCAGCACAAAAATTGTGCTTGCCCTACATGGGTCTCTGGCAATGATGGCTGCCTATATCTGCAGGGGCCCCTTCAGGAGGCCTCTAAGTTGTGACTGCGGCCTCCACAGTAGTCATGGCTCCATTCATTAATTCTGGGCCATGATCTGCCACAGTAGGGGGAGCACACTACAAGGCAGCCCAGCCTTGCACATTAACGTGTCAGTGAAGCCACTGGTAAGGGGCCCTGGGGTGGCCAAGATCCCCAAGTCCTCACATGTGGCCAGGAGAACAGTGCAGGGGTCCAGAAGGCACCGGAGCCCAGGAGAGGACCTGTGGCACAACAGCCAGGATCCATTTCACCCACGCCACAGGTGGGCCCGCAGTGGGAGGGGTGATTGAGCAGGAGATGGGGATCTGCTCTGTGGCCTTCAGGAATCACTGCTCAGTCACCAAATGGCCTGGTGAGACCATTCGCAGCCTCACGTATCACTGCGACCACAGCCTCTCACAGCGTCAGGACCTCCCAACCCGCATCACAATAACGTAGGACTATTGACACAGGGCTCAGAGCACACAACGGCCTGCAGACCGGCCTGCTCCTGGGTGGGCCACGTCCGAGGTCAGGGGAGCTCGCTCAGCGCAAGGCCATCTTGGTCATCACTGAGCCGGAAGTCCGAATATCCATTTAACATTTTGTTGCTTATTTCTCTTAAGGAAAAAAGCCAGCTCACCAATTTGCATAGGCTCACCTGCCCCTTTACACTCTTTTCACTGGTATTGCTTGCCTGCTCCCACATTTTGTGCCCTGGTTTCCTTGTTTAAATGCTTCCCCCTAATCCTATTTTCAGTAGTCATTGAAACAAATTCTCAGGCAAAGGATCTCTTATTGGAAAACAACAGAAATATCCATATATTGGCTACTATATTCCTTCAACACTCACCCAATAGTGTTTCCCTTGAAAGCTGACCAGTGCAAATGACATTCAGCATCAAAAGCAGGAACCATTAAGAGAGGCTACTCGCCCTCCTTATTGCATCAACTGCAAAGTCATGGCAATACCTTGAAAAAGAACATTTAAACCAGATGGACCTCTCTGTATCACCTATCCTACGCCCAAACCTTCTGAAATTCTTCTTTCGATTAGCACCACAACAGAAGGCTTATAGCATAATCAGGTACACTGGGGATCCCATTCAGTCTCAATGTCATTCTAACATGGCCGAACGTATGCCTCTTGCCAAGTGTGTATCCTTTATTCAATGTCCAATACATTTCCCAAAAAAGCTGGCTGTCTCTTCTTCCTTAGCTCCTGAGATGGCCGATTAAGATCCAGACCACTTCCCCAGCTCTGAGACCCACCATGCACAGCAGGTCATTAAGGTGAAAAGCAGCAGATACACAAACCTTGATGCAGTCACGACTTACTGGCCCTGGTCCCTCTGGTCATCCTTGAGGAAGCGCCCGCGGATTGCAGGCGCCATTTTTACTCCCAGAGTGGCAGATGGGATCACAAGGGCCATCCTTACTCCCAAGATGGCTGACGGCATTGGCGCAGGCGTTCCGACGCCTCACGCCAGTGTTTCTTGGACATGGAACGTAGTGGCTTCTGCTTCCTCTTACATATATGCCATACATTGAGTCCTAGACCTTGCGTCTCAACACTTGGTATTGCAGTTGCCCTACCTTGCTCAGCGCTCCTTGTTCCTGGTAATCTTCATTTGTTTATCTTGTGCTTCCCTGCTTTTTTGTTCTATGCCATTTTCCTTTGTCTCCTGTAGTTCCTTGGTCCTGTATCCCTGCCTCCTTACCCTGGCTTGCCTTCTAAGTGCCCTTTTATAAATACCTGTCTACTCATCTTCTTGTTGTTGCCAGTTTGCTGGAACCTTGTCCCTTCCAATTGAAGATGTGGTCCTGCTCTTCTCTGGTTGTGGATGCATTCATCCAACTCTGTGTGCAGCAGAACACAGATCTCAGGTTTTTTCCTTCACTTTGGGGAAAGTTTTACTTTCCTGTTCCTTGGCTTTCGACTCCGGAATCCACCCCTCCTGAGGTCTCAGTCTATCAGGCAGGTTGGCGTCCGGAGAATCACCCCCTTTTCTTCACGACACCCGGACCCGACAAAGGCTTCACAAGGGATCATCAACAGTCAAGTCTTCTCGTAAGAAGAGTCAGGTGAGCCAGTCCTCTGATGATACTGACAGTTTGAGATGCCCAGAGCCTCTTCCAGCTGAGGAAATGGATCCCCTTCGAGATCTTCTACGTGGTATGCAGGAGCTGTCCACAGAAAAGCCGAATGTTAAGGCAGAGAATGCTGCCCTTTGCCAAATGGTCCTGACCTGTGATGTTCTGGCATTGGGTACAGCCCTGGAAAAATGTGATGGATCACCAAAAAATATACACCAGTTTCTAGACTCCTGTCTAGTACATTTCACATTCAAACCCACTTTTAAGCCACTGACAGGGCAAAGGTAGGCGTTATTGTATTCAATTTGACCAGTAACGGCCTACCTTGTGCTATGCCTCTGGTCGCCTCTGGAGACCACCTCCTGGATGACTACAATGCCTTTTTAGCCTCTTTTAAGCCCATTTTTGATCGACCAGTGGTCATGTTTACAGCCTGGGAGAAGTTGATGGGTTTCCAACATGGTACACAGGACATGTTAACCTATGTTACAAAGTTCAGGCAACTGGCCAAAGATGCTGATTGGTCCCGAATGCCTATTTCACGCTTTTCAGACGGGGATTGAATGAGGAAGTGAAAGATGAATTAGCAAGAGTCACCAGGCCTGACAGTTTTCAAGCACTTCTCAATTTGTCTTTGCAAATTGATTTTTGTACTCAAGAGAGAAAAGCAGAAAAGAGAAAATATCGCTCTTCTGTATCCAGGTTAGTCCAAGGTGTTCCTCCGCCCCTGGGTGCCACTCCTACACCGACTCAGGAACCTGAGATCATGCAGCTGGGATCTCTTTGTGGACCCCTAACCTGGGATGAGAGAAGTCGCAGAACTGAATAGGGTTTGTGTTTGCACTGCGCTTCCCCCAACCACATGGTTCGAAATCGTCCGATTGTGCTTCCTCGGCTAGCGGGAAACACCAGCTCACATTCCGAAATGGAGCATGGAAACAGGAGGATATGGAAAGCTCCTATTCATTTTGTTCTTTGGAGTCCTCTGCGCGCACTTCTCTCGTGGTCCTGAAAGTCATATTGATAACCGAGGACAAGTTACCAATTTCCGCTCCTGCCTTGGTGGAATGTGGTGCTATGGGTTTATTTTTGGATGACAAGTGGGCTACTCTGCATAAGATTCTTTGAGAAACCAAGGAAATGGTTTGAACCGTGGAAGGTATAGATAGATGGTGAACCTCTATCTTATGGACCCATAAACGAACAGTCCAAACCTTTACTACTACAGATGAATCACCACCCTGAATTCCTCTCCTTTGACACAATAAAGGCAGCCCACTATCCTGTAGTTTTAGGAATGACTTGGCTACAACTCCACAATCTGTATGTGAATTGGGCCGGCGGAACCTTTGCTCTGAATACTGTATGTCCAAATGTCTACAAAAGCCCTCAGGATTGACATTAGCCACCTCTATAGGCGGCTCGGAAACAACCACTTCATCTCTGGCCCATATTCAGAACATACCTGCTGAATGCTCAGAATTTCATGTCTTTTCTGACACTCAAGAAAAAAATTCTTTCTCCACATCGCCTGGGGTTATGGGTTAAAGGATCGAATACAAAGGATCGAAATGCAATAGATTTGAGTCAAAAGGACCGAAAAAAAATACTGAATTTTTTTTTTTTGGGGGGACTCCCCCCCAAACCTCCGTTTTTAGGCCAAAAAGCATTAATTTTACCTATACCAAACCCCCCAAAAAATACATTAAAAAAAGGCATTCAGTCTTTTATTTTTTGGTCCTTTTGACTCGAATGTATTGCATTCGATCCTTTTGTTTTCGAATAAATGACTGGACACCATTGCCCGGAGGACTGTGCTATCGATACCCATCCTGATGCCATCATACCTTTTGGCCAGATGTTTATTCTATCTGCTCCTGAAAAACTGGCCCTAAGGGAGTATTTGGACCACTATCTTAAGAATGGGCTCATCCAACCATCCAAGTCCCTGGATGCAGCATCTTTTTTTTAGTTCCTAAAAAAGAGACTACTGAACTTCGCCCATGTCTAGACTATCGTGGATTAAACCAGGTCACACAGAAAGACAAGTACCCTTTGCCACTCATTGCAGACATACTAGAGGTTCGACATGGAGCAAAAGTTTTTTCTAAGTTGGAGCTTTGAGGCGCCTACCACTTAATATGCATCCGCTCCAGCGATGAATGGAATACAGTCTTTAGAACACCATTTGGCCATTTTGAATATATGGTTATGCCATTCGGCCTAATAAATGCTCCTGCTGTTTTCCAGCGCTTTATGGATTGTTTATTTTCAGACATGCTGTTTCAATGCATAATCGTATACCTGGATGATATCCTTATCATTTCCAGCATGGAAGAAGAACATCACTACCATGTAAGGAAAGTACTTACTCGTCTGCGTGAAAATCATCTGCGGGCGAAACCAGAGAAGTGTCAGTTCCATCGATCTAACGTCCATTACCTGGGCTACGTCATCTCACAAACTGATATTTCTATGGATTCACGTAAAGTTATGGCAATCACCACCTGGCCATCAACTGCATCTGTGAAACATGTCCAGTACTTTTTAGGATTGGCTAACTTCTATCGGAAGTTCATTCCAGGGTTCTCGAATATCATTCTACCCATCACCCGCCTCTTAAAGAAAGGTGTCAGTTAATTATGGTCCTCGGATCAGGAGGATGCTTTCCAAACATTGAAAGCATTGTTCACAAAGGCTCCCATCCTTCGACAGCCCGATATTACCAGAATCTTCATAGTAGAGACCGATGTCTCTGAGGAGGCGATCGGAGCAATGTTGAAACAAACACAAGATAACGGTGTGGAGCATCCATTAGCCTACTTCTCTAGGACCCTATCTGAGGGCGAAAGACAATATTCTGTTCTAGAAAAAGAATTGTTTGCCATCAGGCAAGCCTTCCTGAAATGGAGGCATCTTTTGTTAGGCTCTAGTCATCCTGTACAGATTAGGACTGATCACCGGAACTCACAGGTGCTGCAAATCGTGGAATGTAGGAATAGTCAACAGGCACGTTGGGCTTATTATTTTGCCCAATTTCGCTTCCAGCTGACTTATGTTCCAGGATTCCAGAACGTCCTTGCTGATGCACTGTCTATGAGACCGGACCACCTACTCCAGACCCCCACCTCGTATCCTACAGTGTTTCAGGAAAGAGTGTTCTTGGATCATCTGGATTTCTTTCTTTGACAAGTGGGACAGTAAATGCAACAGTCTCAAGAGTGACTAAAACTGGACAGTTCTCATCCCTGGGGATTGAGTAAGAAGGAAGCCTTTCTTTTAAAAGACGGTTGTCTGTTTCTTTTGTCTCCGGCAGTTCCTTGGTCCTGATATCCTGCCTCTTTACCCTGTCTTGCTTTCTATGTGTCCTTTTGTGAATACATATCTAACGACCTTCCTGTTGTTGCCGTTCTGCTGTAACCTTGTTTTTCCCAATTGCAGATTTGGTCTTGGTCTTCTCTGGTTGTGGATCCATTCATCCAACTCTGCTTTTCTTTCCCTTTGGGGAAGATTTTTTCCTGTTCTTTGGCTTTTCACTCTGGACTCCACCCCTCCTGAGGTCTCAGTCTATTTTGCAGGGTGGCGTCCGGAGAGTCACGCCCTTTTCTTCACGACACCCAGAACCGACAAAGGCTTCACAAGGGATCATCAACAGTCAAGTCTTCACGTAAATAGAGTCAGGTGAACCAGTCCTCTGATGATACTGACAGATGCTCACATTGAAATAATATTAACTAAGCACTGCAGACCATAGAGGCAGCAAAAGCAAACACCTACTTGTGGAATGGCCTACAGGGAACTCTGGAAATGTCCCACTGGACCCATACACCATGGGACACATTTCTAGGGTTTCCCTGGTTTTCTGTTCTTTTTACCATGTCCCTTTGAAGTAAAGAATGTCTTATAAAGCTTCCCGGATGTTGTTTGTCACTCATGCAAGTTTTTCCTCATTTGTGTACGTTTCAGGTAACTTGTTTTTAATACTTATTAAGGGACAAATGTGTTTTAAAATGCACAAATGTTACGAATTTTCTTTCAAATATATTTGTGGGAAACACTGCAGGCCCCACAAAACAAGCCCTACTTAAGAGTGGTTGGGCCTGCTAGCATCATGTCAAATGCGGCCACTTTCAAAACCATTTCCAAGGCAATTTTGGGTTCAGGTTCACCCATGAAAGCACCACTGCTCTGGGGCAACGATGTAGCTCTCACCAAGTACTTAGCTTGTCTAATTTTTTGTTTGGGCTCTTAGGTGGTGCTTTTGCATCACCATAAGCTGAAACGATTGCATTAGAGAACAGATAGGGAGACATGGCATATGAGGAGACACACATCTTGTAGGTGTTGTTTGGTTATTTCCTCACTCATTGACTGCCCTTTGCCATGCCATGCTAACCCCTATGGCCATTTCCACCCAGTTTCTGCCCATCCCTGCCCAAAATACCATACCATTAAAGTTGGGACTTTTAAGTGCCTGCCAGTGATTTCTGATTGCGTGTTCTGAGAGTTAATGACTTATTGGAATTGTAAGTGCGCTGCTGGTGTATACAAATGTTTTAACTCCTTCTGGGTTGTAAATACATATTTAGGCATTTGCCAGGCACTGCTATTAGATGCCCATATACTCGTACCATTTAGCACCTGTTACCATCAAAAGGGAGTTCGTGGCAAGTGCCCTTCCCATGTCTACACAAAAGCACACACTGTTGTCATTGCCAGTGCTTGCTTCCTTTGTATCGAAAATGTTAATACCAATAGTAAATTGGTATTGCTTTATATATATAATTTATAATGTTAACAATAAATGAAGGGGTACATGTCTGCCTGTCGAAATGCCACAGCTGTTTGAATTGTCAGAGCTTGTTAAAACTGGATTAGCTAGATTTATAGCTTTGAGCATGGATGAGTACATGAATTATGTACTGTGCTGGGTATGTCAGATAGGATGCATTGAGGCATGAGTGAATGAAAATAATGATGATCATGGCAAGTGCAAATCAAATAACTTCATGGGGTAGCTGAACCAATGTGATTCCCAGGACAGTGCGCTGGTTCAATTATCCACCTTACAACTGGCAAATTCTTGCCAGGGGGAAAGCTTCTCACAGGAAGATTGTTTAACATTCTGCTCCTCATCCTTGCCCCACAAAACAAGCACAAGATGCTCTGGAAGTCCTTAAGCTCCAAGGATGTCTGATAATACCAAACAATTTCCATGTTATGTTCGCCGAGTTAGAAAAGAGGAAGAACACATTAAATCACGCGAACATTACAAACAGTCCATTATTGAAAATAATCCTATGTCCAAGTATTTCTTGTCACGCGCAGCCCCAAACAAAAAAGAAGCTATGGGAGGGACCTCAAACACGCCATACAGGTAAACGCAACACACACACATACACATACTTCACCTTTAATCCCCCCCCTCCCCTCATCCTCAGCAGCATGATTTTATCTCTAACAACATTTTGGGAACATTACAGAGTGATGGAGGTTGAGCAGTGATACACGTAACAATAACTCGTTGTATTCCAAAGAAGCAGGTTTATTTTTGTGCTTTTCAGTGCTTGGTTTGGAACAAATGCATATAGGAACTTGGAGAGCCTCTAAAAGAGAAAAGGGACTAAGTGTAAACAGTATCAGGTAAGGAACAACGTAAAGTGCGGGATTCTTCCAGTGCCCACCACCTACAGCGGGGTAGTTCCAAACATAAAGGATAACCTAATCTTATAAATCCTTGTAACACATGGGACTCTCTAATCTATGACACAATGTCCAAAGGATGTGGCAAACAGAACATTCCAAACCTATATTTAAGCAATATGCCCCGAGCGGCGGGGGCATTACCGAGTCAGGTAATGCCCTGGGGCCCATAGTTATAGGCCCGAGCCGAAGCCAAGAACGGGGTACTAAAAGCATTTTTTTCTGTCCCGAAACGCTGCAGCATTTCGGGGCAGAAAAAAAAATAGATATATAATGATATAGAAAATGGCCGCAGGGAAAGGGAAAACGGAGTCTGTTTTCCCATTCCATGGCGGCCTTCGGGAGCGGACGTGCTGGGAACAGGAGTGTTCCCAGCGCGTTCGCTCCTGAATAGGAGAAATCAGAAGGTAAGTGGGGTTGGGAGAGCAGGGAGGGTGGGTAGGGAGAAGGAAAGGAAAAAAAAAACATCCCTGAGTCCCCAGCGGGGGGCGATGGCAGCTTTTCAGTCGTGTGGAGGCTCGGAGTGGGGATACTCACCAGGTACTCATTATTATTATTGTTTTTTTTACAAACTTTCTTTATTAATTTTCCAATGAAGTTTTACAGTATTTGCAAGCAATGGTCATATGTAAGTCCTTAGCAGGGGTGTTGCCCCGGCCATGCCTTGCAACTTACAAACACTGCCATTTAACACATAATAAAAAATAAAAGCAACCATTACTAGCGGTCATTTAGCAAAATAGGACAAGACGGAGAGGTTGTATCAGATCCACAACTATACTGATACCCCTTTTCATTTCCTTCGCCTCATGTGCTTATGAGACCTAATTTCACCATATCGAAAGGTTCTTCAAGAGAGCAGGTCTGTTATAGTGCTCTCTCTATCCCGCACATATTCCTTGAATGGGGACCATACACAAAGGTTGGGAAACTGCTGGACACCAGAGCAGTTATTTTCTTGATGTCCAATACTCCCCATATCTTAACCCACCATTGACTGACAATCGGGCCGCTGAGGCCACATATGACCCCTCTACCACATTCCCCAGAACCACCACAGACTGGCCCATAAATAGTAAAATACCTGTAATATCCTTGATATGACCCAGGATTTCCAACCAGTAGATCTGGGCTTTACTACACATCCACCACATGTGTCCTAGGGTTTCCATCTCAACACATTCATGCCAGTATAGCCGGGAATAATGAGGTGCCATTTTGCTCATTCTACGTGGGGTAAGGTAAAAGCGAAAGCATATCTTATATTTAGTTTATTTTACTGTGTTACATTAATACCCTAGTCCAGGGTGTGGGGTTTTCCTGTGGCTTTCAGAGTGCATTTGGACACCCTAAATCCTCTCGCTCAAATGAGATCTCGGTCTGCCAGCGAGTCAATTTATCTTCCAGAGTATCTTTGTCTAAAAGCCTGTATAGTTTAGATATCCTCCCTGGTCTGTGCACCCTGACATCAAGATTTGCAATGCTTTCAGCACTCTATTTCCAGCCTGCCACACCCTACCATTTGTAACCCAATTTTCGATTTCGGCATAGCAAAACCTTTCCAGTATTCCTATGTGGAATTTCCCCTTGCATTCCTCAAACATGATTGGTCTATCTTCTATGTAGAGATCAGCAAGCTGGATAATCCCATTGTGATCCCATCTGCTAGAGGAGGCTGCATCCAATCCTGGTGTGAACTCTGGGTTAGGAGTGAGCAGTGAAAGCGGACCCATAAAAGAAGGAATATTTCGAGTTTGCAGGTTTCTATACCAGCATGATAAGGAACTCACCGTGATCGGCAACAGCTGCCTTACCACATTTATCCCCAGTCCTTCCAGGAAGGAAAGTTTATGAAAAGGAATAGAAGCCACACATTGTTTCACGTCCATCAGTCTCTTAATTCTCTTTTCCAAGGGCCATTCCAGCATGGGAGCCAGTTGTCACACAACAAGATACTTCTTAATGTCTGGAATACCAAACCCCACTTATAGAGGAGCGCTAGTTAAGATTTCCCTTGCTATTCTAGGTCTTTTCCTATTCCAAATGAACCAGACCATTTCTGCCTCTAAACGCTTGACCATACACATTGAAATCATTATCAGTGCTCAGAATACAAAGAGGAGGCACGGTAGCAGTGTCGTTACTGTCGCTGCCACTCGTGCCAACCACAACAGTTTATTCAGATCCCATCTCAATCGTTGATCACCAGAGATTCCAGATATTAGCATTGTAAAGCCCCTGATGAGACTTGGTTAGTTTGATCCACAAATATTCAACTGTTTCCAATTCTCAT
Source organism: Ambystoma mexicanum (assembly GCF_040938575.1). Taxonomy (NCBI): domain Eukaryota; kingdom Metazoa; phylum Chordata; class Amphibia; order Caudata; family Ambystomatidae; genus Ambystoma; species Ambystoma mexicanum. Next base: position 67,805,057 of record NC_090928.1, read on the forward strand.
TTTAGGGGGTATTGGCTGGAGAGTCGCTTCACTACCTCAGGGGTCACATTCACGTTGAGTACTTTAGATTTTGAATAATTAATCTGAAATGCAGAGATCGCCCCAAAGTTACTCAGAATTTCCATTGCCAAGGGTAGAGTTCATTCTGTGTCCCCCAAGAACATAACGCATCATCCACATATAGGGCTATTTTATGTTGGGCCCCATTGCATGCAATTCCGTGAATTTTATTCCTCCCCCCAATAAGACAGGCCAGGGGTTCCATAGCCATTCCAAAAATCAGTACGGACAATGGGCATACCTCACGTGTCCCGCTAGTGGTAGTCAGAAGGGGGGTAAACTCCCCATTAAGTTTAATATTTGTGGAGTGAATTTGGAAATTAGACAAAACCAGCTGCATAAATCTCAGCCCCATCCCAAATGCTTGAAGTGTAAACTTCAGAAATCTCCAGTCCATACTGTCGAATGCCTTGTGAGCATATAACGCTACTACTGACATGTTTTGCCCCATTCTTCTACCCCATTCAGTACGATTTATAGCTCTACTGATATTCTCGTGTGTAGATCTATTGTTGATAAAACCTGTCTGATCTGTGTGTGTAACCTCTGGAAGCACTCCCATCAGGAGAACCGCCAGGATCGTAGCATAGAGTTTTACATCCCTGTTAAGGATAGAAATAGGACGATAACATGCACAATATTTTGGGTCTTTACCAGGTTTGAGCACCAGGATTGTTGTTGACTGTCCCATATCCTGTGATACTTTCCCCTTTTGCAAGATCAAGTTAAATAGTTTAGTCAATGGTTGTACTAGCAATTAATTGAACACTTTTTAGTAAGTGTTGGGGAAACCATCTGGGCCCAGGTTTTTATTACAGGGAAGATCGCCTATGGCTTTGCATACTTCCTCCGTATGAACGGGGGCCTGACATCTTTTCTGTCCCCCGCCCTGAGGATGATTTGCTTTTGGCAGCCCTAACTTCCTAAGCTATTACCTTGCCATAGTAAGATTCAATTAACCTTAATGTATCCTCTCCTGCGCAATGGCCCTACTTTTGGTTATCTTTTAATTCAGCTATATAATTCCTCCGTTTTTGTTTGCAAAGTTTCACTGCCAAAAATGGATTAACCTTGTTTCCCCTGCTATAATTGGACTATTTAGCCGGAATGATCATCTGTGTGAATCTATCCACCACATGAGCTTCCAGTCTACTATGGATTTGTTCTGTCTCTTTAGCCTGTACCATGTTATCATGTTCTATCCTAGCCCCTTCCCAGGCTCTCAAAAGTGCTGAGGATCTTACAATAAATTCCCCTTGCACCACCACCTTACTCGCATCCCAAATTGTCCTACAATCCATACCCTCTGATTCATTTTCCCAGAAGTAATAATGCATGGTCTCCTCCACGTATGTCCTAATTGTCACATCATTTAAAACCCAATCATTGAGGCGCCATGTCTTCCTAAACGTTACCTGAGTGGGACCCCTCAACATCTTCACAAGGACTTGGGCATGGTCTGATAAATTTATAAGACCCATGTACACCGATGACACTGATAGAACCTGAGTAGAGGATAACAAGATCATGTCTATTCCAGAGTACCCTCTGTGGACTGCCACGTAGAATGAACAGAACGCTCATCATCATCAATAACTTTACTTTGCCTGCAGCCATAAAAGTGCATTAATGAGACACATAAAACCACATTAAGGCATATAAAAAGGTCATCACTTCTAAACAATATCAGCAACAAAAATGCACGTGGTCAAAGGGTGCAGAGTGATGACACTGACACAAGGGCGGCATGTTGAAACAACCAGCTTTATTTAAGTTGTAAAAAGAAAAGGAAAACCTACCTATCCCTAACTCTAAAAGGTGTGTTTCCCTGCCTCAAAGTAAATGCTAAGGAACTTGTCGGGATGTCTGAAATCATAAATATCCAATGGCTTGTGTGCATAAACCTCATTCTGTCCCTTACACCTAATTCTTAAGTAAACTAACAGAACACGGGGGAGATCGGTCCAAAATAATGACTCCCTTCTTCTAGGTGTCTTGAAAGGATTTGGTTATCTTCGGCCTGCATGAATGACTCCCTTGAGCAGGCCGAGACATCACCAAAGAGGGTTTCTTATCCTTTCTGCAGGATTTTATGCTTTACAAAACAAATTTCCCAATGCCAAGTGGAATGTCTCTCTCCCATGGTTTTTCTCGGGATCTCCAAGGTGAAACACAAAGTTCTCTATGCCAGGGGGAAAGTCTCCCTTTCCCTAGCCTTTCACAGTCAGTCAAAAAAGGTGCAACACAAAGTTCTTAATGTCAGGCCTCTTAACATATTTCTCAATGCCAGGCTTCTTATCATCCTTCACAACACCAGGTTTCCTAACATATTTCCTAAAGCCAGGCTTCTAAACATATTTCCCAATGCCTGGGTAATGACTCCTTTCCCCTGGCTTCTCTCTGCCTTTCCAAAGCCAAGAGGATGCCTCTCCTCTCTTGGCCTCTTCACAAGGTCCTTACTATCACAACAGGGGGAATAACTCCCTTCCCCTGGGCTTTCCTTACCAATTGTCAAGACTTTTGTAGGCCCCAGACCTCTGCTTCTCTCTCTTTCTGCTTGGTTCACACAATGGCCAAGTTTGGACCTCAGCAAAAGTCTCCTGGAGGTACCTCAGACCCCCGCTTCTCCCTCTTTCAATTTGGGCCAACATGGTTCACTTCCCTGCCAGGTATGGTTCTTAGTAAATTGCTCTTTGGTTTCCCTTCTTTTCGTTTGAGTGACCCCAAGACCCTCTTTATGTTCGGGTACGTGGAGCCATCTTCTCCCAAGAACCACCATGAGTAAGGTGAGTCATGTCATCTTCGTGTAGTGGGTTCCAGGCACCTCTTCTTTGCGTGCAGGTGCTTGGAGTTCTCTTCTCCCAAGTACAACCACAAGGAAGATGACTCATGTTCTCACATAGTAGTGGATCCCAGAGCCCTCTTCTTTGCCTTCAGATACTTGGGCCCTTCCCCCCCAAGCACTGCCATGAGGAAGAGGACTTGTGTTGCTTTCGTTTGGTGGGTCCCAGACCCGTAAGCTTCTCCTGTTGCGGGACAAACCTGTTTCACTACCCTGCCAGGCACTTTGACTATGAAGATGCGGGCTGCACCTTCTTAGTTTCTGATCAGCCAGCTTGAGTGCTCCCCCTAACTTCTAGGGAGTGTAGCCATGGGCTCTGGTCTGTCCGGGAACCCTGTCATCTGCATCTCCCTCTAGGCAGCACTGCCTTCCCTTCACACACTTCCCAGGCTTCAGGAAAAAGGGGCACTTCTCTCGGCCAGCTCACGTTCTGGTCCTTCCATTCTGGACTGGCCCTGGTCCTTCCAGTACCCCTCGTGGCCTCATATTCTGCTTCGTTCCACCTTCCCTCACCATGCTAGCTCCTCCAGGGAGAATTAGACAACTGCTTCCGGAGTCTCTACTCCTTTTCTAATCTACATTGACCAATGACCAGCTGGCAACAACTGTACTGCTCATTATGGTTCCTAGAAGTACTCTTCATGGCTCTGCACCTCCTCCTTGCCACAGTATGTTTAATCTGTAGGTTCTCCTGAGAGTCAATGGGGTTCTTCTTCGTCTCAGTACTTCTATCCTTGATCTCCCTTTGGTCGGTTGTGCTCTTCATAATCCGAGTACTTTCTAGGGAAATGGTAGGGTGACAATAACTCATGGCCTCAATAGGGAAGGGGTTGTTGTTAAGGTTGTAGAAGAGGGTCTAGCTTCAGGGGATGGGTGGACATACAGCGTTCCCCCAATATGGTCATCACTGGTCCCACAGAGGGTTTTCCCTCCCATGAGATGAACCCGCTGAGAACCATCCCCAGGGGGACTAGCGGGTAGTGCCCTCACCTCCCTGGCCTTATGGGAAGGGGCTTCCCCTATGGAAGCAGTGGTGATATCCTGGGATTCGTCACAGTGGCCACAATTAAGGCACCGCTTATATGCCAATCATAAAATTCATCATCACAAATCAAACACATCAATTTCCAATTTTAAAACCAATATAATACTAAAACTTCCCAAATCCTTTAACATATAAGAGGAGCACTCAGTTTTTGGGGAGTATGCCCAGTAATGTGCACTAAAATACATTGTTCAAAAAATAAAAATACAAAATAACGTGAGGTGCTGTACTGTGCCATTGTTTTCCAATGTAATAGAATAGGCCCTACAAAAATAAAACAATAACAGGCGATACTTAGGTTACTACTCTCTAAGTGGAAGTCCCAGCAATGTTAACTTCTGCGTTATGGCATAATAGAGTCAGGGCCTTAGTTCTTTCAGCCCAAGCCCTATGAATGTAAGAAGACACTGCAAAGATTGTCGCCCTATTTGCTGTAGTTTTACAAAGGGTCAGAGAATCCCTGAGGTTGTGAACTGTGGACGATTTTAACAGGGTCTTAAGAAAGTGAATCCTGAGATCCTTATAAAACAGTCATAAAAAAAGGAAATGCGATGGATTTTCCCTGTGCAACTCACACAAAGGACAAAGATAAGAGCTACTCCTCTGCCACACCAACATCTCGGTTTAGCATCCGCTGACCGTCTGTCTCCTGTTGATTTTGTCCTCTTTTTTTGGCTGCTTTTCCGCAAGTCTTTAGGCCCTTAAGGCTGGTACTTTCGCTTTTTAGTGTCTCTTTTTTCCACAGAACACTCGTATTCATAGTTCGTATGTCCGTTAAATGTCATCAAGAGGGGGCATTTTAGCAATGGAACACAAGGATGGGGGAGTCTTTTGCAGAAATATTTAGAACAAATGTAATGCATGTAGTTGGGTTCCTCTGTGACTTCTCTCTCCTCACGTGGTTAGATGCTTTCGATCTCCTGAGACATACAGGTCCCTCGTTGTCCATCTGTAATGTAAAACTGAATGAGTTTTCTTTGCAAAATAAGTATGTCTCTATTATCAGTACATTTCCTGTCAACCCATCCCCTTAAATCCCTTTTTGTGTGTTCTGTCAAAATTCACCTGCCTTCTAAATAAACTTATTTAGACATTTTCTGGATATCCCTGGATCCTAGACAAAGCTTCATCAGAAATGTTCGTTCTTTGTGTATCAAAGCTGCTAATTCTCTCCCTTTTGCATATACATTCATATTTGCTGGAACCTGATTTGTTTATAATAAACATATATTTTGTAGGCAATAAATACATTTGCTTGTCTCATTTTCTCTGCTCTTATGTCTGCTGGGCTTTCTCTTTATACACATTATATCTGTCCTTTTTCTCTAGATCGACATTCTCAGATATAGAGACACTTGAAACAATACATAATCAATACAAACAACATCTCAAGAAAGGCACGTCGTTGTCTTCTCCATCTCTTAGGCGCAGACGAAGACATCTTTTATCAGGAATTCCTGTTTTCTGTTAAAAATCGAAATAGAGACAAAAGTCATTTGGATACTGGCAAGTGGGTCAAGTTTCTTCCTGACCTAAAGTTTTTCTCCTTGCTTCTAACAAACATGTTTTTTAACAGTCATTTCTCCCTCTTTTCAGCCCATTTGACTCTTACAGGGTAATTCATGTAATCAAGCGCAGAAGTGGCACAAGCGGCTGGCGCACAGAGGGAGCATGCGCCAGCTTGCGGCAGCTGCGTGCGCCAAATCCCATTTTGACGCACCACGTATTCATGGACTTAAACATCCCTAACCAGCCCTGTCATAGCCATCATCACCTTCCACAACACACAGGTCGTTGCAAGCAACATACATGCACATACACCACCGCACAGTCATGCATCCGTCCGTGTCCACCTCCTATCACACTGCAATCATGGACAGCTAGGCCACAACAGTCAAAGCACGCATTGAGATGTGCATGTGTCATGCATCCATGGCGTTTCCCAGTCACACACTCACCACTCAGTAACACGCACATGTACACCATGCATGTCCATGAGGGTGATATCAGCATCCATGATTTACACAAAAGACATGGCCAGGTACAGACACAGGCATGCAATCATGTGTGCAAATCACATGCAGTTGCACATCATGCATAGCTACACACACACCATTGTCGTTGCACACGCTTGACCGGACTCACATGGTTCACTGCCATGTCCCTGTACACAGACATTCATATATGGGGCATGCCAGACACCAGACATACGTCCAAGGTGCTCGCACCTGACACGCCTCAACATACACTACGCTGGAGATGAACACATGGACACTTACCACTCCACTCCGGAAGGGTCTGCATCTCGAGGACCTGGTGGTGAATCGCTGGTTAATGCGCTCAGGACCCTCATCTGGATGTTGGTCAGCTGGTCCTGGCACCCCACTTCTCCACGAGCATCAACGAGGCGGCAGGCCTTCCTGAGGGCCCTGGACCTGAAGTCCTCCCAGCGCTTCAGGACACGGTCGTAGTAGTGGGATGCCACCCCCTCCGTGTTGATGGCATCCACAATGTCCTTCCAGATCCTCCTCTGTCCATCCCTGACGAGGTGCAAACTTGAGAAGAGGGCATCATAATTCCCCAGGACTCGCTCCACCAGCCCTCTGCCTCTCTGACTGGGGGTTGCCACTGGCCCCAGATGGTGTTGAGTCGGACATGGCAACCCCAGAGGCAGGTGTGGGTGGGCAACTTGGTCCTGGGGCTGGGCTGTGGAGCAATGGTACACCAGTCGGGAGTCTTCTGGGTCAGCAGAGGTGGTCTCAGGTACAGGATCCCTGGCTATGGCTTCTGTACAGACACCAAATAGCAGGGCACGTGGTCGGCAGGCAGGCAGCAGCAGAGTTTCCCTCTGCACGCGTTCATGGTCCGTGTGGGTCTGCAGCACGCTGTATGTTCTTTCCATGGAGACCGAATGTGTGTTTTTCCGACTTTGGGGTTCACACACGATTACTACACAGCGGTTACAGTGCCTACACGTAATGCTTTTCCATACAAGGCAGACGGTGAGTCGCACACTTGTTGCACGCTATTTTTTCCCACTGCGGGTGCCCCTGTTTGTTGCCTACCCCATTTATTGAGGTCCTCATAGCCCGCGTGTTGATCGCGTATGCTTTTTTGTGTTCCTGGGTGCCACAGCGTACTGCGTGAGGTTTTTTTACACGCATGTAGGCTGCAGGGGTTGCGTATACATTTTTCTTGTATTTTTGGGGTGCCTGAGCGTTGCGTGACCCATCATTTATCTCCAGGGTCCACAGGCAGCCTTGCAGAAGCACAGGGGTGCATCTATCATCACATACCCTGCCCCCTTCACCCCAATTGCCTAGGAAAATTGTTCAGTGCACCTTCCATTGGCATAAGTACACCCGTGCCATGGTTGGGAGGCCACCAAAGGTTAAGGGGGCTCAGCTGGGTGTCCTGTCAGTGTTGGGAGTGGTCGGGCCCTTGGCCGGGGTGACCAGGGAGTACGTGAAGTCCATGGTGGCCAGGGTGGCCGCAAAGGGGGAAGAGACAGGGGTGCACCACATGGGCAGGATGTCCAGGCACGTGGTGGTGCAGGCATGCCACCACCCCCTGCGGCTCCAGGTGATGCTGCTGTTGCATCCGACCCTGGTGCACTTGTGACCCGACAGTCAGTCATATGTACACGAGCCCACCGGTAGTGGTGTCTGCAGGTGCAGCTGTGGCGACCACCACACAGCCTGCAAGGTCTGCCCTCACGGGCCATCAGGCACCCACCAGGGTTACTCATGATATGGCGGCACGGTATGGACGGTGCCAGTGACGTAGCGCCACCGTCCATGGCATACCGGCATACTCATGATGACCCCCTTTGTGTGTGTGGAGATTTTTGCCAAGTGAGTTTTTCAGGTTCCATGTCAGGTGTGAATGTCTCGTGCCTGTTTACATTTCTCACGTTGCACTTAATGACGATGTTGTCATGTGTTGTGCATTTGGTTGGCTCTGTAGCTGCTGCATGCCATGGCATGGCATGGAGGACAGGGGTCATGTGGTTTGGGAGGGTTTGGCTGACATACCAGTGATTTTCATGGCCTGTTTTGCAGGGGGTGGTGGGATATGCACCTTGCATGTGTTCCTTTTTCGTCACACAGGATTGGTTATGTTTATGTAGCTAGGGCTGCACACAATGTCGCACTTCCGTGGAAACATTCTCTGGGTGGAAAGGTTGTGACAGTTGACTGTCCCTTTGTCATCATCGATTGTCACCTGTTATGTGCCAGGCCTATGTGCACTCCATATGGGTGGGAGTTTAGGTGAAATATGTGACCACAAGCTGAGTCTGGGCTGCCTCGCCACATGCCCTTTCCCCTCCCATGCGCAGCGCATGTGCGTGTGGTTGGGGATGTGGGGGCACCGTCATGTCCACCGGTACGCCCCGCCGTGTTGCAACATTGTGCAGTAAAACATGCTACCACAATGATTCTGCACACTACTGGCGGTGCATATAGTAGCTGCCCACCAGAGCGGTCAAGGGAGCGGAAGCGTGACTTAAGCACTCTGAATGTGCGCTCCACTATGGCCCTGGTTGCAATATGGGCTGCGTTGTATCTTACCTGGGGTGGTGTGGTGGGGTTCCGTATTGGCATCATCATGTTGGTGCTCAGAGGGAAGGCACTGTCCCCTGGGGAGGTGATGATGGTTGTCATTAGTTGGGTTTGTGCATGTGCACAGACATTTCTACTCACTGATGTGCCATGTGTTGCCATGCTTCCCACCTTCCAGGGCCTGGCTCAGCGCGGACATTCTGTATATGTAACTGTCATGGGTAGACCCAGGATAGTTTGCATGGACAGTGGTGATGATTCCCTGGGCATCGCATGGAACCTGTACGTTGATGGGATGCCAGTTGCGGTTACGGTAGATGTTCTCTGTGGCCCTAGATGGACGTAGGGCCACATGTGTGCAATATATGGCACCAAGCACTTTGGGGAAGTGTGCCACCCTGTAAATTTCCTGGCCACGGCTTGCCTTTCTGCGGGTGGTCTGGGCATGTATATGTGCCTGCGGACTGAGGGGTGCGCAGTCATGATTGCCAACACCTGATGTGACTGCGTGGCCTGTGAGACGCCCCTAGCCATGGCAGTTGTCCACTGAAATGACCCAGTGGCCGAAAAATGCAGTACATTGAGCACCTTTTCAAAGGGGATCACCAGGTGGGGGATGTGAGGTCATCCTCCCACTCGGTGACCAGGTCTAGGATGATATGAGGTGGGGACCTATACCTGCCATAGACCTGGTCATCAGGCATCCCTAAAAGACTGGTCCTGGGCAAGTAAATGTAGGGCCTGGCTATTCTCCTCCTCCTACGGCGTCCCACAATCACTGCTGCGCGAAATGGGACATTCATCGTAGCTGTATATGCGTGTTTGTTGTTTGCGCGCACTTTTATTCTGCGCGGTGGCACTTCCGCCTGCTTTCGTGTGGCAGACGTTTTACGCTTGTGCGCGTGTTTTGGTGTGCGCGGGTTTTCCATTTTCAATTCCATGAATACGTGTTGTTCGCAAGCGTGTGGGAGCTCTGTGTTTTTCCCAGCAGTACTTCCCCAGTTACGCCCTCATTTTCACGCATTGTTCCCCATTCCGCGTGTTCCGCCCCCTTTTTGGTGTGTGCGCTACACGTTGTGCACTTTCGCTGTGTGCGTCACGCACAGCATTCGGGATGTACAGTGACATGTGCGCCACGTGCAATTTTGGCGCAGCTCCCAGGAAAAACACGCGCACAGACTTCCATGAATCGTTTGCGAGCAAATCGCACGCGTGTGCTGGATTTTTCTTGCTTGCGCCACCGATTTCGGCGCACAATTTTTCCATGAATCGGCCCCATAGGCTTTGTGCATTCGTTGGTGTACACAAAAAATACTTTCTCATTAACCCTATATGATTCTATGGCTTAATACTTAGTCTTTTTCTCTGCTTTGCTGTAAATACTTTCGGCTTAGCTGTAAATGCTTGCCGCTTCGCTGTAAATGCTTGTCGCTTAGCTGTAAATGCTTCATTCTGCCTTGCTTCGCCATCTTTCTTCTAATCGCATTGGACCATGGTCTTTTTCTTCTGTGCTTTGTCTTAATCCTATTGAGACAAACTAAAACTTCTTGCTGCACATTATCTCCTCTTTACCCCACTACGCTTACTCTAGTCTACCCCTGTTTTTCTAGACTATGGCACCAATTCTTAATATGTGCCTTCATGTTATATCATAAAACTACATTGTTTGCCTATTCTAAACATTTTTCTATATATTTTTAAACTCTGCCCTTGTTGGCGTTCTTCCAACTATTGAAATGTATAAAAGGTTTCCCAACTGTCGTCTGATGCTTTCTGTGTCCTGTGTTTGTCTGAAGTGGCCATGCTTGCATCTATATGCTACTCTATTCACCTGATTGCAACTATCTTGGGAAAACATTGCTACATAATTGAAGACATTGTGTCTCTATCTACCTCTTTTTCTGTTAATTACCTCGGTCCTCTTACTTTTAATAATGATGAACAGTGTGTCCACACCCTGTGGTGTGAACCGTTACTTACCTGCGTCATGATATACTGTCTCTTCACCTATTTAAGGCCATGCAGACATTCCTCCTATGTTTACGCAAAGTCCATGATTTTCATCGGTAACATAAACCAATATCATTACATACACTTAAAAAATTATAGTTTACTTACACTTGTATTTTCTCCTTGAAAAATTGTCCTTGTCTGGTTAACTCAATTTTGGTCAACCATACCCCTTTTTATTCTCGGTTACTCCCTAATGCTTTTTTAATGCTCTGTGCAATATTTTCAATGTTGGCCTTTAACCATCATTGATGCCGTTTATTTTCTATTTTTTGTCCATTTTATACTCCCTGTTTAGTTCTTTATCGATTCATTCATCCAATCATTTCTTCATTCATTTTTCTCCATCATTCATTTTTTATTTATTTTATCCAGATGACGTCTATTTTTTCAAACTGAGCTCTTTATTCGTATACCATTTAAGGTAAATTATTTATTTTCATTTTCTCCTACTTCATTTTTCTGGACCCATGCCAAAAGTCCCAAAGTACACCTATCGGTTTTGACATTCTCTCCAATTTTCTTTGATTTATACTAGATGTTGCTACATTATCGCCATATATACTAAAATGTTTCCTTTCCTTTTAATATGTGATGTTCCTAAAGAAAGCACCACTTCATACTTCATTAAGCCGTGTCTAGATATATCACCATCCGTGACGTGACTTAACCTAAACCTTTTTATGAGAACCATTGCTGTCCTCCATGATCCATTTTTATTATTCATTCCTTGATCATTTGCCATGTTTCCTTTCTTCATGGTTGTTTCTAATTTTTCGGTGGTCCTCTGTCCCCCCTCTTTGTTCAATAATATCCGTGGTCTGACACTGAATTCACCAAATACTCTCACCACTTTTCCACTAGGTCACACAGTTATCTATAATACTATGTTTTTGCTACAATAATAAAAACCTTTGGTCTCTACCAGAAACGTCTCATCAGTCTTTTGCCCTGTTCATGCCCTATGGATGCACCCATATTCAAATGGTGCATTCTCAGAACAAAACAAAACACGCTTCTCCTTGGTCACCTAAACAACATCATCATGCTTAGGCTTGTATTATCCACTCCCCTTAAATCATTGGCAAGTGCCTTTTACACATATACCAAACATTCATCATAACACACTCTCCTCCAGAGACTGCTAATTTCTCACTAAACAAAAACTACATTTATAGTCTTCAATAAACATCCGCAACCTTCGAATATTCATTCACCACTTTTCTGTCTTTGCTGCATGGACATACAGTCCCAATATCTACCACTAGAACACAAATTGTTCTTCCGTTATTATGTTAATTCTTGGCACTCTTTAAGGCATAGTGCCACTAACAATTCTGAACACATCAAGTCACCCTATGAAGCTGTCCTACTGTGGATGCATGCATTCCTCAGTTTTTGTAAAATAATTTCTCCCTGTTAAACCCAACACTTTCATTTCTATGTGTCATTGTTTATTTCATGTTTGCACATTGCTGAGCCTGCATGTGGGCTCACTTACTTGCCCTCTGCAGTAAAACATGTTTGCACCTTTCCTAAGCTGCTGTATCTGCTGCACTCCCAGTACTCATGTCTGATACTGTGTCTGACCTGGGCAAAAAAAACTTCCTTGATTTGTGAGCTGTACACTAGCTGGCGTACTGTCCCCCCCCTCAGGAGTTGCCTATTTCTGCATGAATCCTTGGCTCCTACACATGCGTGCAAGGTGCTCTAACATACCTCATGTCCAATATACAGGAGGTCTCCTTACTTGCCCCTCCTGGATGTTTTGACTATTCTTCTGCATGCTTTGAAACCCACCTGGTTACTCTGAAAATATCCCTGATTATTCTGGACGCCTCTATCTTGGAAGCCTCTCCTACCTTGTGGCATGAATCCATTATTATCTTGATCAAACTGTCTTTGGTTATTCACATGTGGCATGCTTGCTGTTTACTGCGAGCCTAATTTGTCTCCACTAGTCAACATTGTTCCTTCAATGGTGTACTAGGATAGTCTTTTCTGCACTGACTTTGCCTCTTCGCTTTTCCTAATATCATCTTTCTTGAAATTCTTTTCCTGCAAAAGCCTGCAATAATGCGCGATGGTCAGCTGTATCTCTGACCATGGATTTACCTCCATACCCACCCATTTCTTAAATTGCTTCTGCATGGGCTCTGGCAGCCCTTGGCATTAGTATATGATAGAACACAGGTATAGATTTCCACCCAAAGTCCATTGCTCTTGGAATATAAACAAGCGGGCCATCCCTTTCCTGCATTTTTTCGTCATTATAGCTCCCATATCTGATATGTCCAGATAAAGCACTCGAGGTGCTTTCCAAACAGCCGCTCTGTAATTATTGAACGGAGCTCCATTATGAGCAGTGTTAAACCATGGTAAAACTAAAATATCCTACCCTTCACCAATATGTCATCAGCCCTTTTCCTCAAGAATAGCAGCTAAAAGACCATTAATATCTCTTGCAGCTAATGTGTCGCCTGCTATCATTTTTTCTAGTTCATACATCAATTTCCTAGCGTCAGAATTATACTCTCAGGTTTGCATCTTATTTGGCCCTTATCCATCCACAGTCAAATATATATGCTATTGTCTAGCTCCTTTTTTCTCTACTAAAAGAAGCTATGGAATCTAAAAACTTTCATTCATCTCATCTCCCACAGTCTGTCTGTGCATCACAGGGACAATGGCTCTGCACCCTATTTCTCTCAAATATTCTCCCCTTCTTGATCTGACATATTTTTGTCCTCAACTAATGTCACGCTTGTCATTCTGGTCTTTATTTTAAAACACCCTGTCCATAGACAAGGCTCTCATGCTTGAGGCAGAACAAGCGTCTATCATTTTCAATCTAAATTGGTACAAGCTGTTGATTCCAAAACCTGCCAGTGATACACTCACTTGTTTGTGATTTGTAACTTTCCCCATTACTCCTGAATATTTTCTCTGTTTAATCAACTTTTGACCTTTGCAAGCTGTTGTGTACAAAAGTCTGCTTAATTATTTGTCCGCAATGCACAAGTGCTGCATTCCTAACTCTCTTTATCATGAGCCAATTTTAACTTTGGTAGACTTTTCCTCAAGGCCGTCCAGTGCTACATTCCTGTCCTGCAAGTTCACCACCACTCCCACTTTTTCCCAAACCGCTTTCCTTATCTACTTCAACTAGCCTTTTTGGTTACATCTGCAGTAAAATATAATTACCGCTCTTCATTCTTGCTTGCATACTGCAAGAATCTCAATATTTCTAAATATAAATACACAAATCTCTGCCCTTACTAGGTTTTCCAAAAGGGACCAACTATTGTCTATGTCAGCTAGCTTTTTAACTGAAAAATTAAAAAAACATTCTGCGTGTTCCTTAGTGTGTGCTTGCAAATGTGCGTGCGTGTGTTTTTTCTCATGTCAGTGTATCTACATAAATGCCTCCCATTTTTCATGCATCTACATGAATGTCTTTTCATTTATATGGATTTGTATGTAAACCTTTCTCATGTGCATGCTTCTGCATGCTTTCTTTCAATATTCGCTGCTTCCCTTGTGTTAAAATATAAAGATTTCATTTCCACCTATATTTACCATATTTTGTCAACTAACAAAATTGCCTATTGCTCCATTTATCCTTTTCCTCCCCAATAGATATTTGCTGTGCCTACCCCAATGACCTTCACAAACATTTTGGCCTGCTTTTTGCTGTATCTTGCACACAAAAACACACTTTGTATCTCAGCTACACCTCTCTCAACTAGTGTGATCCTGGACCCTTTTTCTGATTTTATTTCCAAATGTTTTCAAAATTCTTAGATGTAATATATATATCACTGGAAACATCTCTCCCTCGCTTGACACCTGTCTACTGTGCAACTTTATTTGGTGCATTTTTTAAATTCATATGCCTGCTACCATTGTAGTACAATATTTCTGTATTCTCATCTCCTAGAGTATGGCGCAGAAAAAAAACAATGTTACTTAAAAAAAATAAAATGCCTCATTCTCTTCTTATTTGCAAACATTATTTACTACAGATAAAGCCCAGATATCCTATGGGCATTTATCAACAATGCACCTAATCAAAAAGACATTCATTGCCAGCTAGTTTTAACATGACCACTGCACTGCTATCACAAATGAGACGGCCTAAAAAGAAATATTCAAATAACCATGAGGCTTCAATCACGATTTCACCACATAATTGATCAACCGTTTATAATTCAAAAACAGCTTCTGTAATTTCTTAAACACTGCGTCGTACGCAGTCTGAATCACATTCCATTCAAAAGACCGTTCATTGTGAACATAGCTTATCTCATCTAACTGCGTAGGTTGTAGAGCAAGCACTTATTAATTCTCCAGAAGTGCGTGCAGTCTTATCTTGGCACTCTGTCAAATACGCACATCAATTTCCTTTAAAAAGAATATATTTTAGCCTCCATATTCCTGATGTGGTGCGATTATCCTTATCTATAGTTTTTAAACTCTGAAAGCCTTTGTTGACAGAAATACAGCTGTTCTTACTATGCAGTTAGCTGCAAAAGAAAACACAATTTTTTCAAATCCTTGTCAGCCTTATCTGCTGCTCGTTTCTATCAAGATCGATGTGTTTTTTCGCCGTATAAAGTTAATTAAGTAAATTGACATGTTTAGTTTTAGCAAATACAAGAATGAACTCCGTAGTTACTGGATTTTGGTTTTTATAAGGCTTCAAAGTGAAGCACTTTTTTCAACAGTTTCTTCATTTATTTCACCAAATATTATTTTTATCAACATTTAAACAATGCAAGCTTGTTTACTTTGATCCATAGTATATATGTATCTAATTTTTTCCCCATAATTGAACATGTAAATTTTCTGGCTTGATGCTAATTTTTCTTAAACTCAATAAAATGCATCCTCATCTTAAACATAATAAAATACATTCTCATATTTCTTCAATGTATATACACAAATACAGTGCACAACACACAATTACATAAAACAAAACAGACAAACAAACACACTCGGCTGGCCACATATATTTTCCTCTATTATCTTTTCTATAAAACCGTTCTTGCCCCCTAATCAGTACTCCATATGGAATTTAAATCAACCTCTTTAAGTCTGTCTTTAACCAGAACTCGTCTCCTACTGCTTCCACTATGGGATTTTAGGTTTAAGATTTCTTCTGATCCGTTCTTTAAAATGCAGGAACAGGGCATATCCTTTTATCGTGGCCTCTCTCACAATACCTCTTACTTGCTTGGCTACACACAAGTCAAGTTCTCAATAATTCAATTGTTTGTCCTCTCACAAGTCAATTACTGAATATATACAATACTCATATTCTTAAGTTACGTTTACCCCACCTTCCCGTTACATTCTAAGCTGCTAAAAAACATAGTTTTTTCCCCAAAAATTCCTGAGGGGAATCCCCCACAAGTAATTAAAATTGTTTCTAAAAGCTGTTCAAACATTAACTCAAAAATATTTCTTCTAAAAGTGGTCTCAAAAGGGTAACTTTAAAGTTTTTTCTAAAAACTTCCAGAATTCTCCCCCCCCTAAAATGTGTCTCCCAAAAATGGGAAAATAATTAATTAATTAAATCATTTTTTGGGAAGACCCTCGAAAAATCCCTAATTTCAAATGTTCTTGGAAGTTTTTCAAAAATAACTTTGAAATAATTTTTCTTGGAAGACTGCCAAAAATGAATGGCCTCCAACCCCCAGGTGCCAAGGCCCCCACCCATGCTACCAGGTCCGGGCAATCCCTTCCCTTAATGAGGTGTGAGCATCTGCAGTTTGCCCCCACCATCCCACTCTTTTCTCCCAGACCCATAGCATGAATGTACCTGATTCTTTAGACTAGAAGAAGTATCATCCTAAACCTCCTGGCAGTGGCTCGCTAAATGTGGAGGAGGGTCCCATCACCCTCTGTCCTGGGCATTGGCATCTCTGGGTAAGGAAGACACTCAGAAGCAAATCAGGAAACTGGAGCAGAATTGTGAAAGACAGAAAGTTTATTTCTTCCAGCAGGCACATCATACAGCTTACAGGACATCTCTGGGACGCTGCTAAAATCTCTAAGCTCGCCCTCCCTTTTGTACACTTTAGGAAGGTGAGGTAATGGCCTGATCACAAGCACAACCCCTTTCCTTCCTGTGATTCGTTGACTTATATGGCATTATTAATGTACAACCCCTCTTCCTGCTTGTGATTCGTCGGCCGATCTGCCACTCAGACCCAGTCTAAACTGGTTTTACTCACTCATTCTCCTCACCATTGTCCCCTGTATGAACTTTTATAAAAAAAAGACTGTGCATTGAGGTCATCATGAATTAGCAAAAAATCAACCATTTTGTATGCTCAAGCAAGCATCCATCTTAGAGTGCCTGACTTTGTCTTAAAAGAAGAATGTCCGACCAATTACGAAATGCCTGACCAACCTATTTTTACCCATAACTTCAGGTCTGCTTAGTTTTAAACCTAGATTCTTTGATAATGTATCATAACATGTACTACCTGACACATTCTCTAGTGCACATGACATTCTGACTCCATAAAATAGATCGTCCTCCAAAGCGCTTTTCTTTAAGGCACTACATTTCTGATTTCTACAACATTTAGAGTCATTGATCACGCCAACAAGTTATCTACGTTTGGTTTGAGAGGGAGTGGGTCTATCTTCATTACATTCAATTTGAGAGGGAGGGGGGACTCATTCCTTTACAGTTTCCAATAAATACAAATCTTATGATGAACCACAACATCAAAGTTGTTAGGATGCTTGGGGGGGAGGGCAATCATCTTCCTAAACAGATGCAGCTGATTATTACCATTCTGACCTTAGAGACATCCCAACCTTGTTCAATTAGCCAATTCATAAGTATATAATGGCTGCCTTTGATGAAATTACTGATTGCCACAACATTGTTACTATTCAATACTATATGATTGCCTTGCGGGTTGACTGAGACCGAGGCCTGCATACATTTGGGGCGACGAATAAATGATGTTCTATAGGCCCAACCCAAGGGTGCATGGTCATTGACAGAATTGAACGTGGTAGTGAATGCCCCACAATGTTCAGCATTAGATCTGTCCACAAACACATAATCCAGCCTGATATAACTGAAAACATTTGTCCAAGTGCCTTTCGGGCTAACTAGATTGGGCTCCTTTGCATTTACACAAATGGGGTCCTGTATCATAACCGGATTCAGCTACATAGAATCATGTGCAGGCAGGAATACTGATCTACTGATCTACTGCATGGCTCCCCTCACACACGTAAAAGTCTGGATTTCAAATCACCAGCCATAATGATCCCACCCCTGGGACAAGCCTTGTTCCAGAGTAATAGTGTATCTTCAATGTTGACAATGATGCCCCTAGTCTCTACCCCACCTGGAGGGTCATATATGTTAATGATAAGGAGCTGGCGCCCCTTATTTGTCATAGTGGTCGCCATAACATACAGTGACGGCCTAGCCATAAAGTGATCCTTGAGTGTATACCTAGGCAGAGGGCCAATAGCAAGGCCCCCACTAGGTCTACCTCTATCACCCCATTTGGTTGTCTTATAGATAATATTGTAGCCGTCAATCAAGAATGCCTTCCGGGCCCAGGTCTCTGGCGACACAAAAATATCACAATTTCTAATACAAGCCATGCCAACAGGGTGAACAAGAAATGATCGAAAAACGCAATTGTCCCAGCTAAGCCATTTCATTACACCATCCGGCTGCTGAAGTCAAGTAGTGTTCTGAGCACTAAAGACTCTTCCTTCGCTCCTCACAGCATGATGGTTGGCCTACTGCAAACACGCACATTGTTGTGCATCATTAATCTGCCTTTCATCCACTGATGCCGTCGGGTCTCTCAAGTACATGTTGGTACTGGAGACCTGATGAGGTAATTGGTATTTTTGCCCATCTGACATGTTGCATATAATGAATTTAAGTCCCCTTGCATTCAGCTCTTGTGCATATGTCCATAACAGAGAGGTTACAACTGATGAGCGGGAATTCAATAAATGCCCAATTAAGCGTACTGTCCCATTTAGGCAGTTCGATCTGTAAAATTTCCTGGCTGGTAATACTGGCTAAGCAAGAGATATATTTAAATATGGTGATCAAATTAGTGCAATTCAAAAGAGGGCTCTCTCTCTTAGGATGAATTTCATCTAATTGAATCATACAACCCATAGAGGCAGAGAAATTTGCATCTGCTTGCTGTGTACAATGGCAACCACGTGTGGGTGTGTATTCTGTGGCTGGACAAAGACAGTCAAGACATGAGGAATTGGCAATGGCCCCAGTAGTCGAGTCCGGTCAACGTCTATCATCACACATTTAGCACATGCGGGCAATGATCTTGGTGTAGTCGAAGTTCTATTGGTAGAAGTGGCAACCTTGATGATATTAGGATCGACCCATTTGTCCATTGGACCATGCAATACAACCTGACAACTAGTACTGTCTCTCTGGGATTTAGCCATACGCTAAGGTGCACCCCAGGGACAGGTCAAAATCACAGAGTCCAGCGGTTCAATGGAACATCTTAGGGATGAGCTCAGAAAAACGATTATTTTCTTATTTCTCTTAGCCTTATTAATGCTACTGATATCGTCCTGGCTCTCAGCTACATATATCTCATGGCTGTCAATCATCGAGAGCTCATTGCAAAACGCACCCATAGCATCGCTCTCTGACGCAGCACAATGTTGAGGGTCTCAGCTTGGTTAGGTGTTTTATTATTACGTTTTTTTTACAGCACTGTCTCCTTTTCCCGAGGACCGACTGTGCCTGCAATAGCCTGGGAGTGCACCAGAAAAGACTTGTGGCTTTCATTTGCTGGTAGCCCCACCTCTTTGGACAATAAAAGTTTAATTTCTCTTTGTTCTGATGCAATACTGGTGCACAAAACCAACACTGCTTCTATTTTTGCCTCCAGAACTTTTTTCGAGCAGTAGATGGAATTCCTCCTTTCAGCAGAGATTTGTGCAATGGCTATGGACATTTCTTCATCCTCGCGGCATTCTTAGGCTGTCTGCGTCAGAAACACAATTGCTTGCACATCAGGAGTAGAGTATATGTTGTGATCAGAAGCACAATTTAATGGAGTGCCACTAGGTGCTGTCGGTACACTTTTTAGGTTTTGGCACAGTTTGAGTAGAGAACCATTGTCGTCAATGGTTGCCGAACAATGGGAGAGGCTTGTACTACCCTCTACCATAGATGCCGCCGTATGAGGTAGTGTGTCTAAAGTCTGTGTGGACAATGTAGGCAGAGCATCTAGGTAGGAGTATTTAATCCGTGATTTCACAGAGCTTCCCGTAAACAGTGTACGATCCCATAAGCCAGTAATCTTTTGTTGCATGGAATTATCATTAGCCAATATATTGTCCAATTTGCCTTTCTTAGCCCGCAGCACTTGACTCCAGGCTTTAGGAACACGTGTAGGACTACGAACATGCTTGCCGGGTTTGAGTGTTTCTATGCGCAGGGTGTGCTTTCTTTTCAGAGGCATGACAGAGGAGGCACATGCACGGAAGAGTCAGGGTCGCATTTTCTGAATATAACCTGAGGTAGGAAGTTATGGGGCGGAAATATGCAAGCTTACCCTGGAAGTCTTCTGCAGCTTGATATGCCGAGTCAGATGAAGGTACAGGTGAGGGGGGCGGCCCACACTTTTCTCCACCACCAGCCTGCACACCCAAACACCGAAATACTCCTCACACTCCATCCGCTCCGCTCCCACTGGGTATTTTGTAGCCAGCAACCACTCCCACAGGACACACGTAGTAGGCAGCGAGGAAAGACTTGAAAGCAGGAAAATTGTGCAGGATGTGTCCCGAACACCAAAACACTCCTCGCACTCCACCCGCTCCACTGCCAGTGGGGTTTTTGTAGCCAGCAACCACTCCCACAGGACACACATAGTAGGCAGTGAGGAAAGACTTGAAAGCAGCAAAGTTGTGCAGGATGTGTCCCGAACACTGAAACACTCCTCGCATTCCGCCCGCTCCTCTGCCACTGGGGCTTTTGTAGACAGCAACCACTCTCACAGGACACATGTAGTAGGCAGTGAAGAAAGACTTGAAAGCAGCAATATTGTGCAGGATATGTCCCGAACACCAAAACACTCCTCAAACTTATGTATTTATTTATTTAGATAAATAACCCCATAACTCTGCACCAAAGCAGGCAGCAGCTCTACCCTGTTGATTATAAAACTGCAGAACAGGGTGTTAGAAACTTCAGAATAGCGTTGCACTGTCTCTCCAGGGACAACATAGCCCGGTCCACCTGGCTTGTCCAGCTACCATTCCCAGAAAACGTAATGCTTAGGTACACAAAGGAGTCCCCCTGCTCAATGCTATGTCCCTCGATTATGATCCTGAATCCAGTGGACCCCCTCGACCCTGGTTTTTGAAAAACCACTGACTTGGTTTTCTCATAATTATTAATAAGCCCACACAATTTTCAGGCATCAAAAATGCTTCTGACTGCTGATGGAGACCAGCAGGAGTCGATGAGGGCAACACAGCATTGTCTACAAATAGAATTAGCAGAATTGTATCCGGCCCTAATTTGTGTGCGTCAGTTTGTAGATCTGTAATTTGACTTATGATTCCATTGATGAACAAATAGAATAAAGTGGGTGCATGGAAGCACCCTTGTCTCACCCCTTGCTCAATAGGAATTGTGCCGTTAGATCCCCCGCTAGGTTCCACCTGATTCTCACAGTGCTGCTATTATATAGACTCTGGATCCCGCATAAAAGCTGGATAGGGATCTTAAGCTCTTTTAGAACTTTCCACAACTTTGCATGAGGGCCAGCTTCAAAGGCACATTTCAAATCAATATATGTAGCATACAAGAGCATCTTCCTTAAGTGAACATACTTTTGGACCAGCAGCTCAAGTCGGAAAGCATGGTCTATAGTACTTATGCAAGGTTGGAAGCCAGCCTGGAGATGACTGATGATATTCTGTCGACATGCCCAATCTTCTAGATGTACTAATAAAGTTCTGGTGAAAAGAATGCCAGAGGCATTCAGAAGTTAAATTGGCCTATAACTTCCGAGGAAGTCCTGCCCCCTTTTTTTATACAGTGGAACAATGATGGCCTTAGTCCAGGATTCCAGTGTCGTACCTGATTCAATAACTTTATTAAATATGCAGTAACAATCAGCTGCCCATATGTCAGGAGCATTTTAAAATAAATCGACAGGTACCATATCGGGGTTCGGGGCCTTGTTTGACTTTTGCAACTCCCACGCTTTCCTAATCTCCAGGAGAGGAGGTCTCAGGTTTGAGAAATCCTTTGGGTCTCAGGAATATGTTGCTACTTTATTGGATATGCCAGGTGGAGCATACAAGTTAGAAAAATGGTGCACCCATTCCTTCTCTGAAATGAAACAGGCCAATATTGAATTGCCATCCTTTCTGGCCTGTGAAACCTTCCTACAGAACTTTTTTTACGTACAGCATCCAACAATCCCTGCCAGGCACCATTATCGTATTCCGTCTTTTTAGCTTTAACTAAGCTTTTATAGTTAGTCCTACTTAGTTGGAGAGTGCAGGTGTCACGTGAGCCTCCATGTTGGACCAACTCAACTATATCTCTCTTGGCTCTACGGCATTCATTATCATACCAAGAGTTAGAACAATTACATGGGGCCTTAGTCGGTTTGCAGGGTTTAGATACCACAGGCCCTACCTTCATCATCATTGCCTCAAATAATGAGGTCATTCTTTCTTCAAGTGCATTAGGGCTAAAGATTGCTTCCAATTCTGGTAACACTTTCTCATAGATGGCAGATTGAAGATTGTTATCTACTATTGCTTGCTATGTGAACGTCTGCCTGGTGTGACCGAGATGGCAATGTTATAAGCAGGGGTCCACTCACCGAGGAGCAAGCTATCTTCTTCTTTAGCACAAGGCTCCCACCAAGCGGTCTATGGTCACTGTCAGATCTAGTATCAACTCACATGTCCACTAAAATGGATCAATCTCATATATTTAGGAATACAAAATCTATGTGGGAAGATTTAACACCACTGATAAAGGTACTCCTGGCTGGCTGATCGCCTGGCGTTCTACCATTGGTGGGTCTGAGCTCCAAGTTAATCAGCACTCGGTTAGTACTGAGTGCAAGCTTGTGCGTGTGCTTTGGGAAGTCTGATCTAAATGATGGAATGTCCCACAGTGCATCTGCACCATCCAGCACTTGCTCGAGTGGGCACAATGGCTCTATCTGCATATTGAAATAAATCTCCAACCAGAATAATACTGGGTTCACCCCAGAATCTCGCTCTGACCAACTCTACTCTTATTTTGTAAGAGGTTAATGGTCCACGTGTAAAGGTTACTTGATGACCAGTTGTAGAAGTTGAAAAAGACAATAGTCTGTGCCTTATCCCATACACTACCATTGCTAAAGTGTATTTCCTGGAGGTGTTCAGAACCAGTGGCAACAGATGAAAAAACACAGTTAAATTTGGAGTCAACCCAGGTGGTGAATCCATCCCACGGTCTGTCTCTAGCTCCTTTATTGTCTGCAGTATGAAATGATTTGTAGACCTGCAGATGGTGGTCAGTTAAGGTTTACATCTCCTGTAAGGAAATGATGTTAAACATCTTTATGTACTCCACCCATTCACTATTTATTAGGTTCTTGGCCATTCCTGCAATGTTCCAAGATACTAATTTATTCAGCCCAACCTTGATACAGATGTCTGCTCCACCGCATCTAGGGGATGCGAGTTTGTGGAAGGAGGGCCTAGTGACTCAACATAGGCCAGGCCCTCCTTCACAATATCAGATGGATTAACATGGTTGATGTTACCTGGTATGCTCTTCCCAAATGGAATGGAGGTGGCTTCACACTGAATATTCTTTCTCCTCCTGACGGAAGAAACACCATGTTTTAATGAAGCTCAGATCACTAAACAATCTAGCCAAAACTGATCTATTCCTATTACCTACTCCTGTAGGTGGGAGAGTTTTATCAAGTATCAAATCCATTGCACAATTAAAATAACCCCCCGATCACCACCAGACCCTCGCAAATTCCTCCCGACATTCCAAACAGAAAAGATAAGTAATGTTCCTGGTGTTGATTTGGGGCATACATAGTTATTAATGTAAAGAGTTAACCACCCAGCAATCCCTTGAGAATCTAGTATCTCCCATCTGGACCTCTATATATGTATTGCCTTGTAAAGCCTATATCTTTGCCCCACTTGAAGCAAAATATTGTGTTGAGTAGTCTTGATGTCCCAGTCTACCTTCATCTTGTTTCAGTAGGTACGTTTTTTTACAGTAGAAACCCAATAGATGACCTCATTTTGCACAACCTACACAGAATAGAATAACATTTCTGAGGAGTGTTAAGGCTCTGAACGTTCAGGATTTCAAACCCCAAATCAGTCATTAGGAATCTTATGCCTTCCCGAACCTCCCTGCCTTATTGCCTTGTCTCTGAAAACTCTCCTTTTCCCATATACTATCATCAACCGCATACTGCAAAGGAACAAACTTTGAATGTTCAGGCCAAACAGGCCTAAATATCTGACCAAAAACCTGCAACTAGCGTGTGACATTCCTATGGTTACCGGGCACATCCTGATTCTAGGCCTTCAGGACCATGATCACCCAATCCGGGGTCAATTCCCCCACCCAATGAAGTTGCATTCCACCCAATCCAATAAGCCCCCACAAAATGCCCCCCCTCAAACTCTTAGAGGATCATGAAGGATCCCATAAGATTTCCCCTCCTCACCCTTCTCCCCCCGGGTCCGAGTGCTCTCTTCTTCCCCAGCCTCCTCCAAATCCCTGCGTCCTGTTCCTGGCTCGCTCATACCTTGAAGTTTCGTTGGTCCCCGGGGAACAGTTCTCAGGTCCATTAATTCTGCAACTTCCCCTTACTTGGCGATGCTATATGCCTTTCCATCTAGTTCAAATAGCAACCTGCATGGTTTGCCCACTTAAATCTTACTTATTTCTCCCTGAGCCACCCTGTCTCACTTCACAGGCTCCGATGATTCTGGAGCGTGCCTGCGCCAGATTTTTTTTTTTTTTTTACTTTTCTTTATTGGCAAGAAGCAGTGACTGGCGCATTACACATTACAACAACAGCTCATGTTACATATTGAAAGCATGGATAACAATGTAAAGTCTCTACAGCAGACCGCGTACATTCATAGGAGCAGATTAAATACGGCAAGGCCATTTACGGTTCACAGTTCTGACCGCCCAGTCGGCTGCTCAGGTGATGGACGAGAAGACAGAAGCTGTAGGTCCGCCCTGCTCTTCAGATAGCTGCAAAACTCTGTCCATACGTTTTTAGGGCGAGCCCTCACAGGCAGAGTGCTAATATAGTCCTCTTCACACATTTGCGTCCAGGTAAGAGTCTTTAACCACATCTCCAGATAAGGGGGGGACCGCTGCTTTCAGCACTGCAGAATGCATTTCTTAGCCACTATCGCCCCCACATTCAGGAATTTAGCGACACGCCTTGCCTCAGTCCCCTCCCACAGCCTAAACAATAGAGCCAGGGGGTCAGGGTCGATCCGGAACCCCACCATCTCTAAGAGGGCCCCAAGTACTGCCTCCCAGAATGGGGCCAGTGCCCCACAGGACCAGAACATGTGGGCATGGTCTGCATCAGTGGATCTGCACCTCCGGCAAAGGTGGGGGTGATCGCCTGCAAACCTTCCAACCACATGGGAGTTATAGTACAGGCGATTAAGTAGCTTGTATTGCACACATCTAAATCTAGAGTTGAGGTAGACCTTGCGTGTGTGTATGCACTTTTTTGCCCACATACTATCAGTGATGTCCAACCCCAGCTCCCGGCTCCATGCGCACCGGATCGTATGGGGAGGTTCTAGGCCTTGTGCCATCAGCATTTTATAAAGGGTAGACACTATGCTCCTGCCCCCAGCGGAGTTAGCAACGTAGGAGATCTCGGGGGACTCAAGGGGTTCGTCCGGGTATGAGGGCCACATGTCTTGCACTGCCGCTCTGAGTCTAAAGTATTGCAGCAACTCCAGAGAGGACTTGGAGTGCCCTGGCCTCCATGTCTGCGGGGTGATGAATTTCCCCTCGGGGAACAAGTCGGATAGTGAGTGATATCCCAGGTTCAGCCAGTGACGCATAAGGAGCTTATCATGCGTGGGGGCAAGGCCCGGAAATGACCGCAAGGGTAGCCATTTGTAGTACGGAGGAGTTTCAGGTTACACCATCTCATCCTGGCCTCAGCATATTACGTGGCAGCCACATAGTTATTAGCCAACAAGGAGGATTTCGAGAGGGATACCTGGACCCCCAGGTATTTGATGCCCCCGGGGGACCACTTGAGCGGGTATTCGCATGCCGGTTAGGGAGTTGCGGGCGTGAGGGGGAAGATTTCTGATTTGGTGTAATTTATGGTGAAGCCCGAGAATGGACCAATTTTGATTATTTTGCGGATGATTGGGTCAAGATGGATCGAGGGGTCCCTGATGTACAGAAGCACATCATCCGCGTAGAGTGATATAATTTCAGGGGTATCCCGTAGGCATATCCCCTTGCGAGTATGATTGTCCCGTACACTAACCACCATGGGCTCAATGGCCATCGCAAACAGCAGGGGAGAGAATGGGCATCCGTGACGTGTCCCTCTGTGGAGGGTGAAGGACGCTGACAGATGACAGTTAAACAGGACCTTGGCCACGGGGTTGGTATATAACAGTTTAATGTAGGACAGCATGCACGGGCCGATTCCCATCTTCTCAAGCACCACCCACAGGTATTGCCATGAAACCATGTCGAACGCCTTCTGGGCATCTAGAGTCACAGCAACCGCATTGGCATTAGGGTCAATCCTAGAGATGACATTGAACAGTCGCCAAATGTTTAAGGCAGTGGAGCGGGCGGGGACAAACCCACTTTGGTCTGGATGGATCAGGTATTTCATGATGGGGAGGAACCTATTTGCTATGATCTTGGCGAAAATTTTTGTATCGGTGTTCATGAGGGACAGAGGTCTATAGGAGCCGCATTCATCAAGAGGCTTACCCGGTTTGGGGAGCACGGTGATGACAGCCTCACAAAGGGATTGGGGGAGGATAGCGAGGCATAGCGACTCATCCCACACCTCGTGCAAATGCAGGGCCAGTACGCCGACATGTTCCTGATAGAATTTGGCGGTCAGGCCGTCTGGACCGGGAGCTTTTCGCTTAGGGAGGGCCAAGATGACCACAGCGATTTCATCAAGGGTGAAGGGTGTGTATAATTGCTCTTTGGTGGCCTGAGATATAAGGGACATGGGGATGTGATCAAGGAGGAGATCCAGATCCTGTGGGCTGTGCTCGCGTTGCCGAGCGTAGAGGGCTGCATAGAAATCTGCAAAGGTTTCGAGAATGGGTTGGTCGGAACACTGTCGCACTCCGTTCTTGTCAATAATACTATCAATCCGGGGTCTGCCCCCCTCGATCTGGGTCAGTCGGGCTAGAGTTCGACCTGGACTTTCCCCTTTGCCATACTTCCGGGCCGCAACGGGTCGGTCGTAGTATCTTATCTCGCTGAGAGCGAGGGCCTCAAATGTGTCCAGTTCCGTTCGTATCTGTGCCAACTTTGGTGGGGAAGGGGCAGAAGCGTACTCGCGCTCCAATTCCTTGAGCTTGGTCACGGAACGTCGTAAGGAGTTCCTAATATCCTTCAGGACCCCAGCTTCCCTGGAGATGCACATACCCCTGATAAAAACCTTAAATGCCTCCCAGCGAACCCCATCTGTTGTGTCGTGGCATTTGTTGTTATCAAAAAACAAGGTGATATCTGCAAGGATGTCGGCCTTGAAGACTATATCATGTAGTGCTTCTGACTTAAAGCGCCAATTGGAGTGGCAGGGGAGGGAAGGCTGCAGGATTATGTCAAGTGTGACCGGGGAGTGGTCGGAAAGCGTGCGCGGCAGTATCTGCATGCCGAGAGTGGTGGGTGGAGTGCTCTCCAGGCGTCGACTAGACCATCAGAGACCATGTGGGCGTGGAGCCGGCGAGCGGCTCTGGACAGTATTCTGGGAGCAGCGCCTGATCTGTCCAACTCGGAGTCTAACATTAGATTCATGTCCCCCCCAGATGATCGGGACCCTAACATATCTTTGGAGAAGGACATTGATGCCATCAAAGAACTCAGGTGCATCTATGTTCGGGGCATATGTGTTAACCAGAAGGCATTCCGTATTAGTGCGCAGGCAGTGGAGGATCACATATCTACCCTCTCGATCTATGTGACTAGTGCGGAGGGAGAATTCCACAGACTTATGAATTAAGGTGAGGACACCCCTGGACTGGGAGGAGTAAACAGTGTAATATTTGTTGGGGCCCCATGCCGGAGCGAGAGAGGACGAAAGGTGTGCAAGGGCGTGGGTTTCTTGCAAGAGGAGTATCTTGACCCCATGCCTTTGGGCGTACGCAGTTATCCTGCGGACCTTTGTGAAGTTGCTAAACTCTCTGATGTTCCAAGACATTAGCCTAACAGCCATTTTGCAGTTTTCAGGGGACATCCCAGCAATTGGTGGCATTGTTTGTTGAACATGCGTTGGCTTTCAATGCAATGGCACCTTGCCTCGCGCCCAGAGCCACTACTACCTTGCCATTTTTGTTATAACCTCCCACAACTGTACCCCCCCTCACTGCTCCTCCCAACACAGCAGTGCTCTCAAACCCACCCGAGTCCCTAATGCGAGCATGCCAAACCCAACAGGCAAACACTCGCCTGTACGCCCAACTGGGGCGCAACAAGTAATAACAACAAGCCAACCTCGGCATTGCAACTGCAGCGGGGGTCGCTGCTGCCGTGAACCCGACTTAAATGAATGATCGGTGCAATACACCATAGATCATACAGCGGTATCACCAGTTAGGTTTACAGGAGATATTACAACAAGTTACTAATAACAATGGATATACAAGATATAGGATACATGAGTTCAGCAAGAAAATGTCAAGTGTGCCGGTGGTACAGAAGGAAGCCCACATACAGGGGTCAAGACGGGCCTCCTCAACCATCGTCCAATGGCTCGTCTACCGGGCCAGGGAGGGGAATATGGGCTTCCATGAATTTCACCGCCTCCTCTGGGACAGTGAAGAAGTATATCTTATTGCGGTGGGTGAGCTTTAGCCTGGCAGGGAACAGCATGGCGTATTCCACTTTCCTTTCTCTGAGGAGCTTTTTCACACCGTTGAACTGCCTGCGCTCAATTTGAACATTCACGGAGAAGTCGGGAAAGATACGGATAGTCTGAGACTCCAACTTCAGTTCACCCCTCTCCCGGGCCAAGCGCAATATGTGATCCCTATCCCTGAAGCTGAGGATTTTGGCCATAATTGGCCTGGGGAAATCGCCCGGCCTAGGGCGGGGGGCCAACGCTCGATGGGTGCGTTCAATTGTGAAGAATGGAGAGAGTTGAGGATTGCCCAAAAGGTCTCTCAGGAGCTTTTCAACGGCTAGTTCCATTTTGCCTTTGAGGGACGTCCCCGGGACCCCCACAATGCGAATATTGTTCCTGCGGGATCTGGACTCTAAGTCGTCGCACTTTGCCTTGACTTGTTTCATATCGCGCACCAGGTCTGCGACAGTGTTTTGGAGCGCGTGCACCCCATCCTCATTGGCCCTGATCCTGGTCTTGGCCTCCACCAGCCCTGCACCGTGCTGATCCAGTTTGGTGCGCATTGAGCCCACACTAGCGTTGATGTCATCCAATTTTTCGTGGAATGACGCAAAGTTCTTTGCCATAGTTTCCATTAGTGTTGTGAGGTCCGGCTGAGGGGGACATGAGGGTGCGTCTGGCTCGTCTTGAGACAGGGCAGCTCCCGCCTGTTCCTGTCTAGGAAGTGTTTTGGCATACTTGTCCATTGCCCCCGTTTTATTGGCCCCGCGTGCTTTGCCGGATATGTTTGAGGGCACGCTGAGACTCCGCAGGGCAGCCTTTGTAGGATGTTGGCACTGCGGCCCCGGGCTCTCGGGGATCGGTAGGGGAAGGGGGGGCCTCAATCTCCCATCCAACACAGAACTGAGCGCTGTATAGGTCAGTGCGCAGCAATCTCAGGCCCCCAGCTCCTCACCTGCAATTGAAAGCGTTCAGCAGAGGATGTAGGCGGCAGTCAGAGCGGCAGCAGGCCCCAATCCGGAGTGGCAGTTGGACCATGAGGCACCAGCGGGGTGCCGCGTCACTCCAGAGGCAGCAGGACCACCCCAGCCGCCACCGCGGGGCCGAGGGACCCGGCGGGGGAGCCGCCAGGCGGATCCGGCCCGGTGTGTTCATTGCGGGGGACCGCTCCAGTAGCCCCCGCGGTGTGATGTAAATGATCCGCCAGCTGCAGGAGTGATGTCGCCGTTGCGGTTGCTCCACCAGGGGCAGGCCGGAGAGGGGAGCCGCGCGGCCAGCCACGAACACAGGTGGACCCCGCAGCAGGGAGAGCGGGGCTGGGGAAGTGAGCGCCGCCCAGAGGCGCGCGAGGGCCCAAACCCGATGCGGGCAGAGAGGAGATCAGGCCCGCCGCTCCAAGCGGCAGCCCACCGCACAGCTAAGCGAAGGAGCCGGGTAGTCAGTCAGCGCCAGGGGGCGGACCCACGCAGGGCACAGGGGATCGGGGCCGCAGCTGGAGTACGCGTCCAGGAGGCCCCAGTCGTCAGGCGCCCAGCACGGGAGTGGAGCGGCCCCGGAGCTCCGATTTTCGCCTCGACAACGACCAAAATATTGTTCAGTCGGTAAGCAGCACAATGCCCACGGTCTCAGCTGCGGATGATGCAGGGAACCGCTGATTCAGGCGGATATTCAGCCGTCGGGCCACGGAGCAAGAGAGCTAGGCATCCATCTTGCAGGCTGCTCAACAGCACCCCTGCCTGCGCCAGATTTTGACTTAACAGAATGGAATCCCTTACTGTCTGAAACCTTTTTTGAGATCCCTCATATCCGAATGTTGTTACATCTCATTCTATTTTCTCCATTGACCTGTTTAGCAAGAGCAAACTCCATCTGATGTTCCAGGACCTTCACACTTTTTGCCAATTTTGCCTGTTCATGTGCTTGCTCACAAAGAGTATCCTCCACTTCCGCCAGTCTACTTTCCACTGCTCTCACATGCTCATCATGATCTGTTATAGATTTTGCTTGTGAGGAGGTGTTATCTTTCATCTCCTTTTTGATATCCTCAAGCATGAGCTTCAGGTCCATTTTCGTGGCTGGCAGGCCTTTTAGAGTGTTTTGGGCCTGCAGAGAATTTACCTGTGCCACCATGCGTTGTTGGTCCTTTTTAGAGGTTTTCTGGGCTTGCATGATGCATTTAATGTCCCCCGATTGGGTAGATTTCTGTTTAGAAGGCATTGTAGCATTGTATATAACTACCAACTAACCTCATCACCGAAGCATTGATACCTGGATTTTCCACTGCAGCTATGAGCACACCTGGCGGATCACTATTCAGAGTATATCCCCTCCAGCTCACAAGTGAACAGGGTTTGCCGGTAACATAGGGTCAGCAGAGAGTCATCAGAGAAGCACTCACGGGAGATGGAACACTGCAGACCAAATAGATCAATAAATCAAACACTGCCAATGAAGGACACTCAGAGCCCCAAATGGGAATTAATATGAAAGTCCCACATCTTCTTTTTCAGATGCGGCAGATCACTGTAAGAGAGTCCAAGGGGCGGCTGCCAAACAGGGCTGCTTGAGATGTTCTGGGAGGGTCATCCCAGGGTGAGCCTGTCTCAGGGGACTGCAACCAGGTATCGAGAGGGGGATCATCATTTTCATGAGCACAGCCCAATGCAAGGGAGGCCGCCCATCCTATCTGCGGTCTCCAATGGCCCTTTAATGCCTTACAAAGAAGCACCTCGGGGGAGTCACTGGCACGGAGGGACAACTGCTGAGCGGAAGAGACTGACTCCTCTTTTTGCTCTCGCGAAGCGATGCAAAGCTCTCCACCTGGCTCCATGATTCTATGCATCTCACCCATTTACTGTGCTTGGTCACCATCTGCGTCTCTCTACTCTGTGGTGCTGGCCCAAACACTTTGGAATACAGACGATTCGGGCCCAGATGGTGAATCTCCTTCTGGGTCCCAGGCCCTTGGCACCACTCCAGGGTCATGAAATACCGCTCTCATACTCAAGCATGGTTGATGCTAGTCCCAGTCGCCATTTAGATCTGCCACCGCCGAGCAGTCGACCCCTCGTCACCCCTCTCCACAGGATCCAGAGTCAGCCCCTGCTGTATTGGCTCACTCTCCGGGGAATCAGAAGACCCTCATAGAAGAGCCAGCTTGCAAGGCTCCTATTCTCATGCATCCAGAGCCTCAATTGGCCATGGAATCATGGTGCTTGCATGAGAAGCATCTGTTCCGCTTCCCTCGTAAGCCATACCCTCCAGACCTATACTTATTAAGCCCTTAACAGCCTGGCTACCCCATGCTAAACCTCAAATAGTCCAACTCTTAGCCAACAAAAGAGCTCACAAATCCTATTCTACAAAGTGTATCCATAGGCCGAAGCACAAAGAAAATAAGGTTCTCCTATGAAGACTCTTCCAGGACTTATTCACAGTCTGGATCCTCCGTGGTCTTCCTGCTTTTACTCTGATTCCTTAGACCTCTACCTGGTCCCTTGCTTCTTAACCTTTTTTTTAGGCTCTAACTTCACCTCTTTATCTTCTAGCTTGAATTCTCAGCCCCTCTTGCTGAGTTGTTGGATTTATCTTCAACTTCTGGCATTCAATCAGACTTGTCAGATAGGGCCAGGAAGCAAACCCTGTCTCTCTTTTTGCTGCACTCGTAATTTTGTGTGACGCACTTTCATTCCTGATCACATTTTCTTTTATAACCATGGTTATGCCGCAGAATAGCCAAGTTTCTGAGAACATTTTCGAGCTCTGAACTTGGTCCCTAGATCCGCCTAAGTCCCCAATTTCACATGGTCCTCTTTCCCCCTCTCCACCTCTAGTTTGATACCATTTCATCCTTTTTCCCCCTCCAAATGGTATTTTTTTCACTTTTCGTTTTTTGTTTGCCACAGTTATTCCTGTAATAACTACAGTTATCGATCACAGATATAGCTATAATTTTGGGAGGGGAGGGCACCCCCTTCTCTGCCAAATATTTTAAAAACTACCAGAAATGGAAAAAACACTTCGTTCCCACGTTGTTTTGTACCTGGTCCAATTCCGTCCAGCGGATTTTGCTTTGCGCCGTGCAGAAATTTGTGGACTTTTTCTCCATGGGAAAATGAATAGGGATTAGGCCCAAACTGCATTTTTTTTTACTTTTTTAATAACGTTTTCATTTTGTAATGGATCTTTCCCAAAGTTTCCAATCTGGGGGCGGGGGAGCATGGCAGACTTTATGTTTGCAAAATAGCAGCCAAATCTATCATGCGAGTCATAAGTTATTAGCAATAACTTGTTTGGGTTTTCTATGGGCCTCATTCCGAGTGGAGCGGTAAGGGATAACGGGCACCGGTAAGGAGACCGGTGCCAGTAATCCCTTCCCGCCTACTACGAGTTCCCTTAGCGGGTCCCTCCTTTAACACCTGGTCTGACCAGGCATTATGGACGGGATCCGTTAAGGGAAATCAGAGCCAATAACGGTACCACAAATTGCGGTACCGTTATTAGCTACTTCCCCCTTCCCATTGAGCCCTATGGGGGCTCCACTGGGAATGTGGAATGGTTTTTTCAATGGGGACTTACCGGTCCTACACCGGTAAGTCCCCATTGAACGAGACCGGTGCTGGTACCGTTATTGGAGGTAGTCATGGCGCAAATAGCACCATGACTACCTCCAATTTCGGAATGAGGCCCTATGTATCTTGATGCTCAAACTTAACTATAGGATGGCAATATATATAGTATAGTTAACTTGAGTCAGAGTTACATAGGCAATCAAAAAATGAATTGTTAATAACTTTTAAATAGCATGATGGATTTGACTGAAATATTGGAGGCAATTTTGTACTTGCAGCCCCACCCCCCCAAACTGGAAAGGTTGGGAAAGATTCTTTAAAAAATAAAAAAAGTTATTACGAAAACAAAAAAAGGGACTTTCGTCTAGTCTCCATTTATTTTCCCATTGACAAAAAAAGGTAAAACTATGCTCGACCGCACAGCCAAAACCGCTGGTCAGATTTGGACCAGGTTTGAAACAACTTCTGCACAAAGCATTGACTTGCAATGCTTTTGTGGTTTGGGGTTATTTGGTCCAGTACTTTTTTAATTATTTGACGGAGAAAGGGCTGCCCACTTATGAAAAATAAATATCTGTATCTGCCCGGATACATTGAGTATTGAGTAACTCTTACCCTAAGTAATCAGAATGAGTCAGGAAGTTGGCAAAGTGTCATTCTACTGTTTTAAAATTAATTATCTAAAACAGGGCATTACAACGAACAACAACGGACGTTCGTTCAAGTTCTCAATGCATTTCATACAAAATCACACTTAAGTACTCAAAACTTGTCATAAGTGATGTCATGCTACGTGGCAAATAAGAAAAACCTTTTGTGGTTGGTTCAAAAGGAGCATCTAAGCATACTTTCTATACTGGGGCAGGTTGCATCTACTATCAGGTGGACAAAATAAGCCTGCCTCTATTGCAAGTCATCCTCAACACTTATTAAATACACAAAATACTATTATTTGTTAAACTATATGCCCCTTCATTATATGGCCCTCTACAATTGGTTAGCCCACTCATACCATGTCTGGAACATCCAGCTCACTAGCAGCACGTAAGCTCAGACCCAGGAGCCAGGAGGTGAACTTGATTTCACCTCCCCATCCAATTAGTCCCATATCTGACATTGCCCATGCTTTCTGCCATGCAGACTGTCTTTGAACTTGGCCTTGCAGTAGTTTCTCTTCCATGGGAATATAAGGGAGTATGGGTACACGCTTATCACAGTTCTGGTCCGCATGCCCACCTCCTATTTTCATCCTTTGCTTACGTGACAGGAGACTGCAATTCGGCCCATTTTATAGCATTTAATTGTCTTGAATTAATAACCTTGGCACTCATGGTGCTCTTTCCTTGTATCCTAATAAGGGCTGATCCGGTTTCTCACATTTTCTGCCTTTGGGAAAAGATAACCAGTGGCTGCTTCCAGTCTTGACATCAGGCCAAGCAGCCTTTCACTCTTATTTCATACTCCCAGCCAATTCTGCGCTGTGACACAGTTTTTGATCCTTCTTTTCTGTGGGTATGAGTTTACTAAAATTGTGACACTGATGTCCAGTTTCTAAATATAAATTGGTGGCTTCACCTGCAGTCTATTCACTATGTATAGCCAGCTTCTATGATCACTTAATCTACTTGCATTGCTGTGTCTGCACATTTATTGAACGATTTGCATTGTCTTCAGTGCGTCACATTGCGTATGCAATCTTCTTTTCCCCACACAAAAATGTTCACTCGATTCCTTATTTCGTCATCAGCTTCTATAAGGTACATACATTCTCTTCCGCTGACCTTCTTAGTGTGTCACTTCTGGTCTCTTGTGATGTCACCACTTCCTCTTTTGCTCTTTATCAGATTCCCTCTGGAGTTCCTTCTTTAGATTGTCATCTCTTCTGGGATACAGCTGGCATGGCTTTCTTAACGGATACCTTTTCTCGAACACTTTTTGCAGTATGGTCACAATTACTGGTGTTAAGCATGGTGCAGGTTCAGGCTTCCCACATACAGGCGGTAGGGGGCGGGACTTCCTGTAGAG
Source organism: Ambystoma mexicanum (assembly GCF_040938575.1). Classification (NCBI taxonomy): domain Eukaryota; kingdom Metazoa; phylum Chordata; class Amphibia; order Caudata; family Ambystomatidae; genus Ambystoma; species Ambystoma mexicanum. The sequence continues at coordinate 67,840,306 of NC_090928.1, forward strand.
GCATTCGGCTGCTCCTCTACATGTGTTTTTAAGGTGTTTATAAATCACTAATTGATCCCTTAGGCAACCATATTAGAGGTTATCAGCATCAGTAGTTTATAATTGCTCACCACCTCTACTGTTACCTTCATACCCTGAGAGCCCATAACCTACCCCTAGTTTTACATCACTGAGAGTTAACATTGTAACAAGATGAATTACTATTATTATTATTATTATTATTATTATTATTGTGTTTATGGAGCACAAACCTAGCTTCGAGAAGCAGTGGGTGCTTTACAAAAGTATACAACAATACAGATTAATAACGGAGCGCTTTACAGAGGTTTGCAACAGTATAGATGCATAACAGAGCTCTTTTCAGAGGTAACAACAGTACAGATATACAGCGGGGGTAGGATACAGAGGGGCACAGAGGAGGGGTACAGCTGTATCGGGTGGTGGGGAGGAGAGGGGCGGGCAGCATCTAGCGAGTCAAGTGGCGCGAAGTGATGGCCTATCTGTTGAGGAGGAGAGACTCCTTGAAGAGGTGGGCCTTGAGTTCATTTCTGAATTGTAGGAGCTTGGGGGCGAGTCTGATGCTGACGGGGAGGAGGTTCCTTAGTCTTAGGAAGTAGGCAGAGAAGGCTTGTTTTCTGGTCCTTTTCTTTTTGCAGCAGCGGATGTCAAGTCTGCATGTGTCCTGGCTTCTGGTCGTGCACTGTCCACCGCAGATGCTGATTTTCTCCATGAGGAAGCTGGGTGACTTGAGGGTGACTGCCTTATAGATTTATAGATGACGCAGCAAGACTTGAAGGTTATTTGTGTGTGTATTGGGAGCCAGTAAAGGTCGATGAGGGCAAGGGGGAAGTGGTTGTATCGCCATAGACCCATGATGAGGCATGCAGGCGTGTGTAGGACACTTCTCAGGGGCACAAGGGAGGACGACGGGTGGCCTTTGAGGAGTGGTTTGCCCCCTTCCAAGAGGAAAAGGACCAGTGCTTAAACGGTGGATCTAAAGTTGTGCGGGCCAGATGGACTTGACTGTCCGCAGGTGGGAGAGCTGATACCAAGCTGTCTGAGTTTTGTTTGCTATGTGTTCCTTGAAGGTGAGGTGTTTGTCGATGTGGAACCCGAGGGACTTGGTGCAGGAGGTGAGCTCAGATGTGAAGCCCTCAGAGTTCATGTTGATAGATAGGTCTGTATGTCTGGGTGTTCAGTGTTGTTGGTGAGGAGTAGGCATTCGTTCTTGGAGGGGTTTAGCTTCAAGTATGCATCAGCGAGAGGCCAGTTTTGAGCTTATGGATGTCCTTGATGGAGTCAATCTTGAGGTATAGCTGTGTGTCATCGGCGTATTGGTGGATGTGGATGCTGTGTGTGGCTAGGAGGGCTCCCAGCGGCTTCATGGATAGACTGAAGATTACTGGGGAAATGATGAATACGTAAAACAAATTGTCATCGTGAATTTGATTTTAGATGACATTGAAAAGATTCACTCCATAACCCTGTGATAGCCCTGTGATAGCCCACTGTGAGACATCCGGGGCCTGCTATAAATGAAACATAAACAGTGTAAAGTTGAAAGGTTGAATTTTTCAGCCGTATCAATAAAAAAAAAGATTTTAAAAAAGAAACATAAACAATGCACACTCCAGAAATCTCAAAGTAGGACTCTGGAAATCCCTATGATGATGATGATATGATATGGCATTTATAACGCGCCTATACAAAAGTGTTTCAGGGCAGTGTGTGCTTTACTTATTATCAGACCTATTACGCCTTATCAGATGGTAATAATTGGGCTGTGCCCTACCAGATGCATAAGGATGAGGAATGTGCCTCCTATTGCAGGGAGTCATATGCTAAAGATACGAGGAGAATGCGGCCCGATAGGGGATTTGGCTCTGGAATATTTTAGGCTACAGCTGGCTTCCTCTTCTGATTGAAAAATTAAATCACTTGTTTGATTAAGCACAATTGAGAATTTTACTCTTCTTTGATCAATAACTCAGCTTGAAAATATTGGAACTTTTCTAAAAGTTCTCTGTACTGTTTGCAAGACTTATGGTAACCCCGTCAAAGGGGTACAATCTGTGAGCGACTGATTAACTGAGTGTTTCATTGCGTTTTCTTTGTGTGACAAAGTTGATGTTTTCCATGTACTCAACCCAATGCATGTCAAGCTCCTGGGTAGCCAAAGTCAGCAGATAAGGTCAACAAATATAACACCCCTTTTGAAATGAAGGACAACTATCGAAGATCACAGCAGAGGTAAAAATGTCAATTTGCAAGTTGCCAGTGCGCCATAAAAAGTCACTGGCCAACTCCATTATATACATACACAGAGCACACAATTTTTGACTCACCAAGAGACAATTATCACTAGCCAATGGCTATTGACGAGTTGACTTTTTGCGCCACGATCACATGATAAATGAGGGCGGTGCTCTCCGGGCGGTGCATAGATTTCTTGTTTGTGGGTGGGTAACTGTCGAAGGCAGTACTCCATGGGGAACAGTAGAACAGCTATGTTGCAAGGCTGCTGTCATTAACCAGGGGTCACAATAACCTGATTGGCCTGTTCATGAATATACAAGGCACATCAAGATGCAGGTGGCTGCCCTAATTAAGACATGACTGAAGCCTTGTCATTTCACAAAATTCTAATCTTAAAAATTGATTGGAAACTGTCGTACGCTCATCACGGAGGAAGCTCTCAGTCAGATACAATGCAACGAGGAGGCATTCGAAAAATGGCATTAACCTCAAGCACTTGACATTTACTTATGATGAAGTCTGCACACTGTTTTCAACCGAGCTTCAATACTTCACATGTGATGGCTGTGTCAGCTCAACCCTGGAGTTACAATTATTGTGAAGTATAGGCCAGGGCGGGCTGGAATAGTCTGCATCGCTATCAGGTCAAGAGAATCGTGAGCCCTTGACCTCTTTGGCAGAAGCGCAGACTTTAATTTCGGAGACTTGTGTCCATGCATCTGGGCAGTTATGCCATTTCTCTGTGGTCTTAGGGCCCCAGTTGCTCAAGCAATGCAAATGTATCCCCCAATGTCTTTTCATTTGTATATCACTAAGCGATAAGCATCCTTCCGTTCCCACAACAAAAATGCTTCGCTCTTAGCCATCCAAAGGGTGTCAGCCACTTTTACTCCCTAAAAATAGGCAAATACTTCCCAAAATTATAACTGCGCAGTGAAAATACTCCTTGCAAACAATTGAAAACAGACACATAGAAGCCTCTGCTCTCCACCACACACCTCCGTGTATATGTTTGGACGTGTGGTAAATGTAGGGCCACCGGAAGAAACTACTATTACTGCCGGATTTAAGAGTAAAACATGTATCTTTCATTGTACATGACTAACTAGCTGCACAGAAATATGTTTACAAAAACATTTGTTTTATAATTAAAAATGTTTACTCACTTATAAACTACTCCCATTGGGAATGGAGTTTACTTTTTTAATCCCTAAAAAATCATCTTACTTCCAATAAAAAAAAATAGGGAATAAAATAATACTCCCAATATTTCAAAATCTACTCTGGAGCCCTGTACTCTGTGCTACATAATAACCAACCTTTCATCTTATAAGGTCTTTGTGTTAGTAACAAACCGTCTTCTATGCTGTCCCTTAGCGGGCAAAGGAGGAAGGTTCCCAGAGCATAGTATAAGTAAAAAGATATACTGATAAATGCATGAATACAGGGTTTACATAGATGCCAACATTCTGTGACCAGAAATCTGTAGGAATCTTAAAGTTTCAAAAATAGTCCGGCAAGAAGGTAATAATAGGAATAGGGCGTGTCATCAGCCCATTGTCATTGAATGAGCCTGCCGCTGCGGGTGCATTCAATGACAATGAGGCGCCTGCAACGCCTTCTGCCACCACGCCAGCTCAGGGGAGCCCTTGAAAGACTCTCCCGAGGTGGCGTGGTGGGGGGCTAATGGTGTCTTTTGTCAAAGGCACCCGCGGCGGAGGGGCGCATTTCTCAAATCCTATATTAGGTATTGCCATCATACACCAGAAACCTAGGTACTCACGCTGTTTTCTGGAATTGCCTAAGGTACTCTCAGTATCATCAGGTATTGCCTTCAAATGCGTAGTTATGAGCACCATTGCCACGGATTGCCTCACTACTCACGTGATTGATTGGTTTCGCCATGGAATGATAAGCTGTTCATACCATTGCCAGAGATTGCCATCGAACATCCAGCTACTCCAATCATTGCAAGGGATATCCATGAAATGCACAGGCTTTCATCTCATTTCCGGGGATTGCCATATAATGCCCAGGCAGACCCCTCACAGCCATTATTTGTATTCGTATTTTATCACATTTCTAAAGCACTTTACGCCAAAGTGCTGTACATAATTAATGAGATGGTACAACAATAATTCAAATATGGAAAAGAACAACACGAGTTAGAATAAGAGAAAGATAACCACAATATAGGGAGTGTAAAGATGGTCCATGTGAACTCTAGACTTGATGGCCTAGCAAGTAAAGAAAAATGGTCAGACAATACATTTAGGTTCACATGGATAAAAAGAAGGACATGGGAACAAGGAAGGCAAAGATGGAAGCGATATAACGACATTAGCGGCAGGGGACGAATCACAAATATTAAAAAGGCAGTCTGAGAAGCAGTGAAATTGAAGTGCGATGAAAAGGGGGGCACTCCACCAGGAAGCCCTACAACAAATGTCAGTCATTAAAGCACCACAATCAGCAGTTGTGGACTCGCCACCACTATAGGGGTCCAATGGGGCTGCATTATGATGGTGCACAGAAGGAAAATGCAGAATGCACAGGTGGCTTTTCTGTTTCCAGGCAAAGGGGCTAGGGATGTGGACTGCACTGCAGAGACTGCAGTGTTCCTGCAATCTGCATTGTGATAGAGTAGCCACACATTTGACAGCATCCCAGAGGTGCTGCACTAGCTGATCTCCATCCTAGTGTATGTCACAGCAATGCATTGGAGTAGTGTGGGAATGGGTGAGTGCAGAAATGCTGGAGAACGGTGTTCCTGCACTCCCCATGCTCTACCCACCTTCCCTGCAGCAAGTGCTGGGAAGTGAACGGACAGAGAGCAGAATCACTAAGGACTTTGAAGCAAGCAAGCAAAGAGCAGGGATTCCACACTTAACTACTTTCAATAGGAAATTACCTGATGACGATGCACGTTCCATGCCTCGCTCTGTGCGCCTGCCCTGCCTACCACAGCATAGAAGAAGGTGGGACTGAGGAAGCATGCACGCAACAATATTTGGGGTGGATGTACCCTTTTACTATGTACCATTTTAGATGCGTATGGATGGATGGACACACATTAGAATGTTTGCAATGCAATAATTAGTCCGAACAGTGCCCTCAACCCTCCAACCATTCTAAGGGTACAGAATAAGGAGTCTTACACACAAGTGGCATTGTAATTGTTATACACTTTTATTAGCCCAGACCAGAAAATAAAGAGAAAACCTAACTTTCCCTAATTCTATGAGGGGTTTCCCTGCCTCAACGAAAATACTAAAGGGGTCTCTGAGAATGTCCGTGTAAACTAAAGAGTCCACCCCCTTTGTCAAAATCTCCAATTCCGTCCTTTACACCTATAACTAAACTAGAAGGTTGCATCAATGTTCTTGGTACAGGAGAATGACTCCCTTCTCCTGGACTGGATGGCGCAGTTATGGTGACAAGTTCTTAACCAGGGGGTATGACTCCCTTCCCCTGGTTCCAATGCTTCATAAACAAAAGACTGCCAATCCTATAACACTCTGCATCAGAAAGTTCACTGTTTCTTCACTCCAGGAGGAATCACTTCCTTCCCCTGGATCACTTGTTCTCAACACAGTACTTGGCATGCCAGGAGGAATTAATCCCTTCCTCTGCCCTCAAGATTCCGTATTCTCTCAATTGTCAAGAAAATGACTCCCTTCTCTTGACTGTATCTTTTCTCCAACCTGGGGGAATGACTCCCTTCCGCAGGCTTCTTGGCTTTTCCCTGTGTATATAGCACTAGCAGGAGAATGACTCCCTTTCCTGGTATCTTGGTTTCAGAGTCACTTTAGCCTCAATGATACACAAGGGGAATGACTCAATTTCCCTGAGGATCCTTGTTTCACTGTTTTCCTTCTTTCTCAACAGTTCATGCACAAGTATGATCCTTGACTAGGTTTCCCCAGTAGAGCGCACTTGTCTTCTGACTTGCCAAGTACAGTCATGAGGAAGATTACTTGTATCTTTCTTCTTGTTTGGGTTTGGGTCCCAGACCCATATTTCTCTGCCCTTTTAAGTTCGCAGACTTGGTTCACTCTCCTGCCAAGTTCTGCCACGAGGAAAATGACTTGCACTTATCTCCTTGTTTGGGTGCAGGCCCCAGACCCGTATTTTTCTCTGCTCTGATATATTGACAGACTTGGTTCACTCTACTGCCATGAGGAAGATGACTTGCCTCTGTGTAACCTAGGGTCCCAGAACTTTCTTCTCTGTTGTTTGTGGTTAGGATTTTGTTACCCCTGTTATATATCTTATGTGCCACCATAGCACCTTTCCACTCCTCCCGTGAGCCTGTAGCCACTTGCCCGTTACTATGCTGTAAGGGAGCTGCCTCTATCTGTTTGGTGACTGCCCCTGTGCTCCTTCCAGCTTTCCTGGACCACCCGTTATCTTGCTTCATGACTCAGTACCATACCAGAGCTTCCTGGGGCTGAACTCAGCATCTCTACTTCACCGTGCTCTTGTCTGTGGCGTCTGTGGTCGTCTGTGTGTCTCCTGTCCTGGAGCTGCTCAGCTTCCCTTCTTCTGAGTGGTTTACGTGGCTCTGCTCTTGCAAAGTCCTCCAGGAAGTCTTGCTTCTCCCTGCTTGCGTCCTCTGTTCCGCGTTGGCTCCCGGTCAGGATTCAATTCTCCTGTGTTGGAGATGCCCTGTGCCTGATGGCTCATTCGGCTTGACTCCACAAAAGGTCTATTCCTTTGTCAACCTTTATACTATGTTGCAAGCACACTCTTGGTGTAAGGAGTAAGTCCTTCTTCTGTTTCACGGGTGAGATCTTCATCGTTCTGCAGGTCTAACTCGTTTCATTCCTAGATCTACCAGGGTCTAGTATTCTCCTTTTTGTCCCAGTATTTCCCAAATAGACAAGGTGTTGGGTCTTACAATAGTACATGTTCCTACGAGGTACTGAGCTCTCAGAAAACGAGAAAGGAGAGTGAGGATGTGTGGTTGTGGTGTGATGTCCCAGGCCATACCCTAGATGGTTGTCCCTCTTCCCAGAGAGGGAATCTCTCCCCCTGAGATCCTCCTCCTCCGTACAATCCCATGGGGACTGTTGGCTAGTGGCCACACCACCCTGCCCTCATGAGAAGCCCCCCCCCCTTGGTGAGAAGTGACAACATTTGGGGATTTGTCATACTATGTACTGACAATATTTGGCAATTAGTGACTCGGACAGCATTCACTCAAAACTAAAAATACAATGGATTTTCATGTTGTTCTACCGTCTGTGTTTTGGTTATTCTATACAATTATAAACAACCTCTGCCCTGGGAAGACTTATCTTGCCCCTTAGCTTTCAAAATCACCCCTTTGCAGATAAGACTCAAATCTTTCCTCCAATCCCTTGTTCAACCCAGCCATCTCAGAATGGATTACCAATTGTTTCACTGCAATTTGCCACTGGATGGTTCTCTGCTGCCTCATGTGGATCTCTTAAAAAACAGAAGTAATCGCTCTTCCAGCCTTCAATGCCATCCTCACACTCCACTCTCATATCTCCTTCCTACTTGACTCTCTTGCTGCCTCACCCAAGGCTCACAACCTTTGAGTACTTCTTGACAGCGACCTTTGACTGCAAAAATTAATTACTACCACTAACCATTGTATGAAAACTCTAATCTCTACTTTTGTCATCAGCAAATCTGACAAGCGCTCAAGCCTAGTACATGGCCTTCCTCTATACTACTTCCTCCCTGAAGAACAAGTCCTCAACTTTACTATCAGGACTCTCTGAAACCTGCCCAGATCCCTGCCACACTTCTACCTACCGACAAACTGCGGGTTGGCTCTCCATGCACCACCACTCCCTTTTCAATTCACTTCTCCTAGTCATCAAAGCAATCCATGGTCTTGCTCCTCAGTACCTGTCTGACTGTATTTCTGTTAACTCACCATTCCATTCCCTCCTCTCCTCCACTGTACTCACTGTCCCTTGCCCTGTGCCTCCTCTCACTTCTGCTAATTCTCCCTTCTAGCCCAGCTCCACTGGAACACAATAGCCATCACTATCAAAGCCAGCCCAACTGTGGATCTCGTCAAAGCTCAGTTTAAACTTCACTTACTTGCTAAAGAGGGAACTCCCCTACCGACACCCCCATCCTTCCTAACTGATCCGACCACTCACTCCAGTGATGCTTAAAAATGTTATTTTAATATATTTATACACTATGAATCATTCGTTTGGAGCACTTGCCCCCTTAGGTTAATGTTACCTTTCAAAATCACCTGTTTGTCTATGTATTTCTTTCTGTTTGTTTGGTTTGTCCCAGGTATATGTCCCACTTGGTATGTACACCTTCATAAACTGGCTCACCACTGGTTCTCATCTTTGTCCTATTGTACACGTACCCTTTTTGGGAATGCCTCCGCCATCTGTAAATCTGTTTTTGCATGTCGTTTTTGCAATAAAATGCAAACTAAACAAAATCAGGGATTTGCTTGTACTGTGGAGTACTGTGGAAGTTTGCATAGCAGAGAAGGCATGCCCGTGCATGGTTGTGAGTTCCTATGTCTAGATTTCGTTGTTGTAACTTTTCAAGCAAAACAATGATGGAGTGGTTGACAACATTCTGCTTCCCCTCTCTATTGTAAATGTGTCAGAAAAATGTAATTTGCATGCAGCATTTGTATGTTTTTTACAAAACAGACCATAAATAGTAAAGGCTATTACGCCTAGTCCTACTCTTTGCTTTTGCACTCTGCTCTTTAAAACTTTACAGTTGAATTCAGGGAACCCAACAGTATGCACGTGGTAACGTTTACGATTCCCTGCTTGCAATTAACACGTTTAATTAAATGAGCCCCATTGAGGGTTGCTTGATATGCCCCGAAATGTAACAGTGAGGTACACACACCAAAGTAAACACAGTTTATGCCTCATGTGTACGCTTCACAGGATTTTCATTTGTTTTGAGGGTGGAGTAGTGGCATGCAATGGAAGCAACATTGCCACTATGCATTCCAACTCCACCTGTAAAGTTCACATGGTTTACCTCAGCGTGAGATTTTCATGCAGATGTGAAATTATTGGATTTGAATGGAATCTGCTTGTTTTTATTGCCTGATACCAGCAGACAGATTCCATAGTTATTTATTGTAAAAACCGCCTGCCAAGCATAATTGGTAGGTGGCATTTACATGTAGCGCTACAAGAACTGTAAAACAAAGACGCTACAGTGATTTCTGTCTGTGTGAACACCTTTGTTTTTTTTGTACACTTGGCGTTGCATTTGTGGAAAATTGCATGGAAGGGACCGTACAACATGTAAGTGCACATGTAAGTGGTCCCGTTAGTGCATTCACCTACTAATTACACAAGACCTTGTCTTGGATAAGGAGATAGCAAGAGAGGACAAGCACTGACAATGTCAACAGTTTAGGCTTTTGTGTATGCATAGGATGTGCATTTACCATGTACTGCCATGATGGTACTGTAGGGTATTTTGTGGAGATTTGGGGCCTGACGGTATTTTATTACCGCCGAAAAATAACTTAGCAATAATCACTCTTTGTATTCAGATTTGGCCATGTGCAACAATAATACAATGGACATGCATTATTTCAGCACCCAGACCTGCATATTTGGTATACGTGGTTGGTGGTATTTTGGTGAGCATAATTCCCTTGTTTTATTTGTGGCCCCAATGTCCAGAATCCCTTATCTTTGCTTAGATTTTTCGTGTGATCACTAGAGAGACCTCAGACCTACATTTTAGGAATACCACATTTTTCAGTGATAGTGTTGGTGTGCCACCATGGGCGAACTCACTGACTTATTTACGACAGAGAGCTATATATGGTAGTCTTGTGGTAACTTTCACTACCTTATATACGGTAGGGAGCTATGTTCAGAGAGTCTCTCTTCCCGTTGGCTCATGTACCTCCAACGAGCTATGCTACAGTCACTCACAATTATTCATACTGATTCTGACATGCACACATCTGTCTTAAAATGACCATTGCACTGTTTAAAAATCTCCCCACATCATCGGCATTGTAATGGTAAATAGTAAATACACCACCCGTCTGTTTTCAAATATTTTTCTGTATTATAAAAGTTGCATTTAAACACGATCTCATTCTTTACAGAAATAAATAAAATGGTACAGTAAAAGCATTGTCTATGACACACTGCAAAGAGAGTGGCGGAGAACAGAACTCAAATTGCAACATTGGTATTTGATTAAGACACGCACAGGAATCCCCTTTCCTACACTGACTGCATATTTTCGTGCACACACGGCTCCCACGCTTATGTAATTACCTTATCTGTTCAGAGTTTTCTTCAGCTGTTCTCTTTCGGAATGTGGTTCCCTTGAAGATTAACCCCAGTAAAAGGATCGCCTTTCCTTTTCAAACCGGGGTCATTGCCTGGAATTCTTAGCTTTTGCAGATAGGAATGCCTCCAACCAGGAAAAGGTCTTCCTCCCAGCTCTGCCAAATCTTGACTGTAGCAGGACGCAGGAATCTGCATTCAGTCAGGAGTGCCACAGCCAGGTCTTCTCCCCAGTAGTGCAGAAAAATGTCTGCCTGTCTTTTTCCCCGATACTGCCCACTAAAAATCCATCATCTCTCATCCTCCTACTCTCAACAATAGCTTCGTTTATACATTTGCAATTGTTGCAAATCTGACTTCCTTCTTCCTGCAGTTACTGTGCACAAAAACACGGAGAAGCAGGCAGAGAAGAGAAGAAAAAAAAAATCTGCACACACATTTAAATGGCTTTCAGAGTATGCCTAATTCTGCAGTGGAGAACACATTTTATTAGTGGGTTATGTTAAATAAGGTTTTATTAGTCAGGTTAATGGTTAATAGGTTAGCTGTTAATTTACAAATGTGTCTCTAGCAATATAGGCAGAGTATGCATTTTTAAATGAGCACGTGTGCTTTTAACTGTAAAAATAGATTTGCATCTTATATGTTAAAATCGTTTTTGACTGAATGGCCTGTCTTTGCACCGCACCCTTGTGGTGGTGCTGCGAAAAAAAATTGCTACCTGTGCAGTAGTGCTGTACTTTGTGCTGTTTGCCATCAATAATTGCAGTTGCAGAATGTTGAGAGTACCTGGCATATAACAGCAGTGCCTGGCAAATACCTCTAATTCCCATATGCAAGCCAACACTGTTGGCTTTGCCAATCCTTGTATTTAGCACGGTCTTATTGAAGGATGCACATTCACCTTATAAATCAAGGGACACTTGGTTAAGGCATTTTTACTACACCAGTAGCTTATTTGCAGCTCCAATTAATCCATTGGGCCACATCATGAGTTGGGCGGTAGTCCTTAAATGCAGTGGTAATGCTATTACCGCCACATTTCAGGACTTGCCCTAACATGGGTTGGGCAGTAAGTTGGAGTTTTACCTCGAGCAAAAATCTGGAGGTAAAAATGTCCACTTACCGTACGTTTTCGGCTCTATTACCGCTGGTGCAATTACTGCTGGCGGTAATAGTGCCCCCTAACCCTATTGGATCCTATGGACCCAATGGGGAATGGCAATAACAGCCGGACCGCTACTCGTGATCTGATGCTAATAGCGCCGGACCCAGCAGCGGTAACACTATTTGCGCTGCCGCTATCCCGATGGTATTACCGCCGGTATACCGCCAGACTCGTGATGAGGCTAATTATCTCTTAGAAGCCTCCTTTAGAATAACACTGGCATGCATTTCGAGCACAACGTTTGATGTTACTGCTTCATAAAACTAGCTCAAAGAGATCCCAGGAGGATGCATTATGTGAAGAGAGGGGCAGGAAGTGGGTGGGAATGGCCATGGGTATTATCATGGCCACTAGCAGTCAATAATTGGGTAAATAACCAAATAACACCTACAAGCTTTGTGTCCCCTTCATATCGCATCTCCCAGCTAGCTCTACCCTAATGCACTGGTTTCAACTGAAAGGTGGCACTAGCATATAATAGCCACAAAAAAAAAATATTAGGAAAGAGGCAGGACAAATGGGGTGGCATATTGCATATACAATTCTACTTGTTTTTTTATGGGTGAATTATAGAGACAGGTGTTTGCATGGAGAGAAACAGAACACCCGAATTAATGAAATTAGACACACACAACTGCGTTAACATTTGTAAAGTGTCTACAAGTGATTTGCTGCTTTTCACCATTAATATACTCAAAGAAAGTTGAGATTTTCTTTTGTCTTTATGCTTTATGCAACATCATGCAACAGACTTTCTTCAGAGACAATGTAACACAGGACATGTACCATGGTTGAGGGTTCCCCAAAGGAGCGTTTAGGAAACAAAGGATTTAAGCACACATGGCCAGTAACATTGGTCAACACGCAATATGATTTTGGGAAAAATATTTGAGTCTCCTCTAAATATATTTGAATGCAAATTAGTTGCAAATGAGCCATTTAGACTTAGCCCTGAAGTCTCAATGACAATTAGATGAGGATTTAAAGACATTCTAAAGTGAGCTTGATGTCTAATTGATTGCATTTGGTACACAGCAAAGACAGTGCCACGCAGTTTGACACACAATCAGTGCTCCTGAGAAATAAATTAGTACTTTTTATAGAACTCAGCAACGCTGTGCAATGCATACATTTCCTGACTTTTGAAAAGACTATACCAATAGTCATAGGGCCTCATTATAAGTGATCTGGTCTGGAAATAAAGGTATCTTTTCCAGACCGGCTCACTTGGAGTCTACCGGAACGGGCTGTGAACTATCAGCAGATTTTTCATTGAAGCACTGGCGCCGTTACTAACAGTGCCGGTGCTTCAGGATGAGAACTTACTGTTCCTCCGCCGCCTGTGATATACCGATAGCACAGCGATGTCAGTCGGTGGAAACGGTAAGGCGAGTCTGCCGGTAACCCGCCGGTAGCACTGGCAGGTTACGGCAGACTCGTAATGAGGGCCTATATAGTCATGTTTCCACGTTTTCCCAATGCCAAAGTAAACAGTTTGCTGGTTTCAGAAAAACACATTGGGCCTCATTGTGATTAACCCAGTCTGGAAAAAATGCTGGCAGTGGCTGTGAACTACCGGCAGGCCCGACCTGCTGGGAGTTCAGGTTTCTACTGGCAGACAAATGACTGAAGCACCAGCACCGTTAACAATATTGCAGGTGCTTCAGGGGTTTCCATTCCATGGAGTCCTCTGGGACTCTGTGGAATGGAAGCTTACCGCTGGGGCCTGTAATATCCCTGTAACATCAGAATATCGGGCGCCCGTAACGGTAAGGTGAGACTGCCAGTAACCTGCCATTAGCAGTGGCTGGTTACCAGCATTATCATAATTAGGGCGGCACCCAGAGGCACTGCCCTCCACACAAGCAAGCAGAGGGGGATGTGCAGAGAGATGCGAAATAAGACCTCCTCCCACGCACACAAATCCACCAAAAATGTAATTACAATAAAGCACAGCAATCTCTCTCTCCTGTCTCTCTACTCTCAAACCCCTATCTATGCATCTGTGTCCTGATCTTATCACAGTCCACCAATCTCTCCTAAATACCTTGCTCCGACTCCATTCTGCTATCACAACTCCTTCCACACTCTCGCCATTCTTCTACAATGCACTCTCTATACCTTCTGCTCACTCTCACTCCCTCTCTAAATCTCACTACACATCTCTTGCGCTCTATCTCTCTCTCTCTCTCTCTCTCTCTCTCTCTCTCTCTCTATCTCTTACTTTCTCTCTCTCCCTCTCTCACCTTTGCACTCCCCCTGACAACACTACACTCAACCGCTGGCACTCACTATCACATAATACCTTACCAGCACTCTCTCAGAACACTTGCAGTCTCCTTAACACTCACTGCCCGTCTACTGCTTGGCCACTTGGGCCACCACTGCTCCACCTGGCCTAAGCCAAACCCATTTCAATCTCCTCTCTGCTGGTTTGGCTTTTATAGCCCAGCCGACCTTCTTCCACACTCCTGCCGACGTTTATTGATCTCCTGGGTCGCATGCTCCCCTTAGCCAATCTAAGGCTAAGCTGTCCATCTGGGGGGTGGGACTTCCTCTGAAAGTCTTTACAAAGGCGTTTAACCCCATCCCTTTTCATTCTCCATTTGTAGGATGGCAGCCATGCGCTAAGGCTTCTCGTTTTCTATCTGGATCTCTTTATGTACTGGTGAACCTTACATCCAGTTCAGCTTGGGATTTCTGCGTATGTTTTTGCATATCTCCTGCTCACATGCAGTCAATTTTCACTCTCAGTTCATTTTCGGTGACCACACTCTTCGCCTGTGGGTTTGTAGGTCAGGTATTGGAGCTCATTTCTGTAGGGCAAGACAAATCCCAGTCAATTATATTGCTATTTTTTTGATTCCACTCTCCTGTTTCCAGTCCAGGTTTTCTTGGTTGCACCCAGGCCCATTCTGGGAGCTGCTCTCCTGAAAAAAGGCAAAGAGAAACAGTACTGGAAGTCATCGGGTGACAGCAGGCAGTTCCTAAAATAATATTCAAGGTACATGAGTGTGTTTCAGGGTATAGACCCTCCCCAACTGCCACTCATCGATTCTAGGGTAGGGTCAGATCTTTCATACACCCTAGATCGGGAGGAGTCCCTTTTCCCTCCTGATAGGGTCATGACCATGACCCTGCCCCTCTGCATGCCATGGGTTAATTTTTTAGATCCTGTTCAAAACTCTCCAAGGAACACTGGCAGGGATCAGTACCTAGTACGGTGCTGGACATACAGTGAATTAGAGATTGCAGTATTGTTTGACTGCACCATTCTACCCACCCCTAACCCTATTTTCCTCACTCGCTAAATGCCTTTCTTCCCCTTCCTGCCGCCTTGTCAATCCTTTTCTAGCCAAGGGACGGTGCACCTGGATTCGTAGAACCCACATTTCACCTTTTTATTCTCTCCTGCTTTTACCTCCGCAGCCTCTCAGTGAAGAAGCCCCTGCAGGGTTTCAACATCATTGGAAACAGAAGTTTTGGAGTTGCCTTTATCACAGCATATACGGGTGGGGAATTTGATTTCAATATTGGCGTGTGGCTGCATATGCTGTATGAGAGAGCTCTACAGGTCATGGGAGACAATGGGGTAGACTTCTGGAAGAAATGACCAGGTATTCTTGACGCCCAATAACTCACATTGAGGAAGGAGTGTTATAAGAGAGATGGAGAAAACACTGAAAATCATTATGAACACTAAAGATACTCCGCCATCCCTGCTCGAATGCCTATTAGATGTGAGAATGGTGAGGCTCTCAGGCAGGGCTGCTGATACTGCAGGTCCTGAAAACTCGTTCAACCTGATTTCAGAAATACTAGGCCTTGGGCACTCCCCTTCTGTTAACATACTCCCAGGTGTCTTTGCTAGACCCACACAATGCACACTGGCACACAGGACCCAGGTACGTCCAGCCTGCATCCATGTACACCACAGGTTTTGCATCTACCTCTCCTGCTATCCTACTATGACAGGTAGGATTTATTTATTCAGTTCTTGTTTTGTGTGTCAGGTAAGTTCTGGATTTGCGGACATATGCAGGCATTTAATTCATAGAAACTGGCCACTTAAGTAAACACATTTTACATTGAATGAGTGTTAAATGAGGGTAGAATGTGAGTCTATCTAAATAAGGATCATAGCTCTCAAGACACCCTTATTTGGAGTGTCCAACCAACACAGTAAGTTACTTTATAATTGAGGAAAATACAGACATCAGAGGTCCCTGTGACCTTTGATGGCGAGGTTGCAAGAAGAGCTACAGATGCCAAGTCATGCAGGTGGCACTGCATGCCAGAAAACCCGAGATAGATGCAAACTACAGGGTGTCCCGTGTGTTATGTGGGTGCGCATGTGGGTGGGCCTCAACAACTCGCGACAAAGCGCCGCGACACACATCGACCAACAGCTCATAGCTGAAGGAAGACTACGCGGACCAGGAGGGAGACTGTCGCCAGCATAAACGCACAGCCAGAAAGGAAGGTGAAGCAGACGGAGGAGGCCGGAACCCTGAGGAGATCTCTGAACGAGTAGCCGTGGAGGGAGAAGAGGTCGGACCAGAGATGGCACAGCAGTAAGACACTGCTGCATCGCCTGGCCCGCAAGGAGGGACGTGCCGGAGGGAGAGGAGGCCAGCGCAATAGCACGTGCGCAGGACTGGATGGCTGACACCACCGCAGTAAGGAGGCCCGCCCGGGGGATTACCAAGAGGGAGCCCATGGCAATCGGAGGAGCCTGACACGTGCCTCACTGAAACGGAGGCCGCGTATCATAGATAACACGCAGTGTCGCCCCCCCATCCATGGCAACACGCAAGGGACAAGGAGGATGGCCCATCAGAGATGTGGCTGAGACAGCATGCAGAGGCAGCAAGCATCACAGAGGTTGCATAAAACAGACACACGCAGCCTCCCTCAAAAAAACAAACCAAAAAAACCCAAAAGGGCCCCCAGCATCCAATAGAAAAGAGGAAGAAGGAAAATAGAGTGGAGGAAACAAGGGAACCTACCAAGCACAGCGGAAAAGCCCACGCACATCCAGCCGCACAGTGTGCAAGTCAAGTGCAAGAGCACACAAGCAAGGATAACGCAAAAGGTGCCAGGAGGCCATGTGGAGGGAAGACACATCAGCCACACCCACCCATCTAGACAAGGCAAACACGTCCTCCCAGCACAATGTAAGGAGCACAGTTAGCGGCAGATGCAGGGGCGCAAGCCGTCATGGTGGCAAGCCTCACATCCAGGGCCACATTTCTGTGGCGCCGCAACCCATTAACGCTGCAACCACATCACGACCAAAGCCAGTGGTGGGAGGAATGGATGGAGGAGTTTGAAGACTTTATAAGAGCCGTAGGTGATCAGGAGGCACCCAACAAAATAGACATTTTCACAAATCTCTTAGGGAAGGATATTAAGGGGATCATGAAAACCATTCCACCCCAAGAAAAAACAACATACCATCGACTTACTGCCTCAGTTAACAGAAAGCTTGTTGTCCTTCCCAACAGGGGTTACGAAAGATATACGTTCAACCAGTGCACACAGCTTCCACGCGAGACAAAAGGTGAATTCATTCTCCGGCTCCAAAGGAGCATTACACACTGGGACTTCGCCAACTTCAACGAAGATCAAGCCATCAGACTGAGGGTAATAGAGGGGTGCATATCCTCACAGTTCCGTAAACACCTACTGAAGAAACCCCTCCCGCTGCAAGAAATAGCAGACCACACAAGGCTTTATGAAAGGGTAGATGTGCAAGCAGCAGCGATGGAGAACCCGAAGAAGGCACGCACTGGGCCTCATTAGGAGTTTGGAGGTAACCATGGTGCTATTAGTGCCATGGCTGCCTCCAAATCCTTAGCGACTCCGCCCTGGTGAATGGAGCTATTACCGCCCCATTCCAAGGTTGGCGGGTGGCAGTAATTCCCAATTCACCAGGGCCCTTCCCCATTCCCATTGAGCCCCGATAGGGCTCAATGGGAATGGGGAAGGCGCTAATAACGGTACCGCAAATTGCGGTACCGTTATTAGCTCCAAAGTCCCTTTGCAGGTCCCGTCCTTAACGCCTGGTAAAACCAGGCATTAAGGGAGGACCCGCAAAGGGAACTTGTAGTAGGGCGGTAAGGGATTACTGGCACCGGTGCCCTTACCGGTGCCGGTAATCCCTTTCCACCCACCTCATAATGAGGCCCACTGTCGCAGCCCTGGCCACCAGCCCACAGGGACAGACCCGATACACAGAGCCACAGACCTGACCAGAAACCCGGAGTCCAAACCGAAGCCCCCCCAGCTGAGAGACAGTGCTACCGATGCGGCTTTGAATTTCCCCACACAGGCCAATGCCCAGTCATCGGACAGATGTGCATGAGACTAGAGTAACCTCCCATTTGTTGCCTCTACTGTATTCCTGACCACTACGCGCTAGTATGATTCACCATAAGGTGCTCTTACACAGTGCCCCCCTTCATCCCTGTCATAGGCACCTGCGAGCATGAACCAAAACACCTCCCTACCTTTCAGACCCATGAGCAACCCTGACCGCAACCAGAGACTCTGCTCCAGAGCTATGGATTACCATGCAGCGGCCCCTCACACACCCAAACAGTCTGCCACATCCCGCCCAGGACACAGGTCCCCAGACCACACTCCCATCTAATTCATCCAACCACTAAGAAACAAAATGCACCCATCTCCTACAACTACACGCAGAAAAAGCATACCATCATCCAACCGTGCCCGATCACCACAACCTCAGGTCATGCTAGATTTGTGGATTCACAGCTATACCATGCTCCAGGTGATTCATCTCACACCCTACACTCCACCAAGCATGCCGTGCTCCTTAAACATTGCATTGATGCCGCTGTTACTGACAACGCTCCAGTGCTGCCTGCCTACATGCCTCACACTGCCTCAAATGTGCCCACTGGCATTGCTACCACCACAGGCAAGGTTACCATCACCATGACCACCACAACTCCTATCCTACCACTCTGCCCAGGTCAAGCCACTAACAGTAGCCACCCCAACCCCTAACCCCTAACCCCTTCCTCCTGATCTCTCTTCCCTTAAATGTGCCCTTATTAACGCCCAGCCCCTCCCAGCCCATGCAGCAGACATACACGACATGATCACCACCCATAACCTCGACCTCTGTGCTGTTACAGAAACATGGTTGCCCTGGCTCTTGCACTCCCCACGGGCGACACTATCTACCATCAAGATCACCCACTCTCCAAAGGAGGCGAGGTAGCTCTCATGGCCAAAGACACCATAGCCATCAGAAAAATAGACCAATCCAACACAAGTAACTGTGACCTCCTCTCTCTCAAAATCACAACATCACACAACTTCACGATCACACTGCACATTGTCTACCACCCCACCCTGCTCCCATGGCTGACTTCCATCCCACCATCACACACCTCCTATCGGACAACATCAAACCCTCTTCCAGGGTAATTCTGGCAGACGATCTTAACCTAGGACTAAAGGATCCTAATGATGCCCCAGCTAAAGCCCTAGCCAAAGCTGTGGAAACACTAGGTTTTTCTCACCCCATAACTAAAGCAACACATAATAAAGGCTGGACCATCAACTGGCTATCCCACCACAACTGCCTGCTGGTTATCGCAGCCAACCCTCCCCTCCCATGGATGGACCACCACCTCTTCCTCTTCACCATCTCCCCTCTGAAGCTCCAAAAACCTATCATCACGCCTCTCCCCTCCTCCACCACCAGAAGTGCATGCCCCCTCACCAAAGAAACGTTAACCCCCTTCCTCAGGGTTCCAGCACTATCAGCCCCCTTCTCCAAAGACCCTAATGCACTTGCCACCTCCCTCAACTCCATACTATCTAATGCTATTGAAGCCATCGCCCCCTAACTATCTGTAAAGCCAAGCGCACCAAGCACTCCAACACTTGGTTCACTCCAGAACTCTCAGACCTGTGCTCAAAAAAACATGCAGCCGTATCAAAATGGCAAACCAACCAACTTGCCTCAGACAAGCTTGAGTCCAACAAATTTTTCAACAAATACAAAAAATCCGCCACTTGCGCCAAGGCCAACTCATTCAACACAAGAATCACCAATGCTAAATCCAACTACAAGGAGATATTCACTATTTTCAGGGAGCTAGAAACTCCTGCCCCCCCCCAAACCATTCACAAAATGAAGCTTGGTGTGATTACATCCATACAGCTATGCTCCGCAAGCTTGACACCCTCCAGAACAAAATCCAAGCCAACCAACTTCCCCCACTACCCTACACTACTGCCCAGCCTCCTACCCACACTGATGAGGCCTCTAATATAACACTTTTTTTTAATTCACAGAGGTCAATGAGACTGAAGTCACCTAAATCATGAAGAATATCAAACCATCCATGTGCAAAGGAGATATATGCCCAGCCTCCCTGATAAACCTCCCTGATAAAGGAGTGTTCAGACCTGCTCACACCATTCATCACAGTGTTTATCAACGTCTCCTTTACATCAGGAATGGTTCCTCCTATTCTCAAAGAAGCTTGGGTTTGCCCCCTTCTAAAGAAAACGTCTCTCGAGCCATCTAATCCCAATAACTACAGGCCCATAACCACCATCCCATTTTTACTTAAAATCCTTGACAAAGCAGCTTACCTGCAAGTCCAGCAATTCCTATAGGCAAACAACATCCTGGGCTCCCGACAATCCGTATTCCGTCCTGGCCACGGAACTGACACGGCCTTACTGGATCTCAAAAATCAAATTGACGATATCAGAGACAGAGGCAAACCGGCCCTACTCCTCCTCCTGGACCTCTCAGCGGCGTTTGACCTGGTGGATCACAAACTAATATGTCAACACCTCTTTACCTCAGCCTTCTTCTCACCGAAGGCAATCACGTGGTCTGCCTCCTTACTTCAAGGTAGAGCTATGTGCGTCTTCTCAGACCAAGCAGCTGCATCCCCAGCCACCATCCGATTTGGAGTTCCTCAGGGTTCCTGCCTTTCCGCCACTCTTTACAACATTTTCACCATCTCTCTATTCAACTTACTTGACTCCCTCGGCATCATGTACACCAACTATGCTGACGATACTCATGTGCTCATCCCCCTGTCCGGTATTTACGAGGCTGACTCCAAAATCCTTAATTCCATTTACAACACCATCCACACATAGATGGCTGAAAACTGGCTCGGTCCTAATGGGGACTAGACTGAATTACTACTGTTAGCCCCCACTGACGCATTAAACTTGATGACCAGTACCTGTCATTTACCATAGACAACACCACCATCCCAGTCTCCTAATCAGTCAAAACCCTAGGAGTTTACCTAGATGCCAACCTAACTATGTCTAGGCAAATTGGCGCAACCGCTGCTTTGGCAGTATATTACTCCAAACTCCTCAGTGCCACCAGACCGTTCCTCTTCACCACAAATTGCCTAGCCATTGCTAGAGGTTTAATAGGCTCAAGGCTGGACTACTGTAATGTCCTATTCTCAGGAACACGGCTAAAAACTTGGACAAACTCTGAACTATTCAAAACAACGCCTTGCACATTGCTTTGGGTATTCCCGAAAGGGAACTCATATCAGCAGACATACAACAAGCGTACTGGCTGCCTGTCAGCCAGCGTTTACTCTTAAAAACGCTAGCCCTCACGCACAAATGCATACATCACACAGCACCCCTCTACCTCTGTCATAGAATTGTCATCCCCCACATGTCAAGACCCACAAGAACACCATACACCAACCTACTGCCCATTCCCAGAATCAAACATGCCAGAGGTGGGGTGCAAGCTTCCCTTTCATTGCTGCAAGGCACTGGAGCTCCCTGCCAGATGCCCTCATAGCTGAACCTTCTCATCTCACCTTCTGCAAAGTAATCAAAACCAGACTGTTAGCCTAAAATGTCACACAGGCCGTACTAGTCACCCATACAGCCACAGTGAGATGCTTTATGCCAAACATAGGTAGCCCTCTTACACTGTACTATGCGTGGAGAAAGATGTATGTATGCATTTAGACAATCAACAGCCAAACTCAGTTAGGGGCTAATGTAACCCAGCCTCCTACCTAAGTACCTAAACTAAGCCATGTAAGTTTGTGGGCTAATGTAACCCTGCTGCCCTTCTCTATGTACTGCAACTAAGATGTCATCTTGTAACAGCGCCTCGATGCTCCTGGGGTGTGTGTGCGCTATATAAATGCAAATAAATTTTAAAAAAAAGAATAGAAACCACTTCCAAGCAATGTGCCGGGAGAAAACACCAATGCTAGCCGCATACAGGTCACTGCAATTGGCTGCACCAAACAGGAGATACAACCCACCAAGAGGACTCATTCCCAGGGTCTACCAAGAGAGAAACACCGGGAGAACTCTCTGAAGCAGAAATACTGCAACATACCCTGCACATCAAGGATTCATAAGAGCAGTGGAAAACCTGACCGTTGACCCATCAGGTAGATACTCCAACACCTTTGACTATCCGCACGACTTCGGGTATGCACGGGAACAAGAGCACGGACGAGAGTACAACACCCATGACCCCTATGAGAACCCACCGATTGACAAAGAAGAGAACCCGACAAGAGAACCATACTTTGAGTACGACAGATACAGCAAGGAATACGTGCAACTAATATATGACACCTCGGAAGACAGCACAGCACCAAAGGTCACAGTACAGATAGGGGGACTGAACAACCAATTCATTTTAGACACAGGGGTGAGAATAAAAGTCATGAAAGATGGAGCCTATAATGCCATAGCAAGTATGTACCCCCCTACACCCATCAAAGGCACGCAGAGCGCCCCTTCCACTCCAATCAAAAGACCAATTCCACTGTGACTTAATACACAGAGGACGACGGATAACTACTACATCCATGTCATACACAGCCTGACAACCAGGGAGATGCCTCACCAGCTACCGGACTGCCAAGGTCCTGGCCCTGATTGACATAGTGTATGATCCATCAGAAAAAATACTAGGCCTACCTCCAGGGGCACAAATCCTAAGGGCCCTATCCCAATGACATCATTGAGAGAGTGAGTGACCCCGCACGGTGGGTGTCCCCCCTGGTTGTGGTGCCCAATGCTGACGGCCGCCTATGCCTATGCCTCTGTGTGGACATGCAAATCCCCAACACCGCAATCCAGAAGAAGAGACACCCGGAGCCCAACATCAAAGATATCCTGGTGAGACTCAATCAGGCTACCCGGTTCTCCAAACTGGACCTCAACCAGGGGTATCACCAGCTCGTCATTGACCCCACCCCGAGACCAATTACCATATTTACAACGCACAAGATACTGTTCCGCTACAAGTGGCTTAACTTTGGGATATTGTTTGCAGCAGAGATATTTCAAGAGACTATTCGAAGACTGATCTCCCCCATTCCGAATGCGCTAGGTGCTAAACTATGGAGACGATATCTTAGTATTTGGGATCACACAAGAACAACACAACGCACCGCTGAAAGCAGTGATCGACATACTTCACAGAGCAGGCTTCACCTTCAATGGACCCAAATGTGCTATCAACAAACAAAGCCCACATTTCTTCAGCCACATATTCTCCAATCGCAGAATCATGGCTGACCCCGAGAAGATAAGCGCCATCATCAACATTGAGGTCAGTGTCGCTGAACTGTGCTCGTTCCTGGTGGATACTGCGCTCGCTACCTGCCACATTACGCGACCCTCAGGAACGCCCTCAGGAAACTTCTCAAAAAAGACTCCCTGTTCGAGTGGGATGGGCACTGCCAAGAGGCGTTCCGCACCATCAACGAGGAACTGGCCAACAACCGTTGGCTAGCATACTTTAATCCGGAGTGGGACACAGAACTTACTGTTTATGCTAACCCATTGGGCCTAGGAGCCATACTTGCCCAAATTGACCCAAACAACCGCGGCAAGACTGAAATTGTGGCTTATGTCAGCAGGGCGTTGTTGACTATCGAACAAGCATACTTCCAGGCCGAGAGGGAGAGCTTGGCAGTGGTTTGGGCGTGTGAGAAGTTCCATCCCTTCATCAGCAGGAAATTCATCTTCATCACAGACCCTCAGGCATTGCTCTCCCTGTTCGGTAACCCCAAAACCAAAATGACCCTGCGCATGAAATGGTGGGGTATTAGAAAGCAAGAGTATGACTACTGTATTGTCCACAAGCCGGGAGGTGACGCCAATCCAGCTGACTACCTATCCAGACACCCAGAAGGAAACACAGATGAAGCAATGGGAAAAGAAGCTGAAGCCTACAGAGGATACTTGTCACTTAATGCCCTCCCTCCCTCCATCACCAGCGGATTGTTTGCAATAAGGAGCAGAGCAAACCCCACGATCCAAGCAGCAATACGCCTAACAAACACCAAAAAGTGACAGCACTTTCACAAGGAACCATTTGTGAATGGGAGGTGGACAAAAGAGATCTCCAGAGGCTTGTGAAAATCCAGAATGAGCTTGCCACGACTGACCAAGGGACACTACTGCAGGGCAACCACCTAGTGGCCCCCAGGAGCCCGAGGAAAGTGCTAGTGATCATAGCACACGAGGGCACCCGGGGGTTACAAACATGAAAAAGATACTGAGGAACCAAGTATGGTTCCCATTCATGAACAAAACAAAAGAGGTGATGGCTGGAAGGTTTAGAATAAATCTTAACCTCTGGCATTGCTCTGGGCAACCCTCCAGACCATCGTTCTTCACCTGCCAAGCCATTACAAAAGGGAAAAGACCATATGCAAATCAGGCTTGGTCCCACCCCCAAAAGGGTAGTCCAGCCCGAACTGCTAGGTCACATCCCTTCTGCACGCGACCACAAGCATCCCCAGACATGTTTCAGCCTTGTTGGGCAGCATTTCACCATGTAGTGGGAGTGATCGACACACTATTCAGTGAGTGGGGGGTCCCCAACACCATGAAACCGACAACAGTCGGTAAGGTAAGTCCAATTGAGGTTTTTATAAGTACAATATCAAGGGTTCAGTCCACCATAAAGTCCTTTGGGGCTGTTACAGAGTCAGTCTCTTTTAAGCTTGGCTGTGCAGTCGTTCATCCCAATGATGTTGCTTTCATTAATAAAATGTATACATTAGACAATTACACAGGTGTTGTGGTGATTCCTGAGCTGGTAATTATAAACGGTGAACGTATATGACTATGTCTGTGGCTATTGGAATGCTAATGTTTTACACCTGTCATAATGCACACGAAGTACAACACTTTATTTTTTTACAAACCAATGTGCTTTTATTGCGACCAATATAAGAAAAAAATAGACATAAGAAACCTGTAATAATATTTAATTTCAAAATTAAACTTAAATGTGATGAAACATTGATCAAAACAAACTTAAAGATTACATACAATATTGTTCTTAATTTTATGTATTTCTATGACATTCATAATAAACATAATATCAATATCCTAATTTGTTCTTAGGTTTCTCTGATACAATTGATTATAGGACCTCTCTTCCTTTGCCCAACACGTGTTTCTCACTTAGTGGAACAATTTCTTCCGCAGTGCGTCCTTCTGAAGGGTCTACATGAAGAATATTTCCATGTTCACATATTAGTAACAATATCACACCATAACTACACTTGATATCCATGTGATTTATATGTTTTATACCTTTTCGTAATAACTCCTACCAGGTAAAGCTGGATAAAAGCTCAAAGGATAACTCTGTTGTAGACATAGTAGTGGGTACCTGGAAAACCGTACACATGTACTGATTAATGAATCTAGATGTAATGCTATGCTGGATGGTAAATCACTAATGTTGACTTAAATTAGTCTTGAAAATGTAAAACCTAATCTTCTCTATTGTTGAATCCCCTTTATGGTGGGTCTTCTTTAAATTTATGTCTCGCATGTGCACTTAAATTGGCCACATTGGCTAAAAAACCCTGCTTTTAATCCTTGATAACAGGCTTGTTAGCCTGAAAAATAACTTGAGTAAAAAACACATGCTTATGGATAGGTTTATTTATTTAGACACTTATATAGCGCACCTAACCCAGAGGCAACTGGGTGCTTGTACTTAAGAGGACGGTTACAGTAGATGCTTATGTAGAATGGTTACAAATGTGGTTACAATAGTTGCAAAGGTACAAATGCTAAAAAAGTAATTGCCTGCTGCAATGTCAAGTAGGATAGATACATGGTCAGATCATTTAAGTTACATTATAGGTAGACCAACTCGCAGGGACAAACCTGATGTTTCAGGGGCTGCAGCAAGCACACAGGTAATGGATCAACTCTGGTACGTTACAATACTATAACACTTAATATGTTAATACTATAACTGCCTGTTGATATACATAATGATCCTCTATTATATTTATTTGATCGATTATTGTATTCCATATATACACTTACCGCATAGATTGATGGAAACTGTGGTACATGTGCTGTGTGTCTGGCATTCAAAATGGCAAAACCGCCATCTTGAAATTACTCTTATATCGTAAGTGTAATGGATCATGAGCAAGTCTATGGTGTTTGTTGTATTTGCAATACCATGATCTGTTATTTTCATTTTGTTTTATTCATTTTAACAACTCTATAGTACGCAGACTCACCTGATAATCTGAAGAACAGCACAGTACATTTGCCATGTGTTTCTGACATAAAAAATAGCAAGGGCACCACCTTGATTTCTCTTGAATAATGAGAGTAATTTGAACAAGATAAGACTGTGCATCATCTAAGATTGTAACCATATTGGAACAGTGTCCGTTATAGGTGTATTACTATCAAAGGGCTTCATTACAAGTTCGGTGGTATGGGTAAAAAATGTTGGTTATTCTATTACTGCCACTGTTTTGGGCTGTATTGGAATTACTGCTGTCTTTAACACAATACTGAACTATAAGACCGACCTTGAAGTGGAGGATTTTCCTCCAGCATCATGCTGGACGTAATTCTGTTACTTTAAGGACAAATATTGGTGTAAGTACCGGTGGAAAAGTACTGAGTGTGGTTAGTCAGCTGAAATCTGTGAAAATGTGGATTAAAACCACCCTTCCTTCAATGGCAATCCTGTGGTAAACCCACAGGACCAAGTGGTGGTAACGTTAAACGAGTTTGCCTGTCAATCGACAAATTTACAGTTGAATGAAAACTCGTAATTTTGTGAATTAGTTTGCTCTGAAACTTATCATACCTAGAAACTTCTGTGGATTGATACTGGAATCTGTGCGCTATTCGCCAACCTATTGAGTTATTTAACAAAGTTAGCACAAATTAAACATCAGCAGCGGAAGTCTCGCAATCTGAGAACCCTCCACAACGGGTTCACACTGTAGTGAAAATGAATCGGATGTTGCAAGGCTATCTCCGCGCTTGATACTTGTATTCCCAGTCTGCTTGTTCACACTGTACAAATCAATATGCAGTCAGCACAAATAATTATAGTCCACACTATGAGTCCAATCTTATGTTGTCTTTATGTTCAAAGTATACGGTTTGTGAACTTAATCGCCAATAGCCGACATGTGTTTCGACCATTGTGGTCGTTCTCAAGGCTATATTGGTCCAATTCGCCACATTCAGATACACATGAACGCATTAACATTGCCGTTGTAAACAAAAAGGTATACACATTGTTCGCAATGAAAATAAACAAAGCATTGTATTTCATGTTACCAAGAAAAATGTTTTAAATGAAAACAAACCACACAGGTTGAAGTGGGTTTCGAGAGATGCAAGCATTCATGGAGATGTGAAATAAAGAAAAAAACAAATACTCCGTTTACAATCAAGTTCAAATCGAATTGCCATTTAATTCCTTCCTTGTCATGCCTGATAAATAATATGGTGAATTAAGAGCCAAGTGCATTAGTGATCTGTTCTCGATGTCATGTGACCATGCTAGAAATTTGTAATAACTTCTGTTGATTCTGAGCCTCTCTGGGATAGTTCCCTGTAACCTAGAAAGTTTGACAGGTCACTTTTAAGTAATACTATTAGGTTATGCTCGTGCATGTTATGGGAGTTATATTATTTAATCTTACCTATTCCTTTGGGTTCGATCCCTCCTTCCTCTATCTCTTCATTGCGTCTGCTCGCGCTAGACGCAATGCTATGTTATACTGCATTTTGCGGCAATTCCGCGGCCGCAAGGCCCGTTTGGCGTGATGACGTCATGCGCATACTAACGCGCGATGTCACCACGCCCCCAAATGCAGTGCTACGCGAACGGGCCGCCATGTTAGATCCAGGCTAGGACCCTTGAAAAATCTTTGCGGGAAATACTTCCCTACACCAATATACAACATTCTCCCTTTGTCAAAAGAGCATGCAGATGAAATCTATTGTGTGTTTTCCCATTGTTAGAATTATTGATTTAAATGAAGACTTCATTGAATTAATTCTAAGCTGTAGGAATGTGCTAATCCAGTGTGTTCCATACCACTTTTTTGTTAACCCATTATGTGAATGCATCCTGTTATACTGAAAAGAATTTCTAATTATTGTGCCATATGTTCTTGACGGGTGGTCAGTATGGAGTGGCACAGGCCATTGAGCAAATTGCATTTACATTGACAAATCAAACATTCTTTATATATTTACAAGAACCCATACATCACGTGGTCTGAATTTAAACCATATTCCGTGGACCTCAAAAGGCAAATTGTTTTGGCTTCCATTTTGCGTAATGCCAATTGGGTGACCCCACCCCTCTTTCCCTTTTTGACTTTCATCAGCCCCAAAAATCTTACATCCTGTACATCATCCATTTGGTGTTCTTTTTGCCAATGTATGGCCAAAGGTGTTTTCGGTTCTGTGTTCCTTAAACTTAACAAGTGTTCTCTGATGCGTATCCTTAGCTGCCTGATAGTGCTGCCCACATAATATTTACCACAAATGCATTTGATTATGTACACAACATAGCATGTTTTGCAGTTGATGTGGACATCTATATTAATTATATTGCCAAACTGATCCTTAAAGATTTTTCATTTGTCCCATGCATATTTACATGATTGCAATGCCCACACTTGTGAAAGCCACCATCGCTCTTAAGCCATCTTGAACCTTCTGGTTTAGTGGTTACATCCAAAAAGGACGGACACAATTTCTTCCTGATGGCGGGTGCCTTGGTGAAAGTAAATTTAGGCCTATCTGTAAGAAAAGGTAGCAAATCTTTATCAATTTTGAGAATGTCCCAATGTTTGCTTGCCAAATGATACAACGCACTGCTGTCTCTAGTAAATTGTGTTATAATGGCAATAGGCTGTGTTTGCGATCTATCTTTCCTCTTGTTGTTGACCAAATCTTTTTGTTTAGTGTGCATGTATGTATTGGCTGCTCGATTAACACATGTATGACTATATCCCCTTTCAAGGAACCTTCTCTAAAGTAAAATACATTCTTGCTCAAAATCACAATCTCTGCTGCAGTTTCTACGTGCTCTGTAGAATTCACCTCCGGGAATGTTATTTATTGTGCCTCGTTGATGGCAGCTATCTGAATGCAAAACTGAATTCACCTCGGTGGGTTTGCGATAAGTAGCGGTATGTATTCGGTTATCAACAATGAATATGTGCAAATCTAGAAAATCAATCTGTGATGGATTGGCATGTCCCGTGAACTGGATCCCATATTCATTGTTATTAGTATGTCTCACAAAATCTTCAAAAGAATTTAGTGTACCATCCCACACTATTAGAATGTCGTCTATGAATCTCTTCCATCCAATAATGTTGTTTACAAAACCATTATGTCTGTATATGTTGTTCTTCATACTGTGCCATGAAGAGATTTGCCAATGAAGGCGCAAATTTTGCGCCCATTGCTACCCCTCTCTCCTGCAAGAAATACTGATCATTGAATAAACATACATTGTTCCTTAGCGTGAATAACAGGAATTCTTTCAACATATCAACATGCTTCCAATGTGAAGCTGAACAATTCCTAAAAGTAAATTCTAAGGCATTTAATGCCAGATCAGGCCCAATACTGGTGTATAACGCTGTCACATTTGAAGTCGCAAGCAAATATTGTGATTGCCATTCCACAGAGTCTAGAAACTGAAACACATGTGTGCTACCTCTAATATAGGACTTGATCTCTGTCACAAAAGGTTTCAAAGCCTCATCTAAATATTGAGATAGGCCCTCTGTGGCCCATCCTATGCCACTCATGATGGGTCTCACTTCTGGCAGCAATTGATACGACTTGTGTATTTTCGGTAAAAAATATATGGCCGACATTGTTGGTTTGTTAACAATAAGAAACTTTTTCTCCTCATCCGTTAAGAGTCCCATAGAATGCCATTTAGAAATTAGATTACCCAACTCTGTAACTATATTTTTGGTAGGATTAGTTTTTAGGATTTTATAACATTGTGGTGTGTTAAGATGTTTCATACCCATTTGGATATAGTCCTTCGTATTAGGTACTACCACATTCCCCCCTTTATCGGCTTCCTTAATGGTTATCAATTGATTCTTCGTCAGGGAATCCAGAGCTTTGAATTCATCTTTAGTGAGGTTGTATGTCCCTTTGTTAAATTTCTTGGAGATGCCCTTTGAAAACTTGAGTTTATCCAATGTACTGTGAATGTCTCTAATCATGGATTTATGAAAAATATCAATCAAATTTTCAGTAGCAAAATGCAGTGTAAATTTGGATGAATTTTTTATTTGCTGAATTTCCAAATTCCTAGAATGCACTCCTAAGTCTGAACAGATCGAATCCAGGTCTGAATTCCCTTCGGTATTGAGTGACGTTAGAATCTCAATGTTCTTGAGGTCTGACAAAGTCAGGTTACTCAGAGGTTCTTGTGTTTCAGATGGTATAAACGAACGTACTTGAGTTGCAAAGTATTTTTTTAATTTCAATTTTCGTACAAATTTGAACAAATCAACTTGAAACTCTACATAGTTAGTATAAGTTACAGGTGCAAAGGAAAGACCCTTATTCAGTACAGAAATCTCATTGCGCGTTATTATGCGCGTGACGTCATCACGCCGAACGGACGTTGCGGCCGCGGAATTGCCACAAAATGCAGTATAAGATAGCATTGCGTCTAGCGCGAGAGGATGCAATGAAGAGATAGAGGAAGGAGGGATCGATCCCAAAGGAATAGGTAAGATTAAATAATATAACTTCCATAACATGCACAAGCATAACCTAATAGTATTACTTAAAAGTGTCCTGTCAAACTTCCTAGGTTACAGGGAACTATCCCAGAGAGGCTCAGAATCAACAGAAGTTATTACGAATTTCGTTTTGTTCTCCTGACAACACTACAAGGTGGGCATTTATCCATGTAGCGCATAAACTCATTGGATAACTAAATGGTCTATTTAACCATTGCACATTACGATTGTATTTGTTTATATAGATTCCAAGAAAGTAACACGCCATAAGGGTAAGCCTATTCAATACTTTTGGACACCTGACTATAGTAGCACAATTGGGTGGAATAGTAGCGGGACTTTTCACACGGGTGAATGTTTGGACAATTTAAGGAAGGAGAGTAACGGGTGGTCAACTGGCATGGTCACATGACATTGCAAACAGATCACTAATGCACTTGGCTCTTAGTTCACCATATTATTTATCAGGCATGACAATGAAGGAATGAAATGGCAATTCGATTTGAACTCGATTGTTAACAGAGTATTTGGTTTTTTCTTTATTTCACATCTCCATGAATGCTTGCATCTCTCGAAACCCACTTCAACCTGTGTGATATGTTTTCATTTAAAAAAAAAATTGGTAACATGAAATACAATGCTTTGTTTATTTTCATTGCGAACAATGTGTATACAAATTTTGTTTATAATGGCAATGCTAATGCGTTCATGTGTATCTGAATGTGGCGAATTGGACCAATATAGCCATGAGAACGGCCACAATGTCGAAACACGTGTCGGCTATTGGCGATTAAGTTCACAAACCGTATAAATTGAACATAAAGACAACATCAGATTGGACTCATAGTGTGGACTATAATTATTTGTGCTGACTGCATATTGATTTGTACAGTGTGAACAAGCAGACTGCGAATACAAGTATCAAGCGCGGAGATAGCCTTGCAACATCCGATTCATTAGTTACAAATGTAATATGATTGAATTGGTAGATGTCTGTTGACTCTTGGGTAACTAACATTTTCTTAGATAATGCTGACACCTTCCTAATGGTCTTATCATACCCTATTTCATGAAAATGTTTACCAATAGGTATTGCTTCAAAGTCATAATATTGATTCCAAATGAAATTTCTTTTGGCCCTGATAAGTTCACCAATTGGAATTGTATTGTTCACATTCAGCAAGTGGAAAGTTTTACTATGGAGAGTGGAATTTGCTTCAGTTGTCTTTCAACATGTTTTAGTCTTGAGTTCCCCATTATGCAAACAAATTTTCATATCCAAAAACAATATTCTGATTTTGCTGTACGTGATAGAATATTTAATGCCAAAGAAATTGTTCTTTCGATAATTGAAATATTCAAATACATTAATTTAATTACCCTTCCAAATCAATATGATATCATCTATATAACACATGTACATCATAATGTTATTAGCTGGTGAATGATAGCATCTGTTTGTTCCTCCTGTCCCAGAGGAAATTGGCCAAAGAGGGGGCAGATTTAGCTCCCATCACTACACCAATCAATTGTTGGTACAATGAACCATTAAGTAAAAAGGTAGTTCTTTTAAGAGCTAATTCTAACATTTCCAATATCATTTGATGCTTATGGACGTATGAAGCCGATTTTGTTTATCATAAAAATAACTAACGGCCTCCTTAGCCAATTCATGTTTGATTGAGGTGTACAGTGTGACGACATCTAATGTACCTAAAACATAATCATTGTTCCAATTCAAATTTGACAATCTTTCTAGGGTATCCAATAATTTTATCAAAAAATAATTCAGAGTGGTAAGTTTTACCAAAGTAAAAAATACCAAATAAATACAGAAAATGTTAAATAAATATATATATGGCAGTGGGTTAAGGGGTTAAAATGGGTGAGGATGGGATTAAAAGGGTATTGAAATGGGGGCTTGGGGGAGGGGACCCCCCCAAATAATAAAAACAGTATATTTTTGGTATTTTTTACCTCAGTAAAACTTACCACTCTGAATTTTACTTCGGTAAAATCACATACAACCCTTTCTAGCACATGCATGCAATCCCGAGTATAAAATGGCAACAATTTCACCATCGGATTAAGATAGCTTTCTAATAGTTCAGACAATGGATCTAATTTGGAATTCAATCCACCAAATATTGGTCTGATGGAGGGTATTTCTTGATAATCTTTATCTATTTTCAGGGGAAAATATATAGTGAGAATAATGGTGAGGTGTAACTCCCACAGAAAACATTTTTCTTCATTTGCTATAATACCTAGGCCATACCATTGTTGTATTTTGAGTATTAATGAACTTTGCAACTAACTCATTTAATGCAGTCATGTCTGTTTTCGTGTACCAACCTGATGTGTTAAAATGGCCGATGCCTGTTTTGATGCAGTCTGTTTTATTCAATACTACTACATTTCCCCCTTATCAAAATGTTTTATTACGATGGAGCTATCTAGTTCCGAAGTTTTTAAAGCTTTGCATTCATGTACTGATATATTCAGAATAAACTGATGTTTTCTATGATTATGTTTGTCTTTACGTTTCTATATTTCATCAGTGAATAGGTTGAAAACTATACACTCTTCATTATCCATTGAGGATAATGATATAAATGTGGATTGCTTCTTTAGTTCCATTTGTAATGTCATGGCCTGGGCAATATTAAGTTGTTCTATTATTCTGGAATTATTAGGTGAATAGGTTAAAATCCCTTTCTAATGATGAAAGAAGATGAATATTCTTAACATCTGCCAGAGTATGAGTGGTTATAGAGTCCCAGGTGATACTGTAACAGGATTAAATGTTTTGTTCGAGAAAAACCATTAAATTACATTTTATACAAAATTTAAATAGATCAACATAAAGTTCTATGTTATTTATTGATACACAATTTAACCCCTTACACAGAACTTCAATGTTGTCACTGGTCAGTTGCATATCAGAGATATTCACTATTATGTACAATTTTGTTTCTTGTAGACACAGAAGAGGTTTGGAAGCTGCAGCTCTCCATACGTTTGTGTTTATGACTTTAGTGCTGCCTCACAAGTCACCCTGCTAGTAGTTGTTGTCCAAAACATCTGAAGGACCAAACACTGCAGGCTCCACAGAAAGTGTGCCTCATTTGTCTGTGTATGTTTACAGATTATAGATGGATTGCTTATGTATGTTTATCGCTTTGCCAGAGTTTTTATATAGTTTGTTGATACATGTATTCCTATAGGCTCCATATATGAACTCTTTGGAAATGAATGCTGCCTGCCGACAGGAGAAGAGATCAAAGTCATTGGAATTAAAATCAACAAAATCACAGCAAGTTTCTATAATAAAGAGGACAACAAAGGCCAGGAGACCATTGACCTGCCTCTTGATTTTCCAGGTAGTTACTCTGTCCACAGAAGTCTTTATGGCTGTTGTTTCTCTATTTTTGGAGTTTGGTGTTGATTTACAAAATGAATACCCTTGCCTCATACTCAAATGCTTGTGGTCATGTTATACCTATAATATCTAGAGACACATTACATTCATACAAAATGGATATCAACCTGCAATGTCTGTATAAAGACCTGTAAATAACGTTCTTTTTCAGGTTTAGGTGTGACACCACTACACATGTAATGTGAAAATGGCATAACCTCACTATACAATTGTCGTAACGTATTGCTGTTGAGTTGTAACATCACAATGGGCCCTATCACAAGTTGGGCGGTATTCCGGCTGTAATAACACCCAACAATAATAGCTTTAGTGCCCACCTGTCCGGCAGTATTACCATCGGATCACGGGTTGGGCATTAACGGTAAATCCCCATTCCGCATTGGGTCCATTGGACTCAATGGGTAATTTTCGGTGCTAATACCACATGTTAATACAGCCGGACGTAATACAGGGCGCTAAATGGGATTATCACCTCTGTAAAAAAGCAGGAGGTAAAACAGCCCATTAAGCGCCCAACTCGTGATAGGGGCAGCCTTTAATTCGGCGGTAATACCGTTAACGCCGCATTTAAGGGCTACCGCCCAACTCGTGATGAGGCCTTACTTAAGCCAGCATAGAGAATTCCAGCTACAACAAGATACAACATACAACAACATAATTAAAAAAATGACCAGATTGTAACATTCCTTGCTGCTAAAAATAGCTATATGTAAATAATTACAGCCATTGATATGGAATTATTCAAGGTGATATGTTGATTTTGTGCACTACTAGAGTTTAGCAGTGGATATCAATAATCGATATTCATATTCATGTTATCACTTGCTTTGAATCTCAAAAGAAAACTATTAAATAAATTATAATCATCTGCGTGAAATATTTTTTTAAACCATCTGGAAGCTGCATATTAGTGTTTTTTTCAACTGAACAGATTCTAGATGTATTATATGTATCAACAACGTGAGGGGTTGTGGATCAGGGAAATACATTTGAGCATGTCGAGGCCATCTAGTAAAAGCAATGCAATGCGCACTACTGTTTGTAAAAAGATATTGCAAGTCATCAAGGAGTTTACTGGCCATCCAAAGAAACTCAGCTTTGAGCTCCCTTTTTTTTGGTCACATAATTGCAATATGGTTATATTATATTGTAGTGGGTACTTGATTATATGCATACGTTTTTCATCACTGAAACTATGACAATACGAGAGATGATCATGTCTGAAGACAAGCACTTTATTACAGTCTCTCCCTTTACAGCTCTTAAACAATGAATACCTACATTTTTCCACATACTATGCGTCACGTGGTTACTCATATGTGAAGTCACAGCAGCAGCGAACCTTGATTTCATTTCGTGATAAGAATTGGTCCAGAAAATACAAATTATTGTCCGCTTCATTTCACCTACCTTACATGCCTGAGGTCCAGTAGTTGGAAATATACTTTTATGGGGTTTGTAGGAGAGCAGACACTTCTCTGTGTCTATGTTGTGTTTTGGGGTGTGCAGTGTCTGACAGTGCCTCCTATCAAAGGTAATGCTTTTCTACCCGACTGATGTGGGCCACTTTCTTTCTGGGCATCTTGACATATTCAGCATGTTTTCAATGACCAATTTTCATTGCCGTTCTTTTCTTCTTGTAGGTTTTGCTTAAAGGAAATATATAGTGATTTGTGTCAACTGGCTCTCCATTGTTGCCTTTGCTCACATTTTACATACCAATAAGGACATTATGAATATCGGTGCAATAGCTTGCTTCAATCCAGTTGAAGCCTCTTATTTGCACAAGGTACAGTTTTACTCTGGCAGGCCAAATCCATTTTAGGGATTGTCCAGCTGGCTCTCAGGACTGGAGGCCAACTGGATCAGCGTGAATGCTGGGAAAACGAAGCTCATTATTTTTGGGGCACCCAAAGAGTGAAAAAAACACCTGCATTTTCTTCGCTTTTCTTTCCCCATCAAAATCAACCTAAAGTAGTGGGTCAAGAACGTGGCACTCTGGTGGGAATGCAATCTTGACTTGACCACACATAGGAAGGCTATCATCAAATTGGACTTTTTCACCAACACTGATGAAAAAAACCAAATAATCTCTTGCACCCAAAGGTTGACCGCCCGCTGTCACGAAGCCAAGTGCACACCATAGAGGATGAAACTATTCAGATTGGTTTAAGCAGTTTAATTTGGTTGAATGTGTGAAGGTGGGTAAACGCAAAACTGGTCAGAATGGCAACACAACAGACTAGCCTCTTCATTTCAAAAAGGTAGCTGATGAACAAAGTGTCATTGGGCCTCTCACTGATGTCCCTCATTGTATTTAGTTTAAAGGTCGCCCACAGTGTGGCTACCATACCTCTTCTAGTGGAGTCACTGCAGGGAAGTAGCCCCGAGGGTTTGTATAAGTACTTCTTGTAGTTTTTGTGTTTGACACCAAGATATGTAGCATCTGCAAGAGATGAGGTGGACTGGGAGAATCTTTAAGTCTCTGATTGGTGGATCAGCTAACATCCCTGAATCAGTTCCTTGATTCTACTGTCACTTGACCTGTAAAAACGTTGCCACTTGAACACTAGTTGGAGCCTTACCTGGCCTAGCTGGGACTCACGATACACAATCATAATCCATCCATTATTATATGCATGCATATTTCTCAATTTACATGCCCATTGAAATGATTGGAAATTCCCTTTTGTACTGGACACATCACATGACCTATAAAACACCTTATGGTCCTTTGGTAAACCTGGCTATTCATGTGTAAGACTTTGAAGGTTACAATCCCTAGAACAGGGTTCTGCAACCTGCGGATCTCTAGATGTTTTGAAATTCAACTCCTATGATGTCTCACCATTGACTATGCTGGGCAGGGCTGATGGGAGAGCCAAAATTTGCAGACCCCTGCCCTAGAGGTCCAATGGTCTTACTTTGCTTTCACTTTCTGTAGTTCAGAGAGGGCAGAGGCAGATAATCTTCAGGTGTGGTCTTCCAGGTACAGCTAATGAACCTGCTTCAGTCTAGTTGTTTCAGTTAAGCAGCTGCCTTGGGGAGCATGTTTATCGTGCATTGAGCATGCCCCCAGAGCTTCTATCTGAACCACAATGTCCTGTTTGGCCCTGTTGCCTGAACCTGCTCCTGTTCCAGTGCCCTTGATACCTGATTGCTGCCCCATATCATCAGTCCTGCAGCCCAGTGCCTATGCCCTGAAGCTCTGTGCTCTCTACCAGCAGTCCTTTACTCTCGCCTGATGTCTCTGTCCCCTTGCTCTATCTGCACCCTTTACTATCTGCACAGAGTTGCCTTGTTCCCTACCTGTTGTCCCTTCATCTTGCGCTGTAGTCCTTGTTTCTAGTTGTAATTTTGTCAGCAGTTTCCTTGATTCTAGTCTAGAGTTTAAGTCCATTATTATCTTGATTGTAGTCCAGAGTTTCAGTCTTTCGTTTTTTGTTTCCAGTTCAGTTTCAGTCCAGTTTCCTTGTTTGAAATCCAGATTTTCAGTCTGTGCTTTGCTTTTTTCCAGTCCAGAGTTTCAATCCGTAGTTTCCTTGATTCTAGTCCATTGTTCCAGTCCATACTTTGTAATTTCCTGGACCCTAATATGTAATTTACTCCTCAGTTCCTTGATTCCAGTCCGTAGTTTCCAATCATCAGTAACCTTGCTTTTACTCTCCAGTGTTCTTACGCACTCTCTTACTCCTCATTTCCTGTCTTGAGCCTTATTTACTTAGACTTTATGTTCTTTCTTTGCATATTGGTGTGAGGGTTGGTGTTCTTGTTCTGGTCCTCACTGTTGCCTGTGTAATTGTTCATTCAGAGTTTGGCTGCTGAATTTTCCAGCAGGATATCTTTATCATTTTCCTTTGTGATGTCTTTCTATTGTGCATTGTGCTATGTTTGTTAACAGTGTGCTGGCTCTTCTTTCAGGAGATAGTCACTTTTCTATTGCTACTGCAGCTGTACATGTGATTGTCTTGTGAGCATTGCTTTGTTGTTCGAGTCTTGAGGTCCAGACACAGATGTCTACTCCTGCTCTGTTTTTCCATGAGCATTCGGATTGAAACATCATAATAGTGACTTGCTCAGAAGACTAGAGTTTCATGTGACATTGTCTGAAACCCTGAAACCATTCAGTGTATACCCCCAGTGGGAAGCAAGCTCATGTATCTTAGTTGTATTCTGTGCCCTTTCTGTTCACAGCCTTTGTTGGTCCTCTTAACGGGCAGCATATCCTCTTGTGTGTACAGTGCTCTCTTCCTTACTGTTTCTTGTATACCATTCTCACCTCATCTTTGGAGAACCAGTCAAACTTCAGACCTCTGCCACAACCATGTCTCACTTGCCTCCTCACTGATTCGCTGTTCACTCATACATTGAGTCCTCACGCAGGACCTGGCTGTTGTCCCTGGTGCTGACTGTTGACTAATCTCCTTGCAATTCTGCTACATGCTTGGTCGCGCCCCACCCGTTCTTCAGACAATGAATATGTGGGGGTTAACATTCTTCTTTAGGGTCAGTTTCTTTATCTCTCTAGGGAACTTCCCCTACTTGTAATTTATTATTTCCAACCTTCTATCTCCTCTCCCCTCCTCCTTGAGGAGCTTCTACTCCAACTTCTTCAGTATTCTCCCCCCTTCCTCACCTTCATCTTCCACGGCTCTCCTACCTCCTTCTTTGTCTTCACCATCTTTGAACTTCTCACCTCACCCTCCTCCTCCTGTTCGATGTCTTAATCCCCTTTCCTTCCACCTACACTTCTAAATCTTTCTTCTTTCTGCACTTCTCCTTCCAGCTTGACCTACAGATTCTTCCCAGCTTTTACATCTTGCCACATCTCCACCCACTCCTGCTCTTTCAACTCCTAGAACACCTCCACCTGATTTATACCTGCAGATTACCCACTCTGGGGCCTAGTTTTCCGTAAGGGTCTGCAGACGGGGACTTTGACTGTTTCTTCGCCAGTATTGGTGGGCGCTTTATAAATGTGCCTCTACAGGTAGAGTTAATTGTTTTTTTTACGTGTCTGTGCTCATGGAGCAAGCCTGCAAAAAGGCAGTCCAGCATCTTTGATTTATTCAAGACACTCATGATCTGGATATCACAGGTGCTGGGCCCCAGAGTCATAGCTCGTTACTCACATGTTCTTTCCTCCTCCCTTCTCTTCTAGCTTCCATAGCGTTAAGCATGGTGTTTGTGTGATGTACCTTAGTAGGCTTTATCCCTTACAAGTAGGGGCAATCACTATTCTGTGTACTGTTCATGCGCCCCTTCAGCATTCCTGTTTTCAGGGTCTGACACTGCAGGCCTTGCCTCAGAGATTCTGCATACCTTTCCATGCTACTTTGGACAGTAGCTTCTCCAGTGCCCTTATAGGTTGTTCTGTCTGCACAACAATCCACTGTCTTCCTGCCCCTATGCATTAGGAGCACTTGGGAATGTCCTAATGCTAGTTGTAGCCCCACATAGTGGTTGGGCTTGGCCTCTTACTCACCCCCATTCTGACAGCCATGTCAAGGCAGGGGATATCGTCACACCACACTATAGCATCAGGAGTGAGAGCAAATTCATGCATGGACTATTCAATAGCCTTTACATTGCCATACCCACCTGCCTAAAGCATCAAGTGCAACTTTCTAGAATGGCTGTGAGAGTGGTTTAAAAAACGTAAAAAATAGGAACAAACTTTGAACATAAAGAAAGCACTTTATTGTCTTTGATTAATGGGAGGCTTGAGTTCCATCTTGGTTGCCTGTTTGCAATAAAACAAACTATACAAAAATACAGTCACACTTGCTTTGTCCATTTGCAGAAAACAACAT
The DNA here is from genome assembly GCF_040938575.1 of Ambystoma mexicanum. Taxonomy (NCBI): domain Eukaryota; kingdom Metazoa; phylum Chordata; class Amphibia; order Caudata; family Ambystomatidae; genus Ambystoma; species Ambystoma mexicanum. The sequence goes on from NC_090928.1 coordinate 67,880,385, forward strand.
TCCTCCCCATTTGTAAATTCTGTAAAAAAAAAAAAATGGTAACTACTTCTGACTTCTACAGTGCTCTATCTTACATAATAAGATGTCCCTGAAGCTTAGGACAAGATCAGTCATCAAACTTTAGGAATGGTCTGCAACTCCTCCTTTTCCATCATCGCTCCTACTTCTGTCTAACCCCGTGTGGGCATCTGTAGAATGGTGCTTGCAGAATGCAGTGACACGAGAGGATTTTGGAGTGTGGTGAGAGAGGTGTAAGAGATGAGGAGACCATTGGAAGGAACACAGAAGACGTAGGGTTCATATTCATATACCTTTTACCAGTTATAATAAATATGTGTATTCATTCAAAAAATAATTATATATGTAACTCCCAAGTGTCAGAAGGCACCTTGGCAAGCCCTGCACATCGGTGAGCAGCACCTGCATTTCTCTGGGCAGGCTGCAAGGGAATTAAAGGGAGGCCACCCGCTGTATGAGGTAAGGCCAGCAGGCGGCTGCTTCTGAAGGAAGGCTGCACATCGGTTTTCGGCAACCAATGCTGAAGTGAAAGTGATTAAAGTAAAGTACCCATCAATGTTGGGTCATTCACATGACGGGCAGCCATTTTCTATGAGTGTTATGCATAGGGCCTCCTCCTCAACCCAGTACATATATATATTTCTGAGGCTTGTGGAATCTGCTTAGATCACATGCTGTGCATAGGCCGACATCTAGTGGAAGCTGCGGAGTATTACAGTTTGTTTTTCGAAAGTCGAAAATGGGCGTCGACACAGGCGTGCCAGTAATACTATCCCTAGTGTGACGTCCACTGTACCCAAGATCCCTCACGCGTGTAGGATCCTCAGATTGTTTTTTTCCGCCATACTGGTCGGAAGCATCTTGCGGAGTTCCCTGGCCTTAGCCATACTTTTGCTGTTATTATAATTTTAATTCTTATTCATTCCCTTCCCCACCCCAACGTCGACCCTCAACCTCGACGACGGCTGGAGAAGTCATCGACCGTCGACTGCTGCACGACGGATCTGGGCCTCGGTAGGCCGCTGGCCTCGGCCCGGGCCTAGTAGGCCGCTGGCCTCGGCCCTTACAAGTAGGGAGAGTGGGGGGTGGTACATACTCTTCACTCTTGATATATAGTTACATTTATATATATTCCTACACTTAGCAGCCCGCTGCCTTAAGGTGCGTATGGAGGGTACCCCTTTTCAATTCTGCCCCAAGTGCAATCGCAAATACCCTTGGGTCGACAGGCACGCCACGTGCAATCTCTGCTTGCCGAGGGATCACCCCGAAGCGAACTGCAGAGCGTGTAGTAGGTTTAAACCTAAGACACTTAAGGACCGTTCGACAAAGCGTTGGGCCCACCACGCCAGGCAGGAGGCCATGGCAGCGGAGGGCGCCTTCAGCGATGGCAGCGACGCCGTACTTTCGGACGGCGAGGGCATTACGGCGTCGAAAGACAGCCGACGAGCGCAGGTCCCCGACCTCGGAAGGTCGTCCGGCAAGGCGGCTATGGGGAAGACCCCCGGCGACGCAAGCGCTACACACCTAACACACACTAAACACACTAAGACCAACCGGACCTCGACGACGTCGACTTCCCGGAAAGAGGCACAAAAAGAACGGTCCGACTCGGTGTCCTCTGGGCGCTCTCGATCGAGATCGCCTCACGACGCAAGGCAATCATCCACTCTTGCCAAGAGTGCCTCGCTACACACACTAACGGAAGTTCGATCGTCGGGAGACGAAGACGACTTCCACCCCCAGGCCGCGCTCCAAGATACCGAGACCGCGGTTAACACCAGTGAGGCCCCACGCCCGAAGCACACAGATACCTTTCCAGACCCTCGACGCCAGGCGTCGAAAGTCGCTGGGGCCCCCAAGGGACAGGGAAAACATTTTTCCACGCACGGAGAAGGGGGGAAACAGCGGAAAGCACAGCCTTCCACCCCTGTAAAGCCTAAGCAGACAAGCAAACACAAGTCTACCCTTGAAAATAAATCACCTGCTAAATTAATACCCTGTTCCAGGGAATGGTCCAGTGAAGACATAGACAGGGTTATGTCTAGGATGTCTTCCTTGGCTGATTTTTATGATAAGAACCCAGAACACTTTCTTTCATATAACCCTCAAGAAGCCACACCCTCAGGCTCCTCCGATCCTATCCCGCTAAGTAAAAAGCCCCGGGTCGAAAGACCTGAACCCTTCGAGGTTCAGCCTTACTCCACTCCATATTCTACTCCACTCCCCAGTTATCAGGGACAAGTTTTCCCTGAAGAGGACCAGGAGTTTGCAATTATGGAAGAACAAACCGGGACAGATTACTATGCAGAGGATGAGGACCTGGAGGAGGGAGAAGATGAGCAGGAAATTTACAGAGTAGATTCCCCAGTACAAAGCGAAGCCCCAGTTACTGACTCTCCAGTTGATAACCAGCCCCTCCTTAACGAGGTTCTCGCTCGAGCAGCGGAACACTTCCACATCGACACCCACGGTGTACAGGAGGAAAGGGACTTCGCGGAGGAGTTTGTAGGAGAGAGAAGACCGGTCGCTCAGACCATCCCTATCCTCAAATCCATCCAACGAAGAATAGATCCTTCCCTGGTGAATCCTAACCTCACCAGAGCTGTCAACCCCAGAATTGAAAAGATTTTCCGGGCAGCCCAGTCTGACCCTCTGTATATAAAGGGACATCTTAAACCAGATTCCCTAGTGGTGACCAACACTAGAAAGAGGGCTGGCACGCCCTTATCTTCATCAGAAGCTCCTCCCGACAAGGAGAGCAAAAAACTTTACGGGTTTGGCAGAAAGGTAGCCTCAACGTCCGCCTACCAAGCAAGGATTGCGAATTCCACCACCCTGTTGGCTAGTTACAATTGCCATCAATGGGAAGAAGTCGCGGCGCTCATTGCCTCTGCTCCAGAACCGTTAAAGGGCCAGCTGGCTCGGATCTCGGCAGAGGGGAGAGCCGTGTCTGGTTGCATTTTAAAAGCAACTTTCGACGCCGCTGACAACGCAGGGAGATTGATAGCAGAAGGTACTGTTATCAAGAGACATGCGTGGTTAGGGCAGTCGGGATTCAAGACAGAAACCCAGGCTTCTTTAATAGACAAGCCAGTGGAACCCGACCTATTGTTTGGGAAAGCGGTCGAAGACGCACTTAAAAATGCCAAAGATGAATATGAGACTCTCAAATCCCTTGGCCAGCTTACCAACAAACCCCCTAACCAGAGGGGGAACAATAATTTTCGTCGCCCACGCGGCCAAAATTCACAAAGAGGCAACTATGCCCAGGGACAAGGTACACAATGGAATAACAACCAGCAGTCTACCCAGAGTTACGGCAGGGGTAACAAGAGAGGTCGTGGAAGAGGCAGAGGCAGCCCCAACAAGGGCGGTGGCACGCCTCCACCAAAACAGTGACGCTCAGTTCAGGGTCCCTTGCCACGCAACCCCAGTAGGGGGACGCATTTCCACCTTCACCCAGGCTTGGGAAGGGATCATCTCAGACAGATGGGTGCTGTCAACAGTATCCGCAGGATATTGTATAGAACTACTGCAGTGTCCCCGGAATCATCCTCCACGACAAAGAGTGCACTCCCTAGAGCATCAAAGGATCCTTCTCGAGGAGATCGCCATTCTGCTAGAAAAGGACGCGATAGAACTCGTCCCAGGACACCAGGTAAACAAGGGTATCTATTCAACTTACTTCCTTGTGCCAAAGAAAGATTTGACAATGCGCCCAGTATTGGACTTACGGCCTGCCAACAAATATGTCAAGCCCCAAAAATTCCGTATGACCACGCTACAAGAGGTAATCCCCCTCCTAAAAAAGGGGGATTCCATGGCAACCTTGGATATGAATGATGCTTATTTTCATATTTCCATGCTCCCAGCGCACAAAAAGTACTTGCGCTTCAAGGTGGACAGTCGCCACTACCAATTCAAGGTACTGCCCTTCGGGATAGCTTCAGCACCAAGGGTATTCACCAAGGTACTGGCGGTGGCGGCTGCACACCTACGCAGGGAAGCAATCCCGGTGTACCCTTATCTGGACGACTGGCTCATAACGGGGGAAACCCCAGGAATTTGCAGGTCAAACATTCAGAGGACTATCGACCTCCTCCACGAATTAGGCTTCTCCATCAACGAGAAAAAGTCAAGTCTGGTGCCAAGCACCTCAAAACAGTTTCTAGGAGCTATCCTAGATACTCAGAAAGGATTGACCTTCCCTTCGGAAGAGAGAATTCGGAATATACTTCTGCAAATTCCGCATTATCAGTCAGGTCAACAGATAACAGTGCGCAAAGCTATGCGGTTACTGGGCATGATGGCGTCATGCATTTACCTGGTCCCCCACGCGCGTCTGCGCATGCGTCCCATGCAGGAATGGTTGGCGAAACAGTGGTCTCAGGCAAGTGGTCATTGGGACGATCTAGTGGTCGTTTCGCCAACACTCGTACAGAGCCTACACTGGTGGACAAGAGAGAATCTCGCAAAGGGGAAACCCTTTTACGATCCCGAAGTACAAGCCGTGGTGACTACAGATGCATGCCTGACTGGGTGGGGAGCTCACCATCTCCACCACACAGCTCAGGGTCTCTGGTCTCACTCAGTAGCCAAGAACCACATCAATCTGCTAGAGCTTCTGGCAGTATTCCGAGCGCTAAGGGCGTTCGAGCCCCATCTACTGAACTTGTCGGTGCAGATCAGGACGGACAGCACGACAGCCATGTTCTATCTGAACAAGCAAGGGGGGACTCGTTCGCCAAATCTGTCCAAGCTTGCCCAGAAAATATGGATATGGGCACTCAGACGGAACATCTTCCTGTCATCGCAACATGTTCCAGGGGAGCTCAATTCCCTAGCGGATGCTCTAAGCAGAAACTCCCTCCCAGAAGAACACGAATGGGTCCTTCACAGAGACGTAGTAGAAGATCTCTTCTCTCAGTGGGGTTTCCCCACTATAGACCTATTCGCCACAAGCGAAAACAAACAATGCCCAGGATTTGCATCCAGGTTCCCCCAGCCGGACTCCCAAGGGAATGCCCTGTGGATGAACTGGTCAGGGATGTTTGCGTACGCTTTTCCACCAACTCCTCTCATCAGGAAGGTGGTGTACAAGATGAACAAGGAATCTATGACGCTCATCCTAGTTGCTCCCATGTGGGCGAGACAACCATGGTTTCCACACCTACGCAGGATGGCGGTGTGCGAACCCATCAGACTCCCAGCCTGGTACAACCTACTGTCCCAGCAACAGGGTCAAACAGTGCATCAGGAACCCAACTCTATGAACCTAGCAGCATGGCTCCTGAAGTCATAGAGTTTGGACATCTCAAATTACCACAGAGGTGTATGGACATTCTAAAGGAGTCCAGGAAACCAAATACAAGGCACTGTTACTTTGATAAGTGGAAAAGATTCGTTATCTGGTGCCAGAATAAACAAATCAACCCGGTTGATTGCACTCCTTCCAACGTTGTGACATACATGCTCCACCTGCTGGATGCAGGGTTGGTTTTTAACTCGCTGAAAGTACACCTGGCAGCCCTCTCGGCTTACACCACATCCCATAACAAGGTCTCGTGGTGGAAAGTACCAGTGGTTAAAGCCTTCATGGAAGGAGTAAAGAGACTTCACCCTCCTATTTCGAACCCACCGCCAGGATGGGACCTCAACGTGGTGCTAGCTAAGCTCATGGGACCCCCATTCGAACCCATGCATAAAAGTAGTCTCAAACACCTGACTTATAAAACGGCCTTCTTAGTAGCCATTACCTCCATAAGAAGGGTCAGTGAAATTCAGGCTCTGTCAGTGCAGGATCCTTTCTTTACTATCCACAAGGACAAACTGGTTTTACGCACACACCCTAGGTTCTCACCTAAATTCATATCCAAGTTCCATGTAAACCAGTCCATCGAGCTTCCGGCTTTCTTCCAGAACCCGCAAAGCTCGGCTGAGGTGAAACTACACACCCTAGATGTGCGTAGGGCGGTCCTATACTATGTAAATAAAACCAGACCGCTAAGGAAAACAGATCAACTGTTTGTCTCCGTAGCTACAGGCAGAGAGGGGGATCGCGTCTCTAAGGGCGCTATCTCGAAGTGGATTATCAACTGTATACAGCTGTGTTACTCTCTTTCTGACAAGACTCTGCCTTTTACGCCAAGGGCCCACTCTACTAGAGGCATTGGTGCCACTCTGGCTTTCATTGCAAATGTTCCCCTCGACACCATTTGCAAAGCGGCTACTTGGAGCTCTATTCACACTTTTACTCAGCATTACTGCATTGACACTCATTCCAAGACAGATACACAAGTGGGACAAGCGGTTCTAAGACACCTGTTTGCTCATGACCCTTCTCACATCCCACCTCCTTCTTCTGGTACTGCTCGCTAATCTATGCACAGCATGTGATCTAAGCAGATTCCACAAGCCTCAGAAGGGATACATTACTCACCGTAATCGTATTTCTGATGCTTGTATCTGCTTAGATTCACATGCGACCCACCCTTCCTCCCCTCCGAGAGAAGGCGCATGATTGCTTGTAGTCTTACCTTTTCTGTCTATCTGCTTGGATTATCTGTACTCACGCTACTCCTCATGCTTCCTCATGTCAGAAAAAATACAATCTGAGGATCCTACACGCGTGAGGGATCTTGGGTACAGTGGACGTCACACTAGGGATAGTATTACTGGCACGCCTGTGTCGACGCCCATTTTCGACTTTCGAAAAACAAACTGTAATACTCCGCAGCTTCCACTAGATGTCGGCCTATGCACAGCATGTGAATCTAAGCAGATACAAGCATCAGAAATACGATTACGGTGAGTAATGTATCCCATATATATATATATATATATATATATATATATATATATATATATATATATACATATATATATATATTTTTTTTCTTTTTTAAATCTTCTTTCTTTGCTCTCTTCATCTCTTCAATGTTGGATATTTAATTGAGTAATATTGATGGGGATGCTGGATCAAATTAAATTTAGGACTAACACAAACCAAAGTAGTGAAATTACCTTACTTGTGTATGCTCACCACAGCTACCACAGCTACCCAAAGGGGTGCAGGAGACATGGCCATGCACAATGGGCCCCCACCTGCAATGTTTCTGCCAGAAGTTGATGAACCTACTTTACCGTGGAAAAGGTGGCTTAAGGCAATCAAACATAATGCTAATGTTGTATATGGCACCAATAGTGTGGAGAAGAAATTATCTTTATTCATATATTGTCTGTGACTGGCAGGCCAGGAACAATTTGAGGACCTGCCTGATTTGATGGCTGATGGAAGTGGGGACATGAATGAATATGAAAACTCGATAAAGAAGATGAGCAAACACTGTGAAAAAATTAAGCACTATTCTAGAGCAATACAAATTTGGGAGACGGATACAGGAAGAGGGAGAGAGTTTAGAACAGTACATTACGTCTCTGTGGAAGCTAGCGAGGACATGCAAATTCAATCAACAGCCAGAAGAAAGGTTGAGGAATACCTTTATGTTAGAATGCAGTAGAAGTAAAGTACGAGAAAAGCTATGGGTGGAGAATAATTCACCTCTTGAGACTGTTCTATGCATGGCTAAGGAACACACAGAGAGAAATGTGTAAAGACTTTAGACGGCAGAGTGAAAGAAATTACAGTTAAGACTGTCCCAGAAAATACTCAACAGCCCAGTGGGGAATCAATCGCAATTGTAAGCAATCAGAGTGTGAGAAGGAGGTGGAACAGTGATAACAGAGAGTCTAGATAAAACAGTGAAAACAGAGATAATAGAGACAACAGAAGGGGCCTTGCCATGGAATTTCAATGAAGGTGAGGCAGACAAAGGATAAGGGGGCAGGCTGCTTCAAAGATGTGATACAGGTGTGTTAGCCCCTCTCATTGGGCCAGCAATCTGATTTGCCCCATGCTTAGAATAATTTGCAGAATTTGTAATGGAAGGGGGCATCCGACTAGGTGCTGTAGAAGCAAGAATACCTTCACAAACTGGATTGGAAATTAAGACTGTGATGAAGAAGGTAGAGAGTGTGTTTCAGTGGTAGGGAGTGAAGAAGGAGATGTAGATAGTCCAGAAACTGTCATTCATGTTAATGGTGTACCAGTTGTGATGATGGTTTATTCGGGAGCTAAATACACTCTCATTTCGGAAGTGGCTTGGATGAAATTTGGACCCAAGTACTTACATAAAGTGGACATCAATCCAAGAGCTTATGGTGGATTGGAAATTGACCTTAACGGCTGGTTTGAAGCATCTTTGTCCTATCAAAAGAAGAGAGGCCGTAGGGTGCATATATGTGTCAAAGAAAGGACCATCTCCACTCATGAGCTGGGCACACCAAAAGTTGGTGAAGGTTAGACTGGATCAGAACCCAATGGAGTCCGTTTTTATGGTGGAGAGCTCAGAAAAGAGTGCCCAAAAAATACAATGTGAAGTATTCAAAGATGATATAGGCTTTTTAAGAGTAATCACACATCGCATAATGCTTTCACAGGATTGCAAACCAGTAGCCCAGAAACTGCAGTATTCCAATATCTATGAGAGATGAAGCAAAGCTGAATTTGAAGAAACTGGGGGCACAGGGCATCATAGAGAGTATCGATGCACCTGAATGGGTGTCACCTCTAGTTGCGGTGTGGAAGAGCTCAGGAAACGTCAGAATTTGTATTGACCTAAGGGAATTAAAAAAAATGTGTGATCCCAGAAAGGCATCCCCCTACCCAACAATCCAGAATTGATTTCAGCAATGGGTCCAGTGAAGGTGTTTTCAACCCTCAACCTTACGCCAGCATACCATCAAGTTAAATTGCATAAGGAATCCAGGCATCTTACTACATTTAAAACTCCTGAAGGGCTGTTTCAATACCACATGATGCTGTTTGATCTTATATCTGCAGCTTCAGTGTTTCAGAAAGTTATGTACAGAATATTTGATGGAGAAAAAGGTGTTATTTTCTTCCAAGACAATTTTTTTTGTATGCTGAAAACAAAGAGCAACATGAATGTAGACTGGAAAGAGTTCTCAAACAGTTCCCCTCTCAGTGAGGGGAAGTTACACATCACATGATCGAACCAAATTGCAAGGAGCAAGTCAAAACATTCTTAGGTATTGCAGAGTATTATTCCAAGTTAATTTGAGGATTTGCCGATCACACTGTCACCCTGAGGGGAATGATGAAGATGAACAAGAAATCTGTGTCGGAATCACAGCTGCAAGGCCGAATTACAATACATAAAGAGGGCTATAGCAGAGGTGCCGGAATTGTAAAGCTACAAAGGGGGGAAGACAAACAGTGATCACAACAGATGTGAGTAATGTTGATTGGGGGCAGTTCTGACGCAAATTGAAGAAGGAAAGGAGCATGTGATAGCATTTGCATCACGTTTGTTGAAAGGTCCAGAGAAAGCATATGAAACCATAGAGGAAGAAGTTTTAGCTATCAGATGGGCTGCAGACAAATTCAGACGTTTTGTCTGGGGGATCCGAATTTGAGTTGGACACTGACCATAAGCCATTGGTTAAAGTGTTTTCTACGAAGAGCCTGGACATAGTATTGGGTAGAATAGGAAGATGGATGAAGATTACAAGAATTTGATTTTATGGTAACATACATTCCTGGAGCAAAGAATTATGCAGCAGATTGTTTGTCCCGAATGGCAACAATAGTAGAGACCAAGTGTGACGATGAGGATCAAGATGTAATTTGTGAAGTGTCAGAGCCATTAATTTCAAAGCAGCAGTGGAGCAACGAAATGTTGAAAGATACTAAAATGAGTATCATCATCAAGGATTTAATGAAAGGAGGATTAAGTAAAGAGACTATACAGAAACTGGGAATGGAAGCTTTCTGGAACAAAAGAAATAAACTGTGTGTCCGAAATGGTATCCTCAAGAGGGGAGATAAGCTAGTGCCACTAGAAGGAATCAGGGAGAAGCTGATACATATTGGATATGAAGGTCATCAAGGAATAGTGAAGGCTAAGCGCAGAATAGGGAACAGCTATTGGTGGGCAGCATGTGATACCCAAATTGAAAGGATCATTAGGAACTGTATCATTTGTACTAACTGTGACAAAGTTTGTGTGAGTGAGTAATGTCCAATGGCTCTCACGTCTATACAACAGGTTATACCCTTTGTTTTTGTTTATGGAGGGGTTTGTGGTATATAAGGGTTTCCAAACTAGACAAAGAAAAGGAACCACAAACTACCTCCTACTCCAGGTAGTTTGTGGCTACTTTTCCTTTTCTTTTTCTACAATGGCTCTCACGAACATACAGGGGAGCCCATAGGAGAAACTGGTGATTGATGTGATTGGACTTATATGGAGTGGTGGTTGTCAGACATACTGTATTGTAGTTATAGATGTTCTAACCAGATAGGCAGAGTTGTTAATGACCCTGCATGTTATGAAAAGGAGGGTTTTGAGTTTTTGGAGGAGTTGTGTGGCTGTGAGGGTTATCCTGATGTAGTTCTTACGGACAATGCTTCTCAGTTCAAGTCGAGAGAAATGGACAAGTACTTTAAGGGGAGGGCCATTATCCACAAGACTAGTGCCATATATCATCACCAAACAAATGGGGTTGTGGAGAGATATAATAGGGTGATCAAAGAGGCCATTAGATGGGTGCGGTCTAATGGGAAAGATTGAAAGGAAGCTGTGAAGAGGACGATGGTAGCTCATAGATCACGCCTCACAGCACCACTGGAGTTTCCCTTTTAAGCATAGCAGAGAGAACAAGGCCAGTACCAGGATGTTTCCAGGTTGGATGGGTGTTGTGACCAGTATCAAAGTGGTGTTGGATGATGTGAAAGAACGTATCAGGGAGAGACAGATACAAAACAAGGTGTTGCAAGATAATAAACAGTCCTTTGTAGGTGGGAGGCTGGGTCAGAATCAAATTGCCTGTGCTGAGAGAAGATGGATATCAGCGTTCTAAACACATTAAAGTAATAGAAGTTTTCAAACATGCTGTGAGGATGAAGGATGGAAAAGTATGAAATTTGGTGAGAGCGATGGCTAAGAGATTGAGGCTTGATGAGGTCATGGGTGGCAGAAAGGATGTGAGCGGGAACAAAGGAAATGGTGTTGGATTTTCCTTGTCAGATGAAACAAACATATCACCGTCAACATCAAGATTTGGAAGAGGTTATTGAAGGTCAATATATCTGGAGGACTATGGTCAGGAGTGAAAAAAGGGGGATGTGTAGTATGGTGCCCGCCTGTGGAATGCAGTGACACAAGAGGATTCTGGAGTATGTTGACGGGGTGGAAGAAACGAGAAGACCATTGGAAGGAACACGAAGGAAGCAGGGCTCATTCATATCCCCTTTACCACTTATGATATATATGTGTATTCATTCAATAAATAATTATATATATATAACTGTCCCAAGTGTCTGTGTACCGATGTAGAACATGACACTACAGCATTCTGGCGTTTTGTCCTATTTTAGACTAATGAGGAAGATGACGCTTGGTGTACTTTAAATAATCATCCGTAGTATCCCATGCCCTTTGATTTGCAAATATTCTGTCCAAAGTAATGAACCCACCTTCCCCCATAAATACACTACGCAAGGGACATAGTCTATTCTTGGCAAGAATTTTACCATAATACCAGGCCAAACCCAACAAGACCAGCAAGACCGCAGGGACCAGCCAACATTACAGACAGCAGTGAAGCTACCAGTGGAGAAAGGGACAACACCGAAATAAATCCACCAACAAGCCCTAGAAGACCAGACATATCAGAAAGAACAGTACCAAAACCACCATGACCATCAACTACCCCGACACCAGATATACCTTTTTTAGGAGGAGACTAACCCGCAGAGGGAAAAAGAAAACAAAGACAAAGGAACAAATAACAGATTCCATAATTCTGAATATCTCCAACAAAATTCTCACTAAAAGTCAGATGGACACATTGAATTTAGGGATTTCCTTTATTCCCACTAACAACTCCAGTGTCTTTGAGGAAGAAGTTAATCTCTTCAAATTGATCAGAAAAATGGAGCTCAAAGTATTCTTTGATGGTCTACCAGACTTAATAGGACAAAAACCCAAATCTGACTATTTGGAGATGAAGAATAAAAGTACATTCCACCCTCAGGTCAATCATCCTGTCATTAATCTGTTCAACTTAAAAACCACGAAAGACATCAGACGTCTAAAATACAGTAATACTACGAAGATGAACATAAGGAGTCATCAATTAAAACTCATATTAAGGAATTATCAGAGGATATCACGGTCACACTTAAACCAGCGGACATAGGTGGAGCTTTTGTCCTGATGGACACAAACTTTTACAAGGATGGCTGCCTCAGACTTCTACAAGATCAACATATCTACATCGTCCTAGATAATGACCACATCATGTCTATCAGCACCATGATTAAAGAAACAATAGACACGACGAAGATTGGATTACTGAGTCCACAAGAGATTTTCTCATTAAAAGATTTCCTATTACGCCGGTTTTCTACGCACTTCCTAAGGTGCATAAAAATCTCAGACAGTCGCCCTTTCGACCAATAGTAGCTGGTACAGAAAGTATTTTTCATCCACTTGCCATCTATTTAGATAAGGCACTTCAACCATTGGTACAAAAAACCACTACCTACTTAAAAGATACTGCACATTTCTTACGGTTACTAAGGGAAATAAGAACTGATGAAACGGATCTAATACTATTCACACTGGATGTGAATAGCTTATATATATCAATGCCCCACCAAGCCGGAATAGAGGCCCTGGAATGGTTTCTCCTCAGGCATAATACTACACTCATCAACAAGGTCTTTGCAATAGAACTGATTAGGATCATCCTGTATAACAATTACTTCAGATTTGACAGCAAATATTATCTTCAAATATCCGGTACATCAATGGGTTCTTCGGTAGCCCCATCCTATGCAAATATCTTCATGTTTCATTTTGGACACCATCACATTTTGAACAAAGAACCTTGGAAAAGCAAAATCAAATTCTGGAAACGTTTCATAGACGACATCTTCGGCATCTGGCAAGGGACCGCCGATGAATTAAAAGAGTTCCTCTCTTACATAAACAACTGCCATGAGAACATCACCTTTACATTAGAAATTGGAACACCTGGAGTACATTTTCTAGACGTACAAGTTGAAAGAAGAGACACAGAATTTTACACAAGAATTTACAGAAAACCAACAGACGTCAATAGTGTCCTACACTTTGGTAGCTTTCACCCACTCCATCTGAAAGACAATCTACCCTTTTCTCAATTTCTTCCATTGAAAAAAATCACATCAGATCCTACAGAATTACTAACAGAACAAGAAATCATGAAAGACAGATTCAAGAAAAGAGGATTTCCAACAGAAATAATTGACAAAGCATTAGTACGAACTAACGCTATAACCAGAGAAGATTTACTTCAGGACAAACCCAAGAAAAACACAACGAGACTCATTCACACCTTAAAATACTCCAGCCAAAGTTTCCAAATCAAGAGAATAATCAACAAAAACTGGGATCTGATAAAATCAGATCCAAATCTGAACAGATTAGTCCCCGACCCGCCCATGTTAGCCTATAAGAGGGGCAAAAACTTTCAAGATAGTCTAATTAGGGCAGAAAGAATGAAGAAACCAACCCAAACCACATTCAGAAAACAGAAGATGGGAACACATGCCTGCCTCAACTGCCAACACTGCTCCAACCTCATCAAGGAGGACCACATAAGACACCCTAATAGCGGTAAAAAAATAATGTTATAGGACTTTGCCACTTGTGAAAGTAAAAATGTGATCTACGGATTAAAGTGTCCATGTGGAAAATATTACGTGGGCAAGACCACCCGCAAAGCACGTGAGAGGTGGACGGAACATAAATCCAATATACGAACGGGCAACATTAAAAATCCCCAGTTGCCAGACACTTCAAAGAAAATGGACATAATATATCTCATTTGAGACTGGTTGTACTAGAGGTGCTTCAAACAGCCCCCAGAGGAGGAGACTTAGCCAAACAATTGGCACAAAGAGAATTATTCTGGATCCATAAATTGGATGCCATGACTCCATTAGGCTTAAACGAAGACTTTTACTTAGGTCCATTCTTGCCAAATTTAGTCCAATATACACTTAAAAAAAAAACAAATGATACAAAGTTTCCAATGTAACAAAGGTGAACTGGTTACTCATTAGAGTGTAAGTCTCCCATCATTGAGACAGACGTTCAATGTAGAACATTGTTTGTAATGATATATGTACCCATGCATATTGTACATATATACAAAGGTTTCCATGAAATATCAGGGTGATGTAGACTGGAAGCCTCAAAACAACAGGCGAGTTGAATCAGAAAGTGTGAGCCCGAATGGACTTTTAAAGGAATACACCTGCTTTAAGCAGTACCGTTGCAAAGGACTACAAGTATGTTTTTTCTAAACTTTTGTACAGGTGAAACATTTGTACCTACACAACCACATTTCCCAGAACCACTAGTATGTTTTTTTTACTGTTGTTTCACAACTACCTTACTGGTATGCCATTTGAGACCTACTCTTAGGAACACCCATGAACGCTATTACCACTCGAGAACTATTCCAACTCTGCTCTTATGTTTCTAAGGGATCTTTCTATCCCAAGACGTCGGTCCGCTCTGACGTCTTACCTACCTTTCAGAACTTGATCACTTCCATACACCCTTAATACATTTTCTACCTTCGTATGTTTTATTGCACTCGCCACTAACGTACACTACTCTTCCCGATTTTTTGTTTACAATAGTGACGTCACCTGACGCCACTGCGCAGTGACGTCATAGTCAAGCGCCATTACTTCAGTGTGCTGCCCGGTACTCTTACTAGGAGCACGGGAACGGACATGCCATTTCTCCTTTCTTGCCGGACTGAGAAGGTAAGCAGATCCTCCTCTGCACTACCTTGCTTCCTTAAACTACAAGATCGGGCTCTAACGCCTTTTTCTACACATTTTAAACATTAGAGTACGACCCAGATGTCAGAGAAGTCACAGCATCTCGTGTTCTGCCGGATCCTCTGGGTTGAGATTGTTGCCATTCTACCTTCACGGTGACTACTTTCCTTACCATAAGGGTAAGCACAAAAACGTTTTGAGACTAATATTCTTTTGTAAAGATACAGCCCGCCTCATATCTCTCAACATGCATAATCATTGATTAATAGCCCTCCTTTTATGAATGAACCACTCTTTCTCTTGTCAACTACCGACAAGGACAATGATATCTCCTACTTGAATGCCTCTATTACACCGCCATTTGGCGGTCAGACCCTTGAATGCCTTTTTTTAAAAAAATATATAGAATATCTACTACTTGAAACTTTGAATTTGGTATATTGATTGTTGGACACACCTGATTTTCTAGGATAGAATAGACCGAACAACTTTATAGTTGAATAACTGAGTGAATATGTTTACTTTAATGATGTTTACCTACGCCAGCAGTACATTGGGTTCTTTCCTGATGAGAATGCATGTGAATACAATATATTGAATTATGATTGACTTTGAATATATATTATCATATAGATAATTACATGTTTTGTTGAAATTTCCCTTTAGATGTGATACATTTTGTTCAATATGCCCCTGAAGAAGAGCTGAACTTCTCAAAACGCGTTGGGCAACTATGAATTATTGAAAATTAAAGAAACTGGAAATACCTACAATTTATGTGTGGAGGTTCTTCATTGAATACTAAAAAAATGTTTGTGCTTTAAACTAAATAATAAGTATTGCAAAGTATGTACACACATATTTCGTGTATCTAAGTCATATTAATAATTGGGCTCTATTTGAGCTAGTGAAAGTGTGCAGGGGACGGGAGTTCCTCTATTAGGAACTTACTTTGTTTTCATATATTTTACAACCCATATGCCAGGGTTGACTGTTATCTCCCCTGCACCTTAAATTGTCCTAAAAGCACTATTGTGCTATTTAACATTTATCCAAATACACAAACATCATCAATAGGAGTGCATGGTGAACACAATTGTGGTTCCCATAAATATTGATCTCATACTGCATCTTGCTTTTCTTGCTCCCATCTGCATTCACCTTAACAACTAATAGTACCCCGCCACTCCAATGGACCCCCAACATCTGCGCCCCATCAACTTCCTCATAATTCCCCCACCACACTTCCACACCTCCTACTAGCTACTTACTTTTAATTGGTTGTTTGCTGCTTTATCACTACTCTAATTCTGATGTCAGTCAGGATTTGTTTGTCTTATTTTGCACATGTATCAGCATGTTTTTCTTTAAATTATAGGAGCTGAGATCACACTATACAGTTTTACTGCAGTGCCCCTTCATCTCTGTTTCCATTCTGCTTCTGGTGAAGGGTGGTTTTAAATGTAGCTATTAGGTGGCACTTAGCGACACATACAAGCCAAAATATTTGTGCCAGACTACAAATAGGAGGATGATAGGATCTGAGGTGGGATACACAGCATATGGGAGTTGTTTGGTTATTTACCCACTGTCAGGACAGCCACCACGACTCAAAATACAACCCAAACTCAACATTAGGTTTAACAGGGTTTATTTGAGGATTGTGTACAGGTTGGGAAAAATAATAAATTGGGTTGGATAAAGGCCACTAAAAAGGCTTTCAAACAAAATCTTTGATGTGACTCATCTTGGAGCCTGTGTTCTTTATCAATGGGAGCATCTTGGCAGTCTTTTGAGGCATCTTCGCAATGCAGGTTTCAGGGGTTCCTGAACCCTCTCCATCAAAAGATCCAACTCAGGTGTTTCTGGGCCACTTGAATCGAGAATGGAGATGAGACTGGTTTAGTTTGTGGTGATCCTGCCTTCACTACCTGTCCTCCCAAACTTTCCCTGGTTCCGACCATCCTGGTTTGGCCCTCTGCAGTAAGCTCTGTCCTCCTTGCCACATCACCGGCTCATTCCTCCTCCCACCTCTAAAGCTTGCCTAGAGTCAGACAGGCCCTCTCGCAACTCCTTATGCTGTCATTGTACTGGGCTTTCCCTTACGATTTCCTTTATCTCCCTGGTGCAGATATCCCACTCTCTACTATCTATCACCATCTCTTTTTAGGTATCTGGTAATTGTCCACTTCCCCCACGCAAAGGTCTGGGGTACTTCTATCTGCAACCTCCTTAGGACCTCTCACTCCAGCCCCTTCAATCATCTGATCTTTATTCGTCTAGCACTGGGGTCTGCAACCTGTGGCACTCCAGATGCTTTGGATTACAATCCACATGATCTCTCACCATTGATTATGATGAATAAGGCTGATGGGAGTTATACTCCAAAACACCCAGAGAGCCAAATGTTGCAGACCCCGGCTCTAAAACCTTCTAATAATGGACCCCTTACCAACTTCCTCATTTAGCTCTTCATTATGCTGCACCTCTGGATAAGCAGCATTTTCCCTTTCCTCTTCAAGTTCACCCCCCTTGACTCAATTTACTTATCCAGATTAACATCCACCCTCCTCTCTGAAACCTCCTCGATAGTTCCTCTAACTCCCCCCCGTGTCCCTCCTCTCCTCAACTGACTCGATAATTTTTGTGCCAATATTCACCACTTTGGTGAAATACAAATTGGTCAAATTTTTGCTTATTGCTTTTTTTTACAGAAATTTGGTAGATGGTGGGTTGGGGTTAGAGATATGGAAAGGGCAGGAGGGGTAGGTGATTGGGAGTGCGGGTTTCTCCCCAGGCATTTACCAGTGAAACATATGGTAAAGAAAAATTACCAATTTGTATTCGACTAAATGAATTGAGCCAACTTACATAGAACTGTTGTGCCAACCACCTCTTGATTACTTTCCTTTACAGTCTCCTTGATCTTTCTACCTTCTTCCTCACTGTAATTCTCCTCCTCCACCTCCTTGATCTTTCCTTCACTCATCTATGTCTCTTCCCAAACACCTCATCCAGAAATTCTCCATTCACCACCTTCTGATTTCCCCAATCACCTCAATTGTTTCTCTGACCTCCAACAATAACAACAAACTTCCAAAATCCTGCTTTTGACTTTGACCACCAACCAACCTCCTGACATGCTTCAGATTCTTCCTTAGATTCTCCTGAAACCTCTCCTTGATCTTTTGCCCCTTCCCTCTAACTTCACAAATACCCTGTTGACTTCTCACCCCCTCCACCATAGATTTCTCCAACCTCTCTCAAGTTTTGTCTGGACTCCTTGCTCCAGGTCTCTCCAAGCTCTTCTTCCTGCTCCTGCTCCAACCAGCATCCTCTGTTTCCAGCTCACCCACAGGGCCTTATATTCAAATAGAGCCTTGGCCCTACCTCCGAGCTCCTCTTTGGGAAAAGATGACTCCAATGTAAGAGGTGTTTTGGAGTTGTATTTCTCTGGGCCTGGGTGGGTTTCTTTTATCTGCTGGACTGCAACCTCAAGAACAGCATTTGCCATCCTAGAGTTTCCAACTCCCACTTTCTGTTTAGGTTGCAGGTGCAGGCTTTGGCTAGTGCGTACCTCCGCTGGTGGTGACTTCCAGTTCTGAGGCGGAGCATGGGGTTGGATGAATGCTTGCCAGATTCCTTGGTCTAACTCTAATCCATCTGTTTGCACAATTAAGAGTGGTTGCTGCACATGCCTGCAGGGACTGCTGGCTCAGTAGTTCCACTGCTCTCCGACTCCGTTAAAGGGGCCCACTTATTTTCCCCATTAGTTCTAATGGGGGACAGGGTAAGGTTGGAATTATCTTGTAGGTCAATGACCTTGGCAGTGAAAATGGCCATAGAGGGTGTTAATGGTATCTGTTTCCAGGCATTGTAGTTGTGCGTGTATTGCTCATCTGACTGACTCTTGCGATGCGAGTGGGATATAATGCGGTGACCGATGATTCATTTTGAAGAAGCATGCTTCCATTCTGAAGTATTCAGCAGTAACTCTTTCAGCAATTTGATCATAGTTAATGAAAGGGCAATCAACATTACCACACTCACAATGTTCTATTTGTCTTCCAGATCTTTTTCAATGATTGCATTCATTTTTAATTTGAAGCATCTTTATGTTTCCTCTCCGTCTTTACCCTCTTCTGTGCTTCTTTGATCCTACTAGCTGCTGTTCAATGAGTTATAGAATGTATATTATTCTGAGTCAGGTCTGACCATCTACGTCCTATATCTTTTGCCTGCTTAATTATCAGCTCTGTATTTACATGGTAATAACCATCTTTTTCTTCTTTGTTATTAAACATATCATGGTAATGCATTGGATCAATGTTCTTTCTCTTATGCTCCGAGAATAAGATCAGTTTTGAGGGGTATATGTGGCCTGGCTTTTATAAGTCTTTTTGGTTTTATATTATCAGATTTGTAAACATTTCAATAATTGCAGTTTTGTGTTGAGATATATTTTCTTTAGTTTCTCAAATAGTATATTCCCCTGTGCACTCAAAATAATTCATTTTCAATATCAGAACTTCTATTAGTAAAAGTTTCCAATCAAATGTTTCTAAATAAACATTTGTTATAGCCACATAATTGACAACTTTCCATGTATTTATTTGTACATTCAACTACATTTTTTTTAAATACTTCACAAGTTGTTGCACATTGGTTTATCATTTCTCACACCAGTGAACTTGTTGACCACTTTGTCCTCATTGTGTTTGCTTTTGTAAAGGTATGTTGAGCCAGCTGCACATATTACTGCTGTATAACTGGTAGGCTGTGGCTTCTTCCTTTGATCTACATAATGATTTACAACTTATCTTAGGGTTCTTATTATCTCATTGATCTCATTTTACACCTCAATATCCTTGGTTCAACTTCCAGTATTTGAATTATCTGTTACGTAGCAAGGAATCACATTAGAATAGTAAAAATCAGAACAATCAGTTTCATAGGATCCATTAGTACATGGTGAGGGGTGTGTAGTGGCCTCCGAGTCAATGAGGGGGCTTGGAATGGGGTCCTCACCACACAGGGAAAGACCCTGCCCCAAGCCTCCTCGTAGAGGGCGGCTGCCACTTTCCCTCACCAGGAATCAGGTAAGTGTGCTCCCCACACCCCATTCCCCCACACCACCAACCCCACTTTTCCATATATTTAAGACTTACTGTGCCCCTCCCCACTTACCTTCTGCTGCGTTGTCCAACACTGGCGGCGCTGGGAGCAGGTGTGTTCCCAGAGCATCTCTGTCCTGCGATTAGCCACCATGGAAAGCGAGAAGGTACTCTGTGTACTCCCTTCCCCTTTTCCATGGTGGCCATTTTGTTTGTTTACCCTTTTTCATTGTCTGCCATGGAAAGGGAAAAGGGACTACATGTAGTCCCTTCTGACCGATCCCTGGTGGCCATTTTTTTTATCGAGCTGAGAAACGGTTTCAATATTGTTTCTCAGCTTGAGAAAAAACGAAATTAGTATCCCTGTACGACATGCCGGAGTAATAATAGCCATAGAAGCTTAGGAGGGGGGGCATTACTGGTCTGGTAATGCCCCCTGGGCTACGACAAAGCCTGTGCTTTGCTCAGGCTTGTTACTATCGCTGGGGGCATTACCAGACCGCTTATGCCTTCCTCCTCGGGTTCTATTTCTTCATTAGCACATCTTTGATAACATTCTGTTTGTCTCCATCATTCAGGAAGGAGAAATTCAAGCAAATTTCGGGCACTATCTGCAGGTAGTTGCTCTGAACTTACATTCCTGACCGGCAGTGCCAGCTACAATGCTCCCTCTGTGCAGAGCTATTCTCTAGCCTTGCCTAGCTTTTCTGACCATTCTCGGGCTGGTACTTCTACCTCTGCCTTTTCTGTTGCTGTGATCCTCCACTTCCTAGTCACACTGCAAGGCTCACCTTCCACTCACACCTTAATGCCACTTCCCTTTATCTTTACCTGTCATTCGCTGGTGCACACTTCCTTCTTCCTCAGTGCACGCGGCTGTGTCTCCATGATAAAACAGCACCGCACACCAGTCTCACAACTTCACCTTTTAATTTATTTCATAAAAATAAAGAGTCTCCTTGTTTCTTACTCAGTCAGTCAAAATACTTTATTTTGGCACAAAGGCAGTCATGGGATCCATGATCCTTAGGTCTCTTAAGCCATTCATAATGGCCCTCATGTAATTCAGTATCTTTAAGTCAGTATTTATAGTATCCGATGAGTGTGTATCCCACCTTATAACACCCCAGGGCCTTAAAGCGTACTAGCATATGGAAGTCGTTGTTGAGCCCCTCTCAGCCAATCAGAATATCCAGAGGGCAGTCAATAACTGCTGGTATTGGCTGCATTCCGAATATTCTGACTTCAAAAGCAGACAGGGAAACAGCAATGGGAGGATATTTTTTCATATTGCAATACGGAATTTACCACACCAAAGAGAAAGCAAAAACATGTGAAAAGCTTTCACTTTCCCAAAGCAAAAGTTTCTTTTAAAATGACGCCTAATGTTTTCTCATGTTAAAATCCTTCCAGTTCAACCAAGTTTGCAGTTTAAATGCCTAACTCTTAAAGACACCATTGTTTTTTATATTACAAAATAAAAGCACATTTCGTTTTCTAACAGAATGTATTTTACTCATTATTAAACATTTCCAACTTTACAACCACAAATCCGAAACCTACATTGCCATTACCAGTATTTGCTAATAACCGTATTGACCTCGGGAGTGGTAATTAGCGCTTGGGATAATAACCATTCCCCAATTTATGGGGCGCTAGGCGAACTGGACTAACTGAAGGTACTGTACAGAGATGGAACAAAGCATTAGCTTTCAAAGTCCCTCAGATGTCTTCATCCGACGATGAAGAGGCAAATGATTAGTAAAGAGAAAGCCGCAACACAATACATGTTTAAAATGAAAATAATTTGATTATAAACTAGACTGACTGAATGGACAGTATGCATGGAATGTGGTTCTGGAATTGCTATCTTATCCACAAGACCACAAACATCTCTTAGGAGCAGGGATCACATAATGGTTTGAAAACTACACATTTCTAGCTGAGAATTATCAAAACAAATTCTTTTCACATGTAACTGTTATGTTAGGCCAGGCAGTCATAAATGGCCCTTGTAAATTCCTAAAATGACTGATTTTATTTAAAAGGTGTATTCAAGTGAGAGGTTTAAAAGCATAATTTGAAATCAGCATCAGTGTTTCATTTTCCTCACATAGTCTAAAAATTGGGGTTTTGCAGTTTTTGTGTAGTGTCAGGACATTGTTGTGATCTTAAGGCAGTTGCTAAGGTTTCCTAGCTATACAATGTGGCACTACAAAATATGCTTTCAAGGTTTAACATGTGCAATCTCCAATGTTGTCTCAATATGCGTCAAGCTTCACAATGGTTTCCTGGATTCCTTAAAGTAAGTCCGATGCCAAGTACACTATCCATTTCTGAACAGTCCAGAGTCTGCTGTTATATTAGCACATCTACACCCAAGTAGTGCCACCCATTTAATCTTAGACATTCGAGATTTCCATTGTCAGTGTCCTGTGACCTAACCTGTTAGTGGTCCTGAACAGTAATGACCAATAGCTGCTGGTGAGAGATCGTTCTGGACGGTTGTCTTCTGACTTTGTTGATGTGATTGGGTTGCTGGACCCTGGGCTCAAAGTTGGCCATGGTGTAATAAAACCATTGTCTATGTTCAGACCTTTGTCTTTTAGATTAAGCATCTTCAGGTACTTGAGCTCCGACGTCCTCTTCTGTTGGTATTCGAGAGGTCACCTTTTAAAGCCACCACTGATACTGCAATATGTGCCTATGGGTTGTCAATGTCAACCCACTGGGGTTTCTGCTTTGTGGTTTGAGATGGTGTCTTTATGTAGGTTCAGCCTTTCAATGAGCTCCTTGTAGGTATCAACTACACATTTTTCTTGTGTGCATTTTTTGCATTGGATGAGGTATACAACATTGCATTTTCTGGAGTTATTATTAGGGCATTATTGTTATTAGGGTATTTATTGAGCACAGACCCAGCTCTGGGAAGCAATGTAGCGCTTTCCAATCATACGGGGAAGAACAAGGTTAGGAAGGAGAGAAACAATGGAGTCGGGATCTAACAACATGAGAGGGAAGGCCATTGTCAGCAACAGATCTACAAGTAACCAGGGGAGGAAACAGTGGGGATCAGATAACCCAGTCTCAGGTATGGTGGGGTGAGGACGGTGTATGGACCTAGGTGTTAGGGAGGAGCCATTCCTTGAACTGCAAAAGTGAGGGGGCAGGTCAGATGTTGTTGGGGAGCAGGTTCCAGAGTCTTGGGCCGTAGAAAGAGAAGGCCTGTCTTCTTATTTTTTACTTCCTGCACCGTTGGAGCTCGTGTCTGCACATGTCCTTGATTCTGGTGGACCAGAGATGCTGGTCTGGAGATGCTGAGTTTCTGAGTGAGGTAGGTTGGGGACTGCAGTTGTATGTCCCTTTTGTCTGTATTGTTTGGTCTGCGGGATTGTTATGACAGATCCAGAGCATACGTGCTGGAAAGTTTTGCATCTTTTGACGTTGCATGGGCACGATCCATGCCTTCTTTGTTCTTGATCTAATGGAAATGTAGTCCTCGTCAGAGACTCTGCTAGATCATCCAATGTTGTATACCTCATCCAATGCAAATAATGCACACAAGGAAAATATGTAGGTGAGACCTACACAGAGCTGAGTGAAAGGATGAATCTACATACATCACTACAGTGTCCTGCCACTACTTAGAGGCTTTAAAACACATTTTTAGACACTGTGTGAGTAGAATGCAACACTGACTCAGTTTTTAAATGATGTGCTTTTAAAAATACCAGCCATTTTAGGGAACTGCACAGGCTTGCTTTAAGACTGACTAGTCCTAACATAACAGCTGCATGTGAAAAGGGTGTTTTGAAATGAAATGCACAGCTACAAATATGTATTCTTTTCAAACTGTTATGTGATCATTGCTTCCAGGTGTTTTTATAGTGGTTTAGATATGACAGCAATTCCACACCACATTCCAAGCATACTGTTCCTTTAGCTAATGAAGTTTCAAACGCTCTTCATTTTATTTTTTCTTCATTTCTTCATTTTGAAAAAGTACTGCTGTGGCTTTCTCTTTACCAATCATTTCACTCTGCACCATCCGATGAAAGAGTCTGTTCACTTCCAAAGCTAATGCTTTGTTCCATCTCTGTATAATATCTTTCATTTTGAAAAAGTACTGCTGTGGCTTTCTCTTTACCAATCATTTCACTCTGCACCATCCGATGAAAGAGTCTGTTCACTTCCAAAGCTAATGCTTTGTTCCATCTCTGTATAATATCTTCAGTTAGTCCAATAAAAAGGCATCGAATCCTGCATCGTGTGTCACATTCCTAATGACAATTAAACCTAGCTGTCTTATTGGCCTAACTGATATCTGGTTATGCTAAATTGAAATAGAAGTGTATCATATGTTTTTACATTGATCCGTGAATTTATCGTGTATTCGGGGTGGGTTGTAAAGCCTTTTACAATGTTTTAATAGTATTTGCAGCACCTTTCAGCATTAATTATGATATATGGAGTAATATTTGTATTCATTTGAGATGATCCGGATTCCATGATTTCTAGAGCCAGGTTGAAAATGATTTGATGAAAATGGCAAATAATGCTTAACATTATGCCAGAATTAGGTTTTCTCTTATAAATCACACTCATCCAATACAATTAGGGGGACATGCAAACTCTAAATGCAGTGCAACAGACATATATTTTCTAAACCAAATCAAATGTCTTTGGCGCATACAAATAGAAAACAATGTGATTGTTTCTTTTTTCTCAAAGGTATTATTAATTAAGTCAGTGACTAGTTGATTGTGGAACAATAGACTATGATCTCGCAAAATAGTCCGTTTGAATTGAATAAAACAAAGAGGCGTTCCCTTCGTGAAGCTGTCCTGCTTGAAAAGGTGCATTTCACAATTGTGTGCAATGAGAGCCACCCTGTCGTGTGCTACGCCAGACCTACTAGTACATATATCCGGCGCCAAAGGATATTTTTTTGTCCCATGTTTGATTGTGTTTTTCCCACATTAAGAATTTTCTGGCTTAATTATTCCCTCATTGTTCCAATAACTCTCATTTTCTAATTGACCCTTTCTCTTTAGTTATCTTTCCCTTTCCATATTGCAGTAATATCTGCGCATGTGTATGGTCACATGTTTTTCTTTTGTCTTTTCTCATTTCTAATACATTGCATCTGTCATGTTTGCTTTTAAAACTTGCTTATGAGGGATGGATATGGAACCAATGTGACTCCTGGGAGGGCGCAGCTGCTCTGAGTCCAGCCAGGTGCACCAGCTACTTCTGGGGACACATCCTCACCAGAAGGGGGGGGATCCGAGACTCTCATAATAGGATAAGTCATTGCTTCTGAAGTTCAAAATAAGTCGAGGTTAAAGAAAATGAGGGTCTTGGGACCCGATCTCCATTAAATATTGGTAAAAACAGTAGCAAATGCGCCAGAGACAGCCATTTTGTAGAGGGTAAAATAGCTGGGTGCATGGGGAGGTACTTGAAACCTGGTGGTATGGAGAGAATCGGAAAGAGAGCATCACTTTGCTTGCAACCAAGAGATGCTCTCCCGTAGTGTCTCGCTTATTAGTGGGCAGAATGCCATTCTGGTGTCCCTGGCCAGTCCACTGAGGAAGTTTAAAGAGGGCCCCATGGGCGGAAGGGGAAGGGAAAACGCAATGACGCACTGCGCTGGCCTGCTGCAGTGATTGGATTGTGGGCGGAAGTTGCATGAGTACCGGAATCCTTTTCTATTGAAAGTGTTCATCGAGAAGGCACAATGGCACCACCAGCAGCGGCTCCCTCAGAGGAGCACATCACAGCCAACATTGCCACACTAAAATCAGCAGGTCGGATGGGGGAAGTGTAGGAGGAGGTTGAGGGAGAGATGGAATAACAAATACATTAATGTGGGTTGGGATTGTGGAAGGCTTAAGAGAAGGGTTACATTGGCAGGCACAGCAGTGGACATGTAGGCTTGTGGTAGCCCCAAGAAAAAGAGGAGTGGGGTGACCATAGGGCCTTGGGGCAAGATGAGGAAGGGGGAGGGCTGGGGAAAAGACACATGTGAGGAAAGAGGATAATATGCCAGTGACAGGAGCCAAGACATTAGGGGAATAAGGGGAAAAGGGAGATTGGACACAAGATGATATGCTCACAGCCAGAAATATAGACAGGAACAGAGGAAAATAGTAAGACAAAAGGGGATGGAGAAAGGGATGTGAGTGAAGAAGAGATGGGGATAAGAAAGGGAAAAAAGGCGAGTGAAAGTAGGTGTGAACTGGAAGAATGAAATAGAAGCGATAGAGAAAGAATGGGATTCAGTTTGAAGTGGGAGAATGGGACAATACCCTCCCCTAGTCTCATACAGGGGACCACGGGCCAAGCACCCCCCACGAGAGGAGTTTGAGCAACTCCGTTCTTTACCAAACGTCAAGGTACCATGTGTTCGTGGCCCACATGCACGAGGAGCATGCCCACTACCAGGCCCCGGTCAAGCCGACGCCTGCGACATGGACCATCTCGACTTGAACAACAGCCACAAGTATGTACATAGTTAGAGATGCCATTACGACATTGCCAACAGACAAGAACACACGTGCCACCATGCACACTGGTCACTCACACACCAACCCACACGAAGAACATACTCAGTGCTATGACATAGCGGACTGACATACCCACGGCCATGCATCGTTGTTATTTTTCACATAGGCCTTCTACAGCACCGCAGAAACGCAAGACGCCTGAAGAGCTCGTGTATGCGCTTGCTGATGCTTTCTCGCTACCTATCCCTATGAAGATGCCACCATGTGTACCTGATGCTTCTTGTGACATTCTGTTGCCCCGCGACCCACATATTATGGGTTATGTACCGCCACCCAGAAACTAGGCCCAAGTAGACCGCAAGCAAGAGTCCCCAGGCAGGAGCCTTGCAGATGAAAATCCTCCCAAGACGAAAAGCAAAGCACTGGCCCTGCAGAACGAGTCCCAGCGAGAGCCCACAGCCAAGGCTGCAATGTTGCAACCCACATGCCGCGCTCCCAGTGCCAAGGTTACACCTGCCAATGCCAAATGCTCCTCAGAGGCGAACTACAAATCTAATGCTCATAATTCTGCTCCAGCTACGGTCTCTCCACACGTGACCAAGCCGAACTGACAAGGTGCCAAGCTCACGAGACAGAAAGTCGCCAGGGTCCCACGTCTGAGACACAGTCTGCAACAATGAAGCGACATGTTGGACACCTACACTGATGGGAAAGGCTTGATCATCAGCCACTAGCAAGACCTGTCCATTGTCTGCCACAAACACATAGTTGCACATTGTAGCCAATGCCAGGTACACCGCAAGCTAGGAACGGCGATGGTCCCAGGCTTGGGGGCTCACGGGAGAACCAATCAGAACACAAGGGGCTCATCACTGAGGCCATTTCCCTTAGCCAATCACCAAGTGTCCCCTTGTAACAATTTTGGTGTAACAACTGTTAGGGACAGCCCAAGTGTACGACCTGACCCGTCCTTATCCACTAACATTTCCTTCCATAGGTAACTATACTAACCCTACCACTCGGGTAACCAACCCGAAGTGGCGTTAGGTTTTGTGACGATTTTCCCAGGTGACGCAAGTAGTGCGTCATACTGCTGTAAAAAGGGCCTGCGAGCCCCACTAAGGACGAGAGCCTCTCCGGATGCATACGGTCTGAGCATATCCCTGCCGTTACTCTAATAAACAGCAGTTATTACCTTGCTCTTGGATGTGTCTCATACTCCTTTTGGGACGTGTGAGGAGTTGGGGTGTCCCCAGCCCTGGAGGTCCGCGGACGGCTCTGCCGGCCCCCGGGAAAATCACCCCGACAAGTTGGAGGCACTGCTGAGATCTGTTTTGAGGTCTACCTAACCTGACGGCATCATTCCAAGACCTCTTGCAACGAGGCAACCCAGCAGCACGGCCCCCTTGGCCGTTGCCCTCTTTTGAGGACTACAGGACCATCGCAGAACTGCGAGAAGACCGGACAGCGCAATCCGGACATTGGCCCTCGGGAGCCGACTTGAGAAGTATCGCACCCGCGGTTGGCGAGTGTCCAGACGTGGTCCAGACGAGGGGAGGTGGCGAGCTGCTTTGGAGGGGTGCACGCGGTCGAGCGGACCCGGCTCACGAGGACTTGGTGAGTATGACACGCCCAACCAGCAATGTAATGTTGTGTGGGAGGGGGAGGAATTGTAATGAGGGTGGCGGGAGGAGTTTACAGTGTGTTGTAGAAGATTTGATTAATAAGTGGCAAAAGACGTGTGAGTGGTAGTGGGACAGGCACGAGGGCCATCTTCTACCACGTCACAAAGTGAATTGGGTGGAGCTCAAGGCTGCCACGTGTGGTTGTTCGAAGGCACTGATTTGTCCAGATCGCGGGCACCTGTAAGAGAGGGGTGTGGCTTTGCTAAGAATTGACATTATAGATCAATGAGTAGATGAGGATCCCTACTAATTGAGTGTTGAAACTCGTTAGGTAGATGATGTTTTCCCGCAGGAGGTAGCTAGTTTGTTCCCAAGTGTGGAAGACAATTGGCTGGTTAAGCTCCCCGAGGGAGGGGGGGCGTTTCACACGCGAGGCGACGCAGTGTGCGCAGTCCGATTGTAATAAGTTTATTGAGTGTTGCATACTCCACTACAGATGAAGTGGGAAGACAGCTGTGGGATTTACGGGGAACAAGAGGGTTAA
The DNA here is from genome assembly GCF_040938575.1 of Ambystoma mexicanum. NCBI lineage: Eukaryota > Metazoa > Chordata > Amphibia > Caudata > Ambystomatidae > Ambystoma > Ambystoma mexicanum. The sequence continues at coordinate 67,909,127 of NC_090928.1, forward strand.
AGAATATCACGCGATCTTTGGTTTGTAAGGTTTTCTTACTGGTAGTAGCTTGCAGAGGTTGGTGACGTCACCCGTAAGGCTTGTATAGGACACCGCGACCATCTCGTGCTAATAAAGGGGTGACCGGGGGACAGGAAGCAGAAAGGGGCAGGACAGAAGGGGAGAGGAGGCCACGCACAGAGAACGCTGGCCGCACTCGATAAGGGAGGGGCGAAAAAGGGAGTGGTGGGCACACACGGAGAACGCCGGTCATGCTTGACAAGGGGGTTGAGAAAGGGGAGGGAGAGGTCTGACGAAGAAAGGAAGGTGGGGTGGCTAAAAGCATGCAACACAGGGCACGCAGCCGCAGGGGGCTTCGTGCGCCATGGCCGCAGGGGGCCATAATAGTCATATCAAGGGAAACAAATAATAAAAAGAGAAAGAACTGTACACTTGCAATTGTATTACTTTTCAGCGGACGGTTGGAAGTACCCAATTTACGGGGCCAGGTAAAAAGGGTTGGTATCAAGAAAAGCAAATTGTAACATGGCTACATACTATGGGTCGGGGGAAGGAGTTGGGTGGGTGATGAGAGGAAGCGCTTTAACCACACCCCTCCAGCACATTTGCACGTCACTATCACCACATAAGGAGAAAATTATAAAGTACAGCATTGACTGGACACAAGAGACAGACAACAAAATACGAACACCGTGGCCGCCTAACGGCAGCTTTAATTCAAACACCCAACACTCGTGTTGACATACATACACAACACCTACAAAGAAAAGACATTAGCTCACCATATAAAAATGTTCAATTTATGGAAAATGTTCCAGGGAGCCAGACCAGGAGATATGGGAATGTTTACAGTGGCGGAGATAAAAAAGGAGAAAGGGGGTAAAGAAGAGAAGGAGGTAAAAGAGGAGAAGGAGACTGAAGGGGATGTAAGTACGGCATGCAGAAACGCACTATGCACAGAAAAGGGCAAGAGAGAGAAAGAAAGATCGATTGCAGTATCAGAGGAAAAGGAGAAAAAGGAAGGGACAGAAGATATGCCCCTGGGGAAGGTTGTACCCAGTAACAGAATTAAGAGAAGCCGCCAGACAACAGTTAACAGCTGCTGAGGGACACTCAAACCCCGGGTACAGCCCTCCACCATATGCCCCTACAGATAGACACCAGAGGGGGATGGCAGCGACGGGCACGATAGACTCAAGCACAATACAGGCAGGCACGGGGGCGGAAAGAGAACTGTGGAAAACATTGCAAACATAGGACCAGATGAATGGATAGCAGCACAGGTACTCATGAAGCTCAGAGGGACACTAACAAGGGAAGAAGAGGACGCAGTGAGGAGAGTGAACAAGGAAGAAATGGACAACGCACAGACAGGGACAGAGGTGAGTCAAACGAGAGAAGGGCGACTGCCACAGGTAGAGGAAGAAATGTTGGAGGAAAGGTTGGCTGAATTAAGGGAAGTACGAAGCGCACTCATCAGACAGTTCGAGAAAGAAACACGAGAAAGGAAGAAGGAAAGAAAGAAGAATAGGGATGAGCAGGCGAGGATGAAGGAACGAACAGAAAAAAGGAAGAAGGAGGAGGAGGAGCGGATGAGGTCAATAGCAAAGAGGGTGTCACGCGCGGAACAACAGGAAATGAGAAGGATAGGGAAATGGAACGGTGGAAAAGGAAGATATTGGGCCTCATTACGAGTCTGGCGGTAACCGAGGCAGTAAAACCGCCTGGTTACTGCCGGACTCGTATTACCATTCCGCCTCCGTGATTCCCGGAATTACTGGGGCATTACAACCCTGGTTTTCCGGGAATCACAGAGGCGGTATGGTGTTAATCCCCATTCCCATTGAGTCCTATGGGATTCAATGGTAATTGGGATCATGGAAACACCGGCAGCATCTCGTAATGCTGCCGGTGTTTCCTCGTCCGCCTGCAGGCGGGCGGTGCTAAACCCGCCAGGTTAAACCTGGCGGGAACATCACCTCCCACCTGCAGGAGTCGGGATCAGGCGGTCCGGAAACAACGGTGGCGGCGGGTGTACCGCCACCGTTATTTCTGGACCGCCTGATTTGTAAGGAGGCCCATTATCTGAAAGCGCCCGGAAGTACGAAGAAGGTAAAGTAATAGAGAGCATATTAAAGCGGGAAGGGGGAATATGGGGGAGAAAGGAAGAAGAAGAGAGAATATTAGCAAAGGTGAGTAAAGAGGTATTGGAAGAACTACACAGGAAACAAGCGGAAATAGGAGGTGAAGTAGTGGGAGAGTGTCACACCGCGCGCTCGCTCGCGGGCGCCACTTACTTGTCCTGGGGTCCCTGGTCCACGGCCGCAGCGGTCTCCTCCTTCATGGAGACTTTACCCGCGGTGGCGTCTCTCCTCACGCCGACCCGCGGTTCGGATGGGCGCCGTGGACGCCGCCATCTTGCGAGGATCTGCGCATGCGCGAATCGTCAGTGTTTTGACGTCCCGCGCATGCGCAGTGTCGGAACATGCGTTCCAAGCCTCGCTTTGACCCTGAGCCATAAAAGGGCACCGCATACACAGGGACGACGCGTCTCAACGCGGTTGTTACTGTGTATGCGCTGCTGGAGTCCTGGTACTTGTTGTCCAGTCCCCCAGTTTCCTGTTCTATCCTTTTCTGCCCAATCCTGCCTCATTTCCTTATTCCGGTCTTGCTTCCTGGTCCTCCTACTCTTTCTGCTCCTTCATTCTGATACCTTGTCCTTCCCTGGTTTATGGTAGAGTAGGTTATCTCTGGGTTCCTAGTTATAGTGGGGAATTTCCTGTCAGTTCTGCCTTCTTCAGTTTGCCTCCCTTTGCCTGTCTTGTGTCCTGCCGGTACCTGTGCCTTGCTGCCTGCTGGGAGTTCCTGAGTTCAATCCTGTTTTCATCGGTGATTTCATCAAGCCTTCTCAGCCAGTGGAAACACTGTCCCGACGTCACGCAAATTCTGAGAAGTGCCACCCGTGGCGTTGGGAGTTGGTTCAGTGCCGTCCTGTGTTAACTCACCAGGAGGGGATTGGACTAATTTCTCGCGTTACCCATTCATCGGCCATCATACATCGACATACTGGCAACCTCAACTCCACGGTCTACAGGAAGCAGAGGTAACTCACGATCTCGTGAAGATTCGTTTAACAGATTGAGACGCCTATCCCTCAGTCCTGACATGGACGACATGCAGGAACTACGTGAAGAAATGCGTGCCATGCGCCTGGAAATGACCACTCTTCGCCAGGAAAACAACACTCTCAGACAAGCATTGGATCGGTGTTTGGCTAATCCCGCACAACCTGTCACACCGCCTGAGAACTCCATGGCTTACACCACTCCGATGAAGTATGATGGTGATCCGCGTCGAGTGGCCGAGTTCTGTACTCACTGACGGATCCATTTCCAATTCAGGTCTACACATTTTTCTCAAGACAAAGCTAAGATCGGGTATATCCTTGGAAATCTAACTGGCAATGCACTCGCCTGGGCCGCACCTTTGGTCTCTACCAACAGTCCTCTGTTGGCCGATTTCGCTGCCTTCGAGAAAGCCTTTTTGGATGTCTTCAAACCGCCCAATTTGGCAGCCATGGCCCAGAATCAATTAATGGAGATCAAGCAAGGGTCAGGTGACATAATCTACTACATCAGTCGGTTTCGACAACTAGCAACTGATTCACAATGGCCCGAAGTCACTCAAAAAACCTTGTTTCGTCGGGGACTACGAGAGGAGTACAAAGACGAATTGCTGCACATTCCGGAGCCAGAAACGCTGCCTGCTTTAGTGGGACAAGTCTTACGCATTGACCACAGGTTAACCGAACGACGGAGTGAACGCCGCAGATCTGACAGGTATCAACCAATTCCTCCAGCACAGAACCCTGGACCGGCTGTTTCTATCGAGGTAGCTCCAGAACCCATGCAGTTGGGTGCCGTCAGAGGTCCGTTATCCGAGACTGAAAAGAAAAGAAGACGACAGAAGAACTTGTGCATGTATTGCGGTGGTTCTGGCCACTTTCTAGGTACCTGTCCATTACGTCCTCTGAAGAAACAGGAAAACTAACAGGCCCGTTGTTTCAGGCGAAGGCAGCAGCGGGCCGCCCTTCTGAATCCGTCCTTCCCCCCATGAACTCAGTACCCTTGTTGATCCTGAAAGTCGGTGTTGCTTGGCTTGGAAAGTGTGTGAAGACCTGGGCCCTTTTGGACTGCGGAGCATCTGGCAACTACATCGATGCTTCGTTCGCAATTACCAATGGAATCCGTTTACACAACAAGGAACGACCAACGGTGGTTGAGGTAATCGATGGCTCTACTTTGACTTCTGGTCCGGTTTGTCAACACTCCGATTCCTTGTGGCTCTCTGTGGAAGGGCATCTCGAACGTATCTCATTGGACGTCATCAAGTCTCCTTCATTTCCGGTGGTGTTGGGTTTACCATGGCTGTTGTATCACAATCCCCAGGTTGACTGGACCGCTCGCTCCTTGGTGTTCTCTTCGACACGTTGTCCTAGTGACTGTGTAATTCACGAAACCTTTCCTGCAATTTTGGAGTCCCTCAATCCTGCTGATGTATCCGCTCGTTTATGTGCCACTCAATCGGTTCCTCATGAATATGCCGGATACCACAAGGCGTTCTCTAAGCCTGAGGACATACCACTACCACCCCATCGGCACTTTGATTGTTCCATTGACGTCCTGCCTGGTGCGATCATTCCCCACGGCAAGATCTATTCGTTGACTCACTTCGAGAAGGGCATACTACAGGAGTATATTACGGATTGCCTCAACAAGGGCTATATAGTGCCGTCCAAATCCCCTGCAGGATTCCCGTTGTTCTTCGTCAAGAAGAAAGAGGGCACTTTGCGTCCTTGTATCGACTACCGTCAACTAAACGAGATTACGAGGAAGGACAGGTACCCGTTACCACTCATCCGGGACATCATCGAATCCCTGAAATCAGCACAGATCTTCACCAAGCTGGATCTAAGAGGGGCCTATCACTTGGTGTGAATTAAGAAGGGAGATGAGTGGAAGACGGCCTTCAAAACACCTATTGGTCACTTCGAATACAGGGTGATGCCGTTTGGCCTCTGCAACGCCCCGGCAGTCTTCCAACGGTTCATGGACGATGTCTTTTCTGACCTTATCGGAATATCTGTCTGGGTTTACCTTGACGATATTCTGTTTTTTTCTGACACTCATACTGCACACGTGACGCATGTACAGGAAGTCCTCCGTAGATTGATACACAACGGTCTGTATGCCAAAATCGAGAAGTGTCAATTTCATAGGGAGAGCATGGAGTTTCTGGGTTACGTGATCAGCAACACAGGAGTACAGATGGATCCCGCAAAACTGCAAGCTATTCAAGAATGGAAATCGCCACATGGCGTGAAGTCACTTCAAAGGTTCTTGGGCTTTGCCAACTTTTATCGGCGTTTCATTCCACGCTTCTCTCAACTGGCCAACAGTCTAACCCACCTGACCAGTACCAAGGTGCCGTTTCTCTGGGACACGCAGGCCGAGGAGGCATTCCAGGAATTAAAAAGATCATTCATGTCGGCTCCTGTTCTTAGACATCCAGATGATGTAAAACCGTTTGTGGTTGAAACAGACACCTCGGACTACGCAATTGGGGCGGTCCTACTACAGCAAGATACAGTCACGGGAATAGAGCACCCGGTGGCGTATTACTCGAGGAAGTTGTCAGTGAGTGAGAGAAACTACGCAGTGATAGAAAAAGAATTACTGGCGATAAAGGCTGCCTTCGAGGAATGGCGACATCGCTTGCTGGGTGGGAGGTACCCGGTGGTGGTTCGCACGGATCATCGTAATCTACAGTTCTTGCGCTCTTTACAATGCCGAACCTCCCGTCATGCTCGTTGGGCCTTCTTCTTTTCACAGTTCGATTTCACCGTCACGTACATTCCTTGTTCCCAGAACACTAAGGCTGATGCCTTGTCTCGGTCTCTGGAAAACAACGTTGAAAGTGTCAAGGAAGCGGAACCTTTGATAGCGTACAAACATTTCCTATCGATGGTGACTCCCCAGCTCCAACAGTTGACTGAGGCCACACGGACGGATCCCTCAAGAACACAGATACTACAACGTGCTGACATCAGGGAACGTGATGGCTTATTATTCTTCAAGGATCGTCTGTACGTTCCCACATTGGAACTCCAGAAAATCGTTTTACAGAATTGTCATGATTCCGTCGTTTGCGGTCACCGTGGAGTCCGTACAACACAAGAACTGGTTGCACGACAGTACTGGTGGCCTGGATGGGCTACAATGGTAAAGCAATACGTGGACTCTTGCCCGGTATGTGCCCAGACCAAGATTCCTCGCAAGAGACCCATTGGTCTTCTAAAACCCACGCCAACGCCTCCATACCCTTGGCATACCATCGCCACGGATTTCATCGTTGACCTGCCCCTGTCTGGTGGCTTCACGTGTATAATGGTGGTGGTGGATTGTTTCACCAAAACAGCTCATTTCTTGCCCTTTCCTAAACTGCCCACTGCATCCCAGATGGCACGATGTTTCCTACACGAGGTGTATCGCCTTCATGGTCTTCCGGAGAAGATATTGTCTGACCGAGGCTCTCAATACATCTCTTCCTTTTGGGGCCAACTGTGTCGGCATTTGGACATCCAGCGAGCCCTGAGTTCCGGCTATCATCCGCAGACTAATGGACAGACGGAACGTACCAATCAGACCCTTGAGCAATACCTACGTTGTTATGCCAATGCTACCCAAGACAACTGGTCGGAGTGGTTGGACACCGCGGAAGCAGCTTACAACAACGCTGTTCATTCCGCTACAGGACTCAGCCCTTTTTATTGCTCTACCGGTCTTCATCCTCGACTGCTGCCTAGTCATCCAACATCTTCCAGCGCCGTTTCATCTGCAGATGCCCTGGTGTCCCTGATTCGCGATCAACATCGTCTGGCGGCCGGTACCTTGGCAGCGGCACAAGCACATATGAAGGAGCAGGCTGACAGGAGACGGAGCCCAGAGCCTGTTCTTCATTTTGGGGACATGGTTTGGCTGTCCTCCAAGAATCTACCAGTACGCAACTTACCTGTGAAACTAGCCCCCCGCTTTTTTGGTCCCTTTCGCATCACGGGTGTATTTCACCTGTTGCCTTTCGTTTATCTTTGCCCCGCTCTTGGAGGATCCATCCTGTCTTTCATGTTTCCCTTTTGAAGCCCTACGTGCCCGATGTTATGGGTCGTACCTGTTCCCGTCCTGCCCCGGTCTTGGTTCGGGGGGTCCCTGAATTCGAGGTGCATGAGATATGTGATTCACGGATTTGGCGAGGTGCTCTGCAGCTTCTGGTCAGCTGGAAGGGTTATCCTGCTTGTGACCGTACTTGGGAACCGCGCTCCTTCGTGCATGCACCGCGCCTGGTTCGGGACTTCTATCTCCGCTACCCTTGGAAACCCGGTGCTCCGGGGTTGTCCGGGAGGGGGTATGGTGTCACACCGCGCGCTCGCTCGCGGGCGCCACTTACTTGTCCTGGGGTCCCTGGTCCACGGCCGCAGCGGTCTCCTCCTTCATGGAGACTTTACCCGCGGTGGCGTCTCTCCTCACGCCGACCCGCGGTTCGGATGGGCGCCGTGGACGCCGCCATCTTGCGAGGATCTGCGCATGCGCGGATCGTCAGTGTTTCGACGTCCCGCGCATGCGCAGTGTCGGAACATGCGTTCCAAGCCTCGCTTTGACCCTGAGCCATAAAAGGGCACCGCATACACAGGGACGACGCGTCTCAACGCGGTTGTTACTGTGTATGCGCTGCTGGAGTCCTGGTACTTGTTGTCCAGTCCCCCAGTTTCCTGTTCTATCCTTTTCTGCCCAATCCTGCCTCATTTCCTTATTCCGGTCTTGCTTCCTGGTCCTCCTACTCTTTCTGCTCCTTCATTCTGATACCTTGTCCTTCCCTGGTTTATGGTAGAGTAGGTTATCTCTGGGTTCCTAGTTATAGTGGGGAATTTCCTGTCAGTTCTGCCTTCTTCAGTTTGCCTCCCTTTGCCTGTCTTGTGTCCTGCCGGTACCTGTGCCTTGCTGCCTGCTGGGAGTTCCTGAGTTCAATCCTGTTTTCATCGGTGATTTCATCAAGCCTTCTCAGCCAGTGGAAACACTGTCCCGACGTCACGCAAATTCTGAGAAGTGCCACCCGTGGCGTTGGGAGTTGTTTCAGTGCCGTCCTGTGTTAACTCACCAGGAGGGGATTGGACTAATTTCTCGCGTTACCCATTCATCGGCCATCATACATCGACATACTGGCAACCTCAACTCCACGGTCTACAGGAAGCAGAGGTAACTCACGATCTCGTGAAGATTCGTTTAACAGAGAGAAGGAAGAGGAGAAAGGAGATAGGAGAGTGGAACACAGAGTTAAAAAATATACATGCCAGGACTTGGAGGTGGCAACAACGGCAACACAGGGGCAGCTGTTAAAGGAGGTGAGCACTAGGAAATGGACTTAATAGATTTAAGGACAGTAACAGTGGGGGGAAAACGCACAGAGTGGGAATTGTCATTTCCTGATGGGTTCTGCAGCGAGGAAGAAGAAGGTTTGGGAAAAAGTGGAAGAGATGGCAATACGGAAAGTTTGGACAAACTATACATAACGAGCACTAACTGCGAGTCACTGTGGGCATGTGAAAGGAGGGGAGAAGAAAACACAGGAGAAGCACAGGTAAGGGAGGCAGCAAGGAGAACGCCACAACCACTAACATCGACACCAGTACGAACACCACACCCACTGACACCAACCCCTGCGCACACCCCATATGTCGGTAGACTTAGGGACCTGCCAGGACGCAGGCAGGAAGACAGGGCGAGCATGCCCACGGTGAGACAAGAGGGTAACTGGAGAGGGAGAAAGGATGCAGAGGACGAAAGAACAGACCACTGTAACATTGACAACATTGAAGAGTTACCTGACACAGAGGAAGAGGATGAATACACAAATATAACCACACGAACAACGGGGGAGGTGAAGGAGTACAAAAAGGGGAGGGGCCATACCACAATATGTCCCCTGGAAGCATGCCGATAAAGAAAATATAAAATGCAGGCTTCCATCACTAAGTGGAGGTGCTGGGAAGTGGATATATGAGATGGAAAAACACACTGTGGGGCAAAAACTAGCGGTGGGGGACGTTAAAGGGCTCCAAATATCAATACTGGGGGATGCCGCAGATGACATTTGGAAAAGGACGGGCTTCCTAGGGGTCACAATAACAGACACGTCACATGATGGAGCACCATTTGCAAACTGCAGACACGCGCTGTGGCAGGCATTGAGGGACCAGTACCTAGACATGTCAGACATAGGAGCAATAACGTCATGCAAGATGTGTGAGAATGAAGACCCTGTTGATTACATCCAGGAGATTCAGGAGAAGTGGCGCCTGGAAACACGGGAAACGTGGGATAAAACACTAGCATTTTTCTACCATATACTTATACAAGGGCGCCCGGAGCAACAAGTACAAAGGCAGCTGGAGAAAATAGTGGGGATGGAAGTTAAGGCCTGGCCAGAAATACAACTAGCCATAGTACACCACTGCAGGATGTGGCAGGAAAAAAATGAAACAAAAGGAGGAAGATAGAAAGGCAGAGGAGGCAAAGTTGGTACAGAAGAAACTATCAAAATATGCCATAGAAGGAGCACTAATTACAACACCCGCCCCCACGCAGGTCACGGTTGCACAAGACAAAACACAACAGCAGGTGGCACAGTTACAGCAGCCAGCACAAATAATAACACAGCAGATGCCCCTGCCCCCACCATACACCTGAATTCCTGACTGAAACGGCACTGGTTGCCTGGCCACCCTTTCTGATCTCTGGCCCAGGCCCTGTCAATTGCCCACCTGAACTGCCTCCCTGGCACCCCCTGCACTTGGGGACCATTTTTCTGTATCCCTTCAGTCCCCCTACCAGAACTTATGTCTGCACTTTCTGGCACTTGCCACTAGCTGGCTGTTTTATTTGTCTTATTTATCTTATTTATTCTGCTTTCCCATGTACTGCACTTTCCCCTCTCCCTTCCCCCCGCACACTTCTCCTTTCCCCCCTTACCATGCACTTGCGCGATCTGAATGACACCTGGCCTACTAGGATCGTTGTCTGTCCTCCCTCTTCCCCCCCCTTGCCTCATCGTGCCTTGAAACACTTGTGTATAGGCGAGTTATAAATGCCAAATCATATCATACACGGCATACGCAGGAGGAGGGTATATGCAGATGGGAAATGGGTACAGGGGGAGTGGCGGTCAGATGAGAGGGAGGGGTTATGGCCTGCCTGCACAACAACAAGGGGGAGGGTTCCGGGGCTACAACACAAATGGACAACAGGGGTACCAAGACAACCCGGGGGGTTTTCCATGGCAGGCCCGAGAACCACCAATATGTTGGATATGTGGGATGGTGGGACACATGTCACGTACTTGCAGGATTAGACACCCCCAAGTAGCCTGGGGGGAACAAGGGGAGCAAGGGCCTATGGGGGAACATCAATTTTACCAACAACAGCAAGGAACACAGCAATGCCTACCCCAACAACAAGCGCCACTGCAACAACCCCAGCTACAAACACCAGCCTACATACAACAACCACAAACACAATAACAACAACAACAGGTACAGCAGGCACAGCCACAGCCACAGGTACAAACATATACACCACCACAGCAACAAGCGATAACCGCACAACAACATCAAGTGCAAATGGTACAAAAGCTCACACAAATACAGGACAATGCAGTATCAACAACTGATGCCCCTATACAGCAGACACAGCTAGGGAGGGTTACAATATTGGGTCACAACCCTTACACAGGAAGCGGTCAGCCACTATACCCACAATAGGACAGCCCACATATGTCTTTGATGTGTCCCATCCTATCAGTAACACCTAACACAGCGGAGGAACCACACATACAGGTGGCGATAGGTGACAAAAATGTTTCCTTCTTAGTTGCATAAGGGAGGGGAAGTTTAAACTGTCAGGTGAAGCTATGCACACTCAAGGATTTTCTGGGGCTCAAGGGTTGGTTCCCTTCACTGATATCATCTCCTTATCTATTGGAGATCACAACATGTCTCTTCCACTTCTGTATTCAAAACAGTCACCAGTAAACATACTTGGAAGAGATATCATGAGCAGATTGAATATGACCATCTCCTTCACGGATAAGGGCATAATTTGCTCTACACCAGGCATTAACATGCTCACAGCACGACAAATACTGCAGGCTTATTGTGCCTAAACAGTGGCCAGGGCTGAGCCAGTAGATGGAGACATCTTCCAATATGGGACAGACATGGCAATAGCATGGTTTCCTGGAATTGAGGGCAAAATCTGGAGGAGGCCAGCAGCTTACCTATTCAGACCAGAAACACCAGCAAGTAAAAAAAGGAGGGGAAAATGATTTCAGTAAGCATCCAGAGCATTATGGCTACTGCAGACTACATCGCAGTACATGCCCAGGATAGGGAACAGGGGGCCTGGAGAGCTGTAATAGCATTGGCAGAGGGGTGCAGGCTCACACAGGTATCGGATGAGGAGCTCTTCTCAGACGATAATGGAGAGGGAGAGATGGTGTTTGGGATGAGCCTTAACATCTGGTTGAAAGTAACATGCAAGCAAGTGGCACAAAAAATGGCCATGGCACTAGAGGCACCTGCCCCTACACTAGTACCATTTTACGAGGAAGACATGGCGGCAGTACCAACATCTCTGTGGACCACCAGTCCATATGACGTTGGCTGCATCAAAAGCATTGGAGGAGTAAAAATAAAACTGAAAAAGGAGCAATGTTACCAACAGTCAAGCAATACCCATTCGCAAAAGAGGCAGATGACGGCATATATGAAACAATAACAGCCCTAATAAACAATGGTATACTAGTACCATCAAAGTTACCATGCAACACTGCTGTGTACCCTGTGCACAAAGCAAAAGGAGGGTCTTGGCATTTTATCCAGGACCTCAGACCTTTGAACTACATTGTAGAAGCAGAGTACCCCATAACAGCTAACCCAGCCACCATACTATGTGGAATACCAGCAGAGGCATCACGGTTCACCATGATTGACCTAAACAATGCATTCTTTTCGATGCCTCTGCATCCTGACTCACAAGACCTGACAAGCTTCACGTACCGCAACACAAAATGGAAAAATACAAGGTTGCCCCAAGGGTACTGTGAGTCACCATCCATCTTTAACAGAGTGATACAAATGGATTTGGGAAACATTGAGATGGAGAGCACGGTGCTGCAATACGTGGATGATATAATAATATGCATCACCACAGAGGAGAGGTGTAGAAAGGACTCAGTGAAGATGCTCACAGTCGAAGGAAGTAACATTGAATTACCTACCATGTGAATGGCACGCAAATGAAGTTGCAGGAGTAATGGGGTGCTGGGAAAGACCAATACTGCTAATATATGGGAAAATATACACGAAGTAAGGATGGACAGAAGGGGTTGTGGGGAGCGAGATGGTAACACTGACGAAACCAAACATGGCGAAATGGACGAAGAAAACAACAAATGTTTCAATGGATGGATAAAGACAGCTGGACTGGTGACCTGGTTGGAGAAGGACGAAGACCCAGTAGTCATACTTCCACTAACTACACCGACACTATGTTACCAACACAACAGTGACGTCCATGTCGGAAGGAACAGCAATTGCAAAAGGATAGTGACAATAACTAAGAAGGGTGCCGGTACAGTGGTTTTAATGGACCACTATTGGGCCTGCGGAGATAAGGCATACCGCAGCTTGCCGCCATCTTGGAATGGGCTATGCACAATGGTACACATAAATGTACCATCATTAGTGGTACCACAAAAAGATGTCAATTTGGGGAATTTCCCTAAGATGGAAGAAGGGAACAAAAGGAGGAAAATATCTGTGACGATTGAAGAAGGTAAAGAAAATAACGACACAAAAATATTGTCGAGAGTGAAAAGACAAGGAGAACCACTGACGGGAAACTACTTATGAGGTAGATCCGAAACAGCTCTCAGGGACATTCCACCGGGACACAGACTGTTTAGCAGAGCAGCAATGTTCTTCTCATCAATAATACATCCAGGACTGCAGGCATATGCAAATGCAAAATGGCTCCAGATAACAAGATGGGAGCTAATGATGACAATAAACTCCACCGTCAATGGATTCAATGCAATAAAAGAAGAATTGAGGGCAGTACAAATGGTTGCACTGCAGAATAGATATGTGCTGGATCACCTTACGGCAACGGAATGAGGAGTTTGTGCAAAAATTGGAAAATCATGTTGCACATTCATCTCAGCAAATGACGCAGACAATGGCACACTTACTGAGGCAGTATCACAACTTGCCAAGAAACACTCCAAGATGGAAGAAGAAGCTAAGGGAGTGAAGACAGATGGCAGCTGGTTTTCCTACTTGTGGTCATGGATTCCATCATGGTTGTCGGATGGCCTTAAAATAATAGCTGGGTGCATAATACTGGGTATGGCTGCCCTTTTAGGATTAAGGTTATGGAAAGCAAAAACAGCACGTACAACAGATGAAATGATTGAAATGATCGCCATGCACGCTATGTTGCCAGCAGAAGACGACAAGCATGCAGATATAATAATAGAGGAACGAGAAAGGTTGCACAAGCAAATACTAGGAACACACCTGGAACCACCATCTGTAAAGGTAGAGAACCCAAGAAACCCCAAGAGCTATGTTGGAAAGTGGGTCTACTGCAAGCCTGGTGGTGGATGCGTTTACATGTACTGGTCATTTGAAGATCATGTGAACCACTATGAACACCTGGCTGGAATAACGAAAGTATGGAGAATACGCGGAGATAAGAGAGCAGATCATTTTGTGGTCGACAAGTCGACCAGAGGGGGGACTGAAGTGGGAGAATGGGACAATACCCTCCCCCCAGACTCATACAGACCATGGCCTAGGGGACCACAGCCCAAGCACCCCCCACGAGAGGAGTTTGACCAACTCCCTTCTTTACCAAACGACAATGTACCATGTGTTCGTAGCCCACATGCACGAGGAGCATGCCCACTACAAGGCCCCGGTCAAGCCGACGCCTGTGACATGGACCAGCTCGACTAGAACAACAGCCGCAAGTATGTACATCGGTAGAGATGCCATGATAACATAGCCAACAGACAAGAACACACGTGCCACCATGCACACTGGTCACTCACACACCAACCCACACGAAAAACATACTCAGTGCTATGACGTAGCAGACTGACATACCCACGGACATGCATCGTTGTTATTTTTCACATAGGCCATCTACAGCACAGCAGAAATGCAAGACGCCTGAAGACCTCATGTATGTGCTTGCTGATGCTTTCTCACTACCTATCCCTATGAAGATGCCACCATGTGTACCTAATGCTGCTTGTGACATTCTGTCACCCCGCGACCCCCATATTATGGGTTATGTACCGGCACCGAGAAACTAGACCCAAGTAGGCCGCAAGCAAGAGTCCCCAGGCAGGAGCCTTGCAGACGAAAATCCTCCCAAGAGGAAAAGCAAAGCGTTGACCATGCAGAACGAGTCCCAGCGAGAGCCCACAGCCAAGGCTGCAATGTTTCAACCCACATGCCACGCTCTCAGCGCCAAGGTTACACCTGCCAATGCCAAATATTCCTCAGAGATGAACTACAAATCTAATGCTCATAATTCTGCTCCAGCTACGGTCTCTCCACACATGACCAAGCCGAACTGACAAGGTGCCAAGCTCACGGGACAGAAAGTCACCAGGGTCCCACGTCTGGGACTCAGTCTGCAACAACGAAGCGACAAGTTGGACACCTACACTGATGGGAAAGGCGTGATCATCAGCCACTAGCAAGACCTGTCCATTGTCTGCCACAAACACATAGTTGCACATTGTTGCCAACGCCAGGTACACCACAAGCTGGGATCGGTGATGGTCCCAGGCTTGGGGGCTCGCGGGAGAACCAATCAGAACACAAGGGGCTCATCACTGACGCCATTACCCTTAGCCAATCACCAAGTGTCCCCTTGTAACAATTTTGGTGTAACAACTGTTAGGGACAGCCCAAGTGTACCACCTGACCCGTCCTTATCCACCAACATTTCCTTCCATAGGTAACTATACTAACCCTACCACTCGGGGGAACCAACCCGAAGTGGCGTTAGGTTTTGTGACGATTTTCCCAGGTGACGCGAGTAGCGCCTCATACTGCTGTACAAAGGGCCTGCGAGCCCCACTAAGGACGAGAGTCTCTCCGGATGCATACGGTCTGAGCGTATTACCTTGCTCTTGGGTGTGTCTCATACTCCTTTTGGGACGCGGGAGGAGTTGGGGCCTCCCCAGCCCCGGAGGTCCGCGGACGGCTCTTCTGGCCCCCGGGAATATCAACCCGACAAGTTGAAGGACACAGGAGTCTGTTGCAGGACCTAGGGTACAAGACATAGGAAGAAGTATGGTCCTCACTGCGGCACAACTTCAAACAAAGGGTGTAACAGAGGGTGAGGAGGCTCATTGTATAAGAACTGTTCCACCATAGTAATTGAAATGACCCAATTGGCCAAGAGGGATACCCTGACTGTGGGGCTGGTCTGAGTGGGAAAGTGGAGAATGGCAGACAAGAACATTGGTTAAAAAAGGCAGTCAACTGAGCATAGATAATAGTGTGAAAGGTGAAGGGCATTGCAAGTGGAGCATGGGAGGTCCTGGAAGAAGGGTGGGAGGTTGAAGAATAAGCTACTTCAAGTAGGAAGGACAGGTGCGAAAAGGACGGGGAGGTGTCAGAGTATGTGGGAGTGTCACTTGTGGAGTCAGCACAAAATGATGGTGAAAGAAGAGCATGGTGGGATGCTCTGAGGAATGGAAAAAGCTCATACAATGATGGACAGAACAGGACAAGATCTGCACACAGCAGTGGAAGTGGAGTGAGGAAAGTTGGCGGTCGAGATGAGGACAAAGCAGCCAACAAGGCACAGACATGATGTGGTCACAGAATGGCGGGTGCAAGCAGCATAAATAGAAGAAAAGAAGGGAGTGAAGGCTAGAAGCAGAGAATGAAAGGTTAGAATGGCCCTGGCAATGAAAAGGTGTGGGAAAATAACCAGGAATAAGTTAAGTAGCAGATGGAGGAAGCAAAGAAGGTGGTGGAGCTTGCGGCATGCGCTCTTGAAAGTAAGAGGGAAAAAGAAGGGTGGGGCAAGCAGAAGGAATAGCTGAAGAGTAGTTGCGTAAAGGTACAGAGAATGGATAACCGTGGGAATGAAATAGGGATAGTTAATAAAAGAAAGGGGAAGGCAAGGGGCTTGGCGAAGGGCACAAATAAGGATATCAATAAGGGTAAAGATGGTGAAGGAATGTAAGAACGCAGAGAAGAAACAAGCGACAGGGACAGTATGGAGGAAGTGGGGGTACAAAAGAAAGGAAAATTAGCCTGTCATATATGGAGGGTAGCTTAACCACTGGGGTCACATCTCACGATGGTGATGAAAGAAAGAATTTAGAAAGGGGAGTTTGTAGAGCTATTTATGCTATTACACAGGGAGGTGAGATGCAAAGAGGTTTCAAAGGAGGAGGAATAGGAGTTAGCTAGGAGACCTAGAGTGCTAGCGACGATCGAGAATTGGATGTCAGCCTTCCTGATATACACTATCATATACTGCGAGAGGTTCCAGAGTGGTGCTTTCCACTTTTCAAGGATATAGATGTGACCAGAAAAGTACAGATGCATTTTGGGGGATTTGCATATCTGCAATTTGACAAAGAAAACAGGCCACAGATGGCAGATGAGTAGGGAGAATAATGGGGGAAATATGATGCAGAGTCATGGCTGTAGTGGATGACCCAGCCAGGCCAGGGACTGGCATTTATTTTATTTATTGGAAATTTGTATGGTGCTTATACACAAGTGTTTCCAGGTGCCACAAGACAAGATGGGGAGGAGAAACATGGGAATCACAAAAGTAGAACAACAAAGGGTGGTTATATTGTCCTTGTGACAATCCTACCGTGCAAGTACATGACAAGGGTTAAGTGCAGGGGGATGGGGTAGAGAGAGAAGTGCAGGAGTGGGCTGCCCACAAGGGTGGTGGCGGGCAAGTGCTGGGCAGGCCAAGGTGGCAAGTGCCGGGGGAAGAGGTGGAAGGGGATGATGAGTGCAGTGGATGAGGAGGACCAGGTTGTGCTAGTCTGGGAAAGGGAGACCAAGAGCAGGTGCTGGCAAGGGATGCTGGGGGGGAACTGTAGGGGGTGGTCTGGACTGTGTGTGACTCTGAAGGGACCAGGCCCCAGTCACAGCAGCAGAGGGAGACTTAACAAGGAAGGGGGAGAGTGAAAGAAGAGGAGAAAAGGAACGTCTTGAGAAGTTTCCGGAATTTCAGAAGATCCGGCTCAAGTCTGAGAGGGGGAGAGAGGCTGTTCCAGAGGGAGGAGCCAGCCAAGGAAAGGGATCTACCTCCCACTTTCTGCTTGGGGAAACATTTGACCTGCAGAGAGCTGGAGCCAGAGGACCGAAGGTCTCTGGCCGGGAGGTATTTAGGGGGGGAGAAGCTGGATGTAGGAAGGTACCAGGCCCCAGACAGCCTTGTGAATGATGCAAAGGGTCTTGAATTTGATCCTTGTGGACACCGGGAGCCAGTGGAGAGATTTTAGGGCTGGAGAGATGCGGTCCCTGAGCTTGAGGCCAAGGAGAAGTCTTGCAGTCCTATTCTGGATTAGTTGAAGGGGACGAAGGAGGAAAGAGGCAGACTGAGGAAGAGGCTGTTGCAGTAATCTAGCCTAGAGAGAACCAGAGCTCTGGAGATGTTGAGGTTCTGGAGGAAGGTGAGGAAAGGTAGAATTTCCCTGAGGAGGTGCAGCTTAAAGTTGGACTTCTTGGCACAGTTCGTGATGGGTGGAGCGAAAGAGACAGAGGAGTCAAAGATGATTCCAAGGTTTTTTTGCCTCACAAGTGGGTCAGGGGAGCAGAACCAAGGAGTCTGGCTAGAGAGTTGGGGGAAACCAAGGAGCAGGCGCCCCAATGAGAAGGATCTCTGTCTTACTGGCATTAAGGCAGAGATCATTGACAGAGCACCATGCCTGAATATCAGTCAGGCATGAGGGCGGTTGTGGAGGAGGAAGAGGATGGCAGCTTGAAAGAGAGCTGTGTGTTGTCAGCATAACACTGGAAATGAGGGGAGAAGGTGGAGATCAGGTGTGCCAGAGGTGAGAGGTAGATGTTGAAGAGCCATAGCGATAGGTTAGATCCCTGAGGGATGCCACCATTTGCAAGTGTGGTGGAGGAGAGAAAAGGACCCATTTGCCCTTGGGAAGATCTGTTTGAAAGAAAGGAGGTAAGCCACACCAGTGCTCTGTCCGTGATGGCTAGGGTATCATGGAGACAGTTTATGAGGATGGAAGTGTTGACTGTGTCAAAGGTAGAAGAAAGATCTAGGAGGATCTGGACAGAGGGAGTGCTTGAGTCCGGAGTAGGTCTTCATGGGTGTTCAGGAGAGCAGTTTCCATGCCTCTGGCTGCCTGAAACCAGACTGGTGGTCATGGAGGCAGCCAGACACTTCGGTGTGGAGAGTCAGTTGGTGGATGACAAGTTCTCCATGAATTTGTCCAAAAAAGGGGTGATTGTTTGCCAGGCAAGAAGGGTCAGCAAACAGCTTTTTAAGGAGAGGGTGCACAAGAGAGTGCTTAAGGAGTCAGGGAAGGAGCCAGTGGCAAATGAGGGGTTGCAGAGGTCAACCAATGCTGGCGTGAGAGATGTGATGTTGTCCTCAATGGTTCTGGAGGAGCAGGGGAGCACCATTTTAGAGGAGACTTTCATAGAGCAGGCAACTCTAGCAATCTCATCTGGTGCAATCGGAGAGAATGAGGAAAGTATGTCAGAAAAGGGAGGCCAAGGGAGGCGAGAGAAGGGTGTGGGTGGGGGGGAGCAGATGACAGAGAGGACAGGAGGTTCAGAGTTTTGGAGGAGAAGTGGGTGGCCAGTGCAGAGCAGAGGGCCTTGGATGGAGGACGATAGGAGGAGACTACAGTAGGATTGGCAAGTTCCCAGCAGATTTTAAAGAGTTCAGCCTTGTTATTGGTGGCTCCAGAGATGTAGGCTTGGACATAAGCCCTCTTCTTGGAGCAGATGGCGAGACAATATTGTCTTTGGAGTAGGCGGCAGGCCAGTTTGTCGGAGCATGAGCTAGATGCCTGCCACTTCCGCTCTGCAGCTTTGCAGTTTCAAAGCTGGCAGGCCGGAGTCATACCAACAGATGCATTTGGAGGCAGGCTTCATGCAGGTCCTCGTGACGGAGGCAAGGATGTCCAGGTTGTTAGAGATAGAGAGATGGAGGTTAGCTAGAACAGTGTCAGAAGGAGAGTCAAATGAAGTGGGTGGAGGAGGGATGAAGGAAGAAGAAAATGTAGCAGCTGACATGCTTCATTTGTCGAATGACAGAGAAGGAGACTGGCAGTGCGGGTGGGGGCGTTATCAGGGAACAGGGGGGGTCAAGGCAGGAAGAGAGGAGCGAATGGTCAGACCACGACAGAGGGGTAGTCAAAGTGTTGGCGATAGGGATGTCAGTAGAGATGAGAGCATCCAAGGTGTGTCCGGCAGAGTGGGTTGGGGAAGGATAGTGAGGGAAAAAGTGTGTCATGATCCGCGGAATTCGCCCGTTCTGGACTTCATGGTCCATGATGCACCGCGGTGTAAACTCTGCGGCCCTACCATCATGGCCAGCACTTCCGAAACGCGGCACACCAGCCTTTTCATGCAACGTACGGCATGCTAGAAAAAGGCCATGCCCCCACGGCGCCGCGCGTCTCAATGCTACTGTTTGGTGTAGTTAGACAAGCGTTTCCGAAGTTCACTTCGTGCTCTCCTTGATACCTTGTTTCCTTCCTTCCTGGAACCCTTTCATTCCTTTCCCCTTACCTTGTTTTTGTGGTTAATCTCCTAGAAAATCCCTGTGCTCAGAATCGGAGCCTGACTCCTTCGAACCGACTCACCTTCTTCCTGGTTCCTCGCCCAGATACTGAACGCTTCCTAGCAGAAGGCTACAACCTCACGCTGGACCCCGAAGACCTGCGTCCAGGTTTATACAAGTCCCGGACAGTAAGAAAGGAGGAAGCTACGCCCAAGAAAGTCACAAGAAAAGAGAAACAGGTGAGAAAGGGAGAAACTTGTGGCACAGTGTTGCAGAGGTCATGAAAGAGAGCAGCAGCCGCATCTGGGGAGTCCAGATGGATGTTAAAGACCCCAAGGAAGACAAGTATGGGGGAGGAGGCAAGAAGAGAGGAGGACAAGTCAGCCCATTCTGAGAGGAAGAGGGAGGTTTGTCCGGGGCCCTTATAGATGGTGGCGAGAGTAAGATAGAAGGTAGGCGAGACAGAAAGCCTGCACACTAGGCTTTCAAAGGATGAGTAGGTTTGAGTGGGGTTGATAGAGGCAGCAACCCACTCAGGGAAGATCAGAGCCCCTCCACCACCGGGCTGGAAGGGCCTTGGATTGAACAGGATTTTGCAGCCCTTGGGGAGAAGAGTGTCAAAAACAGTAACAGAGCTGGTCTTGAACCACGTCTCGGTGAGAGCAAGGACGTCAAGATCTTCAAGGAGGTGACAGATGTCAGAGGAGTGTTTGATAGCAGAGCGAGAATTGAGTGTAGCTAAGTGAAGCTGGTCGCCCCCTTTAAAAGATATTCGAGGGGGGCACAGGGGTGAGGTGCCACCACTGGGGGGGTGAGGGAATGAGGGTTGGAGGGGGCAGTAGAGGGGGAAGTTGAAGAGAGATGGAAGTCATCTGTCAAGAAGGAGGAGGTTGGGTTGAGAGCTCTGGGCCATGATAGTGCCATTGTGATAGACATTAATGGTGCATTTAGAAGATTCAAAGTGAGACAAGAGCACTTCCCATCTGGTGCTGTCAGTAATGGGTGAGGAGGAGAAAGGGGAGAGTACAGAGACCATCTAGGGTGTCCATGCATCAGAAGAATGAATGGCAAAGAGAATGTCAGTGATAGTCTGTCTGCAGGAAGCATTGAAGTAGGTGTCTGCGATGAGCAGACCATGGTTGGAACTCAGGAGTGCCCTTTTAAAATTCTTCCTTCCAGATTTCATGAGAGAGGGAGGATTGGTGCTGGAGAAGCAGTTTGAATAGATATGGGAGACGGCTATCACCATGGGTACAGAGACAGGGGGGAATCAGAGGATAGCCAGGGAGAGGGTGAGAGGCACCTATGCAACAATAGAATCTCTCCAGGAAGCCAAGTAGCTAAAAAACAATGAGCATGCTGGAAATGCCAGATCAATAACCAATTGGAAAGCACACCTAAAATCGAATTTTGCCAGAAAGCATTAAAAATCACTACAAAATGGTGGGTGCACAGTTTGCAGCACAGTAGAAAGTAGGAAAAGGGATTTACATTATAATTTTTTTATTGAAGCAGGGCTTTAAGAAAGCTGTAGAGAAACAATCAGTATGAAGCACAGGACAATGCATAGTACAATTGGTGCAGAGATTGGAGGTTAGAGATTAGGCAGGTAGGAAAAGGAGCAGGAAACAATTAGAGCAGTCATAGGGCCTCATGGCAACCCTGCCGCCAGAGTAGCATTTTATCCGGTGCCCAGAAATGAGCAATTACCGGGTCACTACGGCCTTGCCAGACCCGGTATTTGCCCATTCCTGGGCACTAGAGAAAATTCTTCCCCATTCCCATTGAGGCCCATAGAGCTCAACTGGAATGGGGAAGCCGGATGCACAGGCACCGTTATAAACGTTATAAACCGTTTATAACGGTGCCTGTGCATCCGAAATGCTGTGCTCATGGGTGTCTTTCTTTCTGCCAGGTCAGACCTAGCAGAATAAAAGGCACTCACAACTCAGAGTTTGCCAGTCCGGATAAAACGGGACCAGCAAGCTTAGTGGTACCATTGTATCCGGACTGGCAAACTCGTAATGAGGCCCATAGTGTCCAAGGAAGGTGGGTGGAACAATGCAATCAATGTTCCTTACCAGAGCAATTGAAATCAAGATTTTGTCCATGGTTGTGACGTGTAGGGGACAAAGTCAGCGAGAAAACCTTTAGGAGAGTTGCCGAGTGCGGCAGGAAGAGGTTCTGCCTCCAGCTCTGGACAGTGCCAGACAGGGGCCTTAGCGGTAGGCCTTAGTGAGGGGTTGGCTCAGCCTGCTAGCTCTCTGATTGGGCTCTGATTGGGCTCTTGAGGCCCAGGCTGGCCAATCACAGGAGGTGCAGAGCGGACTTGCGAGGCACCAGCGAAAGAAGCCACACAGGGAATTCAGCAACCCATCGGGGCAGCTGTGATGGATGTAGGGTCAGACGCCACAAACGAGCCACAGGTTTCCAAGCTCAACAAGCAAAGCCTGCGGGCCCACAGAGCATTATTTTTAAAACAAAGTGCACCAAAAAACGAATGTCACTGTAGTGGGCATTGCAATTTACCCGAAGGCCATTAGGGCTTACCTGCAATGTAGCGTTGCTGTGATCTTCAGTGTGGATGCCTCCTGCCCATGAGGCTCGCCGGGAAGACCTAGCAGTCTCACTTGGTGCATGCAATGTGAAGTGAGCAGTCCTGGGAGGGCCTACTGGTGGGCCCTGGTAAGGGGGTCGGCTCAGCCTGCCTGCTCTCTGATTGGGCTCTTGAGGCCCAGACTGGCCAATCACAGGTGCAGGGGGTCTTGCTAGGCACCAGCTCACCAGTGAACTGTGTCAGTCATGATGCAGTTGGAGGCCATGCAGGAAATTTAGCAACCCATCAGGGTAGCAGTGATGGAGGTAGGGTCAGGCGCCACAAATGAGCCATGGGTTTCCAGCCCAACAAGCAAAGAACGCGGGCACCGCTAGGGACTATTTTTAAAACAAAGTGCATCAAAAGAGAAGGTCGCTGCACCACAATTTACCGCAATTTACCCCAAGCCCATACTGCTAGTGGCTGACAGTGCTGTTTGTTCCTTTTCAGTAGCGTCCGATACACTATTTTCACCTCCACCCTACTACTACCATTACTACTACTACTACATTTCCCCACTATTACATCACACTTATTTCACTCCAACAACAATTTTGCAGGTAGTCCTTACATTATCTCACCTAATACCATTCATCTCAAATTCACGCTAACTTACACTGCAGTACACTTGAACTCACTATGTCAATACATGACCTCCATTAATCGCCTCCACCCTCTACCGTTTGTTCATCCTTCCTCCAGCTGGTCTCTTGATATGCCGACTTTTCCTCTTCTATCCTCAGTGGAAGAACCCACACTTCCTGCTTCCTGTGATCTCCTTTTAACCCCATTTCCCTCTTTGATTGGTTCTCTGTACCTGGCCAATGCAGCTGCTCTTTCCTCACCTGAGAGGTATTTCATGTTGGAAAAAAGCATAAAGAGTGTGTTAAGCCCAACACCCCTTCTCTGCACAGAATACCTATTACGGCTTTGCCAGCCCAAAGTTCCAGTTCATATGGGAAGGTTTGTCTCCTGGCTCCCCAGTATGGTTGCCCCATACAGGTTTTGAATTACTTGGTTTTGTACCTAATGGTCTATTAGGCAATGGGTAGGGATTGGATAACCCAGTTGCCTTCCCCTTCAGGGCCAGGACTGGCTCTGGATTTCTCAAGGGTAATGTCCTTGTCACAATCTCCACTCTTTCCTCTAAGTCCTCCTCTTCTATCCTCTCTCTGTGCTGGCTAACTACCTGAGGATATCTGAAAATAAAATGTACAGGGGCCTGTTTGGTGTCTGCCGTGCAATCTACAGTGAAGGAGAAAGGTTATAGTGCTAAGAACCTCCTGACAATGCAAGGGTGTGTGTCTTTGTTCCTCGCCATTCATGCAAGTGGGTGTGGTTGGTTTTCAGCTGGAACCTTCATCCAGTGAGGTCATACCTGAGGCTGTAGACTGGCCACTTGATGGCTAGTGTCTACAACTCAATGATAGGGTAGTTCATTTCTCTGAGCGGTCGAGAGTGGTGCTCCTATACTTTTTATCTTTAAGTTCCACTGTTCCGATACTTTTATTTTAAAAAGAAACTGTTCTGGAATGGTTTAGTTTTAAAATAAAAGTGTAGGAAGAAGTTGAAACTTGCACTTCACTGCACTGCACTGAACATTCCCTTAAATAGCAGGTGTATTTGTTTTGGGGTTTGGATTGTGTGTGGGAGGGGGTGAAGCGATGAGGTTTGTGGAGAGCAATGACCCTGTGTCAAGGGTAAAAGGTTTGTGGAGAGCAGGGGCAGGCCAGCAGGTAACATAGTTCCGCTACTTCTATTCGTAGTCTATTCAAAGAAAGTTGTGAGGTGAGAAAAATACAACAGCTACTGGCCCATCTGAATTTTGCATGGTGGGTGCTGGCACAGGGCACAGCTTTCTTTAAACAAATACCATTAGCCTTACTGGGCACAAAAAGCCTGCACCATAGGATCAGGGTGACAGCGAGGACAAAAAGGTACCTGGAAGTGTGGAAGTGTTTTCTGGAAGGATACAGCGGTATGTCAATTCGACAGGAGGATGAAGTGGTACAATGGAATGTGACGATGTTTTCGAATGTGGCAGGGGCTCATGGTTTTGGAATACATTGGGAAACGGAGTTGCCGTGCAAGAGAGTGCCCGGCAAAGTGGTTGGCGGAAAGGCCTAGCGTTGCGTTCTTGGAATTCTTGCTGGTGATTGGACTGTGGGGGCAGAGTTCAGAGAACAGGAATCTAATGTTCAGAGTGGATAATGGATGCATTGTGTCAGTGATCAGCAAAGATGCGTTTGTGAGGTTAGTGCTGTTGTGTCTGAGATGGAACATTGTTTTTAGAGAAAGGTGTATAGCAGGGATGGACAACGGTATTGCTGACACACTGGCCCTCACTATAAGGTTGGCGGAATGGGTTTACCGGCACCGGTAAAGGTGCCGGTGCCAGTAAACCCGTTCCGCCCTATTACAAGGTCTCCTCGCGGGACCCGCAATGGGCGCCTGGAAAAACCAGGCTTCCTTACCGGGTCCCGCGAGGGGCCCAGAGAGATAACAACGGGCCAGCCATTAACGGGCCCGTTGTTAACTCCATCCCCATTCCCATTAAGCCCTATGGGGGCTCGAATGGGAATGGGGATGGACCGGGCCCGGGTTCCTCGGACGGGGAATTACCGGGTCCGCCAAGGTTGCGATGGCCCGGTAATTCCTCATTCGAGGAACCCGGGCCCGGATTGCGGTATGGAGGCAACCACGCTAAAAGCGGCATGGTTACCTCCAACCTTCTAATGAGGCCCACTATCTTGTTCACAGTGGTCGAGATTTGGTGGGTTGCTCCAACAGCAGAAGCTTTGCCCACAGCAGTACCAAAGGTTGTAAGCTCATGTGCAGAATCCACAACGGCCTCATACCAGTCATACCGGTTGGCATGGAAAGAATTTCAGGCAAGTAGGACCATGATGAGACCGGGTCAGATGATAAAGACGGAACGGGAAAGAAAGGATGATGTAGTACATTTTATAATGAGATTACCGAAGAGAGGGCTGTCCCGAGTGACAATTTCAACTAAGCTAGCGGGTAAAGTGTCCTATGAGCAATGGTTATAGGGATATGAGCCCGCAGCCGGTGAAATGGGCAGGAGGATATTGAAAGGCTGGGTCAGGAAAAGAGGAGAGAGTATGGAACACCGTAGACCGTTTTTGAGATTTCTGCTGCACAGATTAATGGCAGCAAAGGATGAAGTGTGTTACTCGAGTTGGGAAAGTGGTTTATTTAAGGCCTTGTTTTCTGTCTTGCTGTTTGAGAAATTTCCGGTTTCAGTGTTGGTTGGAGGGAAGGGGTAGGGTTACTTAAGGGTGAATGACATAAGTTGGACAGGAGGTGGTGTGTGGCTGTGGATCAAGGGGAGTAAAACAGACCAGGGATGCAGTGCGGTAGCAATAGGGCTGAACAACGTTGGACTTTAGTGAATGTTGTACAGAAAAGGACACAGAAAGGGAGGGAAACATTCTTTATGCACGAGAATTGCAACATTGTGAAACGGGGCTAGCTGTGAAAAGGGTGGGGTAGGCAGGGTTGGACCTGGCACAATTTGGTACTCACTCTTTTCTTATTGAGGAAGCCTTAGGTATGAGGAGAAGAGGGACTACAGTTGCACACGTTAAGAGAGTATGTTAGAGAGCTTGGTAAGTGAATTGAAAGAACAACTGCGCTTACTGTTTTTTTTTCACCCTTCTTGTCTCTAAAGTCCCAAAAGACATTTTAGATTGATGGACCATCTATTTTAAAATGTGTCAGCAGCAGGAGGCGCCTATTGGCAAAGCTAGGACGGCAATAAACAGAGGCGTGTCAGGGTTCGCAAGGCTGCTGGCATAGGGATAGTGGGGCAGGAATTGATGAGAAACAAGAGCACTTTAGGCAGAACGAAGTGCACGTGTCCTTTTTTTTGGTACAGAAATATACCAGATGAACAGAAAATAGCGAGCAGACAAACTGTAAAAATGTTAACAAACGTGGGCTTTAAAAGATTGAGAAAGAGAATAGATGGTTTTGGTAAAATAAAGAGAAATTAACACTACTTGGTTCTAATGCGGTCGTGTGATCGAGAAAACAGAATGAGAAAGAGGGGAGGAACACAGAAAGAAAGGCAAAGAACAAAGAGAGACAACGGAGGATGGCATGGGGCAACGTGCTGGTTTGGAAGCAGAGGCGTTGCTGGGGAGGATGAGGGGGCTATAGCCCTGGGTCTTTTGGTTGTAGCCTGGATAGAATCTCAGGGGCTACAACCAAAAGTCTAGCTAGTCCCGAGTCCCGGCAGTCCCGACATTAGCGTAGCCCCAGATCTTTTCCAGACCTAGCAACACCCCTGCTTGGAAGCAAGACCACACAGAGCAACAGAGGTTCGAATCAAACTCAGGTATTAAGCGTGTTAAAAAAAAACAATGAAATATCTAAATAAATAAGGCTGGAGAGAAAAAAGCATGGAAGGCAACTAGGAAAGAAGTGCTAGAAAACCGGGGAGCTTAAAAGGAAAGAAATGGGTGAAATAAGTTGATGAGCACAACATTGAAGGGGCTTAAAAAGAGGAAGTTTCATTGTGTCAATTTGTGAAGTGACCCTGACATGCCTTTAATAAAGCAACATTTCATCCCCAGAAATTAATCCAGTCAGTTTGATTTTCACAGATTTCCCATAATGAGACACTGGCGCCAAGCTATTTCCTTTTTTTAGGGTAAAGTTGATAATCACTAGCAGAATATGGAGACGTTCAAAATTTGGGATGAGAAACTCCCAAAGAAGGAGCCCCAGAATGACATGAAATATAGAATTCAAGTCAAAGGAGAGGAGACAGCTGAGTTGGCGAGATGGAAGTTGTTCAAGCATAGGGCAGTTAAATTGTTCTTCAGTTCAAAGTTTATTCAGAGTAAAACATCCATCAAACACAAACATCATGAACAGATAAAAGTAATGTTTTCAACAATCAATTCATCACATTACAGAATAAAAAAAGGGGAGGAACCTTTTACAATTTCAAAACCTTAAACAGACAGGTTAAAACCATACATCTCTAAACAGTTAAGACATTTTCTAACCTCTTCCTCAGGTACATCGCTCTTTTCAGATAAAACAGGAGGGCCCAAGCGGTTAGTTCCAATTCAGCCGTCAGAAGTAACAATAATGCCGGCCAATAAAGGCAGATATTATTAATCTTGACTACCTGCAAGATGGTACTCCTTCTGATATTCCGATATGCAGGGCAAAATAGAAAGAAATGCTTCAGGTCTTCCCTTGCCGCCCCACATATTGGGCAGCTTGGATCATTAGGAAGCCTGGCCACTTTTCCATATTGCCCCTTAACTGTAAGCAATCGAACCTAGCCCGTGTTATGAGCCATCTGACCTTCTTTTTCGAGGCCCACTGAAGGTAAGGCTGGTTCTCATCAACTCTGCTTATCAGTATTGGTTTTCAGAATAGGTTGCCGGTTCTGAGTTGGTCCGCGTTTCATATATCCCCTGGTTCAAGGCCTGTTTATAGACTCTTAATTGCATGGGATACAACACTGCATCAGGGGGGAACTGAACCTCAATATTGCTGGAGCACATGGACTCCTTTACATACACCAGCCGTGGAATTTTGTGCCAACTTTCCCGACTCATAGTGCATCTAATAATAAAATGGCATAAGGTATCATGCTTGTTTGCTCATATGCGTAGCCAAAAACTACTAGGGACAGCTGCCCATTCATCCTCCCAATACTCCATCCCCTGTGAACAGATGCATAAGGGGATGAGCCAGGGAGGCCCAAAAGCTGTTTAAGGAACTTATTTACTTTCACCGGGAGTTCCATGGCCTTTGTATGACCCCACATTGGGGCACCATACAAAGTCGCCGCCTTTGTTTGAGCACCATAGGCCTCTTCCTTCCTACACACACCATCACTGCAGACATTGTGGAATTGATTTTTAGACCC
The DNA here is from genome assembly GCF_040938575.1 of Ambystoma mexicanum. NCBI lineage: Eukaryota > Metazoa > Chordata > Amphibia > Caudata > Ambystomatidae > Ambystoma > Ambystoma mexicanum. The sequence goes on from NC_090928.1 coordinate 67,937,565, forward strand.
AGTCCATTCATAAAGTTTGAGTAGGTATTGACTCAGGCCTGCAGGAGCCTTGGGGTTCTGGCCAAGAGGACTGTGTCATCGGCATAGGCCAGAACCGGAAAGGCTCTACCACCCAGGCTCAAATAGTCCACGCAGGTTTCCCACCAGGGCCTTCAGTGTAAACAATATTGGGGCAAGCACACACCCCTCCCGGACCCCCATCCCAACATTGAAACACTGCATGCACTGGTCCACCGGTCCAGTACAAACGTTAGCCCTGTTTTCCGAATGGATCTCTCGCAGGACCACTAATATTTCCTCTGGGCACCCCAACGACCCCAGCACAGCCCATAACTTAGGTCTATCGACTTTGTCAAAGGCTGTGCTTAAGTCCATAAAGGAAAGGCAAACCACCCCTCCCATGCAAAACACAACATTAGAGATGAGGAGATACAAATTAAGACCCTGTTCAATGGTCCCAGTCCTGGTCGAAAACCAAATTGAATGTCCATCAGGACGGACCCTTCCTCGAAGCCAAGACTCTATATAACCCAACAAGACCCTTCCAAAAATTTTGAATGAGGTGTCTAATAGGATTTTTATGTTCTCTGTAGTGATTTTGAAATACAAACATGGAAGCTGAAGTTAGGGAACGGTTGTATGTTTTCCAGATGTTAAGGTGATGAATGTACATTTGGGGGCTGAGGTGGAGTCACCTGAAGCACGGAAGTTCAGCAATGAGGGACCTAATTAGGGCAGCGACCCTGAGCCAGCAGCATTACTTTTAATTTTAAGGGCCGGTATGCTAGTGTTTACAAAAATATTTCTGGTTTGCAACTTAATAACATAGTTTGCCCTCCTGCCCCCAGCTCTTCATCCACCACTGGGTCATGGGTGCGCAGAAATGAAAGCTTGAAAAGAGGGCGCATTTAATAGCCGCTGAATACTGAATTTCAAGCGTAGACACAGTGGTTTAGAACAGGATGTGCTTCATGAAGAGGAAGCAGAGTGTGGTTTTGAACCATGACATGCATGCAAGTTGCATTGTGCTCTGTCTTTTAGTGATACAATAATCATACTAAAATACGTGCATTTATGCTCATTTACATTGAAATAATGCATGTTTAAATGTAAACGTACATCTCCTGCTTCTATCTGTATACATCTCCTGCTTCCATCACCCGCTTCAGAAAATCAATACCCTGTGGTCTTAGATATATAACCGGACATTGCACATTGTGTTCATGTGAGTCTGCCCTGCCATTGCCTAATTTCTTATTTGGCGTTTGTCCTGCTGTGTCCCTGTTCTTCCACGGATCATGTGATTCTATATCCTGGCCCCTCTTCCATCAGAGCAAAGGCTTCTGGTCCAGCTGTCTGCTCCCAGGTTGCTCTGCAAAGTCTTTATCCTCTCAGGTGTGGGGAGCCCCCGATTGCCACTGCTTCTGCTGCCATCTCGAGCAGCGCGCTCCCCTCTGCATTGTCATCCCCTTGGTATGTGGACTCCACACCATGCTCCCGGCTTGCCCTGCGCTTTCAGCTTCACCTTAAGGAGTGCACCCACCTTTAATCACAGGTTGTCTGGGGCCCGACAGTCAAATGTTACTGGGAAGAGGTGTCTTGCTCTAAATTCCTCTGCTATGAATTGAAGGCTCCCCACAACATTCCCACTGTCTCATTCTCAGGCCTACTGCTTTGTTGCCCTTGGGAAAAGTACCTCTTCGGTATGCCAGCTTCTGCTTCGAAACCATTTGGACTTTCTACCTCTTTCTATTTGTTTAGCTATCTCTCAAATCTCTTGGACAAACACATAATGAACCTCTGGCACGAGTTATCTTTTGTTTGGGCGACAGATCCCAGCTGGTGAGACATGCCAAGGCACTTCCATTGCTGAACAATCTAACGCTTCCATGGAGACATTTGTCAGATATCTTTTCCCTATAATATACATAGGGCCTCTTTACGAATTTGACAAACTCGGTTGCTCGTGCCACAGGTGGTAAATTGGTAAATGCCCATTACTGCCCAATATAAAGTTAAGGTTAATGTTGGTCTCCTTTGGAAATATGCAGTATCATGACAAGCCGTATTACTGCCAACCATTACTGCTGTTTTTTCCTCCACTATCAAGAAGGCAGTTTGCTGCATCTGGGTATCCAAACTATACATCAAGTGCAATTATAAAACAGGAAACATTTCCAAATGCCATATGTTTTACCAATACATCCAGACTCCTAAAGAGTCCATAGTTCACAGTGCCCACAATTTTATACTGAAACTTCCATGTGTACTTCATATGCGGAAAGGGGGCACTACATAAGAGTCCTCACCTTACTGTTTCACCAGGTAATACAATAACATTTTGCACTAATTTAGCTGCTTGTGTTTTAGGTAATGAAGAATAAAGGAATTGCTGCTGTCACTCTGGAGCAGATTAAGTTAGATACGGTTTTGCATATGGAAATACATGTGGAGAACAAAGGTTGCACTGGTTTACTCTGCATGCCGTTCAGATAGCACAGATATTATGTTCCGTTTTTAAAATGCAAAGTTAGAGATAAAATCTGTTGTGAGGGAAGATGAGGGAAGATGAAAGTAACCGAAAGGGTTAACGACCAGAACTGCAGAGGAGGAAAGGGAGGAGCCTCAGGGAGGAAGAGGCGTTAGTTAGAATAAAGTGAAAGTAAGAGTGAGATGTGTCCTGTCGTCTTTGGGCGTCACTGTACACTTAATTAACATGTAACAACTGGCGACGAAGGCAAAAGATGTAATGAATCGGTCACGCAGCCGGTGTGCAGCGCAGCCGTCCTTGTGTGGGCAGTGCAGGAGACCCAGAAAGTGAGAGCGCCAGTGGAAGATAGAGCCACATACGACGCCCTGGTAGTGGCCCTGGACAAGAAACTCATAATGCAGCCAAATAGAGACTATGAACAGGACGTGTTCAATCAATGCCTTAAGGCATCCCATGAGATGGTGGAGGAGTTCATCACACGACTCCACCAAAAGTGAGTCCACTACTAATTCTCAGCCAATTCTCAGCTTTTCAGATGACAAAGCAATCCGGCTCTGCGTCATTGAAGGGTGCGCGTCGTTTTGCTATGGAAACAGCTCCTGATTAAACCCCTGACAATCAATTAAGTTATTGAGATGATCACGGTACATGGGAGGTTCAAGTTTCCACCAATGAGACACCAAAAAAGAGAACAGAGAGAGATGACACAGTAGCAGTTCTCACCAGCGTCAGAGACTCATGAAGGGGTACACGAGACCACCAAACCCTGCGGAGAGGACCACAGAGGGAAGGATACCCACAGATGAGGTCAGGGCCACGCCAGCAGAGACTGTGCTACCAATGTGGCCAGATTTTCTCTCATGCAGGGCCCTCTCCAGAAAAGAGTCAACGGTACTCCAGGTGTGGCAGGGAAGGCCATTTACAAGCAGTCTGCCGAGAGGGGAGACCGTTTCCGTCAACCCGTCAGCCCCAGACGACATCGAACAACTGGAGACAACCGTACAGACCAAGTCTGCCAACCTCGCAGTGCAGACAACCGCTATTTTACCCAAAACAGCCAAGGGGAATGGTGAGGGCAATTGAACAAGGTATGGAATACATAAATGCACCTATGAATGACCAGCCACCACAGCCGGAATGCTACACCAGTTTCTACGGCTACCCAGATAACCCATCCGCAAACTGGGATGAGTTCTCGTATGGACAGGACACCGATTTCCCCGACGTATTTGTCAACCTCATACAAGGGGAACAAGATGGCAGTGGAGCACCAAAGGTACTAGTGATGATGGACGCCGTCACACACAATTTCCTCATAGACACGGGGGCCACCGTCAATGTTATGGGGGAACAAGAATTCCTCCTCTCAGGAAACATTCAACACCTGACACCATCTGGGGGGCCAGCGTACCACTTCCATCATTGGGAAAATTCTGAAAGGCATTTTGGTTGAATGGAAAGAAAATAGACACCATCGTCCACATGCTCAGGACAATGACGTAGTGATCTGCAGTGGGGATCAGTACGGCTATTTGTCCTTCTGCCACCTGCAGGGTTCACAAGTCAACAAGGAGATGGTCAAGGTAGCATTTCCTAAACTTTTCAAAGGCCTCGGAAAACTGAAGGACACAGTCATACGCCTACACATCAGCGATTAAGTCAAGCCGGTCCCACAACACCCAAGACGAGTGGGGTTTCACCTGCAAGAGACTGTGTCACGCGAGCTGCAACAACTATTGGACAATTACATTATTGAACAAGCTATGGGGCTCACACCATGGATTTCCCCCCTAGTCGTGGTGCCCAAAGATGGAAACAGACTTTGGCTCTGTGATGACATGAGAGTGGCGAACACCACCATTGAGAGAGAAAGGCACCCTGCCCTGAAAATAGAGGACATGATTGTGAATCTAAACTGCGCGATGAAATTCTCCAAACTGGACCTCAATCAGGGGTACCATCAGCTGGAACTACACCCCAAATCTAGAGGGATAACAACATTTGCAACTCTCGATGGTCTTATCCGGTACAATCAGCTAAATTGTGGACTTTCGTCAGCCGCAGAGATCTTCCAGGAGACTATCAGACACTTGCTCCTCCCGGTCAAACTGGCATTTAACTACTCTGATGACATCCATGTGTACAGCACCACCCAGGAGGAACACGACTAGGCACTCATGGGCATGTGCACCATCCCGAAAGACGTGGGGCTTACCCTGGCCTATGAAAAATACAACATTGGCAAGGAAAAATTGAGTTTCTACGGCCACATCTTCTTGGGAAAAGGAATGCAGCCTGACCCGGAAATGGTTTGCACCATCAACGAACTACAGGCACCCACCCACGAGGGGGAAGTAAGATTCTTCCTGGGTATGGCCGGGTACTGCGCCCATTACCTGCAGAGGTATGCCATCACCACTGAGCCACTGAAATGATTGTTGAAGAAGGATGAGCCGTTCAGATGGTCACAGGACTGCCAGAAGGCATTCAACATGATCAAAGTGGAACTGGCAAATGCTACACACCTGGCATATTTCAATCCACACCTGCACACTGAACTGGGGTTGACACCAGCCCAGTTGGCCTAAGGGCCATTCTGGCACAACGTACTCCCCCACAAGCTGCGTGGTACCTTACCTTATGCTTTGTCACACAACAGGCCCTGCTGCCCACTATCACCGCCGAAGAACTGTTCAGAGCTGCGCAGGATGACCCGTCCACCAGATTGGGCGAAGAACTCACTGCCTCCAACAAATGGAGAGACTACGAAAGATTATCACATCATTGAGAAGGGGCAAACCGGCAGGAGTTGGAACGCATGCCAAAGATCAGCGCAGAACTTGCAGTGCCAGAACAGAGGATACTGTTAAGAGGCTGCTGCACTGTCATCCCATCATCGCTGCGGAGGGGGTTGTTGAAGTTGGCACATGAAGATCACCGGGGAGTAGAGGCAACCAAGAAACTGCTAGCACAGTCGGCATGGTTCCCACTCATGAGTGCAATGGTAGAGGATGTAGTAAGATGTAGTAAGAAGCTGCCTACCATGTCAGTATGCGACAAGAATCTACAGGGCACTCCCCATGCAACCAACAAGCATAACCGAGAAGGTGTGGCACAGAGTTGCAATGGACTTCTAAGGGCCACTCGAGTCCTCGGACTACCTGTTGGTAATAGTAGAGGAGGTTTCCAGGTTGTTGGGGTCATAGATAAAGTATTCAGTGGGGCATTGTTGCCACAGTCAATGGACTGCCATTCAATGGTCAGGACTTCTACAAATTCGCAAAACACATGGGGTTCCCCCATCAGAGGGTAACACAGCTATGGCCACAAGTCAACGGAATGGTACAGCGGGTCATGTCATCAATGAAAAGGACCATTGAGAAGGTGACCATTGAGGGCATGTAGATCCAGCAAGCCCTATGCCGCATGCTACACAGGAACACAACACATTCAGTGACAGCAGTACCACCCGGAGACCTAATGAGAGCACACCAGGTCAAGACACGCTGACCCCAAGGGACCCAAAGACCCCCAGACAACCTAAAGACTGAGACTTGCTAGAGGAGGAAGTGAGAGGCAGATGCAAAGGCAAAGGAAGCAACAAAGGAAAGAATGGCCCAGACTCAAAAAGCAAGTTGGAAGGAGTTCAGGGAAGGAGAAGAGGTGCTCGCCAAGAAATGGACACAGAGGAAGACAGACGCAAATTACGACAGCATGCCCCTCTGAGTAACTGATGTGAAAGGGACCATGGTGACAGCTGCCAACACCTAGAGACAGTTACGAGGAATGCATCCTTCTTCAATCACTTCATGGCAGATGGAGATACCGGACAAGAAACGAGATCACAGGAGGATGGAGGAGGAGAGAACGTGGACAATGGCCCTCATTACGAGTCCGGCAGTAGCCGTGCTGGTAAAACCGCCAGGCTGCCGCCGGACTTGTGTGGATTTACTAGCTCTGGATTTGCCGGAATTACCGAGGCATTACAGCACCAGTGATCCGGTTATTCCGGAGCTGGCATTCTGTAAATCCTCATTCCCGTGGGGAAGTGCAAACACCGGCACCATGTGGAAATGGTGCCAGCACCGGCATTACTAGGGGGGGCTAAGGGAGCAATAGCCCTGGGTCTTTTGATTGTAGCCCCAGATAGAAGCTCAGAGGCTACAACCAAAAGGCTAGCTAGCCCAGAGTCCTGACCGTCTCGACATTAGCGTAGCCCCAGATCTCTTCCAGACCTAGCAACAACCTTGGTTGACGGTGTTTCTGCGCCTGTATTCGGCTGGTGGCGTTATGCCCGCCAGGTCAGACCTGGTGGCTGTAACACCACATGGCTACAGAACTCACAGTTAGCTGGTCCGGAAAACGGTGCCGGTACGGTTTTACCAGCACTGTTAAATCCAGACCGGCTAACTTGTAATGAGGCCCAATGTCTTGGCACCAGCAGAAAGAGGAGAGGAGACGATACAGAGGGGCGACACAAGCGAACAATCATAAGGCCCTGCAGACTCATTGAGGAGGTGTGACAGAGATGTAAGGAGATATGTGAGGGGGAGGTGTTGTGAGGGAAGATGAAGGTAACCCAAAGGATTAATGGCCAGAACAGCAGAGGAGAAAAGGGAGGTGCTTCAGGGAGGGGTTAGTTAGAATGAAGTAAAAGTAAGAGTAAGGCGTGTCCTGTTGTCCTTGGGTGTCAGTGTACACTTAATTACCGCATAACAACATCGATTTCAATCGCTGCTTATTGCTTGAGCTGCAAACACAGGGCCACTCCTTTTGCTCCATTTTTGCTGGGAGCAGGTTATGTGGACGATTCACCAACAAGTTACTCTATCTATCCCATGACTTGAGCTTGGAGAGGGCTGTTGTTTCACAAAGAGGTTACTATGAGAAAATCATACTAAACAATGAGTTAGGAGCAAGTCATAGTTGCTCACAGTAAGTAGTTCCTTATGAGTCACCCTTCCTGTGTGAGAGTTGTATCATTCAGCTGGCCTGCTTGCTCCATTCTTTATTATGTGCCAACGAAAATTACAGAAGAGAGTTGCATAATCGTTTGCTTCAGCGCAGACTTTCACTTTCGCTTTAAAGACAACGCCATGGGGTCCGATTCATAAGTGTTCTAATTAGTTGTGCTGTGCGGCCGGCTGATGTAACCGCATAGCAGTTTTTACCATATTCTTATTGCCCCGAAGTGAGAGGCAAGTCATCATTATAGTTTTGTTTTAAACGTGCTAAATACCGAAGAGGTTTCTAAGCGCGAACCGGGATTCGTCTTCCTTCCAAGACGAGCGCGTTGCTGCTGAGCTATACCACGCCATCGAGGAAAGTGCAACACTTAAATGATCACAGCACCTCCCTGAATGTATTAGAGTGTCCCTGGTAGAAACCTCATGGAAATCATGATTGTTTTTTATTATTTATTTATGTCTATTAAGTACATGGCGTTTAGTTTTGTCTATTAAATACATGGCTTTGATATGATATGGCATTTGTAACGCGCCTATACACAAATGTTTCAAGGCGCGACGAGGCAGGGAGGGGGGACAAAGGGAAGACAGACAGCGATCTTACTAGGCCAGGTGTTATTCAGATCGCGCAAGTGCATGGGAGAGGGGAAGGGAAAGTGCAAGGGGAAACGGAGAGGGGAAAGTGCAGGACAGGGGTAGTAGGATAACAAGATAAATAATAAAGGGCCAGCTGGTGGCAAGTGCAAGGTAAGTGCAGACAAGTGCTGGGAGAGGGGCTGTAGGGATGCAGAGACACTCCCGCAGTGCAGGGGTTGCCAGGGAGGCAGTGCAGGGGTCAAGTGGCTGGGCCAGGGACCGAGATCAGTGAGAGCGGGCCAGTGCAGATTCAGTGCAGTTTCAATCAGGAATTTAGCAGGGGAGAGGGGGAGAAAAAGCAGAAGCAAAGAGGAAGGTTTTGAGGTGCTTCCGGAACCAGAGATGGTTCTCAAGTTTCAGGGAGGCAGGAAGGCTGTTCCAGAGGGAGGCCCCTGCTGCGGAGAGAGAGATCTACCCCAACTCGTTGCTTGGAGAAGCTGCTGACCCTGAGGGAGTTGGAGGCGAATGAGCGAAGAGCTCGAGAAGGAAGATATTTAGGAAGAGAGAGTTGAAGGTATTTCGGCCCCAGGCCCCAGAAGGCCTTGTGGACAATGCAGAGGGTTTTGAACTTAATCCTCGCAGCCACTGGGAGCCAGTGCAGAGATTTCAGTCCTGGAGAGATACGGTCCTTGGGCTTGAGACCAGGGACAAGTCTTGCAGTCCTGTTCTGGATGAGTTGCAGAGGGCAGAGAGTAGAGGCAGGCAGAGGCTGTTACAGTAGTCCAGCTTAGAGAGAACCAGGGCTCTGGACACAGTGAGCTGCAGCTGGTAGTGTGACTTCTTTGAGACGTCAGAAATGTGAGGAGAGAAGGAGAGTGTGGAGTCGAAGATGACCCCAAGGTTTTTTGCCTGGCAGGTAGGAGCAGGAGGGAATGGGTGTGCCGATGAGTAGAATCTCAGTCTTACTGGCATTAAGGCAGAGGTCATTGGCGGCACACCACTCCTGGATAGCAGACAGACAGTCAGAGATGAGGGAAGGAGAGGAGGAGGCCGAGGGTAGCTAAAAATGAGCTGGGTATCATCCGCATAGCACTGAAAGTTGGGGCAGAGAGCGGCGATGCGGTGGGCAAGGAGTGCCAGATATTGGTTGAACAGCCAGGGAGAGAGGTTAGGTCCCTGGGGGACACCACAGGTAGAGAAAAAGATGTCAGAGAGGAAGGACCCAAGTTGGACCTGGGAGGTCGATTGGAGAGGAAAGAAATCAGCCACGCCAGAGCCTGACCAGTGATACCCAGGTTATCACGGAGACGGTTGAGCAGGATGGCATGGTTGGCAGTATCAAAGGCAGAAGAGAGATCAAGCAAGATGAGAACACACGGAGTGTAGAGTCCAGGTTGCAGAGCAGGTCTTCACGGATGTTCAGGAGATCAGTTTCCGTGCTCTGATGGTCATGAAGACAACCCACAGATTCAGCATGGAGATTGCCCAGGAAGGGAGTGATGGAGATTGGGCGATAGTTAGCCGGGCAGGAGGGCTCGGAAGAGGGTTTCTTAAGAAGAGGGTGCACAAGGGAGTGCTTAAGGGGGGAGGGGAAGACTCCAGTGGCGAAGGAGTGATTGCAGAAGTCAGCCAGGGCAGGAGCCAGGGAGTTGATGTGGTCCTTGATAGTTTTGGAGGAACAGGGGTGAACCTGTTTCAATGAGACTTTCATAGATCGGACTTGTCTGGAAACCTCGTCAGCAGAGAAAAGGGGAAAGGCAGAGAAGGAGGGAGGAGGGGTGGCTGCAGAAGGGCCAGAGGAAGAGCAGGGAATAGAGGGAGGGAGGCGATAGGAGGAGAGTGAGGACAGGATGTCCTGAGTTTTTTAAATGAAGTGAGAAGCCAGTGCCGTGCAGAGGGCCTGAGAGGGGACAGGAGAGGTAGAGACTGCAGCAGGATTGGCTAGTTCCTTGCAGATTTTAAAGAGTTCAGCCGAGTTGTTAGATGCCGCAGAGATGCAGACTTGGATATGGGCTCTCTTCTTGGTGAGAACGGAGAGTCGGTACTGCCTTTGGAGCAGGCGGCAGGCCAGTTTGTCAGAGGATGAACATGAAGCACGCCATTTCCTCTCGGCCACCCTGCACTTGCGTTTTAGGGTGATGAGATCTGAGTCATACCAGGAGTTACACTTGGCTTTGGGCTTCTGGTGGATTCTTATGACAGGGGCAAGGATATCAAGAGTATCAGATATAGCAGAGTGGAGAGTTGAGAGTGCTGTGTCAGGGTGAGAGTCAGCCGAATGGCAGGGGGATGAGAAGGTGGGTGGCGAAAGCCTCAACTGACAATCGCTTCATGGGTCGGATGACTGAGAAGGAGGGTGGCAGTGATGAAGGTGGCTTGGCCTGAGGGGTAGGGAGGGTGAGGTGGGAGGATAGGAGAAAGTGATCACTCCAGGAGAGAGGAATGGAGAGAGGGACAGAGAGGGGAAGGTCAGAGGAGATCAGAGCATCGAGAGTGTGCCCTGCAGAATGAGTCGGGCCAGATGGGAGAATGGAGAGTGAGAGAGAGTCGCAGAGGTTGTGAAAGTGTCCGGAGGAGGGACAGGAGGCATCCAGGTGGATGTTGAAGTCTCCAAGAAAGAGGAGTTGAGTGGTTGAGGCCAAGAGTGTGGAGGAGAGGTCCGCCCACTCGGATAGGAAGGAAGAAATCTAACCAGGTGGCCGATAGATAGTAGCCACAGTAAGGGAATGGCTAGGAGAGAGAGAGAGTTGGCAGACAAGGCATTCAAAAGAGGAGTAGGTCTGCATAGGAGTGACAGAGGCAGGAATCTACTGAGGGAAGATAAGGGCAACACACCCACGAGCACGGTTGGGCCTGGGCACGGAGAGGATTTTGTAGCCGTCAGGTAGGAGTATGTCAAAGATGGTGACAGATCTGGCCATGAACCATGTCTCAGTGAGACCGAGGACATCGAGATCCAGTTCCTCAAGAAGGCGGCAGATAGCAGAGGAATGTTTGACAGCAGAGCGAGAGTTAAGAGTGGCAATGTGGAAAAGGTTACCATCCTTGAAGGACTTCGGGGGAGGGGTACAGATCAGAGGTATGCCCTGCGGAGGTGTAGAAGGAGCACGAGAGGGGGCAGAGAGGGAGGGGGAAGGCAAGGTAGCCGAGGACAGAGGAGGGGGGACATCAGGAGAAGAAAGGAAGTTGATGAGGCACGGGAAACGTCCATCAAAGAGGTGAGGGTTGGCCTGAGGGCCTTGGACCAAGACGGTCCCATTAGAGTAGACATTAATGATGGCCTTAGAGGAGTGGAAGGAGGGCAAGAGGACATCTCAATGGGTGCCACCATTAATGGGAGAAGAGGAGAAATGAGCGAGCACAGAGACCATATGAAGGGTCCATAGGTCTGGCGAAGGGATGACAAAGAGGATGTCGGAGAGAGTTTCCTTGGAGGAGTTTTTTAAATGAAGTGAGAAGCCAGTGCCGTGCAGAGGGCCTGAGAGGGGGACAGGAGAGGTAGAGACTGCAGCAGGATTGGCTAGTTCCTTGCAGATTTTAAAGAGTTCAGCCGAGTTGTTAGATGCCGCAGAGATGCGGACTTGGATATGGGCTCTCTTCTTGGTGAGAACGGAGAGTCGGTACTGCCTTTGGAGCAGGCGGCAGGCCAGTTTGTCAGAGGATGAACATGAAGCACGCCATTTCCTCTCGGCCACCCTGCACTTGCGTTTTAGGGTGACGAGATCTGAGTCATACCAGGAGTTACACTTGGCTTTGGGCTTCAGGTGGATTCTTATGACAGGGGCAAGGATATCAAGAGTATCAGATATGGCAGAGTGGAGAGTTGAGAGGGCTGTGTCAGGGTGAGAGTCAGCCGAAGGGCGGGGGATGAGAAGGTGGGGGGCGAAAGCCTCAACTGACATGCGCTTCATGGGTCGGATGACTGAGAAGGAGGGTGGCAGTGATGAAGGTGGCTTGGCCTGAGGGGTAGGGAGGGTGAGGTGGGAGGATAGGAGAAAGTGATTACTCCAGGAGAGAGGAGTGGAGAGAGGGACAGAGAGGGGAAGGTCAGAGGAGATCAGAGCATCGAGCGTGTGCCCTGCAGAATGATTTGGGCCAGATGGGAGAATGGAGAGTGAGAGAGAGTCGCAGAGGTCGTGAAAGTGTCAGGAGGGGGGACAGGAGGCATCCAGGTGGATGTTGAAGTCTCAAAGAAAGAGGAGTTGAGTGGTTGAGGCCAAGAGTGTGGAGGAGAGGTCCGCCCACTCGGATAGGAAGGAAGAAATCTGACCAGGTGGCCGATAGATAGTAGCCACAGTAAGGGAATGGCTAGGAGAGAGAGATAGTTGGCAGGCAAGGCATTCAAAAGAGGAGTAGGTCTGCATAGGAGTGACAGAGGCAGGAATCCACTCAGGGAAGATAAGGGCAACACCCCCACCAGCACGATAGGTGTCAGCCTGGGTTGGAGACCAGAATGTCTTCTTTAAACTTTTTCCTATCAGATTTAGTGAGGAGAGCAGGATAGTCAATGGAGAAGCAGTTAGAGAAGATAGGAGAGATAGAGAGCACCATAGAATAGGTGGGAGAGGAGGGGGGAAGGGAGGGGGTAAGACAGACGGGAGCAAACGGACAACATAGCGAGCGGCAATCCAGTTGTGTAGTAGGGCAGACTCTCAGGGTTAAAGATCTCACAATGCTCAATATGGAACCAGGGAGAAGCCACCTAAGTTTGAGAATCCTGAGAGGGGGCTTTTAGATGGTGCTTATGCACCTCCAACAAGCCTGCAAACGATAGCTTTGGAGTACAGCTCCAAGGCAGGTAACAATGTGAGGGGGCCTGCGTGCGGTCACAGCTTGTGGTAACTGTTTTTAGTTTGAGTGTTTAGTAGTTGTTTTATACGGAAGATATAAGTAGGACTTCAGTGAATTTGTTATGCAGTACACTATCAAATAGAGATTGAAGGTTGACCTGTACTGTGGCAAACTTTACAGTGCAAGCCAACTCCCTTCTTCTCATACTCTCATGGTTTTTATGCTGTCAAAGCAGTCATTGGTTTTGTCAATCAGCTGATTCACACTGTGTCATTAACCTACGAATGGAAGAATTCTTATCGCGTACTGGAGCTGTCAGTGTGTCACTTTCGTTTTGACTGTGCTTTGGTTTGGCCACTTTTGGCCTGCATAGGAGGGTCATGACTTTTAGTGTTGAGAGTAGAAATATTTCGCTTTTGAGTGTGACCCGGACTCTATGATCATTCCTTGTGCAGTCACCACGCACCTGAAAGGGCTTATGAGAGAGTAAATGCGTTTTAAATAATGGGATGAGAAGCGTGTCAGTAAATGTCCATACATCGCACTACCAACCAGAGCCCATTTCTCCCTATGTATTATCTCTCTAGAACGCCCTCTTCCACTGCTCCTTACTGTGTCTGTGTGGGTTAAACTCACTATAATGTAATGCAAAGTTGTCTTGTATTACTCAATTTCTGTCATTTTGTCTCCCTCTTGGCACTATAAATCCTGTACGAGAGGGGACTCAGGAAATCATTTGGGGGAGATGTAGGGGTAAGTTTCAAAACCTGAAGTTGTGACGCATGCAGCCCCGAAGAAACGGACTTCTGTGTACTTGTATGGTCCGAAGTGGGCACCTGGGGTGTACTTATCAGGTATCCTGCTTGGTTTGCTACTTAGTAGCCTGCCCGTCAAGCTGATGGGAGAATTGCAGTACTAGGTTGGCGCTGCATACAAATGAAAAAGCTTCCCAACTATTTTACCCCAAGTTCTATTTCCACCTTGTAAATAATGCAATAATAAACACAGCTCAAACAAGCACAATATTGATTTCCTCTTTTTTGTTTTTTTAAATCGCATTTTTATTGTTTAAACTTAAACAACGACAATGAAACAAACCACGCATAATCTCGCCCATCACTAAAAGGCGACTACCAACCGAAAAACACACCTCCGCTCAGTGATTGGTTTCCCCGGACTGAAGCTGCCAACAGCACATCATAGCTCTCTTTCTCTTTCTCCCGCTAGGTCCTACTTACGTACCGGACACCTTCCTTGCATTGCAGATCCGCCAGAGCATCAAGAGACCACGCAGGTGGCAACAGTGCGCGGTACAAGAACCTTTAACGTAACATGTACATACTGTGGCAGGGTCCCCTGCCAAATCTTGGCGGACCAACAATGGGATGGACAATATGTAGAAATCAAACAGCATTCCTCAATCTGCAAGTTCATACTGAAAACACGGGGTACTCAGAAGAGTCCCCACATATTACAGTTTACAATACTGGATAGTTTTTCTAGTGCAGCAGGTTTACCCTGGCGTAGGCTGGAGGTGTTTGTTTTCAGTGCAAGTAAAGAATGGTCCGATGCTGGTGTTTGTGGAGGTCCTATGCCTGCTTGAGTGCTGCGTATTCCTCTCGTGACAGGGGCTAGGACCACCTTCTTTACGCACACTAATACCCAGGGCAAAAGTCGAGGTTACACGCGGGCTGGCGGAGTCCCCCCGCCCACTTTTTTCCAGAGTTCCTTACTTTTTCCAGAGGGCACCTTGATATGCTAATTTCTGGTGATGGCACATTCACTTGGTATGTAAATGAGTCCCCCACTTTATTTTTTAGGACTTGACTCCTGCCCCGACCCTGTCCCAGCGGCCTCCACCTAAACCCTAATTACTGCTCATGTTGCTCAGCTGTAGTGTAACACAACCCTGTTGTAACCTCGTTCCTTAACCAGTAATCCTACTATGCTCTCATATTCTGCCCTCTGCTGCTTCCCTCGCTCAATACATGACCAAACTCAATAAAAGAAAAGAAAAAATGCAGTCATTTGCAAGAAGGTGGCACCGGGTTAATGTAGACACCTGTGACGCAGTGAGGTAATAGAAACATTTTAGCAAGATGGGCGAGGCCGGGTTTTTATGACTGAGTTGAATGTTTGACATACGTGGGAGACACATTAACCCTTCAACCTTTCATACTGATGAAATATGACACAATGATTGAATTGTCTTTTTAGCTGGATTGTGTTTTGGATCCTTGACTGATAAATGGGATTCTTCCAAGCTAGTGTTGGATGAGAGTGTTTTATAAGTAGTACACCGGTGGCTGTTTGCCCGTTGCTCCCTGGGACGACGAAAGGCAGGGTGCTGGTAAGACCAAGATGGTGGTCAATGGTTTTAATGGCAAGATATGAACTGGGTCTTCCTGACATAGGTGCATAAGTGAACAGTTAGTCAGATTCCATCACTAGGAACTATGCATAGAGCTTTGAGGGCAGTTGCTGGGTATGTC
Organism: Ambystoma mexicanum; assembly: GCF_040938575.1. NCBI lineage: Eukaryota > Metazoa > Chordata > Amphibia > Caudata > Ambystomatidae > Ambystoma > Ambystoma mexicanum. Next base: position 67,952,882 of record NC_090928.1, read on the forward strand.
GTCAAGGGGGAATCTCTGTTGGGCGGTTTAACGTTGCAATGGATGGTCGAACCGAGCACAGACGAGTGTAGTTTCTAGGTAAACAATGTGAATGTGAGCACAGGGGTGGTGATAAAAGTGGAGACTGTGGGTGCTGGGATGGTCGAATCACACTGTATTACTATTTCTCTCAATTGTTACTCCTGGAAGACACCATTTTCAGTCTACACTACATATTTCTGCCATGGCCAGAAGACAGATTGGCCCTTTATTTGAGAATTCAGTTATTTGGAACACCATCCATACCCTCTGCCGAGCATACATAAGGTCTGTCCCCTGCAACAATACTTTTGAAGTTCCTTTACTTCTCTCTGTACCTATTACTCTAAGCAGGGTAAAAAGCAACATGTCACTGTAGCGTTCTATTCTTGCAATCACCTCTGTGTATCAAGTCACCCCCACCTTTTGCCCATCATATCTTCCTGTTTATCCCAGATGTTTCCCCTTGGGCACTTTTTAACGTCTCTACAGATAGTGAATTACCCTCAGCATGAGACTCTACATTGACTTAATTGTCTCCCAGAGAATATCCACACTTTACAGTTGCTTCCAAATGACTAATGTCTCTGAATATATTTTCAGCTTGTTGCACAGTGAAACCTTACAAATAATATGAAGTTAATTCTATTAAATACACACAAGGTCCCTTACAATTATAGAGGTGCCTGCAAACCACTGTAAAACACAAAGACAATGCAAACTCACAGGAGTGAACACATTATTACACTTGTCAGAGCAACTCATACACCACAGTAACCGACGGTCGTGAGTTAGAACACGCCACTGCAGTTATTATTGACATGAATGTCAATGAATCCTCCAACTCTCCTGTGAGTATTTGTAGCGTGCTTTCTTATGCTTTTCAACTACTGGTCTGGGCAGGCTCGGACGGTTGAAACTAAGTGGGTCTCTAGAGCTCTCTAGACCTCCCTGTGGGCTCCCTCCACCCTAGCCCAGGCGCCTCTAGACTCCAGAATGTACCCAATTCATTCTAAAACCTGGTGACCCCTACTCTCTAGGTCTTTTTAAATCTGGGAGTGAAACTTAAAGGCTGTGGCTTATCTGTCTAGCTCCCACTCTCTCTCTCTGTATGACTTTATTTCCCCCTCTATATCTATCTTTGTGCCCCTACCACTGAGATCTTCCTACTGTCCTGATCTATTTCTAGCTCCACTTATCCTCTCGTCTCTACCTCACTTCGCTCCTCTCCCAATCGCTTCTCCTTTCTCCCTCTCCTCTCTACTGCCATCTTATCACACTATCGCCACCTGTCTCTACTGACTAGCTCCGCCCCTGCTTCACTCTGCCCTCATCACTACTCCCACTATCGCCTTGCGCTCTCACCACACTGTAACGGTTTATTGAGAGGCTACCCTCAACACAGGGAGCTCCTTCCCTCCCCAAGCTAAGTGTTACACAATAAACGGTTAATGTCAGTTCTTTTATTCAGCCCTATTTAAGCCTCACATCATGCCCCTTGTATCCCTCCCCCTAAGCTACCAATGAGCCAATAACCAGGCCGGTGTACAGGAAATATATTTGTATTTATTTGAATTATAGTTAATAGAATTCACACTAAACTACTCACGCCACCTTCTTTGTGGCTCACAATTAAATTCTTGTTACACAAATAAATCACAACAGGGGGTTGGCAAAAGCACACATTACAATACTTTTTTTTTTTTTACAGATGACACTTCACGAAAAAATCAAACTGGTCAATGAACAAAAGTCATTTACATGTCTAGTGCTGTGCAATTTCGATTTTCCTGCGCGCTTAAAAGGCAAGCAGTTGAGTTTATAGATTGGTACAAATGCATATGGCAATTATGATTTCACCCACACTTTTGCTTTAAAATAAACACAGAGTGATGTAGCAGTTTGTTTGCAGACCCCCCTGACTTAAAGGTCTGTGTTGGTGAGGTTCAACAGTAAAAATCGTGATGATTTGAGAATTTGGATTTCAGACCCCACCTCCACTTAAAGGCTTGTGTTGGTGAAACTCAATGGTAAAAATTGGGATGAATTGAAAATTTTAGATTTCAGACCTCCTCCACTTAAAGGCCGGTGTTGGGGAAGCTTAATGGTAAACATTGGAAGGTATTGAGAATTTTGGATTTCAGACCCCCTCCAGTTAAAGGCTGAACAGAAAGATTACCCAATTAAATTACAGTCTATAGTTTTCAGCGCAGACTGGGAATAAACTTCAAAATTCACCCTGTGGTCTTCTGCCAAGGGGAATTAGTTAAATTAATATTTTTAGTTAAATATATATTGAAAACCTTTGTTTAAAGTTCTGAAAAGTCAGCTGCATTTCAGGACCCACTGGAAAGATAGTGTAGGGATATGGCACTCCACTCTCAAGGATGTGGAGTGCTCTTCACCATAAGGCCCATTCAGCTTTTTTTAGGCCTCCCCTGCAATAGACAGCTTCACCCAGAGGCAAGGCTCAGTACTCTCCTATGGTGTTTCCTTGCGGTTGTCAGATGATACATTTCAGCTATGTCCTTCTCCTCATAGTGCATCCACTTTATATACCAGTGATCATGCCATCAAGTTTACAATCTAAGGGATTTCCCTGCAAGAGTTCTCACACCCAGGATTGGACAGTTACCCTTCTGTCTCCTCCCAACTCCAGACCCTCTCTCAGGATTGGTTTAAGAGTATGAAACAGACATTTGGCAACTTCCCTTTGATATTCCCTTTGTTTATTTGTCCGACTCAATTTTCTTCATCAGGGAGTGGGCACTCCAGCCTCCCCTTCTGGCTTTGTGCCTGGGGTTCTTACCGGTATCCCCTCCTGCCTCCAGGCTGGAAGTGAAGAGAGTTAATTATCTAACAAATAGAAAAAAGAGAGGTTCAGTACTTTTTGTACAACATATTTCCCTGGGGGGCTTGCACAGAATTGACAAACACACCAACAGCATACAATTATAGCACAAGATATTATCACCATTTCACAAAACCTTATATATTTTCTTCCTTTTTCCAATGAGCACTAAGTCAATTTCTCTCTCTCTCTCTCTTTCTCTCTCTCTATATATATATATATATATATATGTCCTTTATCCTGTTAGTTAAACAGCCGTTGGAGGAGCACTCCTCAATCCAAACAAAATCCAGGAAATCAAATTAAAAAAATCTTCCACTTTATTTTAGTTATGTAAAAATCCTCGCAAATTCTCATGGCGAATCAGCATCAAAAAACACACACATTGTGGTTCCCCCAAAGTGACTGGCGCATTCTCGATGGGGTTAACGCGTTTCGCGGGCTTCCGTCCGCTTGTTCACAACAAATGACCCGAACATAATCGTGAGTTAAAATACCCCATGTGACTTAATATCAACAATAGTAAGAGGACTGCTTTTTAGTGTCTATCTGAAAACGGTTTTGGCCATTTTGGAACGAGTTTGTAAACATACACACTTGTCCACACCTGCACTCCCACATAGTATCATATATCAGTGCTGATCTCCAAATTAATAATAATGGCGTATATTGACAACAGCAACAGTGTGTCGTCGTCAATAGATATAACGTTTATGTATAATTATTGCATAATGCTCGCCGCCATTATATACATCTGGATGCAGAGTATTGAAAATGCTAATGCATATACTAGTGTAGAAGCATATTGGGGAATTTGATTTATCATTAAAGTGCATAGTGCTACTCATATTGGATGTTATATGTTCCGATCTAAAGTGCATAGTGTTTGGCAATCTGTTGATAAAGTGCATGGTGCGCATAGTATTACCACTAATAATAGTAAAATACTATCTGGCAGAACTAAAGTGCATGTTTACAGCAGCCAAATTCAATAATGTATGAAGCATCTAATGCTTAGTCCAAAATGACACTCACCGAGTTGGAGATCATCAAATTCAATTAAATTTAGACAACTGATCTTCTAAAAAGACTCCAATTGCTCTCCAACTAGAATATGTAGGGTACTTGAAATACAATTTTAAAGTGCAAAGTGCAAAGTGCTAGAAGCAATATCTAAGGTGCCAATATTGTTTATCTTACATAAAATGCAAATGCTTATATCAAGAACAACAAATACCAATATCAGTTTAGCCTGCCCATAAAAGGATGTTAAAACTTCCTATCGTAAGTCACATGTTTATAAAACACAAAACAATTCCTATAATAAATATATATATGCATATATCCACTGAAAAAACATTGTTAAAGGGACGTTATGGTTAAGTTACACTGATACAAATCTATGAAATTCAATGAAAAACTTTGTTAAATGTGTGCGGTGCACTTAAAGGCCCCAAACAGAAGTCCCTTTAACCTGAATGGCAGGCATTTAAACCCTGTAACAAAATGGCCTGGCTTTTGTGTTCACATGAATGGCAGGCAATTAAACACTGCAACAACAGCTTTGCTTTTGCTTTGGTTTTATGTAAAGTTAAATAGCCATGTGGAAATGGGGCCCATCTACCATTATCAATGGGCAAGCAGCAGTTTGATTTACAAAAGAAGGACGAATCAAAGAATCCTATTACATGGAAAACAGGATTTTTCAGCATTGAAAGCAAAAACTGCCTGCACATGTGTTTGCAAATAATAACGGCTATAAAAAGCCACAATGGAAAATAATATCATTGCTCACAGAAAAATGTCAGGAAAGATAAACATGATGTGTGGGTTGACCAAAGCAATGTATATTATGTTCCACTCACAAAACTCCAGTGACCTTTCAAGAGACACTTAATCTTCAGGAAAAAAACCTGTTCTGGCTGAGGGCAAAACTTCAAAAAGGGAAATCCCACTTCCAGCTGGATGTCACATCTCCCATCTAATAACCCGACAATAAATTTTGGTGCTGCTAAAGGCCTCAACATTCATTATCCTCCAGACAGAAAGCACGAACTTCAAAAGAAAGCCATCCTTGGCTGGGGCATGACTAAAAGGTGTGAATCCTTGTTGCACCCACTTCAAAGAGCACACACTAACTTCAAAGAGACTCATAAAAACCTCTGGTCACAGGTTGGCCCAATGGCACAGATGGCTGTGCGTGATGAAGAAACCATCCCATTTGCTGAACAGGAACACTCACAATTAATTTAAAAGACTATTTTCATTTTAGGCATTTTGCTCAGCAACCATACTGTGGATTGATTTAATTTTGATACCATTTTTGATGTAATTTCCAGGCGGTTGTGGGGATATAAAATGCCTCTACCTGGGATTGTGGGAACTGTAATGGCCAGTTAGACTAGGCTTTTGGCTGATATGATCATGTTACAAATGTGAGTTGTTGAAAAGGTGGAAAACGAAATTAGGGATTTGCTTAATAACTTACATCTTCATAACTGTTGTGCATTTTATGGAAACAACAAAAATGTGACACATGGCCATGTTACATCATACGGATTTGGCTGTCGGCTTATCTAATTCCCCAGGATCAGCTAAAACAGAACATATGTTTAGTATGGCAGTTGCTAGTACAATTATGAAGTTGGGATACATAACTAGCTTTTGCCAAAAAGTTAAAAGGAGAACAAAGGATGATGACAAACGGGAAAAGACAGATGTTGCTCCAAACTCCTAAACCAATCCTGACTGGGGGCGGAGACAGAGAGGGTAACTGTCCAATCCTAGCGGAAGGGATCATTGCAGGGTATTTCCCCTAGGTTGTAAAATTGGTGATGTCATTTCTTCTATATAAGGGGGACCACACTAGGACAGAGGAAAAAAAACGGGTTACCGAAAAAGGAGGACAGAGAGAAGGCTGCTTAAACTTACCATCTTTGAGTGTGGAGTGACCAGATCCCTTCCCTAGCTTTCCAGAGTGTCGTGAGATGTAGCTGGCTTTCCTGAGCCTTAAACAAAGGCTTGCTATGTAAGTAGCAATAACCCCAGCCATAAATTGCATAAACCCTTCATTCTGGTAGCATTGAATCCTGTATTTCCCCCATTGAAAATTCCCCATTGAAACCCCTAATTGCCAGTGCATTTTTCATCTCCCCAATCAAGAATCCTTTGTTTGCCCGTATTACAGTCATCTCCCCATAGAAGAATCTATTGTTTGCCTGTGTATGTTAGCATATCCCCATTGAAAAACCCCTCATGTGTCTGTGTAAATCCGTGGTGTATTGTTGTAAGTAAATCCATTAATTCCCCCATTGAATTTCATAGGATTAGGATTCATGCAATTCGAAACCAGCAATCCTTTTGCCAGTGTTTTTGTTAATTGTTACAGTTAGGAAGTGTTTCCCAAAAGAATTCATCCCATTGTGATCTGAGAAACAAATTTGTCCCTGTGTTTAAATTGTACCCTGTTAAACAAATTTCCATCTGCCACTGTCATTCCTGCTGTCCTAACCCAAAACCGATTTCCTTTCATAAACTAACCCTTTCCCAGAGCCTACCTGTCATTTGCAGCCTCAGTAAAAAACAAATTCTATTTTGCATTTCCTTTCCATTGAAATTAAGCTTAACATCCCAAACATGTCTCGGGAGGATAGCTCAGGGGCTACATGCTTGCTTTGGAAGCAAGACGACATGGAGCAACACAGGTTCGATCCCTGTTAGAAACCTCTGGGTATTAAGCATGTTATAAATAACCTATCATATCATAAAAATGATTTTCCGCTTTTGTTCCTCTTTCCCTATTGTGTGGTCAAAACGATTTTCCAGTTGCATTCCCTTTCCATTGCCCATGTGTTGTATATTCTAAAAATCGATTTTCTCCTTGTCTGCTGATTAGTCTTCCCTAAAAGCCCTGCATGTGTGTCTAAACATAAGCAAGCAAATTCCCTGTTTTCATCTCTTTCCCCTAGCAGTTGTGAGAAATAATAAAAACCCCATTCTTCCATTGGTGCTCCAAAAACGGATTTTCCCCTGCTTTGCTGGCTCCCCATATTGTTTCTGTGGGCACCACACCAAAACCGATTCCCCCCTGTATTCTTACTCCCACTGCCACTGCCTTCCATTCAAAGGAATCAAGTCCAATTGATTTTTGGGGGGTTGAGTGTTGCAGGGGGAGTGCTTAACACTAGTGCTATCTTTGTGTGGTAAATTGTTCTTGTTCTAGTGCTATCATTGTGTGGTAAATTGTTCTTTTTCTGTTCTACCATTAAAAAAAGGAAGTAAACGTGACAGTATATCTTAAACTGGTTGTTTTGTAGTGATTATGCATTTTGTGGTGCCACAACATTGGTGGCTGTTGTAATTGGTTGCTTTTCCTTTGACATTAAATAATAAATTAATAAATATCTTATTGATACAATCCGGCCTGGTTCCTAGTCCATTGTGACACAGGATATTCGTGGAGGTTGGGTGCGAGACGGGTTGGAGGCCTACTCAAAAAGAATCTGCAGTATACTAAAAAAATAAAAAGCGTAAAAGCGTTTTATTGTGCGCCACATTCATTGCAGGGGAAGGAGTTCCCTGGCTTGCGTGTGCCGTGTTATAAACCGTGACAAAGTGGGGGCTTGTGCCGTGATAGAGAAAAGTGTTTTCACCCATGACAGTGTAGCACAGCAGGCTAGCCCATTCAAGGTATTGTTACATTTACTGGATAGAAAGCTGGTTACATTGTGAGGGCGCCAGCCAAACTGGTACCCTGGATTTCAGAGCTGTGTGTGTAAATAAAAGATTGCGAATACAAACTAGGCAAGAGCAGGGTTGAGATTTTACCCTGGCATAGAGGATCCATCAGGTGCAGAACACATTTTACAATGAGCATTGTAGAAATGAACATGGCTAAGAAACATCTTCTATCCAAATTGTTCATTAAAGGGGAATGGGCGGAACACTAACATGACACCTGGCAATCTAGAATGATGCAACAGTTGACCTCTATAAATATGGATGTGTGGCAGGATAGGAATTACTTAGCGATACAGCAACAAATGAATTCAGAGCGAGAGTCTCCATTTTCTGCCCTGAGAGAGGAGTGTCAAGAAGGTGTTGAGAACCTGAAACAAAGTCAACTAAAACTGAACCAACAAGTGGCTCACAATAAAGTCTGCTGAGAGGACATGTGTACATTTAAAAATCGGATTAAGCAATTGAAAGAGCTGTTTAACAGTGTCCCTTTAATCTGCTATAAGTTCCTTATATTATACGACCCCCCAATATATCAGATATGAGTCCGCAGACAGTGTGGTAGTCTGCAGACGTCGGGCAGCATTTACAAGGCTCTGAATCCTAGGGGAGACCCAAAAAAGATGTGCCCAGCAACCAACAAACAGATGTACATAGAATTACAAATAGTGTTTACAACATGCCAATATACTTTTTGTATATAAATAAATACAAATTCATTTTTTTATTTAGCACACATTACAATGGAATGCACCAATCACAAACCCTAACTGTACACTTCATATAAGCTCCTCACTACAACGCTGCATACCGATTGAGAAACACCGGAAGCTTATTGTCCAACGCATTCTCACAAAATAGTAAGTGCATTGTATTTATTTCTCTATTATTAGCTTTCATTATATAAACATGTGTTATAAAACAGAAGCCCTTTTTTCCTCACACAAATGGCAAGCACACTTGAATGGTTAAAGGAGAACTTCCCAAAAGAAATGAGCGACGATAACATCTCCAATGGTATACAATAGATTTTTTAATGTAAACAAATAATGTCTTTTGTACATACCTTACTAAAGTAATCATTTTTATTTTCTTACAGTACATAGTTTTCATGAAGAAACCACGCCCCAGTTTCATTATCACCAAACCCAGAATCACAAACAGAAGCCCTATCCCCAACTGTAAATAATCAAATCATGAACTTGTCCAACAAATTAGATGAACTTAGTAATGATTTCAAAGAACTTTTACAGTATGTGAAAAATCATGTCATTCAAAATGTTCCCTTTCACTGTCCTTCTTGCACCTGTCCCCCCTTGTCACCAGCAATCACCCACAGCAAATTCTGAACATTTTAATGAAAGACTTTGTTGAAACCTCACTCCCTTCCTGCCCTCATAATTATTGTACAAAAGTTCCTGATTCTCCCATTTATGTTTCCCATTCCGATACCCCTTCCCATTCGCGAATAAATATATTTTTTATACTAAATGTTTTGTTTATTGTTGTAGTGAGGCAAGACCCACCAGGTGAGGATAAACGCAGATTTATTGGGACAAGTATCAGACATATAGTTGAGACCCCCAACCAGGACAGCATCAGATCCCCAACTGCCAAAATACAATACATAACAAATCCTAAGTTCCATAGCAGTGCATTGTGACCTCAACCATGCACATCCCAATGACTTCACATAAAGAATGCTCATCATCCCCATAGCAACACTTGGCATTCCCCTAGCACAGCAAACCCATATATAGCAGTAAACCCATATATACAACACACCCCCCCCCCTTATCTGAACAAAGTTTAAAATTAATAACAAATGTTACTTAGCTTAACTGGGTATAGAAATAAAAAAAAATGTGAATATAAAATATAACATCAGCAGACATTGCACTTTTGACATATCACAAGGATGGTTCAAGACATCTGCTTTCTTAACTTCGCAACTCTTGACAAATTCCAAATTTGGCCGCTCTCTGTCCTAAAGGCACCTCTGTACACTTGGACAACCTTGACAGGATCCGAGTACAACAGATCCCTTTTCCTGTTTATTACGGGCTTGGGCTTCCGTATTCTGATCCAATCACCCACCTCAACAATTGTTACCTTCCTCTTTGGGGACTTCTCATTCATCCTCTCAACCCATTTACCCTTTCATTCTTCCATTTTTTTTTAACTTCCTCTACAACCTCATTGGTTTCCCTCACTCTTCCCAACCATGCCAGTGATAACACAGTGTTACCTCTTCGCCCTCTCATCAATTCGAAGGGACTTACTCTCGTTTCAGCATTAGGGGCCATCCGTAAAGCATACAAACGCTCTTTGACTGCTACTTTGCGATCACTACCACATGCACTTGCTCCTCGAATACCATCCATTATACAACGGTTCATTCTCTCAACCATTCTGTTCCCTTGTGGATAATACAATGCAGTCTTCTTGTGCTGAATTCCACATTTGAAAAGATATTCTTGGAACAACTTACCTGTGAATTGTGGACCATTGTCTGTGAGAAGGGTCCTTGGCAATCCCTCCCTTTCAAAAACACTCTCTAAAAACTCCACAATGGATTGACTTGAAACATCCCTCAATACTTTAAACTCCATCCACCTTGAAAACATATCTATTAAGAAAATAATAAACCTTCCTCGTCCCCTACCCATATCGACAGGGCCCAGAACATCAATGGCAAGATCTTACCACACACCTTCCGGTACCAACGTCTTTCTTACTGGCTGGACCACCGCCGAAAGATTTTTTCCTGATTTAATGCACACTACACACTCACCTACAACTCTCTTGATTTCTCGATCGCAACATGGCCACCAATAATCACCCTTTATAACATCCTTAGTCTTGGATACACCCACGTGACCGCAATGGACAATTTCCCCCAGCCTTCTTCTCAAACCCCCAGGAACAACCAATTTGTCCCACCGATATAATACGCCATCCCTCACCGACAATTCCACTCTTACTTCCCACAATGATCTCTCCTCTCCCGACAACAATCTCTTTTCCGGCCAACCTTCTCTGACGAAACCCATGATGCGTCTCCACATATCATCAGACTGCAGAGCTTCAATCCACTCTTCTCTCTATATCACCCTTTCAGTGGTCGCAAATACCATATTACTAGCATCACCACATTTTTCACTCTCCTCATCATCACTACTATCCACCCTTAACCTCAAAGCATAATCAGCTTGTACATTGCTTTTCCCAGGGACAACTTCCATATTGAATTTGAGGCATTGTAACCTGGCTACCCAGCATGCAACTCTTCTTGAGACTTCATCCAGGCCTTTACTTTCAAAGATTGCCTTTAATGGTTTATGGTCAGTTCTCAAAATGAATTCCTGACCCCACACAAAATTTTTCAATTTTTCAATTCCCCAATGGCATGCTAGAGCCTCCTTTTCTATGACTGAGTAATTCAACTCAGCCCCTTTCAACATGCGCGAAGCATGTAAAACTACATCTTCCATACCATCCACTCCTAGTTGGGACAGTAGGAGTGGATGACTGAGTAATTCAACTCAGCCCCTTTCAACATGCGTGAAGCATGTAAAACTACATCTTCCATACCATCCACTCCTACTTGGGACATAACCACACCAATTCCCATTTCGCTAGCGTCCACCGATAAGATAGTCTTTTTCTTGGTGTCGTACATAGCCAATGGTTTCGCCATATCAATTTTCGATTTTATTTCTTCAAACTCCTTTTGACAAGTTCTATCCCAGTCAAATTCATCACCTTTCTTTAGCAAAGCTCTCAAATGTATTACCCTATCCGCAACATTTTCTACAAAACGATGGTAAAATTCTATGGTACCTAAAAATGACCTCAATTCTGCCTTGTTTTTCGGAACTTGCATTCTTCTTATCCCATCCACCAAATCCTTCCTGGGTCTAAGACCTCCGTCAGATATTTCATGGCCCAAGTACTCCACCGTACGAGTGCAAAAGACACACTTCTGACCACATAACGTAATTCCACGCTCTTTGAATATCGTTTGAACCACCTCCACTTTTTCTCTCAATGCCTCTTCAGTTTTCCCACATACTAACACATCATCTTGGAAGCACCAGACATCTTTCACTCCCTTTAGTAATTTGTCCAGCACTTTTTGAAATACTGATGAAGCAGATATTAGCCCAAACGGCATACGTCGGAATTGATAAACTCCTTCATACGTAATGAATGCAGTAAGTTTTCGCTACTCAGTATCTAAATCTATTTGATGGTATGCACTTGCCATGTCTAGCTTCGCAAAAAACTTAGCGTTACCAATTCGACTCAGTAATTCACCCATATTGGGTAGGGGATGTCGATCAGCTATGACACACTTATTCACTTCTCTTAAGTCTATACACACTCTTAATTCACCACTTGGCTTCCGTACCATCACAACCGGGGAAATCCACTCTACATCCTTGGCTGGTTCAATGATACCCGCCTTTTCCAGTTTCATTAGTTCTTCCTTCACAGCATCACGCATCGTCATAGGTAATGGTCTCAGTTTCGCACATACTGGCTTACTCCCATCTATCAACGTTATTTTATGCACCATACCCTTCAGACAACCTACTCCATTACTGAAGACTTTGGGATATTTCATTATCAAATCACTGTTAACATCCCCCCTCTACTAGGCCCTCCAACATTTCCAATGTTAAGGACTTGTTCTTCACTATTGGGGTCCAGTTTGATGCCCAGACCTCTTTGTTCTCTCCACCCGAGTAAAGTTTCCCCCTTCCTTCTAACATATATTTTGCCATATGTCATTCTCCCTTTGAAACTGAAATGAGCCATGCAGCACCCCAATAGCTCTATTTTCCCGCCATTGTAGTCCCCAGGGTTTTTATCAGATGGTGTTAAATCTTCCATTCGACCATGTACTATATTCTCATAAGTACCCCTTGACATCAAAGTAATCTTTGAACAAGAGTCTGCTAACATTCTTACTGTTTGCCCATTCACCTTAACCCACACCGCATGATGTTCACACTCATCATTCTGGGAACATTTCACCATATTAACAGTGACCACCTCACTCTCAGACTCTTCACCCTCTCCTGATGATACAACCTCACATTCCTCAACAAACATGGTCCCTTTAGCCCCAGCTATACGATCATTTTTACAGCAGTTTTCAAAATGACCCCACTTCTTGCATATAGAGCAATTTGTTCGTCAGCCAGGACATATCGGTGAAGTTTATAAATGACGCGCACTCCCACACCTAAAACATAAACTTTCCTCTCTTCTTGGACCTCTATAAGTAACCTCCTTTTGAGTATTTTTATTACTCAGTTGAGCTTGCCCAGCCCCACTATTGCTCTGAACTGAGTCATTCCCTCTTACAAGTTTATTTATCGATTTCTTTTTCTCCTTAGTACCCCCCTTCTTAGGGTCACTAATCTTTAAAATTTCAATAGGCTGAACAGGTTTCGTCTCTTTCGTACCCAATTTCGCCACACACTTCAATGTGTGCTCTATCCTCTTAGCAATAGTTATAACTTCATCTAAATCAGGATCGTCCTTCAACCACACTTCCTCTCGAATTTTATCATTTGAACAATGTAACATGAACTGATCCCTTATATGTTCATCTAATGACCAACCAAATTTGCAATTCAATGACAAGTGTCTCAAAGCTGTAATGTATTCTTCTACTGACTCGCTGTCATGTTGGAATCTCATTCCGAAATGATAACGTTCCAACACCGTGCTGATCTTTGCCTCAAAATGTTTGTCTAATTTAAGTAAAGCATAGTCAAAGTCATTACCACCATCTTCCATGTCCAATTCTGCAATATCAGGCAGTGTTTCATAAATTATTTGCCCTTCATAGCCCAAAAAGTGCATTAACATGGATACTTTCCTTTCCGTAGACATACCATTTCCACATGTCGCCTTAACATAATGCAAAAATCCCCTTTTCCATGGGCCCCACTTGATCCTAGGGGGGCCCGGGGTAGGCATGAACATTTGTGGCCCAGGGACACCAGACAAAGCCATGTTAGGAGTAACTGTATCAATATCTTCTATAGCAGTGGTGCTCTTCTTCACTCACATGACCAAAGTTTTGTTAAATTTACTAATCAACAGCAAACCCTGCCACGTTGTTTCTCACCTGGACCAATAATAGTGTATGTTCGACCTTTTTCTTCAACAGATAGCACGTTGCCGCCTTCCCAAAAGGGCCCTAGGCGGTTGACGAATCTCGTTGCAGCTTCCTGGGGTCAAGGCGTCAGTTCCAACCAACGGAGATTGAAAGGAAAAGAAATTATGATGCTGTCACGTGACCAAGTACGCACTCGCCGTCCATGTATAAAATTTTGGTTCGCATGAGCTGGCGTTACGACTACAGAAAGAAGGAATTCAGTGAAGCCACCCACTCTTCGCGGCACAGCAAGATGGTCCACTAGATCCTGTACACACTTCGTTGAGAGCCGTATCACATCACACACCGATCCGCACTCGCCATGTTGCTCACACTGCACAACGCAACAGCCGTGTCCCGATACTTCTTCGACAAATTACCACTGGTTGTGTTGTGACCGGACAACTCTCGGGTTTGGCAGCTGCCGACCTCTGTGTCTTTAAATACCTTTAAATTCAATGCAGCGTGTACGGCGCTGGAGACGGCGTATGACGAGCAAACGGCGATCCACTCTTCAAGGACCGCCGCAATCCAATCGTTGGGTAATCTACAAGGACTGCAGAGTTGGTCCGCAACGATTCGCTGGGCTGGGGGTCTCAAAACTGCTTCACCATCAAGGCTTGCCTGGGTGTTCTCTCTGACTTCTTCAGTATCCCATCCTCGTCGCCAATATAGTGAGGCAAGACACACCAGTTGAGGATAAATGTAGATTTATTGGGACAAGTATCAGACATATAGTTGAGACCCCCAACCAGGACAGCATCAGATCTCCAACTGCCGAAATACAATACATAACAAATCCTAAGTTCCATAGCAGTGCATTGTGACCTCAACCATGCACAGCCCAATGACTTCACATAAAGAATGCTCATCCCCATAGCAACACTTGGCATTCCCCTAGCACAGCAAACCCATATATAGCAGTAAACCCATATATACAACAATTGTTGTGTGATATTTCCTCTTTTTTTTTTAAACTCCCATTATGAGTCCGCAGACAGTACAACTGTCTGGGGTGTCTGCACTCAAAATAGAGGTTCCCCCAGACAAGCACCATGTCCGCACATGTCCGTTTTCATGTGACACACTATAAATTAGTCTGCGCCCATTCTATGGACACCCGGTGCTTGCGCACTGCATCTCCTGCCGGATGGGTTTCCGCGGACCGGTCGTCAGGGCCACGGACGGTCGCGGACATCATCATATGAGTGCACCCGTGTGGCATGAAGGCGGTTTCTGCAAATGGTGTCCGTGGCTGCAGACAGTTTGAAAGTGCTTTTCCAGCCATTCTAGGGTGTTTCAAGCAGAAGCTTTACCCTTACACAGCGCCCAGACCCATTCTACGTTGATCTGGCTCATTTTTACAATTTTGAAAGGCCTATTTTCAACTATGTATTCTGTAGACAGTACGACTGTCCACGGACGGTTCCTCTAAAGGGACCCACCCATTATGTTTCCTCATTCTCAATCTGATTATACAGGAGAGAGCACCTGTTTAACTGCTGGGCACATTTCTTTTGCAGAACTTCTTGGAGACCATGGGATCTCTTATGGCCATTTATTTTTCCCAGCCACCCCCACCACCATCAACATCTGGAGGGCCTGGAGAGGGGAACAGGCACAGTGATACAGAAGAGGAGGATTAAGAGAAAGATGAGGATGAAGTAGAGGAAGTCCCTGGTTTACTCATTCGCAGCAAACCTGGCTTGCATTCCTATGGGACTACTTCCATGAGGCGCCACACCAAATCGACCCATGCAACTGATCTGAGAAAGGAGGTACCTTTCTCAGCTAAGACCAGGTTCACTTCCTCCACCCCATCATCTTCATCTGATCCTGTCCCCACACAGGATACTCCATTGGGGCAGAGGATCTCAGTGGCGGCTTCACAGGCCATACAGAACTCTGTTCACCCTTACCTTTCGAGGTTCACAGTGCTATGTATGTACTGTGAAGCACCGATCTGTATTGGAGAGCAGTTTTAGAGTGCTTTCAAGGCTGCCGTCAAGAAGCATGAGAAACACTGCCACCTTCCTGATTAAGGGCCACACAGCATCTTCATCTCTTCACCTGCCCCTTCGTCCATGTGGTTGGTGCCCCTTCTCTCCATTCCCTCCCCTACCTTGCATCTGCTGGAAAAAATAAATGCCAAAAAAATACTAAATTCAAAAAACACAAATAAAGGTTCCTTTAGGAGCCACCTTTTACAGTTGAAAAATAGAAGTGAGAAAAAAAGTCACAGGCCCCTGTGCACCCAGCATAGTCCACAGCCTTCTAAAAAATGTAAGCCGTGGAACAATTGAAATCATTTTAATTGTTACGTGTTCAAAAAGGGTGGCTCTTAAAAGAACCTTTTTGGCTTTTATATTTTTTTTTTTAAACATTTTTGGTTTTACAAACTGAACTAAGAAAACATTTCACTGAATTTAATTATTTCTTCTCACTTTCACAGAAACTGCTTCAAAGCACTTTTAATGTTTTCCACAAAAATCTGAATAGCCACATCAGTTAGGTGGACTACATCTCGCTGAAAAATGTTGGCCCTATCAAATGTAATGTTCTCATTATGAAACGATGTCATGCCAACATCTTGATCAAAAGCACACACAGCTTTATTGATGTTGCACCTCGCTTTTCCCATTTGCGGACCAAATGAACTGGAATGCATCCACATCTGTCTCTGGGCAATACGTGAAAAATAATTTTCAAAATAAGGAACAATTCCTTCAACTTTCCCAATGTCTCCTTCATTGCAAACTGCAAGGAAATTCCAATCACGTATCCCAAACTGTTCCCACCACAATTAACAATAATAATGTCTTGATTTTTCAATTCACCCATATTTGCACAAATTGGGAGCAAGTCCACCTACTTCATGCTTCGCACTCCATACCAGAACACTTCCAATTCAGGGAATCCAAGATTTTTGGGTATTCCACAGTGCTCAGCATACACCTTCAACCAATGGACCCAAGAGTCCCCGGAAATCCACACACTCTGAAAGATATTGCCATGGCCATTTTCAGTCCTCTCACAAATCCTACTATCAAAACTCCTGCTACCCCCTCTTCCACTACGCCACACCCAGGAAACCAGATTGACTGATCCTCCGATGTCCACAGACACCCATGACTGCCTGCCGTCTCCTCAGTCCATTTTCCATGCCAGGCAACCTTAAAAGACCCGGATGTGGCACGTGCCGTCTGTGGACTATCGCGGATGCTGCGGCAACTCGAAGGGGTGGGTGGGAAAATTAAACACAATTTAAGTTATTTAATCTTTAGTGGTGGCTCTGAAAATAACCCTTTTTATTTATGGGTTTGTTAAACACTTTTTCCTCTTGCTTTTATGTACAGTAGTACTGTACACTTTACAACTTCCTTTACAATTTTATTACAGGAACTTATTCAATGCATTCCTAACATTGTAAAGGAAAATCGTATTTCCGACATCTGTGAAGTGAACTCCATCTTGACAAAAATATTCACACCTTTAGAACGTATATTGTCATTCTCAAAAGATGATATTCCTGCAGCATATAAAAAACAGATACAGTTTTATTGACCAGCTGCCTTGATTCTTCAATTTGTGAACTGAAAAAGTGTGTCAGACATCTCCATGTTTGCCTCTGATCTATTTCAGAAAAAATAATCTTAGCAGTAGAAAACAGTTGCATTAGGCTTTTAAAGAAATCCTTCAGGGCAACCTGCAAAGATACTGGAATCACACACCCCAAACTGCCCTCTCCACAATGCACAATCACAATGTCTGGACATTTAAAGTAAGCGATACTCTCACAGAATGAAAACAAGCTTGCCCAGTTTAAGCCACACACTGCATGCCACTTCTGCCAATCCCATACTTCCAAGGATGCCACGATTTTCAGCATAAACCTTTAATGACTGAATTGAAGAGTTTGCCAGAATCCACACAGTCTGCCTTCTTAAACACATAGCCATAGCCATTGTCAGTGCTCTCACAACTCCTGCAAACAAAACTCCTGCAACCCTCTCTTCCTGTACACCACACCCAGAAAACCAAATTTGTTAATCCCAACAGTCCCCTTTCCATGCCAGGCATCCACAAAAGAGCTGGATGTGGCATGTGCCATCCGCGGACTAGCATGGTGTCCGTGGACCCTGTAACACAGGAGCAGTCCTTCTACCCTTTCCACTTTCATGTTCTCAACATTCCCTCATTGGGCTGCTTTCATAGAGTCACACATCCATCCACCATTCACATCCAGAACCTCTACACCTTACTCTTATTATCTCACTTCAACACTTCAGATGCACACTTGAACTCTCAGAGTACAATCTCGGAAAATTAAAGGCATCTGCATCAAAAACTACTGTGCAACTGTTCAAGATTTCTATTTCCAGATTCAACACAATTTGCATCTAACAAAACATAGTACAGGTATGCTTATAGTTTAAAAAATGTTTTCTTCAACCCTTTCACATATATATATATTAATGAGAAGCCTATTACAGGGTAGGTAGCAGGAACACTATATATATATATATATATATATATGTATATATATATATAGTGTTCCTGCTACCTACCCTGTAATAGGCTTCTCATTAATATATATATATATATATATTCAGTAAAAAAACTGTAAAGGGACATTATGGTTAAGTTGCTCTAATAAAAACCTATGAAATTCAGTGAAAAAACGTTGTTAAAGGGACGTTATGGTTCAAAGTAAAACCGAAAAACCCCGCGGCCATGTAATATATATATATAATGTTCCTGCTACCTACCCTGTAATAAGCTTCTCAATAAGTATATTCTCTTGCAAATGCCATGCATAGCAGCATTCATCACCTGCTCACATGAAGCAGCAAACAATTACAATGCTCTGCACTTCAAAATGTTTCTATGTACAATCATTGTAATGAAAGTTAAAATATAAATACATGTGTGCATGTATCGGAGCACTGTGTCACTGTTTCATAAAATAAAGAAAAAGCATATAAAGTAGATCTTTAGACCATTTTTAAGTGGCACTTAGTGTCTGTCAGTTTAATATGTTGGCACCACATGCATACATCCCAACATCACAGGCAAAGATTGCTCAGAAAAACTCTCACTGAGCCTGGAGACGCCTGGGGTGTAGTGAATACTACTTCAAGTGCATAGTCCCAACATCACCCCTTCCCATCTATGCCTGCTTGTTAAATCTTTATTTTTTCATTTGCATTCTTTCACTTCCAATTAACTTCGCCCATTTCAAAACTCAAACTACAAGTCCCAGAATGCAAA
This sequence comes from Ambystoma mexicanum, assembly GCF_040938575.1. NCBI lineage: Eukaryota > Metazoa > Chordata > Amphibia > Caudata > Ambystomatidae > Ambystoma > Ambystoma mexicanum. Next base: position 67,971,937 of record NC_090928.1, read on the forward strand.
GAAAAAACACAACTTAACGATTCAAAACTTTGACATGTATATCAAATAAACATAAAAATGCTGTGCTTTTCACAATATATTATTTTGGAAGCATTATGAAGAAAGTTCAAAAATGCATATCTGCATTTACAGCAGCACTGTGTCACTTTTTCATAAAAGAAAGTAAAAGCAGATACAATAGATTTGTACACCATTCGTAATTGGCAATCAGTGTGTGCCAGTTTAATATATAGACAGTACATGTATACTTCCTAACATAACCCATTCCAATCTTCAGCTGCTTATGCAGTCGTAATTTTCTCTACACACTGTGACTTGTACTCCAACTTCCACAATGGAGGAAGTGGAACTACAATTCCCAGAATGCAAACAAAACATCTAGGACTGCATAAACAGCTACAGATTAGAATGCACCATGTTGGCAAGTATGCATATACTCCTAACATATTAAACTTCCACACACCAACTGCCATTTAAACGTGTACTACAAAATTTTTCTAACAACTTTTCTTCTCTTTTACAAAACGTTACAGAGCTTCTACAAATGCACCTACACATTTCTTAATCTTCATGAACATGCTCCTAAAAAGCAACCATTTTTAACCGTCCACCAATTTTATTAACAATTTTTCCCCTCCATTCCTTCCTTCATAAATGTAAACCTTGCTTAATAAAAGTACTTCGCCACTACCACATATCCTCACTAACTTTCTTTTACAATTACAGGAAACAAGCACTTTACAGAAGACCACACCTGAAAAAGAATATACTTTGCATCCAACAAATTAATCACATTAATGTACTATGTATATGTATGTGATTACAGCAGCACAGTTCCACTATATATTACTCCAGACTACGCTCTTCAAACAATATTTATGTCACGCTAGCCCATTATATTAAACCATTCACACTCTTACTATTCCCATCTACACACCACCATTGCACTACCCACTCTGTTGCCCAAAACAGCACAATCACGCTACATACTCCATCACACCACCACTCCATTACTCACTAACCGACACAATCACACCTCTACAGACTCTTACTCTCACAACCTTCCCAAGCACACCTAATACACCACCTCCCAATCAAACAGCACTCTATTCACCTCTACAATCACACCCACAAACCCATGCACCATACATGCATATACAATGCACAACTTTCCAATGCAAACTTTGGGGGTAATTCATGGATTATTTGCGCCAAAAAAAAACGGGATTTGTGTGCCATTCTGCCCGCAAATCCCTGTTTAACAAATGGGGATTTGCGGGCAGAACGGCGCACAAATCCCGTTTTTTTCGGCACAAATAATCCATGAATTACCCCCTTTCTCTTTACCCAACAGACACAACAAAATGCTTACTAAAAAGCAACTCAGTAGAAAAGAAAGAAACAATAGAGCAGATAAGAATACAACTCTACCGTATAGTCATACACCTCTAAAACAATGCATAGAAAACATTAAAACAAAAGAGCTAGTAACCTTACTTAACAAACCTAAACCAGCCACAACTCTAAAAGCTAAGGCCCCTCTTACAAAAACTAAAAGTGAAAAATGAGGTACAAAGAAAAGCAGACCTACTAACAAACCTAACCCTCTATCTGCCAGTGTTAACCTAGTCATGGTAAAGCAATCCAAAAAATGTGTGTTACAGAAAATGCTCCACTGTAGAGTTCTTTACAATCTTATAAAACAGCTGAAAAGTAACAATCTGCCCTTAAAAACTACTGCAGAAGACTAATCCTGCAAGCTCTAATTGACAGTGCTTTTCTACTAAAGAAAACATTGTTTGTATTGATTTAAACAGAATGAAACCACTAACTAAATTGATAAATTACAAAAACTACTTCTAAACATGAGCAGTCTCAATATACAAACCTTTTCAAACTTCTGTAATGGTGAATGGATTCACACAAGCAGCACAGAACCATATTTCAATGAAGAAGCGTATAAACAAGAACAGCACAACCCAATTGCCATAGAAAACAATGGTCGAGGGTATGGAACATACCATTATGGCAAAAGAAACCCTTATAGAAAAAAAGTCCCCAGCAAACTTTGAACCAAATGCTCCTTTCACCCAAACAAACCATGCAGTGTACACATAAATGCACATGCAGCTCAATGTGTAATGTACATCAACAATCCTTTAAATCTTTACAACAATTCATCAATCACTATGTGAAACTAAAAGACAAAAGTAAAATGAAAACTTTACAAACCATAGACTCGTGTCCATTGTGCAGCCACACTGGTCTGTGAGGATATTCATTAGCCTGCATTTTAGGTACTGCTTGCAAAAGGACTTTCCACCACATCAAAATCTTAGCGACACACCATTCTACTATACAGAATCTTGTGCATTGATTAAACTATGCAAAAGGTCCCGCTCTTCAATAGCAACATTTAAATAACATTCTCCTACATGGAACAGCCAAAGACCTGCTTCAAGAAATGGAGCACTTCCAACGTAAATACTTTGGAACTGAAGGACCAACGTCCTAATAAAGACATACAAAAAAGAGATAGCTAAGTTTCAAAACACATCTGCTGAAATACCAGACCAAATATGTGTCTGTTGTCACAGAATGTTTTATGGAAAGAGCACAAACATAGTAGATCTAACCTACAAAATAGAAGACAATGAAGAATCACAATAGTTCCAATTAGCTTTATATCTAACAGCAGAAACTAAATACAAAATAACTGACCCCTCAACAGTTTGCAAGTACTGCAACACAAAGCTTGATAATAACCAAATCACGTGCTATCAATAATAACTTCGAAGTAGTCCCACTTCCGAAAGTTCTCGAACAGCTTAACTTGTACGAGAGAATTATAATACAAACAGTGCACCCATTTCAATCTATAATACACCTTCAACAGAAATCAGCCAAATTACCGCCATACAAGTTACTAAAGGGCATCTGTGGCAAAGTAGTATATTTGCCATTAGATCAAAAAGAACATGTACAAACTCTAGGAGTACAACGACCAGTAGATGAATCTTTGTTTGTACTAGTTAATGGTGTGCCAACAAGAGACAAAATAATTTGGCAACAACTTAAACAAAGTTAGACAAGCCGTACAATATCCAAAAGAAAACAATGAATACCAGAAAGATATAAACATAGAGGAAAACCTAAGAGAAACCACCCAAATTATTCAAGACTCACCAGCAACTGGTCAATTTGAACGTGTAAATCCTGCTACTGCAGCCAACATTTTAGACCAGTATACAATTCATCCACTACACTCCAAGGACACCATTGATGATGCATTAGAAACACATCAAATGAATTAAGTCAAAGGTTCCCCAATGGACATATGGGAAAAAAGTGTAGACGCAAGGAAGGAAGATATGATGAAAGGTCTATGCAAATTAGTGCATCAGAATATCGCTCTTTAAGAATGTATTCTGGTGACACCAGATTCAGACAACATGTCGAATTAATTTTCCACCTCTTCTTTGAAAGTAAACTAGCAACTCTATGTTATGGAGTTGCACGCACATTAAAAATAGACTCTAACTTTTTAACATATTCGCTACCCAACTGCTTCAAAAAATGAAAGATAAAGATGAAGTTTTGCAGTCAAGTATCACAAATCTCTTGGCATGCATGCATGGTACAAAGTAATACTGGTTCCGACGTCATGCTGATGTATGTTGTATGCTAAGGAACCTAGGCCCACCCACATGGTTTGTTACTTTAAGTTGTGTAGAGAAGGCATTGGATGACTTGCACGACTTCTTATGCACTGCAAACCAAAATAAAGACAGAATAGATATAAAAACACCAGGAGAACTCTGTTCTCCTGACCCTGTCAATGTATCAAGGTACTTTCACCATCGCTTCATTGCCATGCTACATTTTATCTGCAATATAACTACCCCTCTGCACAGGGAAGTGCAACACTTCTTTTGGAGAAAAAATATCAATCCAGAGGAGGACCACACATCCGCATGTTTTTGTGGATAAAAGATGCTCCTAAATTTGGCCATGATAGTGACGCCACTGTTTTACAGTTTATTGAAAAATGCATTACCTGCGACATCCCTTCAGAAAACCACAGATAGTGACCTTCATACACAAGTCTTAAGCTTCCAAAAACATAAGTGTGGCAAATACTACTGACATAGATATAAAAACAAGGACAAATACTATAACAAATGTTGCTTTGGCTTCCCTAGACCAGTTTTCAAAAAAGGACAAGTAAATAGCTTGATGTCTTTGGTTGGAAGGCAAATCCCATAATAATACATACAACATTAAAAAGGGATGAAGCATCCAAGTACATCAATGATTACAATGCAATCATTGCGCTCTTGTAGAATGCAAATATAGACATACAATACATTGCAGGCAATTCAACTGCTGTTGCAAGATATGTTACAGCCTCAGCAAAACTGAGAAAATGGAGCTTAAAGACCTCTGCGATGACATATCATCTGACAAAACACTATCACAAAAAATGTGCAGATTTTGTATAAAAATGCTCTCCCACAGAGAATGCAGGTGCTACAAAGCTGCAGACCGTTTAACAGGTACAACCTTATATGGCAAATCTGAACACATTGTCTGGCTGAACCTTGGACCAGCTTCCTCCAGAAAAAGAGTACTAAAATCCTACCAAGAGATAGAAAACGTAGCTGCAAATGATCACACCAGCCAGGACATTTTAAAAAACAATGTAATTGACATATACTACCCAAACAGAAGTACTGCTTTGGAAAACATGTGTCTGCACGACATTGCCCAAAACTACACACCAAAAACAATGTCACACCAAGTGACACAACTAGCAAATATTCAGTCTCAACTTGTGAAGGAAGCCTAGTGAAACTCACCAGACCTAGTCCAATTAATAATATAAAGTTATCATTTAAATCTCCACAGCCTATAAAAATGTATTACACGGCCCTACTCCAACTTTTTAAACCATGGAGAAAAGAAAAATAATTATTAGGTGACTATGACTCATTTGAAGCTGCATTCAAAGCAAATGAAAGCAGTATAACAAATGACAATTTCAAACAATACAAACAAATGTTGGACAGTGAACACCAACAAGCGGAAGAAATTGAAGCTCAACTAGACAAAGATACTACTGACGGCAGTCAACCTTCCCTTACAAGAACAACTTGGTGAACCACTCATTCTAAATAAAGCAGAAATAGCCATGACTGAGTTAGAAAATACCAAGTGTCAATATGAACAATCTGAGGAAGTCTTGTCAATGCTGGAATTAGAGCTAAATGATGAACAACTCACCATGTATCTAGAAGTCACTCAAGAAATCGAACATGGTTTTAAACATGAAACCAAAACCTGTAACTGTATAAATTATAAACTGCTGCTCCTGCATGTATGTGCTGAAGCTGGTTCTGGTAAAACATTCTTAATAAAAATAATCAGCACATTTCTACAAAACATAACAAACAACCTTTCGGCTGTAATAACAGCCCCCACAGGTTTGGCTACCTACAACATTGAAGGTTGTAACCGTACACTGATTACTGCTACTACCCGAAGAACACCAAAACAAATTAGAATACTACAAATTATCAGCAGATGAATAAACATTACCAGAAGCTGCTACTGAAGTATGCAGAATTCTAAAACCTGATAGATGAAGCAAACATGTTTTCCAACCTCATGTTGGATTACATTCATCTCAGAATGCAAGAAGTCCTAAAAATCAACTACGAAGAACTGTTTGGAGGAAAACATGTTATTGTTTTCAGAGACCTCCTACAGTTAACACCAGTGAAAGGTCAACGTATTTTCAAAACATTAGGACACAAACAATGCCACAATACCCTCGGCAGCATTGGAAATCTAAATATATGGCAACATTTTTACTACAGAGAACTAACTCAAAACATGCATCAGTCTGCAAACCTCACCTATGCTAACATTTCAAAAAGCATTAGAACTGGCCTGCTTACTAAAGATGAAAAATACATCCATCTTAAATAGTAGACTAATCCATGAGCTTTATGGATGAAACACATCTGCTCCTGATATCATGGAACAATTAACTCAACAAAATCTAAAATATTTGTCCTTAATGCCAACCCTTGAAAGCTGTAGTCAATTCAATGAGACAATGTTGAAAAAAGAAATGCAACCCATACTGCATATCAGCTCCGCAAACAAACTAGAAGTGCACGGCATGACACTTCATATTTATAAACAAGCAACAACACGACTAAATAGCTTAGAAAAATGCATCTCCAACACAGCTGGTTTGGAGAAAATATTGACTTTGTGTCTAAACTGCAGAATAATTCTAAAATGTAACCTTGGCATCAACAAGGTTTAGTCAATGCAGCAATTGGTACAGTTGGCTTCCAAACATATCCACATGACAAACAACATTCAGTTTGTCAACATCCACTTTGACAAACTTGCAGGAGTTAAACAAATGGGCCGGACAATAGCACGTTTCCTTCTTTTCAAAGACATTAACGTACACAGAGAGCAATTTTCTTTATCTCTTGCATATGCTGTCACTATTCACAAATCACAAGGTCTAACCCTAGATCAAGCATTGATTGAGATTGGCAGCACAGTCTTTAAAGACCGTATGAGTTACGTAGCACTTTCACGTCTGCGTACACTCAATGGTCTATTCCTAGTTAACTTTACAGGCTTCACACACACAAAGTGTTCTTGGAAAGGCAACCTTCAAAACAGTAGGTATAGTATACCACTCTGATGTCACAACCACTTCAGGGCACTACACTGCATATGTCAAAGAAATAAGTGATTTGTATGAATGTAACAATACCTCTGTTACTCCAAAACATAGGTTACCAGAACATTTAACAAATGCCTACTTAATATTCCTTCAACCCAAATTTAGTCACTAAACTATAGCACAAATAACAGTTAGAATACACCAGCAGGTATCTAACTACATCCATAATACTACAATAGTACTTTTGAAAATCAATCTAGTTAGAATGCGCCAACAGGTATGTAACTACTTGAAAAATACCCTTCATTCCAAAACACTTCAAATATTCCATTTCAATTCTTACATGACAAAACATCTTCTTACCTGTAATGTAGGTAGAATACGCCAACAGGTATCTAACTACTTCAAACATTCCCTTTATCACAACATACTTCAAACAAACATATTATCTCCCTTACACTCACGTAAATGTAATACAGTCAATGTTTTTTCCCTAATGACCCAATGATTATTTAATGTCAAAACAACAACAGTGTGTCAGACACTAATGTTGTACCAAACATAGTACTTAGAATGTACCATTTATGAGGGTAAAAAAAAGTATATGTAAAATTGTATACAACTACAGCTTTTAAACTATCCTGCTTAATAAATTATATTGTTTTTTTCCACAGAAAATAAACCAAAGATTCCAGCTTGATAACGCTATACAACTAAGTAACCATAGCAATTATAATAAAATACATATTCTATAAGTACTATCCTCAAATGTACTACAATCATAAGTACCATACACAGTCCAATTACATCATTCGTCCATATTACAAACACTTTGTACTCTGGCCATACTCCTACTACATTACCTATAATTACTATACACATATTACTACTGTGGTGGTTGTGGCCATGCCCCCCAGAATCTGGCCACTGGCCTCAACCACCACAACACAATTGACTATGTAAGAAGTATATACCATACATCATCAAGTAATACAACTCACCCTGACCTCCCTGCAATCGAAATAATGTCAACAGACACCAAAATTGTCTGCGGATCGGCAGCATTTCCAATCCCTTTTTTCACCTTTAAAAACAGCTCCACATTACCTTCATTCTACTTCCCTACCATTTCTATGCCCTCTTTCAGCCACCAAATAACTGTAATAATGTGTTTTCCAAGCCGCCCGTTCATGGCGCTGTCCGGGAACTACCGCAGTGTCCGTAGCCGGATATGATCTTTTTCCCACTCCCCCACCCTTCTCAACCTCTTTTCCACCACCAAATGACCAAAATTGTGTTTTACAAACTTTTCCCCCAGGGCGCTGTCCGCAGACACAAGCGGCTTATCCACTGATCCAACATGGCGGGTGTTTCCAAAAATCTGATACACCTTGCGCATTTCACTATCCAATCAGAGAGCACGTCCGATGTCCTCGGATGTCCTCTCGCACTCTGAACCAATCGGAGGCCTGTCTGTGGACCGAACCCAGATATCATTCATTTTTTTAACCTTATTTTTGCCCGTTTTAAAAAAAAAACTACTGAACGGATTTACACCAAATTTACAAAAGCACGTTTTCGGACCAAGCCGCCACGCCTGCCACAAATTTGGTGAACATCCGTCCAGTGGTTTGGGCTGTAGACATGAGCAAAATATTTTTTCCATTGCGCCTATTGGAAAAACCTCACATTTTGGGACCCCCTTATAACTTTGCTCCCCCTTGAGGAAACCTCACCAAACTTTGCAGAATCAATCTGACGGGGCCATATACCTTTTTTGCAAAGTTGCGTGAGGATTCGTCTGGGGGGGTGAGTTATAAGACACCCAAAAAGTACTCTTCCTATTTCCTATGGGTTAAGCAACTTAACCCTAATTACATGGCCGCTACCGCAGGCCATGTCATATATATATATATATTCAGGGCACAAACTTTAGTTGCAGGGACGTTAAGGTGAGACCTTAATGCAACAAAACCACTGAAATTCAGCTAAACCCACCTTAACTTCATGCCCCCTGTTGGGCAGCCTATGACCACAATGATGACATCACAGAACACATCACTGATGACATCACTATTTACATTACAACAGTAACTGGCATTAAGCATGGCCTTCAGCCATGGTCAGTGTGCCTGCCCAAATATATTTTAACAAATGAATGGGCATTAGTCATGGCCTTGAATTATGGACAGTGGTCACATCTATTACCCAAGTGCACTGAATATTTTAAAACACTAACAGGCTACCAACCATAGATTTTGGCCTTTACCAATGGATACAGCTTTCAACCAGATCCACTGTATATTATATACACTGGTGCAGCACTAGCCATGGACTTTAGCACAATACTAGCCAGTGTCCACAATCTTTGGCTGTGGCCACTATATATTCCAACAAATAATTGGGTCACTAGCCATGGCCTTTGACCTTGAGCCATTTCCACTGTATACTTTAAAATAATAAAATGCAATAAGCGATGGCCTTCGGTCTTGCCCACTGTGTATTATAGAACACGAACCAGCCACTAGCTATGGTCTTCAACACAATACTAGCCAGTGGCCACAGACTACAGCTTTAAACGTTGCCCACTGTATATTTTAAAACATTGATGGGTTACTAGGCATGGCTTTTAACCATAGACATTGGTATTTTTTAACACTATCCAACCACTGCCTATGGCCTTTGATGCTGGTCAGTGAACGCAGCCTTTGTCATGGCCAAGTCGATGCCCTAAATTGTTATTACGGTAATCAAAGTTTTCATGAGCTAACTTCTAAATGATGTTATGTCTAATTCCATTATTGAAGTAATCAGTTATATATAATGTACTTAGTGTTGTCAACAGTGATGGCATGAGTGATGTGATTTGGAATGTCACCAGTGTTCTCACACACCATGCAATTAGTGATGTCATCAGTGATGTGATCTGTAATGTCACCATTGTGGTCATAGGCTGTGCAACATGCGACACAAAGTTAAGATGGGTTTTGCTGAATTTCAGAGGTTTTTGTTATTCCATAGATTTTTAGAATGTTTCCAGACCACTAAAATGGTCTTCTGCCATTGTCAGAGGGCACGGCCTTTGGCTATGTCCACTGACCTCTTTAAACCACTACCAGACAACTAGCCATGGCCTTCGGCCGCCATGGCTGGTGGGCATGGCCAAACACTACCAAACCTCTAGTCATGTCCTTTGGCCATGTACAGTGGGCACGGCCACTCTAAAATGTAAAACACTTGTAACCCATCGCTCAAACACATTCATTAATCACAAACTGATTTTGTCATGTTTTGACAGTGGTGGTATTGTTATGTATTAAAGAAGCAGGCTTTGAGAAATCACAATATGTTTAGGCAATGCGCAGTGAGATTAAAATATTTGCCATGGATCACACACTTTGGTTAAGCAGCATGCTGCAAGCCCCTCGTTTTATGGACGCTCTCTTGGTGACTGTTGTGATACATCACAACCCCAACTAACCACATTTAAGCAGCACTGAAATGGGGAAAAAATGACCAGCTGCAAGAATAACATAGGCCTAGGCACATTCTGCACCCATAGCGAAAATCAAAAGCTGGTACTCATGAATATACACACAGTAAGTGAACATATATCTTAAAGTGAAATATACAAATGCAGTTAATTTGACCTTCCCCTTAAAAGAAAGTCTGCAAGAGAAAATAGCATTGGACTTTTTAAAACAGTAATGAACACCAGAAAAATAACCTGAGAGAGAGAGAGGAAATGTTACAATGAATATGCTGGCAAATTATAAAAGGTGCCCACCTTTTAAACCCAGCAATCTGTCGTGAAATATTCCATGGAAAACAAAATCCCAATATGAAACAAGTGCTTGTGGTGTTGTGAGTAAGCTTCTGCACTAGTGTTAAGAAAGGAAGAAGGCAATGAATATGGCAAGGGAAATGTGCACGGAATCGCACAGTGAACAACTTTGAATCTAACAACGTGCATACAATACCCAAGACTCGTGTATACTAAAACCCAGGAGTGCAAATAGAGTGAAACAATAATACCAATATATGAAAAGGGATGTGGGGTAAGCACTTAGAACCTCCTTATGACTGAAAGGAAAGTCGGCAAACTCCTTACCCACTATACTATTACAGATACTGACAGCGCTAAGCCCACGTAGAGGGCAAGCAAGGACAGGATCTGTGAGCTGACACTCTGGATGATACTGAATAAGGAACTTAGAAACAGTACTCACGAGGACCGGAAAAGACCACTTGAATGTCAGTAAACCCACGAACCCAGTTGATCAAACAGGGACCCAGAAGGCTATAACAGCAATGGGTGGAGGATAACTAAATACATAAGACCCAAGTCAAGGGGAAAGTAGGAATTGTGATTATAGAATAGTGAGGAAAACGAAAGGCATTCACACAGGGACTAGTTACAACAGCACCCCACACCTAATAATCAATTGGAAATAAATGCAGAAGTGCAATGGAAAACATGGAATGGATCCCAATAGAAAGTAAGGACCAGGAGCAGGGAAAATGATATCACAAAAGGAAACCTTTCCCACCCATCCAAGGAGAAAAGGCAGGAAGCTAAATCTATAAAGGGAAAGACTAATGCATCAAGGTTTTCAGTAGCAAAGGACAGCATCAAAGAGACAGAGAACACAGGCAAATTGGGCAGCATCAAAGGGTAAAGCGCACAGAAAGGCTGCCTGCAGACAGAGGAAGACAGAAAGGGAAATCCAGAAAGCAGAAATCAATTAAGCACATAAATCCGAAATCCAGGGCAGAGGAACAAGAAACAGGAACTAGGAACTAGGCACAAAAGCTAGGTACAAGGAACAAGGGACCAGTCACAACAGGAACACTGCAACAATGACCAGCGCTGGACTGAAGCAAACTGAGGCTTTTAAAGCTGCTTAACGAGCACACCCCTCAGGTGTGCCGCCTGCTGCACCTGCAGCCACAGGTGTTGCCTATCCTCCACCCAACCTTGTCCTGCAAGGGAGGAGGTGAAGCAGTGAGCCAGGCATTCTGGGAAGCATAGTCATTAGATTAAAGTAGCATGCTGGCTGCCAAAAACCTGGAATGGATCCGGAAGGGAAGTAACTTGGAAAATAAGGTTTTAGCGCTCCCAGTTCATCACAGCACTGTAGAATAAGGTTTGGAGGAAATGTCCAGTAGGGAATAAACCCCAAAACATGCCCCCAAGTGACGGGAACGGGAGCAAAGGGAGCGAGCCGTGACAACTAGTAACATGACACCCTGAGTAAAATCCTGGTATCCAAATATTTGAGCAAGGGGATGCAAGGGGATCCAGCCCCATTAGGCCATGTTTCTCTAAGTGGTTGTGCAAGGTGGGCTCGTTTATTAGGCAACATGGCCTTAGGGGGATGAACCCTTCCTCGCTTTGAAGCAAAGCAGGGTTCATCCCAGTTACTGCAGGGATGGGAAACTCAATTCTGCCGGACAGCAACTACACAGGAATGTATTGCTTCTCAAATCATAATCATCCATCAGTGTACTTCATAACTTGTACCTACCTGTACTAATCATGGGTTCTTTGCGCCAATGTGTTAATGTGTTCCCTGCTATGTTCCTAAGTGTCTTATTATTGTCCCATGTTCTCCATGCTCCTCCCACACCAGTTGTTGTTCATTATTGCCACACTCGACTGAGAAAGGCAAATACCTGAGTGGGTTTTTGAAAATTTGGTAGCGCCACTTCACCCAATGCATGCAAATACATTTGACAATCTCTTCAAATGTTTGTGTGTGCCAGCTACTGCGCCTTACCAAGTAATGCGTTGTGATACATTTCATCAACCAGTGTTCCTCAAAGACATAAGCTCTTCACTCAATGCGTTATAATACATTTGAAATTAAATTTAAATGCTTTTGTATGACAGCTACTGTGCTCAATCAAGTTGTGTTTGAGCACCTTTTATCAACCAGCATACCCCAACGATGTTGGCCCTTCTCTTAAAGGGTGGTAATACATTTGACAAGCAATTCAAGTGCTTGTGTGTCAGCTACTGCATCCAATTAAGTTATGCATGACAGTGTTTCATTCAACTAGCTTGCCACAAAGACTTTTGCCTTTCCCTCAAAGCGTGCTAATACTTTTGCTAAATATTTTAAATACTCATGTCATCTATTGCACTAAGCAAAGATGTGTGTGAGTGCATATTGAATCTACCAGTGTACCCCAACAATATTTGCCCTTTGCTCAAAGTGTGCTTATAGATGTGAGAAGAAAGTTAAACATCTTTGTATGTCAGGTACTTCACTAAACCAAGTCATATGTGAGGATGTGTTGAGTCAACCAGCATGCTCTAAAGACATTGGGCCTCATTACGACCCTGGCGGTCTGGGAACTACGGTACCGGTAGGCATGCCGGTACCGTAGTTCCCAGACCGCCATACTACGTGCTTTGCTCGTGGGTGCCGTTTCACCTGCCAGGTTTTTCCTGGCGGGTGTAACGGCACCCGCGAGCAGAGCACGTCGGTTGCACCGGCACAACTCTGAATGTGCCGGTGCATCTGACGTCCCCATCCCCATTCTGCCTATCGGGTAGAATGGGGATCCAGACACCCTTGATTCTGGCACCTGAAAATGGGCAATTACCGGGTCCGCCGAGCTCGGCATGACCCGGTTCTTGCCCATTCACGGGTGCCGGAAAAAAATGCAACTCCGGCACGGCTACCGCCAGAGTTGTAATGAGGCCCATTTTCGCATTGCTAAAAGTATTCTAATAACTTTGACAAGACATTGAAATGCTCATGTTTGTCAGTACTGTGCTTAACCGAGCCACGTGATAGTGCATGCTCTATCAAGCCACACACCCCAAAGACATTTCCACTTCACTCAAAGTGTGCTAATACATTTGAAAATATATTAATTTTCTCATGTGGGATGGTGGCTGCAATTAACCAAGTTGTTCATGCGCACAGTTTCAATCAACAAGTGCACCCCAAAGGCGATTGCTCTTCGTTCAAAGTATTCTAGTAAATTTGACAGGAAATTCAGGTACTCAAGTGTGTCAGCTACCTCGCTCAACCAAGTTTTGTGTAAGCCCAAGTTCAATCAACCTACTCCCCCAAAAGATGTTTCTCCTTCTCTCAAAGTGTGCTAGTTAATTTGAAAATAAATTCAAGTGCGTGTATCAGTTATTGCATTTAAATAAGTCGTGTTTGTGCACAACTTCAATCAAGTCAAACACTTTTGCCTTTCGCTAGAAGTCGGCTCATAAATATGACAGTTAATTTAAGTGCTCATGTCTGTCAGTTATTATGCTCAACCCAGTCATGTGCAAGCATGTGTTATAAGAATCCATTGAAGCACAAGGTCCTGCGCCATCAAGTTAGGTGGAGTGTTGCATCACAGACTCACTCATCCCCTCACTAATTCCACTGTCTGAATGATCAGCAAGACCACGCAGACACTTTTCCCCCAGCACTCTCCAAAGACCTGTCATCTTACCTTAAAGTGTGCTAACAAATTTTAAGGGAAATTCACGTTCACATTTATTTTGGACACCTAGGCAAATATGCAAGCAAGCCTTCCCAAACATACCTTTTTTCAATGAAATAGATCTTCAAAAATGTTTGCAAAAAAAATTATGACATTCAGTTCAGCAATGGTTAAACACACCCCTAAAATCAATGTCTAACAGCCCTATCTATGCAAAAGGCTTCAGGTCTCAAATAAACAGCAGAAGAAATCACCCACCGGCGCCTCTGATAGATTCCCAATGACTGCTAAATAGCGTCAGAAGCAAGTTCCTTTTATAGACGGTTGTATCTGGCTACCCAAACTCAATATCCACGGCATTCGGCCGTGACCACTCTGCATATTGCTCCAATAGGTTTCGTAAATGGGCCCAGAAGGCATGGTATTCAGCCATGGCTAGTTGCCCCAATCTCCGGCAGCTGCCACACAACTAGGTTTCCTTTGGCACACTAGCAATGGCCTTTGGCCATGGCCAGTGGCCATAGCCTTTCTCTGTGGCCCCTTCACATGTTGCCTACTAGATGGAGTGTCCATGGTGCATCTTCTCCCAATATCCTTCATTTGGACCTACTAGGTGGCACCAGCTTTGGCTGTGTCCACTATACATGTCTTTTGGGCCCACTAGGCAGGGCCTTTGGCCATGGCCACACATTTAGGTTTCTTTTGGGCACACTAGCTATTGCCTTTGACCATGGTCATTGGCCACAGACTTTCTCTGTGGCTTCTTGACATGTTGCCAACTAGGTTTTGCTGGGGCCCATTAGCCTTGGGCTTCGGCCACTTTCCATATTGCACCATTTGATTCCTTAAAGTAACCCATTAGCTATAGCCCTCGGCCACATTCGTTATCACCCACCTCGCTATAGCTGTAAAATTGTCACGATCCTACTCGCCTGCCACCCAGCACCGCTACATGCTTTTATGCCTTTATTTCCATGTTTTACTGCTGCAGTTTTGGACTAATCTAATTGCATGTTCCATTCCGGCTTTAGGATTAAACCAGCAGATGCACTCTGGGACATGTATGCTGACCAAAAGGCAAAGGGCTGGAGGAGGCATACTAAATACATGTGTTTGCAGCAAGCTACTAAGAGCTGCAGAGGGCCTGATTGCATTCACCTGTTCCAAGCTACTGCAGGCTAGGCTGCAGAGAGCTGGAGAGCACTTAATTAGAAGCCACTGCTGCTACTGCTGCAGGCTACTGAAGCCAGGACTGGGCTTAATTGAACACAGCTGCCAGAGTCTGCAATCAGCTCCACCCTGCTGCCCTGCTGGCTGGGAGGGCGCCCTGCTGGCTGGGAGGGCCTTTATAAGCTCACTTTGAACAGAAGCAGTTGTCAGTCAACTGCTTCCACTGGGAGTTTGTGCTGGTGCTCCTGTTATCAGTTTTTGACCTTTCTTGGAAATCCTCTTTTGGCCTTTGATTCCTGTTGCTGTTGATGCTTTCAGCTCCCTCTCCAGTCTGCTGCAGCCTTCTGCCCTGCTCCTCTGGGCTTCCACCTGGTGGCTCTGCCACACTCTGCGGCCTTCTGCCCTGCTCCTCTGGGCTCCCACCTGGCGGCCCTGCCGCACTCAGCTGCTTTCCGCCCTGCTCCTCTGGGCTCCTACCTGGTGGCTCTGCCATACTCTGCTGCCTTCTGCCCTGCTCCTCTGGGCTCCCACCTGGTGGCTCTGCCGCACTCAGCTGCCTTCCGTTCTGCTCCTCTGGGCTCCCACCTGTACCTTCTGCCCTGCTCCTCTGGGCTCCAGCCTGACGGCTCTGCCACATTCCGCTGCCTTCCGCCCTGCTCCTCTGGGCTCCCGCCTAACTGCTTTGCCGCACTTCGTCGCCTTTTGCCCTGCTCTTCTGGGCTCCCACCTGGCGGCTCTGCCACACTCCGCTGCCTTCCGCCCTGCTCCTCTGGGCTCCCACCTGGCGGCTTTGCCGCACTCAGCTGCCTTCCGTCCTGCTCCTCTGGGCTCCCACCTGTACCTTCCGCCCTGCACCTCTGGGCTCCAGCCTGACGGCTCTGCCACATTCCGCTGCCTTCCGCCCTGCTCCTCTGGGCTCCCACCTGGCGGCTCTGCCACACTCCGCTGCCTTCCGCCTTGCTCATCTGGGCTCCCACCTGTACCTTCTGCCCTGCTCCTCTGGGATCCCACCTGACGGCTCTGCCGCACACTGCTGCCTTCTGCCCTGCTCCTCTGGGCTCCCATCTGACGGCTCCGCCGCACACCACTGCCTTCCGCCCTGCTCCTCTGGGCTCCAGCCTGACAGCTCTGCCACACTCCGCTGCCTTCCGCCCTGTTCCTCGGGGCTCCCGCCTGATGGCTTTGCCGCACTCTGCTGCCTTCTGCCCTCCTCCTCCTCTGGGCTTCCCTGCCTGGCAGCCTTGCCACACTCCTCTGCCTTCTGCCCTGTTCCTCTGGGCTCCTTGCCTTGCAACCTGCCTGTTCTAGCTTCTGATATCCTATCCTGTCCTCTACCTGGTTATTTCTTTCAACGCTGCTTTCTACTTGTATACATCTTGGTCCACTGTGGTGTCTCCACTTGAATCCGTTTTACAGTGTGACCCTGTTGGTCTCCGTTCAGATCAGATAAGGGAAGACTTCTGTTGCCTTCACCTAGTCTGTGGAAGTCGTACCTGCCTCAGTATATGGTCTTTCAGTTTTACCCTTGCACTGAGTACAACAGTTTCATCGGCACGCCTAAGTCATGATGTTGCTGCATGACTGTTAAGAGTAATCTGCTGGTACCTATCCCAAGGGCTTTCCCTAATCCCTGGAGACCCCTTATCATATTCCAGTACACCCTTATTTCTGATCTATCCAAGTTGCCCAGTGTACTTGCTTGTCTTTGCCTTTTCTCTGTCTTTGTTTACAGTCTGCTCCTGCAGTTCCTGTGAATACCTGTTTCAACTAACAGCTTGGTATGCACCTATAATCTTTTATTTGCTAGCATTGTCTCTGGAATCTCCCTTAATCTACTTGCATACAGTGAGAGATAGCCTCTGCCCTGTACTCTTCGCCTAGACTTCTGACAAAAATTCCCTTTTTGTGTGGCTTAATCTTTTTTTTTTACTCTTTGTTTTAAAAACGTTTTCCCCAAAACTGCGGTTATCAATGTACTACAGATAACCACAGTTATCACTAAACACACACAAATAACTGCTGTTATGCATCAAAAGCATGCAAAATCCCAAATTCTTCCCTGCCCTTTCAGGCACTCACCAAGTGCCCTCCTCCTTGTGCCATTCTGCCCCCTCCCTACAAGTCTGTTTCCCTCCCTAGCCCTCTCCCATTCCCCCTAAAACTTGTCCTTTCATCTTTCCCAATCCAGTTTTCTATCACTACTGCGATTATCCCTCCGGATAACCTCGGTTATGCAAAAATGTTTGAGCTTTGAAGTTAGTGCCCTGCCGCCCAACACTTCTATTTCACATGGTCTCCTCTTTCCCCCTACCCACATCTAGCCTGACGCCATTTCATCATTGTTCTTCCTCTAATTGGCATTTTTTCCACTTTTCTTTTGTGGCTAATCCCAGTTATACCAGTTATAACTGTGGCTATCTCTCGCTTCGAGCAACAACAAAAAAGACAGCTTTTTCATTTGGGACACAAATATAGCTATAACTTTGGGGAAAAGGGCATCCCTTTCTCTATAAAATATTTGTACAACTACTTAACGGAATAACCCTAGATTCCTCCCAGAAATTCTATTAGCCTCTCTCAACCTCTCTGCTGCAAAGCATCAAAACCAAAATAAAAGTTTGAAGGAGGAGGGACACCCTGTACTGTGTCAAATATTTGAAAAACTACTGCCTGGATTTACCCCAAACAGTCAAGAAAATTAAATCAACGCTTTGTGCCCAAATTGCTTCTTGTTTGGTCAGAATCTGCCAACCAGTGGTTTTCACACTAGGGGTGTTGAAAAACTGCACTTCTTTTCTATGTGATAACAATTGGGGGTAGGCTGAAAACTGCTTTTTTTAATCTTTTCTTAACTTTTTCATTATTTGATTATTTATTACCAGAATTTTCAGTTTAGGGGGGCTGTTGACAATTGCCTGGTTTAGACAATTTCATCCAAATCCATCCAGCAAATGAAAAGTTATTAGCCTCTCTCAGGCTCTCTGCTGCAAAGCACCAATACCAATATGAAGGTTTTAAGCCACAGAAGGCACTGTGTTCTCTGTCGAATATTTCAAAAACTACTGGATGGAGTTACCCCGCAGCAGTCAAGGAAATAAAGTCAACACTTTGTGCCCAAATTGTTTCTTATTTGGTCAAAATCTGCCAAGGGGTTTTCACACTACGGCTGTTAAAAGACAGCACTTTTTCTCTATGGGAAAATGAATGCGAGTAGGCTGAAAACAGCTTTTTAATGTTTTTTTTATAACTTTTCAGACAAATCGTTTTTATACTTTCCAGTTTAATGGGGCTCTTGATAAATTATGTGGTACATTTCAAGCAAATCCATCAAGAGAGTTAAAAGTTATTAGCCCCGCTCAACCTCTCTGCTTTAAAAAACACAAAGGTCGATATATAGGTTTTAAGGAACAAGTGGTAACCCCTTCTCTGTCGAATATTTTTAAAACTACTGGATGAAGTTCCCTCAGACCAGTCAAGAAATTTGTCATGCCCACGTGTCCCGGCACTCCTTCCCCTACACACCCTCAGCAGATACCTAGTTTCCACTCCAGATCTCACTCCAGGAAAGGTCCGGAGCATGCGTCTGGCGCTCCTAACTCCCCCCGCTGCCCGCATCAAGGTTTCATTCCCTCAGTGGGGACAGCATTGCCGAATCACTGGAGAGGGTGCTACGGGAGGAGCCACTGTAAATACCTGAGGTGGCGACACCCGTGGCATCTGTATGCACAAAACAGAACGGGTAAACGAAGCCTGAAGAGTACCTTCCTTCCGGGAACGCTGTCATCCAGGCGCGAGCCACACCCATGGCTGCAAGAGACAAACGCACTTGTTGCGCGACGTCAGTCGTAGGATCACGTGACACAACACGTGACCCACAGGCTCACGTAACGGAAGTCGCTGTATAAAACAAACGCTATCCAACAAGACTGCGCTTCTCAACTGATTGTTTATGGTGTTTGGCATTCCGACCTGGATTCATGCTTCTTCGTGCTACTAAGACCTCTGGACTTCGTTCTACGGACTACCATTTGCTTCATCCCTCTTGTTCTACGCCTTAGGATTGTTTTTCTGTTTTTTTTACCTCGGTTTGTCTACGGATCGCTTATGGATTGTCCTTTATGTACCACGCCTTTGGATTCTTGCACCTGATTTTGACCTCGGATTGTTTACGGACTGTTTAAGGATTACCCCTTGTTTGGATCAACGGACCTGGACTCTGCCTTCTTTTGCCATTCCATCAGCCACAGGTCCATTTCAGAAGACTACAGGCATTCCACTGTGGTATAAAGGCACTCACTCATTCATCACAGTGCCTTTGTGTATTGTTTGAGCCACTGAGGGAACAGGTATTGCCCTAACCATCTTTTGCCCACCATTTCCCGGCTTCTGGTAGGTGCTCTTTCTATTTCCTGTATAATAGAAATTTGCTTACCTTTTTTTTGCCATCACCTAATTTGCCCTTTCCCTTTCAGCAGCAATCCGGAAGCCTTGGGTATCCTGTTTCTATCACCTGTGGCTCTAATCTTTGAACAGCGAGTTTTTCTTTATCTCGCTGTTGGCTGCTTAGGGACGGAGGTATCCCTGTTCCTCGCGACCATCTAGTCTTGACAGACTGAGAAGCCGGATATCGCCCGGAACATGGATCCCTCTGCTGGGGACCAAATGGCTGCTCTGGTTCAGACCATCTCCATCCTACGCTCAGATATGGCTGTTGCCCCCGCAGCAATTCCCCAATGCCTAGACACTATTCATAGTGAACGCCATGCTTAACTGGCTGACCTGGAATTTGGGGACCCCACACCTCCTTCCAGCGCTCCTCAGGCTGCCCCACCCATCACTACCCAGATTATCGTCCCCACTCCCTTCCCTTTGGCAGCACCAGAAAAATTCCAGGAGGATCCTAGAAGGTTCTGTACCTTTCTTAATCAGCGCAAGCTGCATTTCCTGTGTAAACCACAGTCCTTCCCTGATTCAACAACAAAGGCAGTTTTCACGCTCTCTCATTTAGGAGGGATTGCGGCCACATTGGCCAATCCCCTGTTAGAAAGCGATAGCCCGGCACTGTACGATTTTGATCTCCTGGTAGCAGAAATGTCTAAAGTGTTTGACATAAGACACAAAGCTCAATCTAGGGATTTAGAACTACTTAATTTAGCACAAGGCAAGTCCTCGCTCATTGACTACATCACCAAATATAATCAGATGGCCGTAGAGATGGCTTGGCCTGAAGTTAAGAAGGCAGTAGTCTTCTACAAGGGCCTACATGATGCCATGAAAGATGCCTTGGCAGTAATCCCATCCTTGCCGGTCCTCGATCATGAGCTTGTCGACCTTGCCCTCCAGGTAGATGCTAGACGGGCCGAGAGAAGATCAGAGGCCGGCTTTTCTTCTGCCCTTCCAACCCCAACAGATTCTCAAGGGGAACCCATGCAAATTGGGGGGGTCCGCAGCCCTATCACGGCTACAGAAAGGGAACGCAGGAGGACAGCTAATGCCTGTTTTTATTGCGGTCTTAATGGACACAACGTTAAGGAATGTCCTAGGCGCCCTTGCCTCAAAACCCCAGGTTTTCAGAAGGCTCGTCCCTAAAGATGGGGGCACGGACGAGCCACGATCAGACCTCCATACCACCTATACCAACACATGCTGGTTTGAAACCCATAGTGATACATGCTAGTTTGTTATTTACTCCTGACACCACACATTCAGTCCACCTTGTTATTGATTCTGCCGCCACAGGAAACTTTATTGACAATTGATTGTCTCTCTCTCTCAATTTGCCTTTGCAATCTAAGCCACGGCCTGAACCAGTACATGCAGTGGACGGCACAGCACTTGTCTCGGGTCCTATCAAACAACAAACTGCTCCCTTGTCCTTGGTCATCCAGGATGCCCATAAGGAAATGATTACCTTTGATTTAATCACTACCCCACATTTTGGCCTAATCCTGGGGATACCTTGGTTCCGCCTCCATAACCGGGTGATTGACTGGGCTTCCGGCCGACTGTACTTTCAGTCGTCTTTTTGTCAGATGGCGTGCCTTACTCAACTGGAAGAGACCCTGATGCCCTCACAGCTGTTAGGGGCAGTAGCCCGGCTTGTGCTGGAGGAGTCGCCCCTGATGGATACCGATCCACCCCAACACATGGTGGGAACGATAGTCTCTGGGATTCCTACTGAGTATCATGGATTCCTCGACGTATTCGATAAGGGGTGCGCAGAGGTCTTATCACCACGTAGGCCTTATGACTGCCCTATCGATTTGGTACCAGACGTAGACATACCCAAGGGGAGAGTGTATTCATTATCACCAGGGGAAGAGCAAACACTCAAGGAATATATACAAACGGCTATAAGCCTGGGTCACATACGACAGTCAACTTCACCTGCTGCCGGCCCAATATTTTTCATACCGAAACGGGAAGGGGACCTGCATCCTTGTATAGACTATCGACGCCTGAATGCCATAACCATCAAGAATCTGTACCCCATTCCTCTTATTGGCCCCCCATTAGGCCGGTTAATGCACGCCTCGATATATACAAAGCTAGACCTCCGGGGGGCATACAATTTAGTCAGGATACACCAAGAGGACGAATGGAAGACAGCATTTTGTACGCAGTATGGGCTCTTTGAATACACTGTCATGCCGTTTGGCCTATGTAACGCACCTGCTATGTTCCAGCGGTTTATGAACGACATCTTTAGTGACATCATTGATGTATACATTGTTGTTTATTTGGATGACATATTGGTGTTTTCGTCCACTCTACAGGAACACGTGAATCATGTCCGTGAAGTACTCTCCCGGTTACGGTCCCACTCACTCTATGCCAAACCCTAGAAGTCTTTATTCCATGTAGACAGCGTAGACTTCTTGGGTTTTCATATATCACCTGGGGGAGTGTCTATGAACGAATCCAAGGTCCGTGCAGTATTAAACTGGCCTGTACCCACCTCTCTCAAAGCCCTGCAGTCATTCCTAGGCTTCGCCAACTTTTACAGGCGCTTTATATCTGGGTTTTCTGACATCACGGCCCCTCTCATTGTCCTCACCAGTCCCCGGGTACCGTTTCTGTGGTCCACAAAGCAACAAGAAGCCTTCACCAAACTAAAGGCTGCCTTCACCTCGGCCCCGGTTCTCCAGCACCCAAATCCCGATCTTCCTTTTGTAGTCGAAGCCGATGCTTCTTCATTTGCCATGGGGGCCGTGTTATCCCAAACATGCCCCAACACAGGTTGCTTACATCCCATGGCTTACTACTCCCGCAAATTCAACAACACAGAGATACACTACACGGTCACAGAAAAAGAGCTGCTGGCTATAAAAGAAGTGTTCCAAGTCTGGAGACACTGGGCCTCATTACGAGTCTGGCGGTAACTGAGGCGGTAAAACCGCCTGGTTACCGCTGGATTCGTATTACCATTCCGCCTCCGTGACTCCCAGAAATACCAGGGCATTACGACCCTTGTGTCCCGGGAATTCCGGAGGCGGAATTCGTAAATCCCCATTGAGTCCAACAGGACTCAATCGGAATGGGAAAGTGGAAACACTGGCACCATTTTGTGATGGTGCTGGTGTTTCCACATCTGTAAGCAGGCGGGCAGTGTTAAACCCGCCAGGTCACACCTGGCGGGAACATCACCTCCCGCCTGCAGGACTCGGGATCGGGCGGTCCGGAATTAACAGTGGCGGTGGGTTTACTGCCACTGTTAATTCCAGACCGCCCAACCTGTAATGAGGCCCAATATCTATTAGGGGCCTCTCATCAAACTATAGTCTACTCCGACCACAGAAACTTGCAGGACATGGCTTCTTTGAAATGCGTCAACAGCAGACAAGTCCGGTGCCATCTGTTCTTTGCTGCCTACAATTTTGTCATTAAACACAGGCCCGGAACTACACACCAGAAAGCTGATGCTCTTTCCCGTTCCCCAGGGGGTGTTTCTCTCCCGATTTTTCACGATTCAATCTTAGACAAGAGACATGTAGTGTGTTTATGTACCCCACCCTTGAACCTTTTACACACAATTCGTCAGTGGACTGAATCTCATCCTGAACAGGTATCGGATTGGGGGTTGGTGTTACGTGACGGTCTTCCTTTATATCAAGACCTGCTTTTCTTACCAGTCACAGAGTCACGCAACTTAGCCCTGGAATGGTCCCACGATGCCCCCATTAATGGTCACCCCAGGCCAAAGGCGCACTCTGAGTTTACTGCAGCGTTGGTGTTGGTGGCCCTCGATGAGAGCGGACCTTAACGCCTACGTTAACACCTGTTCTATTTATGCGCAGTGCAAAAATAGGAAGGGACGTCCTCTTGGCCTGCTCCAACCACTGCCCATGCCCCCGAGACCATGGCATATCCTCACAATGGACTTCGTTACAGACCTGCCCAGGGTTAAGGGGTTTGACACTGTATGGGTAGTGGTCGACTCATTTACGAAGATGGCTCATTTTGTCCCATGTAAAGGCATACCCTCAGCCACCAGGTTGGCAGAGATGTTCTTTCGGGAGGTATTCTGTTTCTTCAGGTTGCCCCAAGTCCTTATTTCTGATCGTGGTACCTAGTTCACGTCCAAATTTTGGAAGGCCCTCACCTGTTTACTAGGGATCGATGCCCGTTATTCCTCTGCATGTGCTATGGTCAAACATTTCTACACTGTACACAAGCTTTTAGGCAAAAGGATTTTGTCAAGTGACCGGGGACACCATGATAGAATGTCTTGTGTTGATAGTAACAGTGACAACGGCAGAAAAAAACACATGCTATTACTGCAACTTGTGAAAAGCAAAATACATAGTCTAAAATGGGTGCTTATTCTATGCTAAATTCTTTTTGGATGTTTTTGTCTGTATTGTGAATTTGAGGTGTTTAAGAACAGACTAAAACAGTGGCTCACCCCTGAAGTGTGCCTGAAATAAACCTTTAATGAGTCTAGCAATTATTGAATAGAATTCCAGAAAGACAAATTATTTGCTACTCCCTATTCTTTCTTATTTAGGGTCACTGCTCAGTGTTACCCTTGTGGAACCCCCTGTTTTTTTTTAAAGAGACCTGAACAAGAAAGCCAGCCACTCAATAAACAAAGAGCCACATGACACTGGCCACAACCCAGGAGCTTCAATTTTTTAAAAAAGATAGTTTTTACAATATTTTTATGGGCAGCAAGAGAGACCACAGGGGTAGCAAGGGAGACCTCAGGGGTCGCAGTTGCAACACTGGGCGACCCCCAAAGAAGTCCCTGGTTTTATGCCAGAAATGAGATTTGAACATTTTTGCAACTGACAAAAAATTGAGGAAAACGTTAGATTTTTGCAACATTTTTAATTTTATTTTTATTTATTGGAGTGCTCCCCCCCCCCATGGAGATCTTTTTCCCCTACACCTTTCTACCTCGTCTTTCTTTACTTCCGCTTTATTTGTTACCTTTTTTCCCACGTTTAATTGTGAGTACGGAGTCAAAAAAGTTAGGGTCCTAATTGTTTTAAAATTTGTGACTGTATGCCGGCAGGATTGCATTAAAACCTGTCACAACATAAATTAATTTTCTCTTAAACGGACAGACAGAGCTGGGCACTTGGCCAACAGCAAGTTAAACGGGGATTTTGTGTAGGCAGGTGCACTTTCAAATTAGGATTTACATTGAAACTCGTGGAAGCTAACATTAATTCGCACCCACACGATGCATTTTAAGAGCAGCTAATTGAAGTGCTTTTTACTTCGTTTAAAAAAAATATTTCCAAATACCTCTATTCTATTATGGGTTTCCGGAGATAGCCACTTTGACCACCAAGAAAACAAAATTCAAGCGTTTGGACCCAAGGGGGCCAATTCGCCAAAAATAAATTTCCTTCTGCAAAGTGCAGGACCCACATATTGCACCTGAGACCAACTTTATGTTTAAAACTAGCAAATGTAAATGGTTCACAAAACCAAAAAATATAACACCAGATGCAAGTCTCTGGTATTGCCAGCAAAGGGTGAAAGCAAAGAAAGTTTACTTGCAAACTACTTTCTAGCGGCAGCATTGTGGTATCTTCAGAACATTCTTGATCTGGGCCGTGCTGACCCTTTTGAGGCTTCATGTCTTGATTTATTTATACAGCTGTAATCAAGGAGAGTCTTGTTTTCACAAGGTTCACCAACCATGGTTTTGCAAGAAAATCAAATGTAAATTGATGAGTAGTGCATGGCAGAAGATTAGGCACATGTTACTATGAGAAAGTGTTATAAATAACACAAGACCATTGTTTCTCAAAGTGTAGTTCTTCATTACTTTTTAACTCAAATATTCTCACATAGTTACAAAACTTTCAGGAATTACTTAGGGGCTCATCATGGTCCTGTGGTATTCCGGCACAATTTCTGCTGAGTGGCTGTATTAGCGCTACATCACAACCTGGAGTGAATGCGCGCCCCACTCTGGTGGTAATGCTATTTGCCCCGGCAGGCATCCTGAAAAAGTCAATCCACCCAGAATCTCCACTTCATGCAGCCATGCGGACCTGGAAACAAGGCAAAATGTCACAGGAGAGGACCAGCGACAAGGTACCTAAAAATCGCATGAGGAAACCTAAGTTCAGAGAGGGGGAACTGGTAGTCCTCACTGATGAAGTTGTTGCCCACTGTGAGGAGTTGTATGGCAGTAGGCAGCGAAAAACCTGTTGCCAGCGTACCCCGTGATGGGGAGAACTGTAGAAAAAGATGGAATGACCTGAGGATCAGCGTGCATGGACTCCTGTCCCAATTGTAATTGGTTATTTATAACGCGTTCAATACCCAAAGGTTTCTAAACATGTACCCGGGGATCGAACCTGTGTTGCTCCGCATCATCTTGCTTCCAAGGCAAGTGCTTTGCGCCTGAGCTATCCTCTCAGGAGTCCCTGGTAACTGGAGGTGGTACTGTGGAACCATTGGTTCTCACTGCCTGGGAGGAAAAGTGCAGCACAGTCCTGGACATGGAGGGCATAGAGGGAGTCGGCGGTACGGAGACGGGTGCAAGCAGCCAGGAGGCAGGAGGTGAGTCAACCCCCCACCCCCAGTACAAGTGCATGCACACTTTCCAGCTTCCCAGTAAAAGCAGCACAATTCTGGAACTCCCTCCCTCCGTCGTGCAGGGAGGACCTACCCTACCACCAGTTCAGAGCTAGGACCGTCCACTGGCTGAAATCTCTCGACTCATAACGACTCTTAGAGACCCAGATTCGCCACTACCATGCGGCGCCTCATTGAATGTAAATATGTTCATAGTATTGCCCTATTGCCCTAATGTACATGTTATGTTCTACCCCTACTCACTGAATGTAAATATGTTTATAGTATTGCCTTTAATGTACATGTTCTACCCTCCTACTTGGCGTGATACGTCCAGCAATGTAACCCTAGCTGGACCTCACCACACGTATGTAACGAAGCTTTGCAACCCTCTTGCTGCCTCTGCGCCTGGCTACCTTCGGGTTAGGTGCGCATTACAAATAAATAAAATACAAATACAAATACAAATGTCAGCCTAGCATAAGATGCCCCAGTGGACAGGGACACTTGTCAGCAGACCCAGGAGGTGGGCATGGCAACAGGGTGAAGTGACCGGGTGGCACATCAGCCATTCTCCACATCAGCCATGGAGCAGGGCACCAAGGGCACCCCTGAGCGTTACAGCACCATGAAGGGGTGGCAAGTGAGCTATCCAAGTGCCATGCACACCATACCTCTGCTGGTGCACCCTGTGCCAGCTGGATTGTGGTTCATAAGCAACCACAACACCTTGCAAAAGACACCCAGCAAGGCCAAGCCTACGGCAACACCACAGCACACCAGAAGCACCTCAAGGCCCACTGCATTCTCTCCTGCAACTGACACTGAGGCCACACCTCCAGGCAGGGTGGCTTTAGAGACTCAGGGGACAGAAGCCCAGTGTAACTGCCTGCCGGAGGGCTACAAACCCCCAAGAGCCCTTAGTGCCACCAGCATGCCCAGACACCTGAGCCAGATATCGACACACCATCCTATGGTACCCCTGCCCACAGCCGAGAGCCACTGCGCAGCCCCCTCCCATTTGGCACACACCACCAAGCAACACCATGCTTCAGAGGCTGGAGAAGATGGAGAGGCGACAGAGGGAGATGAAGGCAATTGGGTGCACCCATTCTGAACACCTGCAGTCGATCCATGACTGCCAGCAAGGGTTGTGCGAGCAATGACAAGGAACCAGGCGGAGGCAGCTGCCAGTATTGCCACCATGACAGTGTATGGGCAGAGGGTCAGGGAGAAGAAGGGGTCTCTGCACTTGCAGAGGACATCCACAAGAGCAAGGAGGTCACACTCCAGCAATCCGGTAACCAGGCTTGATAGCTGCCAGTTCAAAGACACCCACTGAGGAGTTGCAGAAGGGTACACCCAGGCACAGGTCCCAGGACCATTTGGGCTCAAGATCACCAGGGACTGGCATGGGGGGAAAGAAGCCATGAACATAATTAACATTGAGACACTTTTTGCCCTGAGTGGCCATGCTGGGAGTTGGTGGTGGGATGGTGGGATGGTGAGGGGGGAAATCGTGCTGGGGAGTTTGTAGGGGGAGGAGGGCTAGTGTGCTGAGGAGTTGGTGAGGGGAGGGGGATAGTTGGGGTACATCATATCATTCAAACTGTTATACTTCATCAATGCAAGGACATTCCTGATTGTGTCATTGTTTTGTTTATTGATAGAGGTGAGTGTCATACAGTCGTGTATGGCTTGTACCATGTGCATGTGACCAAAAAAATGTTCTATCTGTCCCTGGCGAGCCAGTCTCCCATCCCTCAAGTCATCTCAGGCAACGCATGCATTTATCTCTGCCAAAGGCACTGCATCCTCATACTCTGGGGGTGGCATGTCCATGTCAGGGGTTAGCGGAACATTTCTCTTCAGGCAAATATTGCGCAGCATGGCACACACAAGCACAATTTTACCATCTTTCTCTGGTGCATACATCAGAACTCCACTGGTGCGGTCGAGGCAGCGGAAACCTGCCTTCAGGAGGCTGATGGTATGCTCTATGCACACACGGGTCCTGCTGTGAGCAGGGTTGTAGGCAATATCCTGCAGTGTTTGTGGATCACGCACATGGGTCATTAGCCAGGGCAGCTGTGGGTATCTGGAGTATTGTGCATGGGTGAAGGCACAGCCATTAGTCACGTTATAAAGTGTGGGAGTGACATTACACAGTATCAGGGCAATGGACATCTTGTGCATGCATATGGGCATCCATTTTGTGGCATGTGTCTGTACTATGTGCATGCTCCCTGGGCTGTACTGTGACGCTGGTGCGAGAGGTGATCAGGTACGAATTTTGCATTTGCATACCATGCCATTCTTTGTGTAGTTATTTACCCACCCCCCCCCCACATTTGGTCAGGTGCGTTGCAGCACATGGATGCAGGCAATTTTCCTCACCCACTGTCCAGGTCCATTGTCCTCTGTGCCTCTCCATGTATCCTGGCAGTGTGTTGTTCTGTAAGACCATGGAATCATGCGTGGAGCCAGGGTAGTGGGCACAGTGGTGGGTGATGTACAGGTTAGGGTCGCAGGTCATCTGCACTTTCAGGAAGTGGTAGTGATTCCCTTAGAGTACACTGGTTGGTGCCCCTGAGGGGCCACCAACGCAACATGGGTACAGTCCCCGGCTGTGATCACATTGGGAATTTGTGCATTGACCTGGGCTGGGGTGGTAGGCAGTGAGATGTGGTGTTGAACTTGCCGCAGGAGGGCTACGAGCACCTGGGCCAACACTACACAGAATGTGGGCTGTGCCATGCCATGCATCATGGCCACAGAGAGTTGGAAGGGGGCAGTTCAGAGGAATTGTAGGGAGGACACAAGCTCCTGCCGTGGGGGCACAGCTGTCCAGATGTAGATCCTGCTCCCTATGTCGTCCTTTACTGAGGTGAGCAGTGCAATAATGGTCTCCCTGTTGAGGTGGCACAGGGTGGCCAACTGGCTGTCCGTTTGGGTCAAGGTTTTCAAAAACTCCACAATCACTCCCTCCCAGAGCCACATGTTAAGCATATGTCAGACTTGTCAGGCCCTAGGCTTCTTTTCAACTTCTTTGCACCCCTCTCGGGCTGTCGTGAAGACAAGGGAACTCCACAAATGATGCAACTCAAAAATGTATCCCAATTCTCGGCACCTTCATTGACGAGCTAGCACAATTAAAATCTCTTTTGGAAACCCCACATGGGAGAAATATTGTACTAAATGTTCCAGAATGTGTTGGGTGGTGTGGTTCCTGAGAAGGAAGGCCGCAGGATATCATCAGGATATCTAGTGGCTTAATCCACACCCTTTAGGATGCACATATTCCTATTTTTCTGAGGGATTGAGGGCCCCCATGATGTCCACTCACACACTGGAAAAGGGGACATCAATAAAAGGAAGGGGTTTTAGGGCTGCTTGGCCTACATCACTGTGAGAGGTTGTTTGACAGATTTCACAGGCTTACAGTAGTGTTAAATCTGCTTGTATATTCCAGGCCAAAAGAGTCAATTTAAGACATGGTGTGGTATGTTAGCTTTTCCATGATTTCCAGTTGTCAGGTAGGAATGGGCAAGTTCAATTACTTTTTGTTCAGGATGGTGGGAAACACAACTGGAAATTTCACTGTCCGTTCCGAGCAGGGTTATTGTCCACCTGATATAGCAGCCCTCTTCTTTCTAATGAGTATGCGCCTGTTTCCTGGAGCCCCTTGTCCCCTGAAATTATATTCTGAAAGTCGGACTGCAGAGACCTATTATTTCCTTGGACAGCTGTAGATTTTGGGGTAAACTGTAGTTGTGCACTGTCCCTATTGGTATCTCCTTTGAACCACTACTGAATTGGCAATTGCTGGGCATGGTCTCACAGGTTATGGTTAGTGGGTATGCACCCCCTTTCCCATCCCTCTCTGGGACTGAGGTTTTTAGTCTCTGTTGTCAATCTTGGAGGTATCTCTCACATTTTACTCATGCCACTGTGTCCTCTTCCTGCACTACACACATCTGGCAACTGTGATTAAATAGCTAAATCTTGATCTCCCACAATAATCACTGTCCATCACCCCAGCTCCTCCATCAATGCCAAACCTTTGGGCTAATCATAATTTGGCTATAATTCTCCCAAAGGTTCCCTCAGGAAACTGAAGCCTCAACCTGTAGGCGCTAACACCTGCCTCTGGTGGAATAGCCACATATTCTATGCTGAAGAGGTCAAATCCAGCAGCATCTAGGTTGGCTTGAAGGAGCAGCTGGCTGTGGGTCATACTGTGACTACCTTGAGAGTCGTCTCTGGAGATCGAGGGCTGGTCTTTTGATGAGCTTCCCATCTATCATGAAGCCAAGTGGACTCCTCAAAGAACACAGTTGAAGGATTGCCTTCACAAGGTTTATTCAGCACCAAATACAATGTTGGGCAACCCAAAACAGGTTTGAATAGATAGCAAGAACTCCTTTCAATTCAAAATGTCTCTACAAAAGCTTCTTCTGATTTTCTCCCTGGTATTACTGACAATCACTTGTACACAGTTGCTCCTTTGATTGATGTCTTGGTGGCTGAGTAGCCCTCCTTAAGCAGCCACTGGTTGGATGGCATTGTCAAGATATTTAAGGTTTTCTTGTTCCAGCTCTAGGAGTTTCTATAGCAGGGTTGACAGTGGCTTCCAGAGTTGAAGTGCACCCACAGGGTATCTAGGTGCCTGGTTGAATTCTGGTTCTCTTACATGCCTTAGGATGCTGAATCTATGATTTCCCAATCCTGTCTTGCGCCACTCCTCACTGAGCTGTCGTTCACTTTTGCCTCTGTACATGTGACTAAACTGCTTCTATAGCCCTTGAGCTGGTTGATGTCTAAACTCCTTCATGTCCCGCCCATGCGTGTTCTTTCTCCCACTTATGCTTGTTTTGTCTCCATCGGGTATTTCCAACGGACTTCCAACTGTTCCCGTCTCTCACTTTCCATTTCTTCTCCACTCCTCCAACTGCCTCTCTTTCCTCATTACAACCTCTCCACCATCCACTCATATGGTGCTTTTTTACGTACCCTTTCTACCCCTTCTCCGACCCCCTCTGCTTCCTTCCCTCCCCTTGGCTCTTTAACTTCTTCTCCACCACGTGTTGTCACCTCTGTGCCTGCTCCTCCAACTCGTGCACCACCAACTGCTCCTGTACTTGAAGCTGCACGTGATTAGCTGCCTGGTGCATTTGCTCTAGCTTTATCAGTTTCTTGATGCGGCCAAAGATTCTAAAAGACTGGTTTGCCATCTTGGATATTGCAGATCCATGCATGCACAGATGGAGTTCTGTGAATAAAGCTGTCAGGACCCTATCAACCTTGTGGTCCAGTGCTCATTCATTGCAAGCACAGCTGCTACTACTACTGGATTTTACCTTGGAGAGCTTTGGCAGGTTATTGCAAAACACAACAGGTCTTGATTTGCAAGGCCTACAGATTTCAATCTTAATATCCTGGGTCTGAAATCTTATAGTGATAGTGGTGGCATAAGCCATGTGGCTGTGTCCTTCATCAAGCCTCCACTGTTATGGGAGAGACGAGGGGATTCTCACCTTACTTCTCCTGGGCTCCACATCATGTAGCAGGTGGTGGATCAAACTTCCAGAGGCACCAACATAAAGAACTTAAGGCCTTAGCAAGTATCATAGCATTTCTAACTACTCAGGATCTACTTCCAGAATAATCCTCCACACATGGTAGCCAGAGACTTAGAGTCATTGGCTGCCCACATCAGCATCTAAGTACACAAGCTCTATGCTTGTACCCCTACTTCAGACGACAACTCCCTTTCCTTTAGCAATCGTATTCTTCTTATACCAATTGTCTTGAACTCTCGAGTGAGAATGATTCCTTCCTTTTTCTTTCAAATTCCATTAGCTTTTGGAGTTTTGCTTGTCCTCTTTTCCTATTATTGTGCTCTTTATGGACTAGATATAGATAACCGTTTTTTTAGATATTTCCAATTATACCAGAGCGAAATTGGGAGCTTGCCGGTCTTCTATGTAATCTTAAAACCTGCAGGATACCTTAAAGTATCCCGTAGGCTTACTAAATTCGACAGCAATTCAATAATATTAATAAGCATGATATAGGAGAACTATTTAAAACTCAAGAGAATGTGATACTCAAATTAGACTAATGGTGTACAAATGCCGTGAAAGAGAATATAATCAACAACACTGAATGAATGTTTGTAAAAAATCAATTCTTATTTATAAACCAGTAAAATGTGTGCCAATCCTTGCACATATTTCTACTTATTTGAATCAAAGAATGTAAATTAAGAGGATCCTTGAGAAGAGTTGAACATTTTCAAACATAATGGATTTTTCAGTAGGTTCCTTTCAAACCTATCGGTATTAACAGAAAAACAATACTTTCCAACACACCTCCTATACATTTAGTTATGTCCAATGAGAATTCTCAAAGAGCATTTTTATCTAGCTTATAAATTGTCCAAGGTGAATTACTCTTGAGAGTTCTCTCCTATTCTACCTCCTCAGCTAGTGAGAACTCCAGAGCATTGGAACTCATAGGCCCTAGCTGTCAGATTGGTGTTGGTTAATGGTCACCAACCGGTGTTAGAGTGTTTCTTCTATTGCAAATGTTAAGGGGGCTGGTTGTTGGTTATGTGTTCTTGGCTGGTTGTGTTAGAACTGGTTTAGGTTGGTGGTTAAAGGTTTTTTCTTGTACCATTAGGGGCCCAGAATGGAGAGATTTAGTGTCATTTGTGTTGAGGATATGAAAAGTTACCTATGAAGGCTCCATTGAATAGTTGTGGTGGAGTGTAGCTGATGATTCTTCAGAGCATCACTGCAATGGTGCGCCTTTGAAGATTAAAGGCTCTTGTTGGACTCATTAGGTTACATGAATAGAAATTAGTCCAATACCAAAGCTGGCCTGGTTAATGTTTTTGCTAATCTAAAAATATGCTGCAACCCTCAAGAGAGATTACCTGAAACAGCCACATCAGTGCATTAATTAAGGTATTTGATGTGTATATAAGCATATGTATATTTGCCCTTTTTACTGTTCTATCTTCGCCAGATATGGTTACCACAGGAGGGTAGCTGTAAACCAGTTGCACAACGTGTCCACCTCGTTAGAATGAAATCATTATTTTAAGGCACTGTCATGTTAACGTTAGTCTGTGTCACATATATGTCTCCAGAAGAATTATCCATTCATCCAGTTTGATTTGGATTTGTTATTTATTGAGGATAACTGCTCTCAACATAGTGGGGAAAAATCTGACATCATAGTAGTTGGTGACTCTCACATGATGGTATATAGTATGTTTTATTTAGTTAACAGAAACTGTGAAGGTAGTAGGAATGTCCTATACCATTAAGGGGAATTACTGTCTAGATGCACTAGTAGAGGATTTTTTTTATACGTCATGGGCAAATCCAACGCTTACTTCCAATGGCTGCAGGGGAACACAGGCAATGGGTGCAAAATCATTTTGTTTCAAAGTGTGTGCGAACAGCACTCCCCAAGCTTCGTGTACATGCACAAAGAGAGGTTCCAAGTATTGTAATTTTTCTTAAAGCCCTCACCACTAGTTCCAGGATCGATCAGTGCCACATGGTTCTGAAACTCCACTCTGATGCAACGTTTGGCGCTGCAGAGAGCCAGTGATTTCTGGTCATGTGTTGGGATAGGGAAGACAGAGCTAGAAGGGAGTAGGATCTTCAGTGAGGCTTTGCATGGGGGAGCAGGCCCTCTCTGGATCCTAGGTCATGCACAAATGGATACTCTTAGTTGTAGACCTTTTTCATGAGGTCATCACCACTAGTTCTGGGGCCATGCAGGGTTCCATAGACTTGTTCCTCTAAACCGCTCCAGGATTCGATGCTGTGCAGCACACAAAATGTCTGGATGTGAATTGGGCAGCGAGGCAGCAACAAGCAAAATCTTCTGGGTGCCTGCACGTGGATGGGCTGTTGTGCTCCAGCCACCGGCGTGTGCACACAGGGCAAGTATGAGCAATGGAGGTAGTGGAAGTAAACTAACTTATCCTCACTTTAGGTGCAACTACATCCAGTGGATAAAGCAAAATTACTGCTAATTTCACCCATGCCTGCCTTCCTTATATACATATTGTAAATTGCATCTCAATGTTTCTGCCTTGCACTTGCACCTGTACCTACCCATGTACTTACCTGTAAATTACTGTACAGCACTGTAACTAAGATGAGAATATCCTTGTTGCTCCTGCGCCCTGATACCTTGGGTCTGGCTCGCAATACAAATGAATAAAACAAACAAACAAGCATAGGAGCAAGGGTCAGCAGAGCAGATGGTTTACTCTTTATTTAGAATGTTACCTTGATCCACTCTACGATGACTGCTGGCAAACTTTATTATGTGTGAGCAGAGCAGTCCTCTTTCATCTTCTTTATAACCGTTGCAGACCACAGAGGGTAATGGAAGAAGAGCAGTGAGCCCTATTGTCTCAGTTGTCAATTTTCATAGTAATGTATAATAATAATAGTAATGATGCACGTTCCTACATAGGGCTTCATACCAGATTCCTCCTACTTCTCAATGCTGCAATAACAGGAGTTATTATTAACCAGTTTAATGGTATTACTTTTCCTGACCTCAGAAGGAGGAAAGACTGAGTTGGCCTGCCCACGGGGTTCAAACTCGTGAAGTCTCCATGTCTGAGACCAGCAAGCTTAGCCTGTGAGATATCCGGCAGGCGCTGATGCAGGTGACAAAGCCTTCACGTTTCCCACTACAACCCCAACGGCATTAGAGATCTTCAGAGAGTGCCCAGCACATGGCGTAGGAGCATAGGAAGGAACAGCCAATGTAGAAAAGCTTTAGGGGAGCATTAACAGCTTAGGCCTTCAATGCTCAAGAGACCTAAAAAGAGAGGGAATCCTGGTGCCCTGCTACCACAATCAATACAGTGGTAGGGGAGTGATGGAAAGTGTTTGTTCCAGACGGGAATAGAGAAGGTTGCTCAGCTGACCATACCCAAGGTATCCCATACCTGAGGTACTTCAGCCTCATCGGCGTGGGCACATGCACTGTTCCTTTGGTTTCTCTGTTTTTCTTGGCCACATGTAGGCCAGAGTGGAGGCGAAGGAAGCAGAGAGTGGTGATTGGGATGCTAAACCTGCCGTAATGCGGCAAGGCAAGGGAGTTGCTAGACCAAGCAGTGTGAGTGAAGACACCGCAGATCTTCACCACGTACAACACTGATAGCTATGCACCTCTGAAGGCATCTATGGCTACAGCCATCTTTCCTGATCTGCTCCCAAATCCCTCATATTTCACACTGCCTGACATGATGGTTTGGTACGGGTTGTTTTCTGAAATGTTTGGCATGCGTTTTCTGAAGATTAAATCTCTCTGCTGTAGTCTTTGCAGGTCACAATGTCAATCTTTTTTTTCAGAGATGGTTGGTCTAAAAGCAGTGGCACCCTAGGTCATTTTGCCAGAAATTAGATGCTTCTGGCAAAAAACGCTGTCAGTGGCAACTCATTTGTTTTGCTTTTTGTAATGAATACCCACCCTGTATGCCCCTTACACCTGATCAATACCCTTACCCCCGTAAGCAAATAAAAATGGATAGACGTGTTTGCATTTTTTTTTACCACACTATTACAGCCGATATTACATAACACAATGCTCCTTAAAAGATATTATTGTTGCACAAACAATGGCAGTGGTGTTCTTTTTAGATTCTGTGAAGCACGACAAGGGCGAAGTCGATCATGTCATCATACGCGAATTGGGAGATATTCAAGATTTCTGGGTTCAGTGTGGAATATGTATTTTTCTAATCCCGGAAAGACAGTGTGACATATTCCACCCAGAAAGCAAACCTTTTTCATTTAGTGGACATGAGGGTTCATCTTTATGCTTTGCCGTTGTAATTGAAGTTGTACTATTCTATCCGAATCCACTGTGACACTGATGATGAACACAACAGGAGTGATGCAGTCCGGTTATCTTGGAGTGGTTGTCTAATTGCTGCTCTCTCCTCAGGTTTTTTTCAGATCGAGGCAGACACTACGCCGTTTCTCTCTATCGAAGAGATCGCAAGCACTGTCCCCATTGGGACTATCCGCTTTGGTCACCCTTGCTACTACAGCCCGAAAGATGTAAAACTGCCAAAAATCATCATAAAGAGTGGCGAGAAGATCATGTTCCACTCAGTTGGTGAAGTTGATGGCGTGATGTCTGTGAACTGTGAGGTACTGAGAGATGGGCAACATCACCCTTTTGCATTAGCTCTGTCCTGCAGGGGAGAATTCTTTGAATGCAGTGATGATCAGATCTACTCACTGAATGAGATAGCAGAATGGAAAATCCCTCGGAACAGAAAAAGGACTGTTCTTCTACACAGTCTTATGAATACCTACGAGAACACCGCTAGCCCTTTCCCTGATAGGTTTAAAGGGTCAATTGTGCTTTCTACGGTCTATGAACTTCAAGCAGTGATGAAATGTAAGTACACATTGTTTGGTTACCATTTGCATTTATCAGAGCAAATGTACAAAGCTACACAGGATGAACGCCATCAAATGTGCACTGAATATTAAGGGGTAAATTCAAGAAATGACCTTTTTGTATGTAATATTTTCCAAATTCAATTGAGTGTTTGTCTATAAATTATGATGAGCATTATGCAGTGACTACAAAATAACATTCCATGACATCAGTTTGGGATATAGTATTGCTGAATGTCATGGGGCTGAAAATAGTTAGCAGAATGTCACATTGAATAATCTCCCATATAGAGAGGAATACAAGCACTAACGCATTTGCAATACTCCTTTATCAGAAATCTAGGAAACATTTGTAACCCAAAATTGCAACTTTCCTAGGTTTGATTTTGAGTTTCTGGGTCTTCTCGAAGGCACAATGGTTAATTAGACTATTGTGAGGGATTGGGAAAATTGACTGATCATCTTGGATTGGTCCAACTAGCACTCCCCAGTTGTGTCTATAGGACTCAATGGTTTGCTTTTGCAGTACCAAACTCCCTGGTCCGTTCTCTCACTTACTTTCTCCCACTGCCTTACTCTCTTTTGCCTGATCTTCCTACTACTCTCTCCCCACCTCCCCTCTAATACCCCCTCTTCTCTCCTCCTCTGTCTCTTTCTCACCTTTTTTTCCCTCCCTCCTGTCCCTCTCATGTTCCGCACTCTCCCTCCATCTCCTCCTAGCTCCTCTCTCTCTCTCAGACTACCTCATTCTGTTGCTCACACCACTCGTCATTCTGCTCCTCTCAATCCTCCTCATTATGCTTCCCAGGGATATGATGCGCTGCTCACACTTCCCTACTAAGCCGACTCTCACATCTCCCCTATACACAATCCCCTATCTACACCTCTATGCCCTAGCCTTACCACACTCTCTCTGCCTATTTCATGCAACTACCTTCACCACCTCTCTCCACTCTGCACTCACTACTACTCCCACTACTGCCTTGCACTTTCTCTGCAGCCTTCTACCTCTCTCACACACACATACACAAACACACACACTTTCACTCACTAATCCCTCTACACATATCCCTCAATCTATCTATTTTTCCCTTTCACTCACCTTTTATACCGCCCCTTCTCACACTCCACTAAATACAACTGGTACAACTCTCACAAATACCTCACCTGCACTCTGCTCCAACTCTGCCACCAACTCCTCAGCACTCGGCTCCGCTGTCTTTCCTCCACCTGGTCTTGTGGCCCAGCCCCGCACCTTCTGACTTCACTCCTGCAACCTACACTCTGCCTTTCAGTGGCCTCCCTTCTATACCGTGTGTGTGTGGGCTGCTACTTCCCTCTGCTCGTCCAGTGCTAACCTGACTCTGTGGGCCAGTCTGTGCCGGCCTTTCCGTTTGGGGCTGAGTTATACAGGTAAAAGGCTTTAAGAACCCAGTTAAAAGAACCAAGGTGGGCACTAGAAACTGAATCCCATGTACTCATAACATATTCATAAATTTAAAAAAAGTAATAGCCTGCTGCAGCTGTCAGTGATAGAGGGGGATCCGGAGCCCAACCATACTCAAATAATCGATGCATACATGAATAGAATCAGAGTCACACTGCGCTGGCTAATAAATATATGGACTGGACATATAAACACAATTATTTATTAATGGTGCACATCACCGGAAGGAAGCACAGCCGACACATGTTTTAACCCACTGAGTCTTTTTCTAGGCTGTCAATACATAATATACATAGAGCAACCGAACATCAATAGTTAAAAAATAAACCCAGGAAATAAATAAACATGACAAATTAAGTAGGATCATAATATAAACCAAAACAACAGAATTACTACAAACAGGAAAAGATCATGAAAGAAAAAGCAGTAGATCAATTCAACACAATTCACATAATGGTCCAGACAACACGATAACAAAGTAGTTAAACAAATGAAAGAGAACAATTTGAAAAGGCAAAAGAAAGAAAATACAAGAACATTAATCATACTGTTGAGATAAGGACAACTTTAATAGTAATCTCATAACAGTATGAAAAAGAAGAGGCAATGAGATAGGGATCCCAAGTCCACAAACCAAATGATGTGAGCATTGAAAGTGTAGCACAGAAAAGATGCCATAAGAAACCACTGTAGAGAAGACCCAACAAACCATGTGAATTTGAAACCAGGTGAGTACACCTTACATATATGAACTTCAAAGCAAGATGGAGCTAGCAAGTGTATCCCATGCATAGGTGAGATAAGAATGCAAACATTCACTCAGTATCTGGGCGCTTCTCCTTAATTGTAGGATGATCTCGTCGCTCATAAAGAGACTTCCTTCTGTGTCTGCCCAGAAGTGAGATTAGGTTCTGAGTTTTGTAGTTTCTGTACTAAGCGCCAGAGAAAGAATGTATTCTGTGAATCTGAGACCCAATGAGTGAAAATAAACAGGTTGTATTTATGAACAGGAAATACACAGGTATTCAGTTTATTCCTGATTTGATTCTTGGTGTGTCCATCCATATATCCTCAACGAAAACACACAGGTGTTGACATGTTTCAATCTTATTCTGTAACCTTGTGTCTGCCGTTCAGTATATCCTTGTGCCCTCCTTTTAATATGTTTTTTTGTCCTCAAGATTTCATATTTATTTAATTCTTGATGTGACTTTTTATCCTTCTCTTAATATTTCCGTATGCCCCACCTCTTAATATGTCTTGTGTCCTCAACACGTGTTTCACCACCTCAATGTGGCTCATCAGGAGGACAAGTTCCATTGGATAGGGTATCTGATGGTAACCAGAATTATTGATAAGTCAGCTTTGAAAAAGTTTCTTTGTGCACATTTTTAGTTGCAAATTGCAATATATGATTTTGCAGATGCAAGGTTTTTGATCTGAAAGAATGGACAGTTAATTCTCATTGGGATTTATACCATATACATTGCTGCGAGATTTCCCCATTGGATATATACGTCAACTTTGGTGATCAATTAACAGTCAGAAAATGCCCTTTCCCTAACTTCTATGAACAGGTGAATGATATGATATGATTTGATATGATAGTTTATTTATATAGCGCCTATACACAATGTGTTTCAAAGCGCTTCAAGGCAAGGGAGGGAACAAGGGAAAATACAATGACATTCTTACAGGCCATGAACAGTAAGGATGTGAAATTAACTATCGTACTCGGCCTGACGACATTTCAGATAGTGCAAGAGCTAAGACATGGATAAGGATGGGAGGGGGAGAGTGGGAAGGAAATGGAATCAGACAGGCGACTACTGTACTAGGCCTGACAACATTTCTGGTAGAGCCGGAGAAAAACAAAAGGTGAGGGAGAGGGGTGCAGAAAGGGCGGGGAGGAACAAAACAAGCGACTATCATACTAGGCCTGAATCGAGTGATAACTTGAAATTTTCACAATGTGTTGCTAATTCCACTTACTTTTATCGATTTCTAGAGAGAAAAATATTAAATAGTGTGTAGCTATAATCACTGGTCCAGATTACGGAGTATAGAAATGGTAATACTTGGCGTGACAGATGCTCAAAAAATGGGTGCCTCTATGTTTTCTTCACCCAATAATGTTACCATCATCATGTAAGGCGCTAGCTTACCGGAGAATTAGTTTTCTCTAGTTATTTTCTGGAGCAGTCGGATAGGCTCTGAATGCTATCTGTGCATGATGTCTGTTCCAAGTCTGTGTAAGGTGCCATATTTGTATAGATGTGATTTGTGACATTTTATCGTATGCCAGGGTGAGCTCCCTCCTGTGTTCTCCTGCATAAGGAGGCTCCTCCATGCATTGAAACTAGATGAACTGTGGCACTCATCAGGGTCTATTAATAGGGGCATCAGACAAATTGATGTCGATGCCTATGTTGACTAGATGTGGGTTGATTATACCACAAAATGCCTATTCCTGTCAATGGGGTATGACTATTTGAACCACAAACATAGCTTTGATCGAGGATCCTCCAAAGCGTTCCCTATTTGTGAAGATGCGTCTAAGTAATTTACTGCAGGCCGTGGTCAAGGCCAAGTGGGATAAAAAAGAGTTTGCCTTTGTGACCTTTTTGTCTTACCGCCAGGGAGTCCTTACAGCATTTCCTTTTTCTGTGCCCTGTACATATTTATACTAGGAAAAGCAATCTAAAAGCGTGGCTAAACAACAAGAAGATTCGGACGATGATTGATGCAGAGAACGTATGTAAGAACGCTAGATCATTAGACGTTATTTTTGCTGTTTAGTAAGTTCTTGGAGAATGAATATTATCTCCTAAAGGGTAAAAAAAGCGACTCCCTAGCATTAGTTAAAGACTTGGTGTTGCATGCCGAACTGACAATTATATTATCTCTTTATGCTTTTACTGTCTTGTTGTGCGATTCTGTGTATTTTGTTTTTACTGTCAATTTTAATGGTACGTTTTGCCCATTTCATGTTTTCTTTATGTGTATCTGTGCTGTGTTTGTATGCAACTGTTATGGCATACTGCCAAAATAAAATTTGTTTGCCAAATTTTGGATTTCTCGCTCCTGTTGTTCTAGTCCAGGTTTTCTTCATTGCTACCAGGTGCATTCAGGGAGTTGAAGTTCTACAAGAGAAGAAAGAGAAAACTGTCCAGAAGCAGTAATGGGAGGCATTGTGTGACAGAGGGTAGTACCACTGGTAGCTTTCATGGTATGTGAGGGGGGTAACAGGGAATGGGGCTCCCTCACTCCTTCCCACTTCTGGGGGTTCCCTGTTCCCCTTGACAGGGTCATGACCCTGACTCTGTCACATATGGAACCTCCTTTGTTATCAAATTTGATCTACATATGATCACCTGGCCTCAGTTTTGAAGACCTGCTTATCAAGCAATAACTGCTCCTCATTGAAGAATCGGGGCATGCAGGTAAGGTTCAACGCCTTTATTAGCTTATCTTCAGAATCATAGCAACCCTGCTTACACTTCCTTCTCTGCTGTTCACTCCTCCTCCAACAGCTCTTCTCCAACTGCTCTCCACTCTCGAACCTAGAACCCCTCAGGATGCAACACAAGTGTTTCAGTCACATCGACTTTAACTCCAGCCACTACACATCTCAATCCTCTCTTTTTCTTACAATAACATCATAAAGAAGATTTTAGAAGGTGCTTAAAACAAATGGGAAGTTAAACTCATTTAAGTAGGAACACAAAAAAAGGAATT
Organism: Ambystoma mexicanum; assembly: GCF_040938575.1. Taxonomy (NCBI): domain Eukaryota; kingdom Metazoa; phylum Chordata; class Amphibia; order Caudata; family Ambystomatidae; genus Ambystoma; species Ambystoma mexicanum. The sequence goes on from NC_090928.1 coordinate 68,013,959, forward strand.
TAAGAAAACGTGTTGAAGAACGCTCTGTATGCCCCATTTTACTTTACACACATAGTAACACTCACAAAGCACACATTTCATAATCTCTAGACCTCTTGGATATCTTCTGTACTCTCTGGCCCCATCCTGTTGTGCCTATTGTGATTTGTATCCTTCTTGTGAGAAATTCTCTCCCTGATTTGTATATACTTCCATGACTGGAATTTCTGTCCTATACTCTACCCTTTCCATACTTCCTTCATTCGCATTCCCAACATACTCCATCCTGTCTGGAAATCAAAGGGAAAATCCCACACTCCTTGAACATTCAATCTTTCACCTTGAGTGCTATTATTCACTTCCTACTCATCACATAAAACAACTTTTTCAAATTCCAAACTGTTCCATCTTCCACTCTTATAGCATTCTTTAGTATGTGGACCAATTTCATAGGATTTGAGTATTTAGACATGCTTTCACTCCTTGTCTTTCCAATTTCACACAAACAAAATCTCCCACCTTGACCGTGCAAACGTTCATTCTCTTGTTGGGTGGAAATCTAGCATTGTGGTAATCTCTAAATTTCTTCTGAACTGCAAGTATGTTGCCTGCCATGAAGCCTTCATGGACCTTACTTATCCCTACCCTCTCTTTTACCCATGATGACAAGAATGTACAATTAGGTTCTCTACCCCTCATTAGTTTGAAGGGAGAAATCCCTGTCGTGCTATGTGGCGTCACCTGTATTCTCCACACCATTTCACATAGTGCTTTTTTCCAGTCCATTTTATTTGCCAAGGCTTGTGAATACAAACGCCAATAACCAATTTGATTCGTTACCATTGGTATACATGAGTACATTTCCATTTGAACCCCATTTTTTCACAAAACTGTTTCATTTCTTTTGTTGCAAATTGTGGCCCATTAACGCTTAAAACTGATTCTGGACTTCCTTCTCATTTGTAAATGTTGTCTAGGGAAACCATTATGTTATTTGTGTTTACTTTATCCATGAGAGCAACTTATGGCCACCTGGAATAGTGATCAATAAGCACAACCAACATTTTGTCACACTTGCCTAAACACTGATATGGCCTCAAGATGTCTATCCCTAAATGTATCCAACGTCTTTTAGAAAGTGAAAGTGGGCACAAAGTTACATTACTTGTTGAGAGATTTTAATCGCAATTATCGCATGTTTCATAATTTCTTACAATTCTCTCTATTTGTGAGTCCATCTCGGGCCACCAGTTCCTTTCCCTCACTTTCCTCTTAGTTATTGTAACCCCAGGGTGTCCTTCATGAGCTAGTTAGACAATCTGTTCCCTAACTGACAATTGGAGAATTAATTTGAACCCTCCTATTAACCAGACCCCTTCAATTGTTAGTTTCTCCTTAACTTCTCTTATCCTGCCACAACCTCTTGACCCACAATTGTTTTGAATGCAATGTCATGTTCTCTCTGCTCTTCCCAATCCACTATATTCAGTGCACTTAAATGTCACACTTGTTCCCCAAATAGTGTATCCACTATATCTTTATGCTTTATTCCGGATGATGGTCTGCTTCCATTGCAGGCATTCTTGTACGAAATCCATCACACAATTCCTTTTCGCCAGAAGTTATACAACTCTGCAATTATACTCTAAGAGTCTCAACCCCAACCTTGCAATCATTGGCATGGCTTTGATATCCCTTGAACATTGAGGACCTCAACTAGTGGTGTATGGTCTGTCGGTCTGATAAATTATTTTCCCCAAACATACGGGCAGAAATGTTTTCCCCATAGCAGCATCCTGGGAGCTCTCTTTTGATGATGAATTAACACGTCTCTGTTTCAGTAACTGCATGGGAGGCAAAGGATCTTATCTTCTTTCGGTCTCCTTCTGTTTTGGGAAGCACTGCTTTCATTCCAGTCAAATTGACTTTCCTTTTCTTCAACTACCTTAATGGATGTGCAATCTCTGTAAATCCCCTGATCAATTTGTTGTAGAAATCTACAAGACCTAAAAATGAACATAATTCTTCCTTATTCTGTGGCAATGGTTTTTCCTTGACCGATCTTCAATACATCTTCCTTTGGTGTATATCCTTCTTTAGATAATGTATTTCCTAAGTAATTCACTTCTTCCTTGTGGAATTTGCATTAACTGTGTTCTACTGTTAATCCATGTTCCTCCAATTTTCTTAACCCCTTGCTCAACCGCATATTGTGTTGCTCCCTTCCTTTATGATATATATACCAGCATGTCATCCTATAACACGTTTACTCCCATAACATCACTTAACATATGGAATATGATCCATTGGAAGACCAAGCTGCAGACACTAACCTGAAGGGCATCCTCAAGTAGCGGTACATCCCAAATGTGACAATAAATCTTGTGGTTCTCCTCAACTCCTTATGTAGTGAAATCTACTAGTATTCAGCTGATAAACCAATACATCTACCTATCAAATGTAACATTTCTGAAATCACTGGAAGATGTGTTTCCACAATGATGTTCTTATTTAAATCCCACAAGTCCACACATACCCATATCTTAGCATTAGACTTATTAGAGACCACTAAGGGAAACACACAGACACCTCTATTGTACCTATCACACCTTGCTTGAGTAATCTTTCTCATTTCTTTTTCACTTCTCCTCTCAAAGCAATGGGAATGTGTGTCACTGGATGTGACACCAGTTCTGTCTCAACTGAAGGACTATTTTATGACTATACCCATTCAGTTTCCCAATGTCTTTCTTGGAACACACTTGGAAATAATATATTTCCCTTCTTTGTTGAGCAACCTTGACATTCCTTTCCTTACTTCCTATTTTGTTAATCATTACAGACACGTGTTCATCATTCCCCACACTCAATTTTATCTCTAGCTTAGCCTGGTCTTCTGACCAAATACGTTCCCCTCCTTTTTTGTCACATATACTTTGACTACCGCCATCCTCCCTTTGAACACTGGTAGGGCATTATTGTACCCTTGCATAATCATAGTAGAACCCTAAAAGACCACTGGGTTCCTCATGTCTGACTAGTGAAACTCAGCACTGTAACCTCTCTGGCACACCTCCATCCACCTTTCTTTGGTGATGATAGTGTACAGAGACCCAGAGTCCACCATCAGATCTGTGCTAATCCCGTTCACTTTAAACATGCACTCTGGGAGTTCTTCCCTTTACTCTTAACTACAGTCACCACTTCTACTTCTGCTTCATCTTTCCCTTGCATAAACTTTAATCTTCCTGGATTGCTCACTTCCCTTCCTCCCCCACACGCAGCTACAAAGTGCCCCTTTATTCTACATGGCAAATATTTATTTATTTATTGAGCATGGTTTAGGCGCTTATACATCGGAATTGTGTTTCAAAGCGCCACAATGCTAAATGGGATGGGAACAAGGGGAGAGAAAAAACATTGCAAAACACTAAATACACAGTTCTAGTCCTACTAGGCCTTGTGGTATTCGTATGTGCAAGTGCAGAGATGGAATTGACAGGTGCTGGTGGGGGACCTGGGAGGGAAGTGCTAAGGGAAGCCAAGGAGGAGGCTTCAAACTAATTACTAGTGCGGGGGACTCCCAAGGGTCGGATGTAGAGCCACCCAGCAGGGACCCACAGGGGCAGTGCAGCAGGAAGAACAATCCTGTGACATTCATGAGAACCAGGCCACCAGTCTCAGTGGCAGTGGGGTGATTAGCAGCTAAGGGAAAGAGGGAATGCCCCGACCTACCACAACTGAAATATTTCCCCTTTTGAAAATAATTCTTGATCCCTCCTGTTTCTTGTTACTTTGATTTTTTCCACTCTTTTCTTGCTTCTAGTTTTTCTTCTCCTTTAGTTAGGCCGTCTTTCGATTCTTTTTGTGTGACAGCCATTATTTGCAAAAACTTTTTTTCTCTTTCTCCTTCATTCCCTTGGCACATAGTGTAATAGTGTATGGTTTACCACTTTCTTTGTTATGGCTATCATCTCTTGTAATGTTGGGTTGGCGCTCATCCAAATCTTTCTGTATCACGTTATTGTTTGTATGAATTAAAATTTGCTCTCTTAATTTATCCTGCGTTACACCTCTGCCAAAAATGCACATTCATTTAATTTCCTCAACACACCAACATATTCCTCTACTGTCACATCTGCTTCTTGCTTCCTTAAGTAAAAATAATATCTATTGACTCTCACATTAGTTTTCAGGTAGTAGCAGAGATCTAGTTGTTGTATCGCTCTTCCATACACATTCCTGTCTTCTCCATCTCTGAGTAGCAGTACTTGCCTAAATATGCTGCGTTCCTGGTGATGCACAGAGTGTAATAAATTATCATTGTCAATGTTGCTTATAAAATTTGCCAAATACTCTTTCCAGTCCACCCATGGGATGGGTGGTTTTCCTGCTATTGCCAGATCAATACAGTGTTTCTTTTGTTTACTATTCAGTATTTCCATAACTGTGTATAATCATGTTTGCTCAGTTGAAGTGTCTCTATGTAAACACCCTGCACACTAAAATCCTAGCCCACCAAAAGCACCCTGTCCAATCTACTAGCTAATAGTCTGAATGCACCCGCCCCGGTCACTCATCCTAGGTAGGCTCCAGTGTTCGAATTCACAGACATGAGTGAACCTGAAGTCACTGATCTCCTCAAGTCTATCAAGCCGTCGAATTGTAAAGGCAATGTATGCCCAGCTCAGGTCATCAAAGACTGTGCCTCCTCCCTCACTCCATTTATCACTTCCTTCATTAATTACTCCTCCCAGTCTGGCCATGTCCGGACTGGACTCAAGGAAGCGTGGGTCCGACCGCTTCTAAAAAAAAACTCCCTTGACCCATTGGTCTCAGGGAACTACAGGCCGATTACCTCTGTCCCCTTTTTGCTAAAAATGTTGGACAAAGCAGCCTACCTGTAAGTCCAAAAATTCCTTGAAGACAACCACCTTCTTGGTCTACGCCAGTCCAGCTTCTGGCCACGACATGGCACCAAAACGGCACCACTTGACCTAAAAAATGAAATGGATGACCTCAGAGATGCAGGCAAACCTGCGCTCCTTCTTTTAGACCTCTCAGCTGCCTTCAATCTGGTGGATCACAAAACCCTCTGCCATCATCTCTCCTCAGCAGTCAACTTCTCCACGAGGATCTGTGCATGGATAACCTCGTTCCTACAGGAAAGAGTGATGAAGGTCTTCTCTGAATCCTCATGTGCCATCCCTAGTCCCATCAAATGTGGTGTCCCACAGGGCTCGTGCATAGCTCCTACCCTCTATAACCTCTTCATGAGGCCCCTGTTCAGAATCTTGGACACCCTGGGCATCTCATACACCAATTATGCAGATGACACTCATGTGCTTATCCCCCTTTCGGGTGACTATCCAACGGACATGAACACCCTCAACTCCATTAATTCAATGATCCAATCTTGGATGCCAGAAAACTGGTTATGTCTCAACAGTGAGAAAACCGAACTTGTACTTATTGGTTCCCTCTCCACCCTGGGTAAACTGGACAAGCAATACTGTTCTTTCACCGTTGAAAACATCCCCATCACTGTCTCAAAAGTCATCAAGACATTGGGCGTGTATCTCGACCCAAACCTTACCATGGACAGATAGGTTAATGCTATTGCATCCTCCGCAGCGTTTCACTCCAAATTGCTCAAAGCGGCCAGTCCCTTCCTCTCCCAACAGAACTGCCTCACCATTGCTAGGGCAATTATTGGGTTGAGGTTGGACTACTGTAACGCCGTCTTTGTTGGGACCTCACTACAAGAATCTTGCCAAACTTCAAATAGCCCAGAACAATGCCCTCAGGGCCGCTACGGGCATCTCACGTAGAGACCATATCTCAGGGGTCAGAAGGCAGGTACACTGGCTCCCTGTCAAGGAAAGGATTGTCTTCAAAACCCTCGCCCTGACACATAAAATGTCTTCACGGTCTGGCTCCCCCTTAACTAGCACAAAGGATCATCAGACACACGCCATCTAGACCCTCTAGAGTGGCCTACTCCAATCAAATCACTGTTCCCCTCACAAACAGAGTGTGTGCTGGTGGTACCAGCTTCCCAACAATGGCCGCCACCTTCTGTAACACCCTCCCGTCCCAGATTAGGATGACTGACTCTCATGCAGCCTTCCAGCAAGCCATCAAAACAAGGCTTTTTGTTTGAAAGGGCTTTATTTCCACTTTTATGTATCTCTGTGTCTGCATCTAAGCAACGTCCATCCAATGTATTATGCAACAAAACAATCTGTACTAAGAATATTCTGTTTGGGCTACATTTTTGTAACCGTGAATCAAGCCCTCTTACGCGTCCCCATAGTGCCTCGATGCCTGTGGGCTGTAGTGCGCTCTACAAATACAAAAATAAATAAATAATATCCCCAAATTACTGTCTTTTCGTCTTATGATCTTCCCTTGACTTTCCTTAATAGTGCCACAACAAACATGTCATTGTTGTTTTTCCCAAGTTGGAGGCACATATTGTGGCGTTGTGGCATGCCTTATTCTAAGGTGCACTGACTTGCGTGAATGCTGCGGGTACGCAACTCTGTGCTGCAAGTTTCTGTATCCTAATTTTGCACTAGCCATTTTACGCAAACTTGTAGCGCTCGTGTCATCCTAACATCCCAGCGAGCACACAGCTGTGTCCTTGCAATGCGTAGCCTCCTTTTTGGTGTGGCCCACCTTCTGCACGTGTGTCGTCCACTTGACTCATTGAGCGCCTCTCTGTTTTCTTTCTTTCATACACTGCACTGGCTCATCTGGTGCCATTTCCTGCACGTCCCGCTTAAAGTCCCTCGAATGCACACGGCCATTTTGAATGTCTCTGTTCGTTTGTTGGTCATGGACGAGTTTAAATCAGACACCAGTGGCAATTGTTCTTCACAGCACAATAAAACAGAATCAGCCATTAAGAAAATGCTGGAAGCACGTGATTATTATCAGGAATTAAACAGATAGGTGTCACTGCATTTGCGTTGTACTTACAATTGCACCTCTGAAAGATAGAAATCAATCGCAAAACCACACACAGGAGCCTTGCCCACAAGTCTCAGACTCTACGTCCAGCAGCCGTGAGAACAGGGAAGGCTTCCCTTTATGTTGAGAAGATGGGCACTGCCTTCACTGTAGTGGGGCTTCACTAGCAACTGCACCCCTTCTGACATATTGTGTTTGGGGAGATAACTTGTGGAATCTGTTTCCAAAGGCCGCACCTGCGAATTCGAGGACAAAAGACTGCTTTCCCCAGGTGAAGCTTTTTATAATATGCCCTCTTCCAGTCCCTGTTGAAGCTCCCCCCTACCCCTCAACCGCTATGGGGCCCCCTCTGCCCCATCCACCCTGCTCCCACCACCTCCCCCACTTACCTGCTGCAGGCTCCGGCCTCTGGCTCCCTGCTTCCCGCGCGCTGTGGATGCCGCATTGCTGGAAGGCCAGCGCACACTACGCTTTTGCATGTGAACTTTTGTGCTTCGGGCTTCCGGGGACGGAGCAGCTAGATTGCAATCGAACTTGTGAGCATAACCTGTGAGAAGAAACAATGCATCTGCTGATTCACAGAAGGGAGGATAGCACAGGGGAATTTTTTCTGGTCTTGGAAGCAAGACCACACAGAGCAACAGGTGTTCGAATTCCGGATCCGTGCTTAGAAACCGAACTCAGGTATGGTATTAGGCACGTCATAAGAAACCAATTAAATATATAAATAAATACAATGAAACCCGTGATGGCCTGAACTGTCAGCACCTTTTGTTGCCCGTAGAGGCCAGCTAAGTAATGCCTGCTCGGTCCCCCCCTCCCCCAACCCCACTCCATGAATTTATCCTGAAGGCACACTTCACAGAGGTTGGCATTAGTACCAGGGCAACGTTTTTTTTTTAGGAAAAGAGGGACCAAGATGTTGGCAATTGAAGAGAAGAAGTCAGCTGTTCTGTTTAGAACATGACCAAATGATTAGGACATCAAGAACATGTTTCAGTCCCAATATACCCCTTGCAGACTAGTGGAAGGAAGGATGAGATCGATTGAGAAAGCTATCAAAAAAGCCTCAAAGATGTTGCACCCACAACCAAGGGTGATCTTAAACTCCTCCTATCAGAACTGAATTAGGCAAAATCCTCAATTGAGATCTCCTGGGAGCAATTCTGGTAGAGAAAATAAAATGAAAGTGGGCAAGCAAGGAGCAGAGATGGAAACCATAGGAGGGGGCACTCACCTCATGCAGGTGCAGAAACCAGTTTCAAAACCACAGAAAGACAAAGAGCAACACAAATGAAGACAGAACATTTTACCAGTTAACCTGTCCTCTCACAAGGTCTCCACATACATACACCTGAGTCATGTTAGGTAAGGAAGTCCTCCCTGAGGGTGGGACCCGGGCCTGGCAAGCAGAGAGAGGACACCACACGGGGAGGGAATAGCGATCTCTGTGTCCCAGATCAAAATTGCTAGTTATCCTCAGGGTTAGGCAACATCAACAAATCTCCATATCAATCGCATAGGGAGACATACCTAAGTTCCCTGAGATCAGAAAGAGGATGGAAGGCAGTGCCAATGCCATAGAAAGGGAAGGGCCTGTGGCAGAAGGCTTTGACAGTTTGAAGTAAGTAGAGGCGAGAAAGACGGGCATGCTAGCGGCAAGAGGAGATCATTTTGGAGGCATCTGCAACAGAGGTCAGGAGGAGACCATGAGAGAGGAGGAGAGCAGAGCTATTGGTTTGGGAGAAGGAAAGAAGTATGGAAAAACCGGAGCTTGGGAGGAGAGAGCCAGGAGATGGGGAGCAGAAACATCTGTGGGTAACGAGAGCTAAAAGACTGACTCAACAGGATGGGAAGAGAGTGACCTAGGACCCTGGGGAAAGGAGATGGAAGAGTGGGGGAGCAAAAGAGTTGTGGGTACCACAAGAACAGGAGGAAGTGGTGAGAGGGACAGAGGAGCCTAAGAGTGAACAGAGGTACATCGGGATGAGGATAGTAGGGAATGAAGAAGAAATTGTGAAGCAGTAACTAGTGGAGGAATTAAAAGGAAGATGCAAGAAGGAAAGCTTTTGCAGTCGGAGACAGAGTGGGAAGGTGACCCACATACTCACAGAGACAACCGTTTACCAAAACGCCAAGGGTGTCGGAAAATGACATCACAGGAAGTGACATCACATGATGCTTTACCCTTGTGAGGTCACTGGAAAGGCTGATATGATGCCAGTGACCTCAGGCAACTATGCCACCCCAATGCCAACATTATAGAGGGTGCCACCATGCAGAAAGATATCCTCAACCTACCACATAGTAAGTAATGCGCTTATGTACAAAAGCATTTAAACAGTAATGAGCTACAATAAGTTAGATAAACAGCCAAGGATGCATGTTGGCAGCAATGCTGGGTAATTTATATTTATTTAAATAATTGTTCCCATCATTTGAACATGTTGTAAAACATGACCTGTTCTAATCAGATTCCTTGCTTTTGATTGGTCAGCTCAACAATCCATCTAACATAACCGTTTATGCGCATATAAGGAATGTTGCTTAAAATAGTACACAACACTTGCAGGAGGTCATGCGGTAGTTACATACACAGATGAAACCGAAGTGATTCTGGCAAAAATAAACATCCTCGTTTATTCAATTGAAGAGTTGGGAAGGCCGGCAGATCTGTGCTGCATGCAATTCATGCAGCACAGAGCCTAGAAAAAACACTCCGTTTTTAATGCACCGGGTCTTCTGCCACATGCACTGCCCTTAAGGCCAGGGTAGCAGAGGCAGTGCAGGCCTTGCAAGGGCAATAACAGGAAAGGCAGCTGACACCCTTGCAAACCTTGAAGGACATCAACGGATATGCCTAACTGGTTGGCCAGTAGCGGAAGGATGAGGTACTAGCGCGTAGCAAAGCGATGAGAATGGGGTTGGAGTTCAGAGTAAGGTAGGAGAGAAAAGCATAAATAGGGCATTCGAGATGAAAGATCTACTAGGGATGAGAGTTTTGGAGGTCGAATGAGGACAGCAACATAAGGGGGATTGGGGATTAGTCAGAGTTAGGCCCTCTAGTTAGGCTAACCTGCCAAAGACTAGGCAGAGACCTTGGAAATGTTATTTGTTAACCCTCGCCGTCCCTTCCAGTGGTCGCCCATATATGGACTGCGTGGTTGTGCGACTCACAGACCAAGGACTGTTCTCTGCTTTGCATTTTCACATGATGTGTTTTTTTCTTTTCTTTTTCTCCTCCTAATAGATCCCTGTTCGATGGCTGTTGATTCATATCACTCGACGGATAATTTTTATCTGATTTTGGGTTGTGTGTATTTTTTATATTGCTATTGTTTAGTCGACATGTTGTCTGATTCGTTTTTCTGTAAAATAAACAATTGAAATATAAATAATATATAAATAAAGAAACTGTCAGAAACAGTAACGAAAAATTCAGACTCAGACTCCTTGAAAGAAATGATGAGAGCACATAAAACACCTCAGACTGTGAGTGACTATTGTTCCCGTGGATTGCCAGCTAGGGGGACCCATAGTTTGAAACTCTTAAATCCAGAAACTGACTTTTTTGTTTACTTTTTTCAACCCACGGATAAATCATCCTAGTATCTATTTTTCACTTACTTGAAGCCAAGGGGAGTCATGCTGCCGTTTGTTTCGGTTGAACCCTTTTACTTTTGTTACTTTTCAAGATAAAATCCCTTTAAACTGCCTCTTAGTTTATGTATCTCTTTGATGCCCACTCATCTTTGTGACAGTACTCGGGGTAAATATGAAAGATGGTGTCATATAGACAAGTGAAATCCACAAGGATTCCAAGCACCGTCTTTAGGGAGGGGAAAGAGATGTTTCTTTTAACCCAAAGCTCCTCTACTTGGTCAGACTCAACAAAAGAAAGGTCTAGGAGCAATGTATTGCCAAAAGTCTCCCAACAGTTCTGGGGTCTCCTTATGAAGGTCACAAGATTTCGTGGGACCTCACTATCACTCAGTGCCTGAATCAGAGTCCGTGCTAGATATAGCGTGGAAAGCTCACATTCTCCCCTCCAGTTTCCAATACCACCATTCTGAGATGGGTGGAAATATTGGAGGGGACATGTCGTGCATTCCATCAGCAAGATATGGTCAAATCTGTCTTGTCAGGGAAACGTGCTCCAGTGGCTTAGCGAGCATTTCTCAAAAGACTACCACTTTTCTAATTCAAGAAAGTTTTCTTAAACTTTCATTGACCTGGAAAAGTGGTGCTGCAGTCTGAGAAATGCTATGTACATAATGGGAGAATGTGTGCTGTGGGCTTTAACAGCACCTCCAAGGGTACCAGTAATGTCTGCATCTTTTGGCTGGTGCAGGAAGGGTGTTCTGCCTCAGAATGCAGTCCTTGCCAGATCCTTGGATGTGAGGAGGTTGGCAAGGCTGTTGCCATGTTGTAAATCACGGCATTGCAGGAGTGGCAGGCTTCGTTCATTTCCGCCACTGCCGTAATACATTGGAATGCATTTATTTATTCATTTAATTCTTTTTTAATAACGCACCTAATACCATACCTGAGTTTGGTTTCTAAGCGCAGATCCGGGATTCAAACCTCTGTTGCTCTGTGTAGTCTTGCTTCCAAGACCAGTGCGTTGCCCCTGTGCTATCCTCGGTTTTCACCATGTCTTCATGAAAAGTGTCTCACAGAACTTTTCCATTTCAACATGCACCTCTGAATCATACCCTGAGTCTCTCTTGGTTCTCCATTATAAGTTACACATAAATCACACTGCTGGTGCTTGTCTACTGCTTAATTGGCCTTGAAGAGAAAATATCATACTCACCCATCGATACCTGTGTTGGCTACTGGTATCCAAATACATTGAATCTAAGTCACTTTCTATCACTCCTAATAAGGTCTATTATAACGCCAGTCTCACCTTCAATATCTAAACATTATACTAACACTATTAAGATAAACTTTCAAGGTCTGGAGAAAAAGGGTCACTCTGTAGACCTAAATGCAATTGTGAAAGAATGGGTGATAGATCTTTGTCGATGCTAGCGCCAATATTGTGGAACAATGTTCCCTTTTACATTAGAAACATTTGTGATAGTCTAGACTCTAATATTTCATTGCCATTGCAATGTGTATTTATTAACCACTTGCTGTCTTTTGCGTCGAGCTTTGCTCCAAGGTGTCTGTTCAGACTGGTTGTTTCCTTAGCGCCATGGAGAAACAAGTGCAAAGAGTTTGTGTTTGAATATATTTCCCTGTAAGTATTTTGATTTAAAAAACAAGCGCCCTCTATTTTGCACCCCTTAGATATTTCATCAGAGTTTGCAAGACTGGGAATAGTGCTGTAGTGCTATAGGGATTGCTAGAAATGTAGTCTCTTCCAAGTCATTGGCATGTGCTGTTATAACAGCCCTGAGATAGATGTTCAGTCAAAACGAGTTTGTTCCTCTCTGTTTAATTCCCACATGCTGTGAAGAAATATTTGCTCCGGATTTGTATTCCCGTTTATGAAGACATGCTGTACTCCTTATATGTGTTTTATGTTTAATGAAAGAAGATAAATTCATTGTGAAGAATCTGATTGGGTTCACCACAGAAACCTGGTCTGGGACCCTCCTCATGCGGCCAGGGAAAGGCAGACACATTCTGATCCTGACCCTGGGAGTGGTGTACTGTGGGAGGATCATATGAGGTGGGAAACGTACCAGGAAGACTGGGATGAACACTTTTTAGGTTTCCTCATAATCCTGCCCTTCTGATGGCTTTTTGCCAAATGAAAGAAGTGGGAAAACCTAACTTTGATAAAGTGAACAACGTGTCCCAGAATCTAGGGACTGAGACGAAGAAAAAGGCTGAAGAGGCATTTAGACATGGAGGACAGGCAATTAGGCCTAACAGCCTTTGTCAGGGTGAGGAAATTAACAGTAATGGCCTGCACCTGAAATCAATTACCCTACCCAAGAGACATAAAAGGCTGCAACAGGAGGGGGAAGAAGGAAGGAGATGGAGCAGGAGTGGAAGGCTGGCAGTAATAGAAGGAGAAGAGCACCAGTCTGGCAGTTCATGAGGAAGTGGGATCACTTAAGCGACACCAGGACATGGAGTGTGCAGCTTTCACCTGCAAGTTCTGAGAGAGTACTGTGTTCACAAACCTTGAATTGCCGTGGCTGCAGTGAGAGAGATGTGCTGAGAGTGAAGGTCTTCCCAGGTTCACCTAGTGGCTGTAATTTCAGAGCTGTGACCGTGCTGAAGCCTGACACCCATAGCAAGAAGCAAGCCGATCGACAAAGGAGAGAAGGAGGCTTCTAGTTGGCGTGTCCGGACCAGAGACACCTGTGCTGCAGAGGGTCGTGGGTCCCAAGTGTGCCCAAAGCCGTAGTAGAAGTGGAAGAATTCGGGAAAGTGAAGCAGCCTGCAATCACAGTGTTCCTGGAGCCGGTTAGTGAAGCTTGGTGTTCAGGTTCACTCTGAAAACCTTGCCGGTAACTGTTAACCGCTCTAAATTGATTCACGTAAAAGTAGAAGCGAGTATAAACTGTCGTTGTGAAGAGTCTTGCTAACAATGGAAATGTATTACGCGCAAATCTAGTAAACGTCAGAGTGTTTGCGTAAGAAGAAAAGCATTTTATTTCCCATTGTTGAACTATTAATGTTGCCAGAATGGTTGCGTACCACTAATTAAAGGGGGACCCTTGCTAAATCATTCTGAAAACCCTACAGTTGACTTCCACAATTGTTACAAAAACTTACGGCATCAAAGGAGGTTCACGTGTGGCCAATTGTGATTCCTGGCAGGAGTTAGAAAGCATCTCAGTGTTAATACGTGGAAATAATGATATGACATGATAGTTTATTTATATAGCGCCTATACATAATGGGCCTCATTATGAGTCTGGCGGTAGCCGTGGGGGTAAAAACAGCATGGCTGCTGCCAGAGTCCTTTTTCTTTTTCCAGCGCCTGGCAATGGGTACTTACCGGTGCATTACGGCCCCGGTAATTGCCGGAAAATATTACTCCCCATTTACATTTGAGTCCCATTGGACTCAATGGGAATGGGGAGGATGGATGCACCGGTGCATCGGTCAAGGTCTGCGAGTGGGTGCCTTTCCTCCCGCCAGGTCAGAAAGGCACCCGCTCGCAGAACTCGTAGTTTGCCAGTCCGGAAAGCTCAATGTGTTTGTTAGGGAGAATTCTCATAAATGTGCTAATTTCCCTTACCTTTTGAGACCTCCAGCAACTTTGCTGTATTTTTAGGACTTTAATTTTTACCTGGAAAGAGTTTGAGCCTTTTTTCCCACTCTTTCATGTATTTTGATGTGTGTTTTTACTTTTGTGTTCTTTGGATTCAGAGTTTTAGACAAATCGATAAGCATCATCGTTTCTTGTGTGTCACACAGCACCCTCAGTGCAGTGGCACAGGGATGTCTTTCAGACTTTTCAAGGTTTAAATACCTTCCCTGGGACTGACTACTCTCTCCCAATGAATGTAAAGTTAAATTGACTTTGCTAGTCTTTTTAAATTGCGAGACCCAGCACACCATACTTAGTATTCCCTATGCCTAGAAAACTCATGTAGCACTCAAATGCCACCCTTTCCTCTCAGAATGGCTGGTGGCGGTGGTATTACCATGATTTTCCTGACCATGACCCGTTTAAATGCTCCGGTAGCTAAATTCCACCGTAGCCATGTTTTTCAAGATGGCGTCTGAGCCCCCTCTGTAAAGACAGGTTCCGATCGACTTTTTTCAGCATTTCTTTTTGGAAAGGTCCTTCTAGTGTTTGTCTCTGCACACCAAACCAGGTTTGGTCCCTTTGTTCATTTGCCTCTGGTGGGCTTCAGTCCTGAAGACCGCCTCTAGCGCCTGAGTGTCTGAGGTGGACAGGAAGTGAGGGAGGTGCCCGAAACTCCCTGTGCTTAGTCTCCTAGGACACCTGAATGCACTTTAGCATGATTGGCTGGCTAACTGTCCGGCAAGGACAGCCACCCTGCTGGGTGAGTGGCAGCTAGGCTGGACTGAATGGGAGAAAACTGTTTAAAAGGCAGGTCTCTAGGACTTGGAAGGCAGAGTCGACCACTGGAACGAAAGAACCAAAGACGAGCTGAAGGAAGATGACTGCTGCAACTCCTGGACCATTGGTTTGCCCGGTGAAGCCCTGCTGCAGGTCCGAATAGTCTGAAACTTCCCCGACTGAGAAGCACCTTCAAAGACGACTTCTTCCCTTGAGCTGGTGGGAACAACCAACTTGCAAGCCACCTGGAAACCATCTCCATAATGGTCGAATTTTCTTCCTACTGCTGTTGAAAACCAGATAGCCAGTGAGAAGGATACCAGTTTGTGGACTTTAAGGCACTCACATCTTAAAGAGACGTCTTGCCAAGCTCGTGGATCGGTCCCCGTGCAGTGCAGGAACCTCCCGACGTCCTCCCTCTTGTCCCCATGACTGAGGCCCAGGAACAGAGAGATCTGTAGGAAATGCCAGGAACAATTGCCTCAACTACAGCTTTTCGTCATTATCAAGGTACTGTGTAAACGCGGTTGAGAAATCTTCTCTGCCGCCGTGAAAGTTTGTGAAACTTTCCCAACTTTGGAGTCTTGTTTGCTCCTAATCTGACCTATAACTCTTTTTTGTGCAAACTACTTCTAAGAACATTGGCAAAGACTTAACCGTTTACTACCAGAACTGTGCTAGCCTATCCAAGCCACTGATCTATTGACTTTGGCCCAGGCCTATTGAATTGAACTGCCTCTTGTAGTGAACTGAAACTATTTGCCCTGCCTAAGAAAGAATTTGTGTTTAATTCTTATAACTTGTATCTTTTAATCCCTTTTAAAGTTACTGAAGTGCCATTTTGCTCTCACTTCTGGAGAGCTTAACTTATTCAGAAACTTATTGGTTTGGTACTGGAGTGTATTATAGTGTGATATTGAGATGCTTATTGCTAGTGGAATGTTTTCTAAATGGCTGTGTAAATTAATTAATATTGTTTTGCCAAGAAACCTTAAGTAAGTGTTTGTTTGAACCACTGTGATTGTAAGTCCTTTGTGTAACACCTTGTACTGCTCACATCCCTCTTGAGATAAGCCTGGCTGCTCAGCCCAGCTACCACAAAACTGTGTAGTACAGACTTATACCAAAGATGAGATTGTGCTTACACCTGTAGTCTTAATTGTGTGTAGTGTTCCCAAAGTGTACTGCATGTAATTCTGCCTAACAGTGTTTCATTTCAAAGCGCTTCAAGATAAGGGAGGGAACAAGGGAAAATACAATGACATTCTTACAGGCCATGCAGGGGGTATGGACCAAGGCCGTTAAGCCAGCGGTGCGGGCTGCACTGCCAATCACCACAACGTGGTGTGTCAATTCTATGTTATTTGATCAAAAGAAATAGCCAGTTTTCATCAAATTGTTGCAAAGTATGGCTATTTATTCTTAGCTTAATATATAGCATTTAGCGATTGTACATCTTAGTGAAAGCAGATGTGCAGGGTGAGCTCAAAAAATGGCCAATGCATTTCGGAAAATGAATTCCTTCGTCAGGGCCAGCTCTTACTCAAAGTGCTATGATTCGATTGTCAAAAATAAACCAACAAGCAAATCTGTTACCCACAATTAATTACGTGTAAACAGCAATAGTTGAGGAAAAAGCATAAACAAATGCATGGAAAAGCAGGTAAACAGAGCAGTCAACAAGTCCATTATCGTGGTTGCGGTGTTCCAATATGCCTGGAGTAAGTCCCCGTTTTCAACGAGTATACATGTTCCAAATCGGTGACCAAAGATGCAAACAATTATATGCGTGTAAAGACATAAACACATGCCCAGACCGTGATCGATAGTGTGTATGTGAGACATAAATATGTATCGCATGGAGAAAAGAAACAATACATACATGCAAAGCCGTAACGTTTCTGTTGTTTCATATTGTCAAATCCCCATGATGATGAAGTATCAAGGCGAATAGAAATAAAAGAAAAGATAACAAAAGAGACAAAGAATGAACAATGGGCTATTTCTTTCTCTGTGATTTGGTGAAGTCATATAGATAACTATACACTAACCTTGCCGTAAAACACAGCATAAATGCAAATCTTGAAGTAGTCGTCTACGCGATGCTCACCACGTGCAGACTCGGTCTGAAAGAGACATGCACCATGGTGTTCAACTCATTGATACGTGTTAAGCTAGCAGAGCCCAAGTGTATCCAAATGCTAATGTACAGATTCCAGAAAGAGAAAGTATCTTACCCAGCAACGACAGGCGAGTGAATCCGAGGTGGACGCCACAGGAGCGTGCCCTGCGCGTACCTGATACTTATACTTGTTTACCTTCTGTTGCTAGGGAAACGTCAGAGAGCCGTAGTAAATGCGGCAGCCATAGTGAGGAGGCTGCTAATGGGCAGTATAGTATTATGTTAGAACGTAATGGAGTGCGCTATTACCTTCAATGTTGTAGTACACCTACTCAAACCGAAAAAATATATATTAAAAATGTTCAATCAGTAATATCAACAGCTCGAAATAAGACGCTACTCAATTTGCTCATATGATGTAAAAAACGATACTTAACTGATTGGGAACGGTAAAGAAGTGCTAAAACCAGATAAGTGGGGCCGGTAATAGACAGAAAATGTCTTCCGCTCAAACTCAATAGTAACCTCAAGTTGAGGTGAAAACGAGAGGGAGCACACCATGAACGGCACAAGTTCTAGATGTTGATCAAGGAATACCCTCAAAAAAACTCAACTGAAAAAAGAAAATGAAACAAATTGAAATTACCTAAAAAGAGGAAAAGAGTGAGAATGAGACAAAATTGGAAACTCATTACAATTACCTAGAATAGAAGATAAGTAAAAAATAAAATAAAATTGAAAACAAAAGACGGACAGGACAGATCATGTCAGATATATGTGAGATTCTTTACACACAACGTTGGTTTATACAGCTCATCAAAAATGTGAGTAGAAAGAAATACATTGAGGTTAAGGTTGATCTTCGGTGTGGTCACTGTGTTGCTGAACTTTCTGAAGCATATTGCATACTCAATCGTGATAATTCATGATGTAACCACTCATGCATCAAAGGAAACAGCTGAGGTCAAGTTCTTCGTTCATCCCATTCGGTGATAGTGAATCGAGCTTGTCAATCCAATAAGCTTCTTTCTGTGCTCGCCATTGTTTAATGTCCCAAGATTGGCTTTTCTGAGGCATTACTTCAAGTACCAAAAATCTCGGTTGGCTCACCGTATGTCCATTATCGTTAAAATGCCTAGCAACGGCTGACATTCTGTTCTTGTTTCTGATGTTAGACTTATGTTCATTAATTCTAATGCGGATCTTACGTGAGGTCTCTCCAACATAGTATTTCCCACAGGAACATCTGATTGCATAAATTACATTCTCTGAAAGACATGTAGCATGTTGTCTCAACGTGAGTTTTTTGCCTGTTCGTGGGTGTGTAACTGTGTTCCCTTTTATATCATTGTTACAGTTCCCGCAACTCCTGCATGGATGCGTTCCAGGGAATTTATCAGGTCTCGTTGTGGGTATCTTGTCTTTCATGTTAACTAACAGATTCCGTAAATTACTGCTCTTTTGATAAGCAAATGTAGGTGGAGTAGGAAACAAATTTGCAGTTCGTTCGTCACTGGTAAGAACATTCCATCTATTGTGAATTATCGCTTTGATTTGCTTGCTTTGTATAGAATATTTAGTGACAAAAATCAATTCAGGACTGTCTTTCACAGGTTTTTTCACTGATAATTGCTGACGTTCTTGTGCGTCGGTCTTGTTACTGGCAGTGATCAAATCCATTTCTGGATACCCTCTTATTTGCAATCTTTCTTGTAATTTCTGCAATTGTAGGTGACAATCCTCGGGATCACTAACTATTCTTTTAATCCTTAACATCTGTCCGTAAGGTAAATTTTGCAGAGTCTTGGCAGGATGAAAACTAAGTCAATGTAATAAATTGTTCCGATCTGTAGGTTTTGTATAAAGTGTAGTGGTCATTCTATTTGCTTGAATGACCGTTTGTACGTCAAGGTAATGAACATTAGGGTTGCCTATATCTAATGTAAATTGAATGCGTTGGTCTATACTGTTGAGGA
This sequence comes from Ambystoma mexicanum, assembly GCF_040938575.1. Taxonomy (NCBI): domain Eukaryota; kingdom Metazoa; phylum Chordata; class Amphibia; order Caudata; family Ambystomatidae; genus Ambystoma; species Ambystoma mexicanum. The sequence continues at coordinate 68,033,013 of NC_090928.1, forward strand.
AACTGAGAAATTCTTGAAGATCGTGCTTGCTCCCTGTCCATACGCCAAAAATATCATCTATATATCTGATCCATGATTTCAGCTGAAGTTTCCATCTTGGATTAGACAATACATGTGTTGTTTCAAATTGATGCATAAAGCAATTGGCATACGCGGGTGCCATAGTAGCTCCCATCGCCGTTCCTGATACTTGGTTGTAGTATTTAGCATCATATTTAAAGAAAGAATTCTTGGAAATGAAATCAAGCAGAATGATAAGGAATTCTTTATTGGCTCCGATCTCAGTTGTTCTAAGTAGGAGGGCTTGTACTGCTTGTTGTCCCAGGTCGTGCGGAATGCTGGTATAGAGGCTGACCACATCAATCGTGAATAGAATGTCTTCTGAAGTCAGGGAAATAGTGTTTAGTATTTGGAGAAAATGTGTCGTGTCTTTATCGTAAGTACTTGTAGTTTGAATAATTGGTTGGAGAAAAAAGTCTATGTACGTTCCAAGTGGTTGCAACAAACTCCTCGTGGCTGCCACTATTGGTCTTCCTGGTGGGTTAGTCATGCTTTTGCGGATTTTCGGCAGAGTGTACAAATGAGGCATCACTGGATAAGGAGTAAAAAGATATGCTCTCGTTTTGGTGCTAATCCATTCATCTTCCACTGCTTTGTCTAGGATTTCTGCTAGCTTTCTTTTGGTCTCTGGTGTAGGATCTTGCGGTAATAGTCTATATGTGTTAGACTCTGATAGTTGACGTAAGCATTCTAAATGATATTGTGATGCATCTTGGATCACCATAGCTCCGCCCTTGTCAGCAGGACGGATGACTATTGAGTCATCGCTAAACAGATTGCGTATTTGTGATAGTTCGCCTCTGCTCAAGTTAGATCTTTTAGGTGCTTGAAATTGCATTTTCTTCAGATCACTGAGTACCATTTTTTAAAAAATGTCTATTGCCGGTACCTATATTGGTGGACAAAAGGTACTGCTCGGTTTAAATTCACTGTACTCAGATGCTGAACTGTAGCTGGCGGTGTATTCTCTGCAAAAAATGTCTTTAGTTTTAATTTGCGAACAAGTTTGAATAATTCAATTTCCGTTTGGAACTTATTAGTACTGTAAGTAGGTACAAATTTGAGTCCTTTCTCAAGGGTTTGTATCTCACGAGTAGACAGAGTTTGTTTTGACAAGTTAACCACTAACTGCGATTCGTTTGCAACCTTGTTTGCATCCTTTGACTTCCTCTTTCTCCCCCGTCTTGTCCTTTTCCTCTGTCTAAAAAAACAGTGTTAGTTGTGTGTTTCGGTTGTGTTGGTCTGGTTTCTTGTGCTGATGTGCTGGCTGGTTGGGGATCTGCAGTCGCTCTCCCTTCTTGCTCAGGGATATCGGAGTCTGAGCTACTGTTGGCACTTGCGTTTTTATATGGCCGTGTGCCCTGTTGTTGGTATTTATCAGCCCATTCTTACAGGCCATGAACAGCAAGGATGTGAAATTAACTATCGTACTCCATCTGATGACATTTCAGATAATGTAAGAGCTAAGACATAGATAAGGAAGGGAGGGCGAGAGTAGGAAGGAGATGGAAACAGATAGGCCACTACCGGCATGACAACATTTCTGGTAGAACCGGAGAAAACAAAAGGTGAGGGATAGGGGTGCAGAAAGGGACGCGAAGAACAAAACAAGTGACTATCATACTAGGCCTGACGGCATTTCAGATAGTGCCGGAGGGGGTTACGAGGGAGAACAAGTAAGGGGAGGTGGGAGGAGACAGACAAGGTTGCTATCATACTAGGTCCAGGGACAATTCAGATAGAGTAAGTGCATAGAATAAAGTAAGGGGAGGAGGAGAGGGGATAGAGAAAGGGGGAAAGGGAGAGGAGGAGAGAACAGAGAGTAAGAAGTCAAAATTGCAGAAGTCAGTAGAAACACAATGTTGCAAGCCTGGATACAAGATCAAGATGGGAACAGCATGATTCAGGGCCACCATGAGAAAGGGTGCTGCACTGTTAATCAATGAAGTCCATAAAAGTCAAATCCAGCATTGGCCACAAGACGGTAATGATGAAACCAGAATGTATCAAGACAGACTCCTGCAGAAGTAGGCTGGAGGGTGGGGGAGGAGCAGAGTAGAAGAATCAAGCAAAACAGGCAACACCTCTGTGAAAGAAGGGGGGCACAAGCGAACATCACAGGGAGACCAGAGGAATGGGGATGGCCTGTGGGGACAGAGGGAGTAAACACATGTTGGTGCATGCTTACCTGCTGTCCGATCAGCGGTTTGGGCCCTGGATCATCCTGTTCCGAAAAGGTCCAAACAGGAATTTCCCTTTTCTTTGTCTGCCCTTCGCTTCGGACGCCTGGGCAAGAGACTCCCTTGATCTAAGTGTTAAGACCAGGAAGAAAGAGGCAGGGCTAAGAATGTGGGTGGTGCTTAGGCCAGGTGACCAAGATCCACTTGCACCTGCTCGCCATCTGCAAAGGAAAAGAGGCTGGAGGGCTCCTTAACTAGGGAAAAGAGCAGCAACCAGGAAGGTACCAGGTGGGCGGGGCTTGCTAAGTAGGAAAAAAAGGGCCGTAACCAAGAAGGCACCAGGTGGGCGGGGCTTAGGCCAGTTGACCAAGGTCCACTTGCACCTGCTCCCCATCTGCAAACACTTATAGTTATTTAAGGTTAACGATCTAGCTTAAAGAGTGGTAGCATGTGCCTAAATATGTTTCTCCTTTGAAGCTTTGTAACATTAAGAACAAGTATGCTTTAAACCTAGAAGTTGTTGAACTAATGAGAAAAAGAAACATTATCCAAGCCAAGAGGAGAACCCTTTCCATAGTGAAGAAAGCACTGTTTAAATATATCCACATGACTTATGCAGTTGTTAAAGGTCCAGTGTCCTCTGATACAAGTGTGACATTGTTATCCAAAGCTGGAAGTGTGGCAATACAGCTTCAAGGTAGCTACTGGAACCAGAATGTGTGAATAAAGCTGGGGAAGGGAGCTGAGTGCTTGTAAGACAATTGAGCCAATAATCTGTAATGCTGAGACTGCTGGAGTGGAGAGAAAGTCAGTCTGGAAGCAGAGGCTGGTTTTCCTTGTGGCACTAAAACAGACAGAAGAGGCAGCCTTTTTTCTTGAAGCATAGGCAAAAAGAGTGCCTTGCCTATCTGTAGTGGTCGAAGAGTCTTGTCTTTAAATTGCCTCACAAACCTGAAGTACAGAATTGAATCAGAAACACCAGAACTGTGGTTGTGTATAACACTCTCAGTGGATGTTGCATTAAAATGAGTTGAAGTAGTGGCATACTATGGAACAAAGAAGTCTGTTTCCATGGTAACAGTACTACACGGGTGACTGTCAAGAGGAAAGCAACAACCAAGAAAAGAAGTATCCTGACAATTATACCAAGAACGCTGCAGAAGTCCTCAACACTTGTAAAGTTGTAGAAGGAGAAGTTGTTAATCTATTGTTTGAATGGTGGAAAAAAAATCTTGGAAAGAAGAGATCCTGAATTACCATTGGTGCTATTTTCTTGGCTGGAATTGGAAGGGGTTCTTTTCAACTGAAAGCTGAAGAACTGTTGTAAGTGGATTTTTGTTTGATGGACTGTTGTTTTACATGGAACTTACAGGAACTGGTTCAAGACGTTATTTCCCTTTTGAACATTTGAGGAGCTAACTTTGGACAATCCTGGGAAAGGGATGGTTGTCCAAATTACTTGTTATTTGTTGTTTACTCTTTTATGTTTTTTATGGTTCACCTTGAGTGTTTTGTTGTTTAGCGTTAGGACCAGTTTGTTTATGTTAGGAGTTATTCCCTTAGCCTTTAGACTAGGTAAGGAATTCCCTGATAGAGTAGGATTAGCAAGGATTTATTTGAAACATTTTTTCTTTAATAAAATAGTTAATTCTGAAAAAAATAAGCTGTTGTCCGCCTCACTTTACTGACCCCTCACATTGACAACAATTAAGTTGTGAGGGATTGAGAGACTGACTGGAGGAAGGATAGGAAGAAAGGAGGGGGTAAGTTAAGAGTAGGTGTGGGACAGGTTGTATGTGTTTGCATCTGTGTGTATATGAGAGTGGTATTTGTGAGTCAGGGGGATAGTGGAGAGTGGATGAAGGATTGGTCTTGGGAGTGAGGAGTGTTGATGAAAGGGCAGACCAGGAGGGAGTTGGTGGGCAGAGACAGGTGTGAGGGATCAGAAATGTGAGGTGGGGAGCTTTGTGAAGGTTTTTTCAAAAGATGCCATTTTATGAACTCAAACCCTGATAAGGATTTCCCTGCTTAAAACAAACTAAAGGAAACACTATATAATAAAGGATATCTGTCCCTCTCAATAAGATAATCCATGGCAGTTCAAAGGCAACAACAAAATATTCCTTGAGCAAGAGTAAGATTCCGAATGATCCTCTTCACAGAAAGAATATTTTCTTAGTTCACAAGTAGTAACAACAATTGTCTTTGTCAGGATGTGTTGCCACAACTGAGTAATTCTGAAGATATGTAACTCCTCTACAGCGGTTTTATACAGTTCTTTCCTCGGCACCCCAAGCAACATACATTATCTTTGTCAGCACCAATTTTTAGCACTTCTTTCATCAGCACCACAAGAGTAACAATAATTGTTTTTGTCAGCACAACTTTATAGCACTTCTTCAGCTTCTACCTGGTTTACTCCAATACCAGACCTACTACTTCAATCACACCTGGTTTACTCCAATACCAGACCTACTACTTCAATCACACCTGGTTTACTCCCATACCAGGCCTACTGCTTCAAAGGATTGCCATTCGGGTATGCTCCCCTAACCGAACAGCAGTACACAAACGGTAAGTGCTTCTGTGGTTGGGATCAACTTATAACAGCTTTACCAGCTTTACAACAGCTTCATAATGTGTATTATTTTGTAACATCAAACCTTTAGCAACTCTTTAGGGAAAACAAGATTCACATTGGCACCCTTTAATACTCCTCTGCAAATTATGCTCCCCTCCTTCTGAATAACCTTTTCCAGAAGGGCAGCCTTCTTACCACTCTTGTTTCCCCACTGCATAAGTAATCCAATACTGACAAGGATAAGATCTTATTCTGCTTTTTCCTTGCCTTTGGCAATGTGGATTTATACCAGCATTTGTTATATGCTTCTCAAGATATGGGCAACACACCTCACAACCTTTGGACCTTTCATTAGTCCCCTTCTGCCTGTGGCAATATCTGTTGTATTTGAATTGCCTTGTTCTTGCTATCTCTTGGCTTGGGCAATGGTTGTAGAAATTAACTTTTACTAATATTGCTCTCTGAGGTTGCTAGGTTCTCAACAAAGTCACATGCTTACATTTACAGTCATTTTGTTTTAGCTAACAATGCTTTCGCTGATTTTTTATCTCTGACACTCAAACATGAGTGTAAACTCCTGCCTTGAACACGTGAATGGTCTCGGAGCACTCTGGGGTCTCTATCAGCTGGTGAACTCACCAATAAGGTGTGCACATCTGATCCCCTCGCTACTCACAGGGCTTCTGCTTCAGTGGCTTCTTGTGACCTGGCAAACAGCTTCTCCTGGTCCACCACTTTCAGCGCCACTTGTAACTGGAGCTTCCTTTGCTCCGAAGGCTCTGTGGTGCTCGCCTGCCACCGGAGACAGCCTCTTGGGAAGGCAAACTTCCCTCGCTTTCGCTTCCCGCTGCATATACAAAACAGGTCTTCAGAGGGCAAGCTTCCCTCTTGCACGAATCCTGCCTCGCAACCTCTGCACTTAACGTATCTGTAGGTACAGACCCTCTCAGTACCGCCTACTATTTTCTGCTTAACAGTGTTCCCGGCGTCGTCTCCCTTCTACAGCTTCTTCGTTGGTTTAGCTGCCTTCACAAATCACATTGATCTTCCTGCTCATTCTGCTCACCAATGGCCTGCACCTGAGGGTGCCTTTTAAGCCGCCCAGTCTCCCTCAGGTGTGGGTCATTTCTATTAACAACCTGACCACTCCTGCAGCATTGTTCCTCTTTAGCCCTCTTCTTCGTCCCAGTACTTTGGGAAATATGGTACTTGAAGTCTCTAATGGCAAAGTTAGTTTTTCTGGTTTGATTTTCATTCTTATTCTAATTTCAGTTCCTGTGTTTCAGATAATATTCATTAAAGAAATATCATAAGCAACAGTCACCAGACTTGATTGTAAAGAGGAATAAAGTTCTTTAGAGTTTGAATCGTTATTATTCACGGATTTCCTTTCACTGTACCTTTTGGAGTTAAGGAGTTTTTAGTTCATAAACTCCAGGGGTTTGGAAAGGTTTTTATTTATATCAATGCCTAGGGATTTGTGATTGTTTTTACCCACATTTGGATGTTTAGTTTGTGGAACAAAAAGATTCTTATGGTAGCAAGCCATTATAGAGTATGGAGGATATGTCTTCCTTAATGGCCAAAAAATATTGCGTCTTATCTAACAGAGTCTTCTCATTCCCCTGGGCCCTTTCTCTTCCCAGGTGATCCTCCTGCAGAATACTACCCCCAAAGATCAGAAAGCGTCTGCCTTTCCCTTGTCACCTAGGAGGAGACTTTAGGCAGGGGTTTAGTGAGGAGTCCGTAGGATTCATCACACAGGAGAGTGAAGACAGAGAGAATGTTTTGAGGGAGAGAGATAGCACGAGGGAGGGAGATAAGACCACAAAGCAAAAGGAGAGGGTAGAGACCAGTTTGGAGGGTGGAGATAGGAGAAGTGGGTGAGATCAATAAGAACTGTTGAAGGAGTGTGGAGCGAGAGAGAGAGAGGGGGAGAGAGAGAGAGAGAGAGAGAGAGAGAGAAGACAGGGGAGTGAGAATAATTGGCGGAGTTAACCATTGAAAGAAAAGAGCCAAACGAACCAGGCAACCCACTAGATCCCTTAGGAAGTCACTGCGGAACAGAGTTAGATAAGGCCATGGCCTTTTGCCCCCCCCTTACACTAAGGTAGAGATCCAGACTATACAGATCAGCTGGCAGTAGTCTACCGATATTTGAGAGTCATTGTGAGGAATATGAAAGTCTGGGTTAAGTAGGTGAGAGCCAACTTGGAGCTTGGGGTATGCTGAAGGGGCCACCCCTATTCTGGGAACCCAAATGTTTTGCAAATACACATTTCCTTCTTTAATAAAATGTTCAAAATTACTCATCGTCATGAGATTTGTGGAGCAGTGTGTCACACACAGGTGCCCTCTGTCTCTTTATATAGCCCTAGGAGTACTTAGGGAGCTCTGGGGTATTCCCCTTTGCCTTCTCCAGGGGTCGCTTCACAGTGCAAGTGGGACTCCCTGAAATCCAGAGGGCTTTAACTTCCCTTGGCTGGTTTTGGCACCTTGACAGAATCACTGATAATACACTGGACCATGGGGCCAATGATGTGACCTTTCACAATCATCGCACTCTCCCCACATAGGAAATATTGAGGATTCCCTCTTAAATGCTAGTACCAAGCAATACACTTTGCCCTATTGGGTCTTCACAGAAAGTTGGAGTCTTTTTTTTTTACTACACCACCATCAACCACCTTATGATAAATGGGGAGAAATCTGAAATCATTATGTATACCACTAAGAAAAAACGCAAAACAATGTACTGATGGGTGGGCGACCAGTGACTGGAAAAGGTCTCCACTATTAGATATCCTGGTTATACTATGTCTAATCGTAGCTCTTAGACTGACTGGAAGAATACTTTGAGACACAAATCATGGCTCTTGGTTAAACAACTTAAAATACTTTAAGGCCAACTGTGCAAATACTTATTGCTTCCTCTCATCTGATTTTACTTGGCGGAAGTTGAACCTACTTTACTTTATGGATTGGACATTATGCAGTTTGACATAGGTTCCTACTTAAGCACTATCCAAGTACTGATCTTGAAGGAGACCCTTCGACTATCTAACTCAATCCCTAACTCGGTAGTTAGGCATGAGTTGGGTCTCACTTCACTACGATATAGAGCCCTTTGGAGACAGCTATGTTGTTATTCAAAAATGTTCAGACCCCCACCAAACTCTATTTACATTGACTTGGGGAAAATTATAGCTCTCAACTCGTCTGAATTACTTACTGGCTTGCAGACCAAGATGCCCGATCTTCTATACAATCCTCTGAAGAAGAATTGATCAACAGACCATGAAAAACAAAAAAGAAACGGTTTTCTATGGACTGGGTAGAGACAGTGGAAGGTCTGAGCACTTACAATTTGTTTCCATGCCACAAACTTTCAGTTTCTTTACCTGCAATTTCGTCTAAACCAATTTCCAACCTTGAAACGATTGGCAGGACAACCAGAATATGCAGGTCAACCATTATTTCGTAAACAGCAGTCCAGAATCCCTTAAACATTTAGTTTTGAATTGTTACTTTTTTTACAGAAACTGGGACTTCCCACTTTAAAAATGTAGGATGCAAGGGTCTCTCCTTTTCAGCTAACTTGTTTTGGGCCTGTTTAATGTGGGACGAAACTGTTTCTTTAACATTGGCCCTCTGTTGTCTTGGATTATTGACCTCCTGCTACCATCAAGGTGTTTTTCTTTTTACATATTTTTATTGCATTTCTTCACATTGACATCAGTACATTCAACCCTCCACATCCCTTTCTCCCCAACTCCCTCCCCTTATCCCACCCCCCAGAAGGTCACTGTTCTCATGTCTCTGGATCGCAGGAGCTTCAATGGCGCTTACGTGAACATGTCCAGGAGTCTTATTTAACCATTGTAAAGGGGTTATACATAGAAGGTCATGCCCTTGTTAATTTATGGAGCAGAAACATCCTACAACTTTTCCCCTCCAATGTTGAGAAAAACGGTAGGAATTGTTTTGGAGAAGAGTCCTGCGTCTTCCAAAGGCAGATTCTGTCCAAATCATTTGCTATGATTTAGGTTAGCTATGACTGATTGCCAGGCCACAATGGAAATTAATACATTTTTTAAAGAAATGTTTAATACCGGAACGGAACACGTTATTATATGTATTGGATAAAGCATTGAAGTCTAAACAAGACAAGGTTCTGTTACTCTGGGAAGTGGGCTGTCTAAATATTATGAAATCTTTAGACATCACACTGGATTACATAACCGAGAATCCCTTGGCAGTAAACATAAACTTTGGTTAAACAATTGGATTAACACAGGAGTTTGTAAGAGGTTTTGTCTGTGAAGCAAATTACTATTTTGGTGGTAATTTAGTGTTTGCTTACTTTGGTGGTAGTTTTTTAGTGGTATCTTATTTTTGTGGTATAGTGATGAGCATACTTTCTATAACACTGCCCTATGATAAGATAAACCTTCCCTCTTTATTATTATGACACACTTTGGGCTGACGGTAGTCAACCCCAAGGCTTTGTACACTTTTAGGGAACCCAGTAATACCATAAATAATGTCACTTTTTGCACATAGCTCATGTCAGTGGTTTATTTACACCAAAGACCTAAGTCCCATGAAGGACACTGCTTCCCCTTTTTGCATGCAAGGTGAAGCACATTCACACACACACAACTCTTCTATCCTATCTAGACAAACATCCACTTTTCTTTGATTTTACCTCCAGCAGTATTTTTTAGCACTGTGGGGTGAACACCAGAGCCCTCTAGACTCCTTTTCCATCTGAAATAGTGATCATCAGATGCATGGAGTGAAAAAAGAAAAAACAGCACCAGTCTTGTTTCTGCTATTATAATTATTATTATTATTTTCTTTGAACTCAGCGGTATATAATCAGAAACAAAATGTTACATTTCATGATAACACAGTCATAGTTTCTTACCAACAGCGGGCACATGTTCGACCCTCTAAGAGATAAGACACAAACACATGGCAAAATATGGAAAACATTTGTCAACATGGCATGCTGTTCTCTTTAAACATGCACAAAGAAAAAAAACAAAATGGAAGGAGCATATGACATTTCGTTTTAAACCTAAATCCCTATGCTGACTGAATTGCAATGCGCTCAGCCCAAGTTCTCCTCAATTATAAACCTCACTTACAATGATTTGCAGAGTTCCTGCACTTCGCCTGGTTAATCTCTTTCTGTCGTGGCTATCTGTGCAGGAGAAAAACAGTCTTTGCACTGCCCCGGAAATACTTCAATGCCAGGGCACCACCTCCCCCAGCACTGTCTTCAGATTGCAGCCCAGGAGCCCAGCACCGGATCGTGACACAGGCAAGAAGCAGAATCCCAGAATGACTGACAACTCCCCTCAGCTCAACTCTCTCTGTCTGTCCATCAACATTAGCTCTGCCTTTCCTTTGGCTAATGTGGTCAGAGGTTTTGGAGGTGTCAATCACATTACAAGGGCCTTCATGTAACTATTTACTTCCTACGAGAACAAAAGGAGTTTTCAGACTGAACAATAAGACAGCTAATTTTTTTATTTTTTATCACTGTGCATATTTTCTTCTCCATGGAACAGAATGAATTTCCATCCGTGTTTACCGAACTGCATTACAATCTTAACCGGGACAATTAATTAGTTACTGGGGTTTTTGTTAATAGGAGAGTTAGTCTGTTATATATGTTATTTCCCAATGCAGTTCTTCACAGATTAAATGGATCTAATTGTTATGTATGCACATTGAACCTCTGTCTTTTTCTGCATTCTGTTTTATGCTAAAAGGCCTACTTCACTGTCAAGTGGCACTTCACCTCCCCATCTCTTTTCCACCTTAAGGTTGACCCCATTAACATGCTGATCTGTGTCAGTAGTTTGCCCCACTTGCACCCATTTGCTGGCTGCTACTGAAAATATTTTGCTGAACATTTTACTGAGTGCATTTAAAATGAGCACCCATTTTACTGGCTGCTACTGAAAACATTTTGCTGAACATGTTACTGAGTCCATTAAAAATGAGCTCCCATTTTACTGGCTGCTACTGAAAACCCAGTCATTTGTATACTTTGTAATAGCTGCTTTTAAAAATACTGCTATATATATCCCTACACATTCTCTCCTTTTTCGGACAATTATGATTATGATCATGTCTAAAATGTATGTGTCACAGGATATCTCTCCTTCCCCATTGTTGCCAGATGAGAAATTTTTGAAATAACATCACATTAACAAAAATGAACATATACATATTTCACAATGAATAATTGCCTAAGTGTAAATCAAAATGAAATACAATAAATATAGTGATCAGTCCTCACATGCACGTGCATGTGTGATAGCATAACATGCATGCACACTTCCGACTGAAGCGTACAAATGTAACTGTTTGCATGTCCATGGATTGCAAAACCCCAAAACATTTCTAAATTATAGTCTCTGTCTATGTATTTCATACAGCAACCATCTTTTTTCATGTGTATGCACAAAAATACAATAATAAAATAAAACAACAAATAAAAATAAAATAACTTACACAATTTTCATTGTCCCCAGTTCAAATCTCAACTGGTATGAAAGCAAAATTACTCACACCAGATGTCAATTATGTTCACATCCACAATCCTCAGGACCACACCTCTGAGATGTCCTGACCACCAGACTTCCATAACAGTATCCTTCTCAGTGGGATCCTTCCGGCTTGGGATTCCATGGATCTTTCTTCACAGAAGTCATCTTTTTTTTGTGTGTTTTTTTTTTACATCTCAGTCTGTTTATCTTCACTCCCATACTTCGGTCCGGGGGCTTCACTTCCCTGTGGTTTACTTCAGTGGACTCAAATCCCGTGCACTGCAATCCCATGGACTCCAATCCCGTGGCCTCCGGGAACTGGCCCTGCCAGGACAATCGATTAGTATTTTCTAAAGCGAATAGAAAGAGACAGGTCAAGTACAAGCACAAAATGACTTTCTATCCCTTTTTCACTACTTGGCTTTAAATAGAAATGGCCCCACAACATCCTAGCTTCCAGAATGTGCCACTTTTAGAGAAATGCAATTAAACACACATTATAGAAAAACAAACAACATTTTACACCTTGCATCATTATACATTACAGTAATTCCCATGCAGAAGAATCTTACCACACAATCTTACCACAGTCTCAGAACATCTCAGTCGGATTCAACGCCTTTTGTGAAAAACGGCATCATATTTCTTTTGTCAAAGACTAAGCGTGGCAATTTTGTTTGCTTTTGCTTATGCCCTAGACCATATTTCTGATTACCCATGGAGTAAAATACCTGTTGCCTTGTACCTGCTCTCAAGGCATTAGATTACCTGCATTATGAAACAGTCACTCCTAAATATACCCGCCAACAAATACATTTACTGTGTTTTAACACTATTACCTACTCTGTCATTATTTTCATTGCAATTAGTACATTTAGCTGTTTTCCACCTGCTCAAGTCTCTTGATCTCATGCTTTGGGTGGAAGGGCTTAATTTGGTTGACATGAACAACGTGCTCTGTCGCCATCTCACCCTCCGTCCTCATTATCTTATAAATCACAGGGGATATTTTATCTACAATCTCAAATGGCCCTTGCTATGCAGGGAGAAATTTAGAATTTTTATGTCTATTCTTTCCAAAGTTATATTTATATACCCGATCACCTATCTTATGTCTTTTTATCATAATATGCCTTTGCACTTTCAGAAGCTCTTTCCAGATTTCGCTCTGCAAATGCAAATGCATGTTGCAAGTGCTTCCTCAATCCTTCCACGTATTTGTGAACCGTGGATGTACTTACAAGTGTTTTCTCATGTGTTCTGTACAATAAATGTGGTGGCAGCCCCATTTTTCTTCCTGTCAATACCTCATGAGGACTGATGCCTGTTGCTTTAGCAGGAGTCGACCTAATGGCCATCAATATTGAAGGTAACCGTAGATCCCAACTGGAACCTGCCTCTGCCACAAATTTCTTTAATATCTCCACTATGGATCTATTGTTTCTCTCCACATTTCCAGAGGAGGTGGGCCTATCGGAAATATGCAATTTCCTTTTTACCCCCAATATCTGCCACACCTTGCTCATCAAAGCGCTTGCGAAATGACTTCCTCTGCCTGATTCTATCCTCTGGGGTAACCCGAACCTTGAGAATATATGATTTACCAACAATGTGGCTGCTGTGTGTGCACTGCAGTCTGGTGCAGGAATGCACTCCACCCATTTCGACATTAGCCACACCACTGTCAATAAATATCTATTTCCTCTGGCTGATCTTTTCACAGGCCCAACATAGTCTATCTGTAAATCTGACCATGGAAGAGTTAAACCTCTTTTCATTAATGGAGCACTATGCAATGGTGAAGCAAGTTTATATTCTGCATATACCAGACACCCCCTGGTGTACAATTCCACATCCTGGGACATATGTGGCCAGTAAGCATAATACCTCAAAATTTCTAAAGTTTTTTGTGAACCTCTGTATCCTGCAGTTATTGCGTCATGAGGGTGGTGCAACATTAATCATCTGAATGAAAGAGGCACCACCCACTGTGTCTGACCTGTCATAGGCTCCCTAATTATCAAACCATCCTGTAGTTTAATTCTCTTCTTGTTCTTTAGTAACACTCTCAGCTCCTCCTTTGCTGTACAATCATTTTCAGTTAAGGGGTTTTGTTCAGTGTCTATCAAATGATTATAATAAATCCCCAATAGAGAGGGCGCTAGAGGGCCACCCAAGATGGCCGCCACGGCTTGAGCTCCCGCTCTGCCCGGGATTAATCTGTACAAATCCTGCTGTTCCCGGCTTGCCTCTACATGACCAAGGGTGGTTCCCGGCTCCTAAGCCTCTCGGCTCCCCTCTCCTCGAATCTGGAAGAAAATCGGCCTTTCTACACCCCAGAACGACCCACCCAGTGCTGAGGCCCACCATTTCACGCGTGCCGGCCATCTTGGTGCGCGGGCAGCCCCAGGAGAACATTCGATCCAGGCACCCCCCGACGCCGAGGCTGTTCTAACAATCGCAGCTCAAGAGGAGACTCAAAGTGCAGAGGAAACCAGAAAGACCGCCCCCTACCAGGCGCCCGGCGCATCATGAACCGGCCGGCGAATTGTCACTGTGGCGGGGCGCTGGCCATCGGCGCCGCACCAGCAGATCCGCTACATCAGACCCTGAGACAGCCCCCGGAGTCCCTCGGTGCGCGACCATACCCCCCGCGCCGGGTGGCGTAAACTGAGCACGGGACGAACTCCGGGGGAGCCACAGCACCGAAACTCTGACACGGCAGGAACGGAGGCGGCCTGGGCGGAAGTGATTCGAAGGTGGAAGCTGGAACAGACCCACGGCGGGACCACAGATTGAGGTATAGACGGCAGGGCGCGGGAGTTTAGAAGGGGGAGAGATCCAGGCATAAGCATACACACCATGCCCCCGCGACCCCCACCCACAAACCGTGCTGCTTTCTGAGGCCCGCGGCAACAGGACTCCACACCGCCGAGTGAGCCGTGCGTTGCTACCCACAGCGACAACTAAAACTAATAAAACCCCCAGGGCCTTTGCTCCAGCGAGACGCTTAGAATGCAACAGAATCCCGCTACATAAAGCATCCCCCTCCAAACGTAACCCTATGCGGTGAAGGGCCCTCATCGACCTACTCCACGTAAGACTCGAACGATCATCACTCCTTAGTCTCCGGATCAACCACAGTGCAAGTTCTCGAATTCCCCAGGGCCACGTACAGGAAGCACCCCACCAGAAAGCAGTCACAACACTCCAAACTCTCTCTCCTTTCGCCAGCATTTGCCAACCCCTGCGGGGGACTCTGCGAGGCCTCCGTTCGGTGGTAAGCCTACGCTACCGGGAGAACTCGCACACTCAGCAAAGCAGGATGGGGAAGGCGGATAAACTGCAGAGGAAGCTGACTTTTGAAAACGGTGCGACTCCGAAAGCCCCCCACTTACAAGATGAGAGTGAACCCACGCCTGGCTGCTCACTCCAAGCAACATCAGGGACCAATCCGTCTGAAATAAAAGAACTTATCTTGGAGCTAAAAGTGGGCATCGGCAGCTTAAACAGCAAAATGGACGACCTGTCCTCCAAAGTAGACCTAATGCAACACTGCATCGATACCCACAAGGAGCGATTAACAGAGGTCGAACAGCGGGTCTCCGACCTGGACGACGGCGCAACGGCCCTATCGAGCAAGGTAGCCAGACTTGAAAGCCAAATGACCACAACCATGGCTAAGTGCAAGGACTTAGAAGGCCGCTCCAGACGGAACAATATCCAAATCATTGGAGTAAGAGAACATGAACTCCAGACGAAAATGGAAGATTATGTTGAATCACTTTGCATCTCTCTCTTTGGCCGAGAAGCGTTCTCACAACTGTTTATGATAGAGAGAGCGCCCAGGACTCCGTCCGCCAGACCAGCCCCTGGTGCCCCGTCCAGACCCATTATTGCGAGATTACTAAATTACAGAGACCGGGATGCCACTCTCCGCCTGGCCAGGGAGAAGGGAAAACTGCTCCACGACGGGGACAAAATCCACTTCTACCCCGACTTCTTGGCCGCTGTCCAAGCACAGAGAAGAGCTTTCACCAACGTCAGACAAAGACTTTGAGACAACCAGCTGGTCTACTCAATGCTGTTCCCGGCACGGCTCAGAGTATAACACAACTGAAGAGTCCATTTCTTCCAGTCCCCGGAAGAAGCCCACACGTTCCTAGACCAGAACGGTTGCCCGGATCAACATCCTCGTCAACTCCATCCCCAGAGAGAAAGAAACCCCAGGAATCCTCCATAAGAAACATCACCCAGCAATCACCCCAGTCAATCACTATGAGCCAACCGGAACAAGCGCAATATTGTTAACACGACAGGGCAGAGACGTTGGGGAAGCCCCAACCGCCCCAAGCACAGCATCTGTTCCCACGTTCAAGTTGGAGGGATCCCGACGGACAAGTTGGGGGTTGTCCGCGCTATGGGAAAAGTTTTAAAGTTATTAGTTTGGACACGCGCCATATGTTTACGCCCAATCCCGACCCGTGCCCCTCCGCCCTGACAAGCCCACTACCGCTACAGTGCCTTCCACATCGAAGCCGCTGCATCATCCGGCAGGAGTCCCAGTGCGCAACAAGTAAAAACAGGAGACCTGGGCTGGCCTCATCGCGGCCTGCTCACGCGAATACAATGAGACATAATCAACTCTTCAACCCGCTTCATTCAATGAGAGCACGCAGGAAAAAGACAAGAAAGGAAAGAAAAGCACACAGAGAAAGGCACGTACGACAGAGTACCCACAAGCAAAGCAGGAAAAAAGGGAAAGTACTCAGAGAGCAGCCACGGACACCAGCAGAAGGAAAGGCTGCACAATAAGATTAAAAAAGGCAAGAAAGGAAGGAAAGCACACAGAGAAAGGCATGTTATACAGAGTGTGCACCAGCAAACGCAAGAAAAGGAGGGAAAGCACTTAGAGAGCAGCCACTGACACCAGCAGAAGGAAAGGCTGCACAATAAGATAAGGACAAGGAAATAGAAGCACTAACCTTGCCACTCAGTGAAGCAATTGTTGGAATTGAACTATTGCGCCCCTGCTAAGGATTGAAAGAAGGATGGAGAGCCAGCCTTCTAATTTCTTAAGGTGAGCGCATGCATATAGGGAGAAAGGAGTTCACAAAGGGGGCTAGGAGAGGAGGGAGGGGGTTGCAGCTACCCAAGGTCCTTGTTTTCACCACTGGTCTTCTTGATTCTCACCGCAGACGCAGTCCTCCTAGCGAGCAAGAGAGGGTTCCAAATGAAGGCTCCTGATATCCCCGCAGAGCTAAGGTGAGCGTGACACTCAGATCGCTCTTTTTCCCCATGTCCAGGGTACATTCTGCTTCAATAATTAGGTCAAGGGCTCAGTAATTTCGGCATAATTCTCAATGAACTTCCTGTTATATCCTGTCATCCCTAATAGACTTTTTAGACCTTTCATATTAGTAGGATTTTTCAGTTTCTGTATTGCTTACACCTTTTTCTTTTGTGGATTCAATCCATGTTCAGTCGCTTCATGGCCTAAGAAAGTGACTTTCTTTTTGTACCATTGGGCCTTTTGCAAAGATACTTTGGCACCCACCTTCTGCAATTGGCTAAGCACATGTCTAATCTCAACAAAATTACTTTTTAGGCTTTCATTTTTAATCAGAAAATCATCCATTTAGACTATGGTTCCCCTTTCCAACGCATCTGGGAGTGCTTTTCTCCAAAATATACCAAATTCGCTCCCACTATTAACATACCCAAATGGTGTTCTGGACCAAGCGTATTGCGTTTTATCAAATGAGAATGCAAATACATTTGAATGTCTTCAGCCAATGGTACACACCAGTATCCAGATGTAAGGTCTAATGTGGTAAACACCTTTGACCCATGCACCTGAGCAAGGCCTTGATCAATGAATGTGGCATAGATAATGGTACCCTTTTATTTAGTTCTCTCAAGTCAGCACACACACTCCATTGACCATTTGGCTTCAATACGCCTAAAATTGGGGTGTTTGTGATACTATGAATAGGTCTGATAGTTCCTCTGGATTCTAAATTCTTAATTATTTCTGCTTGTGACTCCAAGCCTGCCAGTGACAACCAATATTGGCGCACAAATACCGGATTTCTACACTACATTTCTGGTAGTGTGGCAACATGCAAATCAGTTAGGCCGCAATTGTTTGCATCCTTTGCAAAAACCTCTTTAAACTCTGCTGACAGAAACTGCTCCTCTTCCATTTTTGAAAATTCTGGAAAATTCTCCAATGGAGGAACCTCTGCTTTCTTCTAATTGTGTGGCTCTATCTCTTTGCAGAGTGACCACTTGTAAATATTTTGGAATATCAGCCTTCATTTCAATAGGCTGATTTTCTGTTTCACCTTCATTTAAATCAAACAATAGGCAATTCTCCTGGTGACAGCACACCGTCTCATTGGAATCATAAGGATACACAGATTGAAATTTAAATATCCCTTTAGGTTGGGAGTCCATTGACTCTGGCAACACACCCTGTGCATCTACATATCTCTCAATGATGTTTCCAATCACTGTATTGTCGAAATCTGCAGTGTAATGTGATTTTTGTATTGCCATTCCTAACACAGAATGTTCCCCCAAATAAATGTCTTGGCACCCTTTGTTATCCACCATGATTTTTATGGCCCCATCCCCAATCTCCACCAATGGTGTATATTCGCATTCCAGCCCTTGCTGCTTCATGGATTCATTTAAGCACACAAATGCATCAGAATCCTTCATCTGCTGTCCATGCTTTAGTGTTATAGTGATCTGTCTGGTGAATGCACAAATTGTAACCTCCTTTTTCACCTGTAACTCAATTGCATATGGCACGAATTGGGCACAATGATAAGCCTGTCTTTTATCTTCAAATTCAGGTGCAGGTCCTCCTAGTCAGGACCACACGTTTTGGTTAAAGAAATCCAACACCATACACTTTCTGTTCATAATGTCATTTCCCAAATAAAAATCACTTTGTGTCCCACTCACTATCCACACATTGTGGTATATGTTTTCTGACCAATGGCAATCTTAGGCATGCACCTTTATGCAATTCTATTTTCAAAGTCTGGATTGTCCAACTGAGAAATATACTGGTTTTTAATTCTGAATTTTGGGATCTCCTCACTTTCATTATTCTCTGAAGTAATTTCTCATTAATAAAACTCCTTCCTGTTTAAATGCTAACGTTGCTTTTACCAATTCAGAATGGCCATTTATACCAATCTGGATCCCCGGCTGCTCATCTTCCATATGTATTTCAGCAGAGGGTTGTGATATGTTTTTCTGCGGCTACCTTAGGGATAGTATTTTGCGTGCACTTCTCTTCTTTTAAGTAGAAACACAATGTGTGTTCATTTATTTCAGTCTGCCATTTTTTCCCAGGATCCAAATAAATCTGCATGGATTGTTTTTCTTTTTCACTTTGCATTTTGTCCTGACACATCAGGATAACAGTGACACTAGACACCCAGCTGTTCTGAAGATACACCTCCACTGCATCATTTGATTTAGCAATGGTATGGCATTCATTTATACTGCTGTTTTGTGATTTTACCTTCTTAGGCCTTAATGGTTTTTTGGTTAGAGACCACAATACCCCATTAACTGCATCAATAAAGGGTGACAACCTTTTCAGGCAATCTATTGCCATCAGGAATGGAATTTCACTGATAGATGTGATCAATACTTCCTGTCTCATTCTGTGTTTTCCTATCTTTATGTCAACTTCGGTGACACCTTCGATAGGTACCTCCTCACCGTTAAAATGATGTACTGGACCTTCGTTTTGTCTCACCCTGATATGATTTCGTGGGGATATCCCTTCATTGATACTTTTTACCAACTTTTTGGACATAATCGTGGCCTGTGCACCTTTGTCAATCATTGCCAATGTATTGCACTTCTCTTCCACAGTAATGGGAGCATAATACCTGTCCTCAATTTCTTCCAATGCACATAGAAAGTGTGAATTTCTACTGACCTCAGGACTCACTTTTCTCAGGCCCCTCTCACTTTTTGCCAAACACAGAGATAAATGAAAGGATATCATTCCCTCCTTTTTGCTCATCTTATCTCGGGAATTTTGGTTTGTCCTGTCACGTTCAGAAGTCATCTAGAGTGTAGCCACTGTACGCCCCTCTGTTCGGGGACCATCAGTGTTCACACTGTAGTACTTCAACTGAACATGCTAATAAACATCACATGCTATCTTGTCATATTCGGACTCTGAGCATCTATTTGCATCTGGCACAGCACCATCCTTTTTAGTCTCTTGAAATATATGTGGCTCAAAGAACTCCTCGGGTGTCTGGACTGTGCCCTCCTTTTTAATACAATTTTTTTCCTGTTTGTAATTTATATATGTTTTGAGTATGTAGGGAGATTTTTTCGACAGGCAAACCTAATTCTCCATCAGTGGTTTTATCAGAGCATGTGAGGTCTTTTTTGAATCTGTCTCTTTGCTCTTTTGGAAATGACCATTTATTTTCTCCTTTCTCTTCTTCATTTGCACATGCCTCAATAGTTCGATTCAACGCCAGATTAAACCAAACATTCTTTTTAGGTGTCGTTGCAACCTATGCCTCATTCTCATTTGCGGGCATCTTCACATTTAAATCAGTAAGCAATTCAGGACCGTTACACAAAATTGGTATTCTGCATTTTTATCATTGCAGGTGCCATTAGTATTTAGTCATTTGTTATCAGAAGCCCCAGATCACTTCTGCAACCTTCCGCCCCCTCATTTGATGACTGTTTTTGAAATGCAGAGAGCGTCCCTATCTGTTCAGACAACATTTTTACGTGGGCCTCAAGACATTGAAATCTGTCCATTTCTCTAGAATTTTCTCTTTGCGGCCTAGGCCGGTACTGGTTACTTTCAACCTGGTTAAATCTGTTCTGGTAACTCTCGGGAGATTGATTTCTATTTGGATTGTTTCTGAACTATTGATTCATGGAGGGTGGGGTACATGGCGGATTAATTCTTTGGTTGTGATCCATTGGTGGTGGTGATTGATTATAGTGGCATAGTTCATATTTTGTCTTTCATTTTGTGGGAACTGTCCCCTATGCTGATTTCTGTTTTCAATGAACCGATCCACATATAGTGGTCTGTCCTGGTTGCCATACACCATAGTGTTGAGGTCAAATCTGCTCTGTGTCCCTAATGTCTGGTAGGGACTATTGTTTCTTTTATCTTGATTTTGTCTCTGATTGTAATTCAGGCCGATATCCCACCCTGGGTCTATCTCCCATGTACCTAGTGCTAATGTAACTCTCTCGATTGCTTGGATCATGTGACTGAAATATCGGCACCTGGGATGGTGGCCTCTCTGGTGCCCCCCTCAGATCGGTTGTCATATTATTTCTGACTGGAGTTTGGGCTGATTCAAGTGACATTTTGGTAGATCTTATGTCCATTAATGTTGCTGAGTAGTCTTTAGATTTTGATCTTGTTTCTTTTCATTTTATCTTCCTCTCCACTCTGGCAATAGAGCACTCATAAAGTTTAGTACCTTGGTCTACAATCCATTCAAGAGACTTCTCGTGATCAAACTCACGAATTAACTGTGATATAATATCTTTTTGTAAGCCATAGAAATAAGCAGTCTTAAACTCAGTGGAGTTGGGACTTAAGGATACATCAAAACGAGAGAATGCTCTTTTCAACTCTTGGAGAAATTGTCGAGGTGACACATTTGGCTGAGCTGTCATTGTATATGCAGCTTTCTTTGCATCCTGCAGTGACTGATATGGAGAAAAATGTTGTCTAACCTCCTTTTCAAATTCTGCCCAGGACATGTTTTCGTGTTCATTCAAACCTCTGATAATGCACGCTGTGGCCATATCCAGAGTTAAGTGAAAGTATTGTCTGTATTGTTTCTTCGGTATTTTTAGGGCTTTAAATATATCCTGCACCACTTGCAGATGATCCTCTATACAGCAATCACCCCCCCTTTTTGAAGGGTTTAATTAGGGCCTTAATTGATTTCATTATTTTGATAGGGCTACTTGGTGCTATATTTGGAGTTGCATTACTCCATTGTTCATCCCGCTTTTCAGGTGGGTGGGGTTGGTGGCAACCGCCAATGGGTGAGTCAAACCCCCCAAAGGCATTACAACCAGGCCCGGCCACCGGTCCAGCCACCGGGACATTATTCCCTCGTGTAGACATGGGGCTAACCTCAATCCCATTGAATGTGGTGCCTTGCTGCTTGTCCTGAGGCCTGAAACCACATATTTGCTTTTCCAAATCTTTGCACTTTTTATGGAGCCGGTCTGCCTCCTGACATAGGTAAGTATTCTCATCGCCCATTTTATTAATCACATCCTGCATCTGACTCATTTTCATTTGACATTGATCAAATTCTTTGTCCCTTTTGTCCCTCTCTTGGAACATTTTAGCTATTTCTTGTTCAATAGCTTGAAGCTCACCATGTTTCTCTATATTGTCTCTCTGGAAAGTTTGCATCTCTAGGATAACCTCCTCTTTGTCTTGTCTGATGTCACTTACTAATACTTTCAGGTGTTTTAATTCTTGTTCCCTATCTTCAAAATGCTTCCTTCTCTGTGTCAGACTGTTCCCCTTCACCACCCTGCTCCTCAGCTGTTGCTTCCTCTTGTCTGTCCTTAGTGTGCTTGGAATGCTTTCGGAGAGTCTTGGTTTCTTCCTTGGTAGGCCTTTCTCTGGACTTCCTGTCATGTAAATAGGGTCTAGCTCCCTCGGAGGCCACTTCGACAGGAAGTGGAACCTGTCTTGGGGGGCCCCGAGGTGCCAAGCCCCGGCGACAGGGAAAAAGCGATGGACGGCAAAAAACCCTGTGGAATCTTTAGGAGGTAGAACTTGGAAGTAGCTACTTCAGAGGCTGGGACTGGATGATTGTAATCCGAAGTTAAGTACAGGTAAGCAGCGGTTATGGAAAGTCCGTTCCGTGTAGCAACAGCGATGATGGAATGAAGCGGAGGAAGAGGAAAACTGGACCCAATCCGTGTAGTAGTTGCCGGGTTCAGGGGCGAGGAGAAAGTATAAAGGGAGACAGGAGGTAAAAAGAAGAAGAGGAGGATGACACGGAACGGAGAGAAGTTCTGTCTCGAAACAAAGCTGTAAAGAATGAAAGGGTAGGTTTAGTAAAAGTCCCTACTTCCCAGAGAATGTCAGATCCACGAAGGGCACAGGGAGGAACAAGAAGACTCGCGAGGAAGGCGGACTAGAGCCGCGAGTTGGAGGGGCAAAGAGCCGAAAGTGAAAGGAAAAGGCGGAGAGTACGAAACGGCAGAGAGCCGAGAACGAGCAAAGGGTGGAGGCTAGCAAGGACAGGCGGGTAGGAAATTAACTGCAGAAGGCACAGGAAAAGCCAAACGGGGGTTTAGCTGGAGCGCTAGTATCGAAGAGACAAACACAGATACAACGCACAGAAAAGTGGGCGGGGCTTGCTTAAATAACAATGTCAGCCATCTTGGATGAGGGCTAGCCAGCTACCTGAAGGTTCTCCGTGACAATACCTTCCACTTATGCCACAGCTTCCAGGGACGGATCCTGACACTCTGAGACAATTGGGTGTTGAATTCATTGCATTTTGACTGCATTTCTTTTTGACATAACTCAAGTTCTGATCTTAACTTTTTCTCCTGCTCATTAGCCCCATCTAATTCGATGTTTAGTCTGCTAATTACCCCAGCATAATATTCCTCCATTCATAGAGATCTATTTAAAATCAACCAGATTTTGGCACAGAGTCTTATCAAGCAGTCTCTCTCAGAATTTTTGTCAGTAGCTCTAAATAGTCTCAGAAGACAGACCTGGATTTTGCTGCCCTCTTCAAAAACGCTGTCAAGCGGTTCTTTCTTCACTTCCCCACTAATGCGGTTGTGCCATTGTATGGCATTGTCTGATGACCATACCCGATGCGCATATAGTTTTGCCTCTAAGTACTTCACCAATTCTGAAAATGTGGCTTCAATTTGAGACATAATGGAGTTCAATTTCCAGCGTACAGTAAGCTCACAAAATTTGCCATCCCCAGTAGCTGCTTTACAGTCTGTTTCCACTGGGCCAACCCACCATAATATGTAAGAGGTTTTGCCTGTGAAGCAAATTCCTATTTTGGTGGTAATTTAGTGTTAGCTTACTTTGGCAGTAGTTTTTTAGTAGTATCTTATTTTTGTGGTATAGTGATGAGTATACTTTCTATAACACTGCCCTATGATAAGACAAACCTTCACTCTTTATAATTATGACACACTTTTGGCTGACGGTAGTCGAACCCCAGGCTTAGTACACTTTTAGGGCACCCAGTAATACCATAAATAATGCCACTTTTTGCAAGTAGCTCATGTCAGTGGTTTATTTACACCAAAGACCTAAGTCCCATGAAGGATACTGCTTCCCCTTTTTGCATGCGAGGTGAAGCACATTCACACACACACAACTCTTCTATCCTATCTACACAAATATCCACTTTTCTCTGATTTTACCTCCAGCTGTATTTTCTACCACTGTGGTGTGAACACCAGAGCCCTCTAGACTCCTTTTCCCCCTGAAATAGTGATCTTCAGATGCATGAATTGAAACAAGAAAAAACAGCATCAGCCTCATTTCTGCTATTATAATTATTATTATTTTCTTTGAACTCAGCGGTATATAATCAGAAACAAAATGTTACATTTCATGATAACAAAGTCATAGTTTCTTACCAATAGTGGGCACAGCTTCGACCCTCTAAGAGATAAGACACAAACACATGGCAAAATATGGAAAGCATTTGTCAACGTGGCATGCTGTTCTCTTTAAACATGTACAAAGAAAAAAACAAAAAGGAAAGAACAATATGACATTTCGTTTTAAACCTAAATCCCTATGCTGACTGAATTGCAATGCACTCAGCCCACGTTCTCCTCAATTATAAACCTCACTTACAATGATTTGCGGAGTTCCTGGTTAATCTCTTTCTGTCGTGGCTATCTGTGCGGGTGAACAACAGCCTTCGCACTGCCCCGGGAATACTTCAAAGCCAGGGCACCACCTCCCCCAGCACTGTCTTCAGATTGCAGCCCAGGAGCCCATCACCGGATCGTGACACAGGCAAGAAGCAGAATCCCAGAATGATTGACTACTCCCCTCAGCTCAGCTCCCTATATTTTCTCTGTCTGTCCATCACAATTAGCCCTGCCTTTCCTTTGACACCTCCAAAACATCTCACCACATTAGTCAATCACATTACAAGGGCCTTCATGTAACTATTTACTTCCTGCGAGAACAAAAGGAGTTTTCAGACTGCACAAAAAGACAGCTCATTTTTTTTTTTTAACTGTGCATATTTTCTTCTCCATGGAACAGAATGAATTTCCATCCGTGTCTACCGAACTGCATTGCAATGTTGACCGGGGAAATTGATTAGTTACTGGGGTTTTTGTTAATAGTAGATTTAGTCTGTTATATATGTTATTTCCCAATGCAGTTCTTCACAGATAAAATTGACCTAATTGTTATATATGCGCATTGAACCTCTGTCTTTTTCTGCATTCTGTTTTGAACTAAAAGGCCTACTTGACTGTCCAGTGGCGTTTCACCTCTCTATCTCTTTTCCACCTTAAGGTTGACCCCATTAACATGCTGATCTGTGTCACTAGTTTGCCCTCACTTGCAACCCATTTGCTGGCTGCTACTGAAAACATTTTGCTGAACATTTTACTGAGTGCATTTAAAATGAGCACCCATTTTACTGGCTGCTATTGAAAACCCTGTTATCTACTTTGTAATAGCTGCTTTTAAAAATACGTGTATATACATATATATCCCTACAAGTTCAATGCAAAACGTTTAAGTGATGTTACCATTTTAATCAGGAGATGAAACCCTTTAATACAATTTCCAAGTATTTAAATACATGTCCACATGCTTGGTGGAGAGGGCTGTTTTTAAGAATCAGTTTGAACTTATATCCTACAAACTAAGTTCTTGGTGCACGGTCTACGTTGCACAATTGCCCCATTTATTGTAGATTTTGCAAAGACATACCCGTGGCACAGACCTGGACTAAAGCATGAGGTGGCGTTTTGCCTTGCTTTAAAGGAATTGAGACAACTCTATTGCGGTCTGTTTTTGTTGCACTACAAGATCCCTACTCCTTATGAATAGTGGTCCATAGTAAGCAGTGGGTCTAATATTGGTTTAGTATTAGCAACAGTCAAGTCCTTAAAGGTGCCTTTTTTGATAGCACTTACTGATTTGTAATGTAAGCTCAATCAATTTGTTTTTTATTAGCCATGTCCTTTTAATGAGTTTGATCTGATACAGGATTTTTAATTGTACACTTTGAATTAATGTATTCATATTTTATCAATGTGAGTTATAAGTAAGTGTAATTAGGGATGAATATATGATGTATTTCTTGTTGTGAAAGGTTTATTGTGAACCAAACACATAATAATAATGTTTTAAAAAGTTATTGAACTAGGGTGTCTTATGTAGACTAGCCCTTTTCAGCACAGAGACAGTTATACTTACAAAAGGAACCACAGCATTGGTTATTTTTTCATGAAAGGGTAGAGCATCAGTGTTATTAAGGGTACCACACTATTCTGTCAATACATGTATCTATTTATTTATTTAACATTTGTTAGGCGCCTATGCAACATAATAGTGCTTCCAGGTGCCAGAAGACAAAGTGGGGAGGGAACAAGGGAAGTACATAGTAATGGCAAAAAATATACAATTGTGGTACTATTAGGCCTTGTTACATTTGGACGTACAAGTCCAATGAAGAGAAATGCGGAGATGGGGGGTGGGGTGCAAAATATGGGCAAGTGCTGGTGAGAGCCTGGGAGGAAAGTGCTGAGGTGTGCCAGGGGAGGATGCTGCCGGCTAAGTGCAAGGTCGGAGGAATCCCAAGGGTGGGATGCACAGTTGCCAGGTAAAGGCCCCACAAGAGCAGTGCGGTGGGTGTGAGGGTGCTGGTGAAGACTGGGCAGGGCCCTGGTAACCTGTGAGATTCATAAAGGTCCAGCCCACCAGTGATAGCGGCAGTGGGTTGATGAGCAGGGAAGGGAAAGAGGAAAAGAGGTAGAGAATTTTGAGAAGTTTCTCCTTCTATACTGGCATTTTACCCTCTGTGTGTGCTTTTTTCCCGCCATTCTCTCGCCTCGTTCTGTACTATGTGATTTATTATGAATTCTATTGATTAAAGGTTTCCAGCACAGCCATTTTCCTTGTAGGCTTCTTAAGCATTCTGACAACCCTTCTTCTCATCCTGCTATGATGTAGTGTGCTGGTCTTTACATGACTCTTTCTGTTCCCCATTCCACGCATTTAGGCTCGTGTCGGCACCATACGTCTGGTTCACGCTTTATAAGGCGTACGCATGCAACAAAAGAATAAAGCAAAGCAAATCCAAATTGTTCACACTGGAGCAGCATAGTAAATGCACTTCTCCTTGCTAAACTTGTTAACATCGTCACACCATTTATACTTTAACCATTTAATTGGTGATTTGACAATTATGGTAAGAGAATTTGCGCAAAATAACACGCTTCATAATATAATTACAGCAACTCTAGTCATACCCAATTACATAAGCCATTATCCTGTACTTGGCCTCGACACACGCAGCTCCATATCCAATTCGCAAATGTCAGAATTCTAATTTCCCATTTACTGTATCCATTCATGAAAATACATATAATTTCACAGCTGTAAACCATTCGAAAGTAATGACTTGAAATTATTGTGGTTTCTGAATCCACCCATTTCTGCAAGTCACATATTTTAGTTGGGCTGAGTTTCAGTATACAGACATTCCAAATGGTGATTTGCTGCTGGGAAGGGCAGCTAGACCTAATGAATCTGTTTTTCTTCCTGCCTTTTGTAATACAGTTGACCCTGCTCAAATATTTGGTTCTGCCTTGCATATACTAGAGTGTCTCTTCTGTTTATATTACATGCTGGAGTTTTTGGCTAATTGAGTTACTCAACTTGTGCCACACTCCCCAAACCATGCTATTTCTGTTGCGAGGTAGTTCCATGAGCTTGCAACCTTACCTATCATTATTGGGGAATGCTCAGACTTGGCTAATGTATATTGTTGTCGATCTGTGTTATTTTCGGATGCAAAAGTAATACCTGCAGTAATTTGTTCACAAGCTGAAATGTCACTGCTCTCCCGAAACGAACAGCACAATAAAGACCATACAGATTGCAGCTTGTCCCTTTCCAATGGGACTTTAACTTTCCAGGCGTTGCAATATTTAGGATAACCAGGGCTTTAAGTGGGCCGGGGCCTGCCGGGGCCGGGCCCCGGCAGTCTCCAAAAAGTGGGACTGAGCCGGGGCCCTGCTGGGGCCCCCGTCCCACCACACGCAACATTGGCGGGATGCATTATGCCGTCGCGGCGGGAGCCGCGACGGGAGATGCACCTGCCATGAAGTCAGGCGATCTGACAGAAGTGGCAGCCAACCACAGCGATGCTGTGCCTGGCTGCCACTTCTGTAAATCATAGTAACTGCCTCTGGTGACCTCTCGCGCGAGGGGTCACCAGAGGCAGTTACTGTCCCTTTGTTTCCCCAGGTCGCCGAGGCGTCTTTAACCCTCGGCGAACCTGGGGATTCCTTGACATTTTTCGAGGTTTATGAAAGAAGGCTTGAAAAGTACACAATTCAAGCCATCTTTTATAAAGCTTTGCCGACGGACACGTAGTCAAAGCTTTATAAAAGATGGCTTGAATTGTGTACTTTCAAAGCCATCTTTTATAAAACCGAAATGTTTTTTAAAAAAAATGGCCTGAAAAGTAGGCAAACCGTAAGGTATGCACACACACACATATATATGCATGTTATATATCTGTGTGCGTACCTTACTATGGTTTGTGTACTTTGCAAGCCATCTTTTCTAAAAATAGAAATACATATTTCTATGTTTAGAAAAGATGGCTTGCAAAGTACACAAACCATAGTAAGGTATGCACACAGATATATAACATGCATATATATGTGTGTGCATACCTTACGATTTGCGTACGTTTTAGGCCACGCCCCCGCAAGCCACGCCCCCAAATGAGGGCCCCCCTCGATTTCTTACCCCACTTAAAGCCCTGAGGATAACTGTACTGTCGTGACATTGTCCGCTGTAACAGACATGATTGAGAAGCCACGGGAGCCCAGCCTGGCCATGTGACCACATATGATGTAGGAGGGACAAGGGGGAATAAAGTTTAGTTTGCTGCCAAGTCCTGTGTTGCGCGGTTTGTTAAATCTTGTGTCCTGCGTCAGCTTGTGCATGGCGCACTGAGCAGGGACACAATACTGGCAATGAGGCGGGCGGATATGAGCCTGCATGCTGCTTCCCGTATTAATCCCGCGGAGTGAGGGCTCCACTCGCGTTTGGAGCGACTGCCTGGCCGCCTGCACGGCGTGGGCGCCACGCCCCAGAGGATAGCTCATCAGCAAGGCCGGCCTTAAGGGCAGTAGCACCCTGGGCGAACTGGCGCCCCCCGTCGCCAACCTGGTTAACAGGGGCTGGGGCGGAAGGGGGCGGGCTAGAATGGGCCACTTTTTAAATTTATTTTTTACCTCCTCGCTCCGGCGAGGAGGTTAAATAGGGTGCGTTAGCACCCCATTGTCATTGAATGAGCCCGCCGCCGTGGGTTCATTCAATGACAATGAGGCGCCTGCCACGCCTTCTGCCACTATGCCAGCTCGGGGGAGCCCTTGAAAGACTCCCCCGGGCTGGCGTGGTGTAGGGCTAATGATGTCTTTTCTTATGAAAAGTGCCCCCGGCGGAGGGGTGAATTTAAATGCACCCACCGCCACGGGCACATTTTACAGTAAAAGGCTGCCTGCTGCGCCTTCTCCCGCAATGCCAGCTCGGGGGAACCCTTGAAAGACTCCCCCGAGCTGGCATGGTTGGGGCTAATGGCGCCCTGGGGGGCATGGCGCCCCAGGCGGTCGCCCGGCTCACCCCCCCAAGTCCGGCTCTGCTCATCAAACAAGCATCTCGCTGCCAGCGGTAATGTCTGCTGAGAGACATGCATTACAAGGAGACCATGCCTGGCAACGGTCGCCGCTCATGAAAAAAAAAGTTCATGATATAAAACATTGTATGTGTCAGGACAATGTAGGCTGCTTGCCGCACACCCACTCCATGGTCCACGACCGTCAGTTAACAAGACATGGCTCTGCAGAATAAGGGGGTGTGAGCCGACAGGCCCAGGCCACTACGCACTTATTGGAATGTGCACGCACAACTGCAGGTACTCTAAGCCTTCAGACATTTAACACGAGTGCATACACAGGCAGAGAGGCGCTGATAGTAGAAGGAGGGGGATGGAGTGTGCTCCCCATCACAGCACCAGCAAAGAATGGCGCTTGGCACACAGCGAAACAGAAACTGCATGTGTGGCAGAGCTGGATGAGCCCCTAGGGTCCCACTCCTATCTTCCCTGGACTAACATTGAGGGAATATCTCAGCCTCAGAGCATTGGGAGCATCTATCTGTCACATCACTGCCAACATAGTTGTCCCCTGTGGGAATACAGCAGCCCCCAACACACAAGCCCCACATCATCAGCATGAGAGACCAAGATCCAGCTCCTGCCCCAGTGCCCATAGGGCAACAGGTGAGGGACTCCTTTGCGGTGCTCCTGCTTTTCTCCTTTGACACTACTGACAAGATGGTCCAGATGGATCAAGGAGTAAGTCGTATACCCAGCCTCATTGGGCATGCAAGATGATAAACACACAACAGGCTTGATCACACTCATGATGGACCCGAGGTCAGGGACAGTATATTTGAACTACCCGGAGACGTTGAATACACTTACACAAACTTGAAGTCCATCCTGGGTGAACACTTCGCCATTCACAAAAAAGTAAACTACGAGCGTCACGTATTACACACCACCAGGCAATTCCCAGGTGAAACCATGGACAAGTTTGTGACGCTTTTGAGAGCGAAGGTGAAACATAATTAATTTCACCAATATTCCAAAGAGGAGGCCATCAAGTCACAAGTGATGGCTGGGTGTGAGTCCATTATCCTTAAGAAAAAAATCCTAACAAGGCTGCACACTCTAGCCAAAATACTACTGCTAGCCCAGACAACCACTGCATTGGAACTCCAAGTTTCGACCATGACCAACCTCCAGATCAGCCCATTGGTCCTGATTAAAGAAGAATCTGTGCAAAAGATTGTGACACGCCACCAGGCCGAAGAATGACAAAAGCCACTGCCTCAAGTGCGGATACGAATTCCCGCATGAGGATGCGTTCCCCGCCATAGGACAGGACTGTTCTGCGTGCAGACGAGAAGACCACTTCAAGGCCATGTGCCGTGCACTGAGGACACCCAGGTCAGGGCACAGAGAACACAGAACTTCATGCTACAGGTCACCCTCACAGCGCAAGAACTCGCCATTCACCATGGCCAGAAACGAAGCACATAGGAAGGAGGCCTACCCTAGACGAGTGACTCAGAGTGGCCATCCAGCTCGGAGAGAATGGAGAGAGGATACCTCTATGCCCTAGGGAGCCCCCAACGCAGTGGAACACAGCCTGACATTACCACTCAAAGTGAGAGGGAGGGCCTTTGACTTCCTGATTGACTCTGGCACGACTGGAAGTGTGATGCCTGAAAGTGAATACAGATGGCTACTCCAACCCCCTCACCTCAAGAAGACTCAAGTGGACATATACACCTATGACACAAAACAACCACTGCCCTGTGTCAGGGCCTTCAAAGTCACATGTGCTTACAAGGACAAACAAGACCACATCACCATCCATGTTATCAAGGCTGAGGTAGCCTGTGGCTGCATCCTTAGCTTCAGGTCGGCAATTCAAATGGCGCTTATCCATATCCTAAACAACCTGACGGCCAGCAAATACATCTTGCCGGTGGCCAAGGTTGAAGCAGCCTTCCCGCCGCTATTTAAAGGGATTGGGAAACTGAAAGGGAGAAAAAATCGAGCTTCATAAACCAACTTCACAACACTATAGAGGCATACCATTCAATATCCAGCGCCAAGTGGACAAGGAACTACAGTCACTCCTTGATGCTGACATAATTGAGCCTGCAGCGGGACCCACCCCATGGATTTCACTTGTGGTGCCTGTCGGCAAGAAAGGCAGAGAAGGACAGATAAGACTGCATTGACATGCACGCCTCTAATCAAGCCATTCAACGTGAACACCACCAATCCCCATGCATCACGAACATGATGGACCTGCTAAACGGGGCCAGAGTCTTTTCCCAGCTCTACCTAAATAAAGGCTACCACAGGTCGAGATCAGCAAAGGGTCACGCTATATCACCACGTTCAGTGCACCCCTTGGCCTCTTCCATTGTAAATGACTGAACTTCGGCATATCATCTGCCGCCTACATTTTTCAAGAGGAAATCCAGAAGGTAATTTGCCAGATTCCACACTGCATCAATTACAGTGATGATAACCTCACCTTCAGGAGATCACAAGAGTCTCATGACGCCACTCTCATGAAAGTCCGCCAGATACAGTGAAGCGAACCTCAAGCTCAACAAGGGGAAGTGTGCATTTAATAAAACAACACACATTTTTCGGCCATATATTCTCAGACAAAGGCATAGAACCAGACCCTGATAAGATCAAAGCCCTAACGGATGCCCCACATCCTTCAAATGTCGCTCAGGTCCATTAGTTTCTAGGCTTAGCCAGCTATTGCACACGCTTCCTCCCGGACTTCACGTCCGCTAGTGCCCCAACCCGCACTCTTACAAAGAAAGACAGTAAATTCTCATGCACACAATCTCACCAAGAGTTCTTTAACTAGATCTGAAGACAAATAGTAGCATTGATGTGCATGTCATATTTTGACCCCAACCTACACACGCAGGTCACAGTGGACGCTAGCCCCGTAGAACTCTGAACTATCCTGGTTCAACACTCGGGCAGTGACCATGCCCCCAGAAGGATTGCATCATATGCCAGTAAAAGCCTGCCTGACACTGAACAATGCTACTCGCAAGCGGAAAAGGAGAGTCCCACTATCGTAAGGGCATGCAAGCACTTCCTTCTGTTTCTATACGGAAAGCCATTCACGGTGATCACAGATCATCAAGTGCACGTCACCATATATGGCAAACCCACGGCCCAGATGCCACCACGCATTGCCCAGTGGGGCTTATGCCTACAGGAATACCACTTAACATAGTCCATAATCCTGGACAAAAAGACAACCCGGTAGACTTCCTGTTCAGGCATCCTCTAACGGGCACCCGGCCATCAGTCAACCTAGCTGATGGCTACATTAACTCGGTGGTTCATCATGCCATTCCTCCAACAATACCTCTGGCCGAATGGCAGTAGGCGACAGCCAAAAACCCCACACTATAGCTGGCAGCTGCATGCATCCAGTACGGCAGGCAGAGATCAATAGAACAGGTTGTTTCCAATCCCGAAATCGATCACAGACTCTGGAAGACAGTCATGAAAGTGAGAGACGAGCTATCCATCACACCATCAAACTTGTTGCTAAATGGTAACAGGATAGTGACTCCGGCACCATTGCAACAGCAGGCCATCGATGTGGCGCTCGAAGGTCACTGTGGGATTGTGTCGACTAAGAGAATACTTAGGAAGAAAGTCTGGTTCGCCGGTATGGATGAACTGATTGAAACAAAACTGAAGTCCTGCCATGTATGTCTCAGAATCCAGCTACACACGGCCCCGAACCACTTCTGATGATGCCCCTACTGGACTGCATCTGGGAGGAGATTGCTGTTGACTTCTTTGGGCCTCTTCAGAACAGCGAATACATCCTGGTGGTACTTGACAAACACTCTTGGTTTCCAGAGGTAGAAATCCTGTGGTCGACTGCAGCAACGGCTGTGGTCCCAGCACTGGATAAAATGTTCAGCGTACGGCATCCCACAAGTGGTGAAGTCAGATAATGTACCTCCTTTTACCAGCTCCCACTTCAGAGAACTCACCCAATACATGGATTTCCACCACCGGAAGGTCACTCCTCTATGGCCACAGGCCAAAGGCACAGTCAAACGCTTTATGGCAAACCTAAAAAAGGCAGTGAGGGTGGCCAACTTCACAAACAGACCACTGGAGCAGACCCTTTACCAACTCCTGAGGGATTATCGCAGCACCCCGCACAGCTTCTCAGGGATATGCCCCGCTGAACCGATGTTTGGCCGTCCTGTCGGCACATGTCTTCCCCATGACTCGGACTGTCGAACCTCAAACAGACTTGAACGTGAAGCAAAGACAAGAGATGATACTGCAAAGCAGAAAAATTCAAGAATACGCTGATGCCAACCGGAAGGACCGGACATCAGACCTCCGACTGAGTGAGAGTGTCATAGTGAAATAAATGGTCACACACAAAGACATGCCACTTTTTGGCCCACAAGCACTGATTTTTACAGGCCACAAGGGATCCATGATCACAGCAGCCCGAGCTGACAAGCGAGTGACTCAGAATGCCTCCTTCTTCAGAAGAGAGAAAGGAGAACCCCTTGAAGTACTTCAAGAAGAAAGCGACAAGGAAAGTGAAGAGAGAGAAGGGTCGGGATGTACCAGAGGTGAAGCAGAATCCATGGCCAACGGAGAAAGGGAACAATCAACTGGACATCAGGGTACTGATGGGTGACCCCATCAGGCCATAAAAAGACCTTGAAGATGGATCGAAGAAATGGGGTAGAACATTTTTATTTTCCAATCATCTCCCTCATAGAACCTGAGCCTAGGCTTTCGCTCCCTGCCATTCACTACAACACCCTCAGGTGCAGCCCGATCCTTCAGATGCAAACACCATTCTTATTAAAAAAAACACACTTGATTTGATCACCTTACACAGACCCTACCTATTAACCTAGCAACATACTAGGAAGTATGAAAACAACCAGGCTAAACCTATCCAGACAGACACTTCAAACAAAAGGACCACTCCAGTTCCATATGACAAATGATAACTACTCACAGCCAACCTCTTCAAAGAGACTGGTCTGCATGAAAACTGGTATTCATTAATGCACATTCTAAACAACTATGAGCACTAAAAGGCCATGCCATTGGCACTGTTGAACCATTCCTGTGTGTCCAATAATTCCAAAGTAAGAGAATTGGATTCAGCAGTGAATGCAAATTCAAGTCAAGGGATTTTACATTATAAGATCTCATCCAATGTACTACCTACTGTGATGAAGTCACCTGCACTTGGTCAGAGGTCAGTTATAGGGTAGACCCCCCAACTGTTACTGGGCCCATCAAGGGAAACCATTACACTTGGATTCAATGGGAAAATCCAACAAGTAAAAACTGCAAACCTCACAATAATCTTTTCAGATTGAAAACGTGGGATGGGTGTGGATCAGTAATCTGTGGATTAAGAGGAAGGAGAAACGTAGGGAGACAGTAGTTAGGTCCGGAAAACAGGAAGAACACTGAAGAGCTTGCCCCATGCCCAAAACTGGTTGGCAGACCAAACAGGGAAAAACAACATCTCCCATAATCCCTCTCTTTGAAGAAGGACAACATGAAATGGGTCAGAGATTTGGAGATGCACATTCAAGCACTGTAAGACTATTGGAAGAACCTGAGTAACCCACACAGGTGCTTCCTTTAGCTTGGAGAGGGCAGTACTACATGGAAAACCTTCACACCTCACACATTTGGTGCCTGGGGTAGCAAAGAAGTGTAGATATCCCTCCTAATGTGTCCCAAAAACCAGAGGAGAATTTCCTTTCTCCCTACACTAAAAGAAAGCATGAAGAAAGGGGAACTCATTGCTCCTCCACAGCTCCAGACACAAAAGTAACCCCAACCCCATATTTCTGAATTGGTGGAAAAACAGACAATATATAAATGAAAAAAACATGAGTTGTTAGCCTCCCCATTGTCGAAGGAACCTCAATTCACACAATCCAATCAAAAAATGATGTTGATTGGTAAATTCCTTTAATAGTATCAAAGCAAAATGAATAACATATATTGACAGAACAGGCTAACACAAACAAATCCAAAAGTGACCCTGCCACTGCCAAAACACGTCTGTACTTCTAAACCTTTGAATACATTGAAACCGATGAGGGGCATACACTAAGGTGCCCATTAGGGCAATCCTAGGGAGTATATTTTCATTCTTCCTGCTTATTGTACAAACCTCAAAGATGAATCGTAACCCTTTCACTTCTCCTGGTCCAGTGAAATAAAGCCCACATGCATCTTATAAAACATTTAAAACTTTATTTGTTCTTGATTCTATTATATCAATAACAGAACCTTTACAAAAAGCACAATGTCATAAAAGCATTAAATTATACACTTATCGGAAAAAGGGGCCAAGAACAACATTCAATATACAACATATGATAAAACACAGTAATAAAAACCTTTTTTTTTATAAAACTAGGTTAAAAAATCGAGCAGATGTAGTTCATAACAGTTGGTAATTTATGTACTCGTGCATCGTAGCCAATAAAAAAAAAATATATACATAAGTTCTTACATAAGATTCATAAAATGCCTCATAGAGCATACTCAGCTAACTCATGATTAAGAAGCAATTATTAATTCACAGATTAGGTAATTCACAGAAAGGAAAGCAAATATCCAGATTTCTTTAGTCAGTGTTGGTAACATTGGTAATAGCATAAGTAATTAATTCTTTTTCTATGACTTTACAAAACCTCACTAAGGCATAAATCAAAGGTTTGTGTGTGCCTTGCATCATTCTAACCCATAGGAATGTTAGACAGTCGATATATTGGACATTCACAAATTCCATGAGTAGAAGCGTACGTATTTGGTTAAAATGAGGACAGTATAGAATTAGATGCTTGAGAGATTCCATGGGTCCAGTGCAAGAGGGAAATCTACATTTGTTTCTATCCACTAGCAAATTGTTCTTATCCCAATTTGAAATCCTCTCTTTGGTATAAAGCAGTTTAAATTTAAATCAGAGCTATGCTTGTCGCGTATGATTACAGGGAAATAGAATTATATGATCATATCTTGGTAATCTCAATTTTGTAAATAGGTAGTATTCCTTGTACAGTTTATATTTACCAATTTGTGCAATCGTTGAGCACCAGTCAAGTTCGAATAACTTTTTTTTTAGCAGGTCTGATATGAACATTATCCACAGTTATGTGGGCCTCTTTCAGAATAGTGTGTATTTTGGTCAGGTA
Source organism: Ambystoma mexicanum (assembly GCF_040938575.1). Classification (NCBI taxonomy): domain Eukaryota; kingdom Metazoa; phylum Chordata; class Amphibia; order Caudata; family Ambystomatidae; genus Ambystoma; species Ambystoma mexicanum. Next base: position 68,069,553 of record NC_090928.1, read on the forward strand.
TACAGCTAGGGGAATCGTAGGCTTAGTTTCCATTGTTTTCCTCATATCAATGAATAATGACTTTGGCAGAGGATAAATCATTTTTGCATAATTCGTGAGGAGGCGCCATTTCCAATGAGTGGATATTGCTATCAGACCTAGCTCATGTCTAAGGACCGCATTAGGCAGAGACATTGGAAGACACATAGCAGTTTTCAGAGAAGTACCTTGCAGTTGGTCTAGGATTGGACCCATTTCACATAGAAAGATATCTAGAGCATATAGAATCACAGTTTCTATTTTTAGAGTTAAAAACTCAAATACCGGAGTTAGTGAGAACTTACAGTATTTTGCGTGGATACGTTTTAGCTGAGATGTTAGCGGTCTGATCTTATTTTTTAGTATATCAGACCACATTTTGATGGAGTTGTTCTCGGAAAGATGATATCCTAGATAGATTGTCTCTGTGATGGAGGGAATAGTAGTATCCATGATCCTCCATTGAAAATTGCCAACTTTGTTTCGATGCCCAAATTTCATAACTGCAGTTTTAGCCGGGTTGGGTGTTAAATTGTGGGCAATCGCGAACTGTTCGAATAGACCTAATTTAAGTTTCAAACCTGCAGGGGTACGATCGAATAGAATGATGTCATCCGCAAAAGCGATCCATTTCAATTTCAGTAGGCCAATATTTACAGAAAACAAATTTCTGTGCTCCCAGTGTTTGTCGAGATCAGCGAGGTATAGATTGAAGAAAGTAGCGGCTAGGTTGCAGCCTTGTTTCAGCCCCAGTTCAGTGGTAATCGGTTTTGTTGTTCGACCATCAGATGTAATTTTGATTTTATATGAGGTATTGGAATGTAATGCTATAAACCAGTATATTAGAACTGGCGGATTCCCATTGCAGTAAGTTTGATCCATAGTAAGTTCCGTACCACGTTATCGAGGGCTGAGGACATGTCGATAAGAGCAATGTAAACGGGATTTGCGGTTGTTTGTTTAGCTCCAGCAATGATAAATACCATTATTATGGCATTAAGCGAGGTGCTCATCCCTTTCCTAAATCCTGTTTCGTATTTGGAATATAGTTCATTCGTTTCAATGTGTTTTTCTAAATCCTGGATCAGGAGAGATGGGAACAATTTTGATTCAGTATCGATAAGGGCAATAGGCCGATAATTCTGGGGCAGCGCGGGGTCACCTTTTTAGTATATCGGTATAATGTTAGCCGGTAGCCAGGAGACCGGCACAAAGCCCTGATTTAAAATGGCCTGAAATTTGACTTTTAAAATCTCAGCCCATAAATCGGGATCTGTTTTGTACAGGCAGAGCGGAAAGCCATCAGGACCGGCTGATTTGGAATAGTTAAGTTTAGTAATGGCCCACTTCAGATCTGCAGTTGTCCAGTTCAAACGTGGCAGGTCATGATATGACAAAGGACTGGGAAATAAATTCCAGAATTTAGGAGGGATCTGAAATGTTTGTGAAATGTAAGTGATCCAAGTCGATTCCGCTATGGAATTGGACGATGATGATAATGCTAGCTTGCAATTGCTCTTGATTGTTCGCCAGATAGTCCATGTTTAATGGGCAATTATCACCCTAATGAGTTTACAATTCGTCTCATTGTATCTTAATATTCTTGTATGCTTTAAATTTTGTTTGTAGATGGATAGGATACGATTCCGCTGTATAAGATAACTTTCATGAGGCAGTTAAAGTTTGCTCAGGTGTCTGAGCGCCTTGTTTTTTTCCCGTTTCCGTGCCTTCCTCAGGGGGTCAAAGGGATGAAAATGTGTAGAGGTGGGGGCTTTCCTGCCAAAGGATCTTAAGTTTCCAGATATGACTTCAGCATATATTTTCTCAAGGTCAGAGGTGGAAGTTCCCTTAATGATGTTGTAGTTGGCAATGGCCTGCGTTACATGTTGTACGAAACGTTTACATAGGCCTTAACTCCATCTAAGAGAAATTGATGGACGATCAATTACAGTTAAAGTAGTGGAGTAGTCAACTGCTAATAAGGGACAATTGAGTTTCACCGTGCCCAATAGTTGGGCATGGTCTCCGTAGGTAATCGTTTTTATTCTTAACGGGGATGATATTAGAAGTAAGTTTTGAGACGCAAATATGAAGTCAATCGTTGAGGATTTTGAATCTCTTGACCATGTGGTCCAAATAGATTTTTGATTTGGTGCAATGATGTCTAAGTCCCAATCCCTTAGGAAATTCCTCCAACTTGCATTTACTTCAGCGTACCTACTTTCTACTACAAAGCATTGTCATCCAGAATACACCTGTACAATTATAATGGTTAAGGTTCAGAAAAACAGCCTAACTGTGAAGGGCATGCTATTGCGAAACAAGGTTTTCTCGCTTATGTTTGCCAAGAGGAACATTTTTACAGTTTACATAGAGTCGAGCATCTAACCAAGCCAGTGTTTTTTTTTATTTGGTTGGCTTACTACTATAGCAGTGTTCATATTTGTGTACTTCTTAAAGCAGCATTACATTTCTACATTTCAAATCAGACTACATCACCTTATCACATGCATTTTCTTTCACTTTCCACCATCCCACAAACCAGAAGGATTGTACAGCATTTGGTTTGAACTTCTGGATATAGAGTGCAGCAAAAATATTCTCCTGGGAGGAGAGGCCCTGCAGAGTGAAACCAGGAGAAAAGACACCCTCTATATCTTCTCTAGTAGCCACCTAACACTGAAAATATAATCCAAATTGGGTGAAGCACTCAATTTAACCTCATTTAACCGCAGCATTTCAAATCCTGGAAAACAGAGGAAGACTTTCTTGTGAATATCAGCTGATGGTTTAACTCCCTCATTGGCACCAGCAAAATAATAAATTCGATAGCCAGTGATAATGTTGCCTAGGAAAATGTCGCCAGGGGTCAATGTTTACTCAAATATCAACACTGACTACAATGAAGCACGTACCCCGAATATTATAGAACTGGAGTTTAGAATAGTAAATAACAAAAGTCCTAGAGTCTGTTGGAAAGGCCTTTTACAAGCCTGAGAAAAAACCTTGCCTCACTGGAAAAAAATTTCAGGCAACATTTTCATGGAGAACCATTAATTCCAGAAGAGGCAACACAAACCTGTGCAGAAGCTGTTAAGTGTGCAAGGCCCGTCTTGCGCAGTAGTGTCTGCTCTATGCTAAGAGAGTGTCACACTCACCTGGTATCCACAGGGACGCCACCCAGCCGGTTACACGCTGGTATGCTTCTCAGTTTTGCCCAGATGTGGTCTGCGGGAAAAGGTTATGCCTGAAAATACAGGAGGACTGTGTTCAAGACTGGCCGACCGGGGTAAGTATCCTCCCTCCACCCGCCGTATCGTATGATTTCAGCCCCTCAGGGGCCCTCTCCTCACCTTGTGGTAGAGTTAGGCGTGCTCTCCGTCCTGCCTTCTTTGCAGGGGCGCGTTGTCTTTCGTGGGTGTGTGTGCAGTCCACTTACTTCACTGACGCCGGCCCGTTTGATATCGTTCAGGTAGGTCTTATTGCTGTTCTTTAGTATTGTTGCTATCCTGCATGCTTCTCTTTGTTTAATAATGTCTCTTTTTCTCCCTTAGGTATGCAGAGCTTCAGCGCGGCGAACTGGCTTGGTTGAGCCCTGCTGGTAAATGATGGCGCTTTAAGAGCGCTATGATGCGTTAAGTAAGCGCTATGCGCAGCGCTGCAATGGCTTGCCTTTGCTAACCTGTTTTGTCTTCTTTCCTTGCAGGCCACGGTGTTCTTCAGCGCATATGGAATTTCCATAATGGTGCCAGCCGAGAGGCGACCAGCCAGGTAAGCCTTTTGAGCAGTTCCTAATTTGCAATGTCTCTTCTGCTTTCTTAATGTTGCCTCTATCTTCCTCTTTCAGGTCGTGCAGTCCGAGAGGCGTGCAGATCCAAAGAAAGCTGTTCTCAGGAGCTGCGAGTAACTAAAGATGAAGACTGCAGGTAAGATGCTGCTGCTAATGATGTTCCTTTTGTCTCCATGCAGGTTCTGCTTCTCCAAGGTTCGGGGGTGTAGCTGGACACGGTGAGCGTCACGTTGCAAGCTGCAAAGTAACACGAAGCGTGTTGTCTTGCTCGGGTGTGGTTGAAATAGCCCCAACAAAATAGTCCAGGGAAAGTAGTCCCTAGGCTACCACACCCAAAACACTAGACCGCATAGCTTGGTTCTGAGGAACCAAGCTATGTGGATTACTCCATGTTGGCTGACAACACAATAAAGTAGTTCCCAAGCACATTGTTTTCATGGTGTATGAGCCTGGCGCCATAGGCGCCAGGACTGGCCCCAAGAGGATTTTGGAAGAGGATGCCAGGCTCTAGAGGCCCGAGTCCTGACTCCACCTGGCCAATGGGTTTGCCAGAGGGGGTTTTGGGTGAGGGTCGTGACAGAGAAGTCATTAGGGAGCTTTAAAAAACATGACAAGCAATGTTCAGCTTCTGGAAGGTCCAAGGATTAGGGCTCAAAGCTATTTCATTAAACATGCCTCCCAAGCAAGCCAGAATTATATAGCATTAAGGCTAGAGCAAATGACAGACCTCGTTCATACACAAAATGCCATAAAAACAAACACACACACATGATATTCAGGGTGCAGGCACTTCACTAGACTGTGCTTCACAGTCAAGACTCATTGCAGTCATCGATCTCCAAGAGGCCTATGTTCACGTATCCATGGAGGAAGTCACAGGCACTTACTAAGGTTCACCACAGGAAGACATTCCTATAGATATCAGGGGCTTTCTTTCAGCCACAATATTATCTACTTGAATACTCTCCAAATGCATGGTGGTAGTGTGAGTATAGGTTTATCTATCCTTACTCAGACGATTTCTTTACTCAAAGTATCATTAGAGTGATTCCTAGTGTGTGTCAGTTGCAAGTGCTGGGTTACTTGAACTTGACAGAAAATACAACAAAAGTATGCTTTAGAACCTCCCTTAGAAGAATTCCCAAGCAAAGCTTTGGAAAAATACATACGGGTACTATGGCTGAAACTAGGAATTAAAAGGGGAACAGCAAAATATAAAAAGTGAACAAGATTAGAAAACATAAATGCCGGGTGCAGATTTAGATGTTTTTCCACACCTTCTGTTAGCCCTAACTTCCAAGTTTTTGTCCTTTTGGGCACCTTATGTACGAAAACAAAGTTTCAATGTGGCCATCCAAAGTCTTGAAAACCTACTCTTGAAAGTCTCCCTGCCTCAGGCTGACCCTATGCTTTTTTCAAAAACAAGTTTTTACATTTGTCGACAAACGTATCAAATCTATCTCAAAAGTCTGCTGCTATCCCGGGATCTTCCAGTGTGCCTGCTTTACACCCTCTTGTGCTTTCACTCCTGGCTTTCAGCTCATAGGATGTGAGTTGTCTTCTTTAAGGTTTTCTTCACCGTAGGATCCTCCCACAGGTTTACTAGATAAGGGCTTCTGTTAAGTCAATTGCCGTGGAGTTGCTGGTGAAGGATCTCTTTAGACCCTCCAGTTCACATCAAGCACTGGAGCAAATTCTTCTGCCCTAATGTCCTGCCCCAATCTCCTGCTGGACTTCCTTGTCCCTAGGGCCAGATTTCTGGTTGTTAGCAGAAATCGCCCCTTCACCAGAGAGCTTCCCATCATATGTCTTCTCTCCTTGCCAGCTCTTTCACAATGGCTGGTCTTGTCTCTCTCTTTTTTATAGTTCATTTGGTTACCCTGAGTTACCCTGTTTTTGTAACACAGAACGGTATTGGTTAATCCCCTCTCATGGCTTCTCTGCGCCCTTGCTATTGGTTAGTCCGTTTTTTAAAATCCATTGGTCAGCTGATTATTCAATTGTTTATCCTCCAGGATTGGCCAGTTTCCTGAGGGCGCTGATTAATTATGGGTTTTGGAAGTTTCAAAGGCTACACTTGCAGTGGTACCATCTTGGACCTCAGACTGAGCAAGGAAGTGCGGAGCGAAGCTGCTGCGAGCTAAAGGCTCCCGTTCTTCATGAAGCTAGTTAAGCATTCTTCCTCAACGTCTCTCTGGAACTGCAGAGGTCCCAGGAGGACCACAAATAAGCAGAAGGTTCTTGAATATTGGGCTCTGTCATTATCCAAATATTCATGCAGACCGTTGTGTCCTAGAGCATGTCGTGAGTTATGGTTCCCAGCCAGCTTCTAAAAGGTGGGTGACCTTTCCAGCTGTTGTGCAATGATTCTTGTAATTTCCAGCTTGGGCTACAAAAGTCTAGAGGTCAATGGTGGGCATTCTTAGGGCTACCAGTCTGGAACCCCTAGCGTGTCTTTTTGGTTGTCTTATGTGAAAACGTAATCTGCAAGGATGACAGTGCACACTGGTGGGCTAAGATTGTCCAGTGATGTTTACCTATGACTCCCAAAGTGCAATAAAGCATGGTGAGTTGCTCCAACTTAGAACAACTTAGAACAAGACACTTAGGATGGTGGGCAACAACATCAGTGCAATTTGTTAAGCAATTTATGGGAAAGTAAAACAAAGTACCGGGAGCACTGCAGTAAAACCCTAGGCACATAGGGTATTCAATGCAAAGTCAATAGCCTAGAAACCTAATTCCAGAAAACTATGTGCTCACATAAAGTGCTCAATGACTTAGACATTGTAGTTCTGTAGATTATCTTGCGATATGTGAAAGAAATTCTCTGCAAAAATTCACAGACATCATTTGTGAATAATGTAAGTGGTCAGATGTTTAATGATCTCATTCAAGGAGGACAGAAGTAGTATTTCTCAGATCTGACAATGCATTTCAGACCTAGTCCGTCATCAGGGCAACCTATCTGCAAACACCATATGTACAGGATAAAAATAAAAATAGAAATAAACATAGAAATACACATATGCACAGTGGACGGTGGACCCAAAAAGAAAAGTTCCAAAACAACCAAAGTCACAAATACACAAAATAAAAGGGCAGAAAAAGAATGCAAGTATGAACACCAACAGGTAGGCTCTTACCAGTTTTCTACAGGCCCTGGTACCAGGCTCACAGGATGGTACACGCTCAAGCTTGGTAAGTGAAACTAAGGCCTACCTCATCTTGAAAATTGCTTGGCATCAGTGATATACAATGTTGACACTGAGATTTCTTCTTTATGAGGTAGAGACCTTTCCTTCTTGTGGAGGTGCAGGTAATTATTTTTCGATTACCTCTTGATATCTTTTGGTATTTGTATTCTTGTTTTTATTCTACAAGCAATTGACTATATGTTTTTGTCTGTGTTTTCCTACTTAGATACTAGAAAGATCTTGACAGTTGCAGGTATTATCATTCATTTGAATGTAACATTAACATCACATTAATATACTATAATTGATGGACGTTTTTAATCAGAATCTTTTTTTTCTGCCCTTTTATTTGTGTATTCGTGACTTTGGTTGTTTTGTTTTTTTCTGGGTCCACCATGCATTTTGGATATGTTTATTTCTATGTTTATTTCCATCCTGTACATGTGGTGTTTGCACATAGGTTGCCCCAATGACGGACTCCTTGAATGAGGTCATTAAAAATCTGACCACTTATATAATTCACAAATGATATCTGTGAATTTTTACAAATAATTTCTTTCACATTTGGCAAGATAATCTACAGAAGTAAAATGCCTATGCTCATTGAGCACTTTGTGTGAGCATGCAACTTTCTGGTTTCTAGGATATTGGGCCTCATTACGACCCAGGCGCTAATGGGTTAACGGCGCCGTAAAAGGCTGCGGCGCCGTTAACCTATTAGTACCTAATTACGAGGTCCCTTTGCGGGACCCGACCTTAACATCTGGTTTTACCAGCCGTTAAAGTAGGGACCCGCAAAGGGACCTTGGTGCTAAGTACGGTGCCGCAATTTGCGGCACCGTACTTAGCGCCTTCCCCATTCCCATTGAGCCTTTGGGGCAAAAATGGGAATGGGGAAGGGCCATGGAGGAAGGGGGAATTACCGCCCTGCCAACCTTGTAATGGTGTGGTAATTCCCCCTTTCTCCATGCTGACTCCGGCATGGACCATGGTGCTAATAGCACCATGGTCCTCCGCCTGGGTCGTAATGAGGCCCATTGGCACGATATCTATTCCAAGGCGCAGGAGCGACGCAATACCAACCACCCCCACTGTGGCCACGGAGCCCGCAAGTCAAAGCTTACAAAGACTTCCTTGACCAGAGCAGGGAAGGAGGGTTAGTGTCTCGATGTTTGGATGGGCAGGGGGAAATTTAGGAAAACCGGGTTGAGGATGAGGTAGAGGTTGTGGTTAGGACGGGGGAATTTAGGAAATGGTTGATTGTTGCACACTTTTGTTCAGGTGTGCTTGGCACAAGTTGATTGATTGATTGATTGATTTGTTTATTTATAGAGCGCCTTATGTTCTTTCACATAAGCACCATATTACACATAAATTTGCCCCCTCACTGGCTAACCCTATGTCATTATCTTTGTACATAGATCAGACAATACAACTTGGCATGCAGACTTAGCTCTGGTCTTTAGTGTCCTGTCCGTGGTAGGGCAGTCAAGTCCTATGGCACGTCGGTGGATTTCACACAGCTGGTCCAAGCTAAAAGAAAGAACAAATATTAGTGTGTGCCTTCTGAGTTTGTAAGTATTCATACTCATGCCACACTCACATACATACAACACATTACGCATAGTGTTCTTTAATCAGGGCGCGGTACCGCGCGTGGATGGTTGCGCCAGAAATAAGTAAAAATGCACCGGAGTTCACAATTGGCTACAAGTGGTCTTTTCTTCAGACCCTTGCCGGCGTAACCATTTTTTCCTCTAATTTCTCACGAGCGGTCTTTCCCCAGACCCCCGCAGGTACACGTGTGCTAGGAAGTATAGTGCCACAAGTGTTTTCGCCTCATGAGCCTTTTTCCAGGTTTCCAGGAGGCGGAGACACCCCAAAGGTTATATGGAGCTTCAAACACGTTAATTCCCCAGCCAAAATGCTAGCCGCACACTACGGCGCCAAAGATATGCCTACTTATTTTAACTCGGAGGTGCAGGGGCTGTGGATGGGCGAGCAATGGCCCCCTGTACTTTCCCCATGTTCCCCTTAGGTTCTGAAATAGGCAGGCACTTATCTTGCAAAGGCGAGGGGCCGGGCTGCTGCTCCGGTGGGGCTGGGCCCCTCGCGTGTGATTTTCCAGGAGCTCCGGTCCGCACGTCCTCTGGCTGTGAAGTCTCAAGTGCAAGCCCCATGCCTTTGGCTCTACGCATGCGCGTTGATGTGCCACACCTGGCCTGGCTCTTGATTGGTCCGGATTGGCCCAGGGCATGCTGGGATTTGTAGTTATACAACACTTTCTGCTGGGCAATGTAGTTTTTTCAGTGCTGCTTTCCTGTACATAGGGCAAAGCTGTCTTTTATACGGCTGCAATTTCTAAGAGAGTGTTTGTACAGCAGACCCAGACATAACAACCCCCACAACACCCTTATGTTTGTCTTGTGTTTGTCCTTGCCTACCCCTATCCCTGACAGATATGAACTTTGAGTTGCTCAAACTTACCACAGCAGTCAGACAACACTGTACCAGCTAGACCTGTTAGGCAAAGTCAAGTCACATGACCCCAAGGATCCCCGGCTCCTAGGAAGCCTGGCTGCCTTGTCACTGCACAGACCCGGCACAAACATGCTGAAGTACCAGACACTGACTGTACCAGCAAGTGACTGAGTCAGATAGCCTAGACACTATATTCTTCACCATTGCTGAGGCACACCTTCTGTGAACTGGACAGCTGTGCCCTATGCCAGATAAAGCAGTTCTTTCCTTTGGCACACTAGCATGGCCAATAGTAGGCAGTGGGTTACGGGCAACCCTGTAACACTGTTACCGCCACCTGATATCCCAGTGCCACCGGGATATCACAAGCGGCGGCGGTAACAGTAAATCCCCATTTCCATGGAGTGCCACAGGACTCCATGGAAATGGGGTCACTGAAGCACTGGCAACGTTGCTAACAGTACCTGTGCTTCAGTGACAACCATGCTGGCAGGGTCCTGAAAACCCGGCCGGTCTGGCCTGCCGGAGTATCCATGGCCAAACCGGCATTCTTGTAGTATGGCGGTCCGGCACCAATACTTCAGGACTGCCATACTTATAATGGGGTCCACTGACTGTACCAGCAAGAGACTGAGACAGATTTCCTGTGGTTGCTATCTGAGACAAAGACAACCTCAAAGAAGAAACTCAAATGTAGTGTTTGAATTCAGAGGAGTCCATCTCTCACGTGGCTTGCCTAACCGGACACTATCTTCTCCACCATCACTAAGGCACACCTTTTGTGAACTGGACAGCTCTGCCCTATGTCAGTACAAGCAGTTCTTCCCTTTGGCAGAGCGGAATGGCCAGTGGCTCTATAGCTGTTCTCCTTAATTAGGGTCTACTTTGGCACATTATTTAACACATTTTAAATCAGAGCTAATGAGCCTGCCTTCTCTGAACTTACTGCCTAGCCACTGGTAGATGCAGAATTAATTTTTCCGACTTACCTGATTTTCGGCTTCACAGGGTTCTGGAATATTCAACAAGTTTTGCAAGGAAAAATAATCGTACATTAATGGGATTTATACAGTTCAATGCTGCAATTTGCATGGTCTCCAAACGCTGTGCCGGCTCTAAAAATAACGGTAGAGAGGGAATTTCGTTAATGGGAGGATAGGGAAATGGCCCAGGTTGTGCTGTTGTGTTGGTAGCTTCAATTCGAAAAAAATGGATCATTGTGTGTGTGTTTGCTTCTATGTGGTATCGGTTGGTGCGAGTGTGGGCATTTGAGCTCATATTGCTAGCCTTGTATGCCAGTGGCATAGGGAATAATTGTCTAAATTGTGATTGTGTGAGTTATTGGAAGAGTTGTGGTGCTCTGCTATTTAGTGTAAATGTGGGGTGGGGAAGTTAGAGACGGAGCGTGCAGGTGGCATATTTGGTTAGTGTCTAGGTGGCATATTTGGTTAGTGTCTATTGTTTTTGCAGCAGTATGGAGAATTTTAGTTTGGGTTAATGGGGAAAGGGAGGTTGATTATCATGGCATGGGATGAAATCACTGTTGCGCAGGTAGTTTAAGTAACTGGAAACTTTTGTGCAGTGGACAACCATGTTTGCTCGCTCCATGACAATGGTTAATGAATCATGAGTTAGCTTGGCATGTCACAGAGCCATGTTTCTACTGCTTTGCGAAAGTTCAGCTGTTCATCTACTGTGTATATTTCCTTCAGCATTTCGTTGAGATGTTTGACAAAGCTGCTCCACCCTATTTCAATTTCAAATAATGTTTGGGATCATGGCATATGCCATTGCTAGTTTTGGTCTGTAGATGGGGATTCTTTCTTGCTGCCATTCTGCTCCTTGGCGATGGATTGCTCTCTGAACAATGCAAGCATTTTGAAGTAGATCCTTTTTTTGATTGGTATCCAGTGTAGAGATCTTATTGCTGGGGTGTGATGTTCTCTCTCATTGAGTCTTAGAAGGAGTCTTGCTGCTGCGTTCTGGAATGTTGTTATTTTGTGGTGAGGTTGTCAGGCAGGCCTAGGTTAATGCTGTTGGCATAATCTATTATTGACATGACGAGTGAGAAAGGGTAATATCCGTCTGATAGAAAGAAACATTTCTTATCTATTGGGTTAACTTGAGGTTTTAGTGTAAGGTCATTGTCTATCAGAATTCTGAGGTTGTTAACACCTTTGCAGGCTTCGGTCGCATTCCCATTTCTGTAGGCCATGGTATAGGCGGTTGCATAGAGGCGTTGTTGGGCGTGATCATGATTTATAAGTATTATCTGGGTTGAGTTCAAGATTGTTTTTACTCATCCATGCATTGACTTGTGTCGTGATTTTGTAGATGAGTTGAGTATCATCTGTAAAGTTGCAGCATGAATGTCTGTGTTCCTTGATGAGCTCCATGACCGATGCATGTATATATTGAAGAGTAGCGGTGAGGGGCATGAGCTTTGTGAATCACCACAAGTGTGTATGCTTGAGTTTAAGCTCAAAGTGGGTAGGCAGGTGGTTTCCTTTTTTGTTGTTGTCAGGAATGATATCATCCATTGCAGTGTAATATTGGTTAGCCCTGCTTGGTCTAGCAGCTTGGCCGGGAAAGGGATGTTTGATATTAGCCAGTAGTTGGTGGGGTTTTCTGTGCTTCCTCTGGGATCTTTCAACAAATGGTTAATAAGTCAGTCAGTTACTTTGTATTCGGCACAAAGCCATTAAACGTTTTCAAAATACAATTTATCAGTTAAACAGTTGCAAAGAGGAGCACATGTATAAAACATACATGTGAAATTAATATACAGATTGCAAGAAAAAGGCCTGTTCATAAATTAATGAATTCCAATTAACAGTGCATACTCCAGGTAACATAGCAGCAAAGATGTAATTTAGAAGCATGTACATTTAAAAGAAATCTTATAATGTATATATCCATACTTAAATGCAAAAAATAAACTTAGTAATCGCTCTGCCAAACAGACTAGTCAGTGCAAAGACACATATCAAACATCAATTCATAAAATAACAAATTATCTAAAAGAAAAACATATATATCATTATGACAAAAATACATCAAGATCCAATTAATATGACCAGCACGTATTAAGATGGGGTGAACAAAAATGTAATAGTGCTAACATGCTTTTACTAAAACAAGGCCAGGATATATTCAATGCGCGCAAATCACATAAAACAAAATGTTTTATTGGAATGGGGAGAGAATACTCGCAGGCCCACACATAAATAAACTTATTGAGTACTATTATGCCCCAAGAATCAAAGTGTCATTGCTCTTTATTTATTTATTTGATTTATTTATTGGATATTTGTAAGGTGCCCATACAAGAAATGGTGTTTCAAGGCGCCACAAGGCAAAAAGAGGGGCACCTGGGAGAACGATAACAGAAACGCTCCTTCTAGGCCTTGTGACATTCGGATCGTTCAAGTGCAGTTACAAGAAGTGCAAGGGAGAGGGGGGGGAGTTCATAGTCAGCACAAATTGCGAAGTGCTAGGGCGGGAAGGGAAATGCAGGGTAAAGAGCGCAAGAAAAAGTGGGGGAAGAAAGCCACAGGAGCTAGGCAAGTGCTGAGGGGCGACCAGGAGAATAAGTGCAAGATATTGCATGTGGTGCAGTTGGAGAGGGTCCACATGCTAAGTGTGAGGAGGGGAGTGGACTGGGCAGGGGGGGCCTGGTGCCCTGTAGAACTCAGATGGAGCCAGGCAGCCAGTTACTGATGCCAATGGGGCTGTTAGCAGGGGAGGGGGAGAGGGAAGTAAGAAGAGGAAAAGGATGGTCTTGAGGAATGTCCGGAACTTAAGACATCAATAACTAGGCACGATGCATGTATTTAGCTACCCTGCGCACAATGGCCAGGGACTCAGTTTCTCTACAAGCGAGCAATGCTTCTGAAACGCAGCGAGGGCCTGCGGCTCTTATAATTGGTTTTACATAAAGGAGTCTCAGGGCCCTGAGCTTAGCGCAAAAAAATTCAAAAATGAGTAGTTATGTCCTCATTAAAGCTACTCAGAGGGCAAATGCCTGTACCTGTCCTGCCCCACGATTTAGTAAAGGCGGTCAGCCTAAGAGTACCCATCCTAAAATAAAGATACAGGGCACGTGCATAAGGGGGTTCAACAAGGTCGATGTATCAATTGAACTCGAATTCCGGTTTAATCGTAAGAAAGCTTGGCCCCACCTTCAAGCTACAGCATGATTCCTCCATCTTTTTCCTATTATGAGCTGTGATTAATTGTTTACTTTATTAGGCAAAGCTTTATTGATAGTCACAGGACTCAGAGCGACTCCAAGTCGGATATCACATGCACACATGGTGCAAGAACAGACAGTAACCCTACACTTTAGATGAGATGCTCCATCAGCTGATCGTGCAGAGTTGGAGACACTTGACAGGTGACAGAAAATATCCCCCAGGGAAGGATCAACAAGAATCGCGTGCATTCAGAAGTGTACAACATGAGCTCACTGAGACAAATGAGAGCATACTGCTCAGAGACTCGAACATTGCGAATCCCTGCGCATTACGCAAATGTGGTTGACATCATTTTGAAGGTATCAAGCATTAGTTGCAACCAAAAGACAGTTAAGAGACACCATGCGGATCCCAACTCTGGATCACATGGTTGAGATAACGGTAGATCACCTATGCCAATACACCAGCAGACAAGACAGTCTGAGACCCCTTAAGTTGACAACACTGCCTGGCATTTGATTTCCCCTTGTAATGCAGACACTGTCAACAGCATCCAAGGCGACGATTCCCTTACTAGATTAGAAATCCTCAGCGGGAGGAATTCAAGAAAATGTGCTAACTCTGTAAATGGACACCACTTCCTGTGAACGGCCGAGGGACTAGACAGATAGTGGTGTAGAGAGACAGGAGGGGAGAGGGTGTGTGTGAGCAACAGGAAGCCATGAATAGGTCATACAGTGAGTTATTATCAGGGAAATCATTAAGTAACTTAAGGGGTACCTGCAATCCCAGTCATGCCTCATCATAATCAGTGCCTGCAGGGAAGGCACCACTGACCCAGGGCCTTTGATGTACGGCGACATCTCAGGTAAATGCAGCTTTGCTTTCTAGCCTTGGGTGCCTTGTTGTTCACCAGAGTGGGCAGACAAGGCTCCTCTGATTCCCGAGGCACTTGTTTGCTGGCAGCAGTAGCAGGGAAACATGGCAACTGGAACACCCAGCTCCGGAATCCGTAACAACGTGTGGTCAGTGGAGTGGGCAACCCCAGCTGGTATGGATTCTGGAGTCCTTGATGATACATGGCAGCAGCCATAGGAAAACACTGCACCTGGCCCCACTGAATGCCCACAACACGAGCCGCTAATTCTGCAATTTGCACTCAGGGGCTGGATCTGCACTGAATTTCCACAAAAGATTGTGTCACCTACACCTTGAGATTGCAACTTGCTTGGAAGTACCACAGACACTGTCTTGTTAATGCCTTCCTGTGCCCTGATCTATTCCAGTAATTGGGTGGCTGGTCAGAGCTTGCATTAGACTGTTCTGGTGATGGAATGCCCTCCATTCAGCAGAGTAGGCATGGGGCGTGTGTGAGTAGTGTGTTTCAGTGTGCTATTGTGGAAATAGGATGTTCAGTGGATTTCTAAATCATTGTAACAATATTGATTGTCACCAGGGGAGCCAACTTTTGAATTTCCCTGGGGGTGCCGGAGGCCAGATTTTAGGGACATTCCATTGAAAGGATAGGAACATTTAGGCAGATTGCTTTTCCTGGGGGGCCCCAGGCCCCGGAGCACCTGCATACTCGGCACCCCTGCTTGTCACCAATAGTTGCTACTTGCATATTATACTATTGGACTGGGTGAAGTGCCAAGGGGTTTGCAGCATCCCGGACGACGCCTGATGTGCTCGTGGCGGGCGAGTAAGGAATGAATGGAGAAAGTGCAGAGAACCACCTTAGGGATGGATGTGGCCAAGACGAGATCTGTAATACCAATTTTAGTTTTTATTCATAATTTTGTCCATAGGATCATACATTTGACCTCTGCATCGACCAGTGGTTACGGCATTATACACTTTAGGGAGACTGGGCATCTATAGTGTTGGCCTTACTGAATCTTTTAACTGCCATGGGTTCCCCCCCCTCCCCCAGTGCCAAGGCCTTTTTTTGGTGATTTTGATATTTCACCATTCAAAGTCTTCTAACATGTTCTCCTTTATTAACCCCTTAAGTGCCAAGGACGAGGTATCTCGTCCTTGGCACTGTTGAGGTAATCCCAAGGACGAGATACCCCGTCCTTGGCACTTTTAACCAAGGCCTTATTATGCATATGGTGGTAGTGATAAACACTTGTATGTACTATTTTTAAAATCCGAGCTGATTATTAGTTGGTATTGCATGTGACATTTACTTCATAGGTTACCTAGAAATATTGCATGGGGGAAATAACTAATATCATTATGAGTTAGACGGTAAATGGAAAAGTGTCAGTAACAGAATTCCCACCACTTTTACCACTCTGGCAAATTAAGCTTTGCTAAAAAACGGGCATTCATTCCTCCTGCAGAATTACCGCTGGCACAATTACCACCGAAAATCATCCGTAAACTGCTGGCACTAATTACTCCAGAGGAATTACTTTTCAGCAGGGCTGGCCTTAGGGCAGGGCGGGCCGGGCAGCCGCTTGGTAAGCCATGCCCCTAGGGCGCCATTAGCCCCCTGCTTCGCCAGCTCGGGGTAGTCTTTCAAGGGCTCCCCTGAGCTGGTGTAGTCAGAGACGTCTTTATGGGAGGGCAACAGGGGCACTTGCCCAGGGCCCCCACCTTGGAGGGGGCCCCACAAGGCTACCTGATCTAAAGAAGTAAGATTCCATTGTTCCCCAGACTTAAATTGCACACATCAGAATATTTAATGGCATGGTGCTGGGGCTCTAAACCTATTGCCTGTCTGTTTTGGCAAGTACATTCTGTCTCAATCAATTCATCATGTTGTGCTTTCTGTGTTCACTGTGGTATATTTAGTTTCCGTGTTCCCTGCTGCACAACTCCTGTAGCATTCGTTCCTTCCTGTGGGGATTATGTTAATCATGTGCAATAGCCAAATTTGAAATGCATATTGGTACATCGAGAGCCACAATGGTTTGGAAGTTAGCTCAGTGTGTTAAGCACTCATTGCAGAGATACGTGTTCCTATGCAAGATTAGAATAGCACATTCCTATAAGGCTGGCTGAGCCTTTCCTATGCCTGCCGTTTATAAACCTGCCTGCATATGTACTTGTTCTTGCAGCACAACGGGTGCTATTATCAGCAATGTACCTGCACCAGATAGGCGTTGCAATAAAAATGAACATGTCCTCCTTATGGAGAATGTCTAGAAATCGGTTTGTTCAGATGGGGTGTTGTAAAACCTAGGCAATCACCTCCAACCATGAGCATAAACTGTTAGTGCAAGAGATGAATAAGTATCCAAATTTGGAACTAAAGCATTAATGCTTGTATCCTGGCTTTGCCAGCAGACAATACAGTGATCCTGGTCAAATCAGCTAATATTTTGTACATTATTGTACTGTCGTCTGTGATATTTGCCTTCTCGCATGCTGATGGTATCGTTTAGCCCACTACTTGATCTTTCTTCTTATGCAGGGCATGTGAGTGGAAGGGGTGGTAGACAGAAGGAAGCGGACCATATGGTGCAGGACTCGGGCAAGCATAATTTAAAGTTTGCTCGTTTGACACCAAAACACGCTTTGCATTTTTGTAAAAGTCAAAGGTTTTTCTGCATGTTTATAAATGGCAATTTCACAAGCCAGGGATTTGGAAGTATGTAAAGCTTTTAAATACAAAATCAAAATCAGATTAAATCTGTTAAATCACACTGATGTGTATGCTAGGTCTTATATAGTTCTCTTGATGATGGAGAGAATAAAGCTAGAATCATTCTGTGTTACACCCTTCTATAATATTTTGTTTTAAAAATGGTCTTGTTTGGCAATGTGATTGTTGTACTTTCCAAGTCAGTTTTATAACATTAGATTACTTTAGTTCACGGCAAGAACTGGTAATGACAATGTTCAAATGCAGAAATTGCAGAGTTGGCACAAATCCCAGCTTCACCACTTAACCAATGTGTGATCCTGGGCATCTCATTTAATCTTGTATTGACTAGCCTCTCGAAATTGCCAGTTCCTAAACCTTTCAGAATTGCCAGCCCTTCATAGATATTTCCTTTCCAGGGTATGAGCTTCATAAAAACATCACTCATGGTTTCAGTGGCATTAGTGTTGTTTCCACTATAATAGTGAGAATTGAAATATTGGACACCATAGGCACTTGTTCCGTTGATCTCTAATGGCAACACCACTTGAAAACCATGTCCCACTTACAATCTTGGTCTGTCTGGATACAGACACCTTCCAAATAGCTTCTAATCTGCATCCACTATCCATGCTACGGTATGTGTAGCTTTCTCCTTCCTTCCAATTGGTTTTCTTTGTCCATGCTTGAGCACGTTTGCGTTCTGTGAAGCAGAAAATGTGAGTTCTCTGCCTATTTTGGGTTGCATGTACCTGTTACATATGGCCCTGCATTAATACTACAGGCTGCATACCTTCCTGGTTGCTTTTGATAAAAAGTCTCCTTTAGCTAAACTAGAACAGAAGTAACCTCTTTGTAGACTGATAATGTTGGCCTTCAAATGGCACTTGTTTATCATTGTGATTAGAGCGAGAATGAAGAGGGTAAACATTCTTATTTTGAATGCTGTGAGGCAGCATATGATATTATATGATAGGTTATTTATAACACGCTTAATACCCAGAGGTTTCTAAGCGCGAACCCGGGGATCGAACAGCTGGTGCTCTGTGTCGTTTTGCTTCCAAGGTGAGCACGTTGCCCTTGAGCTATCCTCTTGAGATTTGTCAACCTATGGATTGTGATCACGCAGGGGGCAGATATTATTGATCACTTAATTCCTTTGGTTTGGTGGAGGGGGGCCCCAAAGATATCCATGCCCAAGGCCCCAAAAGTGCTTAAGATGACCCTGGGTGTAGTGTCAGAAGGTGTGGCAGGAACCCTTGTGTTATTAAATGCGCCCACAGGGGCGGGCGCATCTAATGACAATAGGGTGCTGATGCTTTGCAGCAACACCTGACAATAGGGTGCTGATGCTTTGCATCAACACCTGACAATAGGGTGCTGATGCTTTGCAGCAACACCTGACAATAGGGTGCTGATGCTTTGCAGCAACACCTGACAATAAACCTGACAATAGGGTGCTGATGCTTTGCAGCAACACCTGACAATAGGGTGCTGATGCTTTGCAGCAACACCCTATTCATATGATTATTTCCCCGCTCTGATGCGGGAGCGAGGCAGTTTGCATCGGAACAGGGCGCTGATGCATTAGCATGAGCGTCCTATTCCAGTGATTAACCCCCAACGAGGCGCCAGAGCGGGAACGTAGAAAACAAATGTGGCGCATCCTGCCCCCTTAGCTCCCCCTGTGGACCAGGGGCGCGCGGGGAGGGCACTTAGTCGCCCAGGGCCCTGCCCAACTCGTAAGGCGGCCGAGGTGCAATCCCAACTCAGATAGTTGATATTTATTGAGGGGTATAAAGTTATAAGAGGAAGGGGTATGATACATTAGTACCTTAAGATCCCCATTGCGCAACAATGGCGACGGATAAGAAGTAAAAAAAAACGCGAAACGTGACGGACGTGATATTTAATGTGAGCATATCAAAAACAGCAGACCGCGCCAGTATGTTCTTAAAACTGTGAATGCAGAATTTAGACATTTAGCATGAATTGGAATGTTTTTTTAAAACAAAAAAAATGTCAAGTGGGATCTAATTAAGTGCTGTGGCAATATCATGTCTGCTTTGATGTGCGTACAATGCAATAGACTCACACTGTCAAGGATTAAATGCCTCTCAGGGTCTGTCCCTCCCCCGAACGTGTACTGCTTTTGGGAATCCGAGTAAAAATGTCATGCTGTTAATCTCTGTTGCTGCTGAGCCCTTTTAAAAACCACACGCGTCAATTTGGATATAATACAGGTTACGTTTGAGCGCAGGGCATAGTTTATCTTTCTAAACCATTCGGAATGCAGCGCAACATATCATACCACCCCGAGCAGTGGTACTCATATTCGCTTGCTTGAGTGACATTCAGTAATCTATTACAATAAGTCACAGTGCAATGAACTGAGGCTAATGAAGACTGCAGGCCGCCAGCAGAAACTGGACCATCTGACCGCGTTTCACCTTTTGTGCTAGCTTCGTGTTTGACATTTTTTGACATTTATTGATGAAAAGTTACTGCTACGATGCTGTTCAGTTCCTTTGT
This sequence comes from Ambystoma mexicanum, assembly GCF_040938575.1. Taxonomy (NCBI): domain Eukaryota; kingdom Metazoa; phylum Chordata; class Amphibia; order Caudata; family Ambystomatidae; genus Ambystoma; species Ambystoma mexicanum. The sequence continues at coordinate 68,089,362 of NC_090928.1, forward strand.
GATCTATGGGCTGTTCCAGAGTTATTATGAGGTTCCTGCCGTATTGCAGAACGAGGTAATGTTTGGATACATCACACTCAGGGGTGGACTGGCCTTTTGGGAACTTGCCAGATTTCCAGGTAGGCCTCTGCACCCCGGGCCTCTTTTATGTGGGAACCTACGGTATTTCCAAATGTTCTCATAGGAAAAAAGGTGGGCTGGCTGAAATTGTGTAGTATGGGGCCACTTTGAAAATGATTTCCAGGGCCTCCTTTGGTTTCCAGTCTACCCTTGATCACACTGAACCGAGCATACTTATTACAGCGGAGACCTAAGCAGAAAATGTTTTTGGCAGATCATACCTTGAAACTGAAGACTTAGAAAAAATAAACAATAAACTTAATGATGTTTCAGATAGTGTTGTCTGTGCCTCTCCCAACTTTACAAATTGCTCCTGAAAAAAGCCACGCCAGAAAACCGCACTAAAGATACTGCACAATGCAGCTAAATAATTCAGATAATTGGAACCCCCGGTACACAACCCTCTGGTCACACACCTGGGCAATCTCTGCTTCCCTAAATATCCCAACAACACAACTGCCAATTCCCAAGTATTTATGCCACCAAATGGAGGGAGCGTTGCAGTCAAAGGCCTCATTTAGAGTGTGGCTGTAAATCACCCAGTAACATTTAATATTGAGATTACCTTTACCGGCAGTGGCTGCCAATCCTGGCAGAGGAGGGAGCCAAAGAGGCAACCATGCTGGTAGGCAACCTCATTGCCAAAACTGCACCCAGCAAGCAAGCTCAACTGTGGTACCACGCCCGTGAGCTGTGTCGATGTACTCGTGGAGAGCAAAGGGCTGCCAAAACGCTGGGATAATCTGAAGAGTAGAGTGTGATGCATCCTGGCAGAGCATCGCAAAGCATGTATGGCCACAGGTAACAGATCTGTTGCTGACCACTTCATGCATCCTTGGGAGATGAAGGTTGTGTCAGATGTGGATATCGCTGAAGCAACATGGTCTCTCTCCCTGAGCTGATGACATTTGACAGACACCAGAAGGTGCTTTATGACTCAGGGGTGGAGTTGTCCTCATTTGCATCAGGAGATAAGCAGACCCATGGCTCAGCTTTTGACTTGGCAAGAATGTTAATGAATTTATACCAGCCTACAAAGAAGATCAGCCCAAGGCTACATGTGATGTTTATTAAAGAAAATAGAAATGATGTTAGTAGAAGTTCAAATCATGTATAAATAAAAGAGTGCCATAGGAACCATAAGTCATATGATAATGACTCCGATATCCTTGGAAATCACATGAGACAACCTTTCTGTTGACCCCACCCCCTAACAATTGGACCTTGGGAGCTAAAGTATATTAGCTGAAATGTGATGATAGATTCCCTGAAAATGTTTCAAAGCAGAGATTCAGGGAGATGGAATAGGTTAAGGAACTCATGGTGGCAACAGTAAAGACTGACACAAGTGATCACAGTTCAAGAGTGTTAATTAAACTGTATATGCAGGTTTGAAAAAACCTAATCTAAACCTAAATCTAAGATGGGAGCAAGCTATGACCATCAAATAATAATAGGGCAGTCCTTGTGGCGTTGTGTCAAATAAAAGGGCCTATACGAAGAACAACCTATTGGCAATCATTAACACTAAATACAAAAAGAGTGTCGGATAGGGTTCACAAGAAAGAAAGAAGTGTTCACAAATGATAAGTCAGGATATGGTAACCGGGTGTCTCCGTTCCCCACATTTTAAGCATGGGATAAGGTGGGACTCCTGAGCCTAGCAAAAGCTCAAGCTTTCCCAGCACGAGACTACAATTCTGTTCTCGCATAGCAGGACCTCCAATGGTTAAGTCTCTTTTATACAAAAAGTCTCTTGCCTCTGAGGACCTCAGAGGACCTGATGTATTCAAAATAACAAACAAAAAGTTTTTTTTTTCTGAATGTACGTTGGGGGATGACTTTTCACCCCTGGATCCTCCTTTTCCGGGCACAGACCTTCTCAAATGTTAGTCTCCCTCCATCGGGTTCACTACGGCTTTTCCCAAATGTAACAGATTTTAAGACACGGCAAACCCCAGCCAGAGACTTCTTCCCCTGACACTGAAGGTGGCGCACAATAAAATGCCTTTTTATTTTTATTATTATTTGAACCCTGGGTTCCTTTCTGAAGAGGCACCCAACCCGTCTCACACTCACCTTAACAAACACCCCACGTGGCAGTGGACCACGAACCAGGCAGGTGTGTAACAAAGAAATATTTATTTATTTTTAGAATTCAAATGAAAAATCAGAGCGGAACAAATTTTAGGGCAGCAATCACCAGTGTGGTGACAATATAACGCAAAATGTTATAATACAATGAATTCAACTTTCTGACTTCATTGATATACATTTTACATAGAAATGCAAGCAAAATTACTTTTTTCCACAGTCATAGATGGCACTTAAGTTATGCACTCCCCCTGCAACACTCCCCCAAACACCAGCTAACTGAATTCTGTGTGGATGGAAAGCAGTGGCAAGGAGTCAGCAAGAAGAGGGAAAAAAACGATTTTTAAATTTGACCCACCACCCCAGAATGGGAGGCCAAAAATGAAAAATGAAAACCTTCAAATTGAGCAAAATAGCATACTCGGATTGCACTTGTTACATAGAGATCAATTTACATTTGCTGTTGAATAGATAGGATGGAAATCTGTGTGGCTGTTCTAAAGAGACAAGGAAGCTTAAAGGCTACTGAGCAGGGTACTAAAGCAACATGAACACAGGTGAGAAAATCGATTGTGGGAGGAAAACAATGCAGCAAAAATCACATGTGGCAAAATTGCAATTTCTTATTTCACACGGGCTTTAAATTGGGAAACAGCTAAGAAAATGAGTTTAGCAGGCAAAATCATATGGGAAATAAAGACACAGAACAGATAGGATACTGAGGGGAAGGGGTGACTCTTATGGGATGGTGATATGTGTTTTTTATGGGAAATGCAAATCGGATTTTAAAAGGAAAGTAAACCACACGGGCAAAATTGGTTTTGTGAGCACAATGATTTGTTCTACTGAGACTATTTTTTAAGGCTATAATTAGTAAAAACACTCAACAAAATTGTTACTTTCGTAATGAATGTGAGTTTTCAATGGGAAATTAATTAATTTATTCCAAATGATACTAAGGACTTACATAGGTAACTGAAGGAAATAGGAAATAAACATGTTAACAGATATAGACTAAACAGATTCTTCTAGGGAAAGGGTGAACAGAGGATATTGGCAATTTGGAAATTGGCTAGGGTTTTTATGGGATTTAAATGGGGTTTTGAACAAGATGCAAGGTAAAATAGCAGGATATGCAGTTTGTGGGTAATTTTTGATGGCATACTTACAAGGCAAGCCTGGTTTTGGTAATTTGGACAACTAGCAGGGTCTCTAGGTGGCGGGGCCGAGGATCTGGTCATGGGCAGCGGAGTCAAGAGATTTGGGTACTGGGCCCGCTGGGCTCTTCTTGTTGGGAACATCTGGGCAAAGTTGGGTCACTGGGGACAGTGGCATGGGTCAGCTGGGCAAAACGGTCTGGTCACTGGACTCTCCTAAAGGGATCTTGAGCCTTTTCCTGCTTTTTCCCTGAATTAATGGGATGAATGGGGTTCTGGATAGGTGGTTCTGCCGGGATTTGGGTCAGCTACCTCTGGACCTGGTTCTGGATCTTGGAATCTTGCAGGGTGAATTTTGAATGTTGAATCCTGTGTCTCCCTGTCTTCCTCTTATATAGGCAGAGTGACAAAACAGAATTTTACAATATGGGCGGAAGTATCCTGGATTTACCCCCTGAATGTGATAGGCCAGGCTCTTGGGGTTGCCTCCTCACTCCAGGCTGATTGGTCTAAGGAAGTTACATCAGTTTAAGTGTATGCATTTTATGACTTGCTTTGTCTCACCACAGTTACTTTTACCAAAATAAGGTATGGAACAAAAATCTCATATTCACTGTTGTCACCATCACAAAAATCAGATAGGCAGATCCCATATTTTACAAGGAATATTCCAGTTCGAACGCCAATTCTGTGCAATGTTGCCTCGCGCTTGGGCACCATTTCGCCGTTTTCAGGAGGAACATATTAGCACAAATTCTGCAAATGGCTATACATAAGCATAATAGGATTTGTCATATTTTCCCCAAGTTTAATATCTGTGCCATTTATGCTTCCTCCACGTGCCAGAAAGATGCACATAGTCTTATTATGCTTATCTAAAAATCACATACAAACTTTCATATCACCACATTACTGCTTATTCAGATTGCAGAGAAAAATGTCTTAATATGAAAAGGTCTTTCAACCAAATGGGCTGGATTTGTCCCCAAATGTGGGCGGTCATTCCAAACCCCAGCCAAAATGTCTTCCCTGGGTCAGCTTGCACAAGGGTTGTCATGACTCCCCCTTTGAAGTCCTCTAGTGGATACTGGGAATGAATGCAGAAGAAATCACACCTATGAGCCAAACACAGGGCTTCCCCCATCCTTTTTCCTTGGGAGCAGTTCTGCCTGGTAGTCTGGGAGAACCTGTAATTATCACGCGGCCAGTGTCATGAGAACAGGGCCCTTGCAGCCTTAGTCACTAATAGTCACTAATAGCTTTCCAAGGTCATTTTCTGCCTTACAACAACAGATTTACATGTGTTGCGGTTTTTCCCGTACACAGCTTTCCTTTGCATTTACTTTCTAAAAGCCTTTTATAGATCTGGTCAGTTTCTAGAAACAGAGATATGTTTGAAAATAGTTCCTTGGTAATTGACACGAAGTATCTTTCTTTTTGAAGTACTTTTCATGTGTTCGTTTATTTCAAACAAGTAAATCCAAGCCGTTCGAACTTGAATGAGAATTCTTTTGCTTTTCATGGACTTTACTGATGAAACAAAGCCATTCTGGGAAGGATGGCTTTATCTTGATGGGCTTCAAAATGAAATACATGGACAGGGCTGAGTTTTAATAGATCAAAACTGTGTGATGTTTGACATGAAAGTAGGCACCAATGTGATGCCGTTTGAAATGCAGGTCATTTTCTTGGGCAGCCTTGAACGTTTCAATGACAGAACAGCAATGCACAGCCATTCTGAATTTGATTTGTTTTCTCTGAATTAACATGAATGAAACAAAATGCAGCTATCCTTGGGGTGACTGTGCTCAACTTTCGCCCCATATGTGCTCAGCAGACAAAAGCACTGCCATTTTTGGGTGACTGCTGAAATGCAGTTTTTGTTGGGAATTTATGTGGGGCTGGTAAATGTACCCCACACAAACAACTTCACCTGTTGTATTCACAAGTCGTATTGTCCTTTTAGACAATCCACTGTAGACATCCCTCTGTCGGGTTCACTCTTGTCAACACAATGATCATCGGTGCATCATGCTTTGCTCTGTTCTGCAGGCATCCCTCCGTCGGGTTCATATTTGCCAGCCTCTCCGTTTTTTCTACTTTCTTACTATGCATGATTCACTTCCCTTGGTTTTCCAATGATTTGTTGGTCAAAGACCTTCGACTGTACGGGGGATTTTGCTAGACCTCTGTATGACCAATTTCACCTTTTCTTGCGGCTCTCCTCGGGCCTTGTGGTATTGGTAGTTTCAACAAATGTGGAATCAACTAGAGTCTCTTAAATGAACACCCACATGGTGCCGGACCCCTCTGCAGCTGGTTTTCCCCCTAACATGTTAACAGTTCTTTGAATTTCCCTTAATTTGCCAGTGGTAACTTTTGTTCAACACAGTTCGGTTTCTTATCGGTTCTCTCCTTGACTCACCGGCTGTGATGAACCACTTGAATTTTCTTGTCTCTGGAGTAAAGGCCTGCACCACGGCAGCAAGCATGTCTCCCTGTCCTGCTTATCAGTGTAGAGAGCTCCGGGTACCGTTGACATCTGCTGCAACACATTCTGGCTATTGTTTGCGGCCTTATGATTCCTTTCACAGAGGCTTTGAGGGTTGGGTTGGAAAAGGCAAGGTTGCTTCTCTCCTTGTCGCCCCTTTGGTTCTTGCCGCCTTTCTCCTCCTCTTAAATTGCTGTACTGGGATAGCTGTCTCATTGTAGAGTTTGCCTTACTCGTAGTGTGCTCTCGTGCTCCACCTTTTATCCCTTTGGGGAAGGGAAAGGGCTGTCTGGTGTGCCTGATTCTGGTCAGTTGCCTGACTTTGCCTGACCCTTGTGTTGGGACATGTCAGGTAAACGGCTCTGGTGTTAGTCTGTTGTCTTTTGTGTTGTGCAAAAGTGTTTGTGTCGGAAAAGGGGGTAGGGGTAGAGTTTCTGAGTATCCTACATGGTAGGATGGGGAAAAGGTGTTAGAAGAAGGGGGATACCGCGTCTCACTCATTGGTGTCCTACTTCCACTCTCTACGGACCCCCAATCTAGGTGATCCTCCCTCACTGGTCCACCCCCAGGAACTGGATCAATAGCGATGGCCGTGTACTGGCCACCTGGATGACAGCTCCCCGGGTGCTAGTCAGGGAGACACCTTCAGGTTTCTCACATAGCTTAATAAATGAGATATCTGTATAGAACATTTTGTGTTCATAACTGTTATTTTATTTAATTAAAAAATCAATCATTCAAACCTCCAACCTCGTGCCGAAACATGACTTTTTTTCATTAAGTCCGGCTGATGTGAAGAATTCACAAATATATGTATTGTTAGGTTTATTTAGACATTACATAAAGGTGTCATGTTGTAGTTTTTAAAGGCATAATAGTGGTAAAAAAATGCAATTTCCCAAGGGTGGAGTTTTGAGTCCATAGGGATGATGTCCACTAACTTCGGGAACCAATCATTGCAAGGGGAGGACAGCAGATGTTCAATCCAGATCAAGAGCCAATAAACGGGCACATTTTAAATGTAATCATTTGGGGTGTGGTTTAGATTTCATAAGGTGTCGCACAATGGGAGTCGGGGAGAGCAGTCTGATATCAACTGAGTTGGAACTGCTGACCACATTGCTGGAGGAGACCAGGGAAATACTAAAAGCTGTCTCGTCCTAGATAAGGAGAGGCAAATCAAGGGGATGGATGCTGGAGGCTAGCCGTGACTTAGGCCATCTGACCAGATCCCTGTCCTTTCCCTATGAGATATCTAGGAGCCCTGACGAGGACTTTTCCTGAGCAAAAAGAAAAAATGGGATTCTATGTAGGTAAACAAGTCTTGAGGGGATCTGTTTGATTTAATATCTTCCCATTATTGATTGGGTGGGCAGACTAAGCAGACCCTTAGTATTTTTACTATATGATAATTTAATTAATTCCCCTAACGATTACTAACACAGGCTGATTTTGTTGAAATTCAAAATCAACAATATCACTTCCAGTGTGAATAAAAATATAGTCTCTTGGGGTCTCCTATTTCTCATTGTCAACCCTAAAATTCCCTGAAGGTAGAGGTGCATAAAATCCGAAATTCCCAACACTTCACCATTCCTCAAACACTGTTTTAAAACTGAGGGGTGCTGAATGTAAACTGAATATCTGGGGTTTGTGCTGGGGCAGTAAAGTGTCTTGCCAAAATAAAATAAAAAGTTAAGTACCTGATTGAAAAGCACACTCTCTACTGAGAGTGGCAACGTGACCTCTGGTAGAAGAGTAATTCTTCATGGCATTGTGGTGAAGGAAGAAGGGTTCTATATATATAAGAAGTGTTTTGTTTTTAAAAGTTGGTTGTGCTCCAACATTGCTAGCATTTCCAAGTGCACAGGGTGATAAAAAATGCTGAGTGCTGCATGTGTGAACCTGTGTTTGCAAATCGGAAGGTATTGCATGGTATTTAAATTACACTTCATGTAAAGTGTATTGCTAAGTGTCTGATCTAGTCATGTTTCAATATGCTATATCTTATTAAAAGTGAACCCCGTGCAAAGTGTTTTGACTGTACATGTTGTGGAGGTAAAGAGTCTGTAATCTTCTTGAACCAACTAGTGTTATCAATTTGTGTAAAAAGAGAATTCTTAGGGAAGAAAAACATTTGAGCCACGGAGTGAAGTGGCGTGATTTGGGTTTTTGTACAAAAATAAGATTCCTAATATGATGCAGAGGTTATGTAACAGGTGTGTGCATTAGTGCTCTGCCTGCTTGTTGTAGGCTGCAGAATCTTTCCTTCAGAGCTTGAAAGCCATCTCCATGGTGTATCTGGTATGGATGCATGCTTCATTGTAGTGTCTCTCCTGTTGGCATTTGGGGGTGGGAGGGGGTGGTCATGATATGGTGTTAGTAGTGATGCAGGAGGGTGTAGCCTGTGTCACTTGTGATAATGGATCAAAAGAACATGTCACAACACACATTTGAAGAAATCCCCCATTTATGGCATATGCATACATCTTTGATTGGCAAAATGGGCAAAGCTGATATTATGTGGGGAGATGTTGTGCACTTCTGATCTTCTTCCTGCTCCCCCCTCATATTCTAGGTATTCCGTCTGCATACTTACCACCCAACCTTTACCTGAGTATTCTCTCTGTATGCTCAATCCCCCTTCATTTCTCAAGGATTTTCTCACCATACTCACCCCCTATCATGTTGCTACTGCTTATACTGTCAGGTCATCCTCAACTGCCAGCCAGTGCATATAACAGTGGAATGTCATACTTATGAGCCATGCCCATTGACCTCTGTTTTTCGGCAAAGTAAACTTGAGGGTCCTGATAAGCATTATCATGGAATTGTGTGTTGAGCTAGGAATCTGGGAACAATTGTGAGCGATGGCTAGCTCCATATCACATGTCATGAGCACATTGGTGTTTTTTGCATCTTGCAATTCCTATATACACCCGTTCCCAGGCACATGGGGCCATCGATAATGGGACATGTGTACAGTATGGGGCACCTATGACGTTCAGGAGTTGGCCGATACCATAAAATCTTCCTTTGGTGGTATTGGTGGCTTCCCTTGGTGGTTGGTAGTGCAATATGGGCTGCAGCAAGGCATTGAAGGCCACATAATACCTTTGTGAGCATGCATGCTCATGTTGACCATGATACATGCAACATGCCAACTGAGTCCTGGAAGGTACCAGTGGCAAGGGAATGTTGGACAGACATCAACCTAAGGTGACGGGTATGGCTGTGTATATGCAAATGTGAATCCCTCTATATGAGCTGCAGAACGTCCATTATGTTATTCATAAGAGGTCACTATATGGCTGCCCGTGAGGGTCCAGGGGGAGGGCTTTAGACCGGGGATGTGTGGCTTCTTCCAAATTCTTCTTGGCTGTTCTGCACTCTGCTTCTGTATGGCATAAAGTGTCTTGCCTTTAAATATTCTGAACAGCTCTACAATATGACGTGACAGGGCTCTTCCCTGGTGGATGGTGGGTTTAGGGTGATTTGCTCAAATAGACTTCCTCAAAGGAGAATTCATCACATTTGTATTTCTTGTCAGGTTGATTTTGCTGCATAAATATGCAAGTGGGAGACCCCCGAAACCCCACCCCCTTAAACCTACAACATTATTTCCCTAAACCCACATATATATGCAGAAAAATCTGTTGTAAAAAATGCGACGAATTCTCCTTCGACAAAATGCATTGCGCCAAAACCTCCCATTCCCAGATAGTGTAGTTTGTGTAGTGTACTAGTTGGCCCTTTTATATGGCCTGCTGCTGATAGCAGGTACCTGTGTTTGCTTTCATAAGACTTAATACTATTACCGTGAAAAACAGAGTTTTCTTTGTTTGTGAGGCTGCAAAACCTAAGTGTTGCTCTAATTATTTAATCCAAAAGAAAAAACAGAATCCCAAAATTCTAAAAAGAAAAGAAAAAAGATTGTAGGGGAAGAGGTTGCTCCTTATTGTTCTTATTGTAGAAGATTTTTGTTGAGGGTAACCTAAGCTCAACGTTGCTAATAACACCTAGGCTTTATAGTAATTACAATGTATTAATCTGTACCTCTGTTATAAGGTTGCCTCACTCTTTCAGTTATTATTTACAGAAAAAAACACATGTAGAATATACATTTAACAGAATTAAAACAAATTCTAATACATCTATTGCAAATGCATACTCACCTTATATATTATTCAAAATATTTCAATATTCAAATATAAACCGTTTCTGTAATGCCTTTTCCAGTTAATTTCTCTTCTCCCAATTAACTTCTGTGTGCATTTCTAATTATCATTAATAACAAATTCTTTAAAATTCTTGGTATATGAAATATTTTTGAGAATTCTTAGTGCTGAGACGTGCTTTGATCCTTCTTGGATCTTTTTTAAGGCTTTAAAATGAATATATCAACAATAAATATATTAGTTTGAATAAAATGAAATTGCTAAAATGTACTTGCTGCAAAAAATAGGTCACCATCTATAATATTTTCCAAAAATGATTGTTAGCTTTCATATTGTTTATCAATTTGTATCCATTTACAATTTTTCTTAAATATTACTTACTTATTGGGTAATAACAAAGCATGCCAAAGTGACAACTTAGTTATGTGTGATGGTAATGTGACAATTCACTGAATGTCATCACTTCTCTCTGAGGGGGAACTCCTTCCCATGAGGCCAGGGAGGTGAGACCGCTACCTGATAATCCCCCTGGGAGCGGTATAATTAGGGAGGGACTCCCCCCAGGGAGAAGGACGACCATCCAATATGTAGCCCTTATAGGAAAATCACACCCATTCTAGCCTCTTCTTCCTCTGCTAATCTCTTTGTAGAGAGTAGGTCTATGTGTTTTTGTAAAGCAGACTATCTCATAGTCCTGGAAAGTACTGAGATGAAGAACAACATCAGGAACATAGCTAACTCAAGTACTGAGATGAGGTGGGAAAAAGAAGCAATGAAGAACCATGCTAAGAAGGAACTGCAGTGGTATAGACTTCTGCAGAGGATTGGTCCCACTTATGTGATAAAGACCAAAGAAAGATTGCCTGAAAAAGAGACACAATCAAACAAGATGAGAGATGCGGAGAAGGCCAGGAAGGAGCCGAGAGCAGTCTGCTCCCGGAGTCAAGAAGACAACGGGACTCCTTTACCCCACAGCGTCCAGATGGTCCCAGGAGGCTGACAGTCGGTGATGTGAATGCAGGAAGCAGCGCCCCTACCGTTACTCCAAGGGTCCGGCAGGAGATCCGCAAGGCAAAGGAACCGAGATGCAGAGAAACCTGCGCAACACTCTGAGCAGGAGAAGGACCTCAGGAAGAACCAGCCACTTATCCCAGGTACAGACACAGTAACGGGAGAGGCATGGGGACCGGTAAGGGCCAAAAGGTGCTGGAGGCACAGACCCTGTACCAAGATTACTAGCAGGACCATCTTACTTGTGTCAGTACTTGGCAAGCGAGGCAGCCAAGGGGACATAAAGAGAGGTGAAGAGAAACCGGGGTCGCAGACCCAACCCAAGAGAGTGATAAGAGTCATCTTCCTCATGGCAGTACTTGGCAGGGAAGTTCAACCACGTGGGCCAAGCCAAGGAAGAGGAGAAACATGTGTCCAGGACCCAACCCAAGAGAGTGATACAAGTCCTCTTACTAATGGCATTACTTGGCAGGGAACTGAACAAAGTGGGCCAAACCAAATAAGAAGAGAATCAAGGGTCTAGGACCCAATACAAGAGAGCAGTACGAGTCATCTTCCTTGTGGCAGTACTTGGCAGGGAAGTGTACCAAGTGGGCCAAACAAAAGAAGAAGAGAGAAAACGGAGTTGCAGACCCTCACTACACTCAGAGTTGTGTGTTGTAAGGGTGAAACCCAATGAAGAGAAGTCCAGGGGAAGGGAGCCATCTTCCTCATCATAGTACTTGGCAGGGAAGTGAACCAAGTGGGCCGAACCAAAGAAAAAGAAGGAAACCAGGGTTTCAGACCCTCACAACACTCAGAGTTGTGTGTCGTAAGTGTGAAACTTAATGAAGAGAAGAACAGGCGAAAGGAGTCATTCCCTCTGATTATAGGAGACTGCATCATACCTACCAGGAGAAGGGAGTTATTTTCCTGTTAACGTGGATCGGGAGGAAGGTCCAACAAGCTTGAGGAAGGGAATCATTCCCCCGGGCTAATTTGAGACTGAGACCAAATGCCAGGGGAAGGGAGGCATTGTCCTGGCTTATGAAGTAACTGTTACTTTGGAACTTTGTGACCCGGGGAAGAGAATCATCCTGCCAGGTCTATTATTTTGAACTTTATTTTGAACTTTGTGACCTGGGGAGGGGAGTAATTCTGCCATATTGTTTAAGTTTAAGACTGAACACCAGGAGAAGGGAGGCATTCTCCTGGTCCACCAAGGGACATTGGAAGGAACTTGGACAATAACCCAGGAGAAGGGAGGCATTCTCCTGGGATCAGCACAGTGCTTTGTTATTTATTAGTTTGTAGTATAAGGTTTTCTTGACACAGGATGGTGGATACTTTTACTTTAACAGACATCCTGAAAGGAACCCTAGATCTTTAGTTGAGGCAGGGAAACCCCTCCCAGAACTAAGGAAAGATAGGCTTTATCTTTGTTTAGTCTATTGCCCCAAATATGCCACCTTTGTGTCAGAGTCCTTGTTCTGCAGCCTTACAGTAAGTACACAGGTTACTTGCTTGATATGTAATGCTTAGTGTTCAGGGTTCAGTTTCGATATATAGTATGGAAAATCTGTTTGGAAAGTATTTCTAGTTTCCTTCTCATGTCTCCTAAAATGATACAATATCAGTGTAGTTGTTCTATCTATTTCCAGAGATTTCAATAGCATTCTTCAATTTGCAAATTATTCATAAAATGACCTAGGTTTTGAATAACCAGACTTTGTAATGACCAGACTATAAAGAGGCCATTCGTAAACTATTGTAGAACCTCATCCGTCTTTGGTTTGAACAGTTTTCCTATCATAAGGAAGATCTAAAACACTTTCTTGTATGTCTGGTTTTAAATTGAATGTTGTGGGGTAAGCATGGTGTCTCCCAATAACACTGTGAGACATTCCTCAAGCAACAGCATCCGTGAGGTCTCAGTTTACCAAAAACCATTCATAAAATGATTTCTTTGGCAAATTCAAACCTTCTACCCCTCTTCTATTATCTCTTAAATGTTTCAATGTTGAGCAGTATTTCAGTATAATAGCGAGACAATAGAAAGGCCGACTGAATCTGCCTCAATACGAGACCAGCATTTTTTAAGGTCTATTCCAGCGGCCACCCAAGTCTTGCTTTCTTTTTCCATGGAATCAAAACCTGTGGAGCAGGTATCTTGCTGTAGTGATGACTGATTAAAGGTTCCCCAGGCCAACTCCCTGGATGTCTTTCAATTGATAGCCAGGGATCAGGACCATTAGGGAGAGCCTCAGGACCATTGGAGAAAGGACAGAAGAATAAGACATGGGTTCTGAATCTTTAGACTGAACTGGGGCAAGAGTGACTCTTTGCCTAAGCATATCAGCCAGCAGATACAAATATTTTTATGAGGGAAACATTTCAAGAAGTCATTCTGAATCCAAAACAGAAGAGTTTGGCCTTCCCCCCTCCTTAGCAGAACAGTACAAAGGCATGGGTGAGCAGGTTGAGTCCACCAGCGTGCAACCAGGCTGAAAACTGTGAGAAGGTTAGTGTGTGTGTGGGAACCACAAGTGAAGAGCCATACGGCTGCTGAACAATGAAAGTCACAGACCCAGGACACAGTACATTAGCCAAAAACACATTTGGTACTGTAGGATAAGGTCACAAGACGTCCGGTACTGGAGAAAAACTAACTGGAATCCACAGCAATAAAGAACTCTGCAGTAACGATTCGGGCAACTCGTATTGAATGACAGTACCTGAATTCTGAAGACACACTTGATCGGCCTCAGACAACACTTCACCTTGTGCTGAGCATAGTACCATGGAAGATAATCACTCATCTGAAGGTGTGGGAAGGCACTTGTTGCACTGTTCGTTTGTGTTTAAGGATGGCAATTTTTCAAAGTAAAAGACACTGTTACCAATAAATCCTCCTGGCACTACGCCAGGAGTTAGTATTCATTTTGTTGACTTTAAGTGTACGCTTATACCATGTGCACTAGATTATGTTTTATCAGATGGCAAAACAAGAGCGGATACCTACTTACATATGTCCATAGCGCTCTCCTGAAACAGCCATCCATAATATTCTTTTACTTGACCCCATACTTTTGCCTGCATATGTTGAATGCTACTTCAACCACTGTGGAATGATTCCCGCACGTAAGGCACAAGATTTGATCGGCTCTGGATTGACCAGGCATGTGACACAGGCTTGAAATCTGCAAAAGGGTTTCAGCTCCTGAGACATACATCATCTCTCCTTAGTAATCAAAAGAACTATTGTAAAAAAATGTACAATAATGTTAGAAAAAAATGGAATTGAGTTTTTTCTCTTTACTTTTGTAACAGCTAAAAGGAGTGGGATTACAGACCATTGAAAACATTATGTCAATTAACGAATACTGTTTTTTCCACAAAGTTAATTATTTCAATGTATTTTACTTCATGAACATTACTTGGAAAATACTTTGAATTTCATGTGTATTTGTCTGGTAAGGGTTAAAAGCATGATGGCGAAGAGTTTGGGGGTGGCAGTGAAGGGGAAGGGAGCATGTGGGGAGCCCCCCCAAAAAACGAATTTGAAGTTTATTTTCAGAGTAATTTCAACGAAGTGAATTACATTGAAGTAATTTCCTTGGTTGAAATGACTTGGAACCACCTGTCAATATTCACATAGAGGTACCACAGTAAATAATTTCACCCAAATCAGTTCCCTGGCCTGACTGCTATTAACAATTAAATCATACACTAAATAGAACTGTCTACAAAAGAAATTACAACATTAAGGGGAAAGTTGTGAATTACACAACGCTGAAGGCAAAGTAAAACTATACTTGAAAATATATAATTTGATGGTTAGGTAGGAGAAAAACTGGATGACTCAATTTTGCTGGAATTGACTTCCTCCTACTCCAAGAGAGCACCCGCCGGTTTTGACGTTGAAACGTTGATTTATGAAAGTCTGCATCAGGGGAATTGGTAAATAATCTCGGCCGATTAATTCACATTCGACCAGCCAAACAGAGCATCAGGCACCTATAGAACATTGGGGAACCTTAATGGAATGGTATCAAAGTACCCAAAAAGATAAGCAGCTGAAAAACTTGCCACACTGGAGGCCTTCCATTTAAGGATTGTCCAAAACAGCACTCCCAGTGGCCCCACCACTCGAGATTGTACTAAAGTTAATGTTATTGACCCACTGGCTTTGCAGGCAAGCAACCATTGGAGAGCGGGCTGATGCTGCAGTAATGTGAGCCACTTCCAAACGGGTAGCAAACAGTGTACTTGGTTTGAGTGTGTTGTATGGTTTGAATTAACTGAATTCATGGTTGAGTAATTGCATTGTTTATTGTGCTATTGTTTGTATCTTTGAAGACATTTTATGAAATATAATTACGAAATTGATTTTTATTTTGAGTCAAATATTGTATTTATTGTTGATCCATTGTTCCAGATTTCATTTTTTCAGAAAACATATTTATTGTTCCCAAAATCTGGAAGTCAGGGACTCCTGCCTTTCTGTTCACCTAATACAATAGCAGACTTCCCAAGAAGTGTGGAGGGAGGGAGATTGGCCGAATGTTAGACGTTTACGGGACACACCAAATATGCTCAATTGTCATGCGTCTTTACAGTATAAGTGAAGGGATAGGAGGCTTTCATGACAGAGTACCAATTCTGTGTCCCAAACTACAGTTCAGTCTCCACTGACAAATCTGGGATAGTGAATGTGCATTAACCTAGTATTAGGAAGGGCAGCCTTTTATAAAGCAATTCATGGTAACTTCATGGTGGTTTTATTAGTGATGCTTGTTCAGTAGAGTTAATGGTACTTTGGCCCACAAGTGAATGGTGCTCTGGTTCGCCAATCAGGAGTTGGGCAGAGAAGAAAACATCTGGTCAAGTGCTTGGTGAGGCGTGCAGTGGTACACAGAAAAACTGTCCAATAGTTTGTTTTGCTATGGAACATTGTGTAAAAGACTTCTGTGCGTCATAATGATACCTGCAGAGCTGCTGTTACAAAATGGAGTGAAGAGAGACCTGTCCCAAGAAATCTCGAGAAATGGCTCTGATCTCCGGGATCAGTGCAAGTTCCCAAGCAGTGTGCCTGGCTGATCTATGCTGGAATGCACAGGCTCAGCTCTTGTACTCCAAGGGTGGAAGTGCTGCATACATGACCCATGACCTTTGGATAACACACCAGCTCTCGCAAACACACACATACACCCACACACAATCAAGTCTCACATGTTAGACACAAAGTAGATAACATGTGTGGGGCTTTCTCTAGCTCACAGCCATTATGCAAATTGCACAGTTTGTATAAGTAAGGTAATTGATATTGATATTGATATTTTAGTTCTATCGCGCTCGTACACAAGTGTTTCAGAGCGCGAAAATAATAGCTGCCACCACCTTAAATGACTAGTGAGTACCTCTGAGGTTCATTATTGACAGTCTGAGCCCAGCCAAGCACCGTGCCAAAGATTAAAGTGTCCATATCTCGGCCAAAAATCAGTGACAGAGTCAGACACCTGACCCATTCTAGAGGGGATGGGGCCTCTTTCAGCTTGTGTTGACAGGACACCATAGAGATTCTCAGAGCCAGTCCTGACCCAGAGACCAGGTGTGGCAGTTGGGAGGGCCCCAGTCCATATTCATTCTTCATGTGCCTGCATATTTAAATTAGGTACTACTGTGGATCATCCAGTACCTGCGCTGCCTAATCCGGGCAAAGTTCTTTCTGTTTGATCGACAGAACTTCAAGTACTGTCAGCCATAGTGATGTAACAGCCAGCAAACAACCTGATCCTGAGAGAGACAGCCAACAGCTGCAGGACACAGAACAAACCGCTCAGCAGGCTGACGTAAGCAGAGCCGCTATACGACTTGCACCAGCAAAATTCCAACACTAGTGAATGCGCTGAGATCTCACGTGATGTTCACATTTTCATCAAAAGAGATATTGTACTCATCTGCAAGGGAGCCCGCAGAGCAGTTCCCTCCTCAAGATGGTATCTTGAACCGGCCCGGAAAGCCCTCTTATGAACTGGGACATTGAGTGCAGCGGGACACCATTGCCTAAAACTGACGGTTCTGCATGCAAGAAAGAGGTGGGACTTTCATCCCCTTTTGTATGTTCTTTCGCCTGTAACACCTTACCCTGGAAAAAGGACATGCAGCGTTTGGACACAGGAACCAAGTGAGCAAGAGAGCCAACATAGGCGCAAGGGTAAAAGGGGGAACAGGCAGCAGGAAGGTGAGGGTTATTCAGGTGAGGTCAAAGAAAGGGGAGGCCAAGAGGCCAGACATTAGCATGAATGAGTACAGGAGTGTGGAAGTGAATTGATAAAGGAGTGTGCAAGATGAAGTGTTCGTTGGTGGTAGAAAGTGGTACCTCATTTTAGTGTGCATACAAGGTGAGTGAGAGAGCGAGAGTAGGTTGTGAATGAGGAGGTGACTGGGATAGTGAAAGGAGGGTGACTGGGTAAGATTGAGTGAGTGGAGAAGGGAGAGTAGAAATAGAGTGGAGAGAAATAGTGGTGTGAAAATGGGAGAGTAATAGTGGTGTGGAGAGGGGTGAGAGAGTGGTAGGAAGTAAGATCAGAGGGTGTAGGTAGGCAGTAGGAAGAGCATATCGGAGGGATAGAAGAGAAAGGGTGAGGAGAGAGAGGAGGGATGGTGGGTGGAGTAGTAGAGAAGGAGAGTAGGGGACAATAAGGAGAGTGACAGAGAGACACAAGGAGATGAAATGGGCTTGGAAAGTAATAAACAAGTCAGGCTTCAGTGTCTGTAAGGCACCAACCCTGGCTTCTTCCTGTATGGAGTACATATTACAGGGACCACCTAGATTCTTCCCAGAGGGAGTTTAGTTAGAGAAGGCATTAGCCTTTGGGCCATCACCAATAGAAAGCTTCTTATATTGTAGGTGTTACCGATCTCTAGTGACAAACCTGGGGCTGAGGAACACCTGGATTAGGAAGGGAACAGCCTTCACTAGACGAGAAAGAGAGAGATAGCCCTTAGTGATCCACCTTACTAATCTAAAAATGGAAACTTTTAACTGTCTTCGAGGGTTGATGTGTTCTTGAGGCTAACTTTGACAAATCCCTTAAACAAAACAAGAAACTAGGAGGTGAAACCGTAGCAAAAGGATTCTTACTATTTGTGCTGGAGGCTCATTGTCTTTGGTGTCGCAGGAAGCATCAATTTTAATCAGAACAGGTCTCGGCCTCTTAGCTGCCCTTGCATATTATAGCAGACAAATATGCTAATTTCATTCTCCATTGATGGCACACTGGGGTATCTTTGAGATCTTCAGCAAATTCATCGTCTGACTTTGAAGATCCTGCATGTCTCTATCCACATGGATGCAGAGTCTTAAAAGGGAAGCACCATAAGCGAATCCCGACTTGACAAATTCAGACAAGCCGAACTGGGGGCACTGAAAGTTGCGCTTATTGACTGTGATGCATCAGGAATTTCAAGTGCCTGAATACCGTCATTCATTCTGTGGGCTAGCGGAAGTGGTTCCAGGTGCGGGATTCAAGGGAGTGCTACCCAGAATGAAGGTGAGCAGGAAGCCGCATTCGAGAGCACACTATCCCGTACAGTCAACTGTACAGGGTAGTTTCCAAGAGGAGTAATCCTGCCGCTGGTGGTGTTGGGAGTGGTTTGCAGGTATGGTGTGAGGGACAACAACAGAGATTGTGAGTGGGCCAAGGATGTTAGTGTGCAACATAGGGAAACAGCTTGATTGACTTCTGGATATAGAAGTGCCTCAACGCTAGAGAATCTTGCACCTGGATTCTCACAATGAAGAATTTGATGAGTGCAGCTTCGGAGACAACACACTGAACCTTAACAAAATCATCTGACTAGCTCTAGCCACAGAAAGTGACTACCTAGCAGACTTTATAATATTGCCTAAATCATATGCTCCATAATGTTAGCTTCTGAATTCATTCCACCTTGCAATGGATGGGAGGCTATTTATGGACTTGAAATCAGCAAGTTAATTCACGAACATTCTATAAAGATCAAAGACCTAGCTTAGTCTGTGAAAGTGGCAATTCCCCAAAAAATACAAACCCAAACATAGAATAAATGGACACACCCCAGTAGGGAATGAGACCAGGAGAAAGATTGTGAGTCCAACAAAGTATGCTTTATATAATAGTAAAGTGAAGTGAGGCACACAGAGGACTCTGCTGCTCCGAGAGCGCTCTGCCAACAATACAGAAACATGACATTTTAACCACAATACACATAATTGATGACAAATTCTATATGTGTTACATGATGCCACTTCATTGGCTCATTCAGCTAATACATTATACACTACATGGCGGTGGTGCTGCTCGATTGGCTGGTGCTGAACTTGTTGCTTCTTGTGGCATGTGGGTCAGCTGGGCTCATCTGGGAGGGTTGAAGGTCAGGCTGAGTCCACACAGTTGGTTGTCTAACTAATCTAAACTACACAGTAATTACTGACATGCAAGGATCGATATAAGACATACAATTTATACAAAAATACGGGGTCGTCTATAAACTGTAGTAAAAGGTGCACATTCTTAACCTGGGCCTCAGTGGGGACAGGGATGCAGTGGTCCAGGTACCTTATCTAAACGTGTCATTCTGAGATTCATTCGCCTAGCGCCGCATGGTTTAAACGAGAGGACTGATAGGTGTTAGTATAGGGAGAATATATGATCACGCAGGATTAGTTATATGCGTGGCAATCTAGGGTGGCCTGTATGGGGAAGGGTCCCACCAACTGCTACATGAAAGGAACACAGTGGGGCAAAGGTTATGCAGGCAATAATTCCTAAAGGTGGGGGGTTTGAAGGATCTGGGGTGAAAGATTAAAGAATATCAAGGCTTAATACTACATAATAGAAATACGCCAGTCACAAGTTAAAAGTATAATGTACATTTATTAACAGGCAGCTGTCTGGCATGCAACACCCCGCAATGTGTGCAAGCAGACACCGTGAGATGAGAGAGTGCTGGACATTTCAAAAACACAAGTATCTATACAAGTTTTCCAGAATCCAGGACACATCGTCCAGCCCCTCTTTGTGTAATACATTTACCAAGGGTTCATAGCCTTAACACATAACTAACTCATGTTTAAACATCTTTGTATAGTTTGTTGTTTTCCTTTAAACATTTCACATGTTTTCCAAACATAAGACACAAAGGTAACATTCCTTATTTTGCTTGCTTATATTTGTCTATCATTTGTTCTTGAGTTTAAAGTCAGCTTGGTTTCAAGGAGCGAAAACAAAGATTTCTGCAAGAAGAGCATGTTCAACTATTTATCATTCTACTTAGCTGTTTGAACAGGGAAGGCACTATTGGAACAGATGGTATCTAAATTACTGGTTAGTATGGCTTTTGTTTAACTGCAAGGTTTCTCAGTGTAGGACAAACAATCCACTTTAGCAGCTTCAACATTCTTATCTACATGGACATCATGGAAACAGTGCAAAGTTCAAATTTGCTCTGATGGAGCCAAAAACACAAATTATAAACATGGGACAGAAAGCAAGAGGTGATCAAAATGGCGGATAACTCAAAATGGCGGCATAGTCAGCCTGTTTCAGGTTCATTCAATGCAATTTATAATGCGATGCAAATGTGCTTAGGCAAATGTTTACTATTAGGCGGTATTCATGCAAAATATACTTTTACAAACCCTCCTTTTGGCCTAAGCCAAGAGCATTACTTAAACATTAGCATCATCCGAAAACCACGTATCATCATCAGAGCATCCTGAATCACTATCTTCAAAAACACTGATCGCCATTCATTCTTTAATGGTGATGTCCTGCATTACCAAGCGATTAGTTATTTTTCCTGGCCTATGTGTCTTAGATTAGTCCCATCAAATGCTATTTATAATGCGATGCAAATGTGCTTAAGCAAATGTTTACTGTTAGGCGGTATTCATGCAAAATATACTTTTACAAACCCTCCTTTTGGCCTAAGCCAAGAGCATTACTTAAACATTAGCATCATCCGAAAACCATGTATCATCATCAGAGCATCCTGAATCACTATCTTCAAAAACACTGATCACCATTAATTCTTTAATGGTGATGTCCTGCATTACCAAGCGATTAGTTATTTTTCCTGGCCTATGTGTCTTAGATTAGTCCCATCAAAATTCCAAGTGAAACTATCATTCCATCGGCCGAAGAATAATGCCCTGAGTGAAGCATAACAAGCAGTAGTTAGAGGGAGAGGATGTATATACCAGCCCAATCCCTTTTCCCCATGTTGTGGCAGATGTGAACATATCCAACAATTGGTCTTATTCAGAATGGCATGTGTGGTGTTCATAATCATCCAGAGGGTGTTGTTGTGATAACCCCCTGTATGTTGGAGGTCCCAGGATGAAGAGTGTGCAAATGCACATATGGTGGAGACATAGTGGAGACACTTGCAGTTGTCAATAAAATATCAAGCGGAGGTGCACCCTCCAGATACCAAAACCCGAATGTCAATGTAATTACAATACAAGCTGTTATTGTGATCAGTACCCGTTTGGTCCTCAGGGACCATGGCCCTCGATGGGTGGATTCACCATCAACAAAACGATCAGTATCCTTATTAGTACCAGTGGCTCCTAAAATAGGCATATTTTCTCAGCGTCTGTTAAGAAGCCCCACTGTTAGGCTTTTTTAGTTCATCCGTGGGTGGCACCTGACCACGTGGCTTATCTTGATTGAAGGTAACTTTGCCGGTCCCTGCCTCTTATTGTATGCCACAGAGAAATGACAAGGGACTGGCTCAACGTTGGTTTCTTGTGGGTACAGAATCCTAGCTGCACTTTCCTATTCTATTTACATTAATGTAATGTCAGCAGGCCCTAAATCTAAATCCTGTTCCGTGTTCGCAGATAGTACCTTAAAACTCCAGATACAGAATGATCAGTGAATAAAGCATCATCGTTTCCTGAAGAAGATGAAGACTCAGAAACAAGATTGATCAACAGTGGAGAAGAAATGGAAGTAGAAGAAGCAATCTCCCCAGGTCACACGGGCCCAGGAAGGACTTTCATAGAAGAAGAAACAATCTCCTCAGGCCTCACGGGCTCAGGAAGAATTTTCGGTGCGCCCTCGGTGTCGCTCAAAGCAGGCTCGTTATGAGCATCAGGATCATCAATTCCCTTCTCCTCCCCTTCGTCATAGGGCAGAGGAAAAGGAATCCTCTTCACATGTGTCGCATGGATCCAGTGTTTATTTCCAGTCACTCGTACTGCAGTTTGCATAGCCAAAAGGATCTGATGGGGTCCCTTCCAACGAGGTGCATGGCAGGTGCCCCTCTCAAAATCTTTCACCAAGACCCACTGACCAGGTCGGAGTTGGTGACCTGGACCCTCGTATTTTACAGGGAGGGCTGCTCGTACCTGTTGGTGAATCCAACGCAAGTTTCGAGGCAAATGGTCATAATAATCAGACAAAAGCGGATACTCAATAGCTTTAAACTGTTTGGGCCTCGGTACATTCCATACGTTAGCTGGTCTCCCCATGACAATCTCATAGGGGGTGAGCCTTGTCTTTGACTCTGAGGTCGTCCGCATCGATAGTAAGGCAATTGGCAAAGAGTCCAGCCATTTCAGATTGCTATGTGCACAAACTTTAGCGATTTTATTATTTAATAAACCGTTATGGCGTTCCTAAAGGCCGGTACTCTGAGCATGTCTGGCCGAGTGGAACCGTCCGTGTGGAACCGCACATACTTGCAGGATGACAGCAGCAATAAAATGTGGGCCATTAGCTGTGCTGTGGCGTCTTTTAGTGGGAAAGCCTCAACCCATTTGCTAAAGGTACAGATCACAACTAAGACATATTTATAGTTTTGGCCACGTTCCATCTCAATGAAATCAAAATGGATCACCTCAAAAGGCATGGAGGGGGGACCAAAAGTGCACTTCAGTGTCGGTGTTCCCTTCCCAATGTTATGTCGTAAACATATCATGCATCTCTGGACTAAACGTTCAGCAGTTTTCTGGATATTAGTGTTATACCAGAGGGGATCTAATTGTTGACAAATCTTTTTAGCACCTATGTGTGTTGAGCCATGAGCCATGGTGACCATAGCAGTGACATAGGCATTGGGTAGCATCCATCTTTGCTTCTAATTATCCACTCAACAACCCTCATCATCTAGACCCGCTGGACCCTCAGCACACTGTCTGATTTCTTCTGGAGTAGCTTCAGCTTGAATTTTATTTACACCGCTAACCCCTTCGTCCATCATACAAGTATCAGTAACCCATCTTGCTGAATCGAGCATGTACATTTTTGAGTGCAAATCAATAGCAGTCTGTTTGGCTATTCTGTCAGCAAAAGTGTTTCCTTTTCCTGCATCGTCCGTCACTTTCTGGTGTGTGGCACACTTCATTATTGCTAGTTGTGTAGGAAGCGCAAGTGCTGATAGCAATCGGACTATCAGAGTGCCATGTTGAATCTTTGTTCCATGTGAGTTCAAGAATCCTCTCTCACCCTATAGTCGGCCAAAATTATGAACCACCCCAAATGCGTATTGGCTATCTGCATATATATTTACACTAAGCCCTTCAGAAATTTCACAAGCTCTAGTTAATGCAATGATCTATGCAGCTTGCGCAGAGTTATGCGGAATTCGTTTACTCTCCACAAAGGTGCTTAATGTGGTGATTGCATAAGCAGTAGTAGAAGTACCATCTGGTAGTTTAAGACAGGAGCCATCACAGAATAGCTCCCCTTGTGGATTCTTTAAAGGCGTATCAATTAAATCAATTCTGCCCTTTGTTCTGTAATAAAGAGGCAATCATTTGACATTTCGTCACTGCAATCCTTCTCTTGTGGAGAAGGCAATAGTGCAGCCGGATTCAACAAACAAAATCTCTTAATTTGAATATGCGGAGCAAATAGAATCAGCTTTTACCTTGTTAGTCGAGCTTATGTGAGATGTTGCGTCTACGCTCTGCTTAATAGAACGTTGACGGATTGGGAACCATCACGGTTAAAGAGTGACCGAAAACTATACCGTCAGTTTGTTTCACGAATGCAGCAGCAGCAGCTACAGCTCTCAAACATCTCGGCAAAGCGCATGCAACAGGGTCTAACGTGGAGGAAAAATAGCTGCATGGCCTATTCTTGCCACCATGTTCCTGTGTCATAACAGCCAAAGCATATCCATCACGTTCATGCACATACAAAACAAAGCCTTTTTCGTAATTTGGTGTGCCCAAAACTGGTGCTGAACACGACACAGCCTGAAGCAAATCAAAAACCTCCTGGCAATTCATGTTCCACGGTAAAGTCAAAGAAAATATTATTATTATAAATGATTTTATTAAATATTATTATTAAATGTCCTTCTTTGTCAGTGCCAACATAGGTTTTAACAACAACAAAGAATTCAGGATCCACTGTCTACAATATGAGACCATGCCTATTAAAGGTCTGACCGCCTTTTGTGTATTTGGAACAGACATATCAGAGATGCTTTGTATCCGTTCAGGTGTCAGTCTTCTTCCCTCCATCGACAGGAGATAGCCCAAATAGGCGACCTCCTGTCGACAATACTGACATTTCTTCTATGAAGCCTTATGCTCATGCTCTGCTAAATGAATAAGCAGCAACACGGGGCCCTCTTTGCAGGCATCTTCAGATTCAGCGGCTAGAAGTAGATCATCAACATATTGCAACAATGTGCAAGTGGAAGGCAACTCGAGCATATCAAGCTGCTCTTTCAACGCTCTACTATAGATACCTGGACTCTCAGTGTACCCTTGCGGCACACGAGTAAATGTGAACGAGCATCCCCCTAGGGTGAACGCATACAAATATCTGCTATCAACATGCACAGGGATACTAAAGAAAGCGTTTTTCAAATCCACGACACAAAAATGTGTAGCCGTGGCTGAAATCATAGTCAGAATTGTGGTGACATTGGGTACAATCGGAAACTGTGGAGCAACCACCTTAATAATTGCACGGAAATCAATAATAAAACGATAAGGAATCACATTATCCCCTTTCTTATAGACTGGTAAAATCAGACTATTGCACACACTCCCTGCAATTTCTTCAATTGCATCTCGGTCTACGAAATCAGAGATAATACTTTTCAAAGCCTGTTCACCTTCAACCAAAATCTTACACTGCGGAATACGCAGCAATTTAACATCTGGTTTCAACACAATTTTAACTGGCTCAACCTGTAAAATTCCAATATCATTCTCATTAACTGCCCATAAACATGTGGGAATCTTATTCAATTCATTTGGTAAAGGCATAGACAAAAATTGTGGAACAGAAGTTTGTTGGGGCAAAATCGTTAAGTACACTCCATCTGGAGAACAGTAAATCACAGCATTCACTTTCTTTAATAAATTCAATCCCAACAAATTTTCGCCACAATTTGTTGTCAATAGAAATGGGCAAGAATCAGTGAATGGTCCCAGTGAAATTGGTACCGGCCGAGAGACCGGACTAACCACTAGCGTACCAGAGAACCCTACAGAAATGTTGCTCTGACTTGACAGTGGAATATCTGGAACCCGTGAATGATCAATAGAACACTTCTGTGCTCTTGTTTCTATCAAGAAGAGATGCTCCCTATTCTCCACCTTCATTTCAATGTAGGGCCCTTTCTGATCGACAGGAATAGGTACCGGTTCCAGACCCTGCTTCGGGCTGTCCTAACAGAACAGTTTATCATCAAAAGAGAAATCTTCAGAAAAGTAGATATTCAAAGGATTATCAAAAATATTCCCACTATTAACACTCTGTTGCTGACTATCTTGTGATGGTGCCTGTTAGTTCTGTGC
This sequence comes from Ambystoma mexicanum, assembly GCF_040938575.1. Lineage (NCBI taxonomy): Eukaryota > Metazoa > Chordata > Amphibia > Caudata > Ambystomatidae > Ambystoma > Ambystoma mexicanum. Next base: position 68,115,207 of record NC_090928.1, read on the forward strand.
AAACTGATTTCTACAAGGACCCCCTATCCCAGGACGGCCTCTGGATCATCTACTCATGGCGCCATGCATGCTATTTGATCTCTGCAGAAGGATCCAGCATTGTGCTCGCCATTGACCATCCTGTCTACAATATGCACACTGGTTTATGTGTATTTGACCCAGTTGTGCCCCACCCTGTGGTGTAAATTGGCCTCTGAACTACGTATTCTCACCTCTGGCTCCTCTAGCTATTTGCTGCAATAACACTCTAGTCTTCAGGTCTCTCTTCTTCTTTTCCACCTTCTCTTTCTCTGTATTAACCATATTTGCATAGTACTGAGCCATATGTAACACTTCAAATTGTGATTTCGCTTGCCAAGCACTCTCAGAAGTCATAATCTGTGATTGGATTTCAGGCAATAATCCACGCACAAATTTATCAATAAACAGCCTCTTTCCTGGCTCTGTACTTATATCTTGACCACTAAAATCTGAAAATACTTGCTGAAATCTGGTAAAATACTCAGTTGCACCCTCTGACTTCTCTTGCATGCAAAACGTAAGCTTATCCCATATGATTCTTTTTCAGTAACCAGAGTTTTTAATTTAGTCACTATTCTATCTGGCAACATCAGTATCACCTGTGGCGGTTTCTCACTGGCATTCCTTTCCCCATCTACTCGTACAAAGGCATCCCATGTATCACCGATCCTTGCCTGATCATCTACAGTTCTAATCTGCTTCCACAAATCAGCAGGAAGTATCACGGGAAACAACAAATCTATATCACCCAGCGTGAAAACTGATGAATGCAATACAGATTCAATTTCTTTATAAAATCCTGTTGGATTCTTCCTAATATCTGGAATTGATTGCCTAATGGTATTCACTTCCTGTCTAGAAAATGGGACATGGACAAACTGTGAGACATAATGTGCTTCAATTGTGGTGGCAGGTGTTCCTGCTGCAACATTAGCTGGAATCTCTACTTTCGGAACAAATGTCGCTCATTGGCAATCTATTAAGCAACAAGGCATCTATCTCAGCATCTATTAAGCAACAAGGCTAAAGCAAGTGACAAAGAAATCAATGCCATATCGGGCGAAAATGCTCTTTTATAAATAACCATGAAATCTGCAGGACAACATTCCTTTCTCTTCGTAAATTCATCTTGTAAATATTCAACCATCACCTGTAACACTTTCCTTTGCATTGCCGGAGCATAATGACTAAACGTGTCATGCACTTCAATGGGAGAAATTGAAACATCCGAAATCCATCTAAGAGCGTCTCTTGTGCAAATGCGCATTTCTTCACTCATTGGTTTCAATGGAGGAAGAAATCGCTTCTGCACATATGAAGCCAGCCATCCATTAGCATCCATCATACCTTTCTGTAACCGATCTAGCTCCCTTTTAAACTCAAACACCTTCTCTACATGCTCATGTACTTTCTCTGCAGTGTCCCTTGAGCGGGCAAGGATATTCAAATCCCTCAACCCCTGTGGGACATTCATGTCCGTCCAATCACTCCATATATCAACTAAATACGTTCCCATCCGTTCTATCAAACTATTCTGTTCAGGAATACCCCCTTGATCAGAAATCGCAACTAAAACAGCCAATTCATCACCCTCTTCTATGTACTTTTTAGCCCGCGTATATAGTTCTCTCTTTCTGTCTTTAGATACTGTGCCATGAGTCACTATTCTTGGATCAGCTCACGCCCCTTTAACCACTACAGGTGGAGCAGAACCACCTGGCTAAGAGAGTTCATACAAACCTTGTACAATAGATAGGTAGCGGAGGCAATACTGCTGGCGGTGCAGACAGAATTATGGGGATGCCAACTGTTGGCACGGGTGGAGGTGCAGGAGGAGGAACAACAACAGGAAGAAGAGGAACAACAACGGGGGAGGCACAAAAGGAGGTGGTGCAGTTGAAACAGTTCTACGTTCATTCAATAATTTATGAATTAACTCGTCTGATGTATGAAAATCCTGAGAGGGATACATCTTTCCATATCTAATTGGAAAGCCCTATCCATATCTCTAATGGGTTCTGACTGTTTCTGCTGATCATGCAATAATGCTTTCTGAGCATTCGTCATGTGTCTACCTGCATGCTATTCTCTACTTTCCAGTTGCTGCATAGCTTCCTTTCTCCAATCTTTAACTGCATCAAATGCTGCAGGCCTAGCCTTTTTCTCAACAATACAGATTTTAAATGCTCTAGGTGGCAATTTCAAAACTACCATAAACTGGCCACTGAAGTTCAGAAACATGCCTGGTCTGTCTGTGCCAAATTTCATTAAATATGATAGCTCCCAGGCCATACTTACAGTAGATTAAATAAGCTGGCGACCCTTCGGTTGGCGGCGGTTGGCCTTGTTTCAAAGATTGTCTTTCCCTGCGGAATAATAACCTGAAACAGGATGACAATTTCCCAGGCATACTTACATTGCGATCTTACCTGGCTACGTTTGTTTCTGCAGAGACAACACTTGCAACAAATATCAGGAATTTTAGGAATAGGGTATGTCTCACCTGATTTCAATCAATCAGGGTCCGATCAAACATAAAATCGTCGTGGCTGGTGTTTTTCAGCAAACAGGCCTTGATACGGGGAACCTTGTCGTGATGTCATACTAAACGCTGCTCACCGTCCGGGGATGGGGCGTGCTGTACTGCGGAGGAATCACATTTCACTTTGTCAGCTTAGTTTCAAGGAGCGAAAACAAAGATTTCTGCAAGAACAGCATTTTCAACTATTCATAATTCTACTTTGCTGTTTGAACGGGGAATGCGCTATTGGAACAGATGGTTTCTAAATTACTGATGAGTACGGCTTTTGTTTAACTTCAAGGTTTCTCAGTGTAGGACAAACAATCCACTTTAGCAGCTTCAACAGTATTATCTACATTGACATCATGGAAACAGTTCAAAGTTCATTTTACTCTGCTGGAGCCGAAAACACAAATTCTATATATGGGACAGAAAGTAAGAGGTGATCAAAATGGCAGATAATTCAAAATGGGGGCGTAGTCAGCCTTTTTCAGGTTCATTCAATGCGATTTATAGTGCAATGTGAATGTGTTTAGGCCAATGTTTGCTATCAGGCGGTATTCATGCAAAATATACTTTTACAGGGGCATGTTTGTGGAGAATAATGGTTTCCACAGGCCAGGCTTTGGCCCGGTCACACACAGGGCAATGATCTCAGAGAAAGAGAAGAAATACATTTTCAGTTTGCAACAATTCGAGCCCAAGCTTCTGTGAGAACAGGACAGCCGTGGTGCAGACAGGGGAGGACGAGGTGGGGCTGCTTGGGTTAACTCGGTGAGGCGCTGCAGGAAGGGATAGAGGGCTTGTTTGGAATCACATTGTAGCCTAATAAAAGATGGAGTCGGGAATAGTACAAAATGGAGTCTGAGGACGTATGAAATGGAGTTTGTTATGTGTCATGCAATGGCTTCCAAGCTCCGTTGCCAGTAGGTGGACATAGGGATGTCTCCAGCAATTGAATAAGCATAACTTCCACCTCATACAGGATGTAGGGGGGTCAAAAGGACCATTTCTTCCTTACATTTGCAATATTGAAGGGTGGGTAGGAATCTGAGATTTCCCCAACAAGCAATGGAGTGTACCAGATTAAAAATGCATGCATGACTAGTTGAGAACGGACACATTGCTGTGTAGTTTTAAATTGAACAATAGCTATGTTATACTACTGTTTCACTGCTGGGCCTGTGCACCTTTCATTATATTGCCTTACATTTGCCAGATGGATTGCATAGTCATGTTCACATCCTTTCATGCCTGCACACAAATTTGAGCTACAATCTATAACCCTCACTACCCCACCCCTCCCACCTTCCCACTACTTAGTGTAATATCATTTAGTTGACATACCTGTAAGGAGAGAATCCTGGCAGACAATTATCGCATGCCTGACATAAGAGACCGTTCAGTCTGTGCTCGGGCACTTTAAAAATTGTCCACATTATTATATTACCAAGTGTAACATAATAGGTATATTTTTTTACATACAGAATAACTGTATAATTATCTAGTTATGACATCCGCGCCACCCCTTCCACCATCACCTTCACCAAAAGCTTAAAAACATACCCCTTTCCTCCACCTAATCCAGCCAAACCTCCTCTTCACTAGCCTTTAGCATCATCTTCCTATTCTTTTGGGTGCTGTCTGCAGTGCCTCGATTGGTGGCACTGTCCTCTCATGCGCTTGGATGCTGTCACCACCCCTGGGGCATTGCAGTCCATCCTCAGTGCCAGCCACCACCGGAACGGCAACACCGTCAGATGGGGCTGCCATGTTGAGACGTTGTGCATGCGCAGTGGACCAGCATTCTGGCTCCCTGCATGTGCAGTGCGTCTGTCTTGGTGTGCTGCCCCACCAATGGGGAACGTGAGGTTGAGCCTCAATCCCATGGCGATGCCTTGAAAAGCAATGTTTATGACAGACAATGTGTGTCGCAATCCTCTTCTGCACCGTCAGGAGACATTACGTGACTCACAGTCTTGCCTAGCCCTCCTGTATCCTGTTCTCTCCTTGTTGTTCCACTCTTGCCTCTTGACCTTTCACTGCCTAAGTTCCTTCTGCTCTATCTGGCTCCTTGCTTCTCTTCCTTCCCATTGTTTGGCCTCCTTACCTTCAGTCATCTTTGAGTACCACCCCTGTCACCCCTTTCACTACAGTGTCAACTCTGTCCTGGCGCCACCACACTGGGCAACGATTGCATTACGTGGTGTTGGGAGGGACCTTTTCTTAGCGATTTCGTTATATATGACTGGAGCTGTCTAGAAGGGGGCATGTCCACGCTGCCTGTCTACCAGGCCAGGGACGTACCCTGGGAACACCATGGACGACACCCGAAGCTTCTGGATCCGATACCCAGGTAACAAAGCAGAGCAAAGAATGCAAAATGAGGCTAAGCTTAACACCTTGGTGCTAGGACGCATTGCCCAGCACTGTGATATGTAAGTTGATTCCAGAGTTGTAGTATACTGTTGTTTGATGTTAGTTTGAAGGGTTATCCTAGCACTTCAAAGTGATTGCGATACACGGGAGGTGCCGTATCAATCTACTATAAACAAATGAATATTCATGAAGTGCCATCTGGAAGTGGCATTCTTGGTATGCGTGTAGTATATTTGAGCATAGAGGTTGAGAATGTCAGTGCAATGAGGTTAATGAAGAGCCTGGTGTGCAACTCGGAGCAGCCATTCTGTGAGGCCATAGCAACGTTGGGAAGGAGTGACCCTTGGTCATAGTCTCAGTACTGGTACTAATGAGGATATGTACTGATGCACCCTTGAGTAGGCTGGTATGTCTGGTAGTGGACAGTGGGCAGTGGCTGGTCCAATGTCATGACTCATGAGGGCGTTCTCCCTGCGCCTGCCAGGAAGTGAGAAATGCAACAATGCAATGCATTCTGGGGCAAAGCGGGTACTAAATGGCACACAATGACGTTCCCTACTTACCAGAGTTCCAGTTCATGACAGTGTTTTTTTGATTTTTAAAATGTCTCCCCTACAGGGTGCTTGTTTGGTGTTGTTTTTATTCAATAGACTGCTACGGAATTCGGATCTACGTGATCCGACCGCAGCTGATTTTACCACGGCCGGAAAGTTCACCACATACATACCCACACCCCTACCGACAACACATCCTCAACACACCCCCACCAACACCCCCAACATAAACAAACCCCACGTACCTTTATCTTTACGCTGAGTCCCTGCGGCGCCAGTTCCCTTTCACTTCCGTGATCGGGAACCAGCTCTGCAGGGTCCTTTTCTTTTTCTTTTTTCTTTAACGGGGGCTGCAGGGGTTTCCCCCGCAACCCCCGCTTACTATACTGTTTATTTTTTCTGTTTTTTTTGTTTCCGGGTGTGCTTCGGGGGTGTCCCCCGCAACGACCCGCTCACTATACCACACAGTATAGTGAGCGGGGTGTTGCGGGGGACACCCCTGCAGCCCCCGTTTTTGTTTTTTTCTTTCTTTTTTAATTGCATGCAATGCTACCACCAAAGGTTCAAACTTTTGGTGTTTGAACCTTTGGTGGTAGCATTTGTAGAACTTTTTGTTCTTGCAACCGTTTAGATACAGTCTTTTTGTACAATACCTGGAATTCAGTGGTGGAAATGGAAAAAATGTAATGGGCATCCCACAAGAGCCACGGTAGTGGCAAAGTTCGGAGGAGGGGGGCAGAGTTCCGAGGGGGTTAGCTGGCAGTTGAACTATGCCCAAAAGAAATGTTTAAAATAATAGTTTAATAATGGTGAAATTTCTTTCATGTTGCTTCTTTCCAAACTCCACACTGTACATCAAATCCACTGTAAACCACTTCCCATGGCAGTGGTTCGCCTAAAACACTGTTGGTAATGCAGTGTTTTTCCGTACATTAAGGGATCCATAGATACGCTCTACAGTATAAGGCTACCAGGGTAGAACAGCAGGTTGAAAGACCGTTACTAAGATGTTATATGTTAAAAACTGGTTGTTAATCATATGACGTTTTGCAAGAAAAGAAAACAAGTGCTATAAAATGTGTTTGGCCAGGGGATATGTTTGGCTGGTCGCTTGCTTATATTCAAGGTGGAGCTGGTGGTATTTCTGCCCTTGTAGTGAAATCAAATGTTGGCACTCATGAAGCTACAGTTTAATTTCCTATAACTGCTGTCAGCACAACAGAAGGATTTATTTGTGATTAAGCAGTTTGACAAGCACATAACATCAAAGGAAGGGGTACACAAATTACAGGGTATTTGCGTGGCAGGCTGACAAAAAAAGAAACACATTTCAAAGAAAACTAGTGAAGTCAAGTTTAAGCAGCATTTTTGGAAATGACTTTTGTTTTCAATGAAAGTGTAAGATCCACATTTGGAAAACAATAGTGCTTTTAACAGTGATGGCCCCCACCCTTGGGATGGCCATGGCCCATTGATTCTCGTGGTGTCCCTTTCAGGCCACAGGAAAAAAAACAGGTGCGGCAAATAGAGCCTGCAAACGCATGAATGACGACTGGAGAAAGGAGCACAGACTTGGGCTCGGTAAAGGCTTGTCAGGGCTGAGGAAGGCCGGGTCCGAGATCCAGGGAGACATCTGATGCTGGATCTCAGACCCAATGACCAGCGCTGGTTGGTATATAAAACCCAATTTGGCAATGGGTTTTATACAGGGGAGGAATTGGGCTGGAACAAGATGGAACTTGTCCTCCTGGAAAAATCGCCTTGCCGGAGAACCGTTCCATGTATACCTAAAGCCCAAAAAGTTGAGGATTTATTTTGTTCCTCAAATCTCCTTAATGTGTGAGTTGGAAGACTGTTTTGCATTTGAAATCGGCAGGGAATCTTGACTCTCAATGCCAGCACAATATGCAATTTAGTCATTGTTGACACGGTTAAGAACGTACATGCAGCAACTGAGTTTTTTGTAAAATTGGAGAAGCTGTTTTGTTCTGTTTTGTAGTACATCTGTCATTCACTCTGTGTTTGTAAGTGTTCAAATAGAAATGTTAAAACAGGTCATTCAGTTAAAACACTTAAGTCTGATACAAGGAGGATATGCCAATATTCTGCCTGTAAAGCTGTCCTCCAAAACCTCGAGCCTCTTCTGGAAACCCTCAATGTATTTGTAGAAGGTAGACATATAGAGAGAGCAATAGAGGCAAGATTCGGCACGTCATTGATTTCAGCTTCATTTTGGCACTTGGGCTTTTTGAAAACATATTGAAAAGGACCCAGACTCTATCAAATATGTTACAGCAAGCAGATCCTGACTTGGCCTCAGCTGTCATCCTTGTTGGATGCAACAATAAAAAATGTCTGGGACGGAGCAGTCCACCTGAGCAGTAAGTGTGATATGCAACACCTACAATTGGTGAGGCTGAAACGCATGATTGTCGACTGCCTTTCCACTTAAAAATGAGTGCCTTAATGGAAACTTTGGGGCAGCGACCAAAACTGTGCACAAAAAATGATTATGTATGTCGTTTTTGACTGAATAATCGCAGAACTAAAATCCTGCTTTTCAAAAGATTCTTTGCTAGTCATGGAAGGTATACATGCACGAAATCCCTTATCTGATTATTTTCTCAGTTTTGAGAAATTGTCACCAATGGCCACATTCTATTCCTGTAACCTGGAGAACTTGTAAACATAACTAAAGCAGGCACTGGTAACCCTGGCAAGGAAGAAGGCATCTGATGCCATTAAGGGGAACACAATTCTGGATTTCACAAACTTTCTGGAGCCGCATGCTGTTCCATACTTTGAACTGTACCTACTTTGTAAAATTGCTCGTGTTTTGCCGCTGAGTAGCGTTTCATGTGAAAGAAGCTTTTCTGCACCAACATTTATAAAGTCTTATCTGCTCACAACAATGACCGAGAAATCGCCACACTGGCAATTGAGTCCAGACTTGCTGCCCAAATAAACATGGATGTTGTAATTGACAGGTTCACATTGAGCCACAGAAATTCACGTTTTAATCTTTATTAATGTAAATGGTTTTGTGTAATCCGTGAACACAAACACGCATGTTCAGATTCAGTCCTACCTTTAACATGTTTTGCTTTCAAGTTAAATTACATGTTGCAAATTGAGTGAGGAAAAACAGTTGAAAATAAATTGATTTGTAAAAAATGCTAGTCTTGTAAATCAGATCAGTTCTGCGTTTGTGTGTCCTCAGGAGAAGTACTTTCTGCAGTGATGCTAAAGCTTACACATTAGTTACTTAGCAAATCTATGAAGGCACTATTGGAGGGCATTTGTGACTCTGCTTTGTGTATGATGGCTGCATTTGCTGCATGTCTACACCTTTTACATGGTGACTTACCAGACGTGTTAAGGGACATTTGAATGTGCACTTAAAACATGATGGCCAGACCAGGACATGGTGTGTGAGGCTATACCTTACACATTGTGACTTCCAGCCTGTGTTACATCATTTGAGTTTTAACTCGTGGGGCACTGATTTGCATATTGGGGCTCAACCAATTAGTGGGGCTTTTGAAGCTGCAGTTTGCACTTTATTGTAACCACGGCAAGGGTATACATTACATATGGTGCATGTCCAGGCATGTGATGTTATTATTGGTGGATTTAAGGTTTCATTTACATCAGAACATGCCATACAGGGGCTGGCTTGGGCAAGGCTGTCATGTCACTGTTGGAACTGGCATTATGTTGACCGTGATTAAGTATTATGCGTAAATGACAGGCTGGCACATTGCTCTGAACAGTGCCGTATTTTAGAGAACCATGGCGTATTTAAACATTACCTCAGGAAGGTTGGCACTTTTATGAGCAACTCCCCGTAATTGAGCAACACAGGTCATTGTAAATTGCCAGCATTTGACAAACACTAATTTGAAGTAACATGGCATTTGGTGCTAACATCTTCCAACTTAAAAACATATATATATAACTTCTGGCACTTCCAAACCCAATGCTGTGCACTGCATGTTCTCCTGGGTCAATAGTAAGACCATTGTCATTTCCACTGTCCTATGATTCATGGCATTCTGCTTAAATTTGATGCTCTGGCATTTGAAGTATCAGAATCTGTAATGTCTTTCCAACATAATGGCTTGTTGTATAAATACACGATTTTTACTTCCCCTGTGCCACTTTGGACTACTTTGCCCACGTCAATTTGGGAAAAGTGTAACACATTGATTGCCCTTTTATAGATGCCCTCCCCCCTACTTTTGTCTGTGGCTCCCTCTGTACCTCCCCCCTGAATTTGTTTCCTGGAGACGCCACTGTTCATAAGTGAAGTTCAGAGTATGTATTCCAGAGAGGGAAGAGTGCTGGTGGGGTCCCTAGAAAAACCTAGAATGATCAGAGTTCAAGGTATGGTTACTGAGAGCCGTTCATGCAACATACATTGGGCACCAGAGAAGCCAGTCATGGTAGGACACCCAGGCAGACAAGTCTTAGCAAGTGAAAATCTCACAGGGGCACAGAAGAGCAAAATTACAGTGAGCAGTGAAGAATAGGTAGCAAGACAAATGTTGAGAGGGGTCAACAAGGGGCTCAAACAATCAAGTTACATATAGCATGCATAACATGGCCCAGCATGGCATGCCAACGGCATGACAGCATGAACAAAGCATGAGAAAGCATAGCAAAGCATGCAAAAGCCTGATTTGGCAAAGCAACCTGGTATCCTCCCCACTCCTACTACTGCCCTTTGCAGAAATCTACCATTTCATTTTCTATTTTTGCCACGTCACTGCCCCCTCTTTAATGGATACATTGTGTACTGTATGCAACAGTGACTCGGGAATTGGGAGATGAGGGGATGGAGCAGTCTGGTTATGCCACTCATTACCATAGGTAAAGTGGTAAGGGTTAAGGCACACATTTCAGGTTCAGAGAATGGGCTGGCTGATATATACAAACCCCAGATTCTCAATTCACTTTCCTTAGTATTTTCGTTGACAGGCTCAGGGCCGTCTCAAACCCCACTCTAACTAGCTCAGATGTTGTGCTTCGTGGGACTTTGGCTCGTAAGGGAATGTGCAGCGGCCAGAATCCCTATTAAAAGGAATATTATAAGGAAACGAATACCCACTCTCGTAAGTAAAGAGGATATTGCAAGTCACCTTGCAGTTTGTAACCTTGCAAAGTCTGCTTCTGGCTAAGTTTCCCTGTTTGATCGCAAAACTCCTGATTCACAATATTGGTATAACCCTTATAATCTATGGGTAGGGATTTTTTCATCCCAAAAATAAGGCATAATTGAGGGTAAATGAATTATATACATAATTCATAAATTTAGTGTATGAGGGTAAATTTATTATATGCATTTATAATGCATAATTGAGGGTAAATTTATTATATACAGATCAACTCTAAAGTTTATAAAATAATGCATGGGTTTTTCTTTTTGTGTAGTGCCTCCTTAAAATAATTACTTCTTGTGGATCCCAATTTCGTCAACTGAATAAATTAAGGCTATGGATAAGGGCTTTGCAGATAATGGAATTATGGGGAAGGAACTGCTGAAACATTTGACAAAATTATATAAACACAATTTACCTGAGGAAGTAGTCCCAAGAGATCATAACTCTAATCGAGAAGAGGTGGTGACAATGACCTACACTTTCACAATGACACAGGTTTCTATCGCCATATCCTGTCCAAAAGCAGACGAAGAGCTGGGTCCAGATGTCATCCCCGTTGGCCTTCTCAGAGAAGAACCCAAGATATGGGATTCCTTTCTTCCAACATTTTTAAATTAAATAACATTGATTGGGTTGATACAACATAGCTGGCAGGGGGTAATAGTAGTTCCCATATATAAGGAAGGTACACACAACCTCCTCCAAAACTACAGACCAATTTCCTTGCTTTGGGGATGATACTTGGCAAATCCTACAAAATAGACTGGAACAGTGGTGCACCACAAATGAAATGTTATCCCCCTTGCAGTCTGGTTTTAGAGAAGATGTGTCAACCATAGACCAGGTATTTCGGCTTTTACTGATACTATAAAAGTGTGTCCTTTTAAAGGGGCAAAATAATGGTCTTGCCTTTATTGATCTCCAAGCTGCGTTTGGTCTTATTCCACAAGCAAAATTATGGTACTCATTGGAGCAACTTGCAATCCCATATGAACGAATTAAGGCTATCTGATTGCTATTTACTGGAAACTTTGCAGTCGTTAGAGGTGACCAGCAAATGGCTAACACATCTCCCTTTAGAGATGAAACAGGATTGAGACATGGGTGTGCTCTGGCCCCTGCGCTATTTTCCCTTTACAACTATAACTTAATTATTAAATGGCTTTGGAAGCAGATGCCCCAAAGAAACCAGAGAATGGTGATTCTATGTTTTGCTGATGACACCATTTTAATATCTAAAATGCCAATGAGACTTCAAAAACAAATATCCACTTTTAATAGCTTGGCAGAAGACAAAAGGCTGATAGTTTATTTAGCCAAAACCCGAATAATGATTTGTCAACGCCCAGGCAAGAAGAGACCTGTACGACCAACATTCACTATAAATGACACCCCACTTGACATTGTGGATGTATTTGACTGCTTGGGAGTGAGAATTGATAACAGAGTAAATTGGCAACCATAAAAAGAGAGAAGCAGTGATATCCTTAGCCAAGGAGGAGAGGGAATAGTGAAATTCTCCATACAACTTGAAGATAGAATCACATTGTGTGCAGTAGAGGTCGCAACTTGTGGCTGCTGCCACCTATGGTTCAGAACCTTGGGCAGACAATAATTGCAATTCAGTAGCAATAAAGGACAATACAATTTTGAAGAGAATGTTGAAACTTCCAAATAGTGTTACGTCAATAGCAGCTAAGATGGCGATAGGCCTCAATCGAATTGAGTCTGTGCAGGGATTAAGACTACTTACGTTCAGGGTAAAACTATGGAATCCTATGAATCTGAACCCCTTCTGTGAATCCCTGGTGGATGTCTTACGAAAAAATGGTCAGGAATCCTACCATAGTTTAGATATGTTAGATCAATGTTAGCCAAATTATGTTTATCCGAGCTATGGAATAATCCTTGTTGTTAACATGGGAGGTGGAGCTGAACTCTTGATTTCTATAGAGTTATTTGGGGCTGAGAAACCTAAAAGGGTTTGAACCCTACCTGGACAGACTGAGACCAAAGGATCAGACACTGCTATTGAAAATGGGAGTAAGAATTCTCCCTGTCAGAACACACACAGCCTTTTGGCGGAGAGGTGATTCCACAAAGTGTCTGCATTGTCTTTACCATGACAAATCATTATTACACTGTTTATTGTTCTAGCCCTTGTACAAAACAATTAGGAAGACCTGGCTGAATCTGATGTTTAGGAGTAAGAAAATAAGAAATGCCCAAGTAGCCTTCACTAATTAAATAACAAGGTGGCTCTATTATATGTCCAGAATTGCTGAAAAGAGGATTTGTATAATCTTGTAGGAGGCCTACAAGGACATTGAAATTCAATGATATGTGTCATGAAGTTCACTTTAAGGGTATGCCCTTAGTAATTTCATCTTTTATGCAAATGATGACAATGATGAAAATAAAGCGTGATGCAAAGTGATTTTCCAAGGATCACATTAATTTGGCCAAGTAGGGAAGCCAGGATTTGAGTTCTACAGTTTGCAGTGCAGGTAGTAAACTACGTCTCCTCACATCTCCTCTCCTCTCTACATCCAGCTTTCCATCCCTAAATAGCACTCAGCCAGAACCTTTCAGTCCTCTGGGTCCAACTATCTGCAGGTAAAAACATTTCTACAAGCAGAGAGTTGAAGGAAGATCCCTCTCCTCAGCTTGCGCCTCCCTCTGGTACAGCCTCCCTCATCTCATCAGGCTTGAGCCGGATCTACTTAAGCTCTGGACACTTCTCAAGACCATCCTTTTCTCCTCTGCCTTCCATCTCCCGCTCCCTTGCTTACCTCGTCACCTGCCGCTGCGACTGGGGCCTGGTCCCTTCTGAGTCTTACAGGAACCAGACCAACCCCCTACCACTCCCTCACAGCATCCTCCGCCAGCACTTGCCATTGGGCCACCTTTCCCGGCTCCCTACCCAGTCCTCCTACCCAGTGCACTTACCTCCACTACTCCTTTTTTCCCCTGGCACTTTCTGCCTCAGCCTGCACAACACTTGCCCCCCAGGAGTTCCCCCTCCTTTGCACTTCTCCTTCTACCTCCCACCCCCTTGCACTTATCTCCTTAAGCACTTGCACAGTAGTATTGTGCAAGGCAAATATAACCGTCTCTTTGCTTTCCTGTTGCTTTTTTTCTCATGATATCCCATGCTCCCCCCTCCCCTTTCTTGTCTTGTGGCACCTGCAAACACTTGTGTATACGGGCCGTACAAATGAACAAAAAATAAATTTCAGTTTACACCACCATACAATGCTTTTCCCATAGTTGTGTAGCAGCGGGCACAGCAATATACTTTTATGATATTTAACTTTAAACACTTGGCCCACCTCTTACCTGTCTCAACCCCTGCTTACCTGAGCTCTGGATAGCTTTGGTGCACATCTCTGTGAAATGGATTAGGGATGAAAGGCACAGGTTGAGACTGGAGTCCCCAAAAACCCATAGGGAAGAAGCACTACGTTATAACAACTTAATCACACACAAGGAGAGACAATAAGGACACCCTTGGCCAGCCCTAGTATTACTGTCATCAGAACACACTAGAAATAGACTTTTCCCTCTATCTGATCGATCCACAAGCTGATTATGAAGTTTCCTATCGCCTCATATATATATGTTTACTCATTCATATCTGTTTATTGTATTTTTCTACCTTACATCCTTTTATATTACTGTCATTCCATTCTATGTACATGTTGTAACTAAGCTGGAAGTATTCCTATTACTCACCATGTAAAGGTGGCCAGATTCCCCTGTGTCGGGTGCGCCATACAAATAAATAAACAAACAACAAAATCCTGGTGTACGCTATCATTAGTTGTTTTTTATCACTTATTTCCTTTCTCCCAGTACACCAACTTTTTGTAATTTTTTATATTAAAAGGGGATAGCTCAGGGGCAACGTGCTTGCCTTGGAAGTAAGATGTCATGGAGCAACACAGGTTCGGTCCCCGGGTCCACACTTAGAAAACTCTGGGAATTAAGCACGTTATAAATAACCTATCCTATCAGATCAAATCTCAAGACACTATGGGCTTCATTCCTAATTTGGCAGTAATTCGGTGGTAATTACGCTGAATTACTGCCAAAATCAGTTACTGTAAACTGTCACTTGGTCCCGTGGGTCTACCATGGGATTGCAAGTGATGGTTGGGTGGTGTTTGTCTGCATTTCCCGCGTCTGTAGGACTCCATGGGGTTTTTGGCCGAAATAATGCGAGAACTTATTCTGCTGTGGTAATTCCGCTGATATCGGGCTTTAAAGTGGACGATTTAGGATTTGGCAGAGCGGTAAAAATAGTGGTAATTCTGTTACCATCAAAGAAGGTGGCAGTAACGGAATCACCACCACTCTTTTATTGACCAGCTAAACTCGAAATGAGCCCATATGTGTACACTATCGTTATACCTAAAGCAGCTGCCTAACTAAGAAAACAAAAACATTACAAATACTAAAAAATAGTCATTTTTAATATATAAAAACTTCTTTAAACATATAAAAATCATGTCCTTTAAGAAAACATAAGAGTCTCTATAGAGGAGACTGTAAACTATAACATCCTGGCCAGGGCTGTCTCAAGGTCCTACTGTTCTGCAGTACTTTCTCCTCTGTTCCTGTTGTTTTACAGCAGGCAGCATGTTGTTCTGGCAGACAGGCAGTGGCATCAGAGTAAGGGGGGGGCAACCCAAAAGGTTTTATCAACTGGGCTGCTTATGCAAAGTACAGCTCAGCACTCATCAGCAATATGGAGCGAGTCCCCTTAATGTTATGTGACCTGCCTGCGTATACTAGTTGCAGCCCGGCATTTATTGCAGCGTGGGTTGCTCCCAAACGCTCACTCAGCCCGGCCCACATCTGCCGGCAGCGGCTCGGGGAATCTGTGTGGACCTGGCAGGGCGCAAATCCATTTTACAATTGACAAAGTGCTCCCTTGACCCTCAAGGGGTGTGCCGGCATGCATCCCTGTAGGTGAAGAAAGGAGCTCCCCCTCTGGAGTGCCAGTAATTATGCAGCCCAGCCCTGCAGGAGTTAGTTTTGGCATGCCCCTTCCTGTCATTTACTCGTATTCCTTATTTTTTTACATAAAGGGTCCCCTGTGCATCATCACACAACGGGGCATCTTTTAATGTTTTTCTTTCCGTCTCCACAACAGGGGGTTACAGTTGTCTTTTAAAAGGTCAACTAGGACCCTGTGTTTAATGAAGGTGACTTGCAATGGACCAGCTCCACCTCCAACTGCTTTTCCTGCCAAACAGTGACAATTTACTGACTTCTCTTTTTTACCTTGCAGTGCTCTTCCACCCAGCTCTGAGGAGTGTCCCTGGTCGAAGATCAAAGACAAGGGGCTTCATTATAAACCTGACGGTAGCTGTGCCTGTAAAACAGGCACGGCTGCCGCCAGAGTTGCATTTTTTCCAGCACCCGTCAATGAGGAATTGCCGGGTAATTCCGATATTGTCGGACCCGGTAATTCCTGCATTGCTGGGTGCCGGTGCCTGTCAGTCCCGATTTCCATTTGAGCCCAATAGGGCTCAATGGGAATGGGGAAGCCGGATGCACAGGCACTGTTATAAACAGTGCCTGTGCATCCGACATGCTGTGCTCGCGGGTGCCGCTCTTCCTGGCAGGCCAGACCTAGCGGGCTGACAGGCACCCGCGAGCACAGCTCGTAGTATGGCGGTCCAGGAACTACGGTACCAGCATGCTTACCGGTACCATAGTTGCTGGACTGCCATGCTTATTATGAGGCCCAAGGACATTGCCTGTTTTTGCCTTCTACGGCCTGCATAGAGTCAGGGACTGGAACGCCTGTCTTTTTTCCAACATCAAGGAGATCTTACAGTGATTATAATTTTGAGTAGAATGATACACGAATTAAGGAAAACGTGCTGTACTGCAACATAAAAAACATAGAGCTGTGATTATTATTCACAGAAATGTTTCACCTACAGTCACATACCAAAAAACCCGGGCCAACCATCACTCACAGAATCCTCACAACTTCAACCAGATC
The DNA here is from genome assembly GCF_040938575.1 of Ambystoma mexicanum. Lineage (NCBI taxonomy): Eukaryota > Metazoa > Chordata > Amphibia > Caudata > Ambystomatidae > Ambystoma > Ambystoma mexicanum. The sequence continues at coordinate 68,131,863 of NC_090928.1, forward strand.
CCTCTCAGTTCCACCCCATCCCTGCTGCTCTCATGCAGCCTGAAACATGGCACAAAATATATAAGCACAAGGAACTGCTCATCTTAAAGGTGTTAAGCAGTACCCACTGCCACTCATTATATAACGGTGCTCAAATTAGAAGGTGATTATTTAAATAGGAAGGTTTTTAGTTTCTTTTTAAGGCATTTCAAATTTGTTTCAGTTCTTAAAGTATCGGGTAGTGTGTTCCATTTTGCTATTGCTTTGGTAGGGAAAGTCCTACCTAAGCCATTTGATTTTTTTGATGGCTTGGTCTGTAAAAGACCTTTGTTCATGCATCTGAGATTTCGAGTTGGTTCGCATCTCTTGAGTTGCTTTTGAAGGTATATTGGGCCTTTTCCATTTGTGGAGCGGTGAACCAACATCAAGGATTTGAATGTGATTCGTTCCTCTATTGCTAGCCAATGCAAGTCCCACCTTTCTCCTGTGATGTGGTCTCTTTTTGTTTTGTCGGTGATGGTTCTGACCGCATTGTTCTGGATCACCTGGCATTGATTTATGCATGTTTTACTGGCTCCCAGCATTAGGGCATTTCCATAGTCTAATCTTGAAAGAATAGTGGCTCTAGCTATGGTTGTGCTGTGTTGCTTATTTAATATGGGTTTGATTTTCTTCCGGAGCTTTTGGTAGTATTGGCAATTTCTTTTTAAGTATGCTACCTGGGCATCTGCTCCAAGTGATGCCTGCATATAGATTTCTAGGGCCTCATTACGAGTTTGGCGTAAGGGTGGATCCAGAGAACTGATTTTTAATAGAGATGGGGAAGGATGCCGTTCTTGTGTAAGGTAGGTTTTAGTGTTACAAGAGTGTCACCGATTTTGAGAAATATATATGTTGTCTGATTTGAGCTATTTTTGTGATGAAAAAGTTGATAATTGTCCTGAATTTTCCTGTGGACTTGGGGATTACTGGGTCAAGCAATGGTTTGGAACAGTGTTTCATTGCCACAAAGAGGGCGTTACTCCTGTTAGCGGCTACACAATTGTCAGGGGGCAATATATTCCTTCCGCTTTAGTGATGAGCTCCCGTAAAAGTCAAACAGGTCAGGCCCAACATAAACCATCAAAAATGGTTCAATGAAGAATCCATTGCGCTCAAACAAGAAAAAAGAAAATGGTTGAAAGACCCCAGAGAAGCAAATAAAACCAACTAGAAGAATGCACATATGTAATACAAGAATAAACTGACCATATTAAAAAAAACACATCAATGAACAAATTAATTCGCCCACAAACTCCATAGGTAAACTTTTCAAAATTATGAAATCCATAGAGAAACCCAAAGCCCTCTCCCAACCATTTCAACTCACCAAGACAGATTGCGAAAATGTACAAATAGCATTTCAAAACAAAATACTCAAAGCTAGAGAGACTATAACAAAGTGCAAGACAATCAGCCCACCCCAACCTAACCATATCAGTGAAGAAACCCAAAAAACTCATAGTCCTAAATTCCAAACCGGGCTCCTTTACCGGGTCCCTGAATGGGGAATTACCGGGCCATTCCAAGTTCGGAGGGCCCGGTAATTCCTCCCTCAGGGAACCCAGGCCTGGACCTTCCCCATTCCCATTTGATCCCCCATAGGGCTCAATGGGAATGGGAGAGGGAGCTAACAACGGGCCGATTACGACCCATTAGCGGACTCTGTTAACCCATTCCGCCTGAGTTGTAATGAGGCCCCTAGTGTTTTCACTTTTTCCGACACTATAATTGGTGTTTCCTTGATATTAAATGTAGAGTAAGCAGGACTACGTTTTTTTCTGGCATGTGGTGAGCTAAAGATCATAAACTGAGTTTTGGTGCCATTGAGGCACATCCAGTTAGCCTTCATCCAGGCTTCGATGGTGTTGTAGATGAGTGTTAGTTTTGTGCTATCTTGGTTATAATCTCCACTGAGTTCGAACACCAACTGTGTGTCATCAGCAAAGTTCATAAAGAATATGCCAAGTTGGGTTAGCAATGTGCATAGGCACCGTAGGTACAAATTAAACAGAAGTGGAGAGAAGCTGGCTCCTTGTAGGACGCCGCAATCCACTGGTTTAGTTGTAGATGCATAGTTTCCCCAGATTATTTTAGATTGTCTATCTTGGAGGAAAGAAGCTATCCAATCATTGGCTCCCTTGGGAGCAGTTTCTGATATGGTCTAGGGCCTCTCTGGGCTTCCGGTGATCCAGCAAAACGAAAGTTGTAAGATCAGCAATCCTGTTTTACCCTTGTCCAGGAGTCGCAGCATTTCTGCCTGTAGATCCAATAGTGCGGATTAAGTGCTGTGTGCTTTCCTCAATCCTGACTGCTGTGGGTGGAGGAGATTGTTGCTGTCTATGTACTCTTGTAGTTGTTCTGTGGCAATCTTGTCCAATATTTTCAATAGGAAGTTGCAGTTGGTGATGGGTCGAACATTTGATGGGTCCTGTTGAATAATTTCTGTTTTTTTGGGCAGGGGTGTGACTGTTACTGTTTTTCTTGTCGTTGGTACAATGTGGTCTCTAAAGGAGGCATTTACCATTCATGTAAGGAATGAAATGAATATTTCTGGCTTATTGAGTATCAGTTTTGGAGGTAGTATGTTTTCTGTACATGATGTGCAGCTTATTTTGGAGAGAATCTTCCTCATGATGTCTGTGGTTATAGTTGTGAAATGGAATTTAGGACTGTGAGTTTTTTGGGTTTCTTCACTGATATGGTTAGGTTGGGGTGGGCTGATTGTCTTGCACTTTGTTATAGTCTCTCTAGCTTTGAGTATTTTGTTTTGAAATGCTATTTGTACATTTTCGCAATCTGTCTTGGTGAGTTGAAATGGTGGGGAGAGGGCTTTGGGTTTATGGATTTCATAATTTTGAAAAGTTTACCTATGGAGTTTGTGGGCGAATTAATTTGTTCATTAATGTGTTTTTTTTAATATGGTCAGCTTATTCTTGTATTCCATATGTACATTCTTCCAGTTGGTTTTATTTGCTTCTCTGGGGTCTTTCAACCATTTCCTTTCAGCTTTTCTTTTTTCTTGTTTGAGCGCAATGGATTCTTCATTGAACCATTTTTGATGGTTTATGTTGGGCCTCACCTGTTTGACTTTTACGGGAGCTCATCACTAAAGCGGAAGGAATATATTGCCCCCTGACAATTGTGTAGCCGCTAACAGGAGTAACGCCCTCTTTGTGGCAATGAAACACTGTTCCAAACCATTGCTTGACCCAGTAATCCCCATGTCCACAGGAAAATTCAGGACAATTATCAACTTTTTCATCACAAAAATAGCTCAAATCAGACAACATATATATTTCTCAAAATCGGTGACACTCTTGCAACACTAAAACCTACCTTACACAAGAACGGCATCCTTCCCCATCTCTATTAAAAATCAGTTCTCTGGATCCACCCTTACGCTGTCCTTCACATATGCAAAGACTCTCTCCATCAAGGTATCTCCCCAAACACTTTAAAAACAGGATTAATTCACACACTCCCCAAAATACCTGCTTTAGAGTCAGCCAACCTTGTTGAATACCAGCAGATTGCTATCCTTCCATTCATTGGGAAAATAGTTAAGACGTGTGGTGAGTTTACTGAACTTCCTGTCCTTTTCTGTAGGAGTAATGGGCTGCTAGTGAAGGTGTTGTTGCCGCTGCTTCCTGATGTGTCTCTCTGAGAGCAGATGTGGTGGGATCCTGCAGGCTTCCTGCTTCACGGGAGACTCAGTAACACTTCAGTGATCGCTATGAATTTAGAAGGGTTAAGAGCTGGAGGTAAATCAGGCATATTACCGCCCAACATCGCCGGTAATACCATTAAATCACCCCATGGAATCCAATAGGACTCCATGGAATGGATCTTTAATAGCACCGGACCAGATTTTCTGCCCAGATACCACCACACTTATAATGCGGCACCTGTAGTGTTTTTTAAATCCCATTTTGGCATAAGGCACTTTCTGCACTCAATCACTTTAACTACAGGAAGTTGACTGGAGTCTATTTAAGGCAGCTTCATAGGCTGTGTCACGACTGCAATAGCAAAGTATGGCGGTATCTGTGAGATTCACTGTTTTGACTGATTCCAGCGATGTCTGATTGTCTGCAGCGAGCGAGAAGAGAACAACCGGATTTTCTTGCAAGTTTGGAGGTAGTTTGGAGGTAGCCTCGCCGGTTTTGGCTACCTCCAACCTTGTAATGAGGCCCATTGTTTTGTTAGGGTGAGCATTGTGACCAATGAAAACAGCAGAATCCAACTTCCATTACTCACTAAAAAGGAATTCTTATCACAGACATGTTTCAAATTAAAAATTGTGGGCAATTTTAATTCTGAAACATATATTTTGCATAAATTCACTTAGCGTTTTGAAAACCTAAGAAATTCATATGTTCCCAAAATGCTATTTCCTTTAATGCAAAATGCCAGGTTTGGCCATGCCCCGCAGCCCACCCTTGTGCCCCCAAGGAGACGGGGAGCCCAGAGTATTTTATTGTTTTACCCTGGATACATGGTACTGTGCGCATTCAGGGTAAAGCAAAAAGAATCCCATGCTCAAAGCAGTCCCCACCCCTAAATGTAAGGTCCCCACTGAGCTTGGCCTATAAATGTAGGGGTGGGGAATGACACTCAAACACATTCAACACACAGAAACACTTTGACCCGCACATTCACACACCATTCACACACAATAAACACCAAAGTACATCCATACAAGCATGCACGCATACGCGTTAATCAAAAAAAATACACTTACATTGACTGCATGCATCCACGTGTGTCCGCACAGCCACAGGGAGGAATGGATAGCCTCCTCTCCTCTGGGGATATAGACATACTGCCTGACAGGAGAGGAGGCGCGCCGTTCGTTCTTCGATAGGCTGCGATCCTTGGCAGTGGGTTTTGTATGGGGCCCTGGGACCTCTCGGATGAAATGGGAAGACATGTCCAGGCCATATGAACAGGGTGGCCTACAAGCACTAGACCTTGAATTATACTACAAAGGGGCGCTGGCGGAGTTTGCCGGCTACTGGTATCCTCCTCAAAACCGACCAGTACATACGACCCTTGAAAAGTAAAGCACCTCACCCACAAGTTTAAGCACAAATGTCCTAGCTAACAAACACTCAGATATCTGTGTACATGGGTAGTTGTGCGATACGTTTGATCCGGTCCACACAACTGTAAGTGAATGGGCCAGAAGATACAAGAGTTAGGAGCTCCCCCCCTTACCAAGGCCTTACCAAGGTGCGATTCAATTGTGGAACTGCCCTGGTCTCCCTCCTACATATAATAAAGACATACAAAGGGGATGGGACCACAAGGGCACGATGACACTACATGACCTCTTTTCAGACAGCTCCTTTGTGTGAATGCGTGCTGCGGTTCCCAACTGAGCACAGCAAATGAGAGCTCCTGGGGGCAGTGGCAGTTGCTGCAAACCCCATGGATCTCGTGTCTAGACTGTATAGAGCGTGCCAAGCTGCGTTGACACAACCACTAAATGCAAGGCCTAAGTTGAATCTGATCTCAACAGACCGATAGATGACGCACAATGGCTCTGCTGGTGCCGTCTAACCAAGGAAGTTTCCCTTGCTGCCAGATATAGGCGCATACAGTTTACGTTGCCAAACCACCTACATTACACCCCTGCACGTATCGCCAGGTTTACTCCGTCGGCTACTGCTGAATGTGCAAATGCGGCGCGGACATGGCCGACACCTATCACATGTACTGGTATTGCCTCCTGGTGATGCAGTTTTGGTAAATAGTTGCTAATAGCCTTCATGAGATTTCTGAGATCCCCCCAACACTTCTACCCCACAAATATCTGTTTGGCGACATTGGCAAGGTATCTGTTAAAATAAGATGTTTGTTTAACTTAGGATGTTTAATTGCCAAAAAATGCATACTTACCCATTGGAAATCGAAGGTCGCCCCTTACATTAAATTGTGGGTAAAAGAATTGACATACGCAAATGAGAGAGAGGAGTGTTACGTGAATATGCAAAAACAGAGTTCAGACGGAAAGCCTGTTAATCTCCAGATTGACCTCTGTTGGGTCGTCTATATGCCTATTACTATGCTCAAGATGTATTGATATATACTGAACTGTATACGTGTCTCTGGTGATGTATGTCTTGCACTGTACTAAATAAAGTTTTTTTTTAAAAAGAACGTCTTGTCCAAAACAATGTTCTCTTATATGTGCCATCACTTATAAATCACTCCCACTTTAAATGCTCTGGCTTGAAGAAAGAAAATGATAAGAAGTACTTAAGGGGCCCACATCGTCCGTCCGATGGGCCTGTGGAGGGGATTAGTTCTTTCTAGAGCATCACAGGCTGTTGGGAGGTGACACGTTGCCTCATTAGTGCAAACAAAAAAGAGAGCCTTGTACATGGAGGCATCACTGTTATAATGTGTGCCACACTATTTTTCTCTGCTCAGTGCATATACCAGTAACTTCCATTCTGAAGATATATAGGGCTCAATCAGTGGCCCTAGGTAGGCATGGGTTTTGGTATTTGCGGGGTAGCAAATACTGAAAAACAGGGCCCCCCTAATATGCGTAGGCTACTATACACTTCTCAGCAACTCAGCGCCCAGTGCAATATTTTCTATGGGTCAATCATCCGAGAAGCAAGTGCCCTGCTTACACTTGCCCTGCTGGGATATGTGCCTCTATCCGTGATCTCTGGTGCAAAGACTTAAGGAGAGCAACTTGATCACAGGTGCATGGATTTAAAGAGAGCAACTTCATCAGGTCTGGTCCTGGGATCACGTATTGACAGAGAATCGGATGCATTTGTTTACGATGTTCCTTCTGGGTGGGGTACTGAGGAGCAATGCACTGATTCCCTGAATGTCAGAGAGAGAATTCCATCAGTCTAGCATGGCGTTAGGTTTCTTATGGTCTGCTGCATAGGTGTATGTGTCATGTGGTGGAGAACGTTCTAAGTGGAGCAGTAGTCATTTCAAACAGCACACTCACTGGCCAAGCATGCCAGCCGAGTAGCATGGACCATTCATGTATCCAGTCCTTGATGTACCATAGATAGTGTTCATGTATTATTGTGATCTGTTCTACATTGCTAAACCATTTAAATCTGGGTACGAGTTAAACATTTAAAAGTATGTTCTATGGTGTGGAATTGGCTACTGTATGGGTTTTTAATATTTGTAAAGTTTTTAATTATTTATATGCTTCCGAAATAAAGTGACAATGAAATGAAATGCGTGTCCCCTACCTCACTGGTCGTGGGGTCATTTAACTGAAATAATTCCAGCCTCCCCACTTCTCCTTTCCGCTGTCTTAAATTGCAATGCTATTTAGTCGCAATGTTTGTATTTTAAATCATTACTAACAGACTAAGGGCCTGATTCACAGACCGTTTTTCAATGGGATTGTGCCATTATAAAATGCTTCTGTGAATCAGCCCCAAAGTGGTCAACTTTAGGGCCAATGCCTGTATGTCGCTCCGTGCTTAGAACTGCTGAGGGTTTTTATTCTCAAGTTATTTGAGTGTGCATATGAGCCACAATGCTAAGCGAGATTAACATTAGTCTGAGTCCAGGGAGTGTGTTACCCAGTCTTTTAGAAAAACAAAAGGAAAAACGTATAGCTTTTTTAATTAATTAATGCCCAGATCCTACCCTCGGTGCTTTCCCTTTGGCCCCGACAGTTAGTGGAATGAGGCCTCTTATACCCAGTCTTAATATCAGAATTCGGGTCCCCTTCTGTGTCCTCTTCTAATTAATACCAAACTATAGAAACCTGTCTCCATATGAGCCCACTTCTTCAAGCTTAAAGAAATGAAGGGTAATGGGGGGCAGGTATCTGATCACAACAAACAAATCACTGGTTCCATAAGAAACACGTCACTGATTCCAGAGGGAGCCCCAATTCCTTGCCTAGCAAATACATCTCTCAATCCTGGCTTACGCCCCGTAATGGGGTTATGAGTTCTTCCTCACTCACAGTCCGGATTCACAGATTGTCATGCTTTTTCTTCACTCATGGTGCAGTTGACTCTGGTCCACATTAGCTTGTCCTGACTCTAGAGCCTTCCTACTGGGTGTGAGGAATCTGCGAGGTGTTTCCACTCCTAGACCATAACATGTGGTGGGGCTACCACCAGCCAGAGGACCAACGTCTCTGCCTAGAAACCAGCAAAGAAGATCGTGTTACGGTTTGGGGCTGAAGGAGGGCATAGGGAGGTAGGCTCGAGACCTTGCACCTGTAGTTTGGCTACCTCATGATCTCTACAGGTTGGAGTGCAGCACACCTGTCATCTTCCTGGTTAATTGTAATGCCTCTCTAGTCCCTTCCCGTGTGTGCCTCCTCAAGAGATGCAATGCTCCTGTGCCTTGGAGACTATCTTGTATTAACCCTGGAGTCTCTTGTGTCCCCTTTCTCCTCGCCACCTCCTCCACACCTCACTATATACTCATAGCCTAAACCCTCTGCTTCACAAAGCCTTTTAGCATCGGGTGCATGTGCTCCTCTCACTTTATCCTTTGTCCTCCCTTTTCCTCCTTCACCTTATTTTCTTCTTCTTCCCCCTGTCGGTTTCCTCCTCCTTACCCTCCTCCTCTCTCGGTAACTTTCCCCCACCCCATCCTCTTTGGCCTTTCCTCTCACACCCCATACTGGTCATTCCATCGTAGCCTTCACTCTCTACTCTGGCCTTCTTTTCCCCAACTCCTCCTCCTCCCTCCAGTCACTTCCCCTCCTTCAACCTCCCCTCCTGCTTTCAGTCTATTTTCTCTGACAACTACACATTCTCCGTTAATACTGTCCTCTCCGCCTCCTTCTCTCTCGCCTGCCTCTTGCTACAGGCGTCCCCTTTGCCAGAATCATCCCTTAAATAAGTTCCCAATCCCACCTCCAAGTTCTAACTTTGAACAATGGGATACATGTGTTTCTCAAGCAAGCTTTTACAATGTAACCAGTTCCACATGTTAATTCCATGGCATGCAAACATTGCAAAATCAGACATCAGGCAGTGCTTTCAAAGGAAAACGGTTTTATCAATCCCAAACAGAAACATCCAGGAATATGGGGCCTTCACCTATCAGTCTACTACAACTACAATGGCACTATTTTGCTGCAGAAAAGGATGTTATGTTTATCTTTGAAACTGCTAAACTTAAAATCATTTAAGCGAGGCCACAAACTCATTGAGCATTTAGGCTGAACTCTAGCTTTACTCATGATTCTAGGGGCTTTTCCCTAAATGTTTCCATTTTGAAATCCTGCTGTGCTCTGTCCTTTGTGCAGCTGTAGTTGTGAAATGGATCTCTCCTACTCCCCCTGCCCCCGCTAACCTCCCCTCACCACTAACCGAGGAAGACACCATAGGAAGCCCTGTCCTCATGCCCCCTCCCCACCAATCTCCCCACTGCTCTCCTCCCAGCCCCCCTCTTCAAACATCCAGGGGTCGCCCCCTGGAATGCCGGCCACTCCCCCTCCCTCTCTCCACTTACTGCTAATCTCTGGATGGCTTTCCGCTTTATTCATTGCGTAATGTACGTGTTGGCCACAAAAAAAATGATAAAGTTACTGGCACGTCTTTATTGTAGAGAGGCTAAAAGTTGCTCTGGTGTGGAGGTTGGAGTGAAGTATTATCTACCTGTGATGCTTACAAAGAGGTCTAGGATTGAATGGACTTTGACACAATAGTGCCCATGAATGTGTAAGCGATATTCAATCAACACTACAGCTAAGTCAATGCCTAGCCTGGGATGCTGAGGAAAACCCTTATTGATGTATTTTTATGTCCAGTTCAGTACTCTGGATGACAACCCTTGTATAACACCCCCCTCTTAGAATCCCCCTGACCCCACTGAGCCAAGAAGTAGGTTTGTTTTGCAAATTAAAAGGTTTATTTGAAAATTTAAACTATATATATATATATATATATATCACACTTCTATAAATAAATTGATAATGGATATTACACTTGTGAATATGAGCAGTAATCAGCAAGAGGTAACTTATGAATAGAAACAGAAGAATAAGGTGGGAAAGAATGCTTTATATGGTTCAAGGAAACGCAATGATGAATGAAATGCAGTACAGAAAATAACTTGATATGGCTTCAACAAAAGACAATGTAATCACTTTTCCCCTGGTGGCAATTCACCCCCCCCCCCTATATGCAATGCAAGGAGATGGAAGTAACACACACAGTCTTCGGGAATACAATCAAATACAATACGGAATTCAGTTCCCCCCCAGCAAGCTTAGAGGAAACAGGCAGAAGTTTGAAACGCAGGCCCAAAATGCTTTTAAATGTGATGGCAATGGATGGGAAAATGTGCTAACTGATTTTAATTCCCTCTGGAGATTCAGGGTGAGTGAGAGATGCTTGTTGGTATTAGTTCAGGCTCACTTTAGCAATGCTCTATGAGTTATTACCAGGTTGCAAACAGATTTTTAACAAAGGAAAGAATGGAGCTGCTATTTTGACAAGTGGAGAAATTGAGCCAAAATCGCAACTCGCGGTAAATTTCGCAAGTGCGTAAATCGTGATTGCGGAAAAAGTATAGGGAGTTACAGACGATTTAATAAAGGTAGATTTTCGGATTTAAAGTAAAACTCAAATGACAGGTGACAGTTTGCAGCTGCAGAATTGACAGGTGACAGTTGTGCAGCTTTACAAATGACAGATGACAGATGACACGATTACTAGGAGGCAGTTCTACTTAGGTTAAAATATTTTGGATTAGATTATTTTAACTAAGAGATTGGTTCTGCACAGTTCTGCTAGGTACTCACAATATAAATTTGAAATAGGCCTCGTCACGGATCTGGTCAACACGTCCGGCGGCGGTTCTCTCTGCTCAGCGGGTCAATCAGGCACCGGTTCTGCTCACAGCGATCCGGATCTCTGGTTCTGCTCACAGCGATCTGGGTCTGGTCTGTGGTTCCGGCAAAAGTTCTTGGCACAGAATTCAAACAGCTCGCCCGGCTGTGGAATAGTTTGCAGATGACTTTAAGGATGCTGAGGCCTGCTGAGAAGAGTTCTCAGTTTGTGGGCTTAGGCCCTTGCTTTAAGTTCTGAAGTAAAGTTCTGGTCTTTGGAGATTGATGGATGTGAAGTCTGGAGTCTCCCGGCAGAGCATCCCGCAGAAAATGGAATTGAATCTCTCTACCTGTCCCAGCAGTCTCTTTTTATGTGTTTTAAAAAGTGGGTGGAGAGGCTAGCATAACTGAGCCTGCCCCTCTCTACTTGTCATTGGCCCGATTCTCCCCTCTCCCATGATTGGGGGAATTGGGTTGTGAGTCAGAGTGATGAGGTCTGTTTATGGGTCAGATGATCTTCCCCTGGTCAATTTGCCCACAAATCTATATTTGATTCAAATACATATTTCCCAGGTACACAAGTGGTTGACATTACATGTACATATGGCACCTTGCTTAAGGTAGTCTCTGTTCCGCCTCTGGCGTTTCTAGGAGCTTGCATTCAAAAATGGCAACTTATTTTCGATTTTAGTGGGTTGTGCAATATGGGATTTTCATCAAAAATTATACAAAGGTACATTTCCCTTCCACATATATCCCAGTAACTTTTAGACGATCCTCTGCACACCAGAACCGGAGGAGCGTTCTTGGGTTTCCGCCTTGGATCTTAACGCTCCTCGGTTGGTAGCCCGGTTCCATAGGGATCACCCGTCCTGCCCACGAGGTCGTGGGCCGTTGTGGGGTGGCTATGTTAGACGATCCTCTGCACACCAGAACACTGCTAACATCTCCACAACACCTTCCCCGGTTTCCCACATGACTCCCTCCAGGGTTCGAGACTCATGTGATTTGGTTTACCCAAAGGAACGAAAGTTCCGTACCAGGTACAATTTACGGGCTCGGTTGCAGCCCTTCCTGCATTGGCAGTTGCCATGGAGAACATACAGCAGAAGGGGCGGCGGAACACCTCTGCGTCGATTGTTCATTTGCTCACGTGATTCAGAGCGGCGTTCCCAAGTGACTTTGGTGGACGTCACATGACCCCGAAGCGCACAGTATATAAAGCCTGATGCACGGAGCACTCATCGCTTCTCAGCTGTCTTCAGACCCTGTTTGGCGCTACGTTTGATAACACTATTGGTTTACCTTGATCTTGGAACTCTCACTTGGACTCCCTCGGATTATCCTTTTGTATCTTTGCTTGGAACTGCTTACCTATTGCTGAATCTCGACACGACCCCCACCTGCCTTCGGATCATCCCTTGGTACTTTGTTGGACTTCTACGCCATTGCCCGTTTGGGAATTCAAGTTACGCCTTCAGCTCTACAGGTGGCTTATTCTGTATCCACGCTTGTCTGCGTTCCCTCTTGTTCTGGGGACCGCCTCTCATCTGAGTCTCGAACCTCCCTCCTAGGTTTCTCGGGTTTTCCAAACATCGGATAGGTAAGACTATCCAGATCCTTTGGTTCTTGTGATATATTGCATTTGCCTGGTACTTAACCTCGTTCTTTTTGCAGGAGCATCAGTGTTCCAGAGGTTCCGTGGATCCGGGAAGTAACATCTCCCACCTGTGGCCCCAAAGGTCGCACAGCGGGTTTCTTTTGGTTCCCCTGTGCGTCACTTGGGGACGGAGGTCTCAACGGTCTACACGACTCTCAAGTCAGAACAGTAACTTTCCATGTCTCTAGCTTAAACACATTGTCTACAATATTCATAATTAGCGGGGTTTTGCCCCAGAACATGGTACAAATTGGAGTTTGGACTCAAATCGTGAGGGCATTTTTCAAACTAAGACTCTCAAAGTTGTACATTCCTGTCATTTGGTTACAATAAGTTATCACTGTTTCTATAAAATATATATTTGTTGCAATTCAACTCCCCAAAGTGTTTGGGTCTGCCTCCAGAAGTCTGGGTGGGTCAGTGATCACATGTCTCTCCTTGCTGGCAGAGGGCTGTTGACAGGAAACACTCAAAATTAACATGCCCCATTCAACAGAAAGGGGCTATTGTCTCTCTCCTCCAGGCTGAAGGGGAAACCCCCTCCCTCTCACTCCAAAGGGCCATGTGATATCCTGCCTCTGAGGTGTTAAGAGTTCTCAGCCTCTTGGCCTCTGGGAACAGCAGGTGGCTAAGATGTTCAATTAACCAACAAGCTTTGAAGTCCCTGCCCCTCTTGCAACTCCTAAATACAGTTTCCCTGTCAGAGTTTAGACCGCTAGCGCCGCCTTGGGGAATTTGTCAGTACTGCATCCATTCTTGAGTTGTCTTGAATTACTGCATTTCAATAGAGTGGTCTTTTGCTTGATAGTGTAGGACCCTTGCTTAACATTGTTTTGATGGCATCCTACAGTAGAGTGGTGATGTGGAACCCCCCACAAGAAGGTTGTATCTTTGGAGTAGTCTCGTGCCAACTGCGCAGTTCTCCTATTCTGGCGTGAATGTGGGCGGCGATAGCTCATCCCCACATCCACCCAGTCTATTGATTTAGTTTGTTCTGGGATAGAATAATGGGCGGCAACAGCTCATCCCCACATCTACCCAGTCTATTGATTCAACATGGGTCAAAACCCTTGACAAACCCCCCCCCCCACCCGACTACGCTTTGATTCAAGTCGAGGGGAAGTCGGGTGCAAAGGAGGTTTTGAGCCCTTGCACTGGTATGTCCCCATTATCTTCTTACAATTCTGTAGATGGCACAGTTCAGCATCTTTTCCTCCACCCAGTTGGATCGATCGGTTCTCCTCGCCGGTCCTGATGGGAATATTGGGTGGTACCCCTGGCCCCTCGGGTCTCTGCTCCCAGTCCCCGGTCGTCCTCCTTGGTCAGTCCCCATGGTTTCCTCTCTCCTATGATGATAAAGCAAAAGCGGCAATATACATTCCTAGACATTTTTCCACCACTATTAATGGTGTGGCGAACATGTACATTTTATACATCCGAATGCATTTTGCAGTCTGATTTTAAAAACAATATATAACAGGGAACATTTGCATTACGTTACTATATTTTTGATATGTGGAATATTTTAGAGTTTGAACTGACTTACTCTGGAGCGGCCCCCTCTGGTATTGCAGAGGACTCCTCCAGTTGCTGCAGCGTGTGCCTGGGATGGCAACACTTTAGCTGATTTATATGTACCCACTTGTATTCCCCTTCCGCCAAACTGCCTTTGGGGATGCGGATCTTGTATGCAACAGGGGAGATTTTGTCTATAATTTTAAAGGGTCCCTTTCCATGTAGGCAAGCATTTTCCCTGTTTGGCCTGGTTCCTTTGGAAATTGTATAGATAGTCCCGGTCCCCCACAGTATATTCCTTCCTGGTGGTCTTCAGGTCGTAGTGGGTTTTCATGCTATCAGCTAATCTTTCTAGATTCCGCTGAGCATAGGCAAAAGCATGTTGGAGGTGTTTCCTTAAATTCTCCACATACTCATGAGTGGTGGAGGCATTTATCAATGTTTGCTCTTGGGTTCTGTAGAGCAAATGCTGGGGAAGCACCATCTTGCGTCCAGTCATCAACTCAAATGGTGACATTTTAGTTGCAGATGAAGGGGTAGATCTGATGGCATTTAGGACCAGAGGTAATCGGATATCCCAACTTGGCCCAGAATCTGCCACAAACTTTTTTAATATGCTCACAATGGTTCGGTTGTATCTCTCCACTGCTCCAGAAGAAGCTGGCCTGTAAGCAATATGTAACTTCCTTTTGACCCAGTATCTCCCACATCTTTGTCATTACTTCACTGGTGAAGTGGCTACCCCTGTCTGACTCAATCCTTTGAGGCAGACCAAAATGGGAAAAGATGTGGTTAATCATCAGGGCAGCTGCTGTTTCTGCCTTGCAGTTTGGGGCTGGGAGACATTCCACCCACTTGGTAAACAAGCATGTAACGGTCAACATGTACTTGTTTCGTCTAGATGAGCGGATTACAGGGCCTACAAAGTCGATTTGCAAATCTGACCATGGCAGTGTCATCCCCCTCTTTTGGAGAGGCGCACGGTGTGTGAGGGATGATGGCTGAAATTGTGCACACACAAGACACCCCTTCAAGTATTGGTCGAGGTCTTGTCCCATGTGTGGCCAGTATGCAACCTCTCTTAAGATTTCCAGTGTTATGTGAAACCCCCTATGACCGGCGGTGGCCGCATCATGGGCGTGACTTAACATCAGGCTTCGGAATGAGGTAGGAAACACCCACTGATCATGGCCAGCTTGGGATTTCCTTACCAACAAACCGTCTTGGATTCGGAACATCTTTGGACATTTCTTCAACACTCTAAGGTCCTCCTTCCCAATGTAATCGGTATCCGTCAGGGGAAAGTTCTCAGGGTCATCAATGTGTTGGTAAAACTTATCAATAATTGGATCCCCCTTCTGAGCTGTAATTAAATCAGCATCAGGGGTCTCCTTACTCCATTGTGCAGTTGAAAGATCATTGTGAGCATTTGTCTGGGACATGGTGATAGCAGTGACCTGGATTTCCCCCAACAGGGACTCTATTTCTATTAGATCCCCTTGGATGGCCCCGGTTTTGGCCAGCTAATCAGCTAAGTCATTTCCAGTTTTGCCTGGTCCCTCTACTTTGGAATGACCCTTGATCTTTTTCCAGTAGATGGTCATGCCATTCGATGTGACCAGATCATCAATGTTTTCAATTAACTTCCCATGTTTCAGGGGTTTGTTATTAGCACATAACATGCCTCTGGTTTTCCAATTAACTAGGTGCTCCACGAACCCGTTCCGTACATAATCCGAATCTGTGATTATGACCAGTTCGTGGAGTTGATGTTGAACAGCAGTGAGGATGGCCTGATGCACAGCCATCAATTCTGCCACCTGACTACTTTGGGGACCAATTTTGTATCCAGCGGAGGGTTCTGGTGACTCATTCACCCATGCATTCCCTACGCCGGCCACCAGTTCTTTCTCCCCGTTGTCGTCAACATGGTACGAGCATCCATCCACATAGACAGTGGGCATTCCCTCACACTTGTCTTCTTCAAAGACTTTGTGTGGGGAATTAAGGTATGCCTCCATGTTGTCCTTGATTTTTAGACTTTCGTCCTCGAGAAAGTTTTCTCTGGCACAATCATGCAAATCAGCCAGACCTTGCGCGAGGGGACTCTTCTTGTTTTGGCCATATCTGACCTCCACAGGAAAGCCTTGCATTGACAGAATCCAGGAAGTAATTTGGGAATTACTCACATTTCCGGCCCGGATTCTGTCACTTCGGAGATATTGCAGAGGCTGGTGTGGAGTCTTCACTATGATGTGTTCCCCCTGGATAAACGGGCGGTAATTCTTCAATGCCCACACCGTTGCCAGGAGTGCCTTCTCACAATCGTTGAATTTTTCCTCCACAGAGGATAAAGTTTTGCTCGCATAGGAGATTACTTTATTGACCTTGTCATGCTTTTGGTATAATACTGCCGTCAAGCACGTATTAGAGAACCCTGTCTCCAGGAAGAACTCTTTGTTTCTGACAGGGTAAGCTAGGCAAAGCGCTTGTGAGAGGCTTCTTTTCAGTTGTCTTACTGCCTCGGATTGTTCTGGACCCCATTCCCACTCGACCCCCCCCCTTCAAGAGATGAATCAGGGGTCTAGTGATCTCTGCGTAGCCTTCAATGAACTTTCTGCTGTAATTAGTCAGTCCAAGGGGGCTCCTTAGTTCCCGCAGAGTCGTGGGGTCTTTCAGTTTCTGAAGTGCTTCCACTTTCTTTTCCTGGGGACAGAGACCCTGAGGAGTAATCTCATGCCCCAAGAAATTAACACGGGTTCTACACCACTGTGCTTTCTGGAAGGAAAGTTTTGCTCCGGCGGCCCTCAAATGCGTCTGAACATAACGGATCTCCGCTATGTGTTCCTCCACAGATGAACTTTTGATGAGGACATCATCTACATAAGCCAGGTTACCCCTCGCACCCAGGTCGGGCATGGCCTTATGTAGGAAAATGTTGAATTCATTGCCGGAGTTGAGGTATCCGAAGGGAGTCCGGGTCCATGTGTACTGCTGGCCCCAAAAGGTAAAAGCCAGTTTGTATTGGTCCTCCCTACTGACAGGCACGGTCCAGTATCCATTGGTCAGGTCTATTGCTGTGAATACCTGTGACCCCTGGATCAGGGCCAGCCCTTGGTCAATGTAGGGCAGGGGCCATCGGGAAGTATGGACCCATTTGCTGAGCTCCCTAAGGTCGGCGCAGAGTCTCCACTGGCCGTTTGGCTTCAATATTCCCAGCACCGGATTATTGAAGGTGCTGTGTACTGGACGGATTATTCCCCGGGACTCAAGGTTCTTAATTATTTCAGTAAGGGACTCCATGGATGCGAGAGGCAAACGATATTGCTTCACAAACACTGGAGTCATTCCAGGGTCCGTGGGAATTGTTGTGGTGTGGATGTCGGTGCGACCACAGTCATATGAGTCTACCGCAAAGAGATCTTGGATATCCAAGAAAACTTGTTTCAACTTTTCCTTCTGTTCCAGAGTCACACAGGCATCCGCTAGGTTGACTCTCTCTTCCACCATCTGCCTGAAGCCTGGAAATACTTCTGGTTTGGCTATCTCAGCGGCCTCCTCCAGCTGGGTGGAGAAGTCCCTGGTCAGAGTGCTGATTTGGACTGGAGGCTTCAGGTGGGAAAGGCAGCCCTCATGGACCTGGAAAATCACCTCATCCCTCCTGAAGTCACAAGTCACATCTTCCTTACCATAAGGGCAAGAAGTGTACCCCAGGAAGTTCCCCCCATGCCGGGTGAAAATCCTGTCTGGTGTTGTGTTGTCATCACTGTCACTGTCAAAGCAGTCCTTGGGAATTGGTCCTAACAGTTAATTTCCTAGATCAATGGAAAAATGTCGGTCATCAACCGCCATTCCAATAATGGTGCCTGCGGCTAGAGTAATACTCTTTAAGTCAGTGTTATCCACCTCTATTGGAATGGTGTCATGTTCTATGTTGACTAATGGTGTTGGGTTTACCCCCAACCCTTGCTGTTGGAGAGAAGCATTTAGATGTATGTAAGCATCAGGGTTTTTCAATTTTTGTCCTCTTTTAACTTTCACTTCCAGGGAGAATTGTCGGGTCCTTTCTGGGATGGTGATTTCCTCTTTAATCTGAATTTCAACTGCATAAGGTAGCAATTGAGCTGACCTAAATGCTTTTTCTGGATCATCAAAGCCCATGGGATTATCCACTAATCGGGATCAAGCTTTGAAGTTTATTAGGTCCAAACTAATGGCAAAGCGATTGAGAATGTCACTGCTTAAGTAAAAGGCGGCAGTGACATCTCGCACGACCCAACAATTATGGACTATGCTCTTGTTGCCAATGGAGATTTTGAGCATACACCTGCTTGGCAGGAGATGTTTGGAATTAGGTGCTTCCAGGTCCATTTCCCATTTGTCTATCAGTTTGAATGTGGGAATGGCTGGATCTTTTGGGAGTTGGCAGAACATGGCTTCGCTGATGAAGCTCTTACCGTTGTTCACACACACTCGAGCGAGAATAGAGTCCTTCCCATCATTTAACTGAACAGGGATGAACAACTGCTCTCCAATTTGCTGAATATCAGCCAGGCTCTGAGCTGATTTCCCATCTTCCTGGACTATAGGAGTGGGAGTTTCTGATTGTGGATTAGTAAAGAATTTCAGAGTGTTTCCTTCCAGTGTGGAATACCACCTTAAACTGGAAGGAAGGTTGATTTTCAGAAATAGAGAGGACCCCCCATCACCAGTCTGTTGTCCTACTGCTATTACTGTCACGTCTGGAATCTGGTTGTTCTGGAAGTGAAATTCTACTTGGTCAGATTTTTGTTCAACCATGTGGCAGGTGCTGTTTAAACTAACATGGTTAACACTCTGTTTTAATTTTATTGGTCGGCTAGTCTGGGTCCAGAGGACCTTGTTTACGCAATCTATTAGGGGTGACAACCTTCTCAGGAGGTCGTTCCCTAGTAAACAAGGGGTGCCCTCTGGAGTCACTACTATGACCGGGTGTTTCACCTTGTGTCGCCCAATTTTGATGTCCAAATCTGCAGTCCCCTCGACAGGAATTTCCTTCCCGTCAAAGTTCTGCAGTTGTCCAGGAAGAGAGGCGAGAGGAATCCGGTAATTCTCCCCCTTCCTGCATTTAGTTCATCAAAGGCCCTTTTGGACAGAAGGGTAGCTTGGGATCCAGTGTCCACCAGTGCCAAAATTGTACCCTGCCCCTGTACTTGTACCGGGGCATAATATCTTCCCTCCTTCTCCTCAAGGGGGCACAGATAATGCACATTTTTGGACAACTGGTGGGCTAACTTTCTGTTTTTGGACATTGCTAGCGAAGATATTTGGGCAGAATTCTGTGAAGCGTCTTGGGAATCTGAAAGAAAAAGTTGGCAACTGGAGATGGTTTCGGGTTCTGGGCCGCCCCCCCCTTTTTGGAGGCAATCATCAGGATGGGTTTGACCCATGGGATTTTGGTATTGTCGGTTCTGGGATGAGATGATGGGCGGCGGTAGCTCAGTCTCCACATCTCCCCAATCTGAATTGGCATCCCTTGGGACCCATTTTTCCTTGCGAGGAGTTCCCCCATCTCTGAAGGAGAAGATCCTTTTCCCAGGATCTTCTGAGGATCCCTCTCCTTCAAATTGGAAGACCTGTACCTCCTCCACAAAGTGGGTCTGTTTGGGTCCTTTGTTTCTCCTACCCCCCCTCTGCTCCTTGGGAGGCAGGCTTTCAGGGGCAGGAGATTTTGTTTCCGGTTCCTGGTTTTCCAGAGGCTGTTTACAAGTTGGGAAGGAAGCTACCTCCAAGGCTTTACACCCCCCTTCCCCTTGTGCCTCCTCCCTGGGAACCGGTGGGCTATCAGGGTGCTGCCCCCGTCATTGTTCTGGAGCACCAGGTCCAGAGTTTGGGGCATTCTGTGGTGGCATGCTCATCTGAGGGTTCTGTTGAGCCCTCAGTATGTGACCCAGATCTCGTGCCATATTTTGTACCTGGCGCTCTAACTGGGAAACCCGCTCAGGCTGATACGGGGCTCTATTTTCTCCCCTGGGCTGATCCCGGGAAGGGTAGCTATCCCTTCTCTGGTAATACCCTGGGTTGGGAAGATTCGGGTCCCCCTCCACCCTTGGCCTCCCCTCTCCCGGATTAGGTTGTCTGGGCTCAGGGAATTGGGGAAAGAAGGATGGATGATTTTGGGGCTGGAAATTGGGTGGATACCTGGGGAAAAGTTCTGCCCAGGATTTGGTGAATTTCTGCCCTCCTGGGGGAAGTTAGGAGGGAAGTTCCCCGGGTCAGGTGCTTGGCTGGATCCCCCCCCTTGGGCTGGAGGAGTCCACACATAACCCAGGATTGGTCGGTTTCCCTTGCAGCGGGGACTTACATAGTCAGGGGAGCGGGGGACCCCATTTGTGGGACTACCTCCTCGACTCCCTGTCTGTGACTGGCCCGAGGGCCTTCTGGGCTGTGAATTATTTGGTGCAGGCAGGTTTTTAGGCCCCCCCATCTCCAAATCTAAAACGGGGGCAACCTTTACCTCCGCCACCTTGGCAGCAGCAGGGATGCTGTTGGTTTTGGGGTTTTTCTGCGCATTACATTTATTTTCTATGGGCTTCTGCACCTCATAGATCCGGGTAGCCTGTTCAATGACCCAGTCTAAAGATCTTTTCTCATGAAAATCTCTCACGAGCTGGGTCATTATGTATTTGGGTAAGGCATGGAAAAACGTATTGATAAATTCTCTGCTATCCGTGTGCACCCTTCTGGTGGTCTGCCCAAAAGCATGCTTTAATTCTTGCACAAACTCTTGTGGGGCCTGATCCTCCCCACATTGCAAATTGTAGGCTGCCTTGCGAGCCTCTTGAGGATTTCTGTGCACAGAAAAATGTTTCAAGATGGCCGCCCTGTATGTGGACCACCTTGAATGGTTTTGATCCTCCAGCCCTGCAAAGAAACTGGAGTATTCTGGTGAGAAGGTCCATCTGACGTACTGGATGCAGCTACTGCTGTCCTTCAAATGGAAAGTCTCCATCATTTGCTCATAGAGCTCCAAGTGTTCCCAAACAGAATACTTGGCGTTCTTATGATAAGGCGTGATGACACTCCTTATTGCCTTTATTTGTTTCAATGGGTCCTTAAGCAAGGCCCTTTTTGCCTTATTGGCCTTTTTGGTTCGGGTAACCCTGGTCCATTCGTCTTCTGACTCAGAAGCACTGCTCCCAGAGGTTCCCGTCTGATCTTGCAGGTTTTCCCAGATTCTGCAAGCCTGGGAATGGCTGGCAGAATGTGGGGACCTGGACTCCTGTGTCCTGTAATGCTCAGAGGAGTCTTCAGATCCCTCCTTGCTGCCAGGATGTGATGGGTACCCCCCCCACTGACCTAACTGGGTAGAGGTTTTCAGGATGCCCTTAATGGGCCTACTCTCCTGGGGTTCCCCACTAAATTGCACTGTGCTTGGGTGCCCATACCCGGATACCCGCCCCTCCATTCCTGGGTGGTACTGGCCTATGAGCCCCATACTTTTGGCTGGATAGTAATCTGCCATTCCTGTGGCCCTGTGCTCATGCGCGCCAGGGGGCATGGGGGTGGCAGAGTCCAGGGACTGGGAGAGATGAAGGCCTCTGTTACCAGGGCTCCTGAGGTTATGGTCAGGCGTTTCCCTTTCCAGCGAACCTCGTCTCTATCAGCCCCTGCTCCCTGTTGCAATACAAGAGCCTGCACTTTCAGTTCCTCAGTTAAGGCCTTACTAGACTATCAGTCTCTCCTGCATGGCTACCTGTTGCTGGAGCCTATCATTATGCTGACAGAGAGCCTCATTTTCTCTCTGTGCCTCCTGATTGGTCCTGGAGTACTGGGCCAGTCTCTGCTGCAGGAGGGTTACCTCCTCAGTCCCATCCCTACTAGCCTGCTCCTTTCTTGCCAGAGCCTCCTCCACCCTCCTGGTGTGATCTAGCAAGCCCTGATGCTCTTTTTGGAGGTCACCCAGCCCCTGGAGGGCCAAGTAATTTTCTTCAATTTTTCTTTTTAAATGGCAGACTTCCTGGCCTAAGGTATCCCTTTCTTGACCAAGAGCCTGCATTTGTGACGCCAGGTCGTCCCTCTGCCTTTGAAAGGCACCAGATTTCTGGCGTTCTTCATCAAACTCTGCCTGGGTATCCAGGTCTTTCAAAATCAATGTATTGCTTTCCTCTTTCTCTCTATCTAGTTGGATTTGCAGGGTGGCTACCTGTTCTGAGCATGCCCTGTTGAAATTGATCTGTTGCTCCAGCTTTTTCTGGCTCTGCAGTAAGGAATCCAAACTGTCTTGGTGCTCCTTCTGCAAATCCAGAATTCTGGTATCCTGGTCTGTCTTTTCTTGTTGCAATATATACATGTCCTCTTTTATTTTAATGATATACTGCCTACTATCATTTTCTGACTCCTGGCTCCTCTGCAGCCTCTGCTCAGAAGAGACCAGATCAGATTGGGCCTTTTCTAACGCCTACTTGCCAGATCTTGGCCTTCAGCACATTTGTCCTGCATGGCTCCCATATATAGATACAAATATGCCGCTATCCTAACCATCTTGTCGTGTTCATCTTTAGCTTTAGGAGCCATGTATAATTCACTCAGGGCCACATGTAATGGACCCTGATCTCTCCATTTATCTGACCCTGTTTCAGTGACCTGTTGCGCGATTGCGCGATTGCCTGCAACCAGACCGTTTGGTCCTGATGAGTCCACTCACCTCTCACAAATAGCTTATGTAAGAAGTGCTCTTTGGCTATTTTCATATCTACCAAGGTCGTCATTCTGGAATTTGAGTTCCTTCCTGACTTACAGAAGTTTGTATTTTATTTTGCAAAACAGACCGTTTCCTTAGAGCGTTCCTTTGAGGGATGCTTTCACAGTGTAAAACAGCGTGGTGATCTAACCGGATATGTGTATCTGGTCAGTTGGCACACTGTATTAATCTGCACAAGTGGTAATTCTAACCCAGAATATCCTGGCTCCGAGCCCCCACTTTGTAAGCGATATTCAATCAACACTACAGCTAAGTCAATGCTTAGTCTGGGATGCAGCAAGGTCTGCATCAGGTAAGTGTGCACCCAAGCACTTAAACACATATCCTCTTCTATGAGCCTGGCGCCTAAGGCGCCAGGACTGGGGTCCGCTATGAGCCTGGCGCCTAAGGCGCCAGGACTGAGTCCAAAGGGCCCCGACTTGGGCCCGCTGAGACTTCCCTGGGGAAAATGATGTCTGCCTCTGGGGTTGCTGGGCCCGGCCTGGCTCCTTAGAGGTAGGCATCATGACACAAACCCCCTAATGGACTTCCCCCACCACCCAAACGTTCCCACCCCCAACCAGGCCCCAATACACAAACCCCCTAATGGACCTCCCCCACCACCCAAACGTACCCACCTCCTCACACCCTTCTAGTCCCCATGTGTCCTGCAGTGCCTGACACACATGCCATCATTTCCGTGTGCGCTTCGGCGCTTGTGCATCCTTGCCCGAGGGCCCTGTTAGCCGACTCGAGCGCCTCCGTGGACTGGCAGAGGTGGAGCTGGATGGGGTGATAGTAGTGGATGGCACTGAAGCTGGGATTGGTGGCAAATGTGCAAGATGTGCCTGTTGGCCAATCAACATGGACTCAACAATCCTCGAAGTGTTGTCATTGCCCTCCCGCACATGGTGTGCCAGGGTCACTATTGTGCTGGCGAAGCGTCCAATGGACCTTGAGAGGCAACGTACAGATGTGCTGTAGCACTCCCTCTGCAGCCTGGATTCCTCAAGCTGCCTTTCCACCAGCTGGGTGAGGGTAGCCTGCTGCTCCTCCATCCGCTGCATGCGGGAATTGAGCTCAGCCATTGAGGGGGTAGGTGACCTCATCGGACTGTGGAGTGATGTGGGGCTGAACTCCAGCTCATGGAACGATGCCAAGTCATCCAGGGTGAGCACCTCCTCCTGTGGCCCTGTATCAGACTGCAGTGCCGGGGCACTGTTGTCGCTACATGCTGCCTCCTCTGCAGTGCAGATACTTTCTGTGGTGGGATGTATAGGCATGATGGGTGCCCGTGGCACCTGTGTTGCATCAGGCAGCGTGGAGATGGCGGAGATGTTGGTGATGGTGGCTGGCACATGTGTAGCAGATGCTACTGGGGGCAGAGATGCAGAACTGCTGGCAGCATCCTCCTTGGCAGTGGTGCTGGCTTGCACACGTGCAGGATCTGATTGCCTGGGCTGTTGTGCGGTGTCATTGTCACTTGATATGGCTGTGGGGACACAGAGGGCATGCAATTAGTTGTGTGGTGGTGCCTGATGGCTGCATCACATGCATCAGACAGGTTGATCAGTTAACAGTAGCATTTACATGCATATGCTTGTCGACGGACATGTATTGTACTGATGTGGATCGTCATCTGGATCATGATTGTGTCCTTTGGCCCACTCATGCACAGGCTGGGGGTGGTTGTTAATGGGTCCTTTGGCCCACCCATGCACTGGCTGGGGGGGTTGTTAATGGGTCCTTTAGCCCACTCATGCACTGGCTGGGGTGGGGGGTTGTTAATGGGTCCTTTGGGCCACTCCTGGCCGCAACATGTACTCATATGGCATTCATATTTGCACACTTACCAGCATCTGCAGGTGGGCTCACTCCTGCCTCAGCATCCCCGATCCCATGGATGCCCTCAAGGTGGAGGACACTCCTGCAGCGCTCCTCCCATGTTTGCAGCCTCAGTGGGGAAGGGGGCCCTCCACCTGTCCCACTGCTGCGTTGGCGGTGTGTAGAGATCAGGTTCTGCACCCTCAGCCTGAGGTCGTCCCATCTCTTGTGGCAGTCCTTGACGCTCCTCGCAGTCACGCCCACAGCGGTGCACTTGCGTGCTGCTTCCGCCCACACTTCCTTCCTGCGCTGCTGTGTAGCACGCCGTTGATCAGCACTAAACAGCATCTCAGCATGCTGCACTATATGGTCCACCAAAACAGTTAGCTCCGTCTCACTAAAGCGCTGTTTGCTTTGCCTCTGGGCTGGAATCCTGGCAGACATGCTGGTGGTCCTTTTTGGCTTCTCACTGTGTGGAATCTGCTTGTGCTGACTCTGGATGGCAATGGATTGTGCTTTATATGATGTCCGCCTCTCTGTTTCCGGTTTTGGCGATCATGGTATTTCCGGTTCCGTGTCCGTGGCGACGGACATGGTTTTTACACTACTTGTGGCATCGCTATGTCCATTTCCGTGGGTGTTTCGGTGGCGATGGTTACACTGTTTTCACCTCTGTGTGGTGCGCGCGACCGACAGCACGTAATCGGCCGGTATTTCCGCAACCTTGCAGATGCAGAGACTTTATTGTTGCTGCCGCGGAATCATCGCATTCCGGACCGGAAAAGTTGTAATGAGGCCCATTATCTTGGCCACTCGGAGCCTTAAATCCATTTGCCCTACAAACCCTATTCCGTTGAGCACTTAGAAAGAGATAATTCCCTGCATTGCTTCCTGTGTGACTGCAGCGGTTAATTTATCCTTCTCTACTGGGCACAACCCTAACATTCTGAAGCGCACACACTTGTTATTCCTCTTTTTAAAAAAATAAAGCTAGATCCCTCTCTCCTCTCGAATTTCCATCCTTTTGCTTTACTGTCTTTTCCCATGAAGCTGCTTGATACCTTGGTTACTCCCCCTTCTTTGTTAATTCTTGGAAGACTCTGCTGTCCTTGAATTCTTCCAGTTGGATTCAGCCCTGTAAGGGACACGGAATCTGTCTTTGTGTTAGTGCTCGTCGATCTGGTCCAGATTGTAGACCAGGGCGGCATTGGTGCCCTGATCCTTTTGGGCCTCTCTGCGGTGTTCAATATATTCAACTATGCTATTTTAATCAATTGGCTTCCTGCTGTTGGTGTCTCTGACAAGGTCCTTGAGTGGTTACTGTCTTTTCTTTCTGACCGCTCTCAACCTCTTTCTCTTCCTCCTTTCACCTCTGCTTCTCTGTCCGTCATGTGTGGAGTTCCACAGGGGTCTGCCCTTTCCCCTCTTCTTTTTAATATATATATTCTCTGTCTAGTTAAACTTATCCACTCTTTTGTTTTTCAGTGGTACTTTTACACGGATGACACACAAATCTTAGTCTGTCTTAACCTGGCCGTCCTTTCCCCCACTGTGCGTTGTCGTGCCTGTCTTTTGGCCGTCCATGCGTGGATGGGTAGTAACTGGCTCCATCTTAATGGCGATAAGACGGAGGTCCTGGTGGTTGGTGCGCCACCCGATTCTTCTCCTTGGTCCACAGCATCTTGCTGGATGAGCTTGGCCCTCTGCCACCTCCCTCAGCCACTGTAAAATATCTCAGTGTCAAGCTATCAGCATCTTTGTCAATGGGTGACCAGGTTAGGGGGTTATGTAAGGCTATCCAGTTTAAACTTTGCATCATGCGTAAGGTTCTCCCATATCTTCTGCAGCACCTTTGTTCTTTAGCTGTCTCGTCTTTGGTCTCTGGCTCTATCGATTATTGCAATGCCCTTTATCTTGAGCAACCGGCGCATCTCCTTCAGCACCTACAAATTGTGAAATATTCGGTGACCTGGGTCGCTGTTGGGGCCTCTCGGCAGTATAACTGAGCCGTTAGCTGAGCCATTTGTATCTGTTCATCACAAGCAGTTGTGGTCATATAAAATGCTTCAAGTGCTTTGTCCAATATTCCAACTTCAGGCCAAATATCATTGCTTACCGAGGTAACCTCCCGCAAAATTCTGGTTTGCCAGTTTACTGCATCTTCCTCAACCCATTCTCCCTTGAGAAACAATTTAGTTAGGAGATGCTCCCTGGCTTCCCCAATTTGTACAGTACTCATTTTTACAATTGGCTTTTTGCACTTTAATGAAACTTTCTTTATTCAGGGGCAAAATCACCCTGCTCCTGCTTGATTTCCTCAATCATATACATTCTTACGCACTCTTAAGTCCCAACGGCACTTTAACAAAACAAAGATGACTTTTCCTCCACCTTAATGCATTTGCATCAAAATGAATAGACTGTCACAATTTACTTGTCATGGGTCAGGAATAGTAAGATAAATCCCAGCCCCCAGTTTGTCACAGTTTATTGACAAGCCACCCTCAACACAGGGAGTTCCTTCCCTCCCCACTCACATGGTTATGCAACAAACTGTTTAATAGATTATTTTTTTAGCCCTATCTCAGACACATATCATTCCCCTTGAATCCCTCTCCCCTGAGCTAACAATGAGCCAAGAAACAGGCCCGTGTACGGGAAATATATTGGTATTCATTTAAATGAAAAGTAAATGAGCACGAAAATGTCAAAAACAACTTTATCTGTGGCACAACACAATCAACTTTTCTCAGCATAAATAAATCACAAAAGTGAGTTAAAAAGAACACAATCACAATTCCTCACTTTCTGCAAATTTCACTTCTCAAAATAATGTCACTGATAAAAGAAAAAGGCATTTATCTTGTTATGTTGTGCGATTTTGATTTTCCTGCAGGTTTAAAAGGCTAGCAGTAGGATTTCAAGATTGGTCATTATGATTTTGCCCACACTTTTGCTTTAAAATAAGCACAGGGTGATTTATCTGTTTGTTTTGCAGACCCCCCTTGCTTTGGTCAATGTTGAGAAGTCAGACAGAAAAATTGGAATGCTTTGGGGAGTTTGGGATTTCAGAACCCCCTTACTAAAAGGCTTGTGTTGGGGATGCTGGATAAAAAGGTTGGACTGATTTAAGGACAAAGACACCCTTCTTCCTTAAGAAGTCGGGGTCAGCTTGACAACAAGGATTACCCAATTAATGTATAGGCTATAGTTTTTAGCACACACTGGGAAGTGAGCTTTGTTAATTTCGAATTTTAACAAAATTCACCCTGTAGTGTTCTACCAAAAGGGGAATTAATTAAATTAATATTTTTGGTCAAATAAGCTAAGGATCTACACAAGTTTTGCCCCCTACCCACTATAAAGGGAAAGGATTCAAGTTCAGCAGACTCCCCCCACCTTTTGTTTTCCAAGGGCTCAGTTCTACTTACATAGCAAGCCTCTGTTTACAGTTCAGAAAAGCCATCTGCAACTCAGGACACTCTGGAAAGACATTGGTCTGGTCACTCCACTCTCAAAGATGGCCTGCCGCTATCCACCATAAGAACGAGTCAGATTTGAGGCCTTCCTAGAAATAGACAGCTCCGCCCACATCCACTCTCAGCAATCTCTTCTGGTGTCTCCTTAAAGCTGTCAGATGGTAAGTTTCAGCTGCCTTCCTGATGGTCTGTCTCTTGTCTGTTCTCTCCCTTTTTTTTGTGTCCCTTTTTCTCTGTTTCCTTTTTCTGTCCCCTGTCGTAGTACTGTCCCCCTTCTATTGCAGCAATGACACCACCAATTTTACAATCTTGGGGAAGTAACCTGCAATAATCCCTGCTACTAGGATTGAACAGTTAACCTTTTTGCTCCTCCCCAAACCCAGCCTCCGAGTCAGGATTGGTTTAGGGGTCGTGAGCAACATATGGCAATTCCTATTTGTAATCGCCCTTTGTTCTTCTTTCAACGTTTTAGCAAAAACTAGTTAGGTATCACAACTCCATAATTTTACTAGCAACTGCCATACTAAACATATTTTCTGATTCAGCAAATCATTGTGAATTAGATAAGCTGACCACCAAATCCGTACCATATAGCACGGTCATGGGGCACCATTCTGCCGTTTCCATAAAAAGCACAACAGTTATGAACATGTAAGTTATTAAGCATGTCCCTATTTTTTATTTGTCCACCCTCTCACCAGCTCTCACATTTGGAGCATGTTCAGATCAGCCAGAAACCTAGTTTAACTGGCCATTACATTTCCCAGAGTCACAGATAGATGGATTTTATATAAACAAAAATGCCAGGAACTTACATAAAAATTGTACAAAAATGAAATCAATCTGCCTTATGGTTGCTGAGAAAAAGGCCTAAATGATAATAGTCATTTTAAATTAATTGTGAATCTTCATGTGGGACAAATGGTCCTGCTCCTGCTTCCGGCCAATTGTTTTCACTAGGTCAGCCTGTGCCCACATTTGTTTTTAATCAATCTCCTTTGTGTTGGAAGCTTTCTCTTTTAAGTGGGTGCCCCCATTTCTACACATATTAGTCATGCTCCAGCCAAGGAGTAACTTTTCTTGAAGTCAATGCTTTCAGAACCAGCAAGCCTGGAGAACAATGACTATTGACACCTTTAGCAGGACATTTTATTTCAATTGGTCATTAGATTGGTGATGTGTCATCCAGGCAGGGAGTGGAAGATTTCCTTGTGAAGTTTTTTGTTCACAGCCAGCAAAAGAGTTTGGCTGGGTCTGACATTTTCCATGAAGACAAAGTGGCTCTTCAAATGTCTCTGGAGTTTTGTGGGTGAAACATAATATGCATTACATTTGGTCAACCTGCACATCATGTCTTGTTTTCCTGACATTTTTCTGTGAGCAGTGATATTTTTTTCACTTTTACTTTTTAAAACCGTTTTTATTTACACACACCTGTGCAGGCTGTTATAGTTTTCAATGTGTAAAATTCCCATTTCCATGTGACAGGGGTCTTTGATTCCTCCTTATTTTGTAAATTAAAATGCTGCTTATCCATTGGTAATGACAGTTTGGCCACTTTCCACATGGCTCTTTAATTTTATTTGAACAACAAAAACAAAGACCAAGTCGTTTTTGTTTCAGTGTTTAAAATCTTACTATTCATGTGAAAGGGACTTCTTTTTGTTGCCTTTAAATGTACTCCACGAGTTTACTCTTGTTGCTTGATTTTTATGAAGTCTCATAGCAATAACGTCATCACTAGATGTGAACTACTCTTTGGCACATACTTTTTCTATGAATTAATTTTTTCAACCTGAGCTTTCTTCAGTAGTGTCTTTGTATTATTTGATGTGTTTTGATCAAAACAATGATCTTTCACAAAGTAGAAAACAAGAAATATCTAATGCAATCAATAATTAACACATATACACAACAGTGCATTATTAAAACAGGTAAACATACCAATAAAGTCTAGTGCTAATACAACATCATTAGAATAAGTACAATCAATGTCTAGGGAGGATAGCTCTGGGGAAACGTGCTTGCCTTGGAAGCAAGACAACATGGAGCAACACAGGTTCGATCCCTGGGTCTGCGCTTAGAAATCTCTCAGTATTAAGCAAGTTATAAATAACCAATTACAATATGAATTTAGGTACAGCATAATTGACTAGCCACTCCATCAGTCATTAGACTTCATAAAAACATAGCCACAAATATATATTTCTAACAATTAATCTCATTTCACATTATAAAACTGTTATGGTACCGATTTCTCGTAAAAAATCTTATGATTTCATCCATTAAAAACAATTAATTTCCTGAGTTAATTCCATTCCAAGTATCTTCAGTGCATAAGTTATTATTTAGCAAAAGAAAAAGCCCCAGGAATTTAGTGTGGATATCTACGAGCTGTGTGCATTCAACCATAATGTGTTTCAAGCTTTGAACAGCGTCTCCCACATTACAATAATCACAAGTGTTATTATATAGATTTCTGCACTTCGACCAAGCATATATTATTTCCTTTGTTGGAAGGAAATTTTATTGAAAATTTACAAATTGCAGTCAAGTACTTGAACAGGGAATCTTAACAAAGTATTTTGGCAGCAAGCCCAACGGTTTGTCTATGGCAGCAAGTGTGGAGTGCAGTTTAAGGCTCTGGGTTTGAAATATAGTATTTATCCAATCCATCTTTTTAATTGTTTTTTTTTACCCTTAATGTATTGACCTCTATGTCTATCAGCTCCCTTCCGCAATAGATCATAATGGCTACTGAATAGGTTTCTTCTTCTTTTATTTCTTTATTTCAACAAAATAGTCATAAAAGCAGTTAACAGAAAAGTTAAAAATAGGTTTCCATTCTCATTAATACATTAGAAGATTTATTATGCAGGGCACCTTGGAGCTCTTCATAGAACACATTTTTCAAGGGGTACAGGATTTTACCAAAGAGAGAAACCACTCTCTACTGAAACCAAGAGAAGAGTGAGTCGAGACCTAACTTATATCGCAGAGGCCACAGGCAAGGAGGCTGGTAGACCAAAGACTGTTTTCCAAATTCTGCCCTCCATTCTTACCCATGGCATGTCGTAAGCCAATGGCTCGGCTTCCAAACCATGAAGCACCCTATGGAATGACCTTCCCTATATAGTATGGAATCAACGGCTTAATGGTAAATGTGCAGTCTTTTGACTAGGGCTTCCTTGCTGGGACACCCTGTGATTGAAAAACAGAGCTAGGTGAGCACACTAACAACGTCAATTTGGCACCATCTATGACCAAACTGGTCATTTGTTTATGAAATTGTATAATATTTTATTTTTCATGATTAATGACCAGATCATTTTTTTTGCATAAGGACTTAAAGCCTTTAGTGAGCGCTGAAGACCGATGGAAGTACTGTCAAGTGGGGCAACATCATTGGCGTATGCTAACCAATTAATTTTAAGCCCTCAAATATTTTGACTAATCAAGGCAGCATCCAGTAAGGCTTCCTCGAGGTCAGCCAAATACAGATTAAAAAGGCAGGAGGCAAGTATACAACCCTGCCTTAGGCCACTTGTTGTTGGAACATTGTCCATAAGAATGCCCGAGGCATCTAGTCTAACACTTACTCTTGTGTTTTTATGAATATATTCCAAGATGGCTAGCAAAGACAGTGGGATTTTCCAGCTCTTTAGTTTGCGCCACAGTGTTTGATGGTTGACCGTTTCGAAAGCTTTTGAAAAGTCGATCATTGCCACAAACGAAGTGGAGACTGGAGTTTTCTCATTGTACCACACTCTATCTTTTAGCACAGACACGACTAAACTATTAAGAGTTGTGGACATACCTTTCCTAAAACATGTTTGCAATGTACAAAGGATGCCTCTGTGTGTGGCCCAATGTTCAGGATTTTTCAAGGTCAGAGCACAAAAGATTTTACAATCAGCATCAAAATGCTGTAGGTCTGTAGCTATTAGGATTCTCCCGATTGCTTTTCTTGTAGATTGGTATAATAATTGATACTTTCCAAGATCTTGGCATATGTCATTGTCTGAGAATGTCCTTGAAAAGAAACAACAGGAGAATTGACCACAAGACCTTATTTAATTTCAGCATGTGATTAGTTATGGCATTAGGCCCAGTGGCTCTAGAAACAGAAGCTTTATTGATGATACGCTCAACATCATCTCTGTCAAAATCGAATTTCCTGTTCACTATATTAACCATGTTTTCCAGTCCTTGTATTCTATTTTGTTTTCTTTGTTCAATTGTTTGACTGATTTGTTTTTGTTTTTCTCTGCCTTTCACCGTTAAGTGTGACGTAACTCCCTAATGACGTAATTGCGTTATACGTGGTGAAAACATCCTTAGACGTTCTTTGACGTAATCGCGTCACTGCATTATCAAGACATGGTTATCTTTTTTTAATTCAAATAATACGACCCACTGTTCAGTAGTGCTGTACCTTTTCTACACAGAGCACCTTTGCCTTGCTGCTCCCAGACTCCTTCACTTAGTAAGATAAGCACTTTCCTGTGACTTTAAAGTTTTGTCTTTTTCTTGTAACATTTGCTCTGTGTTTTTTTACTTTAATTTTTATGTTTTTCCTTGTTGATTCCTTATGTGGGTTTTATTTGATTTACATTGCTTGAATGCACGGGTACCTTTGAATTGATCTGTGGCCTTCCTTATATTGTTTTGTGTGTTTCTATCATTTTTTTGGTTCATTGGTGTTACTCTTATATTCCTTCTTTTTAGAAGCTGAATTCTCTAGTCCTCATTGACAGGTATGGCCCTTTTTTGTTTTTATGTACATACCTTGGTAGTGGCAGTACACACACAAAGGGATCATTCATGTGCTTTTTGTTTTCTTTTTCCCCACTACCCTGTATAGATTGGCCATGATGAAGGATGTATTTCTGAAATGCATTGCCAGTTTTTTATGATTCGATAATTTGCAATAATGGATAGACTTTCTTTTTAACCCTACTGCAAATTTTGGCAGTCCTATCACTCGGAGTGTGAACACACAGCACTTGAGATTTCTTCTTCAGTCATTCGTCTAGATATCCATTTAAGTCACTAAACAAATTCCAAATTGTGCCGTTAGTATAACAGAATTATGCCTGTTTTAGCATGCCTATCCCAGCCTGCACCATTTCACAAAACATCTAGAGCCATAGAAATGGAGTTGGGTGTCCAAGAGCTCCATACTTTCAGTCATCCAGGTGATGAATATACTCTCCCAGATAATATACATTGGGGTTGGTAAGCCACTTTCCTCGCCACCTGTATCAATGGGAGAACACCACCATGTGTGCTTTATCTTACTATCACACAACTCAATCTATATCTCCATAATATAATGCACCTTCTTTATTCCCAGAAGTGCATGCATCAAGATCATAATAATGACCTGCTAGTTTGAGGACTTCTCGATGAATCAGATTTCAGCCTCAAAGGCTCTGGAGCATGGTGTGGCCCACAATCAAGTGGAGTGATATGGTGAAGCAGGAGTCTCGCTTGCACATAAATAGTTTAGAGATTCTGGCAGGCTCCTTTTCAATTCAGAATTTTGCAAAAAGCAGCTATTGATGTGTGCTTCAGTTGAGAACGGACAATCTTACAGCAACAAGCTCTGAGGACAGGGTCTAAAAACATGTCAAGTCAGGTTGTAGTCTTTTGGGAATTCTGCCTACCATGAAAATTGATGTTCAGAGCAGAGTTCATTCCAGGTTCACTAAATGTGAAAGCAGATGGTGTTTTGGAATGGTCCGGTTGGATGCAATCTCCAAAGGAGAGTGTTTCTTTACTTTCAGAAAGTATGGGTCTTATTCCAGTTAGATCTTTTCCCCTCAAGCCTTAACAAAGAACTGCACATGTTTTTCAGTTGGAGGCTGGAACCTCTGGATTTGGCAAATTATGCATTCTTTAGGGCTGGGACCAAGGTAAACATTCCAACTTTATCCCTTTCACTGTGATTTCCAGGATTGTATTGCACTTGCAGATATAGAAGTTACAAGTTGTACTCATAACTCCATTCTGGCAGAGCCAGGTGTTGTACTCGTTAGTTCTCAAGAGGTCCACCGGCTGCTCAATACTATTCCATCCTTCCCAAATGTACTGGAAAACCTCAGGTAAAGGCATGTCCACTCCACTGGTTCTTTCTTATAGGCTGAAGCTCATGGTTTCTAGGATGCGGGGGACAGATGAGCATCCTCAGGTATATCACAGATATCTAGAATACAAATTCAAAGATCCTTGGTTCCATGGGGTGCTGACGAGCAGGAATGTAAGAGCAGTTTGTAGCGCAGCAATCTTGTAGTGAGGAGGACATTGTTGTCACCTCACTGGGATATCTGGTGAGCCGTGCCACGAGCACACAGGCCCAGAGATTTGCTGATTCCTCTGTATTGAGGACCAAACTGGCTTTTCTTGTAGGCTTGAGGACGTAGTGCCAGGCTATAAGTACTGTGAGGTGAGCGTGCAGAGTGGAAATGCTAATAATGCCTGTATAGCAACACCCGCCAGATTGGAGACTTGGTGGCCCACATCTACATATGTGTGAACAAACGTCTCTACATTCTTGGCCATAATCCTACTCAGCAACGTTTCATACAATTACTACTTCTGGAAACAGAGTTGTAATGCATTGAAGGTGGGGTACATTCAACATCTCTCTGACTGGCTCAGCTATAGTTTTGGTGACAGTGCTACACCCTACTCTACTTTGTGGAGTGAAAGAGAAAGTATATACAGGGCATGCTTTAAATTTTATTTGCTGCACAGTGGTCTGTCCTTGAAGTATCTGTCCCCTTGCATGAATAATGGCCTCTCCATGATTGTACGTGGTTGCCTGTCAGCGTCATTCTCGACATATCTCGGACACAACAATGCTAGCTGACAAAAGCTCCTGCTTTGCAAACCTGTCCAGCAGATTTATATCCCAGAAACTCTGCACCAATATGTGTGCTGTGCCATGGTGGGCAAATCAAGTTTCTTAAAAAAATACAACTAAGTTGAATGTTTTGCCAGAAAATCTCCTGATAAAGTGGAAGAAGAGTTCAAGAACAATGCTACACATGATAGACCACCTGCTTGGGAGACTCTCCTGACTCTATAGCAGCTCCAACCGAGTATAGGCAACATCAATCTAACATTAGATACTCTAAACCCCATAATAAAATAGAGGAGCTCCACATGAGAATGGGAGAGGCCGAACAGAGGATCAATGTGGTTGAAACCACTAACAGTATCTGGTGTCTGAAATATCCTTACTTAAAAAGGAAGTCATTATGATCAATGAATGAAGATCTGGAGAATAGTTTGAGGCATAAAAATATCCAAATCATTGGGCCACTCAAAATATCCTGCTGAAGATGTACCTCATAAGAATCCTACCAGACCTTTTGGGAAACCCTGCCTTTTCAAATAACTTATAGCTGGGGAAAGTACATAGGTCCGTGTGGCCAGGGCCTGCTCCTTCGTTACCACCTCTACCTATCATTGCAACGTGTTCAGCAATAGGGATAGGTATCTTGTCCTCAAGGCATCTTGCAAAATGGGCGGCCTACATTATAATTTTCAAAACTCCTCATCTTTCCTGATTACAGTCCATTTGTGTAGTGCTCAAGACCACCTTTTGATGGAGTGTGTAAAACTTGCGTACCTGAGTGTATAAAACTCAATGTTATTTCCTGCCAAACTAAAGATCTTATGTCAAAAGAAGGCTAATTTTTCACCACGCTGGAGGACACTTCTGATTCATCACCACAAATATTAAGAAATCTAGTCCTTGTTGCAGATGGTGTCAGAGGGCAGTAGAGAGAGTTCGACACACAAGTGGCATTTTGTTTGCTAGACTTTAATTTAAAGGAAAATAGGGTTGGTGAAAGCCTCACTAGCCCTAACTCTAAGAGGGGTTTGCCTGCCTCAATACACATTTCAAAATGGGTCTGTCAGGATGTCAAAATAAAGATAAATTCACTTTTGCCCTCACACTAACAACTCAATATAAAGTGCAAAGGTGTTGTCTTCTCAGCCGGTCATTCATAGTTCTTTTCAGAACACAAAGTTCCAAATGGTGCAAAAACAAACAAAGTTCCATAGGGGTCAAGAGAATGGGCCTCATTACGACCCTGGCTCTAATGGGTTAACGGCGCCGTAAAAGGCTGTGGCGCCGTTAACCCATTAGCGCCTAATTACGAGGTCCCTTTGCGGGACCCGACCTTAACGGCTGGTCTAGACCAGCCGTCAAAGAAGGGACCCGCAAAGGGACCTTTGCAGTAAGTATGGTACCGCAATTTGCGGTACCGTACTTAGCGCCTTCGCCATTCCCATCATGCCCTATGGGGCACAAATGTGAATGGGGAAGGGCCATGGGGAAATGGGGAAATACCGCCCCGCCAACCTTGGAATGGGGCGGTATTTCCCCATTTCACCATGGTGAACACGTTACGATACCGGCACCAACCATGGTGCTAATAGCGCCATGGTTTAGCGCCAGTGTCGTAATGAGGGCCAATGACTGTCTTCTCTTAATTTGTCCCAGAGGGAACAACTCCTTTTCCCAGGTTTCTTTCCCAATTCCCTGAAGAGCCAAGAGAATGTCCCCCTTCTCTTCGCTTTGCTACAATGTTCACAAATCCCAGGGTTTTCTCCATTCCCCAGGTTTCTCTTCCCTTGCACAGTCAACCGAGTTGACTCTTCGCCCCGGTACTGTGACTATGAAGAGGAGTAACAATTGTCCTTCTTATCTGCATGCGAGTTCAAGACTCACCAGGTTTCAACAGCTCTCTTTCTAGATAGTATTGGTGTGCTCTCCTGCCAAGTAATACCTATTGCAAAGCCAAACATATTTCTCCCAAGTACTGTCACTATGAGGATGAGTAACTGATATATTTCTGTTATGGGTGTCAGTCCCAGACTTGCCTGCCTTCGGTACTTCTCCTTCTAGGTAAGCTTGGTTTACTCTCCTGCCAAGCACTACCGTATATTATCATATGTGTGCAAGTTTCTTCAATATTACTTTCATACCCCTAGACTCTCCGGTCAGAGTATTTCTCCCCTTTTCTGCTTTGCACCACTTTCTCTGCTTTTCAAGGTCCCATACCCTAGGTCTGGGTTATTTCTTCCCTTCTCTGCCTGCCATCCCCTTCTCTCTTTCCCAGCATTGTTTTGCCCCTCAGCGTACCTGTTTTCCTGGTTCGTGAGGGCATCTACTTTCTCCCAACTTCCTACATCAGCCGCAGGATTTGTGGTGCTTGGGGAGGCTTTGTTTGGTCTGCAGCAAATCTGCAGCACCAACTGTCCTTCTGGAAGCCGTTGCACTTCCCAAGCTTCAGGATCGCCTGCTGCCTGCGTCCGCCAGCCTTCCATGCCTTCCTCTGTCTCAGGACCGGCTCTGGATCTCTCTTCTTCCTGGGCGTCCCAGCTCTCTCCCTGTCTCCCGTAGACACATGCCTTTTCTCGCAGCTCCTGCAGGGAGGAACGCCTGTTGTAAGAAGTCCTTCTTTCCTTTTTATTTCATAGCCAGGTTCAGCTCGATTGAACATGCTGGTCTGCTCACTCTGGTACCGCAGGGTGCTCTCCGCACTCCACTCATCTTCGTTTCAGTATATTTCTCTAAGGTGTCATAACTGCTCTTTTTTGTCTCAGTGCTATTTAGAGGAGGACAAAGTTCTACTTACTCACATACATAGAGGTATGAGAGATTCCAGGATTCTGGAGAGGTAAAGAGGGAGGAGGACACAGTTCTACTTACTTACTCACATACATAGAGGTATGAGAGATTCCAGGATTCAGGAGAGGTTAAGAGGGCGAGAGAGCTGGGACAGTGGTAGGGATATTCAGTGTATCTATTAGGGTGTCATCCCTCATCCCATGAGGGTTGTCTCTCCCCATGTGATCCACCCGTAGTACACCACCCTGAGGGACATTATTGGACTGTGGCTGCACCACCCTGGCCACAGGAGCAGGGTTCTCTCCCATGGCAGAAGGGATGACATCCAAGCATTCGTCACAATATAAAGAGATCCCCTGAAAGGCTGTGGTGGCCCTTTCTCAGTCCCATTTGGCTGCCCTATGTTATGATTGATTTTTACTATAATGCGTAGCCCACAGTGATGTATGCCTGGTTTATGGCCTTGCGTAGTCTGGTAGCATTCTGTGATTGCCTGTTTTAAAAGTTATTTTGTATTAAAAATGTTTACAAACGTATCGTGGGTTTGACAATTGTATTGCCAGGGGGTCTTAACCCCTGACAGGTTTTTGGGATGTCACAGGTTGTAGACTTATTTCAAGTACGGTTCAGGGGTTTTATTGACAGATTATCATTTAATTTTTGTTCTATGTATGTGGCATGTGGCTGCAATGTCCTTAACTTCATATTTAGGCTGGGAAGATAGTGTCTAACCAACTTCCCTTTGTGGTTTCTAGCCTTTTCATTCTGTTCTGCTATATTGATTTTTTACTGCAAGCAGTGGCAACAATTGATGCTGATAGCAGATATGTGATTGTCGCTGGCAATTATGAGGGCTCATATAAGATTGCCGTTAAACTAGAGGCACCGAATTTTGCTGCATCAAATGTTTGACTTATTATTTACTAATTATTATGAATTTGTCGTAAGTGAAAATGATAACAGGCAGCGACTTTAAGGTTGCATTAAATACCCTCCTGGATAGTTCTGCACTCACCCTATATACCACCCTCGCTTAGCTCTTGTCATTAAAGACTATATTGATGACTTGACCTTGGTTGATCTATGGCATAAACATCACAACAATAAGAGCGACTACACCATTTACTCATCTGTCCATGACGTCTTTTCTAGGCTAGATCACTGGTTAGGTTTTTTTAAAATCACTAGGTTAGTGGTCGATTGCTTGCACTTGCCTAGAACTTCTTCAGACATTTCGCCTATTATACTTATGCCGCAAATATGACCACCTAATCCTTGGATTTACAATTGGCGGTTCAAGCCAGTTTCTCTCTCTGATCTGGTCTTTAGACAGGTCAGAAAATACTCCAACAAAATGCTGAAGGTGACCTCCCGGGTAGTGTATAGTCGTGGATGATTACTACTGAGTGTGGTTGTTCAGAAACCATTGCCATCACTACTCATGATGATCCCCTTGCTACCAGCCCATAGGTCATTAATTAAGTGTTTTCTGATTACTGATTACTCTTCTGCCTTATATTTCACCACAGTGCAGATGATGGTCCAGATTAAATTGTATCTTGAGTGCATGGGAATGGTGTGGCTCTATGACAAGCAATGTACACCGCTAAACTTACCAATCACTACTGAAGAGCACTAAGCACTATTGCGGAACAAAACTCTGGCAGGGCCACTGACCCAAACAATTTGCTTGCTGAATTTGTCAAGGAATTTGAGTATATAGTTGTATGAAATTCCTGGAAGTACAATACGCTTCTAATACGGCTCGCAAAACCAAATAAAGGATAAGGTGGACTGTAGA
This sequence comes from Ambystoma mexicanum, assembly GCF_040938575.1. Classification (NCBI taxonomy): domain Eukaryota; kingdom Metazoa; phylum Chordata; class Amphibia; order Caudata; family Ambystomatidae; genus Ambystoma; species Ambystoma mexicanum. The sequence goes on from NC_090928.1 coordinate 68,171,332, forward strand.
CCATACCTTTGCTAGCAGTGAGACTGTGCTCGAATTCAGTTTGCTCGCCTCGTTTAGATACTTTTATCTTAACTGATTGAAATTTGATTTTAAAATGGAATTTTTAAATTTGTCACTGAATGGCATAACGTATGTTTGTTTTACTAGACTTCCGGGCATAAGGCTTTCAGGAATAGAAAGTTTCTTCACTTGTGTGGTTAACGTGTCTGCTGCATTTCATTACTTTCAGATGCAGAGTCTGTTTTCTCTTTTGTCGGGTCGACGCATCACAGTGTACCTATTCAACCAATTCATAGACAGCATAAATGTACTGCGGGACCGCCTGCGAGACTGTTAGTGGTGAGACTGTGCTCCCATGCAGTTTGCTGGCCTCGTTTAATTACTTTTATCTTAACTGATTGAACATTGCAAGTCACTGTGGGGTACAGTTACGCTCCTAATGCACTGACAGACTTGGATCCTTTAGGCACAACCTGGCTGCCTGGATTTAGGCGGTCACTACCAGCATATTCTGAAGCACCAGTCCAAACAACGGGGCTCAACGCGGATCGGGTGACTGATCGTGTGGTTTAAAACTGTTTTTAAATTACCCATTGCAGCATGGGGAGCTACTGAAGGGGATCTTGATTAATTCCAGCTATAGCTCACGGTAATGATATTCATTCCATACTCAAAAATCTGGCCCCTGACATACTGACATACTACGATTTTCTGTCCATTTTTGTCTCACCATTATTGAAGAAGACCCATATTGATCCATCTTTGGCAGAGAACTACCAACCTATCTCTCTCTCTCTCTCCTCCCATGAAGCTGATGGAGGCCATTGCTACTGAATTCTCTCAATTTCCTGATGCCCACAGCCATCTTCACCCATTTCAGTCTGCTGGATTCCGCCCTCTCATGGGTACAGAGACTGTGATGATTTCCATCCTTGACGACATCGCTTTGCTCCAGGAATGCGGAGAGGTCAGACTCATGATTCTCTTTGACCTCTCCAAGGCTTTTGACACTGTTGATCATGGGATACTGCTACAGAGTTTGGAAGGATTTGGTATTACTGGCTCTCCACTTCTGTAGTTTTCATCATTCTTGACTGACCGATTCCGGAGACTGTCACTTCCCCCTTGTAAATCCCTGCTGTTGGCTCTTACATGCAGTGTCCCTTAGGGGTCAGCTTTATCCCTCCTGCTGTTTAAACTTTACCTGCATCCCCTGGCCAGCCTTATTTCTGACCATGGAGTGACCTTCCACACCTATGTCGATGACACACATTTTTCTTTCTTCTAAATTGCCCCGGCGGTGAACCCTCCCTCTAAGTTGAGGTACTGCCTGTTTGACATTGGATGGTCAGGAACTGGGTACAGCTTAATGGCAATAAGACAGAGGTCCTAGTGGTTGGTTCCCCTCCCACTGGAGCCTCATGCAGTGTTGACTATTGGCCTGCTTCTTTAGGACCTTCTCCTGAGCAGGTACAGGCAGTTAAGAGTTTAGGAGTTAAACTGCTCGTGTTTGGATCTAGTGAAGCCCACATTTCTTCTGTGGCCCATTTGGCTTCGTCAAGCTGAAAGTATTGGGGAAAGTTCTCCTTTTTCTTCCACCTGAGTCTCTGACTATGGTGGTTACTCCTCGATTATGAGTTCCATTGACTTCTACAACAGTATTCTTTTGGGGCAACCTGCTGCGCTGCTTCAGCGCTTACAGATTTTACAACAGTCAGCAACCCAATTGGCTCTCTGAGCCCTGAGGCACTCGCACTCTCTGGTCCTGCTCCATCAGCTGTATTGGCTTCCGAAAGGTAGCCGGATTATGTTTAAAACGCTTAGTACACCACACCATTCATGGTACTGGTGCGGAATACCTTCGGTCCAAACATACTCTTTATGAGCCGGCCAGACTACTTCGGTCCTCCTCTCAAATTCTGCTTAGCACTCCAAGTTATCATAGCAAATGAGCAAGAGGAAGATATTTCTCTGTATTGGCTCCGGCAATGTGGAACTCTCTGCCGACATACTTTCGTGATACCGTTGATCAACTTCAGTTTCAAAGGAATTTGAAGACATATACTTTAGAGTTCTGAACGAGTCGCTTTTTCTCCCCAAGCAGTTTTGTGCTAGTGCCTTGATGCCTTCAGGCCATAGTCATGCTCTATAAGTCTTTATTCATACATAAACATGCATACATACAATCCTCTGTCAATGCTAAATTTAGATAATACAATTCTTGCCAAGAAATTAGCTTGAATACTGCTCCCCTACTAGAGTTTTACCTGATCAGTTAGAGTTTTTTAAAGGTAGATCCACTGCTTCTAACCTGCAGAAACTCTTTGGTGTACTGGCCCTGATCAATCCAGAAAGTAATCATGTAGTAACACAGACACACACAGAAAGCATTTGATCCTCACAGTGTTGAAATACATGGGGTGGTCTGTTAATAGTTTCTGTCCCTAGCCTCATTGTTTTACACCTTTGCAGTTGCTGGAGTTTCTATGAATGGTGCAGTATCAAAACCCTTTTCACTGTCTAAAGGCATCAAGCAGAGATGTCCCAAATTCTCCATTCCTTTTGCTTTGACGTTGGAGCTCTTGCTCCCCATATTACAGGAGTTTCACAGCCACAGTGGATTATCATTTTATAATCGGCCTATTCTTATCTCATTATATGCAGACAATCTACTTTTTGTTAAGGTCCCACAACTAAGGTACCCCCATTGATTCAGGAAGTCTGACACTTTGATTGTTTCTCATGGCTTCAAATTAACTGGGGTAAATCTGGGCGTAACTTTTAACTGCTTCAGCTGTTGGACTGGTTGATCTGGCTGGACTTAAGTGCAGCCCAGAGGACCTCTACATTCTGGGAATCAAAGTGGCCAGGACTCAATAGCTGTTGCACGAACTTAATTTCATGCCCCTTCTTTCTAGCAGTTTTTATCAAGTATATAAGTTAGGTAGGCTTCCAATCTTCACAATGGTGAGAATTTATTTTATTAAAATGATTATTCTACATAAATATTTGTACTTGTTTACTAACAATCCCATCTGGCTGCCCTACACGTTTTCTATGAGATGAAGTCCACCCTCACTGGGGGTGGGTTGGAAGCAAGTGTGATTAGCATGGGATGTACTGATGCTCCTATAAGAATACAGAGGCCCTCAATGTTGCTGACCTTGAACCCTACGCACTGATACCTGTTGCGCAGCATTCAATTCCTTTGTATAACGCTCCACCTCTCAACCATAATATGTGATTAGAGAAGAAACCGACAACCCCCAAATCTATTCTCCTGACCGCCCAAGACATGGGTGGTAGAGATTAATCCTAGTTTGAAAAACAAATTGGGGCTGCTACGAGTTGCATACCAAACATAACCAATCCCCCCTAAGATAGGTATTGTGTATTTACATCGATTTGAAGGGCTGCGTTTTACATTTGACTACAGCATTGTAAGAGAGTTAATCAATCTTGGCCTAATTAAACTTTATGATGTTTATAGCAATGGCATTATCTGTACACTGCTACACTTCAGCGAGCTTGGAGCATCATCTTTGACACATACACTGCCATAATATAGAATGGGAGGAGAAATGTCAGCTTAGTTTGCTGTGTTTCTTGCTTCGCAAGTAGCAAACCATATCCTATCTCATAGTACTAAACCAGGTCTTCACTCATATATGTTGTTAAAGTATATATTAATGTCCACTTGGAAGGAGGGGGGCACCAAGTGCTCCACAAGGCGTTGAAAAGCTGCCCTCTGGGTGGCTCTCAAGGATGAGGCGTTCACCCAGACAAACCGCATTTCAATGAACCACAAATACTGATTGCCCACTTTAGGTTTTTACACCAGCTATGTTGCACACTTGTTAAAATCCGTAAATCTAATCAGACTTCCCCTGGATTGTGTCCGAGATGCAAGTTGGATGATGCCAATTTTTTACATTTAACGTGGTTATGCCCATCAGTGATTAGTTTTGGGTCTGAGGTTACACGCACATTCTCCTTAATAGTGGCAACGACTATACCACTTCACCTTGTCTATTGTGGGTTCCTCTCCCAACTGGTTAAACTGAGAGTAGATTGGTTAACCTGGTTATTTTAATAACTTGTAAAGAAATAGCCTTGAACTGGATGTGCCCTACACCTCCCCTTGAGGTCAGTGTGGTTTAAATAATTAATTTGGGCAAACAGCTGTGCAGAGACCTCTAGACAGATGTCCCGCCTGCCCTCATGACCACAATATATCTAGTTTGCCTTTCGTATTACCCATGAAACTCTGCTTAATAAGGCTGTCGCCACCTAGGAGTCTAGTGTCTCTCACAGCCATTCTTTTACATGATTGTTGGGCATGCCTGGATATATTGCATCTATAATTTGAATCCTTCCTTGTCTGCTACTTCTCTCCTATGTCCATTTAGTGCTGCTAACAGTTGCTTATAGGCAGATGGGAAAATTGCTGTAGATTTGGCAGTGATATGCTATGATTACTGTTGTTAAACCTCAATAAAAAGAATTAAAAAAAAGATACTGGCCTCCAAGTACCATTCACTTCAACAGCTCTGTGTGGGAGACCTGGGCTGGCCGATGAGTGCTTATCGGTCGGGATGCCGTCATACTATACTATACGGTTATTCTATGGCAGTCAACCATTTCTACTCCTCATGATCTAATAGGAGGTCTACCCATTGGGGAACATCCGGTGGTTTGTACATTGTTAAATTGTTGAAAGGTATTAAGATTATACTGACCCCTCTTCCAAGTTATCCTGTCATGGTGGGTGTGGATTTGGCGCTATACCCGTCCCACAGCCAGCCTGTCTTTTATTTAAGGCACTGTCTGGAGAATGGGTTAAGATCATGGGCCTCATTCCGAGTATGGCGGTAAGGGATAGCGGCCACCGGTAACAAGACCGGTGGCGGTATTCCCTTACCGCCATACTCCGAGTTCCCTCTGCACCCTCGCCTTTAACGCCTGCTTTGAGCAGGTGTTAAAGTCGAGGGCGCAAAGGGGCCCCCAAGCCAATAACGGTGACCGTAATGAACGGTCACCGTTATTGCATCTTCCCCATTCCCATTGAGCCCTATGGGGGCTCATTTGGGAATGGGGAAGAGCCTTGGTGAATGGGGAATCACCGCCCCACCAACCTTGGAATGGGACGGTGATTCCGCCATCCACCAAGGCGCTGCCGGTCCGGGTACGGCGTCAACCAAGGCGTTAATAGCGCCATTGGTTAGCGCCGTACTCGGAATGAGGCCCCATGTGTTTGTTTGCCTTTCCGTGTTTTTCTGATAGACACACATTGGATGAAACAGGGAGGGTCTTTGCTGCATCTGGAGTGAGTATCTTTTCGTACAAACAAATTAACAAGGCTTCCAGAGTTATCGATTTCCCTACATTTCCTTACGTTCCTCAACTATTTGTTGTTCAGTGCTTGACGCGATATGAGCTGGCAACAGCTGACTTTTGGCGGCCAAATGGTGATTTATTCATTTGATTTTCTACATCTTATAAGCACATCTCTTGCCCATCTCTGGCTAGGTGGGCCAGATGGATTATGGGGTGGATGTTTCAATTTTTGGGGCACTTTCCTCTCTGGGGGCTATGGCATCACAAGCATTTTGGGCAAGTGCCCTGCTAGAAGACATTCCTAAGGGCTGTTGACTAATCTGATGATTCTGATTTGTATTTGTAGTTTTGGGAACCCATTGTGCATGCGCCATCCGTTGTGATAGTGCAGCTTTGAACTATTCATAATAGTTGCCTCTGTGTCAAGCCATAGAATGTAATTAGTCCTAGTGAAATGACACGGAGGTGATTCACCCATACTGCCCTTCCATTTGTTCTCTCTACTGCTCTCGATTCAAATCCATAGGATAAGCAGACCCAGTTCATTGACTGATGGGAGGTTGCCAGGCATCCTCAGCCTTGCATTCCCTTGATTTGGCATTTGTCTTGAAATCAGAAGATGGGAGTTTGCTTGGTCACACTGAAAAGAGGTCTTGCTGCTTTCACGGAGGATGTAACATGTAGACACTGTGCACTGGTTTGCTGGAGGAGCACAGGAGGGAGGGGCTCTAACACAGAGGTGTATCGAATGTGTAGATTTTGTTTTTCTGGTGCTATTTATCATTTTAACAAAAAAGAAGTGCATAATAGTAGCATTAGTGCTTTTAATAGAACCAAGCCTTTGCATCATAATTGTACTAGGACTATTTTGCATTTCATGTGACTGTGTTTGAGAAACTAAAATAAGGTTAAGCATTGAAACTTTCCAGTTTACATTTTTAGCATGAATTTAATAACACTAATAATGAACGTTGTTAATCTTGAAAGGACAATTATCTGGCAGATCCTCTGCACTGAGAACTAAGAAGACCATTTTGGCTCTCCATGACTTACCAGAGCAGAAATATTCATTTTGGCCTTGTTCATTGTCAGAAGAGTAGCTCTAACACTTTTGGTAAAGGTCCTGCATCTGTTAACCTCCAATACAGGTTCTAAACAAATGATTTCTATTTCATTCATAATAGTAATGTTTTTGTTGGATATGTGTAGGAAGAAGATTATTTTGAAAAACTCATTCCAATATCCTTTTTTTCCAGTTCGAAAGGACATTGTTCACATTCTATCTGATCTAGATGTTGAAGTCAAAGATGTAACAGAGCACTGCGATATGAAGTGTTTTGTCCAGGCATTCTCATTATTCGATATCTATGAAAGAACTAGCATGGAGTTTCCTATGGTTGCTGAAGTCATAGAAGAACCGGTGGGAAAACATAAATCGTACAATTCATTCAAGCATGGCCATGAAATTGTGTTCCATACAAAGGTCCAAGCACTGAGAACTTTAGCCTCTGAGGTTGGAAGCGATTCCCCCAAAAAACATTTCCTAATTCCGAAGAGCTACAGTGGAAAGTTCAAGAGAAGGCCACGGACATTTCATACAGCGTACGATCTGCACATTGCCAGACGCAGCAAAGAACCCCTTCATGTGGTAGCGACCAAAGCCTTTTGTCCAGTCCATGAAGAGTTATCATCCATACTCGTAGGGGATCAGCTTCTGGTCCTGCAACGAGAGTCCTTGGAATTTGAAACTGATGGAAGAAAAACAGCAGTTGATGTTTTGGCTTGTGAGAAATTTGTGGCCGGGATGTATGAGAAATCTTTTCTTCCCATGTATGCTGAAGGTCACTTTGTGGAAGTAATTCATGACAAGAAGCAATACAGTCTCGCCGAACTTTGCCAGGCATTTCCATTTCCTTTTAATGTTAAAGTCTCAGTGAGAGATCTGAATACCATGGGGGATGACATTCTAGCCGCCATTCCCTGTATACAGCTTGAAGAACAAATCACAGACGCCTACTTGCTTGTTAGTACTCATGCCAAGCCTGAGGAGATTTGGGAAATACCAGTGTATCGTATGAACATGTCTGTTCAATTGGTAAACAAGCCTGTGGAAGCACCTGCACTATCGCCATCCAGGACCCATGTGGAAGAGATTACCGAAGAGCAGTATTACATGGTTCGGAGGTATGAAAAACCTGCTCAACCACCGCCACCGCGACCACCCAAAATGCCCCTGCGGGTGTCAACAAAGGCAAGATTTCTTTGTGTACCAGTGCAGACTGTATCGAATCCACCAAGATCTCCAAAGGTAAGGTAATCAGTAAGTCTCTAAAGGTAAGGCAATCAGTAACAGTGTGCAACAGGTTGAAGAAAATGGTGCAGATCAGTAAATAATTTCATCTGTGTTTCTGATGTTATTGTTGAGTTTTCTCATTCAAAGCCAACATAAACTATCCAGTTTATTTTAAAGGAACACAATTTATTTTCTTTTTAATCCTGCATGTCTTTGTGGAATTCCACGAGAAAAGCAGCAGGCATGCAAGAGTGTTAGAATACACAGATCAAGGTATTGTCTCCACAAACATAAAATCTTCCAAATATGGTTCTGATCCTTCAGTTCGCCACCAAACGTGTAACTGTCCAATATTTGGTAAATAGTATATCAATGAAACCGTTCAACGATTGTACAGGTGGAAGATTACAGGGTTGATGATTGAGCGATGGATGAACACACTTACAGCTGTTTTAATCTATCCGATGCACGTTCCATTTCTCTTGAGCACCCAACATGATTTGTTTGACCTGAACAGGAGCATAATCTGCAGAGAGGAACAGTATTGCTCTACATATGTTCCTGGGAATTTCAATCCTAGCTGAAGATCTGGGAAAGTTGCATAGTATTAAATAATATAATATTACAGATAAAAGCAGTACAACTTGTTATTTATATAAATACTAGCAGCCCGTGCTTTGCACAGTAATTCCCACTTCAGTCCTAGTTGGAAGTTCATTCAATTAATTCTTATAGATGATGATGTTGCATGGTTGTTTGCATTACTTGTATAACAACGCAAGCAATTCCAGCTACTTTGATTTGGAGTGTTGAGATTGGGCTGCAATATTATTGTTGTACCGATCTATGGCCGAGGCAGCAGCAACCTCAACATACGTGCTGTACAAATAGGCCTGAAGCGTGCATTACTACAAAAGCACTGTTTTGTGTCACCGCATGACTTCAGAAGTGAGTGCTGCTAATGTCAGCTATAATGCTGATGCTGTGGAAAGTTTAGGAACAATGAACTGCTGAAGTTTAAGTAGAACTACGGCAGGACTACGGTGCCGAGAGCCATATGGCAGCGGTAAGCATTGCAGACTACCTAAAAAAACTGAAAAAATAGAACAATGTATGTTTGATACTTTTCACATTGTCTGCGGCATGGAACCGACCCAAAGGCCAAAATTCAGGTTTGTAGCATGTTGGGAAATATGCTGAACATTTTGAACAGACACAAACACATATCCACTTATGGCAAAGGTAAGCATTGCAGATTGCTTAAAAAAGAAAAAAAATGTGGGGTAGGTTTCATGATGTAGACAATGCTAAAAGTATAAGATATACATTTTCCTAAATCTTTTTAAGTGGTCTCCAATGCTTACCCTTGCCATATGGCTCTTTGCACCATAGTTCTACGTAAACTTCAGCAGTTCATTGTTCTAAAACTTTTCACACTATCAGCATTCAAGTTGCCATTAGCAACACTCACATTTAAAGTCATGGGGATGACACAAAATTGTGCTTTTGTAGTAATACGCATGACAGGAAGCGGTGCATGTCTCTGTCGCATCGTGGCAAATCTCTCATAATAATTACAGGAACTTAATTCCCCACGGAAGTTGATGAATGTATGCTATCTCAACAATACAAACCTTACATATGTGAGAAACCTGACTGTATTCTCCTACGTACTCCCTCGGGATGTTTCATTCAGGTGGCCAGGGAAGGGCCATTGCTTTTGGATCCCGCCCTGGGGGTGGACAAGCGAGGGAGGGTCACAGGGGATTGGGAGGATACACAAGTACGAGACATGGTATTCCCCCTTTCCACAATTTTAAACCAACCCACTCTCCTTCAGCCTTAATATGGTATTTCCAATCACACCCCATCTCCCCCTCTCCATTTCAAATAAGTACAGGGATGGAGAAGAAGAAGGGATCAGGATAACAGGGGGCGCAGTAGGCTGATGGTTACAAGGATAAATTGGAACATACCCTACCCCTGTGAGACAATGGGCAACACAGAATTCAGACACTAAAAATAGGGTCTTAGCAGCCCAATTGCTGTAAGGATTATGTGCCCGTGCTGAGGACAGGAGGGAGCACCGGAACGGAGCACAAAGCTCTGGTCCAGAAGGTAAGTGGGGAGGAGGTGGGGAAATTGTGTGGTATGCCTCAGAGTGGTGGGGGATGGTGGGTGTGTTGCAAGGCATGTAGGAGATATTTTTGGGGGTTATATTTCGTATTTCATGGTATTTTGTGATATTTTGCCTGGTGGTATTTTTGTGGCATTTTGGGCTATCTTGCTTTGGTGATATTTGTATAGTGGTGAGACTAAATTCAGAATACTGCCTAATAATTATAAATATTATTCTGCCCCCGGGATATTCCAGGGGGCAGAAATGACAGGCTCCGTGCAAAACACAGATAAGTGTCACATGCCAGAAGTTGACATGCCGTTATGTGACACTTGTGAAAATACCCAGTCAATAAGTTGCAACGTGGAAGTAAGGAGGGAGGACCCAGACAATGGGAAATGCACAATGCGAAATTGGGGTGTGAGCACTAGTGGTCCCGAGTCAGAGGGGCAGTCAGTGGCTACCCTCCAAATGGGTTCTGAGCACAGGAGAATAGGCAAAGAAATTCCAAATTAAGTGGGCAAGAAGGAGGGTAAAATGCCATTTCATATGCCCATTTGCCTAGCAAAGAGTAGAAAAGAGCTATGAAAAGTAAGTCTAGAAATTAACAAAAATGCACACTTTTTATGTGTACTAGAAGAGGTTGCAGATAGGTACTATGTTCCTACCACTATTGAAGAAAAATGTAATGCATTTGCAATGATTGACACCTGTGCCTGAGCAACAATAATGTCAAAAGAACTGGTGAAAAGTAGCAATGAAAGCAACAGAAAGAGGCTCCCTGTTGCACTACCACAATCAAGATGGCACCACCTGGGGAAGACCTCAGTGGCTGGAAAATGCAGGCGTTACACTGTGTGATCCCGACTGCATTTACAGTCAACTATTTGGCTGAGTGTCCTTCCCTGATGCTAATCAGCTTTAATGTCTGGGCGTATTGGTTCTTTTTCAATTAATTATGGATGTATGCATCCACCACAGTCATGGAAGAATCTCCTCATTAGGCTACATATGTACTAAACATCAAAACATATTTTCCACATCGAATGTCAAACAAATACTTAATTCCAGGGGTTTTGCTAGGTCTGGAAAAGATTCATGGCTACGCTAATGTCGGGACTGTCAGGACTCAGGGCTAGCTAGCCTTTTGGTTGTAGCCCCTGCGCTTCTATTTACGGCTACAAGCAAAAGACTCAGGGCTATAGCCCCACCAGACTCCCTTGGCAACACCCCTGCTTAATTCAATGTTAATACCAACAGCTGGCTGATTTACTCATGAAGTGAATTCCTTTGAAATATTCCACATGATTGCTCCCATGCACAGTATCCTGTTAGATATGTGTGTGTGTGTATATATATATATATATATATATATATATATACACACACACATTAGGTCATTAGGTATATACATATTACACGGCCACGGTAGAGGCCGTCTAGTTATGGTTAAGTTGCTGTTTCCATAGGAAGAGCACTTTTTGGGTGGCGTATAACTTTGCTCCCCCTGGATGAATCCTCACCAAACTGCAAAAAAAAGTATATGGGCCACTCTGAATTATTTTGCAAAGTTTGGTGATGTTTGTTCCAGGGGGGGAAAAGTTATAGGGGGGTCCCAAAATGTCATTTTTTCCCATAGACTGAATGGGGGAAAAACTTTGCGCACGGCTACAGGGCAAAGCGCTGGACGGATATTCACCAAATTTGCGGCAGGTGCATGGGCTTGCTCTCGAAAGCGTGCTTTTGTAAATTTGGTGACCTTCCGTGCAGTACTTTTCTTTAAAATGACCAAAAAGTAGGTCTCAAAAAATGTGTGATATCTATGTCCGCTCCGCGGTCACACTTCCCTGTTCGCTCCACGGACAAGATACCGATTGGCTAAGGGGCTGGCATCATGACCGCGGACACACAAAGTCTCTGCCGATTGGCTGCAGTGAGAAGTGTTCTGCGTCAGATTGTTTGGATGCGCCTGACATCTTGGATCCGCCGACAGCGGAGCGGCACCCAGCGGCAACATGCTATTTCGAAAACTATTTTGCTGTGTCATAGTGCTTGGGGAGGTTCAGACAGTAAGAGATGGGTGAAAAACTGCATTTGTTCTGGCGGTAGGTGTTCATGATGTATTTTCTATACCCGCCTTGATCGGGATGTTTGTACGTACAGAAATCGAGGGGTCTAATAAGGGTAGTATTTCAGTCCGTGCTGTGCCCAGGGAACTTGAAACTGTTCTAAGGACACGCGTGGTGTTAGCGAACATTGAAATTGAGTACATGCCGTAATTACATTATTTTTTCCTATGGGTTTGCTATTCATTAGTACGCCGCCATGGGTGTGACATGCTGCGGTGGTTGTGGCCAGGGCCTAGAGTCTTGGATGCATGGCCGTAGGCCGTAGGCCAAAGGCCATATTTCCAAGACTGTAGGCCCTGGCCACAACCACCGCAGCATGTCACACCCATGGATACACCTGTAGTATTGATTATCAATTAGATGGTTCTGGGGAGTGTGTACAGTCTTGGATGCATGGCCAAAGGCCATGCACCCAAGAACAAAGTTATAAGCAATGGAGGTCTAAGCCACTGCACACCCATACCTTGTTATTTCTATGGACATACAGCTAGGTGTCCAGCCTATGGTCAGAAGCACTGAAGCATACCACATCTATAGATACACCCGTACTACTGCACATCACTGAAGTGGTTGTGGGGAGGGCATGCAGTCTTCGGTGCATGGTCGAAGGGCCATGCACCCAAGAACAAACTTATAAGCTCTAAATTTATAAGCCAATGTGGATTTTACATAGTGCAGTGGTTGTGGGCAGGACGTCGACTTTTGGGTGCATGGCTGAAGGCTGTACGCCGTACACCAAAGAGTGTAGACCCTGCCCATAAGCACTGCAGGACATCACATTCATACATCACACCCGTACATTTGCCTATGTATCTGGTAGGTGTGGCCGGGGCCTACAGTCCTGAGTACGAATTGAGTACATGGTACAATTATAATGTTTCATTGTGTAGGTGTTTTAGTGATGTACAAGCGACCATGGGTGTAATATGCTGTGCTGGTTGTGGCCAGGGCCTAGAGTCTTGGGTGCATGGCCGTAGGCCGTAGGCCATACTTCCAAGACTCTAGGCCCTGGCCACAACCACCGCAGCATGTCACAGCAATGGATACACCTTTAGTATTGCTTATGGATCAGGTGGTTGTGGAGAGTGTGTAGAGACTTGGGTGCATGGCCAAAGGCCATGCACCCAACAACAAAGTTGTGATCACTAGAGTTATAAGCTACTGCACACCCATACATTGCAATATTTATGGACAAACAAATAAGAGTCTATACTATGGCCTCATCCTCTGCATCATACCACACCTATACATACAAGGGTAGTATCGCACATCACTTAGGTGGTTGTGGGGAGGCCATGCACCCAACAACAAAGTTATAATCTTTTAACTTATAAGGCTACATGGATTTTATATAGTGTGGTGGTTGTGCGCAAGACGTAGACTTTTGGGTGCATGGTCATAGGCTGTATGCCATACACCCAAGCATGTACACACTGCCCACAACCACTGCAGCATATCACATACATACATCACACCCATACATTCGATTACGTATCTGGTAGGTGTGGGCAGGGCCTAGAGTCCTGGGTACAAATTGAGTACATGCTACACTTATAATGTTTCATTGTATGGGTGTGTTACTCATGTATAGGCGACCATGGGTGTAATATGCTGTGGTGGTTGTGGCCAGTGCCTAGAGTCTTGGGTGCATGGCCGTAGGCCGTAGGCCATACTTGCAAGACTCTCGGTCCTGGTCACAACCACCGCAGCATGTCACAGCAATGGATACACCAGTAGTATAGCTCATGGGTCAGATGGTTGTGGAGAGTGTGTAGAGACTTGGGTGCATGGCCAAAGGCCATTCACCCAAGAACAAAGTTGTAAGCACGAGAGTAATAAGCGACTGCACACCCATACATTGCAATATCTATGGACATACAGCTAAGAGTCTATAATATCGCCACATCCACTGCAGCATACCACATGTATCGATACACCCGTAGTATCGCACATCACTCAGGTGGTTGTGGGGAGACCCTGCACCCAACAACAAAGTTATAACCTCTTAATTTATAAGCCAACATGGGTTTTATATAGTGCGGTGGTTGTGGACAAGATGTTGACTTTTGGGTGTATGGCTGCAGGCTGTATGCCTTACACCCAAGTATGCACACACTGCCCACAACCACTGCAGCATATCACATTAATACATCACACCCATACAATCAACTATGTATCTGGTGAGTGTGGGCAGGGCCTAGAGTCTTGGCTACAAATTCAGTACATGCTACAGTTGCAATGTTTCGTTCTATGGGTGTGCTACGATTTATAAGCAAGCATGGGTTTAAAATGCTGTGGTGGTTGTGGCCAGGGCCTGGAGTCTTGGGTGCATGGCCGTAGGCCGTAGGCCGTAGGCCATACTTCCAAGACTCTAGGCCCTGGACACAACCACAGCAGCATGTCACAGCAATGGGTACACCTGTAGTATTCGTTATCGATCAGATGGTTGTTGGGTGTGTGTAGAGTCTTGGCTGCATGGCCAAAGGCCATGCAGACAAGAACAAAGTTATAAGCACTGGAGCTATAAGCCACTTAACACCCATACATTGAAATATGTATGGACATACACCTAAGACTTTAGGTCCTGCCAACACCCACTTCAGCATATCACAGCTATAGATACACCCGTAGTATTGAACATCACTCAGGTGGCTGTGGGGAGGGCCTGCCGTCATGGTTGCATGGCCAAAGGCCATGCGCCCAACAACACATTTATACGTAGTGTTGTTACAAGCCACAATGGGTATGATATGGTGTGGTAGTTGTGGCCAGGACGTAGAGTCTTTGGTGCATGGCCGAAGGCCATGCACCCAAGAACAAAGTTATAAGCACTGCAGTTGTAAGCCACTATGGATTTTATATACTGCATACCCATACATTGAAAAATCTATGGCCTTACACCCACGTCTGTAGCATGTGGCCACACCTACTGCAGCATATCACAGGTATAGGTACACTTGTACTATGAAACATCATTCAGGTGGTTGTGGGGAGGGCGTAGTGTTTTGGGAGCATGGCCAAAGGCCATGCCACCAAAACCAACTTTAAACGTAATGAAATTAGAAGCCACAATGGTTGCGATATGCTTTGATGGTTCTGGCCAGGACCCAGAGTCTTGGGTGCATGGCCAAAGGCCATGCACCCAAGACTGAAGTCATAAGCAGTGAGGTTATAAGTGAACATGGGCGTGGTGTGGTGCAGTGGTTGTGTGCACGTTCTAGTGTCTTGGCTGCATGGCTGCAGACCAAGCACCCAAAACTAAACTTAGAAGTAGTCAAATTAGAGCACCATGGTTTTGATATGCAGAAATGGTTGTGGGTAGGACCTATAGTCTTGGTTGCTTGGCCGTAGGGTGTAGGTGGTAGGTTATACATCAAAGATGTTAGGTCCAGCCTACAGCCACTGCACCATATTACTGCCATAGATTAGCCGTGTAGATTCGCATATGTATGAAATGACTGTAATTATACTTACTGTTTAATTTGTTCAGAATCCATATATGTCTTACGTGACTGTAGTACTTGGAGGAACTAGCCTTTTTTAATTTTTCTGTGATAAAAGCATGTTAATGTTTGCATTTTAAGAATATTTATTTCATTGTATAATAGACAGTTTAGCTTTTTTTTTTACCCTCATATTTAGTTTACAAACCAGTGTACTGTGCATTTTGCTCAGTTTCTGTGTTTGTTTTTCAAATCCTTGGGTCTGCAGGAAAAAAAATCCTTGGCGGATTAAAAAAACCTTTATTTGCTATGCTACAAACTATTTCTTTGCTTTCTTTGAGTGTTTCCTTGTTCTTTCTGACTAATGTTATGTTTGTTGCCTTGTTGCCAATTTTTAACAACAGTTAGACCTGTTGGCGTATTCTAACTGTGCATTTGTAGTTACGGTTCTGTGGTATTCATTTATCTGTGTCGTTGTTATACACTCTTGGGCAGTTAGATACCTGTTGGCGTATTCTAACTGTTTGTAGTCTTTCACTTAATTTTTTGGTAATGTTGAAGTACACATTAGTTATTAAATTTTGGCTTTAGGAAGATTAAAAACGCATTTGTAAGATTAGATGGTCATCTCTGCTTTAGAGTAATGGTGCTATCATTACATTCCACCCATCCACATTTCTTTTTAATGTATGCAGTGTAGTGACCTGCATTGGTTGTAGCTCCTGCATGGTAGATTATACCTACTGTTGTAAAGGTTTTCTTCCCAAGTGACACTTGAGCATGTGTGAATCCAGTGAGCTTGCAGTTGTTTTTGGTGCCATCTGCATTATAACGTAAAAGCATAAGTATT
Organism: Ambystoma mexicanum; assembly: GCF_040938575.1. Lineage (NCBI taxonomy): Eukaryota > Metazoa > Chordata > Amphibia > Caudata > Ambystomatidae > Ambystoma > Ambystoma mexicanum. The sequence goes on from NC_090928.1 coordinate 68,187,503, forward strand.
ATGTGCGTACTATGTGTTTTCGTATCAGTAAGGTGGAGCGATTGTCTGAATTGCACATAGTACATGATCTGCCATGGTTTGCATTCTGTACAAGTTGCTGAAATGGAATGGATTCACAATTAGGTATGGATACATACACAAATCGCTCATTTGGGATTTGTTCCTGTATCACATTGCTACAGAGAGTGCATGTATGTTTCCACATGTATGAAATCTGGAAGATTTCATTTATAGGTATGCTTTTGTTTTCCAGTACTTGTAGTAAGTACATTAGACATTCTTGTGGATCTTCTTGTGAGTTTATAGTGAACCTCACCATTCCAGCACAGTAGTCCAATTCTTGTCTTATACCCTGAACACTGTACGTGTTGTCAGGATTGTTTGTTGCGTTTCTATGAAGGACTAAAATTTGAAAACCCAATTGGTCTGTACTGTGTAAGTAAATATTGTTAACAATTGGTGGCAATTGAAATAGAATATTAATTGCTACATTTGCATAGCAACCTACACCACTTTCATTTGAAAATTTGAATGGACCAGCTAGTTCTGTATCTGAGTGCTTTTTTCGGAGTTTCTCTTCCTACTTTGAAGGATTACCTGGTTTACTTTCCCTAATAGGTTCTTCTTTGCTTGTGGTAATTGATGAACCTTTACCTTTTGTTTTCTTTGAAGGATTTGCTGTCAGCTTCTGTTGCATTTCTGTTTGAATTAGTTTTCTTTTACCACGTTTTACTTTTTCTGGAAGAGGATATTGTTTCAGGTGTTGTACACCATGTGCAAATTGTTTGTTACATCTTCAAAAATGGTGCGCTGATCTTTGTTAAGTTTTGCTTGTTGTACAGTTAAGTCTTCTATATTTTCTTGATAGTGACACATGGTGTTTTCCACTTCTGTCATAGCTAATTCTGCCTCATTTGCTATTAGTGGCTGTCCTAGTGGTTCTTGGCTTCCTGTTAAAGAAGGTTGACTACTGCCGGAAGAGTCCTTATCTAGTTGGGCTTGAAGTTCTTCTTCATGTTGCTGTTCATTGTGCAACATTGTTTTGTACTGCGTAAAGTTCACATCGGTGATAGCACTTTCATTTGCTTTGAACGCATCTTCATAGCAGTCATAGTTATCTAGTATCTCTTCCTCTTTTCTACATGGTTTAAAAAGTTGTAGTAGAGACATGTAATATAGTTCTTTCTGTTGAGGAGTTTTTAATGACAATTTAACATGATTAATTAAGCTTTGTTTGGTAAGTATCGCTAAGCTGCCTTCACAATCTGTGACTCTATATCTGCCTTTGCTTTCATCAGGTTTTATATTATTTTTGTATGCAAAGTTTTGAGCTATGTGGTATAGGCACATGCTTTCCAAAGTGCTACTACTGTTCGGATAGTATGTGTCCAGTAAATTGTTTTTTAAAATGTCTTGGCTGTTGGGATCATTTCTGGCAATTGTTTCTATGTCCTCATATGATTTCCGAACTCTTTTTCTAGATTTAGCAGGACCAAGACTTAGCCATACTATGTTGTCTGATTTTACATACAAAGCAGTACCGGTTAAACGATCTGCCACTTCATAGGCGCCACATCCTTTATGAGAGAGCATTTTTATGCCTAGGCTGTACAATTTCTAAAATAGTGTTTTGTCTGATGATAGGTCATCCCAGAGGTCTTGAAGCTCTGTTTTTTCTGCTTTTGTTAAGTAGGTTGTAACATAGTGTGCAACAGCAGTGGAATTGTCTGCAATGTACTGCACATCTATGTTTGCATTCCATAAGAGGGCAATGATTGCATTGTAATCATTGATATATTTTGATTCTTCTGTTCTTTTTATGCAATACGTGTTCTTAGGTGATTTACCTTTAACACTATGTCGAACTGAAGACATGAAGTTGTTCACTTCACCTGTTTCTGTAACTGGTCTAGGGAAACCAAACCAGCATTTGGTGTAGTATTTACCTTTGTTTTTGTATTTGCGATGACAATATTTGCCACATTTGTGTCTTTGAAATTGTAAAATCTGCCCATGCAGGTCACTATGTGTCCGTTGTGAACGTATTTCACAAGTGACATATTTTTGGATGAACTGCAAAACAGTGGCATCAGTGTCGTGACCAAATTTAGGTGCACCTTTGATCCATAAAAGCATGTGTATATGTGGTGCTCCTCTCGCTTGGTATTTTTTTCTCCAAAAGAAGTATTGCACTTCTCCGAGGGGTGGAACAGTTTTATTGCAAATAAAGTGTAGCATAGCAATGAAACGATGATGGAAATATCTTGAGACATTAACTGGATCTAGAGAGCAGAGTTCTCCAGGTGTTAATAAATGTATGTTGTTTTTTTTTGCTGTTTGAGATGCATATTCTGCACAACTTAGTGTAACAAACCAAGTCGGTGGTCCAAGGTTTCTGATCATACAACGTACGTCTCCGTGCCGTCGGAACCAGTATTCTTTTGTACCATGCATGTTTGCAAACAAATTTGTTATATTTGTCAAACAAATTTGTTATATTTGTATACTAGATTGTAAAACCTCATCTTTTTCTTGTACTTTTTGTATTAATTGCGTAGCTGACATATTTTGAAAGTGGGTTCCAGATTTCAAAATGTGTGCAACTCCGTAACATAGGGTTGCTAGTTCACTTTCAAAGAGTAGGTGGAATATGTATTCCACATTTTGTCTAAACCTGGAATCTTCCGAATACATTCGTAATGAGCGATATTCTGATGCCGTAATCTGAGTGGGTCTATCATCGTATCTTCCACCTTTGCCAGTAGGAAATAGCAGTGGAAAAGCATGTGCTTCTATACTTTTTCCCATATGCTCATTGGTGAACCTTAGGTTTGTTGCATTTGGTAAATGTCTAGTGCATCATCTATGCTTTCATTGGAATGCAATGGATGAATTGTGTACTGGTCCAAAAGAGTGGATACTGCAGCAGGATCCAGAAGTTCGAATTGTCCAGTTTCTGATGACTCTTAAATTATTTCAGTTGTTTCCCTTAAGCTTTCGTCAATATTTATTTCCTTGTAAAATCCGTTATTCTCTTTTAGATATTGCAAGGCTTGTTTAACTTGATGTAAGTCCACCAGTTGTTGCCAATTTGTTTTGTCTTTTGTTGGTACACCATTTACCAAGACAATAAAAGAATGTTCTATTGAACGTTGCACTCCTAGAGTGTGTACATTTTCTGTTAGATCTAATGGAAAATAAACTTCATTGCCACGAATGCCTTTCACCAATTCAGAGGGAGGTAATTTTGCTGTTTTTGGGTGAAGGCGTATAATTGCTTGAAATGGGTGAACTGTATGAATTATGACGCTCTCATACATATTGAGCTGTTGCAGGGTTTTTGGTAGTGGAAACAATTCCAAATTATTTGTGATAGCACGTGAAGGAGTTTGGTTGTTGTCTAGTTTTGTAGTACAGTAACTGCAACATATTAGGGGTTCACTTATTTGATATTTGTTATCGGCTAAAAGGTAGAGAGCTACTTGAAACCATTTGGAATCTTCATTGTCTTCTATTTTGTATGCTATGTCTATATTTTTTGTGTTCCATTTGTAAAACATTCTGTGGCAACACACACATGGTTTGGTATTTGCACTTTTAAATGTTAGTATTTCTTTTTTGTATGTGTGTAATAGAAGGTTGTTATGTGCAGAATTGTTGCTAGTCTGTTCTACAACTATTGCATTTTGTAAGTGGCTTTCACTTCCAAAATATTTTCTCTGGATACGGTCAATTTCTTCTTGTAGATATTTGGGTGTACCATGCAGAAGAGTGTGATTTAAATTGGCTAATTCTGAAGCTGGACTTTTAGCATAGTATATTTTATACACTAGATTTCTTACATTTGAATGATGTATTGATATCCTTTTGATATCATGGAAGGTGCTTTTGCAAATAGGAAAAGGCTAATGAATGTCCTTGTAGTCCTGTGTATTTGCACACCGGACAAATATCCATATTTTGCAGCACTTTCATTTTAATTTTGTGTTTACCTTTCACATACTGATTGAGGAACTGACGTAAAGATTTGAAAGATTTGTTAGGAATGGCACACATTGACGTGTACGCCCATTTGTATACTGGACGGTCTGGTTCAGTCGAATCGAGAGGTAATTATGAGTTTTCAGGGGATATTTTTTTAAGCAGTGTTTCTTGTTCCATGATGCTATTATTGATTTTTTCATACCCTCGTCCACTGCTATGGATGGCAATTGTGTTTGTTTGATTTTGTTTGTATGCTTCTTCATTAAAATATGGTTCTCTGGTTGTTGTGTGACTCCATTCACCTCCACAAATATGTAAGAACTTATTTTTGTTCACATTCTGTTTATTGATAAGTTTCTTTTGTAGTTTGGTACTTAGTTTTGTTAGTGGTTTCATCCTATTTAACACTAATATAAACAACTTCCTTTTGAGAAGGATTGCACTGTCCACGAGAGCTTGTAGGATTAATTTTCTACGGTAGGTTTTAAGGGTTGAGGATCATTTCGGTCCTCTTCTTATTAGATTCTGAAGGACTCTGTGGTGAAACATTTTTGCTAAAATACTTTTTTTACTATAGGTTCTTGTTACTATATCAGGATTAATTGGAGCATTGTTAGCAGTACTGGTAGCCAATATTTTTTGGGAAAGTGTTTTGTCTTTCGTGCCACATTTTGTTGGAGGAGGTAAAGTTTCGGTAGTTGAAGCTTCATTTGTTTCGCTAAACGACTGTATTAGCTGTTTTGTTCCAACATTCTCTACAAACTCTGCTACAGATGGATGCTTAGGTTGGACACTTTTATTTTTATTTGCTCTACTTCTGCGTTCCTTTCTACGGACTTGCTTTTTGGTAGGCATTCTTTGGGGTCTGTTGAAAACAAGAAGGCATAGTTTGGTCTGTTGTACAATGTATGTGTGCTGTGTGCATGCGTGTAATGAGTTTGATGGGGAAGCTTTTTGTGGTGGTGTGTGAATGCGCATTGGCCTCTTAAAATGATTTGGGAAGGCTATTTTTCTGTTTATATACCACTACAATGTGCTTCAGATGAGAGTACAAAGTGGGCTAGTGGTGAGGAGAAGCATTAACAGTAAATGTAATTGCATACGATTGAAACAGCTATTTGTTTTCTAGTACTAACATTCTAAGGCTTCTGTATGTTATTTGAGTTCCAAACACACAGGGATTTGTGAGCCATTCTGCCTGTTATTCTTAGTTTAATAAATGGGGATTTGTGGGTAGAATGGTTCAGAAATCACTGTTTGCTTTGGTGCGCAAATTAAATACATAACCCACACAATCTGTTTGAGGAATAGTTAGAATATAAAGGTTGTACTGTACTTACTTTTTTTTGCAGAATAACCAGATTTCTTCGGCTATGTCGTTTGCAGTGTAGATGCTGTTGGTTTTCAGGAGAGTAGTCTTCACTGCGATTGTAAAAAGAAGACGTTAGTAACTTTGTGTATTTAAAGCAGTGATGTTACTGTACACTGTAATTTTGCATCTTTCGTCAGAGTATTCTCCTTTGATATTTCAACACAGTGCATGTGTGCATTTCACTTCACTATGTGCTGCCTTTGTATGTTATTTGACGTATGTTAGTTGCATGTGCTTCAGAAATGAGTAAAGGTTTTAGGTTATGAAAATGCCTTGTTTCTTTTAAGCTGTGTATCTATAGCAGAGTGGTTTGTAAGCAATAGGTCATTATAGTAGATGGGAAACATTTCTGTACTTTCATATTATAAGTACGATTTCGAAAAACTGGGAGAGCTTCAGAGGGAGATGTCACCACAGCAAACGGGAGCGTTTATTTTTCTCATAAGATCGCATTGGAAGTAGCATTTATGTAGGCGGTACACAGTAAAAAATGGTGCCATTTTCTAATGGTAAATTGAGTTTCGCGCTAAATAGGGGGGGTTGTAACATATGTATAGGTTATGCGGGAGACAGTAAGAAGTAGTGCGGTTTGTCAATGACAAATCGGACATCTTGCACTTAAAGGGGGAGCGTTGGTATGTATTGGCTATGCAGATTTAGTGGTATAAATTTGTTTAAATGTAATCATAAGGGTTGCACATGTTCTCGGATTAAAATATGCATACCTGTACTTTATACGCATGCATGTGCGCATGCATGGAGCTGTACATAGAAATTCACGACACTTGCACAGTATTTTATGAAGTAGGTGCTTTGCAATGAATGTGACTTGCTTTCAGATTGTTCAATAGTACATTTGAAGTGCGCAATTTTGATGACGGAGTTAGATGTAGGGATGTTGGTTGTGATTGGTGGATGGTTGTGTGACTGCTTAGCTGTGTCCAATGAGGGAATGGATTCGCGAGTGATGAGGAAAGGGTAGAAGGACTGGCTGAGAGTTACGTGCCGCACGTACACAACACTTGTCTGTGGGTAGGGCATGTCACATACGGGTTTCTACAGCAAATCCAGCATGGAAAGGGGACTGTAGGCATCAGGAAATCAGATGTTCATGTTGCTCTTTTGTGTCGAAAGACGGTGCGTATACTGAAGATGGCAGAGGTGCAGAGGGTCAGGGTTTTGGTCCCTGGGGATATTTTTGTGCATGGTTTACAGCACTATGCCGAAAGTAGGCATGTGGCACACCATTTCGATGTGAGAGGAGTGGAGGTGGTGTGGAGCACTGAGACTGATCGCAACGTTGCGGCAATTCTCCAAGTTTGCACCGAGAAGCGTACAATGACCACTCCTCATGTGGTACTTTTGCACTACGGTGCTTGCCATTTGGGCTACGTGAGTTCACGTACTTTGTTGGAAGATTTGGAACAGTTGGTTCAAGCAGTCATTAACATCTTTCCAACTGTGAAATTCATTTTTTCTGGATTACTCCCTAGTGGAAAATTGGACAACAGTTCTGTTTTCTGTCCTGATCAAAGTATTGGGAGGTGTAACATCAATATCGGCATGCGCACTTTTATGTTACACGCTGGTATGTTTTTCTGCAGCCACGATAACATTGTTCCCAGTAATGCGGCTTATTTTGGGAATGTGAGGCTTGCTTTGGAGAAGGTTCTGTAATGGTTGTAGGAGTAAAGTAAGAACAAAAAATATTTTGAAAAAACAAAATAACAGGTGTCTGTAAGGCATCTGCCCAAAAGAAGAAAAAAAACGGCTCTTTTCAGAGCCCACCTTAAAGGGGAAAGGGGGAATAATATTTAAATGTACAGTCGTCATGCTCTGATCCCGTACGTGTCCACGAACATGGCGGTAGTTTGCAGGCAGCGCTTATTAACAACGGGGATTATGGGGTGGAGACGCATGCAAATGAGAATGTGCGAAGGTAGGGATTGGTCAGTAAAGTTCAGTGGGTGTGTTCTGTATGGAGAAATTTTGTGAGAACGTCTTTTCCCTGACAGGAGACCAGACAGCCATGGCTCTGTGTGCTCAAAAACAGATTATCTGGATTTTGGGAGACTCATGGATACATTGGTTGAAGGTGCATGCAGAAAGTTGTGGTCTATGTGCAGATCTTGGATTTCCTCATGTTGAAGTGCACTGGCATGGCGTGTGTGGAATGAGGTGGCTGGACTTGGTACCTCTCTGTGCAACTTTACAGACAGAGCGTCATCCTGATATACTTATCATTCATTGCGGAGGAAACAGTTTAGGCCATGTCTTTGCAATTTGCAATGAAGGAAGGACTTGCGAAGGTCATGGACATGTTTCCAAATTGCCAAATAGTTTTTTCCCGAATTGCACAAAGACAAATATGGCTGCGTTCTTCTGCATTTGGTCCACAAATGGAGAAAGCGAGGCACAATGTGAATAAGGCTGTTTGTGCCTTTCTAAGAGATGTTGGCATGTCCTCATTCCACAATGAAAACATTTTGTTTCGCCGCTCTTTCATTCTTCGCAGGGATGGAGTCCATCTTGACTCACACACAGCCTTTCGCAAGGCCTTAAAAACCAAGCTCTTCATCTAAAGAGCCTGTCACTCTAGGTATGCATTATTACTGTATTCACCATGTATAGGAGACTATATACCTAGACAAGATTAGTAACCAACTGTAACAATCAATCTGTATCATATGTAACCATGCAAATTTGCATAAGCAAATGTATTTAAACAGACCTTTGGGGCTGCATACTGTACCCCTCAAGCAAGCCTCCTTAAAAACTCCTTATAGCGCCTCGTTGCCTGTGGGCTGTAGTGCGCTCTACAAATGCTAAAATAAATAAATAAATAAATAAATATGCTGGCAATCAGATTTTTCTTCGCAATGTACAAAATGCATTGCAACTTTTTTTGGAATCATAGGGCCTCATTACAACTCAGGCGTTAAGGATTAACGCCGTCGTTAACCCTTAACGCCTGATTCCGATTTTAACGGCTGCTTTTAGCAGCCGTTAAAATCCATGGCGCTAAACCGCCTTGGTGCTAATTACGCCACCGTAATTTACGGTGGCGTAATTAGCGCCTTTCCCACTCCCATTATGCCCTATGGGGCAAAAATGGGAATGGGGAAGGGTAAAATGGGAAATGGGGATTTACCGCCCCGCTCACCTTGGAATGGGGCGGTAAATTCGCCATCCACCATGGTGTAAACATAGTTTACACCATGGTGGTAAAGTTGGCGTACTTACCGCCTGGGTCGTAATGACCCCCATAGTCACCTATTTGGCAATCCATTTTTTCCAACCTACATTTTTTGAAGCACAGACAACACCACCAAATGGCTCTTTTCAGAGCAACCACTTACTCCCAGCGAAAAGTCCATTGGTTTTGCTACGCTTGCACCCTCCATTTTTGTGTGTCCTACGACTGTCCGCGGACTTTTCCAAAAATGCGCGGGGCCTACAACAGTCACTTGATTGTTCTATTGTTAAACTGAGAAGGCGGCTCTGAAAAGAGCCTTTTTTGTAATTTTTGTTATTTTCCAGTTTACTGCTTTTCAGGACACGACACATTAGGAGAGGAGGGCAAAGGAGGGTAAGGAAGGGACACCAACCACGGGGATAAGAAGGGCCAGGTGGAGAGAGAAAGATATAGGGTGGGCTTTACTTAGGTAGGGAGCAGTTCTTCTGATGCTCCGTGACCCTAGCCTCAAAAGCACTTCGAAGACTCTCCCCCCCGCAGAGTACTGCGTCACAATACACACACAATATTGTGGCTCTCGAAAGGTAAGGGTCAACAGCAACGCAAATGGCTTTTGAGGCAGCTGGAGGGATGCCCTCCCCCACAGGAGTGCCTCTTGTGGTGAGAGGATTGGACACGGAGGATGCTGTGGAGGAACTCAATCTACTACGTTCTTTGCATGGCACCACTTTGCGAATGTCCGCACTGTGGAACGAAGTTAGGTGTCGCTTCATGGTTGTCGTACCAAAGCTGTACGCACCAGGTCTCCCGCGACTCAGCACCAACTGGCACTGGTTACACCTGACCAGGTTCGCACATGCTTTCAGTACATTCCCACAAACGGAAAAAAAACGCCACACCCACGACTCCCAGCGAGTGTTTGTAGTGCGGAGTTCCTCCACCTCATTCTCTTCTTCCTCTTCTTCCTCAATCTCTACATCCTCACCCGTATATCCCTCTGCAGGCCCTTGGGGAGGTGGTGGTGGTGGAGGGTTTGGGGGTGGTACTGAGGCTAATGAAGCAACGGTAGACATGGATGCCATAAGGATTAGTTGCCAAATGGTCGCTACAGCAGTAAAGGCAGCACAACTCAAACTGCTATAGCCAGAAGCACAATGAAGATGAGCTCGGGGGTGTGGCCATTTATAGGGGTGGAGGGGTGCGCCTCGTGACCATATTGATCACTCAAAAGCGCTGCTAAAATTCTAAACGACACGTTCATAGGTAGAGCTATTGTATGGCACATGTGAAATGGTCATTTTATTCTGTAAATTAATTTCCCATGTATGTATAAGTTCTTTTGCAATGTTGCAGAAGCACAGAAACTGCAAATTAGTCCACATGCTCAGCGTGGGTGTGGTCATATGATGACGTCCTGAATACATCCGCGAGGGAAATGCGTGCCCGCTGGACAGCAAATGCAGAGTAACGGACGTGCGTATGTCAGCGGGTGTTCTACGGACAGTGTTCGGGTCCTGAAACTAATTAAAAGTGCGGCACAAGTGAGATGGACAGTTAGGGACAGGCGCAATGTTCGCAGTCCTTATGGGTGTACTGCGCATGTGCGTACATCATCTGATGACTGTACGGACAGGTCCAGTGTCCTTGTGACACCTCCATTTTGTTTGACTACGAACATGCCGGCCACTGCGCCTCTACTACGGACAGTTCCATCTTGGCTGCGGACGATACGTACAGGTATAGTGTCCTTAGGACACTCCCATTTTGCTCATTTACAGACATCCCGGACACCTGGTGTGTTCTAAGAACATGCTTTATCTCATTTGTGAGCGGTACGGAGAAGTATAATGTCCTTAGGATGCCCCATTCTGTTTATTTACGCACAACTTGCACAGATGGTGCGTTCTAAGATCAGTTCCATCTTGGTTGGCATTGGTACGGGTAGGTGTATTGCCGTTGGAACATCCATATTCTATTGCTTACGGATAGTTCGAACAGGCGCGCTGTTCGTGGACATTTTAAGTCTTTTTAAAAAACAAAATCCTCAAACTCTTCAACTACAACTAATATACAAAAACTTTCTAAAAACACACACACACTTCAATCAACAGAAATACAGGGGGAAGCAGATACTGACACGAATATAGGGGAATTAGGATTCAACACAGGCTGGTTGTGAGGGGATGATTTGTGAGGGGAAGAAGGGATGGATGTTTCATCAAAACATCTATTTTCTTCTTGAAGGTTTGGGGATGGTTCACTAGGGAATGGAGAAGGGGGCAGGTACAGGTGGGACAGTGATAACGTATTTTTCCTCTCACAAACTCCTCCACAAATTGCCTTAAACTGTTAAAATTGTCATTCAGTGTGTCCATTTTCAGTTCTATCCTTTTCAGCCTGTCTTCCTCTGTGTTGTTTGTTGGCCTTTCTTCTTTTTTTTTCCTGGTCTGTTAAAAATAAATATATATATATATATATGTTAAATGCCCATAAAATACTGACCATTATTTTGCTTATGCAGAGCAGTGTGTACCGTTATTATCACTATCTTCGGACATTTCCCCATGTGGAAAATTCTCCTCCAGCCACTCCAAAGTATTGACATTTCTGTGTCAAAACAACAGAAAGAAATTATTTTTTGTGCCCCACATACCAAAAAAAGTACACCCACATATACGAAAAATGAAGTTCACTTACTATTTTGTTGTACTTTGCCTTTGTTGTACTGCGTGCGTCTACTGTCGGTCCTGGCTGCAGAGTTTCTGTCAGGTAATTACGTTGGAGGCATACTTTTTTTTGTTATGGTATAATCCATTTCTTTCAACATGGTCATTAAATGCATGATTTTTATTTCACACGTTTAGGTTTCCCTATTTATTAGTACTTATAATGTCTTTGTGTGTCCTTTTTCAAAGTTGTGCATTTTTTGTGTAAGACAATAGTAAAATTTCAGATATCCCCTGTCTGTTTGGGTACTGTTGACCTCATCCACCCCCGTCCCCAAACAGGCGCTCAGTCCGTGCCTTTCAAATATCAATAGCGAGGGGGTTCTGTATGTTCTATGTTACATGTATATAAAGTAAGTAAATTATACTACATATCTCCCAACATCACATGATGATAGTGTATATTCAGCAAAAAAACTTTATTAACGCGATGTTATGGTTAAGTTCCCCTTCAAAAAACCTGTGAAATTCAGTAAAAAAAAAAACGTTGTTAAAAGGACGTTATGGTTAAGTTGCCCTACTAAAAACCCGTAAAATTCACAAAAAAAACTTTGTTAAGGGGATGTTATGGTTAAGTTGCCCTACCAAAAACCTGTACACTTCACTAAAAAAAACTTTTCAAACGTGCCATTATGGTTCAAAGTAAAACCGAAAAACCCCTGAAATTCGCCCGTTATGGTAGGCTAAGCAACCATACCTGCCATCACCACTGTGCACTGCTAACCCTAACACCCAGGACATGAAAGATGGCATCACAAATGTCATTGATGACATCACTGACGACATCACATGTTTATCCCCTTTGTTTTTGTTCGCTGCTATATATACATATGTATATTCAGTTAAAAAAACTTTGTTAAAGGGATGTTATACTTCACAGTAAAACCAAAAACCCCTTCACATTCGCTAATTATGGTAAGCTAAGCAACCATAACTCGCGCCACCTACTTGCATTGCTAAGACTAACACCCAGGACATCAAAGATGACATCACAAATGTCATTGATTTAACAACGTTCTTTTGTGAATATATATACATATATATTTATATATATATACACACACGGGTTGAGGGTGAAAGACCTAATTAGAAATGTTTGGTGGAGAAAAGACCGAAGTTTATTTCAGACTTTTCTCCCCTGAACATTTCTGACTTGCCCAAACCCCTATCCACACCCCCACCAACACCCCTACGAACACCCATAACACACCCCAACCCCCTGTCCCCTACTTACCTTGCATTCCGACTCGCTGTGACCCTGCAACGCCTGTTCCCTTTCACTTCCGTGATCGGGAACTGGCGCTGCAGGGTCCTTTCCTTTTTTTTTCCCGGGACACCCACAATATGGTGAGCAAGGATATAGAATCAAAAACACAATATGGTGAGCAAGGGTGCGAGTGACAGCCCTGCAGCCCCCAGCACCGAATGCGTGATTTGGTCAAACTTATCGGCTGTTGGATTTTTCAAATGGCCGAAATTCGGCCAAATCACGCATTCCGTATTTTTTATTTGGTAATTTTTGGACAAAACCATACATATATGCACACACCCAGTAATAGGAGTGCTCGGACAGCAATATTTCACCATTTTGCAGGCAAGCACATGAACAATTCTTTAGGGCTTTGTCACAAGGCTGACGGTCGATCGATAGATAACACACATAGGCCAAAGAGACACTTTCAACAGGGTTTTCTTTTGAAATATCATAACTAAAGGACATGAACTCAAACAAATAACAAAATGACTTCTCCACAGATGCATCTCATCACTTGTGCCCAAAAATAATTTGAGAATCTGCCCCATCCTTTCTTAAAATCCACATGGATTTTAAATGTTGTTTTAACCCAAATCAAGCTACTGTGACCAAGGCTTGAATCGATTCGAACCGATTTGAGCTGAATCGGATATTTACCAAATCAACTAGATTCAACTGGTTAGCAGTCTCTATGGAGACTCGAATGGCTTGATACAACTCAAATCTTTTCTTAAAAAAATCGAACCAGCATTCAAGTCGGGCAATTTAAGGCTCGCCCATCGCTAACCAAATCTAATTTCACAATAATTTAGATCACAATAACTTAAAAAATGACAACATAGGTAAGAGTAACAAATGATGAAAGATCTTGCAAAATGGTTAAGAAATTATATCAGCTTTGTAATTGTGTTGTCATAAAGATTCCATCAAATAGCAACAAAGTGAAACATTTATCTATACACAAAAAAGAGCTAGGTAAATGCAAGCATAAATGAAAGGGCCAAAAAAAACAAAACAATTCATGATATGTTCAAAGCCACAGTAAACAGCTTGAATGGAGAGTGTATCTATAGGTTTCCCTTTTCCATTCATACCAGTCGCCCTTTTAAGAAGTGTGAAAACTCAATGCAGTTATCAAAATCAAGAGGCAAAGACAAAGAACTTACAGGACATGGACATTGAAGTACTTGGGAAAATAACACAAACGCATGATATTAAAGAAGCATTAATTTAGCAGATTGGAATACGCGGTACACGAGCAGAGGATTGAAATCTGAAGAATAGTTCTGGAAGGTGAAATGATGTTCTATGAATAGCAGGCTCAGCAATGACATATATGGGTAGATGTTCTCACAAAAGACAGATGAATGCCATATTACAAGGACTAGTAGATGGAAGAAAAAGAGAGATATGCTTGAAAGTGTAGAAAGATAATGAAAGGTGAATTATTACATTATGTTTGAGGTAATTGATTTTTATTGAAAGTTAAGTCAGGTTGTTAAATACAACCGGGGATCTTGCAGCGATACCTTTACTGAGCTAACTGAGCTAACTCCATATTTTTGTCTACTAGCTTTCAAGACCACATGGTCCTCTTCCTCAGACAGTGAATACTAACTATTTTTCAAAACGGTGCTGACTTAGTAAGAACTTGTGGTGCTGCTGTATTAAGTACGCATGCTCATTGGCCTGCACCAGTGAATACAGAGTCACTGACACATATACTCTGTACTGGTTTCATATGGTCTTCATTTCTGTATCTGAACTCTAAGAGGGCAGTGGGCATGATTGTCGGCTCTCTTGCTAAGTCAAGAAGTCTTAATTTTCTGACCTAACAACAGAAACCAAGTTCCTGTACAAGCACACCTACAGTAAATTAATACTAAATTTGTTTGTGATAATGGCCCTCATTACGACCCAGGCGGTAAGTTACCGCCTGGGCCATGACTTTACCACCATGGCGTAAACTACGTTTACACCATGGTGGTTGGCGGACTTACCGCCCCATTCCGACCTTGGCGGGGCGGTAAGTCCCCAATCCCCATTTACCCTTCCCCATTCGCATTTTTGCCCCATAGGGCATAATGGGAGTGGGGAAGGCGTTAATTACGCCACCGTAAATTACGGTGGCGTAATTAACTCCATGGTCCCTTAGCGCCATGGATTTTAACACCTGCTAAAAGCAGGTGTTAAGTCCGCCATGGCGCTAAGGGACCTCGTACTCAGGCGGTAAGGGTCGGCGCTGTTTACGGCGCCGTAAACCCCTTACCGCCTGAGTTGTAATGAGGGCCAATGCCACTCTGTTGCAATTATATGAGGACCACCTTACTGGTTGATTGTGGGCGATCCCATCTCTTTATATATTGCCCCAGGTTTCTTTCGACTCCAATAGGAGTATGACTGCTTAAACATAAAACCTCAGCTCTCTGTGCAAGTGCAGACAAGGATTTCTGGAAACTACAGGCTCCAGTGTCAAGCACAGTTCATTATAGCAGCAGGTGGGGAGGACATTTTGTTCTCCTTAGCTGCAATTGTCCATCTTGATACAAACACGAGAAATGCCCCTGGGGTTTTGCAGTCCATAATCCTACACCTTAATATTTAGAGAACAGTACATTGCGTCATTCTCTCCTGGTGACTACAGCTTTGTTTTTTATTTTATGAGATTTTTGGAATTCTGTGTTATAACATGTTTTCCTGTTGCAAACAGCAGAAGGAGTTAAAATTATTATAATTTAACTTAACTTATAAT
This sequence comes from Ambystoma mexicanum, assembly GCF_040938575.1. Taxonomy (NCBI): domain Eukaryota; kingdom Metazoa; phylum Chordata; class Amphibia; order Caudata; family Ambystomatidae; genus Ambystoma; species Ambystoma mexicanum. The sequence continues at coordinate 68,202,788 of NC_090928.1, forward strand.
TTAAACATAATGACATGCCCGAGTTAATATATGGTAATCATGAGAGCGGTTGATGAAAAAAGGTGTTCTGCTCCAAATGCCATGATTTAATTATAAATAACAAGGGCCTGATTGCAAGTATTCTGATAATATGGCAGTAAATTAGCCGAGTTACCACCAAACTCGATTATCGATATCTCCACCTGTTCCCATGTGTTTACCATGGAATTAGAAGTAGTAGCAATTTCCCATTTTTGGAGCCCATAGGACTTTAAGAGATAAAGCGATGCATTTACCTCAAGCTTGTTGCTGGAGATAAATCCTCCACTTTACCTCCAAATGTATAATTTCGGTAGTGCAGTAAAAAAGGCGATAATTCTCTTACTGACAAAAAAATTGGTGGCAATGGAATTGCCACCACATCTTTCCTGCACTGACGAACTCGTAATGATGCCCCAAGTACTTACGAGTACCCTTAACCCAACATATTTCAGTAGATAGTTTTAGCATTATTCTGGGATATATTGAGCAGCTTCGATGCCCAGGTATATGACTTGTATTTGCATCACCTTACTCATTGAAATCCCACAGGAAAGGGTGGTGGTGGGTTGAGGGGGTGGGGGGGAGTGGAACAACTAGGGACTCTGGGGGTGAAATCCCATGTATATATTTTTTAAAACGCATTTTAAAGTTAAAGGTTTCAGGAGAAAAAGACCTTTACAGTGCTGTTTTTACGATCAAAAGAAAATCAGCCATTGTAAATCTTTTTTGCTTGAGGCCTTTAAAATTAGGTCTTTTCACATAGAACCACTTCTTAAATAGTCCTTTCAGTACTGCTTAAGATGCTAAGCCAGTTGCTGGCTGGCTACTAGTCAACAAGAGGGGCCTCTGCCTTCTCCCACTTTCTGTATGTAGGGGGAAAGCGCAAAAACTGCAACCAAACTTCGTGTGGAGTAAGCCCAGATGCGAGCATCTTGTAAACGTGTTATCCTGCTCTCATGGAAAATGGGACTGACAATACCATGCCTGAGGAAGCAATATTGGGCACACTAGAAAAGGATGTGGGCTTCTGTTTCCTGGGCCTTACCACATAGATGAAGGTACTTATGATTGTCACACTCAGCCCTCCCTCCTATTAACACTTTTACCAGGAGGATGCCAAGGTGATATTTTACATTTAGTGTGGGCATCTGCAGAGGCACTATGGGCCTCATTAGTAGTTTGGCGGTAGCCTTGCCAGTAAAACTGGCAGGCTGCCGCCAAACGTCCGAAAATATCCAGAACCCGCGAATGGGCAATAACCGGGGTATTCCTGCCCCGCTGGACCCGGTAATTGCCCTTTCACAGGTGCTGGAACCGGTTGATCCCCATTCACATTTGAGCCCTATTGGGCTCAAATGGGAATGGGGATGCCTGTAGCACCGGCACGGTTCATTATCGTGCTAATGCTACAGGCTTGCTGTGCGCACATGTGCATTTCATTCCGACAGGTCAGACCTGGCGGAATGAAAGGCACCCGCGAGCACAACGCAGAGTTTGCCGGTCCGGATACAACAGTACCGGTAAGCTTACCGGTACCATTGTATCCGGACTGGGAAACTCGTAATGAGGCCCTATGTTATCTAGGTAGAATTCAAAGCCATTAGAACTCATCAGATTGAAATCCAGGCCTAATCTGGCTTCGAGCAGTGCTGCCTCAACCTTTACCCCTGTATCAAGGCCTGAGTACAACAACTCTTTGATAAGTGACAAAGAAACCAGTGCTGGGGTTTCCCAAAGGTTCTCTAGGTGCAGAAAACGCAGCACTCTTCTAATGTGTTTGAACCACTGGCACATCTTAAGCCCAACCGCAGGTGTTTTTTTTAGAGATTGTATTACACTAGGCTGCCCAGACTCGGATCCGTAGAACAGTCCTGCTTGCCAGATGGCTACTTAGCGTTTGCAAGATAAGATCTTTGTTGGCCAATATTATGGGAAAGCATTGGGGTATTAAAAGTAATTTTTGAAGAAGGTATTTTCTGTGGTTATAGGTCGTTAAATCGCTGGAAAAACAACGTTTTAAATAAATAACGAAACGTCAATGTAGTGTAGATAAAAAGCGTTTAGGCATTGTCATCATGAATAATATTGTATTACACATTGTTTCGTTGTCATGTTCTGCCATCTAGTGTACTTTTATTGCATAACAAGACAATTAAACAATGGACCTCATTCCGACTTCGGCGGTATCCATGCTGTTAATTACCAGAGTCTTGAATTTACCGTAGCCTGGGAATGGGCAATTACCGGGACTTTACAGCCCCGGCGGACCTGGTAATCGCCCATTCCCGGGCACCAGTAAATATTAGTCCCCATTCCCATTTGAGTCCCATTGGACTCAATGGGAATGGGGAAGCCGTATGCACCGGCACCATTCGTGACAGGCACCTGCTCACAGACCTTGTAGTTTGCCGGTCCGGTAACAACGGTACCGGCAAGCTTACCTGTACCATTGTTACCGGACCGGCAACCTTATAATGAGGCCCAATATGTCAAAATCTAATTTCCCACACATATTGTTTCATTTGTATGATGTATTTATTACCTATAGAAGCCGGTCCGATAGTACCATGAGTAGAGTGCTCACAATGACATCCGTGAAGAGCCTGCCGACACAGGTTCGAATTCCGGCAGAGCCAAATTCAGCCTTTCATCCTTCTGAGGTTGATAAATGAGTACCACACACCATGGGTAATAAATATTATGCAGCGCTCAGATGCCAGAGGGTTCGCAGCGCTATATAAATGCAAATTATTATTTTTTTTTTATTTATGCGGTGCACCCGCAAATTCCCCTTACTGATCCTTCACATCTCCCAACCCCAACCCATCTGACACATTTTCATGACCCGAGCCTCCCTTTCTGCCCCTTCCCTTCAAGCTCCACACACACGCCTTTATTTTTTAATGATATCCAGTACTATATAAACTTAATAAATACAAATATTATTGGTGCTAATCACATTACAATGTTTTTTTTCAAAAAGTATTTCGAGAACCAATCTTTTTGCACTTTATTTTTTGGAAAAAAGGTTTTTCCATCGCTGATATGACTGGATACCGTTTTTCGCCATTTGTATGGGATCAGCCATATCATGTTCTCAGAGCTCACAGGCATATACGGCACCAACTACGACCATGAACTTTTATGGGGACACAAACTATGAGCCCACCAAATCTATGCCTGAATCTCAAAATGGCCACCACGACTCATTTCAGGGCTGACTCACTTTTTCACAAATTGGGGGTTTCATGAACCCGAGGAAGAACAGTAATTGTAGTGTTGCGCTATTTCCAGTGTTGACCACCCACAGCTTGCTTTTGACTTAAGGTGTGCTTGTCTCCCCATAACCATCCACTTTGTCGATCGCAAGACCCTTTTGCACACCATATCGCTCGACACTACTCATCGATTTCCTGAGATCATTCTCTGTTTGAGAGACGGACAGCGTCATCCACGAATAGATGGATGGAGACGGTAACTGTTCCCCTTCTTTGGGCATCGGTACCCTCACCCTCTGTTTTCAGCCTTGCATCCACATTGTTAATAAAGAAGATGGGGGCTAAAGCACAGCACAAAAACACACCCTTCTGAATTGAAAATTAGTCTGCGATATCCCCATTATGTACAAACCTCACGCTATTGTATGATATGATAGGTTATTTATAACTCGCTTAATACCCAGAGGTTTCTAAGCGCGGACCCGGGGATCGAAATTGTGGTGGTCCGTGTCCTCTTGCTTCCAAGGCCAGATCGCTGCCCCTGAGCTATCCTCCCGAGTATTCTCGTGAAGAGCCTGAATGATTCTAACCAGAGAAGGATCGCTTCTTTCCGCAAGACATTGATAAGAGGTCTCGGGGATATGGACCAAAGGCAGTTATGAGATACACAAAACTCAAGAATACTGGTTCTTTCTTAAGGTCTAAATATGTGGCTCTGAGTAACATGAATCTGGGACCCTGCTCAAGCGTCTCTGCTACTTGTGTAGAGTTTTCATCTACCCAACCAGCTACCGTGGTCAACAGTACCGTACTGAAGACATTGCCTGCAGCATTCAAGAGCAGGATGGGCATGTAAAGCCATTGGAGACCGTGGCACAAAATGAGCCCAGCTAGGTAGGCCTACATACTCGTCCCCTAAGGGAAACCTAGGAATAAGAAAACCAATACCAGGGTTGAAATACAATACATTATTAAATGTAGTGTGTACATTGTCTTTGTATGTGTTTTTTTTCTGGACTGATCCATCTAGCCCACCATAGGACTGCATGGAATGTTGAAATAAAAGAAAAGAAAAACAAAAAGACAGAAGCCCCCCCGCCTCCACCCCCTACCTCCCTTGCCCAAGAATGGGCTGGGGGCAGAAAAACACTATAGTGAGAACGAATGGGGAGAAAAGGAGCAAGAAGAAAAGGAGGGAGGAGGGAAAAAAGAGAAAACGAAAACGACTTTCTGGGGTCCGTGGCCTGAAATGGCCCTCCATGGCCTGAAGAAATGTTTGAGTTGGACTGAGGGTGCTGAGTTACTCGGCGTATGTGCCCTTGGCCTGGGCTGCATGCCCAGAGCAGCCCGGGCATTCAAGGGGCCATGACAACTGTCAGCCTAAACAGGGGCCAGACCGGACAGGCCCATTTTCAGTAAATAGACCGGGTAGCATGCACAATGCTGCAGGTCCAAAGATCCAAAGAGTTACTCAGTCTGGGCAGCCAACGGGGGATGTCCCGAACTGGGCAACCTGGCCATGCCCTGTGTCGGCCTGCCTCGTGGCTGGTGCAGTGAGCCCATTGGCAAAGTCCTCCTGGGTCACGCCTGCCATGTGCCTCAGGTGGGTAAGAGCAGCAAAGCCTGCTGCATCCCAGAGGGCAGAGCGGTGAAGTGAAGCCACAGGCTGCCCCACCAGACAGCAGAGGTGAAGAGCGGTGAAGCCTGTGAAGTCCTGTGCTGCCCGGGTGAATAAAAGTCCTCTGCTGCCACAATGGAGGAGCCTGGGTGAAGATCAGAAGCCCACCACCTGCATCTCCTAGGGACTGACTCGAGTGCCACTCAAGGGCCTGAAGAACATTAGAGCTGGGCTGCGTGTGCTGGGCAACCTGTAGTAGTGCCATGGTCTGGGACCTGCATCTCCACATCTCCACAGAAGCTTGGCCACTCACAGCGCTGTCACAGCTGACAGCCTTCCGGGGGCCAGACCAGGTGGGCCCATCTACAGAAAATGGGCCAGGCAGTGTGCATGGTGCTGCCGGTCCGAAGATCCAGAGAGCTACTCAGTCCAGACTGCCTTGAAGGAGTGGGGGTCGGGGGATGACTGTACGAACCAGGTAACCCTGCCATGCCCTGTGTCAGCCTGTTGACCGGCGAGGCGAAGAGCAGGCAGAGTGTTGAAGATAAGCCCAAGGTCGCCACATCAGGCAGCCCGGGTGAAGAGCGATTAAGTTGGTTAAGTCCTGGGCTGCCTCATCGTGGCTGCCCAGGTAAATATGTGTCATGTGCTGCCCCAGAAGAGCACACCGGCTGAAGAGCACTGACAGAGGCAGTGTCCCCATAACAATGGCGGTGCTGATTGGAGGTAACATGACACCACAGGGCTGGGCGGCCACCCAGGCTATAGGCCACCCTGAAAAACTAACCTGGCCACGGGTGCAGCAGTGACATTGAGGGGTGCCTCTTAGGCTACAGGGTCACCCCAAAGAAAACAACCAGGCCGCAGGTTGCAGTGTTGAGAACCAGCAGACTGAGGGAGGGCGCCACAGAGCTTTAGGGTGGCCCCAAGTGATGGACCTGGCCACCCAGAAGAGAGAACAGCGGGTCATACCCCAACATCATCAAGGGGCAGACCCCCCACCCAGCCCCTGGGAGAGACCGATGAAGGTGCTGTGCAGGGATGACTGGATTCAAAAGTCATCTCTATAATTTAATATATGCTATGCAAGTCTTATGTGTTATTTGTATATTTATTTTTATAGGTAAATGTATGTTAATAATTATAATACTGTTTAGTGTACAGTACAACTAAGTGTGGTATTGTCTATATTTTTAACTATTCCGTAATGTAGTGGGGAGTGTTTATAATCCCTAAACCTAATATTACAGAGTATAGTGCCCTGACGTTAGATAAGTGAGGGAAGTGGCGGCCCGCCTGAGGTGGCCTAGGGGGTGGTACCACCCATGGAGGCCCCGCTCTGGCCTCATGCATCAGTGGGTGGTGACAGGTATTAAGCAGGGGTTCTGGTGCATGAATTCCACTCTTTGGGTCTCCCCGTGACCCGTCAAAGAAACAGTGGGCTGATGGAGCAGATCCATTTTTAGGAAGAACTCACGCCAGTGGAAATTTAGAGGGGACTAAGAGTTAGGAGTTAGGAATGTTATTTTAAAAGGTTTGTTCAAATAAAGAGGGGTCCACGTTGGAATCCCTAAAACATTCACCATGGTCTCTGTGTCCAATTGAAGTATGATAAAAGCTCAGGGTCTGGCCCATCTCTTGTTAACAGACATTTATTTTTATTTTACTGGTGCGGCGCCCCTCCCTATCCAGTTGACCGTAGAGACTGGAGGTGGTGGTTCCCATGGAGACTGCCCTGACTTAGGCTGGGGCCAGAAAACAGGAGCAGCACCCTCAATGCTATCTCTCCCTTAATTTAAAAAATGGGGCCCAGCAGTTTCCCAGGGGGCAAGGATGACCCCGGAGGCCAAGATAGCATTAAACGGGCTACAAAGGGCTGGAGCCTAAATGCTGCCTTCAGATTAAAAGAGGCCAGTCGACACAAAATTGGCCCCTGGGAACTTCAGGGACTTCTGAGAACTCATAGTCATAATACCTCCCGAGTGCTCATTTCAGTTATTGGAAACCCTTGCTAACCACCCGTTCTCCAACTGTCAGCACAGGCCAGACCTGCTAGTCCATAAAGGCTCCTAAATTGGGTCTCCCACACCGAAGCCAGGAAATGACTGCATTTCATAGGGAAGGACCAACTGCACCCCACTGCAGCCCAGGGTTACAAGAGAGCCAAAGGTATTTGAAACATTGATCTTATCTGCAGTCCTCCTAGATGAATGATCTCAGTATTGCCCACCCTGAGGTCATGCTTAATTACAGCATGGATTAGGATGTTCTTCCCCTGCCTGCACTTCATGTCAAACCAAGGGTATTTTGACTTTGCGAATAGCTGATTTTGGGCCCTGTCGGTGGTGGATTTCATCATCACAAGAGTGTAAATGCTAACTGAGATTCTTCCAGATGCAGTATTCCTGATGTAGACAAGTCTCCACAATTGAAGGAGGAAATAGAGATTTGGCACAATGTCGATTTATAGTGCAGAATGAGAAAGCAGGAGTAAGAGATTATGGGCCTCATTACACGGCAGGGGCTAAACCATGGTGCTGTTAGCACCATGGTTCATGCCGGTAATTTACCCATTCCGCCATGGCGGAATGGGGAATTACCACCCCATTCCGAGGTTGGCGGGACGGTAATTCCCCATGCCACCATGGCCCTTCCCCATTCCCATTTTTGCCCCATAGGGCATAATGGGAATGGGGAAGGCGCTGATTACGGTACCGCAAATTGCGGTACCGTAATTAGCACCATGGTCCCTTTGGGGGTCCCAACTTTAACGGCTGGTCTAGACCAGCCGTTAAGGTCGGGTCCCGCAAAGGGACCTCGTAGTAAGGCGGTAAGGGTTAACGGTCACCGGTAGCATTACCGGTGACCGTTAGCCCTTACCGCCTTCCGTGTAATGAGGCCCTATATCACGAGTTTCCCGGTTATGTGCCAGTGATGCTGTGGAACCAGTGGCACCATTTCTGGAAACCGCAAATGTGTAATCACTGCCACATCACAACCCTATGGGAGCGTCCAATCCGGCATGCCGGGAACGGTGCGACCGGCATGATGGAAACACTGTCAATGTCCATTAAAATCGATGGCACCTTCATAAAAAATGCCAGTGGCACTGTTACCAGTGTGTATAGGATGGAAACTTCATCAACGGAAATACTGGAACCGGAAAAAACGTCACTGCAGGAACTGGAAGCTTGCCGGTGGCCATTTTAAAAAAAACACTCCACATAAAATCACCAACTTCCTGTTGCCATCCGGCAGTCATCAAATCAAGAGTTCTTGATGTGCACCAGCAGAAGTCACATTTCACGAAGCAAGAACTGACCATGCTGACGAAGACCATAGTGGAAGATGCTGGGGGAATGTTTGCCTCCGACCACTGGTGTAGTAGCCAACTCTGCAAAAATACCATTTGGGAGGAGGTGGTATCGAAGGTGTCAGCCGTGGTTCTGGTCCCACGCACCCAAAGAGACTGCCATAAGCAGTCGGATGACATCTGCATCAGGGGCTGCAACCTGCTTTTGGCCCACAGGAAGAATGTTTGGCCACTGGAGGTGGGTCGGCCTCCCCAATCAAGCTCATGCCGTGGGAGGAGAAATGCAGCAGTGTGCTGCGCCTCGAAGGAATCGAGGGAGTGGAAGCGGCAGAGGCCAGTGCAGGGACACATGCTGAGGGCAGTGAATGCAATGTGTCAGACCAAAACAACCATTCACAGTGGAAATGCAGCATACACTACAGCATGCTTAACTCGATACCAGTTTCTAAGCGTGAGACCAAGATTCAAACCTGTGTTATTATGCGTTGTTTTGTTTCCAAGACACGTGTGTTGCCCCTGAGCTGTCTTCCCAGCCCAAGAGAATGGAAGCGGACCTTGGTGGCATTCACCTGGGCCTGTGTCATTGGTAGGGCTACGTGCTGCGACATATGATGAACGCAGGAGGGCATCCATGACCTGCACAAGCACTTTTGAAAATCCTGGCTGGGAGATGCCATGCAGCTCCCCGACAGTGTGCTGGAATGTGCCTGTGGCAAGCACATGTAGCACAGACACCACCTTCAACAGGGTGGGTATGGCAGTCCGGATGCCAATGATGCTCTGGATGTCATCCTGGATGAGGTCCACTATTGCAAAGATGGTTTCCCTGTTCAGGTGGTAAAGTGTGTGGTTCTGCCTGTCAGTCAAGGACCAGGGTGTGGCCATTGTGCAGGGTATGGGTGCACGCCTCTGGGGAACTACTTGCTGCTTATTGCTCCTCTGCATCCTCCTCCTCGTCTGCCCGTCGCCACTGTTGCACCTCCTGCTCATGGAGCTGCATTCCTGCATGCAGCTCCACTATGTCCATGACTGCTGCTATGAGTGGCCGCATGGTTGTGTTGAAAGGTGTGTGTGGGTGTGTGGTGTGGTGGTGTGGTCCTTTTCAGTAGTCCCTGTGCTTATTGTGTGAAACTGGGTCAATTGGACACACCTGTGGCCTGTTCCTGCACATCTGGGCCTGGTTACCGCCTGCTCCGTGGTGCCAGTGTTTCCGGCATGACTTTCTCGGTGGCACCAGCATTTTTGTGCCTGTGGTTCAGGGAAGTCCTCTGTTGTAATGCTGCCTTCTTTCCGTGGTGCCAGAGTTTCCGGCACTGGTTCACGGGCGTGCCACAGTTTCAGTTACCTGTGCTACTGGCAACGGTAGCACAGTGTGCGCTGTTACCAGCAACATTGTTACTGGCATCCCCTCTTGTAGTTTGGCAGTCCGGAATGACTGCCGATAATCGGAATTACTAGCATGTTGTTTCTGAACCGTCAAACTTGTAATGAGGGCTTATGTCTTCTTAAATGAAGTAACAACTAACATAGATGGAGTGATGTAACCCTTTCTGTAAATATTGCTTATTGTTAAATTTTGTAAAGCTGTGTAATGTGTTCAATATGTTATTTGTTAATGTAGTGTTTTCAAGGGTTTTATCCAAAATAGACATTAGCGTGATAGCTGGTGTTGCTAGGTGTCAACAATTACACAGTTGGGCTTTTCGCTCTAGCAAAAGAAGATCAACAGAAAGGAACAACTTAACCCTCTTTGCCATTGCTCCTGGCAAATGTGTTAAGGAAAAGGAGACCGAAGGAAACGATAGGCAATGGGGGTATAGGAGACAAGAACATTAAAAGGGGTCCGAAGGAACGAGGGAATCTCAGGATCCAGTGATAAGGTTGCTTGGGAAAAGGTCGCAAGGGGGTGACATGTCTCCAAAGTTGGGCTGTCACGCAAATCAAGCACTTTCCCCAAATATTCTAGGGCTGGAGTTAGAATAGTAAACAATACCCATCCTAGAATATGTAGGGGAAGGTTTTAGGGGTGCAGGGCAAAAAATCGCCTACCTGGAAAATTTCTCCCAGGGGACATTTTCACAAAGAACCAGAATATCTTGTTCCTGTGGATTGGGGATGGCAACATGATTGCAATCACCCAGTTTTACAGACCCATTGGGCCTCATTACGACTGTTGCAGTAAGGCAACAACGGCGCCAGTAGTACTACCTGCGCCGTTGTTGCCATGCCGCAAACATTACGAGTTTGCTCGCGGGTGCCGCTATGGATGCCTGGTCAGACCAGGCATGTAGAGCGGCACCCGCGAGCAGACCAGGATGGCAGCAACGGTACCGTTATGAACAGTACTGCTGCTACCATCCTCCCCATTCCCATTGAGCTATATAGGGACTCAGTGGGAATGGGGACATACCGGCTCCGGGTCCCACGAAAGGGAAATTACCGGGCCCTCCAAGGTCGGAATGGCCCGGTAATTCCCCTTTTCTCAGGACCCGGACCCGACTTTGGGGGTAGCCATGCCCTTAGTAATAAGGCTCATTATTTCTTAACCCATCACCCCTAAGAGTGCCACAGAGGGCAAATATGAGCAGCTTAATTGCCAGCCTGACAGCAAAAGAAAAGAAATATGCAAAGGAAAGGAGAGGTGACCCTGGAATATCCGTTCAGTGCTTTGGGTGGCCAGCTGCGGCAAGTTGCAGAGTTGGGACAATGGCCAAACAAGCCTAAGCCCCTTTATGGGGGGAAGCAGCAAGAATGTTATTTCTTGTTTTACAATTTTCAAGGATTTTATCCAAAATAAACCTCTAGGCTCTACATTCGAGTTTGTCGCTCATATTCCGACTATGACTGTCGTGTAGCTCTGTCAATAGACCAGTAGTTAGAATAGCCTTCTTAATGGGAATATTTCCCATGGTGCCAAGATGACATGGACATTTCTTATGACAACCACGGATATATGATAATGATTTGTTATTTATATTGCGATTTTACATAAGCGCTCTATGTATTACCACCCAACCTGCGTTGGTACTCATTTATCAACCTCAGAAGCATGAAACTGCTAAGTTGGCCTTTGCGGGATTGGAACCTGCAACCTGCTAATCACACAAATATCACTCAACCCACTGATGTTGCTAAACTATAATGATCTATGCGTGACTAAACCGGGCATCATTTAATGCAGGGAGGCATTATGGTTGTACCTGACAGAAAGAAAAAACTACTTGAAAGTGCAAGTGCAGTTTTGAGATGTCAGTGTTTGGGTACATGCCATCACTAACAAAATAGCATAACAAAAGAGGTGATAGGTGGAAGGTTTAGAACGAATCTTAACCTCTGGCACTGCTCTGGGCAACCCTGCCGACCATCATTCTTCGTCTGCCAAGCCATTACAGAAGAGGAAAGACCATATGTAAATTAAACTTGGTCCCACCCCAAAGGGGTATGTCCAGATGGAACTGCTTCATCACATCCCTTCTGCACGAGACCACAAGCATCCCCAAACATGTTTCGCCCTTGTTGGGCCTCATCAGTGAGGAGTAGCTTGCTCGATGTCGCATACACAACCACGTGCCAAGTTTTTGGTTTCTCTTCTTACTTTTTGCTGTACCTGGCATACATTTGCTTTTCTGCGAAGCTAAGCATGCATCATAAGTCAATCAAACATGTATGGAAGGAATGCATTTTTCAGTGAAAATGATATGCTATCATACGAAAGCACGCATTGTTCAATTGCCTCTTTGGTGCAGTGCTCCGAAGAACAAACATGTTAGCACAGCAGCGGTACTTTAAATGTAGAGGCCGAGCAGATCATTACAGGACCAGACAGCCGGTGCTAAAAGCTTTTGCCTACATCAGATTGGCTTTGCCTGTGGTGACAACGCTTATGAATAGTGCCGAGCTAGCAAAAAACACAGCGTGGGCTAATCAAGCAGCAGGAGGCGCAAGTCATTATAAAACTTTTCAGTGATATACCAAATCAAGTTTTTGTTCTGCATCCAGATCTGTGATTATGTTTTTTTTTTTTTAATATCTGACTATTACTACTGAGAGAATTTAGTTCGGTCACTGACTCACTTATCTTTGATCCCCCTCTAAGATGACTGATTTGGCATTTGAGAGCAATATACAGTTGTTTATTTGTAAAAACTAGGGAGTCTTTTTTTTTTAAAGAGTAATTTGCACAGAGGGGGCGCGCACTTAGGCCCTTCTATGAAATGTACTTTATATGTGGGGAAAACCAGCGCACATGAATTTTTTGCTCTTCCTAGTACAATGGTCTATAATTGGCTCCCAGCACACATGCTCGCTGTTAGGCGTTTACCATGGATTGCTATAGAATCCATCTGCTTTTATCAGGTGCTAAAAACAGGAAGATTCCCTAGGAATCCAGAGGTTTCCCATAACAAGCCAGTGGAATTCCATTTGGATTTTGCAGTTTAAGCTGTAAGGGAGGCGGAAACGGTAATCTCGTACCGGTGCCACCCTGCTCAACTCTAACGGCATCAATTCTTAGTTTTTGATAGTGAGGGAAATGGGTAATTGCACAATAAACTCCTAGGCATGCAGGACTGTGTTGCCTTCCCTATTGGACTTCTAGATGGGACTGTATGTACAAGGCACGTTAGGAGGATGGGTTGATGCAAAGTGGATTATAGCTCAAGTGAATACATTGTTGTACCACATTATTAGTGTTCAGCTAAGTATGAAGGAGATATCTTTATTGCATACTGCTAAATGTTATGCCTGTGCATTTCCTTTCAAGCTTAAAAGAGATTATTCCTGATGGTAGATATGGTTTATCAACATTAAAGGTATGAGTCTAAAAAACCCAAAGAATGTTGTCAGTGTTAGTGAAAGACACGTATAACCAGGTCCCCTTGGGCATGAGCTATGTTATGGAAGACAAGTGTGTTTGTTGTCATGGGTAATTGCACTGAGTTGGTATATTGACTATTCATAAAGGGCTGGACCTTGCTTATGCACCTCCCCATTCTAAACATTCACCTAATTCATGCTCTATGCTTCCAAGATCATGCATGCAAGTGACTCTAACAGCAGCTGGCAATCCAAAGGTACCCAGTCCCTATCATTGTCAAATATCAGTTCAGAAGATGGATCATACAGGACGGAGTCCACTTCTCTTTATAGTCTGCATCGTGGCAATTACCCCACTAAAAAATCCCTTATCCTGGAAAGGTTTGCTTGTGTCTTCTATTCATGTATGGTCCGTGTAGGCAGTCAGAGCCATCCCAACATATTGCTCTATTGGAGTCTAGCAAATCTACCATTTCCAGCTAGGGTTCAGTCGAGGGACACAGGAATGAGGACCATTTTGCCGTGCTTGGTATCTAGAACTGTACATTGTTAAGGGTGATTCTCACAGGGTATGGAGCCCCCTATGGAGACTGGATTTGCTTAAGCTTGCCTTGGCTCTCCTTTTGCTAGCTCTGATCCAGCAGTCAAGGTTAACTCTCATGGGGAGAGCAGACTCGACTGGAATGCAGCGGGACACATTATCCCGTTGAACAATGCCTGTCCACACAGAGTTGTTTTGAGAATATACTTGACATGCCTTTAAGCTAAGTAAAGATGTTGGTGCTTTGTATAAGAAAGCAATTCATCCTCAGAAATTCTACATTAGTGTTTGTTTGTTACTAACTCTCCACGAGGCTGGTTGTGTCTGCTCGGCCAGTGCAGGAGACGCGTTGCTGACCCAGGAGATATCCATGCAGAGAGTTTGCACTCGATTATTGCAGCCTATGGTGTACATAGGCTTCACTTCCACATGCAACAGGAGTTCTGTGAGTGGGAGTCGTGACAGAGTGATACGTGTGTGTTTGTCGGTGATAGGGTGTGATGCCGTCCTTTAACATACATCAGATCCGTGCAACAGCAGTGGCATCAGACCAGGTATCAGAACAGGTTTTGTGATGCAAGGGGATTGAGGACACCTCTACTGATGTCTTCACTGGGTCTACCCTGGATTAAGCTTTATAACCGCACAATACATACTCCGTCAATTACCAGACATCCATATGCGTATTTCTTTGTCTCTTCATCGTTGAGGTCAGTGTGGTAACAAGGTCAAACAGTGCTTCTGGAGGGCATGTAATATGGGACACTGCGGTTGTATGTAAATTAGTTCTCTGTCTGAAGGCATCTGTTGGTTGCTGGTGTTCGAAAAGAAGTAATGGTACTAGGCTCCCTGCTGACCTGCACTCCACAAACCCCATTGCCACGCCCCCCCCACAACCCCCATACTTGGGTTCCGCCTTTCCACCACTGTGTAAAGGCTGAAAGAAACATAGTGAAAGAAACAACCCTATTACCTTTGTTCATTGCCCCCCCACAGCATGCAGCTTTACGCCCCCTCCCCGTTTCTAATCACCCACCATTCCCACCTCTTAAGGGACATGCTAAAGACTAAAGCCACCCCTCCCACCTAGCCATTAACTACACATACAACTGTGCATGCAGTATTTTCATGTTAAATTGCTTAAATGTAAAAGAAAAATGCGGATTATTGCGGGAGCAGGGCTATGATGGGGCTTGGGAATTGGTTTTGTCCCGAGCAGGCAACTGAACATATAACAGCAAGCCAGCAGTTTTACGAAAGCTCGCCGTGATGTGAGTCTGGAGCCAATTCAGTAGGTTCCAGGTTGGAATCCCCAGTAAGGGGTACACAAAAAACAAACGTGCCTGCTGTTTAAGGGGCAGAGTATAAGTGAAAGTTTCAATTTCTTCCTATACTTTTATTTAAAATGAAACCATTCTGGAATAATTTATTTTCAATATAAAAGTATAGGAACAGTAAAGCATAAGAAAGAAAGTAGAGGAGCAGCACACCCGCCTGCATGTACCACTGCAGAGCATCCAAAGCTTCCAACTCATCATTTTGGGTCCACAAAGGGCCTGGACAGAAATAATTTCCTGGGAGTCACTTCCCACTTGTCGGGTCCTACCAGGTCAAAGGAATAGAGCACCATTTATTTATTTATTTGCATTTGTAGAGCACACTTGCAGCCCGTGGGCATCGAGGCGCTGTTACAGGATTATATAAGAGCTTTTGATTAAGGTTACAGGCAACCAGAAGTCTCTTGGTTACAGACAGCATAAACAATGTGCGCAACAGCAAAGCGGAGGGTTACAGGCAGAAGCATATAAACAGTGGTTAGGTATACACCCTGCATGAAGACATTATGTTTTTAGATAAAGAGTTTGCTTGGTTCTCTCATTGACACAGTCCAGTGTCGTCAGGTACCAGACAGAGCTTTACTATTAGAGCAACCCTTGAAAGGGTGCAGAGACCGGCAGTGCTTCCTCACAATCCCTGTTCTGGTTGGCATCCTCTTCTGTATTTTAGGACTTGGAGAAAAAAAAAGGATGATGACCCTTTGCTTAAAAAAGAGATTGGAGGTGAGGGTTCACTCGGCTTCCAATCCCAGGGTTGCATTCCTGTTAATGACCACCCAATCACTGCGGGATGGAGGAAGACAAAGGTCTATCAAGTGAAACCTTTGTAAAGTGCTTCACATTATTTCTCTCAGTTATGGATTCCTACTTTGAATCCAGACACTGCTCACACATATTTCAAATCTGGTTATGGCAAATGCAGCCCAGGCACTCCAAGGCACACAATGGCCAAAACCATACATGAAAAAGCCACGTGCCTAGTTAACTCACTCCTTCCTAGAAACAGTTTTGGACCCAATACTGAATTCACATAGCAGGTTGTAGTTAAGGGCAACAATG
Source organism: Ambystoma mexicanum (assembly GCF_040938575.1). Lineage (NCBI taxonomy): Eukaryota > Metazoa > Chordata > Amphibia > Caudata > Ambystomatidae > Ambystoma > Ambystoma mexicanum. The sequence goes on from NC_090928.1 coordinate 68,218,710, forward strand.
TGGTACAGCAAGTTGTACTGCACCTGAGCCAAAAGGGCTGTCACAAAAGAGTGGAACACACAAAGCCACTGTGTGAGTAAACTTTGCTCATCCTAACTGTGAAAGGTTGGGTGTGTATCTTCACTTCCCCTGAATTCACTACGCCATACATTCACTTGGTCAAATGTACTTCTCTATACCTTTACTTCTCCTGTCTTTCACTGCATCTCGCATTCACTTCATCATTACAGGAGGAGACCCCTTGCCTCCCCCTGCTTTGCCACCATTTGACCCCAACCCTAACCTTTAACTAATCTTAACCACAGGTTTATCCACCTTCACAATATGAAGATGTTGATGAAGTAAAGGCATGAAGAAGTAAATGTATGCAAAGTAAATGTCTGGTGAAAGGATGGTGGACTCAGTAAGTGCAGGCGAAGTTTTCTAGACAAAGTAAAGGGCGATTGCAAAAGGCATAGGATATCTCTTGGGTTGGAATCCGTTTTTGTCATCGTGGAAAAGGCATTTAATGAAGACTCATCAGAGAAAAGTCAGATAAACCAAGTCAGGGAAAATCAAAAATACTCAGGGCCTCAGGGCAGAAGTTCAGAATGAAACTTTCAGTCTTACACATATAAAGCAGCAACATCTTGGTCAACTTTTAGGCAACCTTTGACACGGGCAAACTAGCATCTATAGGTCTCGATTCCTCAGTGGTGCCCATCTTAAAAGAACCCCATAGACAGATCTGGAAAAGGGTCATTCTGAACTGAATGGGTTATTGCATTGAAAGAGGTGTGATAAGGGTGCATTCCTACCTTGGATAAACCCACAAGCCCCAGGTTTAATCCTCTATTGAAGGGCTTATGCCTATTAGCACCCTATAAAAGGAGCCATGGGCGCAGCATCCGGAGGTAGTGTGATTGGGATGCCAGAAAAGAACATGGAAATGGGTGGAGTGTAAAGAGAAAAGTGTCTCGCAGGTAACACTCGGCAAGAAGACATCAGCTAGACAGAGGTTGTAGGTAAGTGAGAAAAGAGTAGAGCAGGGGACATCACTATGTGTGGGGGAGTGGGCAAAGCTGCTGCGAGAGGAGGTTGGTGAGTTGGCTGAGAGATAAGGTGAGAGGTCGCATTGCTAAGAGCGAGAACCTGACTATGGAGCAACGTGACAGAAGATTGGAGAACTCAGAGCCTGTATCATGAAGTAAAGGCCTCGGGATCAGCCTATGGAGGATGGCATTAATCCATATTATTTCAACTTTTGTAGATGATAAAACAAACATTTCATTGTGTGTAGGTAGCATTGGTGGTAACATATTACTGTATGATTACGGCAATGTATCATTACTGCTTGTCTTCAAATCTATTCATGACCTTTCTCCCCCTAAATCACTATCTCTCTGTCATGTCCCCCTCCTTCTTGCATCCTCCGCTCCAGCACCCTCCCTAATCTCTCTGTTCCTCAACTGCCCTGCGCTTTCTCGCAACCCTTCTCCCTTTAGCCTTGACCTTTGGAACTCCCAAACTTCACATGTTCAAAATTCCTGTATCATCCACTCTTTTAAATCTGTGCAAACGCTTCTCCTCCTAGACCTTTAAGGAGCACCCTCCACTTACTCTCACATTATTCCTACTCCTTCATGACCGCCTGATACCTACCTCCACTGTAAATAACACCTCACTGTAAATACCAACTCCCCTGAGACTACTGTCTGTCACTCTGCTTTTCCCTACCATCTTACCTCTCTTCCCTCCTTGCTAATCACCCCACTGCCACTGACACTGGTAGCCATGGTGCTCACGAATCTCACAGGATACCAGGCCTCCTAACCAGTCGACACCAGCACCCCTTCAGCACTGCACCCTGCGGGCCCCCTGCCTGGTGGCTGGGCATCCCATCCTGGGGTTCGTCCACCCTAGTAGGTAGCCAAGTTTTTCTCCTGGCTCCCCTTGGCACTTCCCTCCCAGGCCCTCCAGCACTTGCCCATTCTTTGCCCCTCCCCACCCACACCCTTCCATCACTACAGCACTTCTCATCGCTGCACTTGCACGTGCGAATGACACAAGGCCTAGTAGGACCACGATTGTATATTTGACTGTATTTTGCCATGTTATTTACTCCCTTGCGGTGCCTGGAAACACCATCTGGCTGTATAGACACCTAATAAATGCTCAATAGATAAATACAGAAATACATGTGTCTTGTCCCGCCCCTGGATTATGTACTATTAATAAATCATCATCTTCTGGTCAATTGCTCACTCCTTTTTCCTCTTATGTATGGCTACCAGAGGCCTTGCTAGGGGGGGCTAAAGGGACTGTAGCCCCTGGTCTTTTGCCCAGATAGAATCTCAGGAGCTACAACCAAAAGGCTAGCTAGCCTCCAGTCCCGACAGTTCCAACATCAGCGTAGCCCCGGGTCTTTTCTAGACCTAGCAACACCCCTGATGGCAGCTGATTTAGGATGGGCCTGGTAACTGTTGTTTAGTGTTTTTCAGTGAAAATACTTTTTATTTCAGCAAATATAACTACAAATGCGATCATTCACCTGCTGCAGAAGTTAAACTCGCACAGCTTAAGGTAAGTAGGTATAAGGCAGAACGTGTGATGTTCAGTTCTAGGTGAAAATGTGCCAATAAGAGAACTGGTGAGTGCTAGTTGCCGTAGAATGCTGACTATGCATACATATTAAGGGGCTTGCGTTCATTCGCTTTGGCGTGGAAGCTTCACGCCTGAAACTCCAAAAACAGGATCAGTGGGAATCATCTGGCTGCTGTGCTAAGATTGTTGATATGGTGGGCCAGCGTTATTGATGTATGTATTAACTGTGCTCATATGTCGGAGGCTTGATGCTGGGAATGTCTGCAAATCTACATCGTGTATTAGTTCTGGCATCTTTTGAAATTTGTTTGCGGTACCGCTCCCCAGCCCGAAAGAATACTACAGTTCACTACTGTAACTTAAGGGCAGTGATCCCAGGGATATCTTCATGGACTTTACGAAGGAAGGAGGATTGAAGACAGTGGGGGTCATTCCGACTTGGGCGGTAAGGGTTAACGGTCACCGGTAATGATGCCGGTGCCGGAAAACCCTTACCGCCCAATTCCGAGGTCCCTTAGCAGGAACCGCAAAGCACGTGTGGTCTGACCACATGTCCTTAGTGGGTCCCGCTAAGGGACCTTGGAGCTAATAACGGTACCGCAATTTGCGGTACTGTTATTAGCGCCTTTCGCATTCCCATTGAGCCCTATAAGGGCTCAATGGGAATGGGGAATGGCCTACAGAATGGGGACTTACTGGGTCCTCCAGGGTCGGAATGACCCGGTAAGTCTCCATTCTGCCAGACTGGACCCGGACCCGGTTTGGGAGGCAGCCATGGTGCTAATAGCACCATGGCTACCGCCCAACTCGGAATGACCCCCATTGATTTCAAGAGTAGCAGATGTCCTGGTAAAGACGAGCCCAGAATGTGGCAAACTAATATTAGAACTATAGAATTGAACAGCACACGCGGACAGTGTGATGGGGCTGACTGTGCTTGGGAGCTTACCATGCAGTGTGCACAATAGACCATATGCAAGGAAGTGGCTACCTGTACAGTTCGTGTGGTGTTTTGTAAATAACTGCCAGTGCCCAAATATTTTCCAGCTTGCCTTTCCCACTGCTTAACCCACCCTACAGAGCCAACTCCCATCGGCTCATTGGGAGTGATGTGTGCACCACTCCTGACATCTCTGTAACATCACCTGGAATGAGTGTCTCGAAATGATGCATTAAATGTTTACCTCTTTCTTTAAACACGTCACAGGTAATGTCAATTTCCTCTGATTCTATAAGTGAAAAGTAGGACTTTTTAACCGTATATGCACAGAAAATAGAGCAAATGCACCTTCTTCAGGTAGTAAAGTGATGGACTAATGCAGACAAAGGGCCTCATTACGACCCTGGCGCTAAGTGAAAAACGATGGCGGTAAATGGTTACCGCCATCGTTTTCCGCCAGGTCCGATCATGACCCGTGACCGTTAACTACGATGCCATTAGGGGCATCGTAGTTAACGCTGCCGCTAACTGCGCTAAGGGTGTGCGCACGCGACCGGCCACACCGTACTTAGCGCCATGGCGGAAAGGTACGCAAATGCCGACCCAAGCGGACATGCACCTAACGCCATCACCCAGCCCGCTAAGTACCTTACCGCCATGGTGCTAATTACACCATCGCGAACCAACCGTAAAGGGCCATGTAAAGTGAATGCAGCTGCCACAGGTGCACAGAAACAGCACAGGTGAAGGCAATACAGACTCAGGAAGTACAAAAAGAGCACACCCCACCCCTTCCCACACCCAGTCACACTCCACAATGATACCAATACGACTAGCAATGTTGGGGCTGGAGGACCTGATAGCAATGCATGTGCTACAACAGCAACAACAACAACAGGCAGCACAGAGGAGACGCAGGAGGAGAAGGAGGGCAAGGCAGGCCCAGCAAGCCCCACCAGCACAGCCAGTGCCACCACGCAGGCAGCCCCCAATCCCACGCATCAGAGCCAATCCATTCAACCTCACTGCTGAGCAGATCCACACCCTGTACCGTTTGGACCAGGACACCATCACCGCCATCGTAGACATGATACACAACGACATCGTCAGCATGATAGAAACTCCAACCGCCATCCCCCCCTACTGAAGGTAGTGTCTGTACTCCACTTCCTGGCCACAGGCACCTACCAGCACACAGTGGGGCACTTGCATGGCATTTCACAACCATTATTCTCACGAACACTAATCCAAGTGCTTGATGCCCTCCTCAAGCACACAGACGACCACATCTCATTACCACGGACTGCCCAGGACATTGCAAACACCAAAGTGGGTTTCCATGCACTAGCCGGCATACCCGGTTGCATTGGTGCCATCGACTGCTCCCATGTGGAATTGGTGGTTCCACGTGCCATGGAGGTACCGTACCGCAACCGGAAACAGTTCCACTCAATCAACGTGCAAATGGTCTGTGACTCCAACAAGATCATCACACATTGTTGTGCCCGATTCCCCGGATCAACCCATGATTCTATGGTCCTGAGGAACTCCACAATACCACGCTACATGGAGCAACATGCAGGCCCAAGATCCTGGCTACTCGGTGAGTCCAATGTCATGGAAGTGGGCAGGTGAATGACGTACCGATGCATACTCCACCTGGCTGAAAGGGTGGGGGGGGTGATGCATACTCCACCTGGCTGTGAGTAACACAGAGAACGGAGACAGAGGATGGGCACTCACAATGCACTCAACCCCTCTGCATACATTGGGTGATGGCATGCAAAACAGGCCATGGGAGCCATGAGCATATACTGGTTGCATTGTGTGAATCAATTAGTGCATGTAGAAGTGAGCCGAAGTAACAGTTGGATGCAAGCCATGTTGGCACATCATGTTCTTGATCAGACGACATGACTGACACATACATTCTCGCCTACATACAGGTGATGCAGGCTATCCCCTGAAGAGGTGGCTCCTTACACCAGTCCGGAACCCGCAGAACCAGCACGAGGAGGACTTCAACCGTGCACATACACGTACTCGTGTGGTCATAGAGCAGACATTCGGCCTAATGAAGGCACGGTTCCGAAGCCTCAGCAGGTCTGGTGGGGCACTCCTGTACCACCATGAGAAGGTGGCAAAGATTGTCATGGCATTTGTCATGCTACACAATATGTGCATCAGACGGAATGTGCCCCTGCCCCCTGACGCAGAACTGCAACCACCTGACGATGAGGATGAGGAGGGTGCAGATGGGGCGGCACCCCATGGAGGAGGCGACGCACAGGAGGGGCGTGCAATGCGCCAAAGTATCATCGACCACTACTTCTAGCACACACGGCTGGTGTGAATCACATGGAGACTGCACTTGGGGCACTGTGTGTCTCTGGGACATGCACACTGTGGACTGTACACCAATAAAGCACACATACGCAATGAAAATGTCCATACATTTCATTTTGGGAAAGAAAAAAGTGTATTTAAACTATGAAACGTCGTGACACACCCCCTCCCCCCTGCACACCCCAACACACCCCCTCCCCCCTGCACACCCCAACACACCCCTCCCCCCTGCACACCCCAACACACCCCATGTAGGTGTCAACAGATGCCTGTGACAGTGGCCACAGGCTGTTACAAGCCCCCTCTCCCGGCCCCCGGGGCACCCCTGGCTGTGGAGCGCAGGTTACGTCCGGAACGTCGGACGGGGCTGCTCTGTGCAGAACTGGCAGTGGAGGATGTCCCTGCCTGCCCCCGTGCATGCACGTCCTGTAGGGTGTGGGTGAGCTCAGTGAGTGCACGACGCAAGCCGGCAAGTTCAGCACAGATGTCCCTGGACATGGCCTGTATGGCATCCCTCAGGGTGGCAGTGCTCTGTGCTACTTCGGCCCTTAGGGTCTCCGTGGCCTGTTCAATGGTTGCCCTAGCGCCCACACATTCCGCGGCATGCTCAGCCAGCATCGTGGACAGTTGTTGCTGCCGTTCTGTGATGTCCTCGAGGGACTGCTGCCCCTGCTGGCCCATGGCCAGTGCTGGTGGTGTGATGGAGGGGCTGCTCCCCTCCTGTGGACTGAGGACTGGGCATGGGGTAGAAGGCCACTCCTCTACCTCTGTGTGCCCCTGTGTGTGATCCTCATGGGGGCTGGCATCTGACAAACAGGGGGAATGTAGTAGGTCAGTGGGGCTTCTGCCTTCGTGCTCCTCAATGTCTGAGTCTGAACATGCAGCTATTGCAGCTGTCTCACCCATGTTGCTGCTTGCCGCTGACCCAGTGCCTTCTGTGGCAGGCAATGTTGGTAGAGGTGGAGGAGCTGCTGCTGGCCTGCTGACTAAAGGGGTGCTTGCCGGTGGGACGTCCGGTATGCTTGCAGTGGGTCCTGCTTGTTGTGGGGTCTGCCTCACTGCAGCTGAGGTTGAGGGTGCGGGGACGGTATTATTGGCCTTCTTGGCTCTCTTTGTCGCAGGGGTGTCCTGGTCCTCGGGGTGTGAATCTGTGCCTGTGGTGGAGCAAAGGAGGGAGGGCATTATTGATGGGTCTGCGGACTTTGGAATGACAATGATAGACATTATTCTGGTCAGTAGATGAGGCAGATTTCAGGCAGGGCCATGCAGGTTGTCTCCTTTTAGTGTGGAATGTGGATGCAGGTATGCGGGTGCCAGCAGTGTATACAGGGTGGTGCTCGCATGTGGCTATGGGCAGTGTGGAAATGTGTTGCATTTACACTCTAGGGCAACCTTGTGCTACACATGAATGGACTGCAGTGACTATGGCATGTCTTGTTTGAGGCACCTACCTTCATCGCCTGATGTCGGAGCTCCCCTTTCCATTCCTCCGACGCCTTCAATGGCTTCCATGCCAATCGTGGTTGCACAAATCTCCTCCCACGGTTGGAGTTTTAGTGGGGATTCTGACCCTCCACAGGTACCTAAGGCAAGGTTGCGGTTCGCAGAGATGACGGCTCTGACCCGTATGCGAAGGTCGTCCCAGCGCTTCCTGCACTGCTGTGGGGTGCGGGGTACGGTCCCCACCGCGCTGACGCGCTCGGCCACCAGGGCCCAGATGGCCTTCTTTTTCCCTATCGCTGTCCTGGTCATTTCCGGGGAGAAAACAACAGCTGCGTTGTCTTGCAGGGTCTCCGCAAGCGTGCAGAGTTCCTCCCGGCTGAATCTTTCCTGGCGCTGGCGGTCACATGCCTTCTTAACAGCTTTAGGCATTTTTGGGTAGTTGGATGGGTGGGTGATTGGTTGGGACAGGTGTCAGGGTTGGATCTGGTGTTGTTCAGTAGGATGGCAATGGATTGTGTTTTTAAAGATGGCCGACGTGCTGTTTCCCGTTCCGGCGCGATGACGCTATTTCCAGTTCTGCTTTTTACGGCCACCGCAAATTACGGTGGCCGCTAATTACGGTGGCCGCTAATTACGGTGGACACTACTTACGGTGGCGGAAGTGCACCTTGCTCACTTTACGATGCCGGTAGGGGCCTTTTCCGCCATGGCGTTAATTGCATTACCGCCATGGCGTAATGCTCGTGCGCGATGGGTCGTAATGTGGCGCTCTTTACGCCCTCGGCCCACGGCATAAACGCTCATTACGCCATGGCGGTAATGACGGAAGATTACCTCCTGGGTCGTAATGAGGCCCCAAATCATTACTACACTGATAAACTCTGCATCACTTATTACAGTCAGGTATCCATGTGAACTTTAGACTGAGTCGGTGACCTGACACGCAGCTGCACATTGGTGCACCTCACATGCCTGAGCCACCCGACCTGCTGCAACCGTCTTGTCAGTTATTACAGTAGTGGAGCAACACTAATGTCATGCTGGCTGACTACAGCAATGTGCTGGCATGAGCAGCACGCGCCTCCAGCAGTTTCCCATTCTGGCTCATTGTTATTACTGAAACTGAATAGCTTGCACTGCGGCGCCAGCATTGTTCACACTGTTGCTGCTTGCGGTGAGGCAAAGACTGAATGACATTTCAAAGAATAAAGTTGCCAAAACATCAAATCATAATTAAGCTTAATCACTGACAATCAGTGCTGATGCTCAAAAATAGGTCAGCCTGGCAATCACCCCACACATTAGGAGCTGGGTGTTGCTGTCCTTCAAGAGAAGACAGACCAGGGTTCTGTCACGGTTCGTGATAGATGGAGGTTTGCAGTCCTAACCGCAATAGGAATGTCCTCTCTTGAATGAATGAGAAGGCAAGGTGGCCCATGGGAGGCATGTCAGGTACACGAAGAGAGAAGCAAGTTGTGGCAGCCTGTTATGTTACTTTCTTTGGCTTCACACTGACTGAACAAGTAAAGGGACAACATTATAAAACACATATCCAATCCCTATACATATTGGATGGGAAAAAGGGACCGCCTGTGCCAAGGAAGTGTATTGATCAAGGGAGGGTTAGATCCTGTGACAAAGTTTCCCACCTTGTTTTGTGAACATCCAGTGAGGTAACAAAGAGGGGCTGGGTACCTCAGCACGCAAGTGAACTATGAGTCTAAGGCTGGTATGGGGAGGACCCCCCCTCCCAGTCTCCCAATCTAGGACCCACTAGGCAGCAGGCAACCAGTACATGACACCTCACACTTTAAAATATAGATATTTGTTTTGACAGGGTCACAGGGTCGCAAAGGTAGCATAGCAATGTCCCACTAAGTGACATCAGTTGCTGAAGAAAGGCAACGTTTGTGATCACATTGGTCCTGCCATTGCCCTCCGAGAGATCTTGCCATGTGGAGCAAAGCAGACATGGCTCCACTCATTGAGCCAAGCAATCGCGTGCTTGTGCTAGAACACGCGTTGGCCCAAACCAAAATGGGAGATGCTGCCATTTACAGTCACAGCCTGCCTAATAATCGAAAAACCTCCATAACAACCGTAATTAAGTGTCAGTTAGGCAAAGCTCAATCTACTACGGAGGAATGTGATGAATCGATAGCAATCATCCCTTCTCCCAGTGGGGGCCACCCCATTTGAGGCTAGGGTGGTGACCCCACTTAACAAGACCCTCCCTAGCGGTCTGGCCAAGTGGGACCTCACTGGGAGTGGCAAAGAGAACTGGCCAGCAACATAGGACAAGGTAAGGAAATGTTAGAGTGAGGCAACATAAAGCAATGGAAAGCAGATAGGAATTAAAAGGGTGTCCAGTCATTTGGTCGAAAATAAAAGATCGAATGACCATTTCGTCGAATACCAATTGGTCGGAAAAAAAAAGGTCGAATTTTTTTATTTATTTATTTATTTATATATTTTTTTTTCGTTTCGGTTGGTAAAAAAAAAAAATAATAAAGAAAAAGGGGGTTGGGGGAACCCCCCATATAAAAAAAAAAATCGACCATTTTTTCGAACATTTGGCATTCCATCATTTGGTTTTCGACCAAATGACTGGTAACCATTACAAGCACAGTGGCGTGAGTTGGTTCGAAAATCACAAGCAACAGTGAACATGAATGAAGGTTGGGGAAAGGAATAGCATTGACTTGCAAGGGGGAGAATAGGAGTTTACTGCTGTCCGCGCCACCTCAGTAAAGTATGATGCAAACCGAGTCCGCTGAGGAGTTTGATCATGACTGCGCATGATCCGTAGATCTAATTAATTGCAGATTGCTGTCTCGCGTGGACATGTGTTGGGGATTATCAAGCAAGCATTCGCAAACAGAGCACAGATCAAAGACTGATCTCTCTTTACCAAATGCTGAGAAACCACGTCTACTTCAAAGGCAATCGATGAACTGCCCAAGCTGATAATTGCTTGCATAATCTCCGAACAAGGGAAAGCTATTGCTGGGCCAAATGAGGGAATTATATTTCACTTGGGAAAAAAATGCAGATGATCAACTTGCATGGAAGCCCACCTAGAGCACACTTCACGTTTAAGCCGGTTTGAAACGAATACACGCCAGACAGAGAACAATAAAGATAGCAAGTAATAAAGCAGTGACACTTATGAAATGTTGACAGACTGGCCACTTAACCATCAAGATGAGAGATTTCCCTCAGATGTGCTTGTGAATAAGAAGTGGTGACGATTAATGGTCTCTGTCAGATGACAACATTAGGAGTTAGACGGCTCTTGAAATACTGATATTTGTATGTATTTTATTTAAAAGCGGTCCAAAACAGGATAATCAGTGACCCCCCTATTCTAAGAGCCCCACAGAGACGTGGAATACAGAAATAATGACATGGTTCTCCAGATCTATGTGCAGGCGGCAGTTTTAAAATGGCAGTGGTAAAACAGGCATTTATGGGGGGGTAAACGGTAAACCTTATGCTGGCAGTGTGACCACAAATGGTTTATCCTTTCTAGCTTTTATCTGTGACCGAGAAAGAAACGTTCTCCAGATATCAACCAAATTATACAATTGTGAGTCCTAAACATCTATATAACCCCCATAATGAATGAACTTGAGAGCTATAGTTTCAACCTTCAGCTGAAATCCATAAAAGGCAACAATACCAGTCCCAGTCCAGCATTGTTACTTTTAGGAGCCAGAACCAGCGGAGTAGAAAGTAAATTCCATGTTGCGAGCCAATAGGCTTCTGAATGAGGCTGATTATTTCTCCCGCACCAACTATGCCATCATGATGTGTTTCAATTTGAGACATTTGCATTTTCCTTCACTGCCTACAGATGCCCTGATCAAACATTGGCAAAAAATACAAGATAACTAAATTGGAACACACAATTGCTCAGTAAGGTAGAGGCTCCAACATGGCAGCCATCTTTCAGTCTTCCAGCTCTCCAAATATGTGCGTACTGCCGCTCTTCATGCACAGCAAAGTTACAAATAGCACATTCTACTACTGCACTAGCTCACATGGAGCCTCAGTAAGAGTATTTTGATTGCAGTAAGTAAATCGCAGTAACAGATTAGGTGAAACGTTGACCAAATTGCCATATTTCAGGTTTGGAGGACAATCGCAATGACTTGGCTGGTTGAAGAAATTTACCGATGGTGGAAATACACCCAGTAGTGAATACACCAAACCTCAATGGAGCCCAATAGAATTCCTTTATAGAGCATATCATGGCCTCTCTGCAAATCACAAAATGGCATATTTACCACCAAAGGGAGTGGTGGTATTGATAAAAGAATTTGGCTGAATTACCAGAGATAATTCAGCCAAACTCGTAATAAGTCTTATGGTTCCCCACATGGTCACTTTCAAACTGAATACAAATATGTGGAAATATGTGTGGTGCAGAGTGGTGCAGTCCCATCAGTGTGTGGCGTTCTCCTGCTGACCCATTGGTCTGTTGTTGGTCTGTTGTTGTGTGTGCTGTGCGGGGTGACAGATCCCATCTCTGAGGTTACGACCATAAAAACGCTGGTAGAAAGGCAGTGAGAGGGCTGGTCAAACGGACTGCGTGAAGTATGCTGCAGCCACTGACTTCAAGAACGGTGAGTGCTGAAACCGCTCTTTCGCCGAATCACGCTTTGCTTCACCTCTTCCGGGCCTAAAGGCTTGAGGTCTGGTAACTGTGGGTGTGCGTCCGAAGGAGACAACCCGAAAGCAGCAAGTTAAATGATATTCCAACGATCAGTGATCGAGCTTCCCTACGTCTTCAAGGTGACGACTCAAGCTTTCATGACTCTTTTGACGCATGTTGGAGTACACTTACCACACTAAATGTAGTGTTGCAATCTTTCATTCGCTTTTATAATACAGTGGCACATGAACACTTTGACAGTGAATGAGATAAAGAAAGTCTTAGTGAATGGATCTCAACAGTATTTCAACGAGATCCGGACTCCTTAGGCCCTAACCCAGCCCAGCTAAACCTGCCCGAGTTATCTAAACCACAAGAACGAGCAATAGAGAGAACTGTCATCAAATATGCTATGCAGCCTGATGTTGTAAAACCTGATGACAAGTTTAACAAAGAAATGTCTATCGCAAATCTGTATAATAAGAAAAAGCCAAAGAACATTAAAGGCGGTTTAAAGACTTCGAACAAGAGCTTCTGGAAGTTCTTATGGAAACATCCTCTTAGCAGCCAAAAAAAGAGAGCAAAAGTAGAACAACTATCTACAGCCTCTTGAAAGTATTGTTATTATTGACGATAGTTTGAAAGTTGATAGTACGTGTCAAGCAGGGTATACCAGTGAAACTCTGGAAGATTAATCTATCTCAAGGTCTCCTGTTCTACCTCAGAGAACCTCTCTCTGTTCCAAACCCAAAAAAGGCTAAGAAGGTGCCAAGGAAAGAGTGTGAAATCTCCTCACCAACAAGCACCCCGATAATCAACTTATCCAGGATACCAGGGGTAGAAAAGCAGGAGACCAGTCTGGTGCTGACAAAGCACCAAGGACAAAGAGGAATATCATGGCCCCAGTGGTCAAATGGATGACTCGAACATCTGAGGCTGGGAATTCATCTCAGACAGTAAGGAAAGTGTGGCTTTTTAGTACAGCTAGTCCACTCGGCTACTCTTAAAGCACCAATTGAACTTGATAACTGTAGCCGACGCGAGTGAGTGAGCTCTCTGCATTACGGAAAGACTTATACTATCAATCCCAGGCATTAAATATACGATTATGGAAAGAGAAAAAATGTAACTTGAAATTGGTGCTGTTGATTGTGATTATTAGCCCAGATTTGAGAAAGGCTCTGCTGAGCCGAAACATGTGTTATCACGTAAGGGCACCTTGACGGAATAAAGCAGTTAAAATTCCTTTGTATGTCATTAGTTGGCGCAGAATCCTGGAGTTACTTTCTCTTTTTTCACTTCATTTCAGACAAGTCAGCGAGATAGAGGGAGCTGTCTTGCCACAGCGCAACAGTGTTTGAATGAAAACAATCTATATACTGTGATGGGGTCTGGTGGCCCACTCCGAAAAAGTGCTGGGCATTCTTTAATTTTCAAATCTGTGTTTGAGGATGATTGGAACATTCCCTTAAATAGACGCAGAGTGCTGGCCCTTCCAACTACCATCCCAGAATTAAGTTCGATCTCTTCGTTTGACATCAAATGTGTCCATTTATTTGATCACGCTCGAGTTGGGAAATGTGCTGTTTTTTCCACTCTACGATGATTGAGAGGCTATTAATTGCGCAACAAGAAGACATTCTATTAAAAGGCTTTGAGTGTTACCGTGCACGCCATGCAGATGCCATCCAAAAAGATCATGCACAGGCAAACATTACAATAAGATGTCACTTTGAAATGGATCAACAGAGACATGTTTCCTATGATTCAGAATCTTTGTGTTGGGGCTGGTTCGCGACCGCTCTTCCAACTACAGCAGGAAGCAGATCAGGCTTTAAGTAATAATTGGCAAATATTAGGTTGGACCTCTTGTGGCCCTAATTCCCTTCTGAACAATGATATGAAGACAGCGTTTGATGAATTTGACATAATTCTCCTTAAAGAGACTTGGCTGAGGACTACTCCAGCATGGTATGGGTTTTTCATGGATTCCAAAACAGCTAAGAAATGTTTGAGAGGGAGGCCAAAGGGAGGGCTGCTAACAGCCATTAAAATTTGAAGTTTTGTCGTATTGTGCAAGTGAATACTCACCCTGATACCAAAGGTTCTGGACACTAGGGAAGCTCAGCAACAATCAGCAGTTTTGATAATTAACATGTATTTTAACCCTATTAGTATGGAGTTAAATGCAGTTCTACATGACATTGAAAACGTATTAATTGATTGGTTTGCTGAGTACCTGGACGGCCCTATTGTCTTAGCTGGTGATTTTAATTGTAAAAATCTTGTTACGGATTTTGATTGGGAAGAACTTGATGCTATGAGAAGTGTTGTTCCTATCGCCCATTTGTTGGGCAGGGCAATCAAGGGAGGTTTTGGTCTACATTTCTCTCCAGATGGGCTTTTTTGCAGACCAATTTGTTGTATAATGGTACCCTCAGGCCAACTTGTTCAAATGTGTTCTCTGCCTCTACTATCGAGTATGTCTTCTTAAAGAATGTTGAGGCTGATGAGGTGGGATATCTGAAGATAGTGAAAAACAAATGCAAGTGACCTCGCTATGATACAGTTATCTGTGTATATGAAAAGGAAGCTTCTAGTGGTCTCATGGCCTGGTAATAGGTTTATTCAATATAGTCATAATTATAATCAAGTTAATTGTGATTTATTAAATTAGTGGAATAAACTGACTTTTTAAGAGAAACTTGCACAGTCATCACCAGGGAAGTTTCCTGTTCTGTTAGCTAGGTTGAGAAGGCCAGCGGAGGATAGAACAGTGGTTGCGCAAAGTATTCTCCTATACTCGAATTGTAGCAACTTTGACAGGGAGATTTAAAATAAAAGTCAGATGAGGAAGGATTTCAGGACTTTGTGAAAATGCCCCGATATGACTTGGGCAGAGAAGGTGAAAGGAAAAAAGGTTTTGAGGCATCATTATAGGAATTGGTGTAGGTCTTATCCATACCAAAAATATATTGGGAAAAATCAAGAGCCATTGCTTAAGATCGTCAGGGAGGATACATGTGCCATATGGTGGATACTGAATAATAAAAGTAAGATACAACCTCACGTCCAATTTTCCTATGTATCTGAAGAAGCGTGGATAGAATATTTTACTAACAAATATGATGCTAATAATGATAACACAAGTTTTCTGAAAATTAACAGTATTAACACTTCATCTGGGTTCCCCTCTTTTGAACGATTAGATATTGAGCTCATAATTAACAAGTTAAAGAATTCTACAGCGATTGGTCGTTATGCAATGACGAATGGCATACTTAAGAACAATCCTGTACTTTGGTCTGACATTCTCTATCATTTGTTTACACATATTGCCAGAGAAAGTATCTGCCCCATCTCCTGGACCAATTCGATACCAATCCCAATTTATAAAAAGGACAATAGACATGAACCTTCCAGCTATTGACCTATCTCACTGATCGATACCACCTCAAAAATGTTTGTCAGTTTATTACTTAGGAAAGTAACTGTGTGGGCAGAGGAAACTCATCGTTTTAGTCCCTTAAAAACTGGTTTTAGGAGAAGGGCAGGCACGGTTTTAAGTGGGCTGGCCCTGACTGCCTGTATGTCTGACATTGGGTCTTACTTGGGTCGCTCTCTCTTTTTTCTGCAATCGATCTATCCTCCGTCTATGACAATGTGAATATTTCTTTGCGATGGTTGAAGTTGTTGAGTTGGGGGATAGATCTGCATTTGCTGTGGTTGATTTAAATGCTATATACTAACAATTCTGCCAAAGTCATATTAAACACTCTGGTAGAGCTCTCGAAGAACATTTATCTGAAGAAGGGAGAACGCCAAGGGTGCATTTCAGCCCCTACTCTATTTAATCTATACTTAGCTGATCTATGGGTTGAAAGTAGGGAGTGGGGGTTTTACACTGCCAAGTGGTCTTGTCTGAAGGTGAGTTACATAGTCTATGCTGATGACCTCACCCTAATGGATTATACTCCGGCAGGACTCCAATGCCAGCTATCGGGGGATTAGAAGTACATTAATATGAATCATTTGCAGATTAACTATGGAAAATCATGCATTATGGTTAGCAAAGCATGCAAAAAAGGTAAAGGTTATACATGGAAACTTAGTAGCATGGCAATTAAGAGAATAGAATCGATCTGTTATTTGGGCTTTGTAATATTAGTCAAAAACCAGCGTGTAAAACACACTAAAAATCTGTTCTTGTACTTCATTATCCAAGGTTCTAAAAACCAAACTGTGTGCGTACTCATTGATCCCATTGATTGAGTTTTACAGAGTGAAAGTGTCTCCCATTGTCCTGTATGGATATGAGCTGATGAATGTCTCAAATAGGACATTTTTTTGGATGTTCTAGAGGCCAAAATTCTGAAACAAGTGCTGGGGCTCCTGATCTCAGTTCCAATTAGTGTCATCAGATTGGAACTGGGATTGACCGCATTATGGTCCCAGTACATCAAGAGGAGTTTATCCTTATTCAACAAATGTACTCTTGGGTTCTACCTCAAGGCATTACTATCGAAGGACATTAATCCTTTTTTTTTAATTTAAGTGGAGATGTGAAAACATGCTTGCTGCCTTAGACTTGAAAGGGTTCAGAGCCAGATGGAACTCTGAAAAAGAAGATCAAAATTGGGATAGATCAATGTTACTCAGGAAAGGAATCCTTTATCTTCCCCCCTAGTGTACTTAGTCAAATTTCAATTGTCTAAATACCGTGACTGGTATGTTAAATTTGGATTGAACTGTCTCCCCACCTTTGACATTGTTGGTCCAAAGCTAGGAATCCCTAGGGAATTGGGAACTTGTAGATTGTGTGGATCTGACTCTTCAGAGACAATATTCCATCTAGTGATGCTTTGTCAATTTTTTCTGAATCACAGAATACAAGGTTTTGGGCGTTTCATTCATTCAACTTCCCAGATTAAGAGTTATGGTGCAGGCTTATGACTAGCTCATAAATTTTGCTTATTATAGCCTCGGTTAAGATGTTAATCGGCATCTTCCTAGAACGAAACAAGGCCCATTGGACCATATCTGTATATGTGATTATTAATTGGGGAGGCCCCTATAGTACCAGAATCATTTTTTACTAAGAATGCACTGATGTAATGAAGATTTGTAATATTGTTCTGTACTTTTAGATTGTGTTCTGTTATCTATTTTAACTTTTTCATGTGTGTATTTGTATAAATGTACTTGAACTGAAAACACAATAAATAAATAAAAAACACGAAATATCTGTTAAACGTGTTGAAGGGAAATAAAGACAGCATTATTTCAAACACACGAAGTGTGTTCTCTGCATTCAACCTTAATATATTTAGTAAACCTACTATAGACAGTTTTTTCCTGTTCTGGAAAAAAATCATTGGCTGCGTTTCTCAAAGAGGATGTGCAGCCTAGACTGGTTAAGGGTTCACTCATGTGTACATTGTAAATGCAGCTCAATGGAAGGAAGTTATGACAATGCCGATATCTTTACTTTTTCTGCTATGTATTTTTCATTTGATTATATTTTTCAATTTGCAACATGAAAAAAGGAACAGGTTTATAAATGTTCAGCCACTTATGTGTGATTAATACTAGCAAATATGCTGATCTGCTCGGACATGCAGATATGCCAGGCCCTCATTAGAAGTTTGGCGGTAAAATGAACAAAGGGCAAGTATTTGGAATGCAACCTATTTTTACTGACCTCCCGATTAAAGGGTGAGTTTGCTAAGCATTGTTTATGTAGGAGTAATTAAACAAATGTGCAAAGCAGCATTTCAATGACACAACACACGATGAGTGTTGCATGCAGATTCCCTACAAAGCACATGCAATATTTAGGGCATACTCCTATGTTAAAAAACATCATAAAAACGGCCCAAAATACTTTGATTGTTTTGCCCCTTCTGAAAGTTTAAGGTTTCCAGGTATGGAAAAATTGTACCAACGTCAGCATGAGGGACTAAATAGATGATGCATACAAATGCATCTTGGAAAAACAAAACCGTTATCAACATAAGATACCAACAATAGCTACTTAGCATTTGGGAACCCCCCCCCTTGACCTCCACAAATCTCACAGAAAAACGACTGAAATTCATATGGAAGATAGAGTGAGATATA
Organism: Ambystoma mexicanum; assembly: GCF_040938575.1. Classification (NCBI taxonomy): domain Eukaryota; kingdom Metazoa; phylum Chordata; class Amphibia; order Caudata; family Ambystomatidae; genus Ambystoma; species Ambystoma mexicanum. Next base: position 68,236,799 of record NC_090928.1, read on the forward strand.
GAAATCAGCAGGCTATAGCGGAAAGGCAAAAAATCATAATCATATTACATATAAGTCACAAACAATATATCATGGACAAAGCCCTGCCACTCAGTTGCTCCGCCCGCCGCCAGTTTTCACGCCTTCCAGGCAGCTACGTAAGGACTCCAGGCAAGATCCACCCAGACAGCATTGAAGAAGGTGCTGGTCATGTGACCAGGTTTTGCCACTCAGCTGCTCCGCCCACCACCAGTGTTCACGCCTTTCACGCAGCCTCATTTCCTTTGCAGTTCCTCAGCATGTGCAAGTGGATTTTGGTCACATACCTTAAGCCCCACCCATTTATGTAGCGCTGCCCCTTCCCTTTCTTTCTTAATGCTGACATCAAGGGCATCCCTCATACGGGCAACCAAAGTGAAAGACAGATGAAGAAAAGGGCAATTCCTGTTTGGCACTGGTAAGCCTCAGGACCAGAACCCATGATCCTCTAACATCGTGTAAGGTCTCTTGAATATGTGTTTTACCCCTTTCTCCACAACAGACCATCCCTACCATCAACCCTCATAGCCAAACACGCCGTTCAGCAGCAACATCATGACATCGCATTGCAGTAATCTTACCCACGTCACCATAGATGCCATCAGCACTCCATCATTTAGCAATAAAACAAAAAATTATGCTCGCAAATGTCCGCTCAGCAAGCAACCATGCAGCAAACATCGCTGACCTCATAATCACACATGACTGGAAGCCATCTTTATTACTGAAACCTGCATAACATCTACCTCCACACACAGAATCCTACAACAAGACCATCCAAACAAGTTTGGCTGAGGCCTTGCCATCATTCACAAAACATCATGGCCATGCACCTGACTGGATGTTGCCACGATAGGCTCTTTCAAAACCTTTCCTACAACTTCCGGCTCTCTCCAACCGACACTGTCACTTTTCACCTCCAGATCACCTGAGCCCCACACCTCCTTCATCGAAGACTTCACAGACTTGGTTACCATAATATATCTCAGGCATGCCAACTACATCTTCCATGGCTACTTCAACATTCCTGGCAAACCACAAACCAAGTCAATGAAGGAAGATATCCACTACCTACTTGACACTCTGAATGTCACATAGCACACAAAGGACCCTACTCACAGGAAAGGTAATAATCCTTAACCTCATCATCACCACCCTTCCCATCCTCTGTCAAAGCATTCCTATCCCGCTTGACTGGTCAGGCCATCTGGAAATCTCCTTTGACAGTAGTCACACCACAATTGTCAAGCAAACCCACTGGAAACCCAGCAAGCAATTCTTCAGCTCATTCAAGAACTTCCAAGTAGAGGGTCTCACAGAAGACCTCACCAAACTCCCCTTCACATGGGCTGATCTACCTCTGACGAACCAGGACTTTGGCTCGTTTACCAAAAAACTTAACACCACCCTTGCCACCAACATCAACCACCATGCCCCAGTGAGCAATGTACCATCAAGCATAAATCCTCTGCACCCTGTTACATTCAAGAACTCAACTTCAACAACTGAACGATAAGAAAACAAGAAAATCCTGTAGTGCATCTGACCTTGCCCTTCTCAAGGAAGTCTGTGCTACACACTGACGCCTGACGCCCACTTCCCAGTTGAACTACAACCAAAACATCATAGCCAAGGGTAACAATGAAAGCAGAGCCCTCTTTAATGCCATTAACCCTCTGCTGGATCCCACCCATACCGCATTCCATCAAAACATCCACGGCCATTAACTCCTTCTTCATCAACAAGATCAGCATGATAGGCCAAAATACATATACACCAACGTTACAACTGACAGAATACTACACATCCCATCTTGCAAAATCATAACAACCTGGACAACTTTCATGACACTCACTATGGAAGACTTCACTAGCACTGTTGCATCCATCAAGGCCACTACGTACATAGATGATATCCTCCCTGCCTCTGTATTCACAACCCTTCCTACTGAAGCTCTCCTTCCTTACCTGACAATCATCAACATCTCCCTAACTCAAGGCACCGTCTGATTGACCAAGGCTGGACCAATTGTACAGCTTCTCAAGAAACCAACACTGAACCCTGGCAACTTCGGCAACTGCCCCATCAGCCATCTTTTTTTCCTGGGTAAGATCCTTGAGAAAGCACTAGCCGCGCAATTCCTCCAACACATTGTAGCCAACTACCGCCTTCAGTCCTACCAATCTGGATTCAGACCCAGATGCAACACAGAAACAGCTACCATCAAGGTGATCGACGATGCCATTAATATCCTTAATGATGTCCATCCTTGTCTCCTGGTTTTCCTTGACTTCTCCCAAGCATTTGACACAGTAGACCACCAGCCACTCACCGTCAATCTACATCGCCACATGGGGATCTGCAAGATCATCTGCAGTTGGTTCAAATCATACCTTGCTATTTGCCACCAGTTTGTACAAATTGATTCCTCTAGATGACCAACACTACCCATCACCTGTGGAGTTCTGCGGGGATTCATCCTCTCCCCCGTTATCTTCAATCTTTATATTGTACCACTTGAAACCCTCCTCGCTCCACACAACATCCACATCCATCAATATGCAGATGACATGCAATTCTCCCTCAAAATATACTTCATCAAAGACATCCACAGGCTCAAGGCCTGCCTCTGATTGATCCAGTCACTGATGTCCAATACTTCCCTGAATCTCAATCCCTCCAAGACTGAATTCCTATTTCTGACAAACAACAGCGAACATCCTGACATCCAGACCTGACTCTCAGCTGGGTGCCTCAGGGCTTTACACATCAGATGGCCACCTGTGTCCCTTGGGTTCGACATCGACAAACCCCTCTCCTTCAAACAACAAATAGCAGGTACGACACAGACAGCTTGCTACCATCTTTCTCTCCTGCAGAAAATCAAGCCCTTCATCCCAGAAAACAAAAGATCTGCTGTCCAAGGCTTGGTCCTCTCCCACCTGTATAGTTGCAATGCCTTTTTGGAAGGCCTTCCAGCACCTACCCTGGCACCCCTGTGATGTACCCTGCATGCTGTAGCATGGCTCATCAAAGGACAAGTTCGACCACATCAACCCGACCCTCATCAAACTTCACTAGCTCCATGTATCATCTTCAAATCCTGCTGCATCATCTACAAGACTGTCAACCTGAAGTCCCCAAGCTACCTCACTGAGAACCTCAGCATCTCTGGAGACCAACGATCCACCAGACATAAGGGCATGTGAAGACAGGCCTTCTCTGTCTATGCCACAAGACTCTGGAACCTCCTCCCTGTCAACATCAGATCCACTTTCCCACTTCTACAGTTCAGGAAGGAAGGAACTTGAGACCCCCCTTCTTCAAGGAGGAATAGCTCCTCTCTAACACCTATGTCCACATACCCTTCACTCCCCACTCTGCATTGGTCTGGGTGATCTGATCCCCTGGTTGCTTGTAGATCCCTTGCAGACACATTTCCCACCTTCCTCCTCCCTGTTGTTGGCTCCCCACTTCCTTGTTTCCCTGCTTCCCACACTCTGTTGTTCCCCCTATGATTGTGCTCCGTTACTTATCGAAGCTAGGTCTGTGCTCAAGAAATACCCTGATAATAATAATAACAAATAATAATAAAAATAGATGAAAAGAAAAGAGGAATCATAGTAAACATAAACCCTAAACATGTTACAAACAGGATTCAAGTGCATAGTCTACATTGGAAGAGTGAAATGAGAGAATAAAAAAATGGTGCCATGTGCATGCATACCATCGAACATCCATTAACATCAAAGCAAGGCTAGACACGTTTGAAAACCAGCTCAAAAGATCCTCCTGTCTACAACGGGAGTGATGAATGTGTACTATGACATTCCACCAATCTTTGTGTGTGGGGACATGTTTATGCATCCCTTTCAGGGCAATCCACCTAAGGGAAACCAACAATTAATTTGGTATTGAGTGAATTGCATGCAGTGAACAATCCCAGCAGGCAACTCAGTTTCGAGAGTGGAACAGTTTCTTCCACAGTTGTACTTAAAACATTTGTTATATCTGAACAATAATCCTGATATGGTGCACAGGACCAAGCAGGATTCATAAAGTCTGATCTATCTAGCATGCCTCTCTGGAAACTCCCAAGATTGGCTGGGTCATGATATGTAGTTTCAGATAAGTATGGTACAGTTGATGTAAATATCTGTAGTGGCTAATTATTGACTGGGAGCCCAGGAAGACGGTGTGTGTAAGACAGCTGATGATCAGCCACTGGCTTCTAGTGAAACCAAGCTGTTGATTTAATTTCCATGTTTCCATGTTTTTAATTTCCTTCCCCCTCCACTTACCCACCGCACTCCCCGCCCCCTGCACTTGTGCGATTTCAAGGCCACCTGGCCTAGCAGGATCGTTGTCTCTGTCCCCCCCCCCTTGCCTCATCACGCCTTGAAACACTTGTGTATCGGCGCATTATAAATGCCATATCATATCATATCAGTGTGGCATGCTCTTTATAGAGTTTGCAAGTCTGCCGTTGAGGATAAAGTTGAGCTACCAGTTGCAAGGTTGAGTCACTGTAACCTCTTTCTGGACCAGTGTATTCACCTCAGGGTGCCTCAGGAAACTAGCCCATTACTTTTTTAGGGTATCTCTCATTCTGTAGTACTGAATATGATCGTGGCAGACTGAGGGATGTGGGGTAACAGCATTGGTGAAGAAACAAATTTGCCATTAGAAACATTCTCCCACAAACAAATCCAGCTTCCTTCCCAAATCTGACATACATCCTTAGGAAAGGTGATCTCCACCAGGGAGGGACCTCCACATATGCAATTGATAGTGAACACTTGTTTAACCCTCATGATGTTACCCAATCGCTTAGAAGCCTCTTCCCTGGACCAGAACATAACATGCAGAAACTGAGACAAAAATTAAAATCAGTAGGATTGGTGATAAACATAACCCCGACTCATGTGGTCTAGTATGTACACTCTGTTGATGCCCAAGAGTCCTACCGTCCCAAAAAAGAATAGTAAGATGTCTTTGGGGGCTCTTGGACTGGTAGTAGGGAGTGCAATCAGAAACAGATATATCCATTTGGGTATGATCAGCATTGTGTGACCGCCACCCATCCCATCATTGTTAAAGATAATGTGAGCCACCTGCTGACATGATCATCAAGGTAGTCAAACAAGGGGAGATATTTTAGATTAAATACAATGTTGAGGTTACAGCACATATGTCATAGATGGCCTTAAAAATTCACAATAAAGAGAATCGTTTTATTGTGTTTTATTATACATGAATGCAACTGGTCTGGGTAGACTGGGAATGTGGAAAATATGTCCATGCAGATTTCTAGACCTCCATGTGGTCTCCTTCCACTCTTCCACAGGCATCCCTAGCCCCAGGAATATCCTCAATGTATTCAAAAGCACAGTAACCTCTACTGTCTAGGCCTTTTTTGTATCTATCTCCCTCCAGGACTTTCTAAGATCTACTGTTGATCTGTTATGGCTTCCCACTCTCATCCGGTTTTCTTTTACAATTTCTCTCCTTCTCACTCTTTCTCTTACTCTCTCAGTCTATGTCTCTCTCTCTATCTGTCACCTCTCTCCTTATCAGTCATGTCCCTGGTTATGACTGATAGATAGCTTATTTTCTTATGTGAGGTAACTAGAGCAGGTCTGACATATTTTGTTTGTTCTCACCTCCAGATGCATTTGTTCCTGCGCCTATGTCCATGTAGGCAATGCCCCAGGTCCCACAATTTCAATGGCTGAAAGGGCCCTCTTCTTCCACAGTCACAGAACCACTGCTCGAATGATTTCTCCTCCTTGGGCCACATTCCCACTCTAGTGAGAGCAGGTCCAGGGTTTGAGGTTGTTCCACCACTTCTTGATCTCCATGCTGGTTCGGTGGTGGGTAGAAATGAGCACTACGCAATCTCTGATGGCCTCACAAAAGCAATCCCTCCTCTGGGCATTGGTCTTCAACATAAAGTGTCCAGATAGCAGAAGTTCACAAATTCTTGGTGTGACCGGGCACCGCTGTAGGTAGGTTAAGTATTCTCAATTGTTTATTGGTTATTCTGATTAAGGTCAAAGTGAGGGGTGCATACCCATTGGAAAATGCATCTGCATGTGGCATTTCGAGATAATGGGAGAACTGTGGACCTTGGCTATTGAAATCCTGTGGTGTGGGTTGCAAACCCTTCGTCTAGCTAAAGAGCCAGAGTCATACATGTTAAGTGCTACAGGGTGCGCTGCCAGATGGGCAGCTGATGATTGTGACATGTTGAGACACGCAGACCCCCATGCGCATTCTATGTGCCAAGGAGATGGAATTGTGCAAAATATGTTATTGAGAAACATTAGGCACATTTCTGGAGCATTTCATTTGTAGTCAAATACAGCACCGAAATTGGTATGATTCATTGCCTAATTCCAGACTGTTTATTTTTTCTCCCTTGTCTTTTCCTTCCCTTTTCCATTGTTCTCATTGCTTTGATTTATTGATTCCCACTACACATTCATACTGTCTTATTGGACCATGTGATCACTGACATTTACGCGACGTTGTGTCTCTTTTTAACCATGCTAGTTGTCATATCGAATATGTAATTGTAGAGGCGGGATGTAATCACTACGTGCATTTTCAACGTTTCCACATGGTTGACTATTGATGTATCTTTCTGTTATTGGCATGGGGTTGCCCTCGCTACACTGATTGTATGGGGTCCCGATGCCTTCCTAATGACATGCACATCTTTATGCCCTGATGATGGACCACTGGTCCTAAATGCATAGGCTTTGTAGCTTTTTGGCACTGACCGCAGTATAGTAGTCAACACATTGGATACACATTGTTTTGTCTCAACAAAAATCTGGAGTTATTTACTTTTTTGAACCTTACGAATACAGCAAGATCGATGACACCCTTAACGTACATGGCTTTGACTCTTTACCTAGAATAAGGGTGTGCAGCCCACACCACTGGCTTTCACTAGCCAAGGTCCACAGTTCTGCCAGATAGCCGAAGTGCCATCTTTGCCACCTGTTCCACCACCGCATCTAACTCTACCGCAGAGAATTTCATATTACAGTGATGCCCATAACCATCATGTCTGGCAGCACTACCTCAATCCCCTACAGGTTGGGACTGACTACTTACTTTGCTTACATAGCCACAGGAAATGGTGATGATGTCTCATGCATGCGTTAATGGTCTTCTTTTAAAATACACATCTGCATGCAGTAACAGTCCATTTATTGCATGCAGAGTTTTTGGTGAACCGGTCAGTGGTGTTGTATGGGCCTGTAGTCAAATAGTGATCAAATCACTTAACATTATCTGAGCATTTTAATTAGTCAATATTAAACATGGTAAACTCTTCAATGAACTCACCTACTGCTTAATCTAAATGCTGTCACATATTTTTGATTTGCTATAATATCCAAGAAATACAACTAGCCTAAGTATAATTAGGCATTGATGAAGTTGAATATCCTATTTTATCTTATTTAAGGGGGCTCACCCAGAATCATCCAAGAGAATACATTCAAGACAAGCTGCTGCTGCGTTTGCTCCAGATCTGAAGATTACTTGTCCCCAAGAAGTTCCAGGCCTCGACACTGAGAGGATTCCAGGCAGGGGGGCTCCTACAACTGAAACAAGCATAACAAGAGAAGGTTAGCCTGGTGGTCTCAACTTGTGATGTGTATTTATTACATTGTATCTGAATTCATATGTCCTTATTGACCGATGCATGTTATATCTGTTTGAACATTTAACAAAAGACCTGTCTTATTTTAAGAAATGTTTCACTTCTCTGAAACATAACACAATAGTGTTCCCCTTTAAATGGTGTGAAGTATTCCACATCCCTTCCTTGTGGGTTATAATGTGTTGCCCTGCATCATCAGCCATGGCTGTGCCGTACATTTACGTTTTGTGGAGGCCGGATCAGTGATCCAGTCGGATCAGTATAAGAGTGGAGATTAGCCACTTCTCTAGTGTAACGTATGAGAATGGGCAGATTGTGTGTCTGTTAAGGAGGTTTGACCTGGCACCCTTGGAGGTAGAAGTAATTCATTGTTGAAGTTGGAGATTGTTTTCAAATAGCACCATCACAATGCGTGCCATGTGGGATGCAGTGAAGGTTCTGAATTGGAGGTCCCGGACAGGAAAAGGGGAGGGAAAGTTGGTTGAGGTACTAGAAGTCAGGAGGTAAATTATCTCAGTTTAGAGGAATTGAGCAGCAGAGACTTATTCTTCATCGAGTGGTGAAAGTCAGTCATCCAGTCAGTCATGCAAGAGGGAAGAACTGGGGTAACGAGAACGGAAGAGAAGAGAATTTAGGTGCCATCCGCAAGAATATGTGAGATGAGTTTTCCAAATGACATGGTGCAAGTGAAAGTCACAGGGGTCATAGAACAGACCCTTGAGAGAACTCTACTGGTAAAGGGGTTGTAGAGGATATTGCTCTACATGGGCAGTGTCCTGAAAACTGAGACGAGAGTTAGGAGGAGTGACGCAGGCCAATAATACACATCTTCCTACGCACTGAACAGTGAGAGATGGTTATTTTACACTCATCACTATTCTCACTGCATCTATTGGTAAATTATCACTGTAATTGAATCACATGTATCTCTGCTTCTAAATGTTAGATGTGAATGACAGTCTAATGTCAATCCCACCGTTACCGGTGCTTCTAGTGGTTGCTGGATTAAGTAAATGGCACTGTTTGGCTGCACACTCGTCAAGTTTATCGAAGGTGCAGCATGATATGAAGGGGGCGCATCCTATCACGCCATTACCAAAGGCGCAGATGGGATGGATTACTTCTCAACTCCATTGACCTGCCTTCATTATATTGAAAGATGATGTTGAGGTCAAGATAACGTATGATATATACGATGGGACATGATGGGGGGAAGTCAAGACAGTTGCACGTGGAAGATATTCTTCAGACAAAACAGGTTAAAGTATGACAAAATATGTTGTTGAGGAAATTAAGCTGGCAAAATTGAAGAGGGTACCCCAAATGAGCAGGTGCTAGAGGATGATTAGTAGTTTAACTGTGCCGCAACGTAAACAAGCAAAGAGGCAACCATATATGTTATATTCATGTGTGGAATTTCATAATGGCAACATTCAGGCACACATAGATCACAAGGTGTCCCTGCGTAAGAAGGTGCAGCTGTTGGGAGTTCTGAAGTACTGCCTCATCCCCAGGTCAGGCTTTTACCACACCCTGCAAACTGTGTTATCCATGCCATCCTTCCTCGTGCTCATATATGCTCTCCAATGCAACTTATCTGTTTTAGTTAGGGTTGTGGCGTTTTCAGAAGTTTCAAAATCCGAGAATCAAGGACCTATTTGGCCTGGACAAGGTCCACTTTAATAGACTTGTGGTCAACTTGGCGTATGTGTCCAGCCGTCTTCCACTGACCACCAAGGGATGAGTTGAAAGGCATCCTGCCTTGCAGGAAAATGAATCTACCAGATTCTCCCCCTGCTTCAGTGTTTCAAATTAGAATATGTGTGCTCTGCATGACATGCAGTAACGCCTTCAGTGCTACTGTTAAAAAAATAAGTCTTTCAATAAGTATGATTCTCTGAAACAGCTGAAGCACAATTTAACACAAGCAAAAGAAGGTTACAAATGCAGGCTGAGAGGCACACACCTGCAGATCCATCATATTAAGCATGTGATGCCACGTGGTAATTCTCCACACATAAACTGTTGAAAAGTCATAGGCTTTTTTTAGCCACATGTGTGGGTCCTTATCACGTAGACCAGCATGCTTGCTACTAAAGCACCCTTCTTTGCGTAAGCTTTCCCTTGCGTTTTAGAGGTTGCTGGTAGAAAGCATCATCAAGGCAACTACTTGCTTACCTCTGAATTCTACCTTCCTTAATTTGGGTGGTGAAGAGGTCAAGATTGTTATGGATTCCTAAAATATGGGCTCAGTGGCTGTATCATATTGTCAATTGGTGTGGGGCAGTGAAACCAACAACTTCCATGAATGAGTATAGGCTGGTATCTAAGTTTCTTAGATGGTTGCCCTGCAAGCCAACTCTAAGAAGACCTCCTTGGAGGAGGGAGTACTGTTATTGAGCTCGGCGCCTAGACAGTTCAGGCAAGGAAGCAATCTTTCTTCTGCCTCTGTTATTGGCAATTATATTGTCTTATAGAAGCAAACCTGTGTTAGGATGTGGGTGGCATGTGTGGATGGTGGTGCTGCTGGTAGGCGCCTTATATGCACCAAGTGGATTTGGCCTTACACAGGTATCCCATTGACTCTGCATGACTGAATGCTACCAGTTTGGTCATGATGGTTCCCTTTATTAGTAAGAGTTTGACGAGCACTGACTGGATTTATTATAACAACTCTTAATTCCCTGTGCTCATTGGTAGCTTGTGTGTTCCGGGGTTAGATCCTTTCTTTGGACAATCTGGCATTAGCTTCACAATGGCATATCAAGTGGAAGGTGGTTATAGAACACAGGGGGATTGTTTGGCTGCAAGGTTTCTGCACCTTATTTTCATTCTCTATTAATCTTACCAGTAGCGATCCTATCTACAATATGTTGGCGCCCACTTACATAGACCGGAATTAGATGTGGGCAGTCTGTAACTATATGTTCACTAGTACACTTCTTCCCCCATGAAGGTGCTTCCATCCTGCTGATCGTCACACTCTCATGGCAGTTTTCTGTGGGAAGCTGAAAATGGTATAGCAATTTCCTGGGTTACACAGTGAAGCCTGCATGGTTATTTTCTCGAGAAATGTGGAAACCTGTCGAGCAATGTTCTAAAATGAGGCAATGTTGGCATGGCACTATTAGAACTATTTTAGCATATTTCTGGAGGAAATGTGAAACTGGCATGTTCATTATTTTATTTATTGAGCATTTGTATGGCGCGGTATCCAGTCATTGCATCGAATACCAAGCATCGAAAAAAATGCATCGAAAAATAGCATTGGATGCATTGTTTTCAAAGGTAAAGGTTTTATTTTAATTTATAATGGGTTTTGAGGGGTAAAATAAGAAGGGTGGGGCGGGACCCCACCATAAAAAAAATGAAAAATGAAAAAAAATGCATTCAATGCTTTTTTCGTTGCTTTTTTTTTTTAGATGTAAGGCATTCGATGCTTTGGCATTCGATGTAATCACTATAAACCGTATGGCGCCTATACAGCAGAAAGTGTTTTCGGGCAACATAAGACAAGGGAGGGGGGAAGGAGAGATAACCAACAATATGCGGTCCTATAAGGTCTTGTGACATTCGGATCGTGTAAGTGCAGCAACCAGGAAGTGCAGGGGGGAGGGGCAGGTCAGGGTAAACAGGAAGGTAAGGGGAGGGTGAGGGAGGGAGCCCCAGGGGTTGAGTAGGTGCTGGGGGGAGCCAGGAGGGCAAGTGCGCTGGGGGATGGGATGAGGGTCAAGTGCAAGGAGGGGGGGTGGGCCAGACTCAGTAGTCTAGCAGAGCGCAGGGGGACAGGATGAGGGTCAACTAGTGCGAGGAGAGGGGGTAGACCAGACTCAGTAGTCTATTCAGGGAAGGATGCCCAAAGGCAAGTGCTGATAAGGTGGTGCTGAGGCAGACTTAGTCGAGTGAGAGCCCGGTCGCTGTATGACTCAGAAGGGACCAGGCAGCCAGTTGCAGCAGCACAGGAGCATGAGCAAGGAAGGGGGAGAGGGAAGGAGGAGGAGAAAGGGAAGGGCTTGAGAAGCTTCCAGAGCTTAAGGTGGTCCGGCTCAAGTCTGAAGGGGAGGCCATTCCAGAGGGAGGCTCCTGCCAAAGAAAGAGATCTACTCCCACTCTCTACCTGGAGAAATGTCTGACCTGAAGAGAGCTAGAGATAGATCGAGGAGGGAAGGACTCTAGCAGGGAGGTATTTAGGTAGAGAAAGTTGCATGTGGCACCATGCCAGACCCCAGAAGGCCTTGTTGGTGATGTAGGGGGTCTTGAATTTGATCCTTGAAGACAGTGGGAGCCAGTGGAGAGATGTTAGGGCTGGAGAAATGCAGTCCTTGGACTTGGAAGGAAGGATAAGTCTTGCAGTCCTATTCTGGATTAGTTGGAGAGGGCGGAGGGAGGAAAGAGGCAGATTGAGGAAGAGGCTGTTACAGTAGTTCAGCCTGAAGAGAACCAGAGCTCCAGAGACATTGAGTTTCTGGGGGGAGGTGAGGAAAGGGAGAATGGCCCTGAGGAGGTGCAGCTCAAAAAAGTGAACCTTCTTGGCAAGGTCAGAGAAATGAGGTGAAAAGGAGAGAGAGGAGTTGAAGATGACACTCAGGTTTTTTGACTCACAAGAGGGTAAAGGGATGTGGCACAAGGAGGGCGGCCAGAGAGTAGGGGGGACGGAAGGAGGCGAGTTCCAATGAGAAGGATCTCGGAATAAAAGAGGCGGCAAAGGCAGCTACTGACACTCGCTTCCTAGGTCGGATGACGGAGAAGGGGTATTAGGTCAAAAGACCTATTTTAAAAAAGCAAAACCAAAAAAGTTCGATTTAGAAAGACCGCTCTTTGATCGCACAGAGCAGTCTTTCTAAATCGAACTGTCTGCCCCTGCGCCGCACACGAGTGCACGCAAGGGCTGGTAGGCATGGCGAGACCGAGAGGACAAGCTGCGCGAGTCAGAGGTAAGTGTATGTGTATATGTAGTGTGTTAGTGTGTTAGTGTGTTAGTGTGTTAGTGTGTTAGTGTGTGTGTGTGTGTGTGTGTCTGTTTGTGTGCACCATAGTGTGACAAAGTGTGTGTGTATGCGGATGGGAGTTGAAGGGGCGGCATTGAGCAAAGGGGGGTTTGCGAGGGTGAAACCCCCATGAATTAAAATAAAAACAGCAGTAATGTTTTTTTATATTTGTTAATATATTTCTGCAATTCATTTTTTTAATTTTGGCTCATTTTAAAATGTTACTAATTACACGAAATCGATCGAAAATAATCAGTCTTTTTGATATGCAACCTTCAGAAAACGGGAAAATTACATAGAACCAGAGAAGGAGGTTGGCAGTGTGGACAGAGACTTAGCCGGGGAGCCCAAAGCTCAAGGTGAAAGGAGAGGAGAGAATTATCAGACCAAGAGAGAGGTGTACTGAGAGAGAGGGGGGGGGCGGAAGAGAGAGAGAGAGAGTGAGAGAAAGAGAGAGAGAGAGAGAGAGAGAGAGAGAGAGAGAGAGAGAGAGGTCAGCAGAGATGAGCGCATCCAGAGTGTGCCTGGCTGAGTGGGTCAGACCAGAGGGAAGAATGGTGAGGGAGAAAGAGTCACAAAGGTTGCAGAAGGGTAGGGCCACATCAGAGGAATCAATATGAACATTGAAGTCTCTGAGGAGGAGAAGCTGTGAATAAAACATTTTCAAGAAGGCGTTTCTCTTCACAGACACTTTTCAGAGGTCGACAGCCTTTCTTACTTCAATAAAGACTATCTGACACGTAAACAATGCCAGAACTGCACGAATAATACAATAATGATAGAAGTGAAAGGCCCCTACAGAGTTCAAATAGGAATACAGAATAAACTATCAGGAATAACATCAGGAGCCAAGCTCCATCCTAAGGACTATAAATGATCAAGGAGGAGGCCGACATGGCTACTCTTGCCGCTTTGACACAAGGAGAGATTCCTGGAAGTGTTACAAATGAAATGACGGCTGCCTGGAGGAAAGCAGGAAACCTTTCAGAGAAAATCAGAGATGCTAGTCTGGCATTGGCCCAGGATGGAGGCCCTGGAAAGAGAAGGTGACCAGGGACTTGGGAAGACATCTTACAAGACTTTTGGAAAAAATCAAAAGCCTAAGCCCAAGGCTATCCACCAGTGACTCTAAGGTAACAAGGAGAAAGGCCTGACACATGACAGGAGGGTAACACACTATCCACTGCCTGGCAAGGACCCTAATGAGGAGGAGATGGGGCAGAGAAATACCCATTACTGCAATTGTGAATCCTGGGAAAGGCAGGGTCCAGACGGGGCCTGTTGAGAAGCCTGAGAGAGCCAAGACCCAGGAGGGACCTGTTGAGAAACATGATAAACATGATAAATCCAAGGTGTGGAAGAGACCTTCCATGAACTGTGAGTAACGAAAGTGCTGAGTAATTCCCACCAGTAATTGTTGATTAACAATATTTTTTTAAAAGCCTAAAGGAGAATGAGGCTTGAAGCCTGAAACCTGGGTTAGGCTTTGTGGCCCAAACTGAGAGCAGAAAGACCTGAAGGAAAGACCAGACTATGAGTGACCACTGCAAGAGCATTCCCAAAGGAATACTTATGTTTTATTGTATTAGATGACACAGATGGCCTCAAAAACAAACCTACTCTCAAAGATGATTCAAGCGTTATTATTAGATGTCTGAACATGGTCTCACTAAGGGCTGCCCCCCTCTCTCGTCTTTGCCTGGTCTCCCTAGACATTAGTGCACACTGTCCTAAATCCAAAGGTGGTCACCAGACATCAGAAACTCCCACCATCTAAGAGCTGAGTTTCTAGTGGAGCGGTCCCAAATGCAGTTGCCTTATCTCTCTTACTGCCTTCGGGAAATACTAGGTGGATCCTAACCTTGGGTCCCATAAGAAAAATTATCTTGAGTATTGGTGCCTTCCAATCACCCATGTTGCACTCTCATGCTCTTGTGTTATGTTTATTTCTTCCTTTCCCTTTCTCCTACTCTCCTACCTTCTCTTCCTTCCGCTCTCCTCTACCACTCCCTCTCCCTTCCTCTCTCTGCCCCGCTAATGTTCTTCTGACTATTCTATAATGGTCTTCTAACTGCTGGCACCCTCTTTGTCTATTTCTCATCCTTCCCCTCTCCCACTACTCTCTCTACTACACTCTTCTCCCCCTACTATCCATCCAGTGGAGTAACTTTGTATGTTGGGGGTGGGACATCTAAATGAAAGGTTCCCTGCCAAATGAGTGGGACAAAATGGTGTGCTACAAAAGTTGGGGGGACAAACACCCTTGACCCCTCCTAAAATGATGCCCATGTCTCCACTACACTCTCCCCCAGCTGCTACTCTTACTATGCTACACTCCAGCCCCTTCTCGCACAATCACCCCTTTCACTCTTGCATCCACTTAGTTGAATCAGCTTCACTTGCAGCACCTACTATTACACTTGACCTCAGTCACTCTACCAAGCAATCACCACTTTCTCTCACTAACCAAAATGTCACCTTACACACTCTCTGTAATTCTATTCTGTGATTAGATGCATCATCCTTCTTCCACCTGGTCTTTCAGTCTGCCTTCTCCCCTGACTTTACCTGAACAACCCACACTGCCTTTAACCTTTATGCCCTCATTTGTCCTCCTCCATTGGCCCTACCCCTCAACTGGTTCCCTGGACCAATCCCAGCCTAGCTTTCTCCCAGGGGCTGGTTTACTGATTTGGGAAATGATAAAAGAGACCTTAAGCCATGCCCCCTTGTCAAAAATGGGTCAGCCAGCAAAGTGACAGCCCACTACAAACAAAGTCAATTTAAGAGTTTGTATTCCCAGTTGAAGGAGCATCTGGATTGCTGGTCTGCGTTGCATGATGTACCACTAGCTTCCCATTCACCGCTGCATCTCTTGCTGGTGGGTTTGGCGTTCGCTCAAGAACTGAAATGAAATAGAGAAAACACTGGCCAGAACATTACATGAAGGCTCTGGGGTGGTGATAAGTGGTACTTGGCAAATGTAGCCAGGCGTATGCAGAGGGGACAGTGACTGGGGTCCTCCCAATTCCATCAACCCACCTCTAGGGCTGGAATGCCTTTTGCAAACACCCTGATACGCCTTCTGCCCCAGGTTGAGAGGTGTTTCCACTCCCCCTTGACAGGGTCAGGCCCCTGACTATGTCACATAGAGTAGGACTGGACTGTGTATTAGGTTTTGAACTTTGCTTTGGGACAAACATTGCTACATTCATGTTATCAGCTTAGGTTAGCCTGTAGGCTAAAAGACTTGTTAAGACTAGGGTTTGGAACATTTTCAATAGCTGTCCTTTTGAGACTTTACTCTATATGTAAGTGTGACTTTACTTTATAGGTAGGTGTGTTTGAAGTAGAGACAAGGTATTGTATGATTAGGTTAAATACTTGTTTTTTTTCTCAGTCTGCTGCAATGAAGGTGATAGACACTTCTAGCAAGAACTCTGCTTTAAGTTCGTAGATACTGTGCACTATTTACTTTGGGAGAATCCCTACTGTTTGTAGTAATAGCACTAGAGCACAAAACATTAAATATGAGTCTATTCGCTATTAAAATCCAGTGACAAGTGTATCATTGCATGACCATGTCACAGGGGTCAATGTAGAAATTGAAGTGATAATGTTCTTAACTAGGAAAGGCTGGTATGACTACTATCTGGAGGCACTTCAAGAACTAGCATGACAATATGCTTAACAGTGGCACCGTTATATGGCACTATTGATAATGGATGCAAACACAAGGGGGTGTTCTGGGAGTCCCTCTGCCGGCCATTAGTCCCGGACCGGCCAGATTCTTTAGTTCACTATCTCTTTCACAGAAGAGAAATATCTATTACATATCAGTCTTTGTCCTGCCCTGGTGCACCGTAGCACCAAAATTCTAGGCAATTCTCCTCTGAACAGGAGTAACAACAGCAACCCCATACATGCGTTTTACCATAGTTTGGCCTCATCATTAGGGTGGTAGCTGTGTCTCTCTAAGAGCAGGTCCCTGTCTGGATTACACCTACCACAGGCCCTGTAATGTGGGGGTGTGTGTTAAGTAAATACAAAAGGTACAAAAGGTACGAAATACAAAGGGTGTATTTTCGGCTTCAACATAATTTTTTCATATCAATCACATAGATCAATATACATCAGGCTGAGTTTCTAACGTTGATGTGTAATTATGGTCAAGTTGCTCAAACCATAGAAAGAACACATTTTGGGCTGCTTATAACTTCACCCATCCCCCAACCCCAGATGAATCCTCACGAAACCTTGCAAACGAAGTATATATCCCCGTCAGATTGAGCCTGCAAAGTATGCTGTGGTTTCGTTAATGGGGACAAAGTTATAGGGGGTTCCAAAATGTTTTGTTTTTCCCATAGACGCAATGGAAAAAAACATTGCTCATGCCTACAGCCCAAAGTCCCGGACAGATTTTCACCAAATTTGCGGCAGGAGGGGCTGCTTTGTCCCAAATTCGTGGTTTTGTAAATTTTGTGTAAATCCGTCCAGTAGTTTTTTAAAACAACCAAAAAGTAGGTAAAAAGAAATTACTGAAATCTGGGTTCGGTTTGCAGACTTACTTCCCTGGTCAGTCCGCGGACGGGCCTCCGATTGGTCCAGAGGCCGTCGTGAGGTCTACGGACATCAGACGCACCCGCTGAATGGTCAATAAAAAAATTGATGTGTGTTATATTTTTTGGGGAATTCCCGCCATGTTGAATTCTCGTACATCTACCGGTGTCCGCGAACATCGCAGTGAAAACATGTTAAAAAACACAACATTGCACTTGTCAAACTTATTAATCAATCTCTGGGGAGATGACAGATGGTGAGGATGGGATGGGAATATGGCCTTAAAAAGCCCAAAAAATGAGTGCTTTTTCAACTCTGATGTCCATGAACAGTCCGGGGCAGTCCTGTGATGTTCGCGAACACCTGGAATGTTTGGTGGCAGCCATGGCTATTTTGGCATTACAGGGTTGGTGAAAAGCAGTTTTTGGGTGGCTTATCATTTTGGCGCCACTCGATGAAACTGCATGAAATTTTGGAACTTTATTCTAGACCTGGCTCTGAATGGTTCTGCAAAGTGTGGTGCTGTTTTGTCAAGAGGGAACAAAATTAGAGGGGGTGGCCCAAAATATTCTAAACGCTTATAAAGGTGGTACCATTAGACGAATCTGCACAAAAGTTTAGACCTAGATATGAATGTTTTTGCAAAGCTTGGTGGGATTTTGTAAAGAGGGGGCAAAATTAGAGGAGGAGTCTCAACATTTTTAGAAACGATTTCAGACAGATTATAGACCCAAACTTGAATGCTTGTGTAAAGTCTGAATGGATTTTGTCAAGTGGGGGCTAAGTTATATGACTATTTTATGTACATACATTTTCACATTTTTCAAAAAATAAAACATGGGCGTGTTTGCAGCAAACTCGTGCAAAGGGCACTGGCAAGGACCTGAAAGCATCGTTTTGCAAATGAGTCTGTGTTTTATTTTTTGAAAAGTGTCATAATGTAGGTACAAAAAAAGTGATATACCTTTGGTGACTGAGGTATAGCCTGTGACCATGGGCAGTGGCCAGATTGTCCGGGTCATGGCCTAAGGCGGTGACCCGGACAATCTGGCTACTGCCCCTGACAATGAGGGACTAGCAATGGTGTTAAAGTGAGCATTTCCACCAGGGACTGGCTATGTGGTAAGGTTTTTAGAAATTGGGATAGGTTTGAATGCAGAAAAAACATTCTGCTTGTGGGAACAGGTTGAAATGCTAGATGGGATTGCAGCAAAGATGCACAAGGAGGTTCATCAAGAACTTCAAAGCATGGATTTGCAAATATGTGCTGTATTTTATTTTTTTGAAAGTGTGAAAATGTAAGTACACAAAACATTGATATGACATTGGTGTCTGGGCAATGGGTCTGGCCGTCAGCAAGGAGAAATGTGTACTGTTATTTGCTCATTGGAGTATGTAGCATGGGCAAAGCGGTAGGTTTGAATGGCAAAAAATATTCTGCTTGCGGTTACAGCCTGCAGTGGTGGACTACATTACAACAAACAGATCCCTCACTTCGGCTGGCGCCTCCCTCAGGAATGGCCTCCCTGCCTCTCTTCAACTTGAGCAAAACCATCTCTGGTTCCAGAAGCAGCTCAAGACTTTCCTCTTTGCTTCTGCCTTCTATCTTCCGCTACCTTGCTGATCTCCCGTCTGATACTGCACTGGTTACCTGGCTACCCTCTGAACCATGGGCCGAGGTTCCTGCCCTCCCAGTTGCACACCTGCACTGACCCCTGGCTACCCCCACTTGGGGCTGTATCTGCAACCCTACAACTGGCCATACTTGCACTTATCTATCACCTGTTTTTCTGTACTTAACCCTTGCACTGCCACCTGCTGGCCGCACTTCTAGTTTTCGATGTTTATCGTATGTCTTGCACCTGCACCTCCTCCCCTTACCCTGGCACATCTCCCCTTCCCTCTCCCCTTCCCTCTCCCCTGCACTTCTCCCCTTCCCTCTCACCTGCACTTGCGCGATCTCAATCTCACTGGGCCTAGTAAGATCGTTGTCTTGTTCCTGTTGTTCCCCTTCCTCGCCGCGCCTTGAAACACTTGTGCATAGGCGCGCTATAAATAAAATATCATATCATAACTTGTGTGACGAGCATTAGCAAGGACCTAAAAGCATGTTTTTGGAAATATATCTTTTGTTTTCTTTTTCCAAAGTGTAAGAATGTAAGTAGAAAAACTAGTGATATACATTTGGTGTCTGGGTAGTGGGCCTGGCTGTTGGCAAACACAAATGTGTACTCTGATTTGCTTATTGTGGAATGCAGCATGGTAGAAGTCCATGTCACATGGCTTTGGAGACTGGCTATGGCTGCAAGCCATGAGCACTGGCCATTGGTTACATTTTTAGGGTATGGTGGACACTGAACTAGGATGTAGGGTAGGTGCAGTGAATAATAGGAGTGTTTTGGTTTGGCTGGGGTCATGGTGGAGCCTTATGCCAAAGTCAATTGAATGATGATTTCAATCCCCAGCATGCGCTGCTGATAACAGACATAAGTATGTGTTGCAAAAAATATGTTTCTTAAAGGAGGTTTATAGCACTTTCATATATATGAAAAGAGGAATTATTAATAACTTTTATACAGTGATGTAACACCATGAAACATTTTCACTTATGAAAGCCTATTAAATTGACAGAAAAAAACATTGCTAAAGGGATGCTACGGTTAAGATACATCCCCCCCTTGCGACTCCTCTCCTCCAGTCGTTAGCCAGTGGCGTCCCACCTTGGCATCCAAAAGGCAAATGTAAAAGGTTTGTAGAAGATTTTTAAGTCGCAGTTGGTGTGTGGAAGCTTAATATGGTCATAGGGTTATATGTACAGTTTTTGGACGTGATTGGTGGATTTATGTGTGACTGTTTGAAAGCAGGCATTGAGAGAGTGTTACAAATATAAAAGTAAAAAGGGTAGAAGGGCTGCTCTGTGCAATGGTGTGCACGTGCCATCCAGGTCTTTTAATGCTCGATGGCTTGGAAACGGGACTGTGGACACCATGGATAGTTATAAAGGACCGTCGATTATGGCCCTTATTGTATGCTAGAGAAAAGTATTTGGGACCGAAAATTGTTTCTGTCCTTTTATATTTTTCTCTAGTATATAATTGTCCATTAGCACCCTGGGTGGGGGAGCCAGTAAATCAGGTGGCTAGGAACATGGCATTGAACAACAAGCCCACACTCCAAGCCGCCTTATGGCCGGCTCTCCCTATTGCCATCTCCCCCACACACCCTCCATTCCATTTCTTTTGTTTTAACCCCCTTACTTACCCTATTTCGGCGCTGGCAGAAGTCACCGCCGCATTCACTCCTTCTCTTCGTCTTTGCCTCCCACAGGCTGCCATGGAAAGGGAAGAGGGGCTCCGCATGGAGCCCCTCTTCCCTTTCCATGGCGGCCATAGGAAAAGGATTTTCCTTCCTACAGTTGGATGCCACATGTGTTCCGCTGTAGGAAGGAAATTGCTGTTATTTACCACCCTAGTTTAATGGCCTTCACCCCCCTTTGCAGGGGCTAGAACAGGGGATAACGGGCCAGAGCCCTCGTTATCCACCCTTGCTTCACTTTGGCTGATAACTTGGGCTGCCGGCCCATTATCCCCTGTTCCAATCTCTGGAAGGGGGATAAACACCACATTTTCCATTCACATTTCACAAAATGTTAATGGAAATGTTGGAGAATCTTATTGAGTCTTTCTATTTTTTTGAGAAATGTAAAGTAGATGGAGTACATAAGATTATTGCTTATAGTTCTATTTTTTTACTGTGAAAGGTACTTCCTAAAGGAACTTTTTTTCTTTGTTTTCCTTTTTTGCAGGAGAGGTCAAAAATCACTTTGAAATTGCTCCCCCCTGCAGTCTATACAAAGTACTGTTGTCTATGAAAGATATGGATCAAGAGCCTCTTTTATTGCATGCAAGGTAGCTGATGGGATTTTGTGTCCCAAAGAACTAGGCTGTGTGGTTACAGTATTGGTTGAGGAAGATGAGGCAACTTTTCTGAGAGCATTGCAGTGGTTGGATTTAATGTGGCGGTGCATTGAGATGGTCCTGTAGGAGTACTGTCCAGGTAGTTTGCGACTGAGTACAAAGTTGCACTCACTGCATTTCACTTTGGTAGCTTTAGCCTTTGCTACATTCCCAAGAGTAGTAAAGAACTGCCATAACCCATGATTCTCTCTGGGTGCTACCGCTAGGCACTTCCTCTACCTGATCTTCTTGGTCCTCTTCATTGTCTTTGGAAGTACCACGCTTTTTTGTTCTGTAGGTCCTCCAGCTGGTTGTGGTAGTGGCTCTTGGGGAGGTTGGATGACAATAGATGATGCCACTTTTAAGATAACTAGCCGTTTTGCTAATATTCTTCCAAGTATGTGCTCTGTGCTAAATTGTTAATGGACAATGAGTAAGACTATGTGTAGGAGCTGGGCAAGGGTAAATTATGAGTTTGAAAGTTTCTAGATCAGCAGAAAATGAGGTTCCGAACTGTCCACGAAGCACAGACCCGATCGCGAAGTGCAGACGCGTTTGTGAACATGTCATCCACATGCTTGAAATTGCACTTTGATTCAGGATGATATTTCAGTGAACTAATTTGCACAAAATGTTATCATGGGAATCTGTTACATGTTAATTGGGGTTGGGTTAATTAGTATGTTAATGTTATGTTAGTATTATATTTAGTGCATCTCAGCTAATTGAAATATCATCCTGAATCAAAGTGCAGTTCAAGCATGTGCTCTGTGCATTGGCATCTATTTAATTCTGCCTGAGACTCACGCTTTTGAGTCCAGTAGTGAGTTTCACACCCTGGGCCCCAGTTGAAGTTCAAACACATGCTAACCTGTGCATGCTGAAATAATGAGACTAACGGTTAAAATTCGGAGCCCCTGCTCCTACAGGCCCCACCTTAACTTGACCACACTCTGTGCCACTACTCTATTTCTTGCTGCCAGTCAGAGCCAGACACAGTTTATCAAGACCATCCTCTCCCTCACCCCTCAGCATATTGCTAAATGCTCCCTGGCGAAGCAGTCAGATCTCTACAACCACCACAGGCAGATTGCTTCCCCCCCTTTTTTTAGCTGCCCCCAAAATAATCCCTGAACAAAAATGGCTTCATAGACCCCCTTCAATCTGCACCGGGAGTTACGGAGTCATGAACCTTCCTTGTTTAGCTTGGGCCTTTAACTCAGTCTCCATGGCCCATAACTGCTGGTATGGTTGGCGGCAGGGTATATAAAGCGTAATCGATTTTCCAAAATTCTCTATTGTCTTCCATTAACGTCACAGTAGAGAAATAATATTTTATGTGTTTGGAATACTGTTTAGTTTGGAGGAATCTGGCAGCTAGTTGTGTTACCTTGAACACATTTTCATGACTTAGCTTTCCATGGGCATGGAAGCTACATGGAACAGGCAGATGAATGTGGGGGTGAAGGGTATCACTATCATGGGGGCGCACACGTAAACACATGGCAAACTGGTGTCGTATGGAACTCAGCCCCACAGCCCCCCCCCTGAAAAAAAGGCTTGTGTGTGATTGCCCATGTAACATAAAAGTGGAGACAAAAACAGAAAAAAAAGACTGGAACAGGATTCCTCCCTCACCTCCCTAATGATATGGGAACCTTTGCCTCACATTCTTGTGGAACTGCCCAGGGATCTGTGCATCTAAGTGGTTCACATCTCTATTTACTGTTCATTCTTGCCAGCCCCCTCCCAGACATAGGCTTATTTCCTTTACCTTCACTTAGGGAATGTTTCACCTGCTTCATTGGGTGTTGTTGGTCGACTCTTCTTCTTACAGTTTCTTCCTGTATCGGCCGATCAATTCCTGTTACTACTACTTCTTCCAGCCACCGCCTGGGTATGTTACTTCTGAGCCTGGTTTCTCTCTGGCGGCCAACTGATACTGGGGGTCTTGGCATAGTTGTCGGACAGCTCGGTCTACCCATGATAGGTCATGCCACCACCTTGCTTTCTCTCCGCTTCTGCTGCGCCGGCTTCCAAACTACTTGCAAGATTCTTCTTGGGCATCCCACTGCTCGTCTCTGCAAGTTTGGAGGCTGGCCTTGCTGCAGTCTGGTGGAGCCCAAGTCCAGTCTTATGGGCTTACAGGTGGTCTCTTCACATGCTGGGTTCTCCTTGTGAATTTGCAATGGCTCTGATGAGCCCAGAACCGCACAGTCCCAAGCTGGACGGGTCTGAGAATGACGAAGAGCACAGTCTTTCCTCACTGTTCAGTTTAAGTAGCGGGGACGGCCCCAATGTAACATCAGTTCAATGAACTACAGCTGGTCAAGTGTTTTTCTTATTTAGCGGTAGTGGTTTTAAATTCTGGTTCACTTCCACCTTTGTCCCACCAGTACGTTTGCATGTATTACCATAACACAGAGTTTTAGACATAATACTAAATGCAGGAATTTCTGACTGTGATGTCAGCTCACAGAGTTGGGAGTTGAAGGGACTGTGTCTCTGACGTGCGTCCTTATCCCCAGGAGGCGAGTTCCTCGCTCTGAGTTCCTCCTGCATATAACCACCCCAGGCGAAATTTTGGTTAGCGGCTGCACCTTCCTAGCCTCATGGAAAGGGGCTCGGGCCTTGGGAGAAGAGACGCTATCTGAAGGATCGTCACACTTCGCCACACCCTGTTCCAATCTTAAATACCATTTGCATATCTATTTCAATAAAACCATCCTCCTAATAAAAGTAATTAGTAATAAGTAGTTCGAATAGAGCACCCATAAGAGAAAGTGTCCCATGTAGTGGGAGAATAACGTAAAACTGCTGCCTCTTGAATGTGTGACATTCTTGCTGTCCTACCGTGCCAGTGTCTTCAAACTTCTTCTATTCTTAGTATTGTTCCACCAATTGGATTTAGACAGGTATATCATGGGATGCAATACCTCATGTGTGTCCCTTTTTGTGATCCAGCATACGAAACACTCTTCCTTCCTCTCTGTTGTGGGTTCAAACACAGGGATAAAGGTTCTCCACAGAGAAGCTCCTTAAGATGAACCATCTGTTTGTTAGGTGGGTCAAGGACTTGTTTCATTTGGAACGGGCTAATTTTTGCATTTCATATTCCCACTGCCCTCTGTTATATATATATATATGGCATTGTGGCCAGAAATGACAAAGGCACTACCCATTGGATTTGGCCTGACACGGATTCCCTAACCATCAGCCCATCTTGTAAACTAATTCTCTTTTGTTTTTTTAACAAAACCTTCAATTCCTCTTTCCCTCTGCAGTTCTCTTCAGTCAGAGGATTTTGTTCTGTATCAAGCAAGTGGTTGTAAAATGGGCCTAAAATAAGATCTTCCTTTTGTGCATTAATCAAGTCTTGATCAGGTGTATCAAAACTCCACTGTGCCACGGGCTGATCAACGTTTTCGGAGAATTGGAGCGTGTTATTGCATCCAACTGTTTTTCACCAAGCACTCGTTCAATGGGAAATAACTCACCCATCACAGACCCAATTTTGGTTAATTGATCTACCTTATCGTTTCCCTCCTTGTCTTCCCCTGGTGTTTTCAAATGACCATGCATCTACCTCCAATGGATGGGCAGGTATTTTTTTCTGAAACAAGTTTGTCTATGGCCTGAATCACTTTGCCATGTTTAAGTGGTTTCTTGACATATGTGAGCATTCCTTTCAATTTCCAACCAGGTGAATACTCCAGAAAACTAGTGCGCAATCAGGAAAAGTGACTAAAACTATTTCTTTAAGTTTATTTTCTACTGCTGTAGATATTGCCTTATACATGGTGGCCAATTCTGCAACTTGACTGCTTTTGGGGCCTAGCTGCATGCTTGCTCTTGCTATGTCTTTGCATTTAATCCACCAGTTTCCTATTCCTGCCACCAATTCCTTTTCAGAACCACCTTCCTTATGATATGCACATCCATCTACATACACAGTTGGGAGATCTTTAGATGTTTCTTCATTGAAAGCCTTGTGTGGGAATTGCTCCAATTAACCTACATTTGTTTCTAATTATGTGCCTCAAGTGCACATACAGATGCACAGTCATGAAAATCTGCTCGCCATGGAGCAACTGGGCTCTTTTTGTTCTGTCAATATCTTACTTCCACACGAAATCCCTGTAGTGCTAATGTCCATGATGTGATTTTTGACTGGGCCAAATTCCCTGATCTGATCCTTTTATTTTGCAAGAATTGTAAAGGCTGGTGAGTTGTTTCAACAATAACCCGCTTCCCTTGAATTATCGGACCGAAATGTTGCAATACCCAAACAGTTGTTAAAAGTGCCTTTTCACATTCACTAAATTTTGTCTCTACCTCTGACAATGCCCTGATGGCATATGCAATGGTCTTGTTATTCACATCATGTTTTGGTATATCACTGCTGACATCCATTGATCTGTGCATCCTATTTCTATAAAGAAATGCTGACTTCTTATTGGATATGTTAAAGATGGAGCTTTCATCAGACGGCCTTTTAACTTGGGCACTGCCTCACTTTGTGCCGTTTCTCATTTCCAGAGTACACCTGCTTCCATAACCTTGTCAAAGATTGTGTAATCTCTGCATAATTTTCAATACATTTCCTGCTGTAACTTGTCATTCCTAACAAGCTTTTTAAGCTTTTCAGATTGGTGAGATCTTTTTGTTTCTGAATTGCTTCCACCTTTTTCTTTTGTGGGTTTAACCCATGGCCTAGGAAATGTACTCTTTTTTAAACACTATTGTGCTTTCTGTAGACATACTTTTGCCCCAGACTTCTGTAGGTGGCTGAGTTCATGTCTAAGTTTATTGAAATTACTTATCAAATCTTCATTCTTGATTAACACATTATCGACATAAACTATAGTTGTTCTCTTAGCTGCACCTGGGAGTGCCTTGCTCAGGAATATCCCAAATAATTTCACTCCCACTATTGACATACCCAAAAGAGGTCCGGGACCATGCATATTGTGAATTGTCAAAGGAAAATGCAAATACAATTTGTATATCTTCAGCTAGTGGCACACACCAGTATCCAGCTGTAAGCTCCAATGTGGTAAACACCTTTGAACCATGAAGCTGTGCAAGGCCCTGATCAGTAAATGGAAGAGGCCATCTTGAAACAGGTACCCTTTTGTTTAATTCCCTTAAGTCTACACACAAATGCCATTGGCCATTGTGTTTCAGCACACCTAATATGGGAGTAGTTGATGTACTATGAATAGGCCTAATGGTGCCTCTAGTTTCCAATGTTTTAATTATTTCAGCCAGTGACTCCAGACAAGCTAGGGGCAACCTATATTGTTGCAACATACTGGCTCCCTACCATGTCCTCTCGTAGCGTGGCAACATGTAAATTGGTCAGCCCACAGCCCCAGGCATCTTTGACAAAACCTGTCTGAACTCCATAAATATTTTCCTCAATTGCTATTTTTTCTTCTTCATTTGTACGAGTAGCTGCGCTTTGAATCTGCGCCTCTACCATTTTAGAAAACTTTGCGAAATCCTCCAAAGGAGGGATGTCTGTACTTTCCACTAAACGTGTGGCAGTGTCTCTATGGAGAGTAGCGACCGTCAAATATTTTAGAATATTGACCTCCACTTCAATATGCTGCTTTTCTCTTTCAGGTTCATATCATTCAAATAGGACACAATTATCCTGATGACAGCATATCACTTAATTTGACTCATAAGGGTACATAGACTGAACTTTAAAGAATTCCTTTGGTTTAGAATCCAATGATTCAGGTAATTCACCTTGTGCAGTCACATAGCTTTCAGGAATATTTCTGATGACTGGGTTACTGAAATCAGCAGTATAGTAAGATGCTGTATTTTATTACAAATTAATGTCCTGGTACCCTTTATTGTCCACCAGGATTTGAATGGGTCCATCCCTAATCTCTATTTATGGTGTATATTCGCATTCTAATTCTTGCTGTTTTATGGATTCATTTAAGCACACAAATGCATCAGGATCTTTCATCTGTTGTCCCTTCCTGTAGTTTAATGCTACTGTAAATTGTCTGGTAAATGCTGGAATGGAAACATCATTTTTCACTTGAAGTTCAATTACAAATGGCAACATTTGGTCACAATTGTAAACTTGTCTCTTGTTTTCAAATTCTGGTGCAGCTTTACCCAATCTGGACGGGTTACAGTCTTTTCATGGAAAAAATCTTTCAATTCATATTTTTTTCAAAAATGTATGTATGTATGTATATTTGGGTGTGCTACAGGGTTAAAGGGTTAAATTGGGAAATTGAGGGTTTGGGGTGACCCCCCCAATTAAAAAAATATTTGAGATTGTTTGGTGTGGTTTAAAGGGCAAAAAACAGGGGTTTGGGGGACCCCCCAATTTAAATTAAAAATACAAAAAATTAGTTATACAGGTTTTTGATAAAATGTTGTTTTAAACTGTGCTATATCAGACCACTGTTACTGAGAAACTCACCCATTGCCTGGACTAGATAGGGCAAGCCTCTTCCTTCTGTCCCCTAACTCTAGATAAGCGGCACATCAGCGCAACCTAGGGATTACTCACCTCCAGAGGGCATAGTTAGCATGGTTGGAGGGCAAGATAGGTTGTACACATTGACAGCATCAAAATGAAAATAAATGAAGTCAAAGACTTGTGTGTTTTGTGCGTGAAAACATGAGGGTACATTTACAGGTCAGTTACCCACCCCCAGTCCCCTAGTGTGTTTTTTGCTCTATGACTAAGCCAAATGTTGGTGTTGGATAAAGTGACTGGGGTGGGGTGACCAGAGAGATCCCTGCCTGTGAGGTTGATAACCTTTGTATTTGTAAGTTGTTCACCCTACACAAGAAGCTAGCACCCAAACCTGACAGAAAGGTATTTGCTGTTAATGCTTTGGAAAACCGTTGATTAACCTCCCTTCACTCTCTCTGCCCTGCCTTCTCCTCCAGGAACACTGTCCTTTTCCCCAATTTGACTCCAATACCTAAAGGGCTCTCTGTCCTTCTTATTCTGTGGCCTATTGGCAGCTTTAGTCAAGCTGGGCCCCGATTGTTCGATCCATTTCCCTGTTAGATGAGTTCCTTTGAATTGGTCCTCACTAGACAGGTCCACCGCATCCATTCTTCATGTGCATACTCCCTTGGGTGTAACATGTTGTCTCCTTCATACTCTCTCTCATTTACGTACTGGACCTTAGCTCCACAGGACAAGGCTCTGAAGGGGTCTGCTGCCATTTTTTAGTAAGGCAGTCTGAAGATGGTGGCTGCCCTGCTGGTGTTTGCCCCCATCTGGTCTTTCCTACACTCTGGTTCTTTGTACGGTATGCAAACTCCAATCCATGCGAGAGACTGCCAGACCTCGGGACAAGCCATTTGGGATTCTGAGCTAGGGTCCAGGTCTCATGCTTTCGTCTCTAGAATAGGTCACTAGAATAATGTTGAGGGGTTAGCACTTGTTCCCATTTGGTTTTGTCTGGGTTCATCGTCCATCAAGTCTCGGGAAGCCTCCTGTGATTCCTCCTAGATCACTGATCTCCAGGTACCCCTTCACAAAGGGATGGTGGAGCTCTGAGGTTTCCCCATGTAATGTTGGATCACAGCGCGGGTGACTCATCTGGCTCACCGAGCCCAGTAACTTTGTCACTGATGGAAAAACATGAACACATGATGAGTCTGTAGATATCCGCCTCTGCTTGTCATAAGAGGACCATAGTTTGCTGATGGAGGCTTCCTTTGAAATATATTTGTGTTTTGGGATATTTGTCGGTACAACTTCTCCTGTTGGCGACCAAGATGGGTTTAATTTGGCCTCTCAGCCGTGTCGCATCCTATGTGGCACTCGTTGGAGGAACCAATCCCCTACCTCCTTGGTTACTAATATGAATAGATAATCTGCCACTCAAGAATTGCGCCACACTTGTTAGTTCAATATTTTCAAAAGAACATTTCTTTTTATTCCTTATTTGCCCTTTGAATTCTTGTTTGCCCTTTGAATTCTTGTTAACACGTGTTTCGGCTACTCAAGAGCCTTTCTCAAAACAAAACAGGGCTTGATTAGATACATGTCATATTCTATTAGCACAATTATTATGTAATGTTCAAAACATTTTTGTATTCAAAAAGGTTCAAGTAAGAAAAAAAGGAAAAGAAGAAAAGAAAGAGATAAGAAAAAGGGGGTTATGCAATATTAAGTCACATGTATTTTGAAAAATAAATAATGAATAATAAATAATTCACAAATGCAATACAATAATTAAATCAAAATGTGCATCCAAATCATAATAAATACAAAACAATATAAGTGATAAAAGAACAGTAAAAGATAAAAAATAATAATGGATAATAAGTAAAATAACAAACAGAGAAACAGAAAAAATATATTGTTTAAAATAATTCCTCATACATAAATCCACATTTTATATTTAGGGTTTCAATATTAAACACAAATTCTCATTTGTATTATTTCTATAATGATTCTATCATGTATTATAGTCTACAGTATCGTTCCCTCTAATGGGTTGCAGTAAATCTACATTCGACACACAGTAATAGATTCATATTTGAGCGCAATACATAGAACAGTAAAGATCTCTTACCCGTTAATTCCATAAGTCCCGGGTAAATCCCTATAGTAAAAATAATGCAGAAAGAAATATTTCCAATCCAATTGTTATTCGCACACAGAAATCGAATCTATTAATTCTCCAAAGGTTTTGGTTAAACTCAACCTTTCGTATGACCATGAATTCTAACCTTCCACTTAAAAGTCCATCACATCTACCTCGCCACTCCACACCTTAATTTATCAACAATTTCGGTTTGTCTTATTTGGTTTCACAGTCTCCCCGTTAGCAAAAAGCCCCCGGTCAGAATAAACTCCCATATGGGTATTTGGATCGCCCGACTGCGGGCGTGCAAAAACGTCTCTTTTCCCTTTCGTTCGGGGACCCACCCCTGATGGCTTACCTGCAGCTTAGTAACAATCCGTCTCCTCGCGTCGGCCTCGAACAGAAATGAGCCGCCGCGGGGATCCACCATGCAATGTATAGCATCACCAAAGTTACACGAATCCTCCTTCTTCTCTTTCTAACATCGTTTTACAGAGCGGCCATATTGGAAAGGTTAAGAATGCACATATCATCCATTCACTTAATCATTGTTTGTATCATGATGGTGTGTCATATTCCCCATCTCCCATTCACATATTGAAATAAATGAATATATTTCTGAACGGACATCTACCCTTTATTATAGGCCAATTTGGAAATATATATTTGAAACAAATTTTTGTTAGCCCCTAGAAATTAAATTCTTGTTATTATCCAAATGGTGTTCCGACTCAGTTTGTGTCGAATGTGATTAGCCACTAACCACCCTAACATAACATTATTTCTCAATTAATCTTGATACAAATAAATGTTATTGAAAGGACTCGGCATTACAGACTACCTTTGCATATCAAATTGTTTATCATTTTTATACATTTTACATATAAAATCAAGGTTTCAAACCATAAAAAATAACATCCATTTCAATATCCATTTGTTTCCTGCTACCAGAAATAAAATACCATGCCCTAACAGTGTCCTTTCATTTCATGACATGTATGAGCATTATCAAATCAGAGGAAATGTCCCATCTCATTATCATGATTGAGACCAAACTCAATCGATCTAAATTTGCATATCAATCTGGCTTCCATCTGTCTTAATTTCTCCTCTATATTTCCACCTCTTTTCCCCATTCGTATCTTCTGCAGTCCAATAAACCTCAGAGTTTTTTTGTTTTCCATTTGATGTTGGAGCTGCCAATGTTGTGCCAGCGGTAATGTTGCATCCTGGCTTCCAATGGATGAGAAATGTTCTCTTATACGAAACCTCGTTTCCCTAATCGTGCTTCCAATATAGATCATCTTGCATGGACATATTATTGCATATATTGTATATTTTGAACGACAATTTATATTTTCTTTGATTTTCATTTTCGTCCCTCTTGAGTCCACAAATTCCATCGTCATGTCATGTGCAAAATCACACATAGTACAGGTACCACATTTTCGGAAACCTGACGTCTTTGGGTCCAACCATGTTCTGCTAGGTTCAGGTTTTACATCTGGTAGAAGAGAAGGGCTCAAGGTCATTTTCAAAGTTTTAGCCTTACGATATGTTATTTTTGGTCTTTCTCCAATATACTCCGTTAGGTGAGGATCAAGTTGTAAAAGATGCCAATTTTTGTTTAACGTTTTCTTGAGTACTCCAATATTGGAGCTATATGTTGTAATGAAATTAATCATCCTGTGCTCAGTATTTGTCCTTCTTTCTTTAGGCATCAGAGTCTGCTCCCAGGTTACTTTAGCTACCTTTTGTTGTGCTGCTTCAATGCATTTCTTTGAATAACCTCTCTGTTCAAAACGATCCTGCAGTAGCTCACATTCTGTCTTGAAATCAATAGTGTTTGTACAGTTTCTCCGCGCTCTGATAAATTCCCCTTTCGGGACATTCCATTTTACCGGTTTGTGGTGGCAACTACCGGCATGGAGGGTTGAATTCACCTCCGTTTCCTTGCGAAAAGTTCGTGTTACCAATCCATTGTTCTGTACAAAGATGGTCAAATCAAGAAAATTTATGGACCACTTGTCATCATAGCCTACAAATTCAATGCCCAGATCATTGTCATTTAATTTGATTTTAAATTCATTCAAATCCAAGCTTGTTCCATCCCAGATTATGAGGACATCATCAATAAACCGGACCCATAGAATCATATGTTGTTTGAATGCCTCCTCCGTGTATACTGATTTCTCCTCAAACATACCCATAAAAAGGTTAGCCAATGCTGGTGCATACTTAGTGCCCATAGCAATCCCTTTCTTCTGCTGATAGTATTTGTTGTCAAACAAGAAAATATTATTCTCTAATGTTACTGCCAACATCTCCTTCAACATTTGTATGTATTGGTAGTGCGATGCCGAGTCTTGTCTGAATTCAAAATCTATGGTTTGTATAGCCGCTGGATGTTCAATGATAGTATATAGTGCGCGGACATCCCAGGTTGCAAGTCGATATGATGGTTTCCAAGTTATTCTACTGATTGCCTTGATAGTATCTGTAGTGTCTTTAATAAACGTGTACCAAAACTAAAGGCGTTTATACATACAAATGTTGAAGGAGATGTTGGCAGTAACATTAGAGAATAATATTTTCTTGTTTGACAACAAATACTATCAGCAGAAGAAAGGGATTGCTATGGGCACTAAGTATGCACCAGCATTGGCTAACCTTTTTATGGGTATGTTTGAGGAGAAATCAGTATACACGGAGGAGGCATTCAAACAACATATGATTCTATGGGTCCGGTTTATTGATGATGTCCTCATAATCTGGGATGGAACAAGCTTGGATTTGAATGAATTTAAAATCAAATTAAATGACAATGATCTGGGCATTGAATTTGTAGGCTATGATGACAAGTGGTCCATAAATTTTCTTGATTTGACCATCTTTGTACAGAACAATGGATTGGTAACACGAACTTTTCGCAAGGAAACGGAGGTGAATTCAACCCTCCATGCCGGTAGTTGCCACCACAAACCGGTAAAATGGAATGTCCCGAAAGGGGAATTTATCAGAGCGCGGAGAAACTGTACAAACACTATTGATTTCAAGACAGAATGTGAGCTACTGCAGGATCGTTTTGAACAGAGAGGTTATTCAAAGAAATGCATTGAAGCAGCACAACAAAAGGTAGCTAAAGTAACCTGGGAGCAGACTCTGATGCCTAAAGAAAGAAGGACAAATACTGAGCACAGGATGATTAATTTCATTACAACATATAGCTCCAATATTGGAGTACTCAAGAAAACGTTAAACAAAAATTGGCATCTTTTACAACTTGATCCTCACCTAACGGAGTATATTGGAGAAAGACCAAAAATAACATATCGTAAGGCTAAAACTTTGAAAATGACCTTGAGCCCTTCTCTTCTACCAGATGTAAAACCTGAACCTAGCAGAACATGGTTGGACCCAAAGACGTCAGGTTTCCGAAAATGTGGTACCTGTACTATGTGTGATTTTGCACATGACATGACGATGGAATTTGTGGACTCAAGAGGGACGAAAATGAAAATCAAAGAAAATATAAATTGTCGTTCAAAATATACAATATATGCAATAATATGTCCATGCAAGATGATCTATATTGGAAGCACGATTAGGAAAACGGGGTTTCGTATAAGAGAACATTTCTCATCCATTGGAAGCCAGGATGCAACATTACCGCTGGCACAACATTGGCAGCTCCAACATCAAATGGAAAACAAAAAAACTCTGAGGTTTATTGGACTGCAGAAGATACGAATGGGGAAAAGAGGTGGAAATATAGAGGAGAAATTAAGACAGATGGAAGCCAGATTGATATGCAAATTTAGATCGATTGAGTTTGGTCTTAATCATGATAATGAGATGGGACATTTCCTCTGATTTGATAATGCTCATACATGTCATGAAATGAAAGGACACTGTTAGGGCATGGTATTTTATTTCTGGTAGCAGGAAACAAATGGATATTGAAATGGATGTTATTTTTTATGGTTTGAAACCTTGATTTTATATGTAAAATGTATAAAAATGATAAACAATTTGATATGCAAAGGTAGTCTGTAATGCCGAGTCCTTTCAATAACATTTATTTGTATCAAGATTAATTGAGAAATAATGTTATGTTAGGGTGGTTAGTGGCTAATCACATTCGACACAAACTGAGTCGGAACACCATTTGGATAATAACAAGAATTTAATTTCTAGGGGCTAACAAAAATTTGTTTCAAATATATATTTCCAAATTGGCCTATAATAAAGGGTAGATGTCCGTTCAGAAATATATTCATTTATTTCAATATGTGAATGGGAGATGGGGAATATGACACACCATCATGATACAAACAATGATTAAGTGAATGGATGATATGTGCATTCTTAACCTTTCCAATATGGCCGCTCTGTAAAACGATGTTAGAAAGAGAAGAAGGAGGATTCGTGTAACTTTGGTGATGCTATACATTGCATGGTGGATCCCCGCGGCGGCTCATTTCTGTTCGAGGCCGACGCGAGGAGACGGATTGTTACTAAGCTGCAGGTAAGCCATCAGGGGTGGGTCCCCGAACGAAAGGGAAAAGAGACGTTTTTGCACGCCCGCAGTCGGGCGATCCAAATACCCATATGGGAGTTTATTCTGACCGGGGGCTTTTTGCTAACGGGGAGACTGTGAAACCAAATAAGACAAACCGAAATTGTTGATAAATTAAGGTGTGGAGTGGCGAGGTAGATGTGATGGACTTTTAAGTGGAAGGTTAGAATTCATGGTCATACGAAAGGTTGAGTTTAACCAAAACCTTTGGAGAATTAATAGATTCGATTTCTGTGTGCGAATAACAATTGGATTGGAAATATTTCTTTCTGCATTATTTTTACTATAGGGATTTACCCGGGACTTATGGAATTAACGGGTAAGAGATCTTTACTGTTCTATGTATTGCGCTCAAATATGAATCTATTACTGTGTGTCGAATGTAGATTTACTGCAACCCATTAGAGGGAACGATACTGTAGACTATAATACATGATAGAATCATTATAGAAATAATACAAATGAGAATTTGTGTTTAATATTGAAACCCTAAATATAAAATGTGGATTTATGTATGAGGAATTATTTTAAACAATATATTTTTTCTGTTTCTCTGTTTGTTATTTTACTTATTATCCATTATTATTTTTTATCTTTTACTGTTCTTTTATCACTTATATTGTTTTGTATTTATTATGATTTGGATGCACATTTTGATTTAATTATTTGTATTGCGATGTATTGCATTTGTGAATTATTTATTATTCATTATTTATTTTTCAAAATACATGTGACTTAATATTGCATAACCCCCTTTTTCTTATCTCTTTTTTTTCTTCTTTTCCTTTTTTTCTTACTTGAACCTTTTTGAATACAAAAATGTTTTGAACATTACATAATAATTGTGCTAATAGAATATGACATGTATCTAATCAAGCCCTGTTTTGTTTTGAGAAAGGCTCTTGAGTAGCCGAAACACGTGTTAACAAGAATTCAAAGGGCAAACAAGAATTCAAAGGGCAAATAAGGAATAAAAAGAAATGTTCTTTTGAAAATATTGAACTAACAAGTGTGGCGCAATTCTTGAGTGGCAGATTATCTATTCCTTTGAAATATGATACCAGCCCTTGAGCCTTTGAGACTATATCTTGCACATGATGACTTTACCTCTCCTATTTGGCTTAACCTAGCATAGGGTGGCACTTGTTGAGCATGTGAGCCTGCACCGTGCATATTATAACAGTGCCTGCACGCAGACGGCTATTTTTTGCTCACATTGACTGAACTTGCATGTGATGCTTTAACCGGCCTGAGATGTCATTAACTGGCCATGTATGGCTGGTTCTGCTTATGAACACAGTACACTTAGTCTACGATGGTGCTGCTGTGTGCCCACTTTGTATATGGTGACTGCACCCCCAAGGCATACCAAAGCAGCACCGTACTTAATATATGGTTAGCAACTAAAATGGCCTTTTGTCAGCTTAAGTACTTTTTTATTTTGTTAATCATACCCGTATTGTTTGTTTTATTTATTTGTTATTTATCTTCTTGGGTTGTCATCAGGGCCGAAAGACATAGGACATCACCTTCTGCGCTCTCATCGGAGCCAAAGATCAACTGATGACTCTTCCTGTAATTTCAGCACTGCCGCTAGTCCTGGTATTTTGGTAAATTGACGTCCCTGATGTGCACGCATTCCAGGGAGCACAGACATCAATCATATTTAATTGAAATACTTTTCATTCACATGTTCATATATTAAATCTCGTGCGTGGTGTTTCTTTGAAAGCAAATTGTAGCTCCTGCTCACTGGTTAATGCTGGATAACCAAGTGCTGCGTTTAGCTCCTGTATATCCAATCTTAATTTCAATCCCGTATCAACCTATGGTTTGCGCCACTACCTCTTATACAAAATCCTAAAAAAAGGGTATTGGTACTTTCTGATGCTTGTTAATCTGCTTAGAATCACATGCTGTGCATATGTTCAGATTGTCTTTTTCCGCCTAGATAACTGGTCGCCCTATAGCAGAGCTCTTCATGAGACATTGTTTATTTTACCGAATTGTCGGTTTAATCCCCGTTAAGCCACTTCGCCCATCAAGGACATCTTCGACGAAGACTACGGGGGAATCGTCTACGGCTGTGGGTTCGGGTGCCTAAGATCCGGCGTTCGAACTTCCACGTGGTCGGGCCTTCTGGCCGGCCTGCACAGTAGGGAGAGTGGGCTCGGGGTTTGCCAAACTACTATGATGTCTTTCCTCTTTTCCACTGCTTTCCTTTTTGGTCTGGTCACCCTTCCCTTCTGCTATGGAAAGGACTCCATTTAGATTCTGCCCTGTGTGTAGGATCAGATATCCGTGGAAAGACGAGCACACGTCGTGTAACGCTTGTTTCCCCCTAGAGCATGACGAAAAGCGGTGTTCGGCGTGTAAACTCCTTAAACCTAAAACCCTTAAGGAGCGCCAGTTGAAGCGGTGGGCCGCGTACGGAATGTCACGCATGGAGCCTCCCTCCCCTGCCGCGACACCAGCCGAAAGTGACGGGGGTACATCGGATGACCAAACGTCCAACGCGGACGTTATAGACCTTGAGGCGGACTATTCTAGAGCTGCCACACCCGTCCCCGACCCTTCCAGGCTCGACTCTGGTCTTGCTACAGGGACCACACCCGGTGACAGGGGCGTACAATTGCACCGCACAAAGCACACAACCCAAGCGCCCTCCTCGACGACTTTGTTGAAGAAGGCAAAAGTGCCAACGGATCTGTCTGATCCAAAGCCTTCCCTGCATCCGCAGCAGCGCATGACGACTGGGCATAACAAACATAACAAGGGCGCTACTCCCCAAACTACACACGCCGAAGTTTCTGAACAAGAAACTTCGACAGTTTCCAAGGTTTCAAAGGCCCGTACAGGCCCGAAAACTATGAGTAGGCCTCTACCCGAGAAGCCATCCACTGGCCCTTCTGGAGCCGCGGAAGACATTTTCACTGCCGACACATCATCGGAGGCGTTGTCTCCCGAAGATTCGGTGACTATCGGTAAGAGCATCAATAGGATTGCTACGGCGGTGGGCCTAGTACCGGTTCTGCCCACAGTTATGGGCCAATCTGCAGAAAAGTTTTCCACAAATTTGGAAGATGATCCCGAAGACTCTTACGAAGAAAGCCAGGTAGCCCGCTCAAGCACCCTGAGGAGATCCTCTCAATGCCTTAGGGCGGAGAACACGGTTCCTACTCAACTAGGCCCATTTGGGTCATCCAAGTGGACCACGGAGCAATTTGAGGGGTGTATGGATCGGCTGGAGCAGTTTTTCAGGGCTTCTGATCAACCTCTGCTGAAAAAAGCTCGGGTAGACCCTAACCCTCAAACACAAGATGCCCAACACCTAGATGTCCAACACCAAGTTGACTATCAAGAAGATGTCCAGATGGACACGTATAGAGACATCTATACAGAAGAAGAGGAGTCTTCTTTTCTGGACAACTATGGGGACGATCAAGGGGGAACGGACAACTGGGAGGACACCCAGCAGGACGATCACAATTCTGATATCGTTTGCCTCAACTCTCCCCCATCCGCCCCGATTCGACAAGCTTCCCCGATGGATGATCAAATGGCTTTCAACAACATGTTGAAGAAAGCAGCGGAATTCTTTAAAATTGCCACGCTTGAAGCCTTGCCCAAACAAGATTTCGCGGAGGACATTATTAATGAAAAGCCTCCTGCAAGCCAGTCTATCCCTCTCTTGAGCTCTGTAAAGAGACGGCTGGCCCCTTCCTTACCCACACCCGCTCACACTAGGGCTGTGAACCCAAGGATCGAAAAACTTTTTCGGCCCTCCCCCACCGATCCGCTTTATATCAAAGGACACGCAATCTCAGACTCGCTGGTGGTGACCAACACCCGCAAGAGAGCAGGGGTTCCCCTTGCCACAGAAGAGTCACCGGCGGACAAGGAGTCCAAAAGGTTGTATTCCTTAGGCAAACGGGTTACGTCGGCGGCGGCCTATACCGTCCGGATTGGCAATAACACAACGTTAATGGCAAGCTACGTCCACGCCCAATGGAACCTACTCCAGGAAGGCCGTCAGGAGGTTCCGGAACCAACCAGAGCCAAGCTTCTCGCCATTGTCTCGGAGGGCAAACTTGCCAATCAGAATGTTGTAAAGAATACCCTGGACACCGCAGAGACAGCAGGCAGGTCTCTCACACAGGGTACTCTCCTAAAGAGGCACTCGTGGCTGCGCACATCGGGCTTCAGGCCTGAGACCCAGGCATCCATTATCAACAAACCCATCGAGGAGGCCAACCTCTTTGGGAAGGCGGTAGACGCGTTGGAGACAGCCAAGAAGGAGCACGAGACTATTAAGTCGCTGCACCAAATTTCCCAAAAACCCTCTTCACAGAGGGGCAGGAATTCTCGGCGGCCCTTTCAAGGACAAGCCTGCGCCGCTCAAAACAATTTCGGCACGGGCAACTTCAACTCAAGTCAACCTGCTGCAAGCCCCACTTACTACCCCCAGAGGGGTCACAAGCGCGGAAAGAATAGAGGCAGAGGCTCCAATTCCAGAGGAGCGTCAACTTCGGGTCAGAAATTACCACCAAGTCCAGGTCCCCTCCCATGTCTCCCCTGTCGGGGGGCGATTAACATCTTTCCTCAAGGCATGGGAGGGGATAACTTCAGACCAGTGGGTCTTAAAGACGGTCGCCCACGGTTACTGCGTGGAATTCGCCCGACCTCCACAGTTCAGACCGCCGAAACATCGACGCCTTTCACCGGAACATCTGCAGATCCTGATCCAAGAGGTGGAAGCGCTGCTGGGAAAGGACGCCATAGAAGCCATCCTGATTCTTCAGGTAAACAAGGGTATCTATTCAGTATACTTCTTTGTACCCAAAAAGGATCTCACCATGCGTCCTGTTTTAGACCTGCGCCCAGCGAACAAGTTCATAAAGCCCCAGAGGTTTTGCATGGTAACACTGCAAGAGGTGATCCCATTGCTAAAACAGGGGGACTTCATGACAACATTGGATATGAAAGATGCATACTTTCATATTTCAATGCTACCAGCGCCCAGAAGATTCCTAAGGTTCATGATTCAGGACAAACACTACCAGTTCAAGGTACTCCCGTTCGGCATAGCCTCAGCGCCAAGGGTGTTTACCAAGGTCCTGGAAGTGGCAGCGGCACACCTGTGCAGACTTTCAGTTCCAGTTTACCCTTACCTCGACGATTGGGTCATCACGGGGGACTCGTTCGACGTTTGTTTTTCGAACACCCAAAAAACAGTAGACCTACTGTTCAGCCTGGGATTTTCTATCAATGAAAAGAAATCCAGCTTAGTCCCAGCCAAGTAAAACAGTTCCTGGGGGCTCTAATTCGTACGGAAGACGGTCTAGTATTCCCTTCCAGGGAGAGGGTTCAGAACAGGCTCTCTCAGGTTCCTCAGTATGTAGCCAGTCGAGAGGTGACGGTACACAAAGCTATGCGTTTGCTAGGGATGATGGCGTCATGCATATACTTGGTTCCCCACGCACGGCTGCGCATGCGTCCCATGCAAGAGTGGCTCAACAGCCAGTGGTGTCAGGCCAGCGGACAATGGGAAGATCTGTTAGTTGTCTCGCCAGCCCTCATTCTCTCTGCAGTGGTGGTCGAGGGAGAACCTCTTGAAGGGGAAAACCTTCACCACCCCTGCAGTGGAAGCCACTCTCACGACAGACGCATCTCTCACGGGGTGGGGGCTCACCTGCTTCAACAGACAGCGCACGGAGTGTGGTCCCCTCAGATAGCGTCCAACCATATAAACGTACTGGAGCTAGCAGTGTTCAAAGCATTGAAAGCCTTTCAGGAGCAACTGCAAGGGAAGACAGTGCTGGTCCTAACCGACAGCACAACAGCAATGTATTACCTGAACAAACAGGGGGGTACTCACTCTCCAGGGCTATCCAAGCTGTCCCAAAACATCTAGATATGGGCTCTCAAACACAAGATGCTCCTGATATCCCAACATGTTCCAGGGGAACTCAATCTGCTGGCAGACGTACTCAGCAGAGATTTTCCTCTGCCAGAAGAGTACGAATGGCGACTGCACGAAGACATTGTCTCCAACGTCTTCGCAGAATGGGGGTTTCCAGAGATTGACCTGTTCGCTACTCAGGAGAACGCCCAATGCCAAGATTACGCCTCCAGGTACCCCCACAACCGATCCAAGGGGAACGGTCTCTGGATAACTTGGTCGCGGAAAGGTGAAGGGAAGGGTGACCAGACCAAAAAGGAAAGCTGTGGAAAAGAGGAAAGACATCATAGCAGTATGGCAAACCCCGAGCCCACTCTCCCTACTGTGTAGGCCGGCCAGAAGGCCCGACCACGTGGAAGTAAGAACGCCAGATCTTAGGCGCTGGAACCCACAGCCATAGACGATTCCCCCGTAGTCTTCATCGAATATGTTCTTGATGGGCGAAGTGGCTTAACGGGGATTAAATCGACAATTCGGTAAGATAAACAATGTCTCATGAAGAGCTCCGCTATAGGGCGACCAGTTATCTGGGCGGAAAAAAACAATCTGAACATATGCACAGCATGTGAATCTAAGCAGATACAATCATCAGAAATGCTTTTACGGTAAGTAATGAATGTCTTCTTCTCGAGCACAGTTAAGAAATATGTATTTATTTTATTCATCTGTTTCTAACGCGCCAACATATGTAAAAATTACATTTTTAGAGTGTAGCAGCTTTTTCAAAGTTAATTTATCCAGCATGAAGGGTGTATTCAATATTAGCTTTCTTTGTTAGTATTCCATGTTTGGCTATAGAAGTGCAGCGATGCATGAATCGGAGTGATCGCTGCATAAGGCAAATATTGAACACTAGTGTGAAAGCCCATGTACATGGGCCAAAGTGCAGGATTTCATTGACAGAGTAGGAGCACTGCATATCCTAAGGCAACAGCTCCCTCTAGCGGTGACAACAGGGGACACTATGCGAATTGGCATTGTCTCCAGCTCTCTTAAGGCAACCGCCTCTAGCGGTGACAAAGGGCAACGAGACTGCATCCGACAAACATACAGGACAAATCTACATCTGGCCTTTTATTTGACTGTTATATAGTCCTCTGTTGTTAACTTGTAGACCTGTACTCTGCTTCTGAGAAGTTCATTATTGAAGTTTAGGTGACTGAATTATCATTAAATCAGGAGTCCATAGTTTATAGTAGGGAGTGATTTCGATTTGTTTACAATAAAAATACATAATCAGATTATCTATTTACTGATAGTGAGTGCGGGCACATTTGCAAGCAAGAAATCGTCCACACCTTCAGCTCTCAGTGATGTATTTAACAGCACTATTGACAATGTATTTGGCTCCGGTCTAACTGAAAGCACTTAATGTAAAAGGCCGCTCGGCGCGCTGGCGATGAAACCACGAGCCGCATCCTGTGTTCACGCGTGTTTCCACTTTCACGTGGTCGAGGCTCGGCGGGAAGAAATGAGATGTCACATTAAGATGCTAACCGATTTCATAACGAGGCCCGATCCTTCTGCCGCAGTTCTAAATCACACGACAACCAACACACAATATGCCTACAAAAATACAATTGCTTGGGTCTCAAAAAGCAATAGCCAAACATATTACACCGTGCAACTAAAACAGTAAAGCAAACGAAAAAGTCCTATTTAGCCGAATCTGCAAACGTGTTTGGATCTCTACGGAAAACAATGGCCCCTGGATCAGGTTATTCGTTTTGGTAATGTTTCCTGCCCTGATTGCACCTACCAGTCCCCTTTTTTTTCTCCATTCCCATTTGATAAGGGGCGGCGCAGTGCAGGGATGTGTGATGCTTGTGATTGATTGGTTAGTGCTTCACATCATTTCTCCATGATCATATTTGACTTAATGGTAGGGTGACCAGATTTCTAAAACGATAAACCGGGACTGCCAACAACTAAAAGTGGGACTACCCCATCGCTACCCACCAATTACCGCCCCTACCCCAAAACGCCACCACAACCACCACCCAACCCTATTTCCAGCCCTTCTCCTTTCAATAAAATGTATATGATCCAATTTGTGTAGTTTTGTCTTTGAATCATGGCATTTTAATTCATAACAGGCGTTTGCTCTAATTGATATAACATGGCTTGCTGTACAATCTTTTCCAAGCAAGTCTTTGTGGTATAGTCAGTAAGTGTTGCGCCTGGTACCTCAAAGGTTGGGGGGTTCGAGCCAACCTTCCGATTTCAAAATTGGGGAATAAAAGTTACGATTTTAATGACCGTAGCCACCCAACACTGCAAACCCCGAACGGGGTTTCTAAAACGCAAAAACCACCGGGACCCCTGGATGGAGGATGATTTCCCCGGACTGTCCCGGGAAAAGCGGTCACCCTACTGAATGGGTCCATAATGCCTGCAACTGTGCTATATCGGACCAATTTACATAACATTACTTGGAAAATCTTTAAAAAAATAAGTGCAAATGGTTTACAACCCAGAGGTTTCTAAGTGCGTAGCCGGAGATCGCACCTGTGTTGCTCTGTGGCGTCTTGCTTCCAAGGCGAGCGTGTTGCCCCTGAGCTATTCTCCCGGCCTTGCTTAATTCCCAGAGGTTTGTAGAAGCCCAGCTGTGTGAGCTAGGAGGTAGGTACATAGACTGGATTTACAGACCGTCGAGGATGCACTTTCTCTAGCTACTAGATCCTCCGAGATGGCCAGGCGACAGTATGCAGAACCACAAGGTGTGCATTTCTGGGGCGCTGTGCATTAGTGTCGGGGGCGCGCACTCAACACTGACTCGTGTATTTTATGCTCCCAGAACCCGCGAGGCGGGATTGCATTTCATCATGACGGTGAGATTTGTAACAAAAGGAAACCAGCATTTCTGTCCCCGGATAGAAATACAAGCCGGACAGCGTCGCTCCATATCTGATGCACAGAAAGGTCATGCCCCTCTGTGCATTCTTCCAAATCAGCAAAGGATGCATGGATGCTCCTCGTGCAGAAAAGCGTCCATTGTTTGTGAATCGTGAGGCACTTTCCTGTGTGTGGACACGACCATCCATGCCCAACTCCCAGCCACATTCAGAGCTGGGATCAGAATGTTCTCATTGCAAATGCACGCATTAAGTTCCACTTTGTACATCACATATAACTTTCCTCACATAAGGGAAGGGGTTATACTTGCTCATTACTTAGTTTGCATGGCAACATGCTTTATTTAAGCGCCCCATACGATATGTGTTGCAGGACATACATCTCATGTATACCCAAATGTCATTTTTTGGACATAAAGCCAGTTTTGTTAGATGATATTGGTTTGATATGTCATATTGTGTCATGTTATGTTTTGGTGTACACTTTCACAATGATGCCATTTGTTGCAGATGGCCTCATGAACACAACTCTCAGGTGAGGTTCAAGGGTTCTATTTGATTTCCAACAAGCTCAGTGGCCTTCCCTTTCTTTCTAATCTAGGGATAGGCAATCCCACCCTAAACAGACTTCCCTTGACCTTGGATTGATGCTAGTGATAGGTGAACCCTACTATCCAAAAGATATCCAGCTTCATGTGATGGCCTAAACGCGCAATGCCTTATCTAACTATCCTCTCTCAGGGAACACCATAGGGTTCCTCTCCAACAACTTTCCCCAACGTATGATTGATGGCTTGTGCCTTCCAGAAACACAAATCTTCACTCTCTATAGTAATTCTGCATTCTGATATTACTCTCCCTATCTCTCTCTGTCGCTGCCCCTTTCTCTTTGCGCAGGTCTGCCATGGATCAATAATGCCCGGCAACTACAATCAGGCTCCCATTTCATGTTGTTGTCCAAAGCTACAATGTGATAGTTCCTGCTGAGAAGTCACTCTTGTCTCTGTTACCGATATACATCGGTTGAGGGATGATAATCCGTTTCCAATGATAGGTCTGCGGCTATCATACAGATGTGTCTTGCTGCCATGGAGAATGGGGGGCAGTATTCGGCACCCGAGCATGTTCATTCTTTCAGGCCATGCAGCGGTTCTCTGTGATTAATCCGCCGATTCGGGTGCGCTGACAATAGGAGTTCCTGGCTCTGGTGGGCTGCTCTCTCTCTCCAGTCCACCTTTGAGGCAGCTTGTTCTTGTAGTTCTCTAGAAAAGACAGAGGAGACAGACTGAGCAACATTGGAACAGAGAGGTATGGGGTGAACAGGAGTGGTACCACAGTCAATTGCACAGGCACACAAGGAACGGATCGGGACTGGGGCCTTCCCAACTGCCACCTTCCCCCTC
The DNA here is from genome assembly GCF_040938575.1 of Ambystoma mexicanum. Classification (NCBI taxonomy): domain Eukaryota; kingdom Metazoa; phylum Chordata; class Amphibia; order Caudata; family Ambystomatidae; genus Ambystoma; species Ambystoma mexicanum. Next base: position 68,281,386 of record NC_090928.1, read on the forward strand.
TGGGGTAGGAATGGCTATGGTTTCCACCCTAGTAGGCATCTCACCCCAGGTTGAGAGGAATCCCCACCCCTACCTTGAAGAAGATGGTATGCTCCAATAAATAATATATGTAAATCTACACAGTTCATGAAAATGACCATTGCGCTCAAAGTTTAAAATTGATAAGCATTCTCTACCCCCCTGCTGAAACTATGAACCTCCTCAGACACAGTTTTAGCAGAACGAGGCCAATGCAGGCCACTTTGAGAAGGCTAGACAAGACTGGATTAAGTTGAATCCTGCATAAACTTCCTTCCTTTCTCTTCATTTTCTCTCTTTTTATTTCTATCTTCTTTTCGTTTTCATGGTTTTATTCTATTAGTTTATTTGATGTTTCTCCTTTTTCATACACCCTTTCTTCTTTTCCATCTATCCTCCTTACCTTAATTTGTTCATTTTTATCTTTCCATATTTCAATTTCTTTCTTTCTTGTTCCATTTTCACCTTTCGATCTGTGCGAATCATATATATCCTTCTTTGCTTCATTCCATCTTTCTTTCTTTCTTCATTTTTCATTTGTTCCATCCTTCTGTTTCTTTCCATTATTCTTGCCTGCATGCGAACGTTGCCTTTACTTTTTTCATGTCAGCCCTTTTTTGTTTTTCTTTCCTTCTTCATTACGTCTTTCTTTCGCACTTTTTTTTCCTTCCGAAATTCTTTATTTGTAATTTCTTGTTTCTTCCATATTTTCTTCATTCCCATATTTCATTTTCTGCTTTCTTTTTTCTAAAATTCATTCTTTCCTTCTCACCTTCACCCTTCCTTCCTCCTGTCATTCCTTTCATTCTATCAACTAACAATTATTTTTCTTTATTTCCTGTCTCCCACCTATACATTTTTTCCTTTCTTCCTCACTTTCTTTCCTTAATTCAACCCTTCCGTTTATTTTTTCTTTTTTTTCTTTTAATTCTTTTAATTCTTTAATCAGATAAATGAGACTAGCAACATTGCATTCACCTGTTTCCAGTTGTTATCATGAGGGTATTTATTTGATGGATAATGCATTAGGAAAGCTGACAAACTGAAGTGGATTATTTGCTGATCTAGTGTCAGAAAGTTGCTGTCCCTAATGTTATGACCTGAGTAAACATTTGTCAGCAATTCCTGTGACTGGTAGAAACGTATTAGCACTCTTCCAACCTGGAATACACTGAAGGGCTAATGTTAAAGGTATTTATATAGTGCACCGTCACCAACAGAGTTGGTCTGCAGGCGCTCGGCCGGATCTGTAAATAAAATGGTGGGGGGTGGGTTAGTGGGTGAAGAGGGCATAGGAATGTGAGAGGTGGTGTACTGTTGGCAGCCTCAGTTTGGTTTTCACTGTGCGCTGAGCTTGGGTGTGCATATAGGATCGTGCTGTTGTTGCGAACTATGTGTTCATTGTTTGTTGTGGTGAAGTCTGTGCCGTTTGCTGTGAGAGAGGTGGGTTATTGTGTGAATTAAGTAGGGGTATACCTCTGATTTGTACCCCTCCCCGGAAGTCTTCCAAGGATGGCAACCTTCTCCATATTGCCACTCTCAACCCTCGCTCAGCTGTCAAATACTCCTCTGACATCTGCCACCTCCTTGAAGAACTTGACCTCAATGTCCTGAGTCTCACTGAGACATGGTTCATGGCTAGCTCTGTCACAAGCTTTGACACTCTCCTCCCTGACGGCTGCAAGATCCTCTCCATGCCCAGGTTGAATCGTTCCGGAGGGGGGAGTAGCCCTGATCTTCCTTGATTGGATTCCTGCCTCTGTCATTCCTACGCAGGCCTTCTCCTTTTTCAAATGCCTGGTCTACAGGCTCTCTCTCTCACTCCTAGCCATTCCTTCACTGTGGCTATCATCTACCGGCCACCTTGTCAGATCTCCTCCTTCCTCTCTGAGTGGGCGGACCTCTCCTCTTCCCTCCTGGTCTCGACCACTCAACTCCTCCTTCTTGGAGACCTTAACATCCACCTGGATGCTACCTGTACTTCCTCTGGACTCTTTTGCGACCTTGTGACTCTCTCTCACACTCTATTCTCCCCTCTGGCCTGACTCACTCTGCAGGGCACACTCTGGATGTTCTGATCTCTACAGATTTCCCCCTTTCTATCCCTCTCACCACTCCTCTCTCCTGGAGTGATCACTTTCTCCTTTCCTCCAAGCTCACGCTCTACACCCCTCAAGCCAAGCCAACACCAGCACTGCCATCTATCTTCTCGGTTATCCGACCCATGAAGCGTGTGTCAGTTGAGGCTTTCACTGCCACTTTCTCACCCCCCTCTCCTCCTTCGGCGTACTCACACCCTGACACAGCCCTTTCTCCGCTCCACTCTGCTATCTGTGATACTCTTGATGTTCTTGCCCCTGTCATGAGGATCCGCTTGAAGCCCAAAGCTAAGTGCAACTCCTGGTTACGCCTCAGACCTTGTCACCAGTAAACACAAATGCAAGGTGCCTGAGAGATAATGGCGTGCTTCCTGTGCATCCTCTGACAAACTGGTCTGCCACCTGCTCCAAAGGCAATACCGGCTCTCTGTCTGCACCAAGAAGAGAGCCATCATCAAAACTGGTTTCTCTGTGGCATCCAACAACTCAGCTGATCGATTTTTAAAATCTGCAAGGAGCTGGCCAATCCTGCTGCAGTCTCTAACTCTCCTGTCCCCTCCAGGCCATCTGCACAGCACTGGCTTCTCATTTCATCTCTAAAAACTCAGGACATCCTGTCCTCTCTCTCTTCCTCTCCTTCTCCTCCCTCTACTCCCCTCTCTTCCTCTGGCCCTTGTGTGGCCACCTCTCCTCCCCTCTTCTCCTACTTTCCCCTGTTCTCCCCTAATGAGGTTTCTAGAGAAGTCTGATCTATGAAAGTCTCGTCAAAACAGGTACTCCCCTGTTCCTCTAAAACTATCAAGGACCACATTGGCACCCTGGATCCTGCTCTGGCTGACTTCTGCAACCACTCCTTCACCACTAGAGTCTTCCCTTCCACCCCCCTGAAGCACTCCCTTGTGCACCCTCTTCTTATGAAACCTTCAGCTGACCCCTCCTGCCCTGTTAACTACCGCCCAATCTTCATTGCTCTTTTCCTGGGCAAACTCCTTAAAAAGCTGGCCATCTCCCAGCTTAATTTTCACACTGAATTGGTTTGTTGCCTCCATGACCATCAGTCTGGCTTCAGAGCTGCCAGAAACTGCTCTCCTGAAGATCTGTGAAGACCTGCTCTTCAACCTTGACTCCAAAACCCCATGTGTCCTCATCTTACTTGATCTCTCTTCTGCCTTTGACACCGTCAACCATGCCATCCTGCTCAACCATCTCAGTGATAATCTGGGTCTCACCGATCGGGCCTGGCTTGGTTGACCTCTTTCCTCTCTGATCGACCCTCCTAGGTCCAACTTGGATCCTTCCTCTCCTCTATCTCTACCTGTGGTGTTTCCTAGGGGTCTAACCTGCCTCCTTGGCTGTTCAACCAATACCTGTCACTTCTTGCCCACTGCATTGCCGCTTTCTCCCCCTATTTTCAATGCTATGAGGACTGTAGTATAATTTATTGTGTCTCGGAGTACAGTGCCACTGAATGTGATAACATTATTGACAGCAATAATGTGGCACATATAGCCAGCCCTATGTGCTAGCATAACATATGGGTATGCAAATGGAGACAGGCTGCAGGTTTAAAAGTACACCAGAATATTTTTATTTTCTCTTTTTCTCTTACTTGAAATGCCTCCTTCACGGGAGACTACATTAGCTGTCTAATTGACTGACTTAATTAACAAATACTAATACTAGTACTAACTCAATAACATTATAATGTAATCTCTATGTGGAAAAGAGGCAGAAAGACATGCTCTGAGATTCATTTTAAACGTGCATTTGGATTTTTTCTTTTTCTCTCTGTTCACTGTGTTTGCAGGAAGCAAGATCTGCATGCCAGGAAATGAGTTTAGCTACAGTTTCTTACTGTAAAAATTGAGCTATTGTGGAAGGAAGGATGATACGGTTTTTGTAATTTGATTGGTGCAGTCTCTGCAGTGATTCCACGTAAGCATAGGGGGATGAGACAGAGGCTTGCTGGAAGAGTCTGACAGAAAAAAGTTCAGTTTGCTTTTTGCTGAGCTGCTGACACGGACCATTAGAGATTGGGCTGTGAAGAGGCATTCCTAGTCTCACTTAGCACCGGCTTGAGAACTGCAGATGAACTGCATGTTCTCGCTGTACTCTTCAAACTTCAAGATTACAAGGACAACCCTGGGCCCATTCCTCGGAGGCGAGTGAAGGGAGGTCGTGTGTGGGAGAGCTACAGAGAGCTGGTAATTATCCAAGTGAATTGAGGTTGTGTGCTGTACGGATGACCTTCTTTAAATATCAGGCAGGGAGAGTAGCAATAGGGAATCCCCTGTGTTTAATTGCCACTTCGTAATGTTGCAAAGTGAATATTGTTCTATCGCTGTAATTTTTCCTTCTTATTGTTACAAATAATGAGGAGTGAATTTCGTTTTATTGCTGCATTTGTTTTCTCTTCTGTTTGTTAGATAAGGTGGCAGCAAGAAGAATAAGGTATTATTTTCAAATGCAACTTTTTATAATACAAATGTTATGGAACGAACCGTGTAGAGTGTTTTTGCTTTTGTCTTTTCTTGGTGCATTTAGGATAATATTTCGGGAGAGGGGGAAGATTTTTTTTTCGGTAATACATCTGTCATGTTTTCCATGCAGATGGAATAATAGCACTAGCAATTATAAATAGCTGTGTGCATGTTTCCACTCAGTGTGTGGTGTCTGAGTGGAATTTAATACAATAGACATTGCTGGGCGTACATGAACCAGCAAAGAGGCCTATGGAAACATAGTTCACTAATGTATATAAATTAGTGATAATACCACAGGTTATTGAGAATGCTATATGTGAAGCTGTGGTGTTTCTGAATGTAAGTCCGAGGCCTCTATAGATCACAAGAACAGTCTAGGAAAAAGAAGAGTTTTGTGTATATTGGGGCCACAAATAAAACAGAAAAATTATGCTCACCAAAATACCACCAACAATAATGTATACCACTAACTGATCCCATATAATGTAATAAGGAATGGTCACTAAAAGGAAATAAGGCCAAACCCAATCTAAATGCAAGGAGTAGTCATCGCCAAATTACCATTATTTTTGGCGGTAAGAAAATACCGCCAGACCCCAAATCTACACAGAATATCCAACAGACGACACTCAGCACCTTTTCTCCTTCTCTCATCTCTGACTGTCTGCTATCCAGGAGTAGTATGCCGCCAACAATTTCTACCTTAATGCCAGTAAGACTGAGATTCTCCTCCTCGGCACACCAGCTGCACCTCCTCAGAGGTATTTTTCCTTTCCTCTTCTTCTCCCAGAAGCTCACTGTCTACAGAGCTCTGGTCCTCTCTAGGCTTGACTACAGAAACAGCCTCTTTCTAATTCTGCCTGCTTCTACTCTCCGCCCTCTGCAACTCATCCAGAATAGGGCTGCAAGACTTGTCTTTGGCCTCAAGCCCAGGGATCGTATCTCTCCAGGACTGAAATCTCTGCACTGGCTCCCAGTGGCTGTAAGGATTAACTTCAAAACCCTCTGCATTGTCCACAATGCCTTCTGGGGCCTGGGGCCTCAATACCTCCAACTCTCTCTTCCTAAATATCTTCCTTCTCGAGCTCTTCGCTCATCCGCCTCCAACTCCCTGAGGGTCAGTCACTTGTCCAAGCAACAAGTTGTTGGTACATCTCTTTCTTCTGCTAGGGCCTTCCTGTGGAGCAGCCTCCTTTCCTTCCTGAAACTTGAGGAGAACCATCTCCGGTTCCGGAAGCCCCTCAAGACCTTCCTCTTTGCTTCTGCTTTCTCTCCTCCTCTCCCCTGATGAACTCCTGACTGAAACTGGACTGGTCACCTGGCTATCCTCTGATTTCTGGCCCAGGTCACCTCCCTGCAAGCTGCACATCTGCACTGCCTCCAGGGCAACCCCTGCACTTACGGGCTGTTTCTGTATCCCTACAGTCCCCCCCAGCTCTTGACGCTTGATGTCTACACTTATCCCTGCACTTGCCACAAGCTGGCCTCACTTTTACCTATTGTTTTTATTTATTTTATTTATTCTTTACTGTTGATCCTATGTATTGCACTGCCCCCTACCCCCACACTTTCCTTTTCCCACTCCCCTGCACTTGCGCGAGCTCAATATCACCTGGCCTAGTAAGATCGTTGTCTTTGTCTTCCCTCTGTTCCCCCTCCCTTGCCTCATCGCGCCTTGAAACACTTATGTATAGGCACGTTATAAATGCCATATCATATCATAATCAAGTCCATTATCGACACATTGTAACCACAGTCATTGTTTCTCGCTGTTGTAGAAAACATTCTTCAATGATCAGTTAAGTCTAATATTGGTTATTTGGAACACGAGCCATAGCATCAAGTGAGGGAATGTTATACATGTCACCACAGAGCAGTCTTTTGGTGGGCTCATTTTTGGGCTAGTCAATATTTTTTTGCAAGTCTATTTATTAGTTTTGGCTATTAGGTGGCGCTGAAAGCGCTACCTTTAAAGCCGAAACTATTGTCATTAACATAAGAGCTTAAAATAGGGGGTTTGAATGCAAATTTGTAATGCTTTTCAATGCAGACGATATATGAGGATGGATTTATGTAGTTTGGCTATGGGTCCCACCCATTCCTGCAATTGCTAAGTAAAATCTATAGCATTTCCCTCCCATTTCCACCCAGCTCCACCCACAACACACCTCATTTTGCACTCTTAGGCTGCAAATGCATTGTTTGGTGAATATGTCAGTCCTTTTTACTTCCAAAATGGCGGCTGCCATCTGTTAATGTTATTTAAAAGTAATTTGACTTGATTGATGCTTTAAAATATATTTACTGCACCTTTCAAGTTATGTTATACATTTTAAAGTATTGTTTATTAAAAATAAACAGGGTACTGTAATAGTTTTGTATGAGTTTAAAATGGCAGTGAAAATGTACATCTAGTGATTTATGGGGGATTGGTCAGTGTTTATGATGTAAAGAGCGCCTAATTGGCTGTGCAGTTAGTATTATGATAGGTTGTGTAGTGTGTGTTTGTTTGTTGAAGTAAGCCATTTTGTTTCTGGTAGGCCATAGTGTAAAGCTATGTGTTTTGTTTGCATTTGGTAATTTTTTGTTTTGTTGTTAATTTGTGTTGGTGGCTTTAAGCCACTGCCGATATTGAATTTCTTTTTGTTAATGTTAGAAATATGTGCCGGCGGCAGATTAATGTTGTTAAGGTGCTGCCTGGCACCTATTTGTAATGTTAGTGAAACAAATTGAATGTCGTCGGCGGCTTGGCTTTCCCTATGCCGCCGCCGACGACTTTCACTTTGTTTTACTAACATTGCAAATATGTCCCTGCAGTGGATTAAGGCTGTTAACCTGGCCCGGGACCTATTTGTAATGTTATTTAAAGTCGTCAGCTGTTAAAATACCCCCACACAATGATTCCCACCTCAAGATTCACTTTAGGAATCAATCCATCCATTCAATGTGGATAGGGAGCATGCCTTGTCAGTGGATAAAACAGTTCAATTTGTGTGCAGAATTGAAACAAAATGCACTTAGATCTACATCTCCTGTTTTCCTTTGTTTGTTTTAGTTTCCATGTGCATGGTATCGACACTGAACGGTCAGGTGCAAAGTAAAGTGTATACCTGACAGGGATATTTTCAGAACCCTGGCAGCATTATCTGCCCGATGGAAAGTCATATTTAAATTTGGAGCATTGTTATGTGAAGGAGTACTTTAGCCACTTTTGCGGTCTATTGGCATTTTTGGACATGCAGGCAAATGGGTGGGGTTTTCTTCATCCGAGCAGAGGGAGCAGAGCAAGATTCGTTTACTGATTTTGATGTACTGATGTATTGATTTTATGTTGATGCATACATTATTGTGTTTTGGTAAGGGCTTTTGAGATCTGTGTATCAAGGATAGATTGCAGGTGTAGGTATCCTATTCAGTTTATTATGAATGAGGTCTGCCCTTATGGCTAGGTTGTGTCCCAAGTTGCTGGAGAAGCTCTACACCTCAACCCAGTGGTTGAGTTGTAGAGTTAGGATCATGTTAGTAGTTTATGCTGAAAATGACAGTATTTGCTTGTGTTCACCTGCATTGTGCTGAATTGTGTAAGTGTCTTGTAAATGTCAGTGATATTAGGTTGAATATTGAATTGTGTGAAAGTTAGTTTGGGTAGAATCAACCAAGAAGCTACATATAGAAACTGACAAAAAGGCATGACATGACATAAAACCATGATTTCTGTAATGATTTGCTCATAACAAATAGACACAAGATAAGTTAATGGAGCTTTGCCATTCTTGCTTGTTGTGGAACTAGATACAAAATTCCCTGCCCATGCTTAAGCTTTTGATAATGTGCTTGGCTATGTGAAAGCGTATTTACTCTTTCATGGGATTCACAGTCACAGCATTGGTAGTTCATTGGAATGTCTGCTAACCTGTCAAGTTCAGATTTTTGTGTAGGCATGGAAAAAGCACTTGCCAAGCACTGTCTTATGATGGTACCAGGTGCAAAATGGTGTGAGTGCCTGGGTATATAATAGCAGTGCCTGGCAACTTCCTAATACTCATACAAATGCCAAAACAGTTGGCTTGGCCAATGCTTGTTTTTTCCAAGGTGCGACTAATGATTTACTCCATGTCTTAAAATAGAAAGAAATAATAATAAAAGGTCCCCTTTAAGCAGGTTGAATAAAGAAGGTTGGTTGTGCCTTAAACCTCTGCTTTTAGCGTTGATATACCATGTTTTCTTTATCTCAGATTACACCCTGAAGGAGGCCCAGATAAAACAGGACTACGAATACTTTGATGAAACTGTTATCGACGAAATAAGGAAAAAGTTAAAAGACAGAACATTCCATACCAAATCTAATTTAAAGAAAACGAAAGGTAAGCTGATCGAGATTACTGCAAGTATAGCATTTAAGACAAGGAAAAATGGTGCTCACACCAAGGGCTATGTGGTGTGCCCCAAGGCTCATGCCTCTCCCCCACCCTCTACAACATCTTCACACGACCCCTCTTCCTCATCCTCGACGCTATGGGTATCTCTTACACTAACTACGCAGACGATACCCAGATCCTCCTCACCCTCACCGGCAACTATGACACTGACTCTTTGACCCTTAACAATCTCTACAACAACATCCAAGCCTGGATGGCAGACAATGGACTATGCCTCAACTCTGACAAGACTGAACTCCTACTGGTAGGTTCCCCCGACACGCTAAAAAATCTTGACTCCCAATTCAGTCAATTCACCATCGACACCATCAAAATACCTGTCTCAGACTCAGTCAAAACTCTTGGAGTTTATTTGGACTCCAACCTATCCATGGACAGACAAGTCAACGCAATTGCCTCCTCAGCTGCATATCACGCTAAACTTATCAACGCAGTTAGGCCTTTTCTCTCCAGAGAGAACTGCACAAACATAGCCATCACCGGCTCCAGGCTAGACTATTGCAATGTACTATTTCTAGGAACATCAAAAAAAAACCTTGAGAGGCTACAAGTCATCCAGAATAGTGCTCTCCGTGCAGCCCAAGGCATTGCTAAAAGAGACCACATCTCGGAGGCCAGAAAACTGGCCCACTGGCTCCAATAAAAGAGAGAATCGTGTTCAAAGCGCTGACACTGACACACAAGTGCATCCATCTCACTGCTCCCGACTACCTCTCACAAAGAATCCACCCCGTCGCCTCTACAAGACCAACCAGATCACCCTATACCAACATGCTCTGTGTGCCACGAGTAAAAAGAGCTAGAGCGGGTGGATCCAGCTTCCCATATCTCGCACCTACTCACTGGAATGCCTTACCTCCCACCACCTGAAGTGAGGCCTCCCTCCTCGCTTTCCGCAAAGCAATGAAAACCATCCTCTTCTCATAAGGTCCTTCGTAGCGGCATGAATACCAACAATAGGACCCACTGCTTAATCTGTATTGACCAATCAAATAAGCTGTAATGATACCTATGTCTGTGTTTGTATGCAATGTGCCATTTACTGCTACCACGTCTGTACCTCTGTAACTAAGCTCATGCAAGTAACAGCGCCTCAATGCCCTTGGGCTGCTTGCGCGCTATATAAATATAAATAAATAAATAAATAAGGGCCATTCTGGCTTCAACACAGCACTTTGCAAACTAAGCCACAGGCTTTTCTTGAGCTTAATGTAGCAGGGTTACAAAGCATATTATGGACCAAGGTTTCTTCCTCATCATTTCTCCACTATTAATTCAAGCCCAGAAGGGAAGAGGTGAGTGTGTGGCAAAGTCACATTGCAGGTCCCTCACTGGAGATTCAGACAGTCTTTGGGATCCACGGATGCACACTCCTTTACTGGGTGGATTAGGCAAACCCATTTAGTAGACCCTTGCGTTCCCCAGATAGCATTAGTAATCATGAATGATGATTCTCCACAGGTTTCAGGCAGTAGAAAGGAGCCCCTTTCAATCCACCCATTCTCCCACCTTTGTTGGATTTGCCACCTGTAACCATTATAGTGAAACTAAAAGTAGAAGTGCTGCTCCTCCTGCTGGATAGCACTGCATCACTGGTAGGGAAAGCACCATCTACCGTCAGGCAGGCTTGTGCTGGGAAACATAGTTCCCCTTGACCTAGCCGACCAGTGGCAAACTTCCTCAGAGACACCAAGGAGATCCGAATCAGCATCGCAGAGCCGCGAGGTTTGAGCTTCGACCTCAAAATGGCAGAACAGACTTTTCTGTCCTCAGCTGGTGTTACACACTTCCCAATTCACATTTTTTACCAACCTGCAGGTAACCATCACTCACAAAGATGAACTTAATTAAAACTGTAAAAATGCTTGACTATTAGCCGTTTTGGGGAGGGGGATAGCATATTGCATAGAATGAGAGCAGAGAATAGTTTATTTGGAATGTTAATGCGCAATTAGATCAATCAGGAGTACTGTAAAAGAGCCCAGGGCTGGCCATTTAGTGGCCAGAACAGGTTACAGACCAGACGCTATAGAGAGGAGAGAAAGAAACTAAGATGAGGGCCTTGATATTAGCTAAGGGAAAGCTCAGATCTTTCTGGGGGCTATACCCAAGACACTGGCTAAGGCCAAAACAAGAAAGAAATCGAAAAACCTGCCAAGGGCTTCATCACAGACACTAGTGAAGGTTAACTTATAAGAGGAGAAGGCGGCCTTGGCTCAGTAGGGCAATCTGTGGTTGGAGGGTAACCATACACAGCCTGACAACAATCATAGGCTAGTGGGAAGAGTAGGAGAGTGTGTTTGTGTGTATGTGCAAGGCCTTACCATACACCAGCTGGGGGTAAGAATATATATTTCTGACTTTCATTGTTGGAAGGTTGAGAAAATAATATAAGTGGTACAATGTATGTGGTTGAACAAAGGTTTTATTCTGATTTATGTCATGTAATGGGATGGATCAAATGCCTGTTGGCAATAGTGGGATCTTAAACAAATAAAAAACAGAGTTCCTACAAAGAGACAGTGTCAACGATGGGTCAACTCAACGTAGGATTTCTTTCTGCCATCCAACACCATCAGTGCCATTTGTAAGGATCTCATGGTATCAACAGTAAAGACAGACACCTAATCTAAATCTAAGACGGGGCAAGCTACGACCATCAAACAGAAATAAGGCAGTCCTAGTGGCGTCTTGTCAAATAAAAAGGGCTAAACTAAAACAAAACTATTGCCAATCCTTACAACTAAGTTACAAAGTACTGTGGGATGATGTTCACAAGAAAAGAAAGAATTGTTCACCAAACGATAAGTTAGGATGGTAGGGCTGGGGTCTCCCTTCCCCATGTTTTAGCACAGGCCAAGGCAGGACCGCATCACATTCCTGGGCCTCACCAGCACAAGGTTACAGTTCCTTTCATTAATGCCAGGACGTTCTGGGGCCAAGTCTCTTTCCTGTAAAGTCTCTTGCCTTAGAAGGCCTGCTGAACCATAAACAATAAGCCTAGGTTTTCCAACCCCCAGTCAGGCTTTCTCTTAGCCCCCAGTCGGCTTCACATATTCACAGTTCAATCAGTTTTCTCCAATGTGTGGAAGACTTTCGAGTGTACAAGGGTTTTTGCTGACCGTCATAGGACCACTTTGACACTTCACACTGGCCTTGGGCCCAGCATAGTTTGGTTTTACTATCGGTTTTCTTCGACTCACCAGCTGTGATGAACTGTCGGAGTTTCTTGTGTCAGGTGCAGTGACAGATTTAAGACAAAGTGCCCTATGGGCAAGATTGACAGAGGGACCTGTGTAGGCGGTATTTGGAGGCAGAGATTAGGGTGGGGTAAATTAATGGTACCCAATGATGAATTTAGGGACAAATGTTCCATATTTTCAAATTTGTCTTCTATTATTGGAGTGTGCTTAGTGGTATGGCTGGTTGGAAAGAGCCTTCTCACCTCACAAAGTCTTGCCGACATAGTGATTTCCCCAGGATCTCTTGATTTGACACTTGTGTTGGGTGACATGTGTAACGTCACCCAATCAGTGGGATAAGGACATATATAAGATGGAGAGGGAGACATTAAGACTCACAAATATACATTTCACAGAGAAATGCCCCTTTAGTGGCGAAAGCTCCCGAAGCTATCACCCTATGGAAACTCTGCTGTCCACATTTATCCGCTCATCACTTTCAAAATAACAGGTTCTCCTGCACCTCTTCAAAAATATTCTCCTCTCCTCTTCCATCCACTCCTCTGTCATCTTCCATAAGTTCCCCCGCTACTTTCACCTTCCATTCACTACTATCTTCCATCTACTCCCCCAATCCCCATAAGAGAAACTATTGCCGCACCATGAACAATGAAAACTGTACACCTTCGTCCGCTGAACAAAAGACACAGAAGAGAATCTCACTTAATCTTGCCCTACGAATTGAAGTTATGTACCTTCGTTCAACATGTGTTCATGAATTGAGCTATAAAAAAAGCAAAAACCCAAAGCAAAAGAGAATGATGAAAAGTATTGAGGAAACATCAACGGTTTGATTATCTCCTCCCTTCTGCTCCCCCTTCCTATTCCATCCACTCCCCCATTACTTTTCACCCTCTGGTCAACTTCCATACACCCCCCTTGCCACAATTCTCCTTTGCCACCATCCTACACCCCCACCATGGCCTCTTGACCTGGCGGGGGAGAATAGAGCATGATACCCCCTCTCCTCGGCGAGGGCTGAGCAATGAGGCCCCAGACCTTATTCCTATAACCTTCAGCATGGATCCAAAAATGGCTCCATAAATACTGTGTCTACTCCCAGCAGGCTGTGGAGAGGGACTTAGGGTCCCGACATCTTCTTGTGAAAGACAGACAACCCCTCCCATCCCCAGAATACTCCAGCATACAATGGGATGTTGTGTGACCTTAAGCAATGACATTTTGAAGCACACAATTGTATTTTTGTGTCAATTTTGCAGCACATGTTTTATTGCATTGAGGTTGTGGAGTGTTAGCATGCCAGGGTGCAACAGCTTATGAATATGTAACCAATAACCTCAGGGTGATATACACATTTTGAAAAATCTGCTACTTTGTATGATGAATATGAACGTTCACTATTTTTATATACGGATCTACACTAGTTTGTACACTTTGAATGAGACTTTTTTTTGGAATAGTGCACACTGTGAACTGAATCATCACTTCTAGGGGCCCCTAATTTTGATAGTTAAGGCACAGTGAGATGACATGTTTTGCCAAGATTCACACACCTTGGTTAAGTGGTGAAGCCAGAAATTGAGTCTTGTCTGAAACGTAGGTACGTGACAATGTATCTTCCCAGTTAAAGTTGTTACAAATATGTATTAACGTTTGTGTTTGAAAACCTAAAATAATACTCCATTTCATATAGATCACTTAACATGTTTACATGTTACATGATAAACCAACTTGACAGTGATTGTACAAATATGGTTATCAAAGAAAGTATGGGGTAATTGTGTTTTCAATCCAATGTTGCATAAAGTTTACACCCCTGTTTTGCAATTTTGAGCAAAAGGGCCCCTGTGCAAATTGTGAGGCAAAATAACCCTCTGTGCAATTTCGAGGCAAAAGGGCCCTCCGTGCAATTGTGAGGCAAAAGGGCCCCTCTGTGGAATTTTGTTGCAAAAGGGCCCCTCTGTGCAATTTTGTTGCAAAAGTGCCCCTCTGTGCAATTGTGTTGAAAAAGGGCTCTCTGTGCAATTTTGAGGCAAAACCGGCCATCTGTGCAATTATGAGGAAATAGGCACATCTGTTAAATTTTGGGGCAAACGGGCAGCTCTGTAATTGTACTCGTTTCCACTGGGTTGTGGGAAAGTAAATAATACAACACAGGCACATTTGTGACCTTTCCACTACCTGTCTAAATAACTGTAAATCCCTCCCACAATTAACCATTGTGCAAATCATGCTCTATGGATTCCTTAGAAAAGTCCTTGCTTTTACCAGTTGCAAGCTAGCCAGATTCCATAGGAATCTATTGGTTTTTCCACCAGCATAAAAAGCCATGGTGGAGGAAAACCAAAGACTTGACAGGCAGACCTCGAAACTGTAGGCAAACGTGTTAAGTGTGCTGCACCTAATCCTGCAGGGTGTAAACATGTAGCTGTAAATGCTTTTACCACCACTTTTTTCACTCTTCAGGACTTGGAAAATGAACCCCTGTTATTGTAGATATATTTTCCCCATTGCAGTTGAACACTACAAGTTCCAGAATGCAAATGATTGAGAATCTGCAAAACATGTTCCTACAGACACAAAGGAGGTCATTACAAGTTTGGTGGTATCCCACCGGTATTACCAGCAGGATACCACCAAAGGGATTTAGCATTACTGGCACTCAGTCTTCCAGAATTATCGTCAGATTCCAAGTGCCATCAAGGTAAGAAAGTCTGCATTCCTTGGAGTCCTATGGGACTGCATGGAGCGGATTGCTGGAATTACCGGCACGAGTATTACCGGTGCCAATAATTCTGCCATTTATTTGAAAATTTGTAGTTTCCCAGTGCGTAAAAAGTGCCAGATATGGTGTTACTGCAATTTACTGCAATTTTTCCTGCACCTGGAAACATATGAACCCCAAAGTGAGGTAAAATGTATGAGCAAGTAATTCTTTCACACAGATTGTTCTCTGCCACCATCATTTCTAATCACCCAACAACCACACTTAAAACGTTTATTAAAACCTGTTATAATTCCAAGAATAAAGTGCCACAGCAATAGTCACTGATAGTTACCTGTTCCCATCACTGATCATTCCCTGTTGTAAAAAGGTCTGCTGGGACGTGTTCAAAAGATACAACCTCACTCAAAGGCATGTGCAGTCCTGGCTGTTTGTCTTTGAGGTGAGAGAGACAGAGTAGGGGGGTTGGGGAGTCTGTGGGCATTTGGCCTTTGTCCCACTGTTAAATCCGCCTCTACTCGGGAGTCAAGGATGGCACCACGGCAGGCAAGGGGTTATTCCTGCTTTGGCTATCAGGGCAGGAAGGCCATGTGTGCCATTGACACCTGTCACACCACACGCCAGCTGTAATCTTATGATTTCCGTTTCAGAGGCTTTGCGGGTTTGAGTTGAAAAGGGCATGGCCAGTTCCCCCTTCATCATCCCTCCAGATCTCACTGCCTTTCTCCTCCGTTTGAACTGCCGGTCGGTGTAGCTGTTTACATGTGTATTCGGCCTTCTCAGTATGTGCTCTCATGCTCTGCCTTTTATCCCTGTGACGAAGGGAAAGGGCCATCAGGTGTGTATAATTTTGATCAATTGGCTGACTCTGCTTGACCCTTGTGTTGGGACATGTCAGGTAAACGGATCTGTCATAGTGTAGGAAAGTGTTCGTGTTGTAAAAGGGGGGGTTAAACTTCTGAACATCTTACGGGGTAGGATCGGAAAACAGTGTTATAGGGAATGGGGTGACTGGTCAACTCAGAAAGGTGAGTTTTGTACATTGAATAGGGGAGGACATGGGAAGGGTAGTGTTTTGTTGAAACAACTGGGAGTTAGGGAAATAATAATCAGAGGGATGGGGAGGAGAATGACTGGGAGTATTCGGGTAGAACACACAAAAACAGGGATTTGTGGAGAGGTAATTTTCTGAGTGCAACAGGGTTCGGATTCCTAGGGGATATGCCTTATACAGAGGGGTCATTCGATCTGGGCAAGAGAGATTCATTGGGAGGAAAGGAGACAGATGTGGTACAACCTACAAAGATCTCAGGGATCCCATCCTCTTCTCCTTCTTCCCTGATATAATACTGCTTCTCACCTGAGGGTATTCTCCCAAGCAGACCTCGCTTCTCACCTGGGTTATTCCCCAGAGCACGACCCCAAGCTCCCCCATCCAGGTGATACTCTCTCGCTTGTCTGCCTCCAGGGTTGGGATCTGAGAGCGTTAGCCCTTCCCTGGACACCTGAATTTGGGATTCTCAAGGTCTGCTTTGGGAATACCCTCAGGTTTCTCACACATTACACCAAATTATAAAATTCATTCAAACACAATCTTACAAGCCCTTGTCCCGCCATGGAATCATAGACTACAATACAATATAAAATCATGTGTCAAACAGAGAGGTCCAAACCATTACTTTAGAAGCCCTGAGGCTCCTTCACCTGGTCAGGCCCCTCACCAACCTGTTTCTCAGGATTCACTTGCTCAGGTCTCCCCAAGACCGATTCCTCAGGATTCACTTTGTGAGGTCTCTTCGGGACCTGGTCCTCTCTGCAACGTATTTCTAATATGGTCTGCGGTTGGGCACTTCCTGAACTTTTGGCAGACTATGCAACCTTGTATCAGTTCTTATTTAGATAGACGTCCCTCCATCAATGTAGCCCCCGTAAGTCAATTGGCGGTCTCCGTGCTTAGGCAGGAAGAAGTAAGAAACAAGTTGTTCTGCTCCCAACCTGATGGTCCCAATATTTCAGCTTCACTACAGGCCTTTGTTCGCCTCCTTTGTATGTTCATCCAGCTTCTTTTATAGTCCTTGAAAAGCTTTCCTATTTGTAGCGGCCCATGTAACTGGATAGGGCTACAAACGTTTTACCCAATCTCGCCACATTGGTAAAATATTGGATTTGCAGCACCTTGGCGGCTTTCACTTTGTGGCACAATATCGACACCATCTTGAATTCTCTACTGTAGCCTTTAGCTGGACCATGGCATGCTGCGTCCCTCAGCAGTTTATCAGCGGCTCTGTGCAAATGTTGCTTCTTGACCACATGATTTATGGTTGCTGTTCTTCTGCTTTTTGTTTTGGTAGGTTTGGGGACTGCACTCGGGTGGGTTTGCGAACCCCACATGGGCAAAACTAAATGATGGGAGTTGCTTAATATGCAAAGTTTGATCAGTACATAGAATGGATTTTCCAAAGTATTTCTTTTTGGGTGTAGGCTTTAGGTTCACTGTTCGTTTTTTATGCAGTCTTGGTGGGTACGGCAAGCCTTCAGCTTCCTACTCCTTCAAGACCAACCCAGTCCCTAGTAGCTCACCCCCCCATCACATATAGAGATGGGTAGTATGTCCAGCTCACTACATTACTTTTGGAAAGTGGGGAAAATACCTGCTGGTAGGCGAAGTCAAGAAGTGAGCTGGGTGCTACTTGCCTGGGACTGGGAAAACATTTAGACTAGCCTTCCTTTTAACCTGACAATATTTTGCTCAGCTGCTTCTTAGATAAGAATATTGTGACTTATTGTGATAAGATGTACCCTCATACGAGTTTATCCCTATCCCATTCTGACAAATGAATAAACCTTTGTTTAAATCTGACATACATATTTAAATAAGGTGTGTTTGTATGTGTTCTTTTAGTCCATCATCACCGGTGTGAGGACGACCTAAACAAAGTGTGTTTGTATGTGTTCTTTTACTCCATCATCACAGGTGTGAGGACGGCCTAGTGCACGTATTTGAAAAAAAATAGAGGCAAACCCGACCACCCAATACAGAAAAAACACCTGTCAATTCTGTAGGAAAAAGGCAATATTCAAATACTTCTGATGCTAGGGTGTCAACTGTAAGTACAATGCCAACAATGCACCATAGGTCAGTATAAATGACACCAGTTTCAATATTGTGCCAGGATATCATGCAATACACAGAGTTGGGTTTGGATGAGAATGCATATAACAAGAATTAGTTGCAAGGTGTTAGCACCAAAATGCCATGTTACTCCAAAGTATACCTTAGTGTTGCCCAAATGGTGCACAGTGCTATCAATTCAGGATGACAATTCAGGGTGGCCCGAGTGGTTTATAAAATTGCCAACCTGTCTGGAGAACTGTTTAAATACCCCATGGTTCTTTTAAAAATGGCAATGTTCCGCTCAATGCACTAGCTGCCAGTTAAGCATATCCTTGCCAGTGTGAAACAACTTTACTTAATCACAGTCCGCATAATGGAAATTCCAACAGTGCCATGCCAGTCTTGCCGAAGCCTGCCCCTTTATGACATGTTCTAATGTAAGTGTGTTGGGAGGCAGATGGTTATGTCTTATGATATGATATGATATTTTATTTGTATGGCGCTCGTACACAAGTGTTTCAGAGCACGACTAGGCAAGGGAGGGGAACAAGGGAGAACACAACACAACATAAAAACGATCTTACTAGGCCCAGTGACATTGAGAACGCGCAAGTGCATGGGAAAGGGAAAAGGGAAAAAGTGCACGGAAGGGGGAGAGTGGAAAGTGCAGAAGCCGAGGAGCGCAGATAAATAAAATAAATAGAAAATCGAGGCAAACTGTGGTAGTGCAGCCAGCAAGTGGCAAGTGCTGTGTTTAAGGCAGCAGACTGGGTAAGTCTGAATAAGTGCAGAAAAAGAAGAAAAATGGAGGGGGCTATATGGGTACAGATACAGTCCCCAGTGCAAGGGGTGGCCAGGAGGCAGTGCAGGAAGGTGGCAGGGTGAGCAGGTACCTGGGCCCAGGGGACAGAGGGTGGCCAGGTGCACAGTGCCAAGAGAGCAGATCAGCAGGGGAGAAGGGGAGCGAAGGCAGAAGCAAAGAGGAAGGTTTTGAGGTGCTTCCGGAACCGGAGATGGTTCTCCTCAAGTTTTAGAGTGGCAGGGAGGCTGTTCCAGAGGGAGGCCCCAGCCGAAGATAGAGATCTACCCCCAGCTTGTTTCTTTGAAAAACGACTGACCCTGAGGGAGGTAGAGGAGCGAAGAGCTCGAGAGGGGAGGTATTTGCGGAGGGATAGCTGAAGGTATTTTGGACCCAGGCCCCAGAAAGCCTTGTGGACAATGCAGAGGGTTTTGAATTTAATCCTTGCATCCACTGGAGCCAATGGAGAGATTTCAAAGCTGGAGAGATACGATCCCAGGGCTTGAGGCCAAGGACAAGTCTTGGAGTCCTGTTCTGGATAAGTTGTAGAGGGCGGAGAGTAGAGGCAGGTAGATTTAGAAAGAGGCTGTTACAATAGTCCAAGCTAGAGAGAACCAGAGCTTGGGATACCATGAGCTTCTGGGGGAAGGAGAGGAAAGGCAGAATACCTCTGAGGAGGTGCAGTCGGAAGTTTGACTTTTTAGAGACATCAAAGATATGGGCCGAGAAGGAAAGTGTGGAGTCAAAGATGACACCAAGGTTCTTAGCCTCGCAGGTAGGGGTAGGAGGAGGGCCAAGGGAGGCCGGCCAGAGAGTGAGGGAAAAGGATGGAGATGGTGTGCCGATGAAGAGGATCTCCGTCTTGCTGGCATTCAGACAAAGATCAGTGGCGGCACACCAATTTTGAATGGCAGTTAGGCAGACAGAGATGGGAGAGGAGGTGGCCGAGGGCAGCCGGAAAATGAGTTGAGTGTCATCAGCATAGCACTGGAAATTTGAACAGAAAATGGCAATGCAGTGAGCGAGAGTTGCCAGGTATTGGTTGAAAAGCCAGGGTGAGAGGTTAGACCCCTAGGGAACCCCACAGGTGGAGAGGAAGATAGATGATAGGAAAGACCCCAGTTGGACCTGGGAGGGTCGATTAGAGAGGAAAGAGGTCAGCCAGGCCAGAGCCTGATCAGTGATACCCAGATTATCACGGAGACGGTTGAGCAGGATGGTGTGGTTGACCGTGTCAAAGGCAGAAGAGAGATCAAGAAGAATGAGGACAGAGGGAATGTTACAATCAAGGTTGGAGAGCAGATATTCACGGATATTGAGGAGAGCAGTTTCCGTGCTTCTGGCCGCTCTGGAGACAACCAACAGAATCTGAATGAAGGTTAAGCTGAGAGAGGGCCAGCTTTTCCAGGAGTTTGCCCAGAAAGTCTGCCGGACAGGAAGTATCAGCTGTGGGTTTCTTGAGAAGAGGATGTACAAGGGAGTGTTTCAGAGGGGAGGGGAAGGATCCTGAGGCAAACGAGTGGTTGCAAAAATCAGCAAGGGCAGGAGCGAGGGTGTCAATGTGGTCCTTGATGGTTTTGGAGGAACAGGAATGAACCTGTTTTGACGAGGCTTTCATAGATCGGACTTGTCTAGCGACCTCGTTAGGGGAGAAAATAGGAAAGGAAGAGAAGGATGGTGGGGGAGTGCTTAAAGGGGGGTCAACAAGCACAGACTGAGAGGGAATAGGAGGGGGAGGGGAGGCGAGGGTGGACAGGATGTCCAGGGTTTTAGAGATAAAGTGCGAGGCAAGGGCATTGCAGAGAGCCTGAGAGGCAAGAGGAGGGGAGGAGACTTTTGCAGGGTTGGCAAGCTCCTTGCAGATTTTAAAGAGTTCGGCCGAGTTGTTGGATGCTGCAGAGACACAGGCTTGAATGTGGGCTCTCTTCTTAGTGCTGACAGAGAGTCGGTATTGCCTTTGGAGCAGGCGACAGGACAGTTTGTCAGAGGATGAGCAAGAAGACCTCCATTTCCTCTCAGCCGCCCTTCACTTATGTTTAAGTGTAGCTAGGTCAGAATCATACCAGGAATTGCACTTGGCTTTGGACTTCAAGCGGATCTTCATGACAGGGGCAAGAGCATCAAGAGTATCAGAGATAGAAGAGTAGAGAAGGGACAGGGTTGGGTCGGGGTGTGAGTCAGCCAGGGGAGTAGGAGGGGGAGAGAAGGTGGCAGCGAAAGCCTCAGCTGACACACGCTTCATAGGTCGGATGTCCGAGAAGGTATGTGGAAGTGTTGGGGTGTGGTTGGCTTGGGCAGAAGAGAGTGAGAGATGGCAGTGATCACTCCAGGAGAGAGGAGTGGTCAGAGGACTAGAGAGGGGGAGGCCAGGGGAGATCAAGACATCAAGTGTGTGTCCTGCAGAGTGCGTCGGGCCAGAGGGTAGGATAGAGAGCGAGAGGGTATCGCAGAGGTTGCGAAAGAGCAGTGATGAGGGACAGTGAGAATCGAGGTGAATGTTGAGGTCACCAAGGAGGAGGAGTTAAGTGGTTGAGGCCAGGAGGGAGGAGGAGAGGTCGGCCCACTCAGAGAGAAAAGAGGTGATTTGCCCAGTGGGCCGGTAGAGAGTAGCAACACTAAGAGAGTGGCTAGGAGAGAGTGAGAGCCTGCAGACAAGGCATTCAAAAGAGGAGTAAATCTGAATGGGAATGATAGTGGCAGGAATCCACTCAGGAAAGATCAGGGCTACGCCCCCTCCAGGTCGAGTGGATCTGGGTGCGGAGAGGATCTTGTAGCCCTCAGGGAGTAGAGTGTCAAAGCTTGTGACAGAGCTAGCCGTGAACCATGTCTCTGTAAGACCGAGGACATCAAGGTCCAGTTCTTCAAGGAGTTGGCAGATGTCAGAGGCATGTTTGACAGCAGAGCGAGAGTTGAGAGTGGCAAGATGAAGAAGGTTGCTGGCCTTAAAGACCTTCTGGGGAGGAGTACAAATCAGAGGTACGCCCTGCGGAGTTGTGGAGGTAGCCTGAAGAGTGGCAGAGGAGGAGGTAAAAGTGGGTAAGGTAGCCAGGGAGTGAGAGGAGGGGACAGCTGGAGATAAGAGGAAGTTGATGAGGCGAGGGAAACGCCTATCGAAGAGGAGGAGATTGGCCTGAGGACCTTGGACCATGACAGTGCCATTTAGGTAAACATTAAGGATGACTCTTCCATTGCTTCTGCCCCTCCCATGGCCCAATAGCACACATGTGAGAAACGTTACTCACTAAGGCAATCGTACCACCCTTGTACCAGGCAGGTACAGCAGTATATGGACACAATTTGAGCTAAAGATAGCAAGAGTAATAAAACCAACGTTGCAACAATACATGTGCATGCATTGGACACAAAGCAAATTTGCACTCAACATGAAGAACAGGTACATAAGGTAATATATGCATTTATACAGGAATAATATTCACGTAGCATCCATAAAACATATAGAATACTAACATAAGCAATGTATAAGTTGAATGCAGCGTGGACGACACACAAATATATCTCACTAATATAGAAACGCAAGTGTAATAGACAGCCATCCTTTTCAAAATGGAAGCTGCAGCATACTTTCAGATACACAAAGGCCTCAGGGCTTGAGAGAACACAAAATGCTGAAACCACAGAAATACAGATCCGTGCTCAAACAGGAAATGGCAACCACAGCCAATATTACAGCTAATTAAGGAAGGGTCAAAATGTTGCAGCGAAAGCATGATAGCAATTTCCAGGATGCAAGAAGGATACTACCAGATTAATGTAAGTTCAGAAGAGCACAACAGACCATTGTTAGCCAGGTGCAGACAATTATAAGCCAAGATAAATCCACACAGAATAACTCAATAGTGTCTCCAGTGGTAAAAGAAACCACAACACTCACATTAATATTAGCTAAAATCCTAATACATGCAGGGTAAAATATTTTGAAACACGGTTCCAACACACGTGACCCATAATTGAAGAACACTGCCTGTTCTTTAGCAACAAACACAGATAGGACACCTGCCTTATTCTTTCCACGTACACCTAGACATAAGATGCCACACAAGGCCAGATACTAAGAGATCACCATGGCTCATGGCCTAGAAATGTGGGATTGTACCTTTTTCAATTGAAAGGAAAGCAGTCCGTGGACCTCCCTCCCCACTCCTTTCTGGCCCATGTATCGATGACCTGTCAATTGTCCAAGGTAGGTTAGTAAGAAGCCAACCAATGAAAATCCCCAATATTACACCTCCCATGAAGTAAGGTGCCAGTCAATTACATATTGCAGAAACTATGTCTTTTTGACTTTATCAATTCAGAGGTGGTACCATCAGACAAGCGTTAGCCAATTAGAACTGTACCCCCTATAGATTGTTTTTTATGCAAGCAGTGAGAGCTCCAAGACATTAATGATTATTTGCTGTCCTTGCTTTATTTTTATTTATAATGAAGCTGGGTTTTCCTTTGCACTTTGTTTTACTTCCGTCATTGAGTCCAGTTTGAACTGACTCCAGAACCTCTGCGTAATCTGGGGCTTTCCATACCATCTTAGCAGATGGTAGCAGAGGTGATAGTTTGCTTGGAGTTGTCAGATTATCGAGTGGTCCCTGTCATGGCCTGAAGACTGCAGAGGTGGCCTGTGGAGAGCTGAATTACGTGTAACAGAGAAAGGTGAACAGGTGCCCTTTTGGAGAAAGTCCTGTCTGGTCCCCGCTGGGCACCCCGTAGGGCAGAGGGCAGCTGGCTATTAGGGGAGACTCGACATCAAAGACCTTCAGCAGATCCACAGATGTATTCACGACATAGGGCTGGCAAATTTGGGGAATTATTTTTGTATATTGGGGGATTGTGATGAAATGAAGAGATGAATGGTAAAGGAGATAGGTTCTGACAAGGGTCTGGAAATATCACGTGATACATCTCATTATGGGGTAATAACAAGAAGAGACAAATACCTCACCATGAGTTGGGAAGACGGCCGTAGCGTATTTATTTGTGTAGTAATTGCTGGTGCCAGCCTTATGTTGTGAGATAATTCAGGTTTTTGTAGAAGTAGTTTTGTCTCTATTAGTCGACAAGGTAAAGTGGCGGTGTGGACCAATGAGTGTGGTCCGGTGTGGGAGCAGTGAAGGGGGGTTGCTTGGATTGTGAGTGATGAATCTGGTGTCCCTCAGAAGGATTTGAAGGAACAGCGAGGTGGGGATGTTCGGTGCGTGAATGACGTTTGTGGTGCCACCCTGAAGCATTGTGTAATGCAAAAGGCGTGGTCTCTGAGAGAGACGCCGACATATTGATCTGTTGAAGAAAAGTATTATTGGTGAAGGGTGTGAAAGGGAGGTAAAAGAGGGTGAGCGAGAATTGAAATAAAGTTTGGTAAGTATTGGTAAGTTATGCTGTGACATATTAACATGAGAGACACTCCCATTATCCTCCTGGGCAAAGCATCACCCCGGTATAAGGATAACAAACTTAAAAACCACACACACTGGGTGAGGGACATGGCAGGTAAATTGTTTATGTCCTGGCCACAAGAACATGTGCACCTATTTACATGCTGTCTATGAGGGAAAACATTTACTAAATCTACTAGCCATTCTGAAACTATTGAAAATGTATGGTGAAAAAGGTAGAGGAGTCCCCTGCGAAATAATTGATGCTTAAGCAGCATAGCGAAGGGAGTATAGCACCTGTGGCTTCTCCTACTCTTCCCTAGAGCAGTGATCGGTCTCCAGATGCACAGGGATTAAATTGCTTAGAAGCATTAAAAGCAGTGGTGGGGTACACTAACCCTGCATTTGCGCCCCTTTAGCGTACAGTAGTGAAGACATTAAAAGCAGGAAAAAAAGCAAGCTTTGGCGGCAGCAGGCTTTGCGATTGAGAAATCTGCCAGTATAACCATGGGCTGCAAAGTTACATTATATGTCGAGTATGCCCTGTTTGCCATACTTGAAAAACCCAAAAGCACATTGATTACACAGAGAGCCTCTGGTCATGAAGTAATTATATATAACCCATCGATTAAAATGGTCAGATGGCGAGTGGTAAACCCAGCCAGATTTATTACAAAAATTGTGAAGGTAGGAAATTACATGCATGATTGCACCAAGTACACTGAATACCAAGATGAAATACCACATGTCAAGGAAAATGTCCTAGGAAGGTGGATCATTCTCTTCATTGATGGGTCAGTAGACCAGAACAATGGCGAAATGCTCAGTGGCACAGCAGTAGTGAAGGCAAAAGAGAAGAACAGCTTTGAGACAGTGACAAGTGCGAGATTGGCAGTCATTTCTCAGCACAAGTGGCAGAATTGGTAACGTTGAATTTGGCACTTGAAGCACATGAAGAAGAGGCGGTAATGGTGTATTCTGACTCCGCCTATGTGATGTCAATAGTACATTTAGGACTGTCACGTTGGAAAAGGAGGGACTTCCTGCGCACAGACAGCCCACCAGTGCAGCATGTGCTACTATTGGACAGACTCATAAACGCACGCCAACTCCCATCGGCCATCGCCATGGTGAAGTGCGCAGTGCACACCAGAGGTGCCGATTTGATCTCTCGTGGCAACGAGGTCACTGACCTAGAAGCAAAAAGAGCAGCATATTTTCCTGAAATATCTGACATTGTGACTACACCAACCAAGTATACACATGCATGCAAGCTGGTGACGAAGGAGGGTTTTAATACGCTACCCACAATGCAAATCATCGAATTACGGTGGAGGGGACCACCAGAAGAGCAAGAGTTGTGGAACAGGAAAGGGTGTGCATTGTCCCCCACAGACACAATGTGGAGGCAGCACAGCACCAGGAAACTAGTCATGTCTCTTGGGTTACTTAGAATAGCACTAGACCAATTGCACTACCCAGCAAACACATCGAGAGAGTGTCTTGCAGTACTGATTTCGGAGAACTGGTTGGTCCCTAATTTGGCAGAACAGGTTGCTAATTTTATTGTAAATTGTTAAACATGGCAGAGGTTCACTGCTGGTCATACTCTGCGGACAGTGAGAGGAGCAACACCCCGTCCTACCAGACCATTTCCGCACTTGCATATTGACTACATGGAAATGCTCCAAATTTGTAACAGCTATAGATATATGCTAGTGATCATATGTCTTTTTACCGGATGGATTGAAGGAGGTTCATGCACACATCCAGATGCCACATGTGCTGCAAAGCTCCTTGTACATGAGGTATTTCCAAGGTGGGGAGTGAGAGAAGTGTTCAGATCTGACAATGGACGACATTTTGTAAATTAGGTATTTGAGCACATCACTATCTTTTTGGGCATAAAGCATAAGTACTCATCTTCTTACCACCCACAAGCAAACAGGATTTGTGAGCTCCTCAATGGCCTCGTAAAGAAGTGAACTGTCAAACTACAAGAGACACTGAAAAAGGCAAGGCTCCATTGTCTTCCTTTAGCCCTATTCACACAATCAACCTTGCTCGGACATCACCTGACACCACGTGAGATGGTGACACGGCGCCGGATGCACACACCCCTTGCTGCTTCCCACTGAAGCTCAGACAGATGAAGAGCATGCTGGTACTGTGTTGGGGGAAAGAAATACATGATTATTTGACAGCTCTAAAGAATCTCTTAAATGTATGTGTTGACAGGTACAAGCGCGGCTGGAGGGGTACGACGAAGATCGATGAAGCACATGAACAAATTGATCCACACATTTTGTTGAGACCCTTATTGTTATTAATAATAATAAAAGACACAGTGTTTTAATATAGATACACAGACAAGTTAGTTTGACATACTTTAACAATGCTTGCCTAACATAAAGCATGGTACATCTACAGTAAAAAAAAAAGATGTACCCTAAAGCAATTTTATTTTTCTTGGTCTTGTCCTTTTTCATGACCACTTATCCCTTTTTTGGAGCTTGGAACCTCTGCATAACAATATTACTATTCGTTCTAAAGACTTATATAGTGTTGGAAAAAAATATTATCTCAATATTAACAAGTCTTTTCTTGTGAACGCTTGTTTTTTTAAGGAAACAAAAGAAACGCATCCCTTGATAGAAAAATACATATATTGAATGACATAAGATATTCCCTTTTAGTGCCTGGACGACAATTGACTCACAGAGATTTGCAGACAGTCGATAAACTACCAATGGTATCCAGGCATTTCTTCGAATATATAGTTTTGTATGCCAAAGTTTAAAAAAAAATGCATCAAAAAATGCATTTTTTTATAGGTAAAGTTTTTTTAAAAACTAAAATGGGTATCAAGGGGTACAAAAACGGGAGTTCGGGGAACCCCCCTCATTAATTTTCTTTTTTTTAAATGCATTTATTCGATGCATTGTATTTCGAAACTTTACCATTCGAAACTTTGGCATTCGAAACGATCACTAGGAACCACTACCAATAATGAGCATAGCAATGTTCTTTACATTTTGTAGTCTTTCTTTTATAATTTCTATTACATCAAGAGAACTTATAATATATAATACTGCTAGACCAGTAAACAGCATAAGCACTGTTACAATGATAAATGAAATGACACCAGAACAATTCCCTGTAGTAAACACACAGATTAGAACACTAAAATGAACTGGCACCCAAGCAAATATATTGCTGATTCTGCCCATGGTATCAATAATCTATGGTTTCAGCACACAAGCAAAGTAGGGAGAGAGATGTCAGATCGGAGCTGTTATGTGTATTTCCTATGCCATGAGCGTGGCCACAGAAATACCTGCACATAGAGAACACTGCCTAACACACTTAGCACAATTAGGGGGCAAGTCCAAGAAAGATGGGCCACCTAGCAATGGATGACAAAAAAGATTTTCCCTTATAAGGATATTTATTTTATTTTATTAATAGAGTATTTATGAGGCGCTCTGTACAGCAAAAAGTGTTTCTAGGCACCATAAGGCAACAAGGGAGGGAGGAACAGTAATGGTCCTACTAGGCCTTGTGACATTCGGATCATTCAAGTGCAGAAAACAAGAAGTGCAGGTGGGTAGAGGAGTGGTGGAGGGGGGTGGGAGGGGCATAATGCAGCCGTATAAAATACAGGGGGAGTGGGAAAGGGCCCATCCCAGAGGTCCGGCACATGCTCAGGAGGTGATCCGGGGGGTGCAAGTGACAGGGGGATGACAGGGGGGGTCCATCAGCTAAGTGCCAGGGAACGGGGGTGGCCCATCCCACCTGGCTGGGCAAGGATGGGACCAAGGAGGGCAGTGGTGGTAGGGGGGCAGGGGTGCTGGTTTAGGACTGGTCAGGGAAGGCCTGGAGCTCTGTATGACTCATGAGAGAACCAGGTTGCCAGTCAAAGCAGCAGGAGGGGCAATTAGCAAGTGTGGCAGGGGGAAGGATGTAGAGAAGAGAAGGGTCTTGAGAAGCTCTCAGAATGTAAGGAGAATGTAAGGAGGTCCAGCTCAAGTCTGAGAGGGGCAGGTTCGGCCATTCCATAGGGAGGGACCTGCCAAAGAGAGAGATCTACCCCCCCACTCTCTGCTTGGAGAAACGGCTGATCTGCACAGAGTTTAAGCTAGAGAACCGAAGAGCTCTAGCAGGGAGTTATTTAGGGAGAGACAGTTGGATGTAGTGGGGTCCCAGGCCCCAGGCGGCCTTGTGGATGATGCAGAGGGTCTTGAATTTGATCCTTGCAGCCACCAGGGGGAGTTTGTGGTGGGGTTTAAGGGCTGGAGAAGGGCAGTCCTTGGTCTTGAGGCTAAGGATAAGTCTTTCAGTCCTGTTCTGGATTAGTTGAAGGGGGCAAAGAGTAGAAATAGGTAGATTGAGGAAGAGGCTGTTGCAGTAGACCAGCCTAGAGAGAACCAGAGCTCTGGAGTCACTGAGTTTCTGAGGGAAGGAAAGGAGGAATGCCTCTGAGGAGATGAAGCTGAAAGTGGGCCTTCTTGGCAGGGTCCGTGATGTGAGGGGAGAAGGAGAGAGTCAAAGAGAAGAGTCAAAGATGATACAAAGGATTTTTGCCTCACTAGAAGGTGAGGGGAGGGGACCCAAGGAGGGAGGCCAGTGAGTGGGAGGGAAGCAAATATTAAATTAGGTAATATATGCATTTATACATGAAGAAAATTAACATAGCATCCATAAGACATGAACAATACTAGCATAAGCTATGCATAAGGTTAATGCAGCATAGACAACACACAAATATAGCATCTCTACTATAGAAACGCAAGTGTGATAGACAGCCACATTTTTCAACATGGTGGCTGTCGTGCGCTTTCAGATAGACAAAAGCCTCAATACTTTGAAAGAACACGAAATGTTGAAACCAAAGAAAGACAGATCCGTGCAGATCTCAGGCAGGAGCTGGTGACCACAGCCAAGGTTACAGTGAATTGAGGAATGGCCAGAACATTGCAGTGAAAGCATAAAATACAATTCCTAGGACATAAGAAGGATACTCCCAGATTAATTAAAGTTTAGAAGAACACAGCTGACCATTGTCAGCCAGGTGCATGCAATAATCAGACAACAGAAATCCCTGCAGAATAACTTAATAGTGTCCCCAGTGGTAAAACAAACCATAACACTCACATTGATATTAGTTAAAATCCTAATAAATGCACGGCAAAATAATTCCGAACATGGTCCAATCACACCTGACCCATAATTGAAAAACATTGTCTATTCATTAGCAACAAATACAGATTGGGCACCTGCCTTACTCTTTACCCGTGCACTCAGACACAAGACACAACACAAGGCTAAATACAAAGCGTTCACCCTGGCTCATGGTCTAGAAATGAGGGATTTTATCTTTTTTAATTGAAAGGAAAGCAGTCCGTGGACCTCTCTCCCCCTTCTCCTTTCTGGCTCATGTCTTGACAGCCTGTCAATTGTCCAAGGTTGGTTAATAAGAAGCCAACCAATGAAAATCCCCAATATTGCGCCACCCGTGAAGTAAGGTGCCAGCCGGAGGAGTTGCTATGGGGCATGAGGGGACAATAGCCCCAGGTCTTTTGGTTGCATCCCCGGATAGAAGCTCAGGGGCTACGACCAAAAGGCTAGCTAGCCCCGAATCCTGATAGTCCTGACATTAGCTTAGTTCCAGATCTTTTCCAGACTTAATAACACCCCTGGCTGCCAGCCAATTACATATTGCAGAAATTATGTCTTTTTACCATTATCAATTTAGAGGTGGTCTCACGAGGAGCCATCAGACAAGCTTTACTCAGTTAGAAATGTTACCCATCCATAATGTATATTTAATCACCACCACTAACCAATCTCCGTTTTGGTAACTAAGATTACAGTATGAAGTCAGTTATGAAAAATGTTGAATATATAAACCATTGTTTTTCATGTAAGCAGTGAGAGCTCCAAGAATGTAATGGTTTTATGCTGTCCCTGCTTTATTCTGATGATAATAAAGCTGTGTTTTGCCTTGCACTTTGATTTACTTCCCTTATTGAGTCCGGTTTGAACTGACTCCAGAACTTCTGGGTAATCTGGACAGGCCATCTTAACAAGTGCAACTTCAAATACACCAATAATGCTAACACATGCCTGGTCAGTCACCCATATGTAATGTATAACCTTGCATGGGCTGCATTAATATTCCTAGTGCAGCTTCAAATGCCCCAATAATGCCATGTTATGGTTGGTCGAGTCACCATATACAAGTACAAACTCAAATGTCCCAACATTGCTAAGACCCAGTGCGCAAGCCCCATACCTGGCATCCTGCCCCGCCCCACCAAGAGCACAAACCTTATACCTGGCATCCTGCCCCCACCACCCAGAGCGAACGCCTCATGACTGGTCTGCCTCCACCATAAGGATTGCAAGCCCCATACCTTTTATCCTGCCCCCCAACACCCAGGGCACAAGACCTATACCTGGCATCCTGCTCCGACACCACCCTGAGCACAAGCCCCATGCCTGGCATCCTCCCCCCACCACCCAGAGTGCAAGACTCATACCTGGCATTCTGCCCCCTCCACATCCCATGCACAAGTACTGTACATGGCATCCTGCCCCGACCACCCAGAGCACAAGCCACATACTGGGCATCCTGCCCCCAACACCAAGATTGTAAGTACCATGCCTGGGACCCTGCCTCCCACCACACAAAGTGCAAGCACAACAATAGGCATACTTCCCCCACCACACAAATCACAAGCCCTATACCTGGCATCCTGCCACCCACCACTCAGAGCACAAGCCCTATAACTGGCATACTGCCCCCCACCACCCAGTGCACAAGCCCCATGCCTGTCATGCCACCACCCAGGGGACAAGCCCCATACTTGGCATCTCACCACCTAGAATACAAGCTCCATTCTTGGCATCCTGCCCCCCACTACCCAGAGCACAAGCCCCATAGCTGGCATTCTGCCACCCATCACACAGAGCACACGCCGTATACCTGGCATCATATCCACCATCGCCCAGCGCACACGCTCCATACCTGGCATCCTGCCCCCCACAACCAAGCTTGCAAGCCCCATACCTGGCATACTGACCCCAACTACCCTGAGCATAAGCCCCATACCTGGTGCCCTGACCCCCCACTGCCCAGAGCACAAGCTACATAGCTAGCATCCTGCCCCTCCACTACCCGGAGCACAAGCCCCATACCTGGCATCCTGCCCCTCCCCATGCTACCTGGAACACAAGCCCCATAAGGGGCATCAAACCCGCAACCACCAAGATTTGAAGCCCATACCTGGAATCCTACCTCCCCCGACAGCCAGACCTGAAGCCCCATACCTGGCACCTGGCTCCGACTCACCACAATGGAAGCCCATAACATCCAGGCCATGGCAACATCCCCTTCCAAAAAAGCCACTTTGAGCGGTGGTGGGCAGCACTGGTTGAACGGCCTTATGATGTTGGTCCTGAGGAGTCTCCATAGAGAGGCAGCCAGCACAGCAACCCAGTCCCACACCTACTGCCTGGGGTGGGGGAGGGACAACATTTAGTAGGGGAGGCAGGTGCCCCCCCTGGCCATACCCTAGAGACTGTTACGCTCACCTGGTCTCTGCAGAGGCATTGGGGAATGGTTGCAGCCCTCCCTGAACTTGAATCACCCCTTCAGGCCTCTCCCTCAATAGAAAAGCTGTGAGCGGTGGTACATGGTGATACTGCTCCTGCATGGAGATAAGAGTGTGTGAGTGCGCCAATCTGTGATTGTTGTACCTCTCAAACCCTTCACCCCAAAGTACGATTTCTGTGAGCTTACGCCGGCCCATAAAGCTCACCTGTGAATTATGGAAGATAAGCTCTCCGTCCTGCTACTTCTGGCAGGGGCGCGTCGAATGGGATCTAGTTCCTACACTGATCCTGATACCTGATAAGGATTAGTGCAGCTGCGACTATGCTTCTCCTTATGATTGGTAAGTCTTTCTTGAGCTCTTGTGATGCTGTTCGTTCTGTTTAATGTCTTTATATGTTGCTCCTATTTATGCCCGCAATAATGTCTCTCTTCTCTTTTCTTCCCTTAGATGGAAATGCAGCCTCAATGCAGCTGTGAGACGCGAGACGCGGCCGGATGGAAGATGGATGCTACCGCAATGTCCAACAGCAGGTAAGTGATGGTTTAAGCAAAAGCACGAAGTATGGCGAAGTGCAACCTTAAACTGACTGTTTTTTCGATGTCTAACCTTGTCTTCTGTTTTTGCTTGCAGGCGCATCTGTCTGCTCTATTGGTTTCTGTCTAACTGACTGAGTTCAGAATTCAAAGTGGAAAACAGATTAAAGACCACACACTTCGCCGCCTTTCTCTCACTTTCCTTGAAGATGAAGATTTCGGCATTCCGGAAAGGGAAAAGATGAATACTTGGTTCGCCGAAGAGATGTACAGGTAAGAGCAGCTTCCCCAGTTGGTAAGTATGCTGGCAGGAAGCAGGATTTCCAGGGAGCAGGATCTTCAAAGGTAAGTCTGACCTCAGTCGACGGTGAGCGTTGCGCTGCTTGCAAGTGCAGAAAAACACAAAGCATCTATCTTGAGGATCGGGGCAGCTTATATTGCTGAGATCATGGGCGCGCCCAATAGGGCCAGCTTACCAGCCACACCCTGCCACTCCTAGAGAGGGAGCACGTGCGAAGGCAATCCATTAGCAGCCACACCCAAGAATACACTTGGGGCTGCTTAATGGATGGAATGTTCAAGGTTAATGCATCCTGCTTAATGGATGGAATGTTCAAGGTTAATGCATCTGAAGTGCTATGTCCATTATAAAAGCTTTTTGGTGTTAAATGGATGTTCTTGTTTACTTTTGTTCATGATCCTGGCACCAAAAGCGCCAGGACAGTGTCCACCCAGGTCTCCTGTGCATGCGACCCCTGCATGCCTGTGCCCCTGACTTCATAACCATGACACCACTCCCCCTCAAGGCCCCTCTCAAGGGTGGTTCTCCTCCCGGTCCTGGCTGGTGGGATTATTGCGATGGAACTGTCTGATTAAACACGGAGCATGGACGTGTTCACTGGGTTCCCAAGTTAGGTCTTGAGGTCCGTAACCTTTCCAGTCAATTAGGTAATACAATTTTCATCAAACCACCTTGGAGTCCAGGATGGATTTGACTTCATATTCTGGGTCTCCATCTATTACTTCGGGCTCTGGCAGAGAACTAAGCCATGCATTGGATTTCATTGGTTTGAGGATAGAGACATGAAATATGGGGTAAATTTTCATGTGAGATGGTAACTCCAATTTCATGGCGACAGGATTGATTATGGACTTTATAGTATAGGGGCCCAGGTATCTTGGGCGGAAAGCTCTTGGCCGCATCAAGGGAATATATTTGCATGCTAACCACACCTTTTCTCCAATCTGGTAGGCATGAGCTTCCTTCCAATGTCGATCAGCAGCAAACAGTTTTTGTCTTTCCTTAGCCTTGGTCAGATGCTCTGTCTGGCTACAAAACATTTGTACACCCCACCCCTTTTCCCGGATGTCAGCATCTTCACACATGAGACGGTTGCCTGAAATCGGTGAAACATCAATGTGGTTGTAGAAGGACCGGCCTCAACCCTAAAATGCACGGTTTCTGGGACATTTGCACTGCAATGCACCAAAATAAATTGCACCAAGCCAGTGTGAGGCAACAGGTGGGGAGCGAGCACAGTAGGTCCCAGTGTGTAGCAGCACACCAACTCTCGCCTCCCCTCCACGTCTGCGCCGGGGCATGTCAGTCAGCTACACGTGCCCATTCTCAGTGCAGTTTACTTCAGAGTGCAAAGCACATCAAGCTATAAGCCAATCGGAACAGTGACCAACAGGATTGTTGATTTTCAACAATTGATAAGAGTGTTGTCATGTCTGTCCACAGAACCTGTTCGGCGAATGGGTACTTTTTGCTACTATCAAATGAAGTGTAGTAAAACATATACCTACACATACCTGTAACTATTATCCAACTACAGTGTGACTTCACTGGACTTCCTAGACATCACCATCACGGTTGACCATGAGAACAAGAAACTATACGTGAAGCCCTTTAACAAACCGACTCATAAAAATTCAGTACTTCACTATTCAAGCTTCCACCCACACCATGTTCGCGATAATCTCTCTTTGGGCCAATTCCTCAGGCTCAAACGAAACAGCACCAAAAGGTCTGACTACAAAAAGGAAGCAAAGAAAATGCAAGAACGGTTAACTAAAAGAGGGTACCCATGTAAAGTCACAGCTAATGTGCTTAAAGGAGCAGATAACAACAGAGATGCTCTCCTTGAATATAAGGAACAGAGGATGCAAAAATAAAAAACTGAACGGATTGTGTTTGTCAACACCTTTAGTCACATGTCTAACGCGATCAAAAAAATAATTGGGAAAGTTTGGCACATATTGGAGAAAAGCCAACAGCCAATACCGAGACCAAACATTGCGTTTAAAAGGAGTCGGAACATCAAAGATCAGATCACACGCAACAACGTCAGTCTCAGACCAATAAAACCAAGAACACTACTGCAACAGTGGGGTTTACCGAGTTAGTTGGTCATTATCCCCGTGGACACTGCATGTGCTGCCATTTACGAGTAAAAGCAGGTCGATAAACATTGGTCCATGAACTCCATGGCTACAAAAGACACACACAAATTGAAACTCTAGTATGGTCATTTATGTCATCTGGTGTCCGTGTAAAAAGCTGTATATTGGCAAAACAGACAGAAAAGCTAAATTGCGGATAAGTGAGCACAGGAGTTGTGTTACAAATCGCACCCTAAATGCTCCCTTGGTGGATCATTGGATCGAGCAAGTCCACCGTGTAGAGGATCTGAGATGGTCAATCTCGTACAAGCGGAAAAAGGGAACAGACACCAATGAAGACAAAAAGCTACTGTTGAAGAAAGAACAGCAATTTATCTTCTTGACTAACAGTATGCAATCAGGTCTAAATGAGACTGGATGATCTACCAACCAATTAAGGACTAATGACCGGCTTGGACCCACACGGGGTAGTCCACCTGACAGCGGAAATCTGGTAGAACCACAAGCTGAACAATAATGTACATAATTCACTGATCATTTTACGGGCTTGTGACGTTCTGTTGCCTGTATAACTTTGTTTAGTGACCAGTGTGGACCCAATTGAGGTGGTCCGCCTGACAATGGCAACCCGGTGTGGTCACGAGCTGAGCAACAATGCACATAACTCATTGATCCTTTGCAGTTTTGTCGAGATTTATTGCCCTTACACTGTTGTTTTGTATCTGGGTGAAAATGAGACAGCAACACTTGGCGGTGCTCTTACATGGATTAAACACAGAAAGAGGACTAAAAGACATTTGTCTAACAGTGAGCTGAAAACTCCAGATGCAGGAATGGGAAGTAAAATCTTTGGGAGCTGATGGGTTACAACCAGTAATCGAACAGTGTCTGTCACGTTGAAGCCTGGAGAAGCCGATGCGTTTGCTGCTGGAAGGATATGTACGCCCGCAAACGGAGCTGCTCACGGTAAAATGCACCGCAACGCGGCCACCACTAATTAACTGCACACTGTGATACGTTAGTACACCTTCTTACGCTCTTCCGTTTTCACTTGATCCATAGTGAGAGTAGCTTGGCTGCGGGTAGCTGCAAGAAGTAGAGGGAGATGCCGGGGAGCCCGCATGCAATTCGTGATGGGAGATAAGGCTGAATGTAGAGCACCGGATAATCGTGGAAGAATAAACCTACCCATGGCCATATACTCGGGTCAGCAGCCCGGTTAAGACTGTCTAGCATACAGCCTAAGGCAATTAAGAACGCTATTGTACCCCAAATCTGTTTGCTCGTAATTGCCCCTGAGAGAGATAGTACGCAGACACAAGGTATACCTAGCGATCTGTTGATTGTTGTCCATGTGTTGTTTTTCGGCAGTCTTTTGAAATGCCGTCTGCAAGAGGTGGTGACTGAACGTAGATTAAACACAACAGTGACACCAAGAAACGCGCACCAGTGGAGGACGCCAGATCATCAGGCATGGACGTGCTGCGTTTGGGTAAGCATTAAAGCCAAAACTAAGCCCTTGCTCCAAATGGGGGGACCTGGTTGAATGTACGTAGAACCACGTTTTCAGTAGGGTTCACCCCCTGATGTCCCTGCTTTCATATTCAGCCTTCTAGACTATATGACTTCAAGGAGATGCAATAGCACAATGTTCTGATTGCGGATGTAAGGATTACAGTATTGGCTGTGAACATGAGGAGAACGCTGAGGATGGTAAGCATCATGCTGGCGCGCCAGCTTGTGGTCTCTTAAGCTCTCCTCGCATTTTAACACCTTAATGGGCTAAACATTTTAAATAAAAGAAATGGCCTTTTGGATTAGAGGCTAGAATGAGTGAGACTCCCTGCACACTGTCAGCTTTGTATTTAATTAAAAACCAGTTGACCAGTCGGGACTACACTTGGGTGAACAGATGCTGTACCCTTGGTAGATGGCATGGGAGTGTCATGCTAACTGATGTGGAGGATTTAGAGAAGAGGAAGACATGTCGTTTTGAGATGACCGGTGTAAATAACGACTATTAGACTGATTAATTGCAATTGGTAGTCTAATTGATACTAAAATGTATATACATTTGGGCATTGAATTTTCCTTATGTCTGCTGTTTTGTTATAGGAGAAGACATTCGCAGTTGCATTAGTTGCAGTCTGACTCAAGGATTGAAGACTTGATAGACAAACGTTATTAGGAGTTTTGGAAGTTAACCAGAGGCCGAGATGGTTTGTGTAATTGAAATATGTATCTTTTACAAAATATTTTAGCCCCTGATGAATTTCCTTTGATTAACACACTGAAACCGTAATGAAAGAAACATGTTGGGCACTTTTGTTTGTATAGATCTTTATGTATTGAGTATGTATTTGGGATGATGAGAATGAGAATGGTATGACTGGGATGCAAGTGGAAGAGTGCTTTTGAATGAGGTATGTCCATTGCGATTTTGCGCAGCACAAGTCACTTTAGTAGCAAGATACTGTAGGAGATTGCTCAAGAAACAAATGTATTTTGTACAAGACCACCTTGGTCCCTGTATGATTACCGGCTTGATGAAATGGCGATTTAAATAGCATTGTATGTCTTTGTTGAAATTGTGAAGAATAACTATTAAAATATGTATTTTCTTACGTTGGCAGAGGCCTAAAATAAGACTGAACTTGTGAATGTCTTCTCCCTATAAAATGAACAGCACTGACCACAAGCTCTATATGTTTGTTGTTTAAAGGGTACCCCCCTTTTATTGAGGGATCACTCGTTGGTCTGAATTGTCCTCTACCTCTCAATGTGGTTGTTTGGTACTATTTTTTTAAATTTTTTTATTTCATTAATTACACTATTTTTTCAAAATAAAAGAACCAGCAAAGTTTCTTCCCCTGGAGATCAATCATTTTGAAAGAAAAAGAGCATCATAAAAGTCGTGACCCAGAAGGGAAGGCAAAAGGCTAGTGAAACAGGGTTGTGCTAAAGCTCCCGAAGTCTGATGCTCCAGGTAACAGTTCCTTCCAGTTGTTTGGTACTATTATCAATTCACCAGAAATGTCTCTGTTAGCTTGTCTCTTTACTCATATTCTGTCCTATGTCCATTTTCACCCCTACGCCACTCATTTGCTCTGATCCGTGTGGGAGCTACCCCAGAAGACACCAGAACTTCCTGCAACCTGGCATGGTTTCAGACCCTAAATATATTTTAGATCCATTAATGGTAGAACGTGCAGTGCTTTTTAAGTACTACATATTTTGTTCTGCATAAAAAAGATTGTCTATGGCACGCCACTTTGAAATCCTGCATGTGTAAAGGTGGGGACTTGTTTTCTTATGCCTCCAACATTGTGGCTCAGAAGAAGGTTTTGCAGAAGCTTCCCTCAGAATAACTTTGTTTGACTATAGCTCGTGCCATTCGAATCACCTCATTCGTTCATTTCAAGACTTCAAGAGCCCAAACTGATATCACAAATTTGAGATTATTGGTTGGGAATTTGGCTGGGGCCTACTTGTAAAATCTCGAAGATAACAGCGTGTGAATAGTTGGAAATGGTGTGATGGGAGCTCATTAAAATGGACATCCCAGTCAGAGTAAAGAGCTGGGAAGTGCGTTGCCTAAGTGATCACGTGCATGTGGTTGTTGGTCTTGCCAGATTCGTAGTTGCTCCTCCTATGTTCGTTAACAACAACATCTTTGAGTTCTTTGCCCTCATAATGGGAAATGGGTTGCAATATGGACAGAAGAAGCCTGTTGAAATAGCAAAGCCTTATGTTGTTTGTTCTCGCCGCTGCAAATCATGAATGCAAGGGGTAGTCGTCATGTTTACCCTTTTTAATGGCCGATGAAGATAGCAGTGTGCTGCGCCTAACTGTTTTGAGAATGGGCTGAATAACCTGAAAAGCCGGGGTGCTTAGCTGTAGTGATAGAAGAAACAGAAAGATCTG
Organism: Ambystoma mexicanum; assembly: GCF_040938575.1. NCBI lineage: Eukaryota > Metazoa > Chordata > Amphibia > Caudata > Ambystomatidae > Ambystoma > Ambystoma mexicanum. The sequence goes on from NC_090928.1 coordinate 68,320,136, forward strand.
GAGTAATACATTTGTACAGAACGTGTCCACATATCGACTCGCTAAAAGGAAGCTCTGCCAATTGCAAGCAGCAACGCAGAGTTCAGAAATGGCCGCAATGTTGAGGACATCATTGGTCATAAGTATTTTTTTACATAATTGAGAACATGGAGTTACTGAAATTCAGATAGTGGTATTTGGGGAAATCTGCATCCATTTTAAAACAATATCTATTTACATCCTCTCCATGAAGATGGTCTACGTACACTAGAGGGCCATACCACCACTCTACCTTAAGTGTATTTTTTTCTTGCAGAAAATGGGCAAAGGGGATATTTTCATGCATTCTTCCTAAGAAACTGCTGAAAACCTTCTCCCCTGTATTCAACAGTTTAAAAAAAAACTATAATATTCTGGAAACGTTTGCCATTTTTTGCCTTCAGCTCTTTGGGTGGAGGTAAACATTGGTGGATTTTCAAAGCGAAATTTCACTTTTAAAATTGAGCTATGTAGCTCCAGGCTATATACTCAGCCTGGGCTGCAATGTGGGAGCGGTTTAAGAAGGCAGTATTTGTGATACACTGCCTTGTTTGAAAGCTACCAAAGAGTCTGCAATGAGGCTCTATGCACAGGAACACGCTTAACATTGAGAGGGTAGCTTGGATCCTCTTGCATGTGAACTGCCATAATTTGCTGTGATACGGCAGAGAAGGGCCCCATCCTGTCCTACCCCTGAATTGTCAAAGGCTTTAAGCACCATTGCTCCATGATCGCCCTATCTGGGCAGGGCTCGAGGGCACTCTGAAACATGGCTGGAGCCGTTCTTGCCACTCCTCTTTTGCAAATGCTAACTTGTATCCTTACAGTTCTCAGGTCCTTCTTATCATGCTTTGAAAATGCCCCTGTCCCACCCTCATAGGTCGATTTTGGGTAGGAAGCAGTTGGCCTTTACAGTTTGTTGCCTTCCGGGCAAGCCTCAGAGCTGTAGGACCGGTCAATTGGTACTGGCGTAAAAAAACTCTCAACATAATAGATGAATCCAATGCTCGAAGATGTCTGAAGAGGGAACCTGGTGTGGATGGAAAAGTGTTGGTACACAACACCTGCTGCAGAAGATATGCGTGGCACGGAGATTGTTGCCCTCTGCCATTGGATGTGTACACCGCCCCTCCACCACCCCTTTGTCTTCATGCCCCAGCCCGCCCTTAACATTCCAGGTCTGCTCTATTGGTTTCTGTCTAACTGACTGAGTTCAGAATTCAAAGTGGAAAACAGATTAAAGACCACACACTTCGCCGCCTTTCTCTCACTTTCCTTGCGTCTCCTTATAACTTTTCCAGACGTGGACTGGCTATAACAGATTAAACTAAACAATAAAGAATCAGTGGTACAGCTGGGTTGGTAGACATACGCCATCTTGGTGGGTTTCTTGGAGGCTAGTACACAGGAGTGCATTGTGGGATATATTGCCTATTTGCTTTGGCACCTGTGAAAGGTTTTGTTGCAAAAGGTATCAGCAAATTAATATCGGGGTTTCTGATGGTGGCTTAATTTCATGCTCATTTTTGGGGTATGACACAGTTGGTCTGATCTTTTGAACTAACTTTATAAAGAAGGTTGAAAGATTGTTGCTAGGTTCGTGGGTGGATGGGATGGCCGAGGGGGTGACAGTGGTGTTAATGACTGCCGGAACCTCTGCGCTGTGTGACCATGTCATGAAGGAGAGGCTATGGGATGTGATCCTGGAGAGCCCGGGGACAGGGGACCACAGCCCACTAAACGATGCTAGTGAAGGAGGTCGTGTACAGTGTATCCTTCAGGACCTCAAGCCAATCCCCATCTTCATATGTAGGCTGGGAGGTTCAGTTCCTGGCCTCATGAAAGCCCCCTGAGCAGTGCCAACTTGAACACAAGTCTGCAGGGTTCGTGAACATGATTCTCTGAGCAGCAGAGAAAATCAGAAATCGTGGTCTGAAAAGTGCACCACACACACGCATGTAGACGCAAATTGGATCCTATGGTATCATGGTGGAGTTAGACAGCCCCCATGATAAAGCTGCATGTTCCCAAAACATGGGGACTCGCCTTTCATAACTTTGGTCTGTGTGGCTGTGGGCCCCTGCACAAGCTTCCAAAGGTTTGTGGGTTCACCTGGGTGGATGACTGGAGGCAGGACAATCAGCCAATCGCACAGCGTGAATGCTAAGCACCTCCAGATGTCCCCAAAGTTGGATTTGGCAGCCCAATTAACTGGGTGTAAGAGGCTTGCTTTTAGATCAGTAGTGGGAGTGTTAGGCGACGGATTACCAGGAGTGCTGAGAGAGAGAGAGAGCGAGAGATGGAGAGAGAGCGAGGGTTAAGGGTGTGGCATTGTGAAGGTGAGAGAGCCGTGGTGAAGTGGAGACAAGAGAAATCAGGGGAGAGAAAAAAGGCAAGAAGCAGGTAAAGGAGAGTGGGCAAGAGAGAGGAGGGGAGGGGAAGCAAGGAAAGAGGATGAGATATAAAAGAGCAAGGGGGAGCATGAAGGCAAGGAGGAAATGAGAGCAAATGGAGAATTGTAATAGTGAGGAAAAGCAATAGAAACACCTGGAAGGAGAAGGGAGGAGAAACAAAAAAGAGAACACCCCTAGAAGAAGGAACCAGGTCAGTAGTGGGAACGAACAAAGTGGTAATAAGGAAAGAAAATAGTGAGGGAAGAGGAAATGGAAGACATATAAGCGAGTCAACAACTAGAGAACAGAAGGGAGTTGGTAGAGGCAATTTGGAGGAAAGAGGCTGTCAGTAAGACAGAAGTAAGACAAGGAAGGGAATGTAAGGAGTGCCAGGAAGGTAAGATTGGGAGAAGGAGAGGCGAAAGAAGCAAAAAGACCTTGATATCCTGAGTAAAGGCTGGTTGGGAGGTTGGTGTGCCAACCCCATCCTCTATGACGGAGAGAAAGAAACTCCATTCCAGCCCTAATGCTTAACAACGAAGCTAATAGCCCTGAATGGGAGGGGAACCTAATAGTACCCTGTGGTCCTGACACCTTTAAGTGTTTGTGGCCTGATCCTCGTGAGGCGACCTATGATCATGGTGTGATGGTGTCTGGTAGCAGTGTGTCCAGGAGGAACTATACAACATTGTGATCCCGAAGACGCCCGTCAAGAAAGGACCATCAACCATCAAGAACAAAGTGTCTAGGAGCCCTCTAAACTGTCAGGAACTATGAGTGGTGGTCTGATCTACCAGGGACATGAAGGCTGTAACCCAGTACAGGGACAGACTCAGGATCTCTGTCTTTATGATAATCCTTGCCCTAAGCACTGTTCTGGTCCTGTGGATTCCTCTCCCTTAGGGAGCACCATAGGCCTTGCTACCCTTCCATAGCAATTTTAATCTACATAAAAAAGAAAGAAAGTATAGTACCGTTCTGCCCTAGTTGTCTGTTGAGCCAGTGGCCACCACAGCCGTTTATGGCTTCTGTAATGTTTTTGTGGCAATAGTCACTTTTTGCTCATAAGATAGCTTGTTAGTACACACTGGGAGCTGCTTTTAGTTTACAATTGATTTATGGCCACAAAAGTGATGAGTGGAAGGTTTCGAATGAATCTGAACCACTGGCATTGCTGTGGGAAACCTTACACACCACCGTTTTTTTAGCCCGTGCGCCATTGCAAAAGGCATCCAGCCATGTGCAAATCAGTCAGCTGCCGCCACCAATGTTAGCAGCCCAGCCCGAACTGCTAGGCCAGGTCCCCTCTGCACAGAAAACCAAGCAACCCCAGACATGTTTCGGCCTTGTTGGACCTCCTCAGTGAGGTGCAGCCTGGTTCCCTATGGCGCAGCGAGCAAGGGACCCACGTCTGGGCATACCCTCTCTCACATGGAGAGACAAACTGTGACCATAAAAGTGATGGGTGGAAGGTTTCGAATGAATCTGAACCACTGGCAATTGCTCTGGGCAACCTTCCACACCACCGTTTTTTAGCCCGTCTGCGCCATTGCAAAAGGGGTCTAGCCATGTTCAAATCAGTCAGCTGCCGCCACCAATGGTAGCAGCCCAGCCCGAACTGCTAGGCCAGGTCCCCTCTGCACAGAAAACCAAGCAACCCCAGACATGTTTTGGCCTTGTTGGACCTCCTCAGTGAGGTGCAGCCTGGTTCCCTATGGCACAGCGAGCAAGGGACCCACGTCTGGGCATACCCTCTCTCACATGGAGAGACAAACTGTGATCATTGATTTATGGGTCATTGCCTCTACACCAGGCTATACCCAGATGTGGAAGGGGTTGTTCTATGGGCCTGTGGGAAGTTTGATTGGTGGGAAGTTGAGGTTAATCCGTTCTAAGCAATGTCAGTGTGCTTCTTTAGAACTGTTTGTAATAGCTTTTGTAGAGTTAAAAATAGGTTGGGGTAGTTGTATTGATGTGATTGTTTCATGGTGGGTTACGAAGCAAGTCAGCTAATGTTCGACCAGCACATAGAGGTTGCATTGATGCCTCTGCACTGGATTCCATGGGGGTGGATGTCACAGCATTGCCCATTTTCACGGGAAAGCAGTTACAATGGAACATTTATGTTCCTTTCCTCAGGGGTGATGTGGAGCTCATATTTGCATTATGTGGCGCTGTCTTATATCCAGAAGTCATCTGCAAAGAGTGGGTGACTAGTGGACTGGAAGAGCTGAGTGAGGCCATTGAGGCAGTTGGAGAAGTTGGCCATAAACATTTTGGATGGGCCTGCTGGCCTTTAGTGGGTGATGAGCACACAGTGTGTAGAAAGGGTGGCTCTTACTTCTTCATCTGCTGGTTTGCCACCTTCGGAGAGCTGAAGCATATGGGGCAAAGAGGAAGCTGCATCTCTTTTGGACTATTCCTACTCCCACCTCTCTGCCTGTTTCTCAGTGTGCATGTGTTTCCAGCATTCCGGGGGCACCAGGTGTTCAAGGGTTGTAGAGGAGGTGTTTGTATAATAGGTTTCTGTAATGAGGATGTCAAGGTGTCAATTGAGGATGAGCTTCTGCATGTCCCAGCATGATTGCTGACTGACGTGCCATTGAGCATGCATTTCTTTTCTTCATTTGTGGTGTCTGATTGTGCATTGGTGTGGGGTGTGTGGGTCTTTGTGACATGGAGTGAAAAGTGTTTCTTTTGCAGTTCATGATTGATGGCACTCCCTGCAGGCCGGGCCGGAGGTGCTGAGGTCTGATCAATCAAGTACTGTCGCCTGATTTGATTTGAATATTTTCCTGTGATGGGCCAGGGGTATGAGCACACTCCACATCATGGTCCATGCATAAACATAAAGGGGATACCCTTATCCAAATACATCATTTGCTTTCTGGGGGCAGAACACAATCAAGTAACTATGCCATTTGTCGAATTCCCGTGTGATGAGCCAATGGCAATGCAGCAGGGAAGTCCAGTTTAGCAGGTCTTTGCTGTGGATGCTGCGTGCCCTTCTGCTGCTAATCCTGCACTGTCTATATTTTTTAGACACATGACCAGGTAGTCGGTCAATATTGTTGCAATGGTTGAGTGAGGACTGTAGGGAAAGGTATTCTGAATTTCAACAAGGATACCTCTACATTTTAACGTCCACATTTTAGCAAAGGCATGTATTTCAACTAGGACTCTGCATTTCAACATGGTAAAAGATTGCTTCCAGTGGAGAACATGAGTGTGAGACTCATGTGTGAGACTCAATCTAGTAGATGTAATTATGGGAAATGCACAGAACACATGCTAGAAAAATAAAGGTTTTGAATTGGGCATTGCATAACAGGGTGTTATCACTTTACACCACCACACCACGGTTATGGGCTGAGTTGCACTAAAATAAAAACATGAGACTAACATATACTAATTTACCTTATCCCTCTAACATATAAGATACCATGATACTAACAATCAGTGCACAAAAGTTCACGCTGGTTATCTAAACGTGTTGCAGATTGATAAATCTAAGGCATTTAGGTTGTGCAGGGTTAGTTTGGAAATATGATTGGGTGCACTGTGTTTGAATGAAGATGTGAAAAGTCAGAAGTGTGGAATGTGAAGTTCATTTAGCTTATTGTTTAAGACTTTCAGTGGAGGAAATGGGGCAAATGTTATGTTTGCATCCAATTTGGTTCTGCTCTAAGCCGGCAGATTGGCCATGTGCTTCAGAACTATCTGGAGGGCTGGCTGATTGACAAAAAGGAAGGTGGTTTTAAATGTCACATGAGGCCACAGAAAGGGGCAGGCATTTCTACAGTTTATGTAGGTAGGATCTATATTCTGGGTAGGTTTCGGAAAAATGCTTTAAAAGGCTGGTCAGGAAAGGGCTGGGTTTTTTTTCTCTCACTCTCTGGCTTCGGGTTCCTGGCAGGCAGCCGTCTCAGAAGAGTTTTGCTTACCCTGCGGACAGATGTGTGCAGAGAGATGCTGTTTCCAAACTTAGAAGAGGGTGGCCGGCAGCTAGATGGGGGTGTTGGCAGTTCGGGACAGACACAAACTTAAAGATTATCCTTGGTGAGTTCAGTTAATTTGAGGAGAGTGCTAATGTTTGAATGCTTAGTATTGGATCATGTTGGGTGGAGAATATCATTATTAACTTGTCAGAGGTCGACATTTCATTTTTAGGCACCATACAGTGAAGTCTTAAACGTGCATAACTGTGTTTATATTTTTTAGTCTCCGTCAAGACTTGTTAGAAGCTCAAGGACATTTTTCTCAGAGTGCTGACTAGTTACCAAAATACACTGCCCTTAAGGCTCATTTATAATTAAAAAAATATATATTTTGAAATCTAGCATAGCAAGGCCCTTTCATAACCGCAAGTAAGTGCACTTAGAAATATTTATTTTTGATTCCTGGCACCAAGCTGTAGGGGCTATGTGAACATTTTGCATTGTATGTTAAGTCTGTATCTTGCATATTTCTAACCTCTGATAAAGAATAACAATTCAAAAGTTGAATCATTTCAGAATATTTATTACATGTTTGATCTGTGATGGTAACACGGGGCCCTGGGTATAACCAGTAGTGAGATTGTATGCCTTTGGTAATTTCACTTTGTCATGTGTGATAGGACAACAACCAAACTGGTTATTGTACACTGGGTTACAGAAGGGCTATCTTTGTGAATATTCATGTTTCATTTACATGGTAACTGTAGTCTGAGATGGAAGCCAAAATGGCATATTGTGGTATTGTAAATAAGATACTGCAAGGGGATAAGTTCATTGTTTAAAGTGTACTAAGTCCAGTATTTCGTTACAGTTAGTGATCCCGGTATAAGAACAATTATCAGGCAGTACTCTAAAGCTAGGCTCACCACTTTACCATGAAATACCCCAAAATACCACCAACCTCAAATACCACCCTAAATACCTCCAACAGGACATTTTGGGTAGGCCTCCACCTGGGATACTGTCTCTCTTTGTGGTTGCTAGGTGCACGAGGAACACTTTTGCTGCTGATCTGGTGATTCTGCATACCACAGGCCAGCACTTTAAAGTGTTTTGGCACCTCCAGTATTTTCCGGTCATGTCAATGAGCAATGGGCCAATCACCCCATAACAGCCTAGCAACGCCATATTTATTGGTGTTGTGCAGAGTGTGGACAGGGTCTTGAAGGTGCCCTTAACTCTTTCAATCTTTTCTAGTCACCTGACTGGATGGCTTGCAAATGACTGTGAAGTTGGTGAGCGAGGACATGGTGGTCAGGCATCTGCTTCGGTCACTGCTTCCTCTTCTGGTGGGTCAGTGCGGTGGTGCTTCCTGCTGCTGAAATAGACAAACCAATTCTTAGTAAAATACAGAGTTCATACATAAGGCCACCTATGATAGCACTGCACACTGTTTCCTTTACAATCCAATGTTGCTCTGTATTTACATTTCAGAATTATGGTGATTTTGATATATTGACCCCATTTTGTTTGTGGTTGTGACTGTTTGGCGTAAGCATAATACTGTAAATTTGTGTGACTTTTCACCCTTGTACTGGCATGTTAATTGTTGCAAATAGAATAATATATTGAAGGGCCTCGTGCACATTTTAAACCACGCCATTTTGGCACTATTCAAAAGTTTCAGTCATAACAAAAGGTGGAGAATTGTTAACTTTTTCATTTATTTTTCAGACAACATTTAGTTTGGGATACTCAGAAGAATATTTCACCGGGAGATCAAAATGTACATGCAACAATGAAGTGCAATACATACAGACCCTTATCAGAGCTGACAATCAACTAAGAAATTGATTTGAGTTAAAAACTGAAATGCCTTTTTTCCAACCAATTCAGTCTGAAACTGAGATCTGATGTGAACTACTCCATTGTATTATTTTGTTTTCTTGAAGTGTGTTAATAAGCAAGTACTTTTTCATGACTAGTCACAGACAAATATGCCATTCATGAACCTATGGCAGATTGTAATATCTTTCAAAACAACCACCAATTTGATAACAACCTAAAGTCTGCCATCATCTTTCCATACAAGGGGTGTGCATGGTTTATTGGAGAATTGCTGTTACTCAGACCAAAGATGCAAAGGAAGGGTGGAAGATGATTGGCAGAGAAATGGCTAGATTCTGACCAAATCAATGTCTTGCGAGAATAGGCTTGCCATCAAGTGATTGCTATGGCAAAGTATTTTTTATCTTAACTAATTGTGCCAGTCATAGATTAGACTGATCTAGCTCTTTCTCCACCTCTTTCACTCTTTCTCTCTGCACTCTCTTTTCCTCTATGTCATGCTATATCTCTAAAGCGTGCCCTCAATTTGGGCTCTTCTACTGCCTCACTCTCTCTCTTTATATGTGGGCGAGAGTCTCCTTGTGAAGTGCCCATTTTCTAGAGCCCTCACAGCCATTGCTGGCAGCTTTATGCACATATGGAAAAAATATCATAGGGAATGGTGTGTCCTTTGTAAAAGCAGGTTTAAAAAAATAAAATTATTTAATTGTACTAACATTGTAATAAAAACATTATAAACTGGCTCTTTTTAAAATGTTACAGTATTACATTTCTAATGACAGCTCCAAGCACCTATTTTAGTCTCAATAAGAATGCTGCACGTCTTTTTGAACAAAAACATTATCACAACCTAGAAGGACATTATGATTTGTGTATGGAAGTTTACTATCATTAAAAGATGTACAGTCATGTACACAACCTATTGTTCTCTTCAGAATAACGCAATGAGAAAGGGAAGGTGGTCAAATAACAATAGAGAGGAATCCGTCCTGTTTAGGATTAAATCAACATGCATCTTGGGAAAATAAAAATGACCAAAGAGTTTTAGATTTGACAGTTATGCCTGTGATAAAAATGGTTACAACTTGCTAGCTTCAATCAGTGATTTCATAATCCTCATCAGAGTTGGTGCTCCATTAAAATGTTTGTAACATTGAACCATGTGTACTGATTTGGACGGAGTGAGGGCTTGGATGTGGGGTCAAAAAGCTGTGATGTCAGTCGCTCCTTTGGGTTCCAATGACTGCCAAATGATAATGTTTACTTTTCCTGTATTGGATTTTAGCATGATCGGGTAAGTATGGCTGTGCACATGTTCAGAACCCAATGCACAATCATTCTAATAGAATTATATGTATATATATATGACACCAGATGTTGGTCAGCTGGGTAAGTCTGATCAAATGTCCCAGCTGTAAAACACGGTCAGATAATAGTGAGGCTCCAGCAGTGCTGAGCTAGCCCAATCACTGAAGCGTGCTCTCAGTTTGGGCCCTTCTACTGCCTCACTGAGATTTCACTTTTAACTCACTCATAACAAATAGTGATGAAGGAGGTGTCAGAAAGGACACGGGCAGTGTTGTCACTATCTTGTTTTTGCTTAATATAATTCTTCAACAGAAATAATGCTGATATCTGAAGTATTACTGACCTATACGTCGAATGTTCATGTTGGTGTTAGCAGATCATCCAGAATAGATGTTGATCAAGGAGGGAAGTGTCGACTTTGTGGTAGAACGTCTAAAAAATTAACCAGTATCTGGTTTTAACTTTGCAACTGTTAATTTAGTGTTGAATTAACGTGTGTTTCACAGGTGAAACTGCTCTATCAGGACACCAATGTACAATATGTGAGAACAGGTTATATGGTCTGTCTTTTATCCTCCATGTGCTGGTAGAAACATTTTAAAAACTAGGAAATGGGAGCAAGGTTACCAAGAAATGGGAAGGTGGCATAGGAGAGGCATAATTGGAGAAGAGAGTAATAACATACAAACGCAAATCAGATCAAATGTGAAATTTACAATTTCGAACTTGCATTTACAGTAATAAAATGAATACTGACGCAATGCATTTTCAAATGTAGTTGTTTCAAACATATGGCTTCAAACCGTGTGTCTATAACTAGTTATTAATCACCAGATTGCAGGATTTTTAAAGTTGATGATAACCAGACAGGGGCAAATCAGTCTGATGAAAACTTGAACCCCATGCATTTTGAGTGGTTTGAAATCCTGCAAACTTGTTCAGAAATTGCTTCAGAAAAGATTATGATTCACCCATGAGGGTGTTGTCAAAGCGGGAAGGATTCAGCCATCCATCTCATCCAAGGGCCCGTTAATGTTAAGGGGAGAAGTCGTCCTTGCAGGGGCTTCTCTGTCGCTTTAGCTAAACCAGAAACCTATCAGGTTAGCCACAAAGTAGCCTCACTCTGGGTGGGACGCTGCCTTTTCTGGGTTTAGGGCTCAAATTCTATGTTTGGCAAAATTGAAAACCGAAAAATGCAGAAGATTGTTCCAACAAGCAAAATCTCAAATGATTTAAATAATTCTGACATCTGCTCTTTAAAAGCATATTAATTAATGTAGAAACGTAGACATGAACAACACCCATGACAAAAAAGCCTTCAGATATTTCTAAGCCACTCATTTCACCCTTTTTAAATAAATCGATTGCTTGTAAAGATCTGCACACACACACATTGATGAATGTTGTCAAAACACACAAATTCAGAAAACCAAACAAAATTCAATATATTTTATATGCAGCCAAATGAGAATTAAATAGGAACTTCAGTGTCATTATTAAATGCTATGAAAATCACTCTTTTACAGTGATCAAGCCATTATAACTTTAAAGCATTTGAAAATGTCCCTTTGTAGCACTGCTTCTGGCATTGTGTGAAAACCGCATTGGGCCTCAATAAAAGTACAGAAGTATGGGATAAATGGCAGTAAAAGCAGTAACAGAACTACTGACAGTTTCCTGCACAGCCGAGGTTGTGGGTGAAGGCTAGGATTTACATCCTGATAATAGCTGGAGATTAATCTTGCACTTTAATTCAAAAGATCAGTGGATTTACCATGGCGGATTTACCACACGGTGTAAATCTGCCCAAATCCTCCGGGAGTCCTCTGGATTCAAAAGATGGACGCTAACATTACCAGTCCACTTACCATCCTACAGAAAATCTGCGGGACCAAGTGGCAATAACATTGGAGGAATTTGGCAGTAACTCTGACACAAATACAGGCAAACTCGCAATGAAACCCTTTGGGTGTCTCTTACTAAGATTCTACATTGCCTTCTCCATCCCTGAGGGGTGAAAAGCTAGGTTGACATTGCAATATATGCTTAGATTAACAATAGAACATCTTAATGATAAATCTTTTTTTAAAAATGATGAGGTTGCAGATTTGTTTACAACTAATAATTAAGAGTTGAATCAACATGTTTCACAGCTAAACGCTGCTCCATCAGGACTCCAAATGACAATAAGTAAAAACAGTTTCTATTCTCTGTTTATTGCTATACTTTATGTGGCAGTGATGTAGCCTCTTTCTAAATAGCCTAAGTTTTGGACCAGCGTTGGGATCCACTAATAAACAGATGAGATAAAGTGTTTATTAGCCCCAGTACATGTCTTTACCCAATTCTTAACATATATTCAAGGCTGAGAAACTTCACTGTTATAAAAATAAAAATGTTCTTGGTGTTAAAACACTCCTGCAGTTCCTGGGTTGTTTTCATACACTACACCTGGAATCTTCTTAATAGCATCAGTTTGGACCTTGTCACATGTGTGATAATGAACCCTTACGATTCTTGCGAAATAATATGCTTACCATAGCATTTCTTGATAATGTCATGGATAATAATTAAGCACAAGGTCTATTTTGATTCTGGCAGAATCTTCTACTTGGCGCAAATGCTTGCAGATACTCTTGGACACTGATGATGTTCTCCTAATGGAGGTCCAGTGATACTGATAGACCAGGCAAAGCTTTTCCACCAAGCAAATCTAATTTACTGTTAGATGCCAGGCCATCTGGCCCTGCATTGGAAGTTATTCTGGTGAGGGGCGGGGCAGCCCCTTATGGTCAGGGAATATCATGAGTTCTGTTTCCTGTGCTAGCCAGACATGTTAGACAGGGTTATGAGTTTGAATCCTGAAGGTTCTACACCCTTCGGTCCAATGTAGTTGGTGCATGCCACCAGCATCCCTGCATGGGCGGGAAGGATAGCTCATGGGCAACATGTTTGTCTTGGAAACGAGACAACACAGAGGAACATAGGTTCGAATTCCAGTCCCACGCTTAGAGACAGGTCTCTGATATTAGATGTGTAATAAGAGATGAATAACTATTAAGCATCAAAGGGGCCAGGGCAGTAAACATTCCAAAGGCAAATGTTTGGGCCAGATAAAGAGTGGTTACTTCCATCATCCATTTTAGAGGAGGGTTGTTGTTTGGCACCAAAAACAATGATATGCTTCGACCAGCCCTAGCTGAAGTGAAGTGCAAATGCAGAAAGAATGTTTCTTGTATGAGGGCTTTTCTTCCTCCAAATAAAAGACAACATACCTAGTAAAGCAGTGGTAGCTTAACTAAAGTTTTGTAACAGGATTGCGTTCAGTATATTGTTTTGGTTTTAATAATATGATGCTGAAAAATTAGTTGTATCAAACTGTTACTTTTTTTTTTGTAACAAATCTGTTTAACTTGTGGGCTAACAATTGACTTAATTAAAATTCGTCATAGTGGTTATTTAAATGCGAATGCTTTTATGCTTACCAAATATATTTTGGAATCATTCTCTTTGTGTACTACAATTTTTCTCTGAAGTTAAAGGTATCACATTGGAGTTTCTCTTACTCTCAATAATCAACTTATATTTTAACCATATTTGCATAACATTCTGACAAATTAACTATGTTGTCAGTATCAGCGAGATGACCCTCCCATTATTCAGAGACACCCACTTCACTGTGATGCACAGCTCTCCACTTCAGCAGTCATGTGTAAGCAGTCAGTTATGTGTGGCACTGGGGGGTATTTGAGAAGGAGCCAGAATAAGATGTTCAAGGGAGATGTGAAAGCGAGAAGCTTTTTTAGAGAGCAAGGAGAGTTACGAAGGGAGTTGGAAGTTGGGGGGAGTGAGTTATAATAAAAGTGGAGGAAAAGGGTTACCATCTGAAGAGGAAGTCATTGGAGGGGAAGGGTTTTTATCTGGAGAGAGATTCCTTAGAACAGTAGGGTTATCATCTGGAGAGGGAACCACTGAAGGGGAATGGTTACCACCTGGAAGGAGAGTTATTGGGGAATGAACATTACCACTTGAAGGCACTAGCGGGGAGGGAGGGCATTTTGATAGGAAGGAAGGGGCAGAGGAGAATCCTCAGGATCGAGGGAGAGATATATTCACTAAGCCTAAGAAGGTGCAAGTGGGACAGGCCATTCCTGAAGTCTGTCAGATCAGGAAGGTTCCAACAGGCCAAGTAGGCTCAGCAGTCATTAGAAGTGGAAGAAGAAAATAAATGGTACAGCTCACCTGGGGTTGGAAGGTACTGTTAGACATAGCATGGTGGGAGTGGCTAGTGCAGGGGTTGGTCAAGGGGTTCAGACCCACCCACAGGCACCTGTAAAACCTTAAGAAAGCACAATGCGCTGAACTAAGTATCCCACTACCTGAATTTAGCATGCAGAACCCTGAGACTTTGCCTGACACACCGCATATTTGCATTGAAGGATTCTGATAAGCAGATATGATGGGTGGAGTTTCTGGAAAGCCAATCAACTTCAACCCAAGGCAAATACCTGGGCACCTTATTAGCTATTGAACTAGGACCAAAATGAAAAACGACCAATGAGTTTGTATGAGACATTTTATTTGTGCACAATATCAGCTTGAGGGGAACCATGACTATTTTGATCATGTAATGAATTTTATTTTTCTAAGAAAAATGAAATTGAATTAAATTAATAAGAGAAGATGGAGCGCTGCTTCTCACCCTCTCAGACGCTGACCTCCTGGTCCTATCTCATATGGATCACCCAGACACACTTGCTTCCCTTAAGGCTATTGCTTACACATGCAACTTCAATCGGCCTCTCCATTAAATAAACTCACTGGCCCAGCACCTCATGCTCTCCTCAGCATTGGGAAGACCTACTACAGCAAAGGTGAATTCCCAGATGCATTGAAGAAAGGTTACGGCTCTTTGTACTGCTTCTCAGGACGAAGCCAACTACAGACCCATCACAAACCTGCGGTTCATCAGGAAGCTTATAGAGGAAGTTGTTTCAACTCAGCCACTTCCCAAAATCAACCAGCTTTCCCTCCTCTATGATTACCAATCTGGCTTCTGGTCCTAATGCAGCACCAAGACTGCAAGCATCCAAGTGGTGGGCGATTCGCTGTGAATTACTGACACAGGAGACTTGTGCCTTCTAATCCTCTTAAAAGTCTCGACTGCCTTCGACACAGTTGATCAACTAATGGTCCTCCTCTTCCCCTTACCATCAGGAGGGGCTTCTCTGGAACTATCATACAATGATTCATTTCCTACCTATATGGGAGATACCAGGCTGTACAGATGGGCACATTCAGATCTAGGTGACTCCCTGTCACGTGTGGGAGTCCCAAGTTTCCATCCTCTCGCAATCATCTTCACACTATAAATGGAACTTTTGGAAACTCTCCTAAACCAGTCTGACATAGTGATCCATGAATACACTGATCACACTCAGCTGGTGCATAGGTCAACGCTGGAGGAAATCTCTCCCCTTTGTGAATGCATGGCTATCATCCACACATGGATGTGAAATGCCTTCTTCAAACTGAACCCACCCAAGACCGAATTAATTCTCATTGGCCCCCCTGCAAACAATGGCTGGATGATATGCGGCTGTAAGGATTCATCGTGCAGCTGTCACACTCAGCTAAATGTGTAGGCTTCATTGTTGACAGTAGCCTTTTCTTACAAAGCACATAGCCAAAAAGTTGCAAACTGTGTGGCTATGATCTTCACTCTTTGCCAAATAAGACCATCCTTTTCCCCACCTTACTTCCGAATGGTAATCTAAGCCTCGTGATCTCACACATTAAAAGGGGAAAAATTACCCTTACCACGCTTATAGCCACACAAGCAATGGTAGCCCAACTCACTGCAGCCCCCCTAATGTCAGACACTGGCAAATTTGACTGGATTTTTCCTGCACTGCATGAGCTTTGCTGGCTTACTCTCCCCTCCAAGATAATATTCAAATCTGCATGTATAATGTGCAAAGCAGTCTTGAACTGAACATCAACATACTTGATAGGTAAACTCCACACCTCGGGTGCCTTATGTAGAAAAGTTATCAAAATTAATTCTCCTACCATGCCTACCTGACAATCTAAAACTCAATCCTGGCAGAGGCTTAAAATGCCCCACCATACTCCAGTTCCGCAAAACTCATAAAACATGGCTCTTTCAACAACACCTTCAGGACAAATAAAATTCCTGCCCTCCCAATACCAATACTACTGTGCTACTGTAGAAAATGCTAAGCCCAATCCTCGTGCCCTGTGGTTATAAAGCACTGTATTGCTCTTGAGTTTGACTCATGGTATTAACAATGAATTAAAAATAAAATATGCTGTGCCCTTCTGTCCCCTTCTTTGTGCTACCTAATCCTGCCATTCCATGGCAGGTTATGAAAATAAAAAAACACAAGAAAATATCTTTAGTTTCATTAATCCCAATCCCACGATACCTTTCTGGGGTACTGTCAATTCTGAGCTACTCATAGTCTGATGGGTTTGAATGCCCCACGCTTCTTCATTACCTGCTGGGTCCATCAATTCAGGTCCTCTTCTTCTCATCTTGGATTCTTGGGAGATCATCCACCTGCATTTTGGACTCTTTAGTGGTAGAGAAACCACAGGCTATACCCAAAATTTAAACCAGGAGGCTGACAACCTATGTCGGGTTACAAGCTGGTTTTGGTCGCAATCACTCCCTTTCCATCATGGGCTCTGGCTCTAGTCCCCCCAAAAACAAACCTCTGTAGCCTACCCACTCCCTAGCAAAATCATGGTCCAACTATTGATGTTGACTGGCTGCCATTTTGGGTTTTAAATCTGCCTATGCATGTTGAGGGCTTGATTTAGTGAAGCCCCCATATAGCCCCACTTGACCACGTACACGTCACAGAGGACTGAATATTTCTCACATGAGCTTACTTCAGGGTGTTATTTTATACTAGGGATCAGCATTTCCTTGCCCAATCAAATGTTTCCACAATCTGTGTATTTCTGTTCATTGTAGATTTTATATAGAATAATGTGACTGCCTGCTTTCCTTACGTCTATCATGCCAGGGCCCTGCGTGTGAGCTGGAGCTTCATCTGTCCTATATGGGGAATATTTGGGGATTATAACCTTGCATGGCTGCTGGTAATTCAGAGGGTCTTCCCAAGCTATGAGATCATCCTTGAAAGTGTATGATCATGACTTAACCCCGTCCTATCAAACTACTGGGAAAAGACAGGGGAGACCAGAGGATCCTCACTCCACTGTTCCAGGGCCCAGCATCACAATGCAGTTGGCGGCACCTGAACCTCGTGACCATTCCACCCTTTACCCCAACTGTCAGGAAAGGGTCATCTTCACATATTTCCTGGCCCCTTCTTTTGAGTTCCTCCCGGGTTGTCTAGAGTGTGTCTATACAGAAAGTCCATGTTCACATTTAAGTGCCCTTCTTTGTGGGCTACCATGAACTGATACTGTTTGTAAGACTGGAAAGTACTGGGTAATGCTGGCGCTAGTTCCATGTTCCTGTTCTATGGCCCACATTGTTGCCAGATGTTCTAGTTCTAGGACCACGCATTTCCTTTCAAAAGGGATGAGTTTGGGGTTTGTGTAAAGACGCATGTCTAGGGTTGAGGAGGGACTGTTGGAATAGAGAGTTCTTGGTTCCTTTGAAGATCTCCTCCATTGTTATCTTGATACATTGTGATCCCTTTAGCAAATCAATGAGGGGCCTGGCCATAGTGAAGAATTGTGCAATGCCTGTAGTACCTGGGCCAAAACAATCTCTGAGTTCTCTTTTCATAATAGGTGCTCAGCCATTCTGGATGGTTTCAACTTGGCTTCCTACGGTTGGACGTTGCCTTTTCCCTTATGAATTTTAAGCATATATCACTGGGAGCGCCGGATCACAATTGTTTTGTTAGGTTTAAATCCTGCTTTCTGAACACTCTGGGTATCTAGGTACAAATGGTGCATGTGATCTGGACAAATTCTACTATGCAGCACGATGTCAACCACATATGCACACCTCCATATTCATGGTGGGGCAGAAGGATAGGAACCATCATCTACTGGAAGGTGTCTGGGGCACTGACAGGTTCCCAAGGTCTGTGTTATCTGTGCCGGTAGACAAGAAGGTGAACAGAGCAGTCTTGGGCATCGTCCAAGATTGGGATTGGTATGAGGTGGCAGATTGGGGTCCTGAGGTTTGAGGCAAACTGAGAGCCAAGTCCTGGCAGTCTAGGAAATACTTTGTTTTTAATCCATTTGTAGATGAAGAGCCAAATACCCCTACCAGAAGCTCTGCCCCATGTTGCTTATAAGCTGGGAACTGGAAATTGCGACACATGCAGTACCAATGAGGATGCTTGTACTGCAAAGAATTCTTGAAACAAGCTATCCATTGAGAAAACCCTGTATGAATTCATGAAGAAATTATGGTCTTCGGGACAGAGTCCCAGAATAAGTGTGAAAAGGAGCAAGAAAGACGACTGGTGATGTCATGCGAAGCAGAACTGACGCACGCTGAAAAGATACACAAGACAAAAGAACATAGGCATTCTATAAAATCTGAAGAGGAGGTGTCTAAGATAAACAATATTTCAGGCACGAAATGAAGATACTCATGCAAAGAAATGCTGAAGAAAATGCAAAGTCATTTTACACTTGTACACATGCTGTAACGCAAGTAGAAAAAGTGATCTTGAGGCTGGCTATGTAGTGAATAGGTTGCAGCGATGCGCCAATATATATACATAGGAATGGATAGAACCTGTATGTTCCACGATGCACTGTAGCAAAGCTTGAACCCTGTGATTGGAAAGGGTTTAATCATGGCGCATTTGGAAAATAGCTAATGGCGGAGGAGAATCCAAGAAAGGCTGGCTGGCTCAGCACCAAGAGTCGAGGACACCGTGAGCCTGGTTGTCTGTCAAGTAGTTACATTAACGTGAGAAAGAAACAAACTTCTGTTTGAGGTGGAATGAAAAAACACTGAAGGCGTCAAGAGTTCATCATTTAATAGTATTATATGCAGCGAAGGGCTCAAAAACGTGGTCTCCCGTCACATGGTCTGATCGAAATAGACTTTGGGTCGAGGTACACCGAAAACGGAAACTAAAAGGCCAAGTTCAAAGCCTTAATTAAATGACTGACTGCAAGAGTGATGATAGATGTTGGGCTAATTGGGAAGGGAGGCATGACCAGCCCGACCACCCAACCACCTGAGGAACCAGCCTGCGTGCTGCTAGCGTGTGGAATATTCCAGAAGGGTACAGGCGTGCCAACCAATTATAGAGGGCCACGTAACAGAGAGCCCTATAATTTGTGTTACCCATGAATCGTTGTGTATTTTGTGCCGATGAAGATGACTTGCACTAGAGAAGGGCAAGTAGGTTTTTGTAGTTTGCCACCTAGTGTGACGCCTATGATGATGAATTTTTACTATAAAAGTTGTGTTTTTTATTACATTCATCGAGATCGCACTTTGCAACGTCTGTTGATGTCCGTTGTAACTCTCTGTTTTAGATAATTGCAAATAAAACAGTACTAAGTTTTACCAACTTCCTGAGTCAGTTTAATTATTGATGTATGAGTAAGTTCTGCATCCCCATCCATCTCTAAGTATTGCTGCCTCGTCTTAAAGGACCGAGGTCTCTGGGTTCACGTGATAGCAGAGGTAGGATGGTTAAAGAATATGTTGCCCAGTAGGCTTTTAAGGGTCTCGGAATATCGAACGTCCTTTGCTATTTAGCTGGAGGACCGCAAGGCTTCCTCTGGATAGCGGCCGAAAATAAGTTCTTGCAAGACACAATGAGATAGGTGGAACTGTTCCCTCTTTCACAGAATTCCCCTCCCGATTTCTACAGGCAGCTGAGCGGACGGAGGGCTGCAGTGGCCAGTTGAGTAGGAGATGATCCCGAGGGTTAGGAGCTGAAAAGCGAATGGTGGGCAGATTGAGAAAGGTGGCAAAAAGTGATATATGGATATTAAGTGGGGAAAGTGATAATGGGAAGAAAGTAAAGGAGGATTGGTGGGGTATTTGGTTAATAATGAAGAGCGTCACGTAGAGGTATATATATAGAATAAGGACCGTCATAGATTAAGCCTATAAATCCTACGTCCAAGGGATGTCTAGATGAAGTTATTTCAAAATCCAAGTGGATATACTTAGGCTACAAGCGAACAAGGTTTGTTAAGGGAGATAACTTATACTCCGATCGGCGTAACTTTAGGGGTAAGAATAAGCAGAGATATATGTTGGGGCCGGCCAGTGTGTCTGTGTGCATTTTGTATGTTTTGAGGAAATGATGAAATGTCGAAGAGCGACAAATAACAGATAGTGGTAAAAGACAGAGTAGATTATTTATTTTTTTAGTTGTTAATAGTGTCGATTGAATAGGTAGATTGAAGTAAAGTGAAACAGAGTGGTGACAATTGTTTCACGCTCATATTATATTGTTTTTCTGAAAAGTATTTCCTGAGTAAAATAACGGTAAGTATTAACAGTCGATTGTGACCTGCCAAAACTAGTACCCAAGCTTAAGCATTATAGAGCAGAATGGGTTAAGTGCACTGCAGATAAGATGTTCATGCCATGGCCACAAGGGGGATCACTGTCAAAAGCAGTTTTGCAACACATAATTCCCAGATTTTAGCTTAGCAGAGTTGGAGGCAGTAGTTTCCAGATCGAGGCGCCCAACCATGGAACTCGCTACCCTCCCACCTTAGAGTAGAGTATTCGTACCTAAAATTCCATCTGTGCTTTATAAAGTGGCTTAAAGACGCGGACATCTAGTTTGACCCATGACACCTCTACGAACTGGCCCATTACCCGTACACATCCAAGTACTGACTACCAACTGTTTGCTACTCTCTACAGACCACTAACCTATGAACTATGATTCAACATGCCCGTTCTCAGCCCAAAGCTGAACCTCAAGTTTTTAGTTTTAGCCATTAGCCAGAATCTCATGTATGTAAATATCCTGTATGTATATGTATATATATATATATAATCTGCCTATGTGTAACCATATTGCATATTGTAAATGTATTTTTTTATGTGTAACTAAGCTATGAGTGATCTTATGCAATGCGCCCTAATACCCCTGGGTCTGGTGTGCAATACAAGTAATAAAACAAACAAACAAAAACATGACCACATACTTGCACGCTGCATACAGAGGAAAGACATTGGAAAAAAGGTTAGCTAGCCTAGAACTTTGGAAAACTTATCAGGAGGAAGGAAAGACCTGCCTCCTGAAGACTGGATGCTTAACCAATGTAAAGAGGGGGTTGTTGAGCCTTCTGATCTGTCTACACGCCTGAAGTAAATGGTGATAGTGCGAAATATGAAGGATTGTATCCATTAAGAAAGCTTATGGCAACGACATGATACAGTAATCTAATACATGAGCCGCCTGCGTATAGCAGTGAAGAGAGCCCAGAAAGAACTCCAGAAAAGGATGTGATCTCTAAAGTCTTACGGAACAAAGAGAAATGTGAACGACCAAGTGTGACCCCAGATATAGAATGAGAAATTAAGAGATGGAAGGGAGAAAAAGACAAAGATGATGAGATAGCGCTCATACAGAACTAATGGATGGGTGGACAGATATTGCTCAAACTTGACGGGAAAAGCATTGAGGAAGTACAGCAAGGGGAAGATCAAGATGAGCGAGATAAAAAAGACAGTGAACGAGAGAAATTATTTAAAGAAGATGAGTGTAAAAGAAAGAGTTCACAAAGACGAGCACAGATGTATCAGGAAGAACAGTTAAGCTAAGAATAGAGAGCAGAGGAGCAGAGAAAATATGACAACAGGCATAGAGCAATCAAAGAATGATATAGGCTAGAAAAGAAAAGAGAAGAAGAGGAAGAACAGAAATTAAGAGATAAAAGAATGCAAAGATGCAGAGATGCAGAGTTGCTTAGGGCAAATGAGAGAAGAGAAGCAAAAACACGGTAAGAAGAAAGGGTGAGAGAGGAAGCAAAGAAACAAAGGGCATTTGATGGGTAAATGGAATGAAAGAGAAGACAAAGGGCACGAGACATTGATCGCATTGAAAAAAGGCTAATGGAACCTAGTCCAGTAGTACTATGGGAGGACATAGAAGAGTTCCTCCCATCGCAAGAAGCAATGCCGGGACCCTCCAGAGTAAACCCAGAGGAGAATTTTGAGATAGGAAGTATCAGAGACAGAATCAAGAAGGCTGATCAGGAGATGAGGACAAAAAGCGAAACGAGAAATAAAGGGAAAAATTATTGATCTGAAATCACAAGGCAAGTATGGAGGCCTGTTTAGTCTCAAGCATAGAGCCCTGTCTTTGGACAGACTGACTCTAAACACAGATGAGAAGGATGACAGACATACTAGTTGGGGATAAGATATGTCAGACAAAGACAGGGAATCCTCCCGTGGGGAGGAGGGTGATGTATGTGGAGTCCCGAGGGGTGTTTTCAGACTGATAAAAAGAGGTGGTCAGATTTGGACCTGCCAAAAGAAAGGGCACCAGAGCCTATGGCATGGCCAGAGTGACCTGAAAGGTGACCTCTTAGTGAAAGGGGGGACTCACCACCCTATGTGAGCAGACTGAGCTCATTACCAGGATGTAGGCGATCAGGAACCATTGTCCCTACTATGGATAAGCAGACAATGGGAACCGATTGTGATTTGGGGATTTCACAATTTCCCTTGTTAGAAAAAGAAGGGGCCAGACCGCAGTATGTCTCATGGCTCCAGATGGATAAGGACAATTTAAGATGTAAACTTCCCAGTTTAACGTCAGAGGCAGGGAAATGGATCTATGAATTGGAAAAAATGACATGAGGAAATACGTTAGATTCAGGAGACATTATGGGTCTTCTAGCAGCTATCGTTGGGGGAAGGGCTGATGACATTTGGACGAGAGCAGGATACTCAAGTGTCACAGAACAGAGCACAGCGCATGATGGAGCGCCATTTATAATTGCAGAGCAGCAGTCTGGAAAGCGCTTAGAGTACACTATCCTGATACGTCAGATATGGGGGCAATTATGGCACGCAAGATGCAGCAAGGCAAGGGTCCATTTGCTTACATTCAGAATCTTCAGGAACAGTGGTCTTTGGAAACTGGAGAGTCTTTGGGGAAATTGATACCTGTATTCTATCATATTTTGTGTCAAGGATTGCCAGATCAGGTACAGAGACAGTTCAAGAAGCTGGTGGTTATGGAAACAAAGCCATGGCCAGAAATACAGCTGACCATTGCAAACCATTGTTGATTGTTGCAAGAGAAAAATCGAAAGAGAGAAGATGCTAGGAAGATTGAGGAAGCCAAACTAGTACAGAAAAAGCTGTCGAAATATGCTATAAAAGGGTTGATGTTGACTAGCGGAGAGGGGCTAGGGTCACAGCAGACAGCAGGTATGCCGCAGGTGAACAACCAATTGCAGACGGATCAAGGAGGGAATAGATTTATGCCGAGAGGCAGGGGGCACTTCAGAGGAAGAGGAGGCTTTCAGAATAATCAGGGACATTTTGAGAATAACCAGGGTGGTTTTCAGAATGTGCAGAATGATAGTCAAGGCATGCAGGGAGGGCAAATTGGAAGACTCCCTCCTGTGTGTTGGACATGTGGAATGACAGGACATATTTCATGAACATGTGGGAGCCAAGGGTATGTACGGAATGGGCAATTCTCAAGAGGGAGGACAGCTTATCTTCCAGCCTATAGCCCACAAAGCAGGAACAGGTTCACCTAAGATCAAGCACAAGCACCACGAACACAAAAGGCTTTACAACCACAGCAAGCACCACTGAATCCGCTGCAAAGGCAGTCACAGCACGCACACATGCAAATACAACAGAGCACAAACACAGGACAATAATTGACTCCTAGAGTAAGGGGTGTCACTATCGAGGGTGGGAATCCTTTCACAGGCACAGGAATAAGTATGTACCCACAATAGGACAGCTCACAGGATGAAATGATGTGTTCAGTACTATCAGTGATGCAAAATCCTCAAGAGGAACCAAGGGTTGATGTTACAATAGCAGGTAAATCATTTTCTTTTTTAATAGACACTGGAGCAACTCGCTCATGTATACGAGAGGGAATATTTTCATATCAGGAAATTCCCTGAATGCTCAAGGGTTCTCTGGAGCTGCAAGTAGAGTTCATTTTACTGAGAAATTGCCAGTCTCTATAGGAGGGTGTGATATGTCTGTCCCATTGTTGTATTCAAGGCAGACACCAGTTAATATACTGGGCCGAAATTTAATCACAAAGCTAAATATGACGATTTCCTTCAATGATGAAGGCATATTGTGTTCAAAGCCAGGAATACATTATTTTAATGTGGGCGAATTTATCATGGCATTTACAGGACAAATAGCTCTGCAAGGAACTCTATTAGAGCCAGAGTTTTTACCTATGTGGTACGTATTTTGTTAACGTAGTTACCAGGTTTAGTGGGCAAGATTATGAGAATACCTGACAAATTTCTGTTCAGGCCACATATACCTATGGACGAAGAGGGGGGGACAGGTTTTTCCCTTGGAATTACAGGCAGCCATAGTGCGAGGGGAATTGGCTATGCTCAAAGGATTCGATGATGAAAGCAGGCCATGGAGAACAGTGATTTCTATTGGGGAAGGATATAGACTGAATGATGTCACTGACAAGGATATGTTTAAAGACAACCCGTCATATGACAAAGTAGTGTTCCAAATGAGCATTACATATTGGATCAGGACAGAAAGACGAGAGATTCCACAGAAGATGAGGATAGTGCGGCAGCGTTCCACATGTTTTGATAAAGATTTGGAGGAAGTACCAATTTCTTTATGGACTATGGGCCCATATGACATAGGCCTGTCAAAAGGGGTGGGAGAAGTTAAAATTAAGTTGAAACCAGGAGCAATTTTACCTTGAGCAAGGCAGTATCCTATGTCTAGAGAGACAGACAAGGGTATTTTCAAGACTATGGGCCTCATTACGACCCAGGCGGAGGACCATGGTGCTATTAGCACCATGGTCCTTGCCAGTGTCCGCCATGGCGGAATCGAGGATTACCACCCCATTCCGAGGTCTGTGGGGCAGTAATTCCCCATGCCGCCATGGCCCTTCCCCATTCCCATTTTTGCCCCATAGGGCTCAATGGGAATGGGGAAGGCGCTAAGTACGGTACCGCAAATTGGGGTACCGTAATTAGCACCGAGGTCCCTTTGCGGCACCCTACTTTAACGGCTGGTAAAACCAGCCGTTAAGGTCGAGTCCCGCAAAGGGACCTCGTAATCAGGCGTTAAGGGTTTAACGGCGCCGGCACCTTTTACGGCGCCGTTAAACCCTTAACGCCAGGGTCGTAATGAGGCCCAATATCAGCTTTGATGGAACATGGTATCTTAGTGACATCAGAGTCACCATGTAATACCGCAGTGTGTCCGATAAAAAAATCAAAGGGTGGGTCATGGCGTTTAATTCAGGATATGAGACTGATTAACCAGATTGTAGAGGCAGAGTTTCCTCTAGTTCCGAATCCTGCGACGATTTTATGCAGCATTCCCCGAAGCACGATATTTCACGGTGATTGACTTGAAAAACGTGTTTTTCTCAATCCCGTTGCATAAAGATTCCCAAGATCTTACGTCATTCATGTCTGTCAGACTAAGCTGAAAAGTACACGTTTGCCCCAGGTGTACTGTGGGTCCCAACAATCTTTAATAGGGTCCAGCAGATGGCCTAAACAATACGGATTTGCCAAGTGTTGTGCTGCAATACGTAGATGATATTTTGGTCTGTAGCACAACAGAAGAAGAGTGCACACGAGACTAGATTCAACTAATGATTATTTTAGCAGACAAAGGATATAAAGTGGATAAAAAGAAGTTGCAGTACTGCCAAGAAGAGGTGTTGTACATAGGACAGTTAATCTCGCATGAATGAATGAAAGTTACACCTGAAAATAGGGAGGCCTCTTGAAAACATCAAAACCGCACATGACAAAGCAAATCCAACAGTTTTTAGGACTGTGTAATTATGTTAGAGCATGGGTATTTGATTATAGTTCATAAACAAGACCATTGTTTCAGGCCGTGAAGAAGGCACACATGAATAAGAAAAAATTGAATGGACTGAGGAAATGGAAGCAGGGTTTGATTAACTAAAAAAGGCAATTTGTACAACTCCGGTTTTAGGAATTCCCAATTAGTCTGAGGAGTTATTTTTATTCTTGCACAGGAATGGGACAGTCAAGACAGCAATACTCACACAGAAAACTACTTTGGGGTACAAACTCATAGCATATTACAGCGGGATTTTGGACCCAGTTATGAGACGTCACTTCCCTTGTAAACAATCACTGGCAGCAGCCGTGTTCGCTATTGAGAAATCTGCAAGCATAGTGATGGGGTGTTCTATGACATTATAATTTTTTTTAATACTCTTTATTGATTTTATATTAACATTACAAAAAAAAAACATATAACATATAACATAACTGACTGTCTGGCACTCTGCATAGGTATCCCTCCTCATCTTCCATCTCGGAGTGATCCGGCGATCGTGTTGTTGTAGGCTAACTCTGCGCCCGTGGCAGTCTTAAGATTTTTCTGATTTGTATCTCCCGCTCTTGGGGGGTCCTCAAGTGTCCTTTCTTTATTGTTCCTCCTCCCCCCTAGGATCATCCCCTTCACCTTCCTCTTTATGTTCGAACAGATCCTGCATCATGGAGTTTCATGCTGTTATTTTGTGTCCTGTTTCCCCTTCTCCTTTCTGCACTGCTCGTATCCACACCGTCGTTTCTGCCATTGCCCATTTCCTAAGGTCTGCCACCATGAGTCTATTGTCGGTCCTTCTTTTGTATTCCATGCCATTGCTATCCACCGTTTGGCTAGTATGCATATTAAATATTTAATTTTTTAAAGGTGCGACCTGTGTCTGCCTCCTCTTGGGAACAGGCCCAGCAGGTACAGTTCAGGGTTTTCTGCTTGTATTTGAAGTACACTTCTGGCCACTTTGTGTCTGATTTTATCCCAGAAAACCTGTATCACTGGGCAGGACCAGAACATGTGTATCATGTCTGCTTCCTCTTCGGAGCAGCGAGGGCATGTGCGGGGGTCTCCCAAGTTCATTCTGTTCATCCTCTTGGGCGTGAGGTATGCCCTGTGCATCGTGTATAATAGTGCTTGTCTAAACCTTGCGTTCCTCAATACTTTTTTGGGATATTTCAGCACTCTGGTCCACTCCTGATCGCTTAGGGGTCTCCCAAGTACTTCTTTCCAGCGTCCTCTTATATGTAGCACTTGCAAGTTATTGGATTGTAGCAATTGTTCGTATAGCCTGGATGTTGTGTGTCCCCCTTCTGATATATTGTACCATGCATCTAGTTCTCCTCCTATGTCCTCTTGTTCTGGCCATTCCGGCCACCTCTTCTTAATTGTCAATAGTATTCTGTTATGTAGGAGGAATTGACCTTCCTGTATGTCATATTCTTCCACCAAGTCTCGGAACTCCATCCATTGTTCGTCCACTCTCAGGTCTCCTATTTGCGCTACTCCTTTGGCTTCCCAATGGCATCTGTATGCTGCGAGTTTACTCATGTCTGTGCCTAGTAATCCTGCTAATGGGATCTGTGTTGGACAGGGATCTTTTGTCCTCTGGAGTCTCTACGCCCTCGCCCACAGATCCGTTGAGAGCTTAAGCATGTTTGGCAGGGTCCTAAGCAGGGATTTGTCGATCCATGGTAATTCTCGCAGGTAGTATGATTTCAGTGCTGGCTGGAAGAGTGTTTTGTCTATTGATTCGTCCTTGCCCAGCCCTTTGACCACAAATTGCAGTTGCCCTGCTAAGTAATATTTTTCGAGATCTGGCAATCTGAGGCCCCCTTCTTCATACTCCTTCTGTAGGGCTGTCATTGCGATCCTGCACCTCCCTCCTCCCCACAGGAACCTTTGTATTATTATGTTCAGCTTCGTGAATGTTTGTAAAGTAGTATAACAGTCGTGGGAGTACTACCATGTTCAGAATGGCCGCTCTTCCCATCATCCCCAACGGGAGTGTCCCCCAGAAGTCCATGGCCTTTTGTGTTTTCTCTAGGGCTACCTGTGTGTTGCGTTTGTGCGATTCAGCAGCGTCGTGGTGTATCTCTATCCCTAAATACCGGAAGGAGTTCGATGCCCATGCTAGACCCATGTCTGTAAGTTTGTCTCGGGGGACCTTCTTTAGGTCAGCCAGGGGAAACAGGACGGACTTCTCTTTATTGATGGCTCTCCCTGAGAGCCTAGTGTATGCATCCGCCGGTTCTAGGAGGAAAGGTAGGTTAGCGTGCAGGTTCTCCACGAAGAGGAGGATGTCGTCCGCATACAACGAGATCTGGTGTAATACTCCATCTATTTCTATCCCTTTGTCCCCATATTCTGCCCTGAGAAAGACCGCCCATGGTTCGAGGGCCAATATGTATACCATTGGTGACAGTGGGCAGCCCTGTTTGGTTCCTCTGTATATTCTCCAGGGTTTCGAAATGTGTTTTCCCATTTTCACTCTTGCTCTGGGATCTCTGTACAGCAGCCTAATCCATCTAAGAAACCCTTCCCCTATACCAAAGTGGGCCAAGACACTCAGAAACCACTTCCAGCTGACGGAGTCGAAGGCTTTAACAGCGTCTAATGACACTACTGCGCATTCGCCCCATCTCTGGTTCGTCTGATCTATAACATAATGCATTCTGCAGAGGTTCCAAGATGTGTTGCGTCCTGGGACATAGCCCGTCTGGTCTAAGTGGATCAGCGTGGATATTACTACTTTCAGAGGGTTAGCCAGGACCACAGCAAATATTTTGGCGTCTTGATTAATAAGGGAAATCGGCCTATAGGAGGCGCACTCTACTGGGGATTTCCCTGGTTTGAGGATCGGTACAATTATTGTTTCTGACATACTGTTTGGTAGTTGTGTTGTTTCGTATGCCTCCTGGTATGTTTCTAGTAATTTTGGGGCTATAGTGCCCTTATATGTCTTATAAAACTCTCCCGGAAGCCCATCAGGGCACAGGTATTTGCCCGAAGGAAGCTCAGAAATCACTGTCTCGATTTCTTCCACAGTAATGGGGGTGTCCAATAGTTGGGCTGTTCAGCTGTTAGTTTCGGTAATCTTATCTCTACTAGGGCGTCTGCAATGCCTTCCGGCTCCACCTCTGGGTTGGGAGCGTAGAGCCATTCATAAAAACCGGCAAATAGATTGTTTATATCTTCTTGGTTCCTGACCTCGGTCCCTGTTTTATCTTTTAGTACGACTATGGGCTCTCTCTTGTTTTCCTGTTTAGTGAGCCATGCTAGGAATCTGCTAGGTTTATCTCCTTCTGCGTGGAGTCTCTGTAAATATTTCCCATAATTCAGCTTCCCTAGTTTCTCCCAGAGTTCTATGCATCTTGTTCTTAACTCCAGTAGTTCCATGGGTTCCTCGCCGCCCTCTCTGTCCTTCGTTCCTCCATTTTTATCTCCCTTTCTAGTTTGTCCAGTTCTTCCATGATTGTTACTTTTAACCCTCCTGTTTTCCCAATTGCCGCCCCTCTGATCACTACCTTGAATGCATCCCAGAGCATAGCATTCCTTCCTATGCTACCCTCGCTATGGTCAAAGTAATCTTCTATCACCGCTTGCAGATGTTCTTCCAGTTCTCCCTCCCCTAGGGCCTCGGCTCGAAGGTGCCACGTAAGTATTGGGGTTCTCCTATGGGTGTGCGCCCATGTTGCTAGTATCGGGGCATGATCTGAGAGTGTGCGTGCTTTTATGTCAATTCCTGTGAATTCTATCAGAGATCCGCTACCCATAAATAGGTAGTCTATTCGTGTGAATGTGCCGTGGGGTGCGCTATAGTGTGTATACCCTCTCCCGCTTCCGTGTACCTGCCTCCAGATGTCCACCCGCTGCAGTCATGCGAGGGTCCTTTGAAGTTCCTTAGCAGGGGGTGCCGGCTTCCTATGTTTATCGTCTGACCTGTCGAGGAGCGGGTCCAGGGTACAATTAAAATCTCCTTCCCAGTTGAACGTAGCCTCCCTGTATTGAGCCAGCCTCGGCGCTAAGCTCCTGAAGAATTCTGATGCATCGTGGTTTGGGGCGTAGGTGTTAATCAGGCATATTTCCCTGTTTTCTAGCATTCCCTGTACCAACACTAGTCTTCCTTCCGGATTGCTTTCCTGTTTTATTAGTTGAAACGGTACCCCCAGCGCTATCCAAATTAGCGCCCCCCTTGCATAGTTCGAGTATGTAGTGCTGTATACCTGTCCTCCCCATTTCTTGCCCACCTTGGCCTGTTTTTCTGATGTTAGATGAGCCTCTTGCAGCATTGCTATCTTGGCTTTCATCTTGTTTAACCAGGCGTACACTCTGAGTCTTTTGACGTAGGCGTTAAGTCCTCGCACATTCCAGGTTGCTATTGTTATCTCGTCAGGGTCCATCTACGTCTTGTTTACTCAGGCTCTGCTGTCCCATGGCCTTTATCTTGTTTCTCACCCAGTTTCTTCTCTTTTCGTCTGTCTCTTGGGGCGTGCCCCCTTCCTCTCGATCTTCTCTGCCTTTTCATCTGGGGTGATTCCCTTTAGTTGGTTGCTGTAGGTCTTCCCGGTCGCCTCTCACTCGAGCTGTTCTGTGAATGCCTAAGTTGTCCTTCCCACCATGAGTGCCTTGTGCCAGCTAGCCACATTTTTTACTAACCAACACATAAACCAAAACTTCCAAACTAATGCCCAGCCACCCTCCCCCTGCTCGGGCCTCGCCGCTTCTCTTGCTCTGTCCGCCGAAGTGGAACAGGCTTGCCGCAGCGTGATGCCTCCAAACTGGCATCCGAACTTGTGAAACGTTCATTTTGGGGTTGTGGTTTTCCTTAGCCATCAGAGCTGGATTGAAGCAAGTCACTCCTTCATGCTCTGCATCTGGCTTAGCGACCTTAATTTATGTTGACGTCTTGTTCCTAAAATTGATGTTTTCCCTCACTGAGGCTGGTTCTCGTTGTTATTCCGGTTTCTTTGTCTTTTGTCTTTTCTGGGGGATGCCCTGTTGGTCCATCCATGTGTGAACATCTTGAGTTGAGTCAAAGAACCAGGATTTCCCTTGATGTAATACCTTAAGTTTGGCGGGGTATAAGAGCATGTAACGCACTCCTGCCGTCCTGCGGTGCTCTTTAGTCGGACCAAATTTCACTCTTTGTTTTTGAACCATGACAGTATAGTCTGGGTAGATGGTAATTTTGGAGGTGTTCCTTGTAATCATTCCCCCTTCCCTTGAGAATGATAGTATCTTGCCCCTGTCCTTGACATTCATGATCCTGGCAATCATCGCTCTCGGAGGGAGCCTGGCTGAGGTCTTTTGGTTAGTGCTCTGTGCGCCCTCTCCACTGCGAAACCTTGGGACAATGACCGCTCCAATCTCATGGAGCAGCATGTTTTCAATATATTCAGTGGGATCCCTGCCTTCTTCGCCCTCTGGAAGCCCAACTATGCAAATATTATTCCTTCGTGCTCTGCCTTCTGCGTCTTCCGCCCTTTGTTCGAGGATCTTGACCTTTTGTATAACTTCTGACATTTGTGTTTGCGTGACCGCCACATCTGTGGTGTTTTGCTGCACTTGCTGCTCCGGTGTTGTTACTCTGTCAGATTTCTGGTGTCCTGGCAGAGGAGGCCCACGTCTACCATAACAGTGTCCAGTTTATTCTCTAAGGATGCCTTGAGGGCACCTATCGCTGTGTCCATTTTGGCCTCAAGGGACACTTTCAAGGCGGCTATTGCTTCTAGGATCGGTCCTTCAATTGTGTTTTCCGCCTGTTGTGTTGTGCTCGAGGTAGCCATTGCTGTGTCAGGCTGGACAGGTTGTTTGTTTCCGGATGTTTAGTGAAGGCTTCTATGCTGGTTTGTTTAGATATTCCCTCTGTTTTCCGATTTGGCATTATCTCTATGGAACTCGCCTTTGTACTGCCAAGTGGTCGGCGGATCCGGGTCCATCTGTGCCCCGGCCCTATGAGTCTCTAAATATCTCGAGTTCCTGGGCTTCCCCGCTATGGGGTTTAACTGTCATGTGAGTTGTTTTGCGCCCTCTTCATCTGCTGGGGGAGCTTACCGCGCTGAATGTTGAGCCATTGCTTGTTTCGTACTGGCCCATCTTTAGTGCACCCCAATGCGCCTTGTGGTCTTCTCTGAGTGTGTCTTCCGTTTGCCGCAGGTCTCCGGCGCTACGGAGTCCGCTTCCCTTTATATTGTCTGCCCCTCTCGCCTGCCGCTGCTTCCCCGAGCCTCTGGGTATGTTCCCCCCCCCCCCCGCCGGCCATGTGCGTTTCTGGCTGATTATCTTGACCCGCCTTTATGATCCTTGCCGGTGGAGTGGCTCCGTAGGGGGACGGGGCCTGTGTGCCCCGGCGCCCGAGTTAGAGCTCAGCGCGCTCTCACCACCAGGCTTCTTCCAGCCCCGTACCTCTGTAGTGTCCGTATCAGCTTTTCCTGGACCGCCTCTGTTCGTCTTCGGTCAGCCACGGGTGTTTCTGGCCGATTATCTTAATCCACCTTAACTTTGTCGATCTTGCGGCGGGGTGGCTCCGGAGGGAGATAGAGCCCTCGCGCCCGTGTTTGTGTGGAGCTCAGGTGCGTTCTCCACGCTGGGCTTCTCCAGCTCCGCACCTCTGTAGTGCCCGGGCTCCCTTTCCTGGACCACCTGTGTTTGTCTTCGGCCGCCTCTGCGGGTGGCTCCCACTGTGCAGGGTGTTGCCCTAGCCAGCCGCACCTCGCCTGTGGTTATGAAGCGTTGACTTTCTCTCCGGCGGTTCGGCTGCTCGTGCCCACCATTTGGTTTTCCGCTGGTGCCGTCTTCATTTGCCTTTTTCTCCTCGATTCCCGCTCCGATTTCCGTCGGGAGACTCAGCAATTGATCTATGGATGTTTCGACATCTGTTTCTATTAGTTTTAGGTGCTTTTTAGTAGTTTTGTGCCAGTTTGGCTGGATTTGCTTCAGGATCTCGAAGGAGCTTCTCGATCATGCCTCCTACTGCATGGCCGCCAAGCCACGCCCCCCCTTCCATGACATTATTTGTTGAGCATACTTAGTTTGCTGTTTTGGAGAAAACTAAGGGTGCACTAACGTCTCACGGAGCTTCTGCCTGTGAGATGGTTATATCGAACCTAGCCATCAAAATAGTCAGGTGTAAAATGGTGAATCCTGCCACGTTTGTAGCCACTGGCATTGGATGAGCAAGTGAGTGATTGCTCAAACTATGAGGAATTCTATGACGAGATCCCGAGAGTGAAGGAAAATGCTCTAGCAGCTGGGGAGGTTCTCTTTATTGATGGTTCTTTGAAGATTGATCAAACTGATGGAGAAAGGCATTCAGGCTCAGCTGTGGTAAGACCCAGAGCCAATGGGTAATTTGAAGTGGCAGCAAGTGTGAGACTACCGTCTAAATTTTCAGCGTAGGCTGCAGAATTGGTGGCGCTTATTGTCACGCTTGCGAATCATGCAGGGCAGGAAGTTACGGTGTACAGTGACTCCACCTACGTGATGTCAACCATGCACGCTGAGTTAGCACATTCGAAAAGGAGGGGCTACCTCTGAGCGGACAGCACTACAGTGCAACAGGCCGCATTATTAGACAGGCTTATTAAAGCACTACAACTCCCGGTAGCCATTGCAATAGTTAAATGCACAGCACATACTAAGAGAAGTGACTTTATTTCATGTGGAAACCAAGCCACAGACGAAGAGGCCAAAAGAGTTGCATATTCTTCTGATATTTTTAGTTTTGATACTCCAGATGTGAAAGAGAAAATGGTTGTAATAATGGTTGTAAATGAAGGCTTTAATCATTTATCGTGAACCCAATTAATGGAAGTCCAAGGTGGAGCTCCACAGGAAGAGAAAGAACTGTGGATGCGGAGGGGGTATTCTTTATCCCCTGCTGAAGCACTGTGGCAACAAGACAACACTGGTAAACCAGGGTGGCGTTAGAACAGCTACAATACTCTGTGAATGTTACTAGGTAGAGCCTCACAGCAACCATTGAGGAGGACTGGTTCGTACCAGACCTGTTAGACCACATTGCTTTTTATATAGTAAACTGCATGGTATGTCAAAACTTTACTGATGGGCAAGCACTGCGAACAGTCTGATGAATAATTCCTCGACCAAATGGTCCTTTTCAGCATTTACATATTGATTATGTTGGTATGCTGCAGGTTTGTAATGGATATAGGAATATGATAGTGGTAGTGTGCCCGTTTCTGAGATGGATTGAAGCTGGTCCGTGCATACATATTGATGGCACTTGCACTGTGAAGTTTTTAGTCCAAGAAGTATTTCCTAGATAGGGAGTATGTGAGGTGCTGAGATCAGATAATGGCCCCCATTTTGTGAAGGAGGTATTGGAGAAGATTAGCTTACTGCTTAGTATTAAGCACAATATTGCTTCTGCTTATCACCCACAAGCAAATAGAATATGTGAGAGACTCAACTGTCTGCTCAAGGAGAGAATAGCAAAGTTGAAACTGACACTGAAGAAGGGGTGGCTGCATTGGCTGCCCCTTGCATTATATGCATTAAGAAATCAGCCCGGCTCTGACCACCACCTCACACCCCACAAATTAGTTACAGGGAGGCAAATGAGAACTCCTCTGACTCATCCATCGAGGACTAGGAGTGATGCCCAGACAACTGGAGAATTGTTAGGACATGAGTTACGTGAGTATTTAACATGTATGACAGCTAGTATCTGTGTCATTTCAAATCAAATCAAGTGGATGGGGTGTCAGTCTCAGAGCACAGATGAAGACCATACAGCAACCGGACCTGAGAGACTATGTGTTCCTAAATTGTTTGCTGTAGATAAGGTTCTAATAAGGAACTTCACGAGAAAGTGGCACGTGCCCAGATTTAGCAGCCCTTTCGTTGTGGAGGACATTACTCCATCAGCAGTCAAGGTCCAAGGGAGACGAGATTGGATATACCTAGGAGATGTGAAAATCTATTCTGGAGAGACCGTCGCACCCCCAACCTATTCAGAAGCAAGTCAAGGAGAAGTTCCACACGTGCAGACTCAATCGATGACGAGGAAGAATGATGCAAAGACTGTCCAGTAAACAGATAAGTGTACATTTGGACTGTGGATCCGCTGATAATCTCTTTGTAGCTGCTATAACAAGGAGTGAGAAAGTTACTGTCCTTGAGCCACAGGTGTTTGTTGACATTGGACTATGAATACTGAAGTCAATGGAAAAATGCCAGATTTAGAATTTCTGTTTGATGACTGGAAGAGGGATCAGTTCCCCGACTTGTTTCTCCCAGAGTTTCTCTTTGGAGGTGGCCATAGTGCTGTCAGATGTTGACATACACAGACTACTTCTTGCTGTCTTCATATTTAAACTCAGTGCTTACCCTGCTCTTGTTGGGAGGAGCACTGATATACATATTTTTGTCCAAGATCCTAAAAATGGCCCGACGATTAGATGATTATTGGCAGCAATTATAGAGCAGATCAGACTATTACCTGAACATCTTTCCGGACGCACAGATGGTCCTATCTAACAACGGTGCCCACAAACTTCTTGTCATGATCTTTTACTATTTTCTTCAAGTACACCCTTATCTTGTTTGGTGGCACACCAACTCTTACGTGTTAATGCGAGATCCTATAAATTGTCCTGCAATCAGCCGATTATTTGTGGAGATAATAGAGCAAATTCGATAACTACTGGAGCATCTAAAGAGATTGCTTGAATAAAATGAGTTTTTCCTTCCTTAAAAGTAATTACAGGCAATCATGTGGTCTATTGAGCACATTGCAGTTCCAGAAAGTGAGCAGAGTCAACGACGTGTGGAGAGACATCGATGGTGGAGCCTAATGTATTGGTGCATAATATATGCCTTTTCAGCATCCATTATGGTTTTTCTGTTTCTATTGATCCACACTCTGTATTTTAATGGTTCCAGAAGGGAAGGAGTTCCATTAATCCTTCCCACTCCAGTTACTTTTGCAGAACTAGACACTGTAAGAAGGCCAAGGCCTTATGTGATTGTTCCTACTCCAGTAGCTTATGTGAAGGCACCTATTTCTTTGACAAATGTCCTTGTGATTCCCCCAGTTCGGAGAATGTATACTGATGTATTTCATGAGTTTCTTATACAAGCTCATCTGCCAAGACAGAGATATAAGGAAGTGCAAGGGAGGATGATAATGAATTAAATTATTATTTAGACAGTACAGCACATTTGGTGAACAACATATGGTATCAGCACATGAAAGAAGGGAGAAAAAGACCTTCTAAGGAGGATTGCTATGTGTGTGCACTCCTGCCTTATGCCATGGGAAAGTCTAAGTTATTCATAGCTATTGAAGTAGATGTTCAAACAGCTCATTGCCTCACCCACCTTGCATTCTTTCAAACAAGAGTTAAGTTCCAGGGTTGAACGGCATCCTCGGTATGGGTGACAGAATGTTCAGCCCCAGATGAAGATGATTATGTTCAAGACTTAAAGACGAAAGAAAGAGCACACACCAGAAACCATGTGATAAGATATGAACAACCTGGCGTAAAGGGAGCTGGAATCAGATGGGAGATAAACAGGAAACTCAACTGCCAAGGAAAGACTAATGAAGAAGTTGAAGCTGCAAGGAAAGAGTCCAGATGTGAATCTGGGGAACAGTACTTTCTGCAGACGGCTGGGAAGAAGGCATAGTCATGTGCAGAGCTGTGGCAGTAACTGTTCATCACAAGCCAGTTATTGAACAAGTGGAAAATCGATGCAAACCTCTCTGGCTGAGGCTTGCAAAGCTTCTGATGTGGGCCGAAGACAGAGGAGGCCCATTACAGATAGTGCCTTTGGCTAGTGCAGAACTATGTTTCAGAAATAATAGCATGAGAAAAGTTGAAGAGAATCAACATTTCTGTCAAAGCACTCTGGTCCTAGGCGCAGGAGCGACGCAGTACCAACCACCCCCACTATGGTCGTGGAGCCTGCAAGTCGAAGCTTACGCAGGCTACCCGGACCAGAGCAGGGAAGGAGGGTTAGGGTCTCGTTGATTGGATAGGTTGGGGGAATATTAGGAAAACCAGATTGAGGATTGGGTAGTGGTTGTGGATAGGACGGGGATTTTAGGGGAAAGGGTTGATTGTTGCACACCTTCAATTGTACTTGGTACCAAGTAGCTATTTACACTCCACTTCCACTTAGTCAGACTGAGGCCCACTGATTAATTCTACATACAAGTCAAAACCATGCACCTAGTTCAGTGCACAACTAATTAGCATTGTCAGCATGCACACTTAGCTCTGGTTTTCAGTGTCCTGTCCGTGATGAAGCCGTCAAGTCTTGTGGCAGGTCCGTAGTGTTCAGTGCAGGTCCAAGAAGCTAAAAGAAATAACACGAGTTAGGGTTTGCCCTCTGCATTCCCATATTCTCATTCATTCCGCACACACATACAAACACACAACATTTCTTGTTGCCACCCGAGCTCAAATCACGGCCTTCTCAGTGTGCCCAAGTTCGCCACTTTTCTGAGGCTTCTCCTCTAGTTCCTGATGTGGAAAAAATGCCGTTATTTAACTTCCACAGGGGTCTTCCTTCAGACCGCCGCAGAAACTTTGCCACGTGTGTTTTCGCCTCCCGTGCCCCCTGTTCTCCCTGGTCCCAGGAGGC
The DNA here is from genome assembly GCF_040938575.1 of Ambystoma mexicanum. Taxonomy (NCBI): domain Eukaryota; kingdom Metazoa; phylum Chordata; class Amphibia; order Caudata; family Ambystomatidae; genus Ambystoma; species Ambystoma mexicanum. Next base: position 68,357,275 of record NC_090928.1, read on the forward strand.
GGGAACACACGTTCAAGCCTTTCGTACGCTCCACTTCCCCACAACAGGTTGGCGGCGCGTCTAAGATACACACGCACTTATCTTTTCGGTAGGCGCAGGGGCTAGGAATGGGCGGGCTAAAGCCCCCTGCGCTTCTCCCCCGATCCCTCTGATTCCCAAGATGGGTTTAAGAACTTATCTTGCAGGAGCGAGGGGCCGAACTGCTTCTCCGGCGGGGCGGGGCCCCTCGCGAGTGATTCTGGAGGAGCTGGGTTCTGCACGTCCTCTCCTTCCGAAGTCTCAAGCGCAAGCCCCGTGCCTCGGGGCTTGCGCATGCGCGTTGACGAGCCACACCCTGCTGGACTCCTGATTGGCCCGCGGCGCCCCCGAGCATGCTGGGAACTGTAGTTTTTGGAGGCTGCTTTTCTGCAGAAGGGGCACAGCAGCCTTTTAAATGGATACACTTTTCTGGGAATAACTCGTACACTCATCACAGCCCCCACCATGCCCCTCTGCACCCCCTGCCTAGGTCTGTTCTTGGTTTTGGCCCTGACAATTGCGGACGAATCTTAGATGTACCAGGAATGAAAGACGGGACAGTAGTGATAATGGATCACTATTGGGCCTGCGTAGCCACAGACTATATGAAGCTGCCCAGAGACTGGGGAGAACTATGTTCCATCATGATCGTTCATATTCCAGCATTGGGGATTTCAAAGAGTGATCTGAATATTGGAGAGTTTCCAAAAGCAGATGCTCACCCAAAGGAAAAAGAGATCTGCTGAACTCCTAAATCGAATGAAGAGAGAACATTATTTCTCAGCCAAATCGATAGAAGCCTTTGATGCCATTCCATATGAACACAGATTGTTCAGCAAGACTTCTTCAGTGTTTACTGTTATCTTTATGCCTGGGATCCAGACAATGGCAAATACCAAATGGTTAAAGATAACCAGATGGGAGCTTCTGCAGATGATCAACACCATCATAAAGGGATTTAATACTATGACGGAGGAGCTAAGAGCCATACGACTGATGACTCTGCAGAACAGATATGTCTTGGATATGATTACAGCTATGGGTGAAGGTGTTTGTGCCAAAATCGGAGAATCATGTTGCACATTCATACCTTCTCATGATGATGAGAATGGCACCTTGACAGAGGCCATAACGATGCTGACAAACCTACACGTCAAGATGGAAGATGAAGTGGAAGACATTGCTGATGACAGCTGGTTCGTCAGTCTTCTCATGGGTTCCACAATGGATGGCAAACATGTTCAAGTTCCTTGGAGCCCTGTTGGTGATGATCATGTTTGCATTCTGTGTGATCAGGATAATAATCACACAATGCCAGAAGACCACAAAGAAAGCAGTAGGAAGATTGTGATTGATGTCAAATTAGGATTCGAACCTAAAGAGCTAACAGATGAAGAAATCAGAGACTACGTAAAAGCCAGTATTCATGCACCTGAGGGAACTGAGTTCCTTTATACAAAGCTCCATAAGAAGTATGTGAAAAGATGGATTTGCTGCAGTCCTAATGAACAATGCAGTCTTATGACCTGGAGTGTTGATGAGCATGCAAAATCAGCGGGCTGCCTGAAAGGAGTCATAAAGATATGGACTCCAAAGAAGCATTTCTTCAGACGAGGATGTTGTGATGTGAAGATTAATGAGAGAGTGGTCGATGAATCACCCAGAGGGGGGGAGTGTAGAGGAAGAGCCAAATACCCCTACCAGAAGCTCTGCCCCCATGTTGCCTATATGTTGGGAACCGGAAATTGCGACACGTGGAGTACCAGTGAGGATGCTTGTACCGCAAAGAATTCTTGAAACAAGGTATCCATTCAGAAAACCCTATATGCATTCACAAAGAAATAATGGTCTTCTGGACAGAGTACCGGAAGAAGTTTGAAAATGAGCAAGAAAGAAGACTGGTGATGTCATACGAAGCAGAACTGACGCACCCTGAAAAGATACACAAGACAAAAGAACATAGACATTCCATAGGATCTGAAGAGGAGGTGTCGTAGATAAACATTTCAGGCTCGAAATGAAGATGCTCATGCAAAGAAACGCTAAAGAAAATGCAAGGTCATTTTACACTTGTACAGATGCTGTAACACAAGTAGGCAAAGTGATCTTGAGGCTCGCTACGTAGTGAATAGATTGTGGTGATGCGCCAATGTATATACATAGGAATGTATTGAACCTGGATGTTCCATGATGCACTTTAGCAAAGCTTGAACCCAGTGAATGGAAAGGGTTTCAGTGTGGCGCACTTGGAAAATAGCTAATGGTGAATAAGAATCCAAGAAAGGCTGACTGGCCTAGCACCAAGAGTCGTGGCCACCGTGAGCCTGGTTGTCTGTCAAGTAGTTACATGAATGTGAGAAAGAAACAAATTTCTGTTTGAGGTGGAATGAAAAAAAATGAAAGTGTCAAGAGTTAATCATTTAATAGTATTATATGCAGCGAATGGTTCAAAAAACGTGGTCTCCAGTCAGATCAAAATAGTCTTTGGGTCGAGCTACACCAAAACCAGAAGATACAACCATGCCACACTCCCTTTTATTCTCAGGACAGAGAGCTTCTTCAAGGCCAAGTTCAAAGCCTTAATTGAATGGCAGACCGCAAGAGTGATTATAGATGTTGGGCTAATTGGGAAGATTCTGCTCATCCAAACACACATGTCTATTAACCCCAATTGTGTGGATGATCAATTGTCCAAATGTATGTATGATGCCTATCAAAACATCACTCATCCCGTCCCTCTCTTCGACCCTCACAGGCTCTGACCATGAGAGCGATGGGCAGGACGCAACCCCCGCAAAGTCCACACCCTGGACGCCAACCGCCCTTCGACCTCGAGGGGACAACCCAGGGACCACCGTGCACCAACAGGCAAGACACACCAGGTTGCCAGTACACCGATGCCGCCAAGGGCTGTAGAGGCCGAAGCACCACCACCCATTGGCCATCCTGAGGAATCAGGCGAGGCACCACATTCTGAGGAGTCCAGTTTGGCTGGAGAGGTGGCAGCGACAGCACCCCTGACTGTGGAGGACCCACATGATGACATATGGGTGCCCATTGAGGACGATGCATCGGAAGTGGTCCGCACGCCCAGTCCACCGGAATCCCCCAAATATCATCCCTCGAAACTGACCATACCACCACCCCAGAGCAGTCTGGTCAGGAGCAAATGGAAGAGCACTTCAGTCCCATTTTGACGAGTATAGAGGCTGAGCAGGCTGAGCAGGATAGCCAAGGACCATCAACCACCACAGGTGCACCCGCAGGGCCGCAGCAGTCAGAACAGCTGACTGCCCTTGTGCAGCAGTTCGTCGAGGACAACACACTGGCCAGACAGGAGTGGCGTGAGCACTTCCCCTCTCTAAGCAGGTCCATCACAGACAACACCGCCTCCATGGCCAAAATCTTTGCAGTTAACACCAGCCGCCTCTGCGAGGAGGCCTCGGCCCTCTGCCAGGTCTTAGGCCGCATAGCCGATGCCATGGATGCAAGACATCTGGCTACCCAATCCCAGCAGGTGGCCACACCGTCATCATCTAGCTCGACGCAGATGAGCTCGCTCTGCAGGTCAGCACGTACCCTATGCAAGTGTAAAGGAGGTCCCAGACATGACCTGCACCCCAGCCCCTCATTCCGAGCTACCAGGGAGGTACTCGCCAAGGTACGTGACGTATGAAGAGCAAATTAACCAATAGAGAGCCGCACTGGGACTCTGCCCAGTGTACATTAGAAGATCCGTACCTGTTGAAGCGCCCATAACCAGACAACCCTGGGCAGCATGGTACCCTATCAGACAGCCATACCAGCCACTGCTACGAAAAGGAGTACCTACATATGGTCCACGAAGAGACCCCAAGAGCCTTAATGGAAGGCAAGTAGAAATGACATAAGTGCCTGAACAGACTCGCAAATTAACAAATCGGCTATCGAAGATAACACTCCAGCGCGAGCAATTATGAAAATAGATGTAATGGACACAGGAGAGACACGATATTGAAATGTAAGGAAATGCGTGTAAATCGGCTTGGAATGCAAGAAGGTAAAGAAAACGATACTGCTTGCTATGCTTAGTAGAATAATGGAAAGCAGCATGCGCCAAATATATATCTACCTCAAAAAGTACATTATACAAGTGTCACTCCATTTTGTAAAGCAGAAATGTGCCCAGGCTGCCTGAGGCCTAACAGGCCCAGTTTCACAACCCAGCCAGAGCAGAGAGGAGGAGCGGAATCTAAACTCAACAGAGCGTGGCTCATGCCTGGGAAATCAAGGTCACCCAGAGAAAGGGAGGAAAACGTCAACTCGCAAGAATCAAACTTCGGAGCATACCAGCTCGCCCGTGAAGGTCAAGATAAGAGAGGCCCAGGCAGGTGGCTGGGCCGAAGCAGAATTAAATACAATAAAAGCTGGAAACTGAAGCAGATCCATGGTGAATAGACACGTGACCAGCCAGGCGCGAAGAGATACCATCGCCTGATGTCATCCAGAACCCGAAGATGCCATAACTTTTCCTGATAAGAGGCTACAGTTCCGAGGCCATACCCAGCCAACTAATTGACACATAGCCCTAAGATACTGATTGATGGAAGAGAGGCAGGGTGAAACTTGGGACACCAGGCACCTGGCTGTCCACTCTGCATGCTGCTAATTAAAATGGGGATTTATGTCTAGGGGTGTAACCCCCCAATGACAATCGATCAAGTTATCTGGAGTCCTATAGATATTATAACCAAGTAGAGGTTGATGTAGAGGGTTGGACGTAGACGCCCACCCGATAAGAGTTATCCAATTCGCATGCTCTGTTACCATATACAGATATAGCACCTGCACCTACACTTTCCTAACAAATTATATTGCATTCCGAGTTTTGTAGAATTAGACGTCAATGATGACGAGTTTTATGCATAAAAGTTGCTGTTCAACTGAAGTTCGAGGAACGCGGCGCGAGACAGGTGATCGCAATGCTGCTGATTTCCATTTTTTCTCTGTTTGATGTACTTGTCATTAAACGGACTTCCCTTTGCCAATTTACTGAGTCCTCATTATTGAGTCGTGTTGGAGTATGTGAATCCTGCACCCCCATTCCTCACATGGTACAGCTATCTTGTTTTACAGGTTCTAGAGGGTGAGCGCTGACCTATGGGCCCGTCAGTGAATTCCTCTCCGCGTGAACACTTGGCAGCGTGAGGATGGTTGCGGCCATCGATTATCGTTTGATATAATTATAAGACACCGTTAGGCCAACGGCACTAAGTAACTCTAGGCCTTCGGTAAGATCGCGAGTCCTTTCGCCATTCCGGCTGAGTAGACTGAGAAGCTCCCCGTGGACAATGATAGAGTAAAATTTCAAAAATCTGCAGTGGGTCTGAAGGAACTCGCCTTTCCAAGCATAACCCTTCTCATTCCCATGGGCAGCGGATCGGACGAAAACCTTAAAAGTAGGAAGAGGAAGGGGCGGTGATCCAGAAGTTCCAGAGAGGAAACGATGCGATCAGTGAGTGAAACAATAAACTCGTTACTTTGGCAAATATCGTGGAGGCATTAGAGCCAGTAAGGGAAAGGTAACGGTGGGCGGCGGAGAAAAAATAAAGTAGTTAGAAGTAGAGAAGACTATATATATATATATATATATATATAAATATATATATATATATATATATAGGGTTAATGACTTGAGCATAAGAAATAAAGAGTGGATATAGGGGGGCACCTGAGACAAAACGTAAGGATTACCAGGGGGGCACCTGAGACAAAATGTAAGGATTTGCCTTGTTCCTGCGCTTTAAAGAGTGGTCAGAAGAAACATGAACTCAGTGCCCACAGAGGGGGGACAATTAGGCTATGATGACGTTTAAAGTCGTCATTAATTAAGGGAGTTTGTTTACATCCCATGACGGGGTATTAATTAGAAGGCAGGTATACGTATGACCAGCTGGTGTCCGTCTAGTCTGTCAAATGTCTGTCATATGTGTTCTGTTGTATGTCAAATGTGAAATAATTGTATTGATGATTGGTTGAAATGCATTTTGGCTTTACGCGATTCTGTAACTAAGAGGGAATCGCCATTGAATTGATGAGTTTTGAGTAAATTGACAGTATATATTTTGGTGGGAAAAGATTGGATTGGAGCTTGCATACTTGGTGCTCGCTGATACTATTGAAGGGTCAAAGGACTGTATAAGTACTGGTAGTGACGAAAGTAGAAATGGAGGAAGTTACCCCACTTGCACATTTATGCAAGCGGCTGCCCAAGCATGCACCAAAGCTGAAGAAATACAGCCAGGAGTGGGTTAAGGGTACCGCCAATAAGATGTTTATGCCGTGGCCCCAGAATGGGTCACTCTCTAAGGCTGTTTTGCAGCATATGACTACCTTCCCACACGCCACATATACAGGCAAGAAGTTAGAAAAACGCCTTAATGTTCTTGAACTCTGGAAAATGTTTGAGCAGACAAAGGAGGAAGAACCGCCCGCAGATTGGATAGTAAATGTATGTACGGAGGGGGGTGAGACGCCTACCGTGCCACCTGCCCTGCCTGAACCAGTGATCGAAGGGAGTAAGTCAGAGGGTCTTTACCCACTAAGAGAACTTAAGTCAGCCACGGGGTATAGCAACCCCGCATATGAGTCGCCTACGTACAGTAGTGACGATAATAAAGGAAAATAACAGGAAAACAATATCGCCTCTGCAGTCTCAAGGGACAAAGAGAGATGCAAAGATGAAGGGAAAGATTGGGCACGGAGTTGTGCACCTCCAGATAAGGAGAGAGAGGGAAATAAACGTAAAGGAAATGAAGGTAGAGGTGAGGAGATAGCATTCGCGAAAGGCGAATGGATGGGAGGTCAAATATTACTGAAGTTGGATGCAAAAGGATGTGATGATTTGAGGCAAAGGGAGAGGTCTGATGAGACGCAAAGGAAAGAGAGGGAAAGGGATGGAAGAAAAACATGAAAGGACTAGAAATAAAGATAGGCTAAGGCGAGAACAACTATATCGCGAAGAGCAAGGAATACCGCTCAATTGCACACAGTACGCAGCCTATAAAAAGTACAGACAGAACATGCTAAAGTTAGAGGAAGAAAGGAGAGTGCACAAAAGGAAAGTAAAAAAAGCGGGAAGACGAGGAAAGTAGAAGGGCAAAAGAACATAGAAATGAACAGATGAGGGAAGTAGATAAGGCTAGAGAAGAAGCGAAGAAGCTTAAGGAAATAGACGAGGAAGTAGAACATAAGCACAGACAGAAGGCACGGGATCTTGAAATTTTGGAGGGGGAAGTGATTAAACCCAATCCTACAGTAGAATGGGAAGACATAAAAGAATTCTTTCCTGCAAGCGATGTGGTACCAGGTACAAGCGGGACAAATATTGAAGATGACTTCGACACCAGAAGCATCGGGGAAACGATCGATAAAATATACGATGCGATGGGGCTAGAGCAGATATCCGATGGGGGAAGGGAAGATGAGCGCTTAGAGAGCACTCAGCTATATGACACTGAGGATGTCACCCAAAGTAGTGGGAGCAGGGGACTGTCCCTAGACAGGCTGGAGATTGGGCAGAACGAAGAAGATGCTAGGAGTTGTGTAAACTGGGAGTATTCAGAATCTGACTCCGGTGGGGAAACGGAGGATGGGGCACATGAAGAAGGGAGACGGTGCGAAAAATGGCTCCCAGTGGACCGAGGGGTATGATAGTCAGACACTAGCGGGTCCACAAGTAGGGCACCAAAGTCTGCCGCGCAGTCCGTCCGACATGAAGGAACACCCCACAGTCAGAGGGGGTGTCAGCACCTGCCTATGCAGACATATTAAGGGCATTGCCAGGTAGACGGCAAGGCGAGAATGCCACCCCGGCGATAGACCAGAGAGCTATGGGGAAAGAGAAGGAGGACTGTGCAAGACCACAATATATTCCATGGCCACACATGGACCGAGAGAACCTTACAAATAAGCTTCCAATGCTGACATTGGGATCCGGAAAGTGGATACATGAGTTAGAGAAAATGACGGGCGGTGTCACCTTAGCTATAGGGGACATTAAGGGTCTCCTAATTGCCATACTTGGTGAAAGACCAGATGATGTATGGAAACAGGCAGGCTATCCTAGGGTAACCCTAACTAACATCTCCCATGACGGAGCGCCATTTAATAACTGTAGGGCAGCAGTGTGTAAAGCGCTGCGAACGCTATATCCAGACACCTCTGATATGGGAGCTATAATGACTCGAAAAATGAAAGAGTCAAAGAATCCGTTGATTTATATCCAGAATTTTCAGGACGCGTGGGTGCTCGAAACGCATGAGTCTTGGACGAAATCTATCCCTGTATTATACCATATATTATGCCAAGGGTTACCTGAACTGGTGCAAAAACAGCTCAAGAAATTGATAGGACAGTTGCTATTTGCACACTATTGTAGATTGTTGCAAGAAAAGAATCGGAAAAAGGAGGCAACTCGTAAGGGAGAGGAGGCAAAGCTGGTGCAAAAGAATCTCTCGAAATATTCTCTCGAGGGAGCCATGCTCACCAGCCCAGCCGAGCCAAGTGCACATCAAGCGACTAACCCATCGCAGGATAACCAAGGTAACACAGGGCAAGGGGTTTTGGAGGAAGAGGATGGTAGAGTAATAAAGGAGGGTTTCGAGGTAACCAAGGAGGTTTTCAGAATGTTCAAGGTGGCTTCCAGAACGCGCAGATGGGCGGTCCAGCTATGCCATATGGACAGATGGCTCGACCACCGCCAGTATGTTGGCTGTGTGGAATGACAGGACACGTGGTGCGCATGTGCAGAAGCCAAGGCATGTGGCAAAACAGCCAAGGGATGGGGACAGGCATGGTGAATCAACCTGCCGTTCCGCAGCATGGCGGTGCACAAAATTACGCAGTACAGCCGCAGGCGTCAGGCGTGCAACATGGGGAATTTGCCACAGGGACAACCCCAGCAGGCACCACTACAGATGGCACAGGGTACTAATTCCAGAAGGGGAGTTAACTCTGGAAATGGGGGCAGCACACAAGTATACAGTGGACCAAACCTATATATGAAATAGGACAGCTCACGGGAGACTCTGATGTACTCTATCCTATCAGTGACGCCAGACCCTAATAGGGAACCTAGGGTGAAGGTCACCATAGGGGGTAAAGAATATTCCTTCTTAGTTGACACGGGTGCGACACGTTTGTGCATACGAGAAGGCAAGTGTTCCTTGTCCGGCGAGGCTATAGATACTCAGAGTTTCACTGGAGATCATAGTAGAGTTTCCTTTACAGATGCACTCCCAGTCTCAGTGGGAGAGCGCGAAATGAATGTACCCCTTTTATATTCACGTCAAACCCCAGTAAATAGTCTGGGCCGAGACCTGATGACTAAATTAAACATGACCATCTCGTTTACCGAGAATGGTATAGTGTGCTCCACTCCAGGAATGCATTATTCAAACGTGTGCGAAATGATCAGAGCGTACTCAGGACGTATAGCTATGAGAGCTATACCGTTAGAATCAGCAGTCTTTGCATTTGGTGTGCGGGTGCTTATGGTGGGGTTGCCAGGCCTCGCAGACAAAACTATGAGAACCCCTGATGAGTTTCTATTCAGACCAAGAATACCCATGCACGAAGAGGAGGGACAAGTATTTCCGCAGTGCGAGGAAAAGTGGTATTGGTCGAAGGATATGATGACGAAGGCAGACAATGGTGTGCCATTATCGCCATCGAAGAAGGGTATTGAGTGACTGACGTCACCGATGACGATCTGTTCGAAGAGCACCCTGACCTGGAGGAGACAAGAGTTGAAGTAAGTTTCACATTTTCGGTCAAAATGATCACTCGGGAGGTGCCACAGAGAATGATGTTGGCACTGATACAACCAGAATACTTAGATGACGACATGGCCCAAGTGCCTGCCGCAATATGGTCTACAGGGCCCTATGATGTAGGTCTCCTGAAAGGGGCAGGCGAAATGAAAATTAAACTGAAACCAGGAGCAATTTTACCACAAGCGCGACAATATCCCATGTCCAGAGAAGCGGATGAAGGGATTGCGAAGACAATTTCTGCCATGATGGAGCAGGGCATCTTAGTGACATCAGAATCACCTTGCTACACAGTGATTTACCCCGTCAAAAAATCAAAGGGAGGGTCTAGGTGTTTAATCCAAGATTTAGGAGCACTCAACGATATAGTTGAGGCCGAGTTCCCTCTAGTCCCTAATCCATCCACAATACTATGTAACATACCCAATGAGGCAAAATATTTCACGGTGATCGATTTGAAAAATGCGTTTTTCTCAATCCCGTTGCACCATGACTCGCAAGACCTGACGTCATTCACCTTCAGACAAATGCGCCTGAAAAGTACGAGGTTGCCACAGGGGTACTGCGAGTCCCCGTCTATTTTCAACAGAGTCCTGCAAATGGACCTAAACAATATTGCGGTGGACAGTGTTGTTTTGCAGCATGTAGATGACATTCTGATCTGCAGCACCACTGAAGAGCAATGCAGGCGTGACTCAGTCCAGCTATTGACTATACTGGCTGAAAAGGGATACAAAGTTGATAAGGAGAAGTTGCAGTACTGTCAACAAGAAGTGTTGTACATAGGGCAACTGATCTCACATGAGGGGAAAAAGGTAACCCCAGAAAGGGCTGAAACTATCATGAACATGGCCAAGCCGCGCACGATAAAACAAATGCAAAGCTTTTTAGGCCTGTGCAGTTATGTCAGAGCATGGGTCTTTGACTACAGCTCATATACCAAGCCCTTGCTTCAGGCCCTAAAAAAGGCCCAGCAACAAGAGAAGATATCGAATGGACTGAGGCAATGGAAAAGGGGTTTACAGAGCTCAAGGGGGCAATTTGTAAGGCCCTAGTTCTTGGGATTCCTAATTATGCAGAGGAATTCTACCTGTTCTCACACTCCGATGGTTATTTTATGACAGCAGTGCTCGCGCAGCGAACCTCGCTGGGGTACAAGCCCCTAGCATATTACAGCGGGAGTCTGGACCCGGTCATGAAGGGCCACTTCCCATGGGAACAAAACCTATCTGCTGCTGCATTCGCTATCGAAAAGGCGTCATCCATTGTGATGGGGTGCTCCATGGCATTGTTTGTAGAGCACTCACTGTTCGCCATACTAGAAAAGCCAAAGGGCACACTGACATCTCAGAGAGCATCCGCCTATGAGGTGATTATCTGTAATCCATCGATCAAAATAGTGCAATGTAAAACTGTAAACCCTGCTAGGTTCATAGCTGAGCCATTCACAGAGGGAGAACCTATACACGACTGTGCGAACTATGAGGAATTCTATGATGAGATCCCCAGGGTAAAGGGAAATGCCCTGGCGAGTGGAGAAATCGTCTTCATTGACGGGTCTTCGAGAATCGACCAAGAAGACGGACAAAGGTATACAGGCGTGGCCGTGGTAAAACACCTAGTGAATGGGGAGTTTCGAGTACTCGTTAGTGCACGAATACCATCTCACTATTCGGCATAGGCTGCAGAACTATTGGCGTTGATACTGGCCATTGAGAATCATGCAGATCAGGAAGTAACAGTGTACAGTGACTCCGCCTATGTATGTCCGCAGTGCACGCAGGACTGGCATGCTGGAAAAGGAGGGGCTACCTCCGAGCAGACGGCACGCCAGTGCAACATGCAGCCTTATTGGACAGGCTGATAAAAGCACTGCAGCTCCCAGTGGGCATAGTGGTCGTGAAATGCGCCCCTCATACCAAGGGGACGGATTTCGTGTCACGTGGAAACCATGAAGCGGACACGGAAGCCAAGCGCATGGCATCCAAAACTAAACAATCATCAACGTGGAGGTGGCACGTACCCATGAGCGAATGATGGTAGCACGAGCCACACCAGAAGCCTATAGCAATATGGGGCAGACTCAGCTAATGGAGCTCCAGGAGGAGGCACCTCAGGAGGAGAAAAATGTATGGAAGCGTTGAGTGTGTTCTTTAAACCCCTCTGACGGGTTGTGGAGACAAGACAGCACTGGTAAACCAGTAATGCCTGTTGCCCTTCTAAAAGTAGCATTAGAACAACTACACTACCCCATCCATATGAGGAAAGGAAACCTGGCTGCAACGCTTGCAAAAGACTGGTTCACACCGAATTTAGCAGAGCATGTTGCATTTTTCATGGTGAACTGCATAATCTGCCAGCAATTCACCGCTGGGCACACATTAAAAGTAGTGAGAGGAATCATTCCCAGACCAAATGAGCCGTTCCAGCACTTACATATCGATTACATTGATATGATTCAAGTATGCAATGGGACAGGTATTTAATTGTGGTGGTGTGTCCATTCTCTAGATGGAAAGAAGCAGGTCCCTGCACACACCCCGACGCTACCTGTGCTGCCAAGTTCCTGGTGAGGGAAGTGTTCCCTAGATGGGGGGTGTGTGAGGTAATGAGATCAGACAACGGGGTTCACTTTGGAAATTCAGTTTTTGAACAGTTTAGCTTGTTGCTTGGTATAAAGCACAAGTTCTCGTCAGCGTATCATCCTGAGGGAAATGGCATATGTGAGCGACTCAACAGCCTGTTGAAGGAAAGGATAGCCAAATTGAAGCTCACATTAAAAAAGGGATGGTTGCACTGTCTACCACTGGCATTGTATGCACTTTGGAACCAACCCGGCTCCGACCATCATATCACGCCGCACAAGCCATATATAGGAGAGAGCGCTCCAGCTGCATCCAACTGCGAAGAATCTACAGACAACGGGGAAGAACCTCAGCACGTGCAGACAAGATCCATGGCGAGGAAGAAGGACGCATTAGCAGAAAAGACAAGACGAGAGAGCTCTTCGTGAAAATCTTGGCCTCACACTGAACATTTCCTTTAAGCATTAAAAGGGATAAAAGACAATAAAACGGACACTCTGTGCAGCCAATGGTGCAGGATAAAAGAAGAGAATCGCACATCCAAAGCTGCAGTAACGCTACTCATATGAACGTTCAAGCCACACAAAGCATTGAAAAAAGCCCAAAGACTCTGATAAACCGAAAATAAGACATTGCCTGAGAGTGTAACACAGTATCCAGAAGCAATCAGTCTTGAGACTTTGTTCACAGAACTTATGGTATCCCCCAGTAGAAACATCACAGAGGATGTGCTTTCCTGTTTCCGGCTAGTATTGGAGACGTATCCATCACTTGTAGGGAGAGTTACCAGTATCACAGACTTTATTCAAGATCTGGCCAACAAGAAAATAATCTGGCAACTGCTGACTGTCATCACGTAAGCCTTTATTGTACTGCCCGAGTACGGTGATAAGGGTACAGATGCTCCCACCACAAGTGATCATTGATGAACTGACATACACTCTGTTTTTCCGCATCATAGAAGAATTCCCAGGACTCGTTGGGAGAACCACAGATACTTTATCCTTTATCAGAGATCCAAGAAACAACGGATTCCTAAACCAAGTGTGGTATAAACTGAACTATGTGGTCGCGATCCACGCAGCAGGAAAGTGTAAAGGCTGTTTACGTCACAAAAAAGGCCTATGATCTAGAGACCAGAAAATCAGAACGAATGTCGTTGTCACCAGAAGACAGCAGACATGCATACCATGTCTTCTTTCACCTCATTGAGAACTTTCCAGAACTAATGGGTAGACCAAACAATGTTGACATACCCACATTTCTCAGAGACCCAGTAAAGAACGCGCAATTAAAAAAGCTCCTGAGAGCCATCATAGCCCAACTGAGAAGTAATTATGGTCGTCCACTACTGAGAAGAGCCTTAGAAGGAGGAGATCCACAATAAGACTTTCCGCCGTGGAGCAGATCAAGGAGAGAGACGCTGTTCTTCAACTTGCCGCCGAGAGACCTAGCGAAAGCAGACACAAGAATTTCACCATCTTATTTTTCTTTTTCTTCATTTTTCGCATTTTTTCCTATTTTTTCATATGTTCACTTTTATTTTTATTTTTTTTCTTATTTTTACATTTTATTTTTGTGTGATTTTTAGCAGTTCCATCCTTTCATTCCTTCACATTGGACAGGTTCCAGCATGTCCTCAGGACCAAAGCAAGTTCGAGGGGTTCACTGGGACCCCACCTACTATAGATATGCTTAAATGAATGTGATGTACCAAAGTTGCTAGCCTAACCTTTTTCCATAGTCTAGCAAACAGAACCGTGCGGCATACCCAGAGACTATCGTCATCACCCACAAGAGGGGGACATTTGAAAAGCACTCAACACTTTGAGATCAGAGCAAGAAAAGAATAAATAATTGACTATGGACTCGGTCGAAATAGGGGTCCAGAACAGTAACATAGTTTTACCCCCAACAGAAGGGCGCCCCCACATCCCTGGAAGAAAATGCTGCAAACTGTCGTTCCGAACGATAATGTGCATATGTACAGTGATTATTATTGTTTTTCTGTCATTAACAATCAGAACTGCTTTTTTTATTGGTGCACGAAGTGTCCCACTATCAGTACGCCCCGCCCACTGGATAATGAACGCCTGGGTCCTATGAAAGCACCCAGACCCTACATAGTGATTCCAGTTCCCAGAAAGGCTGATGATAAAACAAACAAACTAAAACTAAATGTAACTAGCAGATATACATACACACTTGAGGTGATGAATGGAGAGAAAAGCTGGCGACAGGGTCAGCACGGAATTAATGATATTGTAGCACTGACCACGGCACGCACCCACACACAGAATTCACACAAACAAGGCCAAGTATCAATGGCTACAAGGCCTCCAACGAAGGCAGCTGAGAAAGAGAGACTACTTGCCGAACATTCAATCCCAGAGAATAGTGGAAATGACAAAGAAAAGCCAAGTGAAACACCAAAGACGGGAGGGAATAGTAAAATCCCTCAAAAGAACAGAAGTGGCCACGAAAGAATTTACAGAGAAGACAAAAATGCTAATAGATTATTTGTTCCCATTCATAGTTCAAGCAAAGAAGCTGCACGAGGAGCTGAAAAACAGGAATATAGAAACTATAACAGCAAGCACGCCTGCTCCAACGCAAGGAACAAGCCGCAGGCCTACAACACAGCCACACGTTGGGAGGTTGGCGAACAAATGGTGGTTGGGGGAAGCTTATGACAGACTATAAAAGG
The DNA here is from genome assembly GCF_040938575.1 of Ambystoma mexicanum. Taxonomy (NCBI): domain Eukaryota; kingdom Metazoa; phylum Chordata; class Amphibia; order Caudata; family Ambystomatidae; genus Ambystoma; species Ambystoma mexicanum. The sequence goes on from NC_090928.1 coordinate 68,372,397, forward strand.
AAAGAAAAGGAAGCACAAAACCGTCTCCTACCGCAGCGATGCAGTCGAGGCAGCCTGCTCCACCATTATACCCGAAGGGGAAAAGCAGCACAGACGCATTTAGAGACATAGTCATAGCAAACTACAGAAGGACGCTAAGGATCAAGAGAAGCCCTCAAGAAGATAACAATGAATTTAACAATTACCTGGACAGCACAGCCCATCTTGGAAACAACATATGGTACCAGCAAATGAAGGAAGTAGGACGAAGACAGTCAGAAGGAGAATGCTTTGTCTGTGCACTCCTGCCATATGGTATAGGAAAATCCAAGATCTTTGTGGTTGTAGAAATTGATGTCCAGACAGCACACTGTATGTCACACGTAGCAATGTGCAAGACCAGAGGCCAGTTCATGGGCAGTGATGCCTCCCTGAAATGGGCAACTGAAGCAACTGACCCCGACAAGGATGATTATGTTCAAGACATAATGTCAGATCCTCCCTCCTCTTGACAGGCGCAGAAGCAGCACAAACGCCTCCCTTCCCATTGGGTTTTGGCACCTGGGAAATAGACACCACAGGCCTCCGCAACCCTCTGGGGAAAGAGGGTTAGGGTCCGTTGAGTGGATAGGTAGAGGGAGTTCAGGATGACCGGAAAGAGGTTCAGGAAATAACAGTGGATGGGTAGGGGGGAAATAACTCCTCGACTCCTGTGCCGATCTTGCAGGTAATCATTTGAAGGTACACCGCCCTCTCATACATTCACATGCTGGCACCACACATTCAGCTCAGAGATTATTTCTTGGAAGGCTTTTGTATTGGAGCCTCTAACCAATAATCACCATTTGCTCTGGTGTCACGTTTGGTTTCACATTGCTTGCCCAATATATCATGAATGATATGCAAATCACAAGTACCCCACATTTACCCATGTGTTGGCAACAAACAATAACATGCAAACAAAGTGCTAAACACTTAGCTCTGGCTTCTGCGTGAGTTCGAGGTCCTTTGGCCTTTCAGAGTTGACGGGCTGTGATACGTCTCACCGGATCCGATTCAACTACAGGCTGTGAATAGTAAAACAAAGTCAATGCACGTGCGTGCGAAAAGTCGTTCCTTTAGAACGTTCCCTGCGGGGTTTAAGTTTGTTAAGTAGTGCGGTTACTTCACCGCCTAGCCCACTCCAACTTGGGGTTAGTATTCAGGCTCTGCATGCAACTAGCAATCAAGTTTCCCGTGCTTCGATTCAGCCTAGGAACTTAGATCTTGCAGCGCGTAGCGCGTCTCCCTCCAACAGAATAATACTGCTTGCTCTAGGTTAAACGTGTACTTAGCTTTTCATGTACGCGGGGCCGGGGGTGTAGCAGGCGGGCGGTGCCCCGCGTAGGTGTGCCTCCTGGAGCTCGGGAAGAACACGTCCTCTCATGCCGGTGACCAGGATTGCGAGCGGTGCTTCTTGGGCGCGGCTCGCACATGCGCAGTAGCGCGCGTGTGGTCCTGTTGCTCCCAGCAGGGCTGTGAAGCACACGGCCTGCCGGGAGATGTAGTTTCCGGGCGGTTCTCCATCCTCGGGCCTTCTTCCTGAAAAAAGGATGGAGAACACGCCTGGACAAGCTGCTGGCACCACCCAAAGCCTCCTTAACTCCTCCCAGGCCCCCCACAACACTGCCAATGACTCCAGCCCTGACACATAAAGACAAGAAACAGAGCCCATATGAAGAATCATGTAATCAGGTACAAGAACACTGGAGTAAAAGGGGCTGGAATTAGATGGGAAGTGAATCAGAAGCTAAAAGTTCATGGAGAAACTCCAGAGGAGGCTCGAAGTTGGAAGAATAGAGGCCAAATGCAGATTTGGGGGACAGTGCTCTCACCAGACGGATTGGAAAAAAGAGTGGTGATCTGCAGAGACTGGGTGGTCATTGGTCAATACGAACCTACCATCAACACAGCGCGAAATGGATGCAAGCCATTATGGCCAAAACTTGCAAAATTACTCACATGGGTCGAAGACAGAGGGGGATCCCTGCAGATAGTACCACTGGAAAACCCAAAATTATGCTTCAGAAGCAATGGTACGAGGAAGATGGGAGAGAATCTGAACTGCGGACAAGTCTTAGATGCCCCAGGATTGGTACATGGAACCGCAGTGATTATTGACCATTACTGGGCGTGTGGATCCAAGGCATATATAAGACTACCAAAGAATTGGGGAGGTATATGCACACTAGTGAACGTCCATGTTCCTGCACTAGTGATCCCCAAGGATGACCTAAATTTGGATAGTTTCCCGAAAGCAGATGCTCATCTAAGGAGAAGGAGATCTGCGGAACTAGTATCCAGGATAAAAAGAGAAAATTACTTTTCTGCCAAATCAGAAGAGGCATTTCATGCAATCCCTTACGAACAGAGGCTGTTCAGCCTCATCTCAACAGTGTTTACAACATTGCTCCTGCCCCACATCCAAGTCGGTGTGAATACCAAATGGCTGCAGATAACCAGATGGGAGTTATTGCAGACCATCAATACCACTATAAAAGGGTTCAACGCGATCAAAGAAGAGCTGAGAGCAATCAGACTGATGACCCTCCAGAACAGATATGTGCTTGACATGATCACTGAGGTGTTTGTGCAAAAATCGGAGAATCATGTTGCACATTTATACCATCACACGATGAAGAAAACGGAACCCTAACAGAGGCCATAAGCATGTTGACAAGCCTGAAAAACCAGATGATCGATGAAAGTGATGAAGTGGGCGATGACAGCTGGTTTGGAGACCTATTCTCGTGGGAACCCACAATGGATGGCAGATATATTCAAGTTTCTGGGAGCTCTACTAGCAATGATATTGCTAGGATTCTGTGTTATCAAGATAATCATTACACAGTGCCAGAAAACTACGAAGAAAGCCATAGGGATGAAAATAATGGTCAATGTTGAACCAGGATGGAAGCCTAGAGACCTGACTAATGAAGAAATAAGAGACTTTGTGAAAGATAGCAAATTTGCGCCAGTAGGAACAAAGTTCACTTATCCTAAAAGACGAAGTAGGTATGAAGGAATATGGATCTACTGCAGGTCCAAATGGACAATGTCAGCTAATGACATGGAACAAAGACGAACATATGAAGACAGCAGGGAGTTTGAAAGGCATGATAAATATATGGACTCCAAAGTCGCACATGTTCACGCCATCATGTACTAACCCTGAAGACGATGAACAAAATACTGAAGAATCAAAGGAAATAGAGACGAAAAATGAAGCAGAAGTGGTCGATGAACCGACCAGAGGGGGAGTGTAAAGGAGGTCCCAGACATGACCTGCACCCCAGCCCTTCATTTCGAGCTACCAGGAAGGTACTCGCCAAGGTACGTGACGTATGAAGAGCAAATGAACCAACAGAGAGCCGCACTGGGACTCTGCCCAGTGTACATTAGAAGATCCGTACCTGTTGAAGCGCCCATAACCAGACAACCCTGGGCAGCACGGTACCCTATTGGACAGCCATACCAGCCACTGATACGAAATGAGGAGTACCTACATATGGTCCACGAAGAGACCCCAAGAGCCTTAATGGAAGGCCAGTAGAAATGATATAAGTGCCTGAATAGACTCGCAAATGAACAAATCGGCTATCGAAGATAACACTCCAGCGCAAGCAATTATGAAAATAGATGTAATGGACACAGGAGAGAGACAATGCTGAAATGGAAGGAAACACGTGTAAATAGGCTTGGAACGCAAGAAGCTAAAGAAAACGATACTGCTTGCTATGCTTAGTAGAATAATGGAAAGCGGCATGCGCCAAATACATATCTACCCAGCCAGAACAGAGAGGAAGAGTGAAATCGAAACTCAACAGAGAGCAGCTCATGCCTGGGAAATCGAGGTCACCCAGAGAAAGGGTGGAGAGCGTCAACTCGCAAGAATCAAACTTCGGAACATACCAGCTCACCCGTGAAGGTCAAGATAAGAGAGGCCCAGGCAGGTGGCTGGGCCGAAGCAGAATTAAATACAATAAAAGCTGGAAACTGAAGCAGATCCATGGTGAATAGACAAGTAAACAGCCAGGCGCGAAGAGGTACCATCGCCTGATGTCATCCAGAACCTGAGGATGCCATAACTTTTCCTGATAAGAGGCTACAGTTCCGAGGCCATACCCAGCCAACCAATTGACACATAGCCCTAAAATACTGATTGGTGGAAGGGAGGCAGGGTGAAACTTGGGACACCAGGCAACCGGGGTGTCCACTCTGCATGCTGCTAATTAAAATGGGGATTTATGTCTAGGGGTGTAACCCGCCCAATCACAATGGTCCAAGTTATATGGAGTCCTATAGATATTATAACCAATAGGACATCGCAGTTGTAGTGACGTCCATCACGCGTGATGTAGAGGGTTGGACGTAGACCCCCACCCGATAAGTTATCCAATCCGCATGCTTTGTTACCATATACAGATATAGAACCTACACTTAAGTTACCTTTCCCAACCAATTATGATTGCATGACGAGTTTTGTAGAATTAGACGTCAATGATGACGGGTTTTATGAATAAAAGTTGCTGTTCAACTGAAGTTCGAGGAAGTCAGGGCGAGACAGGTGATCGCAATGCTGCTGATTTCCATTTTTTCTCTGTTTGATGTACTTGTCATTAAACGGACTTCCCTTTGCCAACTTACTTAGTCCTCCTTATTGAGTCATGTTGGAGTATGTGAATCCTGCACCCTCATCCCTCACATGGTGCAGCTATCTTGTCTTACAGGTTCTAGAGGGTGAGCGCTGACCTATGGGCCCGTCAGTGAAATCCTTTCTTCGTGAACACCGGCAAGACATGCCGCCACCTGGACCAGGGAGTGCGAATTGAAAGTCAGGGCACCCTCATGTAGGCATTGGTGACTTGTGTGGGGGAGTTGTGGGGGAGGTGGAGGGGAGGTGGAGGGGAGTGAGGGTGTGTGGGGGAGTTGTGTGGGGGGGGAGGGGGATGAGGGTGGTGGAGGGTTTTTGCACTTTCGTTATCATTGTTATATTTAATACACCTGTTGTGTGAAAAGCAAGACCTGAGTGGACATTCATCATTGCGCATGTCATTTATTCATATACAGTGCATAGTGTACATGTACCCCCACACCCAGTGCCCTCTGTCCAACTATCATGTCACCCTCTGCTACCATGTGTGTCAGAAATATTGTGCAATCACTGACTGGCGCACAGCACGTCCCTCCTGTGCATCGGCACCGCAATGATGTCCAGTCACATCTTCTTCATCCCCTTCATCATCACCAGGTGGTAGCAGTTTAATGTCAGGGGGTAGGGGCACGTTCCGGCAGATACACATATTGTGCAGCATGACACATGCCATGATGATCTTGGCCACCTTCTCATGCCACCTTCTCATGCCTGTAAAGGAGTGCCCCACCCGACCGGCTAAGGCAGCAGACTTGTGCCTTCAACAGGTCAAAGGTCTGCTCGATGACCACACAGGAACGGGAATGGGAACGATTATAGTCCTCCTCATGCCTGTTCTGTGGGTTTCGGACAGGGGTGAGGAGCCACGGCTTCAAGTGATAGCCACTATCACCTGCATGAGAGGCAATAAAAGGTCATTGTTAGTCGATTCATGATGGACAGCTGTACTAGTCACACATGCCTGCTGATTATCGTTGGCCACATGCACATGTCCCTGGATGTATTTACGCCATTTTCAGTCCCTCAATGTGTCCTGTGCCATGGACTAATGGTGTGTGTTGCATCTTCAAGATGATACATGGTGTGCACTGGCGTCTTGTTGCACATGCATCATGTACGCATATAGCTGTGTTCATGTCAAATTTGTGTTGTGTTCTGTGAGATTTACTTAGAGGGAGGCAGTAGTCTGTGCAATATTAGGCAATCAGCGCTGATTATTCCCATGGTAACATGCACCACTCCTGTGGGTGTGGCGGCCCTGTGACAGACAGTGAATTCCCTAATTGGTTCAGTTCAATGCACTCCCAGGGATGCTTCTCCTGTGTGGTGATTTGCTGGAGACAGCAACATAGTGCATATGCACTGCATGGTGCTGGATGGCGTTACGGGGGATTTGGGCCGCTGATGAGTGGTGCATGTGTTGTGGGATGTGGGGAGGTTTACTGTTAGTCATGTAGTGATAGGTGTCGACCTTACTTCATTCCTATGGGATTTGGGTGTCATGTACCATTTGTGATGCTGTGGGGCACAGTGTTCGGTGATGTGCACATCGTGCAGTCACATCAACATTGGCAGCATGGTGGTGTGTGCATCTCTCCCCCCAATGCCATGTGCCAGTCATGCAACTTACCAAGCAGCCAGGCACGTCGTCCAGCATGTCGCTCCATGAAGCATGGTAGCGTGGAGTTCCGCAGGACCATAGAGTCATGAGTTGATCCGGGATATCGGGCACAACAATGTGTGATGATCTTGCTGGCGTCGCATACCATCTGCATATTGATGGAGTGGTATTGCTTGTGGTTGCGGTACACCACCTCCATGGCTTGCGGGACCACAAACTCCACATGGGTGCAGTCGAGGGCACCTACACAATTTGGCATGCCTGCCAGTGCATGGGAGCCAACTTTTGTATCAAAAATCTCCTGGGGAGTCTGTGGTAGGGATATGTAGTCCCTTGTGTACTTGAGGAGGGCATCCAGCAGTTGGTTCAGAATATGAGAAAATAAGGGTTGTGATATGCCATGCATGTGCCCCACTGTGTGCTGGTAGGTGCCTGTGGCAAGGAAGTGGAGCACAGACACTACCTTCAGTAGAGGGGGGGATGGTGGTGCGTATTTCAATGAGGCTGACAATGTCGTCGTGTATCATGTCGACAATGGTGGTGATGGTGTCCCGGTCCAGACGGTACAGGGTGTGGATTTGCCCAGGGGTTAGGTTGAAAGGACTGGCTCTGATGCAAGGGATTGGGGGCTGCCTGCGTGGTAACGGTGGCTGCACTGGTGGGGCATGCTGGCCTTCTCACCCTCCTTCTCCTCCTGCGTCCCCTCTGTGGTGCAGGCTGTTGTTGTTGTTGTTGTTGCTGTTGTGGCAATGCAAGCATGTCCTACAGCTCCAGTAACGCTACTACTATTGGAATTATCTTGGTGTGGGAGGGGGTGTGGTGTGTGGATGTGCTCCTTTTGTACTGGGCCAGACTCCATTGCCTTGACCTGTGCTGATTGTGTGCACTTGTGGCAGTTGGGAACACTTCACATGGCATTTTACGGTAGGTCCGAGATGCCGGTATTTACGGCATGCCGGAAACCACTTTTAACGACTTCATGATGCCGGTATTTGCATGTCCGCTTCACTTGTGATCTCCACCCATTTAAGGCATGCCACTATTGCCGGCATGATGGCCTGTGTGCCTGCGCCCATGCCGCTATTAGAGGCACCGTACTTTATGATGCCGCTAATAGCGGTCTGGATGGTCAGAATAGCCCGTAGCAGTAAGCGATGCCGGTAATCCTTTACCGGCATCGTTTTCCCCTTACCTCCAAACTCGGAATGACCCCCCCTTATTTTTTGCCGCAACTGAACAAATTGTGTCAGCCATGGAAGATTCAGGAGCCACTGGTCATATTATTGATATCAAGTTTACCGACAAGTTGGGAATACCGACGTCTAGTAAGGGATATCTGGAGATGGTACAAACGGTTGATCAGTCACTATTGACATCAGGTGCAGTCACAGTGCAAACACAACCAGTATGCATGCTGCATTTACCAGGGCATAAGGAGGAGATTGAATTTGATTTAATTGCAGCACTCTAGTTTGGGTTAATATTGGGAATGCCATGGCTGGTTAAACACAACCCTACAATTGAATGGGTGGAGCAAACATACATTTTTAAATCTGAATGTTGTCAAACACATTTACATAAGATGGGCCCAGTCACATTTTTGGTGGAAGGGGTCAGTACAATAAACATGGTTGGTGCTGTGGAGACGGTCCTTCCTGGCATATATTAAAGAGTATACAGGGGTTTTTCACAAAGTGAAATCTGAAACCTGAGGCTAAGCGTCCATGTAGTAGGATCTATGCACTTACCAAGGCAGAGAATGTACATTTGAGAGAGTATTTGGATGAAATGCTGGAGAAAGGGTTTGTTGGGAGTTCTCGTTCTCCGATATCTGATCCCTTGTTCTTTATATCAAAGAAATAGGGTACCTTAACGACCTGTATTGATTACAGAGCCTTGAATAAGGTCACTATTAAGAATTGCTTCCCGCTACCTCTAATCTCGGTTCTTTTGGACCAGGGGAAAACTGCTGTGATTTACACTAAGCTAGACTTGAGAGGAGCATATCCGTTGATACAAGTGAAAGAGGGAGAGGAGTGGAGGATGGCATTTAGTACTAAGTTCAGATTTTTTGAGTATTTGGTGATGCCTTTCGGATTATGTAATGCTCCTTTTGGCATTTCAACATTTTATGCAGGAGGTTTTAAGGGGCTATATTGATGCATTCATCATTGTATACATTGACGACATTTTGATTTACTCTGAGTCCCCAGAACAACATGTCAGTCACGTATGGGCCGTGCTCAAGAGATTGCATGAATATCAACCATATGCAAAATTGGAGAAACGTGTGTTCCATACTGACAGAGTGAAATTCTTGGATTTCATACTGACTTCAGGAGGGGTAGTTATAGACAAGAAGAAGACACAGGCGGTAACTGATTGGCCATCACCGCAGTGTGTGAAGGATGTGCATTCCTGGGGTTTGCCAATTTTTACAGATGGTTTATCAGCAACTTTTCAAGTGACACCCATTACACAGTTGCTCAGGAAAAACATGCAGCTTGCATGGGGGCAGGAGGCTGAGGCAGCATTTCAAGTACCTGTATTATGACATCCTGCATTAGAGAGTCCTTTCCAGGTAGTGACAGATGCATCTAAATAAGCAGTGGGGGCAGTTTTGTCACAGCGGGATCAGGATGGAGTTCTCCATCTAGTGGTATTTTTCTCCAGGAATCTCGCAGGGTGCAAGCAAAACTATTCAGTAATGGACAAAGAATTGTTAGGTATTAGAGCAGCTTTCCAAGTGTGGATTCATTATTTGATGGGGGCTCGTCATCCGGTGGTGGTGGTAACAGACACAAGAATTCACAATACCTAAGATCAGCCAGGACATTGAGTCCTCCACAGTTGAGGTGGTCACATTACTTCAGTGAATTTTACTTTGTGGTGACTTATCAACCCGGCCTCAAGAATGGGAAGACAGATGCTTTGACTAGGCAGCATTATCAAGAGGTAGCTCCACTAGAAAACAAGGTGATAACCCCCCCTGTAAAAGATTATTGTGGCAGTAACTAAAGGTATTCTGGAGAAAGTACAAAAAGGTCTGGTGGGGAAGGATTACATGGTTGGAGGACAGGTCATCCGTCACTAACTGTGTGCAACGGATTGGCATACCATGCACAGCAATTATACTTGCCTACGCAAGAGTTGCAAGAAAGGGCATTACATTGGTGTCATAACACACCGTTGGCGGGTCATTCTGGAGAGCGAAAGACCCAAAGGTATGTTAAAAATAAATTCTGGTGGCCAGGCATGAAGGAATCAGTACATAATTACTTGCAGCAGTGTGCATGCAAAGCAGGGCCGATCATTCCAACAAGATGGGGTTCTTGCAACCCTTACCAACTACGGAGGGCCCTTGGATACACATGTTTCCATGGATTTATGACCGGTTTACCGAAAGATCAATAGTATGACATGATCATGGTTGTTGTAGATTACTTCTCTAAGCAAGCATGTTTTGTCCCATGTAGGGTAGTGCCTGCTGCTGGGCGGTTGGCAGGACTATTCTTGCAACACATTGTTCGATTACATGGTTTGCCCAAGACATTTGTTTCAGACCGGGGGTCACAGTTGACCTCACAGTTTTGGTGTGCCTTTTGTAGGATGTTGAAAATAAACTGCATTCTCTCAACAAGCCATCACCCCCAGAAGGATAGACAAACATACAGAGCCAATCAGACTATGGAGCAATATATGCGTTGTCTGTTGACTGATGGTATGACCTCCTGGGTGCTGGCATTGTGGTTAGGAGAATTTACCTACAATAACACGGAGAATGTCTCTTTAGGAATGTCACCTAGTGAGTGCCCTTACCGAACAACCCAAAATATGCTTCCGGAAACATTACCATGCCACGGCTCGCTTGCGCCGCTGTTCTCTCTGGCAACGCTGGAGGTTGCAAGTGTTTTCCCTTCTCCCTTCTCCTAACATGGCTCCTCCTCTCCAAAGACGCGGTGCAGTGTTTTCTTGTTTGGATGTCGGACGTCCTCTGACGTCATCACGTTGTACCAGGGAATCCTGGTATGACACAGCAGATCCGAGGCTCTGTGCATCGCTTCTCTCCCCAGACGCTACATGAGTTCGCAGCTAGGGTGCATGTTATCCCAGATTCTTTCCTGTACTTGCCCTTTTCCTTCTTTTCTTCCCTGCAGCCTTGCGTTTCTGTTCAGCCACCTACACCAGTTATCCACAATCCTGCAACAAGCTCTGTTAGGCTTCCCTTCCAGGCACGCTAGGTACATTCCGACCTATCTGCTTCTGACACTCATTGTATTTCCCTTCCACTGCTCATTCCATGTTTGTTTATTTAATATACAGAATTCGTTGGGATTCCGTGACGAGAACCTGTGAGTCCTTTCATCATGAGGAGCAGCTTCCAGAGGACGACTTGTTCCATCCGGCTCCTCTTCTAGCAGGGTTTTATTCCCCCGGAGGGTTTCCTTGGGACCCCTCGCACAGCCCTTCTTTCTTTTGGAAAGGGAGTGGAGGTGTTAGGGGCTTCAGGGGACTCCCCACTTGCCTCGCTAATTGCTGCATGAGACAGGTCAGTCTTGAATTATTACATACCGTAGATGGAAACGGTGCCTGCGATACGTGAGTGCAAACCGATGCTTCTCGAAAGGCACTGCAAAATTTGGAGAAAGCCAAGGAGGTATATAATGCACACGCATATGCAAGAGTGCTTTTGGATGAGTGCAGTTGGATTCAGGAAGGACTTTAATCAATGGCTGTATCAAAAACCATCCTTTGTGGAATTTTATGGACACCTTGTGGAAATTATATTCAATTTTGACACTGTTTAAACTTGTCTCCGCCCCCACTTCCTGCCGCCTTCAAAAGCAGCTAGCTGCGCACATTTGAAAGAGTGCTTTTGACGAGTGCAGTTGGGATGGGTGCCGGGTAGTTGGTGAGTCAATGCTCTTTAGAGCCCGTTTTCTTATGTTTGCTTGTATTATTTAATTTGAGCTCCTGCAAACTTCAGCTTTTGCCGTAATTCAGAACTAGTCAGATTTATGCAGTACGAGGGGCAATTTGAGTTGTGCTTACACTTTGAAGTCTGCTATGCCGATTAGTGACTCCATTCCATCTAATGTTAAAATTTTGGTCTGCAAAAACCTGAAGTATGACCGCTCTAAATTGTCTGCTCTTCAATCAGAAGCACTTTCTCGCAGGCACATCCCTTTGCAATTTGCAGACATCCATGATTTCTGCAAGGCTAAATCTACCCATGCAACTGTCTATCATATAGCCGTTCCCAGTGACAAGATGCAGCCGAATGTGGAGGCTGTTTCTGATATTCCAGACGCAATGGTAACTGACTTTGCAGACACGGCTGTAGTTGAGTCTGGTCTGGCTCCACTCTTGGCTGTGTCGAGCCTTCCTCTTCGTTCATCACACGCTTCGCGCCTTGTTGGCGCGGCGGCCGGTGAAGTATTACAGTTAACGCCATGATCAATCCCATTAGGGCTGAGCATTTGCCTGTACTTAACTCTCCGGTATCCCCAAGCAATCCTGACAACATCTTGAAACAACTTACTCCCACTCCGGTCCCTAATTTGGGCACCAGATGCCGCAAGCAGGTGCAGAACCTACACCCTAGCTCCAATGGCATGGAATATTCTAGGTCAGCTGTAGACAATCGCTCTGAATTTCTTGAGAGCCAGAATGATTGTAGGGCTGAGCTGATATCTCCTGGCCTGAGTCATGCGCCCTAGATCGAAATGCTTGTTGCGGCTCAGGTGCATGACCATCAGTCCCTAGATGGCCCTCTTCAACTGCCACAACCGTCACCTGCGTTGTCTCAATCATTGATAATGTTCTCAAACTCTTCCTCAGCTCCTTTATCTGTCTCCTTTGCAAACCCAATGCCTCGTAGAATGTCATTTCCTAGGCAAGTGCACCTCCTCTGCTTGAGGTCACCTTGGGAGCCATGAACACAGCTCTAACATTAAACTCTACGAGATGTTGGAGGCCAGGATGAATGGAAACACAGAATTACTGTTAAATCTTACTGCTCGATGTGCGGTAGACGAAGGTCGCTATTCTAAAATTTCGGGGGTCGACATTGTAAAGGAAGCAATCACTATTAACCAAGTTGCACCCACTCCTTTGCCCCGCCCTGTATCTAATAGAACACACTCTACATGCTCAATTTCATGAGCAAACACTCTTTCTAAGTCTCCATGCACTGCATTAGATACCTCATTGATTCTGGTTGACTCAAGTTCCTTGACCTTATAGATATCCCGATCAGTGGACACTTGTGATGTCACGAATGTCAACCAAAATGCTGTGGGTACAACACTGCAGGAAACGGTGTTGAGGGGGGAACCTGTTAACGAGTGTCATGATGCCCCTAGTAAGCAAGGGGTGATGTCTGTACTAATTTCTCGGGCAGACTCTGGCCTGGAACAAACGAACACGAATTCCATCTGCCCCCTGTTTACCATATTCACTAATTCCAAGTCCTTGCCACTTAACAATCTTATCGTAAAGAAATCTAAGAATCTAAAACTTCCACTAAAGTCGTCCCGGAGTAGCTGTCGAAAGTTTATACATTCTCTGACACTTTCACTTACTCAACTCAGACACCTAGCAAAGAAAGCGACTAACAAGATTAAGTCAACTACGCCTTTAGAATTGTCGATAAGATCTGTAATGGTACATGAGCCACTCAATGATTTAATACGAGAAGCTGCCTACCTGGAAATTGAGAATGCTCCCCACAACCCTATTTGCAACACTCAGGCTGCTGCAATCCGCCATCCAAATGCAGCCATATGCTCAGTCCCCAGATCACCAATGAAACCTGTGGCCCTGCATCCTACGTTTCTAACTTTGGAACAGCGGCAAACTAAGATCGCACATTCCACCATCTCCAGTAATGTGCCTAAAAATAGGATTGAGAGTGACAACCCACCCTATTAGGGAGCACAAGGCTGTATTTAACAGTATTAGTGAGAGACCTGACGACATGTATGTCCAATCGATCATATCTGCCAAAAGTACTATGGCCAATCAGGAGCACTGCTCGGCCTCCCATAGAAGCTTTCACTCCCTGTTATTGCAGTGTAGAGGGGGATGTTTTCAAACTTACACCCTAAATAGGAGCAGCATTATTTCCATATTTGGTGATACACAATTCCTTGAAGATCTAAGTACATCAGATATATTATTGGTAGAGTTTCCACATCACCAAGATCTCACGCAAACCAGACTACGGATCAAGTCAGGCATAGTTTGAAATACCTTATAGGAAGCCAAACCAGAACTGTATCACATGGGATTTATTTTAAGGCAGGATGACTTGCATAATGAGATATTGGTAACTGATCATGTTCCTGTGAGGTCACCCTACCATGTGATCACTACTCCAAATCCGCTGCTGAGAATTACTTGCACTCAGGGAACTTTTGACGACATGCGGGAGGTCTCGTCATTTTCAGAAACCGGCGTTTGCAACGCATGTCATTGGGGTCTCCCTCAAACAGATAGGGAGGAGGTTTATGCACAACCTAAGTTCAACCGCTTGCGAGTTAGCCAGCGGGTTTAAGCATTTACTACACTTGGAACACAATCCCCTTAATGACTTTGACATCATCCTACTTCAAGAGATCTGGTATATTACGCCTCCGACTTGGCATGGTTACACACTATCCTTGCTTTGAGCCAAAGTTTCTCATAGTGGTCGTCCATCGGCTGGTCTCTTAGTAGCAGTCAAAACTGTCCTGAATTTTATTTTTAGAACCATGGGCCACACCTAATATTTACACATAATTGGGAAAAATCAAAGCTCCCGTTGGCAATCTTGCTATTTTGAAGTTGCACCTGAACCATGATTGTATTTCCGATTTTGTCTTTCACCATCACTTAGAGCAAATGTTGAACTTATTGCTTAAGACCCTACCTTCAGGGTCACGATCCTTGCAGGTGATTTAAGTATTCACTGCCTCACGGGTCATCCTTCTGAAGTGGAGGCAATTAGTCAAAAGTGGCTATCCTTGATGCGAGATAGATAATTTGTTATGGTAAATGGCGCTGTCAGGGGTGACATTCCCCAGAAACCCAAGTGGAAGAGGGAAAATCAGAGTGCCATCATAGATTATGTTTTTGTCCAATGCAGCATGTTTGACTTTATTGAAGACTTTCGGGTTGTTCCACAGGTGTATAGCGATCGTGAGCTTTTGTCAATGAAATGGTCCTGGGTAATTTCCTCATCTCTTCCAGAGCGATACATGCCTCTACTTGCGCTCTCAAGCGACAGCAACCGGTTTTCCTGGTTGGCGGGGCAATTGCTCGACTTTGAGCAATCCCTTCGAGCTGACCTCGAAACCTCATTTCTGAGATTATGATGCTAGACGGCCACGATGTGGCTGCCATGTCCATGTTTAGACTGCACTCGTCAATCAACCAGAGACCAACATATAAGCATAAACATAGCTTTGATCAGGAGGTGATCATTAAGAAAGCAGAGTTGCACAGACTCATTAAACAAGTGGCTTATTTGCCTTTCTATGTGAGGCTTGACGCTGTACGAGTTCTCAAGATGAAGTATAAAAATTGGCCCAAAGCCCATCAAGCTGCAATGTACCAAAGAGAGTCTGAGCTGATTTCATCAGCCATGGCCTCTAAGAACAATGCTAACATTTGGAAGATTATAAATTATGCATACCAAATCACTCAATCTGTGTACCAAATTAATTCTGTCCCCAAAGAGAACTGGATTCAACATTTTCAAAGATTGTATGCTACTCATACGGCCCAAAACATTGATGATTCAGGCCACTGGACATTTTCCAACAATATGAGTTTTGACAAATCGGACATACTCTTTCGGATCAACAACCGGTCAAGTGGCACAGCGAGTAGAGCGCTCGCTTTGACATCCGCTTTGACACCCGTGCAGAGCCTGCTAACGCAGGTAGAGCCAAACTCAGCCTTTCATCCTTCTGAGGTCGATAATAATAAGCAGCGCTTAGGGTTCGTAGCACTATATAAATGCGAAATTATTATTTATTATTAACAAGTTAAGCACTTCTCGAGCACCTGGCCCTGTTGACATCAACAACCACATGTTAAAATCTCATCCAGAAGAATGGGTGCTAATCCTCTATGCCATCTTCTCTAAGGTCATCGAAGAAAGACAAATCCCTCTGACATGGAGAAAGTCCCTCAGAGTACCAATCTTCAAAATGGGCAACTGTGAACAACCAGAAAACTATCCTCCAATTGCCCTCCTGGATACTCCATGGAAGATATTTGTGAGGTTACTATTTAAGGACCTACACACATGGGTCAATAGGCGAGGGTTTTTGACACCCATCAAACAGGATGTGTTCCGGGCCTGGGACCAGCAATGAACTTGTTCACAATATGGGTGATTAAGAGTTATGGCTATCAGAATAAACAACCGATTTATATGGCCTTTATTGACTTTAAGGCAGCATTTGTTCTGGTGTCAAGAGAACTTGTGTTTGAAAAACTCAAGAAAGCGAATTGCCCTCCCTACATGCATACTTTGGTTGTTCAGTTGCATACAAATATCTCAATACAAGTCCGCCTGTCCACTGATGGTAATTTGTGTGAGCCAATTGCAACACATCGTGGTCTCAACCAGGGTTGCATTTTAGCATCCTCCTTATTTAATTTCTTTATTACTGGTTTTGGGTGCTTTTTTAAATCAGTAGTTTCAGACCCTCCAAAGATTGGCTCTTACCCGCTCCTGTGGCTTCTATATGCCAATGACCTAGTTCTATTTTCAAAAACACCAAAAGGTCTACAAAATGTACTTTCCACATTGGAGGTACATGTCAAACAAAATCAATTGACTATAAACCTGTCAAAGACCAAAATCCTGGTTTGCGGAATGACACAGCAAATCAAAAAGCCAAGTGTAAGTGGCGTATATATGGCTCGCAAATAGAAATGACAAATGAGTACTTTTACCTAGGTTTGAACACCAACAATCATCCATCTGATTTGGCATGCACATTCCAAACTGCAGCTGCACAAGCAAGAATTTTTCTAAGAAAATACGGAAAATTCTCTTTAAAGCCTTTCATAAAGTTCTATAAGCAGAAAGTAGTTCCAACAATAGTGTATGGTGCAGAGACCAGAGCCTATCAAGACTCGACCTTCTGGACCAAATTGGAAAGTCAAATTTGGAAGAAAATATTGCCTCTTCCGCCTAGTCAGCCCATGTGCATAGTTCATCACAAACTTGGCCTGCTTTCTCTGAGTGCGAAATTTACTTGGACAATACTTAATTTACATAAAAAATGTGTTTTGGCCGATAGTGAAGGATCCCTGCTGTCAATGTTAACTTCATATTTTAAAACTGAAGCAGTGAAAAGCTTAGTACCCTGGAAAATAATATCTCAGCCACCATGCTAGTATCCGTAATTTCTCTGGACTTATTAGTAACCGACCCGGTGTGGGCAAACAAAAGTTATGCTATTTTGATTGGATTGTAACATGGTAACAGCGTTTGCAATGCTCACATTTCAAAACTGGTGATTTTCCATGCAAGACCTTGAATAGCCCTGAGTGATAATTACATATCCGGCCCCAAAATTTAGAATAATGTGCTTACATTTTAGACTCAATCTTTGGCCAACTCGTGAGGTCGTTAGTCAAAGAACAAGAGCGGCTCCATCACTCAGAGCCTGCAGATTTTGTAGAAATCATACAGAGCCGGAGACGCTCAAACACCTTCTTATTTTCTGCCTGGCATTACTCCAAGAAAGGAGATATATGGAACTTCTATAGCAGAACTTCACTTTCGTTTCCCATGATATGCTATGGAGTAGCATTTTCAATGGGGAGTGGAATGTTGTAATTTTGCTGCAATGAACTTCCTACGGTCACTAAGACTTGAATGTGACAATTGGATGTTCTAGGTTTATAGTGCCACTTTGCTAAATTTGTACTTTTCATATGTGTTATTATTATTTTAGTACATTTTATTGTGTGACAGCTTTGAAACCTAAAAGTTATGCACCTTTGATATCACCCGAACCTTATCATATTGAGTGGGAGTAATGTTGGAGTGTGGGGGCATGCTACTGTTATCGTGTCCGTAGTTACCAAGAGAAAGATAATAAGCCCTGGCAATGCTGTACTTTAGGGCCCGGACTTCATTACCCAGAAGCCTGGGAAGCATTGTTAGGGGCATACGGCATGCAGGCCTAGCTTGATAAGCAGCGCCTCCACCGGTGCCAGGTGCTGGTGATTGAGGTTTGGAGGCACAGGCGGAGGGCGTTGCTGAAACTCTTGGAGGAGCGTGGAGCGTTTGTTTCTTTCGGCCGCTGAGAATGCAGTGAACCATCTAAACAAATGCTTCCCGGGCCGTGGTGGTGATGCTTCCCGGGCTGCAGTGGTGAGACGGGAGAGTTGCTGGGAACTGACGCAGTGCTGGCAGAGTCAGACTTGGATACTGCCTGACAATGTTTGCTCAGGAGTTCTGACGAGGCTTCCAGGCCTCAGATAAGAGGCCTTGTTGAATGTTAAGCATATTCTCAGAATACACGGGGCATTAACTTGTTATGGGGCAATGTTAGGAAATAAGTGACTGTGTTATGAAGACGAACTTGATGTGGTGCACAGAAGTGTGGGACATGCTTGTAAACGTTTTTCTGGAGCTGTGCAACCTCTGTACGCTCCGGGAATGGAAAGTTATGGTTGCCTAATATCCTCCGTGTGTGAGGTGAACACATGGAAGGGAAGAACGCAAGGTGTACAGAGCGAAGTGCTAAATGCTGATCAAGACATTCAGCATATGTCGTATATGTTATCATTTCATCCGTTAATCATGTCATTTCATTGTCTATGCCACTGTTATGTTTTATGTTGCTTGCATGGGTATGAGGGCAAATATCGCCAGTATTGGTCAGGAGAGGTGATAATTGAGGTTGAGTCTGTGAAGGGATGTTAGGTGCTCGAGGTTCATGAGATAAGGGTGTATGCTGGTTGTTACAGAGTCACAATTAAGAGTGATTGTATGTTTGTTTTGTTTGTTTATTTATTTGATAATGCGCACCAAGCCCATGGGCAGCCGGGCGCAGCGGTACAAGAATACTCAAAGCTTAGTTACAGTGTTACATAGTTGGTACGTGCATAAATTATATTACATTACGAGAAAACAAATACAGTGCAAGATTCAGTATATGCAATAATTGTAGAGAGAGTATAATTCAGTAAATGAGGTGAAACAACAGATGGGTGGCCTATGGTTACACTTGCGAGAGCGAGAAAGGTGAGTCATGGGCATTTGGATAGTGCAGGTCAGGAAAAGACAGGCAGGCAGAGAAAGACGTTATAGGTCATTCGAGCGAAGCCATTTGAGGGTGTTGATTCTGAATCTAGAGTACGGGAGGGGGCATCTAAGGTTAGTAGTGAGTGTGTTCCATACTTGTGCAGCTTTGACTGGGAAGCTAGATCCTCCAGCCGTGGCAAGTTTGAATCTGGGAATGTCAAGCAGGAAGGTGTTGGCAGATCTCAGTGGCCGGGTGGCAGTTTTCCTAGTGATTTTTTCTGAAAGGTAGGGTGGTGCTAGGGTGTTGAGGCATTTGGAGGTGAGGGATATTGTTTTGAGGAGGATTCTGTCTTTTATTTTTAGCCAGTGGGCCTCTTTCTTAAATTTAGAGATATGCTCTCTGTGAGGTATGTTCAACGCTGCTCTAAGAGCGTTGTTTTGCAGTCTTTGAAGTTTGTCAGTGACATACTTGTTGGCTCCTGAGTACAGGGCGTTGCAGTAATCAAGTCGGGACATGATGAGCGCATTGGCTAAGGTAATGCAACTGACGCTAGACAGGAATGGTCTGGCAGCTCAGATTAATTTGCAAGTGTAGGCAGTGGTAGAGGAGAGAGAGTTAACTTGCTTTTTTAGGTTAAGAGAGGAGTCCAGGTAGAATCCTAACGTTTTTACCTCCGGCAGGACCTTGATGATATTATTGTAAATGTTAAAGGATGTGTAGTTTGGAGTTAGATTTTTTAAATTAGAATTGGATCCAAGGAGTAGAATCTCAGTCTTATCGTCATTCAGGCAAAGGCCGTGGGTTGCTATCCATGCCTGAATGAGGGTGTATATTTTGTTCACCATAGCCAGGTCCTCTTCATAGTTTCCCGAAAGGAATATGAGGATCTGGGTGTCATCTGCATAATTAGTGTAGGTGACACCCAGTCTGTCCAACTTGTCGACTTGTGGTTTAGTGAAGGGGCAAAGATATTATTTTCCTAAGTTCCCTGTCCTATCCAATTGGTTACCCTACCCCTCTTTCTGGTTTCCCTACAGCACCCTTACCCATCCACAACCTCTCCCTTATCCTTCTTCCCCCCATTGGCTGCCTCGTGGTCACCTGTTACTTGGAACCAAAGACTCGTGCCAACCACGGTGGGAGGGATTGTATACATTTTGGCTTCTGTGGTTCGGGAGGGGGTATCGATACCCTTTCCTCCACACAAGGGCTGAACAAGATCAAGATCGAGATGCGTGCCATCCGGTTGATGACTCTCCAAAAACGGTATATCCGGGACCTGTTGATGGCCATGGAAGTGGGTGTGCGCAAGAAAATCGGAAACCTCCCCCCAAAAGATGTAGAAACATATCCTTGTCACACATCTTAGGGGCCCTCCACAAATGAAAGACAGACTTTGGGCCTCATTACAAGTTTGCCGGTCCTGAAACTTAAGTACTGGTAACCTCACCCGCACCCTTTTTTCTGGACCGACAAACTACAAGTCTGCCTGCTGGAGCCGCTGTGCACAACAACTCTAACCCTGTCGGGCACAGCAGCCATGGTAGGCAGACATGGCACTGAAGCACCAGCACCGTTGTTAATGGCCAGTGCTCCTGTGTCCCCACTCCCCTAGAGTCCTACTGGACTCTATGGGAATGGGGATTAACAATTTACCGGTGTCCGACTTCCCGGCCACCGGACTCGCAGATAAATTATTCTGAGTCTGGCGGGAACCAGCCGGTAGCACCGGCAGGGTTACCGCCAGACTCGGAATGAGGCACATGGAAACTGAAGAAGGCGTGGAAGCTGAAGGTTGGTTCGATACAATGTTTTCAGGGGCACTAACATGGCTCGGAGCAGGGGCAAAGATATTGTCCCTATCAAAGTACTCCTGCTGCCAATGTTCTGCAAGTGCCAGATTACACTGCATTGCTCCATAAAGAAAGTCCCGAACAGTGCCATGATGATGGTCTCTATAGGGGCAGATATAGCTCCTCCTAGTACAAAAGATATACATGCTGAAACAGATGATGCACAAAAAAAAACACATGGTGAGAATTGAATGGCCAATAGATCTCCCAGGGACCATGACTTTACCCCCACCAGATCCAGAAATGTATGTAGAACATTGGGACGATGAAGCTGGTGATGGGGTTTGTATCTATTTTATGTGTACCCCAGGGGGAAATATGCCTATAATGTGGGAAGTTTACGTCATGTGTGCAGGGTGTGAGTGCCAAAGGATGACGATTATAGAACAAGGGAAGCAGCTGGGTTAGTTAATGGAGGATTAACTAAAGGGGGAATGTTGGGATGCATATCCAGCTCCCATGCGCACTGAAATGATGTAGGTTGAGTAAAATATATTACAGCATGAAGAAATGAGAATGCACGGTCACAGGGGGGTAAAATATGCAAGACTGTGGTAACATTTGCAGCGTTTTGTAGCAGTTTTGGAAACATAGATAGACCCAGGTGTAGGGTGTCTGTGTGATATCAGAGTACAATAGTTTAAATATAATGAAGAATAATGTAAATGCCAGCCCTGGTCACCGCTGCAAGAAATACAGAAGCACCGCCATATTTAGAGTGAGGTCTCGTATGCCACAAGCCTTGGTGAAAGTAGCAGCACAGCATGACAATGCATTCTGAATCACTTTCCCATCTCAAGCCCCAGCAGGGAAACCAAAAAGAGAGGCCTTCAGGCCTGGTAGATAAAATACAATTGTATTGTGTTGCCGGATTGCGAAACCAGAAAGGAATGTGAATTGCCGAGCACGGGTATGGCTGTTCCCGTCCCGAAGGACAACTCCATGGGAGCCAGGGCAGAGGTCTTCAGCTGCCAGAGGCCGGGTCTATATTTATGGCACTGGTGCCCCCCAGGATGATGGTCATCCCATTTGAACTGTCAGATGCCCACAAAAAGAACATCTAAATCCTTCACAATTCGGCAATTAATTTGGTACACAAGAGGCCCAGGAGGAGCCCTGGGCAGGGACAGCTAATAAGGGGGGAGCAAGGAGTGAACCATCCCATGATTTGTAATACGAGGAGCAATAGGTGATGCCAACAAATTTAGTCTTGCAACGGGGAGGCGTGGTGGGGGCACCCGTATGCCTGGGATCAAAAGAAACAATCCTTTATTCTGAACAAGACAATTTGACCCTGAAAGTATCCGCTGAGCTCATGTTAATGACCAGGTGCACATCATGTAACTAGGCCCATGGGGAGGGTAACATATCAAGCAACCCACCAATTAGGTAGCAGGGGGTCACGATCACAAGATAGAGAACCATGTGTTAGTGGGTAGGGGTCGTTTAGAGTGTGGCCAATCAGCCCAGGCACGATAGGGGACTGGTAGTATCTATATTGGTGGTAGCCAATGAGGGTGGTGGATGAATACTGTATATTGTGTGCTTCACAAGTGTCAGTGATATGTCTTATAACAACCTGCATCCTTTGAACTAACCCAGTGAGCTCTGTGGCAGTTGGGATATACAGCACACTCTGTCACCTTTTTCCTTTTTGTATACAAAATACATTTATTTTTCTTGCAAAGAGGTGCACCAAGCCTCTTTCCTTTATTTGTTCCTGTGTCTGGTTATCTGGAGGTTTTCCTTACATAGTAAATGTTCTTTTTGACACACCACTAATAGCAATCCTTTTCTTTTAACAAAGTGTGGTCAGGTCAAGGTTTTGCCCTCTATTAAAATTGCTTGGTTAAATAATTGACTAGATAAATGGATCATTGCATTGGGCTAAATTCTAAATTGAGAACAGCGGGTAGAGGGTGAGTGGATTCTATCTTCGGGCTAAGTGTAGGTCCTGATAATCCATGTCTCCCATCCCATCCCCAATGTATTTGTCATATGACACTGACAGGCTTTCCTTTGGTGCCATCTGCCCATGTGTTCCTCTGGAGAGTCAGACCCTTAGACCTGTGGAAATAAGTTTCCACCTCAAACCAGAATATCAGCATCATCAATGCCATATAGTTTATTGCTAGCAGAAAATGGATGCTTGGCCCTTGTGGTTGGTGTTACAGGCTTCGGTGCTTGACGTGGTGGAATTTCTTGGTCAGCCACCAGTTATCTTACTTTTGGCAGCATCTGTCATGAAGCCGAGAAGAAAAAATTAGAGACATGCACAGAAGTCTTGCATTTTAACTGATAAATGTCATCATAGGAAAAACATGCACACAAAACGGCATGGCCTTCCTTAAGGTTCCAACAAAAAAGACGCTTGTGCTAAAAAAATGAAAAATATCTTTGGGTTTCATGAGAGAAAGGGATCGGTGCTGTGTTAGTTCAGTTGTAAAATCAGGCAAAATCCAAGTTTGTATACCTTTTATTGGATTCATTGAAAGAATTATGCTAAGGTGGTAGTTGCATAAGCTATCCAAGTCCCAGAAACCTCGTACTCAAATCGGGGTCACACGATAAATGAGCAACAATAGGGTTTCTTCATTTTCAATTGCAGGATCTCTGGGGTTGCAGGATACAGGCAGTTTTAAGTGACTTATAGTTTGGGGGTTTTAGTGTGCCTGCACTTTTTTCTTGTCTTTTGAGTCCATCTATTCAGGTCCCATACATTTTGTCCTGCATTCCTGTGAGACCCCTAGGCCTTGAACTCAGGCCCTCGCACACTTGAAAATGAGGCCTGGGTAGTTGTAGAGGGCAGGGCTGAGGAGCTCAGGCCTGGATCAAGACCTTTCTTCAGGAGACCGGCAACAGGCTAGGCTTGCAGATGATCTACCCCTCCCTGTCTCAGGGTTCTGGCTCAATTTCAGTGAAAATAGGCACTACGACCAAAAAGAGGCATCTCAGCTCTCGATACCTCAGACTAAGAATGGGAAAAACAGAACAGATATCAGGCCATTATTTTGCAACAGGAAGTGAACAGATGGGTTTTCAACTTTTTTCTAAACTGCATTATTTTGGAACATTCCTGATATTGAGTGGAAGACTGTCCAGTTTTTCCTGCCAATAACCATGCTGGAATTACAAAGGGCTCCCAATCTACAAAATCTCAGAATCGATAGGATACAACATGATGAAGACTCAAGGGACTTGCTGGGCATTTACCAAGAGAACTGTGTGCTCCTATAAAAAGGGCGCAACCAAATAAGGTATTCTAAAAATTTGATTCCCCCCTGAGCATATTTATGGCAGATGTCATACTTATCTAGGTCTTGAGGTACAGTTTTTGACACAAAATGTGTCGTTTTCGCTGCGCCTGAGACGAACAACTTAGGTTCACTGATAACAGAGGGAAAATGGTCCAAAACTTTTGATTGTCTGGCAACCTCTCAGACCATTCTTTACGTTAATACTCCCTACTTCACTTGTTGTGCTCTGCGGATTTAAGTCAGATAGTAATCTTTCAATTTCCTCAATTATACTGTTAGCATCTATAATTGGTTTCATAATTACATTATGATTTTTCAAAGGGCGTTTTGTTGGAGAAGATGTGTTAGCCTTCCGCTTCATGCTTCAGAATTAACCATCTTTCAAGCGCTAATATAATATAACTAATTATACGCTCATACAAATTACAGCTAAAATGTCAAACATACATAATGTTAACATTTGATACTCCCTGTGTATAAAAATCAATTCTATATCATAGTCGAGTGATACATAATTGTCTTTAATAGAATCTTGACTTTCTATAACGCTAGCATGGAAAATCAGTTTTCTATGTCAAGACCGGAGGCTCGGATTATGCTTGTTTAAAGCTTATCTACCACCAACGCAGGCATCTCCTCTATGGGTCTGAAATAAAATTGTTTAGATGTCGACCCCTTAGACCAGTCTGCTGCCTTGAGGATGTTCTCCAATTTAGCTCCTGCGTTAAAGGCTTTAGATGCCATAGCCACTCTGATAGAATGCAGCCCGTACGAGCCAATGTCAATGCCTGCCTGTATCATGCACCATCTAACCCGTCTGGCTAATGTTGGTCCCACTACCTCTTGAATGATTTCCTCAGTGATAGAAACAGTTGTGACACACCTGCGGGCCTAAGCGTACTCATCATTTCCTCATATTTCTTTAGACACCTGACTAAGCATAACTTAGGCTAGTCCGGAAAGGCCAAATGAGCCACTGTTTTGATACACGTCTTAGTCCTCTTGCTAACGTGAAAAGTGGCCCCTGCGGGGTAAAATGACTTCTTGTCTATCTCCAGTGCTCTCACGTCTGAAACTCTCATGCAGGATATGAGGAAGAGCTGTGTGCTGAGCTTTGCCGATATCGCCTTCCTTGCCAATCTGTCGTTATCTGGTCAGCTGGTAAACATATTCAGGACTAAGTTCATGTCCCATGTCTGAGTGTACTTGGGTAATGGTGGCTTCAATAGTCTCATCCCTCTGAGGAGTCTACATACGAGAGGGTGTTCTCCCACTGCCACATTCTCTATTTTCGGGTGGCCCGCTGATATGTCTGATCTAAATGTATTTACAGTTCTCTATGCCTTGCGCCGCCAGGGCTGCTAAAAAATGGACGATCTGCATGACATCTGCTCTATTGGGATGTATATGTCATTCTACAAACCAGCTAGTGCACTTTGCCCAAGCCAGTCTGTAGGCCTTTCTGGTACCTGGAGCCCACGCTTCCTTAATACATTTTGCAGCATCTCCTGAAGGTCCTGGCTTCTGCCAGGCATCCTGGAAATCGCCCATGCAATCAGTCGTAACTCTCCTTCCTGGTTCAGTGGATGACATTCTCCCACTGGATTACGAATCAGTTCCCTGAACTGTGGTAACACCAGTGGGCTCACGATTGACAGTTCCAGAAGGTCCGGGAGCCACACCTGACTCCTCCAGTCTGGAGTTGTTAGAATTACCATCACCTGCTGTCTCCTGACCTGGGCTATCGTCCTCGGGATCATAGTGAATGGGGGAAAGGCATAGTCTTTGTCCAGTCCCCACGTTGGCAAAAATGTGTTCATTTCCACTGCTGCTGGATCGGGCCTCCAGCTGAAAAATCACACGAGCTGAGTGTTCCCTCTGGATGCAAACAGATCTGTTCTGCTTGGACCTCTCAATTCCATCAATGACTCTAAAACTGTCCTGTCCAGTTGCCAGTAACTGGCATCTTTCAGATGTCTCGAATTCCAGTCTGCTATTACGTTTTTCAGACCGGGGAGATATATACTGCTGTGACGCTGACTTTGTTTTCCAGGCACATGTGCCATAAATCCTTGCCCAGCTCTGCTAACAACCTGGACTTTGTCCAGCCTAGCCTGTTTATGTATCGTACTGCTGAGATGTTGTCCATCTTCAGTAGTACGCAACAGTTCACCTTGTCCTGCGTCCAGCATCTCACCATGAAGGACCCCGCCAGTAGCTCCAGGCAATTGATGTGGAGCTCTAGTTCCTCTCCTGGCCACCTGCCTCCCGTTGTCAGTTCTCCACACCGGGCTCCCCAGCCCCAGTGGCTGGCATCCAATTCTATAACGAGGTCCGGGGATGATCCAAATATCGCTCTCCCGTTCCAGATCTCCATGCGTTTGAACCACCACCATAGTTCTGTTCTTGACTCCACGGAAATCGGCAGCTTTTGCTCGTAAGATAACCCTCTCCTCAGGTGTTGGATCTTTAGGCGTTGTAGAGCCCTGTAATGCAGTGGCCCCGGAAAGATCACCTGAATGGATGAAGCTAGTCTTCACACAAGTCTGGCTAGCTCTCTGAGAGATAGTTCTCTCTTTGCAATTATCGAGCTGATCTCCTTCTTGATCGCATTCACCTTATCCATCGGTAGGCTGAGCGCGGCTGTCATTGTGTGTATGACAAAACCTAGGAATTCAATCATCTGTACTGGTACTAACACAGATTTCTCCCAGTTTATCAGAAACACTAGTTCCTCTAATAATTGGGTTGTCTTCTTAGCTTGTTCTAGAAGTCTTTCCCTGTCTTGACCCATTAGACAAAAGTCATCCAAATATATTATCAGTCTGATGCCTTGTTCTCTGAGGCGAGCCACTACCGTCTGCATCAACTTCGTAAAGGCCCAGGGGGCCGAGGCCAGTTCAAATGGGAGACATGTGAACTGCCATTTCTGGTCTCTCCAACATAACCGTAGATATTTCATATTCCTCGTGTGATCCTGGGATCATCAGATATGCATCTTTGAGGTCTATCCTGACTAACCAGTCTTCCCTCTGTAATACATCCCTTTGCAGTGGATGCCTTCCATCTTGAAGTGCCTGTATACTATCAATGTGTTCAGGTTCCTCAACTTTATCACCAGTCTGTGCTTCTTTTTTCTCTTGACCAGGAACTCACAAACCTGTTCCAATGGTCGGCTACCTGAGTGATAGCCCCTTTCTTTTCCAGCTCCGCTCTCTCCCTGTCTAGCAACTCATTGTCTTCTCGCGTGAACCTTATGGGCCTCTGCTCTTCTGTTTGAATCGGTTCTCGCCAGGATTCTATGTGGAAACCCTGCACTGTCTCTTCGACCCATGCATCTCCTGATATCTCTCTCCATCGTTCTAGGAGATGTGCTGTTCTCCCCTACCACCAGGGTCCCTGTTAACACCATGTGCTTGTGAGAGTCTGCATCTTGCCTCACCTGTATTGGTCTGCTGGCCTCTGTTGCTGCCTCTCCAGACTCTACTCCTGCCCCTTCCCCTCGACTGGAAGAAGGGGTTGGCCCGGCATTCTTCCTGGTTTCTCCAGTCATTTCTATATACCAATTTAGCCAAGATTACTCATCCTTTATCATAGATGGCCACACAATCAAAGTTGCTAAGGAGGTAAAAACTTTAGGTTTTTACCTAAACTCTAGCCTTACCCTGGCTAAACAAGTGAGAGCTATGGCATCAGCAACTTCCGATACTTGCAAGTTGATCAGATCAGCAAAACCATACCTATCCACAACCAGCTGCACCACACTAACAAGAGCGCTTGTGCTGTCCAAACTGGATTACTGCAACGCTCTCTACTTGGGATCCAACAAATACATTACTCAGAAAATCCAAATATTGCAAAACAATGCCCTTAGAGCAGCCTTAGGAATCTCTAATAGAGAACATATATCAACGATTAGAAAACAAGCCAACTGGATCTCCACTGTTGACATAATTAAGCTTAAAACTGCATCCCTAAAATTCAAATGCCTCAATAACTCAGCACGGAGCTACTTGACAGAGAGGTTCAAAAGATGAGTCACATCCAGACCTACTAGAGAAGCCTACACGAACTGCCTATCAGTCCCCCTTTTAAAATGACTACAACTGGAGGGAATAGTTTCCCGGTCAAAGCAGCTCAATTGTAGAACTCTCTCCCCCCCACTCCAAGGACTGACCAATCTTACCCACACTTTAGATTGAATATTATCAAGTGGCTAAAAGGAAATGCACTATAAGCTCTAGCCACCTCATACATTTGACTTAGC
Source organism: Ambystoma mexicanum (assembly GCF_040938575.1). Taxonomy (NCBI): domain Eukaryota; kingdom Metazoa; phylum Chordata; class Amphibia; order Caudata; family Ambystomatidae; genus Ambystoma; species Ambystoma mexicanum. Next base: position 68,400,327 of record NC_090928.1, read on the forward strand.
AACCAAACTGACCTTTCTCTTTGACTGCATTTTTTTTATTTGTAAATGTATAGGCAATTGTATATCCTTACTTGTAAATGCATATCCACTACCTGTTGTATTTGTTTTAACCTGTACTTATGTAACCATGTAACCTTGTAACTTGTAAGCTTAAAGTATTCTTGTTCTCGCACCCTGATACCTTCGGGTCTGGCATGCGTTACAAATAAACAAACATGCGTTACAAATAAATAAACTCAATGGGAATGGGGAAGTGGAAACACCGGCACCATCTCGTGATGGTGCTGGTGTTTCCACGTCCACCTGCAGGTGGCCGGTGTTAAACCTGCCAGGTCAGACCTGGCGGGAACATCACCTCCCGCCTGCAGGACTCGGGATCGGGCGGTCCGGAATTAACAGTGGCGGCGGGTTTACCACCACTGTTAATTCCGGACCGCCCGACCTGTAATGAGGCCCATTTTCATGGGAAATGTAGTTTTTGGGATGTATTATTCTTTTATGAGTTCTTTTATGAGTTGTAATTGTTATATGCTGCTCAGTCTTGACATAGAATTGAGTCCGTAGTTCACATAGCTTTGTGGGCGGGGCTTGTTTTGGGGCTCGTCTTGCTACACAGTTAAACTCAAATTTTCATTCTAAGTAGTCAACATCTGAGCCAGTGATTGAGTACAGAACAGAGAGTCAGTAAAAGAACAGGTAAAACGGAGGGGCCGGATTTCGAATAGCCCCATAAATTAAGTGTGGGGGTGGTTCCTGTTGACCTGCCTTTGTGGTCTCTTTAAAAATGAATGTATGCAGGACTCTCTACCTGCTTTTGTGTATCCATGCGCTGGCGGGCTGGTACTTTAGTCACTGCGTGTGCTTCTTTTCGTAGCAGTCATAAATGTTAAAACTGCTTCTCAATGCCAGGTGACCACCAGACAAGAGACACCGTCAGTGAACACATATGGCCTTAAAGGGACAGCTAACTTGACACATTGGAGGTGTTGTTCACGTCTATTTTTTGCATTCTGGTACCTGTAGATTCCATTATGTCTCAAGGACTGCAAGTTCCAGAATGTAAAAAATAAAAAGAGGACTAGACAAGTCCCTTCGGATTGGAATGGGATGCATGCTTTGTCAGGTCTCCAAATATAATGTTTTATGTAAGAGTTTTTATACTCCGTATTTGGTAAAGTTCTGAGTAATGGGGTATCCCAGCGGCTGAAGAAATAGTTTTCATTAACGATTGTATTATTTGTACATATGTACAAAAAAAATCCTCTTTATTGTAATGCACACTCCTTTGTACTTATTGAAAAGGATTGTGGGTGCTTAGACAGAAACACTAAGCGAGGATGAAAAGAGAACGCGCAGCTGGACAGATTGCCATCTGTAAAGATGGATTAGCCTCAGAATGTTTGATTTTGTACTATGGAATTACCACTAAGCGCTGCTAATAAGACCTCCCCTTCATAATTCTTCCTGTTAAAAAATATAGTCCAAATTTGTAGATTTGCCGAAACTACTGACACTGGCCATCAATGGTAGCAGGTGCAAATAGGTCCACGTTCCTGACATAAAAAAGCAGTGCCTAGCAAAGGCCTAGTACTTATACACAAGCCAAAACTGTTGGCTTGCTTGTTTCTAAAAGAACCTCATTGAAGGACACACAGAATGTTATAAATAGCGTGGTTGAAGGCAGGACTGGATAAAATATTTTTATTACACCAGTAGAATGTTTACAGTGCAAATTAAGTCAACTTTCAGAAGACTGCTTTGAAAAAGCACTGGCAGGTACTTTGAACGTAAAGTTTGATGGCAAGGCTTGACAAACCAATCTCAGAGATTCCAGGAGGATGTGTTTTAGGCGAGGAGGGGTAGGAAGTGGGTGGGAATGGTGCCATGTTGACACACCAGTTCCGGGGCATTTGGGAGGCGGGAGGTAGGGAGGGAAGTGATGCGGGAGGGCAGGGTCAGGCAGTTGGAATGGGAAGAAGAATAAAGAAGACATTGCATGAGCTGCTCCGTGGTTGCCTGTTAATTATGCGCAGCAAGGTATGCACGCAACAGGCCGAGATCCCGGCCATCACACTGGCAACGAGGGGGTCGCACTGGCATTGCGTGGACCCCTGTTAGAGCACAGAGTGGAACGGGTGTCAGGTGACAAGGCTGTTTACCCTGCTGCACCGAAGGAACTGCAACGTTCCAGAAACCGGGCCAGATGTGGTGAAATGGGGCCCCGCCTATGATAGAACGCTCCAGGTGAGCGATTGAGATTCCCCAGCCGCAGAGGTGACAAGCATTATGGCAGTGAGTGGGGAGGAGGAAGGCTTAAGTAATGGTGCTTGTGCCGTGAGGCGGCCATTGCAGTTGTAGCCTTCCACGTTGGAGACTTACAGAGCGACACACAGACACAGTGCTCGTGCCTATTAGGCGGCCGTATGGGCCATCAGTGAAGCCAGAGGCCAACTATATAATCGAGGATGTCTGCTCAGGATGCGGACCAGGGATCCCAGGACTAAGGGCCTTTTGCTCAACAAGGGCAAGCCCCTTACAGACTGCAGGCTCCCTGGCAGCTCAGGCGCCTTTGATGGTGCAGATAACAGCAACATGGGGCCGAGGTGGGCCAGATGGATAAAGGACTTTGAATTGTACATGGGGCCCATTGACGAGCATGGACAAAAAATGCCTTCTCAAACTGGCGGTAGGACCGGCTACATGTGACATCATAGATGAGATGACTGCGACAACCATTGACTCCATACAAGATTTAAAAGCGGCTCTGTCAGCGTATTTCACCCGCAGACCAATGTGGACTATGAGTGCCACTTATTCCACAGCCCCAAACAAGCAAAGGGTGAAATGATGGATGCCTCCGTCATGAGAATGAGAATCAAAATGAAGCAATGCGACTTTGCAAACTACTCTATCACAGATGCGCTGTGATCTCAAATTATCACAGATGTGAGTCCCAGACTTTCCGGTGGAAATCGCTACAGATAGCCTGCACTTAAGATGAAATACTGACACTTGCGAGGGTGGAAAGGGCCAAGTTGAAAGCTTTAACACCACTGCACCGGTGGACACAGTGCATCGGCTACAACAGGAAAGTAGGCAAGAGGAGCCATTTTGTTTCAAGTGTGGCTTTGAATACCCCCATAAAGGGACCTGCCCCGCCATTGGTCAGTGATGCACCATGTGTGGCGAAGAGGGGCACTTCAAGGCAGTGTGCTGATTAAATAGAGAAAAAGGGAGAGAGAGAGGCAGAGAAGAATTCAACAGATATAAACCTAGACCTCTTCCATCGATGTCCCAACCATCGGGGTCAACATCACTTCCCTCACAGAGACTGGTTGACCCTGAATCAAAAGAGCGGGAATCCGGTGATGAGAGACATAGGAGAGAGAAGGGAAAGGAGAAGGTACGTCACTCGTGTGAGACCAGAGCGAAGATCCAGACGCCACGTGCGATACCTGGTAGAACAATCCCTGCCGGAATCCGAAGTCAGCTCATCTGGGAGTGAGCAATGAAAGAAGGCATATGTATACACAATGGGCAACTCTGTAGCCACCGAACACAGTCCAGCGCTGATAATAAAATTGAGTGAAAGGCCAACCGAATTTCTCATAGACATTTGGGCGACGGTGAATGTGGTCAGTGAGAAGGTATTCAAAGAACTGCCACAAAGGCCACAGCTAAGCCCGGCCTCTGTAGATATATATGCATATGGAGCCACAACACCCCTGAAGTGTACAGGGCAATTCGAAGGTTCATGCCGCTACAAGGGGCAAGAAAAAAAAGAGCTGATACATGTGCTCATGACAGGGAGCGAAAGCGGCTGCATACTCAGCTTTAAGACGGCCGTCGAAATGGGTCTAATACATGTACTCTTCAAGATCATGGTACAGAAGTACATAGACCCAGTACTCATGATAAAAGACCTGTACCCCACACTATTCAGAGGCATTGCAAAACTGCGGAACAGACAAATAAAACTGCACATTGATGAATCGGCACGCCCCGTAGCCCACCACTACAGGTGCATCCTGGTGTACATTCAGAAGAAAGTGGAGCATGAACTGCATAAGCTCTTAGAAAAAGACATCATAGAGCTGGCCACGGACCCCACCACATGGGTCTCACCCATTGGTCCGGTGCCGAAGATAGGCTCTGATGCAATTAGACTGTGTGTGGACATGAGACGGCCCAACCAAGGGAAAGACACATGGCCCACGTATTACGGATATGATACATTTATTAAACAGGGCCACGGCTTTCTCAAAACTGGACTTAAAGAAGGGCTACCACCAGTTGGTAGAAAGTCCAGAGAGCCGAAAAATCATGACTTTTGTCACACACCTGGGACTGTACAGGTATAAAAGTTTGAGCGTTGTGGTCTCTTCAGCAGCCGAGATTTTTCAGGCAGAAGTCCACAACGTAATCAAGTGCATCCCGAACTGTATAAACTATAGCGGCGACATCCTGGTGTTCGGGACCGATGTGGGAAAACATGATGAGACCCTAGCCAAAGTGTGCATGGTTCTTGAAGCTGCCAACTCACCCTCAACCAGGAAAAATGTGAGTTTAGAAAAAGCATGCTGCGCTTCTTTGGCCATGTGTTCTCAGAAAACGTCATGACGTCTGATCGGGACAAAGTCACTGTGCCTAATGAGACACCACCACCGACCAATGTCTCGGAGCTCAGATCTTTCTTGGGCCTCGCCAGCTACTACAGGAGTTACAGAAAGGACTTTTCCACGGTCAGTGAACCCTTCAGAACACTGACCAAACAAAATGCAGTGTTCAACTGGTCATAGGACTGCCAACACGCCTTCGAAATCATTCGAGAAAGAGTGGCGCAAGCAGAAAACATGTCTTACTATGACTTGGACCGGAAGACAGAGCTAAGAGTGGACGCAAGTCGAGTGGGGCTGGCCCCATCCGGGCCCAAAATGACTCTAAAGACCAGACGCAAAAACAAATTTTGCATACGCCGGCAGGAGCCTCTCTGCCACCGAGCAGTCCTACTCCATGCGGAAAAGGAAAGCCCTACTGTGTGTGGGCGTGTGAGCATTTTCACATGTTTCTCTATGTTAAGCCATTCCGAGTAGTGACTGACCATCAAGCACTCTTGTTTCTCTATGGCAACCCACAAGCCAAAATGCCACCCCGCATTGCGAGGTGGGGGCGCTGGCTGCAGGACTACGCATTGAAATCATACACAGACCAGGAAAGGAGGAAAACCCATCAGTAGCAGACCGATATCTCCAATACCTGATCCAGTAAGCCATGGTGGCGGGTATTGAACCAACCCGTTCGGACCAAGAAGTGGAAGCCAGATTATGAGCGAGGGGCTCAAATCCGGTCAATGGAAAAGGGCCAAAGAACGGGGTCTCCTTGCATCGGAAAACGTACGGCAGGAGGTGGACAGGCCCTTGCAAGTAAAGGAAGAGCTAGCGCTCTCCGAGGACAACCTCCTGCTAAAGGGTCACAAGGTCGTGATTCCAACATCTCTAAAGAGGAAGGTGATAGAGTTGGTCCACGAGGGACATCAAGGAGTGGTCTCCACGAAGCGCACGCTACGCCAGAAAGTGTGGTTTCCTCTGGTAGACGCCATGGTGGAGGAACTCCTGAAACAGTGCCCCATGTGCTGCCTTCTCACGCCGAATCGGCATCCCGAGCCATTGGGAATGTTTGAACTGCCGTGGGGCATATGGGAAGCAGTGGTGGCTAACTTCTTCAGTCCTATTGAAGAGTCGAGGTACGTATTGGCTGTCAAGGATGAATATTCAAGGTATCCGGAAGCTCAAATCATTTCATCGACTGCAGCCCAACATGTTATTCCAGTGTTGAACCGCATCCTCATGGCCTACGGAGTTCCTCGGAAAGTGAAAACAGACAATGGGCCTTTGTACAACAGACATAGCTTCACAAAGTTCAGCGAGTACATGGGGTTCCATCATCACAAGGTCACCCCATTAGGGCCCCAAGCCAATGGTATGATTAAACTGTTCATGGCCAATCTGAAGAGAGCCCTACAGGTTGCCAGGCGCATGGGGCAACCCTATGAACAAGTGCTCCACCAGTTGTTGAGGGACTACCGAAGCACGCCACACAGCACCACTTGGAAAAACCAAGCAGAGGTCATGTTCGGGAGAGAAATCAGTCCCTGCTGTCCCATGCCAGTCCCCAGGAGGACCGATCACCATTGGACACCGAAATGAGGGAACGAGATGGGGCTGCGAAAGATCGCATGAAGGAGTATGCTGATGGTCGCCAAAAGGCTTGTGACCCCCAACTTGAAATAGGGGACGTAGTCGCTGTAAAGCAACCGCAGACTCACAAGCATTTGGCTTCTTTTCAAGAAGAACCGCTATCATACTGGAAAAGAAGGTCTCCATGATCACGGCCCAAGGAGACAGGGCGCGGTCCACGCGAAACTCCTCACATTTCAAAAAGGTTCCCCTTTTGGGGGCCACGGGGACTAAGTGGAAGAGTGGAGATACGCATTGGCTATGTATCCGATGATCCTTACAATGGAGATCAAGAGGATTCCGAAGTGTCGGACCGAGAAGACCATGGTGAAAGATCCAGGGCCAGCGGATCTGCTGAACGTTTCAGCTCTCGGCCTCAGAGAGCCAGGAATAAGCCTTGCGGCCTCATCAAGGAGATGGCTTAGAGAACAGTGTTCCTGTTTGTTCATCACCCTATTGGGTAACATTTAAAATTGGGGGGGCTGTCATGTTGACACTCCAGTTCCGGGACATTTGGGAGGCTGGAGGCAGGGAGGGAAGTGACGCAGGAGGGCGGGGTCAGGCAGTTGGAACGGGATGAAGAATAAAAAAGACGTTGCATGAGCTGCTCCGTGTTTGCCTGTTATTTATGCGCAGCGAGATACGCGAGCGACAGGCTGAGATCACGGCCATCACAAATGGCAATAGGGATTTGCATGAACATGGCCAGTCAAAAGCACAAACTGTTGGCATTGCCAATGCTTGTTTAAGTTTGCACTGCTTTGGCTTTAAACTGGGAATGCACGGGGGAGAAAGCAGGCGGAAAATCTATGCATGGCGACGAGCGGAATTTCCTTTGGCCGATTCAAAATTCAGTAGAGTGCAAATTTAAGAGCCATTTGCGCTAGTGGAAAACTTGCAGATTATAAATCTGTCATGCTCCAAATCATTCTTCATGATAGATTTTCACTTTATCGTTAACAATGTCAGCAAAAAGAAGTAATGTATTCCATATGGAACTGAAGGTTGCACATTGCACTTTTGTGCCAAGTTATATTTCTGATAACTTTGCATCCTGTTGCCAACCTGGATGATTTCTTTTAAAGAGGCTGATGCCATGCAGTGATTCCAGGGAAGAAAATCTGCCCTTCTCACAATGAGGTCCCCTGCAGTAATGCATTCTTCTCTTAAACTGAAAGCAGTCTTTGCCGCAAATTACTTGCATTTCCGATAGACTCTGTGTACTGCCTCACTCCCATTCCAATCTCATTACACCCTGGCGCAGCATAATGATGCTAGGCAATATTTGTAGTCTCTAAAACCATCTGCTTTTCTTCATTGCAATAAACAGATTGCTGCGTTGCATTTTAGACACAGCCATGCAATTGCTAAAATGTTGTTGAAATTATTTCTATGTTGCGGCCGAGGTCACTGGCAACATTTTAAATGAGCCCGCGGCCATTTTGTTCCCCTTAGAAATAGCTGTTTAGGCTGTGATCTCCCTAAACAGAGGCAAAGCAAACAAAACGGTCAGGATCTTGTTAGCAAACTTGTCATGAGCGAAATGAGCCTAATTTTCTCACAGCTGGCAGCTGCAGTAATTACTTGTAGATGAGTATACATGATATCTGTTGAAACTTAATTACTATGATCTATGAACCAAGTAATTAAAGAAAAAAAAAAAGTTATAGATTCCCGCGAACCTCGCTGGATGATTTCCTTCAAAGGAAATCATACAATGATACTTCATTAAAAGCCCATCAATAAAATGTCACCAGGTAATTGAAACCTTTGTCCTGTGATATCAAAAGACACAGCCCTACTAATCTGTTTCCTAGCTTTGAAAATAATGTCCCTAATTTATTTTGCATATTAATGGTGCACATCTTATTAGATCAAAATCAACGATGCTGATGCGGGGTAAAGGAATAGCACGAGGCCTAAGGGTGGTGTGCAATGGGGCGCACATAACAGAAAAGGTGCGCAGTTTCTAGTCATCTGTGTAGAGACACAGTAATAAGTGACCCACATTACTCTACATTTAACAATGGAAAGGCTTGTCTGACTTGCAATGTCTTGACCTCCTCTCTTAGGATCTTTACAATAAAACGTGCAAAGTTCTAATTGCACCACTCATTGATCCCGATTCACACAAACACCGCAAAATTAGTGCAACGTGTTTGAGGCAGCACTGTTATTATTTTGCGGCAAGCTGATTCACAAGTAAAACGTGACTCTAAACCCAACCACGCAAAGGTAAAACTGTAATGCCACATACATCCACAACTCTGCCACAGGCCAGGCCAACACTGCATCTTGGACCCACAATGCGACGCTAGGGGAGGCACTAAATAGGCAAATGCAGCAAGCGCTAGACAGGGGAAGTGAACAAGTGTGTGGGGCAGTGTTACTGAGCACCACAACCGACCCTCCTCTAGGCAGACACAGTCTGCGAGTGTGCCTATCATACGCAACAGCTCACTATGGAAACATGGAGTGCACCGGAAAGAGGGAGTGCGAAGTGTGAGTGAGCCCAACATGCGGCATCATGAAGTGAAATGCAATTCCAGTAAAAACGGTCCAGACAACAGTACAGACGGTAGCTATGTCTGTGCCGATTGCTAGGACTGAAGGATTTTGGTGGCCTCCATGTGCTGGAGGTCATGTGTGGCTACTGCTTCCGCAAAGACCACATTTAGGGAGGGAAGATCCATAACGGGGCAGTAGTTTCTGAGGTAGTTGCGTCCCAGCCTTGGTTACATGACAATTGGAAGCATTTGTTCATCTTCAGCATGGAAGTGAAGGAGCCTCAACTGAGGGAGTGGTGGATGATTGCCAGCGAAACGACAAGTCAGAAGAGGCAACAGCACGGAGTAGGCAGGGAGGATGTTGACCATGTACGATGTGACCTTCAGTGAACATTGGCATGCTTGCATATTTTCCATGTTTACAGTCATGAACGTTGGCTGGTCAGTAGTCTTTGTACAAAATGGGATGTGTGTAGTGCAATCAGTTGTCATGTTGCAGACGTTTGTGCATGCAGAAAACACAAAAGAGGTAGTTCTGCTACTCAGAAAGGCTCAAACCAATTTTTGTCAATGAATGAAGCAAAACATTTAGGTTATGTCGGGGAGCCTTTACCAGTTATACTAATGGAATGTATCCCAAAGTTTATAGCCCATGAAATTGTCCAGGAAGAAAAAACACACACACATCCAGGGCTGTGAGTATAAATTATTTGTATTGAGACAAAACAAAGTTCTCTTACATATATAACAAAATTCCAAATTGTAGACAAAGACATATATTGGAGTCAAAAATAAAACCGTTTTGTCATCCTTGAATTCTTAAAATGTAAGCAAAAGGTTGCAAAATCACAGCAAAAAACGTAAAAAAGAACATGCATAAATCAAATACACAAGTGATTAAGCGCCTATTAAAATCTGTGAGAGACTATGTCCTTAAAGTAATGCCCAAGTTTGAAGTAGCTGGTGCATGAAATCTTATGGAGTGCATCTTACGATTCAGATGCCTAGTGAGTTCCAGCAGTCATAGATCTGCCTATTCTAATAATTCTGCCAAAAAGGATTCTGACAATATGATTTATACATGTTCTTTTTACGTTTTTTGCTGTGATTTTGAAACCTTTTGCTTACATTTTAAGAATTCAAGGATCACAACACGGTTCATACTGTCTTATTTGTGACTCCAATATACGTCTGTCTACAATTTGGAATTTCGTTATATATGTAAGTGTTCACAAGAGAACTTTGTTTTGTCTCAATACAAATAATTTATACTCACAGCCCTTGATGTGTGTGTGTTTTTTCTTCCTGGACAATTTCATGGGCTATAAACTTTGGGATACATTCCATTAGTATAACTGGTAAAGGCTCCCCGACATAACCTAAATGTTTTGCTTCATTCATCAACAAAAATTGGTTTGAGCCTTTCTAAGTAGCAGTACTACCTCTTTTGTGTTTTCTCATTCTCTGCCCGAGTCTGTTACCCTTCGCCATGGGCATACCGAACGCTCAGGTGTGAGTTTGTGCATGCAGAGCCTGAAGAACTCATACATGATAATACATTTAATGGAGTTGGAATCCTCCAGGGACCACAGTATGTTTGTTTTGAAGAGACACTTCATGCTGTGCTTCATGGTCTTGAAGAAATATTTGTCTTGACTGGTGTCTTAGACTATTGTGGCCATGCAGCATGTGGCCTTGACAGTGTTGATCATTTGTCTGTCTGCAGCGCACTTGGCAGAGTTGGGCTTGCATGGATGCAGGTGGAATATTTCCCAAATTACTTCTTGTCTACTGATGATGCTTTTGTAGAGGTTGCGTTCTAAGGTGTACCATGGTTTAGAAGTTGAAGGTCGCAGGGTATGTTGGCACACAGGTTCATGTTGGTTGATGTTGGCTGCAGGACTGCTGTTTATTGTTAGGATATGGGAGTTTCAGTCATGGTTAGGTTCTCTGGCATCAGCCCATGTGAGAAGGCGGTTGCCGTTGCTGATGTCTTCTGTGACCTCTTAAACTGGGAAGTGACTGAATGATCTGAATGCCTGTTTGCTGGCTCACTGAAGTATTTGCTTTACTGGAATGGTGTGGCTAATGTGAAAGTAAATTGTCAGATTCTCCAACAAGTTCTGTGTGATTGGAGAGGCATGACACGGGGTGTATAGTGTGTTGATGATGAGGAAGTGTATATAACCTTTTCAGTGTGCTGGGTCTATAGCGTACTGTGTATGGATCAGTGTTGAGCAGCCAGTGGACACCATCCTTCAGCCAATTGTTTGATAGATTGCCAGGGATTTTGAAGCCACTGAGGAAAATGTAGTTGTGGTGAGTGAATGTGAGAGACATTGTGGTGACCAAGCCTGTGAACTCACCAATCAAATAATGTTTGTTTTGGATGGTAGTTAAATGATTTTAAAGGTGACTCTGTCTGTTGATGAAAGCGGGAAGACTCCGAAGATTTGTTAGAAGAAACCAATGTTCGTGACGTATGTGTGCGTGCATCTGTGTGAAACATTGTAAATGATGACAAGGCCTGTGACCAACCTCTCCGGACAGTATCCTCACATTAATCTGTAGGTATTGTGGAGCCACTGAGGAAGAAGTAGATGTGATGAGTGAGAGATATTGTGGTGACCAAGTCAGTGAATTCTCCATCAAACAATGCTTGCCGTTGGGTGGTAGTTAAATGATATTGAAACTGGCTGTGTCTGTTGCGGAAATGAGGAAGTGTCCGGATACTTGTTAAAAAGAGCATATTCATTTATTTATTTAGTGTTTATTTGTATAGCGCCTATACACAGAGAAGTGTTTCAATGCGCTCAAGAAGGGAAGGGGAACAGTGGGAAAAAAAACAACAGTCATTCAGCACCCTTGAGTTTCTGAATGATGCAGGCCTGCACAAGGCAAGGGAGTCCATGAATAAGTGCAAATAATACATATACCAGTGAAGATAACTTTCTAATGTCTAACGACAGTCCTTAGTTTTTCAAAGTGCCTAACACAAATAGGGTAAAGGCGGGTGACACGGGGGGGGCTGGACAGACAGGCTGCTATACAATGCTAAGTTGAAGTGAAACAGTTGCATAGCGGTGTGACATAAATACAGGGGAGGGGGTTGGGTGGAAGGGACGGGAGGGGAAGAGGAGCATAGGAAAGTTAGACTGCTGGGCCTAATTACAAAGTTAGACTGCTGGGCCTAACTACACTCAGAGTAGTTAAGCAGTTTTAAGATATAAGGAAATGGGCAAGTAGGGTGGAGGGGAGAATGGGAAGGGTGTTGAAACAGAAGTGGGCAGTACATCGACACACAAGGAGTATACAAGAAGAAGAAGAGAGTGCTAGCAGAGAGGGTAGGGTAGGGTGGGAAGGGGAGGGGGTGGAGGAGGAACGGGGGCAGGAGGAAGAGGCTGCAGATGGCACAACCAAACTTGACTTTGGCAGGAAAAGGTGACACACACTCAGCAACTGGGCACAGACAGATTCGATTATGGCAGGACAGATGAAACAAACACGGCAACTGGGCACAACAAAATGTGACATTTGCAGGACAGGTGAAACACACGCAGCAACTGGTCACAGCCAGATTGGATTATGGCAGGACATGGTGAAACACATGCAGAAACTGGTCACAGCCAGATTCGATAATGGCAGGACAAGGTGAAACACACGTGGCAACTGGTCAAAGCCAGATTCGATTATGGCAGGATAAGGTGAAACACACGCAGCAGCTGGGCACAACCAGGTTCGATTTTGGCAGATTAAGGTGAAACACACGCAGCAACTGGGCACAGTCAGAGAAAGTGGGGGTCCAGATGGGGTAAAGTGAGAGGTGAGACAGTCGCAGGTGTGAGGATGAGAGTCAATGAAGTTCCTAGAGGGAACTGACCTTTAGAAAAATTATGATAGTTGATCCAATTAGTCAGTGTGTACAGAACGTATGGAGTACCCCTCAGCATCCGTGTACACGTGGGGATTAGTGGTGTAGGAGAGGACCCAGCCAGGCAACAGACAGCGTAACAGACAGGGCCTTTTGATGTGGGCCTTTGGTATAAAGCCTGCTGGTCCCCAATAGGCCAATTTTATCAGCCCCTCCTGGCAAATTGTGGTGCAAGTAGGTGGAAGAGGAGGACTTCAGGGCCTCCTCCAAGGTGAACGGCACAGCGGCCATCATGGAGTTGCCACGAGGAGAGCTGGCAATGGGCAATTTCAGTAGATCTCCCTTTTTCCAAATTGCATGCTGCCCTAAGGTGATAAAATGGGCAGCGTTGCAAAACCAACAATGCAGCGCGGATTTGGCGCATTCAGAAGAGCACTTTGCAAAAATGTATTCACTTTTCGCAATGTAAATTTGAAAAAAGCTTTTCATCATGCTTTTACAGAGTTCCTACCTCATGTGCAAGGTAGTGAGAGGGAGACACAATGCGGCATCAGGGAAGCTGGAGCACCATGGGGTTTTAAGAAGGAAAGCAGGTCACGTCGTCGTGGCTCAGGGAGAGAGGGAGAAAGAAGGCAGGTTTCGGTGATGTCGATGATGTCAATTTGGGTGCATCTGCATGAACCATTGTAAATTATGACGATGCCTCTGACCATCTTCTTTGGACAGTCTCCTCATAGTAATCTATAGTTATTGTGCAGGAGGACCTTTGGGATGTTGTTGTAGGTGGAAGTCATATGGGTATAATTCATGAAGAAGTTGTTCAAGTCGTGTGTGAGGTTACGGTTTGTGATGTATGCTGTGTGCCAGGTTGCTGAGCGGATGAACGGGAACATCACTCCTCATGTAGTGGTGGCTGATGTAGTTCTGATGGGACCTATGGTGACATGTGTTAGACTGTACACTGAGCAGCCTTGCTGTCATTAAGTGTAGATGGTGTGTATGGGCTGGAAGGAGGGAGAGGGGTGTAGAAATCATTACAGGGAGCTCACCTGATTTGTGCAGAGAAAGGGATCTGGTTATGGGATCGCCCGATCCAAACCTGTCCACACAGGGACTGGTTTTACTATGTCTGCTCTACCCTAGAAGGCTATAGGGAGGAATGGATTGTGATCTAACAGGGAAGAAAGGAAAGCAAGCAGCATGGCTACACCACTGGGTGGGACAGAGCTCACGTGACCTACATCCACTTGCACCAGCTGTGCAAAGCCCTCTGGGCTTGATTAGAAACCTCTCTTTCAAGAAGCACATAGCAAGGAATTGAAAAAGGGTGTACTGCCAACATGCACTCATGAGGACATACGCTGATGTCCATCATTGTAGTAAAACACATTAGATGCTCCGTCCAAGCCTTGGCCCGATCACGCATTGGATGTTGGCAATGTCCTCCTGAAAGGCTTTCTGGATGCCACCTTAACACAGCAGGAATGTGTTCTTCATGTTACAGCACTATACTGATAAGCCTTACACCCAAAAAAGCATTAGCTCCCACTTTAAAGACATATCACCTTCACAATAGCATGCAGCATCCACCAGACTGTTTCTCTCAAGTCCCCAAGCATTCATGTGGAGAATCTATGAATATCTTCAGCTTTACAATCCACCAGATAGACGGACATGTCAACAACCTCCCAGTCAACATTTGATTTGCCACCCCACCTCACCACTCAGGCTTAAACTCAATACAATCGACTGCAAGCAATGGATCCTCCACAACAGCTACCTTCACCTACCCTTCACTCCCCACATAACCTGAGAATGGCTCATCTCATCCCCCTGTTACATCACCTGGTTACATGTAGATCCCTTGATGTTAATATCTTTCAGAACTCGCCCTCTGTTACTTCCCAGCACCATCGTGTTGATTCCTTGCCACATGCTCCCATCTATGTGCACATCACTATATGAATAAGACAGTACTCAGTTGCTTCCTGAAGAAATATACACCATCAATAAATACACAAATGAAATAAGTAATGAGGAATGCCCCCCCTGTGAGGCTAGGGAGGTGAGCCCACTCCACAGTACCCCACTTAGGGGTAGAGGAAAGTGGGACCTCACCGAGAGAGTCTCCCGTTTAGGGGACAAGGGCTCCATTCCCATGAGGAACTCCCTACAGTGACACATACTATGGCATACATGAGATGTTCTCAAATTCCAGAAACCTCTTTGCTTGCAAACTGGATGAAGAAACTCTACAGAGATGCCATCATTTTACTGAAAAGGACTATGTCACTTTAAATAGAAATAACCAATCCACTGAGACAAGTACACTTTATAATGCAACCTTGGGGAATCGAGATAGAGGAAGCAGGAACAAGAGAGCCCACAAGTTTCAAACTCGCTCCAGCATGTCAGGCAGAACACCAACACTACGGCATGGCAGCAATGAAAGAATCCAGCAGCAGCTTGCAAATAGATAATAGTGGGACCACATGAAACATCTGTGGTGGACCGACGGTGTAAACAACTCAGCTGAGCCTGGGACCATTGTGAAGAGGAAGCATGAAGGGGCCTGGGCCCATATTCACAGAACGGAGCACCGAAACGAGTCAAGAAACCAAGAGGAGAGGAGACTGTGTTAGAAACCACATACCAAAGAACGAAAGGTACCGGCAGGCAACAACAGGCAAGAAGGATCCTGAAGAACCAGACTCCAGAAGACGTTCTCCTGTGAAGAATAAGATAACCAGGACTATGGGAGCCATGGATGCCTCGATTAGGGGATCCTTATATTGTAGATCCAACTCATCTCAGTACTAATTTGGAAACACAGTTAATCTTGAAGCAAATCAAGGGAAAGAGTCAGACCCCAAAATGGGAAACAATTGAGAAGCTCAATACTGAGAGAGAAGATCCTGTGAATGTAATATCCTAGGGAAAGGGGAAAGAATCTAAAATGAATGCAAAGTATGACCCCTCGAAAGTACAAGTTATTAAAAAGCTGACTGAAGAGAGAAAAAAGCCGGTGAACATATTACCTTGGAAAAAAGGCACAAACAGTGCAGCAGATACAAGGTTGGGCAGGCTAAAATGAAGTGAACCATAATAAAGGAAGGGAAACAAAAACCCCAATGCAGGAATATAACCAAGAGTATATTAAAAGCTGCAGTCAAGAAAGTGAAACGTGTAATAAGCCCACGAAAGAGATCCCAAAAGGGAACAGAAAACTCCCAAGCCCATTGGAAGAGTTACAGAGACTTATCAAAGAAGTAATGAGAAGATATTTAAGAATCCCAAACTAATTAGCAGACTGATACTAAAAGTATCCAAAGGAGAAGGGAGCCATTCTCCAAACCTAAGTTAGTTTACATAATGGTAGTGTCAATTAGGGTAGTTTTGGACAACAGATTTCTTTATTTCTTTATTTGGACTTCCACGACTGACTGACAAGCATATTAGTAACATGTATGTTACTTGATCTGCAGCACATACTTGTGTGGCTCAATGGTCATGCTTGTGTATGGGCCGCGCACCTATTGTGGGTACCTCTTGAGATTTGGCAGTTCTGGACAGGTGGTTCTGGGACATGTACAATTGCATGAGGTTGTTCACCTCAAAACGGGTCTGTTTGCAGATTAGTTAGGACATTATTCTAAGTCCTATTCATCCACTCCACATTCATGATGTGATTCAAACATGTCCTTTTCTATGTATTGTGGTGTGGCACACAAAATATAAGGCATCATCCAAGAGACAGTCCTATATAGCTCTCCTTTCATTCTGAAATCAGTCATTGCCACAAGAGACATGCGTGAATCCCAAATCCCAAAAGTGCCCTTGTGTCAGGGGAAAGACACGTGGAGGTACTACAAATGACTTGACATAGGATGCACTTTAATGCTGACCATGTAGCAGTCATGTCTGCAGTGCATAAGGGAAAAACTGGCCAATGAGTGACTCCTTATGGTCTTTCATTGGCCATTTTGTGTTCTGTACTCACACACCAGTAAACCTATATAAATCATGAAAGACAAGATGGTGCAGCTGTTGTAAGTCCCACATGCCTTTTAAAACAAATGGGATTGTTATGAAAAGGAAGCCGAGCCGCAGGGGCGGTTCCTGGGTAAGGCTCATATGCATTTATGGAGAGAGAGTGAGAGAGTGAGAGAGTGAGTGAGTGAGTGAGTGAGTGAGTGAGTGAGTGAGTGAGTGAGTGAGTGAGTGAGTGAGTGTGTGTGTGTGTGTGTGTGTGTGTGTGTCTTTTCTTGTAAGCATATCATGACAGATATTCTAACTTTAATCATCTCTATTTCTTTCCCCAATAATTGTGCCAAGCCTCCCTTATTCTTCCTTTCATCAGTGCTCAGCCTGCTTTTACTTATCCATAACTACATTTTCATTTAACAAAACCCTGCAAAAAACCCTAAATAGTGGATTCCTTATTCTTAGAAGTCAGACCTTTAGGGCGTGTTCTTCTATAAAAAATACTTTTTTTAACCTAATGTTTTCTCAATACAACTATTTAAATATATCATGACCCTTTGTCCACATTGGGCCTCATTAGGACCCTGGCGGAGAGGGTTTTACGCCAGCGTAGTGCATGGCGTACCTCTCCGCCATACTACGAGTTCCCGTAGCGCCATGGCGGCCTTTTCCGCCTGGTTTTACCAGGCGGAGAAAACCATGGCGCTACGGGACCTCGTTGTTAATTACGCCGCCGTACTTTACGGCGGCGTAATTAACTCCTTCCCCACTCCCATTATACCCTATGGGGCGAAAATGGGAATGGGGAAGGGCAGAATGGGGATTGGGGATTTACCGCCCCGCCAAGGTCGGAATGGGGCGGTAAATCCGCCAACCCCCATGGCGCTATCGACGGCTTTCCGCCGTGCTTCGCGGTGCATTTAGCACCGCGAAATCCGCCTGGGTCGTAATGAGGCCCATTGTGTGTGACCTTAGAACCAGTGCGCTTTGCGAGCGCTTCCCCTCATTCCCCACTGCTTCTGCATTCTAAATACACATATTTTCATTAATATATGCCTATATAATATTTTTCCCTATTCTTGCTATTCCCCATAAATATTCACTGCGCTTAATTTAATATCATCCACTATTACACCAGGCTTAATTCTAATGTAATTTGCACTCATAATTACATTTTTACTCTCAGCGCCATGCTTTTCAATTTGTGTGATTTTACACACATTTTCCTTTTCTTCTTCAAATTCGCCTATATTGCATAGTTATACTGTATGGTGAGGAAAACACTGCCCCCCCTTCGGTGATCATCCAATCTGCTCTGGCTTTGGTGAACATGCTTAAACTCTGATGTGTAACACCCTTATGATTCTACAATATATTGTAGGCATAACCCATGCCTTCTCTCTGTCCCCAACTACCAGTATTCTCGTTATTGGGGTCACCCACAGCACTCTTCTGTGCTTTCATTTTGCAATCTGTCTTTCTTCTGAAGGCACACCGAACCCTCTTTAGCAAACATTTTCCCTTTTTTCCTCACCTGGGCAATTGTCCCATACATGCACCCGGACCCATGTCCTTCCAAATATCCCATCCATCCTTAACAAAAGACGGCTACTTGCCCAACATAAAATCAACAAATCAGGGGCGTTCTTAGTGTTTGCCCAACCAGGACGGCATCTAACACCACCCCACTAAATGACCAACTAACCCCCTAAAAATGAGAAGTGATTTGTGTGACCCTAAACAGTGACTCAATGGGGTCTCCCCAGCTCACAAATATACAATAACTGGGAACAGTCTCCCATTCAAAAAACTGTATATTCAAAAATAAAGTTCAACCACATATAATTTTCCTGTCAAAAATCAACAAAAATGCTGTTCCAGAACACACATATATATATATATATATATATATCCCAAAAAATCTCAAAAAGAAACAAATTAATTTAATGAGTTCTTGTTCAACTTCATATTTCCATAAGAGTCAGGGACAGCCCCAAACCTCTTCCAGCCTGGCACCAAAAGAAACACATTTTTCAAAACTGCACAAATGAATCTCTAAACATTTTTCTTACATACGTATACACATGTCAGCTTTAACCTTAGTAATTTTGGCCACCTTTCCATAAATCTTCATTCATTTTTCTGTTTTCTGTTTTAATCACTCTCAGACATTTTTTCATTCCTGCCATCAGAAGCAACAAACTACTCTTTTCTATATATAAAGCTTAGCACACAGCTTTTCCAATTCGCAGGACTTATCCCATGGTTTCAACTTTAAAAGCAGCTTTTGTTTTTTCCTGAAACCATTAATTATTCTCCTGACTCTGCCAACTTTTATCTCTCAGCCTTGAACAAGAGCTTTTAACTATTCTCAGCATGGCTTTGAACATCAATCTTCATTGTGTACTGCCAGCGCAGGCTTATTGTCAACTGCGCACCACGTATTAAAATGGTCCTATCTGTATGTAATTTTATTTTTAAAACATATCATATCTTATTAGCTTAACTATGCCAAGCAGGAAAGGAATGTGATGTCGGATTTAGTGTCAATTGGATTTAAAACCCCTATTTATCCCTTCTTCTAACTGCGTAGTTGCCCGTCTGAGGCAAGATGAATTTCTCTCACATGTCCCATCTTATCTGTTGTTAATTTGCATGAAGAGTTTGGTGG
This sequence comes from Ambystoma mexicanum, assembly GCF_040938575.1. Taxonomy (NCBI): domain Eukaryota; kingdom Metazoa; phylum Chordata; class Amphibia; order Caudata; family Ambystomatidae; genus Ambystoma; species Ambystoma mexicanum. The sequence continues at coordinate 68,419,596 of NC_090928.1, forward strand.
ATTTCTACCATGCAAGACCTTTTGGTATCTTAAAGCTGTAAATTATGGAGGTATATTAAAATAAACCCTCTCACCCGCCCGCCTTAAGGATGCAAAGTTAGTCACATGTTTGGCTTCATTTTTTCTATCCTTTTTACCAACAGCCTTAAAAATATCTAAAAAGAAAAACAAATGTATGCTCGCCCATCAATCGCTTGCTCAAAACCTCTGCCTTTTTCACTGATGCCTGCCTACTATTTGATTGGTGCAAATCACCTCTCCTAAATAAATAATGTAATTTCTTGACCTCATCTCAACTTTTGATAACTCACTGTCGCTCTTTGACATCTTAATTTTAAAACAGACACATAACAGACAGACAGACTAATCCTCAGCGCTATTTGCTCTATCTCTGCCCCTAAATATACCCGATAGGGGTTTGAGTCATTATTTTACAGGGACCTGTCCTCTGCATCTCTTAGATTTAATTCACTTGAAGTTTATAATGACTTCTTCTGAAATTCCTTGTGTCTTGACTTGCCGCGTAGTGAAGAGTAAATGGGCCTCTGTCCACAAATCACCCACAGGGAGAGAGTAAAGGAACTCCCTGTGCGAGCTTTGAGGCCACAGGTGGTTTGATGATACGCCGGATCTGATGACGCCGAGGACCCCAGAGGCTGTTAAAAGGAAGTTAGGGTTAGCACAGGCAAACACAGTACTTTGATATGAAAGAGTGTGCAAAACTTTCTTACCTAAGTCTAGCGGGATGGTGCTAGGGTGCCTGGGGTCAGATGCGAGGGAGCGTCAAAGATCCGGGCAGCCGTGTCCCAGATGGTAGGTACCAGCTGATACCTGTAGCCCTTCTGTAGCCGAAGGGAACTTGAAACTGATCACAAAGCCTATGGTCGGAAGATCAAAAGCCAGAAGGGGAAATCCGAAAGCAATCCGTTGAGCATAGCAAAAGAGTCCAGAGTACCAATATCCATGCAGAGTTCCGAGTGACAGTATCCGTGGAGCAAGAAAGCCAATCCATGGTTCGTAAGCCTGAGTCCAAAATCCGATGCAGCAAACAACGTAAATCCTGAAAGCACCAAACAGAGTTGTGAAACAGCTGTGAAGCGGTGAGCAACTCGAACTTCCCGGCTTTTACGTGAGCCGGCTCCCAGTCATGTGAGCGGAAACTTGAGCACGTGATCGGGAAGTCGTCGCGGAACCAGGAAGTAACCGTGATCGGGTGCTCCAGCCCGAACGCAGTCTCCACGGGAGTTGCCAATGGAAACGAGGCAACAAACCGGGCCGGCCTCTGCGCACGGCCCGAATCCGCCGGTGATGACGACTCCCTCGCACCATAGGTGAAGGGATGGCTTGGGAGGCGGACTGTGACCCGGGGAGTCTAGCAGTGTGTGTCGGGGTATCAGCCAGTGTGGTGCATAGTTGTGTAACTGATTTGTTGTGCATGACAGAGCACCCCCTCAATGGCCCACGACCACGTGGGCAAGAAGGGTGTTCCTGGTTAAAACGTGAAACAAGCCTCGGGGCATGGACATCACACGCGGGGACCCAACAGCGCTCCTCGGGGCCAAAACCCGCCCAGTCCACAAGGTACTGGAGACCACCCCGAACCATATGAGAACCCAATATACCCGAGACCTCATACTCCACCGAGCCACCCACTGAAACAGGGCCAGGCGTAGACCGGAGACGGGTAGGGGCCAGACAAGGTTTCAACAAAGAGGTGTGGAAAACAGGGTGTATGCGCCAGGAGGCAGGGACCGAGAGGCGATAGGCCACAGGGTTGATCACAGCGGAAATCCTATAAGGGCCCACAAAATGAGGGAGTAACTTGCGACAACCAGGAAGCCTGAGATGGCGAGAAGAGAGCCAAACCCTGTCCCCCACAACATAGGAAGGTGCCACTGTCTTCCTCCGATCCGCTGCAGCCTTCGTAGACTCCTGGGCCTCCCGAAGGTGAGTAAGGGTTTGGGCCTGAACGGCCGACAAGTCGCGAGCACAGGCGGCAGCAGCAGCAGGATTATCAGAAGGTGCAAGGTCTGGGATAGGCAAGGTGCGAGGGTGTTGACCATACAAAACATAAAAGGGAGAAGAGCCAGTGGAAGAATGCGTGGCGTTGTTGTAGGAGAACTCAGCGAGGTGTAGCAAACCCAGCCAGGACTGCTGGTGTTGCAACACCAGACAATGCAAATACTGCTCCATGGCTTGGTTCACCCTCTCAGTCTGGCAGTCTGTCTCCGGATGATATGCGGAGGAAAAACGGGAATCGATACCTAGGAGGACCGTGAGTGCTCGCCAGAAACGGGAAGTGAACTGGGGTCCCCTATCTGAGATGATAACCGTGGGTAACCCAAAGAGGCAAAAGACCGATTTAAAGAAAAGATCGGCCAAGGCCAGGGCTGAAGGGATGCCAGAACAGGGAATAAAACGAGCCATTTTGGAAAAGGAGTCGACCACCACCCAAATGGTATCGAATCCCTTGGTTCGGGGTAGGTCTGTTACGAAATCCACAGATACCGTGTGCCAGGGCCTGGGGGGTATGGGTAAAGGAAGCAGGAGCCCCACCGGACGCCCTCTGCGGTGCTTACACTGGGCGCATATTGCACAGGTGTTAACGTATCCTTCTACATCGTGTTTCATGGAGGGCCACCAACACCAACATCTGAGGAGGTCCAACGTGCGTTTTTGTCCGGGATGGCCATTGATGGCGCTATCGTGGGACCATTCCAGAGCGAGATTGCGACCGTCGGTTGTTGGTAACCACAATCTGTTTTGGATATACGGTAGCCCATCATGAAACACCGGATCCCACTCGGTAACCTGATCAGGATGTAGTGAAACCCATTTGCGAATGGAATCCAACAAAGGCAGAGGAGGGGTGCAAATACAAAGGACATGTTGGTCTAATAGATTTTCCGGGAAAACAGGCAAGGATACCCGACCCGGAGAGCGAGACAACGCGTCCGCCTTCCCATGGGACAGACCGGACCGATGTTTGATCTGGAAGTCAAAGGCCGCGAAGAACAAGTGCCACCGCACCTGCCAACTGTTAATACACTTTAGCGAGGCCAAGTCCTGGAGGTTACAGTGGTCGGTGAACACAGTGACAGCGTGCCTTTCCCCCAACAGATGATGCCGCCAGACCTGGAAGGCATCCTTGATGGCCAACAGCTCCTTCCCTGTGACGGTGTAGTGCAACTCCGTAGCAAAGAACTTCCGAGAATGAAACACAACCGGGTGTAACTGACCCGAAGAAGGACAGCGTTGGGACAAGACCGCACCAAGTGCGAAGGAGGAAGCATCAGCCTCCACGATGAACGGGAGTTCTGGGTCAGGGTGCTTCAGGACAGGGGCTGTAATAAATGCTAACTTTGGGGCATCAAAAGCAGCTTGGTGTTTATCCAACCAGACAAAAGGTGACTTGGGACTGGTCAGGGCAGTAAGGGGGGCTACAAGGGATGAGAAATCCTGGATGAATTACCTGTAGAAATTCGAGAACCCAAGGAATGATTGCAGGGCCTTAATGTTACAGGGCTTCGGCCAGTCCAAAACCGCACGGACCTTGGACTGGTTCATTGCCAAACCCCCAGGGGTGATATGGAAACCCAGAAATTCCACACTTTCAGTGTGGAACTGACATTTCTCGGGTTTGGCATAGAGTGAGTGTCGGCGGAGACGGGACAGTACCTCGCGGACATGTGATATGTGGTCCTTCATGTCCTGTGAGTATATCAAGATGTCATCCAGGTATACTGCTACACACACATCCAACAAGTCGTGAAAAATCTCATTCATGAAACGTTGGAAGGTAGCAGGGGCGTTACAAAGCCTGAAGGGCATGACCACATATTCAAACAATCCGTAGCGAGTACAGAAGGCCGTCTTCCACTCGTCTCCGGAGCGGATTCTGACCAGGTTATAGGCCCAGCGGAGATCAAGTTTTGTGAAGATGGTGGCATGGCTTAACCTGTCCAATAATGGGGTAATCAGAGGAATCGGGTATCGATTCTTGATGGTAATAGAATTTAGTCGGCGGTAGTCCACACAAGGACGCAGATCGCCCTCCTTTTTGGGGACAAAGAAAATAGGGATAGCCGCCGGTGAGGTGGAGGGACGTATATGATCGACCTTCAAGGCTACCTGTATGTACTCCTTTAATGCTTGTTCTTCCGACGGAGACAAGGAATAGATGCGGCCTGTGGGAATCACAGAGTCAGGAAGCAGGTCGATGGGGCAGTCGTAGGAACGATGTGGCGGGAGCACCTCCGAGGAACCCTTATCAAAGACCTCATGGAAATCCCTGTATTCTGTAGGGAAACCAATGGCAACAGCCCCCACCACATGAGGCTCCAGCGCCATAGGAACGTCTTCGTGTAGTGTGAGTTGCGCTATGGCCCCTAGGGCTCGTGGGGGTGATTCAGTGTCGTCAGTTGCGGTGAGACAATAGTTCTGACACGTTTCAGATTCTAAATGAACCTGCCCAGACTTCCAGTCAATCAAAGGGTTATGTTGATGCAACCAAGGGAGACCCAATATGATCCCAAACTGTGGCATTGTAATCAGGTCGAATGAGATAACTTCCTGATGCGTGTTCTGGATAGTTAGGGTCACCGGGGCGGTCTGTTGCTTGATTGGGCCTGAAATCAGTGCTGTGCCATCCACCGCCTGTACCGGCTCTGGATGTTCCTTGGTAATCAGAGGTAGATTTAAGGACCCAGCCAGTTTAATGTCAATATAGTTGCCCGTGGCGCCTGAGTCTAAGTAAATCGAGACAGCGTGAACAATATCGGTTATTGGTTTTAACGTGGCCTGTACTAGCACTGGCCTAATCCTGCCAAAGTTGGGGTACCTGTCCGGGTAAATGGAAGTATTGCTCGAGCCGGCCCCCGGGTCTAGGGTTGAGCATTCCGAAAAATCCGATTCTTGAGCTTAGGGCGTCTGGGACATGACTTTACAAAATGGCCATTTCAGGCCGCAGTAGAAACAAGCGTGGTCGGTTCTTCTGCGGTCCCTCTCTACTTGTGTAATGGGGCTGCGAATACCACCTATCTGCATGGGCCTGACGCCTGTATCAGAGGAAGAGGAAGGCAAATTGGTATTGGGGACACCTGTTTCGAACCGACGTTCGGAACGCCTTGCGTCAATTTGTAACGCGAGGTCCACTAAATCGGTGTGGGTCGTGGGCAAGGAAGGGACGACAGCCATAGCGTCTTTCATGGTGTTGTTGAGCCCTCTATAGAAGACAACTGCCTTTTTTTGTTCAGGCCAGGATGTTTCAGCAGCTAGCTGATTGAAACGAGCAATGTATTCTATGAGGGATCCCTTTCCTTGAGTCAGATCTAACAGCTTGAGGTCCCGGGACTGGGCCTTGTGACGTGTGTCGAACACACGAGACATTTCTGTGATCAGTAGCTCAAAGTCGTATAGAACAGGGTTGTCATTTTCCAACAAAGGGTTAGTCCATGCTGCAGCGGTGCCGGCCAAATGAGACAAAGTGAACGCTGCTTTTGTGGTGGCGTCAGGAAAAGCCTGAGGTCTGCAGAGGAAGTGTAGTTGGCACTGGTTTATAAAGATGCGAAACTTTCTAGGGTCACCGTGGAACCTCTCTGGGGCGGCTATGGGAAAAGACGTGGGCATGAGTACTGGCAACTGAGGTGTTGTAGGGGCAATAGGAGGCTGGGGAACAATAGGCTGGACAGCTGGGGGTTGTGCCGCGGCAGCGGCCTCCCCGAACTCAGCATCGGCGGGCAGAGGGTGTTGTGTACTTTGGATCAAGTCTAGCCTCTGGTGTATCGCAGCAGTGGCTGCACCCATATCCGCCCTTAGCAATGTGAGTGCCTGTACCAAGGCAGCCACGGGGTCCTCAGCTGCAGGCTCCATACTCATCACAACGCAACGGCTTCACAGTCTGTCTTGACTTGCCACGTAGTGAAGAGTAAATGGGCCTCTGTCCACAAATCACCCACAGGGAGAGAATAAAGGAACTCCTTGTGCGAGCTTTGAGGCCACAGGTGGTTTGATGATTCGCCGGATCTGATGACGCCGAGGACCCCAGAGGCTGTTAAAATGAAGTTAGGGTTAGCACAGGCAAACACAGTACCTTGATATGAAAGAGTGTGCAAAACTTTCTTACCTAAGTCTAGCGGGATGGTGCTAGGGTGCCTGGGTCAGATGCGAGGGAGCGTCAAAGATCCGGGCAGCCGCGTCCCAGATGGTAGGTACCGGCTGATACCTGTAGCCCTTCCGTAGCCGAAGGGAACTTGAAACTGATCACGAAGCCTATGGTCGGAAGATCAAAAGCCAGAAGGGGAAATCCGAAAGCAATCCGTTGAGCGTAGCAAAAGAGTCCCGAGTACCAATATCCGTGCAGAGTTCCGAGTGACAGTATCCGTGGAGCAAGAAAGCCAATCCATGGTTCGTAAGCCTGAGTCCAAAATCCGATGCAGCAAACAACGTAAATCCTGAAAGCACCAAACAGAGTTGTGAAACAGCTGTGAAGCGGTGAGCAACTCGAACTTCCCGGCTTTTACGTGCGCCGGCTCCCAGTCACGTGAGCGGAAACTTGAGCAAGTGATCGGGAAGCCGTCGCGGAACCAGGAAGTAACCGCGATCGGGTGCTCCAGCCCGAACGCAGTCTCCACGGGAGTTGCCAATGGAAACGAGGCAACAAACCGGGCCGGCCTCTGCGCACGGCCCGAATCCGCCGGTGATGACGACTCCCACGCACCATAGGTGAAGGGATGGCCTGGGAGGCGGACTGTGACCCGGGGAGTATAAGCAGTGTGTGTCGGGGCAGTGTGGTGCGACGTTGTGTAACTGATTTGTTGTGCATGACACCTTGGACCAGAACTATCCGGGCTTTGTATCTCTTCATCTCTTATTTATATACACAGAAAAAACCACTCATTATGTTTTCTACATAATTTTCTAGGATCCCCATTACTTTTTAAACCATTGATTACTTTTTGATTGCTTATTGATAACTTATTGATTTCGTATTGATTACTTATTGATCACTTTAATATATGCGTAACATTTTATTTTTCCTTTATCCCCGGTCCCCTTTCAATACATACCATAATCCACAGATGTCAAAGTGCTCAATGCTGACAGCCATAGCGAGGCCTTCCCCGACAAAATGAGGGCGCACTACAGATTCACTAACCCTGTCACTTCTCCTGGGCCTCTCCCCTTCTCTGTCAGCATGTCAGCATGAAGCCTCGGTTCTTGTCCCTGGAAGATTTTCAGGATCCCTTCACTGGTTGCCATGTGTAAAGGAGGACCCTCTTCTCCTACTAAACTTTTGACATCTGTAGACTCTGGCACTGGAGAGTGGTCAAGGACAAAGTGTCAGAATTCTTCCTCACAAACTTGACCCCGTAGTGTCGAGGAAGAATTCTTTCTATCAATATACCTCTCTGAATGTACAAAGGAACATACAGAGAGATTGATTAATCGAAAGAGTGGAATCCTTGGAGACCTCGTGGCTGTGAGGCTAGTGGCAAAACCCAGAATTTTTAGGACAAGGAATCTAGTCAGTAGTCGTGGAAATGCCGCACTAGTTCCACTAGATCTCTCCCACGGTGCAGCTGAGGCTGAGTCCGGGGTCTTGGTCTTCAACGAATCCTACGGGGTGGCCAAGATAGAAAACACAACACTCCCACGTAGCAGCGGAGGCTGACAAGATCCCGCGGTGCAGCTGAGGCTGAAAACTCCTATTCCCACGATGCAGCGGAGGCTGGCAGGATCCCGCGGTGCAGCGGAGGCTGATAATATCCCGCGGTGCAGCTGAGGCTGAAAACTCCTATCCCGCAAGGAAGCGAGGGTTGAGAAAGTTATCGGTACAAGATACGTGGAAGTAACAAAAAAATGAGTACACAAGATAGGAACTCAAACGAGGAAAACCTGAAATCCGTATGGGCGTCAAAATACAAGGGGTCAAGAACAGCAAGCCAAATACCAGTCCGAATCAAAAACACAAGCGGGCGGCGACAGAACCAAGGAGCAGGCAAGGAGAGAGTCCAGGGACGAGTGCGTATGTCGGAAGACCAGAAGTTCGAGGTACCAAGACAGACTAGGGAAATCCAAATGCAGGTCCGTAAAAAGTTAGCAGAAATCACAAAAAACACACAGATCGAAGCAGAATACCTAAAAGGCTCAATCGGAAGCACTGATCTTAGGACAGGGCGGAGCTTAAGAAGAGCAAGTCATGTGACTAGCGTTTGCTTCCTGATCGCCTACTCCCTCCCCTTGACAATGGCTTCCACCGTTGCCAAGGTAACTTCCAAGCCCTTCTGTATGAATCGGGTCGGAAACGCAGGAGTCTTTTGCTGTGTTTCCGTACTACATTAGGTTTAGCGAGACTCTTGGCGAATCGTGGAATTCTTGAAACCTGTCTCGAGTCCCGTGGCATGACAGTACCCTCCCTTATCTGTAGAGGCAGCGGACGTGAAGGCAGGGAGGTGTTTGGGTAGAACGGTTTCAGAAGGGAGACATGGAATACTGGATGTATCCGCCACTTCAGAGGAAGGCGCAGACGCACCGTCACTGGGTTGATTACTGCAGTGACCACATAAGGACCCACATAACAAGGCAAGAGGGCCCTTCTCCCCGGCAAGTGCAGATTCTTCGTAGATAACCATACCTTCCCACCCACAGAATAGCTAGGGGCTGGAGAACGATGAGCATCAGCATAATGTTTGGTGCGTTCCTGAGCCAGTTCCAAATGTCGCTTAACCTGGCTACAGATCGACACCAAACTTTCCACACAAGAGGCCGCTGCGGGATGATTAGCAGGAAAAATAGGGGACAAGGGCAAAGATCTAGGATTACGTCCGAATAAGGCAAAAAAGGGCGAGGACTGAGTTGAGGAATGCAGAGAATTATTATACGCAAATTCCGCCATAGTGAGGACTGAGAGCCAGTCGTCCTGATATTGATGGGTCAGACATCTTAGGTATTGCTCCATGGTGGAATTCAAACGTTCCGTTTGCCCATCCGTCTGGGGATGATATGAGCTAGAATACCTGTCATCAATACCAAAAGAAGTAGTCAAGGATTTCCAAAAATGAGAGGTGAATTGCGAACCCCTATCCGAGATAATAATTGAGGGAAGACCAAAGAAACGGAAGACATTCTTTAGAAACAACTCCGCCAACACCGGAGCAGTAGGTATCCCATGGCAAGGTACGAACAACGGCAACTTGGTAAAATAGTCGATGACGACCCAAATAGTATCAAAACCGGACACAGAAGGTAGTTCAACTACGAAGTCCATAGATATCATATACCAAGGCTGGTCTGGTATGGGCATGGATTGTAGCAAACCTACTGGTTTAGCATGGGAACTTTTACACTGGGCGCAAACATAACAGCGAGCGATGTATTCAGTAACATCCCTACCCATGGATGGCCACCAACACCACCGATGTAATAGATCCATGGTTTTCTTAGTACCAGTATGTGCTGCCACCCTAGAATCATGACACCAACTAACAGCTTTCTTCCGAGTAGTCTCATCTGGCAAGTATAACAAACCTTTGACATACGGAAGACCCCTGATGATATCAAGACTCAATCTTTTAACCTCGTCTGGATTTCTCTGCACCCAAACCAGTAGTTCAGAACGAAGAGTGGGTCTTCGAGTACAAGCACATACCACCTGATGGGGTAGAAGCAACTGCTTCTCGGGTCGGTTCAAAGAAGGAGCACCATGCATACGAGATAATGCATCAGCTTTGGTGTGTAAAGATCCAGGTCTGTTTGTTATGGTAAAGTTAAACATTGAAAAGAATTCATGCCACCTGGCATGTTGAGCCGTGGAACACTTTATCGATTGTAAGGCTAGTAAGTTCTTGTGATCTGTGAATACCTGGACTGGTACTGCTGAACCCAATAAATGATGTCGCCAGGTCATAAAAGCATCCCTGATGGCCAACAACTCCTTCTCTGTTATGGTATAGTTGCTTTCATAAGATGTTAACTTTTGGGAATGAAAAGCAACCGGGTGTAACCCATGGGTATCTGGGCATTCTTGGGACAAGATAGCACCCAGAGCTATGTCAGAAGCATCGGCTTCAACCACAAAAGGAAGGGAGGGATCTGGATGTTGAAGAATGGGAGCGGGTGTAAACGCCGTCTTGAGATTAACAAAGGCATTAGTACAATCCTCTCCCCATATAAACAACATTTTACTGCTTGTGAGAGCAGTTAAAGGAGCTGCCACTGTAGAGAAGTCCCTAATGAATCTTATATAGAAGTTTTGCACGTGATATCATACCCAAGAAATTCCACTTCAGTGGCATGGAAGATACATTTCTCCAATTTAGCAAACAGATGGCTCTCTCGAAGCCGTTTCTAAGACCTGGGTGACGTGTTGTACATAAGGGTCATAATTAGCTGAGTAAACCAAAATGTCATCCAAGTAGATAACAAGGAATTGATCAATCATATCATGAAAGACATCATTTATGAAATACTGGAAGGTAGCAGGGGCATTACAAAGTCCGAATGGCATAACTTTGTATTCAAATAGGCTATATTTAGTTTTGAAGGCAGTCTTCCATTCATCCCCACTACGAATTCTAACCAAATTGTAGGCCCCTCGGTGGTCTAATTTGGTAAAGATAGCTGAGGAACCCAGCTGATCCAACAAGACAGAGATTAGAGGAATAGGATATTGATTCCTAATAGTGATTAGATTCAGAGCCCTGTAGTCGATACATGGATGCAGATCCCCTTCCTTCTTAGGAACAAAAAATAGGGGGGAAGCCGAAGGAGACCGAGAAGGACAAATAAACCCCGAGTTAAGAGACTGATCATTGTATTCTTTGAGCACTTGTTCCTCCTTGTGTGTCAATGAATAAATCCTCCCGGAAGGTATCTTGGATCCGGGAATGAGATCTATGGGACAGTCATAGGGTCTATGAGGTGGTAAAACCATGGCACTTCCTTCATCAAATACGTCTTGAAATTCAACATACTCTTTTGGTAGTTCCCCTGTGAGCACTGATTCGATGGTGGATGTAACATCCAGCAACGGACGAAATGGATTATCTACTGGAGATTTTGACTGCCAACACTGGTTTTCACAGTGTTCCGACAAGAATTCAATAGTGTTCGTGAACCAATCAATGGTTGGATTGTGTGCTCTAAGCCAGGGAATCCCTAAAATTAACTTGAGCCGTGGAGCTGAAATGAGATCAAATCCAATGGTCTCAGTATGCCCCTGACCAGTTTCCATAACAAGGTCAATTGTTTGATGGGTAACCATGCCAGACAACAAGGAAGAACCATCTACAGCATTAACCGACACTGGTTTGTCCTTCGCGAGAATAGGTAAGGCTAGCTCTTTGGCATATTGCGAATCGATATAGTTTCCTGTAGCACCTGAATCAAGCACCGCAGTAGCTGGAACCAGATTCCCAGGAGGGAACATGAACATAACTGTCATAGTGAAGGGCGTTACCAAACTGGAGACCATTAACATGGAAGGGCTCGACAAACGGACTCCTCTTATTGTCGAGCTTTCAAGTTTCCCTGTTTCTTCATGGGTTTCTTGGTACACTCCTTCAGGAGATGATCGGAAGCACCACAATAGAAACATAAATGGTTATTTTTTCTATTTTCCCTCTCCTCTGGAGAGAGGGGTCTCTGTGTGGCCGCTCCAATTTGCATGGGCTCGGGTCCTCCTGCAGTTGGAATAGGGTTGATTGATACTGGAGGAGGTAACCCCTTTTTCTCACCCTTTCTAGCGGCCTTGCGGGCATCGATCTGCAGAACCAGTTCCAACAATTCTGGAAATGTGCTTGGGACGACTGGTACCAAAGCAAGGGTATCTTTTAATGAATCAGATAACCCTTTATAAAAAAGTGAGGCCTTCTTATCATCTGGCCACCCTGTCTCAGCAGCCAGCTGATTAAATTTGGCCAAATAAGCCAGAAGAGTTGAATCCCCCTGTTGTAAACTTAACAACTCCAACTCCATGACCTGGGCCTTGTACCGTGTATCGAAAACCTTACCCATGGCTGCAATCAATGCATCACAGTCGAACAATAGAGGGCTACCCTCTTCCAATAAAGGGTTAGCCCAAGCTGCAGCAGTACCCCCAAGATGGGAAAACAGGAAGGCGGCTTTGGTTGCGGAATCAGGCAAAGATCCTGGTCGACATAAGTAGTGCAACCGACATTGATTCAAAAATGTCCTAAAGTGTTTAGGATCCCCATGAAACCGCTCAGGAGGAGCTAACGGAAACTGTGAGGTAACGTAAACCGGTCCTGCCTCGGCCTGTGCGGCTGCAGCACCTGCACCCGAAGCAGATGGAGGTGGATGAACCGGAAGGGAGGGGGGAAGCATGGCCGATTGTATTTCCAGGATTTGTTGTTGGAACGTGGCATGTGCATTAGCCATGTCAGTGTGCAAATCTGCCACTAACTGAAACAAATTAGCCAGGGTCTCGTTAGGTTCCATTTATGAGGCTTCTGATTTTGTCAGAATTCTTCCTCACGAACTTTACCCCGTAGTGTAGAGGAAGAATTCTTTCTATCAATATACCTCTCTGAATGTACAAAGGAACATACAGAGAGATTGATTAATCAAAAGACTGGAATCCTTGGAGACCTCGTGGCTGTGAGGCTAGTGGCAAAACCCAGAATTTTTAGGACAAGGAATCTAGTCAGTAGTCGTGGAAATGCTGCACTAGTTCCACTAGATCTCTCCCACGGTGCAGCTGAGGCTGAGTCCGGGTCTTGGTCTTCAACGAGTCCTATGGGGTGGCCAAGATAGAAAACACAACACTCCCACGTAGCAGCGGAGGCTGACAAGATCCCACGGTGCAGCTGAGGCTGAAAACTCCTATTCCCACGATGCAGCGGAGGCTGGCAGGATCCTACAGTGCAGCAGAGGCTAATATCCCGCGGTGCAGCTGAGGCTGAAAACTCCTATCCCGCAAGGAAGCGAGGGTTGAGAAAGTTATCGGTACAAGATACGTGGAAGTAACAAAAAAATGAGTACACAAGATAGGAACTCAAACGAGGAAAACCTGAAGTCCGTATGGGCATCAAAATACAAGGGGTCAAGAACAGCAAGCCAAATACCAGTCCGAATCAAAAACACAAGCGGGCGGCGACAGAACCAAGGAGCAGGCAAGGAGAGAGTCCAGGGACGAGTGCCGTATGTCGGAAGACCAGAAGTTCGAGGTACCAAGACAGACTAGGGAAATCCAAATGCAGGTCCGTAAAACGTTAGCAGAAATCACAAAAAACACACAGATGGAAGCAGAATTCCAAAAAGGCTCAATCAGAAGCACTGATCTTAGGACAGGGCGGAGCTTAAGAAGAGCAAGTCATGTGACTAGCGTTTGCTTCCTGAGCGCCTACTCCCTCCCCTTGACAACGGCTTCCACCGTTGCCAAGGTAACTTCCAAGCCCTTCTGTATGAATCGGGTCGGAAACGCAGGAGTCTTTTGCCGTGTTTCCGTACTGCATTAGGTTTAGCGAGACTCTTGGCGAATCGTGGAATTCTTGAAACCTGTCTCGAGTCCCGTGGCATGACACAAAGGAACGGAGGCCCTGATGAGATTTCACAGCCATCTTTATTACAGGTTCAGAAGACACTGGAAGCATCACACAGAGCTCCTACAATCAGCTTGCCTTTTATGGGCATTTTGAGAATGATGCAATGCTTCATACAATTTCTGAACACTTATCTGATAGGTCCCTTCAGGCAAAAATAACCCCCTTCTTGTCTTCGATTGGTTGGCTCATATGCCACTCACCAAGCCACATCATCTCACCTTGGCAAGCATAGGTTGACTGACATATAGGCTGATAATCCCATTCCAGTCTCAGCTAAACATAATTATACATCCTTCAAATCCTGCCACGAAATAGTGTTTATCTGCTCGTCGGGTTCCTGACAAATTTACTTGCCAGTTTATACTGTGTGAAACCTCATGAGCTCATCTTATCTGTTGGTAAGTGTGCAGCTGTTCTGTCTAACTGGTAGCTTTCCCATGCCTTTATCTGATTTGCTATCAATCATTGTCTGCTTTTCCTGCCAAAACTTCTAAATATACCACCCCAGACATAGTATCTACAGTGAACTGTTGGCAAGGAATTATTTATTATCTGCATGAGTAAGGACTTTTGACACCTGCTCCCAAGATGCCATTTTGTATTTTGACATCCATCTTAGAAATATCTCAGCCTGTTTCAGCCTAGATGTTCGACTACCAAATGGTAAACCAAATTACTTTTGAACATAACTCCTTTTCTATCCGGTTTTCAGATTATATTTGTACATATTCATGATATGTAAGTAACTCTGGAGACACCCTTTACTTCCTGAGTCATTCTGACCCCAAAAATATATATCGCCCTATATGCACTCTTTATCTTCAAAAATCACTATAATTCTTATTTTTGCAATACTGGAAGCATTGATCAGCCTATCATGCTATCTGTATTCAGTTTGAGGGGGATGAGGGGTCTAGTACTCTCATACAAATGTGTCCAACTTCATCGCCTCTATTAAGAACTCCAACCTATCCTCTATCCTAATTCTCCTTGACCTGTCTGCTGCCATCGACACTGTTGATCACTCTGATCTCCTTAATACCCTCTTTCTTCTTGGGATTTTGCGATCAAACCCTTACCCTGATTAAACCCTACCTTGCACCCCGCCAATTCTCTGCCTTCTGCAGCAACAACACCTCTCAACTCACTGCTCTAACTGTTGTTGTTCCACAAGGCTATTTCTTGGTTCTACTCCTCTTTACACTCTACACCTCACCTCATGGGCACTAATCTCCTCCTTTGGGTTCTCGTACCAACTCTTCGCTGATGACACCCAAATCTTCTTCTCCTTTCCTGAACTCTTCTCTGATTTCTCTATCAAAATTTCCAACTGTCTGTCTATCATTAAATATTGGATGATGTTACACTCTCCGATGTTAAACTCTACCAAAACAGAGGAGCTCTTTTTCCCTGCCAAAAGCTCTATCTCATCTCTTCTTCTGCCTGGCCAGTTCCCAGCTGAAACTCTTCTCTACCCTTCTTCAACTAGAAACCTCAGCGTCATCTATGACCCTTCTCACACTTTCTCTACTTTCATCTCCAAAACTGGAGTGAAATTGTCATATACATTTAATGTGTGATGTTTTATGTTACCCATGTTATATATTAAAACCCATATTTTAAATGTAATTCATTTTAGTTTAGCAATATGTTTTCGTGACAAACCTAGGGAAACACATTTGGCTTTGGGATATTACTACTACCTTTCCTTTCAGGATTAAATTCCAGAGTTACATGTTCATACGTTAATACAAGTCTGTGTCTTTTGCTTCTATCTCAGACTGGTTGTCCAGCGATCCTGATTGGGTGCACAAATGCCGCATCTTAAAGTTCTGGCATTAGCTGCTGGAAGGTCTGCATTCAGGATGCCGCCCCTAGCATTTCCAGTTGGTTATTGTGTCCCTCTGCTTTAGAGGCACTCTTCTCCTCTCCCCCTTTTGCTTTTGCAGTTGTGTGACTGTACAGCCACATGGGAAGAAGCAAGTACTGGCTACATTTTGGCATGGTCTTTTATCTCATGAAACTGGATGGTGGCCCTTCATTGAGAAATATCCGTATGCTATAAAGGTTCTCAGCCTCAATGCCATTGGGCTGAAGCATCTAGCCAACAGGTGAACTGTTCAATATTACTGCAAATGGAAAAATGCAGAGGCTATGCTTCGGAAAGAGTGAGGCAAGTAAGATGGAAGCCGTATTCAAAGCATGTGGAGAGGCAACTTGGCACAAGACTGGGAAAAATCCACTGCTGTTCTGAGAAGCATTATTAGAAAACCCACGAAATAGTCAAAATAATCAGCACAATGAAAAGTTCCAAGTACAAAAGCTTGTTATGGCTTGTGGGCTTTATTTTCCCTACTAAAGTGAGTCGCTTACATTTCCTAAGGTAAATGGTAAGGGGGAGCCATTTCATTTCACGTGTTTGCCATTCAAAAATAGACTTTGCACAACATCTTTCTGTTCTTGACTCATATCCGTTGATTATCACCAAGCTTGAATAAATGCATGTGAATTACTGCAGAATGTTGAACCCCAACTTTTCCTATAATAAGCTATGTCGTATCAACTTATGGAGAGCTGTACATCTTTTGAAGGCTTTGAAGGGATGACTCATCACCCTGAATTCATTATTTTAACACGCACTATGCCTTGAGGGTTTTCAGAGTACAAGAGGAAACCTCTAAAATATCAAGGAGAAGTTGAGGCATCAAAAGTGAAGACAATGGGCTTTGGGCTGGGATCCTGTCTTCCGACTCGTCCTGATTTCGAGTTTTGTGTGTTCATGATGCAGTGTAGTCACATGTGTGAGGCTCTGAGATGGGACTGAGGTGATTCTAGGAGTCAGGGGGCACTATCAGCTCCATTGTGCAAGCCTTGGAGGGTTGCAGACGTTACGGCTCAATAGCCAATCCCTAGGCTTGCATGCATGACAGCCCTGCCTCTTTTCATCTTGGAGAGCATACACATCACTGGGAAACAAAGAGAATTGGGAGGCAGTAAAGAAACCTGCGGAATTATCAAAAGTGGATGTATGTAAGACTTAAAATGCAAAATGGGAAGCGTGGTTCATTGAGAGACAGAGGCTCTGGAGTGCTGATCTCAGAGTAAACCTGCTGTGCCCCTGCTTTCGCTCACAGGGTCCTACAGATGTCAAACGTTGAAATCCTATGGTAATGTGGAGTAGCAAAGACACAGGCCCCCATGATTAGTTTCAGGAACCATCCAGATCTCCAGTTCAATATGCCTGATGCATGTCATATAGCAATGGCTATCGGAAATGCTGGGTGGTTCATTAGCCAATTCCAGTTACTTCGGAAATCAGAAGTTTGCAAAAACAGTAGCGAATCAGAGGACACAGTCATGCAGCAAAAACACTCGAATGCACACAGACAATTATATATCCTGGGACCAAGGTCGGACTTCGCCCTTGGCCCATCGGCCTGTGGCTAGGCCGAAATCACTTGGGAGGCAGGGGGGCAGTTTCTGAAGCACTCCTGGGCCAGTTTGTTACATTCCATTGCTCTGCAGAGACACCAAGGCGCCAGCTGCCAGGTGAACTTAGACACACAAGTGTTACTTTTTTACAAAATATTGGGAGCGGCCATGCTGGGGGGGGCTGGTGCTGCCTCAGCTCGGCCCACTCACTGTGAATTGTAATATGAGTCCCGTCTGTCCGCATTTTCAAGTTTCAATTTGCAACTTACAAATTGCTTCAGTTCCTCGCTCGGCCTGGGGAACCTTTGATGTAGCCCAAAGCCAGCACCTGCACCTCCCAATGCTGCGCAGCCGACGTCAAGCTTACACAGTGAAGGCGCCTGCCTATGAGCCCTGCGTCTCATTCACCTCATTCCGCCAGTTGCCCCCGCTCGCTGCCACTTCGCCCAACTCTTCCGCGCGAGCTGTCTGGTGAGACGTAAATCACCAGCTCACCTTCATGTTAGAACTCATAGAAGGTAAGTTCAAAGTTGGCTTCGTTTGGTGCTGGACAGCGCTCCCGCGTACTCCAGGCGTAAAAGGGTTAAGTATATCTGAGCAATGGGAAGGAGCCTCGCGCTGCTATTCTCGAGATGCCAGACAGGTTTACTGAAGAGCGATTTCTTGTGGGAGTTAGTCTTTGTGTCTGGCAGCGGCTTGAATTGAAATTCGTTCTAGAGTTACTTTCAAGATCATTCTCCTGACACTGTTCAAATCCCGTGTAAGGTGGGACATGGGTGTCATGACTTTGTTACGTTCCCCTGCTCGTTTTAGGGTCATGTCCTTGTCTGTCTGCCAGAAAGCGATATTTCAGCACATTATTTTTGTATGTGTCAGTAGCAGTTGTACTTTACAGGTGACGTGATGCTGCTGCATGTGTGTGTATGTGTGTGTTTTTGCGTGTGTGATGCTCAAGTCTGTGTGTGTTTTTATACAGTCTTCTCCAAGGATCCTGTGTCGCAAATCTGCAAAATATAAAGTAGTACTTTTTATCAGCGGTAGCAGCTTTCAGTTGTGAATGAACTAGTGAAGAACTGGGAGGTGTAACATAGTCCTGTGTTAGAATTGTGTAATTTTACATTAAACCATGTTTTGGTTGGGGATGTACAATACTCTTGTTCAAATTTCCAAACCCCACTACCAAGGACATAAATGCATGCTGGAGCCTAGGCATCCACACATGGCAATGGATACACTGTTACGCTCACCTGGTTCCACGAGGGCGCCACTCAGCCTTTGGGGTTCAGATGTCCCTCCTTGCGATGCCCAGATGCGACCAGCGGAAGAGTTCTGCCTGGAATACAGGTAAACTATGTTCAGGACCGAGCAACTGGGGTAAACAGCCTCCCACCTCCCTGTAGGTCTGCGACCCTTCTGGACTTCTCCTCACCTTGTTTTAGATGTTGGCAGGTTCTCCGTCCTGCTGTCTTGGCAGGGGTCTGTTGTGCTTGGTGGGCAATGGCGATCGAGTTGCTTCACTGATGCTGGCCCGTCTTGAGTCTTTCAGGTAGGTCTTATTGCTGTGAATATTGCTGTTCTTGCATGCCTTTTAAACAATGTCTTTTGCTTCCTAGGTACGCGGAAGTCCAATATGTGGTAAGGCGGAATCTGTGTTTCGCCGGTAAGTATGGGCGTTTTTGGAGCGCCTTGTTGCAGTGAGTAGACGCTATGCGCTGCGCTCAAGAAGCCTTGCCTTCGCTAACCTGTTATCTTTTCCTCTCCACAGGTCGCGGTACTCGGCCAAAGTATGGAATTTCATAAGTGATGCTGATTGAGGAGTGGCTGGCGAGGTAAGCCTTTAGGCACCGTTCGTTAATTGTACAATGTCTAATGCCTTGTTTTTTTCTCTTTTACAGGTCCGTCGATCCGAAGGAGTGCTGGTTCCAGGATGATGGTCGGGAGAGCTGCGACTGCTGGCGATGAAGTTCAGGTAAGCTGCTGCCTTTTCTCACAATGTCTTCTTTCCTTTGCAGGTGCTGTTCTTCCAAGGTTCGTGGCTGAAGCTGAACACGGTAAGCGTTACGTTGCAGAAATGCAAACTAACGCAAAGCGTGTCAGTCTATTCGGCTGTGGTTTAAATAGTTTCAAGAAAGAAGTCCAGGTAAAATAGTCCCCATGGTACCACACCCAAAACACGACACTGCAAGCCTGGTTTCAAGGAGCCAGGTTATGAGGATGCCTCCACAAGACTGGCATTAATGAAAAGTAGTTCCCAAGCACAAGTCCATATTCAAACATGAGCCTGGCGCTAAAGGCACCAGGACTGGCCCCAAGAAGGCCTAGGCTGCAATTTCTTGGGTTTAGTGGGTTTAGTGGGGACTGGAATCAAGACTCTCCCTGGCCCATAGGTTGGCCAGAGGGTCTTCAGAGTGTGGGTCGTGACACACACGTCGTTTACTGTATTCAAATTTCTTTTATGAAATGTTTGACTGTGCACATACATGTGGTAAATGGGGAAAACAGACAGGCACATCATGCTTGGCTATTCACACGTATTATTATTCTTTTTGAGGCGAGGGGTGGGCCACTTCTTTTTGGTTTTCCGGGCCTATTTGTTGTCCCAGTCTGACCCTGCCTGGGACCAAGCTATGCAGTGATACAAAAGGAACAAAGAGGAGAGAGTGGAAAGAAGGAGCAGAGCAGGTAGAGGAGGAAGAGCAGAGAGAGAGTGAATGGAGGAGCAAGAGGAGAGTGAGCAAAGAAAATGAGCAAAGGACAAGAAAGAGCAGATGGCAGAAAGAGGAGGGGGAAGAGAGAGTAGAAACAGTGAAGAGGAGAAGTGGAAGGAGGTAGAGAAGGCGATGTAAGATGAGAAAGGATATGAGATAGTGGCATGGGTGTAGGACATGAGGGGTTAGGGGGACACATCCTCCCACAATTTTAAGTGGGGGGGATATAATAGCTTTTATCCCCCCCAGATTATTTGTGTCACTACTGTAAAATATGACTGCAGCCTGTACTGCAGGCTGCAGTTATCATGTAAGCATTGGCGTAACTGGCCCCTAAGACAATTTTTTTTTTTTTTAAAAGAAAATATTTTTTTTACAAAGCAAATTTAAAAACAGAAAAAAATTGTTTCTTTTTGAAGTCACTGCCTTCATAAAGATTTTTTTTTTACAAATAATGTCATTATGAAGGCAAAGTGACTAAAAAAAAGATTCTATTTCTTTATGAAGTCTGAGGGCTCCCCCACCTCCATGACGTGGAAGCCTAAAGGCTAGTGGCCTCCAAGGCATATGGCAGGGAGCGCTATGACTTCAAAAAGAAATAGGGCCTCATTACGAGGTTGCGGTAAACCACCGGTGTGACCGGCGGGTTGCCGCCAACCTCGTAATACCATTTACAACACCTAGTTTCCCGGTGCTAACGGGACATTACAAGTCCTGGCAGACTGGGAAGTTAGGTGCCAGAAATGTTAGTCCCCTTGGGTTCACGGAAGCACCGGCACTGCCACTAATGGTGCCTGTGCTTCTGTGATGAGTCTGCCTACTGAGGCCGCTGCGCCCACCATGGTCAGACCTGTCGGATGCAGCGGTCCCAGCAGGCATACTCTGAGTGTGGCGGTCCGGAAACAAGGGTGCCAGAAAGCTTGCCAGCACCCTTGATTTCGGACCACCACACCTATAATGAAGCCCATAGTTTATGTTTGCAGTAACTCTGCCGTCTTAACAACATTATTTCTGTTTCAGTTTGGTCCTTTAACGGAAATAATTTCTTTATGAAGTCAGAGTGACTTCAAAAAGAAACCGTTTCTTTTTGAAGTAATGGGACTCGCCTCCACCCCATGACACGGGGGCCTCCCGATCCTCTGCAGATGACGGGAACAAGCATTCCTGGCTACTGCAGGGAGCTGATGGTCTCGTTCCCTGGACCAATGGGTTAAAGGTAAGAAAGTGTATTTTTTTAAATGTGTGTACGTGCAAGTAAGTGTGTGTATCTGTATGTATATAATGTAATGTGCATTAATGAGTGAGTGCATGATTGGGCCTGGATATGCCTGTGTCATTGTATGGTGAAAGTGTGCACACTTAAATGTATGAGTGGCTAGGTGTGCGTGTGTGAGTGTATGGTGAAAGGGTGCACACTTAAATGTACGGGTGGCTGCCTGGGTGTGCCTGTATGGTGAAAGGGTACACACTTAGATGTATGGGTGGCTGGGTGTGCGTGCGTGTATGTGTATGGTGAATGGTGTGTGTGCTTGTGTTCAGCGGCTCAACAAAACCTACATTTCGGGAGACCGCTAACGCTTCAAATGTTGGGAGAGATGCTAACTTCACGAGCGATGGTGGAGTGGCACATTCATTTGTGTGGGGGCATCTAACTTCTTTATGCATTCTAATGAGACTATTCTAGTGCAGCTGTTACAAGCAGTTACCTCTCTCCTTCAAGTCTGAAAGCACCCACTTATGGACTGTTGTGAGAATGAGCGGTCTCCTGTCCCCTCTCTACCCTTCCAATCACTCCCCTGGCATGCAAGTACTAAACCCATATCATGATTTCAACTGCCTAAAAACGAACAGTGAAATACGTAAGTATTTGCTGGGCCTTTAGGAACAAACACAGGTGCTGTTTAACATCTGTGTCCTGTTCTGTCCATCAACAGATTTGAAGGTCAGCCAGGTCGAGTCAACATAGCCCAAAATGTCAGGGGGTGGGGGAAGAGGACTAAAGCCCAGTCAGATCAATGGTGTTGTGCCACTGCTTGTGTTTAATGCCATGATTACTTATTGATAATCTTCATTACTCGTATCCCCATTCTTCCTCATCCCAGTACTTGTGTATGAGGCAGTTTGCCTCATACACAAGTACTGGGATGAGGTAGCGGGACATGGAGGTAACGCCTGGCTTAGTTACCTGTAATCTTCATTACTTCTAGCCCCACTCTTCCTCGTCCTTGTACTTATCTATGAAGGAAGGTGCCTCATATGTCAGCACTGGGACAAGGAAGAGGGATGTGGAGGTAATTCTGGGCCGATGTGCTGATTTTGGGGGTTGGAGCAGCTGGTTGGAGGAAGGGGGATTTGTGGGGGGGCAGGGATTGTGGGATAAATCGTAATGGCAATCCATCTCCAGGCTAAGCAGGCATGATATGTGGTATCAGTGGCTAGAGAGGCATTTTGGTGCAGCCAGTCTAGTCATTTCTTAGTTTGGCTTGACTTTCTTTAACTGGGCATCGCTGATTAAGCAGTTCTGCTAAATGTAATTACCTGGCTAGACTGGCTTTTGGTTGCTGCCAGTCTTGCCGTTTCTTACTGTGGCATTGTATATTTTTCTGGGCATCTGTGAAAAAATAACCATGATAAGTGTTATTGCTTTGACTTCCATTTTGGTGCAACCAATCTAGGTATGTCTAAATGTTGCCTGCCATGCTTTACTGTAATATGTTATTATGTGTCTAGACTGGTCTGCATTGCACAGCCAGTTGGACATGTTTTCATTGTGGCATGTCATTTTTAATAGTAAAGCATTCCATTAATGAAAGCATTAATGTTCCTGTGCACTGTTGGTGACATGCATGTATTGGATTTTTGGACTGGTGTTACCCTACAAAACAATTGCAAACTCTCTGGCTTTGTAGCCAATTTTTCTCAGAAAGTGTGCTGTTTAATGCATTAAAACACACACGTATGTATGCTGCGCCAAGGACAGTATGCAGCATTCCCTTGGAGCAGCACGCTCATGTGTATTGCGCAAGCGTGGTAATCTAGGCCAGCCCGGAGTGTGGCGCGACCCATGATTTGTTGCCGAACTGGAGGGGGCCCCCTCAGCATGGCTTGCAGGAGGGCCCCCAAAGGTAGTGTTACGCCACTGTATGTAAGCTTGCAAAAGTTAAAGTAGAGTCTACTTTTACTTTTGCAAGCTTACAGTAGACTGACTGTCTGCAACTTCTGCTGCTGCCCCGCGCCTGCGCATATTGAACGTGCCCAGGCTGGGGAACAAACAAACTGCACGTGCCCTGCCTGCGCAGTGCACAGCTGCGCAACCTCAGCCTTCATTTTTTCAGAACAATGGAGAAGCCAGGCAGCGACGCATGCTGCAGTGACTCTGTGCTCATCACATAATGTGTGTTATCGAGGGAGACAGAGTGAGAACAGGCTGAGCAGCCAGCAGCTACCGTAAAATCATATTTTATAAATGAATTGTTTTTATTTAATAATTTAAAAATTGAGATATTACCAGACTAAAATGTGTTAAACCTAATAGTGATGTGATTCCCTTTATAGGAACCACTTACCACTGACTATTAACTGTTTGCCTTATATTAGGCCTTAGGATAGTGTGCAGGGGACGTAAGTTCCCTAATTGGGAACTTTTTTTTCAGTTTTGTATTGTTCACAACCTATATGCCAAGGTTGTTCTTTGTCCCCCCTGCACCTGAAATATTTTGAAATACCACACTTTCCAGTAATTGATTCAATTTAGGACTTTCTAAATATAAAGTCTGACTAAAATTGGAGTGCATTGTGCCCACCTAGCATTGTATACGAAATCCTCATGAAACCATATAAAGTAAAATGAGGATGAGCCAATCTCAAGAAGGGCCACTACGTGGGATGTGTGCTCTTTTCCATAGTAATGTCTAAGGTAGGCAAAGGAAAACACTTGGTGTATACTCTAGTATCAGTAGGCCTCACTTAAGGCACACCCCTCCACATCTTCCCACCAACTCACACCTGCTTGAAGTTTGGATGGTACTGCACCTAAAGCTTGGTCTCTGACATGAGGGCTATCTGCATTTTGCTAGTTCAAACCCAGCAGCAGGGTGCACTTAACCTTTTATAAATTCAGCGTTGTTCAAATGAGGGTAATAATACCTGTTATTACATTGCCTAGAAGCTGAAAGCATCTAGCATGAAGCGCTATGACCAAGTGTTATTATATTCCATAAAGCAAACTATTACCAGCACAGAACTGAACTCTATCCCTGCCCAAAATAAACCATTTGTTGGTGCATATCCTGCGCATCTCTTAAAAGAAGTCAAGCGCTAATCTTCTGTAGGTCTTGGCTAAGCTTCACCCTGTTTTATTCAGCCTGGCTGTTTCTGTCAGCATACTTGAGTGGTCGCAGTGCGATCATATTTTGGGGGTAGAGCCTCGGCAGTACGTGGATTTAGGGACTTCTGTGTCTGTCCCCCCTTCCAAATATCCATGCTCCTGACTATGTCTTAAGATTTAATGCTTGCAGGTATCAATGGGCCCTTTTAAGGTCATGGATTTGGCATGCCTGTTTCAGCTTATTCTGAGAAGCTATATTGAGTGGTTGGTTATGCAAGGCGTGCAAGAGAAAACCTGTGAAATGTAAGCCAGGATATCAAGGGTGCTCTGAAGATTGAGGAGAAAGTGCAGAGTAAGTGTAGATGAGAGTTGTGGGGTGCTGGCCATGGGGGAATGGGAAGCGGGGGACTGGGGTGCAGTAGAATGTGGCACTGCAAAGTGAAAAAGGGTAGAAAGGGTGCAGGACGACAGAAAAAAGAGGAGCAAGGGACGGGAGAGATGGGAACAAGAACGGAGTGCAGATGAAAGATTTGGATGGTTTGCAGCACAGGGTGACCAGTGTGTGCAGGGGAGAGAGGGTTGCAGGAAAGACCGGAACACAGGTAGAGTGGTGTAGGGCAGAAATGGCATAGGAGGTGCTTCGGGTTTTGCAAATGAGAGAGAAGTACAGACAAGTGAGAAAGTGCAGAGGGCAGTGTGTCAGAGGAGTGACTTGGTGTGGGGTGCAGGGAAGGGACTTGGGAGAAAAGGGTGTACAGCAGACGAGAATGTGGGGTATAGAAGGGTACAGAGGGGAGATGTGTACAAGGAAGAATGGTGCCTCGCCTCATGTTCCCAGATAAAGGGTGCAGTCACGAATGCGTCTTCTTCTAACACTTGATCCATTCTCACGAGGCCTGCACGAGGACTATTAGAAGTCGTTTGTTGAAATAATTGCAGATATATACACTACATCATATCTGTCTGCACATTGATTCGGCCTGATAATACACAAAGTGGCCCCCCTCTCCCAGGTGCTGGCTGGCATGGGGAGGATTCTTTAGAGGGAACGTGGGAGCTTGGGCTTGGCGCTCTCCCACTGCCCCAGTGTCATCTGCGCTGCTGTCTGATTCCTCTCCTTGAAGAGATAGTCACAGCAGGCTGTTCCTGCATCAACTCCATTTTCACTCAATCCTACCTGCAGCATAGGTTTGAAGTCAGAACTAACCTTAAATGAGGTATATATTCACCTCTGACCTGTCCTGTAGTGGGAGCTGGTGTCAGGGTGCGTGGCATCTTGCCTTGCGACACAGCATCATGTTATTTGGGCTATGTTAGCAACTTACATGGGTTTTTGGTGGATAGATGCCATGCGGGCCGCAGACTAATTTTACGCCATAACCTATTCCTTTAAAAAAACACTAGAATGATCTATAAAGGGCGCATCAAGTGCCAGTTCTGGTTTAGATAAAGCCACTGCCTTAGGGATGTTTACTACAAAGCCCTGTGTAGTTAATAACTTCATTGGAGCTGGGACATACTACTGATGTAATACAAATGTCTTATCCAGGGATGCCTTCATCCACTCCCTTTCTCCTTAATTGTTCATTGCACTTGCACTATCTGAAATGTCGTCAGGCTGATTATGATAGTTATTCTTCACATTCTTAATTGTTTCAAGGACCTGTAGGAATCTAACTGTATTTCTCCCATGCTCCCTCCCCCCTTAAAGCGCTTTGAAACACATTTTGCATAGGCGCTATACAAATAAACAATCAAAAATCAATCAATCACTCTATTAGCACTATGCATTTCCTTCACTGAAGTCCTGCTAAGAACCAGCAATGGCAAGTGTTGGCTTGTCTATACATATTGGGCATTTGCCAGGCACTGCTATTAAATGTTCAGGTACTTGCACCATTTTGCAGCTGCTACCATCAGTGAGTACCTAATGCCACTATGGCGGTGCTTTGTAAGGGCCTTTTCCATGCCTACATTAAAGCTCAAACGGTTGCCGTTGCCAACGCTGGTTTTAAAATAGGGATTCAACGGCATTTTTGAATAATGAGTTGTAGACAAGTTTTAATAGAGGCCACCATAAGCCATCTGGGTGACCCAGAAAAAATAAAGCAGAGCCTCGAGATTCAAAACAGCACTTGTTCCATGTAAATCCAGTGAATACCCTGGTGCCGAGGTATGATTGCAGCCTATACACTGCTGTAAAGGGGCACACTCATGTTCCATAATTGAGGGTTCAAGTGGAATAGGATAGGATGGGGTGGCAAAACTCCATAAAGCATCTGCACTTAAAGCGCAGGGGAGAGTATTATTAAAGATCTCTAAAGGTCCATCACTGAGAGGATTTTATACTCTGAACTGCTCTTCTTTTTCTTAATTTTCTTCAGTTTTCTTTCCTTCTTTTCTCTTGTTTTGATGATATATGTAATTTAATACGTACTGCTGTTTTAATTTTGTGAAATGTCGAGTTCTTTGACTAAAACACAACAAATACATTTTAAAAAAAACAGTCCCCAAGGTGTCCCTTGTCCCCCCACCCAGATTTTATGGGTCTCCTACACCCCTGGATAGTGGGGTGGGGGTGAATGGCCAGTTAGCTAGCCAAGTGTACTGGGGCACTGAAACGATTCTTAGGCTGGTCGAGAAGGTGGTCCAAATCTCACAACAAACCCAGGTGGGTAGGCCGTCTTAAGAAAAAGCTGGCGGAAAGAGGTGGCCGTTCCACAAAGCAGTACATGTTCTCATCCACCGCCAATGAAATCCTAAGGTTACCAGGTAGGGGGAATTTATAAAGACAGTGCACAGGGTCCATCGCTGTATACTGATAGCAAAAGCAAACAGCCAAGAAAGACTTAACGAAAGCAAAGAAAGAAGTGTGAGGCACTGTAAAACCCAACGACTCTGAGTGGCTGTTTTCCACCAAGGAGGCAGCCTTGAACCATGATGGAAGAAGGAGGCAGCAGTTGAAAGACCTGGGCCTAAGGGGGCTTCAGATGACCTGGAACAAGAAGTGCATAGAACCTGATCTGTCTCATTGTGAAGTAAATAAACCTTACTGGTAGCAGTGTGCCAAATAGAGTAGTGGAACTGTGGTCTCGGCAGGGGAGAGGGTGGGTGGAAGCTTAGTGCAGCATGTGACAGGGTGTTGCAGCCGGGGCATCACAATAGTCTAAGTGAGTAGTAACTAAGGATTCTGTTGCAGCTCTACAGTTGCACAAGGACATGAATGGACACATCCTCTGTATAGAATGGTGAATATGGTCGCAAAAGTAGATCTAAGTGTACTGATTCGCATTGTTGTTTCTAAAAAGTAGAGGAATGGTAAAAGGAAAAAAGAAAAGTAGTGAAACACCACTCCTGCTCACTTCGATCACTGCCCCCCCCCTTCATCACCCAGTCATGACAATACATGAATTTCTTTAATGTATTAGTCTAACAACTACGAGGGAGTGTGTGATAACACATACAGTGCATTTTAAGTATTAAAATTATTCGGATTGGACAAAAGGAAATGGAAGAATGGGCCCGGATTGACAACTCCTTTCCAAGTTAGTACCAGACCTGGGGGTAAAAACAATTATGACCTGCGAAACATGTATACGTCCTAGTATACCCCGCTTTCAGGTTTTGTTGGAGTAAAAATCACTGGCACTGATTTGCCAGCAATGAATTGCCTCTCCACCCAATGCCTCATCTCGTGTGATGCCAATACAATCTACATGTCTCAGTCAGGGATCCCTGACTACATTTCTCGTGCAGGAAAATGTGCCCTCTATTGACTGTCCCAGGTAGGTTGTCGCCAACTGAGTATACACCTGCTATGGTGACAACAGTGGGGATGAAGGTTCCAAGGCGCTGCCATTTTGGTGTAGGCATGTTCGTCACTTCCTCTGTGCCAGCACAAGGCAATGATCTGCCATATTGGTGCAGTAAGAAACAGGGCTGGGGGTGAACTACCTACACAGGGTGACTTTGAGACTGGCTCATGATCTATTAGGGTGGATATTCTACGCTCCCTTTAGGCTCTGTTAGCTCGCCGAGAGCATTAGCAGTGGACACGGACAATTGCTACCTTCTATTCTATTATAAATCTTGATATGAACAACATAGGGATTCACAAATAATAAAGCACACTAAATATCCCAGTTAAGTACAAAACAACTCAGTTACATCATTTGAGCTTTCATTCTTTTTGGCCAGTTTGCCAGGGCTCAGGTTGAGGGTACACGAAACATGGAAGGTCCTCTTTGAATTCATGATGTAAAGCCGACCTCAGGGATTGAACCACAGCCATCAGGTTTTCAGGCTGGACACCTCACCATTGCACTATATAACCTCATGAAAAATAAATAACAACTAACGTGAAATGTCCAATTTGGGTACTACAGGTTCCAGGGAAACCCTTTGTATTCGTTCTTGAAGTTTAAAACATGCACACATGTTAACGTTTTCAAAAACACTATTTGAAGAAATATCCACTCTTGGTTTTGTGTGTGTATTGATTGAATGGGAGGCGAATGCATGTCCTTGGACGTTCACATTGATTGCATTCCACTGTAAAGTGCAAACTGCCAATAAGTTTCTAATGACAGCTATAGCAACCGAGTTTACATTTTTGACAGGTGGGCGGGGTGTGTGGGCGGAGCCATGTGCAAATGTGCAGAGTCTTGTGTGGATATGAGGGGGGCATAAATCTCAGGGTTTTTGGTTTTCAAATGTAGGCAGGTATGCCAGCCAGGCCCAGAGGTCACCCAAACTTCGATTCCTGATCCCCAAGATTTGAGGCCCGGTGGGTCCGTTGGCTGGGCTTGGGGTGTTTTACAGTTGGTAGTCGTTGTGTGCTGTTGTGCGAGTCTATATATGGTTTGTTTTGGTGTTGCAGTGTAGTGAAGCTTGTGCAGATTGTTGTCTAGTAGGCTCGTGCTTGTGTTTGGTTAGAGTTTGAGAGGTGTATGTAGAGGGGTGAAATTGATAGTGGATTGGTTAATTGGCATTGCTGTCCTTGCAGTTATGTCTAGGTGTGATGCTTGCTATAGTTCACTATTCCATCTGAGTGTGGCACTTGCTAATCTTCAATATCATATCTAGATGTGAGGCAGGCTAGTGATCACGATTACATATAAGTGTGGCGCATGCTAACATTCACATTTCTGTCTAGATGCGACACAAGCCAAAGTTAAGCATTCCATCTAAGTGTGGCACATGCTAACATTCTTAATCCTACCTAGATGCGATGCAGGCTAAAGTTAAGAATATCATTTAAGTGTGTCACATGCTAACATTCTTAATCCTACCTAGATGCGATGCAGGCTAAAGTTAAGAATTCCATCCAAGTGTGGCACATGCTAACATTCTTAATTGTCATTATTATTGCACAGATCCACTGTACAGATTTTTTTGTGACAACAGACAGAAGTTAAAAATAGCAGGTTATGTTTGGATTCTAACTTTTCACTTAGAGTTAAACACATTCGTCACATAGCAAGCACGCAACCAACTGAGCTATTTTGTTAGCTTTCCATCATTGCAACCATGTAAGATAGGCGCCCACTAAAGGGTATTTGTGGACACTGATTGAGATGAATGTTGGCCCATGATACGTCACTGACTTCTCAGCGCTCTATTCAGCCAGCCGTGTCAACAGTGCATCAATCCTACGTTAAAGGCCTGCTTCAAGTCATGACAGGAGACGACATGGATTATGCATGCAAAGATGATCAATACATCATGCTCCATTACATTCTTGCTTTAAAACATGTCCTATCATATAAGAATGCATACGTGATTAATTTGTCCCCCTACTTTAAATCATGTCAGGAAATGTGTATGTGCGGGAGGATCTGTGCATCACACGCCGCACGTCATGTCACGACATTGGATATATGTATGCAAAGGTGATCAAGGCACCAAGCTGCATTAAAGGCTTGCTTCAAGTCTTGCCATGCATTAGCAATAAAAGCACAGCAGCGTAAGGGTCATCACAACATTGTAAATATACAACAATCATAGTTTAGAAACAGGCAGTCAAAGTAGATAGTTACGCTAGTAGCAAAATCCCTGTGGTGTACTGTGCAAAATGCAAATAGCAAGAACAGATCATTGTATTTGTATTTTATAACATTTTTAGAGCGACTTTCCACAAAGGGGCTGTACAATAAAAGAATCAAACAAACAGCACAATCATAAATGAAACAGATGAGTACAAACTTACATCAACAGAGAGATGGAAATCATTTTGTTTTTACTCTTAACAAACTAGAGGCGCAAGAAGATAAAGTTTAATATTAGTTTGGAAAATATAAAGAGATAAAGAAAAACAAAGTGAAAGGGGGAGGGCATACCAATGCTTAGGAGCTAAAAGAGAAAAGGAACGAAAACGAGGCGAGGCACAGAGTGGCTTAGGAACAGTCAAAAGAACTAGTTTCTGAGATCGCAAGGAGCGTGAAGGAACATAGTACGAAATAAAGGATGAGAGGTAGACGGGGTCCTGGCCGTGAATATACTTAAAAACAATCGAATGATACAAACAACGGTATTCAAAGGGAATGAATGAGATTGAGAGTAAAGAAGAAGTAATAGAGGAACGGGGAGGTAGAGAAAAAAGAAGACGAACAGAAGAATTAGGAATATAATGCAGAGCTAAAAGATGACAAGGAGGGAGACCAAGTAATAACAATAAGCAACAATCAATTCGAGAGAAAACCAGAGAAAAAAGAAGTTGTTTAGTGGCGTGAAAAGCAATATAACCGCGAGCATGACGAAAGTGAAACAGAGCACAGCAACAGGAATGAGCAATAGAGACAATATGGACGGAAAAAGAGAGAGAAGAATCAAAGATAACGCCCAGAATGCGGGCTGAAAGACAGAAGAAAAGAGTAGATGGAGGAAAGGAAAGTCCATTCATTTGTCTTTATGGGAGGTTTACACCGAGCAGTTGTTATTCGTGCTAATTTCCAGGCACCGTAGCATAAAAGAGGTGGTAAAGACAGGTGTCAATGTTTTCCGCCTGCTGCAACACCTTTGTTCACTTTACCTTTTTTTTTTTGTTTTCCATGCCGAGTGTGGGCACGGAAAAGGATATATCGAGTTCGAGTTTTGAGTTTAATTGCTGTTTTCGTTCAACAGACCAGAAAAGCAATACTTACAATAAATACACATATTTCATACAATTCATGACACAAATTCCAGACATAAAAATAGTAACATTGATTTGAAATGATTACATTAAAAACATACAGAAAATGTATAACTTAGATATACATATTTTTTGGTGATCAATGCAGACTACACAAGATAAACAAAAAGCATTGTTTGGGCATGCACAACCATATACTTCAAGCACGTACAACACTTTTGACAACCAGCTGTCTACCAATCTATTTCCTTTCGGTGGCGTCAAATATTTACCGCCACTCTAAGCCGTAAAAGCTTAAAATGACAGCGTCAAGCAAGCTAAAAGGATCGCTGTTTCATTATATTATATATGATCTTTTTCCCCACGCCCAGATAAAATCACTAGTTACAGATTGTACTACCAAGTCATCTCTAGAATTGCGGCAGAGAGCAATTGCTTGTTGCGTTGTTCTAATGGCTCTCGCCAAAAAACAGCAGCCTAAAATGCTGTTTCCTTGTTTTTTAGCAGCCAGGACATATAAGCAGAACATGTACCACAGTCTCAATCCTATCCTCACGGAAAGGACACTTATTGGAAACATTGCTATTCCATCTATGCAACAATTCCGCAATAAAGCAATATGCCCTGAACGGCGGGGGCATTACCGACTCCGGGGCCCATAGTTATAGGCCCGAGTGAAGCCCCGGGGCATTACCAGAGTCGGCAATGCCCCCGCTGCTCGGGGCATGTAGCTATTAGTACCCCGGCTCTGAAAAAATGCGTGACCGGGGCACTAAAAGCTTTTTTTTGTCCCGAAACGCTGCAACGTTTAAAAAAAAAAGAAAGAAAATGGCTGCCAGGAAAGGGAAAAGGGAAAACAGAGTCGATTACCCTTTCCATGGCGGCGATCGGGAGCGGACGCGCTGGAAATAGAGGCGTTTCCAGCGCGTCCGCTCCTGAAAAATAAAGAAGGTAAGTGCGGTTGGGAGGGCGGAAGGGAGGGGAAGGGGAGAAAAAGAAAAAACGTACCTGGGTCCCCGGCGGGGGATGATGGAAGCCTCCAGCCGTGTGGAGGCTCGGAGCGGGGATGGCCCCGCTCCGAGTCTCCACATGGCAGGAGGCTGCCATCGTCCCCCGCCGGGGACCAAGGCATAGAAGGTAAGTGGGGTGGGGAGGGCAGGGAGGTGGGAGGAGGGAGGAAAGGGGAGGGAAAA
This sequence comes from Ambystoma mexicanum, assembly GCF_040938575.1. Taxonomy (NCBI): domain Eukaryota; kingdom Metazoa; phylum Chordata; class Amphibia; order Caudata; family Ambystomatidae; genus Ambystoma; species Ambystoma mexicanum. The sequence continues at coordinate 68,451,953 of NC_090928.1, forward strand.
AAAAGCCTTACCTCTGTCCCCGGCGGGGGAAGAAGGTAGCCTCTAAGCCATGGGGAGGCTCGGAGCGGGGATGGCCCCACTTCGAGCATCCTCATTGGCTGAGGGGCTGCCACGCCCCCACAGTGGGGACAAAGGCTGTGGAATCCCGACAGAGGGGTTCCCGGCCTGGTAATGACTCAGCGAGGGCCAATCAGAATGGCTCTTTCATTCTGATTGCGCCTTCGCCGGGTACTAATTTCTAATATACCTCTGTGTCGTTTTAAGTACAACACTCTTGCAAACCTAGGGAGCACTGTACCAAGGTACTTTTCAAAACCCATGGTTTTTTTCACCTCCCAATATCTCATAGAACCTTCTGTGCTTCTGATAGTTTCCAACATCTTGCGTTCCTGTGTTTCCAGCAGGGCATTTTTAATGGTTAATTTGGAACTCGGATCAACATTGCAACAGTTATTCCAGTATTCGCTCAGTCCTAAAGTATATAGTGTTTCTTTAATATGTGTGAACCATGGCAATGAACAACCACCTTCTTGCAACAAACATCCTCTAGCGCAAGCTTGTTACTCTGCCAATCACGGTGTTGACCATACCCTGATCCAACAGAATAATGGCTTAGCTTTACAAACGGGATCAATTCTCTGTAGGTCCATCTCCAAGAAAACAGGTACATTTGCGGTGCTTCATGGCAGACCGAAGAAGTTTTTCACAATTGTATTTTCAGTTATTGTAAATTGGCTACAATGTGATCCCACCCAGACCTCTGCCCCATATGTAGCAGCATGCCTTGCCTGGAGGATGTATGCATCCAGTGACACGTTTACTGCGCCATTACCAAAATGACGTGTACATTTAGCCATGGCCCAGAATACCGAGCCAGTGTGGCATCGGCTGTAGAAATCTGCGCTGATCGTGCACAATTTTCGGTGAATGTGAGAACTAAATAATTATATCCTTTGACCTGCTCCGCTCTCTTGTCTTTTAGCTTCAGCTCCAGGTTATTGTTCTTGCTGGATTTGCTTTCAATACCATGGCTTTGGTCTTTTGCACATCGATTACAAGCCCATTTTCAGTCCAGAGTTCCTCATAAGCTAGGAGCAGTCATTTTGCGCTGATTGGGGTCAGCGGTGTGAGCGCTACATCATCTGCAAACATTAATATCGGGCATTTACCCCCAGCCATTGATGATGCATCACACTGCAGATTAATTAGTGGGGATAATTCCATTACATGCACCGCTGGCGACCCCCATCTGGATAAAAACATTACCAGTGGCCCTTCCATACATGCTCCACCAGATCACAGCTTCATTGGCAGTATAGAGACTTTGGATGGCCATCAACAGAGAGCCAAAGTTCTCCACAGCCTGACCCTTGGGAGCCTATCGGACGCTGTTTCGAGGTCGATGAATATCACATGCAGGTTCATACTTCTCAGTAGCGCATACTTGTCATATCCTCGTCTCATCCTCAAACACTGATCGATAGCGCTTACACCTGCTTGAAATCCGGCCCGGAGATGATGAATTTTATTAGTCTCATCTATCCAGGCTTCCAGATGAAGTAGAAGACCTTCTGGCAAAAACCTTGCCCGCGGTATCTAGCAGGGAGATGGGGCGATAATTGCCTGGATCCTCTATGCCACCTCTCTATACATTGAGGCAATTTCAGCTTGTGCGCATGTGTGGGGAGCAGAGGTCAGTGACAATGCTGCATTGCAAAGCCTCGTCGGGTAGGGTACCCAAATTGCAGGTTCCGACTTGAACAAGTCCACCAGGACTTTATCAGGCCCTGAGCTTTCTCAGTGTTCTGACTCACTAGGGCAGCACATACTTCCTCCATCGTCAATCTGAGTGGAGTGTACCCTATTTCAGTCCCCTCAAGACCACATTCTCCTGGGTACTTGGGCACCCTGGTGTCCGTGTATAGTTGGGTAAAACGTGTATAGCAAACTGATTATGGAATGTTGCATTGCGTAAATGCTTGGGTATCTTTGCTCCCTCTTCCTATGAGTTTCCAGAAGCTTCTTGAGTCCTTATCATGAATGAACATCAATAAAGCATCAGAGGTGTCTCGAACAAACTCATTTGTCTTATATTTTAGAAGTTGCAACTAGCCCCTGCCTTCTGCAAAGCCATTGTACCTGTAGAACAGATTTCTTTTATTCATCTAAGAATGTCCTCATGGCTCTTCTGCCGTCACTGTCAACCAATGGGTTTGTCTTTGTGACATGTTTGCAAACAGATCTGGGGCTAGTTATAAAAAAAAGGGTTGCAAGCTGTACACTGGTGCAGTATGCACGTCAACCACGCCTCTGGGCGATTCATAGATAGCAAAGAAATCTCCTAACACCGGTACAATTCTTTCATAAATCTGCATCATGTTCACCTGATTATCAATTGTTGCCCATTTTATCGCCTTTCTAGCATGTCCGAGCTCTATAGTCCCTCCCCTGACTTGCACCTGTTATCCCTAGTATTGGGGGAGAGGCACTCAAGACCAGTAGATAATGGTCGCTTTCCCCTCTGACCGAAACCTCAAAGTTCTCAATCAGTTTCCATGATTCCAAAGTAACCATGATATAGTCTATCAAGGAAACTCTTAAACCATTGGCTAATGCATTTTTTGCCAGGGAATCGCTGGCAAGCCGGCCATTGCAAGCCCTCATGCTTAAGGCCATACGAATGTCAGCCACCTCCACGACATTCTTTTTGGGATGTCTGGGGGCCTCATTACGAGGCATGGCTGCCTCCAAACTCCGGTCCGGGTTCCCTGAATGGGGAAATACCGGCCCATTCCGGCCTTGGAGGGACCGGTATTTCCCCATTCAGGGAACCTGGACCATCCCCATTCGAGCCCCCATAGGGCTCAATGCGAATGGGGAGCATAATAACAACGGGCCCGTTGTTAGCATGCTGGGCCGCTCGTGGGACCCGCTAAGGATGTCTGGTAAAACCAGACGTCCAGAGTGGGTCCCGTGAGCCGACCTCGTAATAGGGCAGTAAGGGGTTAACGGCTCCGGCAAATTTACCATTACCATTGAAAACGCCACAGATGAGAGCGTGTAATTTAGATGGCACTCCAATAATTAAGTTAAAGGGAGAGAAAAAGGCAGGTCATGAAAATAAAACAGTCCCGAACACTTTTCTAAGACCTCAGCAAGTTAGTGAAGGCAGAGTCTACTGTAGAGCCAAAGTTCATAGGCCAGGCCCACTTTAAATGGAGCAAGGCGGAATGTGCCCAAGATCACACAGTTTAAAATGCACTAAATTCTTTGCAAAAATGTTCAGAAGAGGTTGGTTTGATGTGAAAGGTAAAGTTGGAAGGTTTGGGGGCCAACCCAGTTGGAAAGCCAAGGATTTAAGGGTCACCTTTAGCAAACCGTGGAAAGGGAGGCCAGGTGGAACACAGTACCTTTAAAAGTGAGGAAGCTCCAGCGGTGGCAGTTGTTCCTGGCAGTGGGTGCAGTTTGTGGTTTCGACCAGGGGAAGAGAAGATCTCGTCGAGGAGGAAACGTGGCGTTGTTGCACTGCCCAGGGAAGGGACCAGCCGCGGAATTCGTTCGGTAAATAGGTGCGTTCCTTTTATTCGTGGTCACAGTGGTGAAGCTCGGCTATCCGGCCGCCAGGGTGCTTGGCATGGGTGATTCAACCAAGGGACGTCTTGGAAGGCAAATGGCGAACTGGTTGTTCCCACCAGCTCAAAGGGAGAAGACTCTTACAGCAGAAGATCTTCTCTTGTCGTCGGCTAAGTGGTTAGGTCGTTGCAGCAGGGCTCCACAGGTGGTGTTGTCATTGCAGATGGCTCAGCTTCTCCCCTCTTCGGATTTCTTAGGTCCTGTGGCGACTTCTGAAGTTCCAGTCCCAAAAGCCCTGCTTTTATGCAGAAAGATCCCCATTTAACAGCCTAGCTGTCACTCATACATGCTAAGTGGTGAGCCGGGCGGCTCACCACTGGGCCAATCAGAGCAGAGTGCGACTTGGGTTGCTAAGGCAACGCAGTCCAGGGTGCCAATTCCCCCACCCACACATCCTGTGGAACCCAGTCAGAGTGGCACCAGTTGGAGGGCTTCTGTGGAGAAGCCCGCCAAAAAGTGGAACAAAGGGCCCGACCTTGATTGGAGTTACAGAGACGGACACAAACACCATTTTGGAAAAGAGTTCTGGTGAAAAGACCCAACCGGTGATTTTATTTTAAATAAATAAACCAGCGGTATCTTTAACATTGCACCAAAAAAGTGGTGCGTTTAAAATGAATGGGAAAATCCCATAGGAAATATTCCGGTGGAATATTTTGCGTGGTAACCACTGCCACCAGCCAGAAACTCGACAAGGATGGACTGGACAGTGCCCCCTTGGAAACAGACCCAGGGGCAATCTAATTAACCCCTTCCAGTACTTCCACAATAAGATGGTTTGTACTGGTTCTGTTCACAATGTTGGACTAATAAAGACAATGATGACTTTACATGCCCTGGGAGACAGTAGTCAGTCCCAGGGTATGGAGTCTATGTTTGGGGGTCACTATGACACTGAAAGGAAGCGCCCCCAATTTCAGCACGATCCTCCCCGCAATGAGAGACAATAAAGGACTCTCCCGTAGTGGGAATAAGGCCAAGACAGAGTGCGGGTGAGCGTAAATGGGAGTTTATCCAAGAATAGGGCATGCAAAGAACTCTGCAACCTCCGAGAGCGCTCTGTCTGACAATAGCAAAGACAGGCGTATTTCTAATACAAAAAACGTCATCAGCACCTACACACTATAGGGGGCACAAGTTAATTGGGATTGGGTGGCGTCGACTAACTATAGGTGATGCTGCAGCGTGGTTGGTCTTGGCGTGAAGACGTCACTGGTCAGCCTCGTGGGTTGGGTTGGGCCTGGCAGGCCGGCTTGAGGTCATCCGCGCGGTGTTGGTATGCTGGGGCAGCCTGTGACAATGACGAATACCTTTCCTGTCTCATTTGCCCTAGGCCATGCACACTGCAGTTATTCAGAAAACGACATTTAAGTTCATTAATAAATCGCTCAACAGCTTATCTTATAAAATAAACGCAACACATGAGGAATGCACCTCGTGAGAGGTCTGGTGGTTGTCGGTTGGGGTGAGATTTACCTGTGTCCTATTGACCGGTATTTTAGGTCGCGGGACTGGGCTCTGGGGCCTGGGCCGAATGATACATGTCTGTCTGCTGCGTTAGAAGTTATTATATAGATGGGTCTCTGTGTCTTGTCCCAATGATGGGGATCGTCCTTGCACGGGGTCAGGATTCTTGGGGGGTCTAGGGGGGTTTGTGGGATTTATGAGAGGGTGCTGGTAGATCAGTGGGTTCAAACGTGGGTTTATTACCGTGCTGTAAATAACACAGGTGGCGGGCTGTGGCCTTGGTTGCGGCGCCGGGGCCTCTGACTCTCTGAAGTAACGCCAGCTTGGTTGGGGGAGGTGAGGGAGCGCGGCACAAGTCTTAGCTTTTTTATCTGGCAGGCTTGGTAGGGTGGGAGAGGGAATGGCCTTGCATATATCCACAAAGGTATTTTCCTCGTGCGTTGCTGATTAGTGAATGCAGAAGTTTTATACTGTTCTGCCTTATTTTGACGTTATTTAGACACACATATATATTTCAATTTCATTACACATTTCTTTAATACAGTCGGTTCCAGTACCTTTTCATTACCTAACATTATATTCACTACATTGTGTGCGTATTGTATGTACATTAGACGTTATACGAGGGATATCTAGGTTATGGCCTACAGAGATTGATGCTCGCCGCTTTGGGTGATTCAGAAAACATATATGAGTTCAAGTTTCTACATAATATTGAAAAACACTTTTACAGATAGAGGTTACACGTTTGGTCAACATCTTTCTCCGTGGTTATAGCAGCACTAGTCCAGACCTGGAGGGATATCATATAACGTTACATTTTTATAGTTTATTCACATTTTAAACAGAGGTAGTTCATTAATACCAATACTTGAATTGTTTTCTACCTTCTTCAGATAGTGATGCTTCAGCTTTTTTCCCCGTTACCCCGGCCTCGCGGTCTGGGTCATACGGGGTGCAATATTACATTGTGAATGATAGAATGTTGCCGTGTTGGCATCTCGGGTTTAGCTCATCTCCGACTTTCTCATGGGAACGCGCTCGCAGCGGATCTGCCAGGGCTGCTGAGGCGGCAGAGATGCATGAAAGGCCCTCCAAAGGTGGGGGCCTCGTTACAGTGTGCTGAACTCACGCCATGTTTGCTAGACAAGATGGCGTCTAGGCCTAACTAAATTTTGGTAAATACAAGGAAAGGATACGTGTGGGCAATGTCGTCGGCGGGTGAATCCTCCTCCACCTGGGCCCGGGTGGCATGAGGGGACGCTCACCGAGTCATGGTCCTCACCTGGGGAGAAGGCTGCAGGTGAGGAGGGCCTCGCGGCCAGTCCTCCCCTACATTTCCCCCCTTTCGTTACTAAAGTAACGAATTCTTTAGCTCTTCCAATCTTCTACATTCTTGTTCCTCTATCACTGCGTCATCCCATGCAGGGGTTCCTTTTCTAGGCATCCATGCTCTACACACCCCCCTTAAGCTCTCACCTCTTCTAGCATACTCGTCTGGTGTACAGGTTAAATATATACAGACGCCAGTTTCTTCCAAATCTACCCAGACCTCCTCATACCATTCCAGTTCCACGTCTCGGGGTTCCTTGATAGTGGTGTGCCATAGTTTATCTACTATGAACTTATCACGATACATAGGCACTAACTGGTACTTGGGAGTGCTATCTGTTCCTGTCTGTACATGTACTTCTTGTGTTGCCTTAATCGTACCACCAGAGTTGCCCATTGTCACCATCATCATTGCACCATTAGGGACTGCGTTAGCACAACATCGGAGGCCCACCTGGCACAGGCAGAACACCACGAGGAGGATCACCACAATTGGTATCAAGAACTTCATTGTCATTCCAAGCCATGAGGGAACCCAGGAGAAGATATTGTCGAACCATGAGCTATCTTCAGCTCCACCTTCCATCTTCATCTTCTCGCCCAGGTTATGTACTGCTTCAATGACGTGGGACAGGGACCCATTTTCTGCGTCTTCGGAAGGTACGAACGTGCAGCACGCACTTCCTATTTTTCGGCAAACACCTCCATCGATTGCTGTTAACAGGTCCAGAACATACCTGTTCTGCATGGTCATTAGTCGCAGAGCTCGTAGTTCCACCTTTATTATGTTGAACCCTTCTTCAGTGTCATTGGCCAACTGAATCAGTTCCCACCGTGTGATCTGGAGCCATTTTGCATTTGCTCTTGCTTGGACACTTGAAACTAGTGAGGCAAAAAACGTTTCCGCGGAGCTGAACAGGCGATATCTGTCTGGGATCTGTGCCAATAAATCGGATGATGCTTGTGATATGTAGTTCGATGCTCGCTTGTTCCGTGATAGCTCCTCTCCTTTCCCTCCGGAGGACAGGACATAGAGGTGCGCTTGTGCAGTGGGAGAAGTCACATCCTGGTTCACGTTTCCTTGCACCCTTTTATTTCCGTCGATGTGGCTTTCTGGAATCACCATTAGGGCTGAATGCAAAGTGGCCATTGAGCAGCTGCCACTCCAAGCTTGGGGAAGGTGCAAGTAAGCCTTATTTCCGCATACCCAGTATGTGTCCATTAGTGCTGCTGTTCCTTTTTTCATGTCTGGGATGGTGAGAGTTTTGTTACAGTTCTTATTCGTTCCCATTGCCACTTTTCCTTCTCCCTTGAAGCATAGTTCGTTTTGTATTTCACTTTGTAGCTTGAAGGGTTTCTCCATCGCTGTTACCCATGTTAGTTTAGGGATGTGTTCTTTCCATGTTGGCAAGCACGTTTTCTCCATCCACCGCAGCTTGTCTGGTTGGACACCTCTCAGTGCTTCCGCTTTGCATAGTACTTCTTCTTCTTTCCATTTGTTTTCGGAAAACAGTGTCCCTTGTATTGCAAAGAAAGGTTCTTTAAGACAGACCACTCCAGACGCTTGTGAATAGCACGTTTTGTTGTTCTGTAGCATTTTGAAAGAGACATCGTGTGCTTGGAAGGTGTTCTTTATTCTACACAGTGTGAGATGAAGGAGACATTGGGCATCCACAATGGGCAATTCTCTTGGCAACAACACTTTGGGTGTGCCTGATGCATGGGGGATGAGCGAACAGACATAACAGCTTTCATTGGTTGTCTGTTTAGCTGTTGTACTCATATCTGCATACCATTTATTTGTTTGGTGGGGGTGTCGTGGGTCTTCCATCTTGTCTAACCCTAACCCATAATACTCATCATACCCCCTTCTACTTGTCTCTCTTTTCCGCCTACTTTTCTCCCTCCTTCTGTACCTTTTGGTTTCGATAGGTGTAAGAATAGGCCCCCCTTCCTCCTTCCCACCCCCCTTTTCTAATTCTTCATGTAGGAACTTGCGTTCTGTCATTGTAATTACTTTTCCATTTTCCTCAATAAACAGCAAATCGCTGTTTTGGATCGGGGCGGGAAGGGTCATGGGGTTGTTATATATTTCAGGTAGGGACATTGTGTCATTTTCCATTTTTTTATTCCTTGATTGTGACAGGGCAGCAGTGGGTGGTGTAGTATAGTAACCCCATACAAAGTGTGATCCGTCCCAAACCAAAAAATCACCCTCTTTAATATTCATGTTTGCAATTGAGCTCGTTCCAGGGGTAAGGGTGGTGTTATTCCCCCCTCCCCCCTCGTTCATCTCGGTAGAGATGAACGCTATGACCCAATGTGTTATCAGGCAAAATATTGAGATGAAGAACACAATAACACACATTGATAAACCACATTCATATGAATATGTCAATCTATCTACTAACATTTCTCTAAATCTAACACATCTATTAGTTGCAGGCTGCCCATTTGATGCCATGGTAAATCCTGTTTGAAACACAAAAGTGCATTAAGTACAAGCATGTAAACATTTGTAACGTTGTGACGTTGCTTCGACAAAATATAGGAATGGGTGAGGGAGGGGGTGTGTTGACAGACAAGGTAACTTTACAATCATCATTATCCGTACATTATTTTATATATATAAAAAATGAAAGTTGAGAGACAAAAACTTCTTCAAAAACCAAAAAATCTTACAAAAACCTTCAAAGGTTGCAGTCAAAAAATTATATATACATATACATATTTATTCCAGTATGTTTGTTGTGCGCCAGTCGCGTTCACTGTTCATCACTTAATGCACACAAAATTCCCATCATTCATTCTGCACAACTTCACTGTCCGCTGTTGCCTGTGCCTCGTCCTGCACCTCGCTTTCCGCGGTGCTGTAAGCTTTACGTACGTCCGTCAAATGCACCCAGTATCGTAGGCCCTTCACCTTTACTGCTGTGGGCGTGCAAAACACTACCTCATAGGGGCCATGGAAACGTGGTGCATTCCACCTCCGCACAAAACTTCTGACATATATAAGGTCACCAGGCATTAGTTGTAATGGTTGTTCAGGCAGTGTCTCTAATTCTGTTGTGTTCCCCTCCTCTCTTGTAGAGGGGGGGGCTAGTTGCTTCGCAATTACGCGCGCTGCCCGTGTCAGTTTTCTCAAGTACTCTGTGAACTCCTCTCCCAATATCGCTGCGCTTCTGTGTGCATCAGAACGCTCACGGAGAGGCGAATGCGCTGTGTGCATTCTCCTTCCCGTGACGATCTCGTGCGGGGACAAGTGGTGGTCCTTACTTGGCTGATTTCGTAACTCGAACAAGGCCAAAGGCAGGCAGTACATCCAGGTCTTTTTAAGGGAAAAACACAGTTTTGACAATCTGCTTTTTAATAAACCGTTCATTTTTTCCACGACGCCATTACTTTGAGGATGATAAATCGAACATAATTTGTGCTTTATTCCCAATAGCGTAGTCACTTCTTTGAATAGTTCATTAACAAAATGCGTGCCGTTATCTGAGCGAATAACGTCGCAAATTCCCCAGCGCGGAAACACTTCCCGCACTAGGAACTTTGCGGCGCCCTTCGCATCAGGGCGTGCACAAGGGCCTGCCTCCACCCACCTCGAAAATGGACATACAACCACAATCATGTAGCGAGCCCCGTTACACCTTTCTCCCATGTCTACATAATCAATGTGGAGCTCTCTGAATGGGCCATTTGGTTTTGGTATCGTTCCTCTTAGTGTGCGCAATGTCATACCTGAGTTGTAAATCTGACATGTCGTGCATTCTAAAGCCAGCCTTGTGATGTGTTCCTGGAGGCAAGGTGCAAACCAATCTTCTTGTATCTCCGCCATTATGTGTTGCTTTGCGTTGTGTGCGGGAAAGTGTAGTTGTTGAAATGCTATTTCTAACAACGTTACTGTCATTACCGCTTTTCCTGAACTTTCTTGTCGCCACAATAAATCAGTCGGCGATTTGCTGCATCCCCTCTTAGTCCACAGCAATTTTTCTTCTGCACTAGCTCCTTCTTGCAGCTCTATTATTTCCTGTGTGGGCATCATGTTGTATCCTGTTGGGACCTCCTGGCTTGCTGTGTGGTGCAACATGTACTCTCCTATTTCGGCTTTCTGTAAATACGAAGCTGCTTTGGCAGCGGCGTCTGCTGCCGCGTTCCCCAAAGATATAAAATCTGTATTTGTGGTGTGGGCTTGGCATTTTACGATGGCCACTGCCGTGGGGTCTTGCAGGGCCTCAATCAGTTCTTTCAATAATTCTGCATGCTGAACCGGTGTTCCATCTGCTCGTCGGAACCCCCTCCGCCCCCACCGTGCCAACCCGCCGTGGACTGTTGTTGTCATGTATGCTGAGTCTGTATATATTGTCACTGCGCACCCCTTGGCGGCATGCAATGCTTCTATTAGTGCTATTAGTTCTGCTGCTTGCGCTGAATAGTGTGACGGGAGGCGGTGTTGCACTAGTGTTTCGTATTCATCTTCCTCTAATCGTACCACTGCCATACCCACATGTTTCTCTCCTGTCTCCATGTCTATTGATGCTGACCCGTCCACGAAATACACCTCTCCCTCGTTCAGGGCATTCTCAAAAATCACTTGATCCTGACCTTCGTCACCTGTGTACGTGGCGCAGTTGTGGTTCTGCATGTCCTCTACGGTGCATGCCTCTGTGATGAATGTGGCCGGGTTCACTGTTTTACATCTTACTATATGGATGTTAGCGCTGGACAGTATTATTTCATACGCTGTGGCGCGTTGTGTTGTCAATGTGCTCTTTGATCGCTCTAATATTGCAAAGAGTGAGTGTTCCACAAACAGTGTCACCGAACAGCCCATCACTATCGTGGCACTTTTTTCAATCGCGAATGCGGCTGCAGCTAGGGATTGCTCGCACGCGAAATGACCTTGCATTACTGCATCTAGGGTGCCGCTATAGTAAGCCAGTGGTTTGTGCCCTAACGATGTTTTTTGTGTCAGTACTGCTGTCATCAGCGTACCTTTGCAGTGTGAAAATAAGAAGAATTTGCGCCCATAATCTGGATTTGCCAGTACTGGAGCACTTGATATCAGCTCTTTTAGTGAGTTAAATGCTGTGTTCATCTCCTCTGTCCATTCTATGTGTTTGTTTTCTTGTTGTGCTTCTTTTAGTGCCTGTAACAAGGGCCTTGTGTACGCTGCATAATCCAATATCCATGCTCGGCAATAGTTGCACATGCCTAGAAATTTCTGCATCTCTTTTACTGTTTTGGGCTCTCCAACTGTTCTAATCGCCTGTGCCCTGTCTGGTATGATCCGCTTGCCATCCTTTGATATCAGCTGACCCAAGTATAGGACCTCTGTCAGACAGTATTGTAACTTCCCCTTGTCCACCTTGTACCCTTTATTGGCCAATAATGTCAGGAGTGTTATTGAGTCCTTTCTACACTCCTCCTCAGTTTGTGCACAAACCAATAAATCATCAACGTACTGAATCACTGTGCTTTCTACAGACAAATTCCCCAGATCTTCATGTAGTACCCTGTTGAATATGCTTGGGCTCTCGCAATATCCTTGTGGTAGTCTGCAGTGTTCGAACCTCCTCCCCCCTAGTGTGAATGCTGTTAAGTACCTGCTCTCTTCTGCTAAGGGAATCGAGAAAAATGCATTTTTCAAGTCAATAACTGTGAAGTGGGATGCCGTTTTCGGAATGTTGCACAGTATTGTCGCCGGGTTCGGGACTAAAGGGAACTCCTTCTCAATCACATCATTGAGTGGACGTAAATCTTGTATCATCCTCCATGAACCTCCCTTCGCCTTTTTGATTGGGTAAATGCATGTGTTGCATGGGGAGTTTGAGGGCACTATTATTCCTTGTGCTAGTAGTGCATCTATTGTTTCTCTGATCCCTTCTTCTGCTTCGCGTGACAGTGGATATTGTTTCACCCGGGGTAGGATTGCTCCCTGTTTTAGTTTTATTACCACAGGCTGAACCCCATGTAGTAACCCCACATCGTGGGGGCCATTTGTCCATAGGTTAGTGGGTACTGACCTCATGTCATCATCAAAAAATGTATGTGGTGCTCCTACTACCGCCATTAATTCAACTTTCGTTTTTCTGGCTCTAACTACAATGTCGCATGGCATTGCTAGCTCCATCACTATTTCGCCATCTGTCTCATTGTCAGAAAATAGCTCCTCGTCCGAGTGCTCTCTCAGTGGGATATTTGCATTTGTACACAGTACTGTCCGCCACTCACATCCTTCCATGTCAACGCCAATCACACATATTCTGTTTGCTGATACGTGTACTGCGTGTAAATCCAACGATAGCACTGACCCAAGAGCAGTGTCGGGGCTTGCTATGGGACGAAAAAGGAATTCGGCTGGAATCCTCCAATCCATCCTTTTTAGTTCTGGTACTATGAGAGCCAATGTTCTCATGCCCTCAATAAACATCTCCTCGTTTCTTGGTAACCCTCTGATCTCTTGCATGGTTGTGTGGCCGTGTATTACTGCTAATATGCGGAGGGGGCATATGCCTGGCGTTGAACATACGATACCGCTCCCTGTGAATGATATTGTCATATTTAGTTTGCTTAGGAGATCTCTCCCCAGCAAATTAATGGGAGAGTTCTCATAGTACAGTAAGGGTGCTTTCACTGTTTTACCCCCTACTGTCACATCCAATACCTCTGTGTAAGGAACTTCAATTACAGCCCCAGAGAACCCCTGCGTCTCTAAAGTTCTATTAGATAACGGGAACCGGCCCTCTCTAATGCATGATTTCTCCGCTCCCGAATCCACCATGAATATGAACTGCTTGTCTCCTATCTGCGCTCCTATCAATGGTTCCTCTGATGCATTGTGGGTCGTAGATAGTACTGGACACGCAAGTGTTCTCTGTGGGCTGTCCTATGCGGGGTGTCTCATTGCCCCCCCTTGATCGAAAATGTTCCCCGAAACTACTGACACTCCACTGTAAGGTGCGGGGGCAGGCGCTCCATTAGCTACTGTGGCGAAAGCGTTACCTGGCGTGTATTGCACATTGTCATTATTCTGTGGGTGGTTTTGTGTTCTGTACTGATGTCCGTGTAGTTGTGCGTTACTTCTTTGTCCTACATTGTCTGGTTGCTGGTACTGTCCCATGGGGAGGCCGTAGGGGCTTCCTGGGTGGGGGTGTCCGTACTGTTCTGTCTCTTGGAACCCGTTGTTTTGTCTGCTCCTGCACTCTCTTGAGTAGTGCCCCCATCTCCCACAATTCCAGCAGCTCCCCTGTGGACCTCTGGGACCCTGCCACCCATTTCCTCCCATTCCTCCATACCCTTGTCCTCCTCTTCGACCCCTGTACCCACCTCTTCCCCCTCGTGGGGCCCACTCTTGCCACGTTGGACCTCCGTTCTGCTCCTGCTCGGTCCACTGTCGTTGTCCTTGTCCTGCCCAATTCGCTGCTATTCTTCCTTGTATTGCTATTTGCCCCTCCTCTCCTTCTTCTCCCTCCCTCATGAGTGGGAGCCCTGCTACCGCTGCTGCGACCTTCACCAGTTTTGATTGCACCAACTTTGCCTCGTCTGCCAACCTTTTTTGTGCTACTTCCCTCTCTCTCTCTTTGATCCGTTTGCAGTGGTGTACTATTATGCTTTGGATCTCTGGCCACCCCTTTGCCTCAACGCCCGCTATTTTATCGAGTGCCTTCTGCACCTCCTTTGGGAGCCCTCTCTTAATAATAAAATAAAATAGAGAGGTGGATTGGTGCCAGGGCGTGCCCGTCTCCGCTCTCCACATCTCCTGCACCCGGAGAATGTAATCCATAGCGTCCTCCCCGTCATTCATTGTACATTGCATTACTGACTGCAAATCAGGGGTATCTGGGAATGTCTCCCGCAGTGCGTCCCACACCCTTGCTCGTACAGTATTAAAAGAAGCCCCATCATGGCGGTCACACTCTAATGTCACAGCCGGGAACCCAGCCTTAGCCCATACTCTGTCCGCCTGGTCTCCTACTGCGGATACTAGTAGGCTCTTCACATCACCTACTGCCAACGGTATGCCGGCGGTATGTTTCTCAAATGCATATATCCACTTGCTCGCCCCTCCTGACAGCTGGGGCAATAATTTCATTAAATTAGCCTTATCCATCTGAGCCCATGGTATGTAGTTTGGTCTTCCACCCCCTCTGTGGAGCAATGGAAGTTGTAACTTCCCTTTTCCAGTTGCACCCTCCTTTTCCTTAGTTGCTGCTGACTCCAATGACGCCATCTTCCCCACCCTATTTCTTAGTCGTCCCATCCATTCATCGTCTATGGTTCCCAGTGAACATGCACCGTCTACCTCCTCGCTTTCCCCTCCTACTGCCATGCTCAACCTATCACTCTCATCCACCCCTCCTCTGACATCACATAACAAATCCTCTCTGATCCCTCTTTCTCGTGACACATCACCAATGCTCCCTTCTACTGCTCCCACCTCTATTATTCTTGTCGGTTCTTCCTCAATTCTGAACAGTATTTCCCCCTTTTTCCACCCCTCCTCAATTTGTCTATTTTCGCTTGACGCTCTAGACGTGCGTCCTGATGGTGTGGGGGCGCACGCTGTGCGCTCACATATGTCTTTTATTCTTGAGAGTTCATCCCTTGCCACTGTAAGCCTCGACTCTAAGTCGCTCGTTAGCTTCTCTATGTCCACCCTCTGTGTGCTTCCCTGGGCGCGCTCTCTGGTGCTTTCGTATGGCGGGGGTGCGGTTGGTCTTTGTGGGGTACTAGTTGAGGGGGGAGGCACATAAGTAGGGTCGCTATATCCTGCTGCGGGGGCGGGTTTATGTAATATTGGGTACAAACTAATCACCTCCGCAGGTCGTTCTGTACTTAGCTGTTCCTTTTCCTCTCGCGGAATCATCAGTGGATTATCCGTGGTGGAAGGTAAATCAATATTTGGTGCCGGAGCTTTGGGTGGGGGTACTTCCTCAAACAATCTCCAGAGATCTAATATCTCCTTTCTATTTTGCCATTGCTTCCCCTTATACTTGAGGCTAATACATGCTCGTACCATATCAAGAACGCTTTTGTCAAAGGACCCTCCCTCAGGCCAAATCTGGGGCAGACCCTCCCCTTTCAATTCTGTTACCCATTGATCATGATATTTATTTATTCGTTCAGCATATCCCGGTAAGCTCCTACAAATGTGTGACAAGGGAGTTTCTGCCCCCATTCTCTAAATCACTAATGCTACCGTGTTCACCTTTTTTACTTTTAATTAGGTGTAGATATGTGCTCTGTAACACATACACTAAATCAGATGATACCCAGTGGAGTAAAAGACCCCATAGCCCATAAGCACACAATAAGTCAAAGACATACCTCAAATCATGCCTAAGAG
Source organism: Ambystoma mexicanum (assembly GCF_040938575.1). Taxonomy (NCBI): domain Eukaryota; kingdom Metazoa; phylum Chordata; class Amphibia; order Caudata; family Ambystomatidae; genus Ambystoma; species Ambystoma mexicanum. Next base: position 68,467,734 of record NC_090928.1, read on the forward strand.
TGGGAGGAAAAGAGTCTCACTCTTAGCAGGAGAAAAAAAAACCAAAAATCCAGCAAAGCTGCTGGGGGACTCACCTGGTTTGGGAAATTAGCCTTATAAGGGAATTCTCCCTAACAACTTCTTTGATGCTTCATGTGCCATTTGTATCACTCTTTGCCATAGTGACTTCCACTTTTTCCTGCTGTCTTTAGTGCAGGAGCTCAAGCCTGATTGACTCGTCCATAGTGGGCAAAGGGGCTCTGATCCGCCCGTGCCCTAGCCCATTGTGGCGGAGTAGTGGCTTAAACTGTCAAACGGACATGTTAGTGTGTATGTCCAGTGGAACATGCAAAACTGGGGGAGTTTTGCTTCCCAAGCCGTGCATTGCCCACTGAGGTTGCAGGCTGGGGTCCTACATCTCTGTATGTGCAGAGGGCTACTCCTGTGCCTCCCCGCACATTCAGACTGTATGGGGTGCTGACAATGTGGTGCTCTAGCTCCCGCAGGCATGTGCACAAACCAGCAAGTGCTCTGTGCATCTTTTTCTTGTGGGCAGGAGCTGGAGGGTCCTCATCAAGGCAGGCGGAATTTTGGCAGGAGCAGTATCCCAGACTGAGGCTAAAGGTAGGTTTGAATTTTGTACATATTATATGTATTTATGCATGTATGTATGGGTGAATGAGCGAGTGTATTTTATTTATTTATTTGAACATTTATAGAGGACGCCAAACCCTTAGGCATCAGGGTGCTGATGCATGGTGTATGATGTATGGGCGTGCAAGGGAATAAGTTGGGATGATCGAGTGAATGTGTATGTGCAGGGGCAGAATGCAAATTTGGGTGGAGGATGGGGATATTTTTCACTGGGCATCTATGATAAAGCAAGAATGAGTGTTATTGCATGCCTAGTCTGCCCTACATTGGGGCAGCCCGTTTGGACATGTGTTCATATTGTGTCATGGCATTTTTAATGGCCCAGCCAACAGGAGTATGTTTTTACCTTCGGCTACTGGCATATATTGGCAGAGCCAGCGTGGAAACGTTTTCTTTTGTTTGCTTTGCACAATATGCCAGAAATTATACTATGAGTATGTTTTTTTTATATGGAAATTTTGCATATATAGGTGCAGACAGCATAGAAATGTATAAGCACACCGAGCATGAAAACATTTTTTAAACTGGCATAAATTGTGGAGAAAGGAATCATGAAAATGCGTTTGTTGGTAACTTGCATCTATTTCATTTTTGGATTGAAGTTTCTCTACAAAACCAATTGCAAACTGACTGGCATGTTACCCAATTTCCCACAAAGTGTACTGTATAATGCACCCATTTTAACTCATTATTCAAAACGCAAAATATTCTAGGGGGGACCCCCCCCTCCTCCACGCCCCGATACTCCCTGTGTTGTTCCCTGCTACACTTGGTCGCTTGCGCATATTTCTGGCAAATATTTATCCCCTCCATTAAAAAAATGCAGTAGCCTCCATTGAGCTTGAGTGACTTATGTGGTGGCTTAGCACAGATTGGCTGAAAATGTGAAGCGGTGCATAGCCATACAGTTGAGGGCTTGTGTGACTGCTGTAGCTGAGTCCTACCTACTTGCAGTGCAGGAATGGCTGCTATCTGAGGTTCACATCAGTGCCTTGACAGGAGACCCCTGTAGCACTACATGTAGTGTAGGTGTATTCCTTACATTGGCCCTCATTACGACCCTGGCGGATTTTTTCCGCCATCGACGGACTTTCCGGCCATGGCGCAAAGTCCCTTTACGCCATGGCGGATGGCGGACTTACCGCCCCATTCCGAGGTCGGCGGGGCGGTAAGTCCCCATTGACCCATTTACCCTTCCCCATTCCCATTTCGGCCCCATAGGGTATAATGGGAGTGGGGAAGGAGTTAATTACGCCACCGTAAAATACGGTGGCGTAATTAACACCAAGGTCCCAGAGCGCCATGGATTTTTCCGCCCGCAAAAAGCGGGCGGAAAAATGACCATGGCGCTCCGGGAACTCGTAGTTGGCGGTAAGGGGTCGGCGAAGCTAACGCTGGCGCAGACCCCTTAGCGCCAGGGTCCTAATGAGGGCCATTGTCTGAGAGACAATGGGCCACATTACGTCTGTGGCGGTAAGGCAACAACGACCCCGCCACATTACAGACCAGGCGTGCAGAGCGGCATCCGCGAGCACAACAGGATGGTAGCAACGGTACCATTATAAACGGCACTGCTGCTACCATCCTCCACATTCCCATTGAGCATTATGTGGGCTCAAATGGGAATGGGGACGTACCGGATCCGGGTCCCGCGAAAGAGAAATTACCGGGCCCTCCAAGGTCGGAATGACCCGGTAATTCCCCTTTTGTGGAACCCAGAGCTGGACCCGAGTTTGGGGGTAGCCATACCCCTATTAAGGGCATGGCTACCTCCAACCTCGTAATGAGGCCCAATGTATTGATTTTATGTCTCAAAATGAAAGTCGTGCAAAGATCTTACTGAGTTATGTAAATGCACGCTGGTGTGCATATTCAAAGAGATCTTTTGCAATAAGCTGAAACTAATTATTTTACCCAGTCCATTTTCCCATTTCACGACATTGTATTCCTAATTCACACTAGTGACGCTAACATTGGATTACAGTACCCTTTGACACACGAAAGAATGACACATGAAGAGAGCCTAGGATGGACAGTTCTCCTGAAAGCCATGGAGGCTTCAGCTCTGTTGCGAAATGATTGCAACTGGAGCAAAGATGGCATTTTAGAATTCAGAGGAGTGGGCAAGGACTCAACAAGGAGGTGGGGTCGATATGATAAGTGATGTTTCCGCCCTGTCTTCATAAGTGGATATTAGTATGACATGTCCATTTAAAACCCTTCCTAAACCAGTATAATGTTTTCTTAATCTATATTTATTTATTTCTGTGATTCGGTTTACATAAAACCTTTCACAGTTATAAAAACCAATATAAAACATGTATACAATTATTTCAAAATCCAGACAATATATAAATATATGTAAAGTGTACGATATGCAAAGATCATCAAAAAGTAAAAATAAAAATGTGTAATATAAAATGAGCCCAAATAGAGCACACTTTCCTCTGACAGAGATAAAGCGGGAATATCTCTTAGCTGTTCAGAAATGTTATTCAAAAAGGATATCAGAGCAATCGAAAGAGACAGATGGTTGGTGGCTAATAAACTGTGTCCACAGATTATTCTTAAGAACCAACGAGGTAGAATAAATAACATGCTTAAAATATAATGTGCTTTTCGGTAAAACTGCTTCACATTCCAAAATGAGATGGTATAATGTTTCCTTCTTCCCAGTTTTAGATACCCTATAATGTCTTAGGCCCTCAGCGAGACCAAGACGGGACCAAGCACCTCCAGGGTAGCCCAACAATTCAAACTGAAGCGTAGTAGGCATTCCCTAAATGTCCTTCACAGAGCTTTCTCCGCATATCTATGACGGGATAAAGTTGCAAAAGTCCCTGCTAATGTGCTCGTATATTCCTTATATAGAGTAAGACCACTCAGTCCAAAGAGATCTCAGCTTCTGCTGATATAGCATGACATTCATACTATAACTGAGTTACCACTGCATCACTGCCGCATTACCGCACCACTGAACTAGAGGTTTGGGGGTAATGTGGAGGAAAAACCACCAGCATTATGCTGGAGGTAATTCCGCCTCTTTACTGCCAAAATAACAGTCAAATCGACAGAATTACCGCCAGTGTTAATTCAGCCGAAATCCCCATGCAGTCCTATCGACTCCAATAAATGGGGACTAATACTGCCTACCAAAACGTGTAATCAGGCGGTAATTCCTGGCTATAAAGGTAAATCTAATGGGTGGTATTTCAGTGGATTTACCACCAAAATACCCCCAAACTTGTAATGAGGCCAGCATCTTATATACATGACTCATCACTTCCATTATATAATTTCACAGTGAGCACAGCAACCAGACTTCAATGAATCGTTTTATCAGCAACATTTTGCAAATTTAGAAAGACAGAAGAGATGGGGCACTCATAAACTAATACCTGCCATTACTTGAAATTGATTTGATTTGATGCATTTATAGTGTGCAAATTGAGTGAAATAACCGCATCTAGGTGCAGGTGATATTTAAATGAGCACCAGAGAGATTTGGTCCAATGCCTCTTGAGCCACCAGATATCCCCCCCTACAGAGGATTTATATAAAACGGAAGGTTTTCAGTGCCTTCTGAAAAAGAATAGGTGAGTCCTTCAGGCTGGTCTGTCACAGAAGAGTTCCATTTCTATTGGGCTTAGATCAGTAGAGCTGAGATTAACACAAGATAACTTCCCTCCTGCATGTCACAAAGTGTAGACAGAGATATACTTCAATGCATGTGTGCAGCCTACCTTTAAGGTACAGCAAGGACTATCACAGAAGCATCCATTTTGTATTTATTTGTAAAATGGTCCAAAGTGTCAATTGTGAATCACTTTTCTGCTCTCCTCGCAGTTTTAAAAATACTTACAAACCCCACATAACCAGTGCCTTGAAGAAGGTTCATTACTTCTTATGAACTGAAACGTGTTGGGACTATTTTGTATGTATTCAAAGTCACCTAACTGAAGCAGACCTCATTTTGAATGTTAATGGCATGGTGTGAAAATAAGTTGTTTGCACTATATAGCTATCAAATGTAATGTATGAACCATAGGTCATTTAGAATGTAGAGCGAGAAGGAGAAATGACTTAATACGAATCTAATGTTGACCTAGGATGAGCCAAATTGATACACTGTTGTCGCACGAAATGCATTGCTTCTGATGTGATGTGTGCAGCATATTACATGACTAATGGGCTCTTGCTGTAACTTGTGTTTGTGTTTCATGACTACACTCTGAAAACAGTTGGGCTAAGTCTTCTTGAATTGTTCTTAGCACTATATTCTGATGTAGTCCCCTCTGGAAAATATGGTGCATCTTTTCATCTCTGATTCCCTTCCAGATAATCCTTCTGGACACAGTCTGTCAAGTCCAGTCCCTGAGAACTAGCCTGGCCAATTCAGGAGGTCTGGTATTCGCTGGCTTTCTGGACCCATGAAGCAATCTACAAAGATATGATAGGAGGTGTCACAGCATGTGTAAAGGAGGTCCTCCTTATATGTGCAATGCTAGGCATGATTGCAACCTCCTCTTCCGAATAAATGGAATCAGATTTAACCGCATTTTAACCTGCAGAGCAGAACTGTCTGTGATATATTGAATTGTACTCATTCTGTGGGCGTCTTCATATTCATTCCTCACTGCATGCAATGTAAAGGATATAAGAGTAGGCATTCCCTTTTCAGAGTAAGTTCATTTAATAAGTCATCACAATTGCTTAACCAACCCAAGAGGACTTTACATGCTTTCCCGCCATGATTACATTCAATGCTCCAAATGATGAGTGTACAGGTGTATCCAATATCTTTCTAAGCACCTCTAAAATGTTCCAACCAATCAACCCTTCAAACAAAGTTATCCCCAGTTCAGATCTTATAATGGACCCCAGGACTGTATTAGGGGGTGAGGGCAACATCCTTTCTCCACAACTACGCTTTTATCCTTTTCCAGGCCTGCTCTTGTTTTATACTAAAAGCTTATAGTAGGGGCGGCTTTCACTTTAAAGAATTCCAAAACAGGGAGGCGAAAGAAACGTCCATACTTTAGATTGATCTTTGCATTTGCGGCGCAAATATCTTCGCTTTAGCGCTCAAACTTGCAAATGAACTATCAGCAATACTATCCTCCCACGTTTGAAACCCGAGGTATCGAAGCTCATCCACAACTTAAAGATTGGAAGACCCACGCCTCCAGCAAAAGCGTTCCTTTCAGGAATCATGATCTTGGGTTTTTCCGTATTGATCACTAGATCATTTACCTGCAGGTAATGTTCTAAGGTGGCCAAAGACCGCTCCAAACCAATCGGCGTTTGGTCCATAAGGACCAAGTCATCAGTGTACTCCAACCACTGGAGTTTACAGGTACCCAACCTAGGCAGAAAAGATTGAACCTTCCATAAATGCTCATCTAAGTCTAATATATAAAGGTTAAAAAGTACTGGGCCCAGAAGACACCCTTGTTTTAGGCCTTCATAGGGCTTCACCCTTTCTAACAAGAGGCTCCATCCTTTCAACCTTGTATGAAAAACATTTAAAAAATGCAAGTGGAACTCCTGGAATACAGCTGGTTGTGCTCCAGGAATACAACTGCGTTAGCCCTGGGCTTGGCGATAGGTTTGAATTTGGTGGATTTTCTGAAGTGCTGCCGCGGATGTGGTAAGATCCTCCAGCAATCTTTTATTGATATTGCTATTTTATTTCTATCGTGCTCGTACACAAGTGTTTCAGAGCACAACAAGGCAAGGGAGGGGAACAGGGGAGAACAAAACAGTGATCTTACTAGGCCCAGTGACATTGAGAATGCGCAGGTGCGAGGGGGAGGGGAAAGAAACGTGGTGGAAAGTACGAAATAGAGGAAAAACAGATAAATATTAATAAATAAATAAATAATAAAGGCAACAAACAGTGATAGTGCAGCCAGCAATTTGCAAGTGCTTGGTTTAAGGAAGCAGACAGGGTAGGTCTGATAAGTGCAGGAAGAAAAAGGGGGGGTCTGTATGGGTACAGATACAGACCCCAGTGCAAGGGGTAGCCCGGAGGCAGTGCGGGAGGGTGGCAGGATGAGCAGGTACCTGGACCCGGAGGACAGAGGGTGGCCAGGGGCACGGTGCCAAGAGAGAACAGATCAGCAGGGGAGAGGGGGAGTGAAGGCAGAAGAAAAGAGGAAGGTCTTGAGGTGCTTCCGGAACCGGAGATGGTTCTCCTCCAGTTTTAGAGTGGCACGGAGGCTGTGCCAGAGGGAGGACCAAGCCGAAGACAGAGATCTACCCAGAAATATGTATGATGAAGTTCTTTATCTCTCACAGTCTTCTCCTGCATCCTTTCAATGATGTTGCTACTTTATATTTAGGTCAGTACTGACTACCTTTAGTTCTTTTTGTGGTTGGTTTACAGGGAACAGTGCGTATTCGTGCCAATTGGAGAAAGGAGCACGAGTGTCATGTTCAGTCACCCGGAGCATGAATGAGAGGCATCAGTGTATTCCGCCTGCCTTAACACCTTCTTTCACGTCATGTTTGTTTTGTTTTCTGCTGGCGGAGTGGGGCAAGGTATAGGATGTATAACTGTGTCTGTCATTACTGTATGGTGTGCACAAATTGTTTTATTTCTGTCAACTTGGCATGTTCTTGCTGGCGTGCGTGGAATCCGCCTGTTTTCGCACCTGCTTAAAGCAGGCGCATTCTCCAGGAATCCATGGTACATTTTGTCTGCGATGCATAAATGGCAGGTGGTATTTCTATTTTTTGTAACAATGTGTAAAGGCGTTTTCACTTGGTTTAATATTTTGTATGTACTCTTACTAAATGTGTAAAATTGCATGGAGGGGGCCCAAGTGCACGTTACGTGCAAACATTGGCACTTCATGCATTTAACAACGTATACCTACATTTCACCGAATACAGCTTTACCTAAGGAGATTTCACTGCATTTATTTCACAGAAAATGGTAGGTAAGGTGGTATATGTATAGCGCATAATAGGTGGGGTGCGGGGTAAGAGTATACATTAGGATAGGGTGGAGTGAGGCAGGCTGCATGGGGTCTGCCCAGCTTTATTAAAAAAAATAGAAAAGGTAAAAAGTTAATTTCTTTTTTCGGTGAAATAAATTCTGTAAAATCTCCATTAGGTAAAATATTTTTGAAGAAATCGCATACATCCCTTTACCTATGTTTAGAAAATATCCCTTGTAGAATTCCATTCCGATTTCTCTTTAATGCGAGTCCAATTGATGTTGCCAGCTTGTCACCTAAGCATAGACATGTTGATTTCTAAAAATGACCGCTTTAAGTTTAGAATTTAGGATCAGCGTGATAGACTCTGTGGGCGCAACTGATCACCAGATTAGCAAAAACATCTTGAGATTGACATTAGGTCATTTAATTAGTTGAGTCAGTAAACAATGTCTGTTCCAACAATCGCAGCATTTTACGCTGATGTGAAATTTTTTCTGCGGGCAAGTCGACTTTGGCACATAAAACTACCTTTTGCTAAATTTTTTTGTGGGACTGCAAACATGCACATTTCTATGCCCGTGGTAAATGTTGCATAATTCAGTTTACTATCTGTGAGAAGTGCTACAAATGTAAATATGTACTAGAACATTTTGCTCAAATTTTCTTCTCGATTTGACAGACGGAGAATAAAGTCTGCCCTTTTTTTTGCATCATGTCCGTGATGGATGATGCCAACATCTCTGCCCAATGTTAAGGATTTCTGAACTCTGACCTGGAGGGGCAGAGGTTCAGAAGGCCAACCTAGTTTCTTGGAATAGGGTAACCTCTGGACAAGCCAGACCAATCAGGGTAGTAATGGCAGGCAGTCAAGACTAAGTCTCAGGAGGGGTGAGGGTGACTGAAGGACCTCAATGAGCACACAGAGCAAGGACACTTACAAATTACTCCAGACAGGTGTTATATCAAAAATATAGACACATTTATTACAAGGCCTTTGTAACATAGACCATAGCAAAAGAATCACAATATCACTCAGTAAACCAATACATCACACTCAATACAATATATATACAAGACCATTGGGCTCTAAAGGGGTGACTGCATGAAATTTGTCGACAACATAGAGGGGAGGGAAACAGGCAGTGCAGGTAACCTTTAGGCCCAGTTCAACATCAGGGTCTCTAGCAGCTCAGGAAGGTGGATGAGGCGATGCAGAACAAGTTCCCACTGTTCAAGCAGGACCTCCACTTGAAGGCAGAGGCAGTTTGAGAGTTCAGGATGGAGTCGCTATTTTGCAATAGCAGTGGAAAGGAGAGGGCCCCCCAGGGGCCACTCGTGCGTAAAAATGGGCCCTGTGCTAGGGGCCACCAGTTGGGGTATTGAGTACTCACTGGTCCCCAATGCAAGCGGTCCCAAACTTCGGCAGGTCAGTCCACTTCGCTTGCAGGTTCGAATGCGGCAAAAAGGACATCTGGGCACCTTTTAGTTCCTGGGATACAGCGATGATTCCCAAACGGGATAGTGGCGATTTCTCCGCTCCAGGTGAATGAATCGACCCAGTTTCACTGCAGCAGACTTCAGGGGCAAGAGGGTCACAAATGCAGCAAACTTGCAAAGGACGTTGCCGCGGCAGGGCAACACGGTAACCACACTTACTCTGGTCCTGGTGCACTCGTCTCACATTAGACCTGGGAATGCCAAGTGTACGAAATTTGGGGTGAGGGTGCCGTGGAAACAGGGCTAGCAGTACACCAAGTTTTGAGGGCCTCCTGAAACGGTGGCGGTGACAGAGCAAAGCAACTGGGTAAGCTGGTCAGTCCACTGGTTGGCCCAGGGACACTTCCAAGAAAGCTTACTTGCAGGGTTTGATGAAGGTGCCGAGAATAGTTGGTCCCACTATTCCAATGGGTCAAAGCGTCTTTGCAGACCTTCTAGGGGGACCAGATGCAGAGGGGTCCCACGGGACGACAGCGGGCTCAGGGTGCCAAACCTTCCAGTGGGTCACCAGCGGTTCCTCGACTCGGCTTCGTGTTGCAGGATACTTGGATCCTATCATTTGTTCAGTGAGAACTCAGGAGATCGACATGGTAGTGGTGTTTTCAGCCTCCTCATCAAAAGTTCCCTTCGTGCCAAAACAGAGAGGACCCAATGGGAGATCTGCTCACAAAGACATGCTCCATACGTGGACCAGTCACGGACCATGGTGCTCCCAGGCACTCCAGACTCTCTGGCATCCAGGATGTGTATTGGAATCAGACATTGCAGTCCACAGCTCGACCTGGGGAAGGTGAAGGGGCAAGATGGCCAAAGGACAGGACAAAGAACCTTGTGGCATGGCCATTTTGGAACCAGGCCACATTCGTGCCAAACGCGGTTAACATGGCAGGAAAGGGTTAAAAAATAATGCAAAAAGAAAGCTGCCACCGAGTCCTGTCCATGACACATCTGCACAGTTCATAAAAAGTCCAGCGAGAGTATCTAGGGCCTTTGGAAATTACTATAGACTCAAGTGTGCTTTATGGTAAGATATATTGCACACTTGTTACATGTTGCACAAAAGCTGCAACATGAGGAAAGGACCAAGGGAAACAAAGTCTCTCAGTACTGACTGTCTTAAGGTCATGTCAGTTTCCCCATAAAAAGTGAGCGAAAGCCCAGAGGAGTGCAGCTGAAGGCTGTGCTTCTCTGGCAAAGTCAGTCAATAGCGTCTAAAAAGCAGAAAAAAGTTTGGGGTTTGACACATGGAGGGAAAATTACATACACTTATGAAATCTTTCCTAACACCCACAACTCACTTTTTGCTGTGGACTGAGGGGCGTGAACCACTATGGACACAGACTGCATTCCTCAGCTGTGAACAGCAGGCAGCGCCCACAGGGATTCATTGACACGCCAGTCTTCGTGCACATACATGGCAGTCAACATTGCCAATTATTTTCTGTTAGGGACCCAGGGCGGCTCAGATTCATATTCCATTGTTACATCTATGATACAAATCAGAATCATGGGGGAGAGCAGCAAACATACAATGGTATTGGTTCTGGTGCTTTCCGTGACATATAAAAATTGACCTCATGGAGATGCGTTGATTTTATTTATTTATTTATACGCGCCGAAAGCCCATGGGCATCGGGGCGCACACATAAAGACTCAGACTTGTCTATAAAATGGGACAACATAGCCTGCCTAGTAATGTGACGGGTCTTCGGGGGTCAAGAGACCTTCACTTAGATAGATTTGTTTTGAGGGTTTTTTCTGAATGTTGTGTGGTTCCTTTCTTGGCTTTCACCGGAAATGCCCGGCCCAGGCGGTTTGACTATTTAGAGGCAAGAACTGTAATATGTCCCAATGGCTCTGATCTTAAAGGACGTCTTGGCACAAACTGTGTGATCATTTCTTTTAGGTAGTAGGGGGCCTCTCCCAAATATACATCTGTGAACTATAGCTTTGGGGCATACCTAAGAAAAGCATATTTTAAAAAAAGTTTTTCAGCAGCAGAACAGAGGAATAGATCATTTTTCGATCAATTAGGCATTGTATTGGTATGTACCGGCCATTTACCATTTACAAAAAATGGCCACCATGTGGCCAGGTGTATAGAACGTGTCACCGGCAAATATTCCGACTCACACATCATTGAGTCGACGTTTTTAAGTTCAGGCGGGAAGTAAACAAACATATTTTCGGAGCTGCAGCCCACTTCCACCTGTAAGAGAACGCACTGTCTGAGAACGCTTGCACTCTGGACTTACATACTGTAAAACCCCTCTCCTGGGGTTGGGTTTTGTGTAAGGGGTTGCACCTGTAGCTGGTTAGGAGTGAGGGGCTGGGATAGGTTGAGCCTAACTACCTTACCTTTGTGTGCTCTGGGGTTTTGGGGCTAGACCAAGACTTCAAAAGGCTGACCTGCCATTTCAGATGGTGCTCCCTTCACCAGAGCAGCCCCGGGCTCCTCGTGGTGACCCTCTGGTGTTTCACGTGCAGGTAAGAGAGGGCAGAGTATTTTGAATCCGAGGCCATTTTCCTGCTTGGACTAATGGGACTTTTCCTGCCGGGAAATGAATTCTGCGTTATAGTGAACACGTGACTCGCTGCACAAATCTCAGAGGAAAGCTCATTGCACGCAGGGCCGGCCTTAGCGGAAGCAGCGCCCTGGGCAAATTGGCACACTCTCCCCGGGCACCCCTGGTCAACGGGGGGAGAGGCGGGGGTAGGGGTGCAGGAGCGCCACATTTTTTTGTACCTCCCTGCTCCGACGACTGGCAGGGAGTTAATAAATGGAATAGGACGCTCATACTATGAGCGCCCTATTCAAATGAAAACCCCTATTGTTATTAAATGCGCCCGCCCCCACGGGAGCATGGAATAACAAAAGGGCACCTGCCGTGCCTTCTCCCACTATGCCAGCTCGGGGAGCACTTGAAAGACTCCCTTGAGCTGGCGTGGCAGGGGGCTAATGGCACCCCAGGTGGTCTCCCAGCCCGCCTCCTGCCCTAAGGCCGGCCCTGATTGCACCTTTATTGTAGGCTTGCTGGCTGAGCACTGCAAGAAAAAATAATGGGACTGTGGTGTCTGTGGGTGCTCGTGGGGTGAGCATAGCACATACATATGTTAAGCAAGTCGGCAGGATCGTATCACTGCATCCTGGCACTCTTAGCAAAGCTAAAGATGCAGACATATTTCAAGAAACACACAGGAACCTTTTCCACTGCAGAATCCTATAGTGAGCCCGGCATCCAGATTCAGATGAAAACCTTTATCAGAATTATTGCGCACATTTAGAAATACAGAAGAGGTGGGGCACTCACCTGTTTGTATTTCATGACTAAACTTTGAAAACTGTTGGGCTAACTCTCCTTGACATGTTCTTGGAACTATACTGTGATGTAGTCTTCGGGCAAACACTGTGCGCCCCTTGATCCAGAAGTCCCTTGCAGAGGCCCTTCTGTACACTTGCAGGGAATTTCGACTGCAAACTAGTCCTGCCGAATCAGGAGTTCCAGTGCCCTCTGACTTTCTGGAGCCAGGCCGTAATATATAAAGAGATGATCGGAGGGGTCACAACACGTGTACCGGAGCGCCTTCTTTCCTGTGCCACGGTAGGCACGAGTTCAGCCCCCCTTCGTAAATTCTTTTAATCAGATGTAGCCAAATGTTTACCAGCAGCACAAAACTGTCCGCAGTCCTGTGAATTGCACTGATTCTGCGGGCATGTCTAGCTCCATTCCTCGTGGCATGGAGGGCTAACCAGAGTTTGTGGCCATTACTGCTGGACGTTTGAAACAAAGTTCTATGCTCAACCAGGGGTGTTGCTAGGTCTGGAAAAGATCCGGGGCTAAGCTAATGTCGGGACTGTCAGGACTTGGGGCCACCTAGCCTTTTAGTTGTAGTCCCTGAGCTTTTATCCGGTGATACAACCAAAAGAGGGGGCAGGGGGTTATACCCCCTCAGCCCCCCCCCCATCCCCAGCAACGGCTCTGCTCAACCCCTTGCTTCCCCAGCTCAATCTCAATATGTCCAGACGTGGCCTAAGCAGGGTATTCATGCAACATGATTTTCCTTTCCCCGAGTGGGATGATCTATTCATGTTAGAACTATTCCCTGGCCAGGCAAACATCATTAACATTGTTGCATTTGAGCCTGCCCTATCTGCATTTTGTTTTCATGCAATTCACTTTCTATCTAATACCCTTCCATCAAAGCCTTGGTAAATGCAAAGTCATCTTATTTTTTTGATTTTGTGTTTTGTTTTAGTTGATTACATCAACCTTTCAACAATTCATTTTTATACAAATTTGAAATTATACAGTATTAGATGTCATCATTTGACATGTAAGAAATTAAGTCATTTCTTAATCATCAAACAAGAAATATTTCATAATTATGATTTTACAGAATACAGTGTGTAAACATAAAACATACATTCATTGGTACAAGATGACCAGATGTGCTATTCATATTGATCACAAAATCTAATTGGATTCTATAGTTCCATATCCGCACTTTTTCCTTATGAGAATTCACTGACCTCTGAGCTAACATGGTACTTTATTTTAAATTCAAGTATTAGGATTCAGATCCACTTCAACATACAATAATCAACATTTATTACAGTTGCTGCAAGTGTTTCCTTCATCTAAAACTTCCAAAAAGGTGAAAATCATAGCTAAATCACTAGATTGGTTAATTCAAATTAATTCTGACAGTTTCAGAGCTCTAAAGTAATTCACAAGCGCTAATTTAATCTTCTGGTGAGTGTAGTTTAGAAGCATATTCCATAAGGCTTCACTTGATATATGTTCATACTCCATGAAACAATGCTGGAAGTATTCCCTTTGTTGATCCAACAAGGAGTCATACACAGTTAAAAGATGTTTCATGGTCTTTAACTGTCCAGGTATTTGACAAAGTCTACATACATTCTGTTCTTTAGTAATGATTCTTCGATTAGCGAATACCTCCTTTGTAGGCCACAGATTTAATCTAAATCTTAAATGGTGATCTCTGTATTGTGGGTCATGGAATTTCATCCAATATTGCTCAGATATGTTTAATTTCTTAGACAACAATGCATGCTCATCAAATAACATTTTTGTGAACACTGTTCTCTCGTTAACATTCAATCTATATCCCGCAACTTAGCCTTTGCTCTATTAGGATTGGTTGTTAACAATTCCTCTGATATCCCTGCCTCTAGTACAATATCTTGGAATTTCTGCTTCCATTTTTGAAACACTTTATGCGGTGCCGTTTTCATGTAATTTGACACAATATTGATCAGCATATTCTGACTATTGGATGATATATATTTCCTGTAGGGTGCACATAGTCTCCACGTGTATTTGCCATTTAATGATACTAAGCCCAATGTGTGTCTCAATATGTGTCTCAATATGCAGGTGGCAAATTTAGAGAGTTCTTCCAGAAATAAGCCTCAAATTGCACCTAGAAAATCTCTGGCTGCCATGCTCTAGACTCAGCTCCATAAAAGAGTATTGGAGTGACCTTCTGTTTGTAAAATGTGACTATTGGGGATCAGGAAAACTTTCCATATCTAGATAACAGTACTCTAGCTTGTGATGTTGCTCTTTCAACTTTTCTTCTTAGATCTTCTTGATAAGGCTGATCTGAGAAAGAGTTGTTCGTATTTACCCCCAGGTATTTATACATATCAACAATCTACAGCTCAAATCCCTGCAAAGTCCATCTCATTATATTTTTTGTTCTAGTTGTTTTTGGAGCAGTTATAATAACATTTCATTTCCATTGATTCACCTTTAAAAGGTTTTCCAATATATATCCTTCCAGCTAGATAAGCAAGGCTTGCAGTCCCCTGGGCATCTTAGCCAACACCACCAAATCAACAGCATCAAACAGCCAGGGGACTGCTTGCCCACCAATTCTAGGTGAATCTGAAATTATTTCATTTAAGTTATCTCCCAAGTCAGATATATAAAGGTTAAAGAGTACAGAGGCCATTATACACCCCTGCTTCAACTCTCTGTGTGTGGGAATATGTTCTGCAAGTCTTCCATCTAATGAGTTTCGTATCTGTATGGAGGCTGTGTCGAATTGGCGTATTCAATGTACGATGTGTGAAGGAAAATTCACTTTAGACAGCTTGTATTGCAAACTCTCTCTGGATATAGAGTTGAAATCTGTCTGAAAGTCAATAAACGCCATATAATATGGCTGCTTCCTTTCAATTTCTTGAGATTTAATTATATGGAGAGTTTGTAAACTTATGGTAGTGCCCAAGCTTTTCAGAAAGCCCGTTTGGTAAGGATCTTGCAGAGCCATTCTATCAAGCCATGTATTAAAATCCCTCAATAACAATCTTGTGAAAACCTTACCCGGCACATCCAGTAATGCCACAGGTCTATAACTTTCAGGTTTCAGGTGTTCTTTTTTATAGATGGGCAGTAGTATCGTTTTTCACCAAGTCGGTGGTATTTCTCGAATGGCTATAACCTGAGTAAATATTGTGTTGAGTATATTTGCCCATGATTGTGGATGTTGCTTCAATATGATATCGGACAAACCATCAGGCCCCAGAGCCTGTGATGTACTCAGTTTATTTATAAGCTGCAATATATCTTCCAGATCAAATTCTATATCTGTTAAGCCTGAATTCTGATTCACTCGAACTGAATTGCTATATGGAGTCCCTGCATATAGTGTCTTATAGAAAGTTCACCACACCTGTTCAGGAACCGCATTGACCTGAGCTGGCATTTGTCTATTAGTGGTTACTTTATTGATTAGACCCCATATTAAAGCACTACTCTTTGAAGCCATTGCCTGCAACATATGCTCCACATCATTTTGGAGCATTTTCATCCTTCTTCCCCTTATCTAATTTTTGTATCTTGTTTTCAATGCTTTTAATCCAACTATCCTATAGGCAGTTTGCTTAATGCTCGTTGAGTTGCTCGATAAAGGAATCTTGTTGTTACATGTTCTATCTTTGGGTACAATGTATTCGTGGGATGCGTAAAATTCATGTTTAAGTTTTGCAGTAGACTTGGATTCCACTGGAATCGGTTCTTTCTGTTCGTTAGCCTTAAATCGTGAACCCCTGATGTCCGATTTATTGGTTGTGACAATGGCCAGTGCCACGTTAAACAAAGGAGGTTGTGATCACTTGCTACTTGCAGTATTACTTCAAATCTGTCAACAAGAGAGAATAGAGCTCTGTCTACCTATAAATAGTCAATTAGGGCTACTAGGTTGCTTCTTTGCCAGGTATTAGAGGGAGGTAAGTCACTCAAATCCGCACCATTAAGCATGAACATATGTCTCTCTTTCAAGAGTTTTTTCCATCGGCTAATGATTTTTGGGGGGGGTGACCTAATCCAGTTATTATACAATTTATGTTCAGATCTCCTGCTAGTATAGTGTAGTAAATTGAGGTGTCACTAGCTATATTGTCTAGAAGATCTTCAAGAGCTTGCACAAACTGATCTTCGCCAATACCTTTGTGGTTCCAATACACATTAATAAGTGTAACGACATGCGTGATTGTTTTGATTTGAACTAATTGTAAGTACATATTTGGCAACACCAAAGGTGTTATGGATGGGCCAGCCACTAGTAGTCCCGCCATAGGTCTCTGTTTCGGCTGGGTTTTTGCCAGAATCAAACAAAGTTCATGGAAATACCATGTCATAGGGGTAGTAGACCATACCTCTTGCAATGCAACAATATCATAGGTCAGTATTGGACTTAATTTGGTCTGGTTTAAATGCTTATGGCCTCTTGTATTCCAAGAGGACAACATGAATTCAGTGGCAAGAGTATTTATGTATTGTTAATTAGATGCACAGTGGGTTGACTTTCCTGATGAGAGTTCTATGTTCCAGATCTGTTTAAAAGGACCTTGCAAGCGGGTCACTGTTAACTCTGGCTGTGCATATCATAGTAGGCACTTATTTGTGATGTTACTTATAGATCTCTCCAGGTGAAGGTGTATATTTGTTTTCTGATATGACAAAGAAAAACCTAGCTCATATAGTGCTTCACGTGCCTGCCATATTAAATTCATAACTACGCCTGACTGCATCAAAATTTTGCCCTTAGATGAGTCGTGATCATTTATGAACTCGACTTGATCAATATCTATTGTAGTTAAGCCTTATAGTTGTGGAATTTCCCCAATATATTGAGGATAGTAGTCCTATTTAAATCATAATTTGGATATGTCCCTCCTCTACATTGCAATATTAACTGACGACGTGTTCGCTCAGAGCAACCTTGATTTCTTCATTTATTGACTTTATGTATATCCGGGAGGTTAGATCTAGTAGAGGAGTCATATGAAGGAGTGTCATGTTTTTCCACCTGACTCTCAGGCCTAATGGCCTGTTTCAGGCTTAATTCTAGCTGTTGACCCCATTCATTACACTTGTCATTTCCTTGCTTTTCTTGGCGTATTAAATATTGAGTCACAGACCTTGCACTTTGTTCTCATCTCTCCTCCAAGATGGGTCTCTCCGTGATTTGAGAGGCCATTTCTTGTGGAGCTTTCTTATTGGTATGAAGTGTCTCTACTGACAATTTTGACAATTGTATCGCCCTTTTGAGCTCTTGATCTGCTTCAATGGTGGCAAGCAGAACGTCTATTGGTTCCTCACTAACATTTACTTAAGTAGTTGTTAATTGGTATGGAGTTGTGATGACTCTGGGCCTCATTACGAGTTTGGCGGCGGCCATGGAGCTGTTAGCTCCATGGCCGCCGCCAAACCAGGCTCCTTTACCGGGTTCCCAGAATGGGGAATTACCGGGCCATTCCGAGTACCGGGCCATTCCGAGTCTGGGAACCCGGGCCCGGGCCTTCCCCATTCCCATCTGAGCCCCCATAGGGATCAATGGAAATGGGAGAGGGAGCTAACAACGGGCCGATTATGATTGGCCCATTGTTTGCTCCCTCTTCCCCTCGCGGGACCCATTAAGGATGCCTGGTTTTACCAGGCGTCCTTACCGTGTCCCGCGAGGGGACCTCGTAATTTCACAGGATGGGTTTAACGGGTCCGCCTCCATTAGCGGAGCCTGTTAACCCGTTCCGTGAACCTCGTAATGAGGTTCTGTCTTTTCCCATCTTGCTGTGAGCTCGGGTTAGCATATTTCTTTGCTAACGGTGCGATTGCTAATTG
Organism: Ambystoma mexicanum; assembly: GCF_040938575.1. NCBI lineage: Eukaryota > Metazoa > Chordata > Amphibia > Caudata > Ambystomatidae > Ambystoma > Ambystoma mexicanum. Next base: position 68,485,966 of record NC_090928.1, read on the forward strand.
CTTGTTACTTTTCTTAGGAGTTGTTAATGAGTGGATAAAATGACCTGAAGTTGAACGCTTGCCTACAGTGTTTTGTTTAATGTTTTTGAGTTTCTTCTGAGGGTGCTCTAAGCTTTATGATTTATCTTTTTTTGCGAACATTGTTTTATGCAATCCAGTTGAAGTAGCTACTGTTGTTCGGGTTGTATTGTTTTGGCATCTACAGCTAATTGTGCCAAAGTAGTATTTTTGTTAGGACGTAACCTAATGTTCTTCTTTTTTTTCTTCATTTTTTCTGTACAGTTATCAGTTCATCTACAGATTGGTTCTCTAATATTACCTTTTGACTATGAATTGGCTGTTTATCTGAACTGGGAACTTCATCCTTGATAGTAATGTCATTAGCTATTTCAATTACAAGGTCCTGTTCTTTCTCTATGCTTCATTGTAAGTCTTTCCCATTCACATTAGTACTAGCATCGTGAGTGGGTGTTTTCATGAGTTTCACAGTTTATAGTCCTAAAAGAAGGCTTGATTGCTCATTAATTTTCACATTCAGCGTCTCATACAGTTTTGCCAAAGTAAATAGGGCTGTGTTCATCGCTTGCAGAGTGATTTCTGTTCTAAAGGTTTCACTCTCAAGCGGGGGATAAGAGATGAGGGATGGGCGCTTGTTTAGTTTTCTAGGAGTAGGCCAGCTAAATGAAATTGACAAAGTCGAAGAATCATGCAATGAGTTAGTAAATATTGGGTGACTGGGAGAGCTCACGAGATTTGGCAAGCCTAGTGTCTGGCATTGTGACGCGATGTTCAGTAGTTTGTATTTGTGTCTGTGCTTGTTGAGAGAGATGATTTTCGTTTGCCGTCGACATGTTCACAGGTGAGTCACATTTTTGATCATTATCATCATGTGCCATTTGTTGTGTACTGATAGATAAATAATCCAAATTATTTGATGGTGTTATTAGGTTAGGCTGAGAACATATTGATTCTCTTTGAATCTGAGCTAGTACTCTCGTTTCAGATTTAGGAGCAGAGTTATTAAGTTCCTCTTCTTTCAACGAGGTTAGTGAGAAGCTCCTGTTTTTAATTAATCCAGCAAGTTTGGTGATTCATTTGCTACGGGTTCATTCACAGGTGGAATTCCAAGACTCTGTATGCCTGATGTTGTTGTTGTGATTAAATTTCCACTAATATCAGTTATCTCCAATGTGAAGCGGCAGTACTTCCGCATATCAGCCGAAACAGAAGGCGGGTGAGATCTGGAGGTCGAGTTTTCGCTTTTGGACAGTTTTACTGTTAATATTGTTTGCTTAGGTGTAACAATTGCCTCTTCGGCATGCAGTGCAAGATGTTCATTTGAAGGCACATTTGTTTTTAAATTGTATATCGTAGCCATTCAAAGCTTGAATTCAAAATATGCAGATTATACAAAATAAAAACTATCACACGGTTACAAACATTAACATAGGAACACAAATTCGGAGAACAACGTGAGCAGTGCTTCCACTTCCCACTCATCCACAAGCCAGCAAATAGCCAAACAGCCCTTAACAAAGCCCTTCTCAAATGAGCGTGCGCAAATGTGCGCATCCTTCTTTTTGTAGGTCTTGTGCGAAAGTGGGATTGGCCAATCTCAAATGAGCTTGAATACTATTTTTTTTTATTGTCATGGTTGAACGAATCAACCTTTCAATATTTACTTGATGTTGCATGATTCGGGATTTGTATACAAACATTAATTAGATGTATAGTAAAAAAGAAAGAAAAGGAAAAAAAGGAAAAACAGTATTTGATAAAATGTAAAAGGAAGAACACGTACTTAAATTAATAATTGTAGACATCGATTAAATTATTGCTTATCAATTCCTCCAATCACTTTGAGTGCAATAAAACAAATATTGTCAGGGGTACATCCAAGTATATCAAGATGGTTCCACATCACAATAATCAAGTAAAGTTAAAAAAGAAGAGGGAAAGATGAATCGAGGAACAAGGAAAATTGCGTTTTCTCCTTCACTACGACCTCACTGACTCTTCAAGTTGCAGGAAGTGTATGAATCTAACAATTGCAATCTATACTCTTGCTAAATTCATCTGAAATAGTTTCAACCAGAGACCTTTTGTGCTATCAAGTTTCTATATTCATGAAAGATTGGTTTCAGATACATGTTTCATTGGTTCATCAGTGCAGGACACACTGTCAGTAGGTGTTGGAGGGTTTCCGATTTGTTCTCCTCTGAACAGAACCTACATATATCATTTTCTTTATGAATTTGGCCACACCCCGCTTTGCTATACTTAGTATTGCAAAGGTTAAGACGGTATCGCATGAATGTCTTCCTGAAGTTTGAAGCGGGAAATTTTAAGAGATAGATCTATGGATTTTGGAATTTCTTTTCTAGGAAAGGATGCTGTTGAAAACTCACATTTTCTGCATTTTTCAATTATCCAATCATTTTTGAACAGTTTGTTCTTTGCCCATGTGGGATTTCCAATCAGCAAATCTACGGTAATGTTGGCTTCAGCTAATAAAAGGGTAGCATGAGCTCTCCATTCACCAGCAAATGTATGGGCTGAATTGAGGATGTAATCTGATAATTTACCTAAGAGAGTATAAGGTTTTTTCAGCCATCAGGCATTTCCTCTATAATGCACATATTTTCCAGTTGCATTTTCACATAACATGCAAACCGGGAATCCCCAATTCATATGTCAGAACACACATTGGGAGGCTTCTGGGGGGATTCAGAACAGCCTTCCAATATGTGCCCTCAAGTTTAGACCAAAATGATTCCGGTTTGCAAGATTTCGTTTCCACTCCATATAATACAAAGCCCAAGGCTTTTTGAAGGTCGAACACTATAATGGGGAGATATGAACATTTTGCGTATCTTGCCTTAATTAACCGAGCTTGAGATGAGGACATTCTGATTTTTTTAGTTTCTGCAGATAGGGGCAATCGGAGACATGGTTATTAATATTAATGCCTAAATATTTACATTCATCGACCACTTCGAGTTTCTTACCATTCAAAAGCCAATTTTTTGAGTGTTTTTTTAATTCTGCGACCAAGTTTATAACATAGAATTTTAGTCTTTGATAAATTTAGCTGTAATACCTTTTTTTCTACATACAACTCCAAAGCAGATAATAGGTTCTGCAATCCTCGCGGTGTCTTTGATAACAACACAAGATCATCCGCGTAGAAAATCCACACAACAGATACAGTGCCTAGGTGTGGTGGATCAGAGATTACAGTGGTGAAGTTGTTACACATGTTTAAAACAAAAAATTGAAGAGGATTGATGCTAGGATGCACCCCTGTTTAAGCCTTGATACATTTTTATGGGAGAGGATTATTTTCCATCCAATGTCAATCTCACCTGAATGGTTGTATGCGAGTGTAGTTGGACTACAAGGGACAATAAAGAAGGAGGACATCCAGCAATTTTCAACTTGGTTCGAAGTAAATTCCTGGAAATTGAATCAAAAGCTGCCTTAAAATCAACATATGCCATATATTTAGGCTGCTTGGTTTGAGCGGCTTGCGTTTATATTGCAGATATGACAGTGAGGTTGACGGCAGTACCAAGGCCTGGGATGAAACCGGTCTGGTGAGGGTCATAAAGATTGTTTTATAGAATCCATTTTTTAAGATCCACAAGACAAATATGCACAAACAATTTGCCACAGATTTCAAAAAAGGCAATTGGGCGATAGTTGCGTGGTAATTGTCTGTTACCTTTTTTAAAGATGGGAACTATTATTTATTTGCACCATGAGGAAGGAATAATGCCAGACTTTGCCACTTCTATAAAGATGCAATATAGAATCTTTGCCCAATGTGCATCAAGCCCCGGAAGCACTTAGCCGGGAGATATAGTTTATAATGTCTTCCAAATCAAAGCCCAATGATAAAGCGGCTTTGGATGCAATGTTGTCTATATGTGTATGATGTTGATCATGACAAGTATAGCGTTGAGATAAATGTTCAGTCCAGGCTTCTTCTGTGACAGAATTTATTTGGAGAGAGGCCTGAGAGGTTTGAGATTGCTGGTTAAGAAGATACCATATATCTCGTGAGTTCTTGGATGCTAAAGTGCATAGCATCTGTTCGCCCTTTTGTTGGCATATGTGGGCCTTTCTAGATCTCATCCAGTTCTTATGCTTTGTTTTGAGAGAGCGCATCCTAATCAATTGCTCATCTCGAGGAAGTGTCGTCAATGTTCTTATGGATCTTCATAGAAGAGCTTTTTCCTGCTGGACGGTAGGATCAAACAAATGCTTATGAGTAAAAATCGGTTTACCATTTGCTATTGTTTTTTTTTAAAGAGCTGTAATGCTGAAACATAAACTCCATCTTCATGAGGTGGAAGCAAGGATCTGCTGACCTTGGAGCACAAGATGTCATGTAATATATTAAGTTCATGGTATGACCCTCGAAGGCGATTACATCCACCTGAAATTACTAAATTAGAGCAAGTATGAGTAGCCCTAGGAAGTGGAGAGGAGACAGGCCAACTCCATGACAAAGTTAGCTGATCATGATCGCTTACATCTTGTTTTTGAATGACAAAGTTATCGATGTTAGTAAACCTAGATCGGTCAGTGTAGATATAATCTATCGTGGCCTGTTGATTCTACCTACGCCATGTCAGATTGGCGGGTATGTCTCCTTGAACTCCTCCATTTAGCATGACAAATTGCCTATCCGACATTAAAGCTGTCCAGCGACTGAACAGGGAGGTGGAATTATTTGAGTTCTGTACTGTGTTGGGACAGGTGCTGGATGCACTGCTGCTCCATGTCAATGTGCAAATCGCATTGCCAGCCACACAGGCACAGGTCACCCAGCTCAAGGGCCAGTTGCCAGTTCAATGCCATTGCACAAGTCTCAAACATCATAGCAGCCCTGGAATGCACACACGTAGCACTAGTAGCCCCCCGGCAACATGAGGCAGCCTACCGGAACCGTAAGAATTACCATTCAATGAACGTGCAGATGATGTGTAGTCCTGGCCTAACCTTCACCCACTGCTGTGCCCACTACCCAGGATCCACCCACGACTCCATGGTTCTTCACAACAGTACTGTGCCAGCCTACATGGAGAGGCACCAAGGCCAAAACACATTGATCTTGGGTGAGTACAAAACTAGCCTCAAATTCATGCAAAATTTCATCTTCTGGGGGGCATAAACAGAGGAATGCCAGCAAGCGACACAGGCAGCAAAAGCACTGCAACATTCCCATGGCAGAGCCTCGCACGTGAAACCTTGCACATGTTTAACACAGCAGAACAGAGTCTGAATGTCACATACCTGTGAAAGCACAGTCACATATGGAAGCACAACTACCACTGAGCATCTTGTGTGTCGCAGTGCTGCACCCCACACTGACACAGAAGAGACATTCCACCCTGGCCACTAGACAGTCATGCCAATAGAGTCCTAATGTAGGCATATTCACAAATCCACCATACACGAGTGGTTGGAGTCATAACCCTCCCTGAGATACTGACCCTTGATTTGGCAATCAAATGCCTGGCTAAATGTACATGACTGTGCCAAGTAGCAAACGCCACACCAGCCATAGCGAATGCCACGACACATGGCCTAACAACGTGTTACATGAACATGCAGACATAAGGCTACCCCCATCCAGTGATAATGGACAGAGTACTATGGCATTTCGACACTGGGGTTGTGCATGCAGTAAATGGTCCATTGATTGATTGTTGCACCTTGCACAACACACACCACAATGAAAGTAACCAAATAGGAACTAGCGTACGTGTACAACATGAGAGTGACACACAAAGGAATCCACATATCAATTGATACATTGCTGCATGTAAACCTCAGGTCATGCACGTCTCAGAAGGTGGAGGATGTATGCCAACATTTCACTGAGATAGCAGGAACCTTCACAACGAATACTTGATTGTGCTGCCAATGTCACTGATGACCGAGCCTTGTACACCCACTGAACCAACCTTGCCCTAATGTGCACATTCTCTCCCGTGCAGGTGAGACCAAGGTCCAAGGAGAGCATTCCTTGTTATCACCCCACCTTCTCTCTAAAATGCTAAGATCTTTTCTCGGTCCTTAAAGTTCATAATCTTCTCAATCATATTGTCATGGTCTCTGCTTCCAAAAGGTCAGGGTTTTCCCAACTCCCTTGGAAGCAGATCCATAACCCAGGTTCCGAGTGCCAACCAGTCCCAATTGGGACCTTTTGGACCCAGTCCTGGCGCCAGTGGCACCAGGCTCATAAATATGCCCAGTCCCAGTGCTGGAAGCGCCGGGCTCATAATGCTTGGGTGGACTTACCTTCAGCAGACCATGCTGCTTACTTGCCTGCCAGTTGAGCCTCTGATCCTCTTCTGTTTGGAACTACTTTTCCTGTTGGGTGGGGCTGGAGCCACTCCCTAGATTCAGAACACTGGAACTCTTCTGGAAGGCAGGAACTCTTTTCTTACTTAGGCGTGGCTGTGGAAGGAGACACCCAAGCACTACAGGAGGCTGTTTAAACCACACCCGGTGGATGAATCTTGCTTTGCGTTATTCTGCAACCTCTGCAGCAGAACGCTCATCGTGTCTTCTGCATCCGGTCCTGGGCCTAAGGAAAAAGGCTTACCATCCTGAATCCAGTCTTCAGCAACACCTATAAAGGCAAGAAAGAACAGGTTAGCATTCCGGCATCTGAAAGGCAAAAGTTTACCAACTCTTCGCACGCTCCGGAGGCCTTCGGCGCTGCATCCCGCATCTGAAAGACAAAACAAGGTGCGTTTAAAGACATTGGGGAACTTTAATACTCACGTGCCATTACTCCTTTCCACATCTAATCCAGTGGGTATTCCGGCACCCTGCAGCCGCTCCGAACTCGTACCTGCAAAATAAAAACACAGTTAGAGCGCATAGTGAAGCAGGCAACAAGCGCTTACTTACGTGCTTCCAGGCGCTTCTATTCATCACACGGGCTTTATCTTCAACTCACTTCAGCCCGTCATCCGCCATCGCCGGAACCCTGCAAAACAAGAGACATCATTACTAAAGACTTTAAAGACATTTGAATGACTCGAAACTTACCGTTCGTGCAGTAAACGACGGACAGCAGTCCCCTGAAGTCAAGAGGCCTGCGCTACCTATCCAGTGAAGAAACTGGTTACAGCACCCTGCCCCGAGGCAGATGGAGAGCTCGGCATTCACTTACCTAAGGTGAGAGCGTTAACCTTTGGGGGTCTACAGGAGAGGAGAAGAGGAAAGAGATAGGGACACCCCAATAACCCCAGTTCATTAACCCCATATTTTCTATCTGCAGACATCTTACTCTACACGTCAGGCATACAGTGCACAGAGGTCCAGCCCAAAGAGCCAACCGGGTGCTACACATCACCTTTGAAGATACGGTAGTCGCCCAGTCAAGACCGGCGCCTCTGCGAGAATCAGGTGAGCGTTACACATATGTCTTGGGGGTGCTCCTGTGCGAGGTTGCCTGGTCAGGGCCCTATGTGCTCTCTGAACCACAAATCCCTGGGATAAGGTCCCTGCCCCCACCTTCTGGAGCAGTAGATTCTCTATGTAGTTTGTGGGTTCTCTGCCTTCCTCATCCTCCGGCAGGCCCACTATAGGCTCATTGTTACGCCTGGCTCTTCCTTCTGCATCCTCGGCCCTTTGCTCCAGGGTGCGTATACAATCTAGCGCCTCCGTCATTTCGCTTTGGGTGGTAGTTAAGTTTGCTGTATTACTCTGCACTTGCTGTTCTGTGGTGTTGACCCTCTGACAGGTTCCTTACATCTTGACTTAGAAGTCCCATGTCCACCATCACCATGTCCATCTTATATTCGAGTGATGTTTTCAGCGTCGCTATGGCTTCGAGTATGTGGCCCTCCTCTTTTCGCTTCTCGACCTGTGTGGGAGCGGATGCACTAGAACCAGCTTCTCTGGTGTCTCCATCTAGGTCGCCAGGTTCTTCCGGGTGAAGGCCTCCATGCTGGTTTGTTTTCCTTTCCCTCCTTTCTGCTTCTCCGACATGCCTGTGCCGGTGGCGCTTTTTCGTTTGCGTCGGGGCACCAGTCTCACTTCCTCTCTGCCGCCGCTTTCGTTTCCAGCCGGTGTACTGGAGCAGCTCCCTGCCTACCAGTGTGGCCTCCTGTGTCATGGGAGTACACGTGTCGCTCCAGTCCTCTACTGCTGCAGCTCTTGTTGCTCTGCACCTCTCTCCTTCTTCTGTGTCCATGCCCCACCAGGTCCGGTCAGGGCCCCGTTTGTGAAGAGAGACTATGGCGTGACAGCTGTGGTTGTTGCTGTGGCTCGCCTTTGTGCCTTGCTTGCCTGTCTCTGGTCCAGGCTCCCCTTGTGGCGAGTACCGTGGTGCACTGGTTGCTGGACCGGGCCTCCCCTTACATAGTCATTATTGGGGTTGTTTATGCTCCCGTGTCCATTTGAGTCCAGGCCCTCCCTTTTGCAGCTAGTGAGTGTTAGATTATGTGCCAATGGACTGTGGCCTCCCTCGTAATATAGCTTTTTCTTGCTATACGATATTGGTCCTCCTCGTCTACTGGTGTGAGCTGCCGGCCACATGCTGATTGTGCGTGGCTTCTGGGTCCCTTTCGTTATGTCTTGTCCTCACTTCTGCCATCGAGCCTCGTCCTCCTGTCCCACGTGCTGGGTCTAGCTGGGCTGATTCGGGGATTGCCCCCGCTGCAGCAAGGAACTGCGGTGATGTGACCGGTGCACTGTGTCTACCCTCCTGTGCGGGGTGTCATCAAGCGCCCCTGGCGGTCTCTGCCCAACACTATGCTGCAGACGGCCTGCTATTGGGCTATTACTGCTGGCGTGAGAAGCATCAGTGTTCGCCGGTCTGCCCCCCTCTCCTCTCTCTTCAAATCATGTTTGTGCTGGTTCAGGCCAAGGTCCCCCCTGGTGAGCGGCCGTGATGCCACAGTTCCCTGGGCTGCCCTCTCTCATGCGGGGTGCTGTCCGGTGGTAATTGGCCCCACTGGATCATACTGGGTCGTGGCACTCCTTGTTCCCCCCTCCTCTCTCTTGCCTCCTGTCACCTCGCGCACTGCTGCCGCTCAGGTCCCCCCCGCAATGTCTTGTGGGCGCTCATGTGCCCACTAGATCTTCCCTTTTCCCTAGGGCTGTTTGTTACTGATAGTTCCCAGGGGGGGTGGGGTCCCTCCACCAATGTAGTGCTTACTATGTCTTGGTTTTTTGGCGTACCTTGCACCCCGATGCAGCCTAGCCTGCGGCTTCTCGTCCTCCCTGGTGTCTCTGTACGCAGCAGTACTCAGTCTGTGCGCTTTGGCACTGGGGCTGTACCCAGTTTAAGTGTTCACCCAAGTATAATGCAGCAGGCGTGCTTGAAGAGCCTGTGAGCGAGCTCCGTGTGCTCTTGGATTCCAGCTCACCCCAGCGGGTCTGCCATCCAGGTTCCTGCAGGTTTGCCTTCTCGAGCTGCTCGGCGGTGTTCTGTGCCCCGCTTGGTGAAGGTGAAGAGGCTCTAGGGTGCCTTCTGCCTACCCACCTTTCCGGAGTCCAGCTCTCCCCTCTCTCTCTCTCCTTATTCCTTGACTCTATTTGTTACAGCCTCTCCTCATGGGCTTCACTCGCCCCTTGTCCTTCGTTGCGGGTACTCCTTCTCGCTCTCAATCCGGTGCTGCGGGGATCTGGTCGCACTTGTGCATGCAGTAGTGCGATCCCGGTCCGCCAGCCACCCCGGGGTGTTTTCCGGTCCCCTTCTTCCAGATAAGGGTCTGATTTCGGTGTTGAAGTGCCCCTCTGTGCCGGCGCAAGGCGTCTGGTATCTCTCTTGTCCACCACGATGCCACTCGCAGAGCTAATCGAGTGTCACAACTTTTACGCAATTTTGGAAAAGGATACAGATCGTTAAAGGATACAAGGTCAGCATCCGCTTTTGGAACCCCTTCACTCTGGGACGTCCTGGACTATCACCAAGATGGTTCTGGGATATCTTGAATGCGATGTTTGCACAAGACTTTCCCCCCAAGAGCGCAGCCTGTAGAAAGTATACCAACTAACAGGCCAGGGGCTTAAGTGGAAAGGCAGGAGCAGCGACAACAGAGCTAAGGGAACAAAGAAAAGGATAGTTCAAGATAGCCGCCAAAGAGGTACGAAAATACAGCACTTGTTCCTTCCCCCCGTACTTGCCCCCTCTTACCTGCTTAGTAAGTCCGGAAGTCCCGTAACCTTAGAGAGTGTAGTAGGAAGTTGACGTGATGATAGAAAATGGAAGTTCCAGTTGAAGGAAGTCTGTGCAATGGTCCACCTAACCGAAACGGCAAGTGTCCAAAATAATCCCCAAGTGTATTCAGCAGAGCGTCCCCAAGTGTAACCAATCCAGGGAGTGACCACCAGAAACAGCAGAGCGTCCGTTTGGTCACTTCAGTATGTAGAGCGTTGTCTTCTTGTGCGGCGGGCAGCGCCGTGGATCTGTCTTTGTATATTTTCTGTGTAATAGTTGAAAGGGAAGGGAAGCAGGAAACTCGTGCAATAGTGATAGCACAACAGAGGGAAGGAAACGTGCGTGGAAGTCTTTAACAGAGAGTAGCACTGAAGGTCTTTTATTCTTGTATAAATCCGAATACCATAACATACGGGAGCAGGCGGAGAACAAATCCGAAATGGGAGCCAGGGGTTCATTAACCAGGGGAAACAACCGAGGGAGCCAGGAGCCAGAAATTGAAGGAAAAGACGTTCAGAATAGTCCTTGATACAAAGCCGGATCAGGAATAAAACAGGAATCAGAGTAACAGTAGATCGAGTACTCAAACTGAATAGTCAGTTTTAGGAGCACCCGTTACAGGGACACGCCACACTAAGTACTGGAATCTGTTTCAGAACGCGAGGCACGTTGCGGGCGTTTCACGTGACCGCGAGCAGATGGAATTCTGGACCTTGTAGTGCAGCGGATTCCGTGAGCTGTTAACAGTCTCCAGGGCAGTTTCCACCGGGAAGTAAATAACCGCAAGTGTCCAGAAACAGGAATGCGGGGCATGACATCGAGCAAGGGCTCACCCAATCGATGTTGCATCCGCCATTTTGTGAGGCAGTGCAAGTCTTGCTTCGGGCTCTCTCCTGACCTTTCCGTCTTCTGTTTTTGCCCTGGCATCTCCCCAACTGTGCCTCAGACCTTTTGGCACCCTTTCTTCGAGTTGGCTAGGGCTGCCGTTGCGTTTTGTGCCAGCCTGTCGGATCGGCTTGCCGGATCATGCAGGAGCTCTAGGGAGCTGCGTCTCTATCGCCTGGCTGTCAAGCCATGCCCCCTACAATGCATTTGTTATGCTCAATTGTAAGTGTTCATGTAATTCGGTATTCATGATGCACTCATTTTATGTAATTTCAAGTTTCTGCTCGGTTCGGAATTCAATATTTGTTTCAAAGACTGTTAACATTTCTGGTCTGTTCGGAGCGCCCCGGTGCCCAAGTGTTGCCCCGCGACACTCACCGGCTGATGGCAGCTCCCTCTGATGGCCCTCACAGCTTCTTTCTAGACTCAAGGCCTTCTCTCATGATGCAACAGTGTTCTCTCTCTCTCCAGGCTTCTCCCACAGCCCCTGCTGCTCGCACTCTGTATTGGAGGCTCCCACATCTGTGCCACGACACGGCCCACTTGCCTTGGGCCACACAAGTTCTTCAGGGTCTCTGCCGGCGACCTGGCTCCTGCGCTGGTCCCACCACAGCTGGCTCCATACATAAGGGTTCTTCTGCTGGTCTCTCCCGCACAGCGTCCCTGTTGTGCTTCTTTGACACTCATTTTATACACCTGCCACCAGTTAACAGGTTGCAGGTGTGTGTCTTTACTTGGCGTTGCCTGACCACAAATAAAGTGACATGCCTGACTCTCTGCAGGCATCTTCTTCGTCCCAGAGTGGTAAAAGGAAGGTATTGGGCCTCATTACAACCCTGGCATTAAGGGGTTAACGGTGCCATAAAAGGCTGCAGCGCCGTTAAACCCTTAACGCCAGATTCACACTTTAACGCCTGCTTTTTGCAGGCATTAAAGTCCATCCCGCTAAGGGACCTTGGTGCTAATTACGGCACCGTAATTTACGGTGCCGTAATTAGCGCCTTCCCCATTCCCATTGAGCCCTATGGGCCAAAAATGGGAATGGGGAAGGGGCCATGGTGAATGGGGATTTACCGCCCGCCAACCTTGGAATGGGGCGGTAAATCCGCCATCCACCATGGCGGAATCCGGCATCCACCATGGCGGAATCCGGCATGGACCATGGTGCTAATAGCACCATGGTCCAACGCCAGGGTTGTAATGAGGCCCATAGTGTTTACTACTCTCAGTCTCCTCTTCCTTGTCCTAGAACATTTAACAGTCAAGAGTGGGGAAATGAGGGGAGCAGTCTTGTAGTAGCCCATAAAGGTTGGGGGAGGGTTAGGTAGGTCATTTTTAGGCAAAGGGGGATACCATGTCCCTCCTAAGGGTACCACAATTTTAACCCCTTCCCTTTTCCCCATCCTCCTGCTGCCTCTAGACTGGCAAAATCTTTTATCATTTTCTTTGTCAATGGGGTAGGGGTAACACTATCCCATGATTGCGTTTGGGATAGGGGATCCTTTGAGAGAAGGGAGTGTGGAATAATGTATCTCACCTGAGGACATCTCATCTCCAATCCCAAAGTATTCTCCACCCAGGTGCTCCCCCCTTGCTTATCTGCCCCCATGGTTGGGATCCAAGAGTGATGGCCTTTCCCTGGCCACCTGAGAAGAGGTTCCAAGGGAATTACATGTAAGGACGCCCTCGGGTTTCTCGCAGTACCTAATAAAGCTGATACACAGAGGCATCATATGACAGCGGGTCTGCCACTTATGTGCTTGTCACAGTCTGTACACAGAGCTGTCACATGTCAGCGCGTATGTCTGCTCAGTGCCTGACACATGTTATACACAGAGACATCACATATCAGCGCATCTGTTGGCTATGTGCCAATCACATTTTATACAGAGAGCCATCCCAAGCAAGTGAGTCTGTCTACTATGTGCCTATCACAGGTGATACACAGAGTGATCACAGGTCAGTGACAAGGTGTGCTGTGTGCCTACCGCGGGAGATACACAGAGCCCTCACATGTCAATGAATATGCCGGCTCTCTGCCTGTCACATTTTCTACACAGAGCCATCATATGCGAGTGAGTCTGTCAGTTATGTGCCTATCACACATTATACACAAAGCCATCTCATGTCAGCCAGTCTGTCTGTGCCATGCCTATCACAGGTGGTACACAAAGCCCTCACATTGTAGCTACACTGTCACCAGTGGGCTTATCACATGTGATGCACAGACTCCTCATATGTCAGTGACTCTGTCTGATGTGCCCCTTTCACATGTAAAATGCAGAGCTGTCAGGTCAGTGAGTCTGTGCCTATACTGGATGACACACAGAGCCATTACATTAGTGAATCTGCTGTGTACTTATCACACATAGAGCCATCAGCGAGTCTGTCTGCTGTGCTCCTCGCATGTTATGCACAGATCTATCACATGGCATTGAGCCTGTCTGATAGGCCAGTACCATACCCCATACCATCTGACGGGTCCTCCTTGGGCACCTGGGAGTTAATCTGATCAGAACCTAACAAGGTTTATACATGTGTCTGTGGGGCTGTATAAGGAAGGCATGGTATCAAACAGTAAGACAGACACAAGTGATCACAGTTCAAGGGTGTTTATTGAACTTTAATTGGGTTTGAAAAATGCATATCTAAACCTAAATGTAAAGAAGGGAGCAAGCTACAACCATTAAATCATAATAACCCAGTCCTAGTCAAGTCTGTGAAAATAAAAGGGCCTATACTAATACACCTATTGCCAATCCTTGCCTCTAAATACAAATAGTGTGGGAAATAATGTTATGCAAAAGAAAAGTGTTCAAGAAATGATATGTCAGGATATTCAAGCCATTCGCTTCCCTTCCCCACGTTTTCAGCATGGGACAAGGCGTCACACTCGAGCTTAGCACACTCTCTGGGTTCTCTAGCATGAGGATGCAGTCAAAACTTCAACATCAGGGCCTTCTGTGCCAAAGTCTGTCATTCAAAGTCTCTTATTTCAGAAGGCCTGATCCAACACAACAAACATTAAAGTTCCTTACTTCTTAGGATTTCACATATACAACTTCTCAAGTGATTTACTGTTCACCCCGGGTCTTCCTCCGCCTCACTCAGACCCTCTTTGACACACAATCTACAATTGGTATACCTTTGCAGGGTCTTGACCAAATACTTCACATTTACAACTTCTCTACTTCTTCAAAATTGAAGACTTTCGACAGTGCACAGGATTTTACTTGACATATCGCAGAACCATTTTGATTAACAATTACTCTTTATCTTCTTGATATAACATTTTTTTCACTTTCACTTTTGCCACTCCTCAGCTGAATACCTTACAGAGACCTTCGGTTGAGCACCCACGCAGTGGCGGGCCACTCTGTCAAAGGTATTGTATCTTGTTTTTAAAGTTCAGTCAGTCATCAGCAATTCAACTTTACTCTTCTTATCACACGTTTTAACAATGTTTGTTCCAGCGCTCGCCATACAATGTTGCTGCTTGCAATGTTGACTTCAACATAGACCGGTCTTGTATCAGTCACTCATGCTGCTTTGTTCTTGGAGCCAAGGATGGTACCACGGTGGCTGGTGATTCCCCCCGCTTTGGTTATTGACGCGGGAGGGCCCCGGGTATCTCCGACACACAATGCAGGATTCTTCAGCCTGGTTTCCTGGTCTTACGCTTTCTATTCTCGAGGTTTCCTGAAAATCTTGCAACTAACTAGGCACCGGAACATCCCACCACCCGTGACCTGGCTATGCACGCTGAAAACACACGGGAGGCACACAGAGAAAGAAGAGACACACCAAAAAGAGAAATGAACGAAACAGACGCTGTCACCCCACATAACACAAAAACACAAGGACACCTCCCCCAAATGAAACAAAATATAGAAGTGGAAGCAGAAGAAATCAGCAACCCAATAATTAATCTAACAGACCAATTCAATGAAGAAACAGTTCACACTGAACACCCACCACATCCGGAGAGCAACATGGAAGCATACCGACATAACAACCACAACACAAAGCCAATAATGAAAATGAAAATAAACTGCATCAAAATGATCCACTGCAATCTAATCAATGCAAAATCGATGTCCAAACATGCCACAGAGATATACGACCTACTGTGCGACCAAGGTATCGACATCCTATTCATTACAGAAACATGGCTAGATAACTACAAAATCACACTACACAGCTGCCTTCCCAACAACTTCAAGTGCTCACAGATAAACAGGAAAGACTAAAGAGGTGGAGGACTTGCAATGGCATACAAAGAGCATCTGAAAATAAAAACAAACGAACCACTAAACATCGTAAACTGTGAATCCCTAATCCTTCACCTGACAATGGACCCCAAAACAAATATCCAATTCATTCTGGTTTACAGACCACCAACATACGACGCAGCATTCGTGGACAGCTTCACAGAAGCCATCACCAACCTGGCCATCGAACACAAACACCTGATAATCCACGGGGATTAACATCTGGTTTTAAGAAGAAAATGCAAACTCGCAAAATTTGCTAGTCAAGCATCTCAAGAAAATGAGATTACATCAGCTGGTTAAAGAAGTAACACACGCAGCAGGACACACACACTTGACACAATCATCTCTAACAGAAACCATATCGCCACGGCACCGCCAATACAGATACTCTGGAGCGACCACCTCATCATTCCATTTGTGATCAGGCAACCTGTCAAAGCAGCCAAACAACCCAATAAACTTCTGACTGTCATGAGAAGAAACCATAAAAGATACTAACTTATTAGAACAACTCAAACTCACAATACCATCAACCATGAACCTCGACTAAATCATACTCGATAGACAGACAAAAAAACGTCATAAATGAATCTCCGAAACAATCAACAATATATCCAAGAAAAAACTCTTCACCCCATCACACAAGAGAACAATGGCAAAATGGTTTACTCGCAATCACAATTTCAACGACAAATCCGCTCATACAAAAAGGAAATCCAAAAGGCAAAAAAAAAATACTACGACAACCGAATCACCAAAGCCACAAACACCCAAAAAGAACTGTTCAACATCATAAACGAAATGAGGAACCCAATTGGATGCAACAACACCCGAGTGCCTTCAGTGAAACTATGCAACGACCACACAGACCACTTCAAAATCAAAATCAGTGTCATCCACCAAATCATACAAAACAGACCAGTCAACCAAAATACACAACCCACTCCCCCAACCGAGGATCCCCAGAACAAACTCCAAAGCTTCCCCCAAATATCAGCAGAGACTTTCGTGAAGCTGGTAAGAAATAGCAAAAAAGCAGGCTCCCCATTGTACCCCTGCCCTACAGACATATACAAATGAATCCTCACACAAGACACACCCTTGGAATGTTACAGAAACCTCTTCAACCAATCAGAACAGGGAAAGTGCTGTGTTCTTTCAAATCGGTGTACATCAAACCACTGCTCAAGAAGACGGCAGGCCACGTGGAAGACCTCTCCAACTACAGACCTATCTCGAACATCCTGTACCTAGCAAAACTACTTGAAACCTACGTCTATGGTCTAACACAGGAACATATAGAAAAATACCAATTGCTGGACAAGGCACAAGTTGGGTTTAGACCTAAGAGAGAAACTGAGACGGTACTCTGCTCAATCTGTGATCATCGAAAGAAAAATGCAGACTCTGACACAAGTTCAGCTCTGATTCTTCTGGACCTCTCTGCAGCGTTCGACACAGTCAGCCATGACTTCCTCATTAAGACACTCAAAGAAATAGGAATCACCGACCTGGCCCTACTCTGGATTAAATAATTCCTAACAGACAGAACGGAAACCATCTGGAATAAACCTTTCATATCCACTCCAAGAGACACCAACTGTGGAGTACCACAAGGATCATCCCTATCTCCACTGCTCTTCAATATCTACCTTGCTCCACTAATCAAGCTCATTAAAAAAACACAGATTTACATGCTACAGCTATGCAGACGACACACAAATCATCTACAAAAAAGAAGACGCACAAAAAGAAAACTCAATGATGGAAGGATATCTACAAGAACTCTATGAATGGATTAACATTCTGCAACTCATCCAAAACAGGGCTGCAAGAATTGTCCTTGGCCTCAAGCCCAGGGATCGTATCTCTCCAGGACTGAAATCTCTGCACTGGCTCCCAGTGGCGGCGAGGATTAAGCTCAAAACCCTCTGCTTTGTCCACAAGGCCTTCTGGGGTCTGGGACCTCAATACCTTCAACTCGCTCTTCCTAAATATCTTCCCCCTCGAGCTTTTCGCTCATCCACCTCCAACTCCCTCAGGGTCAGTCGCTTCTCCAAGCAGCAAGTTGGTGGTAGATCTCTCTCGTCTGCTGGGGCCTCCCTATGGAACAGCCTCCCAGCCCCTCTAAAACTTGGGGAGAACCAGCTCCGGTTCCGGAAGCACCTCAAGACCTTCCTCTTTGCTTCTGCTTTCTCTCCTCCTCTCCCCTGCTGATCTCCTGACTGAATCTGAAACTGCAATGGTTACCTGGCTACCCTCTGATCTCGGACCCAGGTCCCCTCCCCGCCAGTTACACACCTGCACTGCCCAACTGGCAACTCTTGCACTCGGAGACTGTTCAATTATCCCTACAGCCCTGACTAGCACTTGACACCTGATGGCTGCATTTACCGTTGCCACCTGCTGGCAGCACTTATTTATTGCCTTTATTTATATCCTTTATTTATCTTACTGTTATTCTATGTACCACACTATCCCCTCGACTTTCCCTCTGCACTTTTCCCCTCTCACCTCCCCTGCACTTGTACAATCTCAATGTGACCTGGCCTAGTAGGATCGCTGTCTTTGTCTTCCCTCTGTTTCCCCTCCCAGGCCTCACCGCACCTTGAAACACTTGTGTATAGGCGCGTTATAAATGCCATATCATATCATATCATATATCATGGGTTAGGGCTTTTGGCATTTCTTTGTCCTGTAGACTGCAGTGTGTGTCTATGCAGAGGCATAACTAAAAAGAACCCAAAGACATACAAAGCAATGCCAGGACTGGCGTTTTTAAACCCCCAAGGGGGAATCTACCTTACTCGAGGGGCAGTTCACCCTATTGACACAATAAATAGTCTGTTGTTAGCACATCAGGGTTTGGTTAAAATACGCGAAAGGGCAGTTCAAGAGACCAATTTGTTTCTACCCCATCCCCTCAATGGTAATTTCTGTTATGTTAAGTCTGTCCACTTAATGACCATTTGTGTCTAAAGCTCACCAGGGGCTATGCTATTCCTGATGCAGAAACACTCCACCACTTCAAGGACTTTGCTCATGAATCAATGAGCCATACAGACATTGCATATCTGCACCAATAGTTGTATGAAAGGGGCTTCCCTCTACAATACGTAAATGAGTTGTCTCCCCTGAAATTTAGAAATAAAACAATGCCTTGTGCAAGCATGTAGGTATGGGAACTCTTTCCGGAACAACTTATAACTGAGCATTCTGCTCACTTCTGCACTGAAACAAGCCCTGCCAGAAAAAAACTGCAAAATAACGTACTCCTGGGGTATGTGGTGACAGCAGGTAAAGCTTTGCAATCACAGTTGACCTAAGTATTCTCTGAAAAATCAACCCACCCCACTGGGCTTCATGTGTTCTACCTACGGGTCCCAAAATCCAAATCCTAACCCACATTTTCTAGAACTGGAGTTAAAATAGTACATGAATAGTACAATAGTCTTCTTACTTTACAGTAAAGAACATTTTCAAATGTGACTGCAATATGCCCCCAGGGTGTCAAGTCCCCCAGGGGCACTAGTGAGAGAACACTTGGTACTGTGCATCTGCAAGGATGAATGTTGTATCACCTTTCCCTCAGCTGACCAACGAGACTGACCACTGCTTACCACTAAAAAGCCCCAAGAGGAAACACTTGAAAGAAAAACATATATTGTTATGTCCTATCCCTCTGACTGATCAGGTTACATAATGAAGGTATTCCCAGACAGATAACTACAAAAATTACATTTTTATTCCTTTAATCCCTTATTCAGATATACATCCCTGCCTCCCTTTCCTCTACTTGGGTTTTCTGCCTCAGAGATAGCTATGAACATGTGGGGTCAGACCGTGATCAAGCTTTCAAATGGACCAACATAAACATAAAACAGGATGACCACTTGTGTTGGTGTAGGTGTGTCCAGGCCATGATATCATGCTCCCCCACAATCAAAAGGTATGGGGTGTCCCGGGAGTGGCTAGATGGTACCTCTCCTTCGGTTGGGACCAGATTAAACATAAAACAGGATGACCACGTGTGTCCAGGTGACCACGTGTGTCATGGTGAGTTAACCGCAGGGAGACAGGGGATGCGAATTACCATAGGTGTGTTCAGACCATGATGTCTTGCACCCCCATAATTAAAAGGTATGGGGGTGTCCAGGGAAAGGATAGATGGTGCCTCTAGATTGGTTGGGACCTGAGTAAATATAAAACAGGGTGACCACTTGTGTTAGTGTAAATTAACTTCAGGGAGTTAGGGATGCAAATTACTGTAGGTTTGTTCAGGCTGTGATATTTTGCACCCCCACTATCAAAATTGTTTGTACTGTTCTTGTAAGTGTATGAATGCTGCACCTCTAGTACATGTGCATAGTATTCAACGTTATGACGTGCGGTATGTCAGGGCAAAATAGTTTTGATGTAGTGGTGCACATAGGTCTGATATAATGTCCTCTCTAAACATAATGGAATATTCGCTGCAGGCCCGGGTGAAGATGTGTGGGGGACCATTTCAACATGATGGTTGGGGCTCCCCTTGCTTAGAGCAGAAATCAGTCTGAGGCTCCTGTGGGGTGGAGGGCATACATTATAAGGGAAATAAAGATAAGATTAATAGCTGCCAATTATCACGAGCCAGCAGGGAGCTGAAAACACTGAATGACCGCTGAATAGTTGTGAATGATCCTTCTTTATGAGAAAGTGGCTGACGTGGAGGAACAGTGTTGAAAGTAGGTGATAATATTTTCCTCGAAGTGACGGCAGGACGGGTTCCAGCAGCAGCACTGCAAGCGCACACTGTAAGACTCAGAAAGTGAGCAATATATAAAGGAATATATTGCTGTGTTATTACACTGCTGAGTGGCAATATGGAGGCTGTTGCTGGCGCCCCCCTGAGGCTCGAGGCCCCTTTCATTTGAAAAAGCTGAAAGGCCATGCCGCCGTCCCTGATTCTCCGCCAATTTTTTTTTTTTTATTTACATTTGTGAAGCGCACTTGCAGCCGGAGGCATCGAGGCGCTGTTACAAGAATTTGTAAGAAGTTTTGATTCACATGTTCTTGGGGAAACCATAGTTCTCTTAGTTGCAAATACAGACTCAGTGAGGTACAAATATGATCAGTGTTACAGGTATACGTAAGATAACAGTACGGCAGTTATACAGGGATGTGCCCATATATATTTACCTTTCATACAAAGAGCTTAGTTTTAATGGCTTTGTGGAATGCTTGATGGGACTCGATTCATTCTTAGATGAGTGGGGAGTGCGTTCCAATGGGTGGCGGCCAGTGTAGGAAAACAGGAGCCCCGGCGCGGGCTTTCCTGGTTATTGGTGTGAGAATCTTGTTAGAGTAGCCCACCCTTAGGGGTCTTGTGGCGGTGTGCTTGGTGATTCTCTGGGACAAGTACGGAGGTGCAAGCTCATGGAGGCATTTATGAGTGAGGGTAAGAGTTTTAAAGACGATTCTTTCTTTGACCGGGAGCCAGTGGGCCTGCCTTCTCACTTCAGAGATATGGTATTTTCTTGATGTACCTGTGGATGCCCTGAGGGCGTTGTTTTGAACCAACTGGAGTTTGGCAAGATTTTCTTGAGAAGTTCCTACGAGGAGGGCATTGCAGTAATTCAACCTTGAACCAATAATTGCCCTAGCAATGGTAACGCATTTCTGGTGGGATCTGAAGGGTCTGGCTGTGTTAAGCACTTTTGAGTAGTAGGCTGAAGAGGAGGCGACGGCATTAACCTGTCTATCCATGGTCAGATCCGAGTCCAAGTAAACTCCAAGTGTTTTGACATAGTTCGAGACCTTGATAGGAATATTATCAATAGTGAAGGATGTATATTGCTTGTCGAGGTTGCCAAGAGTAGTGGGAGACCCTATAAGCAGAAGCTCAGTTCTTTCACTGTTCAGGCAGAGCCAGTAGTTGTCTGCCATCCAGGATTGGATAGTGGAGTAAAAGGTGGTGAGTGTGTTCATATCCGCACCAAAGTCACCGGTAAGTGGGATGAGCACCTGCGTGTCATCCGCATAGTTTGTATATGAGATGCACAGGGAGTCAAGGATGCTGAACAGCGGCCTGGTGAAGAGGTTGGAAAGTGTGGGGGCAATACAGGAACCCTGTGGAACACCACATTTAATGAGGTTGGGGATGGCACAGGCGGAGTCAGAGAAGACTTTCATTGCCCTCTCTTGGAGAAAGGAGGTGATCCACTTACATGCTTTCGGGGAGAAATTGGCCTCTGTTGCTAGGTGGTGGCACAAATTGTTGTGGTGAACCAGGTCAAAGGCTGCGGACAGATCCAGGAGTAGAAGGAGCACTGGTTTGCTTGCGTCTCTGAGATCGTCCATCTGGTTCTTTAGGTCTAGGAAAGCCGTCTCGGTGCCATGGCGCGGGCCGAAGCCAGATTGCCGAAGGCCGAGGAGACGGTTCTCTTCCAGAAATTCTTGGACTTGCAGGTAGGCTGCTTTGTCCAGGGTTTTTAGTAAAAATGGGACAGTGGTGATGGGCCTATAGTTCCCTGGGATAGTAGGGTCGAGGGACGGTTTCTTCAAGAGTGGGCGCACCCATGCTTCTTTAAGTCCAGTTGGAACATGGCCAGATTGGAAGGAAGCGTTAATGAATGCAGTTAGGAAGGGTTCTAGGATATGTGCCGAATCTTTGATGAGTTGGGCAGGACAGGCGTCTCCTTTGCAGTTGGAGGGTTTGATAGATTTGAGCAGGGTGATGACTTCCACCTCTGTCATATCTTTAAAGTGAAAAGGAGGGGAGGAGTTGGTCGTGGTGAGCTTAGGTGTTTCACTGTGCAGGTTGGCTATGAGATGGCATAGGGCTTTTTGATGGCCACGGATTTTGGTTTGAAGAGAGTTGAGCTTATCTAGCATGGCAGCCTGAATACTATTGCACCAGTTCTTGTCCTTAAGAAGGGTGGGAGGAAGGGTTGAGGGTTTTTCTAATTCCCTAAAGATTTCAAAGCGAATATTTATTTGGACCCTGATTTGGCGTCATTGATTCTGGAATTGAAGGATGCAGCTTTAGCTCGGGTGATGTTCGCTTTATAGGATACGGAAAGGGCTTTAAAGACACTTCTAGTGGCTTCAGTTGGGTTGGCTTTCCATGCGGATAATGCTAGCCTTTTCTGGGAGTGTTGGTCAAAAAGTTCTTGTGAAAACCAAGAGTTAGAGTGTTTGTTTTTTTTAGCTTTTTTAAGGGTGAGAGGAGCAATGGTGTTGACCGCTAGGGTGACAATTTCTTTGAAGGTGTTGGCTAAGGTTTCTGGGTTTTTGGAGAATGGCACTTGCAGGTCCGGCACTTGAAGGAGCGGTGCTAGGTTTTCGGCCGTCAATTTGCGTGAGCTCCTTGCAAAGGTTGCTGGACAGGGGGTGATGGGCCTAGAGGGCCCTTTTTTGTATTAAGGTTGAATTGAATGTAGTGGTGGTCAGACCATGGGATCGGATTGTTGGCGATGATTTGGATGGAACAGTTATGCTGGCTGATCCAGTCGAGAGTACGTCCTTTGGCATGAGTTGGTTCAGAGATAGATTGCGCGAAGCCCAGAGTGGAAAGGGCTTTCTTGAGGGATTTGGCATGCAAATCCTTAGGGTCATTGAGCCCTACGTTAAGATCGCCCATGAGTATGACTTGGGACATCTTTTTGATGTTGTCAGATAGTGATAGGATGAGGGAGTCCTGAAAATCAGAGATAGGTCAGGAGGTCTTTAGACAATATGCATAGTGATAGTGCAGTTGTGGGAGACATTGATTTTTAGTGGCAGGTAGTCACAGTTGTGATCAAGATGCCCTTCTGCCTCTCTGATATCAAAGGTATCCCAGGCAATGAGGGCCACACCTCCGCCTCTTTGCATGGCACAGTCTTTTCTGATGTCCTTGTTGCTCACTAGCAAAGTATACAGCAAACATGGCTGGGAAGAACCCAGCAGCTACGAACCAGGGATACACAGCCACAGAGTCCTGTTAACATTAAATGATAAGTTCATAACTGGTTTATAAATACATAAGTCCAAGCAGAGCTAAATACAAATCTTCCATTGGCCTGGATGTGGACGTTTGGCAGTAGATTGTGTTGCTGCAGAGCTTGCTTGGTGCCCCCATCTTTCCTCCAAGATTAGCTTGCAGAGTTTAAGTAAAAGATATTACGTGCAGACGTAATGTTCTAGTTCCTGCGCACTGTTTGTTTTGAAGGGCTATTCCTGGCACCTTTGCTCCCAATGTTTGGTCCAACTCTTAGTGTCTCAATATCCTTGCATAACAAGACATAGCCGAGTGTGGATCAGTATTCTGGAGGGCTCGAGCAACTTCAGTGGCTGGAAGCAACAGGGGAGAACATGTAATGTTGGTTCTACCACAGTTACTGGCTGGTGAGAATATGGCCTCATTACAAGTTTGCCAGTCCGGAAACAATGGTACCGGTAAGCTTGCCAGTACTGTTGTTTTTGGACCGGCAAACTACGAGTGGGTCACCCGATCGCAGACCTTGACGGATGCACCGGCACTGTTGCACACAGTGCCGGTGCATCCGTCCTGCCCATTTTCCGGTGCACTGCCGTAGGGACCGCCAGGGCCGTAATACCTCGGTAAGTCCCCATTGCAGGGCACTGGAACAAAAATGACTCTGGCGGCAGCCGTGCCATTTTTACAGGCACGGCTACTGCCGGACTCATAATGAGGCCCTATGTCTGCCTGTCAAATCAAGTGATCCGAGACTGGGGGAGGGCCAGTGCAGCAATAATGCAATTCTATGTGACAGTATTGGGGCCACTAGCAGAGGAGCGCCAGGGTAAACTAATTAGTCCCTATACTTATTCAAACTGTCCTATTGTGAGGGTGTAAACGTAATCACTTATAAGCACTCCAATTTTTGCAGTTGAAGTCAGTGGGCCTCATTACGAGTGTGCCGGTCCGGTAACAACGGTACCGGTAAGCGTACCTGCATCGTTGTTACCGGACCGGCACACTACAAGTCTGCGGGCGGGTGCAATCCGGGCCGCCAGGGTCAGACCTTGTGGGCAGAAAGGCACCCGCCTGCAGACTTTCACGGAAGCGTGTGCTTCCGCCATCTCCATTCCCATTGAGTCCTATGGGACTCAAATGGGAATGGGGATTTACCATTTACTGGCGCCTGACTTTCCGGAACACCGGGGTCGTAATTCCCTGGTGTTTATGGCAAACAAGGTACCAGTAAATTTTGCAAGTCCGACGGCAACCCGCCAGTAGCACGGCAGGGTTACCGCCAAACTTGTAATGAGGCCCAGTGACAGATTACATTATTTGCCCAGGATCACACACTTTCGCTAAACAGCGAAGCAGGGATTTTAAACCACTGTGCAATTTGGGCATGGCCACCTTCTTCCGCGCTTTAATTGGAACAAATATTTAAGTTTTGGGTGTCAAGACCTACAATAATACTGTCCTATAGAGTCTAATTGTAAAATCTACAAATTGCATAGTAAAGCATCATGACAACCTGTAAATCCTTATAGTAGCACATTAGGCCAAAATAATATCAGCGTACCTTTATTTTCCACATCCTGAATGGAAAACTATAAGTTGCCAAAGGCAAAATATCCATTTAGCCACTTTTTTTTCAGCGCTTTCAGACACACAATAAAAGAGGCGTAAAAACTCACTTAGGTTTGGAGACTTGTCACAAACCTCCAGCGTGTTGTTATGTATGGTTTTAAGAACATTCAACTAAGGACACGAAAGCACACTTTACGTTTTGGGATACAAAGCTATTAGACGTTATGGGTGTGAAAACATTTTCAAATGGTGCTTTATTGTGTTGCTCGCTTTAAATGTCACAGATTTGCACGGTGATTGGGGCCTTTCAATTGGAAAGTCACCATCATGCATAAGAAAGCCTCTGCTGCTTATGATATAAGAAACGTGTTGTGGGGTTTATTACGCAGCCTGTGTGTCCCAGGGGGGCTGTGACACTGGGAAATGGGTAGTGCTTGATGAGTTGAACTGTTCGCGAGCTAACATTTCGTTGCACTCTTGGTTTGTGTGATATTCTGCATCCCATACAGATGACAGGAATGGGCAGGGGCGGAGCTACAACATCATCACTGGCCAATCCCAGGAAGGGAGCTGTCGGAGGGCGGGCTATGCCGCTGTGTTTTCTCATTTTTCATTTTGATGCTGTTTGTATGGCTATAGCCATCTGTGGGTGGGCGGGGTAATCAAAGTGAGCGTGACTCTGAAGATTGCCGAACACTGCCTCCCTCAAGCTACCATGGGACACAGGATAGCATACAACTGCGGCTGAGAGTTTACTCTCCCCATTTTAAGATTCTGGACGTTTTCCATTTAAAACTTTTCTAAAATATCAATTGTTATAAGGTATTTAATTGTGCTTGAAATGTTTGCTGAAAAATGCCAGTTTAATAGGGAGGGTTTTGGCAGATATCGAAATGGCTATTAATTGTAAATTTAACACCTTGCTGGAACCGTATTTTTGTATAAAGTATGTTAAATTCTACTTCCATGTTTTAAAAGTTAGGTTTTCCTCAAATGAATGCACTTGTAAACTACATTTTATGCTATTTGTATTTGTGATTTTTTATGCCTTTGTACTGACATAAAAGCGATACTTAACTTAAACATTTGGCATAAAAGCATGGACTAGCATTTGTATTCCTTGCTTTCACTCACCTCCGAATATTGCCTCTTCACTGCCCTTTCACCTTGACTTCATGCAAGAAAACACAGGTAAGGTAAGTGTTGGTAATTAGGATTTCCCCAGCCCGCCCACACACGCACCTGCACAAGAGATACACGGACACGTCTATGGTCTATGCGTTTCAGGGTCCCGGCGGCGAATGGGGCCTAAGGGTTCCTCTTTATTAAACCTGCATGCGTGAGCCGGAACGAGGGTCGCGCATGTGTACAAACAGGCATTACGCTCTGTAACGGTAACGGTAAGGTAAGGTAAGGTAAGGTTGGTGGTCTTCCAAAGCGCCCGTCTGCCAATAACGTTGTCTTTGCTGCACTTGGTTCCGTGAAACAGTGGGATCAAGGAACTGTTAGTGGAATAGAGCGAGACACATCTGCATAGAATGGTGATTTTGAGGAGTGCAGGTCGGACGCACCGTTACCAATGTGGCGGGATGGATTCTCTCAGTAGAAGGGAGAAAGGACGGTAGGCAGGTTATCCCTAAGGAAGGCCTCACGGTTGGGAGAGCTGCAATCGATACCGTGCGAGTGTTGATAGGAGTGTTAGTGAGGCAGGAAAGATAGGAAAAAGGAACAAAGGTAAGAGGGCCCAGGAGAAAACGTCCTCAGATGCAAGATGGGGTTCTCTCACTGCTTGTAACCATTGCAGTCTGGTTGGTGGAGACACAGGTGCATAGATGGTGGTCTGTTAAACAGATGTTTAGTTGATCAACACCGTGCTCAGCTCTTGATGGTTAGTTATAGTAGTAAGTTCAATAGCCACATTTTAGCTATTTCCTGAAAGTCTGATGGTCTGCTTTAAATAATCTTTTATTACGCACTTAATATCAGAGACAAGTCTCTAAACGTGGAACTGGGATTCAAACTGGACTTGCTCTGTGTTGTCTTGCTTCCAAGCCAAACACATTGCCCCTGAGCTATGCTCCCAGGCCCCAAGGCAAAGTTGCCTGGGAAACGAGCTCGACCCTTTGATTGCTTGTAGGATCATCCCTGCCTTTCCTGCTGAAACCAGTGCTAAAGCAGCATTAATGGATCTCAGAGCCATCAATGGTTTGCATTGCTGGAACTTCCTAATGAAGGAAACTTTGCAGTTTCTTTGGTTTGTGATGCAGAAGGTTTTGAAGTCTGTTATTTTATTCACCAGGAGCCAATAGAGTATGCGCAGCACCCAGGTGGTTTGTTCAAACCTTTTCTTTGTAATAAAAAGTCTGGCTGCTGCATTTTCTATTGTCTTTAGTGTTCCTGGAGGCCTGAATAGAGGCTGTTTGGGTAGTCCAGACTTAACATATAATCATATAATCATATAATCGAATGTCAAAATGTCGAAAGTCATAATAATCTCGAAAAAAAATGTCGAAAACAAAATAGTCAAATGTTTTTTATTACGTTTTTTATTCGAAATGGAAAAAAAACCCTTTTTTTCATTTCTTTTTTGTTTTACCCTTTTTTTTTATTCCCGGACCCAAAAAAATATATAAATAAAAAAATAAAACATTCGACTTTTTTTTCTCGACATTATTGTTTTCTATATTATGACTTTCGACATTATTCATTCGATATTTTGACTGCACACCAACAGAACTATTGATATCACAACCATGGTTCTGTGAGTGGCACAGCGCTCGCTTTGATATCTGTGCATAGCCTGCTCACACAGGTTCGAATCCCGGCAGGGCCAAACTCAGCCTTTCAGCACTGAGATGACTGAGAGTTCGTAGCGCTATATAAATGGTAAATTATTATTATTATCACCACATTACTAGCAGACCATTACTGCAAATGCAGAAACATGACATCGTTTATAACGATTTCATGTGAAAATATAGGGTTGGGTTAGGTTGGGGGATGCTTTAAAGTAGGGAGATGTGGGGGTCTCCAGCCAAATTTACTTTGCATAAAATTATTAAAAACAATGCATGTTTTCGCATTCATAGTCATGGATGCAATTTTTTAACGTAGATCTGTCCTGTGAGTAAAGGACAGGCAAGGCATGCTGCATGCTAAAGTGTGAAGTTGGAACAAGCAACTATGATTCAAGCGTGAAGCCATTGTCAATTATTGCTCCGAGGTTCATTAGTGAGGATGATGATGAAACTGAATCTCGGCCCATCTCATTGGGACAAGAGATGAAGCTAGTGTTTGACGCAGGCACATGGTTTTAGGTCTGGTGACTCTGTAGAGAGGTTGTTTTTGAGTTTGGAAATCATCTGTGTGTCATCTGCATATTTGTAACAGGTGAGACCAGCCAGGCCAGATAAGGTACATAGGGGGGTCATGTAAATATTTAACAGAAGAGGCGAAAGGCTGGATCCCTGGGGTACTCCACACCTTGACAGGCATGGTTGTGATCTGTAAGGAGCCATGATATAAGTTGTGGTTCTTCCTGTAAGAAAGAAGGTGATCTAGCATAACACAGCTCCTTTTGTTGAAAAGTCTTCTCATCTCCTTTGAAGAATTTTGTGGCTCCTGGCCTCAATCACTGCCAAGATGTCCAGTAGAATGAAAGCACTCAGAGTTGTAATCGGTTTGATTCTTTAGTGTGTTCCAGATTGAACAGAAGACTGATTGTGTACCTCTCATTGGCCTTAGACCATGCTCAGCCTCATGAATTAGGTCATTTGTTCTACATAGTGCCAGAGATTTGCAATGAAATTAGTGTTTGCGATAGGGCATTAGCTTGCAACGTCATTTGAATCAGATGAGGGTTTTTTGAAAAGTCGCCTGACGCAAGCTGATTTCAAAGCCAGTAGGACACATGCAGCTCTTGCTGTTTCACGATTGTTTTGTTTAACTTTGGGAGGGAGGCAAGGGAGGTTTGGGGCTGGTGGGATGCCGCTCAGTTGAGTGAGTCCAGAGAAGACAGTAAGTCTTGTAGGTAGGAGTAGTGGAACAATGTCAGAGAAGGGATGGCAGTGTACCTTTTAGTTTCCCGTTGCTCTTGGATTTGTATGTCCTTTATTCTGAAATAGTGCAGCAATTTGGTTGCAGAGTTCTCGAGGCAGTGTCAGGGCTGTGCTAGAGGCGGCTGGTTCTTGTATGATCTTAAACATTTGCTTTTGGCTGTGTTGCGCGCTTCTATGAGTAGGAGCAGTGTGCTCGCTTGGCTTTCTTGATTTTGACCCTGTAGACATGTAACTGCTGGTGGTGGGCAAGCCCGTCAGTGGTTTTTCCTCCAGATTTGTTCCAATTTCTATTTTGTTTGTACGTGCGGTCTAGGTTTGGAGAAGTCATTTAGCAAGTTTCTTCTTCTGTGAGTTTTTAAATTACTTCTTTGGTACTATGCTCTTCAAGGCAGAATTATTCACTAAAGGTTGGGAAGTTGCTCCACCCAGGCATAAGACTTTCTTTGTAAGGCAGATGTATGTCATGTGTGTACATGCAAAGTTTATGATTTTGACTTACGCCATCATGAATAATGAAGGAACATTCCTCCTGTTTCAGCACCAATTTAAAGCAAGTGCAAATTGTATAATTAAAAGTGGGTTTAAAATTGGTTATTTATAAAGCGCTTAATACCAAAGAGGTTTCTAAGCACGGACCTGGGATTCAAACCTGTTGACCTGCATCTCGTCTTGATTCCAAAACAAGCATGTTGCCACTGAGCTATACTATCCGTGTTTTCACAGAGGGGGCCCTAATCAGCCAAATAAGCTATCCAGGCACCTAGAAGAAGCCACACGTGTAATAGACTAGTAATTAGGGGGTAGGGACAGTACACTTGGAGCCACACACTCCCATCTTTCCATCAGCATGGAAGGAACACCACCTTTGTTGCTCCAACTGAGCAGAGGCAGCTACAAAGGATTCTTGTCCAGGCACAGTTGGCCAACAGCAGCAGTAGCCCCCACAGGTAGCTGATGAGTTTGCACCCTAGTCCACACCCCAGGTAGTTCACCAGCCTACACGCCACCCCAAGCACAGCCAGGAAAGGAGGAGGGGTAGGAGAGCTTGAAGGGCAGGCACACCAAGAGTGTACAGACAGATTGTCCCATCTCTGTCTCCTTGCAACTTACCCCCTGGAAATGACCAGCATATTTAGCCTCCTGCCAGAAACTGAGCACTACATTGACACTGCCAGAGAGACAGGGACAGCAATCCCACCCCTGTTGAACCTGCTCACTGTGCTCCATGTCTGTGCCACAACACACATTTCAGCACGTTGTGGCTGTGGCACATGGCATCACCCAGCCATGCATCTCCTACATTGCCTAGCCGGCGTTACTGGCCATGATAAGTTAACCGCACCAATACATTGACTTTCCCACCAACCTTGCGGTTCTAAACTGGATCAAGGGCCAGTTTTATTTACTAATGGCCTTACCCAACGTGGTTTAGCCCTGAACTCGAAACATATTGCCCTTGTACCAACTAGAGCAGGAGAACAGAGCTTTGTTAACAGACAGATGCAGTATTATTGTAGATGGTCTGTGATGTGGGTATAGCTCTTCGTAAACGTGTGTGCCTGCATCCACCCATGACTCTGAGATACTCGCCACAACCAATCTGCATCCATCATGGAGAGGTTACTGCAATGTCCGGCATGACTGTTGGGTATGTACATGATATGTGATTTTAACTTGTAGAGGAGGAGCCAAGTACCCTCACCTCACCCGTATTGCCTATATGTTTGGAGCCAGAGTGTGAAAACCGTGCAGTGCCATTGGGAATACCGATACCTAGGGGAATCCTAGAAGCAAGTTCCCATTGAGAAAACCATACCTGCATACAAGAAAATATGATGGCCATTTGAATAATATTCCTGAAGAAGCAGAGCAAATAAATGTCCAATATGAATGGGGATGTCACACTGATTCGAGCTGATGTACATAGAGGATGCAGAGACAAGAGAATGAAGATATCCTATAAGGCATCAAGTAAGTGCCAAAGATAAGTGATATTCTGGGACCAAGGTGAAGAAGCTTACGCTACAGAACTGATGAAGATATCAAGTCATTTTACACGTGTAAGAAGCAAAAGAAACGCAAGCAGACAAACTATTCATGAGGCTAGTTTTATAGTGAATAGATTGCGGCAAGCGCCAACATATATATATATATATATATATCTGCATATGGACAAGTAAAGGATGGATGTTTCCATTACGTATTATAGCAGTGCTGGACTTGAACAAAAAAGGCCTCATTTCTAAGTGTGTCACAGTTAAAAGCATTCGAATTACAAAGGGAATCTCGGAAAGGCGAGGTTGGCTGAGCCAAAGAAGCCAAGGTTTTATCAGGCTGGAGTAAGCTGACATTTAGATACAAATCGAGTGAAAGAGCAGAACTCCAGTGCAAAAGGCATGAGCAAAACAAAGAAGATGTCAGAGGTCTATTAAAAAATAGTATTTTAAAGACTCTAGAAGCTCGATTCCATGGTCTTCAGTCACGTGGAAGGATGAAGTTAGACGAGCAAGATGATTGTTAGGCAGAATCACCTTCAGTACCCTTGGGGAACACTACAGGCAATTAGGTCTACAAGTGTAAGCACAAGTTCACCTTTGGTACAAGCTCGTACTACACAGTAAAGTGGTAGCGATGGCTGAGCAGTCAGACCTATCTCAAGAGTTTAAGTGTGTGGTAGAACAAGTTACAAAAAGGACCAGCTAATACAGTGATTCAAGTAAACACTTACTCAAGGTTTCTTGGTAAAAGAATATACATTTATTTACTCAGTCAGTTAGAAAACATTACTCTAGCATTAGCAGCTCAATATCACACACTAATGCACCACAAAAATCCAACCGGTAAGTAAATGAACAAGTTTAGCTCCAAAATGAAGTGGGAGCAAAATGGCACTTCAGATACTTAATAAAGGAGGGAAAAGACAAGGTTATGAGAATAGACAGCCCAAATACATTCATAGGCAGGGCAAAGGGTTTCAGTTAAATACAACCAGCAATTATTCTCAATAGGCCTGGGCCAAAGTCAATGGTTCAGAGTCTTTTGTATAGGATAGCACTGTTCTGGTATATAACTGTTAAGTCTTTGCTACAGATTTTAAAAAAATGTGGCTAGGCGAAAATTTTGACAAATGTTTAGGGAAGGACAAGTCTTCATAGTTGAGGAAAGTTTCACGCACTTTCTCGATGGCCGAAAAGATTTTCTGGACCACGATTGCACAGTACCTTGTCAATGAAGAAAGCTGTAGCTAAGGCAGTTGTTCCTGGCAGTTTGAGCAGATCTCAAAAGCTGTAGCAAGACGTTGGTTTAAGGTGTGAGTGCCTTAAAGTCCACAAGCTGGTTTCCTTCCCTCTGGCTATCTGGTTTTCAACAGCACTCTGATGAAAATTCAACCAGAATAGGACGTTGTCCAGGTGTCTTGCAAGTTGGTTGTTCCCACCAAACTCAAGGGAAGAAGTTAACCTTGAAGGGCTTCTCTGTCGTCGGAGTTTCAGGCAATTCGGACCTGCAGCAGGGCTTCACCGGTCATCCAGGAGTTGCAGCAGTCCTCTTCCTTCCTCTCCTCTTCGGTTCTTTCGTTCCAGTGGTCGACTCTGCTTTCCAAGTCCCAGACACATGCTTTTAAACAGTTTTCCCCCCATTCATTCCGGCCTGGCTGTCACTCACACAGCAGGGTGGCTGTCTTTGCCGGACAGCCGGCTGGCCAATCACGCCAGAGTGCATCCTGGTCTCCTTGGAGACTAAGCACAGGGAGTTTTGGGCACCTCCCTTACATCCTGTCCACCCCAGACACCCTGGCGCCAGAGGAGGGCTTCAGCACTGAAGCCCACCAAAGGCCAATGAACAAAGGGACCAAAACTGGTTTGGCACACAGATACAAACACAAGAAGGACCTTTCCTAAAATAAATGGCAAAAAAAGATGATCGGAGTCTGTTTTTACAGATAGGTCTTGGGCGCCATATTGAAAAACTTGGCTGAACCGATTTTTAGCTAGCGTTGTTAGCGGTCGGAAAAATCATGATAGTTGATCTAAACCACTGCCACCAGCCATTTAAAGTAGGAAAAGGTAACATTTGACTGTAACATGAGTGTTTTGACTCCAGCACTCTATAGGATGATAGTGTGTGCTGGGTTAGTAAATTTAAAAAAACTAGTAAAGCCAATTTAACTTTACATGCTCTGGGAGACGGTAGTCAGTCCCAGAGAAGATATTTACACCTTGGGGAGTCTGAAAGATATCCCTGTGCCACTGCACAGAAAAAGATGATGCCAAAGAACACAAAAGTAAAACACATTGAAAATGAAAAGTTCAAAGCCCCAAAATATAGCAAAAGAGCTGGAGGGCTCTAAGGTAGAGGGAATTTAGCACTTGTGTGAGAATTCTCCCTAACAATGATCACACCTACGCATGAAGGCAGAGCGTACCTTCACTCCCTAAATTCTCCCGAGCACAGAACACTCCCAAGGACAAGTTCAAAGCCCTAATTGACAGCAGACCACTGAGGTGATGATGGATAGATATGCTAATTGGTGGGAAGCTATGGTTAAGATGAGCTCACCAGCACCTGGATGGCCAGCCTGCGTGCTGCTAGACGTAGGTGGAAAAGTACTGACGAAGGTTAGGATGCCAACCAATTGTAGGGGCAGCGTAATTAAGGGTCATATAGGTTGTCTAGCCAATAGGATGTCATACATTTAGTGACGTTCATAGTGGTCATTTTGAGGGGAGGGCTTAGTTGCCCCACCTGATGGTAAGTAACCAATCACATATTCTCACTCTTTTAGACTAGTATGAAACGTATACTTAGATGTCCACTGAGAGCCTATCACCGTTACACGTAGGGTTTTGTAGTTTGCCACGTAGGATGACGTTGGTAGTTACGAAGGTCAACGTCAATGATGATGAGTTTTTAGTATACAAGCTCAGTTTTTTATGAAACTCGTTGAGTAAGAGGATCGAGCATTATCATTGATGTTCGTTGTAGTATCTGTTTTAGATAATTGATAATAAAACAGTTATCTTTTTGCCAACTACCTGAGTCGTTTCAATGATTGATGTAGGAATACAAATCTGCATCCCTGTCCATCTCCAGGGTAATCGCTACTCATCTTAAAGCGCTGGGTTATCAGTTCATGTGGTAGCGAAGAGGGTGGTTAAAGACCCATCGACATAAGTAAACTTTGGGGTCCCGGCAATATCGATAAAACCTCTGCCATTTGGCTAAAAGGACGTGAAGTTCCCCGTAGATAATGGTTTCATTTAATTGTCAGTCTTGCAAGCAGGGTGTGACGGGTTCCCTGCTTTCAAACGGAATCCCCTCCCAAGTCTACAGGAAGCTGAGTGAACAGAAAGTTGAAGAGGCGGTAAAAGAGGCGTACAATCCAGAGAGTCGGAAGACGAAAATGCAAATGTTGAGTAAAAACTGAACAAGGTGGCAAAAATGTATGGGCAATAAGTGAAGAAAAAAGATAAAGGGAACACGAGTAACAGAGGGAGGCTGGGGTAATCGTGACTTGAGAATAAGAACTGTTAGATATTGAGTAGAAATTGACTTGTGACACGCCAAGCAATTAAGAGGTATCATGAGAAGAGTATGCCCTGTGCCTGCATTTTAAAGAACGTAACAGAAGAAATTGTACCTAAAATCCCATAGAGGAAGAGGTAGAAAATGGATTTGCTTAAAGACGAATCTAAAGAGGACAATTTAAGCTATGTAGGAGTTTTTTTTACAGGGCAAGACGGATCTTAAAAAAAAAGACTGAGAGAACAAATATATGTGACCGATCGAGTATGTTTGTATGTCTGTTTGTTTTACGTGATTGCGTAATGATGAAGAAATAATAGACGAAAGTGATCGATGAAAAAAGAAGAAATGCAAGGTTGAAAAAACTAATTGTTTATTTAAACTTAAGTTGATGGTGTTTTTTAGCAAGATTAAAGTAAAAAACGTGATTCAAAGGGTTTGGAGCCTGTGACAATTGGTGCACGCTCATATTGTGTTGTTTTTCTGAAACTTATTTTTAAATCTGTGGCAAAAGCGAGTATTGACAGTCAAAAAAGACGAGTCAAAAATTGAAGATGTTACTCCACTTGTGCACCTCTGAAAGCAATTGCCAAAACATGCACCAAAACCTATGCAGTATAGCGCGGAATGGGTTAAGGGAACTACAGAAAAAATGATTATGCCATGGCTGCAAGGAGGGTCACTATCGACGGCAGTCCTGCAGCACATGACGATGTATTTGCATGCAGCGTATATGGGAAAAAAGCTAGACAAGCGACTAGCGAGCCTAGAGCTCTGGAAAATGTACGAGGAGGAGAGAGATGAGCCACCTCCTATAGAATGGATTCTCAAAGTATGCAAACAGGGGGATTAGGAGCCCTCTGCTCCCCTGCTCCGCCTGGAATAGACAGCGAAAGTAAGAAAGACAATGGGTTATACCCAGTTATACCCATTGAGGTAGCTTAAGGCAGCAGCGGAGTACAGCAACCCGGTATATGAGTCGCCTGTGCAAAGCAGCAATGAGCACCCAGAGAAAAATACTGAGAAAGATGTGATCTCTAAGGTCCCGAGGGACAAGGAGAAACGTGATGAAGAGAGGAGTGATCGAGCAAGTACATCTTTAGCTATAGGAAGAGAAATAAAGAGATGGAAGGGAGAAAGAGATAAAACTGACAAGTTAACACTTCTACAGAATGAATGGGTGGGTGGTCAGATTTTGCTGAAACTCTATGTTAAAGGCATCGAAGACGTAAGGCAAAGGGAATATCGAGACAAGCAGGATACAAAGGATAAAGAATGGGAGGAATGATTGAAAAAAGAAGAGGCAAAAAGGAAAGATAAACAAAGACAGGAGCAGTTATATCAAAATGAGCAATTAAAGAAGCAGGGAAGAGAATAGGAGCAAAGAAAACACGATACCAGAAGAGCAGGAAATGCTAGAAAAAAGAGAATGGAAGAGGAAAAACAGAAATTAAGGGATAAAAGAATACAAAGGCGATGTATGAAGAGATGCGAAGGGCAAACAAAAGAAGGGATACAAAGAAAAAAGAGGAAGACAGGGTGAGAGAGGAAGCAAGAAAACGCAGAGAGCTTGACAATGACAGAACAAAAGAGAAGGCAGAGAGTACATGATCTTGATCGCCTAGAGAATGAAATAAGGAATCCTGATCCAGACGTAACATGGAAGGACATAGAAGAGTTCTTCCCAGAATACGAGTCATTACCAGGCCTGTCTAGAGCAAATCTGGAAGACGAATTTGACTCTAGGAGCATTGGGGAAGTGATCGATAAAGTCTGTCATGATATGAAAACCAGGAAAGAATTAAAGGGAAAGTGAAAAAATGATCGACTCGAGAGTACGCAGCTGTACGACACAGAGGGAGCCTCATGTAGTATTAAGCCCAAAGAGTTGTTTTTAGATAGGCTGACTCTAAACAGAGATGAAGAAGAGAGAAGTTATACAAGTTGGGCACAAGAAATGTCAGACGAAGACAGAGACACCTTCCGTGGGGAGGAGAGAGCTGACGCATGTGGTCCTGAGTGATGTTTTTCAATAGGTAAGGAAGTAAGATAGTCAGATCTAGACTTACTTATACCTCGGGCGTCAGAATCATTAACATGGTTAGATTGACCTAAAGGGCAACCCCATGGTGAGAGGGGGGAGTCACCACCTTATGTGAGCAGATTAAGGTCGCTGCCAGGAAGAAGGCAGTGCAGAACCATAGTCCCTACTATGGACAGGCAGACGATGGGAGATGCGAGGAACGGGTTTGGGGTTTCACAATTTCCCTTGCTAGCGAAAGGGGGGGCCAGACCGCAGTATATACCATGGCCCCAGATGGACAAAGATAATTTAAGGTGTAAACTGCCGATCTTCTGGGCCTCGGAAATGGTTACACGAATTAGAGAAGATTACAGGAGGAAATACGTTGGCTATAGGGGACATTAAGGGTCTCCTGATTGCCATCATTGGAGAGAGAGCTGATGAAGTTTGGTCCAGAGCAGGATATGTTGGTGTTAATATGGTTAACACTGCTCATGACAGAGCACCATTCAATAACTGCAGAGCGCCAAACTGGAAAGCGCTCAGAGTACTATATCAGAACACGTCCGATATGCAAGCTATAATGACGAAAAAGATGCAGGAAAGGGATGACCCGCTGGTTTACATTCAGAATTTCCAAGAACAGTGGGCTTTGGAGACATGTGAGGCTTGGGGGAAATCTATACCTGTGTTCTACCATATACTATGCCAAGGGCTGCCAGACCCAGTACAGAAGCAGCTCAAGATGTCAGTGGGTATGGAAGAAAAACTATGGGCGCCGATTCAGCTGACCATTGCGCATTATTGCAGACTCTTACAAGAAAAGAATCGCAAAAAAGATGACATCAGGAAAGTCAAAGAGGCAAAGTTAGTGCAGAAAAATGTATCCAAGTGCACCATTGAGACGGCGATGTTGACAAGTAGTAGTAGTGGTAAGCCCTGTGACAGAAGGGCTGTGAGGAGCTGTTTAGCTGTGGCGGCAGTGTGGATCATTTACTTTACTTCATTGGATTGCCGTTGGATTGTGAGAGCAAGCAGAGAGAAGAAGCTGAATTCCTTCCCTGCATGAACTTTAGTAAAAGTGAAAGGTGAAAAGGACGCCGTCGCTTCAACATTACGAGGACCTCCTCCCCAGTGACCCACAAGTCACGTGTCAATCAGCTGGATTCATCAGAACACCTGATCCGCCCTAGCAGCGTAAGCCCTGTGGCAGAAGGGCTGTGGGGAGCTGTTTAGCTGTTTGGCAGCTCTGGCGTGTGGAGTGTCTCCCTTAGCTCACTGGGAGTGAAGCCGGCACGATCCCTTGCCAGTGTAGCAGGTAAGCAGTTAACTATGGCCGAGGCTGGCCCCCTGACACGCTCAAAATTAAAGCACTCTACACAGGCGATTGATAAAACGTTGTCTTTAGAGGGGAATCTGCACCCCGGTAAGTGTGATTTGGAGGGATACAACTGGCTGTGTCGAAAGCAAAAAAATCTGCTGGCTGCTGTTGCACACACAGATCATACAGTGCAAAAACGAGTGATAGACCCCCCCGCTTTCCCATCATTAGCGCAACTGGCAAGTAAATACCTCTCACGAACACCTTTCCATACGTCTTCAACGTCTTTAACAAGTGTCACAGGGAATGGTGTGGCAGCTGAAGTAGACACGGGAGATGAGCGAGGCACAGATGGAAGAGAGGGCGCACAAATAAACGGAGTGATTGGGCTTGGGGGCGTTTCAAATGACGCTGAAGGAAATGAAAAGTCTAATACCAATAGCGCTCTATGCCTAAACCCAAACGAAATTTTACACAATGGTGAAAGAGAAAAAGAGATTGAAATCAACATGGCAATCTTTGACTCTCCATTCGATGTAACAGACATTGAGCTATTGCAACTAGAGGTCCCGTGTTCACAAAGCGAAGCAAATTCAATGAGATTTACATACCCGCCCGCTGAAGGAAGAGCCAAAGACTTGAATACGGGCAGGAACTTAAATAAAAATCCTTCAGACCTTGGACAAAAAAGTGACAATACATATGCCTCAAGAACAAAGAAGGAATCATTTGAAGAAAGAAATGGAAACACGCGAAATACAGTATCAATGCATGTGAGAGGAAAATCAAGCTCGTGCATAAGTCAATATGGTAAAAACAGCAATGAATGTGCAGCGTCAAATGGCAGCACACCCAATAGTAGATTTGAATTTGCAGGTCGTGAGGCTCGATTAACAGAGCGCTTCGACAAAAAAGCGACAATACATATGCCTTAACAACAAACAAGGAATCATTTGAAGAAAGAAATGGAAACACGCGAAATACAGTATCAATGCATGTGAGAGGAAAATCAAGCTCGTGCATAAGTCAATATGGTAAAAACAGCAATGAATGTGCAGCGTCAAATGGCAGCACACCCAATAGTAGATTTGTCTTTGCAGGTCGTGAGGCTCGATTAACAGAGCGCTTAAAAGCTGGTTTTGAAGCTAGGAAGAGCAAACTAGCGGAGAGCTTCACCTCCACCAGTAAGATAAAAGGCAGATATGCACACTCTGAAACTCCTCAAATATACGTGATGAACAAAGACCTCTCAAATTTACAAATAAGTCCGGAAAAACATGGTCAGCTAGCAACTTTTGAAACTAACACGGACAAATCATTGTTAAGAAAACAAATGTATGCCCATCCTGCAAATTTGCAAAATGAGAAAAGGACTCAATATCAAGAGGCAAGAAAGGGAATCAGAACTATTCTGCAGCCGATGGCAAGCTGTTCAACGCCAGAGCCGGCTATTTTGTCAGATGAACCTGGGCCGATGCCGCTTATGGCTATAGGAGAGCCAAAGCGAGACGGAAGAGGGTTGAGAAGCGGGATCAAAGACATCCAACAAAATGATTTGGAAAATGAGCAGTCATTTAAATCAAATCTGTCAACCGTGGCTGCAATACAAATTCATAATAATGTATTGGCCGCAACGTCCTTGGCATTGATTCCATTCGTAAAACTTTACGAATCACTCCACGAGGAATTACAAAATAACAGCGCACAAATTATTCATCTAAATGAAAAAATAACTAAAATGGAAAGTGCAAATGCGTCATTCAAACAATATTGTGAAAATGAAGTTTCCAAAGCTACGTCCTGTTATGTCGAGTTAAGTGAACAAATCAGAAAAGATAACATCGATAAAAATACCTTAATAGAAGTACTGCTAGGCTGTCTAATGCAAGTGAGATCAGATGCTAACAGCATGACCACAGTACCCACAAGTCTGCGGGTACTCCAAAAAAACGTGCAAACACAGGTTGCTGTAGGCAGTGGTGGTGGCAGCTCGTCTGAAACATCGGATGGAGAAGAATGCTCAGCTAAAACGAGACAACCTATGGAGTCACAAGGTCTTAGATCTCATGAGAACGCTGAACCATCAATAGGATCAAATCAAATGGGTCAGGTGGGTGACAGTGAAATGACATCTGCTAATACAAATGAAACTGAGGTAAACTCTCACTCAAGAAATAGAAATATTACGACAATTTGTTTGGAAAATGTTGCAAAGCAATCGGAAAAACCTCACTGTTCCACAGATAAATTGACATACGGAATCTTCGGTGGTGCAGCAAAAAACATTGCAAACGAGACCCAAACCTCTCAACCTAAGGCTGATAAGCAGTGCCCTGCAACAAAAAAAAAACAGAAAAAAAGAAAAATCTTGCCTTAGTAAAAAAACAAACAAGCGGTTCGAGAAAGTTTATACGAAACTTGCCAACACCAGTCAAACAAAGTCTTTTCACAAGAGAGAAACAGGGTCAACACAAAGACCCGGAGAAAGAAAAAAATCTTATAAATATTGTTGGAGTAACAGTCAAATCAAACACTAAAAATTCCAAAAAAAGAATGAGACTGGACTCAGATAAGGACTCTATTCAAACAGTCAAATCTTCAGTGGACCTCTGTGATTTGTCGACATACTCGGATGACTTTGGAGATGACAATATGTCAGAATTTCAAGAAATGGATGAAATGAGTCAGTTAAATATGAAGGAATTAAACGAAAGAGCCGCAAAGCAAACTTTATCACAATCAATGGCAAAACCCGTAAAAAAAAGGTGAGTCTCAAAGACATCTGGGACTTACAGTAAAGCAGAGAAATGTACCTGAAATTAAGGAAAGTCCAGAGCGAGACACTGCGAGAAAGGACCATGTGACATTAAATCCAAAGCTTACCAAAGCACAATCACAGAACAAACTACTTGTTGTGGAAAAACGAAAGTCGATTGAAGCAAAAATGTTGCAAGGGAAAATACGGATTGAAAACATATTCCATGATGAAAACAATGTAAATCTAAATAGAGGCAATGTAACTCGACTATTGCATTCAGTGCCAATACTAAGGACGGTGACCACACAAGATATTGGCATAGTGGAATACATTTCAGAAGAACGTGCAGACCAAGTTTTACTGCATACAAAATCAAAAGCAGTACGAAAGACCATTATGGCCGCGAAAGACGAACTACTGTTTTTGGGATTTGAGAACTCGGAAGAAGAACTATCTGTACCGAAAAGTCCTACAGGTCAAAATAAGAACACAAAAGAAAAAGAAACAGACGAACAGCGCTGAGACACATTAAGGAAACAGCTAAAAGCGAGTCAATCTTTTCCGCTGCAAGTAAATAGTACGGAAACAAGAATGAGAAAGCATTAGCTAGGCAAACATAAGCAAGAAGGACTCGCCACACTGATATCATGGAACACAAGAGGGTTCCAACACCTATTTGATGAGTTCCCAGTAGATTTGACTGAACATTTTGCAATATGCCTACAAGAGACATGGTTGCAGACTCCACCCGTAAGTGATGGGTACCTGACACTGCTTAATCTAGCAGAGAAAAATGCCCAGCGCCGCCCCTTCTCAGGCTTAATTACAATGATGAAAAATTGAACAACTTGTGAAATATATGAAAAAGAAAACCCAAATAGCTTTGTTCAGGCGACCCGAATTCAAAAACCAAATGGACAACATATGAAAACACAATACCTGTTATTAATTAACACGCATTGGAATCCAGCGAAGATCACAACTGAGAAGTTTTTTTCACCAATAATGACCATAATTGATAAAAATCAAATGAAACATCAAGATTTATCGATTATCATATGTGGAGACATGAACCTAACATGGTTCAATGATGAAACTAAGCTTATCTTAACTATAACTAAGGAAGCACAGAAAACAACTGCAAGGAGAGTTCGATGGGACAATGAAATGGACGCAAGAGATTGCGGCATGGTCAAAGGACATGTAACTGGCGATATGCCACCTAATTTCACCTGGCGAAATTTCGGTCATGAAAAGATCCTTGACTACATATGGACATCAAAAAACCTATGGAATAAGATCATAAAGTTACGAATTGTGCAGACCGTACGCAGCGACCATGATGTCTTGGAAATGACATGGCCATTAAGCCAGAAATCGTAAGTAAAGATCTGTAAACAAACCTTGGAAGTAAATCAAGGGCGAAATCGGCTACGCCTGAAAGAGAAACAAATAACAGGTCTAACAGAGGAGTTTCGATCCTTATCCTATACAACACACGATTCGACAAATTATGTAGCACTATTACCTTATCAAAATATGTGCAGATCACGGAATGTACAAAATTCTAAAATACATAGGCATGAATGGAGTAGAGTTGTAAAAGATCAGAAGAAACTGCTCAATAAAGATATAAGAGAGTTAAAATGAAATATGGGAGTGAAATCCGTATCCCCTATCAAACAACTTCGACAAAAATACCGAAACTGGCTAAAAACGTTCTCCTGTATGAGAGATCAAGAACGTGGTGAGATGATGCTATCATTAATTAAATCCAACAACTCGAGGGAGATCTGGCCCATTTTAAATCAAGATAACGCAAATCAAACGGATATGCTAGCAAATGGGGTCTCCGAGGGTGACTGGCAAAAGCATTTTGAAGGTGTATTCTTGGAAACTCAACTTGGAACAACAACAAAACTGAATGCAGAGGTAATGCGATGGGAAGTATCGGAGACTGAAGATGATATACAAATTGCTATCTCCAAGCTGAAAAACTCCAGAGGTGCAGGGCCTGACGGCATTTCCAATGTGATGTTAAAAGCGCATAAATATGAATAGTCTATTTTTATAGCCATTTTATTCAATAGAATTGCTAAACAAAAGGCACTCCCAGCCTCCTGGACTGAGGCGATTGTAGTGCCAGTTTTCAAGAAGGGCAATCGGGCTGATCCAGCCAACTACCGGCCGTTTGCCCTTCTTGACACTATTGGAAAGGTAATGGCCACTTTCCTCCAACAAAAACGAACAACGTGGGCAAACAACAAAGGAATTTCAGACTGTCGACAGACAGGTTTTACAAAAGGAGTCGGGACAGAGATCAACCTGAAAATGATTCATTTGTTGAAACTAGAAGTCCTAGAGAAGAAATCAAATCTATTTCTCGCCTTTGTGGACATGCAACAGGCCTTTGATACAATAAATCGTGAACTAATGTGGAGGAGACTTACAAACTGGGGTTGCCCAGAAAATATTCCACAACCAATAAAGGCCTTCCACTCAAATACATCAATTCGTGTTAAGATAAATGGAAATGGAGATCTATCAGAAGCGATAGAGATGAATAAAAGGGTAAAACAGGGCTGCCCATTGGCTGCTGCTTTGTTTAAGCTGTTCATCGCTGATATCCCCGATGTTCTAACAAACATAAAATGCTTCCCTCCAAAAATAAAAGGACATCAAATCTGTTGCGCAACATATGCCGACGATCTGGTTTTGATCGATTCTACTCAAATAGGGCTACAGCGACTTCTATCAGGTCTACAAAAATATATGGAGGAAAACGAACTGCAAATTAATGTAAAAAAGACAAAAATCATGAAGTTCGGACCAGCAAAAGGAAAAAATAAAAAAATAAATCGAAATTTTAAATGGAAGATCGATAATGAGGTAATTGAGGAAGTGGCTGAAATCCGCTATTTGGGAGTAGTGGTAAACAGGTCGATTCGAGAAACAAGCTGGGTACCGTACCTGTTTCAATGTATGGAAACGTTCTCCCTACAAGGAGCGAGAATCCACACTTTATTTGGAAAGTTCAGTC
This sequence comes from Ambystoma mexicanum, assembly GCF_040938575.1. Lineage (NCBI taxonomy): Eukaryota > Metazoa > Chordata > Amphibia > Caudata > Ambystomatidae > Ambystoma > Ambystoma mexicanum. Next base: position 68,529,569 of record NC_090928.1, read on the forward strand.
TAATCCCTGTTCGGCAGTTCTACATGCAAAAAGTAGTCCCTAGTATCATCTTTGGAGCTGAAACAGGATGGAACCTAGATCATAAAATTTGGACACAACTAGAGGGAATTTTCTGGTGGCGAGTATTAAGACTACCTAAATATATATCAACTATCATAATTAGGCACAAACTTGTATTAGAAGAACTATATGGTCGTCTGGAAATCCCTTGTGATTCTACAAAAAATGTTAATTGCCAAGCCAGAACCAGCATACAAAATATTAGCGCCTAGAGACACCATTGCGTACACTGGATTACTCAAGAAATGGACGCAAAAGTTAGAAGCAGTCCTGAAAGCAGCTGATATCCAGATGGCAATGCTGTTGGATCAGCCTCAAAACGTAAAAAAGAAAATAAAACAGTGGTTTTGGATTCAAAATTTGTCCAAATATAATAAACTACCAACTGCTCTGGAACTTGGACTTGTAATGAATCGGATAGACAACATGCCTCAATATTTGCAAAAATGTCCATCTCGTCACCATTGCAATGGGTTTCTAAGATTGCGTTTAAATGCTTATAAAACAAAGCAAATGCTAGTGGTACGTCATATGGAAACATCAAATGACAATGTATGTAGATTCTGTATGGTCAGTATAGAATCACTTAAACATTTAATAACAGAATGTACTGAACTAAAGAGCCAAAGGTCAACTCACCTGAGTCAATTTGCCCCAGTAGGTGAAAACATGGACGAATGGTGGCTCAGGATTTTAGGCGGAAGTTCTGTGCATCTGACATGCTCAGTAATAAACTTCCTGGACAATATTCTGGAGCAATCAAGAAGCGAAATGAAATAATTATTTTTTTATACCTGTTGAACAGATCATGTGTTCACTGTGATCAAATATTGGAAATGAAGTTTTGGAGTCGATGTTGCGAACTGTTAAGGAAGTTGTTGTTTTAATGAAATGACAAGAAATCTGTTGTGACAAAAGTTTGAATTAAACTAAATGTAAAAAAAAAAAAAAGATGTTGACAAGTGGAGACGGATTGAATTCACAGCAAGTAGCAAACATGCTAAAGATGAATAACCAAAGGCAGTTTGACCAAGGCAATAATGGGTTTGCTCCACGAGGAAGGGGAGGATTTCGAGGAAGAGGTTTCCAGAATAATCAAGGGAACTGGCAGAATAATCAGGGACATTTCCAGAATAATCAAGGTGGATTTCAAGACATGCAGAATGATAATTAAAAAATGCAGGATGGACAGGGTAGGAGACTTTCACCTCCTATATGTTGGGCATGTGGAATGACAGGGCATTTTGCTCGTGTATGTTAAAGTCAAGGGTTTGTGCCAAACGGTCAATTTTCAAGAGGGGGGACTTTAAACCCGCTTGCGTATTCACAGCAGAATGGAGATGTATTTGCTCAGAATCAAACGATGCAACAGACACAAGTGCCGAGAATGCAGCAAGGTTTGCAAACACAACAGGCACTAGTGAATCTGCCACAAGGGCAGTCACAGCATTCGACCATGCAGATACAGCAAAACACAAGTACGGGACAGTTAATGACTCCTAGAATAGGGGGTGTCACTGTCGAGGGAGTAAAATCCTTTTACAGGTAGAGGAATGAGGTTGTATCCTCAATAGGACAGTTCACTGGGAGACTGGATGTGTTCAATACTATCTGTGACACAGTATCCTCATGAGGAACCAAGGGTAGACAGTATAGGAGGTAAATCTTTTTTGTTATTAGTAGACTTGGGCGCAACGCGCTCATGTATACGAGAGGGAAAATGTTCAATGTCTGGAAATGCAAAAACAAAGAGGTGATGGCTGGAAGGTTTAGAATGAATCTTAAACACTGGCATTGCTTTGGGCAACCCTCCACACCACCGTTCTTCGCCTGCCAAGCCATTACAAGCCTGATTTGCATATTGTCTTTCCCCTTCTGTAATGGCTTGGCAGGTGAAGAACGATGGTCTGGAGGGTTGCCCCGAGCAATGCCAGTGGTTAAGATTCAGTTTAAACCTTTCAGCCATCACCTCTTTGTTTTTGCTTTGTCACCCCGAGTGGGACGGGTTTGCCCAGACGTGGGTCCCGTGCCTGCTGGGCCTAGAGACCCAAGCTACTCCTCACTGATGAGCCCCAACAAGGGCTAAACATGTTTGGGGATGCTTGTGGTCTCGTGCAAAAGGGATGTGACCTAGCAGTTCGGGCTGGACTGCCCCTTTTGGGGTGGGGCCAAGCCTGATTTGCATATGGTCTTTCCCCTTCTGTAATGGCTTGCCAGGCGAAGAACGATGGTCTGGAGGGTTGCCCCGAGCAATGCCAGTGGTTAAGATTCAGTTTAAACCTTTCAGCCATCACCTCTTTGTTTTTGCAATGTCTGGAAATGCCATGAATACTCAAAGTTTCACAGGAGCTACAAGTAGAGTTCCTTTTACTGAAGAATTACCAGTCTCTATAGGAGAGTGTGACATGTCGGTGCCATTGCTATATTCAAGGCATACGCCTGTTAATATATTGGGTCGAGATATAATGACCAAGTTGAACATGACAATTTTGTTCACTGATGAAGGCATAGTGTGTTCAACAGCAGGAATGCGTTACTTAAACGTGAGTGATTTTATTATGGCATTTGCAGGACAAGTGACCATACAAATAGTTCTGTTGGAACCTGAAGTTTTTCATTATGGGGTACGCATTCTGTTGACATGGCTATCAGGCCTAGTAGGTAGAACTGTGAGAATTCCTGATGAGTTTTTATTCAGACAAGGATACCTATGTTTAAGGAAGATGGATGAGTGTTCCCTTTAGAGTTGCAAGCAGCCATAGCACGAGGAGAATTGCCTATGCTTGATGGAGTTGACAATGAAGGCAGATGATGGTGTACAGTAATTGCCATTGGGGAAGGTTACAGATTGACTGACGTCACTGATGAAGATTTGTTTAAAGATCATCCATCTGATGACGAAGTAGTGTTTGAAATGAGTATTACTTATTGGGTAAAAGAAATTAAACAAGAGGTTCCTCAGAAGATGATGATAGCACAAAAGTGTCCCGAGGATTTTCATGAGGACATGGTGAAAGTGCCAGTTTCATTATGGACCACAGGCCCCTATGACGTAGGCCTATTGAAGGGGGTTAGGGAAGTGAAGATTAAATTAAAACCAGGAGCAATTGTACCTCGAGCACGACAGTATACCATGTCTCGATAGGCAGATGAGGGTATTTCCAAGAAAACTTCTGCCATGATTGAGCAAGGTATCTTAGTGACGTCAGAGTCATGATGTAATACTGCAGTGTACCCCATCAAAAAATCTAAGGGGGGGTTGTGAAGTTTAATTCAAGATCTTCGCCCGATTAACCAGATTGTAAAGGCTGAGTTCCCTCTAGTTCCTAATCCTGCTACAATCTTAGCAGGATACCTGTTGGGGCACGATATTTTACTGTGATTTATTTAAAAAATATGTTCTTCTCAATCCCATAACGTATAGGCTCACAGGATCTGACGTCATTTGCATTCAGACAGACTAAGTTAAAAAGCACCAGATTACCTCAAGGGTACTGTGAGTCTCCATCAATTTTCAATGGAGTCCTCCAGATGGACTTAAGCAATATTGACTTAGAAAGTGTTGTGTGGCAATACGTAGATGACATTTTAGTTTGCAGCACCTCGGAGGAAGATTGCAGACGCAATTCTATTCAGCTGATGATTACACTTGCTGACAAAGCGAAATTACAGTACTGTCAACAGGAAGTGTTGTATGTAGGCCAGTTGATTTCTCATGAAGGAAAGAAGGCTACTCCTGAAAGAGCTGAGGCTATTTTGAAAACCAAGAAGCTACACATGATTAAACATATGCAAAGATTTTTGGGACTATGCATCTATGTTAGAGCATGGGTCTTTGATTACAGTTCATACATAAGGCCTTTATTACAGGCTCTAAAGAAAGCACAGGCAACATGAGAAAATTGTGTGGACAGAGAAAATGGAAGAAGGGTTTGATGAATTGAAAAAAGCAATTTGCACAGCTCCAGTCTTAGCGATTCTCAATTATGCAGAGGAATTCTTTTTGTTTTCACATTCGGAATGCACTGTTATGACAGCAGCCCTCACGCTGAGAACCACATTGGGGTACAAGCTCCTTGCATATTACAGTGGGATTCTAAACCCAGTAATGAGGGGTCATTTTCTGTGCAAACTATTTTTGGCAGCTGCTGCATTCGCCATTGAGAAGACTGCAAGCATAGTGATGGGATGTTCTATGACTTTATTGGTTGAGCATGCATTGTTTGCCAATCTGGAGGAACTGAAAGGGACGTTGACGTCTCAAAGGGTTTCTGCTTACAAATTAGTCATATCAAATCCGGCAATTAAAATAATCTGATGCAGAATAGTGAACCCTGCCATTTTTGTAGCTGAACCACTGGCAGGGGATGAGCATGCACATGATAGTGCGAACTATGAAGAATTCTATGATGAAATCCCTAGGATAAAAGAAAATGCTTTGACAGGGGGAGAAATTTCTTTTATTGATGGTTCTTCAAGGATCGATCAAAATGATGGACAGAGATATACAGGTGCTGCTGTGGTAAAGCACATGCCCAATGGGGAGTTTCAAAAATTGGTGATTGCATGACCTTCCGTCTCACTATTCAGCACAGGCTGCAGAGTTAGTGGTGCTGATAGTCGCACTCGAGAATCATGCAGACCAAGAAGTAACATTGTACAGTGACTCCGCCTGCGTGATGTAGACAGTACATGCAGGGTTAGCACATTGGAAAAGGAGGGGCTACTTCCGAGCGGATGGCACTCCAGTGCAGCATGTCGCCTTATTGGACAGGCTTATTAAGGCACTACCGCTCCGAGTAGGCATCGCAGTAGTTAAATGCACAGCTCACAATAAAAAGACAGACTTTATCTCACGTGGAAATCAAGCAGCAGATGATGAAGCCAAACCCGGCGCATGTTCAGAAATTATTATGTCATTTGATATGCCTGATGTAAATGAAAGCATGGTAGTAATGATGAGTATGTCTGAATGTTATAGTAATCTTTCAAAGACACAATTAATAGAGGTCCAGGGAGAAGCATCTCAAGATGAGAAAGATTTGTGGACGTGAAGAGGGTGTTCTTTAAACCCCTCTGAAGCATTTTGGTGACAAGACAACACTAGTAAACCGGTGATAACTCTAGCCTTATTGAGGGTGGCGTTGTAACAGCTATACTACCCTACGCACACAACTAGAGAGAACCTCGCTGCTACTATTTCAGAGGATTGGTCTGTGCCAAATTTGTTAGAACATGTTGCATTCTATGTAGTGAATTGCATTGTATGTCAAAGGGTCCTGCTGGGCACACACTGCGCACCGATTTATTCCAAGACCCAATGTCTCCTTTCAGCATTTGCATATTGACTATGTCGACATGCTGCAAGTATGCAATGGATATAGATGCATGATTGTATTAGTTTGTCCTTTTTCAAGGTGGCTTGAGGCTGGTCCGTGTACACATCCCGACTCCACCTGTGCAGCAAAGATTTTAGTGTGAGAAGTGTTTCCCATATGGGGAATATGTGAAGTATTAAGATCAGATAATGGTCCTCATTTTGTAAATCAAATATTTGAACAGATATGCCTGTATAAAGCATATGTTTTCTTTGGATTATCATCCACAAGGGAATGGTATCTGTGAACGGCTCAACGGCTTGCTTAAAGAAAGAATAGCCAAGTTGAAACTTACCTTGAAGAAAGGGTGGCTGCATTGCCTACCACTGGCATTATATGCATTGAGGAACTAACCAGGTTCGGACCCCATCTTACCCCCATGAGATAGTGACAGGGATGTGAATGATGACATCCCTCACACCTCCTTCCAGAGTTAGAAGTGATGCCCAGCCGACTTCAGAACTGTTAGGAATGGAGCTATGTGACTACCTTATTTGTATGACTTCAAGTATCTCTGTCATTTCATATCAGTTCCAGTGAAAACGGTGTTGGGCAGTACAGAACACAGAAGGAGATGCTTCAACAAGTGTATTTCAAGATCTTTGTCTTCCCAAATTATTCCCCAGAGATGTGGTCTTAATCCGCAACTTTACAAGAAAGTGGGACAAACCCCGCTTCAACGGCCCTTTCAGGACGTCACGCCATCTGCAGTCAAAGTGCAAGGGACACATGCTTGGACTTTCCTTGGTGACATAAAAATGTATGCTGGAGAGACCCCTTCACCCTCGCACCCATAGGAAGCAAGCATCAGGGAAGAACCTCAGCACGTGCAAACTAGATCTATGACGAGGAAGAAGGACACAGAGGCAGTTAAGTAAAGACAAATAGTTATTTGGAGTGTGGCTTGTTTTGAACACTCTTTTAAGTCATTTGTAAAGGAGTTAAGGGAAGATATTTGATCTTGAGCGACAGGAGTTTGTTCTCATTGGACTGAGGCATTCTTTTTCGACAATTGGAAGAGGTTGCAGTACCCTGATTCATTTCTCACTGAGTTCCAGTTTAGAGGTGTCCATGGTGGTGCCCAATGACAGCGTTTCAAGGATCATATTTGAAGTTTTTCTGTTTATATTGCATGCATATCCTGCACTTGTGGGGAGAACTGGTAGCCTTCACGTTTTCCTGCAAGATCCTAAGAATGGTCCGAATCGGCCGATCGCAAGGAGATTGCTCACAGCAATCATTGAGCAAGTTCTCCAGCTTCCCGAGTATAGTGGGGATGGAGCAAATGCCCCTATCAGCTGATAACGCACACAGACTGGTCAGTTTAGTGTTTTACTACATGATTGAAGAATGCCCGTAGCTTGTTAATAGACACACAGATGTCCAAATGTTCATGAGAGACCCAAGAAATAATGCAGCATTAAATGACATTTTGAGAGATATTATAGTGCAAGTAAATACATATTCTGAGAGAACTCTGAGATCGGAGTGAAACTTTCCTTCGAGGGACAGATCAGAGGATTGTTGGCTAGAAAGAACTCTTGTTTCATGCTAGAAGAAACTCATTATGTCGTCTGGTGAAAGACCAATCTGTGGAATCCACTGGGAATTCGTGTTCATTCTCCAGTAAGCAGTCAGCTGATCGAGGGAATTTACAGAATCAACTCAGCAGATTCCTGAAAAGAATGCATAATGTGTCCTAAATAAAAATCAGGTTTTCCTTCCTTAAAAAAGCAAAATGGGCAGCATTAGTAGCAATATCATTATGTCAGATCCTGAGAGACATCCACGATGTGTTAAAAGACGATGCTACACGTTTTCGTCTTTCTGCATCATTTATGCTTGTGTTTTGTTTATAATAATATTGCTCTCACTCACAGTGCGCACATCGTATTACATAGATGTAAATGGAGCAAAGACTCCTGTGAATCTTCCTGAACAGAAGGAAGGTACAGACGTGGCAACTACTAGGCAACCGAAACCTTATGTGATTATTCCTACTCTAGAGCTACACACAAGATCACCAGAACCTATGATGGCTAAACATGAGTTACCTGATAAAGGGAGGTAATGTATGGAGATTATAGTAGACTCTCTATGGCCGTCATACGCCAATGCTAAATAATGGCATAGAGATAGGAAAAGGCTTTTAGATCTTTGTGTCTATAAATGGTCCAGTAAAGAAGAATTATGCTGACATATTACATGAGATGGTTAAAGAAGCTTGCAAGAAAAGAAGCAGGCCTAAGAGAAATGCTAGGGAGGATGATCATGAACTAAATGATTACCTGGACAGTACAGCACACTTGGGAAACAATATATGGTATCAACATATGAAGGAAGTGGGAAGAAGAACCTCAAAGGAGGAATGCTTTGCATGTGCACTCCTGCCTTATAGTATGGGGAAGTCCAAAATCTTCATAGCTATTGAAATAGATGTCCAAAAAGTACATTGTCTTTCTCACATAGCACTTTGCCATACGAGAGGCCAGTTCATGGGCCGAGATGCCTATCTCAAATGGGCAACTGAATGGAAAGATCTATATAATGAGGATTATGTACAGGACTACAAGACAAGAGGCAGAGAACATACCAAGAATTATGTGATCAGATACAAGAATACTGGAGTGAAAGGAGCTGGGATCAGATGGGAAGTAAACAAAAGGCTTGAAAGTTCAGGAAAATCTGAAGAAGATGTTCGAATATTGGAAAAACAGAGGTCAAATGCAGATCTGGGGATCAGTGCTTTCACCAGACGCATGGGAAGGAGTGGTTATCTGTAGAGCCTGGGTGATAATTGGTCACCCTGAGTCGACTATTGGCATTGTACAGCATGGATGCAAGCCACTATGGCCAAGATTTGCCAAGCTACTGACCTGGGTCGAAGATAGAGGAGGACCCTTACAGATAGTACCTTTGGAGAGTGAAAATCTGTGCTTCAGAAACAATGGTACAAGTAGAGTTGGAGAGAATCAGAGCTGTGGTTGAATCTTTGACGTGCCAGGAATGAAAATTGGGCAGCAGTCATAATGGATCACTATTGGGTGTGGGGAGCCAGAGCCTATATAAAATTGCCAGAAAATTGGGGAGGACTTTGCTCAATAGTGAATGTTCATGTTCCAGCATTGGTAATTCTGAAAAGTGACCTTGAGCTTGACAGTTTCCCGAAAGCAGATGCTCACCTGAGAAAGAAGAGATCTGTGGAACTGATAAGAAGAATGAAGAAAGAGAACTATTTCTCAGCCAAGTCAATAGAAGCCTTTGATGCCATTCCATATGAACACAGATTGTTCAGCCAGACTTCTTCAGTGTTCACGATGATCTTTATGCCAAGGATCCAAGTTGCAGCAAATAACAAATGGCTGCAGATTACCAGATGGGAATTACTACAGACGATCAATACTACTATAAAGGGATTCAATGCTATCAGAGAAGAGATGAGAGCAATACAACTGATGACTCCCCAGAACAGATACGTCCTGGATTTGATTACAGCTATGGATGGAGGTATTTGTGCCAAAATCAGAGAATCATGTTGCACGTTCATGCCTTCTCATGACGACGAGAATGTCACTTTGACTGAGGCCATAGACATTCTGATGAAACTCGATGGCCAGTTGATAGACGAAGTAGAAGACATTTCTGATGATAATTTGTTTGGATGGCTTTTCTCTTGGGTTCCACAGTGGATGGCAGACATTTTCAAGTTCCTTGGAACCCTGATAGTAATGATATTGCTTATATGCTGTGTGATCAAGATAATAATCTCACAATGCAAGAAGACTGCAAAGAAAGCCATAGAGATGAAGATCATGATCGATGTTGAACCAGGATGGAAGGCCAAAGACTTGACAGATGAAGAAATCAGAGACTTTGTGAAGGCTAGTATCCATGCACCTGAGGGTATGAAGTTCCTGTATCCGAATAACCATAAGAAGTATGTGGAAAGGTGGATCTACTGTAGTCCAAGTGGACAGTGCAGGCTCATGACTTGGAACAAAGACGAGCATGTCAAATCAGCAGAATGCCTGAAGGGAGTTAAAAAGATATGGATCCCGAAGAAATTCTTCTTCAGACCAGGATCTCTGGATGTGAAGGATGATGAGAGAGTGGTCGATAAATCGCCTAGAGGGGAGTGTAGAGGAGGAGCCAAGTATCCCCACCTCAACCACCTCACCCGTATTGCCTATATGTTGGGTGCCAGAGTGTGAAAACCGTGCAGTGCCGTTGGGAATACTGATACCTAGGAGAATCCTGGAAGCAAGGTGCCCATTGAGAAAACCATACAATGCATACAAGACAATATGATTCCATTTGAATAAGATTCCTGAAAAGCAGAGCAAGTAAATGGCCAAGATGAATGTTAACGTCACACTGAGTCGAGCAGGAGTGTGGCCTGAATGCACTGTATGCCTGATTGGCTGACTGACTGCATGAATGCCCTTCTGTATGATTGGCTGCTGAGTGTGACCCAGCAGTGTGGATGAGAGGCAGAATAGTATATCTGGGGACCTCTCACCACTGGAAACTGTTCAGAAGCTGTGTCTACACTTGAAGAGTAACTGGAACTGCTGATCCTCGACGCCCAGCTGGAAGAAGAAGACTTGCGGCTGCATTTGCTTCGACCCAATCTGAAAGCTGCCGAATTCATCGAAGACTGATCCGAGAGAGGACCTGGTAAGGCGCCCTCTTCCCGTGCACCGAGGGACCATCGAGCACCGCTAAACTTCACCAAAGCTCCCTGGACGCCAGACCTTCGAAAGGCTGCCGACCGGAGACGGAGACTGCTAAGGAAAACGAAGTGAAGCACCCGGACATCGCAGCCGTCGAAGTCCATTGCCGTCGACCAGGGTTCGCAGGTTTGTGTAACCGCTGGAGGCCCGTCGAAGTTGTGTTGCCCAGACGCGGGGACCACTTGATGCCGTGCCGACGATGACCGGAGGCGCACGCTCCTTTGCCTAAGAACATTTGAATTGAAGGACCCCCTTGTCCGCACCGTCGACCACTTTATTCCTGCCGGAGAAAGTCGAGGACGACCAATGCGCTGAGGAGGATCCGCCGGTGGGTTTCCCACCACCCAGAGGCCACAAAGACTTCAACGACTCGACGCCCTTGTTGGGCCACCGTTCTTCCGAAACTCTTTGTGGTCCTGAACACTCAATCGCCGAGGTGCCCCGCACACCTCATCCTCGCAGGACGTCGCTGACTAGCACCGCCTGGATCGACGCCGTGGCCTCGGCATCCCCGAACTTTCCATTGACGCCAAGTTCACCTTCTTCGACGCCCATCGACGATCCGTGACTCCTGCTTTAAAGGGAGTCACTCAAGAAGGATCCATGGACGCTTCTTCGTAGAACTCTGCTCCACCAGGTACATTGGGGGGGTAAAAACATTATAGGAGAGAATAAGACTATTGATCAATATATGGACTGGGCTTGTGCTATATAGCTTTATTTTACAGATTGCCCAGGTGGGGGGATCTCCACACAGAACTGTGTCTAGGTAACAGGGCCAGTATTCTGCCTATTGTTTCAACCATCTTACTCTCCTTCCTCTCTATCACTGGTTTCCTTTTTATTGATCGGTGTGACAGGTTTACATTACTTTTGATGCACTTTAATGAGATCTAATAATATTTGTGGTACCAATTTAGAACTGTATATATTTGCCATTGTTGATTTTCCTGAGCACAAAGTGAGTTATTGTGATAGTGTATATAACCTTGAATATTAATTATATAAAGACTGTGTTCTAACCAATACAGTGTGTGGACAAATATATGTTAAATCCTGAAACCTGGTCAACTTGGAAGAGCAGAAGTGTGAAACTTGGTCAACGTCAAATACGAAAGGAAAACCTAAACTGGTTTTATGTAACTGAGGTACAGAGGTGTAAGAATTGGCCATGCAAGAAAAACTCTAAAGTCTGTGTACGATAAGTATAGAACCCGTTAGAACCTATTTCCTTGTGTACCAGTCCTTTCTGTAGCAAACTTACTTGGTTGTATCACATAGACCAATAACTGGCATAATATGGCATTACTAACACATAGTTGCCCACAATTTGAATACCATGACAGCAACATGGAAAGTGTGGCTATAAGTAGAATAGGTATAAATGTAGAGTTAACTCTAAACAGACACTTGCTGGGAAATTACCCAATTGTAGCCTATGCTCGGGCCAATGATGCGTCCCCAAAGTATAACACTGTCATATTGAGGCACCAAATATTTCACAATGGTGTGTGCTAATGCCAAGTAGATCCCACTAGCAATCAGGCAGTACAAGGCATAGAATAAAAAGGCCAAACTAAACAATCAATTCCTGATTCAAAGTAGATATTTTGGCAGGTATGCTGAGGGTATTTATGAGACTAATTCGAGAGCATAACCGTTTATGGGGTACATGAGACTGCCTGCCATGCGGCACCTAGCCACTTGGGATGTCAAACCCATCAGTGATTTTCCCAGAAAAGTAATACAAAAATGCATGCTACATGACAATCATCATTTCTGAATGAGCACATGCAAAATCACTATTTAGACAGCTGCACATAAAAAGGCAATTTCTATATTAGTGGGGCCAAAAATTCCTTGCAAAGCTATGTGGACCCATCTTGTATGCATTATTTGGCCAACAATGACTTATTTAACCACACGTAGCAGGACTCTTATCCGTCCCAAAGCCTTGTGTGAATCAGCCATCCAGTCCAGCCTCTTAATCCAGCATCCTGTGATTTGCAACATTTTGTTCCATTCCTACAAGTAACAGACTTCATGGCAAAGAACCTTGTGTGTCTATCACACACATCCCGAATCCAGGTATGGCAATAAATATCCCTCATACCAAAGAAAAGTATCAGGCATGCACCTGTGGCATTCAGATACATGCTCTGAGCTGCTCCCAGTCGATTTTCACGTGTTATTTATGGACAGATTAGGAGAATAGGCAATATGGGAACACACATAGAAATGCAAAAGAAATAAGAAATAGCATCTAATGACAGTTCTATTCGGCAAACTCTTCGAGGTGCAAAAGTGACCTCACAACCATCTGTTTCACTCATCAGGTGATGCTGGATCAAATTCATCCTTGGCTGATGTCCACTGTGCAATTTCTCTCATCTCCCTTCCATATTCATGCCTCCTCCATTGACCATGCTTTTTCTGACTTTTCCTATACACTTATTACTCCATTTGAATAACACTATCCTGCTTTCACATTCTCACCTTTCTGTTCCCATCGTCAACCTTGGATAAACTCTGAAATTCGGACTCTCAACACAGACATGTGCCTTGACCTACGACTCTAGTGCAAATTACTGAGAGAATCCCCTGAAGAGAATTCTAAATCTAATGTTGTAATGCAGAAGCAGAAGACATTGTTAAAACATTTGGAGTTGACCCTTACCACAGAAGTACTTAGAGGTACTAGTTGGGCATGGCAAGGAAGTATTACAGGTCTTGGAACTTTGTGCCAATTGCATCTGTTCGGCAGGAGAGTTTACCCATACAATGAAATGCAGTGATTTGTCTTGGCTGCCAGGAGAATATACCAGACCAAGAGCATTGGTAGCCAATGGTTCTGTTCTGGCAAGAATAAACCGGAACAAAGTGTTGTGGAAGTGGTAACGCTGGCATGAGAGTGAACCATGTAAAAGCTCATAAAGTACTGTGGGAGGTAAAGCTTATGACAAAGTTGAAGTGATACCAGCACATCTTGACAATAACATTTGTTTTTAAGCTAATGAAGTTTTGAAATCTGCCTAATTGACGAAAGTTTTGATAAAGCAGTATTGAAGTTGAAGTGGTGCTAAAACATCCTTACAAACACATTTGCTTTGAAGTTAATAAAGTTACAAAGTATTAATTGTTGATGACAAGAAGCTATCTCAAGACCTTGAGAACAAGTAGAAAGAGGAAAGTGTTATTATACCTTTGTGAACTATGCTTGGAATTCAAGTTGGAACGTTCTGTTGTCGTGATGGATTAGCAAAATAACTGAAGTGGAACTTTTTGTTATGATACAGGATTTCCTTATCCTTTTTGAACATTTAAAGAAAGACCTCTTTGAATCTTGAGAAGGAGAATTCGCCCAGGTTTTCAGAAGAAGCAGATATTGTGTTGGAACTGATATTATTTATATTGTTTGATGTTGTTCAACTGCCATATAATTCCTTATTGCTTTGGTGTATATACAAGTGTGAGGGGCAGAAACCTATTATTTGAGTGTTTACCTTTAGCTTACTTTAGGCAGGGAAATCCTCCTCAGGGTAGGGATAGTGAGGTGTTTATCCAAGCTTTTAATTTAATAAAATGGCATTTGCTGAAATATTTTCATCAAGTTGTCTGCCTCATATTTCTGACCTCTCACAACTGATAGTAAAGTTTGAGAGGCCTTATGATCTTAAAGTAACCTTCCTCTTGAGGAGGTGCTCAGGGTTGTGAAAGAGGTTGAACACACTCACAAGTGTTTCAGAGAATTGGAAATAAGACAGACTGATATGGAGAAAAAGGGAAGAGGTGCAAGTGATGGAAGTGTTGGCTGTACATGGGAAAACGTCTGACAAAAAGAAACCTGCCATTAAAAAGAAAGAAGCCAGATTTAAGATGAAGAGGAATGAAGAAGAGAGGAAACAGTGTTTGCAATAAGAGGGGTAATTTTACAAATTGTTGCAGGACCAAGAAGAAAACTGGATTATGTGGATGAGTTATTTGATGATCTTGAGGAGTGTAATTATGTCATAGATGAAGATGTGATAAACAGTGTTGGGATTAATGGAGATGAAAATGCAGATGTTGAGAAACCAATGGCTACCATAATGATAGAAGGGAAAGACTTTGAGATGGTTATAGATTCAGATGCCAAGTTCACTTTTATGCAGAAGAACATATTTGAGACTAGCTTGCTCAAGAAATGTAATCTTAATAAAGTAGATATCAGACCAGTGACATATGGGGGAAGATGCATTTACCTACTGGGTTGGTTCTGGACCATGATGCAGTTTAAGAATATGCAGGTTGAAAGAGAAGTCAATGTTTCCGATAAAGGAAGTTTTTCCCTACTGAGTTGGTCTCACTAGAAGAGATTAAATATACAATTGCATCCCAATGCAGATAAGGCAGTATATGCTGTAGGTGGCATGAATGGTGGTGTTTTGAGTGTTGTTGGAAGTCACAATATTTTTAGAGACGAGTTAGGATGTTTCAAGGGTTACACGCACAAGATAAGAATGAATTCTGATTCTACCCCTGTGGTGCAGAAGGCAAGGTCTTTTCCTATATATTTCAGGCTTGTCGTAAAATAAGAACTTGAAGAGATGGAGAAGAATGGGGTGATGTAGAGGCCAACACTGTGGACCTAGGTCGAAACACTGTTGGTGCGGGTTTGCTCACCATTAATCTAGAACAGTGACTAGATAGACATTAGATGTGAGGTGCTTAAACCTCTTCTATACAGTCTTCTTTATTAATCTTGAAATTCCAAATAATACTCCAAACAACTCTTTGTTTTTTACAAAACACCAGTTGTGCTATTTACACCAGTTTTTCTGGACTTCTATGTGCAGCCTCCATAAGAAAAAACTAAAAATGATAATACATTTCGGACCCTCGGTTCATCTTCAGGGCCAGTAGCTCAATACAATGGTTGATGAGTCTGCAAAAAATGTGTGTGACAGTATGGCAAAAATTGCCCGGGCATCTACACTCCAACACATCCGTGTTTCATGCTCAGCGAATCACGATCCCAATGAATGAATTTTGAAAACACTAACGCGTGTATTCGGACAAAGATGGTCTGTGTGTCACTTCAATCTCACTCGGAGAGTTCCGTTATAAGAGAGGCCTGAGTCCTTCTCTCACGTGATAGAGAGGACTGCCTCTTCTGAATGGGTCCCCCCCTTGTAATTGTTCACAAACCAAATATAAAACTAAGACTTTGTATTGATTTCTGATTTGTTAATCGTTTCATACCAGACAGACATCCTTTACCAAATATTACAGAAATGCTGGGCACAATAAAATGTGCTAAGATTATGAATACACTAAACTTAAGGTCTGCATACCATCAAGTTGTATTGCATCCTGACTCCAGAAACATCACTGCATTTATTACTCCAGAAGGCTTATTCTAATGTAAACCTATGACTTTTGGTTTAGTGTCTGCTGCTGCAGTGTTTGAATGAGTCATGCACCAGTTATACCATGATGTTCAAGGTGTTTTATGATTCTAGGATGATATGCTGGTATATGAAGCAACTATGGAAGAGCATGATGTATGGTTAAGTTTTAGATATTTTCCTGAAATATGGTTTAGCACTTAGTAAGGAGAAGTATGCATTGTAATTGGTTATTTATCACACGCTTAATGCTCAGAGCTTTCTAAGCGGAGATCCGGGGATCAAACTTGTGTTGCTCTACGTAATCTAACCTCTCTTCCTGGCTGTTCAACCAATACCTGGCACTCCTTTCCCACTGCATCGCCGCTCTCTGCCCCAACTTTCAGTGCTATGCGGATGATACCCAGCTCATTTTCAGGCTACCCTCGGCCTCCTCCTCTCCTTCCCTCCTCTCTGTTTGTCTGTCTGCCATCCAGGAGTGGTGTGCCGCCAATAACCTATGCCTTAATGCCAGTAAGACTGAGATTCTACTCATCGGCACACACCCTCCTTCCCTGCAGCTCTCTGGCCGGCCTCTCTTGGCCCTCTTCCCGCTCCCACCTGCAAGGCAAAAAACCTTGGGGTCATCTTCGACTCCACACTCTGCTTCTCTCCTCACAACTCTGACGTCTCTAAGAAGTCACACTACCAGCTGCACCTCATCAGAGGTATTCTTCCTTTCCTCTCCTTCCCCCAGAAGCTCACTGTCTCCAGAGCCCTGCTTCTCTCTAGGCTGGACTATTGTAACAGCCTCTATCTAAGTCTGCCTGTCTCTATTCTCCGCCCTCTGCAACTTATCCAGAACAGGATTGCAAGACTTGTTCTTGGCCTCAAGCACAGGAATTGTATCTCTCCAGGACTGAAATCTCTGCACTGGCTCCCAGTGGCTGCGAGGATTAAGTTCAAAACCCTCTGCATTGTCTACAAGGCCTTCTGGGGCCACAACACCTTGAACTCTCTCTCCCTAAATATCTTCCTTCTCTAGCTCTTCGCTCATCCGCCTCCAACTCCCCTAGGGTCAGTCGCTTCTCCAAGCAACAAGTTGGTGGTAGATCTCTCTCTTCGGCATGGGGCTCCCTCTGGAACAGCCTTCCTGCCTCCCTGAAACTTAAGGAGAACCATCTCCGGTTCCGGAAGCACCTCAAAACCTTCCTCTTTGCTTCTGCTTTCTCTCCCCCTCCCCCTGTTGAATTTCCTGACAGAAACTGCACTGATTACCTGGCCACCCTTTCTGATATCGGGCCCAGGCTTGCCAGTTGCCCACCTGCACTGCCTCCCTGCCAACCCCTGCACCTGGGGACTGTTTTCTGTATCCTTACAGTCCCCCTACCAGCACCTATGTATGCACTTACCTTACACTTGCCACCAGCTGGCCGTTTTTATCTATCTTATTTATGCTACTATCCCTTGTACTGCGCTTTCCTCTCTCCCTTCCCCCATGCACTTTTCCCTTTCCCCTTCCCATGCACTTGCGTGACCTTAATGACACCTGGCCTAGTAGGATCGTTGTCTGTCTTTATCAGGCTGCTGGTCCTGAGGTGATAATCCAGTAGAATAACTAGAAGTGTAGCTGTAGAGTTCTTCCTACCAATGTATCCCTTTGTATTTCTAATCAAACTACAAAGGAATCAATTAGCCGAAAGATGGGATCACTGCATCTGTTGTTGGAGTATTCAGACACCGTTTACTGTAGAAGAGTTGGAGTATTCAAACACCGTTGACTGTAGAAGAGGAAATACCTGATATCAAAACAAAATAATCTTCCAAAAACCAGAATAAGAACGAGGCACCAGAAAGAATGCGAGAGATTTACATAAATACCAAATCAAGAAGAGAGCAATGAGGCGAGATGGATATGACTTTACCACTATGGGTTTTTAGGAAAAACACTAAAGAGGAACTCATACACCACCCAACCTAGCCCTAAACCCCGCCGGAATGAGGACACCTAAGCGGTAATAGACAGTCTCTAGTCCAAGGTGCTACCCCGACAAAACGAGGACACCTGTCGGTCTATGCGCCAATAATCACAGTCTCTAGTCCAGGCGCTTTGGAGTTTGGGTGGTGCAGGTTCACTCTAGGCAGTAAGGGAAGGGAAGCCAGACCCAAGGTGATCAGGAGAAACGTTAATATCTTTCAGCAGTTCACAGGTGAGTCTCCTAATTGCAGACCAGTAGTGTGTAAAAAGCTGCAGAGCACAAGCAATGAGGGTAATGCAATCCGAAAAGCAGAAACAGGTCAGAAAGGCAGGCCGAGGTCGTTCACAATGGAGGATTACACAGGAAAATGAAGGGCAAGGTGGGTCAATAACAAGAGCAAGATTCGGGCAAACACTAGCCTTGATTCGAAATTAGAAGCAGCGAGTGCGGCAACCCGGAAACGTTATAACGGATGACCGCAACCTCGCTTAACTCCTCCCCTGCGAAACGCGATAGCGTTGCGCTTGTGGAGAGGACACCACAATCACCATGGTAACAATGCTGTGTGAGTTCTGAGGCAGCTGCGGGTGAAACGGGGTACTGAATGTTGTGAAACGCTTGGAGAGGTTTTGCCAGATAGTATAGATGACAGAGAGTGTTGGTGGTGTGCTGGGCTAATCCTGACAGTCTTCCCTTTGTTTCCCCCTCCCTCGCCTCATCGCGCCTTCAAACACTTGTGTATAGGTGATTTATAAATACCATATCATATTGTATCATATCATATCATGCTTTCAAGGAGAGCATGTTGCCTCTGAGCTATGCTCCCGATACATTTCACAGTACTGTGATTCAGTATCTAGGACGTGGGATCTCAGAGAAGGGTTTCAGACCAAAAGTGGAGCTCGGCAATAGCATTTGGAATTATCCTAGTCCCTGTGACAAATCACATGTTGTTTCATTCCTTGGTATGGCTGAGTAGTATTTCAAGTACATCCCTGGGGTACCTTCTAAGTCTGTAAGTATGAGGAAGCTGGTGAAGACAGGTGTACAATTTCAGTGGGACAGTATGTGTGAAGCAGAGTTCCGGGATATCAAATCTGCTTTAAGTGAGGCACCAACTTTGAATAGTTACGATTCAAGCAAGAGAAGTATAGTGACTACTGATGCCAGCAATCATGGATTGGGGGCTGTTTTGTCTTAAAGGAGTGAAGGGATGCATCATTACGTTTACCCATACAGTTTTAAAAAAGCAAAAAATAATTATTGCACTATTGGACTATGATAAATTCCATTCTTGTGGGGTGTGAAGTTTATGAATCGGCCAGATCACAAACATTTAAAAGGAGATTTTAATCACTAAAGGTCTAGACAAAGTGTCCTCCAAGATTAGGAAATAGGTTGCCAGTCTTCAGTATTACACATGGGATGTTGAATAAAGAATAAGGCGGCAGATTGTTTGTCTAGGTTGACCAATGTGATTGAAGAACAGGAGGTAGATGATGATGACAAGGAAGATCAAGTGTTGGAAATGGAGATGAATCAAGATGTGGCATAAGAAGAAAAATGTCAGGAGACCATGATAAAAGACAATGTTTTGAGAGACACTGTGCAACGCATTGAATGTGGGTGAAAGAGTCATCAAATTAGGAGAGGGTCTATTCCTGATGCAGTGAGGTTGGTGTTTGATGAATTACATTGTAAAGGTTGCATGCTTATGAGGAGGGGACAAGTTGTTCCCTCCCAAAAGTGTAAGAGGAAATGTTTTGGCCGGGGCTCATAAGGGTCATCAAGGTATGTCAACAACTAAGCAATTATTAAGGCAGGATTTCTGGTGGACAGTAATGGATCTACAAGTGGAGAGGTTACATTTTTGGATGATATATTCAAAAGAGAAGGATAACCATCAGTGATCATTAAGGATAATGGCATGCAATTGGTTTTGGAGGAAATGGAAAAGTTCTTAAACGGAAATGGTATAAAGCATAGAACTAGTTTGGTTTATTATTCAGAGACTAAAGGAACAGTAGAGAGATTTAACAGAGTTATCAAGGACAGTATCAGAGGTGCTATTGCTGAAGCAAGGACTGGAAAAAGGCTGCTGATGAGCTTGTGGTAGCATCTAGATTTACTCCTCATACTACAACTGGAATTTCTCCATTTGAGATCCTCAGAGGGAGTAAGCCTAACATGAGAGTGTACCCTGCACCCCTGGTTTGGTAGGCCGGGTATGAGCTAAATTAATTTCCAAATGGTTAGAGATAACATTGGTAAGAAACAAATAGAAAATAAAGAATGGTTTGATATCAGGAAAGCCACAAAAGGAAGGATGTTTGAAGTAGGAGATATAGGATATAAGTCCGGCTGTAACCGTGCCGGTAAAACCAGCATGTTGCCAACAGACTTGCACATTTTACCAGCACCTGGCTTGCCAGAAACACCAGGGCATTACAGCCTTGTTGGTCCGGGAAGTCAGGCGCCAGTAATTGTAAGTCCCCATTCCCATTTGAGTCCCATAAAACTCAATGGGAATGGGGACCACGGAAGCCCCGACACCGTTAATAACGGTGCTGGTGCTCCTGTGAAACTCTGCTCAATTTCCCTGAATTCAAACCCCTTTTAACAACAACCCCATCTCCCTGGCCAACACCTATACCCACGTCCTCACCCAAGCCATTGTGTCGATAGCTCCCTTAGAAACCAAAAAAGAAAAAGAAAAATCTTGCACTCTAACTTATGGTTCATGGAAGAACTATCCACACTACGCTCCAATAACCGCAGAGCTCTAGCCAAGTGGCAAGCCTTGCCTAACCAATCCTCGCTAATTGAATTCAAAGAGATCTGTTCCTTGTATAAAAAAGCTATTTTCCTAGCCAAATAAGAATCATTCAACCAAAGAATCTCCAAAGCTAACTCAAAATCTAGGGAAATATTCTCCATCTTCAAAGAACTCACCACCCCTGCCACCAGCCAGGATGAAATCATCAAAGACGTAGCCTGGTGTTCCAGCATCCAGGATGCTCTTATCAACAAAGTTACAATGCTCCAAGATAAAATAACAGCTCAACGCAAAGCTCTTCCGAATCGGGACAGTTCACATATACCCCCTGCTTAATCCACGCTCTCAAATACCTCTATTCGTCTTCAGAGACGTCACAGAAATGGAGGTCACCGACCTCCTCAAACACATCAAACATTATACATGCAAAGGGGACATCTGCCCCCAACCATCATCAAAGAATGCGCAGACTCACTGGTCCCTATCATCATAGCATTTATTAATGCATCATTCTCTACTGGAATCGTACCCCAAAGCCTAAAAGAAGGCTGGCCTAGGGCCTGCCCGCCCTAACAACTACCGACCCATCACCACCCTCCTCAAAATCTTATACAAAGCCACCTGCAACCAAATCCAGCAGTATCTGGAATCCAATGCTATCCTAGGCAGAACACAATCAAGCTTCCGCAAAGGTCATGGCACAGAAACCACCCTCCTAGACTTAAATAACCAAATCACTAAAATAATGGATAACAGCAAACCTGCCCTCCTGCTCCTCTCCGATCTCTCCTCCGCGTTTTATCTTGTTGACCATGACATCCTCACCTCCCACCTGTCCAACGCAGCCCATTTTTCTCACAAAGCCACCTCCTGGATAACCTCTTTCCTAGAAGGGAGTGCAATGAAAGTATATTCTGACCAGGCTAATGTAGCTCCCACCACCATCAACTGTGGAGTCCCCCAGGGCTCATGTACTGCACCCATCCTCTATAATCTGTTCACCAAACCTCTCTTTGGCAGGCTGGATGCATTCGGCTTAGCATACACGAACTATGCGGATGCCACCAAAGTCCTCGTCCCCCTTACTGGGGATCGTAGAAGCTCTCCTCCAGATATATGCCACCATACAAACCTGAATGGCAATCGGTGGTCTCCGTCTAAACGAGGGCAAAACCGAGATTATCATTCTAGGCCCCAAAGAAATACTCTCCAAACTCGACCCCAAATACACTCACTTCACCATCGACAACAATAATATTCCAATCTACACAGTTAAAACCCTTGGAGTCTACTTAGACTCAGCACTCTGTATAACAAGACAGCACAGTGCCATCTCGTCCACCTCTGCTCTCACCACCAAACTTATAGTTGCCATAAAACACTTTCTGAACACTCATAACTGCTTACCCATCGCCAGAGCCACAATAGGAGCCAGACTTGATTACTGCAATGCCCTTCTGGCAGTCACCTCAACTAAAAACATAAACAGGCTCCAAATAGTACAAAATAACGTGCTCTGAGCCACTCAACACATTACCAAAAATGACCACATATCTCAGGCCAGACATGAGGCCCACTGGCTCCCAGTCAAGGGGAGGATCAACTTCAAAATCCTCACCCTTATACATAAATGCATCAATCTCTCCGCCCCATCCTACCTATCAGAGACAATAACCAAGAACATCTCTGCCCGTCCCAAAAGGAGCCACCATGCTAGCCAACTCTGCGTTCCCTCCACAAAAAGAGCCAATGCTGACGGCATCAGCTTCCCCCATATAGCACCTAAACTCTGTAATGCCCTCCCCAACGCACTCAGAGCAGAACCCTCGCGTTATTCCTTCCGCAAATCCCTCAAAACCACACTCTTCACATAACCTCACACTACTCCCTCAGCCTCTCCACACACCCAGCCCTGCTTAACCCTAAATTACTCTGCAATCTACAATGTCTATGTAACTCTAATAATATCCGTAAAAGCTAATTGTTAATGTAATTTCTGAGCCTTCCTCTGCAACCAGCAATGTATATCTGTAACAACGCCACAATGCCCTAGGGCTGATGTGCGCTTTAAAAATGTGAATAAATAAATAATAAATAAATCTGCGGCGGGTGCCGTTCCGCCTGCCAGGTCTGACCCTGGCAGACAGGACGGCATCCGCCCGCTGAGTAGTACTATGCCAGTCCGGTAACAACAGTGCTGGTAGGCTTACCAGCACAATTGTTACCAGATCGGCATGGTTATAATGAGGCCCATAGTCTGTATCAAACTTAACAAGTTAAGTTGCTGAAAAGATTGCATGGGGCTGTTAAAACATCAGATGGCAAGGTACAGAACAGAAATAGGGTTTGTCACAGTTTGACCAAAGGGTCCGCTGAAGAGAGGTGGAGGCAAGGTAGTGGGCCAAACAGTAGAGATGACTATAAGAGAGTGGCATCACACAGCTCGCATGATGACAGGTGTGGCCGTCCAGGGAGGGAGTGACCTTTATACCTGAGGGGGCATGATGACTAATTATTTAGTTGAAAGAAAAAGGATCTTATTCTTTCAACATAT
This sequence comes from Ambystoma mexicanum, assembly GCF_040938575.1. NCBI lineage: Eukaryota > Metazoa > Chordata > Amphibia > Caudata > Ambystomatidae > Ambystoma > Ambystoma mexicanum. The sequence goes on from NC_090928.1 coordinate 68,552,415, forward strand.
CGTTCCCAGATGTGATGTACAGAAGAGATTAGTGTGGCACTATTCAAATGTAGATAACTGTTCAAGTGTTGTTTTCAAATGTATGTTGCCAGTAAAAGAACATTGCTAAAGTTTAATTGTGTTTTGTTTCCCTTTTTGATTTCACTTACTTTATTCATATTTTAATTGTAGAAAATGTGTAAATATTCTGTATTCTGAATACTAAGAATATAGAACACTGTATTGGAACTATGTGGATGTGCATCTTCCATTGGCATGTGCATCTTCCATTGGCATGTGCATCTTTGAAAATGAAGAGCAAACAGAAGGAAAGCTCTCTGTGGAAGAGCCATTGGGGGGTGCGTGCTGCTCTTAATAAAATAAGAAGGACGTACGTGTGCCTGCATCTTTTCAACTTCCTAAAATTTGCCCCGCCATGGCGATGTGAGCATTCTAGTGATGTTATATGTGGTGATAGTCACATGTGTGCGTGTGGGATGACTAAAGTGATTTTTGTTATACTATATCGTCTACAGGTTGAACAAAAATTGTCACCGTGGACTTAAGTGCGTATAATCAGGGGCTGCAAAACATGTGTTCAGTGGCAGGGTTCAAAGGGTTGTTGGTGCTATTGCTGCTTAAATACGACTTAGGTTAAATATCTTTCCCTGACAAATTGGCACTGACTGATGTTAGAGGGAACAGCAGTATAGCAAGACAGAGGGCCTCATTATAACCTAGGCGCTCCAGTAATAAAGGGTGCGGTACAGGACCAGCACCCTTCATTACGGGACGCCCTATTATGAGGTTCCCTTTGTGGGACCTGGTAAGGACGCCTGGTAAAACCCGGGGGTTCCCCGCGAGGGGAACAGGGAGCTAATAACGGGCCGTTACTAACGGCACCGTTATTAGCTCCGTCCCCATTCCCATTGAGCCCTGTGGGGGCTCAAATGGAAATGGGGATGGGTTCCTTCAAGGAGGAATTATCGGGTCCTCCAATGTCGGAATGACCCGGTTACTCCTCATTGAAGGAATCCAGTACTGGGACCCAGTATGGAGGCAGCCCTGCCCTTTTTAAGGGCAGGGCTGCCTCCATACTCGTAATGAGGCCCAGAGTGTGTCTGCATGCGAAAAGTCTGTGTTGTCGTGAGGGCAGTGTATTATGAATATGGCCTGCTTACGTGGAACTTGAGATTGCTTGGTAGTAATGTATAGGACAGAAAAGTGTAACTATTATGAAAGACACAATGTTATATTGCAATGCTATTGCCGAGAAGTGGGGCGAGCACAACTATTTTTCATTATATTCAACACAATTGTGAGGTATGATTACTAAGCCTTGGGTGAACCTCTGGCCTAGAGTCGCCAGTATTCTACAAAAGCACTGGGTTTCAAACTGGGCAGAAATATCGAGGTTAAGAAGAGTAGATACATTCATGTGTCTACCCCAGTCAATGATACTGTGTGTTTTTTTCTATGAATATGAAAATGTCCATATCAAAGCTATTTCCTCTCATTGGTGACATGGCAGGGTTAACTGCAGTGCCACAGGGATTCACATGGGCTGCTACCAGAGTTAAATAATTAGGGATTTGTAGTGATTTGGTTTCCATGTTATCTGTGTATTATGAGTGGAATGTTGACTGAGGGACAAGGAATGCTGTGGGTCAGAATGTTGATGTATGGTTGAGAGTTCTCAATGTAGCAGTTGAAGTCATGTAGCCTACCTGAGAGGATGCCGGTGCATGTTGTCTTAGGATCTGATGAACTTGACAAGATGTAATTAAAAGATGTACTGGAACTTCAATAAAGAAGTAACTAGAACATCAACAGATGTCAGAGTCATCACTGGGAACCCAGATGTTTACAGGATTGAAATTACTAGTACTTGGACACTGATCAGTGTGAATTTGTGGGTTACTGTGTTTAAAATGGTCTATCACACGATGGTGTGGGTTTGTTCCCATTGTCCATCACAAGGAGGATTAGATTGATAAAGATGTTTGGTCAGATACCATTTGCTAAATCTACCATTGTAGCTATCTAGAGTTTGTTTCCACTGTGTACACTGCCTGCTTGGATCACTGTATCTGGGGCAGGAAACGCCAGAGTAAGTGGCAATAGCTGGTATTGCGTCTTGACTGGGAGGATCCAGTGGTTGCATATTCTTGACCAGGGCCTATTTTCCTCCGTTTGTTTTATTCCTGCGATAGAGCAAGCGCATTTTGAAATGTAGGGGAGCGTGGCGGACATTAAGTCACACATGCTGGGCCTACCAGGGGAACGCCCAAGGCAAAGTCAACCTCTGGATGGCAGTGTGGGGAGCGTTGGAAAATCTGGCTGGAATGGGGAAACTCTTGCCTGCTTCCCATATTTTAAAATCCCAGGCGAACCACTGATGTTTGAGAAGGGCTACGCTGAACAAAGTGCAGATCAAAGTCTTCAGTGGCCTATCCCTGGATGGGCACTTTGTGTCACTTGACTACTTTAAATGTTCTTATGTACAACAGAGCAAAAGCTACTTTCACCTCGTTCTTCAACTCAATGTTCCACATCCCTGACACACTGAAACTATATGAGTCTTGTGCTTGTGCAACATGTCGAAGTGGGATTGAATGTACAGGGGCCTGCCATGCAAAGATTTTGTGGAACGAGCTCCTGGGGAATAGACTGTCTGATCTATAGTGGGACTGTGAATTATTTCAGTTTAAAAGGTTTTTGGTAAGCATCCATCAGGCACACCATTCCCCCCAAATAGTTCTCTCAGTAGTAAGAAATGTTGGCAAAGCGGACAGACATTCTGCATCTGGTATGGCGGTGCGCACATATTGTGTCATTTTGGCAGGAAGTTTCTGATACAGTAGATAAAGTAGTAGAGGACCCATTTTCATTTGCCCCTCCTCAGGCCCTCTAGGGCACAACAACGTGTGTCCCCAACTTGTCCAGAAATGCACTTGTTTAGCACTGTTATTGGCCAAAAAGCTAATTGACCTAAACTGGGGAAGTGAGACAAGTCTGTGTTCAAAGGTCAGGCTGTGGGCCTTGGTCTACTGTAATGAGGTGGAACACTTCCTGCAAATGTATCCCCTGCAACTCTCATCTAAAGGATAGCTGGTGGAATTACAAGTATTACTTACTCCAATTAATCGGCAAAATGAATGATGTACTCCATTTTGCACTTTTGTCTGTTTCTTTGCAATGAGCCCCCAGACATGTATAGCATATGTTCTGCTTGGTGCTGCAATGAGCTGAATATCCCCCCTTGATCTGACTTGATGACGTGTTTTTGATTTTTTTTATTAGCTACTGTAAAGTATTTAAGCAATGTTGTCAATACCAATACATTCAGGACTTTGTGTAAAAGTTGAACATTTCATAAATACATTTAAAAAAACAAGTTTGTTAATCAGCTCTTACATGGCAGGGACTTCTACCTATTTTGATGCAAAATAGAGGCCCATGTCTTCCAAGATCAGAGAGGTGACATGTACTCAAGCCTGGCAGTTACATCCAGGTTCTTCTCCGTGATTTAATTGATCTCTTCTGGAGCAAAAGATTGGAGAGAATTACTGAGAGGGAGGGAAGGTGGGATAGATGGAAGCAAAAACTGGGATTAGTTTTACTGCATACCAGAATAATCAAAGGACAGGATTGAACTGAAAAAAGTAAACAAACAAAATGGCCACCATGGTAATGGAGAAGGGACTACAGGTAGTCCCTTCTGCCTGTCCATGACGGCCTGTCGCAGATCAGGTGCAGACTCGCTGGGGACTGAAGTGTTTCCAGCGCATCCGCTCTCGAAATGGACAGAAAGGAAGGCAAGAGGGGTGGGAGAAGACTTACCTGATTCCCCGGCAAGGGGAGATGGTGGCCGCCGGCCGTGAGGAGGCTCATGGCAGATGGATTCTGAGCCTCCCCATCAGCTTGGTGGCCGCCACAACCCCTCGCCAGGTACTAATTTACTATAATAAATTTGCTCTATGATCTGAAATATTACCATGCCCTGCAGTATGTGAGTCCATAATTGATTTTTCACAAAACATGTAAAGAACTTCACAGACAATTATCAAGATGTTGCAGTCCAGTGCTCACCCAGTTATGCCCTGCCCCTTCACTGGCAGAACTGTCAGCAGAACCTGCTCTGACATGCTTCTGTCTCCTGTACATTTGAGTAAATGTTCTGTCCCCTCCTCCGATATCCTTGCATGTTTGCCAACATGGCCCATTCCAGTCTGTAAGTGCGTATCCATTCCTGTTTTTTCTTTTAAACTTTTGGATGATTTTTATAAAGGGAAAAGTCAAACAACAAGTCACAGAATGCAAAGAAAAAAACAGGACTTGATAAGCACCTACAGATTGGAATGGGTCAAGCTGGCAACCTTGTCCTGCTGCAGCCTCTTGAAGACAAGCAACAATCAAACTGATGTACAACCATATGTGGTTTTTGCAGAACTCCTTACCTCAGCAAAGCACAGCCCCAGATGTCTCTAAGAAAGGGTAATTCTAAGATTGTTCTCAAGAAACCAAACTGGAGGTCAACCAGATTTGTCTAATTACCGACCTATTTGAAAGCTACCATTGCTGGCTAGGCTTTTGGAAGAAATGGTGACACACTAATTGCACTTCTCTCCAGAACAGCATACACTCTTGGACTTGGTACAGGATGGATTTCAGCCTCTACAAGTGACCAGAGTCTGTGATCATTCCCATTTTTCACAACCTAAGGAAGAAGTAGATTCTGGCATTGTTGCTATTATGAGGTGTTTAGATCGCTCAGTCCCATTCAACATTGATTCTCCTGACATCAATCCAAATGAACTAGAGTGGATCAGCATCCAGTACCTCACTTTGCAGTTGGATTAGATCTTTTCAAATTAAATAGAGAATAAGATGTTTCTGAGCTACCCTACACATCATTTGTTTCACCCATGAAAGACAGAGTGTCTCAGTGGTAAGCACTATCACACGTACTGTTTGAAACATACCTCCTAAAATTGTTATGGCTAATCCACTTTGTTGGTGTTCAGTTCTTAATTAACAGTGTGGCAAGTAATCTCCGTTTATACAGAGCCCATCAGCTGTTGCATCCAAAGCCACTTCTATCAAATGTCTGTTGCTATCTCCTATTGAGAGCCTTCAACAAGATACCGCTAAAAAATTCTAAGACTAAGGTCCTGTTTTGTTAAATTTTTAAAATGTTATTGGACATTTGTATGGTGCCTATACACAAGTGTTTCCAGGCGCCACAAGACAAGATGGCGGGAGGGTGGGACATGGGGATCAAAAAGTAGAACAACAAAAATGGTTATAAAGGCCTTGTGACAATCCTACTGTGCAAGAGTAGGACAAAGGTGGTAAGTGCATGGGGGAGGAAGGGGGAGGGAGGATGAGTGCGGTGGGCAGGAAGGATGAAGTTGGGCTGGTCCAGGAAAGGGAGCCCAAAGGCAAGTGCTGGCAAAAGATGCTGCGGGGAGGGGTGGTCTGACTCCTGTATGACTCTGAAGGGACCAGTTCCCAGTCACAGCGGCAGATGGAGAGTTAGCAGGGGAGAGGGAAGGAAGAGGAGAAAAGGAAAGTCTTGCGAAGTTTCTGGAATTTAAGTCAATACAGGTCAATACAGGTCAAGTCTGCCAGGGGAGTGGGGGAAGAACCTTTCAGGGAGCCAGCCAAGGAACAGGATCTACCTCCCACTCTCTGCTTGGAGAAACTTTAGAAAGCACCAGCTGTAAAGCCAATGCAGGTAATTTACCTGCATTGGCTTTACAGCTGGTGCTTCCCAAAGGTGACTCCTCTCGAGTTGCTGTGTTTTTTTCCTTTTGAACACTGCCTATTTAAGAACATATTTCCAAGAAGAAGAGCACCAGAACTTCGACTTTGTCCATTGACTTTGGCTGTCAGGGCTCCCTAAAGGCCTCCTTCTGAACCCATTGGCTTTGGCAGTGCTTGTACCGTTACAGGTTTTAAATATTGAACACTTTATGTTGGGAAAATAGACTGCCTGCATCCCTTTGGGAAAATCTAACTGTTCTCATAACCTATCCGTCTGTTCTACCTTTCCTTTTTTTTTACTACATAAATGCTATACTGACCTCAAATGACATCACCTCCGGGTGCTGGAACATGTGTAATGTATGAATGGATTACTCACCTGCTTTAGTGTGCATTTTTTTAATTGAATCCTACTTTGGGAGTAATGTTACAGCTAATTACTGCTTTTTAAAGAATGCTTTATTATATAACTGTCTCATTGGATACTTGCATTTACTGATTTTATTGTATAGCTCTAAATCTCACATTACCTCTCTTAAAATAAGCCTGGCTGCTTAGTCACACTACCACTTTGTGTAGTACGGGTGGATCCACACCAGTTGGACTGCACTAATTCTTATCTAACCCAATCTCCTGAGGGAAAAGATGGCCACCACCATAGGGAAAAGGGGGGGACTAAGTGGCGGGAGTGGGTGGAACGCTGGGATCAGAGCACAAAGCTCCTGTCCAGCAGGTAAGTGGGGAGGGAGTGTGGAAGACGTTTGGGTTGTTTTCGGGGGGACGGGCAACAGCTACCTGTTGTCTCCCCACATTAAGAAAAATAAATGGTGCCACCCGGGGAAGGGCCTCATGTGGCTGGAAACATCAGGAGGAGAATGTATATTCTCCACCTACTGTGCCAGCGACCTGATTGGATGATTGCACTTCCCCGGATGCAAATCAGACATATCCTGAGCCCTCAGTGATTTCATTGCGGAGTTCAATAAAAAGCTGAGGTCAGAAAAAAGAACGTGCAAAGGTTGAAGTTTCAGACATTGGCAACATTCTGGTCAATCCCAATTCTCTCACCTTACTTAATGACCTTTACACCAAGAACACTAGAAAAGCAAACACTTGCCTAGCCCTATGGTATCCAATGGCAGTTGATCCAAGGGCTCTCCAATGCACCACTACAATAATTAGCAAACTGACCTTTCACCATTGTTTCAGCTTTCATTTACTAAGATTCCTGCATCAGTTACATGAATGTAGGAGCAAGAAAAAGCGGATTCCACTCCACATCAGGACCATTTACAGTAGGCTACCAAGCTGGCAAACCCACTCTTCCTCCTTCAGTTTTAGGGCAAGCATGTCCTGACCCACAGAAGCAACACATTCTTTACATTCCAATTCAGTAATTAGGGGGCTCTTGGATTGTGTACATGAGGCCATAATTCAGTGACTATGTGCCTACTGTAATTGAACTATCAGATTGTTTGTTTCCACAGAGTCTTGGAGAGCTTGCAATTGATGTTGAAGACCTATGGGGTCTGGTCAATCAGGACAATATCATCTGCATATAAGAGCCTCCCGACTGATGACCCTGCTATCTTTGGCGGGAATGATCTCATTAGCAGAAAGGATACCTCGACGTCAGATATAAAAAGATTAAATAATCCGGGGGCCAAAGGACATCCTTGTTTCAACCCGATGTTAATGCTTATATTCTCTGACAACAGGCCTACTTTATCCAGTCTCACTTTAATTGTGGTATCTTCATATAGATCTTTAATATTCTCCATCACCACTTCGGGACATTTCCAGTTTGTTAATTTGGTCCATAAATTATTTCTTTTGACCATGTCAAAAGCCTTTGACTGGTTAATGAATGCCATGTAATAATTCAATTCCTTTTTTCTCACTGTTCTTGCCTTCAATAGGTTTAATATGAACATTTTCAGGGGGGTTCCCCCTCCCCTTTACAAAACCGGATTGCCATGGATCTCTATGGCCTGTTGTTTCACTCCAAGTGGTTAGGGATTTTAATAGAATTGTGGCAAAGATCTTACCTGCGACGTCTAGTAAGGCTATCGGCCTATAATTTTCTGGGGTATTGATGAATACTCAGAAATCAAGAGATGCGCCAGTTTTTTATACTCCATGCACTTGGGTTTTATTGCTTTGCCCTTAATGATGACATGCCTTCCCCAGATAATGCTTATGGCATATCTTCTAATTATACTCTAATTTGAGTACGCCGCGTCACACGCATCCGCGTGATGACGTCACGCCTTAGAACTCAATATAAACACGCACAGTGTTTCAAATGGCGTTGGCTTTCCTTCTGGGCTCCGGTCTCCATTTGGCAGCGCTATTGTTAAACAGGTAAGATCTTCCCTACCCAGGGGAATTCTTGATATGCACAGGAGCCCTCTCTGTACAGTACCTCCTTCCCACTAAGTCCTTCACCTCTTTAGTTACACTCTTCCCAATTTTTTCCCGCTAAGATTTGTACCTTTTTTTCCACTCTTCCCATTGTTGTTTCTTTTAGTGACAGTGGATACCTGCTGAACATTTGAAAAGGTTATTGGCTACAATCTGGGTTTTTCAAGCCACCTCCTTGGACCACTAAGAACCTTGGGAACTATACCATGGCTAAAACTATTATTCAGTGTCCAGATAGATCGCCATCAGTTGTAAGTTTATTTTTTATTTATTTTTTTAGCCTTAGATTTCTCTTCCTGCACCCTCTTACTAGCTTCTGATACTCACTCCTCTTTTACAGATATGAGTCGGTTCACCTGGGATCCTCTTCCCAGACCTACTACCTCTTCGCTTGAAGATATTTTACTATATTCACAAGGTTAGAGCCGCTTCTAACTGCTGTTACTCTTTAGTCCACACTTGTTATATCTATTCCATGACCACCTTGTGCACAGCACAGTTTATAAAGTAATCCCATGACACCGATCTACTGCTTTTATTCTAATAGAAATATTATGGTAGCTGTCCAGTTAAAACATGTTATTTTTTGCGTCAATGTACCCAGAACTTTGGATATCTAGTGTTAATTATGCTCATTCAATAAGCCTATATACCAGTTGAAGTTTGTTGAAACGACTTGTTTTGCAAAATTGTTCTTAATGGAAAATATCACTCTAATGTAAATTTTGTACATATCTTTCCTTAGAATTTTTGATTTGCCCCTGATGAAGTGTTGTACCACTCGAAACGCATTGGGCCATCCACAGTTTCAACATCAAGAATAAATATGAATTTTGGTTCTTGTGACCTATTTTGCCTTAATGTTCATTTCTTTGATAATTGACCTTCTTGAGCTTGGTTTAATGCAAAGGATTCAAAAGATATTATTAGAAACACTGTTTAGAATACAAACTAATTGTTGGTCTGGTTTTCCAGACATTGGAAAGTGTGCAGGGGACGCAAGTTCCTTAATTGGGAACTTACCTTGTTTCCCATTAAGAAACTCCCCCCAATTCCTCAGTACCCTCTCTAGCCAGAAGCAGAGCAAGGAATTACCCAGGTTATTGAAGCACTTCTAAGTCAGCTGATGTAAAACTCTGATATCATCAGTCAAACAGCAGGGAAAGACCACCTACGATTTCATCTGATACCTAAGAGCTATGAATGCAGTGGTCATCCCTTAATTCCCAGCAGTATCAAACTCAGCAATGATACTGTCTTGCATTCTACCGGATGCTTCACACTTCACAGTAGTGGACTTATGTGCTGCATTTTTCTCGGTTCCCATACATAGAAATAGACAATATGTATTTGCTTGTTGCGCAGAGGAAAGCAGTACACCTGGATGCATTTGTCGCAAGTATACACTGAATCCCCCATTCTTTTCTCCTAACAACTTAAGAAAGACCTAGATGATGAAAAGTTCCCTGGAGGTGGATGGGGTGATTCTGGCCCAATATGTGGATGATTTGTTGGTTGCCTCACCATCATACATCATACAAGGCTTGCAGACAGGACACACACCTCTTATTGAACGCCCTATCTTAGAAGGAACATAAAGCATCCAAGACTAAATTACAGTTATGTCGACAGACAGTGCCTTACTTAACACCTGACATATATCCCAATGGGTCCGACTGATAGCCCCTTCCAAGAAGGGGGCAGTACATAAGATCTTGAAACCCCATACAATTACACAGATGAGAACATTTCTATGTGTGGTCAGGTACTACTGACAGTGGATTCAAGGATATGTTGAGATTGTCAAACCCCCCCATATGTGTGAACACCGTAAATCCTTTTAAGTGGTCTCTGAAGGCCGAAGAAGATTTTGTTAAGATAAAGAATAGAGTAGCTAGTGCACCAACATTAGGACTTCCCGATTACAAAAAGGGTTTCATAGTATACTGTCATGAAGGAAATGGCTTTGTTTTAGCTGTTCAGACTCAGAAACACGGCATACACCATAAACCTATAGTTTACTACAGCAAAGAGTTAGGGGGTCATTCCGAGGCTGGAGGTAAAGTAAAAACGATGCCGGTAAAGGATTACCGGCCTCACTTACCGGTACAGGCTATTCTGACTAACCAGACCGCTATTTACGCCATCGTAATTTACGATGCCGTAAATAGCGGTCCAGGCGTGCGTGTGCGCCACACAACATGCCGGTATTACCGGCATGCCGTAAACCGGAGCTGATCACAAGCCATGCGGACATGCAAATAACGGCCTACTGAAGGCCGAAAAGTACCTTACTGGCATGGAGTAAATACCGGCTTCTCCGAGAAGGTGTTAATAACGCTGAGCAGTGTTTCCAAGAGCCACAGGTGTACACAATCAGCACAGGTGGAGGCAATGGAGTGTGGCACAGCACAAAAGGAGCACACCCACACACCACACCCCCTCCCACACCAAGATGATACCAATAGTAGCAGCATTACTGGAGCTGGAGGCCCTGCTTGCAAGGCAGCAACAACAACAGCAACAACAACCACCACCACCACCACAGCCCCCACCACAGAGGATACACAGGAGGAGAAGGAGGGTGAGACAGGCTCAGCATGCCCCACCAGTGCAGCCACCATTACCACGCGCAAGCCCCCAATCCCTCGCATCAGAGCCACCCCCTTCAACCTAACACCAGAGCAGATCCACACCCTGTACCGGCTTGACCGTGACACCATCACCACCATAGTGGACCCGATCCATGACGAGCTCAGGTGGCAGCAGGGGTGTAGGAGACACATAAAATCTGAGGGAGGGGGGACAGGGGACACCTCAGGGACTTTGCTGCAGACACAAACTACATAGTAAAATGATCTGTCAATTTATTTGTAGTGACATTTGTGATGTCATCTTTGATGTCCTGGGTGTTAGTCTTAGCAGTGCACGGTGGTGCGAGTTATGGTTGCTTAGCTTACCATAACTGGCGAATTTCAAGGGTTTTTCGGTTTTACTTTGGACCATAACGTCCCTTTAACAAAGTTTTTTTACTGAATTTCATAGGTTTTTAGTAGCGCAACTTAACCATAACGTCCCTTTAACAAAGTTTTTTACTGACTATATATATATATATTCACTACAAAAAACACTTTGGTGAGAAGACGTTATGGTTAAGTCATCAATGATATTTGTGATGTCATCTTTGATGTCCTGGGTGTTAGTCTTAGCAATGCACGTAGATGGTGCGAGTTATGGTTGCTTAGCTGACTATAATGGGGGAATGTGCAGTGGTGTTTGGTTGCACTATGAAGTATAACATTTCTTTAGTGACATTTTTTTGCTGTTTGTACATATATATATGTATGGCAAGGAAGGAAAAGAAAGGGGCTAAACAAGTGATTTCATCATTGATGTCATCATTGACATTTGAGATGACATCTTTCATGGTCTGGGTGTTAGTGTTAGCAGTGCACAGGGGCGGTGTCAGGGTTGGGAGCTCAGGTTACCATAACTGACGAATTTCAGGGTTTTTTTGGTTTTACTGTGAAGCATAAAGGGGAGGAGGAAAGTTTTCTTTTAGTGAAGTGTACAGGTTTTTGTTAGGGCAACTTAACTGTAATGTCCCCGTAGCAAAGTTTATTTTGTAGGGAATTGAGTAGGTTTTTGGAAGGTGGAACTCAAGCATGAAAAAGTGGAAATGAAGTCGTTGAGCAGAATATAGATTGTAATCATGTGATTTTGAGAGCTATGTAGTGTAATCTATGTACTTGACATACATTTAACATATAACATACAGAACCCCCCTCCCTATTGATATTGGAAAGGGACGGACTGAGCGCCTGTTCGTGCACGGGGTAGGACAGGATCAACATTAGGCAAAGATGCAGGGGGATCTGAAAATGTACTATTGTCTTACATAAAAAATGTACAACGTAGAAGAAGAACATAAAGATATTACTAATTATAATAAGTAAATATGGAAACCTGAAGCTGGGAAAGGAAAACGACACATTTTATGACCATGTAGAATAAAGTGGAGGGTGCCATAAAAATGAAAGGATGCCTCCAGCGTAATCACTTCACAGAAACCCAGCAGCCTGTAACGACAGTGGAGGGACGCAGTACAACAAAGGGACATTACAGCAAAAGAGTGAGTGCAGGTCATTTTTTTTATATGGGTGATGTTTTTTTTGTGGAATGTGGTGCAGAAATAATAATTTCTTTCTGTTGTTTTGACTCAGAAATGGCTACTCTTTTTGAGTGGCTGGAGGAGCATTTTCCGCATGGGGAAATGTCTGAAGATAGCGACAATAATGGTACACATTGCTCTGCATATACAAAATGGTGACCAATATTTTAGAGGCATTTAACTTATGTATTTATTTTTTTAACAGACCAGTAAAGAAAAGAAGAAAGGGCAGCAAACGAGACAGAAGAAGACAGGCTAAAAAGGATAGAGCAGAAAATGGACGTATTAAACGACAATTTTCAAAGTTTACGGGAGTTTGTGGTGGACTGTGTTAGAGGAAAAGTTTGTTATCATTGCCCCGTCTGCACCTGCCCTGTTTCTCCATTCCCTAGTGAACCATCCCCAAACCGTGAACAGGAAAATAGACGTTTTGACGAAACATCCATCCCTTCTTCCCCTCACAAATCTTCTCCTCATAACCAGCCCGTGTTGAATCCTAATTCCCCCATATTTGTTTCAGTATCCGCTTCCCCTGCTATTTCTTTAGAATGATGTGTGTGTGTGTGTGTTTGAAATGTTTTTGTACAGTAGTTGTAGAGAAAGAGTGTGTGTGTGTAGATTTTCTTTATAAAAAGACGTAAAATGTTTGCAAACAGCGCGCCTCTTCGGCCTATCCACAAGCAATGGAATGTGGGTGCTGTCTAATGTGAAGTAAGACGGATGTGATTTGTGACTGCACCATCTTTTGAAAATGTGCATACATAAACAGAAAGGGCTGTCCAAAGAATATACTACCTCGGCGTACTGCTTGGAAACGAGATAATACATGTTCGTAGAACACACAAGATGTCCGGAATGGGTGTAAATGAGGACAGTATAGTGGTCCGTATTGGGCGCAGTCAAAATGGTGCCATCCGTAGAACATGCATGGTGGCCGTCAAGTTCGTAGGCAAACAAAATGGAGTTGTCCTAAGGACACTGGAACTGTCTGTACAGTGAACATAGCATGCGTGCACATGCGCAGTACAAACGTAAGTATTGCGAACATCGCGCCAGTTCCTAACTGTCCGTGTCAGGTCTGTTAGTTGAATCAGTGCTCTCTTTGTCAGATGAATCAGATTCTGAAGTTACCCCCTCCCCTAACTCCTCACCTTCTTCTTCTTTCCAGGTACCCTTCTTTTCTCTTCTCCTGGAAGGTTCTTTTTTTGTTATGGAGGTAAGGACGGCCCCGAAAGGAAGCCACCGTGTCTCCAATAAGGAAGACCAGGGGGCTCCTCTCCCGGAATCGCCTAGGAGGGGAAAAAGCCTATAAGGCACAAAAAACCCCTAAATCCTATATTGTTCGTAGATTGGTCTCCGGAAAGGTGAGTAGAACTGTAGACCGGAAGTATCCCGTGGAGTGATGCCTTGGAAGGGCAGTAGTCCACAGACAACCAGGAACAAACACAGGCGTCTGAACTCAAATCGATAAACAAAGGCAGTCCAAATTCAGGCAGGAGTCTGGTACACGGTGAGTAATAGGCAGGTATCTTTAGGCGGCAAGAATAGGCAATCCGGAGAACAGGCAAGGGTCTGGTACACGGCAGGGCGATGGTAGAGATACCCAAAGGAACAAGGAGTGAGAAAGGAAGGAAAGACCTGGTAAAAAAGATATTAAAAAAATAAGGAAAACAAGAAAGGGAAGACGGAAAAGGGTAGAACGTAGAAGGAAGGAAGGGGGGTAACAGACTGGAAGGAGGCGAAGAAGGTGGGTGTAAGAAAAGTTACGGGAAAAGGGAAAACAAAGAAAGGCTAGTTAAATAGGAAATATAGGTGGAAAAAAGCGGCGCCCAGAAAGGCGCAGTCTACAAAACAAAAAGGGATGGAAGTAGTAGCTGGCAAGGGGGAGGCGAACGGGAAACTAGCTGCAAGGCTCAGGGATACGAAAACCCGGAAGCGTTGCGACGCATCCCCGACCCGGAAGGAGCTGGTAAAGAGTCCGAGTCGGGGAGCGTCACAACCAATGAAAACAGGGCAGAGGGGAGAAAAACGTAGGAAAAGTGGGCGTGGCCAAAACGGAGGTAAATGAAAACGAAACTAGCGTTCGTGTCGCCATCGGTTCCACAAACGCCAGGTATTCCGTGATGTGACAGTCCGTCTCACTTGTGTCGCACTCTGAAGTAGTTTAAGAACCCGAACACTGTCCGCAGGACACTTGTGCGCATGCATATGTTTGATTCTTTGCATTTGCTGTCCAGGGGACTTTCATTACGGGGGCGGATGTGTTGAGGACGTCATCTTGTGACCGCACCTACGCTGAGCGTGGGGACTAGTTTCCGCGGTTGGTGTGCTTCCGCAACAATAAAAATGAACTTGTAGACACAAGGCAAAGTATTGTAGAGTGTAAAAATGTAATTTCACCCATCCCAAACAATTGGCCACCTTAGGAGTTGCTGTGTAAAATGTGTGCACCGCTTTGTAGGGATGGAGACGGTCACGAGGCACACCCCTGCACCCCTATAAAAGGCCACACCCTGAGCGTATCTTCATTGTCCTTCTAGCTATTGCAGATTGAGCTGTGTTGCCTTTACTGCTGTAGTGACCAAAAGGTAACTAATCGGTATGGCTTGCATGGCTGCTGTTGGGTTATTAGCCTCTGCACCACCCCCAAACCCGCCACCAACCCCACCTCAACAATGGCCTGCAGAGAGATCTATGGGTGAGGATGTAGAGATTGAGGAACAAGAGGAGGAAAAGAATGAAGTGAAAGAACTCCGTACTAGGAGCACTCGGCAGGAGTCATGGGTGTGGCGGTTGTTTTCCATTTATGGGAACGTACCAAAAGCACGTGCGAACCTGGTGAAGTGTAACCAGTGCAATGTGGTGTTGAGTCGCCGGAGATTTGGAGAATACAGTTTTGGTACGACAACCAGAAGCGACACCTCACTTCGTTCCATACTGCGGACATTCGGAAGGTGGTGCCATGTGAAGAGCGTAGTCGTTTGAGTTCCTCCACAGCATCCTCGGTATCCGATCCTCCCACCTCAAGAGACACTCCTGTGGGGGAGTGCCTCCCTCTAGCTGCTTCACAAGCCATTCGCAATGCTGTGGACCCTTACCTTTCAAAGGTGACAGTAGTGTGCACGTATTGTGACGCAGTACTCTGCAGGGGGGAGAATTTTCTAAGTGCTTTTGAGGCTGCAGTCACCGAGCACCAGAAGATCTGCTCCTTACCTAAATGAAGCTCACCCTTAATATTTGTCTGTTCAGTTGCCCTTTCTTATTCCCGTGGCTGGTGTCCATTCCTTACCCTCCTTTCACCTCTTCTCCTAGTGTGTCGAGTGCTGTTAATCAATAAACATAAGAAACAACAAAAATGACAGAAAAGGCTCTTTTCAGAGCCGCCTTTCTCAGTATAACAATAGAACTATGAAGTGAAGGCCGTAGACCCCTGCGGAGTTCAGCAAAGGTTCGCGGACAGTCAGAGGGAAAAAGGGAAGGTGCAAGCGGAGAAAATGCAATAAAGTGTACGTTGGGAGTAAGTGGCGGCTCTGAAAAGAGCCTTTTGGTGGTGTGTTGTGTGGGTCAAAAACAGTGGATTGGGGAAAACGGTTTGTCAGATAGGTTAGTGTGATTGCAAAAGAGCGTGCAATGCATTTTGTAAATTGTGAAGAAACTTCTGATTGCCAGCATATGTGAGGTGGACTCCATCTCTGCGGAAAATGAAACTGCTACGAAACAAAATGTTTTCATTGTGGAAAGAGGACATGCCAACATCTCTTAAAAAGCCACACACAGCCTTATTCACATTGCGTCGCGCTTTCTCCATTTGTGGACCAAATGCAGAAGAACGCAGCCATATTTGTCTTTGGGCAATACGGGAAAAAAGTATTTGACAATTTGCAAACATGTCCATGAGTTTAGCAAGTCCTTCCTTCATGGCAAATTGCAAAGAAATTCCAGATACATGGCCTAAACTGTTTCCTCCACAATGAATGATCAGTATATCTGGAGGACGCTCTGTCTGTAAAGTTGTAACACAAAGAGGTACCAAGGCCAGCCATCTCATGCCACGCACGCCCTACCAGTGCACTTCCGGATGTGGAAATCCGAGATTTGCAGATAAACTGCAGCTTTCTGCATGCACCTTAAACCAGTGTATCCATGAGTCTCCCACAATCCAGATAATCTGTTTTCGAGCATGGATAGCCATGGCTGTGTGGTGTCCTGCGAGGAAGAAGACGGTTTTACTAAAGTACGTCGGTCAGAACACACCGACTGAACTTTATGGACCAATCTCTAGCTCCGCTTATTCTCATTTACATGCGGCTGCACCCTTGAATCCCCAGTGGTGATATGTGCTGGCTGCTAACTACCGCCATGTTCGCGGACATGTACAGGATCAGAGCGTGACGATGGTACATTAAAGTACTATTCCCCTTTAAGGTAGGCTCTGAAAAGAGCCGTTTTTTTTATTTTTGGCCAGATATCGTACAGACATCTGGTATTTTTTTGTATTTTTTGTCCTTGCTTTACTCTTGCAAACATTACAGAACCTTCTCTAAAGCAAGCCTTACGTTAAAAAAGAACATCGCATTTCCCAAAGAAGGTAGTGCAACACCATCTCCTTCAAAGTAATGCGCATTGCTTGGAGTAATGTTTTCGTGGCTGCAAAAAAACATACCAACTCGTAGCATGAATGCACGCATGCTGCGATTGATGATACCCCTCCCGATGCTTTGATCTGGACAGAAAACAGAAGTGTTGTTCCATTGTACTCTCGGGAGTAAAGCAGAAAAAATAAATTTCGTTGTTGGGAAGATGGTCATGAGTGCTTCAACCAGCTTTGCCAAATCTGCCAACAAAGTACGTGAAGTCAGGTATCCCAAATGGCAAGCACCGTTGTCAGGGCTGGAGCTATTGGCAGTGTTGTGGGGGGACTGGGGGAGGCAGGAAGGCCCTTGGTTGTGCCAACAGCTTGTCCAGGCGTGTTCTCCATCCTTTTTGCCTGAAGAAGGCCCAAGGATGGAGAACCGCCCGGAAACTACATCTCCCAGCAGGCCGTGTGCTTCACGGTCCTGCTGGGAGCAACAGGACCACACGTGCGCTACTGCGCATGCGCGAGCGGCGCCCAAGAAGCACCGCTCGCAATCCTGGTCCCCGGCAAGAGAGGACGTGTTCTTTCCGAGCTCCAGGAGGCACGCCTACGCGGGGCACTGCCCGCCTGCTACATCCCCGGCCCCGCGTACATGAAAAGCTAAGTACACGTTTTAATCTAGAACAGCTGATTCATCCGGTTGGAGGGAGACGCGCTACGTGCTACAAGACTTAAGTGTTTAGGCTAATTTGAAGCACGAGAAAACCTGTTGCTTGTTGCATGCAGAGCATGAATACTAACCCTGAGTTGGAGTAGGCTTGGCGTTGAAGTAACCGCACCACTTAACAATCTTAAACCCTTCAGGGAACGTTCCTACGGAACGACTATTTTCGCACGCACGTGCACTGACTTTGTTTTGCTATTCACAGCCTGTTGTTGAATCGGATTCGGTGAGACGTATCACAGCCCATCAACACGAAAAGCCCAAAGGACCTCGAACTCCCGCAGAAGCCAGAGCTAAGTGTTTTAGCACTTTGAGTGCATGTTATTGATTGCTGCCTGCACATGGGGTAATGTGGGGTACTTGTGATTTGCATATCGGTGGGGAGTTACCACAAGATGACAAGATGCTGGGAGGGTTTACCTTTATGCAGGAATGAAGGTGTAACGCTGAGTCATTCATGATTGATTAGGCAGGCATTGTGAAACCCAAAGCAACACCAGAGCATATGGTGATTATTGGTTAGAGGCTCCAATACAAAAGCCTTTCCAAAAGAATAGTCTCTGAGTGTGTGATACTAGGATGTGTGTGAGAGGGCGGTGTCACTTCAAACGATCACCTGCAAGATCAGCACAGGAGTCGAGGAGTATGTTACCCTAATTTCCCCTTACCCATCCACAGTTATTCCCTGAACCTCTTTCCGGTCATCCTGAACTCCCTCTACCCATCCACTCAACGGACCCTAACCCTCTTTCCCCAGAGGGTTGCGGAGGCCTGCGGTTTCTATTTCCCAGGTGCCAAGAATCTATGGGGAGGGAGGTGTTTGTGCTGCTTCTGCGCCTGTCAAGAGGAGTGAGGATCTGACAACCGTAGTGCAAAATTACCACATAAGGAGTGTTCATGCTACGCATGTCTCTACAAACTTGCAGAATTGCCGCAGCATTGGCATCAGTGTCAGCGCTCCACACCACCTCCACTCCTCGCACATCGAAATGGTGTGCCACATGCCTACTCTCGGCATAGTGTTGTAAGCCTTGCACAAAAATGTCTCCAAGCAGCAAAACCCTGACCCTCTGCACCTCTGCCATTTTCAGTGTGCGCACCGTCTTTTGACACAAAAGAGTAATGTGAACATCTGATTGGCTGATGCCTACAGTCGCCTTTCCATGCAGGATTTGCTGTAGAAACCCGTATGTGACACGCCCTACCAGCGGACAAGAGTTGCCTACGTGTGGCACGTAACTCTTACCCAGTCCTTCCAGCCTTTATACAGCGGTACCAAAGCGAGTCCCTCATTGGACACAACTAAGCGGGCGCACAATCATCCACCAATCACATAGAACATCGCTAATTTTAACTCCATCATCAACATTGCGCACTTCCAAATTACTGTCGGTGATTCTTAATGGAAATCGCATACCACTGCAAAGCACCTACTTCACAAGCTACTGTGCAAGGATTGCGAATTTCTACGTACAGCTCCATACATGTCCACATGCATCAGTATAGAGTACAGGTATGTATATTTAATCAGAGTACATGTGGAAGCCTTATGATTTAAAATAGAAAAAGAAAATGTCCATAGGGAACACTTAACAACGCTCCCCTTTTTAAAGTGTAAGATTGCCGATTTGTCATTAACAAATCGCACGACTGCTTACTGTCTTCCGCATAACCTGTACATACATTGCAAGAATGCCTTTTTAGGCATAGCTCTCAACCATTTTTGTCTTAAAGGCGGGTGAAATCACCCAATTTTGTTTTTGGCGGGTGAGACGCCAATTGGAATGAATGGCCGTGCAGGAGGCTTGGCGGGTGAGTCTGCCCTTTACAAGGCGGATGACACCCGCCAAAAGCGTGTGAGTTGAGAACTATAATTTAGGGCAGTCCTCAATTTTGTATGTGAAAATGTCGGACTTCTGTACTCTGTACTGCCTACAGTAATGCTACTTGCAATGTGATCGTATGAGAATAGTAAGCGCTCCCGATTGTAGTGCTGACATGTCCTTCGGAGGGTCTCCCGATTTTTCGACATCGTGCTTTTCATTAACAAGTACAAAATGTTTGCCCATCTAGACCTTTGCCCTACAGCTTACAAACCTCTCTCCTATGCATACTACACTTTGTAAAGAACAAGGCATTTGCAAACCCTTAAAAAATGTTGTTATTTTGAAGGTCTTTCAAGTACCATATTGAAAGTAGTATGCTTCAAACCTCTGACGAAAGTAGTACAAGTAATGTCTGCCGTATCATGACCGCTGCAAACACACAAAGTAATTGATATTGTTTTTTTAATTCACATTGAAGACTACTCTCCTGAGAATCAACAGCATCTACACTGCAGACGACATATCCGAAGAAACCTGGTCATCTTGCACAAAAAAGTAAGTACGGTACAACCTTCATATTGTAACTACTCCTAAAAGAGGCTGTGTGGGTTATTTGTTTATTTTGGGCACCAAAGCAAGCATTCATTTGTAAACCATTCTATCTACAAATATCCATTTATTGAACAAAGAATAACAGGGAGAATGGCTGACAAATCCCTGTGTGTTTGGTACTGAAATAACATAGGAAATCCTTAGGTTAGATTGTGAAAATAAGTTACTGTAGCAAGTTTTTGGCATTTCAGTTATTAATAATGGTTCTCGTCACACGAAGGGCACTTTGTTCTCTCATCTGAAGCACATTGTAGTAGTATACAAACAGTAAAATAGCCTTACCAAATGGTAGTTAGAGGTCACTGTACGTTGACACACCATGCCAAAGAGCTTCCCCATCACACTTATGCACACATGCACACTGCAGCAAACAGACCAAAGTATACTTTTTTTCTCAACAGACACCAAAGAATGCCTACCAAAAAGCAACTCCATAGAAAGGAACGCAGAATTAGAGCAAATACAAATAAAGGTGCCCAATGTAAGCATCCACCTGTTGTAGAGTTAGAGGAGAATCTTGGTACAGACCAGCTAATGCAGTTGGGTAACATAATAAAAGAAGTCTCAACTACCAAAACTGTACCTCCTCCATCAAAAAGTGTCACAAAACACAGAAATGTTGTCAAAAAAATGGCTGCCAGTACAGCTAACAATGTTCCTAATAATCCTGATAGTGTAAGAAGAACCCATAGTAAAAAAAGCATTTTAGCAAAAATGTTTCGTCACAGAGTCCTTCAAAATCTACTAAGAAGAGGACCAAAATCATCCTCACCCCTTAAAATGTACCGTAGAAAGTTAATTCTACAAGCACTCGTGGACAGTGCAATCCTTCTCAAAAGGAAGTTGTTCATATTAGTGTTAAATAGGATGAAAGCACTAACAAAACTAAGTACCAAACTACAAATGAAACTCAGCAATAAACGGAATGTGAACAAAAATAATTTTTTGCATGTTTGTGGTGGTGAATGGAGTCACACAATAACCACAGAGCCATATTTTAATGAAGAAGCATACAAACAAAATCAAACAAACACAATTGCCACCCATAGCAGTGGACGAGGGTATGAGAAAATCAATACTACCATCATGGAACAAGAAACACTGCTTACAAAACTATCTTCTGAAAACTCAGAATTACCTCTTGATTCAGCAGAACCACACCGTCCAGTATACAAATGGCCGTGCACATCAATGTGTGCCATTCCAAACAAAGCTTTCAAATCTTTACGTCAGTTCCTCAATCAATATGTAAAAGGTAAAGACAAAAGTAAAATGAAAGTGCTGCAAAATATGGATATTTGTGCAGTACGGAAAGACACAGGACTAAAAGGACATTCATTAGCCTGCATTTCTGGGCCTATTTGCAAAAGTACCTTCCATGACATCAAAAGAATATCAGTACATCATTCCAAAGTAAGAAATTTAGTGTATAAAATATACTATGCAAAAAGTCCAGCTTCAGAATTAGGCAATTTAAATACCACTCTTCTGCATGGTACACCAAAATACTTAAAAGAGGAAATCAACCGTATTCAGAAAAAGTATTTTGGAAGTGAGAGCCACGTAGAAAATTCAACAGTTTTAGAGCATAGTAGTGACAATTCTGCACATAGCAACCTTCTATTACACACATACAGAAAAGAAATACTAAAATGTAATAGGTCATCGGCTGAAGTACCAAACCATGTGTGTGTATGTTGCTGCAGAGCGTGTTACAAAAGGAACACAAAAAATGTGCACATAGCATACAAAATAGAGAACAATGAAGACTCTAAATGGTTTGAATTCGATTTGTACCTTTTAGCTGAAAGCAAATATGAAATAACTGAACGCCTAATATGTTGCAGTTACTGTACTGCAAAATTAGACAACAACCACACTCCTTCACGTGCAAATACAAATAATTTGGAATTGTTTCCATTACCAAAAATCCTGCAACAGCTCAATTTGTATGAGAGCATAATAACCCATTTCAAGCAATTATATGCCTTCATCCAAAAACAGCAAATTTATCTTCATCTGAATTGGTGAAAGGAATTTGTGGCAAAGTAGTTTACTTGCCATTAGATCTAACGTAAAATGTGCACACTCTAGGAGTGGTACGTTCAATAGAGCATTCTTTAATAGTCTTGGTAAATGGAGTACCAACAAAGGACAAAAAATTGGCAACAATTAGTGGACTTACACAAAGTTAGACAAGCATTGCAATATCTAAATGACAATGAGTACTACAAGGAAATAGATATTGATGAAATTTTAAGGCAAACAACTGAAATAATTCAAGAGCCATCAGAAACTGGACAATTCAAACATCTGGATCCAGCTACAGTATCCACTCTTTTGGACCATTACATTATGCATTCCAATGAAAGCATAGATGATGCACTAGAAACTTACCGAATGCGACAAACCAAAGGGTCACCAATGAGTATTTAGGAAAAAAGTATAGAAGCACATGCTTTTCCACTGCTATTTCCTACTGGCAAAGGTGGAAGATACGATGATAGACCCACTCAGATTGGGGCATCAGAATACCGCTCATTACGAATGTATTCGCAAGATCCCAGATTTAGACAAAATGTGGGATACATATTCCACCTACTCTATGAAAGTGAATTAGCAACACGATGTTATGGAGTTGCACACATTCTTAAATCTGGAACGCACTTTCAAAATATGTCAGCTACGCAGTTAATACAAAAAGTACACGAAAAAGATGAGGTTTTACAATCAAGTATAACAAATTTGTTTGCAAACATGCATGGTACAAAGGAATACTGGTTCAGACGGCACGGAGACGTGCGTTGCATGATCAGAAACCTTGGACCACCAACTTGGTTTGTTACGCTAAGTTGTGCAGAATATGCATGGGAAGATTTACATGAGTTCCTACGCATAGCAAACAGCAACAAAAGCAACATAGATATATTAACACCTGGAGACCTTTGCTCTCCAGATCCAGTTAATGTCTCAAGATATTTCCATCATCGTTTCATTGCAATGCTACACTTTATTTGCAATAAAACTGTTCCTCCCCTTGGAGAAGTGCAACACTTCTTTTGGAGAAAAGAATATCAAGCGAGACGAGCACCACATATTCACATTCTGTTATGGATCAAAGGTGCACTGAAATTTGGGCACGACAGTGATAGTACTGTTTTGCAGTTTATCCAAAAATATGTCACATGTGAAATCCCTTCACAACAGACACATAGTGAGCAGCATGGGCAGATTTTACAATTTCAAAGACACAAATGTGGGAAATATTGTCACCGTAAATACAAAAACAAAGATAAATACTACACCAAATGCCGCTTTGGTTTCCCTAGACCAGTTACAGAAACAGGTGAAGTAAACAACTTCATGTCTTCAGTTCGACATAGTGTTAAAGGTAAATCACCTAAAAACACGTATTACATAAAAGAAGGGAAGAATAAAAATATATCAATGATTACAATGCAATCGTTGCCCTATTATGGAATGCAAACATAGATGTGCAGTACATTGCAGACAATTCAACTGCTGTTGCACGATATGTTACAGCCTACTTAACAAAAGCAGAAAAAACAGAGCTTCAAGACATCTGGGATGACCTAGCATCAGACAAAACATTATCACAGAAATTGTACAGCCTAGGCATAAAAATGCTCTCTCAGAGAATGTGGGGCCTATGAAGCAGCAGCTCGTTTAACCGGCACTGCTTTGTATGGAAAATCAGCCAACAAAGTATGGCTCAGACTTGGTCCTGCAAAATCTAGAAAAAGAGTGCTAAAATCATATGAGGACATAGAAACAATTGCCAGAAATGATCCAAACAGCCAAGACATTCTAAAAAACAATGTACTGGACACATACTATCCGAACAGGAGTACCAATCTGGAAAGCATGTGTCTATACCACATAGCTCACAACTATGCATACAAAAATAATGTAAAACCCGATGAAAGCAAACATAGATATAGAGTGACCGATTGTGAAGAGAGCTTAGTGAAACTTAACAAACAAAGCTTAGTTAATCATGTGAAATTGTCATTAAAAACTCCTCAACAGAAAGAACTATATTACATGTCTCTGTTACAACTTTTCAAACCATGGAGAAAAGAGGAAGACATACTAGATAATTATGAGTGCTATGAAGATGCTTTCAGAGCAAATGAAAGCACTATCACTGATGTGAACTTTACACACTACAAAACAATGTTGCACAATGAGCAGCAACAGGAAGAAGAAATTCAGGCCCAACTAGATAAAGACTCTTCCAACAGTAGTCAGCCTTCTGTAACAGGAAGCCAAGAACCATAAGGACAAGCACTAATAGCAAATGAGGCTGAAGTTGTTATGGCAGAAGTAGAAAACACCATGTATCAGTATCAAGAAGATACAGAAGACTTAACTGTACAACAAGCAAAACTTAACAACGATCAGCGCACCATTTTTGAAGACGTATCAAAACTAATTGTACATGGTGTACAACACGAAAATAAAGAATGCATCTGCCAAAATTACAAACCTATACTGCTGTACATCAGTGGTGAAGCTGGATCAGGGAAAACATTCTTAATCAAAATTATCAGCAAATTCCTTCAACAATTGACAAACAACAAACTGTCAGTTGTTGTAACAGCCCCCACAGGCTTAGCTGCCTACAACATAGGCGGTGTGACTTTACTGATTACTAATGCTTCCTTGTAGAGCATCAAAATAAATTAGACCACTAGAAACTTTCTGCAGAAGCTCCAATGGAATTAGTAGAGTATTGAAACAAATGAAAATGCTACTAATAGATGAAGTGAGCATGGTCTCCAATCTAATGTCAGCTTTGATTCATCTCAGATTGCAAGAAGTACTTAAAAGTAATAACGAAGAACTCTTTGCAGGGAAACACATTATCGTTTTCAGAGATCTTCTAAAATTGACACCAGTGAAAGGTGAACCGATTTTTAAAACCTTAGGCCACAAACTCTGCCGGAAAACTGTTGGTAGCATAGGTAATGTTAACCTTTGGCAACATTTCCAATACAGAGAATTAACTGAGAACATGCAGCAAGCTGCAGATCTCACTTATGCCAAAATCTTAAAAAATATTACAGTTGGTGTATTATCGCAAGAAGCACAAGCTGTATTGGAAAAGCGGCATATACATGCACTTTATGGCGATAATGCACGTGCAACTGATGTTATGGAACACATAGTGCACAAAAATGTCAATTGTATGGCCTTAATGCCAGCTCTTGCTAGCTGTTTCAAATTCAATGAAACAATGTTATAGAAAGAAATACAAGCAATAATAGAAATTAGCGCCACAGACAAACTAGACGTACATGGTTTGACAGTACCCATGTGTGAGCAAGCCACAACAAGACTAAATAGTTTAGAAAATGCAATCTCCATCACAGCTGGGTTGGAAAAAATATTGAAATAATCATTAAATTGTAGAGTAATGCTTAAACATAACCTTGACGTAGAGCAAGGGCTCAGTTGTTGGCTTTCAATCATACCCACGTGATAGCAACATTCAGTTTGTAAATATTCACTTTGATAAAGTTTAAGAAGTGAAAAGGATAGGGCGCTCAATTGCTCGATTCCTTCTCTTCAAAGACATGTATGTACGTAGAGAGCAATTTTCTCTAAGTCTTGCATATGCAATTACCATTCATAAATCCCAAGGTCTTACCCTAGAGAAAGCATTGATAGATATAGGAAAGACAGTGTTTAAGGAAGGCATGAGCTGCGTAGCATTATCACGCTTAAATACACTTGACGGTCTATTCCTAATAAACTTTGATTCAAGTAAAGTCAAAGCTGATATTCCTTGCATTCTAGAATACAATAGATCGTGTTCACTGCCCACCTCTCATCTGAAACAATACCCTGTTCCAGAGAAAGTGAAACGTGGTAAAAGAAAAGTAAATGAAACAGAATGCAATAGCAAATTCTGCAAAGAAAAGAAAAGAAGCTAAAGTTTCATCAATTGCCGCAAACATAGAAGAACCTATTAGGGAATGTAAAACAGGCACGTCGACAAAGAAGCAACTGAAAAACTGAAAAATGCACTCAGATACAGAACTTGCTGGCCCATTCAAATTTACAAATGAAAGTGGGATAAGTTGCTATGCAAATGTAGCAATAAATATTCTATTCAATTGCCACCAATTGTTAACAATATTTACCTGCACAGCACAGACCAATTGTGTTTGCAAATGTTAGTGCTGCATAGAAATGCAACAAGCAATCCTGACAACACATACAGTGTTCATGGAGTAAGGCAACAATTGGACGACTGTGCTGGAATGGTGAGATTCACTATGAACTCACAAGAAGATCCACAAGAATCTCTAATGTACATACTATTAGTACTGGAAATCAAAAGCATACCTGTAAATGAAATCTTCCAAATTTCGTACATGTGCAAACATACATGCACTCTCTGTAACAAAGTGATACAGGAAGAAATCCCAAATGAGCTATTTGTGTATGTTTCCATACCAACTTGTGAGAGCATTCCATTTCAGCAACTTGTACAAAATGCAAACAATGGCAGATTATGTAGTATTTGCAATTGAGACAATCGCTCTACCTTACTAATACAATCACATAGTGCCTACATAATACTTATGCTCCTACGTTATAATGCAGATGGCACCAAAACAACTGCAAACTGACCGGATTCACACACGGTCAAGTGTCACTTAGAAAGAAAACCTTTACAACAGTAGGAATAATCCACCATGCAGGAGCTACAACCAATGCAGGTCACTGCACTGCATACATTAAAAAGAATTCTGGATGGTTTGAATGTAATGATAGCACCATTGCTCTAAAGCAGAGGTTGCCAGCTAACCTAACAAATCCGTATTTAATGTTCTTGGAGCCAAAATTTACGAAATAATGTGTACTTCAAAATTGTCAACAAAGTATGTGAAAGACTACAAACAGTTAGAAGACGCCCACAGGTATCTAACTACCCAACAGGATGGAAGAATGACACAAATAAATGATTATCACAGATCGTTGGAAACAAATGCACAGGCAGAATACGCCTATAGGTATCCAACTGTTGTTAAAAATCAGCAGGAAGGCAACAAATTAAACATTAATGGGAAAGATAAAGAAAACAGGATATGTCAACGACACAAATGTTATGAATATCACAAAACTGTAGGAACAAATGCACAGTTAGAATACGCCTACAGGTATCTAACTACCCAACAGGATGGAAGAATGACACAAATAAATGATTATCACAGATCGTTGGAAACAAATGCAAAGGTAGAATATGCCTATAGGTATCTAACTGTTGTTAAAAATAGGCAGGAAGGCAACACACATAACATTGATAAGAAAAATGAAGAAATTACTGAAAGGACAAAATGAAGTACTTAGTTCCATAAGAACTGAAGGATTTTTTTCCCCAGACCCAAGGATTAGAAAAGCAAACACAGAAACTGAGCACAATGCACAGTACACTGGTTTGTAAACTAAATATGAGGGTCTAAAAAAAAGTTAACTGTCTATTATGCAATGTGGTAAATTTGGAAGAACTGCAAACACTAACACACCTTTTTATTTCATCACAGAAATGCAAAAAGTGATACTTCCGCCAAGTACAATAACCAATTTAAAAAAATGTTTATGGATTCTGAACAAAGTAAGGAGTATATTGGCAGTAATTTTCTACACATGGGAATCTACTCATCTAATCTAAGGTACTAATATGCTGCAGTTCCTGTAGGCTGCCCTTTCATCTGCGGTGAGTAACCTACCACCTACGCCATACAACCAAGTTTCAAGGAGTACAGTTCCTATCCACAACCATCGCTGCATATGTAAAACATGGTCCTTGTAAAGTAGCTGCTTATAAATTTACTTTTTGGACCATCGTCTGCAGCATGAAGTGAAGACACGAGGGCATCAACACAACGACCACAATCCACCACACCCATATTGACTTGTAACTCCACTGATTATGACTTCAGTCTTGCGTGCATGGGCTTTAGCCATGCACCCAAGAGTGCAGGGTGTCCCCACAACCACCTCGGTGATGTGTGGTAGTGGGGGTTATTCTATAGGTGTGTTATCCTTCAGTGCCTCTGCCCAGAGGCTTCCACTACATGGACTGAAGTGCTATCGTTATTACCCCCCACATTTACTGTATGTACAAGGTTTTTTGTATGTCTGTAGATCTTACATGGAATGGGTGTGCAATGTCTTCCAAGTCTAGAACTTACCACTTTGTTCTTGGTTGCATGGGCTTTGGCCATGCACCCAAGACTGCACGCACTCCCCAAAATGTGCCAATCAAAACGCAACACTACGGGTGTGTGCATGGATGGCACATGTGGCGGTCGTTGTGGCCAGGGCCTACGGTCTTGTAAGTAAGGCCTTCAGGCGACGGCCATGCATCCAAGACTCTAGGCCCTGGCCACAACCACTGTAGCATTTGCCACCCATGGCGGCGTACTAATAAATATAATGATAGCCATTTGAAAAAATAATGCATTCATGGCATGTTGTCAATTTCAATGTTCCCTAACACCACACGTGTCCTTACAAATCTAACAACTCCCCAGTGCACTGCACGGGCTGAAATACTGGTCTTATTGGACCCCTCATTTTCTGTGCATACAAGGAGGCCGCAGGACATACGTCATTAAGTAGGTATAAGTGTATTATTGGATGCATGGCCTTCGGCCCTGCACCCAAGAGTGCAGGATCTCCCCACAACCACCTCTTTGTTCTTCCAACACTACACGCACTCTCCACAACTTGCCAATGAAAATGCAACACAAGGGGTCTATGCATGGGTGGCACATGTGGCGGTGGTTGTGGCCAGGGCCTACATTCTTGTAAGTAAGGCCTTCGGCCGACAGCTATGCATCCAAGACTCTCTGGCCACAACAACTGTAGCATGTGCCACCCATGGCGGCATACTATTGAATATAATAATAGCCATTAGAAAGAATAATGTATTTCAGCATGTTGGCAATTTCAATGTTCCCTAACACCACACATGTCCTTACAAATGTAACAACTCCCCCCTGCACTGCACAGGCTCAAATACTGGCCTTATTGGACCCCTCCTTTTCTGTGTGTACAAGGAGGCCATAGCACATATGTCATTAAGTAGGTATAAGTGTACTGTGCGTACAAGATGTCCATACACATTACATCATGACGAGCGACCCCCAGAACAAGTGCATTAATCACCCATATCTTAAGACTGTAGCCCCTGGCCACAACCACTGTTGCATGTGCCACCCATGCTGGTGTACTAATCAATATAATAATAGCCATTGGAAAAAATAATGCGTTCACGGCATGTTGTCAATTTCAATGTTGCCTGCCTATAACCCTGTGCTTTCAACAGTTACAAATTTCCTGTCCACTACATGGCCTGAAGTGTTACAAATTTCCTGCCCACTCCATGGACTGAAGTGCTATTGTTATTATCCCCCACATTTACTGTATGTACAAGGTGTCCATAGAAATTAAATCATGACGGCCAAAGAACAAAAGCATAGATCACCCATTTCTTACTGTGTGAACCTTTCCCAATGCTCTGTGACACAGCAAAATAGGTTAATGAAAAAATCATGTGTACGCTGGTTGTTGCTCTGCTTTCCACGGAGCCAAGATGTAGGGCGCATCCAACCATCTGACGCAGAACACGTCTCGCAGCAGCCAATGGGCAGAGACATTGCGTGTTTGCGGTCATGACGGCAGCCCCTTAGCCAATCGGTTTCTTGTTCATCGACCGAACAGGGAAGTGTGACCGCGAACATAGATATCACTAATTATTTCAGACCTACTTTTTCATAATTATAAAGAAAAGTACTGCACGTATGGTAACAAAATTTACAAAAGCACGCTTTCTGGACCAAGCCCCTTTACCTGCCGCAGATTTCGTCAAAATCCGTCCAGCGGTTTCACCTGTAGACGTTTTGGGACCCCCCCCCTATAACTCTGCTCCCCCTGAACGAATTCTCACCAAACTTTACAAAAGAATTCAGAGTGGCCCATATAATATTTTTTTGCAAAGTTTGGTGAGGATTCGTCCAGGGGGAGTGGAGTTATAAGCCACCCAAAAAGTGCTCTTCCTATGGAAGCAGCAACCTAACCATAACTACATGGCCACTACTGTGGCCACTACTGTGGCCATGTAATATATATATATATATATATATATACACTCAATTTCTCAGAATCATCCTACATGCTACCCCGCCCAAACCTGAGACTCCCCTGGATTTTCTCTCTCCTTCTAGTGCTGCTAGTGTTGTTCAAGGCTACGCCTGGGGTTCTCAGGGCATATTACACAGATTGACAGCCATTATCATAGAGCCCTTATCATGGAGCTCTCAAAAGGACCTCTGCAATCTCACAGCATTAAAGTTCTATGTCCAGACACACCTTGTATCTATCATCTTACACTGCCAGCTATTACAGCAAATCAAAGCCTCTGCCTGTCCACCCTCAAGAGGACCCTTGTGTTCTTTGCATGTATTCTACTCTCCTTGCCCTTGGCTCGGTCAGCATTTGTTTGTAAATGCAGCTGAGCATGTTGGAAGGAACATAAATTGAACATTCCACAATGAAGAGGAAATGCTTGATAAATGCAGCAAGAGACCCCACATAGAAAGGGATGTCTCACTGTACAAAAAAAATAATTTCAGCAGACTTGATTCTTACACAACACCATCTGGCATCCCACCGCACCCTTCCAAGCAGGCACGAGGTGAGGCACATCGGCTTTAAATCTAACGATGTACTATTAGATGATGGGAGGATAAGTGTACAGATTTGCAGGTTGGTGATGGGTGCATGTGTGTCTGGATGCCTATTCTATGCTCTCATGGCCCCAGTTGCAACCAACATGCATACTCTCCCTGTGGCCCTTAAACAAATATCTTCATTATATCTAGGCTATCAAACATCAAAGCATGCCACCAGAAGGCAGCAGGCAGCTATCAATAATCCAGTAAATAAATGAATGAGGTAATTGATTTAAGATGCAACAACAATATTCCTGACACACAACGGAACAACAGATTGTTTTAAAAATGTGGTTTCTTAAATACTTCTCCAATCGCAAGAACATTGAACGCCTGTCTTTTAGTGCATATATCCATGATCAGGCCCTTTTCTTTCGTATCCCCTTTCTCCAGCAATTCCCTCTCCACTTCCTGAATCTCCCTCTTCAACAGGGGATCTCACTTTCGCCTGGACCTTTTTTTTTAATCAACAAGACCCGGAAAGTGGGCTTTCTTCCGCCTCAGACATTGTATGGTAACTAGTCTTAAAAAAAATAGCTTTGTGCACTATTCTGAAATATGGATTTTTCACCTAGGTCTCCCTTTCTTTTATCAACTCATTTCCCCTCACCCTCCTGTCATTGAAGCATTTCAAAACATTTCCCAATCAGCACATTTTACTGCCTGGAAATCTTTTACTCCAACTAATCACACATTTGAGTGCTTGCTTGTGCCTTTGTGTAAGTTGGAGCTCCTTCTCAAACATAGCTAATGAATGAATGGCAACAGAACAGCTATGTATTTCAATACATGCGTTAGAAAGCAGATAACCAAAATATTGATCAAACTGAATGTTGAAGCAAAGTAGCGTAGGAGTGACTTTAGATGATGACCTCCTTACATTTAAAGGGGAGCATGGGAGATAGTCTATAACATAATGATGATGCCATCAGAGATTACAAAAAGAATAACAAATGAACTAAAGCTGATTTTCAGAAAGCGCAAATGTCCAGAGGCTAATTTATGTCCGCAATCCATCGATCATGCATAAACTTGTTGTGTGTGCAATAGAAGATGGTAGCTTTTTTTTCATTTAGTTTATTTCGGATTTGAAATTCATAAAACCAACCAGCACAATATCAGTTTTCAGTAGTTACAAACAATAGATTTTTCAAAAAATATAAAACATCACAAAATAGTAAGAATGCAAGTGCAAATCCATTAATTAGATTTACAAATGCACATCCATCTAAATTATGTTATTACATGTACGGTTCTAGTCCCTGAATATAGTTGCATACTACCAGATTACATAGGACCTTATTACAAATTTGGCGGTCTGGAAATAAGGGTGCTGGTAGCAACGTACCAGCACCGTTTCCAGGCCGCCAACTGCGAGTTTTCCGGTAGGGGCACAGAACTCCCGCAGGCCTGACCTGCCGGGAGTTCAGGCCCCTATGGCAGTGTTTTCACTGAAGCAACGGCACCGTTAACAACCGTGCCGGTGCTTCAGTGTCTCCATTCCTATTGTGCCACCTGCCATGATATCCTGGTGGCACCGGGATGTCAGGCAGCAGAAACAGTGTAATGGGGTCGTCGTAGCCCGCCGTCTATCGGCGGTGGGTTCTACCGCTGTCCTCGTAATGAGGCCCATAATCTATCTTTGCTATCGCAAAATCTTTACGTCCGGGTTGGCAAACCTGGATACCAGGCAATCTTATTATGTCAGTTCCAAGCTATCATAATGTAGTTAGAGAGTGCGAAAATCACATGTTTCTGCTTTGTCATTTTGAAGAGCAAAAGTGCATCTCTAATTGTTCTAGTCCCATATTCATTTAGACAAGGTCTTCTTGATCTTAACTTAGAAAAAGATGGCCACTCAGGTAACAGATATGTACCAAGATATGCTTTATCCAATTATATAATGTAGCTGCCAGTAGTAAGATATAGAGGGGACATTTTGCAAACCAACATATAGTGGTATCCCCCCATTTCCCCTGAGCCGTTTCAAAGCATTTTACTGCAGGACATTTCACATTGGTAAAATGCAGTAAATGTGGATCAGGTTGAGGATAAAATAAGGGAGTTTGAGGGTTACAGGTAACGGAATAAGGGAAAGTGGTGGTGAGGGTCAAGGAAGGAGGTTGGCTACCATAAAAACCCTGTGTGAAAATGCAGTGAGATGGCTGTGCAGGGGTCATTCATCGATCCCATACAGCCAAGGATGTTTCAAAGTCATCATTCTTAAGGCAAGATAATCCACAGATGTGCTTAAAGACCCTTTCAACATGTATCCAACTGATCACATGGAGTCCAATCTATATATACCTTACTGACCTATTCATAAGGAATATTATTCATGCTGGGTTGGTCTGAGAAATCAATTTCCAATCATATCTCTATGGCCAAATATTTGATGTAGACTAACCATGGACAGGTAATAATGCCTGGGTATTCCAATAAGATCCTTGATTGCAACGTTATGCTTAAACTAGTGGTTCTACATAGTCTCAGCCACTAAAGGAACAGTTTCAGCCGTTTTCTTATTCCAATCCAAGCTGCCCCAAATGTCTATATGTATGTATGAATGCATGTGTATAGCGTGAACAAGCCGCGAGTAAGCGGCGAAACGCGTTGTACCGTGCACTTTTTAATCTGGCTGATGCCTAATAAAACTGGACATTGAATTAAACGCCATACTGCATTGGTTTGATTTGAGGAAGTAATTTATACCAGCGGTTTGTGTCTTGCCACGAGTGCCATCCCTCCCTGGGAGAATTGGAATTCTTTTTCCCGGTTTTGCAAATATATATATATATATATACACACACATATATAATATATATATTATATATTCAATGAAAAAACTTTGTTACAGGAACTTTATGGTTGCAGGTAAAACCGAAAAACCTCAGAAATTCATCAGTAATGGTAAGCTATGCAACCATAACCCGCACCACCACCGTGCACTGCTAAGACTAACACCCAGGACATCAAAGATATGATATGGCATTTATAACGTGCCTATACACACGTGTTTCAAGGCACGGTAAGATGACATCACAAATGTAATTGATGACATCACTGATGACATCTCATATCTGGCTCACTTATTTTGGTTCACTGAAATATCTAGGCCAGGTGGTTTTGTTCACTGACATTCAGAATATTAAAATTCAAAAGGTGCTGTATATCTAGACATTAACCTTGTCATTTGTTCTTAAAGTACTTTCCTTAGGGTTTGGTCTCAGCTCATGGTGCACATGCATGGGGCAGTAGCAGGCCTAAAACACACAATTCATTTGTATACATGAAGATAAACTTTAATGCTAAAACATTTTCTGATGAGGCTGTTTCTTTCTTTCTTCCTTACTTTAGTTTCCCTGTATGTGCCTCTGATTTGTATGCATTGTGGGTCTTCAGATGTATTGTTTGTACTAGCACAAGTTGTGGAATTGGATAAAATGAGAAGCCTGGAATTGTTATCATTAGAAGGAATCAACACCCATTATGAGAAATCATAAGACTATCTGTAGAGAACCATTACCCATTATTAGACTCACTGTTAGAATCATTAGAATTATCATTGCCTACATTGCTACACTTTGCTATGGAATCATTCCATTATTGCTATTTCATCATTGCATTATGTTTAGTTATCCATAGTACATTGCTCAAGTAGACACTATCCAATATTAGACTGCCACCTGTGTATGCATTTGCAGATTTGCTTATAGATTGATATGTTTGCATATTTTGTTTGCGATGAGAAACATGCTGCCACTTTGCCATTTGAAATAGAATGACACTTGCACATATTTGAAGTGCCATGTAGTGTTTTAGAGACACAACATTTACTCACCATGATTTGCTGTTCATCTATGTTTGCATTAGATATAGCGCTTAGGCTGAGAGAGAAAATGCATTGCTTGCACTACACAAACTGGCATATTTGAAATGCCATGAAAAGATATTTAGTATAGCACACATGTATGCTTTGTAGAGACACATTTAGAGATGATTGTCATGTATGTATGTATCTATGCACTTAGAATGAGTTTGCATTATGTAGTTAGCGCTTGCATTGCGAGAGATTTGCGGTAAACCCTAGTAAGCATTCAGAATGAGACACGAGGCCTATGAGCCATTTTTTGATGGAGAAAGACAGAAGTTGCTAGGTGCGGAGAAATGTTATGGTACACTGTCGTAAACATTGGCAGACATACACAGATAACATGAACCCTTGTCCGAGAGGGAAGCTTATCAGCTTGGCTGGTGTGCTTCGCGGAGAGACTGCAAAGGTGTGGGCTGCGTGAAGGGAGTGACATGGAGAGATGCCTTTTGCATGAGAGGGACGGGGCCTAAGAGCATTTTGTAATGCAGAGTGAAGCCTACAGTGGAGAGAATGGAGAAACAGGGAATAGATGATGTATTTCGCAACATACTCAGAAGGCCAAGGCAGAGAGATATGAGGTCACGCTGACAGCACACGAAGTAACAGGACATGCCGTGCAAGGAGCACGCAAACACAGACAGGCAGGCATTTTGCTAAACGCTGAGGGAGAGACATTCTTAGACATTCTGTGCGTCATTGGAGACTATAACCAGGAGGGCTGGAGAGAAAGGACTGAAGAATTGTGAGAGACGGGAGAGTTGTGGGAGTCTGCAAGAGTTGTGGGACTGCGAGAGTTGGCCAGAGAGATCGGGAGAGCCACAGAGAAAGAGTTGGCTGGAGATGGTGCAGCAGACTTATGGCCCTTGATGAGATCGATGAGGCAGAGAGAGAGCTTGGCAGTTGGCAGTCTTGAGACCTGCCACTGACTGATTGACAACAGAATGGGAAGTATGGTTTTGGCATAGGCTAAACTGATTGAACAGACAGACAGACAGACAGACACACACACAGAGCTTTGGGAGAGGAGAGTGTGGATTTGCCCTTGAAGGTGATGGACGACTAGCGCTTGCATTAGAACCACACATTTGCAGGACAGGCTTACATTAGGAACCTGAAAGGCTTATAGATACTGCATGGTAGCTTTGCACCAGAAGTATAAAAGGTGCAAATTAGACATAGCATTAGAACTGCCTGCATTGTCATGCATTATGCTTAGCTGTGTGTATAAACATAAATGTATCCCATTGTTATAAATTGAATCGATTCTTTGTCTTAATGTTATTTGTTATTGCCCACGGTAGTAAGATAGGTGTATGTTATTAGGCGTAATCTAGGAGTAAGTAACCACAGTGCACATGGGGCCTGATACGAATGCAGTCAAGGGGGGGTATAGTGATCCACACCCCCAATAGGAGATTGTCAAAGATTGTCTGAAGACCGCAGCTTGGTTGCCCAAGGGGGGAGCAACACGATGGTTAGGGGTTTCGTTTTTTCAGACTGACAAAGTGTGTAGTAAGTCTTGAATTGTTAGCTAGTTATTACATGTTTAACATTAGACAATCACCCCTGACATCTTATTCCCAACCTTAGAAAAACTACCCCTTGTAGGGACTTTTCATCAAAATTAATTTCACATGTGATGTCATCAATGACATTTGTGATGTCATCTTTGATGTCCTGGGTGTTAGTCTTAGCAGTGCACGGTGGTGGCACGAGTTATGGTTGCTTAGCTTACCATAATTGATGAATTTCTGAGGTCTTTCGGTTTTACCTGTAACCATAAACTTCCTGTAACAAAGTTTTTTTTCAGAGAATTCCATTGGTTTTTACCAGTGCATACAATTTTCCTACAACTAACTAATATCATACTTACCCCAATATAGCAACATTTGTGTCCAATTTACTGTTTTTGCTTCCGTTGACGTCCGCAAATGTCTGACGTCACTGTGGACCTTCCGGAGAGTGCCACGTGACCATACATAGACTCAATACATTTTTCCAATATTTACATTAGCAGTTTTTGTTATGCTAATGGCAATAATGTGGCGTTCATCCCCTGTTCCAGGGACTGGAACTTGGGATAACTGCCCGGCAGCCCAAGTTATCGGCACAAGCGAAGTGTATCTGTGTGCCCTGATGCCTGCAGGCTTCAGCGCATTATAAATAAATATTTAAATAAATAACGAGGGCTCCAGACCGTTATCCTCCATTGCAGCCCCTGCAATGGCGGATAAAGGCCATTAGCACCTCTGGTTCCCAAAGCGAGAACCTGGGGTGCTAAAAATAGATTTTTCTTCCTACAGCGAGAAGGTGGGGGCTCAGTACAGAGCCCCTCTTCCCTTTCCATGGCAGCCTACAGAAGGCGAAGACACAACCCTATGACCCTATTACCACAAGCACATTTTTTTCCCTTTCAAATCTATCCTACTTTTGAATAACTTTATCACATAGCGGGTCCCAGGTGGACATGGTAACTCAATTTTTCATCCCTCGCGGATCAAGGCCAGTAGAAAGATTGTCCGGGTCATGACCTTATATCATGAACTGGACAATCTGGCCACTGACCATGGCCACAGGCTATACCTCAGTCACCAAAGGTATATCACTATTTTTTGTACCTACATTATGACACTAAAACACAGGAACATTTGCAAAACCATGCTTTCAGGTCCTTGCCAATTCTCTTACATTAATTTGCTTGAAATCGGCCCATGTTTTTTTTTCAAAAGTGTGAAAAGGTATGTTCATACATTAGTCATATAACTTAGCCCCCAACTTGACAAAATCAATTTAGACTTGGAATTATACAAACGCACTGAAAGAAAAAGTCAGAAACATGCTACCACCAAAGGTTCAAACACCAAAAGTTTGAACCTTTGGTGGTAGCGCATGCATTGAAGGTAAGTAAAAAAATAAATAAATACATAAGGGGTGGCCCCCGCAACATGTCATCTTTGATGTCCTGGGTGTTAGTCTTAGCAGTGCACAGTGGTGACGCGAGTTATGGTTGCTTAGCTTACCATAACTGGTGAATTTCTGGGGTTTTTCGGTTTTACTTGTAACCATAACAAACTTTAACAAAGGTTTTTCATTGAATTTCATAGGTTTGTATTAGTGCAACTTAACCATAACGTCCCTTTAACAACGTTTTTTTCATTGAATATATATATATATATATATATATATATATATATATATATATATATATATATATATATATATATATATATATATATATTACACAGCCATGGTAGTGGCCTTGTAGTTATGGTTAGATTGCTGTTTCCATAGGAAGAGCCCTTTTTGGGTGGCTTATAACTTCGCTCTCCCTGGACGAATACTCACCAAACTTTGCAAAAAAAGTATATGGGTCACTCTGAATTTCTTTTGCAAAGTTTGGTAAGGTTTGGTCCGGGGGGGGGCAAAGTTATAAGGGGGGTCCCAAAACTTCTTTTTTTCCCATAGACTGAATGGGGAAAAAACTTTGCTCACGCCTACAGCCCAAACTGCTGGACGGATTTTCACCAAATTTGGACCAGGAGCAGCGTCTTGGTCCCAAAAGAGTGATTTTGCAAATTTGGTGAAAATCCATCCAGTTTTTTTTAAAAAAAATTAACAAAAAATAGGTTAAAAAATTAGTGATATCTATGTTCGGTCCGCGGACACACTTCCCTGTTCGCTCCGCGGACAGTGTCCTCATTGGCTAACCGGGTTGCGTCATGTCCGCGGACATGCAATGTGTTTGCTGATTGGACGGCGAAGAGCGTGAAGCGCGTCAGATTTTCGGGAACGCCTGACATCTTGAATTCGCGGACAGCGCGGTGAAACTTGGTGGAGAAATGCTATTTAGTAGAGTGTGTTGGTGTGTAAGACTGTTTAGGGAGGGTGGGAGAGTAAGAGATGGGTTAAATGTTGTATTTATTTAGGTGGTAGATCTCCTTGTTGTGTTTGATTTGTCCGCGGACAACACAAATGTCCTGAAAATGTTCTAAATACATGAAATGGGAGTGTCCTGAGGACGGTGTCCATATTGTTCACTGGCAAGTTGAATCTGTTCTGTCCGCGGACATTAAAAATGCCCATATGGCATAGTCAAAATGTTTGACTCTATGGGTGTGATATGCTGCAGTGGTTCTGGCCAGGGCATAGAGTCTTGGGAGCATAGCCAAGACTCTATGCCCTGGCCACAACCACCGCAGCGTATTTCACCCATAGTGACTTATAACTTTGGGATCCAAGAACAAATTTATAAGCAACAAAGTTATAAGTCACTATGGGTGTGATTTGCTGCAATGGTTGTACTTATTATAATATACTTACTGTTTGGTTTAGTAACTGGAGTACATGTATTTCTTGTTCATTTATGTGATAAAAGAAAAGATCATGTTAGTATTGGTATTTTGTAATGACTTATAACATTGAATAATGAACATTTTTTCCCCTCATATTTAGTAGATTACAAACCAGTGTTTCCCACAGACCCATCATTGGGTCTGTGGGAGAAAAAAAACTTTTTTTTGTTATGCTACAGTCTGTTTGTTTTCAGTGTTCACTTGTTTCTGGCTAATGCTCTAGGTATTGGCTTGTTGCAGATTTTTTGGGGCAGTTAGATACCAGTTGGCGTATTCTAACTGTTTATAGTTTTTTAATAGAAGTTTAGTTAAGGTTTAAGTATAGTTTAGTTAATACATTTTGGTTTTAAGAAGATTAAATAAGCGTTTGTAAGATTTGCTGGTAATCTCTGCTTTAGAATAATGGTATTATTACATTCGAACCATCCACAATTCTTTTTTATATATGCAGTGTAGTGACCTGAATTGGTTGTGGCTCCTGCGTGGTAGATTATACCTATTGTTGTGAAGGTTTTCTTACTAAGTGATAATTGACCATGTGTGAATCCAGTCAGCTTGCAGTTGTTTTTGGTACCATCTGCATTGTAACGTAAAAGCATTAGAATTACGTATTTACCATGTGTTTGTATTAGTAAAGTGGAGCGATTATCCGAATTGCAGGTAGAACATAATCTACCATGGTTTGCATTTTGTACAAGTTGCTGAAATGGAATGGATTCACAATTAGGTATTGATATATATAAAAAGCGTTCATTGGGGATTTGTTCTTGTGTCACATTGTTGCAGAGAGTGCATGTATGTTTCCACATGTATGAAATCTGGAAGATTTCATTTATAGGTATGTTTTTATTTTCCAGTACTTGTAGTAAGTACATTAGAAATTCTTGTGGATCTTCCTGTGAGTTTATAGTGAATTTCACCATTCCAGCACAGGAGTCCAATTGTTGTCTTATTCCATAAACACTATATGTGTTATTAGGATTGTTTGTTGCATTTCTATGAAGTACTAACATTTACAAACACAATTGGTCTGTACTGTGTAAGTATATGTTGTCAACAATTGGTGGTAATTGAAATAGAATATTAATTGCTACATTTAATTCTGTATCCGAGTTATTTTTTTTGAGTTTGTCTTCCTTCTTTGACGAAGTACCTGGTTTTCTTTCCCTAATTGTTTTTTTTTTGCTTGTGGTACTTGATGAAGTATTAGTTTCTTTTACTCTCTTTGGAGAATTTGCAGTGATATCCTGTTGTATTTCTGTTTGAT
This sequence comes from Ambystoma mexicanum, assembly GCF_040938575.1. Classification (NCBI taxonomy): domain Eukaryota; kingdom Metazoa; phylum Chordata; class Amphibia; order Caudata; family Ambystomatidae; genus Ambystoma; species Ambystoma mexicanum. The sequence continues at coordinate 68,592,761 of NC_090928.1, forward strand.
TTAGTTTTCTTTTACAACATTTTACTTTTTGTGGAGCAGGATATGTTTTTAGATGGGGGTGTATAGTGAATGAAGTCTATTGTTTTCTAAAATGCAAGGAATATCAGCGTTTACTTTACTTGCATCAAAGTTGATTAGAAATAGACCGTCAAGTGTACGTAAGCGTGATAGTGCTACGTAGATCATGCCTTCTTTAAAGTCTGTGTTACCAATGTCAATTAATGCCTCGTCTAGGGTAAGACCTTGTGATTTATGAATGGTGACTGTATGCAAGAGTTAGAGAAAATTATTCCCTGCGTACATACATGTCTTTGAAGAGAAGGAATCGAGCTGTTGAGCGTCCTATCCTTTTTACTTCTGAGAGTTTGTCAAAGAGAATATTGACAAACTGAATGTTGTTGTCACGTGGGTATGTTTGAAAGCCAACAACTGTACCCACTGCTCCATTAACTAGTCCTTGGTCCACGTCAAGGTTACGTTTAAGCATTACTCTGCAATTTAAGGATAATTTTAATATTCCAATTCAGCTGTGTTGGAGATTGATTTTTCTAAACTATTTAGTCTTGTTGTGGCTTGTTCACACATGGGTAGCGTCATACCATGTGCGTCTAGTTTGTCTGTGGCGCTAATTTCCAATATTGGTTGCATTTCTTTTTTTAACATTGTTTCATTGAATTTGAAACAGCTTGCAAGAGTTGGCATTAAGGCAATACAATTGACATTTTTGTGGGCTAATTGTTCCATAACATCTGTAGCACATGCATTATCGCCATAAAGTGCATTAATGTGCCGGGTTTTCAATATTGCTTCTGCTTCTTTAGAAAGTATACCAACTCTGATACTTTTTAAAATGTTGGCATAAGTGAGATCTGCAGATTGCCGCATGTTTTCTGTTAATTCTCTGTATGGGAAATGTTGCCAAAGGTTGACATTTCCTATGCTGCCTACAGTTTTACGGCAGAGTTTGTGTCCTAAGGTTTTAAAAATAGGCTCACCTTTCACTGGTGTCAATCAAAGAAGATCTCCAAATCAATAATGTGTTTTCCTGAAAAGAGCTCTTCGTAGTTTGTTTTGCGTACTTCTTGCAATCTGAGGTGAATCAAAGCCAACATTAGGTTGGAGACCATGCTCACTTCATCTATTAGTCGCATTTTAATTTGTTTTAATGCTCTGCGTAGTTCCATTGCAGCTTCGGTAGAAAGTTTGTAATAGTCCAATTTGTTTTGGTGTTCTGCTAGCAGGAGTAGTAATCGGTGTAAAGTGACACCACCTATGTTGTAGGCAGCTAAACCTGTGGGGGCAGTGACAACAGCTGACAGTTTGTTGTTTGTCAATTGTTGAAGGAATTTACGGATGATTTTGATTAAGAATGTTTTGCCAGAACCAGCTTCACCACTGATGTACAGTAGTATAGGTTGGTAATTTTGACAGGTGCATTCTTTGTTTTCATGTTGTACACCATGTGCAATTTCTTTTGTTACTTCTTGAAAAATGCTACGTTGCTCATTGTTTAGCTTTGATTCTAGAAGAGTTAAGTCTTCTTTATCTTCATACTGACACATGGTGTTTTCTACTTCTATCATAGCTAATTCTGCCTCATTTATTATTAGTGGTTCTCCCAGTGGTTCTTGGCTTCCTGTTACAGAAGGTTGACTACTGTCAGGAGTGTCCTTATCTAGTTGGGCCTGGAGTTCTTCGTGTTGCTTTTCATTGTGCAACATTGTTTTATACTGTGTAAAGTTTACATCAGTTATAGTGCTTTCATTTGCTTTGAAAGTGTCTTCATGTGAGTCACAGTTATCTAGTATTTCTTCTTCTTTTCTCCATGGTTTAAAGAGTTGAAGCAGGGACATGTAATATAGTTCATTTTGTTGAGGAGTCTTTAATGACAATTTGATATGATTCATTCAATTTCGTTTGGTGAGTTTTACTAAGCTTCCTTCACAATTTGTCACTCTGTATTTACCTTTTTTTCATCAGGTTTTATATTATTTTTGTATTTAAAGTTTTGGGCTATGTGGTATAGAAATATGGTTTCCAAAGTGTTACTTCTGTTTGGGTAGTATGTGTCCAGTAAATTGTTTTTTTAAATGTCTTGGCTGTTGGGATCATGTTGGGCTATTGTTTCTATATCTTCATATGATTTTAGAACTCTTTTTCTAGATTTAGCAGGACCAAGACTTAGCCATACTATATTTTCAGATTTTCCTTACAAAGCAGTACCAGTTAAACGATCTGCTGCTTCATAGGAGCCACATTCTCTATGGGAGAGCATTTTTATGCCCAAGCTGTATAATTTCTGTTTTGTCTGATGACAGGTCATTCCAGCGGTCTTGGAGCTCTGTTTTTTCAGCTTTTGTTAAGTATGCTGTAACATATCGTGCAACTGCAGTGGAATTGTCTGCAATGTACTGCACATCTATGTTTGCATTCCATAAGTGGGCAATGATTGCATTGCAATCATTGATATATTTTTCTTCTTCTGTTTTTTTATGTAATATGTCTTTTTAGGTGATTTACCTTTAACACTATGTCTAACTGAAGACAGGAAGTTGTTCACTTGACCTGTTTTTGTAACCGGTCTAGGGAAACAAAAACGGCATTTGGTGTAGTATTTCCCTCTGTTTTTGTATTTGCGACGACAATATTTGCCACATTTGTGTCTTTGAAATTGTAAAATTTGTGCATGAAGATCACTATTTGTTGCTTCTGATGGAATTTCACAAGTGACATATTTTTCTATAAACTGTAAAACCGTGGCATCACTGTCTTGACCAAATTTAGGAGCATCTTTAATCCATAAAAGCATGTGGATATGTGGTGTTCCTCTGGCTTGGTATTCTTTTCTCCAAAAAAAAAGAAGTGTTGCACTTCTCCGAGGGGAGGAGCAGGTTTATTACAAATAAAGTGTAGCATAGCAATGAAGCGATGGTGAAGATATCTTGAAACATTAACAGGATCTAGAGAACAAAGTTCTCCAGGTGTTATTATATCTATGTTTGTTTTGTTTGATATGCGTAGGAAATCATGTAAATCTTCCCATGCATATTTTGCACAACTTAATGTAACAAACCAAGTGGGTGGGCCAAGGTTTCTTATCATACAATGTACATCTCCATGATGTCGAAACCAGTACTCTTTAGTACGACGCATATTTGCTAATAGATTTGTAATATTTGATTGTAAAACCTCATCTTTTTGCACTTTTTGTAATAATTGTGTAGCTGACATATTTTGAAAGTGGGATACTGATTTTAATGTGTATGCAACTCTGTAACATAAAGGTGCTAGTTCACTTTCAAAGAGTAGGTGGAAAATGTATTCCACATTTTGTCTAAATCTGAGATCTCCAGAATACATCCGTAATGAGCAGTATTGTGATGCTGTTATTTGAATAGGTCTATCATCGTACCTTCCTCCTTTGCCAGTAGGAAAGAGTAGAGGAAAAGCACGTGCTTCTATACTTTTTTCCCATATGCTGATTGGTGATCCTTTTGTTTGTCACATTTGGTACGTTTCTAGTGCATCTTCTACGGTGTCATTAGAGTGCAATGGATTAATTGTACAATGGTCTAAAGTATTGGATACTGTAGCAGGATCTAGAAGCTCAAATTGACCAGCTTCTGGTGACTCTTGAACTATTTCAGTGGCTTTCTTCAAGTTTTCTCCAATATTAATGTCTTTGTAGTATTCATTATTGTCTTTTGGATATTGCAAGGCTTGTCGAACTTTATGTAAATCTACCAGTTGTTGCCAAATGTATTTGTCTTTTGTAGGTGCAGCATTTACTAAGATAATTAAAGATTGCTCCATTGGACGTTGCACTCCCAGAGTGTGCACATTTTGTTTTAGATCTAATGGTAAATACTTTTCCACGAATGCCTTTCACCAATTCAGAGGGAGGTAATTTTGCTGTTTTTGGTTGAAGGCGTATTATTGCTTGAAAGGGGTGCACTGTTTGAATTATGATGCTCTCATATAAATTGAGTTGTTGTAGGGGTTTTGGTAGTGGAAATAATTCCTAATTATTTGTGATAGCATGTGAAGGAGTTTGGTTGTTGTCAAGTTTTGTAGTACAGTAACTGCAAAGTATTAAGGGGTTAGTTATTTCGTATTTGTTTTCTGCTATAAGGTAGAGAGCTAATTCAAACCATTTAGAATCTTCATTGTCTTCTATTTTGTATGTTAGGTCTACAGTTTTTGTGTTACTTTATAACATGTTCTACGGCAACATACACACACATGGTTTGGTACTTCAGCAGATGTACTTTTAAATTTCAGTATTTCTTTTTTGTATGTGTTTAGCAAAAGGTTGCCATGTGTAGAATTGTTGCTTAATTGGTTTAAAGCTATTTCATTCTGTAAATGGCTTTCACTTCCAAAATATTTTTTCTGGATTTAGCATAGCACAGTTTATAGACTAGATTTCTTATAGTTGAATGATGTGTTGATATCCTTTTGATATCATGGAAAGTGGTTTTACAAGTAGGTCCTGTAATGCAGGCCAATGAATGTCCTTGTAGTTCTGTGTACTTGCGCACTGGACAGGTATCCATATTTTGCAGTAGTTTAATTTTGATTTTGTCTTTCACATATTGATTGAGGAATTGGATTGATTTTTTGGGAATGTTACACATTGACGTGCATGGCCATTTGTATAGTAGACGTTCTGATTCAGTTGAGAGGTAATTCTAAGTTTTCTGGGGATATTTTTGTAAGCAGTATTTCTTGTTCCATTATGGTATTATTAACTTTTTCATAAGCTCGTTTTTTAATAACCTCGTCCACTGCTATGTATGGCAATTATATTTGTTTGCTTTTGTTTGTATGCTTCTTCATTAAAATATGGTTCTGTGCTCGTAGTGTGACTCCATTCACCTCCACAGATACTTAAGTTCTTTCTGTTGACATTTTGTTTATTGAAAAGTCTTTTTTGTAATTTAGTCATTAGTTTTGTTAGTGGTTTCCTTTTGTAACACTAAAAAAAATAACTTTCTTTTGAGAAGGAGTGCACTGTCTGTCAACGCTTCTAAAATTTATTTCCTACGATAGGTTTTAAGGGTTGAGCTTGATTTCTTTCCTGTTTTTATAAGATTTTGAAGGACTCTGTGACGGAACATTTTTGCTTAAATACTTTTTTTGGTATGCTTACTTTGCACTATATCAAGATTTATAGGAGCAGTTTTATCTGTAGTGGTAGCTGATTTTTTGTTAATTGTTTTGTGGTTCGTTTTACATTTTGATAGAGGAGGCAACGTTTCTGTAGTTGAAGTTTGTTTCGCTAAATGACTATTAGCTGTTTTGTTTTAACTTTTTTTTTACAAATTCTGCTAGAGATGGATGCTTGTTTTGGACACTTCTATTTTCATTTGCTCTGCTTCTCCATTTCTTTCTACAGACTTGATTTTTGGTAGGCATTCTTAGGGTCTGTTGAAAAAATAAAGAAGGTATGGGTTGGGGTGTTCTTAATGTATGTGTGCTGTGTGCATGAGTGTCTGAGTAAGATGATAAAGATGTATGTAATGGTGTGCATTGGGCAACTACAACTAGTTTGGATGGGTATTCTTGAATTTATGTGCTACTAAACTGGGGTTCAGATGACAGTAGAAAGTAAGCTAGTCGTGTGGAGAAGTAGAAATAGAAAATCTAATGTTATACAATTAAAACAGTTTGTTCTATAATATCAAAATTCAAGGGGCTGAGTTGAGTCATTTGTGTGTCGAAAAATAGGAAATTGTGCGCCATTCTGCCTGTAAATCTCTGTTTAAGAAATGGGGATTTGTAGACAGAATGGTGCACAATCTCTATTTTTAGGCACAGAAATAGCATGAATTAACCTTACAGTGTGTTTGAATAATAGTAAAAATAATATGGTGGTATTCAACTTACTTTTTTTCTGAAATGAGCAGGTTTCTTCTTAGTTGGTCTTTGTACTTCAAATTCGGCTGCTTCTTTTCAGGAGAATGGTCTTCATGCAATTGTAAAGGAAACAAATTAGTAATTTTGTTTGTATATAGCACTGTATTTAATTTAGACAATGATTTTTTTTAATTGACATTGATCCTCAGAGCCTTCCTCAAAATCATGAAAACTATCTTATTCACATAAGATGCGTCGCACCAGTTGAATACATACCATATGTTCTTAATGCATAAACTGTATTGTAATGACTAACTGTACCAACCAAAATATCATTTGTATGCCTTGTGGAATTCATAATGTACCAAAGAATACCACTATTTCGGTAACAGTGCCTCAATGCCATGGGCTGCTTGCGCAGTATATAAATATAAGTAAATAAATGTTTATGTTTTTGTACAAGTATTGTTGTTTGATACTTGAACATACTGTCTGCATGCAATTTTGTTTGAGTATGTTAACTCTTCATATTGTACTGCAAATATGTTAGTTCAACATGCTTTGAAAATGTGTGTGTAAAAAGAAATTAAATAGCAGATAGGTTTGGAAGTGACAGTTGATTTTAGGAGATGGAAAATATGACAGTACATTCATTTTATAGATTATACAAGCTAAAAGTCAGTTAATCTGTTTATATGAATCTATAAGAATTGTACATGTACTATACAGAAAATATGCATACCTGTAGTTTGTGTTCATGCATATGGATATGCATGCAGCTGCAAGTAGAAATCTTGGAGACTTGTACAGTATTTATGGTAGAAGGTGCTTTCCAATGATATGACAGTTGTACTCAGAGAGATTAACAGTACATTTGAAGTGCTGATCTATGATGATGCAGTTAGATGTAGAGGTCTTGGATGTGATTGGTGGATGTTCTTGTGACTTCTTAGCTATATCCAATGAGGGAATGGCACAGAAAGTGAAATGAAAATGGTAGAAGGACTGTCCATGTTATGATATGTCCGCGTACATGGCGGTAGTCTGCGGACATGGGGTGTTACATCCGGGGATTTTGGGTTGGGGAGCCATGCAAATGAGAATGAGCAGAGAAAGGGATTGGTCAGGAAGGTTTAGTGGCTGTGTTGTGCCAGTAGAGAGTTTCTCAGATACTCTTTTTGCTGAGAGAAGAACGGATAGCTATGGCTGTGTGTTTCAGAAAACAGATTGTTTGGATTTTGGGAGAATCGTAGATACATTGGTTGAAGGTGCATGCATAAAGCTGTGGAGTAGCTGTAGATCTTGGACTCCCACATGTGGAAGTGCACTGGCATGGAGTACGTGGAATGAAGTGGTTGGACTTGCTACCTCTCTGTGCTACTTTGGAGACAGAGCAACATCCAGACATAAGTGTAATTCATTGTGGAGGGAACAGTTTAGGACATGTGTCTGGAATTTCTTTGCAATTTGCAATGAAAGAAGGACTTGGGAAGGTCATGGACATGTTTCCAAATTCTCTAGTAATTTTTTCACGGATTACGCAGAGACAAATGTGGCTTTGTTCTTCTTCATTTGGTCCACAAATGGAGAAAGCAAGGCACAATGTCATTAAGGCTGTTTGTGCCTTTAAGAGATTTTGGCATGTCCTCTTTTCACAATGAAAATATTATGTTTCGTAGTACATACATTTTTCGCAGAGTCCATCTTACTTATGCTGCAATCAGATTTTTCTGAGAAATGTACAAAATGCATTGCATCCTTTTTTGGAATTGCAGCATCCATTTTGTAGTAGGTGTTGAGCATTTCAAATTTTTCAAACACAAACAAAAACCACCAAAAGGCTCTTTTCAGAGCCACCACATCCTCCCAGATAAAACTGAAATGGTTATGATAGGGCTGCACCCCAAAATTTCCGATGTCCGTGGACTGTCCGCGGACTTCTTAAAAATACTCAGGGCCCTGCTTCATTTATTTTCACTTCTATTTTTTAACTGTGAAAGGCGGCTCTTGTTGTTTTATATTTTTTTTGGTTTTTTATACATGACACACTAGGAGAGGAGGGGAAAGGGGGGACACCAACCACGGGGATAAGAAAGGGCGAGCTGAGAGAGGAAGATGTAGAGTGGGTTTTACTTGGGTAGTGAGCAGATCTTCTCATGCTGTGAGACGATAGCCTCAAAAGCACTACGAAGTCTCTCCCCCCTGCACAGTACTGCGTCGCAGTACATACACACAACTGTGACCCTTGAAAGGTAAGGGTCATCAGTATTGCGTATGGCCTGTGAGGCAGCATGAGGAATACGCTGTCCCACAGGAGTGTTCCTAGTGGCGACAGGATCGGAAATGGAGGATGAAGTAGAGGAAGTCAACCTTCTATGCTCCTCGCAAGGTACAACCTTGCGAATGGCCCCAGGTATCGCTTCATGGTAGTTGACCCAAAGCTGTATGAACCATGCCTCCCGCGACTGAGTACTATTTTGCACTCGTTGCAGGTGACTTGGGTTGCTCGCGCCTTACGACCATTACCACGAATGGTAAATAACCACCACACCCAAGACTCATGCCGAGTGCTGGTAGTAGGGACTTCCACTACCTCACTCTCGTCATCCTCTTCATCCTCCTGTGCATCCTCACTCCTGTTCCCCTCTTCAGGCTCTTGGGGAGGTGGTGGTGGAGGGGGTGGTGCTGAGGCAGATGTAGCACCAGGTGGCATGAGTGGAGCCATGGAAGCCATCAGCTTGGAGATGAAACTCTGCAAATTGGCAGCAAAATTTGCTGTGTTCTGCAGGATAGCCAGAAACACAATGAGAATGAGCTCTAGGGCATGGTCTTTTATAGGGGTGCTTGTGCGCGGTTCGCGGACATGCGTGCTGTCGGCGGACAGATCGGACAGAAAAAAGGGTTCAAAAAGTATGTAGGAACTCAGGATTACTATGTGGGACTTGTTCTATGGTGGGTTTTTATTGAAAAATATTGTAGATTACTTGAAAATGTAGTTTTAAATTGTTCGGGGACACAAACAGTGTTCGCAATCAGAACATACGCTCATCGTGGGCGCGGTCACATGATAGGTTCGCAAACATGTTCGCGAAAGGAGCGGGTGTCCGCAGGACACCAAATGCACTGAAACTGTTTTGCGCATGCGCGTTAGTGTTCTACGGACACTGTTCGGGTCCTGAAGTGATTAAAAGTGCGTCACAAGTGAAACGAACAGTTACGGACAGGCTTTTGTTCTTAGAACAGTTTCAACTTGCCTGCGAACAATACGGACAGGCATAGCGTCCTCAGGACACCCCCATTTTGTTTATTTACGAACATCCCAGGACAGTTGATGTGTTCTTTGTACAGTTTCAACCTGCCTACGAACAGTACGAACAGGTATAGTGTCCTCAGGACACCCCCATTTTGTTTATTTACGAACATTTTAGGACACCGCGTGTGTTCTTAGAACAGTTTCAACTTGCATGTAAACATTACGGACAGATAGTGTCCTTAGGATGCTCCCATTTTCATTTACGGACATTCCGGAGACCGGCGCTGTCCGCGGACACCTGAACTGCTTTTTAAAAAAAGGCAAGAAATTAATTAGGACACAATATAATAATTTTACTTTATTTTACATGGATGTTAAATTTATGACAGAAAAGGTGAGGCAGAAACAAAGAAAACAGGAAAATTGGGGGTTTCAATAGGATTTATACGAAGTGAAGAAGGGATGGAAGTCTCATCAAAACGTTTTGGTTCATGGAGAGGGTTTGGGGATAATTGAGTGGGATATGGTGAGGGGGGACAGGTACATGTGGGACAATGGTATGTAGTTTGTTTTCAAGTGATCCTCCACAAAGTTTTTTAAATTATTAAAATTTGCCAAGAGTAGGTACATTTTCTCTTCTATGTGCTGAAGAGTCTTATCCAACACTGCTTTTTCTTTAGTATTTTCAATTTTTATATGGTCTTTACAAAAAAAGATATATATATATTTATGTTAAATGTATATTACTATATAAACCAATTAATAAATATTAAAGTGTCTACCATTAGGTTCACTGTCTTCTGACATTTCCTCACGTGGGAAATGCTCCTCTAGCCACTCCAGAGTACTAGACATTTCTGTGAGAAAAAAAACATCATTTTTTTTGTATCTAACACAGAAAGTTTACAAATATATGAGTAAAATGCAGTACACTTACTAGCTTCTGGTAAGGTGTGTTCTGAGTGGTCTGTAGATCTGATGTTGCTCTTAGTTGTGGAGTTTCTGTGAGATAATCATGTTCGAAGACTATCTTTCTTCTTTTGGTATATTCCATTTTTGGAACATATTGTATTTAAATGAATGGTTAGTGTGTTATATATATGGGTTACAATTCTTATTTATTACTACATATAATGTGTATGTGTGCTGGTTTGTGAATTTGTAAAATGTTCATATGTCCCCCAGACTTTTTGGGTAGTGGTGCTGTTGTCTGCGGACATTAAAAGAGTTTGCGGACATCAAATTCAGTAGAGGGGGTTGTACATGAAGTCAGAGTTATTATTGTTAAGTTGTGCTACTAAAAACCTATGAAATTCAATGAAAAAACTTTGTTAAAAGGGCCGTTATGGTTCCAAGTAAAACCGAAAAACCCCTGAAATTCGCCAGTTATGGTAAGCTAAGACAACCATAACTCGCGCCACCACCGTGCACTGCTAAGACTAACACCCACGACATCAAAGATGACATCACATATGAATTTACTTTTCATGAAATGTCTGTATAAGGTATTCTTATTATAATGTTGAGAAAAAAGTGTCAAGGATCATGGAATAAATATCATGAGCTAATTAGTGCATTAAGCAATGCATTGATATAAATAGCATGCTATTATGAATTTCTATCGAGTATACTAAGCTACTCATGCAGAAACCTAGGCATTGCGTGCAGCATCCATGATGAAGATATAATATTCATAATGTTGATATGTTGAATAATGAAATGATAAATGTTTTCTTATTAGAGTTTTGTGTACTGTGAAATATGTAATAAGCAGCTAATAAAACCCACATATTACATAATTGCATTATTACACACAAAACACAAATACACAATAACGCATACAAATATGTGTATATACAGGGAAAGTGAAGTAAGCAAAAAAGCAGAAATAGTGGCAGAAACAATTCATAACCTAACTGATTATCTTTATGCTAATACATGATTGCTCTGTTGCAAAGCTGCTATTTACCCTATGTATATGTATCACATGATGTGACTGGACCCTAAGGAAAGTAGTGCGAGTACAATGTCTACAAAAATGAACATATACAAGGAAAGTATAGTATAGTAATAAAAAACAACAGAATTGTCAGAAAGTGCTGATAACTACTGATTATTTTCATGCACAGAAAGGATTGCTGTCTTTCAAGCTTGTGTCTTCCCCTATGAATATGTTTCATATGATATGACTGGACCCTAAGAGAATTACTGTAAGAACATACTTGAAGGATAAGTCTACAAATATAGTATGTTTACAATTTTTAGTTCCTGACTGTATTGCTCTCCCCTGAAAAGTGCACGGAACAACCATAAATCACCAATGCAATTATAGAGCAAATACTTCAACCCATAAACAGACAGACACAATAACTCACAGCCATGCACTCTTTAGAAGATAATCAGCTCTTTACGGCTATTTATTCAAAGATTACAAGTACATAGAAATGACTCATAAAACTAATATGGACATAGATCACAGAAGAAGTAAAGAAGTGAAAAAGAAATACATCACCGGGAGCGTAATCAGATTCCTCATCTCGCCCAGAAGCGGCTGAAAGACTCCGGGGACAGCCAGGCCGAGAGTGCCACAGCTCACAGGAAGGCCAGACAGAGCGTCCTTCTCTGGCTGAAGTCTCACCTGACCCCCTCCGTGTTTCCGCATTTATAGGAACTCCACAAAGGGGAGTTCATTCTCGAACCTTCTGGAATTGAACCTGCACAGTTGAGGAACAGCCGTCGGTTGCCAGCTGGGTCAATCGAGAGCTCCCCCCAAGGAACGCAGGGCCTCCCTGCTCTAAAAACACGTTCCACGGAGAACAGTAGCAAGCCATAACAACGTTAGTTTTCCCAGCAGAAATGGCCTTGACTGCATACCAAGTTTGAAAAAACATGTTTGTCTCAGCACTGTGAATCTAACACTTCAGCAAAATGTGTGCAGCCTTTCACTGCGGAGTGAAGTAAATATCCAACATGGCTCTGAGAGCTCCCAGAATGCATTGCGCGCCCGCGCCATTTTGAACCAAGCATAAATCAAGCATAACACTGTTACTGAAGAAAACCATGTGGCCTAGATGTGCCAGTAAAGGAAAAAAGAGGGAGACAGACATGTGATGTCATCAGTGATGTCATCAATGACATTTGTGATGTCATCTTTGATGTCATGGGTGTGCGTCTTAGCAGTGCACGGTGGTGGCGCGAGTTATGGTTGCTTAGCTTACCATAACTGGCGAATTTCAGGGGTTTTTCGGTTTTACTTGGAACCATAATGTCCCTTTAACAAAGTTTTTCATTGAATATATATATGAGATCCATGTGGTTTGCCAAACGAAGCTGAATGCAGAAAGGCTTTAGAATATCCTGAATATGTAAGGAAAACTATGACTTTATTTGAGAAATGAAAACGTTTGTTACTTCAAACACACTTACTGAAAAGCAGGACTTTTCTCAAATGTAATGCATATAAATCAATATCAGCAGTGACATTTATGTAAACAAACATCCATCAGATTCAAGACGGAAATTAACAAGGGTGAATGTAAACTTGATAGAGGTAAGAGAATTGATCGCTCAATTTTTAAAACACAAAATTAATTATATGCAAGGAGGATACCCAAACATTTGGAGTAGTGAAAACAATTATTTTTTATCTCGCAGACCATTAATAGAGGAGAAAGTATAAGTATATAAACAGACAATACGACTTCCTGTTGTACAAAAGACCGATATAAAATTAGGTAACACTATAGGTGTACATAATGGTCTTTGGACCATTAAGTACACAGAGATTGAGTATATCTATCAAAACTAATATTAGAATGTTGTGTTCATCTTCCCCTATATCTTCTTTGTTTTTCAGATGCTACTGATAATTGGGACTCATTACCGGTTTGGCGGTAGACCGTGCCGGTAACACAGGCATGGCTGCTGCCAAACCCGTGATTATACCCGCACCCCGCAATGGGGACAAATGTTGTGATTATGACATTGGCGGACCCGGCCTGTCCCCATTGCCAGGTGCCGGTAATAAGGGACTCCCCATCCCCATTAGGCCCCATAGGGCTGAATGGCGAGCTTGGATGCATCGGCATCGTGCAGTTGCATCCGACGAGTAATGCTCCTGCGGGGCAGAGCGAGACCCGCAAGCACAACTCGTACTATGGCAGTCCGGGAACTATGGTACTGGTAGCATTACCGGTACCATAGTTCCTGGACCGCCAGGGTCGTAATGAGGCCCATTGTGTACTTGCCGATTTGCCGAATTTTAGTTACGTTTGGAAAAGGTCCCTAAGGACATTAGATTGATACAATGTTTAGAAGACCACATTACGAGTTTGAAGGAATTCAGGTAGTAAATCTGCTGTAGTACCTCCAAATTGAATTACTGTTACGCCACTTGGCCCTGTGGAGTTTCCATGGGATTAATGGTCATGGTAATTGCCTATTTTTGGAAACGATATGAGACCATGGGGACATTTGGTGGATTTAACATCTGTGGAATTACTGTGTGGTACATTCATGTACCTCTGGGGTAAAGTGGAGGATTTACCTCCTGCAACAAGCTGGAGGTGTATTTGCCACTTTCCCCTCTGTAAATCAGCAGATTTACCACACAGTAATTCCACAGGTGGTAATTCCACTAAAACATATCATTTGGTGGTGTGGGAAAAGTGGCAGTAGCAAAATTACTGCCACTTTGTTCCAGCACCGCCAAACTTGTAATGAGGCATATTAAATTGAGCAAGACTTTGCATATTATGAAATGCATGCTGACTTTGAACCAGCCTAGATTATCCTTGAAAAATAAAGAGAAATTATTTATGGTCAAAACACTTGTTGGTTTAAGGCTTAGAGCCACATAATTGACAGTGCAATCTAACCACTGGAAACAAGTGGCCTTAAGGTTTATCACAACATAATTGATGTGAAAATGAAATCATTGGAAACATGTTGGATAATTGGACAAACTAGAAATCGATTGAATGGGGCTTAGGGGTTAGTCCATTCTAACTAATGTTGGACAATCTCAAGTAATTGATTGTAACGTGCATTGACAGACATTTTATTATAAACTGAATTTTTGGGAATATAATTGGAATGGAGATGCTTTTTGGAATAGACAGATTGTTTGATTGTTCAAAGAAGCACTTGACCTTAAAGGAACATCAGAATAAATACACAGTATTATAAAGATTGGATATTCAGCTTTAATAACACAGAGAAAAAATGTTTCACACAGTAGTGTGCTTAGTATAGGAAATAATTTACATTTAAATTGCACTAACCAATATGTGCATGGAGTAGGCTGTGCACCACAGCTAAATATAATCTGTCATATTCAGATCCGTGACACAGGTGCTCGAAAGCATAAAAGACATGATTAGTTCAAGCGGGCGTAGTGAGGATTGGAAGAGGCTCAGCAGTACCAGAGTGAGACGAAAAAGGTGAAAAAGCAGTGAGCAGACCGAGCAATAGAGAAGAGCAGAAGTGGGAAAGTCAGAAGGAAGGAGATTACGGGAAGAGTAGGAATAGAATACAGAGCTCTCAAGGGGAGTGAAGAATGTGGGTTAGATCTTGAGGCGAGAGGAGAGAATGAGGAAGACAGAAGATATCAAAAGGAGAGGTCGGAGATGTAAGATGGAAGAATTATGTCGGTGATAGGAGATAGTGAAGGAGATGAAATACACTTTAAGGGAAGAAAGGAGAACAGGTGAGAAGACTTAGTGAGATCCAGAGGGGGCTGTAGAAAGGGTAGAAAAAGACAGAAGAAATGTCTCAACATAGACTTTCAAATACTTGAAGAGCTAGGAGAGAAATAAAAGAAAAGAATCCAGAGAGCTGAAATGTCAAAATCATCCACTGAGGAAAACAGAATCTAGGAGTATAGGTGTAGTTGGCCAGATTATTTTGGGGCATTGAGGAATTGGAGAAAACAGGAGATGAGATAGAAAGGAAAATAGAGAGGTCCTACGAATTGAGCACCTGCCTATGCTGTGCTGGCAAAGGCTGTGGCAGAGTCAATTGCCAGTATTCTGAGGTGCATTCCACAAGCTCAGGCAGAGGGAGATATGACTGAGGAGCAGAAAGAGGGAGGAGCAAAAGAGAAAAGCAAGAGAGAGAGAGCTGGAGAAGGAGAGCGAGAGAGAGGGGGGAGAGCGGAAAGGAGAGAAATATAATGAATCAAGGCTGATTCACTGCTGAGCCCATAGACCACATTCTTGCCCTGAGGGAGAGGAAGAGAACAGGGAGAAGAGCAGAGAGAGAGATTGCAAGAGACAGGTTAGAGAGACAGAGTGAGAGAGAGAGAGAGAGAGAGAGAGAGAGAGAGAGAGAAAGCTAGATAAAGAGGGGTAGGTGTCACTGGTCATTCACCATTGAGCTTTTGGGGTGCATAGTTAGGTAACTATTGGTTTTTCTAAAAATTCATTAAAATGATGCAGTGAATCTGTCTGGACCAAGGGCTTTAATCTTAGCTAATGGTGTGATGGCCTTCCCAATCTCCTACTAAATGCGTTTTTCTAAAATGTTCTAATTTGGCTCTATGTTCTTCATTGGATTTTGGAGAGAAAAACATTCCTCAAAATACTTTTCTTGAAAGATTGCTCCCAAAATGTTTCGTCTGTAGAGCCTTGGGATAAGTCTGTTATGATTTCTACTTTGGGATAGTCTATATATTTTATACTCCCTTTAAAAATGCTCACATCCTATTAAACCTTTTTTTGTCAAGGTACAGCTGTTTGGAATTTAGTTAAAAACACCTTTAGCCAACAATGTTTCTTATGAACCTTATATGATTTAATTTGTCTCAAATTGTATTTTCACTAGTGCTTTTGTGTTTCCTTTCTAATTCCATTAGTTGTTCTAGCAATTGGAGTGGTGATTAATTTTTCCAATGTTTGTCAAATGTTATTGATTCTCCTCTTATTACTGGTGGCTGCATGCTAGATCGAGTCACATGGCATCAAAGGTTGGTATTTGCTTCAAAACACAGGACAAGGGTCTCAAAAAGTAGTGCAAATGAAAGGAGCGCAGAGAATGTGCTCATTTAATTTGCACTACTTTTATAAATGCAGGGCATTGTGATGAATCCAAGGAGATTGTCATCTCTACACAAGGAAAAGCCACCCCCTTTGGGACTAGAGAGGGGAGCCTGCTACAGTTAACACCCCCTAGGGGACAGGGTAAGCGGGATCCTTCTGAAGGTGACTCCAACCGAGGTCACAGAAAAACCCCAGAGAGGGGTATAAGTCACCATCTGTCCCCCAGACACTAAAGCCTTTATGTGGTAGGTAGGGACTAGGGTGTATGATAATCCTATAAGCCCTTTAATAATGGCTGACTCGGCTTCTGCCACATGCTGTGCCTAATCTCCCTAGAAAACTTCAGAAAGTCGAGTCAACTGGCCCCCTTGAGGAGCATTATTCAAAGAGACAATCAGAAGAAAGTGTCCACTAAGCATGGGGAGTTCAACTGCGCCAAAGCACCGAGAGGCAGTGTGCCCAGTGTAAAGAAAGCATGGTTATCAGATGTACGACAGACACAACTGAGCGATCAAAAGCTTGACTACTAAGTTTCTGAAATGCCCCTAATTTTTCTCAATTGAGCCTCATCCCACTCTGACACCATATGTAAGGAAGGCATGGTTATAAGATATAAGGAGTACAATCCAAGGGTGTTCATTGAACAGTATATGGGCAAGAAAAACGCCTAATCTAAACCTAAATCTAAGATGGGAGCAAGCTACGACCATCAAAGTAAAGAAAACACTGTCCTAGAACTGTTGTGTCAAAACAAAAATGGCCTATACTAATAAACCTATTGCTAAATCCTTACTCTACATAACAAAAGGGTGTAGGACAATGATAGGTATAACAAAAAGTGTAGTGCAAACTGAAATGTTCAAAAGTGTTTCAGTAGTTCAGGACTGCTGAACTAGTGTACTCCTTTCCCACATTACATCACAGGACAGGGCGGAACAGTGGCATGACTGTGAGCACCCCTTGAGTCTATAGGCATCAGAAAGCAGTTTCTTCAGGAAAGGCAGGATCCCTCGAATCAATGACTTTTCCCAAGCTCGCAACATGCAGGATTCCCCTCTTCATTGGCTTTCTGGTGATACCCCTTTGTCGGGTTCACCTTCATCTTTACACCACTGTTCAGTTACTTTATCAAAATGCGGGATTCACTTTCCCTTGCTTTCACTTGGCATCCCTTTGTCGGGATCACTGTAGCCTTTAAATCACAGTACAGTTAACTTTACCAGTTCTACTAGCTTATAACACTCAGGAACTCTTAATGTTTTTTTAAACAAATATTTGGTGCACTTTCACTGATTCACTCAGGTCCTCTCCTCTGGGCTCAGACCTTCCTCTGTAGGCAGTTCTGGCTTCCCTTGATCAGACACAAGCCTTCAACCCGCTAGCATCACACTTTTTACTTTTCAATCTTTCACGCTTTCACTTCAAAGTACTTGACAGTTCAATACAGAGATTTTCGATAGGCGATGGCGTCTCGCCGGGTCACTCTGTTATATTGTAGCAAGTGTGTTTACTTTCAATAATCAGGCTTCTCTTTCTCACAGCTGCCGTCCTATGTGCAGCCCACAATACTGGATACAGTTCAAAGGTTTATACCCGCCTCCTCTCCCGAGGCCTTCTGGTATCTGCAGTTCTTAGTTGGAAACACAGGGCTACTAATTCCTTACGTTAACTTTATATTTCGTTTCACCTTATGTCAATGACTTTTGTCTGTATGAGGGGGGGCTTGTACCTTTGACTTTAGCCTCCTTTCTCGGTTACACTCAAGTGTTTCAGATTTCTTTGGTGGCTTCTCTCACACGCTGTCATGGCCACAGTCCCCAGAACACAAAAACCACACCATCTAGTGATGGGGGCAATCGGTCCCTTGACTCACTTATGTCCCTTTGGGACCCATAAACACAGGGGCCTTGGCTGGACTCAGTGCAGAAGTGTTTTTACTTTATTTCAGTGCAGGAGAGCTTTTAGTTTACAAGAACTTTCCAGGAGCTGAAAGCCTTTATTCCAGAGAAAATCCTCATGTGGTGACTCATCGGGTGTGGCTCCCTGGGCCTGGTCTTCATGTGCTGACCCATCGGGTGTGGCAGGCAGGCTGAACCTGGTGGGCGTGGCTTCAGAAGCTCAGCTATATAACCTGCTCCATCCTTAAGGCCGGTGCTTCGTGTTACTATGCACTTGTGTGCATCGTGATGCTCACTGCCGCCTGGACCAGTTTACTTACCATTGAAACCAGGCGTTCTCTGGCATTCTCACCTCCAGGAAACCGGTGCTTCATCGCTTTATCTGCAGACTCATCTCCTGACATCCAGTGGTCTTGATCCCAACACCGCAGCACCGCATTCCGCATCCACGAACTCAGACCCTGTGAAGAAGAAAGACAAGGTTAGAACATCCGTCCTAGAGCCGCGCCGCATTTGAACCCTGTGCGTCCCCTTGTTAACAACTTACCAGCTACTGTACCGCTGCAGCTTCGTTACTCATTCCCTCCGGCTGCTGCCTTGAGCTCCAGAGCTTCTGCCGGGCCGGCAACATCACCTGCAATGGAAGAAAGCAAAAGAGCAAACATCAAACGTGGAACGGACAGCAATACAAGACAACAAACTTTACAATACAACAAAAACAGACTAGGAAAGACAAAGGCAAACAGGAATACTTACCCGAGATTTAGTGGCTTAGTCGCAGCAGGACTGGACTACCAGGACAGAGTGTTCGCCAAACCTAATCAACAGGTGAGGTTTCCAGGGACAGCGCATCCCATGGGTATCACGGTTTGGGAGAAGAGGTCTGGAAGTGGATCAGGCGCACAAGCTGGCATACTCACACCACCCTCTATTCTCCTCACAGGACCAGTCCCGAGCAGCATCACCTATTACCACCAGTCACCACTTAAGTGCAGAAGTCGGACCCGAGCGACTTCACCCCCGGGAAGGCTGCAACCGTGCCCCAACGCCTCCGCAGAGACCAGGTGAGAGTAACACACGCACAATCTCGGCATTCTTCATTCTTGCTACAATGTACTTTGGCTTGCGGTTTCCCGACAACCCAACGAGCACAACATTGTTCTTTTCATTTATCAACACATGCCGGTCTCCCATTTTACTCACCGGCAGCGGCTGATACAGTTTATCAAGAGCTTCCGTCTAATCAAGGCTTTTGGCCCTGCGCGGCTCACCTCCTTTAAAGTCCTCACACTGCACATGAATGAGACACAGCTGTGACCTTCTACAGCAGCAGGGAGTTGCCCCTTTGGGATTCTGCAGCAACCTTCACCCCGCAGCTGGTAGGACCACAGCCTTTCATTCACCTCCTGGTCCTGTCTGCTCTGCTTCCATGGTCGTTTTGCATTCCCATGGATTTCCTGCCCTTCCGTTCTGCTGGTCTTGCTGGCTTCAGTTGCCCTTCTCACTGTGATCTTGGGTGCTCTCATGCTCTGCCATTTATCCAAGTGGGGAAAGGTAACAGGATTCAGGTGTGAGTCATCGAGATCAAGTGCCTGACTGTGCCTGATCCTGATGTTGGGACATGCCAAACAGACTGGCTGTGTGTGAGTCTGTAAAGTTCCTAGATAGTACATGGAACCTGGAGGGTTTATAAGGAAATGGGAAAGGGGATAGCGCGTCTCTCCTCTGGGTTCCCAACTCCCACTCCCCAGGGACCCCTCATCCAGATGACCCTCCCGCCCTGGTCCACCCCCGGGGCCTGGATCCAATAGCGATGGCCGTGCCCCGGCCACTTGGATGACAGATCCAAGGGATTGGTCGTGTGACACCCTTTAGTTTCTCACACCATTTAGAGAGAAAGAATGCCAGAGGTGGCATCCCAGCCCGCAGTGTGCACTATAGAGCGCTGCCATGCACAGCGGACGAGCAGCTTGAACAGGTTGGAGAACGACAAGAATGAGAACGGAATACCTTGGAGGGCCAAGAAAAAGCCCCACCGAGAAACCACCTACTGGCCCCCACTTCGAACAAGCAGGAGAGAAGGGTCACAGATGGCCATGTAGTGTCTTGTTAATGAGTTGCATAAGCGGTTTTGCAGCTGGTGGAGGCCCAAACAGACTCTACACCCCTGCTAAGGAGTGCTGCTCAATGCAAGCAGATCTGCAGTGGGTCCAGTGGAACAGGAGATGGGCTGCAAGGTGGGCGAGAGAGAGAGAAGAATCCCTGAGGGGGAAAGAATGGAGAAGCCCCAGATTGGAGAGAGAGACAGAGAGAGGGAGAGGTGAATCCTGGATTGGGGAGAGAATGAAGAAGCTCCAGAGCAGGAAGAGAGAAAGAGGCAAACCCCAGAGTAGGGAGAGAAAGAAGGAACCCCATGGTGGGGAATGAGAAAGAGCCACAGAGTGGGGAACAAAGGATGAACCCCCACAGTGGGGTGTGAGAATGGGGAACGATCCAGAGTTGGGGGAAGGTGGAAAGAACCCCACAGTGCGAGTGAGAAGGAGTGGGATCCCAGAGTGGGGAAGAGACTAAGAAGACCCCAGACTTGGGAACACGAAAGATGAAAGTCTCCCCGAAGGGAGAAGGGCTAAGAGTAACCTCTATTCAGAAGAGAAGGAAAGAGGCCTGTGTAAAGACTGGAGGGGGGTGTCTGTACTTCTGCTCTCTATATGGTAGAGGAGAGGCACAGAGGACTCCAGCAAAGATTCTCTATTATTGGTACGTGGTCGAGCAATCAAGGCCAAGCTTCTCAGGAGGTGATGCAGGCTGGTTCTTAAGCACAGTGTAGTCCCCAAGCACCCACAAAGAAATGTCCGCACACTGTATTGGTTAAAACACAGTCTTTATATGATTAATATTCAAGGTTATGTACACTATCACAATAACTCACTTTGTGCTCAGAAAATCAACAATGGTAAATATATACAGTTCTAAAGTGGTACCACAAATATTATCAGATCTCATTAAAGTGCATCAACTATACTGTCAAAATGTCACACAGATCAAGAAAGAGGAAGCCAACAGTAGAGAGAGGAAGGAAAGCAAGATGGTTGAACAATTGGCAGAATACTGGTCACTACCGTTAAACACAACTCTGTGTGGAGACTCCCCCACCTGGGCAACCTGTAGAATAAAGATACAAGCCCAGTCCATATATTGCATATATTGTTCACAATAGACGTCCCAATAGTTCTGCAACCCCAAAGTACCTGGCGTTGTAGCGTTCCTCTGCAGGGAATCGACAGCCCTTCTTGAGTGCCCTATCTTTAAGGGAGGAGTCACGGGTCGACAAACGTCCGACGGAGAACATGGTGAGCTACGATGGTGAAGTGGCAGCTTCGTTCCTAGCGGTGCTCGTTGACGGGGAAGCGTAAACGTCATGCAAAGAAGAGGCATGCGGGGCACCTTAGTGTCGATAGTTCTGGACTGCAAAGAGTTTGAAGAAATGTGGCCCAGCAAGGGCGTTGAGTTGTCGGCGTCTCTGTGGTATTTGGGTGGCGGAAAACCCACCGGTGGATGCTCTTCGGCGCGTCGACTGTCAGGCCTTCTCCAGCGGGATACAGCGGCGACGATGCGGACGAGAGCGACCCTGGATTGGAAAGTTCTTAGGCAAACAGGAACACGGCGACGGAGGTCGACAGTGGCGGACAACAGTCTGAGCGCTTCTCTTTGGGATTCCGCGGCAGTCCCCGTCTCGGATCGGCAGCCTGTCGAAGGTCTGTCTACCAGGGAGCTTTGGCAAAGATCAGCTGGTGCACGATGGTCCCTCGTAGCTCGGGAAGAGGGCGCTTTACCAGGTCCTCTCTGGGTCAGTTCTTGGAGACACAGCAGCTTTCAGATTGTGAAGGAGAGCAACAGTAATTCTTCTCTTCCAGCAGGGCTTCAAGGTTAAGCTTCAGTTTCACTCCAGTTACTCTTCAGCTTCTGAACACGAATTCTAGCAGTGAGAGGCCCTGAGATATACTAGTTCATCTCCCATTCATTCTGCTGGGTCACACGAAGGCAACCAATCGGTCAGAAGGGCATTCATGCAGGCAGGCAGCCAATCAGGTGCTTAGTGCATTCAGGCCATTCACTTCTCTCCAGACACTCACAACAAGTTATGTGTATTGGGACAAGTACCCAGCCATTCAACACTCCACACTGCATTCATACCAATTTTGGGCAGGGCTGTCTCAGTCATTGTGTCAAACACCAGATAACAGACATCCACAACAAGAAGTGCATATTGGTCACAAACTCCATTCACTCAGGTCCCACCCGAAGGGTGTACCCACAACATACAGTCACTGGGAAGACTCCAGCCAGTCTGGCCTGGACTTCACAACAACACCATATATGGAACTTCCACCCGACAGCCGGTCAGGGGGAAGGGACAGAGTCGGGGCTTCCCAGGACTTTGGGAAAGCAAGGTAACAGGCAATAGAAAGCAAGAGGCCACAGGGGCCATCTTGTTTCCTATCAGGAATCAACTGATTCCAATGGCACGGCCGGGGTACCCCAAAATGGAGGATACTCAGAGCATCTGTCAAATTCAGCATGGAGCTGCCACCAGCCCATACCCTGCTCTGTGGGCCAACACAGGAGCCCAAAAACATACACTAGGGGCACAGGGTTGTACCCCCACCCATGGGTGCCATAAGGGTATCCATGGGTCTGTTCACCAAACCAAAAGAGAGAGCTGCACCGCCAGGAGTCCCATATGAACTCCTGCGTGGAAAACAGAACAGAACACACGATAAAAAGCAGTAAAGGACAAGGATACGGAGGCCCTGTCCCTCCGATGCATTTCCAGCATCACAGCCTGGCAGGAGTCACATCATGGCACTCAGCACAAAACAAATGGTATGCTTGGAAGTATAAATATAGGCAGAGGCCTGTGGTAAAGAAACACAGGGTTGGGGTCAAAAGCCAGTAGCCATCCCTTTAATGAGCAATTCCCAACATCTTGTCTTGGTTATTTTGTTATCTAGACCTTTTGTCCTTATTTCTGCTATAGTGTAGGGCTTGGAGTTATGGGTGAAGGGAAAGATGAGTCCTTTTTGAAGGTGAACATAATACACAAAACTCTAGCACACCGTACCCAAGTGTCCGAGTCCTCCTTCTGACCTATCACATTCCATTGTTTTCAAAGCTCATGTGCGAATTTCAGGAGTGGCTGGACAGTAGTGCAAGGATGCACTGTCCAGCCCGCTTGCAGACATTAGTGTTGAGAGCGCACAACCACCACTAATGTATGATGCACTCCCTGCAACTCTGTGGGTGCTGGGGGTGCACTTTAAAGAAACAGGCCCTTTTAGGATCTGTCTATGATATGGCATTTATAACGCTTCTGTACACATGTATTTCTAGGCGCGATAGGAATGCAAGGGTGACAGCCACAGTTTAAAGCACAGCTGTCACTCTTAAAGAAGAAATCA
Organism: Ambystoma mexicanum; assembly: GCF_040938575.1. Lineage (NCBI taxonomy): Eukaryota > Metazoa > Chordata > Amphibia > Caudata > Ambystomatidae > Ambystoma > Ambystoma mexicanum. The sequence goes on from NC_090928.1 coordinate 68,616,267, forward strand.
TGACAGGATCAGTAATGACCCTATCATGATTTGAACCTCTCGCTATGGCTGTTCAACAACAGGAGCAGGGGGAGGACACTGAAGGGCCTCCGAATAAGCAAATCTAAGATGCGCTCCTTTAGATGCCCTTTATGGATTGGGCTGCTCCTTTTTTGGTGCAAGTGATGAGATGCGCTCTCACATCTCACCACTTTTTTGCGAATCTACCCATGGTGACAAAGTGGAAAGTTGATGAATGCACCATGATTTGCAATGCCTCTGCTTTTCTTCCATGTAAAGGTGATGCTTTCTCTCTAGGGGTGTATTTCTGCTTGTGTTGTCTTTCAGGTATGATTTAGTGTCGATTACTAAATCAATAATCCTGGAATAACCTTTATGGATAAATGAGTGGTTCTGTCTGCCACCAGATTTCCACCATATAAATATCCCCCAATTTCTCTCATAAAAGCAAGAGGAGTTTTGCAAATGTTGTATGTGTCCCATGTGATCTGTTCTTGCTCTAGGTAGGTACTTAGTTGAAATCCCCTCCCAAAATCATCTCCCCTCCCATCAGATCTGCCACCCATAAAAAGGAGATTAGTACAGAAAAACTCCTATTTCATTTCCATATCAGAAATATAGATTACTATAGAGTTTCCCTTCACTCCAATAGCTGCATGATCAATGCATGGTTTCTCTAGAGTGCATTGTTTTGCATTTATATTTTTAATTCCCTGTGATGCCTTTAGTTCTTGTATATGTTTCTTTTGGATTTCATCATGTGAAGAACTATGTTTGCATCATAACTACCTCTGCTTCTGATTGAAGAATCGGAACTGTTAACTGATATTTAATTTATAATAATAATATATTATAAAATAATAAAAACAATAATAATAGCAATAGTACATGATTACCTTGCAAGGCACTGGGGGCTGCAGAGAAGGGCTGATATCCAAAATGATTGCTTGGGCCAAAACATCAAGCATAAATTATTTTCCAGTGGCCAAAAATTCTGCCACTGCTTCTGGTGTGTGGACAAACTGCAGGAGCTGCAAAGAAACTTCATTAGCAACAGCCACAAAGTGTCTTTCATCATTTAGACGCGTGTTCAGGATGGATCTATTTATGATCCATGTTGATCCACTAGTGATAAGCTTTATTAATATGTACCTTAGTGGATGATAGAGTTGAGCGCATTCGTCCTCTGATGCATTTGGTTGGCTTTCAGAGTATTGACTGATATTGAAGAACTGACATAGGATGTTTGGAACAATCTTTGGGAGGTGGATGTGTAACCATTTGCCAACAGACTGTATTCAGGTAGACTCGCAAAGAGTCCTTCCCTTTCTAACATCCTTTAAAATCTTCAGGATCATAAAATCAGTCTTCAGAGCTGCGAGTGAAGTGAGTGCTACCTCTATGAAAGCATCTCTTTCAAATGAAAAGGTGGATGACATTTTGTCTATTATTAAGTCAATTAACAATCTGACAAACATATTATTGCCCTCGGTAAAGTTTTTGTAAAACTCAGAGTCCGATCCATAATGTTCCAAAAGACAGTTCAAAACAGTATCCGCAACAAAATTGATGCCAGTTATCAATTGATGGAAAACAGTCAATCATTTCCATATTTCTTAAAACAGCAATATGGCTTTCCGCGAGACAAAGTGAAACATAATTAAAAAATGTGCCAAATATCTGAGATAATGACTTTTCTTATTGTTTGTACTTCATTGGACAGTCACACGACGTGCATATTCTCGATAGAAGTTGGCAGAGGGTGCATTCCAAGAGTTCCGCAGAGTAAATGTTTAACCCTCTCCTTAAGTCTCCTTTGGTTGCAAGACTGGGGGTTTCTTCATCAAAGGACTCTTCAGATTCATAAGAGGATGCAGTGGAGAGTGAAGTCTCGGAAGGTAATCATTCTTGTGGGTCTTTACAAACGACTCTAATATAACTGAGTGGGCAAATGTCTCCCCTTTTCTTATTTTGCTCTGCAAACCCTTATGTGACTCAGCAGCTGACGCCTCTGCGGCTGAGTTTGTGTCTTCAGAAGCAACCGGCTGTGCTGGTGGGTCAGTCTCCTGCGCATCAATGTCCTTCGCACATTCAAGGTCCAGCCGATGATGTGATCGGTCATATTTTTTCCCATCCAGTCTTGAAATGGGGTGAGTGCTGGCAGTAGAATGCCTGTTGCTGCATATGCCACCAAAATGGCAAGCTGGTCAAATTTGATGTAAGCTTCTTCATAAGATGCCTGTTGGAAAAATTAAAGTTAAAGACACATTTAGCTATGTGCAGAAGCATGAGGTGTTGCTGACAGAGATTAGAAGTACAGGAAAATAATAGTTTCCTGAAACTATTAGTTGCATAAAGAAATCCTGACAGCACTCCCACGAAGGCCTTTGGCACTTAGTGGAGGAGATGATTACTGCACTGATCACAGGAAAAAAGGGTAGAGGGCGACCCGGATGCAGGGCGAGCTGTACTTTCATTGAACAGGGCAAATAGCTATTTTTGGTTCACAAGTGTCTCATTAGCAAACCTACACAATTGCATAGGAAATTGCTATAAGAGACTGCTTATTTTATGCCTTGGGATCACCCAATTAAATTATAGTTTCAGCAAACACTGGGAAGTGAGTTTTGTTAATTCCAAATTTTAACAAAAAACAATCGCCCCATAGTGTTCCAGCAAATGGGAATTAAATTCACATTTTAAATGACATAGGCTAAGCAAGCAGAATTTTGCCCTCCCGCCCACTGTAAGGCAAGCAGACGCCCCCCCCCCCCACCTTTTGTTTTCCCAGGCCTCAGTTCTACTTACATATAAAGCCTCTCCGTATAGGTGGCACCTATAACATGGAGCTGGTCCTAGTGCAATTCCATTTCTTAACCAACTGTGAAGCTTGAGCTTAACTTCTAAGCACTACCAAGCTTTGCCCAGGCTGTCTTGGGCACTGTTGTGATTGGGGGGGAATGCAGTGATTCGCTGTCCCCTGTGAGGGAACTGGGATGTGCAATGCGATGGTTCTACATAGGCCATCATTGCACAAGTATGGAGCGTGTAAGTCGCTGTAGGAGCTCAAAACAGCTTGTTATAAGGAGAATGTAGTCTACAATGAAGTTACACTAAAGTCTGAGCTACACCACCTAGTAATATATGTAAATTTACAATTTGAAAGCAATGTGGTTGGCAATCTAGAGAGTACCAAGGATCATACAAATATCTAAAATATCACTAAGGTCTTCAATTGCCAGCAGTGTATGCCTCAAATATTGTATTCAATTCAAATGTCAATTAAATGTTTTACGAGGTTTCATTAAACCAAAGACGAATAACAGATTGTTTACTAACCAACATACAAAAGAAAAAGTTCTGTCATTTATAACTAACAAGCAAAGAAAAAGCCAACATGCCTTTCAACCTATCACAGGTTATCAGGGCTAAATTGAGACCGTATCTGTAGATTTAATCTGCAACAAATACAAGCTGAATAGCTTGCACTTGAAGTAACTTGATATTTAGAACATTCCACCCCAAAGGAAAATAAATATAACATAGCCTGTGTTCCTGAGACTCGCTTCTACGCCTGAGATTCTGAGTGGAAATGGTTTGGTCTTAACTGGGGTCACAACATTCCAGGTACATTACCTACTTGTATCACTTATGTACAAATAGTGTTCCATAGCGTCTATATTGGAGGGATCTCTTTCAGGCTCCCTCCGACGGCTTTCCTCGTGGGCGCCCACGAGGAAAGCCCTAAATATCAAGTTAATTCAGTTTGTATTCGGTGCAGATTAGGTAGCGATCTACAGATGTCATCTCAATTTAGCCCCGATGAAAACCTGCCATAGATTGAAACATGTATTGACTTTTTCTTTGCTTGTCCAGTTAGAAATACTGAACTTTTCTTTTGTATGTTGAGTTAGAGTGAACAATCTGTTTTTCGTGTTTGGTTTAAGAAAAGCTCATATAACATTTCATTGAAATGTGCAGTGAATACGGAATGAGACATCAAAATACAACCACTTTTAGGCATATCCTCCTGAAAATTCAAGACCTTCTATGGGTTTGGCTCTGGAAAAGGATATTGAGGTGGAAGAGAAACCAATATGAGGAACTAAGGACTAAAGCAAGAAAGAGGCTAGGACAGAGCACATACTTGGTATTAGAGTCCAGGGACTAGAAAGAGGGATAGGGACTTTAGAATTACCCATGAGAACACACTGTTCAGGAGTAAAACAAAGTTACCCGGAATACCTATTTTTGTGAATTGTAAAGCCCTCTCCATGAGTCAGATTTACTTAAAGCAATTTCTTTGAAAGTCATCCACCTTAATCGCAGACAAAGATGTTTATCAAAGTGGCAATGTCGTAATTAATATTCTCATTAATATCATTGAGGGACCTGCCAATGTAATGACTATGCAGTGGTATCTTTCTCCATGTCTTGTAGTTTGTTTGTAAATATATTGCTTTATATTTGTACTTCATAACATTCTTCATGGCCGATGTCCATACTGCACACAAGCAATAAAGGTGCACAGTGTTAGTGTAAGATGAAGCTTCATCGTTGCCACATCTGGCGCAGATTCAGAAAGATTGCTTCTTATAACAAAACATTCATTTCTACCTAAAAGGGCTGAGCCTTCTTCCTCCACTTCCCTAAAAAATAAACAAACATGAGATTTAATAAAATATAGGTTTGTTCAAGGGAGAATATGCACTAATCATGACCACCTACATATCACCCGAAGTAGCAGTTACATCGCATGCCTGCTATTCTTGCATGGCATAACTGTCTGTTGGCAGACACCATCACATTCTTTTCACAATCTGCCAGTGTAAAGAGAAACACTGAAGCCATACTGAATACTGCGAGCCCATACAGTGCGTTTCTGTATAATTCCAAACAGAGGATCCTGGGAACTGACATATGGTGAGGCTTCATTTTCATTGGGCGCATTGAGGAGTTGTCAAAAATGAATAGAGGTATCACTTTAGAATTAGAATCCGTTTGATGTTAACAGGCAAAAAAAAAGCTTAAAGATTAGTGAAATGTGCATTTAAGCACTACTGCGGGAACAGGGATCAAATTCATAGGGTTGTAAAAAGCACTTTACGTTCAGTTATGTAATTTCATATTTGTATAGCACCCAAATGTTATGGCTTCGAGGGGGGGGAGGGCTGTCTGACAACCGCAGTCTGTGAAAGCAATGTCGACACAGGGCCAGTGTGACTCATAAGGACAGATACATATGGACACATGGCCAGGCCCACTCATATGGACTAACTCATATGGACACAGGGCGGCTCATATGGACACAGGGCCAGGGCGACTCATATGGACACAGGGCGACTCATATGGACAGATACATATGGACACATGGCCAGGGCGACTCATATGGACAGATACATATGGACACAGGGCGACTCATATGGACACAGGCCCCGGGCGACTCATTTGGACACAGGGCTAGGACGACTCATATGGACACAGGGCGACTCATATGGACAGACACACATGGACAGGGCCAGGGCGACTAATATGGACTAACTCATATGGACACAGGGCGACTCATATGGGCACAGGGCCAGGGCGACTCATATGGGCACAGGGCCAAGGCGACTCATATGGACACAGGGCGACTCATATGGACAGACGCATATGGACACAGGGCCAGGGCGACTCATATGGACTAACTCATATGGACACAGGGTGACTCATATGGACACAGATCGACTCAGCAGTTTGTTTTGGTCCGGTGTCCATATTGCTTTCACGGACTGCAGTTATCAGGCGGGGCCTCTCCATCCCCCCCACTTCAAAACCATAACAATTGGGTGCTATACAAATAGCAAATTACATGACTTAATTAACATAAAGTGCTTTTTTACAACCCTTTGGCCTCTATGGTTTGTGTTTGGGTAAGTCTGACAGAAAAACTGGAATGATTTGGAAATTGGGGTTTTAGACCACCCACCACTGAATGGCCTGTGTTGGAGAAGCTGCATGGTAAACAATGGGATGATTTGAGAATTTAGGATGTTCTGCTAGACCTGTGGGTCTAGTAACTATGTTTACCTACTTGGCCTAAGGGAAATGCACAACTTCTAAGATCTACCAAGCTTTGCCTGGGCTGTCTTGGGCACTGTTGTGATTGGGAGAAGGAATGCAGTGATTCGCGGTCCCCGATGGGGGAATTGAAATGTGCAATGCGATGGTTCTAAATAGTGCCATCATTGCACAAGTATGGAGCGTGTAAATCACTGTAGGAGATCAGCACTGCTTGTTATAAGGATAATGTAGTCTAGAATAAGGTTACACTAAGGTCTGAGCTACACCACCTAGTAATATATGTAAATCTACAATTTGAAAGCAATGTGGTTGGCAAGCTAGAGAGTACCAAGGATCATACAAATATCTAAAATATCACTAAGGTCTTCAATTGCCAGCAGTGTATGCCTCAAATATTGTATTCAATTCAAATGTCAATTAAATGTTTTACGAGGTTTCATTAAACCAAAGACGAATAACAGATTGTTTACTAACCAACATACAAAAGAAAAAGTTCTGTCATTTATAACTAACAAGCAAAGAAAAAGCCAACATGCCTTTCAACCTATCACAGGTTATCAGGGCTAAATTGAGACCGTATCTGTAGATCTAATCTGCAACAAATACAAGCTGAATAGCTTGCACTTGAAGTAACTTGATATTTAGAACATTCCACCCCAAAGGAAAATAAATATAACATAGCCTGTGTTCCTGAGACTCGCTTCTACGCCTGAGATTCTGAGTGAAAATGGTTTGGTCTTAACTGGGGTCACAACATTCCAGGTACATTACCTACTTGTATCACTTATGTACAAATAGTTTTCCATAGCGTCTATATTGGAGGGATCTCTTTCAGGCAACCTCCGACGGCTTTCCTCGTGGGCGCCCACGAGGAAAGCCCTAAATATCAAGTTAATTCAAGCGTAAGCTATTCAGTTTGTATTCGGTGCAGATTAGGTAGCGATCTACAGATGTCATCTCAATTTAGCCCCGATGAAAACCTGCCATAGATTGAAACATGTGTTGACTTTTCTTTGCTTGTCCAGTTAGAAATACTGAACTTTTCTTTTGTATGTTGAGTTAGAGTGAACAATCTGTTTTTCGTGTTTGGTTTAATAAAAGCTCATATAACATTTCATTGAAATGTGCAGTGAATACGGAATGAGACATCAAAATACAACCACTTTTAGGCATATCCTCCTGAAAATTCAAGACCTTCTATGGGTTTGGCTCTGGAAAAGGATATTGAGGTGGAAGAGAAACCAATATGAGGAACTAAGGACTAAAGCAAGAAAGAGGCTAGGACAGAGCACATACTTGGTATTAGAGTCCAGGGACTAGAAAGAGGGATAGGGACTTTAGAATTACCCATGAGAACAGACTGTTCAGGAGTAAAACAAAGTTACCCGGAATACCTATTTTTGTGAATTGTAAAGCCCTCTCCATGAGTCAGATTTACTTAAAGCAATTTCTTTGAAAGTCATCCACCTTAATCGCAGACAAAGATGTTTATCAAAGTGGCAATGTCGTAATTAATATTCTCATTAATATCATTGAGGGACCTGCCAATGTAATGACTATGCAGTGGTATCTTTCTCCATGTCTTGTAGTTTGTTTGTAAATATATTGCTTTATATTTGTACTTCATAACATTCTTCATGGCCGATGTCCATACTGCACACAAGCAATAAAGGTGCACAGTGTTAGTGTAAGATGAAGCTTCATCATTGCCACATCTGGCGCAGATTCAGAAAGATTGCTTCTTATAACAAAACATTCATTTCTACCTAAAAGGGCTGAGCCTTCTTCCTCCACTTCCCTAAAAAATAAACAAACATGAGATTTAATAAAATATAGGTTTGTTCAAGGGAGAATATGCACTAATCATGACCACCTACATATCACCCGAAGCAGCAGTTACATCGCATGCCTGCTATTCTTGCATGGCATAACTGTCTGTTAGCAGACACCATCACATTCTTTTGACAATTGGCCAGTGTAAAGAGAAACACTGAAGCCATACTGAATACTGCGAGCCCATACAGTGCGTTTCTGTATAATTCCAAACAGAGGATCCTGGGAACTGACATATGGTGAGGCTTCATTTTCATTGGGCGCATTGAGGAGTTGTCGAAAATGAATAGAGGTATCACTTTAGAATTAGAATCCGTTTGATGTTAACAGGCAAAAAAAAAGCTTAAAGATTAGTGAAATGTGCATTTAAGCACTACTGCGGGAACAGGGATCAAATTCAAAGGGTTGTAAAAAGCACTTTACGTTCAGTTATGTAATTTCATATTTGTATAGCACCCAAATGTTATGGCGTCCAGGCGGGGGGTGTCCTGTCTGATAACCGCAGTCTGTGAAAGCAATATGGACGCATGGCCAGGGCGACTCATATGGACACAGGGTGACTCATATGGACAGACACATATGGACACAGGGCCAGGGCGACTCATATGTACTTACTCATATGGACACAGGGCCATGGCGACCCATATGGACACAGGGCAACACATATGGACACAGGGCGACTCATATGGACACAGGGCGACTCATATGGACAGACACATATTGACACAGGGCCAGGGCGACTCATATGTACTTACTCATATGGACACAGGGCGACTCATATGGACACAGGGCCATGGCGACCCATATGGACACAGGGCGACACATATGGACACAGGGCGACTCATATGGACAGACGCATATGGACACAGGGCCAGGGCGCCTCATATGGACTAACTCATATGGACACAGGGCCAGGCCGACTCCTATGGACACAGGGCGACTCATCAGTTTGTTTTGGTCCTGTGTCCATATTGCTTTCACAGACTGCAGTTATCAGGCGGGCCTCTCCACCCCTCCCCACTTCAAAGCCATAACATTTTGCTGCTATACAAATATCAAATTACATAACTTGATTAACATAAACTGCTTTTTACAACCCTTTGACCTCTATGGTTTGCCTTTGGGGAAGTCTGACAGAAAAACTGGAATGTTTTGTTAATTGGGGTTTTAGACCGCCCTCCACTGAATGGCCTATGTTGGGGAAGCTGGATGGTAAACAATGGGATGATTTGAGAATTTGGGGTGTTCTGCTAGACCTGCGGGTCTAGTAACTATGTTTACCTACTCGGCCTAAGGGAAATGCACAATTTCTAAGCTCTACCAAGCTTTACCTAGGCTGTCTTGGGCACTGTTGTGATTGGGAGAGGGAATGCAGTGATTCGCCGTCCCCTATGAGGGAACTGATATGTGCAATGCGATGGTTCTAAATAGTGCCATCATTGCACAAGTATGGAGCGTGTAAGTCTCTGTAGGAGCTCAGCACTGCTTGTTATAAGGATAATGTAGTCTAGAATGAGGTTACACTAAGGTCTGAGCTACACCACCTAGTAGTCATATATGTAAATCTACAATTTGAAAGCAATGTGGTTGGCAAGCTAGAGAGTACCAAGGATCATACAAATATCTAAAATATCACTAAGGTCTTCAATTGCCAGCAGTGTATGCCTCAAATATTGTATTCAATTCAAATGTCAATTAAATGTTTTACGAGGTTTCATTAAACCAAAGACGAATAACAGATTGTTTACTAACCAACATACAAAAGAAAAAGTTCTGTCATTTATAACTAACAAGCAAAGAAAAAGCCAACATGCCTTTCAACCTATCACAGGTTATCAGGGCTAAATTGAGACCGTATCTGTAGATTTAATCTGCAACAAATACAAGCTGAATAGCTTGCACTTGAAGTAACTTGATATTTAGAACATTCCACCCCAAAGGAAAATAAATATAACATAGCCTGTGTTCCTGAGACTCGCTTCTACGCCTGAGATTCTGAGTGGAAATGGTTTGGTCTTAACTGGGGTCACAACATCCAGGTACATTACCTACTTGTATCACTTATGTACAAATAGTGTTCCATAGCGTCTATATTGGAGGGATCTCTTTCAGGCTCCCTCCGACGGCTTTCCTCGTGGGCGCCCACGAGGAAAGCCCTAAATATCAAGTTAATTCAAGCGCAAGCTATTCAGTTTGTATTCGGTGCAGATTAGGAAGCGATCTACAGATGTCATCTCAATTTAGCCCCTATGAAAACCTGCCATAGGTTGAAACATGTGTTGACTTTTTCCTTGCTTGTCCAGTTAGAAATACTGAACTTTTCTTTTGTATGTTGAGTTAGAGTGAACAATCTGTTTTTCGTGTTTGGTTTAATAAAAGCTCATATAACATTTCATTGAAATGTGCAGTGAATACGGAATGGCACATCAAAATACAACCACTTTCAGGCATAATCTCCTGGCAATTCAAGACCTTCTATGAGTTTGGCGCTGGAACTGGATATTGAGGTGGAAGAGAAACCAATATAAGGAACTAAGGACTAAAGCAAGAAAGAGGCTACGACAGAGCACAGACTTGGGATTAAAGTCCAGGGACTAGAAAGAGGGATAGGGACTTTAGAATTACCCATGAGAACACACTGTTCAGGAGTAAAACAAAGTTACCCAGAGTACCTATTTTTGTGAATTGTAAAGCCCTCTCCATGAGTCTGATTTACTTAATGCAATTTATTTGAAAGTCATCCACCTTAATCGCAGACAAAGATGTTTATCAAAGTGGCAATGTCATAATTAATATTCTCATTAATATAATTGAGGAACCTACCAACGTAAAGACTATGCAGTGGTATCTTTCTCCCTGTCTTGTAGTTTGTTTGTAAATATATCGCTTTACATTTGTACTTCATAACATTCTTCATGACAGATGTCCATACTGCACACAAGCAATAAAGGTGCACAGTGTTAGTCTAAGATGAAGCTTCATCGTTACCACATCTGGGACAGATTCCGAAAGATTGCTTCTTATAACAGAACATTCATTTCTACCTACCAGGACTGAGCCTTCTTCCTCCACTTCCCTAAAAAATAAAACAAATATGAGATTTAATGAAATATATTTTTGTTCAGGGGAGAATATGCACTAATCATGACCACCTACATATCACCCAAAGTAGCAGTTACATCACATGCCTGCTATTCTTGCATGGCATAACTGTCTGTTAGCAGACACCATCACATTCTCCTCACAATTTGCCAGTCTAAAGAGGAACACTGAAGCCATACTGAATACTGCGAGCCCATACAGTGCGTGTCTGTATAATTCAAAACAGAGGATCCTAGGAACTGACATATGGTGAAGCTTCATTTTCATTGGGCGCAAATGAATAGAGGTATCACTTTAGAATTAGATTCTGTTTGATGTTAACAGGCAAAAAACATCTTAAATATTAGTGAAATGTGCATTTAAGCACTACTGCGGGAACAGGGATCAAATTCAAAGGGTTGTAAAAAGCACTTTACGTTCAATTATGTAATTTCATATTTGTATAGCACCCAAATGTTATGGCTTCGAGGGGGGGGGGGGGCTGTCTGACAACCGCAGTCTGTGAAAGCAATGTCGACACAGGGCCAGTGTGACTCATAAGGACAGATACATATGGACACATGGCCAGGGCCACTCATATGGACTAACTCATATGGACACAGGGCGGCTCATATGGACACAGGGCCAGGGCGACTCATATGGACACAGGGCGACTCATATGGACAGATACATATGGACACATGGCCAGGGCGACTCATATGGACAGATACATATGGACACAGGGCGACTCATATGGACACAGGCCCGGGCAACTCATTTGGACACAGGGCTAGGACGACTCATATGGACACAGGGCGACTCATATGGACAGACACATATGGACAGGGCCAGGGCGACTCATATGGACTAACTCATATGGACACAGGGCGACTCATATGGGCACAGGGCCAGGGCGACTCATATGGGCACAGGGCCAAGGCGACTCATATGGACACAGATCGACTCAGCAGTTTGTTTTGGTCCGGTGTCCATATTGCTTTCACGGACTGCAGTTATCAGGCGGGGCCTCTCCATCCCCCCCACTTCAAAACCATAACAATTGGGTGCTATACAAATAGCAAATTACATAACTTAATTAACATAAAGTGCTTTTTTACAACCCTTTGACCTCTATGGTTTGTGTTTGGGGAAGTCTGACAGAAAAACTGGAATGATTTGGAAATTGGGGTTTTAGACCACCCACCACTGAATAGCCTGTGTTGGAGAAGCTGCATGGTAAACAATGGGATGATTTGAGAATTTAGGATGTTCTGCTAGACCTGTGGGTCTAGTAACTATGTTTACCTACTTGGCCTAAGGGAAATGCACAACTTCTAAGATCTACCAAGCTTTGCCTAGGCTGTCTTGGGCACTGTTGTGATTGGGAGAAGGAATGCAGTGATTCGCGGTCCCCGATGGGGGAATTGAAATGTGCAATGCGATGGTTCTAAATAGTGCCATCATTGCACAAGTATGGAGCGTGTAAATCACTGTAGGAGATCAGCACTGCTTGTTATAAGGATAATGTAGTCTAGAATGAGGTTACACTAAGGTCTGAGCTACACCACCTAGTAATATATGTAAATCTACAATTTGAAAGCAATGTGGTTGGCAAGCTAGAGAGTACCAAGGATCATACAAATATCTAAAATATCACTAAGGTCTTCAATTGCCAGCAGTGTATGCCTCAAATATTGTATTCAATTCAAATGTCAATTAAATGTTTTACGAGGTTTCATTAAACCAAAGACGAATAACAGATTGTTTACTAACCAACATACAAAAGAAAAAGTTCTGTCATTTATAACTAACAAGCAAAGAAAAAGCCAACATGCCTTTCAACCTATCACAGGTTATCAGGGCTAAATTGAGACCGTATCTGTAGATCTAATCTGCAACAAATACAAGCTGAATAGCTTGCACTTGAAGTAACTTGATATTTAGAACATTCCACCCCAAAGGAAAATAAATATAACATAGCCTGTGTTCCTGAGACTCGCTTCTACGCCTGAGATTCTGAGTGAAAATGGTTTGGTCTTAACTGGGGTCACAACATTCCAGGTACATTACCTACTTGTATCACTTATGTACAAATAGTTTTCCATAGCGTCTATATTGGAGGGATCTCTTTCAGGCAACCTCCGACGGCTTTCCTCGTGGGCGCCCACGAGGAAAGCCCTAAATATCAAGTTAATTCAAGCGTAAGCTATTCAGTTTGTATTCGGTGCAGATTAGGTAGCGATCTACAGATGTCATCTCAATTTAGCCCCGATGAAAACCTGCCATAGATTGAAACATGTGTTGACTTTTCTTTGCTTGTCCAGTTAGAAATACTGAACTTTTCTTTTGTATGTTGAGTTAGAGTGAACAATCTGTTTTTCGTGTTTGGTTTAAGAAAAGCTCATATAACATTTCATTGAAATGTGCAGTGAATACGGAATGAGACATCAAAATACAACCACTTTTAGGCATATCCTCCTGAAAATTCAAGACCTTCTATGGGTTTGGCTCTGGAAAAGGATATTGAGGTGGAAGAGAAACCAATATGAGGAACTAAGGACTAAAGCAAGAAAGAGGCTAGGACAGAGCACATACTTGGTATTAGAGTCCAGGGACTAGAAAGAGGGATAGGGACTTTAGAATTACCCATGAGAACAGACTGTTCAGGAGTAAAACAAAGTTACCCGGAATACCTATTTTTGTGAATTGTAAAGCCCTCTCCATGAGTCAGATTTACTTAAAGCAATTTCTTTGAAAGTCATCCACCTTAATCGCAGACAAAGATGTTTATCAAAGTGGCAATGTCGTAATTAATATTCTCATTAATATCATTGAGGGACCTGCCAATGTAATGACTATGCAGTGGTATCTTTCTCCATGTCTTGTAGTTTGTTTGTAAATATATTGCTTTATATTTGTACTTCATAACATTCTTCATGGCCGATGTCCATACTGCACACAAGCAATAAAGGTGCACAGTGTTAGTGTAAGATGAAGCTTCATCATTGCCACATCTGGCGCAGATTCAGAAAGATTGCTTCTTATAACAAAACATTCATTTCTACCTAAAAGGGCTGAGCCTTCTTCCTCCACTTCCCTAAAAAATAAACAAACATGAGATTTAATAAAATATAGGTTTGTTCAAGGGAGAATATGCACTAATCATGACCACCTACATATCACCCGAAGCAGCAGTTACATCGCATGCCTGCTATTCTTGCATGGCATAACTGTCTGTTAGCAGACACCATCACATTCTTTTCACAATTTGCCAGTGTAAAGAGAAACACTGAAGCCATACTGAATACTGCAAGCCCATACAGTGCGTTTCTGTATAATTCCAAACAAAGGATCCTGGGAACTGACATATGGTGAGGCTTCATTTTCATTGGGCGCATTGAGGAGTTGTCGAAAATGAATAGAGGTATCACTTTAGAATTAGAATCCGTTTGATGTTAACAGGCAAAAAAAAAGCTTAAAGATTAGTGAAATGTGCATTTAAGCACTACTGCGGGAACAGGGATCAAATTCAAAGGGTTGTAAAAAGCACTTTACGTTCAGTTATGTAATTTCATATTTGTATAGCACCCAAATGTTATGGCGTCCAGGCGGGGGGTGTCCTGTCTGATAACCGCAGTCTGTGAAAGCAATATGGACGCATGGCCAGGGCGACTCATATGGACACAGGGTGACTCATATGGACAGACACATATGGACACAGGGCCAGGGCGACTCATATGTACTTACTCATATGGACACAGAGCGACTCATATGGACACAGGGCCATGGCGACCCATATGGACACAGGGCGACTCATATGGACACAGGGCGACTCATATGGACAGACACATATGGACACAGGGCCAGGGCGACTCATATGTACTTACTCATATGGACACAGGGCGACTCATATGGACACAGGGCCATGGCGACCCATATGGACACAGGGCGACACATATGGACACAGGGCGACTCATATGGACAGACGCATATGGACACAGGGCCAGGGCGCCTCATATGGACTAACTCATATGGACACAGGGCCAGGCCGACTCCTATGGACACAGGGCGACTCATCAGTTTGTTTTGGTCCTGTGTCCATATTGCTTTCACAGACTGCAGTTATCAGGCGGGCCTCTCCACCCCTCCCCACTTCAAAGCCATAACATTTTGCTGCTATACAAATATCAAATTACATAACTTGATTAACATAAACTGCTTTTTACAACCCTTTGACCTCTATGGTTTGCCTTTGGGGAAGTCTGACAGAAAAACTGGAATGTTTTGTTAATTGGGGTTTTAGACCGCCCTCCACTGAATGGCCTATGTTGGGGAAGCTGGATGGTAAACAATGGGATGATTTGAGAATTTGGGGTGTTCTGCTAGACCTGCGGGTCTAGTAACTATGTTTACCTACTCGGCCTAAGGGAAATGCACAATTTCTAAGCTCTACCAAGCTTTACCTAGGCTGTCTTGGGCACTGTTGTGATTGGGAGAGGGAATGCAGTGATTCGCCGTCCCCTATGAGGGAACTGATATGTGCAATGCGATGGTTCTAAATAGTGCCATCATTGCACAAGTATGGAGCGTGTAAGTCTCTGTAGGAGCTCAGCACTGCTTGTTATAAGGATAATGTAGTCTAGAATGAGGTTACACTAAGGTCTGAGCTACACCACCTAGTAGTCATATATGTAAATCTACAATTTGAAAGCAATGTGGTTGGCAAGCTAGAGAGTACCAAGGATCATACAAATATCTAAAATATCACTAAGGTCTTCAATTGCCAGCAGTGTATGCCTCAAATATTGTATTCAATTCAAATGTCAATTAAATGTTTTACGAGGTTTCATTAAACCAAAGACGAATAACAGATTGTTTACTAACCAACATACAAAAGAAAAAGTTCTGTCATTTATAACTAACAAGCAAAGAAAAAGCCAACATGCCTTTCAACCTATCACAGGTTATCAGGGCTAAATTGAGACCGTATCTGTAGATTTAATCTGCAACAAATACAAGCTGAATAGCTTGCACTTGAAGTAACTTGATATTTAGAACATTCCACCCCAAAGGAAAATAAATATAACATAGCCTGTGTTCCTGAGACTCGCTTCTACGCCTGAGATTCTGAGTGGAAATGGTTTGGTCTTAACTGGGGTCACAACATCCAGGTACATTACCTACTTGTATCACTTATGTACAAATAGTGTTCCATAGCGTCTATATTGGAGGGATCTCTTTCAGGCTCCCTCCGACGGCTTTCCTCGTGGGCGCCCACGAGGAAAGCCCTAAATATCAAGTTAATTCAAGCGCAAGCTATTCAGTTTGTATTCGGTGCAGATTAGGAAGCGATCTACAGATGTCATCTCAATTTAGCCCCGATGAAAACCTGCCATAGGTTGAAACATGTGTTGACTTTTTCCTTGCTTGTCCAGTTAGAAATACTGAACTTTTCTTTTGTATGTTGAGTTAGAGTGAACAATCTGTTTTTCGTGTTTGGTTTAATAAAAGCTCATATAACATTTCATTGAAATGTGCAGTGAATACGGAATGGCACATCAAAATACAACCACTTTCAGGCATAATCTCCTGGCAATTCAAGACCTTCTATGAGTTTGGCGCTGGAACTGGATATTGAGGTGGAAGAGAAACCAATATAAGGAACTAAGGACTAAAGCAAGAAAGAGGCTAGGACAGAGCACAGACTTGGGATTAAAGTCCAGGGACTAGAAAGAGGGATAGGGACTTTAGAATTACCCATGAGAACACACTGTTCAGGAGTAAAACAAAGTTACCCAGAGTACCTATTTTTGTGAATTGTAAAGCCCTCTCCATGAGTCTGATTTACTTAATGCAATTTATTTGAAAGTCATCCACCT
This sequence comes from Ambystoma mexicanum, assembly GCF_040938575.1. Taxonomy (NCBI): domain Eukaryota; kingdom Metazoa; phylum Chordata; class Amphibia; order Caudata; family Ambystomatidae; genus Ambystoma; species Ambystoma mexicanum. Next base: position 68,633,123 of record NC_090928.1, read on the forward strand.
TAATCGCAGACAAAGATGTTTATCAAAGTGGCAATGTCATAATTAATATTCTCATTAATATAATTGAGGAACCTACCAACGTAAAGACTATGCAGTGGTATCTTTCTCCCTGTCTTGTAGTTTGTTTGTAAATATATCGCTTTACATTTGTACTTCATAACATTCTTCATGACAGATGTCCATACTGCACACAAGCAATAAAGGTGCACAGTGTTAGTCTAAGATGAAGCTTCATCGTTACCACATCTGGGACAGATTCCGAAAGATTGCTTCTTATAACAGAACATTCATTTCTACCTACCAGGACTGAGCCTTCTTCCTCCACTTCCCTAAAAAATAAAACAAATATGAGATTTAATGAAATATATTTTTGTTCAGGGGAGAATATGCACTAATCATGACCACCTACATATCACCCAAAGTAGCAGTTACATCACATGCCTGCTATTCTTGCATGGCATAACTGTCTGTTAGCAGACACCATCACATTCTCCTCACAATTTGCCAGTCTAAAGAGGAACACTGAAGCCATACTGAATACTGCGAGCCCATACAGTGCGTGTCTGTATAATTCAAAACAGAGGATCCTAGGAACTGACATATGGTGAAGCTTCATTTTCATTGGGCGCAAATGAATAGAGGTATCACTTTAGAATTAGATTCTGTTTGATGTTAACAGGCAAAAAACATCTTAAATATTAGTGAAATGTGCATTTAAGCACTACTGCGGGAACAGGGATCAAATTCAAAGGGTTGTAAAAAGCACTTTACGTTCAATTATGTAATTTCATATTTGTATAGCACCCAAATGTTATGGCTTCGAGGGGGGGGGGGGCTGTCTGACAACCGCAGTCTGTGAAAGCAATGTCGACACAGGGCCAGTGTGACTCATAAGGACAGATACATATGGACACATGGCCAGGGCCACTCATATGGACTAACTCATATGGACACAGGGCGGCTCATATGGACACAGGGCCAGGGCGACTCATATGGACACAGGGCGACTCATATGGACAGATACATATGGACACATGGCCAGGGCGACTCATATGGACAGATACATATGGACACAGGGCGACTCATATGGACACAGGCCCCGGGCAACTCATTTGGACACAGGGCTAGGACGACTCATATGGACACAGGGCGACTCATATGGACAGACACATATGGACAGGGCCAGGGCGACTCATATGGACTAACTCATATGGACACAGGGCGACTCATATGGGCACAGGGCCAGGGCGACTCATATGGGCACAGGGCCAAGGCGACTCATATGGGCACAGGGCGACTCATATGGACAGACGCATATGGACACAGGGCCAGGGCGACTCATATGGACTAACTCATATGGACACAGGGTGACTCATATGGACACAGATCGACTCAGCAGTTTGTTTTGGTCCGGTGTCCATATTGCTTTCACGGACTGCAGTTATCAGGCGGGGCCTCTCCATCCCCCCCACTTCAAAACCATAACAATTGGGTGCTATACAAATAGCAAATTACATAACTTAATTAACATAAAGTGCTTTTTTACAACCCTTTGACCTCTATGGTTTGTGTTTGGGGAAGTCTGACAGAAAAACTGGAATGATTTGGAAATTGGGGTTTTAGACCACCCACCACTGAATGGCCTGTGTTGGAGAAGCTGCATGGTAAACAATGGGATGATTTGAGAATTTAGGATGTTCTGCTAGACCTGTGGGTCTAGTAACTATGTTTACCTACTTGGCCTAAGGGAAATGCACAACTTCTAAGATCTACCAAGCTTTGCCTAGGCTGTCTTGGGCACTGTTGTGATTGGGAGAAGGAATGCAGTGATTCGCGGTCCCCGATGGGGGAATTGAAATGTGCAATGCGATGGTTCTAAATAGTGCCATCATTGCACAAGTATGGAGCGTGTAAATCACTGTAGGAGATCAGCACTGCTTGTTATAAGGATAATGTAGTCTAGAATGAGGTTACACTAAGGTCTGAGCTACATCACCTAGTAATATATGTAAATCTACAATTTGAAAGCAATGTGGTTGGCAAGCTAGAGAGTACCAAGGATCATACAAATATCTAAAATATCACTAAGGTCTTCAATTGCCAGCAGTGTATGCCTCAAATATTGTATTCAATTCAAATGTCAATTAAATGTTTTACGAGGTTTCATTAAACCAAAGACGAATAACAGATTGTTTACTAACCAACATACAAAAGAAAAAGTTCTGTCATTTATAACTAACAAGCAAAGAAAAAGCCAACATGCCTTTCAACCTATCACAGGTTATCAGGGCTAAATTGAGACCGTATCTGTAGATCTAATCTGCAACAAATACAAGCTGAATAGCTTGCACTTGAAGTAACTTGATATTTAGAACATTCCACCCCAAAGGAAAATAAATATAACATAGCCTGTGTTCCTGAGACTCGCTTCTACGCCTGAGATTCTGAGTGAAAATGGTTTGGTCTTAACTGGGGTCACAACATTCCAGGTACATTACCTACTTGTATCACTTATGTACAAATAGTTTTCCATAGCGTCTATATTGGAGGGATCTCTTTCAGGCAACCTCCGACGGCTTTCCTCGTGGGCGCCCACGAGGAAAGCCCTAAATATCAAGTTAATTCAAGCGTAAGCTATTCAGTTTGTATTCGGTGCAGATTAGGTAGCGATCTACAGATGTCATCTCAATTTAGCCCCGATGAAAACCTGCCATAGATTGAAACATGTGTTGACTTTTCTTTGCTTGTCCAGTTAGAAATACTGAACTTTTCTTTTGTATGTTGAGTTAGAGTGAACAATCTGTTTTTCGTGTTTGGTTTAAGAAAAGCTCATATAACATTTCATTGAAATGTGCAGTGAATACGGAATGAGACATCAAAATACAACCACTTTTAGGCATATCCTCCTGAAAATTCAAGACCTTCTATAGGTTTGGCTCTGGAAAAGGATATTGAGGTGGAAGAGAAACCAATATGAGGAACTAAGGACTAAAGCAAGAAAGAGGCTAGGACAGAGCACATACTTGGTATTAGAGTCCAGGGACTAGAAAGAGGGATAGGGACTTTAGAATTACCCATGAGAACAGACTGTTCAGGAGTAAAACAAAGTTACCCGGAATACCTATTTTTGTGAATTGTAAAGCCCTCTCCATGAGTCAGATTTACTTAAAGCAATTTCTTTGAAAGTCATCCACCTTAATCGCAGACAAAGATGTTTATCAAAGTGGCAATGTCGTAATTAATATTCTCATTAATATCATTGAGGGACCTGCCAATGTAATGACTACGCAGTGGTATCTTTCTCCATGTCTTGTAGTTTGTTTGTAAATATATTGCTTTATATTTGTACTTCATAACATTCTTCATGGCCGATATCCATACTGCACACAAGCAATAAAGGTGCACAGTGTTAGTGTAAGATGAAGCTTCATCATTGCCACATCTGGCGCAGATTCAGAAAGATTGCTTCTTATAACAAAACATTCATTTCTACCTAAAAGGGCTGAGCCTTCTTCCTCCACTTCCCTAAAAAATAAACAAACATGAGATTTAATAAAATATAGGTTTGTTCAAGGGAGAATATGCACTAATCATGACCACCTACATATCACCCGAAGCAGCAGTTACATCGCATGCCTGCTATTCTTGCATGGCATAACTGTCTGTTAGCAGACACCATCACATTCTTTTCACAATTTGCCAGTGTAAAGAGAAACACTGAAGCCATACTGAATACTGCAAGCCCATACAGTGCGTTTCTGTATAATTCCAAACAAAGGATCCTGGGAACTGACATATGGTGAGGCTTCATTTTCATTGGGCGCATTGAGGAGTTGTCGAAAATGAATAGAGGTATCACTTTAGAATTAGAATCCGTTTGATGTTAACAGGCAAAAAAAAAGCTTAAAGATTAGTGAAATGTGCATTTAAGCACTACTGCGGGAACAGGGATCAAATTCAAAGGGTTGTAAAAAGCACTTTACGTTCAGTTATGTAATTTCATATTTCTATAGCACCCAAATGTTATGGCGTCCAGGCGGGGGGTGTCCTGTCTGATAACCGCAGTCTGTGAAAGCAATATGGACGCATGGCCAGGGCGACTCATATGGACACAGGGTGACTCATATGGACAGACACATATGGACACAGGGCCAGGGCGACTCATATGTACTTACTCATATGGACACAGGGCGACTCATATGGACACAGGGCCATGGCGACCCATATGGACACAGGGCGACCCATATGGACACAGGGCGACTTATATGGACACAGGGCGACTCATATGGACAGACACATATGGACACAGGGCCAGGGCGACTCATATGTACTTACTCATATGGACACAGGGCGACTCATATGGACACAGGGCCATGGCGACCCATATGGACACAGGGCGACACATATGGACACAGGGCGACTCATATGGACAGACGCATATGGACACAGGGCCAGGGCGCCTCATATGGACTAACTCATATGGACACAGGGCCAGGCCGACTCCTATGGACACAGGGCGACTCATCAGTTTGTTTTGGTCCTGTGTCCATATTGCTTTCACAGACTGCAGTTATCAGGCGGGCCTCTCCACCCCTCCCCACTTCAAAGCCATAACATTTTGCTGCTATACAAATATCAAATTACATAACTTGATTAACAAACTGCTTTTTACAACCCTTTGACCTCTATGGTTTGCCTTTGGGGAAGTCTGACAGAAAAACTGGAATGTTTTGTTAATTGGGGTTTTAGACCGCCCTCCACTGAATGGCCTATGTTGGGGAAGCTGGATGGTAAACAATGGGATGATTTGAGAATTTGGGGTGTTCTGCTAGACCTGCGGGTCTAGTAACTATGTTTACCTACTCGGCCTAAGGGAAATGCACAATTTCTAAGCTCTACCAAGCTTTACCTAGGCTGTCTTGGGCACTGTTGTGATTGGGAGAGGGAATGCAGTGATTCGCCGTCCCCTATGAGGGAACTGATATGTGCAATGCGATGGTTCTAAATAGTGCCATCATTGCACAAGTATGGAGCGTGTAAGTCTCTGTAGGAGCTCAGCACTGCTTGTTATAAGGATAATGTAGTCTAGAATGAGGTTACACTAAGGTCTGAGCTACACCACCTAGTAGTCATATATGTAAATCTACAACTTGAAAGCAATGTGGTTGGCAAGCTAGAGAGTACCAAGGATCATACAAATATCTAAAATATCACTAAGGTCTTCAATTGCCAGCAGTGTATGCCTCAAATATTGTATTCAATTCAAATGTCAATTAAATGTTTTACGAGGTTTCATTAAACCAAAGACGAATAACAGATTGTTTACTAACCAACATACAAAAGAAAAAGTTCTGTCATTTATAACTAACAAGCAAAGAAAAGGCCAACATGCCTTTCAACCTATCACAGGTTATCAGGGCTAAATTGAGACCGTATCTGTAGATTTAATCTGCAACAAATACAAGCTGAATAGCTTGCACTTGAAGTAACTTGATATTTAGAACATTCCACCCCAAAGGAAAATAAATATAACATAGCCTGTGTTCCTGAGACTCGCTTCTACGCCTGAGATTCTGAGTGGAAATGGTTTGGTCTTAACTGGGGTCACAACATTCCAGGTACATTACCTACTTGTATCACTTATGTACAAATAGTGTTCCATAGCGTCTATATTGGAGGGATCTCTTTCAGGCTCCCTCCGACGGCTTTCCTCGTGGGCGCCCACGAGGAAAGCCCTAAATATCAAGTTAATTCAAGCGCAAGCTATTCAGTTTGTATTCGGTGCAGATTAGGAAGCGATCTACAGATGTCATCTCAATTTAGCCCCGATGAAAACCTGCCATAGGTTGAAACATGTGTTGACTTTTTCTTTGCTTGTCCAGTTAGAAATACTGAACTTTTCTTTTGTATGTTGAGTTAGAGTGAACAATCTGTTTTTCGTGTTTGGTTTAATAAAAGCTCATATAACATTTCATTGAAATGTGCAGTGAATACGGAATGGCACATCAAAATACAACCACTTTCAGGCATAATCTCCTGGCAATTCAAGACCTTCTATGGGTTTGGCGCTGGAACTGGATATTGAGGTGGAAGAGAAACCAATATAAGGAACTAAGGACTAAAGCAAGAAAGAGGCTAGGACAGAGCACAGACTTGGGATTAAAGTCCAGGGACTAGAAAGAGGGATAGGGACTTTAGAATTACCCATGAGAACACACTGTTCAGGAGTAAAACAAAGTTACCCAGAGTACCTATTTTTGTGAATTGTAAAGCCCTCTCCATGAGTCTGATTTACTTAATGCAATTTATTTGAAAGTCATCCACCTTAATCGCAGACAAAGATGTTTATCAAAGTGGCAATGTCATAATTAATATTCTCATTAATATAATTGAGGAACCTACCAACGTAAAGACTATGCAGTGGTATCTTTCTCCCTGTCTTGTAGTTTGTTTGTAAATATATCGCTTTACATTTGTACTTCATAACATTCTTCATGACAGATGTCCATACTGCACACAAGCAATAAAGGTGCACAGTGTTAGTCTAAGATGAAGCTTCATCGTTACCACATCTGGGACAGATTCCGAAAGATTGCTTCTTATAACAGAACATTCATTTCTACCTACCAGGACTGAGCCTTCTTCCTCCACTTCCCTAAAAAATAAAACAAATATGAGATTTAATGAAATATATTTTTGTTCAGGGGAGAATATGCACTAATCATGACCACCTACATATCACCCAAAGTAGCAGTTACATCACATGCCTGCTATTCTTGCATGGCATAACTGTCTGTTAGCAGACACCATCACATTCTCCTCACAATTTGCCAGTCTAAAGAGGAACACTGAAGCCATACTGAATACTGCGAGCCCATACAGTGCGTGTCTGTATAATTCAAAACAGAGGATCCTAGGAACTGACATATGGTGAAGCTTCATTTTCATTGGGCGCAAATGAATAGAGGTATCACTTTAGAATTAGATTCTGTTTGATGTTAACAGGCAAAAAACATCTTAAATATTAGTGAAATGTGCATTTAAGCACTACTGCGGGAACAGGGATCAAATTCAAAGGGTTGTAAAAAGCACTTTACGTTCAATTATGTAATTTCATATTTGTATAGCACCCAAATGTTATGGCTTCGAGGGGGGGGGGGGGGGGGCTGTCTGACAACCGCAGTCTGTGAAAGCAATGTCGACACAGGGCCAGTGTGACTCATAAGGACAGATACATATGGACACATGGCCAGGGCCACTCATATGGACTAACTCATATGGACACAGGGCGGCTCATATGGACACAGGGCCAGGGCGGCTCATATGGACACAGGGCGACTCATATGGACAGATACATATGGACACATGGCCAGGGCGACTCATATGGACAGACTCATATGGACACAGGCCCCGGGCAACTCATTTGGACACAGGGCTAGGACGACTCATATGGACACAGGGCGACTCATATGGACAGACACATATGGACAGGGCCAGGGCGACTCATATGGACTAACTCATATGGACACAGGGCGACTCATATGGGCACAGGGCCAGGGCGACTCATATGGGCACAGGGCCAAGGCGACTCATATGGACACAGGGCGACTCATATGGACAGACGCATATGGACACAGGGCCAGGGCGACTCATATGGACTAACTCATATGGACACAGGGTGACTCATATGGACACAGATCGACTCAGCAGTTTGTTTTGGTCCGGTGTCCATATTGCTTTCACGGACTGCAGTTATCAGGCGGGGCCTCTCCATCCCCCCCACTTCAAAACCATAACAATTGGGTGCTATACAAATAGCAAATTACATAACTTAATTAACATAAAGTGCTTTTTTACAACCCTTTGACCTCTATGGTTTGTGTTTGGGGAAGTCTGACAGAAAAACTGGAATGATTTGGAAATTGGGGTTTTAGACCACCCACCACTGAATGGCCTGTGTTGGAGAAGCTGCATGGTAAACAATGGGATGATTTGAGAATTTAGGATGTTCTGCTAGACCTGTGGGTCTAGTAACTATGTTTACCTACTTGGCCTAAGGGAAATGCACAACTTCTAAGATCTACCAAGCTTTGCCTAGGCTGTCTTGGGCACTGTTGTGATTGGGAGAAGGAATGCAGTGATTCGCGGTCCCCGATGGGGGAATTGAAATGTGCAATGCGATGGTTCTAAATAGTGCCATCATTGCACAAGTATGGAGCGTGTAAATCACTGTAGGAGATCAGCACTGCTTGTTATAAGGATAATGTAGTCTAGAATGAGGTTACACTAAGGTCTGAGCTACACCACCTAGTAATATATGTAAATCTACAATTTGAAAGCAATGTGGTTGGCAAGCTAGAGAGTACCAAGGATCATACAAATATCTAAAATATCACTAAGGTCTTCAATTGCCAGCAGTGTATGCCTCAAATATTGTATTCAATTCAAATGTCAATTAAATGTTTTACGAGGTTTCATTAAACCAAAGACGAATAACAGATTGTTTACTAACCAACATACAAAAGAAAAAGTTCTGTCATTTATAACTAACAAGCAAAGAAAAAGCCAACATGCCTTTCAACCTATCACAGGTTATCAGGGCTAAATTGAGACCGTATCTGTAGATCTAATCTGCAACAAATACAAGCTGAATAGCTTGCACTTGAAGTAACTTGATATTTAGAACATTCCACCCCAAAGGAAAATAAATATAACATAGCCTGTGTTCCTGAGACTCGCTTCTACGCCTGAGATTCTGAGTGAAAATGGTTTGGTCTTAACTGGGGTCACAACATTCCAGGTACATTACCTACTTGTATCACTTATGTACAAATAGTTTTCCATAGCGTCTATATTGGAGGGATCTCTTTCAGGCAACCTCCGACGGCTTTCCTCGTGGGCGCCCACGAGGAAAGCCCTAAATATCAAGTTAATTCAAGCGTAAGCTATTCAGTTTGTATTCGGTGCAGATTAGGTAGCGATCTACAGATGTCATCTCAATTTAGCCCCGATGAAAACCTGCCATAGATTGAAACATGTGTTGACTTTTCTTTGCTTGTCCAGTTAGAAATACTGAACTTTTCTTTTGTATGTTGAGTTAGAGTGAACAATCTGTTTTTCGTGTTTGGTTTAAGAAAAGCTCATATAACATTTCATTGAAATGTGCAGTGAATACGGAATGAGACATCAAAATACAACCACTTTTAGGCATATCCTCCTGAAAATTCAAGACCTTCTATGGGTTTGGCTCTGGAAAAGGATATTGAGGTGGAAGAGAAACCAATATGAGGAACTAAGGACTAAAGCAAGAAAGAGGCTAGGACAGAGCACATACTTGGTATTAGAGTCCAGGGACTAGAAAGAGGGATAGGGACTTTAGAATTACCCATGAGAACAGACTGTTCAGGAGTAAAACAAAGTTACCCGGAATACCTATTTTTGTGAATTGTAAAGCCCTCTCCATGAGTCAGATTTACTTAAAGCAATTTCTTTGAAAGTCATCCACCTTAATCGCAGACAAAGATGTTTATCAAAGTGGCAATGTCGTAATTAATATTCTCATTAATATCATTGAGGGACCTGCCAATGTAATGACTATGCAGTGGTATCTTTCTCCATGTCTTGTAGTTTGTTTGTAAATATATTGCTTTATATTTGTACTTCATAACATTCTTCATGGCCGATGTCCATACTGCACACAAGCAATAAAGGTGCACAGTGTTAGTGTAAGATGAAGCTTCATCATTGCCACATCTGGCGCAGATTCAGAAAGATTGCTTCTTATAACAAAACATTCATTTCTACCTAAAAGGGCTGAGCCTTCTTCCTCCACTTCCCTAAAAAATAAACAAACATGAGATTTAATAAAATATAGGTTTGTTCAAGGGAGAATATGCACTAATCATGACCACCTACATATCACCCGAAGCAGCAGTTACATCGCATGCCTGCTATTCTTGCATGGCATAACTGTCTGTTAGCAGACACCATCACATTCTTTTCACAATTTGCCAGTGTAAAGAGAAACACTGAAGCCATACTGAATACTGCGAGCCCATACAGTGCGTTTCTGTATAATTCCAAACAGAGGATCCTGGGAACTGACATATGGTGAGGCTTCATTTTCATTGGGCCCATTGAGGAGTTGTCGAAAATGAATAGAGGTATCACTTTAGAATTAGAATCCGTTTGATGTTAACAGGCAAAAAAAAAGCTTAAAGATTAGTGAAATGTGCATTTAAGCACTACTGCGGGAACAGGGATCAAATTCAAAGGGTTGTAAAAAGCACTTTACGTTCAGTTATGTAATTTCATATTTGTATAGCACCCAAATGTTATGGCGTCCAGGCGGGGGGTTGTCCTGTCTGATAACCGCAGTCTGTGAAAGCAATATGGACGCATGGCCAGGGCGACTCATATGGACACAGGGTGACTCATATGGACAGACACATATGGACACAGGGCCAGGGCGACTCATATGTACTTACTCATATGGACACAGGGCGACTCATATGGACACAGGGCCATGGCGACCCATATGGACACAGGGCGACCCATATGGACACAGGGCGACTCATATGGACACAGGGCGACTCATATGGACACAGGGCGACTCATATGGACAGACACATATGGACACAGGGCCAGGGCGACTCATATGTACTTACTCATATGGACACAGGGCGACTCATATGGACACAGGGCCATGGCGACCCATATGGACACAGGGCGACACATATGGACACAGGGCGACTCATATGGACAGACGCATATGGACACAGGGCCAGGGCGCCTCATATGGACTAACTCATATGGACACAGGGCCAGGCCGACTCCTATGGACACAGGGCGACTCATCAGTTTGTTTTGGTCCTGTGTCCATATTGCTTTCACAGACTGCAGTTATCAGGCGGGCCTCTCCACCCCTCCCCACTTCAAAGCCATAACATTTTGCTGCTATACAAATATCAAATTACATAACTTGATTAACATAAACTGCTTTTTACAACCCTTTGACCTCTATGGTTTGCCTTTGGGGAAGTCTGACAGAAAAACTGGAATGTTTTGTTAATTGGGGTTTTAGACCGCCCTCCACTGAATGGCCTATGTTGGGGAAGCTGGATGGTAAACAATGGGATGATTTGAGAATTTGGGGTGTTCTGCTAGACCTGCGGGTCTAGTAACTATGTTTACCTACTCGGCCTAAGGGAAATGCACAACTTCTAAGATCTACCAAGCTTTGCCTAGGCTGTCTTGGGCACTGTTGTGATTGGGAGAGGGAATGCAGTGATTCGCCGTCCCCTATGAGGGAACTGATATGTGCAATGCGATGGTTCTAAATAGTGCCATCATTGCACAAGTATGGAGCGTGTAAGTCTCTGTAGGAGCTCAGCACTGCTTGTTATAAGGATAATGTAGTCTAGAATGAGGTTACACTAAGGTCTGAGCTACACCACCTAGTAGTCATATATGTAAATCTACAACTTGAAAGCAATGTGGTTGGCAAGCTAGAGAGTACCAAGGATCATACAAATATCTAAAATATCACTAAGGTCTTCAATTGCCAGCAGTGTATGCCTCAAATATTGTATTCAATTCAAATGTCAATTAAATGTTTTACGAGGTTTCATTAAACCAAAGACGAATAACAGATTGTTTACTAACCAACATACAAAAGAAAAAGTTCTGTCGTTTATAACTAACAAGCAAAGAAAAAGCCAACATGCCTTTCAACCTATCACAGGTTATCAGGGCTAAATTGACACTGTATCTGTAGATTTAATCTGCAACAAATACAAGCTGAATAGCTTGCACTTGAAGTAACTTGATATTTAGAACATTCCACCCCAAAGGAAAATAAATATAACATAGCCTGTGTTCCTGAGACTCGCTACTACGCCTGAGATTCTGAGTGGAAATGGTTTGGTCTTAACTGGGGTCACAACATTCCAGGTACATTACCTACTTGTATCACTTATGTACAAATAGTGTTCCATAGCGTCTATATTGGAGGGATCTCTTTCAGGCTCCCTCCGACGGCTTTCCTCGTGGGCGCCCACGAGGAAAGCCCTAAATATCAAGTTAATTCAAGCGCAAGCTATTCAGTTTGTATTCGGTGCAGATTAGGAAGCGATCTACAGATGTCATCTCAATTTAGCCCCGATGAAAACCTGCCATAGGTTGAAACATGTGTTGACTTTTTCTTTGCTTGTCCAGTTAGAAATACTGAACTTTTCTTTTGTATGTTGAGTTAGAGTGAACAATCTGTTTTTCGTGTTTGGTTTAATAAAAGCTCATATAACATTTCATTGAAATGTGCAGTGAATACGGAATGGCACATCAAAATACAACCACTTTCAGGCATAATCTCCTGGCAATTCAAGACCTTCTATGGGTTTGGCGCTGGAACTGGATATTGAGGTGGAAGAGAAACCAATATAAGGAACTAAGGACTAAAGCAAGAAAGAGGCTAGGACAGAGCACAGACTTGGGATTAAAGTCCAGGGACTAGAAAGAGGGATAGGGACTTTAGAATTACCCATGAGAACACACTGTTCAGGAGTAAAACAAAGTTACCCAGAGTACCTATTTTTGTGAATTGTAAAGCCCTCTCCATGAGTCTGATTTACTTAATGCAATTTATTTGAAAGTCATCCACCTTAATCGCAGACAAAGATGTTTATCAAAGTGGCAATGTCATAATTAATATTCTCATTAATATAATTGAGGAACCTACCAACGTAAAGACTATGCAGTGGTATCTTTCTCCCTGTCTTGTAGTTTGTTTGTAAATATATCGCTTTACATTTGTACTTCATAACATTCTTCATGACAGATGTCCATACTGCACACAAGCAATAAAGGTGCACAGTGTTAGTCTAAGATGAAGCTTCATCGTTACCACATCTGGGACAGATTCCGAAAGATTGCTTCTTATAACAGAACATTCATTTCTACCTACCAGGACTGAGCCTTCTTCCTCCACTTCCCTAAAAAATAAAACAAATATGAGATTTAATGAAATATATTTTTGTTCAGGGGAGAATATGCACTAATCATGACCACCTACATATCACCCAAAGTAGCAGTTACATCACATGCCTGCTATTCTTGCATGGCATAACTGTCTGTTAGCAGACACCATCACATTCTCCTCACAATTTGCCAGTCTAAAGAGGAACACTGAAGCCATACTGAATACTGCGAGCCCATACAGTGCGTGTCTGTATAATTCAAAACAGAGGATCCTAGGAACTGACATATGGTGAAGCTTCATTTTCATTGGGCGCAAATGAATAGAGGTATCACTTTAGAATTAGATTCTGTTTGATGTTAACAGGCAAAAAACATCTTAAATATTAGTGAAATGTGCATTTAAGCACTACTGCGGGAACAGGGATCAAATTCAAAGGGTTGTAAAAAGCACTTTACGTTCAATTATGTAATTTCATATTTGTATAGCACCCAAATGTTATGGCTTCGAGGGGGGGGGGGGGGGGGCTGTCTGACAACCGCAGTCTGTGAAAGCAATGTCGACACAGGGCCAGTGTGACTCATAAGGACAGATACATATGGACACATGGCCAGGGCCACTCATATGGACTAACTCATATGGACACAGGGCGGCTCATATGGACACAGGGCCAGGGCGGCTCATATGGACACAGGGCGACTCATATGGACAGATACATATGGACACAGGGCGACTCATATGGACACAGGCCCCGGGCAACTCATTTGGACACAGGGCTAGGACGACTCATATGGACACAGGGCGACTCATATGGACAGACACATATGGACAGGGCCAGGGCGACTCATATGGACTAACTCATATGGACACAGGGCGACTCATATGGGCACAGGGCCAGGGCGACTCATATGGGCACAGGGCCAAGGCGACTCATATGGACACAGGGCGACTCATATGGACAGACGCATATGGACACAGGGCCAGGGCGACTCATATGGACTAACTCATATGGACACAGGGTGACTCATATGGACACAGATCGACTCAGCAGTTTGTTTTGGTCCGGTGTCCATATTGCTTTCACGGACTGCAGTTATCAGGCGGGGCCTCTCCATCCCCCCCACTTCAAAACCATAACAATTGGGTGCTATACAAATAGCAAATTACATAACTTAATTAACATAAAGTGCTTTTTTACAACCCTTTGACCTCTATGGTTTGTGTTTGGGGAAGTCTGACAGAAAAACTGGAATGATTTGGAAATTGGGGTTTTAGACCACCCACCACTGAATGGCCTGTGTTGGAGAAGCTGCATGGTAAACAATGGGATGATTTGAGAATTTAGGATGTTCTGCTAGACCTGTGGGTCTAGTAACTATGTTTACCTACTTGGCCTAAGGGAAATGCACAACTTCTAAGATCTACCAAGCTTTGCCTAGGCTGTCTTGGGCACTGTTGTGATTGGGAGAAGGAATGCAGTGATTCGCGGTCCCCGATGGGGGAATTGAAATGTGCAATGCGATGGTTCTAAATAGTGCCATCATTGCACAAGTATGGAGCGTGTAAATCACTGTAGGAGATCAGCACTGCTTGTTATAAGGATAATGTAGTCTAGAATGAGGTTACACTAAGGTCTGAGCTACACCACCTAGTAATATATGTAAATCTACAATTTGAAAGCAATGTGGTTGGCAAGCTAGAGAGTACCAAGGATCATACAAATATCTAAAATATCACTAAGGTCTTCAATTGCCAGCAGTGTATGCCTCAAATATTGTATTCAATTCAAATGTCAATTAAATGTTTTACGAGGTTTCATTAAACCAAAGACGAATAACAGATTGTTTACTAACCAACATACAAAAGAAAAAGTTCTGTCATTTATAACTAACAAGCAAAGAAAAAGCCAACATGCCTTTCAACCTATCACAGGTTATCAGGGCTAAATTGAGACCGTATCTGTAGATCTAATCTGCAACAAATACAAGCTGAATAGCTTGCACTTGAAGTAACTTGATATTTAGAACATTCCACCCCAAAGGAAAATAAATATAACATAGCCTGTGTTCCTGAGACTCGCTTCTACGCCTGAGATTCTGAGTGAAAATGGTTTGGTCTTAACTGGGGTCACAACATTCCAGGTACATTACCTACTTGTATCACTTATGTACAAATAGTTTTCCATAGCGTCTATATTGGAGGGATCTCTTTCAGGCAACCTCCGACGGCTTTCCTCGTGGGCGCCCACGAGGAAAGCCCTAAATATCAAGTTAATTCAAGCGTAAGCTATTCAGTTTGTATTCGGTGCAGATTAGGTAGCGATCTACAGATGTCATCTCAATTTAGCCCCGATGAAAACCTGCCATAGATTGAAACATGTGTTGACTTTTCTTTGCTTGTCCAGTTAGAAATACTGAACTTTTCTTTTGTATGTTGAGTTAGAGTGAACAATCTGTTTTTCGTGTTTGGTTTAAGAAAAGCTCATATAACATTTCATTGAAATGTGCAGTGAATACGGAATGAGACATCAAAATACAACCACTTTTAGGCATATCCTCCTGAAAATTCAAGACCTTCTATGGGTTTGGCTCTGGAAAAGGATATTGAGGTGGAAGAGAAACCAATATGAGGAACTAAGGACTAAAGCAAGAAAGAGGCTAGGACAGAGCACATACTTGGTATTAGAGTCCAGGGACTAGAAAGAGGGATAGGGACTTTAGAATTACCCATGAGAACAGACTGTTCAGGAGTAAAACAAAGTTACCCGGAATACCTATTTTTGTGAATTGTAAAGCCCTCTCCATGAGTCAGATTTACTTAAAGCAATTTCTTTGAAAGTCATCCACCTTAATCGCAGACAAAGATGTTTATCAAAGTGGCAATGTCGTAATTAATATTCTCATTAATATCATTGAGGGACCTGCCAATGTAATGACTATGCAGTGGTATCTTTCTCCATGTCTTGTAGTTTGTTTGTAAATATATTGCTTTATATTTGTACTTCATAACATTCTTCATGGCCGATGTCCATACTGCACACAAGCAATAAAGGTGCACAGTGTTAGTGTAAGATGAAGCTTCATCATTGCCACATCTGGCGCAGATTCAGAAAGATTGCTTCTTATAACAAAACATTCATTTCTACCTAAAAGGGCTGAGCCTTCTTCCTCCACTTCCCTAAAAAATAAACAAACATGAGATTTAATAAAATATAGGTTTGTTCAAGGGAGAATATGCACTAATCATGACCACCTACATATCACCCGAAGCAGCAGTTACATCGCATGCCTGCTATTCTTGCATGGCATAACTGTCTGTTAGCAGACACCATCACATTCTTTTCACAATTTGCCAGTGTAAAGAGAAACACTGAAGCCATACTGAATACTGCGAGCCCATACAGTGCGTTTCTGTATAATTCCAAACAGAGGATCCTGGGAACTGACATATGGTGAGGCTTCATTTTCATTGGGCGCATTGAGGAGTTGTCGAAAATGAATAGAGGTATCACTTTAGAATTAGAATCCGTTTGATGTTAACAGGCAAAAAAAAAGCTTAAAGATTAGTGAAATGTGCATTTAAGCACTACTGCGGGAACAGGGATCAAATTCAAAGGGTTGTAAAAAGCACTTTACGTTCAGTTATGTAATTTCATATTTGTATAGCACCCAAATGTTATGGCGTCCAGGCGGGGGGTTGTCCTGTCTGATAACCGCAGTCTGTGAAAGCAATATGGACGCATGGCCAGGGCGACTCATATGGACACAGGGTGACTCATATGGACAGACACATATGGACACAGGGCCAGGGCGACTCATATGTACTTACTCATATGGACACAGGGCGACTCATATGGACACAGGGCCATGGCGACCCATATGGACACAGGGCGACCCATATGGACACAGGGCGACTCATATGGACACAGGGCGACTCATATGGACACAGGGCGACTCATATGGACAGACACATATGGACACAGGGCCAGGGCGACTCATATGTACTTACTCATATGGACACAGGGCGACTCATATGGACACAGGGCCATGGCGACCCATATGGACACAGGGCGACACATATGGACACAGGGCGACTCATATGGACAGACGCATATGGACACAGGGCCAGGGCGCCTCATATGGACTAACTCATATGGACACAGGGCCAGGCCGACTCCTATGGACACAGGGCGACTCATCAGTTTGTTTTGGTCCTGTGTCCATATTGCTTTCACAGACTGCAGTTATCAGGCGGGCCTCTCCACCCCTCCCCACTTCAAAGCCATAACATTTTGCTGCTATACAAATATCAAATTACATAACTTGATTAACAAACTGCTTTTTACAACCCTTTGACCTCTATGGTTTGCCTTTGGGGAAGTCTGACAGAAAAACTGGAATGTTTTGTTAATTGGGGTTTTAGACCGCCCTCCACTGAATGGCCTATGTTGGGGAAGCTGGATGGTAAACAATGGGATGATTTGAGAATTTGGGGTGTTCTGCTAGACCTGCGGGTCTAGTAACTATGTTTACCTACTCGGCCTAAGGGAAATGCACAATTTCTAAGCTCTACCAAGCTTTACCTAGGCTGTCTTGGGCACTGTTGTGATTGGGAGAGGGAATGCAGTGATTCGCCGTCCCCTATGAGGGAACTGATATGTGCAATGCGATGGTTCTAAATAGTGCCATCATTGCACAAGTATGGAGCGTGTAAGTCTCTGTAGGAGCTCAGCACTGCTTGTTATAAGGATAATGTAGTCTAGAATGAGGTTACACTAAGGTCTGAGCTACACCACCTAGTAGTCATATATGTAAATCTACAACTTGAAAGCAATGTGGTTGGCAAGCTAGAGAGTACCAAGGATCATACAAATATCTAAAATATCACTAAGGTCTTCAATTGCCAGCAGTGTATGCCTCAAATATTGTATTCAATTCAAATGTCAATTAAATGTTTTACGAGGTTTCATTAAACCAAAGACGAATAACAGATTGTTTACTAACCAACATACAAAAGAAAAAGTTCTGTCATTTATAACTAACAAGCAAAGAAAAGGCCAACATGCCTTTCAACCTATCACAGGTTATCAGGGCTAAATTGAGACCGTATCTGTAGATTTAATCTGCAACAAATACAAGCTGAATAGCTTGCACTTGAAGTAACTTGATATTTAGAACATTCCACCCCAAAGGAAAATAAATATAACATAGCCTGTGTTCCTGAGACTCGCTTCTACGCCTGAGATTCTGAGTGGAAATGGTTTGGTCTTAACTGGGGTCACAACATTCCAGGTACATTACCTACTTGTATCACTTATGTACAAATAGTGTTCCATAGCGTCTATATTGGAGGGATCTCTTTCAGGCTCCCTCCGACGGCTTTCCTCGTGGGCGCCCACGAGGAAAGCCCTAAATATCAAGTTAATTCAAGCGCAAGCTATTCAGTTTGTATTCGGTGCAGATTAGGAAGCGATCTACAGATGTCATCTCAATTTAGCCCCGATGAAAACCTGCCATAGGTTGAAACATGTGTTGACTTTTTCTTTGCTTGTCCAGTTAGAAATACTGAACTTTTCTTTTGTATGTTGAGTTAGAGTGAACAATCTGTTTTTCGTGTTTGGTTTAATAAAAGCTCATATAACATTTCATTGAAATGTGCAGTGAATACGGAATGGCACATCAAAATACAACCACTTTCAGGCATAATCTCCTGGCAATTCAAGACCTTCTATGGGTTTGGCGCTGGAACTGGATATTGAGGTGGAAGAGAAACCAATATAAGGAACTAAGGACTAAAGCAAGAAAGAGGCTAGGACAGAGCACAGACTTGGGATTAAAGTCCAGGGACTAGAAAGAGGGATAGGGACTTTAGAATTACCCATGAGAACACACTGTTCAGGAGTAAAACAAAGTTACCCAGAGTACCTATTTTTGTGAATTGTAAAGCCCTCTCCATGAGTCTGATTTACTTAATGCAATTTATTTGAAAGTCATCCACCTTAATCGCAGACAAAGATGTTTATCAAAGTGGCAATGTCATAATTAATATTCTCATTAATATAATTGAGGAACCTACCAACGTAAAGACTATGCAGTGGTATCTTTCTCCCTGTCTTGTAGTTTGTTTGTAAATATATCGCTTTACATTTGTACTTCATAACATTCTTCATGACAGATGTCCATACTGCACACAAGCAATAAAGGTGCACAGTGTTAGTCTAAGATGAAGCTTCATCGTTACCACATCTGGGACAGATTCCGAAAGATTGCTTCTTATAACAGAACATTCATTTCTACCTACCAGGACTGAGCCTTCTTCCTCCACTTCCCTAAAAAATAAAACAAATATGAGATTTAATGAAATATATTTTTGTTCAGGGGAGAATATGCACTAATCATGACCACCTACATATCACCCAAAGTAGCAGTTACATCACATGCCTGCTATTCTTGCATGGCATAACTGTCTGTTAGCAGACACCATCACATTCTCCTCACAATTTGCCAGTCTAAAGAGGAACACTGAAGCCATACTGAATACTGCGAGCCCATACAGTGCGTGTCTGTATAATTCAAAACAGAGGATCCTAGGAACTGACATATGGTGAAGCTTCATTTTCATTGGGCGCAAATGAATAGAGGTATCACTTTAGAATTAGATTCTGTTTGATGTTAACAGGCAAAAAACATCTTAAATATTAGTGAAATGTGCATTTAAGCACTACTGCGGGAACAGGGATCAAATTCAAAGGGTTGTAAAAAGCACTTTACGTTCAATTATGTAATTTCATATTTGTATAGCACCCAAATGTTATGGCTTCGAGGGGGGGGGGGGGGGGCTGTCTGACAACCGCAGTCTGTGAAAGCAATGTCGACACAGGGCCAGTGTGACTCATAAGGACAGATACATATGGACACATGGCCAGGGCCACTCATATGGACTAACTCATATGGACACAGGGCGGCTCATATGGACACAGGGCCAGGGCGGCTCATATGGACACAGGGCGACTCATATGGACAGATACATATGGACACATGGCCAGGGCGACTCATATGGACAGACTCATATGGACACAGGCCCCGGGCAACTCATTTGGACACAGGGCTAGGACGACTCATATGGACACAGGGCGACTCATATGGACAGACACATATGGACAGGGCCAGGGCGACTCATATGGACTAACTCATATGGACACAGGGCGACTCATATGGGCACAGGGCCAGGGCGACTCATATGGGCACAGGGCCAAGGCGACTCATATGGACACAGGGCGACTCATATGGACAGACGCATATGGACACAGGGCCAGGGCGACTCATATGGACTAACTCATATGGACACAGGGTGACTCATATGGACACAGATCGACTCAGCAGTTTGTTTTGGTCCGGTGTCCATATTGCTTTCACGGACTGCAGTTATCAGGCGGGGCCTCTCCATCCCCCCCACTTCAAAACCATAACAATTGGGTGCTATACAAATAGCAAATTACATAACTTAATTAACATAAAGTGCTTTTTTACAACCCTTTGACCTCTATGGTTTGTGTTTGGGGAAGTCTGACAGAAAAACTGGAATGATTTGGAAATTGGGGTTTTAGACCACCCACCACTGAATGGCCTGTGTTGGAGAAGCTGCATGGTAAACAATGGGATGATTTGAGAATTTAGGATGTTCTGCTAGACCTGTGGGTCTAGTAACTATGTTTACCTACTTGGCCTAAGGGAAATGCACAACTTCTAAGATCTACCAAGCTTTGCCTAGGCTGTCTTGGGCACTGTTGTGATTGGGAGAAGGAATGCAGTGATTCGCGGTCCCCGATGGGGGAATTGAAATGTGCAATGCGATGGTTCTAAATAGTGCCATCATTGCACAAGTATGGAGCGTGTAAATCACTGTAGGAGATCAGCACTGCTTGTTATAAGGATAATGTAGTCTAGAATGAGGTTACACTAAGGTCTGAGCTACACCACCTAGTAATATATGTAAATCTACAATTTGAAAGCAATGTGGTTGGCAAGCTAGAGAGTACCAAGGATCATACAAATATCTAAAATATCACTAAGGTCTTCAATTGCCAGCAGTGTATGCCTCAAATATTGTATTCAATTCAAATGTCAATTAAATGTTTTACGAGGTTTCATTAAACCAAAGACGAATAACAGATTGTTTACTAACCAACATACAAAAGAAAAAGTTCTGTCATTTATAACTAACAAGCAAAGAAAAAGCCAACATGCCTTTCAACCTATCACAGGTTATCAGGGCTAAATTGAGACCGTATCTGTAGATCTAATCTGCAACAAATACAAGCTGAATAGCTTGCACTTGAAGTAACTTGATATTTAGAACATTCCACCCCAAAGGAAAATAAATATAACATAGCCTGTGTTCCTGAGACTCGCTTCTACGCCTGAGATTCTGAGTGAAAATGGTTTGGTCTTAACTGGGGTCACAACATTCCAGGTACATTACCTACTTGTATCACTTATGTACAAATAGTTTTCCATAGCGTCTATATTGGAGGGATCTCTTTCAGGCAACCTCCGACGGCTTTCCTCGTGGGCGCCCACGAGGAAAGCCCTAAATATCAAGTTAATTCAAGCGTAAGCTATTCAGTTTGTATTCGGTGCAGATTAGGTAGCGATCTACAGATGTCATCTCAATTTAGCCCCGATGAAAACCTGCCATAGATTGAAACATGTGTTGACTTTTCTTTGCTTGTCCAGTTAGAAATACTGAACTTTTCTTTTGTATGTTGAGTTAGAGTGAACAATCTGTTTTTCGTGTTTGGTTTAAGAAAAGCTCATATAACATTTCATTGAAATGTGCAGTGAATACGGAATGAGACATCAAAATACAACCACTTTTAGGCATATCCTCCTGAAAATTCAAGACCTTCTATGGGTTTGGCTCTGGAAAAGGATATTGAGGTGGAAGAGAAACCAATATGAGGAACTAAGGACTAAAGCAAGAAAGAGGCTAGGACAGAGCACATACTTGGTATTAGAGTCCAGGGACTAGAAAGAGGGATAGGGACTTTAGAATTACCCATGAGAACAGACTGTTCAGGAGTAAAACAAAGTTACCCGGAATACCTATTTTTGTGAATTGTAAAGCCCTCTCCATGAGTCAGATTTACTTAAAGCAATTTCTTTGAAAGTCATCCACCTTAATCGCAGACAAAGATGTTTATCAAAGTGGCAATGTCGTAATTAATATTCTCATTAATATCATTGAGGGACCTGCCAATGTAATGACTATGCAGTGGTATCTTTCTCCATGTCTTGTAGTTTGTTTGTAAATATATTGCTTTATATTTGTACTTCATAACATTCTTCATGGCCGATGTCCATACTGCACACAAGCAATAAAGGTGCACAGTGTTAGTGTAAGATGAAGCTTCATCATTGCCACATCTGGCGCAGATTCAGAAAGATTGCTTCTTATAACAAAACATTCATTTCTACCTAAAAGGGCTGAGCCTTCTTCCTCCACTTCCCTAAAAAATAAACAAACATGAGATTTAATAAAATATAGGTTTGTTCAAGGGAGAATATGCACTAATCATGACCACCTACATATCACCCGAAGCAGCAGTTACATCGCATGCCTGCTATTCTTGCATGGCATAACTGTCTGTTAGCAGACACCATCACATTCTTTTCACAATTTGCCAGTGTAAAGAGAAACACTGAAGCCATACTGAATACTGCGAGCCCATACAGTGCGTTTCTGTATAATTCCAAACAGAGGATCCTGGGAACTGACATATGGTGAGGCTTCATTTTCATTGGGCCCATTGAGGAGTTGTCGAAAATGAATAGAGGTATCACTTTAGAATTAGAATCCGTTTGATGTTAACAGGCAAAAAAAAAGCTTAAAGATTAGTGAAATGTGCATTTAAGCACTACTGCGGGAACAGGGATCAAATTCAAAGGGTTGTAAAAAGCACTTTACGTTCAGTTATGTAATTTCATATTTGTATAGCACCCAAATGTTATGGCGTCCAGGCGGGGGGTTGTCCTGTCTGATAACCGCAGTCTGTGAAAGCAATATGGACGCATGGCCAGGGCGACTCATATGGACACAGGGTGACTCATATGGACAGACACATATGGACACAGGGCCAGGGCGACTCATATGTACTTACTCATATGGACACAGGGCGACTCATATGGACACAGGGCCATGGCGACCCATATGGACACAGGGCGACCCATATGGACACAGGGCGACTCATATGGACACAGGGCGACTCATATGGACACAGGGCGACTCATATGGACAGACACATATGGACACAGGGCCAGGGCGACTCATATGTACTTACTCATATGGACACAGGGCGACTCATATGGACACAGGGCCATGGCGACCCATATGGACACAGGGCGACACATATGGACACAGGGCGACTCATATGGACAGACGCATATGGACACAGGGCCAGGGCGCCTCATATGGACTAACTCATATGGACACAGGGCCAGGCCGACTCCTATGGACACAGGGCGACTCATCAGTTTGTTTTGGTCCTGTGTCCATATTGCTTTCACAGACTGCAGTTATCAGGCGGGCCTCTCCACCCCTCCCCACTTCAAAGCCATAACATTTTGCTGCTATACAAATATCAAATTACATAACTTGATTAACATAAACTGCTTTTTACAACCCTTTGACCTCTATGGTTTGCCTTTGGGGAAGTCTGACAGAAAAACTGGAATGTTTTGTTAATTGGGGTTTTAGACCGCCCTCCACTGAATGGCCTATGTTGGGGAAGCTGGATGGTAAACAATGGGATGATTTGAGAATTTGGGGTGTTCTGCTAGACCTGCGGGTCTAGTAACTATGTTTACCTACTCGGCCTAAGGGAAATGCACAACTTCTAAGATCTACCAAGCTTTGCCTAGGCTGTCTTGGGCACTGTTGTGATTGGGAGAGGGAATGCAGTGATTCGCCGTCCCCTATGAGGGAACTGATATGTGCAATGCGATGGTTCTAAATAGTGCCATCATTGCACAAGTATGGAGCGTGTAAGTCTCTGTAGGAGCTCAGCACTGCTTGTTATAAGGATAATGTAGTCTAGAATGAGGTTACACTAAGGTCTGAGCTACACCACCTAGTAGTCATATATGTAAATCTACAACTTGAAAGCAATGTGGTTGGCAAGCTAGAGAGTACCAAGGATCATACAAATATCTAAAATATCACTAAGGTCTTCAATTGCCAGCAGTGTATGCCTCAAATATTGTATTCAATTCAAATGTCAATTAAATGTTTTACGAGGTTTCATTAAACCAAAGACGAATAACAGATTGTTTACTAACCAACATACAAAAGAAAAAGTTCTGTCGTTTATAACTAACAAGCAAAGAAAAAGCCAACATGCCTTTCAACCTATCACAGGTTATCAGGGCTAAATTGACACTGTATCTGTAGATTTAATCTGCAACAAATACAAGCTGAATAGCTTGCACTTGAAGTAACTTGATATTTAGAACATTCCACCCCAAAGGAAAATAAATATAACATAGCCTGTGTTCCTGAGACTCGCTACTACGCCTGAGATTCTGAGTGGAAATGGTTTGGTCTTAACTGGGGTCACAACATTCCAGGTACATTACCTACTTGTATCACTTATGTACAAATAGTGTTCCATAGCGTCTATATTGGAGGGATCTCTTTCAGGCTCCCTCCGACGGCTTTCCTCGTGGGCGCCCACGAGGAAAGCCCTAAATATCAAGTTAATTCAAGCGCAAGCTATTCAGTTTGTATTCGGTGCAGATTAGGAAGCTATCTACAGATGTCATCTCAATTTAGCCCCGATGAAAACCTGCCATAGGTTGAAACATGTGTTGACTTTTTCTTTGCTTGTCCAGTTAGAAATACTGAACTTTTCTTTTGTATGTTGAGTTAGAGTGAACAATCTGTTTTTCGTGTTTGGTTTAATAAAAGCTCATATAACATTTCATTGAAATGTGCAGTGAATACGGAATGGCACATCAAAATACAACCACTTTCAGGCATAATCTCCTGGCAATTCAAGACCTTCTATGGGTTTGGCGCTGGAACTGGATATTGAGGTGGAAGAGAAACCAATATAAGGAACTAAGGACTAAAGCAAGAAAGAGGCTAGGACAGAGCACAGACTTGGGATTAAAGTCCAGGGACTAGAAAGAGGGATAGGGACTTTAGAATTACCCATGAGAACACACTGTTCAGGAGTAAAACAAAGTTACCCAGAGTACCTATTTTTGTGAATTGTAAAGCCCTCTCCATGAGTCTGATTTACTTAATGCAATTTATTTGAAAGTCATCCACCTTAATCGCAGACAAAGATGTTTATCAAAGTGGCAATGTCATAATTAATATTCTCATTAATATAATTGAGGAACCTACCAACGTAAAGACTATGCAGTGGTATCTTTCTCCCTGTCTTGTAGTTTGTTTGTAAATATATCGCTTTACATTTGTACTTCATAACATTCTTCATGACAGATGTCCATACTGCACACAAGCAATAAAGGTGCACAGTGTTAGTCTAAGATGAAGCTTCATCGTTACCACATCTGGGACAGATTCCGAAAGATTGCTTCTTATAACAGAACATTCATTTCTACCTACCAGGACTGAGCCTTCTTCCTCCACTTCCCTAAAAAATAAAACAAATATGAGATTTAATGAAATATATTTTTGTTCAGGGGAGAATATGCACTAATCATGACCACCTACATATCACCCAAAGTAGCAGTTACATCACATGCCTGCTATTCTTGCATGGCATAACTGTCTGTTAGCAGACACCATCACATTCTCCTCACAATTTGCCAGTCTAAAGAGGAACACTGAAGCCATACTGAATACTGCGAGCCCATACAGTGCGTGTCTGTATAATTCAAAACAGAGGATCCTAGGAACTGACATATGGTGAAGCTTCATTTTCATTGGGCGCAAATGAATAGAGGTATCACTTTAGAATTAGATTCTGTTTGATGTTAACAGGCAAAAAACATCTTAAATATTAGTGAAATGTGCATTTAAGCACTACTGCGGGAACAGGGATCAAATTCAAAGGGTTGTAAAAAGCACTTTACGTTCAATTATGTAATTTCATATTTGTATAGCACCCAAATGTTATGGCTTCGAGGGGGGGGGGGGGGGGGGCTGTCTGACAACCGCAGTCTGTGAAAGCAATGTCGACACAGGGCCAGTGTGACTCATAAGGACAGATACATATGGACACATGGCCAGGGCCACTCATATGGACTAACTCATATGGACACAGGGCGGCTCATATGGACACAGGGCCAGGGCGGCTCATATGGACACAGGGCGACTCATATGGACAGATACATATGGACACAGGGCGACTCATATGGACACAGGCCCCGGGCAACTCATTTGGACACAGGGCTAGGACGACTCATATGGACACAGGGCGACTCATATGGACAGACACATATGGACAGGGCCAGGGCGACTCATATGGACTAACTCATATGGACACAGGGCGACTCATATGGGCACAGGGCCAGGGCGACTCATATGGGCACAGGGCCAAGGCGACTCATATGGACACAGGGCGACTCATATGGACAGACGCATATGGACACAGGGCCAGGGCGACTCATATGGACTAACTCATATGGACACAGGGTGACTCATATGGACACAGATCGACTCAGCAGTTTGTTTTGGTCCGGTGTCCATATTGCTTTCACGGACTGCAGTTATCAGGCGGGGCCTCTCCATCCCCCCCACTTCAAAACCATAACAATTGGGTGCTATACAAATAGCAAATTACATAACTTAATTAACATAAAGTGCTTTTTTACAACCCTTTGACCTCTATGGTTTGTGTTTGGGGAAGTCTGACAGAAAAACTGGAATGATTTGGAAATTGGGGTTTTAGACCACCCACCACTGAATGGCCTGTGTTGGAGAAGCTGCATGGTAAACAATGGGATGATTTGAGAATTTAGGATGTTCTGCTAGACCTGTGGGTCTAGTAACTATGTTTACCTACTTGGCCTAAGGGAAATGCACAACTTCTAAGATCTACCAAGCTTTGCCTAGGCTGTCTTGGGCACTGTTGTGATTGGGAGAAGGAATGCAGTGATTCGCGGTCCCCGATGGGGGAATTGAAATGTGCAATGCGATGGTTCTAAATAGTGCCATCATTGCACAAGTATGGAGCGTGTAAATCACTGTAGGAGATCAGCACTGCTTGTTATAAGGATAATGTAGTCTAGAATGAGGTTACACTAAGGTCTGAGCTACACCACCTAGTAATATATGTAAATCTACAATTTGAAAGCAATGTGGTTGGCAAGCTAGAGAGTACCAAGGATCATACAAATATCTAAAATATCACTAAGGTCTTCAATTGCCAGCAGTGTATGCCTCAAATATTGTATTCAATTCAAATGTCAATTAAATGTTTTACGAGGTTTCATTAAACCAAAGACGAATAACAGATTGTTTACTAACCAACATACAAAAGAAAAAGTTCTGTCATTTATAACTAACAAGCAAAGAAAAAGCCAACATGCCTTTCAACCTATCACAGGTTATCAGGGCTAAATTGAGACCGTATCTGTAGATCTAATCTGCAACAAATACAAGCTGAATAGCTTGCACTTGAAGTAACTTGATATTTAGAACATTCCACCCCAAAGGAAAATAAATATAACATAGCCTGTGTTCCTGAGACTCGCTTCTACGCCTGAGATTCTGAGTGAAAATGGTTTGGTCTTAACTGGGGTCACAACATTCCAGGTACATTACCTACTTGTATCACTTATGTACAAATAGTTTTCCATAGCGTCTATATTGGAGGGATCTCTTTCAGGCAACCTCCGACGGCTTTCCTCGTGGGCGCCCACGAGGAAAGCCCTAAATATCAAGTTAATTCAAGCGTAAGCTATTCAGTTTGTATTCGGTGCAGATTAGGTAGCGATCTACAGATGTCATCTCAATTTAGCCCCGATGAAAACCTGCCATAGATTGAAACATGTGTTGACTTTTCTTTGCTTGTCCAGTTAGAAATACTGAACTTTTCTTTTGTATGTTGAGTTAGAGTGAACAATCTGTTTTTCGTGTTTGGTTTAAGAAAAGCTCATATAACATTTCATTGAAATGTGCAGTGAATACGGAATGAGACATCAAAATACAACCACTTTTAGGCATATCCTCCTGAAAATTCAAGACCTTCTATGGGTTTGGCTCTGGAAAAGGATATTGAGGTGGAAGAGAAACCAATATGAGGAACTAAGGACTAAAGCAAGAAAGAGGCTAGGACAGAGCACATACTTGGTATTAGAGTCCAGGGACTAGAAAGAGGGATAGGGACTTTAGAATTACCCATGAGAACAGACTGTTCAGGAGTAAAACAAAGTTACCCGGAATACCTATTTTTGTGAATTGTAAAGCCCTCTCCATGAGTCAGATTTACTTAAAGCAATTTCTTTGAAAGTCATCCACCTTAATCGCAGACAAAGATGTTTATCAAAGTGGCAATGTCGTAATTAATATTCTCATTAATATCATTGAGGGACCTGCCAATGTAATGACTATGCAGTGGTATCTTTCTCCATGTCTTGTAGTTTGTTTGTAAATATATTGCTTTATATTTGTACTTCATAACATTCTTCATGGCCGATGTCCATACTGCACACAAGCAATAAAGGTGCACAGTGTTAGTGTAAGATGAAGCTTCATCATTGCCACATCTGGCGCAGATTCAGAAAGATTGCTTCTTATAACAAAACATTCATTTCTACCTAAAAGGGCTGAGCCTTCTTCCTCCACTTCCCTAAAAAATAAACAAACATGAGATTTAATAAAATATAGGTTTGTTCAAGGGAGAATATGCACTAATCATGACCACCTACATATCACCCGAAGCAGCAGTTACATCGCATGCCTGCTATTCTTGCATGGCATAACTGTCTGTTAGCAGACACCATCACATTCTTTTCACAATTTGCCAGTGTAAAGAGAAACACTGAAGCCATACTGAATACTGCGAGCCCATACAGTGCGTTTCTGTATAATTCCAAACAGAGGATCCTGGGAACTGACATATGGTGAGGCTTCATTTTCATTGGGCGCATTGAGGAGTTGTCGAAAATGAATAGAGGTATCACTTTAGAATTAGAATCCGTTTGATGTTAACAGGCAAAAAAAAAGCTTAAAGATTAGTGAAATGTGCATTTAAGCACTACTGCGGGAACAGGGATCAAATTCAAAGGGTTGTAAAAAGCACTTTACGTTCAGTTATGTAATTTCATATTTGTATAGCACCCAAATGTTATGGCGTCCAGGCGGGGGGTTGTCCTGTCTGATAACCGCAGTCTGTGAAAGCAATATGGACGCATGGCCAGGGCGACTCATATGGACACAGGGTGACTCATATGGACAGACACATATGGACACAGGGCCAGGGCGACTCATATGTACTTACTCATATGGACACAGGGCGACTCATATGGACACAGGGCCATGGCGACCCATATGGACACAGGGCGACCCATATGGACACAGGGCGACTCATATGGACACAGGGCGACTCATATGGACACAGGGCGACTCATATGGACAGACACATATGGACACAGGGCCAGGGCGACTCATATGTACTTACTCATATGGACACAGGGCGACTCATATGGACACAGGGCCATGGCGACCCATATGGACACAGGGCGACACATATGGACACAGGGCGACTCATATGGACAGACGCATATGGACACAGGGCCAGGGCGCCTCATATGGACTAACTCATATGGACACAGGGCCAGGCCGACTCCTATGGACACAGGGCGACTCATCAGTTTGTTTTGGTCCTGTGTCCATATTGCTTTCACAGACTGCAGTTATCAGGCGGGCCTCTCCACCCCTCCCCACTTCAAAGCCATAACATTTTGCTGCTATACAAATATCAAATTACATAACTTGATTAACATAAACTGCTTTTTACAACCCTTTGACCTCTATGGTTTGCCTTTGGGGAAGTCTGACAGAAAAACTGGAATGTTTTGTTAATTGGGGTTTTAGACCGCCCTCCACTGAATGGCCTATGTTGGGGAAGCTGGATGGTAAACAATGGGATGATTTGAGAATTTGGGGTGTTCTGCTAGACCTGCGGGTCTAGTAACTATGTTTACCTACTCGGCCTAAGGGAAATGCACAACTTCTAAGATCTACCAAGCTTTGCCTAGGCTGTCTTGGGCACTGTTGTGATTGGGAGAGGGAATGCAGTGATTCGCCGTCCCCTATGAGGGAACTGATATGTGCAATGCGATGGTTCTAAATAGTGCCATCATTGCACAAGTATGGAGCGTGTAAGTCTCTGTAGGAGCTCAGCACTGCTTGTTATAAGGATAATGTAGTCTAGAATGAGGTTACACTAAGGTCTGAGCTACACCACCTAGTAGTCATATATGTAAATCTACAACTTGAAAGCAATGTGGTTGGCAAGCTAGAGAGTACCAAGGATCATACAAATATCTAAAATATCACTAAGGTCTTCAATTGCCAGCAGTGTATGCCTCAAATATTGTATTCAATTCAAATGTCAATTAAATGTTTTACGAGGTTTCATTAAACCAAAGACGAATAACAGATTGTTTACTAACCAACATACAAAAGAAAAAGTTCTGTCATTCATAACTAACAAGCAAAGAAAAAGCCAACATGCCTTTCAACCTATCACAGGTTATCAGGGCTAAATTGACACTGTATCTGTAGATTTAATCTGCAACAAATACAAGCTGAATAGCTTGCACTTGAAGTAACTTGATATTTAGAACATTCCACCCCAAAGGAAAATAAATATAACATAGCCTGTGTTCCTGAGACTCGCTACTACGCCTGAGATTCTGAGTGGAAATGGTTTGGTCTTAACTGGGGTCACAACATTCCAGGTACATTACCTACTTGTATCACTTATGTACAAATAGTGTTCCATAGCGTCTATATTGGAGGGATCTCTTTCAGGCTCCCTCCGACGGCTTTCCTCGTGGGCGCCCACGAGGAAAGCCCTAAATATCAAGTTAATTCAAGCGCAAGCTATTCAGTTTGTATTCGGTGCAGATTAGGAAGCGATCTACAGATGTCATCTCAATTTAGCCCCGATGAAAACCTGCCATAGGTTGAAACATGTGTTGACTTTTTCTTTGCTTGTCCAGTTAGAAATACTGAACTTTTCTTTTGTATGTTGAGTTAGAGTGAACAATCTGTTTTTCGTGTTTGGTTTAATAAAAGCTCATATAACATTTCATTGAAATGTGCAGTGAATACGGAATGGCACATCAAAATACAACCACTTTCAGGCATAATCTCCTGGCAATTCAAGACCTTCTAGGGGTTTGGCGCTGGAACTGGATATTGAGGTGGAAGAGAAACCAATATAAGGAACTAAGGACTAAAGCAAGAAAGAGGCTAGGACAGAGCACAGACTTGGGATTAAAGTCCAGGGACTAGAAAGAGGGATAGGGACTTTAGAATTACCCATGAGAACACACTGTTCAGGAGTAAAACAAAGTTACCCAGAGTACCTATTTTTGTGAATTGTAAAGCCCTCTCCATGAGTCTGATTTACTTAATGCAATTTATTTGAAAGTCATCCACCTTAATCGCAGACAAAGATGTTTATCAAAGTGGCAATGTCATAATTAATATTCTCATTAATATAATTGAGGAACCTACCAACGTAAAGACTAGGCAGTGGTATCTTTCTCCCTGTCTTGTAGTTTGTTTGTAAATATATCGCTTTACATTTGTACTTCATAACATTCTTCATGACAGATGTCCATACTGCACACAAGCAATAAAGGTGCACAGTGTTAGTCTAAGATGAAGCTTCATCGTTACCACATCTGGGACAGATTCCGAAAGATTGCTTCTTATAACAGAACATTCATTTCTACCTACCAGGACTGAGCCTTCTTCCTCCACTTCCCTAAAAAATAAAACAAATATGAGATTTAATGAAATATATTTTTGTTCAGGGGAGAATATGCACTAATCATGACCACCTACATATCACCCAAAGTAGCAGTTACATCACATGCCTGCTATTCTTGCATGGCATAACTGTCTGTTAGCAGACACCATCACATTCTCCTCACAATTTGCCAGTCTAAAGAGGAACACTGAAGCCATACTGAATACTGCGAGCCCATACAGTGCGTGTCTGTATAATTCAAAACAGAGGATCCTAGGAACTGACATATGGTGAAGCTTCATTTTCATTGGGCGCATTGAAGAGTTGTCGAAAATGAATAGAGGTATCACTTTAGAATTAGATTCTGTTTGATGTTAACAGGCAAAAAACATCTTAAATATTAGTGAAATGTGCATTTAAGCACTACTGCGGGAACAGGGATCAAATTCAAAGGGTTGTAAAAAGCACTTTACGTTCAATTATGTAATTTCATATTTGTATAGCACCCAAATGTTATGGCTTCGAGGGGGGGGGGGGGCTGTCTGACAACCGCAGTCTGTGAAAGCAATGTCGACACAAGGCCAGTGTGACTCATAAGGACAGATACATATGGACACATGGCCAGGGCCACTCATATGGACTAACTCATATGGACACAGGGCAGCTCATATGGACACAGGGCCAGGGCGACTCATATGGTCACAGGGCGACTCATATGGACAGATACATATGGACACATGGCCAGGGCGACTCATATGGACAGATACATATGGACACAGGGCGACTCATATGGACACAGGCCCCGGGCGACTCATTTGGACACAGGGCTAGGACGACTCATATGGACACAGGGCGACTCATATGGACAGACACATATGGACAGGGCCAGGGCGACTCATATGGACTAACTCATATGGACACAGGGCGACTCATATGGGCACAGGGCCAGGGCGACTCATATGGGCACAGGGCCAGGGCGACTCATATGGGCACAGGGCCAAGGCGACTCATATGGACACAGGGCGACTCATATGGACAGACGCATATGGACACAGGGCCAGGGCGACTCATATGGACTAACTCATATGGACACAGGGTGACTCATATGGACACAGATCGACTCAGCAGTTTGTTTTGGTCCGGTGTCCATATTGCTTTCACGGACTGCAGTTATCAGGCGGGGCCTCTCCATCCCCCCCACTTCAAAACCATAACAATTGGGTGCTATACAAATAGCAAATTACATAACTTAATTAACATAAAGTGCTTTTTTACAACCCTTTGACCTCTATGGTTTGTGTTTGCGGAAGTCTGACAGAAAAACTGGAATGATTTGGAAATTGGGGTTTTAGACCACCCACCACTGAATGACCTGTGTTGGAGAAGCTGCATGGTAAACAATGGGATGATTTGAGAATTTAGGATGTTCTGCTAGACCTGTGGGTCTAGTAACTATGTTTACCTACTTGGCCTAAGGGAAATGCACAACTTCTAAGATCTACCAAGCTTTGCTTAGGCTGTCTTGGGCACTGTTGTGATTGGGAGAAGGAATGCAGTGATTCGCGGTCCCCGATGGGGGAATTGAAATGTGCAATGCGATGGTTCTAAATAGTGCCATCATTGCACAAGTATGGAGCGTGTAAATCACTGTAGGAGATCAGCACTGCTTGTTATAAGGATAATGTAGTCTAGAATGAGGTTACACTAAGGTCTGAGCTACACCACCTAGTAATATATGTAAATCTACAATTTGAAAGCAATGTGGTTGGCAAGCTAGAGAGTACCAAGGATCATACAAATATCTAAAATATCACTAAGGTCTTCAATTGCCAGCAGTGTATGCCTCAAATATTGTATTCAATTCAAATGTCAATTAAATGTTTTACGAGGTTTCATTAAACCAAAGACGAATAACAGATTGTTTACTAACCAACATACAAAAGAAAAAGTTCTGTCATTTATAACTAACAAGCAAAGAAAAAGCCAACATGCCTTTCAACCTATCACAGGTTATCAGGGCTAAATTGAGACCGTATCTGTAGATCTAATCTGCAACAAATACAAGCTGAATAGCTTGCACTTGAAGTAACTTGATATTTAGAACATTCCACCCCAAAGGAAAATAAATATAACATAGCCTGTGTTCCTGAGACTCGCTTCTACGCCTGAGATTCTGAGTGGAAATGGTTTGGTCTTAACTGGGGTCACAACATTCCAGGTACATTACCTACTTGTATCACTTATGTACAAATAGTTTTCCATAGCGTCTATATTGGAGGGATCTCTTTCAGGCAACCTCCGGCGGCTTTCCTCGTGGGCGCCCACGAGGAAAGCCCTAAATATCAAGTTAATTCAAGCGGAAGCTATTCAGTTTGTATTCGGTGCAGATTAGGTAGCGATCTACAGATGTCATCTCAATTTAGCCCCGATGAAAACCTGCCATAGATTGAAACATGTGTTGACTTTTCTTTGCTTGTCCAGTTAGAAATACTGAACTTTTCTTTTGTATGTTGAGTTAGAGTGAACAATCTGTTTTTCGTGTTTGGTTTAAGAAAAGCTCATATAACATTTCATTGAAATGTGCAGTGAATACGGAATGAGACATCAAAATACAACCACTTTTAGGCATATCCTCCTGAAAATTCAAGACCTTCTATGGGTTTGGCTCTGGAAAAGGATATTGAGGTGGAAGAGAAACCAATATGAGGAACTAAGGACTAAAGCAAGAAAGAGGCTAGGACAGAGCACATACTTGGTATTAGAGTCCAGGGACTAGAAAGAGGGATAGGGACTTTAGAATTACCCATGAGAACAGACTGTTCAGGAGTAAAACAAAGTTACCCGGAATACCTATTTTTGTGAATTGTAAAGCCCTCTCCATGAGTCAGATTTACTTAAAGCAATTTCTTTGAAAGTCATCCACCTTAATCGCAGACAAAGATGTTTATCAAAGTGGCAATGTCGTAATTAATATTCTCATTAATATCATTGAGGGACCTGCCAATGTAATGACTATGCAGTGGTATCTTTCTCCATGTCTTGTAGTTTGTTTGTAAATATATTGCTTTATATTTGTACTTCATAACATTCTTCATGGCCGATGTCCATACTGCACACAAGCAATAAAGGTGCACAGTGTTAGTGTAAGATGAAGCTTCATCATTGCCACATCTGGCGCAGATTCAGAAAGATTGCTTCTTATAACAAAACATTCATTTCTACCTAAAAGGGCTGAGCCTTCTTCCTCCACTTCCCTAAAAAATAAACAAACATGAGATTTAATAAAATATAGGTTTGTTCAAGGGAGAATATGCACTAATCATGACCACCTACATATCACCCGAAGCAGCAGTTACATCGCATGCCTGCTATTCTTGCATGGCATAACTGTCTGTTAGCAGACACCATCACATTCTTTTCACAATTTGCCAGTGTAAAGAGAAACACTGAAGCCATACTGAATACTGCAAGCCCATACAGTGCGTTTCTGTATAATTCCAAACAAAGGATCCTGGGAACTGACATATGGTGAGGCTTCATTTTCATTGGGCGCATTGAGGAGTTGTCGAAAATGAATAGAGGTATCACTTTAGAATTAGAATCCGTTTGATGTTAACAGGCAAAAAAAAAGCTTAAAGATTAGTGAAATGTGCATTTAAGCACTACTGCGGGAACAGGGATCAAATTCAAAGGGTTGTAAAAAGCACTTTACGTTCAGTTATGTAATTTCATATTTGTATAGCACCCAAATGTTATGGCGTCCAGGCGGGGGGTGTCCTGTCTGATAACCGCAGTCTGTGAAAGCAATATGGACGCATGGCCAGGGCGACTCATATGGACACAGGGTGACTCATATGGACAGACACATATGGACACAGGGCCAGGGCGACTCATATGTACTTACTCATATGGACACAGGGCGACTCATATGGACACAGGGCCATGGCGACCCATATGGACACAGGGCGACCCATATGGACACAGGGCGACTTATATGGACACAGGGCGACTCATATGGACAGACACATATGGACACAGGGCCAGGGCGACTCATATGTACTTACTCATATGGACACAGGGCGACTCATATGGACACAGGGCCATGGCGACCCATATGGACACAGGGCGACACATATGGACACAGGGCGACTCATATGGACAGACGCATATGGACACAGGGCCAGGGCGCCTCATATGGACTAACTCATATGGACACAGGGCCAGGCCGACTCCTATGGACACAGGGCGACTCATCAGTTTGTTTTGGTCCTGTGTCCATATTGCTTTCACAGACTGCAGTTATCAGGCGGGCCTCTCCACCCCTCCCCACTTCAAAGCCATAACATTTTGCTGCTATACAAATATCAAATTACATAACTTGATTAACAAACTGCTTTTTACAACCCTTTGACCTCTATGGTTTGCCTTTGGGGAAGTCTGACAGAAAAACTGGAATGTTTTGTTAATTGGGGTTTTAGACCGCCCTCCACTGAATGGCCTATGTTGGGGAAGCTGGATGGTAAACAATGGGATGATTTGAGAATTTGGGGTGTTCTGCTAGACCTGCGGGTCTAGTAACTATGTTTACCTACTCGGCCTAAGGGAAATGCACAATTTCTAAGCTCTACCAAGCTTTACCTAGGCTGTCTTGGGCACTGTTGTGATTGGGAGAGGGAATGCAGTGATTCGCCGTCCCCTATGAGGGAACTGATATGTGCAATGCGATGGTTCTAAATAGTGCCATCATTGCACAAGTATGGAGCGTGTAAGTCTCTGTAGGAGCTCAGCACTGCTTGTTATAAGGATAATGTAGTCTAGAATGAGGTTACACTAAGGTCTGAGCTACACCACCTAGTAGTCATATATGTAAATCTACAACTTGAAAGCAATGTGGTTGGCAAGCTAGAGAGTACCAAGGATCATACAAATATCTAAAATATCACTAAGGTCTTCAATTGCCAGCAGTGTATGCCTCAAATATTGTATTCAATTCAAATGTCAATTAAATGTTTTACGAGGTTTCATTAAACCAAAGACGAATAACAGATTGTTTACTAACCAACATACAAAAGAAAAAGTTCTGTCATTTATAACTAACAAGCAAAGAAAAGGCCAACATGCCTTTCAACCTATCACAGGTTATCAGGGCTAAATTGAGACCGTATCTGTAGATTTAATCTGCAACAAATACAAGCTGAATAGCTTGCACTTGAAGTAACTTGATATTTAGAACATTCCACCCCAAAGGAAAATAAATATAACATAGCCTGTGTTCCTGAGACTCGCTTCTACGCCTGAGATTCTGAGTGGAAATGGTTTGGTCTTAACTGGGGTCACAACATTCCAGGTACATTACCTACTTGTATCACTTATGTACAAATAGTGTTCCATAGCGTCTATATTGGAGGGATCTCTTTCAGGCTCCCTCCGACGGCTTTCCTCGTGGGCGCCCACGAGGAAAGCCCTAAATATCAAGTTAATTCAAGCGCAAGCTATTCAGTTTGTATTCGGTGCAGATTAGGAAGCGATCTACAGATGTCATCTCAATTTAGCCCCGATGAAAACCTGCCATAGGTTGAAACATGTGTTGACTTTTTCTTTGCTTGTCCAGTTAGAAATACTGAACTTTTCTTTTGTATGGTGAGTTAGAGTGAACAATCTGTTTTTCGTGTTTGGTTTAATAAAAGCTCATATAACATTTCATTGAAATGTGCAGTGAATACGGAATGGCACATCAAAATACAACCACTTTCAGGCATAATCTCCTGGCAATTCAAGACCTTCTATGGGTTTGGCGCTGGAACTGGATATTGAGGTGGAAGAGAAACCAATATAAGGAACTAAGGACTAAAGCAAGAAAGAGGCTAGGACAGAGCACAGACTTGGGATTAAAGTCCAGGGACTAGAAAGAGGGATAGGGACTTTAGAATTACCCATGAGAACACACTGTTCAGGAGTAAAACAAAGTTACCCAGAGTACCTATTTTTGTGAATTGTAAAGCCCTCTCCATGAGTCTGATTTACTTAATGCAATTTATTTGAAAGTCATCCACCTTAATCGCAGACAAAGATGTTTATCAAAGTGGCAATGTCATAATTAATATTCTCATTAATATAATTGAGGAACCTACCAACGTAAAGACTATGCAGTGGTATCTTTCTCCCTGTCTTGTAGTTTGTTTGTAAATATATCGCTTTACATTTGTACTTCATAACATTCTTCATGACAGATGTCCATACTGCACACAAGCAATAAAGGTGCACAGTGTTAGTCTAAGATGAAGCTTCATCGTTACCACATCTGGGACAGATTCCGAAAGATTGCTTCTTATAACAGAACATTCATTTCTACCTACCAGGACTGAGCCTTCTTCCTCCACTTCCCTAAAAAATAAAACAAATATGAGATTTAATGAAATATATTTTTGTTCAGGGGAGAATATGCACTAATCATGACCACCTACATATCACCCAAAGTAGCAGTTACATCACATGCCTGCTATTCTTGCATGGCATAACTGTCTGTTAGCAGACACCATCACATTCTCCTCACAATTTGCCAGTCTAAAGAGGAACACTGAAGCCATACTGAATACTGCGAGCCCATACAGTGCGTGTCTGTATAATTCAAAACAGAGGATCCTAGGAACTGACATATGGTGAAGCTTCATTTTCATTGGGCGCAAATGAATAGAGGTATCACTTTAGAATTAGATTCTGTTTGATGTTAACAGGCAAAAAACATCTTAAATATTAGTGAAATGTGCATTTAAGCACTACTGCGGGAACAGGGATCAAATTCAAAGGGTTGTAAAAAGCACTTTACGTTCAATTATGTAATTTCATATTTGTATAGCACCCAAATGTTATGGCTTCGAGGGGGGGGGGGGGGGCTGTCTGACAACCGCAGTCTGTGAAAGCAATGTCGACACAGGGCCAGTGTGACTCATAAGGACAGATACATATGGACACATGGCCAGGGCCACTCATATGGACTAACTCATATGGACACAGGGCGGCTCATATGGACACAGGGCCAGGGCGGCTCATATGGACACAGGGCGACTCATATGGACAGATACATATGGACACATGGCCAGGGCGACTCATATGGACACAGGCCCCGGGCAACTCATTTGGACACAGGGCTAGGACGACTCATATGGACACAGGGCGACTCATATGGACAGACACATATGGACAGGGCCAGGGCGACTCATATGGACTAACTCATATGGACACAGGGCGACTCATATGGGCACAGGGCCAGGGCGACTCATATGGGCACAGGGCCAAGGCGACTCATATGGACACAGGGCGACTCATATGGACAGACGCATATGGACACAGGGCCAGGGCGACTCATATGGACTAACTCATATGGACACAGGGTGACTCATATGGACACAGATCGACTCAGCAGTTTGTTTTGGTCCGGTGTCCATATTGCTTTCACGGACTGCAGTTATCAGGCGGGGCCTCTCCATCCCCCCCACTTCAAAACCATAACAATTGGGTGCTATACAAATAGCAAATTACATAACTTAATTAACATAAAGTGCTTTTTTACAACCCTTTGACCTCTATGGTTTGTGTTTGGGGAAGTCTGACAGAAAAACTGGAATGATTTGGAAATTGGGGTTTTAGACCACCCACCACTGAATGGCCTGTGTTGGAGAAGCTGCATGGTAAACAATGGGATGATTTGAGAATTTAGGATGTTCTGCTAGACCTGTGGGTCTAGTAACTATGTTTACCTACTTGGCCTAAGGGAAATGCACAACTTCTAAGATCTACCAAGCTTTGCCTAGGCTGTCTTGGGCACTGTTGTGATTGGGAGAAGGAATGCAGTGATTCGCGGTCCCCGATGGGGGAATTGAAATGTGCAATGCGATGGTTCTAAATAGTGCCATCATTGCACAAGTATGGAGCGTGTAAATCACTGTAGGAGATCAGCACTGCTTGTTATAAGGATAATGTAGTCTAGAATGAGGTTACACTAAGGTCTGAGCTACACCACCTAGTAATATATGTAAATCTACAATTTGAAAGCAATGTGGTTGGCAAGCTAGAGAGTACCAAGGATCATACAAATATCTAAAATATCACTAAGGTCTTCAATTGCCAGCAGTGTATGCCTCAAATATTGTATTCAATTCAAATGTCAATTAAATGTTTTACGAGGTTTCATTAAACCAAAGACGAATAACAGATTGTTTACTAACCAACATACAAAAGAAAAAGTTCTGTCATTTATAACTAACAAGCAAAGAAAAAGCCAACATGCCTTTCAACCTATCACAGGTTATCAGGGCTAAATTGAGACCGTATCTGTAGATCTAATCTGCAACAAATACAAGCTGAATAGCTTGCACTTGAAGTAACTTGATATTTAGAACATTCCACCCCAAAGGAAAATAAATATAACATAGCCTGTGTTCCTGAGACTCGCTTCTACGCCTGAGATTCTGAGTGGAAATGGTTTGGTCTTAACTGGGGTCACAACATTCCAGGTACATTACCTACTTGTATCACTTATGTACAAATAGTTTTCCATAGCGTCTATATTGGAGGGATCTCTTTCAGGCAACCTCCGGCGGCTTTCCTCGTGGGCGCCCACGAGGAAAGCCCTAAATATCAAGTTAATTCAAGCGGAAGCTATTCAGTTTGTATTCGGTGCAGATTAGGTAGCGATCTACAGATGTCATCTCAATTTAGCCCCGATGAAAACCTGCCATAGATTGAAACATGTGTTGACTTTTCTTTGCTTGTCCAGTTAGAAATACTGAACTTTTCTTTTGTATGTTGAGTTAGAGTGAACAATCTGTTTTTCGTGTTTGGTTTAAGAAAAGCTCATATAACATTTCATTGAAATGTGCAGTGAATACGGAATGAGACATCAAAATACAACCACTTTTAGGCATATCCTCCTGAAAATTCAAGACCTTCTATGGGTTTGGCTCTGGAAAAGGATATTGAGGTGGAAGAGAAACCAATATGAGGAACTAAGGACTAAAGCAAGAAAGAGGCTAGGACAGAGCACATACTTGGTATTAGAGTCCAGGGACTAGAAAGAGGGATAGGGACTTTAGAATTACCCATGAGAACAGACTGTTCAGGAGTAAAACAAAGTTACCCGGAATACCTATTTTTGTGAATTGTAAAGCCCTCTCCATGAGTCAGATTTACTTAAAGCAATTTCTTTGAAAGTCATCCACCTTAATCGCAGACAAAGATGTTTATCAAAGTGGCAATGTCGTAATTAATATTCTCATTAATATCATTGAGGGACCTGCCAATGTAATGACTATGCAGTGGTATCTTTCTCCATGTCTTGTAGTTTGTTTGTAAATATATTGCTTTATATTTGTACTTCATAACATTCTTCATGGCCGATGTCCATACTGCACACAAGCAATAAAGGTGCACAGTGTTAGTGTAAGATGAAGCTTCATCATTGCCACATCTGGCGCAGATTCAGAAAGATTGCTTCTTATAACAAAACATTCATTTCTACCTAAAAGGGCTGAGCCTTCTTCCTCCACTTCCCTAAAAAATAAACAAACATGAGATTTAATAAAATATAGGTTTGTTCAAGGGAGAATATGCACTAATCATGACCACCTACATATCACCCGAAGCAGCAGTTACATCGCATGCCTGCTATTCTTGCATGGCATAACTGTCTGTTAGCAGACACCATCACATTCTTTTCACAATTTGCCAGTGTAAAGAGAAACACTGAAGCCATACTGAATACTGCAAGCCCATACAGTGCGTTTCTGTATAATTCCAAACAAAGGATCCTGGGAACTGACATATGGTGAGGCTTCATTTTCATTGGGCGCATTGAGGAGTTGTCGAAAATGAATAGAGGTATCACTTTAGAATTAGAATCCGTTTGATGTTAACAGGCAAAAAAAAAGCTTAAAGATTAGTGAAATGTGCATTTAAGCACTACTGCGGGAACAGGGATCAAATTCAAAGGGTTGTAAAAAGCACTTTACGTTCAGTTATGTAATTTCATATTTGTATAGCACCCAAATGTTATGGCGTCCAGGCGGGGGGTGTCCTGTCTGATAACCGCAGTCTGTGAAAGC
The DNA here is from genome assembly GCF_040938575.1 of Ambystoma mexicanum. NCBI lineage: Eukaryota > Metazoa > Chordata > Amphibia > Caudata > Ambystomatidae > Ambystoma > Ambystoma mexicanum. Next base: position 68,675,157 of record NC_090928.1, read on the forward strand.
AATATGGACGCATGGCCAGGGCGACTCATATGGACACAGGGTGACTCATATGGACAGACACATATGGACACAGGGCCAGGGCGACTCATATGTACTTACTCATATGGACACAGGGCGACTCATATGGACACAGGGCCATGGCGACCCATATGGACACAGGGCGACCCATATGGACACAGGGCGACTTATATGGACACAGGGCGACTCATATGGACAGACACATATGGACACAGGGCCAGGGCGACTCATATGTACTTACTCATATGGACACAGGGCGACTCATATGGACACAGGGCCATGGCGACCCATATGGACACAGGGCGACACATATGGACACAGGGCGACTCATATGGACAGACGCATATGGACACAGGGCCAGGGCGCCTCATATGGACTAACTCATATGGACACAGGGCCAGGCCGACTCCTATGGACACAGGGCGACTCATCAGTTTGTTTTGGTCCTGTGTCCATATTGCTTTCACAGACTGCAGTTATCAGGCGGGCCTCTCCACCCCTCCCCACTTCAAAGCCATAACATTTTGCTGCTATACAAATATCAAATTACATAACTTGATTAACAAACTGCTTTTTACAACCCTTTGACCTCTATGGTTTGCCTTTGGGGAAGTCTGACAGAAAAACTGGAATGTTTTGTTAATTGGGGTTTTAGACCGCCCTCCACTGAATGGCCTATGTTGGGGAAGCTGGATGGTAAACAATGGGATGATTTGAGAATTTGGGGTGTTCTGCTAGACCTGCGGGTCTAGTAACTATGTTTACCTACTCGGCCTAAGGGAAATGCACAATTTCTAAGCTCTACCAAGCTTTACCTAGGCTGTCTTGGGCACTGTTGTGATTGGGAGAGGGAATGCAGTGATTCGCCGTCCCCTATGAGGGAACTGATATGTGCAATGCGATGGTTCTAAATAGTGCCATCATTGCACAAGTATGGAGCGTGTAAGTCTCTGTAGGAGCTCAGCACTGCTTGTTATAAGGATAATGTAGTCTAGAATGAGGTTACACTAAGGTCTGAGCTACACCACCTAGTAGTCATATATGTAAATCTACAACTTGAAAGCAATGTGGTTGGCAAGCTAGAGAGTACCAAGGATCATACAAATATCTAAAATATCACTAAGGTCTTCAATTGCCAGCAGTGTATGCCTCAAATATTGTATTCAATTCAAATGTCAATTAAATGTTTTACGAGGTTTCATTAAATCAAAGACGAATAACAGATTGTTTACTAACCAACATACAAAAGAAAAAGTTCTGTCATTTATAACTAACAAGCAAAGAAAAGGCCAACATGCCTTTCAACCTATCACAGGTTATCAGGGCTAAATTGAGACCGTATCTGTAGATTTAATCTGCAACAAATACAAGCTGAATAGCTTGCACTTGAAGTAACTTGATATTTAGAACATTCCACCCCAAAGGAAAATAAATATAACATAGCCTGTGTTCCTGAGACTCGCTTCTACGCCTGAGATTCTGAGTGGAAATGGTTTGGTCTTAACTGGGGTCACAACATTCCAGGTACATTACCTACTTGTATCACTTATGTACAAATAGTGTTCCATAGCGTCTATATTGGAGGGATCTCTTTCAGGCTCCCTCCGACGGCTTTCCTCGTGGGCGCCCACGAGGAAAGCCCTAAATATCAAGTTAATTCAAGCGCAAGCTATTCAGTTTGTATTCGGTGCAGATTAGGAAGCGATCTACAGATGTCATCTCAATTTAGCCCCGATGAAAACCTGCCATAGGTTGAAACATGTGTTGACTTTTTCTTTGCTTGTCCAGTTAGAAATACTGAACTTTTCTTTTGTATGTTGAGTTAGAGTGAACAATCTGTTTTTCGTGTTTGGTTTAATAAAAGCTCATATAACATTTCATTGAAATGTGCAGTGAATACGGAATGGCACATCAAAATACAACCACTTTCAGGCATAATCTCCTGGCAATTCAAGACCTTCTATGGGTTTGGCGCTGGAACTGGATATTGAGGTGGAAGAGAAACCAATATAAGGAACTAAGGACTAAAGCAAGAAAGAGGCTAGGACAGAGCACAGACTTGGGATTAAAGTCCAGGGACTAGAAAGAGGGATAGGGACTTTAGAATTACCCATGAGAACACACTGTTCAGGAGTAAAACAAAGTTACCCAGAGTACCTATTTTTGTGAATTGTAAAGCCCTCTCCATGAGTCTGATTTACTTAATGCAATTTATTTGAAAGTCATCCACCTTAATCGCAGACAAAGATGTTTATCAAAGTGGCAATGTCATAATTAATATTCTCATTAATATAATTGAGGAACCTACCAACGTAAAGACTATGCAGTGGTATCTTTCTCCCTGTCTTGTAGTTTGTTTGTAAATATATCGCTTTACATTTGTACTTCATAACATTCTTCATGACAGATGTCCATACTGCACACAAGCAATAAAGGTGCACAGTGTTAGTCTAAGATGAAGCTTCATCGTTACCACATCTGGGACAGATTCCGAAAGATTGCTTCTTATAACAGAACATTCATTTCTACCTACCAGGACTGAGCCTTCTTCCTCCACTTCCCTAAAAAATAAAACAAATATGAGATTTAATGAAATATATTTTTGTTCAGGGGAGAATATGCACTAATCATGACCACCTACATATCACCCAAAGTAGCAGTTACATCACATGCCTGCTATTCTTGCATGGCATAACTGTCTGTTAGCAGACACCATCACATTCTCCTCACAATTTGCCAGTCTAAAGAGGAACACTGAAGCCATACTGAATACTGCGAGCCCATACAGTGCGTGTCTGTATAATTCAAAACAGAGGATCCTAGGAACTGACATATGGTGAAGCTTCATTTTCATTGGGCGCAAATGAATAGAGGTATCACTTTAGAATTAGATTCTGTTTGATGTTAACAGGCAAAAAACATCTTAAATATTAGTGAAATGTGCATTTAAGCACTACTGCGGGAACAGGGATCAAATTCAAAGGGTTGTAAAAAGCACTTTACGTTCAATTATGTAATTTCATATTTGTATAGCACCCAAATGTTATGGCTTCGAGGGGGGGGGGGGGGCTGTCTGACAACCGCAGTCTGTGAAAGCAATGTCGACACAGGGCCAGTGTGACTCATAAGGACAGATACATATGGACACATGGCCAGGGCCACTCATATGGACTAACTCATATGGACACAGGGCGGCTCATATGGACACAGGGCCAGGGCGGCTCATATGGACACAGGGCGACTCATATGGACAGATACATATGGACACATGGCCAGGGCGACTCATATGGACAGATACATATGGACACAGGGCGACTCATATGGACACAGGCCCCGGGCAACTCATTTGGACACAGGGCTAGGACGACTCATATGGACACAGGGCGACTCATATGGACAGACACATATGGACAGGGCCAGGGCGACTCATATGGACTAACTCATATGGACACAGGGCGACTCATATGGGCACAGGGCCAGGGCGACTCATATGGGCACAGGGCCAAGGCGACTCATATGGACACAGGGCGACTCATATGGACAGACGCATATGGACACAGGGCCAGGGCGACTCATATGGACTAACTCATATGGACACAGGGTGACTCATATGGACACAGATCGACTCAGCAGTTTGTTTTGGTCCGGTGTCCATATTGCTTTCACGGACTGCAGTTATCAGGCGGGGCCTCTCCATCCCCCCCACTTCAAAACCATAACAATTGGGTGCTATACAAATAGCAAATTACATAACTTAATTAACATAAAGTGCTTTTTTACAACCCTTTGACCTCTATGGTTTGTGTTTGGGGAAGTCTGACAGAAAAACTGGAATGATTTGGAAATTGGGGTTTTAGACCACCCACCACTGAATGGCCTGTGTTGGAGAAGCTGCATGGTAAACAATGGGATGATTTGAGAATTTAGGATGTTCTGCTAGACCTGTGGGTCTAGTAACTATGTTTACCTACTTGGCCTAAGGGAAATGCACAACTTCTAAGATCTACCAAGCTTTGCCTAGGCTGTCTTGGGCACTGTTGTGATTGGGAGAAGGAATGCAGTGATTCGCGGTCCCCGATGGGGGAATTGAAATGTGCAATGCGATGGTTCTAAATAGTGCCATCATTGCACAAGTATGGAGCGTGTAAATCACTGTAGGAGATCAGCACTGCTTGTTATAAGGATAATGTAGTCTAGAATGAGGTTACACTAAGGTCTGAGCTACACCACCTAGTAATATATGTAAATCTACAATTTGAAAGCAATGTGGTTGGCAAGCTAGAGAGTACCAAGGATCATACAAATATCTAAAATATCACTAAGGTCTTCAATTGCCAGCAGTGTATGCCTCAAATATTGTATTCAATTCAAATGTCAATTAAATGTTTTACGAGGTTTCATTAAACCAAAGACGAATAACAGATTGTTTACTAACCAACATACAAAAGAAAAAGTTCTGTCATTTATAACTAACAAGCAAAGAAAAAGCCAACATGCCTTTCAACCTATCACAGGTTATCAGGGCTAAATTGAGACCGTATCTGTAGATCTAATCTGCAACAAATACAAGCTGAATAGCTTGCACTTGAAGTAACTTGATATTTAGAACATTCCACCCCAAAGGAAAATAAATATAACATAGCCTGTGTTCCTGAGACTCGCTTCTACGCCTGAGATTCTGAGTGGAAATGGTTTGGTCTTAACTGGGGTCACAACATTCCAGGTACATTACCTACTTGTATCACTTATGTACAAATAGTTTTCCATAGCGTCTATATTGGAGGGATCTCTTTCAGGCAACCTCCGGCGGCTTTCCTCGTGGGCGCCCACGAGGAAAGCCCTAAATATCAAGTTAATTCAAGCGGAAGCTATTCAGTTTGTATTCGGTGCAGATTAGGTAGCGATCTACAGATGTCATCTCAATTTAGCCCCGATGAAAACCTGCCATAGATTGAAACATGTGTTGACTTTTCTTTGCTTGTCCAGTTAGAAATACTGAACTTTTCTTTTGTATGTTGAGTTAGAGTGAACAATCTGTTTTTCGTGTTTGGTTTAAGAAAAGCTCATATAACATTTCATTGAAATGTGCAGTGAATACGGAATGAGACATCAAAATACAACCACTTTTAGGCATATCCTCCTGAAAATTCAAGACCTTCTATGGGTTTGGCTCTGGAAAAGGATATTGAGGTGGAAGAGAAACCAATATGAGGAACTAAGGACTAAAGCAAGAAAGAGGCTAGGACAGAGCACATACTTGGTATTAGAGTCCAGGGACTAGAAAGAGGGATAGGGACTTTAGAATTACCCATGAGAACAGACTGTTCAGGAGTAAAACAAAGTTACCCGGAATACCTATTTTTGTGAATTGTAAAGCCCTCTCCATGAGTCAGATTTACTTAAAGCAATTTCTTTGAAAGTCATCCACCTTAATCGCAGACAAAGATGTTTATCAAAGTGGCAATGTCGTAATTAATATTCTCATTAATATCATTGAGGGACCTGCCAATGTAATGACTATGCAGTGGTATCTTTCTCCATGTCTTGTAGTTTGTTTGTAAATATATTGCTTTATATTTGTACTTCATAACATTCTTCATGGCCGATGTCCATACTGCACACAAGCAATAAAGGTGCACAGTGTTAGTGTAAGATGAAGCTTCATCATTGCCACATCTGGCGCAGATTCAGAAAGATTGCTTCTTATAACAAAACATTCATTTCTACCTAAAAGGGCTGAGCCTTCTTCCTCCACTTCCCTAAAAAATAAACAAACATGAGATTTAATAAAATATAGGTTTGTTCAAGGGAGAATATGCACTAATCATGACCACCTACATATCACCCGAAGCAGCAGTTACATCGCATGCCTGCTATTCTTGCATGGCATAACTGTCTGTTAGCAGACACCATCACATTCTTTTCACAATTTGCCAGTGTAAAGAGAAACACTGAAGCCATACTGAATACTGCAAGCCCATACAGTGCGTTTCTGTATAATTCCAAACAAAGGATCCTGGGAACTGACATATGGTGAGGCTTCATTTTCATTGGGCGCATTGAGGAGTTGTCGAAAATGAATAGAGGTATCACTTTAGAATTAGAATCCGTTTGATGTTAACAGGCAAAAAAAAAGCTTAAAGATTAGTGAAATGTGCATTTAAGCACTACTGCGGGAACAGGGATCAAATTCAAAGGGTTGTAAAAAGCACTTTACGTTCAATTATGTAATTTCATATTTGTATAGCACCCAAATGTTATGGCTTCGAGGGGGATGGGGGGGCTGTCTGACAACCGCAGTCTGTGAAAGCAATGTCGACACAGGGCCAGTGTTACTCATAAGCACAGATACATATGGACACATGGCCAGGGCCACTCATATGGACTAACTCATATGGACACAGGGCGGCTCATATGGACACAGGGCCAGGGCGACTCATATGGACACAGGGCGACTCATATGGACAGATACATATGGACACATGGCCAGGGCGACTCATATGGACAGATACATATGGACACAGGGCGACTCATATGGACACAGGCCCCGGGCAACTCATTTGGACACAGGGCTAGGACGACTCATATGGACACAGGGCGACTCATATGGACAGACACATATGGACAGGGCCAGGGCGACTCATATGGACTAACTCATATGGACACAGGGCGACTCATATGGGCACAGGGCCAGGGCGACTCATATGGGCACAGGGCCAAGGCGACTCATATGGGCACAGGGCGACTCATATGGACAGACGCATATGGACACAGGGCCAGGGCGACTCATATGGACTAACTCATATGGACACAGGGTGACTCATATGGACACAGATCGACTCAGCAGTTTGTTTTGGTCCGGTGTCCATATTGCTTTCACGGACCGCAGTTATCAGGCGGGGCCTCTCCATCCCCCCCACTTCAAAACCATAACAATTGGGTGCTATACAAATAGCAAATTACATAACTTAATTAACATAAAGTGCTTTTTTACAACCCTTTGACCTCTATGGTTTGTGTTTGGGGAAGTCTGACAGAAAAACTGGAATGATTTGGAAATTGGGGTTTTAGACCACCCACCACTGAATGGCCTGTGTTGGAGAAGCTGCATGGTAAACAATGGGATGATTTGAGAATTTAGGATGTTCTGCTAGACCTGTGGGTCTAGTAACTATGTTTACCTACTTGGCCTAAGGGAAATGCACAACTTCTAAGATCTACCAAGCTTTGCCTAGGCTGTCTTGGGCACTGTTGTGATTGGGAGAAGGAATGCAGTGATTCGCGGTCCCCGATGGGGGAATTGAAATGTGCAATGCGATGGTTCTAAATAGTGCCATCATTGCACAAGTATGGAGCGTGTAAATCACTGTAGGAGATCAGCACTGCTTGTTATAAGGATAATGTAGTCTAGAATGAGGTTACACTAAGGTCTGAGCTACACCACCTAGTAATATATGTAAATCTACAATTTGAAAGCAATGTGGTTGGCAAGCTAGAGAGTACCAAGGATCATACAAATATCTAAAATATCACTAAGGTCTTCAATTGCCAGCAGTGTATGCCTCAAATATTGTATTCAATTCAAATGTCAATTAAATGTTTTACGAGGTTTCATTAAACCAAAGACGAATAACAGATTGTTTACTAACCAACATACAAAAGAAAAAGTTCTGTCATTTATAACTAACAAGCAAAGAAAAAGCCAACATGCCTTTCAACCTATCACAGGTTATCAGGGCTAAATTGAGACCGTATCTGTAGATCTAATCTGCAACAAATACAAGCTGAATAGCTTGCACTTGAAGTAACTTGATATTTAGAACATTCCACCCCAAAGGAAAATAAATATAACATAGCCTGTGTTCCTGAGACTCGCTTCTACGCCTGAGATTCTGAGTGAAAATGGTTTGGTCTTAACTGGGGTCACAACATTCCAGGTACATTACCTACTTGTATCACTTATGTACAAATAGTTTTCCATAGCGTCTATATTGGAGGGATCTCTTTCAGGCAACCTCCGACGGCTTTCCTCGTGGGCGCCCACGAGGAAAGCCCTAAATATCAAGTTAATTCAAGCGTAAGCTATTCAGTTTGTATTCGGTGCAGATTAGGTAGCGATCTACAGATGTCATCTCAATTTAGCCCCGATGAAAACCTGCCATAGATTGAAACATGTGTTGACTTTTCTTTGCTTGTCCAGTTAGAAATACTGAACTTTTCTTTTGTATGTTGAGTTAGAGTGAACAATCTGTTTTTCGTGTTTGGTTTAAGAAAAGCTCATATAACATTTCATTGAAATGTGCAGTGAATACGGAATGAGACATCAAAATACAACCACTTTTAGGCATATCCTCCTGAAAATTCAAGACCTTCTATGGGTTTGGCTCTGGAAAAGGATATTGAGGTGGAAGAGAAACCAATATGAGGAACTAAGGACTAAAGCAAGAAAGAGGCTAGGACAGAGCACATACTTGGTATTAGAGTCCAGGGACTAGAAAGAGGGATAGGGACTTTAGAATTACCCATGAGAACAGACTGTTCAGGAGTAAAACAAAGTTACCCGGAATACCTATTTTTGTGAATTGTAAAGCCCTCTCCATGAGTCAGATTTACTTAAAGCAATTTCTTTGAAAGTCATCCACCTTAATCGCAGACAAAGATGTTTATCAAAGTGGCAATGTCGTAATTAATATTCTCATTAATATCATTGAGGGACCTGCCAATGTAATGACTATGCAGTGGTATCTTTCTCCATGTCTTGTAGTTTGTTTGTAAATATATTGCTTTATATTTGTACTTCATAACATTCTTCATGGCCGATGTCCATACTGCACACAAGCAATAAAGGTGCACAGTGTTAGTGTAAGATGAAGCTTCATCATTGCCACATCTGGCGCAGATTCAGAAAGATTGCTTCTTATAACAAAACATTCATTTCTACCTAAAAGGGCTGAGCCTTCTTCCTCCACTTCCCTAAAAAATAAACAAACATGAGATTTAATAAAATATAGGTTTGTTCAAGGGAGAATATGCACTAATCATGACCACCTACATATCACCCGAAGCAGCAGTTACATCGCATGCCTGCTATTCTTGCATGGCATAACTGTCTGTTAGCAGACACCATCACATTCTTTTCACAATTTGCCAGTGTAAAGAGAAACACTGAAGCCATACTGAATACTGCAAGCCCATACAGTGCGTTTCTGTATAATTCCAAACAAAGGATCCTGGGAACTGACATATGGTGAGGCTTCATTTTCATTGGGCGCATTGAGGAGTTGTCGAAAATGAATAGAGGTATCACTTTAGAATTAGAATCCGTTTGATGTTAACAGGCAAAAAAAAAGCTTAAAGATTAGTGAAATGTGCATTTAAGCACTACTGCGGGAACAGGGATCAAATTCAAAGGGTTGTAAAAAGCACTTTACGTTCAGTTATGTAATTTCATATTTGTATAGCACCCAAATGTTATGGCGTCCAGGCGGGGGGTGTCCTGTCTGATAACCGCAGTCTGTGAAAGCAATATGGACGCATGGCCAGGGCGACTCATATGGACACAGGGTGACTCATATGGACAGACACATATGGACACAGGGCCAGGGCGACTCATATGTACTTACTCATATGGACACAGGGCGACTCATATGGACACAGGGCCATGGCGACCCATATGGACACAGGGCGACCCATATGGACACAGGGCGACTTATATGGACACAGGGCGACTCATATGGACAGACACATATGGACACAGGGCCAGGGCGACTCATATGTACTTACTCATATGGACACAGGGCGACTCATATGGACACAGGGCCATGGCGACCCATATGGACACAGGGCGACACATATGGACACAGGGCGACTCATATGGACAGACGCATATGGACACAGGGCCAGGGCGCCTCATATGGACTAACTCATATGGACACAGGGCCAGGCCGACTCCTATGGACACAGGGCGACTCATCAGTTTGTTTTGGTCCTGTGTCCATATTGCTTTCACAGACTGCAGTTATCAGGCGGGCCTCTCCACCCCTCCCCACTTCAAAGCCATAACATTTTGCTGCTATACAAATATCAAATTACATAACTTGATTAACAAACTGCTTTTTACAACCCTTTGACCTCTATGGTTTGCCTTTGGGGAAGTCTGACAGAAAAACTGGAATGTTTTGTTAATTGGGGTTTTAGACCGCCCTCCACTGAATGGCCTATGTTGGGGAAGCTGGATGGTAAACAATGGGATGATTTGAGAATTTGGGGTGTTCTGCTAGACCTGCGGGTCTAGCAACTATGTTTACCTACTCGGCCTAAGGGAAATGCACAATTTCTAAGCTCTACCAAGCTTTACCTAGGCTGTCTTGGGCACTGTTGTGATTGGGAGAGGGAATGCAGTGATTCGCCGTCCCCTATGAGGGAACTGATATGTGCAATGCGATGGTTCTAAATAGTGCCATCATTGCACAAGTATGGAGCGTGTAAGTCTCTGTAGGAGCTCAGCACTGCTTGTTATAAGGATAATGTAGTCTAGAATGAGGTTACACTAAGGTCTGAGCTACACCACCTAGTAGTCATATATGTAAATCTACAACTTGAAAGCAATGTGGTTGGCAAGCTAGAGAGTACCAAGGATCATACAAATATCTAAAATATCACTAAGGTCTTCAATTGCCAGCAGTGTATGCCTCAAATATTGTATTCAATTCAAATGTCAATTAAATGTTTTACGAGGTTTCATTAAACCAAAGACGAATAACAGATTGTTTACTAACCAACATACAAAAGAAAAAGTTCTGTCATTTATAACTAACAAGCAAAGAAAAGGCCAACATGCCTTTCAACCTATCACAGGTTATCAGGGCTAAATTGAGACCGTATCTGTAGATTTAATCTGCAACAAATACAAGCTGAATAGCTTGCACTTGAAGTAACTTGATATTTAGAACATTCCACCCCAAAGGAAAATAAATATAACATAGCCTGTGTTCCTGAGACTCGCTTCTACGCCTGAGATTCTGAGTGGAAATGGTTTGGTCTTAACTGGGGTCACAACATTCCAGGTACATTACCTACTTGTATCACTTATGTACAAATAGTGTTCCATAGCGTCTATATTGGAGGGATCTCTTTCAGGCTCCCTCCGACGGCTTTCCTCGTGGGCGCCCACGAGGAAAGCCCTAAATATCAAGTTAATTCAAGCGCAAGCTATTCAGTTTGTATTCGGTGCAGATTAGGAAGCGATCTACAGATGTCATCTCAATTTAGCCCCGATGAAAACCTGCCATAGGTTGAAACATGTGTTGACTTTTTCTTTGCTTGTCCAGTTAGAAATACTGAACTTTTCTTTTGTATGTTGAGTTAGAGTGAACAATCTGTTTTTCGTGTTTGGTTTAATAAAAGCTCATATAACATTTCATTGAAATGTGCAGTGAATACGGAATGGCACATCAAAATACAACCACTTTCAGGCATAATCTCCTGGCAATTCAAGACCTTCTATGGGTTTGGCGCTGGAACTGGATATTGAGGTGGAAGAGAAACCAATATAAGGAACTAAGGACTAAAGCAAGAAAGAGGCTAGGACAGAGCACAGACTTGGGATTAAAGTCCAGGGACTAGAAAGAGGGATAGGGACTTTAGAATTACCCATGAGAACACACTGTTCAGGAGTAAAACAAAGTTACCCAGAGTACCTATTTTTGTGAATTGTAAAGCCCTCTCCATGAGTCTGATTTACTTAATGCAATTTATTTGAAAGTCATCCACCTTAATCGCAGACAAAGATGTTTATCAAAGTGGCAATGTCATAATTAATATTCTCATTAATATAATTGAGGAACCTACCAACGTAAAGACTATGCAGTGGTATCTTTCTCCCTGTCTTGTAGTTTGTTTGTAAATATATCGCTTTACATTTGTACTTCATAACATTCTTCATGACAGATGTCCATACTGCACACAAGCAATAAAGGTGCACAGTGTTAGTCTAAGATGAAGCTTCATCGTTACCACATCTGGGACAGATTCCGAAAGATTGCTTCTTATAACAGAACATTCATTTCTACCTACCAGGACTGAGCCTTCTTCCTCCACTTCCCTAAAAAATAAAACAAATATGAGATTTAATGAAATATATTTTTGTTCAGGGGAGAATATGCACTAATCATGACCACCTACATATCACCCAAAGTAGCAGTTACATCACATGCCTGCTATTCTTGCATGGCATAACTGTCTGTTAGCAGACACCATCACATTCTCCTCACAATTTGCCAGTCTAAAGAGGAACACTGAAGCCATACTGAATACTGCGAGCCCATACAGTGCGTGTCTGTATAATTCAAAACAGAGGATCCTAGGAACTGACATATGGTGAAGCTTCATTTTCATTGGGCGCAAATGAATAGAGGTATCACTTTAGAATTAGATTCTGTTTGATGTTAACAGGCAAAAAACATCTTAAATATTAGTGAAATGTGCATTTAAGCACTACTGCGGGAACAGGGATCAAATTCAAAGGGTTGTAAAAAGCACTTTACGTTCAATTATGTAATTTCATATTTGTATAGCACCCAAATGTTATGGCTTCGAGGGGGGGGGGGGGGGCTGTCTGACAACCGCAGTCTGTGAAAGCAATGTCGACACAGGGCCAGTGTGACTCATAAGGACAGATACATATGGACACATGGCCAGGGCCACTCATATGGACTAACTCATATGGACACAGGGCGGCTCATATGGACACAGGGCCAGGGCGGCTCATATGGACACAGGGCGACTCATATGGACAGATACATATGGACACATGGCCAGGGCGACTCATATGGACAGATACATATGGACACAGGGCGACTCATATGGACACAGGCCCCGGGCAACTCATTTGGACACAGGGCTAGGACGACTCATATGGACACAGGGCGACTCATATGGACAGACACATATGGACAGGGCCAGGGCGACTCATATGGACTAACTCATATGGACACAGGGCGACTCATATGGGCACAGGGCCAGGGCGACTCATATGGGCACAGGGCCAAGGCGACTCATATGGACACAGGGCGACTCATATGGACAGACGCATATGGACACAGGGCCAGGGCGACTCATATGGACTAACTCATATGGACACAGGGTGACTCATATGGACACAGATCGACTCAGCAGTTTGTTTTGGTCCGGTGTCCATATTGCTTTCACGGACTGCAGTTATCAGGCGGGGCCTCTCCATCCCCCCCACTTCAAAACCATAACAATTGGGTGCTATACAAATAGCAAATTACATAACTTAATTAACATAAAGTGCTTTTTTACAACCCTTTGACCTCTATGGTTTGTGTTTGGGGAAGTCTGACAGAAAAACTGGAATGATTTGGAAATTGGGGTTTTAGACCACCCACCACTGAATGGCCTGTGTTGGAGAAGCTGCATGGTAAACAATGGGATGATTTGAGAATTTAGGATGTTCTGCTAGACCTGTGGGTCTAGTAACTATGTTTACCTACTTGGCCTAAGGGAAATGCACAACTTCTAAGATCTACCAAGCTTTGCCTAGGCTGTCTTGGGCACTGTTGTGATTGGGAGAAGGAATGCAGTGATTCGCGGTCCCCGATGGGGGAATTGAAATGTGCAATGCGATGGTTCTAAATAGTGCCATCATTGCACAAGTATGGAGCGTGTAAATCACTGTAGGAGATCAGCACTGCTTGTTATAAGGATAATGTAGTCTAGAATGAGGTTACACTAAGGTCTGAGCTACACCACCTAGTAATATATGTAAATCTACAATTTGAAAGCAATGTGGTTGGCAAGCTAGAGAGTACCAAGGATCATACAAATATCTAAAATATCACTAAGGTCTTCAATTGCCAGCAGTGTATGCCTCAAATATTGTATTCAATTCAAATGTCAATTAAATGTTTTACGAGGTTTCATTAAACCAAAGACGAATAACAGATTGTTTACTAACCAACATACAAAAGAAAAAGTTCTGTCATTTATAACTAACAAGCAAAGAAAAAGCCAACATGCCTTTCAACCTATCACAGGTTATCAGGGCTAAATTGAGACCGTATCTGTAGATCTAATCTGCAACAAATACAAGCTGAATAGCTTGCACTTGAAGTAACTTGATATTTAGAACATTCCACCCCAAAGGAAAATAAATATAACATAGCCTGTGTTCCTGAGACTCGCTTCTACGCCTGAGATTCTGAGTGGAAATGGTTTGGTCTTAACTGGGGTCACAACATTCCAGGTACATTACCTACTTGTATCACTTATGTACAAATAGTTTTCCATAGCGTCTATATTGGAGGGATCTCTTTCAGGCAACCTCCGGCGGCTTTCCTCGTGGGCGCCCACGAGGAAAGCCCTAAATATCAAGTTAATTCAAGCGGAAGCTATTCAGTTTGTATTCGGTGCAGATTAGGTAGCGATCTACAGATGTCATCTCAATTTAGCCCCGATGAAAACCTGCCATAGATTGAAACATGTGTTGACTTTTCTTTGCTTGTCCAGTTAGAAATACTGAACTTTTCTTTTGTATGTTGAGTTAGAGTGAACAATCTGTTTTTCGTGTTTGGTTTAAGAAAAGCTCATATAACATTTCATTGAAATGTGCAGTGAATACGGAATGAGACATCAAAATACAACCACTTTTAGGCATATCCTCCTGAAAATTCAAGACCTTCTATGGGTTTGGCTCTGGAAAAGGATATTGAGGTGGAAGAGAAACCAATATGAGGAACTAAGGACTAAAGCAAGAAAGAGGCTAGGACAGAGCACATACTTGGTATTAGAGTCCAGGGACTAGAAAGAGGGATAGGGACTTTAGAATTACCCATGAGAACAGACTGTTCAGGAGTAAAACAAAGTTACCCGGAATACCTATTTTTGTGAATTGTAAAGCCCTCTCCATGAGTCAGATTTACTTAAAGCAATTTCTTTGAAAGTCATCCACCTTAATCGCAGACAAAGATGTTTATCAAAGTGGCAATGTCGTAATTAATATTCTCATTAATATCATTGAGGGACCTGCCAATGTAATGACTATGCAGTGGTATCTTTCTCCATGTCTTGTAGTTTGTTTGTAAATATATTGCTTTATATTTGTACTTCATAACATTCTTCATGGCCGATGTCCATACTGCACACAAGCAATAAAGGTGCACAGTGTTAGTGTAAGATGAAGCTTCATCATTGCCACATCTGGCGCAGATTCAGAAAGATTGCTTCTTATAACAAAACATTCATTTCTACCTAAAAGGGCTGAGCCTTCTTCCTCCACTTCCCTAAAAAATAAACAAACATGAGATTTAATAAAATATAGGTTTGTTCAAGGGAGAATATGCACTAATCATGACCACCTACATATCACCCGAAGCAGCAGTTACATCGCATGCCTGCTATTCTTGCATGGCATAACTGTCTGTTAGCAGACACCATCACATTCTTTTCACAATTTGCCAGTGTAAAGAGAAACACTGAAGCCATACTGAATACTGCAAGCCCATACAGTGCGTTTCTGTATAATTCCAAACAAAGGATCCTGGGAACTGACATATGGTGAGGCTTCATTTTCATTGGGCGCATTGAGGAGTTGTCGAAAATGAATAGAGGTATCACTTTAGAATTAGAATCCGTTTGATGTTAACAGGCAAAAAAAAAGCTTAAAGATTAGTGAAATGTGCATTTAAGCACTACTGCGGGAACAGGGATCAAATTCAAAGGGTTGTAAAAAGCACTTTACGTTCAATTATGTAATTTCATATTTGTATAGCACCCAAATGTTATGGCTTCGAGGGGGATGGGGGGGCTGTCTGACAACCGCAGTCTGTGAAAGCAATGTCGACACAGGGCCAGTGTTACTCATAAGCACAGATACATATGGACACATGGCCAGGGCCACTCATATGGACTAACTCATATGGACACAGGGCGGCTCATATGGACACAGGGCCAGGGCGACTCATATGGACACAGGGCGACTCATATGGACAGATACATATGGACACATGGCCAGGGCGACTCATATGGACAGATACATATGGACACAGGGCGACTCATATGGACACAGGCCCCGGGCAACTCATTTGGACACAGGGCTAGGACGACTCATATGGACACAGGGCGACTCATATGGACAGACACATATGGACAGGGCCAGGGCGACTCATATGGACTAACTCATATGGACACAGGGCGACTCATATGGGCACAGGGCCAGGGCGACTCATATGGGCACAGGGCCAAGGCGACTCATATGGGCACAGGGCGACTCATATGGACAGACGCATATGGACACAGGGCCAGGGCGACTCATATGGACTAACTCATATGGACACAGGGTGACTCATATGGACACAGATCGACTCAGCAGTTTGTTTTGGTCCGGTGTCCATATTGCTTTCACGGACCGCAGTTATCAGGCGGGGCCTCTCCATCCCCCCCACTTCAAAACCATAACAATTGGGTGCTATACAAATAGCAAATTACATAACTTAATTAACATAAAGTGCTTTTTTACAACCCTTTGACCTCTATGGTTTGTGTTTGGGGAAGTCTGACAGAAAAACTGGAATGATTTGGAAATTGGGGTTTTAGACCACCCACCACTGAATGGCCTGTGTTGGAGAAGCTGCATGGTAAACAATGGGATGATTTGAGAATTTAGGATGTTCTGCTAGACCTGTGGGTCTAGTAACTATGTTTACCTACTTGGCCTAAGGGAAATGCACAACTTCTAAGATCTACCAAGCTTTGCCTAGGCTGTCTTGGGCACTGTTGTGATTGGGAGAAGGAATGCAGTGATTCGCGGTCCCCGATGGGGGAATTGAAATGTGCAATGCGATGGTTCTAAATAGTGCCATCATTGCACAAGTATGGAGCGTGTAAATCACTGTAGGAGATCAGCACTGCTTGTTATAAGGATAATGTAGTCTAGAATGAGGTTACACTAAGGTCTGAGCTACACCACCTAGTAATATATGTAAATCTACAATTTGAAAGCAATGTGGTTGGCAAGCTAGAGAGTACCAAGGATCATACAAATATCTAAAATATCACTAAGGTCTTCAATTGCCAGCAGTGTATGCCTCAAATATTGTATTCAATTCAAATGTCAATTAAATGTTTTACGAGGTTTCATTAAACCAAAGACGAATAACAGATTGTTTACTAACCAACATACAAAAGAAAAAGTTCTGTCATTTATAACTAACAAGCAAAGAAAAAGCCAACATGCCTTTCAACCTATCACAGGTTATCAGGGCTAAATTGAGACCGTATCTGTAGATCTAATCTGCAACAAATACAAGCTGAATAGCTTGCACTTGAAGTAACTTGATATTTAGAACATTCCACCCCAAAGGAAAATAAATATAACATAGCCTGTGTTCCTGAGACTCGCTTCTACGCCTGAGATTCTGAGTGAAAATGGTTTGGTCTTAACTGGGGTCACAACATTCCAGGTACATTACCTACTTGTATCACTTATGTACAAATAGTTTTCCATAGCGTCTATATTGGAGGGATCTCTTTCAGGCAACCTCCGACGGCTTTCCTCGTGGGCGCCCACGAGGAAAGCCCTAAATATCAAGTTAATTCAAGCGTAAGCTATTCAGTTTGTATTCGGTGCAGATTAGGTAGCGATCTACAGATGTCATCTCAATTTAGCCCCGATGAAAACCTGCCATAGATTGAAACATGTGTTGACTTTTCTTTGCTTGTCCAGTTAGAAATACTGAACTTTTCTTTTGTATGTTGAGTTAGAGTGAACAATCTGTTTTTCGTGTTTGGTTTAAGAAAAGCTCATATAACATTTCATTGAAATGTGCAGTGAATACGGAATGAGACATCAAAATACAACCACTTTTAGGCATATCCTCCTGAAAATTCAAGACCTTCTATGGGTTTGGCTCTGGAAAAGGATATTGAGGTGGAAGAGAAACCAATATGAGGAACTAAGGACTAAAGCAAGAAAGAGGCTAGGACAGAGCACATACTTGGTATTAGAGTCCAGGGACTAGAAAGAGGGATAGGGACTTTAGAATTACCCATGAGAACAGACTGTTCAGGAGTAAAACAAAGTTACCCGGAATACCTATTTTTGTGAATTGTAAAGCCCTCTCCATGAGTCAGATTTACTTAAAGCAATTTCTTTGAAAGTCATCCACCTTAATCGCAGACAAAGATGTTTATCAAAGTGGCAATGTCGTAATTAATATTCTCATTAATATCATTGAGGGACCTGCCAATGTAATGACTATGCAGTGGTATCTTTCTCCATGTCTTGTAGTTTGTTTGTAAATATATTGCTTTATATTTGTACTTCATAACATTCTTCATGGCCGATGTCCATACTGCACACAAGCAATAAAGGTGCACAGTGTTAGTGTAAGATGAAGCTTCATCATTGCCACATCTGGCGCAGATTCAGAAAGATTGCTTCTTATAACAAAACATTCATTTCTACCTAAAAGGGCTGAGCCTTCTTCCTCCACTTCCCTAAAAAATAAACAAACATGAGATTTAATAAAATATAGGTTTGTTCAAGGGAGAATATGCACTAATCATGACCACCTACATATCACCCGAAGCAGCAGTTACATCGCATGCCTGCTATTCTTGCATGGCATAACTGTCTGTTAGCAGACACCATCACATTCTTTTCACAATTTGCCAGTGTAAAGAGAAACACTGAAGCCATACTGAATACTGCAAGCCCATACAGTGCGTTTCTGTATAATTCCAAACAAAGGATCCTGGGAACTGACATATGGTGAGGCTTCATTTTCATTGGGCGCATTGAGGAGTTGTCGAAAATGAATAGAGGTATCACTTTAGAATTAGAATCCGTTTGATGTTAACAGGCAAAAAAAAAGCTTAAAGATTAGTGAAATGTGCATTTAAGCACTACTGCGGGAACAGGGATCAAATTCAAAGGGTTGTAAAAAGCACTTTACGTTCAGTTATGTAATTTCATATTTGTATAGCACCCAAATGTTATGGCGTCCAGGCGGGGGGTGTCCTGTCTGATAACCGCAGTCTGTGAAAGCAATATGGACGCATGGCCAGGGCGACTCATATGGACACAGGGTGACTCATATGGACAGACACATATGGACACAGGGCCAGGGCGACTCATATGTACTTACTCATATGGACACAGGGCGACTCATATGGACACAGGGCCATGGCGACCCATATGGACACAGGGCGACCCATATGGACACAGGGCGACTTATATGGACACAGGGCGACTCATATGGACAGACACATATGGACACAGGGCCAGGGCGACTCATATGTACTTACTCATATGGACACAGGGCGACTCATATGGACACAGGGCCATGGCGACCCATATGGACACAGGGCGACACATATGGACACAGGGCGACTCATATGGACAGACGCATATGGACACAGGGCCAGGGCGCCTCATATGGACTAACTCATATGGACACAGGGCCAGGCCGACTCCTATGGACACAGGGCGACTCATCAGTTTGTTTTGGTCCTGTGTCCATATTGCTTTCACAGACTGCAGTTATCAGGCGGGCCTCTCCACCCCTCCCCACTTCAAAGCCATAACATTTTGCTGCTATACAAATATCAAATTACATAACTTGATTAACAAACTGCTTTTTACAACCCTTTGACCTCTATGGTTTGCCTTTGGGGAAGTCTGACAGAAAAACTGGAATGTTTTGTTAATTGGGGTTTTAGACCGCCCTCCACTGAATGGCCTATGTTGGGGAAGCTGGATGGTAAACAATGGGATGATTTGAGAATTTGGGGTGTTCTGCTAGACCTGCGGGTCTAGTAACTATGTTTACCTACTCGGCCTAAGGGAAATGCACAATTTCTAAGCTCTACCAAGCTTTACCTAGGCTGTCTTGGGCACTGTTGTGATTGGGAGAGGGAATGCAGTGATTCGCCGTCCCCTATGAGGGAACTGATATGTGCAATGCGATGGTTCTAAATAGTGCCATCATTGCACAAGTATGGAGCGTGTAAGTCTCTGTAGGAGCTCAGCACTGCTTGTTATAAGGATAATGTAGTCTAGAATGAGGTTACACTAAGGTCTGAGCTACACCACCTAGTAGTCATATATGTAAATCTACAACTTGAAAGCAATGTGGTTGGCAAGCTAGAGAGTACCAAGGATCATACAAATATCTAAAATATCACTAAGGTCTTCAATTGCCAGCAGTGTATGCCTCAAATATTGTATTCAATTCAAATGTCAATTAAATGTTTTACGAGGTTTCATTAAACCAAAGACGAATAACAGATTGTTTACTAACCAACATACAAAAGAAAAAGTTCTGTCATTTATAACTAACAAGCAAAGAAAAGGCCAACATGCCTTTCAACCTATCACAGGTTATCAGGGCTAAATTGAGACCGTATCTGTAGATTTAATCTGCAACAAATACAAGCTGAATAGCTTGCACTTGAAGTAACTTGATATTTAGAACATTCCACCCCAAAGGAAAATAAATATAACATAGCCTGTGTTCCTGAGACTCGCTTCTACGCCTGAGATTCTGAGTGGAAATGGTTTGGTCTTAACTGGGGTCACAACATTCCAGGTACATTACCTACTTGTATCACTTATGTACAAATAGTGTTCCATAGCGTCTATATTGGAGGGATCTCTTTCAGGCTCCCTCCGACGGCTTTCCTCGTGGGCGCCCACGAGGAAAGCCCTAAATATCAAGTTAATTCAAGCGCAAGCTATTCAGTTTGTATTCGGTGCAGATTAGGAAGCGATCTACAGATGTCATCTCAATTTAGCCCCGATGAAAACCTGCCATAGGTTGAAACATGTGTTGACTTTTTCTTTGCTTGTCCAGTTAGAAATACTGAACTTTTCTTTTGTATGTTGAGTTAGAGTGAACAATCTGTTTTTCGTGTTTGGTTTAATAAAAGCTCATATAACATTTCATTGAAATGTGCAGTGAATACGGAATGGCACATCAAAATACAACCACTTTCAGGCATAATCTCCTGGCAATTCAAGACCTTCTATGGGTTTGGCGCTGGAACTGGATATTGAGGTGGAAGAGAAACCAATATAAGGAACTAAGGACTAAAGCAAGAAAGAGGCTAGGACAGAGCACAGACTTGGGATTAAAGTCCAGGGACTAGAAAGAGGGATAGGGACTTTAGAATTACCCATGAGAACACACTGTTCAGGAGTAAAACAAAGTTACCCAGAGTACCTATTTTTGTGAATTGTAAAGCCCTCTCCATGAGTCTGATTTACTTAATGCAATTTATTTGAAAGTCATCCACCTTAATCGCAGACAAAGATGTTTATCAAAGTGGCAATGTCATAATTAATATTCTCATTAATATAATTGAGGAACCTACCAACGTAAAGACTATGCAGTGGTATCTTTCTCCCTGTCTTGTAGTTTGTTTGTAAATATATCGCTTTACATTTGTACTTCATAACATTCTTCATGACAGATGTCCATACTGCACACAAGCAATAAAGGTGCACAGTGTTAGTCTAAGATGAAGCTTCATCGTTACCACATCTGGGACAGATTCCGAAAGATTGCTTCTTATAACAGAACATTCATTTCTACCTACCAGGACTGAGCCTTCTTCCTCCACTTCCCTAAAAAATAAAACAAATATGAGATTTAATGAAATATATTTTTGTTCAGGGGAGAATATGCACTAATCATGACCACCTACATATCACCCAAAGTAGCAGTTACATCACATGCCTGCTATTCTTGCATGGCATAACTGTCTGTTAGCAGACACCATCACATTCTCCTCACAATTTGCCAGTCTAAAGAGGAACACTGAAGCCATACTGAATACTGCGAGCCCATACAGTGCGTGTCTGTATAATTCAAAACAGAGGATCCTAGGAACTGACATATGGTGAAGCTTCATTTTCATTGGGCGCAAATGAATAGAGGTATCACTTTAGAATTAGATTCTGTTTGATGTTAACAGGCAAAAAACATCTTAAATATTAGTGAAATGTGCATTTAAGCACTACTGCGGGAACAGGGATCAAATTCAAAGGGTTGTAAAAAGCACTTTACGTTCAATTATGTAATTTCATATTTGTATAGCACCCAAATGTTATGGCTTCGAGGGGGGGGGGGGGGCTGTCTGACAACCGCAGTCTGTGAAAGCAATGTCGACACAGGGCCAGTGTGACTCATAAGGACAGATACATATGGACACATGGCCAGGGCCACTCATATGGACTAACTCATATGGACACAGGGCGGCTCATATGGACACAGGGCCAGGGCGGCTCATATGGACACAGGGCGACTCATATGGACAGATACATATGGACACATGGCCAGGGCGACTCATATGGACAGATACATATGGACACAGGGCGACTCATATGGACACAGGCCCCGGGCAACTCATTTGGACACAGGGCTAGGACGACTCATATGGACACAGGGCGACTCATATGGACAGACACATATGGACAGGGCCAGGGCGACTCATATGGACTAACTCATATGGACACAGGGCGACTCATATGGGCACAGGGCCAGGGCGACTCATATGGGCACAGGGCCAAGGCGACTCATATGGACACAGGGCGACTCATATGGACAGACGCATATGGACACAGGGCCAGGGCGACTCATATGGACTAACTCATATGGACACAGGGTGACTCATATGGACACAGATCGACTCAGCAGTTTGTTTTGGTCCGGTGTCCATATTGCTTTCACGGACTGCAGTTATCAGGCGGGGCCTCTCCATCCCCCCCACTTCAAAACCATAACAATTGGGTGCTATACAAATAGCAAATTACATAACTTAATTAACATAAAGTGCTTTTTTACAACCCTTTGACCTCTATGGTTTGTGTTTGGGGAAGTCTGACAGAAAAACTGGAATGATTTGGAAATTGGGGTTTTAGACCACCCACCACTGAATGGCCTGTGTTGGAGAAGCTGCATGGTAAACAATGGGATGATTTGAGAATTTAGGATGTTCTGCTAGACCTGTGGGTCTAGTAACTATGTTTACCTACTTGGCCTAAGGGAAATGCACAACTTCTTAGATCTACCAAGCTTTGCCTAGGCTGTTTTGGGCACTGTTGTGATTGGGAGAAGGAATGCAGTGATTCGCGGTCCCCGATGGGGGAATTGAAATGTGCAATGCGATGGTTCTAAATAGTGCCATCATTGCACAAGTATGGAGCGTGTAAATCACTGTAGGAGATCAGCACTGCTTGTTATAAGGATAATGTAGTCTAGAATGAGGTTACACTAAGGTCTGAGCTACACCACCTAGTAATATATGTAAATCTACAATTTGAAAGCAATGTGGTTGGCAAGCTAGAGAGTACCAAGGATCATACAAATATCTAAAATATCACTAAGGTCTTCAATTGCCAGCAGTGTATGCCTCAAATATTGTATTCAATTCAAATGTCAATTAAATGTTTTACGAGGTTTCATTAAACCAAAGACGAATAACAGATTGTTTACTAACCAACATACAAAAGAAAAAGTTCTGTCATTTATAACTAACAAGCAAAGAAAAGGCCAACATGCCTTTCAACCTATCACAGGTTATCAGGGCTAAATTGAGACCGTATCTGTAGATCTAATCTGCAACAAATACAAGCTGAATAGCTTGCACTTGAAGTAACTTGATATTTAGAACATTCCACCCCAAAGGAAAATAAATATAACATAGCCTGTGTTCCTGAGACTCGCTTCTACGCCTGAGATTCTGAGTGAAAATGGTTTGGTCTTAACTGGGGTCACAACATTCCAGGTACATTACCTACTTGTATCACTTATGTACAAATAGTTTTCCATAGCGTCTATATTGGAGGGATCTCTTTCAGGCAACCTCCGACGGCTTTCCTCGTGGGCGCCCACGAGGAAAGCCCTAAATATCAAGTTAATTCAAGCGTAAGCTATTCAGTTTGTATTCGGTGCAGATTAGGTAGCGATCTACAGATGTCATCTCAATTTAGCCCCGATGAAAACCTGCCATAGATTGAAACATGTGTTGACTTTTCTTTGCTTGTCCAGTTAGAAATACTGAACTTTTCTTTTGTATGTTGAGTTAGAGTGAACAATCTGTTTTTCGTGTTTGGTTTAAGAAAAGCTCATATAACATTTCATTGAAATGTGCAGTGAATACGGAATGAGACATCAAAATACAACCACTTTTAGGCATATCCTCCTGAAAATTCAAGACCTTCTATGGGTTTGGCTCTGGAAAAGGATATTGAGGTGGAAGAGAAACCAATATGAGGAACTAAGGACTAAAGCAAGAAAGAGGCTAGGACAGAGCACATACTTGGTATTAGAGTCCAGGGACTAGAAAGAGGGATAGGGACTTTAGAATTACCCATGAGAACAGACTGTTCAGGAGTAAAACAAAGTTACCCGGAATACCTATTTTTGTGAATTGTAAAGCCCTCTCCATGAGTCAGATTTACTTAAAGCAATTTCTTTGAAAGTCATCCACCTTAATCGCAGACAAAGATGTTTATCAAAGTGGCAATGTCGTAATTAATATTCTCATTAATATCATTGAGGGACCTGCCAATGTAATGACTATGCAGTGGTATCTTTCTCCATGTCTTGTAGTTTGTTTGTAAATATATTGCTTTATATTTGTACTTCATAACATTCTTCATGGCCGATGTCCATACTGCACACAAGCAATAAAGGTGCACAGTGTTAGTGTAAGATGAAGCTTCATCATTGCCACATCTGGCGCAGATTCAGAAAGATTGCTTCTTATAACAAAACATTCATTTCTACCTAAAAGGGCTGAGCCTTCTTCCTCCACTTCCCTAAAAAATAAACAAACATGAGATTTAATAAAATATAGGTTTGTTCAAGGGAGAATATGCACTAATCATGACCACCTACATATCACCCGAAGCAGCAGTTACATCGCATGCCTGCTATTCTTGCATGGCATAACTGTCTGTTAGCAGACACCATCACATTCTTTTCACAATTTGCCAGTGTAAAGAGAAACACTGAAGCCATACTGAATACTGCAAGCCCATACAGTGCGTTTCTGTATAATTCCAAACAAAGGATCCTGGGAACTGACATATGGTGAGGCTTCATTTTCATTGGGCGCATTGAGGAGTTGTCGAAAATGAATAGAGGTATCACTTTAGAATTAGAATCCGTTTGATGTTAACAGGCAAAAAAAAAGCTTAAAGATTAGTGAAATGTGCATTTAAGCACTACTGCGGGAACAGGGATCAAATTCAAAGGGTTGTAAAAAGCACTTTACGTTCAATTATGTAATTTCATATTTGTATAGCACCCAAATGTTATGGCTTCGAGGGGGATGGGGGGGCTGTCTGACAACCGCAGTCTGTGAAAGCAATGTCGACACAGGGCCAGTGTTACTCATAAGGACAGATACATATGGACACATGGCCAGGGCCACTCATATGGACTAACTCATATGGACACAGGGCGGCTCATATGGACACAGGGCCAGGGCGACTCATATGGACACAGGGCGACTCATATGGACAGATACATATGGACACATGGCCAGGGCGACTCATATGGACAGATACATATGGACACAGGGCGACTCATATGGACACAGGCCCCGGGCAACTCATTTGGACACAGGGCTAGGACGACTCATATGGACACAGGGCGACTCATATGGACAGACACATATGGACAGGGCCAGGGCGACTCATATGGACTAACTCATATGGACACAGGGCGACTCATATGGGCACAGGGCCAGGGCGACTCATATGGGCACAGGGCCAAGGCGACTCATATGGACAGACGCATATGGACACAGGGCCAGGGCGACTCATATGGACTAACTCATATGGACACAGGGTGACTCATATGGACACAGATCGACTCAGCAGTTTGTTTTGGTCCGGTGTCCATATTGCTTTCACGGACTGCAGTTATCAGGCGGGGCCTCTCCATCCCCCCCACTTCAAAACCATAACAATTGGGTGCTATACAAATAGCAAATTACATAACTTAATTAACATAAAGTGCTTTTTTACAACCCTTTGACCTCTATGGTTTGTGTTTGGGGAAGTCTGACAGAAAAACTGGAATGATTTGGAAATTGGGGTTTTAGACCACCCACCACTGAATGGCCTGTGTTGGAGAAGCTGCATGGTAAACAATGGATGATTTGAGAATTTAGGATGTTCTGCTAGACCTGTGGGTCTAGTAACTATGTTTACCTACTTGGCCTAAGGGAAATGCACAACTTCTAAGATCTACCAAGCTTTGCCTAGGCTGTCTTGGGCACTGTTGTGATTGGGAGAAGGAATGCAGTGATTCGCGGTCCCCGATGGGGGAATTGAAATGTGCAATGCGATGGTTCTAAATAGTGCCATCATTGCACAAGTATGGAGCGTGTAAATCACTGTAGGAGATCAGCACTGCTTGTTATAAGGATAATGTAGTCTAGAATGAGGTTACACTAAGGTCTGAGCTACACCACCTAGTAATATATGTAAATCTACAATTTGAAAGCAATGTGGTTGGCAAGCTAGAGAGTACCAAGGATCATACAAATATCTAAAATATCACTAAGGTCTTCAATTGCCAGCAGTGTATGCCTCAAATATTGTATTCAATTCAAATGTCAATTAAATGTTTTACGAGGTTTCATTAAACCAAAGACGAATAACAGATTGTTTACTAACCAACATACAAAAGAAAAAGTTCTGTCATTTATAACTAACAAGCAAAGAAAAAGCCAACATGCCTTTCAACCTATCACAGGTTATCAGGGCTAAATTGAGACCGTATCTGTAGATCTAATCTGCAACAAATACAAGCTGAATAGCTTGCACTTGAAGTAACTTGATATTTAGAACATTCCACCCCAAAGGAAAATAAATATAACATAGCCTGTGTTCCTGAGACTCGCTTCTACGCCTGAGATTCTGAGTGAAAATGGTTTGGTCTTAACTGGGGTCACAACATTCCAGGTACATTACCTACTTGTATCACTTATGTACAAATAGTTTTCCATAGCGTCTATATTGGAGGGATCTCTTTCAGGCAACCTCCGACGGCTTTCCTCGTGGGCGCCCACGAGGAAAGCCCTAAATATCAAGTTAATTCAAGCGTAAGCTATTCAGTTTGTATTCGGTGCAGATTAGGTAGCGATCTACAGATGTCATCTCAATTTAGCCCCGATGAAAACCTGCCATAGATTGAAACATGTGTTGACTTTTCTTTGCTTGTCCAGTTAGAAATACTGAACTTTTCTTTTGTATGTTGAGTTAGAGTGAACAATCTGTTTTTCGTGTTTGGTTTAAGAAAAGCTCATATAACATTTCATTGAAATGTGCAGTGAATACGGAATGAGACATCAAAATACAACCACTTTTAGGCATATCCTCCTGAAAATTCAAGACCTTCTATGGGTTTGGCTCTGGAAAAGGATATTGAGGTGGAAGAGAAACCAATATGAGGAACTAAGGACTAAAGCAAGAAAGAGGCTAGGACAGAGCACATACTTGGTATTAGAGTCCAGGGACTAGAAAGAGGGATAGGGACTTTAGAATTACCCATGAGAACAGACTGTTCAGGAGTAAAACAAAGTTACCCGGAATACCTATTTTTGTGAATTGTAAAGCCCTCTCCATGAGTCAGATTTACTTAAAGCAATTTCTTTGAAAGTCATCCACCTTAATCGCAGACAAAGATGTTTATCAAAGTGGCAATGTCGTAATTAATATTCTCATTAATATCATTGAGGGACCTGCCAATGTAATGACTATGCAGTGGTATCTTTCTCCATGTCTTGTAGTTTGTTTGTAAATATATTGCTTTATATTTGTACTTCATAACATTCTTCATGGCCGATGTCCATACTGCACACAAGCAATAAAGGTGCACAGTGTTAGTGTAAGATGAAGCTTCATCATTGCCACATCTGGCGCAGATTCAGAAAGATTGCTTCTTATAACAAAACATTCATTTCTACCTAAAAGGGCTGAGCCTTCTTCCTCCACTTCCCTAAAAAATAAACAAACATGAGATTTAATAAAATATAGGTTTGTTCAAGGGAGAATATGCACTAATCATGACCACCTACATATCACCCGAAGCAGCAGTTACATCGCATGCCTGCTATTCTTGCATGGCATAACTGTCTGTTAGCAGACACCATCACATTCTTTTCACAATTTGCCAGTGTAAAGAGAAACACTGAAGCCATACTGAATACTGCAAGCCCATACAGTGCGTTTCTGTATAATTCCAAACAAAGGATCCTGGGAACTGACATATGGTGAGGCTTCATTTTCATTGGGCGCATTGAGGAGTTGTCGAAAATGAATAGAGGTATCACTTTAGAATTAGAATCCGTTTGATGTTAACAGGCAAAAAAAAAGCTTAAAGATTAGTGAAATGTGCATTTAAGCACTACTGCGGGAACAGGGATCAAATTCAAAGGGTTGTAAAAAGCACTTTACGTTCAGTTATGTAATTTCATATTTGTATAGCACCCAAATGTTATGGCGTCCAGGCGGGGGGTGTCCTGTCTGATAACCGCAGTCTGTGAAAGCAATATGGACGCATGGCCAGGGCGACTCATATGGACACAGGGTGACTCATATGGACAGACACATATGGACACAGGGCCAGGGCGACTCATATGTACTTACTCATATGGACACAGGGCGACTCATATGGACACAGGGCCATGGCGACCCATATGGACACAGGGCGACCCATATGGACACAGGGCGACTTATATGGACACAGGGCGACTCATATGGACAGACACATATGGACACAGGGCCAGGGCGACTCATATGTACTTACTCATATGGACACAGGGCGACTCATATGGACACAGGGCCATGGCGACCCATATGGACACAGGGCGACACATATGGACACAGGGCGACTCATATGGACAGACGCATATGGACACAGGGCCAGGGCGCCTCATATGGACTAACTCATATGGACACAGGGCCAGGCCGACTCCTATGGACACAGGGCGACTCATCAGTTTGTTTTGGTCCTGTGTCCATATTGCTTTCACAGACTGCAGTTATCAGGCGGGCCTCTCCACCCCTCCCCACTTCAAAGCCATAACATTTTGCTGCTATACAAATATCAAATTACATAACTTGATTAACAAACTGCTTTTTACAACCCTTTGACCTCTATGGTTTGCCTTTGGGGAAGTCTGACAGAAAAACTGGAATGTTTTGTTAATTGGGGTTTTAGACCGCCCTCCACTGAATGGCCTATGTTGGGGAAGCTGGATGGTAAACAATGGGATGATTTGAGAATTTGGGGTGTTCTGCTAGACCTGCGGGTCTAGTAACTATGTTTACCTACTCGGCCTAAGGGAAATGCACAATTTCTAAGCTCTACCAAGCTTTACCTAGGCTGTCTTGGGCACTGTTGTGATTGGGAGAGGGAATGCAGTGATTCGCCGTCCCCTATGAGGGAACTGATATGTGCAATGCGATGGTTCTAAATAGTGCCATCATTGCACAAGTATGGAGCGTGTAAGTCTCTGTAGGAGCTCAGCACTGCTTGTTATAAGGATAATGTAGTCTAGAATGAGGTTACACTAAGGTCTGAGCTACACCACCTAGTAGTCATATATGTAAATCTACAACTTGAAAGCAATGTGGTTGGCAAGCTAGAGAGTACCAAGGATCATACAAATATCTAAAATATCACTAAGGTCTTCAATTGCCAGCAGTGTATGCCTCAAATATTGTATTCAATTCAAATGTCAATTAAATGTTTTACGAGGTTTCATTAAACCAAAGACGAATAACAGATTGTTTACTAACCAACATACAAAAGAAAAAGTTCTGTCATTTATAACTAACAAGCAAAGAAAAGGCCAACATGCCTTTCAACCTATCACAGGTTATCAGGGCTAAATTGAGACCGTATCTGTAGATTTAATCTGCAACAAATACAAGCTGAATAGCTTGCACTTGAAGTAACTTGATATTTAGAACATTCCACCCCAAAGGAAAATAAATATAACATAGCCTGTGTTCCTGAGACTCGCTTCTACGCCCGAGATTCTGAGTGGAAATGGTTTGGTCTTAACTGGGGTCACAACATTCCAGGTACATTACCTACTTGTATCACTTATGTACAAATAGTGTTCCATAGCGTCTATATTGGAGGGATCTCTTTCAGGCTCCCTCCGACGGCTTTCCTCGTGGGCGCCCACGAGGAAAGCCCTAAATATCAAGTTAATTCAAGCGCAAGCTATTCAGTTTGTATTCGGTGCAGATTAGGAAGCGATCTACAGATGTCATCTCAATTTAGCCCCGATGAAAACCTGCCATAGGTTGAAACATGTGTTGACTTTTTCTTTGCTTGTCCAGTTAGAAATACTGAACTTTTCTTTTGTATGTTGAGTTAGAGTGAACAATCTGTTTTTCGTGTTTGGTTTAATAAAAGCTCATATAACATTTCATTGAAATGTGCAGTGAATACGGAATGGCACATCAAAATACAACCACTTTCAGGCATAATCTCCTGGCAATTCAAGACCTTCTATGGGTTTGGCGCTGGAACTGGATATTGAGGTGGAAGAGAAACCAATATAAGGAACTAAGGACTAAAGCAAGAAAGAGGCTAGGACAGAGCACAGACTTGGGATTAAAGTCCAGGGACTAGAAAGAGGGATAGGGACTTTAGAATTACCCATGAGAACACACTGTTCAGGAGTAAAACAAAGTTACCCAGAGTACCTATTTTTGTGAATTGTAAAGCCCTCTCCATGAGTCTGATTTACTTAATGCAATTTATTTGAAAGTCAACCACCTTAATCGCAGACAAAGATGTTTATCAAAGTGGCAATGTCATAATTAATATTCTCATTAATATAATTGAGGAACCTACCAACGTAAAGACTATGCAGTGGTATCTTTCTCCCTGTCTTGTAGTTTGTTTGTAAATATATCGCTTTACATTTGTACTTCATAACATTCTTCATGACAGATGTCCATACTGCACACAAGCAATAAAGGTGCACAGTGTTAGTCTAAGATGAAGCTTCATCGTTACCACATCTGGGACAGATTCCGAAAGATTGCTTCTTATAACAGAACATTCATTTCTACCTACCAGGACTGAGCCTTCTTCCTCCACTTCCCTAAAAAATAAAACAAATATGAGATTTAATGAAATATATTTTTGTTCAGGGGAGAATATGCACTAATCATGACCACCTACATATCACCCAAAGTAGCAGTTACATCACATGCCTGCTATTCTTGCATGGCATAACTGTCTGTTAGCAGACACCATCACATTCTCCTCACAATTTGCCAGTCTAAAGAGGAACACTGAAGCCATACTGAATACTGCGAGCCCATACAGTGCGTGTCTGTATAATTCAAAACAGAGGATCCTAGGAACTGACATATGGTGAAGCTTCATTTTCATTGGGCGCAAATGAATAGAGGTATCACTTTAGAATTAGATTCTGTTTGATGTTAACAGGCAAAAAACATCTTAAATATTAGTGAAATGTGCATTTAAGCACTACTGCGGGAACAGGGATCAAATTCAAAGGGTTGTAAAAAGCACTTTACGTTCAATTATGTAATTTCATATTTGTATAGCACCCAAATGTTATGGCTTCGAGGGGGGGGGGTCTGTCTGACAACCGCAGTCTGTGAAAGCAATGTCGACACAGGGCCAGTGTGACTCATAAGGACAGATACATATGGACACATGGCCAGGGCCACTCATATGGACTAACTCATATGGACACAGGGCGGCTCATATGGACACAGGGCCAGGGCGGCTCATATGGACACAGGGCGACTCATATGGACAGATACATATGGACACATGGCCAGGGCGACTCATATGGACAGATACATATGGACACAGGGCGACTCATATGGACACAGGCCCCGGGCAACTCATTTGGACACAGGGCTAGGACGACTCATATGGACACAGGGCGAATCATATGGAAAGACACATATGGACAGGGCCAGGGCGACTCATATGGACTAACTCATATGGACACAGGGCGACTCATATGGGCACAGGGCCAGGGCGACTCATATGGGCACAGGGCCAAGGCGACTCATATGGACACAGGGCGACTCATATGGACAGACGCATATGGACACAGGGCCAGGGCGACTCATATGGACTAACTCATATGGACACAGGGTGACTCATATGGACACAGATCGACTCAGCAGTTTGTTTTGGTCCGGTGTCCATATTGCTTTCACGGACTGCAGTTATCAGGCGGGGCCTCTCCATCCCCCCCACTTCAAAACCATAACAATTGGGTGCTATACAAATAGCAAATTACATAACTTA
This sequence comes from Ambystoma mexicanum, assembly GCF_040938575.1. Classification (NCBI taxonomy): domain Eukaryota; kingdom Metazoa; phylum Chordata; class Amphibia; order Caudata; family Ambystomatidae; genus Ambystoma; species Ambystoma mexicanum. The sequence continues at coordinate 68,707,535 of NC_090928.1, forward strand.
ATTAACATAAAGTGCTTTTTTACAACCCTTTGACCTCTATGGTTTGTGTTTGGGGAAGTCTGACAGAAAAACTGGAATGATTTGGAAATTGGGGTTTTAGACTACCCACCACTGAATGGCCTGTGTTGGAGAAGCTGCATGGTAAACAATGGGATGATTTGAGAATTTAGGATGTTCTGCTAGACCTGTGGGTCTAGTAACTATGTTTACCTACTTGGCCTAAGGGAAATGCACAACTTCTAAGATCTACCAAGCTTTGCCTAGGCTGTCTTGGGCACTGTTGTGATTGGGAGAAGGAATGCAGTGATTCGCGGTCCCCGATGGGGGAATTGAAATGTGCAATGCGATGGTTCTAAATAGTGCCATCATTGCACAAGTATGGAGCGTGTAAATCACTGTAGGAGATCAGCACTGCTTGTTATAAGGATAATGTAGTCTAGAATGAGGTTACACTAAGGTCTGAGCTACACCACCTAGTAATATATGTAAATCTACAATTTGAAAGCAATGTGGTTGGCAAGCTAGAGAGTACCAAGGATCATACAAATATCTAAAATATCACTAAGGTCTTCAATTGCCAGCAGTGTATGCCTCAAATATTGTATTCAATTCAAATGTCAATTAAATGTTTTACGAGGTTTCATTAAACCAAAGACGAATAACAGATTGTTTACTAACCAACATACAAAAGAAAAAGTTCTGTCATTTATAACTAACAAGCAAAGAAAAGGCCAACATGCCTTTCAACCTATCACAGGTTATCAGGGCTAAATTGAGACCGTATCTGTAGATCTAATCTGCAACAAATACAAGCTGAATAGCTTGCACTTGAAGTAACTTGATATTTAGAACATTCCACCCCAAAGGAAAATAAATATAACATAGCCTGTGTTCCTGAGACTCGCTTCTACGCCTGAGATTCTGAGTGAAAATGGTTTGGTCTTAACTGGGGTCACAACATTCCAGGTACATTACCTACTTGTATCACTTATGTACAAATAGTTTTCCATAGCGTCTATATTGGAGGGATCTCTTTCAGGCAACCTCCGACGGCTTTCCTCGTGGGCGCCCACGAGGAAAGCCCTAAATATCAAGTTAATTCAAGCGTAAGCTATTCAGTTTGTATTCGGTGCAGATTAGGTAGCGATCTACAGATGTCATCTCAATTTAGCCCCGATGAAAACCTGCCATAGATTGAAACATGTGTTGACTTTTCTTTGCTTGTCCAGTTAGAAATACTGAACTTTTCTTTTGTATGTTGAGTTAGAGTGAACAATCTGTTTTTCGTGTTTGGTTTAAGAAAAGCTCATATAACATTTCATTGAAATGTGCAGTGAATACGGAATGAGACATCAAAATACAACCACTTTTAGGCATATCCTCCTGAAAATTCAAGACCTTCTATGGGTTTGGCTCTGGAAAAGGATATTGAGGTGGAAGAGAAACCAATATGAGGAACTAAGGACTAAAGCAAGAAAGAGGCTAGGACAGAGCACATACTTGGTATTAGAGTCCAGGGACTAGAAAGAGGGATAGGGACTTTAGAATTACCCATGAGAACAGACTGTTCAGGAGTAAAACAAAGTTACCCGGAATACCTATTTTTGTGAATTGTAAAGCCCTCTCCATGAGTCAGATTTACTTAAAGCAATTTCTTTGAAAGTCATCCACCTTAATCGCAGACAAAGATGTTTATCAAAGTGGCAATGTCGTAATTAATATTCTCATTAATATCATTGAGGGACCTGCCAATGTAATGACTATGCAGTGGTATCTTTCTCCATGTCTTGTAGTTTGTTTGTAAATATATTGCTTTATATTTGTACTTCATAACATTCTTCATGGCCGATGTCCATACTGCACACAAGCAATAAAGGTGCACAGTGTTAGTGTAAGATGAAGCTTCATCATTGCCACATCTGGCGCAGATTCAGAAAGATTGCTTCTTATAACAAAACATTCATTTCTACCAAAAAGGGCTGAGCCTTCTTCCTCCACTTCCCTAAAAAATAAACAAACATGAGATTTAATAAAATATAGGTTTGTTCAAGGGAGAATATGCACTAATCATGACCACCTACATATCACCCGAAGCAGCAGTTACATCGCATGCCTGCTATTCTTGCATGGCATAACTGTCTGTTAGCAGACACCATCACATTCTTTTCACAATTTGCCAGTCTAAAGAGAAACACTGAAGCCATACTGAATACTGCGAGCCCATACAGTGCGTTTCTGTATAATTCCAAACAGAGGATCCTGGGAACTGACATATGGTGAGGCTTCATTTTCATTGGGCGCATTGAGGAGTTGTCGAAAATGAATAGAGGTATCACTTTAGAATTAGAATCCGTTTGATGTTAACAGGCAAACAAAAAGCTTAAAGATTAGTGAAATGTGCATTTAAGCACTACTGCGGGAACAGGGATCAAATTCAAAGGGTTGTAAAAAGCACTTTACGTTCAGTTATGTAATTTCATATTTGTATAGCACCCAAATGTTATGGCGTCCAGGCGGGGGGTGTCCTGTCTGATAACCGCAGTCTGTGAAAGCAATATGGACGCATGGCCAGGGCGACTCATATGGACACAGGGTGACTCATATGGACAGACACATATGGACACAGGGCCAGGGCGACTCATATGTACTTACTCATATGGACACAGGGCCATGGCGACCCATATGGACACAGGGCGACTCATATGGACACAGGGCGACTCATATGGACAGACACATATGGACACAGGGCCAGGGCGACTCATATGTACTTACTCATATGGACACAGGGCGACTCATATGGACACAGGGCCATGGCGACCCATATGGACACAGGGCGACACATATGGACACAGGGCGACTCATATGGACAGACGCATATGGACACAGGGCCAGGGCGCCTCATATGGACTAACTCATATGGACACAGGGCCAGGCCGACTCCTATGGACACAGGGCGACTCATCAGTTTGTTTTGGTCCTGTGTCCATATTGCTTTCACAGACTGCAGTTATCAGGCGGGCCTCTCCACCCCTCCCCACTTCAAAGCCATAACATTTTGCTGCTATACAAATATCAAATTACATAACTTGATTAACATAAACTGCTTTTTACAACCCTTTGACCTCTGGTTTGCCTTTGGGGAAGTCTGACAGAAAAACTGGAATGTTTTGTTAATTGGGGTTTTAGACCGCCCTCCACTGAATGGCCTATGTTGGGGAAGTTGGATGGTAAACAATGGGATGATTTGAGAATTTGGGGTGTTCTGCTAGACCTGCGGGTCTAGTAACTATGTTTACCTACTCGGCCTAAGGGAAATGCACAATTTCTAAGCTCTACCAAGCTTTACCTAGGCTGTCTTGGGCACTGTTGTGATTGGGAGAGGGAATGCAGTGATTCGCCGTCCCCTATGAGGGAACTGATATGTGCAATGCGATGGTTCTAAATAGTGCCATCATTGCACAAGTATGGAGCGTGTAAGTCTCTGTAGGAGCTCAGCACTGCTTGTTATAAGGATAATGTAGTCTAGAATGAGGTTACACTAAGGTCTGAGCTACACCACCTAGTAGTCATATATGTAAATCTACAATTTGAAAGCAATGTGGTTGGCAAGCTAGAGAGTACCAAGGATCATACAAATATCTAAAATATCACTAAGGTCTTCAATTGCCAGCAGTGTATGCCTCAAATATTGTATTCAATTCAAATGTCAATTAAATGTTTTACGAGGTTTCATTAAACCAAAGACGAATAACAGATTGTTTACTAACCAACATACAAAAGAAAAAGTTCTGTCATTTATAACTAACAAGCAAAGAAAAAGCCAACATGCCTTTCAACCTATCACAGGTTATCAGGGCTAAATTGAGACCGTATCTGTAGATTTAATCTGCAACAAATACAAGCTGAATAGCTTGCACTTGAAGTAACTTGATATTTAGAACATTCCACCCCAAAGGAAAATAAATATAACATAGCCTGTGTTCCTGAGACTCGCTTCTACGCCTGAGATTCTGAGTGGAAATGGTTTGGTCTTAACTGGGGTCACAACATTCCAGGTACATTACCTACTTGTATCACTTATGTACAAATAGTGTTCCATAGCGTCTATATTGGAGGGATCTCTTTCAGGCTCCCTCCGACGGCTTTCCTCGTGGGCGCCCACGAGGAAAGCCCTAAATATCAAGTTAATTCAAGCGCAAGCTATTCAGTTTGTATTCGGTGCAGATTAGGAAGCGATCTACAGATGTCATCTCAATTTAGCCCCGATGAAAACCTGCCATAGGTTGAAACATGTGTTGACTTTTTCTTTGCTTGTCCAGTTAGAAATACTGAACTTTTCTTTTGTATGTTGAGTTAGAGTGAACAATCTGTTTTTCGTGTTTGGTTTAATAAAAGCTCATATGACATTTCATTGAAATGTGCAGTGAATACGGAATGGCACATCAAAATACAACCACTTTCAGGCATAATCTCCTGGCAATTCAAGACCTTCTATGGGTTTGGCGCTGGAACTGGATATTGAGGTGGAAGAGAAACCAATATAAGGAACTAAGGACTAAAGCAAGAAAGAGGCTAGGACAGAGCACAGACTTGGGATTAAAGTCCAGGGACTAGAAAGAGGGATAGGGACTTTAGAATTACCCATGAGAACACACTGTTCAGGAGTAAAACAAAGTTACCCAGAGTACCTATTTTTGTGAATTGTAAAGCCCTCTCCATGAGTCTGATTTACTTAATGCAATTTATTTGAAAGTCATCCACCTTAATCGCAGACAAAGATGTTTATCAAAGTGGCAATGTCATAATTAATATTCTCATTAATATAATTGAGGAACCTACCAACGTAAAGACTAGGCAGTGGTATCTTTCTCCCTGTCTTGTAGTTTGTTTGTAAATATATCGCTTTACATTTGTACTTCATAACATTCTTCATGACAGATGTCCATACTGCACACAAGCAATAAAGGTGCACAGTGTTAGTCTAAGATGAAGCTTCATCGTTACCACATCTGGGACAGATTCCGAAAGATTGCTTCTTATAACAGAACATTCATTTCTACCTACCAGGACTGAGCCTTCTTCCTCCACTTCCCTAAAAAATAAAACAAATATGAGATTTAATGAAATATATTTTTGTTCAGGGGAGAATATGCACTAATCATGACCACCTACATATCACCCAAAGTAGCAGTTACATCACATGCCTGCTATTCTTGCATGGCATAACTGTCTGTTAGCAGACACCATCACATTCTCCTCACAATTTGCCAGTCTAAAGAGGAACACTGAAGCCATACTGAATACTGCGAGCCCATACAGTGCGTGTCTGTATAATTCAAAACAGAGGATCCTAGGAACTGACATATGGTGAAGCTTCATTTTCATTGGGCGCAAATGAATAGAGGTATCACTTTAGAATTAGATTCTGTTTGATGTTAACAGCCAAAAAACATCTTAAATATTAGTGAAATGTGCATTTAAGCACTACTGTGGGAACAGGGATCAAATTCAAAGGGTTGTAAAAAGCACTTTACGTTCAATTATGTAATTTCATATTTGTATAGCACCCAAATGTTATGGCTTCGAGGGGGGGTGGGGGGGCTGTCTGACAACCGCAGTCTGTGAAAGCAATGTCGACACAGGGCCAGTGTGACTCATAAGGACAGATACATATGGACACATGGCCAGGGCCACTCATATGGACTAACTCATATGGACACAGGGCGGCTCATATGGACACAGGGCCAGGGCGACTCATATGGTCACAGGGCGACTCATATGGACAGATACATATGGACACATGGCCAGGGCGACTCATATGGACAGATACATATGGACACAGGGCGACTCATATGGACACAGGCCCCGGGCGACTCATTTGGACACAGGGCTAGGACGACTCATATGGACACAGGGCGACTCATATGGACAGACACATATGGACAGGGCCAGGGCGACTCATATGGACTAACTCATATGGACACAGGGCGACTCATATGGGCACAGGGCCAGGGCGACTCATATGGGCACAGGGCCAAGGCGACTCATATGGACACAGGGCGACTCATATGGACAGACGCATATGGACACAGGGCCAGGGCGACTCATATGGACTAACTCATATGGACACAGGGTGACTCATATGGACACAGATCGACTCAGCAGTTTGTTTTGGTCCGGTGTCCATATTGCTTTCACGGACTGCAGTTATCAGGCGGGGCCTCTCCATCCCCCCCACTTCAAAACCATAACAATCGGGTGCTATACAAATAGCAAATTACATAACTTAATTAACATAAAGTGCTTTTTTACAACCCTTTGACCTCTATGGTTTGTGTTTGCGGAAGTCTGACAGAAAAACTGGAATGATTTGGAAATTGGGGTTTTAGACCACCCACCACTGAATGGCCTGTGTTGGAGAAGCTGCATGGTAAACAATGGGATGATTTGAGAATTTAGGATGTTCTGCTAGACCTGTGGGTCTAGTAACTATGTTTACCTACTTGGCCTAAGGGAAATGCACAACTTCTAAGATCTACCAAGCTTTGCCTAGGCTGTCTTGGGCACTGTTGTGATTGGGAGAAGGAATGCAGTGATTCGCGGTCCCCGATGGGGGAATTGAAATGTGCAATGCGATGGTTCTAAATAGTGCCATCATTGCACAAGTATGGAGCGTGTAAATCACTGTAGGAGATCAGCACTGCTTGTTATAAGGATAATGTAGTCTAGAATGAGGTTACACTAAGGTCTGAGCTACACCACCTAGTAATATATGTAAATATACAATTTGAAAGCAATGTGGTTGGCAAGCTAGAGAGTACCAAGGATCATACAAATATCTAAAATATCACTAAGGTCTTCAATTGCCAGCAGTGTATGCCTCAAATATTGTATTCAATTCAAATGTCAATTAAATGTTTTACGAGGTTTCATTAAACCAAAGACGAATAACAGATTGTTTACTAACCAACATACAAAAGAAAAAGTTCTGTCATTTATAACTAACAAGCAAAGAAAAAGCCAACATGCCTTTCAACCTATCACAGGTTATCAGGGCTAAATTGAGACCGTATCTGTAGATCTAATCTGCAACAAATACAAGCTGAATAGCTTGCACTTGAAGTAACTTGATATTTAGAACATTCCACCCCAAAGGAAAATAAATATAACATAGCCTGTGTTCCTGAGACTCGCTTCTACGCCTGAGATTCTGAGTGAAAATGGTTTGGTCTTAACTGGGGTCACAACATTCCAGGTACATTACCTACTTGTATCACTTATGTACAAATAGTTTTCCATAGCGTCTATATTGGAGGGATCTCTTTCAGGCAACCTTCGGCGGCTTTCCTCGTGGGCGCCCACGAGGAAAGCCCTAAATATCAAGTTAATTCAAGCGTAAGCTATTCAGTTTGTATTCGGTGCAGATTAGGTAGCGATCTACAGATGTCATCTCAATTTAGCCCCGATGAAAACCTGCCATAGATTGAAACATGTGTTGACTTTTCTTTGCTTGTCCAGTTAGAAATACTGAACTTTTCTTTTGTATGTTGAGTTAGAGTGAACAATCTGTTTTTCGTGTTTGGTTTAAGAAAAGCTCATGTAACATTTCATTGAAATGTGCAGTGAATACGGAATGAGACATCAAAATACAACCACTTTTAGGCATATCCTCCTGAAAATTCAAGACCTTCTATGGGTTTGGCTCTGGAAAAGGATATTGAGGTGGAAGAGAAACCAATATGAGGAACTAAGGACTAAAGCAAGAAAGAGGCTAGGACAGAGCACATACTTGGTATTAGAGTCCAGGGACTAGAAAGAGGGATAGGGACTTTAGAATTACCCATGAGAACAGACTGTTCAGGAGTAAAACAAAGTTACCCGGAATACCTATTTTTGTGAATTGTAAAGCCCTCTCCATGAGTCAGATTTACTTAAAGCAATTTCTTTGAAAGTCATCCACCTTAATCGCAGACAAAGATGTTTATCAAAGTGGCAATGTCGTAATTAATATTCTCATTAATATCATTGAGGGACCTGCCAATGTAATGACTATGCAGTGGTATCTTTCTCCATGTCTTGTAGTTTGTTTGTAAATATATTGCTTTATATTTGTACTTCATAACATTCTTCATGGCCGATGTCCATACTGCACACAAGCAATAAAGGTGCACAGTGTTAGTGTAAGATGAAGCTTCATCATTGCTACATCTGGCGCAGATTCAGAAAGATTGCTTCTTATAACAAAACATTAATTTCTACCTAAAAGGGCTGAGCCTTCTTCCTCCACTTCCCTAAAAAATAAACAAACATGAGATTTAATAAAATATAGGTTTGTTCAAGGGAGAATATGCACTAATCATGACCACCTACATATCACCCGAAGCAGCAGTTACATCGCATGCCTGCTATTCTTGCATGGCATAACTGTCTGTTAGCAGACACCATCACATTCTTTTGACAATTTGCCAGTGTAAAGAGAAACACTGAAGCCATACTGAATACTGCGAGCCCATACAGTGCGTTTCTGTATAATTCCAAACAGAGGATCCTGGGAACTGACATATGGTGAGGCTTCATTTTCATTGGGCGCATTGAGGAGTTGTCGAAAATGAATAGAGGTATCACTTTAGAATTAGAATCCGTTTGATGTTAACAGGCAAAAAAAAAGCTTAAAGATTAGTGAAATGTGCATTTAAGCACTACTGCGGGAACAGGGATCAAATTCAAAGGGTTGTAAAAAGCACTTTACGTTCAGTTATGTAATTTCATATTTGTATAGCACCCAAATGTTATGGCGTCCAGGCGGGGGGTGTCCTGTCTGATAACCGCAGTCTGTGAAAGCAATATGGACGCATGGCCAGGGCGACTCATATGGACACAGGGTGACTCATATGGACAGACACATATGGACACAGGGCCAGGGCGACTCATATGTACTTACTCATATGGACACAGGGCGACTCATATGGACACAGGGCCATGGCGACCCATATGGACACAGGGCGACCCATATGGACACAGGGCGACTCATATGGACACAGGGCGACTCATATGGACACAGGGCGACTCATATGGACAGACACATATGGACACAGGGCCAGGGCGACTCATATGTACTTACTCATATGGACACAGGGCGACTCATATGGACACAGGGCCATGGCGACCCATATGGACACAGGGCGACACATATGGACACAGGGCGACTCATATGGACAGACGCATATGGACACAGGGCCAGGGCGCCTCATATGGACTAACTCATATGGACACAGGGCCAGGCCGACTCCTATGGACACAGGGCGACTCATCAGTTTGTTTTGGTCCTGTGTCCATATTGCTTTCACAGACTGCAGTTATCAGGCGGGCCTCTCCACCCCTCCCCACTTCAAAGCCATAACATTTTGCTGCTATACAAATATCAAATTACATAACTTGATTAACATAAACTGCTTTTTACAACCCTTTGACCTCTATGGTTTGCCTTTGGGGAAGTCTGACAGAAAAACTGGAATGTTTTGTTAATTGGGGTTTTAGACCGCCCTCCACTGAATGGCCTATGTTGGGGAAGCTGGATGGTAAACAATGGGATGATTTGAGAATTTGGGGTGTTCTGCTAGACCTGCGGGTCTAGTAACTATGTTTACCTACTCGGCCTAAGGGAAATGCACAATTTCTAAGCTCTACCAAGCTTTACCTAGGCTGTCTTGGGCACTGTTGTGATTGAGAGAGGGAATGCAGTGATTCGCCGTCCCCTATGAGGGAACTGATATGTGCAATGCGATGGTTCTAAATAGTGCCATCATTGCACAAGTATGGAGCGTGTAAGTCTCTGTAGGAGCTCAGCACTGCTTGTTATAAGGATAATGTAGTCTAGAATGAGGTTACACTAAGGTCTGAGCTACACCACCTAGTAGTCATATATGTAAATCTACAATTTGAAAGCAATGTGGTTGGCAAGCTAGAGAGTACCAAGGATCATACAAATATCTAAAATATCACTAAGGTCTTCAATTGCCAGCAGTGTATGCCTCAAATATTGTATTCAATTCAAATGTCAATTAAATGTTTTACGAGGTTTCATTAAACCAAAGACGAATAACAGATTGTTTACTAACCAACATACAAAAGAAAAAGTTCTGTCATTTATAACTAACAAGCAAAGAAAAAGCCAACATGCCTTTCAACCTATCACAGGTTATCAGGGCTAAATTGACACCGTATCTGTAGATTTAATCTGCAACAAATACAAGCTGAATAGCTTGCACTTGAAGTAACTTGATATTTAGAACATTCCACCCCAAAGGAAAATAAATATAACATAGCCTGTGTTCCTGAGACTCGCTACTACGCCTGAGATTCTGAGTGGAAATGGTTTGGTCTTAACTGGGGTCACAACATTCCAGGTACATTACCTACTTGTATCACTTATGTACAAATAGTGTTCCATAGCGTCTATATTGGAGGGATCTCTTTCAGGCTCCCTCCGACGGCTTTCCTCGTGGGCGCCCACGAGGAAAGCCCTAAATATCAAGTTAATTCAAGCGCAAGCTATTCAGTTTGTATTCGGTGCAGATTAGGAAGCGATCTACAGATGTCATCTCAATTTAGCCCCGATGAAAACCTGCCATAGGTTGAAACATGTGTTGACCTTTTCTTTGCTTGTCCAGTTAGAAATACTGAACTTTTCTTTTGTATGTTGAGTTAGAGTGAACAATCTGTTTTTCGTGTTTGGTTTAATAAAAGCTCATATAACATTTCATTGAAATGTGCAGTGAATACGGAATGGCACATCAAAATACAACCACTTTCAGGCATAATCTCCTGGCAATTCAAGACCTTCTATGGGTTTGGCGCTGGAACTGGATATTGAGGTGGAAGAGAAACCAGTATAAGGAACTAAGGACTAAAGCAAGAAAGAGGCTAGGACAGAGCACAGACTTGGGATTAAAGTCCAGGGACTAGAAAGAGGGATAGGGACTTTAGAATTACCCATGAGAACACACTGTTCAGGAGTAAAACAAAGTTACCCAGAGTACCTATTTTTGTGAATTGTAAAGCCCTCTCCATGAGTCTGATTTACTTAATGCAATTTATTTGAAAGTCATCCACCTTAATCGCAGACAAAGATGTTTATCAAAGTGGCAATGTCATAATTAATATTCTCATTAATATAATTGAGGAACCTACCAACGTAAAGACTAGGCAGTGGTATCTTTCTCCCTGTCTTGTAGTTTGTTTGTAAATATATCGCTTTACATTTGTACTTCATAACATTCTTCATGACAGATGTCCATACTGCACACAAGCAATAAAGGTGCACAGTGTTAGTCTAAGATGAAGCTTCATCGTTACCACATCTGGGACAGATTCCGAAAGATTGCTTCTTATAACAGAACATTCATTTCTACCTACCAGGACTGAGCCTTCTTCCTCCACTTCCCTAAAAAATAAAACAAATATGAGATTTAATGAAATATATTTTTGTTCAGGGGAGAATATGCACTAATCATGACCACCTACATATCACCCAAAGTAGCAGTTACATCACATGCCTGCTATTCTTGCATGGCATAACTGTCTGTTAGCAGACACCATCACATTCTCCTCACAATTTGCCAGTCTAAAGAGGAACACTGAAGCCATACTGAATACTGCGAGCCCATACAGTGCGTGTCTGTATAATTCAAAACAGAGGATCCTAGGAACTGACATATGGTGAAGCTTCATTTTCATTGGGCGCATTGAAGAGTTGTCGAAAATGAATAGAGGTATCACTTTAGAATTAGATTCTGTTTGATGTTAACAGGCAAAAAACATCTTAAATATTAGTGAAATGTGCATTTAAGCACTACTGCGGGAACAGGGATCAAATTCAAAGGGTTGTAAAAAGCACTTTACGTTCAATTATGTAATTTCATATTTGTATAGCACCCAAATGTTATGGCTTCGAGGGGGGGGGGGTCTGTCTGACAACCGCAGTCTGTGAAAGCAATGTCGACACAGGGCCAGTGTGACTCATAAGGACAGATACATATGGACACATGGCCAGGGCCACTCATATGGACTAACTCATATGGACACAGGGCGGCTCATATGGACACAGGGCCAGGGCGACTCATGGACACAGGGCGACTCATATGGACAGATACATATGGACACATGGCCAGGGCGACTCATATGGACAGATACATATGGACACAGGGGACTCATATGGACACAGGGCTAGGACGACTCATATGGACACAGGGCGACTCATATGGACAGACACATATGGACAGGGCCAGGGCGACTCATATGGACTAACTCATATGGACACAGGGCGACTCATATGGGCACAGGGCCAGGGCGACTCATATGGGCACAGGGCCAAGGCGACTCATATGGACACAGGGCGACTCATATGGACAGACGCATATGGACACAGGGCCAGGGCGACTCATATGGACTAACTCATATGGACACAGGGTGACTCATATGGACACAGATCGACTCAGCAGTTTGTTTTGGTCCGGTGTCCATATTGCTTTCACGGACTGCAGTTATCAGGCGGGGCCTCTCCATCCCCCCCACTTCAAAACCATAACAATTGGGTGCTATACAAATAGCAAATTACATAACTGAATTAACATAAAGTGCTTTTTTACAACCCTTTGACCTCTATGGTTTGTGTTTGGGGAAGTCTGACAGAAAAACTGGAATGATTTGGAAATTGGGGTTTTAGACCACCCACCACTGAATGGCCTGTGTTGGAGAAGCTGCATGGTAAACAATGGGATGATTTGAGAATTTAGGATGTTCTGCTAGACCTGTGGGTCTAGTAACTATGTTTACCTACTTGGCCTAAGGGAAATGCACAACTTCTAAGATCTACCAAGCTTTGCCTAGGCTGTCTTGGGCACTGTTGTGATTGGGAGAAGGAATGCAGTGATTCGCGGTCCACGATGGGGGAATTGAAATGTACAATGCGATGGTTCTAAATAGTGCCATCATTGCACAAGTATGGAGCGTGTAAATCACTGTAGGAGATCAGCACTGCTTGTTATAAGGATAATGTAGTCTAGAATGAGGTTACACTAAGGTCTGAGCTACACCACCTAGTAATATATGTAAATCTACAATTTGAAAGCAATGTGGTTGGCAAGCTAGAGAGTACCAAGGATCATACAAATATCTAAAATATCACTAAGGTCTTCAATTGCCAGCAGTGTATGCCTCAAATATTGTATTCAATTCAAATGTCAATTAAATGTTTTACGAGGTTTCATTAAACCAAAGACGAATAACAGATTGTTTACTAACCAACATACAAAAGAAAAAGTTCTGTCATTTATAACTAACAAGCAAAGAAAAAGCCAACATGCCTTTCAACCTATCACAGGTTATCAGGGCTAAATTGAGACCGTATCTGTAGATCTAATCTGCAACAAATACAAGCTGAATAGCTTGCACTTGAAGTAACTTGATATTTAGAACATTCCACCCCAAAGGAAAATAAATATAACATAGCCTGTGTTCCTGAGACTCGCTTCTACGCCTGAGATTCTGAGTGAAAATGGTTTGGTCTTAACTGGGGTCACAACATTCCAGGTACATTACCTACTTGTATCACTTATGTACAAATAGTTTTCCATAGCGTCTATATTGGAGGGATCTCTTTCAGGCAACCTCCGGCGGCTTTCCTCGTGGGCGCCCACGAGGAAAGCCCTAAATATCAAGTTAATTCAAGCGGAAGCTATTCAGTTTGTATTCGGTGCAGATTAGGTAGCGATCTACAGATGTCATCTCAATTTAGCCCCGATGAAAACCTGCCATAGATTGAAACATGTGTTGACTTTTCTTTGCTTGTCCAGTTAGAAATACTGAACTTTTCTTTTGTATGTTGAGTTAGAGTGAACAATCTGTTTTTCGTGTTTGGTTTAAGAAAAGCTCATATAACATTTCATTGAAATGTGCAGTGAATACGGAATGAGACATCAAAATACAACCACTTTTAGGCATATCCTCCTGAAAATTCAAGACCTTCTATGGGTTTGGCTCTGGAAAAGGATATTGAGGTGGAAGAGAAACCAATATGAGGAACTAAGGACTAAAGCAAGAAAGAGGCTAGGACAGAGCACATACTTGGTATTAAGAGTCCAGGGACTAGGAAAGAGGGATAGGGACTTTAGAATTACCCATGAGAACAGACTGTTCAGGAGTAAAACAAAGTTACCCGGAATACCTATTTTTGTGAATTGTAAAGCCCTCTCCATGAGTCAGATTTACTTAAAGCAATTTCTTTGAAAGTCATCCACCTTAATCGCAGACAAAGATGTTTATCAAAGTGGCAATGTCGTAATTAATATTCTCATTAATATCATTGAGGGACCTGCCAATGTAATGACTATGCAGTGGTATCTTTCTCCATGTCTTGTAGTTTGTTTGTAAATATATTGCTTTATATTTGTACTTCATAACATTCTTCATGGCCGATGTCCATACTGCACACAAGCAATAAAGGTGCACAGTGTTAGTGTAAGATGAAGCTTCATCATTGCCACATCTGGCGCAGATTCAGAAAGATTGCTTCTTATAACAAAACATTCATTTCTACCTAAAAGGGCTGAGCCTTCTTCCTCCACTTCCCTAAAAAATAAACAAACATGAGATTTAATAAAATATAGGTTTGTTCAAGGGAGAATATGCACTAATCATGACCACCTACATATCACCCGAAGCAGCAGTTACATCGCATGCCTGCTATTCTTGCATGGCATAACTGTCTGTTAGCAGACACCATCACATTCTTTTCACAATTTGCCAGTCTAAAGAGAAACACTGAAGCCATACTGAATACTGCGAGCCCATACAGTGTGTTTCTGTATAATTCCAAACAGAGGATCCTGGGAACTGACATATGGTGAGGCTTCATTTTCATTGGGCGCATTGAGGAGTTGTCGAAAATGAATAGAGGTATCACTTTAGAATTAGAATCCGTTTGATGTTAACAGGCAAACAAAAAGCTTAAAGATTAGTGAAATGTGCATTTAAGCACTACTGCGGGAACAGGGATCAAATTCAAAGGGTTGTAAAAAGCACTTTACGTTCAGTTATGTAATTTCATATTTGTATAGCACCCAAATGTTATGGCGTCCAGGCGGGGGGTGTCCTGTCTGATAACCGCAGTCTGTGAAAGCAATATGGACGCATGGCCAGGGCGACTCATATGGACACAGGGTGACTCATATGGACAGACACATATGGACACAGGGCCAGGGCGACTCATATGTACTTACTCATATGGACACAGGGCGACTCATATGGACACAGGGCCATGGCGACCCATATGGACACAGGGCGACTCATATGGACACAGGGCGACTCATATGGACAGACACATACGGACACAGGGCCAGGGCGACTCATATGTACTTACTCATATGGACACAGGGCCAGGCCGACTCCTATGGACACAGGGCGACTCATCAGTTTGTTTTGGTCCTGTGTCCATATTGCTTTCACAGACTGCAGTTATCAGGCGGGCCTCTCCACCCCTCCCCACTTCAAAGCCATAACATTTTGCTGCTATACAAATATCAAATTACATAACTTGATTAACATAAACTGCTTTTTACAACCCTTTGACCTCTATGGTTTGCCTTTGGGGAAGTCTGACAGAAAAACTGGAATGTTTTGTTAATTGGGGTTTTAGACCGCCCTCCACTGAATGGCCTATGTTGGGGAAGTTGGATGGTAAACAATGGGATGATTTGAGAATTTGGGGTGTTCTGCTAGACCTGCGGGTCTAGTAACTATGTTTACCTACTCGGCCTAAGGGAAATGCACAATTTCTAAGCTCTACCAAGCTTTACCTAGGTTGTCTTGGGCACTGTTGTGATTGGGAGAGGGAATGCAGTGATTCGCCGTCCCCTATGAGGGAACTGATATGTGCAATGCGATGGTTCTAAATAGTGCCATCATTGCACAAGTATGGAGCGTGTAAGTCTCTGTAGGAGCTCAGCACTGCTTGTTATAAGGATAATGTAGTCTAGAATGAGGTTACACTAAGGTCTGAGCTACACCACCTAGTAGTCATATATGTAAATCTACAATTTGAAAGCAATGTGGTTGGCAAGCTAGAGAGTACCAAGGATCATACAAATATCTAAAATATCACTAAGGTCTTCAATTGCCAGCAGTGTATGCCTCAAATATTGTATTCAATTCAAATGTCAATTAAATGTTTTACGAGGTTTCATTAAACCAAAGACGAATAACAGATTGTTTACTAACCAACATACAAAAGAAAAAGTTCTGTCATTTATAACTAACAAGCAAAGAAAAAGCCAACATGCCTTTCAACCTATCACAGGTTATCAGGGCTAAATTGAGACCGTATCTGTAGATTTAATCTGCAACAAATACAAGCTGAATAGCTTGCACTTGAAGTAACTTGATATTTAGAACATTCCACCCCAAAGGAAAATAAATATAACATAGCCTGTGTTCCTGAGACTCGCTTCTACGCCTGAGATTCTGAGTGGAAATGGTTTGGTCTTAACTGGGGTCACAACATTCCAGGTACATTACCTACTTGTATCACTTATGTACAAATAGTGTTCCATAGCGTCTACATTGGAGGGATCTCTTTCAGGCTCCCTCCGACGGCTTTCCTCGTGGGCGCCCACGAGGAAAACCCTAAATATCAAGTTAATTCAAGCGCAAGCTATTCAGTTTGTATTCGGTGCAGATTAGGAAGCGATCTACAGATGTCATCTCAATTTAGCCCCGATGAAAACCTGCCATAGGTTGAAACATGTGTTGACTTTTTCTTTGCTTGTCCAGTTAGAAATACTGAACTTTTCTTTTGTATGTTGAGTTAGAGTGAACAATCTGTTTTTCGTGTTTGGTTTAATAAAAGCTCATATAACATTTCATTGAAATGTGCAGTGAATACGGAATGGCACATCAAAATACAACCACTTTCAGGCATAATCTCCTGGCAATTCAAGACCTTCTATGGGTTTGGCGCTGGAACTGGATATTGAGGTGGAAGAGAAACCAATATAAGGAACTAAGGACTAAAGCAAGAAAGAGGCTAGGACAGAGCACAGACTTGGGATTAAAGTCCAGGGACTAGAAAGAGGGATAGGGACTTTAGAATTACCCATGAGAACACACTGTTCAGGAGTAAAACAAAGTTACCCAGAGTACCTATTTTTGTGAATTGTAAAGCCCTCTCCATGAGTCTGATTTACTTAATGCAATTTATTTGAAAGTCATCCACCTTAATCGCAGACAAAGATGTTTATCAAAGTGGCAATGTCATAATTAATATTCTCATTAATATAATTGAGGAACCTACCAACGTAAAGACTAGGCAGTGGTATCTTTCTCCCTGTCTTGTAGTTTGTTTGTAAATATATCGCTTTACATTTGTACTTCATAACATTCTTCATGACAGATGTCCATACTGCACACAAGCAATAAAGGTGCACAGTGTTAGTCTAAGATGAAGCTTCATCGTTACCACATCTGGGACAGATTCCGAAAGATTGCTTCTTATAACAGAACATTCATTTCTACCTACCAGGACTGAGCCTTCTTCCTCCACTTCCCTAAAAAATAAAACAAATATGAGATTTAATGAAATATATTTTTGTTCAGGGGAGAATATGCACTAATCATGACCACCTACATATCACCCAAAGTAGCAGTTACATCACATGCCTGCTATTCTTGCATGGCATAACTGTCTGTTAGCAGACACCATCAATTCTCCTCACAATTTGCCAGTCTAAAGAGGAACACTGAAGCCATACTGAATACTGCGAGCCCATACAGTGCGTGTCTGTATAATTCAAAACAGAGGATCCTAGGAACTGACATATGGTGAAGCTTCATTTTCATTGGGCGCATTGAAGAGTTGTCGAAAATGAATAGAGGTATCACTTTAGAATTAGATTCTGTTTGATGTTAACAGGCAAAAAACATCTTAAATATTAGTGAAATGTGCATTTAAGCACTACTGCGGGAACAGGGATCAAATTCAAAGGGTTGTAAAAAGCACTTTACGTTCAATTATGTAATTTCATATTTGTATAGCACCCAAATGTTATGGCTTCGAGGGGGGGGGGGCTGTCTGACAACCGCAGTCTGTGAAAGCAATGTCGACACAGGGCCAGTGTGACTCATAAGGACAGATACATATGGACACATGGCCAGGGCCACTCATATGGACTAACTCATATGGACACAGGGCGGCTCATATGGACACAGGGCCAGGGCGACTCATATGGTCACAGGGCGACTCATATGGACAGATACATATGGACACATGGCCAGGGCGACTCATATGGACAGATACATATGGACACAGGGCGACTCATATGGACACAGGCCCCGGGCGACTCATTTGGACACAGGGCTAGGACGACTCATATGGACACAGGGCGACTCATATGGACAGACACATATGGACAGGGCCAGGGCGACTCATATGGACTAACTCATATGGACACAGGGCGACTCATATGGGCACAGGGCCAGGGCGACTCATATGGGCACAGGGCCAAGGCGACTCATATGGACACAGGGCGACTCATATGGACAGACGCATATGGACACAGGGCCAGGGCGACTCATATGGACTAACTCATATGGACACAGGGTGACTCATATGGACACAGATCGACTCAGCAGTTTGTTTTGGTCCGGTGTCCATATTGCTTTCACGGACTGCAGTTATCAGGCGGGGCCTCTCCATCCCCCCCACTTCAAAACCATAACAATCGGGTGCTATACAAATAGCAAATTACATAACTTAATTAACATAAAGTGCTTTTTTACAACCCTTTGACCTCTATGGTTTGTGTTTGCGGAAGTCTGACAGAAAAACTGGAATGATTTGGAAATTGGGGTTTTAGACCACCCACCACTGAATGGCCTGTGTTGGAGAAGCTGCATGGTAAACAATGGGATGATTTGAGAATTTAGGATGTTCTGCTAGACCTGTGGGTCTAGTAACTATGTTTACCTACTTGGCCTAAGGGAAATGCACAACTTCTAAGATCTACCAAGCTTTGCCTAGGCTGTCTTGGGCACTGTTGTGATTGGGAGAAGGAATGCAGTGATTCGCGGTCCCCGATGGGGGAATTGAAATGTGCAATGCGATGGTTCTAAATAGTGCCATCATTGCACAAGTATGGAGCGTGTAAATCACTGTAGGAGATCAGCACTGCTTGTTATAAGGATAATGTAGTCTAGAATGAGGTTACACTAAGGTCTGAGCTACACCACCTAGTAATATATGTAAATCTACAATTTGAAAGCAATGTGGTTGGCAAGCTAGAGAGTACCAAGGATCATACAAATATCTAAAATATCACTAAGGTCTTCAATTGCCAGCAGTGTATGCCTCAAATATTGTATTCAATTCAAATGTCAATTAAATGTTTTACGAGGTTTCATTAAACCAAAGACGAATAACAGATTGTTTACTAACCAACATACAAAAGAAAAAGTTCTGTCATTTATAACTAACAAGCAAAGAAAAAGCCAACATGCCTTTCAACCTATCACAGGTTATCAGGGCTAAATTGAGACCGTATCTGTAGATCTAATCTGCAACAAATACAAGCTGAATAGCTTGCACTTGAAGTAACTTGATATTTAGAACATTCCACCCCAAAGGAAAATAAATATAACATAGCCTGTGTTCCTGAGACTCGCTTCTACGCCTGAGATTCTGAGTGAAA
This sequence comes from Ambystoma mexicanum, assembly GCF_040938575.1. NCBI lineage: Eukaryota > Metazoa > Chordata > Amphibia > Caudata > Ambystomatidae > Ambystoma > Ambystoma mexicanum. The sequence goes on from NC_090928.1 coordinate 68,727,274, forward strand.
ATGGTTTGGTCTTAACTGGGGTCACAACATTCCAGGTACATTACCTACTTGTATCACTTATGTACAAATAGTTTTCCATAGCGTCTATATTGGAGGGATCTCTTTCAGGCAACCTCCGGCGGCTTTCCTCGTGGGCGCCCACGAGGAAAGCCCTAAATATCAAGTTAATTCAAGCGTAAGCTATTCAGTTTGTATTCGGTGCAGATTAGGTAGCGATCTACAGATGTCATCTCAATTTAGCCCCGATGAAAACCTGCCATAGATTGAAACATGTGTTGACTTTTCTTTGCTTGTCCAGTTAGAAATACTGAACTTTTCTTTTGTATGTTGAGTTAGAGTGAACAATCTGTTTTTCGTGTTTGGTTTAAGAAAAGCTCATGTAACATTTCATTGAAATGTGCAGTGAATACGGAATGAGACATCAAAATACAACCACTTTTAGGCATATCCTCCTGAAAATTCAAGACCTTCTATGGGTTTGGCTCTGGAAAAGGATATTGAGGTGGAAGAGAAACCAATATGAGGAACTAAGGACTAAAGCAAGAAAGAGGCTAGGACAGAGCACATACTTGGTATTAGAGTCCAGGGACTAGAAAGAGGGATAGGGACTTTAGAATTACCCATGAGAACAGACTGTTCAGGAGTAAAACAAAGTTACCCGGAATACCTATTTTTGTGAATTGTAAAGCCCTCTCCATGAGTCAGATTTACTTAAAGCAATTTCTTTGAAAGTCATCCACCTTAATCGCAGACAAAGATGTTTATCAAAGTGGCAATGTCGTAATTAATATTCTCATTAATATCATTGAGGGACCTGCCAATGTAATGACTATGCAGTGGTATCTTTCTCCATGTCTTGTAGTTTGTTTGTAAATATATTGCTTTATATTTGTACTTCATAACATTCTTCATGGCCGATGTCCATACTGCACACAAGCAATAAAGGTGCACAGTGTTAGTGTAAGATGAAGCTTCATCATTGCCACATCTGGCGCAGATTCAGAAACATTGCTTCTTATAACAAAACATTAATTTCTACCTAAAAGGGCTGAGCCTTCTTCCTCCACTTCCCTAAAAAATAAACAAACATGAGATTTAATAAAATATAGGTTTGTTCAAGGGAGAATATGCACTAATCATGACCACCTACATATCACCCGAAGCAGCAGTTACATCGCATGCCTGCTATTCTTGCATGGCATAACTGTCTGTTAGCAGACACCATCACATTCTTTTCACAATTTGCCAGTCTAAAGAGAAACACTGAAGCCATACTGAATACTGCGAGCCCATACAGTGTGTTTCTGTATAATTCCAAACAGAGGATCCTGGGAACTGACATATGGTGAGGCTTCATTTTCATTGGGCGCATTGAGGAGTTGTCGAAAATGAATAGAGGTATCACTTTAGAATTAGAATCCGTTTGATGTTAATAGGCAAACAAAAAGCTTAAAGATTAGTGAAATGTGCATTTAAGCACTACTGCGGGAACAGGGATCAAATTCAAAGGGTTGTAAAAAGCACTTTACGTTCAGTTATGTAATTTCATATTTGTATAGCACCCAAATGTTATGGCGTCCAGGCGGGGGGTGTCCTGTCTGATAACCGCAGTCTGTGAAAGCAATATGGACGCATGGCCAGGGCGACTCATATGGACACAGGGTGACTCATATGGACAGACACATATGGACACAGGGCCAGGGCGACTCATATGTACTTACTCATATGGACACAGGGCGACTCATATGGACACAGGGCCATGGCGACCCATATGGACACAGGGCGACCCATATGGACACAGGGCGACTCATATGGACACAGGGCGACTCATATGGACACAGGGCGACTCATATGGACAGACACATATGGACACAGGGCCAGGGCGACTCATATGTACTTACTCATATGGACACAGGGCGACTCATATGGACACAGGGCCATGGCGACCCATATGGACACAGGGCGACACATATGGACACAGGGCGACTCATATGGACAGACGCATATGGACACAGGGCCAGGGCGCCTCATATGGACTAACTCATATGGACACAGGGCCAGGCCGACTCCTATGGACACAGGGCGACTCATCAGTTTGTTTTGGTCCTGTGTCCATATTGCTTTCACAGACTGCAGTTATCAGGCGGGCCTCTCCACCCCTCCCCACTTCAAAGCCATAACATTTTGCTGCTATACAAATATCAAATTACATAACTTGATTAACATAAACTGCTTTTTACAACCCTTTGACCTCTATGGTTTGCCTTTGGGGAAGTCTGACAGAAAAACTGGAATGTTTTGTTAATTGGGGTTTTAGACCGCCCTCCACTGAATGGCCTATGTTGGGGAAGCTGGATGGTAAACAATGGGATGATTTGAGAATTTGGGGTGTTCTGCTAGACCTGCGGGTCTAGTAACTATGTTTACCTACTCGGCCTAAGGGAAATGCACAATTTCTAAGCTCTACCAAGCTTTACCTAGGCTGTCTTGGGCACTGTTGTGATTGGGAGAGGGAATGCAGTGATTCGCCGTCCCCTATGAGGGAACTGATATGTGCAATGCGATGGTTCTAAATAGTGCCATCATTGCACAAGTATGGAGCGTGTAAGTCTCTGTAGGAGCTCAGCACTGCTTGTTATAAGGATAATGTAGTCTAGAATGAGGTTACACTAAGGTCTGAGCTACACCACCTAGTAGTCATATATGTAAATCTACAATTTGAAAGCAATGTGGTTGGCAAGCTAGAGAGTACCAAGGATCATACAAATATCTAAAATATCACTAAGGTCTTCAATTGCCAGCAGTGTATGCCTCAAATATTGTATTCAATTCAAATGTCAATTAAATGTTTTACGAGGTTTCATTAAACCAAAGACGAATAACAGATTGTTTACTAACCAACATACAAAAGAAAAAGTTCTGTCATTTATAACTAACAAGCAAAGAAAAAGCCAACATGCCTTTCAACCTATCACAGGTTATCAGGGCTAAATTGAGACCGTATCTGTAGATTTAATCTGCAACAAATACAAGCTGAATAGCTTGCACTTGAAGTAACTTGATATTTAGAACATTCCACCCCAAAGGAAAATAAATATAACATAGCCTGTGTTCCTGAGACTCGCTTCTACGCCTGAGATTCTGAGTGGAAATGGTTTGGTCTTAACTGGGGTCACAACATTCCAGGTACATTACCTACTTGTATCACTTATGTACAAATAGTGTTCCATAGCGTCTATATTGGAGGGATCTCTTTCAGGCTCCCTCCGACGGCTTTCCTCGTGGGCGCCCACGAGGAAAGCCCTAAATATCAAGTTAATTCAAGCACAAGCTATTCAGTTTGTATTCGGTGCAGATTAGGAAGCGATCTACAGATGTCATCTCAATTTAGCCCCGATGAAAACCTGCCATAGGTTGAAACATGTGTTGACTTTTTCTTTGCTTGTCCAGTTAGAAATACTGAACTTTTCTTTTGTATGTTGAGTTAGAGTGAACAATCTGTTTTTCGTGTTTGGTTTAATAAAAGCTCATATAACATTTCATTGAAATGTGCAGTGAATACGGAATGGCACATCAAAATACAACCACTTTCAGGCATAATCTCCTGGCAATTCAAGACCTTCTATGGGTTTGGCGCTGGAACTGGATATTGAGGTGGAAGAGAAACCAATATAAGAAACTAAGGACTAAAGCAAGAAAGAGGCTAGGACAGAGCACAGACTTGGGATTAAAGTCCAGGGACTAGAAAGAGGGATAGGGACTTTAGAATTACCCATGAGAACACACTGTTCAGGAGTAAAACAAAGTTACCCAGAGTACCTATTTTTGTGAATTGTAAAGCCCTCTCCATGAGTCTGATTTACTTAATGCAATTTATTTGAAAGTCATCCACCTTAATCGCAGACAAAGATGTTTATCAAAGTGGCAATGTCATAATTAATATTCTCATTAATATAATTGAGGAACCTACCAACGTAAAGACTATGCAGTGGTATCTTTCTCCCTGTCTTGTAGTTTGTTTGTAAATATATCGCTTTACATTTGTACTTCATAACATTCTTCATGACAGATGTCCATACTGCACACAAGCAATAAAGGTGCACAGTGTTAGTCTAACATGAAGCTTCATCGTTACCACATCTGGGACAGATTCCGAAAGATTGCTTCTTATAACAGAACATTCATTTCTACCTACCAGGACTGAGCCTTCTTCCTCCACTTCCCTAAAAAATAAAACAAATATGAGATTTAATGAAATATATTTTTGTTCAGGGGAGAATATGCACTAATCATGACCACCTACATATCACCCAAAGTAGCAGTTACATCACATGCCTGCTATTCTTGCATGGCATAACTGTCTGTTAGCAGACACCATCGCATTCTCCTCACAATTTGCCAGTCTAAAGAGGAACACTGAAGACATACTGAATACTGCGAGCCCATACAGTGCGTGTCTGTATAATTCAAAACAGAGGATCCTAGGAACTGACATATGGTGAAGCTTCATTTTCATTGGGCGCATTGAAGAGTTGTCGAAAATGAATAGAGGTATCACTTTAGAATTAGATTCTGTTTGATGTTAACAGGCAAAAAACATCTTAAATATTAGTGAAATGTGCATTTAAGCACTACTGCGGGAACAGGGATCAAATTCAAAGGGTTGTAAAAAGCACTTTACGTTCAATTATGTAATTTCATATTTGTATAGCACCCAAATGTTATGGCTTCGAGGGGGGGGGGGCTGTCTGACAACCGCAGCGGGTGAAAGCAATGTCGACACAGGGCCAGTGTGACTCATAAGGACAGATACATATGGACACATGGCCAGGGCCACTCATATGGACTAACTCATATGGACACAGGGCGGCTCATATGGACACAGGGCCAGGGCGACTCATATGGACACAGGGCGACTCATATGGACAGATACATATGGACACATGGCCAGGGCGACTCATATGGACAGATACATATGGACACAGGGCGACTCATATGGACACAGGCCCCGGGCGACTCATTTGGACACAGGGCTAGGACGACTCATATGGACACAGGGCGACTCATATGGACAGACACATATGGACAGGGCCAGGGCGACTCATATGGACTAACTCATATGGACACAGGGCGACTCATATGGGCACAGGGCCAGGGCGACTCATATGGGCACAGGGCCAGGGCGACTCATATGGGCACAGGGCCAAGGCGACTCATATGGACACAGGGCGACTCATATGGACAGACGCATATGGACACAGGGCCAGGGCGACTCATATGGACTAACTCATATGGACACAGGGTGACTCATATGGACACAGATCGACTCAGCAGTTTGTTTTGGTCCGGTGTCCATATTGCTTTCACGGACTGCAGTTATCAGGCGGGGCCTCTCCATCCCCCCCACTTCAAAACCATAACAATTGGGTGCTATACAAATAGCAAATTACATAACTTAATTAACATAAAGTGCTTTTTTACAACCCTTTGACCTCTATGGTTTGTGTTTGCGGAAGTCTGACAGAAAAACTGGAATGATTTGGAAATTGGGGTTTTAGACCACCCACCACTGAATGACCTGTGTTGGAGAAGCTGCATGGTAAACAATGGGATGATTTGAGAATTTAGGATGTTCTGCTAGACCTGTGGGTCTAGTAACTATGTTTACCTACTTGGCCTAAGGGAAATGCACAACTTCTAAGATCTACCAAGCTTTGCTTAGGCTGTCTTGGGCACTGTTGTGATTGGGAGAAGGAATGCAGTGATTCGCGGTCCCCGATGGGGGAATTGAAATGTGCAATGCGATGGTTCTAAATAGTGCCATCATTGCACAAGTATGGAGCGTGTAAATCACTGTAGGAGATCAGCACTGCTTGTTATAAGGATAATGTAGTCTAGAATGAGGTTACACTAAGGTCTGAGCTACACCACCTAGTAATATATGTAAATCTACAATTTGAAAGCAATGTGGTTGGCAAGCTAGAGAGTACCAAGGATCATACAAATATCTAAAATATCACTAAGGTCTTCAATTGCCAGCAGTGTATGCCTCAAATATTGTATTCAATTCAAATGTCAATTAAATGTTTTACGAGGTTTCATTAAACCAAAGACGAATAACAGATTGTTTACTAACCAACATACAAAAGAAAAAGTTCTGTCATTTATAACTAACAAGCAAAGAAAAAGCCAACATGCCTTTCAACCTATCACAGGTTATCAGGGCTAAATTGACACCGTATCTGTAGATTTAATCTGCAACAAATACAAGCTGAATAGCTTGCACTTGAAGTAACTTGATATTTAGAACATTCCACCCCAAAGGAAAATAAATATAACATAGCCTGTGTTCCTGAGACTCGCTACTACGCCTGAGATTCTGAGTGGAAATGGTTTGGTCTTAACTGGGGTCACAACATTCCAGGTACATTACCTACTTGTATCACTTATGTACAAATAGTGTTCCATAGCGTCTATATTGGAGGGATCTCTTTCAGGCTCCCTCCGACGGCTTTCCTCGTGGGCGCCCACGAGGAAAGCCCTAAATATCAAGTTAATTCAAGCGCAAGCTATTCAGTTTGTATTCGGTGCAGATTAGGAAGCGATCTACAGATGTCATCTCAATTTAGCCCCGATGAAAACCTGCCATAGGTTGAAACATGTGTTGACTTTTTCTTTGCTTGTCCAGTTAGAAATACTGAACTTTTCTTTTGTATGTTGAGTTAGAGTGAACAATCTGTTTTTCGTGTTTGGTTTAATAAAAGCTCATATAACATTTCATTGAAATGTGCAGTGAATACGGAATGGCACATCAAAATACAACCACTTTCAGGCATAATCTCCTGGCAATTCAAGACCTTCTATGGGTTTGGCGCTGGAACTGGATATTGAGGTGGAAGAGAAACCAATATAAGGAACTAAGGACTAAAGCAAGAAAGAGGCTAGGACAGAGCACAGACTTGGGATTAAAGTCCAGGGACTAGAAAGAGGGATAGGGACTTTAGAATTACCCATGAGAACACACTGTTCAGGAGTAAAACAAAGTTACCCAGAGTACCTATTTTTGTGAATTGTAAAGCCCTCTCCATGAGTCTGATTTACTTAATGCAATTTATTTGAAAGTCATCCACCTTAATCGCAGACAAAGATGTTTATCAAAGTGGCAATGTCATAATTAATATTCTCATTAATATAATTGAGGAACCTACCAACGTAAAGACTAGGCAGTGGTATCTTTCTCCCTGTCTTGTAGTTTGTTTGTAAATATATCGCTTTACATTTGTACTTCATAACATTCTTCATGACAGATGTCCATACTGCACACAAGCAATAAAGGTGCACAGTGTTAGTCTAAGATGAAGCTTCATCGTTACCACATCTGGGACAGATTCCGAAAGATTGCTTCTTATAACAGAACATTCATTTCTACCTACCAGGACTGAGCCTTCTTCCTCCACTTCCCTAAAAAATAAAACAAATATGAGATTTAATGAAATATATTTTTGTTCAGGGGAGAATATGCACTAATCATGACCACCTACATATCACCCAAAGTAGCAGTTACATCACATGCCTGCTATTCTTGCATGGCATAACTGTCTGTTAGCAGACACCATCACATTCTCCTCACAATTTGCCAGTCTAAAGAGGAACACTGAAGCCATACTGAATACTGCGAGCCCATACAGTGCGTGTCTGTATAATTCAAAACAGAGGATCCTAGGAACTGACATATGGTGAAGCTTCATTTTCATTGGGCGCATTGAAGAGTTGTCGAAAATGAATAGAGGTATCACTTTAGAATTAGATTCTGTTTGATGTTAACAGGCAAAAAACATCTTAAATATTAGTGAAATGTGCATTTAAGCACTACTGCGGGAACAGGGATCAAATTCAAAGGGTTGTAAAAAGCACTTTACGTTCAATTATGTAATTTCATATTTGTATAGCACCCAAATGTTATGGCTTCGAGGGGGGGGGGGTCTGTCTGACAACCGCAGTCTGTGAAAGCAATGTCGACACAGGGCCAGTGTGACTCATAAGGACAGATACATATGGACACATGGCCAGGGCCACTCATATGGACTAACTCATATGGACACAGGGCGGCTCATATGGACACAGGGCCAGGGCGACTCATGGACACAGGGCGACTCATATGGACAGATACATATGGACACATGGCCAGGGCGACTCATATGGACAGATACATATGGACACAGGGGACTCATATGGACACAGGGCTAGGACGACTCATATGGACACAGGGCGACTCATATGGACAGACACATATGGACAGGGCCAGGGCGACTCATATGGACTAACTCATATGGACACAGGGCGACTCATATGGGCACAGGGCCAGGGCGACTCATATGGGCACAGGGCCAAGGCGACTCATATGGACACAGGGCGACTCATATGGACAGACGCATATGGACACAGGGCCAGGGCGACTCATATGGACTAACTCATATGGACACAGGGTGACTCATATGGACACAGATCGACTCAGCAGTTTGTTTTGGTCCGGTGTCCATATTGCTTTCACGGACTGCAGTTATCAGGCGGGGCCTCTCCATCCCCCCCACTTCAAAACCATAACAATTGGGTGCTATACAAATAGCAAATTACATAACTGAATTAACATAAAGTGCTTTTTTACAACCCTTTGACCTCTATGGTTTGTGTTTGGGGAAGTCTGACAGAAAAACTGGAATGATTTGGAAATTGGGGTTTTAGACCACCCACCACTGAATGGCCTGTGTTGGAGAAGCTGCATGGTAAACAATGGGATGATTTGAGAATTTAGGATGTTCTGCTAGACCTGTGGGTCTAGTAACTATGTTTACCTACTTGGCCTAAGGGAAATGCACAACTTCTAAGATCTACCAAGCTTTGCCTAGGCTGTCTTGGGCACTGTTGTGATTGGGAGAAGGAATGCAGTGATTCGCGGTCCACGATGGGGGAATTGAAATGTGCAATGCGATGGTTCTAAATAGTGCCATCATTGCACAAGTATGGAGCGTGTAAATCACTGTAGGAGATCAGCACTGCTTGTTATAAGGATAATGTAGTCTAGAATGAGGTTACACTAAGGTCTGAGCTACACCACCTAGTAATATATGTAAATCTACAATTTGAAAGCAATGTGGTTGGCAAGCTAGAGAGTACCAAGGATCATACAAATATCTAAAATATCACTAAGGTCTTCAATTGCCAGCAGTGTATGCCTCAAATATTGTATTCAATTCAAATGTCAATTAAATGTTTTACGAGGTTTCATTAAACCAAAGACGAATAACAGATTGTTTACTAACCAACATACAAAAGAAAAAGTTCTGTCATTTATAACTAACAAGCAAAGAAAAAGCCAACATGCCTTTCAACCTATCACAGGTTATCAGGGCTAAATTGAGACCGTATCTGTAGATCTAATCTGCAACAAATACAAGCTGAATAGCTTGCACTTGAAGTAACTTGATATTTAGAACATTCCACCCCAAAGGAAAATAAATATAACATAGCCTGTGTTCCTGAGACTCGCTTCTACGCCTGAGATTCTGAGTGAAAATGGTTTGGTCTTAACTGGGGTCACAACATTCCAGGTACATTACCTACTTGTATCACTTATGTACAAATAGTTTTCCATAGCGTCTATATTGGAGGGATCTCTTTCAGGCAACCTCCGGCGGCTTTCCTCGTGGGCGCCCACGAGGAAAGCCCTAAATATCAAGTTAATTCAAGCGGAAGCTATTCAGTTTGTATTCGGTGCAGATTAGGTAGCGATCTACAGATGTCATCTCAATTTAGCCCCGATGAAAACCTGCCATAGATTGAAACATGTGTTGACTTTTCTTTGCTTGTCCAGTTAGAAATACTGAACTTTTCTTTTGTATGTTGAGTTAGAGTGAACAATCTGTTTTTCGTGTTTGGTTTAAGAAAAGCTCATATAACATTTCATTGAAATGTGCAGTGAATACGGAATGAGACATCAAAATACAACCACTTTTAGGCATATCCTCCTGAAAATTCAAGACCTTCTATGGGTTTGGCTCTGGAAAAGGATATTGAGGTGGAAGAGAAACCAATATGAGGAACTAAGGACTAAAGCAAGAAAGAGGCTAGGACAGAGCACATACTTGGTATTAGAGTCCAGGGACTAGAAAGAGGGATAGGGACTTTAGAATTACCCATGAGAACAGACTGTTCAGGAGTAAAACAAAGTTACCCGGAATACCTATTTTTGTGAATTGTAAAGCCCTCTCCATGAGTCAGATTTACTTAAAGCAATTTCTTTGAAAGTCATCCACCTTAATCGCAGACAAAGATGTTTATCAAAGTGGCAATGTCGTAATTAATATTCTCATTAATATCATTGAGGGACCTGCCAATGTAATGACTATGCAGTGGTATCTTTCTCCATGTCTTGTAGTTTGTTTGTAAATATATTGCTTTATATTTGTACTTCATAACATTCTTCATGGCCGATGTCCATACTGCACACAAGCAATAAAGGTGCACAGTGTTAGTGTAAGATGAAGCTTCATCATTGCCACATCTGGCGCAGATTCAGAAAGATTGCTTCTTATAACAAAACATTCATTTCTACCTAAAAGGGCTGAGCCTTCTTCCTCCACTTCCCTAAAAAATAAACAAACATGAGATTTAATAAAATATAGGTTTGTTCAAGGGAGAATATGCACTAATCATGACCACCTACATATCACCCGAAGCAGCAGTTACATCGCATGCCTGCTATTCTTGCATGGCATAACTGTCTGTTAGCAGACACCATCACATTCTTTTCACAATTTGCCAGTCTAAAGAGAAACACTGAAGCCATACTGAATACTGCGAGCCCATACAGTGTGTTTCTGTATAATTCCAAACAGAGGATCCTGGGAACTGACATATGGTGAGGCTTCATTTTCATTGGGCGCATTGAGGAGTTGTCGAAAATGAATAGAGGTATCACTTTAGAATTAGAATCCGTTTGATGTTAACAGGCAAACAAAAAGCTTAAAGATTAGTGAAATGTGCATTTAAGCACTACTGCGGGAACAGGGATCAAATTCAAAGGGTTGTAAAAAGCACTTTACGTTCAGTTATGTAATTTCATATTTGTATAGCACCCAAATGTTATGGCGTCCAGGCGGGGGGTGTCCTGTCTGATAACCGCAGTCTGTGAAAGCAATATGGACGCATGGCCAGGGCGACTCATATGGACACAGGGTGACTCATATGGACAGACACATATGGACACAGGGCCAGGGCGACTCATATGTACTTACTCATATGGACACAGGGCGACTCATATGGACACAGGGCCATGGCGACCCATATGGACACAGGGCGACTCATATGGACACAGGGCGACTCATATGGACAGACACATATGGACACAGGGCCAGGGCGACTCATATGTACTTACTCATATGGACACAGGGCCAGGCCGACTCCTATGGACACAGGGCGACTCATCAGTTTGTTTTGGTCCTGTGTCCATATTGCTTTCACAGACTGCAGTTATCAGGCGGGCCTCTCCACCCCTCCCCACTTCAAAGCCATAACATTTTGCTGCTATACAAATATCAAATTACATAACTTGATTAACATAAACTGCTTTTTACAACCCTTTGACCTCTATGGTTTGCCTTTGGGGAAGTCTGACAGAAAAACTGGAATGTTTTGTTAATTGGGGTTTTAGACCGCCCTCCACTGAATGGCCTATGTTGGGGAAGTTGGATGGTAAACAATGGGATGATTTGAGAATTTGGGGTGTTCTGCTAGACCTGCGGGTCTAGTAACTATGTTTACCTACTCGGCCTAAGGGAAATGCACAATTTCTAAGCTCTACCAAGCTTTACCTAGGTTGTCTTGGGCACTGTTGTGATTGGGAGAGGGAATGCAGTGATTCGCCGTCCCCTATGAGGGAACTGATATGTGCAATGCGATGGTTCTAAATAGTGCCATCATTGCACAAGTATGGAGCGTGTAAGTCTCTGTAGGAGCTCAGCACTGCTTGTTATAAGGATAATGTAGTCTAGAATGAGGTTACACTAAGGTCTGAGCTACACCACCTAGTAGTCATATATGTAAATCTACAATTTGAAAGCAATGTGGTTGGCAAGCTAGAGTACCAAGGATCATACAAATATCTAAAATATCACTAAGGTCTTCAATTGCCAGCAGTGTATGCCTCAAATATTGTATTCAATTCAAATGTCAATTAAATGTTTTACGAGGTTTCATTAAACCAAAGACGAATAACAGATTGTTTACTAACCAACATACAAAAGAAAAAGTTCTGTCATTTATAACTAACAAGCAAAGAAAAAGCCAACATGCCTTTCAACCTATCACAGGTTATCAGGGCTAAATTGAGACCGTATCTGTAGATTTAATCTGCAACAAATACAAGCTGAATAGCTTGCACTTGAAGTAACTTGATATTTAGAACATTCCACCCCAAAGGAAAATAAATATAACATAGCCTGTGTTCCTGAGACTCGCTTCTACGCCTGAGATTCTGAGTGGAAATGGTTTGGTCTTAACTGGGGTCACAACATTCCAGGTACATTACCTACTTGTATCACTTATGTACAAATAGTGTTCCATAGCGTCTATATTGGAGGGATCTCTTTCAGGCTCCCTCCGACGGCTTTCCTCGTGGGCGCCCACGAGGAAAACCCTAAATATCAAGTTAATTCAAGCGCAAGCTATTCAGTTTGTATTCGGTGCAGATTAGGAAGCGATCTACAGATGTCATCTCAATTTAGCCCCGATGAAAACCTGCCATAGGTTGAAACATGTGTTGACTTTTTCTTTGCTTGTCCAGTTAGAAATACTGAACTTTTCTTTTGTATGTTGAGTTAGAGTGAACAATCTGTTTTTCGTGTTTGGTTTAATAAAAGCTCATATAACATTTCATTGAAATGTGCAGTGAATACGGAATGGCACATCAAAATACAACCACTTTCAGGCATAATCTCCTGGCAATTCAAGACCTTCTATGGGTTTGGCGCTGGAACTGGATATTGAGGTGGAAGAGAAACCAATATAAGGAACTAAGGACTAAAGCAAGAAAGAGGCTAGGACAGAGCACAGACTTGGGATTAAAGTCCAGGGACTAGAAAGAGGGATAGGGACTTTAGAATTACCCATGAGAACACACTGTTCAGGAGTAAAACAAAGTTACCCAGAGTACCTATTTTTGTGAATTGTAAAGCCCTCTCCATGAGTCTGATTTACTTAATGCAATTTATTTGAAAGTCATCCACCTTAATCGCAGACAAAGATGTTTATCAAAGTGGCAATGTCATAATTAATATTCTCATTAATATAATTGAGGAACCTACCAACGTAAAGACTAGGCAGTGGTATCTTTCTCCCTGTCTTGTAGTTTGTTTGTAAATATATCGCTTTACATTTGTACTTCATAACATTCTTCATGACAGATGTCCATACTGCACACAAGCAATAAAGGTGCACAGTGTTAGTCTAAGATGAAGCTTCATCGTTACCACATCTGGGACAGATTCCGAAAGATTGCTTCTTATAACAGAACATTCATTTCTACCTACCAGGACTGAGCCTTCTTCCTCCACTTCCCTAAAAAATAAAACAAATATGAGATTTAATGAAATATATTTTTGTTCAGGGGAGAATATGCACTAATCATGACCACCTACATATCACCCAAAGTAGCAGTTACATCACATGCCTGCTATTCTTGCATGGCATAACTGTCTGTTAGCAGACACCATCAATTCTCCTCACAATTTGCCAGTCTAAAGAGGAACACTGAAGCCATACTGAATACTGCGAGCCCATACAGTGCGTGTCTGTATAATTCAAAACAGAGGATCCTAGGAACTGACATATGGTGAAGCTTCATTTTCATTGGGCGCATTGAAGAGTTGTCGAAAATGAATAGAGGTATCACTTTAGAATTAGATTCTGTTTGATGTTAACAGGCAAAAAACATCTTAAATATTAGTGAAATGTGCATTTAAGCACTACTGCGGGAACAGGGATCAAATTCAAAGGGTTGTAAAAAGCACTTTACGTTCAATTATGTAATTTCATATTTGTATAGCACCCAAATGTTATGGCTTCGAGGGGGGGGGGGGGCTGTCTGACAACCGCAGTCTGTGAAAGCAATGTCGACACAGGGCCAGTGTGACTCATAAGGACAGATACATATGGACACATGGCCAGGGCCACTCATATGGACTAACTCATATGGACACAGGGCGGCTCATATGGACACAGGGCCAGGGCGACTCATATGGTCACAGGGCGACTCATATGGACAGATACATATGGACACATGGCCAGGGCGACTCATATGGACAGATACATATGGACACAGGGCGACTCATATGGACACAGGCCCCGGGCGACTCATTTGGACACAGGGCTAGGACGACTCATATGGACACAGGGCGACTCATATGGACAGACACATATGGACAGGGCCAGGGCGACTCATATGGACTAACTCATATGGACACAGGGCGACTCATATGGGCACAGGGCCAGGGCGACTCATATGGGCACAGGGCCAAGGCGACTCATATGGACACAGGGCGACTCATATGGACAGACGCATATGGACACAGGGCCAGGGCGACTCATATGGACTAACTCATATGGACACAGGGTGACTCATATGGACACAGATCGACTCAGCAGTTTGTTTTGGTCCGGTGTCCATATTGCTTTCACGGACTGCAGTTATCAGGCGGGGCCTCTCCATCCCCCCCACTTCAAAACCATAACAATCGGGTGCTATACAAATAGCAAATTACATAACTTAATTAACATAAAGTGCTTTTTTACAACCCTTTGACCTCTATGGTTTGTGTTTGCGGAAGTCTGACAGAAAAACTGGAATGATTTGGAAATTGGGGTTTTAGACCACCCACCACTGAATGGCCTGTGTTGGAGAAGCTGCATGGTAAACAATGGGATGATTTGAGAATTTAGGATGTTCTGCTAGACCTGTGGGTCTAGTAACTATGTTTACCTACTTGGCCTAAGGGAAATGCACAACTTCTAAGATCTACCAAGCTTTGCCTAGGCTGTCTTGGGCACTGTTGTGATTGGGAGAAGGAATGCAGGATTCGCGGTCCCCGATGGGGGAATTGAAATGTGCAATGCGATGGTTCTAAATAGTGCCATCATTGCACAAGTATGGAGCGTGTAAATCACTGTAGGAGATCAGCACTGCTTGTTATAAGGATAATGTAGTCTAGAATGAGGTTACACTAAGGTCTGAGCTACACCACCTAGTAATATATGTAAATCTACAATTTGAAAGCAATGTGGTTGGCAAGCTAGAGAGTACCAAGGATCATACAAATATCTAAAATATCACTAAGGTCTTCAATTGCCAGCAGTGTATGCCTCAAATATTGTATTCAATTCAAATGTCAATTAAATGTTTTACGAGGTTTCATTAAACCAAAGACGAATAACAGATTGTTTACTAACCAACATACAAAAGAAAAAGTTCTGTCATTTATAACTAACAAGCAAAGAAAAAGCCAACATGCCTTTCAACCTATCACAGGTTATCAGGGCTAAATTGAGACCGTATCTGTAGATCTAATCTGCAACAAATACAAGCTGAATAGCTTGCACTTGAAGTAACTTGATATTTAGAACATTCCACCCCAAAGGAAAATAAATAACATAGCCTGTGTTCCTGAGACTCGCTTCTACGCCTGAGATTCTGAGTGAAAATGGTTTGGTCTTAACTGGGGTCACAACATTCCAGGTACATTACCTACTTGTATCACTTATGTACAAATAGTTTTCCATAGCGTCTATATTGGAGGGATCTCTTTCAGGCAACCTCCGGCGGCTTTCCTCGTGGGCGCCCACGAGGAAAGCCCTAAATATCAAGTTAATTCAAGCGTAAGCTATTCAGTTTGTATTCGGTGCAGATTAGGTAGCGATCTACAGATGTCATCTCAATTTAGCCCCGATGAAAACCTGCCATAGATTGAAACATGTGTTGACTTTTCTTTGCTTGTCCAGTTAGAAATACTGAACTTTTCTTTTGTATGTTGAGTTAGAGTGAACAATCTGTTTTTCGTGTTTGGTTTAAGAAAAGCTCATATAACATTTCATTGAAATGTGCAGTGAATACGGAATGAGACATCAAAATACAACCACTTTTAGGCATATCCTCCTGAAAATTCAAGACCTTCTATGGGTTTGGCTCTGGAAAAGGATATTGAGGTGGAAGAGAAACCAATATGAGGAACTAAGGACTAAAGCAAGAAAGAGGCTAGGACAGAGCACATACTTGGTATTAGAGTCCAGGGACTAGAAAGAGGGATAGGGACTTTAGAATTACCCATGAGAACAGACTGTTCAGGAGTAAAACAAAGTTACCCGGAATACCTATTTTTGTGAATTGTAAAGCCCTCTCCATGAGTCAGATTTACTTAAAGCAATTTCTTTGAAAGTCATCCACCTTAATCGCAGACAAAGATGTTTATCAAAGTGGCAATGTCGTAATTAATATTCTCATTAATATCATTGAGGGACCTGCCAATGTAATGACTATGCAGTGGTATCTTTCTCCATGTCTTGTAGTTTGTTTGTAAATATATTGCTTTATATTTGTACTTCATAACATTCTTCATGGCCGATGTCCATACTGCACACAAGCAATAAAGGTGCACAGTGTTAGTGTAAGATGAAGCTTCATCATTGCCACATCTGGCGCAGATTCAGAAAGATTGCTTCTTATAACAAAACATTCATTTCTACCTAAAAGGGCTGAGCCTTCTTCCTCCACTTCCCTAAAAAATAAACAAACATGAGATTTAATAAAATATAGGTTTGTTCAAGGGAGAATATGCACTAATCATGACCACCTACATATCACCCGAAGCAGCAGTTACATCGCATGCCTGCTATTCTTGCATGGCATAACTGTCTGTTAGCAGACACCATCACATTCTTTTGACAATTGGCCAGTGTAAAGAGAAACACTGAAGCCATACTGAATACTGCGAGCCCATACAGTGCGTTTCTGTATAATTCCAAACAGAGGATCCTGGGAACTGACATATGGTGAGGCTTCATTTTCATTGGGCGCATTGAGGAGTTGTCGAAAATGAATAGAGGTATCACTTTAGAATTAGAATCCGTTTGATGTTAACAGGCAAAAAAAAGCTTAAAGATTAGTGAAATGTGCATTTAAGCACTACTGCGGGAACAGGGATCAAATTCAAAGGGTTGTAAAAAGCACTTTACGTTCAGTTATGTAATTTCATATTTGTATAGCACCCAAATGTTATGGCGTCCAGGCGGGGGGTGTCCTGTCTGATAACCGCAGTCTGTGAAAGCAATATGGACGCATGGCCAGGGCGACTCATATGGACACAGGGTGACTCATATGGACAGACACATATGGACACAGGGCCAGGGCGACTCATATGTACTTACTCATATGGACACAGGGCGACTCATATGGACACAGGGCCATGGCGACCCATATGGACACAGGGCGACCCATATGGACACAGGGCGACTCATATGGACACAGGGCGACTCATATGGACAGACACATATGGACACAGGGCCAGGGCGACTCATATGTACTTACTCATATGGACACAGGGCGACTCATATGGACACAGGGCCATGGCGACCCATATGGACACAGGGCGACACATATGGACACAGGGCGACTCATATGGACAGACGCATATGGACACAGGGCCAGGGCGCCTCATATGGACTAACTCATATGGACACAGGGCCAGGCCGACTCCTATGGACACAGGGCGACTCATCAGTTTGTTTTGGTCCTGTGTCCATATTGCTTTCACAGACTGCAGTTATCAGGCGGGCCTCTCCACCCCTCCCCACTTCAAAGCCATAACATTTTGCTGCTATACAAATATCAAATTACATAACTTGATTAACATAAACTGCTTTTTACAACCCTTTGACCTCTATGGTTTGCCTTTGGGGAAGTCTGACAGAAAAACTGGAATGTTTTGTTAATTGGGGTTTTAGACCGCCCTCCACTGAATGGCCTATGTTGGGGAAGCTGGATGGTAAACAATGGGATGATTTGAGAATTTGGGGTGTTCTGCTAGACCTGCGGGTCTAGTAACTATGTTTACCTACTCGGCCTAAGGGAAATGCACAATTTCTAAGCTCTACCAAGCTTTACCTAGGCTGTCTTGGGCACTGTTGTGATTGGGAGAGGGAATGCAGTGATTCGCCGTCCCCTATGAGGGAACTGATATGTGCAATGCGATGGTTCTAAATAGTGCCATCATTGCACAAGTATGGAGCGTGTAAGTCTCTGTAGGAGCTCAGCACTGCTTGTTATAAGGATAATGTAGTCTAGAATGAGGTTACACTAAGGTCTGAGCTACACCACCTAGTAGTCATATATGTAAATCTATAATTTGAAAGCAATGTGGTTGGCAAGCTAGAGAGTACCAAGGATCATACAAATATCTAAAATATCACTAAGGTCTTCAATTGCCAGCAGTGTATGCCTCAAATATTGTATTCAATTCAAATGTCAATTAAATGTTTTACGAGGTTTCATTAAACCAAAGACGAATAACAGATTGTTTACTAACCAACATACAAAAGAAAAAGTTCTGTCATTTATAACTAACAAGCAAAGAAAAAGCCAACATGCCTTTCAACCTATCACAGGTTATCAGGGCTAAATTGAGACCGTATCTGTAGATTTAATCTGCAACAAATACAAGCTGAATAGCTTGCACTTGAAGTAACTTGATATTTAGAACATTCCACCCCAAAGGAAAATAAATATAACATAGCCTGTGTTCCTGAGACTCGCTTCTACGCCTGAGATTCTGAGTGGAAATGGTTTGGTCTTAACTGGGGTCACAACATTCCAGGTACATTACCTACTTGTATCACTTATGTACAAATAGTGTTCCATAGCGTCTATATTGGAGGGATCTCTTTCAGGCTCCCTCCGACGGCTTTCCTCGTGGGCGCCCACGAGGAAAGCCCTAAATATCAAGTTAATTCAAGCACAAGCTATTCAGTTTGTATTCGGTGCAGATTAGGAAGCGATCTACAGATGTCATCTCAATTTAGCCCCGATGAAAACCTGCCATAGGTTGAAACATGTGTTGACTTTTTCTTTGCTTGTCCAGTTAGAAATACTGAACTTTTCTTTTGTATGTTGAGTTAGAGTGAACAATCTGTTTTTCGTGTTTGGTTTAATAAAAGCTCATATAACATTTCATTGAAATGTGCAGTGAATACGGAATGGCACATCAAAATACAACCACTTTCAGGCATAATCTCCTGGCAATTCAAGACCTTCTATGGGTTTGGCGCTGGAACTGGATATTGAGGTGGAAGAGAAACCAATATAAGAAACTAAGGACTAAAGCAAGAAAGAGGCTAGGACAGAGCACAGACTTGGGATTAAAGTCC
Organism: Ambystoma mexicanum; assembly: GCF_040938575.1. Classification (NCBI taxonomy): domain Eukaryota; kingdom Metazoa; phylum Chordata; class Amphibia; order Caudata; family Ambystomatidae; genus Ambystoma; species Ambystoma mexicanum. Next base: position 68,746,741 of record NC_090928.1, read on the forward strand.
AGGGACTAGAAAGAGGGATAGGGACTTTAGAATTACCCATGAGAACACACTGTTCAGGAGTAAAACAAAGTTACCCAGAGTACCTATTTTTGTGAATTGTAAAGCCCTCTCCATGAGTCTGATTTACTTAATGCAATTTATTTGAAAGTCATCCACCTTAATCGCAGACAAAGATGTTTATCAAAGTGGCAATGTCATAATTAATATTCTCATTAATATAATTGAGGAACCTACCAACGTAAAGACTATGCAGTGGTATCTTTCTCCCTGTCTTGTAGTTTGTTTGTAAATATATCGCTTTACATTTGTACTTCATAACATTCTTCATGACAGATGTCCATACTGCACACAAGCAATAAAGGTGCACAGTGTTAGTCTAACATGAAGCTTCATCGTTACCACATCTGGGACAGATTCCGAAAGATTGCTTCTTATAACAGTTCATTTCTACCTACCAGGACTGAGCCTTCTTCCTCCACTTCCCTAAAAAATAAAACAAATATGAGATTTAATGAAATATATTTTTGTTCAGGGGAGAATATGCACTAATCATGACCACCTACATATCACCCAAAGTAGCAGTTACATCACATGCCTGCTATTCTTGCATGGCATAACTGTCTGTTAGCAGACACCATCGCATTCTCCTCACAATTTGCCAGTCTAAAGAGGAACACTGAAGACATACTGAATACTGCGAGCCCATACAGTGCGTGTCTGTATAATTCAAAACAGAGGATCCTAGGAACTGACATATGGTGAAGCTTCATTTTCATTGGGCGCATTGAAGAGTTGTCGAAAATGAATAGAGGTATCACTTTAGAATTAGATTCTGTTTGATGTTAACAGGCAAAAAACATCTTAAATATTAGTGAAATGTGCATTTAAGCACTACTGCGGGAACAGGGATCAAATTCAAAGGGTTGTAAAAAGCACTTTACGTTCAATTATGTAATTTCATATTTGTATAGCACCCAAATGTTATGGCTTCGAGGGGGGGGGGGCTGTCTGACAACCGCAGCGGGTGAAAGCAATGTCGACACAGGGCCAGTGTGACTCATAAGGACAGATACATATGGACACATGGCCAGGGCCACTCATATGGACTAACTCATATGGACACAGGGCGGCTCATATGGACACAGGGCCAGGGCGACTCATATGGACACAGGGCGACTCATATGGACAGATACATATGGACACATGGCCAGGGCGACTCATATGGACAGATACATATGGACACAGGGCGACTCATATGGACACAGGCCCCGGGCGACTCATTTGGACACAGGGCTAGGACGACTCATATGGACACAGGGCGACTCATATGGACAGACACATATGGACAGGGCCAGGGCGACTCATATGGACTAACTCATATGGACACAGGGCGACTCATATGGGCACAGGGCCAGGGCGACTCATATGGGCACAGGGCCAGGGCGACTCATATGGGCACAGGGCCAAGGCGACTCATATGGACACAGGGCGACTCATATGGACAGACGCATATGGACACAGGGCCAGGGCGACTCATATGGACTAACTCATATGGACACAGGGTGACTCATATGGACACAGATCGACTCAGCAGTTTGTTTTGGCCCGGTGTCCATATTGCTTTCACGGACTGCAGTTATCAGGCGGGGCCTCTCCATCCCCCCCACTTCAAAACCATAACAATTGGGTGCTATACAAATAGCAAATTACATAACTTAATTAACATAAAGTGCTTTTTTACAACCCTTTGACCTCTATGGTTTGTGTTTGCGGAAGTCTGACAGAAAAACTGGAATGATTTGGAAATTGGGGTTTTAGACCACCCACCACTGAATGACCTGTGTTGGAGAAGCTGCATGGTAAACAATGGGATGATTTGAGAATTTAGGATGTTCTGCTAGACCTGTGGGTCTAGTAACTATGTTTACCTACTTGGCCTAAGGGAAATGCACAACTTCTAAGATCTACCAAGCTTTGCTTAGGCTGTCTTGGGCACTGTTGTGATTGGGAGAAGGAATGCAGTGATTCGCGGTCCCCGATGGGGGAATTGAAATGTGCAATGCGATGGTTCTAAATAGTGCCATCATTGCACAAGTATGGAGCGTGTAAATCACTGTAGGAGATCAGCACTGCTTGTTATAAGGATAATGTAGTCTAGAATGAGGTTACACTAAGGTCTGAGCTACACCACCTAGTAATATATGTAAATCTACAATTTGAAAGCAATGTGGTTGGCAAGCTAGAGAGTACCAAGGATCATACAAATATCTAAAATATCACTAAGGTCTTCAATTGCCAGCAGTGTATGCCTCAAATATTGTATTCAATTCAAATGTCAATTAAATGTTTTACGAGGTTTCATTAAACCAAAGACGAATAACAGATTGTTTACTAACCAACATACAAAAGAAAAAGTTCTGTCATTTATAACTAACAAGCAAAGAAAAAGCCAACATGCCTTTCAACCTATCACAGGTTATCAGGGCTAAATTGAGACCGTATCTGTAGATCTAATCTGCAACAAATACAAGCTGAATAGCTTGCACTTGAAGTAACTTGATATTTAGAACATTCCACCCCAAAGGAAAATAAATATAACATAGCCTGTGTTCCTGAGACTCGCTTCTACGCCTGAGATTCTGAGTGAAAATGGTTTGGTCTTAACTGGGGTCACAACATTCCAGGTACATTACCTACTTGTATCACTTATGTACAAATAGTTTTCCATAGCGTCTATATTGGAGGGATCTCTTTCAGGCAACCTCCGACGGCTTTCCTCGTGGGCGCCCACGAGGAAAGCCCTAAATATCAAGTTAATTCAAGCGTAAGCTATTCAGTTTGTATTCGGTGCAGATTAGGTAGCGATCTACAGATGTCATCTCAATTTAGCCCCGATGAAAACCTGCCATAGATTGAAACATGTGTTGACTTTTCTTTGCTTGTCCAGTTAGAAATACTGAACTTTTCTTTTGTATGTTGAGTTAGAGTGAACAATCTGTTTTTCGTGTTTGGTTTAAGAAAAGCTCATATAACATTTCATTGAAATGTGCAGTGAATACGGAATGAGACATCAAAATACAACCACTTTTAGGCATATCCTCCTGAAAATTCAAGACCTTCTATGGGTTTGGCTCTGGAAAAGGATATTGAGGTGGAAGAGAAACCAATATGAGGAACTAAGGACTAAAGCAAGAAAGAGGCTAGGACAGAGCACATACTTGGTATTAGAGTCCAGGGACTAGAAAGAGGGATAGGGACTTTAGAATTACCCATGAGAACAGACTGTTCAGGAGTAAAACAAAGTTACCCGGAATACCTATTTTTGTGAATTGTAAAGCCCTCTCCATGAGTCAGATTTACTTAAAGCAATTTCTTTGAAAGTCATCCACCTTAATCGCAGACAAAGATGTTTATCAAAGTGGCAATGTCGTAATTAATATTCTCATTAATATCATTGAGGGACCTGCCAATGTAATGACTATGCAGTGGTATCTTTCTCCATGTCTTGTAGTTTGTTTGTAAATATATTGCTTTATATTTGTACTTCATAACATTCTTCATGGCCGATGTCCATACTGCACACAAGCAATAAAGGTGCACAGTGTTAGTGTAAGATGAAGCTTCATCATTGCCACATCTGGCGCAGATTCAGAAAGATTGCTTCTTATAACAAAACATTCATTTCTACCTAAAAGGGCTGAGCCTTCTTCCTCCACTTCCCTAAAAAATAAACAAACATGAGATTTAATAAAATATAGGTTTGTTCAAGGGAGAATATGCACTAATCATGACCACCTACATATCACCCGAAGCAGCAGTTACATCGCATGCCTGCTATTCTTGCATGGCATAACTGTCTGTTAGCAGACACCATCACATTCTTTTCACAATTGGCCAGTGTAAAGAGAAACACTGAAGCCATACTGAATACTGCGAGCCCATACAGTGCGTTTCTGTATAATTCCAAACAGAGGATCCTGGGAACTGACATATGGTGAGGCTTCATTTTCATTGGGCGCATTGAGGAGTTGTCGAAAATGAATAGAGGTATCACTTTAGAATTAGAATCCGTTTGATGTTAACAGGCAAAAAAAAAAGATTAAAGATTAGTGAAATGTGCATTTAAGCACTACTGCGGGAACAGGGATCAAAATCAAAGGGTTGTAAAAAGCACTTTACGTTCAGTTATGTAATTTCATATTTGTATAGCACCCAAATGTTATGGCGTCCAGGCGGGGGGTGTCCTGTCTGATAACCGCAGTCTGTGAAAGCAATATGGACGCATGGCCAGGGCGACTCATATGGACACAGGGTGACTCATATGGACAGACACATATGGACACAGGGCCAGGGCGACTCATATGTACTTACTCATATGGACACAGGGCGACTCATATGGACACAGGGCCATGGCGACCCATATGGACACAGGGCGACCCATATGGACACAGGGCGACTCATATGGACACAGGGCGACTCATATGGGCACAGGGCCAGGGCGACTCATATGTACTTACTCATATGGACACAGGGCGACTCATATGGACACAGGGCCATGGCGACCCATATGGACACAGGGCGACACATATGGACACAGGGCGACTCATATGGACAGACGCATATTGACACAGGGCCAGGGCGCCTCATATGGACTAACTCATATGGACACAGGGCCAGGCCGACTCCTATGGACACAGGGCGACTCATCAGTTTGTTTTGGTCATGTGTCCATATTGCTTTCACAGACTGCAGTTATCAGGCGGGCCTCTCCATCCCTCCCCACTTCAAAGCCATAACATTTTGCTGCTATACAAATATCAAATTACATAACTTGATTAACATAAACTGCTTTTTACAACCCTTTGACCTCTATGGTTTGCCCTTGGGGAAGTCTGACAGAAAAACTGGAATGTTTTGTTAATTGGGGTTTTAGACCGCCCTCCACTGAATGGCCTATGTTGGGGAAGCTGGATGGTAAACAATGGGATGATTTGAGAATTTGGGGTGTTCTGCTAGACCTGCGGGTCTAGTAACTATGTTTACCTACTCGGCCTAAGGGAAATGCACAATTTCTAAGCTCTACCAAGCTTTACCTAGGCTGTCTTGGGCACTGTTGTGATTGGGAGAGGGAATGCAGTGATTCGCCGTCCCCTATGAGGGAACTGATATGTGCAATGCGATGGTTCTAAATAGTGCCATCATTGCACAAGTATGGAGCGTGTAAGTCTCTGTAGGAGCTCAGCACTGCTTGTTATAAGGATAATGTAGTCTAGAATGAGGTTACACTAAGGTCTGAGCTACACCACCTAGTAGTCATATATGTAAATCTACAATTTGAAAGTAATGTGGTTGGCAAGCTAGAGAGTACCAAGGATCATACAAATATCTAAAATATCACTAAGGTCTTCAATTGCCAGCAGTGTATGCCTCAAATATTGTATTCAATTCAAATGTCAATTAAATGTTTTACGAGGTTTCATTAAACCAAAGACGAATAACAGATTGTTTACTAACCAACATACAAAAGAAAAAGTTCTGTCATTTATAACTAACAAGCAAAGAAAAAGCCAACATGCCTTTCAACCTATCACAGGTTATCAGGGCTAAATTGAGACCGTATCTGTAGATCTAATCTGCAACAAATACAAGCTGAATAGCTTGCACTTGAAGTAACTTGATATTTAGAACATTCCACCCCAAAGGAAAATAAATATAACATAGCCTGTGTTCCTGAGACTCGCTTCTACGCCTGAGATTCTGAGTGGAAATGGTTTGGTCTTAACTGGGGTCACAACATTCCAGGTACATTACCTACTTGTATCACTTATGTACAAATAGTGTTCCATAGCGTCTATATTGGAGGGATCTCTTTCAGGCTCCCTCCGACGGCTTTCCTCGTGGGCGCCCACGAGGAAAGCCCTAAATATCAAGTTAATTCAAGCGCAAGCTATTCAGTTTGTATTCGGTGCAGATTAGGAAGCGATCTGCAGATGTCATCTCAATTTAGCCCCGATGAAAACCTGCCATAGGTTGAAACATGTGTTGACTTTTTCTTTGCTTGTCCAGTTAGAAATACTGAACTTTTCTTTTGTATGTTGAGTTAGAGTGAACAATCTGTTTTTCGTGTTTGGTTTAATAAAAGCTCATATAACATTTCATTGAAATGTGCAGTGAATACGGAATGAGACATCAAAATACAACCACTTTTAGGCATATCCTCCTGAAAATTCAAGACCTTCTATGGGTTTGGCTCTGGAAAAGGATATTGAGGTGGAAGAGAAACCAATATGAGGAACTAAGGACTAAAGCAAGAAAGAGGCTAGGACAGAGCACATACTTGGTATTAGAATCCAGGGACTAGAAAGAGGGATAGGGACTTTAGAATTACCCATGAGAACAGACTGTTCAGGAGTAAAACAAAGTTACCCGGAATACCTATTTTTGTGAATTGTAAAGCCCTCTCCATGAGTCAGATTTACTTAAAGCAATTTCTTTGAAAGTCATCCACCTTAATCGCAGACAAAGATGTTTATCAAAGTGGCAATGTCGTAATTAATATTCTCATTAATATCATTGAGGGACCTGCCAATGTAATGACTATGCAGTGGTATCTTTCTCCATGTCTTGTAGTTTGTTTGTAAATATATTGCTTTATATTTGTACTTCATAACATTCTTCATGGCCGATGTCCATACTGCACACAAGCAATAAAGGTGCACAGTGTTAGTGTAAGATGAAGCTTCATCATTGCCACATCTGGCGCAGATTCAGAAAGATTGCTTCTTATAACAAAACATTCATTTCTACCTAAAAGGGCTGAGCCTTCTTCCTCCACTTCCCTAAAAAATAAACAAACATGAGATTTAATAAAATATAGGTTTGTTCAAGGGAGAATATGCACTAATCATGACCACCTACATATCACCCGAAGCAGCAGTTACATCGCATGCCTGCTATTCTTGCATGGCATAACTGTCTGTTAGCAGACACCATCACATTCTTTTCACAATTGGCCAGTGTAAAGAGAAACACTGAAGCCATACTGAATACTGCGAGCCCATACAGTGCGTTTCTGTATAATTCCAAACAGAGGATCCTGGGAACTGACATATGGTGAGGCTTCATTTTCATTGGGCGCATTGAGGAGTTGTCGAAAATGAATAGAGGTATCACTTTAGAATTAGAATCCGTTTGATGTTAACAGGCAAAAAAAAAAGATTAAAGATTAGTGAAATGTGCATTTAAGCACTACTGCGGGAACAGGGATCAAATTCAAAGGGTTGTAAAAAGCACTTTACGTTCAGTTATGTAATTTCATATTTGTATAGCACCCAAATGTTATGGCGTCCAGGCGGGGGGTGTCCTGTCTGATAACCGCAGTCTGTGAAAGCAATATGGACGCATGGCCAGGGCGACTCATATGGACACAGGGTGACTCATATGGACAGACACATATGGACACAGGGCCAGGGCGACTCATATGTACTTACTCATATGGACACAGGGCGACTCATATGGACACAGGGCCATGGCGACCCATATGGACACAGGGCGACCCATATGGACACAGGGCGACTCATATGGACACAGGGCGACTCATATGGACACAGGGCCAGGGCGACTCATATGTACTTACTCATATGGACACAGGGCGACTCATATGGACACAGGGCCATGGCGACCCATATGGACACAGGGCGACACATATGGACACAGGGCGACTCATATGGACAGACGCATATTGACACAGGGCCAGGGCGCCTCATATGGACTAACTCATATGGACACAGGGCCAGGCCGACTCCTATGGACACAGGGCGACTCATCAGTTTGTTTTGGTCATGTGTCCATATTGCTTTCACAGACTGCAGTTATCAGGCGGGCCTCTCCATCCCTCCCCACTTCAAAGCCATAACATTTTGCTGCTATACAAATATCAAATTACATAACTTGATTAACATAAACTGCTTTTTACAACCCTTTGACCTCTATGGTTTGCCCTTGGGGAAGTCTGACAGAAAAACTGGAATGTTTTGTTAATTGGGGTTTTAGACCGCCCTCCACTGAATGGCCTATGTTGGGGAAGCTGGATGGTAAACAATGGGATGATTTGAGAATTTGGGGTGTTCTGCTAGACCTGCGGGTCTAGTAACTATGTTTACCTACTCGGCCTAAGGGAAATGCACAATTTCTAAGCTCTACCAAGCTTTACCTAGGCTGTCTTGGGCACTGTTGTGATTGGGAGAGGGAATGCAGTGATTCACCGTCCCCTATGAGGGAACTGATATGTGCAATGCGATGGTTCTAAATAGTGCCATCATTGCACAAGTATGGAGCGTGTAAGTCTCTGTAGGAGCTCAGCACTGCTTGTTATAAGGATAATGTAGTCTAGAATGAGGTTACACTAAGGTCTGAGCTACACCACCTAGTAGTCATATATGTAAATCTACAATTTGAAAGTAATGTGGTTGGCAAGCTAGAGAGTACCAAGGATCATACAAATATCTAAAATATCACTAAGGTCTTCAATTGCCAGCAGTGTATGCCTCAAATATTGTATTCAATTCAAATGTCAATTAAATGTTTTACGAGGTTTCATTAAACCAAAGACGAATAACAGATTGTTTACTAACCAACATACAAAAGAAAAAGTTCTGTCATTTATAACTAACAAGCAAAGAAAAAGCCAACATGCCTTTCAACCTATCACAGGTTATCAGGGCTAAATTGAGACCGTATCTGTAGATCTAATCTGCAACAAATACAAGCTGAATAGCTTGCACTTGAAGTAACTTGATATTTAGAACATTCCACCCCAAAGGAAAATAAATATAACATAGCCTGTGTTCCTGAGACTCGCTTCTACGCCTGAGATTCTGAGTGGAAATGGTTTGGTCTTAACTGGGGTCACAACATTCCAGGTACATTACCTACTTGTATCACTTATGTACAAATAGTGTTCCATAGCGTCTATATTGGAGGGATCTCTTTCAGGCTCCCTCCGACGGCTTTCCTCGTGGGCGCCCACGAGGAAAGCCCTAAATATCAAGTTAATTCAAGCGCAAGCTATTCAGTTTGTATTCGGTGCAGATTAGGAAGCGATCTGCAGATGTCATCTCAATTTAGCCCCGATGAAAACCTGCCATAGGTTGAAACATGTGTTGACTTTTTCTTTGCTTGTCCAGTTAGAAATACTGAACTTTTCTTTTGTATGTTGAGTTAGAGTGAACAATCTGTTTTTCGTGTTTGGTTTAATAAAAGCTCATATAACATTTCATTGAAATGTGCAGTGAATACGGAATGGCACATCAAAATACAACCACTTTCAGGCATAATCTCCTGGCAATTCAAGACCTTCTATGGGTTTGGCGCTGGAACTGGATATTGAGGTGGAAGAGAAACCAATATAAGGAACTAAGGACTAAAGCAAGAAAGAGGCTAGGACAGAGCACAGACTTGGGATTAAAGTCCAGGGACTAGAAAGAGGGATAGGGACTTTAGAATTACCCATGAGAACACACTGTTCAGGAGTAAAACAAAGTTACCCAGAGTACCTATTTTTGTGAATTGTAAAGCCCTCTCCATGAGTCCGATTTACTTAATGCAATTTATTTGAAAGTCATCCACCTTAATCGCAGACAAAGATGTTTATCAAAGTGGCAATGTCATAATTAATATTCTCATTAATATAATTGAGGAACCTACCAACGTAAAGACTATGCAGTGGTATCTTTCTCCCTGTCTTGTAGTTTGTTTGTAAATATATCGCTTTACATTTGTACTTCATAACATTCTTCATGACAGATGTCCATACTGCACACAAGCAATAAAGGTGCACAGTGTTAGTCTAAGATGAAGCTTCATCGTTACCACATCTGGGACAGATTCCGAAAGATTGCTTCTTATAACAGAACATTCATTTCTACCTACCAGGACTGAGCCTTCTTCCTCCACTTCCCTAAAAAATAAAACAAATATGAGATTTAATGAAATATATTTTTGTTCAGGGGAGAATATGCACTAATCATGACCACCTACATATCACCCAAAGTAGCAGTTACATCACATGCCTGCTATTCTTGCATGGCATAACTGTCTGTTAGCAGACACCATCACATTCTCCTCACAATTTGCCAGTCTAAAGAGGAACACTGAAGCCATACTGAATACTGCGAGCCCATACAGTGCGTGTCTGTATAATTCAAAACAGAGGATCCTAGGAACTGACATATGGTGAAGCTTCATTTTCATTGGGCGCATTGAAGAGTTGTCGAAAATGAATAGAGGTATCACTTTAGAATTAGATTATGTTTGATGTTAACAGGCAAAAAACATCTTAAATATTAGTGAAATGCATTTAAGCACTACTGCGGGAACAGGGATCAAATTCAAAGGGTTGTAAAAAGCACTTTACGTTCAATTATGTAATTTCATATTTGTATAGCACCCAAATGTTATGGCTTCGAGGGGGGGGGGCTGTCTGACAACCGCAGTCTGTGAAAGCAATGTCGACACAGGGCCAGTGTGACTCATAAGGACAGATACATATGGACACATGGCCAGGGCCACTCATATGGACTAACTCATATGGACACAGGGCGGCTCATATGGACACAGGGCCAGGGCGACTCATATGGACACAGGGCGACTCATATGGACAGATACATATGGACACATGGCCAGGGCGACTCATATGGACAGATACATATGGACACAGGGCGACTCATATGGACACAGGCCCCGGGCGACTCATTTGGACACAGGGCTAGGACGACTCATATGGACACAGGGCGACTCATATGGACAGACACATATGGACAGGGCCAGGGCGACTCATATGGACTAACTCATATGGACACAGGGCGACTCATATGGGCACAGGGCCAGGGCGACTCATATGGGCACAGGGCCAAGGCGACTCATATGGACACAGGGCGACTCATATGGACAGACGCATATGGACACAGGGCCAGGGCGACTCATATGGACTAACTCATATGGACACAGGGTGACTCATATGGACACAGATCGACTCAGTAGTTTGTTTTGGTCCGGTGTCCATATTGCTTTCACGGACTGCAGTTATCAGGCGGGGCCTCTCCATCCCCCCCACTTCAAAACCATAACAATTGGGTGCTATACAAATAGCAAATTACATAACTGAATTAACATAAAGTGCTTTTTTACAACCCTTTGACCTCTATGGTTTGTGTTTGGGGAAGTCTGACAGAAAAACTGGAATGATTTGGAAATTGGGGTTTTAGACCACCCACCACTGAATGGCCTGTGTTGGAGAAGCTGCATGGTAAACAATGGGATGATATGAGAATTTAGGATGTTCTGCTAGACCTGTGGGTCTAGTAACTATGTTTACCTACTTGGCCTAAGGGAAATGCACAACTTCTAAGATCTACCAAGCTTTGCCTAGGCTGTCTTGGGCACTGTTGTGATTGGGAGAAGGAATGCAGTGATTCGCGGTCCCAGATGGGGGAATTGAAATGTGCAATGCGATGGTTCTAAATAGTGCCATCATTGCACAAGTATGGAGCGTGTAAATCACTGTAGGAGATCAGCACTGCTTGTTATAAGGATAATGTAGTCTAGAATGAGGTTACACTAAGGTCTGAGCTACACCACCTAGTAATATATGTAAATCTACAATTTGAAAGCAATGTGGTTCGCAAGCTAGAGAGTACCAAGGATCATACAAATATCTAAAATATCACTAAGGTCTTCAATTGCCAGCAGTGTATGCCTCAAATATTGTATTCAATTCAAATGTCAATTAAATGTTTTACGAGGTTTCATTAAACCAAAGACGAATAACAGATTGTTTACTAACCAACATACAAAAGAAAAAGTTCTGTCATTTATAACTAACAAGCAAAGAAAAAGCCAACCTGCCTTTCAACCTATCACAGGTTATCGGGGCTAAATTGAGACCGTATCTGTAGATCTAATCTGCAACAAATACAAGCTGAATAGCTTGCACTTGAAGTAACTTGATATTTAGAACATTCCACCCCAAAGGAAAATAAATATAACATAGCCTGTGTTCCTGAGACTCGCTTCTACGCCTGAGATTCTGAGTGAAAATGGTTTGGTCTTAACTGGGGTCACAACATTCCAGGTACATTACCTACTTGTATCACTTATGTACAAATAGTTTTCCATAGCGTCTATATTGGAGGGATCTCTTTCAGGCAACCTCCGACGGCTTTCCTCGTGGGCGCCCACGAGGAAAGCCCTAAATATCAAGTTAATTCAAGCGTAAGCTATTCAGTTTGTATTCGGTGCAGATTAGGTAGCGATCTACAGATGTCATCTCAATTTAGCCCCGATGAAAACCTGCCATAGATTGAAACATGTGTTGACTTTTCTTTGCTTGTCCAGTTAGAAATACTGAACTTTTCTTTTGTATGTTGAGTTAGAGTGAACAATCTGTTTTTCGTGTTTGGTTTAAGAAAAGCTCATATAACATTTCATTGAAATGTGCAGTGAATACGGAATGAGACATCAAAATACAACCACTTTTAGGCATATCCTCCTGAAAATTCAAGACCTTCTATGGGTTTGGCTCTGGAAAAGGATATTGAGGTGGAAGAGAAACCAATATGAGGAACTAAGGACTAAAGCAAGAAAGAGGCTAGGACAGAGCACATACTTGGTATTAGAGTCCAGGGACTAGAAAGAGGGATAGGGACTTTAGAATTACCCATGAGAACAGACTGTTCAGGAGTAAAACAAAGTTACCCGGAATACCTATTTTTGTGAATTGTAAAGCCCTCTCCATGAGTCAGATTTACTTAAAGCAATTTCTTTGAAAGTCATCCACCTTAATCGCAGACAAAGATGTTTATCAAAGTGGCAATGTCGTAATTAATATTCTCATTAATATCATTGAGGGACCTGCCAATGTAATGACTATGCAGTGGTATCTTTCTCCATGTCTTGTAGTTTGTTTGTAAATATATTGCTTTATATTTGTACGTCATAACATTCTTCATGGCCGATGTCCATACTGCACACAAGCAATAAAGGTGCACAGTGTTAGTGTAAGATGAAGCTTCATCATTGCCACATCTGGCGCAGATTCAGAAAGATTGCTTCTTATAACAAAACATTCATTTCTACCTAAAAGGGCTGAGCCTTCTTCCTCCACTTCCCTAAAAAATAAACAAACATGAGATTTAATAAAATATAGGTTTGTTCAAGGGAGAATATGCACTAATCATGACCACCTACATATCACCCGAAGCAGCAGTTACATCGCATGCCTGCTATTCTTGCATGGCATAACTGTCTGTTAGCAGACACCATCACATTCTTTTCACAATTGGCCAGTGTAAAGAGAAACACTGAAGCCATACTGAATACTGCGAGCCCATACAGTGCGTTTCTGTATAATTCCAAACAGAGGATCCTGGGAACTGACATATGGTGAGGCTTCATTTTCATTGGGCGCATTGAGGAGTTGTCGAAAATGAAGAGGTATCACTTTAGAATTAGAATCCGTTTGATGTTAACAGGCAAAAAAAAAAGATTAAAGATTAGTGAAATGTGCATTTAAGCACTACTGCGGGAACAGGGATCAAATTCAAAGGGTTGTAAAAAGCACTTTACGTTCAGTTATGTAATTTCATATTTGTATAGCACCCAAATGTTATGGCGTCCAGGCGGGGGGTGTCCTGTCTGATAACCGCAGTCTGTGAAAGCAATATGGACGCATGGCCAGGGCGACTCATATGGACACAGGGTGACTCATATGGACAGACACATATGGACACAGGGCCAGGGCGACTCATATGTACTTACTCATATGGACACAGGGCGACTCATATGGACACAGGGCCATGGCGACCCATATGGACACAGGGCGACCCATATGGACACAGGGCGACTCATATGGACACAGGGCGACTCATATGGACAGACACATATGGACACAGGGCCAGGGCGACTCATATGTACTTACTCATATGGACACAGGGCGACTCATATGGACACAGGGCCATGGCGACCCATATGGACACAGGGCGACACATATGGACACAGGGCGACTCATATGGACAGACGCATATTGACACAGGGCCAGGGCGCCTCATATGGACTAACTCATATGGACACAGGGCCAGGCCGACTCCTATGGACACAGGGCGACTCATCAGTTTGTTTTGGTCCTGTGTCCATATTGCTTTCACAGACTGCAGTTATCAGGCGGGCCTCTCCATCCCTCCCCACTTCAAAGCCATAACATTTTGCTGCTATACAAATATCAAATTACATAACTTGATTAACATAAACTGCTTTTTACAACCCTTTGACCTCTATGGTTTGCCCTTGGGGAAGTCTGACAGAAAAACTGGAATGTTTTGTTAATTGGGGTTTTAGACCGCCCTCCACTGAATGGCCTATGTTGGGGAAGCTGGATGGTAAACAATGGGATGATTTGAGAATTTGGGGTGTTCTGCTAGACCTGCGGGTCTAGTAACTATGTTTACCTACTCGGCCTAAGGGAAATGCACAATTTCTAAGCTCTACCAAGCTTTACCTAGGCTGTCTTGGGCACTGTTGTGATTGGGAGAGGGAATGCAGTGATTCGCCGTCCCCTATGAGGGAACTGATATGTGCAATGCGATGGTTCTAAATAGTGCCATCATTGCACAAGTATGGAGCGTGTAAGTCTCTGTAGGAGCTCAGCACTGCTTGTTATAAGGATAATGTAGTCTAGAATGAGGTTACACTAAGGTCTGAGCTACACCACCTAGTAGTCATATATGTAAATCTACAATTTGAAAGTAATGTGGTTGGCAAGCTAGAGAGTACCAAGGATCATACAAATATCTAAAATATCACTAAGGTCTTCAATTGCCAGCAGTGTATGCCTCAAATATTGTATTCAATTCAAATGTCAATTAAATGTTTTACGAGGTTTCATTAAACCAAAGACGAATAACAGATTGTTTACTAACCAACATACAAAAGAAAAAGTTCTGTCATTTATAACTAACAAGCAAAGAAAAAGCCAACATGCCTTTCAACCTATCACAGGTTATCAGGGCTAAATTGAGACCGTATCTGTAGATTTAATCTGCAACAAATACAAGCTGAATAGCTTGCACTTGAAGTAACTTGATATTTAGAACATTCCACCCCAAAGGAAAATAAATATAACATAGCCTGTGTTCCTGAGACTCGCTTCTACGCCTGAGATTCTGAGTGGAAATGGTTTGGTCTTAACTGGGGTCACAACATTCCAGGTACATTACCTACTTGTATCACTTATGTACAAATAGTGTTCCATAGCGTCTATATTGGAGGGATCTCTTTCAGGCTCCCTCCGACGGCTTTCCTCGTGGGCGCCCACGAGGAAAGCCCTAAATATCAAGTTAATTCAAGCGCAAGCTATTCAGTTTGTATTCGGTGCAGATTAGGAAGCGATCTACAGATGTCATCTCAATTTAGCCCCGATGAAAACCTGCCATAGGTTGAAACATGTGTTGACTTTTTCTTTGCTTGTCCAGTTAGAAATACTGAACTTTTCTTTTGTATGTTGAGTTAGAGTGAACAATCTGTTTTTCGTGTTTGGTTTAATAAAAGCTCATATAACATTTCATTGAAATGTGCAGTGAATACGGAATGGCACATCAAAATACAACCACTTTCAGGCATAATCTCCTGGCAATTCAAGACCTTCTATGGGTTTGGCGCTGGAACTGGATATTGAGGTGGAAGAGAAACCAATATAAGGAACTAAGGACTAAAGCAAGAAAGAGGCTAGGACAGAGCACAGACTTGGGATTAAAGTCCAGGGACTAGAAAGAGGGATAGGGACTTTAGAATTACCCATGAGAACACACTGTTCAGGAGTAAAACAAAGTTACCCAGAGTACCTATTTTTGTGAATTGTAAAGCCCTCTCCATGAGTCCGATTTACTTAATGCAATTTATTTGAAAGTCATCCACCTTAATCGCAGACAAAGATGTTTATCAAAGTGGCAATGTCATAATTAATATTCTCATTAATATAATTGAGGAACCTACCAACGTAAAGACTATGCAGTGGTATCTTTCTCCCTGTCTTGTAGTTTGTTTGTAAATATATCGCTTTACATTTGTACTTCATAACATTCTTCATGACAGATGTCCATACTGCACACAAGCAATAAAGGTGCACAGTGTTAGTCTAAGATGAAGCTTCATCGTTACCACATCTGGGACAGATTCCGAAAGATTGCTTCTTATAACAGAACATTCATTTCTACCTACCAGGACTGAGCCTTCTTCCTCCACTTCCCTAAAAAATAAAACAAATATGAGATTTAATGAAATATATTTTTGTTCAGGGGAGAATATGCACTAATCATGACCACCTACATATCACCCAAAGTAGCAGTTACATCACATGCCTGCTATTCTTGCATGGCATAACTGTCTGTTAGCAGACACCATCACATTCTCCTCACAATTTGCCAGTCTAAAGAGGAACACTGAAGCCATACTGAATACTGCGAGCCCATACAGTGCGTGTCTGTATAATTCAAAACAGAGGATCCTAGGAACTGACATATGGTGAAGCTTCATTTTCATTGGGCGCATTGAAGAGTTGTCGAAAATGAATAGAGGTATCACTTTAGAATTAGATTATGTTTGATGTTAACAGGCAAAAAACATCTTAAATATTAGTGAAATGTGCATTTAAGCACTACTGCGGGAACAGGGATCAAATTCAAAGGGTTGTAAAAAGCACTTTACGTTCAATTATGTAATTTCATATTTGTATAGCACCCAAATGTTATGGCTTCGAGGGGGGGGGGCTGTCTGACAACCGCAGTCTGTGAAAGCAATGTCGACACAGGGCCAGTGTGACTCATAAGGACAGATACATATGGACACATGGCCAGGGCCACTCATATGGACTAACTCATATGGACACAGGGCGGCTCATATGGACACAGGGCCAGGGCGACTCATATGGACACAGGGCGACTCATATGGACAGATACATATGGACACATGGCCAGGGCGACTCATATGGACAGATACATATGGACACAGGGCGACTCATATGGACACAGGCCCCGGGCGACTCATTTGGACACAGGGCTAGGACGACTCATATGGACACAGGGCGACTCATATGGACAGACACATATGGACAGGGCCAGGGCGACTCATATGGACTAACTCATATGGACACAGGGCGACTCATATGGGCACAGGGCCAGGGCGACTCATATGGGCACAGGGCCAAGGCGACTCATATGGACACAGGGCGACTCATATGGACAGACGCATATGGACACAGGGCCAGGGCGACTCATATGGACTAACTCATATGGACACAGGGTGACTCATATGGACACAGATCGACTCAGTAGTTTGTTTTGGTCCGG
Organism: Ambystoma mexicanum; assembly: GCF_040938575.1. Taxonomy (NCBI): domain Eukaryota; kingdom Metazoa; phylum Chordata; class Amphibia; order Caudata; family Ambystomatidae; genus Ambystoma; species Ambystoma mexicanum. Next base: position 68,764,137 of record NC_090928.1, read on the forward strand.
TGTCCATATTGCTTTCACGGACTGCAGTTATCAGGCGGGGCCTCTCCATCCCCCCCACTTCAAAACCATAACAATTGGGTGCTATACAAATAGCAAATTACATAACTGAATTAACATAAAGTCCTTTTTTACAACCCTTTGACCTCTATGGTTTGTGTTTGGGGAAGTCTGACAGAAAAACTGGAATGATTTGGAAATTGGGGTTTTAGACCACCCACCACTGAATGGCCTGTGTTGGAGAAGCTGCATGGTAAACAATGGGATGATTTGAGAATTTAGGATGTTCTGCTAGACCTGTGGGTCTAGTAACTATGTTTACCTACTTGGCCTAAGGGAAATGCACAACTTCTAAGATCTACCAAGCTTTGCCTAGGCTGTCTTGGGCACTGTTGTGATTGGGAGAAGGAATGCAGTGATTCGCGGTCCCAGATGGGGGAATTGAAATGTGCAATGCGATGGTTCTAAATAGTGCCATCATTGCACAAGTATGGAGCGTGTAAATCACTGTAGGAGATCAGCACTGCTTGTTATAAGGATAATGTAGTCTAGAATGAGGTTACACTAAGGTCTGAGCTACACCACCTAGTAATATATGTAAATCTACAATTTGAAAGCAATGTGGTTGGCAAGCTAGAGAGTACCAAGGATCATACAAATATCTAAAATATCACTAAGGTCTTCAATTGCCAGCAGTGTATGCCTCAAATATTGTATTCAATTCAAATGTCAATTAAATGTTTTACGAGGTTTCATTAAACCAAAGACGAATAACAGATTGTTTACTAACCAACATACAAAAGAAAAAGTTCTGTCATTTATAACTAACAAGCAAAGAAAAAGCCAACATGCCTTTCAACCTATCACAGGTTATCGGGGCTAAATTGAGACCGTATCTGTAGATCTAATCTGCAACAAATACAAGCTGAATAGCTTGCACTTGAAGTAACTTGATATTTAGAACATTCCACCCCAAAGGAAAATAAATATAACATAGCCTGTGTTCCTGAGACTCGCTTCTACGCCTGAGATTCTGAGTGAAAATGGTTTGGTCTTAACTGGGGTCACAACATTCCAGGTACATTACCTACTTGTATCACTTATGTACAAATAGTTTTCCATAGCGTCTATATTGGAGGGATCTCTTTCAGGCAACCTCCGACGGCTTTCCTCGTGGGCGCCCACGAGGAAAGCCCTAAATATCAAGTTAATTCAAGCGTAAGCTATTCAGTTTGTATTCGGTGCAGATTAGGTAGCGATCTACAGATGTCATCTCAATTTAGCCCCGATGAAAACCTGCCATAGATTGAAACATGTGTTGACTTTTCTTTGCTTGTCCAGTTAGAAATACTGAACTTTTCTTTTGTATGTTGAGTTAGAGTGAACAATCTGTTTTTCGTGTTTGGTTTAAGAAAAGCTCATATAACATTTCATTGAAATGTGCAGTGAATACGGAATGAGACATCAAAATACAACCACTTTTAGGCATATCCTCCTGAAAATTCAAGACCTTCTATGGGTTTGGCTCTGGAAAAGGATATTGAGGTGGAAGAGAAACCAATATGAGGAACTAAGGACTAAAGCAAGAAAGAGGCTAGGACAGAGCACATACTTGGTATTAGAGTCCAGGGACTAGAAAGAGGGATAGGGACTTTAGAATTACCCATGAGAACAGACTGTTCAGGAGTAAAACAAAGTTACCCGGAATACCTATTTTTGTGAATTGTAAAGCCCTCTCCATGAGTCAGATTTACTTAAAGCAATTTCTTTGAAAGTCATCCACCTTAATCGCAGACAAAGATGTTTATCAAAGTGGCAATGTCGTAATTAATATTCTCATTAATATCATTGAGGGACCTGCCAATGTAATGACTATGCAGTGGTATCTTTCTCCATGTCTTGTAGTTTGTTTGTAAATATATTGCTTTATATTTGTACTTCATAACATTCTTCATGGCCGATGTCCATACTGCACACAAGCAATAAAGGTGCACAGTGTTAGTGTAAGATGAAGCTTCATCATTGCCACATCTGGCGCAGATTCAGAAAGATTGCTTCTTATAACAAAACATTCATTTCTACCTAAAAGGGCTGAGCCTTCTTCCTCCACTTCCCTAAAAAATAAACAAACATGAGATTTAATAAAATATACGTTTGTTCAAGGGAGAATATGCACTAATCATGACCACCTACATATCACCCGAAGCAGCAGTTACATCGCATGCCTGCTATTCTTGCATGGCATAACTGTCTGTTAGCAGACACCATCACATTCTTTTCACAATTTGCCAGTGTAAAGAGAAACACTGAAGCCATACTGAATACTGCGAGCCCATACAGTGCGTTTCTGTATAATTCCAAACAGAGGATCCTGGGAACTGACATATGGTGAGGCTTCATCTTCATTGGGCGCATTGAGGAGTTCTCGAAAATGAATAGAGGTATCACTTTAGAATTAGAATCCGTTTGATGTTAACAGGCAAAAAAAAAGCTTAAAGATTAGTGAAATGTGCATTTAAGCACTACTGCGGGAACAGGGATCAAATTCAAAGGGTTGTAAAAAGCACTTTACGTTCAGTTATGTAATTTCATATTTGTATAGCACCCAAATGTTATGGCGTCCAGGCGGGGGGTGTCCTGTCTGATAACCGCAGTGTGTGAAAGCAATATGGACGCATGGCCAGGGCGACTCATATGGACACAGGGTGACTCATATGGACAGACACATATGGACACAGGGCCAGGGCGACTCATATGTACTTACTCATATGGACACAGGGCGACTCATATGGACACAGGGCCATGGCGACCCATATGGACACAGGGCGACACATATGGACACAGGGCGACACATATGGACACAGGGCGACTCATATGGACAGACACATATGGACACAGGGCCAGGGCGACTCATATGTACTTACTCATATGGACACAGGGCGACTCATATGGACACAGGGCCATGGCGACCCATATGGACACAGGGCGACACATATGGACACAGGGCGACTCATATGGACAGACGCATATGGACACAGGGCCAGGGCGCCTCATATGGACTAACTCATATGGACACAGGGCCAGGCCGACTCCTATGGACACATGGCGACTCATCAGTTTGTTTTGGTCCTGTGTCCATATTGCTTTCACAGACTGCAGTTATCAGGCGGGCCTCTCCACCCCTCCCCACTTCAAAGCCATAACATTTTGCTGCTATTCAAATATCAAATTACATAACTTGATTAACATAAACTGCTTTTTACAACCCTTTGACCTCTATGGTTTGCCTTTGGGGAAGTCTGACAGAAAAACTGGAATGTTTTGTTAATTGGGGTTTTAGACCGCCCTCCACTGAATGGCCTATGTTGGGGAAGCTGGATGGTAAACAATGGGATGATTTGAGAATTTGGGGTGTTCTGCTAGACCTGCGGGTCTAGTAACTATGTTTACCTACTCGGCCTAAGGGAAATGCACAATTTCTAAGCTCTACCAAGCTTTACCTAGGCTGTCTTGGGCACTGTTGTGATTGGGAGAGGGAATGCAGTGATTCGCCGTCCCCTATGAGGGAACTGATATGTGCAATGCGATGGTTCTAAATAGTGCCATCATTGCACAAGTATGGAGCGTGTAAGTCTCTGTAGGAGCTCAGCACTGCTTGTTATAAGGATAATGTAGTCTAGAATGAGGTTACACTAAGGTCTGAGCTACACCACCTAGTAGTCATATATGTAAATCTACAATTTGAAAGCAATGTGGTTGGCAAGCTAGAGAGTACCAAGGATCATACAAATATCTAAAATATCACTAAGGTCTTCAATTGCCAGCAGTGTATGCCTCAAATATTGTATTCAATTCAAATGTCAATTAAATGTTTTACGAGGTTTCATTAAACCAAAGACGAATAACAGATTGTTTACTAACCAACATACAAAAGAAAAAGTTCTGTCATTTATAACTAACAAGCAAAGAAAAAGCCAACATGCCTTTCAACCTATCACAGGTTATCAGGGCTAAATTGAGACCGTATCTGTAGATTTAATCTGCAACAAATACAAGCTGAATAGCTTGCCCTTGAAGTAACTTGATATTTAGAACATTCCACCCCAAAGGAAAATAAATATAACATAGCCTGTGTTCCTGAGACACGCTTCTACGCCTGAGATTCTGAGTGGAAATGGTTTGGTCTTAACTGGGGTCACAACATTCCAGGTACATTACCTACTTGTATCACTTATGTACAAATAGTGTTCCATAGCGTCTATATTGGAGGGATCTCTTTCAGGCTCCCTCCGACGGCTTTCCTCGTGGGCGCCCACGAGGAAAGCCCTAAATATCAAGTTAATTCAAGCACAAGCTATTCAGTTTGTATTCGGTGCAGATTAGGAAGCGATCTACAGATGTCATCTCAATTTAGCCCCGATGAAAACCTGCCATAGGTTGAAACATGTGTTGACTTTTTCTTTGCTTGTCCAGTTAGAAATACTGAACTTTTCTTTTGTATGTTGAGTTAGAGTGAACAATCTGTTTTTCGTGTTTGGTTTAATAAAAGCTCATATAACATTTCATTGAAATGTGCAGTGAATACGGAATGGCACATCAAAATACAACCACTTTCAGGCATAATCTCCTGGCAATTCAAGACCTTCTATGGGTTTGGCGCTGGAACTGGATATTGAGGTGGAAGAGAAACCAATATAAGGAACTAAGGACTAAAGCAAGAAAGAGGCTAGGACAGAGCACAGACTTGGGATTAAAGTCCAGGGACTAGAAAGAGGGATAGGGACTTTAGAATTACCCATGAGAACACACTGTTCAGGAGTAAAACAAAGTTACCCAGAGTACCTATTTTTGTGAATTGTAAAGCCCTCTCCATGAGTCTGATTTACTTAATGCAATTTATTTGAAAGTCATCCACCTTAATCGCAGACAAAGATGTTTATCAAAGTGGCAATGTCATAATTAATATTCTCATTAATATAATTGAGGAACCTACCAACGTAAAGACTATGCAGTGGTATCTTTCTCCCTGTCTTGTAGTTTGTTTGTAAATATATCGCTTTACATTTGTACTTCATAACATTCTTCATGACAGATGTCCATACTGCACACAAGCAATAAAGGTGCACAGTGTTAGTCTAAGATGAAGCTTCATCGTTACCACATCTGGGACAGATTCCGAAAGATTGCTTCTTATAACAGAACATTCATTTCTACCTACCAGGACTGAGCCTTCTTCCTCCACTTCCCTAAAAAATAAAACAAATATGAGATTTAATGAAATATATTTTTGTTCAGGGGAGAATATGCACTAATCATGACCACCTACATATCACCCAAAGTAGCAGTTACATCACATGCCTGCTATTCTTGCATGGCATAACTGTCTGTTAGCAGACACCATCGCATTCTCCTCACAATTTGCCAGTCTAAAGAGGAACACTGAAGCCATACTGAATACTGCGAGCCCATACAGTGCGTGTCTGTATAATTCAAAACAGAGGATCCTAGGAACTGACATATGGTGAAGCTTCATTTTCATTGGGCGCATTGAAGAGTTGTCGAAAATGAATAGAGGTATCACTTTAGAATTAGATTCTGTTTGATGTTAACAGGCAAAAAACATCTTAAATATTAGTGAAATGTGCATTTAAGCACTACTGCGGGAACAGGGATCAAATTCAAAGGGTTGTAAAAAGCACTTTACGTTCAATTATGTAATTTCATATTTGTATAGCACCCAAATGTTATGGCTTCGAGGGGGGGGGGGGCTGTCTGACAACCGCAGTCTGTGAAAGCAATGTCGACACAGGGCCAGTGTGACTCATAAGGACAGATACATATGGACACATGGCCAGGGCCACTCATATGGACTAACTCATATGGACACAGGGCGGCTCATATGGACACAGGGCCAGGGCGACTCATATGGACACAGGGCGACTCATATGGACAGATACATATGGACACATGGCCAGGGCGACTCATATGGACAGATACATATGGACACAGGGCGACTCATATGGACACAGGCCCCGGGCGACTCATTTGGACACAGGGCTAGGACGACTCATATGGACACAGGGCGACTCATATGGACAGACACATATGGACAGGGCCAGGGCGACTCATATGGACTAACTCATATGGACACAGGGCGACTCATATGGGCACAGGGCCAGGGCGACTCATATGGGCACAGGGCGACTCATATGGACAGACGCATATGGACACAGGGCCAGGGCGACTCATATGGACTAACTCATATGGACACAGGGTGACTCATATGGACACAGATCGACTCAGTAGTTTGTTTTGGTCCGGTGTCCATATTGCTTTCACGGACTGCAGTTATCAGGCGGGGCCTCTCCATCCCCCCCACTTCAAAACCATAACAATTGGGTGCTATACAAATAGCAAATTACATAACTGAATTAACATAAAGTGCTTTTTTACAACCCTTTGACCTCTATGGTTTGTGTTTGGGGAAGTCTGACAGAAAAACTGGAATGATTTGGAAATTGGGGTTTTAGACCACCCACCACTGAATGGCCTGTGTTGGAGAAGCTGCATGGTAAACAATGGGATGATTTGAGAATTTAGGATGTTCTGCTAGACCTGTGGGTCTAGTAACTATGTTTACCTACTTGGCCTAAGGGAAATGCACAACTTCTAAGATCTACCAAGCTTTGCCTAGGCTGTCTTGGGCACTGTTGTGATTGGGAGAAGGAATGCAGTGATTCGCGGTCCCCGATGGGGGAATTGAAATGTGCAATGCGATGGTTCTAAATAGTGCCATCATTGCACAAGTATGGAGCGTGTAAATCACTGTAGGAGATCAGCACTGCTTGTTATAAGGATAATGTAGTCTAGAATGAGGTTACACTAAGGTCTGAGCTACACCACCTAGTAATATATGTAAATCTACAATTTGAAAGCAATGTGGTTGGCAAGCTAGAGAGTACCAAGGATCATACAAATATCTAAAATATCACTAAGGTCTTCAATTGCCAGCAGTGTATGCCTCAAATATTGTATTCAATTCAAATGTCAATTAAATGTTTTACGAGGTTTCATTAAACCAAAGACGAATAACAGATTGTTTACTAACCAACATACAAAAGAAAAAGTTCTGTCATTTATAACTAACAAGCAAAGAAAAAGCCAACATGCCTTTCAACCTATCACAGGTTATCAGGGCTAAATTGAGACCGTATCTGTAGATCTAATCTGCAACAAATACAAGCTGAATAGCTTGCACTTGAAGTAACTTGATATTTAGAACATTCCACCCCAAAGGAAAATAAATATAACATAGCCTGTGTTCCTGAGACTCGCTTCTACGCCTGAGATTCTGAGTGAAAATGGTTTGGTCTTAACTGGGGTCACAACATTCCAGGTACATTACCTACTTGTATCACTTATGTACAAATAGTTTTCCATAGCGTCTATATTGGAGGGATCTCTTTCAGGCAACCTCCGACGGCTTTCCTCGTGGGCGCCCACGAGGAAAGCCCTAAATATCAAGTTAATTCAAGCGTAAGCTATTCAGTTTGTATTCGGTGCAGATTAGGTAGCGATCTACAGATGTCATCTCAATTTAGCCCCGATGAAAACCTGCCATAGATTGAAACATGTGTTGACTTTTCTTTGCTTGTCCAGTTAGAAATACTGAACTTTTCTTTTGTGTGTTGAGTTAGAGTGAACAATCTGTTTTTCGTGTTTGGTTTAAGAAAAGCTCATATAACATTTCATTGAAATGTGCAGTGAATACGGAATGAGACATCAAAATACAACCACTTTTAGGCATATCCTCCTGAAAATTCAAGACCTTCTATGGGTTTGGCTCTGGAAAAGGATATTGAGGTGGAAGAGAAACCAATATGAGGAACTAAGGACTAAAGCAAGAAAGAGGCTAGGACAGAGCACATACTTGGTATTAGAGTCCAGGGACTAGAAAGAGGGATAGGGACTTTAGAATTACCCATGAGAACAGACTGTTCAGGAGTAAAACAAAGTTACCCGGAATACCTATTTTTGTGAATTGTAAAGCCCTCTCCATGAGTCAGATTTACTTAAAGCAATTTCTTTGAAAGTCATCCACCTTAATCGCAGACAAAGATGTTTATCAAAGTGGCAATGTCGTAATTAATATTCTCATTAATATCATTGAGGGACCTGCCAATGTAATGACTATGCAGTGGTATCTTTCTCCATGTCTTGTAGTTTGTTTGTAAATATATTGCTTTATATTTGTACTTCATAACATTCTTCATGGCCGATGTCCATACTGCACACAAGCAATAAAGGTGCACAGTGTTAGTGTAAGATGAAGCTTCATCATTGCCACATCTGGCGCAGATTCAGAAAGATTGCTTCTTATAACAAAACATTCATTTCTACCTAAAAGGGCTGAGCCTTCTTCCTCCACTTCCCTAAAAAATAAACAAACATGAGATTTAATAAAATATAGGTTTGTTCAAGGGAGAATATGCACTAATCATGACCACCTACATATCACCCGAAGCAGCAGTTACATCGCATGCCTGCTATTCTTGCATGGCATAACTGTCTGTTAGCAGACACCATCACATTCTTTTCACAATTGGCCAGTGTAAAGAGAAACACTGAAGCCATACTGAATACTGCGAGCCCATACAGTGCGTTTCTGTATAATTCCAAACAGAGGATCCTGGGAACTGACATATGGTGAGGCTTCATTTTCATTGGGCGCATTGAGGAGTTGTCGAAAATGAATAGAGGTATCACTTTAGAATTAGAATCCGTTTGATGTTAACAGGCAAAAAAAAAAGATTAAAGATTAGTGAAATGTGCATTTAAGCACTACTGCGGGAACAGGGATCAAATTCAAAGGGTTGTAAAAAGCACTTTACGTTCAGTTATGTAATTTCATATTTGTATAGCACCCAAATGTTATGGCGTCCAGGCGGGGGGTGTCCTGTCTGATAACCGCAGTCTGTGAAAGCAATATGGACGCATGGCCAGGGCGACTCATATGGACACAGGGTGACTCATATGGACAGACACATATGGACACAGGGCCAGGGCGACTCATATGTACTTACTCATATGGACACAGGGCGACTCATATGGACACAGGGCCATGGCGACCCATATGGACACAGGGCGACCCATATGGACACAGGGCGACTCATATGGACACAGGGCGACTCATATGGACAGACACATATGGACACAGGGCCAGGGCGACTCATATGTACTTACTCATATGGACACAGGGCGACTCATATGGACACAGGGCCATGGCGACCCATATGGACACAGGGCGACACATATGGACACAGGGCGACTCATATGGACAGACGCATATGGACACAGGGCCAGGGCGCCTCATATGGACTAACTCATATGGACACAGGGCCAGGCCGACTCCTATGGACACAGGGCGACTCATCAGTTTGTTTTGGTCCTGTGTCCATATTGCTTTCACAGACTGCAGTTATCAGGCGGGCCTCTCCATCCCTCCCCACTTCAAAGCCATAACATTTTGCTGCTATACAAATATCAAATTACATAACTTGATTAACATAAACTGCTTTTTACAACCCTTTGACCTCTATGGTTTGCCTTTGGGGAAGTCTGACAGAAAAACTGGAATGTTTTGTTAATTGGGGTTTTAGACCGCCCTCCACTGAATGGCCTATGTTGGGGAAGCTGGATGGTAAACAATGGGATGATTTGAGAATTTGGGGTGTTCTGCTAGACCTGCGGGTCTAGTAACTATGTTTACCTACTCGGCCTAAGGGAAATGCACAATTTCTAAGCTCTACCAAGCTTTACCTAGGCTGTCTTGGGCACTGTTGTGATTGGGAGAGGGAATGCAGTGATTCGCCGTCCCCTATGAGGGAACTGATATGTGCAATGCGATGGTTCTAAATAGTGCCATCATTGCACAAGTATGGAGCGTGTAAGTCTCTGTAGGAGCTCAGCACTGCTTGTTATAAGGATAATGTAGTCTAGAATGAGGTTACACTAAGGTCTGAGCTACACCACCTAGTAGTCATATATGTAAATCTACAATTTGAAAGTAATGTGGTTGGCAAGCTAGAGAGTACTAAGGATCATACAAATATCTAAAATATCACTAAGGTCTTCAATTGCCAGCAGTGTATGCCTCAAATATTGTATTCAATTCAAATGTCAATTAAATGTTTTACGAGGTTTCATTAAACCAAAGACGAATAACAGATTGTTTACTAACCAACATACAAAAGAAAAAGTTCTGTCATTTATAACTAACAAGCAAAGAAAAAGCCAACATGCCTTTCAACCTATCACAGGTTATCAGGGCTAAATTGAGACCGTATCTGTAGATTTAATCTGCAACAAATACAAGCTGAATAGCTTGCACTTGAAGTAACTTGATATTTAGAACATTCCACCCCAAAGGAAAATAAATATAACATAGCCTGTGTTCCTGAGACTCGCTTCTACGCCTGAGATTCTGAGTGGAAATGGTTTGGTCTTAACTGGGGTCACAACATTCCAGGTACATTACCTACTTGTATCACTTATGTACAAATAGTGTTCCATAGCGTCTATATTGGAGGGATCTCTTTCAGGCTCCCTCCGACGGCTTTCCTCGTGGGCGCCCACGAGGAAAGCCCTAAATATCAAGTTAATTCAAGCGCAAGCTATTCAGTTTGTATTCGGTGCAGATTAGGAAGCGATCTACAGATGTCATCTCAATTTAGCCCCGATGAAAACCTGCCATAGGTTGAAACATGTGTTGACTTTTTCCTTGCTTGTCCAGTTAGAAATACTGAACTTTTCTTTTGTATGTTGAGTTAGAGTGAACAATCTGTTTTTCGTGTTTGGTTTAATAAAAGCTCATATAACATTTCATTGAAATGTGCAGTGAATACGGAATGGCACATCAAAATACAACCACTTTCAGGCATAATCTCCTGGCAATTCAAGACCTTCTATGAGTTTGGCGCTGGAACTGGATATTGAGGTGGAAGAGAAACCAATATAAGGAACTAAGGACTAAAGCAAGAAAGAGGCTAGGACAGAGCACAGACTTGGGATTAAAGTCCAGGGACTAGAAAGAGGGATAGGGACTTTAGAATTACCCATGAGAACACACTGTTCAGGAGTAAAACAAAGTTACCCAGAGTACCTATTTTTGTGAATTGTAAAGCCCTCTCCATGAGTCTGATTTACTTAATGCAATTTATTTGAAAGTCATCCACCTTAATCGCAGACAAAGATGTTTATCAAAGTGGCAATGTCATAATTAATATTCTCATTAATATAATTGAGGAACCTACCAACGTAAAGACTATGCAGTGGTATCTTTCTCCCTGTCTTGTAGTTTGTTTGTAAATATATCGCTTTACATTTGTACTTCATAACATTCTTCATGACAGATGTCCATACTGCACACAAGCAATAAAGGTGCACAGTGTTAGTCTAAGATGAAGCTTCATCGTTACCACATCTGGGACAGATTCCGAAAGATTGCTTCTTATAACAGAACATTCATTTCTACCTACCAGGACTGAGCCTTCTTCCTCCACTTCCCTAAAAAATAAAACAAATATGAGATTTAATGAAATATATTTTTGTTCAGGGGAGAATATGCACTAATCATGACCACCTACATATCACCCAAAGTAGCAGTTACATCACATGCCTGCTATTCTTGCATGGCATAACTGTCTGTTAGCAGACACCATCACATTCTCCTCACAATTTGCCAGTCTAAAGAGGAACACTGAAGCCATACTGAATACTGCGAGCCCATACAGTGCGTGTCTGTATAATTCAAAACAGAGGATCCTAGGAACTGACATATGGTGAAGCTTCATTTTCATTGGGCGCATTGAAGAGTTGTCGAAAATGAATAGAGGTATCACTTTAGAATTAGATTCTGTTTGATGTTAACAGGCAAAAAACATCTTAAATATTAGTGAAATGTGCATTTAAGCACTACTGCGGGAACAGGGATCAAATTCAAAGGGTTGTAAAAAGCACTTTACGTTCAATTATGTAATTTCATATTTGTATAGCACCCAAATGTTATGGCTTCGAGGGGGGGGGGGGCTGTCTGACAACCGCAGTCTGTGAAAGCAATGTCGACACAGGGCCAGTGTGACTCATAAGGACAGATACATATGGACACATGGCCAGGGCCACTCATATGGACTAACTCATATGGACACAGGGCGGCTCATATGGACACAGGGCCAGGGCGACTCATATGGACACAGGGCGACTCATATGGACAGATACATATGGACACATGGCCAGGGCGACTCATATGGACAGATACATATGGACAGAGGGCGACTCATATGGACACAGGCCCCGGGCGACTCATTTGGACACAGGGCTAGGACGACTCATATGGACACAGGGCGACTCATATGGACAGACACATATGGACAGGGCCAGGGCGACTCATATGGACTAACTCATATGGACACAGGGCGACTCATATGGGCACAGGGCCAGGGCGACTCATATGGGCACAGGGCCAAGGCGACTCATATGGACACAGGGCGACTCATATGGACAGACGCATATGGACACAGGGCCAGGGCGACTCATATGGACTAACTCATATGGACACAGGGTGACTCATATGGACACAGATCGACTCAGTAGTTTGTTTTGGTCCGGTGTCCATATTGCTTTCACGGACTGCAGTTATCAGGCGGGGCCTCTCCATCCCCCCCACTTCAAAACCATAACAATTGGGTGCTATAAAAATAGCAAATTACATAACTGAATTAACATAAAGTGCTTTTTTACAACCCTTTGACCTCTATGGTTTGTGTTTGGGGAAGTCTGACAGAAAAACTGGAATGATTTGGAAATTGGGGTTTTAGACCACCCACCACTGAATGGCCTGTGTTGGAGAAGCTGCATGGTAAACAATGGGATGATTTGAGAATTTAGGATGTTCTGCTAGACCTGTGGGTCTAGTAACTATGTTTACCTACTTGGCCTAAGGGAAATGCACAACTTCTAAGATCTACCAAGCTTTGCCTAGGCTGTCTTGGGCACTGTTGTGATTGGGAGAAGGAATGCAGTGATTCGCGGTCCCAGATGGGGGAATTGAAATGTGCAATGCGATGGTTCTAAATAGTGCCATCATTGCACAAGTATGGAGCGTGTAAATCACTGTAGGAGATCAGCACTGCTTGTTATAAGGATAATGTAGTCTAGAATGAGGTTACACTAAGGTCTGAGCTACACCACCTAGTAATATATGTAAATCTACAATTTGAAAGCAATGTGGTTGGCAAGCTAGAGAGTACCAAGGATCATACAAATATCTAAAATATCACTAAGGTCTTCAATTGCCAGCAGTGTATGCCTCAAATATTGTATTCAATTCAAATGTCAATTAAATGTTTTACGAGGTTTCATTAAACCAAAGACGAATAACAGATTGTTTACTAACCAACATACAAAAGAAAAAGTTCTGTCATTTATAACTAACAAGCAAAGAAAAAGCCAACATGCCTTTCAACCTATCACAGGTTATCGGGGCTAAATTGAGACCGTATCTGTAGATCTAATCTGCAACAAATACAAGCTGAATAGCTTGCACTTGAAGTAACTTGATATTTAGAACATTCCACCCCAAAGGAAAATAAATATAACATAGCCTGTGTTCCTGAGACTCGCTTCTACGCCTGAGATTCTGAGTGGAAATGGTTTGGTCTTAACTGGGGTCACAACATTCCAGGTACATTACCTACTTGTATCACTTATGTACAAATAGTTTTCCATAGCGTCTATATTGGAGGGATCTCTTTCAGGCAACCTCCGACGGCTTTCCTCGTGGGCGCCCACGAGGAAAGCCCTAAATATCAAGTTAATTCAAGCGTAAGCTATTCAGTTTGTATTCGGTGCAGATTAGGTAGCGATCTACAGATGTCATCTCAATTTAGCCCCGATGAAAACCTGCCATAGATTGAAACATGTGTTGACTTTTCTTTGCTTGTCCAGTTAGAAATACTGAACTTTTCTTTTGTATGTTGAGTTAGAGTGAACAATCTGTTTTTCGTGTTTGGTTTAAGAAAAGCTCATATAACATTTCATTGAAATGTGCAGTGAATACGGAATGAGACATCAAAATACAACCACTTTTAGGCATATCCTCCTGAAAATTCAAGACCTTCTATGGGTTTGGCTCTGGAAAAGGATATTGAGGTGGAAGAGAAACCAATATGAGGAACTAAGGACTAAAGCAAGAAAGAGGCTAGGACAGAGCACATACTTGGTATTAGAGTCCAGGGACTAGAAAGAGGGATAGGGACTTTAGAATTACCCATGAGAACAGACTGTTCAGGAGTAAAACAAAGTTACCCGGAATACCTATTTTTGTGAATTGTAAAGCCCTCTCCATGAGTCAGATTTACTTAAAGCAATTTCTTTGAAAGTCATCCACCTTAATCGCAGACAAAGATGTTTATCAAAGTGGCAATGTCGTAATTAATATTCTCATTAATATCATTGAGGGACCTGCCAATGTAATGACTATGCAGTGGTATCTTTCTCCATGTCTTGTAGTTTGTTTGTAAATATATTGCTTTATATTTGTACTTCATAACATTCTTCATGGCCGATGTCCATACTGCACACAAGCAATAAAGGTGCACAGTGTTAGTGTAAGATGAAGCTTCATCATTGCCACATCTGGCGCAGATTCAGAAAGATTGCTTCTTATAACAAAACATTCATTTCTACCTAAAAGGGCTGAGCCTTCTTCCTCCACTTCCCTAAAAAATAAACAAACATGAGATTTAATAAAATATAGGTTTGTTCAAGGGAGAATATGCACTAATCATGACCACCTACATATCACCCGAAGCAGCAGTTACATCGCATGCCTGCTATTCTTGCATGGCATAACTGTCTGTTAGCAGACACCATCACATTCTTTTCACAATTGGCCAGTGTAAAGAGAAACACTGAAGCCATACTGAATACTGCGAGCCCATACAGTGCGTTTCTGTATAATTCCAAACAGAGGATCCTGGGAACTGACATATGGTGAGGCTTCATTTTCATTGGGCGCATTGAGGAGTTGTCGAAAATGAATAGAGGTATCACTTTAGAATTAGAATCCGTTTGATGTTAACAGGCAAAAAAAAAAGATTAAAGATTAGTGAAATGTGCATTTAAGCACTACTGCGGGAACAGGGATCAAATTCAAAGGGTTGTAAAAAGCACTTTACGTTCAGTTATGTAATTTCATATTTGTATAGCACCCAAATGTTATGGCGTCCAGGCGGGGGGTGTCCTGTCTGATAACCGCAGTCTGTGAAAGCAATATGGACGCATGGCCAGGGCGACTCATATGGACACAGGGTGACTCATATGGACAGACACATATGGACACAGGGCCAGGGCGACTCATATGTACTTACTCATATGGACACAGGGCGACTCATATGGACACAGGGCCATGGCGACCCATATGGACACAGGGCGACCCATATGGACACAGGGCGACTCATATGGACACAGGGCGACTCATATGGACAGACACATATGGACACAGGGCCAGGGCGACTCATATGTACTTACTCATATGGACACAGGGCGACTCATATGGACACAGGGCCATGGCGACCCATATGGACACAGGGCGACACATATGGACACAGGGCGACTCATATGGACAGACGCATATGGACACAGGGCCAGGGCGCCTCATATGGACTAACTCATATGGACACAGGGCCAGGCCGACTCCTATGGACACAGGGCGACTCATCAGTTTGTTTTGGTCCTGTGTCCATATTGCTTTCACAGACTGCAGTTATCAGGCGGGCCTCTCCATCCCTCCCCACTTCAAAGCCATAACATTTTGCTGCTATACAAATATCAAATTACATAACTTGATTAACATAAACTGCTTTTTACAACCCTTTGACCTCTATGGTTTGCCTTTGGGGAAGTCTGACAGAAAAACTGGAATGTTTTGTTAATTGGGGTTTTAGACCGCCCTCCACTGAATGGCCTATGTTGGGGAAGCTGGATGGTAAACAATGGGATGATTTGAGAATTTGGGGTGTTCTGCTAGACCTGCGGGTCTAGTAACTATGTTTACCTACTCGGCCTAAGGGAAATGCACAATTTCTAAGCTCTACCAAGCTTTACCTAGGCTGTCTTGGGCACTGTTGTGATTGGGAGAGGGAATGCAGTGATTCGCCGTCCCCTATGAGGGAACTGATATGTGCAATGCGATGGTTCTAAATAGTGCCATCATTGCACAAGTATGGAGCGTGTAAGTCTCTGTAGGAGCTCAGCACTGCTTGTTATAAGGATAATGTAGTTTAGAATGAGGTTACACTAAGGTCTGAGCTACACCACCTAGTAGTCATATATGTAAATCTACAATTTGAAAGTAATGTGGTTGGCAAGCTAGAGAGTACCAAGGATCATACAAATATCTAAAATATCACTAAGGTCTTCAATTGCCAGCAGTGTATGCCTCAAATATTGTATTCAATTCAAATGTCAATTAAATGTTTTACGAGGTTTCATTAAACCAAAGACGAATAACAGATTGTTTACTAACCAACATACAAAAGAAAAAGTTCTGTCATTTATAACTAACAAGCAAAGAAAAAGCCAACATGCCTTTCAACCTATCACAGGTTATCAGGGCTAAATTGAGACCGTATCTGTAGATTTAATCTGCAACAAATACAAGCTGAATAGCTTGCACTTGAAGTAACTTGATATTTAGAACATTCCACCCCAAAGGAAAATAAATATAACATAGCCTGTGTTCCTGAGACTCGCTTCTACGCCTGAGATTCTGAGTGGAAATGGTTTGGTCTTAACTGGGGTCACAACATTCCAGGTACATTACCTACTTGTATCACTTATGTACAAATAGTGTTCCATAGCGTCTATATTGGAGGGATCTCTTTCAGGCTCCCTCCGACGGCTTTCCTCGTGGGCGCCCACGAGGAAAGCCCTAAATATCAAGTTAATTCAAGCGCAAGCTATTCAGTTTGTATTCGGTGCAGATTAGGAAGCGATCTACAGATGTCATCTCAATTTAGCCCCGATGAAAACCTGCCATAGGTTGAAACATGTGTTGACTTTTTCTTTGCTTGTCCAGTTAGAAATACTGAACTTTTCTTTTGTATGTTGAGTTAGAGTGAACAATCTGTTTTTCGTGTTTGGTTTAATAAAAGCTCATATAACATTTCATTGAAATGTGCAGTGAATACGGAATGGCACATCAAAATACAACCACTTTCAGGCATAATCTCCTGGCAATTCAAGACCTTCTATGGGTTTGGCGCTGGAACTGGATATTGAGGTGGAAGAGAAACCAATAAAAGGAACTAAGGACTAAAGCAAGAAAGAGGCTAGGACAGAGCACAGACTTGGGATTAAAGTCCAGGGACTAGAAAGAGGGATAGGGACTTTAGAATTACCCATGAGAACACACTGTTCAGGAGTAAAACAAAGTTACCCAGAGTACCTATTTTTGTGAATTGTAAAGCCCTCTCCATGAGTCCGATTTACTTAATGCAATTTATTTGAAAGTCATCCACCTTAATCGCAGACAAAGATGTTTATCAAAGTGGCAATGTCATAATTAATATTCTCATTAATATAATTGAGGAACCTACCAACGTAAAGACTATGCAGTGGTATCTTTCTCCCTGTCTTGTAGTTTGTTTGTAAATATATCGCTTTACATTTGTACTTCATAACATTCTTCATGACAGATGTCCATACTGCACACAAGCAATAAAGGTGCACAGTGTTAGTCTAAGATGAAGCTTCATCGTTACCACATCTGGGACAGATTCCGAAAGATTGCTTCTTATAACAGAACATTCATTTCTACCTACCAGGACTGAGCCTTCTTCCTCCACTTCCCTAAAAAATAAAACAAATATGAGATTTAATGAAATATATTTTTGTTCAGGGGAGAATATGCACTAATCATGACCACCTACATATCACCCAAAGTAGCAGTTACATCACATGCCTGCTATTCTTGCATGGCATAACTGTCTGTTAGCAGACACCATCACATTCTCCTCACAATTTGCCAGTCTAAAGAGGAACACTGAAGCCATACTGAATACTGCGAGCCCATACAGTGCGTGTCTGTATAATTCAAAACAGAGGATCCTAGGAACTGACATATGGTGAAGCTTCATTTTCATTGGGCGCATTGAAGAGTTGTCGAAAATGAATAGAGGTATCACTTTAGAATTAGATTCTGTTTGATGTTAACAGGCAAAAAACATCTTAAATATTAGTGAAATGTGCATTTAAGCACTACTGCGGGAACAGGGATCAAATTCAAAGGGTTGTAAAAAGCACTTTACGTTCAATTATGTAATTTCATATTTGTATAGCACCCAAATGTTATGGCTTCGAGGGGGGGGGGGGGGGGGCTGTCTGACAACCGCAGTCTGTGAAAGCAATGTCGACACAGGGCCAGTGTGACTCATAAGGACAGATACATATGGACACATGGCCAGGGCCACTCATATGGACTAACTCATATGGACACAGGGCGGCTCATATGGACACAGGGCCAGGGCGACTCATATGGACACAGGGCGACTCATATGGACAGATACATATGGACACATGGCCAGGGCGACTCATATGGACAGATACATATGGACAGAGGGCGACTCATATGGACACAGGCCCCGGGCGACTCATTTGGACACAGGGCTAGGACGACTCATATGGACACAGGGCGACTCATATGGACAGACGCATATGGACACAGGGCCAGGGCGACTCATATGGGCACAGGGCCAGGGCGACTCATATGGGCACAGGGCCAAGGCGACTCATATGGACACAGGGCGACTCATATGGACAGACGCATATGGACACAGGGCCAGGGCGACTCATATGGACTAACTCATATGGACACAGGGTGACTCATATGGACACAGATCGACTCAGCAGTTTGTTTTTGTCCGGTGTCCATATTGCTTTCACGGACTGCAGTTATCAGGCGGGGCCTCTCCATCCCCCCCACTTCCAAACCATAACAATTGGGTGCTATACAAATAGCAAATTACATAACTTAATTAACATAAAGTGCTTTTTTACAACCCTTTGACCTCTATGGTTTGTGTTTGGGGAAGTCTGACAGAAAAACTGGAATGATTTGGAAATTGGGGTTTTAGACCACCCACCACTGAATGGCCTGTGTTGGAGAAGCTGCATGGTAAACAATGGGATGATTTGAGAATTTAGGATGTTCTGCTAGACCTTAGGGTCTAGTAACTATGTTTACCTACTTGGCCTAAGGGAAATGCACAACTTCTAAGATCTACCAAGCTTTGCCTAGGCTGTCTTGGGCACTGTTGTGATTGGGAGAAGGAATGCAGTGATTCGCGGTCCCCGATGGGGGAATTGAAATGTGCAATGCGATGGTTCTAAATAGTGCCATCATTGCACAAGTATGGAGCGTGTAAATCACTGTAGGAGATCAGCACTGCTTGTTATAAGGATAATGTAGTCTAGAATGAGGTTACACTAAGGTCTGAGCTACACCACCTAGTAATATATGTAAATCTACAATTTGAAAGCAATGTGGTTGGCAAGCTAGAGAGTACCAAGGATCATACAAATATCTAAAATATCACTAAGGTCTTCAATTGCCAGCAGTGTATGCCTCAAATATTGTATTCAATTCAAATGTCAATTAAATGTTTTACGAGGTTTCATTAAACCAAAGACGAATAACAGATTGTTTACTAACCAACATACAAAAGAAAAAGTTCTGTCATTTATAACTAACAAGCAAAGAAAAAGCCAACATGCCTTTCAACCTATCACAGGTTATCAGGGCTAAATTGAGACCGTATCTGTAGATCTAATCTGCAACAAATACAAGCTGAATAGCTTGCACTTGAAGTAACTTGATATTTAGAACATTCCACCCCAAAGGAAAATAAATATAACATAGCCTGTGTTCCTGAGACTCGCTTCTACGCCTGAGATTCTGAGTGAAAATGGTTTGGTCTTAACTGGGGTCACAACATTCCAGGTACATTACCTACTTGTATCACTTATGTACAAATAGTTTTCCATAGCGTCTATATTGGAGGGATCTCTTTCAGGCAACCTCCGGCGGCTTTCCTCGTGGGCGCCCACGAGGAAAGCCCTAAATATCAAGTTAATTCAAGCGTAAGCTATTCAGTTTGTATTCGGTGCAGATTAGGTAGCGATCTACAGATGTCATCTCAATTTAGCCCCGATGAAAACCTGCCATAGATTGAAACATGTGTTGACTTTTCTTTGCTTGTCCAGTTAGAAATACTGAACTTTTCTTTTGTATGTTGAGTTAGAGTGAACAATCTGTTTTTCGTGTTTGGTTTAAGAAAAGCTCATATAACATTTCATTGAAATGTGCAGTGAATACGGAATGAGACATCAAAATACAACCACTTTTAGGCATATCCTCCTGAAAATTCAAGACCTTCTATGGGTTTGGCTCTGGAAAAGGATATTGAGGTGGAAGAGAAACCAATATGAGGAACTAAGGACTAAAGCAAGAAAGAGGCTAGGACAGAGCACATACTTGGTATTAGAGTCCAGGGACTAGAAAGAGGGATAGGGACTTTAGAATTACCCATGAGAACAGACTGTTCAGGAGTAAAACAAAGTTACCCGGAATACCTATTTTTGTGAATTGTAAAGCCCTCTCCATGAGTCAGATTTACTTAAAGCAATTTCTTTGAAAGTCATCCACCTTAATCGCAGACAAAGATGTTTATCAAAGTGGCAATGTCGTAATTAATATTCTCATTAATATCATTGAGGGACCTGCCAATGTAATGACTATGCAGTGGTATCTTTCTCCATGTCTTGTAGTTTGTTTGTAAATATATTGCTTTATATTTGTACTTCATAACATTCTTCATGGCCGATGTCCATACTGCACACAAGCAATAAAGGTGCACAGTGTTAGTGTAAGATGAAGCTTCATCATTGCCACATCTGGCGCAGATTCAGAAAGATTGCTTCTTATAACAAAACATTCATTTCTACCTAAAAGGGCTGAGCCTTCTTCCTCCACTTCCCTAAAAAATAAACAAACATGAGATTTAATAAAATATAGGTTTGTTCAAGGGAGAATATGCACTAATCATGACCACCTACATATCACCCGAAGCAGCAGTTACATCGCATGCCTGCTATTCTTGCATGGCATAACTGTCTGTTAGCAGACACCATCACATTCTCCTCACAATTTGCCAGTCTAAAGAGGAACACTGAAGCCATACTAAATACTGCGAGCCCATACAGTGCGTGTCTGTATAATTCAAAACAGAGGATCCTAGGAACTGACATATGGTGAAGCTTCATTTTCATTGGGCGCATTGAAGAGTTGTCAAAAATGAATAGAGGTATCACTTTAGAATTAGAATCCGTTTGATGTTAACAGGCAAAAAAAAAGCTTAAAGATTAGTGAAATGTGCATTTAAGCACTACTGCGGGAACAGGGATCAAATTCAAAGGGTTGTAAAAAGCACTTTACGTTCAGTTATGTAATTTCATATTTGTATAGCACCCAAATGTTATGGCGTCCAGGCGGGGGGTGTCCTGTCTGATAACCGCAGTGTGTGAAAGCAATATGGACGCATGGCCAGGGCGACTCATATGGACACAGGGTGACTCATATGGACAGACACATATGGACACAGGGCCAGGGCGACTCATATGTACTTACTCATATGGACACAGGGCGACTCATATGGACACAGGGCCATGGCGACCCATATGGACACAGGGCGACACATATGGACACAGGGCGACTCATATGGACAGACACATATGGACACAGGGCCAGGGCGACTCATATGTACTTACTCATATGGACACAGGGCGACTCATATGGACACAGGGCCATGGCGACCCATATGGACACAGGGCGACACATATGGACACAGGGCGACTCATATGGACAGACGCATATGGACACAGGGCCAGGGCGCCTCATATGGACTAACTCATATGGACACAGGGCCAGGCCGACTCCTATGGACACAGGGCGACTCATCAGTTTGTTTTGGTCCTGTGTCCATATTGCTTTCACAGACTGCAGTTATCAGGCGGGCCTCTCCACCCCTCCCCACTTCAAAGCCATAACATTTTGCTGCTATTCAAATATCAAATTACATAACTTGATTAACATAAACTGCTTTTTACAACCCTTTGACCTCTATGGTTTGCCTTTGGGGAAGTCTGACAGAAAAACTGGAATGTTTTGTTAATTGGGGTTTTAGACCGCCCTCCACTGAATGGCCTATGTTGGGGA
Source organism: Ambystoma mexicanum (assembly GCF_040938575.1). Taxonomy (NCBI): domain Eukaryota; kingdom Metazoa; phylum Chordata; class Amphibia; order Caudata; family Ambystomatidae; genus Ambystoma; species Ambystoma mexicanum. The sequence continues at coordinate 68,786,467 of NC_090928.1, forward strand.
AGCTGGATGGTAAACAATGGGATGATTTGAGAATTTGGGGTGTTCTGCTAGACCTGCGGGTCTAGTAACTATGTTTACCTACTCGGCCTAAGGGAAATGCACAATTTCTAAGCTCTACCAAGCTTTACCTAGGCTGTCTTGGGCACTGTTGTGATTGGGAGAGGGAATGCAGTGATTCGCCGTCCCCTATGAGGGAACTGATATGTGCAATGCGATGGTTCTAAATAGTGCCATCATTGCACAAGTATGGAGCGTGTAAGTCTCTGTAGGAGCTCAGCACTGCTTGTTATAAGGATAATGTAGTCTAGAATGAGGTTACACTAAGGTCTGAGCTACACCACCTAGTAGTCATATATGTAAATCTACAATTTGAAAGCAATGTGGTTGGCAAGCTAGAGAGTACCAAGGATCATACAAATATCTAAAATATCACTGAGGTCTTCAATTGCCAGCAGTGTATGCCTCAAATATTGTATTCAATTCAAATGTCAATTAAATGTTTTACGAGGTTTCATTAAACCAAAGACGAATAACAGATTGTTTACTAACCAACATACAAAAGAAAACGTTCTGTCATTTATAACTAACAAGCAAAGAAAAAGCCAACATGCCTTTCAACCTATCACAGGTTATCAGGGCTAAATTGAGACCGTATCTGTAGATTTAATCTGCAACAAATACAAGCTGAATAGCTTGCACTTGAAGTAACTTGATATTTAGAGCATTCCACCCCAAAGGAAAATAAATATAACATAGCCTGTGTTCCTGAGACTCGCTTCTACGCCTGAGATTCTGAGTGGAAATGGTTTGGTCTTAACTGGGGTCACAACATTCCAGGTACATTACCTACTTGTATCACTTATGTACAAATAGTGTTCCATAGCGTCTATATTGGAGGGATCTCTTTCAGGCTCCCTCCGACGGCTTTCCTCGTGGGCGCCCACGAGGAAAGCCCTAAATATCAAGTTAATTCAAGCACAAGCTATTCAGTTTGTATTCGGTGCAGATTAGGAAGCGATCTACAGATGTCATCTCAATTTAGCCCCGATGAAAACCTGCCATAGGTTGAAACATGTGTTGACTTTTTCTTTGCTTGTCCAGTTAGAAATACTGAACTTTTCTTTTGTATGTTGAGTTAGAGTGAACAATCTGTTTTTCGTGTTTGGTTTAATAAAAGCTCATATAACATTTCATTGAAATGTGCAGTGAATACGGAATGGCACATCAAAATACAACCACTTTCAGGCATAATCTCCTGGCAATTCAAGACCTTCTATGGGTTTGGCGCTGGAACTGGATATTGAGGTGGAAGAGAAACCAATATAAGGAACTAAGGACTAAAGCAAGAAAGAGGCTAGGACAGAGCACAGACTTGGGATTAAAGTCCAGGGACTAGAAAGAGGGATAGGGACTTTAGAATTACCCATGAGAACACACTGTTCAGGAGTAAAACAAAGTTACCCAGAGTACCTATTTTTGTGAATTGTAAAGCCCTCTCCATGAGTCTGATTTACTTAATGCAATTTATTTGAAAGTCATCCACCTTAATCGCAGACAAAGATGTTTATCAAAGTGGCAATGTCATAATTAATATTCTCATTAATATAATTGAGGAACCTACCAACGTAAAGACTATGCAGTGGTATCTTTCTCCCTGTCTTGTAGTTTGTTTGTAAATATATCGCTTTACATTTGTACTTCATAACATTCTTCATGACAGATGTCCATACTGCACACAAGCAATAAAGGTGCACAGTGTTAGTCTAAGATGAAGCTTCATCGTTACCACATCTGGGACAGATTCCGAAAGATTGCTTCTTATAACAGAACATTCATTTCTACCTACCAGGACTGAGCCTTCTTCCTCCACTTCCCTAAAAAATAAAACAAATATGAGATTTAATGAAATATATTTTTGTTCAGGGGAGAATATGCACTAATCATGACCACCTACATATCACCCAAAGTAGCAGTTACATCACATGCCTGCTATTCTTGCATGGCATAACTGTCTGTTAGCAGACACCATCGCATTCTCCTCACAATTTGCCAGTCTAAAGAGGAACACTGAAGCCATACTGAATACTGCGAGCCCATACAGTGCGTGTCTGTAAAATTCAAAACAGAGGATCCTAGGAACTGACATATGGTGAAGCTTCATTTTCATTGGGCGCAATAACCTTGCTGAGGCTCCCAAAGAAACCACGCTAGAGGAACGCACTTAGCACGCCCAAAAAGCTGACCGCATACTAACGCGGCTGGAGCACCCATTTCTTTGGTATTATACTCCAAACCGAACCGAGGCTATACCAATACTGAAGAAAAACTACCACATCAGAACGCTAAATGACTGCGGGCTCACTCGACCTCCCGCCCATGGACACAGACCACGGACCCACCGTTGACCAGTGCAGACCTCTTTCCTGCACACAACCACTCGCGCCAGAGACCTGGACTAGGTCGGACGGCGCGAGGGCCCCCGAGCACTCCACCCCGGTGGCTGAAGCTGGGTGCATTAGTTTTAGTTACTTGTTCCAAGTTGTTATTGTTATGACTGTCCCAACCCGGATGAATAAAGATTTCCTGGGCCTAGGCGGGCCTACCCACCCCACACAAATGGCTCATCACCCACCCTACAATACGGCTCATGCAACACTGGGAGAAGGGGTGGCACTCCCCTCATCGAGGAACCCACTTATGCAATGGCAGCAAGACTCAAGCTAATTACATGGAACGTTAGAGGGATGGGAACGTACATAAGAAGAAACCGGATTTTTTCTTATCTAAAGAGGAAAAAAATATCATTGGCCCTCCTGCAAGAAACACATCTCACCTTGGAGGCCACAGACAAAATCCTGAAATACTGGGGAGGCCAGGGTAGCGGCGCATCCTTCTCAAAGTACGCAAGAGGAGTCTATACATGGGTGAGCCCGGACACACCATTTCAACAAATGGGAACGGAGCTGGATAAAGAGGGCAGGTATGCAATAGTGTGGGGCATGCTTGAGAACACTCCCCTGTGTATAGTAAACTCGTATTTTCCCCAGCACAATATACCCTCACACATCAAGGACCTATGCGCAAAATTGCTGCACTACCGAGAGTATACGTTCATATGGGGGGGGGACTTCAACTCTATTATGAACCCGGAACTGGACAGATCGACAGCTCCACGCATGCCCCATAGCGCCTCTCCTGGGGCCCTCCCCAGGATGGTGGCAGACCTACACCTGACGGACATTTGGAGAGACCTCCACCCCTCGGATAGATCATATTCATTCTACTCGGCTCCCCATAGCCTCCACACGAGACTGGACTACTTCTTCATCGCCAACGAACTAACCCCGCAAGTTGAATTGGCAGAATACATGGGCAGAACAATATCTGATCACTCCCCCTTGCTGTTGCAGCTCTCCCTCAAGGGCCCCCGCCCCCCCATCCCGACGTGGCGCATGCCATCAGATGCCTTGACCGACCCAGCATTCAAGGAAACCCTAAGAGAAAAGCTGGAAGAATATTTAGCGATAAATAAGGGTTCGGTCGAGAAGTGGAGCACGCTTTGGGAGGCGCTGAAAGTAGTGACAAGGGGGGAGATAATCGCCGAGGCGGGCGGGATCAGGCGACAACTGAGGAGAGAACTGGAGGTCGTGGAGGAGAGAATAAAGCGACTTGAAAGTGGCGCCCCACCAACCACCGAAAGGGAGGCTGAACTGAAACTGATCAGAGAGGATTGCAGGGAGGCATGGGAAAGACTCTCGAAGTTTGACTTCTCTGTGCGCACCTCGAAGGCCCACAGGGAAGCTGACAAACCGGGCAGAATACTCGCATGGCTATGCAGGAAAGAGCACCCGAGACAGGCCCTCAAGGAGATCAAAGATACGAACGAAAAGACCTGCAGAACACGACAAGAGATTAATGATACCTTCACGGAATTCTATAACGACCTATACACTCATGAGACGAAGGTCCCCATAGCAGATATAAAGGATACGCTGGCTGAGGTGGGACTGCCTAGGCTGAGCCAGGAACAACAGGACAAACTTGGGGAGCCTATTACGGTGGAGGACATCACAGATGCAATCAGATCCCTCTCCACAGGCAAGGCTCCTGGCACAGATGGACTCATCCCAGAATTCTACAAGGCCTACGAGGAGATCACCTCTCCTATACTACACGCAGTATATACGGAGGCATACGAGTCGGGCACTCTCCCTAACACTATGAGAGAAACCCTCATCGTCCCGATGCTCAAGCCAGGCAAACCAGCCGATAGATGTGACTCATACCGCCCACTGGCGCTCCTAAACTACGACGGCAAAATATTGACGACCATATTGGCCAAAAGGCTCTCGAGGGTGATCGGTTCCCTGGTACATGAGGACCAGAATGGCTTCGTTCCGGGGCGTAACACCTCCGCCAATCTCAGGAGGCTCCAACATATCATTTCACAGACGTCCGAAAGCGAGGAAGATCTAGCAGTACTCTCACTGGATGCCATAAAAGCCTTTGACTCTATTTACTGGGAGTGGCTGATCGAAACCCTGAGGGAGTTCGGACTTGGCGAACACTTCATCCGCTGGATAGAGGTCCTGTACAGCGACCCATTGGCAAGAGTTAAAACGGGTGTCATGATATCGAGGGCCTGGCCCATCCAGAGGGGTACCAGACAGGGATGCCCACTGTCTCCAATGCTGTACATTCTAGGCCTGGAGCCGGTGGCAATATACTTCAGGAAGCAGTTCTTTGACGCTGGCATCAGCATTGGAGGATCAGACAACATCATCTCGTTATATGCCGACGACGTCCTCCTATACCTGCGCGACCCCTTGGAGAATGCCCCGATTGTATTGGATGTTCTGGACAACTTTGCAAGATACTCGGGGATAAGATTTAGCAGGCAGAAGTCTTGCGCGTTCCCACTAGCAAGACTGAAAAATAAACCTGAGGAGGAGCTTCCTGAGATCGGGATCCGTTGGCAGGTGGACACTTTTCGATACCTAGGCCTCAACATCACACATTCACCAATATCCACCCACAAAGCCAACACGGAGGCCGCAATGGGCGGAGTGCGGAGATCCATACAGTTCTGGTCAAAGCTCCCGCTCTCCATGATGGGGAGGGCGGCGATAGCTAAAATGATAATCCTCCCCAGGTTCCTCTACTATTTCACCAACGTGGTGTATTACATTCCCCCACCCTTTTTCAGGACACTCGACTCTCTGATCGGGGACTTCCTCTGGGGACGAGCCCGGCACCGACTCACACTGAATACCCTCACACTCCCTTACGCAGAGGGCGGCATTCAGCTCCCCGACTTCCAGAGATACTTTCTGGCGGCTCAGTCGACACACCTGGCAAAATGGCTCTCAGATGAACCTTCAGCTGAGCTAGAACTTCTATCCCACTCCTCTTCACCGCTGTATCCCAAGGAGCTACTCTGGAACCCCCGACTTGGACCCCCCAACCCACCCACTATACTAGAGGTTGGAAGGCGGGTATGGAACAAGGTGAGATCCATGGCGGGCCTGCAACGCTCTTATACACCCGACACCCCCATGATGACGGATGTCTGCAAAACCTCCACCGACCTGGCAACTATGAGGAGATGGGAGAACCATGGTCTCTACACATGGGGGGACATGTTTCATGATGGCCTCTTCAGGGACTTCGAGTCGCTTCGAGAAGGAGATGGACTACCACTGGGCCATTTCCTCTGGTACCAAAAAGTGAGACATGTGGCCAGAAAGAACTGGGTCGCATGGCCTGAGGAACCAGAAACTCACCCCCTCCTGAGAGAAATGTATGACGTTGGTGACGGATGGAGACCGACGTCCAGGTTGTACACTCAACTGAACGATCGACCCAACCCAAAGAGCGCCCGGCTGAAGGTAAAATGGGAGGCAGACCTCCGGACTGAAATCACAGAGGCCGAATGGGCGAGAGCCCTGATATATCCAAAGGAGGTATCCAGAAACGCCAGGTTTAGACTGATCCAACTGAACGTACTCTACAGAACGTATATGACCCCTCACCGGATATCCACGTTCAACAACAAAGCGGACTCAAGGTGCCCCTGGTGCTCCTCAGACCTGGCGGACATGATTCACATGTTTTGGACCTGTTCCAAATCTCAGAAACTCTGGCAGGCCGCTGAACGGACCTGCAGGAATGCTGGCCTAGAAACTTACGAGTGGACACCCAAGGAGTGCCTACTGGGCACCTATCCGAGACTTGGTAAAATCAAACACTTGACGAAGCTTATGGATATGGCCTGCCTTCTAGTTAAGAGAACAATTGCCATGGCCTGGAAGGCCCCAGCGGGCCCCAGGTATGACCCCTGGATCAGGGAAATGGAAAGATGGACTACGGCTGAGACTGTAGCCTGGGAGGAGGGAAACAAATGTGGCGGCGACGATGTGAGCAATGTGCTGGAGGCCTGGAAAGCCCTCCTTAGAGACATGGTCTTTGCAACGAGCTACAAACCTCCTTGAACCCACCCCCCTTGCATCCTAGAAAGCAACAGACACTACAGATTAGCCCACCACACCCAAGGGCTCCACCCAGCAACTGTACTGAGGGAGCAAAGCCGATACCCGCCTCCGGACCCACTCCCCGAACCTGGCGACATTGATTAAGAAACCACACCGAGAGTTGGGACAGTCACTGTTACTGTTATTGTTATTTCTTTTCTCTTCTTTTCCCTTTCTTCCTTAGTTTGTTTGTTCTTTATTAATAGTTTTGTCGTTGGTTATAAGCTGATCACCACATCACATTTACGCCAGTTATTGCATTTTGAATGTAACTGCTTTCAGAATCTTATCCTTGTACAAGTTTACTCACAAATGCCAATAAAGACATTTAAAAATAAATTCATTGGGCGCATTGAAGAGTTGTCGAAAATGAATAGAGGTATCACTTTAGAATTAGATTCTGTTTGATGTTAACAGGCAAAAAACATCTTAAATATTAGTCAAATGTGCATTTAAGCACTACTGCGGGAACAGGGATCAAATTCAAAGGGTTGTAAGAAGCACTTTACGTTCAATTATGTAATTTCATATTTGTATAGCACCCAAATGTTATGGCTTCGAGGGGGGGGGGCCTGTCTGACAACCGCAGTCTGTGAAAGCAATGTCGACACAGGGCCAGTGTGACTCATAAGGACAGATACATATGGACACATGGCCAGGGCCACTCATATGGACTAACTCATATGGACACAGGGCCAGGGCGACTCATATGGACACAGGGCGACTCATATGGACAGATACATATGGACACAGGGCGACTCATATGGACACAGGCCCCGGGCGACTCATTTGGACACAGGGCTAGGACGACTCATATGGACACAGGGCGACTCATATGGACAGACACATATGGACAGGGCCAGGGCGACTCATATGGACTAACTCATATGGACACAGGGCGACTCATATGGGCACAGGGCCAAGGCGACTCATATGGACACAGGGCGACTCATATGGACAGACGCATATGGACACAGGGCCAGGGCGACTCATATGGACTAACTCATATGGACACAGGGTGACTCATATGGACACAGATCGACTCAGCAGTTCGTTTTGGTCCGGTGTCCATATTGCTTTCACGGACTGCAGTTATCAGGCGGGCCTCTCCATCCCCCCCACTTCAAAACCATAACAATTGGGTGCTATACAAATAGCAAATTACATAACTTAATTAACATAAAGTGCTTTTTTACAACCCTTTGACCTCTATGGTTTGTGTTTGGGGAAGTCTGACAGAAAAACTGGAATGATTTGGAAATTGGGGTTTTAGACCACCCACCACTGAATGGCCTGTGTTGGAGAAGCTGCATGGTAAACAATGGGATGATTTGAGAATTTAGGATGTTCTGCTAGACCTGTGGGTCTAGTAACTATGTTTACCTACTTGGCCTAAGGGAAATGCACAACTTCTAAGATCTACCAAGCTTTGCCTAGGCTGTCTTGGGCACTGTTGTGATTGGGAGAAGGAATGCAGTGATTCGCGGTCCCCGATGGGGGAATTGAAATGTGCAATGCGATGGTTCTAAATAGTGCCATCATTGCACAAGTATGGAGCGTGTAAATCACTGTAGGAGATCAGCACTGCTTGTTATAAGGATAATGTAGTCTAGAATGAGGTTACACTAAGGTCTGATCTACACCACCTAGTAATATATGTAAATCTACAATTTGAAAGCAATGTGGTTGGCAAGCTAGAGAGTACCAAGGATCATACAAATATCTAAAATATCACTAAGGTCCTCAATTGCCAGCAGTGTATGCCTCAAATATTGTATTCAATTCAAATGTCAATTAAATGTTTTACGAGGTTTCATTAAACCAAAGACGAATAACAGATTGTTTACTAACCAACATACAAAAGAAAAAGTTATGTCATTTATAACTAACAAGCAAAGAAAAAGCCAACATGCCTTTCAACCTATCACAGGTTATCAGGGCTAAATTGAGACCGTATCTGTAGATCTAATCTGCAACAAATACAAGCTGAATAGCTTGCACTTGAAGTAACTTGATATTTAGAACATTCCACCCCAAAGGAAAATAAATATAACATAGCCTGTGTTCCTGAGACTCGCTTCTACGCCTGAGATTCTGAGTGAAAATGGTTTGGTCTTAACTGGGGTCACAACATTCCAGGTACATTACCTACTTGTATCACTTATGTACAAATAGTTTTCCATAGCGTCTATATTGGAGGGATCTCTTTCAGGCAACCTCCGACGGCTTTCCTCGTGGGCGCCCACGAGGAAAGCCCTAAATATCAAGTTAATTCAAGCGTAAGCTATTCAGTTTGTATTCGGTGCAGATTAGGTAGCGATCTACAGATGTCATCTCAATTTAGCCCCGATGAAAACCTGCCATAGATTGAAACATGTGTTGACTTTTCTTTGCTTGTCCAGTTAGAAATACTGAACTTTTCTTTTGTATGTTGAGTTAGAGTGAACAATCTGTTTTTCGTGTTTGGTTTAAGAAAAGCTCATATAACATTTCATTGAAATGTGCAGTGAATACGGAATGAGACATCAAAATAAAACCACTTTTAGGCATATCCTCCTGAAAATTCAAGACCTTCTATGGGTTTGGCTCTGGAAAAGGATATTGAGGTGGAAGAGAAACCAATATGAGGAACTAAGGACTAAAGCAAGAAAGAGGCTAGGACAGAGCACATACTTGGTATTAGAGTCCAGGGACTAGAAAGAGGGATAGGGACTTTAGAATTACCCATGAGAACAGACTGTTCAGGAGTAAAACAAAGTTACCCGGAATACCTATTTTTGTGAATTGTAAAGCCCTCTCCATGAGTCAGATTTACTTAAAGCAATTTCTTTGAAAGTCATCCACCTTAATCGCAGACAAAGATGTTTATCAAAGTGGCAATGTCGTAATTAATATTCTCATTAATATCATTGAGGGACCTGCCAATGTAATGACTATGCAGTGGTATCTTTCTCCATGTCTTGTAGTTTGTTTGTAAATATATTGCTTTATATTTGTACTTCATAACATTCTTCATGGCCGATGTCCATACTGCACACAAGCAATAAAGGTGCACAGTGTTAGTGTAAGATGAAGCTTCATCATTGCCACATCTGGCGCAGATTCAGAAAGATTGCTTCTTATAACAAAACATTCATTTCTACCTAAAAGGGCTGAGCCTTCTTCCTCCACTTCCCTAAAAAATAAACAAACATGAGATTTAATAAAATATAGGTTTGTTCAAGGGAGAATATGCACTAATCATGACCACCTACATATCACCCGAAGCAGCAGTTACATCGCATGCCTGCTATTCCTGCATGGCATAACTGTCTGTTAGCAGACACCATCACATTCTTTTCACAATTGGCCAGTGTAAAGAGAAACACTGAAGCCATACTGAATACTGCGAGCCCATACAGTGCGTTTCTGTATAATTCCAAACAGAGGATCCTGGGAACTGACATATGGTGAGGCTTCATTTTCATTGGGCGCATTGAGGAGTTGTTGAAAATGAATAGAGGTATCACTTTAGAATTAGAATCCGTTTGATGTTAACAGGCAAAAAAAAAAGATTAAAGATTAGTGAAATGTGCATTTAAGCACTACTGCGGGAACAGGGATCAAATTCAAAGGGTTGTAAAAAGCACTTTACGTTCAGTTATGTAATTTCATATTTGTATAGCACCCAAATGTTATGGCGTCCAGGCGGGATGTGTCCTGTCTGATAACCGCAGTCTGTGAAAGCAGTATGGACGCATGGCCAGGGCGACTCATATGGACACAGGGTGACTCATATGGACAGACACATATGGACACAGGGCCAGGGCGACTCATATGTACTTACTCATATGGACACAGGGCGACTCATATGGACACAGGGCCATGGCGACCCATATGGACACAGGGCGACCCATATGGACACAGGGTGACTCATATGGACACAGGGCGACTCATATGGACAGACACATATGGACACAGGGCCAGGGCGACTCATATGTACTTAATCATATGGACACAGGGCGACTCATATGGACACAGGGCCATGGCGACCCATATGGACACAGGGCGACACATATGGACACAGGGCGACTCATATGGACAGACGCATATGGACACAGGGCCAGGGCGCCTCATATGGACTAACTCATATGGACACAGGGCCAGGCCGACTCCTATGGACACAGGGCGACTCATCAGTTTGTTTTGGTCCTGTGTCCATATTGCTTTCACAGACTGCAGTTATCAGGCGGGCCTCTCCATCCCTCCCCACTTCAAAGCCATAACATTTTGCTGCTATACAAATATCAAATTACATAACTTGATTAACATAAACTGCTTTTTACAACCCTTTGACCTCTATGGTTTGCCTTTGGGGAAGTCTGACAGAAAAACTGGAATGTTTTGTTAATTGGGGTTTTAGACCGCCCTCCACTGAATGGCCTATGTTGGGGAAGCTGGATGGTAAACAATGGGCTGATTTGAGAATTTGGGGTGTTCTGCTAGACCTGCGGGTCTAGTAACTATGTTTACCTACTCGGCCTAAGGGAAATGCACAATTTCTAAGCTCTACCAAGCTTTCCCTAGGCTGTCTTGGGCACTGTTGTGATTGGGAGAGGGAATGCAGTGATTCGCCGTCCCCTATGAGGGAACTGATATGTGCAATGCGATGGTTCTAAATAGTGCCATCATTGCACAAGTATGGAGCGTGTAAGTCTCTGTAGGAGCTCAGCACTGCTTGTTATAAGGATAATGTAGTCTAGAATGAGGTTACACTAAGGTCTGAGCTACACCACCTAGTAGTCATATATGTAAATCTACAATTTGAAAGTAATGTGGTTGGCAAGCTAGAGAGTACCAAGGATCATACAAATATCTAAAATATCACTAAGGTCTTCAATTGCCAGCAGTGTATGCCTCAAATATTGTATTCAATTCAAATGTCAATTAAATGTTTTACGAGGTTTCATTAAACCAAAGACGAATAACAGATTGTTTACTAACCAACATACAAAAGAAAAAGTTCTGTCATTTATAACTAACAAGCAAAGAAAAAGCCAACATGCCTTTCAACCTATCACAGGTTATCAGGGCTAAATTGAGACCGTATCTGTAGATTTAATCTGCAACAAATACAAGCTGAATAGCTTGCACTTGAAGTAACTTGATATTTAGAACATTCCACCCCAAAGGAAAATAAATATAACATAGCCTGTGTTCCTGAGACTCGCTTCTACGCCTGAGATTCTGAGTGGAAATGGTTTGGTCTTAACTGGGGTCACAACATTCCAGGTACATTACCTACTTGTATCACTTATGTACAAATAGTATTCCATAGCGTCTATATTGGAGGGATCTCTTTCAGGCTCCCTCCGACGGCTTTCCTCGTGGGCGCCCACGAGGAAAGCCCTAAATATCAAGTTAATTCAAGCGCAAGCTATTCAGTTTGTATTCGGTGCAGATTAGGAAGCGATCTACAGATGTCATCTCAATTTAGCCCCGATGAAAACCTGCCATAGGTTGAAACATGTGTTGACTTTTTCTTTGCTTGTCCAGTTAGAAATACTGAACTTTTCTTTTGTATGTTGAGTTAGAGTGAACAATCTGTTTTTCGTGTTTGGTTTAATAAAAGCTCATAACATTTCATTGAAATGTGCAGTGAATACGGAATGGCACATCAAAATACAACCACTTTCAGGCATAATCTCCTGGCAATTCAAGACCTTCTATGGGTTTGGCGCTGGAACTGGATATTGAGGTGGAAGAGAAACCAATATAAGGAACTAAGGACTAAAGCAAGAAAGAGGCTAGGACAGAGCACAGACTTGGGATTAAAGTCCAGGGACTAGAAAGAGGGATAGGGACTTTAGAATTACCCATGAGAACACACTGTTCAGGAGTAAAACAAAGTTACCCAGAGTACCTATTTTTGTGAATTGTAAAGCCCTCTCCATGAGTCCGATTTACTTAATGCAATTTATTTGAAAGTCATCCACCTTAATCGCAGACAAAGATGTTTATCAAAGTGGCAATGTCATAATTAATATTCTCATTAATATAATTGAGGAACCTACCAACGTAAAGACTATGCAGTGGTATCTTTCTCCCTGTCTTGTAGTTTGTTTGTAAATATATCGCTTTACATTTGTACTTCATAACATTCTTCATGACAGATGTCCATACTGCACACAAGCAATAAAGGTGCACAGTGTTAGTCTAAGATGAAGCTTCATCGTTACCACATCTAGGACAGATTCCGAAAGATTGCTTCTTATAACAGAACATTCATTTCTACCTACCAGGACTGAGCCTTCTTCCTCCACTTCCCTAAAAAATAAAACAAATATGAGATTTAATGAAATATATTTTTGTTCAGGGGAGAATATGCACTAATCATGACCACCTACATATCACCCAAAGTAGCAGTTACATCACATGCCTGCTATTCTTGCATGGCATAACTGTCTGTTAGCAGACACCATCACATTCTCCTTACAATTTGCCAGTCTAAAGAGGAACACTGAAGCCATACTGAATACTGCGAGCCCATACAGTGCGTGTCTGTATAATTCAAAACAGAGGATCCTAGGAACTGACATATGGTGAAGCTTCATTTTCATTGGGCGCATTGAAGAGTTGTCAAAAATGAATAGAGGTATCACTTTAGAATTAGATTCTGTTTGATGTTAACAGGCAAAAAACATCTTAAATATTAGTGAAATGTGCATTTAAGCACTACTGCGGGAACAGGGATCAAATTCAAAGGGTTGTAAAAAGCACTTTACGTTCAATTATGTAATTTCATATTTGTATAGCACCCAAATGTTATGGCTTCGAGGGGAGGGGGGGGGGGGTGTCTGACAACCGCAGTCTGTGAAAGCAATGTCGACACAGGGCCAGTGTGACTCATAAGGACAGATACATATGGACACATGGCCAGGGCCACTCATATGGACTAACTCATATGGACACAGGGCGGCTCATATGGACACAGGGCCAGGGCGACTCATATGGACACAGGGCGACTCATATGGACAGATACATATGGACACATGGCCAGGGCGACTCATATGGACAGATACATATGGACACAGGGCGACTCATATGGACACAGGCCCCGGGCGACTCATTTGGACACAGGGCTAGGACGACTCATATGGACACAGGGCGACTCATATGGACAGACGCATATGGACACAGGGCCAGGGCGACTCATATGGGCACAGGGCCAGGGCGACTCATATGGGCACAGGGCCAAGGCGACTCATATGGACACAGGGCGACTCATATGGACAGACGCATATGGACACAGGGCCAGGGCGACTCATATGGACTAACTCATATGGACACAGGGTGACTCATATGGACACAGATCGACTCAGCAGTTTGTTTTTGTCCGGTGTCCATATTGCTTTCACGGACTGCAGTTATCAGGCGGGGCCTCTCCATCCCCCCCACTTCCAAACCATAACAATTGGGTGCTATACAAATAGCAAATTACATAACTTAATTAACATAAAGTGCTTTTTTACAACCCTTTGACCTCTATGGTTTGTGTTTGGGGAAGTCTGACAGAAAAACTGGAATGATTTGGAAATTGGGGTTTTAGACCACCCACCACTGAATGGCCTGTGTTGGAGAAGCTGCATGGTAAACAATGGGATGATTTGAGAATTTAGGATGTTCTGCTAGACCTGTGGGTCTAGTAACTATGTTTACCTACTTGGCCTAAGGGAAATGCACAACTTCTAAGATCTACCAAGCTTTGCCTAGGCTGTCTTGGGCACTGTTGTGATTGGGAGAAGGAATGCAGTGATTCGCGGTCCCCGATGGGGGAATTGAAATGTGCAATGCGATGGTTCTAAATAGTGCCATCATTGCACAAGTATGGAGCGTGTAAATCACTGTAGGAGATCAGCACTGCTTGTTATAAGGATAATGTAGTCTAGAATGAGGTTACACTAAGGTCTGAGCTACACCACCTAGTAATATATGTAAATCTACAATTTGAAAGCAATGTGGTTGGCAAGCTAGAGAGTACCAAGGATCATACAAATATCTAAAATATCACTAAGGTCTTCAATTGCCAGCAGTGTATGCCTCAAATATTGTATTCAATTCAAATGTCAATTAAATGTTTTACGAGGTTTCATTAAACCAAAGACGAATAACAGATTGTTTACTAACCAACATACAAAAGAAAAAGTTCTGTCATTTATAACTAACAAGCAAAGAAAAAGCCAACATGCCTTTCAACCTATCACAGGTTATCAGGGCTAAATTGAGACCGTATCTGTAGATCTAATCTGCAACAAATACAAGCTGAATAGCTTGCACTTGAAGTAACTTGATATTTAGAACATTCCACCCCAAAGGAAAATAAATATAACATAGCCTGTTCCTGAGACTCGCTTCTACGCCTGAGATTCTGAGTGAAAATGGTTTGGTCTTAACTGGGGTCACAACATTCCAGGTACATTACCTACTTGTATCACTTATGTACAAATAGTTTTCCATAGCGTCTATATTGGAGGGATCTCTTTCAGGCAACCTCCGGCGGCTTTCCTCGTGGGCGCCCACGAGGAAAGCCCTAAATATCAAGTTAATTCAAGCGTAAGCTATTCAGTTTGTATTCGGTGCAGATTAGGTAGCGATCTACAGATGTCATCTCAATTTAGCCCCGATGAAAACCTGCCATAGATTGAAACATGTGTTGACTTTTCTTTGCTTGTCCAGTTAGAAATACTGAACTTTTCTTTTGTATGTTGAGTTAGAGTGAACAATCTGTTTTTCGTGTTTGGTTTAAGAAAAGCTCATATAACATTTCATTGAAATGTGCAGTGAATACGGAATGAGACATCAAAATACAACCACTTTTAGGCATATCCTCCTGAAAATTCAAGACCTTCTATGGGTTTGGCTCTGGAAAAGGATATTGAGGTGGAAGAGAAACCAATATGAGGAACTAAGGACTAAAGCAAGAAAGAGGCTAGGACAGAGCACATACTTGGTATTAGAGTCCAGGGACTAGAAAGAGGGATAGGGACTTTAGAATTACCCATGAGAACAGACTGTTCAGGAGTAAAACAAAGTTACCCGGAATACCTATTTTTGTGAATTGTAAAGCCCTCTCCATGAGTCAGATTTACTTAAAGCAATTTCTTTGAAAGTCATCCACCTTAATCGCAGACAAAGATGTTTATCAAAGTGGCAATGTCGTAATTAATATTCTCATTAATATCATTGAGGGACCTGCCAATGTAATGACTATGCAGTGGTATCTTTCTCCATGTCTTGTAGTTTGTTTGTAAATATATTGCTTTATATTTGTACTTCATAACATTCTTCATGGCCGATGTCCATACTGCACACAAGCAATAAAGGTGCACAGTGTTAGTGTAAGATGAAGCTTCATCATTGCCACATCTGGCGCAGATTCAGAAAGATTGCTTCTTATAACAAAACATTCATTTCTACCTAAAAGGGCTGAGCCTTCTTCCTCCACTTCCCTAAAAAATAAACAAACATGAGATACTGAAGCCATACTGAATACTGCGAGCCCATACAGTGCGTTTCTGTATAATTCCAAACAGAGGATCCTGGGAACTGACATATGGTGAGGCTTCATTTTCATTGGGCGCATTGAGGAGTTGTCGAAAATGAATAGAGGTATCACTTTAGAATTAGAATCCGTTTGATGTTAACAGGCAAAAAAAAAGCTTAAAGATTAGTGAAATGTGCATTTAAGCACTACTGCGGGAACAGGGATCAAATTCAAAGGGTTGTAAAAAGCACTTTACGTTCAGTTATGTAATTTCATATTTGTATAGCACCCAAATGTTATGGCGTCCAGGCGGGGGGTGTCCTGTCTGATAACCGCAGTCTGTGAAAGCAATGTGGACGCATGGCCAGGGCGACTCATATGGACACAGGGTGACTCATATGGACAGACACATATGGACACAGGGCCAGGGCGACTCATATGTACTTACTCATATGGACACAGGGCCATGGCGACCCATATGGACACAGGGCGACACATATGGACACAGGGCGACTCATATGGACACAGGGCGACTCATATGGACAAACACATATGGACACAGGGCCAGGGCGACTCATATGTACTTACTCATATGGACACAGGGAGACTCATATGGACACAGGGCCATGGCGACCCATATGGACACAGGGCGACACATATGGACACAGGGCGACTCATATGGACAGACGCATATGGACACAGGGCCAGGGCGCCTCATATGGACTAACTCATATGGACACAGGGCCAGGCCGACTCCTATGGACACAGGGCGACTCATCAGTTTGTTTTGGTCCTGTGTCCATATTGCTTTCACAGACTGCAGTTATCAGGCGGGCCTCTCCACCCCTCCCCACTTCAAAGCCATAACATTTTGCTGCTATACAAATATCAAATTACATAACTTGATTAACATAAACTGCTTTTTACAACCCTTTGACCTCTATGGTTTGCCTTTGGGGAAGTCTGACAGAAAAACTGGAATGTTTTGTTAATTGGGGTTTTAGACCGCCCTCCACTGAATGGCCTATGTTGGGGAAGCTGGATGGTAAACAATTGGATGATTTGAGAATTTAGGATGTTCTGCTAGACCTGTGGGTCTAGTAACTATGTTTACCTACTTGGCCTAAGGGAAATGCACAACTTCTAAGATCTACCAAGCTTTGCCTAGGCTGTCTTGGGCACTGTTGTGATTGGGAGAAGGAATGCAGTGATTCGCGGTCCCCGATGGGGGAATTGAAATGTGCAATGCGATGGTTCTAAATAGTGCCATCATTGCACAAGTATGGAGCGTGTAAATCACTGTAGGAGATCAGCACTGCTTGTTATAAGGATAATGTAGTCTAGAATGAGGTTACACTAAGGTCTGAGCTACACCACCTAGTAATATATGTAAATCTACAATTTGAAAGCAATGTGGTTGGCAAGCTATAGAGTACCAAGGATCATACAAATATCTAAAATATCACTAAGGTCTTCAATTGCCAGCAGTGTATGCCTCAAATATTGTATTCAATTCAAATGTCAATTAAATGTTTTACGAGGTTTCATTAAACCAAAGACGAATAACAGATTGTTTACTAACCAACATACAAAAGAAAAAGTTCTGTCATTTATAACTAACAAGCAAAGAAAAAGCCAACATGCCTTTCAACCTATCACAGGTTATCAGGGCTAAATTGAGACCGTATCTGTAGATCTAATCTGCAACAAATACAAGCTGAATAGCTTGCACTTGAAGTAACTTGATATTTAGAACATTCCACCCCAAAGGAAAATAAATATAACATAGCCTGTGTTCCTGAGACTCGCTTCTACGCCTGAGATTCTGAGTGAAAATGGTTTGGTCTTAACTGGGGTCACAACATTCCAGGTACATTACCTACTTGTATCACTTATGTACAAATAGTTTTCCATAGCGTCTATATTGGAGGGATCTCTTTCAGGCAACCTCCGACGGCTTTCCTCGTGGGCGCCCACGAGGAAAGCCCTAAATATCAAGTTAATTCAAGCGTAAGCTATTCAGTTTGTATTCGGTGCAGATTAGGTAGCGATCTACAGATGTCATCTCAATTTAGCCCCGATGAAAACCTGCCATAGATTGAAACATGTGTTGACTTTTCTTTGCTTGTCCAGTTAGAAATACTGAACTTTTCTTTTGTATGTTGAGTTAGAGTGAACAATCTGTTTTTCGTGTTTGGTTTAAGAAAAGCTCATATAACATTTCATTGAAATGTGCAGTGAATACGGAATGAGACATCAAAATACAACCACTTTTAGGCATATCCTCCTGAAAATTCAAGACCTTCTATGGGTTTGGCTCTGGAAAAGGATATTGAGGTGGAAGAGAAACCAATATGAGGAACTAAGGACTAAAGCAAGAAAGAGGCTAGGACAGAGCACATACTTGGTATTACAGTCCAGGGACTAGAAAGAGGGATAGGGACTTTAGAATTACCCATGAGAACAGACTGTTCAGGAGTAAAACAAAGTTACCCGGAATACCTATTTTTGTGAATTGTAAAGCCCTCTCCATGAGTCAGATTTACTTAAAGCAATTTCTTTGAAAGTCATCCACCTTAATCGCAGACAAAGATGTTTATCAAAGTGGCAATGTCGTAATTAATATTCTCATTAATATCATTGAGGGACCTGCCAATGTAATGACTATGCAGTGGTATCTTTCTCCATGTCTTGTAGTTTGTTTGTAAATATATTGCTTTATATTTGTACTTCATAACATTCTTCATGGCCGATGTCCATACTGCACACAAGCAATAAAGGTGCACAGTGTTACTGTAAGATGAAGCTTCATCATTGCCACATCTGGCGCAGATTCAGAAAGATTGCTTCTTATAACAAAACATTCATTTCTACCTAAAAGGGCTGAGCCTTCTTCCTCCACTTCCCTAAAAAATAAACAAACATGAGATTTAATAAAATATAGGTTTGTTCAAGGGAGAATATGCACTAATCATGACCACCTACATATCACCCGAAGCAGCAGTTACATCGCATGCCTGCTATTCTTGCATGGCATAACTGTCTGTTAGCAGACACCATCACATTCTTTTCACAATTGGCCAGTGTAAAGAGAAACACTGAAGCCATACTGAATACTGCGAGCCCATACAGTGCGTTTCTGTATAATTCCAAACAGAGGATCCTGGGAACTGACATATGGTGAGGCTTCATTTTCATTGGGCGCATTGAGGAGTTGTCGAAAATGAATAGAGGTATCACTTTAGAATTAGAATCCGTTTGATGTTAACAGGCAAAAAAAAAGCTTAAAGATTAGTGAAATGTGCATTTAAGCACTACTGCGGGAACAGGGATCAAATTCAAAGGGTTGTAAAAAGCACTTTACGTTCAATTATGTAATTTCATATTTGTATAGCACCCAAATGTTATGGCGTCCAGGCGGGGGGTGTCCTGTCTGATAACCGCAGTCTGTGAAAGCAATATGGACGCATGGCCAGGGCGACTCATATGGACACAGGGTGACTCATATGGACAGACACATATGGACACAGGCCCAGGGCGACTCATATGTACTTACTCATATGGACACAGGGCGACTCATATGGACACAGGGCCATGGCGACCCATATGGACACAGGGCGACACATATGGACACAGGGCGACTCATATGGACACAGGGCGACTCATATGGACAGACACATATGGGCACAGGGCCAGGGCGACTCATATGTACTTACTCATATGGACACAGGGCGACTCATATGGACACAGGGCCATGGCGACCCATATGGACACAGGGCGACACATATGGACACAGGGCGACTCATATGGACAGACGCATATGGACACAGGGCCAGGGCGCCTCATATGGACTAACTCATATGGACACAGGGCCAGGCCGACTCCTATGGACACAGGGCGACTCATCAGTTTGTTTTGGTCCTGTGTCCATATTGCTTTCACAGACTGCAGTTATCAGGCGGGCCTCTCCACCCCTCCCCACTTCAAAGCCATAACATTTTGCTGCTATACAAATATCAAATTACATAACTTTATTAACATAAACTGCTTTTTACAACCCTTTGACCTCTATGGTTTGCCTTTGGGGAAGTCTGACAGAAAAACTGGAATGTTTTGTTAATTGGGGTTTTAGACCGCCCTCCACTGAATGGCCTATGTTGGGGAAGCTGGATGGTAAACAATGGGATGATTTGAGAATTTGGGATGTTCTGCTAGACCTGCGGGTCTAGTAACTATGTTTACCTACTCGGCCTAAGGGAAATGCACAATTTCTAAGCTCTACCAAGCTTTACCTAGGCTGTCTTGGGCACTGTTGTGATTGGGAGAGGGAATGCAGTGATTCGCCGTCCCCTATGAGGGAACTGATATGTGCAATGCGATGGTTCTAAATAGTGCCATCATTGCACAAGTATGGAGCGTGTAAGTCTCTGTAGGAGCTCAGCACTGCTTGTTATAAGGATAATGTAGTCTAGAATGAGGTTACACTAAGGTCTGAGCTACACCACCTAGTAGTCATATATGTAAATCTACAATTTGAAAGCAATGTGGTTGGCAAGCTAGAGAGTACCAAGGATCATACAAATATCTAAAATATCACTAAGGTCTTCAATTGCCAGCAGTGTACGCCTCAAATATTGTATTCAATTCAAATGTCAATTAAATGTTTTACGAGGTTTCATTAAACCAAAGACGAATAACAGATTGTTTACTAACCAAAATACAAAAGAAAAAGTTCTGTCATTTATAACTAACAAGCAAAGAAAAAGCCAACATGCCTTTCAACCTATCACAGGTTATCAGGGCTAAATTGAGACCGTATCTGTAGATCTAATCTGCAACAAATACAAGCTGAATAGCTTGCACTTGAAGTAACTTGATATTTAGAACATTCCACCCCAAAGGAAAATAAATATAACATAGCCTGTGTTCCTGAGACTCGCTTCTACGCCTGAGATTCTGAGTGGAAATGGTTTGGTCTTAACTGGGGTCACAACATTCCAGGTACATTACCTACTTGTATCACTTATGTACAAATAGTGTTCCATAGCGTCTATATTGGAGGGATCTCTTTCAGGCTCTCTCTGACGGCTTTCCTCGTGGGCGCCCACGAGGAAAGCCCTAAATATCAAGTTAATTCAAGCGCAAGCTATTCAGTTTGTATTCGGTGCAGATTAGGAAGCGATCTACAGATGTCATCTCAATTTAGCCCCGATGAAAACCTGCCATAGGTTGAAACATGTGTTGACTTTTCTTTGCTTGTCCAATTAGAAATACTGAACTTTTCTTTTGTATGTTGAGTTAGAGTGAACAATCTGTTTTTCGTGTTTGGTTTAAGAAAAGCTCATATAACATTTCATTGAAATGTGCAGTGAATACGGAATGGCACATCAAAATACAACCACTTTCAGGCATAATCTCCTGGCAATTCAAGACCTTCTATGGGTTTGGCGCTGGAACTGGATATTGAGGTGGAAGAGAAACCAATATAAGGAACTAAGGACTAAAGCAATAAAGAGGCTAGGACAGAGCACAGACTTGGGATTAGAGTCCAGGGACTAGAAAGAGGGATAGGGACTTTAGAATTACCCATGAGAACACACTGTTCAGGAGTAAAACAAAGTTACCCAGAGTACCTATTTTTGTGAATTGTAAAGCCCTCTCCATGAGTCAGATTTACTTCATGCAATTTATTTGAAAGTCATCCACCTTAATCGCAGACAAAGATGTTTATCAAAGTGGCAATGTCATAATTAATATTCTCATTAATATAATTGAGGAACCTACCAACGTAAAGACTATGCAGTGGTATCTTTCTCCCCGTCTTGTAGTTTGTTTGTAAATATATCGATTTACATTTGTACTTCACAACATTCTTCATGGCAGATGTCCATACTGCACACGAGCAATAAAGGTGCACAGTGTTAGTCTAAGATGAAGCTTCATTGTTACCACATCTGGGGCAGATTCCGAAAGATTGCTTCTTATAACAAAATATTCATTTCTACCTAAAAGGGCTGAGCCTTCTTCCTCAAATTCCCTAAAAAATAAACAAACATGAGATTTAATGAAATATATTTTTGTTCAAAGGAGAATATGCACTAATCATGACCACCTACATATCACCAGAAGTAGCAGTTACATCACATGCCTGCTATTCTTGTATGGCATAACTGTCCGTTAGCAGACACCATCACATTCTCTTCACAATATGCCAGTCTAAAGAGAAACACTGAAGCCATACTGAATACTGCGAGCCCATACAGTGAGTGTCTCTATAATTCCAAACAGAGGTTCCTAGGAACTGACATATGGTGCGGCTTCATTTTCATTGGGCGCATTGAGGAGTTGTTGAAAATGAATAGCGGTATCACTTTAGAATTAGGTTCCGTTTGATGTTAAGAGGCAAAAAAACAGCTTAAAGATTAGTGAAATGTGCATTTAAGCACTACTCCGGGAACAGGGATCAAATTCAAAGGGTTGTAAAAAGCACTTTACGTTCAATTATGTAATTTCATATTTGTATAGCACCCAAATGTTATGGCTTCGGGGGAAGGGGGGTTCTGTCTGACAACCGCAGTCTGTGAAAGCAATGTGGACACAGGGCCAGGGCAACTCATATGGACAGATACATATGGACACATGGCCAGGTCGATTGTTATGGACTAACTCATATGGACACAGGTCGACTCATATGGACACAGGGCGACTCATATGGACAGACGCATATGGACACAGGGCAAGGGCGACTCATATGGACTAACTCATATGGACACAGGGCGACTCATATGGACACAGGGCCAGGGCGACTCACAGTGCGACTCAGCAGTTTGTTTTAGTCCTTTGTCCATATTGCTTTCACAGACTGCAATTATCAGGCAGGCCTCTCCACCCCTCCCACTCCCCACTTCAAAGCCATAACATTTGGGTGCTATACAAACATCAAATTACATAACTTAATCAACATAAACTGCTTTTTACAACCCTTTGACCTCTATGGTTTGGGGAAGTCTGACAGAAAAACTGGAATGATTTGGGAATTGGGGTTTTAGACCGCCCTCCACTGAATGGCCTGTGTTGGGGAAGCTGGATGGTAAACAATGGGATGATTTGAGAATTTAAGATGTTCTGCTAGACATGTGGTACTAACTATGTTTACCTACTCAGCCTAAGGGAAATGCACAACTTCTAAGCTCTACCAAGCTTTGCCTAGGCTGTCTTGGGTACTGTTGTGATTGGGGAGGGAATGCAGTGATCCACGGTCCCCTATGAGGGAAATGATATGTGCAATGCGATGGTTCTAAATAGTGCCATCATTGCACAAGTATGGAGTGTGTAAGTCGCTGTAGGAGCTCAGCACTGCTTGTTATAAAGGATAATGTAGTCTAGAATGAGGTTACACTAAGGTCTGAGCTACACCACCTAGTAGTCATATATGTAAATCTACAATTTGAAAGCAATGTGTTTGGCAAGCTACAGAGTACCAAAGATCATACAAATATCTAAAATATCACTAAGGTCTTAAATTGCCTGCAGTGTATGCCTCAAATACTGTATTGAATTCAAATTTCAATGAAATGTTTTATGAGGTTTCATTAAACCAAAGACGAATAACAGATTGTTCACTAATCAACATACAAAAGAAAAAGTTCTATCATTTCCAACTAACAGCAAAGAAAAAGTCAGCACGCGTTTAACCTATCACAGGTTATCAGGGATAAATTGAGACCGTATCTGTAGATCTAATCTGCAACAAATACAAGCTGAATAGCTTGCACTTGAAGTAACTTGATATTTAGAACATTCCACCCCAAAGGAAAATAAATATAACATAGCCTGTGTTCCTGAGACTCGCTTCTACGCCTGAGATTCTGAGTGGAAATGGTTTGGTCTTAACTGGGGTCACAACATTCCAGGTACATTACCTACTTGTATCACTTATGTACAAATAGTGTTCCATAGCGTCTATATTGGAGGGATCTCTTTCAGGCTCCCTCCGACGGCTTTCCTCGTGGGCGCCCACGAGGAAAGCCCTAAATATCAAGTTAAGTCAAGCGCAAGCTATTCAGTTTGTATTCGGTGCAGATTAGGAAGCGATCTACAGATGTCATCTCAATTTAGCCCTGATGAAAACCTGCCATAGGTTGACTTTTTCTTTGCTTGTTCAGTTAGAAATACTGAACTTTTCTTTTGTATGTTGAGTTAGAGTAAACAATCTGTTTTTTGGTGTTTGGTTTAATAAAAGCTCATAAAACATTTCATTGAAATGTGCAGTGAATACGGAATGGGACATCAAAATACAACCACTTTCAGACATAATCTACTGGCAATTCAAGACCTTCTATGGGTTTGGCGATGGAACTGGATATTGAGGTAGAAGAGTAACCAATATAAGGAACTAAGGACTAAAGCAAGAAAGATGCTAGGACAGAGCACAGACTTGGGATTAAAGTCCAGGGACTAGAAAGAGGGATAGGGACTTTAGAATTACCCATGAGAACATACTGTTCAGGAGTAAAACAAAGTTACCCGGAGTACCTATTTTTGTGAATTGTAAAGCCCTCTCCATGAGTCAGATTTACTGAATGCAATTTCTTTGAAAGTCATCCTCCTTAATCGCAGACAAAGATGTTTATCAAAGTGGAAATGTCGTAATTAATAGTCTCATTAATTAATATCATCGAGGGACCTGCCAACGTAATGGCTATGCATTGGTATCTTTCTCCATGTCTTGTAGTTTGTTTGTAAATATATCGCTTTACATTTGTACTTCATAACACTCCTAATGGCAGATGTCCATACTGCACACAAGCAATAAAGGTGCACAGTGTTAGTCTAAGATGAAGCTTCATCGTTACCACATCTGGGGCAGATTCCTTCAGACTGCTTCTTATAACAAAACATTCATTTCTACTTACCAGGGCTGAGCCTTCTTCCTTCACTTCCCTAAAAAATAAACAAATATGAGATTTAATAAAATATATTTTTGTTCAAGAGAGAATATGCACTAATCATGACCACCTACATCTCATCCGCAGTAGCAGTTACATCACGTGCCGGCTATTCTTGCATGGCATAACTGTCTGTTAGCAGACAGCATCACATGCTCTTCACAATTTGCCAGTCTAAAGTGAAACACTGAAGCCATACTGAATACTGCGAGCCCATACACTGTGTGTCTGCATCATGGAACTGACATATAGTGAGGCTTCATTTTCATTGGGCGCATTGAGGGGTTGTCAAAAATGAATAGAGGTATCACTTTAGAATTCGATTCCGTTTGATGTTAACAGGCAAAAAAAAAGCTTAAACATTAGTGGAATATGCATTTAAGCACTACTGCGGGAACAGGGATCAAATTCAAAGGGTTGTAAAAAGCACTTTACGTTAAGTTATGTAATTTCATATTTGTATAGCACCCAAATGTTATGGCTTTGAATGGTGTCTAGGAGGGGGGGTGCGGGGAGACAGGCCTGTCTGATAACCGCAGTCAGTGAAAGCAATATAGACACAGGGCCAGGGCTACTCATATGGACACAGGGTGACTCATATGGACAGATACATATGGACACAGGGCCGGGGCTGTTCATATGGACACAGGGCGACTCAGCAGTTTATTTTTTGTACTGTGTCCATATTGCTTTCATAGACTGCGTTTATTAGATGGGTCTCCTCCCCCCCCCCTCTCGAAGCCATAACATTTGGGTGCTATACAAATAGCAAATTACATAACTTAACGTAAAGTCCTTTTTACAACCCTTTGACCTCTATTGTTTGGGCTGGGGAAAGTCTGACAGAAAAACTGGAATGATTTGGTAATTTTGGATTTTAGACCACCCTCGACTGAATGGCCTGTGTTGGGGAAGCTGGGTGGTAAACAATGGGATGATTTGAGAATTTAGGATTTTCTGCTAGACGTGCAGGTTTAGTAACTATGTTTACCTACTCGGCCTAAGGGAAATGCACTAAACCCATGGCAACAGATGACAAAATGTACATGCGCTTTCTGTAAAATGGTGCAAGTCACCAAAAACCGGCTATGTTTGGCATGCAGCAGCAACCCAGAGGCCAGACATGCACAGTGAAATGTTTGACATTTAATGCAAACAAAGTAAATATTAAATGTCCCCTGCAAATGGTACATTCACTTCATAAAGCCTACTCAAGTGGGCAAGTAGACTGAGTGCCCTGGAGGAATGTCTGTAAAAGGTTACCTCCATGATTGGACACAAATAGATATGATAAAAAGGCTATGGACACAGTTTGGACACCTCTCACGTTTGTGCTGTTATACAAGGCAATCAGAATCAGAGCAAAGTGAGCTCTAGAAGCTAAATACAGCGGATGGTATTGCAGCAGATCTGTAACTGTACAGACTGGATAGAAATATTGACCACTACTTTGTGTACATATCTAGTTCGTTTTGTGTATTCATTATGTAAGAGGAAGGACAGTAAGACTAAGCAGAGTGGATGGCGTAGCAGGCAGAGAACTGGACAAGGTAGGTGGAAAATTGTATTTTGTGGCCATCTCACTTTCAGGCTAGCTGGTATAAAGCAACAGGGGCGATAAGATGGGATGTACAGGAGTATGGGTTCAGCTCATGGGTTGAGCACTAGTATGTCTGGTTGCAGCTGTATGTGACCAGTAGGTCACAGAACTAAGTTTACCATCCAAAGTATGTGGCTGTGTAATCATGTACAAGTGTTCACTCTTCTATATGATGCATCTTCCCCAATAAAATTTTACAGTAGCAATACTGCAATTATGCAAGGAATGGTATTGCATGACTCTTAAGAAATATAAAGTTAACAGATACTGGCCTTTGCCAGAAAGGATTTAGTTGGCTGAATAAAGTTTCATCCTGATTACTGCTGGCTTGCAATTATTTGCATAAAGAAATCTTGACAGCACTCCCACACAGGCCTTTGGCACTTAGTGAAAGAGAGGATTACTGCAGTGAACAGAGGAAACAAGGATAGAGAGCCACCCAAATCAGGGGGAGCTGTGCTTTCATTTAACAGGGCAAATAGCTATTTTTGCTTCACAAGTGTCTAATTAGCAAACCTACACAATTGCATTGCAAATTGCTATACGAGACTGCTTATTTTATGCCTTGGGATCGCCCAATTAAATTATAGTTTCAGGAAACACTGGGAATTTAATTATGTTAATTTCGAATTTTAACAAAAATCAACTGCCCCAGAGTGTTCCACCAAATGGGAATTAAATTCACATTTTAAATTACATGGGCTAAGGATCCAGTGTTGCCCTCCCGCCCACTATAAAGGGAAAGTATTTAAGGCAAGCAGACCACACACCCCTTTTGTTTTCCCATGCCTCAGTTCTACTTACATATAAAGCATCTCTGTATAGGCGGCACCCATGGCAGGGAGCTGGTCCTAGTGCAATTCCATTTCTTACCCAACTGTGAAGCTTGAGCTTAACCTCTAAGCTCTACCAAGCTTTGCCTAGGCTGTCTTGGGCACTGTTGTGATTGGGAGAGGGAATGCAGTGATTTGTGGTCCCCTGTGAGGGAACTGGGATATGCAATGCAATCGTTCTAAATAGTGCCATCATTGCACAAGTATGGAGTAGGATGTAGGAGCTCAGCACTGCTTGTTATAAGGATAAAGTAGTCTAGAATGATGTTACACTAAAGTCTGAGCTACACCGCCTAGTGAAAACATCAAACGATAGAGATGGGGTCCTAAACCCTTCCGTTATATTCTATATTAAGCAGGAACATTGCATTAATTTGCTCAATTTTTTGCAGCAGGGCATATTTGAGAATATGACCCCTAGGCACTAGGTTGGCCCGAAAACTAGATGTAATTCACCACTGATTTTCCAGCTGAGAAACAAACAAAAAGTGTATTCTGGGAGATGCAGTTTTGGTCTCCTTCCAATTTTTCCCAATGGGACCACATACACCTGATAACCAGGTTGCTTAGCAGTACTGAAAAATGCAGAACTCCAGATTACAAGTCTTACCAACTAGACAACACAGTCCTGGATGACAACACACCTTACATTTCTTTTCAAGCACTCAAAGCATTCTGGGAGCTGGAGTCTTGCTTTGGTTCAACAGTACACATTAGGCTAAAGCGTCAAGTAACAGTTTGTTCTCGGTCTCGTTCTCTCTCTCTATATATATATATATATATTGCTGTTGCTCCTTGAACTTCCCATAAAGTCAGCGAGACACAGGAAGGGGGAAGCGAGAAGAAACCCCCCCACGCCCTTACTTGTCGGCTCTCATACAAAGCAAGGCTCCGCTCTGGGCACGGGCAGGTAATCTCCCGCAGAAGCCACCCAGTTCGCCTGGACTCGAGATAGACCTGTATATGCATCAGCAGTAGGCAGCAGCTGGGCGACAGTAAAGACACACAGACACAATGTTACCTGGAAGGAAAACAGATGTCCCACTTCTGTCGTGAATACTGGGCTGTTGTGCAATTTCCAAAACCCCCAACAAACCCAGAGCAGACACCCACAAAGTTTCCACCGAAGGGTGAAGAATGAGAGCTGCATATCTTGATACATGGTCCCTAGTGAGGGATATGGGATGTACACAAAGCGTTTCTTCTTAATATTGGATATCATTACACAAGAAAGGCACCTGTACGTCGCTGTAAGAGCGGTCCAAAGTTAACACAACCTGTCTTGAAGGGAGTGTTATCGTTGGGTGAGGGCATGCCAGTAAAAGGCCCTGGGATGTGCAAAGCGAAGTTACACATTTAGTGCCTCAATAAATGAGGTTGTACCTAATTCGGTTCTAGTACATAATTAACTATTCCAAGTTGGCCCATGCAACTTTTGAATGGGAGCAATAGGCGTGAAAATTAAAGTGGGCCCTGCTAAGGTGAGTCCTCTATACTTGCCCAGGATCACACACCCAGCGAAAGAAAAATGTGAAGTCATGCCCCATTATTATCGAGGTCACTGAAAGGGACGGAGGAAACAACTGTACAGAGCCACCTATCCATGGTCAGAGGCAATTGCTGGGAGTAGGTAACATGCCAAAAGGCGAATTGCCCACAATCTTTTATACATGCCTTTCAAAATATTGATTCTTCAAAAAGATTGCAAGCCGCACATTTGTAATGTGATTCTGGTAAAGTCAAAAAGGTCTGGACGAATAGGCTCTCTGCCTAATTCAAAGAAAGGGGAGTAGAGGGATTTCTTGATTTGGTAAAAGAGTTGGGACAAATGCTTCACATCCCAGGTTGAATCACAGAAGGATGGGGAATTGAGTATCAGCATAGGTCCTACCTAACCTGTCATGATCAAAATATTGGACACTATTGATGAAATGTACACTAGGTTGCTCACCATCTCATTCCCCAAAATCATATTGTACTTTTTGTGCTACTGGCTTGTTTTCTAGTATTCTGTGTCACCCTCCTTCCTCCCAAGATCTATTCTTGACACTATCTGCTTGTCCTTTCTTTCTCTTGTCCTTGCGCTTCACCCATCTTCCTCACCTGTCCTAGCTCCATTCTTCACTCTCACCCCCACCTATCATTTTGTACTCTCTTCAGGGATGTCATTTAGGGGTTGCATGCGACCCGTGGTCTCGCTTGCTACTCCTAAAAAAATTGTTGTTTCATTGTGGCTCCTGGGCTGTGGCCATCATCATATGGCTCGGTTTCTAGTAGCTATAATTGGTAAGATAGCTCAGTGGGTAGAGCACTCGCTACTCAATGTGTGTGTGATCTGCAAGTTCGACTCCCGGCAATGTCAACTTAGCCATTTTTTCTCCTGCGGTTGATAAACGAGTACCAACACAGGATGGGTGATAGTGTTTGTATAAGTGTATGTATATGTGTTCTATATGAAGCACTTAAGAATCCCCCTCCGCTCATAGCTCGTGTTCTCTCCCTCTTCCTTCTTTAGCGTCTCACAGCCTTCTCTCATTTTCTTTTACCCTTTCTTACTTTTACCTGTTCTTACTCTTGCTTTCCCCTTCTCATTTTCCCAATTCTGTGCCCCTCGCACCCCATTTACCCTGTTCTATCTATCATGTTCTGCCACACTTTCTTGCGTGTGTCTCACTGTCTGACCACCCCTTTCCTCCGTAGCCTTGTGTCTTTCATAAGGAGCCTATAGCATGGTAAGGTTTTGAAATTCTGTAGGTGGAATTAATCTGCAGAAATAAATCAGTAGATTCAAATTGCTTTATTTAACATACATGTTGACTTTTACTGAAAAGGTGGTTAAAAAAGATTTGGAAAAAATGTTTCCATTTCGGCAAGCTTCTCGGTTTCTTGGTTTCTCGCCTGGCTGCCACAACTGTCCCAGTTTTTTGTTGCAGGTAGAGGCCTGAGCTCCCGTTTATAATGAGATGAATGCTTCACAAAACAAAGGGAAAAAAAGGAAAACACACCGTGGATGCAGTTCGACTCTTTATTTTGTACATATTTCAGCGTATCCCCCACCTTCCCATAACGACCATGCCACAAGGCAAACAGAAAAGCCCCACCATGTGAGACAGTCCCCAAAAGGTTTCCAACTGCAACATTACGTGTATGTGTAGAGCTTTTTACTATGCGAATGAACCCTGTGGTTGGGGCGTAGAGACCACACTGATCACCCGCCTTGAAAGCTGATGAATCACCGGCCAAGCCCCTCACCCGCCAAAAAGAAAATCGGGTGTTTTCACCCGCCTTGGTGACAAAAAAGGTTGGGAGCTATGTCAGTGGCAAAACATTTGGTTAGGAAGGGCGCGCTGCGGTTAAGAGAACGCAATTGCAGCAAGTTATGCCAGCGTGTGCATGACAATAGAAAACTGTGAAAGGACGGACAATAGTTCTCCTTTCACAGACAAGCACACAATCGGTGAGATAAGCGGACAAAAACCACAACAAGCGACCTGGCAATATTATAAGCGACTTGGGGGGTAGAAGCCCGAGGTCGCTTATAATAAGCAGAGAACTTGTAGCGCTTGCTTACCTGTGAACCCCGGACCTGCTGTTGGCGGCAAAACCAGTCGCCATCTTGCCTTACGTGTTTTATACTAATGACGTCTGCGTGATGACGTAGTGCTAAATTTCAGGTTTGCGCGCGTAATCACTAAATCTCAGGTGTGCGCACTTAATCATCCGTTTGCTCATAAGGCCTGTAATAATATGGGAGTGTCTAGTTCCCATCCGCGAAACGGACCATAGCAACGGCCTACTCTTGTTCACGTGACTTCCTACATCATCATTGTGATTGTTCCCGAGCTGCTTCTTCTTCAGTGAGCGGGAAGGCTTTGGCTGCCGGTGTTCATTAATATTTGGTATCCCATACCGCTCTGGTATCCCCTGGTCTTTGGCGGTGTTTGGCTGATTGCTGATTGGCTATAATAAACCTTAGCCAGCCTTTGTGAGCCTGGGTACCGGTACAACCGGCCCTCTACCGAGCTGTCACAGAGAAAAGCAGCAGAGTACCGAGCGAGCTGCCTCCATTGTTGTAATAGATAAACACCTATTATTCGGAGAGAAAGCTTTTCATTAAAATGCGGGGCTGCTTTTGAGGAAGACGTTGTTATAAAGCGTTCTCTCAGAATAATCTATACCCATAACGGAACGAATCTCTGCATTTCATAAACTTTAACTTGTCATTAAAATACGAGGCTTCGACTGAGGAAGCCATATGGCTCGGACTAGTTACAGTTCATGAAATGTGGAGCTCCACTCCGTTCTGTTAAGAACAAGACAGTTACAGCTTACTCTCTAAATTGTCCAGTCAGCGAGTATCCAGCAAGAATGGAGCCAGACTAAGTCCTGCAACTTCCCCCCCCCCCCAAAAGCAGTGGTGCAATTCCATACGGTCTCATTTGGGCCCACGCCTGCCCCCAATGACTAATCCCCCTCACTAATGTGAGAAGGGGGTTTAGATTCTATTAAAGACAAAGAGGCTAGTATTATGCATTCAATCTTTACTCTGAAACCACAGCAGCAAAGAAAAAACTTTTACAAACAAAAAAGTTGTAAAGAACAGAACTAAATAGAGTTCAATGTAAGGGAGCTCCCCAATCCATCATGGAAGACAGGTCATGCCCTGCAGTAGACCAATGAGCAGGGACCCTTCTTTATATAAGTCCATTACTCTAAACCCAACTCCTCTTTCTGTAGCTGTCTTGAACTAGACATCCACTGCACAGATCAGATGATAAACGATGGCGACAAATCCAGCGAAGCTCTCGCACCAGGCACTCCATATCTTGAAACTGTGAGTCACCCTTCTGATCAGAACCTCAACTCGTAGCTGTAAGAACAACAAGCAAGAAGGGTGGGTGGATGGGAATAACAGTAAACCAAAAAATATTCTTTCTTGAAACACCTGTGCATAGGCACGCTATTAATGCCATAACATATTATATCAAGGGTGGGAGGGAGGGATAATACTCGCCTCTTTGTCTTTAATAGAATCTAAACCCCCTTCTCACGTTAGTGAGGGGGATTAGTCATTCTATGGCAAGACAAGAGGCTCTTATTATCCAAGTTTAAAGCCCTTGCATCACATCAATCCCAACATTATTATTATACTCGTGATCATTATTCCAATTATTCTTCCCTTGACCAATCAGCTGCTTGATAACTTTTTCCCTCCCCTCAGGAAAAATCCTAAACACTGAAGCATGTTTAACTGAAGAACCAAAGGAGAATACCCCTTTTCCCGAATAACCTACTTATTCCATTTGGTCAAAGGGGCAAGGGACCCCGCAACGAGTTCCCACAGTAAAGCAGCTGAGATGTATTAGGATACTAAGACCCCTTGTAATCCCACTGAAACATTGTAAAACACTTAATAACTCATACATAAAAATGTTGAAAACCCCTGATAATAGGAGGTGGAAACCCTACGCTACCCCTACTGTTAACAAAGAAAATGACACTCCCCTTCAGAGAGACATTAAACTGTCCATATCTAGTGGCCTGAAATCGGAAAACATTTAAACGGGAAGAAATATACCACCTGGATAACTTGGAAGAAGCAGTTGTAGCCCAGACAACCCTTCCTTATAAAACAAAATGCACTAGTCAGACACAATGTAAAACGTCCCCTAGAAGAAAAAACGCCTAGCTTGTTTGGAGTTCCAACTAAAGCACCTGAAAGCCCTGCAGACCAGACACTGCCTATCCATTCTTTACCCACTTCAGAACAGAGATAGGCCACGGGTAGAGAGGAACTATACAAGTAAAACCCCACTGAAGATTCCTATAAGGCTGGGAGCAACCCCCTGCGAAGGCTCACACCAGCTATGTCAATTGCATGCGCAGCTGAACCAAAACTATTGCTATCCTGGCAAACAAGGGAACTATACTACCAGGAAACGGCCAACCCAGTAGGAAACAGTCGGAAGGAAGTACACTGGGATCCATATTCTAACCTCAAACCGGGGAACCTAACATATAAGGGACAAGGAAAAGAACCAACAAATTGTAACCCAAACGTACAACCTCTTGGCCAAGAGAGTCATGTCTAACATTACGTTGTTCCTGTCCTGGAGATGTCTGACCTGGAACCTAGAGAAAAACTCCTGACTACAATATAGTCCGCTAACAACTCCAGACTGCTGGCAAGCAGTTTCTTCCCTAAAGAGGACAACCACTGCCTGTGAAAAGATGTCCCATCCTTACATCCTTAGCCCAACTGTTGGTATTTGACCCAGGAAAGACTCCCGGAGAGGGAACAGGAAAGGGCCGAGCCGTTGTAGGCATTGATGAGCCTGAGCCACTGAAGGAGCACAAATGTGACCTCAGGGAACAGAAACCAAAGTGTGAAACAACAGAATCTTACGAGGAAAATTGGAACTATGACTCAGCTGGAACTGACCATCTGTCCATCCATGTTAGTTAACTGAGGGAAAAACTCCCATCAAGGGCAGATGGATTACTTTCTTACGAAAGAGAGACTGCTATCGGGAAGAGCTTTCTAATCACTTATACTCATAACAAAACAAACCCATAATTTCAGAAGGGACACCGCTAACTGACGACAAAGAAAAAATAATCCGAAAACCCTCCTTGGAATTGAGGAGAGATCACTAGTTTTATTAACCTGATGAAGCATCAGACCGATGGGGAAAGGGCCATACCGAAGGGAGGACAATGTTAAGTTTAACCCATCAGTGGAACCAAGATAAGACTTGTAATGAGGAGGAAACAGAGGAACCACCTGTCCCTCATCCCTGAGGTCCAACTTTATCCTACCGTCCACCGGGAGAAGGGGACCCATAAGATAATAAACCCTTCCATTTAAAGATGTATACCAATAGAAGTTAGAGCTTGCAAGATCATTATTATTGGACAACAAATTCCCCTTCCTTCACCCCCCATGTAGCGGGAGCATAGTTATTTCGTTCACAACTGAGAACCTGTGAGGTCAATCTTGTCTTAATTAGCTCTAGGGAAGGAGGCACGGGAAACGGACAAAAAGGGGAGGAAATACCCAAAACTCTCAGAAAACTCTGGCCATCACATGAGGCATTAAGGAGATACTCTAGGTCAAGCAAGGCCCCTGCCGGCAAAGTAGCCAATACATTTGTGTTCAAACCCCTCGAGCAGAGGACTAATAATGCGCACCTCTTGATGCGCTTTGTCGAGGATGGGAAGAGCCCAGAAAAACAGTGAAAGGAGCGGGCTATATTCCCCTGAGGGGCAATATCCCAAAGAAAGCAACCTTACTTAATGTCCAAATAGGATGAAGGCACATGAGAAAAGTACTTACTCCGTTCCGTAGAAATAAAGGTGTTAATGATGTCTAGCAGGCTAACCATGCCTAACATCTATCCCCGCAGGTACCCACACATCAACAGGCCAAGCCAGACCAAATCTGGGTGATCTGACCCAACACATTCTATAACCTTCCTTGACAATCCTCAAAGTCTTATTTACCCCCATTCCTGGGCCTTACCCCTTTATTTGGGACCCAAAGGATAACCTGAAGCAGTCTAATCCAGGAAGAGGGCCACCCAAAAATGGGAGATCTAAGTTTAACTAGCCCTTATTCTGGGGGTAAACCCCCCCAAGGCCACCATGTTATCAATATAGGAAAGAAAAAGGAACTGCGGGTAACAGTTACCAAATCCAAAAAGGAACTGTCAGTATTAATCCTATTCCTTTCCCTGATAGCCGAGGAGGGAAAAAAGGATGGGGGGAGGGGAAGGGGGTCGGAGGGGCAATGATGAGCAAAGGACTGAGTTGTCCTGTGAAAATATTAGTTAGCCAATGTACGTAAAGAGCTGAAACCAGAAAATCTCACTTTTATTAGAAGAAAAAATGAAAATTCTATTATTGCTCTTAACATATAACCACAAACCCCGCAGGTAAGGGTTAAAATCCATCCAACAACTCATATTCTGGTTGAAATAGAGGGGAACATAAGAAAAAGATATTGTGCAAGCGCACCTCCAAGTACTCACCCTAGCAGGGTGTGGCACTCAGCAGCATACGAGTGGTTAACCTTGCCGAATAATGCAGTCAAAGCCAGAAACCGAGCAAGTCATGGTATGCCTACCGCAAGACAAACCAGCTGTGCCAAAAATCTTCCAGAAGAAAAAACCCCATAATGAAATGAATACATTTATCTTCTTAAAACATGCTGAAAACCAAACCATTTGTGTTCCTAAGTGCGGGTATGGAAATCACCCCGCGTACTGCACAGTCTTGCCAGGAAGCAGGGTTGGACTGGACTATAGGGAACTCTGGGGATTTCTCCCAGAGGGCCTCTGCACCCTGGGCCTCTTTTGTGTGGCATTTCCAAATGTTCTCATTTGAGTTTGTTGAAAATGTGTCATATGGGACAACTTGAACATTATCTCCAGGACCTCTTTTGGTCCCCAGTAATTATTTCCCGGACCTTTTTTAGTTCCCAGTCCACCCCTGCAAGCAAGACCTGAAGTTGCCTTACAAAAGGCGTCCCCCCCCCGTGCAAAACCTGATGCCAAGCTTTTGAAAGGTTTGCACCAGGGGCAGGGGCGGGAGTTACACACCGTAAACACTTTGATAAATTAAAATAAAAGAAAAATAAACTAAAAACACTAAGTTCCACAGAAAATTCCAACTCGGGACCTTGTGTTGTTGGGCCCAGCTCCTTATCACTTCCTAAAACCCCTAAAAATATATATATATCTGTAAATATTTGTAAGAAATGCCCCCTCTCCAACCTACATCACTGAAAATGAGGGAAAGCTAAAATAAACAAACACGCGAGCAGCGCGCCATAAATCAACTTTGTATTATAAAAAATAAGGTGACGAGCTGCGGGCCTGAATCGTAGCATCTTGACAGGCCGCGCGCGCTCTTGATAAGGGAAAACAAACAAACATACACGCGAGCAGCGTGCAATGAATTCCTTCTTCATTACAAATTCACAGTGGCGCGCTGTGGGCCTGAAGCCTAGCTTGGCAGGCTGCGTGCGTCACTGATAAGGAATCGAAGCTAAAGAAACAAACACGCGAACAGCATGTGATAAATTCCTTCTACACTACCACGTTATATTGACGCGCTGCGAGCTTGAAGCCTAGCTTCTTGAGAGGCATCGCGCGTCACTGATAAGGGGAACAAAACAACACAAACACGCGAGCAGCATGTAATTAATTCTTGGTGTAATAAACCTACACCACAATAACAAGAAAACACTGAGCCGCAGTGCTCTTAAAATGGGGAGTGGGGGGGGGTCTGGTAAATAAACAACACCCGCCCGCTACCGCCTGAAGTGAGGGCTTCAAAGGCACGGCACGCGCGGTGGGCAGCTGAGAGGAACAGTAGGTCTGAGGCAACTGCCTTAAACAAATAAATACTTTCTGGTTAAAAGTGAAAAACACTGGTACACTTTCTCACAAGAGGACGCTATGAAAGCAAACACGCGGTGGGCAGCTGAGAGGAACAGTAGGTCTGAGGCAACTGCCTTAAACAAATAAATACTTTCTGGTTAAAAGTGAAAAAACACTGGTACACTTCCTCACAAGAGGACGCTATGAAAGCAAATACTCCACAGAGAACATACTGAAAACAAAATAGCCAAGGCAGCACAGTAAAGAAAGGACTGTAAGGAGTAACTTAACCGTAGCATCAGCAGCAAAGAAAGAGGGGTTGGGTGTAGAGTAATGGACTTATATAAGGAAGGGTCCCTGCTCATTGGTCTCCTGCAGGGGGTGACCTGCCCTCCATGATGGATTGGGGAGCTCCCTTACATTGACATTGAACTCTATTTAGTTCTGTTCTTTACAACTTTTTTGTTTGTAAAGGTTTTTTCTTTGCTGCTGTGGTTTCAGAGTAAAGATTGAATGCATAATAGGAGCCTCTTGTCTTGCCATAGAATCTACTTTTTTGGTAACATTACTAGTGGCATATGGCATTTTAACACAACAAATAAATAATACTGCAGAATTAGGCATGCTGGGGGCTGAGGCCGGCCAGTGCAGGGCGCTGTCTCACAGACTCGCTGCTACTTGCCAGCCACTGTTATTCCCATTTGCGGGAAATGTATGTATATGACCCCTCCTGGCTAGAGTGAAGCCACAACGAAGTGCTGCTACTTTCCCCCCCCAAAAGCAGCGCAGGCAATTCCATATGGTCTCATTCACGCCCACAAACCGCCCACCCCTGCCCCAATCTACTTTTTTGGTAACATTACTAATGGCCTATGGCATTTTAACACAACAAACAAATAAAACTGCAGTATCAATACAGATACCGGGAACTCATCTAGGAGAGCTCTGTCCAGGCACTTTGTGTAGTGTCTCACCCCCATAGCTCTCAACCATTTTTGTCTTATAGGCGGGTGAAATCACCTGATTATGTTTTTGGCAGGTGAGACGCCCATTGGAATGGATGAGCGTGCAGGAGGCTTGGCGGGTGAGTCAGCCCTTTACAAGGCAGGTGACACCCGCCAAAAGCATGTAAGTTGAGAGCTATGCACCCCCTGGGAGCATGGTATGTCCCAGGGCTCGTGCTCATGTCTCATGGCAGTGACCACGTGACTAAACTAATAAAAGCGATGAGGGCTCATCAGGTTGTAACTAATGGACTAAGGAGTGCGTTTTGTTCTTGCCAGCACCATGCTGGTGCTGCATAGCTGGCTAAGGGCCTGTCCGCCAGGGCCTTCCACCAGGACAGTGCCCCTTGCGGGGCAACACTGTCCACGACTGCTGGCTCCCACTTGAGTAGAGTCCCTGATGGGCAACGCTACCTGTGTACCCCAGCAGATCCCCTGCTGGGCAACCCTGCTGGTGGACGCCAGCTCCCCTGCTGGGCAACATTGGCGCCGTCTGTCGTGGTGGCCTGGGTGCCCCCAGGCCATGGAACAGACTGTGCTCATGGGCTGTAGGGTGCTCCCTGCCGAAGTATGCTAGCTGGGTGCCCCCAGGATGTCAGCTGGGTGCCCCGAGCCTTGGCCCACCTGGCCTGGGTGCCCCAGGCAAGGACATAACACTCTGGGGCAAAATACATACAAACCTAATTTGCATATGGATTGCACCAACAGAAATTACTGCACAGAAAAGGACATCACAAGGAGCATCATCAGTTTTTGATAATTGGAGGCACCATGGAAGTGACTTTAGAATAAGTTGTCATAAATAAGCCAAGTGGCAAATCATTTTGTGGTGCAAAATACCTAAATATCAGTGTTATATATGGAGCAACTCTATAGTCAGGCTTTAAAAAAAAAAATAACAGCATGATATATTAACACATAGGCCCTCATTACAAGTCAGGCGTTAAGGGTTTAACGGTGCCGTCGGCGCCGTTAACCCTTAACGCCTGATTCACACTTTAACGCCTGCTTTTTGCAGGCGTTAAAGTCCAAGGCGCTAAGCGACCTTGGTGCTAATTACAGCACCGTAATTTACGGTGCCGCAATTAGCGCCTTCCCCATCCCCATTATGCCCTATGGGGCAAAAATGGGAATGGGGAAGGGCAAATGGTGAATGGGGAATTACCGCCCCACTCACCTTGGAATGGGGCGGTAATTCCGCCATCCACCATGGCGGAATCCGGCATGGACCATGGTGCTAATAGCACCATGGTCCACCGCCTGACTTGTAATGAGGGAAGCTCTGAAGTGAATCACTTACAGAGCTACAGATAAGACACATTGGGCCTCATTACAGTTTGGTGGTAGCCGTATGCTACTACAAAACTCGCATCTGACACCGCCACCCACAAATGGCCAATTATCGGGTCATCACGAGTTTGACGGCCCGATAATTCGCGGGTGGCGATATTACCGTGCTCGCCATCCCCATTCTGCCACATAGGGCAGAATGGAGATGGGGAGCATGGATACACCGGCACTGTTCACAATGGTGCCGGTGCATCTGCGGGTTTTGCTCGCAGGTGCCACACAGCTCGCCAGGTCAGACCTGGTGGGCTGTCAGGCACCCTCGAGCAAAACTCGTAGTTTGACGGTACAGTGCCAACAGTGCCGGTGCGGTACCGGCACTGTTGGCACCGTACCGTCAAACTTATAATGAGGCCCGTTGTGATTACATTATCTGCCCAGGATCACACACTTTGGTTAAATAGTGGAACCGGGATGTGGACAATTTAAGCAACCAAGCACACCTTCAGAGGTTTAGTTTATATAGATATTTATTAATGATTCCCTTTGCATTTCATGTGCTTAAATAATAATTTATTTATAGCAATGCCTTGGAAGCAAAGCACATTACATAAGAAACTACCCTTTCATTATTAACTTACACTATACATCATTATAGAAATATGTTGAGCAATAAGAGGGTGGCTTTAGTTTTATTCTCTCCATCCTGCACGCAAAGTCACAATAGCATCATGCAGATTAATGTGAGCCTAACAAATCCCCCTTGAGTAAAGCCTTAGTTATTATTTCATAAAGCCTGCAGCATTATGCAACCGTCTCACTGCTGATCACTCTCTCTCATGCACATTTCTAAAGGGACAAAAGTCCCTGCTAATAGTCCCCTCTCCTTCCCATCAGTACCTAATGACTCATATTGAAATGCTCTGTTAACACAAAGCAACTTGAGAGCACCTCTGCTGCTCCCCGGAGCTCCTTGGGACATTGTCCTGGCAGAGGTTTCAGAAAAGGGTAAGGTGTCCTGCTGCCAGGACAATGACTGTGCTGAGCAGGAATTGCCGAATGGGAGAGGTGGCCCACTGATTAAAGTAAGATTCTGTAAGGGGCAGCGTGCATTTCACCCATCCTCCTGATTGAGGGGCTTTAACACACCACATAAGACATCCTCCATTAGGTTCTACACTTTTTTTTGTCAAAATGTTATATTCAACAAAGAGTGTGAACAGTAATTTCAACAAAGTGATACATCCTCGTCATATATCGCCACTGATTCCTTACATAAATCAAGAAATGCAATCTTTCAAATACAATTATCCATAAAAGAGGCACAAATAGAAACAACCACAAAGAGCAATACATAAGGAAAGTCGGTGGGTACAAGGTGTGTCTGTGACAGACAGCAACAGGAACATTGACAAGACAGAGCACACTGATACAACAAGCATTAGCAAAGCCAGCAGTTACAAGGCTTGATTATGTTTTTGCCACACCAGATGTAATGATAGAGATCGTCCACATAGAATACAAGGCGAGGGTCCTGTCGGATCACTCGCCCCTGGTCCTGGGATGGCAATATTGCCACCATGCAGAGGCGCTCAAATATCCGTTTTTTAGAGAGGATATCAGAGATGAGATCATCAACTATTTCGAGGTAAACACAGGCAGTGTTGACTCGGCAGGTACACTATGGGAGGCCTTCAAGGTGGTGATGTGGGGTGTAGCCATCGCTAAATCGAAAGGCCTGCAGGGCGGGGTCCTGGCTGACTTACAGAGAATGGAAGATGATTTAGAAAGAGAACTAAAACATGGAAGTGTAGACACAGAGCTAGTACTTAAACTACAGCAGAAGTGTGCGGAACACTGGGAAAGGCTCTGCAACCTTGTCAAGATACACAATAATAGGAGGAGAGGTCGACACTCTCCCCCAAACCACAGAAGCTGAATGAAGTCGACCCTCCCACCGTGGTTGGCACAGGCACCTGATATATATATAGACAGGACACCACGTGGCAGCCAGTGGGGGGAAGAGGGTTAGGGAGAGGTTGTGGACAGGGTGAGGAGTTTTAGGAACACCGGATAGAGGGTAGAGGAAAACCTAGTTTGGATAGGACTGGGG
This sequence comes from Ambystoma mexicanum, assembly GCF_040938575.1. Classification (NCBI taxonomy): domain Eukaryota; kingdom Metazoa; phylum Chordata; class Amphibia; order Caudata; family Ambystomatidae; genus Ambystoma; species Ambystoma mexicanum. The sequence goes on from NC_090928.1 coordinate 68,827,688, forward strand.
GAAGTACAGGGAAGAACCCTACACTTAGTAATCCTTGTAAACCATACTTGATATCATATGTGGTGGTACTGCCTGTTACCTGCTAACCTATATCTTGAGAACACCTTAATACATGTATCTCACACACTGTGTGTCATTGACATGAAACAAAACAAGCATGGTTAGCAGATGAAACATACAATGGGAATACTCCCAAGATGAAGACATGACACATGGCCCCCTGGGCTGGTATATGCAACACTTATAGGTACTAACAAGCACATAAACGTATAGAACATAAAGATTTGTCAAGTGCTTCCTTGCAGCATAACAGAAAGATATGCACAGTCTCTCAGTATGTAGTTGTCTCCATAAATACCCGTAGTAACCCCTGCTGGGTTGGAACAATGCAATTCTAAAGGCACCTCTGCGTACTACCCATAGTTTTTGCAACGCATACACATAACAAACACTGGGTACTTCAGTTAGCATGCTCGTAATCATGTGTGCATTTCGTCAAAGAAAAGATTAGCCCTTTCTGCACTTATCTTGTGTCCGGGAAGCTCCTGAGCCTTCCCGGACATTGAATGCTGTTGCCCGTAGCAGCCGTCGGGATCACTTCTCTCCCCGCTGCACAATGCTCACGCCCGCCGCCTCCGCGTTCATACCAATTCCATAGCGGGCGGCTCCTGACTTCTCCGATGCTGCCTCGACCGGCGCAGCTTCGACCTCCAAACAAAATAAGCCACACCTGCCGTGCGCCGTGAGCCGCTCATAAACCGTTAGCAATCAAGATCAGCTGGCCCCCACGCACGCACGGCAGTAAACTACCCAGCCTCCCAAGTACTGCTGGGAATTGTAGTATTGCTGGATATTTCAGTGTTTTAGCCCTCTGAGCCCAGTATACACACGCTTGCCCTTATTCCTGACATTACCTCCTCTCCGAGGGCCCTTCCCAGGACCTGGCTTACCCGGATGTTGTCGATGAAATTGTTTAACCAACCCTGGAGCATGTACTGATTCCGCCAGCTCCCAAGAACAGTCCTCCGGCCCATAACCTTTCCAGTTAATCAGGTACCATAACCGTTGATTCCTTTTTTTGGCATCCAGAATACTTTTCACTTCATACTCCATCTGACCTTCTTTCATGATGGCTGGTGGTCTCTTAGCAGTCATCCCCGGAGCTGCGGGTTTAAGTAAAGAGACATGGAATACCGGATGGATAGGTACATTTTTTGGCAAACGCAATTTCATAGCAGTGGCTGACACACATTTAATTATCACGTAGGGCCCAATAAAACGAGGCAGAAATTTCCGCGAACCTATCAAGGCTAGATTTCATGTGGATAACCACACCTTATCTCCCACTGCATATTTAGGACCTGCTTGTCTATGTCAGCTTGACATTTATATTGTCTTTTGGCTTGTTCTAGATTTGCCCGTGCCTTTTGCCTGATCTCCAGAAGCAACTGCTTTCGCTCTTGTAACGCGGGGATTTGTCCCACTTCTGGCAAATGTTCGGGTATCATATTCTGCACTTGTCCATATAAACATTCATTTGGTGCCATCCCCAGGGAAGTGTGATAGGTATTATTGTATGTGAATTCTGCCAACCATAAAGCTTGTACCCAAGAATCTCTGCCATCTCCCAAGTACCCTCTTAAATATTGCTCTAGGGTCTGATTCACGCGCTCTGTCTGCCCATCAGTTTGAGGATGATAGCTAGTAGAGAGCGCACAGTTGTTTCCCAGCATCTGACAAAAGGCACGCCAAAACCTGGAGGTGAATTGTGAACCTCTATCCGAAATTATACACTTTGGTAGCCCATGCAATCTGACCACATGTTGCAAGAATAACTCTGCCAACTTTCCAGCTCCTGGTATTCCTACACATGGAACAAAGTGAGCCTGCTTAGACATGAAATCCACTACTACCCAAATGGTATCATAACCATTATCAGAAGGTAAATCCGTAATGAAATCCATTGAAATGGAAGTCCATAGTTGACCTGGGGTTGGTAAGGGTTGCAACAACCCTCTCTTCTTCCCATGCTCTGCCTTGTTACGTGCACAATTCTCACACAACCTTAAGTACTTCTCTGAGTCTTGTTTTACAGTGGGCCACCAGAAATATTTCCCTAGCATCTCTTGCATCTTTCTCAAACCTGCATGCCCTGCCAATGGAGAATTATGGCACCAGTATAATGCTTGCTTCTGCAATTCCTTGGTAGGCAAATACAGTCTACCCTGATGATAGGGCAAACCTTCCCGTATGGTACGTGCGGGATGAGTTTTACTCCATTCCTGCAGTTGTCTAACTGGTAATGCCTTCTTGACCTGTTCAATTACTTTCTGTGTAATAGCCCCGACAGTTCTTTCAGGTGAAATAACAGTTTTAATTTCCCCTACTGAATTATCCACATTTTGTTGTCTAGATAAAGCATCCGCTTTTCCATTCTTACTACCTGGTCTGAATGTAACCACAAAGTCAAATTCATTAAAATATTGAGACCAACGTAGCTGCCTAGGGCTTAGTGATTGTGCAGTTGTGAAGTATTGCAAATTTTTATGGTCTGTTACTACCACCACCTGATGTCTTGCACCCATCAAATAATGTCTCCATTCCACAAATGCTAATCGAATGGCCAATAATTCTTTATCCGTAATAGAATAGTTTTGTTCACACCCTGACAATTTCTTAGAGAAAAAGGCCACAGGATGCAAAATTCCCTCTTCATCCTTCTGTGATAAAATAGCTCCTACTGCCACATTACTAGCATCTGTCTCCACCTGAAAGGCTCTCTCTAGTTTAGGATGTCTTAACACAGGAGCGGTAGTGAATGCTGATTTTAGTTGTTGAAATGCTCGCTCTGCCTCCACGCTCCATGTAAATCTCACTGCCTTTTTTAGTAGTTGTGTAATTGGACTAACGATTTTGGAGAAATTGCCAATGAAACGTCTGTAGAAGTTAGCAAACCCCAAGAAGGATTGTATGTCTTTTATACATTGTGGAGAAGGCCAATTCAACACTGCTTGCAACTTCCTTGGGTCCATCACAATCCCGGTGTTTGTCAATATAAACCCCAGAAATTCCACCTGGCTTACATGAAATGCGCATTTCTCTGATTTCACACATAATTGATATTCTTGTAACCTTTTCAACAGTGCTGTTACATGTTTTACATGTTGTTCTGGGGAATCTGAGTAAATCAAAATATCATCAATATACACAATTACAAAAAGATCAATAAACTCATGCAATACTTCTTGCATAAAAAACTGAAAAGCGGCAGGGGCATTACATAAACCAAACGGCATGACAAGATACTCAAATAATCCAAACTTTGTTCTGAATGCCGTCTTCCACTCATCCCCCTCTTTTACCCATATCAAATGATAGGCTCCCCTTAGATCCAATTTGGTATAAATCTTTGCACTCTTTACTTGGTCCAATAGAACCGAAATCAAAGGTAAAGGGAATCGATTCTTGATGGTCACCTTGTTTAATGCACGATAGTCTATGCAAGTGCGTAACGTCCCTTCCTTTTTAGGGACAAAAAATAATGGAGAAGAAACTGGAGAAGTAGAGTGCCTAATAAATCCTTTAGACAACATTTCATCAAGATACTCTCGTAAGTGTTCATTTTCCTTCTCCGTAAGGGCATATATTCTACTACAAGGTAATTTCGCCCCTTCTTCTAGTTCAATAACACAATCATAGGTCCTATGAGGAGGCAACTGCTCCGCCACCCTTTTGTCAAACACTTTTGCAAATTCCATGTACTGTGAGGGAATTCTCTTTTCCACTGCTCCCACCACTTGGGGCCCTACTACTTTCTCAATTAACAATGCTGTGGGGCCTGTTTCGAGTAGAATATGTTCCTGACACCGTTGTTCATGAAATCTTACTGTCCGTAGTACCCAATCAATTTGCGGGTTATGTAATTTTAACCATGGCATTCCCAGAATCAACCCAAATTGCGGGGCTGCTATAAGGTCAAAGGTAATTATCTCTTGATGACCTCCTTCACAAATCATTTCCAATTTCTCAGTCGGTTGTCGTATGGGACCTGATGTTAATGTTGAACCATCTACCGACTGGACTCCTTCTACCTGCTGCTTGTCAGCTACAGGTAACCCTAACTGAGTAGCCAGTGAGATGTCTACAAAGTTACCTGTGGCCCCTGAGTCCACCATAGCCCTAACCTCCTGTTTCGTCAAAGCAAAACATAATGTAACAAGAATGTAGAAATGGGAAGTTTTACCACCCACCGTGTTTGCAATCCACCTGGGGAAACTTACTTCTAATGGGCCTGACACCTGTGTTCCCCTCAAGGCCGGCCCAATTCTTTTCCCGCCTCCTTCGAACTTTTTTCCCCACTCTTCTGAGGGGTATTGGGACATGTCCGTATAAAATGCCCTGCTTGCCCACAATACAAACACAACTTATTGGACCTACGTTGTTCCTTTTCTGCCGCCGATAAAGGCCCTCTGACACTTCCAATCTGCATTGGTTCTACTTCACTTGCCCTTCCTCCCCTACTTCTGTCTAATCGTACAAAAGGTGTTACTTCCAGTCTCTTTTTATCACCTTTCCTTTCGTTCATGCGAAGATCCAACCTCAGCGCTAAATCTATCATAGCAGTACATGTGCGCGGTTGAGGCTCCACTTGTGCAATGGCATCTTTTAGTTCCTCCCGTAATCCTTGATAAAATAATACTGTTTGTTTGGCTACTGGCCACTCCGTCTCTATGACTAGCCTGTTAAACTGAGTTACATACGTTACTAGATCCCGCACTCCTTGTTTTAATCCCAACAATTCCTTATCCTGAGCTAGAGACACCTCTCTGCGATCAAATAGTCGGCCAAATTCCGTCAAAAACTCATCCCAGTTATATAATAGAGGGGATCATCTTTTTGTACCAAGGGCATCGCCCATGCTGCAGCATCCCCGGTCAAATAAGAAATGACAAAAGCCGTTCTAGCCTGGATAGTCTCGAAGGCTGTAGGTTTACACAGGAAATGTAGTCTACATTGTGTAAGGAACATCATGTACTTTCGGGGATCCCCCGAAAAACGTTCGGGGGCTGCCAAAGGGACACTACTGGGAGGGTGGACAATTACCGTGGAATTCTGACTGGAAGAGGCAACTCCCATTGCACTTGATCCCTCCAATGGAGTTCTCTGAGCAACTAAACTTTGAACTTGAGTCTTCAAATTATCAGCTTCTTGTCTTGTCTGAGCTAATTCCAACTGCATATCTTGGAGGGCCTTTAGCACATCGGCCAAAGGCAGAGGAGTCGCTTCCATTTGGCTTGGGTGGTTTGAGTATCCCAATATGGGGGTGGCTTATTATCTCAAGATACACAATAATAGGAGGAGAGGTCGACACTCTCCCCCAAACCACAGAAGCCGAATGAAGTCGACCCTCCCACCGTGGTTGGCACAGGCACCTGATATATATATAGACAGGACACCACGTGGCAGCCAGTGGGGGGAAGAGGGTTAGGGAGAGGTTGTGGACAGGGTGAGGAGTTTTAGGAACACCGGATAGAGGGTAGAGGAAAACCTAGTTTGGATAGGACTGGGGGAAGTACAGGAAAGAACCCTACACTTAGTAATCCTTGTAAACCATACTTGATATCATATGTGGTGGTACTGCCTGTTACCTGCTAACCTATATCTTGAGAACACCTTAATACATGTATCTCACACACTGTGTGTCATTGACATGAAACAAAACAAGCATGGTTAGCAGATGAAACATACAATGGGAATACTCCCAAGATGAAGACATGACACATGGCCCCCTGGGCTGGTATATGCAACACTTATAGGTACTAACAAGCACATAAACGTATAGAACATAAAGATTTGCCAAGTGCTTCCTTGCAGCATAACAGAAAGATATGCACAGTCTCTCAGTATGTAGTTGTCTCCATAAATACCCCGTAGTAACCCCTGCTGGGTTGGAACAATGCAATTCTAAAGGCACCTCTGCGTACTACCTATAGTTTTTGCAACGCATACACCTAACAAACACTGGGTACTTCAGTTAGCATGCTCATAATCATGTGTGCATTTCGTCAAAGAAAAGATTAGCCCTTTCTGCACTTATCTTGTGTCCGGAAGCTCCTGAGCCTTCCCGGACGTTGAATGCTGTTGCCCGTAGCAGCCGTCGGGATCACTTCTCTCCCCGCTGCACAATGCTCACGCCCGCCGCCTCCGCGTTCATACCAATTCCATAGCGGGCGGCTCCTGACTTCTCCGATGCTGCCTCGACCGGCGCAGCTTCGACCTCCAAACAAAATAAGCCACACCTGCCGTGCGCCGTGAGCCGCTCATAAACCGTTAGCAATCAAGATCAGCTGGCCCCCACGCGCGCACGGCAGTAAACTACCCAGCCTCCCAAGTACTGCTGGGAATTGTAGTATTGCTGGATTTTTCAGTGTTTTAGCCCTCTGAGCCCAGTATATACACGCTTGCCCTTATTCCTGACAAACCTTAATTACAAAAAGTACGTTGAGCGACAACATGCGGGTGGGGATAAAACGGGCCGCCTCTTGGTGTGGCTATACAAGAGTGAAACCCCTATGCCCCCGATTAGAACAATAACTAGAGAAGATGGTGAGGTAGCGGACACCCAAGAGGGAGTCAATAGGGAATTTGCGGATTATTACAGGGAATTATACGCGGACAGAGTGGGGGGGCAGCCAGGATGAGATATTTGAAACTTTGGAGGATATTGGATTGCCCAAGATCAGTGCAGAAGAAAGAGAAGAACTTGACACACCAATTACTTTGCAGGAGGTTGTTAGGCAGCTGCCTACCAGTAAGACCCCAGGAGCAGATGGGTTCCCTAGTGAATTGTATAAAGCATATAGGGAAGAAGTACTCCCCCCAATGCTAGAAATGCTTAATGAAGCGTTTGAAGTGGGACGGTTGCCGGAGTCGCTCAGAGAAGCGATCATAATACCGCTCCCCAAACCTAATAAACCAGGGCATAGCTGTGGCTCCTACAAGCCTTTGTCGATGCTGAACCAGGACGGCAAGATATTGACGGCGGTCCTGGTGAATAGATTGCGGAAAGTAATTAGTAAATTAATACATCCAGACCAAACGGGCTATGTCCCGAACAGGAACATAACTCACAATCACAGGCCACTCCATCGGGTGGTCGAGTGGGGTAGTGATAGTGAAAGAGAAATGGCAGTTGTGTCTTTAGACGCAGTAAAAGCTTTCAACTCGGTTAGATGGCCGTGGCTGCTAGCGGCCCTGGAAGAGTATGGGATGGGGCCAGGGTACATCAGATGGGCAAGGATGCTGTATAGTGAGCCGCTAGCCAGGGTTCGGACAGGAGCAGTGATATCTGAGAGATGGCAACTTAGCAGGGGCACTAGACAGGGGTGCCCCTGGTCCCCGATGTTGTACATTCTGGCTCTGGAGCCCCTGGCAATATACCTCAGGCAACAATATGACACGATAGGTATTGAAGTAGGAGGGGAAAGACACCTGATATCCTATATGCGGACGATTTGTTATTGTATTTGAGATACCCAGAAGAAAATCTTCAGTATATTCTGGAGGTGATGGAGAGGTATGCGCGGCTGTCCGGCATAGCTGTGAATCCCCAAAAGTCCAGTATCTTCCCGTTGGGTAGTTATAAGGGAACCCCTGTAGAAAGGTTGCCGGTGTTGCCAGTGCCATGGACTGTTGTTTCCTTCCGATACCTTGGCATAAATGTGTATCATACAGCTGAAGAGGAACATAGGCATAATACCGAGATGGCAATTGGAAAAATCCATAAATGTATGCGGTTTTGGGAGAAATTGCCCTTGGCAATGATGGGACGAGGGGCGATGCTTAAGATGGTGGTCCTGCCTAGGCTCCTACATTATTTTAGTACTATTCCACACATGATTCCCAAGAGGTTTTTTGTTCAACTGAATGGTATGTGTAGAGACTTCCTGTGGCATGGTACCCGGAATAGAGTGGCGCTATGGAAGTTGCAAAATGTTCATGAGAAAGGGGGTATTAAACTACCTAATTTTGAGGTGTATTATGTAGCGGGACAACTGCAATATGTGGCCAAATGGCTCTCCGATGAAGTGACCCCCGAATTTAGATTGTTTGGGCGGGACTGTACACCGCTTTACCTGAAGGAAATTGTCTGGTTGCCTGAGTCAGAAATGAAGGAGCGCCCGGGGATGATTGTGCTGGGTTGGAAAATGTGGCGCCGGGCATGTAGGATGATGGGGGACCCTCTCCCGTGTTCCCCGCAGGTGCCGCTGGTTGCTTTGGCAGAAGGAGATAAGCAGCTGAGGGTGATTATCAGAACCTACTGGGAGTCGGTCTGGCTGATAACGTTGGGGGACATTTGGCAGGAGGGTACCATCAGAGATTTCGAAGGATTGGGGCAAGAGGCGGGATTGCACGGGGGCCAGTATGTTACGTATCACAGGTCGGTGCGGAAAATTCGGAAAACGTGGCCTGAGACAGTGTTGGCGGAGGAACCAGACGCTATTATGAGGATGATATATGACATAGCTGAGGGGGGGCATGAGATCTCTCGTTTGTATGAGATGGTAATGATTAAGGTTGGGAAAGTATTGACACATTTGAGATTGGATTGGGAAGCAGAGGTGGGAGCCCAGATGGAGGATGGGATGTGGGAGCGTGCCCTGGGATACCACAAGAAGGTATCTAGGAATGCCAGATTAAAGCAAATACAACTGTATGTAACGCATAGAGCGTGTATGACCCCTCTGATGATATCTAAGTTTAGAAATGCTGGGCGACAGGCGTGCACGCTGATATGACACACATGTTTTGGTCATGCCCAGTAATTGAGTGTTTCTGGAAAGAAGTGGCACCAAAACTAGCAGAGAAAGGGGTCACCCTCATCATAGACATGGCCTGGGCTGCCTGCTGGGAGGGTTTCCCAGACCACGAAAACTGAAGCATGTTGGGAAACTGAAAGACATAGCATATGTGCTTGCAAAGCGGAGGATTGCTATGGGATGGAAAAAGTGTCACAGGCCACGGGTGGAGGTGTGGTGGAGGGAGTTACAGAAATGGGCGGAGGCTGAAACAGTGGTATGGCAGGAAGCAAGTAGCATGAGTGGGGAAGAAGAAGTGGGTACCCTGATGGCATGGAAATCATTAATAGCTGGACTATTTGGAACAATATCGGATCCAAAGGAATCCGGGGAAGGTGATACCCTGGCACATATAGCAGATACTGAATGTGAAGGACAAACAGGCTCGTGAAGGGGGCTGGGATTAGGTGGGCAGTGGGCGAAGACTAATTGATGTTAATGCAACGGTTGTAAATTGCATTGTGTTTTGGTTTGTATTTTTGGTTGTGTTGAAAAATTAATTAAATTATATTTTAAAAAAAAGCAATGCCAGCAGTTTGGGCTTTTGTGTAGGCATGGTAAAGGCACTTTCCAGGCACAGTCGTATTGATATTAACTGTCCATTGATAGTTGCAGGTGCAAAATGGTGCGAGTATCTGGGCATCTAAGCAGTGCCCGTCAAGTTACTAATATTATACACACGCCAAACTGGTGGCTTTGCCAATGCTTGTGCTTAACAGGACTTTAATGAAATAAACACAGAGTGCTTATAAATCAAGTGGCTGAATGCAGACCTGGCTTCAGCATTTTTATTACACCAGTAGCGTGTTTACAGCACCAATTAAGTCTGCAAGCTGTGTGCCAAACAACATCTACAAGCTATGGCCCTCCTCATATGCCGACACCTAAAGGGTTTCTGTCAAAGAGGCTGATACCTTAAAAATAGGTACTGGGACAAGGAAGAGGAACACAAAGGTAATGTGCCTGAGAGATATGTGTAGAAATGAGCATTCCTACAGATAAAGTTGACTTCCTTAACTGAAGCACATGGGGCCTCATTACAACTCTGGCGGTAGCCGTGCCGGTAAAAACGGCACGGCTGCCGCCAAAGTTGCATTTTTTCCGGCACCCGTTAATGGACAAGAACCGGGTCATGCCGAGTTAGGCGGACCCGGTACTTGCCCATTTTCTGGTGCCGGAATCAAGGGCCTCCTCATCCCCATTCTGCCCCGTAGGGCTGAATGGGGATGGGGACGTCAGATGCACCGGCACATACAGAGTTGTGCCGGTGCATCCGACGTGATGTGCTCGCGGGTCCCGGTCAGCCCGCCAGGAAAAACCTGGCGGGCTGTCAGGCACCCGCGAGCACAGCCCGTAGTATGGCGGTCCGGGGACTATGGTACCGGCATGCTTACCGGTACCATGGTTTCTTGACCGCCAGGGTCATAATGAGGCCCATAGTCTTGTTATTGTTAATAAGATACTCTATTATTCTTCATAAAGCATCTATGTGCTATCACACCATGCTGGTGGGCATAGTGTAGTTCGCTCAACAAGCCTTTCCTCTGAAGCCCCACTGCCACAAGCTGCCTCAAAAGACAAGTGAGCTCCCTTGCATCATCTACGGCTTATACATGTAAATTAATCCGCGCAGCTAAACCCTTCCTGTCTGACTCCAGCTGCCTGACAATCGCCAGAGCTCTTATTTTGTCTTGCCTCGACTACTGTAATGCCCTTTACCTGGGAGCCACTAAGGCCACCACAAGCAAACTGCAAACTCTGCAGAACAACGCCCTCAGAGCAGCTCTGGGCATTTCCAGAAGAGAACACGTTACAGGACTCAGTCAACAAAACAACTGGCTCTCCACCAGAGATAAAATTCTACTGAAAACTGCATCACTTACTCACAAGTCGCTTAACAATGCAGCCCCAACTTACCTGATCAACAGATTCCACCGACAGTCCTCATTAAGACCCACCAGAACTGCATACAAAAACTGTCTATCTGTTCCCCACTACAAACGGGCCACCATAGGGGGCAACAGCTTTGCGGTAAAAGCTGCCAAGTTATGGAATTCCCTGCCTACAAACCTTAGAGTAGACATGCCTTATCAGAACTTCTGCTCCCTGGTAGTCTCCTGGCTGAAACTGGAGACCCACTAACACCATGAAGTGCCCAGCACTACCCGCACAAACTGTAACCATGTGTGCCTTCCTGCTTACCTGTATATAACAAACTGCTGGCTTTGTTGGCCCACTACTGTTTTGTACATAACATTGTTGTATTCTATTCTTGTATCATGCATATTCTTTGTACTGTAACTAAGCTTTGAAAATTCTTGTAAAGGCTGCGCCCTGATACCCCCGGGTACGCTTGCGCATTATAAATAATAAAACAAACAAACAAACAAAGCATGTTAGCTGCTTCTAGTGCAGTTCTCAGTGTAATCCCCTGGTTTAGCAAAGTCTGCCATACCAGATGATACTCTTGGAGGATCCAAGATGGCCGCCAGTGAGTAGGTACGTTGGATCCCTTGCTCCGACCCTGGCCGAGAATAAGCAAGCCCATATACAAGTCTTCTGGTGGGCTGGGCACCATTGAGGAAGACCCAACGGAGAGCGCTTGAAGGGCATTTCCTGGTGGTGGATCGGCTCCCACTCCCTTTTTTAGACAGTGGGTGCAAAGATCACTTTAAACGGAATGACCAGTGGGGGAGTTTCCCCAGAACTGAGAAAGTGGAGGCCCGGCCGGTGCAGGAGAGACGTGAGGCAAACGAAGAACTGTGTTATGGTGCCAGACTTTAAATGTGCAGTTCTATCATAATGACAAAGGAAGGGAAAGGACGTCGGTGAAGACCAGCGTGATGCAGCTACGGCGTGAAGTAAAGTGATTATCAGCTGTTGTTCGTGTCGGCGGAGTTCACAGGAGCAGGGGCAGCCTGGATGGAGCGCAGTATATATTACCATGGAGACGTAGAATGTGCTGGCAACTGTAATGCGTTATCCCCCCAGGCAGAGAGGTACATTGAAGAGTTACGCGGACTGCGCACAGCGGGAGGCATCGAAGAGCAGGCAACGTTCCCCCTCTGGACAGGTACATGGCAGCAGGGGCCCGATTGGGGGAGACTTTAAGTGTGGAAATACTCCAACGTGTAACAGAGCAACAGAGCATCGCCTATTACAGTGGGTGAAGCCGGCATGCAGCTGTGATGGCTGCAATGGGCTCAAAGCAGCATTAATGCAGACAGACAGTAGGTAGTAATGACAAGAGCCCAAAGCAGGGTAAAGTGTATGCCCTTGCAATAGCTATGGTAGGGCTTATATAGCAGCTGTGTGGGCTCACAGTGGGGAAGGGAAAGATTGTATATCGCAGTCTGGTTGAAGGGTTGAGGAGGAGCTGACGCTTTGTGCCCTTTGAGGATTCCAGGATTTCTGGCAGGGATAGAGACATACTATGGTGGATGGTGATATACGGAGGCCCAGTTACCTGAAGGAAAGGCGCGGTTGTATATAAGGATTGGTGGCACTGAACTGCAGAAAGGCCAGTACTGGGTCTGGACGGCATTATTACATGGACCTTTTCGGGCGGCTAGATAATACAGAGTATGCACAAGTGAAACCCATGGTTGGACTAACTTTGTCCCAGAAGAAGGTGTAACATTCAGGAAAGCAGAGACAGTGAGTGGGATCATCTGCAATAAAAGAGCAGAGTTACCTGGATCGAGGCACCTTGAAGGTGGTGGAGCATTAGAACTGTGGGCCATCATTTTTGATCGAGGCAGAAACAAGTTGCCGACCAATTTGCTGTACTGTGGGATCATATTGAGGGTTGGGGCCAATTCTCTTCAGTTCATATTCAGTGAGTGTTGCTGAGGGGGAATAGAGGGGACAAGCTACAAAGCCACGCTGGTTGCAGGTAGTGGAAGCCTGTAACCACTTATAATTGAAAATGATCAGTGATCGAAGGCCACCCAGGCAGTGAAGGTTGAAAATAGGAGTAAGTCGAACTGTATTAGTACCACCGTGAGGGAACATAAAACGCCAATAAGGCCCTGATGTCAAAATCAAATGACATGGCTGTCCACACTAGACGGAGGCAGCCACCGGTGGAACAAGAAGGGCAGCTCGAGCGGTACTGGAAGCAAGGTGGAGATTTACAGGCAGGCTCGACTAAAAAGCACAGTGGGGATGAATTGAAAAGAGACGGTATGGAGCCTGGAGAAATGGCGTTTAGCAAAGTGAACCTTAAGGAGTCTTTGCAAGGGATGGAAGGGAGGCTTACAGATAATTTTCAACTGCAATTTACATCACTGCGGGAAGAGTTGAGAGCCTCCATAGTGGAAGTTAAAGGAATAGTGCACTCAAAAATATTATTGTCCCGAGCTTTCGGACATGTGGTTTTAAGCAAACTGTGATCGATCGTAAAAACATTTCCTATGCACCTTACCATAGTTGTCCTCAATTTTACACATGCGAATTTAAGCAGCAGGGCGTGGCCATCTTGTGCTAATCTTATCTGTTGCTGCATCGCCCTAAGCTCAAGTGCCCCTGCGGCACTAAATCATAACCCTCGCCCCTGAAGCTGACATCACTAGACACGTACAGCGCATTTCACAACGTAAATGCACATCTCGTGTCAACGTTCTCTGTGCGCGAGCTAATGGCGTGTCTCCATGGAAATGGCAGGATGTCTCTTTCCTCAATAAGTATAAACAGACTGCTTCTCATCAGACAACATCAGAGTTGCTTTTTCAATCATTTCACTGTCTTTTTTTCGAATATACTGTGACTCATTTCTGCTCTGTTCAGCTCTCTTCATTGCTCGTAGCCCGTGCAAACATATACTACTACTAGCATTACTATCGATTTTAATTTTGTCATATAATGGCAACAATACAGCCCTACCAGCACGAGCCGCAGTATTCCGAGGCAGAATTAGTTGAAAGAGAAAGATGCGCAAACGATGGGTCATGGGATGACAGTTAGCAGGACGAATCACCGGATTCTGAGCCAGAGGCAAGTCGCATGGAAGATGTCTCCACCTGGTGTACCTGCAATCGGTGCGAGGTCATGCCAACCGAGGAGGAGAGCTGCTGCTGCAGTTAAAACTCAGGATGCAAGGCCTACATATCGGAAGAAGGCACACCACCGCTATGCGTTACTGAGATGCATGACTTCAAGGCAGCCTGCCTCACAAGGTCTGTGTTGAGGATCATGATGGTGCTTATGCACGAACTTCGCGCAACAGTTTGCCCTCGCAATCCAAGTAACGAGTAAGTGTACTCCAGATGTGATGTCACTTTGACCACTGAAGCCACTAACATTTCATGTTTGTCTCCTATATTGTCGTAACTTTGATCTATCACTGCCAAATGAATGTGATCTTGCAAGTTAATACATCTCTTGCGCTTTGGGGAAATCATAGTGTTCATTTTATGTGTCTCTCACGTACAACCAAGAAACAACATTTCTCTGTGCCCCAAACATTATGGATTGCATGGGTGTTCACTTTTGTAATGTGTCTACACTTTAAAGCCCAAGTTGATTGATCCATGAAGTAACATTTGTATGGGTAACTATGGATACAGGGTGCATTTTCAAATAAGGTTTGTGCACTTATGAGGTTCATTTAAATACAGTATGTATGCTTCTCTTCCGCAGGTGGTATAGGCTGGTGGCCTATCGTTCATTTACATGGTGGCTTCATGGGAGGCTTGGATACCGCGTTGGACGAGTAATACCCGCCTGTGTCGTTGGAGCCATTCGCTCCAAATTCCCCAGCGACAGCGGACAGTACTTGGAATTTACCAACACTGTGCTGCAACCAGAAGTATACAATTTGTAGTACATTTGTGCCATCAACATCAGCAACAAAATAAAAATCTTCTTTTATCAATAGTTGTTTACATTTATCAGTAAATCAAGGACATGCTCACTTGTTTGGGTGACATACAGCAACGGTTGGTGCCCTGTAAACGCTCACCCCATCACCAATAATCCATGCCCCCTAGAGTATCAATCCATGCCCCCTCCAGTATCAATGGCAGTTGGCATCTGTGGTTGTGCGCTCACAGGGGGGCTGGCAAGGCGGGAGCGGCCGAGGTGTCAAACACCAAGTACACTTCAAAGGTATCTTCCGCGCAGGGGCCATTGTTCACATGGCCTCGTCAGACCCAGCATTTCCTGGCTCCCATAAATCAGACCCCTCTTGCTGAAAGATGAATGGCATTGGTTATTTCATCAAAAGCGGTCGTTTCCAAAATGCAGACAAATATATGGGCATTGTAACCCAAAATTTTATGGGTGCATGGGGGAAGGGTCTTCCTTTTAGGTGCCTTATCAGAAGAGCTGATCAGTGAGTTGTTGCCCCTGAGCCTCTTGGTTCCAGACACATGGGAGAAAAGTGTTAGTTTTAGGAGTGGATATATGACTGCACAAAGATTGTTATATGGTGGGCAATTTAGGGTGGTCCAGAGGGAGGACTTGATAGGCAGCTGCATTCAAAGGGAATCGAGGGCATGAGGGGACTGGACCATAGCTTAGCAGTGAGGGGGTACAAAGGGCATGAGTCGGTCACCAGAGATGGATGTGGCACTGGGTCTGGAGCAGGCATTGGTCCCACAGTCTGCGATCAGCAAATCATGTCAGTTCTTGATACTTGCTAATAGCAACAATGAAATAGCTGAGTTTTCGTGAGAACAGGAATAGAGCAGCGCTGTCAGGGGGTGGATATGGCGGGCCTGGCTGTGCACGTCGCTCTGGGAGGGAAAGAAGACAATTCAGCAGAGCGACAGAGGCCTCGCAAATGATGGCATTTAGGAGAAACTAAATGGAGTCAAACCTACATACACTATCACAGCGTTAATACACTTATATTAAGAAATAGATGATACACATAGATACAGGAGGACAGAGATGGATCCCCCCTTGACTCACATCTTTTACCTGGGGCGAGAATGGTACAGCGGGGCAAGACACACCACATCTCCCCTAACACAACCATTTCCCCTTCTGTATCAATGGCAGTTCGCACCTGTGCTCCCAAGCGGGCTGCCAGGGTGGGAACGGCCGAGGTGCCAAACACCATGTACACTTCAAAGCTATCTTCCGCACAGGGGCCATTGTTCACATGGCCTCACCAGACCCAGTGTCTCCAGGTTACCCCCCCCGAGGCAGACCGCGCCCCTGTAATCCACATAAGTGTGTCTCCCTTTAGAAGTGTTCCGGGCCTTTTCTGCATGCCCCCTCCAGTCGCAATGGCAGTTCGCACCTGTGGCCGTGTGCTCCCCAGGGGGCAGGCATGGAGGGATTGGCCGATGTGTCGAACACCATGTACACTTCAAAGGTATCTTCCGCACAGGGGCGATTGTTCACATGGTCTCGCCAGACCCAGTGTCTCCAGGCTCCACCCGCCCGTAGGCAGACAGCAACCCTGCAATCCACATAAGTGTGTCTCCCTTCAGCAATGTTCCGGGCCTTTTCTGCATGCCTCATAGGCAACCATGCCCCTCCAGTCTCAATGGCAGTTCGCACCTGTGGCCACGCGTTCCCAAGGGGGCAGGCATGGCGGGATCTGCCAATGTGTCAAACACCATGTACACTTTGAAGGTATCTTCCGCACAGGGGTCATTGTTCACATGGCGGCGCCAGACCCAGTGTCTCCAGGCTCCTCCAGGGGCAGACCGTGCCGTAAACATGTCACTAATTTACGTACACACCCACTTTTCTAGTTCTTTATAAACCCCTTGCTATTTATCCTGAGAACATCTGTGAGCAATGAAAGTGTAACGCTCACCTGATTCTCGCAGAGGCGCCGGTCTTGACTGGGCGACTACCGTATCTTCAAAGGTGATGTGCAGCACCGGATTGGCTCTTTGGGCTGGACCTCTGTGCCCTGTATGCCTGACGTGCAGAGTAAGATGTCTGCAGATAGAAAATACGGGGTTAATGAACTGGGGTTATTGGGGTGTCCCTATCTCTTTCCTCTTCTCCTCTCCTGTAGACCCACACAGGTTAACGCTCTCACCTTAGGTAAGTGAATGCCGAGCTCTCCATCTGCCTCGGGGCAGGGTGCTGTAGCCAGTTTCTTCACTGGATAGGTAGCGCAGGGCTCTTGACTTGAGAGGACTGCTGTCCGTCGTTTACTGCACGAACGGTAAGTTTCGAGTAACTCAAATGTCTTTAAAGTCTTTAATAATGATGTCTCTTGTTTTGCAGGGTTCCGGCGATGGCGGATGACGGGCTGAAGTGAGTTGAAGATGGAGCCCGTGTGATGAATAGAAGCGCCTGGAAGCACGTAAGTAAGCGCTTGTTGCCAGCTTCACAAAGCGCTCTAACTGTCTTTTTATTTTGCAGGTACAAGTTCGGAGCGGCTGCAGGGTGCCGGGATACCCACTGGGTTAGATGTGGAAAGGAGTAATGGCACGTGAGTATTAAAGTTCCCCAATGTCTTTAAACGCACCTTGTTTTGCCTTTCAGATGCGAGATGCAGCGCCGACGGCCTCCGGAGCGTGCGAAGAGTTGGTAAGCTTTTGTCTTTCAGATGCCGGAATGCAGTGTGAAGACCTCCGGAGCGCACGAAGAGTAGGTAAGCCTTTGCCTTTCAGATGCCGGAATGCTAACCTGTTCTTTCTTGTCTTTATAGGTGTTGCTGAAGACTGGATTCAGGATGGTAAGCCTTTTTCCTTAGGCCCAGGACCGGATGCAGAAGACACGATGAGCGTTCTGCTGCAGAGGGTGCAGAATAACGCAAAGCAAGATTCATCCACCGGGTGTGGTTTAAATAGCCTCCTGTAGTGCTTAGGTGTCTCCTTCCACAGCCACGCCTAAGTAAGAAAAGAGTTCTTGGTAAAAAAAAGAGTTCCTGCCTTCCAGAAGAGTTCCAGTGTTCTGAATCTAGGGAGTGGCTGCAGCCCCACCCAACAGGAAAAGTAGTTCCAAACAGAAGAGGATCAGAGGCTCAACTGGCAGGCAAGTAAGCAGCATGGTCTGCTGCAGGTAAGTCCACCCAAGCATTATGAGCCCGGCGCTTCCAGCGCTGGGACTGGGCATATTTATGAGCCTGGTGCCACTGGCGCCAGGACTGGGTCCAAAAGGTCCCAATTGGGACTGGTTGGCACTCGGAACCTGGGTTATGGATCTGCTTCCAAGGGAGTTGGGAAAACCCTGACCTTTTGGAAGCAGAGATCATGACAGTACCCCCCCTCAAGGCCCCTCCCAAACCGGGCTTCTCCGGGGGTTTTGGCTTGTCAGGAAATGTTCGGTGAAATCTTTTGATGAGGCGAGGAGCATGGACATATTCAGCAGGTTCCCAGGATCTCTCTTGGGGGCCGTAGCCTTTCCAGTCAATTAGGTAGAATAGTTTAGATTTGGAGATCTTGGAGTCCAGAATGCTTTTGACTTCAAACTCGAGTTCTCCATCAACTAGGATAGGTTTTGGAGATTTGGTTAGTCGGGTTTGAGGTTGTACGGGTTTTAATAGAGAGACGTGGAAGACCGGATGTATCTTCATGTGCGGGGGCAAGTCCAACTTGACCGCTACTGGGTTTACTATGGTAGCGATGGAATAGGGACCAAGGTATCTTGGATTGAATGTGCGTGGCCCTTTTAGAGATAGATATCTGGTGGATAACCAGACTTGATCCCCTACTTGATAGTGAGGGGCTTCCTTCCGATGTTGATCTGCTCCTTTCTTGTATTGTTCTTTAGCCCTTTGAAGGTGAGAAACAGCTTCCTTAAAGGCTTGGGTGATTGTAGAATGCAGGTAGTCTACTGCTGGTGTTTCAAGATCTTGGAGGGGATCCAACTCCGAGGTTCGAGGGTGACTGCCGTACAAAAGAAAAAACGGGGTTTTCCCAGTTCCCGAATGGACAGAGTTATTGTAGGCATACTCGGCTATCCAAAGGATATCTTGCCAAGTTTTTTCAGTTTGTTGCAGCATGCAGCGTAAATACTGTTCCAGAGTTTGATTGGTCCTCTCTGTTTGTCCGTCGGTCTGAGGGTGGTGACTGGTCGATAGTCTCACATCAATTTGAGCCGACCGACAGCAACTTCGCCAAAAATGAGAAATAAATTGACTACCTCGATCCGAAATTAGAACCGAAGGAAAACCGTGCAGTCGGACGATGTTTTCGAGAAATTCTCGGGCCAGAGTTGCTGCTGTTGGCAAGCCTTTGAGCGGAATGAAATGCGCCATCTTGGAGAATAAGTCCACGATTACTAGAATCGTATTGTATCCGGAGCATGGAGGTAGATCGGTGATGAAGTCCATAGAAAGCGTATGCCAAGGGCGAGGTGGGATGTCAATAGGGCGTAAGAGGCCTGCTGGTCTTTCCTTTTGACTCTTGTTTTGGGCGCATACTCCACAGGACATTATAAAGTCTCTGATATCTTTTTTCCAAGACGGCCACCAGAAGTAGCGCTTGATCTTTTCTGAGGTCTTGGCTATACCGGGATGACCTTCCATTAAAGAGTCGTGATAACAAGAGATTACTTTTTTCTGTAAATCTGTGCTGGGTAGGTATAATCGTTCTTGGAAATACAATAAGTTGTCCTTTACTGCAAAGTCCTTTCCCTGCAGATGCCAATTCTGTATGTCTGCTGGAGTTACAAGTTGCCTGGCTTTATCCTTAACTTCCTCTATGGATTCTGTGGTGATTACACCCAGAATTCTTTGTTCGGGAATGATTGGTACAGGTTTAGGGTTGATCAAGTGTTCTTCCACTCCCATCCGAGAAAGGGCATCGGCTTTACCGTTCTTGGTACCAGGTCGATAGGTAATTATGAAGTCAAACTCGGCAAAGAATAATGCCCAACGGAGTTGTCTAGAGGATTGGGCTTTTGCGGTTTTCAAATATTGCAGGTTTCGGTGATCTGTAATCACAGTAACGGTGTGTCAGGCCCCCAGCAGATAATGCCGCCAAGCCTTAAAGGCACACTTGATAGCCAGAAGTTCCTTGTCAGTAATCGTGTAATTGACTTCAGGAGGTGAGAATTTGCGGGACCAAAATGCCACGGGATGCAACTGATTGGTTACCGGGTCCTTTTGTGATAGAACTGCCCCCATGGCAAGGCTTGAAGCATCAGTTTCCACGATATAGGGGAGTTCGGGGCGAGGGTGTTTTAAGATTGGTGCAGAGATAAATTTAGTCTTCAAATCCTGGAAAGCTTGTTCCGCCTCGGTAGACCATTCAAAACGTTTGTTTTTCTTTAACAAGGCAGTGATGGGCTGGACTATTCGAGAGAACTCGGGGATAAACCTGCGGTAAAAGTTAGCGAAGCCTAACATGCTTTGCACACCTTTTACGGAGGATGGTGATGGCCATTTGAGAACTGCATCGACCTTCTTTGAATCCATACGCACTCCGCCAGGTGATAATATGAATCCCAAGAATTCAACTTCAGTCACGTTGAAAACACATTTTTCCAACTTAGCGAAAAGTTTGTGTTGGCGCAATCTTTCGAGGACCATTTTCACGTGTTTCCGATGTTCAGATTCCGATGAAGAATAAACGAGAATGTCGTCGATGTAAACAACAACACACACATCTATGAGCTCTCTGAGGACATCGTTCATAAAATATTGAAAGGCGGCCGGGGCATTGCAAAGTCCGAAAGGCATGACCTGATATTCAAATAGCCCATACTTGGTGCGGAAGGCCGTCTTCCATTCATCGCCCTCTTTTACTCGTACCAAGTGGTAAGCTCCTCTAAGATCCAGCTTTGTATATATGCATGCTTTTCTGACTTGGTCCAGGAGTTCAGGGATCAAAGGTAACGGATATCTATTCTTAACGGTGATCTGGTTCAGGGAGCGATAATCGATACAAGTTCTAAAGTCTCCTTCCTTTTTTGGAACGAAGAACAAAGCTGAAGAGGCAGGGGACTTGGAGGGACGAATAAACCCATTTGCCAGGTATTGATCCAGGTATTGTCGAAGGTGAAGGTTCTCAGGCTCGGTGAGGGCATAAATTCTACTACAAGGAGGAGTAGATCCAGGTATCAGGTCTATCTGGCAGTCATAAGACCTATGAGGAGGTAGAGAGTTAGCCTGCTCCTTCCGGAAAACATCTTGGTATTCTAGGTATTCGGGAGGTAACTGGGGAGTCTCTGAAGAAATTGCTGCCAGTGCAACACCAGGTGGAGGGTGACACGTAGAGACACATTCTGGAAACTGGACCGTTCTTGCTCGCCAATCGATCAGAGGATTGTGTTTCTCTAACCAAGGTATTCCTAGAATAATCTGGAACTGAGGGGCCTTGATCACATCGAACACGATCTTCTCATGGTGTCCATCTTGACTTACTAGCGTCACCTCTTGAGTGGTGTGCGTTACTGGCCCGGAGGCTATCTCCGTACCATCCACCGTAGTAATGACGTCCTTTACAGCCTTGGGACAAAGAGTTAGATTCATCCTCAAAACCATTTCATGATCCACATAATTGCCGATGGCACCGCTGTCGACGTAAGCTTCAATTGCATGTAATCGACCCGGATTATCAGGGCTAATGAGGACCATAGGTATCACGAAATGCGAGGTCACGGAACTGGTTTTCACGCTCGGCAAGAGGACCTCTATTCTTGTCGGGCGAGGTCGTTTCCCTGCTCAGAGTTTGTAACTGTGGTAACTGCAGCTCCTACTGCCTTCTTGGCAGGTTTCACCGGACAGTCTCAAAGAAAGTGCCCTGAGTTTCCGCAATATAGGCATAATTGCAACTGTTTTCTCCTTTCCCGCTCCCTTTGTGTTAGAGGACCTTTCAGACCCCCTATTTGCATGGGTTCCCCGGAGTCTACTCCTTTGGAAGGAGTTGGCGGTTTGGAAAATACTCGAGCATCAAACTTGGAACGATCGGCCTTCCTGTTCTGCAGTCTGTGATCTATTTGAACGACCAAGTCTATATAATCCGAACAGTCTTGTGGGGGATTCACTACTTGGGCTAAAACGTCTTTGAGCTCTCCACGTAGACCTCTATAAAACAGCGTAATCCTTTTGTCCTCAGGCCATTGAGTTTCCACTATTAGTCTATTGAAAGATGCAATATAAGCCAAAAGGTCTTGATTACCCTGTCGCAACGAAAGAAGCTCATTGTCCAAGGCCTGCCCTTGTGCATGTCTTGCGAACAGTTTTTCCATACTAAGCTGAAAGGCTTGAAAATCATGGAGAACCGGATCATCTTGATTAACTAGAGGGATCGACCAGTCTGCCGCATTGCCACTAAGGTACGAAAGTACAAAAGCTACTTTAGCTTGATCAGTTGGAAAGGCTGCTGGCCGGCATAAGAAGTGCAACCGGCACTGATTGATAAATACCGCAAACCTCTTTGGGTCACCAGAAAATCGTTTGGGCGGAGCCAGAGGTACATTCCCAGATAGGTTGATCTGCACTGGATTCATAGAGGATGTTGAAGGAAGATTTGCCCCTGATGCGGGTAGCGGGGTCTGTCCGGCTTGTGACTGTAGCAATTGTCTAGCAAGATCATCTGTTCTCTCCTTGGAAATAATTAGTTCCCTTCTTAGAGCGTTCGTTTCCTGACGAGCTGCATGCACTTCTGCCCTTAGTTCTCCAAGTAACCGGGCTAGGTGGTCAGTATCCGAGGTTTCCATAGCGCCTGGGCGAGAGTTTTGCGGTAGGCTTTGCGTTCTGTAACGCTCACCTGATTCTCGCAGAGGCGCCGGTCTTGACTGGGCGACTACCGTATCTTCAAAGGTGATGTGCAGCACCCGATTGGCTCTTTGGGCTGGACCTCTGTGCCCTGTATGCCTGACGTGCAGAGTAAGATGTCTGCAGATAGAAAATACGGGGTTAATGAACTGGGGTTATTGGGGTGTCCCTATCTCTTTCCTCTTCTCCTCTCCTGTAGACCCCCACAGGTTAACGCTCTCACCTTAGGTAAGTGAATGCCGAGCTCTCCATCTGCCTCGGGGCAGGGTGCTGTAGCCAGTTTCTTCACTGGATAGGTAGCGCAGGGCTCTTGACTTGAGAGGACTGCTGTCCGTCGTTTACTGCACGAACGGTAAGTTTCGAGTAACTCAAATGTCTTTAAAGTCTTTAATAATGATGTCTCTTGTTTTGCAGGGTTCCGGCGATGGCGGATGACGGGCTGAAGTGAGTTGAAGATGGAGCCCGTGTGATGAATAGAAGCGCCTGGAAGCACGTAAGTAAGCGCTTGTTGCCAGCTTCACAAAGCGCTCTAACTGTCTTTTTATTTTGCAGGTACAAGTTCGGAGCGGCTGCAGGGTGCCGGGATACCCACTGGGTTAGATGTGGAAAGGAGTAATGGCACGTGAGTATTAAAGTTCCCCAATGTCTTTAAACGCACCTTGTTTTGCCTTTCAGATGCGAGATGCAGCGCCGACGGCCTCCGGAGCGTGCGAAGAGTTGGTAAGCTTTTGTCTTTCAGATGCCGGAATGCAGTGTGAAGACCTCCGGAGCGCACGAAGAGTAGGTAAGCCTTTGCCTTTCAGATGCCGGAATGCTAACCTGTTCTTTCTTGTCTTTATAGGTGTTGCTGAAGACTGGATTCAGGATGGTAAGCCTTTTTCCTTAGGCCCAGGACCGGATGCAGAAGACACGATGAGCGTTCTGCTGCAGAGGGTGCAGAATAACGCAAAGCAAGATTCATCCACCGGGTGTGGTTTAAATAGCCTCCTGTAGTGCTTAGGTGTCTCCTTCCACAGCCACGCCTAAGTAAGAAAAGAGTTCCTGGTAAAAAAAAGAGTTCCTGCCTTCCAGAAGAGTTCCAGTGTTCTGAATCTAGGGAGTGGCTCCAGCCCCACCCAACAGGAAAAGTAGTTCCAAACAGAAGAGGATCAGAGGCTCAACTGGCAGGCAAGTAAGCAGCATGGTCTGCTGCAGGTAAGTCCACCCAAGCATTATGAGCCCGGCGCTTCCAGCGCTGGGACTGGGCATATTTATGAGCCTGGTGCCACTGGCGCCAGGACTGGGTCCAAAAGGTCCCAATTGGGACTGGTTGGCACTCGGAACCTGGGTTATGGATCTGCTTCCAAGGGAGTTGGGAAAACCCTGACCTTTTGGAAGCAGAGATCATGACAGAAAGTCAATGTTACGCTCACCTGGTTCCCACGGGGGCGTCGACCGGAACTGGGCCGCTGTTGTTTCCACCAGCGTGACGTGTAGCGCCGAGATGACTGACTTGACTGGCCCGCTCAGCCTAGTTTGTCTGGCTCGCAAGAATATTCTTCTGCAAAGGAGAAGAGGAATTAACCACCCGTGGAATTGAGTGTCAACCCACCTTCCCCACTCCCGTTGTCTTCCCACAGATCACTCTTGATGTCCCCTCCTTAGTCTCACCTGATGGTTTGGAAGGATGAGCTCTCCATCCTGCGTCGACCGCAGGGGCGCGTTGATGACCAGTTAATTCACTGGCGTAGAGGAATTGGTGAGTTCCAGTATTGACTCTAAAGTCCAATTGTTCATAAGAGTTCAAATGTCTGATCTTCACTCTGTCCGATTCCTTGCAGGTTGCCGATTAATCCACTTGAAGATTTCCAAATGGCAATTGGTAAGATTCAGGTAAGTCTATTGTGGTTTTCCCCTTAGGGGCCGGGGTACGGCGATGAAGCGGAGTTGACTGTGCCGACCCGAGATGAGGTGAGACCCCCGTGGTAAATCAGGTAAGTTTTGTGGGGGGTAACTGGTATTGTCTTTGCTTTCTCCCCTTATGGGCCAGGGTACGGCGATGAAGCAGAGTTGACTGCGCCGACCCGAGATGAGGTGAGTACCTCCCGCGGTAAATCAGGTAAGTCCTTGGGGGTAACTTGTATAGCCTTAGAGAGTCCCCTTGCTCACCTTGCTGTCTTTGTCTCCTTAGGTGTCGGAGGGCGGCCGCGAGATGGAGAGAGCGTGATGGAATGCTGAAGTACCGCCAAGCAGGTGAGTTCAGCGCGGCGCCGTAGGAATGCGAAGCGATGTTTCAAAGACTTCTGTCTTTCAGCTCCGTGGCGAAATGGATCAGGATTCAGGTAAGGATTAAAGTTAAAACTCCTGTTCTAACCTTTATCCTTCTTTTCTTCTTGTTTCAGGAGTCCCAGGACTGAAGCGGGCGTGGCTGAAGACTGGAGCTGCTGAAAACACGGTGAGCGTAACGCTGCAGCAAGCAGAATAATGCGAAGCACCTGTGGCTGTCCGGGCGTGGTTTAAATAGCCTTGGAAGAAGATCCAGGTAAGTATTCTTCCACAGCCCCACCCAAGTAACAAAATAGTCACTTCAGTAAAATAGTCCCTCCTAAGCCTCATTTGGCTTGAGTCTTCACGCAGCATGGTCTGCCTCAGGTGAGTATGCAGCATGGTCTGCTTCAGGTAAGTTATCAATAATGAGCCTGGCGCCCATGGCGCCAGGACTGACTTTATCTTTATGAGCCTGGCGCCATAGGCGCCAGGACTGCACCCAAACAGCCCCTAACTGGGGCTTTTGGGCATGCTCCAAGTGGCCTGATGCCTGCTTCCGGGGCTGCTGGGCCTGGTCTGGTCTTCCGGGGGCAGGCATCATGACAGTCAAATCGTGATTGTGCTACCTATGAACACCTGTGCGCACTGGAAGTCTAACTCTTGATCGCGCGACCTGTTCTCCTGCTACTAACTACCCTGCTTGCTGAATCTAATTGTTTGTTAGTCAAGGTAATGGCAGGTCACCTATTAACTTCACTATAATCATCCCTTTCTGATCTCAACATTTCTAGCAATTTCGACCGAGTGTACCCAGTAGTGTAATGTTCATTAATCTCAATGACTTTACCATTGTCTAATGTTTAAAGTGTTCTGATCTCGATATGTAGCAAATTTCATCAGTGTCAATTGTGATAGAATCGCATATTTCTCTGACCATGTCTACAAGCATGTTTCCTTTTGATGCATGAATCAATCAATTCTGTATCAGCGTTATCCAAGTATATATTCGACTACACTACACAGGTTTTTATTCTTTGACCAAAACAAACATTGCATAGAAAACCTTTATATAATTCCATCAATCTAATGCATTCATTACATTTTGACATTACAGATCTTATCTATTTTTCAAGGATGGCTGCTTGTATGGTTTTCGGTTGCCATTCCAGGAGCCACATCAAACGTGAGGGCACAATCCTGCATAAATTCCCAAGGGATCTTGATTTAATAAGAGAATGGGTTCGATGTGGTTTTCGGGTGGACGAGTTTGAATGTGGAGGCCAGGAAATCTTCGGAGACTCGAGGGCCAATCAATTCCGCATCTGCAGCCTGCACTTTACAGATGAAATGTACAACCAAATGCAGTACACAAAAAAGCATTGACTCAGAACGTCTTGTAAATTGCTTCCAAATGCTATTCCAACTATACTCATGCACCCGCTGCCTCGGGTGAGTCCCGGATGATGAATTAGCTGTGGGGTACTGAACAGGTAACAACTACATGAACGGATTGGTGCTTTCGGTGTAAATGTGCCTTACTAAAGTTTGCATATTTACCAGATTCTATTTCTTTTGAAACTATACCACATTTTAATATGCATCTGTCGCGGGTTTATGGAGCATTAAAGCAAGTGAATATGACCATAGAAAACAATGCCATACTGCCCGTAAAAAGAAGCATAATCTTTTCGTAATCAGTATGCTTGACATATCAATTGTTTTAGGAGATCTTACTGATGGAAGCACAGACCCTGGTGAAATCGCCGACATGTCCAGTATATCAATGGTGAACTCTACAGACTTGCAGAAGTTCATATTCTCGACAGTTGGATCTTCTGACATATCTAATGTAAATCTTATTGTCCCTTTTGCCACTTCATCACAATGCACTGAAAATGAAGGAGCAAGATTCTGCATCCATTTATTTACCTGAGTCAACAACAACTTCAAGCGCCTATCAGGTAATTTTACCTTTCAAATTCCAGAATATAGTATGCTTGGAATTTAAAAGAATATGAATTCTATTAGTGTATCCGGTCGGTTGTTTACACTATATGGGCCTCATTCCGAGTAGAGCGGTAAGGGTTAACGGTCACCGGTAACGAGACCAGTACCGTTAAACCCTTACTGCCCTGTTACGAGTTCCCTTTGCGGGTCCTTCCTTAACGTCTGCTTTTAGCCTGCTTTTAGCAGGCGTTAAGGATGGGACCCGCAAAGGGACTCCAGGGTCAATAACTGTACCATAAATTAGGGTACCATTATTGCCGCCTTCCCATTGAGCCCTATAGGGGCTCAAATGGGAATGGGGAATGTCCCTGGTGAATGGGGAATTACCGGTCCCTCCGACCTCGGAATGGACCAGTAATTACTCCATTCACCAGGCCGGAGTTTGGACGAGTTCGGAGGCAGCCATGTCGCAAATAGCGGTGTGGTTATCTCGGAATGAGGCCCTGTGTCATTTAGGGTTTCTCTTAATATGTACCATTGTCTGCATCTCATTGGCCCTCATTACGACCCTGGCGGAGTGGGTTTACGCCAGCGTTATTCGCGGCGGACCCGTCCGCCCTACTACGACTTTCCGTAGCGCCATGGAACGTTTTCCGCCTGGTTTTTCCGGGCGGAGAAATCCATGGCGCTACGGGACCCTGATGTTAATTACGCCACCGTATTTTACGGTGGCGCAATTAACGCCTTCCCCACTCCCATTATACCCTATGGGGCAAAAATGGGAATGGGGAAGGGTAAAATGGGGAATGGGGATTTACCGCCCCGCCAAGGTCGGCATGGTGCGGAAAATCCGCCAACCTCCATGGCGCTATCGGCAGCTTTCCGCCGTGCTCCGCGGTGCATTTAGCACCGCGATTTCCGCCAGGGTCGTAATGAGGGCCATTGTCTCATTTCCATTTCGCTGTTTTCATCTGTACTAAAACAAGTGCTGTGTTACAGGGGGGTGCTCGTACTTCGACTACAATTACATTGTCCTTTGGAGCAGGTCCAGAGTATGAGGTATGCTTACTGACAGTTCCCTTGAATGAAAGAAAGTAAATCCCACATAGTATACTATTAGACAGTGACATTCATATAAACATGCAGTGTTTCAAACTTTTATGATTTCAGTTCCAACGTTACACTTCCTCCCTAATGCAGAATACATTGCAAAATGTTTGAGGCAACATCACAATCAGTATGTTTTGCACAGTGATCTCTGATCAAGTACACTTGCCATCAATCCAGTGAAATTTTAAATGTATATTTTGACAAAACGATGTAGACTCTTTGCAAGGGTATGTTTGTAAGCGCTGTGTGCAATTAAAGTTTTTAATTTCCAATACGATTGACTATTTTTTTATTTTTAATGAATATTCCATTCAAGGAATATACACAAGGTGTGGAATTAGAAGTAGAGGCACAGGGATCACAGGTGGCGGATCAGCTTGCGGGTGTGGTGGTTACAGAGAAGACCACTGTTTTACAGAAAATCAAGAAAACAAGGGTAAATAACAAACAATTTTGTTTTCTACAAGTGTTTTTGGCTTGTCTTTTCTGCATAACATTGTTTTGTATTTTAAGTGCTATCTGTTGTGTATGTGCTATACATTGAACATGTTTTACAACCCATCTCCTAGAGGCCCAGAAAGAAAAGAAGTATGAAGACACAGACAACAAATGAAACCAAATATGCCGCTTGCCAAACAGATTTCACCATGGAGCAACTACAATTTGAGGCGCAGCGTGGTCCAGTCAATAAGCAGACTCGAGATGCTTATGTCCAATGGCCAGAAAATTAATTGAATAAGACCGGCGAAGCCAGCAAGGTGTACTTGGACAATTGCTACAATGTGAGACATACTCAAGATGATACTGAATATAATGCAGATGGATTGGAATACCTCACAGACCACTTGAAACAATATACACCGGCAAAAGTAATTCTACCCAATAAAC
Source organism: Ambystoma mexicanum (assembly GCF_040938575.1). NCBI lineage: Eukaryota > Metazoa > Chordata > Amphibia > Caudata > Ambystomatidae > Ambystoma > Ambystoma mexicanum. Next base: position 68,856,377 of record NC_090928.1, read on the forward strand.
ATTTGATGTTGACGGTTTCTCCAATTCGTGTGCAAATTGCACAAGCAGAACTAACAGAAACTGAAGCTTCTACGCAATTGACAGAGGAACTTGCCAAAGATCTCGACTTCAGTATGGGCAGTTGGGCCGATTTGTCCATCACACTTGAGTCACAAACCACATTCGCGCACAACAATTTGCTAATAAAGGAGCACAAATACATTGTATTCGACAGCTGCCTAGTAGAGATTATACTGAGGCTGAAATGTGTCCATGCAGTGAGTGGGACAATATGCGGGCTGCCATTGGTGAATGTGACTCGTGTTTTACAAGGCACTAACCTGAAACTCCAAGCCAGCTGTGTCCAGCTCCATAACACATTTCCGTGGTACGCTCAACCGATGCTCGGAAAAGTGCCAGCTGGAAATCTACTATGTTCAGCAGCTTTGCTTTTCAGTGGTTCCACTTTTAGTAAGTTGTCCAGTTTCTGTCAATTTGTTAGAATTCAGCTCCTACCTAAAACACAGTCATATAAATATCAAAGAGAATTTTTATTACCCGCTATTAGTGAAGTGTGGAAAATTGTACAAATCTCAATTGAAAACACATTCTCTGGAAAACGCTTCAGGCTATCTGGCGACGGACAGTGTGATAGCCCAGGATTTTCAGCAAAGTACTGCACATACCACTTTCAAGACATGGAAACAAAAAAAATGGTGAGTTTGGCGATTGTGTAGGTGACCGAATGTAAATCCTCTGTGACCATGGAGAAACATGGTTTTTTAAAATCTGTCGAACATCTTCAATCGAGGGAATGCAAATAGCCGAGGCCACGCGAGAGCAGTTTCCAAACATTTGTCATCAATTTGATGTATGGCACGTTGCCAAATCAGTGAATAACATTTCTGCTGCTGGGAAAAAGAAAGGTTCGGGAAATAATTTACAGTGGTCTCAGTCTTTCACAAACCATCTTTGTTGGAGCTCCAAAACTTGTCATGGGTCTGTGGAAATTCTACTTGAAAAATGGCGCTCATTGATGCACCACTGTTCCAATGTTCACTCATGGACCGAAAACCAACATTTTCATGAATGTGAACATGGACCTTTATCGCAGGAACGCAAGAAGAAGTGGTTGGTTCCATCTTCACCTCCACACAAAGCTCTTGAAAAGATCGTGTTTGATAAAAACTCTTTCAAGAGACCTAAAGAGACTCACAGAATTCTGTCACACCAGAGATTTGGAGGTGTTCTACAATATGTGCCTAGAGTACAGACCCAAGAGTTTGCATTTCGGCATTGACGGCATGTAATGTCGAACACTACTAGCGGTATTAGAGCATAACGAGAATATCAGCAGAGAATAGTCAAAAACTGGTGGATACTTTGGGAAGCCCCGTTACACCATGGCATTTGCAAAGCGAAGCAAAATATGGGTGGCCAAGCCAGTATCTACCAGGAAATGGAATTCGATTTTGTGAAAGATCTCGCTTTGACTGTGTTGGCCATGTATACTCATGGAATCGATCATGATTTTATTCCTAGGGGACAAACAATGCCGCAAAACATTGCAACCGAGCCCTGTCCACCTAAAGCAGAAGTCGTTGAACAGTTTACTTCCCGGTACAAATGATTTGCAGTGTTGGTCAGTATAACTGTTGGGATATGTTCCCCAATGTTGGTACTTTGTACATGAACAATGGAATGCTATTAAACTCGAATTTCAAAGCTATTAAAAGTATTAAGAATTATTTAATTATGCACTTTTAATCCTGTTTATGAATCATTCATTTAAATCACGAAAGATAACATGCATATCTGTGGTTGCTTGGTGTCTGTAAAGCTCGACATAGGTGGTCATAGCGTCCAAATTGTGTTTTCAAATGTATCCTCTTTGCCAACTTTTTTTCGTAAGAAGTGCCTATTGTAGGATGCCATACAGTGTAAGTCTTCCCCCTTCCCGCATTCAGCCAGCTCTTGTGGGTCCTTCACTGATCAGGGCACAGGAGGGTCAGATGGATATCAGCATGAAAGGAACTGCAGGGTGTAGGTTGTTAGTGCACGGGAAGTTCAGTGGAGATGGAAAGACACGTGGATTTATGACTTGTCAGTGTCTCATGTTATCCGCAGAGCACATTCCTCTGCGAAAACAGGGCCCACGGAGATGTGGCAATTGGGATGAAATGGTGTAGAGTCGAGTACATTAGGTCTCTTCATAACACAATCCTTTCCTAGGCCCCGAATTATCAGCTTCTCCCTCTCTGAGTGCCATGCACAGCCAGCACCCTTCCCCTGCCAGCTCCGCGAGAGTCAGTTCTCATGGAAAATACAGTCATTCAATGTTGGCTTTAGCAATGATCAAACACTGACAATTTGTTTATTTTTCAAACATATTTGAAATGCCTGGTCGGTCAGCCGGGCTAATCACTGCAAGGATTGAAGGTCACAGCATTTGATGTTGCTTGTGGAGAGTTCACACCGAAGCTCATTGTACAGCATGTTTTTAATTTGTGGGTTTCCTTCGGGAAAACGAAACTTAACGTACTTGCTCCTAACAAGATTCAATTGTTGTTACGCTTGGAAGAAAGTGAGGATTCGCTATGGGTTGTAGAATGCTGTGATGTTTTAAAAAAAAGATATGGTTCACCATTTTAAAATTGGACAAAGCAACATGTTATTTCATCATATGAGAAGCGTTGGACTGAGTGGGCACGAGCGGGCACTCTGCGTTACGCCACGAAAATGGAAATACCAAATATAATGTAAGTTTGATGGTAGACGAGCTTATAGAAAATGAATCAAGGTTTCATTTTCTGGCCAGTATTGCTTACTTGCATTGTAATGGGTTGTTGGTTGTGGCATACTGTGGTGACACGCAAACACAACCCGTATGTATTTGTCTTTGTCCCGGGCACATGGGCCGTCCAGCACCCAAAGTTCTTTGCTAATATTCCATTATAATGCCGTCTATGTGTTGTTAGAATTTTTCTGTCAGCTTCCGCAACCCATTGCGAGCTAAACTTAATAGATGACAATAAACTCTGAAGCACATCTTTGCACTGTTTCCAGGTTTCGATACATTTCAATAAAGAACGGCTACTGAAATATATTTTCTTTATGTTTTCTACACAGCTACATCCTTCCTTACTGCGAATGTCAACGTTTCCAGATACCAATTGATGGCTTCTTCAACTGGCAGGGCCAGATACAACGGAATGGATGGATGTCAATCTGTTGTGGGACGATCGCCCCGGACCTATATGCCTTTTTGCGGTACCAGCGACGAGGAGTAACCCATCATCTTTTACGGTGGTCTAGCAAGAAGCCGATGCCAATGACTTGTGATTCAAGGTGCATCAAAGGCGCTTTTTCCATCAAAAGGAACACCGTGTGACTCATGCTAAAGATTTGATGCTTGAAGAAAACAGAATTGAAAATTGAAATTGACGGATGTTCACAGAGGGTTTATTGTGAAATAAAAGCATATTATAATTTGCAGAGTATTGATGTTTCCTTCAAAAATAGTGTTTTCTATTCCAATTTGAGATGCGCTGTGCTGTGAGAGGATGTGTGTGTTGATATTCCAGGTTCTGCGGCAGGTGACGTTTATACGTAGGTGATGACTGGGTGCGTTTGGCTACGCTGCCCACTAACGTTATGAAAATAGGTGGAACATATCATAGGAATAGTGATGTCAGCTTCAGGGGCGGGGGATATGATTTAGTGCCGCAGGGGCACTTGAGCTTAGGCCGATGCGGCAACGGATAAGATTAGCATAAGGTGGCCACGCCCTGCTGCTTGATTTCACATGTGTAAAAGTGAGGAAAACTATGGTAAGGTGCATAGGAAATGTTTTTACGATCGATCACAGTTTGTTTAAAACCACATGTCCAAACGCTCGGGACAATAATATTTTTGAGCACACTATTCCTTTAAGGGGGAATTGAAAGAGCTGTGTGGCAGAGTCAATATCACAGAAGAAGGCTTCACAGAAAAGTCTGAGGAGGTCCGACAAAACAGTGAATTGTTGGAGCACTTGGCGAGAGTTTCCCATAACTTGGAGCTACAAGTTGAAGATTTAGAGAACCGATCAAGAAGAGTTAACATTCGTATCAAAGGCTTAAGTGAATCGGTTACGGATGCAGATTTGAAGGCTACGGTTCAAAAATGTTTTGGTAGCTTGCTGACGGACATACAGCCGGAGGACATAGGAATTGATCAGATTCATAGGGTGGGCCCGAGAAGGAGAGAGACAGGGGCTAAACCCAGGGATGTGGTGGCTGCTATGACAAATTAATCTGTGAAAGAGAACATTCAACGGGCAGCACGGGCAGCTGGTGAAGTAGCGATCAATGGTATGCAGATTCAGCTGTATCAGCAATGCTCCAGAAGCAGAGAGACATGGGTCAAGTTACACAGTGTCACAGCTCCAGGAGTCCAGGCGCAGGAGTGGCACGAACCAACCACCCCCCTCTGAGGTTTTGGCACCTGCAAGTACAAACTTACACAGGCGTCCGCAACCCCATTCCACTCATTCATACATACATGCATCCTTCTTTGGCTGTGTTTTCAGTCAAGCTAGAACAAGAAACCAAAGGGCACTTAGCTTTGGGGTTGAGTGCTGGCCTCCTGCTTGCGCACTCCAGGTCTGTTTTTCTCAGAAGCGGTTCAAACGATGCAACAAGAGCTTAAACTAGAAGTGCTCTGCATGGTTCTGATTACAATACAGTGTCACAAACGTTCATGCACTACAGACTTGTCTCATGCACTATAGTATTGTCTAAGCCATACTCATGCGGGCTTCTTAGAACACACTGTTTATTCTCGATGCTGCACCTGGCTCAGGTAGTGCGTTCCTTAGTACCGCACATGGTTTTTATGTGCAGCTGCCAACTGCTTTTGGCGTGCGTTTATATGAATGGCACGCGGGTGCCCTGCGCGTCTGTCAGCCGCGTGTGGCCCTTCTCATACAGTAATTCTACACTGCACGTGGCTCAGAGCATCAATCCGTTTCTGAGCTTGCGGCTTCCCAAACCACAGGTTTAGAATTTGCTGTAGCCGCACGTGACTAATTAGTAGTCAAACATGCAGCGCCTGATTGACATGCACGGTCTCAACATGCGGCGCGGTGAGGCAGGTGCTGCTCCATGCACTATGCCAAGTTAAACAATATGTGCAAGACTTAGCTTTCAGAAGCGCAGAGGGGTTTAAGGACTTGGGGCGGTGCCACCTGTGCATGATCCCCTATGACTCCTTTCCCCAGCAATATGCGTCCCTTCTCTGCAGCTGAGCATGCGCCACTTATCTATGAGGTGCAAGGGGCTGGAATGGAGATTCTTTGGGGCGTGGCCCCTCACGTTATCCCCCGAGGCTGGAGCTCTGAAGAGTGCAACCGCTCACGTTGGAGTTTTGAGCACAAGCCCTGTGCTCTGAGCTTCGCTGCTTTTTTCCTCTCCAGTTACCCCCACCTGTCACACCACACACATTCCTGGTCATAACCCTGACACACGGACTCTGAAAGCAAGAAACATTTTGTACAAATGGACCTTTCCTTTTTGTTTGTTGTTATTTATCCTGGAAGGGACGCAACATCGCATAACTGCGAGTGCCGAGGGCCTGACGCTGCTACATATAGAAGAGGAAGAGAGGCATGAAGAGAGCCGGGCGGGGTCTTCTGCTCAGCAAGGGAAGCAGCGTTGGGATTGGTCACTGGTAAAGGGGAAGCGAGGGGGTTGTGGTACCTGTTTTAAAGGGCCCTCGAGGGAGAGGTTTGGGAGGTAGGCTGGAAGGGAGTGGCACTGGCACCTCCTAAAAAGGCTGATAATGTTTATTCTGAGGGGGGAAGACCTTAGCAACTATAAATGAGTATAACACTGGGAAGATATAATGGTTGGTCAGGGTGGGGGATCGGCGGGAAATTCTTGGAACTCAATGAGGTTGTAGGAGACTTCCCGCTTGGAATGTCCCTAGGAATTCTATCAGGCCTTAGCTTGAGGTATCTGTCCCGAGGTTATCATAGGATCATCGGCCTGGGAAGGGGGGTGGAAAAGTGTGGGAGGGAGGGTGGGAATACTGAACAGAAGGAAAAAGAAGAGGTATTCATGGGGAAGATTACACAGTTAGTCGCGAAACCAAATATATAGTAAATATTCAAAGTATTTTCATATAATGTTAGGGGGTTGAATTCCCTGGCTAAACAGAGAAAGGTAGAGATGATAATTAAAAGAGACTGTGAATATTTTAATGTTGTAAGATACACATATTAGAAAAGTGGATAGGGCGCTGGGGAGATTTCGAATGTTTGATAGAGTATTCAAGTCTAATGCGGTGGGGGAAGACTCTGGGTGTTCTAATAGGCATTAAACATTTGTTGAAGATAACAGTGTTGCAGTAGAAAGTATAGAATTTAAATCGATAACATTAGGTATTGTACAAAATTATCTACTGGCAAAAGTTCGACCCGCTAAAGTTTGAACCCCAATTTTCTGCACACATATATATATATATATATATAGGGATAAAGGGAATAAAACATGCATGGGGGTAAGGTGGGGGGCTGTGGGGGATCTCCCCCCACATATATATTTGCGGAAAATTGAAAAAAAAAATAAACAGACTTTTGGGAGTGGAAGTTTTCGGTTCGGTAAAATCACATAGATCCAAACATTAGCTATGGTGTATGTGCCAAATACAGGGCAGGTAGCATATATATTGGAAGTATTAAATAAACTGGAAGAATTTGCTAGCGGTGACATAATTTTAGCAGGGGACTTTAACATGGCTTAGGACCCTAAAGTAGATAGGTCTGGGGGTGGGCGGCAGGCACGATACAACCCTCGCAAGTGTTGAAGAGAAGTTTTGGGAACTTAACATTGCAGGATGTGTGGAGAATGAAAAAGAGCGATGATAAGGGGTTTACATGTTTCTCACATGTTTATCATTCGCTATCAAGAATAGACTATGTGTGGGTGATGGTAGAATTGTTGGGTGAGGTGAAAGAAGTTGATTTGGGAGCAATAGCTCTGTCGGATCATGCCCCTTTGATCGTTCAGTTTAGGGACTTTGGTCCACGGGTGGGGTTATGGGCGTGGAGATTTCCTAGAGATCTTCCACACAATGAGGTAATAGCCAATGTGGTTCGAGCCAGGATAGAGGAATATTTTGCTATGAATACCTCTCATGAGGTGTCTCCAGAGGTGTAACGCTCACCTGACTCCCACGGAGGCGCTGGTCTAGTCTGGGTTGCTGTGGCCTCTTCGAGCATGATGCGCAGAACTCGGAACACCGACTGAACTGGACCCTCAAATCTTGCTTGTCTGGCCAGTAGGAATATCCTTCTGCAGATGAGAAAGGGGATTAACAGTCTGCAGAATAGTGTGCTTGCTCCGTCCTCCCCCCCTTCGTTCTTCTCTAACTTCCTCCGAAATCCCCGGTTGAAGCACACCTTATGGGTTGAAAGGATGAACTCTCCATCCTGCTTCTGTTGCAGGGGCGCGTGTTTGTCCAGTTACTTCACTGGTTTTCAGAATGGCGCTGGCAAAATCCACTTGACTTTTCTGAGCGGAACGCCGTAAGTATGAAGATTACAAAAGTTCAAGTGTTGAGCCTCCTTTTCTGTTGCCTTCCTAACCTGTGATCTGTCCTTTATTTCAGGTGCAGAATGAAGGCGATGCGTTGAGGGATTGAATTGCCGATGGTAAACTCAGGTGAGTTAGCGATGGGGGCGATCCCTCTTAATGTCTTTATATTCCCCCAGTAATGTCTTTTGTCCTTTCCCCATAGGGGCCGGGGTGTGGTGCCTGCCAACGAAGCGGCGCCGACCCGAAATGAGGAATGGTCCACCAACAGAAGACCGGTAAGTGTTATGGCGGAAAATTAGGCTTTCCTCATATGTTCCTTCTGCTCACCTTTTGTCTCTTCGTCTCTCCCCTAGGCGCAGAGATGTGGCGACCGGTGCAGACAGTCGCGCTGGAGCCAGAAGAACTCCCGAGGACAGGTGAGTGAAGCGCGGCGCTGCAGCGAGCAACGCAGTGCTTTTAAATGAAAGTCTTTTCTCAGGAACGCTGGCGTGAAGGTTCCGGATGCAGGTAAGAAGCTTGATAGAATTCTTGGTTTTCACCTTTCTCTTCTCTTCTTTCCTTACAGGTGTTCCAGGATCGAGGCGGGCGTGGCTGGAGACCAGATGCAGGAGCAGACACGGTGAGCGGTCAGCTGCTTGGATGCAGAACAACGCGAAGCGTGAGCTACTGTCTGGGCGTGGCTTAAATAGCCCCCAAAGTAGTTCCAGGTAAGTATCCTTCCCTGGCCACGCCCGAGTGGCAAAATAGTCCCAATGAAAAAATAGTCCCTTTCAGGTCTCAGGGAGGCCTGAATCTTGCAGCATGGTCTGCATCAGGTAAGTGCACAAAACACCTTCCTTTATGAGCCTGGTGCCTATGGCGCCAGGACTGATGTCCAACATGAGACTTGCGCCAACGGCGCCAGGACAGAGTCCAAAGAGCCCCTATAAGCGGCCGCTGGGCTTTTACCCGGGGGCATGATGCCTGCTCCCGGGGGTGCTGGGCCTGGCCTGGTGCTCCGGGGGTAGGCATCATGACAAGAGGTCAGATGGGATGCTTTCAAAGCAGTTATCCGGGGACAGTTTATAGTGCTCAAAGCACAGAGGGAGAAGATGAGGGCCAAGCTAGAACTAGAATCTCAACTGCGGGAGACTCAGATAGCTACCGCCAGTCTGAGGACGTGGCGGTTAACTAATACATTGAAAGTGGTGAATAGCCAGCTAAACCTATTGAGAACTAGAAAGGCTGAGAGATCTTTGTTGATATGCAAGCTGGGATATTATATCCGGGCCAACAAGGTGGACAGGCTGTTGGCCCTTCAACTGAGGAGTGCAGACGCTGCAAAATTGATAAAACAAATAAATCGATCTGATGGGTCAGTGGCGATGGGGATGGTGAAAATAACTGAAGCATTTGCTCAACATTATGAAATATTGTATACGTCAGACTATCCGGGGGAGGGAGAGATTCAAGAATATTTTACTGAAATAGACTTGCCTAAAATAACTCCAGAAGAGCTGGCAGACCTGGATAGGACGATATCAGAGGAAGAAGTGATGACAGCTAGAAAGGCTTTGTCATTAAATAGGGCTTCAGGACCGGATCAATTTCCGGCGCTGTTTTTTGAAAAGTGTGCTAAGCAACTAGCCCCGAAGTTGATGGAAGTTTTCAATGTGATCGGTATTTAAGGGGCAGTCACGCCTACAATGTCGGAGGCTAAGGTTGTCGTATTTGGGAAACCGGGGAAGGACCCGACGTGATGTGGGTCCTATAGACATATTGCTTTTTTAAACATTGATGCAAAGTTGTATGCAAGTATCCTGGCAGCAAGATTAGCACCTTGCTTGCCTTCATTAATACATATGGATCAATCAGGATTTATAGTAGGTAGACACACTTCGGATAATATTAGAAGAGTTGCACATATACTAGAAAAGGTTCAAATTAAACAAATCCCTGCAGTCATACTTTCGCTTGATGCCGAAAAGGCGCTTGATCGGGTAGAATGGCCTTTTTTGTTTAAAGTGATGGGAAAACGAGCATGGGACCTAAATTTGTTCAAATGGTGCGGGCCGATTATCAGTCTCCTACATTATGATTGGTGATTAATACACAGATCTCACGTAGCCACAGAATTAGTATGGGTACCCGTCAAGGGTGCCCACTTTCGCCCCTCTTATACGCTTTGTACCTGGAACCATTTCTAAGTAAAAATAGGGCAAGAGATGGAATAAAGGGCATTAGGTTTGGGAGTGTGGTTCATAACATTGCGGCTTTCGCAGATGATATGTTATTGATGCTGCAGGAACCCAACCAATCAATACCAAATTTATTCGAGGAATTGGAGAATCTAACGGGTGGCAGAGTTGAAAGTTAATAGGGGGAAGTTGGAAATTTAGGAGCTAGGTCTGTCCCCAAGTCAGAAGGACGAGTTATCTGCCTATTCACGATTTACAGAGGCGGATAAGTATATAAAATACTTGAGGTTTAATATAACCAGGACGGTTTCTCAATTATATGAATGCAATTACACACAGGCGTTAGAGCAAGTAAAAAAAGATCTAGGAAGATGGAATCCATATCATGGTTCGGTAGGATAGCCACAGTTAAGATGGTGATTCTACCCAGATGGCTGTATAAGTTTCAAACTCTTCCAGTAATGATCCCTAGATCATACTTTAAGGAACTTAATAAAGAAATTAGGAAGTATATCTGGCGGCATACGAAACCGAGAGTGGTTTTTCGTATTTTAACAGCATCTAGGGAATATTGGGGACTGGGCTTGCCACACTTTGAAAAGTATTTTGAGGCTGCACAGTTACGGGTGCCCCGTGAATGGTTTAAGGGGGACACTGGGAAATGATGGGTACAAATGGATCGAGCAGCGGCTGGATGCCCACTAGATGGGATGTTATGGCTGGAATGACATGATAGACCCCTGAATATAAAAGCTAGCAGTGTGCTATCAGTAGTGGTAGAGATATGCGATCGCCTGCTGGATAGAGGGGCTTTATCTACACGCCCGTCACCATTCACCCCACTGTTTGAGAATCCATAGATTTACCCAGGGACGGTGAGGGAATCATTTAAGGAATGGTGAAAAGTGAGCTGTATAAAGATAGGGGATATGGTACAGGGAGGGGCCTTGAGCATGTTTGAATAGTGTAAACCCAGACTGGGGCTAGAGGAAAGGGATAGGCTTGAATATTACCAACTACAACATTGGCTGAATAGTTCGGGGTTGAGGGAAGCGGTGGAGAGAGACCTCACGCTATTTGAGAAATGTATCAATACCCACTCTGGGAATAGACAAATGGTCTCTAAACTGTATTTGAACTTCCTTCATGAGAAAAAAGAACAGAATTGGAGGTATACGCTTAAATGGAAGAAAACATTGTGGACTGAATTGCCGAAGGAGTATTGGGTATTATTGTGGGAAAATATCCCTAAACTAACAATATGCATACAGATAATGGAGGCATGATATAGGGTTATGTATCAGTGGCATTATATGCCTGAGAAACTCCATACAATGTTTCCAGCCTCTTCGGAGGAATGTTGGAGAGAGTGCGGAACGAAGGGGGACTGGCGGCAAATTTGGTGGGATTGCCCAGAATTAGAGAATTTTTGGGGGGAGATCATGCAACAGGTAACTAAAGCCTTTCCTAAAACTGATAAATGGTCTCCAACAGTGTGGCTATGTGGTCTATTTGACACAGAGAATATAGTACTCACTAAAACGCAGAGCAAGGCCTTTATGTTGATGGTGATCGGCGCATGGTTGGTTATTGCGGCGCTTGGATGCAGAAGAAGCCGCCGGGGGTTCGAGATTGGCTGATTAAACTGTGGGGGTTTGTAGCCTTGGAGTGGATGATGTATATAACCTGCAAGGAGAACAAGAACAATTGCGGCAGGAATGGGTTGATGTGCTGGAGTATCTCAATAGGGACTTTGTGCAACAATGGTGTCCACACAATTTGAGGATTTTGAACATTATGTAAATGAAGCTGAGGACTATACTGTGAATCTGTAATTGGTAAGCATTTTGGTTTGGATGGGGGGTGGGGTGAGGGCGTGGGATGGGCGGGGGCAGGGGAAATAATCTTGTTTCTTTGAATATGTCAATAGAAATACCTTTTAAAAAAAATGGAACAGTTCCTATTTCATCAACCTTGCAAGCTGTCAATGTTTTCAACGCTGTGAGGCCTCATTAGAATATGTTTCACCATGAAAATATTTGAAATAAATAAAATAAAATTGTCACCTACTCCTGCTCACATGCAGATCACTGTAGCAAGTGTAGTAATCCTCTCCAAAGCAATATTACCAGTCTAGCTAGTTTATAGGCTGTGTATATCATACATTTGTTAAGAAGGAGATGCATACAGCCGGCGCAGGCAGTATGTAAAAACAGATTAATTGCCATGCATATTAATGCCATTCAAGGGTTCCCCAGTGATTGGTTGTGTTCCAGAGGTGGGGATTACACTTATAGCATGTGTTTATCCCTTCCATGATGATTTTCAGGATGCCACATTGGGTGCTTGAATTGTGTTTGTCTTTCTCTCTCTCTACCCGTTCCTCTCACATAATCTTTGGCAAAACACCCTCCATAAACTAAATGTACTCTTGCCACTTCAATAATACACCTTGACCATTAACCTCATAATTTCAAGCTCTTTGATAGACCTGAAAGCATAAAAGGCTCAGTCTAGAGGTGATCCTCAGATCTCTTTGGTGGGGATTCAACCCACGGAACAACCTTACTGGCTCAACAGATGGCTATAATCGGACATGGTCCACAATCGCCATCCACGATCGGCAAGACTTGACCATGATTGGCGATGTTTGGCAATGGTTGGCTATGATTGGGGATGTGGGCCATGGTTAGCAATGATTGGCTTGGGGATAGGCAACCGTGGCTGGTTTGGACGTTGGCGAAAGTCAGCAATGGCCGACTGTGTTTGTCAATGGTTGCCTGCTGTCTGATCCTAAAAAAAAAAACGTTGCTAATATGAATAATGCAAAATGAAAAATCATTTAGGGCATTAATTCTGGCTCACAGAGAACTAAACCAGCACCCAGTGGAGACAAAACTTAAATATTCAACATTTAATCAGTACTCAAATAATTCTACTAAAATAAAAAGTTAAATAAAAAATGAATCAAATAAGAGATAAAAGTTTGAGTCCCTGTAATTTAGTCAGGGGTGTTCATGTCTCTTTTGCAGAGATATACTTATATCCTACGGGTCAGAATGTCCCATTCCCAGTTAGATTGCACAAAGGGTTAATATGCCTGCTCTGAATTCTATGACAAGACTGGAGGCGAGCATTATGCTTCAACTTCTTTAATTCAATACTCTTCAGCAGTTTCAACAAACTCAAAAACCATAACAAAACACTGAAAAATCAGTTTGAACAGACTTTTCTTCTTTAGAACTATAATCCCCATAGTCTCCGTAGTCCATCTCACTCCTTGCTCAGATATGACCACATCCTGCCCTGAGCTCCTCCTCCTCTTCTTTTACTGCTCTTCAAGCAGATAAGTGCCTTTTTATTAAGCTCCCTACTATAGTGTGGTATTTAGAGTTTGAGGAAGGATGCCGCATAGGCGGGCGAGGAGTACACTGCATATGTGTTTCTGATGCGAGCTTAGGGCGCTAGTTTAGTTTTGCAGCACGTAGGCGCTCGAACGCGTTCATTTAGTTTTCGTGTGCATTTTACTTTCGCTTTCGCGGCGAAGACTGCACGCAGCGCGGCCGCCCCGTGCCATATGACCGGCACTGCGGGGGTGTGAGCCGCCGTCACGAGGACCTGCAGCGTTCAGGCGCGTTAGCAGGGTGCCGCCCGGATCCCCTTCGGGGTAGCCGAGGCGGCAGCATTGGAGAGCTGTCGGGGCCGCCTAGCAGCAGCAGGCCCCCTCCTTCGCGGAGACGTGGTCGGCCGCGCTAGGGAGCAGAGGAGTCTCCCGGCCCCCTCCTTTGGGAAGGAGGGGCTTTATCCCCACTCGCTTCCGCGTGTTTTCTTCGCGACGCGGAACGGAGCGGTCTATGTTTGGGGAGCCGGGCCCGGCAGTGAATAAGAACGCACTTCGTTCAGAAGAAGCAGCAGTTCCAGTATTGCAGAACGCGGGCGGAGCGCTCAGAGACAGCGCTGCCCGCTCGTGAGCAGGCTGCAGCACGCTAGTGCAGAAGAGCATCTGGAGGCGAAAGCAGGCGATCTGCTTGCTGATACGCAAAGCCCAGCACAGAGGGGCCGCTAATTGACAAATGCCCATCCCAGGCATCCAAGAAAAAGTACAGTCCGGTGCAGCCACAAGATTTGTGAAAAAAAATACAATAAATAATAATAATAATAAATAAATATATATATATTTTGTCAATAATTCGACATAAAACAGACGGGAGGAAGAATAAAGAGGTTGTAGGATCTCTGGCCCGTCAGCAACATCTATAGTGTAAGGGGCGTGCTGCGACACCTTTTTTAAGGTATTTAAGGCACACAGCATCCTCAAGAATGTCAGAATTTGAGTGGAGCGAGGAAGAGCAGCCTTCAGACCTGGCTGCCAGCTTCAAGAAGGTGCTAGGGAACTCACTGATAGATGCAGTGGCTCTAGGGGTTAAACCTCTACAAGATAGGCTGGAGTGCTTGGAAGCGAGACTACAACAGCCTATAGACAGCACCATACGGACTGAACACACACCCACAGAACCCTCAGAGAGAGGGTCACAGGGGAGTAGCAAGGCCGAAAGAGGAGAGCCCCTCTCGACCCCCCGGGCCCTTTGGAAGGGGCAAAAGACAAGACCCCAGAGGTCGTCGACGCCTTCGCAAAGCTCCGGGAAGCATATCTGCGGCGTCAGACAGTGCCGGACCTCACAACCCCCGCTCCAGGGGAAGAGTATGATGGAGATGATGACCCAGGCTCGGGAGAGGAGCCGGAAGATGAGGAGGAGGAATCGAGAGAGGAGGAAGAGTGCAAGCCCAGCGGAGGAAAGAGACTCCGCAAGGAGAAACACCTCGAAGAAGAGGAGGAAGGGATGTTTGATCCGGACAGCATCCGGAATCCGAGGTCGTCAGACTGGCAGCCTTCGCCGAGGGTGGCTCAGTATATGACCAAGAGACTAAGAAAAGCGCTGGACAAGGAGGTCCGCCAGAGACTTCGAGTGGAGTGCCTGAGGCCAGACCTCCCAGGGAAGGTGGCCAAGACGCCGGAGTTAGACCCCAAGATGCTGACTTTCGTCTCAAAGACGAGCAAGGACCCTCGTAAGGGCATTGATAGATCTTGGAGGAGCAGCCAGGAGAAGGTGCTGGACCTGGCTGGGCCACTCGCAAAGATCATGGACCTGGCAGAGAGAGCCAGTGATACAGGGGAAGAAGTCGACCCTGACGCCCTGGCAGGCTGAGCGCAGCGGGCCGTGTGCCTTTTGGGAAATGCAAACTGCGCCATCGCTTCCGAGCGTCGGAGAGGCCTGCTATTGAAAATAGACAAGAAGCTCAGTGATTTAGCCTCTTACGAGGCCGGAGAGGCGGCTCAAGGACTTCTCCTCGGAGAGACCTTCGGCAAAGAGATGGGTCGCTTCGTTGGCACCTACACGTCTCTTGAGAAAGCACAGGCTTCCATCAGGAAAATCTTTCCCAACCGAGTTTTTGGAGGGACCAGTCGCTCCAGGGGTCGTTCGATTGGTCGCAACCGAGGAGGAAGAAGATCCCAGAATCCCAGAGCACAGTACTTGGAGAATAGGCAGCAGGACTCCTTCTTCCCGTCCAGAGGACGCTTCCCGAGGGCCGCAGAGGAAGAGGAGCCGGCCGTGGCCAAGGTTTCACCCAAGGTGAGAGCAGCATATTATCCCCCAGTAGGGGGGAGAACTGGCAAATTCTTGAGAAACTGGCGCAAGCTTTCCAGCGACGCTTGGGTGTTACGAACGGTGGCGGGTATGGGCTTAGAGTTCATCCACCCACCCGTACAAGAGCGCAGGCCGCATCAGCAGCATCTGGGGCACGCAGAGCAGATGCTCCTAGACCGGGAGCTGGGCCTACTAGCAGCAAAGAACGCCATAGAGAGATGCCGGTAAGACCCCATGTTTGTAAGCAATATGTTTCTGGTGCACAGAAAAGAGAAGGTGCGCCCAATTATAAACTTGAAGGAGCTGAACGGTTGGGTAGTTTACCGTCACTTCAACATGGAGGGCATCCACCAGCTCCTTGATTCGCTCAGAGAGAAGGATTGGTTGACGAGACTGGATCTGAAGGATGCCTACCTAACGATACCAATAGCGGAGGAGTTCAGACCTTTCCTAGCTTTACGCTGGAGAGGACAGCTTTGGCAGTTCAGGACTATGCCCTTCGGGCTTGCCTCAGCGCCTTGGGCCTTTACCAAGGTGATGAAGCCGGTAGCGGCGGCGATAAGAGAGAAGGGTATAAGACTAATCATCTATCTAGACGACCTCCTGCTTCTGGCCGAGGATCGAGAGTCCCTCAAGTATCAGACGCGTTGGGTCCAGGATCTACTAGTTTCCCTAGGATTCCTGGTGAACATAGAGAAGTCAGATACCGAGCCAGCGCAGAGGCTAGACTTTCTAGGCTTTATACTGGATACCAGGAAGGCGACGCTCGAGCTTCCATCCCGGAAGATCCGAGACATCAAAAGAGAATTGAGAATATGCCTTCAGAAGCAGGTCGTGTCCCTCAGAACTCTAGCGAGGATAGTAGGGCTGTTAGCAGCTTCTATTCAGGCCATATTTCCAGGGCCGTTACATTACCAAGCTCTGCAGAGGTTGAAGATAAGACATCTGCGGCAAGGCCTGCGATACCATCAGTTAGTGCCGTTGGATCAGGAATCCAAGACGGAGCTGGAATGGTGGTTGAAGAATATGGACGCCTGGAATGGTCGTGCCATTTTTGGAGAGGAGCTCCGGTTGCACATAAATT
Source organism: Ambystoma mexicanum (assembly GCF_040938575.1). Lineage (NCBI taxonomy): Eukaryota > Metazoa > Chordata > Amphibia > Caudata > Ambystomatidae > Ambystoma > Ambystoma mexicanum. The sequence continues at coordinate 68,872,842 of NC_090928.1, forward strand.
GCCTAGAGCTGTTGGCGGGATCCTTTGCGATCAGAGCCTTCACGAAAGGGAAGATGAGGTCATGTGTTCTGCTGAAGATGGACAACATTTCAGCAGTGCGATATATAAACCATCTAGGCGGCACGAAATCCAGAATGCTAGCAGAGCTAGCAAAGGACTTTTGGCACCTCTGTCTACAGTCAGAGACGTCGGTCACAGCGGAGTACCTCCCCGGGACGCTGAATGTGATAGCGGACTGGAACTCTCGCTACCTCACGGATTCCAGCGATTGGAAACTGGATCCGGCGGTGTTTCGGAGGTTGACCGAAAGATGGGGACCAGTACACATAGACCTGTTCGCATCCCAGTTGAACGCCCAAACAGCGGACTATTTCAGCTGAAGGCTAGACCCGGGAGCTCAAGGGACAGATGCATTCTTGCAGGAGTGGAGCGGAGGCCCTCATTACGCGTTCCCTCCGTTCTCGATGCTGAGCAGAGTGCTGGCGAAGTGTTGGAGGGAGGCAGGGGAGCTGCTGTTAGTAGCACCATGCTGGAAGGCGCAAGTGTGGTTACCAACGCTGATGGAGCTAGCAGTGGATTACTCCAGGATTCTCCCAGCTGGAGAACACCTGCTCACGGACCCAACTGGGTCGTATCATCCTATGAGAGTGAAGGGGGCACTCCCGCTCATCGCATGCAGGATATCAGGAGACGCTGGGCGTTGCCAGGCATTTCGGCTCAGGCTGTGCAGCTTATCGCTGAATCCTGGGCCCCGTCTACGAGAAGGAGCTACGACACAGCTTGGGCCAAGTGGACTGCCTGGTGCAGAGGGAGAGGTGTTCATCCCGTTTCAGCACCTGTAGTGATGATTTTGAACTTTTTGGCCCAGTTGTTACAAGGGGGCAAAGCGTTTCGCACCATAGGGGTCTACAGGTCCGCCATATCCGCGGGGCACCTCCCTATCGAGGGCGTCCCAGCAGGAGAAAACCCAGCAGTGGTTCGACTCATTAGGGGAGTCAAGTCTTCGGCACCCCCAGAGCCTTGATATAAGTCAATCTGGGATGTGATGTCGGTGCTTAGACTGCTGGAGAGTTAGCAACAAATATTTGTCACTAAAGCAACTGTCAGATAAGCTGGCGATGCTGCTGTGTCTAGTATCTTGTAAACGCGTGTCAGACGTAAGAGCCCTAGAGGTGGATCGCAAGGCTTTCGGGCCGGAGGGAGTATCCTTTACAATAGTGGGGAGAACTAAGACTGGGACATCTTCCGTCCACTATCCATATTTTCTGAGTAGACCTAAGTGGTGTGTAGCCGGCTGCGTGAAGGAGTACGAGTGCAGGACAGCAGAATTCAGAGCAGCAAACGCTAGGCAATTGCTTATAGCGCGCAGGAAGCCTTTCAAAGGGGTATCCACGGCAACCATTGCCAGATGGGTGAAAGAGATCATGCAAGCGGCAGGCATAGATGTGGGGAAGTATGGAGCGCATTCAGTGCGCAGAGTTATGGCATCTAAAGCTTTTAAGACAGGGGTTTCTCTTAGAGATATCATGCTAGCAGCAGACTGGTCGAATGATCGAACTTTTAAGGAATTCTATTTCAAGCCGACCGAGGGTTTAGCGGTCACAGTGTTGGGAAGCTTTGAACAAGCATAATGCTCGCCTCCAGTCTTGTCATAGAATATAGATTACCCCTGCTATCTGCGCAGGGAGTATTAATTCTATTAAAGACTAGGAGGCGAGCATTAAATTCCCACCCGAGTAATGTATTGAGCATAATATTGGATGATAGTATGTGATAAAGATATGATGATATTGTCAATACATGGAAACCTCCCTGAGTTTTCTGCTTTCTTTTATTCCTAGGAGAGGAGCGGAATAATAATTGATGTAGGAGACTAGCAGAGGTAGTTGCCTGGGTCGAGGAAGTTCGACATTTCGTTTGGAGTGGTTCAAGTCATTGCCGGTTGCAGGACTTAGTGTGAAGTTTGCAGGTGGAGTTCGCTGTGTGACTTTCAGAGCGAGTAAAAGAGAGGAGGAGCTCAGGGCAGGATGTGGTCATATCTGAGCAAGGAGTGAGATGGACTACAGAGACTATGGGGATTGTAGTTCTAAAGAAGAAAAGTCTGTTCAGACTGATTTTTCAGTGTTTTGTTATGGTTTTTGAGTTTGTTGAAACTGCTGAAGAGTAGTGAATTAAAGAAGTTGAAGCATAATGCTCGCCTCCTAGTCTTTAATAGAATTAATACTCCCTGCGCAGATAGCAGGGGTAATCTATATTGTCTGTTACATGCTCTGCACATACCGACCATTCTATACAATGGAAAAGCAGTGGCCCCTGTAGTACACCTCCGAAAAACGGAAACATATATTACAATTTGCTCCTCATAAAAACAAATGTCCCTTCTTAGAAAGGCGGGTAGCTCATTTCAACAAAAAAGGTGGTTCTTTCTAGCAGCACTATGATTAAACCATTTTGATGTTAACGTGTAACAAAATCAGATAATTTACATGTGTCTGTCCCTGCGGGTATTAAGGAAGCTCCAGCCTTAGGCATATGCGACCTGGGCAGTTGCCTGGGATGCTACATTAACATAATTTACATGAGGCACCCTAGCCTCTGCCACACCATCATGGAGGGGCCTTTAAAGAGCTCCTTTGTGCTGGCATGGCAGTGGCCGATGCACCTCATGTAAAATAAAAGGCTCCACTGTGCTGGGCGACAGCAGCGTCCAACTTAGGTGGGCGCTGCTGCTTCCCAGCGTGGCAGAGTAGCTTTTCAAAGGGTGCAGATGCCATGCCAGCTCAGGGGAGTCTTTCAAGGGCTCCACCAAGATGGCATGGTTAAGGCACCCTATTTAAACAAAAAACACCCGCTCTCGTGCTGGCACTGGGTGCTCCAGCATGGGAGCGGGGCTTTTTTCATAAACTAGTGCACTGCTGCTACACCAGAATGGGACAGCCTTTGAAAGACTGCCCATGCTGGTGTGGCAGCGGCACACTATTTAAGTGATAAGCTCTCTGCTCCAACACAGCAGCTTAGAGCTTTTAATTTAAATAGGATGTTGCTGCTACGGTGTCCAGTCAACTGGTCGACAACAAACTGGTCGACTGCAATTTGGTCGACATCATTTGGTCGAATGCCAAACGGTCGAATTTTTTTTTTTTTTTATATATATATGTGTTTTGTGGGTTTTCGTGTGGGGAAAAAAAGAAAAAAGAAAAAAAGGGGGTTGGGGGGGGACCCCCCCAAAAAAAACCAAAAAATGGGTAAAAAAAAAAAAAAAAAAAAAAAATTCGACCATTTGGCATTCGACCAAATGGTGTCGACCAAATTGTCTGTCGACCAAATGTTTTCGACCATTTGACTGGTAACCTGCTGCTACACCAGCACCACCAGTAAGTAGCTTTTGAAAGGCTTCCCTGAGCTGGTGTGGCAGCGGTGCCCTATCACCCTCCAGATACAGAGGGACGCCCTGCGGCAGACGGAGCTTACAGCTGCCCGTCGGCCTCATGGGGTAGAGATTGCTGAGGTGGCACGTTGGAAGGTTCTGTACCAAACTGGGCCTTGCCTGTACTTCAGAGACATGTTCCAGAAGCAGAAGACACTGCTCTAGTATTTATGTGAGTGAGTGGCGGCTGTACATGGGGGATGCAACCGCTTCACACATGTGCGTAAGTGAAATACATTGAAACAGTCAGAGAGGGATCCTACCATTCTCAGTATCCCAAAAACGAGTCTGTTTGTGCTGTAGCTGGAGACTGTGACTGGAGGCAGAACTAGTTCTCAGCTGTCAAACTGTCACGCTGTCCTCTCATTCTGTCCCTTTTTCACAAACATCTAGGTCAGACAATAGGACAGGGTCAGACAATAGGACAGGCAACACTCATAATACACCAGTTATCCTCTGCAGCAGAACGCTCATCGTGTCTTCTGCATCTGATCCTGGGCCTAAGGAAAAAGGCTTACCATCCTGAATCCAGTCTTCAGCAACACCTATAAAGACAAGAAAGAACAGGTTAGCATTACGGTCTTCAGTGACAGCTCTTCACTTACCTGGTCCATCGGCTGTCACCAACGCCTCGCGCTGCATTCCGGCATCTGAAAGACAAAGGCTTACCTACTCTTCGTGCGCTCCGGAGGTCTTCACACTGCATTCCGGCATCTGAAAGACAAAAGCTTACCAACTCTTCGCACGCTCCGGAGGCCTTCGGCGCTGCATCCCGCATCTGAAAGACAAAACAAGGTGCGTTTAAAGACATTGGGGAACTTTAATACTCACGTGCCATTACTCCTTTCCACATCTAACCCAGTGGGTATTCCGGCACCCTGCAGCCGCTCCGAACTTGTACCTGCAAAATAAAAAGACAGTTAGAGCGCATCGTGAAGCAGGCAACAAGCGCTTACTTACGTGCTTCCAGGCGCTTCTATTCATCACACGGGCTCCATCTTCAACTCACTTCAGCCCGTCATCCGCCATCGCCGGAACCCTGCAAAACAAGAGACATCATTACTAAAGACTTTAAAGACATTAGAATTACTCGAAACTTACCATTCGTGCAGTAAACGACGGACAGCAGTCCTCTGAAGTCAAGAGGCCTGCTCCCCTTATCCAGTGAAGAAACTGGTTACAGCACCCTGCCCCGAGGCAGATGGAGAGCACAGCGTTCACTTACCTAAGGTGAGAGCGTTAACCTTTGGGGTTCTACAGGAGAAGAGAAAGGGAAGAAGAGAGAGACATTCAATAACACAGTTCCTTAATCCCATATTTTCTATCTGCAGACATCTTACCCTTCGAGTCAGACATACAGCGCACAGAGGTCCAGCCCAAAGAGCCAGCCGTGTGTTACACATCACCTTTGAAGATACGGTATACGCCCAGTCAAGACCGGCGCCTCTACGGGAATCAGGTGAGCGTTACAGGTTTCTCTCCCTTCTATGCCTTGTATGGTCAGCACCCTAAAATCCTGCCCATCCCGGATTTTTCGCTTTCTGGTAATCCGGCTGCCTCTTCTTGCATCAGAGATATCTCGGCTGTCCACGCGCAGACCTTGCTGCATCTCAAAGAATCCCAGGATTCCATGAAGGCTGCCGCAGACCGGAAACGTTCTGTGGCCCCTTTGTTTGCTTTGGGGGATAGAGTTTGGCTTTCTTCTCGTCATCTGCATCTACAGGGTTGCCACAAGTTGTTGCACCGCTTCGTTGGTCCTTTTGTGGTCTCCCGAGTGATCAACCCTGTGGCCTATTGCCTTCGAGTCCCGGTTTCATGGCGGCTTCATCCCGTCTTTCATGTCTCTCTTCTCAAACCTTGCCCTGGTCCTACCCGTCTTCGTTCCCCTGGTGCTCCAGTTTCCCCTTCCTCCCCGGATGTTTTTGAAGTGTCTGCTATCCTGGGTTCTCGTTTCTTCAAAGGGGGTTTGCAGTACCTGGTGGATTGGAAGGGTTATGGCCCGGAGGAGCGCTCATGGATTCCTGCGGTTGATGTACATGCCCCTCGTTTGGTTTCCAGTTTCCATAGGGACAATCCGTTGTGCCCATGGGGTCGTGGGCCTTTGGGGGGGGACTCTGTCACTCTGTCCTCTCATTCTGTCCCTTTTTCGCAAACATCTAGGTCAGACAATAGGACAGGGTCAGACAATAGGACAGGCAACACTCATAATACACCAGTTACCCCAGTCAGGTTTCCACTCCATGTCCCTCACAGTGGAAGGTTGTCACGTGAGCGGGTTTACCCCAAGGGCCACACATGCAGACTCAGGGGTTCTCCGTTCCTTCATTGGCGTCTGCAAGAGGGAGCTTGCAGACGCCGGCTACAGGACGCTGCTCGCAGAAAGTCAAGTCCGCGATCATGGAGACCACGCTCACGTGTCGCTTCCGCGGGTCACGTGACGTGTCGCGGATCAGCTGACGCTGAAGCTTCCGCTACTTAAGCGCTGAACTTCCGCACATCCGCGCTTCACAGCTGTTCTTTGGAGGACTATGTACAGCGTTTGGATATCTTGTGTTTTCACGGCTTCTTGGCTCTTGGATTGTTTTTGGATTTGCTTTTGCTCACATCTTTGGCTCTGTTTGCTGGATCATCTCGAACTCGGAACGCCTTGTGGACTGTCTTGGATTACCCTGAATTGGACTTGGCATTGGTCTCTTCACTGCATTATGTTATCAAGTACTTTGGATTTTTGGTCCTTTGTTTCATCAAGTTACAGGAGGGCAAGTTGGGTTTTAACCCAGCCTACAGTTCTTCTCCCTACTGTCATCGGGGAAACCAGCTCACATGCCCATCCACGGAATTACCAACTATCTTAGGTCTGGGCTTCTTCACCCATCAGTTTAGGTAAGCCCTGTTCTTTATTCTGCCTGTTTGCTTGTACTGTGCTCAGTTGATTGCTAATAAAGATTTTCTTTACAGCTGCCTTGGGTTTCAACATTTCCTGTGGATCCGAGCTGCAAGAACTACCCACCTTTGGCCTCAATGATCGCATAGGGAGTACTCTTGTATTCTCTCTCTGTGGTACTTGGGGACGGAGGTTTCAATACTCTTCACGACAATCAAGCAACTTGACAGACTGTGAAGCCATTCGTTGTCGTGCAGAGTATGCAGGGTGCCGCGGATGACCCCATGGCAGCTATGATTCAAGCGATCACAGTACTAAGAGCGGACATGGCTGCAGCCACCACAGCCCTTCACCAACTTTTAGATGCTTTTCAGAGTACCCGTAATCCATTACCTGTAGATGCAGAGTTCGGGGACGTGGCATCACCTGCTCCAGTTCCCCAGGTCCCAGCCCCAACCACTCCTGCTCCCGTGATTCTACCCACTCCTTTTCCATTGGCTGCACCTGAAAGATTCCAGGGGGATCCCACCAAGTACCGCACATTTATAAATCAGTGCAAGTTACACTTCCTGTGTCGACCTACCTCCTTCCCCGATCCTTTCTGTTATCACATTTATCTGGTACAGCCACTGCTTGGGCCAACCCACTTCTTGAGAACAATAACCCAGCATTATACGATTTTGACCTCCTGGTCACAGAAATGTCCCGTGTCTTTGACACCCGTCACAAAGCTCAGTCCAGGGATCTAGAACTATTAGAATTACATCAAGGCAGGGGAACAACCATTGAATATATTACAAAATTTAACCAACTGTCAGCCGAGACTTCATGGCCTGAGAGCAAGAGGGCTGTGGTATTCTACAAAGGTCTGAACAACGCTATGAAGGACGCTTTATCAGTAGTTCTTTCCTTGCCCACAGCGTTCCCCGATTTAGTAGATCGGGCTCTCCAGGTTGATGCCAGGCGTTCAGAACGGAGAGCTGAAGCTGTGTTTTCTGGTTCTATCACTTCTACAGGTTCCTCTCATTCTGAGTCTGTTCCTGAACCTATGCAAGTGGGAGGTCTATGTAGTCCTTTAACTTCCACGTAAAGGGAGCGCAGGAGGGTGGACAATGCTTGCTATTATTGTGGGTTGATTGGTCACTTTGTGAATGAATGTCCACGTCGCCCAAAGGCTAAAGCTCAGGGTTTTCCGGCAGCTCGACCATAGACCCGGGGGTGGGTTCGAGTGCTATAAGTCATTCTCGGACCAGGTACCTGCGTTTGGCACCATCAGACCCGTGATGGTACATGCATTGTTACAACCCAGTATTGAGGTCTCACATTCAGTAACTGTCATCATCGATTATGTTGCCACTGGCAATTATATCAATATCAATATGGCCCACACACTTAATCTCCCTCTTATCGCCAAGACCCAACCAGAACCCGTACAGACCATAGATGGGAGTTCGTTAGTCTCTGGCCCAGTTAAACAACAGACAGCACCTCTTACTTTGGTCATACAAACTAACCACAAAGAAACCATTAGCTTTGACTTGATCTCCATGCCTCAATATGGCCTTATCTTAGGCATCCCTTGGTTGCGTCTGCATAACCCTTTGATCAATTGGAAGACTGGTTCTGTGTTCTTTGAGTCAGAAGTTTGCCGGGAGTTTTGCCTTACTACACCCTCCACTGAGAGCACTCCAGCCCAATTTCTCAGTACTGTTTCACAACTCACTTTGGAACCTTCTCCCGTTACCTTGGCAGACACGCACATTGTTGGTCTTGTAGCTGAGGCAATTCCAGAGCCTTATCGAGACTACCTGGATGTCTTTGATAAGGGATCATCAGAAATCCTTCCACCTCATAGGTTGTACGATTGCCCTATTGAATTACTTCCAGATTCTGTAGTCCCAAAAGGTTGTATATATTCGCTATCTCGTCCTGAGGAACAAGCCTTGAAAACTTACATTCAAGAGTCCCTACGTAAGGGTCACATACATCCATCTTCATCTCCAGCAGCCAGCCCTATCTTCTTTGTCCCAAAGAAGGAGGGAGACCTTCGCCCATGTGTTGATTACCAACGTCTAAATGCCATCACTAAAAAGGACAGGTATCCTATTCCTCTCATCACGACCCTATTGGATCGCCTCACGCATGCTTCAGTATACACTAAGTTGGATCTCAGAGGTGCGTATAATCTAGTACGTGTGAGAAAGGGTGATGAGTGGAAAACAGCCTTTTGCACTCGTTACGGATTATATGAATATTTGGTCATGCCTTTCGGCCTTTGCAATGCGCCTGCTACATTCCAGCGCTTCATGAATGAAATATTTAGTGATATTCTGGATGTATTTATGGTGGTCTATCTGGATGACATTCTCATTTTATCACGTTCTCAAGAGGAACACATCAGACACGTAAGGGAGGTACTCAAACGCTTACGCATGTTCTCCCTTTTTGCGAAACCCGAAAAATGTCAATTCCACACTGACAACATTGAATTTTTAGGGTTTCACATCACTCCTGATGGTCTCACTATGAACCATGCCAAAGTCAAAGCGTTTTGGAGTGGCCGACCCCCACCAACCTTAAAGCATTACAGTCTTTTTTGGGTTTTGCTAACTACTATAGAAGATTCATTTCTGGATTTTCTTCCATAGCAGCACCTCTTACTCTTTTGACCAGTCCTCTAGTTCCATTTAATTGGTCCAACGATCAACAACTTGCAATTGATACCCTAAAAGCTGCATTTACCACTGCTCCTGTCCTCCAACACCCTGACAGTGATCTCCCTTTTATAGTTGAGGCGGACACGTCCTCGTTCGCCTTAGGGGCAATACTGTCTCAAGAATGTGTCTCTACTGGACGCTTGCATCCAGTCGCCTTTCATTCCCGGAAGTTTGCACCCACAGAGTGTCACTATACAGTGATCGAAAAAGAACTTCTGGCTGTCAAAGAGGCTTTCCAAGTATGGCGTCACCATCTCCTGGGTGCAAAACATCGGGTGACGGTATTCTCGGATCATCAGAATCTACGCGATTTAGCTTCTCTGAAATGCTCGAATAGCAGACATGTTAGGTGGCATCTGTTTTTTGCCGCTTACGATTTCCAGATCATGCATCGTCCGGGTAACGTTCATGGTAAGGCTGATGCTTTGTCTCGCTCTCCTGGGGGGGTTTCATTGCCAATCTATCCTGAGTCCCTGCTAGATAAGAAACATGTGATATGCCTCTGTACTCCTTCTCTGACTCTGCTGGATATGGTCCGTAAGTGGGTTTCCACACACCCATCCTTACTTTCAGATTGGCATTTGGTATTACAAGACGGTCTGCCTTTCTTTCAGAACAAGTTGTTTCTACCCACCACTGATATTCGTAATCTGGCTCTTGAATGGTCCCATGATCTCCCTGTTCATGCACATCCTGGGCATCGAAGAACACTTTCGCTTCTACAACGTTGGTGTTGGTGGCCTTCTATGAGAAGGGATGTGGAATGCTATGTTAACACTTGCTCTGTTTGTGCCCAATCCAAACATAGGAAAGGACGACCGTTGGGTCTCCTGCAGCCTCTTCCCATACCCCCGAGGCACTGGCATACCGTGACGATGGATTTCGTGACAGACCTTCCCCGGATTCAAGGTTTTGATTCCATCTGGATTGTGGTAGACTCGTTCACCAAAATGGCACGATTTATTCCATGCTCGGGCATTCCCTCTGCTCCTGTTCTGGCAGGATTGTTTTTCAAGTCCATCGTATGCCTTTTTGGTTTACCATCAGTGTTGGTATCCGACAGGGGTCCTCAGTTCACTTCTCGTTTTTGGTGCGCCTTGACTAGATTAGTGGGGATCGATTCACGTTACTCTTCGGCCTACCACCCGGAGACGGATGGACAGACCGAGAGGGTTAATCAAACCATGGAGCAGTATCTGCGTTGCCTGATTCTCCAGGATCAACAATCCTGGTTTCGCATCTTGCTTTTGGCTGAATTCGCCTATAACAACGCGGTGCACTCTTCCACTGGTTTTGTCATGATCTCTGCTTCCAAAAGGTCAGGGTTTTCCCAACTCCCTTGGAAGCAGATCCATAACCCAGGTTCCGAGTGCCAACCAGTCCCAATTGGGACCTTTTGGACCCAGTCCTGGCACCAGTGGCACCAGGCTCATAAATATGCCCAGTCCCAGCGCTGGAAGCGCCGGGCTCATAATGCTTGGGTGGACTTACCTGCAGCAGACCATGCTGCTTACTTGCCTGCCAGTTGAGCCTCTGATCCTCTTCTGTTTGGAACTACTTTTCCTGTTTCGGTGGGGCAGGAGCCACTCCCTAGATTCAGAACACTGGAACTCTTCTGGAAAGCAGGAACTCTTTTCTTACCTAGGCGTGGCTGTGGAAGGAGACACCTAAGCACTACAGGAGGCTATTTAAACCACACCCGATGGATGAATCTTGCTTTGCTTTATTCTGCATCCTCTGCAGCAGAACGCTCATCGTGTCTTCTGCATCTGATCCTGGGCCTAAGGAAAAAGGCTTACCATCCTGAATCCAGTCTTCAGCAACACCTATAAAGACAAGAAAGAACAGGTTAGCATTACGGTCTTCAGTGACAGCTCTTCACTTACCTGGTCCATCGGCTGTCACCAACGCCTCGCGCTGCATTCCGGCATCTGAAAGACAAAGGCTTACCTACTCTTCGTGCGCTCCGGAGGTCTTCACACTGCATTCCGGCATCTGAAAGACAAAAGCTTACCAACTCTTCGCACGCTCCGGAGGCCTTCGGCGCTGCATCCCGCATCTGAAAGACAAAACAAGGTGCGTTTAAAGACATTGGGGAACTTTAATACTCACGTGCCATTACTCCTTTCCACATCTAACCCAGTGGGTATTCCGGCACCCTGCAGCCGCTCCGAACTTGTACCTGCAAAATAAAAAGACAGTTAGAGCGCATCGTGAAGCAGGCAACAAGCGCTTACTTACGTGCTTCCAGGCGCTTCTATTCATCACACGGGCTCCATCTTCAACTCACTTCAGCCCGTCATCCGCCATCGCCGGAACCCTGCAAAACAAGAGACATCATTACTAAAGACTTTAAAGACATTAGAATTACTCGAAACTTACCGTTCGTGCAGTAAACGACGGACAGCAGTCCTCTGAAGTCAAGAGGCCTGCTCCCCTTATCCAGTGAAGAAACTGGTTACAGCACCCTGCCCCGAGGCAGATGGAAAGCACAGCGTTCACTTACCTAAGGTGAGAGCGTTAACCTTTGGGGTTCTACAGGAGAAGAGAAAGGGAAGAAGAGAGAGACATTCAATAACCCAGTTCCTTAATCCCATATTTTCTATCTGCAGACATCTTACCCTTCGAGTCAGACATACAGCGCACAGAGGTCCAGCCCAAAGAGCCAGCCGTGTGTTACACATCACCTTTGAAGATACGGTATACGCCCAGTCAAGACCGGCGCCTCTACGGGAATCAGGTGAGCGTTACAGAACGCAAAGCCTACCACAAAACTCCCGTCCAGGCGCTATGGAAACCTCGGATACCGACCAGCTAGCCCAGTTACTTGGGGAACTAAGGGCAGAAGTGCATGCAGCCCGTCAGGAAACGAACGCTCTAAGAAGGGAACTGATTATTTCCAAGGAGCGAACAGATGATCTCGCTAGACAATTGCTACAGTCACAAGCCGGACAGACCCCGTTACCCGCATCTGGGGGAAATCTTCCTTCTACATCCTCTATGAATCCAGTGCAGATCAACCTACCTGGGAATGTACCTCTGGCTCCGCCCGAACGATTTTCTGGTGACCCAAAGAGGTTTGCAGTATTTATCAATCAGTGCCGGTTGCATTTCTTATGCCGGCCAGCAGCCTTTCCAACTGTTCAAGCTAAAGTAGCTTTCGTGCTTTCGTACCTTAGTGGCAATGCGGCAGACTGGTCGATCCCTCTAGTAAATCAAGATGATCCGGTCCTCCATGATTTTCAAGCTTTTCAGCTCAGTATGGAAAAACTGTTCGCAAGACATTCACAGGGGCAGGCCTTGGACAATGAGCTTCTTTCGTTGCGACAAGGTAATCAAGACCTTTTGGCTTATATTGCGTCTTTCAACAGACTGATAGTGGAAACTCAATGGCCTGAGGACAAAAGGATTACGCTGTTTTATAGAGGTCTACGTGGAGAGCTCAAAGATGTGTTAGCCCAAGTAGTGAATCCCCCACAAGATTGTTCGGACTATATAGACTTAGTCGTTCAAATAGATCACAGACTGCAGAACAGGAAGGCCGATCGTTCCAAGTTTGATGCTCGAGTATTTTCCAAACCGCCAACTCCTTCCAAAGGAGTAGACTCCGGGGAACCCATGCAAATAGGGGGTCTGAAAGGTCCTCTAACACAAAAGGAGCGGGAAAGGAGAAAACAGTTGCAATTATGCCTCTATTGCGGAAACTCAGGGCACTTTCTTCGAGACTGTCCGGTGAAACCTGCCAAGAAGGCAGTAGGAGCTGCAGTTACCAAAGTTACAAACTCTGAGCAGGGAAACGACCTCGCCCGACAAGAATAGAGGTCCTCTTGCCGAGCGTGAAAACCAGTTCCGTGACCTCGCATTTCGTGATACCTATGGTCCTCATTAGCCCTGATAATCCGGATCGATTACATGCAATTGAAGCTTACGTCGACAGCGGTGCCATCGGCAATTATGTGGATCATGAAATGGTTTTGAGGATGAATCTAACTCTTTGTCCCAAGGCTGTAAAGGACGTCATTACTACGGTGGATGGTACGGAGATAGCCTCCGGGCCAGTAACGCATACCACTCAAGAGGTGACGCTAGTAAGTCAAGATGGACACCATGAGAAGATCGTGTTCGATGTGATCAAGGCCCCTCAGTTTCAGATTATTCTAGGAATACTTTGGTTAGAGAAACACAATCCTCTGATCGATTGGCGAGCAAGAACGGTCCAGTTTCCAGAATGTGTCTCTACTTGTCACCGTCCACCTGGTGTTGCACTGGCAGCAATTTCTTCAGAGACTCCCCAGTTACCTCCCGAATACCTAGAATACCAAGATGTTTTCCGGAAGGATCAGGCTAACTCTCTACCTCCTCATAGGTCTTATGACTGCCAGATAGACCTGATACCTGGATCTACTCCTCCTTGTAGTAGAATTTATGCCCTCACAGAGCCTGAGAACCTTCACCTTCGACAATACCTGGATCAATACCTGGAAAATGGGTTTATTCGTCCTTCCAAGTCCCCTGCTTCTTCAGCTTTGTTCTTCGTTCCAAAAAAGGAAGGAGACCTTAGAACTTGTATAGATTATCGCTCCCTGAACCAGATCACCGTTAAGAATAGATATCCGTTACCTTTGATCCCTGAACTCCTGGACCAAGTCAGAAAAGCATGCATATATACAAAGCTGGATCTTAGAGGAGCTTACCACTTGGTACGAGTAAAAGAGGGCGATGAATGGAAGACGGCCTTCCGCACCAAGTATGGGCTATTTGAATATCAGGTCATGCCCTTTGGACTTTGCAATGCCCCGGCCGCCTTTCAATATTTTATGAACGATGTCCTCAGAGAGCTCATAGATGTGTGTGTTGTTGTTTACATTGACGACATCCTCGTTTATTCTTCATCGGAATCTGAACATCGGAAACACGTGAAAATGGTCCTCGAAAGATTGCGTCAACACAAACTTTTCGCTAAATTGGAAAAATGTGTTTTCAACGTGACTGAAGTTGAATTCTTGGGATTCATATTATCACCTGGCGGAGTGCGTATGGATTCAAAGAAGGTCGATGCAGTTCTCAAATGGCCATCACCATCCTCCGTAAAAGGTGTGCAAAGCATGTTAGGCTTCGCTAACTTTTACCGCAGGTTTATCCCCGAATTCTCTCGAATAGTCCAGCCCATCACTGCCTTGTTAAAGAAAAACAAACGTTTTGAATGGTCTACCGAGGCGGAACAAGCTTTCCAGGATTTGAAGACTAAATTTATCTCTGCACCAATCTTAAAACACCCTCGCCCCGAACTCCCCTACATCGTGGAAACTGATGCTTCAAGCCTTGCCATGGGGGCAGTTCTATCACAAAAGGACCCGGTAACCAATCAGTTGCATCCCGTGGCATTTTGGTCCCGCAAATTCTCGCCTCCTGAAATCAATTACACGATTACTGACAAGGAACTTCTGGCTATCAAGTCTGCCTTTAAGGCTTGGCGGCATTATCTGCTGGGGGCCCGACACACCGTTACTGTGATTACGGATCACCGAAACCTGCAATATTTGAAAACCGCAAAAGCCCAATCCTCTAGACAACTCCGTTGGGCATTATTCTTTGCCGAGTTTGACTTCATAATTACCTATCGACCTGGTACAAAGAACGGTAAAGCTGATGCCCTTTCTCGGATGGGAGTGGAAGAACACTTGATCAACCCTAAACCTGTACCAATCATTCCCGAACAAAGAATTCTGGGTGTAATCGCCACAGAATCCATAGAGGAAGTTAAGGATAAAGCCAGGCAACTTGTAACTCCAGCAGACATGCAGAATTGGCATCTGCAGGGAAAGGACTTTGCAGTAAAGGACAACTTATTGTATTTCCAAGAACGATTATACCTACCCAGCACAGATTTACAGAAAAAAGTAATCTCTTGTTATCACGATTCTTTAATGGAAGGACATCCCGGTATGGCCAAGACCTCAGAAAAGATCAAGCGCTACTTCTGGTGGCCGTCTTGGAAAAAAGATATCAGAGACTTTATAATGTCCTGTGGAGTATGCGCCCAAAACAAGAGTCAAAAGGAAAGACCAGCAGGCCTCTTACGCCCTATTGACATCCCACCTCGCCCTTGGCATACGCTTTCTATGGACTTCATCACCGATCTACCTCCATGCTCCGGATACAATACGATTCTAGTAATCGTGGACTTATTCTCCAAGATGGCGCATTTCATTCCGCTCAAAGGCTTGCCAACAGCAGCAACTCTGGCCCGAGAATTTCTCGAAAACATCGTCCGACTGCACGGTTTTCCTTCGGTTCTAATTTCGGATCGAGGTAGTCAATTTATTTCTCATTTTTGGCGAAGTTGCTGTCGGTTGGCTCAAATTGATGTGAGACTATCGACCAGTCACCACCCTCAGACCGACGGACAAACCGAGAGGACCAATCAAACTCTGGAACAGTATTTACGCTGCATGCTGAAACAAACTGAAAAAACTTGGAAAGACATCCTTTGGATAGCCGAATATGCCTACAAGAACTCTGTCCATTCGGGAACTGGGAAAACCCTGTTTTTTCTTTTGTACGGCAGTCACCCTCGAACCTCGGAGTTGGATCCCCTCCAAGATCTTGAAACACCAGCAGTAGACTACCTGCATTCTACAATCACCCAAGCCTTTAAGGAAGCTGTTTCTCACCTTCAAAGGGCTAAAGAACAATACAAGAAAGGAGCAGATCAACATCGGAAGGAAGCCCCTCAATATCAAGTAGGGGATCAAGTCTGGTTATCCACCAAATATCTACCTCTAAAAGGGACACGCACATTCAACCTAAGATACCTTGGTCCCTATTCCATCACTACCATAGTAAACCCAGTAGCGGTCAAGTTGGACTTGCCCCCGCACATGAAGATACATCCGGTCTTCCACGTCTCTCTATTAAAACCCGTGCAACCTCAAACCCGACTAACTAAATCTCCAAAACCTATCCTAGTTGATGGAGAACTCGAGTTTGAAGTCAAAAGCATTCTGGACTCCAAGATCTCCAAACCTAAACTATTTTACCTAATTGACTGGAAAGGCTACGGCCCCCAAGAGAGATCCTGGGAACCTGCTGAATATGTCCACGCTCCTCGCCTAATCAAAAGATTTCACCGAACATTTCCTGACAAGCCAAAACCCCCGGAGAAGCCCGGTTTGGGAGGGGCCTTGAGGGGGGGTACTGTCATGATCTCTGCTTCCAAAAGGTCAGGGTTTTCCCAACTCCCTTGGAAGCAGATCCATAACCCAGGTTCCGAGTGCCAACCAGTCCCAATTGGAACCTTTTGGACCCAGTCCTGGCGCCAGTGGCACCAGGCTCATAAATATGCCCAGTCCCAGCGCTGGAAGCGCCGGGCTCATAATGCTTGGGTGGACTTACCTGCAGCAGACCATGCTGCTTACTTGCCTGCCAGTTGAGCCTCTGATCCTCTTCTGTTTGGAACTACTTTTCCTGTTGGGTGGGGCAGGAGCCACTCCCTAGATTCAGAACACTGGAACTCTTCTGGAAAGCAGGAACTCTTTTCTTACCTAGGCGTCGCTGTGGAAGGAGACACCTAAGCACTACAGGAGGCTATTTAAACCACACCCGATGGATGAATCTTGCTTTGCGTTATTCTGCATCCTCTGCAGCAGAACGCTCATCGTGTCTTCTGCATCTGATCCTGGGCCTAAGGAAAAAGGCTTACCATCCTGAATCCAGTCTTCAGCAACACCTATAAAGACAAGAAAGAACAGGTTAGCATTACGGTCTTCAGTGACAGCTCTTCACTTACCTGGTCCATCGGCTGTCACCAACGCCTCGCGCTGCATTCCGGCATCTGAAAGACAAAGGCTTACCTACTCTTCGTGCGCTCCGGAGGTCTTCACACTGCATTCCGGCATCTGAAAGACAAAAGCTTACCAACTCTTCGCACGCTCCGGAGGCCTTCGGCGCTGCATCCCGCATCTGAAAGACAAAACAAGGTGCGTTTAAAGACATTGGGGAACTTTAATACTCACGTGCCATTACTCCTTTCCACATCTAACCCAGTGGGTATTCCGGCACCCTGCAGCCGCTCCGAACTTGTACCTGCAAAATAAAAAGACAGTTAGAGCGCATCGTGAAGCAGGCAACAAGCGCTTACTTACGTGCTTCCAGGCGCTTCTATTCATCACACGGGCTCCATCTTCAACTCACTTCAGCCCGTCATCCGCCATCGCCGGAACCCTGCAAAACAAGAGACATCATTACTAAAGACTTTAAAGACATTAGAATTACTCGAAACTTACCGTTCGTACAGTAAACGACGGACAGCAGTCCTCTGAAGTCAAGAGGCCTGCTCCCCTTATCCAGTGAAGAAACTGGTTACAGCACCCTGCCCCGAGGCAGATGGAGAGCACAGCGTTCACTTACCTAAGGTGAGAGCGTTAACCTTTGGGGTTCTACAGGAGAAGAGAAAGGGAAGAAGAGAGAGACATTCAATAACACAGTTCCTTAATCCCATATTTTCTATCTGCAGACATCTTACCCTTCGAGTCAGACATACAGCGCACAGAGGTCCAGCCCAAAGAGCCAGCCGTGTGTTACACATCACCTTTGAAGATACGGTATACGCCCAGTCAAGACCGGCGCCTCTACGGGAATCAGGTGAGCGTTACAGGTTTCTCTCCCTTCTATGCCTTGTATGGTCAGCACCCTAAAATCCTGCCCATCCCGGATTTTTCGCTTTCTGGTAATCCGGCTGCCTCTTCTTGCATCAGAGATATCTCGGCTGTCCACGCGCAGACCTTGCTGCATCTCAAAGAATCCCAGGATTCCATGAAGGCTGCCGCAGACCGGAAACGTTCTGTGGCCCCTTTGTTTGCTTTGGGGGATAGAGTTTGGCTTTCTTCTCGTCATCTGCATCTACAGGGTTGCCACAAGTTGTTGCACCGCTTCGTTGGTCCTTTTGTGGTCTCCCGAGTGATCAACCCTGTGGCCTATTGCCTTCGAGTCCCGGTTTCATGGCGGCTTCATCCCGTCTTTCATGTCTCTCTTCTCAAACCTTGCCCTGGTCCTACCCGTCTTCGTTCCCCTGGTGCTCCAGTTTCCCCTTCCTCCCCGGATGTTTTTGAAGTGTCTGCTATCCTGGGTTCTCGTTTCTTCAAAGGGGGTTTGCAGTACCTGGTGGATTGGAAGGGTTATGGCCCGGAGGAGCGCTCATGGATTCCTGCGGTTGATGTACATGCCCCTCGTTTGGTTTCCAGTTTCCATAGGGACAATCCGTTGTGCCCATGGGGTCGTGGGCCTTTGGGGGGGGACTCTGTCACTCTGTCCTCTCATTCTGTCCCTTTTTCGCAAACATCTAGGTCAGACAATAGGACAGGGTCAGACAATAGGACAGGCAACACTCATAATACGCCAGTTACCCCAGTCAGGTTTCCACTCCATGTCCCTCACAGTGGAAGGTTGTCACGTGAGCGGGTTTACCCCAAGGGCCACACATGCAGACTCAGGGGTTCTCCGTTCCTTCATTGGCGTCTGCAAGAGGGAGCTTGCAGACGCCGGCTACAGGACGCTGCTCGCAGAAAGTCAAGTCCGCGATCATGGAGACCAGGCTCACGTGTCGCTTCCGCGGGTCACGTGACGTGTCGCGGATCAGCTGACGCTGAAGCTTCCGCTATTTAAGCGCTGAACTTCCGCACATCCGCGCTTCACAGCTGTTCTTTGGAGGACTATGTACAGCGTTTGGATATCTTGTGTTTTCACGGCTTCTTGGCTCTTGGATTGTTTTTGGATTTGCTTTTGCTCACATCTTTGGCTCTGTTTGCTGGATCATCTCGAACTCGGAACGCTTTTTGGACTGTCTTGGATTACCCTGAATTGGACTTGGCATTGGTCTCTTCACTGCATTACGTTATCAAGTACTTTGGATTTTGGTTCTTTGTTTCATCAAGTTACAGGAGGGCAAGTTGGGTTTTAACCCAGCCTACAGTTCTTCTCCCTACTGTCATCGGGGAAATCAGCTCACGTGCCCATCCACGGAATTACCAACTATCTTAGGTTCTGGGCTTCCTCACCGTTCAGTTTAGGTAAGCCCTGTTCTTTATTCTGCCTGTTTGCTTGTACTGTGCTCAGTTGATTGCTAATAAAGATTTTCTTTACAGCTGCCTTGGGTTTCAACATTTCCCGTGGATCCGAGCTGCAAGAACTACCCACCTGTGGCCTCAATGATCGCATAGGGAGTACTCTTGTATTCTCTCTCTGTGGTACTTGGGGACGGAGGTTTCAATACTCTTCACGACAATCAAGCAACCTGACGCAAACCTTCGGAGGAAGCCATTCCCCAGGGTTATGATCAAGCTCAGTGGGACAACTTGTCAACTAACTGCCAACTCACCCTAGCTTTGGCAGAGCCTCCAGTTTCTTGTAATTCCCCAGATACAATTCCCTTTCACACTTTCCCTTCATTATAAAAAACATACACTAGTCACTCAGTGGCTGATTAAAGCTTGCGCCACCCTACGCCTGTGAGAAACCTGAAGGTGTCTCCCTGGCTAAATCCCAGTGATCTGTCATCCAGGTGGCCAGGACACGGCCATCGCTATTGGATCCAATTCCTGGGGGTGGACTAGTGAGGGTGGGGTGGATCACCGGGATGGGGGGGTCCTCAGGGAGTGGGAGTGGGACACCGATGGGTGAGACGCAGTATCCCCCTTCCTTCAGCACCTTTTCCCCATTTTATTCCGTAGGATATTAAAAAACACTGCCCCCCTTTTCCGACATGAATACTTTCGCACACCATGAAAGACAATAACACAAGGGCTGTTTACCTGATTTGTCACAATACCAGGGTCAGGCAAAGTCAGGCAATTGATCAGAATCACACACACCTGACGGCCCTTTCCCTTCCCCATAGGGATACAAGGGGGATAAAGAGAGCATAGTACGAGCAAGGCAGACCGCACAACGAGACAGCTGTCCAGACCAGGCAGTTCAAGAGGAGGAGAAAGGCGGCAAACATCGAGAGGCCGACGAGGAGAGACACAACCTTGCCCTTCTCGACAAAACCCAACAAATCCTCTGCAGAAGGAATCGTAAGACCGAGGACAATAGCCCAAGTATCCTGCGGCAGATGTCAACGGTACACAGAGGGTATCAACACTGATAAACCGGAGCGAGGGAGACTCCTGATACTGTGGTACTGGCCTTGGCTCCAGTTGCGAGGCAAGCCAAGTGATTCATCACAGCCGGTGAGTCGAAGGAGAAACCGATAAGAACTGGACTGTGGGGAATGAAAGTCGCAAAGTGGCAAACTAAGAGAAGTTCAAAGAACTGTAAAATTGTAAAGGGGATATCAGCTGCAGAAGGGGACCAGCACCACGTGGTTGCTGCTCCGAGAAACTCTGGTCGATCCCCGTCTGAGTGAAAATACAGATACCAAAAAGGCTATAGGAGAGCTGCCAAGATAGCTCAAAGTGATCATACAGGAGGCCAAGCAAAATCCCCATACAGTCGAAAGCCATTGACCTAAGTACCTTAACAAAGCAAGGGAAGTGAATTTCTGATACATTGAAAGTAAATGTGAATGTGAAGTTGACAAGATTCAACCTGGAAGATGGATGCTGACGAAGAGGGGACAAAGTCTAAAGTCCCAAGAAATAGTGCTTTGACAAACGTGAACCCGGTAGAGGGATGTCCACTATGAACTATTAGAAAAGACATTAAGATTTGGGAACCAAGAGAAAGCCATATTAAACCCGGTGGAGGGAGGCTGAAAGAAAAGAGGAGTTTGCACCCGGAAGAGGGGGAACCACGGGTGAAGCCATCACCCGAGAAATAAGCCATAGTTAACCCGTTGGAGGGAGGCTGCAAGCAACAAGGGGTCTGTGCCAGAAGAGGGGGAACCAGGGGTGAAGCCATCACCCGAGAAATACATAGAACAGAACTTTGTGTTTGTTAGTCATTTTTGTAAACCTATCAGGCCCTAAGGAACAGGAGACTCAACCACCGAATGCCTTGATATCGATAGGAACTGTTTTACGATTCAGGCCTGGGAGAGGAGGATCCCAGGGTGGGTGTCACAACCCTCTCCCCGAAGCCCCCCTGGCCTACCCATAGGTCAGGGGGAGCCTTGACCCCAGTCTCCACTAAATCCCAACCTAGGCCTTCTTGGGGCCAGTCCTGGCGCCTTTGGCGCCAGGCTCATACTTAATAATGAGTTTGTGCTTGGGAACTACTTTTTGTTACTGTAATTCAATGTGGAAGCATCCACAGAATCAGGCTTCTTGGAACCTGGCTTGCAGAAGGATGGTTTGGGTGTGGCACCTTGGAACTCTTTTACCTGGACTTCTTTCTTGAAGCTATTTAAACCACGCCCGACTGGACTGACACGCTTTGCGTTAGTTTGCAATTCTGCAACGTGACGCTCACCGCGTTCAGCTTCAGCCACGAACCTCGGATAAACAGCATCTGCAAAAAAAGAAAGAAGACATTGGTAGAGAAGCTTGCAGCTTACCTGAATTCCATCCTTAGCGGTCCTTAGCTCTTCCGACCGGAATCCTGGAACCAGCGCTCCTTCGTATTGACGGACCTGCAGAAAGGGAAAGACAAGGCATTAGACATTTTACACAATTAACGAACTCCGCCAAAAGGCTTACCTTCCCACTGCCACTTCATTCCGCAACATCTCTGGAATTCTACACTCCGGCGGAGCACCGCGACCTGTGAAGACAAAAGATAACAAGTTAGCAAAGGCAAGGCACCTTAGCGCTGCGTTAAGCGCCAACTCGCCGCGTCTAGGTGCTCCAAAAACGCTAATACTTACCAGTGAACCCCGAATCCAATCTTCGCCACAAAATGGACTTCCACCTACCTAAGGAAGAGAAAAAAGACATTGTTAATTCAAGATAGGCATGCTAGGACAGCAAAACATCATAGCAATAAGACCTACCTGAAAGACTCACGTCGGGCCGGCATCAGTGAAGTAACTCGACCACCATAGCCCGCAAAGCACCACACGCCCCTGCCGAGACAGCAGGACAGAGAACCCGCCAACATCAAGAACAAGGTGAGAGGAAGCCCAGAGGGACCGCAGACATACCGGGTGGTGGGAGGCTGTTAATCCCAGTTACCCGATCCTAAACATTGTTTACCTGTATTTCTGGCAGGATTCTTCCGCTGGTCACTACTGGGCATCGCAGGGAGGGATACCTGGACACCGATTGCTGGGTGGCGCCCCCGTGGAACCAGGTAAGCGTAACAGAACGCGAAGCCTCCAAACTAAAATCCACCTGGGCGCCATGGAAACCTCAGAACTACACCAATTGGCCCAACTGATAGGAGAATTACGTGCCGAGGTTCATTCTGCCTGTCAGGAGACTAATGCTCTCCGAAGAGATTTAATTGTGACTAAGGAGCGCACAGAAGACCTTAGCAGACAATACTTGACATCACAGGCAGGCCAGACACCCCTGCCGGGAGGCAATCCAACGATGCAGAACCCTACACTGCCTACCGCTTCTTGAACTCCGGTGCAAATTACTCTACCAGGAGCAGTTCCTTTAGCCCCACCGGAACGATTTACAGGCGATCTACAGAAATATGCCTCTTTCATGACTCAATGCCACCTTCACTTTCTTTGCAGGCCAGGAGCATTTCTAAATGACCAAGCTCGGGTGGCCTTTTTTCTATCGTATTTGAGCGGTAGCGCAGCAGATTGGTCAGTACCGTTAGTGACCCATGATGATCCTATATTACATGACTTTGGGGGATTTCAGAGGGAGATGGAGAAGCTGTTTGCTCGTCAGACTCGAGAACATGCTGTGGACAATGAATTCCTTTCCCTCCGACAAGGAAATCAGGATTTGGTAACGTACATCGCAACTTTCAACAGATTGGTCGCTGAAGCTAGGTGGCCTGAAAACAAGAGAACCACGTTGTTTCATTGGGGGTTAAGTGGAGAGTTAGAAGACGTTCTAGCTCAAGTAGTGGAACCCCCTCAAGACTGTTCGGAGTTCATAAACCTAGTCATGCAATTAGATCATCGGCTGCAAGACCGAAAAGCAGATCGCTCCAAAATGGATCCACGGGCAGTGTATGTTCGGTCAAGAGACAATGGCCCTCATTACGACCCTGGCGGAAAGTAACTGACCCGACCGCCATAGCATAAATAGCGTTTCCGCCATTGCACGATGGAGTAAAGTGCGGCCAATTATGACCCATCGGGCACGAGCATTACGCCATGGCGGAAGTGCAAAGTCCGCGATGGCGGAAATGTCCCCAAAACGCCCCTCTCCGCCGTCGTACGGCGCCCTAGGTGCAATTCCGCCACCCATCATAGCGGTCACCGTAATGAGCGCCAATCGCAAAATACGGTGACCGTAAATATACGGAAACGGAAGTAAAAACATGGGGCCGGAACGGGAAACAGCACGCCGCACACCTATAAAATCAGAATCCCAACACAACCATTAAAAATCCGACCCTGAGACACATCCCAACCCGACAGCCACCCTAGTTAAAACAAACAAAATGGGAAAAGTAGCAAAAAAAGCGTGCGACCGCAAGCGGCAGGTCCACTTCTCCCATGAGGAACTCACCGTGCTCACAGAGACCCTCCAGGAGAATGCTTCCGTCGTCTTCTCGACGCAAATGACCAGGACGGCACTTGCGAACAAGAAGGCCACATGGGCCCTGGTGGCACAGCGGGTAAGTGCGGTGGGGACCGCACCCCGCAACCCACAGCAATGCAGAAAGCGATGGGACGACTTGCGGATACGCGTACGGAGCATACTATCAGCCAACCGTAACATTGCCACAGCTACCGGGGGAGGATCGGAATCACCCATCAAGTTGACCCCCTGGGAAGAAATCTGTGCCTCCACCTTTGGAATGGAGAGCATAGAGGGAGTCGGAGGGATGGAGAAAGGAGTGCAGACATCCGAAGAATCAGGTAGGTGGGCCAAATAAAACAATGCTAAATCCACAATGTCCAATCATGTGAAGTACCATGTGTCCACATAGTGCAACAGAAACACATGTCCAGGAGAACGTCCACATACATTGGCCTGATAGCGCACTTTAAAAGTCACATTAAATACATAAATAATTAAAAATCCTAAAAACACCCTCTACACGTACAGCATGCACACCCTAACTGCAGGCTGCAAAACAACTGCATCCTCAATCCACACAGAAATGAAACCACCTCCAAGGCCCTGACCCAAATCACCCTCAGGTACCACCCCAATGCATGTGATACATTGCCATTCCAATTTCCACAGACCCATAAATAACGCTCGCCCTCCTTTACTCCACCACAGGGTCCGAGTCAAACGACGAGCTGCAGGACACCCCTACCAGCACACCTGCAAAGAGGGCCAAGACCAACGGCCAAAGACCCTCCACCTCAGCTGCACGGATCAAAACACGGCAGCAGCCCAAATCAAGTGGCAGCACACAGGAGGGGACTTCAACAGGCACCCCAGCAGCCAGCATGCCCACACCAGCAGCACCACAGGTCCCCCCAATGAATGCCACAGAAGGCACTGCTTCTGATGGCAGCAGCACCATAGGTGACACTGCATTAATGCCAGCATGCTCCGACACAGACAACGGTGCTGTCGATGTAGGACCCATCCATGACCTGTCTCAATCCCCCTGTTTGTTTCATCCCCTACACCATGAGGATACCACGCAGGGGCACCCACAAGACGACGACTGGCCATCCCCCACAAGCCCTGTGGCAAGGCAACATGAGTTGATCAGCCCCTCTGTGACACCACCGCAAATGGCCATGGCACAGCAGAGGCAACAGTCCCTCGACCAGGTGATCGTGCAACAGCAGCAACTGGCCACGCTCCTCAAGGACCATGCTGATGAATGTGGGGGTACTAAGGCAGCCATAGAAACATCTACTGAGACACTTAGGGCACAAATGGAGAGAAGCACCGAGAGCCTGAGGGTACAAATGGAGAGAAGCACCGAGAGCCTGAGGGTACAAATGGAGAGAAGCACCGAGAGCCTGAGGGGGGAACTGCATGCGACGTCCAAAGACGTATGTGCTGAACTTGCCGCTGTGCGCCGTGTGCTCACTGAGCTCTCACAAACCCTTAGGGACATGCATGGACGTGAGCAGGCAGAGACATCATCCGTTGCAAGTTCCGTCCAGGGCAGCCCCCAACGTAGATCTGGGAGGAACCTGCGCTCCACAGGCAGGGGTGCCCCTGATACCCGGAGAGGGGGCTTGCAATAGCGTCTGCCCACTGACAATGAGCATCTTTGGACACTGGTGTTCGGGGGGGAGGTAGGAGGGTGGAGGGGGGGTGTTGGGCTTTCTTGGGTGGCGGGTCGATGGGGTGTGTAATATAATTTCACATATGCTATAAACATTTCATAATCATCCAATGAGACGTGTGGACATTGATCTTTGTGTACGAGGCCTTTATAGGCGTACAGTCCACATTGTGCATGTTCCAGACACACACAGTGCCACAAGTCCCGTGTCCATGTATCAGCCACCAGGCGTGAGTGCTAGAAGCATGAATCTATGATACTCTGACGAATTTCACGGGCCTCCTGTGCCTCGCGGACTCCCTGAGGTGCTGCCACATCCCCAGCCTCATCATGACCATCTTCAGGTGCGTGCAGTTCTGCGTCAGGGGGCATGGGCACATTTCTACGTACGCACATGTTGTGTAGCATGACACATGCCATGACTATCTTTGCAACCTTCTCATGGCGGTACAGGAGTGCCCCGCCAGACCTGCTGAGGCAGCGGAAACGAGCCTTCAGTAGGCCGAATGCCTGTTCTATGACTACACGGGTACGTGAGTGGGCATGGTTGTAGTCCTCCTCATGCTGGTCCTGTGGGTTCCGGAGTGGTGTAAGGAGCCATCTCTTCAGTGGATACCCGGCATCACCTGTATGTGGACAAGAAAGGATGTTTGTGGAATGACATTGCTACGTACGCATCCCCCCCCTTCCTGCCAGGTCATTGCCGCATCACATACCCCACATTATCATGCATGGAATGAGACTCACCGAGTAGCCAGGATCTGTTCCCTGCGTGTCGCTCCATGTAGCGTGGTATTGTAGAGTTCCTCAAGACCATAGAATCATGGGTTGATCCAGGAAATCGGGCACAACAATGTGTAAAGATCCTGTTGGAGTCACACACCATCTGTACATTAAGAGAATGATATTGCTTCCGGTTGCGGTACTGGGCCTCCATGGCATGTGGGACAACCAATTCCACATGGGTGCAGTCGATGGCACCAATGCAACCCGGTATGCCGGCCAGTGCATGGAATCCAACTTTTGTGTTTGTAATCTCCTGCTCCGAGCGTGGTAAAGAGATGTAGTCGTCTGCGTGCTTCAGGAGGGCATCGAGCACTTGCAATAGTGTCCGTGAGAACAGTGGCTGTGAAATGCCATGCAACTGTCCGACTGTGTGCTGGTAGGTGCCTGTGGCCAGGAAGTGGAGTACAGACACCACCTTCAGTAGGGGTGGGATGGCGGTTGGGCTATCTATCATGCTGACAAGGTCAGCGTGTGTCATGTCCACAATGGAGATTATGGTGTCCCGGTCCAAACGGTAGAGGGTGTGGATCTGCTCATCAGTGAGGTTGAACGGATGAGCTCGGAGGCGTGGGACTGCGGGCTGCCTGCGTGGTGGTAGTGGCTGTGCTGGTGGGCCTTGCTGGCCCTGCCTTGCCCTCCTCCTCCTCCTGCGTCTCCTCTGTGCGGCCGGTTGTTGTAGTAGTTGGTGTTCGTCTTCTTCTTGAAGTTGGAGTACTTGCAGTGCTATCAGGTCCCCCAGGCCCAACATCGCTAGTCCTGCTGGTAGCATTTTGGAGTGGGTGTGGTTGTGGGAGGGGGTTGGGTGTGCAATTTATGTGTTTTCAGGCTGTATAGCCTCCACCTGTGGTGATTCATTCCACCTGTGCCAGCTGCAATCCCCTTTGCGCGAGCACTGTACCGAGGTTCACCGACGGGCGGGGCGTCCCATTTGTGAGTGAAGCCAGTTGCCATTTTCACACACTGCCGCACTACATGGATGATTTTGTGATTTCGAGCGCCCACGGATGCCTTTTCGACGTGATGTTGCAAATGAGGAATTTGAAGGACAGCGCTTTCGGTTTTCAGCTAGCGGCGAGGAGACGCCCACAGGTCTGACTGCAAATATAACGTTCTATTGTTTAATGTCCTTGGGACAGGGGCCATGGCGAGAATGCAATGATTGATATGAATAGTATGGGATGCGCAATAGCGTAGTGGACGATAAGGCAGGACGTTCCCAAATACATGTTACTTCACATCACTAGAATTCCGGGCTGGAGCACAGTGGATTTTGCAGGCTGCATTACGCACAGACTCAATGGAGATTTCAAATGTAATGTGAGTTAATAATCATGCGTTTTTATACCGGGATGAGGGAATGATGTATGGATGCATGGACAGATGATTTAATAGAGAGTTTGCCATGTACATGGCTTTTTGGTATCTATCCCCTTCCCCTGCGCTATGTGATGCAGAGCTGCCATAGTGGGACCATCGTCTATCTGCCCTTGTTGAACCCTCCCTGTCTCGACGCGCCTTCCAACACTTGTGTCTATGCACGTTACTAATCCCATCTCATGGATTCTGTTTTAACAGACGCATGCACACAAACACTCGTTTGTAATAGTGTTTTCACCTCGATTTATATTGTTATGATTGGCAAGTGATTCATGGGTGGAAATGATCCTTTTGAGTGGGCTAGCATGCATATGGCTGTAGATTTGGTGTGATCATTGAAGTGAGTGATTCAAATGAAGTTCTGATGGCCATACTATTCTTTTTCATTTCATTTGGGTGACAGGTATCTCCTCCCCTTTTGCCGCTGCCATCTGTATGCCACTCCTGCAGATGGCTTTTACTCCCGACACCTGCTGCTTCGAGTTCATCAGTGGAGCACCATTACGATCTTATGGGACGATCGCCAATGGGCCACATGCCCTTACGCAGTACTAGTGGCTAGGAGCAACATATCTACCTTTCAGCTGGACTAGTGCCTACCTAATGGGACGGGCCTGCGGTTCTAGGCGCTTCCATGTTGCCTTTTTGGACGTGAATGTAGCCCCTGTGTACCATGAAGGAACAGGGCGTCACACAAGGAGTAGCTGGTCATTTATTGCGGATGCAGCCCACAGTAATGTAGATATTTTGGGGTTCATGACCTAATAGCTGTATGGGCTTGGTGAATTTGATGTGCATTAACATTTTAGTCTGATGTTAACCGTGTAGCGTTATTCTTTGGAAGTAATGTAGCATATTCCTATTTGTGGAGCGATGTATTGTGAGTAGATCTGCATTGGGTTCCGGCTTCTGAGTATAGTTGCGTGGTACTGTACTGGCCGCGTTTGCCTACGAAGCCCAGTGAGGTCAGGGATAGGGGCTGCCATCATGACTGTTTTAATGATGTCATGCTTAGGGGCGGGGGTTTAGCTTTTGTGTAACAGATGCCGGTCAGCCAGGTGGATTGGTGGAATGATGTGATTATCAGATAATGGCTGGTCACAGGTGCCTGTGTTTGCGTGCGTTTCTTGGAGGGAGACTGAGGTCATGTCCATTGGAATAGCTTCTGTATTCGTGCCATCTGTGCCCTGCAGCTCCCATTGGCCCCTCTTGAGATGAGCCTGGCTGCTCAGTCACTCTGCCAACTTGTGTGGTACATGCTTATGCTGATGGTTGGTTTGTTTACTGGCATGTGTACAGGGCTGGTGCAGTCTCCCTAAGGATGCTGCTTTGAATGTTGCCTTACATTGGTGTCAGGCGATGGGGGCCTGTTGTTGTTTTGTCTCATCTTTCAGTTCATTTTGCTGTACTTGAACCTTCGCATGCCTGTGCTGCATCAGTACGGCAATGGTGACATGCCAAATATGGATGGCCACTCACAAGGCACTTGGAGCCCCTACATTCATTTGTTCGTTGGCATGCGTGGGTGACTTGTGCATTTCACTGGTTGCATTTTACTTCATTGCACCTACGAGGTGTTGTGCAATGTGGCCAGGGAGTGGTGTACAGGCACTGAGTTGGGCCATTTACGGTTGGTTCACGATGCCGTATTTCTCGCCATGGCGTATTGGTACTTTCCGCCATGCTTGATGGCGTTATGTAAATGTCCGCTAGGGTCAGAATTTGCGTACCGTTGCGCCATGGTGGTAATTACGGTTTTGCATGGTGCGCGTGCGCGTACTTGGTGCAGTTAACGTTGGCGTTCACTACGGTGTCGCTAATGGCATCGTACTTTACGGTGACGGGTCATAGTCGCAACGAGCGGTATTCGATGGCGGTATTGCATTTCCGCCATCGTTTTTCGATTTCCGCCAGGGTCGTAATGAGGGCCAATGTAACTCGTGCACAAGAAAACCCTGTGGAGCCCATGCAACTTGGGGAGTGCGACCCCCGTTAACCAAACAAGAGCGAGACAAAAGAAGGCAGCTACAACTATGCCTGTACTGTGGAAAATCAGGACACTTTCTGAAGGACTGCCCAGTAAAACCCCCTAGGAAGGTCGTCGGGGCCACTGAGAAAGATGAGGAAAAAGAACCTAAGTCGGAAAACTACCCAGCTCGACAAACGTAGAGGTCAGTTTGTCGAGTGAGAGAAAGGAGCCACCGACCTCACACTTTGCAATACCAGTAATCCTAATCAACAACCAACGGTCCTCAAGAATGCATGCCATTGAGGCTTACATCGACAGTGGGGCAGTCGGAAATTATATTGATCAGGATCTGGTTGCAGAGACGGGACTCCCCTTATGTTTCAAGCCGACTACTGATAAGGTGACTACAGTTGATGGAACTGAAATTGCTTCCGGACCCGTTACCCAATGCACAGCTGAAATAACATTGCTGTGTCAGGATGGGCATAGAGAACTCATTTCGTTTGACATCATCAAAGCGCCTCAATTTCGGCTTATATTAGGGATGCCATGCTTAGTCGCTCATAATCCTTTGATTAACTGGCGAGACAGGAAATTAACCTTCCCCAGTGACTGTTCTCTAACCTGTTATGACCAAGAACAGAAGACAGCTTGCAGTAGTTCAACAACTCCCCGAACAACGACATCTGTCTTGGGTGCAATCAGAAATCTGCCTGAGGAATACCGCGATTTCCAGGATGTATTCCAGAAGGACCAGGCAAATACCCTGCCACCCTACAGGCCCTATGACTGTCAAATCGACCTTTCCCTGGTGCCCAAGTCCCCTTTGGGAGAATCTATGCTCTAACTGAACCCGAAAACCTTCACCTGAAGTCCTATTTGGACCAATACCTCGCAAACAGATTCCTCCGTCCATCGAAGTCCCCTGCAGCCAGTCCTTTGTTCTTCGTACCGAAAAAAGAAGGGGACTTAAGGACCTGTATTGACTACCGCGCATTGAACCAGATCACTGTAAAGAACCGTTATCCTTTGCCACTCATTCCGGAAATGCTGGACCAGGTCAAAGATGCTCAAATTTACACCAAATTGGACCTTCGGGGAGCATATCACCTGGTTCGGGTCAGAAGCGGTGACAAATGGAAAACTGCATTCCGTACTAAATATGGTTTGTTCGAATATCAAGTCATGCCCTTTGGGTTATGCAACGCGCCGGCAGCATTCCAATACTTCATGAATGACGTCCTGAGGGAGCTAATTGATGTCTGCGCCTTAGTGTACATTGATGACATCCTGGTGTACTCAACTTCCAAACAAGACCATGTCAAACATGTCCGTTCAGTCCTCGCCAAACTCTGTGAACATCTTTTATTTGCCAAGATGGAAAAGTGCAATTTTCATGTAACTGAAGTAGAGTTTCTAGGCTTCATTTTCACTCCCGGAGGAATCAGGATGGACCTGCACAAAGTTGACGCTGTTCTGAAATGGCCATCACCAACGTCTGTAAAAGGAGTACAAAGCATGTTAGGCTCTGCGAACTTTTATCGCCGGTTTATACCAGACTTCTCTCAAATCGTACACCCAATCACCGCATTACTGCAAAAAATAACAAAAAATTCGCCTGGACTGAAGATGCAGAAAAGGCTTTTCAGGAACTAAAAAAAAGATTCACATCAGCCCCAATCCTGCGACATCCACGTCCAGACCTCCCGTACATCGTGAAAACGGACGCTTCCAGTATAGCAATGGGAGCTGTCCTCTCTCTAAAGGATCCCGAAACTGGCCAGCTACATCCCGTGGCCTTCTGGTCAAAGAAGTTCTCACCCCCAGAAATAAATTATGCAATAACAGACAAAGAACTATTGGCAATCAAGTCCGCCTTTAAAGCCTGGCGACACTACATTCTGGGAGCCAGACACACCATTACAGTAATCACTGACCATCGAAACCTGCAATATCTTAAGACAGCCAAAGCCCAATCTTCACGCCAGCTGCGATGGGCTCTCTTCTTCGCCGAATATGATTTTGTCATAACGTTTCGACCCGGCGTCAAGAATGGAAAGGCTGACGCACTTTCTCGTACTGCCACTAATGACTTGGTTTATACGGCTCCAGGTCTAGTCCCCATCATACCAGTAGACAAGCTGTTAGGCCTTACTACTGCCTTAACCCACACAAAATTGAAAAAAGAAATTCAACAGAGCATGAATCCGGATGCCTACCTTGCGTGGCAAGCGCAAGGAGAACAGTATTCCGTCCAAGACCAACTACCATTCTTCAAGAATCGCTTATACATACCCACCAAGAACCTGACCATCGAAACCAAGAACTTACAACAACAGGTTATTTCAAGTTACCATGACTCCCTAATCGAGGGACACCCCGGAATTACCAAAACCTTAGCCAAGGTTAAACAGAACTACTGGTGGCCAACCTGGCGAAGAGATATCATCCAATACATTCAGTCTTGTGGATTCTGCGCACAGAATAATTTGCAAAAACACAAACCATCTGGCCTTCTGAAACCTTTGGACATTCCTCCAGCGCCATGGCACACTCTTTCCCTCGATTTCATCACTGAGCTGCCTACTAGTCAAGGGTTTAACACCATTCTTGTAGTTGTCGACCTATTCTCAAAAATGGCCCACTTTATTCCACTCAAGGGTCTTCCAGATGCATCCACGTTAGCCAAGGTATTTCTGGACAATATTGTTAAATTACATGGCTTTCCGTCAGTCCTGATCTCCGATCGAGGTAGTCAGTTTGTTTCTAACTTTTGGAGGAAGTGCTGTGGTATGGCACAAATTGACATTCGGCTATCCACTAGCCATCACCCTCAAACAGACGGCCAGACCGAAAGGACCAACCAGACTCTAGAGCAGTACCTGCGATGTATGTTACATCACGAGCTAAGAGACTGGAAAGACTTGCTATGGATAGCCGAGTACGCTATTTGTTGATGCAACCAGGCACACGTATTGGAACGGCACCTAAACCCATTCTTGTCGACGGGGAACCAGAATTTGAAAATAAAGGTACACTGGATTCTAAGTACTCTAGGGGCAAGCTATACTATCTAATAGATTGGAAGGGTTTGGACCCCAAGATAGATCCTGGGAACCCAGCGAAAATGTTCACGCACCACGTCTAATCAAAAGGTACCATCGAAACTTCCCGACTAAACCTGGACCGGACAGAAGGAACACCTTGAGAGGGGCTTTGGGGGGAGAGTGCTGTCACGACCCTCACCCCGAAGCCCCCCTGGCCTACCCATGTTCCAGGGGGAGCCTTGACCCCAGTCTCCACTAAATCGCAACCTAGGCCTTCTTGGGACCAGTCCTGGTGCCTTTGACACCAGGCTCATACTTAATAATGAGTTTGTGCTTGGGAACTACTTTTTGTTACTGTCATTCAATGTGGAAGCATCCACAGAATTTGGCTTCTTGGAACCTGGCTTGCAGAAGGATGGTTTGGGTGTGGCACCTTGGAACTCTTTTACCTGGACTTCTTTCTTGAAGCTATTTAAACCACGCCCGACTGGACTGACACGCTTCGCGTTAGTTTGCAATTCTGCAACGTGACGCTCACCGCGTTCCGCTTCAGCCACGAACCTCGGATAAACAGCATCTGCAGAAAAAGAAAGAAGACATCGTTAGAAAAGCTTGCAGCTTACCTGAATTCCATCCTTAGCGGTCCTCAGCTCTTCCGACCTGCATCCTGGAACCAGCGCTCTTTCGGATCGACGGACCCGCAGAAAGGGAAAGACTAGGCATTAGACATTTTACACAATTAACGAACTCCGCCAAAAGGCTTACCTTCCCACTCGCACTTCATTCCGCAACATCTCTGGAATTCTACACTCTGGTGGAGCACCGCAACCTGTGAAGACAAAAGATAACAGGTTATCAAATGCAAGGCACCTTAGCGCTGCGTTAAGCGCCAACTCGCCGCGTCTAGGTGCTCCAAAAATGCTAATACTTACCAGCGAACCCCGAATCCAATCTTTGCCACGAATTGGACTTCCACGTACCTAAGGAAGAGAAAAAAGACATTGTTAATTCCAGAAAGGCATGCTAGGACAGCAAAACATCATACCAATAAGACCTACCTGAAAGACTCACTTCGGGCCGGCATCAGTGAAGTAACTCGACCGCCATAGCCCGCAAAGCACCACGCGCCCCTGCCGAGACAGCAGGACGGAGATCCCGCCAACATCAAGAACAAGGTGAGAGGAAGGCCAGAGGGACCGCAGACATTCCAGGTGGTGGGAGGCTGTTAATCCCAGTTACCCGGTCCTAAACATTGTTTACCTGTATTTCTGGCAGGATTCTTCCGCTGGTCACTACTGGGCATCGCAGGGAGGGATACCTGGATACCGATTGCTGGATGGCGCCCCCGTGGAACCAGGTGACCGTAACAGTGAGGATCACCCAAGACCCACTAAAAAGGGACTGTATATTTGATTTATGGAAAGTGATTGATACCTGAAAAGGAACTTTGTGTTTGTTTGTTATTTTAGTCACCCTCGAAGGCAAGAGACTTTTTGAAGGTAAAAGAGACTTGGCCATTGAGGCTCCTGATAAGCTAAAACAGAACTGTTGTTTCAGCTGGGAGAGCTCAAGACTGTGCTGTGCTCAAAGATTCCACCTCAACCCATGCTCAAAACGTGGGGAAGGAAGATCCAGGCCACCACATCCTGACATATTATTTGTGAACTCTTCTTTCTTTTCTTGAAAACTATCCCACACCCTTTTTGTCTTAGTTGTAAGGTTTGGCAGTAGGATTCTTAGTATAGGCCCTTTTTCATTTGACGCAACGCCACAAGAACTGCCTTATTTTCATTTGATGGTTGACGCTTGCTTCTATCTTAGATTTAGGTTTAGGTTAGGCGTTTTTCCAACCGGCATATAGTTTAATAAACACCTTTGAACTGTGATCACTTGTGTCTGTCTTTACTGTTGCCACCATGAGTTCCTTACACCACTCACCCCCTTTTTCTATCCGCCCCCTCATCCACAGAACTTCCTGACAAGAGTTAATATCTACCAACTAGATATGTACCACCACACGTAGGTAATAGCGCTATGGGTCTATAGGAGGCACAATTATTGGGGTCTTTTTTGGGCTTCAGGATTAGCGTAGTCATGGCTTCACCAAAGAAGGAGGGAGGGCGCCTTTCTGTAAAGCTTCTTGCCAGACTTTCAACAAGTGCAGGGACACTTTTGGACAAAATTAATAAAAAAAATACAGCCATTAGACCATCCGATACCAGGACTTTTGAGGTTTGAAGTGCTGCATTGGCATTCATTATGTCTTAGGGGGAAATTCGAAGAGGAAGGAACTGTGGAGTTTTCAAAAACCCACAATGTCATTCTCCTGCAAAAGACCTGGGCCTTGGACACCCCACTGTTAGTTGGCTCCACATCGTAGGGGATCTCAGTGAAAGGAAATGCTAGAGGACGATGTTATGGGGGTCTGGCCATTTTCATTAAGGCCTCCCTAACCTGTAGGGTTAGGGTAGTGGAGACTAACATGGACTACCTACAGGTGCTCTGTATTTCACCCCCTACGGGGGACTCATTAATAATTTTGAACCTCTTTAACAGCCCCCATAAGGCTGAGGAAGACAGGTTAGCCAAGGTCAAGGTGTTTATTGATTAGTTATTTCTAACCAGGAGGAATCGTAAGGAGCAATACATATGAGTAGGAGCTTTTAACCTCAAATTGGGTGTAGGTCTGCCAAAGAATCTATTAGATTCACTGGAGGACTGGTCACTGAACATTTCCTTGCCCACGATGAAAGATGGACGGGTGTGTGCAAAAGGACTCCAAATGTGTTTATGGCTCATTGAATGGGGGATGAGCATGGTAAACGGATGCATACCACCCAATATACTGGGTAACCTTACCATCATCAATAATCACCAAGGTTCGTCGAAGATTGACTATTCTTGTATCTCCCTAGAATTGTAGGATAGGATTGTGGGTTTTGACGTGCTTATGGATGTCAGTAGGGATCATCACCCAATCTGTCTGAAACTGAATGGAGTGGTAGGTAGGTTGGCTCCAAGACACCCTTGTGTGCTTGGTAAAACCAAAACTCGCCTCGATTAGGAAAATTAAATGGGAAAGAATACAGGACTTCAACCTATACTTACACACTTTGTCAGAGAAACTATCCCTTATCTATGATATTTTGAACAGCACTGCAACCCCTGGGCAGGTAGTTGAACAGTTCACAAAGCTATAGGGTGCTTTGCCCATGGGCTTTACGATACATTGTAAAAAGAATGTGAAGCCACATAAAAGAGAGTGGTATGATGAGGCCTGTACCAATGCCAAGAAAGCACTCCTAAGGCCTTGAAAGCACCGATCGGCACAAGGGGTATATTGATCAGGCCAGAGTGCACTATCATGGGGAGTTAAAGAGAAGGAACACTGAAATTGAAGAGGAAGCTTGGGAGGGCTTTTTGGGTGCCTAAAGGTGCAATGACCAGAAAGCTTTTGGGGAATTTGTGAAAGGGGGCCAATTCACTGTTAAAATGGAGAGGTCTAGCGTTACGCATGTGGAAGGAGCAGCATGGGTGGGGTATTTTGGCAAACTGTTTGGTGGTGGGGTTCAAGCGGAAAGCCTTGGAAGAAGGTACCCTCCACCACAGTTTAGGCTAGAGGATGTGTCTCAGGCCATCCCTCAACAGGCTCGGAAACGAGCACTGGGCCTTGATGCCATCCTCTAAGTCCTTTTTCAGGATAATTTGAATTTTTGGGCTCCTTTTGCTGACCAAGGTGTTCAATGCTTGCATTGATACAGGCTCATATCCACCCTCATGGAAATCAGCTATATTTTTCCCATCTTTAAGAAAGGGTACCCAGCGGGCTCTATGCACTACAGACCCATCTCGTTATTGGACACCTCTTTTAAAATCTTCGGAAGGGTTCTGCTGGGGCAGATTGAGTCCTGGTTATCGGAGAGGGTGGTCCTCTCTGATGTCCAGCTTGGATTTCGTCCATGGGTGGGTACTATGGAACAGACCCTCAATCTATACCTACTTGTTTTGAACTCAGTTTTCTGTAGTGGGAGGGAGTGTATCTTGCATTCATGGATCTGAGCATGGCCTTGAACAAAGTGGATAGATAAAGGTTGTGGGTGATACTCGGCTCCATGCGTTGTCCAGAGGCCATCTTGGTGGTGTTACAAGAACTGCATAGGGAGAACAAGCCTTGTGTGTGCAGTGGTTCAGGGGTACAGTGGACTGCATGCTTTAGGGTCAGGTGTGGAGTCTAGCAGTGGTGTGTCTTGTCCTTGATCCATTTCACCCTTTATATTATGGGCTTCTCAAGGCTCTGGTGGACACAAGGCAGATTATCTGTATCTGGGGGACAGGGCATTTCCAGTCCTGGCATACGCAGATGGCTCTGTGCTAAGTGCAAGGACTCCAAGGGCCCTCCAGGTGCTGATCTCTGCCTACGCAGCCTTTATGGAAAATCTGGGTCTCAAAATTAACACAAAGAAATTTGCAGTAATGGGATGTATGGGACGAAAGAGGTCGGCGAAGAAGCATCGAATGCTTTGCAATGGGGAGATAATCCCCAGAGTCAAGGAATTTGACTATCTGGGGGTTAGATTCTCAGAGACAATCAAAGATAATGCGCATATCAAGAAACAATCAGCTAAGTTAAGTCAACAAGTGGGAGGGATCTCTAGTTTTTTGTCCTGCTGCCAAGGATAACCGCTGGATGTTGTCTTAAAAATCTACTCTGCCCAGATGAAAGCAGCGACCTTATATGGAGCACCACTATGGGGTTTTCAGAAAGCCCCTGATATTTAAGTGAAGGAGAATACATTTTTCAGAAAGCTATTGGGTCTCCCGGGATCCACCCACTGTATCTCTATTCACAAGGAACTGGGAATGGAATTCTGAGAGGACCAATGGGCCCTGGCACCAATAGCCTTCTGGATTCTGCGAATCAATACACTACCCTATGCCACTTCATCATTAGCTCTTTAATGGCAAGGGATAATTGGAGGAAAATCATGTGGCTCTAGTGTATATATCAAGCTTTGTCCTGCGGAAACATCAGGGAACATTCACCCTCAGATAACCTGTTGACCAAAGGCCAAATGAGATCCTATAAAAGCAGCCTGGGAGAAGCATTCAAGATGAAAAGGGATTTAATGGAGTTCGCAACCAATTCAGACAAAGCACATGCAGTGATCAGCCGGGTGAAGGAGATTCAGCCCTATTTAATTTGGGGTTCTACTAAAAGAGAATGCTGGCTGATCACCTGCGCTAGATTGGATTGCCTGCAGCTGAGGGGAACCACAGCTAAATGGAGTGGGTACTCTGATGTGGCGGGCAGCCCAGCTCCCTTAAATCTAGGCTCTTGTCCAACCTCGGCAAGGGAGACACAACCATGCTTATGCTGTTGGATCTCTCTGCCACTTTCGACCTGGTTGACCATATTTTGTTGGTCACCAGGCTCGAAAAAGTGGCAGCGTTTTCTACCAATGCTTACCGCTGGGTAGCCTCTTTCCTCCAGAACCGGGTCAGCTCTGCCTGCTTGGAAATTGCCGAAACAGCTACAGTGCCGACTGAATATGAAGTTCCGCAAGGAGCAAGTCTATCTCCTTGTTTTTATAACATCTTTACAGCTCCTTTTTTTTGCGATGCACGAGCAAGAAGGTATCTGGTTTACAAATTTTGCAGATGATACTCTATGTATGATCATGCACAAGACGAAGACCGGATAAATAAAGCATACACATGCATTGATAATTGGATTGTCATGAATGGATTGGCTTTGAATAGGTCCAAGGCGGAACTTATAATTGTGAGGTATCCTAGATTGATCTCCAAGCTGGACCCCCGGTACAGAAATTTCCAACTTGGAGAAATAAAGATTGATACCCTCAAGAAAGTAAAGTCCCTTGGAGTCATCTTGGACCAGCACCTCTCCATGAAGGCCCACGTGGGGAGAGTGGTCTCCGGAGCTGCCTACTATCTAAGACTCTTTGCACATTTTTGGCGACCCATGATTTCCCAGATTAATGCGGAAACGCTAGCAAGAGCCATAGTAGGTTAAAAATGCACTATTGTTACAGTCTATTGACTGGCATTAGTAAAACCGAAATAAACCGGCTCCAGGTTATGTAAAACAGGGCTGTACGGGTTGTCACAGGTCTAGCCAGACGTGACCGTGTCACGCCAGCCAGAAGAACGTTGCATTGGCTCCATGTGGAGGGGAGAATTCATTCTGCCTCCTCCTGATTACCTTTTAAGAGCCTTTTGGGCATTATGCTCCGTTATCTGAATGAACTTATTACGTTCAAGCAAATCCAAAAGGGCGGAAAAAGGAGCTTTCGCCATAGCGGCACCGTCGGCCTGGAATAGCATGCCGTTGGATCTTAGGCTGGAAACAAAACTAGATCCTTTCAAGAAAAAGTAAAACAATTGGTTGTTTGATTAAACCTCTTGCTTCTGCTAATTTTTCTCCCTGGCTGACCCTTGCTTATGTTCTATGTATTTGTCTTGTCTGCGCCATCAAGCCCACGGGTCCATTGCTGCGCACTATGAGTTCAATAAATTAAAGTAAATCATGTGGTGATTCTAGAGAGGACATGGATCATCTTTTATTGTTCTGCCCAGCCTATGAAAGTATCAGACGGTAAACCCTATTGCCGGTCCTTAGGTCAGCTAACATCCGCACCTATAGGCCGGCATTTCTGTTTCTTTTGACAGCATATTATGTCCTGACAGCTTGGGCACTACTATCATTTTTAAAAAAAGCCATGTTTCAAAGAAAGGGGCTGTTAACCCAAGTGTTCTGAAAAGAATAGTCATCTACTGGAAAACTTGAAGGAGTTTTGGCCCTAATGAACTGGGGGTATTTTGTGGTTCTTTTTCCCTCCTCAGCAATCCTTATGAATGTTCATAACCTATGAATTTTAAAGTATGCACCCTATTGAATTGTACTGAATTCTATGAATTGTTTGCACTCTGTGTTATCATTATTCACTTTTACAGAGAGTTGTGATTTGATTGGTATTTTTATTCTGGAATATTGTATTTTATAAGCAAGAGTGGGCGGTAATTTTATTTTAATATGTATTGTGTTGTTGTACTTTGTGTGTGTTTGATGGATTATTTGATCCGAATAAACATATTGACTGACTGCCTGAGCACCACACTAATCAACACCTCATTCGAAACAGGCATAGTTCCCAACAACCTTAAAGACACATGGGTCCTCCCGTTACTCAAGAAGCCAACTCTTGACCCTAATACCCCACTAACTATAGACCGATCACCACGGTCCCATTTCTCCTCAAAATCATTGATAGAACAGCGTATCTGCAGATCCAAGATCATTCAGAAACAAAAAACCTCCTGGGCCTAAGGCAATCAGGCTTCAGGCCAAGGCACGGTACTGTGACGGCCCTAATTGACTGAAAGACTCAAATTGAGGAGTTAAAAGACAAAGGTAAACTTGCCCTCCTCCTTCTACTAGAACTGTCAGCGGCGTTCGACCTAGTAGACCACAAATTCCTATTCTTGCACCTAGCATCAGCAGCACTCTTTTCCAACAGATCCATCACATGATACAGTCATTTTTAGAGACTAGATCAATGAGAGTTTTTTCGCCAGCTACCCGGGCCAACCCCGCACCTGTCACGTGCGGTGTCCCCCAAGGCTCTTGAGTTTCCCCTACCCTATACAATGTATTTACAAAGCCCCTGTTCGATGACCTGGACAACCTGGGTATCGCCTACACTTATTACGCAGATGACACCAAGATAATCATCCCTGTCACTGGAGACTATGACACAGACACCAAAGTACTTAACAACATCTACACTATCATTCAAGCCTGGATGGCCAAACAAGGTCTATGTCTTAATGACGAGAAGACAGAGCTTCTCCTCTTAGGCTCCAAGCTTAAACTTAACAAATTAGGCAAACAATTTGAAACTTTGAATATTGATGGCAGTTCCATCAAGGTGTCCAAAGATGTGAAAACTCTTTCCATCTACATAGACTCATCTCTAAACCTATCAAGACAGGTTAACGCTTCGGCCTCCTCTACAGCATACACATGCAAATTAATCAAGGCCTGCAGACCATGTCTCTCTACACCCAACTGCATTTCCATAGCCAGAGCTCTAGTACTCTCCAAGCTAGACTATTGTAACACTCTCTACCTGGGAACCAGTCAACATAACCTGAGAAAGATGCAAGGTCTGCAAAATAATGCAATCAGGGCAGCATTGAATATTCCCAGATCGCATCATATTTCCGTTGTAAAACGCAACCTGAATTGGCTTTCGGTTAAGCAAAGGATTGCCTCTAAAAGCCTTTCACTTACCCACAAATGTCTCGCTAACCTAGCACCCAGCTACCTAACCGAAAGCTTCACATGCACCGCCTCTGACCACCCTCTGAGATCAGCGCAAGCACACTGCCTTAAAGTACCTGGCTCTAAGCTACAAAAGGCAGGTGGGAGTAGCTTCCCTGTCATTGCAGCCAAATTATGGAACAATCTTCCTGTACCACTCAGAACTGAACAAGCCTACCACCCATTCAGGAGGAACGCCAAAACCTGGCTCCTTGCTCAAGAACCATAGACACACGACCACTCGACTTGCCTGCAATTCCGTAAATATCCAATCCCAGGCGAATGCTTCTCTTTTAATGTATAATAAATGTACCCCTGTAAATTAGGTGCATTCTGTGTACTACTGCGCTTTTTTTCTCTCTAATAAATACATTCTGTAATTTGTGACATTTGTCATTGTACCTATGCAACTGCTATGTAAGAAATGTGCCCAGATGCCAACGGGCTGGGAGCGCTATACAAATAAACAAAATACAAGACTGACTGACATTTACCAAGCAGGAGATTATGAAATGTAGGGTAATCAATATTAGGTGCATATCTATTGACAATGGTCAAGTTAGTGTGGGCAAATGTGCCTGTAACTATCAATTAGCGGCCCTCAGATCTCGCTCATGACTATCTACTTTGAATCTAAGGGACTTATCAATTAAGGTGAGAACTCCATGTGATTTAGAAGAGAAGGATGTACAAATCTGGAGGAGCCTGAAAGCTTAGCAAAGGACTCAGTGTCCTGGCTTGAGAGCTGCATTTATTGCAGTAGGATTGTTTTCGCCCCTCCTGGTTATAGTAGGATTGTACCCTGTGGGCCTTTATAGGCATATTGAGACCCTTAACATTCCAATTTAATAACATACACACATCCAGGAGGGGGGAATTGGGGTATCCCGTTAGAAGTGATTTGGTGACGTCATGATGTTGCACTAAAGAGGCTGCATGTTGTGATAACCCTGTGCTGTGATATGAAGTAATTTTAAGTTTTGCATTGCTCTCCAGAAGCCGAGCCATTCCCTCCCCAACCACATTTCCAGACCACAGCACGCAGTGACAATACCAACCCATGCCATCAAACAAAACGAAACATCAAATCTTTAGAAACTGCCCAAGGGCAAAGTGGAGTCGCTCATCCTATTCGTCCCCACTTTGAGTGGGCGAGGCACGAGCTCCAGAATCATCAATTTTTGACAAAAATGGACTTAGATGTTATATCATTAAGCATATGCTGGGGGACGATACCCCAGTAGGCATCCTTGTGATAGAGTCAAAGGTGCAATGAAAGAGAAGAGTTAAACCGTAATATTGTGGGGACATCGGGGACACTGTTTATTCAACTTACATCATTCAATTATACCCTTCTGTCAAGGTGTTGAGGGTGCATTCCAATATTCTACTCTGTGAAAAACCTAAGGGTGTTTCGCTGCCCAGTCCCTGGGGGTACCTTACTCAGCTGGCCAGGGAAGGGCCATTGCTATTGGGTCCCAACCCTGGGGGCGGGCAAGCGAGGGAGGATCACCTGGGTAGGGGTCCTCAGGAAGTGGGGAAGAGACACCCGAAGGCGAGACATGGTACCCCCCATTTCCTGACAGCTATCTACCCAATATTCCCTCTGCATTTATGGGATACTACAACCCCCACAAATCCCATTCTCTCTCTGACAACCCGACTACTGAGACGCAGAAGAAGAAGACTGGGATTAGGAAGATCACCGCTAGTAAGATGCAATGGCCCTGTCCCACTAATGAGGCCATGCAGGGTCAGGAACTCAGTCACAATTACACACACCTGAAACACATTGACGGCCAAACACAGTAAAAGAGGTAGAGCAAAGAAGCACACAGAGAACAAGGATGGGTACGAGCAGGAACAGCTGAGCAAGGGCTGTTGGGAACCAGGTTCAGGGGAACGTAAGGCCAAGGAGCTAGCAGACTGCAGAGGAGAGCAAGCAAAAGCCAGGTGAGGGATCCGTGTCCCCACGAAGCCGAAAGGGTTCCGAGAGCAAAGCCAAAAAGCTGGAGGAATCCTTTCTTTGATGTGCGTAAAGGTTACTAGTTTCTACCGGAACAACAAGAGTGTCTGGGATGGTCCGAGGGGCAAGAGGAAGAGACCCT
Source organism: Ambystoma mexicanum (assembly GCF_040938575.1). NCBI lineage: Eukaryota > Metazoa > Chordata > Amphibia > Caudata > Ambystomatidae > Ambystoma > Ambystoma mexicanum. The sequence goes on from NC_090928.1 coordinate 68,915,773, forward strand.
GATCTCGGACATGAGAGCAGTGAAGGATGCGTTGAAAGCAATCACAGCTGGTGAGTCCTTGGATGAAAAGAGAGCCTGGTTTGTGAAGACGTGAATGATAACAAAGTTGCAAGCAAGGTTATACGTGTGACGGCAGATGCGTATAGAGAAAGACTTGATTGTTAAGAAGTACAGTGTAACAGAATGCTCCTTCAGAACGGAACGCATTATCGAAAATCACTGTGAACTGTGAAAGAATCTCGAACTACGATTACCAAGATGCATTGTGTCGAATTGGTCATGCATAGGCCTGAGTAATTCTATGCAATTTCGAAAGTCTTCTACGTGAAAGTGAACCGACAACCAAGAAGGTTGGGGAAGGGAATACTTTGGAGTGAAATACGAATTGAAAGAAGATAAAGCCCCGAGAGGTCCGAAATCAGGTGAGGGAAGCCTGAGGGGCCTGTTGTAAAACTGTTTTGAATCGTTGTCTAAAGTAAAGAAAGGTCCAGACTCAGGTAGGGGAAGCCTGAGGGGCCTATGGTGACAGAGTCACCCTGAAATATCGTTATACTTGAACTGTGTTACTTTGAGCTGATGGTGAATCAGATGAGAGAAGCCTGAGAGAACTGTGTTATATTGATCTGTTGGTGAATCAGGCGAGTGAAGCCTGAGAGAACTGTGTTGTGTTGAGCTGAAACTGAATCAGGCGAGGGAAGCCTGAAAGCCTTTTTTTTTTAATAACGTATTTATTGGTTTGGTAACAACAGTGTAATTTACAGACTCCCATAACATTACATGACATTGTACAGCGGATTGTGTCTGCATAACCACACACCCTCCATATACCCCCCCATCCCCAACCCAGCCTGTTCTACATGCATTGTACTACACCATACACCCTACTTTCCCTCACCTTCTCTTCCCACTAGCCCGTTAATTGTGCCTGTGTAATACTGGCACCCTGGCATTCTCATGTGCCGAAGGCCACAATTCCTACACCATATGCTTCCAGGAATGTAAGTCCACATTGTGTGTTCCCTGGCCGTGGCAGGCCGCATCTTGCCACACTGAGGTTTCAGCAAGCGTCCACTTTTGGAGGTCACTCCACCAAAAGCGCACCGCTGGACCCTTGCATGCTTTCCAACCCATTGCTAGGGAAGCCTGAAAGACTTGTGTGAACTATTTGAACTGTGCGAACTGGCCTACCGAAAGGAACTCTTAAAGAACCCCAGTGACTTGAACTTGGGGAAGGGAGTTGTGAACCACCTCCATTGCCATTCTGACTTTCTTTTGATATACTCTTTTGTTTTGATACATTTCCCCACACTTAGCTATTGTAAAAGCGTGAGGGCAAGCATAGGTTTCTGACATAGACTTTTCTTATTTTGACTGACTGACATTGACTATGTTATTTTTTCTTTGATGGTTCGAGACTTCTCCCATTCTAGATATAGGGCCAGTTAGGAAGTCTCCAACCCCATCCAGAACGTATAAAGGTGTTGAAACTTGTATCTTTGTGTCTGTGTCTAACTCTTGGTACCATGCCTGCCTCACAACTCCCAGATCCTGCTCAACTCAGGGGTTCTGGTATTTTCAAAGGCTGGGAGGGAGTCCAGATAAGAGTGTGCTTCCTTTTGGGCCAGTAAACAAGTGTGTTTTATTGTTTTGAATGATAAGAAGATTGGACGGGTACAATATCGCACATTTCAAGCCTTTGTCCCACAATTTGAGCTTTACAGAGGTGAATGATAGTCGGGCCTTTTGGATGGATGATGTAAAGTCTGGGTAAAAGGAGATTCTAGCCGCTAGATCGTTTAGTTTGGCTAATTCATGGGCTCGCCGTAGAATCAGATCTCGATGTCTGTAGTTCAACAGTCTGACAATCATTTGGCGGGCATTTTGACCAGGTGGAGGATTTGGACTGGCTACTCAATGTGCCCTCACCATCAAGAACTGCATAGATAGTTGGGGGTCACAGAGCGCTTCCCTAATGAACGTCACCATAAAGATTTTCATGTTGCTCGCCGGAATAGATTCAGGTATGCAGACCACCCATACAATATTCATTCTTGGCTTGGATCCCATTCACATCCTGTTGCAGTGCTTTTATGGCGTGGCTCACTTCTGAACTGCTGTCTTTCAGAAACCCAACTCGATGCTCTACCTCAGATATACATCCGTTTTAATTCTCAATCCTTTGTTGAATTTGCTGTTAACTGGGTCAAACCCAATTTCATTTGGGTAAGCTTGATGGACAATTTGGACTGGTCCCCTTGCTGTGCATTGGCCAGAGCCTCAGCTATCAAGGATTCCAAGGCCACCACTGACCCATTATATTCTCTTGCTGAAGTCATCTTGGAGGTGTGAGTCTTCTGTCTGGGTGCAGCAGGAAGATCTTTATTTGAAAAATGACAAATTAGATTGTCTCTTGTTGCCCTCGGCCATGTGAAAGACTAGGCCCGGTAGCTCCAATGATCTACATAGTGTAAGCTCTATTAAGCTCTTCTGGTGTGTTACCCTTAGGGCAGGAACATTTTAAATGGGACCACTCATACACAACAATCCCAGCCACTTTGCAAATAGGAGTGAGATGTTAGGGCTAAATTGTTAAGAGCAGGGTCTGAGAGCAGTTTTGGTAGTGATGTGGCACCCCAACTGGAGGTTGATTGCTCAGAAGGGATTGTGACGAATCACAAGATTCAGTCACTTCTCCCCAGGGGGGAGCCTTTCCCTGGGAGGATAGGGAGGTGAGCCCGCTAGGCGATACCTTGCCTAGCGGTACAGGCAAGCAGGACTTCACCGGGAGAGACTCCCCCCTTGGTGTCAAGGACTCCTGTTCCACCAAGGAACTCCCTGAGTTACTCACTCTGGGACCATCAACAGCCTCAAGAAGATCAAACCACTGTTTGTTATTGTGACCTAAGGTTTATGGAACAACCATAAGAAATAAATACTACTGGTACTGTGAAGAGGAAGAATGAGCGAGTGATGCTGATCACTCAGTGGAAAGAGTAAGAGGACTATAATTCTCCACTGGGGAGGGCCCAGCCAAGTGACATAAAAAGAGATGAAGGACTCCAATTGGAGAGTCATCGCCAGGAAGGAGAAACACAGGAGTTTCAAACCTGCATTGCAGTCATAGCTGATCAAATCTAGGAGGTCCTTTGTTCCGTGAAGGCAACTTTGGCCTGCAAGGGATGAGACGGGAGAGCTGGGAGCCGGAGAAGCAAGGGTAAGGAAACCCCAACCAGTCTGCTAACTGCGCCGAGGCCACTGGTACATGGGCACCGCCAAAAGGATGCCAAGAAACCGAGAGAGTCGAAGAGAACAGGGAAGCCGTCCTGACCAGAAAAAGAGGAGCTCCAATCCTGTGAGCAGGTATGGTGATGTCTGTAAAGACTGGAGGGGGGTGTCTGTACTCCTGCTCTCCATATGGTAGAGGAGAGGCACAGAGGACCGCAGCCAAGATTCTCTATTGTTGGTAGCAATGGACGAGCAATCAAGGCCTAGCTTCTCAGAAGGTGATGCAGGCTGGTTCTTAAGTACAGTGTAGTCCCCAAGCACCCACAAAGGAATGTCCACATGGTATTAGTTAAAACACAGTCTTTATATAATTAAGGTTCAAGTTATATACACAATCACAATAACTCACTTTGTGCTCAGTTAATCTACAATGGCAAATATATACAGTTCTAAGTAGTACCACAATTATTATCAGATTTCATTAAAGTGCATCAACTGTATTCTGGTTAAATGTCACACATACCACTTAATAAAGGTAACCAACAATAGATATAGGAGGAAAGCAGTTGGTTAGAACAATTGGCAGAATACTGGCTCCTACCGGTAAACACAGTTCTGGGTGGAGATCCCCCCACCTGGGAAACCTGTAAAATAAAGATACACTACCAGCCCAGTCTAAATATTGTTTAATAAGTCTTATTTCCTTCTCTTATGTTTCTACCACCCAATGTACCTGGAATAGTAGATTTCGACGACGAGTCGTCGACGGATCCTTCTTGAGCGGCTTCCTTTAAAGCAGGAACCTCGGATCATCGAGATTCCTCGAAGAAAGTGAACTCGGCATCGAGGCGGCAGCTTCGGTTTCAGAGGTGGTCGTTGACGGGGATTTGAAGACGTCCTGCAAGGAAGAGGCGTGTGGGGCACCTCAATGTTGATAATTCAGGATTGCAAAGAGTTTGTGAATAACTGTGGCCCAGCAAGGGCATTGAGTCGTTCGACGTCTCTACGATGTTTGGGTGGTGGGAAACCCACCGGTGGATGCTCCTCAGTGCGTCGACGGCATGGCCTTCTCCGGCAGGATAAGGCGGGCGGCGGTGCGGACGAGCGCCTCCGTGAATCAAAAGTCTTAGGCAAGGGAGCATTGCGACTCCGGTCATTTATGGCATGGCGTCAAGCGGTCCCCTCTTCTAGGCAACCCGGCTTTGAAGGGCCTCCAGCGGTTATAGCAAACCTGTGAACCCTGGTCGACGACGGTGGACAGAATGTCCGGTGCTTATCTTCATTCTCCTCAGCAGTCTGCGTCTCCGATCGGCAGCCTGTCGAGAGTCGGACTTCCAGGGAGCTTCGGCGAAGATTAGCGGTGCTCGATTGTCGCTCGGAGCATGGGAAGAGGGTGCCTAACCAGGTCCTCTCTTGGATCAGTCTCGACGGCTCAGCGGCTTTCTGATTTCGGCAAAGGGAGACAGCAGTCAACCTTCTTCTTCAGGCTTGGCGTCGAGATTCAGCTTCAGTTTCAAGGTCAGTTTCAACTCCAGCTTCTGAACGATTTCTAGCAGTGAGAGGCCCCCAGATATACCAGTTGATCTCCCATTCATTCTGCTGGGTCACACTCAGGCACCCAATTGCTCAGAAGGGCATTCAGCAGTCAGTCAGCCAATCAGGCATACAGTGCATTCAGGCCATTCTCCTCCCTCTTAGACACTCACAACAAGGAATGTGTATTGGGACAAGTGCCCAGCCATTCAGCACTACACACTGCATTCATACCAGTTTCGGGCAGGGCTGTCTCAGTCATTGTGTCAAACACCAGATAACAGACATCCACAACAAGAAGTGCATTTTGGTCACAAACTCCATTCACTCGGGTCCCACCCAAAGGGTGCACCCATAACATACAGTCACTGGGAAGGCTCCAGCCAGTCTGGCCTGGACTTCACAACAACACCATATATGGAACTTCCACCCAACATCCAGTCAGGGGGAAGGGACAGAGTCAGGGCTTCCCAGGACTTTGGGAAAACAAGGTAACAGGCAATAGAAAGCAAGAGGCCACAGGGGCCATCTTGTTTCCTATCAGGAATCAACTGATTCCAATGGCAGGGCCTGGGTATCCCAAAATGGAGGATGTCTGTTAAATTCAGCATGGAGCTGTCAACAGCCCATACCCTGCTCTGTGGGCCACACACAGGTGCCCTAAAACATACACTAGGGGCACAGGGTTGTACCCCCACCCATGGGGGCCATAAGGGTATCCCATGGGGCTGTACGCCAAACTAAAAACAGGAAGAGCTGCACTGCCAGGAGTCCCACATGGACTCCTGGGCGGAAAACAATACAGAACACAAATGAAAAAGGACTACATGACAAGGACAGGGAGGTCCTGTCCTTCCAATGCATTTCCAGCATCACAGTCGCCCCTCCACCCCCAGACTGATGCTAGGGTGCCTTATCTCCCACGAGATAGACACCCTCATCCAGACGGTCAACATACCTTCTGGAAAGGCCATCTGCATTATTGTGACTCTTCCCTGGTCTATGCTCTATGGTGAAGTCTAGCCCTTGCAGGCTAATGGACCACCTGAGCAGTTTTGGGTTCTCACCCTTCATCTGCATAAGCCACTTCAGGGGCTTATGATCTGTTTGGACCTTGAACGTAGACCCCATAAGGTAGGGCCTAAAACACCTAAGGCTCCAAACTATAATGAAACATACCTTTTCAACAGTAGCCCACCTAAGTTCTCTACCCTTGAGTTGTCTACTGAATAACATGATTGGATGTTCCCTCCCTTTGTCATCTAACTGGGACAAGACAGCTCTAATTCCGGTACCGCAGGCATCCGTCTGGACGATAAAGGGTTTGCTGTGGTCAGGCACACACAACACAGGTGCCCTACACAGACTTTCTTTCAAGCCATCAAAGGCCCTCTGACAGTCTACAGTCCAATTAATCTTCCTAGGCTGTTTGGGTGAAGTCAGAGCTGTTAGGGGTGCAGCTATGGTTCCATAGTATGGCAAGAAATTGCGATAATACCCAGTGAGGCCCAAAAAGGCTCTCACCTGGGTTTGAGTAGTGGGAGTCTCTCAGTCATGTACATCTTGTACTTTACTGAGGAAAGGTTGGATTTGACCCCCTCCTACCTCATGACCAAGATACGTGACTTTCTCCTGAGTTATCTGGCACTTGGTGGCCTTGATAGTGAGGTTAGCCCTTTTCAAGGCCTGCAACACCTTATCCAGATGTGTCAAATGCTCTTCCCAGGTGAAACTGTAGACAGCAATGTCGTCTAAGTAGGCCACACAAAAGGCCTCCAGCCCACTGAGCGCATGATTGACCAATCTCTGATAGGTGGCAGAGGCATTCTTCAACCCAAAAGGCATGACCCTAAACTGGTGGAGTCCCTCAGGTATTGAGAACGCCGTTTTTTCCTTAGCATGATCCGTCAGAGCTATTTGCCAATAGCCTGAGGTAAGGTTAAAGGTGCTCAAAAATTTGCCAGCACCTATGGTGTCCACAAGCTCATCAGCCCTGGTCAAAGGGTGTGCGTCAGTTTTGGTGACGGCATTTACTCCTCAGTAGTCCACACAGAACCTCCAATCCTTGGTACCTGCCTGGGAACTTGCCTTGGGGACAAAGACCACGGGACTGGACCAGGGACTGGTTGAGGATTCAATAACACCTAGATCCAACATCTTGGCGACCTCAGCCTGGATGTGGTTCTTAACGGTATCTGACATACAGTAGCACCTGCTTTTTTGACAGGCACACTGTCACCAGTGTCAATTTCGTGCCTACACCACGGTGTAAGGCCTCGTGTCAGTAAAAACAGAGAGGCATACTGACGGAGCAAAGCCCTGCAGTCCCCCTGCTGCTCTGTCACCAGATCCGGAGAGAGATGCACTCCCTCCACGTAGCCATCCTGAGGGTTGCTATGCAACAAATCAGGAAGGGGCTCACTCTCATCCTCTTCTGAAGCTAGCAAGAGACATAAAACTTCTGCTCGCCTGTGGAAAGGCTTGAGTCTGTTCACATGGAATATCTGAGGGGCTACACCAGGGACTCCCATGTCTACCAGATAATTGACTTTGCCCATTCTTGGAGATGATCCTGAAGGGTCCAGTCCACTTGTCTGCCAAAGCTCTAGGCTTGGTAGGCTCCATCACAAGGATGTTCTGTCCCAGAGTCCAATCCACTTGCGAGGCTTTAAGGTCATGCCAGCACTTGCTCAATTCCTGGCTGGCCTTGAGATTTGCTGTCACCTGACCCATCATCTGTGTCATCCTCCGTCTGAGGCCTCATATCCAGACCAATGGTCAGGTTGAGAGATTTAATAAAACTCTCAAGGGCCTGCTAGGTGCTTTGGAAGAGCCCCTAAGGAGGACATGGGATCTCCTCCCGCCAAGCAAGTACATAGTCCCCCACTTGCTTTGCGGGACCTGGAGGGGTAGCTTCCAAACCTTCTCTGATCAAGGCAAGGGGCCCCTCACGGGATGTCCAAAGAGTAACTCAAAGGGGCTGAAACCAACACCCTCTTGAGGCACCTCTCTGTAAGCGAACAGCAGGCATGGTTTGCACATCTCTCAAACGATGTGCAAACCACTGGCATTGGTTGCAGTGGGGCAATGCCACTGCCTCCAGTCTTGCCAGATAACTGACAAGTTGGGCAGGTCCTTCAGTGGGACTCCACTTCTACTCCCATCCGAGGCCAGTAGAAATGGACAGGGAGCTTCTGCTTAGTCTTCTTGGTACCAAGATGACCAGCCAAGGGCACCTCATGCGCCAACTGCAGTAGGAAGGCCTGTAGGAAGGGCCTGTAAACCTGGGGTACCACCAACCCCTTGAGGGCTCCAGGTTCAGGCTTAGTGGGCTCACTAACAAGGAGCTCACCCTCCCAATAGATTCGGAATGTTCTAGGCACTTCTCCTTGTGCCTGGGACAGGGCCTGTTTCCTCAGACCCTCGAGAGAGTGGCACTCTCTCTGTCCCTTACAGAAGTCTGCCTGGGAGGCATTAAAAGTCAGGGTGATCCTCCGGGTTGAGAACCTCTCACGCAGGAGGGTCTTCTGCCTCTTCTCCCTCAGGAGGTGAGTTTGGGTTTTCCACTGGACCCAGCAAGTCCAGAGCATGGATCCCAATGGGTTCTGTAGGAAAAGCAGGAAGAGAAGGAGCCCCCTTCACAGAGGTGGCCTTCTTGTTCTTGCGTCTTCTTGCCTTAGGCTTCGCCTTTGGCTCGGGTACCTGACTCACAGCCAGACCCTGTGTCACCTGTGACCTAGTGACTGCAGCAGCAGTCATGGGTAGACCATGCGAGATCAACCCCAACTCTACTAGATCATTTCCTAACAGAATGTTAGCAGGGACATTGTCCTGAACCAGGGCAGGACACTTTGCTGTCTTGTCTTCAATCATGAGTGTGACTAAGGCTACAGGCGATAATTTGGGAGGCCAACCAGCTAACCTGGTGGTTCTCAGAGGAGCACCTACATAGTCTTCTGGCTTGAGCAGGGTCCTGTCCACCACTGTCATGCTTGCCCCATTGTCTCTCAAACCAGTAGAAGTCTGGCCATTCAAGAGGACACTTCTCAAAAACCTACAGGGGTTCTGTGGGATAGTCGCCAGTACTTCCGCGTACTGGTCCCAGGCCCAAGGGACACTAAGGAAATCTGTACAGGAGCCGCAAATGTGTTCCCTGTAGAGGAAGGGAGGACAGTGGCCTCCACCTCAGACATGGGGTAAGGGTAGCTCAGGCTGACCGCCTGGACTCCAAGTGCCTTACCTTTACACTTGGGGTCACCCTTCTTGTGATCCAGAGCTCCACAGTCCCAACAAGTGGCAGGAATGCGGGTTACGGTACCATGGGAAGCCTGCTTTGCAGCAGGTGGACCACTACTCTTATTCCCATCCACAGATGAATTATCCCCACTAGATTTTTGGGTCTTAGGAGAGGAAGGTTTTGGTTTACCTGACTGTGATTGCTTCTGGGACTCCTCAGCTTTTTGAGAGGTGCCCTTTTCTTTGTCCTTGTCCTTCCCACTGGAGTCCTTAGGGGACACCCGGTGGGAGACCCACTTGTCAGCTAGCCCGGACAGCTTAAAGGGATCAAAATGTTCTGGTCAGCAACATACTGATGCAGCTCTGGTGAACAGGCTTCAGAAAAATGCTAAACAAAACAAAAGGTGGGACAATTCAACACAAGTTTTCACCTTGTATCCATCAATCCACCCCATCATGTTCAGTGTGCAGCACTCACCCAGAGAACCCAAGACATATTTTCTCTTTTCTTAAAATCCCTGAACCTTTAAGACTTCATGCACTCATACTGACCCCTTTCTTCCACACTCAGTTTCAGAATACAGTCATATCCAGTTTGAGGCACTCTGCTTAACAAACACTTCGCCCAATCTCTCTTTTCTACATGATGAATTGCACAAGCCATTTCAAACGCTTCAACCCATTGGAGGATATCTGAACACTCCACAAACACACCAACCAAATCTTTCATAAACTTGGTGGCTGGGGACCTGACACTCTCAACGTGTTTAGCTGAAGTCTCCACTCTAGCTTTCTCTAGTTGGATTCTCTGACATTCAGTGTCCTTGTCTTTGAGTTCAAGATCCCTATTCTTGAGTTCCACTTGCTGTGCCAGCTCCTCTTTCTTAAGCTCAGCTTCTATTTCCAACTTGCGGTATTCAAAGGCCAATTTCATCCTTAATAACTCAAGTTCCACAGAATTACTGGGGGTTGGAACTGAGGCAGCAGGAATGGTGGCATTCCAAGAACCAGATCCAGCAACATCCCAAGGGGCCTCATTGGTTGCATCCGCCCTTCAAGAGTTTCAGCATCAGTCTGGTAGTCCACCAGGGCAGCTATCAGCTCAGTCCTAGACTTAACCACAAAGTCTAGCTCCCTGGCTTCACAAGCACTCTGGAGAGCTTCTAAGATCATCCTAGTTAATTTACCATTTGCAATAGACTCCATTGCTTGTAATGCAGTTATCTTGTACACAACTAAACCTCAATTTAACAAAGTGCAGATATTTTGTAAGTGGCATGGTTATATACTGATTCTTAAAACTATAAGCATTCCACCGCTGCCACCAGTGTACAGACTGGCAGCACTGGATGAGCAATCAAGGCCTAGCTTCTCAGGAAGTGATGCAGGCTGGTTCTTAAGTACAGTGTAGTCCCCAAGCACCCACAAAGGAATGTCCACACACTGTATTAGTTAAAACACAGTCTTTATATAATTAAGGTTCAAGTTATATACACAATCACAATAACTCACTTTGTGCTCAGTTAATCTACAATGGCAAATATATTCAGTTCCAAGTGGTACCACAATTATTATCAGATTTCATTAAAGTGCATCAACTGTACTCTGGTTAAATGTCACACAAATCACTTAATAAAGGTAACCAACAATAGATCTAGGAGGAAAGCAGTTGATTAGAACAATTGGCAGAATACTGGCCCCTAACGTTAAACACAGGGCAACCTGCAAAATAAAGATACACTACCAGCCCAGTCCATATATTGTTCAATAAGTCTTAATACCTTCTATAATGTTTCTACCACCCCAATGTACCTGGAATAGTAGATTTCGACGACGAGTCGTTGACGGATCCTTCTTGAGCATCTCCCTTTTTAAACAGGATCCACGGATCTTCGAGATCCCTCAAAGAAAGTGAAGTCAGCATCGAGGTGGCAGCTTCGGTCCCAGCGGTGCTCATCGACGATGATTTGAAGACGTCCTGCAAGGAAGAGGCGTGTGGGGCACCTCGATGTCGATAGTTCAGGACCGCAAAGAGATTGTGAAGAACTGTGGCCCAGCAAGTGCGTTGAGTCGTCCAGCATATCTACGGTCTTTGGGTGGTGGGAAACCCAGCAGCGGATGCTCCTCGGCACATCGACGGCCTGGCCTTCTCCGGTGCGGCACAAGGGGCCATCTTGTTTCCTATCAGGAATCAACTGATTCCAATGGCAGAGCCTGGGTATCCCAAAATGGAGGATACTCAGAGCACCAGTCAAATTCAGCATGGAGCTGCCACCAGCCCATACCCTGCTCTGTGGGCCACACACAGGTGCCCAAAAACATACACTAGGGGCACAGGGTTGTACCCCCACCCATGGGTGCCATAAGGGTATCTCATGGGGCTGTACAACAAACCAAAAACAGGAAGAGCTGCACTGCCAGGAGTCCCACATGACTCCTGGGCAGAAAACAATACAGAACACAAATGAAAAAGGACTACCGGACAAGGACAGGGAGGCCCTGTCCCTCCAATGCATTTTCAGCATCACAACGTCAAACTCCTGGAGAGCAAGTAACGCGGACAGTGGGAAACCCGTGAGGGATTTTGAAGATGATGAACACCAGAATCATACTCGTCCCAGTAATATTAATGTGAGAAGACCAAGTGTGGATCATTACTGGCGCAACGATACTCGTCCCAGTAATATTGAGAAGAGAAGGTCAATTGTGCAATATTACTGGTACAGTCCCACCCGTCCCAGTAATAAAGACAACTGGAAATTAAAGCTGAATGATTACTGGACCAAACATTCTCGTCTCAGTAAACGTAAAGGAGAAGAATTGAGTAACAATCATCATTGGCATATCCATACTCATCCCAGTGACAGCAGGGAGTGTAAACCAAGTGATTACATGTGTTGGAAGAAATAGTGTGTGGTAAAATACTGAGAAAGTGGACAAGAGTGTTATTGGCTGGCTCAGCAAGGAAAGGAATTGTGCACTATATCCCAGGGCATAAAGAATATATTGAATGAAGAGGAAGAAGAAAGGCATCTCATGAAAGAAAAGCCCAGTGCTAAAGTCAGTATTAAAGTAAAACATTATGAACTGATGAAAGTAGTGACTAGAAACTACTTAAAGATTAATTATTGAAGTGCCTTTTGCTAAGAGCAAAGTACAGGAGAAGGAAGTAATTATCCTGTACCCGCGTTGGTTTGGAATAGTGATAGGGGCAGAGCAGATTAGAATTCGACAGAGGACAGTGATGATTTTTGGAGACTCAACAACAGACGAACACCTGAGTTAGTTTGTTAGGTAGGCATAACTCCTATCTTAGGGCTAGAGAGGAGTTATTTTATTTTCCTTTTAATTTCAAAATAAGTCACGAAAATGCCTAAAATTAAGTCCTTCTTCTGACTCGCCACAGGATCCTCAAAGGAAAACATACATAGATTCACCTACGAGTTTAAAACCATATGGAGTGTAACTGTAAGATACCATCCACCTTCCTTCTCTCTTGAATCTCACCTGCACAACCATGTGTCCCCAGAGCAACCTCTCGATGGATCTCAACTCAACACGAAATGAGCGCTGTGGGGTAGTACTACTGAGGTTAACCACTATGTCGATCGTAGCCATCCCCCACCTCGCCAGCTGCTTGTAGGGGAGAGGCGGGCCACCAGGCATGACCCTTTGGTTCCCACGCTGATGCGCGGTGGCTCCAGTACAAACCCAAATCCCTAAGCAGGTAATAGAGGCCCAATCTACCTGTAATGCTCCAACTCAGCAGGGCATCTATGGAGCCGGTCAAGGGAATACAATGTGATTTGGATCAGTTCATTTGCAGGCTGAAATAGCCCCCAAATCTTGCCTAAGGGCTAGGTTATGAGAGGAGTTCTTCCGTTATGGTAAGATATCATCTGTATAAAATGAAATAATGTCTTTGTGGCCTACAAGTGTCAATCCCTTGTGTGAGGTAAAGAGGAGCAGATAGAGTTGGGATCCCTGCTTAGTACTAATCACAATGGGAAACATGCACAAGAATGCCCAGCACCAAATACCCTTTGTCTAGGACAGGAGTAGAAAAAGAATAGTCTGAGAAGTAACCCTCAGCCCCAAATTTTACCCATGACAGTGAGCATGTACCCTCAGGACACAGAATCAAATGCTTTCTCAGAGTCAACAAATGCAGCAACCACTGTATGATTGGTTTGAGTGAGGATGTAGAACAGCATATTTCAGCAGCCTGCCCACAAGAATTTTGGGAGAAATGTTATCATCTACATTGATCATCGATCAGGGTCTCGATGGACCACATGCCTTGGGAGCTTGGGGTCGCAGTTCCACTTTACTAGCAGTGCGATTATCGTCTCACCCACGCAATCAGGAAGTACACAAAACTGATTCACCTCCCCCACAACCACAGGAGGTACAGAGATAGCAGGGGGTGCATTCCTTAGAGACCTCCATCGTACCTGTGAATCTTGGTTCAATGCACAGTGAAAGGAGTATTCAGCTCTTCATGACATGGCAAACTGAGAGACTTCCAGGGTATCCTGTATGAGATACCAAATCACTGTCAGCGTATAGCTCTCTATGAAAGGACTTGAACACCTGGTTGATCTCTTTATCAGCTATCTACGAAGCATACTCCACATGTTGTGGATATCCAGGATAGGCAAACCCTTGGTCTTAATGAAGAAGCCATGCCAGAGCCCTACCTTGATTTGACCCTCACAAAATCACCTTGCTAAACCCGGTTAACAAAGGAATATGACCCTTTTGATCTGCCACAAACAAGATACAGTACAGGTTTGGTTGTAGAGAATGTACGAGAGCATGGTCTCTGTTCTGGCATGCTCATTATCAAGGGTCAATAAGGAGGACAATTCATGCTTCTCCCTTTCGATAATCCTTCCTTCCACACCACTGTATAATACCCATTGTGTACTCCTTAAATGTTTGCTAGAGTGTAACTAGTGTGACAAGGCCAATAATTGGGCCTTATAAAAAGGTGGTCAAGAACCACTCTACCAACCCTTTCCTTTCCTCTCTTGTTCCTTCAGTTGATCCCCCTTCTCATTCCGTTTCATATGGCTCTTTTCAACTCCTCACTCCCAAATGCTGTATTTCCTTCTTCCTTTATTATTCTATTTTAGCTATCCTCAAAAATCCTTCCTTGGTCCCTTCCTTTCCAGCTAACTTCTGTCCTATCTCTCGTCTGCCTTTTCTCTCTAAACATCTGGAGCGCATAGTTTACTCCCAGATCTCTCCTCATATAATTTCTAATGCACTTATCTCCCCTCATCAATCAGGCTTACGACCTCTGCATTCCATGGAAACAGCTCTTCTTGCAGTCTCCAACTCTCTCCTTACTGTGTGTTACTCTAAGATCTCTTTTCGTCTTGTCCTCCTTGATCTCTCGGCTGCTTTCAACACTGTGGAATACTCCTATTCTTCTGTACTCTCACCACAATCTTGGTTACTGTGGTTTGCTTTTTATCGTTCAGCAGGTACCTTCTCTGTTTCCTGCCTCATTAATTCTCCCCTTCGTTTCCACTAATTTATGGTGTTTTCCGTCCTAGGCCCTTTTCTTTTCTCCTTATATAGGACTCCTCTAGATTTCATTAGTTCCTCCTTTGGTCTCCCACCATCTCTAAGCAGATGACTCTCAAATCGTCCTTTCCTTTTCTTCAGACCTACAATTCAACCTCTCTGCATGGATGGCATTCCATTATCTTCATCAGAATCCTTCTAAAATCGAGGTTATCTTCTTCCCTGCTTCAAACACCCCCCTCCACTCTTTCCCTCTTCTATTCCCCCCACCCCCACTTCTATTGCTCTATCTCCTACTGCCAGGACTGGGGTGTCATTTCTAAATCTCATATATCTTTTTGCCTACCCCTGAAGGGGATGGTGGCAGCAGAGAGGGACTCAATTCCTTCCCCTCCTTCTTGTGCCCACTTGTTTCTCTGAAGAGCTATGTTTCAAGCTGTGCCTCTGCATGCATATGCTCGCCATTCTTCTCGTTCCATTTCAGAGTCCACATTAAGAGAAGAACAGCCAGTGAACACAGAGATATGTGGAGAAAAGGCAGGAAGATCAGAAGTGACTACTTACAATTCCAGCGCTCCAGCGCCACTGAGATCTGATCACTACAGTGGAGTGGGCGAGAGGTAGAGAAAGTCCGGCTCCCACCATGCAGAGATGCAGAACAGAAGCACAGCTCAGCCTTGCAATGGCTTGAGCTCGCCGGTATCCTGATCCACTAGACCACCATGGACCTGTAAAGGCAAAGGTCCCCAGACTTAATGGTAGGGTCCCCGAAAACGAACTTTGCACTCCATCTTCCAGCACTGCCAGATCTCCTTGTGGCAGGTCCATGAAGAGAATGTCGGCGGGCTAAGACCGGTTTCAAAGCCTTTTCTCTCACAGACACACCTGGGAGAGGAAGGCAGCAATAGGATTTGGCTAGGGACAGATGACCAGCCCTTACACAGGCAGAGATATATAAGTAAGGGACAGGAAATGGGAAGTGTTGGTGAATCGGGTGAGGTCAGAGGAGGAGGTGAATGGTGACCAAAAGTCCAACAGAAGAAAGGAGGGAGCTGCGGATCGTGGAGGTTTTTGGCATAGGCGAGGTATTGGCTTAGAAGTGTTAGTGGCTCTCTATTGTAAGTATGAATTTGTGTGAGATACGTGGCTAGGAAAGACAGTACAAGGTGTGACTATGAGAACACTGATGTAGACCGGGGCACCCAAGAGACTTGCATATTAGGGGCTACATGCTTGTCCACTAAGAGATCCTAGAAATTATGACACAGACACCAGGGTTAATAAATGTACTTTATTAAATCTTGTGTGTGTGTTTCCTTGAAGATGGATGGAATTAAAAAAAAAAAGTAAAGAAAGACGAGAACAATGAAACAGAACTCCATTGCCTAAACATGGACTGGTCAAGGAAGAAAATAATCCAGTGAAGATAAAAAAAAGATAATTGAAAATGAAAGGGGCACAAAAAGAAAATAACCCCCTGAAGGGCAGCTGTCTTGAGCAGTCCTCCAAGGCACACAGACTGTGAAGCACCGGATCTCACATGAGGAAGCCCCCAAGGAGTGAGCTAGCTGCTTGGCAGGGGTAGCTCAGCAGACACATGGACGTGGGGGGTGTCGGCCCACCTTGTGGCTAGACTGGATGGGCCTAGAAATAACAATGGGACCGGTGGCGTGTGTGGGGCCGCCCGGACAGAAAAGGAGCAGCCCAGTCTGGGCTGAGTGAGGGGGCAGCCCAAACCAGGCTGCCCAGCCATGCCCCAGTCAGCTGACCTCGCGGCTGGTAAGGTGCGCACCTACTAAAAGTCCTCCTGTGCTGCATATGCTGGGTGTGACCCGGGAGCGGAAGAGTGGTGAGTACGCTCCACCCGGAGAGCGGAGCAGTAAAGAAAGTCCCAGGCTGGCTCAATGGTCAGCCTGGATGAAGAGCAAGGCTGAAAAGTTCTAGGCTGCTCTGTCGTGTAGCCTGGGTAAAGAAAAGTCCCAGTCTGCCATGGCACAGCAGCCCGGGTGAAGACCAGTGATGAGACTGTGGGAGGAATAGCAGGGAAGAGAGTAGGAGGCAGGGAAATGAGACAGAGAGAAGCTCAGTAGTTCCTATGTCTGTTGGGTTTGATAGTGAACAGTGTTCTGCCAGTGCCAATGGCCAGATTGAGGATGTGTCGCACCCAGCTACATCTCTGACTCCCTAATCAAGGTGGAAAGACCTGACTCCAGCAGGATCGTCTGTGGTGGGCCGATCCAGGAGCCTCTGAATAGGCACTGCATTCCAGGATCTTCATCTCCAGTTTACCATCCCAACAGACTCTTCCCTATCAGGGTGGAGAGCAACCTTGGGAGATCTCCATGTGCATGACAAATGGAACGAGGATGACTCTGAGGAGCAAATACATTTCCTGAAATCAAAGGTGCCCTTCCTATTCTTGCCAGTGATAAAGATCTCCAAAATCCTTATACTGATGGACGACCTGACAACAATGTTCTACATCAACAAGCAGGGAGGCAACAGGTTGGGGAAACTATGTGCTCTGGCTGTGCACTATGGGAGTGGGCGAGGATTAACAATATACTGCCACAAGCAGCTCATCTAGCAGGAACAGACAATGTTCCAGCAGACAAGCTAAGCAGGAGATCCTTTGGCAATTTCAAATGGGAGTTGAGCAAGCAGGTCCTCTGGAAGATTTTTTACCTCCAGAGGTCTTCCCTCACTGGATCTATTCACATTGGAACTGAACAAGTGTCTTCATTATGCCTAATGTTAGGAGAAAGGGAAACATTCCCAGGGAAATGCATTGCCAGTCTCATGGAACAACCAGTTTGCATATGCATTTCCCCCTCTCCCTCCGATTCCCAAAGTCTTGCAGACGTTCAGAGCCTCCAGTCATTGCGAACATCTCCTAACAGCCCCCCAATGCCGCACAGACATTGGTTCTCAGAGCTACTACTTATGGCAAGTGGACCATGTCTCCTTCTCTTCCTCATTTTGGACCTGCTTCACCAGAAAGGGGGGAAAGTAATAGACCTTTGCCCATGATCACTTACTTTGGTGCTCTCACACCTAAAACATTGATCTATTCTCACTTGGGATTATTGGAAGACAACCTTCTGGTAATTGGGACATCCTGGATGCCTTGTATGTGATATCAGCACAAAGGAAAATAGTTTTCTTTTTTGCCATTGGATGCTGGGAAAGTTAAGGGATTGTCTGTCTACATGCATCCATAGATGACATCCTTTCCTTCTTCACAAGTATTGTTAATTCTGGGACTAGTCTCATCAGAGAGACAAATAGGTGTCCACAAGCTTCTGGAACACTCCCATCCCCTGCACACCTAATTTTATTCTGATCCAATCAACATTTCAAACAGTCTGGCTAATTACTTATGGATGCCTGCTATGTTTAACTTTATAGAAATAATTTCACTTTTGTAGTTTTCATATATCAACAATCTTGATTATTTATGTAAAAATATATTTTTTCAAACACTATATATTGTAAACACAATCGCCTTTCAACAACAAGACAATGATCAAGATTCTCAAATCAGTAATCCATGCATCATATAAATTGCTCTATGCATTTTGGGAATTGGTTAAACCTGAGTTAGTCTGATGAAATAAAACTATTGAAGTGAAATTATTTCTATAAAGTTAAATATAACAGGTATCCCCAAATAATTAGCCAGACTTTTTGAAATGTTGATTGGATCACAATAAAATGAGGTGTGCAGGGGACGTGAGTGTTCCACAAGCTTGTGGACACCTGTTTGTCTCTCTAATTGGTAAGACAATCTAGTGTCAGGATTGTTTTTCTCTCCTGCACACTTTCACTTATCTACCAAAGAAACCTACTCCAAATTAACACAAAGGATTGCTTCTTGACTATACAAATTAGCACTCAAGACTCAAACAGACTGTATCTAGTGGCTATCGGGACATACCTCTCAAATAATGACAAGCTGGTCTCCTTTGCCAATCCAGCCATCAGACAACACTTCGGGGGAATTGTCCATCTTTTCCCTCTGACACAACATTCTATTGTGAGCTGTAATCTGAATATAGTCTTTATAGCTCTCATGGACAAGCCCTTCAAGCCAATCACGCTATTTGATTTACGTCTGGTGACATGGAAAACATATTTTCTAGTGGCAATTACCCCAGCCCTTCCTGTCAGCAAACTGCAGGTTTCATCCATCCAGGAGCCCTAGCTGTCCTTCAACAGAAACAAAGGGGTCTTACTGACCACATAAATCAAGAATGGTATTTTTCCCCAAACCTCAGACAGAAGCAGATACATGTCTCCATTGTTTGGAGGTTCGAAGGGCCTTGGGATGTTTTATCGAGAGGGCTAGGCCTCACAGGTCCTCAGATAGACTGTTTTTAACCTTTGGTGGGGGACATCAAGGTAGGCCGGTGGCTAAAACCACTATAGCCAGATTTAGTATCACGCTTACCAAACGCAGGGCAAACTCCCTCCAAGACCTACATGCCCACTTGACGAGAGCTAAGAACATGGCAGTAGCCTTCCAAATTCAAAGCAGAGATATGAGCTTCCCCTTCAGCTTTCTGTAAACACGACTCACTGGATTCAAGATCCAGGTTTCACGCCCGATTCAGACACGCAGTCATAAGGAATATCTTTGCAACAGTGTAGATGCCATCCTCCTTCGGTTACAGTAGTGTTTTATACTTCCCAATAAATATGGAGGAAAGAGGACGGGACAAAAGAGTAAGGAAAAGTTGCTCAACGTAGCAACTACTGTACTCCTAGTCCATTGTCCCCTTTACTCCATCCACCTGCTCTCAATCCACCTAAGCTAGTTAAATAGGTCCTTCCAGTCCTCTCAATGGGTCAGAGACTGAGGGGGAAGCACGCAGGAGGCAGGGCACTGGGCGTGGTAGCGCTACATGCACATGGCCCGCTCCACTCTCTAACTACTTAAAGCGGAAGAGCACTTGGGCTTGCCATAGCTCCAGCTGCATTCCCGCTATTTTATTTTATTTTAATTTAATTCTTATAACGCGCCACATGCCCGTTGGCCTCAGGGCCCACAAAAAACGCAGACACAGACAGGACAACAAGAGAGAGCAAGCAGCATCAGAAAGGGGTCATAAGGATTACTCCATGTTCAAAAGGTAGGTTTTTATGGCTTTTTTAAATAGGAGGTAGTTTTTTATTTGTCGTAGCCTGGCCGGCAGAGCATTCCACAGTAGAGGGCCCTGAACATCAAGCGTGGTGGCTCCAAATGTTGCAGTCTTAAATCTAGGGGAAGCAAGGACTGTGGCAGAGGATGAACAAAGATTTCTTCCATTGCTCTTGATGTTAATGCGTTCAGACAAGTAGCTGGGACTGCTGAAAGAGAGGCATTTGTGTGTTGTAGTAAGCATTTTATGTGAATTGCGATGTTTAACTGGTAGCCAATGAAGCTTCATCCTGAAAATGGAGATATGGGAGCAACGAGATTGAGTGAAGATGGTCCGCACAGCATTGTTCTGGGCCACTTGTAAGGATTGTATATTTGTGGCAGTAGTACCAGACAATAGGCTATTGCAATAGACCAGTCTGGAGTTTATCAATGCCGTGGATAGACGAGCACAGTTTTCGGCTGTTAGAAATGGACGGATGTAATTGATTTGCTTATTGATCAGTCCGCAGCTAGACCTGATGTAAGAGACATGCAGCTTCATGGATAATTCGTCGTCTAAGACAACTCCCAGAGTTTTTACCTTCCTCTGGACTGTGATGATGTTGCCTGCAATAAGGAAGTTGGAGTAATCAGTATCTAGTTTGCTCCGAGTGTTCTTGGAGGATACTATCATTAGTTTGGTTTTATTATTGTTTAAGGCTAGAGAGTTACAAGCCATCCAATCCAGCAGGAATCTATGCAGGAACTCACATAACTATGGAGGAAAGAGGACTTTTAAAAGAAGTACAGTAGTTCCTGCAGTGAGTAACGTTTCCTTTCTCCTTTTTGGAGTACTCTGACTCATTTTTCTGGGAATACCAATTATGATATCGTATTCAGTCCTGTATTATTTGGTAACCCCTTAATTTCGAGGGTAAATTCTTTACAAATATACTTGATTTGGCCTTGAATTGGGGAGGTGAACAGTGGATGTGTTTGCATTATACTCTCCTGCTTGGAGTCCTCTCATCCATGTTTGTTTGGATGCTAGCTATAGCAGCTGATTCAGTGCTGTAATATTGGGTATTTCCTTGATTTCAAAGGTTAACATTTAACAAAATGCTACTTGAACCTCCCTTGTATTTGGGGGTGGAGACAGTAGAGTATGTGACTGCACAACATTCTTCTTTCAAGTCCTCTCATAATTTTGTTGTTGGGATGCCAAATGTAGTAGCCAAATGTAGTAGCCAATATAGTGTCTTAATTAAACTACAATACAGTGGCCTTGTTAAGAATTTAGCGGTACTGCTAGAGAGAATGCTGCATGCATTGCAAAAACATGGTTCCATGTTTTTCAATTTGGGCCCCCCCCCAAACTTCCAGTTTGCCTAACCGTATTACCCCACCCCAAAACCCTCTCTACCTGTTTGAATCCCTTACCCACTCCCCACACATACTTTGAACCAAAAATTCGAAATGTTTTCATTAATTATTTTTAGTTAAAAAAGTTATTCGTTATTTTCATTTCGTTATATTCACTGCATACCCAAAAACATTTGTGCTGATTGACTCCTTACTCAGTCAAGGCACAAGCCCCATGGAAACTTTGAGTACTCCCCGCCATTTTACATGGGGTTGCTAACATAATAAAGAATTCAGTGCAGCAATATTTAGTACCCCTTTGATTTTGAGGGTTACGGTTTAGCAAAACACCAGATTATATGGCCTTGTTTTGAAGAGGTAAGTAGAGTAAGTGCCTACATGATATTTTCTTTCTTGGAGTCCTACCATCTAGGTCTATTGCGGATGCCAACTAAACGGCAAGTTCAGCGCTGTAATATTTGCTATCCACTTGATTTCAAAGGACACATTAAACAAAAATGCTTCTTCAACAGCCGTTGTATTGGGTAGTGAATACAGACTTTATCTGCACTATATTCTCCTTGTTGGAGTCCTCTTATCCTTTCCTCTTTTGTGGGGATGCCAAATATAATAGATAATGTCCGATCACCCACCATCTGGAACTCACTTCCACTAACTCTCCGCTGCATAGAGGACCATCTAACCTACAGGAAGGCTCTCAAGACCTGGCACTTCCCATCGGCACCCTAACAGTATTAGTCGGATCACTCAGGCTTTAACCATTCACCCAATCTTTGCCTGGAAACTGGAAGCAGAGGAGAAGCAAATAGGGGATGCATAGCGCTTCCTAAACAGACCTATATGATATGCTCTGCAAGAAAATAATCATGCACTGCATCCGAGGGAATACAGTTGTGCCCCTGCCGGGAATAGGCCCGCACAGCCACAAGCAACTGCAATACACATAGCCTAAACACACATCAACCTCTGAGGCGACGACAAGGTAGGGCCTGAGCGGTGTTAATGTCACTGCAGTGGGTCCAACTACATTAGATTCAGGCCACACGTGTTAGACAATCCTGGCTACGGCTCTGATCACCCTTGGCCCAAGATGCTTTTTCAAGTAGAATACAGCTGATCCCATGCAAAACTTTGTCCAGCCCTTTTAGATAGCTTGACTCGTAGGGACTCGCATGACTCCTGTGACTTCTTCAATACTTTTATAGCACCAGCCCCACCTATTTATAATCAAAGGTTGCTGGTAGGGACCTAGCCACTCCCAACCTAAGCTACCTTCGTAATTGCTATAAATGCATACATGCATTTTACAACCCCTCATCACTTCTCAATCATCAGACTACAGTCTTCCAAGGGCATTTAACCTCACAGCGGTTCTAGGCCATACTAATGGCAGTAAGTGCTATACAACGACCATATAACATAGCATGTAATATTTGGTGCCACCTTCGTTTCATGGGCTAATATTTAACAAAAGGCCACTTAAATTAGCATTGTATTGGGGAAGGGAGTACATCATAATTCTACATTGTGACGTGACGTCTGCTGGAAGTCATCCCATCCTTTTTTCTGGGTATACAAAATATAACATCTGATATAGCATTGTAATATTTGATATCCCCTTGATTTTGAGGGTTAACATTTAACAAAATACTACTTGAACTATCCCTTGAATTGGGGGGGAGTACATCATAGGTGTACACTGTGACTCCTCCTGGATGCCATCCCTTCCTATTTCTGGGGATACCAAATATAACAGCTAATATAGCTTTGTAATATTTGGTATCCCCTTGATTGTGAAGGTTAGCATTTAACAAAACACTTTTAACTATCCCTTGTATTGGGGAGGGGAGTACATCATAGGTGTACACTGTGACTCCTTCTGGATGCCATCCATTCATTTTTTTCTGGGGATACCAAATATAACAGCTGATATAGCTTTGTGACATTTGGTATCCCCTTGATTTTGTGTTAGAACCTCCCGGTCCTTACACCATCCACGCTATGCTAAATAGAAACCAAGATAGCGGCTTCTTGGTGCCCCTACAGAGCACTGTGGCGACAGGTCTAGTCTTCCATCTACGATGGTGGAGCCTGAATTCTCTGTTCCTCTCATTCCTATAACTGCGCTGGAGCGGAGCAGGTAAGTGTGTTGCTAGTCGCCCAATATTGCCTTAGCATTGCCTTACCTGCTTTCCTTCCTTCACATTTGCAGCTTTTTGCTACTCCGTTCTGTTCTTGTTTCCCTGTCTTTCCTCCACTCCTCCGTGATGTCTTCTGTTCGCTGTGTGTGTTTCTTTACTACTTTCCTGACGCTATTTTTTCCACAGTCTTAGTCTTCTACCCTTTTAATATTTTTTCTTTCCTTTTGCTTAGCGCCCGCCGCTTTCTTCCTGCAGCGTCTGCTCTTCCTTCTTCTCCGTGGCTGCTCTGCCTTCTCCTGAGCTTCCGCGCACTTCTTGCGGTAGCTTCTTTCATTTTTTTCTGCGGTACCGCTGTTGCCTGAGGCTTCCTCCATTCTATCAGGGTTCGTCTCCAAGGATGTTGCAATTTTGGCCGCGCCTCCTTCTGGCGGCTAGCCTTTGTTCCTTCCTTCACTAGCGGTGCTTTTTTTCTGTGGTAAACCGCTGTCATTTCACCTGCTACTAGTGGCTATCTGCTACCTGGGCCATCCAATTCCACTCCACTATTCTACACACATTTTTGGATCCTTTGACAGCTACCGGACCCTGAATACTGCTGGTTACAGTGCCTGCTCATATCCCATTCCTTGGCACCTGGACTTTGTGCAGACCTGACCAGAGGATTCCAGATACATCGGCCGCCAGTCCAGCTCCTATTCTGTCTGTTGGGTTTTTTGCCCCAAGAGGGCTTCCCAAGGGTGCGGCCCCCAGGGTGCACAGAGCCCAGTTCTGGCATCTGCACACCTAAGGGGACGATCCACCCAATTCTTCAAGGACCAGTCTTCACACCCAAGGCAGGACCTGTCTACACAAGCCAAGGAGAACTGTGAGTACTGCATTAATACTAAATACTGGTTTAGAGATTGTAAGATTTTCAGGGTTAGTATTTAACAAAACACTGCTTGAACTAGCCCGGAATTGGAGTGGTGAGTACATCATTTGCCTACCCTAGTCCTCCTTCTGTAAGTCTGCCCATCTTTTTTTCTAGGGATACAAAATATAACAGCTGACAGAGTGTTGTAATATTTGGTATCCCCTTCATTTTGAGGGTTTGCATTTAACAAAACACTGCTTGAACTATCCCTGGTATTGGGGGAGGTGAGTACATCATAGGTCTACACTGTGACTCCTTCTGGAAGTCATCCAATCCTTTTTTTCTGGGGATACCAAATATAACAGCTGATATTGCGTTGTAATATTTGGTATCCCCTGGATTTTGCGAGTAAGCATTTCAGAAAACACTGCATGAACTATCCCTTGTATTGGGCAGGGGAGTACATCGTAGGTAGACACTGTGACTCATTCTGGATGTCATCCCTTCCTTTTTTCTGGGATACAAAACATAAGCACTGATATAGCATTGTAATATTTGGTATCCCCTGGATTTTGAGAGTTAGCATTTAAGAAAACACTGCATGAACTATCCCTTGTATTGGGCAGGGGAGTACATCATAGGTGTACACTGTTACTCCTTCTGGATGCTATCCATTCCTTTTTATCTGAGGATGCCAAATATAGCAGCTGATATAGCTTTGTAATATTTGGTATCCCCTTGAATTTGAGGCTTAGCATTTAACTAAACACTGCTTGAACTATCCCTTGTATTGGGGAGGGGAGTACATCAAAGCTGTATACTGTGAGTCCTTCTGGATGCCATCCCTTCTTTTTTTTCTGGGGATACCAAATATAACAGCTGATATTACTTTGTAATATTTGGCATCCCCTTGATTTTGAGGGTTAGCATTTAACAAATCACAGCTTGAAATAGCCCTTGTATCGGGGGAGGGGAGTACATCATACGTCTACACTGTGATTCCTTCTGGAAGTTATCCCATCCTTTTTGTATGGGGAAACCAAATATAACAGCTGATCTAGCATTGAAATATTTGCATCCCCTTGATTTCGATGGTTCACATTTATCAAAGCACTGCTTCAACTATCCCTTGTATCTGGTGGGGGTGGGGAGGTTGAATACATAATTTGCCTACTCTATGCCACATTCTGTAAATCCTCCCATCCTTTTTCTGGGGATTATGAAATATAACAGCTGATATAGTATTGTAATATTTGGTATCCCCTTGATTTTGAGAGATAGCATTTAACAAAACACTGCTTGTACTATCCCTTGTATTGGGGAGGGGAATACATCATAATTCTACACTGGGACACCTGCTGGAAGTCATCACATCCTTTTTTTTACAGGGGATACCAAATGTAACAGCTGATATAGCGTTGTCATATTTGGTATCCCCTTGATTTTGAGGGTTAGCATTTACATAAAACACTGCTTGAACTATCCCTTGTATTGGGAAGGGGAGTACATCATAATTCTACACTGTGATTTCTGGATGCCATCACATCCTTTTCATCTGGGGATACCTAATGTAACAATTTATATAGCTTTGTAATATTTGTTATCCCCTTGTTTGTGAGGGTTAGCATTTAACAACACACTGCTTGAACTAGCCATTGTATAGGGGTGGTGAGTACATAATTTGCCTACACTATGCTTCCTTCTGTAAGTCCGCCCATCCCTTTTTCTCGTGATACAAAATGTAACAGCTGATATAGTGTTGTAATATTTGGTATTCCCTTGATTTTGAGGTTTAGCATTTAAAAAAACACAGCTTGAACTATTCCTGGTATTAGGGGAGGGGAGTACATCATACGTCTACACTGTGACTCCATCTGGAAGTCATCCCATCCTTTTTTCTGGCGATAACGAAATATAACAGCTGAAATCACATTGTAAAATTTGGTATCCCCTTGATTTTGAGAGTTAGCATTTAACAAAACACTGCTTGAACTATACCTTGTTTTGGGGAGGGAAATACATCATAATTCTACACTGGGTCGCCTGATGGAAGTTATCCCATCCTTTTGTCTGCAGATTATGAAGTATAACAGCTGATATAGCACTGTAATATTTGGTATCCCCTAGATTTTGAGAGTTCGCATTTAACAGAACACTCTTTCAACTATCCCTTGTATTGGGGTGGGGAGTTCATCATAGGTGTACACAGTGACTCCTTCTGGATGCCATCCCTTCCTTTTTTTTCTGGGGATACCAAATATAACAGCTGATATAGCTTTGTAATATTTGGTATCCCTTTGATTGTGAGGGTCAGCATTTAACAACACACTGCTTGAACTAGCCATTGTATAGGGGTGTCGAGTACATAATTTGCCTACACTATGCTTCCTTCTGTAAGTCCGCCCATCCCTTTTTCCCATGATACAAAATATAACAGCTGATATAGTGTTGTAATATTTGGAATTCCCTTGATTTTGAGGTTTAGCATTTAAAAAAAACACAGCTTGAACTATTCCTGGTATTGGGGGAGGGGAGTACATCATACGTCTACACTGTGACTCCATCTGGAAGTCATCCCATCCTTTTTTCTGGGGATAACGAAATATAACAGCTGAAATCACATTGTAAAATTTGGCATCCCCTTGATTTTGAGAGTTAGCATTTAACAAAACACTGCTTGAACAATATCTTGTTTTGGGGAGGGAAATACATCTTAATTCTACACTGGGACGCCTGATGGAAGTTATCCCATCCTTTTTTCTGCGGATTATGAAATATAACAGCTGATATAGCACTGTAATATTTGGTATCCCCTAGATTTTGAGAGTTAGCATTTAACAGAACACTCTTTGAACTATCCCTTGTATTGGGGTGGGGAGTTCATCATAGGTGTACACGGTGACTCCTTCTGGATGCCATCCCTTCCTTTTTTCTGGGGATACCAAATATAACAGCTGATATAGCTTTGTAATATTTGGTATCCCTTTGATTTTGAGGGTTAGTATTTAACAAACCACTGATTGAACTATCCCGGGTATGGGGGAGGGGAGTACATCATACGTCTACACTGTGACTCCTTCTGGTAGTTATCCCATCCTTTTTGTCTGGGAAAACCAAATATAACAGCTGATCTAGCATTGTAATATTTGCATCCCCTTGATTTCGATGGTTAACATTTATCAAAGCACTGATTTAACTATCCCTTGTATCTGGTGGGGGTGGGGAGGTTGAATACATCATTCGCCTACTCTATGCCTCCTTCTGTAAGTCCTTCCATCCTTTTTCTGGGGATTACGAAATATAACAGCTGATAAAGTATTGTAATATCTGGTATCCCCTTGATTTTGAGAGATATCATTTAACAAAACACTGCTTGTACTATCCCTTGTATTGGGGAGGGGAATACATCATAATTCTACACTGGGACGCCTGCTGGAAGTCATCACATCATTTTTTCTGATGATACCTAAATATAACAGCTGATATAGCATTGTCATATTTGGTATCCCATTGATTTTGAGGGTTCACATTTAAAAAAACACTGCTTGAACAATCCCTTGTATTGTGGAGGGGAGTACATCGAAGGTGTACACTGTGACTCCTTCTGGATGCCATCCCTTCCTTTTTTCTGGGGATACCAAATATAACAGCTGATATAGCTTTGTAATATTTGCTATCCCCTTGATTTTGAGAGTTAGCATTTAACAAAACACGGCTTGAACTATCCCTTGTATTGGGAAGAGGAGTACATCATAATTCTACACTGTGACTCCTGGATGCCATCACATCCTTTTTATCTGGGGATACCAAATATAACAGCTTTTATAGCTTTATAATATTTGGTATCCCCTTGATTGTGAGGGATAGCATTTAACAAAACACTTCTTGAACTAGCCATTGTATAGGGGTGGTGAGTACATCATTTGACTACACTATGCTTCCTTCTGTAAGTCCACCCATCCTTTTTTCTGGTGATACAAAATATAACAGCTGATATAGTGTTGTAATATTTGGTATTCCCTTGATTTGGAGGTTTAGTATTTAAAGAAACACTGCTTGAACGATTCCTGGTATTGGGGGAGGGGAGTACATCATACGTCTACACTGTGACTCCTTCTGGAAGTCATCCCATCCCTTTTTTTTTTGGGATACCCAATATAACAGCTGATATAGCATTGTAATATTTGCATCCCCTTGATTTCGATGGTTAACATTTGTCAAAGCGCTGCTTCAACTATCCCTTGAATCGGGTGGGGGGGTGAATACATAATCTGCCTACACTCTGCCTCCTTCTATAAGTCCTCCCATCCTTTTTTCTGGGGATTCTGAAATGTAACAGCTGATATAGCATAGTAATATTTGGTATCCCCTTGATTTTAAGGGTTAGCATTTAACAAACCGCTGTTTGAACTATCCCTTGTATTGGGGAGGGGAGTATATCATAGGTGTACACTGTGACTCCTTCTGGATGCCATCCCTTCCTTTTTCTGGGGATACCAAATATACCAGCTGATAAAGCTTTGCAATATATGGTATCCCCTTGATTTTGAGGGTCAGCATTTAACAAAACACTGCTTGAACTATCCCCGGAATGGGGGAGTGCATTATACGTCTATACTGTGACTCCTTCTGGAAGTCATCCAATCCTTTTTTTCTGGGGATACCAAATATAACAGCTGATATAGCATTGTAATATTTGCATCCCCTTGATTTCGATGGTTAACATTTATCAAAGCACTGCTTGAACTATCCCTTGTATTGGGTGGGGGTCGGGGGGGATGAATACATCATTTGCCTGCACTATGCCTCTTTCTGTAATTCCTCCCATCCTTTTTTTCTGGGGATTGTGAAATATAACAGCTGATATAGCATTGTAATATTTGGTATCCCCTTGATTTTGAGAGATAGCATTTAACAAAACACTGCTTGTACTATCCCTTGTATTGGGGAGGGGAATACTGTCATGATCTCTGCTTCCAAAGGGTCAGGACTTACCCAACTCCCTTGGAAGCAGACCCATAACCCCGGTTCCGGGTGCCGGCCAGTCCCAATCGGGACCTTTTGGAACCTGTCATGGCGCCAGTGGCACCAGGCTCATAAATATGCCCAGTCCCAGCGCTGGAAGCGCCGGGCTCATAATGCTTGGGTGGACTTACCTGCAGCAGACCATGCTGCTTACTTACCTGCCAGTTGAGCCCCTGATCCTCTTCTGTTTGGGACTACTTTTCCTGTTGGGTGGGGCAGGAGCCACTCCCTAGGTTCAGAACACTGGAACTCTTCTGGAAAGCAGGAACTCTTTTCTTACCTAGGCGAGGCCGTGGAAGGAGACACCTAAGCACTACAGGAGGCTATTTAAACCACACCCGATGGATGAATCTTGCTTTGCGTTATTCTGCATTCTCTGCAGCAGAACGCTCACCGTGTCTTCTGATCCTGTGCCTAAGGGAACAAAGGCTTACCATCCTGGAATCCAGTCTTCAGCAGCACCTATAAAGACAAAGAAAGAACAGGTTAGCACTACGGTCTTCAGTGGCAGCGCATCTCTTACCTGGTCCAGCGGCTGTCACCAACGCCTCGCGCTGCATACCTGCATCTGAAAGACAAAGGCTTACCGACTCTTCGCACGCTCCGGAGGTCTTCGCGCTGCATTCCGGCATCTGAAAGACAAAAGCTTACCGGCTCTTCGCACGCTCCGGAGGCCTTCAACGCTGCATCCCGCATCTGAAAGGCAAAAGAAGGTGCGTTTAGAGACATTGGGCAACTTTACTACTCACGCCGAAATCAGCGGGTATCCCAGCACCCTCCAGCTTCTCTAAAGCTCCGAACTTGTACCTGCAAGGTAAAGGAGACAGTTAGTGCGCATCGTGAAGCAGGCAACAAGCGCTCACTTACGTGCTTCCAAGCGCTTCTATTCCTCACGCGGGTTCGATCCTCAACTCTCTTCAGCCCGCCATCCGCCATCGCCGGAACCCTGCAAAACAAGAGGTATCATTACAAAAGAACTTTACATAAATCAAAAGCCATACTCACGTGCTCCTCGGCACCACTCCACAGCAGCTACGCCTTACGCACTTAAAGACTTTTAAGACATTTGAAGTGCCCAGAACTCACCGTTCGTGCAGTAAACGATGGACAGCAGTACTCTGAGGTCAAGAGGCCTGCACCCTTATCCAGTGAAGAAACTGGTTACGGCACCCTGCCCCCGAGGCAGATGGAGAGCTCAGCGTTCACCTACCTAAGGTGAGATCGTTAACCTTTGGGGTCCTACAGGAGAAGAGGAAGGGAAGAGGAGAGAGGCACCCAATAACCCCAGTTCATTAATCCCATATTTTCTATCTGCAAACATCTTACTCTCCGAGTCAGACACACAGTGCACAGAGGTCCAGCCCGAGGAACCAACCGTGTGTTACACATCACCTTTGAAGACACGGCATTCACCCAGTCAAGACCGGCGCCTCTGCGGGAATCAGGTGAGCGTTACAGAACGCAAAGCCCACCGCAAAACTCCCACCCAGGCGCTATGGAAACCTCGGATACCGACCAGCTAGCCCAGTTACTTGGGGAACTAAGAGCAGAAGTGCATGCAGCCCGCCAGGAAACGAATGCTCTAAGAAGGGAACTGATTATTTCCAAGGAGCGAACAGATGATCTCGCTAGACAATTGTTACAGTCACAAGCCGGACAAACTCAGTTGCCCGCATCAGGGGCAAATCATCCTTCAACATCCTCTACGAACCCAGTGCAGATCAACCTATCCGGGAATGTGCCTCTGGCTCCGCCCGAACGATTTTCTGGTGACCCAAAGAGGTTTGCAGTATTCATTAATCAGTGCCGCTTGCATTTCTTATGCCGGCCAGCAGCCTTCCCAACAGATCAAGCTAAGGTAGCTTTCGTGCTTTCGTACCTCAGTGGCAGTGCGGCAGATTGGTCGATCCCTCTAGTTAATCAGGATGATCCGGTTCTCCATGATTTTCAAGCTTTTCAGCTCAGCATGGAAAAACTGTTCGCAAGACATTCACTGGGGCAGGCCTTGGACAATGAGCTCCTTTCATTACGACAGGGTAATCAAGACCTTTTGGCTTATATTGCGTCTTTCAACAGACTGATAGTGGAAACCCAATGGCCTGAGGACAAAAGGATTACGCTGTTTTATAGAGGTCTACGTGGAGAGCTCAAAGATGTGTTAGCCCAAGTAGTGAATCCCCCGCAAGACTGCTCGGACTATATTGACTTAGTCGTTCAAATAGACCACAGACTACAGAACAGGAAGGCCGATCGTTCCAAGTTTGATGCTCGAGTGTTTTCCAAACCACCAACTCCTACCAAAGGAGCAGACTCCGGGGAACCCATGCAAATAGGGGGCCTGAAAGGACCACTAACCCAAAAGGAGCGGGAAAGGAGAAAACAGCTGCAATTATGCCTCTATTGCGGAAACTCGGGGCACTTTCTTCGAGACTGTCCGGTGAAACCAGCCAAGAAGGCAGTAGGAGCTGCAGTTACCAGGGTCACAAACTCTGAGCAGGGAAACAACCTCGCCCGACAAGAATAGAGGTCCTCTTGCCGAGCGTTAAAACCAGTTCCGTGACCTCGCATTTCGTGATACCTATGGTCCTCATTAGCCCTGAACGTCCGGATCGATTACATGCGATTGAAGCTTACGTCGACAGCGGTGCCATCGGCAATCATGTGGATCATGAAATGGTTTTGAGGATGAATCTGACTCTTTGTCCAAAGGCTGTAAAGTACGTCATTACTACGGTGGATGGTACGGAGATAGCTTCCGGACCAGTAACGCATACCACCCAAGAAGTGACGTTAGTAAGTCAAGATGGACACTATGAGAAGATCGTGTTCGATGTGATCAAGGCCCCTCAGTTCCAGATTATTCTAGGAATTCCTTGGTTAGAGAAGCACAATCCTCAGATCGATTGGCGAGCAAGAACGGTTCAGTTTCCAGAATGTGTCTCCATTTGTTACCCTCGACCTGATGTTGCACTGGCAGCAATTTCTTCGGAGGTTCCCCAGTTACCTCCCGAATACCTAGAATTCCAAGATGTCTTCCGGAAGGATCAAGCTAACTCTCTACCTCCTCATAGGTCTTATGACTGTCAGATAGACCTGATACCTGGATCTACCCCTCCTTGTAGTAGAATTTATGCCCTCACCGAGCCTGAGAATCTTCACCTCCGACAATACCTGGATCAATACCTAGCGAATGGGTTTATCCGTCCTTCCAAGTCCCCTGCTTCCTCAGCTTTGTTCTTCGTTCCAAAAAAAGAAGGGGACCTTAGAACTTGTATAGATTATCGTGCCCTGAACCAGATCACCGTTAAGAATAGATATCCGTTACCTTTGATCCCTGAACTCCTGGACCAAGTCAGAAAAGCATGCACATATACAAAGCTGGATCTTAGAGGAGCCTACCACTTGGTACGAGTAAAAGAGGCCGATGAATGGAAGACGGCCTTCAGCACCAAGTATGGGCTATTTGAATATCAGGTCATGCCCTTCGGACTTTGCAATGCCCCGGCCGCCTTTCAATATTTTATGAACGACGTCCTCAGAGAGCTCATAGATGTGTGTGTCGTTGTCTATATTGACGACATCCTCGTTTATTCTTCATCGGAAACTGAACATCGGAAACACGTGAAAATGGTCCTCGAGAGGTTGCGGCAACACAAACTTTTCGCTAAGTTGGAAAAATGTGTTTTCAACGTGACTGAAGTTGAATTCTTGGGATTCATATTATCACCTAGCGGAGTGCGTATGGATTCAAAGAAGGTCGATGCAATTCTCAAGTGGCCTTCACCATCCTCCGTAAAAGGTGTTCAAAGCATGTTAGGCTTCGCTAACTTTTACCGCAGGTTTATCCCCGAATTCTCTCGAATAGTCCAGCCCATCACCGCCCTGTTAAAGAAAAACAAACGTTTTGAATGGTCTACCGAGGCGGAACAAGCTTTCCAGAATTTGAAAACTAAAATTTATCTCTGCTCCGATCTTAAAACATCCTCGCCCAGAACTCCCCTACATTGTTGAAACTGATGCTTCGAGTCTTGCCATGGGAGCAGTTTTATCACAAAAGGACCCAGTAACCAATCAGTTGCATCCCGTGGCATTTTGGTCCCGCAAATTCTCGCCTCCTGAAATCAATTACACCATTACTGATAAGGAACCTCTGGCTATCAAGTCCGCCTTTAAGGCTTGGCGGCATTATCTTCTGGGGGCCAGACACACCGTTACTGTGATCACAGATCACTGTAACCTGCAATATTTGAAAACCGCGAAAGCTCAATCCTCTAGGCAACTCCGTTGGGCACTATTCTTTGCCGAGTTTGACTTCATAATTACCTACCGACCTGGTACGAAAAACGGTAAAGCTGACGCCCTTTCTCGGATGGGAGTGGAAGAACACTTGATCAATCCTAAACCTGTACCTATCATTCCCGAACAAAGAATTCTGGGTATAATCGCCACACAATCCATTGAAGAAGTTAAGGATAAAGCCAGGCAACTGGTAACTCCAGCAGACATACAGAATTGGCATCTGCAGGGAAAGGACTTTACGGTGAAGGACAATCTATTGTATTTCCAAGGACGGTTATACCTGCCCAGCACAGATTTACAGAAAAAGGTAATCTCCTGTTATCACGATTCTTTAATGGAAGGACATCCCGGTATGGCCAAAACCTCGGAAAAGATCAAGCGCTACTTCTGGTGGCCGTCTTGGAAAAAAGATATCAGAGACTTTATAATGTCCTGTGGAGTATGCGCCCAAAACAAGAGTCAAAAGGAAAAACCAGCCGGCCTCTTACGCCCTATTGACATCCCACCTCGCCCTTGGCATACGCTTTCTATGGACTTCATCACCGATCTACCTCCATGCTCCGGATACAATACGATCTTAGTAATCGTGGACCTATTCTCCAAGATGGCGCACTTCATTCCACACAAAGGCTTACCATCAGCAGCAACTCTGGCCCGAGAATTTCTCGAAAACATCGTCCGACTGCACGGTTTTCCTTCGGTTCTAATTTCGGATCGAGGAAGTCAATTTAGTTCTCATTTTTGGCGAAGTTGCTGTCGGTCGGCTCAAATTGATGTGAGACTTTCGACCAGCCACCACCCCCAAACCGACGGACAAACCGAGAGGACCAATCAAACTCTGGAACAGTATTTACGCTGCATGCTGCAACAAACTGAAAAAACTTGGAAAGATAGCCTTTGGATAGCCGAATATGCCTACAATAACTCTGTCCACTCGGGAACCGGGAAGACCCCGTTCTTTCTTTTATACGGTAGTCACCCTCGAACCTCGGATTTGGATCCACTCCAAGATCTTGGAACACCAGCAGTAGACCACCTGCATTCTACAATCACCCAAGCCTTTAAGGAAGCCGTTTCTCACCTTCAAAGGGCTAAAGAACAATACAAGAAAGGAGCAGACCAACATCGGAAGGAAGCCCCCCAATATCAAGTAGGAGATCAAGTCTGGTTATCCACCAAATATCTACCTCTAAAAGGACCACGCACATTCAACCCAAGATACCTTGGTCCCTATTCAATCACTACCATAGTAAATCCGGTAGCGGTCAAGTTGGACTTGCCCCCTCACATGAAGATACACCCGGTCTTCCACGTCTCTCTACTAAAACCCGTGCAACCTAAAACCCGACTAACTAAATCTCCAAAACCTATCCTAGTTGATGGAGAACTCGAGTTTGAAGTCAAAAGTATCCTGGATTCTAAGATCTCCAAATCTAAACTATTTTACCTGATTGACTGGAAAGGTTACGGCCCCCAAGAAAGGTCCTGGGAACCTGCAGAATATGTCCACGCGCCTCGTCTAATCAAAAGATTTCATCGAACATTTCCTAACAAGCCCAAACCCCCGGAGAAGCCCGGTTTGGGAGGGGCCTTGAGGGGGAGGTGCTGTCATGATCTCTGCTTCCAAAGGGTCAGGACCTACCCAACTCCCTTGGAAGCAGACCCATAACCCCGGTTCCGGGTGCCGGCCAGTCCCAATTGGGACCTTTTGGACCCTGTCCTGGCGCCAGTGGCACCAGGATCATAAATATGCCCAGTCCCAGCGCTGGAAGCGCCGGGCTCATAATGCTTGGGTGGACTTACCTGCAGCAGACCATGCTGCTTACTTACCTGCCAGTTGTGCCCCTGATCCTCTTCTGTTTGGGACTTCTTTTCCTGTTGGGTGGGGCAGGAGCCACTCCCTAGGTTCAGAACACTGGAACTCTTCTGGAAAGCAGGAACTCTTTTCATACCTAGGCGAGGCCGTGGAAGGAGACACCTAAGCACTACAGGAGGCTATTTAAACCACACCCGATGGAT
Source organism: Ambystoma mexicanum (assembly GCF_040938575.1). NCBI lineage: Eukaryota > Metazoa > Chordata > Amphibia > Caudata > Ambystomatidae > Ambystoma > Ambystoma mexicanum. Next base: position 68,951,144 of record NC_090928.1, read on the forward strand.
GAATCTTGCTTTGCCTTATTCTGCATTCTCTGCAGCAGAACGCTCACCGTGTCTTCTGATCCTGTGCCTAAGGGAACAAAGGCTTACCATCCTGGAATCCAGTCTTCAGCAGCACCTCTAAAGACAAAGAAAGAACAGGTTAGCACTACGGTCTTCAGTGGCAGCGCATCTCTTACCTGGTCCAGCGGCTGTCACCAACGCCTCGCGCTGCATACCTGCATCTGAAAGACAAAGGCTTACCGACTCTTCGCACGCTCCGGAGGTCTTCGCGCTGCATTCCGGCATCTGAAAGACAAAAGCTTACCGGCTCTTCGCACGCTCCGGAGGCCTTCAATGCTGCATCCCGCATCTGAAAGGCAAAAGAAGGTGCGTTTAGAGACATTGGGCAACTTTACTACTCACGCCGAAATCAGCGGGTATCCCAGCACCCTCCAGCTTCTCTAAAGCTCCGAACTTGTACCTGCAAGGTAAAAGAGACAGTTAGTGCGCATCGTGAAGCAGGCAACAAGCGCTCACTTACGTGCTTCCAAGCGCTTCTATTCCTCACGCGGGTTCGATCCTCAACTCTCTTCAGCCCGCCATCCGCCATCGCCGGAACCCTGCAAAACAAGAGGTATCATTACAAAAGAACTTTACATAAGTCAAAAGCCATACTCACGTGCTCCTCGGCACCGCTCCACAGCAGCTACGCCTTACGCACTTAAAGACTTTTAAGACATTTGAAGTGCCCAGAACTTACCGTTCGTGCAGTAAACGACGGACAGCAGTCCTCTGAGGTCAAGAGGCCTGCACCCTTATCCAGTGAAGAAACTGGTTACGGCACCCTGCCCCCGAGGCAGATGGAGAGCTCGGCGTTCACCTACCTAAGGTGAGATCGTTAACCTTTGGGGTCCTACAGGAGAAGAGGAAGGAAAGAGGAGAGAGGCACCCAATAACCCCAGTTCATTAATCCCATATTTTCTATCTACAGACATCTTACTCTCCGAGTCAGACACACAGTGCACAGAGGTCCAGCCCGAGGAACCAACCGTGTGTTACACATCACCTTTGAAGACACGGCATTCACCCAGTCAAGACCGGCGCCTCTGCGGGAATCAGGTGAGCGTTACAGAACGCAAAGCCCACCGCAAAACTCCCACCCAGGCGCTATGGAAACCTCGGATACCGACCAGCTAGCCCAGTTACTTGGGGAACTAAGAGCAGAAGTGCATGCAGCCCGCCAGGAAACGAATGCTCTAAGAAGGGAACTGATTATTTCCAAGGAGCGAACAGATGATCTCGCTAGACAATTGTTACAGTCACAAGCCGGACAAACTCAGTTGCCCGCATCAGGGGCAAATCATCCTTCAACATCCTCTACGAACCCAGTGCAGATCAACCTACCCGGGAATGTGCCTCTGGCTCCGCCCGAACGATTTTCTGGTGACCCAAAGAGGTTTGCAGTATTCATTAATCAGTGCCGCTTGCATTTCTTATGCCGGCCAGCAGCCTTCCCAACAGATCAAGCTAAGGTAGCTTTCGTGCTTTCGTACCTCAGTGGCAGTGCGGCAGATTGGTCGATCCCTCTAGTTAATCAGGATGATCCGGTTCTCCATGATTTTCAAGCTTTTCAGCTCAGCATGGAAAAACTGTTCGCAAGACATTCACTGGGGCAGGCCTTGGACAATGAGCTCCTTTCATTACGACAGGGTAATCAAGACCTTTTGGCTTATATTGCGTCTTTCAACAGACTGATAGTGGAAACCCAATGGCCTGAGGACAAAAGGATTACGCTGTTTTATAGAGGTCTACGTGGAGAGCTCAAAGATGTGTTAGCCCAAGTAGTGAATCCCCCGCAAGACTGCTCGGACTATATTGACTTAGTCGTTCAAATAGACCACAGACTACAGAACAGGAAGGCCGATCGTTCCAAGTTTGATGCTCGAGTGTTTTCCAAACCACCAACTCCTACCAAAGGAGCAGACTCCGGGGAACCCATGCAAATAGGGGGCCTGAAAGGACCACTAACCCAAAAGGAGCGGGAAAGGAGAAAACAGCTGCAATTATGCCTCTATTGCGGAAACTCGGGGCACTTTCTTCGAGACTGTCCGGTGAAACCAGCCAAGAAGGCAGTAGGAGCTGCAGTTACCAGGGTCACAAACTCTGAGCAGGGAAACGACCTCGCCCGACAAGAATAGAGGTCCTCTTGCCGAGCGTTAAAACCAGTTCCGTGACCTCGCATTTCGTGATACCTATGGTCCTCATTAGCCCTGAACGTCCGGATCGATTACATGCGATTGAAGCTTACGTCGACAGCGGTGCCATCGGCAATTATGTGGATCATGAAATGGTTTTGAGGATGAATCTGACTCTTTGTCCAAAGGCTGTAAAGTACGTCATTACTACGGTGGATGGTACGGAGATAGCTTCCGGACCAGTAACGCATACCACCCAAGAAGTGACGTTAGTAAGTCAAGATGGACACTATGAGAAGATCGTGTTCGATGTGATCAAGGCCCCTCAGTTCCAGATTATTCTAGGAATTCCTTGGTTAGAGAAGCACAATCCTCAGATCGATTGGCGAGCAAGAACGGTTCAGTTTCCAGAATGTGTCTCCATTTGTTACCCTCGACCTGATGTTGCACTGGCAGCAATTTCTTCGGAGGTTCCCCAGTTACCTCCCGAATACCTAGAATTCCAAGATGTCTTCCGGAAGGATCAAGCTAACTATCTACCTCCTCATAGGTCTTATGACTGTCAGATAGACCTGATACCTGGATCTACCCCTCCTTGTAGTAGAATTTATGCCCTCACCGAGCCTGAGAATCTTCACCTCCGACAATACCTGGATCAATACCTAGCGAATGGGTTTATCCGTCCTTCCAAGTCCCCTGCTTCCTCAGCTTTGTTCTTCGTTCCAAAAAAAGAAGGGGACCTTAGAACTTGTATAGATTATCGTGCCCTGAACCAGATCACCGTTAAGAATAGATATCCGTTACCTTTGATCCCTGAACTCCTGGACCAAGTCAGAAAAGCATGCACATATACAAAGCTGGATCTTAGAGGAGCCTACCACTTGGTACGAGTAAAAGAGGCCGATGAATGGAAGACGGCCTTCCGCACCAAGTATGGGCTATTTGAATATCAGGTCATGCCCTTCGGACTTTGCAATGCCCCGGCCGCCTTTCAATATTTTATGAACGACGTCCTCAGAGAGCTCATAGATGTGTGTGTCGTTGTCTATATTGACGACATCCTCGTTTATTCTTCATCGGAAACTGAACATCGGAAACACGTGAAAATGGTCCTCGAGAGGTTGCGGCAACACAAACTTTTCGCTAAGTTGGAAAAATGTGTTTTCAACGTGACTGAAGTTGAATTCTTGGGATTCATATTATCACCTAGCGGAGTGCGTATGGATTCAAAGAAGGTCGATGCAATTCTCAAGTGGCCTTCGCCATCCTCCGTAAAAGGTGTTCAAAGCATGTTAGGCTTCGCTAACTTTTACCGCAGGTTTATCCCCGAATTCTCTCGAATAGTCCAGCCCATCACCGCCCTGTTAAAGAAAAACAAACGTTTTGAATGGTCTACCGAGGCGGAACAAGCTTTCCAGAATTTGAAAACTAAAATTTATCTCTGCTCCGATCTTAAAACATCCTCGCCCAGAACTCCCCTACATTGTTGAAACTGATGCTTCGAGTCTTGCCATGGGAGCAGTTTTATCACAAAAGGACCCAGTAACCAATCAGTTGCATCCCGTGGTATTTTGGTCCCGCAAATTCTCGCCTCCTGAAATCAATTACACCATTACTGATAAGGAACCTCTGGCTATCAAGTCCGCCTTTAAGGCTTGGCGGCATTATCTTCTGGGGGCCAGACACACCGTTACTGTGATCACAGATCACTGTAACCTGCAATATTTGAAAACCGCGAAAGCTCAATCCTCTAGGCAACTCCGTTGGGCACTATTCTTTGCCGAGTTTGACTTCATAATTACCTACCGACCTGGTACGAAAAACGGTAAAGCTGACGCCCTTTCTCGGATGGGAGTGGAAGAACACTTGATCAATCCTAAACCTGTACCTATCATTCCCGAACAAAGAATTCTGGGTATAATCGCCACACAATCCATTGAAGAAGTTAAGGATAAAGCCAGGCAACTGGTAACTCCAGCAGACATACAGAATTGGCATCTGCAGGGAAAGGACTTTACGGTGAAGGACAATCTATTGTATTTCCAAGGACGGTTATACCTGCCCAGCACAGATTTACAGAAAAAGGTAATCTCCTGTTATCACGATTCTTTAATGGAAGGACATCCCGGTATGGCCAAAACCTCGGAAAAGATCAAGCGCTACTTCTGGTGGCCGTCTTGGAAAAAAGATATCAGAGACTTTATAATGTCCTGTGGAGTATGCGCCCAAAACAAGAGTCAAAAGGAAAAACCAGCCGGCCTCTTACGCCCTATTGACATCCCACCTCGCCCTTGGCATACGCTTTCTATGGACTTCATCACCGATCTACCTCCATGCTCCGGATACAATACGATCTTAGTAATCGTGGACCTATTCTCCAAGATGGCGCACTTCATTCCACACAAAGGCTTACCATCAGCAGCAACTCTGGCCCGAGAATTTCTCGAAAACATCGTCCGACTGCACGGTTTTCCTTCGGTTCTAATTTCGGATCGAGGAAGTCAATTTAGTTCTCATTTTTGGCGAAGTTGCTGTCGGTCGGCTCAAATTGATGTGAGACTTTCGACCAGCCACCACCCCCAAACCGACGGACAAACCGAGAGGACCAATCAAACTCTGGAACAGTATTTACGCTGCATGCTGCAACAAACTGAAAAAACTTGGAAAGATAGCCTTTGGATAGCCGAATATGCCTACAATAACTCTGTCCACTCGGGAACCGGGAAGACCCCGTTCTTTCTTTTATACGGTAGTCACCCTCGAACCTCGGATTTGGATCCACTCCAAGATCTTGGAACACCAGCAGTAGACCACCTGCATTCTACAATCACCCAAGCCTTTAAGGAAGCCGTTTCTCACCTTCAAAGGGCTAAAGAACAATACAAGAAAGGAGCAGACCAACATCGGAAGGAAGCCCCCCAATATCAAGTAGGAGATCAAGTCTGGTTATCCACCAAATATCTACCTCTAAAAGGACCACGCACATTCAACCCAAGATACCTTGGTCCCTATTCAATCACTACCATAGTAAATCCGGTAGCGGTCAAGTTGGACTTGCCCCCTCACATGAAGATACACCCGGTCTTCCACGTCTCTCTACTAAAACCCGTGCAACCTAAAACCCGACTAACTAAATCTCCAAAACCTATCCTAGTTGATGGAGAACTCGAGTTTGAAGTCAAAAGTATCCTGGATTCTAAGATCTCCAAATCTAAACTATTTTACCTGATTGACTGGAAAGGTTACGGCCCCCAAGAAAGGTCCTGGGAGCCTGCAGAATATGTCCACGCGCCTCGTCTAATCAAAAGATTTCATCGAACATTTCCTAACAAGCCCAAACCCCCGGAGAAGCCCGGTTTGGGAGGGGCCTTGAGGGGGAGGTGCTGTCATGATCTCTGCTTCCAAAGGGTCAGGACCTACCCAACTCCCTTGGAAGCAGACCCATAACCCCGGTTCCGGGTGCCGGCCAGTCCCAATTGGGACCTTTTGGACCCTGTCCTGGCGCCAGTGGCACCAGGCTCATAAATATGCCCAGTCCCAGCGCTGGAAGCGCCGGGCTCATAATGCTTGGGTGGACTTACCTGCAGCAGACCATGCTGCTTACTTACCTGCCAGTTGTGCCCCTGATCCTCTTCTGTTTGGGACTTCTTTTCCTGTTGGGTGGGGCAGGAGCCACTCCCTAGGTTCAGAACACTGGAACTCTTCTGGAAAGCAGGAACTCTTTTCATACCTAGGCGAGGCCGTGGAAGGAGACACCTAAGCACTACAGGAGGCTATTTAAACCACACCCGATGGATGAATCTTGCTTTGCCTTATTCTGTTTTCTCTGCAGCAGAACGCTCACCGTGTCTTCTGATCCTGTGCCTAAGGGAACAAATGCTTACCATCCTGGAATCCAGTCTTCAGCAGCACCTCTAAAGACAAAGAAAGAACAGGTTAGCACTACGGTCTTCAGTGGCAGCGCATCTCTTACCTGGTCCAGCGGCTGTCACCAACGCCTCGCGCTGCATACCTGCATCTGAAAGACAAAGGCTTACCGACTCTTCGCACGCTCCGGAGGTCTTCGCGCTGCATTCCGGCATCTGAAAGACAAAAGCTTACCGGCTCTTCGCACGCTCCGGAGGCCTTCAATGCTGCATCCCGCATCTGAAAGGCAAAAGAAGGTGCGTTTAGAGACATTGGGCAACTTTACTACTCACGCCGAAATCAGCGGGTATCCCAGCACCCTCCAGCTTCTCTAAAGCTCCGAACTTGTACCTGCAAGGTAAAAGAGACAGTTAGTGCGCATCGTGAAGCAGGCAACAAGCGCTCACTTACGTGCTTCCAAGCGCTTCTATTCCTCACGCGGGTTCGATCCTCAACTCTCTTCAGCCCGCCATCCGCCATCGCCGGAACCCTGCAAAACAAGAGGTATCATTACAAAAGAACTTTACATAAGTCAAAAGCCATACTCACGTGCTCCTCGGCACCGCTCCACAGCAGCTACGCCTTACGCACTTAAAGACTTTTAAGACATTTGAAGTGCCCAGAACTTACCGTTCGTGCAGTAAACGACGGACAGCAGTCCTCTGAGGTCAAGAGGCCTGCACCCTTATCCAGTGAAGAAACTGGTTACGGCACCCTGCCCCCGAGGCAGATGGAGAGCTCGGCGTTCACCTACCTAAGGTGAGATCGTTAACCTTTGGGGTCCTACAGGAGAAGAGGAAGGAAAGAGGAGAGAGGCACCCAATAACCCCAGTTCATTAATCCCATATTTTCTATCTGCAGACATCTTACTCTCCGAGTCAGACACACAGTGCACAGAGGTCCAGCCCGAGGAACCAACCGTGTGTTACACATCACCTTTGAAGACACGGCATTCACCCAGTCAAGACCGGCGCCTCTGCGGGAATCAGGTGAGCGTTACAAATACATCATAATTCTGCACTGGGACACCTGCTGGAAGTCATCACATCCTTTTTTCTACAGGGGATACCAAATATAACAGCTGATATAGTGTTGTAATATTTGGTATTCCCCTGATTTTGAGGTTTAGCATATCAAAAAACACAGCTTGAACTATTCCTGGTATTGGGGGAGGGGAGTACATCATACGTCTACACTGTGACTCCTTCTGGAAGTCATACCATCCTTTTTTCTGGGGATACCAAATATAACAGCTGATATTGCGTTGTAATATTTGGTATCCCCTGGATTTTGCGAGTAAGCATTTCAGAAAACACTGCATGAACTATCCTTTGTATTGGGCAGGGGAGTACATCGTAGGTATACACTGTGACTCATTCTGGATGTCATCCCTTCCTTTTTTCTGGGATACAAAACATAAGCACTGATATAGCATTGTAATATTTGGTATCCCCTGGATTTTGAGAGTTAGCATTTAAGAAAACACTGCATGAACTATCCCTTGTATTGGGCAGGGGAGTACATCATAGGTGTACACTGTTACTCCTTCTGGATGCTATCCATTCCTTTTTATCTGAGGATGCCAAATATAGCAGCTGATATAGCTTTGTAATATTTGGTATCCCCTTGAATTTGAGGGTTAGCATATAACTAAACACTGCTTGAACTATCCCTTGTATTGGGGAGGGGAGTACATCAAAGCTGTATACTGTGACTCCTTCTGGATGCCATCCCTTCTTTTTTCTGGGGATACCAAATATAACAGCTGAAATCACATTGTAAAATTTGGTATCCCCTTGATTTTGAGAGTTAGCATTTAACAAAACAATGCTTGAACTATACCTTGTTTTGGGGAGGGAAATACATCATAATTCTACACTGGGACGCCTGATGGAAGTTATCCCATCCTTTTTTCTGCGGATTATGAAATATAATAGCTGATATAGCACTGTAATATTTGGTATCCCCTAGATTTTGAGAGTTAGCATTTAACAGAACACTCTTTGAACTATCCCTTGTATTTTGGGGTGGGGAGTTCCTCGTAGGTGTACACAGTGACTGCTTATGGATGCCATCCCTTCCTTTTTTTCTGGGGATACCAAATATAACAGCTGATATAGCTTTGAAATATTTGGTATCCCTTTGTTTTTGAGGGTTAGTATTTAACAAAACACTGATTGAACTATCCCGGGTATGGGGGAAGGGAGTACATCATACGTCTACACTGTGACACCTTCTGGAAGTTATCCCATCCTTTTTGTCTGGGAAAACTAAATATAACAGCTGATCTAGCATTGTAATATTTTCATCCCCTTGATTTGGATGGTTCACATTTGTCAAAGCACTGCTTCAACTATCCCTTGTATCTGGTGGGGTTGGGAGGTTGAATACATCATTTGCCTACTCTATGCCTCCTTCTGTAAGTCCTCCCATACTTTTTCTGGGGATTATGAACTATAACAGCTGATATAGTTTTGTAATATTTGGTATCCCCTTGATTTTGAGAGATAGCATTTAACAAAACACTGCTTGTACTATCCCTTGTATTGGGGAGGGGAATACATCATAATTCTACACTGGGACGCCTGCTGGAAGTTATCACATCCTTTTTTTCTGGGGATACCAAATATAACAGTTGATATAGCGTTGTCATATTTATTATCCCCTTGATTATGAGGGTTAGCATTTACAAAAACAGTGCTTGAACTATCCTTTGTATTGGGGTGGTGAGTACATCATTTGCCTACACTACGACCCGGAGAGGCAGAAAGTTCCTCCCTTCTAATGGGAACTAGTCTACTCACAATGAAACATCTATTTCCCATAAGATAAACGGCCCTCTGACGTGGAGAAGCAGAAAGGTCCTCTCGTGTAAGGGGAACTAGCCTACTCACACTGACGCTGCTCTTTCCCATTAGAGAAACGGCCCTCCTACCTGGAGAGGCAGAAAGGTTCTCTCGTCTAATGGGAACTAGCCTACTCACACTGAAGCAGCTATTTCCCATTAGAGAAACAACCCTCTAACCTGCAGAGGCAGAAAGGTCCTCTCGTCCAATGCCTACTCACAATGAAGCAGCTATTTCCCATTAGAGAAATAGCCCTCCAAACTGGAGAGGCAAAAAAGTTCCCCATGTCTAATGAGAACTAGCCTACTCAAACTGGAGCATCTATTTCCCATTAGAGACACGGCCTTCCAACCTGGAGAGGCAGAAAGGTCCTCTCGTCTAATGGGAACGAGCCAACTCACACTGAAGCAGCTATTGCACGTTAGAGAAATGGCCCTCTGACCTGGAGAGGCAGAAAGGTCCTGTCTTCTAATGGGAACTAGCCTAAAATAATGAAGCATATATTTCCCATAAGAGAAACAGCCCTCTGACCTGGAGAAGCAGAAAGGTCCTCCTGTCTAATGGGAACTAGGCTCCTCATACTGACACAGCTCTTTCCCATTAGAGAAACGGCCCTCCAACCTGGAGAGGCAGAAAGGTCCTCTCATCTAATGGGAACTAGCCTACTCACACTGAAGCAGATATTTCCCATTAGAGAAACAGCCCTCCAACCTGGAAAGGCAGAAAGGTCCTCTCGTCTGATGCCTATTCACACTGAAGCAACTAATTCCCATTAGAGAAACGGCCCTCCTACCTGGAGAGGCATAAGGGTCCTCTTCTCTAATGGGCACTAGCCTATTCACACTGACACAGCTCTTTCCAGTTAGAGAAACGGCCCTCCAACCTGGAGAGGTAGAAAGGTCGTCTTGTCTAATGGGAACTTGCCTACTCACACTGAACTAGCTATTGCGCGTTAGAGAAATGCCCTCTGACCTGGAGAGGCAGAAAGGTCCTGTCGTCTAATGGGAACTAGCCTACTTGCAATGAAGCATATATTTCCCATAAGAGAAACAGCCCTCTGACCTGCAGAAGCAGAAAGGTCCTCTTGTCCAACGGGAACTAGGCTACTCACACTGACACAGCTCTTTTCCATTAGAGAAACAGTCCTCCAACCTGGAGAGGCAGAAAGGCCTTCTAGTCTAATGGGAACTAGCTTACTCACACTGAAGCATCTATTTCCCATTAAAGAAAGAGCATTCTGACCTGGAGAGGCAGAAAGTTCCTCTCGTCTAATGGGAACTAGCCTACTCACACTGAATCATCTTTTTCCCATTAGAGAAACGGCCCTCTGACCTGGAGAGGCAGAAAGGTCCTCTCGTCTAATGGGAACTAGCCTACTTACTATGACGCATCTATTTCCCATTAGAGAAACAGCCCTGCGACCTGAAGAAGCAGAAAGGTCCTCTCATCTAATGGGAACTAGCCTACTCACACTGAAGCAGCTATTTCCCATTAGAGAAACGGCCCTCCAACCTGGGGAGGCAGAAAGGTCCTCTTGTCTAACGGGAACTAGCCTACTCACACTGAAGCAGCTATTTCCCATTAGAGAAATGGCCCTCTGACCTGGAGAGGCAGAAAGGTCCTCTTGTCTAATGGAAACTAGCCTACTCACACTGACGCAGCTCTTTTGCATTAGAAAATTGGCCCTCCAACTTGGCGAGGCAGAAAGTTCCTCTTGTCTAACGGGAACTAGCCTACTCACACTGAAGCAGCTATTTCCCATTAGAGAAACTGCCCTATGACCTGGAGAGGCTGAAAGGTCCTCTCGTCTAATGAGGACTAGCCCACTCACACTGAAGCAGCTACTTACCATTAGAGAAACGGCCCTCCGATCTGGAGAGTCAGAAAGGTCCTCTCGTCTAATGAGAACTAGCCTACTCACACTGAAGCATCTATTTCCCATTAGAGAAACGGCCCTCTGACCTGCAGAAGCAGACAGGTCCTCTTGTCTAATGGGAACTAGGCTACTCATACTGATGCAGCTCTTTCCCATTAGAGAAACAGCCCTCCAACCTGGAGAGGCAGAAATGTCCTCTCGTCTAATGCCTACTTACACTGAAGCAGCTATTTCCCATTAGAGAAACAGCCCTCCAACTTGGCGAGGCAGAAAGTTCCTCTTGTCTAATGGGAACTAGCCTACTCACACTGAAGCAGCTATTTCCCATTAGAGAAACGGCCCTCCGACCTGCAGAGTCAGAAAGTTCCTCTCGTCTTATGAGAACAAGCCTACTCACACTGAAGCATCTATTTCCCATTAGAGAAACAGCCCTCTGACCTGCAGAAGCAGAAAGGTTCTCTTCTCTAATGGGAACTAGGCTACTCACACTGATGCAGCTCTTTCCCATTAGAGAAACAGCCCTCCAACCTGGAGAGGCAGAAAGATCCTCTCGTCTAATGCCTACTCACACTGAAACAGCTATTTCCCATTAGAGAAACGGCCCTCCGATCTGGAGAGGCCAGAAAGGTCCTCTCGTCTAATGGGAACTAGACTATTCACAAAGAAGCATCTATTTCCCATTAGAGAAACAGCCCTCCAACCTGGAGAGGCAGAAAGGCCCTCTCGTCTAATCGGAACTAGCCTACTCACACTGAAGCATCTATTTCCCATTAGAGAAATAGCCTTCTCACCCGGAGAGGCAGAAAGGTCCTCTCGTCTAATGGGAACTAGCCTACTCACACTGAATAATCTGTTTCCCATTAAAGAAACAGCCCTCTGACCTGGAGAGGCAGAAAGGTCCTCTCGTCTAATGGGAACTAGCCTACTCACAATAACGCATCTATTTCCCATTAGAGAAACAGCCCTGCGACCTGAAGAAGCAGAAAGGTCCTCTCGTCTAATGGGAACTAGCCTACTCACACTGAAGCAGCTATTTCCCATTAGAGAAACGACCCTCTGACCTGGAGAAGCAGAAAGGTCCTCTTGTCTAATGGGAACTAGCCTACTCACACTGAAGCATCTATTTCCCATTAGAAAAGTGGCCCTCCAACTTGATGAGGCAGAAAATTCCTCTTGTCTAATGGGAACTAGCCTACTCACACTGAAGCAGCTATTTCCCATTAGAGAAACGGCCCTGCGACCTGGAGAGGCCGAAAGGTCCTCTCGTCTAATGGGAACTAGCCCACTCACACTGAAGCATCTATTTCCCATTAGAGAAACGGCCCTTCGACCTGGAGAGGCAGAAAGGTCCTCTCATCTAATTGGAACTAGTCTACTCACAATGAAGCATGTATTTCCCACTAGAGAAACGGACCACCAACCTGGAGAGGCCAGAAAGTTCCCCTTGTCTAATGGGAACTTGTAACGCTCACCTGACTCCCACAGAGGCACTGGTCTAGTCTGGGTTGCTGTGGCCTCTTCGAGCGTGATGCGCAGAACTCGGAACACCGACTGAACAGGACCCTCAAATCTTGCTTGTCTGGCCCGTAGGAATATCCTTCTGCAGATGAGAAAGGGGATTAACAGTCTGCAGAATAGTGTGCTTGCTCCCCCATTACCCCCTTCATTCTTCTCTAACTTCCTCCGAAATCCCCGGTTGAAGCTCACCTTATGGTTTGAAAGGATGAACTCTCCATCCTGCTTCTGGTGCAGGGGCGCGTGTTTGTCCAGTTACTTCACTGGTTTTCAGAATGGCGCTGGCAAAATCCACTTGACTTTTCCGAGCGGAACGCCGTAAGTATGAAGATTACAAAAGTTCAAGTGTAGAGCCTCCTTTTCTGTTGCCTTCCTAACCTGTGATCTGTCCTTTATTTCAGGTGCAGAGTGAAGGCGATGCGTTGAGGGATTGAATTGCTGATGGTAAACTCAGGTGAGTTAGCGATGGGGGCGATCCCTCTTAATGTCTTTATATTCCTCCAGTAATGTCTTTTGTCCTTTCCCCATAGGGGCCGGGGTGCGGTACCTGCCAACGAAGCGGCGCCGACCCGAAATGAGGAATGGTCCACCAACAGAAGACCGGTAAGTGTTATGGCGGAAAATTAGGCTTTCCTCATATGTTCCTTCTGCTCACCTTTTGTCTCTTCTTCTCTCCCTTAGGCGCAGAGATGTGGCAACTGGTGCAGACAGTCGCGGTGGAGCCAGAAGAACTCCCGAGGACAGGTGAGTGAAGCGCGGCGCTGCAGCGAGCAATGCAGTGCTTTTAAATGAAAGTCTTTTCTCAGGGACGCTGGCGTGAAGGTGCCGGATGCAAGTAAGAAGTTTGATCAAATTCTTGGTTTTCGCCTTTCTCTTCTCTTCTTTCCTTACAGTTGTTCCAGGATCGAGGCAGGCGTGGCTGGAGACCAGATGCAGGAGCAGACACGGTGAGCGTTCAGCTGCTTTGATGCAGAACAACGCGAAGCGTGAGCTACTGTCTGGGCATGGCTTAAATAGCCCCCAAAGTAGTTCCAGGTAAGTATCCTTCCCTGGCCACGCCCGAGTGGCAAAATAGTCCCAATGAAAAAATAGTCCCTTTCAGGTCTCAGGGAGGCCTGAATCTTGCAGCATGGTCTTCATCAGGTAAGTGCACAAAGCACCTTCCTTTATGAGCCTGGCGCCTATGGCGCCAGGACTGATGTCCAACATGAGCCTGGTGCCAACGGCGCCAGGACAGAGTCCAAAGAGCCCCTATAAGCGGCCGCTGGGCTTTTACCCGGGGGCATGATGCCTGCTCCCGGGGGTGCTGGGCCTGGCCTGGTGCTCCGGGGGTAGGCATCATGACAGCACTAGCCTACTCAAACTGAAGCACCTATTGTATTGATGCCTACCCCCGGGGATCCAGATCAAGTCCAGCAGCCCCGGAAGCAGGCATCAAGTTATTCCAAGCAAGCCCAACAACCCCTCCTAGGGGCCATTTGGGTGCAGTCCTGGCGTCTATGGCGCCAGGCTCATATGGAGAGTCAGTCCTGGCACCATAGGCGCCAGGCTCATAGATTAAAACTTACCTGATGCAGACCATGCTGCAAACTTACCTGATGCAGACCATGCTGCAGAGCTCCAAGCCAAAAGAGGCTTGGAAGGGACTACTTTACCTAGGGACTATTTTTTACTCGGGTGGGGTCGGGGAGGAATACTTACCTGGGACTACTGTGGAGGCTATTTAAACCACGCCCGAAGAGCAGCACACGCTTCGCGTTATTCTGCATCCAGCAGCGTAACGCTCACCGTGCCTGCAAGTCTGCATCCAGTCTTCTGCCACGCCCGCCTCGAGTCTGGAGCTCCTAGAAAAAGGGAGAAAGAAGGAGAAAAGGTTAGAACAAGAGCAATACCTTTGATCCTTACCTGAATTCCTGATCCACCGTGCCTTCGAGCTGGAAGAAAGAAGTTATTTTATGCTGGTCGCCTCGCCTGCTGCAGATCCGCGCTGAACTCTCCGGCCTTCGCAGCATCTTCACTATTCACTGCATCCTTCTGCATGTTCCCGCCGCACTCCGACACCTAAGGGGAACACAAGAATAGCAAGGTGAGCCAAGGGAATAAACAGAGGCAATATTAGTTACCCCCCATAGACTTACCTGATTTTACCGCCGGGGGTACTATTCCTCTTAACGGGTCGGCGCAGCTTCCACCGCATCTTCGCCGTACCCCGGCCCCTAAGGGGAAACAAAAGGACAGCAAGGTGAAACAAAGGGACAAACAAGGGGAATCCTCCTCACCACAATAGACTTACCTAATTTTACCGCCGGAGGCATTATTCCCTGAGACTTCATAATTTCTCCCAGCACCTGAATAAGGGAGAAAGCAATAGGTTACATACTGACATATTTTATCGAACTGTGTTGGATAATACAAATCCTTACCTGAATGTTATCGGTTGCCACGAGGAATTCTTCGCTAGGGTCAAGCTGCAACCTGCAAGGAATCGGACAAGAGTGAAAGTCAGACATTTGAACTCTTACGAACCATATACCTACAGTGTCTTGCTGGAAATCTCAGAGTCAAAATTGTTCTGGAACTCACCTATTCCTTCGAACCAGTGAAGCAACTGGTTATCTACGCGCCCCTGCGCTCAATGCAGGATGGAGAGCTCATCTTTCCAAACCATCAGGTGAGACTATAAGAGGGGACATTAAAGGTGATAAGTGGGGAGAACAGCGGGGGTTGCGGGGTAACTCTCAACTCCATGGGTGCTTAATTCCCTTTCTCCATTTGCAGAAGAACACTCCTACGGGCCAAGCAAACGAAGCTAGGTGGGGCAGTCCAGTCTGTCATCTCGGCACTATGCATCACATTGGTGGAGACCGCAGCTGTCCAGTTCAGATCGACGCCCCTGTGGGAGCCAGGTGAGCGTAACAGAACGCGAAGCCTACCCACAAATTCCCACCCGGGCGTTATGGATACCTCAGAAACTGACCAATTGGCCCAATTACTAGGGGAACTGAGGGCTGAAGTGCATTCCGCCCGTCAAGAAACCAATGCTCTTAGGAGAGAACTGATTTTGTCAAAGGAGCGAACTGATGACCTTGCTAGGCAACTACTGCAAAGCCAGGCTGGACAAACTCCCCTACCAGGACTCGGGGGAAATCCAGCTCCTGTGTCATCGAGTAACCCTATGCAAATAAACCTACCAGGAACTATTCCATTAGCTCCGCCCGAACGCTTTGCCGGGGACCCCAAAAGGTTCGCCGTGTTTATGAACCAATGCCGATTGCACTTTTTATGCAGACCTGGAGCCTTCCCAAACGATCAAGCCAAGGTAGCCTTTGTATTGCCATATCGCAGCTGCAGGGCAGCTCATTGTTCAATTCCACTAGTTACTCAGGATGACCCAATTCTTCGGGATTTTCAGGGCTTTCAAATGAGCATGGAAAGACTATTTGCCCGGCACTCCCAAGGACAGGCCTTGGATAACAAACTTTTGTCCCTACGACAGTGTAACCAGGACCTCCTATCCTACATCGCAACCTTTAATAGGTTGATAGTGGAAACTGGATGGCCCGAGGTAAAACTAATCACGTTATTTCATTGAGGGCTTCGAGGAGAACTCAAGGATGTCTTGGCTCAAGTTGTGAACCCACCTCAAGACTGCGCTGAATATATAGACTTAGTGGTCCAGTTAGAGCACAGACTTCAGAACAGAAAGGCTGATTGAGCCAAGTTTGAGAATCGGGTGTTGGTCAAAACCCACGCTAACCCCAAAGGAGCAGATGCTTCAGAACCCATGCAAATCGGAGGGGTTAAAGGACCATTAACCCAGGAGGAAAGAGAAAGGAGATGCAAATGCAATTGTGTCTATATTGCGGAACCTCTGGGCATTTTCTACGGGATTGCCCTGTAAAACCACCCAAGAAGGTGGTAGGAGCTGCTGATAAAAGCCATATGGAGTCCGACTCGGGAAACGACCACGCCCGACAAGCGTAGAGGTCCGCTTGCCGAGTTTGAAGAAGGATACTCAGACCTCGCATTTCATCATACCAATGGTCCTCGTAGATCCAAGGCAGCCATCACGTATGCATGCAGTAAGGGCATACATTGATAGCGGGGCCATAGGAAACTATGTGGACTACGAATTGGCTTCCAGGATGAATCTACCTCTCTGCCGAAAGACCACCTCAGATGTCATCACCACAGTCGATGGAACTGAAATTGCCTCTGGGCCTGTAACTCATTCCACCGCATAGATGACACTATTGGGTCAGGATGGGAATCAAGAGACTATTGTGTTTGATCTAATCAAAGCCCCACAGTTCCAAAAAATACTGGGGATACCTTGGTTGGAAACACCATAATCCTTGATTTGATTGGCGAGGGAAGAGAATAACCTGCCCGGATTGTGCACAAACCTGTTACCCAAAGAAAAACTTGAACGCAGGCCTGGCCACAGTCACCACATCAGTCGTGCAATTACCTCAGAATATCAAGAATTCCAGGATGTCTTCCAAAAAGAACAGGCAAACACCTTACCACCTCACAGATCGTACGATTGTCAAATCGATCTCATACCCAGTGCACAACCCCTTGTAGCAGGATATACGCCCTTACGGAACCTGAGAACCTTCACCTAGACCAGTACCTTGCTAATGGCTTCATTCGCCCATCCAAGTCCCCTGCATCTTCAGCTTTGTTCTTCGTGCCCAAAAAGGAAGGTGACCTCAGAACGTGCATAGACTACCGTGCATTGAACCAGATCACTGTTAAGAACCGATATCCATTGCCTCTGATCCCCAAACTACTAGACCAAGTAAAGGACACCTGCATATACACTAAGTTGGATCTCTGGGGGGCATGCCATCTGGTACGTGTGAAAGAGGGCGACGAATGGAAGACTGCTTTTCACACTAGGTACGGGTTATTCGAATACCAGGTGATGCCCTTCGGGTTGTGCAATGCACCAGCAGCCTTCCAATACTTCATGAACGATGTCCTTCGTGAACTCATTGACGTTTGTGTTGTCGTATATATCGATGATATTCTAGTGTACTCCTCTTCAGAATCTGACCATGTGAAGCACGTCCGAGCAGTCCTTGAGAAATTGCACCAGCACAAACTATATGCAAAACTGGAAAAATGCACTTTCCATGCCACGGAAGTTGAATTCCTTGGGTTTATCCTGAGTCCAAAAGGAGTCCGAATGGACTCACGAAAGGTGGCGGAATTCTTAAGTGGCCATCACCGAGTTCAGTTAAAGGAGTACAAAGCATGCTCGGCTTTGCCAATTTCTACCGCAGATTCATCCCGGATTTCTCACATGTTGCACATCCCATCACAGCACTCTTGCGAAAAAACAAACGCTTTATGTGGACTGAAGAAGCTGAAAATGCCTTCCAAGAGCTGAAAGCGAAATTTACGTCTGCACCTGTACTAAAGCACCCGCGCCCTGAACTTCCATACATAGTGGAAACTGATGCATCCAGTTTAGCCATGGGAGCTGTCCTGTCCCAAAAGGACCCTGAAACTGGCCAGCTTCACTCAGTAGCATTTTGGTCCAGAAAGTTCTCGGCACCCGAGTTAAACTATGCTGTTACCGACAAGGAGTTATTAGCCATTAAATCCGCCTTGAAGGGTTGGCGGTACTATCTTCTCGGTGCCAGGCATACCATTACTGTGATCACCGATCACCGGAACTTGCAGTATTTAAAGACAGCCAAGGCCCAATCGTCACACCAACTCCGATGGGCATTATTCTTTGCCGAGTTCGATTTCGTGATAACCTATCGACCAGGTTGCAAGAACGGTAAAGCAGATGCCTTATCCCGAATAGGGATGGGAGAGGCAGAAGTGACCCCAGAACCAGTACCTATAATTTCCGAACAAAGGATTCTTGGCATGACTACTCTACAGACACTAGAGGACATTCAGGTAAAGATCCAGCAACTCTTTGATTCCACAGCCCTGCAGGACTGGGTAAAGAAAGGCCTGGACTACTCTGTCACCAATGACCTGCCTTATTACCAAGGGCGACTATTTCTGCCATACAAGGAACTACAATAGCTAGTCATTTCCCATTATCATGACACCCTAATGGAGGGGCACCCAGGTATCGCAAAGACTGAAGCTAAAATTAAGAAACAATTCTGGTGGGCCACCTAGCGAAAGGATATTAAATCATTTGTAATGTCTCGTTGCATCTGTGCCCAAAACAAAAGTCAGAAGAGAAAACCAGCTGGACTATTACAACCTTTGGACATTCCGCCTACACCATGGCACACCTTATCGTTAGACTTTATTAATGATCTAGCTCCATTCAATGGTTTTAACACCATTCTAGTTATTGTGGATCTTTTTTTCAAGATGGCCCACTTTATTCCTTTAAAGGGGTTACCTTCAGCTTCAATCCTGGCCAAGGAGTTCCTCGAAAACATTGTTCGCATACATGGATTTCCGTCCGTATTGGTCTCTGACCGGGGCAGTCAATTCATTTCATATTTTTGGAGGAAATGTTGTCAATTGGCACAAATCGATGTGAGGTTATCGACCAGTCACCACCCCCAAACCGATGGTCAAACGGAGAGGACCAACCAGACTCTTGAACAATACCTGCGTTGTATGTTACATCAGACTGAGAGTAATTGGAAAGACATTCTTTGGATCACTGAATATGCATACAATAATTCAGTACATTCTGGAACTGGACAAAGCCCCTTTTATACCTTATATGGGCACCATCCTCGAACCTCAGACCTTGACTCACCCCAACACTTAGAAATGCCCGCAGTGGACCATCTGCACGCTACAATTACACAAGCCTTTAAGGAAGCAACTGCACATTTAAAAAAAGCGAAAAAAAAATACAAGAAAAATGCTGGTCGGCATAGAAATGATACTCCACAATACCAGATAGGGGACCAAGTATGGTTGGCCACAAAACACATACCTCTAAAGGGAACACAGACCTTTAACCCCAGATATTTGGGACCTTACTCTATTAAGGCCATTATCAACCCAGTGGCCGTCAAGTTGGACTTACCTGCTAATATGCAAATTCACCCCGTCTTCGTGTCACTTTTGAAACTAGTGCACCCAGGGACAAGACTAACCAAGCCACCAGACCCTATCCTTATAGACGGGGAACCCAAATTTGAGGTTAAGAACATCCTGGACTCCAAGCTGGTGAAGTCAAAGCTTTTTTATTTAATCGACTGCAAAGGTTACGGACCACAGGAAAGGTCATGGGAACCTAGTGACAACGTTCATGCACCCCGATTGGTGAAAAAATTCCACCGAGATTTCCCAGACAAACCAAAACCACGGGGAAGAACGACTTTAGGAGGGGCCTTGGGGGGGAGTGCTGTCATGATGCCTACCCCTGGGGATCCAGATCAAGCCCAGCAGCCCCGCAGGCAGGCATCAAGTTATTCCAAGCAATCCCAACAACCCCTGCTAGGGGCCATTTGGGTGCAGTCCTGGCATCTATGGCGCCAGGCTCATATGGAGAGTCAGTCCTGGCGCCATAGGCGCCAGTCTCATAGATTAAAACTTACCTGATGCAGACCATGCTGCAAACTTACCTGATGCAGACCATGCTGCAGAGCTCCAAGCCAAAAGAGGCTTGAAAGGGACTACTTTACCTAGGGACTATTTTTTACTCGGGTGGGGTTGGGGAGGAATACTTACCTGGGACCACTTTGGAGGCTATTTAAACCACGCCCGAAGAGCAGCACATGCTTCGCGTTATTCTGCATCCAGCAGCGTAACGCTCACCGTGCCTGCAAGTCTGCATCCAGTCTTCTGCCACGCCCGCCTCGAGTCTGGAGCTCCTAGAAAAAGGGAGAAAGAAGGAGAAAAGGTTAGAACAAGAGCAATACCTTTGATCCTTACCTGAATTCCCGATCCACTGCGCCTTCGAGCTGGAAAAAAGAAGTTATTTTATGCGGTCGCCTCACCTGCTGCAGCGCCGCGCTGAACTCACCGGCCTTCGCAGCATCTTCACTAATCACTGCATCCTTCTGCATGTTCCCGCTGCACTCCGGCACCTAAGGGGAACACAAGAACAGCAAGGTGAGCCAAGGGAATAAACAGAGGCAATATTAGTTACGCCCCATAGACTTACCTGATTTTACCGCCGGGGGTACTATTCCTCTTCACGGGTCGGCGCAGCCTCCACCGCATCTTCGCCGTACCCCGGACCCTAAGGGGAAACAAAAGGACAGCAAGGTGAAACAAAGGGACAAACAAGGAGAATCCTCCTCACCACAATAGACTTACCTAATTTTACCACCGGAGGCATTATTCCCAGAGACTTCATAATTTCTCCCAGCACCTGAATAAGGGAGAAAGCAACAGGTTACATACTGATATTATTTTATCGAACTGTGTTGGACAATACAAATCCTTACCTGAATGTTACTGGTTGCCACAAGGAACTCTTCGCTAGGGTCAAGCTGCAACCTGCAAGGAATCGGACAAGAGTGAAAGTCAGACATTTGAACTCTTACAAACTATATACCTACGGCGTCTTGCTGGAAATCTCAGAGTCAAAATTGTTCTGGAACTCACCAATTTCTTCGAACCTGTGAAGCAACTTGTTATCTACGGGCCCCTGCGCTCAATGCAGGATGGAGAGCTCATCTTTCCAAACCATCAGGTGAGACTATAAGAGGGGACATTAAAGGTGATCAGTGGGGAGAACAGCGGGGGTGGGGGTTAACGCTCAACTCCACGGGTGGTTAATTCCCTTTATCCATTTGCAGAAGAATACAACTACGGGACAAAAAAACGAAGCTAGGTGGGCCAGTCCAGTCTGTCATCTCGGCACTACGCATCACATTCGTGGAGACCGCAGCTGTCCATTTCAGATCGACGCCCCTGTGGGATCCAGGTGAGCGTAACACATATTTCCTATTAGAGAAACGGCCCTCCACCTGGAGAGGCAGAAAGGTCCTCTCGTGTAATGGGAACTAGCCTACTCACAAGGAAGCATCTATTTCCCATTAGAGAAACAGCCCTGCGACCTGAAGAAGCAGAAAGATCCTTTAGTCTAATGTGAAGTAGCCTACTCACACTGAAGCAGCTATTTCCCATTAGAGAAACGACCCTCCAACCTGGAGAGGCAGAAAGGTCCTCTCCTCTAATGGGAACTAGCCTACTCACACTGATGCAGCTCTTTCCCATTAGAAAAACGGCCCTCCAACTTGGCGAGGCAGAAAGCTCCACTTGTCTAATGGGAACTAGCCTACCCACACTGAAGCCGCTATTTCCCATTAGAGGAATGGCCCTCCGACCTGGAGAGTCAGAAAGTTCCTCTCGTCTAATGGAAACTAGCCTACTCACACTGAATCATCTGTTTCCCATTAGAGAAACGGCCCTCTGACCCGGAGAGGCAGAAAGGTCCTCTCGTCTAATGGGAACCAGCCTACTCACAATGATGTATCTATTTCCCATTAGAGAAACAGCCCTACGACCTGAAGAAGCAGAAAGGTCCTCTCGTCTAATGGGAACTAGCCCACTCACACTGAAGCATCTATTTCCCATTAGAGAAACGGCCCTTCGAACTGCAGAGGCAGAAAGGTCCTCTCATCTAATGGGAACTAGTCTATTCACAATGAAGCATCTATTTCCCATTAGAGAAAGGGCCCTCCAACCTAGAGAGGCTAGAAAGATCCCCTCGTCTAATGGGAACTAGCCTACTCAAACTGAAGCATCTATTTCCCATTAGAGAAACGGCCCTCCAACCTGGAGAGGCAGAAAGGTTCTCTCGCCTGATGGGAACTAGCCAACTCACAAGGATGCATCTATTTCCCATAAAGAAAGTGCCCTGCAACATGAAGAAGCAGAAAGATCCTCTCGTCTAATTGGAACTAGCCTACTCACACTGACGCAGCTCTTTCCCATTAGAAAAATGGCCCTCCAACTTGGCGAGGCAGAAAGGTCCTCATGTCTAATGGGAACTAGCCTACTCACACTGAAGCAGCTATTTCCTATTAGAGAAACGGCCCTCCGACCTGGAGAGTCAGAAAGTTCCTGTTGTCTAATGAGAACTAGCCTACTCACACTGAAGCATCTATTTCCCATTAGAGAAATGGCCTTTTGACCCGGAGAGGCAGAACGTTCCTCTCATGTAATGGGAACTAGTCTACTCACAATGAAGCATCTCTTTCCTATTAGAGAAACGGCCTTCCGACCTCGAGAACCAGAAAGTTCCTCTCGTCTAATTGGAACTAGCCTACTCACACTGAAGCATCTATTTCCCATTAGGGAAACGGCCCTCCAACCAGGAGAGGCAGAAAGGTCCTCTTGTCTAATGGGAACTAGGCTACTCACACTGAAGTAGCTATTTCCCATTAGAGAAACGGCCCTCTGACCTCGAGAACCAGAAGGTTCCTCTCGTCTAATTGGAACTTGCCTACTCACACTGAAGCATCTATTTCCCATTAGAGAAACGGCCCTCCAACCTGGAGAGGCAGAAAGGTCCTCTTGTCTAATGGGAACTAGCCTACTCACACTGATGCAGCTATTTCCGATTAGAGAAACGGCCCTCCGACCTGGAGAGTCAGAAAGTTCCTCTAGTCTAATGATAACTAGTCTACTCACAATGAAGCATCTATTTCCTATTAGAGAAACGGCCCTCCGACCTCGAGAACCAGAAAGTTCCTCTCGTCTAATTGGAACTAGCCTACTCACACTGAAGCATCTATTTCCCATTAGAGAAACAGCCCTCTGACCTGCAGAAGCAGAAAAGTCCTCTTGTCTAATGCCTACTCACACTGAAGCAGATATTTCCCATTAGAGAAACGGCCCTCTGACCTGGAGAGGCTGAAAGGTCCTCTCGTCTAATGGGAACTAGATCACTCACAGTGAAGCAGCTATTTCCCATTAGAGAAACAGCCCTCTGACCTGCAGAAGCAGAAAAGTCCTCTTGTCTAATGGGAACTAGCGTACTCACACTGAAGCATCTATTTCCCATTAGAGAAATGGCCCTCCAACCTGGAGAGGCAGAAAGGTCCTCTTGTCTAATGGGAACTAGCCTACTCACACTGATGCAGCTATTTCCCATTAGAGAAATGGCCCTCCGACCTGGAGAGTCAGAAAGTTCCTCTTGTCTAATGAGAACTAGTCTACTCACAATGAAGCATCTATTTCCTATTAGAGAAACGGCCCTCCGACCTCGAGAACCAGAAAGTTCCTCTTGTCTAATTGGAACTAGCCTACTCACACTGAAGCATCTATTTCCCATTAGAGAAACAGCCCTCTGACCTGCAGAAGCAGAAAAGTCCTCTTGTCTAATGCCTACTCACACTGAAGCAGATATTTCCCATTAGAGAAACGGCCCTCCGAGCTGGAGAGGCAGAAAGGTCCTCTCGTCTAATGGAAACTAGCCTACTCACAGTGAAGCAGCTATTTCCCATTAGAGAAACGGCCCTCCGACCTGGAGAGGCTGAAAGGTCCTCTCGTCTAATGGGAACTAGACCACTCACACTGAAGCAGCTATTTACCATTAGAGAAACGGCCCTCCGACCTGGAGAGTCAGAAAGGTCCTCTCGTCTAATGAGAAATAGCCTACTCACACTGAAGCATCTATTTCCCATTAGAGAAACAGCCCTGCAACCTGAAGAAGCAGAAAGACTCTCTCGTCTAATGGGAACTAGCCTACTCACACTGAAGCAACTATTTTCTATTAGAGAAACGACCCTCAAACCTGGAGAGGCAGAAAGGTCCTCTTGTCTAATGGGAAATAGCCTACTCACAATGAAGCATCTATTTCCCATTAGAGAAATAGCCCTCTGACCTGCAGAAGCAGAAAGGTCCTCTCGTCTAATGGGAATTAGCCTACTCACACTGAAGCAGCTATTTCCCATTAGAGAAATGGCCCACTGACCTGGAGAGGCAGAAAGGTCCTCTTGTCTAAAGGGAACTAGTCTATTCACACTGAAGCGGCTCTTTCGCATTAGAAAAGTGGCCCTCCAACTTGGCGAGGCAGAAAGGTCCTCTTGTCTAATGGGAACTAGTCTACTCACATTGAAGCAGCAATTTCGCATTAGAGAAACGGCCCTCCGACCTGGAGAGGCCGAAAGGTCCTCTTGTCTAATGGGAACTATCCTACTCACACTGAAGCAGCTATTTCCCATTTGAGAAACTGCCCTCCGACCTGGGGAGTCAGAAAGGTCCTCTCGTCTTATGAGAACTAGCCTACTCACACTGAAGCATCTATTTCCCATTAGAGAAACAGCCCTCTGACCTGCAGAAGCAGAAAGGTCCTCTTGTCTAATGGGAACTAGGCTACTCATACTGAAGCAGCTATTTCCCATTAGAGAAACAGCCCTCTGACCTCGAGAACCAGAAGGTTCCTCTCGTCTAATTGGAACTAGCCTACTCACACTGAAGCATCTATTTCCCATTAGAGAAACGGCCCTCCAACCTGGAGAGGCAGAAAGGTCCTCTTGTCTAATGGGAACTAGCCTACTCACACTGACGCAGCTATTTCCCATTAGAGAAACGGCCCTCCGACCTGGAGAGTCAGAAAGTTCCTCTCGTCAAATGAGAACTAGTCTACTCAAAATGAAGCATCTATTTCCTATTAGAGAAACGGCCCTCCGACCTCGAGAACCAGAAAGTTCCTCTCGTCTAATTGGAACTAGCCTACTCACACTGAAGCATCTATTTCCCATTAGAGAAACAGCCCTCTGACCTGCAGAAGCAGAAAAGTCCTCTTGTCTAATGCCTACTCACACTGAAGCAGATATTTCCCATTAGAGAAAAGGCCCTCTGACCTGGAGAGGCTGAAAGGTCCTCTCGTCTAATGGGAACTAGATCACTCACAGTGAAGGAGCTATTTCCCATTAGAGAAACAGCCCTCTGACCTGCAGAAGCAGAAAAGTCCTCTTGTTTAATGCCTACTCACACTGAAGCAGATATTTCCCATTTGAGAAACGGCCCTCCGACCTGGAGAGTCAGAAAGGTCCTCTCGTTTTATGAGAACTAGCCTACTCACACTGAAGCATCTATTACCCATTAGAGAAACAGCCCTCTGACCTGCAGAAGCAGAAAGGTCCTCTTGTCTAATGGGAACTAGGCTACTCATACTGAAACAGCTATTTCCCATTAGAGAAACGAACCTCCAACCTGGAGAGGCAGAAAGGTCCTCTCCTCTAATGGGAACTAGCGTACTCACACTGATGCAGCTCTTTCCCATTAGAAAAATGGCCCTCCAACTTGACGAGGCAGAAAGGTCCTCTTGTCTAATGGGAACTAGCCTACTCACACTGAAGCAGCTATTTCCTATTAGAGAAACTGCCCTCTGACCTGGAGAGGCAGAAAGGTCCTCTCGTCTAATGGGAACTAGCCTACTCACATTAAAGCAGCTATTTCCCATTAGAGAAACTGCCCTCCCACTTGGAGAGGCAGAAAGTTCCTCTTGTCTAATGGGAACTTGCCTACTCACACTGAAGCAGCTATTTCCCATTAGACAAACAACTTTCCAACCTGGAGAGGCAGAAAGGTCCTCTCCTCTAGAGGGAACTAGCCTTCTCACACTGACGCAGCTCTTTCCCATTAGAAAAACTTCCCTCCAACTTGGCGAGGCAGAAAGGTCCTCTTGTCTAATGTGAACTAGCCTACTCACACTGAAGCTGCTATTTCCCATTAGAGAAACAGCCCTCTGACCTGCAGAAGCAGAAAGGTCCTCTTGTCTAATGGGAACTAGGCTACTCATACTGAAGCAGCTATTTCCCATTAGAGAAACAGCCCTCTGACCTCGAGAACCAGAAGGTTCCTCTCGTCTAATTGGAACTAGCCTACTCACACTGAAGCATCTATTTCCCATTAGAGAAACGGCCCTCCAACCTGGAGAGGCAGAAAGGTCCTCTTGTCTAATGGGAACTAGCCTACTCACACTGACGCAGCTATTTCCCATTAGAGAAATGGCCCTCCGACCTGGAGAGTCAGAAAGTTCCTCTCGTCAAATGAGAACTAGTCTACTCAAAATGAAGCATCTATTTCCTATTAGAGAAACGGCCCTCCGACCTCGAGAACCAGAAAGTTCCTCTCGTCTAATTGGAACTAGCCTACTCACACTAAAGCATCTATTTCCCATTAGAGAAACAGCCCTCTGACCTGCAGAAGCAGAAACGTCCTCTTGTCTAATGCCTACTCACACTGAAGCAGATATTTCCCATTAGAGAAAAGGCCCTCTGACCTGGAGAGGCTGAAAGGTCCTCTCGTCTAATGGGAACTAGATCACTCACAGTGAAGCAGCTATTTCCCATTAGAGAAACAGCCCTCTGACCTGCAGAAGCAGAAAAGTCCTCTTGTTTAATGCCTACTCACACTGAAGCAGATATTTCCCATTTGAGAAACGGCCCTCCGACCTGGAGAGTCAGAAAGGTCCTCTCGTCTTATGAGAACTAGCCTACTCACACTGAAGCATCTATTACCCATTAGAGAAACAGCCCTCTGACCTGCAGAAGCAGAAAGGTCCTCTTGTCTAATGGGAACTAGGCTACTCATACTGAAACAGCTATTTCCCATTAGAGAAACGAACCTCCAACCTGGAGAAGCAGAAAGGTCCTCTCCTCTAATGGGAACTAGAGTACTCACACTGATGCAGCTCTTTCCCATTAGAAAAATGGCCCTCCAACTTGACGAGGCAGAAAGGTCCTCTTGTCTAATGGGAACTAGCCTACTCACACTGAAGCAGCTATTTCCTATTAGAGAAACTGCCCTCTGACCTGGAGAGGCAGAAAGGTCCTCTCGTCTAATGGGAACTAGCCTACTCACATTAAAGCAGCTATTTCCCATTAGAGAAACTGCCCTCCCACTTGGAGAGGCAGAAAGTTCCTCTTGTCTAATGGGAACTTGCCTACTCACACTGAAGCAGCTATTTCCCATTAGAGAAACGACTTTCCAACCTGGAGAGGCAGAAAGGTCCTCTCCTCTAGAGGGAACTAGCCTTCTCACACTGACGCAGCTCTTTCCCATTAGAAAAACTTCCCTCCAACTTGGCGAGGCAGAAAGGTCCTCTTGTCTAATGTGAACTAGCCTACTCACACTGAAGCTGCTATTTCCTATTAGAGAAACGGCCCTCCGACCGGGAGAGTCAGAAAGTTCCTCTTGTCAGCCTACTCACACTGAAGCATCTATTTCCCATTAGAGAAACAGCCCTCTGACCTGCAGAAGCAGAAAGGTCCTCTTGTCTAATGGGAACTAGGCTACTCATACTGAAGCAGCTATTTCCCATTAGAGAAACAGCCCTCTGACCTCGAGAACCAGAAGGTTCCTCTCGTCTAATTGGAACTAGCCTACTCACACTGAAGCATCTATTTCCCATTAGAGAAACAGCCCTCCAACCTGGAGAGGCAGAAAGGTCCTCTTGTCTAATGGGAACTAGCCTACTCACACTGACGCAGCTATTTCCCATTAGAGAAACGGCCCTCCGACCTGGAGAGTCAGAAAGTTCCTCTCGTCAAATGAGAACTAGTCTACTCAAAATGAAGCATCTATTTCCTATTAGAGAAACTGCCCTTCGACCTCGAGAACCAGAAAGTTCCTCTCGTCTAATTGGAACTAGCCTACTCACACTGAAGCATCTATTTCCCATTAGAGAAACAGCCCTCTGACCTGCAGAAGCAGAAAAGTCCTCTTGTCTAATGCCTACTCACACTGAAGCAGATATTTCCCATTAGAGAAAAGGCCCTCTGACCTGGAGAGGCTGAAAGGTCCTCTCGTCTAATGGGAACTAGATCACTCACAGTGAAGCAGCTATTTCCCATTACAGAAACAGCCCTCTGACCTGCAGAAGCAGAAAAGTCCTCTTGTCTAATGGGAACTAGCATACTCACACTGAAGCATCTATTTCCCATTAGAGAAATGGCCCTCCAACCTGGAGAGGCAGAAAGGTCCTCTTGTCTAATGGGAACTAGCCTACTCACACTGACGCAGCTATTTCCCATTAGAGAAATGGCCCTCTGACCTGGAGAGTCATAAAAGTTCCTCTCGTCTAATGAGAACTAGTCTACGCACAATGAAGCATCTATTTCCTATTAGAGAAACGGCCCTCCGACCTCGAGAACCAGAAAGTTCCTCTCGTCTAATTGGAACTAGCCTACTCACACTGAAGCATCTATTTCCCATTAGAGAAACAGCCCTCTGACCTGCAGAAGCAGAAAGGTCCTCTTGTCTAATGGGAACTAGGCTACTCATACTGAAGCAGCTATTTCCCATTAGAGAAACAGCCCTCTGACCTCGAGAACCAGAAGGTTCCTCTCGTCTAATTGGAACTAGCCTACTCACACTGAAGCATCTATTTCCCATTAGAGAAACAGCCCTCCAACCTGGAGAGGCAGAAAGGTCCTCTTGTCTAATGGGAACTAGCCTACTCACACTGACGCAGCTATTTCCCATTAGAGAAACGGCCCTCCGACCTGGAGAGTCAGAAAGTTCCTCTCGTCAAATGAGAACTAGTCTACTCAAAATGAAGCATCTATTTCCTATTAGAGAAACTGCCCTTCGACCTCGAGAACCAGAAAGTTCCTCTCGTCTAATTGGAACTAGCCTACTCACACTGAAGCATCTATTTCCCATTAGAGAAACAGCCCTCTGACCTGCAGAAGCAGAAAAGTCCTCTTGTCTAATGCCTACTCACACTGAAGCAGATATTTCCCATTAGAGAAAAGGCCCTCTGACCTGGAGAGGCTGAAAGGTCCTCTCGTCTAATGGGAACTAGATCACTCACAGTGAAGCAGCTATTTCCCATTACAGAAACAGCCCTCTGACCTGCAGAAGCAGAAAAGTCCTCTTGTCTAATGGGAACTAGCATACTCACACTGAAGCATCTATTTCCCATTAGAGAAATGGCCCTCCAACCTGGAGAGGCAGAAAGGTCCTCTTGTCTAATGGGAACTAGCCTACTCACACTGACGCAGCTATTTCCCATTAGAGAAATGGCCCTCTGACCTGGAGAGTCATAAAAGTTCCTCTCGTCTAATGAGAACTAGTCTACGCACAATGAAGCATCTATTTCCTATTAGAGAAACGGCCCTCCGACCTCGAGAACCAGAAAGTTCCTCTCGTCTAATTGGAACTAGCCTACTCACACTGAAGCATCTATTTCCCATTAGAGAAACAGCCCTCTGACCTGCAGAAGCAGAAAAGTCCTCTTGTTTAATGCCTACTCACACTGAAGCAGATATTTCCCATTAGAGAAACGGCCCTCCGAGCTGGAGAGGCAGAAAGGTCCTCTCGTCTAAAGGGAACTAGACCACTCACACTGAAGCAGCTATTTACCATTAGAGAAACGGCCCTCTGACCTGGGGAGTCAGAAAGGTCCTCTCGTCTAATGAGAAATAGCCTACTCACTCTGAAGCATCTATTTCCCATTAGAGAAACAGCCCTGCGACCTGAAGAAGCAGAAAGACCCTCTTGTCTAATGGGAACTAGCCTACTCACACTGAAGCAGCTATTTTCTATTAGGGAAACAACCCTCAAACCTGTAGAGGCAGAAAGGTCCTCTTGTCTAATGGGAAATAGCCTACTCACAATGAAGCATATATTTCCCATTAGAGAAATAGCCCTCTGACCTGCAGAAGCAGAAAGGTCCTCTCGTCTAATGGGAATTAGCCTACTCACACTGAAGCAGCTATTTCCCATTAGAGAAACAGCCCTCTGACCCGCAGAAGCAGAAAAGTCCTCTTGTCTAATGGGAACTAGCGTACTCACACTGAAGCATCTATTTCCCATTAGAGAAACGGCCCTCCGACCTGGAGAGGCCGAAAGGTCCTCTCGTCTAATGGGAACTAGCCCACTCACACTGAAGCAGCTATTTACCATAAAAGAAACGGCCCTCCAACCTGGAGAGGCTAGAAATGTCCTCTTGTCTAATGGGAACTATCCTACTCACACTGAAGCATCTATTTCCCATTAGAGAAACGGCCCTCTGACCTGCAGAAGCAGACAGGTCCTCTTGTCTAATGGGAACTAGGCTACTCATACTGATGCAGCTCTTTCCCATTAGAGAAACAGCCCTCCAACCTGGAGAGGCAGAAATGTCCTCTCGTCTAATGCCTACTTACACTGAAGCAGCTATTTCCCATTAGAGAAACAGCCCTCCAACTTGGCGAGGCAGAAAGTTCCTCTTGTCTAATGGGAACTAGCCTACTCACACTGAAGCAGCTATTTCCCATTAGAGAAACGGCCCTCCGACCTGCAGAGTCAGAAAGTTCCTCTCGTCTTATGAGAACAAGCCTACTCACACTGAAGCATCTATTTCCCATTAGAGAAACAGCCCTCTGACCTGCAGAAGCAGAAAGGTTCTCTTCTCTAATGGGAACTAGGCTACTCACACTGATGCAGCTCTTTCCCATTAGAGAAACAGCCCTCCAACCTGGAGAGGCAGAAAGATCCTCTCGTCTAATGCCTACTCACACTGAAACAGCTATTTCCCATTAGAGAAACGGCCCTCCGATCTGGAGAGGCCAGAAAGGTCCTCTCGTCTAATGGGAACTAGACTATTCACAAAGAAGCATCTATTTCCCATTAGAGAAACAGCCCTCCAACCTGGAGAGGCAGAAAGGCCCTCTCGTCTAATCGGAACTAGCCTACTCACACTGAAGCATCTATTTCCCATTAGAGAAATAGCCTTCTCACCCGGAGAGGCAGAAAGGTCCTCTCGTCTAATGGGAACTAGCCTACTCACACTGAATCATCTGTTTCCCATTAAAGAAACAGCCCTCTGACCTGGAGAGGCAGAAAGGTCCTCTCGTCTAATGGGAACTAGCCTACTCACAATAACGCATCTATTTCCCTTTAGAGAAACAGCCCTGCGACCTGAAGAAGCAGAAAGGTCCTCTCGTCTAATGGGAACTAGCCTACTCACACTGAAGCAGCTATTTCCCATTAGAGAAACGACCCTCTGACCTGGAGAAGCAGAAAGGTCCTCTTGTCTAATGGGAACTAGCCTACTCACACTGACGCAGCTCTTTCGCATTAGAAAAGTGGCCCTCCAACTTGATGAGGCAGAAAATTCCTCTTGTCTAATGGGAACTAGCCCACTCACACTGAAGCATCTATTTCCCATTAGAGAAACGGCCCTTCGACCTGGAGAGGCAGAAAGGTCCTCTCATCTAATTGGAACTAGTCTACTCACAATGAAGCATGTATTTCCCACTAGAGAAACGGACCACCAACCTGGAGAGGCCAGAAAGTTCCCCTTGTCTAATGGGAACTTGTAACGCTCACCTGACTCCCACAGAGGCACTGGTCTAGTCTGGGTTGCTGTGGCCTCTTCGAGCGTGATGCGCAGAACTCGGAACACCGACTGAACAGGACCCTCAAATCTTGCTTGTCTGGCCCGTAGGAATATCCTTCTGCAGATGAGAAAGGGGATTAACAGTCTGCAGAATAGTGTGCTTGCTCCCCCATTACCCCCTTCATTCTTCTCTAACTTCCTCCGAAATCCCCGGTTGAAGCTCACCTTATGGTTTGAAAGGATGAACTCTCCATCCTGCTTCTGGTGCAGGGGCGCGTGTTTGTCCAGTTACTTCACTGGTTTTCAGAATGGCGCTGGCAAAATCCACTTGACTTTTCCGAGCGGAACGCCGTAAGTATGAAGATTACAAAAGTTCAAGTGTAGAGCCTCCTTTTCTGTTGCCTTCCTAACCTGTGATCTGTCCTTTATTTCAGGTGCAGAGTGAAGGCGATGCGTTGAGGGATTGAATTGCTGATGGTAAACTCAGGTGAGTTAGCGATGGGGGCGATCCCTCTTAATGTCTTTATATTCCTCCAGTAATGTCTTTTGTCCTTTCCCCATAGGGGCCGGGGTGCGGTACCTGCCAACGAAGCGGCGCCGACCCGAAATGAGGAATGGTCCACCAACAGAAGACCGGTAAGTGTTATGGCGGAAAATTAGGCTTTCCTCATATGTTCCTTCTGCTCACCTTTTGTCTCTTCTTCTCTCCCTTAGGCGCAGAGATGTGGCAACTGGTGCAGACAGTCGCGGTGGAGCCAGAAGAACTCCCGAGGACAGGTGAGTGAAGCGCGGCGCTGCAGCGAGCAATGCAGTGCTTTTAAATGAAAGTCTTTTCTCAGGGACGCTGGCGTGAAGGTGCCGGATGCAAGTAAGAAGTTTGATCAAATTCTTGGTTTTCGCCTTTCTCTTCTCTTCTTTCCTTACAGTTGTTCCAGGATCGAGGCAGGCGTGGCTGGAGACCAGATGCAGGAGCAGACACGGTGAGCGTTCAGCTGCTTTGATGCAGAACAACGCGAAGCGTGAGCTACTGTCTGGGCATGGCTTAAATAGCCCCCAAAGTAGTTCCAGGTAAGTATCCTTCCCTGGCCACGCCCGAGTGGCAAAATAGTCCCAATGAAAAAATAGTCCCTTTCAGGTCTCAGGGAGGCCTGAATCTTGCAGCATGGTCTTCATCAGGTAAGTGCACAAAGCACCTTCCTTTATGAGCCTGGCGCCTATGGCGCCAGGACTGATGTCCAACATGAGCCTGGTGCCAACGGCGCCAGGACAGAGTCCAAAGAGCCCCTATAAGCGGCCGCTGGGCTTTTACCCGGGGGCATGATGCCTGCTCCCGGGGGTGCTGGGCCTGGCCTGGTGCTCCGGGGGTAGGCATCATGACAGCACTAGCCTACTCAAACTGAAGCACCTATTGTATTGATGCCTACCCCCGGGGATCCAGATCAAGTCCAGCAGCCCCGGAAGCAGGCATCAAGTTATTCCAAGCAAGCCCAACAACCCCTCCTAGGGGCCATTTGGGTGCAGTCCTGGCGTCTATGGCGCCAGGCTCATATGGAGAGTCAGTCCTGGCACCATAGGCGCCAGGCTCATAGATTAAAACTTACCTGATGCAGACCATGCTGCAAACTTACCTGATGCAGACCATGCTGCAGAGCTCCAAGCCAAAAGAGGCTTGGAAGGGACTACTTTACCTAGGGACTATTTTTTACTCGGGTGGGGTCGGGGAGGAATACTTACCTGGGACTACTGTGGAGGCTATTTAAACCACGCCCGAAGAGCAGCACACGCTTCGCGTTATTCTGCATCCAGCAGCGTAACGCTCACCGTGCCTGCAAGTCTGCATCCAGTCTTCTGCCACGCCCGCCTCGAGTCTGGAGCTCCTAGAAAAAGGGAGAAAGAAGGAGAAAAGGTTAGAACAAGAGCAATACCTTTGATCCTTACCTGAATTCCTGATCCACCGTGCCTTCGAGCTGGAAGAAAGAAGTTATTTTATGCTGGTCGCCTCGCCTGCTGCAGATCCGCGCTGAACTCTCCGGCCTTCGCAGCATCTTCACTATTCACCGCATCCTTCTGCATGTTCCCGCCGCACTCCGACACCTAAGGGGAACACAAGAATAGCAAGGTGAGCCAAGGGAATAAACAGAGGCAATATTAGTTACCCCCCATAGACTTACCTGATTTTACCGCCGGGGGTACTATTCCTCTTAACGGGTCGGCGCAGCTTCCACCGCATCTTCGCCGTACCCCGGCCCCTAAGGGGAAACAAAAGGACAGCAAGGTGAAACAAAGGGACAAACAAGGGGAATCCTCCTCACCACAATAGACTTACCTAATTTTACCGCCGGAGGCATTATTCCCTGAGACTTCATAATTTCTCCCAGCACCTGAATAAGGGAGAAAGCAATAGGTTACATACTGACATATTTTATCGAACTGTGTTGGATAATACAAATCCTTACCTGAATGTTATCGGTTGCCACGAGGAATTCTTCGCTAGGGTCAAGCTGCAACCTGCAAGGAATCGGACAAGAGTGAAAGTCAGACATTTGAACTCTTACGAACCATATACCTACAGTGTCTTGCTGGAAATCTCAGAGTCAAAATTGTTCTGGAACTCACCTATTCCTTCGAACCAGTGAAGCAACTGGTTATCTACGCGCCCCTGCGCTCAATGCAGGATGGAGAGCTCATCTTTCCAAACCATCAGGTGAGACTATAAGAGGGGACATTAAAGGTGATAAGTGGGGAGAACAGCGGGGGTTGCGGGGTAACTCTCAACTCCATGGGTGCTTAATTCCCTTTCTCCATTTGCAGAAGAACACTCCTACGGGCCAAGCAAACGAAGCTAGGTGGGGCAGTCCAGTCTGTCATCTCGGCACTATGCATCACATTGGTGGAGACCGCAGCTGTCCAGTTCAGATCGACGCCCCTGTGGGAGCCAGGTGAGCGTAACAGAACGCGAAGCCTACCCACAAATTCCCACCCGGGCGTTATGGATACCTCAGAAACTGACCAATTGGCCCAATTACTAGGGGAACTGAGGGCTGAAGTGCATTCCGCCCGTCAAGAAACCAATGCTCTTAGGAGAGAACTGATTTTGTCAAAGGAGCGAACTGATGACCTTGCTAGGCAACTACTGCAAAGCCAGGCTGGACAAACTCCCCTACCAGGACTCGGGGGAAATCCAGCTCCTGTGTCATCGAGTAACCCTATGCAAATAAACCTACCAGGAACTATTCCATTAGCTCCGCCCGAACGCTTTGCCGGGGACCCCAAAAGGTTCGCCGTGTTTATGAACCAATGCCGATTGCACTTTTTATGCAGACCTGGAGCCTTCCCAAACGATCAAGCCAAGGTAGCCTTTGTATTGCCATATCGCAGCTGCAGGGCAGCTCATTGTTCAATTCCACTAGTTACTCAGGATGACCCAATTCTTCGGGATTTTCAGGGCTTTCAAATGAGCATGGAAAGACTATTTGCCCGGCACTCCCAAGGACAGGCCTTGGATAACAAACTTTTGTCCCTACGACAGTGTAACCAGGACCTCCTATCCTACATCGCAACCTTTAATAGGTTGATAGTGGAAACTGGATGGCCCGAGGTAAAACTAATCACGTTATTTCATTGAGGGCTTCGAGGAGAACTCAAGGATGTCTTGGCTCAAGTTGTGAACCCACCTCAAGACTGCGCTGAATATATAGACTTAGTGGTCCAGTTAGAGCACAGACTTCAGAACAGAAAGGCTGATTGAGCCAAGTTAGAGAATCGGGTGTTGGTCAAAACCCACGCTAACCCCAAAGGAGCAGATGCTTCAGAACCCATGCAAATCGGAGGGGTTAAAGGACCATTAACCCAGGAGGAAAGAGAAAGGAGATGCAAATGCAATTGTGTCTATATTGCGGAACCTCTGGGCATTTTCTACGGGATTGCCCTGTAAAACCACCCAAGAAGGTGGTAGGAGCTGCTGATAAAAGCCATATGGAGTCCGACTCGGGAAACGACCACGCCCGACAAGCGTAGAGGTCCGCTTGCCGAGTTTGAAGAAGGATACTCAGACCTCGCATTTCATCATACCAATGGTCCTCGTAGATCCAAGGCAGCCATCACGTATGCATGCAGTAAGGGCATACATTGATAGCGGGGCCATAGGAAACTATGTGGACTACGAATTGGCTTCCAGGATGAATCTACCTCTCTGCCGAAAGACCACCTCAGATGTCATCACCACAGTCGATGGAACTGAAATTGCCTCTGGGCCTGTAACTCATTCCACCGCATAGATGACACTATTGGGTCAGGATGGGAATCAAGAGACTATTGTGTTTGATCTAATCAAAGCCCCACAGTTCCAAAAAATACTGGGGATACCTTGGTTGGAAACACCATAATCCTTGATTTGATTGGCGAGGGAAGAGAATAACCTGCCCGGATTGTGCACAAACCTGTTACCCAAAGAAAAACTTGAACGCAGGCCTGGCCACAGTCACCACATCAGTCGTGCAATTACCTCCAGAATATCAAGAATTCCAGGATGTCTTCCAAAAAGAACAGGCAAACACCTTACCACCTCACAGATCGTACGATTGTCAAATCGATCTCATACCCAGTGCACAACCCCTTGTAGCAGGATATACGCCCTTACGGAACCTGAGAACCTTCACCTAGACCAGTACCTTGCTAATGGCTTCATTCGCCCATCCAAGTCCCCTGCATCTTCAGCTTTGTTCTTCGTGCCCAAAAAGGAAGGTGACCTCAGAACGTGCATAGACTACCGTGCATTGAACCAGATCACTGTTAAGAACCGATATCCATTGCCTCTGATCCCCAAACTACTAGACCAAGTAAAGGACACCTGCATATACACTAAGTTGGATCTCTGGGGGGCATGCCATCTGGTACGTGTGAAAGAGGGCGACGAATGGAAGACTGCTTTTCACACTAGGTACGGGTTATTCGAATACCAGGTGATGCCCTTCGGGTTGTGCAATGCACCAGCAGCCTTCCAATACTTCATGAACGATGTCCTTCGTGAACTCATTGACGTTTGTGTTGTCGTATATATCGATGATATTCTAGTGTACTCCTCTTCAGAATCTGACCATGTGAAGCACGTCCGAGCAGTCCTTGAGAAATTGCACCAGCACAAACTATATGCAAAACTGGAAAAATGCACTTTCCATGCCACGGAAGTTGAATTCCTTGGGTTTATCCTGAGTCCAAAAGGAGTCCGAATGGACTCACGAAAGGTGGCGGAATTCTTAAGTGGCCATCACCGAGTTCAGTTAAAGGAGTACAAAGCATGCTCGGCTTTGCCAATTTCTACCGCAGATTCATCCCGGATTTCTCACATGTTGCACATCCCATCACAGCACTCTTGCGAAAAAACAAACGCTTTATGTGGACTGAAGAAGCTGAAAATGCCTTCCAAGAGCTGAAAGCGAAATTTACGTCTGCACCTGTACTAAAGCACCCGCGCCCTGAACTTCCATACATAGTGGAAACTGATGCATCCAGTTTAGCCATGGGAGCTGTCCTGTCCCAAAAGGACCCTGAAACTGGCCAGCTTCACTCAGTAGCATTTTGGTCCAGAAAGTTCTCGGCACCCGAGTTAAACTATGCTGTTACCGACAAGGAGTTATTAGCCATTAAATCCGCCTTGAAGGGTTGGCGGTACTATCTTCTCGGTGCCAGGCATACCATTACTGTGATCACCGATCACCGGAACTTGCAGTATTTAAAGACAGCCAAGGCCCAATCGTCACACCAACTCTGATGGGCATTATTCTTTGCCGAGTTCGATTTCGTGATAACCTATCGACCAGGTTGCAAGAACGGTAAAGCAGATGCCTTATCCCGAATAGGGATGGGAGAGGCAGAAGTGACCCCAGAACCAGTACCTATAATTTCCGAACAAAGGATTCTTGGCATGACTACTCTACAGACACTAGAGGACATTCAGGTAAAGATCCAGCAACTCTTTGATTCCACAGCCCTGCAGGACTGGGTAAAGAAAGGCCTGGACTACTCTGTCACCAATGACCTGCCTTATTACCAAGGGCGACTATTTCTGCCATACAAGGAACTACAATAGCTAGTCATTTCCCATTATCATGACACCCTAATGGAGGGGCACCCAGGTATCGCAAAGACTGAAGCTAAAATTAAGAAACAATTCTGGTGGGCCACCTAGCGAAAGGATATTAAATCATTTGTAATGTCTCGTTGCATCTGTGCCCAAAACAAAAGTCAGAAGAGAAAACCAGCTGGACTATTACAACCTTTGGACATTCCGCCTACACCATGGCACACCTTATCGTTAGACTTTATTAATGATCTAGCTCCATTCAATGGTTTTAACACCATTCTAGTTATTGTGGATCTTTTTTTCAAGATGGCCCACTTTATTCCTTTAAAGGGGTTACCTTCAGCTTCAATCCTGGCCAAGGAGTTCCTCGAAAACATTGTTCGCATACATGGATTTCCGTCCGTATTGGTCTCTGACCGGGGCAGTCAATTCATTTCATATTTTTGGAGGAAATGTTGTCAATTGGCACAAATCGATGTGAGGTTATCGACCAGTCACCACCCCCAAACCGATGGTCAAACGGAGAGGACCAACCGGACTCTTGAACAATACCTGCGTTGTATGTTACATCAGACTGAGAGTAATTGGAAAGACATTCTTTGGATCACTGAATATGCATACAATAATTCAGTACATTCTGGAACTGGACAAAGCCCCTTTTATACCTTATATGGGCACCATCCTCGAACCTCAGACCTTGACTCACCCCAACACTTAGAAATGCCCGCAGTGGACCATCTGCACGCTACAATTACACAAGCCTTTAAGGAAGCAACTGCACATTTAAAAAAAGCGAAAAAAAAATACAAGAAAAATGCTGGTCGGCATAGAAATGATACTCCACAATACCAGATAGGGGACCAAGTATGGTTGGCCACAAAACACATACCTCTAAAGGGAACACAGACCTTTAACCCCAGATATTTGGGACCTTACTCTATTAAGGCCATTATCAACCCAGTGGCCGTCAAGTTGGACTTACCTGCTAATATGCAAATTCACCCCGTCTTCGTGTCACTTTTGAAACCAGTGCACCCAGGGACAAGACTAACCAAGCCACCAGACCCTATCCTTATAGACGGGGAACCCAAATTTGAGGTTAAGAACATCCTGGACTCCAAGCTGGTGAAGTCAAAGCTTTTTTATTTAATCGACTGCAAAGGTTACGGACCACAGGAAAGGTCATGGGAACCTAGTGACAACGTTCATGCACCCCGATTGGTGAAAAAATTCCACCGAGATTTCCCAGACAAACCAAAACCACGGGGAAGAACGACTTTAGGAGGGGCCTTGGGGGGGAGTGCTGTCATGATGCCTACCCCTGGGGATCCAGATCAAGCCCAGCAGCCCCGCAGGCAGGCATCAAGTTATTCCAAGCAATCCCAACAACCCCTGCTAGGGGCCATTTGGGTGCAGTCCTGGCATCTATGGCGCCAGGCTCATATGGAGAGTCAGTCCTGGCGCCATAGGCGCCAGTCTCATAGATTAAAACTTACCTGATGCAGACCATGCTGCAAACTTACCTGATGCAGACCATGCTGCAGAGCTCCAAGCCAAAAGAGGCTTGAAAGGGACTACTTTACCTAGGGACTATTTTTTACTCGGGTGGGGTTGGGGAGGAATACTTACCTGGGACCACTTTGGAGGCTATTTAAACCACGCCCGAAGAGCAGCACATGCTTCGCGTTATTCTGCATCCAGCAGCGTAACGCTCACCGTGCCTGCAAGTCTGCATCCAGTCTTCTGCCACGCCCGCCTCGAGTCTGGAGCTCCTAGAAAAAGGGAGAAAGAAGGAGAAAAGGTTAGAACAAGAGCAATACCTTTGATCCTTACCTGAATTCCCGATCCACTGCGCCTTCGAGCTGGAAAAAAGAAGTTATTTTATGCGGTCGCCTCACCTGCTGCAGCGCCGCGCTGAACTCACCGGCCTTCGCAGCATCTTCACTAATCACTGCATCCTTCTGCATGTTCCCGCTGCACTCCGGCACCTAAGGGGAACACAAGAACAGCAAGGTGAGCCAAGGGAATAAACAGAGGCAATATTAGTTACGCCCCATAGACTTACCTGATTTTACCGCCGGGGGTACTATTCCTCTTCACGGGTCGGCGCAGCCTCCACCGCATCT
Organism: Ambystoma mexicanum; assembly: GCF_040938575.1. Lineage (NCBI taxonomy): Eukaryota > Metazoa > Chordata > Amphibia > Caudata > Ambystomatidae > Ambystoma > Ambystoma mexicanum. The sequence continues at coordinate 68,990,909 of NC_090928.1, forward strand.
TCGCCGTACCCCGGACCCTAAGGGGAAACAAAAGGACAGCAAGGTGAAACAAAGGGACAAACAAGGAGAATCCTCCTCACCACAATAGACTTACCTAATTTTACCACCGGAGGCATTATTCCCAGAGACTTCATAATTTCTCCCAGCACCTGAATAAGGGAGAAAGCAACAGGTTACATACTGATATTATTTTATCGAACTGTGTTGGACAATACAAATCCTTACCTGAATGTTACTGGTTGCCACAAGGAACTCTTCGCTAGGGTCAAGCTGCAACCTGCAAGGAATCGGACAAGAGTGAAAGTCAGACATTTGAACTCTTACAAACTATATACCTACGGCGTCTTGCTGGAAATCTCAGAGTCAAAATTGTTCTGGAACTCACCAATTTCTTCGAACCTGTGAAGCAACTTGTTATCTACGGGCCCCTGCGCTCAATGCAGGATGGAGAGCTCATCTTTCCAAACCATCAGGTGAGACTATAAGAGGGGACATTAAAGGTGATCAGTGGGGAGAACAGCGGGGGTGGGGGTTAACGCTCAACTCCACGGGTGGTTAATTCCCTTTATCCATTTGCAGAAGAATACAACTACGGGACAAAAAAACGAAGCTAGGTGGGCCAGTCCAGTCTGTCATCTCGGCACTACGCATCACATTCGTGGAGACCGCAGCTGTCCATTTCAGATCGACGCCCCTGTGGGATCCAGGTGAGCGTAACACATATTTCCTATTAGAGAAACGGCCCTCCACCTGGAGAGGCAGAAAGGTCCTCTCGTGTAATGGGAACTAGCCTACTCACAAGGAAGCATCTATTTCCCATTAGAGAAACAGCCCTGCGACCTGAAGAAGCAGAAAGATCCTTTAGTCTAATGTGAAGTAGCCTACTCACACTGAAGCAGCTATTTCCCATTAGAGAAACGACCCTCCAACCTGGAGAGGCAGAAAGGTCCTCTCCTCTAATGGGAACTAGCCTACTCACACTGATGCAGCTCTTTCCCATTAGAAAAACGGCCCTCCAACTTGGCGAGGCAGAAAGCTCCACTTGTCTAATGGGAACTAGCCTACCCACACTGAAGCCGCTATTTCCCATTAGAGGAATGGCCCTCCGACCTGGAGAGTCAGAAAGTTCCTCTCGTCTAATGGAAACTAGCCTACTCACACTGAATCATCTGTTTCCCATTAGAGAAACGGCCCTCTGACCCGGAGAGGCAGAAAGGTCCTCTCGTCTAATGGGAACCAGCCTACTCACAATGATGTATCTATTTCCCATTAGAGAAACAGCCCTACGACCTGAAGAAGCAGAAAGGTCCTCTCGTCTAATGGGAACTAGCCCACTCACAATGAAGCATCTATTTCCCATTAGAGAAACGGCCCTTCGAACTGCAGAGGCAGAAAGGTCCTCTCATCTAATGGGAACTAGTCTATTCACAATGAAGCATCTATTTCCCATTAGAGAAAGGGCCCTCCAACCTAGAGAGGCTAGAAAGATCCCCTCGTCTAATGGGAACTAGCCTACTCAAACTGAAGCATCTATTTCCCATTAGAGAAACGGCCCTCCAACCTGGAGAGGCAGAAAGGTTCTCTCGCCTGATGGGAACTAGCCTACTCACAAGGATGCATCTATTTCCCATAAAGAAAGTGCCCTGCAACATGAAGAAGCAGAAAGATCCTCTCGTCTAATTGGAACTAGCCTACTCACACTGACGCAGCTCTTTCCCATTAGAAAAATGGCCCTCCAACTTGGCGAGGCAGAAAGGTCCTCTTGTCTAATGGGAACTAGCCTACTCACACTGAAGCAGCTATTTCCTATTAGAGAAACGGCCCTCCGACCTGGAGAGTCAGAAAGTTCCTGTTGTCTAATGAGAACTAGCCTACTCACACTGAAGCATCTATTTCCCATTAGAGAAATGGCCTTTCGACCCGGAGAGGCAGAACGTTCCTCTCATGTAATGGGAACTAGTCTACTCACAATGAAGCATCTCTTTCCTATTAGAGAAACGGCCTTCCGACCTCGAGAACCAGAAAGTTCCTCTCGTCTAATTGGAACTAGCCTACTCACACTGAAGCATCTATTTCCCATTAGGGAAACGGCCCTCCAACCAGGAGAGGCAGAAAGGTCCTCTTGTCTAATGGGAACTAGGCTACTCACACTGAAGTAGCTATTTCCCATTAGAGAAACGGCCCTCTGACCTCGAGAACCAGAAGGTTCCTCTCATCTAATTGGAACTTGCCTACTCACACTGAAGCATCTATTTCCCATTAGAGAAACGGCCCTCCAACCTGGAGAGGCAGAAAGGTCCTCTTGTCTAATGGGAACTAGCCTACTCACACTGATGCAGCTATTTCCGATTAGAGAAACGGCCCTCCGACCTGGAGAGTCAGAAAGTTCCTCTAGTCTAATGATAACTAGTCTACTCACAATGAAGCATCTATTTCCTATTAGAGAAACGGCCCTCCGACCTCGAGAACCAGAAAGTTCCTCTCGTCTAATTGGAACTAGCCTACTCACACTGAAGCATCTATTTCCCATTAGAGAAACAGCCCTCTGACCTGCAGAAGCAGAAAAGTCCTCTTGTCTAATGCCTACTCACACTGAAGCAGATATTTCCCATTAGAGAAACGGCCCTCTGACCTGGAGAGGCTGAAAGGTCCTCTCGTCTAATGGGAACTAGATCACTCACAGTGAAGCAGCTATTTCCCATTAGAGAAACAGCCCTCTGACCTGCAGAAGCAGAAAAGTCCTCTTGTCTAATGGGAACTAGCGTACTCACACTGAAGCATCTATTTCCCATTAGAGAAATGGCCCTCCAACCTGGAGAGGCAGAAAGGTCCTCTTGTCTAATGGGAACTAGCCTACTCACACTGATGCAGCTATTTCCCATTAGAGAAATGGCCCTCCGACCTGGAGAGTCAGAAAGTTCCTCTTGTCTAATGAGAACTAGTCTACTCACAATGAAGCATCTATTTCCTATTAGAGAAACGGCCCTCCGACCTCGAGAACCAGAAAGTTCCTCTTGTCTAATTGGAACTAGCCTACTCACACTGAAGCATCTATTTCCCATTAGAGAAACAGCCCTCTGACCTGCAGAAGCAGAAAAGTCCTCTTGTCTAATGCCTACTCACACTGAAGCAGATATTTCCCATTAGAGAAACGGCCCTCCGAGCTGGAGAGGCAGAAAGGTCCTCTCGTCTAATGGAAACTAGCCTACTCACAGTGAAGCAGCTATTTCCCATTAGAGAAACGGCCCTCCGACCTGGAGAGGCTGAAAGGTCCTCTCGTCTAATGGGAACTAGACCACTCACACTGAAGCAGCTATTTACCATTAGAGAAACGGCCCTCCGACCTGGAGAGTCAGAAAGGTCCTCTCGTCTAATGAGAAATAGCCTACTCACACTGAAGCATCTATTTCCCATTAGAGAAACAGCCCTGCAACCTGAAGAAGCAGAAAGACTCTCTCGTCTAATGGGAACTAGCCTACTCACACTGAAGCAACTATTTTCTATTAGAGAAACGACCCTCAAACCTGGAGAGGCAGAAAGGTCCTCTTGTCTAATGGGAAATAGCCTACTCACAATGAAGCATCTATTTCCCATTAGAGAAATAGCCCTCTGACCTGCAGAAGCAGAAAGGTCCTCTCGTCTAATGGGAATTAGCCTACTCACACTGAAGCAGCTATTTCCCATTAGAGAAATGGCCCACTGACCTGGAGAGGCAGAAAGGTCCTCTTGTCTAAAGGGAACTAGTCTATTCACACTGAAGCGGCTCTTTCGCATTAGAAAAGTGGCCCTCCAACTTGGCGAGGCAGAAAGGTCCTCTTGTCTAATGGGAACTAGTCTACTCACATTGAAGCAGCAATTTCCCATTAGAGAAACGGCCCTCCGACCTGGAGAGGCCGAAAGGTCCTCTTGTCTAATGGGAACTATCCTACTCACACTGAAGCAGCTATTTCCCATTTGAGAAACTGCCCTCCGACCTGGGGAGTCAGAAAGGTCCTCTCGTCTTATGAGAACTAGCCTACTCACACTGAAGCATCTATTTCCCATTAGAGAAACAGCCCTCTGACCTGCAGAAGCAGAAAGGTCCTCTTGTCTAATGGGAACTAGGCTACTCATACTGAAGCAGCTATTTCCCATTAGAGAAACAGCCCTCTGACCTCGAGAACCAGAAGGTTCCTCTCGTCTAATTGGAACTAGCCTACTCACACTGAAGCATCTATTTCCCATTAGAGAAACGGCCCTCCAACCTGGAGAGGCAGAAAGGTCCTCTTGTCTAATGGGAACTAGCCTACTCACACTGACGCAGCTATTTCCCATTAGAGAAACGGCCCTCCGACCTGGAGAGTCAGAAAGTTCTTCTCGTCAAATGAGAACTAGTCTACTCAAAATGAAGCATCTATTTCCTATTAGAGAAACGGCCCTCCGACCTCGAGAACCAGAAAGTTCCTCTCGTCTAATTGGAACTAGCCTACTCACACTGAAGCATCTATTTCCCATTAGAGAAACAGCCCTCTGACCTGCAGAAGCAGAAAAGTCCTCTTGTCTAATGCCTACTCACACTGAAGCAGATATTTCCCATTAGAGAAAAGGCCCTCTGACCTGGAGAGGCTGAAAGGTCCTCTCGTCTAATGGGAACTAGATCACTCACAGTGAAGGAGCTATTTCCCATTAGAGAAACAGCCCTCTGACCTGCAGAAGCAGAAAAGTCCTCTTGTTTAATGCCTACTCACACTGAAGCAGATATTTCCCATTTGAGAAACGGCCCTCCGACCTGGAGAGTCAGAAAGGTCCTCTCGTTTTATGAGAACTAGCCTACTCACACTGAAGCATCTATTACCCATTAGAGAAACAGCCCTCTGACCTGCAGAAGCAGAAAGGTCCTCTTGTCTAATGGGAACTAGGCTACTCATACTGAAACAGCTATTTCCCATTAGAGAAACGAACCTCCAACCTGGAGAGGCAGAAAGGTCCTCTCCTCTAATGGGAACTAGCGTACTCACACTGATGCAGCTCTTTCCCATTAGAAAAATGGCCCTCCAACTTGACGAGGCAGAAAGGTCCTCTTGTCTAATGGGAACTAGCCTACTCACACTGAAGCAGCTATTTCCTATTAGAGAAACTGCCCTCTGACCTGGAGAGGCAGAAAGGTCCTCTCGTCTAATGGGAACTAGCCTACTCACATTAAAGCAGCTATTTCCCATTAGAGAAACTGCCCTCCCACTTGGAGAGGCAGAAAGTTCCTCTTGTCTAATGGGAACTTGCCTACTCACACTGAAGCAGCTATTTCCCATTAGAGAAACGACTTTCCAACCTGGAGAGGCAGAAAGGTCCTCTCCTCTAGAGGGAACTAGCCTTCTCACACTGACGCAGCTCTTTCCCATTAGAAAAACTTCCCTCCAACTTGGCGAGGCAGAAAGGTCCTCTTGTCTAATGTGAACTAGCCTACTCACACTGAAGCTGCTATTTCCCATTAGAGAAACAGCCCTCTGACCTGCAGAAGCAGAAAGGTCCTCTTGTCTAATGGGAACTAGGCTACTCATACTGAAGCAGCTATTTCCCATTAGAGAAACAGCCCTCTGACCTCGAGAACCAGAAGGTTCCTCTCGTCTAATTGGAACTAGCCTACTCACACTGAAGCATCTATTTCCCATTAGAGAAACGGCCCTCCAACCTGGAGAGGCAGAAAGGTCCTCTTGTCTAATGGGAACTAGCCTACTCACACTGACGCAGCTATTTCCCATTAGAGAAATGGCCCTCCGACCTGGAGAGTCAGAAAGTTCCTCTCGTCAAATGAGAACTAGTCTACTCAAAATGAAGCATCTATTTCCTATTAGAGAAACGGCCCTCCGACCTCGAGAACCAGAAAGTTCCTCTCGTCTAATTGGAACTAGCCTACTCACACTAAAGCATCTATTTCCCATTAGAGAAACAGCCCTCTGACCTGCAGAAGCAGAAACGTCCTCTTGTCTAATGCCTACTCACACTGAAGCAGATATTTCCCATTAGAGAAAAGGCCCTCTGACCTGGAGAGGCTGAAAGGTCCTCTCGTCTAATGGGAACTAGATCACTCACAGTGAAGCAGCTATTTCCCATTAGAGAAACAGCCCTCTGACCTGCAGAAGCAGAAAAGTCCTCTTGTTTAATGCCTACTCACACTGAAGCAGATATTTCCCATTTGAGAAACGGCCCTCCGACCTGGAGAGTCAGAAAGGTCCTCTCGTCTTATGAGAACTAGCCTACTCACACTGAAGCATCTATTACCCATTAGAGAAACAGCCCTCTGATCTGCAGAAGCAGAAAGGTCCTCTTGTCTAATGGGAACTAGGCTACTCATACTGAAACAGCTATTTCCCATTAGAGAAACGAACCTCCAACCTGGAGAGGCAGAAAGGTCCTCTCCTCTAATGGGAACTAGCGTACTCACACTGATGCAGCTCTTTCCCATTAGAAAAATGGCCCTCCAACTTGACGAGGCAGAAAGGTCCTCTTGTCTAATGGGAACTAGCCTACTCACACTGAAGCAGCTATTTCCTATTAGAGAAACTGCCCTCTGACCTGGAGAGGCAGAAAGGTCCTCTCGTCTAATGGGAACTAGCCTACTCACATTAAAGCAGCTATTTCCCATTAGAGAAACTGCCCTCCCACTTGGAGAGGCAGAAAGTTCCTCTTGTCTAATGGGAACTTGCCTACTCACACTGAAGCAGCTATTTCCCATTAGAGAAACGACTTTCCAACCTGGAGAGGCAGAAAGGTCCTCTCCTCTAGAGGGAACTAGCCTTCTCACACTGACGCAGCTCTTTCCCATTAGAAAAACTTCCCTCCAACTTGGCGAGGCAGAAAGGTCCTCTTGTCTAATGTGAACTAGCCTACTCACACTGAAGCTGCTATTTCCTATTAGAGAAACGGCCCTCCGACCGGGAGAGTCAGAAAGTTCCTCTTGTCAGCCTACTCACACTGAAGCATCTATTTCCCATTAGAGAAACAGCCCTCTGACCTGCAGAAGCAGAAAGGTCCTCTTGTCTAATGGGAACTAGGCTACTCATACTGAAGCAGCTATTTCCCATTAGAGAAAAAGCCCTCTGACCTCGAGAACCAGAAGGTTCCTCTCGTCTAATTGGAACTAGCCTACTCACACTGAAGCATCTATTTCCCATTAGAGAAACAGCCCTCCAACCTGGAGAGGCAGAAAGGTCCTCTTGTCTAATGGGAACTAGCCTACTCACACTGACGCAGCTATTTCCCATTAGAGAAACGGCCCTCCGACCTGGAGAGTCAGAAAGTTCCTCTCGTCAAATGAGAACTAGTCTACTCAAAATGAAGCATCTATTTCCTATTAGAGAAACTGCCCTTCGACCTCGAGAACCAGAAAGTTCCTCTCGTCTAATTGGAACTAGCCTACTCACACTGAAGCATCTATTTCCCATTAGAGAAACAGCCCTCTGACCTGCAGAAGCAGAAAAGTCCTCTTGTCTAATGCCTACTCACACTGAAGCAGATATTTCCCATTAGAGAAAAGGCCCTCTGACCTGGAGAGGCTGAAAGGTCCTCTCGTCTAATGGGAACTAGATCACTCACAGTGAAGCAGCTATTTCCCATTACAGAAACAGCCCTCTGACCTGCAGAAGCAGAAAAGTCCTCTTGTCTAATGGGAACTAGCATACTCACACTGAAGCATCTATTTCCCATTAGAGAAATGGCCCTCCAACCTGGAGAGGCAGAAAGGTCCTCTTGTCTAATGGGAACTAGCCTACTCACACTGACGCAGCTATTTCCCATTAGAGAAATGGCCCTCTGACCTGGAGAGTCATAAAAGTTCCTCTCGTCTAATGAGAACTAGTCTACACACAATGAAGCATCTATTTCCTATTAGAGAAACGGCCCTCCGACCTCGAGAACCAGAAAGTTCCTCTCGTCTAATTGGAACTAGCCTACTCACACTGAAGCATCTATTTCCCATTAGAGAAACAGCCCTCTGACCTGCAGAAGCAGAAAAGTCCTCTTGTTTAATGCCTACTCACACTGAAGCAGATATTTCCCATTAGAGAAACGGCCCTCCGAGCTGGAGAGGCAGAAAGGTCCTCTCGTCTAAAGGGAACTAGACCACTCACACTGAAGCAGCTATTTACCATTAGAGAAACGGCCCTCTGACCTGGGGAGTCAGAAAGGTCCTCTCGTCTAATGAGAAATAGCCTACTCACTCTGAAGCATCTATTTCCCATTAGAGAAACAGCCCTGCGACCTGAAGAAGCAGAAAGACCCTCTTGTCTAATGGGAACTAGCCTACTCACACTGAAGCAGCTATTTTCTATTAGGGAAACAACCCTCAAACCTGTAGAGGCAGAAAGGTCCTCTTGTCTAATGGGAAATAGCCTACTCACAATGAAGCATATATTTCCCATTAGAGAAATAGCCCTCTGACCTGCAGAAGCAGAAAGGTCCTCTCGTCTAATGGGAATTAGCCTACTCACACTGAAGCAGCTATTTCCCATTAGAGAAACAGCCCTCTGACCCGCAGAAGCAGAAAAGTCCTCTTGTCTAATGGGAACTAGCGTACTCACACTGAAGCATCTATTTCCCATTAGAGAAACGGCCCTCCGACCTGGAGAGGCCGAAAGGTCCTCTCGTCTAATGGGAACTAGCCCACTCACACTGAAGCAGCTATTTACCATAAAAGAAACGGCCCTCCAACCTGGAGAGGCTAGAAATGTCCTCTTGTCTAATGGGAACTATCCTACTCACACTGAAGCATCTATTTCCCATTAGAGAAACGGCCCTCTGACCTGCAGAAGCAGACAGGTCCTCTTGTCTAATGGGAACTAGGCTACTCATACTGATGCAGCTCTTTCCCATTAGAGAAACAGCCCTCCAACCTGGAGAGGCAGAAATGTCCTCTCGTCTAATGCCTACTTACACTGAAGCAGCTATTTCCCATTAGAGAAACAGCCCTCCAACTTGGCGAGGCAGAAAGTTCCTCTTGTCTAATGGGAACTAGCCTACTCACACTGAAGCAGCTATTTCCCATTAGAGAAACGGCCCTCCGACCTGCAGAGTCAGAAAGTTCCTCTCGTCTTATGAGAACAAGCCTACTCACACTGAAGCATCTATTTCCCATTACAGAAACAGCCCTCTGACCTGCAGAAGCAGAAAGGTTCTCTTCTCTAATGGGAACTAGGCTACTCACACTGATGCAGCTCTTTCCCATTAGAGAAACAGCCCTCCAACCTGGAGAGGCAGAAAGATCCTCTCGTCTAATGCCTACTCACACTGAAACAGCTATTTCCCATTAGAGAAACGGCCCTCCGATCTGGAGAGGCCAGAAAGGTCCTCTCGTCTAATGGGAACTAGACTATTCACAAAGAAGCATCTATTTCCCATTAGAGAAACAGCCCTCCAACCTGGAGAGGCAGAAAGGCCCTCTCGTCTAATCGGAACTAGCCTACTCACACTGAAGCATCTATTTCCCATTAGAGAAATAGCCTTCTCACCCGGAGAGGCAGAAAGGTCCTCTCGTCTAATGGGAACTAGCCTACTCACACTGAATCATCTGTTTCCCATTAAAGAAACAGCCCTCTGACCTGGAGAGGCAGAAAGGTCCTCTCGTCTAATGGGAACTAGCCTACTCACAATAACGCATCTATTTCCCATTAGAGAAACAGCCCTGCGACCTGAAGAAGCAGAAAGGTCCTCTCGTCTAATGGGAACTAGCCTACTCACACTGAAGCAGCTATTTCCCATTAGAGAAACGACCCTCTGACCTGGAGAAGCAGAAAGGTCCTCTTGTCTAATGGGAACTAGCCTACTCACACTGACGCAGCTCTTTCGCATTAGAAAAGTGGCCCTCCAACTTGATGAGGCAGAAAATTCCTCTTGTCTAATGGGAACTAGCCCACTCACACTGAAGCATCTATTTCCCATTAGAGAAACGGCCCTTCGACCTGGAGAGGCAGAAAGGTCCTCTCATCTAATTGGAACTAGTCTACTCACAATGAAGCATGTATTTCCCACTAGAGAAACGGACCACCAACCTGGAGAGGCCAGAAAGTTCCCCTTGTCTAATGGGAACTTGTAACGCTCACCTGACTCCCACAGAGGCACTGGTCTAGTCTGGGTTGCTGTGGCCTCTTCGAGCGTGATGCGCAGAACTCGGAACACCGACTGAACAGGACCCTCAAATCTTGCTTGTCTGGCCCGTAGGAATATCCTTCTGCAGATGAGAAAGGGGATTAACAGTCTGCAGAATAGTGTGCTTGCTCCCCCATTACCCCCTTCATTCTTCTCTAACTTCCTCCGAAATCCCCGGTTGAAGCTCACCTTATGGTTTGAAAGGATGAACTCTCCATCCTGCTTCTGGTGCAGGGGCGCGTGTTTGTCCAGTTACTTCACTGGTTTTCAGAATGGCGCTGGCAAAATCCACTTGACTTTTCCGAGCGGAACGCCGTAAGTATGAAGATTACAAAAGTTCAAGTGTAGAGCCTCCTTTTCTGTTGCCTTCCTAACCTGTGATCTGTCCTTTATTTCAGGTGCAGAGTGAAGGCGATGCGTTGAGGGATTGAATTGCTGATGGTAAACTCAGGTGAGTTAGCGATGGGGGCGATCCCTCTTAATGTCTTTATATTCCTCCAGTAATGTCTTTTGTCCTTTCCCCATAGGGGCCGGGGTGCGGTACCTGCCAACGAAGCGGCGCCGACCCGAAATGAGGAATGGTCCACCAACAGAAGACCGGTAAGTGTTATGGCGGAAAATTAGGCTTTCCTCATATGTTCCTTCTGCTCACCTTTTGTCTCTTCTTCTCTCCCTTAGGCGCAGAGATGTGGCAACTGGTGCAGACAGTCGCGGTGGAGCCAGAAGAACTCCCGAGGACAGGTGAGTGAAGCGCGGCGCTGCAGCGAGCAATGCAGTGCTTTTAAATGAAAGTCTTTTCTCAGGGACGCTGGCGTGAAGGTGCCGGATGCAAGTAAGAAGTTTGATCAAATTCTTGGTTTTCGCCTTTCTCTTCTCTTCTTTCCTTACAGTTGTTCCAGGATCGAGGCAGGCGTGGCTGGAGACCAGATGCAGGAGCAGACACGGTGAGCGTTCAGCTGCTTTGATGCAGAACAACGCGAAGCGTGAGCTACTGTCTGGGCATGGCTTAAATAGCCCCCAAAGTAGTTCCAGGTAAGTATCCTTCCCTGGCCACGCCCGAGTGGCAAAATAGTCCCAATGAAAAAATAGTCCCTTTCAGGTCTCAGGGAGGCCTGAATCTTGCAGCATGGTCTTCATCAGGTAAGTGCACAAAGCACCTTCCTTTATGAGCCTGGCGCCTATGGCGCCAGGACTGATGTCCAACATGAGCCTGGTGCCAACGGCGCCAGGACAGAGTCCAAAGAGCCCCTATAAGCGGCCGCTGGGCTTTTACCCGGGGGCATGATGCCTGCTCCCGGGGGTGCTGGGCCTGGCCTGGTGCTCCGGGGGTAGGCATCATGACAGCACTAGCCTACTCAAACTGAAGCACCTATTGTATTGATGCCTACCCCCGGGGATCCAGATCAAGTCCAGCAGCCCCGGAAGCAGGCATCAAGTTATTCCAAGCAAGCCCAACAACCCCTCCTAGGGGCCATTTGGGTGCAGTCCTGGCGTCTATGGCGCCAGGCTCATATGGAGAGTCAGTCCTGGCACCATAGGCGCCAGGCTCATAGATTAAAACTTACCTGATGCAGACCATGCTGCAAACTTACCTGATGCAGACCATGCTGCAGAGCTCCAAGCCAAAAGAGGCTTGGAAGGGACTACTTTACCTAGGGACTATTTTTTACTCGGGTGGGGTCGGGGAGGAATACTTACCTGGGACTACTGTGGAGGCTATTTAAACCACGCCCGAAGAGCAGCACACGCTTCGCGTTATTCTGCATCCAGCAGCGTAACGCTCACCGTGCCTGCAAGTCTGCATCCAGTCTTCTGCCACGCCCGCCTCGAGTCTGGAGCTCCTAGAAAAAGGGAGAAAGAAGGAGAAAAGGTTAGAACAAGAGCAATACCTTTGATCCTTACCTGAATTCCTGATCCACCGTGCCTTCGAGCTGGAAGAAAGAAGTTATTTTATGCTGGTCGCCTCGCCTGCTGCAGATCCGCGCTGAACTCTCCGGCCTTCGCAGCATCTTCACTATTCACCGCATCCTTCTGCATGTTCCCGCCGCACTCCGACACCTAAGGGGAACACAAGAATAGCAAGGTGAGCCAAGGGAATAAACAGAGGCAATATTAGTTACCCCCCATAGACTTACCTGATTTTACCGCCGGGGGTACTATTCCTCTTAACGGGTCGGCGCAGCTTCCACCGCATCTTCGCCGTACCCCGGCCCCTAAGGGGAAACAAAAGGACAGCAAGGTGAAACAAAGGGACAAACAAGGGGAATCCTCCTCACCACAATAGACTTACCTAATTTTACCGCCGGAGGCATTATTCCCTGAGACTTCATAATTTCTCCCAGCACCTGAATAAGGGAGAAAGCAATAGGTTACATACTGACATATTTTATCGAACTGTGTTGGATAATACAAATCCTTACCTGAATGTTATCGGTTGCCACGAGGAATTCTTCGCTAGGGTCAAGCTGCAACCTGCAAGGAATCGGACAAGAGTGAAAGTCAGACATTTGAACTCTTACGAACCATATACCTACAGTGTCTTGCTGGAAATCTCAGAGTCAAAATTGTTCTGGAACTCACCTATTCCTTCGAACCAGTGAAGCAACTGGTTATCTACGCGCCCCTGCGCTCAATGCAGGATGGAGAGCTCATCTTTCCAAACCATCAGGTGAGACTATAAGAGGGGACATTAAAGGTGATAAGTGGGGAGAACAGCGGGGGTTGCGGGGTAACTCTCAACTCCATGGGTGCTTAATTCCCTTTCTCCATTTGCAGAAGAACACTCCTACGGGCCAAGCAAACGAAGCTAGGTGGGGCAGTCCAGTCTGTCATCTCGGCACTATGCATCACATTGGTGGAGACCGCAGCTGTCCAGTTCAGATCGACGCCCCTGTGGGAGCCAGGTGAGCGTAACAGAACGCGAAGCCTACCCACAAATTCCCACCCGGGCGTTATGGATACCTCAGAAACTGACCAATTGGCCCAATTACTAGGGGAACTGAGGGCTGAAGTGCATTCCGCCCGTCAAGAAACCAATGCTCTTAGGAGAGAACTGATTTTGTCAAAGGAGCGAACTGATGACCTTGCTAGGCAACTACTGCAAAGCCAGGCTGGACAAACTCCCCTACCAGGACTCGGGGGAAATCCAGCTCCTGTGTCATCGAGTAACCCTATGCAAATAAACCTACCAGGAACTATTCCATTAGCTCCGCCCGAACGCTTTGCCGGGGACCCCAAAAGGTTCGCCGTGTTTATGAACCAATGCCGATTGCACTTTTTATGCAGACCTGGAGCCTTCCCAAACGATCAAGCCAAGGTAGCCTTTGTATTGCCATATCGCAGCTGCAGGGCAGCTCATTGTTCAATTCCACTAGTTACTCAGGATGACCCAATTCTTCGGGATTTTCAGGGCTTTCAAATGAGCATGGAAAGACTATTTGCCCGGCACTCCCAAGGACAGGCCTTGGATAACAAACTTTTGTCCCTACGACAGTGTAACCAGGACCTCCTATCCTACATCGCAACCTTTAATAGGTTGATAGTGGAAACTGGATGGCCCGAGGTAAAACTAATCACGTTATTTCATTGAGGGCTTCGAGGAGAACTCAAGGATGTCTTGGCTCAAGTTGTGAACCCACCTCAAGACTGCGCTGAATATATAGACTTAGTGGTCCAGTTAGAGCACAGACTTCAGAACAGAAAGGCTGATTGAGCCAAGTTTGAGAATCGGGTGTTGGTCAAAACCCACGCTAACCCCAAAGGAGCAGATGCTTCAGAACCCATGCAAATCGGAGGGGTTAAAGGACCATTAACCCAGGAGGAAAGAGAAAGGAGATGCAAATGCAATTGTGTCTATATTGCGGAACCTCTGGGCATTTTCTACGGGATTGCCCTGTAAAACCACCCAAGAAGGTGGTAGGAGCTGCTGATAAAAGCCATATGGAGTCCGACTCGGGAAACGACCACGCCCGACAAGCGTAGAGGTCCGCTTGCCGAGTTTGAAGAAGGATACTCAGACCTCGCATTTCATCATACCAATGGTCCTCGTAGATCCAAGGCAGCCATCACGTATGCATGCAGTAAGGGCATACATTGATAGCGGGGCCATAGGAAACTATGTGGACTACGAATTGGCTTCCAGGATGAATCTACCTCTCTGCCGAAAGACCACCTCAGATGTCATCACCACAGTCGATGGAACTGAAATTGCCTCTGGGCCTGTAACTCATTCCACCGCATAGATGACACTATTGGGTCAGGATGGGAATCAAGAGACTATTGTGTTTGATCTAATCAAAGCCCCACAGTTCCAAAAAATACTGGGGATACCTTGGTTGGAAACACCATAATCCTTGATTTGATTGGCGAGGGAAGAGAATAACCTGCCCGGATTGTGCACAAACCTGTTACCCAAAGAAAAACTTGAACGCAGGCCTGGCCACAGTCACCACATCAGTCGTGCAATTACCTCCAGAATATCAAGAATTCCAGGATGTCTTCCAAAAAGAACAGGCAAACACCTTACCACCTCACAGATCGTACGATTGTCAAATCGATCTCATACCCAGTGCACAACCCCTTGTAGCAGGATATACGCCCTTACGGAACCTGAGAACCTTCACCTAGACCAGTACCTTGCTAATGGCTTCATTCGCCCATCCAAGTCCCCTGCATCTTCAGCTTTGTTCTTCGTGCCCAAAAAGGAAGGTGACCTCAGAACGTGCATAGACTACCGTGCATTGAACCAGATCACTGTTAAGAACCGATATCCATTGCCTCTGATCCCCAAACTACTAGACCAAGTAAAGGACACCTGCATATACACTAAGTTGGATCTCTGGGGGGCATGCCATCTGGTACGTGTGAAAGAGGGCGACGAATGGAAGACTGCTTTTCACACTAGGTACGGGTTATTCGAATACCAGGTGATGCCCTTCGGGTTGTGCAATGCACCAGCAGCCTTCCAATACTTCATGAACGATGTCCTTCGTGAACTCATTGACGTTTGTGTTGTCGTATATATCGATGATATTCTAGTGTACTCCTCTTCAGAATCTGACCATGTGAAGCACGTCCGAGCAGTCCTTGAGAAATTGCACCAGCACAAACTATATGCAAAACTGGAAAAATGCACTTTCCATGCCACGGAAGTTGAATTCCTTGGGTTTATCCTGAGTCCAAAAGGAGTCCGAATGGACTCACGAAAGGTGGCGGAATTCTTAAGTGGCCATCACCGAGTTCAGTTAAAGGAGTACAAAGCATGCTCGGCTTTGCCAATTTCTACCGCAGATTCATCCCGGATTTCTCACATGTTGCACATCCCATCACAGCACTCTTGCGAAAAAACAAATGCTTTATGTGGACTGAAGAAGCTGAAAATGCCTTCCAAGAGCTGAAAGCGAAATTTACGTCTGCACCTGTACTAAAGCACCCGCGCCCTGAACTTCCATACATAGTGGAAACTGATGCATCCAGTTTAGCCATGGGAGCTGTCCTGTCCCAAAAGGACCCTGAAACTGGCCAGCTTCACTCAGTAGCATTTTGGTCCAGAAAGTTCTCGGCACCCGAGTTAAACTATGCTGTTACCGACAAGGAGTTATTAGCCATTAAATCCGCCTTGAAGGGTTGGCGGTACTATCTTCTCGGTGCCAGGCAGACCATTACTGTGATCACCGATCACCGGAACTTGCAGTATTTAAAGACAGCCAAGGCCCAATCGTCACACCAACTCCGATGGGCATTATTCTTTGCCGAGTTCGATTTCGTGATAACCTATCGACCAGGTTGCAAGAACGGTAAAGCAGATGCCTTATCCCGAATAGGGATGGGAGAGGCAGAAGTGACCCCAGAACCAGTACCTATAATTTCCGAACAAAGGATTCTTGGCATGACTACTCTACAGACACTAGAGGACATTCAGGTAAAGATCCAGCAACTCTTTGATTCCACAGCCCTGCAGGACTGGGTAAAGAAAGGCCTGGACTACTCTGTCACCAATGACCTGCCTTATTACCAAGGGCGACTATTTCTGCCATACAAGGAACTACAATAGCTAGTCATTTCCCATTATCATGACACCCTAATGGAGGGGCACCCAGGTATCGCAAAGACTGAAGCTAAAATTAAGAAACAATTCTGGTGGGCCACCTAGCGAAAGGATATTAAATCATTTGTAATGTCTCGTTGCATCTGTGCCCAAAACAAAAGTCAGAAGAGAAAACCAGCTGGACTATTACAACCTTTGGACATTCCGCCTACACCATGGCACACCTTATCGTTAGACTTTATTAATGATCTAGCTCCATTCAATGGTTTTAACACCATTCTAGTTATTGTGGATCTTTTTTTCAAGATGGCCCACTTTATTCCTTTAAAGGGGTTACCTTCAGCTTCAATCCTGGCCAAGGAGTTCCTCGAAAACATTGTTCGCATACATGGATTTCCGTCCGTATTGGTCTCTGACCGGGGCAGTCAATTCATTTCATATTTTTGGAGGAAATGTTGTCAATTGGCACAAATCGATGTGAGGTTATCGACCAGTCACCACCCCCAAACCGATGGTCAAACGGAGAGGACCAACCGGACTCTTGAACAATACCTGCGTTGTATGTTACATCAGACTGAGAGTAATTGGAAAGACATTCTTTGGATCACTGAATATGCATACAATAATTCAGTACATTCTGGAACTGGACAAAGCCCCTTTTATACCTTATATGGGCACCATCCTCGAACCTCAGACCTTGACTCACCCCAACACTTAGAAATGCCCGCAGTGGACCATCTGCACGCTACAATTACACAAGCCTTTAAGGAAGCAACTGCACATTTAAAAAAAGCGAAAAAAAAATACAAGAAAAATGCTGGTCGGCATAGAAATGATACTCCACAATACCAGATAGGGGACCAAGTATGGTTGGCCACAAAACACATACCTCTAAAGGGAACACAGACCTTTAACCCCAGATATTTGGGACCTTACTCTATTAAGGCCATTATCAACCCAGTGGCCGTCAAGTTGGACTTACCTGCTAATATGCAAATTCACCCCGTCTTCGTGTCACTTTTGAAACCAGTGCACCCAGGGACAAGACTAACCAAGCCACCAGACCCTATCCTTATAGACGGGGAACCCAAATTTGAGGTTAAGAACATCCTGGACTCCAAGCTGGTGAAGTCAAAGCTTTTTTATTTAATCGACTGCAAAGGTTACGGACCACAGGAAAGGTCATGGGAACCTAGTGACAACGTTCATGCACCCCGATTGGTGAAAAAATTCCACCGAGATTTCCCAGACAAACCAAAACCACGGGGAAGAACGACTTTAGGAGGGGCGTTGGGGGGGAGTGCTGTCATGATGCCTACCCCTGGGGATCCAGATCAAGCCCAGCAGCCCCGCAGGCAGGCATCAAGTTATTCCAAGCAATCCCAACAACCCCTGCTAGGGGCCATTTGGGTGCAGTCCTGGCATCTATGGCGCCAGGCTCATATGGAGAGTCAGTCCTGGCGCCATAGGCGCCAGTCTCATAGATTAAAACTTACCTGATGCAGACCATGCTGCAAACTTACCTGATGCAGACCATGCTGCAGAGCTCCAAGCCAAAAGAGGCTTGAAAGGGACTACTTTACCTAGGGACTATTTTTTACTCGGGTGGGGTTGGGGAGGAATACTTACCTGGGACCACTTTGGAGGCTATTTAAACCACGCCCGAAGAGCAGCACATGCTTCGCGTTATTCTGCATCCAGCAGCGTAACGCTCACCGTGCCTGCAAGTCTGCATCCAGTCTTCTGCCACGCCCGCCTCGAGTCTGGAGCTCCTAGAAAAAGGGAGAAAGAAGGAGAAAAGGTTAGAACAAGAGCAATACCTTTGATCCTTACCTGAATTCCCGATCCACTGCGCCTTCGAGCTGGAAAAAAGAAGTTATTTTATGCGGTCGCCTCACCTGCTGCAGCGCCGCGCTGAACTCACCGGCCTTCGCAGCATCTTCACTAATCACTGCATCCTTCTGCATGTTCCCGCTGCACTCCGGCACCTAAGGGGAACACAAGAACAGCAAGGTGAGCCAAGGGAATAAACAGAGGCAATATTAGTTACGCCCCATAGACTTACCTGATTTTACCGCCGGGGGTACTATTCCTCTTCACGGGTCGGCGCAGCCTCCACCGCATCTTCGCCGTACCCCGGACCCTAAGGGGAAACAAAAGGACAGCAAGGTGAAACAAAGGGACAAACAAGGAGAATCCTCCTCACCACAATAGACTTACCTAATTTTACCACCGGAGGCATTATTCCCAGAGACTTCATAATTTCTCCCAGCACCTGAATAAGGGAGAAAGCAACAGGTTACATACTGATATTATTTTATCGAACTGTGTTGGACAATACAAATCCTTACCTGAATGTTACTGGTTGCCACAAGGAACTCTTCGCTAGGGTCAAGCTGCAACCTGCAAGGAATCGGACAAGAGTGAAAGTCAGACATTTGAACTCTTACAAACTATATACCTACGGCGTCTTGCTGGAAATCTCAGAGTCAAAATTGTTCTGGAACTCACCAATTTCTTCGAACCTGTGAAGCAACTTGTTATCTACGGGCCCCTGCGCTCAATGCTCATCTTTCCAAACCATCAGGTGAGACTATAAGAGGGGACATTAAAGGTGATCAGTGGGGAGAACAGCGGGGGTGGGGGTTAACGCTCAACTCCACGGGTGGTTAATTCCCTTTATCCATTTGCAGAAGAATACAACTACGGGACAAAAAAACGAAGCTAGGTGGGCCAGTCCAGTCTGTCATCTCGGCACTACGCATCACATTCGTGGAGACCGCAGCTGTCCATTTCAGATCGACGCCCCTGTGGGATCCAGGTGAGCGTAACACATATTTCCTATTAGAGAAACGGCCCTCCACCTGGAGAGGCAGAAAGGTCCTCTCGTGTAATGGGAACTAGCCTACTCACAAGGAAGCATCTATTTCCCATTAGAGAAACAGCCCTGCGACCTGAAGAAGCAGAAAGATCCTTTAGTCTAATGTGAAGTAGCCTACTCACACTGAAGCAGCTATTTCCCATTAGAGAAACGACCCTCCAACCTGGAGAGGCAGAAAGGTCCTCTCCTCTAATGGGAACTAGCCTACTCACACTGATGCAGCTCTTTCCCATTAGAAAAACGGCCCTCCAACTTGGCGAGGCAGAAAGCTCCACTTGTCTAATGGGAACTAGCCTACCCACACGGAAGCCGCTATTTCCCATTAGAGGAATGGCCCTCCGACCTGGAGAGTCAGAAAGTTCCTCTCGTCTAATGGAAACTAGCCTACTCACACTGAATCATCTGTTTCCCATTAGAGAAACGGCCCTCTGACCCGGAGAGGCAGAAAGGTCCTCTCGTCTAATGGGAACCAGCCTACTCACAATGATGTATCTATTTCCCATTAGAGAAACAGCCCTACGACCTGAAGAAGCAGAAAGGTCCTCTCGTCTAATGGGAACTAGCCCACTCACACTGAAGCATCTATTTCCCATTAGAGAAACGGCCCTTCGAACTGCAGAGGCAGAAAGGTCCTCTCATCTAATGGGAACTAGTCTATTCACAATGAAGCATCTATTTCCCATTAGAGAAAGGGCCCTCCAACCTAGAGAGGCTAGAAAGATCCCCTCGTCTAATGGGAACTAGCCTACTCAAACTGAAGCATCTATTTCCCATTAGAGAAACGGCCCTCCAACCTGGAGAGGCAGAAAGGTTCTCTCGCCTGATGGGAACTAGCCTACTCACAAGGATGCATCTATTTCCCATAAAGAAAGTGCCCTGCAACATGAAGAAGCAGAAAGATCCTCTCGTCTAATTGGAACTAGCCTACTCACACTGACGCAGCTCTTTCCCATTAGAAAAATGGCCCTCCAACTTGGCGAGGCAGAAAGGTCCTCTTGTCTAATGGGAACTAGCCTACTCACACTGAAGCAGCTATTTCCTATTAGAGAAACGGCCCTCCGACCTGGAGAGTCAGAAAGTTCCTGTTGTCTAATGAGAACTAGCCTACTCACACTGAAGCATCTATTTCCCATTAGAGAAATGGCCTTTCGACCCGGAGAGGCAGAACGTTCCTCTCATGTAATGGGAACTAGTCTACTCACAATGAAGCATCTCTTTCCTATTAGAGAAACGGCCTTCCGACCTCGAGAACCAGAAAGTTCCTCTCGTCTAATTGGAACTAGCCTACTCACACTGAAGCATCTATTTCCCATTAGGGAAACGGCCCTCCAACCAGGAGAGGCAGAAAGGTCCTCTTGTCTAATGGGAACTAGGCTACTCACACTGAAGTAGCTATTTCCCATTAGAGAAACGGCCCTCTGACCTCGAGAACCAGAAGGTTCCTCTCATCTAATTGGAACTTGCCTACTCACACTGAAGCATCTATTTCCCATTAGAGAAACGGCCCTCCAACCTGGAGAGGCAGAAAGGTCCTCTTGTCTAATGGGAACTAGCCTACTCACACTGATGCAGCTATTTCCGATTAGAGAAACGGCCCTCCGACCTGGAGAGTCAGAAAGTTCCTCTAGTCTAATGATAACTAGTCTACTCACAATGAAGCATCTATTTCCTATTAGAGAAACGGCCCTCCGACCTCGAGAACCAGAAAGTTCCTCTCGTCTAATTGGAACTAGCCTACTCACACTGAAGCATCTATTTCCCATTAGAGAAACAGCCCTCTGACCTGCAGAAGCAGAAAAGTCCTCTTGTCTAATGCCTACTCACACTGAAGCAGATATTTCCCATTAGAGAAACGGCCCTCTGACCTGGAGAGGCTGAAAGGTCCTCTCGTCTAATGGGAACTAGATCACTCACAGTGAAGCAGCTATTTCCCATTAGAGAAACAGCCCTCTGACCTGCAGAAGCAGAAAAGTCCTCTTGTCTAATGGGAACTAGCGTACTCACACTGAAGCATCTATTTCCCATTAGAGAAATGGCCCTCCAACCTGGAGAGGCAGAAAGGTCCTCTTGTCTAATGGGAACTAGCCTACTCACACTGATGCAGCTATTTCCCATTAGAGAAATGGCCCTCCGACCTGGAGAGTCAGAAAGTTCCTCTTGTCTAATGAGAACTAGTCTACTCACAATGAAGCATCTATTTCCTATTAGAGAAACGGCCCTCCGACCTCGAGAACCAGAAAGTTCCTCTTGTCTAATTGGAACTAGCCTACTCACACTGAAGCATCTATTTCCCATTAGAGAAACAGCCCTCTGACCTGCAGAAGCAGAAAAGTCCTCTTGTCTAATGCCTACTCACACTGAAGCAGATATTTCCCATTAGAGAAACGGCCCTCCGAGCTGGAGAGGCAGAAAGGTCCTCTCGTCTAATGGAAACTAGCCTACTCACAGTGAAGCAGCTATTTCCCATTAGAGAAACGGCCCTCCGACCTGGAGAGGCTGAAAGGTCCTCTCGTCTAATGGGAACTAGACCACTCACACTGAAGCAGCTATTTACCATTAGAGAAACGGCCCTCCGACCTGGAGAGTCAGAAAGGTCCTCTCGTCTAATGAGAAATAGCCTACTCACACTGAAGCATCTATTTCCCATTAGAGAAACAGCCCTGCAACCTGAAGAAGCAGAAAGACTCTCTCGTCTAATGGGAACTAGCCTACTCACACTGAAGCAACTATTTTCTATTAGAGAAACGACCCTCAAACCTGGAGAGGCAGAAAGGTCCTCTTGTCTAATGGGAAATAGCCTACTCACAATGAAGCATCTATTTCCCATTAGAGAAATAGCCCTCTGACCTGCAGAAGCAGAAAGGTCCTCTCGTCTAATGGGAATTAGCCTACTCACACTGAAGCAGCTATTTCCCATTAGAGAAATGGCCCACTGACCTGGAGAGGCAGAAAGGTCCTCTTGTCTAAAGGGAACTAGTCTATTCACACTGAAGCGGCTCTTTCGCATTAGAAAAGTGGCCCTCCAACTTGGCGAGGCAGAAAGGTCCTCTTGTCTAATGGGAACTAGTCTACTCACATTGAAGCAGCAATTTCCCATTAGAGAAACGGCCCTCCGACCTGGAGAGGCCGAAAGGTCCTCTTGTCTAATGGGAACTATCCTACTCACACTGAAGCAGCTATTTCCCATTTGAGAAACTGCCCTCCGACCTGGGGAGTCAGAAAGGTCCTCTCGTCTTATGAGAACTAGCCTACTCACACTGAAGCATCTATTTCCCATTAGAGAAACAGCCCTCTGACCTGCAGAAGCAGAAAGGTCCTCTTGTCTAATGGGAACTAGGCTACTCATACTGAAGCAGCTATTTCCCATTAGAGAAACAGCCCTCTGACCTCGAGAACCAGAAGGTTCCTCTCGTCTAATTGGAACTAGCCTACTCACACTGAAGCATCTATTTCCCATTAGAGAAACGGCCCTCCAACCTGGAGAGGCAGAAAGGTCCTCTTGTCTAATGGGAACTAGCCTACTCACACTGACGCAGCTATTTCCCATTAGAGAAACGGCCCTCCGACCTGGAGAGTCAGAAAGTTCCTCTCGTCAAATGAGAACTAGTCTACTCAAAATGAAGCATCTATTTCCTATTAGAGAAACGGCCCTCCGACCTCGAGAACCAGAAAGTTCCTCTCGTCTAATTGGAACTAGCCTACTCACACTGAAGCATCTATTTCCCATTAGAGAAACAGCCCTCTGACCTGCAGAAGCAGAAAAGTCCTCTTGTCTAATGCCTACTCACACTGAAGCAGATATTTCCCATTAGAGAAAAGGCCCTCTGACCTGGAGAGGCTGAAAGGTCCTCTCGTCTAATGGGAACTAGATCACTCACAGTGAAGGAGCTATTTCCCATTAGAGAAACAGCCCTCTGACCTGCAGAAGCAGAAAAGTCCTCTTGTTTAATGCCTACTCACACTGAAGCAGATATTTCCCATTTGAGAAACGGCCCTCCGACCTGGAGAGTCAGAAAGGTCCTCTCGTTTTATGAGAACTAGCCTACTCACACTGAAGCATCTATTACCCATTAGAGAAACAGCCCTCTGACCTGCAGAAGCAGAAAGGTCCTCTTGTCTAATGGGAACTAGGCTACTCATACTGAAACAGCTATTTCCCATTAGAGAAACGAACCTCCAACCTGGAGAGGCAGAAAGGTCCTCTCCTCTAATGGGAACTAGCGTACTCACACTGATGCAGCTCTTTCCCATTAGAAAAATGGCCCTCCAACTTGACGAGGCAGAAAGGTCCTCTTGTCTAATGGGAACTAGCCTACTCACACTGAAGCAGCTATTTCCTATTAGAGAAACTGCCCTCTGACCTGGAGAGGCAGAAAGGTCCTCTCGTCTAATGGGAACTAGCCTACTCACATTAAAGCAGCTATTTCCCATTAGAGAAACTGCCCTCCCACTTGGAGAGGCAGAAAGTTCCTCTTGTCTAATGGGAACTTGCCTACTCACACTGAAGCAGCTATTTCCCATTAGAGAAACGACTTTCCAACCTGGAGAGGCAGAAAGGTCCTCTCCTCTAGAGGGAACTAGCCTTCTCACACTGACGCAGCTCTTTCCCATTAGAAAAACTTCCCTCCAACTTGGCGAGGCAGAAAGGTCCTCTTGTCTAATGTGAACTAGCCTACTCACACTGAAGCTGCTATTTCCCATTAGAGAAACAGCCCTCTGACCTGCAGAAGCAGAAAGGTCCTCTTGTCTAATGGGAACTAGGCTACTCATACTGAAGCAGCTATTTCCCATTAGAGAAACAGCCCTCTGACCTCGAGAACCAGAAGGTTCCTCTCGTCTAATTGGAACTAGCGTACTCACACTGATGCAGCTCTTTCCCATTAGAAAAATGGCCCTCCAACTTGACGAGGCAGAAAGGTCCTCTTGTCTAATGGGAACTAGCCTACTCACACTGAAGCAGCTATTTCCTATTAGAGAAACTGCCCTCTGACCTGGAGAGGCAGAAAGGTCCTCTCGTCTAATGGGAACTAGCCTACTCACATTAAAGCAGCTATTTCCCATTAGAGAAACTGCCCTCCCACTTGGAGAGGCAGAAAGTTCCTCTTGTCTAATGGGAACTTGCCTACTCACACTGAAGCAGCTATTTCCCATTAGAGAAACGACTTTCCAACCTGGAGAGGCAGAAAGGTCCTCTCCTCTAGAGGGAACTAGCCTTCTCACACTGACGCAGCTCTTTCCCATTAGAAAAACTTCCCTCCAACTTGGCGAGGCAGAAAGGTCCTCTTGTCTAATGTGAACTAGCCTACTCACACTGAAGCTGCTATTTCCCATTAGAGAAACAGCCCTCTGACCTGCAGAAGCAGAAAGGTCCTCTTGTCTAATGGGAACTAGGCTACTCATACTGAAGCAGCTATTTCCCATTAGAGAAACAGCCCTCTGACCTCGAGAACCAGAAGGTTCCTCTCGTCTAATTGGAACTAGCCTACTCACACTGAAGCATCTATTTCCCATTAGAGAAACGGCCCTCCAACCTGGAGAGGCAGAAAGGTCCTCTTGTCTAATGGGAACTAGCCTACTCACACTGACGCAGCTATTTCCCATTAGAGAAATGGCCCTCCGACCTGGAGAGTCAGAAAGTTCCTCTCGTCAAATGAGAACTAGTCTACTCAAAATGAAGCATCTATTTCCTATTAGAGAAACGGCCCTCCGACCTCGAGAACCAGAAAGTTCCTCTCGTCTAATTGGAACTAGCCTACTCACACTAAAGCATCTATTTCCCATTAGAGAAACAGCCCTCTGACCTGCAGAAGCAGAAAAGTCCTCTTGTCTAATGCCTACTCACACTGAAGCAGATATTTCCCATTAGAGAAAAGGCCCTCTGACCTGGAGAGGCTGAAAGGTCCTCTCGTCTAATGGGAACTAGATCACTCACAGTGAAGCAGCTATTTCCCATTAGAGAAACAGCCCTCTGACCTGCAGAAGCAGAAAAGTCCTCTTGTTTAATGCCTACTCACACTGAAGCAGATATTTCCCATTTGAGAAACGGCCCTCCGACCTGGAGAGTCAGAAAGGTCCTCTCGTCTTATGAGAACTAGCCTACTCACACTGAAGCATCTATTACCCATTAGAGAAACAGCCCTCTGACCTGCAGAAGCAGAAAGGTCCTCTTGTCTAATGGGAACTAGGCTACTCATACTGAAACAGCTATTTCCCATTAGAGAAACGAACCTCCAACCTGGAGAGGCAGAAAGGTCCTCTCCTCTAATGGGAACTAGCGTACTCACACTGATGCAGCTCTTTCCCATTAGAAAAATGGCCCTCCAACTTGACGAGGCAGAAAGGTCCTCTTGTCTAATGGGAACTAGCCTACTCACACTGAAGCAGCTATTTCCTATTAGAGAAACTGCCCTCTGACCTGGAGAGGCAGAAAGGTCCTCTCGTCTAATGGGAACTAGCCTACTCACATTAAAGCAGCTATTTCCCATTAGAGAAACTGCCCTCCCACTTGGAGAGGCAGAAAGTTCCTCTTGTCTAATGGGAACTTGCCTACTCACACTGAAGCAGCTATTTCCCATTAGAGAAACGACTTTCCAACCTGGAGAGGCAGAAAGGTCCTCTCCTCTAGAGGGAACTAGCCTTCTCACACTGACGCAGCTCTTTCCCATTAGAAAAACTTCCCTCCAACTTGGCGAGGCAGAAAGGTCCTCTTGTCTAATGTGAACTAGCCTACTCACACTGAAGCTGCTATTTCCTATTAGAGAAACGGCCCTCCGACCGGGAGAGTCAGAAAGTTCCTCTTGTCAGCCTACTCACACTGAAGCATCTATTTCCCATTAGAGAAACAGCCCTCTGACCTGCAGAAGCAGAAAGGTCCTCTTGTCTAATGGGAACTAGGCTACTCATACTGAAGCAGCTATTTCCCATTAGAGAAACAGCCCTCTGACCTCGAGAACCAGAAGGTTCCTCTCGTCTAATTGGAACTAGCCTACTCACACTGAAGCATCTATTTCCCATTAGAGAAACAGCCCTCCAACCTGGAGAGGCAGAAAGGTCCTCTTGTCTAATGGGAACTAGCCTACTCACACTGACGCAGCTATTTCCCATTAGAGAAACGGCCCTCCGACCTGGAGAGTCAGAAAGTTCCTCTCGTCAAATGAGAACTAGTCTACTCAAAATGAAGCATCTATTTCCTATTAGAGAAACTGCCCTTCGACCTCGAGAACCAGAAAGTTCCTCTCGTCTAATTGGAACTAGCCTACTCACACTGAAGCATCTATTTCCCATTAGAGAAACAGCCCTCTGACCTGCAGAAGCAGAAAAGTCCTCTTGTCTAATGCCTACTCACACTGAAGCAGATATTTCCCATTAGAGAAAAGGCCCTCTGACCTGGAGAGGCTGAAAGGTCCTCTCGTCTAATGGGAACTAGATCACTCACAGTGAAGCAGCTATTTCCCATTACAGAAACAGCCCTCTGACCTGCAGAAGCAGAAAAGTCCTCTTGTCTAATGGGAACTAGCATACTCACACTGAAGCATCTATTTCCCATTAGAGAAATGGCCCTCCAACCTGGAGAGGCAGAAAGGTCCTCTTGTCTAATGGGAACTAGCCTACTCACACTGACGCAGCTATTTCCCATTAGAGAAATGGCCCTCTGACCTGGAGAGTCATAAAAGTTCCTCTCGTCTAATGAGAACTAGTCTACGCACAATGAAGCATCTATTTCCTATTAGAGAAACGGCCCTCCGACCTCGAGAACCAGAAAGTTCCTCTCGTCTAATTGGAACTAGCCTACTCACACTGAAGCATCTATTTCCCATTAGAGAAACAGCCCTCTGACCTGCAGAAGCAGAAAAGTCCTCTTGTTTAATGCCTACTCACACTGAAGCAGATATTTCCCATTAGAGAAACGGCCCTCCGAGCTGGAGAGGCAGAAAGGTCCTCTCGTCTAAAGGGAACTAGACCACTCACACTGAAGCAGCTATTTACCATTAGAGAAACGGCCCTCTGACCTGGGGAGTCAGAAAGGTCCTCTCGTCTAATGAGAAATAGCCTACTCACTCTGAAGCATCTATTTCCTATTAGAGAAACAGCCCTGCGACCTGAAGAAGCAGAAAGACCCTCTTGTCTATTGGGAACTAGCCTACTCACACTGAAGCAGCTATTTTCTATTAGGGAAACAACCCTCAAACCTGTAGAGGCAGAAAGGTCCTCTTGTCTAATGGGAAATAGCCTACTCACAATGAAGCATATATTTCCCATTAGAGAAATAGCCCTCTGACCTGCAGAAGCAGAAAGGTCCTCTCGTCTAATGGGAATTAGCCTACTCACACTGAAGCAGCTATTTCCCATTAGAGAAACAGCCCTCTGACCCGCAGAAGCAGAAAAGTCCTCTTGTCTAATGGGAACTAGCGTACTCACACTGAAGCATCTATTTCCCATTAGAGAAACGGCCCTCCGACCTGGAGAGGCCGAAAGGTCCTCTCGTCTAATGGGAACTAGCCCACTCACACTGAAGCAGCTATTTACCATAAAAGAAACGGCCCTCCAACCTGGAGAGGCTAGAAATGTCCTCTTGTCTAATGGGAACTATCCTACTCACACTGAAGCAGCTATTTCCAGTTTGAGAAACGGCCCTCCGACCTGGAGAGTCAGAAAGGTCCTCTCGTCTTATGAGAACTAGCCTACTCACACTGAAGCATCTATTTCCCATTAGAGAAACGAACCTCCAACCTGGAGAGGCAGAAAGGTCCTCTCCTCTAATGGGAACTAGCGTACTCACACTGATGCAGCTCTTTCCCATTAGAAAAATGGCCCTCCAACTTGACGAGGCAGAAAGGTCCTCTTGTCTAATGGGAACTAGCCTACTCACACTGAAGCAGCTATTTCCTATTAGAGAAACTGCCCTCTGACCTGGAGAGGCAGAAAGGTCCTCTCGTCTAATGGGAACTAGCCTACTCACATTGAAGCAGCTATTTCCCATTAGAGAAACTGCCCTCCCACTTGGAGAGGCAGAAAGTTCCTCTTGTCTAATGGGAACTTGCCTACTCACACTGAAGCAGCTATTTCCCATTAGAGAAACGACTTTCCAACCTGGAGAGGCAGAAAGGTCCTCTCCTCTAGAGGGAACTAGCCTTCTCACACTGACGCAGCTCTTTCCCATTAGAAAAACTTCCCTCCAACTTGGCGAGGCTGAAAGGTCCTCTTGTCTAATGTGAACTAGCCTACTCACACTGAAGCTGCTATTTCCTATTAGAGAAACGGCCCTCCGACCTGGAGAGTCAGAAAGTTCCTCTCGTCTAATGAGAACTAGCCTACTCACACTGAAGCATCTATTTCCCATTAGAGAAATGGCCCTTCGACCCGGAGAGGCAGAACGTTCCTCTCATCTAATGGGAACTAGTCTACTCACAATGAAGCATCTATTTCCTATTAGAGAAACGGCCCTCCGACCTCGAGAACCAGAAAGTTCCTCTCATCTAATTGGAACTAGCCTACTCACACTGAAGCATCTATTTCCCATTAGAGAAACAGCCCTCTGACCCAGAGAGGCAGAAAGGTCCTCTCGTCTAATGGGAACTAGCCTACTCACACTGAATCATCTGTTTCCCATTAGAGAAACGGCCCTCTGATCTGGAGAGGCAGAATGGTCCTCTCGTCTAATGGGAACTAACCTACTCACAATGACGCATCTATTTCCCATTAGGGAAACAGCCCTGCGACCTGAAGAAGCAGAAAGGTCCTCTTGTCTAATGGGAACTAGCCTACTCACACTGAGGCAGCTATTTCCCATTAGAGAAACGGCCCTCCAACCTGGAGAGCCAGAAAGGTCCTCTTGTTTAATGGGAATTAGCCTACTCACACTGAAAAAGCTATTTCCCATTAGAGAAATGGCCGACTGACCTGGAGAGGCAGAAAGGTACTCTTGTCTTATGGGAACTAGCCTACTCACGCTGACGCAGCTCTTTCGCATTAGAAAAGTGGCACTCCAACTTGGCGAGGCAGAAAGGTCATCTTGTCTAATGGGAACTAGCCTACTCACACTGAAGCAGCTATTTCCCATTAGAGAAACGGCTCTCCGACCTGGAGAGGCTGAAAGGTCCTCTCGTCTAATGGGAACTAGACTACTCACACTGAAGCAGCTATTTACCATTAGAGAAACTGCCCTCTGACCTGGAGAGTCAGAAAGGTCCTCTCGTCTAATGATAACTAGCCTACTCACACTGAAGCATCTATTTCCCATTAGAGAAACATCCCTCTGACCTGCAGAAGCAGAAAGGTCCTCTTGTCTAATGGGAACTAGGCTACTCATACTGACCCTGCTCTTTCCCATTAGAGAAACAGCCTTCCAACCTAGAGAGGCAGAAAGGTCCTCTCGTCTAATGGGAGCTAGCCTACTCACAATGAAGAATCTATTTCCCATTAGAGAAACAGCCCTCCAACCTGGAGAGGCAGAAAGGTCCTCTCGTCTAATGGGAACTAGCCTACTCACATTGAAGCAGCTATTTCCCATTAGAGAAACTGCCCTCCCACTTGGAGAGGCAGAAAGTTCCTCTTGTCTAATGGGAACTTGCCTACTCACACTGAAGCAGCTATTTCCCATTAGAGAAACGACTTTCCAACCTGGAGAGGCAGAAAGGTCCTCTCCTCTAGTGGGAACTAGCCTACTCACACTGACGCAGCTCTTTCCCATTAGAAAAACTTCCCTCCAACCTGGCGAGGCAGAAAGGTCCTCTTGTCTAATGTGAACTAGCCTACTCACACTGAAGCAGCTATTTCCCATTAGAGAAACAGCCTTCTGACCCAGAGAGGCAGAAAGATCCTCTTGTCTAATGGGAACTAGCCTACTCACACTGAATCATCTGTTTCCCATTAGAGAAACAGCCCTCTGATCTGGAGAGGCAGAATGGTCCTCTCGTCTAATGGGAACTAGCCTACTCACAATGGCGCATCTATTTCCCATTAGAGAAACAGCCCTGCGACCTGAAGAAGCAGAAAGGTCCTCTCGTCTAATGGGAACTAGACTACTCACACTGAAGCAGCTATTTCCCATTAGAGAAACGGCCCTCCAACCTGGAGAGCCAGAAAAGGTCCTCTCGTCTAATGGGAATTAGCCTACTCACAATGAAAAAGCTATTTGCCATTAGAGAAATGGCCGACTGACCTGGAGAGGCAGAAAGGTACTCTTGTCTTATGGGAACTAGCCTACTCACACTGATGCAGCTCTTTCGCATTAGAAAAGTGGCACTCCAACTTGGCGAGGCAGAAAGGTCATCTTGTCTAATGGGAACTAGCCTACTCACACTGAAGCAGCTATTTCCCATTAGAGAACCGGCCCTCCGACCTGGACAGACTGAAAGATCCTCTCGTCTAATGGGAACTAGACCACTCACACTGAAGCAGCTATTTACCATTAGAGAAACAGCCCTCCGACCTGAAGAGTCAGAAAGGTCCTCTCGTCTAATGAGAACTAGCCTACTCACACTGAAGCATCTATTTCCCATTAGAGAAACAGCCTCTGACATGCAGAAGCAGAAAGGTCCTCTTGTCTAATGGGAACTAGGCTACTCATACTGACCCAGCTCTTTACCATTAGAGAAACAGCCTTCCAACCTAGAGAGGCAGAAAGGTCCTCTCGTCTAATGGGAAATAGCCTAATCACAATGAAGCATCTATTTCCCATTAGAGAAACAGCCCTCCAAGCTGGAGATGCCGAAAGGTCCTCTCGTCTAATGGGAACTAACCTACTCACAATGAAGCATCTATTTCCCATTAGAGAAACAGCCCTGCGACCTGAAGAAGCAGAAAGGTCCTCTCGTCTAATGGGAATTAGCCTACTCACACTGAAGCAGCTATTTCCCATTAGAGAAACGGCCCTCCGACCTCGAGAGTCAGAAAGTTCTTCTTGTCTAATGAGAACTAGCCTACTCACACTGAAGCATCTATTTCCCATTAGTGAAATGGCCCTTCGACCCGGAGAGTCAGAACGTTCCTCTCATCTAATGGGAACTAGTCTTCTCACAATGAAGTATCTATTTCCTATTAGATAAACGGCTGTCCTTCGACCTCGAGAACCAGAAAGTTCCTCTCATCTAATGGGAACTAGCTCACTCACACTGAAGCAGCTATTTACCATTAGAGAAACGGCCCTCCGGCCTGGAGAGTCAGAAAGTTCCGCTTGTCTAATGGGAACTAGCCTACTCACACTGAAGCAGCTATTTCCCATTAGAGAAACGGCCCTCCGACCTGGAGAGGCCGAAAGGTCTTCTCGTCTAATGGGAACTAGCCCACTCACACTGAAGAAGCTATTTACCATAAGAGAAACGGCCCTCCAATCTGGAGAGGCTAGAAATGTCCTCTTGTCTAATGCGAACTATCCTACTCACACTGAAGCAGCTATTTCCCATTTGAGAAACGGCCCTCCGACCTGGAGAATCAGAAAGGTCCTCTCGTCTTAATAGTACTAGACTACTCACACTGAAGCATCTATTTCCCATTAGAGAAACAGCCCTCTGACCTGCAGAAGCAGAAAGGTCCTCTTGTCTAATGGGAACTAGGCTACTCATACTGAAACAGCTATTTCCCATTAGAGAAACGAACCTCCAACCTGGAGAGGCAGAAAGGTCCTCTCCTCTAATGGGAACTAGCGTACTCACACTGATGCAGCTCTTTCCTATTAGAAAAATGGCCCTCCAACTTGACGAGGCAGAAAGGTCCTCTTGTCTAATGGGAACTAGCGTACTCACACTGAAGCAGCTATTTCCTTTTAGAGAAACTGCCCTCTGACCTGGAGAGGCAGAAAGGTCCTCTTGTCTAATGGGAACTAGTCTACTCACATTGAAGCAGCTATTTCCCATTAGAGAAACTGCCCTCCCACTTGGAGAGGCAGAAAGTTCCTCTTGTCTAATGGGAACTAGCCTACTCACACTGAAGCATCTATTTCCCATTAGAGAAACGGCCCTCCGACCTGGAGAGGCCGAAAGGTACTCTCGTCTAATGGGAACTAGCCCACTCACACTGAAGCAGCTATTTACCATTAGAGAAACGGCCCTCCGACCTGGAAAGTCAGAAAGGTCCTCTCGTCTAATGAGAACTAGCCTACTCACACTGAAGCATCTATTTCCCATTAGAGAAACAGCCCTCTGATCTGCAGAAGCAGAAAGGTCCTCTTGTCTAATGAGAACTAGGCTACTCATACTGATGCAGCTCTTTCCCATTAGAGAAGCAGCCTTCCAACCTGGAGAGGCAGAAAGGTCCTCTCGTCTAATGGGAACTAGCCTACTCACAATGAAGCATCTTTTTCCCATTAGAGAAACGGCCCTCCAACCTGGAGAGGCCAGAAAGGTCCTCTCGTCTAATGAGAACTAGCCTACTCACACTGAAGCATCTATTTCCCATTAGAGAAACAGCCCTGCGACCTGAAGAAGCAGAAAGGTCCTCTCGTCTAATGGGAACTAGCCTACTCACACTGAAGCAGGTATTTCCCATTAGAGAAACGGCCCTCCGACCTGGAGAGGCCGAAAGGTCCTCTCGTCTAATGGGAACTAGCCCACTAACACTGAAGCAGCTATTTACCATAAAAGAAACGGCCCTCCAACCTGGAGAGGCTAGAAATGTCCTCTTGTCTAATGGGAACTATCCTACTCACACTGAAGCAGCTATTTCCCATTTGAGAAACGGCCCTCCGACCTGGAGAGTCAGAAAGGTCCTCTTGTCTAATGGAAACTAGGCTACTCATACTGAAACAGCTATTTCCCATTAGAGAAACGAACCTCCAACCTGGAGAGGCCGAAAGGTCCTCTCCTCTAATGGGAACTAGCGAACTCACACTGATGCAGCTCTTTCCCATTAGAAAAATGGCCCTCCAACTTGACGAGGCAGAAAGGTCCTCTTGTCTAATGGGAACTATCCTACTCACACTGAAGCAGCTATTTCCTATTAGAGAAACTGCCCTCTGACCTGGAGAGGCAGAAAGGTCCTCTCGTCTAATGGGAACTAGCCTACTCACATTGAAGCAGCTATTTCCCATTAGGGAAACTGCCCTCCCACTTGGAGAGGCAGAAAGTTCCTCTTGTCTAATGGGAACTTGCCTACTCACACTGAAGCAGCTATTTCCCATTAGAGAAACGACTTTCCAACCTGGAGAGGCAGAAAGGTCCTCTCCTATAGAGGGAACTTAGCCTACTCACACTGACGCAGCTCTTTCCCATTAGAAAAACTTCCCTCCAACTTGGCGAGGCAGAAAGGTCCTCTTGTCTAATGTGAACTAGCCTACTCACACTGAAGCTGCTATTTCCTATTAGAGAAACCGCCCTCCGACCTGGAGAGTCAGAAAGTTCCTCTCGTCTAATGAGAACTAGCCTACTCACACTGAAGCATCTATTTCCCATTAGAGAAATGGCCCTTCGACCCGGAGAGGCAGAACGTTCCTCTCATCTAATGGGAACTAGTCTACTCACAATGAAGCATCTATTTCTTATTAGAGAAACGGCCCTCCGACCTCGAGAACCAGAAAGTTCCTCTCATCTAATTGGAACTAGCCTACTCACACTGAAGCATCTATTTCCCATTAGAGAAACAGCCCTCTGACCCAGAGAGGCAGAAAGGTCCTCTCATCTAATGGGAACTAGCCTACTCACACTGAATCATCTGTTTCCCATTAGAGAAACGGCCCTCTGATCTGGAGAGGCAGAATGGTCCTCTCGTCTAATGGGAACTAGCCTACTCACAATGACGCATCTATTTCCCATTAGGGAAACAGCCTTGCGACCTGAAGAAGCAGAAAGGTCCTCTTGTCTAATGGGAACTAGCCTACTCACACTGAAGCAGCTATTTCCCATTAGAGAAACGGCCCTCCAACCTGGAGAGCCAGAAAGGTCCTCTTGTTTATTGGGAATTAGCCTACTCACACTGAAAAAGCTATTTCCCATTAGAGAAATGGCCGACTGACCTGGAGAGGCAGAAAGGTACTCTTGTTTTATGGGAACTAGCCTACTCACGCTGACGCAGCTCTTTCGCATTAGAAAAGTGGCACTCCAACTTGGCGAGGTAGAAAGGTCATCTTGTCTAATGGCAACTAGCCTACTCACACTGAAGCAGCTATTTCCCATTAGAGAAACGGCCCTCCGACCTGGAGAGGCTGAAAGGTCCTCTCGTCTAATGGGAACTAGACCACTCACACTGAAGCACCTATTAACCATTAGAGAAACTGCCCTCTGACCTCGAGAGTCAGAAAGGTCCTCTCGTCTAATGAGAACTAGCATACTCACACTGAAGCATCTATTTCCCATTAGAGAAACATCCCTCTGACCTGCAGAAGCAGAAAGGTCCTCTTGTCTAATGGGAACTAGGCTACTCATACTGACCCAGCTCTTTCCCATTAGAGAAACAGCCTTCCAACCTAGAGAGGCAGAAAGGTCCTCTTGTCTAATGGGAAATAGCCTACTCACAATGAAGAATCTATTTCCCATTAGAGAAACAGCCCTCCAACCTGGAGAGGCAGAAAGGTCCTCTCGTCTAATGGGAACTAGCCTACTCACATTGAAGCAGCTATTTCCCATTAGAGAAACTGCCCTCCCACTTGGAGAGGCAGAAAGTTCCTCTTGTCTAATGGGAACTTGCCTACTCACACTGAAGCAGCTATTTCCCATTAGAGAAACGACTTTCCAACCTGGAGAGGCAGAAAGGTCCTCTCCTCTAGTGGGAACTAGCCTACTCACACTGACGCAGCTCTTTCCCATTAGAAAAACTTCCCTCCAACTTGGCGAGGCAGAAAGGTCCTCTTGTCTAATGTGAACTAGCCTACTCACACTGAAGCAGCTATTTCCCATTAGAGAAACAGCCTTCTGACCCAGAGAGGCAGAAAGATCCTCTTGTCTAATGGGAACTAGCCTACTCACACTGAATCATCTGTTTCCCATTAGAGAAACGGCCCTCTGATCTGGAGAGGCAGAATGGTCCTCTCGTCTAATGGGAACTAGCCTACTCACAATGGCGCATCTATTTCCCATTAGAGAAACAGCCCTGCGACCCGAAGAAGCAGAAAGGTCCTCTCGTCTAATGGGAACTAGCCTACTCACACTGAAGCAGCTATTTCCCATTAGAGAAACGGCCCTCCAACCTGGAGAGCCAGAAAAGGTCCTCTCGTCTAATGGGAACTAGACCACTCACACTGAAGCAGCTATTTACCATTAGAGAAATGGCCCTCCGACCTGAAGAGTCAGAAAGGTCCTCTCGTCTAATGAGAACTAGCCTACTCACACTGAAGCATCTATTTCCCATTAGAGAAACAGCCTCTGACCTGCAGAAGCAGAAAGATCCTCTTGTCTAAAGGGAA
The DNA here is from genome assembly GCF_040938575.1 of Ambystoma mexicanum. Taxonomy (NCBI): domain Eukaryota; kingdom Metazoa; phylum Chordata; class Amphibia; order Caudata; family Ambystomatidae; genus Ambystoma; species Ambystoma mexicanum. The sequence goes on from NC_090928.1 coordinate 69,026,288, forward strand.
CTAGGCTACTCATACTGACCCAGCTCTTTCCCATTAGAGAAACAGCCTTCCAACCCAGAGAGGCAGAAAGGTCCTCTCGTCTAATGGGAAATAGCCTACTCACAATGAAGCATCTATTTCCCATTAGAGAAACAGCCCTCCAACCTGGAGATGCCGAAAGGTCCTCTCGTCTAATGGGAACTAACTTACTCACAATGAAGCATCTATTTCCCATTAGAGAAACAGCCCTGCGACCTGAAGAAGCAGAAAGGTCCTCTCGTCTAATGGGAATTAGCCTACTCACATTGAAGCAGCTATTTCCCATTAGAGAAACGGCCCTCCGACCTCAAGAGTCAGAAAGTTCTTCTTGTCTAATGAGAACTAGCCTACTCACACTGAAGCATCTATTTCCCATTAGAGAAATGGCCCTTCGCCCCGGAGAGTCAGAACGTTCCTCTCATCTAATGGGAACTAGTCTTCTCACAATGAAGCATCTATTTCCTATTAGAGAAACGGCTGTCCTTCGACCTCGAGAACCAGAAAGTTCCTCTCATCTAATTGGAACTAGCCTACTCACACTGAAGCAATTATTTCCCATTAGAGAAACAGCCTTCTGACCCAGAGAGGCAGAAAGGTCCTCTCGTCTAATGGGAACTAGCCTACTCACAATGACGCATTTATTTCCCATTAGAGAAACAGCCCTGCGACCCGAAGAAGCAGAAAGTTCCTCTCGTCTAATAGAAACTAGCCTACTCACACTGAAGCAGCTATTTCCCATTAGAGAAACGGCCCTCCAACCTGGAGAGGCAGAAAGGTCCTCTCGTCTAATGGGAATTAGCCTACTCACACTGAAACAGCTATTTCCCATTAGAGAAATGGCCCTCTGACCTGGAGAGGCAGAAAGTTCTGCTTGTCTAATGGGAACTAGCCTACTCACACTGACGCAGCTCTTTCTCATTAGAAAAGTGGCCCTCCAACTTCGTGAGGCAGAAAGGTCCTCTTGTCTGATGGGAACTAGCCTACTCACACTGAAGCAGCTATTTCCCATTAGAGAAACGGCCCTCCGACCTGGAGAGGCCAAAAGGTCCTTTCGTCTAATGGGAACTAGCTCACTCACACTGAAGCAGCTATTTACCATTAGAGAAACGGCCCTCCGACCTGGAGAGTCAGAATGTTCTGCTTGTCTAATGGGAACTAGCCTACTCACACTGAAGCAGCTATTTCCCATTAGAGAAACGGCCCTCCGACCTGGAGAGGCCGAAAGGTTTTCTCGTCTAATGGGAACTAGCCCACTCACACTGAAGCAGCTATGTACCATAAGAGAAACGGCCCTCCAACCTGAAGAGGCTAGAAATGTCCTCTTGTCTAATGTGAACTATCCTACTCACACTGAAGCAGCTATTTCCCATTTGAGAAACGGCCATCCGACCTGGAGAGTCAGAAAGGTCCTCTCGTATTATGAGTACTAGCCTACTCACACTGAAGCATCTATTTCCCATTAGAGAAACAGCCCTCTGACCTGCAGAAGCTGAAAGGTCCTCTTGTCTAATGGGAACTAGGCTACTCATACTGAAACAGCTATTTCCCATTAGAGAAACGAACCTCCAACCTGGAGAGGCAGAAAGGTCCTCTCCTCTAATGGGAACTAGCTTACTCACACTGATGCAGCTCTTTCCCATTAGAAAAATGGCCCTCCAACTTGACGAGGCAGAAAGGTCCTCTTGTCTAATGGGAACTAGCCTACTCACACTGAAGCAGCTATTTCCTTTTAGAGAAACTGCCCTCTGACCTGGAGAGGCAGAAAGGTCCTCTCGCTTAATGGGAACTAGTCTACTCACATTGAAGCAGCTATTTCCCATTAGAGAAACTGCCCTCCCACTTGGAGAGGCAGAAAGTTCCTCTTGTCTAATGGGAACTAGCCTACTCACACTCAAGCATCTATTTCCCATTAGAGAAACGGCCCTCCGACCTGGAGAGGCCGAAAGGTCCTCTCGTCTAATGGGAACTAGCCCACTCACACTGAAGCAGCTATTTACCATTAGAGAAACGGCCCTCCGACCTGGAGAGTCAGAAAGGTCCTCTCGTCTAATGAGAACTAGCCTACTCACACTGAAGCATCTATTTCCCATTAGAGAAACAGCCCTCTGATCTGCAGAAGAAGAAAGGTCCTCTTGTCTAATGGGAACTAGGCTACTCATACTGATGCAGCTCTTTCCCATTAGAGAAACAGCCTTCCAACCTGGAGAGGCAGAAAGGTCCTCTCGTCTAATGGGAACTAGCCTACTCACAATGAAGCATCTTTTTCCCATTAGAGAAACGGCCCTCCAACCTGGAGAGGCCAGAAAGGTCCTCTCGTCTAATGAGAACTAGCCTACTCACACTGAAGCATCTATTTCCCATTAGAGAAACAGCCCTGCGACCTGGAGAAGCAGAAAGGTCCTCTCGTCTAATGGGAACTAGCCTTCTCACACTGAAGCAGCTATTTCCCATTAGAGAAATGGCCCTCCAACCTGGAGAGGCCGAAAGGTCCTCTCGTCTAATGGGAACTAGCCCACTCACACTGAAGCAGCTATTTACCATAAAAGAAACGGCCCTCCAACCTGGAGAGGCTAGAAATGTCCTCTTGTCTAATGGGAACTATCCTACTCACACTGAAGCAGCTATTTCCCATTTGAGAAACGGCCCTCCGACCTGGAGAGTCAGAAAGGTCCTCTCGTTTTATGAGAACCAACCTACTCACACTGAAGCATCTATTTCCCATTAGAGAAACAGCCCTCTGACCTGCAGAAGCAGAAAGGTCCTCTTGTCTAATGGAAACTAGGCTACTCATACTGAAACAGCTATTTCCCATTAGAGAAACGAACCTCCAACCTGGAGAGGCAGAAAGGTCCTCTCCTCTAGAGGGAACTAGCCTACTCACACTGACGCAGCTCTTTCCCATTAGAAAAACTTCCCTCCAACTTGGCGAGGCAGAAAGGTCCTCTTGTCTAATGTGAACTAGCCTACTCACACTGAAGCTGCTATTTCCTATTAGAGAAACGTCCCTCCGACCTGGAGAGTCAGAAAGTTCCTCTTGTCTAATGAGAACTAGCCTACTCACACTGAAGCATTTATTTCCCATTAGAGAAATGGCCCTTCGACCCGGAGAGGCAGAACGTTCATCTCATCTAATGGGAACTAGTCTACTCAAAATGAAGCATCTATTTCCTATTAGAGAAACGGCCCTCCGACCTCGAGAACCAGAAAGTTCCTCTCATCTAATTGGAACTAGCCTACTCACACTGAAGCATCTATTTCCCATTAGAGAACAGCCCTCTGACCCAGAGAGGCAGAAAGGTCCTCTCATCTAATGGGAACTAGCCTACTCACACTGAATCATCTGTTTCCCATTAGAGAAACGGCCCTCTGATCTGGAGAGGCAGAATGGTCCTCTCGTCTAATGGGAACTAGCCTACTCACAATGACGCATCTATTTCCCATTAGGGAAACAGCCTTGCGACCTGAAGAAGCAGAAAGGTCCTCTTGTCTAATGGGAACTAGCCTACTCACACTGAAGCAGCTATTTCCCATTAGAGAAACAGCCCTCCAACCTGGAGAGCCAGAAAGTTCCTCTCGTCTAATGGGAACTAGCCCACTCACACTGAAGCAGCTATTTACCATTAGAGAAACGACCCTCCGACCTGGAGAGTCAGAAAGGTCCTCTCGTCTAATGAGAACTAGCCTACTCACACTGAAGCATCTATTTCCCATTAGAGAAACAGCCCTCTGATCTGCAGAAGCAGAAAGGTCCTCTTGTCTAATGGGAACTAGGCTACTCATACTGATGCAGCTCTTTCCCATTAGAGAAACAGCCTTCCAACCTGGAGAGGCAGAAAGGTCCTCTCGTCTAATGGGAACTAGCCTACTCACAATGAAGCATCTTTTTCCCATTAGAGAAACGGCCCTCCAACCTGGAGAGGCCAGAAAGGTCCTCTCGTCTAATGAGAACTAGCCTACTCACACTGAAGCATCTATTTCCCATTAGAGAAACAGCCCTGCGACCTGAAGAAGCAGAAAGGTCCTCTCGTCTAATGGGAACTAGCCTACTCACACTGAAGCAGCTATTTCCCATTAGAGAAACGACCCTCCGACCTGGAGAGGCCGAAAGGTCCTCTCGTCTAATGGGAACTAGCCCACTCACACTGAAGCAGCTATTTACCATAAAAGAAACGGCCCTCCAACCTGGAGAGGCTAGAAATGTCCTCTTGTCTAATGGGAACTATCCTACTCACACTGAAGCAGCTATTTCCCATTTGAGAAACGGCCCTCCGACCTGGAGAGTCAGAAAGGTCCTCTTGTCTTATCAGAACTAGCCTACTCACACTGAAGCATCTATTTCCCATTAGAGAAACAGTCCTCTGACCTGCAGAAGCAGAAAGGTCCTCTTGTCTAATGGAAACTAGGCTACTCATACTGAAACAGCTATTTCCCATTAGAGAAACGAACCTCCAACCTGGAGAGGCAGAAAGGTCCTCTCCTCTAGAGGGAACTAGCCTACTCACACTGACGCAGCTCTTTCCCATTAGAAAAACTTCCCTCCAACTTGGCGAGGCAGAAAGGTCCTCTTGTCTAATGTGAACTAGCCTACTCACACTGAAGCTGCTATTTCCTATTAGAGAAACGGCCCTCCGACCTGGAGAGTCAGAAAGTTCCTCTCGTCTAATGAGAACTAGCCTACTCACACTGAAGCATCTATTTCCCATTAGAGAAATGGCCCTTCGACCCGGAGAGGCAGAACGTTCATCTCATCTAATGGGAACTAGTCTACTCACAATGAAGCATCTATTTCCTATTAGAGAAACGGCCCTCCGACCTCGAGAACCAGAAAGTTCCTCTCATCTAATTGGAACTAGCCTACTCACACTGAATCATCTGTTTCCCATTAGAGAAACGGCCCTCTGATCTGGAGAGGCAGAATGGTCCTCTCGTCTAATGGGAACTAGCCTACTCACAATGACGCATCTATTTCCCATTAGGGAAACAGCCTTGCGACCTGAAGAAGCAGAAAGGTCCTCTTGTCTAATGGGAACTAGCCTACTCACACTGAAGCAGCTATTTCCCATTAGAGAAACGGCCCTCCAACCTGGAGAGCCAGAACGGTCCTCTTGTTTAATGGGAATTAGCCTACTCACACTGAAAAAGCTATTACCCATTAGAGAAATGACCGACTGAACTGGAGAGGCAGAAAGGTACTCTTGTCTTATGGGAACTAGCCTACTCACGCTGACGCAGCTCTTTCGCATTAGAAAAGTGGCACTCCAACTTGGCGAGGCAGAAAGGTCATCTTGTCTAATGGGAACTAGCCTACTCACACTGAAGCAGCTATTTCCCATTAGAGAAACTGCCCTCCCACTTGGAGAGGCAGAAAGTTCCTCTTGTCTAATGGGAACTAGCCTACTCACACTGAAGCATCTATTTCCCATTAGAGAAACGGCCCTCCGACCTGGAGAGGCCAAAAGGTCCTCTCGTCTAATGGGAACTAGCCCACTCACACTGAAGCAGCTATTTACCATTAGAGAAACGGCCCTCCGACCTGGAGAGTCAGAAAGGTCCTCTCGTCTAATGAGAACTAGCCTACTCACACTGAAGCATCTATTTCCCATTAGAGAAACAGCCCTCTGATCTGCAGAAGCAGAAAGGTCCTCTTGTCTAATGGGAACTAGGCTACTCATACTGATGCAGCTCTTTCCCATTAGAGAAACAGCCTTCCAACCTGGAGAGGCAGAAAGGTCCTCTTGTTTAATGGGAATTAGCCTACTCAGACTGAAAAAGCTATTTCCCATTAGAGAAATGGCCGACTGACCTGGAGAGGCAGAAAGGTACTCTTGTCTTATGGGAACTAGCCTACTCACGCTGACGCAGCTCTTTCGCATTAGAAAAGTGGCACTCCAACTTGGCGAGGCAGAAAGGTCATCTTGTCTAATGGGAACTAGCCTACTCACACTGAAGCAGCTATTTCCCATTAGAGAAACTGCCCTCCCACTTGGAGAGGCAGAAAGTTCCTCTTGTCTAATGGGAACTAGCCTACTCACACTGAAGCATCTATTTCCCATTAGAGAAACGGCCCTCCGACCTGGAGAGGCCGAAAAGGTCCTCTCGTCTAATGGGAACTAGCCCACTCACACTGAAGCAGCTATTTACCATTAGAGAAACGGCACTCCGACCTGGAGAGTCAGAAAGGTCCTCTCGTCTAATGAGAACTAGCCTACTCACACTGAAGCATCTATTTCCCATTAGAGAAACAGCCCTCTGATCTGCAGAAGCAGAAAGGTCCTCTTGTCTAATGGGAACTAGGCTACTTATACTGATGCAGCTCTTTCCCATTAGAGAAACAGCCTTCCAACCTGGAGAGGCAGAAAGGTCCTCTCGTCTAATGGGAACTAGCCCACTCACACTGAAGCAGCTATTTACCATTAGAGAAACGGCCCTCCGACCTGGAGAGTCAGAAAGGTCCTCTCGTCTAATGAGAACTAGCCAACTCACACTGAAGCATCTATTTCCCATTAGAGAAACAGCCCTCTGATCTGCAGAAGCAGAAAGGTCCTCTTGTCTAATGGGAACTAGGCTACTCATACTGATGCAGCTCTTTCCCATTAGAGAAACAGCCTTCCAACCTGGATAGGCAGAAAGGTCCTCTCGTCTGATGGGAAATAGCCTACTCACAATGAAGCATCTATTTCCCATTAGAGAAACGGCCCTCCAACCTGGAGAGGCCAGAAAGGTCCTCTCGTCTAATGGGAACTAGCCTATTCACAAGGAAGCATCTATTTCCCATTAGAGAAACAGCCCTCCAACCTGGAGAGGCAGAAAGGCCCTCTCGTCTAATCGGAACTAGCCTACTCACACTGAAGCATTTATTTCCCTTTAGAGAAACGGCCTTCAGACCCGCAGAGGCAAAAGGGTCCTCTTGTCTAATGGGAACTAGCCTACTCACACTGAATCATCTGTTTCCCATTAGAGAAACGGCCCTCTGAACTGGAGAGGCAGAAAGGTCCTCTCGTCTAATGGGAACTAGCCTACTCACAATCTATTTCCTACGCATCTATTTCCCATTAGAGAAACAGCCCTGCGACCTGCAGAAGCAGAAAGTTCCTCTTGTCTAATGGGAACTAGCCTACTCACACTGAAGCAGCTATTTCCTATTAGAGAAACGGCCCTCCAACCTGGAGAGGCAGAAAGGTCCTCTCGTCTAATGGGAATTAGCCTACTCACACTGAAACAGCTATTTCCCATTAGAGAAATGGCCCTCTGACCTGGAGAGGCAGAAAGGTACTCTTGACTAATGGGAGCTAGCCTACTCATATGGACGCAGCACTTTCGCATTAGAAAAGTAGCCCTCCAACTTGGCGAGGCAGAAAGTTGCTTTTGTCTAATGGGAACTAGCCTACTCACACTGAAGCATCTATTTCGAATTAGAGAAACGGCCCTCCGACCTGGAGAGGCCAAAAGGTCCTCTCGTCTAATGGGAACTAGCCCACTCACACTGAAGCAGCTATTTACCATTAGAGAAACGGCCCTCCGACCTGGGGAGTCAGAAAGGTCCTCTCATCTAATGAGAACTAGCCTACTCACACTGAAGCATCTATTTCCCATTAGAGAAACAGCCCTCTGATCTGCAGAAGCAGAAAGGTCCTCTTGTCTAATGGGAACTAGCCTACTCACACTGAATCATCTGTTTCCCATTAGAGAAACGGCCCTCTTACCTGGAGAGGCAGAAAGGTCCTCTCGTCTAATGGGAACTAGCCTACTCACACTGAAGCAGCTATTTCCCATTAGAGAAACGGCCCTCCAACCTTGAGAGGCAGAAAGGTCCTCTCGTCTAATGGGAATTAGCCTACTCACACTGAAACAGCTATTTCCCATTAGAGAAATGGCCCTCTGACCTGGAGAGGCAGAAAGGTACTCTTGTCTAATGGGAACTAGCCTACTCACACTGAAGCAGCTATTTCCCATTAGAGAAACGGCCCACCGACCTGGAGAGGCCAAAAGGTCCTCTCGTCTAATGGGAACTAGCTCACTCACACTGAATCATCTGTTTCCCATTAGAGAAACGGCCCTCTGAACTGGAGAGGCAGAAAGGTCCTCTCGTCTAATGGGAACTAGCCTACTCACAATCTATTTCCTACGCATCTATTTCCCATTAGAGAAACAGCCCTGCGACCTGCAGAAGCAGAAAGTTCCTCTTGTCTAATGGGAACTAGCCTACTCACACTGAAGCAGCTATTTCCTATTAGAGAAACGGCCCTCCAACCTGGAGAGGCAGAAAGGTCCTCTCGTCTAATGGGAATTAGCCTACTCACACTGAAACAGCTATTTCCCATTAGAGAAATGGCCCTCTGACCTGGAGAGGCAGAAAGGTACTCTTGACTAATGGGAGCTAGCCTACTCATATGGACGCAGCACTTTCGCATTAGAAAAGTAGCCCTCCAACTTGGCGAGGCAGAAAGTTGCTTTTGTCTAATGGGAACTAGCCTACTCACACTGAAGCATCTATTTCGAATTAGAGAAACGGCCCTCCGACCTGGAGAGGCCAAAAGGTCCTCTCGTCTAATGGGAACTAGCCCACTCACACTGAAGCAGCTATTTACCATTAGAGAAACGGCCCTCCGACCTGGGGAGTCAGAAAGGTCCTCTCATCTAATGAGAACTAGCCTACTCACACTGAAGCATCTATTTCCCATTAGAGAAACAGCCCTCTGATCTGCAGAAGCAGAAAGGTCCTCTTGTCTAATGGGAACTAGCCTACTCACACTGAATCATCTGTTTCCCATTAGAGAAACGGCCCTCTTACCTGGAGAGGCAGAAAGGTCCTCTCGTCTAATGGGAACTAGCCTACTCACACTGAAGCAGCTATTTCCCATTAGAGAAACGGCCCTCCAACCTTGAGAGGCAGAAAGGTCCTCTCGTCTAATGGGAATTAGCCTACTCACACTGAAACAGCTATTTCCCATTAGAGAAATGGCCCTCTGACCTGGAGAGGCAGAAAGGTACTCTTGTCTAATGGGAACTAGCCTACTCACACTGAAGCAGCTATTTCCCATTAGAGAAACGGCCCACCGACCTGGAGAGGCCAAAAGGTCCTCTCGTCTAATGGGAACTAGCTCACTCACACTGAAGCAGCTATTTACCATTAGAAAAACGGCCCTCCGACCTGGAGAGTCAGAAAGTTCCCCTTGTCTAATGGGACCTAGCCTACTCACACTGAAGCAGCTATTTTCTATTAGGGAATCGACCCTCAAACCTGTAGAGGCAGACAGGTCCTCTTGTCTAATGGGAAATAGCCTACTCACAATGAAGCATCTATTTCCCATTAGAGAAATAGCCCTCTGACCTGCATAAGCAGAAAGGTCCTCTCGTCTAATGGGAATTAGCCTACCCACACTGAAGCAGCTATTTCCCATTAGAGAAACAGCCCTCTGACCTGCAGAAGCAGAAAATTCCTCTTGTCTAATGGGAACTAGCGTACTCACACTGAAGTATCTATTTCCCATTAGAGAAATGGCCCTCCAACCTGGAGAGGCAGAAAGGTCCTCTTGTCTAATGGGAACTAGCCTACTCACACTGAAGCAGCTATTTCCCATTAGAGAAACAGCCCTCCGACCTGGAGAGGCCGAAAGGTCCTCTCGTCTAATGGGAACTAGCCCACTCACACTGAAGCAGCTATTTACCATAAAAGAAACGGCCCTCCAACCTGGAGAGGTTAGAAATGTCCTCTTGTCTAATGGGAACTATCCTACTCACACTGAAGCAGCTATTTCCCATTTGAGAAACGGCCCTCCGACCTGGAGAGTCAGAAAGGTCCTCTCGTCTTATGAGAACTAGCCTACTCACACTGAAGCATCTATTTCCCATTAGAGAAACAGCCTCTGACCTGCAGAAGCAGAAAGGTCCTCTTGTCTAATGGGAACTAGGCTACTCATACTGAAACAGCTATTTCCCATTAGAGAAACGAACCTCCAACCTGGAGAGGCAGAAAGGTCCTCTCCTCTAATGGGAACCAGCGTACTCACACTGATGCAGCTCTTTCCCATTAGAAAAATGGCCCCCCAACTTGACGAGGCAGAAAGGTCCTCTTGTCTAATGGGAACTAGCCTACTCACACTGAAGCAGCTATTTCCTATTAGAGAAACTGCCCTCTGACCTGGAGAGGCAGAAGGGTCCTCTCGTCTAATGGGAAGTAGCCTACTCACATTGAAGCAGCTATTTCCCATTAGAGAAACTGCCCTCCCACTTGGAGAGGCAGGAACTTGCTCTTGTCTAATGGGAACTTGCCTACTCACACTGAAGCAGCTATTTCCCATTAGAGAAACAACTTTCCAACCTGGAGAGGCAGAGAGGTCCTCTCCTCTAGAGGGAACTAGCCTACTCACACTGACGTAGCTCTTTCCCATTAGAAAAACTTCCCTCCAACTTGGCGAGGCAGAAAGGTCCTCTTGTCTAATGTGAACTAGCCTACTCACACTGAAGCTGCTATTTCCTATTAGAGAAACAACCCTCCGACCTGGAGAGTCAGAAAGTTCCTCTCGTCTAATGAGAACTAGCCTACTCACACTGAAGCATCTATTTCCCATTAGAGAAATGGCCCTTCGACCCGGAGGGGCAGAACGTTCCTCTCATCTAATGGGAACTAGTCTACTCACAATGAAGCATCTATTTCCTATTAGAGAAACGGCCCTCCTGTCACGCTGCGCGTACGCGCACCACTTACCTGTTCTGGGGTCCCGGTTCCTCGGCCGCGGAGGTCTCCCTCATGGAGACTGTATCCGCGCTGGCGTCTTTCCTCGCGACGTCCCGCGGTCCGGGCCGGCTCCATGGGCGCGGCCATCTTGAATGTTCTGCGCATGCGCGGATCGTCAGTATCCGTTGTTCTGCGCATGCGCAGTAGCAGGAGCTTGCGTTCCAGGCCTCGCTTTGGACCCGGACTATAAAGAGGCTCTGCATACACGGGCACATGCGTCTCAACGTGGTTTTTTCCGTGTGTGCGCTGCTGGAGCCCTGCTTGTCTCTGCCTCCAGTCCCCTTCCTGTTTCTGCTTGCCAGACCTCGCCTGCTTACTTGCTTCCTCCCTTGGGTCCCAGTCCTTCCTGTCCTCTGCCCTGCTCCTTAGTCCTTGCCTGCCCCCTGATTCGGTTGCTGGGTTTTGCTGGCCAGCCTGGGCTACTATCTTACCCTGCTCTTACTTCTTGGAGTGATCCTTCCCTAGGTGGGTTGCTCCTCCCTCCTACTCTCTTCTCTTGTGTTGTGCCCTGCCGGTACCCTGCCTCCTCCTGCTTGTGTTGTGCCCTGCCGGTACCAGTGCCAATAATCTCCGTGGGAGCACTGAAGACCCGTTTCTGGAACACCATACTGGACTCAGCTTGTCCTTCTCTGTCAGTGGTTACACTGTCCCAACGTCACGCTAATACAGAGAAGAGCTCCTCGTGGCGTTGGGAGCTGATTCAGTCCCCTCCTGTCGTTTATTGTCAGGAGGGGGTTAGGTCGGTTCCTAGCGTTGCACTTTCCTCGCTTGTGATTCATCGACATACTGGCAGCCTCAACTCAGCGCTCTCCAGGAAAGAAAGGTAACTCAAGCTCTCGTGACGCCTCGTATAACAGATTGAGACGCCTATCCACCAGTCTCGACATGGATGACCTGCGGGAAGTACCTGATGAAATGCGAGCCATGCGCCTTGAGATGTCTGCCCTTCGCCAGGAGAACGACACCCTCCGTCACGCGATGGAGCGGGGTCTGAATGTACCTCCACAACTCGAGAATTCCATGGCCTACACAACCCCCATGAAGTTCGATGGTGATCCACGTCAAGTAGCGGAGTTTTGTACCCATTGTAGGATCCATTTTCAGTTTCGATCGAGTCATTTCAACTTGGACAAGGCAAAGATTGGTTACATTCTTGGAAATCTGACTGGCAATGCTCTTGCCTGGGCCGCTCCCCTGGTTTCCTCCAACAGTCCCTTGTTAGGGGATTTTGCTGCCTTCGAGAAGGCCTTCCTGGATGTCTTCAAGCCGCTAAATTTGGCAGCCATGGCCCAGAATCAGCTAATGGACATTAAACAGGGATCTGGAGACATCATAAACTACATTAGTCGGTTCCGACAGCTAGCAACTGACTCCCAATGGCCTGAAATCACTCAGAAAAGGTTGTTCCGCCGTGGATTGCGAGATGAGTACAAGGACGAATTGCTACATATTCCTGAGCCAGAAACATTACCCGCATTGTTGGAACAGGTCCTCCGCATTGATCACAGGTTGGCCGAAAGACGAAGTGAACGTCGCCGAACAGACCGATACCATCCGGGGCCCTCGGTACATCCTCCAGGATCGACTACCGCTACCGACGTGGGACCCGAACCTATGCAACTGGGAGCCATTCGTGGACCATTGTCTGAAGCGGAAAGGAAGAGAAGGCGCCGGCAAAACCTGTGTTTGTACTGTGGAGGTTCCGGCCATTATTTAAGCACCTGTCCGCTACGTCCTTTGAAGAAACAGGAAAACTAGCGGGCCCGCTGTATGGTGAGAAGGCAGCGGCGGGCCGTCCTTTTGGATCAGACCTTCCTCCGATGCATTCAGTGCCTCTATTGGTCTTAGAAGTAGGTATCGCCTGGCAAGGGAAATGCATGAAGACCCGGGCCCTTTTGGATTGTGGTGCATCGGGTAATTACATCGATGCCTCGTTTGCAGCATCTAACGGGATCCAGTTGCACCTCAAGGAACAGCCTGCGGTGGTAGAGGTGATCGATGGTACCCTCTTGTCTTCTGGCCCGGTGTGCCAACATTCCGATCCACTATGGCTATCAGTGGAAGGGCATCTTGAACGGATCTCATTAGACGTCATCAAGTCTCCCTCTTTTCCGGTGGTACTCGGTCTACAATGGCTGCTCTATCACGACCCTCAGGTCAATTGGACTTCCAGAACCCTGGTCTTTACCACTTCCCCTTGTCCTCGGGAATGTCGTCTTCTTGAAACCTTTTCAGCTGCTTTGGGGTCAGTGGGGTCCCCAGCCCTTACGACCACCTTTGATTGTCTATGTGTCACTCAGTCTGTACCGCAGGAATATGCTGGATTCCTTAAAGTGTTTTCTAAACCAGAGGGCATTCCGCTACCGCCACACAGGCATTTCGACTGCTCCACTGACATTCTACCAGATGCAGTAATTCCCCATGGCAAGGTTTACTCCTTGACGCAAACAGAAAAGGGGGTCCTACATGAATACATTCAGGAGTGCTTTGGTAAGGGCTACATTGTACCGTCTAAATCCCCTGCGGGTTTTCCGCTGTTCTTTGTCAAGAAGAAGGAGGGTACTTTGCGCCCTTGTATCGATTACCGGCAATTGAATGAGATCACGTGCAAGGACAGGTACCCCCTACCACTCATCCGGAACATCATTGAGTCTCTAAAGTCTGCCCGGATCTTCACCAAGTTGGATTTAAGAGGGGCTTACCACTTGGTGCTGATAAAAGAGGGTGATGAGTAGAAGACGGCCTTCAAGACTCCCTTTGGACACTACGAGTATAGGGTAATGCCCTTTGGACTTTGCAACGCCCCGGCCGTCTTCCAGCGATTCATGGATGTTGTCTTTTCGGACCTTGTTGGAGTTTCAGTGTGGGTATATCTGGACGATATACTGGTTTTTTCCTCTACTCGCATGGATCACGTCACGCACGTTCAGGAAGTGCTACGAAGATTAGCCGCCAACCAGCTGTACGCCAAGGTTGAAAAGTGTCAGTTTCATCAGGAAAGCTTAGAGTTTCTGGGCTATGTTATCAACAGCACGGGAGTACGGATGGACCCCACGAAGCTACAAGCCATACAGGAATGGAAGCAGCCCCATGACATAAAGTCACTTTAACGATTCCTGGGATTCGCAAACTTCTATCGACGCTTCATATCTAATTTCTCTCACCTTACCACCATGCTAACTCGCCTGACTAGCAATAAGGTTCCTTTTTTCTGGGATTCTCTGGCTGAAGCGGCTTTTCAAGATTTGAAAAAATCCTTTACTACGGCTCCAATTCTGAAACACCCGGACGATGAAAGACCGTTTGTAGTCGAAACCGATGCTTCAGACTTTGCAATTGGTGCGGTCTTATTACAGCATGATTCGGACACGGAGACTGAACATCCTGTGGCATACTTCTCACGGAAGCTAACACCCAGCGAAAGAAACTACGCTGTCATCGAGAAGGAACTTCTAGCAATAAAAGCAGCCTTCGAGGAATGGCGCCATCACTTGCTGGGAGGTAGATATTCGGTGGAAGTACGCACGGATCACTGTAACCTTCAATTCTTACGTTCCTTGCAATGCAGAACCTCCCGGCATGCTCGTTGGGCCTTTTTCTTCTCTCAGTTTGATTTCGTGGTGACATACATACCTTGTTCACAGAATATAAAGGCCGACACTCTGTCTCGTTCTTTGGAGAATGACATCGAAAAAGCCAAGAGCCCAGAACCCTTGATTGCCTCGAAGCATTTCCTGTCGATGTTGACTCCTTGGCTTCATCAACTACTAGATGCCACTCAGATGGATCCCTCCAGGTCTCAAATACTGCAACGTACTGATGCCAGTGAACGAAACGGTTGCTTGTTCTTTAAGGATCGCCTGTACGTTCCCACATGGGACCTTCAGAGGATTGTCCTACAAAATAATCACGACTCCGTTGTTTGTGGTCATCGTGGGGTCAAAACCACTCAAGAACTGGTTGCACGGCAATTCTGGTGGCCCGGATGGGCCAAGCAGGTTAAACAATACGTGGATTCCTGCCCGGTATGCGCTCAAACCAAGATACCTCGCAAGAAACCGCTTGGTCTTCTGCAGCCAACACCTACACCACCATACCCATGGCATACTATTGCCACGGACTTTATAGTCGAACTACCACTCTCGGGTGGGCATACTTGCATCATGGTGGTGGTAGACTGTTTCTCCAAGTTGGCTCATTTCGTTCCTTTTCCTAAACTACCCACTGCCTCTCAGATGGCGCAACGTTTCCTCCATGAAATATACCGTCTTCACGGCCTCCCTGAGAAGATATTGTCGGATCGTGGGTCTCAGTATATTTCTTCTTTTTGGGATCAACTGTGTCGTCATTTGGATATCCAGCGAGCTTTGAGTTCTGGTTATCATCCCCAAACCAACGGGCAAACCGAGCGTACCAATCAAACCCTTGAGCAGTACCTACGATGTTACGCAAATGCCGCTCAAGACAACTGGTCAGGTTGGTTGGACACCGCTGAAGTGGCTTACAACAATGCTGTCCATTCTGCTACAGGACTCAGCCCTTTTTTCTGTTCTGTCGGCTTGCACCCCAAGTTGCTACCTGTTCGTCCTACGCCTCCCAGTGCAGTTCCGTCGGCTGATGCCATGGTATCTCTTATCCACGACCAGCATCGTCTAGCGGCCAGTACCCTAGCAGTGGCACAAGCACGCATGAAGGACCAGGCCGATAAACGGCGGAGGCCTGAGCCCGACCTTCGGGTGGGTGATAAGGTGTGGCTCTCCTCCAAGAACTTACCAGTTTGCAATTTGCCCGTGAAACTGGCTCCCCGCTTTTTTGGCCCATTTCGCATCATTGGGCGGATTTCTCCTGTTGCCTTTCGTCTGTCCCTGCCGCCTTCTTGGCGGATCCATCCTGTTTTTCATGTCTCGCTTCTGAAACCCTGTGTGCCTGATGTTTTGGGGCGTCCCTGTTCCCGTCCTGCCCCAGTCTTGGTTAAGGGTGTTCCTGAGTTTGAGGTGCAGGAGATTTGTGATTCCCGGATCAGGCGCGGGGTGCTGCAATTTCTGGTCGGTTGGAAGGGCTATCCGGCTTGTGACCGCACTTGGGAGCCTCGTTCCTTTGTGCATGCCCCTCGCTTGGTTCGGGACTTCTACCTCCGCTATCCCTGGAAACCTGGTGCCCCTGGGTTGTCCGGGAGGGGGTATGGTGTCACGCTGCGCGCACGCGCACGCGCACGCGCACCACTTACCTGTTCTGGGGTCCCGGTTCCTCGGCCGCGGAGGTCTCCCTCATGGAGACTGTATCCGCGCTGGCGTCTTTACTCGCGACGTCCCGCGGTCCGGGCCGGCTCCATGGGCGCGGCCATCTTGAATGTTCTGCGCATGCGCGGATCGTCAGTATCCGACATTCTGCGCATGCGCAGTAGCCGGAGCTTGCGTTCCAGGCCTCGCTTTGGCCCCGGACTATAAAGAGGCTCTGCATACACGGGAACATGCGTCTCAACGTGGTTTTTTCCGTGTGTGCGCTGCTGGAGCCCTGCTTGTCTCTGCCTCCAGTCCCCTTCCTGTTTCTGCTTGCCAGACCTCGCCTGCTTACTTGCTTCCTCCCTTGGGTCCCAGTCCTTCCTGTCCTCTGCCCTGCTCCTTAGTCCTCGCCTGCCCCCTGATTCGGTTGCTGGGTTTTGCTGGCCAGCCTGGGCTACTATCTTACCCTGCTCTTACTTCTTGGAGTGATCCTTCCCTGGGTGGGTTGCTCCTCCCTCCTACTCTCTTCTCTTGTGTTGTGCCCTGCCGGTACCCTGCCTCCTCCTGCTTGTGTTGTGCCCTGCCGGTACCAGTGCCAAAAATCTCCGTGGGAGCACTGAAGACCCGTTTCTGGAACACCATACTGGACTCAGCTTGGCCTTCTCTGTCAGTGGTTACACTGTCCCAACGTCACGCTAATACAGAGAAGAGCTCCTCGTGGCGTTGGGAGCTGATTCAGTCCCATCCTGTCGTTTATTGTCAGGAGGGGGTTGGGTCGGTTCCTAGCGTTGCACTTTCTTCGGCTGTGATTCATCGACATACTGGCAGCCTCAACTCAGCGCTCTCCAGGAAAGAAAGGTAAATCAAGCTCTCGTGACGCCTCGTATAACACCCCCGACCTCGAGAACCAGAAAGTTCCTCTCATCTAATTGGAACTAGCCTACTCACACTGAAGCATCTATTTCCCATTAGAGAAACAGCCTTCTGACCCAGAGAGGCAGAAAGGTCCTCTCGTCTAATGGGAACTAGCCTACTCACACTGAATCATCTGTTTCCCATTAGAGAAACGGCCCTCTGATCTGGAGAGGCAGAATGGTCCTCTCGTCTAATGGGAACTAGCCTACTCACAATGACGCATCTATTTCCCATTAGAGAAACAGCCCTGCGACCTGAAGAAGCAGAAAGGTCCTCTCGTCTAATGGGATCTAGCCTACTCACACTGAAGCAGCTATTTCCCATTAGAGAAACGGCCCTCCAACCTGGAGAGCCAGAAAGGTCCTCTTGTTTAATGGGAATTAGCCTACTCACACTGAAAAAGCTATTTCCCATTAGAGAAATGGCCGACTGACCTGGAGAGGCAGAAAGGTACTCTTGTTTTATGGGAACTAGCCTACTCACGCTGACGCAGCTCTTTCGCATTAGAAAAGTGGCACTCCAACTTGGCGAGGCAGAAAGGTCATCTTGTCTAATGGGAACTAGCCTACTCACACTGAATCAGCTATTTCCCATTAGAGAAACGGCCCTCCGACCTGGAGAGGCTGAAAGGTCCTCTCGCCTAATGGGAACTAGACCACTCACACTGAAGCAGCTATTTACCATTAGAGAAACTGCCCTCTGACCTGGAGAGTCAGAAAGGTCCTCTCGTCTAATGAGAACTACCCTACTCACAATGAAGCATCTATTTCCCATTAGAGAAACATCCCTCTGACCTGCAGAAGTAGAAAGGTCCTCTTGCCTAATGGGAACTAGGCTACTCATACTGACCCAGCTCTTTCCCATTAGAGAAACAGCCTTCCAACCTAGAGAGGCAGAAAGGTCCTCTCGTCTAATGGGAAATAGCCTACTCACAATGAAGCATCTATTTCCCATTAGAGAAACAGCCCTCCAACATGGAGAGGCAGAAAGGTCCTCTCGTCTAATGGGAACTAGCCTACTCACATTGAAGCAGCTATTTCCCATTAGAGAAACTGCCCTCCCACTTGGAGAGGCAGAAAGTTCCTCTTGTCTAATGGGAACTTGCCTACTCACACTGAAGCAGCTATTTCCCATTAGAGAAACGACTTTCCAACCTGGAGAGGCAGAAAGGTCCTCTCCTTTAGTGGGAACTAGCCTACTCACACTGACGCAGCTCTTTCCCATTAGAAAAACTTCCCTCCAACTTGCCGAGGCAGAAAGGTCCTCTTGTCTAATGTGAACTAGCCTACTCACACTGAAGCAGCTATTTCCTATTAGAGAAACGGCCCTCCGACCTGGAGAGTCAGAAAGTTCCTCTCGTCTAATGAGAACTAGCCTACTCACACTGAAGCATCTATTTCCCATTAGAGAAACAGCCTTCTGACCCAGAGAGGTAGAAAGATCCTCTCGTCTAATGGGAACTAGCCTACTCACACTGAATCATCTGTTTCCCATTAGAGAAACGGCCCTCTGATCTGGAGAGGCAGAATGGTCCTCTCGTCTAATGGGAACTAGCCTACTCAAAATGGCACATCTATTTCCCATTAGAGAAACAGCCCTGCGACCTGAAGAAGCAGAAAGGTCCTCTCGTCTAATGGGAACTAGCCTACTCACACTGAAGCAGCTATTTCCCATTAGAGAAACGGCCCTCCAACCTGGAGAGCCAGAAAAGGTCCTCTCGTCTAATGGGAATTAGCCTACTCACACTGAAAAAGCTATTTCCCATTAGAGAAACATCCCTCTGACCTGCAGAAGTAGAAAGGTCCTCTTGTCTAATGGGAACTAGGCTACTCATACTGACCCAGCTCTTTCCCATTAGAGAAACAGCCTTCCAACCTAGAGAGGCAGAAAGGTCCTCTCGTCTAATGGGAAATAGCCTACTCACAATGAAGCATCTATTTCCCATTAGAGAAACAGCCCTCCAACATGGAGAGGCAGAAAGGTCCTCTCGTCTAATGGGAACTAGCCTACTCACATTGAAGCAGCTATTTCCCATTAGAGAAACTGCCCTCCCACTTGGAGAGGCAGAAAGTTCCTCTTGTCTAATGGGAACTTGCCTACTCACACTGAAGCAGCTATTTCCCATTAGAGAAACGACTTTCCAACCTGGAGAGGCAGAAAGGTCCTCTCCTTTAGTGGGAACTAGCCTACTCACACTGACGCAGCTCTTTCCCATTAGAAAAACTTCCCTCCAACTTGGCGAGGCAGAAAGGTCCTCTTGTCTAATGTGAACTAGCCTACTCACACTGAAGCAGCTATTTCATATTAGAGAAACGGCCCTCCGACCTGGAGAGTCAGAAAGTTCCTCTCGTCTAATGAGAACTAGCGTACTCACACTGAAGCATCTATTTCCCATTAGAGAAACAGCCTTCTGACCCAGAGAGGTAGAAAGATCCTCTCGTCTAATGGGAACTAGCCTACTCACACTGAATCATCTGTTTCCCATTAGAGAAACGGCCCTCTGATCTGGAGAGGCAGAATGGTCCTCTCGTCTAATGGGAACCAGCCTACTCAAAATGGCACATCTATTTCCCATTAGAGAAACAGCCCTGCGACCTGAAGAAGCAGAAAGGTCCTCTCGTCTAATGGGAACTAGCCTACTCACACTGAAGCAGCTATTTCCCATTAGAGAAACGGCCCTCCAACCTGGAGAGCCAGAAAAGGTCCTCTCGTCTAATGGGAATTAGCCTACTCACACTGAAAAAGCTATTTGCCATTAGAGAAATGGCCGACTGACCTGGAGAGGCAGAAAGGTACTCTTGTCTTATGGGAACTAGCCTACTCACACTGATGCAGCTCTTTCGCATTAGAAAAGTGGCACTCCAACTTGGCGAGGCAGAAAGGTAATCTTGTCTAATGGGAACTAGCCTACTCACACTGAAGCAGCTATTTCCCATTAGAGAACCGGCCCTCCGACCTGGAGAGACTGAAAGGTCCTCTCGTCTAATGGGAACTAGACCACTCACACTGAAGCAGTTATTTACCATTAGAGAAACGGCCCTCCGACGTGAAGAGTCAGAAAGGTCCTCTCGTCTAATGAGAACTAGCCTACTCACACTGAAGCATCTATTTCCCATTAGGGAAACAGCCCTCTGACCTGCAGAAGCAGAAAGGTCCTCTTGTCTAATGGGAACTAGGCTACTCATACTGACCCAGCTCTTTCCCATTAGAGAAACAGCCTTCCAACCTAGAGCGGCAGAAAGGTCTTCTCGTCTAATGGGAAATAGCCTACTCACAATGAAGCATCTATTTCCCATTAGAGAAACAGCCCTCCAACCTGGAGAGGCCGAAAGGTCCTCTCGTCTAATGGGAACTATCCTACTCACAATGAAGCATCTATTTCCCATTAGAGAAACAGCCCTGCGACCTGAAGAAGCAGAAAGGTCCTCTCGTCTAATAGGAACTAGCCTACTCACACTGAAGCAGCTATTTCCCATTAGAGAAACGGCCCTCCGACCTCGAGAGTCAGAAAGTTCTTCTTGTCTAATGAGAACTAGCCTACTCACACTGAAGCATCTATTTCCCATTAGAGAAATGGCCCTCCGACCTGGAGAGGCCGAAAGGTCCTCTCGTCTAATGGGAACTAGTCCACTCACACTGAAGCAGCTATTTACCATTAGAGAAACGGCCCTCCGACCTGGAGAGTCAGAAAGGTCCTCTCGTCTAATGGGAACTAGCCTACTCACAATGAAGCATCTTTTTCCCATTAGAGAAACGGCCCTCCAACCTGGAGAGGCCAGAAAGGTCCTCTCGTCTAATGAGAACTAGCCTACTCACACTGAAGCATCTATTTCCCATTAGAGAAACAGCCCTGCGACCTGAAGAAGCAGAAAGGTCCTCTCGTCTAATGGGAACTAGCCTACTCACACTGAAGCAGCTATTTCCCATTAGAGAAACGGCCCTCCAACCTGGAGAGCCAGAAAGGTCCTCTCGTCTAATGGGAATTAGCCTACTCACAGTGAAAAAGCTATTTGCCATTAGAGAAATGGCCGACTGACCTGGGGAGGCAGAAAGGTACTCTTGTCTTATGGGAACTAGCCTACTCACACTGACGCAGCTCTTTCGCATTAGAAAAGTGGCACTCCAATTTGGCGAGGCAGAAGGTCATCTTGTCTAATGGGAACTAGCCTACTCACACTGAAGCAGCTATTTCCCATTAGAGAACCGGCCCTCCGACCTGGAGAGGCTGAAAGGTCCTCTCGTCTAATGGGAACTAGACCACTCACACTGAAGCAGCTATTTACCATTAGAGAAACGGCCCTCCGACCTGGAGAGTCAGAAAGGTCCTCTCGTCTAATGAGAACTAGCCTACTCACACTGAAGCATCTATTTCCCATTAGAGAAACAGCCCTCTGACCTGCAGAAGCAGAAAGGTCTTCTTGTCTAATGGGAACTAGGCTACTCATACTGACCCAGCTCTTTCCCATTAGAGAAACAGCCTTCCAACCTAGAGAGGCAGAAAGGTCCTGTCGTCTAATGGGAAATAGCCTACTCACAATGAAGCATCTATTTCCCATTAGAGAAACAGCCCTCCAACCTGGAGAGGCAGAAAGGTCCTCTCTTCTAATGGGAACTAACCTACTCATAATGAAGCATCTATTTCCTATTAGAGAAACGGCTGTCCTGTGACCTCGAGAACCAGAAAGTTCCTCTCATCTAATTGGATCTAGCCTACTCACACTGAAGCAATTATTTCCCATTAGAGAAACAGCCTTCTGACCCAAAGAGGCAGAAAGGTCCTCTCGTCTAATGCGAACTAGCCTACTCACAATGACGCATTTATTTCCCATTAGAGAAACAGCCCTGCGACCCGAAGAAGCAGAAAGTTCCTCTCGTATAATGGGAATTAGCCTACTCACACTGAAACAGCTATTTCCCATTTGAGAAACGGCCCTCCGACCTCGAGAGTCAGAAAGTTCTTCTTGTCTAATGAGAACTAGCCTACTCACACCGAAGCATCTATTTCCCATTCGAGAAATGGCCCTTCGACCGGAGAGTCAGAACGTTCCTCTCATCTAATGGGAACTAGTCTTCTCACAATGAAGCATCTACTTCCTATTAGAGAAACGGCTGTCCTTCGACCTCGAGAACCAGAAAGTTCCTCTCATCTAATTGGAACTAGCCTACTCACACTGAAGCAATTATTTCCCATTAGAGAAACAGCCTTCTGACCCAGAGTGGCAGACAGGTCCTCTCGTCTAATGGGAACTAGCCTACTCACAATGACGCATTTATTTCCCATTAGAGAAACAGCCCTTCGACCCGAAGAAGCAGAAAGTTCCTCTCGTCTAATAGAAACTAGCCTATTCACACTGAAGCAGCTATTTCCCATTAGAGAAACGGCCCTCCAACCTGGAGAGGCAGAAAGGTCCTCTTGTCTAATGGGAATCAGCCTACTCACACTGAAACAGCTATTTCCCATTAGAGAAATGGCCCTCTGACCTGGAGAGGCAGAAAGGTACTCTTGTCTAATGGGAACTAGGCTACTCACACTGACGCAGCTCTTTCGCATTAGAAAAGTGGCCCTCCAACTTCGCGAGGCAGAAAGGTCCTCTTGTCTGATGGGAACTAGCCTACTCACACTGAAGCAGCTATTTCCCATTAGAGAAACGGCCCTCCGACCTGGAGAGGCCAAAAGGTCCTCTCGTCTAATGGGAACTAGCTCACTCACACTGAAGCAGCTATTTACCATTAGAGAAACGGCCCTCCGACCTGGAGAGGCAGAAATTTCCTCTTGTCTAATGGGAACTAGCCTACTCACACTGACGCAGCTCTTTCCTATTAGAGAAACGGCCCTCCGACCTGGAGAGTCAGAAAGTTCCTCTCGTCTAATTGGAACTAGCCTCCTCACACTGAATCATCTGTTTCCAATTAGAGAAACGGCCCTCTGACCTGGAGAGGCAGAAAGGTCCTCTTGTCTAATGGGAACTAGCCTACTCACAATGACGCATCTATTTCCCATTAGAGAAACAGCCCTGTGACCTGAAGAAGCAGAAAGGTCTTCTTGTCTAATGGGAACTAGCCTACTCACACTGAAGCAGCTATTTCCCATTAGAGAAACGGCCCTCCAACCTGGAGAGCCAGAAAGGTACTCCCGTCTAATGGGAATTAGCCTACTCACACTGAAACAGCTATTTCCCATTAGAGAAATGGCCCTCTGACCTGGAGAGGCAGAAATGGGAACTAGTCTACTCACACTGACGCAGCTCTTTCGCATTAGAAAAGTGGCCCTCCGACTTGGTGAGGCAGAAAGGTCATCTTGTCTAATGGGAACTAGCCTACTCACACTGAAGCAGCTATTTCCCATTAGAGAAACGGCCCTCCGACCTGGAGAGGCTGAAAGGTCCTCTCGTCTAATGGGAACTAGACCACTCACACTGAAGCAGCTATTTACCATTAGAGAAACGGCCCTCCGACCTGGAGAGTCAGAAAGGTCCTCTCGTCTAATGAGAACTAGCCTACTCACACTGAAGCATCTATTTCCCATTAGAGAAACAGCCCTCTGACCTGCAGAAGCAGAAAGGTCCTCTTGTTAAATGGGAACTAGGCTACTCATACTGACGCAGCTCTTTCCCATTAGAGAAACAGCCTTCCAACCTGCAGAGGCAGAAAGGTCCTCTCGTCTAATGGGAAATAGCCTACTCACAATGAAGCATCTATTTCCCATTAGAGAAACTGCCCTCTGACCTGGAGAGTCAGAAAGGTCCTCTCGTCTAATGAGAACTAGCCTACTCACACTGAAGCATCTATTTCCCATTAGAGAAACATCCCTCTGACCTGCAGAAGTAGAAAGGTCCTCTTGTCTAATGGGAACTTGCCTACTCACACTGAAGCAGCTATTTCCCATTAGAGAAACGACTTTCCAACCTGGAGAGGCAGAAAGGTCCTCTCCTTTAGTGGGAACTAGCCTACTCACACTGACGCAGCTCTTTCCCATTAGAAAAACTTCCCTCCAACTTGGCGAGGCAGAAAGGTCCTCTTGTCTAATGTGAACTAGCCTACTCACACTGAAGCAGCTATTTCCTATTAGAGAAACGGCCCTCCGACCTGGAGAGTCAGAAAGTTCCTCTCGTCTAATGAGAACTAGCCTACTCACACTGAAGCATCTATTTCCCATTAGAGAAACAGCCTTCTGACCCAGAGAGGTAGAAAGATCCTCTCGTCTAATGGGAACTAGCCTACTCACACTGAATCATCTGTTTCCCATTAGAGAAACGGCCCTCTGATCTGGAGAGGCAGAATGGTCCTCTCGTCTAATGGGAACTAGCCTACTCAAAATGGCACATCTATTTCCCATTAGAGAAACAGCCCTGCGACCTGAAGAAGCAGAAAGGTCCTCTCGTCTAATGGGAACTAGCCTACTCACACTGAAGCAGCTATTTCCCATTAGAGAAACGGCCCTCCAACCTGGAGAGCCAGAAAAGGTCCTCTCGTCTAATGGGAATTAGCCTACTCACACTGAAAAAGCTATTTCCCATTAGAGAAACATCCCTCTGACCTGCAGAAGTAGAAAGGTCCTCTTGTCTAATGGGAACTAGGCTACTCATACTGACCCAGCTCTTTCCCATTAGAGAAACAGCCTTCCAACCTAGAGAGGCAGAAAGGTCCTCTCGTCTAATGGGAAATAGCCTACTCACAATGAAGCATCTATTTCCCATTAGAGAAACAGCCCTCCAACATGGAGAGGCAGAAAGGTCCTCTCGTCTAATGGGAACTAGCCTACTCACATTGAAGCAGCTATTTCCCATTAGAGAAACTGCCCTCCCACTTGGAGAGGCAGAAAGTTCCTCTTGTCTAATGGGAACTTGCCTACTCACACTGAAGCAGCTATTTCCCATTAGAGAAACGACTTTCCAACCTGGAGAGGCAGAAAGGTCCTCTCCTTTAGTGGGAACTAACCTACTCACACTGACGCAGCTCTTTCCCATTAGAAAAACTTCCCTCCAACTTGGCGAGGCAGAAAGGTCCTCTTGTCTAATGTGAACTAGCCTACTCACACTGAAGCAGCTATTTCATATTAGAGAAACGGCCCTCCGACCTGGAGAGTCAGAAAGTTCCTCTCGTCTAATGAGAACTAGCGTACTCACACTGAAGCATCTATTTCCCATTAGAGAAACAGCCTTCTGACCCAGAGAGGTAGAAAGATCCTCTCGTCTAATGGGAACTAGCCTACTCACACTGAATCATCTGTTTCCCATTAGAGAAACTGCCCTCTGATCTGGAGAGGCAGAATGGTCCTCTCGTCTAATGGGAACCAGCCTACTCAAAATGGCACATCTATTTCCCATTAGAGAAACAGCCCTGCGACCTGAAGAAGCAGAAAGGTCCTCTCGTCTAATGGGAACTAGCCTACTCACACTGAAGCAGCTATTTCCCATTAGAGAAACGGCCCTCCAACCTGGAGAGCCAGAAAAGGTCCTCTCGTCTAATGGGAATTAGCCTACTCACACTGAAAAAGCTATTTGCCATTAGAGAAATGGCCGACTGACCTGGAGAGGCAGAAAGGTACTCTTGTCTTATGGGAACTAGCCTACTCACACTGATGCAGCTCTTTCGCATTAGAAAAGTGGCACTCCAACTTGGCGAGGCAGAAAGGTAATCTTGTCTAATGGGAACTAGCCTACTCACACTGAAGCAGCTATTTCCCATTAGAGAACCGGCCCTCCGACCTGGAGAGACTGAAAGGTCCTCTCGTCTAATGGGAACTAGACCACTCACACTGAAGCAGCTATTTACCATTAGAGAAACGGCCCTCCGACCTGAAGAGTCAGAAAGGTCCTCTCGTCTAATGAGAACTAGCCTACTCACACTGAAGCATCTATTTCCCATTAGGGAAACAGCCCTCTGACCTGCAGAAGCAGAAAGGTCCTCTTGTCTAATGGGAACTAGGCTACTCATACTGACCCAGCTCTTTCCCATTAGAGAAACAGCCTTCCAACCTAGAGCGGCAGAAAGGTCTTCTCGTCTAATGGGAAATAGCCTACTCACAATGAAGCATCTATTTCCCATTAGAGAAACAGCCCTCCAACCTGGAGAGGCCGAAAGGTCCTCTCGTCTAATGGGAACTATCCTACTCACAATGAAGCATCTATTTCCCATTAGAGAAACAGCCCTGCGACCTGAAGAAGCAGAAAGGTCCTCTCGTCTAATAGGAACTAGCCTACTCACACTGAAGCAGCTATTTCCCATTAGAGAAACGGCCCTCCGACCTCGAGAGTCAGAAAGTTCTTCTTGTCTAATGAGAACTAGCCTACTCACACTGAAGCATCTATTTCCCATTAGAGAAATGGCCCTCCGACCTGGAGAGGCCGAAAGGTCCTCTCGTCTAATTGGAACTAGTCCACTCACACTGAAGCAGCTATTTACCATTAGAGAAACGGCCCTCCGACCTGGAGAGTCAGAAAGGTCCTCTCGTCTAATGGGAACTAGCCTACTCACAATGAAGCATCTTTTTCCCATTAGAGAAACGGCCCTCCAACCTGGAGAGGCCAGAAAGGTCCTCTCGTCTAATGAGAACTAGCCTACTCACACTGAAGCATCTATTTCCCATTAGAGAAACAGCCCTGCGACCTGAAGAAGCAGAAAGGTCCTCTCGTCTAATGGGAACTAGCCTACTCACACTGAAGCAGCTATTTCCCATTAGAGAAACGGCCCTCCAACCTGGAGAGCCAGAAAGGTCCTCTCGTCTAATGGGAATTAGCCTACTCACACTGAAAAAGCTATTTGCCATTAGAGAAATGGCCGACTGACCTGGGGAGGCAGAAAGGTACTCTTGTTTTATGGGAACTAGCCTACTCACACTGACGCAGCTCTTTCGCATTAGAAAAGTGGCACTCCAATTTGGCGAGGCAGAAAGGTCATCTTGTCTAATGGGAACTAGCCTACTCACACTGAAGCAGCTATTTCCCATTAGAGAACCGGCCCTCCGACCTGGAGAGGCTGAAAGGTCCTCTCATCTAATGGGAACTAGACCACTCACACTGAAGCAGCTATTTACCATTAGAGAAACGGCCCTCCGACCTGGAGAGTCAGAAAGGTCCTCTCGTCTAATGAGAACTAGCCTACTCACACTGAAGCATCTATTTCCCATTAGAGAAACAGCCCTCTGACCTGCAGAAGCAGAAAGGTCCTCTTGTCTAATGGGAACTAGGCTACTCATACTGACCCAGCTCTTTCCCATTAGAGAAACAGCCTTCCAACCTAGAGAGGCAGAAAGGTCCTGTCGTCTAATGGGAAATAGCCTACTCACAATGAAGCATCTATTTCCCATTAGAGAAACAGCCCTCCAACCTGGAGACGCAGAAAGGTCCTCTCTTCTAATGGGAACTAACCTACTCATAATGAAGCATCTATTTCCTATTAGAGAAACGGCTGTCCTGTGACCTCGAGAACCAGAAAGTTCCTCTCATCTAATTGGATCTAGCCTACTCACACTGAAGCAATTATTTCCCATTAGAGAAACAGCCTTCTGACCCAAAGAGGCAGAAAGGTCCTCTCGTCTAATGCGAACTAGCCTACTCACAATGACGCATTTATTTCCCATTAGAGAAACAGCCCTGCGACCCGAAGAAGCAGAAAGTTCCTCTCGTCTAATGGGAATTAGCCTACTCACACTGAAACAGCTATTTCCCATTTGAGAAATGGCCCTCCGACCTCGAGAGTCAGAAAGTTCTTCTTGTCTAATGAGAACTAGCCTACTCACACCAAAGCATCTATTTCCCATTAGAGAAATGGCCCTTCGACCGGAGAGTCAGAACGTTCCTCTCATCTAATGGGAACTAGTCTTCTCACAATGAAGCATCTACTTCCTATTAGAGAAACGGCTGTCCTTCGACCTCGAGAACCAGAAAGTTCCTCTCATCTAATTGGAACTAGCCTACTCACACTGAAGCAATTATTTCCCATTAGAGAAACAGCCTTCTGACCCAGAGAGGCAGAAAGGTCCTCTCGTCTAATGGGAACTAGCCTACTCACAATGACGCATTTATTTCCCATTAGAGAAACAGCCCTTCGACCCGAAGAAGCAGAAAGTTCCTCTCGTCTAATAGAAACTAGCCTATTCACACTGAAGCAGCTATTTCCCATTAGAGAAACGGCCCTCCAACCTGGAGAGGCAGAAAGGTCCTCTCGTCTAATGGGAATCAGCCTACTCACACTGAAACAGCTATTTCCCATTAGAGAAATGGCCCTCTGACCTGGAGAGGCAGAAAGGTACTCTTGTCTAATGGGAACTAGCCTACTCACACTGACGCAGCTCTTTCGCATTAGAAAAGTGGCCCTCCAACTTCGCGAGGCAGAAAGGTCCTCTTGTCTGATGGGAACTAGCCTACTCACACTGAAGCAGCTATTTCCCATTAGAGAAACGGCCCTCCGACCTGGAGAGGCCAAAAGGTCCTCTCGTCTAATGGGAACTAGCTCACTCACACTGAAGCAGCTATTTACCATTAGAGAAACGGCCCTCCGACCTGGAGAGGCAGAAATTTCCTCTTGTCTAATGGGAACTAGCCTACTCACACTGACGCAGCTCTTTCCTATTAGAGAAACGGCCCTCCGACCTGGAGAGTCAGACAGTTCCTCTCGTCTAATTGGAACTAGCCTCCTCACACTGAATCATCTGTTTCCAATTAGAGAAACAGCCCTCTGACCTGGAGAGGCAGAAAGGTCCTCTTGTCTAATGGGAACTAGCCTACTCACAATGACGCATCTATTTCCCATTAGAGAAACAGCCCTGTGACCTGAAGAAGCAGAAAGGTCTTCTCGTCTAATGGGAACTAGCCTACTCACACTGAAGCAGCTATTTCCCATTAGAGAAACGGCCCTCCAACCTGGAGAGCCAGAAAGGTACTCCCGTCTAATGGGAATTAGCCTACTCACACTGAAACAGCTATTTCCCATTAGAGAAATGGCCCTCTGACCTGGAGAGGCAGAAATGGGAACTAGTCTACTCACACTGACGCAGCTCTTTCGCATTAGAAAAGTGGCCCTCCGACTTGGTGAGGCAGAAAGGTCATCTTGTCTAATGGGAACTAGCCTACTAACACTGAAGCAGCTATTTCCCATTAGAGAAACAGCCCTCCGACCTGGAGAGGCTGAAAGGTCCTCTCGTCTAATGGGAACTAGACCACTCACACTGAAGCAGCTATTTACCATTAGAGAAACGGCCCTCCGACCTGGAGAGTCAGAAAGGTCCTCTCGTCTAATGAGAACTAGCCTACTCACACTGAAGCATCTATTTCCCATTAGAGAAACAGCCCTCTGACCTGCAGAAGCAGAAAGGTCCTCTTGTTAAATGGGAACTAGGCTACTCATACTGACGCAGCTCTTTCCCATTAGAGAAACAGCCTTCCAACCTGCAGAGGCAGAAAGGTCCTCTCGTCTAATGGGAAATAGCCTACTCACAATGAAGCATCTATTTCCCATTAGAGAAACGGCCCTCCAAACTGGAGAGGCCAGAAAGGTCCTCTTGTCTAATGGGAACTAGCCTATTCACAAGGAAGCATCTATATCCACTTAGAGAAACAGCGCTCCAACCTGGAGAGGCAAAAAGGCCCTCTCGTCTAATGGGAACTAGCCTACTCAAACTGAAGCATCTATTTCACATTAGAGAAACCGCCTTCAGACGCGGAGAGGCAGAAGGGTCCTCTTGTCTAATGGGAACGAGCCTACTCACACTGGATCATCTGTTTCCCATTAGAGAAACGGCCCTCTGACCTGGAGAGGCAGAAAGGTCCTCTCGTCTAATGGGAACTAGCCTACTCACACTGAATCATCTGTTTCCCATTAGAGAAACGGCCCTCTGAACTGGAGAGGCAGAAAGGTCCTCTCGTCTAATCGGAACTAGCCTACTCACAATGACGCATCTATTTCCCATTAGAGAAACAGCCCTGCGACCTGAAGAAGCAGAAAGATCCTCTTGTCTAATGGGAACTAGCTTACTCACACTGAAGAAGCTATTTCCCATTAGAGAAACGGCCCTCTAACCTGGAGAGACAGAAAGGTCCTCTTGTCTAATGGGACTTAGCCTACTCACACTGAAACAGCTATTTCCCATTAGAGAAATGGCCCTCTGACCTGGAGAGGCAGAAAGGTACTCTTGACTAATGGGAAGTAGCCTACTCATATGGGCGCAGCTCTTTCGCATTAGAAAAGTGGCCCTCCAACTTGGCGAGGCAGAAAGTTCCTCTTGTCTAATGGGAACTAGCCTACTCACACTGAAGCAGCTATTTCCTATTAGAGAAACGGCCCTCCGACCTGGAGAGGCTGAAAGGTCCTCTCGTCTTATGGGAACTAGCCCACTCACACTGAAGCAGCTATTTACCATTAGAAAAACGGCCCTCCGACCTGGAGAGTCAGAAAGGTCTTCTCGTCTAATGAGAACTAGCCTACTCACACTGAAGCATCTATTTCCCATTAGAGAAACAGCCCTCTGATCTGCAGAAGTAGAAAGGTCCTATTGTCTAATGGGAACTAGACTACTCATACTGACGCAGCTCTTTCCCAAAAGAGAAACAGACTTCCAACCTGGAGAGGCAGAAAGGTCCTCTCGTCTAATGGGAAATAGCCTGCTCGCAATGAAGCATCTATTTCCCATTAGAGAAACGTCCCTCCAACCTGGAGAGGCCAGAAAGGTCCTCTCGTCTAATGAGAACTAGCCTACTCACACTGAAGCATCTATTTCCCATTAGATAAACAGCCTTCCAACCTGCAGAGGCAGAAAGGTCCTCTCGTCTAATGGGAAATAGCCTACTCACAATGAAGCATCTATTTCCCATTAGAGAAACGGCCCTCCAAACTGGAGAGGCCAGAAAGGTCCTCTTGTCTAATGGGAACTAGCCTATTCACAAGGAAGCATCTATATCCACTTAGAGAAACAGCGCTCCAACCTGGAGAGGCAAAAAGGCCCTCTCGTCTAATGGGAACTAGCCTACTCAAACTGAAGCATCTATTTCACATTAGAGAAACCGCCTTCAGACGCGGAGAGGCAGAAGGGTCCTCTTGTCTAATGGGAACGAGCCTACTCACACTGGATCATCTGTTTCCCATTAGAGAAACGGCCCTCTGACCTGGAGAGGCAGAAAGGTCCTCTCGTCTAATGGGAACTAGCCTACTCACACTGAATCATCTGTTTCCCATTAGAGAAACGGCCCTCTGAACTGGAGAGGCAGAAAGGTCCTCTCGTCTAATCGGAACTAGCCTACTCACAATGACGCATCTATTTCCCATTAGAGAAACAGCCCTGCGACCTGAAGAAGCAGAAAGATCCTCTTGTCTAATGGGAACTAGCTTACTCACACTGAAGAAGCTATTTCCCATTAGAGAAACGGCCCTCTAACCTGGAGAGACAGAAAGGTCCTCTTGTCTAATGGGACTTAGCCTACTCACACTGAAACAGCTATTTCCCATTAGAGAAATGGCCCTCTGACCTGGAGAGGCAGAAAGGTACTCTTGACTAATGGGAAGTAGCCTACTCATATGGGCGCAGCTCTTTCGCATTAGAAAAGTGGCCCTCCAACTTGGCGAGGCAGAAAGTTCCTCTTGTCTAATGGGAACTAGCCTACTCACACTGAAGCAGCTATTTCCTATTAGAGAAACGGCCCTCCGACCTGGAGAGGCTGAAAGGTCCTCTCGTCTTATGGGAACTAGCCCACTCACACTGAAGCAGCTATTTACCATTAGAAAAACGGCCCTCCGACCTGGAGAGTCAGAAAGGTCTTCTCGTCTAATGAGAACTAGCCTACTCACACTGAAGCATCTATTTCCCATTAGAGAAACAGCCCTCTGATCTGCAGAAGTAGAAAGGTCCTATTGTCTAATGGGAACTAGACTACTCATACTGACGCAGCTCTTTCCCAAAAGAGAAACAGACTTCCAACCTGGAGAGGCAGAAAGGTCCTCTCGTCTAATGGGAAATAGCCTGCTCGCAATGAAGCATCTATTTCCCATTAGAGAAACGTCCCTCCAACCTGGAGAGGCCAGAAAGGTCCTCTCGTCTAATGAGAACTAGCCTACTCACACTGAAGCATCTATTTCCCATTAGATAAACAGCCCTCTGACCTGCAGAAGCAGAAAGGTCCTCTTGTCCAATGGGAACTAGGCTACTCATACTGACGCAGCTCTTTCCCATTAGAGAAACAGCCTTCCAACCTGGAGAGGCAGAAAGGTCCTCTCGTCTAATGGGAAAAAGCCTACTCACAATGAAGCATCTATTTCCCGTTAGAGAAACGGCCCTCCAACCTGGAGAGGACAGAAAGGTCCTCTTGTCTAATGGGAACTAGCCTATTCACAAGGAAGCATCTATTTCCCATTAGAGAAACAACCCTCCAACCTGGAGAGGCAGAAAGGCCCTCTCGTCTAATCGGAACTAGCCTACTCACACTGAAGCATCTATTTCCATTTAGAGAAACGGCCTTCAGACCTGGAGAGGCAGAAGGGTCCTCTTGTCTAATGGGAACTAGCCTACGCACTCTGAATCATCTCTTTCCCATTAGAGAAACGGCCCTCTGACCTGGAGAGGCAGAAAGGTCCTCTCGTCTAATGGGAACTTCCCTACTCACACTGAAGCAGCTATTTCCCATTAGAGAAACGACTTTCCAACCTGGAGAGGCAGAAAGGTCCTCTCCTCTAATGGGAACTAGCCTACTCACACTGACGCAGCTCTTTCCTATTAGAGAAACAGCCCTCCGACCTGGAGAGTCAGAAAGTTCCTCTCGTCTAATGAGAACTAGCCTACTCACACTGAAGCATCTATTTCCCATTAGAGAAATGGCCCTTCGACCCAGAGAGGCAGAACGTTCCTCTCATCTAATGGGAACTAGTCTACTCACAATGAAGCATCTATTTCCTATTAGAGAAACGGCCCTCCGACCTCGAGAACCAGAAAGTTCCTCTCATCTAATTGGAACTAGCCTACTCACACTGAAGCATCTATTTCCCATTAGAGAAACAGCCTTCTGACCCAGAGAGGCAGAAAGGTCCTCTCGTCTAATGGGAACTAGCCTACTCACACTGAATCATCTGTTTCCAATTAGAGAAATGGCCCTCTGAACTGGAGAGGCAGAAAGGTCCTCTCGTCTAATGGGAACTAGCCTACTCACAATGACGCATCTATTTCCCATTAGAGAAACAGCCCTGTGACCTGAAGAAGCAGAAAGGTCTTCTCGTCTAATGGGAACTAGACCACTCACACTGAAGCAGCTATTTACCATTAGAGAAACGGCCCTCCGACCTGGAGAGTCAGAAAGGTCCTCTCGTCTAATGAGAACTAGCCTACTCACACTGAAGCATCTATTTCCCATTAGAGAAACAGCCCTCTGACCTGCAGAAGCAGAAAGGTCCTCTTGTTTAATGGGAACTAGGCTACTCATACTGACGCAGCTCTTTCCCATTAGAGAAACAGCCTTCCAACCTGCAGAGGCAGAAAGGTCCTCTCGTCTAATGGGAAATAGCCTACTCACAATGAAGCATCTATTTCCCATTAGAGAAACGGCCCTCCAAACTGGAGAGGCCAGAAAGGTCCTCTTGTCTAATGGGAACTAGCCTATTCACAAGGAAGCATCTATATCCACTTAGAGAAACAGCCCTCCAACCTGGAGAGGCAGAAAGGCCCTCTCGTCTAATGGGAACTAGCCTACTCAAACTGAAGCATCTATTTCACATTAGAGAAACGGCCTTCAGACGCGGAGAGGCAGAAGGGTCCTCTTGTCTAATGGGAACGAGCCTACTCACACTGGATCATCTGTTTCCCATTAGAGAAACGGCCCTCTGACCTGGAGAGGCAGAAAGGTCCTCTCGTCTAATGGGAACTAGCCTACTCACACTGAATCATCTGTTTCCCATAGAGAAACGGCCCTCTGAACTGGAGAGGCAGAAAGGTCCTCTCGTCTAATCGGAACTAGCCTACTCACAATGACGCATCTATTTCCCATTAGAGAAACAGCCCTGCGACCTGAAGAAGCAGAAAGATCCTCTTGTCTAATGGGAACTAGCCTACTCACACTGAAGAAGCTATTTCCCATTAGAGAAACGGCCCTCTAACCTGGAGAGACAGAAAGGTCCTCTCGTCTAATGGGACTTAGCCTACTCACACTGAAACAGCTATTTCCCATTAGAGAAATGGCCCTCTGACCTGGAGAGGCAGAAAGGTACTCTTGACTAATGGGAAGTAGCCTACTCATACGGGCGCAGCTCTTTCGCATTAGAAAAGTGGCCCTCCAACTTGGCGAGGCAGAAAGTTCCTCTTGTCTAATGGGAACTAGCCTACTCACACTGAAGCAGCTATTTCCTATTAGAGAAACGGCCCTCCGACCTGGAGAGGCTGAAAGGTCCTCTCGTCTAATGGGAACTAGCCCACTCACACTGAAGCAGCTATTTACCATTAGAAAAACGGCCCTCCGACCTGGAGAGTCAGAAAGGTCTTCTCGTCTAATGAGAACTAGCCTACTCACACTGAAGCATCTATTTCCCATTAGAGAAACAGCCCTCTGATCTGCAGAAGTAGAAAGGTCCTATTGTCTAATGGGAACTAGACTACTCATACTGACACAGCTCTTTCCCAAAAGAGAAACAGCCTTCCAACCTGGAGAGGCAGAAAGGTCCTCTCGTCTAATGGGAAATAGCCTGCTCGCAATGAAGCATCTATTTCCCATTAGAGAAACGTCCCTCCAACCTGGAGAGGCCAGAAAGGTCCTCTCGTCTAATGAGAACTAGCCTACTCACACTGAAGCATCTATTTCCCATTAGATAAACAGCCCTCTGACCTGCAGAAGCAGAAAGGTCCTCTTGTCCAATGGGAACTAGGCTACTCATACTGACGCAGCTCTTTCCCATTAGAGAAACAGCCTTCCAACCTGGAGAGGCAGAAAGGTCCTCTCGTCTAATGGGAAAAAGCCTACTCACAATGAAGCATCTATTTCCCATTAGAGAAACGGCCCTCCAACCTGGAGAGGACAGAAAGGTCCTCTTGTCTAATGGGAACTAGCCTATTCACAAGGAAGCATCTATTTCCCATTAGAGAAACAACCCTCCAACCTGGAGAGGCAGAAAGGCCCTCTCGTCTAATCGGAACTAGCCTACTCACACTGAAGCATCTATTTCCCTTTAGAGAAACGGCCTTCAGACCTGGAGAGGCAGAAGGGTCCTCTTGTCTAATGGGAACTAGCCTACTCACTCTGAATCATCTCTTTCCCATTAGAGAAACGGCCCTCTGACCTGGAGAGGCAGAAAGGTCCTCTCGTCTAATGGGAACTTCCCTACTCACACTGAAGCAGCTATTTCCCATTAGAGAAATGACTTTCCAACCTGGAGAGGCAGAAAGTTCCTCTCCTCTAATGGGAACTAGCCTAGTCACACTGACTCAGCTCTTTCCTATTAGAGAAACAGCCGTCCGACCTGGAGAGTCAGAAAGTTCCTCTCGTCTAATGAGAACTAGCCTACTCACACCGAAGCATCTATTTCCCATTAGAGAAATGGCCCTTCGACCCGGAGAGGCAGAACGTTCCTCTCATCTAATGGGAACTAGTCTACTCACAATGAAGCATCTATTTCCTATTAGAGAAACGGCCCTCCGACCTCGAGAACCAGAAAGTTCCTCTCATCTAATTGGAACTAGCCTACTCACACTGAAGCATCTATTTCCCATTAGAGAAACAGCCTTCTGACCCAGAGAGGCAGAAAGGTCCTCTCGTCTAATGGGAACTAGCCTACTCACACTGAATCATCTGTTTCCAATTAGAGAAATGGCCCTCTGAACTGGAGAGGCAGAAAGGTCCTCTCGTCTCATGGGAACTAGCCTACTCACAATGACGCATCTATTTCCCATTAGAGAAACAGCCCTGTGACCTGAAGAAGCAGAAAGGTCTTCTCGTCTAATGGGAACTAGCCTACTCACACTGAAGCAGCTATTTCCCATTAGAGAAACGGCCCTCCAACCTGGAGAGCCAGAAAGGTCCTCTCGTCTAATGGGAATTAGCCTACTCACACTGAAACAGCTATTTCCCATTAGAGAAATGGCCCTCTGACCTGGAGAGGCAGAAAGGTACTCTTGTCTAATGGGAACTAGCCTACTCACACTGATGCAGCTCTTTCGCATTAGAAAAGTGGCCCTCCAACTTGGCTAGGCAGAAAGGTCATCTTGTCTAATGGGAACTAGCCTACTCACACTGAAGCAGCTATTTCCCATTAGAGAAACGGCCCTCCGACCTGGAGAGGCTGAAAGGTCCTCTCGTCTAATGGGAACTAGACCACTCACACTGAAGCAGCTATTTACCATTAGAGAAACGGCCCTCCGACCTGGAGAGTCAGAAAGGTCCTCTCGTCTAATGAGAACTAGCCTACTCACACTGAAGCATCTATTTCCCATTAGAGAAACAGCCCTCTGACCTGCAGAAGCATAAAGGTCCTCTTGTCTAATGGGAACTAGGCTACTCACACTGAAGCATCTATTTCCCATTAGAGAAATGGCCCTTCGACCCGGAGAGGCAGAACGTTCCTCTCATCTAATGGGAACTAGTCTACTCACAATGAAGCATCTATTTCCTATTAGAGAAACGGCCCTCCGACCTTGAGAACCAGAAAGTTCCTCTCATCTAATTGGAACTAGCCTACTCACACTGAAGCATCTATTTCCCATTAGAGAAACAGCCTTCTGACCGAGAGAGGCAGAAATGTCCTCTTGTCTAATGGGAACTAGCCTACTCACACTGAATCATCTGTTTCCAATTAGAGAAACGGCCCTCTCAACTGGAGAGGCAGAAAGGTCCTCTCGTCTAATGGGAACTAGCCTACTCACACTGAAGCAGCTATTTCCCATTAGAGAAACGGCCCTCCAACCTGGAGAGCCAGAAAGGTCCTCTCGTCTAATGGGAATTAGCCTACTCACACTGAAACAGCTATTTCCCATTAGGGAACAGGCCCTCTGACCTGGAGAGGCAGAAAGGTACTCTTGTCTAATGGGAACTAACCTTCTCACACTGATGCAGCTCTTTCGCATTAGAAAAGTGGCCCTCCAACTTGGCGAGGCAGAAAGGTCATCTTGTCTAATGGGAACTAGCCTACTCACACTGAAGCAGCTATTTCCCATTAGAGAAACGGCCCTCCGACCTGGAGAGGCTGAAAGGTCCTCTCGTCTAATGGGAACTAGACCACTCACACTGAAGCAGCTATTTACCATTAGAGAAACGGCCCTCCGACCTGGAGAGTCAGAAAGGTCCTCTCGTCTAATGAGAACTAGCCTACTCACACTGAAGCATCTATTTCCCATTAGAGAAACAGCCCTCTGACCTGCAGAAGCATAAAGGTCCTCTTGTCTAATGGGAACTAGGCTACTCATACTGACGCAGCTCTTTCAATTAGAGAAACAGCCTTCCAACCTAGAGAGGCAGAAAGGTCCTCTCGTCTAATGGGAAATAGCCTACTGACAATGAAGCATCTATTTCCCATTAGAGAAACGGCCATCCAACCTGGAGAGGCAGAAAGGTCCTCTCGTCTAATGGGAACTAACCTACTCACAATGAAGCATCTATTTCCCATTAGAGAAACAGCCCTGCCACTTGAAGAAGCAGAAAGGTCCTCTCGTCTAATGGGAACTAGTGTACTCAAACTGAAGCAGCTATTTCCCATTTGAGAAAAGACCCTCCAACCTGGAGAGGCAGAAAGGTCCTCTTGTCTAATGGGAAATTGCCTACTCACACTGACGCAGCTCTTTCACATTGGAAAAACGGCCCTCCAACTTGGCGAGGCAGAAAGATCCTCTTGTCTAATGGGAACTAGCCTACTCACAATGAAGCATCTATTTCCCATTAGAGAAACGGCCCTCCAACCTGGAGAGGACAGAAAGGTCCTCTTGTCTAATGGGAACTAGCCTATTCACAAGGAAGCATCTATTTCCCATTAGAGAAACAACCCTCCAACCTGGAGAGGCAGAAAGGCCCTCTCGTCTAATCGGAACTAGCCTACTCACACTGAAGCATCTATTTCCCTTTAGAGAAACGGCCTTCATACCTGGAGAGGCAGAAGGGTCCTCTTGTCTAATGGGAACTAGCCTACGCACTCTGAATCATCTCTTTCCCATTAGAGAAACGGCCCTCTGACCTGGAGAGGCAGAAAGGTCCTCTCGTCTAATGGGAACTTCCCTACTCACACTGAAGCAGCTATTTCCCATTAGAGAAACGACTTTCCAACCTGGAGAGGCAGAAAGGTCCTCTCCTCTAATGGGAACTAGCCTACTCACACTGACGCAGCTCTTTCCTATTAGAGAAACAGCCCTCCGACCTGGAGAGTCAGAAAGTTCCTCTCGTCTAATGAGAACTAGCCTACTCACACTGAAGCATCTATTTCCCATTAGAGAAATGGCCCTTCGACCCAGAGAGGCAGAACGTTCCTCTCATCTAATGGGAACTAGTCTACTCACAATGAAGCATCTATTTCCTATTAGAGAAACGGCCCTCCGACCTCGAGAACCAGAAAGTTCCTCTCATCTAATTGGAACTAGCCTACTCACACTGAAGCATCTATTTCCCATTAGAGAAACAGCCTTCTGACCCAGAGAGGCAGAAAGGTCCTCTCGTCTAATGGGAACTAGCCTACTCACACTGAATCATCTGTTTCCAATTAGAGAAATGGCCCTCTGAACTGGAGAGGCAGAAAGGTCCTCTCGTCTAATGGGAACTAGCCTACTCACAATGACGCATCTATTTCCCATTAGAGAAACAGCCCTGTGACCTGAAGAAGCAGAAAGGTCTTCTCGTCTAATGGGAACTAGACCACTCACACTGAAGCAGCTATTTACCATTAGAGAAACGGCCCTCCGACCTGGAGAGTCAGAAAGGTCCTCTCGTCTAATGAGAACTAGCCTACTCACACTGAAGCATCTATTTCCCATTAGAGAAACAGCCCTCTGACCTGCAGAAGCAGAAAGGTCCTCTTGTTTAATGGGAACTAGGCTACTCATACTGACGCAGCTCTTTCCCATTAGAGAAACAGCCTTCCAACCTGCAGAGGCAGAAAGGTCCTCTCGTCTAATGGGAAATAGCCTACTCACAATGAAGCATCTATTTCCCATTAGAGAAACGGCCCTCCAAACTGGAGAGGCCAGAAAGGTCCTCTTGTCTAATGGGAACTAGCCTATTCACAAGGAAGCATCTATATCCACTTAGAGAAACAGCCCTCCAACCTGGAGAGGCAGAAAGGCCCTCTCGTCTAATGGGAACTAGCCTACTCAAACTGAAGCATCTATTTCACATTAGAGAAACGGCCTTCAGACGCGGAGAGGCAGAAGGGTCCTCTTGTCTAATGGGAACGAGCCTACTCACACTGGATCATCTGTTTCCCATTAGAGAAACGGCCCTCTGACCTGGAGAGGCAGAAAGGTCCTCTCGTCTAATGGGAACTAGCCTACTCACACTGAATCATCTGTTTCCCATAGAGAAACGGCCCTCTGAACTGGAGAGGCAGAAAGGTCCTCTCGTCTAATCGGAACTAGCCTACTCACAATGACGCATCTATTTCCCATTAGAGAAACAGCCCTGCGACCTGAAGAAGCAGAAAGATCCTCTTGTCTAATGGGAACTAGCCTACTCACACTGAAGAAGCTATTTCCCATTAGAGAAACGGCCCTCTAACCTGGAGAGACAGAAAGGTCCTCTCGTCTAATGGGACTTAGCCTACTCACACTGAAACAGCTATTTCCCATTAGAGAAATGGCCCTCTGACCTGGAGAGGCAGAAAGGTACTCTTGACTAATGGGAAGTAGCCTACTCATACGGGCGCAGCTCTTTCGCATTAGAAAAGTGGCCCTCCAACTTGGCGAGGCAGAAAGTTCCTCTTGTCTAATGGGAACTAGCCTACTCACACTGAAGCAGCTATTTCCTATTAGAGAAACGGCCCTCCGACCTGGAGAGGCTGAAAGGTCCTCTCGTCTAATGGGAACTAGCCCACTCACACTGAAGCAGCTATTTACCATTAGAAAAACGGCCCTCCGACCTGGAGAGTCAGAAAGGTCTTCTCGTCTAATGAGAACTAGCCTACTCACACTGAAGCATCTATTTCCCATTAGAGAAACAGCCCTCTGATCTGCAGAAGTAGAAAGGTCCTATTGTCTAATGGGAACTAGACTACTCATACTGACACAGCTCTTTCCCAAAAGAGAAACAGCCTTCCAACCTGGAGAGGCAGAAAGGTCCTCTCGTCTAATGGGAAATAGCCTGCTCGCAATGAAGCATCTATTTCCCATTAGAGAAACGTCCCTCCAACCTGGAGAGGCCAGAAAGGTCCTCTCGTCTAATGAGAACTAGCCTACTCACACTGAAGCATCTATTTCCCATTAGATAAACAGCCCTCTGACCTGCAGAAGCAGAAAGGTCCTCTTGTCCAATGGGAACTAGGCTACTCATACTGACGCAGCTCTTTCCCATTAGAGAAACAGCCTTCCAACCTGGAGAGGCAGAAAGGTCCTCTCGTCTAATGGGAAAAAGCCTACTC
Organism: Ambystoma mexicanum; assembly: GCF_040938575.1. NCBI lineage: Eukaryota > Metazoa > Chordata > Amphibia > Caudata > Ambystomatidae > Ambystoma > Ambystoma mexicanum. The sequence goes on from NC_090928.1 coordinate 69,066,695, forward strand.
ACAATGAAGCATCTATTTCCCATTAGAGAAACGGCCCTCCAACCTGGAGAGGACAGAAAGGTCCTCTTGTCTAATGGGAACTAGCCTATTCACAAGGAAGCATCTATTTCCCATTAGAGAAACAACCCTCCAACCTGGAGAGGCAGAAAGGCCCTCTCGTCTAATCGGAACTAGCCTACTCACACTGAAGCATCTATTTCCCTTTAGAGAAACGGCCTTCAGACCTGGAGAGGCAGAAGGGTCCTCTTGTCTAATGGGAACTAGCCTACTCACTCTGAATCATCTCTTTCCCATTAGAGAAACGGCCCTCTGACCTGGAGAGGCAGAAAGGTCCTCTCGTCTAATGGGAACTTCCCTACTCACACTGAAGCAGCTATTTCCCATTAGAGAAATGACTTTCCAACCTGGAGAGGCAGAAAGTTCCTCTCCTCTAATGGGAACTAGCCTAGTCACACTGACTCAGCTCTTTCCAGTTAGAGAAACAGCCGTCCGACCTGGAGAGTCAGAAAGTTCCTCTCGTCTAATGAGAACTAGCCTACTCACACCGAAGCATCTATTTCCCATTAGAGAAATGGCCCTTCGACCCGGAGAGGCAGAACGTTCCTCTCATCTAATGGGAACTAGTCTACTCACAATGAAGCATCTATTTCCTATTAGAGAAACGGCCCTCCGACCTCGAGAACCAGAAAGTTCCTCTCATCTAATTGGAACTAGCCTACTCACACTGAAGCATCTATTTCCCATTAGAGAAACAGCCTTCTGACCCAGAGAGGCAGAAAGGTCCTCTCGTCTAATGGGAACTAGCCTACTCACACTGAATCATCTGTTTCCAATTAGAGAAATGGCCCTCTGAACTGGAGAGGCAGAAAGGTCCTCTCGTCTAATGGGAACTAGCCTACTCACAATGACGCATCTATTTCCCATTAGAGAAACAGCCCTGTGACCTGAAGAAGCAGAAAGGTCTTCTCGTCTAATGGGAACTAGCCTACTCACACTGAAGCAGCTATTTCCCATTAGAGAAACGGCCCTCCAACCTGGAGAGCCAGAAAGGTCCTCTCGTCTAATGGGAATTAGCCTACTCACACTGAAACAGCTATTTCCCATTAGAGAAATGGCCCTCTGACCTGGAGAGGCAGAAAGGTACTCTTGTCTAATGGGAACTAGCCTACTCACACTGATGCAGCTCTTTCGCATTAGAAAAGTGGCCCTCCAACTTGGCGAGGCAGAAAGGTCATCTTGTCTAATGGGAACTAGCCTACTCACACTGAAGCAGCTATTTCCCATTAGAGAAACGGCCCTCCGACCTGGAGAGGCTGAAAGGTCCTCTCGTCTAATGGGAACTAGACCACTCACACTGAAGCAGCTATTTACCATTAGAGAAACGGCCCTCCGACCTGGAGAGTCAGAAAGGTCCTCTCGTCTAATGAGAACTAGCCTACTCACACTGAAGCATCTATTTCCCATTAGAGAAACAGCCCTCTGACCTGCAGAAGCATAAAGGTCCTCTTGTCTAATGGGAACTAGGCTACTCACACTGAAGCATCTATTTCCCATTAGAGAAATGGCCCTTCGACCCGGAGAGGCAGAACGTTCCTCTCATCTAATGGGAACTAGTCTACACACAATGAAACATCTATTTCCTATTAGAGAAACGGCCCTCCGACCTCGAGAACCAGAAAGTTCCTCTCATCTAATTGGAACTAGCCTACTCACACTGAAGCATCTATTTCCCATTAGAGAAACAGCCTTCTGACCCAGAGAGGCAGAAATGTCCTCTTGTCTAATGGGAACTAGCCTACTCACACTGAATCATCTGTTTCCAATTAGAGAAACGGCCCTCTCAACTGGAGAGGCAGAAAGGTCCTCTCGTCTAATGGGAACTAGCCTACTCACACTGAAGCAGCTATTTCCCATTAGAGAAACGGCCCTCCAACCTGGAGAGCCAGAAAGGTCCTCTCGTCTAATGGGAATTAGCCTACTCACACTGAAACAGCTATTTCCCATTAGTGAACAGGCCCTCTGACCTGGAGAGGCAGAAAGGTACTCTTGTCTAATGGGAACTAACCTTCTCACACTGATGCAGCTCTTTCGCATTAGAAAAGTGGCCCTCCAACTTGGCGAGGCAGAAAGGTCATCTTGTCTAATGGGAACTAGCCTACTCACACTGAAGCAGCTATTTCCCATTAGAGAAACGGCCCTCCGACCTGGAGAGGCTGAAAGGTCCTCTCGTCTAATGGGAACTAGACCACTCACACTGAAGCAGCTATTTACCATTAGAGAAACGGCCCTCCGACCTGGAGAGTCAGAAAGGTCCTCTCGTCTAATGGGAAATAGCCTACTGACAATGAAGCATCTATTTCCCATTAGAGAAACGGCCATCCAACCTGGAGAGGCAGAAAGGTCCTCTCGTCTAATGGGAACTAACCTACTCACAATGAAGCATCTATTTCCCATTAGAGAAACAGCCCTGCCACTTGAAGAAGCAGAAAGGTCCTCTCGTCTAATGGGAACTAGTGTACTCAAACTGAAGCAGCTATTTCCCATTTGAGAAAAGACCCTCCAACCTGGAGAGGCAGAAAGGTCCTCTTGTCTAATGGGAAATTGCCTACTCACACTGACGCAGCTCTTTCACATTGGAAAAACGGCCCTCCAACTTGGCGAGGCAGAAAGATCCTCTTGTCTAATGGGAACTAGCCTACTCACACTGAAGTAACTATTTCCCATTAGAGAAATGGCCTTCCGACCTGGAGCGTCAGAAAGGTCCTCCCGTCTAATGGGAACTAGGCAACTCACACTGATGCATTCATTCCAATTAGAGAAACGGCCCTCCAACCTGCAGAGGCCGAAAGGTCCAGTTGTCTAATGGGAACTAGCTTACTCACACTGAAGCAGCTATTTCCCATTAGAGAAACGGCACTCTGACCTGGAGAGGCTGAAAAGTCCTCTCATCTAATGGGAACTAGCCTTCTCATACTGACGCAGCTCTTTCCAATTAGAGAAACAGCCCTCCAACCTCAAGAGGCAGAAAAGCCCTCTCATCTAATGGGAACTAGCCTACTTACACTGAAGCATCTATTTCCCATTACAGAAACTGCCCTCTGACCTGAAGAGGCAGAAAGGTCCTCTCGACTAATGGGAACTAGCCTACTCACACTGAAGCATCTATTTCCCATTAGAGAAACGTCCCTCTGACCTGGAGAGGCAGAAAGGTCCTCTCGTCTAATGGGAACTAGCCTCCTCACAATGAAGCATCTATTTCCCATTAGAGAAACAGCCCTGCGACCTGAAGAAGCAGAAAGGTCCTCTTGTCTAATGGGAACTAGTCGACTCACACTGAAGCAGCTATTTCCCATTAGAGAAACGACCCTCCAACATGGAGAGGCAGAAAGGTCCTCTAGTCTAATGGGAACTAGCCTACTCACACTGACGCAGCTCTTTCCCATTAGAAAAACAGCCCTCCAACTTGGCGAGGCAGAAAGATCCTCTTGTCTAATAGGAACTAGCCTACTCACACTGAACCATCTATTTCCCATCAGAGAAATGGCCCTTCGACCCGCAGAGGCAGAACGTTCATCTCATCTAATGGGAATTAGTCTACTCACAATTAAGCATCTATTTCCTATTAGAGAAACGGCCCTCCGACCTCGAGAAGCAGAAAGATCCTCTCGTGTAATTGGATCTAGCCTACTCACACTGAAGCATCTATTTTCCATTAGAGAAACGACCCTCCAACCTGGAGAGACCGAAAGGTCCTTTTGATTAATGGAAACTAGCCTACTCACACTGAAGCAGCTATTTCCCATTAGAGAAACAGCCCTCCAACCTGGAGAGGCAGAAAGTTCCTCTCGTTTATTGGGAACTAGCCTACTCAAACTGAAGCATCTATTGCCCATTAGAGAAAAGGCCCTCCAACCTGGAGAGGCAGAAAGGTCCTCTCATCTAATGGGAACTAGTCTACTCACAATGAAGGTGATGCTGAATCGGTTGAGGATAAGGCATGTGGGGTTGAATGACTGTCTGTATCGAGTGGGGAAGCGTGAGTCGAGGGACTGTGCAGTGTGTGGGGGGCCTGAGACTGTGGGACATTTTTTGCTTAGGTGTGAGAGACATGTTGTGGAGAGAGAATTGATGAGGGTTTGGTTTTCTGCGCTGGGTGTGGCTGAGATGAGTGGGAAGGCTTTGCTGGAAGGTGACGGGGTGAGAGGCAGGAGGAGGAGCAGTGTGTTGTTGGATTTTGTGAGACAGACGGGGCAGTGGGAGGAGTTGAGAGTTTATGTGGGCTATGTGTTGATTGGTGGGTTGGTGCACATCATCCTATTGGATGGGGAAGCGCCGGCGTGGGTCCGCCCATGCATTCAGTAATTAAAAAGAAGAAGAAGAAGAAGAAGAAGCATCTATTTCCCATTAGAGAAACGGCCCCCCAACCTGGAGAGGCAGAAAGTTCCTCTTGTTTATTGGGAACTAGCCTACTCAAACTGAAGCATCTATTTCCCATTAGAGAAACTGCCTTCCAACCTGGAGAGGCAGAAAGGTCCTCTTGTCTAAGGGAACTATCCTACTCACACTGAAGCAGCTTTTTCCCATAAGCGAAACAACCCTCCAACCTGGAGAGGCAGAAAGGTCCTCTCGTCTAATGGGAAATAGCCTACTCACAATGAAGCATCTATTTCCTATTAGAGAAACGGCCCTCCAACCTGGAGAGGCCAGAAAGGTCCTCTCGTCTAATGGGAACTAGCCTATGCACAAGGAAGTATCTATTTCCCATTAGAGAAACAGCCCTCCAACCTGGAGAGGCAGAAAGGCCCTCTCGTCTAATCGGAACTAGCCTACTCACACTGAAGCATCTATTTCACATTAGAGAAACGTCCTTCTGACCCGGAGAGGCAGAAAGGCCCTCTCGTCTAATGGGAACTAGCCTACTCACACTGAATCATCTGCTTCCCATTAGAGAAACAGCCCTGCGACCTGAAGAAGCAGAAAGGTCCTGTCGTCTAATGGGAACTAGCCGACTCACACTGAAGCATCTATTCCCCATTAGAGAAACGGCCCTTCGACCTGGAGAGGCAGAAAGGTCCTCTCATCTAATGGGAACTAGCCTACTCACACTGAATCATCTGTTTCCCATTAGAGAAACGGCCCTCTGACCTGGAGAGGCAGAAAGGTCCTCTCGTCTAATGGGAACTAGCCTACTCACATTGACACAGCTTTTTCCCATTAGCGAAACGACCCTCCAACCTGGAGAGGCAGAAAGGTCCTCTCGTCTAATGGGAAATAGCCTACTCACAATGAAGCATCTATTTCCTATTAGAGAAACGGCCCTCCGACCTAGAGAGGCCATAAAAGTCCTCTTGTCTAATGGGAACTAGCCTATTCACAAGGAAGCATCTATTTCCCGTTAGAGAAACAGCCCTTCAACCTGGAGAGGCAGAAAGGCCCTCTCGTCTAATCGGAACGAGCTTACTCACACTGAAGCATCTATTTCCCATTAGAGAAACGGTCTTCTGACCCGGAGAGGCAGAAAGGTCCTCTCATCTAATGGGAACTAGCCTACTCACACTGAATCATCTGTTTCCCATTAGAGAAACGGCCCTCTGACCTGGAGAGGCAGAAAGGTCCTCTCGTCTAATGGGAACTAGCCTACTCACAATGACGCATCTATTTCCCATTAGAGAAACTGCCCTTCGACCTGGATAGGCAGAAAGGCCCTCTCTTCTAATCGGAACTAGCCTACTCACACTGAAGCATCTATTTCCCATTAGAGAAACGGTCGTCTGACCCAGAGAGGCAGAAAGGTCCTCTCATCTAATGGGAACTAGCCTACTCACACTGAATCATCTGTTTCCCATTAGAGAAACGGCCCTTCGACCTGGACAGGCAGAAAGGTCCTCTCGTCTAATGGGAACTAGCCTACTCACAATGACGCATCTATTTCCCATTAGAGAAACAGCCCTGTGACCTGAAGAAGCAGAAAGGTCTTCTCGTCTAATGGGAACTAGCCTACTCACACTGAAGCAGCTATTTCCCATTAGAGAAACGGCCCTCCAACCTGGAGAGCCAGAAAGGTCCTCTCGACTAATGGGAATTAGCCTACTCACACTGAAACAGCTATTTCCCATTAAAGAAATGGCCCTCTGACCTGGAGAGGCAGAAAGGTACTCTTGTCTAATGGGAACTAGCCTACTCACACTGATGCAGCTCTTTCGCATTAGAAAAGTGGCCCTCCAACTTGGCGAGGCAGAAAGGTCATCTTGTCTAATGGGAACTAGCCTACTCACACTGAAGCAGCTATTTCCCATTAGAGAAACGGCCCTCCGATCTGGAGAGGCTGAAAGGTCCTCTCGTCTAATGGGAACTAGACCACTCACACTGAAGCAGCTATTTACCATTAGAGAAACGGCCCTCCGACCTGGAGAGTCAGAAAGGTCCTCTCGTCTAATGAGAACTAGCCTACTCACACTGAAGCATCTATTTCCCATTAGAGAAACAGCCCTCTGACCTGCAGAAGCATAAAGGTCCTCTTGTCTAATGGGAACTAGGCTACTCACACTGAAGCATCTATTTCCCATTAGAGAAATGGCCCTTCGACCCGGAGAGGCAGAACGTTCCTCTCATCTAATGGTAACTAATCTACTCACAATGAAGCATCTATTTCCTATTAGAGAAACGGCCCTCCGACCTCGAGAACCAGAAAGTTCCTCTCATCTAATTGGAACTAGCCTACTCACACTGAAGCATCTATTTCCCATTAGAGAAACAGCCTTCTGACCCAGAGAGGCAGAAAGGTCCTCTTGTCTAATTGGAACTAGCCTACTCACACTGAATCATCTGTTTCCAATTAGAGAAATGGCCCTCTCAACTGGAGAGGCAGAAAGGTCCTCTCGTCTAATGGGAACTAGCCTACTCACACTGAAGCAGATATTTCCCATTAGAGAAACGGCCCTCCAACCTGGAGAGCCAGAAAGGTCCTCTCGTCTAATGGGAATTAGCCTACTCACACTGAAACAGCTATTTCCCATTAGGGAACAGGCCCTCTGACCTGGAGAGGCAGAAAGGTACTCTTGTCTAATGGGAACTAACCTTCTCACACTGATGCAGCTCTTTCGCATTAGAAAAGTGGCCCTCCAACTTGGCGAGGCAGAAAGGTCATCTTGTCTAATGGGAACTAGCCTACTCACACTGAAGCAGCTATTTCCCATTAGAGAAACGGCCCTCCGACCTGGAGAGGCTGAAAGGTCCTCTCGTCTAATGGGAACTAGACCACTCACACTGAAGCAGCTATTTACCATTAGAGAAACGGCCCTCCGACCTGGAGAGTCAGAAAGGTCCTCTCGTCTAATGAGAACTAGCCTACTCACACTGAAGCATCTATTTCCCATTAGAGAAACAGCCCTCTGACCTGCAGAAGCATAAAGGTCCTCTTGTCTAATGGGAACTAGGCTACTCATACTGACGCAGCTCTTTCAATTAGAGAAACAGCCTTCCAACCTAGAGAGGCAGAAAGGTCCTCTCGTCTAATGGGAAATAGCCTACTGACAATGAAGCATCTATTTCCCATTAGAGAAACGGCCATCCAACCTGGAGAGGCAGAAAGGTCCTCTCGTCTAATGGGAACTAACCTACTCACAATGAAGCATCTATTTCCCATTAGAGAAACAGCCCTGCCACTTGAAGAAGCAGAAAGGTCCTCTCGTCTAATGGGAACTAGTGTACTCAAACTGAAGCAGCTATTTCCCATTTGAGAAAAGACCCTCCAACCTGGAGAGGCAGAAAGGTCCTCTTGTCTAATGGGAAATTGCCTACTCACACTGACGCAGCTCTTTCACATTGGAAAAACGGCCCTCCAACTTGGCGAGGCAGAAAGATCCTCTTGTCTAATGGGAACTAGCCTACTCACACTGAAGTAACTATTTCCCATTAGAGAAATGGCCTTCCGACCTGGAGCGTCAGAAAGGTCCTCCCGTCTAATGGGAACTAGGCAACTCACACTGATGCATTCATTCCAATTAGAGAAACGGCCCTCCAACCTGCAGAGGCCGAAAGGTCCAGTTGTCTAATGGGAACTAGCTTACTCACACTGAAGCAGCTATTTCCCATTAGAGAAACGGCACTCTGACCTGGAGAGGCTGAAAAGTCCTCTCGTCTAATGGGAACTAGCCTTCTCATACTGACGCAGCTCTTTCCAATTAGAGAAACAGCCCTTCGACCTGAAGAAGCAGAAAGGTCCTCTTGTCTAATGGGAACTAGTCGACTCACACTGAAGCAGCTATTTCCCATTAGAGAAACGACCCTCCAACATGGAGAGGCAGAAAGGTCCTCTAGTCTAATGGGAACTAGCCTACTCACACTGACGCAGCTCTTTCCCATTAGAAAAACAGCCCTCCAACTTGGCGAGGCAGAAAGATCCTCTTGTCTAATAGGAACTAGCCTACTCACACTGAACCATCTATTTCCCATCAGAGAAATGGCCCTTCGACCCGCAGAGGCAGAACGTTCATCTCATCTAATGGGAATTAGTCTACTCACAATTAAGCATCTATTTCCTATTAGAGAAACGGCCCTCCGACCTCGAGAAGCAGAAAGATCCTCTCGTGTAATTGGATCTAGCCTACTCACACTGAAGCATCTATTTTCCATTAGAGAAACGACCCTCCAACCTGGAGAGACCGAAAGGTCCTTTTGATTAATGGAAACTAGCCTACTCACACTGAAGCAGCTATTTCCCATTAGAGAAACAGCCCTCCAACCTGGAGAGGCAGAAAGTTCCTCTCGTTTATTGGGAACTAGCCTACTCAAACTGAAGCATCTATTGCCCATTAGAGAAAAGGCCCTCCAACCTGGAGAGGCAGAAAGGTCCTCTCATCTAATGGGAACTAGTCTACTCACAATGAAGGTGATGCTGAATCGGTTGAGGATAAGGCATGTGGGGTTGAATGACTGTCTGTATCGAGTGGGGAAGCGTGAGTCGAGGGACTGTGCAGTGTGTGGGGTGCCTGAGACTGTGGGACATTTTTTGCTTAGGTGTGAGAGACATGTTGTGGAGAGAGAATTGATGAGGGTTTGGTTTTCTGCGCTGGGTGTGGCTGAGATGAGTGGGAAGGCTTTGCTGGAAGGTGACGGGGTGAGAGGCAGGAGGAGGAGCAGTGTGTTGTTGGATTTTGTGAGACAGACGGGGCAGTGGGAGGAGTTGAGAGTTTATGTGGGCTATGTGTTGATTGGTGGGTTGGTGCACATCATCCTATTGGATGGGGAAGAGCCGGCGTGGGTCCGCCCACGCATTCAGTAATTAAAAAGAAGAAGAAGAAGAAGCATCTATTTCCCATTAGAGAAACGGCCCCCCAACCTGGAGAGGCAGAAAGTTCCTCTTGTTTATTGGGAACTAGCCTACTCAAACTGAAGCATCTATTTCCCATTAGAGAAACTGCCTTCCAACCTGGAGAGGCAGAAAGGTCCTCTTGTCTAATGGGAACTATCCTACTCACACTGAAGCAGCTTTTTCCCATAAGCGAAACAACCCTCCAACCTGGAGAGGCAGAAAGGTCCTCTCGTCTAATGGGAAATAGCCTACTCACAATGAAGCATCTATTTCCTATTAGAGAAACGTCCCTCCAACCTGGAGAGGCCAGAAAGGTCCTCTCGTCTAATGGGAACTAGCCTATGCACAAGGAAGTATCTATTTCCCATTAGAGAAACAGCCCTCCAACCTGGAGAGGCAGAAAGGCCCTCTCGTCTAATCGGAACTAGCCTACTCACACTGAAGCATCTATTTCACATTAGAGAAACGTCCTTCTGACCCGGAGAGGCAGAAAGGCCCTCTCGTCTAATGGGAACTAGCCTACTCACACTGAATCATCTGCTTCCCATTAGAGAAACAGCCCTGCGACCTGAAGAAGCAGAAAGGTCCTGTCGTCTAATGGGAACTAGCCGACTCACACTGAAGCATCTATTCCCCATTAGAGAAACGGCCCTTCGACCTGGAGAGGCAGAAAGGTCCTCTCATCTAATGGGAACTAGCCTACTCACACTGAATCATCTGTTTCCCATTAGAGAAACGGCCCTCTGACCTGGAGAGGCAGAAAGGTCCTCTCGTCTAATGGGAACTAGCCTACTCACATTGACACAGCTTTTTCCCATTAGCGAAACGACCCTCCAACCTGGAGAGGCAGAAAGGTCCTCTCGTCTAATGGGAAATAGCCTACTCACAATGAAGCATCTATTTCCTATTAGAGAAACGGCCCTCCGACCTAGAGAGGCCATAAAAGTCCTCTTGTCTAATGGGAACTAGCCTATTCACAAGGAAGCATCTATTTCCCGTTAGAGAAACAGCCCTTCAACCTGGAGAGGCAGAAAGGCCCTCTCGTCTAATCGGAACGAGCTTACTCACACTGAACATCTATTTCCCATTAGAGAAACGGTCTTCTGACCCGGAGAGGCAGAAAGGTCCTCTCATCTAATGGGAACTAGCCTACTCACACTGAATCATCTGTTTCCCATTAGAGAAACGGCCCTCTGACCTGGAGAGGCAGAAAGGTCCTCTCGTCTAATGGGAACTAGCCTACTCACAATGACGCATCTATTTCCCATTAGAGAAACTGCCCTTCGACCTGGATAGGCAGAAAGGCCCTCTCTTCTAATCGGAACTAGCCTACTCACACTGAAGCATCTATTTCCCATTAGAGAAACGGCCCTTCGACCTGGACAGGCAGAAAGGTCCTCTCGTCTAATGGGAACTAGCCTACTCACAATGACGCATCTATTTCCCATTAGAGAAACTGCCCTTCGACCTGGAGAGGCAGAAAGCTCCTCTCATCTAATGGGAACTAGTCTACTCACACTGAATCATCTGTTTCCCATTAGAGAAACCGCCCTGTGACCTGAAGAAGCAGAAAGGTCCTGTCGTCTAATGGGAACTAGCCCACTCACACTGAAGCATCTATTTCCCATTAGAGAAATGGCCCTTCGACCCGGAGAGGCAGAAAGGTCCTCTTGTCTAATGGGAACTAGCCTACTCACACTGAAGCAGATTTTTCCCATAAGCAAAACAACCCTCCAACCTGGAGAGGCAGAAAGGTCCTCTCGTCTAATGGGAAAAAGCCTACTCACAATGAAGCATCTATTTCCTATTAGAGAAACGGCCCTCCAACCTGGAGAGGCCAGAAAGGTCCTCTCGTCTAATGGAAACTAGCATATTCACAAGGAAGTATCTATTTCCCATTAGAGAAACAGCCCTCCAACCTGGAGAGGCAGAAAGGCCCTCTCGTCTAATCGGAACTAGCCTACTCACACTGAAGCATCTATTTTCCATTAGAGAAACGGCCTTCTGACCCGGAGAGGCAGAAGGGTCCTCTCGTCTAATGGGAACTAGCCTACTCACACTGAATCATCTGTTTCCCATTAGAGAAACGGCCCTCTGTCCTGGAGAGGCAGAAAGGTGCCCTCGTCTAATGGGAACTAGCCTACTCACACTGAAGCATCTATTTCCCATTAGAGAAACGTTCTTCTAACCTGGAGAGGCAGAAAGTTCCTCTCATCTAATGGGAACTAGCCTACTCACACTGAATCATCTGTTTCCCATTAGAGAAACGGCCCTCTGACCTGGAGAGGCAGAAAGGTCCTCTCGTCTAATGGAAACTAGCCTACTCACAATGACACATCTAATTCCCATTAGAGAAACTGCCCTTCGACCTGGAGAGGCAGAAAGGCCCTCTCGTCTAATCGGAACTAGCCTCCTCACACTGAAGCATCTATTTACCATTAGAGAAACGGTCTTCTGACCCGGAGAGGCAGAAAGGTCCTCTCATCTAATGGGAACTAGCCTACTCACACTGAATCATCTGTTTCCCATTAGAGAAACGGCCCTTCGACCTGGAGAGGCAGAAAGGTCCTCTCGTCTAATGGGAACTAGCCTACTCACAATGACGCATCTATTTCCCATTAGAGAAACTGCCCTTCGACCTGGAGAGGCAGAAAGGTCCTCTCATCTAATGGGAACTAGTCTACTCACACTGAATCATCTGTTTCCCATTAGAGAAACAGCCCTGCGACCTGAAGAAGCAGAAAGGTCCTGTCGTCTAATGGGAACTAGCCCACTCACACTGAAGCATCTATTTCCCATTAGAGAAATGGCCCTTCGACCTGGAGAGGCAGAAAGGTCCTCTCATCTAATGGGAACTAGTCTACTCACACTGAATCATCTATTTCCTATTAGAGAAACGGCCCTCCAACCTGGAGAGGCCATAAAGGTACTCTTGTCTAATGGGAACTAGCCTATTCACAAGGAAGCATCTATTTCCCGTTAAAGAAACAGCCCTTCAACCTGGAGAGGCAGAAAGGCCCTCTCGTTTAATCGGAACTAGCCTACTCACACTGAAGCATCTATTTCCCATTAGAGAAATGTTCTTCTAACCTGGAGAGGCAGAAAGTTCCTCTCATCTAATGGGAACTAGCCTTCTCACACTGAATCATCTGTTTCCCATTAGAGAAACGGCCCTCTGACCTGGAGAGGCAGAAAGGTCCTCTCGTCTAATGGGAACTAGCCTACTCACAATGACACATCTAATTCCCATTAGAGAAACTGCCCTTCGACCTGGAGAGGCAGAAAGGCCCTCTCGTCTAATCGGAACTAGCCTCCTCACACTGAAGCATCTGTTTCCCATTAGAGAAACGGCCCTTCGACCTGGAGAGGCAGAAAGGTCCTCTCGTCTAATGGGAACTAGCCTACTCACAATGACGCATCTATTTCCCATTAGAGAAACTGGCCTTCGACCTGGAGAGGCAGAAAGGTCCTCTCATCTAATGGGAACTAGTCTACTCACACTGAATCATCTGTTTCCCATTAGAGAAACAGCCCTGCGACCTGAAGAAGCAGAAAGGTCCTGTCGTCTAATGGGAACTAGCCCACTCACACTGAAGCATCTATTTCCCATTAGAGAAATGGCCCTTCGACCTGGAGAGGCAGAAAGGTCCTCTCATCTAATGGGAACTAGTCTACTCACAATGAAGGTGATGCTGAATCGGTTGAGGATAGGGCATGTGGGGCTGAATGACTGTCTGTATCGAGTTTTGAAGCGTGAGTCGAGGGACTGTGCAGTGTGTGGGGTGCCTGAGACTGTGGGACATTTTTTGCTTAGGTGTGAGAGACATGTTGTGGAGAGAGAATTGATGAGGGTTCGGTTTTCTGTGCTGGGTGTGGCTGAGATGAGTGGGAAGGCTTTGCTGGGAGGTGACGGGGTGAGAGGTAGGAGGAGGAGCAGTGTGTTGTTGGATTTTGTGAGACAGACGGGGCAGTGGGAGGAGTTGTGAGTTTATGTGGGCTATGTGTTGATTGGTGGGTTGGTGCACATCATCCTATTGGATGGGGAAGCACCGCCGTGGGTCCGCCCACGCATTCAGTGATTAAGAAGAAGAAGAAGAAGCATCTATTTCCCATTAGAGAAACGGCCCCCCAACCTGGAGAGGCAGAAAGTTCCTCTCGTTTATTGCGAACTAGCGTACTCAAACTGAAGCATCTATTTCCCATTAGAGAAACTGCCCTCCAACCTGGAGAGGCAGAAAGGTCCTCTTGTCTAATGGGAACTAGCCTACTCACACTGAAGCAGCTTTTCCCATAAGCGGAACAACCCTCCAACCTGGAGAGGCAGAAAGGTCCTCTCGTCTAATGGGAAATAGCCTACTCACAATGAAGCATCTATTTCCTATTAGAGAAACGGCCCTCCAACCTGGAGAGGCCAAAAAGGTCCTCTCGTCTAATGGGAACTAGCCTATTCACAAGGAAGTATCTATTTCCCATTAGAGAAACAGCCCTCCAACCTGGAGAGGCAGAAAGGCCCTCTCGTCTAATCGGAACTAGCCTACTCACACTGAAGCATCTATTTCCCATTAGAGAAACGGCCTTCTGACCCGGAGAGGCAGAAAGGTGCTCTTGTCTAATGGGAACTAGCCTACTCACACTGAATCATCTGTTTCCCATTAGAGAAACGGCCCTCTGACTGTCATGATCTCTGCTTCCAAAAGGTCAGGGTTTTCCCAACTCCCTTGGAAGCAGATCCATAACCCAGGTTCCGAGTGCCAACCAGTCCCAATTGGGACCTTTTGGACCCAACCCTGGCGCCAGTGGCACCAGGCTCATAAATATGCCCAGTCCCAGAGCTGGAAGCGCCGGGCTCATAATGCTTGGGTGGACTTACCTGCAGCAGACCATGCTGCTTACTTGCCTGCCAGTTGAGCCTCTGATCCTCTTCTGTTTGGAACTACTTTTCCTGTTGGGTGGGGCAGGAGCCACTCCCTAGATTCAGAACACTGGAACTCTTCTGGAAAGCAGGAACTCTTTTCTTACCTAGGCGTGGCTGTGGAAGGAGACACCTAAGCACTACAGGAGGCTATTTAAACCACACCCGATGGATGAATCTTGCTTTGCGTTATTCTGCATCCTCTGCAGCAGAACGCTCATCGTGTCTTCTGCATCTGATCCTGGGCCTAAGGAAAAAGGCTTACCATCCTGAATCCAGTCTTCAGCAACACCTATAAAGACAAGAAAGAACAGGTTAGCATTACGGTCTTCAGTGACAGCTCTTCACTTACCTGGTCCATCGGCTGTCACCAACGCCTCGCGCTGCATTCCGGCATCTGAAAGACAAAGGCTTACCTACTCTTCGTGCGCTCCGGAGGTCTTCACACTGCATTCCGGCATCTGAAAGACAAAAGCTTACCAACTCTTCGCACGCTCCGGAGGCCTTCGGCGCTGCATCCCGCATCTGAAAGACAAAACAAGGTGCGTTTAAAGACATTGGGGAACTTTAATACTCACATGCCATTACTCCTTTCCACATCTAACCCAGTGGGTATTCCGGCACCCTGCAGCCGCTCCGAACTTGTACCTGCAAAATAAAAAGACAGTTAGAGCGCATCGTGAAGCAGGCAACAAGCGCTTACTTACGTGCTTCCAGGCGCTTCTATTCATCACACGGGCTCCATCTTCAACTCACTTCAGCCCGTCATCCGCCATCGCCGGAACCCTGCAAAACAAGAAACATCATTACTAAAGACTTTAAAGACATTAGAATTACTCGAAACTTACCGTTCGTGCAGTAAACGACGGACAGCAGTCCTCTGAAGTCAAGAGGCCTGCTCCCCTTATCCAGTGAAGAAACTGGTTACAGCACCCTGCCCCGAGGCAGATGGAGAGCACGGCGTTCACTTACCTAAGGTGAGAGCGTTAACCTTTGGGGTTCTACAGGAGAAGAAAAAAGGGAAGAAGAGAGAGACATTCAATAACCCAGTTCCTTAATCCCATATTTTCTATCTGCAGATATCTTACCCTTCGAGTCAGACATACAGTGCACAGAGGTCAAGCCCAAAGAGCCAGCCGTGTGTTACACATCACCTTTGAAGATACGGTATACGCCCAGTCAAGACCGGCGCCTCTACGGGAATCAGGTGAGCGTTACAGAACGCAAAGCCTACCACAAAACTCCCGTCCAGGCGCTATGGAAACCTCGGATACCGAACAGCTAGCCCAGTTACTTGGGGAACTAAGGGCAGAAGTGCATGCAGCCCGTCAGGAAACGAATGCTCTAAGAAGGGAACTGATTATTTCCAAGGAGCGAACAGATGATCTTGCTAGACAATTGCTACAGTCACAAGCCGGACAGACCCCGTTACCCGCATCTGGGGGAAATCTTCCTTCTACATCCTCTATGAATCCAGTGCAGATCAACCTACCTGGGAATGTACCTCTGGCTCCGCCCGAACGATTTTCTGGTGACCCAAAGAGGTTTGCAGTATTTATCAATCAGTGCCAGTTGCATTTCTTATGCCGGCCAGCAGCCTTTCCAACTGATCAAGCTAAAGTAGCTTTCGTGCTTTCGTACCTTAGTGGCAATGCGGCAGACTGGTCGATCCCTCTAGTAAATCAAGATGATCCGGTCCTCCATGATTTTCAAGCTTTTCAGCTCAGTATGGAAAAACTGTTCGCAAGACATTCACAGGGGCAGGCCTTGGACAATGAGCTTCTTTCGTTGCGACAAGGTAATCAAGACCTTTTGGCTTATATTGCGTCTTTCAACAGACTGATAGTGGAAACTCAATGGCCTGAGGACAAAAGGATTACGCTGTTTTATAGAGGTCTACATGGAGAGCTCAAAGATGTGTTAGTCCAAGTAGTGAATCCCCCACAAGATTGTTCGGACTATATAGACTTAGTCGTTCAAATAGATCACAGACTGCAGAACAGGAAGGCCAATCGTTCCAAGTTTGATGCTCGAGTATTTTCCAAACCGCCAACTCCTTCCAAAGGAGTAGACTCCGGGGAACCCATGCAAATAGGGGGTCTGAAAGGTCCTCTAACACAAAAGGAGCGGGAAAGGAGAAAACAGTTGCAATTATGCCTCTATTGCGGAAACTCAGGGCACTTTCTTCGAGACTGTCCGGTGAAACCTGCCAAGAAGGCAGTAGGAACTGCAGTTACCAAAGTTACAAACTCTGAGCAGGGAAACGACCTCGCCCGACAAGAATAGAGGTCCTCTTGCCGAGCGTGAAAACCAGTTCCGTGACCTTGCATTTCGTGATACCTATGGTCCTCATTAGCCCTGATAATCCGGATCGATTACATGCAATTGAAGCTTACGTCGACAGCGGTGCCATCGGCAATTATGTGGATCATGAAATGGTTTTGAGGATGAATCTAACTCTTTGTCCCAAGGCTGTAAAGGACGTCATTACTACGGTGGATGGTACGGAGATAGCCTCCGGGCCAGTAACGCATACCACTCAAGAGGTGACGCTAGTAAGTCAAGATGGACACCATGAGAAGATTGTGTTCGATGTGATCAAGGCCCCTCAGTTTCAGATTATTCTAGGAATACCTTGGTTAGAGAAACACAATCCTCTGATCGATTGGCGAGCAAGAACGGTCCAGTTTCCAGAATGTGTCTCTACTTGTCACCCTCCACCTGGTGTTGCACTGGCAGCAATTTCTTCAGAGACTCCCCAGTTACCTCCCGAATACCTAGAATACCAAGATGTTTTCCGGAAGGATCAGGCTAACTCTCTACCTCCTCATAGGTCTTATGACTGCCAGATAGACCTGATACCTGGATCTACTCCTCCTTGTAGTAGAATTTATGCCCTCACCGAGCCTGAGAACCTTCACCTTCGACAATACCTGGATCAATACCTGGCAAATGGGTTTATTCGTCCTTCCAAGTCCCCTGCTTTTTCAGCTTTGTTCTTCGTTCCAAAAAAGGAAGGAGACCTTAGAACTTGTATAGATTATCGCTCCCTGAACCAGATCACCGTTAAGAATAGATATCCGTTACCTTTGATCCCTGAACTCCTGGACCAAGTCAGAAAAGCATGCATATATACAAAGCTGGATCTTAGAGGAGCTTACCACTTGGTACGAGTAAAAGAGGGCGATGAATGGAAGACGGCCTTCCGCACCAAGTATGGGCTATTTGAATATCAGGTCATGCCCTTCGGACTTTGCAATGCCCCGGCCGCCTTTCAATATTTTATGAATGATGTCCTCAGAGAGCTCATAGATGTGTGTGTTGTTGTTTACATTGACGACATCCTCGTTTATTCTTCATCGGAATCTGAACATCGGAAACACGTGAAAATGGTCCTCGAAAGATTGCGTCAACACAAACTTTTCGCTAAGTTGGAAAAATGTGTTTTCAACGTGACTGAAGTTGAATTCTTGGGATTCATATTATCACCTGGCGGAGTGCGTATGGATTCAAAGAAGGTTGATGCAGTTCTCAAATGGCCATCACCATCCTCCGTAAAAGGTGTGCAAAGCATGTTAGGCTTCGCTAACTTTTACCGCAGGTTTATCCCCGAATTCTCTCCAATAGTCCAGCCCATCACTGCCTTGTTAAAGAAAAACAAACGTTTTAAATGGTCTACCGAGGCGGAACAAACTTTCCAGGATTTGAAGATTAAATTTATCCCTGCACCAATCTTAAAACACCCTCGCCCCGAACTCCCCTACATCGTGGAAACTGATGCTTCAAGCCTTGCCATGGGGGCAGTTCTATCACAAAAGGACCCGGTAACCAATCAGTTGCATCCCGTGGCATTTTGGTCCCGCAAATTCTCGCCTCCTGAAATCAATTACACGATTACTGACAAGGAACTTCTGGCTATCAAGTCTGCCTTTAAGGCTTGGCGGCATTATCTGCTGGGGGCCCGACACACCGTTACTGTGATTACGGATCACCGAAACCTGCAATATTTGAAAACCGCAAAAGCCCAATCCTCTAGACAACTCCGTTGGGCATTATTCTTTGCCGAGTTTGACTTCATAATTACCTATCGACCTGGTACAAAGAACGGTAAAGCTGATGCCCTTTCTCGGATGGGAGTGGAAGAACACTTGATCAACCCTAAACCTGTACCAATCATTCCCGAACAAAGAATTCTGGGTGTAATCGCCACAGAATCCATAGAGGAAGTTAAGGATAAAGCCAGGCAACTTGTAACTCCAGCAGACATACAGAATTGGCATCTGCAGGGAAAGGACTTTGCAGTAAAGGACAACTTATTGTATTTCCAAGAACGATTATACCTACCCAGCACAGATTTACAGAAAAAAGTAATCTCTTGTTATCACGATTCTTTAATGGAAGGACATCCCGGTATGGCCAAGACCTCAGAAAAGATCAAGCGCTACTTCTGGTGGCCGTCTTGGAAAAAAGATATCAGAGACTTTATAATGTCCTGTGGAGTATGCGCCCAAAACAAGAGTCAAAAGGAAAGACCAGCAGGCCTCTTACGCCCTATTGACATCCCACCTCGCCCTTGGCATACGCTTTCTATGGACTTCATCACCGATCTACCTCCATGCTCCGGATACAATACGATTCTAGTAATCGTGGACTTATTCTCCAAGATGGCGCATTTCATTCCGCTCAAAGGCTTGCCAACAGCAGCAACTCTGGCCCGAGAATTTCTCGAAAACATTGTCCGACTGCACGGTTTTCCTTCGGTTCTAATTTCGGATCGAGGTAGTCAATTTATTTCTCATTTTTGGCGAAGTTGCTGTCGGTCGGCTCAAATTCATGTGAGACTATCGACCAGTCACCACCCTCAGACCGACGGACAAACCGAGAGGACCAATCAAACTCTGGAACAGTATTTACGCTGCATGCTGCAACAAACTGAAAAAACTTGGAAAGACATCCTTTGGATAGCCGAATATGCCTGCAATAACTCTGTCCATTCGGGAACTGGGAAAACCCCGTTTTTTCTTTTGTACGGCAGTCACCCTCGAACCTCGGAGTTGGATCCCCTCCAAGATCTTGAAACACCAGCAGTAGACTACCTGCATTGTACAATCACCCAAGCCTTTAAGGAAGCTGTTTCTCACCTTCAAAGGGCTAAAGAACAATACAAGAAAGGAGCAGATCAACATCGGAAGGAAGCCCCTCAATATCAAGTAGGGGATCAAGTCTGGTTATCCACCAAATATCTACCTCTAAAAGGGCCACGCACATTCAACCCAAGATACCTTGGTCCCTATTCCATCACTACCATAGTAAACCCAGTAGCGGTCAAGTTAGACTTGCCCCCGCACATGAAGATACATCCGGTCTTCCACGTCTCTCTATTAAAACCCGTGCAACCTCAAACCCAACTAACTAAATCTCCAAAACCTATCCTAGTTGATGGAGAACTCGAGTTTGAAGTCAAAAGCATTCTGGACTCCAAGATCTCCAAATCTAAACTATTTTACCTAATTGACTGGAAAGGCTACGGCCCCCAAGAGAGATCCTGGGAACCTGCTGAATATGTCCACGCTCCTCGCCTAATCAAAAGATTTCACCGAACATTTCCTGACAAGCCAAAACCCCCGGAGAAGCCCGGTTTGGGAGGGGCCTTGAGGGGGGGTACTGTCATGATCTCTGCTTCCAAAAGGTCAGGGTTTTCCCAACTCCCTTGGAAGCAGATCCATAACCCAGGTTCCGAGTGCCAACCAGTCCCAATTGGGACCTTTTGGACCCAGTCCTGGCGCCAGTGGCACCAGGCTCATAAATATGCCCAGTCCCAGCGCTGGAAGCGCCGGGCTCATAATGCTTGGGAGGACTTACCTGCAGCAGACCATGCTGCTTACTTGCCTGCCAGTTGAGCCTCTGATCCTCTTCTGTTTGGAACTACTTTTCCTGTTGGGTGGGGCAGGAGCCACTCCCTAGATTCAGAACACTGGAACTCTTCTGGAAAGCAGGAACTCTTTTCTTACCTAGGCGTGGCTGTGGAGGGAGACACCTAAGCACTACAGGAGGCTATTTAAACCACACCCGATGGATGAATCTTGCTTTGCGTTATTCTGCATCCTCTGCAGCAGAACGCTCATCGTGTCTTCTGCATCTGATCCTGGGCCTAAGGAAAAAGGCTTACCATCCTGAATCCAGTCTTCAGCAACACCTATAAAGACAAGAAAGAACAGGTTAGCATTACGGTCTTCAGTGACAGCTCTTCACTTACCTGGTCCATCAGCTGTCACCAACGCCTCGCGCTGCATTCCGGCATCTGAAAGACAAAGGCTTACCTACTCTTCGTGCGCTCCGGAGGTCTTCACACTGCATTCCGGCATCTGAAAGACAAAAGCTTACCAACTCTTCGCACGCTCCGGAGGCCTTCGGCGCTGCATCCCGCATCTGAAAGACAAAACAAGGTGCGTTTAAAGACATTGGGGAACTTTAATACTCACGTGCCATTACTCCTTTCCACATCTAACCCAGTGGGTATTCCGGCACCCTGCAGCCGCTCCGAACTTGTACCTGCAAAATAAAAAGACAGTTAGAGCGCATCGTGAAGCAGGCAACAAGCGCTTACTTACGTGCTTCCAGGCGCTTCTATTCATCACACGGGCTCCATCTTCAACTCACTTCAGCCCGTCATCCGCCATCGCCGGAACCCTGCAAAACAAGAAACATCATTACTAAAGACTTTAAAGACATTAGAATTACTCGAAACTTACCGTTCGTGCAGTAAACGACGGACAGCAGTCCTCTGAAGTCAAGAGGCCTGCTCCCCTTATCCAGTGAAGAAACTGGTTACAGCACCCTGCCCCGAGGCAGATGGAGAGCACGGCGTTCACTTACCTAAGGTGAGAGCGTTAACCTTTGGGGTTCTACAGGAGAAGAGAAAGGGAAGAAGAGAGAGACATTCAATAACCCAGTTCCTTAATCCCATATTTTCTATCTGCAGACATCTTACCCTTCGAGTCAGACATACAGTGCACAGAGGTCCAGCCCAAAGAGCCAGCCGTGTGTTACACATCACCTTTGAAGATACGGTATACGCCCAGTCAAGACCGGCGCCTCTACGGGAATCAGGTGAGCGTTACACTGACCTGGAGAGGCAGAAAGGTGCTCTCGTCTAATGGGAACTAGCCTACTCACAATGACGCATCTATTTCCCATTAGAGAAAAAGCCCTGCGACCTGAAGAAGCAGAAAGGTCCTGTCGTCTAATGGGAACTAGCCCACTCACACTGAAGCATCTATTTCCCATTAGAGAAACGGCCCTTCGACCTGGAGAGTCAGAAAGGTCCTCTCATCTAATGGGAACTAGTCTACTCACAATGAAGCATCTATTTCCCATTAGAGAAACGTCCCTCCAACCTGGAGAGGCCAGAAAGGTCCTCTCGTCTAATGGGAACTAGCCTATTCACAAGGAAGTATCTATTTCCCATTAGAGAAACAGCCCTCCAACCTGGAGAGGCAGAAAGGCCCTCTCGTCTAATCGGAACTATCCTACTCACACTGAAGCATCTATTTCCCATTAGAGAAACGGCCTTCTGACCCGGAGAGGCAGAAAGTTCCTCTCGTCTAATGGAAACTAGCCTACTCACACTGAATCATCTGTTTCCCATTAGAGAAACGGCCCTCTGACCTGGAGAGGCAGAAAGGTTCTCTCGTCTAATGGGAACTAGCCTACTCACAATGACGCATCTATTTCCCATTAGAGAAAAAGCCCTGCGACCTGAAGAAGCAGAAAGGTCCTGTCGTCTAATGGGAACTAGCCCACTCACACTGAAGTATCTATTTCCCATTAGAGAAACTGCCCTTCGACCTGGAAAGGCAGAAAGGTCCTCTCATCTAATGGGAACTAGTCTACTCACAATGAAGCATCTATTTCCCATTAGAGAAACGGCCTTCCAACCTGGAGAGGCCAGAAAGTTCCCCTTGTCTAATGGGAACTAGCCTACTCAAACTGAAGCATCTATTTCCCATTAGAGAAACGGCCCTCCAACCTGGAGAGGCAGAAAGGTCCTCTCGTCTGATGGGAACGAGCCTACTTCCAAGGAAGCATCTATTTCACATTAGAGACACAGCCCTGCGACCTGAAGAAGCAGAAAGATCCTCTTGTCTAATGGGAACTAGCCTACTCACACTGAAGCAGCTATTTCCCATTAGAGAAACGGCCCTCCGACCTGGAGAGTCTGAAAGTTCCTCTTGTCCAATGAGAACTAGCCTACTCACACTGAAGCATATATTTCCCATTAGAGAAATGGCCCTTAGACGCGGAGAGTCAGAACGTTCCTCTCATCTAATGGGAACTAGTCTTCGCACAATGAAGCATCTATTTCCTATTAGAGAAACGGCCCTCTGACCTCGAGAACCAGAAAGTTCCTCTCATCTAATGGGAACTAGCCTACTCACACTGAAGCATCTATTTCCCATTAGAGAAACAGCCTTCTGACCCAGAGAGGCAGAAAGGTCCTCTCGTCTAATGGGAACTAGCCTACTCACACTGAATCATCTGTTTCCCATTGGAGAAACGGCCCTCTGAACTGGAGAGGCAGAAAGGTCCTTTCGTCTAATGGGAACTAGCCTACTCACAATGATGCATCTATTTCCCATTACAGAAACAGCCCTGCGGCCTGAAGAAGCAGAAAGGTCCTCTCGTCTAATGGGAACTAGCCTACTCACAATGAAGCATCTATTTCCTATTAGAGAAACGGCCCTCCAACCTGGAGAGGTCATAAAGGTCCTCTCGTCTAATGGGAAATAGCCTATTCACAAGGAAGCATCTATTTCCCATTAGAGAAACAGCCCTTCAACCTGGAGAGGCGGAAAGGCCCTCTCGTCTAATCGGAACTAGCCTACTCACACTGAAGCATCTATTTCCCATTAGAGAAACGGCCTTCTGACCCGGAGAGGCATAAAGGTCCTCTGATCTAATGGATACTAGCCTACTCACACTGAATCATCTGTTTCCTATTAGAGAAACTGCCCTCTGACCTGGAGAAGCAGAAAGGTCCTCTCGTCTAATGGGAACTAGCCTACTCACAATGACGCATCTATTTCCCATTAGAGAAACGGCCCTTCGACCTGGAGAGGCAGAAAGGTCCTCTCATCTAATGGCAACTAGTCTACGCACACTGAATCATCTGTTTCCCATTAGAGAAACAGCCCTGCGACCTGAAGAAGCAGAAAGGTCCTGTCGTCTAATGGGAACTAGCCCACTCACACTGAAGCATCTATTTCCCATTAGAGAAATGGCCCTTCGACCTGGAGAGGCTGAAAGGTCCTCTCATCTAATGGGAACTAGTCTACTTACAATGAAGGTGAGGCTGAATCGGTTGAGGATAGGGCATGTGGGGCTGAATGACTGTCTGTATCGAGTGGGGAAGCGTGAGTCGAGGGACTGTGCAGTGTGTGGGGTGCCTGAGACTGTGGGACATTTTTTGCTTAGGTGTGAGAGACATGTTGTGGAGAGAGAATTGTTGAGGGTTCGGTTTTCTGCGCTGGGTGTGGCTGAGATGAGTGGGAAGGCTTTGCTGGGAGGTGACGGGGTGAGAGGCAGGAGGAGGAGCAGTGTGTTGTTGGATTTTGTGAGACAGACAGACAGGGCAGTGGGAGGAGTTGTGAGTTTATGTGGGCTATGTGTTGATTGGTGGGTTGGTGCACATCATCCTATTGGATGGGGAAGTGCCTGCGTGGGTCCGGCAACGCATTCAGTAATTAAGAAGAAGAAGAAGAAGAAGTTTCTATTTCCCATTAGAGAAACGGCCCTCCAACCTGGAGAGGCAGAAAGTTCCTCTCGTTTATTGGGAACTAGCCTACTCAAACTGAAGCTGCTATTTCCCATTAGAGAAACTGCCCTCCAACCTGGAGAGGCAGAAAAGGTCCTCTTGTCTAATGGGAACTAGCCTACTAACACTGAAGCAGCTTTTTCCCATAAGCGAAACGACCCTCCAACCTGGAGAGGCAGAAAGGTCCTCTCGTCTAATGGGAAATAGCCTACTCACAATGAAGCATCTATTTCCTATTAGAGAAACGGCCCTCCAACCTGGAGAGGCCAGAAAGGCCCTCTCATCTAATGGGAACTAGCCTATTCACAAGGAAGTATCTATTTCCCATTAGAGAAACAGCCCTCCAACCTGGAGAGGCAGAAAGGCCCTCTCGTCTAATTGGAACTAGCCTACTCACACTGAATCATCTGTTTCCCATTAGAGAAACAGAGCTACGACCGGAAGAAGCAGAAAGGTCCTGTCGTCTAATGGGAACTAGCCCACTCACACTAAAGCATCTATTTCCATTAGAGAAACGGCCTTCTGACCCAGAGAGGCAGAAAGGCCCTCTTGTCTAATGGGACCTAGCCTATTCACAAGGAAGTATCTATTTCCCATTAGAGAAACAGCCCTCCAACCTGGAGAGGCAGAAAGGCCCTCTCGTCTAATCGGAACTAGCCTACTCACACTGAATCATCTGTTTCCCATTAGAGAAACAGAGCTACGACCGGAAGAAGCAGAAAGGTCCTGTCGTCTAATGGGAACTAGCCCACTCACACTGAAGCATCTATTTCCCATTAGAGAAATGGCCCTTCGACCTGGAGTGGCAGAAGGGTCCTCTCATCTAATGGGAACTAGTCTACAAACAATGAAGGTGATGCTGAATCGGTTGAGGATAGGGCATGTGGGGCTGAATGACTGTCTGTATCGAGTGGGGAAGCGTGAGTCGAGGGACTGTGCAGTGTGTGGGGTGCCTGAGACTGTGGGACATTTTTTGCTTAGGTGTGAGAGACATGTTGTGGAGAGAGAATTGATGAGGGTTCGGTTTTCTGCGCTGGGTGAGGCTGAGATGAGTGGGAAGGCTTTGCTGGGAGGTGAGAGGGTGAGAGGCAGGAGGAGGAGCAGTGTGTTGTTGGATTTTGTGAGACAGACGGGGCAGTGGGAGGAGTTGTGAGTTTATGTGGGCTACGTGTTGATTGGTGGGGTGGTGCACATCATCCTATTGGATGGGGAAGCGCCGGCGTGGGTCCGCCCACGCATTCAGTAATTAAGAAGAAGAAGAAGAAGAATCATCTATTTCCCATTAGAGAAACGGCCCTCCAACCTGGAGAGGCAGAAAGTTTGTCTTGTTTATTGAGAACTAGCCTACTCAAACTGAAGCATATATATACCATTAGAGAAACTGCCCTCCAACCTGGAGAGGCAGAAAGGTCCTCTTGTCTAATGGGAACTAGCCTACTCACACTGACGCAGCTTTTTCCCATTAGCAAAACGACCCTCCAACTTGGAGAGGCAGAAAGGTCCTCTCGTCTAATGGGAAATAGCCTACTCACAATGAAGCATCTATTTCCTATTAGAGGAACGACCCTCCAACCTGGAGAGGCCATAAAGGTCCTCTTGTCTAATGGGAACTAGCCTATTCACAAGGAAGCATTTATTTCCCGTTAGAGAAACAGCCCTTCAACCTGGAGAGGCAGAAAAGCCCTCTCGTCTAATCGGAACTAGCCTACTCAGACTGAAGCATCTATTTGCCATTAGAGAAACGGTCTTCTGACCCGGAGAGGCAGAAAGTTCCTCTCATTTAATGGGAACTAGCTTACTCACACTGAATCATCTGTTTCCCATTAGAGAAACGGCCCTCTGACCAGGAGAGGCAGAAAGGTTCTCTCGTCTAATGGGAACTAGCCTACTCACAATGATGCATCTATTTCACATTAGAGAAACTGCCCTACGACCTCGAGAGGCAGAAAGGCCCTCTCGTCTAATCGGAACTAGCCTACTCACACTTTAGCATCTATTTCCCATTAGAGAAACGGTCTTCTGACCCGGAGAGGCAGAAAGGTCCTCTCATCTAACGGGAACTAGCCTACTCACACTGAATCATCTGTTTCCCATTAGAGAAACAGCCCTGCTACCTGAAGAAGCAGAAAGGTCCTGTCGTCTAATGGGAACTAGCCCACTCACACTGAAGCATCTATTTCCCATTAGAGAAATGGCCCTTCGACCTGGAGAGGCAGAAAGGTCCTCTCATCTAATGGGAACTAGTCTACTCACAATGAAGGTGAGGCTGAATCGGTTGAGGATAGGGCATGTGGGGCTGAATGACTGTCTGTATCGAGTGGGGAAGCGTGAGTCAAGGGACTGTGCAGTGTGTGGGGTGCCTGAGACTGTGGGACATTTTTTGCTTAGGTGTGAGAGACATTTTGTGGAGAGAGAATTGATGAGGGTTCGGTTTTCTGTGCTGGGTGTGGCTGAGATGAGTGGGAAGGCTTTGCTGGGAGGTGACGGGGTGAGAGGCAGGAGGAGGAGCAGTGTGTTGTTGGATTTTGTGAGACAGACGGGGCAGTGGGAGGAGTTGTGAGTTTATGTGGGCTATGTGTTGATTGGTGGGTTGGTGCACATCATCCTATTGGATGGGGAAGCGCCAGCGTGGGTCCGCCCACGCATTCAATAATTAAGAAGAAGAAGAAGAAGCATCTATTTCCCATTAGAGAAACGGCCCCCCAACCTGGAGAGGCAGAAAGTTTGTCTCGTTTATTGGGAACTAGCCTACTCAAACTGAAGCATCTATTTCCCATTAGAGAAACTGCCCTCCAACCTGGAGAGGCAGAAAGGTCCTCTTGTCTAATGGGAACTAGCCTACTCACACTGAAGCTGCTATTTCCCATTAGAGAAACGGCCCTCTGACCTGGAGAGTCAGAAGGTTCCTCTTGTCCAATGAGAACTAGCCTACTCACACTGAATCATCTGTTTCCCATTGGAGAAATGGCCCTTCGACGCGGAGAGTCAGAACGTTCCTCTCATCTAATGGGAACTAGTCTTCTCACAATGAAGCATCTATTTCCTATTAGAGAAACGGCCCTCCGACCTCGAGAACCAGAAAGTTCCTCTCATCTAATTGGAACTAGCCTACTCACACTGAAGCATCTATTTCCCATTAGAGAAACAGCCTTCTGACCCAGAGAGGCAGAAAGGTCCTCTCGTCTAATGGGAACTAGCCTACTCACACTGAATCATCTGTTTCCCATTGGAGAAACGGCCCTCTGAACTGGAGAGGCAGAAAGGTCCTCTCGTCTAATGGGAACTAGCCTACTCACAATGAAGCATCTATTTCCTATTAGAGAAACGGCCCTCCAACCTGGAGAGGCCATAAAGGTCCTCTCGTCTAATGGGAAATAGCCTATTCACAAGGAAGCATCTATTTTCCATTAGAGAAACAGCCCTTCAACCTGGAGAGGCAGAAAGGCCCTCTCTTCTAATCAGAACTAGCCTACTCACACTGAAGCATCTATTTCCCATTAGAGAAACGGCTTTCTGACCCGGAGAGGCAGAAAGGTCCTCTCATCTAATGGGAACTAGCCTAATCACACTGAATCATCTGTTTCCCATTAGAGAAACTGCCCTCTGACCTGGAGAGGCAGAAAGGTCCTCTCGTCTAATGGGAACTAGCCTATTCACAAGGAAGTATCTATTTCCCATTAGAGAAACAGCCCTTCAACCTGGAGAGGCAGAAAGGCCCTCTCGTCTAATCGGAACTAGCCTACTCACACTGAATCATCTGTTTCCCATTAGAGAAACAGCCCTCCGACCTGAAGAAGCAGAAAGGTCCTGTCGTCTAATGGGAACTAGCCCACTCACACTGAAGCATCTATTTCCCATTAGAGAAATGGCCCTTCGACCTGGAGAGGCAGAAGGGTCCTCTCATCTAATGGGAACTAGTCTACAAACAATGAAGGTGATGCTGAATCGGTTGAGGATAGGGCATGTGGGGCTGAATGACTGTCTGTATCGAGTGGGGAAGCGTGAGTCGAGGGACTGTGCAGTGTGTGGGGTGCCTGAGACTATGGGAAATTATTTGCTTAGGTGTGAGAGACATGTTGTGGAGAGAGAATTGTTGAGGGTTCGGTTTTCTGCGCTTGGTGTGGCTGAGATGAGTGGGAAGGCTTTGCTGGGAGGTGACGGGGTGAGAGGCAGGAGGCGGAGCAGTGTGTTGTTGGATTTTGTGAGACAGACGGGGCAGTGGGAGGAGTTGTGAGTTTATGTGGGCTATGTGTTGATTGGTGGGTTGGTGCACATCATCCTATTGGATGGGGAAGCGCCTGTGTGGGTCCGGCAACGCATTCAGTAATGAAGAAGAAGAAGAAGAAGAAGAAGAAGAAGAAGAAGAAGAAGAAGAAGAAGAAGAAGAAGAAGAAGAAGAAGAAGAAGAAGAAGCTTCTTTTTCCCATTAGAGAAACGGCCCTCCAACCTGGAGAGGCAGAAAGTTCCTCTTGTTTATTGGGAACTAGCCTACTCAAACTGAAGCATCTATTTCCCATTAGAGAAACTGCCCTCCAACCTGGAGAGGCAGAAAGGTCCTCTTGTCTAATGGGAACTAGCCTACTCACACTGAAGCAGCTTTTTCCCATAAGCGAAATGACCCTCCAACCTGGAGAGGCAGAAAAGTCCTCTCGTCTAATGGGAACTAGCCCACTCACAATGACTCATCTATTTCCCATTAGAGAAACTGCCCTTCGACCTGGAGAGGCAGAAAGGCCCTCTCGTCTAATCGGAACTAGCCTACTCACAATGACGCATCTATTTCCCATTAGAGAAACGGCCTTCTGACCCAGAGAGGCAGAAAGGTCCTCTTGTCTAATGGGAACTAGCCTATTCACAAGGAAGTATCTATTTCCCATTAGAGAAACAGCCCTCCAACCTGGAGAGGCAGAAAGGCCCTCTCGTCTAATCGGAACTAGCCTACTCACACTGAATCATCTGATTCCCATTAGAGAAACAGCCCTGCGACTTGAAGAAGCAGAAAGGTCCTGTCGTTTAATGGGAACTAGCCCACTCACACTGAAGCATCTATTTCCCATTAGAGAAATGGCCCTTCGACCTGGAGAGGCAGAAGGGTCCTCTCATCTAATGGGAACTAGTCTACAAACAATGAAGGTGATGCTGAATCGGTTGAGGATAGGGCATGTGGGGCTGAATGACTGTCTGTATCGAGTGGAGAAGCGTGAGTCAAGGGACTGTGCAGTGTGTGGGGTGCCTGAGACTGTGGGACATTTTTAGCTTAGGTGTGAGAGACATGTTGTGGAGAGAGAATTGATGAGGGTTCGGTTTTCTGCGCTGGGTGTGGCTGAGATGAGTGGGAAGGCTTTGCTGGGAGGTGAGAGGGTGAGAGGCAGGAGGAGGAGCAGTGTGTTGTTGGATTTTGTGAGACAGTCGGGGCAGTGGGAGGAGTTGTGAGTTTATGTGGGCTATGTGTTGATTGGTTGGTTGGTGCACATCATCCTATTGGATGGGGAAGCGCCGGCGTGGGTCCGCCCACGCATTCAGTAATTAAGAAGAAGAAGAAGAAGAAGCATCAGTTTCCCATTAGAGAAACGGCCCTCCAACCTGGAGAGGGAGAAAGTTTGTCTGTTTATTGGGAACTAGCCTACTCATACTGAAGCATCTATTTCCCATTAGAGAAACTGCCCTCCAATCTGGAGAGGCAGAAAGGACCTCTTGTCTAATGGGAACTAGCCTACTTACACTGAAGCAGCTTTTTCCCATAAGCGAAACAACCCTCCAACCTGGAGAGGCAGAAAGGTCCTCTCGTCTAATGGGAACTAGCCCACTCACAATGACTCATCTATTTCCCATTAGAGAAACTGCCCTTCGACCTGGAGAGGCAGAAAGGCCCTCTCGTCTAATCGGAACTAGCCTACTCACAATGACGCATCTATTTCCCATTAGAGAAACTGCCCTTCGACCTGGAGAGCAGAAAGGCCCTCTCGTCTAATCGGAACTAGCCTACTCACACTGAAGCATCTATTTCCCATTAGACAAATGGTCTTCTGACCCGGAGAGGCAGAAAGGTCCTCTCAACTAATGGGAACTAGCCTACTCACACTGAATCATCTGTTTCCCATTAGAGAAACGGCCCTCTGACCTGGAGAGGCAGAAAGGTCCTCTCGTCTAATGGGAACTAGCCTACTCACAATGACGCATCTATTTCCCATTAGAGAAACTGCCCTTTGACCTGGAGAGGCAGAAAGGCCCTCTCGTCTAATCGGAACTAGCCTACTCACACTGAAGCATCTATTTCCCATTAGAGAAACAGGCTTCTGACCCGGAGAGGCAGAAAGGTCCTCTCATCTAATGGGAACTAGCCTACTCACACTGAATCATCTGTTTCCAATTAGAGAAACGGCCCTTTGACCTGGAGAGGCAGAAAGGTCCTCTCGTCTAATGGGAACTAGCCTACTCACAATGACACATCTATTTCCCATTAGAAAAAAATGCCCATCGACCTGGAGAGGCAGAATGTTCCTCTCATCTAATGGGAACTAGTTTACTCACACTGAATCATCTGTTTCTCATTAGAGAACAGCCCTGCGACCTGAAGAGGCAGAAAGGTCCTGTCGTCTAATGGGAACTAGCCCACTCACACTGAAGCATCTATTTCCCATTAGAGAAATGGCCCTTGGACCTGTAGAGGCAGAAAGGTCCTCTCATCTAATGGGAACTAGTCTACTCACAATGAAGGTGATGCTGAATCGGTTGAGGATAGGGCATGTGGGGCTGAATGACTGTCTGTATCGAGTGGGGAAGCGTGAGTCGAGGGACTGTGCAGTGTGTGGGGTGCCTGAGACTGTGGGACATTTTTTGCTTAGGTGTGAGAGACATGTTGTGGAGAGAGAATTGAGGAGGGTTCGGTTTTCTGCGCTGGGTGTGGCTGAGATGAGTGGGAAGGCTTTGCTGGGAGGTGACGGGGTGAGAGGCAGGAGGAGGAGCAGTGTGTTGTTGGATTTTGTGAGACAGATGGAGCAGTGGGAGCAGTTGTGAGTTTATGTGGGCTATGGGTTGATTGGTGGGTTGGTGCACATCATCCTATTGGATGGGGAAGCGCCGGCGTGGGTCCGCCCACGCATTCAGTAATTAAGAAGAAGAAGAAGAAGAAGAAGCATCTATTTCCCATTAGAGAAACGGCCCCCCAACCTGGAGAGACAGAAAGTTCCTCTCGTTTATTGGGAACTAGCCTACTCAAACTGAAGCATCTATTTCCCATTAGAGAAACTGCCCTCCAACCTGGAGAGGCAGAAAGGTCCTCTCGTCTAATGGGAAATAGCCTACTCACAATGAAGCATCTATTTCCTATTAGAGAAACGGCCCTCCAACCTGGAGAGGTCAGAAAGGCCCTCTCGTCTAATGGGAACTAGCCTATTCACAAGGAAGTATCTATTTCCCATTAGAGAAACAGCCCTCCAACCTGGAGAGGCAGAAAGGCCCTCTCGTCTAATCGGAACTAGCCTACTCACACTGAAGCATCTATTTCCCATTAGAGAAACGGCCTTCTGACCCAGAGAGGCAGAAAGGTCCTCTCGTCTAATGGGAACTAGCCTATTCACAAGGAAGTATCTATTTCACATTAGAGAAACAGCCCTCCAACCTGGAGAGGAAGAAAGGCCCTCTCGTCTAATCGGAACTAGCCTATTCACACTGAATCATCTGTTTCCCATTAGAGAAACAGCTCTGCGACCTGAAGAAGTAGAAAGGTCCTATCATCTAATGGGAACTAGCCCACTCACACTGAAGCATCTATTTCCCATTAGAGAAATGGCCCTTCGACCTGGAGAGGCAGAAAGGTCCTCTCGTCTAATGGGAACTAGTCTACTCACAATGAAGGTGATGCTGAATCGGTTGAGGATAGGGCATGTGGGGCTGAATGACTGTCTGTATCGAGTGGGGAAGCGTGAGTCGAGGGACTTTGCAGTGTGTGGGGTGCATGAGATTGTGGGACATTTTTTGCTTAGGTGTGAGAGACATGTTGTGGAGAGAGAATTGATGAGGGTTTGGTTTTCTGCGCTGGGTGTGGCTGAGATGAGTGGGAAGGCTTTGCTGGGAGGTGACAGGGTGAGAGGCAGGAGGAGGAGCAGTGTGTTGTTGGATTTTGTGAGACAGACGGGGCAGTGGGAGGAGTTGTGAGTTTATGTGGGCTATGTGTTGATTGGTGGTTTGGTGCACATCATCCTATTGGATGGGGAAGCGCCGGCGTGGGTCCGCCCACGCATTCAGTAATTAAGAAGAAGAAGAAGAAGAAGAAGCATCAGTTTCCCATTAGAGAAATGGCCCTCCAATCTGGAGAGGCAGAAAGGTCCTCTTGTCTAATGGGAACTAGCCTACTCACACTGAAGCAGCTTTTTCCCATAAGCGAAACAACCCTCCAACCTGGAGAGGCAGAAAGGTCCTCTCGTCTAATGGGAACTAGCCCACTCACAATGACTCATCTATTTCCCATTAGAGAAACTGCCTTCGACCTGGAGAGGCAGAAAGGCCCTCTCGTCTAATCGGAACTAGCCTACTCACAATGACGCATCTATTTCCCATTAGAGAAACTGCCCTTCGACCTGGAGAGCAGAAAGGCCCTCTCGTCTAATCAGAACTAGCCTACTCACACTGAAGCATCTATTTCCCATTAGACAAACAGTCTTCTGACCCGGAGAGGCAGAAAGGTCCTCTCATCTAATGGGAACTAGCCTACTCACACTGAATCATCTGTTTCCCATTAGAGAAACGGCCCTCTGACCTGGAGAGGCAGAAAGGTCCTCTCGCCTAATGGGAACTAGCCTACTCACAATGACGCATCTATTTCCCATTAGAGAAACTGACCTTTGACCTGGAGAGGCAGAAAGGCCCTCTCGTCTAATTGGAACTAGCCTACTCACACTGAAGCATCTATTTCCCATTAGAGAAACGGGCTTCTGACCCGTAGAGGCAGAAAGGTCCTCTCATCTAATGGGAACTAGCCTACTCACACTGAATCATCTGTTTCCAATTAGAGAAACGGCCCATCGACCTGGAGAGGCAGAATGTTCCTCTCATCTAATGGGAACTAGTTTACTCACACTGAATCATCTGTTTCTCATTAGAGAACAGCCCTGCGACCTGAAGAGGCAGAAAGGTCCTGTCGTCTAATGGGAACTAGCCCACTCACACTGAAGCATCTATTTCCCATTAGAGCAATGGCCCTTGGACCTGTAGAGGCAGAAAGGTCCTCTCATCTAATGGGAACTAGTCTACTCACAATGAAGGTGATGCTGAATCGGTTGAGGATAGGGCATGTGGGGCTGAATGACTGTCTGTATCGAGTGGGGAAGCGTGAGTCGAGGGACTGTGCAGTGTGTGGGGTGCCTGAGACTGTGGGACATTTTTTGCTTAGGTGTGAGAGACATGTTGTGGAGAGAGAATTGATGAGGGTTCGGTTTTCTGCGCTGGGTGTGGATGAGATGAGTGGGAAGGCTTTGCTGGGAGGTGACGGGGTGAGAGGCAGGAGGGAACTAGCCCACTCACACTGAAGCATCTATTTCCCATTAGAGAAATGGCCCTTCGACCTGGAGAGGCAGAAAAGTCCTCTCGTCTAATGGGAAATAGCCTACTCACAATGAAGCATCTACTTCCTATTAGAGAAACGGCCCTCCAACCTGGAGAGGCCATAAAGGTCCTCTCGTCTAATGGGAACTAGCCTATTCACAAGGAAGCATCTATTTCCCATTAGAGAAACAGCCTTTCAACCCGGAGAGGCAGAAAGGCCCTCTCGTCTAATCGGAACTAGCCTACTCACACTGAAGCATCTATTTCCCATTAGAGAAACGTCCTTCTGACTGGCAGAGGCAGAAAGGTCCTCTCGTCTAATGGGAACTAGCCTACTCACACTGAATCATCTGTTTCCCATTAGAGAAACAGCCCTCTGACCTGGAGAGGCAGAAAGGTCCTCTCGTCTAATGGGAACTAGCCTACTCACATTCACGCAGCTTTTTCCCATTAGCGAAGCAACCCTCCAACCTGGAGAGGCAGAAAAGTCCTCTCCCCTAATGGGAACTAGCCTACTCACACTGACGCAGATCTTTCCCATTAGAAAAACGGCCCTCCAACTTGGCGAGGCAGAAAGGTCCTCTTGTCTAATGGGAACTAGCCTACTCACACTGAAGCAGCTATTTCCCATTAGAGAAACGGCCCTTCGACACGGAGAGTCAGAACGTTCCTCTCATCTAATGGGAACTAGTCTACTCACAATGAAGCATCTATTTCCTATTAGAGAAACGGCCCATCGACCTCGAGAACCAGAAAGTTCCTCTCATCTAATTGGAACTAGCCTACTCACACTGAAGCATCTATTTCCCATTAGAGAAACAGCCTTCTGACCCAGAGAGGCAGAAAGGTCCTCTCGTCTAATGGGAACTAGCCTACTCACACTGAATAATCTGTTTCCCATTAGAGAAACGATTTTCCAACATGGAGAGGCAGAAAAGTCCTCTCCTCTAATGGGAACTAGCCTACTCACACTGACACAGCTCTTTCCCATTAGAAAAACGGCCCTCCAACTTGGCGAGGCAGAAAGGTCCTCTTGTCTAATGGGAACTAGCCCACTCACACTGAAGCATCTATTTCCCATTAGAGAAACAGCCCTTCGACCTGAAGAGGCAGAAAGGTCCTCTCATCTAATGGGAACTAGTCTACTCAGAATGAAGCATCTATTTCCCATTAGAGAAACGGCCCTCCAACCTGGAGAGGCAGAAAGGTCCTCTCGTCTAATGGGAACTAGCCTACTCACAAGGAAGCATCTATTTCCCATTAGAGAAACAGCCCTACGACCTGAAGAAGCATTAGAGAAACGTCCCTCTGACCTGGAGAGGCAGAAAGGTCCTCTCGTCTAATGGGAACTAGCCTACTCCCAATGAAGCATTCATTTCCCATTAGAGAAACAGCCCTGTGACCTGAAGAAGCAGAAAGTTCCTCTCGTCTAATGGGAACTAGTCTTCTCACATTGAAGCATCTATTTCCCATTAGAGAAACGGTCATCCGACTTGGAGAGGCAGAAAAGTCCACTTGTCTAATGGGAACTAGCCTACTCACAATTAAACATCTATTTCCCATTAGAGAAACAACCCTCTGACCTGGAGAGGCAGAAAGGTCCTCTCGTCTAATGGGAACTAGCCTACTCACATTGAAGCAGCTATTTCCCATTATAGAAATGGCCCTCCAACCTGGAGAGGCAGAAAGGTCCTCTCGTCTAAGGCCTACTCACACTGAAGCTGCTATTTCCCATTAGAGAAACGGCCCTCTGACCTGGAGAGGCAGAAAGGTCCTCTCGTCTAATGGGAAATAGCCGACTCACACTGAAGCAGCTATTTCCCATTATAGAAATGGCCCTCCAACCTGGAGAGGCAGAAAGGTCCTCTCGTCTAAGGCCTACTCACCCTGAAGCTGCTATTTCCCATTAGAGAAACGGCCCTCTGACCTGGAGAGGCAGAAAGGTCCTCTCGTCTAATGGGAAATAGCCTACTCACATTGAAGCATCTATTTCCCATTAGAGAAACGGCCATCCCACTTGGAGAGGCAGAAAGGTCCACTTGTCTAATGGGAACTAGCCTACTCACAATTAAACATCTATTTCCCATTAGAGAAACAACCCTCCGACCTGGAGAGGCAAACAGGTCCTCTTGTCTAATGGGAACTAGCCTACCCACACTGAAGCATCTATTTCCCATTAGAGAAACGACCCTCCGAACTGGAGAGGCAGAAATGTCCCCTCGTCTAATGGGAACTAGCCTACTCACACTGAAGCAGCTATATCCCATTAGAGAAATGCCCCTCCGACCTGCAGAGGCAGAAAGGTCCTCTCGTCTAATGGGAACTAGGCGACTCACACTGAAGCAGCTATTTCCTATTAGAGAAACGCCCCTCCCACCTGGAGAGACGGAAAGGTCCTCTCGTCTAATGGGAACTAGCCTGCTCACACTGAAGCAGCTATTTCTCATTAGAGAAACGGCACTCCCACCTGGAGAGGCAGAATGGGCTTCTTGTCAAATGGAAACTAGCCTACTCACACTGAAGCAGCTATTTCTCATTAGAGAAACGGCCCTCCAACCTGGAGAGGCAGAAAGTTCCTCTCGTTTATTGGGAACTAGTCTTCTCAAACTGAAGCATCCATTTCCCATTAGAGAAACGGCCCTCCAACCTGGAGAGGCAGAAAGGTCCTCTTGTCTAATGGGAACTAGCCTACTCACGCTGAAGCAGCTTTTTCCCATTAGCGAAACGACCCTCCAACCTGGAGAGGCAGAAAGGTCCTCTCGTCTAATGGGAACTAGCCCACTCACACTGAAGCAGCTATTTCCCACCTGAGAAAAGACCCTAGCAACCAAAGGTCTGTTTCTCAGATGGGAACTAGTATCCTAATAAGATACACATTTCAGTTGCCAGGTCTGCTTATTTTAAGCGACTTTGGGCTTTTCCCCCCCAAATTCGCTTATAATAATGGGAACTAGCCTACTCACATTGAAGCAGCTATTTCCCATTAGAGAAACTGCCCTTCCACTTGGAGAGGCAGAAAGTTCCTCCCGTCTAATGGGAACTAGCCGACTCACACTGAAGCAGCTATTTCCCATTATAGAAATGGCCCTCCAACCTGGAGAGGCAGAAAGGTCCTCTCGTCTAATGCCCACTCACACTGAAGCTGCTAATTCCCATTAGAGAAACGGCCCTCTAACTTGGAGAGGCAGAAAGGTCCTCTTGTCTAATGGGAACTAGCCTACTCACATTGAAGCAGCTATTTCCCATTTGAGAAACTTACCTTCCACTTGCAGAGGCAGAAAGTTCCTCTCCTCTGATGGAAACTAGCCGACTCACACTGAAGCAGCTATTTGCCATTATAGAAATGGCCCTCCAACCTGGAGATGCAGAAAGGTCCTCTCGTCTAATGCCTACTCACACTGAAGCTGCTATTTCCCATTAGAGAAACGGCCCTCTGACCTGGAGAGGCCGAAAGGTCCTCTCGTCTAATGGGAAATAGCCTACTCACATTGAAGCATCTATTTCCTATTAGAGAAATGGCCATCCCACTTGTAGAGGCAGAAAAGTCAACTTGTCTAATGGGAACTAGCCTACTCACAATTAAACATCTATTTCCCACTAGAGAAACAACCCTCCGACCTGGAGAGGCAAACAGGTCCTCTTGTCTAATGGGAACTAGCCTACTCACACTGAAGCATCTATTTCCCATTAGAGAAACGACCCTCCGAACTGGAGAGTGAGAAATGTCCCCTCGTCTAATGGGAACTAGCCTACTCACACTGAAGCAGCTATTTCCTATTAGAGAAACGGCCCTCCCACCTGGAGAGACGGAAAGGTCCTCTCGTCTAATGGGAACTAGCCTACTCACACTGAAGCAGCTATTTCCCATTAGAGAAACGGCCCCCCGACCTTGAGAGTCAGAAAGTTCCTCTTGTCTAATGAGAACTAGCCTACTCACTCTGAAGCATCTATTTCCCATTAGAGAAATGGCCCTTCGACACGGAGAGTCAGAACGTTCCTCTCATCTAATGGGAACTAGTCTACTCACAATGAAGCATCTATTTCCTATTAGAGAAACGGCCCATCGACCTCGAGAACCAGAAAGTTCCTCTCATCTAATTGGAACTAGCCTACTCACACTGAAGCATCTATTTCCCATTAGAGAAACAGCCTTCTGACCCAGAGAGGCAGAAAGGTCCTCTTGTCTAATGGGAACTAGCCTACTCACACTGAATAATCTGTTTCCCATTAGAGAAACGATTTTCCAACCTGGAGAGGCAGAAAAGTCCTCTCCTCTAATGGGAACTAGCCTACTCACACTGACACAGCTCTTTCCCATTAGAAAAACGGCCCTCCAACTTGGCGAGGCAGAAAGGTCCTCTTGTCTAATGGGAACTAGCCTACTCACACTGAAGCAGCTATTTCCTATTAGAGAGACGGCCCTCCAACCTGGAGAGGACAAAAGTTCCTCTCGTCTAATGGGAACTAGCCCACTCACACTGAAGCATCTATTTCCCATTAGAGAAACGGCCCTTCGACCTGAAGAGGCAGAAAGGTCCTCTCATCTAATGGGAACTAGTCTACTCAGAATGAAGCATCTATTTCCCATTAGAGAAACGGCCCTCCAACCTGGAGAGGCAGAAAGGTCCTCTCCTCTAATGGGAACTAGCCTACTCACAAGGAAGCATCTATTTCCCATTAGAGAAACATCCCTACGACCTGAAGAAGCATTAGAGAAACGTCCCTCTGACCTGGAGAGGCAGAAAGGTCCTCTCGTCTAATGGGAACTAGCCTACTCCCAATGAAGCATTCATTTCCCATTAGAGAAACAGCCCTGTGACCTGAAGAAGCAGAAAGTTCCTCTCGTCTAATGGGAACTAGTCTACTCACATTGAAGCATCTATTTCCCATTAGAGAAACGGTCATCCGACTTGGAGAGGCAGAAAAGTCCACTTGTCTAATGGGAACTAGCCTACTCACAATTAAACATCTATTTCCCATTAGAGAAACAACCCTCCGACCTGGAGAGGCAGAAAGGTCCTCTCGTCTAATGGGAACTAGCCGACTCACACTGAAGCAGCTATTTCCCATTATAGAAATGGCCCTCCAACCTGGAGAGGCAGAAAGGTCCTCTCGTCTAAGGCCTACTCACACTGAAGCTGCTATTTCCCATTAGAGAAACGGCCCTCTGACCTGGAGAGGCAGAAAGGTCCTCTCGTCTAATGGGAAATAGCCTACTCACATTGAAGAATCTATTTCCCATTAGAGAAACGGCCATCCCACTTGGAGAGGCAGAAAGGTCCACTTGTCTAATGGGAACTAGCCTACTCACACTGAAGCATCTATTTCCCATTAGAGAAACGACCCTCCGAACTGGAGAGGCAGAAATGTCCCCTCGTCTAATGGGAACTAGCCTACTCACACTGAAGCAGCTATATCCCATTAGAGAAATGCCCCTCCGACCTGCAGAGGCAGAAAGGTCCTCTCGTCTAATGGGAACTAGGCGACTCACACTGAAGCAGCTATTTCCTATTAGAGAAACGCCCCTCCCACCTGGAGAGACGGAAAGGTCCTCTCGTCTAATGGGAACTAGCCTGCTCACACTGAAGCAGCTATTTCTCATTAGAGAAATGGCACTCCCACCTGGAGAGGCAGAATGGGCTTCTCGTCAAATGGAAACTAGCCTACTCACACTGAAGCAGCTATTTCTCATTAGAGAAACGGCCCTCCAACCTGGAGAGGCAGAAAGTTCCTCTCGTTTATTGGGAACTAGTCTTCTCAAACTGAAGCATCCATTTCCCATTAGAGAAACGGCCCTCCAACCTGGAGAGGCAGAAAGGTCCTCTTGTCTAATGGGAACTAGCCTACTCACGCTGAAGCAGCTTTTTCCCATTAGCGAAACGACGCTCCAACCTGGAGAGGCAGAAAGGTCCTCTCGTCTAATGGGAACTAGCCCACTCACACTGAAGCAGCTATTTCCCACCTGAGAAAAGACCCTAGCAACCAAAGGTCTGTTTCTCAGATGGGAACTAGTATCCTAATAAGATACACATTTCAGTTGCCAGGTCTGCTTATTTTAAGCGACTTTGGGCTTTTTCCCCCCAAATTCGCTTATAATAATGGGAACTAGCCTACTCACATTGAAGCAGCTATTTCCCATTAGAGAAACTGCCCTTCCACTTGGAGAGGCAGAAAGTTCCTCCCGTCTAATGGGAACTAGCCGACTCACACTGAAGCAGCTATTTCCCATTATAGAAATGGCCCTCCAACCTGGAGAGGCAGAAAGGTCCTCTCGTCTAATGCCCACTCACACTGAAGTTGCTAATTCCCATTAGAGAAACGGCCCTCTAACTTGGAGAGGCAGAAAGGTCCTCTTGTCTAATGGGAACTAGCCTACTCACATTGAAGCAGCTATTTCCCATTTGAGAAACTTACCTTCCACTTGCAGAGGCAGAAAGTTCCTCTCCTCTGATGGGAACTAGCCTACTCACACTGAAGCAGCTATTTCCCATTATAGAAATGGCCCTCCAACCTGGAGATGCAGAAAGGTCCTCTCGTCTAATGCCTACTCACACTGAAGCTGCTATTTCCCATTAGAGAAACGGCCCTCTGACCTGGAGAGGCCGAAAGGTCCTCTCGTCTAATGGGAAATAGCCTACTCACATTGAAGCATCTATTTCCCATTAGAGAAATGGCCATCCCACTTGTAGAGGCAGAAAAGTCAACTTGTCTAATGGGAACTAGCCTACTCACAATTAAACATCTATTTCCCATTAGAGAAACAACCCTCCGACCTGGAGAGGCAAACAGGTCCTCTTGTCTAATGGGAACTAGCCTACTCACACTGAAGC
Source organism: Ambystoma mexicanum (assembly GCF_040938575.1). Lineage (NCBI taxonomy): Eukaryota > Metazoa > Chordata > Amphibia > Caudata > Ambystomatidae > Ambystoma > Ambystoma mexicanum. Next base: position 69,107,107 of record NC_090928.1, read on the forward strand.
ATCTATTTGCCATTAGAGAAACGACCCTCCGAACTGTAGAGTGAGAAATGTCCCCTCGTCTAATGGGAACTAGCCTACTCACACTGAAGCAGCTATTTCCTATTAGAGAAACGGCCCTCCCACCTGGAGTGCCGGAAAGGTCCTCTCGTCTAATGGGAACTAGCCTACTCACACTGAAACAGCTATTTCCCATTAGAGAAACTGCCCTCTGACCTGAAGAGGCAGAAAGGTCCTCTCGTCTAATGGGAACTAGCCTACTCACACTGAAGCAGCTATTTCCCATTAGAGAAATGCCCCTCCGACCTGCAGAGGCAGAAAGGTCCTCTCGTCTAATGTTAGAGAAACGGCCCTCCCACCTGGAGAGACGGAAAGGTCCTCTCGTCTAATGGGAACTAGCCTGCTCACACTGAAGCAGCTATTTCTCATTAGAGAAACGGCACTCCCACCTGGAGAGGCAGAATGGGCTTCTCGTTAAATGGAAACTAGCCTACTCACACTAAAGCCTCTATTTCACATTAGAGAAATGGCCCTCCGACCTACAGAAGCAGAAAGGTCCTCTCGTCTAGCATCTATTTCCTATTAGAGAAATGGCTCTCTGACCTGGAGTGGCAAAAAGGTCCTCTTGTCTAATGGGAGCTAGTCTTCACAGTGAGAATAATCGAAAACTCATCATTATGCAGGACTTAACCACTAGGGGGAAAAAGGGCCATTTCTCTAATGGGAACTAGCCTTCTCAGTGACAGTAATCTAAAACCCATTATTATGCAGGGTCTGACGACTAGGGGTGCAAAAAGGGCCATTTCTCTAATTGGAACTCGAATTCTCAGTGAGAGTAATCTAAAAGCTATTATTATGCAGGACTTGGCCATTAGGGGCGAAAAGGGACAATTCTCTAATGGGAGCTAGCCTACTCACTCTGAAGCAGCTATTTCCCATCTGAGAAAAGACCCTAGCAACCAGAGGTCTGTTTCTCAGATGGGAACTAGTATCCTAATAAGATACGCATTTCAGTTGCCAGGTCTGCTTATTTTAAGCGACTTTGGGCTTTTTTTCCTCAAATTCGCTGATAATAATTGGAGGTCGCTTGCCGTGGTTTTTGTCTGCGTATTAGCCCAATGAAGGGCGTATTGTTCCGCTTGTTTTTATTTTGTGTCAAAGTGCTGACATCATTAATTTCACACACTCTGTGGCCCTGCCTCTTCATCATAACATGATCGTTCTTAACTGAATCATTCACAGTCTCTGTGGTGCTGGGGGGGGGAGAGAGGTGGCGTCTCATGGCCAGTGTAGCCGATGAAGAGGCTTGCACTGTGTGGGCTGTTAGTGCAAGTAAGGGAACCGATAGAATCACTCTGTCGATCCATTTTGAGTTCTGATAAGTGGACTGCCACGAGAGTGACAGCTCAATCGTTGGCCTGTGACATGCGGCACGCCTACAATTTTCAAGAATCTTGACAAAGCCACCTGAGCCTTTCATCCTTATGAGGCTGGTAACTCAATTGCCATTAAATGGGGCGATAATATCAGCTGTATCAGGGCCTTATTTACAAAAGCGTTTCAGTAACGCAAAACCCCAAAAATAAAACACTTGGTAAATCAGTCCCATCTAGTGCCCATAGGCTGTAATGAAGTGCTAGGTAACAGCTTAAACTTATTGCTATCAAAGGGCAGTTTTACAGGTACCATGAAGTAATTCCAGGCCAGACGACCCACCCCACCATTTCCCCTTCATCTCGGAAACATGCCAGAGAGATTGATATGTAAGGGAGATAAACTGTGTGCTGATACAAAGAAATTGCACTCCAGACGCCTGCCCCCTCTCATAAAACACCTGTGTGACAATGGCACCAGGGATGATGGTTAATCCCCCTCACTAACGTGAGAGGGTGTTAGATCCTATTAAAGACAAGGAGGCGAGTATTATGCATTCATTCTTTACTTCTGACACCACAGCAGCAAAGAAAAAAAAGCTATACAAACAAAAAAGTTTATTCAACAGAAAACAGAAAACATAAGAGTCAATCAAAGGGAAAACACCCCAATCCAACATGGAGGCCAGGTCATGCCATGTAGGTAACCAATGGGCAGGGACCAGCCCCCATATAACTCCTTTCCTCCAATCCCAACTCCTCTTCTGCAGCTGCATCGCATCGGACGCCAAACCTGAAGATGAGACTTTGTAGCGCGGGGACAGGATCCATGAGTAGTTCAGAGGATCTCTAACCTGCTGCATCTTGGAGCTGTGGAGAACTCTTCCTGAATGGACTACCTCACCCCAAAGCTGTATGCAAATCAAAAGACAAAGGGTGGACGGGTGTAATAATACTCGCCTTCTTGTCTTTAATAGAATCTAAACCCCCTCTCACGTTAGTGAGGGGGATTAACCATTCTATGTCAAGACACGAGGTTTAATATTATGCAAGTTTAAAGCCCTTGCATCACATTAATTGCAACATGATCAATACGTTTGTGATAAAATGTTTTGAATGTTGATTCCGTAGACCAATCAGCTGCTTTCAAAATGTGTTCAAAGCTACCCCCAGGAAAGCAGCCTTAGAGGTCTTAGCTCCTCTAACTGAATGGGAACCAAAAGAGGAAGTGTCCACCCCGCTTCTTTCATAACCCACTTAATCCATCTGGCTAAAGTGACAGGAGACACCGGTTTGTGGGGGTTTCCTATAGGAAATGAGCAGATGAGAGGTATTAGGAGGCCAAAGAGCCTCTGTCTTCAACTCAAAACATTTTAAGCATTGTATCAAACACAGCTTGGAACCTTCTGGAAAAGCTGGATAAGAAATGGGGGAAATAAAACACTTAGTTCTCCTGGAAACAAAGAAAGTAACCACCTGAGGGATAAACACCCTGTTATCTACATCCAAAGCCCTATTATCAGAAATCCTCTTAATATAAACAAGGCATAATAACATGGCTAATTTGGAAGATAGTTGTTGCACGACAAATCTTCATTAGCAGGACAAGAGCGAAACAGATCCAGAACCATATTAACATCCCATAAAACAGACTACCTAGCTTTAGGCGGAAACTTGATGCGTATAGATTTGAGGGCTTTGCGCACGACGAAGTGTCTACACAATGGTTTACCTTTTCCCAACACATGCACCGCTGAAATTGCTGACCTAAAACCATTTATAGTTATTTGAGCCTTGCCCTCCTTAAACAACTCCTCTAAGAAATTAACCACCTCTATTGGAGGGGCAGAAACGGGACTACACACCAGCAAAACCAGTGGTTCAATGCCGAAGAGTAACCTGGCTTGGTATAGGCCACCAAGCATTCCTTGATAACACAGATAGAGTCTTGCGAAAGTCCCTAGAAGCACCAGGAAGAGCTGAAATGTTCCAAAACCATAAGGGAGAGATGCTCCTGAAGGACCAGCTCGTTAGGGAGACCCGACAGGCCCGTCAGGACCGTGGGTGGAGAGGGAGAAGACGAGGAATATCCACCGCCAAATTCCACACAGCTGGAAACCACACATGGGAAGGCCAAAACGGGGTTACCAACATCAGCGTCACCGCCTGTCTGCGCACTTGAACTAGGACCCTGGCTATCATGGCAAAGGGATGGAAGGCATAGGAAAGGGGTCCCGACCAATCCTGGAGGAGCGCGTACGTTGATAGTGCTCTGTGATTCGGTCTCCAACTGTAGAACCAGGGAAATTGACAGTTGAGTCTCGAGGCAAAGAGACCTGAGTCGGACCCCATAGAGACAAGATCCTGGCAAAAAGCGCTTTGGCCAACATCCAGTTGCTCCTGTCCTGGAGTTGTCTGGAATTCCGATACAGCTTTGTTGACTCCTGGAAGATACTGTGCTCTTGGGAAGGAACCATGGGGCCACCCTTTCTCTTGCGCCTTTTTGAGGGAGAGTCTGAATCCTCTGAACTATCCTCTGACGAAATGGGGGCTGAAGGGGCATTTGCAGGAAGCTGAGAGTTACCCAACAAAGTGGGGACTGACTGGGACTGATGGTACCCCTTCAACTTACGCTTCTGACTCCTTCCCGGGGGAGATACCTGACCAGGGGAGCTAGACGGACTGAGTTGTACTTGTAAATGTTTGGATTTTCTTGTACACTTACGGGGAACCTGTACCGGTATCTCAGAACCCTCCTCAGGTGAAGCAAGAAAATCAGAAATCTTATTAATAAGCCTATTAAAGGCTGAGGTCAACATAGAATTGAGATCCTGAAGGGCAGTATCTAAGGAAGTATCACTTGAGCCACGGATGGCTGGTTTGCAAAGGGATGGATGCCCTGAAGGCCTGTTAACTGCATCCTCCCCCCAACCTCTCACTTTTTTGGAAGGCCTAACCTGTGTGCTGGCATCAGTGGAAGAGGGTCCCTCAGACCCTATAGTAGCCATGTCAGCGCAAGCACCCAATGTGGGAAAGGGTAAGACAAAACACAACATCACACTTGACAGAAAAATATGTTTCAGTATGTATTTAACTGCAGCCCAGCAGGCAAAGGGTTAATGGAGACTTGAGACACGACCTACACGCTGCCGTAACAGAAAAAACACTGAGCAGGCGAACTCCAGAAAGCTGCTCACCCCAGCAGGGTGTGGCACTAGCAGTACACGAGGGAAATGCTTCATAATATCACCAGGCAAAGCCTGAGGCCAAGCAGGCTCTGACACGCTAGCAGCGTGGGCGGGCATCCAATGCTGTAAAGTACCTCTGAGGTGAGGGCTGAGCGTAACAGAATATCAATAATAGACCAGCACGCATCGGGCCTGAATGACAGAATTAGTCAAAGAGGCTTGCGTGCATCTGACCTGCATCACTGGAGTCCCCGCCTGAAGGCAGAGCCCTTCAAGTGCGTGACCGTTACTGCTGTGAAAAAATAAAGCTAAACAGAAATACAATTTATAACAAAGCAATTTATAACAAAGTAACCGCAATAACCCATTACAACAATGGGGAATTCTAAAGAAAGGCCGGCATTAAGTGACTGCGTCACTAGTAATGACAGAATATACAGCGCTACAATGGAATCAAGCACTGACAAACTACTGACGAGCCAGAAAGTTCACAACTATAAGGAGTGACTTAGTTGGTGGCCGCAGCAGCAAGGAAAAGGAGTTGGGATTGGAGTAAAGGACCTATATGGGGATGGGTCCCTACCCATTGGTTACCTACATGGCATGACCTGGCCTCCATGTTGGATTGAGGATTTTTCCCCTTGATTGACTCTTAAGTTATGTTTTCTGTTTTCTGTTGAACAAACATTTTTGTTTGTAAAGTTTTTTTTTCTTTGCTGCTGTGGTGTCAGAAGTAAAGAATTAATGCATAATATGAAGCCTCCTGTCTTGACATAGAATTTGCATGTGGTACGGTGTAGGGGATGGATGCTTGTTCTGTGCAGGGGCCGGTGGTTCAAGGAAGGGAACTTGGGACCTTCAGCTGCTGGCACGCAAACAGGGTAGTGGTTGTTGCCAGGGTTTGGGGTCGAATTTGGAGGGCTTAGAATGGTCATATTAGGCCACGAGTTCCATTGTGATACCCAGAGTAGAAGCTGTGTAGGTTTGTAATGGGGGCAGGGAAGGCGACGTTAGAAGGAACATGAGGCAATTTAAACAGAGCTAAATATTCAGAGGGGGGGATCATAATTTGTTGAATAGATTTGTGGGTCTCGTGTCGGGTTCACTGGGGGTGCTGGCTGGAGTGGAATTATCATGGTGGAAGTGGTGTGCATTCTGGGACTTGTAGTTTGCCATTGGACGTGTGGAGGTTTCACCCTTGGTGCGATTCGTGTGGCTCGTGTGTTGTCATGTGATCTTGGGATGCAGTCTGTAATGTTGGGGTGGAACTCGATGGGACACTGTTGCCAGGGGCCTTTGTGGTTCAGGCTGTGGGTGGCGTGCGGAGCTTGGAGATAGTGTGGCGTGGTTGTAGGCAGGGGAGTATTCAGCATTGCAAGCGTGGGGGGCGAACCACGAAAAAAGTCCTGCTACTTACCCCCCAAATGCAGTGCACGCAATTCCATATGGTCTCATTCACGCCCACAAACCGGCCACCCCTGCTACAATTAACCTTTTAGTAACATTAGTGGCAGATGGCATTTTAACCTATAACAAAAAAAGAAAACTGCAGGAAATGTACCTCCAAATGTGCATATGGATTGCACCAACATAAGTGGCTTCACAGAAAAGGACATTTCAAGGAGTATCACCAGTCTTTGATACTTGGAGGCACAATGGAAGCGACTTTAGAATAAGTTGCCATAAGTAAGTCAAGTGGCAAATAACTTTGTGATGCAAAATACCTAAATTGCACTATTTAAGCAATAGGCCCTGAGCAGGGGGGGCATCACCACTTCAGGTAATGCAGACATGCCAACATTCCAACTCACCTGGGCGGGAGATTTCATCAGAGAAATCAGGAGTTGCACATTTTCCCATAGGGATGCATTGGGGCTAGAAGTAATTTAGGCGGGAGAACGTAAAAATAGCGATCTTTTTTCACGAAAAGTCGGGAGTCTCCCACCTAAATCGGGAGGGTTGGCATGTATGGTAATGGCCTGGGACCTATAGTTACATGCCCAAGCGAAGCGAGAGCCTTACCGAAGGCCCCGGAGCATTACTTGAAGTGGTAATGCCCCCCCTGCAAGGGGCCTATTGCTATCAGTACCCCCAACCATAAGACCGGGGTTCTCAGAGCATTTTGTTTCTGTTCCAAAACGCTCCGGCGTTTTGGAACAGAAAAAAAATATGTGTCAAAAAATGCTTAACGGGGAAGGGAAAACGAAATCTGTTTTCCCTTTCCATGGCGGAAATTGAAAATGTATGTAAAAGGTAAACAAACAAACTGGCTGCCATGGAAAGGGAGAAGGGACTTCAAGTAGTCCCTTCTCCCTCTCCATGGCAGCCATTCACAAAATAGGGAAAAATGTAAACAAAGAAAATGTCCGCCATGGAAAGGAGAGAAGGGACTATGTGTAGTTCCTTCTCCCTTTCTATGATGGCCTGTCACGATCAGGAGTGGACATGGTGGGGACAGAAGTGTTCCCAGCGCGTCTGCTCCCGAAATTGACAACAAAGAAGGTAAGTGGGGCTGGGGGGGCTGGGAGGGGATTCTTTGAATTTAGGGGAAAGGGGGGAGGGAACAACAATTACTTCAGGGGAAGATGGCAGCCTCGAGCCGTGTGGTGGCTCATAGTGCGGATTACGCCAACCAAGCCTCCTCATTGACTGAGTGGCTGCCACATCCCTCTCCCCCTGCCGGGGACAGAAACAAAGGAACGTTATGGGGAGAGGGATTCCCGGTCGGGTAACGCCCCGGCGAAGGCCAATTGAATGTGACAATCTCTTTGTCCCTTGCCTGGTACTAATTAGGCAATATGCCTCGAGACTGCGGGCCATTACCGCATAAGGTAATGCCCCCGGGGCCGATAGTTACAGAAGGCCCCGGACGCATTCCCTTATGAGTAATGGTCCGCAGTTGAGGGGCATATTGCCACTAGTACCCCGGCCCATCCAACCCAGGTTCTAGTTAAAAATGGCCGCCATGGAAAGAAAACGTAGTGTAAGGAAAAAGGGCCTGATGGGCTGGAAAGGTCATACAGCAGGGCTGTTTTGCACAAAAGAAGGGAAAAAAGACGACAATTCCCATGAGCATTGGGCGGCAGTTACTTAAGAGCTCTTTCGGCCCGTGCGGCCTGTTGGTGATTGTTGGCGTGGCACGGGCCGGAGGGAGCAGGTGCTCAGTCAGAGCACGCAAGGAATCTTGGCAGGCAGTACCGGGACCGGCGGTGAGTTCATATGACCCGGCGGTGAAACGCTGCGATGTGCAGCAGCTCTTCCTGCGAGCAGAGCAGTGCACTGCAGGAGTCCGTTCAACGCAGGATATTTACTGCCTGGGGAGGTGCCTGTGAGCCCCCCAGGCCTCAGATAAATAAGTGCCTGCATGAATGTTTTGTGGCTTTTGTAGATGAGTTCTTGTGAGGATTGCATTTGTCCTATTCAGTAAATGCTTGCTATGAACTACTCACAACTGTGCTGATTTGGGTGCGTTTAGGAAACGCAAATGGTTCACCTTTTTATTGCAACATATCCGCGTGTGAGAATAACGTCAGTGTTTCCAGAACAGTGAAAGATACTCTGCAGGGTGAAAGCAGGTGTCAGCTGGCTTTCGCTCCTCCTCCTCCTCCTCCTCCTCCTCACCTGACAGACAAGAGTCTGAAATTGCAGCCAACTGAAGTCTTCTGGCAAGGTAATCCTTTCTCTTTCTTCTTTCTTCTTTTTTTTGTAGAGAGCATCTCTCTCTCTCTCTCTCTCGGAAGGAAGCCACAGTGAAACGCTACCCAGCAGTGTAACCTGTGACCCCTCTCCCGAAAGGGGCTGCTTGGGGAAAAAGCGTGTAAGGCACAAAAAAACCCAAGTGGACTCCGCTGGTCGAAAGGATCCAATGGCACCAATGCTGAGTGGAAAATTAGCTCTGCAGGCTCCACGCTATAACAGGTAAATTGTATAGGAATGGGCGACCTAGCAGAAGGCAGCCAGTGCCTGGCAGGGAGAACCACCAGGAGCATGGGAAGGAAGAGACAGTGACAAAAGGTAAGGACACTAGCAGCAGAGAGTGTATGGAAATAGTTGTCAATAAATTAAAGAATGACAGAACCCCAGAGCAGAATAGATCTGCAACGAAAGAGCGAGAGGAGGGAGAACAGGAAGATTGAGAGAGAGCGAGAGAGAGAAAGAGCATTCGGGGAACACGAGGAAAACCAAGGCAATGCGGGGGCCAAGAGAAAATGAGGAGAGAATGTGAACGGAAAAAGGATCGGCAAGGTTCGGAGATAAGAAAAATGAAACAGGCAGCACAACACACAGAGACCAGCTGAGCAGAGGAGCTGAACAACGGTTGCAACGCGGAGCGCCCTGGGAGGGTGTGGCTAATATGCCTCCGTGGGACGCTACACATGAAAACTAGACCGCTGATGAAAAGGCAGAAGAACGTAGCGGCACAACTAATGGCCGCTGCTTAGTTTGAAGCAGGGCCATAGACGCCACAAAGCGGAGCACTTGACAACAGGGCTTTAAGCATATCGTGAAATAACACTATGTTGGTTCGTGGCGACTCCTTGTTCCATTTCATGTTGTATCAATTCATCATGTTTCAAGTCCTGTTCTGTGTCACCAGGAGGTTCATGTGCTGTGATAGGAGCATCAAGGCACACATTGGGGGCATTATTAAATTAGAAGTACTTGCCTGGAAATATCCTCGTTGGTGAATTAGTGTATAAGTGTTATGTTACCATTCATCCATGCTTTATGTGCTTATGTTTATGGCTATCTCAGGAAGTCTGCACACGTGCAGGGTGGAGAGTTGGTATTCTAAATAAGAAGGATACTAACAGTAGGTGTCAGGAAGCAAGACAAGTTATGTTATTTGTTCTTTGGTATGTTATCCAACTCCCCTTTTTCGGTTACCCTAAAAACGCCATCCCTATCCACAACCTCTCCCTAACCTGCTTCCTTCCTTCGGCTGTCTCGGGGTACCTGTGTGTATAACAATCAGGAACCTGTGCCAACCAAGGTGGGAGGGGTCACTACATTTGGATTCCGTGGCTAGGAAGGAGTTGTGTATACTCCAGGGGTGTGACACGTAGTCCGTTTTCTCTTTCCGTGGCAGCCACAGTAAATGAATAAAATGCGGCGGCCTTTGAAGTACATTGAAAAAAAAAGAAAACATAAAAAATGGCGACCATGGAACAGGGAGAAGTGATTATACGTCCTTCTCCCTTTCCATTGCAGCCAGTGGTGGGAAGAACTTCGGGCGCGCAGAGCTCCGAGCCTTCTGGGGCAGGCAAGGCCCTGGCGAGGGCCATTGAGCTTGCGCTTTACTAGCTCATTGACCCTCGCCGGGTACTAATGTTATATATGGAACAACTCTATAGCCAGGATTTTTTTAAGTAGCAGCATGATAAATTACCATAAGCTCTGAAGTGAACCACTTACAGAGCTGCAGATAAGACAGTGTGATTAAATGATCTGCCCAGGATCACACACTTTGATGAAACTAGGATGTGGACAATTTAAGCAACTGAGCAAATCTTCACGGGTTTAGTTTATATAAATATTTATTAAGGTTTCCCTTTGCAGTTCATGTACTTCAACTAATACTTATTATTATTTTTTTTTTTGTAATTTTATAGTTTGATTTACAAACTTTTTAAAACAAAAAGGAAAACACTCTTTTCGCCGATTTTACCACAGGATATAATACTTATTTATAGCAATGCCTTGGAAGCAAGGAACATTACACAAAAAATTATCCGTTCATAAGTAACTTTACATTATATACATCATAGAAATATGAAGATGGCTTTAGTGTTATTCTCCCCATCCTGCATGCAAAGTCACAATAGCATCATGCAGATTAATGTGAGCCTAATAAATCCCCCTTGGGTAAAGCCATAGTAATTTTTTCATAAAGCCTGCAGCATTATGCACCCTTCTCACTGCTGCTCACTCCCTCCCATGCACATTTCTGAAGGGAGAAAAGTCCCTGCTAATAGTCCCCCCTACCACCCATCAAGTGCCTAATGGCTCACATTCAAATGCTCTGTTTACACAGAGCAATGTGTAAGAGCCCCTCTGCTGCCTGGAAAACTCCTTGGGGGCATTTTCCTGGCAGCAGGACACCTCTCCTGTTCAGAAAGGATAAGGTGTCCTGCTGCCATGCCTACCGGCATTCTCTCAGCGTGTACTTTGATGCAGTGACCCGTGGTAGGTGGTGGGACGGCTCCACATGCTCTGGTTCAGGGCTGGCCATTCCTGATGACTCCCTTGCTGGGCCGACGGTCTCTTCATCCCTTTCCTGGTTTCTAGACTGCCATGGTGTCATCTGGGGGTTGGTCTGGCCTGCGGCTGGTGGTGCTGCTGGAGAGGGACCTTCTTCCCACATGGTAGCCGGCACGTTCCTCGTTACCGACTCTAGTTCTCGTTGGGCTGTTACCATTCCGTGGTCGTTTTTCATGACTAGTGAAAATAGGGGGGGAAAGGGAGGCACTGCTATATGTTACAAATACATGTTCAATGGAACAACCGTGTGAATGTATAGGGTGGTACACTAATTTGTTTAATAAAGTAAAATAGTATTTCAGGTGTAGCTGGGAAAATCTCGAGGCCACTCGAGATCCAAAATACAAAGGCACAAAACACACCCTGGACGTTGCTGCCCAGGTGCCCAATGCAGCAATCCTAACGGGATAGTATCCCAGTTCAGTTAGCTCAACTAGAGCGGGAAAGAAGACTCAACTGAGTCAGTTATCCACAATAGTTGAGGCGATAAAGTTGCAATTTTCGTGGCGAGTACCATGTGAAGGTGCTCCACAATTTAACAAAATCTTATAGCCATTCAGGTATACACTTCTTTCAATATTTCTGTCTGTCTGCTAGAGTAGAGAAAGGAAAAAAAACAGACTAACTAAAGGCAGGTTCAACAGAAAGCTAAAAATGTTTATATTGAAAAGGCTCTGTGCGTTGCACTGTTGATTTCCACAGTGCAGTGTATAAACAGTAGAAAATAGTAAATAATTGTCACAAGACAATGATTAAAAAAAACAACAACAATGGTACAATTTGAGCTGTAAAAGATTGTGCAAACCACAATAAGGTCAATCCAATGGGTGTTACAACTTGTATCACAATTACATCATTGATGATAACTTTTAGAACTTCCCACATCAATCTTTTCAAGTTTTCAACATAGAATAAGCACTCCTAGGTGGTGTTGGGTGTCAACGCGTTTCGGATTACATGAATCCATCTTCAGGACTGGATGTGCTCATGTTTCAAAATATATTCAAAGTGTAGTCTATGGTTAGGTCCTAAAAATGTTTTAGATAAACTCATCAATGGGTGTTGTATATAATATTCCAGAATAAAAAAAATAACTGGAAGATATACTAACCTAATGGGTCCAGAAGGCAGGACCCATGAGGTATTATCGTGTCTGGAGTGAGTCTCCTAACCGCCAGACCGCAGGTGAGTGGTGGCAGGATGCAGGTCCCTAGCAGGAATCTGCAAGAGAATGAAAAGCCCCTGTCATGGGAGGTAGAGGACCTGTTGCAAACAAGTTACTGTGTTCAGAATGGTAAGCCCCTGTCATGAGAGGTAGAGGACCTGTTGTAAACAAGTTACTGTGTTCAGAATGATGTACTGATGAATTGCTCACAAATATGGGGTAGAGGGACAAGGGTCCCTGAAATTCTAACATAATGGAGAAAATTCGAACGCAATTCAGTAGTTTAAAACGTATCTCTAGTGTAAACAAATCTCTGTTAAAGCAAAAGGTGATCGTAGCTATTGTAAATAGGACACGGTATCGTGTCCCGTTACCAAGACGGGCGCTCGCAAGTGATCACTTATAAAGTGGTCGTTAGGGACACCACGCATGCGCTTAAGCGCTGCGGGCGCCATGTTGGTGTGGGCATATAGCCGGTTGGAACGTACGGGATGCAGTGTTGAGAGCGAGGCCGCAACAATTATGAATATTCCACACACAGGCGAGTCGCGCCTGTCAATGTAATAATAACGATCCTGAAGAGACCATGCCGGATCGAGAGGATCAAAGTAAATGGAAAGGGGGGGAAGAGAACAGAGAATTGTAGACATAGACTGACATGTTTAAAAATGTTAGGGGGCAGGAGGGGGGATCACAGTACAAAATAGACTGTGGGCGCCCCACCTCCTGCAAGGTAAGTGAGACCCAGGGAGAAGGGCAAGCAATCAAGTCAGCTCCCATCCCTAAGTGGGTCAAAACAATAAAATACACTGTAGGGTGTGTAAATTTGTGGTGACTGACCAATTGGCGTGAGTCATGGATACTCGAACATATCGCTGTTTAGAACCTGTCTAAACAGTTATTATGCTGACGGTCCCTAAGCCGTTCACATTCTGTAGGAACAAACATATTCATGAATGACAAGTATACACAAATGCATATTTGTATATTAACATACTCTAGATTATGGATAATCAACTTTGGTGGACAAGACCAGCATATTTGTTCGAACTGTACAGTGTCACCTTTGTTTACCACGTTCTGTTTCCACACCTACAACATCATAGAAAGCACATCAGATCAAATTCACAATTCATACCACGGGGAGTGAGACAGTCTAACAAATCGATCCATATGATTTCTCTCTGAAGCAGTTTCTTATGGATGTCGCCCCCTCTAGGGGGGGCGACATCCCTTCTCCACTATGTTAGAATTTCAGGGACCCTTGTCCCTCTACCCCATATTCGTGAGCAATTCGTCAGTACATGATTCTGAATACAGTAACTTGTTTACAAAAGGTCCTCTACCTCTCATGACAGGGGCTTACCATTCTGAACACAGTAACTTGTTTACAACAGGTCCTCTACCTCCCATGACAGAGGCTTTTCATTCTCTTGCAGATTCCTGCTAGGGACCTGCATCCTGCCACCACTCACCTGCGGTCTGGCGGTTAGGAGACTCACTCCAGACACGATAATACCTCATGGGTCCTGCCTTCTGGACCCATTAGGTTAGTATATCTTCCAGTTAATTTTTTATTCTGGAATATTATATACAACACCCAATGATGAGTTTATCTAAAAAAAATTTAGGACCTAACCAGAGACTACACTTTTAATATATTTTGAAACATGAGCACATCCAGTCCTGAAGATGGATTAATGTAATCCGAAATGCGTTGATACCCAACACCACCTAGGAGTGCTTATTCTATGTTGAAAACTTGAAAAGATTGATGTGGGAAGTTCTAAAGGTTATCATCAATGATGTAATTGTGATACAAGTTGTAACACCCACTGGATTGACCTTATTTTGGTTTACACAATCTTTTACAGCTCAAACTGTACCATTGTTGTTGTTTTTTTGAATCACTGTCTTGTGACAATTGTTTACTATTTTCTACTGTTTATACACTGCACTGTGGAAATCAACAGTGCAACGCACAGAGCCTTTTCAGTATAAACATTTGAAGCTTGCTGTTGAACCTGCCTTTGGTTAGTCTGGTTGTTTTCCTTTCTCTACTCTAGCAGACAGACAGAAATATTGAAAGAAGTGTATACCTGAATGGCTGTAAGATTTTATTAAATTGTGGAGCACCTTGACACGCCACGAAAATTGCAACTTTATCGCCTCAACTATTGTGGATAACTGACTCAGTTGAGTCTTCTTTCCCGCTCTAGTTGAGCGAACTGACCTGGGATACTATCGCGTTAGGAGTGCGGCATTGGGCACCTGGGCAGCAACGTCCAGGGTGTGTTTTGTGCCTTCGTTTTTCGTGACTACCCATGGGTTCGATTCATATGGGAGTGCTAGCTTAATCCAGGGCTCTCCATTCTTCACCAGTCCTCTGTCCACTGGGGCGATGCCATTGGTGATGGCTCTGCAGGTGTGGCTTTCCCTTTCATTCCTAGCTCTCCTGTCTTCCTTTATGCGCTCCCGGTCTGTCTCAGGGGCAGTCCAACTGTTGTGTACTGGCAGTCCTACTTTGCAGCTGGGCTGACCTGGGTGGATGAGTGAGGCGTATGCCGGTAGATCTGCAGGAACTGATAAGACTTCTGACAACCACATGTTCTGTTGCTCCTTCACGATGCAGATCACTTTGTTCAAAGAGGCCATAAAGAGGTCCGCATCCCCATTTGCCTGATGCCAGTATGCAGTGATATGATGGTGTTAAACGTTTAGGTTGTCTAGAAAGTTCTGCATCTCTCGCCATTTGAATGGGGGTCCGTTGTCGCTTTTGACTCTGTTAGGTATGCCATGCACTGCGAACATTTCCTCCAATGCTGTAATGACTGAGGCTGCATCTGTTGATCGGACTTGTTCGACTTCGGTGTATCTGCTGAACTCATCGATGGCAACTAGAATATACACCTCATTGGCTACCGAACAGAAGTTCAGCCTGATCGCGTCCCCCCTGTGTTGGCTCCGAGGGGGGCAGGCGATGGGTTCCGACGAGCTTGGTCGCTACGTTGCTTGGCTGGCTGTACATGCGCTTACTAGTGCTATTACTTGGGCCTGTATGCTATGCAGCCAAACTCTTGACTTGAGGAAGGTTTGAGTCTTGGTGATGCCCGGATGCTCTTCATGAGCTTGCTGCAGGGCTCTTTCCAACATTGCTAAGGGTAACACTTTTTGGTGTCCCTTCAGTATGTCTCCTTCTGTGTTAACTGACAGCTTGTGTCGCACCCCCAGTAGAAGTTGCAGCATCTCTTGGGTTGCCGGCGTCCAGGTTTGTTGCTGCTGCTAGCAGGTCCTTCCAGTTTCCTGACAGGATGGACGTCTTGACTCGCTGTCAAGTTATGTCTGTTTCTTTGATGACCTCTTCCAGTTTCATAGGAGTTGGCCTGGCGCATGCGATTACTTGGCACACATGCTCATCTGTTTTCTGGGTGTCATCTTGTTCCGCCGGCGTTGCTGGCCAGGGTGCTGGGACAGGTAGTCTGCTGGGTTGTCGCTTCCTGAGTGGTATGCTACGTTGATGTCGAAGGGTTGAAGTTGTAGCATGCAGCGCTCGAGCCTGACTAGTGGATGCAGTGCAGACCCTTGAATATGGGGACAAGGGGTTTGTGGTCTGTGTACACTGTTTCGCGGTTCCCCATCAAACATACCTGGAAGTGGCGGCACCCCCACAGGATGGCCAGGGCTTCTCGCTCTGTATGGGCACACCTATTTTCCGTGCTGGTCAGCGCCCAGCTGGCAAATGCTTTGCGGTGTGCATTCCCCTCTTGGTCTGTTTGGATGAGCATGGGCCCTAGTTCTACCGGGCTGGCATCGACTAACAGTTCTGTTTTGCATGCAGTGTTGAAGAACGCCATCATGGTGTTGGACGGCAGGGATGCTTCGATTTTCTGGAATGCCTCTTCTTGTTCTGGCCCCCAGGTCCAGAGGGCATCCTTCCATGCCAATTGTCGAAATGGGGCTGCAATGGTTGCCAGGTCTGAGATGAAGCGGCTGCAATAGGATGCCATCCCATGAAGGTCCGCACTTCCAACACGATGGATGGTGGGCGAGCGTTCTGGACATCCATGACTTTGGCTGGGTCGGGTGACACTCCTCTTGAGTTAAAGACATAGCCAAAGAATGAGAGTTCTGTTTTGCCAAATTTGCATTTTTCAGCGTGTAGGGTGAGGCCGGATTCCTCGAGGCATGCCAGGTCGGCGGCTAGCCGTGAGTTGTGCTCTTCTTCGGAGGCACCGTAGACCAGGATATCATCACTTATGTTTCTTGTCCCTGGCAGGTCTTGCAGAACTTTTCGAATCCCATGTTCGAAGACTTCCGCCAGTGATGAGATGCCGAGGTTCAGCCGGCTGTATCATCTGAGTCTGAGGTGCAACGAAAAAGTTGTTATATATCTGGATTTCTTTGCCAGCCGGATTTGGTGGTAGCAGAGCGGAGATCCAGCTTACTGAACATCATTGCCGCATTTAGGTCGACAATCAGTTCATCGATTGTTGGCTTAATGTGACGTTCACACCCGATGGCCAGATTTGGGAGTCTCATGTCGATACAAATCCAGACTGCATTCGGCTGCTTAGGTTTTTTTTGTAACTACCATTGGGGAGACACAGGGGGTTGGTCCTGAGGTCTTTTCTATGATATGGAGGACTTCCCGTTTTTTTAGTTCCTTCTTGACGGCTGCACGTAGATGGAACGACACCCTCCGAGGCCAGACTGCTTTTGGCTTGATGGTTGGGTCAATGATGCACGTCACTGTCCTATTTTTCAGGCAGCCGATGCCTTTGAAGAGTTTCAGGTGTTTTGCTGGAGGGTGAAATGGATGATCCACAGTTTCTCTGCTGTTCTACAGCTTAGTAAAGTCTTGACGCTGGCGTCCACTGCGTAGAATCTGGTTATGCAGGCTTCGCCATTGAACATAATGTCCGCCTTGAATTATTCTTTCACGGCGTGGGTGGTATTGCTCCCATATGCGTACAAGAAAACTGTCTTGCGCTGCAACATGAGTTTTGTGTGCATGGTCCAGAGTCTCGTGAGCGGTATGAGGTTGACTGTTGCTCCAGTGTCAATGATAACTCTGGTCGGCATGCTTGTGGCACCGAGCAGATTGGCTTGAATTTTTTTGTCATTCTCTTTGACTTTTTTGTGTGGCACTACTGCCGAAATGAGGGGTATCCTTTCGGTGCACATTTGCGGTGCCCCGTGTGCCGTCCCAGCAGCGATTTGGCTCCCGAACCCTCGCTCGCTTCGCTTTTACCGCTGCTTGTGCATGCTCTCAGCTCGACTGTTCTTGCTTTGCCTTTGCGATTTGCTTGCCGACTGCCTCTTGGTCGATGCCGCTCTTGCGAGGGGGTTTCTGGGCCTTCTCTTCAGGGGCCGGTGGTAAGGCTGACTGAGGCAAAATGGTTGAGGTTTCCACACTACCGGCACAGGGCTCTGATCACCGTGCAGGGTTCATGGTGTTGCCATGCTCCTCCGCACCATTTGCATGATGTTTGATTGTGCGCTGATCACGCTGGGAGTGTGGAGTTTCCCCCTGGTGGACGCCTTTTAGTGTCGACTGCTGCAACGGCCGCTGTTCCTGGCCCCATGTCCATTGTCAGACGACTGATAGCTGCTTCCATCATGGCTAGCTGGGCTTCGGTTCCCTCTCTGTGGTACCCGATCTCGAGAATGCAGTCAAATGGAATGTTTCTTTCAGATAGAATGTCTCTCCTGTCTCAGACGGGACTCTGTAGATGATCTGCTGTCTCACTGAGAATTCTTCATTGGGAAACTCACAACCTATGGCCATTTCATGAATTCTTGAGTGGAAGTCGTTGATTGTTTCTGCAGGCCGTTGCCTTGCTAAGTACAGCTTCAGTTGTGGACGGAATTTTCCTTTCAGTGCATTTTTCGCAGTCTGGTAGTTGTCCTCCTGGCCCCTTTTTGGCAGTGTGTTGAAGAGCCGCAGTGCAAGCTTGCCTAGATTTAGCACGAGGAGTGTGTGCTTCTCTTCCTTTACGATGATTCTCGTTGGATTGGATGTGTAGCTCAAATTGTTGGAGCCAGAGTTCCCACCGAATAGGTGCCACCTCCGCATATGAGTCAAATGGTTTCATGAACGCTCCTTGGGCAGCATCATGCCAAATGTTTCTCTCAGGTCATGCAGCCTGCAGGCTCGGGGTGGGGGGTTCTCCTGAGGCCTCAGGGCTAGGGGATCTAGCAGCCTGCTGTCCTTCCAACATGATGTCTACTTGCAGGCTCCTCTCTTTAGTTTGTCGCCTGGCGCAGTTGTGGTTGTGGCCCTTTTTGTGGGAACTCTCTAGTGATGTCCCTGTTTGGGTTAATGTAAGGTGGGCTCCTCCCTTCTTGCTACTCTTGTGGGCGTCAATGTTCCTGTGTTGTGGTGCACACAGGTATTTCTCACCTGGCTAGGGTGTGGCTTCCACCTGCTTTTTGCCTGGACCAGGCAGTCAGCACCATGCTCCTGTTCTGCACGTGTGCTTGTTTCAGGCTGCTGTGTGGGTGTTTTATTTTTTTTGGGTGCGGTGCCGGGTATTCACCACTAGGTGGCACGCTTCCAGTGCTTCTGCTCCTTCACACTGCTGCGGTACTGGGTGAATCTGCTGCTTCTCTGTCGTATTATGCACCCTTGCACACACCGCCTGTGGGCACCTGGCCGTTTCCGCCTCGTCGCCAATGTGGTGATCACTGTGTTAGGCCCAGGCGCCGGCTGGGCACAGCATGGAGTGTTGGGGGAGAACAAACAACGCAGACACACTGTTAGCTTCAACCCTCTTGACTGTCCCGTTTTCACAGGCAGTTGGGCCTTTTATTTCTTATCCTTGTGTCCTGACGTTGCAACATCAGGACACCTCTGGGTCCTTTTCTCAACATACCATCAGATGGAGGCAGATAAGCTAAAGCCGTGAAGCTTACTGTGAGCTTAGTTACTAGAGATGTGCTGCCCAGGCCCATGTTTAATGCTTGGGGCAGAAGCAGGATGGTAATAGATTTCAGCTGGGCGCTGTGTTTATTGTCTGGTTGATTAAACCCACATGTGGGCGTTGTAGCCAGTGCCTATTGGCATGTGTCACTAATTAGTGCTATGTAGGGAGCTAAAGTCTGGTCAATAAATCAAGTATCACTTTTGTGTTCATTATGTTTGGAAAAGCTAAAAAATAGAGACCCGTGATGCGGGGTACCCGGCGCCTGTTATTGGCAGAGGGCATGTGCAGTATGATCGGCTCGATCAGTGGGGCACTTACGATGTGGCTTGCTGTTTAATTAAAGTGCCTTTATGCGTTGCTCCAGCCCGTGATTCTACGTCAAGACCGGAGGCTCGGATTATGCTTTCTCCACAACTTTACTGTTCAGCAGCAAAGAAAAACAGTACCAAATGAACATGAATACAAATCTAATAAAACTACAATAACCATGTTTTTTGACATTTCGTAGTCCATTTCAATTGGTCCTCGAACTGACCATGTGACAAGTCCATTAACCAATAAACACAGTCCTCAATACACAAAACTCCTGTCCTCTTTCCCTTCCTCCTCTTTCTTTGCTGCTCGGCAGCGAGTTAAGTACAATTTTGTTATTTCTATTACGGGTGTGTGTGAATGTGATTTTGACTCATTTTAGCACGCGAGTGACACGCGCATTGTTTATGTGATTGGCGGAGCATATCCGCTAAGTGCAGGCGGCTCCAGGGAGTTGCGGCCGCGACGGGGCTGGGGCACTGGCGGCCGCAGCTCCTCCGACCCGTCAGAGAGGGCACTGTATAACGGAAGGGAGAGCGCGATGGGACCGCATAGTTCCGGCGCTCTCTCCTTCGTTTTCATTGCGATTTCGATCTGTTGGTGATACGCATGAGAGATTATTTACTGCAGCGAAAGCTTTATATTAAAAATACGAGTTGCCACAGCACGCATCGTACGGACGTAGCGTCCAGTGGAAGAACTCAACAGCGCCCCTGCAGGCTGTCAGCTGATACCGCACCGCATATAGGCACAGTCCCAGGTAAAACCTCTGTTAATATCAGCATTATATCCGTGATATAATCAGAACCAGGGAGATATTATCAAATTACCTACAATCTCGTACTGAGAAGCCCTGGTATATATTTGAATACTATTATTCATAACATAAATACTCCCCAGGTCCTGAGAATCATGAGCTCCTCCAGTGATGAGGGGAAGGCTAGTGTTAGCCAAAGGAGGAACCATTCAGACATGACTGATGTTTTCCAGAAAGCCCTGGGGGCTTCACTGGGACATAATCCTCAGCAAATAGCGCTGATGGAGGATTAGCTCCGATTCTCTCAGGGTCTGGAGAAGGTCGAAGGCCTTAAGGCACGTATGAAATCTAAAGGGGGCAGTAAATCAGCCCATAGGGCGGAAGAAGCCTACACCCCCCCCGGATCACCCCTGAAGAAAAAAGGTGGTAAAAGGAAGAGAAAGGGTAAGGCGGTGCCTAGCATGGGACGCAAGTCATCTTCTTATACATCAGATGAGGATGAGAAAGATTGGGAGGAAGAATACCCTGAAGATGAGGAAGTGTTATCAATATCCTCATCAGGGGATGAAAGCCATGAGGCGTTCAAGAAAAGGAAGGAAGAGGAAGATGGTGCTGATGAGGAGGATTTCGATCCGGAAGCACTAATACAGCCCAGACCGTCAGAATGGGAACCTCCCAAAAGAATTACGACATACTTAAGAAAGCGCCTGAGGGTGCCTCTAGCCAAAGAGGCTAGAAGCAAGATGAGGGCGGAATGCCCCAGACCACTCCTCCCCGAACGTGCGGCAGATACACCTGATATAGATGAGAAGATGATAACTTTTATGAGCAAGTTTACAAAGGATGTGAGGAAGGGTCTTGAGAGATCCTGGTGCTCATGTCAGGATAAGATGCTTGATATGACTGGACCCCTCACAAAGATTCTCCAGATGGGAGAAGAAGCGAAAACAAAAGGGGAGCCTATAGACCCGGCAATTCTTATTGGATGGGCCCAAAGGGCGATATGCATGTTGGGGAATGCTAATCATGCTATAACCACGGAAAGGAGGAGATCTTTGTTAGTAAAGATCGACCCTAAGTTAAGCGAATTAGCCTCCTCTGAATCTGCCACATCGGCAAAGGGAAAGCTATACGGGGACTCCTTTATCAAGGAGCTCACCAAATTCGTAAATTTCTATGCTGCCTTGGATAAGGCTCAAGCCTCACTTAAGAGGGTTTTCGGGAGGCAGATTTTTGGACGGGCCAGCAGAGGAAGGGGTCGTTCGGCTGGCCGGTTCCAATACAATCGATCCTACCAGGACAGAGCTCAATGGAGAGAACAAGAGGACCGTAAACAGACACTTTTCTTCCCATCTAGGGGCAGAGGAAGAGGCAGAATCTGGCGAGGGGAACGTCAGCAAAATAACCCAGGTGAGAATAACATTCCCACATACAAATACCCTAGAAGTAGGGGGGAAGACGGCTCAATTTTTACAAAATTGGTTGAACATATCGGGGGATTCCTGGGTAATACAGACAGCTCAAGGTTTTTATATAGATTTTCTAAATACACCACATCAGGTAAAAGCACCAAAAAGGTTAGCGATGAACAAGGAAGACGAGAGCTTGCTGGAAAAAGAATTGAGAGGGCTGGAAAGCAAAGGAGCTATTCGACCTGCATCAGGTCAGACTGGAGGTTACATAAGCAATATATTTCTAGTAAGAGGGAAGCACAAGACAAGACCCATCATAAACCTGAGAGGTTTAAATGGTTACGTGATGTACAGACACTTCAAAATGGAAGGGATACATCTGTTAATGGATACCCTCATTCAGGGAGATTGGTTAGCCAGGATAGACCTAAAAGACGCATATCTGACTATTCCCATAGCAGAAGAACACTGCAGATTTCTGAGATTCATCTGGGGAGAATCAACATGGGAGTTCCGATGCCTGCCTTTCGGCCTGGCATCGGCACCATGGTGCTTCACCAAGATGATGAAACCAGTTGTATCACATCTCAGAGCGCAGGGGATAAGACTTATAATATATCTGGACGACATATGTCTGATGTGCCAGGAGAAAGAGACCCTGATAGCGCAGGTACAGGTAACGATAGACTTGTTAGAGAGTCTGGGTTTTGTGATAAATTGGGAGAAATCCAGTGTAGTACCTACTCAAGCGATGGAATTCCTGGGTTTCATAGTGGACTCAATCCAGGGAACTCTCAGTCTACCCCTTCACAAGGTGAACGATATCAAGAAACAACTGAGGCACACTCTAGCGAAGGGAGAACTCTCATTGAGGGACATTGCGAGACTGGTGGGCCGACTGGCGGCATCAATACAAGCAATCTTCCCAGGACCTCTACACTACAGGGCACTCCAGAGGTTGAAGATATATCACCTCAGGAGGGGCGCTTCATACGAGTCAAGAGTGACTATCTCACAAGAGGTGAGAGAGGAGTTAGAATGGTGGCTCATTCATATGGATGCATGGAATGGGAGAGCAATATTTGGTTCATCCCCGGACCTGATCATAGAATCCGACGCCAGCAGATGGGGCTTGGGAGCCCGATGCGGGAACCTGTCGACAGGGGGCAGGTGGTCGAATCAGGAGACGAGCCTCCACATAAACTGCCTGGAGTTACTTGCAGGGTCCTTTGCAGTGAAATGCTGGACCCAGGAGAGGATTCATTGCTGCGTTCTGTTAAAAATGGACAATGTCTCAGCAGACAGATATATCAACAGACTGGGAGGGACAAGATCCAGAATACTAGCAGAACTAGCGAAGGAATTCTGGGAACTCTGTCTGGAGAGAAGAGTTTCAGTGAGGGCAGAGTATCTACCAGGCCAACAAAACGAAGTGGCCGATTGGAACTCCAGATACCTCAGAGACGCCAGCGATTGGAAACTGAATGAAGGGGTGTTTCAGGAACTGATGTCTCGTTGGGGTCCATGTCAGATCGATCTGTTTGCATTGAGACTGAACAGGCAATTACCCCGGTTCTTCAGCTGGAGACCGGACCCAGAAGCAGAGGCGACGGATACATTTCTGCAGTCCTGGGGCCAACAGAAGAACTATGCGTTTCCTCCCTTCTCCATGATAACGAGGACGCTAGCTCAAGTGAGACGTCAGAGAGCATCTCTAATCCTAATTACACCGGATTGGAGAGGTCAGGTGTGGTTCCCCAGTTTACTGGAATTGACTCATCAGAACCTAGTGGCTTTACCCAACATAGAATTAAACATTCAAGACCCCAGAGGCCTCAGTCACCCTTTGGTGGGGTCAGGAGGACTCAATCTCTTAGCGTGGGTGATTTCAGGGGATTTTGGGTTAGGCCAGGACTATCGGATGAAGCTGAAAACATCATTAACGAATCCTGGGCCCCAGGGACACACAAGGCTTACAGATCAGCTTGGGTTAGATGGAGTAGCTGGTGTTTGGAGAGGAACATTCATCCCGATAGAACGGATGTAGTTCATGTGGCAAATTTTTTAGCGCAGATGGCAGCCCAGGGAAAGGCGTATAGAACCATTAACACGGCCAGGTCGGCGATATCGGCAGGACATCCTAGAGTTGAAGGCTTAGCGATTGGGGAACATCCACTAATCTGTAGACTTCTAAGAGGGGTAAAGAGGATCAAACCTACCGAGAAATATAGTCAATTATGGGATGTAGATAAGGTCTTGAGGTTATTTTTATCATGGCCAGATAATCAGGATCTGACACGTAAGGCAATTTCAGGCAAGTTAGCCATGCTCTTATGTCTTTTAGCATGTAAGAGATCTTCTGACATTAGAGCCCTGGAGATTAATAGGAAAAGTATATCACCTAACGGAGTGACATTCCTCATAACAAAGAGGACCAAGACAGGGTTGAGATCTATTTCCTATGAGTTTTTTCCAAATCAACCAAAATTATGTCCAGTCAGATGCTTAAAGGCATACGAAGATATGACGAGGGAAGTAAGGCCCCAGAGGGTAACACAATTACTAATAGCAATTTGTAAACCATTTAAAGCGGTTAGGCCGGCTACCATAGCTAGATGGCTTAGATGGGTGATGGTACAAGCAGGCATCGATATTGAGAGATATGACGCTCATTCAGCTAGAGGAGCGATGGCTACTAAAGCTTACAACATAGGGGCCAGAGTAGAGGACATTATGAGGTCTGCGGATTGGTCGAATGAATCGACTTTCAGAACTTTCTATTTTAAACCCATGGAAAGTGCAACATCGTTAGGGGTAAGTAAGCTTTGAACAAGCATAATCCGAGCCTCCGGTCTTGACATAGAATTCAGATTTTCCACACATTCGTTACAGAAAGTCATAATTCTATTAAAGAGACGGAGGCGAAGGATTATCCCACCCGATCAGTCGTATGAGTGAGATATTTACATGTCATGTATTGTTGATATTGATGTTTAAGGAGACATGCAGGATGTATAATAATATTAATATAATAATATTTATGAAGATATTGTTAATGCTCAATGTGGATACAAATTATTTAATATATAGTTGAGTTTTACGATTGACCCACCCTATTTTCGGTCTATAGTCACCTCTCTAATTTATATTTCTATAGGGATGGCGACGGACATCAAACAATCGGGAATATGAACTAGGAGAAGAAAAGCCAAAGATGTTCAGAACTCATCCTCGCAAGAACAAAGAAAGAGGAGGAAGGGAAAGAGGATAGGAGTTTTGTGTATTGAGGACTGTGTTTATTGGTTAATGGACTTGTCAAATGGTCAGTTCGAGGACCAATTGAAATGGACTACGAAATGTCAAAAAACATAGTTATTGTAGTTTTATTAGATTTGTATTCATGCTCATTTGGTACTGTTTTTCTTTGCTGCTGAACAGTAAAGTTGTGGAGAAAGCATAATCCTTCGCCTCCGTGTCTTTAATAGAATTATGACTTTCTGTAACGAATGTGTGGAAAATCTGAATTTTAACTTGTGTTCCACTGAGTAGCGTGATAACCAGTTGTCAATAAGACAGCAAGCTGGTTGTAGTTAGCCCAAGATTAGCGCACATGCCCAGGGACGTCATTTACCGAAATGCCAGGGGTAGCAGAAGTGACATCACATGACCCATGACCTCTGATTACATCACAAAAATATGGTTATGGTATCACTGCAATGTGATATACATTTCATACAAGAATCGATGACCATATGTATTGTTAATATCAGTGTGTATGGGCCCATATTACCAAATGACTGTGAATGCAAGCAGAAGTCCAAGGCTAATGATGTGTTATTATATAGCACTTAAACGCACATGCTTTATACAGAATGAATATACATACAATATCACCCAACCTGTGTTGGTACACATTTACCAACCTCAAATGGATGAAAGTTTGAGTTGGCCTTGCCCTGATTCAAACCAGCAACCTGCCGATCACACTCACATCACTGCAGCGAGCGCTCAACCCACTGAGCTATCTTACCAGCTATAGCTATCTTACCAGTTATAATAAAATGAGCAATTAAATGGCACTCATCAGCAGTCTGGCGGTATCACAGTGCAAATAGCGTTACCGCTACTCGGTCTGGCGCGATTAGCGCTGGATCACGAGAAGAGGTTTGGGTGGTTATTGCTCATTCTCCAATGGGGTTGGTAATTCCACCGGCAGGAATAGCACCAAAAATGGGCAGTAAGTGGAAATGTTGACCTACCAGCTATTTGTTGGAGGTAAAACTTCAATTTACTGCCCAACTTGAGATTGGGTCAGCCCTTAAATGTGGCTGTAATAGCGTTACCGCCGCATTTAAGGACTACCGACCAACTCATGATGAAGCCCATGTTCTCAACATCAGAAAGCAAATTACACTTTCTAGTGATTACCATTAAATTGGTAACCGATTTAACAGCAAGCCAGTTCATCTTCAGGTATGGGCAAACGTTGCCCACGTCATACCTGCGTAGATCTACTTTTCAGGCTTCAGAGGTTGGCATCACACGGCATCCTGTACTCTGGGCACTCGTTACCTCATACATGCCAACAAACATCCTGAACAGCATGGCATGCAGGTAGGAAAAATAGACACATTACAACAAGGCATTCATTGTGGCACAATGAAATTAAAGGCCATTTTATGAGCTATGGTCAAACATTTATACACTGTACACAAGCTTTTAGGCACAAGGATTTTTCCAAGTGACCGAGGACACTGAGATGGGATGTCTTGTGATGATCATAACAGAGTCAACAGCAGAAAAAAACATGTTCTAACTTACAACTTGCAAAAATCAAAATACATAGCCCGAAATGGATGCTTATTCTTCTGTAAATGCTTTTTAGATGTTTTTTTCTGCGTTGTGAATTTGTGGTTTTTAAGACCAGACTAAATCAGTGACTCACCCCCTGAAGTGTGCCTGAAATAAACCTTTAATGAGCCTTGCACTTATTGCATAGAATTCCAGAAAGACAAATTACTTGTTATTCCTATTCTTTCTTACTTAGGGCCACGGTTCAAAGAGGTACACTTGTGGAACACCCCTTTTTATTTTTTTATTTTTTTAGCAAGCCTGAACAAGAAAGCTAGCCACTCAGGAAACAGTGGCTCTGCTCTCTCCTCTGCTCCGCCCCTTCCACTTCTCCCCCTTCTATGCACTTTCCCCCTTTTTCCCTTTTCCATGCACTTGCGCGTTCTCAATGTCACTGGGCCTAGTGATATGGTTGTTTTTGTTTCTCCCTTGTTCCTCTCCCTTTGCCTGGTCGCGCTCTGAAACACTTGTGTACGAGCGTGATACAAATAAAATATCATATCATATCATAAAAAGTCACATGGTCCTTGCCCCAGCCCAGAAGCTTCCATTAAAAATAAAGCAGATTCTTTGTAGGGGTATCAAGGGAGACCACAGGGGCAGCAGGGGAGACCTCAGGGAGTGCAGCAACCCCTAGGTAAGCGTCTTAAACAACCAGGCGCTTAAACTTGGAGTAGTTAATTATGGACTAGGACTAAATTTGGCACAACCGCACTAATTGAGGCACTAAATGTTATTAATATTTGTAACCTCGCTTTACACATCCCAGGTATTTTACTGGGGACTAGGCATCCTGGCATGCCCTCCCCTAATCACAACACTCCCCCAAGAAAGGCCATGTTTACTTTGAACAGCTCTTAAAGCGACGCGCACGGGCTATACTTATGTAATGACACCAAGCTGCAGACTTTGCGCATGCCAGTTCCCTCACAGGGGACCATGAATCATGGCATGCCCTCACCCAATCACAACACTGGCCAAGACAGGCTATGCAAAGCTTGGTAGAGCTAATAAAGTTAAGTTTCACAATTAGGTAAGACATGGAATTGCACTAGGTCCAGCTCCCATGCCGTGGGCGTCACCTATAGGGGAAATCAGGCACAGTTTAATAAACAGCCTTCCTACATGTATCCAGGGAAGGCATTTTGACCGCCAAATAGATATAAGCAGCCTCATTACAACCCAGGCGTTAAGGGTTTAACGGCGCCGTCGCCGCCGTTAACCCTTAACGCCTGATTACCATTTTAACGCCTGCTTTTAGCAGGTGTTAAAATGCAAGGCGCTTACCCGCCTTGGTGCTAATTACGGCACTGTAATTTACGGTGCCGTAATTAGCGCCTTCCCCACTCCAATTATGCCCTTTGGGGCAAAAATGGGAATGGGGAAGGGTAAATGGGGAATGGGGATTTACCGCCCCACTCACCTTGGAATGGGGCGGTAAATCCGCCATCCACCATGGTGTAAACAGAGTTTACACCATGGTGGTAAAGTGGGGAACTTACCGCCTGGGTTGTAATGAGGCCCAAGGTGTCCACTCTGTGACCATGAACTATACAGATGTATCTCTGGACGCACATTGTGCCCTACGGGCGTATTAGCAATTTTAGCAATGTGCTAGTATGACCAAGCCCATCTACAGGGGTAACTCTTATCACCTCTCACTCCCGGCACCTACAAGCGCCACAGCAGGACAACAGATCAGAACTGTAGACAACATCCACTCTGCCCAGACACTAGACAGTGATACACCCTAATTTTGTATATTGCTACAATCACGCTAAGTAACTTAATTCTGCTTGAGCCACTGCTGGACCATGATTCCTGACGGTCAACTCTTTCTCCTTAGCTTTGCTAACTAACAAACTGCTGAATAGCACGCCACATTGGGCGTCAGCTGGGGCCGCCGTCCCCTTTTCCTAAACAGGACTATATTGGTAACAGACCATACCGGGGCAAGAACAGGACAATGGACCCGGAACACTTTCCACTACCCTTCAGCAATGACTTCACCATCACACCACTCTGTAAGAATGTGAGCTTACCATTACTCGTCTACGAAAGCAACTAAAGGCCAGAACTCCATCCGCTTAGCTAAACAAAACCTTTTTCTTCCCTGGCGCATTCCATCTTGAGCAACCAATATTGCTCATTTATGAATGTATTAACATGTTGGGAATCACTGATTCTGGTGTTGAATGTATGCACATACACATGGCACTAGGTCACTATATGAATCACAGCCTTGAGAAACACAGCTGAGGGTCGATCCACATGTCGGCTGACTTCTCATAAATATAACACCAACAAATTGGCTTAAATCCATCGTTTTGCAAATGCCTACTGTTTGAAATAACTCAGTAACTCAGCACTCAGCTGAACAGCTCAATATTTATTTATTTATATTTTATTTACTTTATTTGATTGTATAAAGCACACTACAGCCCGTTGGCACTGAGGCGCTATGAAGGACATGTATGAAGGCTTGATTCAGGGTTACATTAATGTGGCCCAAGGGGTTACTTAATGCAGAGTGCTCAGTTACATTTAGTTTAATATCTTCTTTGCAACATACCTTTTGGAGAAAGAAGGGCACTTTCTCATTGGAACCCCATCACTAGCAGCATGATAACTTATCAAGGACCAAGATCAAGCGCAGTGATCTACCTTTTCTAGTGCCCTACAACTACTCCACAGTCTACAATTTGGCAGAGTTCCACTTTCTGCAACATCTTCATTGTCACCAATTTAAAACCACATTGGCTGTGAGAACGTTCTAATTCCAATACATGTGCATAGTATGGCAGCAGGAAATCCCTGCTGTCGCCTTTTCCAGCGGCAGAGAAAAGCAACCGTTCGGCACGCTCAGCAAATGTTCTCACCAGCAGGCTGGGTCCCCCTGGAAATCACACTCTATTTAAATGGATTTGAAACTCCCAATCAGCCCGCTTTATCAAACTATTCATTCTCTTAGAGCTGATGCACAGCCAGGCCATAGTGATACACCTAATTCTCCAAGCCCACATTCTAAAGATTACAGTTTCACTTTCCTATCTTTTTTCCACCATTAAAGAAGGATCCCCTGGGACTGACCTCCTGTTTTGCAATTTTACAGTTTTTCCGGTTTTCCCAAGGAATATCACATTTCTGGCTTTCCCATTGTGCCAGGGTTCTCAGCCTGCTGTAGAGTGCAACCGTGGTGGGTCTGTGCCTTTATAGCGAGCCAGGAAGAAATGGAGATGTCGCTCTCCAAACTGTGCCCCAAGCCTCAGACAACTTCAGCCTGGAGGATCCCCATGTCCCCGTCTTATACTGCCTTAATCCCCATGATGATGAGGCCTACAACCTCTGCCAGGGGCTGTCATCAAGTACCAGATCTGACAGGGAGAGGATACTGCTGGCCTGACTGCACAGGTTCCGAGATGAGAAGAGACCTGAAAAAGAGAATGAAAAGCACAGAGGCACAGCAGTGTAGAAGAAACAACTGCCCGGAAAGGGGCAATAGCCCCAAAGCTGCAGAGGGGTTAATTGCTCCCAGGTCATCTTCAGAATCTAGCTCAGTTTCAGAAAAAAGTGGTTGCATCCTTGGTTTTGTGCATGTCCACTACAGCAGCTAACCTCGCTCAGTGTGAGAGGGATTTATTGGATAAGGTGTAGCCCCTCTTTAAGATTCTCTGTAAGGAAAGTAGAGGAAGGCATAGGACCTGGTCCATGAGGGGATGCTGACCTTATACAAAAGCATGCAGGCTACTGTTGACTCTGTTGATGCTAGTTTCCGTGGAATGAACACCAGGGTGGTGCTCAGGTGGCAACCCCGGCTGATGCTGTCGGGATTCAGGCCAGAGGTGCAGACTAAAATCTGGGAGCTCCCCTTTGGCAGTGTGCAGCTGTTCTGGAAAAGCAGTGAAAAGGTGCTCCCCTCGTTTAAGACTGAGACCAAGATGACCTTATCTGCAGGGTGTCGTTGGTGAAGCGATCATCATCGTTGGCTGGCCAACCAAGAGATTGGGGCCATTCATCATCATCTACCTCCCACCAGTTTTCAGTCATGGTACCTGGCATTCACAGCAAGGTTCGAGCATCACCTAGTTTAGCATGGCCAGAACACTTTTTGTTCACCATAAAGAGCCCACAGAGGAGGTATGTAGAAAGAAGGGCCAGCCCCAACATCCTAACCAGAGCTTATTTTCCACTGGCCCCTCCAACCCGCAGCACCCTGTTGGGAGGAAGTGTCTCTAGCAATTTTAGATCTCGTTAGTTGATAAATGGTGTCAGACATTGTGGCAAGAGTCATTGCTTTTGCATTTGATCAAAGACCCTCAACCCTTTACAAAACCAAGGGGGTGAAGAGTGCCTAAAGAACCCTGAGTTGTTGGAGGAAGTGTAGCAGATACTACTGAAAGGTGCCATCATAGTGATCCCAGAGGCAGAGAGGAGATAGGTTGTCTACTACAGCTATTTCATCATTGAAAAGAGAGACAAAGGCACAGGTCCTTCATGGACCCCATGTGCACCCTGAACAAGTTGATTATGGGAAAAACATTCAAGATGTTAACGCTACAGAAATCAATCCTGCAGGTCCGACAGGGAGCATTTCTCTGTGTCCTGGACCTGAAGGATCCTTATTTCATCTTCCCATCCTATAAAAGCCCTCAAGAGTCCTATGGTTTGAGTTCCTGTGTGCACATTACCGATTCAAAATTCTTCCATTTGGACTCAGGTCAGTGCCCAGGTCCGAACTGGAGGTACTTCCAGCACCCCACCTTCAAAAACTGCCAATATTACCGGCACCAGTATTGCCTGCGAACTCCACGCATTGAGTCCTATGGGACTCCATGGAAGGGGAAGCAACTGCCATTACTGGCACTTGGAATTTGCTGGTGATTCTGGCAGACCAAGTGCCAGTAACGGTATTACCGTTTGGAGGTGTACCGCCAGATTTACCTGCGTGATACCACTAAACATGTAATGAGGCCAAATGTATTGCTGCTGAGGACTAACCCTTGCTTCATCCCTAAAGTGATGTCGAGTTTTCACATCAGCTAGATCATCTCTTTGCCGGTGTTCTTTCAGAATCTGGCCAGACCAATGGACAGGGCATTGCAGGTGGAGGATGCCAAGATAGCTCTGAAGTTTTATCTAGCCAGCACTGAATCCTTCACACAGTTGTCGCAACTGCTGATCGCCTATATTGATCAGAACAAGGGTCAGGCCACATCGAAGTAAGGCACAGCCCAAATGGATTATCGATTGTATCAATTTTTGTTCTGAAATGGCCAATCTTACAATATAAGAAAACTGTCTGGAATATTACAAAAAACAATAGATTCCAAAACGGCTATTTTATTGAATATGACGTTAGAAGAAAAAGGAATAAGACTAATGGCACTTCAAAACAGGATGGCTCTCGATATAATATTAGTTGATCGTGGGGGAGTTTGCAAACTCGTAAAAACTGCATGCTGTGTGTATATAGATGACTACTTCCCTACGATATTTAAAGCGATCCGGAAATTACATGTCATAAGTTCCACACTCTCTACTGAAGAAGGGGGTTGGGGGATAGGATCCTGGTTTTGGGGATTATTGCGGTCTTGGGGATGCAAGTTAATTTCGATACTAATGATGGTACTTGGGATATTCATAACATGCTGCTGTTGCATACAATGCTTACCAATAGTCTGCACTGAAATAACTGATGGATGTACTAAGGGATGTATGCACATGGTGTCGAGAGGAAAACAAACGCATGGCCAAAATAACAGAGACACAGAGGAAACAAAAACAGTAAAACAATTAATGGCGATAGACATTAATGATGAGGATGGTTCAGACAGATACCCCAGACCTATCCTCATTGGAGGAGGATACAATGAATAAATAAGACGTTTGGCATACAGCCAAAAGGAGGGTTTGTCAATCTGGAAAAATTAATACCCTTCATTTGAATGATAGACGTAACTTGATGGCTGTGGGCCAACCGTTTTATGCACCGAATTATAGAAATATAAACTGCTATGCTTGACCAACGAGCGGCCATTTCAAATGTAGCAAGAATCTCCATTTTGCTTGTTAACCATTGCTCATTGCTTTCTGTCTAAAAACTGCTTTGCAGCTTACAATTCTTGCGGATTCTGCTTACTCTGCTCAACTGTTAACATTGTTGTCTGAATATGAAAGGACAAGGTCGTGGGACTGAAGAGTTTGTTGAAACTCCTCATGAGTAGCCCAGAGAGGAATGCCCACGCTCCCTCTCTGTAGCTTTGGGAGAGAGCTGCAGGGCATTTAATCACTTCAAAGCTGCAAGCCAGTCTCGTACGATAGTAGAATATGTTAGAATAAAACAGCTAAAGGCTTGAATTATGCTCTTCCTACAGCCCCCCTTCTCAAAACCCTTTAGAACGTGTCGGCTCCAAGGACACGAATAGTACCTCCCCCGTGTGGAGCTTGCTTCCAAGAACAGGACCATCGTGTTCTGTTCAACAACTAAAAGATGCCTCCGCACTTTCTAATTGCACATTGTTACTAGAATAGACATCGAAAGTGTCATAATCGTCATACTCGTCGGATATGTCCATCGTCATCCCGAGTTCAAAGGAACTTAATAAGGAGGGGTGTTAAACATGACATTGCTGATTGTATGATATGCATTTTGTATATATGTAACTGATGTACGTAATTCGCTCTCTTGCGTCCCTCGAGGTCTAGGAAACTCACGTCGCGGGGCGTGAGATCAGAATTGGCCAATTGATACTATCTTTTGCTTGCAATAAACCCTAGCATTGGGAATTTGAACCTCGTGTCTGGTGCATCTTTTCGTGTATGGTTATTGCCTTGTTTCCATAGCACGAGGGACCCCTAGGGGCCCCTTTCAGAACATCTCCTGAAATAACTTTGGAGATGGAATTTGGTACCTTGCCCTCAGAGCTTGCAGCATCTCATTTAAAGAGAGAGAATACCTTGTTGCTGATGTTTTAGGACACAGGGATCCCGGGCAGGGACTGTTGAGTAGAATTCTTGTCACCCCAGGCCAAAAACGTGCCATTTTGTTCCCCACTTTATCATGATGCCAGATGTGATGTTTCAGAGCCAAATCATCATCCCTTGGTTCCTCTCTGCCAGTGGTGCCCTGGGAAACTGCCAGAAATACCTTTTTGGAGAACTAGCCATGGTCCTGGATTAACTCGTCCGTGGTAATCAGGTTACACTTTGCTGCTCATATAGCAAAACATTCACTGATGCAAACAGAAGATGGCATCTCAACCGGAGAAGCAAAAAAATGCCTTTGAAGAGAGGGGAGTTGTGGTGGAGGTTTTTGTCTTGCAATTGAAGCTTCTTAGAGCTGTTTTGGCTATTTTGAGATTTACGTTTAGCTATCTGCTGAGCTTTGACAGCTTTAAAAGCTGGAGACAGCTTCTGAGAAGGATTGGACAGTGTCTGTCATCTTTTGGCTGTAGTCATATTTTACTTTATTTTATTATTTTGGAATTTATTGTAGAACATAGCACTTACAGTTAACTATGACATTTTGACAAAAACATCAGATTTCACATCAAAGTTCCATTAGTAGCTGGTATGCACAAGTGTGAATCGCAACTGTGTTAGCTTCTTTTAGGGCGTAAGACATATTTTTGCTTGCTATTGAACATTTAACATTTTCTTGAAGTCAAAGAAAGCTTCAAACAAAAACGTAAAATAGTTACAAAAACGAAATATACGCATTGCAAAAGGATATCTTAAGCTTGCACTTTTGAAACCTGTAGAAAGTTGTGAAGATGCCTACGTTTAAAACGTGCAGCAAATTCCTGGGGGAAAACAGCAGTCAGGAGGACCTCAATGGCCATTCAGAAAGCTAAAGATTTACCTGATTCCAGACAGTGGTCTACCTTCAGGTGACCCTTCAACACAGCCAAACCTGTAAAGCGTGGATGAATAAAGGGCAGAAAGCAGTTCACTGCGGGCATACAGGACATGACCAATTTGTGACCACTTCTTGTCAGACGTTGAGACCCTAACAGATAGCAAGCACTGTTGTAAATGATCATCAACATTGGATACGAAGCATCTGCATAACTGAAGGGGTGGTTGAGCTTGTCAGTGTTCAGTCAGTAGTACTTGGGTTCCTGTAGAGCAGTTAACTATAGATTAGTGCCTTTAGTTATTCAAGAGGCAGAAGGATCCTAGTTGCATACTTTCCCGCCACATGTTTATGTGATCCAGTTCTCCATCTGTTCCTTCTGTACCCTTCTCTTATGTGCTGAGCCAGAAGTCATTGTAAACTCAACAGTTGGTTGTTTTCTCCACCTACCAATTCTCCATGGGACCCAGAGAGATCTATTATACCATCAAGGTCATGGATGTCTCCAGAGGATACGTGCTCTCTCCTCCTATCTCTTTACATTGCCTATTGGGGGATTGAAGGGTATGCAGGGGGAACCTTTAACCACAGTGCTAGCTGATCTGAAACCACACATTTCCTGTGCTGAATTGTTTTGCTCACTGCTACTCCTTGTGTATTAAAGAGATTATTCCGAGTTACCTCACCCCATTGGTTATTGTTGTGTACCTATTAAGACATATTGTGATAAAATTTCAAATACATAAATAAATCTTTACCTTTGCAAACCAGCCTGATTCCTGGTTCAGCGTGACCAGGGGGGTTCCAGGAGAAGGGCGTGATAAGAGTGGTATATCGTTCAGAATAAAGAACTTTTAGACAAAAATAAATAAGGATTTCAGTTGTGCACTACATGCTCGGCGTTGACTTGGGTGCATGCCGGATTTAAATCACTTACAGCTGATGGTTCTCCTCAATTTTAAGGGAAGAAGGGAGGCTGTTCCAGAGGGAGGCACCAGCCGAAGAAAGAGATCTACCACCAACTCGTTGCTTGGAGAAGCGACTAACCCTGAGGGAGATGGAGGCGGATGAGCGAAGAGCTCGAGAAGGAAGATATTTGGGAAGAGAGAGTTGAAGGTATTGAGGCCCCAGGCCCCAGTAGGCCTTGTGGATGATGCAAAGGGTTTTAAACTTAATCCTTGCAGCCACTGGGAGCCAGTGCAGAGATTTTAGTCCTGGAGCGATACGATCCCTGGGCTTGAGGCCATGGACAAGTCTTGCAGTCCTGTTCTGGATAAGTTGCAGAGGGCGGAGAGTAGAAGCAGGCAGATTTAGCAAGAGGCTGTTGCAATAGTCCAGCCTAGACAGAACCAGAGCTCTAGAAACAGTGAGCTTCTGGGGGAAGGGCAGGAAAGGAAGAATACCTCTGAGGAGGTGCAGCTGATAGTGTGACTTCTTAGAGACGTCAGAGATGTGGGGAGAGAAGGAGAGTGTGGAGTCCAAGATGACCCCCTAGGCTTTTAACCTTGCAGGTGGGAGCAGGAATAGGACCAAGAGAGGCCGGCCAGAGAACTACAGGAAAGGAGGGAATGGGTGTGCCAATGAGGAGGATCTCAGCCTTACTGGCATTAAGGCAGAGGTTATTGGCAGCACACCACTCCTGGATAGCAGACAGACAGTCAGAGATGAGAGAAGGAGAGGAAGAGGCCGAGGATAGCCTGAAAATGAGCTGGGTGTCCTCCGTATAGCACTGAAAGTTGGGGCAGAAAGCGGTTATGTGGTGGGAAAGGAGTGCCATGTATTGGTTGAACAGCCAGGGAGAGAGGGTAGACCCCTGCAGGACACCACAGTTCGAGAAAAAGATAGCAGAGAGGAAGGACCCAAGTTGGACCTGGGTGGGTCGGTCAAAGAGGAAAGAGCTCAGCCATGCCAGCAGGGCCGGTCTTTGTATCCGGCCATGCAGGTGGCGGCCTGACGTGCCAGGCTCTAGGGGGCACCTGTCCAACTCCTCCAAAAGGGCTCCAACACCACCACCATTCATGATGCCTGATGCTTCAATGCTGCATCATTTCATTGTATTGTGCTAAAGTTAAGTACACTACGTTACTACCTACATACAAAAAACAAAGTGCTAATCAAAAACATACTCAGTGGGAAAAACCAGACTAGCAGTGCACCTGGTGTCTCCATGGCAGTTTTTGGATCGTAGTGAAAAGCAACATTTGTTGCTTATCAGTTCTTCAGGCCCAGCCAGGTCTAACCGCACGTGCCTCCTCCTCAGAGTATGCGCTCCAGTCAGGGGGTGATTGTTCAGCGGGCTGGGCTTTTCCATCAGCTCATACTTTGGCTGGACAGCAGGGACCAGACACTCTAAAGAGATTAATCGCCATCATGCTTAGAGGATCAAGACCCAGGCTGAGTAACAGCAGGTCCAGTCAGGGCAGGACTCAGGAGAAGGTGTCACAAGCAGTGTCATATTATCTAGGTGCTGTGATGGTATCCTCCACAGTGGGAAGAGGATGTGGAGCTGAAGAGGGGCACTTTTAATGTCTTCCTCATCAGAGATATCATATATCCTATGCATGTAATTTATGTAAATGGTCATTTTTAAATCATATTCTAGTGGCGTAATAGAAATGCCCAGTGTAGATTTTCACTAGAATAGCAGGTAAATGGGCTGCCGCAGCATCATGCAGGTGAGTGAGTCAACCCCCACCTCCAAGTGAAAGCACCAAGTTCTGCGCAGAGATTTATTTCAGGCAGGCCAGTTCTGAACTCTCAGGACAGGAGACTGGCCTCTGGGTCATGCCACTGCTCAGGATATGAAGCTTTTAAGATCACTGCGAAAGAAGGTGGTGAACTGTAGTTTCTGAGGCCTCTGTAGTTTACATGGGTGGTGAATGAAGGCTGAAGGACTTCGTACCTAGAAAAGCCCACTGTACTCAAGTATAAGGACAGCGTCGGGCATTTCAACTTTTTCAAATGGAAGGTGTCTTGAGCCACAGAGGGCCCCCAGCAACTGCCCCCAGGTTGCCGGTCAGCAGTTCTTCAATATATTAATTTCTAAAACTGTGTTTTATCTTCCCACAGGATATAAAGGAGTGCTATCACCTCTTTGCCTTCCAACACTGGTTCCTCCACCTCAGCCATGTATTGACAAAGAAGGGTTTAGAGCTCTTCAGTGGGCATTTCATGTTTAAGAGCCTTGGCGGCTGGCCATCTTGTGATAATGGGTGGCTATTAACCTTACCTTTGTTGCCATTGTATTGTATGCAACTCACAGGTGCTGCAGACTGTTTTCACTCTAAGCAGGGAGCCCGCAATCATCATGTTGAAATGGCTCCACACACATCTTCAGCCAGGCCTGCTTGAGTAGACTGGTCACCAATCTACAGTGTGGGTGCCTCTATTTTATAATTGGTTGACTACACCTTGTACGAGAGCAGAGTGTTCGGTAGGGGAGTTTCACAAATACAGTAATGATAATGATATGTTGTTCATATAGAGCTTTCACCAAAACACTTTACATAGAACATATACAGTATCACCCAACCAAAGTTGGTACTCTAAAAAGCTGATGTATAAATGAAACAAATACCATAAAAGAGCCTTTTTAATAGTGTACACCATGCAGGCCAACATATCTATTCCAGTCAAGGGATGATAGGCCAGTCCTGCATTTAACTTTGCATTCTGGGACTTGTCGTTCTGGATTTCCCCATTATAAATCCAGGACTACAGGTCCCAGAATGCTAACTTAAATCTAGGACTGGGCTAGCATCTCCCTAATAGAATGGATAATGTTGGCATGTATGGTACATGAACTGAATAACTTCTAGGCTCTTCAAATTTTGACAGATAAATCACAGTGCTATAAAATCACATGTCCAGGATCACACACTTTGCAGTGAAGCTGGCATTTGAGACCAGTCTGTAACGTATGCACTTAATCAAATATTCTCCTGTTTAATTGTTAGAAATGTGTGCTTATGCTTCGAATTTGCAAAGTTAAAGTCAAGAAAAGTTACTTTTTGGACACATAATATAAGTAACATTCTAAGACCGTCACCCACTATCGAATGTATGCATTTTGTATTACATTTCCATCTGGTTCTTTATTGAGTGCCCCATTAGGAACATTTGTAACATACAATGTTGTTGTCCTTTTTGGGGGGCAAAGGGGCTCCATCGATGCTTCCCGCATGGGGTGCAATCTGGTCTAAGACCGGCCTTGCATGTCAGAGCGTGACCAGTGATACCCAGGTTATCACGGAGACGGTTGAGCAGGATGGCATGGTTGACAGTGTCAAAGGCAGAAGAGAGATCGAGCAGGATGAGGACACAAGGGGTGTTAGAGTCAAGGTTGGAGAGCAGGTCTTCAGGGATGTTCAGGAGAGCAGTTTCCATGCTTCTGGCAGCTCTGAGGTAGACACTGCGGCAGGGTTGGCCAGTTCCTTACAGATTTTAAAGAGTTCAGCCGAGTTGTTAGATGCCGCAGGGACACGGGCTTGGACATGAGTTCTCTTCTTGGTAGGACAGAAAGCCAGTATTGCCTTTGCAGCAGGCGGCAGGCCAGTTTGTCAGAGGATGTACCTGAAGCACGCCATTTCCTCTCGACCACCCTGCACTTGCTTTTTAGGGTGACAAGGTCTGAGTTGTACCAGGAGTTGCACTTGGCTTTGGGCTTCAGGCGGATTTTCATGACAGGGGCAAGGATATCAAGCGTATCAGAGATAGCAGAGTGGAGCGTGGAGAGTGCTGTGTCAGGGTGAGAGTCAGCCAAAGGGGGGGGGTGAGAAGGTGGCGGTGAAAGCCTCAGCTGACACGCGCTTCATGTGTCAGATGACCAAGAAGGTGGGTGGCAGTGATGGAAGTGGCTTGGCCTGAGGGGTAGGGAGGGTGAGGTGGGAGGAGAGGAGACAGTGATCACTCCAGGAGAGAGGAGTGGAGAGAGGGACAGAGGGGGGAAGGTCTGAGGAGATCAGAACATCCAGAGTGTGCCCTGCAGAGTGAGTTGGGACAGAGGGGAGAATAGTGAGTGAGAGAGAGTCGCAGAGGTCGCAAAAGAGTCCAAAGGGAGGACAGGAGGCATCCAGGTAGATGTTGAAGTCTCCAAGAAGGTGGAGTTGAATGGTTGAGGCCAGGAGTGAGGAGGAGAGGTCGGCCCACTCAGAGAGGAAGGAGGAGATCTGACCAGGTGGTCGATAGATAGTAGCCACAGTAAGGGAATGGCTAGGGGAGAGCGAGAGAGAGCCTGCAGACGAGGCATTCAAAAGAGGAGTAGGCCTGCACATGAATGACAAAGGCAGGAATCCACTCGAGGAAGATTAGAGCTACACCCCCACCAGAGCGGTTGGACCTGGGCATGGAGAGGATCTTGTAGCCATCAGGTAGGAGTGTGTCAAAGCTAGTGACAGAGCATACCGTGAACCATGTCTTGGTGAGACCGAGGACATCAAGGTCAAGTTCTTCCAGAAGGCGGTAGATATCAGAGGAGTGTTTGACAGGAGAGCGAGAGTTAAGAGTGGCAATATGGAGAAGGTTGCCATACTTGAAGGACTTCTGGGGAGGGGTACAGGTCAGAGGTACGCCCTTTGGAGGTATAGCGGGAGCCCGAGAGGGGGCAGAGAGGGAAGGAGAAGGCAAGGTAGCCGAGGAGGAGGCAGAAGGGGGAGACAAGGTGGTCAAGGAAAGGGGAGAGCGGACATCGGTAGAAGAAAGGAATTTGATGAGACGCGGGAAACGTCTATCAAAGAGGTGGAGGTTGGCCTGAAGGCCTCGGACCAAGAAGACGGTCCCACTAGAGTAAACATTAATGATGATCTTAGAGGAATGGAAGGAGGCCAGGAGGGTGTCCCAATGGGTTCCACCATTAATGGGAGAAGAGGAGAAAGGAGAGAGCACAGAGACCATATGAAGGGTTCATAGGTCTGGTGAAGGAACGCCAAAGAGGATGTCGGTGATAGTTTCCTTGGAGGAGGCACTGGTGTATGTGTCAGCGATAGGGAGGCCTGGGTTGGAGACTAAGATGTCCTTTTTAAACTTCTTCCTACCAGATTTAGTGAGGAGAGCAGGATAGCCAATACAGAAGCAGTTAGAAAAGATAGGAGAGACAGAGAGCACCATAGAGTAGGTGGGAGAGGAGTGGGTGGAAGCGAGAGGGCGAGATACTAGAGTAGGCAGACAAGACAGCGAGAGGAAGGTAAGTTGATCAATAGGACAAGATGACGCCACTCAGGATAAAGAGTTCACAAAGTGCATATTCTAAGACAGGAGGGAAGACACACCTAAGTTTGAGAATCCTGAATAGATGTAGAAAGGCCTAGTTTACACAATGCAAACATTTTATCGTACTGACACGGTCAAATTTCAGACAACAGGGGGAGAACCGCATGTAGGCTAAAAGGGGGGTAAGCAGGGCAATCAGAAGGAAGGTGTCTGGCAGCTGGCGTCTCCTGCGGAAACCTGCATAAACTAACAGGAAGCCGCCAAGTAGGAGCTTCCCTTTGCCCAGGGGCCCTTAGCCGTGGGGCTGCCAGGCAGAGGCTGCCCAGGGAAGGTCAGAGATAAGGGAGGGGAGGCCATTCAGGGGGTTGTTCAAGAATGATCATCTGCTTCCACATGGATATGACTGAATGGAGGAACAGCAACACCTATGGGCCAGGATAATCATATATAATAACATATTCAATTAATGTACAATCTGCATGCATGCAGGGGACAACTGCTATAGGGTGTCCACTTGTTAGAATGTAGATGTAATATGCATCAAGGGCTGTGTAAGGAAAGCATTGCATCTCCAAGGGACACACAAACCAGAAATGGTTAAGCTTTATGCAATGCAAGGTGCAGGCCTGTCTGGGAACTGCGGAAAAACAAGAGAAACAGAAGCAGGATTGCCCAACCATAAGCCACATGATCTGCCAAACCTGAAACCCACCCTGGGGCATTTAGGAGTTCAAACTGGTAATAAAACCTAATTGTCCTAGGAAGAACACCTGCCCACCTGCTTACTTGCAATGGATCCAGTTGTCAGCTGCATGGACATGTGACATGTACAGTATGTTCTCACAATATTTTCCATGCCACATGTGCACAGCCTGTGTTGTATAGCCCCATGATCAGCAGGGTGGCCGGTGCCATACCTGGGCGTGCTTGAAGGCGGAATCACAAAGCACACTTTTCAAGGGAAACATATAGACAAATGATCAATGTCTCAGAGATAGTCAAAGGAGGGAAGGCACAGATGCCATTTCCTATCCCACATCACATCTCAACCCTCAACCCTGCTATAGGCCATCCCATAGGAACCAGGACCAGCTCTCTGCCACATGACTCTTCGTGCCTACCCCACATTGCATTGGGCAATGCCCATTGGTAATTCCCATGCCAGACGTGCACAAATATTCTGTTGGAACACACAGTGTTCCATAATGTTGTAAGTGTTGTGACAATATGTGGGTCAGTATCCAACAGGATGAGAAGGAGAGACGCAGGTTGCAATGCTATGGGTAGAGCACAGTGGCACCACCATATGTGATGGCACAGGTCCATGCTGACACGAGGCGTGGGAGATGCACACAACAGTGCAAACCGCAGCACCGTTCCGTCCTTCTCCAC
Organism: Ambystoma mexicanum; assembly: GCF_040938575.1. Lineage (NCBI taxonomy): Eukaryota > Metazoa > Chordata > Amphibia > Caudata > Ambystomatidae > Ambystoma > Ambystoma mexicanum. The sequence goes on from NC_090928.1 coordinate 69,148,803, forward strand.
GTTGTGTGCACACAGTCAGCACAACGCTGCACTGGCAAGCATAAAAACATGTTAACGCAATGCAATCACCCTACACACAGCACCAGCTACTCATTACATGGGGATCAATTGCCCACATCACATCAAAGCTTCTTTTCCAAGCATTGTATGCATAATGATGAAACACATTCTGAATGGAACAGTTGAGGCAGTGTTGGCTGGTCACACTCTGCTATTTTCCACCGTGTGAAATGCACACAAGAGCATGCTGTGTCTCCAACTGGAGAAATGTGCTGATTACACCTGTCCCCTATATGACAAGAAAAAAATGTAAATGTCTTAGGCAAAAACTACATGGAAATACTTACCACTGACCTGTTAAAGTAGTGAATGCCACATAATTAAATCAGGGACACTGATGTAAGGATATGTGGCCTCGTGCAAGGTTCAAAAGCATCAGGTTGATTGTCTGTACTGTACTCTTTGTCCAACAAGACATACAGTATCCCCAGGCATCCAAGGTGCATGACTACTTCGCAATCCTCAGACCTCAGACAGTAATGAAACCATGCCACCCTTACCCGCACTCGGAACACCATTTAATGGGTATTTGGCCTACTGCAAAAATGCACCAGGTGCCTCCACAGGATGGGTGGGGCCTTCATGTACCATGCAGAAAGGTGCTGCTGCATTGATACCATGTGTACCGTGAGGAAAAATTGAGTGCACTAATTTCAACAAAGCACTCATTTCAACAGTGCCACTTAGTTCAACAGAGACGGTGTGCACCAGTTTCAACTGTGGTGTTTTAGTACTAATGTGTGGAAATGAGGGTAAAGCAAGGGGTGGTTGTGGCAGTAGGAATTGAAATGGGGGTGACTTTGAGTTCAGGGGTTCTGCAGGCATTAACATACTAACATTGCAGCATGTGCCATGTGCTGTATGCATTATTAACCATACTGAAGGTATAGCAGGCTAACATTGCAGCATGTGCCATTATTAACCATACTGAAGGTATAGCAGGCTAACATTGCAGCATGTGCCATGTGCTGTACGCATTATTAACCATACTGAAGTTATAGCAGGCTAACATTGCAGCATGTGCCATGTGCTGTACGCATTATTAACCATACTGAAGGTATAGCAGGCTAACATTGCAGCATGTGCCATGTGCTGTACGCATTATTAACCATACTGAAGGTATAGCAGGCTAACATTGCAGCATGTGCCATGTGCTGTACGCATTATTAACCATACTGAAGTTATAGCAGGCTAACATTGCAGCATGTGCCATGTGCTGTACGCCTTATTAACCATACTGAAGGTATAGCAGGCTAACATTGCAGCATGTGCCATGTGCTGTACGCATTATTAACCATACTGAAGACATTGCAGCACATGTGTGTGTATCAGAAACTGAAAGGGGGTAATTTTGGGGTACTAACAGCTAATATAAAAATCATTGTGGGTGCTAAATTTGCAGGCCACAGGCTCTTTGTGCACTGACACTGGCTCGGTGCTTGAACAAACACGCTGGCTGATTATGGGCAAGTTCAAAATATTATAAAGTTGAGAAGCTGACACCAGTCTTTGCAAAACAAGAGGGGCTTGAAAATAAATGTCCATTGTTTGAGAATAGCAAACACAGGAAGAAAGGATGGCATGTTACAATTTCTTCCAAGCGCAGGAAGGAACGGGTGGGAGGGAGACAGCCTGCCAAAGACCTGAGCTGGACAATTACATGATGCAGGGCTAGAATATTCTCTATCATGTGTTAAAGTTTGGAGTGACACAAGGGGCTGGGGCTTTCGGAAAGCGACATCGGCAAATAGATGGGTAAAATGTACAGGTTTCATATGTGATATAGGAGAATGGCTGGATTTCTGAGAAAGGCATATAATAGACTGCAAGCTTAGAGGCAGTGCTTTTTGCCATGTTGTTTTTGACAGTGCCACTTGCTGAAAGTGCTGAAAGAAGAGAAGACTGGGGCTTTTTGGCCTGTTGCTCATTCCAGAGACTCTCGTGGCGTTTGGGTGCTTGTGACCTGGGTTTGCCACATGTCGGAGATTGCTCTTGGCCTTGCGATAGAGTAATTTAAACAAACAACTAGCCCTCACAAACTTTTCAAACCCTGAATTTGAGCAAGGACCTGGTGCTGTGTTTTGTTTCTGAATCTCGGAAGGCTTTCCTCAACTGTGAGAGCAGTGCTGTGCTGTTCGAACATCAAGGCATTTTGCCAAGTGTGGCTGGGGCCTTGAAGGCTGATGCAAGCAGACTCGGTATCTCTGTGCCCGGCTCCATGACAGGATTCCAAGGCAGTGTGCCAAAGAGACTTGGACTGAACAGTGGGGGCTGTCAAGTGTGTACTGCTGTTGACCGGTGCTGAGACAGGCCGAGATGCAGACCATCCGGAGGAGCTGGGGTTGCAAAGGATCTCAAGTGAAGTCAAAGTGAGTATCAAAAGGGAGTACTTAAATAAATTGGAATTTCTTGCAAGGGGTTGATTTGGCCTGGTCGAACCAGCCTAAAAAGCATTTTCCTCTTTCTTCATGATACCCAGCGATAAATAAAGCTGCCTGAATGTACATTGATTATGGGAATAGTCCTTCTATGTAAGAGAGTCCATTATCTTTAACATGAGATTAACCTGACCTTTAACTCAAGGGGCAAAGGGTAAATGAGTGTTGAGGCTTGATCTATAATACATTTGCTTGCATAGTCAAAGTTCTAGAGGGGGGGTCTGAGCCTGTGCTGTATATAAATACTGTATATTTGTTTTCTTTTCAATGTAAAGTGTTTTCCTGTCTCTTGCATATGTTCAATGCAAATGTATCACTAATTTTTCTATGATACATGTTTTCCCGGATGAATGTATGTAAAGGTGCCTGAGGGCATACTTGTGAAAGCGTGTGGTGGTGTGTTTATTGTGTCTGTTTTTTATTGTGCAGCTTGTACAATATACAGTGAAACAATGTAGTGGGCCCATTGTAGTATAAGGTCTTTTGATGCATAGCCTAGCCTGTGGAATCTAAGTGATAACAGGAAAGTGACAGAGAATATTTCCTACAGTACCATGCTTCACAAAATTGCCCACCGCCAAATGGTCGCATGTTAAAGGAAGACAAGGATGAACCGGATTCTGTTTATTACAGCCATGGCCCTGATGGGGAGGCTCTAGGGCCTGGGCAGCAACAGGATCATGCAGATGGAAATGTCCCTCAGTAGGTGTTCATAAATTCCTTCTTCAGATATGGCCACTTGTATCTGTATTCTGCACAAAATGGCCCAATCCTCAAAGTACACAGGAAATGTGGTTCAAAATGTAACTTGACCCAACAGGGATGGGTTGGCAAGATGCCGCTCCCACTCTGGGGTAAGACTGATAAATGGAAACACATGTCCTGCCTGTTGCCCATCAGCTGATGTGTCCAGGGAGAGTCCGTTTCCAGTTTAATCAGTCAATCAATATCAATACATTTTTATTTGTGCAACAAAAAGTTATTTTTACAAACTATAATACACATTTAAAAATCAATGACAAGAGATTCTTAAATCAATTAAAAGATACAAATGTTAAACGTATTTAAAGGTAAAATTCCTCTAACATACAGCAACCTCACACATTCCTATACCTTATTTGTCCTAATGGTCCATGCTTTTCAAATGTAGTGGACTGCTTCAAGCACAACCCCCTCATTGGCTGATCTACGAGCCCACTCCATTGCCTCATACAGAGACCTGATTCTGGCCTTTTTAGCGCAGGTTTCAGCCATTCCGTCCTAGGGGCCACATACAAAGGATATAAGAACAAACAGTATGCAATTATCTAACTTGAGAATCGACAGGCATAATGTACATCACTCAGGTTAGCTCCCTTGCCCCCGAAAGGCTGTCATATTCGGATTTTGGAGTCTCACTAAATACGTTTCCCAGTCCATGAAGTTTTTAAACTGTAACTAATGAGATTATCTGAGGATTTCAACAGCCTTTTCTAACTATGTAGCCTCCATACTTTCTCAAAATGTTGCTTTCAGGTTGCTCAAGCTTGGTAATCAGAATCGAATGTTCCCACAGGTGGGCCAGGGCAACTAAAGCTGTCCCAATCTCTCTAAAGCAGGGGAGGTTTTCAAGCTCTGTAACAGCACGTCTCTCTGAAAGGTGAGTGTTAGTGATAGGTAGATGATGAGCAAGCACAAAGAAAATCCATAGAAACAAATGTCCAAGGTCTGGGAAACATAATGCAGCATGCAGTCAAAGAGAAATCAGACATTGTGGCAAGCCTGCCAGGGAATGATGAGGGGTACAGTCAGAGAGTGGGATGGTGCCACCATCATCTCTCCCAGCATGCCTTGGGTACATGTGGCAGTTGTGGCGAGGTCTGCAGTAACATTAGCTGCACCTGTTGAAAGCACTGTTCAGAGGTGTGATCTGAGCGAGGGGGTTGGAGCTTGAGGCCAGACAATATTCCCTCCCCACCTACTTGTGCATGCCGCTGGGGACTGCTCCTGATGGATTGGCAGCCCAGTCAATGCAATTTGATACTCGGCATGTCACATCTGGCCTCCACCATCCTATAGCAAAGGTTGGCATGTCTACATGGCAAGAGCTGGACAGTAGCAGAGGAGGTGTGTGCAGCAGAGCAAGTGCCTTGGCTCTGCCTGAATGCCTGCTCCCAGCATCTTCCTTGGTTTGAGCACAGGCTCCTGCAGATGCAGTTTCAAAAGCAGCTGCATCTGCAGCAGCCTGCAGCCTGGGCCAGATGGTCATCCTCGTTGGGCTGAGCATAGTATTCAGCAGACGCAGCTACATCTGCACGGGCAGAAGCCTGCTCCCAGGCCTGAAGGGCATCCTCCCTGGTTCGGGCACAGGTGTGGCAGCTGCAAGGGCAGCTGCATTAGCAGTCTCCTCTTCCTGCGTTACACTGGCATCCTCTCCGGGCTCTTGCCTAGCTGCCTGCACTTTCCCCAGCAATGCCTCCCTCAACTTATTGGCTGTCTCCCACTCAGCCTGCACCCTCTCCAAGGACATGTTAACAGCATTCAGGAGCAGCGCCAGTAAGGAGCAGGCATCAACCAGTTCCCTCCCATTCTCCTCCGCCTGTGCCTGGGCAGCCTCGGTGTCTGACGCTCCATCCGGATCAGTAAAGAAGGCGACAGCCACAGGAATAGTGGGCACTGTTGGTGGAGCAGGGAGTGTGATATAGTTGATGCCCTGCCCAGTTCCTGGGCAGGGACTGGTGGCACTGTCCTTGGAGGAGGCGTTGTGTGCCCTGTATGTGGTAGAGGTGTTGTTGGCTCCATGGGACTGGTGGTGTCCTCCACCACCGCCAGTATACTCCTATCCCACAGCTGCTGTGTCTCTGGCGGAGCTACAGTGATATTGACCTGTGCAGATGATACTCGCCAGTGTGTGTCCCGGTGACTGTAGCAGTGCAGCTGTTTCCTCTTGCTGGATGTGGGCTGGTGCTCCATGTGGCTTCCGGATTGAGAACTACTGTCCCACATGGAGAATCAGGGGGTTTAAACAAATACATTTCAGAAATACTTGCCCCCACCCCTCTGTGTGTCCATCATCACCCTCTTCATCCCCCTCGGCGGGTGTGGCCTCATATTTCTGAAGGGGCAATGACACAATTTAGTGAGTAGATGATCGGCTGCATTTCCCTTTCTTTGTTCACCCCCGCCCCCATCTCGCCTCTGTGGCATCCACCAGGATATTTGTTTTTGGTAGAGGGAATATAGTTGAGGGGATTGTGGGGAATACCTTCAGAAAAGCTAATGGTTCAACATGGTGATACACTGCTGGTTGACTGTGAATTAGGCCCTCGAAGCACAGAGTTGGGCACGTTTTTGCATGGTAGTCATCACATTCACATTATACATGTTTGTTGTGGGTGCACAGTGCATGTTAGTGCACATCACAGGTGCTGTGGTGTGTAACACAGGGCGTAACACAGGGTCTTATGGAATCAATACCCTTGCATGGAGCGCTGCGGGCCATGCTCCTAGGTGTAATGAACAACCGATCGTTGATGTATTGTGTTTCTATTGTGCATGTTAACTTTTCAGGTATCGTCTACTTGCTCAATCGACTCTGAAACCATCATGGATCTTATTGATAATAAGGCCAGATGTGCATGTTGGGGATGCAAACTTTGATTAGCATGCAATGCAGCAGCCATGGTCAGCGGGTGCTGGTTAGCAACCATGGTAATGGCTGCGGGACTCTAGTTGAATGTAACAGCGTATATACTTGTAGCACCAGATTTGACATGTTTCACATTGCATCTTCCTTGTACATTGCATCATAGCAGATTTCTTTTACGCATTGAGGGGCAGGTCTGCTATGTGCATGGGAACAGAACAGGTCCAGTCCATGGTATGTGTATTATTGGTGTGAGGGACCTGTGATGACTTAATTTGTTAGTCGCTTAGTGCTGGAGGGTTGAGGCATACATGCATTTGGGACTGTCTGCGAGGGGTGTGCTTGTTACTGTGCAAGTGTGTATGCGCCATAGGTGTCATGTTGTTCGTTTGCAGAATGTGTCTGATTCCATGTATCACCATCCGCCGCACTCTTGCACATGACAATATTGTCTGTTGTGTACCTGCGCACCAGATTCAGAGTGCCGTAAAGCCATACCATTCCTATGAGTGGGCAACACTTCTTTGAGGTGTGATGGTAAGAACCTTTATGCGCCTGACCTTCTTCATTGACCTGCTAAATGCATATAGGATATGGCCCACATTTGCCACAAAGATGCATATTTTGAATATCTTTCAATATTAAATACATGGGAACACACATTGGGTCACCTGCATTTAATTGTGACATTTGCATGATTGGTGAAAGGGCATGGCCATGTCAACTGTCCCTCTTCAGTTTTGTTATCCATCTTCTGTAGGTAGGCACCACCTGCTGTGACATTACTATACATTCCACCTTCACATTAGCAGGTGTTACATTGATTCTGATCCAATGGGGATGGATAATCTGACATCAAGATCTAGGTCCGCATAGTAGGATGTTTTGTGGCATTCATCAACCATATCACTGCAGAAATGGGTCCACATCGTGGCACAGAGCCATTTTGCCATGATTCTGTCCTCATTTGTCCATTTCCCACGGACATCCCCATGACATGGATCTGCATATGTACCACTGCATGAATGATCTGTACTTACCTTTGGCTCCTGTATCGGCGCATAGGATTCCTTCTAGGCCACTGACGTCAATCACTGTCATGGCCTGGTCTTCACATAACCAGAGCACCAGGTCTGAGGGGTCTGACCGGCTCGCGGACGTCCCTCTGCAGGTCCCAAGAGTGCCCCAAGTGGGCCCAACGGTTTTCCCCTGGGTGCAGGTCGGTTTTCAGATCATATTGCGCTGGCGGCCAAACAACTTGTAGCACACAGGACGTGGCACATCCTTGACGACTTCCTCCACCAGGACTTTAAGCTCCTTGTTAGTGAACTTTGGCTTGATGAGGCATGATCCTAGTGGGCAGGCGGGGGAGAGTGCCAATGTAAGAGGCACGCTAGTCAGGTGCTGCTTAGGCCACGGATTAGGGGTACAGGAGTGGAGAAACACTTGTACTGGAGCCGAGCTGGATGAGATTGAGGATGTAGATAATGTGACTCAGGGGCAAGATCAGGTGTTTTGAGGCAGCTGTGGCTGGATGGTGGTGCTAGGAGCAGGGATCGGCACAGGAGTGAGGGGGTGCACAGCAGTGAGGAGTTGAAGGGTGAAGGTGTGGTGAAGTGTGTGATAGAAGCACAGGAGCACTCTGTCGGTCAACGGGGGAACAAAAACAGGGAGGAGACGCAGCAGCATTATGCTAGTGGTCCTAGAGGGAGAAGTAGCACGCTCTGGGGGATTCTGGGTTTTCATTTTAACCAGCATGGAGGGTATTGGGTGCCCTGAGGCTATTGGGATTTTCTGGGGAGGGGGTATAAGTCTATGGAGAGGTGGGTGTGGGATTAGCTGGCCTTGGGGGGTTCTGGATTTTGTAGGCATTTTTTGATAGGGGTGGGAGGCAGGTGGGTGCCCTGAGGCTACTGGGTTTATCAAAACAGGGGGTGGTATAGGCCCTTAGAGGGGTTGAGGTGGAGTTAGATAACCATAAGGTATTTTATTTTAAAAAACATGTTATGTAGATGGGCTGGAATGGGGATTAAGGGTTTCCCTTGGGCTACTGGGCTTATCTGGGGGGGATGGTTGGTATAAAGACTGGGAGGGGGACTTCCATGCAGCGTGTTCAGTGGAGCTTCTGTACCTGCTCTGGGATCCATTTGGCTTTAGAGCAGACCTGAAAGCAGATATGACGCAAGCACACAGTTACTTGAGAGCAGAGCCGGCCTTAGAGGTGGGCGAGCCGGGCGACCGCCCGGGGCGCCACGCCCCCCAGGGCGCCTTTTGCCCCGTCACGCCAGCTCAGGGGAGTCTTTCAAGTGCTCCCCCGAGCTGGCGTTGTGGGAGAAAGCGCAGCAGGCGGCCTTTTACTGTAAAATGTGACCGCGTTGGCTGGTGCATTTAAATGCGCCCTTCTGCCGCGGGCACTTATCACAAGAAAAGGCACCATTTCCCCCACACCACGCCAGCTCGGGGGAGTCTTTCAAGGGCTCCTCCGAGCTGGCGTGGAGCCAGAAGGCGTGGCAGGCGCCTCATTGAATGAACCCGCAGAGGCGGGCTCATTCAATGGCAATGGGGTGCTAACGCACCCTATTTAACCTCCTCGCTGGTGCGAGGAGGTAAAAAAAAAAAAGTGGCCCCTCCTGGCCCCGCCTCCTTGCGTCCCTCCGCATTAACCAGGGGGGCTCCAATTCGTCCAGGGCGCTGCTGCCCTTAAGGCCGGCCCTGCTTGCGAGTTGTATATTAATGCACCACATTGAGTTAGCATGTAAATTGATGAATATTAGGCGTATGAGCCACACAATGAACGGGCATAAGGGGAGGTAGGTTTGCAGGGCACGTTTACCATGGAAATACATGGGTTACCTTTGAGAATAAGCCGACCTGGTCAGTTCCATATGTGTCTATTTGAGATGCCACATTTGTATTCAGAAACAAGCCCAACGTGTTAATAGAAGGAACTGGAGAGCATGGGCCTAATGAAATGGTCATGCCTTTTCTATCCAGGTTGTGGGGGAGAAATCTGTGGAAGTAAGCCACAACAAGAAACGCCTTATATGAATAATTAGAATAATTAGACAGTGGTGCTTGTGATATGGTGACGAAACAAAGTCGACTAGAAGCTCATATTAGGGCCCCAAAATAGAATGTGATGTATTGCAAAGCATAGCATGATGGGCTGGTGTAAGGATAACTGAATGTGGGTGAATCCCCTTAAAAGAGCGTACGATTTCGGAATTAAAAAAAAAACGACAAGTGTAAAGTGCTCAAAGAGTCTCTAAGTCACAAATGTTCACTGTGCCCCTATTTGTGGTCTGATTAAACTCCTGTAACCCATGTATTAAAGGGAAAAGAAAGGTCACTCCTAGATCTTAGGGTTGCGGCGTATCCAGCACTGCTCCTGGCCATTGCTGGCATGTACTGGCTCTCCTGTCACATGGTCATCAAGTTATTTCCTGCACATCTGTCCTGGGTGTGTTGTCAGGCAGCCTTCACTCTAGCCCCCGGCAAGGTAGCTGCAATGCCCTGGCAAACTAGCCACTGACGTAATCCCTTCCTGGGTCATTACCAGACTTGGGCTTCCAGAGAACCCCCCCTAATTCAGGTTCTTGATGGGATTACCCAACTAGAGTAAGCACTCTGGGGTCGCATGTGCCCTCCTTGCTCAGAGTTTTGCATAGCCTTTCTGGCTCAGACACTGGAGGAGTCTTCATCTGTCTCACCTAAAATACCAACCTTTCCCTTGAGACGCTTCCTCCATTCCCCCTGATCTTTGTCTCTCTTGATTGCTCGGTCGTACCACAACAACCTCTCCCTGACAACCTTTCCATCTTCCGCATTGATCATTCTCTTCTCCAGCACCAACCTTTTCTTTCATCTCCTTCTTCCTCTGACACAGCTCTCTACAGCATGTTACACTTCAACTTTTGTTCACGTGGGCTGAGGAAACAAAGCCCACCCAGGCCCGATTCCTGCTCCGTTATTGGCTGGGACAGTCAGATGCCACCTTGCTGTGTTCTGACTTTGAATGAGGTTTTGTAGCTCAGAAATCTGGAGGGAGTGCTTTAAAAAGTCAAGTGGCCATCTTGGATTGGAACCATGTGGCTTGGAAGGGTGTTTGGCAGGAAGGGGATCCCCAGCTCTGCCCAGCTTGCCACCTTTTCTGTACATAAGGACATTTAAACTTGGGGAAATGTGAGTGGTGTGGGCCTGTTGGTTTCTTTTTCCCCTGGGGAATTTCAATTTGATGTATCAAAGCTATTTGAAAGTGAAACTCAGCATTTATTAGAGGGAAGCCCTGCTTCTCGATGGATGGGGATGTTTTCAACACTACGTTGCTTTGGTTGAGCCAATTGGCAAGATATGCACTTTTGGTTGTAGGTGCTGTTGTGCTATGAACGAGAGTTGCAGGAGTCTGCTCCCTATACACTTCCTGTGAAACAATGATCTTCTCTTTATGTTTTGGGTTCACCCTGTGCCGTTATGTTCCTCCCATTCCAGTAACGAAAGTTCTGAATCCACTCTGGGCTTTCTGTCTCATGAAACAGACACTATAAGAGATGTAGCCCCAAACCATCCTGTTTTGCGTTTGTCTTGTGGTGATTGTCATGTCGCGAGTGCGACTGACCCAGCCACCCTCCATCGTTATGTGGGTTGGCCTGCGTTTGGGCTGTATTGAGGGGAAGTGACATTGGGGTTAGTGAGGGAAGTTCAGTTACGTTATGATAGTTGATTAAAGTGGATGCACTCAAAACTGCCCCGTGTCCTGCCTATCATTCTCACCAGAGGTGAGAGCTTGCATGTTTTCAGAACTCCGGGCGGTCCCCGAGCGTTCTAGCGTTTACATTGGCGGCGAGGATGGGATCTCCTTCAAGCAGGGAGTCCCCATCACCAGGTGATGATCAACGGAACAATGGCAATGTGTGGGCTGTAAACAACAATACCGCCACTCAGCATAGCCCCGTCCTCACACTCCACGTAAATGACACCCCATTAGAGTTTCTCACCGACACCAGGGCCACCGTCAATATCATCAATGAAGAGGCTTACAACGCCCTTGCCCGGCAACCGAGACTCAAAAGGTCAGCAGTTGACATTTAGCCACACAGTTCGACCACACCACTGCCCTACAAAGGTATCATAACATCCTGGTGCACTCATAAGACTCACGATGCAAAGATCACACTGCATGTATTAGAGACAGAAGTCAGCAGTGGCTGCAAACGCAGCTTTAGGACAGCGGTCGACATGGGGCTGGTACACCTCTTATACCAGCTATGGCCCACAAGTACTTCGCCATGCCGGAAGACGTGGAAGCAGCATTCCCGAAGTTGTCTAAAGTGCTCGGAAAGCTGAAGCACCAGAAGATTCAATTGCACATTAATCCCAAGATTTGTCCAGTGGCCCAACACTACCGGGCATACCTGTCAATATACAGAGGCAAGTGGAGGAGGAGTTAGACAAACTCCTACAGCAACAGGTGATCGAACCAGTCACCGGCCCCACCCCGTGGGTTTCACCCACAGTCCCGGTGACCAAGATGTCATTGGACGGGTCTATACGACTATGCGTAGACATGAGTAGGGCCAACGAAGCAATCGAGCGCAAGTGACACCAAGCACCAAGGATCACTGACAGGATTCATCTGCTCCATGGAGCGAAGGTGTTTCGCAAGCTGGACCTCATGAAAGGGTATTACCAGATCGAGAACGCACCTGAGTCTCGATAAATCACCACATTCGTGACACACCTGGGGCTATTTCAATACAAAAGACGCAGTTATGGCATCTTGTCGGCAGCCGAGATATTTCAAGAGGAGATCCATAAGGTCATACAGCATGTATCCAACTGCCTCAACTACTTGGACGATGTCCTTGTGTTTGGAAAGTTCAAGGAAGAGCATGATGTAGCCCTGCACAGAGTGTGTTCCGCACTCCAGGCGGCAGGCCTAATACTTAACAAAGCAAAATGTGAATTTGGAAAAGGGACACTTCGTTTCTTCGGAAACATCTATTCAGAAAAAGGGATGAGGCCTGATCCTGAAAAAGTGGCAGCACTCAACACAACCCTCTCAGAATACGTCTGAGTTACGATCTTTCCTCGGCCTTGCAAGCTTTTGCTAAAGATACCTCAAGGACTATGCCACTGTCAGTAATCCTCTTCGTCTGCTCACCCGGAAAGACCAGCCATTTGAATGGTCTAGAGAATGCCAGAGTGCATTTGAGACAATTTGCAACAACACTGCCTGGGCCGAGGACATGTTGTACTTCGATGCGCAGAGACCAAAGTGATAGTGGATGCAAGTCCTGTGGGGCTGGGAGCAATCCTGACAAAGAGAGACCCAGCCGACCCCTCTAACATATTCATAGTGGCCTACGCCAGTAGGAGCCTCACAGTCATGGAACAGGCATACTCACAGGTGGAAAAAGAGTCTGGCGGTGGTATGGGCCTGTGAGTATTTCCATCTATTCTTAAATGGGAAGGCATTCATGGTCGTAACAGAGCAGCAGGCCTTCCTAACGATCTATGGGGATCCGAAAGCCAGTATGCCCCCCAAGATAGCCAGATGGGGTTTGCGCCTGCAGGACAAGTTCGACATCAAACATCGACCAGGCAAGGGAGAAAACCCTGCAGACTATCTATCCTGCCACCCCAATGGCCCAGCTCAAGCGGGACCCTCCATTGCAGACACATATATCAACTATGTCATGCCTCACCTACAGCCACTCCCAGTACACTGGACTGATCTCAGGGTAGCATCGGAGCAAGACAGAGCTTTTAAAAGTGTAATTCAGTGTCTAGACCTGGTAAAGGATGAACTATCCATCGTCGATGACCATATAGTCCTAAAAGGCTGCAAAGTGGTAATTCCAGAGGCTACGAGAGAAGATAGGCTGTTGCATGAAGGTCACCAGGGGGTGGTGTCAACAAAGAGTCTTCTGCGACAAAAGGTGTGGTTCCCCAAGTTGGACGCTCTGACAGAGGAAATAGTAGGTGGATGCCCGACAGGTGCACAGGTGGCTATGCCCCACACTCAAATCCATTGCAATTGTCCCCACTCCCTGAAAATGTCTGAGACAAATTGGTGGTGAATTTCTTCGGCCCTCTCGGCAACAGCAATTATGTCCTAGTGCTGATAGATGAACATTCCCATTTTCGGGATGCTCAGCTGGTTGAGAGCACATCTTTCATGTGTGTGATCCCGGCGCTGGACCGCATGCTGTCAACATACAGAGTCCCGACTTCATAAAATCAGACAATGGCATGCCATTCACAAGCCAGGACTTTCAGAACTTCGCAAGGTACATGGGGTTCCAGCACAGGAAGAAAGCCCCATGATGACCTCAAGCCAATGGCATAATTGAAAGGTTTATGGAGAGCATCAAGTGGACTCTGCAGATAGCCACCATTCTCAACAAACCCTTTGAGCAAGCTCTCGATCAGCTGCTGCGGGAGTACCACCACACCCCCCACAGCACCACCGGTGTCTGCCCTGCAGATCTGGTGTTTAGGAGACACGTCAAAACAAGGCTACCAGAAAGTCCTACCCTGGCTTCACCAACACCGCTTGCACAGCAAGCAAGAGACAAAGATCGGGTGGAAAAGAGAAAGAAGAAGGGCTGTGCCGACACCCGAAGACGAAGACGGGCCCAGGAATGCACCATTGAACCTGAGATCAGGTAATGATATGCCAACTAAAGGGTCGTAAAGAAGACGCCACGTTTGCACAAGAACTTTTGATAGTGACCCACAGGAAAGGCACCATGATCACCGTCAGTGGGGATAGACAATCGTCTGTGACATGAAACTCGTCGCATTTCAAGAAGGTTGTGACCTCCTCGGCACTCTGGTGGGAACAGACATACAACAGCCCAGACAAGAGACATTCAGATGAATCCTAACTCAGAGATGATGAGTAATCCGAAGAAGATGGCAGCGGTGGGAAGGGGCCCTCGCCCCCGCCATTGACTCGCATTCCCACGAGGCCTAAGAGGTGTCGCATGAAGCTTCCCAGACTGATTGAGGAGATGGGCTGACAAACTGTGAGTGACCCGTTGTCTTAAAAAGGGGGAGATGTCATGTCACAAGTGCGACTGACCCAGCCACCCTCTCTCGTTATGTGGGTTGGCCTGCATTTGGGCTGTATTGAGGGGAACTGACGTTGGGGTTAGGGAGCCGGCGGTGAGGGAAGTTCAGTTCCGTTATGATAGTTAATAATAAATCAGTTGATTAAAGTGGATGCACACAAAGCTGCCCCGTGTCCCGCGTATCATTCACATGTTTACAGAATGCCAGGCAGTCAGCGAGTATTCTAGTGTTTACAGTGATAGGGAATTAAAAGTCCTTGGGATCTTTCCTGGTAGGCTTTAGCTTACCAAGGTCCTCCCAGGATGCATCTCCGTTTTGCTTTCCTCCCCTAGCTTAGAAGAGCATTTGGTTTTACGCCTGCATCAAATTTTGATGGAGACGTAAAACCAAAGCTTCAAATGGAATATGCCTTGCTGTAAAACCTGGCGTATCGCATGCGGATTCCATTGGAATCCATTAGAAAACGCCAAAAAGCATATTTGCAGGCAGTGTTTTGTTTCTCTCAAAGAGGAGAAGAAAGTTGAAGAGGAAAGGCAATGTTGGCCTGCTTTACTCTTTACTTTCACACTATGCTTTTAGAGCCTTGAAAATGTCATGCAGGGGACCAGCAGCACATAAGTGCAATCTCCATTTTTAGCAAATTAGCCCCCTTGATTGGACCATCGAGAAAGTGTGTGATTGTCTTTGATGAAAAAATACTGCATTTCAGAGCAACATTTGTGCACATTGTTTTTTTTTTTTTTAAATCACCGGAAATTGCAATCTGATCAATGTATCATGCCGCTATTTCGGCTCCAATTTATTTCTGATGCACGGCTGTTATGGTTTTGCAAGAAACTATCATTTTGACACCATGGAAAGGGTCCCTAACCCTGCCACCTCTGTGAAAGTCCCATTCTCACCCAGAAAAAATTGAATTAGGGACTCTGGAAGATGTGCATTGGAAATAAAAATACCTGCAATATGTAACCCCTTAAGTACCAAGGACGAGTATGCTCGTCCTTTTTGCATAGACTTGCATAATAGCCTGGCACTTTTTATTACTTCTTAGGCTCCACAAATAAAGTCTGACTTTCATCTCCGGGCTCCAGTTTTTTGGACAATTTTAGTTTTTTTTGGGACCAAAAAACCTCCAAAAAGAGCTTCAATGAAGCAACAGTGGCAAATCTGAATTTCAAAAGGACATACAATGAAAAAGAGGTTATCAAACTTACCAGGGTATAGTCATTTAGAATTAAGTTGGTCAAATGTAGCGTGACTGCCACGCCTTGCATTATAGTGACTTATAATATTGTGGTCAATATTAACCCTGTGGGTTTTTAAGTATCCCCATTGGGATGTTGATGACTCTGAGAATATTGTGTGTGGGAGATCAAGCTGGGTTTCGTTTATAAACCAGTCAGGTCAAGGCATCTGTGCCACTTTTACTTTTTTATTTCTCAGTTCAGTTGTTGGGAAAATGATTCAGAGAGGTCTTCTACTGGCCTGCAAACATCTGCTGCAATGTCTCTTTCCTGTCGATAGAGGGCTAATCCTCTTCAAGGAAAAGCAATGCAAGGGAGCAATTTAAAGTTTAAGAAACTTTGGCTCTGAGAGAAAGTCAAATAATCTGAGTTGCACATAAAAGACAGAAAGCGCTGCCACTGCTGACATTCCATCACATCATTGATTTATTTCAATTTTGCAACCGCATGTCAATACACCAGTTGGTGAGCAGAGAATGTATGTTTACTATAAAATCAGTTAATGTTTAATAAAGTTGACCAAATATACAAATCTTGAAGCTAGTCACGCTGGTGTTGATACGGAAGCACTCGGTCAAATCACAATGTTTTTTTTCTTGCTGAGGAATGTATTGTGTAGAGAGCTTCAAGGCTGGATTTTGCACAACGGGTCTTGCACAAGTGCAGTTATAATTCGGAAAACTTCAGTGAAAGGAATATTTGAGCTTGTGGTCATCTTCAGTAGAAAATGTCGACCTTCTTCTCGTCCTCTTTTTGTACACATGGCTTTGTTCCACATTTTCAACAGAAAGCCCCCTAGTGGATGGAGAGGTGAGAAGAAAGACAGTTAGGAACTTGGCAGACAAACGTATGAGACCTTAAAAGACAAGTTCAAGCAAAACTTAATATTTTAACAAGGCAGTTTGGTAGAGATTGAACAATGTCACTAGGGTTCTTCAAGGTGGCATTAGCGGCAGGATTGTTATTTGTGTTGCTGCTGGTATAGCATTACCACTCATGATCAGTTGTAAAAATAATACATATTTTGCATTTTCTGAAGCTCCATAAATATAGCTGATGGTAAAAAAAGTATCTGCTATTGATGGCATTTATAAATTTCAGGGCGAAGGATAAGCCCTGCCAGACAAAAGAAATCCTTGACTATTGTATTACAACACACACTTCCCTGTGTGGCATCATCTGGTGGGTTTGGCACTTGTTAAGAACAGCTTGGGGCAGATCTGTATTTTTTGGGTGAATATCACTATTTAAAGTCCTCTGCCATCATTATCTGTATATATAAAGCTGAATGTATGTATGTGTGTATGTTTGTCCGGCTAGACAAATTCACACCGTTGATCCCACATCTGCCACATTTTTTCACGGATTCCTCTTTTGTCCGTGGCAAGATCATAGTCTATGTTTGGATGCCAAAATCATATGTGCAAAAAATGTTGTATGTGTGTGTGTATGCATGTCCGGCTATACAAATCCACACGGTTGAGCCAACTGTTACCAAATTTTGCATGGATTCCTCATTTGTCTGGGGCAAGATTGTAGTCTATATTTGGATGCAAGAAAAGTACTCCGTAGCCACCCTTATTTACTGATGGTCAGCCCGATTTATTACAGTAGGTACTAGCAGGAGGCAATATTTTGAAAAGTGTCTGAAGCTAAACGTTCAATATGCCAGTTATTTCTATAAAAAATGTTACTACTGCATACAGTTTGAAGGTGTTTATTGAAGCATTTTTAAAGGAAACAAAAAAAAATAATAAAATTATTTTTATCACACCACTCCAAATATGGGAAATGACAAGGTTATAGTTCACTTAAGCTTATTCGCAAGAAGAGAGCCCACTCAATCGATCTTTCTTGGATATTTTATCAACTATGCCGAAGCCATGAAGTGACAGAAAAATGCCACCCAAAAAAACAAACATCACTTGGAAAAGCTCCATCTGATGCAAATCAAAATCAATATCAAGAGCTTCTGAAACACAACAACAAACAGCAGCACGACTTGCCAACCACAGGACAAGAGCAACTTTCTCCAGGGCAAATGAGATGCCACAGCAAACTGAAGCAAGACTTGCTGACATGAGTATAAGAGCAACATCCTCCAGGACACATGAGAGACCAGAACAAACTGAAGCAATACTTGCTGACATGAGTATAAGAGCAACATCCTCCAGGACACATGAGACACCAGAACAAACTGAAGCAATACTTGCTGACAAGAGGATAAGAGCAACATCCTCCAGGACACATGAGACACCTGAACAAACTGAAGCAAGACTTGTTGACAAGAGGACAAGAGCAACATCCTCCAGGGCACATGAGACACCACTTCATCAAGGCACAGGAAATGCTGGGTACCCCAGCTAGTTTAGTATATCTGTGGCCACCTCACTGGCTATAACAGACTCATCCCGGATCAACTAGACAAATTGTGCATGCTATGGAATCCTGGGGCTTCTATCCCTAAAGAAGAAGCATTTAGACCAGAAACAGGAGGGGCTAAATTTGGACAGTATTTGTCCTGGGTCCACCGGTTCTGCAGTACTGATTAGAGATACCGACGGAGACAGCACAGCCCTATGCAAATGCTGATATAGCAGTTCCTCATTGGCTTGCAGCGGCGAACAAAGAAATCCAAACCGCGGGACAATATTTGCCAGTGAAAGTCACTGCCTGACAATCCTGGGTTGCTTTAATGGAAAGAGCCTTCATCTGTTGCTAAGCTCTAGGGTCTGCACAGTTTTCACTTTGAAGTTCTTCAGGTTTCACTATGATGGGGATACATTTAGTAATACAGTTAGTACCAGTGAGTATAATTGAACGACTGATTCGAATGTTACCAAGGACAGTAAAATAAATGAGAAGATTGTAGTCATTCAGTATTGTTTAATTCCTGTAACATTCAGTATTTTACCTCTGATGGCATTTTAAATTTACCACCGACATCATTATGAGCTTCTTTGGACTGAGGCTCTTAGTGTACTTTATAGAAATACAAGGATATCATTTAAACTACCAGACCCCATTTAACACTCTGTTCAAAAATCCAACTTTTGGATTTAATGTGGATTTAGTTATAACCAAAACATCATCTTCCCCTCCATGCATACATTTGTTTCAAGAATCCCAGGTGGCAATACCTTTTTCTTTGTTATACCTTGATATTCCTCCTTTATTTGATGCCACCTTAGGAGCAATTTGGGGCAATTGAATTGTTGATAGAAGAACAGGGTTGTGGAGTGGGTTTATGTGTTTGGCGTACTGAGTAGTACAGGTGCGTGGGCATAGGATGGCTTGCCTGTATTTTAAGATTCAGGCTTTTATCCAGTGAAAGCTCTTAAGTGGTTGATTTGATCATATCATAGTCTTCCCTTTAGGAATTTCTTTAAAGCCCACATTTTGATGCCAAGGGTGCCATGGGGATGCTTGTGAAATAGGATCAATTCGGTATTCTGCATCTAGAGTTCCTCCTGATACTGCATTTAAGTGTACCAGGGCACTCATTGCAAAATGAATTCTGATGCTGAAGCATTGGTTTCAAATCTAGAATTCTAAATGTTCTTAATTTCCAAGCTGCAAGTATTTGTAGAATACATTTGCAGACTCTCATCATCAGTTCCATGCACATGTGTTTTCATTTTCCAACTTGTGCCTTTTTAGGTATGCTGGGAGTGGCGTATAGTGCGGGATATTGTGGTGCATGCCTGATTCACAAAGAGATTCAGAAAGATAGTCCACCTCACATGAGCAATTCACTTGCACCTACACGCAGTTAACACAAGAGAATTGACCAAGCCCGCAGGGCTCAATCCTGGCATCTTTGTTGTAAGTCGCACCGCAGAGGATTTGTATCGACCCACAATACACATTTTACCTCTTATTAAGTGGGAGGAATATATCCAAGGAGCATAAAATTGAAATAATAAACCTTTTATAGAATGCACTCAGGATGTTGGCCCTGTGTTCGCTTTCTACGGACCAGTGATGGGTCACAATCCAGGATCATGCTGGAGCTCACTGTGAAACAGACAGCATTCATTGGACCATTGCTGTATAAATATGCACATTGCTGTAACAGAACACTTACATTACCAAGGTCTTAATACATAAAGCAATATTTGGATTAAATACAAATGCACACATTGGTGCAAATGCAGAATTGCTAATTATACACCATTGAAATTCTTAAGGTTTTACCACAAACCAGTATTCTGTGGGTGGGGTTGGGAAGAAAGAAGAAAGGTATATGTGTGTGTGTGTCTGTGCCTTTGCATGCCTCAGTGAAAAAGCTTTCTTTAAAGGGTTGTTATGGTTAAGATCTCTTCTGTTTGCTAATTGTTTTGCTAAACCATAGCTTTTAATCTGCAAATAGAATACGGCTTTAAAAGAATCCCAGAGACTCAGCCAGCATGTTTTGAGTGCTTCTGAAATTTGATCTCTAAAGTCTGTTAATTGTAGCACATTAATCCTATTTAAACTTCCCTGTTGTTGATGAATACCTAGGCCCAATGATGTTTCTACTAAGGCAGAGTGATATTTAATAAATCAGGGGAAATGCTTATTTTCTTTAAGGGTGCCCTTTTGCTAGGGGTGATGATATTGTCTAGTATGGAGACAGATGTATGTTATATGAGTAGAAGATGTGCCCTGGGATATCTTGATGTTGGTGGCTTTCAGCAGGTTGAGCGTTTTCCTCATCTCTTTACGCTTTCCCTGGATTTCCTCATTGTTAATTGCTAATATTTTAGTTTGCGGTCTTGAATTGGGTCTAATGCTATATTGAAATCACCTCTTATTCTATATGCGTGAGGGAGATGCAACCAGCATTACAATCAATGCTTACATGAATGATGATTCATCCGATTTTGGGTCATACAAATTGTCCACCATTAAATTCTTCTCATGCTGTTGGCTTTTTTTTTTAAATTAACCATGGTTCAGTACTATGCTTATCAGACCAACACAATATTTGGTTGCCAACTTTAGTTAATATGATTGCTGAATCCCCACTCCTTGATGGTGATATTCTAAGAAATAGCTATGTATCTAACCCATCTGCTCTAAGGTTTGGCAATAGTTTCAATCCATGGCGCGGTTCCGGGTGCAACATTATGCCCCTGTTCCAACTTTTACGTATTTCCGAAATGTCTTAACCATATTCTTTGCTAAAGTCGTTTCACTTTCTCAATGTGCAACTGGGTGATTGTAATCTCTCTTTTGGTTCCCCACTCCCCTTTTAATTTGGGTATCCACCCTTAACCTTCCTCTTCTTGTACCCTTTGTTGTGCTTTGTGTTGTGTGTGATCTGTCTTCTAGTCCTGCCACACCTTCCCTTCCTCTTATGTGGCTTTGTGTCTTTCATGCCATCATTTTGATTTACCTCTTGTAGAGGCATGAAACTAACAGAAATAGAAATGGGTCTGATTCTTTAGGTGTGGACCAGTATTATAAAATGCTGTTGATTATCAATTCTATGTGAATGTGCTCCTACAAATCAACCATAACCCCTCAAGTGCTGGAATTGTATTATGAGTTTCCGTAGATGTCTTCTTCTAACTAAAGAATATGCCCCAACCTTTACTTATATTTAATTTGATGGTTCAGATCCTATCATGCAAGGTGGAAGTTTATGGAGGTTCTATTTGTAACTTCTGTTTGATAAGTGGGCTGCAGCTCGCCAAATCTCCCTTATTAGAAAGTTTATCCATCCCTGTCCCGAATGGTCTTCAAATCTTAGCTGGCGCTGATGTGCTGCCTAGCTAGGAAAGAAGATAGATAAGGAGCTAGTCCTAATCTGGCTCACTGCTTTCCACCTACTACTGGTCTACTAAAAAAAACCTGACACTATACAATAGTGTAACTGCTTTCTTCAGGACCAAAATAACCTAAAGTTGTTTTTATCTAAAAGACAGAAGGTTAATTAGTCTTCTGTTTTTGGGCAGGAAGTTGTTTCTTTTCTTCTGTGTTGAACCTGAAGTGGCAGACATACAACCCATTCCCGCAATCATCCACTCATACAACCTTACCTCCTACAACTACGCAGATGAGACCCAGATCATCCTCAAAATCCCAAATTCTGAAGGCTCAGGCAGCCCGGACCTGTCATCGTACCTCTCTGACATTGACCACTGTATGACGACCAACCACCTCATTCTCAACCCGGAAAAAAACAAAGTCCTAGTCTGCGGGAAAACAACACTCCTCCCCCAAACAAACCCGTGGCCCAAACCACTAGGACAAACACTGGCCCCCTCTAACGTGGTAAAAAACCTTGGATGCCAGTTGGATTTAGATTTATCCCTCACCCAACACACCACCAGTGTATCCAAAACCTGCTTCTAACACTTACGGATTCTCAGGCGGATTTTCCCCTACCGCACCTATCCCCACCATTTCTTGGCCATCAATTCCATCATCCTGTCCCGCCTAGACTGCACCAACTGCCTCTACCTAGGAGCCCCAGCATCCCAACTAAGGAAATCCAAAGAATCCAAAATGCAGCAGCACACCTGCTCATTAACTTGCACGCCAGAGAACACATCAGCCCTATCCTGAGAGTCTTGCAGTGGCTCCCTATACCTCGACGCACCACCTTTAAAGCCATGTGTATCACCCACTGCTCGGCACACAACAGCGGCCCAGAATTCCTCTGAGACACAATTGTCCTCCACCAACCTTCCAGGAACCTCAAATCTCGCACAGCATTTTGCCTAGTGATCCCACTCCACCACTGCACAAGGCTTGGCAGTTCCTCCTTCTCCGTCCAAGTGCCAATCATCTGGAATTCCCTCCTGCTACACATTTGCAACACTGAGAACCATCTGAAATTCAGCAAGGCCCTTAAAACCTGTCTTTTCCCAATACTCTCCTAATCCATTGCACCCCGAGAATACACCACTAAAACTCCCCTGCATCAATCACAACACAGGGGCCAGCAGCTCTTGCAGCGTTTTCACCTGACACACCACCACCAATTGCACAACAATACTACCACCCGCCAAGTACACCAGGTAAGCCAGCAACCTTCATTGTGGCACACCTGAAACACTATCAACCCACCCACAACAACACTCCCACCCTACAAGCACTCCAGGAAAGACAGCAGCTTTCGCTGTGGCTCACCTGCAACACTGTCACCACCCCCACGCCCACCAGATCCATCCACAATAGAGACCACAAATAATTAGATAAGTAGCCCAGGATAGCACATGCCCATCACTAAGGAATCACTGTGAATGTTAATCTGCATTGGTCAATTAGTGAATTCCCAATGTTAGCAATCTCCCACTACACATTTTAGCTATAACAAACCATCTTTGTCTGTTATATTATGGAAACCTACTGCATTCCATCTCTCCCAACATACAAGATTCTCAAATCTAGGTGTAGCCTCCATCTTTTTTTATTATACAATACGCTTACTGCATTGTGAAACCTAGGCCTCTCTCCCACTATACAGGACTCTCTAATCTAGGTGTATCCCCCTTCTTTGTTTATTACATGGTGATAACTACTGCTCTATGAAACATAGGCCTCTCTCCCACTATACAGGTCTCTCCAATCTAGGTTTAGCCCCCATCCACTGTTTAATATTAGGCAGAAACAAATGCATTGTGAGACCTGGGCCTCTCTCTCACCCCACTATATAGGATTTTCAAATTCAGGTGTAGCCTCCATCTCTAATTATTTCATGGTCGGACCTACTGCGTTGTGAAGCCTGCACCTCTCCCCCACTATACAGGACTCTCGGATGTAGGTGTAAACTCCATCCTCATTTATCATATGTTGGAAACTACTGCATCGCGGGACATGGGCACCTCTCACTACTACGCAGGATCTTCAGGTCTGAGTGTAGCCTCCATCTTTGCTTATCACATGGATAAACATACTCCATTGTGATACTGAGGTCTCTCTCCGAGTATGCAGGATTCTCAGTTCTAGGTGTAGCCTCTTTACCCAAATTTTATTGGGAAACCCTCCATACAGGATTCCTTAAGATAATCCTATCCACCAATAAATGCCTTATACTGTAAACAAAATGTATTTAAATCCTAGGCTCCCCCAAAGGTATGGGATTCTCAAATCTATCCCTGTTCCTCTGCTGCAATGGACAAAATTTGCCACAGCCAAACAATCTCGAAGCTTACAGTATGTATACCTCACACCACCAGTGTGGACACAGGCCACATGCATGGCCAAACATCCATACATGGTAGAATGCTGCTACGGCTATGCTCATCCAGTCAAGCACCAAACATAGCCATCCAGACTGAAACACCTTACGTACCTCAACACCTCTGGCACTAGCATACAGCGAATACCATCCGAAAAGAACACGGTATAGCAAATTGATTCCCTCAAAAATAGCAATCGATCGCAAATCCTCTACAGCACCCACCCACGTGCCTGGCCTCTCTTTTGGCTGCTTATCGAGCCTTGCCAGCCGCCCAAGCCCTAGACCAGCAACATGCACACATGCATCTCCTAAACTAAACTCCTTAGAATTTTCCACCACACTGACTATGGTCACCAAGGGCGTTCCAATCGAATAAAGCGCATTGAGACCAGACAAGTGGGGAAAGAGCGTTATATAAATAACCAAATACAACGCAATACAATACAATATCACTATATCGCTGCCCTGTTAGGTTCTCATACAGGGCTATTAGTTATTTCTTAATATTTACCCACCACTATAATTCTGGTTGTTTTTCAAGGGGTTCGGACTATTCATACAGCTTGTCTGTCCCTGTAATTAGAATGCCACGGGGGCAGATATTCTCAGTTGGCACCAACATACACCATGTTTGTGTTTTTATTTATATTTTTAAATTCACCATATATGATATCTAGCCTATTGCTTTATTATATGTACTAGTTTCTTAGTTTCTTACAAGTTTAATGTTCTCGACCAACTCGCAAATGTTGGTCAGTCAGTCTAGTGGTGGAAAAAAAATATAGACATTTTCACTACCTGTGATGTCTAAAGATGCTATCTAAGACATATTTCTGAAGTCGTATGGCTTGTACCTCATAAAGAGGTCTTCTACGTTTGTAGTTGCCTTAGCCGACTGGAGGGGGGATTTAAAGCAACGTCCTGGTAACGTCTGTTGTGGTGGTTGCGTTGGGCCAGTTACTGCCTGCAAGGGTGAGGACAAGAAAGTCAGGCCGGTGGCAGGGGCACATGTATATCTTTATTGGGTGGCTCGGTTTGCGTTGCTATCGTCCGTGTGTATCTCCCATGAATTAAGGCTATTTCCACATTTATTTTCTACCCCCGGTGATTGATCTTACCGTCTATGGGCTGGAGTGGATTTACAATCGCATAGTGCTTTCGTCACTCCGAGTGGTCTCTGCGCTTCTGGCCGACATCCACATCCAGGGTGAATTTCCATTGGTTTATATTTAAGCTCTTCCTGATTTCCGGGGTGGATTTCTATTGGTTTATATTTTTACTCTTCCTGACTTCGTCATGTCTGCGCATGCGTAGTGGTGTAAATCTCATCACCTTGGCAACATCGTTGTTGATGATTCCATTTCTTCTTATGGGCAAGTTAGAAAAGTCTAAATCTACTAGTGTGGAATATACTATTGCTCAATGTGATGTATTAGCCATCTTTGTGATTTAATCGTGCACTCTTCGTGATCGGCATTCGCATGCGTAGTTTTCCAAATGCCGTCTTCCTGGTAACGCTGTGGCTTCTTACTCTGGTTAGAGTTGATGGTAAGTGTCCACTGCCGTGGAATAACTTTTATCTCCATCATGTACCTTCCTAGCTATTGTTGATTTAATGTTTGTTATTTGCGGTCACTATATTGGAATCATTATCTGGCCTCCACTCTGTTCTTTTTTCTTTTTTTCATGGTATACAGTTCCCACACTGTTTCAGTATTCTCAAAAGTAGTCCAGATGGTTTTATCCGATCGGGGCTCAATATTTAAGCCCTCCAGTCGATTTTTACGCTGAGGCCTGTGTGCATACTGTTTATCAAAAATATCATTTGTTGTTCCATCCTTAACATGGTCTTTTTGTCTTTGTTGCTATCCATGCTTGTTTTTTGTTTATATAGTATGGTCCAGCACAATTCGTCCAGTGTATGTGCTGCCTCCATCCAGTGCTCTACCAGCGGCGCGTTCCGCGTGCGGTTTTTAATACAGCTGCGATGTTCACCAATGCGGAATTTTATTTTCCTTTCCATTTTACCTACGTAGATTTTTTTACAGGGACACCATATGGCATAGATGACCATGTTCAAATTGCAGTTAGTGAAAGTTTTTTGTTGCCATTGAGTTGCCAGTCCAATGTCTACTGATGTGCTCTTAAAAGTCAATGGGCAACAAGTACATTGTCCGCAAGGGGTATGGCCTAGCACTTCTTGGAGTCCCTATTGTTGTGGAATGCTATTTGTTTTCACCGGTCTCTGGCTCACATCGTTCCGTGTGATCCATTCTTTCACGTTCTGACTTCTTTTGAATGCAATGATTGGTTTTGCAATCGGTTCACTTTTTTCTAATATTTTGCAATGATTTTCTTGATTCCATTTGACAGATGACTATATGTATTCACAAATACCAATTGTTTTGTTTTATCTTTCCTCCCTCTCTATTCTTTGTATTCTAGGAGGGCTCCTCGATCATTATTCTTTGCTCGTTTACTCGCTTCGTTGGTGACTTTCTGTGGGTAACGTCTCAATTTGAGGCTATGTTCAATTTTTTTGACTTCCAGCTGATAGTCTGCTCTCTTTGTGCTGTTCCTTTTTAGTCTTAAAAATTGTCCGAGAGGCAAATTATCACAGACAAGTCTTACCACTCCAAGGGCCATCAATCAGTTTGTTCAGATGGACTCGTCTAGATCACTAATGCTACCCATCACCTGTGCATTCCGGTAGGGTGCCATCCTCTCCCTTGTAATCTTCAATCCACACAAGGAGCTGCTGGGAGCCCTCCTAGCCACACTTAACATCCACATCCTCCAATACGCCGATGGCACACAGCTATACCTCGAGATCGACTTCATCAAGGACATCCAAAGGGTCAAAACCTGCCTCTCGCTGATGCAGTGTTGGATGTCCAGTGCATACTTGAAGCTCAACCACTCCAAGAACGAATTACTACTTCTCACCAACAACACTGAGCGCCCAGAGACACAGGCCTGCCTATCAACCATGAACTCTGAGGGCTTCACACCCAATCTCAAATCCTGCGTGAAGTCACTCGGGTGCTATATTGACAAACACCTCTCCTTCAAGACACATGAAGCTAATATAACTCAGACAACTTAGAATCACCTCTCCCTCCTGTGGAAAGTCAAGCCTTTCCTACTTCCAGACTTCTTTAGATCCACTGACCAAGCACTGGTCCTATCCCACCTGTATGGGGGAAATACCCTCCTCAAACAGTCCTTCCCTGTTGAAGCACGCACCCAGCTTGTGAACTACAACACCCAGTAGAGTTGTAGTCCATTTCCCTTCTTATTACCTTACAGGCGCCTCAGCGCATCAGGGACTAGCAAGTCTTTGCTAGTATAAAAACCCTGTCTTTTGCACTGGCCGCTCATTTCTAATTGCAGCCCTTATCTAGATGTTGTACTTTGTAGTTATTGTGTTTTTTGCATTGTAGTAAGTATCCCTGACTATATTTTTACCATGTATATTACTTGTTCCAAAACTGCCAAGATTTGAAATTACATTATTATAGAATGTATTGCACATTGCACTTTACCGTCCTGACAGCCGACTCTATTTAATACGCATTTTCCATTGCCATTGCTCCCGGGGTCCTTCCCTTTTGAAGCACGTATGCCGCTTGTGAACTACAATTCTCAGAGGAGTTGTAGTCCATTTCCCTTCTTATTTACTTTCAGGCGCGTGACACGCCGGCGCTGAACCCTGCTGGATGGCTTCTCAGGAGAACAGGAGAAGTTGCCTTACGGACTTGGCAAGGGATACTTGTGAGGTCTCTCCTCATGTACACAAATACCATAAACAGGTATTTGGCGAAAACCTCGGTCCGTAGAAAAAAAATCCCCTCTTTAGTTAACAATGCCCTGCTATTAAATTGGCGGTACCTAATACAAGATCAGTAGACAGACATGCACTGGAAGTGCGGGATGTGGGCCACATTGACCCACTCAGCCAAATTCCCATTCATAACCAAGCTGCGCTTTTGCAGTCAACAGCAAAATGGCTGTGCTGGCTCATTGGAGCACCAATGCATCAAAACTGCATTTTGCAGTGACAAAAGGATGGTTGCACCATCTTGCCAATCCCCTATTGGATGAGTTGGAACAAGGGGCACACCAAGAAAGGTGCCAGTGTGTTCTTGGGTGCACCCAAATGAGGCGAATCAAAGCATCACTCCTCTGCTGCTTGCAAAAAGTTCCCATTGAAAAGGGAATATTTTACACTGAAAAGGATGTTGCCCTGATGCTATTTTCAACTATTCCACATCACATTGTTTTTATCAAAAAGACTCTATCCATATCCAGATTGTGCTCCAGCAAAATAGAACATGATCGCTGTATGACAGGCTGTGTCAGCCAAATCTGAGAAATCAACAAAAGCTTTACTTTCAGCTGCACGAAAAAAAAGTGACTTTTGGCCTACAAAATATCAAAAATCACTGCTTTAAAACAAATCCTAGCTCTCTGCGCACAGGTCAATTTCAGTGGACCTGTGTCTTAAACAGATTGCTTTATGAGAGAAACTAACTAGGAGGGCAGAACCATGTGGGAAATTCAAAAGGAAGAGAAAACCGAATTTGAAAGGAAAATGCCAGCATTCACCACCTGTTTAAATGTACTTTTGAAAATAAGAAAAATACCTGTTTAAAAGTGTTTGTTGGATAAGGCCCTGCCCTTATCTAGCAATGCAAAGGGGTTTGTGCTGTGAAACATATATGGGAGGTTTTATTCAACAGGATTTCTTCTGATTCAGAACAAAAATAAATAAAATAAGGATTTAAATTGCATTGGCTACATGGGGGAAATCAGCCCCAAACAGGTTTCGGCTTGGGGGTTGCTAGCAACAGATGGCCCCACACAGTAGATTCTAGGGCACACATAGGTGATAATTGCTACCTTGGCAGACTTTTATCTGGACTAAGGCCTCTTACAATAGAAATTCTGGGACACCCACCTGTGAAATAGAGAAGAGGCAATAAACATTCAATCAAACTGGGAAACCCCCATCCCACCCTGGGCTGAAATGACAGTTGGTGGTAGCTGAGAGAAAATGGGCCAAGTGAAGGACAAAGGCACGCTCTATTTCTTTCCAAAGACGATGTTATTAATAACATTTTAAGACTTTTATCTTTGCAACATGTCTTTGCAAAAACGTAAAAAGTTAACAGTGTAAATGTAATTTTGTGTTTTTTAGTTTAAGAAGTGGTAGCTTTCACTGACATGTTGGAAACAGAAATGGCAGAGAAGTGGACAATCTGAGGAAAGTGTACATGATGCCATTGTGAAATTCAATACTGATATACCTAATAATAATCTATACACATGTATAGAGTTATAGAATTTTAGGTCGAATATTTCTCACTGAAAACAATGAAAAATTGTTAAATGGATGAAACAAGGTCCTACAACTGTGAGAATTGGACTGCCATACTTTACCTAAAATGTGTAATCTGCCCATGTGATTTGTTAAGATGCCACAACTGTAAAAATGTGCCATTCATGTCAAAACTGGGTTGTGGCAAAATTAACTGTGGGAGGTTCTGTACATAGTAACCCCACATCATAAAGCTGATTTCATGTCTCTAAGAGTCCAATCAGTTAACAAGACGGCGGGAACAATCAGCCCTGATCAATCCAGTTGTTTAGGGGGGTACTCAGCTAAGCCTGCACTACCATATAATCCTGTGATGTCACCATGCTTTACATAAATGGTGGCTGACAGGAGTCTAGACAGACTCTCTCCTGAATTTCCAGTGCCTGCATTCCTGATCTTCTAAATCCATCTTGCCAGATTCCAGATTCCACTGCCAGGCCAAAGCATAGCTCTAACCCATCCCAGCAGGCCTTGATCTAGAAATCCCACTAAAATCCCATTAGCCAGGGGAAAATCTGTGGTTCCCGTGCCATCCAGTGACCGGAATTGCCCTGCTGTTTGCTGTAAGGGGCGCCAGCTGTGCGATGAGCACACCTGGTTGACATTTCCAAAATCCCAAAACTCAAGCGTGGACTGTGAGTATTTCCCATCCCATAGAAACACGTAGCCTACCCATTCTGACCCTTTTATCTTTATTCCACTCTCTAAGCCATCCTATCCATGCCTTGGTAATTTGTCCTTCTGTCAGAATTCTTTGTGCATCTTGTCTGTGATTTCCTAGTGTTAGCGCCATTCCTTCATTCACCCCATCTTTTAACTCCATAGCGATATTTAGAATAATTGAAATTAATTCCCATATACATCTGAACGCGGGGTGAAAGGGTTAAGTTGCAAATTAACCTGGGATCCTACTGTGTCTTTCTTTAACAATATAGTCTTAATAATCTAGTTTAAGTAAAATCTGTCTTACTTTCACAGCCGATTTTTACTCTTTCACGGCTTCATTTTGCCAACATTGAACCTCCTTGGATCTTACAAATCTCATTCAAATATTCAGCTACAACCATCCTTTCACTCTTATGTTGTCCCTGTGATATACATCTATTCCCCAGCCCAATAACCGCATTCCAAATCCGAGTATTTGACCCGTTTTTCATAAAAACCGTTTGTTACATTTAAATCTGCAACCATGTAAAATGCAACTTTGCAATGTGTGATTCAGCTGCATCGTGTTCTTACTTTCAACTTGTTATTGAACTGTATGCCTTTTGTTGAGAACTTGCCTTGTGATTGCTAGTGTCCTGCTATCGTGAGAAATCATATTTGCCTCAGAGATTTAACCACACATTAATTATTTATTTGTCAATTTCCGAGTGTCATTTTGTGCCATTGCAAAGGGCACATTTTTTGCCACTTATTTTATGAGGGAAGGTCAGAATTTGATTCTGTTTGGTACACAATATCCCTGACTCCCTTCTGCTTCCTTCTGTCCACTCCAAATCCGATTCCCAGGGGTTTGGGAGAGCATTGCAGGGGGAAATCTTAACTCAGGTGCTATCTACCCAAAGAGAAAAAGTGCTCCTATTCATTGGTGCTTTGTATATGTTCTTGCAGAAGGTTAACCAAGTGTATTGTTTCAGTTTCCATTGTAATTATAACCCAATTGGTGATTGCTGCCCAGTATTAAAATGTGTATGGTTTCCTTTGAATTTTTAAAATAAATAAATATTGCATTCACACCAACCGGCCTGGTTCCTGGTCCATTGTGACCCAGGATATTTGAAAAAGGGGCTGTGTAACGGGTTGTGTGCCATCTCAAATTGAATTCATAGAATATAAAGAGAAAGCATTCTAATTGTGCGCTACATACTAGGCTAAAACCAAGGTGTGTCACCCAATTGAAATCCTTAACAAACTTGGGGGCTTGCAGCTGGGGTTTGGGTTTTGGTTGCCACCCGTGGCAGTTTAACACTGCAGACTAACCTGCAAGGTAGTGATATTTATGTAGTTGGAATACTGGGTTACACTGTAGAAGCGCCTCCCCAAAACGAACATCCTAAGTACCAGGCCTGTGTATAAAATTAAAACTAAATCAACCCCAAAATAGACAAAAGCAATAGAATACAGATTACCCTTACATAAAGAAAGAACATTTCCAAAATTACCACAATAGAGATCAATATGGCCAGGGAGCACCTTCTGCACAAGTTATTTGTCAGAGGGGAATGGCCAGAGCAAGATGAAAAAGTCTGGCTAGAAGAAATGATACAACAGGTCACTGCCATAAAGATGGACATGCGGCAGGACGGTGGCCTATTGCATCAAGCTTTGAGCGAGTTATACATGACTCCGAAAATTAAAGACGAGCAGAGTAAAATTGTAAGAATCGCGGCTTACATGTATCTCCATATGGGAGTGATGTGGGAAAAGCATGAAGAAAATTCAACTCTTGCGCAAAATCAATCTGAAGTCTAAACTAAAATTCAGACTGAAATAAAATTAGCGGAACAAAACTTGCAAAAGAGCCAAGATTCTGAGGCAGAATCTGGGAATTATATAAAAACATTAAAAGAGGACAGCAGAATAATGTAGACCAAGAAGCCCAATTAAATGCCTTAAGAATGGAGTGTCAAGAAAAGGTTGACTATTTGGAAGAGATGCACCTGAAATAAAAACAACAAGTGAGATACAATAACGTCAGCACAGAGCAAATAGTCACTTTACAAGACCAGGTTAAAAAAATGGAAGAGGAGAGTAAGGAATTAATAAATAGAGAGCTTCACCTCCAGACTGGCTTTGATCAAGAATGCCAAAAACTAAATGCCATCAAGCAACAAAGGGATGACCTGGCGGAACAGAGAGGCACCCTTAATGAGGAAAAAGATGCCCTATGTAAGGAAGTAAGTAATTTAAAAACATATTTACAAGAAAGTGAGTTGGGCCTCCAACAATTAAATGAACTAAAAACAGAATATGGAAAGTTACTGGAGAAGGCCAGACGGGTAGAAGGTGCTCTGGAAGAGAACACTCAAACCAAAAAATGCACAAACTCAGGAAGTGAGTCTCCTGCAACAAAAATTGGCTCAATGTTCCCAAACTATACAGCCAGCCCAAAGAGATAATGAGGCCCTCAGTGAGAAGAAGGATGGGTTCCACAAGCAAGTGGCAGCTCAAGAGCGTGTCATAGAGGCCAGTAAAGCTCTGATAGCTGAGCAAAAGGCTCAGATCTTTGCCTATTATCAATAGATGGGGCTGAGAAGGAAAAACTAGTGTAGTTGGATAAAGAGTATCCTAGATCTTATACAAACTGAAGGGACCCCGAACAGGTAGAGAGGGACAGGGCAACCCCTGATCATAGTATGATGACCTCTGTACTAAGGGACTCAAACCCATTTAACCCTTTGTGCACTGCTGACTTCATGGCTACCGGTTCACATGAGCCAGAAACCATGAGTCCATCAGAATTAAATAGGCCTAGCATGATGGAGATGACATGTCAGCGCCCCCCAGAAATTGATGGACGGGCATCCCTATATAGATACCAAAACATTAAGGCTGATGTCTCTGACGAGGAAGTCTCCTATGAGGGGAAAGTCAGGGAATTAGATCTGCAGAAATACTACATTCCAAGGCACCAGTTGGTTCAATTTGTAGAAAACCCGAATGAAATGAACCCCAAAAAGAGCATTTTGAAGACCTCCACCCAATCAGGGCAGTGGGGGGATCCTCCGCCAACCCTGGAAGCAGGGAGGAGTCAGAAGGCTACACTCCTGTGTGCCACAGGGGAGTAGAAACTAGTTCCCACCATTCTGTGAGTCCCTCCCAAGCTCAAAGAATCAGGGAGCGCCTAGAGGATCAGGAGGGGTCCTCCAACAGTAGCGCCTCTGAGTCTGAGGGCAAGTGGACTCGGGTGACAAGGCCAAAGAAGGCAGATAAACTAAAGAGAGTTATAGCGAAAGACCCCATTAGGCAGATTAAGGTCATTAGGGATTTCATAACCAAATAACACAAAAACGCAAAATATTCTGTCTGGGATCATTTAGAACTCTATGAGCAAATGATGGACAATTTTCACCTTAAAGACAACCAGAACTGCATAGAGTATGCTAAGTGGACGTTCTCTCCAGAGTACTCAGATTCTTTGCTGGACTGGAGGATCAGAACCATTCAAGATGGTCCACCTACAGGGCAGCCATCTTGAAACACTTTTCTGCCCACAGAAACCCCCAAGAGGCTCGCAAAGCAGCCTACAATTCGCAGTGCGGGGAAGATCAGGCCCCACAAGAATTTGTGCAGGAGCTAAAATGCGCCTTTGCACAAACCACTAACAGGGTGCGCACGGATAGCAGGGAGATTATAACTACATCCTTTCATGTGCTCCCAAACTATATCATGACCCAGCTGGTGAGGGATTTCCATGATAAAAGATCTTTGGACTGGGTAATAGAGCAGGCGACCCGCATTTATGAAGTCCAAAAACCTTCAGAAAATAAATATCAGACCAAAAACCCCAAACCAGCCAACAACCTTGCTTCTGCTGAGGTGGCGGATGTGAAGGTTGCCCCCATTTTGGACCTAGAAATGGGGAGCCTAAAAATGCACCAATCCCAAACCAGCAAAATCAGAGACCCAGAAGGCCTTCAGGCCAATCACAAACAGGAGACAATCCCACCAATGGGACCTCTAACTCTCCTGATTATATAAGTCCCACATACAAGGGCAACCAACCTATCTTGGGGTATGTATGGACTCCCCCAGCCCAAGGGGGCACCCTAATCAGGTAAGTACTACCCCGGGAAACTTCCCTCCTAACTTCCGGCAGGAGGGAAGTTATCCCCCAAATGCTGGGTTAAGTTTCTTTCCCGGTATCCACAAAACCCCAACCTGCAGGACAACCCTCCTTTTTTTCCCTGCTTTCAGGAGCCCAGACTACCCAATCCGGGAGAGGGGAGGCCAAGGGTGGAGGGTTACCAAACTCCACAATATCCAGGGTTTTCCGGGAGAAGGGATAGTTACCCTTCCCGTGAACCACCTAGATTTGAACAGAGACCCCCGTACCAGCCGAAACAGGTGTCCCAACTGGAGCACCAGGTCCAGAACCTTTCCCAGGATCTGGGTCGCATGTTGAGGGCTCAACAGAACCCTCAGGTGAAGATGGCAGCTCAGAACCCCTCAAACCAAGGGGCTGGCACCCCAGAACAATGACAGGGAGAGACCCCAACAACTCACCGGTTCCAGAGGAGGAGACACAGCGGGGAGGGGGTTGTAAAGCCCTAGAGGAAGCTTCCTTCCTCACCCATGGAAAGCCCCTGGACACCCTGGAACCAGAACAAAAATCTCTTGCCCCTGAAAAAAATGCAACCCAGGGAACAGTGGGTGGGTAGGAGAAATAAAGGCAGTAAAAAGGCCCATTTTGTGGAGGAGGTTAGTGTCCTCCAATTTGAAGGGGAAGAATCCTTTAGAAGATTCTGGGAAAAAAATCTTCTCCTTCCGGGACAGGGGAACTCCTCCCAAAGAAAAATGGGTCCCAAGAGATCTAAATGAAGACTGGATGGGCGTGGGGACTGATTCAGAGTCACACATCCCTGAACCCCAGAATTGTCATCCTGAGAAGAAAATAGTAATGGAGGGATCCTCCCCACAAATTGGTTGTAGTGACTGCCACCAGGTAAGTGGGGGTAGCACAGAGCTAAGGGAAACAAATTTCCACTATTTCGGGATCCCACATTTTCATTACAGATCCCCAGACTCTGGCACAGAAAATTGTCCAAAACTCCACTGTGTCAGAGCCTAAAATAAAGAAATTGACCACCCAGCTTGCCCAAAATGCACATTACCTTTGTCCGCTTGAGGAGAAGTAGGGTAGATTTTATGCCCCGAGGCATAAAGTGCAAGGGCAATGTGCATTTTCAGCACTAGGGGACACTGGATCCCAAGCCACTCTTCTGTCAAAAAGGGCCTTTGAGAAGGTAAATTCAGGAAGGGGAGAGAGATACCAGATCCCTCTCACCCCTCTTCCTGGACAACTCCAGAGCTTCGACTGGAATGAAATTCCTGCCGAGGGGAGAGCGGATTTGGAAATAAAAATTGGGCGACACAAAGTGAAAAAACCTGGTCATAGTCTTGACTCCAGAGGGAACTCCCTGCATACTAGAGAATGAAATCCTGTACAGGTTGTCTGCCCTAATAGACTGTGTGAACAAGGTCCTCTGGACTCAGACTATCAGGCCAATAAAATTAAAAGAGAGTGTCAACCATGTTAGTTTAAATGGCACATGCCACATGGTTGAACAAAAACCTGATCATACTGAGTTTCATTTCCAGAACAATGAAATACCTGACGTGACAGTAATTGCTGTAGGACAACAAACTGGTAATGGGAACTCCTCTCCATTCCTGAAAATCAACCTTTGACATTTTATACTGATTCACAATCTGAAAATCCCAATTCTATAGCCAAAAGTGATGAGAAACCAGCTCAAAGTTTAGCTGATATTCAGAAAATTAGAGAAGAGTTGTTCATCCCTATTCAGTTAAATGAGGGGAAGGAGTCTGTTCTCGCCCGAGTGTGCGTGAACAACGGAAAGAGCTTCATCAGCGAAGCCATGTTCCGAAATCTCCCAAAAGATCAAGCCATTCCCACATTTAAATTGATCGATAAGTGGGAAATGGGCCTGGAAACTCCCAATTCCAAACATCTCCTGCCTAGCAGGTGTATGCTTAAAATGTATATAGGAAACAAAAGCATTGAACATAATTGTTGGGTGTTGCGAGATGACCCTGCTGCATTCTATTTAGGCAGTGACATTCTCAATCGATCTGCCATTAATTTGGACCTGATCAATTGCAAAGCCTGGTCCCGACTAGGGGGCAATCCCATGGCCTTTGATGATTCAGAAAAAGCATTTCAGTCAGCCCAATTGCTGCCGCATGCAGTTGAAGTTCAAATTGGAGAGGAGGTCACCATCCCAGGACGGACCCGACAATTCCCACTTGGTTTAAAAATTAAAAGAGGACAGAAACTGCAAAATCCTGACGCATATGTACACCTCAATGCCTATCTCCAACAGCAGGCGTTGTGGTTGAACCCAACACCACTGGTCAATGTAGAATGCAACACCATTCCAATAGTGGTGGATAACAGCAACCTCAGGAGTATCACTCTGGGAGCAGACACCATCATTGGAATGGCGGTTGGTGACCATCATTTTTCCATGGATCTAGGAAATTATGGACCTAGGATCTAGGAAATTAACTGATAGGGCCAATCCCCAATGACTGTTTTGACAATAACAGTGACAATGACTTACCACCAGACAGGATCTTCACCTGGCAAGGGGGGAATTTCCTGGTGTACTCTTCCTGTCCTTAGGTGACCTGTGACATCAAGCAGGATGAGGTGATAGTCCAGGTCCACAATGACTGCCTCTCCTATCTGAAACCCTCTATCCAGGTCAATACTCTAACCAGAGACCTCTCCACCCAGCTGGAGGAGGCCGCTGAGATAGCAAAACCGGAAGGCTTTCCAGGCTTCAGGCAAATGGTTGAAGAGCGAGACAACCTAGCTGATGCCTGTGAGACTCCAGAGCAAAAGCAAAAGTTGAAACAGGTGTTCTTAGATTTTCAAGATATCTGTGCTGTGGACTTGTACGACTGTGGTTGCACCGAGATCCATACTACAACAATTCCCACGGACCCTGGAGTGACTCTGGTGTTAGTGAAGCAATATCGCTTACCTATCGCATCCATAGGGTCCCTGACAGAAATAATCAAAAACCTTGAGTCCCGTGGGATAATTTGTCCAGTCCACAGCACCTTTAATAATCTGGGGCTAGGGAATTTAAAACAAAACAGCCAGTGGAGACTCTGTGCTGACCGTAGGGAGCTAAATAAACTGGTCCACATGTCCCGATGGCCTCTCCCGTACATTGACCAAGGCCTGGATCCAGGGGTCAAAGGCATACACTGCCATTGACCTGATCAATGGGTACTGGACCGTGCCTGTCAGTAGGGAGGACCAATACAAGCTTCGGGGGGCAGCAGTACACGCGGACCCAGACTCCCTCCGGATACATAAACTCCGGCAACAAATTCAACATCTTCCGACATAAGGCCATGCCCGACTTGGGTGAAAGGGGTAACCTAGTCTATGCGGATGATGTCGTGATAAAAGGCTCAACTGTGGAGGAACACATAGCGGAAATCCGTTATGTTCTGACCCAGTTGAGGGTTGCCGGAGCAAAACTGTCCTTCCAAAAGGCACAGTGGTGCAGGACCCGTGTCAACTTCTTGGGACATGAAATAACTCCTGAAGATCTCTGTCCCCAGGAGAAGAAAGTGGAAGCACTCCTAAAACTGAAAGACCCCACAACTGTGCGTGAGCTAAGAAGCCTCCTTGGACTGACTAATTACAGTAGGACGTTCATTGAGGATTACGCAGAGGTCACAAGACCCCTGGTCCATCTGTTGAAGGGGGGGTCAAGTGGGAGTGGGGTCCAGAACAAGCTGAGGCAGTAAAACAGCTCAAAAGAAGCCTCTCACAAGCGCCTTGTCTAGTTTACCCTGTCAAAAACAAGGAGTTCTTCTTGGAGACAGGGTTCTCGAATACATGCTTGACAGCAGTATTATATCAAAAGCATGACAAGGTCAATAAAGTAATCTCCTACACAAGTAAGACTTTATCCTCTGTGGAGGAAAAATTCAGCGATTGTGAGAAGGCACTCCTGGCAACGGTGTGGGCATTGAAAAATTACCACCCGTACATCCAGGGGGAACACATAATAGTGGAGACCCCACACCAGCCTTTGCAATACCTCCAAAGTGACAGAATCCAGGCCGGAAATGTGAGTAATTACAAAACTACTTCCTGGATTCTGTCAATGCAAGGCTCTCCTGTGGAGGTCAGATATGGCCAAAACAAAAAGAGTCCCCTCACGCAAGGTCTGGCTGACTTGCATGATTGTGCCAAAAAAAACTGTCTTCGAGGACGAAAGTCTTAAAACCTAGGACAACATGGAGGCGTACCTGAATTCCCCCCACAAAGTCTATGGAGAAGACAAGTGTGAGGGAATGCCCACAGTTTATGTGGACGGGTGCTCCTACCATGTTGACAACAATGGGGAAAAGGAACTGGTGGCCGGCGTTGGGAATGCCTGGGTGAATGATGCCCTACAACCCTACGCTGGGTACAAAATCAGTCCCGCAGTAGTCAGGTGGCAGAGTTGATGGCAGTTCACCAGGCCACCCTCACTGCCGTCCAACACCAACTCCACGAAATGGTCATAATCACTGATTCAGATTATGTCCGGAATGGGTTTGTGGAGCACCTGGTTAATTGGAAAACCAGAGGCATGCTATGTGCTAATAACAAACAGCTTAACCATGGCAAGCTGATCCAAAATATTGATGATCTGTTCACCTCTAGTGGGATGACCATCTATTGAAAGAAGATCAAGGGTCATTCCAGAATAGAGGGGCCAGACAAAACTGGAAACGACCTAGCTGACCAGTTGGCCAAAACTGGAGCCATCCAGGGGGACCTCCTTGAAAACGAGTCCCTGTTGGGGGAAATCCAGGTCACTCCTATTACTAGGTCCCAGATAAATGCTCACAATGAACTCTCAACTGCCCAGTGGAGTAAGGAGACCCCAGATGCTGATTTAATCACGGCACAAAAAAGGGATCCGATCATTGGGAAATTTTATCAACACATTGAGGAGCCAGAGAAATTTCCTCTGATGGATACCGATTACATTGGGAAAGAGGATCTCAGTCGATTGATGAAGTGTCCAAAAATGTTCTGAAGATGGTTTGCTGGTAAGGAGATCCATCTCTGGCTGTGACCAGTTGGTGGTACCTACCTCATTCCGTAACCTGATGCTTAGTCACGCCCATGATGCGGCCACAGCTGGTCATCGGGGGTTTCACACTACTTTAGAAATCTTACGAGAGGTTGTATACTGGCCACACATGGGGCAGGACCTCAACCAGTACTTGAAGGGGTGTCTTGTGTGTGCACAATTTCAGCCAACATCACTCACACACCGAGCTCCCCTCCAGAAGAGGGGGTTGGCACTGCCATGGTCAGATTTACAAGTAGATTTCATCAGGCCCGTGATTTGCTCCTCTAGGGGGAACAAGTACATGTAAACATGCTTGTTTACCCAATGGGTGGAATGTCTCCCGGCCTCAAATTGCAAGGCAGAAACAGCAGCTGCCCTGATGATCAACCACATCTTCTCGCATTTTGGCCTACCCCAAAGGATTGAGTCAGACCGAGGAAGTCACCTCACCAGCGAAGTGATGACAAAGATATTGGAGATACTTCCGGTAAAAAGGAAACTTCACATTGCATACGCAGGTCATCTAGTGGGGGATTTGAGAGGTACAATAAAACCATTGTGAGCATTCTAAAAATGTTTGTGGCAGATTCTGGGCCAAGTTGGGACATCCGATTACTGCTTGTCCTGATGGCCAGCAGATCTACACCTTCTTCTGCAACCAAGATGACTCCATTTGAGCTAATGACTGGACGAAGGATGGTGCTACCTCAGCATCTGCTCTACAGAACACAAGAGCAGACACTGATAAATGCCTCCACAACTCATGAGTATGTTGAGAATCTAAGAAAACACCTTCAAGATGCTTTTGCCTATGCTCAGCGGAATCTGGAAAGATCTGCAGAAGGGATGAAGACTCAATATGACTTAAAAACAACCAAAAAAGCGTACCAAGTAGGAGACAGGGTCTACTTGTACAATTTTCAAAGGAACCAGACCAAAGAGCGGAAATGTTTACAAAGCTGGCACGGTCCTTTTGAAATTGTAGATAAAATTTCACCTGTCGCCTATAGAATCCGCACCCACAAAGGAGAACTGGCAGTAGAGAAATGGGTCCATATTAATCAGCTAAAGAGTTGTCACCCTAGGCACGCTTTGCAGCATATTGAGGAGCCCAGAGAAAAGCAAACAGAGGAGACATCTGAAGAATAAGAACAAGAACAAGAAGAACCAGAAGGGAACAGATAGGTTTATATGTATAATTACCAGAGAGTATTTTTCTTCATAGTCAGGACGAAAGGGATTCCCAAAACCTCTAACCAAATCAATAGTTATCTGTGTCTTGTGAGTGAGCATTTGTCTTGTTGTCTGAATACTGTCATTATTACAATGCATGTGTGTCCCACTGCTGTCAACCTTCCTGGAGGGCAGTCAGTGGGAATTTTTAGTAACTGGTTCTTATCTATTTCAATAGAATTATAATGGTTGCGCCCTTCATAGACCAAGGAGGACCTCCCTGGAGACCTGGAAAATGCAACATGGCTATGCTGGCTCCTTGGAGCACCA
This sequence comes from Ambystoma mexicanum, assembly GCF_040938575.1. NCBI lineage: Eukaryota > Metazoa > Chordata > Amphibia > Caudata > Ambystomatidae > Ambystoma > Ambystoma mexicanum. The sequence continues at coordinate 69,189,147 of NC_090928.1, forward strand.
TTGAATCAGAACTGTGTTTTGCAGCGACAAAAGGATGGCTGCACCATCTTAGCCAAACTCCTATTGGGCGAGTTGGAAAAGGGGGCACACCAAGAAAGGTGCCAGTGTGTTCTTCAGTGCACCCAAAAGAAGCAAATCAAAGCAGCGCTGCTCTGCTGCTTGCAAAAAGTTCCCACTGAAAAGGGAATATTTTACACTGAAAAGGATTCTGCCCTGACGCTATTTTCAACTATTCCACATCACATTGTTTTTATCAAAAAGACCCTGATATGCCCATCCATTTCCAGATTGTGCTCCAGCAAAATAGAACATGATCCCTGTATGAAAGGCTGTGTCAGCCAAATCTGAGAAATCAACAAAAGCTTTACTTTCAGCTGCACAGAAAAACGCTTGACTTTTGGTCTACAAAATATCAAAAATCACTGCTTTAAAACAAATCCTAGCTCTCTGCACATAGGTCAATTTCAGTGGACCTGTGTCTTAAACAGATTGCTGTATGAGAGAAACTAACTAGGGCTACAAAACCATGTGGGAAATTCAAAAGGAAGAGAAAACCGAATTTGAAAGTAAATGCCAGCAGTCACCACATGTTCAAATGTACTTTTAGAAATAAAACAAATACCTACTTACAATTGTATGTTGGATAAGGCCCTGCCCTTATCAAGCAATGTAAAGGGGTTTGTGCTGTGAAACATATATGGGAGGTTTTATTGAACAGGTTTTCTTCTGATTCAGAACAAAAATAAATAAAATAAGGATTTAAATTGCATTGGCTACATGGGGGAAGTCAGCCCCAAACAGGTTTTGGCTTGGCGGTTGCTAGCAACAGAAGGCCCCTCTAGAGCACACATAGATTCTATAGCACACGTGGGTGATAATTGCTACCTCGGCAGACCTTTGTCTGGACTGAGGCCTCTTACAATAGAAATTGTGGGACACCAACCAGTGAAGTTGAGAAGTGGCAATAAACATTCAATCAAACTCAGAAACCCCCATCCCCACCCAGGGCTGAAATGACAGTTGGTGGTAGATGAGAAAGAAATGGGCCAAATGAAGGACAAAGGCCTGCCCCATTTGTTTCCAAAGACTACGTTATTAATAAAATGTTAAGACTTTTATCTTTGCAACAGGACTTGGCAAAAATGTAAATAGTTAACAGTGTAAATGTAATTTTGTGGTTTTTAGTTTAAGAAGTGGTACCTTTCACTGCCATGTTGAGAACAGAAATGGCAGAGAAGTGGACATTCTGAGGAAAGTGTACATGATGCCATTGTGAAATTCAATACTGATATGTCAAATAATAATCTATACACATGTTTAGAGTTATAGAATTTTAGGCTGAATATTTCTCACTGAAAACGACAAAAAATTGTTAAACGGACGGAATAAGGTCCGACAACTGTGAGAATTGGACTGCCATGCTCTACATAAAATATGTAATCTGCCCATGTGATTTGTTAAGATGCAACAACTGTAAAAATGTGCCAATAATGTCAAAACTGGGTTGTGGCTAAATTGACTGTGGGAGGATCGGTACATAGTAAACCCACATCATAAAGCTGAGGTAATGTCTCTAAGAGTCCAATCAGTTAACAAGAAGGTGGTAACAATCTCCCCATGACCAATTCAGTTGTTTAGGGGCGTACTCAGATAAGCCTGCCCTACCATATAATTCTGTGATGTCACCATGCTTTTTTATAAAGGGTGGTTGACAGGACTCTAGACAGACTCTCTCCTGAATTTCCAGTGCCTGCGTTCCTGATCTTCTGCATCCATCTTGTCAGATTCCAGATTCCACTGCCAGGCCAAAGCATAGCTGACCCATCCCAGCAAGCACTTGATCTAGAAATCCCACTAAAATCCCATTAACCAGGGGAAAATCTGTGGTACCTGTGCCATCCAGTGACCAGAATTTCCCAGCTGTTTGCTGTAAGGGGCGCCTGCCGTGCGGTGACCACACCTGGTTGACTGTTCCAAAATCCCAAAACTCAAGCGTGGACTGTATTTCCCATCCCATAGAAACAATTAGCCTACCCATTCTGACCCTTTTATCTTTATTCCACTCTCTAAACCATCCTATCTATGCCTTGATCATTTGTCCTACTGTCAGAATTCTTTGTGCATCTTGTCTGTGATTTCCTAGTGTTAGCGATATTCTTTCATTCACCCCATCTTGTAACTCCTTAGCGATATTTGGAATAATTGAAATTAATTCCCGTATAGATCTGAACGCGGGGTGAAAGGGTTAAGTTGCAAATTAACCCGGGATTCTACCGTGTCTTTATTTAACAATATAGTCTTAATAATCTAGTTTAAGTAAAATCGGTCTTTCTTTCCCAGCCGATTTTCTCTCTTTCACGGTTTCCTTTTGCCAAAATTGAACCTCTTTGGATCTTGCAAATCTCATCCAAATCTTCAGCTACAACCATCCTTTCACTCTTACGTTGTCCCTGTGATATACATCTATTCCATCAGCCCAAGAACTGCATTCCAAATCCAACAATTTCACCCGTTTTTCATAAAAAACGTTTATGATATTTAAAACTGCATCCATGTAAAATGTAACTTTCCAAAGTGTGATTTGGCTGCATCGTGTTCTTACTTTCAACTTGTTATTGAACTGTATGCTTTTTGTTGAGAACTTGCCTTATGATTGCTAGTGTTTATCCATTCCTGCTAGCGTGAGAAATCATATTTGTCTCATAGATTTAACCGCACATTAATTATTTATTTGACAATTTCCGAGTGTCATTTTGAGCCATTGCAAAGGGCTTTAAAATCTTTTGCCACTTATTTTATGAGGGAAGGTCGGAATTTGATTCTGTTTGCTGCACAATATCCCTGACTCCCTGCTGCCTCTTTCTGTCTGCTGCTTCTTACTGTCCACTCCAAATTCGATTCCCAGGGGTTAGGGAGAGCATTGCAGGGGGAAATCTTAACTCAGGTGCTATCTACCCAAAGAGAAAAAGTGGTCCTATTCATTGGTGCTTTGTATGTGTTCTTGTAGAAGGTTAACCAAGTGTATTGTTTCAGTTTCCATTGTAATTATCACCCCATTGGTGATTGCTGCCTAGTATTAAAATGTGTATGATTTCCTTTGAATTTTTTAAAAAAAAAAATATTGCATTCACACCAACCGGCTTGGTTCATTGTGACCCGGGGTATTTGAAAAAGAGAGTGTGAGACGGGTTGTGTGCCATCTCAAATTGAATTCGTAGAATATAAAGAGAAAGCATTCCAATTGTGCGCTACATACTAGGCTAAGACCAAGGTGTGTCGCCCGATTGAAATCCTTAACAGGGATTATATTATAGACCAGGAGGTCAATATTATGGCCATTACAGGGACATGGTTATAAGATTCAAGTGGCCCAATCATTGACTTAGCTACCCGACCCGGTTTTTCCTTTTTTTGTCAGAATAGAGAGGGGAACAGAGGTGGAGGGGTTGCTATTATAGCTCAAGCCCATCTTAATTTCTTTCAAACATCGGTTACCTGTCGGGGCGCTAAAGTTTTGTTTCTTAAAAGTACCCCTTCTCCAAATAACTGTTTTAACATTGTATTGTTGTATCGGCCCCCTCATGAACCATTACATTGCCAGGAGAATTTTGCTGAGCTTTTGTCATCGCTGCATAGATCTAATACAGCTTCAATTGTGTTGGTGACTTCAACAACTGGTTGTTTAATTCACTCAATTCTCAAGCTCTTTTGTCTGAGAAATTGCTCACCACAAACAAATTTGTCATTGCAAATGGAAAGGAACCTACACACAATTTGGGCAACATACTGGACTGGGTGTCTAGCAGAAACCTGACCCTTAGTCCGGTTGTTGTTCAGCCCTGTGTTTGGACCGACCATTTTTTTGCCTCATCCTCTTTTATGTTACCCTGCATTCATCTTCAGAAAAGGAATACTATGTTTGTTTGTTTGTTTATGTGCAATGTATCTAGTCGTAACTTTAATAACATTGGTCAAGAACATTTAGAATTGTGTTTGTCTTCATTGATGTCATCTACATCTGTTTTAGATTCCCCCAGTTTTCTGGTCTCAGAGTTTGACAGATGCTTCTTGGACATGTTAGATCGTGTTGCCCCTACTACCTCTAAAAGTAGAAGAGAGAAAGAAAATTATCAAAAATGGTATTGTGAGGTTTTGAACGTATTAAAGATGAAAAAAAGGAACGCGGAAAGAGCCTGGACGAAAGGCCAATCTCCAGAAAATAGGGAGGAATGGAAAAATATTGGGAGAACATATAGGTCAGAAGTCTTACGTGCGAAAAAATCTTTCCTGGATAATCAAATTACCCAAGAAGAAAATAACTCAAAGAAACTGTTTCAGATCCGGAGGGACCTTGAAAAGCCACAAGCTATGTTGCAAAAATCTACTCCCACTAATACAGACTGTAAAAACATACAAGCTGCCTTTGCAGCTAAAATATCGACAGCCCACCTAAAACCCAGGCTAATCTGACCGGGAGGGAGCAAAGGAACTCTGCGATCTTGCCTGATGCCTCCAACCAATCCCCCTCCTCAGGGTTTGAATTTAGGAGCATAACTAAGGATGTTCTGGCCAAAATCATGACAAACATGAGGCCAACTATTTGTGCAGGAGAGTTCTTGCCGTCCAGAATTATTTTGAACAACAAGACTCTGTTCCTCCCTTTTCTTACTTGTCTCATCAACAATAGCTTCTGGGATGGTTGTGCCGCTGAGGCATTGAAGAGGGTTTCTGTTACCCCTTTCTTAAAAAAACTGGACCTCAATCCCAAAGATTATACTAATTTCAGACCTATAACTAATGCCCTGTTTTTCCTTAGGTTCTTGGACAAAGTTGCCACCACACAGTTCTAGGAACACCCGGAAAATTCTGGAGCTTTTCATTCATGACAATCAGGTTTCCGCACTAATTATGGGATGGAGAGTGCATCTTAGACATGAAGTCAGAGATGCTTCAGGTCATGAATGAAGGCAAGGTCGGTCTGCTGATGTTGTTGGACATATCAGCAGCCTTCGACCTTGTTGACCATGACAAGCTGTTCGAAGGGTTGAGGGTGTCGGGTGGCATGTCAAGTAATGCCCTGGCATGGATCAAGTCTTTTTTGACAGGTCGTCTATCATGGATTGTCTGGGCCAAAGCCTGGTCTTTTGAGGAACTCCTGAAATGGGAGGTCCCCCAGGGTGCATGCATGTCCCCATGCCTCTTCAACATGAATTGCTGCTCATTGTGTAACTTGTTGGCCGGGCTGGGTGTCCATTTTATGAATTATGCTGATGATACCCAGCTCCTGTTTGAGCTGAGTGTCAAGTACACTGAGGATCTGGATACTGTGAATACATTTTATACTGCAATCCAACAGTGGATGACTGAAAATGGCATGTGCTTAAAGGCCAAGAAAACAGAGATGATGCTCTTTGGCTCATTTTAGGCAAGATCCAATGCTGGACCCACAATATGCAGTTTTTTGTGCGGAAGGCTACGATATCCCTACCGTGGAAAAAGTTAAGATAAGACATTGCAAATCACTTTTGAGTCTTCCCTGAATACTAATGCTAATACTGAGAGTGTAGTACACACTGCAGCATTTAAGGTTAGTTAAACCTTATGTTTCCGAGGCAAAATGTGCCACTTCGGTACGCGTCCTCGTGATGCCCCGGCTGGACTATTGTAATGTTCTTATGCTGGGCTCTAGCAGTAACAAACTCTGACGACTTCAAGTCCTTCAGAATGATGCAGAACGCATTGGGAAGAATGTTCCGAGACATGAGCCTATTTCTCTCCACAGGAGAAGTCTTCATTGGCTCCCTGTGGAGGCTCGTATTCAGTTTAAGGCTTTGACATTAGTGCATAAATGGGCAAGACCCTAGTTACCTTAAAGAAATTGTTAATATCTGTACTCTGACCAGGTTTACTAGATCTAGTATCTGCATTTCAGCCCCTAGGATTAAGAGAGCTAGAGGGCTAGGCACGTCCTTTGTTTTGCAGGTTGCCCCTTTGTGGAACAAGCAACCTTGTCTCTTCATGTTGAAACAGATCTCCTGAAGTTGCGAAAGTGTCTCAAAACTGTTGTTTTTGGTTGAACCTCCTCTGGTGTCGTTCATTCTCAAATCTGTCATCTGCTCTCTTTTTCTTTTTGCGTCCTGATGCCTGCGGGCTTTCGGCGCACTACAAGTGCAAATAACATAACATAACAAAGGCCTCCCATCGTCCTCCCTTGCACCCCTGAGAAGTGTCCTACATGCACCCCATGTCTCATCAAGGACTACGCAGATACGGCTACATCACTCCAGCCCTCATCAACCTTCACTGGCTCCCATTGTACGCACAAATCACCTTCAAGTCTTGCTGCATCATCTATAAGGCAGTCGCCCTCAAGTCACCAAGCTACCTCGCAGATAAACTCAGCATCTCCTTGAAATCTGTGCTGCAAAAGGGAAAGGACCAGAAAACAAGCTGTCATGCCTGCGCCATGGGCGCACACATTGGCGACGATTACGGACTATTTATTATTCATTTACCTACAGAATACTCTTGGAACAACCCCTATTCACACTTTGGTCCTTAATTCCCATTTGTGTGACTTTGGTGCTTTTTTATTTTACTCAACTAACTACACGTACCACAATGCACCTTGCTACAACTATCAATTCTGGGCCATTCCCATTCGTCAGCATCGGAACTACAATCCCTAGGAGCCCTAGGGATTTGTGCTGCTTCCACCATCTCAGGACCAGAGAGGGAGGAGGCAGATTGTATTCAGGTGTGCTGCTCCAGGTGCTGCCAATTAGCCTGCCTCAGTGCAGGGCAGGGCGGTATTTAAGCAGCTGCCTGCAGGAGCTCAGTCTCTTGCATTAAGAGTCCTTCTTGCTTCGAGCTACGGATCTTTGTATGCGGTTCCTCCTTACTCCTTCTTTGGATCCAGTGCCCTGATGGGCTCTCTGCATTGCAGCCAATCACGCTCTGCTGCTTTCCAGCCTCCGCCTTTGCCCTTCTGGGTTCCTGCCTTGCAGCCGATCACGCTCAGCTGCTACCTTCCGCTCTTGTCTTCAAGGCTCCTGCCTTGCAGCCGATCACGCTCCGCTGCTACCTTCCACCTTTGTCTTCCAGGCTCCTGCCTTGCAGCCGATCACGCTCCGCTGCCTTCAACCTACAGCCTTTGTCCGCTGGGCTTCCAGTCTAGCACCCTCTACAGTCCTCTGCAGCCTTCTACAGTCATTGGCCCTGCTCCTCTGGGCTTACTCCTTGCTGCCCGGTCCTTCTGGCTCCTTGCCCTGCAGCCTGCTTCTCTCCTCTGCCAACAGCCCTTGTCCTCTGGGCTTCCTACCTTGCAGCCGATCACGCTCCGCTGCTTGCTACCTGCAGCTTTTGTCCGCTGGGTTCTCAGACTAGCAGCCCTCTACAGTCCTCTGCAGCCTTCTACAGTCAGCGGCCCTGCTCCCCTGGGCTCACTCCTTGCTGCCCGGGCCTTCTGGGCTCCTTGCCGTGCAGCCTGCTTTACTCCGCTGCCCTAAGCCCTTTCCCTCTGGGCTCCTTTCCTTACAGCCCTGCTCTTTTGGGCTTGCTCATTGCTTTCCTGCTCCTCTGAGCTCTCAACCTTGTACCCTACCGTCCTCTGCTATCCACAACAGTTTACCTACATTATTTACTTTCAGTTATTGCAGTCTCCCTGTTTCCTGACTGCTGCTCCCTTGCTTTCTTACTTGTTTTCAACCCTCTGTTCTTTATCCCTATCCAATCCTGTTATACGGCTTTCCCTTCATTTCCTTCTGCTAGTTTGCTTATCGACTTCCTTTTTCCTGGATTTGTCTGTTAGTGTCTTCTCTTGTAATGTTTGTAGACCCCTTTGTACAGAGCTCGTCTGTTGGTTTCCGTCAGGCAACCTCTGCCCCTTCCCTTGTCTTGTTTCTGCGTTACAGACACCCATAGCTGTTGTTCCAAGCCATGAGCAAACAGCGTGAGCCTCTGTTATAGCAAACTGTGCAGAAGGCTAGAGTTTTTCCTAAGGTCTGTGGAATACTCTTTACCTATATCAGCATACATCCCAAGAGGGAATCATTCTGCTGTACCTTATTTCCTTGCTATACCTGCCTACTCTTTGTTCTCATTACTTTCAGCTGTGTGTGTACTTATCTGTCCACCTTACTTCGGCACAACCACCCAAACCCTTACTGGGTGTCCTGTGCCACTCTTAACAGAGTGCCATCCAAGACATAATGCAAGAGCAAACAATGTTGTGTTCCATTGGCAGGAAAGGCACACACAGACCAAATATGCTTTCCTTTCGGGTTAAGAAACCTTTACAAAAATCTATAGTTTCCCTAAAGACATCAAACAAAGACATTAGTCTAAAGAACAGTCTTGCCTTAGTAAACAAAGATTTACAAGCACGGTACTACACTCACTGCCTTGCTGACCCTTCTTCCATGTGTAATTATTATGACATTTGCGACTATGATCCGCAGTCCTTATCTGTTGAAGAGCTACAGCAAGATAACGAATTCTTACAGATCTTGTTAGCCCAAACAGTGAAAAACACTCCTGTGTCTTGGGACAATTAATCTCACACTGCTACAGCCAAGGATATTGCACTCATTGTGGGAGACTCTAAACCAGAGTACGCTGTTGCTAGAGTGATATGCTCAAGACCAGCTTGGCAAGCTCCCCAGACTGCTGGAAACCCTCATTTGACAGGACAAGGCATTAAGTATCCTGAGGTTAGTCCACCTGGTCCTGGGTACAAAACACCAATACTGACCATCGGTTGTCTTAATACTTCCCCAGTATCTACTAACCATAATAACCTTAAGGTCAGTCTTCCTATTGCTACAACCGAATTTTCTGCTACACCAAATTCTGAAGCTTTAGATCTGGCTAATGGAACATACCTGCTTCAAGAACAAATCCTACACCTTAAAAGACAGACCGAAGATCTCTATGATTCTGTTGTACCTTATTTCCTTGCTACACTTGCCTACTCTTCGTTCTCATTACTTTCAGCTGTGTGTGTACTTATCTGTCCACCTTACTTCGGCACAACCACCCAAACCCTTCCTGAGTGTCCTGTGCCACTCTTAACAGCCGGCCATCCGTGACACAAGCCTTCTCTGCCTAGCCCCAAGACTATGGAGCCTCTAGAAGTGAAGATCAGTGAAAACGTCTACCAGTTAAGAACATGTTATTCTTCTAGCCGTAGGGGATACCCAAACATTCACCATCAGGAATTTGTACACTCCCCACTCAGGGTCCTTTTCAGACTGAAGCTATGATAATCTACCAGCAGAAGGTCACCAATCTTGATTTTAGCCCACTACCAGCTTTGCTCTCTTTTACTTTCATGGTGCACTGCCTAGCGCTTAGGGTGAACCAACTACAAGATGTGTCCTGCTTCTCCTCGTTGTTGATCTGTTACTTACCAAGCTATGAGCTAAATCCCCAGTAGGCTACAAATCAGATACTTCTTATGGCCAAGGCACTTGGAAGCATACATCCAGGTTTGGGCTGCACTGCTGAGAAAGCTGTTTCTCCTGCTCCTGCTTACCCTCTCTTCTCTGGTGAAAGCTCTCCAACTCTCTTTCCCAACTCCTGTAAAGCTAAACAGCCTCATCCTACTTTTATAAAGTGGCCGTGGTTCTGATTTTCCAAATAATGTATTTGATTGGTTGAACTATTCCTTTATAATCGCCAGAACAATGGATTAGCCATGGCTCCATGGTCACTTTTCCCTCTCCAGTGTTTCAATTCTCCTACACATTTCCTTCATGTGTTATGACTTTCCCTAAATGTTCTGTTCCTTAATTGCCCGAATCACCCAGTGACTGGCACCCAAGAACTTAAAAAGCTTTCCATTATTTGGGGGTCAGACTTGCTTGTCAAGGCGCTAAGCCATATCCATGCTTTCTCTGTAGTGAAATCATTCCTACATACTGAAGGACAGCTAGCAGACAAGCCGCAAGGTTTCCTTAAATCCCTCTTGCTCATGGTAAGTTTTGAATGAGCCACTGCTTCTGGCCACAGGTTGTGCACAGTGGGTGCAAATTCATGAAGTAAAACACAACATTCTTGTGAGCCACAGGGAGTTATCCAATCCTTTACTACAGAGGTCAGTGACCCCACTGAATGCTGTCTTGGATCCCTTTACTTTCAATACTTACTGAATGGATGGTCAGCATTGTGGTCCCTTTGCACAAGAGGTTGCTTCGGAGGGAGAGACCCATTTGGTGCCGCTATGTAAAATCTCAAGAGGTTGCATCACAGAAGGATCAACTCACCCTGGTCTCCCGAGTATCCCTTCCTGACTGTCTGAACTGGACTTTGTCACAGATGGCTGCATTCAAAACATGGATTCTCTCTCCTGTCACTTTATCATTTAATTCTACTTCTGTAGTTGTTATATGCCAAGCATTATGCGATTCTCTGTCGGATTTCTGGCTTGAGAACGGGAGTATTTGGCTCTGTGACGCAGTCTGCTACTCTGAGCTACTCCTGGTCCTCTTTTCCTTTGTTTACCCCAGTCGATATTTTAGCCGCTAATATGAAGCTCAAATCTACTTCCCCTGATGATCCTATTCCTCTAAGTGGTATTAAAGATATCATTACTGAAGTTGCCCCATGGGTCGCTCAGGCAGTACATTCTTCTTGCTTGACCAATATTATTCCTGTGGATTTGAAGCAGACCCTGGTAATCCCCCTCTTGGAATAATCTTCCCTTGAACCCACCAGCCTGGCGAATTCTTCACCCAATATTGCTCCTTCCTTTCTTCATAAAGGTTTTAGACTCTTTGATCTCTCCTTTGTTTAGTTATTTCCTAGAAAACTCTCACTTCTATGACCCCTTCTATGACCCCTTTCAGTAAGGTTTCTGACCTGGCCGTGCCACAGAGAGTGCCCTGGTCTCGGTGATGGCTGATCTGGCCCAACTGTCCTATCAGGTGGGAGTTGGTGTTTTGATCCTTATTGATCCTATTTGATCTTTCTAACACACTTGATACGGTTGACCACTCCCTCATGCTGGACCGCTTGTTCGGGGCTGAACTGTCAGACCCAGTCTTTTCTGGGTTTACATCCTTTCTGACTGCTAAGGGGAAAACTCTTTCTATGTTTACATTTTGTTCCTTTTATAGCTCTCTTTCTAGTGGGGTCCCTTGTCTCCCATTTTATTTAACCTCTATATTAAACAGCCTCTTGTTGAGCTCATCCACTCCATGGCCTCCGCTGCTATTCCTACTCTGATGATAGACAAATTATTGTGTGGCTCAACATCTCTGAGCCTGATACTTCTTCTCAGCTGAAGGGATGCTTGGGGGCTGTGAGCTGTTAGATGAGTGACAACTGGCTCAAGTTGAATGGGTACAAGACAGAGGTACTGGTGGTTGCCCCCCCCCTTCTGCCACCTCTCTGTGGGCTCCTCCATTCTGGGATTCTGCTTTGGGTATTTTCCCCACACCGGTGCTTGCCGTCAAAGATCTTGGCTTCAAAATGTTTTCCTCCCTTTCCACTGAGGCAAAGGGCAGATCTATCTGTCTTGGCAATTTCCAAGTAAGGGTCTTCGCTTGGCTTTACCCTTTCTCCACTCCTCATTTTCATGCGCCGTTGGTTGCATCTCTTGTTTTGGGTCGGGTTGACTATTGCAACTCCCTTTTTGTAGCTCAACCTTTGTATTTGACTCATTGTATGCAACTCCTTCCGAATCTTGAAGTTCGAGTTGCTAGTGCCATTCGATATGGCTCCCACATCTCCCCTATGCTACGATCTCTGCACTGGCTTCCTGTCTTGAAATGGATCAGATTTAAGTCAATGTGCACAGTTCACCGGGCGTTCTACGACCAGGGCGCCGAATAGCTACAACTCAAATTCCCACCTTATCCCAAGGTGCTCTTTACACTCTGAGGATGCAAATATTACTGTGGTTCCTCGCTTCAGGCTTTCCAGGACTGGGGGCCGGCCATTTTTGGTGGCCAGTGCCAAACTCTGGAACTCACTGCAATCCTCTGTTAGGTCCCACTCAGAACCATTTCCAGTTTAGGCGTTATTTAAAACCTTTTCTTTTTTAGATTGATTGTGCTTGCCAATGGGCTGTATCTGTTGTGTTCCCAGCACCAAGATGTCTTCAGGTGGAAGCGCACTTTATACATGCACATAACATGAATGAACATGACATAACTTTCATGCAGGCTGCCCTCCATCCTAGCTCTCCTATCGTCTCTAACTATCCTTCACTAACAAAACAAGGCATTGGTGTTGTTGCACTAATGTTCAGTAAAGAGGCACCATTGGCTCGCCTTCCACATGTGAGGTTTTCTCCTCCTTCTTCAAACACATGTCTGTCCAATTTTTTACACCTACTCTACTCATCTATTTTCCTATCCTTCTCTTTTAACTAATCTGCTTTCTGTTGATGTTTCACCTTCTGACCACTCACTCATTCACCTCATTGTCTCTGTTCCCCCACACGCTTGCCACCTTTCACAAAACTGGCACCAAAAGAAAATGTAAGTCTGACTGCATGGTCCCCTATGTTGGTCTCTACCTCCCACTGCCTCACGCTATTGGACTTACCTTTGCTGAGTTCAAAACTGCACTGGGTACCACCTTCGAATTTCACTATCCAGCCTGTTCCCTCACACTTGACTGCCTCTACCCACAAACATGGATCTTTTCAGTCACCAACAACTGAGGACTACCATGAATGTCCACATAGGTCACTGCCTTACTGCTTGCAATGAATCTTTCTTTGACCTGACCACTTCTTTTGACTATACCAAATGTTCCTGTTACATTAGTCTTATATTCTCTCTCCTCTCAAACACTTGCAAACTGTCCCTGACCTTCCAGATGATATTTACCCCAAACACCTTTTACATAACCCTTTTCTGCTTAGCTAAGTCTTTACCTTTGACTTTTATAAAATCAGCCAAATTCAGTATACTTGTCCACCCTTTCACCCCCGCGCGTCTTCACCCCACCAATATGCTTAGCTAAGTCTTTACCTTGGAGCTTTATAACATCAGCACATTTTGGGACACTTGTCCACCCTTCCACTCCCCTATCTCAATTGGCAACCACTTCATTCACCAGGCTTACCCACTTTCCACTCATCTAATCCAACCTGCACACCTAGTGATACCTCTACATGCAAATCTATCAAAGAGCTTGCAGCGGTGACCAGCTCTCACCTCGCTCCCTCTACAATGTCTCTTTAACCACTGGCATCTTCACAACCAGATACAATGTGGCCACGGTAATACCCATTAGAAAAACACAGCTGACCCTAATAATTCCTCTTTCTACTGATCAGCCCTCTTCTGTCACGCCACTCCAAAATCCTTGAGCATGTTGTCTTTAAGATAATTCTCAACTACTTGGAGCTAAGTAGGCTTGCACTCACTGAATTGCTCTGTTTCATGACTTTAACATTCTTACCACTTCTCACCACGTCTACCTAGCCCATCTCCATTTTGGTTGATCTCTGTACTGCATTTGGCAGTGTGGATCACCACCCCTTCCTCTAATCTCTCTTACCCCTAGGATTTAAGGAAGCTATACTCAAATGGGTGGCCTCCAACCATTCCTCCATCTCTTGGAGCTCTTACCAACTACACCCTCAAACCCTTTTACAGTAGGCATCTCACAGGATCAGTCCTAGGCCATGTTCTCTTCACACTATACACCTTCTACATGGGAAACATCTGGCTTCTCATACCATCACTTTACTGATGATCTTCTCCTTCACCACTGAAATCTCTGAGTGCATCAACAGAGGTCTCTTCACCAGTCTGATACTTTAAGACAGACAAGATGTTTCTACCATCTTCCAATGACAACCTCATTCACATTCCTAAATCCTTTCCTCCAGACCTTCTCCCATTATCACTGAATGCTTGCAAACTTGGGGTCCTTTTTTGAAGAGAACATAAACTAAATCACTTCATCTCTCACCCTGCCACTGTGGCCAGGATCAACCATCTAAATATCAGGGAGACCAGAGAGATCTGCCTGCACTGTACCAACCACTCTGCCAAACCTCTAATCCCAACCCAAGTCCTGAGTAAACGCGACTCCTGCTCCTTCCTACCCCTGGCCTTCTGCTCTACTGTTTCACTTCACTCAACAAAGTGCTCAAATTTGCTGCACCTACCCAACAAATAATGTATATCTTTTCCTACCACAGTGTATCACCACCCTGCTGTGTGGGGCTCAATGCAAATGTGGGTCATCTTCCAGTTTCTACTCTGTGTCTTTAAATCTATTCCTGGCCCAGCTCTCCACTACCTGGCTGACTGTATCCCCCTTTACTCTCTTACTTGGGCTATCTTCTCTACAACTTTCACCAACCTCTCTGTCCCCATACCCCTACTTGCACCACCTCCTGGTTTTGCTCCTTTTCTCTCCTGACCCTGCAACACTGGAATTCTCCCCCACCCGGTACCAAAGCAGTTCAATTAGTGGAACTGCTTGAGGCCAGCCACAAGCTTCACCAAGAAGCCAGTCAAGGTGCTGCCACCACCCCTGATGACTCCCCTCACTCTCTTCCTGATGCCGTAAACATGTAAATATGTGAATTTCCATAATATCTACTTATATCTCGTGTTCCCCCTTTCAAAATCCCTACGCATTACCCACTCATGACAGGGCTTGGCTCCACTAACACAATCACTGAAGATGTGTAAAGGCACCTAAAAAGGCAGTGCCCCGGCTCTCTGTATTTTTGCTCTTTCTGCATCACTTTCGGTGGGAGTGTCTGATCAACCAATGGAATACCAATACAATACAATTCTCTGATCCCTCCAGCTCATTGGCTAGCCTTCTATCTTTCCCAGCAGATACTGACCAGAGCTGTGGCTCTATTGGTTTCAGAGTGCAGGAAATGCACACATCACTAATACTCAAATGCCACATTCATAAGTCGATAAGACAATACCATCAATGTTTCAAGAATTCATGAGCATGTCACCAACATTTTCAAACATTTTCAAATGAGTGATCATGGTTGCGGATTGCACCATGTTTACCGCCTGTGGAAAATGTTAGTCACACAGAGAAAATCAGTGCCCTTAGTCATAACACAGTGCTTAATGGACACTAAAACAGTACCACATTAAACAACTATATCTCCCAGGAACAAACATGCCATCGATGCAGCAACTGGCTAGAGGATGACATTTTCTAATATTCCTTCCACTCTTACAAACTAGAGCCAGGTGGATTCAGTAACACATAGGAGTATCTGGTGTCATTAAGCTCAGGCAGTCTTGTGTCCAATAGCATAAGTACATAAGAGGACACAAACAAGAATTTGAAGAGAGGCAGGACCAACACAAGTAGAACTGCAACAACGGGAGGATAGCTCTGTGGCAATGCGCGGGTCTTGAAAGCAAGACCACGCTGAGCAAACACAGGTTTTGAATCCCGGATCTGCGCTTGATAGGAGCACGTTATAAATAACCTGTCCTTCCACAATGAAACTAGCGCCCAGATACCTATGGGTTATGTGTGCTGTAAATAAATATAAAAATACACAGGTGCTGCTTGTCTCCGTCAAGCACACACACGCACGCTGGTGCACCAGCACACAGACGTACACGCTCCCATTTGAGAAGTAATAGAATAGATCCTCATGGCAAAAGAGTGCAATGTACCTCTATAATTTAAACAAGAAGCAAGAGTCTTAGCACACAAGCCTACACATATTGGTCCGAAACTGTCCCGCCAGTGCCGGAGATGCCGCAGTGACTGCTTTGTGGACCCTTGGTAATTATAAAAATGTTTCATTTGAATTACGGCCCAGCACATTGGATTTTTCACCAAGTATTCCATTAAATAAATTGTCTCGGGAAATGATACTGAGGGGGGAAGCTGTTGAAATATTTATGCTAAGGATGTAAGTCAAAGACATTCTTCACGATATTAATTATAAACTATCATGAAATAAGTTTGCTCAGTGGGAAGACCTGAGGAGAAGGCCTAATGTAAAAGAAAGGTAACATAATCCCATTATAACTGTTAGCTCGAGGATAACGTCTAATAGGATTTACAAGAAAAGTATTAAAAAGACTAGAACATTTTGTTTTATGTTTGCATTGATTATATTCCATCTGGGCCTTGATTCTGCTTTTGCATGACAAGCATCTGGAGTTCATTTTGGAATTCCATCAATCGGTAAGCTATATTTCGGCAACAGTCCTATTTCTTTGTTTTTTTTCAGCTACAACTAAGCAGCCAACAGCTACACCGTTCTAAATTGAAAAGAACAGAATTTACAGCATGACTGGGACTCTGGCAAAATACTACTTTAACGGATTACGTTTCCTTAGGTCTCCATTTCTTTTCCAAATACCAGTCGATTGGCTAGGATGGTGGCAGAAATAATATGGACAGAGAAAATGGCTTTAGATAGTGGCAGAGCAAAGGGAGTGGAAATTGGCAGTTGCCGCCACGCCTTTATCTGCTCCCTTACCCCCCATTCATTTAGAATCCCAGGGCGCCTCCCTCACCATTCGCTCTTTGGTCCGACAGGCTAAACAACCTGCCCACAGAGTAGGGCTATCAAGGGTTATCAAAATGGTGCATGGCTTGAACCTGAGAAAAGGGTCTCGTTTTTGTATGCAAGAGAATAGGGATCTACTCGCCTACCCACCTGAAAGTACAGTACCTGAGGTAAGAATTCTTTCTACTGAGAATATCGCGTTGTCTCATGCAAACGAATCACACGGTATTGCAAAGGAGAAACTGCAGCAAAACATGCACATTAGTGTTTACATCAGGTGATGGCAACCTTTGGCTCTCCAAATGTTTTACACTACAACTCCCATCAGCCCTAGCCAGTATTGTCAACTGTGAAGGGTTATGGAAGTGCTAGTCCAATGCATCTAGGTAGCTGAAGACCCCTGGTTTACAGAAATGGTAACAGGGGCTTTAATCTGATATATGGTGGTGATGGGTCCAAATGCGAGTGGAATTTGAAAAGGTATTTCTGTATTTTGCATTGGTATTAAGGCTGTATGAAGTGCCATCATAGATGGAGTGCACCAGAGTATTCTGTATGGTTAGGGGGATGTACGAACAAACGTGGGAGGGAAGGGGGGTGAATCACCATCTTGTACATAGTGGATTGATTCACAATTGTATCCATAGAGGAGAGAGAGGTGTGTGCACAAGGAAGGGGGTGGGGATCTTGACAGGTGTTAATAAACTGTGATAGATTCCTTTAAGAGGTGTCCCTTGACATCTTTACTAATTTGTGAAAATGCAGGGAACAGTCTGATAAGAGGTAGAGTACATTATGTTGTTCCAGATCTGGGTGCATAGCTGCAGAAGGCTTGCTGTTCTGTCTTTTCCATTTTGAACGTATCAGTTTCACCCTGGCTATATATTTTGGATTTTGATGTTGAGATGGCTTCCTGTGATGACGAACATGTCTGTTAGATATGGTGGTTTTTTAGATGTTATTGCCTTGTTGTTGATGTAGCAGGTATTGTATTTGATGCATGCCTGGAGGAAAGCCAGTAAAGGCCAATTGGGGAGATGTAATGTGGCCATATGTTTTCAATTTTTCAATTTGAAAATGAGAGACAACTGTGTCGTATGTTCTTGTGTGGTGTTAGCACAGTCAGGAATTCTAGTGAGTGGAACATTGCCAGTTTCATGTGATGCAGCACTGGGGCCAAGACAACAGTTCGACATGGTAAGATTTTATCTTATGTAGCAGAGAGAAGAGGTACCAATCTGACTGAGCTGTTTGTAAAATGTAGCCACGCAAGAGTGGTCACTGTTAATGTAGTGTATATGGTGTCCAGTGAAAATGTTGCCAACAAAAATGGAGTAAGTGAAAACAAATCATGGTGAAAATACCTCTGCAGTGAAAAAGTCGCCAAGCAAAAAGTGGTAAATAAACGTAGCTAAAAAAGTAACCAAGAAAATGGACTGCTGCTAGGGTAAATGTGCGAGTTAAGGAGGGTCTAGTGGGCTTGTGATTGCCTGGTTTAGGATTAGTAAAGGGGGTAAGGTCAGGCTGGTTGTGAGAGGGCTGGTGATATTGGGGCTTGGTTAGTAGTTAAGTTAGAGTAAGTGTAGAGTAAGTGTCAGGTTAAGTGGTATGGTGGGGGTTATGGTAAGGCTAGAGCTAATAGAGGGATGTTTGTGTAAGTATTAAGGAGAGGGATAAGGAGATTGGGGAGGACTGGTGATGTTGGTGTAATATAGGGGTTAGGATAAACCTGTAGGTTAGGGTACAATAAGCATTAGAGTAAGTGTTTGGGCCTCATTACGAGAATGGCGGTAGCCATGGAGCTATTAGCTCCATGGTTGCCACCGTTCCGTGCTCCATTACCGGGTTCCTGCAATGGGGATTTACCGGGTTACTCCGAGATAGGAGGACCCAGTAATTCCTCCATGTAGGAACCCATCCCCATTCCCATTTGAGCCCCTATAGGGCTCAATGGGAATGGGGAGGGAGGTAATAACGGGCAGATTACATCTGGCCCGTTATTGCCTCCCTCTTCCCCTCGCGGGACCCGGAAAGCACGCCTGGTTTTACCAGGCGTGCGATCCGGGTCCCGCGATGGGAAGCTTGTAATCGGCGCTCCCGGATTGAAGGGGGCCGGTACTGTACCGGCCCTCTTCAATCCGGGTGAGCCAGGGTCGTAATGAGGCCCTGAGATTAGGGTAAGGTTAGTATTAGAGCAAGGGTTTCGATTAGGGAAATGGCTATGGAATTTGTCGTGAGCAGGGGATGGGCTTGGAGTTAGGTTCACTGCTCATTTTCTATTTATTTGGTGTTTTGTATTGAGTCACATGCAAATAAAATGGTTTAGTGCGCTCAAGGGATAGTGTTGGTTAAGGGGTCAGGGTAGAATAAGTGTTGTAGTTAGAGTTAGGGAAAGGGTTAGGAATGGAGTTTGATGATTGTGAAGGTTTCATTACAGGTTTGGGCAGGGGAGTTGCTAGGTCTGGAAAAGACCCGGGGCTAAGCTGATGTTGGAACCGTTGGGACTGGGGGCTAGCTAGTCTTTTGGCTGTAGATCCTGAGATTCTATCCGGGGCTACAACCAAAAGATCAGGGGCTACAGCCCCCTTAGCCCCCCCCCCTAGCAACGCCCCTGGGTTTGGGTCATTCTTCGGGTTACAGCCTAGTACTTTTGTGTCTTTAAAAATAGCTTTTTGGTGACCTTATTACTGGCAATATTTTCACACTTTACATTGCTTGTATAGAATAAGTACACTTTTCAAAACTACATTTTGGTGACTTCTTTTTCACATCACTTCATTTTCCTGGGTACATTTTCACACAGAACCATGGAATTTTGATTTCGGGTTATCAGAGAGCTAAGGTATGAAGTCATCGATTTTATGTAAGAGAATCTTGGAGTTGTGTCTGTTTGGAGTTGTTGGTAATAGGCTAGCTGCAAATTGAAGAATGTTGACTGTGTCTCTAGCAATAATTCCTCCCAGAACTTCCATGCTCACCTTAATGGAGAATTGTGCTACTTCTGGGAATTCTGAGCAATGACACAATTTATCAGACAGGTTTCGACTAACAGTTCTTTTTCAAGCTTTACAACGGACAGTTTAGATCGGGTTAGCACATAAAGGTAGTAAGGAATCAGTGTAAAACTAGCTGGAAATCTTTAGTAAACAAGTGTCAAGGATGGGTCACAGATGGCCTCGAGAAAACACCAACTCCCAAGACAGCTCAGGGGTATTTTATTATTACTAAAACGTGCGCTAATGCTTGTCCCTCTATCATCTAGGAATGTACAGTCCCTCCCAAGCCCAGGCACCCCTATACAACTGCCTGGTCACTAGAGTTGGAACCCCCACTATATAAAAGGTACATATCTCATTGTGGTGACATAAAGACAAATGCCTTATATATCTAGCCACCCTCAATGAGCAATCAACAACTTCCCTCAAAGTATGATTTAAGGTTTGTGCCTTCCAGACATTCAGGTTCTTCTGCACTCTTATGTTCCTCTCCTTGTATCTCTCTATCACCCTCCATTCCTCCTCCTAGTCTCCTCCCTCCCAATCCACTCACTGTCTCTCCTCTCTCTCCAGGATTCTGTGTCCTCTATCCTTCCTGTGTTCCCCTCTCTAAGGCCTACCTCTACCGTCCAATCTCACATACCCCCTACTCTCCTACTACCACTTTCACTCAAGCAACTTGCACCCACACTAACAACAGAGTCTCAATTTCTCTAAAAAAAACAATACCTCTTCTTTTCTATAATTTGCCTCCACGCTCCTCTACACCATCTTTCCTCCTTATGCTCTGCCACCATCTCCTCCTTTGGTCTCACATGCACAACCCCCAACTCCCTGTTTCCTGTAGCCCCCTTTGTCCGCTCACTCCTTCTTCAATTGGTTTTCCAATAGGTCAATCATTCCCTGGATCCCCCTCCCAGTGTTGTTTTGCTATCCACAAACTACATCTAAGGAGGTTTAAGACCTGCCTCTTAATCACGCACAGGTCTGCGAAGGTTAGTGCATGGTTGGTCATGGCAAGCGTTCTAGTACATGTAAGGATCCCCAAAGTCTGTGGGATTACAGTCTCTGCCGGGAAGCCATTTCACGATGTGCGGCATTGCATAGCAGTTCTTCTTCCTGGAGCTGCCGATCGGGGTGTGCTGGTACGCTGTCCTTTTCTGGATGCTGCTGTGGGCTGCTCTCATTCTTGCCCAACACTACAGATGCTGTTAGATTTAGTTGCCTAAAAACAATAGACAGACTGGCCAGCAGCTTGTAACACATGCAAAGGGTGATTGAATGGTACTATTGCCAAGCACACTGGCAGATAAAGAATAGAAGGGACTATGGCCCTCCAAACTGTCAAATCCCCCCTTTGGTGTAAGACTGCCTCTGGATTCCAATTTAGCAAGCCTTCCACCCTAAGCTGAGAGGGATTCCCATCCCCTCTTGGCAGGATCAGATTACTGACCGAGTCACAGATGGAATATCTTAAAGTGATATTCTATAAATGCTCCATGCACCTCAGGGTGATGCAATGGTTTAACATAAATATCCTGAACCTCTCCTTGAGAGTCTCTGTCATTCCCGGGATATCTTTTTATAATAACGAAGCCTCCAATAATGACAAACTAAAAAAAGTGCAAATCTATTCTTTGTAATTCCTCTATGCTAATTACGACATAGCACAAAGATTTCTCCAAGTTTGGTAAACACAAAGTGTTCCTAACATATAAAGCAAATCCCTGTTAAATAAACTAAATATAACTGAAAGGTTTCTGAAGCAACCCCTTCTGGGGGTTTACTCACAGTTCTACCTTTTACAAGAATTCTGAACATCACACATGTGTAAGGCCTCCCAATGGCACCTGGTTCCTTTAATACATCAACCATCTCTGTCTCTCTCTGAACTTGGCTCCTCTCAGGTTTCTCTCCTGTCTCTCAACAACCTGGGTTTCTCTCAGACTTCTCACAAGTCTGCACGACCATGGTATCAACCCACCCCTCATGTGGGTCTTTTTTGTTGGGTTTTGTCAACTTTATTTATTACTACCTGCTCAGAAATTATACACCAGATGCTGTTTGCTTGTATAAATGTTAGCAAATGTGTTGGGTACAAGGTTGAAATGGAGAGTTGTTTGACAATGGTTATCTTCATTATGGAGTTTTAAAATGGTGACTTGGTATCATGATTTAAGAATCAATCTTCACAGTGAGGAATTGACTCTTACAGATGGACTCTTCTGAAGCATGCTGGACCCTGTGGATCCTGATCCATGTTTCAAATAAAGAGGACCTCTTTTGCAGTAATGAATGACTGCTCTCTTTAGGGCAGAGGTGAGCCCAGAGAATCCCACTGTTCCTATATGCTGGAAGGCACATTGGGTAGGGGCCTGATCAACATAATCCCGTGTGGCTCAGCCGCCTTATATGAGAGCTACTTCAACGCACCACGTAATCCAATTCTGAATGGAAGTAGATCAAATCTGGACGGGTACACCTGAACACATTGATAGTGTTTGGAAAGGTAGATTAGGGCTTGATCCTGCTCTGGATGGTGTTCCTGAAGCCTGTGTCAGTTGATAATGTGTGTAATAGTGTGGATAGTCAATAGTATCAAAGGGTATCAAGTGTCACAGAAGCCCAGAACACACTCAGAGTCCTTGAGACAGTGCAAGGATTTTTATTGTCTTTGAAGGGTTTAGGATAGTCCCTCGCTCTTTCGTCTGCCCAGGACCCTCCTCCCCAACAGAGGCGTCCATGGTCACAAGAGTTTTTATCAAATCGTTTATATCAGATAACCGATTGCTGGGAATTTTGCCATTGAGAAATCATCTCATTGTGATTTTATCGAGCATTTAACCTGTGATCCGCATTGGGTGCAGGTTCAACCTGCATCCATTGTTTGCCTACATGTGTGCTTCTGAATGCGATGTAGCCAGCATCGGGTGCACGCTCACCCTGCTTCTCCGACTGCCTCCGTTCGTGCTTCTGGATCCGAGCGTTGGACATGTGACCAGCCTGTTAAAGGCAAACCCTGTGAACTTGACAACAAAACAGTATATGCTTTTTATCATTATCACAGAATTATTGCTGGTTATCCTTGGGTTGTAATAAGGGTTCTTTTGGGATAGCGAATGCCAACACTGGTGTCTTCTTCATTTTTTTCTGCTTCCAGCTACCATGCTTTGGCCTGGCATCTATTGTACAATGAATGCATTTCTTTAAGGGCACGCAATTTTTCCAACTTTTTTTTTTCGTTTTGCCATAATCCCGTGAGATTATGGTGGATTCCAGCCACCCGGAAATATGCATCAGTGTAATTGGAGTACTTTTCATGTCGCATGGGAAAATGGTTAGAAACAAACCCAAAAATTCCCTTTTATGCTCATCTTTTGTTTCAGAGCATCAGTCATGTTGATTTACTGGCAAACGACTCAACTATGCGATTCGTTTTGGGGAACTTTGCATGCAACCAATTCCAACGCAACGCCCAGCGCCCATAACCCTTGGTTACTCCCACCGATTGGTGACACCTGCTGTGTAAAAATCTGCCTTCTAAAGTTGGTTTCCCTATTTGCAGGTTGTCTAATGCACTCAGAGACTTTCAAACTCCCCCTACTCTATCCAAGCATTAGGCCCTCATTCCGAGGTTGGTGCTAGTCATGGTGCTATTAGCGCCATGACTAGCACCAATACCGGTACCGCCAACAACGTGGTGGTATGGGGATTTACCGGTCCATTCCGCCCTTTGCGGGACCAGTAAATCCCCATTTGAAATGCCATTCCCCATTCCCATTTGAGCCCCCATAGGGCTCAAAGAGAAGGGGGAAGGCGGCAATAACGGCCGCCGCAAATTGCGGTACCGTTATTAACACCGGTATCCCCTTGCGGGTCCCGTCCTTAATGCCTGCTAAAACCAGGCGTTAAGGAAGGACCCGCAAAGGAACTTCGGAATAGGGAATGAGCAAAGGGATTACCGGCTCCGGTGTCATTACCGGTGTCCGGTATCCCTTTGCGCCCGGGTTGTAATGACCCCCTTAGTGTTCTAAGTTTTTTTTTTGGCATAGTACCTTGCACTTACTCTGTTAAATTCAACTACATTCACCAACACCCACGCTCACCTCATCCCGTCTACGCTACCTACCTCCTCCTTCCTTCTCTCTGTCCCTTCTATGCAAGCCTCCCCTATATCAGCCTCCACCATTTGATATTACTATTCCTTCTCTCACGTTACTCCTCGCATTCCTCCCACACTACTACAGGCATCCTCAAATACTACTATACTCCTCCTACTACTACTACACTCCTCCTCCCACTATTACATTTCTCCTCCCTCTAATAGACTCCTCCTCCCTCTACTGCATTCCTCTTCCCACTAATACTGAAAAAACTCTTATTTAACTGCATCTTTCGCTTCACACTCACTCCTTAAACTAGTTCTTCGAAACACTCACCAAGCACACAAACCAATTTGCAGTGTCACTTTCACTCCCCAGCCAATACCGCACCTCCTCCACAATCTGTCGCTGTGTCTTCCCTTCCACTGGTCAGTTGATCGTCCTACACTGCTGATCTCACCCAAATAACCCACCCTTCCTGTTCTAATTTATTTTACTCCTCCTCTGAGAGGATTAGGTCCTGGTCCCTAACCAATCTGGCCTGGCTTTTACCTTCCAGGGAGTATTTAATGAGGTGCAAACATTTTAAATAGGGGCTAAGCACCACTCACTTTATTTGCACAGGCTTGCTGTGTTGTAGGGATGGTGCCCGGGAAGGTCACGGGCATCATTTAGGGGTCTCCAGAGGTCGCAACTGCTTGTAATGCAAGCGCCTGGGATGTGGCCAGCACCATGTGGCTCTTTACTTCTGGAGTGGCTGTCTTTCTTGTTCAGGCCCCTTAAAAATAAGAACAGGAGTGCCACAAGTCTAACACTTTTAGCACCGACCCTAAATAAGAAAGAATAGGAATACCAAATAATGTGTCTTTCTGGAATTCTATACAATCATTGCTAGCCTCATTAAAGGTAGGTTTATTTCAGGCACACTTCAGGGGGTGAGTCACTGATTTAGTCTGTTCTTAAACGCCTCAACTCAGCATTTCATCCTTCTGCAGTCGATAAATGAGTACCAACACAGGTTGGGTGATATTGGGTGTATATTTTTTCTATATAAAGCACTTAAGCGTAAGTGCTATATAATAACACATCATTACCATTTGGTCATGGACGTCTGCTTGCATTCACAGTAATTTGGTAATATGGGCCTATATGCACTGATCTTAACAATACATATGGCGACCCATTCCTGTATGAAATTTTCATCACATTATAGTGATATCGTATAGTGATTTCGAAGTCTATGTGATGCCACTTCCTGTTTTGTCAACGGGTGAAAGGTCGTGTTCCATCGCTTCCTGCGATTTCACTTCGGGGTGGGGTAAAATGACATCATTTCCTGTGATATCATCAGGGGGTCAAGGGTCGTGTGATGTCACTTCCGCTACCCTTGTCATTGTGGTGAAATGACGTCCCTCGGGAAGGTCAAAGTAGTTTTGATTTATGTTCCACGTTCTGATTTCCCGCGGTCTTCTGCTGAGTCCAATGGTAAGGGGTGAGTATGGTTCCCCTTTTTGGTTCCCGGAGGTCAGGGGTCCTCTGTGATGTTCCCCAAGCTCACTGTAACTGTTCATCGGCCCGGCTAGCTCTCTGGCACTGCTGCATATGTACAGTGTTCTTAGTATGGTTCGCTGTGTATCTCTGCTTCTTTTTTTGACCCTCTCTCTCCGGATTTCAGAATATAGCAGTCCCTCACAATAGTCTGTCGGTGTAACTCTCTCTCTCTCTGCTGGTTTTGGGATGCCTGTATTCCCTGTAGCACTTTGGTGATGCCATTCTCGGTTTCCTTGAAGCAGTCTGGTGATGTGTGTTTCTCTCTCTCTCTTCTTCTGGGGCTGTAAATGACAGAAAAAGGCTGCAATGTTTCTATTCTTTGAGGCAAGACTGGAGACAAGGGTCAGCAAAGACACATACTAGCACAAAAGGGGAAAGGAACAGGAATATGCACCCACATTTCTGGGTTCACCCCCATATCCAGGGCTGCGTTTGGATTACCACCCTTGCACCTCCCACCACCCATTAAGATGGCTTCTTAATGCCTTCAGAACTGCCCAAGGACTTAGCCTTCTCACACACGACATAAGCCTGGACTAGAAGGCAGAATTCATTGTTGTACATCATATTGATAGCACGGATTTTGCTACTGCCAAATGCTTCCGTAATGGAAGATTGTTATGTGTGGATTTGTCTGAGGTGGGAGGTTTCAGGTGAGAGCTGTGGAGACATTTTAATTGTGTACAGTTGTCATGGGATTTGGATTTATACCGTATTTCTTGTTCTGTTGATAATCCATGTGTTGTTCATGATATCTGTGTTTCCTGAAACAAAGTCACACGGGTCAGGTACGACTCAGGGGCTGAAGTAACCATAAGGACTCTAGGCCATCAACCTGCTCTATGACGTAGGACTATATTAAGGGGTATATGGTGGATTCTCTGGCATCCCATTCCATTCCTTACTTTGCCTGCAGTCCTTGTAATCTGTCCAGAAATATCTTAAGCAGGGCAAGATCCCTTATGAAAGTTTACCAAGTCAGAAAAAGAGGTGAGAAACTCAGGCAGGCATCCACATAGCAAATGTGTCCTGCAAAAACCGTTGGTTTGTTCAAATACTTAAATGTGTCAGTGATGCTAGATGTTTTCAAGCCCCATGGAGTGCAACTCGTGGGCTGCGCAAACAAGAGTGTGCCAAAATCATACCAAGTAATGCAGAAAGAGAGAAGCTTGTTCTATCAGCCTGAACTGATGTGTGCAGTCTCTTTTCTAAATCCAAGATGGTGGAAGGGTTTCACATGGATGTGGGGCTCTCGTCTCGTCCACTAGACAGTTCACTGCTGCATTACTCTAGCTGCCTAACTTGTAGTCAGGTTCCATAGTGACAAGCCCCTATCACAGTTTCATATTCTGCGCTCTGAAGGTCTGCATTTCTCTAGACGTTCGTTGATATACACTCAGCAGGAATACAATTGTGCAGCATTAGAACAATATAGTGAAAAGGTATTTGGAGAAAGGAGGCATGTTGATGTAAATGGGGTTGGCAGCAGAACACAGATAGTGGAGATAGGAGGTTGGAAGAGGATCAGAGAAGAGAGAGTGGAGAAAATAAGTGAAAGGCGAAGAAGAGAGATAAGATTGGCGAAAGATAGCAAAAGGAGGAGTGGAGCGGGAAATAGAAAAAGCACTGGAACAGGTCAGCAGAAGAATAAGGAAGAAAGAAGAACACAGAGGAAAGTCTGGCTGGAGGCGATGCGGCTGAGGGTGAATGTAATAGGAGAAGAGAAGGGAGATAGGATTGCAGAGACAGAAAGAAGAGTGGAGGAGATAATGATTGACAGAACAAAGACAAGTTGAGCAGAGTCGGAAATGAGCTGAAGATGGAAGGAGATAATTGATAGCAATAGGTGGAGCGTGGTTGTAAATAAGCTTATAAGAAAAAAGAAGAGGCATGATGTTGCTGGGGGAGAAGAGATGAAAGTAAGAGCAGAGGCGGGAAAGGGGAAACCAGAGGTAGCGAGAAGAACAGAGAGGAGAAGTGGTCAGGTTAAGGACTAAGAATATGGGCAATGACGTTACTATAGAGAAGAAGGGCAGAAGAGAGGGAAGGAGAGGGACAAGAGTAAGAAAGAAAATAGTGAGGAAGAAAGTAAAAAGTGGCAAGAGAATGTTAGGAGAAGCTTTATACCCCAACATATCATCCAGTTGGAAGAAAGATCTTGTTAAAGGCCTAGAAAAATGTTTCCCCTAAAGGGAAAGGAGGTACATTTTGGTGTTCTCTGTGGGCTAAAAAGTCTGATGCTCTTCATTAAGGCAATAACAGGCACCAGCGGTGGTGGTGGTGGTGCCAGGTGTTGATATCAATCCAGGAGAAGCAAAGTGGCAACCTAACCAGAAGTAACTGAGCCAAGAACGGGCCAGCAAGATTGCCAAGAAAGAATTGTGAGACACCTAAAACCCCATTGACAGTGGATGACTGTGCCATCAAGAGGGCAGATTTACCAGAGAGTCCTAGAGAGGGAAGGACTGAGGACAACAGTCTTAAGATCATTTATTTTCTTTACACCTGTCTTTTTGAACACCCACTCCATGACCTCAGTTAAACCTAACCCCTTCATACTTTGCTTCATACTTTGGTTACCTCTATCTCTCTCTCTCTCTATATATATAGCAGAACATCTGTTAGTTTGTTCCTTATACAATTCCGCGCCGTTACACCAATCTGCACCATATTTTGCATAGGTACCTGTTCGCACCCTGGAGACATTGCTGACTACATGACATTTAGACACCCCATCCCTTTCCCTGTACCTGCTAGAACTATGCTGTTGGTTGCTATCCTCCCCCTTTTCTCTCCCTTCCCTCGTT
Organism: Ambystoma mexicanum; assembly: GCF_040938575.1. Lineage (NCBI taxonomy): Eukaryota > Metazoa > Chordata > Amphibia > Caudata > Ambystomatidae > Ambystoma > Ambystoma mexicanum. The sequence goes on from NC_090928.1 coordinate 69,217,084, forward strand.
TCTTTTGTAGAAGCAACCTGCTTTGTGAGAATCTCTTTTGTGACACTGTGTTGCTGGACGCACACGGATGCCAGCCTTTATTTACAAAAAACGTGCAAATTGTTGTAACACATCTGACCCATGGCAGTTGGAAGGTCAGTACTTGATGTGTCTTGTTCTTAACTGAATTTTGGCTCACTCAGATCACTCTCCACATTCAGTTAGAATTTTTGACTATTTGCAACACACTCGGATTGATGGGTAGCCTTGTACAGGGACTTTTGTTTCTGACACAAACGCTAACCTCTCTGGTTAAATTTTAAATGTGACTTATGGATAGGTCTCAATTCCATTGAACTTTAGAGAGACACATATATTGTTGTCTTATATTGTTATATTGTTGTCTCTGAGCACTTTTGAGCCTGTGGCAGTGACTGGGAAGTGAATATGGATTATATTTCTGTGTGTCCATAGGTTCTCTTCTCTTCCTTCCCTGCGATGGCAATAATTCACCCTTTGGCTGAAACTGGTGTTTGAACAGTGATAACCACCAACTTGTGTTTGTCTTTTTGTTGGATTTTTTGCTTGTTTTTTTGTTTGCTTTTCAAGAAGACTGTCCTGATGAAAGTGGTTGCACTAAAATATACACCACTGAAACCGGTAGACAGTGGTTGTTACATGGTGGAGGCCAAAACTAGTTCTACCTAGACCATGAACAACCGTGTACATGTTTTTTATCTGTCCCACACCCTGTCCAACACAAAGTACCTTCTGGACGTCTTTTTAAACACTTCTCCACCCATACCTAATCCGGATGATAGCAGTGACTTGGGAAATACAGAGGCATGACAATTCTTAAATTGTTACGATTTTTCAAAAATGATTTCTCTTTACCTTCATCTCCTATCCCCTTTTTTATAAGCATAGCACCAGCGCTACCTAAGGAAAGCTCTTACGCTAGGGATTAGTCAGGGATAGAGAGTTTTTCTCGATCTATCCTTCTGTCTTTCAGACCTACCCTGTATCTCCACAGTCACTGTGCACCTATGTTCATCTCCGGTTCAGGGATTACTCACTGACCCATCTATAACCAGGGTCTTTACGTCTATATCTTCACCATTGTATATATATTTTATATATATTGCCTCACCATGTATGTAACCTACGTTTTTCAAGTGCCCAGTTACCCCAGGGTTTGGTGCGTGATATAAATAATAAACAATACAAAATACATTTTTTATTATTATTATTGTACAATTATTAACTATACAATTCCTTATAATAATCTTTCCAGCTAGATGTTACACCGCTCCCCGCACGAGCTGCGACTCTTCCTACAAAGACACGCCCCCCCACGTCTGTAGCCTCTTCCCATCCAGCACCCAAACACACACGTCCCGACAGGGGTACCTCATTACCTTATCTGGTGTCACGCTATGGGGCACGACGTGGCATGCTTGGCAGGACTGGGGTTTATCGCCCTTCATGTGTGTGGCAAACGAACTGGAGACTCCATCACAGATACGCACGAAGAACTGCGCGACCCAGCGCAGCCCGGAACACGTGACTCGTTGCCTAGCAACTCTCAACGCTTGGGTATACGTGTCACGTGATAATGGTCACGTGTTTCCTTTCCATGGTTAAAAGGAGCCCGGTTACGGAAAACGTTGCTTCACAGCTGTTCTCTCTGGATCACGTGTTGCTTGCGCTTCGTTTTCAAGTCTCCTTACTTCGCCAGGCCCCTGCTCTGTCTAACGGACTGCTCAGTGCCTAACCCTTGTCTGCTTTGTCTACCTTGGAACTGTGGATTATTGGTTGATGAACTATTTTGCCCAACGGATTGCTCGTGTCTCACCCCTTTCTGCCTTGGAATTTGGATCCATCAACGCCGACCTACGCTTTGCCTACGGACTGCCTTGTGTCTATCCCCTTGGACACTTCTGCTACTCGCTACCTTTCTTGTTACGAAGACCCCGTCCTGGGTGGTCACCTGCCTGTCTCTGCCGCCACGTCTGTCCCCCCCTGGTAACGCTTGCCTCCGACTCTCTGGGACTACGTTCCAGCATACACAACGCTCCAGCATACACAACGCTCCAGCATACACAGGTATATCGTGTCTTGGTTGTATTCACGAGATTTTGCATATTGAACAGTTACATAACCTTATACCTTCCTTTACAGCGCTCCAGGGGTTTTTCCGGTTGTTCCTGAGTCCTGGCTCCACGGACTACCTTCTTTGGTCCTAAGCATCACTCTGGCGGTATTCTTGTGGTTGTCAGTCTGATACTTGGGAACAGAGGGATAGCCCATACTCTGCACGACCAACAGCTGCGTAACAGACTGTGAAGCCATTTGGTCATCCAGAGTATGAATCCCTCCACCGGGGACCCAGTGACGGCTTTGATGCAAGCAGTAGCGGCCCTCAGGACCGACATGGCAGCCGCTACAACAGCCATACATGACCGTCTTGATGCCTTACAGAGCACGCGTTACCCATTACCCCCAGACACCGAATTCGGGGACTCCGGCCCCTCGGAACAGCCAGCACCTATCCCGGCCTCTGCACCCACTCCTTTGTTGTTTCCGACACCCGTTCCTCTTGCTGCCCCAGAACGCTACCAGGGAGACCCTCGGAAATACCAAACCTTCATTAATCAATGTAAACTCCACTTCTTGTGCAGACCCTTGGCTTTCCCTGATTCAGTCACAAAGGCCGCATTCCTTCTTTCACATCTATCTGGGGTGGCGGCCACCTGGGCAAATCCAATGCTGGAAAACGACCATCCCGCTCTGTATGATTTCGACCTCCTCACAACGGAAATGGCCAAGGTCTTTAATACACATCATAAAGCCCAATCACGGGACCTTGAACTCCTAGACCTAACACAGGGTAAGCTATTGTTAATAGAATACATAGCTCGGTATAACCAGCTCGCCGCCGAGACTTCCTGGCCGGAGGAGAAAAAGGCGATTGTGTTCTACCGTGGCTTATGTAACACCATGAAAGATGCGCTTTCAGTGGTTCCTGCCCTTCCCTCGGTATTTCCAGATCTGGTGGATCTCGCTTTACAGATAGATGCAAGGAGGTCCGAGAGAAGGACAGAAACAACATTCGCTAGCCAGTCCGGTCAGGTCTCTTCTACCACCCCTTCCGAACCCATGCAAATAGGAGGCATCCGAAGCCCGATAACACCGTTAGAACGCGAACGCCGGAGGGCGGATAACGCCTGCTTTTATTGTGGGTTAAACGGGCACTATGTAAGGGAATGCCCCCGACGCCCTAAGAACAAAAACCCGGGTTTTCAGAAGGCTCGCCCATGATACAGGGGGCACCGGCGAGCCTGTCTTCAAGCACCTCTGAACCCGCCTTCGGCCCTGTCAGACCAGTGATAGTCCAGGCCCTCATGAAGCCCACTAGGGATGTCACACATATGGTCCATATAGTGATTGACTCTGGGGCCACTGGTTGTTTTATCGATATCGCCTTGGCCCATCGTCTCAACCTACCCCTGGTCAGAAAAGAACACCCAGAACCCATACATGCTGTTGACGGCAAGTCCTTGTCGTCCGGCCCCATTCAGTTTCAGACCGCACCCTTGGAAGTATTGATCCAGAGCACCCACAGGGAAACCTTGTCGTTTGATCTTATTACCACGCCACAATTCGGTGTCATTTTGGGAATCCCCTGGTTGCGACAACACAACCCGTTGATTAACTGGGGGACAGGACAGGTCACGTTCGAGTCAGAGGTGTGTCAGCAGTTTTGTCTTGTGGATGGCGATACGCCCTCCTCTCCTGCCAATATCCTGGGCGTCATGACCGCTACTCGCATTACTGACGCAACCTCCGAGACTGGGCCTTCACATACTGTGGGGGCCGTCCTGGCTGACATCCCCATCGAATACCACGAATACCACATGGTATTTGATAAAGCCACGGCGGAGGGTCTCCCTCCACATAGACCATACGACTGCCCGATTTATTTGGTTCCGGATGCGCCTATACCCAGGGGGAGGATCTACTCATTGTCCCAATCAGAGGAGCAGGCCCTCAATGAATACATCCAGCAGGCATTGCAATTGGGTCACATTCGTCCATCAAGTTCCCCTGCTGCCAGCCCGATATTTTTTGTGCCAAAAAAGGAAGGCGATTTGCGTCCATGTGTGGACTACAGGAAGCTGAATGCCGTTACCATAAAAAACAGGTACCCTCTCCCCCTCATCTCCACACTGCTGGACAGGTTAACCAGGGCTACCATTTTTACCAAATTGGACCTAAGAGGGGCCTACAACCTGATCCGTATGCGACGTGGGGATGAGTGGAAGACGGCCTTCTGCTCTCGGCAAGGGTTATTTGAGTACACCGTAATGCCCTTTGGGCTTTGCAACGCTCCCGCAACTTTCCAGCGGTTTATCAATGACGTGTTCTCCGACGTCTTGGATACCTACGTAGTGGTATACCTGGACGATATATTGGTTTTTTCTCCCTCCTTAGAGGAACACATCGTTCATGTCAGAGAGGTCCTCTCTCGCCTTAAAGCGAACGCTCTGTTCGCCAAACCGGAGAAATGCATTTTTCATTCAAAGGAAGTGGAGTTCCTAGGCTTCCACATCTCCCCCGGAGGCTTGTCCATGAACCAGTCCAAGGTTCGTGCTGTCATGGAATGGTCGACTCCGACTAATGTTAAACAACTTCAATCCTTTCTTGGTTTCGCTAATTTCTACCGGCGGTTCATCGCCGGCTTCTCTTCCATCGTTTCTCCGCTGACCGCTCTGACCAGTCCTCTTGCCCCGTACTCTTGGACCCCCACGCAGCAAAGGGCGTTCGAGGCACTCAAATCCAGGTTTACTTCTGCCCCGGTCCTACAACACCCCGATCCCGACCTCCCCTACGTTCTGGAAGCGGATGCCTCTTCGTTTGCACTAGGTGCGGTGTTGTCCCAGCCATGTCCAGCCACGGGCCGGTTACATCCGGTGGCCTACCATTCTCGGAAGTTCTCAAGAGCCGAAACTCACTACACGGTAACTGAGAAAGAGCTGCTGGCCATCAAGGACGCCCTCCAGACATGGAGACACCACCTCATGGGGGCAAAACACCAAACGGTGGTTTATACAGACCACAAAAACCTGCAAGACCTGGCCTCCCTGAAGTGCGTAAATAGTCGGCAGGTACGCTGGCACTTGTTTTTTGCTGCCTTCGATTTTGTTGTGAAACACAGACCAGGCCTCACCAATGGCAAGGCTGACGCTTTGTCCCGATCTCCCGGTGGTGAGTCCTTAGTTTCGTTCCCAGACACTTTATTAGGGAAAGGCCATGTTGTCTGCTTATGTACGCCCTCGCCACTCATGCTCACTGCCATTAGAGAATGGGTTTCTCAACATCCCCATACGCTCACGGAATGGGACATCACTCTCCAGGATGGGCTCCCTTTCATTCAGGGCAAGCTATTCCTTCCTACATGCGATGCACGCAACCAGGCGCTGGCATGGTCGCATGATGCGGCCATTAACGGCCATCCCGGGCAACAACGCACCCTTGAATTGTTACAACGCTGGTGCTGGTGGCCATCCATGAGGAAGGACATAGAAAGTTATGTAAACACGTGTTCCATATGCGCACAATGTAAAACACGTAGAGGACGACCATTGGGGTTGCTCCTGCCATTACCCATACCTCCCAGGCCGTGGCACACCATTTCGATGGACCTCATTACTGATCTACCTCGCAGACAGGGTTACGATACCATATGGGTTGTCGTTGACTCATACACCAAAATGGCCCGTTTTGTTCCCTGCACAGGCATTCCATCGGCCCCAACACTAGCTCGCCTGTTTTTCAAAACGGTTTTCTGTCTTTTCGGTTTACCACATGTCATCATATCAGACCGGGGATCCCAGTTCACGTCCTGCTTCTGGCGCGCTCTTACCAGGCTTCTGAAGATCGATGCACACTTCTCTTCGGCGTACCACCCTGAAAGCGATGGGCAGACGGAGAGGGTTAACCAAGCCCTAGAACAGTACCTGCGCTGTCTGTCCCTCCAGTACCAGGACTCTTGGTTCAAGCTGCTCTATCTGGCTGAGTTCGCATACAATAATTCCCGTCATTCGGCCACTGGGTTCTCCCCTTTCTACTCTCTGTACGGGCAGCATCCTCGCGCCCTACCGCTCCCTGACTTCTCCTCGGCCACTCCTGCTGCTAACGCCTGCGTGCGTGATTTAGCGGGGGTCCATGCACATACTCTGGTCCACCTCCGCGAGGCTCAGGCGGTGATGAAGGCCAAAGCGGACCGTAGGCGGGCTGAGGCGCCGGTATATCATGTGGGCGATCGGGTATGGTTGTCGACCAGACACCTGCGAATCCCTGGTTGTCGCAAGTTGTTGCCCCGCTTTGTGGGCCCCTATCGGATCGCCGGTATACTTAATCCCGTGGCCCTACGCCTGACTGTTCCGCGTGCTTGGCGGATCCACCCGGTTTTCCATATCTCCCTCCTCAAACCGTTCCTTGCTTCCACTCGCATCCTTGTTCCTCCCGCCCCAGTTTCTGTGTCTTCCCAGGACGTTTTTGAGGTCAGTGCCATCCTCGGATCCCGCTTCCATAGAGGCCGTCTACAGTACCTGGTGAACTGGCTGGGTTATGGTCCCGAAGACCGGTCCTGGGTTCCCTCCCATGACGTCCAGGCCCCTCTTCTGGTGGCGCAGTTCCATAAGAATAACCCGGCTTGCCCACGGGGTCGTGGGTCGTTGCGGGGGTTGTCTGTTACACCGCTCCCCGCACGAGCTGCGACTCTTCCTACAAAGACACGCCCCCCCACGTCTCTAGCCTCTTCCCATCCAGCACCCAAACACACACGTCCCGACAGGGGTACCTCATTACCTTATCTGGTGTCACGCTATGGGGCACGACGTGGCATGCTTGGCAGGACTGGGGTTTATCGCCCTTCATGTGTGTGGCAAACGAACTGGAGACTCCATCACAGATACGCACGAAGAACTGCGCGACCCAGCGCAGCCCGGAACACGTGACTCGTTGCCTAGCAACTCTCAACGCTTGGGTATACGTGTCACGTGATAATGGTCACGTGTTTCCTTTCCATGGTTAAAAGGAGCCCGGTTACGGAAAACGTTGCTTCACAGCTGTTCTCTCTGGATCACGTGTTGCTTGCGCTTCGTTTTCAAGTCTCCTTACTTCGCCAGGCCCATGCTCTGTCTAACGGACTGCTCAGTGCCTAACCCTTGTCTGCTTTGTCTACCTTGGAACTGTGGATTATTGGTTGATGAACTATTTTGCCCAACGGATTGCTCGTGTCTCACCCCTTTCTGCCTTGGAATTTGGATCCATCAACGCCGACCTACGCTTTGCCTACGGACTGCCTTGTGTCTATCCCCTTGGACACTTCTGCTACTCGCTACCTTTCTTGTTACGAAGACCCCGTCCTGGGTGGTCACCTGCCTGTCTCTGCCGCCACGTCTGTCCCCCCCTGGTAACGCTTGCCTCCGACTCTCTGGGACTACGTTCCAGCATACACAACGCTCCAGCATACACAACGCTCCAGCATACACAGGTATATCGTGTCTTGGTTGTATTCACGAGATTTTGCATATTGAACAGTTACATAACCTTATACCTTCCTTTACAGCGCTCCAGGGGTTTTTCCGGTTGTTCCTGAGTCCTGGCTCCACGGACTACCTTCTTTGGTCCTAAGCATCACTCTGGCGGTATTCTTGTGGTTGTCAGTCTGATACTTGGGAACAGAGGGATAGCCCATACTCTGCACGACCAACAGCTGCGTAACACTAGATTCCTGAACCGCATTTATTTGAAAGGGAAGTTGGTTTTGATGCACTGTTTATCGTAGCCCAAATTTGGCCACTGCTTTTAGACGGAATAGTTTTGAGCATCTGTTCGCTGTCCCTCTGCAACATGAGTATTTGGTGAGATTTACGCCAATTCCGATATTGGTTCTTTAATTTCTGTGCTAAAGGCAGTCTCACCGTCAAATCGTACTGGTCAATTGCCCTTAATCTTTTCTGGAGAATAGTCCTATGTTTACTTAAAATAAGATTGAAGGTGTGTTTATGTTTGCAAGATGGTTTTGAGTTAAGCGCAAGGGATGCCTTAAATAGACTCATGATTGCAACATAGCGTCCGTCATCAGAGTCGACTAATTTTAAATTAGGAGCCAAATTCCGGTCTAATAAATGGGTGTTAAGGAGGAATAAAGATTCCTCAGACCGTCTAAAGCAGTTTCTAGCTCCAGTTAGGGTCAATTTTGCTGGATAATAGTCAATAGTATCAGTCGAACATAGCCACTTCCATTTGAGCGACAGAATGTCATGGTCACTATTAGTCTGAAGTAGGTTCTCAAAATCATCGATCAGGTTATAAGTGTTCCTCTGGACCAAAATATAATCAATGGTTGTCACTCATAGTCCTCTTTTCCATGTTGTTTTAGGGAGGATGTCATGTCTGAAGGTCCCATTTTCATGATCAAATGTCTCTCTTTCATGAGGGCCAGCCATTTATTGGCAATATCAGTTAGATTTGATTTCAGGGGCTGGATGCAGTTGATGTTCAAATCTCCTGCAATTAATACAAGAAAGATTGACGTTTCTGCATTAGCCAAATCCAGAATAGCAGCTACCCCTAGATGGAATAGCTGATCAGTCATAGCTGCGTGGTTCCAGTAAATATTAAGCAAAGCTATATCACCAACTGGAGTCCTCAGCATTAGCAGTTGGGTGTAAGGATTGGGTGAGGCCCACAGATTTAAAGTACATTGCAATTTAGTTTTCACTGCCTCTAAGAGGCCTGCTGACGGATGGCCTAAAACTTCTCTAACCGCAGGAAGTAGTGCTATATTATAGCCTTCCCACAATGGGGTGTTGTTTAAAAGCCAGGTTTCTTGCAACATGACAATGTCGAAAGTGCTAAGATCATCAGTTGTATTAAAAAGAAGGTCTAGTATTCCAAGAGGCTAAGCTTTACAAACGTTGGTTAGATTTGATGGGCTGTTATCTTTGTTGACGCGACCGAGGATTCACTGGACCCTTTGACTAAGATTGGATGGGCATTAGATTAATTTGGCGAGGCTGTTCTAAAGAATGCTGAGAGCAGGTAACTATTAGCAGAATGTTATGAGTAAATTCTGAGTCAGCGTATTTCTGTAATGACCAGTTAATTCATCATAATCTTTGGCATTTATCTGTAACTGGGTGTGATCTTGAGTTAAGATAAAACTGAGATGATATAACTGTGTTCTAGATTGCCATAGCATTTCCCGAACTACACTTGATTGATTCCACAATTTTACCAAACTCGAATTGGAACTGTCTATGAATTCAACTTGGGTCTTGTCATAAGATTGAATGTCTTCTAGCGAGTCGACATCACAGCAAACATTAAGAATGCTTGGTCTGTTCAAGACATATTGGGGACAAGGGATATGCCTACATTGTAAAATCAGCGTATGGACGTTTTTTTGCATTGATAAGTTAATTTGATCTTGTTACTGGAGTTATATTTATTTTCTTTTGTTCAGAGAGCCCTGTATGCACTATATTTATTACCGCATTTGATAGCGCATTAAATCCAGAGGGATGTATTAACGGTAGAATGCATGTTTGAATTGTTTGAATGCAATGTCTTAGAAGCAGTTACGGGTTGACAATCTCTCTCTATTTCTTTTCTTCTTTGCTCCAAAATGTTGAAGTCTGATTTAGGTTGCCATAATTTGAGTGGATTCATCTCATGATAATCGTTGTTGAAAAGATATTGTACTTGAGTTTGGCTAACACTAGAATTTTGAATTTGAAGACATTCACTGTTTGTAACTGGTAGTTGGTCTAATCTCTCGGCTGCCTCAATGAGGTCATCGAAGGGATCAGAGAGATCATGATCTATCTTGTATAGGTTTAAAAGGTTTTTTTTGTTTTTTGTCTCAAAAATATCAAGAGGGTTTTGGCACCTTAGGATCAGTATGAGTCGGTTGATGTTCTACTTCAAGAGAATCATAAATAGGCTTAGGGTTCAAGGAGTCAATATGAATAACTTCATGGGTTTTAATACAAGGTGTTAGGCTCTTTAATAAAGAAATTGCTAGGGAGAAAGGAGAATGCATTCTTGTTTTTAGAGGATTATTATGTAATTCGTTGATGGTTAAAGATGCATCAGAAAATAAATTGCATATGCGTTTGATAAAGCTTATTTATCAAGTCAGTTTGACACAACAATTTGTTGTCAAGTGCTTCATAAAGTTTGGCCAGCAAGAGTAGGGCTGTGTTCATAGCTGATAAAGTAACCTCATCTAATGCAGAGGGGTCAATTACATGGTTCACAGGCCTCCTACGAGTGGGGTTAATATAAGAGGCTGAAGAACAGGAAGATGAGTCTATGGAATTTGCACATAGTATAGGAGATCGAGAAAGACCTGTTAGGAAAGATTTCTTAATTGTGGGTAATTTTCCTTTCATGTGGCCACCCCTAAACGTTTTGCTGTTGTTTTCACCATGATCTAGACTTTGCCAGAGAAGTGCAGCCTTCTGCCGCACTCCTCTGGGCTTTCGCTCCATTCTTACGGGGAAACTGACATGCCCTTAAGACAGTCTGTACCGGGAAACGTTGTTTTCCGTAGTTTCTTCATCATGTTGCAGCTTTCGTGCAACATGGCACAAGAGGGCACTGTAAGCTAAATTACTGCTCTCTTGGGTCTCTAGTGTTCTACAAGCCCGAGATACTCTCTTTGGATTGTAAATGAACAGTGCAAGTGAATCAAAATGGTGGCCTGGCTGATAATTAGCCCAAAATGGTGGCCTGGCTCCCAAAATGGCCAGACCACGAGGCTCTTTGTCCTGTCCGCTGACCGTCTTGCCCCCTTCACCTCCCCCAGGTCGAGCCGACCTGGGGCCATCCTTATTTGGGCATGTACTTTCCCGCGAAACACAGATGCTTTTGCGGGCTTCTACAGGCCTGGTGTGTACCTCCAGGATGGGGGCTGGGATGTCTGGTCCCAATACACATCCTGGGCGCCAGAGAGTCTAGGGTGGTGTGAATGCCTGGGACCCCCGTGGTCCGTGATGAGGTCCACAGATGGTGTGAGTGTTTTATGAGCGGATCTCCCATTGGTACCCTCCGTTTTGGCGCGAAGGGAATCGTGGATAAGAGGGGGCTGGAAACGCCACTACCATGTCGATCTCCTGAGTTCTCACGAACAAAGGAATACAGGAGCCAAGTATCCTGCAACCACGAGGCTGAACCGAGGAATCGCTGGTGACCCGCTGAAGGACTGCTCCTCTGCACTGCTGTCGCTTTGTGAAACCCTTTCTACCTCTGATCAAACGAGAAGGCCTGTACTGATACTTCGACCCTTGGAATAGTGGGAACAACTATTCTCGGCATCTTCACCATCTCCTGCACGTAAGCCTTCGGAAGTGTCTCTGGGCCATCCAGCAGACTGACCAGCCTACCCAGGAGTCTTGCTCTGTAACCGCCGTCAGGTTGTGTTGTATTACGAGTCCTTGTCACTCTCACACAATTCGTACACTTGGCATTCCCAGGTCTGAAGTGAGTAGTGTACATTTGGCTGAAATACACACGGCCGCTCCTTTGCCCTGCTGTGGTAACAAACTGTGCGGGTTCACTGCGTTTGGGACGTCCTCAACTCAACTTCTGCTGCTGCGGAATCTACACAATGACGAGACGTCCCCTGCTCCTATCTGAACCTGCCAGCACTGAAACTGACGCAGAGAAGCCTGGGTCTGCTTGCATCGGGGACCGGTGAGTAGCATCGCTAGGAACTGGTCGCCCTCCTGCAGGAGCCCATACCTTTTCCCCGCTGTGTCTAACAGCACGCCTTTCCATACTCGCGCTCTGCTTCTGCCCATAGTGGAGGCTGCGCTTGAGTCGCAGAGCTCTGTTCATCTTCATTGGTTCACCGAGCTAAACTGCCTGATTCCCTCGAAGAGACTCCCCTTTTTGTCCGTTGGCACCAGCGTGTGCAGGTACTTTTGAGCACAAGGCTCCACTCTTCGTAGGGCTTGGACTTCCATTTAGTTAGGTGCCTGTTTTCCGTTAGACTCGTTTGTATTTGTAAATATATTGTATTGATTTGATATGTGTTGGTTTACTGGAGTTTTATTGTGATTTCTCGCTACGGTCAATGTTACAAAGGCCTTGTAATAAATGTGTATATATGTTTAATATCACACCTGCTTGGAGTAATTTGTAAGTGTCCTTGCTGTGTGTGCTCATTGCGGGCTTTCAGTCACCCTCACCCCTCTTGAGACCTAGTCTTGACCGCCGCGATCGCTACCCTGATTGGTCTGGCTTGTCCAGAGGTTACCCTGTTCCAAGAAACTAGGCTGGCCTTCTGAACCTCTGCCCCTCCAGGACAGAGTTCAGAAATCCGTCTTAACAAGATCAAAGTGCCTAACAGACGGGGTGATATTCTGTGGGATCTGAGTTTGGGTATCTGGTACTAAATGTACCTTGGTGGGAACCTGGTCCGCAGGTGTATATCGAGCAAGGGGACCATCTTCATGTTCTCCTTCACCTAGTTGGTTCGCACCCATAGGAAATTTAGGATCTAAATAAGAAACACGCAGAATCGAATTGGATCGCAAGTTGCTATTATGCTTGGTGCAATTTGTAATGGAATGATCTTTAGCATGGACTTGGGCTAGAATAGAATTTAAATTGGAAGATGCTAATGCTGAAATAATAGGGGTCTTCACAGTGGCTAAGGAGGATTTGCTAGGTTCTTTTGTATTAGTTAGAGAACAAGCAATGATTTATTTCACAATGGTCTTGATTGCGACTGTGTGTATGTATGTGTATATGTATACGTGTGTGTATACGTGTGTGTGTGTGTGTGTGTGTGTGTCGTCAATTGATAGGCTATCAACCAATGGGAGATTGCACGATGGCAATGTGTCCTCTGAGGGGTGGGAAGAGGCAGTTATTGTGGGTGGGAAAGGAAAACATCCAACACAGATGCGCATGATCAGCGTTTCAGGGTTTCTGCCCCAAGAGGTTCGTCTTGTGCAGACCCCAGTGTTCGAGCTCATATTTGTAGTTAAGATGAAGACAGAGCTTCAATGAGGCTTCAATATCCTAATGAAGTGATAGATCATGCGGCCATCTTCCAGCCAATATAGGGATGCAAGGTCCTCCTTTTAGAGGCTGGTTGAAATGTGTGGAAAAACAGCCAGGAACGGCTACCTACTACCAGTGTTTAGGACTACAGATGTGCTCTGGGTCTTGTGCAGGCCTTGGTGATTGTCTGTTCTCTTTTTTTTTTTTAAAGATGGGGTTTGGTTCCTAGTCACCTAACATGCATTCATGTACAAGTGAATGGGAGATCAAAAAGTGCAATTAAAACATCCTACAAGGGGGCCTGTTCTAATGGGTGAGAAATAAGTCAGAACCGGGTCTGATCATTGTTACAGAGCACAGAGCCGAGATGACATTCAGGGTCAGGGAAAAACAAAGCGCTTTCAATGGCTTGAGTGGGGAAACACCATGTTTCTTATACTGTACAGGCATATATTACAAAGAGTTATGCGTGGGAATATTAACAGAGGGCTGTTGTTGACCTATAATAAATACTGTATGCAAGCAAATATCAAGTGTGGACGTTTTGCCATAGGGATGTATTTTTTGTTGGTGATCAGCATTGAAATGATAGCAGAATATTTTATAGACAATCATCTCTTGGCATATAAAGGCTAAGATCAAACTCACCATGCAGTATTCTGACCACAGAGGCACACAGCTCAAAAGGTTGCTGCTTGCGTAGACCCAAATCTTGTGCATCTACAAGCCAAGGACAATCTTTTTGTGTTGTGGCAGGGCAGGCTGGTGACCTGCTGCTGGAGGCGGAGTGCAGGTGTGTCGGCTCATTAACTCGAGCGCAGTGGAGCAGTTGGTGGGCCAAATAGTTGTCCTGCTGCTGGAGGGGAGGCAGAGTACAGGTGTGCCAGCTCATTAACTCGGGCCCAGCGGGGCGGCTGGCGGTGCAGGCTGTTGTCCTGCTGGTGGAAGGGAAGCGGAAAGCAGGTGTGTTGGCTCATTAACTCAGGCCCAGCGGAGTGGCTGGTGGGAATGGGCTGTTGTCCTGCTGCTGGAGGTAAGGCAGAGTTTAGGTTTGTCGGCTCATTAACTCGAGCCTAGGAACGCGGCTGTCGTGGCAGGCTGTTGTCTTGCTGTTACTGTGCTGCTGGTGGCCGGTTTTCTCCTTAGCTTCCCCTATGGCTGCTTCATTTGCCTTACTTCGCCTGCATGGCCAAGCGACTTTCTGGTTTATTGTGAAGAGTGAACTCTGCCGGACCTTTACTTGGATTCTGCCCCCTCTTTTCCTCGGCTCGCTCATTTGTTTGGAAGCTGATCTGTGTAATTTTGTGTAATCCCATAAACGAATCTGCCTTCCATGAAGGAGCTGAGGTGGTAGAGGAGCCGATGAAGCATACTGGACAGATCAAATAGAATTAAGTGGATCGCTTGGATTGATTGATTGATTGATTGATTGTTTGATCATCCTGTTATAACAAGGTCGAAATAACGAGCCCATTTGTAATGATATATTTTTTTGTTTATTTCTGGACATAGTTTGTTTCTTTTTCTTTTTAGCTTGAAAATTCAGTAGACATTTGCCTGTAGCCAGGATTCAGGAGTCAGGAGCCAAGGTAAAGCGTGGCAGGGAGTGGTAAGGAGTGGCAGAGGAACCCTATCCATAATCTCCCCCCACCCTCCTCCACCTTAAAATCAGTGCCCATGGAGACTATGGTGAAAAGGAAATCTATCTTCAGCTCCCCCGCCATGAGCGGGGGGGGCAGGTAGCAAGTTGAAGAAAAGTAGGGGTAAGAGGGTTAGCCGGTCGCAGTCTTCTTTGGATGAGTATTTATTGCATGCGGCTGGTCAGTTAGTAGGAAAAATGAAAGCCACAGAGAATGTGATCTCCTCTACTATTAACCTTTTACAGACAGAGATGAAATTCAATAGTTACGGTAGTGAGCCCAGAGGAAAAGAAGAGGGAGCTTGTACCATCCCAGGGCCATGCACCAACCAATTACTTTTGCCTGTCGTACCCAGTGGCTCTGACTCTGATCCTGTGCCTGTACCTAGTATACACATGGATTCTCCTTGTCCAGTTTCTTTGTGCTCATTGGCCCATTTAAATGCCTCTGGTCGTATTCAGATTGGTACTAACCAATCTCCATGCCTTTTGCCTTGTTCAATATTGTGCGAAGAAGAGTTAGACCAACAGGGTAACATGGATGGCCTGATGACTACACTCTAGATCCGTGGCCAGGATTCTAAAAACCTTATACGCAAAGTCCAAAGCTTGATGGACATTATGACAAATTTTAAATCGACTGTTTTTAATAACCTATCAATTATGGTTGACTTTATGAGGTCTTTTAAGAATGTGGTCTTATCTGTTCTGAATGGTGCACACTGTACTCATAATATATCACAATTTTTAAGGGTCCCCCAAACTAGGGCAGTCAAGGCATCCAGGGCCACGTGATATCATCCCAATAGCATTGAATGGGCAATCACGGACAGCCAATAGTAAAACCACGGTAGTGCTTGAGCTTTTGGACATGACTTCTTTTGGTGTTGGAGTAAAGGTTAAAGTCCAGGGAGGATCTAGGGGGGTGTCCATAATTCATCTTCTCCACCCACAGCAGATATTGTGTGCCAGTCAACACTCACCCCTCCCCCCCCCCCCGTTGGAAGCTGTACCTGATTTTGCTGTTACATCTTCCTCCAGAAGACCTGCCTTTAGTCACTGTGATCATGCATGTACCCAAGTTGAGGTCTGGCTCATTCGATGATGGTAGGTCTGTGGTTCACAAAGCTGCACATTGGATCAGCACCAATCTCCAAGCCAGACCTATTAATCTGAACCACATCCCTATGGCCAGTAGAGTACCCTTGGTTGGTCTGACAAGTAAATCCATCAAAAGGAATTGTATTGTGGTGTCTTTTGCTAGCCCCAGAATTACTTGTTATGTTGTAGACTCTAAACCCGGGAAATCCCTGGAATTGCACAAGTGCTTGGATGGTCCCTTTGACCTTTTTGTATCCGGCCAAAGGTGCATACTTGGTTAGTGCAATGGCCGCCGGTTTCTGTCAACTGGCCAACAAAGTGCTTCAACAGATACAGGGTAGATCTCATGGAAACATGATGAAGATGGACCAGGGTGGAGTATCCTCTTTGTTGCATGAAGCTGATGGCCCACTGGAGATACAAAGCCAACTTCCATCAATAACCGATTTGAATGTCTCAAGGACATGGATGACATTGATTGACTATTGCAGATTCCCCCAATAATTCAATTCTTGAATGTGAATGTGCGATCCTGTGGTTAATATATCCCTTGTAGTTACAGAGGATGCATCTTGTGTTGATTTGAGGAATAACATAATGCAGAGTTTGGTACTGGGAGTTGATTTCCTCGAGCAGGTGGATGTTGTTCTTCTCCAGGACACATGGTCCTTGGAAGTAGTTTTATTTGTGGCACATTGTACTGCGGCCCACAAAACTGCCCGGGGCCGCAGCTGTGTTGGTATGGCCGTTTTGGTGAATTCCACTAATAGCAGTGCGCCTGTCTCCCTGGATACTCAGAATACTTTGCTTGAATTGGTAAAACTAAAGAAAGCCCAGGCTGTAGACATCTTGATGGTGAATTTGTACAATAGTCCTCAACTGCAATATCTGAATGGTTGTTTGTTATGCCTGGTTAACGTGATGGATGTTTTGTTGACCATGTCAATAAGATAAAATTTGGCTGTAACAGTGGGTGTGGGAGGGACTTTAATGTGAAAATGGGGCTGGGGTGGGCGTTGCCTTTTTTGATGATCCTGAAGATTGCTTAGTCAGGGTTCCCAAGTCGACGATGTCGTCCCATCGTATCTGTTCAGATGGCCACAGGCTACTCCAGTATTTGTATGATAGAGGAATTCAAACTGTTAATGGCTGCTTCCCGAAAGACATACCTGGAAAAGTGGCATTTTCTTCTTCTCAGGGTAGTTCTGTAATTGATTATTTCTGTGTCCCTCTGAAAATCTGAAGTCAGGTGGTGGACTTTCATGTGGCTGAGGATATAGCTAGCAATCACTTTCCCATTGTTCTGGCGTTAGAGACACTCTGTAGACAACACCCATGATCACTTTGCAACTGGGCGAGGCCTCGTTGGATAGTGGTAAGAGAAGGTTCAAATGACCCTCAATTGATCGTGGGAAGTTTATGAATGAACGTATGCTTACAAACTGGCAAGAGAGTAACACTTTGCTAGAGGGGAGTGGTGACTCGAATGATAATCTGGCTCAGTTCACACCCTAATATCTAAGGCCTCAAAGGCATTTACCATCAATGGGCACACTGTGCGAACGAGGAACCAAGTGTGCTAGTTCAACACAGAATGCTCTAAGACCAAAGCAAGGCTAATAACCACACTTAAGAATTTGGTTCACTCCAGAAGTGCCGTTACTGAAGCGAAGGCGCATTATAAAAAAATCTTGGCACAGAGAAAAGTAGAGATTAAGAATGCTTCATGGAGGGAATTGGTGCTTTCCTCTGGGAATAATAACTTAAAAACGTTTTGCGAAATAGTGAATCATGTACCATTTTATAGTTATAAGTTCCAAGGCTTGGACACAGTGGTCTCTGATCAGGCCTGGGTAGAGTCCTTTTCCTGTATCTATAGTGTGAAAAATCTGGTGCGTACTATGGAACCACCCTCCATCTTAGATTCCCATTTATTAGGCCCACCTGTAGCTGTGGGCTGTATGCTATATTTTACAGTTCAGGAAGTATCTCGAGCAATAAAGGGTCAAAAGGCTGATAGGGCTCCAGGTCCGGACAATATCCCGGACAACCTTTTCCTGCACAAGATTTATTTGTGGGCCCCCATGCTCACTTTGGGCTTTAACACCATCATTGCGGGAGGTTCCTTGCTCCCCTTCTGGTCCTATGCCCTGATTCAGCCTGTTTACAAGAAGGAACGGAGTGATTTGCCAGGATCATATAGGGCCTCATTACACGGTAGGCGGTGGACCAAGGTGCTATTAGCACCTTGGTCCATGCCGGTAAAATACCGGCACCGCCTTTGAGGAATGGGGAATTACCGCCCTATTCCAAGGTTTGCGGGGCAGTAATTCCCCCTTCCCCCATTTCCCTTCCCCATTCCCATTTTTGCCCCATAGGGCATAATGGGAATGGTGCTAATTACGGTACCGCAAATAGCGGTACCGTAATCAGCACCCTGGTCCCTTTGCTGGTTGGTTTTTAACGCATGCGTTAAAGTACCAACCCGCAAAGGGGCCTCGTAGTAAGGCGGTAAAGGTTAACGGTCACCGGTACCATTACCGGTGACCGTTAACCCTTACCGCCTTCCGTGTAATGAGGCCCATAGTCTGATATCCCTCCTGGACTCTGTTTTGTTTTCAAAATCTTTGAAAATCACAAAATCAGCATGCAAATGATGTGCACTCTGGCCTATGCCAGTACTGGCACATAGTGTACAAAGGCATTATCAACATTCATTGGAAAATGTTCCTGTCCATTATTGGTGAAATTGCATCGAATGGATTTTTTTTAATAACTTACTCTTGAAAACCTTACATTGTGTGGATTTTTAACTGCACAGAAGGTGTACTGTAAAATTCAACATTTTCACCCATTATTTAAAAACATATTCTTGGGGGTAGGGGAGGTGGGTTGAGAATCCCTCCCAAACCCTCTTAGACAGTTCTGGGTCCCGCCCTACACTCGGTTATTTCTGCACATTCAAGCGGGGGCAGAACAAGCCCCCTTCGCTCTACAGGCTCCTCTTGGGGTGGGCCCAACTACATTAGCTTCAGGCCCCACTTGCTAGACAATCCTGGCTAGACCTCTGCCTGACAGTCTGGCCAAAGAACAGTGCAGAGTATAGAGAGTCTGAAACTGCAGTCAGGCAAGTCCTGCCCTAAGAGCAAAAGACAAAGGAACCATTTAACTGGAACGAATCAGCAGGGTTTTCACATTACAACTATGATAGGAAATAACCTGTGTCATATGTACATTGAACTGCATCGACTGCCATGCCTTTGAATGGACAGCAATATGTTTCAGTGGACAATTACTCAGCAGAGCTGAAGCTTTCCTCAGCTCAGATCTCTGAAACCCCTCACAGCCACAAAGTCACTTCAGCCCCCACCTTTGGCCCGAGTTTGCCACTTGTCAGCTCAAATAGAACCCTCATGTCACAAACCGTTCTTCCAGCCACTGGTGTTCTCCTATACTTAACATTGAGTTGTTTTTCAGACTTCCTTTCATCTGGAAGAGGAGGAAGATGCCCCCTACTCTGACTTTATGCTGCCCTAGAGGTGCACTTGGCACGTGTGGATGTTTAAATGAATTAATTCACTTTATTTTATCATAAAACACTGTCTAACTCCTTTACCTATGTTCAAAGTTATATCATTTTAATTTGAGTTTCCCTGATTTTTCACTAGCTTTCCAGTCACTTACATTGTTGGTGTTAAAAGAAATACATAGTTATTGCACCCTCCTAGAGTTTGGAAACCTTGGGTTTGGTACATCTTTCCTGAAATTCCCTTACACCTGTCTTTGGTATGTTCTGAAACTCTTGAAAAGGTGGGCCATGAGCCATGGTTTTGCACACATATCTTGCCCTTTTCATAGGAACCTGTTAATGTATCAACCTGTACTTTCAAGACCCTCTTCCTGGGTGCATCTTCCTGAATCCAGTTGTGCACTAGGCTAGCCCTTACCTTGAGGCATTGTTGCTAGGTGTTTAATCCTGACCTGTCCCTGGGGCTTGATTGCCTTTGTGGAGACTCAGCAGAGGCATCTTTGTCACGTGCTGAGTCTTTGCTTACCTTCACAGAGCTTCTCCAGCTCTAAAGCCAGAGAACTAGACAGGAGCAAGGGTGAAGATCAATGACACTGCACCTGCCACTACCCATCACTGCACCTGGCCTGCTGCAGTGTCTGAATACAAGATGAGAAAGCAATGGTCTCCTGAGTGCTGGAGATCAGGTAAGTTCCTTCTCTACTCTGTCGGAAGGAGATAGAGCACAACTCCCATCTTCTCTCCAACCCGCAAGTTATCACTTGGACAAACCTACCCTGAGTACTAAGCCCTTGAACCAGCAAGAATGAATTACCCCCTTAGGTACTGTTCAGATATTCCCATATGTCTCTATAAAAGTGTAAATAAGTCCAGGCAAAGTGTGCAATATTTCATTTGAACAGTTTCAGTTGCCTCTGGTTACAGAATATCGTGTGCATATTTTGCTATCCCAGCATGCAATGTGGGCATTATTAGTGGTCATAATGGTGGTAGTCAATAGCCATGGTGCAATATTCAGTAGATGGTAGCTACTAAATGAACATACACAAAATACTATTTGTGTACTCATTATGAGCATGGAGGTAACTGAAGAAACTGGGAGAAACAGAATTGCCTCCAATGTTTTCAGCCCTACTGATTACAAGTTGCAAACCTAACAAGATGCTGTACATCCAGGATATGAATGGAGGTGTTGCCTCCAACAAATGGAATTTGTTCCACTGGCATTAGCTCTATCTGATGTAGGAGAAGGGACTAACCACAACTCATAATCAGGTCGACATTACACTGTTACTAATGGTGTTAATTTTAATTCCGTTTGGAGGAAGTAGCACTCTTAATACCTAGAAACTCAAGATCAGACCCATTGATTTTCTTTACAGTAACCTGTCATTGATAGGTTCAATGTAAGCATTGTTGGTTGCATGCTGGATGATCGCAGGACTGCTTGTGATGTGTAAGAAAGGATATCCTATTTTTTCTTGTGAGGCTTTTGTATTATGCAATAAAATGTAATGTACGGTGAGTAATCATGTCATTCTAAATTAAATTAACATACACGTTCAATTCATTTTAGTTTTATTACAGTATGCAGCCTAACGATTGCTAGAGGCCATATTGTATTTTTACATGTCACACGTGTAATCTTTTATGGGAACATTATACAGTGCTTCTCTATCACCACCATATTAGATTTAATGATGCCAACTGTTAGAATGAGATCATGCTTATAGGAACCGGATTTAAGAAAGTGGAAAATCCAGGTTTTTATTACTTTTTATTTCAAAAAAGGTAGCAGGTGCTCCTCTCCAGAAAGAACATGGCATGATAACTCGTTCTGAGATGAGAGTTTGCAGCACACGCTTTTTGCTCACTATACCTTCCACAGATAGGAAATATCCATTTGCATATCAGTCTTTGTCCCGCCCACATGGGCAGTCCAGCACCGAAATGCCATGGCAATTCCTCTCTGAACAAGAGTACCAAAAGCAACTCAATACACGTGTTTCAGCCTTGTTGGGCCTCATCAGTGAGGTGAAGCTTTGTCTCTCTGAGCACAGTGAGCAGGGAGTCCACGTCTGGTTGACCCCAGGTAACTCAGGGTGACCAACCCCAAGTTCCTTGCAAATATTTAAAAAAAAGTAGCAGGCGCTCCTCTCCAGAAAGAACATGGCATGATAACCCGCTCTGAGATGAGAGTTTGCAGCACACGCTTTTTGCGCACTATACCTTTCACAGATGGGAAATATCCATTTGCATATCAGTCTTTGTCCCGCCCACATGGGCAGTCCAGCACCGAAATGCCATGGCAATTCCTCTCTGAACAAGAGTACCAAAAGCAACCCCATACACGTGTTTCAGCCTTGTTGGGCCTCATCAGTGAGGTGAAGGTTTGTCTCTCTGAGCACAGTGAGTAGGGAGTCCACGTCTGGTTGCCCCCAGGTAACCCAGGGTGACCAACTCCAAGTTCCTTGCAAATATTTCAAAACGTTGGTCACCCTAGGTTACCTGGGGGCAACCAGATGTGGACTCCCTGCGCACTGTGCTTAGAGAGGCTCAGCTCCACCTCACTGATGAAACACGTGTATGGGGTTGCTGTTGGTACTCTTGTTCAGAGAGGAATTGCCATAGCATTTCGGTGCTGGACTGCGCATGTGGGCGGGACAAAGACTGATATGCAAATGGATATTTCCCATCTGTGAAAGGTACAGTGAGCAAAAAGCAGATGGCTGCGAACTCTCAATGTGGTTAACAACCACTGAACAGGTTATGCCTTGTTCTTCCGAGAGAGGGGCGCCTGCTACCTTTATTGAATTGTATTACTTTTTAGCACTTTTAGCCATATTAAGGTATATATGTTTTAAGATGTATTTAGTGAATGGTGCAAAGCGTGGTGCACTGATGCTGCCCAGTTTCACCAGAGGGGCTGTGGAGTCACCTGCTATGTTAGTAGTCCCATGATCCAGATGATTACATTGGTCTTGTTAGTGGCCACATGTTTGGAGATTATTTCTAAAGCAATGTGTGCCTGCTTTCATGAAAAAGAGGAAGCTAGCTATAACTCCTTTTGAAAAAGTACTGAGACACATGTAAAACGGCAGTGATGCTGAATGGGTCAGTGTAGTGACTCCAGGACAAAGAGAAGATCACTGCAGCAGCAAGCGGCATGTGAACCAAAGGTAAGTAAAAGAAAAATTGTGATTTATATGCATGCATGTTTAACTATATTTCAATGTATGTGCAAGATTTTGATGATTAATGTGAGCATGTTTGTGTGATAGTCTGTGAGTGTGTGGGGAGGAGAATTTGTGTGATAGGGAAAGACAGATCTGTTTGTGTGTGTTTTGGGTGGGAGTGACTACATCACATTTATGGAGACAATGGAGATTTCATGTGTTTGTTTAAAGACATCAAAGTGACATATTCCTGCATTCAGGCATAGATTATGGGCATAGTAAATTAAATTAATTTACACTAATCATACTAGCAGAGATTTTGGCCACAGCTTCATGAAAGTGATTTACAGTGACCCTACTCGAAAAGATTGGGGAAGCAGCTTCAAGAAAGTGATCCATAGTGGCCCTGATGGCATAGATTCTAGGTGCAGCTTCAACAAAGTGATTTATAGTGACCATACTGACATAGATAGTTGCCACAGCTTCATGAAAGTGATTCATAGTGACCATTTTCATGAAAGAGATTGAAAGTGACTTAACTGGCATAGTTCTATTTTAAATATAGTTTTTCCCTTGATGCAAATACAATGTTTTAAAAATGCATTCATTATTTTTCTTCAATGTAATGCATGTTAGGATTTTTCACATTATTTCTGGTCCCTACATATCGACTTTACTCCATCGCATTATGCACAAATGATGTGTGCACTGTCATGTTGCTGTGCACACATACTTTTAAAAACAATATAAATGAAATAACCAGTACTGACCATGTCACATTACAAAGCATCACAATATTAGTTGATATCTAATTGCTTATGCTCCTGTCGGTTTAATCTATTCTACACTGAAGAACTTTATCTAAAGGTCAAATAGGGGGCACTGTAGGCACATTTTCTCATGCTTGTCAATATACACATTTTTTTTAATCCAAATAGTCAATACTTAACAAGATAAGACATTTAGAGTCGCATTTACCTAAAATATACCACTAAAAAATTAAAGAGAAGATGTTGTTGTTCGAAATTACATTATTTCACAAAGATGCTATATAGACATGGCATGTAAATACATACTACAATATAAATGTTATTTCTTCCATATTCAGAGTACATACTGTATAGAAAACAAATATGTATATATATATATGTATATATATATATTTTTTTTTGAAATATGGAATATGATATACTGTGCATGTAAATAAATGCCACAACTCATATGTTGTCTCTATATTGTCAGGCAAAGTTGATGTATATGCAAATGTATTTTTAAAGATACAGCTGGACCTCCAGGCTCCAATTAGCTTCATGTCACTTTTGAAATGTAATGTATAGAACCCTTCTGCCACTGAAGTTTTCCTTCCTGCAGATGGCTCTGTAATGGACTGTTGGAGAAACAGATGGGAAACCTGTGGTGTGAATGGTTACATTTCAGAAGTACTCAGTTCCTGAGTAGCAAACTCTTCTCCTGTTCATGTATAATGCTTCTCTTCCATCTTTTACAACATTCAGGCAACATGGTGGCCTTAGGTGGTAATAAATCTGAATGCTGGAAAACAAGCAACCTTTGAAATAAAGGATTAGAGATACTATTGAGGTTAAGGCCCTTGGAACCTGCATATGGTAATTGATGGGATTACACCATAAAAAGTCAAAATAACCAGACAATCTCAAGAAGATGGCAAGTTACTGTTTTATTAACATTCATCTAAAACAGGGAGGTTACAACGAACATCAGCGGACGTACCCTCAGTCTCTCAATGATTTCCACAAAAAATACACTTCATATACTCCATAGTGATGTCATACTACCTGGCAATAGAGAATCAAGGGTTGGGATTGGTTAAGGGAAACATCTAGATATACAATCATATAGGAGGTAGGATTGTTGTTGGCTGTCCTTTATCAGGTGGACAACTTATGCCTACCTTTTAAAACATGTAATTTAACAAAACATAGTTACATTGTTTTTCATTGGTCTTCTAAAGTCTATGGTCCTTTGTTATACAGACTAATACAATTGGTTGGTACACTTGTGGCATGTCTGGAACATTTGTTTAATTTAGCAGCATGTAAGCCCAGACCCAGGTGCAGGGAGATAGGACATGAAGGTACCTCATCACCCAATTAGCCCAGCATATCTCATCGCCCACACCTTCTGCCATGAACTTGTCTTTGAACTTGGCCTTGCAGATTGTTCTCGTCTTTTGAATGCACGGGAGTGAGGGCACTCGCTGTCGCGTCTGGAACTCCCAAGTTCAAGCTCTATTTCCATCCTTGGCTCACATGACAAGAGTCCACAATTTGGTCCATTTTACAGCTTTTAAATGCATTAAATGAATTAAAACTTGCCATTCTTTGTGTTATTTCCTGAACCTTAACTTGAGAAGATTCAGCCTCTGCACACTCCTTCTTCAGAGTAAATAGCTGAACTCGATTTCTACGATCTTGACTTCAGGCAGACAACCTTGCCATGCAGCTCCACTAGCCTGTTATTCTGCTGCGACACAGCTTTCCATTCGCCCTTCATGGTTTCTGGCTTATTTATGTCATAATACCACTGTCCAGTTTCTGTACAATGGTGGCTTTGCTGCATTCTATTCACTACTCATAGCTAGCCTATACCATGACTTGATCTACTTTGCCTTTCAGCGTCTGCACATTTATTGAACTTCTGTTTTCTGCAGTAATTTATTAACGTGTAATCTACTTTTCCAAATTGATAGTCCACTTGATTCTTGACTTCGTCATTTGTCCTCTAGGATCCATACATCATCTTCACTCAGTGGGCCTCATTAGGACCCTGGCGGATTTCGCGGTGCTAAATGCACCGCGAAGCACGGCGGAAAGCCGTCGATAGCGCCATGGGGGTTGGCGGATTTACCACCCCATGCCGACCTTGGCGGAGCGGTAAATCCCCAATCCCCATTCTGCCCTTCCCCATTCCCATTCTTGCCCCATAGGGTATAATGGGAGTGGGGAAGGAGTTAATTACGCCACCGTAAAATACGGTGGCGTAATTAACAACGAGGTCCCGTAGCGCCATGGTTTTCTCCGCCTGGTAAAACCAGGCGGAAAACTGCGCCATGGCGCTACGGGAACTCGTAGTACGGCGGACGGGTCCGCCGCGATTAGCGCTGGCGGAAACCCACTCCGCCAGGGTCCTAATGAGGCCCAGTATCTCAAGACGTTGTGCACACTTTCTTATGATGTCATCTGTTCATTTGCTTAGCTCTTTCTTATATTCCTTCAGGGAGTTCCTCCTGTAGATTGTCATCACTTTGAGGATACATTCGATAGGGTTCTCTCAACGGCTCCTTTCGAATACTGTTATGCAGTATTGGCACAGTAGCTGGTGTCAGGCAAGGCACGGTCTCATCTCTCCAATACAGGGGAGGTAGTCGGCGGGATCTCCTGCAGATGTATACATCTGCTCCTCTACACTATGTACTCTGTTTAGTTTTTTAACTTTAGGACAGTCTGGCATGATTGACATGAAAGTTAACACTGTATTGGTGTCAAGTATATTTTTTGCAAGCTTATCTAAGAAGTAAAGTTATGACTTTCGTTGTGCACTAAGATTGATGCGGAAGGTGCTTGAACTGACTGTAGGCACTTCAAATTGCAGTGAAACAATATATCATGCATCTTGAATCATCATGCTAAATTACAAAAAATTAGGAAGGTAACACTGAGATGTAATTTCAATGGCCGCTGCATTGAAATCATAAGAAAAGAATAGATTGGAAGATTTTCCATTTATTGTATTAATGAAACCCTTTTATTAAATATTGCATGGGAGTTTGGGACGTAAAATCTAAGTATTGGAGCCAGGAAGGGGAACGTGGAGGTAATGGTCTACATGAAGATCCTGTGTAATAAACGTCTTAAAAACTATCACTCGTTCAGCAATCTTAGTGCACTTGGATCTGTTACTCGCACTAATTTGAACTCGAAAGAAGGCATATAATATGCATTTTGTTTTTCATTGTGTTTAGTAATGACACAAGGAGTTGTAGGCAAGAAGTTCAGAAGCATAAGTTTAATGCCGATTTTAATGATGATACCACCATGTGGTCAGTTGGTAACACTATGGCTGAACAATTGTTAAATGATAAACATGGAAATTAGAGAGTAAGCTAAAGTAGGCAAGGAAGCCAGTATATCAGCATTACTTCTTAGAAAACGTGCAGTGTGCAAAAAGTATTCTAATCCATGCAAAGGTTGTGATGACTTCATCTGTTATCAAGCATGATATCTTGAAAAGGCGGCCATGAAAATTCACGGGATTATTGCATGCCGCTGCATAACATGCTGCAACCTATCTGTGTGGATTAAGGAGGGTTTTTTAGATGGCTATAATTCCACATTCAGTAAATCATTGACAAGAGAACACATCCATCATGAAGAAAGTAAATGTGTTGTAAGATGCGTATTTATACTTCTTAATAGTTATGAAATATTATATTTGTTTGGTCATTCGAAAACATGATTCCAAATAATGATCTGCAATACAAAAAAAATATATCACAAGAACACATGTGGGGGATTTTAACTTTATTAATAAATGAATACAAAATCAAGTAATTGAACATGTAATCCAAAGGGTTATTATATATTAAAGTTGTATTTATCCATTGACAGGTACATCTGCCTAACCAGTCGTTGTCATGGAACACTGATCTTGCCTAATAGGGTTTACAACCAGCATATGAATATATTGCACCCTAACGGTCGGATGGTAAAATAATATGGCAAGACACAGCAGGGTAGGTGTGCCCATTAGCTTGCCCGACTATCAAAAGCAATGCGCCTATGCAAAGTCTGTAGAAAGGAGATTTGGCTATGCCTATATCGAGCATAAAACACTACACGTGCATTAACAGACTGGGCCTCATTACAACTCAGGCGGTAAGGGTTTTACGGCGGCGTAAACAGCGCCGACCCTTACCGCCTGAGTACGAGGTCCCTTAGCGCCATGGCGGACTTAACACCTGCTTTTAGCAGGTGTTAAAATCCATGGCGCTAAGGGACCATGGAGTTAATTACGCCACCGTAATTTACGGTGGCGTAATTAACGCCTTCCCCACTCCCATTATGCCCTATGGGGCAAAATGGGAATGGGGAAGGGTAAATGGGAAAATGGGGATTTACCGCCCCGCCAAGGTTGGAATGGGGCGGTAAATCCGCCAACCACCATGGCGTAAACATAGTTTACGCCATGGTGGTAAAGTCACGGCCCAGGCGGTAACTTACCGCCTGGGTCGTAATGAGGCCTACTGTCTCCAAAGACATGAACGTAAACAGTTTCATCGTGCTCTTGGATTGAGACATTCGGCATAACAGCTGGAAATCCTGCCTCACTTTTAGAGGAAATTACCAAGGAGAACAAATGTTCAAGTTAGGCGGAAAGTATTAGTAATACAACAAAGAAGAATGTATTATATAATGTGTGGCGTTTGGCTATAAAGCAAAGTAGAATCAGAGATGTAATGCTTTTGCTCTTGTGATGACCGCATGCCATTTGATTACCTACCATCAATGTATTTCACAATGTAAATGTGAACACCAACCATACAGATATATTAACGCCTCAACTACTTTCTGCGCACGATAATAATGAAAAATGTATTTTGTGTGACGCCAATAAACCGGATAAATGTAGTTATGCGCTGCATGAGTGAGTGTGTTCTGCATTTGGGTGGATACATGTGATAACATGAATGCGCAGACAGGATGTTTAGCTCAGCGGTGACGTAATGTCAAGACCACGGGCATGGGTTTGCGGATGTGGGAGCAGTTATATGTGATATAATCGCTGGAAAAAACATCGAGGGTGACTCAATATTTTTTTTTACAGGCACTAAACACCTTCCCTAACATATTTTAGGACTGGCATTTATATAAACAAACCCCAGTCCTAGGCAAAGTGTTGGCTAAAGTCTTTAAAAAAAAAATATTGAGTCACCCTCCATGTTATTTCCAGCAATTATATCACTGGATACCATGGCAGCTAATGTCACAAGCAAGGGTATGTTGTTTGATTTATTTCCTCCAGGATACTTGAAATTAGGTATCATGTTTGTAAAGACTGGCGGGGGGGGGGTATCTTGAACTTATCTCGGGAGGATAGCTCAGGGGCAACATGCTCATCTGGAAGCAAGACGACACGGAGCAACGCAGGTTCAATCCCCGGGGATGCACTTAGAAACCTCTGGGTATTAAGTGCATTATAAGTAACCAATCATGTATCTGTACTTCTGCCCACTTTATAGCTCGGGTAGGGGCACACAGCCCCCCCAGCCAAGGTTCTCTAATGGTAACTATGATGAGCAACCAAGGCTGAAACTCATGGGAGGTGATGTAGGCTGGTTCTTAGATACGTGGGCCTCATTATGACTCTGGCGGTAGCCGTGCTGGTAAAAACGGCACGGCACGGCACTGCTGTCGCTGAAGTCATGTTTTTTTCCGGCGCCTGGCTATGGTGACTCAACGGGTCATTACAGCCCAGGCGGTCCGTCCGGCCAGGCACCGGAAAAAGAAAGTCCCCATTCCCATTCGATTCCCATAGGATTCAATGGGAATGGAGAGGACGGTAGCACCTTCACCGTTAATAACGGTGCCGGTGCTACCATGAAAGTCTGTAGGCGTGTCCCGTTCTGGCCACCAGGTCAGACCTGGGATGGCCCCCGCCCGCAGAACTCGGAGTGTGCCGGTCTGGTAACAATGGTGCCGGTATCTTACCGGCACCGTTTTTAAATAAGACTCACTTTGTACTAGAAATCTAAAGAGGTAGCTTCATTTAAAATATAATCACAGTTCTATGTGCTGCCATGGTCACCTTTAAATTCAATTGTAATCACCAACTGCTGACATTTATTAAAAAGCATATAAATTCTTAGGCATAAAAACATTATGGTAGAAAGGTAGTTGATCATTAGAACATACACAGAACGTCTTCTTTAAGGGCAGGCTTCTGTCATCTGCTAGTGTGTATGCTTACTGCTGCAACCTGTTGATTATCACCTCTATTTAACAGTAGTCAGTGCAGAATACAAACAAATGCTTGCAGGCATTCCCAGCCGATATTGCCCGCGAAACACAATTACGCCGATAAACTGTATGGCATTGTTTATGGAATTATGCCACATGTTTAAACAGCAATCGCGCACTTGCACTTTGCTCGGTATTCCCAACTGACTGCACCTCCTGGCACTTACCCCTGAGCCCCCTCTGCACTTACCTAGCCATCGGGCCCCTCCACTACCTGAAAAAACATATCCAGATGTTTTAGACAATTGTTTTGATCCCTCACAGAGTTGTAGAACAAATCATCCGGGAAGTCAAAGTTTGCAGATCCCTGGATGATGAGCCCTCCACACCCGAAAACCCAGGGCTAATGATCTACAAGGACATGCATTGATCTATGTGACTGACATCCGAATTCAGATGTTGCCAGGAGAGGGATTATTCAATTCATAAAGAAGCTACCAGTAGTCTTTGAAAATCATTCTTCTCTTTACAGGAGCAAATCTTGGTTGCTCCTGGTGACTTCTGCATGAATCGAACAGTCTCACCTCAATAGTAAGGAAGCCTTCATTTACTGTTTTGCATGCTTGCCACAAGCTTCAGGCTATAGCTACCTTCTTTGTGAATCAGCCCCGGAGGTTACTATGAATAGCTCTGCTTCACTAGTGCGACATCTGATAACACAGAAGGGTTGAGCGCTAATGGTTAAACATGCAACCGGAGGAGCGCAATTTTACACACACTCGCCAAAATGTGGGAGCCTGGGTTTATCTCTTTGTATAAAAACTTTTTTTTTTACTTTGGCTTCCATTAAGTATTTCAGAAAACATTCTGCCAAAGGCGAATAACTGGTTTTCAGCTGAAATTTGGACAAATACTTGCTCGAAGCCGAAGTTCTGTACAACCCAGTTCAAATATGTTCAATAATAGTCTGTTTCTCTTTCTACAGATCCCACTACACCAGAGTACCTGGGAAGCCACAGGAGAACAGGGTCCAAGGTGAATCTTGGACCACTGGATGAATCATGAGGATGGAAGATGTTCTTCCTCGTCACAGTAGCTTTTGTGTCTTGGCAGGAGAAGTGGTGGGGTTTCTTGGCTTTACTCGATGAGACCCCTCGAGGATGGACCCCTTTGGAAGATGGAGTTGCTGGGATGTCGGTGTCCAGAAGAGGAAGCAAACCAAGCCATGTTGGAAAGGCAGCAAGGCAGGAGTTTCGCTGTGGTCTCCGATGTCAGGTTGCTACGCCGGCTGTAGATGTCCCACGAAGATGAAACTTTCTGTGTACCTAGTCAATACCTGGCTGAAGAAGATACGACCCCTGGTGGCCTTGGAGGACTTTTGGTGGCGACAGGTGCAGTGGAAGAAGTAGGTGTCAGATTTTGAGACTTCACGGTACACTGCCTTTTGTTTCTTCAGTGCTGCAGCTGCAACACGGACCTCAGGATGGCTTCTGGTGACCTGAACACGACCATTGGGCTGGACTACAGACCCCCACCAAGTCTGGACCTTCAGACCATCGTCTTTGGATTTTGGTGGCTGGAAACCCACCGGCTGATAGTCCTCTGCAGGCAATGACCATGGACCTTCTCTGATGAGGAAAAGTGGCTAGATGTTGTAGCAGGGATATCCCTATATGATTTCTTTGGAAGGTAGGAACTTTCACAGCTCTGGGTGTCAGGTAGCACTATGCCAGAGTGCACCCTCTTCTGGGCAATACTCAGCAGCTTGACTTCCAGCGGTCACAAACACTCCTCCGGACCCTGGGTGACATAGATGAACTTCTTGTGTTCAAGATGTTCAGGTACTGCTCTTCTGGACCCTTGAAGATCCCTTCTCCGGACAGCAGGTACACCGGACTGGCTTCCAGGACACTTTGGGTGAAGAGCAGCAGTTGCACAATGTCCCCTCATTGCTATGGGAAGAGGTTGCCTATACAGGTCCTTTCTGGTTCAGTCTTTGAATCAACACAGCAGTTTTCGGTTTTGATGAAGAGATGCAGTCGCAGACTTCTTCCTCCAAATGGATTGCAAGATGCAAGTTTAAGACGACTTCTGCTTCAGGTTTCTTATTTCAGCTTCTTACAAGTAGGCAAGTGTGAGGCCCCCTGTTATACAAAACACTCCCCATTCACTCCGGCTGAGTCAAGCACAGCCAGCCAATTTATTTATTTATTATTTATTTTCCCATTTATAAGGCTCACTTAGCCCGCAGGAATCAAGGCGCTTTTACATCAACCAATTACTCGACAAAAAGTGTTCTGTGAAGACAGTAGATCCATCAGTCACCCAATGAGTCTATTTCGGCAAACAATCAGGTTTTAAGTGATCTACGGAATACCCAGTATGATTGCTCCACTCGCAGTGACGGTGCAAGTCTGTTGCACTGTTTGGCTGCTATCTTCAGGAAGCTCGAGCCTCCAGCTATTACCTGTTTCAATTTAGGTAGGGTGAGGCAGTGAGCATATGCTGCTCTCGTCGGTCTGGAGAACTTTGCTTTAGTCATTTCCTGTGAAAGATAGGTGGGGGCCACATTGGCAAGACATCTGTGAATGATCGATAAGGTTTTTAATATGATCCGTTCACGGATTGGAAGCCAATGGCCCTTCCTTAAAACATAAACATTTCCAAAGGCAGCATACAAATACAATTAGCAATCGAATGGTTACCTCATCATGGGCTACATTAAAGGATAGTTTAGTGATGGGTCATACAAAAAGCAGTACAGAATACTTTAACCCATTACGAGTGGTATTATGTTTTATTACAGACCTTCACCACCTTGCAGTTTCAGAATGCGATTTCTGAAACACATCGCTCTTTTCAAGAACATCAGAAGAGCCCATGCTGTGTAAACTGTTTCGGCACTCAAAAGAAACACAAGAGCAGCCCTGTGTGTGCGGATCGTCGACTTCTTAAGGGCAGGAATCAGGGTCGCTTTATGTATACCTGCATACCCTATTCAGAAGAATAGCAAATGAGAGAGATCCTCTCTACAGTGTCCACAAACCGGGCAGCCCGCTGAGTCGGGAAAACCCTTCCACTTATGAGTGTTGTCTTGCAGCCGAAGGCAATCAAACCGTGCCCTCGTAATCAACCACCTGTCCTTTTTTAACGTACTCCAAAGCAAGTAAGGTTGGATTCCAGTTAGGCAGCTAATGCTTGAGTGAAGTTCACCGTTTCTATGGCCATACTCTAGCAAAATTCTTTTTCTTACTATGGTTTCACCCAGCATGGCTTTGTAGACAGTCCCCTCACTTTTGGACAAAAGAGTATCAGGCGGAAAAAGGGTACCTAAGTTGGCTTCACCCAGAGTTGAAAAGACATATGCTAGCCAGGGGATTTTTTTCCAGCCACATTTGCCCAGCACGGTGCGTATAATAGTATGACACAAGGAAGCATGCTCATTAGCTCACAGCCTGACCCAAAATAAAAGAGGGGCCAGCGCCCACTGATCTTCCCAAAACTCCACACCCAACTCCCTTTGGACGGCTATTCCAGATGCACTGGACGGGAGCCCGAGCGGGTTTTTAAAGAATTTGCTTACCTTACTCTGGATTTCCGCCGCATTCTGGAAGCCACAGATAGCTGCACCGTACAAAGTGGAAGCCGCAGTTTGGGTACCATAGATCTTAAGGATCACATCCAGAGGCCGGCCCCTACACTTCGACATAAATCGAAAGATTCCGCCTATCTGTTGGCTCATCTTAACAGATTGTTTGGCCACATGGTCTTTACCATTTAAGGCCTCCGAAAAACATATTCCAAGGTAGTCAAAAGTCCTAACTCTGGGGATGATTTCACCTGCACATAGCATGGGTTTCATGGGCACAGGACGTTTTCTACCCACGCACGCCATTACTGCAGATTTCTTAGAATTTATTTTTAAGCCCAAATTGTCCATGAACATTGAATAGGCATTAATCAATACCTGTAGGGCCCTAGGTGTTCTTGCAAGAAGGACAGTGTCATCAGCATAGGCCAATACTGGGAACCCCCTTCCTCCCAAAACTAGAAAATCAGCCAATACACCAATCAGGTCCTGTGAGAGGCCATTAATGTAGAGGCAGAAGTAAATGGGCGCCAGTACACAACCCTGCCTCACACCACACCCCACCTGAAAGCAAGCCGTGCAGTGCCCCCCAGAGCCACTGCGTACACAGGCCTCATTATCCGTGTGGAGGTCAACCAGAGCCTGTAAAATTTCCCCTGGGCACCCTAAGGACCCAAGCACTGCCCATAGCTTAGCTCTATCTACTTTATCAAAGGCAGTGCTTAGGTCCATAAAAGCTAGATAGACAGCCTCGCCCCGACAAAACACAGAATTAGGCACCAGCAAATACAAATTAAGGCTCTGTTCTATAGTGCCCACTCCAGGGCGGAACCCAAATTGGATGTCGGAGAGAACTGACTGTTACCCAAGCCAGGATTCAATTCGGGCCAGCAGTATTCTCCCAAAACTTTTGAACAATGAGTCTAGCAAGGAAATTGGCCGGTATGCACCGGGGCTAGACAAGTCTCCCTTTTTAAAAATAGGGAATATTATTGCCCTCTTCCACGGTCAAACTTCCCCTGAATGGCTGTTGGTTGAAAGGACCATATTTGGCTCTCTGGCTGCTTCCTGCCAGACTGCCTGGAGTCTTTCCAGTGGATGCTTGTTGTGGGTACAGCCTTGGAGTGGAGCCTACGTTAATGGAGTGAGTAGTCAATATGCATTCTGTGTTGTGGGTATTTTGTTTTGGTTGTGTAACACAATGCCTGAGTCAGCCCTGAATGAAACGGGAATTAATGCAGTGTGGTGCACTGAAAGGCTGGTTTGTAGCCCCCAATCCACATCTTCACTCAAGCATTAGCTGCCTAACTGGAATCCAACCTTACTTGCTTTGGAGTACGTTAAAAAAGGACAGGTGGTTGATTACGAGGGCACGGTTTGATTAACTTCGGCTGCAAGACAACACTCATAAGTGGAAGGGTTTTCCCGACTCAGCGGGCTGCCCGGTTTGTGGACACTGCAAAGAGGATCTCTCTCATTTGCTATTCTTCTGTATAGGGTATGCAGGTATATGTAAAGCGACCCTGATTCCTGCCCTTAAGAAGTCGACGATCCGCACAAACAGGGCTGCTGTAATGCTCACCTGACTCCCACGGAGACGCTGGCCTGGTTTGGATTGCTGTGGCCTCTTCTAGGGTGATGCTCAGGACTCGGAAGATGAAATGGACCGGACCCCCAAATCTGGCTTGTCTGGCTCGTAGAAATATCCTTCTGTGTGTGAAAAGGGAGTATTAACAATCTGCGGGATAATGCGTAGACCTCCCACTTCCCTTCTCACCCTTCACGAAACCCTTCTGCGATTCCCTGTGAAGTCTCACCTTAGGGTCTGAAAGGCTGAGCTCTCCATCCTGCTTCTGATGCAGGGGCGCGTTGTTATCCAGTTACTTCACTGGATCTCGGATTGGTGAGAGTTCAAGTTCGCTTGACTTTTCCGGTAAGGTACCGTAAGAATTCTGTTGCAAGTTCAAGCTTTAAATAACCATTGTCCGTTTTCTCTATTTCAGGTGCTGAATGAAGATTCCGAGTTAGGAAATGGAACCGTCGAGGGAAAACTCTGGTGAGTTTTTGATGAGTGGTTCCTCTAGTGTTCTTGCATTAATGCACTAATGCTTGTTTCTTTTTCCCCTTAGGGGCCGGGGTTCGGAAATGCCAAAGATACGGCACCGACCCGAAGTGAGAAGAGATGTCCCGATAGATATCAGGTAAGTCTTTTATGAGCGTTCCGCTAATATCCTTGCATTCACTCACTAATGCTAATGTCTTTTTCCCCTTAGGGGCCGGGGTGCGGAAATGCCGAAGAAACGGCGCCGACCCGAAGTGAAGAGGGATTGACCCAACAGGTAAGTCTTATGATGGAAATTAAGCCTTTCTTATTCTCTTCCCTAGCTCACCTTTGTTCTTGTCTTTTTCTCCTTTAGGCGCTGAAATGCGGCGGAAGATCTAGATGATCGCTGATGGGCAAGAAGGCGCCTAGTAAAGGTGAGTGGAATGCTGCGCTGCAGCGAGCAATGCGATGTGCTTTTAAAAATGAATGTCTTCCCTTTAGGATCGTCGGTGAGATGACTCTGGAATGCGGATTAAGCAGGTAATGTCTCTTCTTTCTCCTGTTCTCCTCTCTTTTCCCTTTACAGGTGTTCCAGGATGCTGTCGGGCGTGGCTGGAGTCCGGATGCAGGAGCAGACACCGTGAGCGTCCAGCTGCTAGGTGCAGAGCAACACAAAGCGTGAGTTGCTGCTTGGGCGTGGCTTAAATAGCCTTCAAAGTAGTTCCAGGTATGTATTCTTCCCCTAAGGTATGTATTCTTCCTCTGGCCACACCCGTGTGGTAAAGTAGTCCCATAGGTAAAATAGTCCCATTCAGGCCTCTAGGTGGCCTGGATGTTGCAGCACGGTCTGCATCAGGTAAGTTCACACAAAGCACTTCTTCACACAAAGTCATCCTTTATGAGCCTGGCGCCTATGGTGCCAGGACTGTTGTCCAACATGAGCCTGGCGCCAAAGGCGCCAGGACTGAGTCCAAAGGGCCCCTACCTGGGGCCGCTGGGACTTCCCTCGGGAACATGATGTCTGCCTCTGGGGTTGCTGGGCCCGGTCTTGCTCCTTGGGGGTAGGCATCATGACAGTACCCACTCCCAAGGCCCCTCCCAAGGTTGTTCTCTCCGGAGGTTTCGGTTTGTTTGGGAATTTCCGGTGTAATTTATGTATTAACCGAGGCGCATGTACCTGGTCGCTAGGTTCCCAAGACCTTTCCTGAGGCCCATATCCTTTCCAATCAATTAAATACAAGAGTTTTGACTTTGACATCTTGGAATCTAATATGTCTTTAACTTAGAATTCCAACTCCCCATCTACTTGAATTGGTTCTGGTGGTTTAATTAGTCTGGTTCCAGGTTGTACTGGTTTCAACAGTGATACGTGAAAAACGGGATGGATTCGCTTGTTAGCTGGTAGATCGAGTTTGAAGGCCACCGGGTTGATTATAGCTTTGATTGGGTAGGGCCCTACATATCTTGGATTGAAAGTTTGCGGTCCTTTGAGTGGTAAATGTCTAGTCGCTAGCCACACTTGGTCCCCTATTTGGTACGGAGGTGCTTCACTTCGATGTAAATCAGCATTTTCTTTGTACTTTTTCTTGGCTTGCTGTAAATGAGTCGTTGCTTCTTTGAAGGCTCGATTTATCGTGGAATGCAAATGATCTACAGCGGGCATTTCAAGACTTTGAGGGGAGTCAAGGTCAGAGGTTCGGGGTGATGGCCATATAAGGTATAAAAAGGGGTTTGTCCCGTTCCAGAATGTACAGAATTGTTATATGCATATTCTGCGATCCAAAGAATGTCTTTCCAATTACATTCAGATTGGTGCAAAATACACCGAAGATACTGTTCAAGGGTCTGGTTTGTTCTCTCGGTTTGACCATCGGTCTGGGGGTGGTGACTAGTGGATACTCGTACATCGATTTGTGCCAGTTGACAACACTTTCTCCAAAAATGGGAAATAAATTGGCTTCCTCGATCAGAGACCAGTATGGATGGAAAACCATGTAAACGAACGACATTCTCAAGAAATTCCTTGGCCAGGATGGAGGCTGAAGGTAACCCCTTTAATAGGATAAAATGGGCCATTTTGGAGAAGAGGTCCACAATCACCAGGATAGTGTTGTATCCATAGCAAGGAGGCAGGTCTGTAATAAAGTCCAGCGACAAGGTGTGCCAAGGTGCCGGTGGGATGTCCAAGGGTTGTAAAAGGCCAGCTGGTCTTTTCTTTTGACCTTTATATTGGGCGCAAACTCCGCAGGACATCACAAAGGATTTTATATCCTTTCGCCAGGAGGGCCACCAGAATTGCCTTTTGATCTTTTCTTCAGTTTTAGCAATACCAGGATGTCCTTCCATTAATGTATCATGATAATGGGCAATAACGAGTTCTTGCAATTCCTTATGAGGCAGAAATAATCGCCCCTGGAAGTATTGACGGAAAAGTGTGAACCCTTTTGACTCCATTCATGCAAGGCTGTAGGGTCTAAAAGTTGTTTAACTCTAGTTTGAATGTCCTCAATAGTTTTTTAAAGAGGTAAACCCCAAAATTCTCTGTTCAGGTATAATCGGTACTGGTTCTAAGCTTGAATTTGTTTCTCCCATCCCAATCCGGGATAAAGCGTCCGCTTTGCCATTCTTGCAGCCAGGGCGGTATGTGATTACAAAATCAAACTCCGCAAAGAATAAAGCCCATCGGAGTTGACGTGATGATTGAGCTTTGGCCGTTTTAAATATTGCAAATTTCTGTGATCTGTAATCACTGTGATGGTGTGTCTTGCGCGAGAAGGTAATGACGACAAGCCTTGAAGGCGGACTTAATAGCTAATAACTCCTTGTCGGTGATTGCATAATTAACTTCAGGAGCTGAGAATTTTCTGGACCAAAAGGCTACAGGGTGCAGTTGGTTAGTTACAGGATCCCTTTGAGACAGGACAGCTCCCATGGCTAAGCTGGATGCCTCGGTTTCAACAATGTAAGGGAGATCTGGGCGCGGATGTTTCAGTACAGGTGCGGAGGTGAATTTAGTTTTTAGATCTTGAAAGGCCTGTTCTGCATCATTAGTCCATTCGATGCGTTTATTTTTCCGTAAGAGTGCAGTGATGGGTTGAACCACCCGAGAAAATTCCGGGATAAATCTTCGATAGAAATTGGCAAAACCA
The DNA here is from genome assembly GCF_040938575.1 of Ambystoma mexicanum. NCBI lineage: Eukaryota > Metazoa > Chordata > Amphibia > Caudata > Ambystomatidae > Ambystoma > Ambystoma mexicanum. Next base: position 69,255,374 of record NC_090928.1, read on the forward strand.
AGCATGCTCTGAACACCCTTCACAGAGCTAGGAGATGGCCATTTGAGGATGGCGTCCACTTTTCGTGAGTCCATTCGGACTCCCTTTGGTGTCAGGATGAATCCAAGAAACTCAACTTCTGTGGCATGAAAAACACATTTTTCGAGTTTTGCAAATGGTTTGTGCTGGCGCAACTTCTCAAGAACTGCCTTGACATGTTTTCTGTGATCGGATTCCGAAGAGGAGTACACCAGAATGTCGTCGATATATACGATGACACAAACATCGATAAGTTCCCGAAGAACATCATTCATAAAGTATTGAAAGGCAGCAGGTGCGTTGCACAATCCGAAAGGCATCACCTGGTATTCGAAGAGTCCATATTTGGTGCGGAAAGCAGTCTTCCATTCGTCGCCTTCTTTTACATGCACCAGGTGATAAGCTCCCCGGAGATCTAACTTGGTGTATATACAAGCATCTTTTACTTGGTTGAGAAGTTCAGGGATCAGGGGCAGAGGATAACGATTCTTAATCGTTATTTGATTTAGGGCGCGGTAGTCAATACAAGTTCTAAGTTCGCCTTCTTTTTTCGGCACGAAGAACAGAGCTGAGGAAGCAGGAGACTTTGACGGGCGAATAAAACCATTGGCAAGGTACTGATCTAAATACTGTCGCAAATGAAGATTCTCCGGTTCAGTAAGGGCATAGATCCTACTACAAGGCGGTTGAGCATTGGGTACCAGATCGATTTGACAATCGTACGACCGGTGGGGAGGTAACGTGTTGGCCTGTTCTTTTTGGAAAACGTCTTGTAATTCTTGGTACTCAGGCGGTAGTTGTATTGTGGCGGAGGTTCCTGTGGCCAGGCCCATGTTTGGATTTCTTGGATAGCAAGTTTGTGTACAATCAGGAAAGGTTATTCTCTTTGCTCGCCAGTCAATTCGAGGATTACGTGTTTCTAGCCAAGGAATTCCTAGAATTACTTGAAACTGTGGGGCCTTGATTACGTCAAACACAATAGCTTCCCGATGTCCATCCTGACCCACTAGTGTCATTTCTGTAGTAGAATGTGTTACCGGCCCTGAAGCAATTTCGGTTCCATCAACTGTGGTAATGACATCCTTGTTGGTTTTCGGACGGAGAGGGAGATTAATCCTGGAGGCCAATTCACGATCAACATAGTTTCCGATAGCTCCACTGTCGATGTATGCCTTTATAGCATGCAACCGCCGAGGCTGTGTCGGATCCACGAGGACCATTGGCATGATGAAATGCGAGGTCAAAGAGTTTGTTTTCAAGCTCGGCAAGCGGACCTCTACGCTTGTCGGGCTTGGTCGTTTCCCGAATCAGGTTCCGTTAGATTGTTGTCAGTGGCTCCAACCACCTTCTTGGGTGGTTTTACCGGACAATCTCGTAAAAAGTGGCCAGAAGCCCCGCAAAAAAGACATAATTGCCTCTACCATCTTCTTTCTCATTTCCTGTGAGTTAATGATCCTTTCACTCCACCGATTTGCATAGGTTCTGAAACGTCGGTACCCTTGGGGTTAGCGTGAGTTTTGATCAACACTCGGGTTTCAAACTTAGACCGATCTGCTTTTCTATTCTGAAGTCTGTGATCAAGTTGGACCACTAAGTCTATGTATTCCGCGCAGACTTGGGGCGGATTTACAATTTGAGCTAGAACGTCTTTAAGTTCTCCGCGCAGGCCTCGATGAAATAATGTGATCCTTTTATTTTCTGGCCACCCTGTTTCCACAATCAACCTATTAAAGGTGGCGATGTAGGATAAGAGATCCTGGTTACCTTGTCGTAAGGATAGCAGTTCGTTGTCCAGGGCCTGTCCCTGGGAGTGTCGAGCGAATAATCTTTCCATGCTTGCCTGGAAGCCTTGAAAATCCTGGAGTATTGGGTCATCTTGACTTACCAAAGGAACTGACCAATCGGCAGCACAGCCGCTGAGATAAGATAATACAAAAGCTACCTTGGTTTGGTCATTAGGGAAGGCCCCAGGTCTGCATAGAAAGTGTAAGTGACATTGGTTCATGAAAACGGCATATTTCTTGGGGTCCCCAGCAAAACGTTCAGGCGGGGCCAGTGGCATATTTCCAGGTAGGTTGATTTGTACCGGGTTATTCGAAACCACAGGAGTGGGATTACCCCCGGAACCAGGTAAAGGAGTTTGTCCTGCCTGACCTTGCAACAGCTGTTTGGCCAGGTCATCAGTTCGTTCCTTGGATAGGATCAGTTCTCTCCTGAGAGCGTTAGTCTCCTAGCGGGCGGAATGTACTTCTGCCCGTAATTCCCCCAAAAGTTGGGCCAGCTGGTCTGTCTCGGAAGTATCCATAGCGCCCGGGTGGGAAATTGTAGGTAGGCTTCGTGTTCTGTAACGCTCACCTGACTCCCACGGAGGCACTGGCCTGGTTTGGATTGCTGTGGCCTCTTCTAGGGTGATGCTCAGGACTCGGAAGATGGAATGGACCGGACCCCCAAATCTGGCTTGTCTGGCTCGTAGAAATATCCTTCTGTGTGTGAAAAGGGAGTATTAACAATCTGCGGGATAATGTGTAGGCCTCCCACTTCCCTTCTCACCCTTCACGAAACCCTTCTGCGATTCCCCATGAAGTCTCACCTTAGGGTCTGAAAGGACGAGCTCTCCATCCTGCTTCTGATGCAGGGGCGCGTTGTTATCCAGTTATTTCACTGGATCTCGGATTGGTGAGAGTTCAAGTTCGCTTGACTTTTCCAGTAAGGTACCGTAAGAATTCTGTTGCAAGTTCAAGCTTTAAATAACCATTGTCCGTTTTCTCTATTTCAGGTGCTGAATGAAGATTCCGAGTTAAGAAATAGAACCGTCGAGGGAAAACTCTGGTGAGTTTTTGATGAGTGGTTCCTCTAGTGTTCTTGCATTAATGCACTAATGCTTGTGTCTTTTTCCCCCTAGGGGCCGGGGTTCGGAAATGCCGAAGATACGGCGCCGACCCGAAGTGAGAAGAGATGTCCCAATAGATATCAGGTAAGTCTTTGATGAGCGTTCCGCTAATGTCCTTGCATTCGCTCACTAATGCTAATGTCTTTTTCCCCTTAGGGGTGCGGAAATGCCGAAGGAACAGCGCCGAAACGAAGTGAAGAGGGATTGACCCAACAGGTAAGTCTTATGATGGAAATTAAGCCTTTCTTATTCTCTTCCCTAGCTCACCTTTGTTCTTGTCTTTTTCTCCTTTAGGCGCTGAAATGCGACGGAAGATCCAGATGATCGCTGATGGGCAAGAAGGCGCCTAGTAAAGGTGAGTGGAATGCTGCGCTGCAGCGAGCAATGCGATGTGCTTTTAAAAAGGAATGTCTTCCCTTTAGGATCGTCGGCGAGATGACTCTGGAATGCAGATTAAGCAGGTAATGTCTCTTCTTTCTCCTGTTCTCCTCTCTTTTCCCTTTACAGGTGTTCCAGGATGCTGTCGGGCGTGGCTGGAGTCCGGATGCAGGCGCAGACACGGTGAGCGTCCAGCTGCTAGGTGCAGAACAACGCGAAGCGTGAGTTGCTGCTTGGGCGTGGCTTAAATAGCCTTCAAAGTAGTTCCAGGTATGTATTCTTCCTCTAAGGGATGTATTCTTCCTCCGGCCACACCCGTGTGGTAAAGTAGTCCCATAGGTAAAATAGTCCCATTCAGGCCTCTAGGTGGCCTGGATGTTGCAGCACGGTCTGCATCAGGTAAGTTCACACAAAGCACTTCTTCACACAAAGTCATCCTTTATGAGCCTGGCGCCTATGGCGCCAGGACTGTTGTCCAACATGAGCCTACCTGGGGCCGCTGGGACTTCCCTCGGGAACATGATGTCTGCCTCTGGGGTTGCTGGGCCCGGTCTGGCTCCTTGGGGGTAGGCATCATGACAGTTGCTCTTGTGTTTCTTTTGAGTGCCGAAACAGTTTACACCGCATGGGCTCTTCTGATGTTCTTGAAAAGAGCGATGTATTTCAGAAATCACATTCTGAAACTGCAAGGTGGTGAAGGTCTGTAATAAAACAATAAAACATAATAGCACTCGTAATGGGTTAAAGTATTCTGTACTGCTTTTTGTATGACCCATCACTAAACTATCCTTTAATGTAGCCCATGATGAGGTAACCATTCGATTGCTAATTGTATCAGGGGAAGGTAACAGAGCCAGGGCTTTGAGAAACAAGGGGGTAAGGCAAAGTAAACCAAGAAGCCACAGGTGGCCATTTTGCGTTTGTGAAAGAATGCATTGATTCCTATGGCGGGACCTGGGTATCCCAAATTTGGAGGATGCCTAGAGCTACTGTCACATCAGCATTTAGCTGCCACCAGCCATAACCCTGCTCTGTGGGCAACACACATGTGCCTAAAAACATACAGTTGGGGTACAGGGTTTTATCCCTATCCACGGGTGCCATAAGAGTATGCCATGGGTCTTTGTCCACCGAGAACAAAATGAAGAGCTGCGTTGCCAGGGGTCAAAACTGGACTCCCCTGTGCAGAACATAACCAGACACATGGTTTAAGGAGGTATAGGACAAGGAGGCCATGTCCCTCCAATGCATTTCCAAGATCCCAGATCCCCCCAGACTGAGGGTAGGGTGAACTAAGCTCCCACGAAGTTGTCACCCTTATCCAGACAGTCAACATACCTTCTTGAAAGGTCATCTGCATTATCATGACTCTTCCCTGACCTATGCTCAATAGTGAAGTCTAGCCCTCGCAGGCTAATGGCCCACCTGAGGAGTTTAGGGTTTTCCCCCTTCATTTGCATAAGGCACTTTAAGGGTTTATGGTCAGTTTGGACCTTTAAGGTAGACCCATTAAGGTAAGGTCTTAAATGCCTAAGGCTCCAAACTATTCTAAAACATTCCTTACAACAGTGGCCCACCTAAGTGCTCTACCTTTGAGTTGCCTACTGATGAAGATAATGGGATGTTCTGTCCCTTTATCATCCCACTAGGGCAAGACAGCTCCAAGTTCCGTGTCACTGGCATCAGTTTGTACTATAAAGGGTTTGTTGCAGTCAGGAGCACACAACACAGATGCCCTACACAGACTTTCCTTCAGCCATCAAAGGCCCTCTGACAGTCTTCAGTCCAATGAAACTTCTTAGGTTGCTTGGATGATGTTAGAGCTGTCCTAGGGGCAGCTATGGTACCATAGTCTGCCATGAGGTTTCTGTAGTATCCAGTGAGTTCCAAAACAGCTCTCACCTGGGTTTGAGTGGTGGGAGTCTCCCAGTCATGTACATCTTGTATCTTACTAGCAAGAGGTTGGATTTGACCTCCTCCTAGCTCATGACCAAGGTAAGTGATCTTCCCCTGGGCTATCTGGCACTTGGTGGCCTTGTTTATTTTTATGTTTTGTTTATTTGTAACGCGCCGGTCACCGCATGCATCAGGGGCGCATTAACACAAGTTATACAAACACGTAGCACAGGACAATCAGGTGAGCCATGGGAGTACAGCAGGGGGCGTTAATCCTTTACTCAAAAGTATCATTTTTAGGGCCCGCGGAAAGTCCTTAGATGTATCTCCTGTTTAAGGCTCAGGTGGAGAGAATTCCCGATTTTTGCTGTGCATAGGGGAAGGATCTTCCTAATCCATTTGTACATTTGAATCCAAGACACTTAATCTGGGATAGATTAGACAAGCATAGGGTTCTGGGCGGGGTATAGCTCAACAATAAGGGTTTTAGATAGGCAGGGGCTGTTCCATAAAGGCATCGATGGGCTGTCTTGAAGTGAATGCGTGCCTGCACCGGAATCCAGTGGAAGCCTCTTCTATGGTTTGCGATGTGGTTTCTCCTTGCAACTTCTCTGATAATGCAGTCAGCATTGTTTTGAATTGTTTGGCATTTTTGGAGGCATGAGTTATTTGCTCCTATAAGAAGGGCATATCAGCAATCTAGCCTTGACACTATGCTTGCTCTAGCTATGGTTGCACTGTTCTTCTCTGAGAAGTCGGGGCAAATGTTTTGTTGTAGCCGCCGATAGTACAAGCAATTCCTTGAGACTTGGTTTACATGAGTTTCTGCGCTCAAAGAGGGTTCAAGGAAGATGCCTAGTGTTTTTATCTTCTTTAGAACAGGAATTTCACTGTTCTGAATTTTGAAACTCTGATATTCAGAAGTTAGTTTGGATCTTACCTGTGATGAACTGAAGATCAATAATTCGGTTTTACTACCATTGAGTCACAGCCAGTTATTGAGCCTTGATAGTGAGGTTGGCCCGTTTCATGGCCTGCAACATCTTATCCAAATCAGTCAAATGCTCTTCCCAAGTGGAACTGTAGACAGCAATGTCGTCTATATAGGCCCACAGAAGGCCTTTATTCCACTGAGGGCATGATCGACTAGCCTTTGGAAGGTGTCAAGGGCATACTTCAGCCCAAAATGCATGACTCTAAACTGGTAGAGCCCCTCAGGGGTTGGGAAAGCCCTTTTTCCTTGGCCTGGCCAGTCAGAGCTATTTGCCAATAGCCTGTTGTAAGGTCAAAGGTGCTTACAAACTTGGCAGCACCTATGGTGTCCACGAGCTCATCAGCCCTTGGCAATGGGTGAGCATCAGTCTTGGTGACTGATCAACAAGATAATGAGCATTAGCATTGCTTGATGAGGTTTAGATTTAAGCCAATTGCAATTTGTTTAATGTGTTAAACATACAAAGCGCTGCATGTGTGAAATTGCTTCTGAAACAGAAAAAAGTTGCAATTGGTTTAAATCTAAACCTTATGAAAGCATGCTAATGGTCATGATCTTGCAATGTTCCAAAGTGTGGTTTAATTCTGATATTCAGGGATCTTTGTGGGACATGAGGGTGGAAATGTTTATTTGGCGTGTGTTCTATGTACATGAGACCCAAAAAGGAAATCCCCAAAAGTGAGTTTTTGTACTGAAGCTTTGTTTTGTGCCACAGAGAAGGTGGCGTGTGTAATTATTTGGTGTAAATAATCATTGAGCCTATTATTTAATGAATATGTATTCTTTCTATACCCGGCCTGTTTCTTGCCTTATTTGTGGCAGCTTTCTGACTTACATTGCGCATAGTCAGCATGAAAATATGTTCTTACAGTGGCAAACCAAATTGGCAAATATTGGGCACAGTGGCGTCCAAAATGTATGTGGCATAGCCAGAGTGAAAATAAATGTGTTTTGAAAGTGAAATACTACATATAGACAAAGCCAGCATTAACATTCCAGTGGCATGATGTCATGTATTCAGCACAGGATGCATGAAAATACTTTTACAGTGTAGAAACTTATACACAGGTGGCATGATCAGGCTTAACATTGGCAGATTGACATATATTTTTAGCCACTAGCAGGATGAAAATGTTTTTTACAGGGCAATGCTTGCATATATTTTTCAGAAAAGCCTCATGGTTTTTCTTCGGTTGCAGTCACATTAAAGTGTTTTGGATAATGCTTATGTGTATTATTGATGAAACTGGCATCTATTGAAATTTCTAAGTTTTCCTTACAGTGCCAACCGTGAATTTCTGTTTTCACAATTTAAGGAAATTGTGCCCAAAAAAATGCTTCATTTAAACTCATTGTTTAAAAAAAATATAGGTGGGGAGTTGCCCCAAACGTTTGCCCAGTAGCCCCCCCCCCACAAAAAAAAAATCCTGCCCCAACAACCTTATAAACCTTACAAAAGGTTTCGGCTCGCATTTTGCAGTCCCTCGCTACATCTTTTCCATTATTTAGGGGGTAACATATAGCCTTTTCTTCTCCAAAAAATCACCAACCGCCATCAAACAATAGGCGTGAGCATTTATCACTAGATATTAGAAGTGGATTCCTTCCAAGAACAGGATAACAGGAAAGAAACACAAATGCCCGTGTCTCGTGCAAGGGTATTGCAGCAAAAGAAACACAAATGCCCGTGTCTCGTGGAAGGGTATTGCAGCAAAAGAAACACAAATGCCCGTGTCTCGTGGAAGGGTATTGCAGCAAAAGACCACCTAGCCTGTCCACCTTGCTGTTCGTACAGTTTACAAGCATGATTAAAAATGGAAATCTCCACACAACTTTACCAATGCTTTATTGGAGACGGCATGTGCCCTGTGTGTTCTGTATAGCTTTGGTGTCCGTCAAACGGGCGTTCATTAAATGGAGCAAGCATGCCATATTCTAGATTGCCACGAGATGGCAATGTACTCCCATTTTTCAACATACTCCATGCTCATTTTAACGTTGTATTTTACAGCGAGTATCTCATTCAAAGACGGAACACAGCAAACGAGCAATGCAGGGAATTGCAAGAGTGGGTGGGGCAAGTGGGGTGGTGGGTTGGGGTGTGTGGGGGGGGGGTGGGTGGCGCGAGCTACGAAAAAAGTTCTGCTACTTTTACCCCAAATGCAGTGCGCACGATTCCATATGGTATCATTCGCACCCACCCAATCAACTTTTTTGATAACATTAGTGGCAGATGGCATTTCAACACACACATAACAAAAATAAATAAAACTGCAGGACCCTTACAGAGGCAGGAAACTTATCTATAAGAGCTCTGTCCAACAAAATATATGCAAACCTCTTAATTTGCATATGATTGCACCAACAGAAGCGACTTCACAGAAAAGGGCATTGCAAGGAGCATCATCAGTCTTTGATACTTGGAGGCCCCATGGAAGCGACTTTAAACTATCTTGCCATAAGTAAGCTAAGAGGCAATTCATTTTATCCTGCTGAATACCTAAATTGCACTATTATTATATACGGAACAACTCAATAGTCATTAGGCTTTTTTATGATAGCATGATATATTAACATAAGCTATGCATTGAATCACCTACAGATCTGCAGATAAGACACAGTGGCCCTCATTACGACCCTGGCGGAAATCGAAAAACGATGGCGGAAATGCAATACCGCCATCGAATAGCGCTCGGTGCGACTATGACCCGTCACCGCAAAGTACGAAGCCATTAGCGACACCGTAGTGAACGCCAACGCTAACTGCACCAAGCACGCGCGCGCGCGCCATGCCAAACCGCAAACACCACCATGGTGCAACGGTACGCCAATTCCGACCCTAGCGGACATGTACCTAACGCCATCAGGCATGGCGGAATGTACCATTCCGCCATGGCGAGAAGTACGGCATCGCGAATCAACCGTAAACGGCCCCACTGAGTGCCTGTACACCGCTCCCTGCCCACAAAGTACAACTCCCTGTAGGTGCAATGAAGTCACAATGCAACCATTGAAATGTACAAAGCACCCATGCATGCCAACGAACAAAAGCAACACAAGAGGGGCCAATGGGAGCTGCAGGTCACAGATGGCACGAATACAGAAGCCATCCCAATGGACATGACCACAGTCCCCCACCAAGAAACGCACGCAAACACAGGCACCTGTGCCCAGCAACATTCCGAAAATCACATCATTCCACCAGTCCACCTGGCTGACCGGCATCTGTTACACAAAACCCAATCCCCCGCCCCTGAGCATGACAACATTCAAACTGTCATATAGGCAGCCCCCATCCCTGACCTCACGGGCTCAGTAGGCAAACGCGCCCAGTACAGTACCACGCAACTAAACCCCGAAGCTGGAACCCAATGCAGATCTCCTCACAATACATCGCCCCCCAAATAGGCATATGCCACATCACTTGCAAAGAAAAACGCTACACGGGCCAAATCAGAATAGCAATTTATGCACATCAAAGACACCAAGCCCATACAGCCATCAGGCCATGAACTCCAAAACACTAATCACCATTGTGGGCTGCATCCGCAAGAAATGACCAGCCACTACTTGTGTGTCGCCCTGTACCCCCATGGTACACAGAGCCACATTCACGTACGAAAAGGCAACATGGAATCGCACAGAACCGCAGGGCTGTCCCAATGGGGAGGCACTAGTCCAGCTGAAAGGCCGAAATGTTGCTCCGAGACACCAGTACTGCGTAAGGGCATGTGGGCCATTGGCGATCGTCCCATAAGATCGTAATGCTGCTCCACCGATTAACACGAAGCAGCAGGTGTCGGGAGTAAAATCCATCTGCAGGAGTGGCATACAGATGGCAGTGGCAAAAGGGGAGGAGATACCTGTCAACCAGAAGAAAAGAAAAAGAACAGAATGGCCATCAGAACTACATTCGAACAACTCACTTCAATGATCACACGAAATCCACAGCCATATGCATGCTAGCCCACTCAAAAGGATCATCACCACCCCAAAACCACTTGCGACTCATAACCATCTATATCGAGGTGCAAACACCATCACTAACGAGTGTACCTGTGCATGCGTCTGTCAAAACAGAATCCATCAGATGGGAATGTCAACGTGCAAGGACACAAGTGTCTGAGGGCGCCTCGAGACAGGGAGGGCTCAACAAGGCCAGATAGACGATGGTCCCACTATGGCAGGCCTGCATCACATAGCGTAGGGGAGGCGGATAGATCCCAAGAAGCCCTGTACATGGCAAACTCTGTGTCAAATCACCTGCCCATGCATCCATTCATCATTCCCTCATCCCGGGATCAAAACGCCTGAATAATTACTCACATGACATTAGAAACATCCATTGAGTCTGTGCGTTATGCAGCCTGCAAAATCCACAGTGCCCCAGCCCGTATTTCCAGTGTCGTGAAGTAACATGTATTTTGGAACGGCCGGCCTCATCGCCCACGTAGCTAATGCGCATCCCAAACTATTCATACCAATCATTGCTCCCTCGCCATGGGCCCTGTCTCAAGGACATTGAACAATAGAACGTTATATTTGCAGTCAGACCTGTGGGCATCACCTCGCCGCCAGCTGATAACCGAAAGCGCCGCCCTTCGAATTCCTCATTTGCAACATCACGTCGAAAAGGCATCTGTGGCCGTTTGAAATCCCTAATTATTCCATCGAGTGCGGCTGTGTGTGAAAATGGCAACTGCCTTCACCCACGAATGGGACGCCCCGCCCGTCGTTGCAACTCGGTACAGTGATGCATGAGGGCCCACCGTTACTCGAGTACTACGTTCCACTGACCCTTCACAAGTCTGTTCGCGACTGCACAGATGGAATGGGAAACAATGGGACCATAGCCGAATGAACATAACAACCAATCCAACACGCCCATCGGGTACAAATACATGATAGCAATAGCAAGATACCATTCCCCGAATTGCAGCGTTGTGCGCGTGACGTGCTCGGCCAAAGGGGAGAGCAGTTTGCACAGGTGGAATGAATCACCACAGGTGGAGGCCATACAGCCTGAAAACACATGAATTGCACAGCCAGTCTCCTCCCACAACCACACCGAAATGCTACCGGCAGGACTCGCGATGTTGGCCCTGGGGGACCTGATAGCGCTGCAAGTGCTCCAACTCCAAGAGGAAGACGAACACCAACTACAACCGGCCGCACGGAGGAGACGCAGGAGGAGGAGGAGGGCAAGGCAGGGCCAGCAAGGCCCACCAGCACAGCCACTACCACCACGCAGGCAGCCCGCAATCCCACGCCTCCGAGCACATCCGTTCAACCTCACTGATGAGCAGATCCACACCCTCTACCGTTTGGACCGGGACACCATAGCCGCCATTGTGGACATGACACAGGCTGACCTTGTCAGCATGATAGATAGCCCAACCGCCATCCCACCCCTACTGAAGGTGGTGTCTGTACTCCACTTCCTGGCCACAGGCACCTACCAGCACACAGTCGGACAGTTGCATGGCATTTCTCAGCCACTGTTCTCACGGACACTATTGCAAGTGCTCGATGCCCTCCTGCAGCACGCAGACGACTACATCTGCCTACCACGCTCGGAGCAGGAAATTACAAACACGAAAGTGGGATTCCATGCACTTGCCGGCATACCGGGTTGCATTGGTGCCATCGACTGCACCCATGTGGAATTGGTCGTCCCACATGCCATGGAGGCCCAGTACCGCAACCGAAAACAATTTAATTCCCTGAATGTACAAATGGTGTGTGACTCCAACAGGATCATTACACATTGTTGTGCCCGATTCCCTGGATCAACCCATGATTCTATGGTCTTGAGGAACTCTACAATACCACGCTACATGGAGCGACACGCAGGGAACAGATCCTGGCTACTCGGTGAGTCTCATTACATGCATGATGATGTGGGGTATGTGAATTGGCAATGACCTGGCAGGAAGGGGGGGGGGTGTGCGTACGTATCAATGGCATTCCACATCATACGTTTCTCGTCCACATACAGGTGATGCTGGATATCCACTGAAGAGATGGCTCCTCACACCAGTCCGGAACCCACGGGACCAGCATGAGGAGGACTACAACCATGCCCACTCACGTACCCGTGTAGTCATAGAACAGGCATTCGGCCTACTGAAGGGCCGTTTCCGCTGCCTCAGCAGGTCTGGCAGGGCACTCCTGTACCGCCATGAGAAGGTTGCAAAGATGGTGATGGCATGTGTCATGCTCCACAACATGTGCGTACGTAGAAATGTGCCCATGCCCCCTGACGCAGAACTGCAAGCACCTGATGATGGTCATGATGAGGGTGGGGATGTGGCAGCACCTCATGGAGTCTGCGAGGCACCGGAGGCCCGTGACATTCGTCAGCATCTCATTGATGTATGCTTCTAGCACTCACGCCTGGTGGCTGATACATGGACACGGGACTCGTGGCACTGCGTGTGTCTGGGACATGCACAATATGGACTGTACGCCTATGATGGCCTAGTACACAAAGATCAATGTCCACACATCTCATTGGTTGATCGTGCACTTTTTATGGCATATGTGATGTCATGTTGAACACCCTATCGACCCGCCACCCAAGTGAGCCCAACACACCCCCTCCACCCCCCTACCTCCCCCCCGAACACCAGTGTCCAAAGATGCTCATTGTCAGTGGGCTGTCGCTATTGCAGGCCCCCTCTGCGGGTATCAGGGGCACCCCTGCCTGTGGAGCGCAGGTTCCTTCCAGATCTACGTTGGGGGCTGCCCTGGACGGAGCTTGCAACGGATGATGTGTCTGCCTGCTCACGTCCATGCATGTCCCTAAGGGTTTGCGAGAGCTCAGTGAGCACACGGCGCACTGCGGCAAGTTCGGCACATACGTCCTTGGCCGTCGCATGCAGTTCCCACCTGAAGCTCTCGGTGCTTCTCTCCATTTGGACTCTCAGGCTCTCGGTGCTACTCTCGATTTGTGCCCTAAGTGTCTCAGTTGATGTTTCTATGTCTGCCTTAGTGCCCCCACATTCATCAGCATGGTCCTTGAGGAGCGTGGCCAGTTGCTGCTGTTGTTCGATCAACTGGTCGAGGGACTGTTGCCTCTGCTGGGCCAAGGCCATTTGCGGGGGTGTCACGGAGGGGCTGTTGTCCTCATGTTGCATTGCCACAGGGCTTGTGGGGGATGGCCAGTCGTCGTCTTGTGGGTGCCCCTGCGTGGTATCCTCATGTTGTACGGGATGGGACAGACAGGGGGATTGGGACAGGTCATGGATGGATCTGACTTCGGCATCCCCGTTTTCTGTGTCCGAGCATGCTGCCATCAATGGGGTGTCACCTATGGTGCTGCTGCCACCAGAGGCAGTGCCTTCTGTGGCATCCATTGGGGGGACCTGTGGTGGTGGTGTTGTGGGCATGCTGGCTGCTGGGGTGCCTGTTGATGTTCCCTCCTCTGTGCTGCCACCTGATTTGTGCTGCTGCCGTGTCTTGATGCGTGCAGCTGAGGTGGAGGGTCTCTGGCCGTTGGTCTTGGCCCTCTTTGCAGGTGTGCTGGTAGGGGTGTCCTGTAGCTCGTCGTTTGGATCGGACCCTGTGGTGGAGTAGAGGAGGGCGAGGGTTATTGGTGGGTCTGTGGGAATTGGAATGGCATTGTGTCACATGCATTGGGGTGGTACCTGAGGGTGATTTGGGCCGGGCCCTTGGAGGTGCTTTGATTTGTGTGTGGAGTGAGGGTGCAGTTGTTTGGCAGCCTGCAGTTAGGGTGTGCCTGCTGCACGTGTAGTGCGTGTATTAGGGGTTTTTAATTATTTATGTATTTATTGTGGGTTTTAACGTGCGCTATCAGGCCGATGTGTGTGGACGTTCTCCTGGACATGTGTTTCTGTTGCACTATGTGGACGCATGGTACTTCACATGGATGGACTGTGTGGATTTGGCATAGTTTTATCTGGCCCACCTACCTGAATCTTCGGATGTCTGCACTCCTTTCTCCATCCCTCCGACTCCCTCTATGCTCTCCATTCCGATGGTGGAGGCACAGATTTCTTCCCAGGGGGTCAACTTGATGGGTGATTCAGGACCTCCCCCGGTGGCTGTGGCAATGTTGCGGTTGGCAGAGAGTATGCTGCGGACGCGTATCCGCAGGTCGTCCCATCGCTTGCGGCATTGCTGTGGGGTGCGGGGTGCGGTCCCCACCGCACTTACCCGCTGTGCCACCAGAGCCCATATGGCCTTCTTGTTTGCAAGTGCCGTCCTGGTCATTTGCGTGGAGAAGACGACGGCAGCATTCTCCTGGAGGGTCTCTGTTAGCACGGTGAGTTCCTCACGGGAGAAGTGGACCTGCCGCTTGCGGTCGCACGCTTTCTTCGCTACTTTTCCCATTTTTCTTGGTTTCGCTAGGGTGGTTGACGGGTTGGGGTGTGTTTCAGGGTAGTGATTTTAGTGGTTGTGTGGTTTTAGTGTATTTATAGGTGTACGCCGGGATGTTTCCCGTTCCGGGCCCATGTTTTAACTTCCGTTTCCGTATATTTCCGGCCACCGTACTTTCCAGTAGGCGCACACTGCGGTGACCGCTAAGAGGGGTGGCGGTATTGCACCTGGGGCGCCGTACGGCGGCGGTGTGGGCCGTTTTGGGGTCATTTCCGCCATCGCGGACTTTGCACTTCCGCCATGCCGTGGTGCTCGTGCCCGATGGGTCGGAATGGGGCGCACTTTGCTCCTTCGTGCAATGGCGGAAACGCTATTTACGCTGTGGCGGTCCGGTCAGTCGCTTTCCGCCAGGGTCGTAATGAGGGCCAGTGTGATTACATGATTTGCCCAGGATCACACGCAAATGGTGAAACCAGATGGTTGAAAATGTATCGCTTTGGTTTTACACTCCCCATCCTGCCTGCAAAGTCACAATGGCATTGATAGGGGTTCTGGGTTGTTTGACCGAAGCCAATAGGTTTGTGGCGGAATTGACCATAGTCAATTTCCCCGTTAAAGGATAGTTCCGGGACTTTTTTTTTATTGTTCCTACGGTTCGGCCATGTGTTTTTAAGCATAAATCGGTAGATCGTAGAAAACTTTCCTATGGACCTTACCCGACTTTTCGTCCATTAACACACTCGAAATCAGCCGCCATTTTGTGATAATCCTATCATTTCCCCCCATCGACCTGGCTCACCTGCGTTTGCGGCACTAAATCATATCCCCCGCCCATGAGCCTGACATCAGCAGACGCGTACCGCCCATTTCCCAACGCCAAAGCACGTTTCGTGTCAACAATCGCTGCGCCTCAGCTAATGAAGTGTCGCCATGGTAATGGCAGGACGCCTCTTTCCTCAATAAGTATAAACACACCGTTTCACAACACACAGCAGCAGATTTTCGATTCCATTACTCTCTCTGTGTTACTTTGAGTATTCTGTGACTCGTTTCTGTGCTCTGGTCAGCTACCTTCGCCGCTTCTAGGCCTTGTGAACACCTGTACCATCTCTGTAAATTATTTTACTTTCTTTACCACACAATGGCTACAATAATGCCGTATATGTACGAGCCCGAGTACACCGAGGAGGAACTACTGGAAAGGCAAGCACGCGAAAACGATGGGGATTCGGACGGCAGTTGGGAGGACCAGTCAACGGATGAAGAGCCTGGACCATGTCGCATGGACGGCGTCTCCACCTGGTGCACGTGCAATCGGTGCGAGCTAATGCCAACTGAGGAGGAGAACTGCTGCTGCCGTGAAAATTCCGGGTGCTTGGCCTACATTTCGGAAGGCGAGCCAAGTCCGCAATGCATCACCGAGCTGCCAGAGTTCAGGGAAGCCTGCCTCTCACGGACCGTGTTGAGGATGATGATGGTGCTTATGCACGAACTTCGCGGCACTGTTCGTCCGCGTAATCCGAGTAACGAGTAAGTATACTCTGGTTGTGATGTCAGTGATGCCACTACTATTTCATGGTCGTCTCCCACATATAAAATTACATCTACATATCATTCGAACGCATGTAAATTGGTTCCATATTGTGCATTTTCTAGATAGAATTTTTTTCAAAGCAGAATGACATTTTTTACCTTCATCGACATTGATAAGAAAGTTTTGTCATTTTAATACCGTTTGCATCTTTCTTTTTCACCGGTGGTACAGGCTGGTGGCCTATCATTGCTTCACTTGGTGGCTTCACGGGAGGCTCGGACACCGCGTTCGGAGAGTAATACCTGCCTGTGCGGTACTTGCCATTAGACAACATTTCCCCAGCGACAGTGGACAATACCGCGGATTTTCCCTGGATGTGCTGCAACCGGAACTTTACAATGTGTAATGTTTATTATTTATGTTCAATTGAAATTAAGATCTAAAATAAAACCCAACATATATTTTAACAATGGTTGTTTTGATTTTTTAAATGAATCTAGTGTGTCTCCATTCAATAGTCTTCCTGTGCCTTGTCTTGTCACACCACATGTCTCCGGCCAGCATCCTCCCTCACGCTGGCCGCCCACCTTCAATCCACATAACCGTTGAACCCATATGCAGCAGACATACATATGTTATTTTGCGGGTTGGCATCAAGCCTACCGGCCTTGCCTCCTCCCCCAAAAATACTTACCACACCACTTTGTTCAAGCATTGGCAATAAAAGGCCGTTGGATTTTATTGATACAAAACATGGTTATAGGTAAATAATCAATATGGTTGATCATAATAAATCATCCTTTTGGGCACCGGGTACAGAGATGACCCCCTGTGGCCCGTGCCGCCTTGCCACCACAGGCCAGCCTGCTGCTGACTAACTGCCTAGGCATCCAGGGTCTCCAGGGTGAACTGCACCCATATATTCTCCTGGGAGGGTGAGGTATTTATAAACTCACCCCCCTGCCTTCCATGTACTAGATCCTGCAGCCTGCCTCTTACATGCAGTTAGATGGCCTCTCCTTGGTGAGGCCCTGCGGCAAACGAGTCTTGTCTGCACGACCACCGCCCCAATCCACCCCCCGCCCTATCAAAGGCAGTTCGCACCGGGGTACTTGCGCTGGCAAGTGGAGCTGTCAGGGAGCGATAAAGGCCAAAAGGTGCCAAAGACCATGTACACTTCAAAGTGGTCTATAGAGCATGGTTTGTTGTTCCCATGTCTACCTCCAGACCCCGTGTCTCCTGCCAAGCATCCCCCCTCACGCTGGACGCCCCCCTGCAATCCACATAAGTGTGTCTCCATTCACGAGTCTTCCTGTGTCTTGTCTGCACGACCTCCGCCCCAGTCCACCCCCCCGCCCTATCAAAGGCAGTTCGCACCGGGGTACTTGCGCTGGCAAGTGGAGCTGTCAGGGAGCGATAAAGGCCAAAAGGTGCCAAAGACCATGTACACTTCAAAGTGGTCTATAGAGCATGGGTTGTTGTTCCCATGTCTACCTCCAGACCCCGTGTCTCCTGCCAAGCATCCCCCCTCACGCTGGACGCCCCCCTGCAAACCGCATAATGCCACGACATATTCACGTCATTCATTCACAAACACACCCCTGTTTCGAATTCTTTATAACCCACTTCATATTTCTAATGAGAACTTCTTTGCGCTTTGCTAGTCAACCCGTGAAGGTGCTGGTTATCTGCTCTTCGTCTCTGTGAACTTCCGTGACCACTTCGAGCAAACTCGTCAGTTTGCAACCTGTGAACTGCTCCCTGATCCCTGCATCTAACTGTTTGTTCGTCAAGGTAAGGCCATGTACCATAATCATTTTGCGTCCAATTTTTTAATTTATATCTATTTGCTAGTAGTCATCAAATTGCATCCATGTTTTCTTTTCGTTCAAGACAGTACATGCAAGGAACTAGTCACATGTTCTGAGTTTAGTCAAATTATTTTTCTATTTTTTAAAGTTATTCAAATACTTATCCGCATGTGAATAACGTGTATAGTTCCAAGAACCAAAACGAACCTTGCATTGAACCTTTTATGTGTCATTTAATTTTTTAACACATTGGTATTCATAGAGAATTGTTGATCTTTACTTTTCAGAACTTTCCACAATGCCTGCCTGTTCCATTGGCGGTTGCCCTTCGAAGACCCATAATAAATCTGAAGGTACTATAATGCATGTTTTCCCTAAGACAATAGATCAGATAAGAGAATGGGTCCGATATTGCGGATATCCACCGTCTGAGCTTGAAAGTAGAGTCCTAGAAGTCTTTGCGGACAAGAGGGGTGATCGATACCGCGTCTGCAGCAGGCACTTTAGCTCAGACATGTACTCCACATCATTGCTAATAAAGAAGAACACACCGCGAGCGAAGCGAAAATTGCTCTCAACCGCTATTCCCACTCTATTCGTCCACATCCCTCCACTGGTGAGTCAAGTTTACGGATTTAGCTCTCGGCCTTGCGGTAGTGTGTAGCATTAGCTAACAATAATTTCCCCATTTATGTATCCACTCAATATGAAGGCGGAAGATTCTCCATCCGTGTCGTTATTGCAGTCATCAGCCACTTCAAGCGCCTATCGGGTAATCTTACTCAGCTATTCTGCCACTGACTTGTTTTAGGCATGTAAATCAATAGTTTTAATTTATCGTGTAATTATTTTACCTAATGGTACACCCTAGTACTCGTCCTCTAGTCTTTGTTTTCAGTTATAATTATTGTTATCCAAAATAATGCAAGTACTGTCTTTCAGGGAGATGCTGAGGAGTCCAACGCATTGACGACAACCGTTGATGTCACTCAGATGCTCGAGGTACGTTTCCGGACAGTTCCATCGATGGAGATCATCAGATCTTGCATTCTTGTAGCGTGATTGTTACACACAATGTTTCTTTCGTTTTTAGCCATTGATATGTCCTTCTGTCGTCGCCCTCCTATGTGTCTTCTTTTTTCAATATTGTGTTCATTACTAATGAAAGTCCTATGTTTCAGGGAGTCGATGGAGCATTAGTCCAAGAAGAAGGGGGAGCATGCAGTTACGGGTCGGCGCAATGTTCTACAAGAACATCACCCCTAGTAGTTGATGCAGATCTCTGGGTGGTGACACTTCCAACGATCGAGCAAATCGAATCATATTTACATATCCATTATTTATTTTAGACAACTGATCATTTGTGCAGGTCTATTTAGATGAGCCGTTGACGCCTGCACAAAGTTTATGTTATTTTTAACAAAATAGAAAACCATACTAATGCAATTACTGTGTTTCAGGGAGTTGCTGAAGCGTCATCTTCAATAATATCATCAATGGAAGTCTATGCGGAGCCCGAGGTATGGATCTTGACAGTTCCATCTAACTAGATCAACAATGCGTGAATAATTGTCGTTTGAATTTTCTACACAATGCGTTCATTCGTGTTTTGCTATTGAGATGTAAGTGGGTATTGGTCCCCAAGTACATTTTGTGTTTTCAATATTATTATACATACTAATGAAAGTTCTATGTTTCAGGGAGTCGATGGAGCGTCAGTGCGTGATGGATGTGCTTATCATGAAAATATAGTCGTTGCAGCGCAAGAGGAAGTGGAGACATGCACACACGAGTCGGAGCAACAGCGTCCTGATGTTGAAGTTCGAGGCAAGAAAGTTTCAAAGAAAAGAAAGCAAAAGAAGGTTAGTGTCCTGGTCACTATATTATGTTGTTTTTCACTGTTAATAGTTCAATACTGTAAGTTGTGTTTAAACTGAACATCCCTTTTCCAATCTGTCCTCTAGTTGCGAGTGGGTGTACGAACTAGATCTACACAGACAGTGAAGCGAACGAGAGATGTTGCTTGTCAAACCTTTTGGCAGGGACTTGAGACTGGAGATGCATCGTGCCAATGGGAAGAATATGAAGTGATTGACAACGGAGCTATACCACCACCAGCCATTGATAGTGAATGTCCTCATGGTAGTTCGGATGCAGTCGGAGATCAATTCACAGAATCCACACCCGCAAAAACTAAGACCGCGAGAAAGTTGAAGAAATTGTTTTATTCACCCATCGCCGGAGAAGGAACAGATGTTGAAATGGAAGAGAATGAAGTGGACGACAATGAAACACCATCAATATCACTGAACATAGCGGAAGACGATATCAGAGATTCTACCTTTCATGTGAGTGACATGTCCTCAACGTTACAGGCCGAACCAGCTGGGATGCAGAGTGACAGTATAAGGAAAGAGGCCAAATTCATTGTATTCGATAGTTGTTTGATTGATATTATTATTAGGATGAAATGTGGGCATTCGGTTGGTGGGGAAGTATGTGGGGAGCCATTGATTAATGTGACTCGTGCAATTCGAGGCACTAACCTTAAAATACATGCCACCTGTACAAAATATCATCCTTTCTCATGGTCTGCACAACCCATGCTGGGGCAACTGCCAGCAGGCAATCTACTTTGTGCAGCGGCCGCACTTTTTAGTGGTTCAAGTTTTAAAAAGTTAGAGTATTTCTTTCAGTTTGTGGGAATCCATTTCATTGTGAAAACTCAGTTCTACAAATACCAAATCGATTATCTATTTCCAGCAATTAGCGAAGCTTGGAGAATGGAAAAAATGTCTATTGATAGTACATTCGCGGGCAAACGGTTCAGGCTAGCCGGTGATGGACAGTGCGACAGCCCAGGATTTTCAGCCAAGTACTGCACCTACCACTTTCAGGACATGGAAAGTAAGAAAATTGTGAGTTCGGTGGTCGTGCAGGTGTCACAAAGTACATCCTCAGTGGCCATGGAGAAAGTTGGCTTTGTAGCATCATTGCAAGAACTACAATCGCGGGGAATGGTGATCGACCTGATAGCCACGGACAGACACGTTTCAATTGCCAAGACAATGAGAGAAGAGTACAAAAATATAAATCACCAATTTGACGTATGGCATCTTGCAAAAACAATCAATAAAAAAATGTCGGCTGCAGGTAAAAAAAAAGATATGCAAGGTATTTCACAGTGGTCCAAGTCAATCAGCAACCATCTTTGGTGGAGCTCAAAAACATGTGGAGGGTCGTTGGAAATTCTACTGGAAAAATGGCGGTCAGTAATGCTACACTGTAGGAACGCTCACCGCTGGACCACAAACCAACATTTCCACAATTGTGAACATGGCCATTTGTCCACAGAGGAGGCACGGAAGAAGAAGTGGTTGATTCCTTCATCACCCACTCACAAAGCCATTGAAAAGATTGTATTTGATAAAACTATAACAAGAGATTTGAGGGGACTCACGGAATTCTGCCACACAGGAGATTTGGAGGTGTTCCACAATATGTGCCTAAAGTACAGGCCAAAACGATTGCATTTTGGCATGGAGGGCATGATAAATCGGACTCTTCTAGTGGTCTTGGCACATAACCATAATGTTGGCCGTCAACAAAGTAGGACGACCGGAACTTTAGGGACGCTTCGCTACAATAAGGCCTTCACTAAAAGAAGTAAACAATGGGTGATCAAACCAGTTTTTCAGGATATGCAATATGAGTTTATTGAGAGACTTATTGTTGATGTCCTAGATAGGCACATACATGGAGTTGTGGACGAACCTGTGCAGGGGACAACTGCATTGCCACCCAACATTGCCTCTGTTCCATGTCCACCTAAAGCAGAGCTCATTGAGAAATACACATCACGGTTTAAATGATTGTAATTTGATTGTCTGTTCTCTCGAGTCTCCTCATGTTGCAGGCCCATTGAATATGTGTATCTATGTAATGTGTAAATAAAAGTGATTGCTCAGTGTACATGCAATGTGTCTCTCCACCGTTGCCCCTCCCTTCACCGTGCAGTTGTGCGAACCACCCGGGTGTCACCTGTGACTTTGCTCTGGAGTCTCCTCATGTCGCAGGCCCATTGAATATGTGTAGCTATGTATTGTGTAAATAAAAGTGATTGCTCAATGTACATGCAATGTGTCTATCCAACCTTGTTCATTTGCGCATTAAATTAAACCAAACAGTAATATAAATCATTTTTCAAAAAATATAGAATGTCTCCGTATTTATGGTTCTCTGGGGCTGCAAATACACGCAGACAAAATGCAAAGATGGAGTGTAAATTTCAAGTCCTGTGAGATGGCCTTACACTGAATGTAGCTAACTAGGAATGTGTGCTCGTTCAAAGTGAAGGTCAGCTGCTTTGATTTTTTGCTCGGGTGCCGGAATGGCCCACGACTCAGTATAAGGTTCTATTGTTATTTGACCTTGACAGGCCGGGACCATCCCGAAAGACTTCTTTTTGGGGGTGTGGTGCAATAACGTAAACGATAATGAATATAATTTCAGAAACGAAAGCCATTTAATGTTCGTTCATTAGAAGAAATAGCGTCGGCATATAAGGAGTGGTATTTCGGGGCTGCCCTACGCACAGACACAATGGAAAATGCAAATATAATGTAAGTAACTCTTTAGATGAGTTTATACCGCAATTTAATTACTATACAGTAGCTTTAAAGACGGGTTAAGTTGTACTTGTTCGTTCTATGTGGCATATTGTTTTGTACCGCGCACTATCTTGAGGAGAACCATCTCCTTTTACGGAAGCACCTCAAAACCTTCCTCTTTGCTTCTGCTTTCTCTCTCCCCTGCTACAACTGGTCCACTGTCTGCGACCTCGGTCCTGGGCCCTTCCACTCTCCACCTGCACTGCCTACCTGTCAACCCCTGCACTGGGGGACTGTCTCAGTATCCTACAGCCCCCCCTTCCCAGCACTTGTTCTGCACTTACCTTGCACTCACCACCAGCTGGCCCTATGTATTTATTATTTTATGCTACTTACCTTGTACTCCACTTCCCCCTTCCCCTTCCCCTTGCACTTTTACCTTCCCCCTACCCCTGCACTTGCGCAATCTGAATGACACCTGGCCTAGTAGGATCGTTGTCTGTCTTCTCCTTGTTCCCCCCCCTCCCTGCCTCGCCACGCCTTGAAACACTTGTGTATAGGCGCGTTGCAAATGCCATATTATATCATATCAGTGACGAAGTGGTCCACTGGCGCTCAGGCGGCTCTGAAAAAGGGGGTGGGTTACTGGAAATGACGTATAATACCCAGTTGCACTGTCCTAGCTAAGAAATAATTTCCCGACCTAATATATAAAATGAATAATTTTAATAAAGATCTGATGGTGAGACTAATTTCATTTTTTATGTTTTTAAAACAGGTACATCCTTCATTATTGTATGTGTCACGAGTACCAGACACCGGCGGATGGCTTTTACAACCACCAGTTGCTTCTCCGCGTGAACAACGTTACCACCCTGACCATTTTATGGGACGATCGCCAAGTACAAGTATGCCCTAACGCGGTACTAATGGCTAGATGCAACATACATACCGTTGTGGTGGCCTAGTGCCTCGTTGTTGGAACAGCCATGCGATTATCAGTGCGACCGAAGAGCTTATTTTATCGTAAACCAACACCCTGTGTACTGCATACGAACATCGCTTGCCTCAAGACGAATTATTTTGGATCGAGAGCAAAGAAAAATGCAAATCGCTGAATATTCTCTAAACATTTGATGTCAAATAAATGTACTTTACCAAATTTACAATCTTGCGGTTTGATTTAAAAGTACAGTTTCATATTCCGAATTGTGGCGCGCTGTGTTGTGAGCTGATCTGTGTTGGTTTCCGGGTTCTGTGTGGAGTCGCGTAGAAGACGCCTGGGCGCGTTTGCCTACGCAGCACAGTCACGTCACGGATAGAGGCGGGGAATATGAATGTTTTGATAAAGTCTGTTTCAGGGGCGGGGGATATGATTTAGTGCCGCAAACGCAGGTGAGCCAGGTCGATGGGGGGAAATGATAGGATTATCACACAATGGCGGCTGATTTTGAGTGCGTTAATGGACGAAAAGTCGGGTAAGGTCCAAAGGAAAGTTTTCTACGATCTACCGATTTATGCTTAAAAACACATGGCCGAACCGTAGGAACAATAAAAAAAAGTCCCGGAACTATCCTTTAATCTATTTGACCTTCGGGCAAATAACCCAAATCCGTGAGCCTATACGAATCTCCCTCACCCACTTACCTTTTTCACTGGCAGCTGACTCTCCTGATATTCCCCTGCAGCGTCAGTTCCGTTAGTCTAACGCGAGTCAGAGCTGCAGCCGCAGGGTCCCTTTTTCTTTTTTTCTTTTGGTTGGAGTCCCTCGCTTTCAATGTCCTGGAAGCAGGGGACACCCCAGCAGCCTGCAAAGTGCATTATACCGAACATTGGGTGCGGGGGATACCCCCGCAATCCCTGCTCCTCATGTTCAGTATAATGGGCTTTGATTTTTCAGTAGTGGCCGAATTCAGCCAATTCGTCCATACGGACACAAACATTCTATCAAATTGGGTAGTACTTTGATGGGAGCCTAACAAATCCCCATTGCGTTCGTTATAAAGCTATAGTCATTATTTCATAAAGCATGCAGCATTATGCACCCTTCTCGCTTCTGATCACCCCAGGTGACATTAAGGGACAAACATCCTTGCTACTAACCCCCCCTCGCCCTCCATGCCATCAGTGCCTGAAGGCTGCCATTGCAATGCTTATTTGACACAGAGCAACGTGTCACATCCTCGGCAGAGCCGCTCTGCTGCCCTGAGCTCCGCCGGACATTGTCCTGGACTCCTGGAAGAGGGACATCTCGCCCGTTGGGCAATGAAGGTGCCGAACGGGAAAGGTGTCCTGCTGCCAGTACCCTTCATGGTCCTGCCAGCGACATAGAGAGGTGCCCTGCTCCCAAACGTTGTGGTCTGGCTAGTAAAAGAGCTACTGGGGGGGCAAGCTAGCCCTCCCGCCCCACTTGGCACACCACTGGGGAAATGTCGACGGTCTTTGCGGAGTATGAGGATATTTTTGATATTGATATTGATCTGCCCGCTCAACAGAGTGTTTCTGAGGTCAAGTAAATAGTCATAGAGCAAAACCTTGGCAGCGAGACTGCAAAAAGCCATCAAGTAAACATGATTAATACTAATCACAGTCTGATATATAGGGATCGGGGTGTGGACAAGACAGCTGGAACCCAGGTCACCCCAAGGTGTTAAGGGAGAGCCAGTTAATGTATTGACTCACGGGCCAGGCTGAAAACATACCTACCTGATGATAGGTTATGTTTTTAGACAGTGCTTGCTGCCCTGCATCGCAAAGTCAGTGTTCATATTTGCCATTTTAATGGTCCAAAATGTTTGAACCCCAGAAGGATACCAATCTGAGTTGGCCTATCTTGGACTTGAAACCTTTGACGTGCACCGGAAACACAAACAGAACCAAGAATAACTCTGTCAGGGTTCTATATGGATGTATCAACTACATTTACCGAGTTAACCATTAGTTCGACTCTTGGTGGTCCTACTACTTTTTCCTTTTAATGGGGACTCCCGTCCATAGCCCCTGTCCCAGTTCACTGACTCTACCCCAAACCCACCATACCCCACCCTCCCACACACATATGAAAGCTAGCACTAGCTGTGCAGATGTGATTGACTAGTGGGAATATGTCGCGTGCATATCTGAGCTCCATCTGGTCGTTTTATTATCTCAGGTTCATGTGTATAACATATGAGACAGAGGCGTCTGAGCTATTGGAACACACCCAGTGGCTGGCCAAATCCTTTTATGACTCGGCCTTTAATGGTGTAAGTCAGTGGTCTGCAACTTTTGGTTATCCAGACGTTTTGGACTACAACTCCCATCAGCCCCAGTCAGCCAGTCAGTGGCTAGGGATCATGGGAGTGATAGTGAAAAACATCTGGAGAAGCGCAGGTTGCAGACCCCTGGTGAAAGGCCATCCACCTTGGCAGCTGTGTCTTCCATTTTGGCAAGAAGGCATGTTTGTTTAAGAGACTGGCATACGAATGACGCCAAGAGGTCAGCAGCTCTGGGCATCCCCTTCCTCTTTGATGTACAAGCCAAGGTTCACAGAGTTTTCAGGGAAAGAACATATTGGCATTTCTGTTTTAATTTGAGTGATAGGGTTGGAAGTGCAGTCAGAAGTGCAGTACAGAGCAAACAACAGATAGCAGTTGCAATCCCCTTTCTGGGTTCTTTGACAGATTTACAGTGAGTACAGTGGGTGTTGATAAGCCGGTTGATGGCTGTGTTGAAGGAGACATAAAACAGAGTGCTGTATTTAGAAATAGTCTCTGCATTGAGGGATTAGGCAGGCAATTACAACGTTACGTATGGACATAGTTCGACAGCTGGATTTGATGGGCTGCAGAATCAGATGGATGTGGAAAGTGGCTGTGGAGATAGTGGAGGATACATCTTATTTCGATAGTATGTGGACATGGACAGCCTCTCAGGTCTCAGCTCTGGTTTTCAGAACCCTCAGTGGGAAAGAGGATATATATATGCGTATCCTTCTGCGCCCTAGGTCAATAATGATAATGCTTCATAAAGAGATTGGTGGACCGCAGTAAACCTCTGGGGTGATCCTTCCAGAAGAGTCATGACTCCAAGCACCAATCACTGCTAATGTTAGGTCTGTGTAGAATGTGCCCTCTTTCTCCAATTCTCAAAGGTTTGGGCAGAGTCTCTCCATGACAGATGGGCAGAGAACTTTGTGGCAAGAGGGTATCATCTGGAATTCATAAGCCAACCTCTTTCTAGGAGTTTTTGGGCGACCCCGCGGCAAGAGGGTGAAAATGAAGCAAGTAACACAGCTTCTTTTATTAAAGAGAGTGAACTCCCAGATACCAAGCTCCAGGCAAAAGAGCTCTGGGGTAAAACTGCGGAGCTGGCAAAGCCATCCATGCACAGAGCAGTTCCTGCTCCTGGGTCTCTTCGTTCCTGCTCCTGGGTCTCTTCGTTCATGTTTCTGCCCCATACTTGCAAAACTCGAACCAGCCACTGGTCCAGATAAAGGATTCAGCCTATAGCCCCAAGACCAAATCTGAGAGATGCTTTGGCAGAGCATAAGAGATGCATAGAGAAACCGGGCATTGTGGGAGTTTAGAGAGAGCAGTGACAAGGAGAAGAAGCCTGTCAGAGGAGTAGAACTGAGAACCTCATGTGGTATCCTAAAACTCAGAGACGAGAAGAGGTCTAATAGAAATCACAGCTTCAAAAGTGGTATGAAGGACTTTTAGTGGCGTCCTATGCTACTCAATAAAGGAAAATAAACCGAAAATGGGTCCAATATCCCATGAACCCAATGATCCTAATGGTAAAATGTTATAAGGAGCCGGTAGTACCATGTCTTACTTACGGTGCATAAACTCCCAATAGAGACACTGCCTGGCAGAAGATTTAGGGTAGGACTTTCAACCTATCCAGGGTGACTCCCATGTCTGTCCTCCGATTATAGGGTTGGCTCCTCTGAATTACCAAATAGAATGGAAATCACCCTTATTAGACAAACAAACAATGACTCCCCTTCCGAATTCATTGGGTTGTATCTTGAAAGATTGTATGTTAAATGCTTCATGTGAGATGTTGAACAATTTGGTTAAGTACTGAGATTCTATTAGAGAACATTGCAACCGCAAATCCGGGTCCAGTAAAAATGAGATTACGTAGGATAGGTTGGATTGAGCCAATCGATGCATGTACACATTACAAATTATATATACACACTTTGAGCCTATAAAAAAATACTTAATTCCCTTATTTAGTGACATTTCTTAGCCGAAAACATCCTATTTCTTTCCTGAAGATGAGTCTAATCCTATGACCAACTATGGAGGTTTCCAGCTCTCGACAAAAGCTAAAAATTTAGCAGCGCGGCTGCACATTTCCTCAGTTTTTGGGAACATGTTGAAACGTGAGAGCACATAATACCTGTGTGCTCAGTCCTGAGAGTGAAGATGGTCTCGTTCTTTCTGTGTTTTATTGACATCTCGTCGAGATGGTCATACACTAATTTGTGGCTCTGTATTTTTTTAGCTGAGAGCAACTCGCTGACCATTGCTACATGAAAGTATGCACGCAGCATTTAAGTTCAAATTGAGCTTTAAACATTTGAATCGAAATTTTAATATTAAATGAATGGAAATAAAAGGAATTAATAGTTGTTTTAAGTAACTATTCAGGTGCAAGAACTGGAGAGTTGGAGGAGAGCAGGAAATGTGATTGGCAGCAGGAAGAAGGAGCAGAAGAACATCAGAGGAAAGTGAAAGGGAGTTATACCAAAGATTAGGAAAAAGAGGCACCCCAGATGTTGGGGAGAGAGTGTCCCCCAGAAGTGGAGACCACAATAGGGGGCAAAGGGAACCCCCAGAGGCAGAAATGTGTACCAAAGGAGGAAGATAGTCAAGGAAGGAGACAGTGAGCCAGGAGGAGGAAGGAGGTGAAGATGACCCCAAGATGAGTGACACTGTAGAAGTTAAAGACGGAGAAGATCAAGGCACACACCTAGACAGTTGGAGACATAAAAAGACTGCCCTGCCGATGTGCTTGTTTGGGCGGGAGCAGGTACATGCCCACAGTGGAGCATCGAGGAGGTGTCAGGAGTTAAATGCACGGAAGGAGATAGTAAATGCAGGGTGAAAGAGCATGTTCCGGTAGGGTGTCTCAATTGGGGCCCAGAGTAAGAGGCCAGAAGGAAAGGAAAGGGAGAGGTTTGCAAGCTCACAGATGGCAGGCCCAGTTCATCCCTACGACACTCTGGCCAGCCTACTAAAAACAGGACAGACACTGCCAAAACTGTTTTTTGCAACCACAACCCTCCTTCCACTGGTCACCTGACCCTTGAGAAGAACCGGGAGCAGCCCATGGGTGGTTCTCTGTCTTTAAATCAAAGTTTAACTGTATAAAAAAAACATGTTTTTATCAAATTATTTTACGACAGAATGCAGGGAGTGAACCCACCCACACTCAACTCTACCCCAACAAATATCCCCTAACCCCAACCCACCAGCTACCTTTTTGTAGTACCCCCTATGAACGCCCCCTCATCTGGAGTCAGTAATGAAGATAAGCCCCTGAATAGGACTGGTGAGAAGGATACCCATTTCAGACAGCAAAACTATAACCAGCCCCCATGAATTGCCAGGCCGGTGGACACAGCCACTGAAAGAATTTTGTTCTAAAGAGAGTGATGTATTACCCACTTGTTTCAATCTAAGGAGCTGCCTTAAGAATATGTGTTTGGCCGTTACTCAAGGAGAGGAAGTCTTATTTTGTATCTGAGTTTAAAATTTTATAAATCTGGCCCCTTCAAAATCTCTCCTAAGTCTAAACACCCCCGTGATCACCACTTCACTTGGTGACAAGAGTAAAGTCCACCTGTAGAACCTAATAATGTACAATAACACTGAGCAGGTAGGGAGGTGTTGTATATGTAAAAAGCACTTGGGTCTTTTGGAGTATGATGGTTTACATGTGCCTTAAAGTTGATCTTTAAAGTGTCCAACACCACCAATGGATTTCACGTTGAAGGCTTTTATTTGTCCATTGTCAGCTATCTTTTGACTTTTCAGTTGGCTGGTTACAAATTGTTGATACTAAGGGCCTCATTACACGGATGGCAGAGAACCATGGCACTATTAGCGCCATGGTTCATGCCGGTAAAATACCGGCACCGCCTTGGCGGAAAGGGGAATTACCGCCCCATTCCAAGGTTGGCGGGGCGGTAATTCCCCCTTCCACCATTGCCCTTCCCCATTCCCATTTTTGCCCCATAGGGCATAATGGGAATGGGGAAGGCGCTAATTGCGGTACCGCAAATTGCGGTACCGTAATTAGCTCCCTGGGTCCCTTTGCGGGTTGGTTTTTAACGCCTGCAAAAAGCAGGCGTTAAATCCCCCAACCCGCAAAGGGACCTCGTAGTAAGGCGGTAAGGATTTACCGGTCCCGGTATTTTACCGGTACCGGTAAATCCTTACCGCCATCCGTGTAATGAGGCCCTAAATCCGATAAAAGGCTGTCAATATTAGCTTACAATTCAGCCTCCGCCAGTTTACGGGTGCATGAGTCAGCATGAGCTTGCATGAGTCAGCCCGGTCAATTAAGAAGTATTGGACAATCCGATAGGTTTATATCATGGCTGCCCTTAGATTCTCCCATTAAGCAAGCAGCAAGTGATTCAAATTGTCAAATTGTGGGGTAAACCCCTGCAGCCCCCGTTGTATGTAAGTGTGTTCGCAGGAGAAAGGTGCAAACTTTTGGTAGTTCGCACCCTTCTCATGCGAACATTCCGGCCCCGGCAAAGTCATCCACGGTCGGATCACTTAGAATCTTTTTAAAGTGCTGTGTACGTTTCCCTGTTAATGCTGGGCACGTTATCAACAAGTGTTTGTGTTCCTCAACTGAGTCCTGGTGGAGAAAATATCTACAATTAAAAGATTTTGCTGGACACCAGCCATATCTTATCATAATTTGCTTGGTGCAATACCAATTCCAGCAAGATTTTAAAAAGGACCAATATCGTTGCTGTGACAATGACTTGACGTTTACGGGGTTGGTATCAGATCAGCAATTGCTGTATCTGTCTCTCTCAACAAATGTACACTATAACTAGACAATTTGTTAAAGTATTGTAATTATCCATCTCTAACTGCCAGATCAACATAAAGTGACTCAGGAACAGTATTAATAAGGCTCCTATACAAATTTAAGTGCCTCCAATTGGCTCTACTGGTCAGAGAATTTATGCCCAGTTCATACAAGAGCGCAGCCACAGGCACTTAAGTCTGAATGTTAAGAACTCTGCGCCAGCAGTTGCTTCCAATATCGGTAAGATATCCAACACCCAGAAAAAGTGGATCTCAATACAATATAAGATCTTTGGGATAATCTTTCCCTTTAACATCGGGATTAAGAGAATCTACCGAATCCGGCATCTAGCTGAATTGTCTGGTTCCCCATTGCAGAGACCCATGCATGCAACCAATCTCTTATTTGTGAGCTTTGGAAATATTAGGAAAGCCTAGGTAGATAAAACCGTAGACTCTTTCAAGGAGATCGTTTCGAACAGACCATTTAAAGTGGGACAAATGCTTCTTTAAAGTGCAGTGCTTAACTTTTGTTTTAGATTAATTAATTTTCTGGGAGTGGGTGGTTATAACATTATTAAAAGCAGTTAAAAGTCGTTTGAGTCCAATCTCAGTGCAATCAAATATTAAAAAGTTGTCTGCATAACTCAGCCATACGACTCAGGTTATCAAGTTTGGGTGAGGCTAGGGCTGCTGGCATGATATGCTCTCCTATATCTGACATATATAGGTTAAACAGACAGGGGGCAAGAACGCACCCCTGTCTGATGCCCCTAGATGTTGGAATTCTAACAGATAAGCTGCCCTCAGCATTCATCCTGACCTGAACTACTGTTCGTTCATGGAGACCAATTGTTGATCGCAGTAGTGCTTCGGGTAGGCCCCATTTTCACAATTTTACCCAAAGTAATTTTCTGTCTTTTGCATCAAAGGCGGCAGACAGATCGATAGTGACGATAAAAATAGACTTGTATTTTCTGGACAAAGCTAGCGTTTGTACACACTTCAGCATTACACCATTTAAGGTAGTAATCATATGCTTGCGAAAGTCGAACTGCCATTTTTTACGCCTACCAGACTCCGCCGCCCATGCTTCTATATGACCAAGAATCATTGCGGTGAAGACTTTAATTTCTGCATCCACTATAGATGTTGGTTGATAATTTGTCAGGTCGCACCTTAAGCCCTTTTTATATATTGATACTATGGGCCTCATTAGACCAATGGCGGTAACCATGGTGCTAGTAGCACCATGGTTGCCGCCGGAGTCCGGCATTGTGAATGGCAGAATTACCGCCCCATTCCAAGGTTGGCAGGGACGGTAATTCCCCATTCACCATGGCCCTTCCCCATTCCCATTTGAGCCCCCATAGGGCTCAAATGGGAATGGGGAAGGAGCAAATAACGGTACCACAATTAGCGGTACCGTTATTTGCTCTGAAGTCCCTCAGCGGGTCCCGTCCTTAAAGTGTGGTCCGACCACACGTTAAGGCCGGGACCCACTGAGGGACCGCGTAGTAGGGCGTTAAGGGATTACCGGCACCGGTGCCCTTACCGCTGCCGGTAATCCCTTACTGCCATCCGTGCAATGAGGCCTTATGTGTGTGACCCACCATGATTCTGGAAATTGATAGGTTACCAAAATCTGCTCAAATAAAATGCACAAAATAACTGACCACTTCCGTAGTGCACTTATAAACAATAAATTAGATAATTTGCTAGGGCCGTGGGCTCAGGAAGAACTCATCTTAACAAGGATTCCCTCAACGATATCCAGATTTATTGGGATATGGTGGTCATCAGCCAAAACTGCTGGTCAAGAGATAATGGTTTAACACCAAGAGCTTGCACTAAAAATACACTGTAGCAAGATACCCAGTCTAATTCAGATACTGAATATAACATCGATATTTATCAACCTTTAATTTTTGTATTTGGATGTTGGTTTCTTAATTTCCACTAGAGTAACTGGCAGAGACAATTCTTTCCTTCTTTTACAATTTTTTTTTTTTTTTTTTCTCATTTTCTGTTTTCTGACAATTAGCTCTTGGTCGAAAGCTTAAATATGTTTAGACTTAGACCCATTGTTCATGGGGGAATGGCCCAAGACAGAAACTAGGAAATCGCCTGTAAAAGGTTCATATTTGTCGACTGAAAAAGTGTCTATTTTCTATTGTAACGAGGAATCAGCCAGGCAGCGTGGTACGGCATCATTGACCCAACTCATGTTTTTGAGGTTCCAAGAAAGTTTATTGCCTGCAGAGCTGACCAAAAGATCTCTAGGCCCACCTGAACTTGCATTTGTGACCTCGAGGTCAATTTCTGCAAGCAACACAGAATGGTCACTTAAATTGGTTGGTAGTACATTCAAATAATTACCCAATCTGGCAAAGATATATAATCAATGGTGGAGAACAAGGTCTCGTTACTCCACGTATGATTATGAGGAATGTCGCCAGGAAGCGAACCATTAAACATTTCAAATGCTAGGCTTTGAATAGCTCGCAATCACTTTGCTCCATTTCTCCAGCCTTATATTAGAATTACCCAACCTAGGGATAACAGTTGTTGCTGGGTCAAAGTCTATACTGTGGGCGTTAAGATCCCCTAACACAATAGGCAAGCCGCTTCTAAATTTTTTACACCAACCATTAACAAAATTAGTTCATTTGTCCAATGCTTCATCTAACTGAGAGATCCCCTTATGCCAATACCCATTTACAAACATAAAATCATACTGTAATGTCCCATCTTTCACTATTACATGGGACGCTAAATGAAACCTTGAGACATCAATCACAATCGCAGTTATTATCCCCGGACGAGATTTTATCAATGTAAGAAGACCCACCGATGGACGGCACTGTGCATCTTTCTGAGCAGCTTGGAAATGGGACACATAACCATCAAACAAAGGTTTATCGGTTAGCCATGCTTCTTGAAGGCACACTAGGTGATGTTTTTGGAAAAGTTTTCCTAGTTCGCCATTAGCTAATAATTTATGGTGGCCCCTAGAATTCCAAGACAAAAATTAGAAGGTGTTCAAATTAGGTTATGACTGATCGCTCTCTCCAGATTGGAGAAAGGCTCCAGTTAACCGAGACCAGTCATAATTCAGGCCCACATTAACTGAGTTATTATTTGTAAAACAAACCCCTCTTCCCATGTGGCCTCTACAATCTGTTGATATCAAGATCTCACTGGATAGGGGGATGACTCTTTGTTTAAGTTAGTGTGTCAATTTTCCCCAGCCGAATACAAACATATATCAAAACCCAGTTGTCTCAGAGAATGTCCTTCTTTATTATAATGTCAGTGATTATCATTATTATAAACATAATAGCACAATCGGTTTGGTGCAAATCTATGTAGTCAACTCGATTTATTTCCACTGAAGACAGGGCCCGAAGGTAAGGGATTTTGCTCATAAGCCGCATGATGTGTGGACTGTTCAATAGGATATCGCGGTTCTCCTACAATAAGCTTTCAACCAAGATTTTAAACGGGCCCTGTCTTTTAAGAGCTAATTCATCTTTGTTTCCATGCAAATGACCCTCAGGTCCTGGTATAACAGTAGTCATTCGGGATTCCCAATCGTGCTACCTTTCTAGGCCTTTAGGATTTCTTGGAACACTCTGTGATGTTCGCAAACTCAGTCTTCTGTAAGCCTCAGGGGGACCAAGATGAAATCGACCATCAGGGTTAGCAAGCACCTCATGAGATGGTACTGGCTGATTCAATGCTATCAGATTAGAGAGAGCAGATGAAGGACTGTGAAGGTTAGTCGGTATTCCTTCCCTTGATGTAGGACCCACATAGCAGATGAACTTTGGTCCTGTTAAACTACTACGGTATATAATGAATTCACTAATCCAGAAACCAGATGTAAATTAATGGGCTATACAGGCCTATTCACACAGATGTGATTATACGTTTCAGAGTTGGTTCCTATTTAAGAATGGGTGCTTATTACACTGGCAGGTTCTTGCCACGAACTTACAGATGTTGTGCCGAAGTGAGTCTGAACTGTTTATGATTCTGTTGTTCTGAGCATTGCAGTTGTTACTGTCGGGGCTTCAGGTACTGTTTCCAAATCCGTTATGTTGTCCCCACTCTGTGAGCCACAGGTAATTGTGGCTCTTTTCCCAACAGCTGGCTTCTTAATGATTGTGGCAGCCGAAGGCTGGTTCAACAGGTTCCGAAAAAATGTACGCAAGGACTTCTTCATGGCCTTTGCCCTAGTTTTTTTTTTTTTTAGGCTTTTTTGTTGATGCTGCATTTGTTCTATTTGCAGCTCTAGTTTTCACTCTGGGTCCCTTAGACATGTGTTCAACTGAGCAATCGGGGTCCATACAGATGATTACATCCTCATTTCTCTAATTCTTGACCACTGGTATAGGATTAATGTTTCTTGGTTTGTCAAAGATCAACTTCCCTCAGTACCCGTGACTCATTATGGTCAAAGAGGATATGACTCACATGAGCCGTTGAGCTGAATTTCACATGCCGGCCATGATTATCAGATTCTGGGGGAGTAGAACTGTTATCAACAACCCCTGCACCTCCGAATGGACAACATCTTGTTCCCTCCCATCCGTATTCATTCTCGTTTGAATAGTCTTACTGCCATTTTGGACTAACGTAGGGTGGCTAAATCTCTGTAGGTCAACTTGAGGAGGATAGTAATTATACCCCAACAAATCCTTTAGCTTATTTTGCACCCCAGCATGTTCACATTTGAACAATAACGATTCCAGTAGAGTAGAGTGAATTTGTGACTCAGTTTTCATGCCTTCATATAAAGAAATCAGAGCACATAGTACCTGGTTTATTTCTGTGAATAAACCCTCTTGCCCCTCAGTTACTTGCTCACAGAGTTTAGTGTCCACGCTATTCAGCAGAGTGGACAATTGTCTCACCAGCACTGGACTGGTGTTGAGGAGTAGGCAGTCATAGATGAATCTGAGTAATGCGTTGACATATTCATCAAGAGAGGGGTCTTGTCAAGAGAAATATTCTCAGATAATGAGCCCAGAACCCTCAATAGAATGGGGGGCAACTGAAGGGGACGCTTGAAGCAAGTGTTGCAACTGTTGTGAGCAATCATGCTTTCACAGATTCTCCCTCGGTAGCGATTGGTTGTATGGGGTTAAAAATGTAGTAATCTTTGGAGTGTGTGTTTTCCTATCTTTTGTGGAAGTCGTTATTTCACATGTCCTTATTACCGGGGCACTGGCATTAAAACTGCCAGTCATACCCTCCCCTGGAGAGAGAGAGAGAAGCAGAGGAAGTTATGTTGCCATATTTATTAATCTTAAGGACATTTCGTGTGTTTCGTGTGTTTTCGACATCCTTTGAGGTTTCACCCTACTGCACAGATCGTACTACATGCAGGCGAGAGGGCATTATATTATAAATATTAGAGAAATGCTTCTCTTACGATGTCGCAAATGGTCCAAGTTCAAATGAGAGAAAAGAAAACACTCTTTACCACTTCTCCCACACAATTTTTGCTTGAATGGAAACACACTTGAACTGAAAGGTGGGTTAATAATAGGTAGTTTTAGGCCACAGACTCTGGAAGCCAGGGGCTCAATGTGTGATGACTGATTAAGTTGAGTAGCTGAGTATGAGAGAGGCTTACCAACTTCTGTCTGTGGCAAACTGTGGAAAACTGCGCTCTGTCTCCCCTGCTCCTCCCTCACCAAGCTTCGTGCAGTGTCAGGAAGTATATATGAAGGGCTCCAGGCACGCTCACTCCCACAATCATGATACGTTTTGAGCTCGTTGAAGCCGTCCAAAAGCAGCTCAGGTTGGAAAACTGCTCTCTGTCTCCCACGCTCTGGTCTTCCGTGCTCCGCTCTCCACTGCATTCTATAAACCTAGCCCAGAGCTATGAAGAATGTCCTATCACGAACAAGTGCAGCCAGTACAAGATGATAGATCTATTAAAAAAGGGTAGTCAGTTTCCGGAATCCTCAGATCCTCTCCTTCTTCAGTGGCCCAGAGCTGGCTCCTGGAAATTTTGGAAAGGAGCACATGGAGAAGAAGGTTTCTGGAGGATAACACAATGGAAGTAAGAGAGGAGATAAGTCCTGGAAACTTTAAAAGCCCCATAGGCTGCCTGGGTAATATATTTATTATAAACCAGGTTGCTGATTTAGGAATTCCAGTGAAACCTAGCTCAACTAATGGCTTGGGCTCTCTTGACCGATCAGTAACTAGACAGCTGACTAGAAAAGAGAAAATGAAACAAAAGAACTATGGTGTTAGTTGGGAAGCCCGGATGCCTAACCGCTAATTTTTCCATAGGTTAGAAAAACAAATACTTTTGTCACGGTAATTAGTATATAGAAAGAATTCTGCCTCACAACCAAAAAAGCTGAAAATGGGTCAATCCCAGAGGGCGGTTACGACCATTTTAGGGGCATTGCATCAATGGATAGAAAACAAGAAACTTGGAGAGAAACTGGAGCCCAAAACACAGAGAAAGCAATTGTGGTGGGACGGTTCTGTTATTTCCCATTTTTGGAGTCTATAGGAATCCATGGGGAATTTTTCCAGAATTACAACTAAAGTGGCGGAATCAAGATGACAGTTAATTTACTGGCACTTTCTAGCACACTGCCGGACTAGTAGCGAAGCCCAAAGTTCTGGCATGGTTGCACCAAAGGTGGGATGAGGTCACATAAAAACAGATGACCTGAAAGTACGCCATAGGACAAAGGCTGAAGCATTGAGCACCACGAGCAATTGAAACTGTGCAATAGTGGGCTGTGGAAAAAACAACCTCCCCCACCAATCTAAGTATTTGAAACAACCTAGAAAATGTAGCACCAGCTGTGAACAGCGTCATAGATAAAGTAGAGAGTGGTCAACCCTTATAACCTCTGTATAGGTCTTCTAAACAGTGACACAAGAAAGTCAGGATAAACAAGATCCCATGAATAGGACTCAAACCATCTAAGCAATGCTGAACGACATTTTCATGTAACAGAATTGCCTGCTTCAAAGGTCTCTAGGCACCTGTCCATACCACAGGTCCCGGGTATTGACATCTGATGTTCAGCCTAACCACTAGAAATCAAGTCCAACATTCTTATCAAGGCCCAGCAACCACTGCAATTCTTAATATTCTCATTGTGGGTTGGGGCTGGAGCCATGTATATGAAGCTTATAATGACAGTGCACTGTACAAAAAACATTCAAACTGGCTATGTAAGAATAGCACTGATTCATAGATGAGCCCAGTTTAGACTTATTTTTGTGATTACTCGAACACGGCTAATAAAATCAGCAAATTTACCAAACTTCGGGCGGCATTGGCTCCCAACCGTTGCGTGAGTCTCTCACACCTCAGCACCACACAACAATGGGTCTTTACTGGGCAAATGAGAGCTATTAAGAACTTTGATGCATCGTATCTGATGGCTGTACATTTTCGAGACATCCACAAGGGAAAGCTAGATAGTTTTTTTGGTCTGCATCACATCAAAGAGAATCCTCGAAGCGGTAATCGAGAGCTTGAACTACACCAAATGGAAACCAGGTTTATTTTAGATCTCAAAACCAAAAAACAAAAAACCAAGGGGACATAATCTTGATGAGGAATTGTATACATTTTTGGGAACATAACTAAGTGAAAAAAGCAGTGTAAATGAAATAGATTAACATTTTCCATCACCCTATGGGGGTAATTCATAGAACTGAGCGCAGATTCAGCACATGCGGGCAGCGCAGAGAGGGAGCGTGCACCAGCGTGCGTCAGCTGAGTGCGCCAAATCCCATTTTGACGCACCGCGTATTCATAGATTCAAACATCCATAACCAGCCGAGGCGCAGCGACCCTGCAGCAGCGCCAGTTACACCCCCAACCCTGCCCTTGCACCAAAAACATCCTGGACCTATGACTCCCGACTGTGGCAAGGATGTGTTCTCCACCAGCCTGGCCGCTGCCTCAGGAGCATCTCCACAGGGGGCCCAGGTGATACTCGGGCAGGAAGATGGCACGGAGGACAACTGGCACATAGGGGGTTCAGTTGAGGAGGGGGTGGCAAGAGCATCCAGCACACGGAGGAATCCAGTGCCGACATAGGTCGATGCGCCCACACAGGTATCCAAAATGACGTGCATTGTCCTGACGAGAACCCTGCACGTCATCCCAGATACCACTTGCACGCAACGCCTACCCAGCTAGGACAGGCTCAACCCAGTCATGAATTACCAAGTCTGCAGGGAGAGTAAGGCCAGTTGTTGTTCGCGCATCCCCTCCCTGAAAACTGGTCTGGACGAAGGCATCCTTGCTGGTGCGGGATGATGCAGTCACAGGATCAGGGACAGGATTACACACAGGCACCTCCACAGCGGCCTGTGCTGCCTCCTGTCCCTGCCCCTGGACCGCACCACTAGCACCAGTGGAATCCCCCCTCCAGGCCCTGTGTGTGGTGCTGTCACGGCCTCCTCCTCAACCAAACCCCCACCAACCTGGATGCCTCTGTGCCGTCTTCCTCCACAGGACCCTGTGGGGGCTCAGCTACCCCTTCTGCTGCCGAGAAGAGTCCATCTCCACCCTCCGCCTCTTGAACCTTCCCGCGGCAGCTGCTGCCATGGACGCGGCACCAGGCTCCTCACTCCCGGAGATAGTTTAACCTGTGAGGGGAGCTGGGCCTTGCTTCTCCGGCTAGCGGTGGCATCCCTGCCGCTGTGCTCCACAGCACCGTTTCCGCCCTCTTCACCAGTCGACGCTGCAGACAGGGAGAGATAGAACACAGGCATCAGGGCACTGTACCATGGTCTGATACACACATGACATTTGCACATGAGTGGCATTGTCACACATCACAGACGCCATCACACTCCCCAACACTCATGGTATGTAAGGCCCCACACATGCACAAATACTCCTTAACTGTGCCACAGGC
Source organism: Ambystoma mexicanum (assembly GCF_040938575.1). NCBI lineage: Eukaryota > Metazoa > Chordata > Amphibia > Caudata > Ambystomatidae > Ambystoma > Ambystoma mexicanum. The sequence goes on from NC_090928.1 coordinate 69,294,814, forward strand.
ATCTGCATCTATTCATGAGACCGTGCATGTACAACCCAAGGGTGGCCAGACGTTGCATGCATCATGGTGCAGCCATACACACAGCACACATACCACCTCACAGACATGTCTATTGCCATCACTGCCTCCTGTCTCGTGCAATCATCACCAACTGTGTTACATCTGCCAATCGTGCACCCCGTTGTCTGTGTCACCAGCATCCATGTGGTGTCACTGTCACACACATACCAAACATACACATGCACATGCACATCCTACAAGCAGATGAATGTGTGAATAGCATCCATGTGTCATACATCCAACATGCAATGAGTGTTTGTAGTGATTGCATCAAATGCTAATCCATCAAATGCAAAGGACTCCCCAATGATGCATCGGAAAAAAGCTTATTCCCATTTCATATTGTCAAAGTTGCCCCCCAACCCTTTGCTAAGTCACCCATCAAAATTCATTTAAACAGAAGAAGGCCCTTTACCTACGGTAGAAATGCACTCTCACAAAGCATTTGTTTGCTATGCGTTTGCATTTGATATCTTGGATTTGATGCAATGGCTGGAAACCGCCATGATACACATTCAGACATGCAAACATGTGTGCATCTATACGAGCAGGTGTGCATCATGCATCTCATCATAGACCCCACCGACATACATCACACATGACTGTGCACACATGCAGCACCATCATGTCCATGCACACATACAACATATGTCCAAGCAGCACATCTGTGACACACCTCAACAGGCACTGCATAGAATAATAAGGCACAGACACTCACTGCTTGACTCCAGACGGGTCTGCACCTCGAGGATCTGATGGTAAAGCACTGGGCGGATGCGCTCCAGGACCCTCATCTGGTCGTTGGTGAGAGAGAGACCCGGCGCCCCCCTGCATCCACTGCACTCAGGAGGCGCTGGCCCTTCTTGAGGGACTTGAAATCCTCCCAGTGCTTCTGGACGTGTTGGATGTCGCAGGTTGCCACCCCCTCTGCGTTGATGGCAACCACGATTTCCAGCCAGATCCTCCTCCGTCCTTCCTTGTCGGCGCATGGTCTTCCGAAGAGGGCATCATAATGCCCCAGGACTTGCTCCACCAGGATGGCAACTTCTTTAGCTGAGAAGCTGACAGCCCTCTGCCTCACTTGCTGGGGGTTGCCAGTGGCCTCAGATGGTGTTTGCCCCGGCATGGCTGCCCCCGAGGCAGGTGTGGGAGAGCAACGGGTCCAGGGGCTGGGTTGTAGAGCGATGGAACACCAGTCGGAGTTTTCTGTTCCAGCAGGGGTGGTCAAAGCAACTGGACCCCTGCAGATGGCAGATGTGCAGGCACCAAATGGCAGGGCATGGTGGCAGCAGGCAGGCAGCAGCAGATGGCTCGCGGGAGGCTGCTCGGGGCTCTGGGGGGCTGTAATTCAGCCTTCTGGGCAGGAGCGTGGTCTTCTGTGTGTTGTTGCGTGGCCAGCTTGATACGGAGTGATTTGGCACGTGAAAAACAGCACATTTGCGTGAAATCTGAGGAAAGGCCCTTAGTGTGTAAGCACGTAGGTGATGTAGCGTGGGCGTTTCACTCGGCACGGGTTAAAGGTCCCACATGGGTTTTGATCGCTCTGTACGTGCTTTTCGTGGAGAGCGGTGCGTGTGTTTTCCAGATGTTGGGGCTCACACGCGATTACTTCACAGAGGCTACAGTGCGTACTTCTTTTGGCGGGGGAGTTGCCTACACGTTCTTCTTCTACACGCAAGGCAGAAAGTGAGTCGCGCATGCTATTTTTCCCACTGCAGGTGTCCCTGTTTGTCGCTTACCCCTTTTTTTCGATCATACAAGCCCGCATGTTGATCACGTACGCATTTTGTGTGTTCCTGGGTGCCACAGCGTACTGCATGTGTTTTTTACACGCACATGGGCTACAGGGGTCATGTATCTCTTTTTCTTGTTTTTTTGGAATCCCTGAGCATTGTGTGACCCGTCATTTTTCCTAAGGGGCCACAGGCAGCCTTGCAGGAGCACAGGGGTGCTGTTTGCATCACATACCTTGCCCCCCTCACCCAAGTTGCCCAGGACAATTGTTGTGTGCACCCCCCATTGGTACTAGTACATCTGTGACATGGTTGGGAGGCCACAAAAGGTGAGGGGTGCCTCAGTTGGGCAGCCTCCACGTGTCCTTTCCCCTCTCATGCGCAGAGCCTGTGCGTGTGGTTGGGGATGTGGGGGCACCACCATGTCCACCGGTACGCCCCGCCGTGTTGCAACATTGTGCAGGACACATGCTGCCACAATGATCCTGCACACTACTGGGGGTGCATAGAGAAGCTGCCCGCCAGAGCGGTCAAGAGAGCGGAAGCTTGACTTGAGCACTCCGAATGTGCGCTCCACTATGGCCCAGGTTGCAATATGGGCTGCATTGTATCTTACCTGGGGTGGTGTGGTGGGGTTCTGTATTGGCGTCATCATGTAGTTGCTCAGAGGCTAGGCACTGTCCCCTGGGGAAGTGATAATGGTTGTCATTAGTTTGGTTTGTGTATTTGTCTGTGTGTGACATGCATGCATGTACACAGGCATTTGTACTCACCAATGAGCCATGTGTCGCCATGCTTCCCAGCTCCCAGGTCCCGGCTCAGGGGGGACATGTGTTTAGTTACATAACTGAATAAGTAGCCAAACAAATGGAAAGAACTATTACAAAATGGCCAACACGTTTTCTAAATAATGTATTCAACAGCATGTGTTGTGAATTGTTAAAAGAGAAAAAGGACAACTGTTAAATGTAAACCATAGAGACTAGGTGCTTGTATATGTGTTGCCACTGGGTCTGATGAATTGTGTATGTTAACAAGCAGCAAGGACGCTGCGAAACGCATCGTACCGTTGTTGTCTATATTTTAATGTTTAATGGTTATTAATTTAATAAACTGGCCAATATGAGGATTTGACGTCTGTCTGGATGGTGAGTCACGTTGATAGCTGATCGATTGGAGTGTATTCCCTTTTGGGAAACTATTTATTGGTTTCTTTTGTTTGAAAATATATATATATATATATTTCAAAAACAAACAGCTTCGGGCGGAAACTATTCATGCGAGCAGCACTCCACGAACAAAAAAGTGTTCCAATGATCCAAATAAACACGAAAATCCAACAGCAAACACTGCATCATAGGTTGTGTAAAATATAACAGCCTTTATTTTACATATGCAGCAGATAAAAAGTGATCTCCCAGTGCTAATTTTGCTTAGCCAGACGGCAGCCTGACGCGTTTCACCACTAACCAGTGGCTTGTTCACAGTCACTCATCACCCATAGAGTGCTTGTTTATATTACAGACACTCCCCCCACAGTGAAAGACATAAAGAAGGTGACTTATAATCTCAAAAATAATGGCAATTAGCCATCTTGGCTTGGGCTACTGGCTCACATTACTAAATGGTATAAGCATATGTTTAAACGTCAAACATAACGTTTCAGCCATAACAAAACACATACAAATAAAATTGACATTTTAAATATTAGTACTATTTAAAAATCAGTTCATAGTATATGACACAAAGCACAATTATAAGGGCAATACGGAAACATTAAAACTCCCATATTAATGACAAAGTGTTATCTTTCCTATTCGATTCATGGGGGCAGGGGTAATAATACAGATCTACCTAAAATATTCACAGAGCCACAGAGTGACTGCTTATGCATTTTGCCATGTTTGCGGAGTGCCTAGAAGCGGGATAACTATCTTCGCTGAATATGTAACGTTCAGTCCCAATAAAGTGCATAGTGCTTTTATATAAACAATGCATTCCTATGATATGATAGATACATATACACTAGTACAAAATATTCATGTCGTATTATAAAATGCATAATACAAACTATAGACATCTCTCTAAAATATTCCAATATAATAAGGGAATTTTTTCTCATGTAATGCGACAGAACAATATATCCCAACATCTGCTTCTAGTGGTAACTTCTAGTAACTTCTAGTAACTCCTTTGCCATACGATGGTCCCATGTGTTCTGTCAAAAAATATTAATAAAGCCAGCAAGTAACTGCTTATGCATTTTAGCTTCAAAGTGAGGATGGGGCCAGCCTCGTCAGACCATGTTGCCTGATAAATGATCCAAAATTATAAGACCACTTACAGAAATGGGCCGGCCCTTTCCTTGCTTTGAAGCTAAGCAAGGTCAGTCCCACTTTGAAGCTAAGCAGGGTCAGTCCCGTTACTGCATGGATGGGTGACTGAAAGAGAACCCACATTTTCTTTTAAACTTACAATCAGTAAAATTGTTATATTTTAAAAAGTACATACTTACCAGTAGATTTATTCATGTTTTTTAGCCGTCTTAAGTTAGACAATACCCTGTTTTGTCCTTTGCTGAAGTCGCTGATACGCGGGGCATGATCCTCAGCAGTCAGCATACGTGGCGCCAGGACTGTCTGAAAAGTATGTGTAGTCTCGAAGTCGCTATGAAAATGGGTAGCTGTAATGAAGTTCACCGCCATCGCCCAGTCAAGGGCAAATTGTTCTTCAGGGCGAGTTAGGAAAAGCAGTCTGAAAAACAGAAACATTTGTTATGAACCTATAGGTAGCAACTACTCAAAACTGAATGTGTGTATGGTTGCTGCTTTGCTCTCAGTTGGATGCAACAGTGAAACAGTTCACTCTGTGAAGATCATTTTTTAATTTCTCCTGGGGTGCAAGATATTTTGGAGTCACTTTCTAAGGGGTGGTATGGGAAATGGAGGCATAAAGCATGCTTAATGCTTTTATGTCTTAATTTTCTGCTCTGGGTCATTTTCAAGTTTTCACAAGGCAGAGAAGTGGTATAAAGTAAAGTTTACATCTCTGCCATGCTTTCCTCCTCTGTCTTGCAAGTGCACTTTGTTGTTTGCCAGCTTGGGATTTGCCTGATGGTGTTATGTTATACAAATTTACGAAGCGCAACATCCACCCGAAGGGAACAACAGATAGGATCCAGACGACGAGAGACAATAAACAGAACATATAAGTCTTCATCAGCCAGTGGAATGATAGGTGATTTGCGGTATGCCCATATTATTTTGCCATAAGAAGGGATAGAGGCATTTTTTGGGGGGTTTTGTATGCGGGAAGAGAAAGACTTGTAGGGCTGAAATAGAGGCTTTAATAGAGTCAGAGATAGTGGAGGAGGAGTAATTAGATATATAGATAAGGTCAGCAATTTTAAAAGGATTAACTAATTGTTTCTCTAGGATACACCATGTGGGAGTGTCAGAACTTTTCAGGACAGGCGAACCAGCAACGGGATTGTTTGAGGAGGAAAGCAGAGTGATATCATTTAAAATCAGGGAATCTCACCCCACCCATATCATATGGTGCTTTTAATTTGGTTAAGGCAATCCTTTTGCTTTTTAACCTTTCACATAACAAGATCAGTAAGATAGAGTATAAGGTTTAAAAAACGTAAGAGATAGAGGGACAGGAAGAAGTTGAAGATGATATAAAACTATTGGGGAAAGCATCATTTTGATGGTGTCAAGCCGTCCCCACTATGAGAGATACAGCCGGGACCATCTGGAGGTGAGGTCTTTGAGTTTATCCAGCAAGATTTGAGTATTGAGTTTAACAGTATCATGTATTGTAGGAGCAAAGTGGATGCCTAAATATTTAATAGATTCACAACACCATTTAAAGTCAAATGTATCTATATCGTGTTTAAGACAATATGAAATTAGGGGCATGATTTCAGATTTATATTTGTTTAGTTTATATCCTGATACCTGGCCGAAATTATGTAGCATGTTAAATAGGTTGGGAAGGTGAAGTTTGGGATTTTTAATAAGGATGATAATGTCATCAGCGTAAGCTGCTACTATAAAATGTGAGGTTCCTCTCAAAAACCCACAAATAATCTTAGTAGATCTGATTAGTTCTAATGAACTAATCTAGTGAAAGGATATGTAGGATCACAGAGAAAGGACAACCTTGCCTGGTGCCTCTTCATAGAGGGAAGAAGGAGGAAGATTAGCACTACAACCATGCCACTGTAATGATTGAAACATAAAGTCCCAATTTACGCGGTCAAAAGCTTTTTCCGCATCCAACGCAATTGCTGCAAATCCCTGTTTATCCTTTGCCACTAAATGTATAACATCCAGTAGCAGCCTTGCATTGGAGGAGATGTTGCCTCCCTTAACATATCCAACTTGATCAGACTTAATTAGGCTGGGAAGAGAGGATTCAATTCTGTTGGCTAGAATTTTTGCAAAAATGTTACTTTCAATATTGATAAGGGAAATGGGCCGATAATTACTGGGAAGTATGGGGTCTTTATCCGGTTTGGGCAATAGTATAAGTAGAGCTTTGGAGAATGAACCAGATGAGGATTTTCGGGATATAAAATAAGAAAACAGAGTTTTAAGTTTTGGAGTAAGGAGGTTAGAAAGGCTTTCATAAAATTTAGGGGACAGGCCGTCTGGGCCAGGGGCATTCCCTTTGCCTCGCCCTTCACTGGCTCTGGTGATCTCTGAAAGAGTGATATCATTATCTAAATGGGAAAGAGCAGTTTGTGGGTATGAGGATCTGTTAATATTATTAAAGAATTACACAATATTGTTATGTGGAATAGAGTTGTCAGGGGTATAAAGATCAGTATAGAACTTTTAAAAACACTTAAGTATATCATCAGGGTGATTATGTGATGTGTCATAAGTTTCCTTTATATGGGATATATAGTGTTTTTCTTTATTTGTTTATAAATAAGAGGCTATTGCTTTACCGCCTTTACTGGATGTGTGGTACATCTGTGTTTTATATTTAAGAATAGTCCCCCCGGCTAGATCCGTAATTTCATTATTTATTTTGAAACCTAAGGCTATAACCAGTTACAGATTGGCCGGATTAGGTTTGCTATAGTAATGTTGCTCAGCTAGCGTAAGATGGGAGTAAAGATCATCAAGAGTGCTGCTTTGAATGTGTCCCAATTGTTCACAACAGAGGTTTCATGATCTTGATTGTCTGTGAAAAATTGTTGAGCAAAGGATTGAACAGAGCTAATGAACTTTGGATCTTGTAACAGGAAGTTATCAAATTCCCAGTGAGTTGATGTCTTGTTAATGTTAGAGAGACTGAAGGAGGTACATACAGGGGCATGATCTGATATGATAATGTTGGAGATTTTGGAATGTACTATGGATCCTGTAAGGGTTTTAGTGAAAAAGATATAATCTAGGCGTGAGCGTGTGTTGTGTGGGAGTTAGTGAAAGGTATAATCGAGTTGAGTAGTGTGGGAGAGCCTCCAAGTGTCCACAAGACCGGGCTCAGTGAGACAACTCAAAAAGGATTTGTGAGACTTGTTGGTTTTAAATGCACAACTGGATATTCGATCTAGAAATGGATCAAGAACCTGATTAACATCACCACATAAAATTAGATTAGTAAAATTATTTTTGAGTATCATTTGTTTGATAGAAATCCGAAAGTCAGGATCAGGTTGAGTAGGAAAATATATATCTAGAAATGAAACCTGTGTGGATTAAATCAAGAGTTTGACCCATACCCATCTACCATTGGTGTCAGCACCTTGATTCTGAATCTTGAAAGGTAATTTCTTACTAATTAATATTGCAACTCCATTATTTTTCCCAACAGCAGGACTTGAGATGACATCTTTAACCCAAAGGGATTTAAGTTTCATTGCTTCTATACTGGAAAGATGTGTTTCTTGTATGCAGGCTACTGATGGTTTGAATTTCTTTAGGTGAGAAACAATCTTACATCATTTAATAGGGTTATAGCAGCCCTTGATGTTCCAAGAAATACACTTAAAAATCCTACAAACGTTTGAATAGTGATAGAACAAAGCTTGAACCCATGGTGAAAGTAACGATATAATACTGTAAACATGCAATTGAAATAGCATATACTCAATAAACGACACATAAGGAGAACACATGGGAATCAGGGAAGGGAATAGGGAGTCTAATCATATAATTTTAATATATGGACATTAAGTGATGAGGACAAAAGAGATCACAACAGAAGAAAAGGGGAAGGAAGGGAAAAAAATGCAGGGATGGGTGATGCCTGCTGAGACGTTAAAAAATAGAAAAAACAACCCACTGTGAAAGAAGGACGCAGCGACAGGGCACGTCCCACTACATTAGAATAAAGTATAATCATGACATCAAGTAAGTTTAACAGGTAAATAGATAATTAGAACACTCATGTATTTGAAGAAGTTGAAGCTTTAGCAGGTGAAGAGGTGTCCATGCCTTCGGTTTTGATGGAGTGGATAAAAGACCTAAGATCAGCCGGATCCTCAAACATGGTAGTGCGACCTTCATGTGCAACTTTGAAGGAACACTGGTGATAGAGCCTATACCGGATGTTAAGCTGGTTCAAAGCCGGTCGGAGAGATAAAAATACTTTTCTTCGTTGGGCTGTGCTCTTGGCAACATCTTGAGTGATGAATAGTTTGCTGCCATGCCAAATAAGGGATTTACGTTCCTTGGCAGTTGAAAGGATGAGTTGTAGCTGAGAGTATTCAAGCAAATAGAATATAAGTGTTCTGGATGAAGGGCGAGAGGAATTGGAGGTGGTAGGTTGACCAATGCGGTGAACACGCTGAATATTGAGCATAGTTTCCATTGGTAGGTAAAGTAAGCCTTTCTTTTGTGAGTTTTTAAAAGTTTTGTTAGGAGAGATGCAAACCAAGGTTAGGTTATCCAGTTGTGAATGTTGTGGAGTTTCTCATCTGGTGTAATTGTTGGTCTATCTATGGTTTGTTTGCTTCTACTCGTACAAGTAGGGGTTACACCATGGATATGGTGAATGGCATGGATAGGTAGTGTGGAGCATACTATGTCAATTTCTGGTATTTGTATGCAAGTGGCATCTGCCCATATGAGTGTGCAAATCATGGTCAGTGATGGGAGTAACTGGCCAAACATAATATATTTGCACTTATAAAGTGCAAAGCTCACCCACTGAAGGTATGGTGGTGCTAACTAGACTAATAACAGTTAATATTGTTAACCAACTCAGTGGTACTCATTGTATTGACATCGGAAGGATGTCGGTCTGAGTGAACCCAACAGGTTTTGAACCTGTGACCTTTAGGTTACACACTGATCACGTGGTCTGACGCCGAAGAGGATGGTCACGTAGCCCAGCCACTCCAGCCCACCGCTATGTAACTTATGTAATTTTGAACTGTCTTATAACCATGCAGGGATGATGCATCATGCCCACAATTTTTATGTTTGTAAGTTTTATGAATTGCCTGTAACTACGCCGTGATACCTACAACGGTCTGGGCGTATAACAAATGTAATAAATAAATAAATATAAGACATCAAAACCATTATATTTACGAATTTGTTCCTACCCTTTTCTTCTTCTGGATAAATTTCAGTCGCTGCATGGGTGATTGCTCCTGTTCCGACATTGTTTTACTGCAGAGAGACGCGATGTGTGAGCCGCCGCCACCGCACCGACTACTGCCTCTCATTGTATCCGCTCTGTGTGAGAAAACGCGTGGCTTCACTTCCACCGTTAAGTGCTGACTTCGGCCTGGGCAGCGTCTCCTCTGCTGCAACGCCTCCACCAGCACTATCAATGAACTGCAGGTTGAATTATATAAGTCAGAGTTTGTTTTCTCTTTCTCTTTCTTTTTTACACCGCGCTCTTCACAATCCAAAGGATCTTAATATATTGCTGTAGAGCAAAACCGCACCGACTACTGCCTCTCATTGTATCCGCTCTGTGTGAGAAGATGCGTGGCGTCACTTCCACTGTTACGTGCTGGCTTCGGCCTGGGCAGCGTCTCCTCTTCTGCAACGTCTCCGCCAGCACTATCAATGAACTGCAGGTTGAATTATATAAGTCAGAGTTTGTTTTCTCTTTCTCTTTCTTTTTTACACCGCGCTCTTCACAATCCAAAGGATCTTAATATATTGTTGTAGAGCAAAACCCACATTATAAACGCTCCTCACGAGTCTTACAGTGACATTGTTCTTGCCTTTTTTTCATTTAAATAGACCTACGAACCAATATTAAGATTCCTAACTGGTCTTATTCATGGACACATTTATATTATTATCTCAGTTCATGCAAGCAGATGCCTTAAGGATTTGCATAATCCAGTCAATTCATGTTCAGAAGCAATTTACCACATTCATATGTGGAGAACCCCATTTATAAAAAAAAAAAAAAAACCTAGCTGCTTCTGTTACTGGGATTATTTGTATTGGTATTCCAGCTTTTATAGGTGGATGCCCTAAAGAACTATTCCATCCAGACTGGGGTTCCCCCCTTCATGTTTTATGAATACAACTGAATTTGTCTGGATTTTGGCACGCATTTGGAACTCTCTACGCTTCAATTATTGACTCATCTTTAACAATATTGGAATCTAACGGTTTGCTACCATATTTTAATTTGATGGTGCTGCACAGCTCATTCTCATATATAATTTGCTCCTTATTACTACCTAGCCTTATCATTTCATCTCTAATTATCGGAGGTGGGTGTAATATGGACATAATAATTGCAAATTGCAAGGAATAACACCACAGCAACTGCCCATCAGTCACTATGTGCAGTTGAATGCACTGCTCCTTACTATTCTAAAAACTGTCTTCAATTTTAGGTTCAAGCATTGCCATTATCCTGTTGATCTACAACCTCTCGTTTTCATTGCACACACCATATTGGGCCAACTAGCTCAGTGCCTATATATTAGTGTCCCTGAGTATTAATCAACTGTTGAACACAATAAGAATGGCTAATAATAAAAACTCTCCAAAAAATATTCTTTCCACAAAAGAATCCAAATTTAAAGCTACAACAATTAGATGACAGGTGGTTAGGCTTTGAAACCAGAATAGATGAGATGGAGAGAAGAGTAGGCCTGGTGGAGGATATGTCTCCCAGATGGCGCTACTTGAGAAATCAGTCAAGGATCTCCAGAAACATAAGAAGACTTAGAAAATTGAAATAGACAGAATCATCTTCAAATTTTGGGTTTGCCAGAAGGTTCTGAAGGCGAAGATCCCATTGCATTTCTACAAAAATTTCTACACACAAAAGAAAGGCGCCAAAATAGTTCCCTCCTTAACAACACCGTATATAAAAGAGAAAACGTAGATTGGAGAAAATCTCGAGGAAAAACAACATACAAAAAAATAAATGTGCCTGTCACCAACAGCTACGATTCTACAAGGCAGAAGTCATCAAGCCCAAGAAAGCACACGCCTTCCAATGCTTCGATTTGGCACAACACAGTCAAAAGGACATTTTTAAGAACATCCAAGAATTCAAGAACCAGCCCTGACATAAGCTTCTTTTCTGCCTTTTCCATCGTATAGGTGGGTCTTGTTGCGTAGTGCGGAAGAATGACAATGCTAGTACATTTTTAATGTTCTCATTATTTTCAAATCAATATCCTAGTTCCACTGTGTACTTTAGTTATTTTTCACTCACCACTGCCTTTGGCTAACTAATGGTTTTGCCTCATTTTCCTTTTTTTGCTTACCATGCCTACTCCTTTTTATTTTAAAACATCACACTCTGCAAGCGGGTGCCATCCCACCCGCCTGTGTCAGACCTGCCGGGGTCAGACCTGCTGGCTAGACGGCACCCGCTCGCAGAGTTTTCATGGGAGCACCTGCACCGTTATTAACGGTGCCGGTGGTCCCGTGTACAAAATTCAAATGGAGTCCTATGAGACTCCATGGGAATGAGGACTAACAAAATGACCGGCGCCTGACTTCCCGGCCACTGGACTTGGAATAGCCCGGTGGCACTGGGAAGTCAGGTGGCGGTAATTCATTACGGGTCCGGCGGCTATCTCACTGACATATGGACACATTCTGAGTGTGGGTCCCAAACTATCTTAAACAAACAAATCAATCTTAAGCCTTTGAGTTACTCACAGACGGGAAAGGAGATTTTGAAACGGGGAACTCTTGTCCCAATAATACATATATTTCCTCTAAACATGGGTCATGTATGGATGGCCTTTTTAAGACATTTAGTGGTCCAGCCACCCATCTCTGGATTCATACTTTTTCTGTAATTGGAAAATCCAGACCGTTTGCACCCAGTAACTTGCACATACAGAGAATTGCTAAGAACTGGACTTTAGCACAAAATGCTGTTTTTCGTCCTTTTGATGAACGAAGACCATCATATATGTTATGAAAGGTACTACAATGCTTTTCTGTTTACCAAAAGTGAGCCTAGCCAGTGGTGCAAACATACCTTCTAGGAATATTGTCCTGTCCTCTTTAGCTAGGATAGTCTAGAATTCCAAGAGCAATTTGCATATATATCACTGAGATGTTATCGGGAAGGTAATTAGAAGTTTGAGGTTCGTCTACTTTCCCTACAAAACCAGACTGTGACCAGTTCATGTATGCTACTAATTCAATTGTCTTTGACAGAGGATTCTTTGCAAACGTCGCCAAACAAATATGGCAAGAGTGTATCCCTCTCTGGTCTACATGAGGTAAACAGAAATGGAAAATCAGAAATGTCCAAACATTAGACATGGTGTGCAGATTCGCCCAATGTATTTTTCTAAACTACCACACCTCCAGACCAGCTGTAACTACATATGTGTATCCTTTTATCCTAATTAGTAAGCTCAGGAGGGTGGGTTCTGGATGGAATCTTGTAGGCTTGAAACGAAGTGCAATGCCACTAAGCATATACCCTGTGCATCAGCCAAACCTGTGTTGGGGGAAATCCAAAAGAATAAATGTAATAAAGAAGAGCAGGGACCAGTCTAGGTCTCTATTCCCTCAACCCATTTCTGAGAAACGCCATTTCCATTGGTAAGGAGGTAGGAGGAAGGATATCTCAGGGGCAACACGTTTGTCTTGAAAGCAAGTTAATGCAGCACAACACTGGGTCAAATACCGATCCTGTGCTTAGAAACGACTTGCTGGTATTAAGCACGTTACAAATTAACAATAAAATGAATAAACTGTGTCAAGGGATGCTTTCATACTGTCACCTGAGTCAAGTAACACTGTCCCTAGATACTTTCATAATAGAGAGGAATTGGTCAGCAATGATACAGGCCGTTACTCTTGTGTAAAACCCTCAGAACAATCATGTTAGGAGAATATCTACCTGCTTCTCATCTGACCGTCAGATAACATGTGAGGAAGATCACAAGTCCACATTATGTACTTCATACACCTGTTCACATGCAATAATTCAAATGCAGCAAATTGAGAGTGATGGAGTTCAGCAGAGATTTCAGACATCAGAGACATCCATGCCCTTATTGAAGACACTGCCTTCTTAGTTGTGAGCACAGTTTTTGCTTCAGCAGAGTGCTTAATTTGTGGGAGTGTTTTTCAGGGCTCGGCCCTTGCACTTATTTCTGAGCCCCGGCACTTGCTGTCTCAGACAATTGATTATGATGTGGTGTTTTGGCGACTTTATTATTGTAACTGCCAGTCACAGTGTACAGCGATGACAACAAAAAATACAACCAACCCTTGTGGAATAGTGGGACAGCCAGCCATGACAAGCTTCACAGGATGCAAGACACACTCGCAGGCTGAACAGGAATCTGACATCCAGCTAACTGCTATAGAAAAGTCACTTCTTAATACAAGGGAATCTCCTAACACAGTCAACGTAACAGATGATTTAGTTAAAAAAAAGAGAATTAAGGTTATGTGGAATGCCAATTACATCAGACGCCTCGTTTTGCCAAGATGTTGTTGAAAGGTTTTCATTATAACAAAATGGCCGTTGTAGGTGCGAAGAGTATCTCAAGCAGTAGCTCAAAACTAATGCTGGGCCTCTGTGCTCTGCCTTGTGGCTGAGATGTGGAATGCGTGTTACGTAAACTCGTGCGTGCTCTGTCATTCGCCATGCCCCCATTTTGGAGATTGGGGTGGCCATCATCCAACTGTGAAGGAGGCAAAACAAGATCCCATAACACCAGCTCAAGATGCAAAACGTACCATTCAGTACTTTGTTCTATTGTCCTATGGGTAGGCTGAACCATTTTGCTAACTGGTTCACTTACGAAACCACTGATTCATACCTGTTTTCGAATCTAGCAGGTGAAGACTTTAGAGAGGCCTCATGCGCACTCCACAGGTATTGAAGCAATTCTTCCTCTGCTGATGAAACATGCTCAGCAGGTTCTGGCTGGGTTTTTTTCAAAATCTGAAAGAAAACATATCCTCCTAATGATTAGATTATGAAGCCAAAATGGAAAACAAATGGCAAATATGGAATATTTTTTGAAGTGACAGAGCTGCATTTACTTGAAAGACAATCCCTGCTCTAGAAGAACACATGTAAGTTGTCTAAACAATACAATGACATCTTGGACAACCTGAATTGGTTTTTCTCTTTTCTCCCTGTATGCTTTCCAAATACTACAATGAAATCTTGGACACCCTGAAATGCTTTTTCTCTTTTCCTGCTGCATCACATGCAATCAGTGGCATCTAGGCTCATATTAGATAGTTCTATACACATCTACAGTGTCCCAACTGCCCTAACATTATTATTCCATCCTTTTTCCATCCTTCCTCTCCGGTTGCATGCAAAAGTAAATGCAAAAACAAAGTTTCAGTCATGGGGACATTTTAAATAATTCAGACTTATTATTTGGATGGTATTTAGGCGATAATGCCTTCCGTGACTGATTACACCTTGCAATGCGCTTTGGGAGTAGATACTGAAGTAACAGTTCAGGTTTTCTGACCACACAGTTGGGTAGCTCCACCTTTAAGGTGTGAGATGCTGATGACCTGGTACTGCCCTTCACAATATTGTCATGAGTAAAGCCCAATCATGATTTATCTATTCATGACACAACCGCCTTACATTACAATGTACCCCATGCATGGGCAGAGCCAACAGTAAAAGAGCACCAAGGCGTGCAATTTTGTCCCTAAAACACCAAATCCGGGTGCACTGTAAGGGAAGTGGGCCACTTCATCCATGGCAGCATACGTCCTTGTACCAACCCTACCCACGTATTGCTGCAGTATTTCAGAGACCTGAGAATGGAAGTCCAATCCAAGGTAGGGCAGCTCTTCTTCACCTAGACATTAGTTGCCACAATGGTCATGCAAAGATCCACACATGTGGAGAAAGGGTGCCAGTGATGCTGGAGCTTTCTTCAGGTGTCCTTTCATACACTGTACAGACATGTACCTGCTCTTGTGACTCAACAGGTTTTGCTACAACTGTAGTTGGACTCACATGCAATATCTAATTATTGTAATGGCTGGGTTGGACAATATTATCTCACACCCAGATTCTCTCTGTGTGGTGAGGGTTGACTTGTTTCTTTCCAGAATGGTAAAAATGATATGCTCAAAATATAGACCCTCATTAAGAGTTTGCCGGTATCCCGCCGATATTAATGGCGGGATACCGGCAAACTGCCCTTAATGTCTCCGCTGCCCGATATTCCAGTATTACCGGGTTATTAAACGCGGTGGAGAGCTTCCTATTCCCATGGAGTCCCATAGTACTCACAGGTCAGCCTTGCCAGGAGATCTGTGGCCCCCAGATGCAAACTTGTGTTTTGCCAGGCTGGATAAAATGCTGGTGCAGAATTACCAGCATTTTTTTCCAGCATGTTTTCCAGACCTGCAAAACCGTAATGAAGGCCTTACTGGGCAACCCACTGTAATCCTGGCAGATGTTTTAATTGCAAATGCAGCGGCAGTCCGAGCCAGCTTACATGGAAAATGACCTTGCATTGCTAGGTCTAAAAACCCATTGTAATATGTTAAGGGATTATGTTTCCGGCATGATAGCTGTGTAAGAACATCTATCATGACCTGTCCATTGAAATGTAAAAACAAATAAAATGGCTTGTTTTATTCTGGTGTTGCTAACACTGGGGCATTACTGATGGCTATTTTGAGATCTTTAAAACCTTCTGTCATTTTACCTGTCCCTTCAATAGCTCCCTTTTGTGTCTGGTGGTCTTTTAATGCTTTCAGTAAGGGACTGACATATGTGGAGTAGTCAAAGATCCATATCCTACAATAGTTACAGAACCCTAGGAACTGTGACATCTCCTTTACTGGGTAGGGCTGCGGTGTGTTCTGCACTGCTGTGGCTCTGTCGGGGTTACTCTTCTCCCTGCTGAGGATAGTATTTGTCCTAAGTATACTACATCCTTTTGGTAGTATTGTAGCTTCTCTGTGTCAACTTTGCACCCTGTGTCTGTGAGAAGTCCGAGAAGCTATATTGTTATACACTTTTCTTCGGGCGTGCTGCACACTAGCAAATCATCTACATACTGAAGCTCTATGCTTCAAGGTCTTGAAAAACAGGGAAGGGAAAGGTTAACGACCACATATATCAACAGATACAGAATGAAAAATTAAGAGATGGGAAGGAGAAAAGGATAAAGCTGATGAGGTAACGCTCGTACAGAACAAATTGATGGGAGGACAGATACTGCTTAAAATAGATTGGAAAAGCATCAAGGAAGTTAGGCAAAGGGAAGATCAAGATGAACAAGATAAGAAAGACAGAGTACAAGAAAAGAGATTAAAAGAAGATGAGCAGAAAGGGAAGAGCCGACAGCGGCGAGAACAGCTGTATCAGGAGAAACAACAGAAGAAAGAAGAAAGGGCAGAGGAACAAATGAAGTATGACAACCGGCAGAGGACAATGGAAGAACGAGATGGACAGGAGAAAAAGAAAGAAGTAGAGGAAGCGCAGAAATTAAGCGACAAGAGGATACAAAGACGAAAGGAAGAAGAAGAGAGAATTAGATGGGAAGCAAGAAAACAAATAGAGTTAGATGATGAATAGAAGGAAAGAGGAGACAGCGAGAATGTGAGATTTAGCATATTCAGAATGAATTAATGGAACCGAGTCCAGTAATACGATGCAGCGAAATAGAAGAGGTTCTCCTGTTACAGGGAGCAACATCAGGACCATCTAAAATTACATTAGATGAGAACTTTGATATGGGGAGCATCAGAGATAGAATCGATAAAGCTTATCAGGATTTGAGAGCCGAGGAAAAGAAGATCGATCTATAATCTCCCAATCACGAGGTGAAGAGGGAAACCCACTTGGTCCTGAGCATAGAGCTCTGTCTCTAAGCAGATTAACTTTAGACAAGGGTGAAAGAGAAGAGAGTCATACTAATTGGTGACTAGATATGTCAGACGAAGAGAGACAATCCTTCAGTGGGGAGGGAAGAGGGTTTGTGTGCCCCTGAGGAAGGTTTACAAGCAGACAAAGAAGTAAGATGGTCTGATTTAAAACAACCTAAGGTTAGGATGCCAGATCCTATAGTATGTCCAGAGCACCTTAAGGGATGATCGTATAGCGAGAGAGGGAATCACCACCATGTGTAAGTCGGTTAAGGTCCCTACCAGGAAGAAGGCGATCAGGAACCATTGTCCCTACTATGGATAGGCAGACGATGGGAGCAGATTGTGGTATAGGGTTTATGCAGTTTCCCCTATTAGTGAAGGGAGGGACGTGTCAAGCTCTGTAGAATCCTCCCTCCCTTCTTCCTCACCTGAATCTTCCACAGTCCTTTCTACGAGATCCTTCTTCTTCTTACTGGAGGTTTTTTGCGGGGGTTCTCTCTTCTTCCTTTTCTTTTTCTGATGAAAATAGGGTCTCTCTCCTCGAGATGCCACAATGTCAGTAGGCAAAAACCCCAATACTGTGTTCTCCCCGGGAGTAAGCCCAAAATACAGGGAAAAGCCTCTTGGCTTAAAAACCCTGTCGGTCTGAAGATGGAGGATTGGTCTTGAGTGTTCTTGCAGCGAACCCGATTTGGAGAGGATCACTGGTCGAGGGCACAAGAGCAGAGGAGTATCATCAAAATATCAGGGGAGGCGTTATTCAGGAAGTAATCCTCATAGCAGGTTGGATCAGAAATGATAAATAACAAGCAGTGGCCGAGATCCAGCGAAGATCGAACTCAATCGAAAAGAGTCCGCAGGAAGGCGTACGCCGGCCACATCCAACAAGGATGCAAGAAGGAAATCAAAGAAATGGCTCAGAGCGAGCACAAGAAACAAAGCGGAACAGAAAGTAAGTCAAGAAAACCCGAGTGTCGGGAGATAGACGCACAGGGGCACAAGAAAAGGTTAAGAAAAGGTAGGAACAAACAGGGATCCAAAGGACCGAGCAGAGCAGCGAGAAAAGAAAGGAGAGCGAGAGTAAGGAGACACTGGATATCACAGAACAAGCAAGGGCCCCCGAAAGGGGGAGGGCAAGAGAGCTAGTGAAAAGCTGAAAAATACAAGTAAGCATCAGAGCACAGGAAAATCCCAGTGCAACGCACTGCAGCTCCGTGTGAGTGTCTGTATATCCATGGCGGCAGCCATCTTGGAAAGAACTAGATCGCAAATGTCGCAATGGCAGAAAACGTGGTGGCAAACTAGAGGCGCCGTCATCGGTCCCATGTTTTCCACAAAGGCATAACAGGGCGAGAACACAGTATATTCCATGGCCACAAATGGACAAGGATAATCTAAGGTGCAAACTCCCCAGTTTAACGGTGGGTGTGAGAAAATTGATTTATGAGTTAGAGAAAATGACCACAGGAAATACTATGGCAATAGGGGACATTAAGGTTTTCCTGGCAGCTATTCTTGGGAGAGACAGATGACATTTGGACAAGAGCAGGATATTCGAGTGTCACGGCACAAAATATGGCACACGATGGAGCACCATTTAATAACTGTAGGGCAGATGTTTGGAGAGCCCTTAGAGTACAGTATCCTGATATGTCAGATATGGGTGCAATTATGACACGAAAGATGAAGGATGATGAAGATCCTCTTGCTTATATTCAAGACATTCAAGAGCAATGGTGTCTTTAAACGTGCGAGCTGTGGATTAAAACAGTGACAGTATTTTACCACATTTTGTGTCAGGAACTGCCTGAGCCAGTACAAAGTCAGCTTAAGAAATCAGTGGGGATGGTAGCAAAACCATGACTTGAAATACAGTTAACTATAGTGCATCACTGTCGGCTGCTGCAGGAGAAAAATAAAAAGAAAAAATGATGCCAGAAAAATTGAGGAAGCTAAGTTAGTCCAGAAAAAACTGCCAACATATGCCACTGAAGGAGCGGTATTGACAAGTGGAGAAGGGCTAGGAGTACAGCAACCAGGGGACACATCGCATGTGAATTATCAACTTTCAATGAACCAAGCAGGAAGGGGGTTTATACCACAAGGCAGAGGAGTGGGCTACAGAGGAAGGGGTGGTTTTCAGAATAATCAAGGCGGTTTTCAGAATATGCAGAATGATAATCATAATGCTCAAGGAGGATTTAATCAAGGAGGGCTAATTAGACAAAACCCTCCTATATGTTGGATGTGTGGAATGACAGGACACATTGCACGTACATGTGGGAGTCGGGGGTATATGTAGAATGGGCAATACTCAAGAGGGGGGCAGCTTATGCTCTAGTATATAGCTCACAGGCTAGGGATGGATTTGCCCAAGATCAGACAGTTTATCAGTCACAAGCACCACAAGCACAACAGATGCAGCAACCACAGCAGTTTCAGCATACACCATTGAACCCACCGTAAGGGCAGTCAGAGTATGCCCCTATGCAGACACAGCAGAATACAAATAAAGGACTGCTACTGACACCTACAATAGGGGGTGTCACTGTGCGAGGAGGGAATACTTTCACAGGAACAGGGGTATGCATGTACCCACAATAGGACAGGTCACAGGGAAACTTGATGTGTTCAGTACGATATGTGACACCAGACCCCCAAGAGAATCCAAGGGTCTATGTGACAATGAGAGGCAAATCGTTTTCATTTTTAGTTGACACTGGGGCGACTCGTTCATTTATATGAGAGGGAAAATATCCAATGTCAGGAAATGCAATGAATGCTCAAGGATATTCTGGAGCTACAAGTAGGGTTCCTTTTACTGATGAGTTACCAGTCTTTATAGGAGAATGTGATATGTCTGTTCCACTGTTGTATTCACGGCAGACACCAGTTAATATTCTGGGAAGAGACTTAATGACAAAACTGAATATGATAATTTCATTCACTGATGAAGGTATAGCATGCTCCACTCCTGGGATACATTATATGAATGTGGTCGAGTTTATATTGGCATTTACAGGGCAAATGGCTCTGCAAGGTGTGCCGATAGAACTAGAAGTTTTTCTTTATGGGGTGAGCATTCTGTTAACATGGCTACCTGGTTTAGTGGGAAGGACTATGAGAATACCTAATGAGTTTTTGTTCAGACCACAGATACCTATGGGTGAAGACGGGGAGCAGACAATCTCTATAGAATTAGATGTAGCCATAGTACGAGGGTACATGGTGATGCTCGAAGACACAGATGATGAGGGTAGGCCATGGAGAACAATAATTGCCATTGGGGAAGAGAGCAGGTTAACTGACATCACTGATGATGATATGTTTAGAGATGATCCAACAGATGAAAAAGTCATATTTGTAATGAGCATTGAGTATTGGATCAGGATAGAGGAAAGGGAGAACCCACAGCGCATGACCATAATGCAACAAATCCAGAATTTATGGACCAAAGGCCCTTATGATGTAGGCCTATTAAAGGGAGTGGGAGAGATTAAGATAAAGCTGAAACCAAGAGCAATTTTATCTCAAGTGAGATAATACCCAATGTCTCCAGAAGCAGATGAAGGGGTTTTCAAGACTGTTTCAGCATTAATGGATCAAGGTATTTTGATGCCATCAGAGTCATTGTGTAATACCACACGGTATCTAATTAAAAAATCAAAGCGAGGGTTGTGGAGATTTATACAAGTTATGAGACCGATTAACCAGATTGTAGAGGCCGAGTTTCCTTTAGTTCCTAATCCGATGATGATGCGATGTAATATCCCAGTGGAAGCTCGATATTTTACGGTGTTTTTCTCAATCCCCTTGCACAAAGATTAACAAGACTTCACTTCCTTTTGGTTTTGTCAGATTCGACTAAAGAACACAAGGCTGCCTCAAGGGTACTGTGAGTCTCCATCGATCTTTAATAGAGTCCTACAGAAGGACCTTGGCAATATTGATTTGAAAAGTACTGTAATACTGTACGTCAATGACATTCTGATTTGTAGCATGACAGAAGATGAGTGTAGACAAGATTCGATTCAGTTAATGTCTATCCTTGCAGACAAGGGATACAAGGTAGACAAGGAGAAGTTACAGTATTGCCAAGAAGAAGGGTTGTGCATAGGCCAGTTGATCTCACATGAGGGAAAAAACCTGACACCAGAAAGGGCTGAGGCAATTATGAAAACTGTAAAACTGCACACTGTAAAGCAGATGCAACGATTTTTGGGACTATGTAATTATGTGAGAGCATGGGTGTTTGACTACAGTTCATGCACAAGACCCGTTTTGCAGGCTTTGATGAAAGCATAGACAAATAAAGAAAAGATAGAATGGTCTGAGGAAGGAAGGAAGGATTCCAAGAGCTAAAAAAGGCAATTTGCACTGCTCCAGCTTTAGGGATTCCCAGCTATGCTGACACATTCTTTTTAATTTATTTTCACACACTGATGGGACAGTTATGACAGCACTGCTGGCACAGAGGACTATGTTGGGATACAAACCCTAGGCATATTACAGTGAGATATTAGACCCAGTAATGAAAGGGCATTTCCAGTGTGAACAGTCATTGGCAGCCGCTGCGTTTGCAATTGAGAAATCTGCAAGCATTGTAATGGGCTGTTCCATTACACTTTTCGTAGAGCATGCTTTATTTCCCATTTTGCACAAACCTAAGGGTACATTGACATCCCAGAGGGCTTCCGTGTATGAAGTTATTATATCTAATCCATCGATAAAAATTGCCAGATGTAAAATAGTGAACCTTGCCACCTATCTTGCTGAACCAGTGGCAGAGGGCGAGCATGTGCATGATTGCGCAAACTACAAAGAATTCTATGATGACATACTGCGCATTAAAGCAAAGGCGCTGCCAGGAGGGGAGATTCTTTTTATTGATGGTTCCTCAAAAATATATCAAACAAATGGAAAAAGACATTCAGGTGTTGCTGTAGTGAGGCATAGAGCAAACAGTGACTTCAAGGTTCTAGTAAGTACAAGACATCCGTCTCACTTTTCAGCACAAGCTGCAGAATTGGTAGCGCTTATTGTGGCACTTGAAATACACAAAGGTCATGAAGTGATGATATACAGTGACTCTGCCTATGTGACGTCAGCTGTACACGCAGGGTTAGCACATTGGAAAAGGAGGGGCTACCTCCGAGCGGACAGCACTCCACTGCAGCATGCATCATTATTGGACAGGCTTATCAAGGCATTACAACTCATGGTATCCATAGCGATAGTTAAATGCACAGCACACACTAAACAAACAGATTTTATTTTTTGTGGGAATTAAGCCGCAGACACAGAAGCTAAAAGGCTTGTATATTCACCAGATATTTCAAGTTTCGATGCTCCAAATGTTAGGGAAAAGGTGGTTGAAATGATGGCGGTACAATAAGGGTTTAATCATTTATCAAGAGCTCAGTTCATCGAAATTCAAGGCAGTGCACCACAGGAAGAGCAAGAATTGTGGAAACAGAGGGGGTGTTCTTTATCACCCATAGAAGTATTGTGGTGACAGGACAGTACCGGAAAGCAAGTGATGCCAGTAGCATTATTAAAGGTAGCATTTGAACAGCTGCACTACCCAGTGCATGTAAGTAGGGAGAGTCTCCCTGCAGCTATTGCAGAAGACTGGTTTGTACCGAACCAGTTAGAACATGTTGCATTTTATGTAGTAAATTGCATCGTATGTAAAAGGTTTACTGCTGGGCATACACTGCCAACGATCAGAGGAGTGATTCCTTGACCAAATGGTCCTTTTCAGCATTTACATATTGATATTGTTGACATTCTGCAAGAATGTAGTGGATACAGGTATTTGATAGTGGTGTATCCCTTTTCCAGGTGGATTGAAGCAAGTCCTTGTACACACCCTGATGCCACTTGCACAGCAAAGTTTTTAGTGCATGAAGTCTTTCCAAGATGAGGAGTGTGTGAAGTGCTGAGATCCGATAATGGGCCTCATTTTGTTAATGAAGTATTTGAACAAATAGCGCTTCTTTTGAATATAAAACACAAGTTTTCTTCTGCTTATCACCTGCAAGCAAATGGAATATGTAAGAGACTCAATGGCCCTGTAAAGGAGCAAGTCACCAAGCTTAAATTGACACTGAAGAAGGGATGGCTATATTGCCTGCCCTTAGCACTATATGCCCTAAGGAATCAGCCAGGTTCAGACCATCACCTCACACCCCACGAACTAGTAACAGGGAGACAAATGAGAATGCCTTTGACTCCTCCATCGAGGAGCAGCAGTAATGCCCAGAATACTGCAGAACTGTTAGGAAATGAGTTAAATGAGTACTTAACATGCATGACTGCTGGTATCTCTCTCATTTCAGATCAACTCAAGTGCAAGGGGTGTCGGTCTCCTCACACAGTTGAAGGCCATTCAGCAACCAGAATGAATGAACCATTATTGGCACCAAAGCTATTCATTGTCAATTTAGTATAAATTTGAAATTTCACTAGGAAGTGGTGTGAGCCCCAATTCGTAGGGCCATTTGTTGTGGAAAATATTACTCCCTTTGCAGTAAAAATTCAGTGGAAGAGCATGGATCCATCTTGGTGATGTAAAAGTTTGCAGTGGAGAGGCCAACACACCCCTAATGATCAATTCAGAAGCAAGACCAAAAAAAGAATTTCACCCTGTGCAGACTCCATCGATGACGAAGGAGGACGATAAACCAGTGGATTGATTAAAAAGGTGCAGATTTGCACTTGGACTGTGGCTCTCCCGGACACACTTTATAGATATAATAGCAGGAGTGCAATCTCAGTTCTTGAGCCACAGAGTATTTTGAAAATGAACTTCAGAAAGATTGTTGACATTGTGAAGTACGTTTAGACGACAGCATCTATTACGTAGCTGGAAGCATGAGCAGTATGCAGACTCTTTTTACACAACGCAGTTATTTGGTTGACCCCATGGTGTTGTCAAATGATGATGCCCATAGGCTCCTACTTGTTGTGTTTGTATTCATTCTCAGGGCTTATCCTGCTATTGTTGGGCGCAGTGTCAACATACCTACTTTTTTGCATGCTCCTAAAAATGACCCTGCAATAGGGAGGCTGCTCACTGCGATAATTGAGAAGATGATGCAGCTACCTGATTTACCTGAATTGCCTGATTAAAAAGGTGTTTTCCTTCCTGAAAGTAGTATACAGGTATAATGAGGAACGTTGAGCATGATAAAGTTTCTGAGAGTGAGCAAGTTCAACAACGTTCAAAGAGTCACAAATGGTGGGGACTAATGCATTGGTGTATAACATATGCATGTTGAACATTTATCCTTATTTTACTGGTTCTGGTGATTAATACACTTTATTTCACAAGTCCAAGGAAGGTAGAAATTCCTTTGATTCTTACTACTCCAGGAACTGCTGTTGATATGCCAATTGATAAAGAGGAAGGACCCCTTGTGTTATCCCCTCAGAGCCAGGTTGCTTTGGAATTGTTTCCATGGGCAACAACCATGTTGTTAGGAAGGGGCAAAAGTAGTGCAGAGGAAGACAATGAGGGGATAAATAATTATCTGGACAGCACAGCACACCACATTTGGGTCATAACATGTGGTACCAGCATATGAAACAAGTAGGAGAGAGAATGTCCAAAGAGGGTTGTTATGTTTGTGCCCTCATACCTTATGCCATGAGTACTGCCAAGCTTTCATTGCTAAAGAAGTTCCAGAGTATGATGCCAGATGCCTTGTTCACCTTGCTGCTTGTATGGCCCGGAGGACATTTCCAAGGAAATTGGGCCACTTAGCGATGGAAATCGAAATGGTAATTTCCATTTCAAGACGATTATACAGATGGAAAAGGAGCCTGCATGGAAAAGCAAGATGCTCACGTATCCTAGAACAGGACTAGATGAAGTGGTCGTAAAGGAGATGAGGAAGATGGACTGTCCTGATAAAATAGAGACACCTTGGACACCTGGATGTTGGGAACGGTCTCAGATGCTAGTCTATGGACGAGTGAAAACCAAGAAGGGATGGGAAGAAGGGCTGATGTCAGACTAGGTACGAGAAGTACAAAAAGTGAATGATGAATGTTTAAAGTCGTGGGCTGAACACGCTAAACTGCTGACGTGGGTAGAAGATCAATCAGGTCCACTGATTGTGATCCCATTGACAAATGCGACATTGTGCTTCCGAAGAGAGGGAAAGAGACTGGGAATTAACATAGGTTGAAAGACTACAGTTGATGTCTCCAAAATGGGAGCAGGAATGGCTGTCTTAATGGATCGATACTGGGCTTGTGGACCCAGAGCTTAGATGAAGCTGCCTAAAGATTGGGGAGGAACCTGTTCTGTACTGATTATTCATTGTTCCAGCATTAGTGATTCCTCAAAGTAACCTGAACATTGGCAAATTTCCAAAAGCAGGCGCCCATCTAGGAAAAAGAAGATCACTTGAGTTTCTCAATCAAACAAGGAGAGAGAATTACTTGTCAGCTACATCAATAGAAGCCTTTGATGCTATTCCGTATGAGCACAGACTGTTTAGCAAAACTGCTTCAATCTTTATGGTTATCTTCATGCCTGGGATCCAGACGATGGCGAATGCGAAGTGGTTGCAAATCACTCACTGGGAGTTCCTGCAGATGATCAATACTACCATTAAGGGATTCAATGCTATCAGAGAAGAAATGAGAGCCATAAGACTGATGACTCTCCAGAACAGATATGTCCTTGATATGATCACTGCGATGGAAGGAGGAGTTTGTGCCAAAAATGGGCCATCCTGTTGCATGCTCATACCTTCTCACGATGACGAAAATGGGACCTTGACGGAGGCCATACAGTTGCTAACAAACCTGCATAATAAGATGGTAGATGAAGTGGAAGATATTGCAGACGACATTTGATCTGCATCAAACTTCTCATGGATTCCACACTGGATGGAGAGCATCTTTAAGTTTCTTGGAGCAATCTTGGTGATGATCATGTATGGATTCTGTATGATAAGGAGAAGAATTTTACAATGCAAGAAGGTAACAAAGAAGGCAGTAGGAATGAAGATCATGATCGAAGTGGAATTGGGACTCAAACCTAAGGAGTTGACAGATGAAGAAATCAAAGACTACATTAAGGCCAGTATTGTAGCACCAGAGGGAACAAAGTTCCTGCATCTAAGAAACCACAAAAAGTATGTGGGGTGATGGGTCTGTTGTAGTCTGAATGGCCAGTGCAACTACATGACCCGGAGTGTTGATGAACGTGTAAAATCAGCAGGAGCCCTGAAAGGAGTAGTAAAGATCTGGACCCCAAAGAAGCATTTATTCAAGAGAGGATGTCTGGATGTGGAGGCCAGTGATGGTGTGGTTGATGAATCAATCATAGCGGGGAGTGTAGAGGAAGATCCAAATGCCTCTACTGGAAGTCCCGCGCCCCTGCTACAAGTGTTCTGGAAACCAGAGGTTGTGCCAAGTTTGAAATCAGTAACTGTGTCAATTCTGAGGAAGGTCTTTGAAACAAGGTATCCATTAAGAAGACCTTATGGGTATAACACGTGATTTGCTGGTGGGGCTAGGGTATGCAATTAAGCTGGGGTGCGGACAGGGTACGTGCAGACTTTCCATGCGATTTGGCTGGTGCGACTGGGGTACGCGATTACGATGGGGTGCAGACGCGGTGCGCACAGGCCTTTCCACATGATTTGGCTGGTGCGACCGGGGTACGCGATTGCACTGGGGTGCGGACGGGGTATGCATGGGCCTTTCCACGCAATTTGGCTACTGCGACCGGGATATTGGATTACGCTGGGGTGTGGACGGGGTATGCGCGGGACGTTCCACACAATTTGGCTGGTGCTACCGGGCTATGCAAGTGTGCTGAGGTGCGGATAGGGTACACACAGGCCTTTCCACGCGATTTGGCTGGTGCGACCGGGGTACACGATTACGCTGGGGTGCGGACGGGGTACGAGCTGGACTTCACATGATTTGGCTGGTGTGACCAGGGTACGTGATTGCGCTGGGGCGAATGGGGTACACACAGGATTTTGCATGCGATTTGGCTGATGCGACAGTGGTACGCGATTGCGCTGGGGTGCAGATGTGGAACGCGTGGGCCTTTCGCCGCATTTTGGCTGTGTGCATGGGGAAACGCAGATTTTTCATGTGATTACAATGGGGGGCTGTGTGCTGAGCCACAGATGGCGCACGCCCTTGCGCCGTATTAGGCATTTCACTGGCTTTTTCCTGCACACAGGGGCGTGTTGGGGGTGTTACTGGTGCTGCTTGATGTTCATTGCACCACAGCTACTGATGCCTCGGAAAATCTATGAATATGCGTGCCGCGTAATTGCTGGTTTGCGCACGCTCCTTCTCGGCGTGCAGCGCTTGTGCTACTTCTGCGCTGGATTCCATGAATTGGGCCCTAATGTTGTGCAGCTGAAGAGAAAACAGGCTTATGTACAACGTCTGACGAGGCTGTCTCTTTCTTCATCTTTATTCATGTGATTAAATGTATACTATTTAGATGGAAAATAATAGTGTGCATTATGAAAGGTATTTTGAAGCTAATATTCATTGTTATGCAGAGAAGTGTACTTGTTTTCCTGTAACAAGCATTCCACGAAAGTGTGAATTTCTTAGTGGTTTGCACTCTGATGAATGCATCTGCCCTAAAAGCTGCACACAACCTAGTGAGCGATTTACTCTTCCAAGATATCAAGTTGGATTACAAAGTCAGACCCCTTTCTTTTTAAACAGCAAGTCTTTTGTCACATCACACAGCAACAAGCTGCATTCCCTTTTCAAACAACGTCTACAAAAACGTTTCCTTATCACCCAGTTGTGTTGTGTATCCTAAAATAATAGTGGTAAAACTAGTGTTAGATATGCTTTCATTTGGCCATCTACTTTCTTCTAAAATTTGAAGTTCTAAGAGACCTCACAATCAATCTATGTAGCCTTCATTCCAATGAATTGCATTCCTGATGGGTGGACTAATCATGGGAACCAATCTAATCTTCCCATTTCCCTATATAAGATGGCGGATTTTTCAAAGATTTAAGTTTCCTCACCAACAAGCTCTGCAGAGCAAAATTAAACTCTACTCAGACCAATCCTAACTGGGCAATCCAGAGTTGCCCACTGCAACTCTGAAAAGGGCAGCCATTCGAGAGCCCCCAACCCACATGTGCTGCTTGGGAGTTTGTTGTCCTCTGTTGCTGTAATAAATCTTGGATTCCTGGCCGTGGTCTAAAAAGCAGGAGACTAGGCCAGTGTTACAGAAGATTGTGAGGCAAGATCTAAAATGAAGAGTCTCTTTTTTCAAATCGTGAAGTGATTTGACAATACATTCTTTATTTGCATATGATTTCCATAATTTTATTTTTACACACACACAATATTATATTGAATTTGCTTCATTATAAAACCCTAATTTCTAAAGAAATGTCTGGAGCTTGTCTTCCTATAACAAACCGAGCAGCATTGATACGTAAAGAAATAGAGTTTTACCTGTTGGAGAATTATTCGAGGCTAAATTGCACACGATTTCCAGATAGACAATAGTGTGTTATTTGCATCACCTGCAGACTCATTATTCCTCCTGCTTTTCCTAAGGCCTTTCTAAGTTTTAATATTTTACCAGAGTAGTTATCAATCAATCAATCAATCAATATATATGTATTTACAGTAGAGAAATTGAAATGATAAACACAATTCATTTAATATATCGTACTCAATAAGATCAACACAGTCTATAAATACAAAACTGTAAATTATAAAAAAAAGTTAAAAAGAACACAAAAACGTAAGTGTAGAATGTTGAAGTGAGTGAGCGCGTGTTGGGTGGGTAACCACTAGTAAGAGAAGGGGGAGAGCTGGGGGAGCAGAGAGAAGTCGCTGAGGGAGAGGATGCGTTGGAAAAACAATCTGAAGATTCAGGAGAGGTTATTGGCCAATGACCCCTCCTTAGAAGTTGCTGTTAGCATCACTCGCAGCATTAAGGAAACAGGCAAATATGTGAGAGAAACGAAATTGGAAAAATAAAAGATTAATGAAGTGAGTGCCATTAAGCAGACCCCGGATAAAAGGAGACAAGAGGGACCGAAAGACCAAAAATATTTCCGATGTAGCAGTCCTAGGCACCTCTCAAATAGTCAGTTCTGCCCAGCGAGGACCGCTATCTATCTACGATGCAAAAGAAAAGGACGCTATGCCAGAGCTTGCAAAAAACTGGGCTTGGTCAAAGGATTTGACAACTCGATCAAGTCAGTGGAAAATGTTGAAATTTGCTTTGTGACCAGTAGTTGTGTATTTGAGGTGGCAGCACTCACATTGCCACGCAGAGGACATGTTTCTACTAGATGATGCCCCGAGTGGTTCATGGTGGACAATAATATCCATTGATACTCAGAAAATTCTTGGTAAAGAATCTAAGGTTTTGGAACAGCCTGATATTGATCTTGTGGCATGCAGGGATATTGAAATGGTGTACTAGGTAAGTTCCGTTCCAAAATAGAATACAACAAACATAGATGTGAGGGTTGGGTATATGTGGCCATAAAGCGTAATTTCTGCAAGGATTGGAAGGACAAGATAAACTTTGCATTCACAATAAGGCTTTTGAGTCCCCTCCTGTGTTGGTGGCGGGCGTAACTGACAAGTGGACAGAAAGATACCCAGAAGAGTTTTCAGAGGATCTTTGAGATCTAAAAGGTTTTCAACATTGCATTGTGCTTAAGGATAATGCACTGCCAGTGGTACATGAAGTGCGCCGTGTTCCATGGAAGATGCAGAATGCATTGAGGAAAGAGATTGACAGGTTGCTGAATCTGGATGTCATAAAGCAGATGTAAGGGTCAAAATGACTGGCACCCATTGTCATTGTGGGAAAACCGAATGGCAACATTCGCATTTGTGTGTGTAGGCCTAAGGGATCTCAACAAGTTTATATGGGTGGTGTAAGGGAGCACAAGGAGGAGACCAATGCACAGGTGGCATGGTGGGATATATATACTTTTATTTAAAATCAAAATAAAGAGAAAACGTATTTTCCCTATATCTATGAGAGGATCCTTAGCCTCAACTAAAGTGCTAATGGGTCCGTCAGGATGTCCTTGCAACTAAAAAGAGTCCATTGTCCTGTGTCAAACATCCCTATCTCTGTCCCTTCCACTTACAACTAAACTAAAGGTTGCACCAATGTTCTTGGTACAGGAGAATGACTCCCTACTCCTGGACTGGATGGCACAATTCTGTTTGCAAGTTCTTCTTGGGGGGAATGACTACCTTCCCCTGTTTCAGTAATTCAAAAGAAAGGATGGGTGATCCTTTAACACTCTATATCAAGAGTTTGCTTTTTCTTCCCTCCAGGGTAAATGAATCCATTCCCCTGGATCACTGGTTTGATCATCCTTGTAAGCTCAATTATCAGGAGAATGACTCAATTCACCTGATATCTGGTTCTTTGTGTTTTTCCTCACACAAAGCCAGGGGGAATGACTCCCTTCCCCTGAACTTCCTTATCACTTTGTTTTGCAATTCCACAATGCCAGGGGAATGACTCCCTTCCCCTGGCCTTCCTTGGCTTTATTCTCACAGTTCACTACACCAGGGGGACTGACTACCTTCCCCTGGCCTTTTTTGTCTCCCCCTTGGGTTTCACAGCAATATAGTTAATGTGCCAGTAGGGTCCTTGACCCAGGCATCCCCACTATGCCCCACTTGGTTCTCTGGCTTGTGAAGTGCTGCCCTGAGGAAGAGGGCGTATCTTGGTCTGCTGCCCTCTGTTGTAGTGGGTCTCAGACCCATATCTTTCTGTTTTTTAGTTTTGGCAGACCAGGTTCTGCCATGAAGAAGATGACAACTATCTTCCCCTTGCTGGCTGGTGT
This sequence comes from Ambystoma mexicanum, assembly GCF_040938575.1. Lineage (NCBI taxonomy): Eukaryota > Metazoa > Chordata > Amphibia > Caudata > Ambystomatidae > Ambystoma > Ambystoma mexicanum. The sequence continues at coordinate 69,325,753 of NC_090928.1, forward strand.
TTCGATCACAGACCTTTTTCTCTCTTCCTCCTACTTCTCCCTGACTTGGTCTACTCGCCCTCCACGTACTGTGGGCGAGGAAGATTTCCCCACTTGTTATTTTCATAGAGGGTCTCGTTCCCCTGTGGTTTCCAGTCCCCACTGGTCCCTGCGCGGTTCCCGCTCCCTCCTGGGGTCTTTCTCTCTGTATCTCGGTTGTGCGGGCGTCTTCACATTCGGGTTCCTTCCCTTTGTGGACCTGTTGCCTTGTTCTGGGACTGAAGGGTTACTTTCTGCTTCCCGCGTTCAGGTCCCTGTTCGCCAATGTTCTGCTTGGACACCTGCGAGAAATGGAAATTGCTGTCTTTCCCGAGCCAAGGAGTGAACTGTGTCTTCTTCCAACTTCCCAGGCTTCACTGTCTTGCAATATGGTTGGCTGCTTCTCTCTTTCTCGTAGTCCTTCCTTGCACTTTATGATGAGTGGACAACAACAATTAGAACATTTATCCTAGTTCTCATCATGGCTCTACATGGCTCCACACCTCGTCCTCATCCAAGTACCTGTCAAGGAGTCTTCACCAAGTAATCCTTACTCTTCCTCATCTCAGAGGGTGAAAGGTTTGTCACCCTACAGACATACAAGGGAGAAGTAAATAGGTCAGTGAGGTTCCTAGTGTAAGGAGGTGTGTTGGATGTGGTTTTAGGTTTTTCATACCACGTTCTCCTGAGCCGCTCTCCCTGATCCCAAGGGGAGTCTCACCCTGTGAGATCCTCCTGCTGAGTACCACCCCCAGGGTGACTGTCGGGTAGCAGCCACACCTCCCTGGCCTCATGGGAAGGGGCTCGGTATTGGGGAGAAGAGACAACATCTCAGGATTCGTCACAGTGGACAGTGTATGGAAGGCATGGTATCAACAGTAAGACAGATACAAGTGATCACAGTTCAAGGGTGTTTATTGAACTTTTGCAGGGGTATGATTAAAGCCTATCTAAACCTAAATTTAAAGATGGGAGCAAGCTATGACCATCAAATAATAATAATGCAGTCCTAGTGAAGTCTCGTCAAAATAAAAGGGCCTGTACTAAAAAACCTATTGCCAATCCTTACAGCGAAATACAAATAGTGTGGGGTGGAGTTCATGAAAAAGAAAGACATGTTCACAAAATGATAAGTCAGCATAATTGGGCCATTGGCCTCCCTTCCCCACGTTTTCAGCACGTTGCAAGCTGGTCCCCTCGAGCAAAGCGCAAACTCTGGCTTCTGCGGCACGAGGGTACAGTTCAATCTTCACAGTTCAGGACATTCTGGTTCAAAGCCTCCTTGCTACCTGTAAGTCTCTAGACTCAAAAGGGTGTGCTCTGCAAAAACAATATGTAAATGTTCTTTTCCTTTCAAATGTATTCAAAAAGTTGGGCGTTTATCTTGGATCTCCCTCAGCCGGGCTCAGATTGTTTTCATAAGTTCCAAGTAGGATCCCCTTCTTCCGGGCTCAGATCCCTTTTAAACCAATGTTCAGAGAATTCTTTCTCGGGTGACTCATGGTTCACCCTGGATCCGCCTATCCCTTTCTTTCAGTCAATTAGTCTCCCTCAGCCGGGCTTGGACCAATTGCGATTTATCTCAAACTATCGAAGACTTTCAAATGTGCACAGGTTTAGCTTGACCCATTGCATGACCACTTTTATTTTTGTATTCCTTTTCCTCACACTCAGCATCAGCATCAGCATCACACTCACAGTACTCTTAATCACGTTTGTGTGGATGGTGAAAATGTAGTTGCTTTTAGTTCAAGATCTCTTAATGAAGCTTAATGCAAGTATTTGGTGATTGAGAGGTAGGGGTTGGCAATGTTTTGGGCAATTGGGTACTTCAAGTTTTTTTTTTGGGAGAAGAGTTACTGTGAGGTCAGATAGCAAACCATTGGTGCAGCTGTTCTCCTGAAAGGGAGTGGAAAATGCAACACCGTACATCTGCAGGTGGGTGTTGAGTTTACAAGGATACCATTTTTGAGTGTTGTACTTGCCAGGTGAAAAGAATGCTGTTGCTGACTGTCTGTCGAGATTACCGTTAGTATCACCTGCTGGGGAAGTTGAAAGCATGAGTAATAGCATAGATGAGGAGTTTGCAGTAGCCAGTGTGGATTTGCCTGCAATTGACGACAGTGTGTGGTTACAGGCTGAAGGTGTGGATAGGGTTTTTCAATGTTTGAAAGAATAGTCGGTCAGTGGTTGGCCCAATAGGAGTACGCTGGGAATGGCGATGGATGCGTGGTATGAGGTTAAATATGATTTGTGCATTATAGGTGAAAGGGAGAGGAGGAAAAGTGATTCCACCTAGTGAGTTGAGAGAAAACACTATGGAACTGGCCAATGAGGGTCATTTGTGCCACAGCCTCAACAAGAGGAGACTTTGTGAGGATTTTGTTTGCCAAACATGGAATTTATGATGGATCGTGAGATAGGGAATGTCGAGATTGTTTGATGGCAGATAAGAGTAAGGGATGTACATGTTCCCCTTTGCCCAGTTCTGAGTCAGCTGAGTTGCTATGGATGTCATGGGATTATGTTGGGGCGCTAGGTTTATTTTTGTCATGGTTGACGATTCTTTAAAATGGGTGAAGTGGAAAGCGGTGAAGGAGGCAACCACTGGAGGCATGATTGGATTCTTAGAAGAGGTGTTCTTTAGAGAGGGGTTTCCACAGTAGGTGGTTACTGACAATGGAGTTCAGTTCACCTGGAGCACGATGCAGGAGTTTCTCAGGAAGTATGCGATCAAGCATTTTAGGATAGCCTTTTACCACCGCAGGCCAATGAACTAGTGGAAAGAGTGAATAGGGTGATCAAAGGGGACTTACAGTTGGCAATGAAAGCAGGCAGGGCTTGGCATGAGATGGTGAAGCAGATGGTGTGGAGCTATCATACAACTCCACATTCTGTGACGTGTGTTGCTGTTTGTGTGCCTCCGGAGTAGGAAGCCTGGGACAAGTTTTTGTCTGTATGGTTAGGAATGGCTATGACCGTGAATGTGGGTCGCAGGATGGTGATGAGTTTGGGTGTCTGGTGCTCAGAAGCATTATATGAAGGCATATGAACGGTGTCACATGGTGGTGGAGAAGCGTTTCAATGTTAGAGATGTGGTGCTTGAGCGAAATCCCAGGTTGAAAGTGAAGCATCATGGTGAAAAGTGTTCAGTATTTAAGAGGATTTCAGCCGTGAGGGGAAATGTGGTCGTACCTGAAGGGAGAGAAGTGTGGAGTTAGTGGACCAGGTGTCAGGAATCCGCAGGAGTGACAGGGTGAAGAAGACCCCATCGACGTGGGATGACTATGTGGTTGGTTAGTGATTGTTCAGGACACCACAGCTTGCGTCTATGCCTTGCATGCTTGAATAAGTATCTATGTTGTGTCTCATATCCTTTATGATATTATACATAGTTCCAATTATGTTTCAGTCTTTGTGATCTATTTCTTTAATATTGGGGTTATGTTCCAACTTTTGTATTTCATCCTGTCATTTTGGGGTTGGGTGATGTGTAGAATGCAAGCAAGCGCCCATGGTGTGGCTAACTGTTAGTAAGAGAAGTGAAGACTGCTGGGTCGCTGTGGGAAGAGGATGTAGGGGCTGCCACAAATAAAGGCTAAGGCTCCAAAAACAGTCTTTCTGTCCTTGTGTGTGGGCCACCGCATTAGGCACCACTGATAATGAAAAAGACCTCCAGTTGTGAAATCCCATCCTTGAGGCCAGGAAATGGGATCAGTGGGACTCTGAGTGCAAGCAGAATCAGTTTACTGCCCTGATACTAACCGTAGAGGAGGCTTATAGATAATTCCCAATGGTGCAGACAACACTGGCAAAATTAAGAAGCGGCAGATTCACCCCACAACTGTGGTTCATTAGTCCCACTTGGGATCTCGCAGCTCAAAAGTGAGAAAAGAGATGTGCATGCGAGGCCCATCCATGGATAACACTGTAAATGTGAACATACATACATACCAGATACTCTCATTATAGTAGAGAGGACCGATGACTCCCACAAGTAGCAATTGGGAGGAGGCAGTTGACACACTTGCTGGCTGGTGGGAGCCACAATGGAATCAGGCAGTTGCCATGGCAGTGCTTCTTGATTCCAAGATGATAGTACCCCCATTATGTAGACTTGGCCAACTGAGCCACAAGCTGACCACAATACATCAGACGGCAGTGGGCTGACATGTGGTTGGGCAAGAGCCTTTCATTATCATTCAATCCAGCGCTAAGGCAAATAGCCCGGAAGCACTAAATGCCCTAATCATGGGTGGAGTCTGGATATAAAACGGAGCTGGGACCAGCACAAAATGGTGAATGTTTGGCAGGACAGAGGTTCAAGGAGAGTCAGGTAGAGAGGCAAGGAAGAAGGACAACATTGGAGAAGGGACAAAGGAGCTCATAGAGGAAGATGTAGGAGAACAGGAAAGAGAAAGGAGGAGGTCCTCGGAGGAAGACAAAGGTGGAAGATGAAGGAAGCTGGGGTCAATGAACAGTAAGGTTAAGGTTTAGAAACACGCATTGGCCTACTATGTCATTTCTACTTCTTCAGCAAGTTTACATCTTTATGGAAGAACTCCAATCCCCTGATGCCATCCATGCAGATTTCATGTCAAAGAATAAAAGTTTCAAAACCAAACTCATTGTCCTTGAACCAACAATATCCAGGATATTATGGGGTAATCTTCATTGTAAGAGTAAATTACATGGAGGGGGCTACTTCTGTTTGCAAAAGATCCCCTCAGGCCATGTTTATGTTTTCCACCACATAGTGAAAAAGTTGAGAGTAAAATAGAGGCAAAAACACTACTACTCGTCACTTTTCCACTACATTTGTGGAAAAGTGCAAATACTTCCTACAATTAACCATTGCGGGAGAAAGTTATAATGGATTCCCTTGGAACATGCCTGCCTTTGCCTTGCCATTGCATACACACCTGCAGGTGAAGCAGGTGAACTGGACTGAAGTTAGATAGAGAAGGGCTTCTGGAATAGCAGGGATTTTACACTTTTCTTAAACAGACAATGGTTTTTCTAGAGGCTCAAGTTTGATAGTAGATTGTTCCAGGTAATGGATCCATTCACCCCTAGTCAGATGCCGCCTGTGCATTTGGGTTTGTATCTTGCAAAACATGATGGGCCTGTGATGGAAGAACTAAAGCTGCTTGTTGGTTAATATCATTTTAGCTCCTCAGACAGATATTTAGGTCAGGTACACCATATCGATATGGGAAATATTGAGGAATTCAGGTCTTAGTATCAGCAGGAGCCAACCAAGGCTTTCTAACCTCATTCAGGCAGCTAATTGTGTAACTAGTTGCAGCTGCTTGAGGGTGTATTTGGGAAAACCTAAGTACCGGCCATTACAGTTATCCAATCTAGACAGATTGAGTCCTTCCATGACCTGTACTTTGTGACAGAAATCCACTTAAGGGAGGGTTATTCTTAGTATCTAGAGATCAATACTGCAAATAAGAGGTCTCTCCCAAAAATGACTCACATGCAGTTTAAGCCACAGTTCGAAAAGAGGGTGCCAGGTTGTGAGGCAAAATAATTGGTAAATATTAATTTTGATGGCAGATCAGAATGTCAGTTTGATTTTCAATTTAGGCCCAGGAAGATGTGATGTAACCACTGTTGGACTTGGCGAAGATAATCCATCACATTGAGGTAATTTTCTTTCCCCTTTCCAAAGTGGATCTGGAGTTGGGAGTCTTCAGCATTTTGTTGGAAAGGGACCTTGATTCAGAGCAAAGGGAATCATGTGCACTTCAAAAAACCAAACAGAATGTGCAGAAGTACTTTTCATTGGTCAAGGGGTCAGATTACCTAGTGACACCTGAAACCCCGGTCCAAAAGGAATGAGGTGAGCCGGGCAAGAGTTGTTCCAGCACATAGGGCAGTCTTTGCAAGTTCATACTAACTGGAAAAACCGATTCAACATCATGAGACCTTCTAAACTGCATTGTCAGTGTTCTTAACCCATTTGTTCTGCATGTTTGCAGTTCTTCGTTATCCAGGACCTATTGGAACTAAAGAGTTGTCATGGCCGAATGTTGCAAAAGCTACATTTCATGCTCCCCCAACTGATTTCTAGGGGAGACGCTAAAGAGTTTCTTTTCCACCAGAGAATAAAAAAAGTGATTAACCAAAATATCACTTTGACAGAAATTTCTGGAGGAACATATCTCCTCACCTTTCCTTCTTCTGGGTCTGATTCTAAAAAAAAGTCTGACCTTGAGTGTATGCCAGCCACATGCAAGTGGTCAAACAACTCTCATTCTGCAAGTGCACCGAGTTATCCCCAGATAGCGGAAATTATATAAGTCAACTAGAAAATGATATATCGCTAGAAAAGATAAAGAGCTGTTGGGCAGCTTAAGAAAGTAAATGCACAAAGGTTGTTGCACCAATTTGAAGGCATGAGCCCGAAACTCTGGTCATTCTTCAACAGCCTGATAGATTCGGTGAGGCATCATGATCTAGCCTTTTGGCAATGGTTATTACCCTTCAGAAACCAAACAAAGACGCTTCCCATTCCAAGAACAGACCCCCCTTTCTCACTTAAGAATGGGAATTGTAAAATACAAAGCTTTGCGACCTTCCATTTAAGAAATGGGGCTGCAAATAAACAGATGTCGCTTTCTCCTCATGGACACGCATTTTCCTTCATCTTCCTGTAATGATGGTAGCTTCCCAGTAATACATCACAAGATCCGGCTTTAATGCTGACTGAGGTAAGTGCTGTGCTTCTATCCATTATGCCGACACCTACAGCAATGCTAGCCATGTAAACTCACACACAGGCGGATGTTTCATGCAGAACTGGTTAGAGACCCTTAATTCCCTGACATATAATTTTCCTCTGGATTATTTAGCATATACCGCCTGAGACATACCAGCATGCACTAAATTCTGCAAGGTGTATGCCACTAGTAGAAAGTCGGGGGAGTAAGTCAGAATGACTCACTGTAACTGCTTCTGTGGGTCCAATAGCCCTCTCTGGGAGTACGTTAAGGGTAAGTCAGAGTTACGTATAGTAACTTCTTATTGTCTTGACTGCTCTATGTTTCATGTAACCTCTAGTCTGCTTACCTCCACCCTATCTGTACTTTTTAGGCCAAAATCTTATTAATCAGAGGTAAACTCCCATACCAGCCTTAGGCCCACCAAACCCATACCTCACAGTAAATGCACTTAGCTGCCTCGCCACTCTTCCTCCTTCAGTCAGACACTGGAACTTTTTTTTAAATTAAACTTTTCTATTTATTCTGGATTTTTACGTTTGTGATTTGGTGTTTTCTAAATTTTGTTTTACCATTTTGTCATTTTCGTTGTATGCGTTCAGTAGCTAGCAACAGCAAATCTAAAGGGTAACCTCTTAATGAGTGCCAAACTCATAATATTTGTAAATCATCATAGTGCTTCGGTTACCTTAAAAAAGTGTACCCATTTTTCCATTGCCTCTGGCCGGGATGCATGACAGCTGGTGATGCTGTTACAAAAGTCATCAATGAATTGTTCTGGCGGCTGCAATTGCATCTTGTCTTGCCAGTTGTCAATGATTCCAACTTCAGCTGCAGCCAGGAAAGGGACTACTGAGAAATCATAATTCATGCCTGCAAGGAGGAAAGGAAGAGGAGGATAACCTTGAAGTTAGTTCTGTATACACTAAAGGAATTACATACAAAAGCTATGCTGCTGTAATGTGTGAAATTTGACATGCTTTTTGCAAATCATTTTACCACATTTATATCCCAGTATGACCCTAAATGATGTCCATGTTCACAAATGGCAAATGTTTTTTTTTTATTTAAAGTTCAAGCAGCTGAGACAACATAGAGTGGGTCATGTTCCAGATGAAGCAGTTCTGAAGAAGTGGTGGTAAAAGTGTTCACCACCACATTGGCCCTCATTACGACCCGGGCGGAAATCGAAAAACGATGGCGGAAATGCAATACCGCCATCGAATAGCGCTCGGTGCGACTATGACCCGTCACCGCAAAGTACGAAGCCATTAGCGACACCGTAGTGAACGCCAACGCTAACTGCACCAAGCACGCGCGCGCGCGCCATGCCAAACCGCAAACACCACCATGGTGCAACGGTACGCCAATTCCGACCCTAGCGGACTTGTACCTAACGCCATCAGGCATGGCGTAATGTACCATTCCGCCATGGCGAGAAGTACGGCATCGTGAATCAACCGTAAACGGCCCCACTGAGTGCCTGTACACCGCTCCCTGCCCACAAAGTACAACTCCCCGTAGGTGCAATGAAGCCACAATGCAACCATTGAAATGTACAAGTCACCCATGCATGCCAACGAACAAAAGAAACACAACAGGGGCCAATGGGAGCTGCAGGGCACAGATGGCACGAATACAGAAGCCATCCCAATGGACATGACCACAGTCCCCCACCAAGAAACGCACGCAAACACAGGCACCTGTGACCAGCAATATTCCGAAAATCACATCATTCCACCAGTCCACCTGGCTGACCGGCATCTGTCACACAAAACCCAATCCCCCGCCCCTGAGCATGACAACATTCAAACTGTCATATTGCCAGCCCCCATCCCTGACCTCACTGGGCTTCGTAGGCAAACACGGCCAGTACAGTACCACGCAACTAAACCCCGAAGCCGGAACCCGATGCAGATCCCCTCACAATACATCGCCCCCCAAATTGGCATATGCCACATCATTTGCAAAGAAAAACGCTACACGGGCCAAATCCGAATAGAAATTTAATGCACATCAAAATCACCAAGCCCATACAGCCATCAGGCCATGAACTCCAAAACACCAATCACCATTGTGGGCTGCTTCCGCAAGAAATGACCAGCCACTACCTGTGTGTCGCCCTGTTCCCCCATGGTACACAGAGCCACAATCACGTACGAAAAGGCAACATGGAAGCGCACAGAACCGCAGGGCCGACCCAATGGGGAGGCACTAGTCCAGCTGAAAGGCCGAAATGTTGCTCCGAGCCACCAGTACTGCGTAAGGGCATGTGGGCCATTGGCGATCGTCCCATAAGATCATAATGCTGCTCCACTGATTAACACGAAGCAGCAGGTGTCGGGAGTAAAATCCATCAGCAGGAGTGGCATACAGATGGCAGTGGCAAAAGGGGAGGAGATACCTGTCAACCAAAAGAAAAGAAAAAGAACAGAATGGCCATCAGAACTACATTCCAACTACTCACTTCAATGATCACACGAAATCCACAGCCATATGCATGCTAGCCCAACCAAAAGGATCATCACCACCCCAAAACCACTTGCGACTCATAGCCATCTATATCGAGGTGCAAACACCATCACAAACGAGTGTACCTGTGCATGCGTCTGTCAAAACAGATTCCATCAGATGGGAATGTTAACGTGCATGGACACAAGTGTCTGAGGGCGCCTCGAGACAGGGAGGGCTCAACAAGGCCAGATGGACGATGGTCCCACAATGGCAGCCCTGCATCACATAGCGTAGGGGAGGCGGATAGATCCCAAGAAGCCCTGTACATGGCAAACTCTGTATCAAATCACCTGCCCATGCATCCATCCATCATTCCCTCATCCCGGGATCAAAATGCCTGAATAATTACTCACATAACATTAGAAACATCCATTGAGTCCGTGCGTTATGCAGCCTGCTAAATCCACAGTGCCCCAGCCCGTAATTCCAGTGTTGTGAAGTAACATGTTTTTGGGGAACGGACGGCCTCATCGCCCACGTAGCTATTGCGCATCCCAAACTATTCATATCAATCATTGCTCCCTCGCCATGGGCCCTGTCTCAAGGACATAGAACAATAGAACGTTACATTTGCAGTCAGACCTGTGGGCATCTCCTCGCCGCTAGCTGGAAACCGAAAGCGCCGCCCCTCGAATTCCTCATTTGCAACATCACGTCGAAAAGGCATCTGTGGCCGTTTGAAATCACTAATTATTCCATCGAGTGCGGCTGTGTGTGAAAATGGCAACTGCCTTCACCCACGAATGGGACGCCCCGCCCGTCGTTGAACCTCGGTGCAGTGATGCATGAGGGTCCACCGTTACTCGAGTACTACGTTCCACTGACCCCTCACAAGTCAGTTCGCGACTGCACAGATAGTATGGGAAACAATGGGACCACAGCAGAATGAACATATCAACCAATCTTACACGGCCATCGGGTACAAATACATGGTTGCAATAGCAAGATACAATTCCCCGATTTGCAGCGTTGTGCGCGGGACGTGCTCGGCCAAAGGGGAGAGCAGTTTGCACAGGTGGAATCAATCACCACAGGTGGAGGCCATACAGCCTGAAAACACATAAATTGCACAGCCAGTCTCCTCCCACAACCACACCGAAATGCTACCGACAGGGCTCGCGATGTTGGCCCTGGGGGACCTGATAGCACTGCAAGCGCTCCGACTCCAAGAAGAAGACGAACACCAACTACAACCAGCCGCACGGAGGAGACGCAGGAGGAGGAGGAGGCCAAGGCAGGGCCAGCAAGGGCTGCCAGCACAGCCACTACCACCACGCAGGCAGCCCGCAATCCCACGCCTCCGAGCACATCCGTTCAACCTCACTGATGAGCAGATCCACACCCTCTACCGTCTGGACCGGGACACCATAACCGCCATTGTGGACATGACACAGGCTGACCTTGTCAGCATGATAGATAGCCCAACCGCCATCCCACCCCTACTGAAGGTGGTGTCTGTACTCCACTTCCTGGCCACAGGCACCTACCAGCACACAGTCGGACAGTTGCATGGCATTTCTCAGCCACTGTTCTCACGGACACTATTGCAAGTGCTCGATGCCCTCCTGAAGCACGCAGACGACTACATCTCTCTACCACGCTCGGAGCAGGAAATAACCAACACAAAAGTGGGATTCCATGCACTTGCCGGCATACCGGGTTGCATTGGTGCCATCGACTGCACCCATGTTGAATTGGTCGTCCCACATGCCATGGAGGCCCAGTACCGCAACCGAAAACAATTTCATTCCCTGAATGTACAGATGGTGTGTGACTCCAACAGGATCATTACACATTGTTGTGCCCGATTCCCTGGATCAACCCATGATTCGATGGTCTTGAGGAACTCTACAATACCACGCTACATGGAGCGACACGCAGGGAACAGATCCTGGCTACTCGGTGAGTCTCATTACATGCATGATGATGTGGGGTATGTGAATTGGCATTGACCTGCCAGGAAGGGGGGGGGGGGGGTGTGCGTACGTATCAATGGCATTCCACATCATACGTTTCTCGTCCACATACAGGTGATGCTGGATATCCACTGAAGAGATGGCTCCTCACACCAGTCCGGAACCCACGGGACCAGCATGAGGAGGACTACAACCATGCCCACTCACGTACCCGTGTAGTCATTGAACAGGCATTCGGCCTACTGAAGACCCGTTTCCGCTGCCTCAGCAGGTCTGGCGGGGCACTCCTGTACCGCCATGAGAAGGTTGCAAAGATGGTGATGGCATGTGTCATTCTCCACAACATGTGCGTACGTAGAAATGTGCCCATGCCCCCTGACGCAGAACTGCAAGCACCTGATGATGGTCATGATGAGGGTGGGGATGTGGCAGCACCTCATGGAGTCTGCGAGGCACCGGAGGCCCGTGACATTCGTCAGCATCTCATTGATGTATGCTTCTAGCACTCACGCCTGGTGGCTGATACATGGACACGGGACTCGTGGCACTGCGTGTGTCTGGGACATGCACAATATGGACTGTACGCCTATGATGGCCTAGTACACAAAGATCAATGTCCACACTTCTCATTGGTTGATCGTGCACTTTTTATGGCATATGTGATATCATGTTAAACACCCTATCGACCCGCCACCCAAGTGAGCCCAACACACCCCCTCCACCCTCCTACCTCCCCCCCGAACACCAGTGTCCAAAGATGCTCATTGTAAGTGGGCTGTCGCTATTGCATGCCCCCTCTGCGGGTATCAGGGGCACCCCTGCCTGTGGAGCGCAGGTTCCTCCCAGATCTACGTTGGGGGCTGCCCTGGACGGAACTTGCAACGGATGATGTGTCTGCCTGCTCACGTCCATGCATGTCCCTAAGGGTTTGCGAGAGCTCAGTGAGCACACGGCGCACTGCGGCAAGTTCGGCACATACGTCTTTGGACGTCGCATGCAGTTCCCCCCTCAGGCTCTCGGTGCTTCTCTCAATTTGTGCCCTTAGCGTCTCTGTACCTCTCGCCATTTCTGCCCTAAGTGTCTCAGTTGATGTTTCTATGTCTGCCTTAGTGCCCCCACATTCATCGGCATGGTCCTTGAGGAGTGTGGCCAGTTGCTGCTGTTGTTCGATCAACTGGTCGAGGGACTGTTGCCTCTGCTGGGCCATGGCCATTTGCGGGGGTGTCACAGAGGGGCTGTTGTCCTCATGTTGCCTTGCCACAGGGCTTGTGGGGGATGGCCAGTCGTCGTCTGGTGGGTGCCCCTGCGTGGTATCCTCATGTTGTACGGGATGGAACAGACAGGGGGATTGGGACAGGTCATGGATGGATCTGACTTCGGCATCCCCGTTTTCTGTGTCCGAGCATGCTGCCATCAATGGGGTGTCACCTATGGTGCTGCTGCCACCAGAGGCAGTGCCTTCTGTGGCATCCATTGGGGGGACCTGTGGTGGTGGTGTTGTGGGCATGCTGGCTGCTGGGGTGCCTGTTGATGTTCCCTCCTCTGTGCTGCCACCTGATTTGTGCTGCTGCCGTGTCTTGATGCGTGCAGCTGAGGTGGAGGGTCTCTGGCCGTTGGTCTTGGCCCTCTTTGCAGGTGTGCTGGTAAGGGTGTCCTGTAGCTCGTCGTTTGGATCGGACCCTGTGGTGGAGTAAAGGAGGGCGAGGGTTATTGATGGGTCTGTGGGAATTGGAATGGCATTGTATCACATGCATTGGGGTGGTACCTGAGGGTGATTTGGGTCGGGGCCTTGGAGGTGCTTTGATTTGTGTGTGGAGTGAGGGTGCAGTTGTCTGGCAGCCTGCAGTTAGGGTGTGCCTGCTGCACGTGTAGTGCGTGTATTAGGGGTTTTTAATTATTTATGTATTTATTGTGGGTTTTAACGTGCGCTTGCAGGCCGATGTGTGTGGACGTTCTCCTGGACATGTGTTTCTGTTGCACTATGTGGACGCATGGTACTTCACATGGATGGACTGTGTGGATTTGGCATTGTTTTATCTGGCCCACCTACCTGAATCTTCGGATGTCTGCACTCCTTTCTCCATCCCTCCGACTCCCTCAATGCTCTCCATTCCGATGGTGGAGGCACAGATTTCTTCCCAGGGGGTCAACTTGATGGGTGATTCAGGACCTCCCCCGGTGGCTGTGGCAATGTTGCGGTTGGCAGAGAGTATGCTGCGGACGCGTATCCGCAGGTCGTCCCATCGCTTGCGGCATTGCTGTGGGGTGCGGGGTGCGGTCCCCACCGCACTTACCCGCTGTGCCACCAGAGCCCATATGGCCTTCTTGTTTGCAAGTGCCGTCCTGGTCATTTGCGTGCAGAAGACGACGGCAGCATTCTCCTGGAGGGTCTCTGTTAGCACGGTGAGTTCCTCACGGGAGAAGTGGACCTGCCGCTTGCGGTCGCACGCTTTCTTCGCTACTTTTCCCATTTTTCTTGGTTTCGCTAGGGTGGTTGACGGGTTGGGGTGTGTTTCAGGGTAGTGATTTTAATGGTTGTGTGGTTTTAGTGTATTTATAGGTGTACGCCGGGATGTTTCCCGTTCCGGGCCCATGTTTTCACTTCCGTTTCCGTATATTTCCGGCCACCGTACTTTCCGGTAGGCGCACACTGCGGTGACCGCTAAGAGGGGTGGCGGTATTGCACCTAGGGCGCCGTACGGCGGCGGTGTGGGCCGTTTTGGGGTCATTTCCGCCATCGCGGACTTTGCACTTCCGCCATGCCGTGGTGCTCGTGCCCGATGGGTCGGAATGGGCCGCACTTTGCTCCTTCGTGCAATGGCGGAAACGCTTTTTACGCTGTGGCGCTCCGGTCAGTCGCTTTCCGCCAGGGTCGTAATGAGGGCCATTGTCTGATGCGCAGGACTCTCATATTGGTAAGGGGGAGTTGCTGTTCCTGCTCTGCCTCACAAAGGCAGCTGCATTACCGCAGGCATGTCATTTCATGCCGGTGCTTATGCAATGGCAAGGCAAAGGCATGCAGAGTCCATGGGAATCCATTATAACTTTCTCCCGCAATGGTTGACTGCAGCAGGTATTTGCACTGGTCCACAAATGCAGTGGAAAAGTGAGGAGTCCTAGTGATTTTGCATCTATTTTACTCTCGACCGTTCCACTATGTGGTGGAAAACATAAACATGGCCTGAGGGGATCTTTTGCAAACAGAAGTAGCCCCCTTCATGTAATTTACTCTTACAATGAACGTGACCCCAGACAGAATATCCTGTATATTGTTGGTGCAAGGAAAATGGGTTTGATTTTGCAATGTATAGGTATGCTTTGACATGAAAACTGCATGGATGCTATTGGGAAATGGAGTTGTCCCAGAAAGATGTAAACTTGCCAGAGAAGTAAAAGTGACATAGAATTCCTGGTGTATTGGATCGATCTCTTAATTCTGATCCTCAGTGCAAGCACCTGCAACCAACAGCTCTCCAGATGTGTTGAATTATGACTTCCATGACCCCTCAACGCTGACTATGCTGGCTAAGGTTGACAGCAGTAGCAGGCAAAACATCTCAGGATTATATACCGGCAGCCTTCCCAAGGGGGACAGCTGCAATATAGGTGCATAGTATCAATTCATATGAAATGAATCAAAATCGAGCCACTGGTTTTGGAAACTTTTCGTCTATGAGATGCTGCCTCGAGCATCTTGGTGCCATTAGCAGTTAGATGCGAAAAATATTATAAACTTCCGACCAGAAGGTGGGTACTAGCAAGCTACTAAGGGGTACTAATGGGTTTGGAAACATCACGTTTCTATCTCTGAAACAAATGTTACTCCAGCTCGGTGAACACGGGCACCTCCACTCATCAGTCCCCAAGGGGCTGTCCTTAGACCTCTACTTTTCAGCCTATATGCCTCCTCATTTGGGAATAAAGAATAGGGGTTCCCCTATCACCTATTTGCCAACAAAAGACACAAATTCTTCTCCTTTATGCCGTCACCCATGAACTTTGGCCTCATATATCCAACTGTCTCTCTGCCATCTGCCACTTCGGTGCCTCATGCATAATTCTTCAGAAACTGAAGTGATATACCCCAGTATCTCAGCTGCCATGACTATACTCCCATCTCCTCTATCCTTTTCTCTGAACTTCCCTTTCCCTTTCCCCAAGGCTTGAAACCTCGAGGTTTTCTCTGACAGCAGCCTAAAACCTTAATTCCTACTTTTGTTTTCGGTCCGATCAACTACTGCTCTTGCTTCCACCTGGCCCGTCCACTTTACATCTTAGCTCCTCTCAAGAATGTATTGAACTTTACTACATTCGCCCCCTATACCCTCCTGATCCTTTCCCATTCCTTCACATTAGCTCCATGGTGGACGGCTGGCCAGATCAATAGCTTGTTAACCAATCGCCGACTAGCTTGAGAGTAAGAATGTTTGTAACCACACCCACTCTGACTACCTTCCCATCACTCTGTGGAAACAAACTGACCCACGTCTCTAACTTTTTAACCACTTCTCACTGCTCCAGTCTCTCCTCTATCCTCCCCCTTCTCAATCTTCTAGGAGCCTCCCTGACCACCTTTTCCTCCTCAAGTGCCTTGTCAGCTTGGCATCAAGGATAGTGCATTAGACTCAATATATACTTTCCTGCCAGACTAATCATTCTCTTTCTACTGCAACATGAACACCTCCAAAATCATTCACCTCTCAGTGAGTGTCTCCAAAGGTTCTGCCTTGGCCCACTACTCTCTACTCTCCACGCCTACCTCATCCTTGGTCAAACTCCTTTCCTTCTTCGGTTTCTCTGAACACCTATTCACTGATGCTACCCAAATCTTTCACGTTATCTTTTTTGCCATGAATGCCACCCACACACGAGGCCTACGCGCTGTGATGCTAACATTTTGGCACTACTTTAAAACTATCAAATGTTTTAATTTATTAATTTAATTATCGAAAAGTGGTTCATGAAACTCAGATGATCTGTAATAACAAAGGAAACAAATCATCAGCACAAATCCAGTACAAGCAGGAAATTGTTAGTTAATGAAAGAGCATACCCTTAACAAGCATGCACCATAGGCAATAAATAGATACCCTCTTTAGTGTGGAGCATCTACTGCCCACGCATCCGCATTGTTGTTTATCGCCACATCCCTGCATTGTTATTCATCAGTCCTTGGTGTTATACCCATGGGATATGGTGATCCTCGGAAAAAGAATTGTAAAATGTGATTTTCTTTCTGTAAATTACAAATCAATTATTTTAGAACACTGTTAAGATAATAAACTGTTTGCCTTTAGTGGTCAAATTAAACTGTAGTTGGTATTAGCTCATGCGCAAATCATAATAACTTAAGCATTTATATCAGACAGGTGTTAGTGCATAATTCGTTTTTGGGGGGGTTCTGCTGTCTGTTTGCAAGGACCACTACATTTTTGCATATTCCCCTTGTGGGATTCTAGGAACTCTGACCTCTTTTTATGGTCAGCTGGGCTTCTGCTTAAGTCCCCGCTGTCACTGCAACCCATGTATATGGTCCCATAGTTGCCCATATTGCTCCTGGGACAGGGGTGATTTTTGTGAACACCCAATTTGGCCCTTGGATGATTATATCACCCTACATTTCTTCTAGGGAGAAGGCTGTCAGCAGCTTTAATTTAGTTTTTACTTCACCAGGGGTGCAGGATAATTTATCGCACTATTTACCTAATATACAATTTGGGCATCCATTGGAGTACTAATTGGGTTTAAGTCCTACACTCAGCCATTTTGCTTTAAGGGTCTTATTTTATTCAGGGAAATCACAAGGCAGGTCTAAAATTGCCATTATGCAGGACCTATGTCATTTTCCCATGGTGGACGTTTCACCACATTTTACTATGATATTTTCAAGCGTTCAGACCCCATACCACTGTCCTATAACTCTTACTCTCCGACCCCTCTACTCCCGATTGCAGTACACCGTGAACCTTTCCTGCACAATAACACTGCATTTAAATGTGGTTAAATGTCTCTTGAAATTGCAGTAAAATGACCACGGGGAAATGAGGAGATATCGATGTGCACGCATGGGCCCGCTCTGAGCCCAGCACCACACCCAATATAGTGATTTAGGCTAGTTTAGATGAGTCCCTGCCCATGGGCCCACCATGACACATCTTGTGGGAGTGTACTTCAAGGTTGGGTGATTTTTGGATACAAGCTGATTGCCTGGCGGGCACAACCTTTGTTTGGATTCCTGGTATCTATCATGCACAAACAGCGGAAGCAGTGAAGAGACAAAATGGTGCTTTCAAGAATAAGATAGACAAAGTGTGCGCAGAAACTGGTTTGAAGAACCCAGATGCTCTCGCACTTACCTTGATGAGCATGCAAGGCACTTTTGCAGGTGTGAGTCCATATGATATACTCATGAGCAGACCACTGTTCTTACCAAAAGCCCACCTGCTACACTTAACCCGGGGAAATGTGCAGCTTTTGGATGATGCAACTGTGCAACAGTGTCAAAAACTAGTGATGGTTGAAAGAGATAACTATTCTCTTCTCAGGTCCAACCAGCTTTACCAAGCGAAATTGAGATGCCCTGTCACCCTTTCAAGCCTGCTTCCTGGGTCTTTGTAACGAATCATTGGTGCAAGGACTGCTTATCACCCAGATGGAGGTGGCCATTTGGAGAACCTTTGGTCGTGAGCATGGAATTTTGTTGTAGAAATATCCCAGCCTGGACCCATTCTAGAAATCGGGATGTTTCACAAGCGAGCACTTCAATCAATGACCATGGAAGCAGGTCATAGTTAAACAAGGGAGTAAATGGAGAACCGTTCTTCAAGGGTGGGTGTTTTACTGAATGCTAAAATGAATAGAGACTGCATATGTTCCAGGCTACTCTGTTCCTCTGGAAGATTTGTAAATACCAGAAGGTGGGTGTTTTATATTCACACACAAAATACATTTTGAACTTTCCAATAAATGGCACTGCATGGGTGATGATGGCATTGCCTTCTTAAACAAACTATTTCCTCTCTTATCCAATGTGTACTTTATTACTCTCCAAAGACTAAGTTATTGAATGAAAGGCTGGGTTGCTTATGGTTTTGTGCAGAAGGGATGTGACATAGACACTCATGCTGGACTGCCCCTTTTGGGGTGGAACCATGCTCGATTAGCATGTGGTCTTCCCCATGGTAGGGTGAAGACCAAGGCCTGGAGGGTTGCCCAGAACTATGCCATAAGTGAAGACCAATTCAAAACCTTCCAGCCATCACTTGTTTTGTTTTGCTTTAGTCACTCCGAGTGGGATGAGTATGCCCAGACGTAGGCCCCAAACTATCCGTCCCTAGAGATTCAAGGTACACCTCACTGATGACGCCCAATGAGGCCGACCAATGTCTGCGTTGCTTCTGGGATCATGCAGCAGGAATGTTACCAATCACTTTGGGCTGGACTGTCTCTTGTGCGGTGGGACAAAGTCTGATTTGAACGTGGGCTTTCCATCTTCTGTAATGGCCTGCCAGGTTGTAGCCCGATGGCCTCAGTTTAGCAGTGCTGGTTCGAGGTGGGGAAATGCACCGTCAGCTCTTATGGGCCAGTTCAAGGTGCATGGATCCCAAAATAATGAATAATACCTTCTATCTAGGAAAACTGCAAATGGGGCTGTGTGGTCCACTGAGCTGGGTGGGAGATGCAGGTCCTGAGAGAACCCAGTCTCTATATTCACAGACATACTGGGAACCAAACGTGGCCCTAGACATATATGGATTAAAAAGTCATGTTTTAAATAAGTTTATGATCTCTCCAAGTTGATCTTCAATGATAGAGGGACTTGGGACGTTACACATTTTGCAGATGAGAAAAACTAATCCGGTATTAAAGGTGCCCAGACAACATGCATCACTAACCCATTTCATCCCATTCCCATGCTGGGAAGGGCGCACAGATAAAACGCATTCTTAAACAAGCATTGGCAATACCAACAGTCTCGGCTTTTGTGTAGGCATGGGAAAGGCATTGCCAGGCACTACTGTAGTGGGATTAAGTGTCCATTGATGGTAGCAGCTGCATAGTGGTGAGAGTACCTGGGCATATAATAGCACTGCCTGCTGAATGCCTAATATGTACACAAGCTTAAACTGTTGGCTTTTCCAATGCTTGTTTTTACCAGGACTACAGGAAAGTGTTTATAAATCGAGTGGCTGAAGGCAGACCTGGTTGAGATTTTCTTTTCACCAGTGTACTTTTACAGTTCCAATTAGGACATTAACTCTCAGAAGACTACTTTGAGAAAACACTGGCAGGCACTTTAAGCCCAATGTTTGATGGTAAGGTTTGTTAAAGCTAGCTCAAATATGTCCCAGAACTACGTGTTTTGGCTGGAGAGGGGCAAAAAACAGGTGGAAATGGTCATAGGGATTAGCATGGCCATGGGCAATCAATGGGTGGGTAAATAACCAAACAAAATGTACAAACTTTGTGTTCCGCCTCATATTTTTCCCATACAGTGTTTGTGTGTTCTGCATGGGTATGCATGATTTCAGGTAACCTCTTCTGTACAAAGCATGTGTGTTGCACTAATCTTCACTGGCATAAATCCTCATGTCGATGCTTGGTATATGGGATACCAGAAATCTGTAAAGTGGACAAAAGTAGGTATGTCCACTGTCAGTTCTTAGTGATTAAGTGCCCACATGCACATGCAATTTGAGTTGATGACAGCAAGTACTCAGACAGTAACAGACACCAGATTGAGATGTTAGGATGTGTGAGGGACATATATGCATGACACCTCTATGGGTTGCTAATTTGCAAATGATGATTGCATTATCCACACTCAGCAGCTGAGACTGACACATGTGTATGGATGTCTAATAATGACATGTTGGTGTATTGAACTTTCAGGGACGGCAGTGTCAGCCCACTACATGAGGGGCCAGACATAACTTGTTACCATGTCATTTGTGGGGCTCGGAGCAACAGCGTTGCTGCATGTACCTCAGCAATGGGTGCCTGTACATGTTCCATGCTTTCAAGTCAAACTGTCAGGGGTGCATGTTGTTACATGTTATTGGATGTACAAGTGCCCAAGCAGGTCACGTGAGACCTCTCCACCCGCTCGTATGGCCATGCGCTGCAGAATCAAATTATGAACGGCTAGAGGGGTCCTGCATGGAACAGGGTAGCTTGACAGCTATGGTGTACCCAGCAGTGCACTCTTCCCGGGAAGCTCCCCCTGACCATCTATACCCCCAATGCGTTTAGTGGTCACCCAGCCTACTAAGGGATCCACTGCCCACCCCCCTACTCCTGTGGTCTGCTTCCTGGGGCAATTCTGCAGGCAGAGGTCTGTGCTAGGAGGCCAGGGGCATGGGGCACGTGGGACCATTATGATGCTTTGAACTGCTAGTTGTCTATTCTCCATGCCCAGTCATCTGATAGTTGACCTTACGAATGCATGGAAGGGCCAGGTGGCTGGCCAGCTCTGGAAGTCTGGATGGGCACCAATCTGGAATGTACTCCTGTTGTGTCTAAGACACTTTTTGCCAGACCTCCTCCTCTGTCACCCAGGGCACACAGATTACAAGTAAACATAGTTATTTTCCTCTGGCTTACTGTTGTCAGTGTGTAAGGGTCCTATCTGTGCTCCACTTGGTTCTTGCTGACACACCCAGGCTCTGTACATCCCCAAGACGGCCAAGGGCCGTGCCCTACGCAATGTGCCAGTAGAGCTTTGCCTGCTGAGGTGCTCTTCTGAGTGGCCAAGTTATTTTCATGTCCAGCATGGTGCCTGGCTAACAAATAATCTCAGATGACTTGCACCTCAATGGCAACGGCAGGGCAGCCTATCCGTCTGGCTCCCTACAATCCACCCAATCGTTTGCTGCTCTTGGTCCATCTAGGGTTGGGCAGCTTGCCCAGCAATGACCGCAGCATGCCTCTTTGGGGACTGCCCCTTTAAACGAATGTTGCTCCCTCCAAGCAGTGCAAAGGCTGGCAGCTCCACATTAGTCAGACCAGAGTGGAAGAGGGGTCAGCTGGCTACAGGTCCAGGCCGCCATGCAGTAGTCGCAGGCCCACGTGAGCCATGCCCTCACTTATCTCGACCGAGCAGGTTTTTCCCGAGCTTTCCAGGATGACCACCGTTCTACGGAGTGCTGACCCACCCTTCACCACACCGGTGGTAGAAGCATGTGTGGCAGGCACCACCCTCTTCCTCAAGTTGAGCCTAGACCTAGCCTGTCCATCCCACCCGTCCAGGTGGTAGAGAAGGCTGGGCTGCCAGCACCTGCGTGTCGGGGCACGCTCAGGTCCTGTAGACGGCACAAAGGGTTGAAAGGTCAGAACGAGGCGGGTGCATGTCTCTCGTCGCTGCAACACTACAGCAGGTGCATCTACCTGGTTGATCCTACCAGTAACATATGGTTGTCTCAAAGATTGAGCCATGCACGTGTAAGTACACACGGCCGGTACAGTGAAACTGCAAATGGCTCATCAAATGGTTCCTTAGATTGCTCCATCTGTCACTTGGACAAATGTGGTAATTCTAGATCTAATACATGCAAAGGAGTACTGACCTCCTGGTGTGCATACATTCATCAGACCAAGACCAATCCAGGTTCGACCGGCCGCTTTGGTGACTCTAAATGATCTCGGGGCGATCGCACATCCCTGTGACAGTGAAGGCACATTCGGATGCCTGTCCTATCAACTTTTGATGGTACATTCTGTGACTACCATGGTGTCAATGGGTATCAAGGACTCAGGTTTCCATTCAGGAGAAGAAGCCTGAGAAACAGCTACCACATCCAAGGAAGGCGGCAGGTGCAGAAATCACCCGCTCCCAACTCAGGGAGGTAGTGACTTAAAATATCAGGGCTCTTTCGAGGCCAAGTAATTGGAATGAGTGCACTTCAAATCCTTTAATGAGGATCCATTGGAGGGGAAGTCTGGTGCCACCAGCTGTGGTAATTCCAGCTCCAATAGTCTATGTTAAAGTTGCTGCATTTAAAAAGCTCACAGTTGGATCTTGGGATCAAGCTAGCAGACTGCTGCAAGGTGAGCTACCACCTCTACTAGCCCTTGTCTCTCAGCATTTACTTTTAAAATAATTAGTGTTTTCAAAGCAGGTAGGTCACCTGAATTCATCAGCTAGGTATAATGGAATATGACTCTTGTTCTATTTTGTTGGTTTTCGGAACTGGGGCAATGATTGAGAGGGACGGGCAGGGGCATTCGTGTTTTGCTGCTCCAGTTGAAATTCTTGGACCGGCTGAAGATGAACCAAAGTGAAAGCATTTCCTAAGAATTCTTTCATTACTCATTAACAAAGGTCGTAGGTTCAAAGATGACCATATACCGTTTTAGTTCTGACCATAAATAATGCTGACCAGCAATCTGGAAGCATTTTTCCCATGACCCTCCGAGCAGCTTCCAGGAAACCAAGGGCTCTGGGATCCAGCGGGTGTATGGTTTTAAAGATGAACTTCAAGGAATTGATGGAAGGGCACCACCAGAAGTGGAGGCTGCAGCTTAATTCGACTCAACACAAAAAACCTCACCTGGCCTGGACACAGAAAGGATTGACAAATGGATAGCTCATTCTAGATTCTGTGGGTGGTGACACATGGCTGTTCTTAGTTGGTGGAACGATTTGTCTGGTTAATTCCGATAAGAAACGAGACTCCTCCATGCTAACTGGTTACACAACCCCCGGTGGTCAGCGTTCAACTTCTTAGAGGGACAAGTGGCGTTTAGCCATACGAGAGTGAGTAATAACAGGTCTGGAATTCCCTTACATGTCTGGGGCTGCACGTGTGCTACACTGATCAGATCAGCATGTGTCAACCTGCGAGTAACCTGCTGAACCCCCTTCGTGATCGGGATTGGGGATTGCAATTTTTCCCATGAACTAGGAATTCCAAAAACGTGTGGATCATAAGCTTGCGCTGATTAGCCCATCTCTTTTGTACACTCTGCACATTGCTACTAGCGATTGGATGGTTAGTGAGTTCCTTGGATCGGGCCTACCAGGGTCCGCAGAAGCCCTGGCGGAGCACCAGGAACACTATCAAACTTGACTATCTTGAGAAAGTAAAAGTCGTACCAAGGTTCCCGTAGTTGAACAAGCGGAAGGATCATGAACAGTGGAACAGCCGTAGGGAGAACCACTGGACCAACCTTGGTTGTGTCCCAGATGTGTACACTCACAACCCGGGGAGCCCCTCGCTCTATGGTCTGGTCTTAGAGCGGTCCATGGCTGCATTGCATGGAGGACCAGGTGCCAGGGAACCCAAGCCCTTCCACCGGAGGGGTCTTTCGACTGTAAGGAACTCATGGTGGCAACAGTAAAGACAGACACAAGTGATCACAGTTCAAGGTAGTTTATTGAATTATAGATGCAGGGTGCAAAAACGCCTAACCTAAACTTTGATCTAAGAGGGGAGCAAGTGTTGACCATCAAATGCAAAATAAGGCAGCCCTATTGGCATTGTGTCAAAATAAAAGGGCCTAAACTAAGAACAACCTATTGCCAATTCCTAACAACTAATTACAGAAAGAGTGTGGGAAAGGGTATAAAAATAAAGAAACAGTGTTCAAATAATAAGTCAGGATGTGATTGCTTTGAGGTCTCCCTTACCCACGTTTTTAGCACGAACAAGGTGGGACTTTGGAGCACAGCACACGCTCGAGCCTTCCGAGCACAAGCTGACAGTTCCGTTCTAGCTGGCAGAGCACACGCTCGAGCCTTGCCAGCACAAGCTGACAGTTCTGTTCCAGCTGGCACAGCATACGCTCATGCTTTCTCAGCACGAGCCGACAATTTCGTTCCAGCCATCAGGATCTTTGATGGTAAAGTCTCTTTTCAATAAAAGTCTCTTGCCCTCGAGGGCCTGATACATTCCACAAACAAACACAAAGTTCTGCTTCACTTATACTTTGGGTGACGACTTCACCCCTGGGTCCCACCCTTTTGGGTGCAACCCCCTCAGTAATTGTACTCAACAAATTCATAAGACAGTTCCTTTCTCAGTGAACTTTGGGTGACACCTTTCCACCCTGGGATCTCCCTCGACTGGGCTAGGATCCCAAATGACAAGGGGGACACTTTCCTTCCCCTTGTCTTGCAATACATCTTGCTCTCACAAATCTTAATGTCGTTTTAAAGAGGTTTCCTGGCTTTGGCCCTCGTGACTGGTTTCCCTCTGCCAAGTTCACTCTCGCCACTTTTTGGTTGTCGGTTTCCCTCTGCCGGGTTCACTCTCACTGACCTTTGGTTGTCGGCTTGCCTCTGCCGGGTTCACTCTCGTCGATGGTTATAGACAATTCATCACAGGACTTTAGACTTCACCACTTCTCATTAGCAATCCCTCTGCCAGGTTCACTCTTGCTAATCTTTACGAAATACAGTTCATATATTAATCTTCACCATGCTGGATTCACCTCCCTTAACTTTCTGAATCCTCTGCTGGTCAATGACGTTCAACGGTACAGAGGATTTTACAAGACCCCTGTATGACCATTTTGACCTTTCTAAGCCTCTTCACAAGGCCTTCTGGTTACGGTAGTCTTTCTACCATCGGGTAATCGTCCAGAGTTTCCTGCCTAGACACCCACGTGATGCCAGCCTCCTCTGTTATAGGGTTTCCCCCTCTTTAGCTTCTCAAAGTTCAAATTAGCGGTTGGCTACTTTTTGTTCAACACAGTTCGGTTTCTTATCGATTCTCCCCTAAACTCACCAGCTGTGAGGAACCGCTTGCCTTTCTTTATCCTTGGAGTCAAGGTTGGTACCACCGAGATCAACGTCCTTCCCTGGCTTGGTCATCAGCGGAGGAGGGTCTAGCGTACCATAGACATCAGCTGCAACACAGGCTTGCCTTTGTTCGCTGTCTTATGTTTCCGTTTGCGGCGGTTTCACAGGCCTGACTAGGAACGGGCAAGATCACGTCTCTCCTTATCACCCTCTCAGTATTCGCCATCTTTCACCACCTCTTGAACTGCCGTGCTGAGTTAGCCCTCATGTTGTGCGGTCTGCCTTGCTCGTCCTGTGTTCTCGTGCTCCACCTGTTATCACTGTGGGAAAGGGAAAGGGCCATCAGGTGTGTGTGGTTCTGGTCAACTGCCTGACTTTGCCTGACCCTTGTATTGGGACATGTCAGGTAAACGGCTCTGGTGCTAGTCTGTTGTCTTTCGTGTTGTGCGAACGTGTTCATGTTGGAAAAGGGTTCAGTATTTTGGAATATCCTACGCTGTAGGATGAGGAAAAGGTGCTGAAAGAAGGGGAATATTGTGTCTCATCCATCAGTGTCCCACGCCCCAAGAACCCTCCATTCAGGTGAACCTCCCTCACTGGTCTA
The DNA here is from genome assembly GCF_040938575.1 of Ambystoma mexicanum. Lineage (NCBI taxonomy): Eukaryota > Metazoa > Chordata > Amphibia > Caudata > Ambystomatidae > Ambystoma > Ambystoma mexicanum. The sequence goes on from NC_090928.1 coordinate 69,351,277, forward strand.
CCCCAGTAACTGGATCCAATAGCAATGGCCATTTCCTGGCCACCTGGATAACAAATCCCCGGGCACTAGCTAGGAAGATACCTTCAGGTTTCTCACACGACCCAGCAGGCAGGCGGGGCATCCAGCAGAGTTGGGTTAACCTGCCGACATCCCGATCTATCCACCAGAGAAAGAGCCCTCAGCAGGCCCCCCTTCCTCTCTGAGCTGGCTACACATCTGTTGTGCCAGACCAGCACGCTCCTCTCTCTGACATGCCAGTTGGGGGTGAGGGGGCACTGTGGTCGGAAGTGAAGTCCCGAGTGTGGGCAGCTGATGAGTTGAGGGAAACCTTGCTGTTCTCAAAGGCCGCCCCCAAGCGAATGTGGGCATGGCACGCCAGGTGAGCTCTAAGCCATGGCACAGCCAGGCATACTTGATGGGTCGGAATAGAACTTCCAGCCACCCACTGCCGTGAGTGAGCGATGGACAGGCTCGCAGGCTCAGTGGGCAACCTTCTCTTGTGTCCACAAGGTCCTATGAAACAACCTCGACTCAGCAGCACACTTCTCTCAGAATGCCATAGTCTGGATACAATCGTTTCTAAACAATAGAACAATGAGAGTCTTCTCGCAATCAGCAGCAGCAGACCCCATCCCCATTACTTGCGGAGTGCTCCAGGGCTCATGTGTCTCCCCCACAATGTATAATATATTCACCAAGCCCCTTGTTGATGATGTGGATTGTCTCGGTATCACCTACACTAACTACGCAGATGATACCCAGATTCTCATACCACTTACTGGGGATTATGAAAAGGATTTGGCATTGGTAAAAAAAATATACCTCATCATCCAGGCATGGATGTCAGTCCATGGTCTATGCCTGAATGATGACAACACTGAAGTCATCATTCTGGGTACCACTCCCAATCTTATCAAACTTGGCCCCAAATACACCTCGTTCAACATTGATGTGAACACCATCAAGGTTGCCAAAGAGGTAAAAACACTAGGTTTTTACCTTGACTCCAGCCTCACCTTTACCAAACAGGTCAACTCCATGGCCTCTTCCATGGCCTATACATGCAAATTGATTAGAGCGGAAAAAACATTTTTATCTAAAAACAGTTCCACTACTTTGGCCAGAGCTCTAATCTTGTCTAGGCTGGACTATTGTAACGCCCTATACCTGGGCGCCAATAAATCTATCATCAAAAAAATCCAGACTCTACAAAACAACGCTCTTAGAGCAGCACTTGGCATAGCCAGGAAAGAACACATCTCGGAAGCCAGGAGACAAAACAACTGGCTCTCAACTAACGACAACATTTTACTTAAAACTGCCTCACTTACTCATAAGTGTCTAAACAACGCAGCACCCCACTATTTCATAGAAAGACTTAACAGAAAATCCCCCAACCGGCATAGCAGAGCTGCCAACTGTAACTGCCTGCTAGTTCCAAGGTTCAAAGTGATGAAAGCCAGAGGTAGCAGTTTCCTAGTCAAAGCCGCCCAGTTTTGTAATTTTGTAAAGATGGGAGCAAGTGTTGACCATCAAATGCAAAATAAGGCAGCCCTAGTGGCATTGTGTCAAAATAAAAGGGCCTATACTAAGAAAAACCTATTGCCAATTCCTAACAACTAATTACAGAAAGAGTGTGGGAAAAGGTATCAAAATAAAGAAAACAGTGTTCAAATAATAAGTCAGGATGTGATTGCTTTGAGGTCTCCCTTACCCACATTTTTAGCACGAACAAGGTGGGACTTTGGAGCACAACACACGCTCGCGCCTTCCCAGCACAAGCTGACAGTTCCGCTCTAGCTGGCACAGCACACGCTCAAGCCTTGCCAGCACAAGCTGACAGTTCTGTTCCAGCTGGCACAGCATACGCTCATGCTTTCTCAGCACGAGCCGACAATTCCGTTCCAGCCATCAGGATCTTTGATGGTAAAGTCTCTTTTCAATAAAAGTCTCTTGCCCTCAAGGGCCTGATACATTCCGCAAACAAACACAAAGTTCTGCTTCACGTATACTTTGGGTGACGACTTCACCCCTGGGTCCCACCCTTTTGGGTGCAACCCCCTCAGTAATTGTGCTCAACAAATTCATACGACAGTTCCCTTCTCAGTGAACTTTGGGTGACACCTTTCCACCCTTGGATCTCCCGCAACTGGGCTAGGATCCCAAATGACAAGGGGGACACTTTCCTTCCCTTTGTCTTGCAATACATCTTGCTCTCACAAATCTTAATGTCGTTTTAAAGTGGTTTCCTGGCTTTGGTCCCCTGACTGGTTTCCCTCTGCCAAGTTCACTCTCGCCACTTTTTGGTTGTCGGTTTCCCTCTGCCGGGTTCACTCTCACTGACCTTTGGTTGTCGGCTTCCCTCTGCCGGGTTCACTCTCGTCGATGGTTATAGACAATTCATCACAGGACTTTAGACTTCGCCACTTCTCATTAGCAATCCCTTTGCCAGGTTCACTCTTGCTAATCTTTACGAAATACAGTTCATATATTAATCTTCACCATGCTGGATTCACCTCCCTTAACTTTCTGAATCCTCTGCTGGTCAATGACGTTCAACGGTACAGAGGATTTTACAAGACCCCTGTATGACCATTTTGACCTTTCTAAGCCTCTTCCCAAGGCCTTCTGGTTACGGTAGTCTTTCTACCATCGGGTAATCATCCAGAGTTTCCTGCCTAGACACCCACGTGATGCCAGCCTCCTCTGTTATAGGGTTTCCCCCTCTTTAGCTTCTCAAAGTTCAAATTAGCGGTTGGCTACTTTTTGTTCAACACAGTTCGGTTTCTTATCGATTCTCCCCTAAACTCACCAGCTGTGAGGAACCTCTTGCCTTTCTTTATCCTTGGAGTCAAGGTTGGTACCACCAAGATCAACGTCCTTCCCTGGCTTGGTCATCAGCGGAGGGGGGTCTAGCGTACCATAGACATCAGCTGCAACACAGGCTTGCCTTTGTTCGATGTCTTATGTTTCCGTTTGCGACGGTTTCTCAGGCCTGACTAGGAACGGGCAAGATGACGTCTCTCCTTATCACCCTCTCAGTATTCGCTATCTTTCACCTCTTCTTGAACTGCCGTGCTGAGTTTGCCCTCATGTTGTGCGGTCTGCCTTGCTCGTCCTGTGTTCTCGTGCTCCACCTGTTATCACTGTGGGGAAGGGAAAGGGCCATCAGGTGTGTGTGGTTCTGGTCAACTGCCTGACTTTGCCTGACCCTTGTATTGGGACATGTCAGGTAAACGGCTCTGGTGCTAGTCTGTTGTCTTTCGTGTTGTGCGAACGTGTTCATGTTGGAAAAGGGTTCAGTATTTTGGAATATCCTACGCTGTAGGATGAGGAAAAGGTGTTGAAAGAAGGGGAATATTGTGTCTCATCCATCAGTGTCCCACGCCCCAAGAACCCTCCATTCAGGTGAACCTCCCTCACTGGTCTACCCCAGTAACTGGATCCAATAGCAATGGCCATTTCCAGGCCACCTGGATAACAAATTCCCGGGGACTAGCTAGGAAGATACCTTCAGGTTTCTCACACGACCCAGCAGACAGGCGGGGCATCCAGCAGAGTTGGGTTAACCTGCCGGGGTATCCCGATCTATGCACCAGAGAAAGAGCCCTCAGCAGGCCCCCCTTCCTCTCTGAGCTGGCTACACATCTGTTGTGCCAGACCAACACGCTCCTCTCTCTGACATGCCAGTTGGGGGTAGGGGGGGCACTGTGGTCGGAAGTGAAGTCCCGAGTGTGGGCAGCTGATGAGTTGAGGGAAACCTTGCGAATGTGGGCATGGCACGCCAGGTGAGCTCTAAGGCATGGCACAGCCAGGCATACTTGATGGGTCGGAATAGAACTTCCAGCCACCCACTGCCATGAGTGAGCGATGGACAGGCTCGCAGGCTCAGTGGGCAACCTTCTCTTGTGTCCACAAGGTCCTATGAAACAACCTCGACTCAGCAGCACACTTCTCTCAGAACGCCATAGTCTGGATACAATTGTTTCTAAACAATAGAACAATGAGAGTCTTCTCGCAATCAGCAGCAGCAGACCCCATCCCCATTACTTGCGGAGTGCTCCAGGGCTCATGTGTCTCCCCCACAATGTATAATATATTCACCAAGCCCCTTGTTGATGATGTGGATTGTCTCAGTATCACCTACACTAACTACGCAGATGATACCCAGATTCTCATACCACTTACTGGGGATTGTGAAAAGGATTTGGCATTGGTAAAAAAAATATACCTCATCATCCAGACATGGATGTCAGTCCATGGTCTATGCCTGAATGATGACAACACTGAAGTCATCATTCTGGGTACCACTCCCAGTCTTAACAAACTTGGCCCCAAATACACCTCGTTCAACATTGATGTAAACTCCATCAAGGTTGCCAAAGAGGTAAAAACACTAGGTTTTTACCTTGACTCCAGCCTCACCTTTACCAAACAGGTCAACGCCATGGCCTCTTCCATGGCCTATACATGCAAACTGATTAGAGTGGAAAAAACATTTTTATCTAAAAACAGTTCCACTACTTTGGCCAGAGCTCTAATCTTGTCTAGGCTGGACTATTGTAACGCCCTATACCTGGGCGCCAATAAATCTATCATCAAAAAAATCCAGACTCTACAAAACAACGCTCTTAGAGCAGCACTTGGCATAGCCAGGAAAGAACACATCTCGGAAGCCAGGAGACAAAACAACTGGCTCTCAACTAAGGACAACATTTTACTTAAAACTGCCTCATTTACTCATAAGTGTCTAAACAACGCAGCACCCCACTATTTCATAGATAGACTTAACAGAAAATCCTCCAACCGGCATAACAGAGCTGCCAGCTCTAACTGCCTGCTAGTTCCAAGGTTCAAAGTGATGAAAGCCACAGGTAGCAGTTTCCTAGTCAAAGCCGCCCAGTTTTGTAATTCCCTCCCTCCATGAGGGCGAACCAAACTTATTCCAACTTCAGACACAACATCATCAACTGGTTCAAAGAAAAAGACCACTAATTACAAGCCATCAACTGCGCGAACCCCTCTCCTCTGCATTGCAGATAAACCACTCACGAATGTGTGTAAACAGACCACTTCTTTCTGAACCCCCCTCCTTTGTAATGATCTCTAACCTTCCCTATGTATGTATATACTGTTATTGTAAGGCAATCTCTAAACTGTATTGTAATTGCTAACTGTATCTAACTGTATTATAATCTCAAACTGTATCATAATTGTGCAACTGTAACTATGTAACTCTGTAATCCCAAGCCGAAAATATTCATGTACCTGCGCCCCGATACCCTTGGGTCTGGCGCATATTATAAATAAATAAACAAACAAACAAACAAACCCTCCTCCGGCAACTGTCCAGCCCCACTTGGTGGTTGCTCTGGCAGTTACCTAGGGATAAGACCCGCTGCTCCTGGTGTGACTGTCGACTGGGGTGGACTGTCCTCAGTGCACTCCGACCATATTGTGCTGCTGGGCGAGGAATCCCACAAATGGCACCAAGGCTCTGCAGTGATGTAGGTTACTCACCGACCCATCTTGAAACATGGATCAAGGAGTCTAACCTGTGCACGAGTTTGAGGGCGAAACAAAACCCTGTGGTGCAATAAAGGTGAGGGCTGGCATGCACCGGCATAGGTGGGATCTCATTGCAGCGTTGCGATGGTGCACCACCGGCCGACTCACATGTATCCAAAAGATGGTTAAGTATCCCTGGGCAGGGCGGAGCCGGAGGTAACTCTGGTTGAGGTCCGTAGTGGTCCTGACATGCAAATCAGTCATCTGTCCAACCTGGGATTAGGGGCAAAAGGCTAATCGAACCATCTAGTAGCTTGTTCCATCCTGAAACTCCAATTTTATGTGGTAAAGTGCATGATTAGAGATCTTGGGGCCAAAGCAATCTCAACTTATTTGTAAACCTTCCATGGGTGAGAAACCTGGTTTGCTAGCCTGGAGCCGGGCATCAAATGTGAGTGCCCAGTTGGCCACTTTTTGTAAGCTGAACTGGCGCTGCAGGATGAAACGAACATCGAGCGAAGGTGCCCGATGCCGACGCTCATCTGACACCAGAATAGGTGTTGGTTAATATAGACAGCAGGACGGTGGCCATGGAAGTCAGAATCTGCTAAGGAGTGTGTTACGAGTCACCTTTCAAATCAACTTGCCCTGAAGATGGATGGCACAGGAGCACTGGGCCCATACCCAGCCGTTTCCAGCACTGAGAGCCATGGGGGCAAAGCTGTGATGAGTAGGGCTCCTCCCACCCAACCTGGGTGCAGCCAGGGGTGCGGGCTGGGCGGGGAGAGCTCTTCTCCCTTTCCAGTCAGTTTAGCAGACCAGATGTCCTTGGCCCAGCCGGCAGAGGCAGGTTGGCTTGACACAGCCCGTGGAGGCAGAGAAAAGAGGTTTGCCTTGGTTCATGGATGGCATCTTAAACCCAGGCCCCAGGGCACAGAGGTGGCAGCTTAAGCCCGGAACCTGGGCGCTGAAGTGGCAGCTTAAGCCCCAGACCCTGGATAGTGGCCTTAAGGCAGGCATGACCTCATGGCTGCTCGGCCATCTGGTTGGGGTGGTCGGAACAGGTATCCTGAGTTGTGGCTGGTCTGGTTGTCTCCTACATTTGTCTGCAGCCAGGCTCCATGAGCCCCCGCTTCATGGGGGTTTAATAGTCATTGGGAAGTGTCTCCCTGTGGGACAGACATGTGGCACGGAAGGTTCATGGGCTCCCTTGCACTCAGACCAGTGCCCCAGAGCAGGTGGGGCCCAACGGGCCTGGCCACAGAGGGAGAGGCTACACAAGCCCAGCAACTGAAGGCGTAGGTGAGACCCGGGGTCCGGTAAGAGTCCAAGGGAAGAGCTATTGGGGCTGCAAGGTGGTTGGATCCCCAGGCCTCTTGGGGTTCCCCAACCCTTTCAGGAGGGTTCTGCTCTGGAGTCTCAAAGGCATAGCCCTGGATGAGTGGGTTGTGGCCCTGCACTTGGGGTACAATGTCTAGGCCATAGCTGTCAGTTTTCCTTGCCCCATGAGTGACTCCTCGTGTCAGTCCTGTTTGTGTGCTTTCCCACAGTGGATATACATGCAAGCAGACAAGGTGATATTGCACTGGTGACAAGGTGACAAGGTGATATTGCAACCATGCAATGGTGGTACTGAGACAAATGCCCAGGGGCACTTCCCATTGCCTTGCCTGCTGGTTACACTTGGGTCACTTTGGTATTGGTATTGTGATGTGGAATGATTTCTTGCAATGTGTATGTGACCACAAGTCAATGTGCTGGATTGACATGTGTGTGCCTCATGAATGTGACTCATCGTGGTCCCTACACTTGTGTGACAGTATGCATGCTGATTGTATGGGTGTGTGTTTGTGTGCGTAGCAGTTGCTGGTTGACTTTTGCCGACTTCAGGGTACTGTTAATGTTGTGGATGCCACACATGCATTGTCAAGGTTGATTGATGTCTATGTTCTTTGTCCCCTTTTCCACAGTTGGTGTAGCTGCTGAAGAGGGTGGAAGCAGTGCTTTGGAGAAGAGAAGCAGGCACAGGGACTTCAGACCCAGGCGAAGACCCCAGCCATGCCCAATTGTCACCTCTTCTTCCGAGAGTGAGGTGGCTGGGGGAACACCAGTACCATCGGGCAAAGCTGCTGAGGATAAATCCCAGGAGGCGATTGTTGTGGGGGACACCTCCGCAGCAGTGGAACAGGGTGCTGCCACACAGCGGACAACAAGGACGAACACCTCTCTGAAGTAATCTGGGTTGATGGAGGTTGAGGACTAAGCTATTGCATCCTAATCCACTGGGTCAGGTGGGGGCATTGAGGAGGGTGTTCAAGCTGGACCCCTGGCCCAGAGACATGAGAATGTGAAGTCCACCTTTGAGGGGTTGGCAAAACCTTCTATCCATGTGCCATCTCCTGCAGCAGTGACCTTCCTACACAATGCCTCCACCCAGAGGGTTGGTGTGGCCATCCGAGATGTGGTGCAGCCCATGCTGGCGGGTATCACGAGGCGGACGTACATGCATCTTGTGAGGAGCTTGTGTGGCATCATGAGCAGTTGAACGGCTTCCTCACACAGTTGCCGCCTGCACTGCTCTCGGGTGGTCTCTCTGGGCTGGACACTGCAATGGCCCGCTCCTCCGCTTCTGCATCTGTGCCCAAGTCGTCCTCCATTCAGGATTCCGTGCCTCTACTACCACGGCCCCTGTGCAACTGTCCCACCATCATCAAGGTCCATTGTGCCTTTGTCCCTGCCCAAGATGGAAGTCCCTACAATGGCACATAAGGTGGTCAATGAGCCTGCCCAGGTGCCCACACATGAACAGGCAGGCAGTGGAGGGATGGCAGGCACTTCAGGGCAGTGCAGGTGCCATACTCCCCCGACAACTGTCATCTAGTCAGAGGGAGTCCATTCATAGGGCACCCACTCCCAGGCAGAAACAGATGGTAGCAGTGAGTAGGTGGATTCTACAGGGCCTTGCCACCCAGAGGAGGCACAGTGAATGACATGTGGCACAGTTGAGGGATGGGGAATGTCAGCGGCTGAAGACTGGTGTCGTCGGACTTTGTGCGATATGCAAGGCAGCAGGAGATGGAGAGGCAACAGGGGATGGATGTGGCTATCAGGAGGACCAGGGCCGAGACGGAGGAGAGAGTGAGGAGGGCACAGGCTGCCATCCTGAGGGAGTCTTGTTGAGAGGCAGAGTAAGTGGAAATGCACTTGATGGGAACCCTGCAAGCCCTCCAAGCAAGAACAGAGGCCTACCTACATGATATGAATGTGGTGTGTGAATCAGCCCTGGTGGAAGCCATAGCCAACATCCCACCAGAGTAGCCCGCTGCCATTGTAAATAGTTTCATAGTTTTAGGTTTCATTTTGGACTTTTTGTTATTTTTCTCTATGTACACCCTTGTCCTAATTTTTGCCTACATAGTGTTTACATACATGCATGCATTCATTCATTCATTCATGCAATCAATAAGTTTATGCGGATGAAAACATTAATTAAACAGAACACAAATTCAAATTCATGACAGTTTAAAATGTGCCCATAGCAAAGAATACCATTAAAAACAAATTAGATAAAGAATCAATTCAGTGCAAGTAAGCAAAATATTAAAATACAATTCACCGAATGGCCATGACACCTTTTCTGAGATGCATTGCTCTTTTTAGAAAGGATAACAATGACCAAGGCAACATATGGAGAATCAGCAGATAAAAGGAAGGATAGTGCCGAACGGTGTTGTCTCAATTTAAAATGTCTAAAAATAGGGAGAATAGTAGCCTTTCTGATGTCCATATAGGCTGGGAAAAACAGAGTAAAATGATGTAAATCTTCAACAGCAGCTCCACACTCTGGACAGCTCTCTAAATCTGAATAGCCCTTCCAGCTAGCGGTGTTTCCCCTCAACAGCAAGTTAATCAGCCAGCGGTTTCTCTTTTTTCAAGCTCAAAAGAAGATACGGCTGAATCAGATCAAACCTCTGATGGCTGCTAAGGCTCTGTTTGATGTGATGGATAACTCCTGACATTCCCTTTTCTCATTAATCGCTGTTCTAAGCATACATGTATAATGTTGTACCAGCGTGCATCACAGAAGCGTGCTCGGGGAAAATAGTGCAGTGACATTATTTTGAACTAAAAAATGACTTATAAAAGAAAGCCAAGGAATGTTCTGCCAATTTACCGTGACCAAAGAGGACTGAATGATAAAACGTGTGAGGCTTGCCTTCTCATTTGACCTGAGACCCAACCAGAAGAGGAATGGTCCCAGCGGCCACTGGTCCATCCTGGGGGATTAATTGTAATTGGTTATTAATAAAGCGCTTAATACCCAGAGGTTTCTAAGCACAAACACAGGGATTGAACATCTGTTGCTCCACGTCGTCTTGCTTCCAAGCCGAGGGCATTGCCTCTGAGCAATCCTCCCGGCCCAGAGGTTGTTGTTCCACATTGGACTGCTAGGGGAGCCGTCTAGTGAGGGCTGCCTGGGGGTTGGGGGGAGGTCAGTGGGGGTAGTGGGAGGTGGCTGGACTTGAGGGTGCTGCCTGTGATTGGGGCAGAGGTCAGTGGGGAGGTGGAAGGTGGCAGGACTTGATGGGGCTGCCTGGGCTTGGGGCAGAGGTTGTTGGGTGTAGTGGGAGGAGGGCGGACTAGCAGAGGGCTGCCTGGGATTTGGGGCAGAGGTCGGTGGGGTAGTGAGAGGTGGCAGGACTTGGGGGGAGGTCAGTGAGGGTGGTGCAAGGAGGGCATACTAGTAGGGGGCTGGCTGGGGTTGGGTGTTGAGGTCAGTTGAGGCAGTGAGAGGTGGCAGGACCTGAAGGGGGCTGCCTGGGGTTGGGGTGAAGGTCAGTGGAGGTGGTGGGAGGTGGCTGGACTTGAGGGGGTTGCCTATGGTTGGGGCAAAGGTCAGTGCGGGTAGTTGGAGGAGGGCAGACTGGCTGGGGGCTGCCTGTGGTTGAGGAGGAGGTCAGTGGGGTGGTGGGAGGTGGCAGTACTTGAGAGGGCTACCTGGGGTTGGGGGCCGAGTCAGTGGGGGTAGTTGGAAGTGGACTAGCAGGGGGATGCTTGGGATTGGGGGTGGAGCTCTTTGGGGTTGGTGGGAGGTGGCAGGACTTGAGGGGACTACCTGGTGGTTGGGGCAGAGGTCAGTGGAGGTGGTCGGAGGAGGCGAGATCAGCAGGGCTCTGCCTTGGGTTGGGGCACAGGTCAGTGGGGGTGGAGGGAGGTGGCAGGACTTGAATGGGCTGGCTTGGGTTGGGGCAGGGTTGGGGCAGAGCTCAGTTGTGGAGGTGGGAGGTGGCAGGATGTGAGGGGGCTACATGGGGTTTGGGTGGTGGGAGGTGGCAGGACCTGAGGAGGCTGCATGGGGGTTGGGGCAGAGGTCAGTGCTGCTTTGACTTAGGGGTTATGGGCTGCAGTTTTGCTGGGGTGCTGCTTTGAGTTAAGGGGGGCGATGAGAGGTTTTGCTGGGGTGCTGCTTTGATTTAGAAGGTATGGGCCGCAGCTTCACCAGTGTGCTGCTTTGAGTTAGGAGGTACGATGCACAGTTTGGCCGGGGTGTTGCTTTGAGTTAGGGTTACGGGCCACAGTTTCAACAAGGCGTTGCTTTGAGTTAGGGGGGACGAAGCACAGTTTCGCCGGGGGATTGCTTTGAGTTAGGCGGTACAGGCTGCAGTCTTGCCAGGGTGTTGTTATGAGTTGGGGGGAGCGATGCACAGTTTCACTGGGGTGCTGCTTTGATTTGGGGGCACGGGCCGCAGTTTTGCTGGGGTGCTGGATGGTAGTATAACAGTGGAATGTTGCTTACTTGTGTGTATTCCCTCATAATCATTTGACATTTCCCGGGCACAATGGTTGCTTGATAGCTCTAGCTTTTGCTTGCGTGGGGGCGTGGTGTCTGTGTTCCAGGTGGCAACACTTTATTCTTTGCGCTGCAGGTTACTTTGCGCTTTAGAATCCATGAATCAGCGCCCATTGCTAAATATTTTGTACGCTCAATATTCTTTATAGAGCAAAGTAGTTAGCGCAGACACAGTGCTTTTTCTATGAATTTGGCCGAAGATGTACATTTGCAGGGTTTGTATGTGAGTAAAGTTAAAAATAAGGGAAAAACAACATATGGTGTTTTTACCTAATGTTCTATCCCAACAACACCTGCAACGCTGTTTAGCAGATATAAAAACGTTGGACATCTTTTTCATAACTTTAAAATAATCTGTAAATGTAGGATTTATTCGCATTAGTGAAATAGACTGTCCCAACTTTATATTTTTTGTGTTTGGTTGTATTTTTGTATTTTCGATTATTTTCAAAAGCAGATTAAGGAACATAATTATAATTCAAAAACAGAATAAAACAAAGAAAGGAAAATTAATCCAGGAGACCAAAACATACATTAACACGCAATACCAGAATATACGTCAAAATACAATACTAAAATATGTAATAGGAATTATAAGTAGACACATCAAGACAAAATCAAACCAAGGTACCAAATCTCAAATCATAAATTGTAATACCTGCTAGCTTCCTCTCTCTTTACAGAATGGGGAAAGAGTGTGGTTTTGTGATCATGTCAGATTAACCTTCCCAAGTCTGAGAGTTTCCCTTTTTTTAACAACTTTTCAAATAAGTTGTAATTGTTTATTATACCAATAAAATAAGTGAGAAATTGTATGTTTCTGTTTTTATTTGTTTATTCTTACAGGGCGCTGTTACGAGACCCGTTACATGAAGCATAATAACTTAAAGCGGCATTGCATACAGTGACATGTACATACAGCAGTGACATGTGCATACAGCATGTATTTATTTTTCCTTGAGGATAGTAAATCATATATTCTTTTTTAAAATATTGTTTTTAAAATGTTCATTTCCTAGTAAAACAAATGGAAACATGTAATATGTAATTTCTTTTGTCACAGGAAAGTGATCTTGTGAAAGAATTAGTTCTGGTTTAATCACTTCATTGAAATCTTAAGAAAATAAGTTACTTCCCCAAAAAAAACACCTATTTTTAAACAGTTTTTCTGGGCTTGAATATGTGAACTCACAACAGAGCGTCGACACTTACCCTGAATACATTATTTAATTAACTCTAAATTAATGACCAGTTATGTGCATCTGTACATGCAGACTTCTAATCTTAAAATTATGTTTTTCTCATGTTCGAGGCAAGGTTGGGGGTTGTTTGGTAGACACTGGAATGTCCCACATTCACTGAGGACTGGCAAACTGATATGTCCTACACATCTTTCTCCAAAAACAGGAAATAAAGATTTGAATGGTAGAGGAGCAGTTGTGTACCTCTGCAGGAGATCCTGCCATCCTACCTCACGTATATTGGAGACATGAAATTGTGCCATGCCTAACACCAACTAATATCAATACAGCAGCAAGTGTTTGAAAGGAGGTACCCTTTGAGACAACCCTACTGAATGTATCCTCGATGTGATGATAACTTGCAGGAAGAAAAGCCTGAAGGAGCGTAAAAGAAGCTGACCATTGAATTAATGACGTCATAAGAAGTGTGCGCTACATCTCGAGATACTGGCTAAAGATGATGTATGGATCTGGAAGAAACTAATGACGAAGTAAAGAATCGAGTGAGTTTATCAATATAAAAAAGCTAGACTACAAGTGCACAAAGTACTGTAGAAAAACAACCGTTCAATAAACGTGGAGTTGCTGAAATGCAAGATAGATTAAGAATAGAAGCTGGCTATGAGTAGTGAATAGAATGCAGGCGAGGCCGCCATTGTATGGAAACTGGGCATTGGTATCACAAATTTATTAGGCCAAAACCCATGAAGCTGGAATAGGAAACTGTCGCAGCAAGAACATTCAGCTTGTGAAGCTGATGGGCAAGGCTGCCTGGCATAGAGTCAAGATTCATGAAGCAAGGTCAGCTATCAGTTCCAAAGAAGAACTAGCATGCAGAGGATGAACCTTTTCACATTAAGATGCAAGGTAGAACAGAAAGGATGCCAAACTTGAATTCATTTAAAGTATTTAAAATCTGCAAAATGGACCAAATCGTGGTCTCCATCACGTGAGCCAAGGATGGAAATAGAGCTTGAACTTGAAGTTCCAGAACATGATAGCGAGTGCTCTCACTATCGTGCATTCCCAAAGACAAGGATATTCTGCAAGGCCAAGTACAAAGACAATTTCATGGCAGAAGGCATGGGCGATGAGATATGTTAGGCTAATTGGGTGGTTAGGTAGCTTCATGACCTACCTCCCTGCACCTGGGTCTTGGCTTACATGCTGATGAGTGAACCAAATGTTCCAGACATGGCAAAGCGTGCACACAATTATATTAGTCCACATAACGAAGGACCTTATTGTTTGAAGACCAATGAGAAACTGTGTATCTAATGTTTCCGAAATGACATGTTTTTTAGAGGTGGGCATAAGTTTTCCACCTGATAATGGGCAGCCAATAACAATCCTAGCTCCTATACAAAAGTATACTTAGATGCTTCTTTTAGCCAGTCCCAACCCTCGATAGGTTTTCCATTATTGCCACATAGTATGACGTCACTCTGACACATTATTGTTATAAAATGTATGTTTTTTGAGGAGATCGTTGAGAGACTGACTGTATGTCTGTTGATGTCTGCTTTAGATAATTGTTGATAAAACAGCACTTTGCCATCTTCCTGACTTGGTTCCGTTATTTGGATTCAGAATTACTCTTGTGTGACCCCATCCATTAAATATGCACTTTCCTAAAGGGCCATAAGCTCAGAACCTAGTGCCATGTAAACAATAGCCCAAAAAAGTGATGGATGTCAATAACCCTAAACACTGGACAACCTTTCAAATCATTGTTTCTTCCTATCTGCACCATTACGGAAGGCGACCGGCCGTATGCCCCAGTCCTGCCACCAATTGGAGCAGTGCAGCTCGAATTGGTAGACCAGATCCCCTCTGAGTGGAAACACTAGCAACCCAAACATGTTTTGTCCTTGTTGGGCAACATCAATAAGGTGCAGCTTGGTTCCCTATAGTGCAGCAAGCAAGGGACCCAAGTCTAGGATTACCATATCTCACTTACAGAGGCAAACTATAACCCAAACATGTGATGGATGGAAGGTTATGAATTAACCCAAGCCTGATTTCCATTTGGCCTTATCCCTTCTGGGTTGGCTCGGCAGGCTGAAAAAGAGTGATACCAGAGACAATGATTCATTCAACAACCTTCCACTTATCACCTTTCAATTTTGCTGATGTAAGTACTGCCATTATTGGACTTATTGTTGCCCTGTGGTAACAGAATTAGCACCTTTGTACTTCATGCGACATCACAGTTTGCACTGATCGAGAGGTGGAGGGTGACTTACTGCGATTACATTTGCACATTATAATGATGAATAGCCATGTGTGCCTTAGCACCTTTAATATGTGCACCTTTTTGTTTGCAGATTGCCAAGTGTGCCATTGCTTATTCATGTAAACATGTGTAAACGTTCATATAACTGCTCATTAGTGTTTTAAAATTACCCAGTGTACTCCTGCCTGTTCAGGTGATTGCATTTTGATCTCCTTAACTTTTTCGTAGTTCACGATGAAATTAAGATAACATTGCCCTAACGCCTTGATAAGTAAACAATTAACTGGCACTAACACCTATTTGGCTATTTGTCAACTGCACCTTAATGCTGAATTTGACATTGGCATTGTGCGCCATTGAGGGTTCTTATTTATTCCCCTTCAAGGTGGCTGTAGGCTAGCAGGTGTGTTTGGTCTCTGCGTGTATGCTGAAAGCTGTACATGCCAAGGCTCTATGGAAAATCGGCATTCCTATCCCCACGTAACCCTTGCAGGACTTTGCGCCTCATTAGGACCCTGCCGGTTCAGAAACAAGGGTGCCGGTAAGCTCACCAGCACCGTTGTTTCCGGACCAGCATATTACAGGTCTGCCTGCCAGAGCCGCTGTGCCTGACAGGTCTGACCCTGCCGGGCACAGCGGCAATGGTAGGCAGACCGGTCACGGAAGTACCAGCACTGTTAGCAATGGTGCCGGTGCTTCTGTGTCCCCACTCCCATGGGAATGGGAACTTAGATTTTACTGGCGCTCTTGTAATCTCCCGGTGGCACTGGGAAGTCAGGCGCCGGTACATTTTTACGAGTCCGGCTGCAACCCGCCATTAGCACCGGCAGGGTTACTGCCGGGCCCGTAATGAGGCCCAATGTCCTCAATCCATAACACTCAGGCCTGTTTAGAAAGAAAAATAGATTGCAGGATTAAAACAAATCTGTGATGTCAGGTATATTTAGAAATAATTACTATCAGGCATCGCAAAACCACACTCCTCCTCATCCCCCGCACACTCGCAAGCACATATGCTTGTGTCAGTAGGCATCTTTTGAAGATTGTTGGACAGATACTTACACTTCCTTTCACCAACCACGCTGGCTCTCTGCCAACACCACCCGATTTGAATGTGGATCTATCACTGGCTTTGCTTTGTTTGCAGTATCGTTGCCCCTCCCCCACCCACAGAGATTCCACCTGAACTAAAATGCACAGAAAGTCAGTGATAGGCAGAAGGTGGTGGTAGCTGGCAGTAGCTTCACTACTCTCCCGGAAAGCTCGAGGATTGGGGCATCCCCCCTCACGCCCTCCTGTCTTAGCATTCTAGGCTAAGCAGGAGGAATTCCTTTTCCATATCAGATGCCTTGGAGGAGGATAGGAGTAGGGCTGCCTCCGCCAGCTCTGAGCAGGTGCCATGCTGCCCAAACCACCACCTGGCAGTGCATGCACGTTTTTCTGCCAGGCTGGTTGCCACCAATGGGCTACCGCTAGAGCCAGAGCAGGAGGTGAACATGGGATATGACGTGTCTCTGTGATTACCTAGCCATCATCCTGTCTACCCACATTCTGTACAGTGCTCTGCTGCTCTCGAGCTAGGTCCGCATTTTGAACAATAAAATAAAACAACAAATACAAAACAAGGTTTCCTAAAAGGGGGCATTGGTGTACTGTGCAGCTGGGAGTTTTAACCAATTTTACAGGCCCACTGGTCTTGAAAATATACAATTTCCCCCAAACTGTGTTAAAATAAAGACCCCCCTAGAGCTCCTCAGTTTTCTGTGTAAAGTTACGAATTATGATTTGTGAATGTGAATGATGCCCATGGATTACTCATAGAAAAAATTCACACACAGAAAACACAGCACATGCAGCAGAAGTTCAACCTTCTCTGACATGAAGGAAAGTACAATATGGTAGCACCACTACTAGTGACCCTAACACCGACAGAAAAGATACAGCACAGGATGCCACACTGCAGGCTTTAATCCCACACTGGATATTTGCATCATGGAAAGCAGCATTGGAAACTACTACCACACACCGAACAGGTATAACAAGTGTAGCAGCAGTAGCAGCTTCCCTTCCAGGCACCAATATCAGCCACTGAATAGCAAGGCTGAAAGGTTCCCAAAGTAGGAGCTTTCCTCACAAATATGCCACTCACAGTTACTACATGGGGAGTGTCCTGTTCCCCGCAGTCTTGAAAGGGCAGTAAAAGGCAGGATGTGTGTAAGGCCCCCAGGCCCAGAAAAGCACAGTGCACAAAGAAAATTCACAAAGCCTTGGATATAGAGAACTGCGCTTTATTTTTGGTGCCGGCAACTGCTGAGCGCGGTAAAACCCTGCTGCCGACACAGATAGGAAACAGGCTCTGATTGGCCACAATTAGAGCGTGACGAGCCGGAGCTCATCCCGAGTTAACTGTGTCCTTCCCAGGAAACCACATCTTACCCGGATGAACACAATTTGAAACAATCACATATCTTTGTCCATTACATTCCTTCAATGAGGCACACGGGTCTCGGATGCATTTTGTCGGTCTCATAGGAGCTTCGTATGACATCTCCTCATTTCCAATATCCTGATTGCTTACTTGTTGCGCTTCCTCTCTTACCTCATCGTCACTCTCCTCTTCTTTTTCCAAGTACTTCCTGAAGTGAGAGATGTTGCATGTGACCACTCTCCCAGCAGACCATGCCGTCATCATGGACCCTTTTACATGAGACACTGGTAGCCATTCTAGGACAAATCAGAAACTGGACTTCCTTTCTTGTCTGCAACGGACAAGAACCTTGTCATCCGTTTGCACAGATGGTGATTTTATGAGCCTCTGACGATCAGCATACTGTTTCATGTCCAGCTTCTTCAAAGTGTCTCTGTTGGCCAACTCGCCATACTCTTTGTTATGCGATTCTGAGAAGTGGGGAAGCCTTGTCTTTACCCTTCTGTCGAACATCAGTTCCGATGGACACTTTCCCATGGTCGAGTGGGGTAAATTACGGTAGTACCATAGCATGTTGCACAGATCCTGATTTAGAGACAAGGACCTTAGCTCATTCTGACTTAGTACTTTCTTGAGTCTACTCATAAATCATTACACCATACCATTGGCCTTTGGGCACAGAGGAGTTATGTTCATGTGGTGAATCAACATGTATTGCATGAATCAGTCAAACTCCAAACTGCTGAACAGTGGACCATTGTCTGACTTAAGTACATTGCAAATTCCCCAAGCAGAGAAGATGTTGTCCAGCTCAGGGATGATGGTGTAAGCCCCTGTGGACGAGACCATCTATATTATGGGGAATCATGAATATTCATCCATGACAACCAGCCAGTATCTGTTGTCACCGAAAGGACTGAAGAAGTCGACAGTTATCTGACACTGTGACCCTGACAATTCCAACATGCAGAGGGGTTCAGGAATTGCTCAGACTGGCCGTGCACTGACACAGGTGACATGCTAGTATTGTGCGCTCAATGAGAGCATGAATCCCAGGAAACCACATTGTGTCCCGTATCTGATGTTTGATGGCCACTACTCCTCTGTGGCCCTCATGCGCCAGATCCACAACCTGTTGTCTTAGTTCAAACTGTATTCTCAGTCGGTTACCTCTCATCATTAGCCCTTCCGCAGAAATTGATAGTTCATCCTTTGCTTGTTAAAAGGCACACAGATCCAGCATTGGGACCCCTTTGTCATGCGATACTTCGGGGAACACAGGCCTCCCTCTCTGAGATCTGATCAGTTTGCACACCTTTTTCATTGTGGCGTTGCACAAACGGAACTCCTTTCTAGTTTCTAGTGCTTTTGAGTTGGGCGATCCACTTTGCATGAGGAAATTAACATATTCTACCACCATAGAGGGTTTGTTCAATAGATCCAGGAGGGGGTGTCGGGTCATGAAATCCACCGGGTTATATTCTTTAACAGGCTTGTGCACAGTTGAGAAATTGAAGTCTTGCATCTGCAAACCCTACCATTCTATTTGTGGCAGCATTTTATGTATTTATTTATTTCGATCATTCTGAAAACCTGCAAGCATTAGGGCACACAAAAACATGTCATTCTGAACATTTATGACAGAACAAAGCAGACATCTGAGTTGATCCCATGATGAGACATCCTTCAACTGAATAGCAAAGTCTTTAAGGATTTTAGGGAATGTGATCAAGTTGGTTTCCTGTCACAAATCAAATGGCAGGAAGTTCCAGGCACGAGACACCATGACTGGAAAGGAACTGCCTAGACCATTAGTCAGTTTAAATCTGGGGCACCAAATTAAAGAAGATTTGCCCGAGCACAGAGTTCTCTTTGGTTCATAGCTAACCAGTCTGTCTTTCAGATATGTCGGGACATTACCATAAAGGCACTTGTGAACCACCATAGCTGCCTTAAATTAGATTCAAGCTGCTAGCGGGAGCCAATGCATAGCTCTCCAGAATCTAGAGACATGGGGCCTCATTACAAGGTTGCTGGTCTGGTAAAACCGATGCCGGTTTAATCGTACCAGCATCATTTACCAGACCAGAGTATTACGAGCCGTGCTGTCGGTGTCACCGGCATTGTCAGGGACCCGCCATGGCCGGGCTCACCCTTGCCGGTATCAGCGTTGACACGCGGCAGCCATGCCAGTGACACCAGCATGCCGCAGTTAAGCGCACATTAAGAGGTGCACGGATATGCAAATACCGTAAAAACGGATACAATGATGCTGTTAACACCGGCATCGCGGTGCAGACGTTAATAGGAATCTGGTGTGCAGAAACCTGCCACAGGTGGCCACAATCAGCACATGTGGAGGCAATGGAGTCTGGCACAGCGTAAAAGAAGCACTCCCACACACCACACCCCTCCCAAACCCACAATGCTACCATTAGCACTAGCAGTACTGGAGCTGCAGGACATGCCTGCACAGCTACTCTTGGAGGAGGCCGTGAGCCAGAGCATGCAGCGGATGCGCAGGAGGAGAAGGAGGGCGAGAATGGGCCAGCACATACCCAATGTGCAGGCAGTTGTACCCCGCAGGCAGCTACCAATCCCTCGCTTAAGGGCCAGATCATTTAATCTAACCCATGCTCAGATCCACACCCTATACCGGCTGGACAGGGACACCATCACCACAATTGTGGACCTCATACATGATGAGCTGGTGAGCCTAATCAACATCCGGACAGCCACCCCCGCCCCTTGCTGAAGGTAGTGTGTGTGCTACACTTCCTTGCCACAGGTACCTATCAGCACACAGTGGGGCAGCTGCCTGGAATTTCCGAACCCTGTTTCTCCCGTGTGCTCACCCAGGTGGTAGATGCACTCCTGTCCCATGTACGTGACCACCTAAGCCTGCAATGGACTGCAGAGGAGGTAAATGACACCAAAGTAGCATTCTACGCACTTCCAGGCATGCCCACCGTCATCGGTGCGCTCGACTGTACACATGTTGAGCTGGTTGTCCGGCATGCTGTCGAGGTAGTGTACCGCAACAAGAAGCTGAACCATTCCCTGAATATACAGATGGTGTGCGAGGCACGCAAAATAATCACCCATTGCTGTGCAAGATTCACTGGCTCCACACATGACTCCATGGTGCTGCGGAACTCCTGCCCGCTACATGGCACGACATTCTGGACCTTGTACCTGGCTGTTGGGTAGGTCTAACCACAGGAGCATGAGGTGTGTTGGTTGGGGAGGGGGGCTGTTAACAGCATAGGCAACCTGTCTGCTGGGGGATCTATGATGGGTGTTGGTTGGGGGGCTGTTAACAGCATAGGCAACCTGTCTGTTGGGTGGGCCATGAGGGGTGTTGATTGGGGGGGCTGTTAAAAGCATAGGCAACCTGTCTGCTGGGTGGGCCATGAAGGGTGTTGATTGGGTGGGCTGATAACAGCATAGGCACCCTGTCTGCTGGGTGGGCCATGAAGAGTGTTGATTGGGGGGGCTGTTAAAAGCATAGGCAACCTGTCTGCTGGGTGGGCCATGAGAGGGGTTGATTGGGGGAGCTGTTAACAGCATAGGCAACCTGTCTTCTGGGTGGGCCATGAGGGGTGTTGATTTGGGGGGGTCTGTTAACAGCATAGGCAACCTGTCTGCTGGGTGAGTCTGACCACAGGGCCATGAGGGTTGTCGGAACATGGCATAGGATTGCATTAATGATGAGCACAAGTGCACACTGCATGCATAAATCCATCATAACTCCTGGAAAAACCCGTAAACATTACCAGGTATGCATTGAAGTGCAGAGAGACTGGATAGGGCAATAGAAGGCTAAATCAGATGAGGAATTAAACCTAGCAACCACATCATTTCCAACCAGCACAACATGAAACCACACAAATACAATGGAACTACACCACACACTGCGTACTGTGTCCCTTCAACTGTGACCATTGTAAATGAAACAGAATGTGCAACACAACTGATGCATGCAGATGTGTAAGGCCTTCACAGCCGTGTCTACATGCAATCAAAAGACACAGTGCACACACCAGCACATGTATCAGGAACATCACAAAACAGGAACCACATGTACCACAATGCACCACTCTGTAGTGAAAATGCATGAAATATAAGATCTAAGCAAAGCTATTCACAAGTCATGCTGCCCTGCCAGAGAGAATACCATCAGCCACACAGACATAATCAGACACTACACTCAATACACAGGTACACTGCAGATCAGTATGCCTGTCTTGTCACCTTAAGGGACACCTCCATGTACATGAACACTGAAATAATTAACATAATTGACTACCACCAAGGTACGATTGAGAGGTGCAGCGCACATGCAATGTAGCTCCGTTCCACCATGCTCATACCCACCTAGCCGTATTGCAGTAACGCAACCCTTCACCCGTGAAACATACCCCCAATGGATATCTGAACTAGTCAAATGGGGGAAGGTGTCGATGGATGTTTACATGGAGACCTGTATATGTAGAATGCATACTAAGGATACCACTGTATTACATAAATCAAATTAGGCATATGAGTGAGTTGCCACTGTATATGCACAGTCCATTTCCATTGGTAACACATCACTTAAATCTGACACCATTGTGGTCTGTTGTACTTGAATTGTGAGAGTGCAGGTCCACATTCAATGGGCCATTTGACAGCATCTGCACCCATCCCCCACCAGCCCATGGATCAGCCCTAAGTTCACTTTCCAGGTACATGCAGAATGACACATGCCATGTACAGTTTTGAATCACTGTGCTTAGTTGCATTTTCATATGAACAATGTACAGCCAGTGCTAACATGGAATGACCAAATAAATCACAAGTACCCTTTCTCTTGCTCCCATGCAGGTGATGCCGGGTATCCCCTGATGGGTTGGCTCATGACCCACATCAGGCAACTACAGAACAGGCGCGAAGAGGAGCACAACCGTGCACATGCACGCACTCGTGTCACCATTGAGCAAACATTTGGCCTGTTGAAGGCCCGGGTCCGCTGCCTCAGCATGTCGGGGGGTGCCCTGATTTACAGACCTGAGAAGGTTGGCAGGATTGTGTTAGTATGTGCCATGCTGCACAACATGTGCATCTGGCGCAACGTCCCCCTGCCCCCTGACATGGACATGGTGCCAACTGAGGATGAGGATGAGGATGAGGAAGATGCTGAAATTCCTCAGCGCCCCAATGTCAATGATGGACGTGCAACACGGCAAGATTTAACTGACCACTACTTTTGATGGACTGTAAGATACACGGCACTGGGCATGGGTCACACTGGACACTACATGAATAAAGGCACAAACACTCAAGAAGCAATGTCCAGTCATTTCATTTTGCTACACCAAGTGTATTGGAGAGGAAAAACTATGTACATATTTGCATTCTTTACCTAACACTACTATCCCCTTGATTTGACCCCACACCCCCTGCCCCACTACCCTCACACCCATTACCCCAACACACCCTTCCCCACTACCCCCACACCCAATACCCCAACTACCCCTCCCCCACCATCCCCACACCCAATACCCCAATACACCCTTCCCCACCGCCTCCACACCGAATACCCCACTACCCCCTCCCCCACTACCACCACTACCCCTTCCTAACTACTCCCTCCACACATGCAGTTGTCACTGGGCCTATTTATGCCCCCCTTTTGAGGATGGGGCTGAGGCTCTTGCAGGCAATTTAGTCACTGCGAGTGACGCACAGGGCTGCCCTGAATGGAGCTGCTGGGTATAGTGCTGGAGCATGGTCCGAGTATGGTGGTGATGTTCCGTTGTACGGCAATGGCGGTCACCAACCTGTCAATTGACTTGGCCATATTGGACATCAGCCCGTTACCCTCTCGCACATGCCTCGCCAGATGGCAGATACCCTCCGTCGCTCTGCCAAGCATTCTTCGCATGTTGTGCATGGAGTCCTGCATAGTCTGCCCGGCCAGTTGGGCCTCAGTGAGGTACTGACTGACCAGGTCATGCATTGCCTGCTGCCGCCCTTCCATCCAAGTGAGGCAGCCTTCGATGTCTCTGATGTGGCAGAGTCCTGGAAATGTCAAGGGAGGTGGGCTCCGAGGGCCTGGGGGAGTGAACACAGCGTTGTCATCATGTGCACCATCGATATGTGTGTCAGGCCCACTGGCCTCCACTGCACTATGTGCTCCTGAGCCATCTGCAGGTGTACCATGTATGCTTGCCTGCCTTGGGTGGCGTGGATTCTGCCTCCTCCTGCTGGCTGTGGCCTGAGGTGTCTGGCTCATCCTGCTCGCTGTGCACTGCGGATTGTCCCTCCTCCTGCTCGCTGTGCACTGCGGATTGGGCCTCCTACTGCTCACTGTGCCCTGCGGATTGGGCCTCCTCCTAGTCGCTGGGCACTGGGGATTCTGACTCTTCCAGCTGATGGGCCTGCTGGGCCCCAGATGTTGAAGAGTGCTGGGGGGTCTTGCTGGCATGTTTAGAGGACTGCTAGGGGGCCTTGCTGGCAGGTGTAGAGGACTGCCGGGGGGCCTTGCTGGCAGGTGTAGAGGACTGCTGGGGGCCTTGCTGGCAGGTGTAGAGGACTGCTGGGGACCTTGCTGGCAGTTGATGGAGGGTGCTGGGGAAGCTGGCCATCCTGTGTTTCCTGGTGGCAGGGGGGCTGTGCCGTAGATGGTGTAGCACGCTCGTGTCTTTCCATGGAGGTGGATGGCTCCTGGCTGCAGGCGGTGTCTTTGCGGCGGTGGTGATGTGCAGCAGCTGACCAGGGTGTGGTGGCATGTTCACCCTTGCTGATGGATAATGTGGCTGTGAGGGACAGTGAGGCAGGGCGTTAGTAATGGGTGTGCATCCATCTGACATACATCGATGCTAGTACATTCAAAGTCATGGGCTGTGTCATGGACATGTTGGAGGGCCTGGCATGGTGCACACAAGAATGTGGGGGGATGCAGTGTGGGAGCATCCTTGTGGTGCGGCCGTGTTGTGCACAGTGTCTGTTGGCTGGGGTACCGGTGTCAAGTGGTTTGGGTGTTGTGGTCATGCCATAGGGGCTGTGTGCCATGGGGTGTTTCATTGTGAAACATGAGGAGGTTTTGGCAATGTGGTGGCATGGTGGTGATGGCAGCAGTTGGACAGTGATGTGTGTGGATGCGCATGGAGATGGTACTTGTGTCGGCAATACAGTGGACGTGTGGGGTGTGTCAGTGGGGTTAGTTGATTGTCTTTGTGGCAGGTACATTGTACTTGTGTGGGAGGTGGCTTTCAGTGGGTGCAAATGCACCAGTGATCTGGTGCCAGCTACTTGACATTTGGACTTCACAATTGGCATTGGGGATAAAGGTATGTGGGGTGACTTTGGGAGTATGGCATGGGAACTCACCATCATCATCAGATGTTGCTGCTCCTGTCTCCGCATCTCCTTTTCCTTCAATGCTCTCCATGTGGAGTACGGTGCTACAGGTCTCCTCCCATGCCGTGAGTTTGATGGGGGGTGGCAGACCACCTCCTGTGACCAGCCCCTGGCTGCGCTCTGCAGTGAGGAGGTTGCGGACACGGAGACGTAGATCATCCCACCTCTAACGGCAATCTCGGACGGTCCGGGGTGTAGTCCCCACTGCTGAGAGCTTGCGGGCTACTTCCTCCCATATTGCTTCTTCCTCAGTTGTACTGGCCACCGCAGATCAGCGCAAAACACCACGTCTGCATGCTCAACGAGTGTGTCAGCTAACATGTTCAGCTTCTGCTTGCTGAAAATTGGTTTTCTGTGACGGAAGGCGCTTTGCCTGGCTGACATGGTGTATACTTCCTCGGTGTGTACTCAGTTTTCCAGTTGGACTCCTGTGGACTGAGGATTGCAATGGATTGTATTTTAAAGATGGCCACCGGTGCATTTCCCGTTCCGGCGCAATGACGTTGATTCCGGTACCGGTATTACCTGTGCCAGTAATTATGCCGTTGTCGGTGTCTGCGGCATCGGGGATGCTGGTATCGGGGGTTTAAGGGCTGTTACCGGCATGACGGTGCTACTGTTTACGGCACGCCGGAATGCGAGTGCACGCTGACTCAGAATCTACCATAGATTCCAGCAGCAGCGCTACACAGAAACGGTAGCACTGGCAAGCCAGTAATTTGCATTTTTTACCAGCAACCTTGTAATGAAGCCCATGGTCCCTCTGAGAAACCCCTTTTATAATGAGTATGTCATCATTCTACAGGATGTTTAGGCACCCTTTATTAACTGTCACTTGTGAGCAGTTTCGTACATCGACAAGGGTGTTCAGAAGTAATTTGTGATCTAGAAGATTGAATGCAGTGAGCAGGTCCAATAGGACTAACAGCCCTGCCTTCTCCTTGTCCAGGATCTCTAACATATGAGTCTGCAAGTCAAGTAAGGCGCTCTCCGTACTATGCCCCATACGAAGAAGTGGGAGTTAGTAATGGGCCTCAGATAATTGGACTCTTTATCCCACTTTATTTCTTTTACCAGTGGGGTGATAACTACTTCTTTGATGGCATCTGGGACATGATTATGATGAAAAGAAGCATTTGCAAAGAGGTTAAGAAAAGGTTAAAACACGCCTTTGTTCTACAGAATGATCTTAGCGGGGATAACATCCCCGAAACAAGAAGTGGGGTGCATTTTCCCCAGAGTTTTCCCCAAGTCACTTATGGTGGTAGGTTTGAAGGTAAATTCTGACTGGTTGTGCGTTTGTGGTGGCGTCTGATTGTTGTTCAATGAATCAGGCTCGGGAGAGTGTGGAAAAGGGGGTTTGGTAGCTAGCAGATCCCTTTTGATCTTACCACATGCCATGGTGAATTCATCAGTAAATGCTTTCTGAACTTTGGCACAATTTTGGTTGGTTGGAGGAATGGATGGTACATGTGGTTTGGGTTTTCTAGTGTTTTCAGATTCTCAAAGAGGTTTTGCAATGAGGGTTTCCGTATTTGGTCACCAGGGCCAGGTGATCTGTTACAATTGTGAATCGTTTTCCTAGTAGAGCCATTTGAAAATGCTTGCATGCCCACATGACAGCCAGTCCTTCTTTTTCAGATTGAGAGTATCATCTCTCCACATCTGACAGGCTTTTGTGTGCATATTACATTTCTTAGGGATTCACACTCATTGAGGTGCTGAGCCAGGATAGCACCAAATCCAACAGTACTGGTGTCAACTGTCACTTCTGTGTGCATGGATGGGTAAAGATACACCATGTGTTCTGCTGAAGCATTGTCCCTTTTTATTTGATTGAACGCTTCCTTGCACTCAGTGGTCCACGGAAAATGGACTCCCTGCTTGGTGAGTTCTCCGAGCGGCGCACTGACTGTGGCAAAATCTCTGAGATACCTGCTGCAGTCGCTGGCCATCCCTAGAAATGACAGAATGTTGCTGACATCTTCGGTGATGAAATTATAGATTTGGGCACTACCTTTCCTAGGTCAGGACACATTCCTTTGTGCAAGAAGAAGTGTCAAAAGAAGTTTAGATGTGTCTTGTGAAACACGCACTTCTACGCATTGGGCGTCAATCTAGCTTCCATCAGCTTGGTGTATACTTGTGTCAGAGCCTGATCATGCTGTTCGACAGAGGCGCCAGATATCAAGATATCGTCACTGTTTTTAAAACAGTTTCTCACATGGCAAATCACTTTCTGTATGCCCTCTTGAAATATCTCACCTGATGATGATATTCCAAAACTAAGGACACTCTCAGAGCCTTGGCCGTCTCCCAGCAGTAATACTGCTGCAATACCACCAGCGCAAGTAGTGTTACTGCTACTTTGTCCAGTGATATCAGCACCGGATCACGAGTAGTGGTACAGCAGTAAGTACCTATTCCCCATTGAGTCCTTGCCTGTGTGGGACAGATGCATTCATCAGCGTGTGATCTAGTAGTGCGCATTATGGTTATCTTCAATATAATCACTTGCAATGTAATTCAGAGTCCTGCTTACCTCTGTGAGAAAATCCTTTGCTGCATAACAATCACGGTAGCGAGGAGTGCTGTTGTGCCATTTTGGAGGGATGTGGCTTTCCGCTCCGTGATCTGTATACTGTTAGGTTGCCATGGGAACCCCATCATGGCGCATGATGGTGTTTCAGAGCAGAAGTGTTTGCGGCACGTCCTGTTGTACAAACTCCCCCAACTATTGTTTCTGCCACCACAGACCTTTTCCGCTCCAATATATCTACGGCTCAACAGCTTGAACATGACTCAACTCTCCCCGGCAGCTAATAAACATAAATAACATTCCAACCCGCACCCAAGGCAACTGTCTCAGTCTCCTATTCCCATCTTCCACACGGATTTCCTCTGCTTCTGCAATGAACTCCTCCCCCTCTGAGCACCTTCTCATTCACTTAATCATCTCTATTAATCCCTCTCTCTCATCTGTTACCAAACATATTTTTAAGACTGCCTCTATGGTCCACTAACTCGACCAAGCCAACAACTCACTCCAAGTTTTCTCTTCCACCTGCTGACTCCATTGTTCACCCATTTACTGAATACAATTCTCTGCTGTTCTACCTCTTCTAAGACCACTACCTTGCCCATCGTGCCCACTTCCTCAACCCTTTATCTCTCCTGGCATTCAGCTACTAAGGACAGCATGTGTCGCTGCTCATGCCACTGCCAAAAGGATTGATCCTCTACTTTCTCACCTACCTATAAGGTCTCTCTACCAAGGCGGTCACAGCTCTTGGCACAGCCCAATACTCCTATTGCACTAATCTTGTCTCCTCTCTCCGCTCCCACCATCGCAAACTATCAAGGACCCTCCAGGCCATGCTCCCCTCTCCTAAGAACCTCTCTGTTTCCCTCTTGCTGATAATGACTTTTCCTCTTGCTTCTCCACTAAAATAACCAAAATATCGGACACCTTATCTACCCTTCTGACTCCCCCAACCCTTTCCCCATTTCCCCTCCTCCCATCTTTCAACAATCTCCTTTCTATCACACTTCTCCCCAACTCACACACTGAACCTCTACCCATTCTTCACTCTGCAAACCCATCCTGTGCTTTAGTTGACTGCTTTGCACTGCAAATTCTTAAGGAATTTGCACCTGTCACCTCTACAAACCTCGCACCTTATTCAGTCTGTCTCTCTCTCAACTGCGATCTCCACAGCCTGTCACATAAAAGACACTCATAACTCTCATAAAGAAACCAAGTGCTGATCCAAACAAGCTCTTGTACAAACATCATTCTACCCTTTCCTACCCCCCTAAAATCCTCTAGACGGTTGCCTTCAACCGCATATTCAACTATCTTACAGTACACTCAGTGCTTAACACCTCCAATTTGGATTCTCGTACAAACATTCCACTGAGGTGGCCCCAATCAATACTGCCCACCATTCCCACCTGTCCTCCATTCCCATCCTTCTGAACATTTCATCTAGGTTTGACACTGTTGATCATCCCCCCTGCCTTCAAACTCTTCCCCCCCTTGACTTCAAGGACACTGTACTTGGGTGTCCTTCTATCTCTCTGACAACTGTTTCTGCATTTCATGGGATGCCAGCACATCTACAGCAATGCCCCTTGGAGTTGGCGTTCTTCATGGATCAGTCCAAGGGCCACGCCTCTTCACTTTGTACACCTCCTACTCATTGCCTCCTTTGCCTTTAAGTGACACCTCTTTGCTCAATATCCTTCAATCTCCAAAATTGTAAAACATAAAAGAGCAGCAGACTACCCCTCTCTCTTCTTATGACATTTCGCAAACCTGAGGAAGTAATGCAGGTAAAATAATTTATTCTACCTGCATTACTTCCTCAGGTTTGTGAAATGCCACAACAAGAGGGAGGTGTAGCCTGCTGCTCTTGTGTTACACTTTTGGAGTTATTCCCCTCGTCAGGGGTAGGCTCTGTGATAACAAAAAAGAAGCGATAGACCTTTAGGAATAGTGTGTGCTTGGATTGCCTCCTTCCCCTAGACCCCTCTGCAATCTCTGAATGTATAATCAACTGCCTGACCACCGTTCCCCACTGGATATGTCTACTCTAGCCTGAATCATCCTCAACTCTGAAAAGATTAACTCCTCTTTCTCCCTGACTATGATGCCAACCCTTCTCCCATCTTTTTCCCCCTGACTCCTGACCTCTCTTACCAATTTCTCAAAACCCTGTGGTTCTCTTTTACAGTGACCTGAAACTCTTTCATTTCATCATGGCCACTGTTATCTCCGCACACTCAACCTGCTAAACAGGAAAAAACTCTGCCCACACTTCACACACCACTCAGTAAACACACTTATTCCCACTATTCTGCTCAACAAACTGGGCTACTCTGTGAACCAGCTTCTAGATGTACCACGCATCTCTTTGGTAACCTGAATGAAGTCCTTACATTTGCACTGATCTCAGAATGGCATACTCCACGTAAGGGAAACACACCCTTCCTACCTCGTCTGTATTCACATTAAGTATACAAAAGGAAGGTACTCATTTAGGGTCCTCACTCATGAGAGGCAGGGAGACCTACATATCCTTGGGCTAACTCCCAACAATGTATTATTTATTTAAAAATATACAATTGTATTAGTCATAAAAAACACAACTTAAAAGTTATATCAAAACATCAAAATTAATATATAAAACCACAAGTACATGCACACATGTAAACACATTTTCCAAATTGCAGCAAAAAATGTGTGAACACACTTTACACTGGATTCCTCTCACTAAAGTGTATCGTTTGTGCGATTATTCTTTACGTTTTACGCTTTTTGAGCCAAACCTGTACAAGTTTCTGTCCCAACCATGCACATCAATGCTGGACATTCATCAGATGCAGCATTTCCACGTGTGTTTGCTGTATATAGAGCCCAACGATGTGTTCAACTATTTCTTCCTATTATCTCTCTCACGCCCTTATCGGCAACTTGGGAATTATTGACAGTGCCTCTGGGCAACCTTTACTTGTTGATATGGCTGGCGTCCTTGATATAGGAATGTCAGTTTACTTCCTCTTCCTGCCCTAGGATAGCTCAAACATCAAATTGTGTGGAGAAGGTACCGATCTCTGTTTTTTAAATTCCTATCGGGGCACAATTTGGAGGTGACTGTGCCTTTTAAAAGGTCTCAATCGCAATCTGGGAGGCGTGGTATGGTCTTGCCACCGTTCACAAGTCAGGTAAACAAGGGAGAGGGGGTAACGTGGGGCAAACTGCTAGAAAAATCAAGCAAGGTAAGTAACCATCAATATGAGAGCCCAATGAGAGGATAGGCCAGGTCAAGGATGGTGTAAAATCAAGTCATCTTTATTATTCACCTATTAAATCACATGACACATAGTGCTGAATCCATGATAAAATAGCACAAAAACAGACAATCAATATGGAGTATGTACAGGTAAAGTGCATGACAGCTGATTGGGGTCCCTGCGATACAGGGTGAGTACAAAGTGCAAGTGCAATCGCCCCCCAAAAATAAGGAAGAAAGGAACAGTTTTACGGAAGGGTAAAAGCAAATAGAAAAAAGGGGGGAATTGCGGGGGAAGGGGGAGCATAGAAATAAAGAAAAGGATACCTTATTAGGGTCCTAATGCTAACCCTAGTTTCAAACTGTATGCACAGTCCAAAGATCAATTCTAAGTCTAGCTGCAACTATTCCTTCTATTGAGAATAAAAGATAAGAAAGTGCAAAAATTACAAAATTACAACACCTCTCCAGTCTCATATTCTAGAGTGGCACAAGAATTATTTTACAAATTAACAGACAGGCTTGCAGTGCAAAATTAATAAGCAGTGCCACCTGCAACGGCTGTCACCATTTCGACCTAAACAGTCCATTCACAAGTCAAACTATCTCAGTGATACTGGATACTCCACTTAGGGGACACCAGTTTTAAAATGTGCGAGTCCTTACCTTTACGACACTCATCATTTTCAACATACCCAGATCATTCTCCACCTCTGGTTACCATCACTACCCTGCTTCGTTCACCATGCAACATTGCTCCCTTTTTAAATTCCTCCTACTCATTTGTGAATCCAACCACAGTTTTGCCCCTGACTACCTTTGTGACTACATCTGACTGTAGACCATTTATCACACTTTCTGTTTTTCTGGTCCTTTTCTTTTACATTCTACTCTCAGGGCCGCTCTGTGTAATTTGTAAATGTCTAAATCATGGCCTCAGGCTGTCAGTGTTCAAAATATTGATATGTCTTCCAGTCCCTGTCTCTGGTATGTTTTCAGTCTTATGCTTCGCCACATAGTATACGCCACTTAATCAAATAATGCTTTTATGTAAAGGCAAATAACCCTAAGACTGCCTCTGCTCTCTGTTATTACCTGCAATGTAAGTCTGTATATCTGTTCAAAATTACACTCTGTCCCTCTTTAACAAATACAATAAAAAGCAATCCTTGTCATCGTCAGTGGATTATTGCTTTGGCCCTGCTTTTAAGTTTAATGCCTATAAGGAGGTCCTTTCGCATATCAAATCCCTGTTGAAGATCGCTCTGCCCTTGGACCCTCTGATCATTTTGCTGGGAGACTGTGGGGATGGGCTCTACCCGCTCACAGGCCATGCATCTAGGCTTCTCACCCATCAACTTCTCGCAGCCAAGATCTCCCTAGCCCGCAATCCGAAAGCTTCAGATGGTCCAGCGCTGGCTATGTGGTGTGGGAAACTCTGGGAAAAAAACAGCCCTGACTGAAGGAAGGAATACCTCTTACGTTGCAACCAGGTTTCCCTTCATGAATTACACACAAGATACTCATGATGGGGCACACAAGCCCAAGTTGCACAAATACCTAGCCTTACTTTGATAATCGGAAAGGGGTTTGTGTGTCATACGTCAAAGTGATTTGGACAGTGTACAACAATCCTACATTTGCTTTCTATCTGATTTCTGCTCATGTGTGCTTCTCTTGTACATGTTTATGACAGCATATGTCACTTTGCGCTGTCACCTACCTATCTCATCAAAAATCAATAGATAAAGATTTCTTTTTATGTGTAATGCCTATAGCATTAGACATGGCACATACACCTTTGGCAGGTTGTGCGCTATGCATTTACCCTCAACATGCACATATACTCAGCCAGCATGTTTACCAGGTTTTAAAACCTGCACTAGGTAAACATACACTGGCATACATGGGCAAGCCCTGAACATTCTGATTAAGCATTGCTTGGAAAGTTAGCACATAACATTGTTAATCAACTAGATCGTTTTTTTGTTTGCTATCTTCTCCATAAATAAATGCTAGATAATGCTTGCAGCTATGAATTCACCCACGTATCCATTACGGCAAGGTGTGTGTGCACCTAAAAAGGTTTGTTTATTCATACAATCGGTTTCTGTGTTGCATGAATATACATATTTCAGCTTAAGGGCAAATGCTTGTAAAGATGTAACGATTCAGTCCACATTGAAAACATGACAACAGCTTCACACAGAAGGGTGGTACTTATAGTAGGATGAATGACAGTCCGCACACAATTGTTTGTGTGAGAAGCAGTAATACAATATCACCCAATGTTGCTTCATCCATAAATATAAGAAAACATTGTGTGCACTAGTGGTACAGAGCATCCAGTAGACACACAGTACACAACATACTTACAGGCCCACCAGCTATAAACAGATGCACACAATGGATTTCCATTCTCATGTCCACAGGTTGTGAACTTTGAAGGATCAGCTAATCTTCCTGAAACAGAATAAAAACAAACATTTCAGAGACATTGAAGAAGAAACATGTTAATCCGATTGCAGTGAATATTAGACTATAGATTAGTTCTGCTCCATCCTCATAAAGATGTTATAGAATCTTTGCATTAAGAAGCATCATATTAAACCAGACCATGCTGCTGTGCAGAATTGCTTAGACATGGCCTGGACAGAGAACAAAAGCAGCCAAGATTTGAAATAGCAGCCCTACTTTGCAGTAGGCACAGTGAAGGCAGTGGGGCTGCTTAACCAACAAACATTGGGAAAGCCAACAGTTTGCGCTTTTGTGTAGGCATGGGAAAGGAATTTGCCAGGCACTGCAATAACGGTAGTACCTGGCCAACTGCAATAACGGCAGTACCTAGCCATAAAAGGTAGTACCTGGCCTTGAAAATGGTGTAATGACCTATTCATATAGCAACAGTGCCTAACACATCCATATCTATACACATACACAGCCCTACAGATAAGGGTAGTACCAGCCACTTTTACTCCCTAAAAATAGGTAAATACTCCTAAAAAATAAAAATAGGGATTAAAAATACTCGCAGCAAAAAATTGGAAACAGATACGTAGGACCTTTTGTTCCTGCTTTCATCCACACAGCTCCATGGATATTTTTAGTACCACAGGTAGCCACTACTATTATTACTGCCGGATTGGAAGAAGTAAACATGTATCTTTTAATGTGTATGAATAACTAGGTGCAGAAGAATAATTATCACAAAAACATTTCTGTTTTCCAGTGAAACATGTTTTACTCGTTTATAAAATACTTCCATTGGGAATTGGACTTTGACTCCCTACAAAATAATTTTACTCCCATCTTTAAAAAATAAGTAGTACTATACTCACACTTCAAAATCTTATCTGGAGCACCGCTCATACACACGTCAAAAATGTTGGCTTTTTCAATGGCTATTTTTAACTGGACTCCAGTGCAAGAAACAGATATAATTCAAGTGGCTGGAGGGGAAAATAGTGAGGTACAAGGTCCACAGGGTATCCCCTGTACATGGCCATGGTCAGTAAGTGCGTGAGTAAATAACCAAACATCCAAAAGCTGAGTGTCCTTCCTCCGCTCCTCATATGCCATCTCCCTCCTGGCTCTACTCCAATGCAATCGTTTTGGCTTATAGGTGGTGCATAAGTTCCACCTAACAGCTAAAACTAAAAACATAGTGCAGGGGGCGTGGAGAGGAGCGATGTAAACTAGAGTACATTTTCCCGTATGTTGGCTAAAAGCCATGGAAATGTTTTTATTCATTTCGTTATTTATTACATTTATAGAGCGGCCAAAACACGCAGGCATCAAGGAACTATTGCCAGGGTAGGGCCTGAGCAGGCATTTACAGATGTTAATGTCACTGCGGTGGGCCCAACTACATTACCTGCAGGCCCCATTTCCTAGACAATCCTGGCGACGCCTCTGGCTATTGCTTATGTGGGTGGCGCAGGGAGGGGACAAAGGACAGAAGAGAGAGACGATTCATGGAGGGTACAGAGTACATCATTGAAGTCACTTAAATAAAGTAGTTATGAGACATCTTCTGTAAGGCAAGTAACGAGGCTAAGAGCGTAGGGCGAGAAGAATGTTGTTCCACTGTTTGGCAGCAATGACTGGGAAGCTAGAGCCTCCGGCTTTAGTGCGATTGAACTGTGGAGTAGCAAGTCTGTGGCTGTACTGAAGTCTCGTAGGTCTGAGTGAATTGACCTTGCGAATTTTCTGCACGAGGTAGGGAGGTGCAAAGTTGGAAAGGCAGCAGTGAGTGATAGAGAGGACTTTAAAGTCAATTTGTTCTCTAATTGGTAGCCAGTGAGGGTTGTCCCGCCTAGATAGGTTCATAGCTGCACAGAGCACGTCATTCTGAATGGTTTGAAGTTTGTTGATGTTGTGCTCTGTCGTACCTGCAATGAGGGAGTTGCAATAATCGAGCCAAGAGCCAGTTACTGCTCTGGCTACTGTCAGGCGATCTTGTATGGATAAGAAGTGTTTAGTTGCATTCAGAAGTTTGGTAATATGGGCAGCTGAAGATGCAATCGCATTGATGTGTTGAGTCATGCTGAGGCTAGAATCCAGATAGACTCCTAGGGCCTCATTACGACCCAGGCGGTAAGTTACCGCCTGGGTCGTACCTTTACCACCATGGCGTAAACTACGTTTACGCCATGGTGGTTGGCGGACTTACCGCCCCATTCCGAGGTCGGCGGGGCGGTAAGTCCCCAATCCCCATTTACCCTTCCCCATTCCCATTTTTGCCCCATAGGGCATAATGGGAGTGGGGAAGGCGTTAATTACGCCACCGTAAATTACGGTGGCGTAATTAACAACATGGTCCCTTAGCGCCATGGATTTTAACACCTGCTAAAAGCAGGTGTTAAATCCGCCATGGCGCTAAGGGACCTCGGAATCAGGCGGTAAGGGTCGACGCTGTTTACGCTGCCGTAAACCCCTTACCGCCTGAGTCTTAATGAGGCCCCTAGAGTTTTGATGTAGGAGGAGACTGACATAGTGCAAGTGTGGATGGTAAAAGCACATTAGGAGGATCAGGTTTAGCTAGGTGAGATGGGGGGCCTACGATCAGCAGCTCTGTCTTGTCATCATTCACACAAAGCTGGTGAGAGGCCATCCAGGTTTGAATGGTGTCGTAGATTTGGTTAATGTGGCTGGAGTCATGATCGTAGTTGCCAGACAGGGGGATGAGGATTTGGGTATCATTGGCATAGTTAGTTGTACGATATACCCAGGGAGTCCAGAAGGTCAAAGAGGGGCTTCGTATAGAAGTTGTAGAGTGTTGACGACACACAGGAGCTGTGTAGGACACTTCAAGGAACATGAGTAGGGAGGGCATCTCCGCTAACTGCGTAGACGCGAGCCATTCTATCGGCTAGAAATGAGGCAATCCATTTAGTAGCCATGGGAGAGAAGTTAGCTAGCGGTAGTGTTGAGGTGGTGGCAGAG
Organism: Ambystoma mexicanum; assembly: GCF_040938575.1. Lineage (NCBI taxonomy): Eukaryota > Metazoa > Chordata > Amphibia > Caudata > Ambystomatidae > Ambystoma > Ambystoma mexicanum. The sequence goes on from NC_090928.1 coordinate 69,387,185, forward strand.
TGTTTGGTGATTAACTAAGTTGAAAGCAGCTGAAAGATTGAACAAGAGGAGGACGGCAAGGTTGCCGGCGTATCAGATGTCGTCCAGCTGTTTTTTTAGGTTCATAAGGGCTGAGTTGGTACCCTGGCCTGGGTCGAAGCCTGACTGGCCTGGACATAGTACTTGTGTTGCTCCAGTTGGGCTTGTATCTGGACGTATGCCACGCGGTCCAAGATTTTCCAGAGGCCCAGGGCTATGGTGATAGGTCTGTAATTGGTAGGCACTGCTGGGTCTTGGAAAGCTTTTTTGATGAGTGGTGACATACATGCTTCTTTAAGATTGGGAGAGGTGGAGCTGTTAACGAATGAGGAATTGATAAATGCTGTGATGATTGGAGTCAGGGCTGATGCGCAGTCCTTGATTAGGGATGCTGGGCAGAAGTCACCTTGACAATGAGACGGTTTTAGGCCGGCAATGGGAGTGGAGGTATCGACTTACATAATGGGCATGAAGCAGATCCATGTGCCGACAGGTGGGGATGGGGACGAGGGGAAGGAGCTGCCTGGAGACGTTTGTGTTCTTTTGCAAGAATGGAAGCCTTCTTCTTTTTAATTTTCACCTTGAGGGAGGAGATTTTGTTCATGAGGGCATCTTGAAGGTTTTGGCACCACGTGTTGTCTTTGGAGATATTTGTAGGTGGTGTGATAGGGGATTCAAGCTCCCATAGGATTGAAAATAGTTCACGTGAGTGGGATTGGGCATTGGCAATCCTGTTGGATATGGCAGTGGCTTTGGCTGTGAAGATAGCATGTTTATATTCCCTATAGTAGTTGAGGAATTTCTTTTGGTTAGTGGGTGAGTTTTTTTTGTTGTCCACTGGTTTTGAAGGTGTGTTTTTGTAATGTGCATGGCTAGGAGAGCAGGTGTTGACATGTGCGGTGGGTTTGGCTCTGCAGAGTTTAAGGTGGGCGATGGCATTGATGGCTGACTGTATAGCATAGTTGTAGGTGTCAACCAGGTCTGCAGGATTGGATGCTAGTGCAGCAGGGGAGTGGGACTGGTCAGCTGTGAGGATAGGGAAGAGACGCTCTTTGGTCAAGTTGCAGGAGCATCTGGTAAGCGTGGGGGGAAATGAGGGGAGAGCATGGTTGGGGCAAACCTGATAGGCATCATGAAGGAGATGGCGTGCTGGTCATTCCACAGATTAAGGGAGATGACAGTATTTGTGATGTTGCAGACAAAATCTGCGACCCAATCTAGGGATCTACCTAGTCAATATCAGGCTTGATATGTGTTGGGAGAAACCAAGTGAGGATATGGTGTTCTCAGAGGATGTGGCATCTTTATCTAGTGGGTCATTATTGCCCAGGTTTAAGTCACCAAGGAGAAGGGCTTTTGAAGTGTGGTTGATTGATGCTTGTATTTAAGAGCTACTCAAGGTCACTGCCAAAGGTTTTGGATGGGCCTGAAGTGCAATAGATGACATGGATTTTGATGGTAGTGGTTGGCAAAAGTTTTAATTTGGTGCTTAGCAGATCACAGCTGGTGGGCGCTGTGGACGGGATGAGTCTGAAGGACAGTGTGTCTTTGTAAACACGGGTGACTCCACCTGCTTTGTGTGTCGAACGATCACGTGCTCGATGGAGTATTGATCCAGGATGGCGATGGAAGTGGCTGGGCCTTCGGCTGTGTGATGCCAGGTTTCAGTCACTGTTAGGATATCTAGGTTGGTTCTGGTGATGAGGTCTCTAATATCTGTGGCATGGGTGACGATGGAGCGTGCTTAATGACTGTGCATGAGAGAGGAATGTTTGATGATGCAGGAAGAGTAGCAGTGGTCTTGGAAGGAAGAGTGGTTCCTGTGCGTCTGGTGTTGGTGTGTGTACTGAGGTGTCTACAGTGATGTTCTACAGATGGACTAGAGGATTTGGGTATATAATGTGTATGTGTGCAGGAGGAAAGTCTCATGGTCCTATTGGAGCCTGTGCACGGGAGAGCTGAGGATGTAGGTGGGGGCAATAGGTCTGTATACCTGCATGAGCAGCTGAAGTGTAATGTTCTTTGTGTGTGTTGCAGGAGCTGGCCAATGGCGTGCAGTGTTGGGGAGAAAGCCTCTGTTGTCAGCTGGGGTGATCAGCTGGTGGTTGGGCAGTGGACTCGGGCAAGGACGTGAGTATGGGGCAGCTATCTGGGTGGCAGTTGGGTCAATGTAGTACCATGGGTTGAAGACGACCATCATACCCTGGATAGTGAGGGCGTTAGTCAAAAATTTGAGGATGCAGATATCGTCGTGGGGCAGAGATGGGGTAGGGACATAGGGGTGTGCTGCAAGGCTGTGGGGTGTGAGGTCCTTAGATTTGGGGTAGTTTGGCAATTACTTATAACCTAAGGTGCGTGGGCAAAGGAGTGTAAGTCACTATGCAACTGAGAGCTTGTTCAGGAATTCAGGTGGCCGCTAGGGTAGTGCAGTGAGGACTCCTGGTGCTAGTTGCATGGGCTGATGGGCAGATGTGAGGCTGCTGGTGCCTGGCTGTCTCCAGATAGGCACGGCAGGTGTGTCAAGAGCGCAGATGGGAGGAACAGGGTGCCAAGGTGGGAGGGGACGAGAGAGCATGGTGACCATACAGGTAAGAGAGAGTTTTTTGCAACCGCAAGGAGAGGGTTGGGTTGGTCTGACTAGGATCTCAGTGGTTTTATGACCCATAAAACAGAAGGAGGTGGTTATACATCCCGGGGGCATTCCAGGGAACTAAGGATACAGCATTGCTTGCCTTATCTTGATTGGTGAGTGCTGTAGCTTCCCATTGAGCAGTGGGCATGCTGAGCAGCTTTTGGATACTTGGGGAGGAGTTGGCACAGGTCGAGGGAAGTGCGAGAGAGGCAGTATGTCTGGGATGCGCCGGTGAGCTGGCAATGGCCGGTCAGGGGCAGACATGAGGGGACACTTCCTCTAGCCTTAAGTGTTGGCATTGAGTGGGAGCCGGTGTTGCCTGCCGGCTCCCAGGGGGGGAACCATATGTTTTCAGTCATGGCCAATCAGAGGCAGCCAGGGGAGGGCTTTGAAGGTGCTGTAGGCTGTGAGAGTCTTCTAACTTAGAGCAGACGGCCATCTTTGAGAGGAAATGCATTGTAGCATGCTGTAGCCAAATGGGGCTTTGTATCTCAGCAATGCTATCTGCATTTAGATGCGGGGGCGAGTGACTTTTCTGAAGGGAGCAAATAGGTGGTTCCAGAACTTCAGCAGCAACAACAACGAATAATGTGATTCCTCCTAACTAGGAAATGATTGCATGTGTCCATCATAAAATGTCCTGCTTAGTTAAAATGCTAGTAGTACAGTAGGCAAATGTTTATGACACAGGATAAAGAGTGCCTATCTCATACATTTTATCCATCATAAATCTTTTTCAGGAGAAATAATGCCAGGTTGAATTGTGCAAGGGGATACAATACTAATCAGTGTTATTGTAGAAAGTATCACTTAGGGCAGACTTTCTGTGGCAAAAACACATTGGCAATACAAATATGCTTGCCCTATATGATGTTGGTGATTTGGCACTGCATAAAGCCTTGCATTCCAAGATGGTGGCCGGTGGATTCGGACGTGCATGAGAGCTCCATCCCCACCGGGCCGCATAATGAGCCGACAAGAAGCAACGTGTGCTGTACAGGGAGCGGGGGTGAACCGAGATAATGTGATCCCAGTCACTGCAGCAAGAAGGAAGCGCTGATCCTGCCTGCACACGCTGACAGGAGTGGAGCGAGTGAGCAGCTGATTCCCCACTGCATATTACAAAAGTCGGCTGCAGGAATCAGAGGGGGGCCAAATAGGATTGCAGGGGAATCAGACACGGATTGCGTCCCTCAGGCCGCCGGCCTTGGAGGGTGCCAAACAGGATCGAGGGCGTCGAGTCTAGCGTGTGTTACAACCTCTCTGACTTCTGGTCAGGGGCGTTGACCATACTTAGCTTCAAGGCGGAAAGACGAACGGGAACCTGTGCCCAGATGCAATTGGAAACTCTAGGTGCGGGTAAGGAGTGGGAAATGCCTCTATAAACTGGTATAATGATCGCTGGAGGAAGGGGGACTCCTGTGCATCCATGGACGATCTAGTGGCCCATTGGTTAAAGAGAGAAAAAGTGGGGAGAAAGTACCACCCCCAGGTGCTGAGTGAATATTGGAAGTTGTTCTACCCCATTGTGGGGAAGAAAGTGCATAGGGTCGAGTGAGGAAGGTGCAAGGCGAAATACCCCAGGCAAATTGGACTTGCAGGAGGAACAGGGGAGGCTACACCATGCTGTAGGCTAGAAGTGACAAACGGAGGGAGAGCTAATGGGATGTGGTGCTCCCAGAGGTCAAAAGCCACGCAAAGGTATTGAAGAAGGGTGCAGAGGAGTACGAATCTGGAACTCGCTTCGCAAACAATAACAAGCTGCATCATTAGACTGAATCTTTTAAGAGACCTCCACAGTGTCCGCCTATTGCCAGAGGACACACCAATGGAGAGATGCTTGATCCATCCGGCCTGCGAGGTATAGTTGGGCTGTCACCAAGGGAATCAAGGAGACGAAATAGTATATCAGGCAGGCAACACCATCACCCTCCTCAGAGGCCTGGATAATAGCATTAAACATGTGTGGAAACCGGGGACATCACTACAAGTGTCTGGAGGTGAGGCGGAACAAGACGCACAGCGCCAGATAGCCGCTGGAGCATGTACCATGGCAATGACCAAGGAGGACTTTCAGTTATTTTTTTAAGGAATTTCAAGACCAATTTATGGTGACGTTTCAGTGCCAGTTTACTCAGCTGAAGGAAGAAATGAAACAATCACTGCAATGAAACAATCAACGCAAATTCTGTGGACGAATGTGGCGAAATTAGAAGAGAGGGTGGACACTATATAGCAGATGACTCGAAAAAGAGTGATGTTGCACTGGAACACCTTTCACGTCTTTCACGTAATTTGGAACTTCAATGTGAAGACCTAGAAAATCGATAACGAAGAGCCAACATACGGATCAGAACCTATCGAGGATAAGGATCTGAAGGCTACTGTGTAAAAACTATATGCGGGTCATCTTCCAGGGGAAGATGAAGAGTCAGTCCTTATTGATCGAATACACAGAGTCGGTCCACGAAGATTAGAACCGGGCACAAGACCTAGGGATGTGCTGATGGCTATAACTTCATATGCCCAGATGGAACAAATAATGAAAGCAGCATGTACCGCGGGACTGATGAATATTAATGGACTGGAAGTACAGTTGGTTCAAGAACTAGCCTTATCGACGCTGCAAAAAAGGAGGGCAATGGGTCCGGTGGTGAGATTCTTGGCACAAAAGTAAATCAGATATAAAAGGACATTCCCCTTTGGACTGCTATTTACATGGGAAGATCGACAACATCGGATTATGGCCTGCGGTGAGGGGCTACACATTTTATACCTACATGAAGAGGACTATGGTGACCAGTCCCGCCACGGAATACCTGAAAGACTGCAGAGAGGGGGTAAAAGACCATGGGAATGAAAAAGGGTGACGAGGAAGGGCAATGGCAAATTAAAGATTGGCCATTGGGATAAGTTACTCTCAGGTTGTAAACATTGTACAAGGGGTACGAAGTGAAAGGAATGCAAGGGAGGACTCGGTACCCCAGCACGGTCCTCAATGGCTATCGAGGATGAAGACGGCACATGTTTCAAGTAAGGTTGCGGCCAAGGGGGGATGTGAAAAGAGTGACTACCTGATTGGAATCCTAGAGTGGGGTTTTGGAGTCCCCACAACATTTCTCTGGGTTTTATCAGGGGCCAATGGCAGTGGGCATTTCGCTCTGGCTATTTTAGGAACTTTGGCTCTCCTCAGGGAAAGGGGATGGGTAAGGTTAGTGGGGGGAGTTGTTGGTTTGACAGCGATGTTGGGTTGTTTGAGAGGTGGGAGGTTGGAGGGGGCTTGGAGAGGGAGGGAACAGCCAGAGGGGAAGCTACAGATGTATTTAAAAGGTTGCTGCGTAGATTGTTTAAGCAAGAAGCTTTACAGTGAGGACCATTAAAGTTTTAGCGTATAATTGAAGAGGCATGTATTCCCCTGTTAAGAAGAAGAAATTGGAAGGATATCTGAGAGGGGTGAAACCAGACATCCTGGTGTTTCAGGAAACTCATATAAAGAAGAAAGATTAAGGAACTTCAAGATTGGGGGCTATTCCCAATTGTACCAAGCGTATTCTATAGATAGGATGGCAGGGGTATTTATTGCCATGAATGATAAAATAATGGTACAGGTCCTAGATGTTAGACAAGTGATAGAAGGCCAGTCGCTTTTTCTTAATATAACACTTGGGGCCCATACCTATGCGCTGGCAATGATATATGCACCCAATATTGGCCAGGATGGCTTCTTAAGAGAGACATTATGAGGGCTTCACTAAAGAGGATATAATCTTGGTGGGAGATTTTAATATGGCTTGGGTACTTTCGACAGATAGGAGTATACAGGCTAATCGACATATATTGGCACCGTCCAAATCGCTTAAGCAAAAAATTACTACTTTGGCCCTCCTTGATATTTGGCGAGCAATCAAGGATGGTGAGAAGGGGTACACATATTATTCCCACGTGCATTTTCCCTATCCAGAATTGTTTACATCTGGGTTTCTACCCATATAGTGGGCAGGGTGAAGGGGACAGAACTGGGAACTATCTCCCTCTCCGATCATGCCTGGTTGACAATGCAGATAGCAATAGGGAATATTCCGGATTGCCTTTGGATCCCACTGGATATGATAAACGACCCGGTCCTGGGCGATTTGATAAAAGGCAAAATGTATGCATATTCTGTAGATCACGAGATCACAGAAGTGGCTCCAGAATTGGTTTGGGATGCCTTTAAGACAGTAATGAGGGGATACCCAACAACTATGAAAGCAGCAAGGGACAAACAAATGCGAGTATGAGGGGTGGAATTTGAGAATAAATTAGGTACAATGGCAAAGGGCCTGAATAGAAAACTGCAAAGGTCATTGAAACATGCCCAAGGTCAGCTCGAGACATAACACATGAAAAAAGCTGAAAAGGCCAATATTACTATATGAAAGCTAATAAAGTGGACAGGCTGCTGGCTAGACAATTAAAAGATAAAATTAGGACCCGGACAATTATGAAGCTACAAAATACGGACGAGATGTATGTGACATCTAATGAGAATATTCTGAGGAGTTTCGAGGAGTTTAATATGGACCTATATGCTTCAGACAACCCAAGAGCAGATAGTCAAGAGGCATATCTTAACAAAGTCTTACTGCCACGAATCACATTGAAGGAAAGGGAATGATTAGATGGGGAAATTCAGGAGGGGAAGGCGGTGAGGGCAATTGAATTGCTACCTAGGAATAAAGCTCCAGGTCCAGATGGTTACCCGGCTGATTTTTATAGAAAATATCAAGGTATCCTAGTGCCATGGCTCATGAGGATCTTCAATTCCTTTAGGTCAAAAGGTAAGATAACAGACTCGATGAATCAGGCCAAAAGGGTTGTTTTTCCAAAGGTGGGCAAATATTTGACATCCCCAGGTCATATTGACCAATAGCGCTGATAAATATAGACACCAAATTATACACTAAAGTCATGGCAAACCGATTTATGGAACTTTTGCAGAAATTGATAGGACCAATCTGGATTTATATTGCAGAGACAAACTCATGACAAGGCGCGTAGGCTATACCATCTCTTTTAAAAAATGGCCATTGTGCACACACCAGCGCTGCTGGTCGCTTTAGACGCAGAGAAAGTGTTTGATAGAGTAGAATGGTATTTTTTTTCCGAACTATGGAATGAATGGGGTTCTGGATGGGTTTCTGCAAGTGGTACCAGCTAACTACCAGTCTCCCAACATTCCATTGGCAAACACTTTAGATATGATATGATATGGCATTTAAAACACGCCTATACACAAGTGTTTCAATGCGCGAAGGGGCAAGGGATGGGGAACAGAGGGGAGACATAGACAACGATCTTACTAGGCCAGGTGACATTGAGATTGCGCAAGTGCTGGGGAAGGGAGAAGGTGTTAAGTGCTGCTAGGGGGCAGTAGGGATACAGAAACAGACCTCGAGTGCAATCGTTGCCGGTGGGGCAGTGCAGGTGTACAACTGGCGGGGAGGGGACCTGGGACCGAGATGAAAGGGTAGCCAGGTAACCAGTGCAGTTTGAGTTTTAGCCAGGAGATCAGGGGGGAAGAGGAGGAGAGAAAGCAGAAGCAAAGAGGAAGGTCGTGAGGTGCTTCCGGAACAGGAGATGGTTCTCCTCAAGTTTCAGAGAGGCAGGGAGGCTGTTCCAGAGGGAGGCCCCAGCAGAAGAAAGAGATCTGTCACCAACTCGTTGCTTGGAAAAGCGACTTACCTTGAGGGAGTTAGAGGCAGATAAGCGAAAAGCTTGAGAAGAAAGATATTTAGGAAGAGAGGGTTGAAGGTATTGAGGGCCCAGACCTCAGAAGGCCTTGTGGACAATGCAGAGGCTTTTGAACTTAATCCTCATCACCACTTGGAGCCAGTGCAGAGATTTCAGTCCTGGAGAGATACGATCCCTGGGCATTAGGCCAAGGACAAGTCTTACAGTCCTGTCCTGGATGAGTTGCTGAGGGTGGAGAGTAGAGGCAGGAAGATTAAGAAAAGGTCTTTTGCAGTAGTCCAGCCTAGAGAGAACTAGAACTCTGGAGACAGTGAGCTTCTGGGGGAAGGAGAGGAAAGGAAGAATACCTCTGAGGAGGTGCAGCTGGTAGTGTGACTTCTTAGAGACATCAGAGATGTGAGGAGGGAAGGGGAGTGTGGAGTCGAAGATGACCCCAAGGTTTTTAGCCTCACAGGTGGGAGCAGGAAAAGGGCCAAGAGAGGCCAGCCAGAGAGTGACAGTAAAGGAGGGAGCAGGTGTGCCATGAGGAGAATCTCGGTTTTACTGGCATTAAGGCAGAGATCATTGGTGACACACCACTCCTGGATAGCAGACAGACAGTCAGAGATGAGAGGAGAAGACGTGGCGGAAGGGAGCCTTAAAATGAGTTGAGTGTCATCCGCATAGCACTGAAAGTTGGGGCAGAGAGCGGCAATGCAGTGGGCAAGATGTGCCAAGTATTGGTTGAACAGGCAGGGGCAGAGGTTAGACCCATGGGGAACACCACAGGTAGAGATAGAGATAGAGGAGAGGCATGACCCAAGTTAGAACTGGGAGGGTCGATCGGAGAGGAAAGAACTCAGCCAAGCCAGGGCCTAATCGGTGATACCCAGGTTATCACAGAGACGGTTGAGCAGGATGGAATGGTTGACCGCGTGTCATGGTGCAGGCACCCAAAACCCTGAAACTGGTAGGGCCATCCCGGACTTTGGCCCCCTTGGGGGCTTATCAGGCCCCAGCCAGGCTCACCTGGACTGAGTCCTGGCGCCGCTGGCGCGGGCTCATGGAGGTGTTAGTTACATGGTCCATTAACTTGGCTCTGAGAGGCTGAGCCATTCAGTTCAGTGTGTGACCTGGAACTACTTTTCCTGAGAGAAGAGATATGGAGAAGAGGACTATTTTCTTGGAACTACTTGCAAGGCTATTTAAACCGCACCCAACAACCTGAACACGCTTTGCGTTATTCTGCCCTCCTGCAGCGTAACGCTCACCCTGTCAGATAAGTTCTTGCTTCCTTCTGCCATGGCCGTCCAGAGTCTTCCATCCATCGGCACCTGCGAACAGAAAATAACAGGAGTTATTTAAGCATCGAAGGCCTTACCTGCAGTACATCCAGATCTCATCTCCTGTTTTCCCGTGGACCGCCGCATCTGCAGAACAGAACTAAAAGCACCCTCTCGGGTAGCTACTCACCTGATCGGCCCGCTCCAGGAATTTCATCAGACAGTTCTTCACTCAGTAGCGCGCCGCAGCTCGACACCGCCACACAGATCTTCTATTTTTCTTCCTGGACTCGCGCCGTACCTGCTGAACAGAAAAGGACAAACAGGTTAGTCACACGTAGCAAAGGAAAGCTACAGAGAGCGAACATTCGTGCGCCCAGCACAGCGCTATACTTACCGGCAGGAATCCTGAGCATCATTGTCAGGAGGGTCATCCATCATCCGAAGGTCGATTAACGCCGCACCTGTAAGAGAATAACGGACATTAGTTATCTTGAACAGAAAGACTTGAAGGCAGTCATTCCAAGCAGTTATTGGAACAGAGACTTACCTGCTTTCTACTTCAGCAACTTCCTTCGGATCAGTGATGTAACTCGATCCAGGAAAGACTGTGAACCGCACCCCTGCCAGAGTGTGCAGGACGGAGAGCTAGCCCATTAAAAAACAGAGGTGAGCCAGAAGAAGTGAAGGATAGACCGGAAGGAGGTGAAACCACTGACCAGCTCCCTTCAGTAGCTAATATCTTGTTTCGACTTGCAGGCTAACATCTCCTGAAGCAAGGACTAAGGGGAGAACCAAGCTAGCATCACCAGCCAAGCAGAGCAGCATCAGGACAGACAACACCCTACGCACACGAGCACGCCCCCGTGGAGACCAGGTGAGCATGACACTGTGTCAAAGGCAGAAGAGAGATCAAGTAAGATGAGGATACAGGGGGTGTTGGAATCAAGGTTGGAGAGAAGGTCTTCACAGGTGTTCAGTGCTTCTGGCAGCTCTGAAGCCAGACTGATGGTCATAGAGACAACCAACAGATTCAGTGTGAAGTTTCAGCTGGGAGATGGTCAGCTTTTCCACGAGTGTGCCCAGGAAAGGAGTGATGGAGATTGGGCGATAGTTAGCTGGGCAGTAAGGGTTGGCAGAGGGTTTCTTAAGAATAGGGTGCACAAGGGAGTGCTTCAGGGGGAGGGGAAGACTCCAGTGGTGAAGTAGTAGTTGCAGAAGTCAGCCAGAGCAGGAGCCAAGGTGTCAATGTGGTCCTTGATGGTTTTGGAGGAACAGGGGTGAGCCTGTTTTGATGAGACTTTCATAGATCGGACTTGTTTAGAAACCTTGGGCCTCATTACGACCCTGGCGTTGGACCATGGTGCTAATAGCACCATGGTCCATGCCGGTAACTTACCGACTCCGCCATGGCGGAATGGGGAATTACCGCCCCATTCCGAGGTTGGCGGGCCGGTAATTCCCCATGCCGCCATGGCCCTTCTCCATTCCTATTTTTGCCCCATAGGGCTCAATGGGAATGGGGAAGGCGCTAGGTACGGTGCCGCAAATTGCGGCACCGTACTTAGCACCAAGGTCCCTTTGCGGGTTGGTTTTTAACGCCTGCAAAAAGCAGGTGCTAAAGTCTCCAACCCGCAAAGGGACCTCGTAATCAGGCGCTAAGGGATTGCCGGTACAGGTACCCTTACCGGTACCGGTAATCCCTTAGCGCCAGGGTCGTAATGAGGCCCCTTGTCTGGTGAGAACAGGGAAAGGCAGAGAAGGAGGGAAGAAAGGTGGCCGAAGAAGGACCAGAGGAGGACCCGGGAGTAGAGGGAGGAGGGGGAGAGGAAGAGAGAGAGGACAGGATATCCTGAGTTTTAGAGATGAAATGAGAAGCCAGGGCCATGCAGAGGGCCTGGGAGGGGATAGGAGAGGTAGAGACAGTAGCAGGATTGGCCAGCTCCTTGCAGATTTTAAAGAGTTCGGCAGAGTTGTTAGATGCCGCAGAGACATGGGCTTGGATGTGGGCTCTCCTCTTGGTGTGGACAGAGAGCCGGTATTGCCTTTGGAGCAGACAGCAGGCCAGTTTGTCAGAGGATGTACCGGATGTACCATTTCCTCTCAGCCACCCTGTACTTGCGTTTAAGGGTGACGAGGTCTGAGTCGTGCCAAGAATTGCACTTGGCTTTGGGCTTCAAGCAGACATCCCTTACTAAACTCTTATCATTATATTTATGGCAAAATAAGCCCACCTAGAATAGCGATGACTACTTTGACAGCTACGAGACAATGGGGAGGGCTAGCATTTCGCCATTTCCACAGATACTATGAAGCAACACAGCTAAGTGTACTAAAAGTATGGGTAACTGATAAGGATCATAAGGTTTGTGTGCAGCAGGATAGGGCAGTAGCAGGTACACCATTATTTGGACTGTTGTGGCTAGGCCGGAATTACAGTCTGCTAATGTTCGGATTAGTAAAATAGTGGGTCTCGTGGTTGATGTATGGGATTCCGCTGTGAATGATGGAGCCCTATCTACGACCCCGCCCCCATTCTCCCCGATGTTATACAACCCGGAGTTCCCTCCTGGAATGGAATAAAGAGCTTTTAAAACCTGGAAGGAGGCGGGTGTTTGAAAATACAGGACATGTTTCAGGGTTAAACATTTGCACTTTTGAGGACTGCAAACGCAACATGGGCATTGGCATATACCCAACTGAGCCATTGGCTGTCAAACCCAGCTATTAAGGCAGCAGCCGCATGATAATTTACACCCTTTGAGTTGTATATTTTGACTCATGCTGGTTTGAAAAAAATAATATCGACACTACAAATTGTTGAATGATACCACAACATTAGTACAATGGAACTATATGAACAAATGGGATACCACATTCGAAGACATTGTGTCAAGTGAATACTGGGACCATCTATGGGGAATAATTCCGAAACCAACTCGCTCCCTTCAAGCGAGGGAAATGTGGTACAAAATGATGTTCCAATGGCATTAGACGCCTGAGCGGCTCCATAAAATGTACCCGGTAGTGTCAGATCTTTGTTGGAGAGGTTGCAATTCTAACAGGGATTGGCTTCACGTTTGGTGGGACTGCCCAGCTCTAAGGCTGTTTTGAGAAGAGATACAAACACAAATGGGAAGGATATTCAAGGAACTTAGTGTATTAGATAAGAAGGTATGGTTGAATGGACTATGGGATCCGAAAGTCAAAACATACTCAAAAAGGCAGAAACACAACTTTATGACTCTTCTCATCGTAGCCTGGTTCGTGATAGCACAAACGTGGAAGCAAAAGCAGATACCATCTAATCGGGTGTGGTTTCAGATGGTGTGAAACTTTGTTTCTTTGGAATGGGCGACATATATGATTCAGGGGGATCAAACCTCCTTCAAACACGATCAGGAGGATGTGTTAGGGTAACTCCAAAGCGACTATTTGCAACAATGGTGCCCTCACAGAATAAGGATTTTGCACATTGTGTGAAGATCGTTGGCAGCTACGACTGCAATATTAATGTACAAACTTCCTCTGGCGATGAGGCTGGGGGGGTTGTTTGGGATTGTTATGGATGCAGAATTGAGAAAATAAAAGTATTTTAAAAAAATAAACTTGCAACATACCATGGCATAACCTATACAGGGGTGCTGCCAAAATACATGTAGGCACTGCTAAGGCATACTTAGTCACTGGCAGCCATTTTATGGATCTTCGAACTGAAACGGGATTACAGCAGTGGTGGCACAAATGTCCCAAGATGCTGCACAATGTCCACAGTGGTGTCTGCAACTATCATTGTGGGTGCACAGATTGGCTGCGGCAAGGCCTTGATTCTTGTAGTATCTGGAGGCTAGTGTATCCATTTGTTTGGTTCAGTCCTCCACACATGTCACAACCCCAACCTCATTTCTAGTGATGGACCCCAAAGGGCCCATCGCTGTAAATGCATGTTTTCCCATTCCTATCTCTATTTGAGCGTTTGCAATGGAAACGTACATTGAAAAACTCATGCTGTGCAAAATCATTCTATTCAGTGAAGGGGAATGCAGTCAGCAGTCTTTGTAGGTCAACGACAGCATTGCACATCCCACTCGACCTGTGAATCAACAACGGATGTCAAAAGCAGAGGAAAGTGCTGCATGGCAGGTGCACTTGGAATCACACCCTAATGAGAATCGGAATGCGCTTTCAAGTGCGCCTTTCACACCCCCTCTCTTTCCAGGACCCGCACACGTCAGTCGCTGATTCTCACAGATGCGTCTGAATGTCACAGGCGTCGTTTTGAGAGCCAGGAACATTCTGTGGCATTATAATGTCAATAATACGGCGCACATGGGAAATTTAATTTAAAATTGTATATAGCACTGGCCCTACCCAGGGATCTTACAGGGCCTTGCAAAGTTGAAACGGCAGCTGGTGAAAAAGAAGTTACAATGTTTTCAGAACAGGAAAGGAAGATTAGGACAGGCAGAGGATAGCACAGGAGGGGTCTGGCTGACTAGGTGTGGGGAAGGAGGCCATTCTATGTCAAGACAGGAGGCGAGCACTATGCTTCAACCCCATTAATTACTCTTCAGCAGTTTCAACTTTTCAAATGGAAATAAAGAAAAAAAACATCTTTCCGTTTCTTTTTTCTTTTTTTTTTGTAACTACATTTCACTCTATCTTCCAGTCACTTTGTAGTCTAAAGAACTTCCTGTGAGAAGCCACTCCAACTGTCCCTGGCTCCTCCTCTTCTTTAGCTGCTCTTCAGCCGGATAGGTCCGTTAATTGTCTTGCTGCACAGAGCGTTTATGCTTAAGCATACGATTAGCTAGTATAACGCTTTATTATAGTAACACGTGCATCCTGCAGCGTGAACATTGACAGAATTCATTTCTTTTGGTCTTGCGAATGTGACTTGGGCAGCGCAATAGCATAAGAGTGGCGCCCTCCCTTGAGAGAGGTGGGGCGGGCCCAAGCGGCAGAGCGACCCCCTCCCTCGGGAGGTAGGTAGGGCTGCGACACGGATTCCACAAGAAAAAGTGGCTTTTGCATCCGGCGCAGTGACCAACGGCGGACAGGATCTCTCCCGACAACGCTGGTCAGTGCGAGCACAGCATTTTAATGCAAATTGAATTGACACACTACCTCCCACTTGCATTGCGGGAGTTCAGAAGAGGCAAAAGTAGCAGAGCACAGGGGGGCAAAGCCTCTACTCCACAATATAGAATGCTTGCCTCCGTGTCTTTTTTAGAATCAAGGCGCCATGCGCATTCTTGTATGCTAGTCCTCCAGAGATGCACACATATCTAAGATGCTGCTTACACATGATTCAATTAATTATGATCATATGGTAATGTTCACATATGCCAGGACTGCCAGTGTGCTCATGGTTGTGATCACATATGCCACGGATGCTCAAGTGACAGACATTCTTGTGAACTATAATCCTTTCTTATTGCAGGGCCTCCCTTGTGCAAGAGCTGGCAATGTGTCTTGGGTGCAGATCACATATGTCAGGGATCTGAATATGCCAGTGGTCCTGTTCACATTTACTATAGTTGCTTATGTGTCAGCGCAACTCTTGCTTCAGGGATGAACCTGTTCCAGTACCATCAGTTTGCCAAAGCCATTGCATTTATCACCTGCTTTTGGGTTAGCGCTACTCTATGTACCGAGTGTGCCCTTGTGCAGGGTCCTCTTCAAGACATTTTAGGGAATCCATCTGTCTCTGCTGATTAATACAGTTGCTAACCTTTTTGTTGTTTTTAGACTTACACAAGGATCCTGAGTCCTGTGCCACCAATCCTATTGGTTTTGTGAAAAGGATAAAGTGTCACACTGACCTTTTGTTTTTGATGAAGATGTTATTTGGCAGCAGCCTTAAAATGTTAGAGCATCAATAAATAAATGAAACAGCTCAATGTAAAACGTGAGCAACACAACAACAATGTTACATAAAGACGGATATGTGTGCACATGGTTATCCTCGATTGCAGTTAACATATGGTGATTAACAATCTTTTCACTGACAGTCAAAGATATTTTACTCATATTGTGCATTAATACAATGGCCAGTACATGAATACTCTTTACAATCTCTGTACTATGTAATTTTCTTTAAATAAAGACACTTAGGAGGACCCATCTCTTGCAAACCTGCATTTCAACTGCTCTTTGATTGAAGACACACAACTGTCTCCTAGCTAGTTCTAACCTTAGAATAATTTCATATAGGTTTTACAAATTCATGCCTAGGATTGGTCAATAGCAGCCTACATGACACCATTTGGGAGACACTAGTCCAGTTCTGCTTTGACTATTAATTCTGACAGTATTCCTGGGTTTATAATGGACAAATCCAGGATTAGAAGTGTCCACAATGTTAAATTGAAACCAGGATCAGACTTGTGTCTCCTGAATGGAATGAATTATGTTGGCATGAATGTAGTGGGCATAGACTAAAGCCAAAACAGCATCAGATCATTTAGTGCAGCCCACCGTAGGAGCACACCCCAGGGTCGTTCCTTTGGCTGTGTGAAGGTGCCCTCATCTGATTCAATGAATTTGGTGCTACTTCTCTGTTGCTATCTGGTACAGCCTTGTTTAAAAGAGAACCCTTACACGCCATATAGGTCAAATCCTCTTCATTGACAATACACACCTTAAGATCCACAGCGTGAAATCTTAATAACATTTTTAATGGCATATGCAGTTTTATATTTAGAAGTTCTGTACTTTCTATGACTAGTTCAATGCAAATTGCATGGATTGATGATGTCAGGCACCAGCATCAAAAGTCAGATTTAACTAATAACTAAACTGTTTTGAGGCCCCATATATTTCAAGCATACAGCATAATGGGCACTCGTTTTGTAATGTAAGCCTTAACCTGCCTGGCAATTGAACTGTGCATATTATAACTACATCTAAAAGGGTCATCAATAATTTTCTTGGCTTAATAATAATTTGTTCTACCTGGATAATCCAATAGATATCATGGATAAAAACAACTCTAGTCCCATAAGGGGGTACTTGTCTTTCTATTGACAACTGGCAACACTGTTTATCAGTTTTAAAAATATTGTATTGTCCTTCACAAAGGAGAAAATATAACAGCATTGTACCAATTTGTCATATCACAGAAGCAATGTAATACGCATTGATGGTTAAGGTAGAGTTCTTGTCAATTATTTCAGATGTTAATGAAGAAGACATGTCCTTTCCAAGTCAACAGCAACTCTCTCCCTAGAACAGCTTGGAAGATCAGAGCATTGATCAAGTTATCCATCTATTGCCAAAATGTTAGATCATTTCAAATTTCTTAGAATCATCTTCATCTTAATCGCCATGACTTTTGCAATCCATCAGTGGTAAAGTAACAATTTTTTCGGCAGTCAAATCTTAGCATTAGTAATCATTTTGATCTGTTGTTGAATTTTTGACCACCACAATCCTACTGTTTGCCTTCAAGAAATAGGATGGAGTGAGTAATCATTAGATTTGTCCCACTTCCAGCATGAACACCTACCTCAGGTTTAAGGTGAAATGCTTGTGTAAGTTCCAATATAACCTGAAGAATATTTACTGTTTGGAGAGTAAGAACTGAAAGACTACGTTATGCTATAGGGTTATGGGGCGATTATGTCTAGGAGCACCAGGTACCCCTCTCAACCTGGCTATGCGGCCTACCACAGCAATGCCAGAGACAGACTACCCCAGGGGTGTTGTGAGGCAGTTGACAGGGTCCCCATCCATGGAGAGCTGTATGTACCTTGCAACCTCTTTCCTTGTCCATATGCTTATAAGCCTCTTTCCTGGCCTGGTCTCTTTGTCTGATTAGTCTTGTGGGGCAACAACATCCAGAGAATTAAGAATACAAGTACCACAACTCACCCGGACACAAAAGATAGGTCCCGGCAAAGCACAGATGGAACAAACTGGTTGCCTAACGGTTATGGACTATTGGTCCCCATTCAGGAGTCCAATAGGAGATCCAAGACCTACCCCACAAACCAGAGACGGTCTACAGGACATACATGGAGCACAGCTGGTACCAGCAGGGAGAAGCCCAGCACTAGAAGAGACAAGGTGTCACGGAGTTCCCCCCTTCTCACCTGAGATCGATCCTTGCTGGACTCAGTGGGCAGTGTCTTCTTGTGGACAGACCTGGACTTGAATAAGGCTGAGCGAGTCTCTTCCGACTCCAGCGTGCGTTTAAGATTCCGGGATGCAGCAATCCGGAGATCCGGGAAACGAAGAAGACGTGCTGATGGCGCACGAGTCCAGGAAGCAAGAGGAAAGGGAAAGGGGCAAGGAATGGAAGTAGAAAAGCTAGGAACCAGGAAAGCAATACAGCGAACTATGGAGCACACATCTGATTGCTACTTGGCAATAGCATTGAGATGCGCGGAGCCGCGGGGGTGCGGTCTATTAGTAGAATACGTTACGTCCAACGTATAGACCGCGGAAGGCGTGTCACGCTGGACGGCCATGTTGGGAGAGTCAGGGAATGCAAGGCCCATTGCGATAAGGACCAGGAAGACCAAAAGGGGCGCGTCCTGTGGGTCATGACAGCATGCCTCCTCCGAAAACCTGTTCCTCCAGGTTTGCCTGGGTGTATGAGGTGGTATCTTCTGAGCAGTCGAGGGGTATTCAGATTAGAAAGTGGTTCCCAAGTTCTTTCACTGGGGGGATATCCTTTCCATTCAACCAGGTATTGAAGCTGACCCCGTTTATACCTGTAGTCGCACTTCATATCTAGTTGATTGTCCACCACCACAGGAGTGGGTCTGCAGGATTTCCGGGAGGATTGAATGTAAGGTTTTAATAAGGAGGTGTGAAAAACTGGGTGAATCTTTTTCCAGGATTCTGGTAGTTTGAGCCGGTATGAGACTGGGTTTATAATTTCCGTGATGGAAAACGGACCATAATACCGGGGGGCCAATTTGTTTGGCCGTAGATGTCGGGGTAGTAATTTCGAGGACAACCAGACTTGATCTCCAACTGAATAAGAAGGCCCGGGTCTTCTTTTGGAATCCGCATATCTCTTGGTCTGTGTTCTGGCCTTCTCTAAGTGCTCTTTGGTCTCCTTATGTATGTTGATGAGTTTTTCAATCCAGGAGTCGACAGTTGGTACCAGTGTGGAAGAACTGAGGGCAGAACTGATGGATGGAATCCTTGGCTGCAATAAAAGGGACTGGTCTTAAATGCTGAATGATCGGAATTGTTATAAGCAAATTCAGCCACGGGTATCAGGAGCGACCAGTCATCCTGAACCTTAGTGGCAAAACATCGAAGATATTGTTCCAGAGTCTGATTAGCATGTTCTATGGCCCCGTTGGTTTGAGGGTGATAACCTGATGAAAGAGCGCGTTGGATTCCTAATATTTGAAAGAGGTGTTTCCAGAATTGTGAGACGTATTGAGGTCCTCGTTCGGAAATTATCTTGGAAGGAAGTCCATGAAGGCAGAATATGTGCTCCAGGAAGATTCCTGCCAGTTCAGATGAGGATGGTAGCTTACCGAGGGGTGTGAAATGAGCCATATGAGTGAACAAGTCAATGGTGACCATGATGGTGGTGTACCCTCTGGAAGGTGGTAATTCCACAATGAAGTCTGTCGCGATAAATTCCCATGGCCTTGTTGGCAGTGCGGGTTGTAGCACTCTTGTTGTCATGTTTATTCTGACTACAGATTGCACAGGCTCTGACGTATAGTTGTACGTCAGTCTTCATTTTAGGCCACCAAAATTGTCTTTGTATGAGGTGGAGGGTGTTGGTGATGCCACGATGTCCGGAGTGAAGGGTATCATGGCAGAGGTTTATTATCCTTTGTTGTAATTTTTGTGTAGGAATGAGCAGAGCGTTGTCCTTGAACAAATATCCTTCCTTGACTCTCAGGTTCCTTTGATTCTTTCTTTCTTAAAATATTCTTCCAGAGTTCAGAGGATTGGGTTTGTACTCGGATTTCTTCCAGGAGATTGACTGCTTGAGCTACAAAAATCATGTGGGGAAACATCTTAGCATAGGCCTTATCTTCGGTAGTTTCATAGTCAGGCCGTCGAGATAAGGCGTTAGCAATCAAGTTTTGTGATCCAGGAATATGAGTGATGTGAAGCTGGTACTGGGCAAAGAAGAAGGCCCAACGAGCCTGACGACTGTTCCGACGCTCTAATTACTGTAGAATTTGAAGATTTCGGTGGTTCATGCAGACCTGGACTGGATATCTAGCTCCCAGGAGTAGATATCGCCACTCAGTGAAGGCTTGGCGGATGGCTAAAAGTTCTTTTTCCAGGACGGAGTAGTGTGTCTCACTCAGAGTCAGGGTTCGTGAAAGGTAAGCAATGGGGCGTTCTAGTGTATCCTCAAATTCTTGCTTCAACACCGCTCCAATGGCGTAGTTAGAGGCATCCGTTTCCACAAGGAATGGTCGATCAATGTTGGGTTGGGCCAGAATGGGGGCTTGAGTAAATCTTGTCTTCAAGAGTTGTAATGCCTTATCTTGCGGAATAGACCAGACAAAGGGGGTGTCTTTTTTCAGGAGAGCAACAATTGGTTGAACAATCTCAGAAAAGGTGGGTATAAACTTCCGGTAGAAATTGGCAAGCCCCAGGAAGGATTGAACTTGTTTCACGGACGTGGGAGCAGGCCAGGATAATATAGCCTTTACCTTTGAAGGGTCCAGGCCAATTCCCTCTGGAGTAAGGATAAATCCTAGGTAATGAACAGAAGCAACGTGAAACAGACATTTCTCGGGTTTGGCCAAGAGTTTATGTTCACAGAGTCGTTGTAGTACTGCCTTTACATGCTCTTCATGCTTTAGAAGGTCCTTGGAGTAGATCAAAATGTCGTCCAGGTAGATGATGACGAAGAGGAATAGCATGTCAGAGAACACCCTGTCCATAAAACGTTGAAAGACTGCTGGGGCATTAGCTAATCCAAAGGGCATGACCAGATATTCAAAGTGACCAAAGGGTGTTCTGAATGCTGTTTTCCATTCGTCTCCTTCCCGGATAGAAATCAAATGATTGTCACCCCGGAGGTCCAGTTTCGTGAAAATCACACTGCCTCTGACCGCTTCCAGGATATCCGAGATTAAGGGTAAAGTGTCCCGGTCCTTGAGGGTGCATTGATTTAATACACGATAAACGAGGCAGGGTCTGAGTTCCTTAGAGTCCTTCTTAGGAACAATGACGCTCCGGCTGGAGATTTTGAAGGTCTTATGGTGCCATTCTCAAGGTTGGTATCCAAGTATTCTCGGAGGGACTTTTTCTCAGGTTCGGAAAGGATGAACATCCTGCCAAAGGGAATCACTGCTGAGGGATCCGTGTCTATGGCGCAGTCTTCAGGCCTGTGAGGGGGTAAGGCCTGGACTATGGCAGTTGAGAACACATCAACAAATCCCTGATAGGCCTTAGGAACCTGCACGATATTGGAAACCATGAGAGGTTGTTGATGGTCTATTGGTGGTTCTTTGGAAGGGGTCAAGGAGGGATCCAGGATTAGACAGTGAGACATACAAAACTCTGAGCCGAGGAATAGTGATCCTGCTGTCCAATTGATATACGGATTGTGTTTCTGTAACCAGGGCATGCCCAGTACCATGGGGTAATGAGCTGTCTTGATAATATCAAATCGAATCCGCTCTTGGTGGTGGTTAATTGAAAGCTGGATCTCTATGGTCTGCAGGCTTATGGGCCCCGAAGTGAGGGGTCTTCCATCAATCGCTTCCACCGGCAGCATGATGCTTCGTGTTTCGTATGGGATGTGGTGACTAAAAACCCAATCTTGATCAATGAATATTCCCATAGCCCCGCAGTCTACCAAGGCCAAAACAGGATAGGTCTTATTCCCAGAGGTTGATAGGAAGGCCTGTAGTATCACTAGATTGTTTTGTCCAGGAGAGTTCAAGGATGGAATTGATGTGGAGCAAACATCTCTCTCCCGAAGCCCTGCTCCATCTCGGATTGGGAGTTGGCATTTCCCGAACGCCGAGGAGGGGCCAGGTGGCATTCTCTAACCAAGTGTTTGTCCGAGGCACAATACATGCACAATCCCATATTAATCCTTCTCATCCTTTCTTGCGGGGATATGGGTCCATGGAAGGCTCCTATCTGCATGGGTTCTGGTTCGGTGACTGATCCTGGGTTTGTGTCAGATTTGGAGGTACTGTCAAAGGACACCTTCAGAGGGTTTCCTCTAGATTTTTTTCTTCTCTGCCTTCCTTTCCTGGATGCGAAAGTCTATTTGCATGGCAAGGTCCACAAGAGCCTGGAATGAGTTCGGTCGGGCCACTCTGGCTAACTCATCTTTAATCTCCTCATTTAGTCCTCTCCTGAAAAGGGTAAAACTTGCCTCCAGAGACCAATCAGCTTCCTTGACCAATTGCTTGAATCGGGTTACATACGTGAGCACATCTTGGGATCCCTGCTGAAAGTCTAAGAGGCGTTCCTGGGCACTAAAGACCTGCTCTGGGCGATCAAACATGGACTTTAGGGCCCGTATGAAACCATCGTAGTCATCTAGGAGAGCGTCGCCACAGTTAACTAGGAAGACCAAAAGGGGTGTGTCCTGTGGGTCATGACACAAGGGAACATTCCCCCAACCCTTTGTGGACAATGACCTACTTGATCCTGGAGGGCAACAGAGAACAAACGACTACAATGGCTGCATTGCGTCTGGAGGAAAATGAGGAAAATGGAGACTGAAAAGGGGGTGGGCAAAAGGCCACGATAACCACTTTCAGGGGAAGTTCAAGCCTGCAATGGAAGGAAACAGGAAAAGTCAGGGGTAGAGCAGAAGGAGATTGGCCCAAAGAAGCTGCTGACTAAGGTAACCAATGGGAGCCAAGAAAAACCTCTAAGCATGAAAGGGAGGGCTATAAAAACCCAAGAAAGTAATTCTTCTGTGAGAGGTGGTCGGGTGTGGCGGAGGAGCAGGAAGAGTACCAGAGGAGCAGAGAGCAGGGTGTATCAGATGGACTTGGAGGAGACTTGTTTGATAAAGTGAAGGTAATGTGTTGGGACTGAGAGGGTGGTAATAATGTTTCTGTTTGTATGTGAGTGAATGAGATGACATTGAGAGAGAGTATGAGGGAAACAGAGGGGAGAGTGGCCAGATAGGGTAATTAAGGGGTAGTTGAGATATGAGGAGACAGGCGGTAGACTAGGAAAGAGTAGAGTAGGGCACTGCACGCAGAAAGAGATAGGAGAGAGCGAGAAGTGAGAGGCAGGAGGACAGAGGAGAGTAGAGGCAGATGTATTGTAGAGAGGAGTGAGATCTAGATGGGAGCAGATAAGATATGGGGAAATTGGAGAATAGGAACAGGTGAAGGGAGAGAGAGTGATAAGACTAACAGACAGTGAGGAGTGGAAGAGCGAATGCGAGAGATGCGTGGGGACAGGCATAGAGAGAGAAGAGTGAGAAAAAAGATTGAAAGATAGTCATTCAGTGCAAAGGCTTACCAGACAATCATGCTACCCAACTTAGGTCGCTTAGGAATTCTATTTGATGGGGTTAGAGTGAGAGAAGACTGTGGCTTTTAGGCCCTCTCTAGGATAGGGATAGACTAAACAATAGGAGTACCCTGGTTACAGTGGTCTGCACTGCAACAAGACCTTTTGAGAGTGGGGAAACTGGGATAGGGACGAGGGGCCAGCTCAAGATTTAGGGAAAGGCATAGAGGGATTACCAGTAGATTGCAAGGCCCAGTTGCCTGTTTTTATATGACAACTTTTGTAATGAAATTTCAAAACAAATTCCTTTGAGAACATTGTCACAGGTATGTCAATGGTAGTGACCACAGAACACCTGATACCAGGGATGATTTCCACCTCGTCATTTCAGTTGCAAAAGGATGAGTTAGAGGATGGCCCATAAAATAGGGAGCAACTCAGGAGGAGGGATTGCTATAAAATGATGTGCAAGGTATCTCGTGAAACACAAAGTCTTGAAGGCCAGAGGTCCATAGTCCATTTCTAGACTACTAAACTTAAGGTTGCCAGGTGTTCCAAAAGAACAATGATCAATCAAAATCACAATGTAGGTCAGTGGAGCGTGCATGTATGCTTCTTTGACAATGGTCTCTCGTTGTGGCTGGGATGGTCCCCAGGCTTTAGTCCTTGGCTATGAATCATGGAACTGGCATGGTCTGGTAAAAGTCTTTGTCCCAACGATGATGAATCCATGCACTTATACAGCTACCTGGTAAGGCCTTATGATCACCCCTTAACATTAGGGTGGTTTAATGCTCATAAGGCATATGTACTTTCCCCCCTGCTAGGGCAATTCTGGGTAGGCTTCCTTAGCCCTTTAACTAGGTCTAGTCTTATCTTGCAAGTCTTCCTTAATTGGGGCTGCTGGTCACACCACTCACACCAGATCTGGACTATAGCTCACATGTAGTTTTTATTTTCCCTCTCCTTAATCTATTTAAGGATTGCTTAGCTACCTGTACCCAGACCCAGAAAAAAACAGGCTTTCCCAGATCTCCTATGATCTAGTCCTGTCTTCCCTCAAGCCATGGTAAAATGGTGTAGTTTTTCCACTGAACTCAATCTGCCATTTGGATCTGGATTTCTTGGCCTAATCACAACATTCCACCTTCTGTCACTGTCTGCAGTACAGTTTTTCTCATCTTGTATCTATCTTCTTCTTATAGTCATTACTCGGGAATGGCATTCAATCTCCAACTATAACACCCCCCATGTGTAGAGTTCCCTGCCTCATTGTATGCGCTAAATGGCATGAAGATTGATTCAGCACAGGTTCTCATTTGTGGGGCCATTGTCCTTGAGTTTGGTCCAGACAATTTAGGTCTAGGTGGTGCAGCATAATCGGTTATTCCTTGCCAGTGCAGGGAAGCAAAGTGAGCAAGTCTAAACGTTCAAAGGGAATGGTTTGGGGGTTCTACCCCTGAGAATTCTTTTCTTAAACCGGTTGATGAAAATATGCTATTTGCTCTGCAGTTGTGTGGATAAAATGAATAAGCAGCCATAAGATTTACACGTAGTAGTTTAAAGGGAACACACAAAATATGCTAATACTTAGGATAAAACAGGAACGTTTTGCAGCAGCGAATCATATCTATCAGAAGTGTTCTCCCAATAGAGTAATGCATATTTGGTCCATGCAACTGATGAAAGATGTGATACAGAGTTTGCTCTACACACCTGAAAAGCAGCAACCTCTGCTAGTAGAAATTACACTGGTTTTAACTATTTTGTCAGGCAATTTAACACACATGACTATTTCTTTATCTGGCTAGCAGAGGACACTAAAGGGAGCCTGAACATAAAATACAAAAATAATGTGCAATCATCGGCACGTGTTTTGCTGCCTCGAGATTATACCTGATAGTTGCACAAATAAACAACGATCCTATTATTCAAAAAAGATGGAGGCGCTGATTGACTTGGGCAATGCTGGCATATGCTATGGGACTCCAAAATCGTATTGGTTCAACTGAATGTGCCAGTTCTCTCAGTTGCCTTGCTGATCTCCACGATGCCTAGATAACCTGTGGCTCATGTCATCTCACATCGTTTACACAATGCTAGTTTTACTGGTGAAATGATGTGTTATGCCAGATAATGGCATATGAAGACCTGTAGGTTGGTAAATACTAAAGGTCTTGGTTTACTGTTCTAATGGCTGCATGCATTCAGTAACACCAAGTGTTTGCGCAAGCAGGGTGCACATGGACAAGCACTGTGTGCAAATGTACAAAAACAGCAAATGGCCTGCCAGTTTTCTAGAAGCTGGTGATCACCAGACAATACACAGGAAGAACTTCTGACCAGATGTCCTGGAGACCTGTAAGTGTGTCTGTGTCCCTTTACCCAAATGGAGTACGTGTTTCCACTTTTCTAATTATTTTGTCAACGATCATATGCTACTACTGGCAACCTGTTTCAGTAGAACTAAGCTCTGAACACATTGTCCAGGATTGATACCCCTCCACCTGTGTGTCCTGCCTCCCTTGTTACTTCTCTCCTGTCCCGAGAACGACTGCCAATCATCCCAAGCTAGATATCCCACAACCTCTGGTTCTCGGTTTCTGCATCCTACTCCAAGTGTCTGTTTCTAACTTTCAGAGCAGCTTTCTCTGGCCTTCCACATTCCTATGCAGTCTGGAAGCTTCAAGGACCATCTCAAGAAGGCCAACATTCAAAGACAATACTCAGGCCATACCACTTGATGGAATATTGAAGTGGGCTTTTTTGGTTGGCTGACACCTGAATGACATGAAGACATGCTGCAATGATCAGAAGTGTGTCTGCCACAAGGTCTGTGAACACTGGTAGAAGTCCTTGACCACTGCATGCCACTCACAACTCCGCCTGAAGCTGAGGCTGTGAGAGGAGACCGTCATCAGGATCAACTTAAGGATCCTAGATGGAGATGGTTTCCTGCACAATGGTGCATACTGAATCAACTGAAGGATGATACAGCAACAGAAGACATTGAGAAGGGTACCTATGGGACATATCAACCCATCTGACTGTTGAACAACCTGCAGACAACTAACTGGACTGTGGATACTCCATACCCCTACCTGCATGACTTGTCAACCTAACATCCTTTGCACAGAGCTCCTCCCTGTAGATCTGAAGTTTATGTAGAAGACAAGTCCACAAAAAGTAGTGTGGCTGTTGCAGATGGGCAGAGAAAGATATTAAATGGTAGGAGGAGGTTTTGCATGACCAGATGATGCAGAGTTCCCTAGAATATCGGGAAACAAATGGTGAAGATTACCACTGCCCTTTTCCTATCAGATACTTGCCAGCCAAGCTTCATATGTGTTCCTGACCATGAATGAAGCCTCATACTCTGACCAACAGTAGGTGGCAGAAAATGTGGAGGACCATGTGACTCTGATCAGCAAGCTGTTTGAGTAGGTGTTATGGCTCTTGCATGTAGCCAATACCTTAAGTGAGAATAAGTTGGGTATTGAGGCTTGGTGGGAGGCAGTTTAATCAATAAACACTACTACAAAGGGCAAGAACAAGATGGTGGAGGCTTGCTCAATGCAGTTGCTGCCCATTTGCAGGTGTTGAAGGATGACTAATAGGCCCAAACCAACCCTTCAGCCAGATAGTCCAGAGAAATGCCATACATGGCCGGTCCCGTAGAACCATTAACAGGCACCTGGTGTGACAGAAGCAGTCCAGTTCTTCTTATCTGTGTTCAATCAGAGGGAAATACTACCACCTTGTACATCCCTTCCTCCTCCAAAAAGAAGTTTGCAGACAGGCCCAGGATATGCTTGTTGGCACGTTTGGTGCTCACGTTTGACTGATTCTGATAAGTGCCAATAGGGTTATGATGGTGTCTGGTTTTCATTGATTTTTGAAAATTGGCGAGT
Organism: Ambystoma mexicanum; assembly: GCF_040938575.1. Lineage (NCBI taxonomy): Eukaryota > Metazoa > Chordata > Amphibia > Caudata > Ambystomatidae > Ambystoma > Ambystoma mexicanum. Next base: position 69,414,175 of record NC_090928.1, read on the forward strand.
TGATAGAATGCGATGTCTGTGTTTTAGGGTTAGATGGGGTTAGTGAGGATGATAGGATGTGATGGGGGCTCTGTTTTGGGGATTGTTGGTTTTAGGGTTGGTATAGGGAATGAACCTTGGGGATTGTTTGGTTAGGAAGGGTCAGAACGTTATGGGAAGTGTACCTTTGGGATTGTTGGGGTTAAATATAACAGTAGGTTAACCCCGGAGAAGATATCACACTGGACAGAGCTGCCCAAAATGAGGAGAAGAGAATGCAAATCTGGGACACATGATCTGGCACTGTCCAAGAATTCAAGAATACTGGCCAGAAATAGAGAAGTGCTTGAGAGAGAAGGGGATAAAAGGCCAGGTGTGGACCATCGAAGCTTGGCTCCGAGGCCTCTATAGTTACCCAAACAAAAACAAAGCAATGGAAAAGATGATAAATCTGGCATGGGCACTAGCTAAGCTACGGATAGAGATGAAGTAGAAGGCCAGAGATAGACCCAAAATAGAGATATGGTGGAAAGACCTAAAAAGGTGGACTATAGCGGAGACGGCAGTGTGGCAAGAAGCTCTACGAACAAGGAGGGAAGGCTCAATAGACATTACAGCATGGAATATAATAATACAGGAACTGTTTACCCCCTTACCCTCCAGACGGCAGGCCTCCTTGAAAGCACAGCACTGGACAAAAGACTAAGCTGAAATGAACAAGAGATTCCTAGAAGCGTAAAAATCACCAAACATGCAACACCTCCAGTGACATAGACCTGGGCACCCACGACCTCAATAGCAATACCCTGTGACCAAGTTTTTGTTAAAAGTTGGGGTTAGAGGGGTACTGAGGGAGGGGCGGGCAAAGGTATCTAAAGAACACCAATATACGTCATAATGTATGTATTTTACTATGCACCGGTAAAACCAATGAAAAATATTTAAAAAAGAAAAAAAAGTATAACAGTAGGTTGTAGTTTGTGGTGGGAGCTGTGCACAGCGGATTGTCGTTGTAAAGGATCGGGTGGCATGTGATGGGGCTGTATTTTGGGGTACGTTGGGGTTGGGCAAGAGTGCAAGGGATTTTTACATGTTTTCTTTGTGAACATGTTTTCATCGACACAGTCAGATTTGTGAGTGTTTTCAAAATGTTTAATTGAAACAGTAATGTTTATGGTCTCTCAGTGTTGATCCCTCTGTGTCATAACACATTATTGCCAAAAACCTAAACAACTCGTCAACATCACATTCCCATCCGTTTCCACCTCCTCCTCCAGTACCATTGACACTTGAGCAAACAGCGCTATATTGCAATATTGTACAGCATGCCATAATTTAAAGCATGCAACACAACACCACTGTATTGATTACCGATCTCAGGGTAGTTTCATGAATACTAATAGTCAATTGTTTATCACATCACACACTTCAATACTGTGGTAAGATCATCAGCTCATGTTGGGTAACTGGCGCAACCACATAAAAACATAAACACATCTCAACAGCAGAGTGGAGACCTCCACTTCACCATCAGGCTCATTGAGAAGATTGACTAGACTAACTTCCACCAGACCTTTACCGTCAACCCTCTTGAACAAGAGCCAAAAGACAACCCCACAGACCTGTGGTGGCTTTCATAATGAAATAATATGAGCACTGGATTTCCTAGCTCCACCTATAAAGAAAACTATATGTTGCCGAAACTTTGAAAGCCTTTGAAGCTGTGAAAAATGACCCTCCTAAAATAGGTCAATACAGGGTTCTGTGTTCATGATATGCAGATTATTTTGTGTAATAAATCTTACCCCAGTAGTTTTATAACACAGTTTATTTACATTTGAAGAAAATACACCAAGTAATTGTCTAGAAATAAACATCTAAAAAGTAGAATTGTGCTTTTTAGAACTAACAGAAGAAAAAAATGTTTTGTGTTACACCTAGATTCCTAACCTCTTGAAGAAGTACCTGAAATAATGTATTTTGGTTATTTAATTACTAAAAACAAAATTAACAGCAATAAAGCAAAAGCTCTTATTTTCTCAATCAAACAATTTGATCTGAGGTTTAGTGGCTTTACCTACTTGCCGGTCTTAAGGTTATAAAAGAAAAAGGTTACTCTGAATATTCTACATAACCTTGACATATTGTCATGAACTACGGAACACGTCCCTTTTGGATTTCCTGGTCCTTGTCACAACGGGGTGTGCACTCCATAATACTCCCAACATGGTCGTCCAGCGTGAAACCCCTTTCTCGCTCCACGCGCTGGACGTAACGTATTCTATTAATAGACCAAGCCTTCCGCGGCTCCTCGCGGCTCAATGCTATTGCCAAGTAGCGATCCGACGTGTGTCCCGTTGCTCGCGGTATTGTTTCCTTGTACCTGTATATCTACCTGTTCCTTGCCCCTTCCTTTCCTGCTATTTCCTGGACTCGTGTGCTAGTTGCACCTTTCCTAGTTCCTCACATTCCTGGATCCACGTCCCGGAAACTGAACGCACTCTGGAGTCGGAAGAGACTCGGGCAGCCTTGTTCCAAACCAGGTCCGTCCACAAGAAGCCAGCGACCAAGGACTTCAGCAAAGAACGGACCCAGGTGAGAAGGGGGGAACTCCTTGACAGTTTGAGACGCCACCCGACTGATCTCGATAGCGACATGGAAGCTGCCATTCAGGACCTGATGCGTCACATGCAAGAACTATCAAGCGAGGTCCAAAATCTAAAGGCGGAAAACGCTGCACTCAAACAATTGGTCCTATCCCGGGATTCGGCCACAAAAGAAAGCGTCTTGCTGGGTGGCATTGTTGACAAATACGATGGGTCGGCAAAAACCCTTTGTGGATTCCTGGATTCCTGTTTGGTCCACTTTACATTTAAGCCTTATTACTTTTCGACTCCCAGGCTTAAGGTGGGTTTCATAATTTCCCACCTTTCCGGGAATGCCTTAACCTGGGCTACACCCCTCGTTAACTCCAGCGATGCCCCCCTAGATGACTATGATGGGTTCATACAGGCCCTTAAAAACATGTTGATCGCCCTGAGCAGGTCTATAGTGCCCAGGTACGTCTGTTAGACTTTCAGCAGAGTTCCTAGGATATGCTCACTTATGTGACCCGATTCAAACAATTGGCCAAGGAAGCTTATTGGTCCTCTGAGGTGAGTTTCACCCTGTTCAGGAGAGGACTGAATGATGAGATTAAGGATGAGTTGGCCGGAGTGGCTCGACCAAACTCATTCCAGACACTAATGGACGTGCCATGCAAATAGACTTCCGTATCCAGGAAAGAAAGGCTGAAAAGAAGAAATCCAGGGGAAATTCTTCCAAGGTGTCCTTTGAGAGTACCGTCAGAACGGACACAAACCCAGGCTCAGTCACAGCACCAGAACCCATGCAGATAGGAGCCTTCCGTGGACCCATATCCCCGCAAGAAAGGATGAGAAGGATTCACACGGGGTTGTGTATGTATTTTGCTTCGGACAAACATTTGGTTAGGGAATCACCAGCTCCCAATCCTAGATGGAGCAGAGCTTCGGGAGAGAGATGTTTGCTCCACATCAATTCCATCCTTGAACTCTCCTGGACAAAACAAATTGGTCATACTACAGGCATTTCTATCACCCTCCAAGAGCAAGACCTATCCCATTTTGGCCTTGGTAGACTGCAGAGCTATGGGGCTCTTCATTGATCATGATTGGGTTGCTAGTCACCAGATTCTGTACGAGACACGAAGTACCTTGCAGCCTGTGGAAGCCATCGACGGACGACCCCTCACTTCAGGGCCCATAAACCTGCAGACCAAGGAGATCCAGCTCTCAATAAATCATCATCAAAAGCTGATTAGGTTTGACATCATGAAGTCAGCCCACTACCCCATGGTATTGGGTATGCCCTGGTTACAAAAACACAATCTGTATATCACCTGGACAGCAGGATCACTATTCCTAGGCTCAGAGTTTTGTATGTCTCACTGTCTATTCCTGGAACCTTCATTAACACCCCCTAAAGAACTGCATAAAGACCAAGAAACACCACTCATGGTTTTCAATATCATACAAGTCCCTGAGGCCTACCAAGGTTACGCTGATGTGTTTTCGACTGCCATAGTCAAGGCCTTACCCCCACACAGGCCTGAAGACTGCGCAATAGAAACGGAACCCTCAGCAGTGATTCCTTTCAGCAGGATTTTCATCCTTTCTGAACCCGAGAAATAGGCCCTCAAAGAATACCTGGATACCAACCTTGAAAATGGCACCATAAGACCTTCAAAATCTCCACCAGGTGCTTCGTTATTCTTTGTTCCCAAAAAGGATACTCAGGAACTCAGACCCTGCCTCGATTATCGTGGCCTAAATCAATGCACCCTCAAAGACCGATACCCACTACCCTTGATTTCGGATATCATGAAAGCCGTAAGAGGCACAGTAATATTCACCAAGTTGGATCTCTGGGGTGCCTATCATTTGATCCGTATCCGGGAAGGAGACGAGTGGAAAACCGCCTTTAGAGCACCCTTTGGCCATTACAAATACCTGATCATGCCCTTTGGACTAGCTAATGCCCCGGCAGTCTTCCAACATTTTATGGAAACGGTGTTCTCTGACATGTTGTTCCTCTTCGTCATTGTATATCTGGATGACATATTGATCTTTTCCAAGGACCCTCAAAAGCATGAAGAACACGTAAAGGCAGTACTACAAAGACTCTGTGAACACCAACTCTTAGCCAAACCCGAAAAATGCTTGTTTCACGTTACCTCTGTTCACTACCTAGGATTTATCCTTAGCCCAGAGGGAATTGGTATGGACCCTTCAAAGGTAAAGGCTATTCTGGCATGGCCTGCTCCCACGTCCGTGAAACAAGTTCAATACTTCCTGGGGCTTGCCAATTTCTACCGAAAGTTCATATCCACCTTTTCCGAGATTGTTCAACCGATCGTTGCTCTCTTAAAGAAGGACACCCCTTTTATCTGGTCCACACAGCAAGACACAGCGTTCCAGCGTTTGAAAACCGAGTTTACACAAGCTCCTATCTTAGCCCAACCCAACATAAGCCGACCATTTCTAGTGGAAACGGATGCCTCTAATTACGCCATAGGACCAGTGTTGAAACAGAAATTAGAAGATAAGCTGGAACACCCCATTGCTTATCTTTCACGAACCCTGACTCCAAGTGAAACACACTACTCCGTCCTGGAAAAGGAATTGTTAGCCATCCGCCAAGCCTTCACTGAATGGCAGCATCTACTTCTGGGAGCTAGACATCCAGTCCAAGTCTGTACGGACCATCAGAATCTTCAGATTCTACAGTCATTGGAATGTAGAAATAGTCGTCAGGCGCGTTGGGCCTACTTTTTTTCCCAGTACCAGTTCCACATCACTCATGTTCCCGGATCACAGAACCAGATTGCTGATGCCTTGTCTCAACATCCTGACTACGTAACCACTGAAGATAAGGCATATCCTAAGATGTTTTCCCCCACGATCTTCGTAGCTCAAGCAGTCAACCTCCTTGAAGAAATCCGAGCGCAAACCCAATCCTCTGAGTTAAGGAAGGATATGTCAAGGAAAAATCAATGGAATCTAAGAGCCAAGGAAGGATGTTTATTCAAGGACAATGCACTGCTCATTCCTACACAGAAATTACAACAGAAAATAATAAACCTCTGTCATGACACACTTCACTCCGGGCATCGTGGCATCACCAATACCCTCGGTCTTATACAGAGACAGTTCTGGTGGCCTAAGATGATGACTGACATACAGCAGTACGTCCAAGCTTGCATTGTCTGTGCTCAAAATAAGCATGATAACAAGAGACCGGCGGGTCTTCTACTGCAACCAACACTGCAACTAGGCCATGGGAATTCATTGCTACAGATGTAACGCTCACCTGATTCCCGTAGAGGCGCCGGTCTTGACTGGGCGTATACCGTATCTTCAAAGGTGATGTGTAACACACGGCTGGCTCTTTGGGCTGGACCTCTGTGCACTGTATGTCTGACTCAAAGGGTAAGATGTCTGCAGATAGAAAATATGGGATTAAGGAACTGGGTTATTGAATGTCTCTCTCTTCTTCCCTTTCTCTTCTCCTGTAGAACCCCAAAGGTTAACGCTCTCCCCTTAGGTAAGTGAACGCCGTGCTCTCCATCTGCCTCGGGGCAGGGTGCTGTAACCAGTTTCTTCACTGGATAAGGGGAGCAGGCCTCTTGACTTCAGAGGACTGCTGTCCGTCGTTTACTGCACGAACGGTAAGTTTCGAGTAATTCTAATGTCTTTAAAGTCTTTAGTAATGATGTTTCTTGTTTTGCAGGGTTCCGGCGATGGCGGATGACGGGCTGAAGTGAGTTGAAGATGGAGCCCGTGTGATGAATAGAAGCGCCTGGAAGCACGTAAGTAAGCGCTTGTTGCCTGCTTCACAATGCGCTCTAACTGTCTTTTTATTTTGCAGGTACAAGTTCGGAGCGGCTGCAGGGTGCCGGAATACCCACTGGGTTAGATGTGGAAAGGAGTAATGGCACGTGAGTATTAAAGTTCCCCAATGTCTTTAAACGCACCTTGTTTTGTCTTTCAGATGCGGGATGCAACGCCGAAGGCCTCCGGAGCGTGCGAAGAGTTGGTAAGCTTTTGTCTTTCAGATGCCGGAATGCAGTCTGAAGACCTCCGGAGCGCACGAAGAGTAGGTAAGCCTTTGTCTTTCAGATGCCGGAATGCAGCGCGAGGCGTTGGTGACAGCCGATGGACCAGTAAGTGAAGAGCTGTCACTGAAGACCGTAATGCTAACCTGTTCTTTCTTGTCTTTATAGGTGTTGCTGAAGACTGGATTCAGGATGGTAAGCCTTTTTCCTTAGGCCCAGGATCAGATGCAGAAGACACGATGAGCGTTCTGCTGCAGAGGATGCAGAATAACGCAAAGCAAGATTCATCCATCGGGTGTGGTTTAAATAGCCTCCTGTAATGCTTAGATGTCTCCTTCCACAGCCACGCCTAGGTAAGAAAAGAGTTCCTGCTTTCCAGAAGAGTTCCAGTGTTCTGAATCTAGGGAGTGGCTCCTGCCCCACCCAACAGGAAAAGTAGTTCCAAACAGAAGAGGATCAGAGGCTCAACTGGCAGGCAAGTAAGCAGCATGGTCTGCTGCAGGTAAGTCCACCCAAGCATTATGAGCCCGGCGCTTCCAACGCTGGGACTGGGCATATTTATGAGCCTGGTGCCACTGGCGCCAGGACTGGGTCCAAAAGGTCCCAATTGGGACTGGTTGGCACTCGGAACCTGGGTTATGGATCTGCTTCCAAGGGAGTTGGGAAAACCCTGACCTTTTGGAAGCAGAGATCATGACAGTACCCTCCCTCAAGGCCCCTCCCAAACCGGGCTTCTCCGGGGGTTTTGGCTTGTCAGGAAATGTTCGGTGAAATCTTTTGATTAGGCGAGGAGCGTGGACATATTCAGCAGGTTCCCAGGATCTCTCTTGGGGCCGTAGCCTTTCCAGTCAATTAGGTAAAATAGTTTAGATTTGGAGATCTTGGAGTCCAGAATGCTTTTGACTTCAAACTCGAGTTCTCCATCAACTAGGATAGGTTTTGGAGATTTAGTTAGTCGGGTTTGAGGTTGCACGGGTTTTAATAGAGAGACGTGGAAGACCGGATGTATCTTCATGTGCGAGGGCAAGTCCAACTTGACCGCTACTGGGTTTACTATGGTAGTGATGGAATAGGGACCAAGGTATCTTGGGTTGAATGTGCGTGGCCCTTTTAGAGGTAGATATTTGGTGGATAACCAGACTTGATCCCCTACTTGATATTGAGGGGCTTCCTTCCGATGTTGATCTGCTCCTTTCTTGTATTGTTCTTTAGCCCTTTGAAGGTGAGAAACAGCTTCCTTAAAGGCTTGGGTGATTGTAGAATGCAGGTAGTCTACTGCTGGTGTTTCAAGATCTTGGAGGGGATCCAACTCCGAGGTTCGAGGGTGACTGCCGTACAAAAGAAAAAACGGGGTTTTCCCAGTTCCCGAATGGACAGAGTTATTGTAGGCATATTCGGCTATCCAAAGGATGTCTTTCCAAGTTTTTTCAGTTTGTTGCAGCATGCAGCGTAAATACTGTTCCAGAGTTTGATTGGTCCTCTCGGTTTGTCCGTCGGTCTGAGGGTGGTGACTGGTCGATAGTCTCACATCAATTTGAGCCGACTGACAGCAACCTCGCCAAAAATGAGAAATAAATTGACTACCTCGATCCAAAATTAGAACCGAAGGAAAACCGTGCAGTCGGACGATGTTTTCGAGAAATTCTCGGGCCAGAGTTGCTGCTGTTGGCAAGCCTTTGAGCGGAATGAAATGCGCCATCTTGGAGAATAAGTCCACGATTACTAGAATCGTATTGTATCCGGAGCATGGAGGTAGATCGGTGATGAAGTCCATAGAAAGCGTATGCCAAGGGCGAGGTGGGATGTCAATAGGGCGTAAGAGGCCTGCTTGTCTTTCCTTTTGACTCTTGTTTTGGGCGCATACTCCACAGGACATTATAAAGTCTCTGATATCTTTTTTCCAGGACGGCCACCAGAAGTAGCGCTTGATCTTTTCTGAGGTCTTGGCCATACCGGGATGTCCTTCCATTAAAGAATCGTGATAACAAGAGATTACTTTTTTCTGTAAATCTGTGCTGGGTAGGTATAATCATTCTTGGAAATACAATAAGTTGTCCTTTACTGCAAAGTCCTTTCCCTGCAGATGCCAATTCTGTATGTCTGCTGGAGTTACAAGTTGCCTGGCTTTATCCTTAACTTCCTCTATGGATTCTGTGGCGATTACACCCAGAATTCTTTGTTCGGGAATGATTGGTACAGGTTTAGGGTTGATCAAGTGTTCTTCCACTCCCATCCGAGAAAGGGCATCAGCTTTACCGTTCTTTGTACCAGGTCGATAGGTAATTATGAAGTCAAACTCGGCAAACAATAATGCCCAACGGAGTTGTCTAGAGGATTGGGCTTTTGCGGTTTTCAAATATTGCAGGTTTCGGTGATCCGTAATCACAGTAACGGTGTGTCAGGCCCCCAGCAGATAATGCCGCCAAGCCTTAAAGGCAGACTTGATAGCCAGAAGTTCCTTGTCAGTAATCGTGTAATTGATTTCAGGAGGCGAGAATTTGCGGGACCAAAATGCCACGGGATGCAACTGATTGGTTACCGGGTCCTTTTGTGATAGAACTGCCCCCATGGCAAGGCTTGAAGCATCAGTTTCCACGATGTAGGGGAGTTCGGGGCGAGGGTGTTTTAAGATTGGTGCAGAGATAAATTTAGTCTTCAAATCCTGGAAAGCTTGTTCCGCCTCGGTAGACCATTCAAAACGTTTGTTTTTCTTTAACAAGGCAGTGATGGGCTGGACTATTCGAGAGAATTCGGGGATAAACCTGCGGTAAAAGTTAGCGAAGCCTAACATGCTTTGCACACCTTTTACGGAGGATGGTGATGGCCATTTGAGAACTGCATCGACCTTCTTTGAATCCATACGCACTCCGCCAGGTGATAATATGAATCCCAAGAATTCAACTTCAGTCACGTTGAAAACACATTTTTCCAACTTAGCAAAAAGTTTGTGTTGACGCAATCTTTCGAGGACCATTTTCACGTGTTTCCGATGTTCAGATTCCGATGAAGAATAAACGAGGATGTCGTCAATGTAAACAACAACACACACATCTATGAGCTCTCTGAGGACATCGTTCATAAAATATTGAAAGGCGGCCGGGGCATTGCAAAGTCCGAAGGGCATGACCTGATATTCAAATAGCCCATACTTGGTGCGGAAGGCCGTCTTCCAGTCATCGCCCTCTTTTACACGTACCAAGTGGTAAGCTCCTCTAAGATCCAGCTTTGTATATATGCATGCTTTTCTGACTTGGTCCAGGAGTTCAGGGATCAAAGGTAACGGATATCTATTCTTAACGGTGATCTGGTTCAGGGAGCGATAATCTATACAAGTTCTAAGGTCTCCTTCCTTTTTTGGAACGAAGAACAAAGCTGAAGAAGCAGGGGACTTGGAAGGACGAATAAACCCATTTGCCAGGTATTGATCCAGGTATTGTCGAAGGTGAAGGTTCTCAGGCTCGGTGAGGGCATAAATTCTACTACAAGGAGGAGTAGATCCAGGTATCAGGTCTATCTGGCAGTCATAAGACCTATGAGGAGGTAGAGAGTTAGCCTGATCCTTCCGGAAAACATCTTGGTATTCTAGGTATTCGGGAGGTAACTGGGGAGTCTCTGAAGAAATTGCTGCCAGTGCAACACCAGGTGGAGGGTGACAAGTAGAGACACATTCTGGAAACTGGACCGTTCTTGCTCGCCAATCGATCAGAGGATTGTGTTTCTCTAACCAAGGTATTCCTAGAATAATCTGAAACTGAGGGGCCTTGATCACATCGAACACGATCTTCTCATGGTGTCCATCTTGACTTACTAGCGTCACCTCTTGAGTGGTATGCGTTACTGGCCCGGAGGCTATCTCCGTACCATCCACCGTAGTAATGACGTCCTTTACAGCCTTGGGACAAAGAGTTAGATTCATCCTCAAAACCATTTCATGATCCACATAATTGCCGATGGCACCGCTGTCGACGTAAGCTTCAATTGCATGTAATCGATCCGGATTATCAGGGCTAATGAGGACCATAGGTATCACGAAATGCGAGGTCACGGAACTGGTTTTCACGCTCGGCAAGAGGACCTCTATTCTTGTCGGGCGAGGTCGTTTCCCTGCTCAGAGTTTGTAACTTTCTGCAGCTCCTACTGCCTTCTTGGCAGGTTTCACCGGACAGTCTCGAAGAAAGTGCCCTGAGTTTCCGCAATAGAGGCATAATTGCAACTGTTTTCTCCTTTCCCGCTCCTTTTGTGTTAGAGGACCTTTCAGACCCCCTATTTGCATGGGTTCCCCGGAGTCTACTCCTTTGGAAGGAGTTGGCGGTTTGGAAAATACTCGAGCATCAAACTTGGAACGATCGGCCTTCCTGTTCTGCAGTCTGTGATCTATTTGAACGACTAAGTCTATATAGTCCGAACAATCTTGTGGGGGATTCACTACTTGGGCTAACACATCTTTGAGCTCTCCACGTAGACCTCTATAAAACAGCGTAATCCTTTTGTCCTCAGGCCATTGAGTTTCCACTATCAGTCTGTTGAAAGACGCAATATAAGCCAAAAGGTCTTGATTACCTTGTCACAACGAAAGAAGCTCATTGTCCAAGGCCTGCCCCTGTGAATGTCTTGCGAACAGTTTTTCCATACTGAGCTGAAAAGCTTGAAAATCATGGAGGACCGGATCATCTTGATTTACTAGAGGGATCGACCAGTCTGCCGCATTGCCACTAAGGTACGAAAGCACGAAAGCTACTTTAGCTTGATCAGTTGGAAAGGCTGCTGGCCGGCATAAGAAATGCAACCGGCACTGATTGATAAATACTGCAAACCTCTTTGGGTCACCAGAAAATCGTTCGGGCAGAGCCAGAGGTACATTCCCAGGTAGGTTGATCTGCACTGGATTCATAGAGGATGTAGAAGGAAGATTTCCCCCAGATGCGGGTAACGGGGTCTGTCCGGCTTGTGACTGTAGCAATTGTCTAGCGAGATCATCTGTTCGCTCCTTGGAAATAATCAGTTCCCTTCTTAGAGCGTTCGTTTCCTGACGGGCTGCATGCACTTCTGCCCTTAGTTCCCCAAGTAACTGGGCTAGCTGGTCGGTATCCGAGGTTTCCATAGCGCCTGGACGGGAGTTTTGTGGTAGGCTTTGCGTTCTGTAACGCTCACCTGATTCCCGTAGAGGCGCCGGTCTTGACTGGGCGTATACCGTATCTTCAAAGGTGATGTGTAACACACGGCTGGCTCTTTGGGATGGACCTCTGTGCACTGTATGTCTGACTCGAAGGGTAAGATGTCTGCAGATAGAAAATATGGGATTAAGGAACTGGGTTATTGAATGTCTCTCTCTTCTTCCCTTTCTCTTCTCCTGTAGAACCCCAAAGGTTAACGCTCTCACCTTAGGTAAGTGAACGCCGTGCTCTCCATCTGCCTCGGGGCAGGGTGCTGTAACCAGTTTCTTCACTGGATAAGGGGAGCAGGCCTCTTGACTTCAGAGGACTGCTGTCCGTCGTTTACTGCACGAACGGTAAGTTTCGAGTAATTCTAATGTCTTTAAAGTCTTTAGTAATGATGTTTCTTGTTTTGCAGGGTTCCGGCGATGGCGGATGACGGGCTGAAGTGAGTTGAAGATGGAGCCCGTGTGATGAATAGAAGCGCCTGGAAGCACGTAAGTAAGCGCTTGTTGCCTGCTTCACGATGCGCTCTAACTGTCTTTTTATTTTGCAGGTACAAGTTCGGAGCGGCTGCAGGGTGCCGGAATACCCACTGGGTTAGATGTGGAAAGGAGTAATGGCACGTGAGTATTAAAGTTCCCCAATGTCTTTAAACGCACCTTGTTTTGTCTTTCAGATGCGGGATGCAACGCCGAAGGCCTCCGGAGCGTGCGAAGAGTTGGTAAGCTTTTGTCTTTCAGATGCCGGAATGCAGTCTGAAGACCTCCGGAGCGCACGAAGAGTAGGTAAGCCTTTGTCTTTCAGATGCCGGAATGCAGCGCGAGGCGTTGGTGACAGCCGATGGACCAGTAAGTGAAGAGCTGTCACTGAAGACCGTAATGCTAACCTGTTCTTTCTTGTCTTTATAGGTGTTGCTGAAGACTGGATTCAGGATGGTAAGCCTTTTTCCTTAGGCCCAGGATCAGATGCAGAAGACACAATGAGCGTTCTGCTGCAGAGGATGCAGAATAACGCAAAGCAAGATTCATCCATCGGGTGTGGTTTAAATAGCCTCCTGTAGTGCTTAGGTGTCTCCTTCCACAGCCACGCCTAGGTAAGAAAAGAGTTCCTGCTTTCCAGAAGAGTTCCAGTGTTCTGAATCTAGGGAGTGGCTCCTGCCCCACCCAACAGGAAAAGTAGTTCCAAACAGAAGAGGATCAGAGGCTCAACTGGCAGGCAAGTAAGCAGCATGGTCTGCTGCAGGTAAGTCCACCCAAGCATTATGAGCCTGGCGCTTCCAGCGCTGGGACTGGGCATATTTATGAGCCTGGTGCCACTGGCGCCAGGACTGGGTCCAAAAGGTCCCAATTGGGACTGGTTGGCACTCGGAACCTGGGTTATGGATCTGCTTCCAAGGGAGTTGGGAAAACCCTGACCTTTTGGAAGCAGAGATCATGACAACAGACTTCATTGTGGAACTACCACCAACTCGAGGATACACTACTATCATGGTTACCATAGACTTGTTCACTCATATGGCTAATTTTATGCCCCTCAGTAAACTACCATCCTCCTCCGAACTAGCTGGAATCTTTCTGGAACACATATTCCGCGGACCTCAATACTTCTCACAATTCTGGAAACATCTCTGTTGAATTCTGGGAATTCAACATGCCCTCTCTTCAGGGTATCATCCCCAAACCAACAGAGCCACAGAACGTGCGAATCAGACCCTGGAACAGTACCTTCGATGTTTCGTCACCAAGGTCCAGGATGACTGGTCACTCCTGATTCCCGTTGCTGAATTCGCCTACAACAACTCCGAACATTCAGCGTTCAAAACCAGTCCCTTTTATTGTAGTCAGGGGTTCCATCCATCGGTTTTACCCTCTGTTCTTCCTCATTCTACACCGATACCTACTGTTGACTCCTGGATCGAAACCCTCGTCAACATACACCAGGAGGCCAAGGAATACTTAGAGAAGGCCAGAACGCAGAAAAAGAGATATGCAGATTCCAAAAGAAGACCAGGCCCCTCTTATGCAGTCGGTGACCAAGTATGGTGGTCATCAAAATTACTACCTCGACATCTACGACCAAACAAATTGGCTCCCCGGTATTTTGGTCCATTTCCCATCAAGGAAATTATTAACCCCGTCTCATACCGGATCAAACTACCAGACTCCTGGAAGAAAATTCATCCAGTTTTTCATACCTCCTTATTGAAACCCTACATTCCATCCTCCCGGAAATCCTGTAAACCTCCTCCTCTGCTGGTCGCAACCAACTGGAATATGAGGTATCCCAGATTTGTGATTCCAGGTATAAACGGGGCCAGCTTCAATACCTGGTTGAATGGAAAGGATACCCTCCTAGTGAAAGAACCTGGGAACCTATTTCTAATATCAAGGCCCCTCGGTTGCTCAGAAGATTTCACCTCATACACCCGGGCAAACTTGGAGGAAAGGGGCTTCGGAGGAGTCATGCTGTCATGAACACGTCCCTTTTGGACTTCCTGGTCCTTGTCACAATGCGGCGTGCACTCCATAATGCTCCCAACATGGTCGTCCAGCGTGAAACCCCTTTCTCGCTCCACACGCTGGACGTAACGTATTCTATTAATAGACCACGCCTTCCGCGGCTCCGTGCATCTCAATGCTATTGCAAAGTAGCGATCCGACGTGTGTCCCATAGCTCGTGGTATTGTTTCCTTGTACCTGTCTATCTACCCGTTCCTTGCCCCTTCCTTTCCTCCTATTTCCTGGACTCGTGTGCTAGTTGCACCTTTCCTAGTTCCTCAGATTCCTGGATCCGCATCCCGGAAACTGAACGCACTCTGGAGTCGGAAGAGACTCGGGCAGCCTTGTTCCAAACCAGGTCCGTCCGCAAGAAGGCAGCGACCAAGGACTCCAGCAAAGAACGGACCCAGGTGAGAAGGGGGGAACTCCTTGACACATATATATTCAATTTGTATTTGAATTGTTTGGACAAAATTGAAGGTTAGCTGTTGAAGCATTGGTTGGGTCTCTCCTCAGGAGCAATCATACAATTTCTGTGCATAGCATCCCTTAAATGATTGGCCTGTCAGAAAAAAATAATTTTATGGAAAAATACAGGTGGTAAACAAGGGATCAATATTTAACATATTAGCTGAGGAAGCGGACTCATGGTTTTACCCATTGGCAACCAAATTTAAAATCACTTGGGAAGCTTTCCTTGAACAGATCTGTTTCTCTTTTGCTGTAGGCTTACAAAGTACTTACTTTTCTGCAGATGTAAAGAATGAGAGTGGTACAATAGTTGTACTTATTTGGAAACAAAGATAATAAAGAAGGAGTTAGTTCAGTACTTTTTTTTTTATCCCAGAACACAATCAAATCTTCCTTGGTTAACTGGTGGTACATTTCCAAAACATTTTAAGATTCTGTTTAAATCTGATTATGTATAGAAAAAGTTGAACCCAATTGAAATTATCTAGAAATGGCCATAATTTTTACTTAAGTAGTGTCCTAGCCTCTATTGAAATCTCAAAACATGTGTGTATTAATTTTACGGTTGGTAGAAAACAAACACCTCTATCCTTGTGGTACAAATGGAGGAGATGTAATTCGGTACATTCAAGATTCACAACAAGATGGTGTCTCCTACTTCTTTTCCAATATGGCACCTGACCAACCTCTTCTGGCACCAGTCTACTTATGCCGGTAATCGGGTCAGTTCTATGCGTAACTTGATCACCCTCTTATCACTTTGGAAAAACCTGCCTCCCTAAATGGATTCTGCCGTTATTTCCCTTTCTGTGCCTCGCTACATTCCCCCTTAATCTTACACCTCGTTCCACATGTGCCTCGTCCCGTTGTGAATTCCCCCTTTACCATTTTCAGTGTTCTTTTACTTCATTTGCGCCGGCCATCGGTCGCCTCATCTCCTTTTTGCTTCTTTCCTTTTCCTTGATTCTTGTTCCATCTTTTTATTTTCTTCCGCACTCTGTGGATTCATTAGTTTCTATCTTCCTTAGCTTTGTGTGCTCCACTGCTATTCTTGAAACGCTGTGCTCTACGTCTTATGTATTCTGTGCACTTCCAGACACTGCAGTAATTCCATTCCTTTCATTTCCTATCTAGATTGCCAACATAGCCACTTCCGTCTTTCTCTTCATCTGTTTTCTTCTTTTCTCCTCAAAGCCTCCAGACCCTTCACCGCCCTTCTGAACCCTGGTTCTCTACTGACCTGGCAGTTCTCTGCCTGGCCCGTAGACAAGCTGAGCGCAAATGGTGTGTGTCATACTGCGCTCAATCTCCCCTCACCCTTCGCCAGGCTGTTTACCAGGTGACAATTACGCAAGCTAAGTTAATGTTTTTTGCCAACAAGGTTAATACTGCTACCTGTTTAGGGTAGTTCACTCTCTTTCCTCGCCTTCTTCTGTGCATGGTGTGGCTCCTTCTCAGAGCCTCTGTGACTCGCTGTCTACTTTTTTTCATGACAACATTTCCACTTTAGTTAAGGTGAGCCCTAGTCTTCCTTGTGCTTCCTCTCAGGTCTGGTCTTCTTTTCCTGTTTTTTCAGAGTCTGCCCTTTCGTCGGAAGTGCTTGGTCTCAAATCCGATTCTACGACTGATCCTATCCCTCTTGTCATTCTGAAGGATATTTTCCCTGACATTTGGCATCTGCTAACCGCTGCGGTTAATTATTCTTTTTCTTCTGCCCACATTCCTGGTCCTCTTAAGCATGCTCTCATTCTCCCTCTTCTTAAGAAGCCGAACCTTAATTCTTCGGTCTTGGCTAACTTTCATCAAATTTCTCTTCTCTCCTTTCCCAGGAAACTCTTGGAAACTCTGTTTACCCCCTCCTCTGCTCCCTTCTTGAGGAGTCTGGCTGTCTGGACCCCTTCCAGTCCGGGTTTGGCCCCGGGCGTGGAACCAAGTGTGTTCTGGTGGCAGTGGTGGATGACCTAGCACAGATTATGGATCAGGGTGGTACAACCGCCCCGATCCTGCTGGACTTATCCACTGCCTTCAACATGGTCGACCATGGTATTTTGTTGAAACGGTTGGCGGTGTCGGGGGGGTCTCCTGATACGTCCTGGATTGGTTTGTGTCTTTTCTAACTGGTCATTCCCAGTCCCTCTCTCTTCCTCTGTTGGTTTCAGTGGCTAAACCCCTCACCTGCGGGGTGCCTCAGGGTTCTGGTCTCTCCCCTCTTTTTTTCAATTTATATATTCAACTACTTGTCAAGCTGATTCACTCTTTTGGGTTTTGGTGTTTCTCTTATGCTGATGACACACAGATCGTGGTGAGACTAGACCTATCCCACCCTGCCTCGGCGGAACGCTGCTGCTCCTGCAGGCTGGCTGCCATCTTTGGATGGGTCAAAACTGGCTTTGGCTTAATGGCAAAAAGAAGGAGGTTCTAGTCGTAGGTCCATCTCTGGTTTCCGTGGGTTGGTCTATGGCATTCTGGCCATCTGAAATTGGTCCTCTGCCCACGCGCTCCTTGGTGGTGAAGAGCCTGGGAGTTAAGCTCTCTGAGTCTCTATCTATGCAGAGCCAGGTTAGTCCTGGCTGTCAGTCAGTTCACTTTAAACTCTGTATTCTTTGGAAAGTGCTTCCCTATCGTCCGCCTCATCTTCATCCTGTGGTTGTATCCTCTCTTACTGCTGGTTCTTTAGACTACTGTAATGCTCTTCATCTAGCTCAGCCAGCGTAACCTCTTCTGTGGCTGGTGGTGCTGCAAAATTTGGCAGCCCGACTGGCAGTGGGTGCCTCCCGGTTCTGCGCTATCACAGCGATTCTGGGAAAACTGCATTGGCTCCCGTTGGCAATGCGTATTGAATGTAAGGCTTTGTGCGTGGTCCACCGTGCCTTCTACGGGCAAGGCCCTGGCTTCTTGCAGGTGAAATTTCGCCCCTATGTTCCATTGAGGAACCTCCGCTCAGTTTCTTCCCTGATACTGATTGTTCCCCGGTTTAGGCTGGCTCATGTAGGTGGCCGTTCCTTTTCTGTGGCATTGGCTTCTCTGTGTAACTCTGTTTCTCTGTCCCTGTGGGCACTTGAGGATCACCTCTCTTTACGCTGTGCTCTGAAGACCTATCTTTTTACAGCCTAACTGCTGCTCCCTTTGGTTGGTCCCGGAACTGTTAGCGCAATAATAACCTTGCTGGTGAAGGTGTGCTTTACACATTTGTTTTACATCACAGTACATTACATTACACTCTTCCCCCTTGTACTCCCCCTTTTTCTTCGCTTCTTTCCCCTGCCACCTTATTCCTTTGCCCTTCTCCTTAATTTGGCTACTCTGCATACCATCATGACAGTTTCCTTCTATTCTGCTGCTGTTGATTGGGGTGATCATTTTACTCATCATATTGCAGAAAATCCTACTTCTTTGACATGGACATTGTGCTACATTTGGGGAAAACATCAGAAGACTACAAATTGGATGATGACTTCCTTCTTACCACACCAGTTCCTGATTCAGGTGTTCTTCCCTGTGAGGTTTTCCCAAGGGTGTTGCCCACAAGGTGCACAGAGCCCTGTTCACTATAAGGCCTCTGAACACCTGGCAGGACTCTTCCCCTAAGCAGCCTTATCTCAATGCGACAAACTGCGAGTAATCCTTGAGAGATTCTATAAGACAGCTAAGAATGGGTATGCTACCATGAAGATTTTTTTATTTCCAGATATGTGTATGATATCGCTAGTTTACGTACAGGAGAATTTAGTTCTGGTTAATGAGTGAGACTCAAATGTCATTGATGATAAATATAAACTGCTTTTTATGATTAAATGCTCTCATTTACAATACATTATTGGAATATAAAAAGAGTTCTTTACCATTGAAAATATAATTGTTTTCTCTGCAGTATTGTTTTACTTTTCTATGCATTTTCATGTATTTCTGTTTTATCTTCTGAACATATGTCAGTTTTAACATATGTTATTTGAAAGGTTATATTTTAACTGTATCATGGTAAAATAAATGAAAAAATACAGAAAAACAATAAACCATCCCTAATAAGGGTCAAGAAATGGTAATATTATGAGCTCACCTTTGGAAAGAGAATCACAGGAATTGTGAACATAAATGTCAGCTCAATGTTTACTTCCACTGACATTATCACATCATCCTCACACCTACAAGCGGCATACAAATGTATAGGAATTGGAACTGTATTGATACTGACAAAAATCTATCAAGGCTACTTCTTAGTTCACAATTAAAAGACAACTCCCTGTTAAATACAGATATAATAACAGGACATTTTGACAATTGGCTGACAAATGCCTTCAACAGAGTAGCTCCGCTAATGACATCTTCAATTAACAACAGAAAAGGCAATGCTAACTGGTTTCAAGAGGACACAATGAAACCTAATGTAGCATGCAAAGCAGCGAAACATGAATAGAGGAAGAACAAAAGCCAGCTACTAAAATATGCTATCTACAAAATAAAAGAGTCTACCACGCAGCCATCAAAAAAGCAAAGCTGAATATTCCACAAACTGACTTGTCAATGCTTCGATGCCAACAAAGAAGCATTTAAAATCATGAGACAATTCTGTAATCCCTATTCTTTATCAAATACCATCACTCCATCACAATCTTTGTGTGAGTCCCTTTCAGACAACTTCTATTTCAAACAAGTTAAACCCATCACAACCCAGTCCGTACTCGCCACACTCTTCATTGCCATTGTGTCAGGCACCCCTCACATCCTTTCTTCCATAACCGGTGGAAGACTTCAAGGTTTTAGTTCAGAGATGCACCATACCAGGTTCTCCTATTGATCCATGCCCCCTCAGTTTTTCAAGAGACCATTAAAAATCCACTAGTATTAGAAACAGCAATGAATATCATCGATTCTAGAAATGTATATTCAAGATGTGGTTTTTTAAATCACAATACCAGCACAAGAGAATGTCCTGCATTAAGAGTGATACACAGGAAATGTGGCAGAAAAGGGCATTTTGCTAGACTGTGCAAAGGCAAAAATATGTCAGAATACAAAAAGAACATAAAGTGTGTTGTGAGTGTTGATGGTGGCAGTTCATTATGCAATAAAGTAGTATATATTAGCAATGTTGAAGAGGGCGGAGAAGAGTACCAACCACCAGTGACTGAAGTGAAAGTGCTGGGTATACCTCTACAGATGTTAGTGGATTCACAGTCTCCATATACATTGATACCAAAATGAGTCTATGACAATATATGGGGATAAGCCAGTAACAAAGTGTACGACAGCGATATAAAACTGAAGGCGTATGCTGGAGGGAACATTGACATATGGGGATAGGTGGTAAATGCTATTTCACACATGGATAAAGAAATACATGGAAAAATATATGTAGTGGAAGTAGGAGATTGCTTGTTGGGTTGGCAACATCAAGGCAGACTAGGTATGGAGTGGCATCAAGGGAAGCGCCAGAAAATACAGGCAGTCACAGAAGCTGTAAGTACAGCATTTTCAAAAGAGGTATCTGACGGATTCCATAAGGTGTTCTCTTCTCATATAGCGAAATTAAGATGATTCTGCCATAAAATAAATTGATAGCAGGTGCCATTCCATTTGTACATAAGGTGAGACCCATACCAATAGGTATTAATTAAACATTGAGAACAGAGTTGAACAACTTATGCAAAACAAGGATAATTGAGTTTATGAGGGCAGCAAATGGTTATCACCTACTGTAGTGACCCAACGGCCAGATGGCTGGATAAGATTATGCGTGGATCTACGTGATCTAAACAAGAATGTATGGGAGGAAAGATAACCATTAGCGAAGGTGACTGAATTATTAACGACCATGGGTAAAGCAGAATGGCTCTCTACACTGGATTTGTCATTCGAATTCCACCAGGTTGAATTACACCAGAAGCCACGCCCAATAACTTTATTTAGCACATCGCTAGAAGCATTCCAATACCGCTGCTTTCCCTTTGGATTACCATCGACATGAGCGGTATTCCAGCGGGTGATGGAAGAATTGTTTGGAAATATTCAGGGAGTGAAATGTTTCCAGGATGATATTTTGATTACAGAAGATAATGAGAATGATCATGATAGCCAAATTTACCAGGTACACAAGGTTTTGGAGGGTGTTGGATTAACAGTAAAAAAGGAAAAGTGCCAAATAAAACTATGACTAGTGACCACTCCTTCACCATTGGGTCTTTCCCTTAAGCACTCCCTTGTGCACCCTCTCTTAAGAAAGCCATCTGCCGACCCCTCCTGCCCGCTAACTATCGCCATATCTCTACTACCCCCTTTCTGGGTAAACTCCTGGAAAAGTTGGTCCTCCCCCATCTGACCCTGCACACTGACCTTGTTGGTTGCCTTCATGACCACCAATCTGGATTCCGGGCATCCAGAGGCATGGAAACTGCTCTCCTGAACACCTGTGAAACCATGCTCGCAAACCTCGACTCCAACTCTCCTGTTGCTCCACTATTCTCAATCGCTCCTCTACATCAGAGGCATTCCTCCATTTCTCACATTTCCACAGAAGCGCAATGTCTACAGAGCTCTGGTCCTCTGCAGGCTCGACTGCTGGAACAGCCTCTTTCACAACTTCCCTATTTCCTCCCTTTGGCCCCTTCAGCTAATCCAGGATAGGGCTGAAAGACTTATCCTTGGCCCCAAGCCCAGGGACCATATCTCTCCATCCCTAAAATCTTTCCACTGGCTCTGTTTATGAGAGTCAAGAGATTTGAATTGATTGTGGTTTTGAAGCTGGAAGAGTTGACTTCTTGGGGAAGGGAACCCCAAGACTTTGTGAACTGTGGTGACCTTTTGGGGAAGGGGAACCCTGAGGTCTTTTGGAACTGTTTTGAACTTGGGGAAGGGGAGGCTGGAAAGTAAGCCAGGAGCTGGAAGAAGCTCAGAACTTTATTTGGAACACTGTTTATTTTTATTGGTGACATCCCTACCCATTGTATATTTTAAGTTGTAAGGACAAGAATAGGTTTTGGACACAGACAGACTTTTGAGTTGAACTTTTTGACACAGACTATCCTTAGTTTCTTTAGGTTGGAGAATCCCACCTTAGCATAGGGCAAGTTAGGCTTTTCTTCATCCTGACATTTAAGAAAAATAAACCATTTTATTTAGAGAATTGAATCTGATGCCTGTGTCTTACTTCCTGATCCCTTCAGAGCTGTCAGAGAAAAAGCCAGCAATTTATTTTCAAACTACAAAACAGGAAAAGGATGTTTTCCTTTGATAAAACAGAGTGTTCATGGAAATGTGTGCATTCTGCATCTTGCAAACAGGAAAATGAAACTACACCCCAGAAGTAAATTTAAAGGCATATGGTAAGGAAATGGGTGGCTTGTCAAAACTATTATAAAAGAAACTGCAAGAATGAAGATGGAAATATGTATTTTGTATGTCAATACATTGATGTAGGTCCCATGTAAATAAAGTTAGAATGCAAAAGCCTCATTTTTCGCTGTTTATAGGAACTGAACCAAGAGCTGTACTTAACTCAATATTTCTACAGAAATGCTGGGTTAGTCCTTAAAAAAATTTTACATTCTCCCCCATCCCCATCAGACTGCAGGGCTAAAGGTTCTGCTCACCTCTCTATCTGAAAGTAAATCTCTTTGAAGCCACAGCTGTGACTAAAAAGGAGTGTATTGGTTGAGGGACTAAACAACAGTATAAATAAAGGCTGCCCTTAATGGGTAAACTCTGAGTAATCCTTGAAAATAAAATCCAAATGTGTGGTCTCTGCTGGGAGATAATGATAGAAGACCTATCCCAGAGAGATTTCCCATGAGCATGGCAGTGGAGCTTGCGTCTCAGCTCTGAAAGATAAGAGGCCAAATAGGCATCAGCTCTCAGAGAAAGAAAGTTAATGGATTCAGTACAGGCAGAATAAACAATGAAGCATGAGTTTGAAGAAAAACATTTCTAATGTGCAACTGAACTAAAATCATGCATATGACTAGAAATTATCATAGGTTTACATGGAGGATCAGACTTGCTTAATTTTCTCAGGAACCATAAGTCGTACAATATTGGGATGAATATCATTGGAAAGCGTATGAGAAGGCTGTTCTGTTGACACCACTCCTCTAAGAATTTGACCTTGGGAACCCACACTACAACCTACAATTTGTTTCTAGCTCAACAGAAAATGTCATGTAGAGAAGGAACTAAGTACCCCCACCTCAACCACTTTACCCAGATTGCCTACATGTTGGAAACCAGAATAATTGACATATGCAGAACAAGTGAAATGACAGAGGCCAAAGGAAATCCTGGAAGCAAGGTTCCCGTTGAGAAAGCCATACCTGCATTCAAGAGAGTATGATGGCTGTTTAAACGAAATCCCAAAAGAAGCAGAACGCCTGAATGACAAAGCAGATTGGTAATGTCATTCGAGAGTAGAAGAGATGCAGAGACGAGAGAATGCAGGTATTATATAAGGCATCAAGAAAGTATCAAAGATAAGCAACAACTTGGGCATCCAGATGAATAGGCTTATGCTACAGAAATTATGAATATGTTAAGCCAGTTCACACGTGTACAAACGCAAAGTAACGCAATCAGACATAGTTTTCATGAGGCTAGCTTTATAGTGAATAGATTGCAGCAAGCGCCAATGTATGGATACATAGGAATGAGTAAAAAGTGGATGGTGCCATTATGAACTATAAGCAGAGCTGAGCTAATGGAGACAGGCCACTTTATTCAGCATGTCACAGTTAGAAAACAAATGAATTACAAGCGTATTTCAGAAAGGCGTGGTTGAATGAGCCTAGATGCCACTGTCGTATCCAGCTGAGAAGAACAGAAATTAGTTACAATCTTGTGGAGGAATGAACCTCCTGTTCAAAAGCTTGGAGAGAACAAATAAGACATCAGGGGTCTATTAGGAAAATAGCATTTTTAATACACTGAAAGCTCAATTTCGTGGTCTTCAGTCACGTGGGGAGAAGGAGTTGGACGAGCAGGATGGTCACACTTATGCACGAGAGCAGAGCGCGCATCTACTCCCCTGTATCTTTCAGAGCAAAAGAACACTCCCAAGGACGAGTTCAAAGGCCCTAATTGACAACCGAACACTGGGGTGATGATGGATGATGTTCTAATTGGCGGGAAGTCGATGTTTAAGACTAACTCACCAGCACCTGGATGCTTGGCCTGTGTGCGGCTAGCGTGGGCTGAAGGATGCTGACGGAGGTTAGAAGCCAACCAATGATAGAGGTTCGCATGATTAGGGGTCCTATAATTTCATAGCCAATAGGACGTTGTGTATTTAGTGACATTCATAGTAACATGTTTAAGGGGAGGGCTTAGTTGCCCAACCTGATGTTAGGAAACCTATCACCTATCTCACGCCCATTAGACAAGTATGGATTATATACTTAGATGTTCCCTTAGACCCAATCACTCTCTTTAGTAGGTTTTTGTAGTTTGCCACGTAGAATGACATTAGTAATACGCAGGTGGTACTTCACCTATGACGAGATTTTAGTATAAAAGTGTGTTTTTATAAAGTTTGTTGAGAGACCTTGCTATGATACGTCCGATAACATTCGTTGTACTCCCTGTTTAAGATAATTGATATTAAAACAGTTAACTTTTTGCCAATTTTCTGAGTCGTTTCGATTATTGATGTTTGAGTAACCGCTGCATCCCCATTCCTCTCAAATGTATTGCTGACGCATCTTAAAGGGCTGGAAGTTTTCCAGTTCAGCCACAAAGCAGAGGTTTTTTGGAGGTAGTAGCTTAGTGAACTATTTCACTGTATGTCAAATTTTGTGACACTGACTTTTATCATTTTTGGGCAATTCACAAAAAACTGTCATTCGAAACCAAAACCTTGTGCTGACATGGGACTCATCTCATTAAGTCCAGCATGATCAGGTAAAGCCAAAAAATATATTTTGTAGGATGCGTATTTGTAAATATAAGTTTTTTCTCATGTTGTTGTTTTTCACTGCATATTTGCTACTATGAAAATGCTATCCCAGATGGGTGGAGTCATACATTCACTGGGATGATGCCTTGTAAATTTAGGAAACAATCATTGCAAGGGGAGTCACAATAGAGGTCCAATCTAAACGAAGAACTAATAAACTGGCACATCCTAATATTAATAATTTGGGGTGTGGTTAAGGATTCATAAGTCGATGCACAGTGGAAATCAGGGAGAGCTGGCTGATATGATCAGAGTGGGAACTGCAGGAAAAGAATCGTTGGTGAACCAATATTGACTGGGATTTGGAGATAACCAGGAACAGAGACAGAAACTGAGATTTCGACAAGGAGAGGCAAATTGAGGGGATTAATGCTGGAAACTGCCCATGACTGAGGTTGGAGTCTGACCAAGTACCTATCCATTCCCTGGGAGAATAAACACAGAGAGAATATATGTAAGCAAACTTGTCCCACCACACCAAGTCTTGAGGTGACATGTTTGATTGAATAGTTTTCCCATTATAGATTGGGCAGGCAGACAAAGTAGATCCTTAGTATTTGTACCAAATAATAATATAATGAACTCCCCTATAGCCAAATAACACAGGGTGATTTTGTTGAAATTCGAAATCAACAACATTGTTTCCAGTGTGAATAAATAATATAGTCTGTTACAGGAATTTGCTACTCCTATTTCTCGTTGTCAACCACAAAATTCCCTAAAGGGAAGGGATGTACTTGTGAAAACGAAATTCCTAACTGTTCACCATTCCTCAGACACTGCCGTTCAAGCAGAGGGGTGCTGAATGTAAACTGGATATCTGAGTTGTTGTGCCGGGCAGCACATTTTCTTGCCAAATTAAATAAAGTGAAGTCCCTGTCTGAAAATGATACTCTCTACTGAGAGTAAGAAAGTGACTCCTGGTAGAAGAGAGATTCTTCATTGAATTCTGGTGAAGGAAGAATGGTTCTACATATATATTAAAAGTTTTTTGTTTTTAGAAGTCTGTTGAACTCCAACAAAGCTAGCATTTCCAAGTGCGCATGGAGATTAAAAATACAGAGCACTGCATGTGTGAAGCTGCTTTTGCCAATTGGAAAGTATTGCATGCTATTTAAATTAAACTTCATGTAAAGTGTATTGCTAAATTCATGATTTGGTCATGTTTCTAAGTTCTACATGTCATAAAGTAAACCCCAAGCAAAGTATATTGTGGTGTTAAAGAGACTGTGTTCTGTGTTATCCAAATGTTAATGTTAATATTAATGTTAAAGGACATTTGTACCGCGCACTATCACCACCGGAGTGGTTCCTTGGCGCTCTGGTGGCTCTGAAAGAGGAGGGGAGGTTGAGTTAGTGGGAGGAAGCAGGAAAAGTGTAAGAGAGCAGTGATGTGCTGTTGGCGGCCTCAGCCCGGTGGGTCCATTGGCTGGGCCTGGGGTGTTTGCGGCCGGTAGTCGTTGTGTACTGTTGTGCAAGGCTATGTGTGTTTTTGTTTTGTTGTTGTAATGTAGTGAAGTTTGTGCAGTTTGTTGTGCTGTAGGTTTTGGTTGTGTTTGGTCTGGAGTTTGAGAGGTGTATGCAGAAAGGGAAATTGTTAGTAGGGTTGGTTAGTTTGCGTCTCTAACCTGAATTGAAGTGCTCGGCTTTTTTTTTTTTTTTTTTTAGTCTCCCCTGTTGCGGCTGTGTCCAGATCTGGGTCTGACTGGCATACAGGTTCCTTATTCCTCTAGCCCCCGCCTCTAACATGCTCTCTTATAGCTCCCCTTATCTTCCATTCATACTCCTGTGGCCATTGCACCTGCCAATGATAACCTCTCAGGTAGTGGGGTGATTTGCCAATATCTCGATAATTCCACACCAGTGTGGTACCTGGCTGTGATTAAGTAAGGGCGTGCAAGAGTGTTGGTGGGATTGTCTGGGGTGGTTGATTCAGTCTCTGTGCGTGCCGCATGTGTTCTAGTCTATCCGATGTCATCCGTCTAGGTGCCGTGGGCGTTATTCTCTCGGGTCAGGGATGTCCGTGTCTTTTCGATTTAGTCATCCTTTTTTTCCAGTTTCGTTTTTTTGGTTTAGTCTGTGGTGTTGTAGAGCCAGGTTTTTAGGGATTTCCTGAATTTTAGGTGATCTTCAGTGTTTCTTATTTCTTTTGGGATGTTGTTCCAGGTTTTTGCGGCTAAGTGGTAGAAGGAGGTGCCTCCAAGTTTTTTCTTATGGTATGGTTTGAGTTCCAGGCGGATTTTGTTGCTTGATCGGAGGGGTCTCGCTGGTTTGTAGACTGTTATTTTCTTTTGTAGGAATTCTGCTCCTTGTCCGCTGATTGCCCTGTGCGTTATGCACATTGTTTTGAAGGTGATGCAATGTTTTACTGGGAGCCAGTGTAGTGTTTTTAGGGCTGGGGTGATGTGGTCTCTTCTGGATAGTTTGAGGAGTAGTCTTGCTGCTGCATTTTGGATCCGTTGCCGTTTCTTCAGGAGGTATTCTGGTATTCCGAGGTAGAGGCTATTTGCATAGTTGATTTTAGACATGATTAGGGCGACGATAGTGAGTGATTTGTGCGTGAAGGAGAGGAAAGGTAGAACTCTTCTTGCCGTGTGGAGGAGGAAAAAGCATTTCTTCACTGTTGCATTGGTGTTTTCAACTTGTGTGAACAAGAATTGTTAGGAAAGAAAAGCCTTTGGGCCACGAGCTGAGCTGGCATATGTGATATTTTACTAAAAGAAATGTTCCTCTTCATTGATAAATGTGTATTCTTTCTATATGCCGGCCTGGTTGTTGGCTTACCTATTGCTAAAGGGTGAGGGACCTATGTGGTTTTTTTATGAATCACAGACAGGACTAGAGTGAACATAAAAGGAATATTGGTGTGGTGCTTTTGATTGGGGAGGGGAAGAATTCCCTGCATCGATTGTTGCACCATAAATATCTCCAATAAGTTGGAACATCTGGGGATTATGTGACCTCTACTCCTTCGCCTGCTGAAATGTAGTGGTGTCAAGTTTGGAGTTTCTGTCATTGGCAGCGCCAAAGCTAGTGGAGTTGCAGAGGTGAGGGCTGTAGTAGGGTGATGTGGTTGCCCCTGTCCCTTGGACCTTGGGTACCCCCCTGACCTGGGGTAGGCTGCCTACCAAGACACAGTCAGAGCCAGACCTACCCCAGGGACAGGGTAGTGGAATGAGGAGGGACCCCACTTACAAGACCCCACGATGCCACAGATGCTGGCTGTCTTAATGATGCCTCTTTTGCTATTCCTACAAACATGAAGGGGTGTCTCACGGGAAACTGTCACAGTGATATAAATATTTCATTAATAACTCAATCCTATACTGGGGCTCGAACAGGAATCATTGACTGGCCACAGCCAGGAAATCAATCACATCATTTTATCAATCATCAAAAATTACAAAAATGGCAATGTGATACATAATTACCATATACAAATACCATATATAAACATGTGACCAAATAATACACATACACAAACATTGCTTTTCACAGGCATCAAAAAGAAATCTGATATCAAATAATGTATGTAAACAATGATGACAATCAATATGCAAAAATTGCAAAAAGACAACTCTATAGAACAGATTAAATAAAATGTAAGCAATGTAAACATGAGTTGTACACAATAGAGCCAATAAATGTGCAAAAACAGGTAAAACCATGAATCCTAATTACTATCAGTGACAGTGATCACAGCGGAAATAACCTGGTCTACTAGACGGTGGCTAAGGAACACGCAGTTCAATTATGCACCTCATTGGTTCCCAATGATCTAATTGACCAATTCCCTTTATCTAGTTTCAGCGAAACAGTAATCTTAAACAAGTGCAATGATGTAAGTCTTTTTTAGGATCTAAAACATTCCAGTGGGATATTCCCCAGGTGTTTCTATCACCAAGGATGTTTAATTTCAGATATGCCAGTTACTCCCAACAGGTTCTCTCATCTTAACTGTCACGTGGACGAAATCCATTGTGATTCTTAGTGAAGACTAAGCATCCCCTTAACCGCATGAGAAATTCATTAGAACGGCAAGAAAATATTTATGGTCTGTAAAAGTCATGGCGCATTCATCTCAGAGTATGCAGAAATAATGAACCATAACTTATTTTCTTCGGGTTCTATGTGATAATCTCGAATATTAAATGCCACACACACAAAAGAACGATTTCTGTTGGCCGATTTAATACTTGAAATGCATCAACCCTCCTCCCCTTGAAATCGAGGGTTTCACCCCTCAACCCCACTTCAACCTCTGCCCCACCTCAACCCCGCCTCACATGCAAATACTCACACTCAGACATACACCTTTTTCCCCAGACCCCTCCTCTCATACAAATACACACAAACACACGCCGAGAGACTCCTTCTCCCCAGCCCCCTGTCTCCTTTCATACATACAGGCGTGCTAACCAACACTTACCTGAAACCCGCCTTCCCCTGACCATCTCGATCAGCCTGTCAGCCCCTTCCCCCACCTTTTCATCCACAGTCCTTGAAGGCTGTGGCAGTGGGTCTGTCATGTTGGTACCAATGCAAATTGAGTCGGAGTCAGTGCAGCTGTTGTCTCTTCTTTAGATAACATTTCCTTAATGGGGCTGTTGATTTTCAACATCAGACAAACAGTGGTCTTCATCACATCTGCAAGGCGACCATGAGTTGATTTTCAGCTCAGTGACTGGACAGAGGAAAAGCCTTGTATCTCATTTTCCTGCAAAGACAAGGTTTCCTTGGTTCTATTCACACTTGAAGCGTAGCCGCACTCTCCTCCACAACGAAACAAACACAAATTAAAAATACTTGTAAATCCAAGAGAAACATTCTCGATTCCAAAACAACTTTCAGCACGTGTGCTGCCCAGGTCCCTTTTTCTTGTCTTGCAAACAATATGATGACCAGCATGAATCAGACTCCTCATAAACCTGCGTTGGATCACGGATCCAGGGCTGTGGTACAAAGTAAAGGAAAACTAGAGCTGAAAGTACCACAATGCACCTGGGCCCAAAAGCCAAGATCTTGCCTGGAGCATGAGGAACAGATTTAATACCCAAATGGGAATTGACTGGGCCTTCCCACTGAGAATCCCAAAGGGACACCAAACACTTCCCCACCAATGTCAGACAGGCTGCAGGGGATAAGTGGGGCAGCAACAGCCAAACTGGAACTGGCAAGGGACAACATGGCAAAAGGTGCGACCCAGGAACACTCCCCAAACCCTGTTTGAACCGAGAATCACAAAGAAAAGGTGAAAATCAGAGACCAAATTACCCCTCTGACCACATGGCTGGATGGATGGAAATGGAGGTGGGGTTACAGGGCTTTTTAAAGACTTCAAGAGGGAGTCCCGGCACACAAAGCTCAGCTGGCGATTGGTCTGGGTGCATCAGATCAAGGAAAACACTGGAAGTCGAGGGGAATTCCTAGGGAAGATTGGGGGGGGGCAATAAAAAGTCAGCAGATTAAGCTGAAAGTGAAAGGTGTTCGGTGAGGTCTGAAGTGAAGGAGGTTGACCAAGAGACCAACGAGGAGGGTGTAGCACAGGGAGGAGGAGGATGTGGAGGAGATGGTTCGACTGCTTTGAGACAATGAAAGCAAGGTTTTGGGACTGAGAAAGGGGTCAAAATCTCCTTGGAGTGAGTGAGTGAGTGAGTGAGTGAGTGAGTGAGTGTCACTAATTGAAGGGAGTTTTGGGGGAGAGTAGGAAGGGGAAGGCTGAGAGCTGGTGTGAGAGTGGTTGTGTGTGGTGTGTGTGTGTGTGTGTGTGTGTGTGTGTGAGAGAGAGAGAGAGAGAGAGAGAGAGAGAGAGCAGGAAGTGAGAGTCAGCTGGCTGCAGGAGTAGAGGCAGGGGCAAATTTGAGAGTAGGGAGTTGGTAGGTGGGGTCAGGAGATGAGTGAGAGACAGAGAGAGA
This sequence comes from Ambystoma mexicanum, assembly GCF_040938575.1. Classification (NCBI taxonomy): domain Eukaryota; kingdom Metazoa; phylum Chordata; class Amphibia; order Caudata; family Ambystomatidae; genus Ambystoma; species Ambystoma mexicanum. Next base: position 69,444,765 of record NC_090928.1, read on the forward strand.
GAGAGAGAGAGAGAGAGAAAGAGAGAGGGGTTAGACCAGGGACTGTGTGTGGAGAGAGAATGAGAAGCAGGTAAGTAGAGTATAGGAAAAGTGATAGAGGGGAAGGGTGGAGACAGAAGAAGGGGGTGAGAGTGGTAAAACCACAGGGCAATGTAAAGAGAGAGAGGGAGAGACAGGGAGGAGGGTGGAGAAGAGAGGAGGCAAGCGAGTGTGGAGAAGGTTAAGAGAAGGTCATCGGATGAAGGGCACCAGGATTACCGGAATACTCCACTAGATCTCGTAGGAAGTACCTGAGGGAGTCTGCTTGATAAGGCTATGGCCTTTAGGCTTCTCTAGGGAAAGGGAGATATTTATACAGTATGGTTACCTTGACCGTAATCAACCGATCTTGGAACATGCTGTGCTGGGGTAGGGAGCCTGGAATAGGTATGTGAGAGCCCCCTTCAAGGTTGAAGGAAAACATGCAGAGACCACCCCTAGACTGGGAAATCCAATTGCTTTGTGCAAAAAGGCAATCGAGATCCAAATCAAAAAGTTGAAACGTATTGGTTGTTGTCATGGGATTCATTGAACACCTTGTTACAGAGTGCAGGATGATGGTGGAGTTTTGAGTGGAACCTGATCCCTCCTGAGGCTGGGGAAGAACCACTGTGGACCGGAGAGGGCTGTGGAATATGTCGTGGGAGATTCTCTTCTGTGCCTGGTGGAAGTGATTCCTCCATTCTGACAGAATGGTTGGATTCAGGAATCACCGGAGCATCATGCAGCCCCAGAAGACTTGACTCAGCCTTTGGGCCCTAGCGGGCCGAATCCTGGATATCTGAAATGGCCATTGTTTAGGAACATACATGAGCCCACCCCTTATTGCTTTCCTGTTGGCCATCTTAGCCTGATAGCTTGCACTGGCAATGGCAAACCTATAGAGGACTCACAAGATGTAGTAGAGTTGTTGAGTGAGAAGAGGATGTTGCTGCACTCAATAAATGCCAGGCAGGTGTAAATGAAATGAAGAACAGGGAGCATTGAGAGTGCCCTCAAAGCTACCAAGAACATGTTCGATTTGTTAGGAGTTAGAGTGTTCCTTATGCAGTAGGTAAATGGGAACAGTGAATCCTGACTTGCGGTACTCAAGCAACACCAACAGATGTGTTGGCAACACTGGAGGAGTCTGACTAATTTAAAAATGATGCCATCCAAAGTATTGTAAATTTGGACGCCAAAGTCGGAATTCTTGAGACCATTAGGAGAGGGGCCAACCTATGAACACTGGGGATCCCTCAAAAGATTCCAGTGGACAATCTGAAAGCCAAATTAGAGGCTTTCTTGTTAGACAGGGAATTTAGCGGAAAAGCTAACGCAATAGTGCATCATGCCTCAGACTTCTAACAAAGGGTGTATCTGGGGGCATAACGTTGTGTGGTAGTGCAATGGTGATTCTCAAATCCTCTGTCATGGGGAAGAAGTTTGCAATGCACTAATAAAAACTAAGAGGATTTTTGTTGCTCTCCCCATATTCTTGTTCCCTGATCTGAGATTGGAAACTTTGACTAGACATGTCCAACATGCGAGCATGTCAGGCAACGTTTAATGGCAATTGTGAGTGCTCACATTTAAAAGTAAACACTGCCTGGCATGCGAGCATGCCAGACAGCATTTACTCACTTTGCATGGCATGTGTACGCTGCCTTTTGCCATGCAATTTTGCATTCCACTGTGCAAAGGATGCACAATTGGTGGCAGGGAGCTGCCTATGTGTATGTCAACACATAACGGCTCTGGGCTGCCAAATTACTAATTTTTATGAAAGGTGCTCCCAAGTGTTTTAATGTACAGAAAGGAGTAATGCAAGGTTGTACCCTTGCCCTACCCTTTTCTGCATATATATAAATGAAATTGCAGTGCAACTAATACATCTACATGCTGACGCACCTTCTCTGGGCATGGAAAAGATGACTTCTTTTCGCTGATGACGCAGTCTTCATATCCAAAACAATCAGTCGCTTGAGAAAATAGACAGAGATGTTTATAGACCTCTGCAATACGAAGAGCATGGAAATTAATATTTAAAAAAAACAAAAACAATGGCATGAACACAAAAAAAACCAACAAAACAGAATCAACCTCAAAATTAATGAGAAATTCATTGAAGAGGTGAATACATTAGACTAGGTATACGTTCAATAAAAGCGGGAGCTGGATAGAAAAAGTGAAAAAGTGCCTTTATTCACTAAGGTGTTCCTTGGAGGACACATTGCAGTTCCAAGTTTTCAAAAGCAAGGCGAGACTGGCGGTTATTTACCAGGTTAAACTGTGGGGGCCTGTAAGGGACCCAATGTGAATAATTCAGGAAAATTGGTTCTTGAAAAAACTGATTTACCTCCCAAAATCTGCACCCATCCAAATTGTCCACCTTGACCGAAACTGGTGATAGACTGGGCCCATTGCCAGTGGCCGTGGCACTTTTCCTCTTCGCCCCCAACCCCCGCCACCGCACTTGCACGATCTCAACATCACCTGGCCTAGTAAGATCGTTGAGTCTGCCCTCCCTCTGTTCCCTCTTCCTTGCCACATTGCGCCTTGAAACACTTGTGTATAGGCGCGATACAAATGCCATATCATATGATATGATATGGCATTTATAACGCGCCTATACACAAGTGTTTCAAGGCGTGACGAGGCAAGGGAGGGGAACAAAGGGAGGACAGACAACGATCCTACTAGGCCAGGTGTCATTCAGATCGCGCAAGTGCGTGGGAAGGGGGCAGGGACAGTGCAGTACATGGGAATAGGTAATAACAATAAGTAAAGTAACGGCCATCATGTGGCAAGTGCATGGGTAAGTGCAGACATCAGATGTCAATGGCTGGTAGGGGGACTGTAGGGATACAGAAACAGTCCCCAAGTGCGGGGATTGCCAGGTGGGCAGTACAGGTGTGTGACGCTGGCAGGGGAGGGACCTGGGTCCGAGATCAGGGTGTCCAGGTAGCCGGGTGCAGTTCCAGTAACACCCAGGAGGTCAGCAGAGGAGATGAGGAGAAAAAGCAGAAGCAAAGAGAAAGGTTTTGAGGTGCTTTGAGAACCGGAGATGGTTCTCCTCAAGTTTAAGGGAGGCAGGGAAGCTATTCCAGAGGGAGGCCCCAGCCGAAGAAAGAGATCTACTACCAACTTGTTGCTTAGAGAAGCGACTGACTCTGAGGGAGTTGGAGGCGGATGAGCGGAGGGCTCCAGAAGGAAGATATTTAGGGAGAGAGAGTTGAAGGTATTGAGGCCCCAGGCCCCAGAAGGCCTTGTGGCAATGGGCTATTAAACTTAGACCGCTTTTTTATTGGGTGCGTCTCTGGACCTCACCTGCACTAATAAAGTGCAGAGACGGTATGTTAGAACTCTGAACCCCCAGAATGGCAGTTCTCTACCATGGTTTGTCCATATTACAACACTGTCTAATGCATTGGAACTGGGCCATTGTTGGACTAACCCCAGTATGATTGATAACACTGCAAAAATCTTCCTGAGTAAAGCGGGTATACCTATAAATGATCGAATATAAAAACTCGTAAGGAGAAATGACTGAACAGTTTAACCTGTATTTTTCGAAAGTTTGGTTCGTTTTTGTTAAAATACAGGTGTGGAATGGCGCAAAGGTATTGGTTAAGGTAGGGGGAGAGCAGTGGTTGTGGGGGTGCTCCCTCCACCCCCTGCACTATTAGAAAAGAAAAGGAATTCAGCAATTTCTTCTACCAGTGTTTACATTCATTCATTTCATGGACATCCAGCAAAGCAATCAGTAGAGTGGTCCACCTCCCTATTGCCAAGAAATATCCGCAGCAGCAGCAGCTTATTAGGATTATTCCTACAGGTCAAAATGATAACTCAGTCAGAAAAGTATCTGGATCACACTGAAGAGTCCTGCCGGCGTTCCCTCTGGTCCAGGTTTAGAGCTGGCACACTACATTTAGCATCATTTGCGGGCAAACGGAAATCGGGCGCATGTTTAATGTGCCCCTTTTGCCCCATGCTGAGAGGAACACTCCTGCGTTTCTTGTTTATTTGCCCTACATATACACACATCAGGCAGAACATTTTGAAACCATGTTTGGTCAATTATGGAATTAGGGACCTTCACTGTCCAGCGAAACAATGTCAAAGGATGGAGTGCGAGGATATCATATTCTCAGTTACTGACTTCTAAAGCCTGGTATAAAGGAACCACACGTACCACTAGGATAGGTTTGGAAAGGACCTAAGTGCTGAACTTTATTCTTGGTGCAAATATACTTTTCCGGTCTGCAATACGGTAAGCATATCCAATGCCTGAGAGCAAATTTACCTTGGATACTGCTGCAAACATTATTGCATGATTTGCCCTAGATTCTGTTGAGTATAATTAATGTCATTCCATAGCAAACATTGAGCATGTATTGCTACTTACTTGTGACTTTTCTCCTGGGGCTCCCATATTTGGTATGAAGTAGTTATGTGACTCACTCCATGCTCAAGTGTTACAAACATTGCTGTGGGTCTATTTCAATATCAGACTAAATATGATGTATCGGTGTGCAAAATGACTGCCACAAGTGCTATTCTGATTCCTTGGGAATTGGCAGGAAATGCAGTTGTATCACTTGTCCCATATTCAGCTGAGCTAAGTTAATGTTAACCAAAAACAAAGAACGAGAATGAATCATTGCCTGTATGAGATTTCTTGCTTGGGGAACCCATTTTATGCACAAAGGATTTTAATCAGATTTATGCAATCAATTTAAGATGGAATATTCTCTTCTGTGTTTTATAATGTGGACGTGACAATCCACTAATGTTTCTGAATCTGTTTGCATTTGTATATTGTCTGTAGTGTATTGTGCTTTAACCGCACATTTGTCCAATAAAGCGTGATTGATTGACAACACATCCCTACCCTAAACCACAGGAGCACACGCATTTGTGGGATTCAAACTTGGTCCATTTACTGGATATCAAATTTAGAGGCACAAGACCAGAACAACATTTTAGGTAGAGGTTTTGTATTTCTGCGAGCCAGATTTCATATAAATATGTCTACTGTCCCTCGTAACAATTAAGGCCATAATACACTTATAATAATCTAGGATTTCAGCAACTACATTCACGATGGGCTAAAGCTACCACCCCCAATAACATGCCACATTGCCCCAAACCCAATAATCTCCAGGTCGGCTAGCATAATGGAATTAGGTGCAGCCCATAGGTAGGCAAGATGGAGGGAGCCAAGTAGATTTTTGATTTGCCTGAACCAGATGAGGGATAGCGTTCCCCTCGGGCCGCCTGATCCTGAAAATGAGGGTTGAAGACTGTATCCTCCTCTGCTGCCCACACACTAGTCCACAGCAATACACGTTTGAAGAAACCCACCTTAATGATCTGTTTTAAACCCAACTCCTTATCAAACTCGAAACACACTTTGTACAGGCGCCCATGTTAATACCAAATATATAAACCAAAATAGTCGAGTAGGAAACACAGAGTTTCAACAGAGCCTCAGTGAAGAAATTCTCTGCAACTTGCAGAGTGACCAATTTTGCATGATCCCACCACTCGCGTGCATGGAGGGCACCCGAGATAGACATGGCCTTGCAAGCAATTAGAGGGAACAAAACATATTGGGCCCTAAACTTACCATTAAAATGATCAATGTAAGCTCACTCTTAGCAAGCTGTGTAGACCAAGAGCCTGAAGAGGAGAACCTTATACCAAGATCATGACATCATTGGACACCTTGCAATGGGGTTCCACCAACAGTTATCTTTTACCTAAAATGTTGTTGTGAGCTCCGCACCATTACCTTGGTTTTAGTGCTCTGTATTTCCAGTCCCTTGGCTGCACAAACAAGGGGACATTTTACTGTTTCAATCTGCTGGTCTTTGGCCCTGAAGCCAGATATCTAGATCATTAAAAACAAATATTATGCAGAATTCAGGCATGGGCCCAATCGTGTCTGACACCCTTTTGCGATAGGAAACTCCTTAGTGACCTCACCCACAGGTCACCGGCTCCTGGGTATTCTTGTGCAAGCCACGACGAGAAGGAAACCAGAAAAAAGATCTACCCCTCCATTAGATGAGAGTCCAATAAAAGGTCCCTGCCTGTCAAATCCACAAACCACAAATCGTGAGATCCATATTATAGCTCAACATATTTGGTGCTGAGCAACAGGAGTCTAAGACCTTGCTTTATTTCCCCCACACTCGGTCTGACGCCACTGTGCGCTTGTAGTAAAATTGAGAATTCATCCACCCACATCGTACATCTAGCCAGGATCATCTTGCCAAAGATCTTACTTATGGCATGAAGGAGAGACATGGGTTGATAATTCACAGGTCGAATCTTGTTTAATATAGGTATTGTTTCCACCAACCTCAATGATGCTGGTATTACTCCTGAAGATGGAATTAAAAAGGTTAGTGAGGGGCAGGAACCACCTGGAAATTGATCAGGGCCTGGAGCCTTACCTTCATTTAATGTACTTAACCCGAGCATATTCTCGGCACCGGTAGCCGAAAATAAAGGAAAATCCGCTTGTTCATCATCCTGGGCATCCTCCAAGCTCAGAGTGGCTCCCTAAGCAATCCCTCCCTCGATCAGATCTCAGTTGTACAGGGCTGTAAAATGACCCTCCCAGACAAACAACAGGGTGGATAACACTCGATAGGTGGGAGCTAAGATCCTTCTGCCCACAATTAAACCCAAACCAGAAGGTTTTCCCCTATATATCTAATAATAGCCCCAAGTCCCTCCCATGCCCTGTTCCTTCACACCTTTTCCTCTCGAACAGGGCACAAAATTGTAACCTGGCCAATTTTACCCCATTGTAAATATTGTCATAGAGTTTAGCACACCTAATTTTAGTGAATAAGAATTAGTATTACTCAAGAGAATTTCAATAGTGTTTAGGGTGCAAGGGAGAAATATGTAACTCTGGCATTGGAAGTCTCTCTCTATAATGGAAACAAATAGTGTGTCCACAACTATATATAGGTGTGCAGGGGACGGGAGTCTCCATAAGTTGTGGACACACTATTTGTTTCCAATGTTACCCCATTGGCCATCGTCGCACCCCAAAGATTTTCCCACCTGAAAGGAGTCCCCCCACCCCTGCAGGCCTGGTGAAACCAGCAGAACTGGGCTATGGTAAGTAGGTACGTTACCTTCATGTGGCTTTGGTGGTCTGATGCTACAGCAATACCAATAACTGACAACACATACACATTCAAAGCAGCTGAGAGCTTCCCTTCCATTGAACCCCACGCTCCAGCAGAACCTCCCAGTCAGGCGAATTTGCCTTATATAAAACTATAAACACTATACCGTTTATACTATAGACCATTTGATGGACCTGCCTTACCAGCTGCCCAAGCCTTTAGAGGTGACTCTGCAACTCCAAATTCTCGATGGCACTAGACACACTATTTCCAGTGGCTACTACATAAACTGTGCTGATCAATCACTTCAAACACGCAAGAGCCATGGGTCAGTTCAGTCCAAGCTGCCAGACACTGGAATGCTCTATCGGAAGAAATACACCATATCAAAGATTTGTACGCTATCAGAAAGAGGGTGAAAACGCATCTTTTTATATCTGTATCTGTTGCCAGGGTGCATTCTAGGTTGGTATTGCCCTGTGATCCCCTCTTGGGTGTACTGTGTTTTCCCTAATCAAATACAAATGCATTAAAGCATGTAGATCTGATTTGATGAACAAATGATCATGGTCACTTTCCATCCTAGAGTTAATTCTAAAGTTTACTGCACTAGCCCATTGCCTTATTCGTAGCCACATCTTCTTTCCACAACCCTAACCCAAGAGGCAACTTATAAGGGGAATCTGCCATGCTAATCAATCTCATTAAAAGACTTATGTCACATAGCCAAGGGAACACAAAACTACTCACTAATCTTAAGCGGAGGAATACGCTTAAATTGTTTTATTAGGCATCAATATAACAGAAAATTGTGGCATGAAAATCGTCTCAAGATGGATTTCACATAAAGGTTCTTGGAAAAGGTAGTCCTTGAAAGCATGATCATATATGAAGGACAGCAAATAAAAAGGCAAACAGAAAGTACCAGACATAAAAGTCTCCTGCTTAGGGATTTCTATGGGTTATATCGGATTCTTTCTTCTGGGGCCTACACAATGTCTCTTCCTGTCTCAGGATTGTAGGACTTCCTCCCTTTGTCCAGTGTCCCAAAGGTCCTCCCTTTCTTGGGGCTTGCCTTCTCAGTTACTTACTCTTGGGGTGCCAAGTGGCTCTCCCCACCTGTTACACATCCTGTCGCCTGAGGATGAAAGTCACTCTCTCTTGCTCTCTCTTCACTGTAGCACACTCCTCTTCTGGACTCACAGAGCCCCCCATCCCACTCACTGGCACACACCCCACCTCTGGGGTTCACAGGGCGGTCCTCTTCTGGTACACATCCCCCCTTCTGGGGATCAAAGTCACTCTCTCTCTTGCTTATGTGACAGGGTCGTAACCCTATCAGGGGAAAGGGGGGATTGGGGGACAACAGTCTCTAGGACCCTCTCCTGTGTCACCTTTTATTGAAAAATGCCTCGCAGCACTTTTTCTACTGAGTGTTCTACCTCTTCCATTTCAGAACTCCATCCTACAGTGCACCTGAGAGCAACTGAGAAACCATGGGCTGGAGCACAGAGAATGGAATCTAGAACAGCCAGGAAGTGAACTTGGAAATTCCCTGCCAAACAGAAATGAGACACCTGACTTGACAGCCCAAGAGAGACCTGGAGGGCCCACACAAAATGCACTGGCACTCAGGAGAAAATGCAAGGGGATAGGAGAGACCGTGAAACTGTCCTCAAAGCGAATTGGCACCACAACTCATCAACACTACATCACCACTAGGAGAATGAGTAAATTGGGCTTCTGGCTGCTACCACACCAGAGACTGTCTCCAAAACAATGCTGGAAAAGGGGAAGAGACCAGGGGAAAAGGCAAGCACCAAATTGTTCATCATGTTCAAGTCTGCAGTGCAGCCAATGGGAGGGGAGATAGAAACAGGAGTACCGCATTATAGTAGGAGACTGAAGGAAAGGCAGAGGGGTGCTGTTTGAGTGAGGTACGAGGAGGCAGAAGCAGACCAGGTGGAGGAAGGACGGTGCAGAGGAGCTTCCAGGTGGATTACTCTGACAGTCTGCAAAGAGTGGTATCAGTTTCTGAAAGTGAAGCAGTGAATGTGAGAGTGCTTGTGAGGGTAGTAGTGAGGGAAGAGTGGGAGATAGGAGTAGGGGGTTGAGGTTAGTAGCTACAGTGAGATGAAGTGGATGTTCTGATAGAGTGGGGATAGTAGAGATGAGTTTAGGAGTGGGGTATGGTGCAGGAGATAGTGGGGTTGAGAATATTGAGAGTCAGTGTGGTGGGGTAGTAAGCAGGGCAATATATCCCCAGAAGATTGAGCAGAGCACGAAATCCCTAAGTAAGGGAGTTAGTAGTGGGTCAAAGAGAGATGTGAGAAGAGGAAGGTAGTAGTAGTAGTAGTAGTAGTAGAGAGAGGGAAATATAGTAGTGTGGAGATGGGAGAGTAGTAGTAGTGTGGAGTGGTGAGAGTAGAAGTAGTGCAGAGAGGGTAGCATAGTAGTAGTGTGAAGAGATAAGCAGTAGTGGATAGAGGAGAGAGTTTTAGTGGTGTGGAGAGCAAAGAGGAGTAGGGGTGTGGAGAAGCAAGGTAAGCAGTAGAGAGAGGGAGTGAGAGAGATAGAGATAGAGAGTTTAAGGAACATCAGAGGTGTAGAGAAGGAAGGAACCAAGTCACCTGGGTGCTGGCTCAGAGATCTTATTGTTGATTGCAATTTAGATTAGACTCTTATGAATAAATGAGAAATATTGTCACTTCATGTTTAGGGTGATTTATTAACACACTTAAGCCAACACGTGTTTCGACCCAACATGGGTCTTTTTCAAGACATTTGTGATGAGCACATAGATATAAGGTGGTAGTGAGCTCAGCGTGGGGAGGATCTGGATGGTTAACCTGAAAGGCCAGTAGGGCCTCTGCAAAAGATGGGCGGTAACTATGATCCTCCCCTGGGCAAAGCCTCAAGGCTTCCCCGACCCGGTCAGTGATAGGCCTACCGGCTAACATGAGCCGAAGTCAGATGATACTTGCCTGCACTAGTTTTAATACATGAGACATCGCAATATTATAGCATGTCCAACCAACTTGAAGTAAATTCATTCTGGCAATTGCTTATCCATGGACTCAGTGAGGGGTCAGTTAGTGCCCTCATATTTGGCAATTGTTTTTCACACAAGCCCCAGCTCTTGAAACACTTAGTATGTCCACCCAAAACCCTTTCCATTATACCGCTGTGGTCCTGTTGTAAACTATGGTGTAATTGCTGAGCCACACTCTATTCCACGTCCCCACTGGGGACACAGAGCCTGGAATTGCAGTGGAAACTACCCTTCTCCTGCGTCATCAGTCTAGATAATGCTGATGTCCTTGGGGCATAATTGACAAATAAAAGATCAGAGGTTTTCACTCATGCATGTATGTCTGCTGACAAGCCTGGCTGAAAATTAAAGGTTTATTGTCTGAGTTTCTTAGGTTGGGATTTGTCCTTAAAGGTGGGCCCCTTTTCTTCTTTTTCTTTGACCCTGGATAGAGTGCGGATGGGCCTCTAATCACCTTAACACAAAGCAGGCTCACACTTAAGAAGCAAGAGCATGTTCGTACGTGTAGCAACTTTATTGTACAATCAGTCAGGAGGAGCTAGTTGGCGCTGTACAGTCAAACCAGCCCGACTCTGCCGGAACCACACAAGTTGACACATTATGTACATTTTTGCAACATTTAAAACACTTGTACGTATTCTTGTCATACCTGGTAGGAATCGGTGGTCAGTCTGGAGCAAGTGGAAGCACTGTGGAGTGTGTGGTTGCCTTCCTACCAAAATGACGCCACGAACATCATGTAGTTTTCCAGTCTTTTCTGGATGCCTCAGGGGAGTGGCTCCTCCTACAAGGCTGACGGATGCTTATCAGGCAGCTCCGCAGGCTGTGCATTGCGTTGCTACTCTTACAGCATCCACGCTATGTAAGTCTGTTCCGTTGTTAAGCTTTCCAGGCTCTCCCTATACCTAAATCTACACTCTTGTATTCATGCCCCTTTCTTGTGTTGTAGGCTCTCGTTTTTTCCCCCGCGACTCACACCCGTGCTGTCCCAGCCCTGAGTTCTGTTCCAGAAGCCCAGAGGCTCCTCCTCCACTGGTACGTCTCCCTCGCTTGTTTAGCTCCCTTCCGCGCTTCTTGCACACTGTGTCCGTCAGCCGGCCTCTCATTATCTCTCTCTCTGACAAACATTAGGAGCTCTAAATTCCCAACTGGAGCTGTTCTACCTAATAGAAAACTACAGAACACTTCCCCCTCATCCGACATAGCACAGTCGTGGATCGGCTTCACTCGATCCCACAGATACTTCCTGGTAGGTGGTGCTTCGTTCTCTCCTCTCCCCTTCACACACTTCTATTTCTGTTTTATGGAATCTGAGTCTTACCTCTTTAGGACAAAGGTATCCAGTTCAATAATGAGCAATCTCGCCCCCTGAAAGTGAAATCTCACTGCCATGGTTATCATGACAGCAGGGTCTCCCATAGCAGGTACACACCTACTCTTCATAGGGAAATAATTACGAGCAAGACCATTGCCCCTAACTTTTTGGCTTTATATATTCACAGCCAATCTCGAGGACCCAACTCCTGCTGAAACCTAGACAGCATCTTTCGGCTCTTCTAACCAGAAGAAAACAGATCTCATCTCATCAGGTGCCAGGATTTTCTATCCCAGAGGGTTTACCTGGAAGCCCTTTGCCCTATCATGTAGTTGTCATAGAGTGGGGGAGAGTGACTAGGTGGATTGTCATCTTGTCCCTTCCGCAGCCTCTGGTTCAGGTCGGTGACCCATTCTTATGTCATATAAGCATTGTTTTGGTGAAACCTTAACATTATCATTCTCACAAGATAACAGCATAGCAACACCCTAAAAAAGTTGTATTGCCGACATGGAACAGATGCAGCAGCAAGTTGTTGCCGTACAATCATTAACGACAGAAATGCAGAATTTAAAACAGGAGAACGCAGTACTAAGGCAACAAATGGCCCATTCCCCACAGAACTCGGAGATACCTTTGGGTCCTCTTCCAGGGGGTAAATTTGACGGGAACCCCCATAAATTAAAGGAGTTCCTAGAGGCCTGCACTGTGCAGTTTGACTTTAAGGCCGCCTTCTTTCCCACAGACAGAGACCGAGTGGGCCACATGATTTCCAACCTGACAGGAGCTGCCCTAGCCTGGGCCACTCCACTTGTTATGACTAATAACCCAATCCTAGACTCCTACCCTGCCTTTTCCAATAGTCTCAAAGCCATGTTCGGGAGACAAGAAATCAGCATAGCTTCCCAGGAATGGTTGCTTGATTTCAAACAAGGGAATCAAGATTTATTAACATACATCACCCGGTTCAAACAGATGGCTACTGACACTGCTTGGCCGGACAACACCCTCATAACCATCTTCTGTCGAGGCCTTACTGAAGAATTAAAAGACGAGATATCCCTGGTTTCTCAACCTGGCAACTTTGCAGAGATGGTATCTTTTACAATGCAACTCGACTACCGAATGCAAGAAAGACACTCAGAAAGATGGAAGAACCGCCCTGCCTGAAATCTCCTCTACCCTGCACCCTTTCCAGGAAAGCCAGTGTCGGCGGTGTAACCGATGCAATTGGGGACTGCATGGGGGTCCCTTGTCCCCAGAAGAACGCGCCTGCCGACGAGCTCTTGGGCTTTGTATGTATTGTGGGTCCAAAGAACACATAGTCCAAGAATGTCCTATTGCTCCACCTAGGAAGCAGGGAGATGCTTATGCCCGGCCATGAAGGGAACACAAGTTCAGAGCAATCTCAATGGTTCCCCAGCCTCTCGCATCACTACACATTACACAGATTCTCCCGACCCCCCCATGATGATCCTTCAACTTGTCTTTTCCTGGGGTAACACCCAGATCTCAAAAGTTCCAGCATGGTAGACAGAGGGGCGGCAGGCAATTTCATCGATGATTCCTGGGCAGCTAGTCAAGGTATACCTCGCACTGCTAAAGCTGTCTCAATTGCGGTGGAAAGCGAGGATGTGAGTCCCCTTACCTCCGGAAACATAATTGAACAGACCGGTTCTCTTTGTATGTGTGTTTCCTCGCACAAGGAAGAGATTGTCTTTCATATAATATAAGCTGCTCATTATCCGATAATCCTAGGATTTCCATGTTTGAGGAAACCCAATCCTTTTGTGAATTGGACTGCCAGCAATTTTTTCTTTTTGGGTTTGGAACACTGCCTGGTTCATTGTCTCTCCCAGGGAGCTGTGGGACTCCATACACCTTCAACATCTTATTCTGCGCTCTCGCCCATTCCACCATTCTCAACCACGTCCTTGAACTCCCAGAACAATACCACCAATTCCAGGAAGTCTTTACTAAGACTGAATGTTCAGAGCTACAGCCTTATCGCACAAATGACTGCGAGATCAATCTCATCCCAGACCGTCCTTTACCATTTGGCAGAATGTACATCTTGTCAGCCTGGGAAAAGGAAGTACTAAAGGAGTATCTCCAGGCTAACCTGCAGAATGGTCTGATATCCGAGTCCACATCCCCCATGGGAGCCTCTCTATTTTTCATCCCAAGAAGGATTCCCAGGAGTTACACCCCTGCATAGATTTCCGTGGGCTCCATAAAACAACAATCCCTGATTGATACCCCATGCCACTTATACTAGACATATTGGAAGCCGTTCAGGGAGCCATAGTCTACACCAAATTGGATTTGAGAGGCGCCTGTCATTTCATCAGGATTAAACAAGGGAACGAGTGGAAGGCGGCTTTTCGTACACCGTTTGGGCATTACGAGTATAGGGTGATGCCCTTCGGGTTATCTAATGCCACGGCCGTCTTCCAGCGTTTCATGGACCACCTGTTTGCCTATATTCTTTTGCATTATGTCACTGTCTACTTAAACGATATACTAGTGTTCTCCTCTTCATCCTTGGAACATGAAGCTCACGCCCATGAAGTTCTAAAAAGGCTCCAGTAAAACAACCTTCTTTGCAAACTCGCAAAATGTGAGTTCAGCCGGGGCAAGGTTTCCTACCTTGGTTACATTCTGTCGGCAAGCGGAATAGCCATGGATCCAAGAAAGGTGGCCTCAGTCTTGAATTGGTCACCTCTGACTTCCATTAAAGGAAATCCAGAGATTCTTGGGCATTGCCAATTTTTACAGCTGCTTTATTCCGGCTTTCTCCTCTTGCATCCGTCCTTGACTTCACTGTTTAACGAAGATGCACCCTTTCGTTGGTCTACGGAAGCTCAACAAGCCTTTGATGATATGAAAGTCAGTTTTTCCTCATCTCCCATATCACTGCCTCTAGGCCAAAACAAAGGATTCTTAGTAGAATCTGATGCTTCACACCACGCAATAGGAGCAGTTCTCTTGCAAACTGATGAGCAAGGAGAGGAACGACCAGTGGCGTACTTGTCCAAGACCCTGACTCCTTCTGAGACCAACCACACTGTTTTGGAAAAAAAACTCTTGCCGATAAAATGCTCATTTAATCAGTGGAGACATCTACTACTAGGTGCAAAACATCTTATAGAGGTATGAACCGATTACCACAATCTGCAAACTTTACAATATGCCCAGACGCGGAATCGTAGACAAGCGTACTAGGCTCACTTCTTCTCTCCCTATCATATAGTATTTACTTTCATCCCCAAACGCATCAATCTCCGAGCAGATGCCCTTTCTCTGAAGGATCCTTTTTGGGTTTCCTGGTTTCGCTCCAAGCCCATATTCCCAAAAGTGCTATTCATTCACACCATCACACGATCAAAGTGCAGTCTAGGCATCTGAAACCCACAGATCCCCAGTTTCTCTCTCGATAAAAATTACTCAAAGAACAAGGTTACTATTTTCAGGGAAATAGAGTTTACTTACCTACTGACACTCTCCGAGGAGAAGCCCTGCGATTGTGTCACGACGCAGTGACTGCCGAACATCGGGGAGTGTCCAACATGGTGGAATACGTGCAGAGGTATTTTTGGTGACCTACTCTGCAATCTGATGTGCAGGATTATGTCTCCTCTTGTGCAGTCTGCTTACAGACCAAAGTCCCACGCTGCTCCCCAGTTGGAGACCTGGTCAAGATGCCTCTACCAGACAAGCCATGGCAAAGGATTTCCTCTGATTTTGTAGTAGACCTACCGCCATTGCAGGGATGCACCCTATCATGGTCACGATAAACTACTTCTCCAAATTAGATCATTTCATCCTCCTACCTGGGCTTCCCTCGGCTTCCTGGTTGGCTCGCATTTTCATAAACCGCATCTTTTCCCTTCATGGCCTTCCAGATACCACCCTCTATTATCGAGGTTGGCAATATACCTTTCGATACTGGAAGCAGGTCTGTGCCATATTGAACATCAAACGTGCTTTGAGCTCTGGCTATCATCCCCAGACCAATGGACAAACGGAGCATTTGAACCAAAAACTTGAAGGCTATCTTCGGTGTTACATTTCTGCCACTCAGAACAATTGGAAAGACCTACTCCCCCTGGCATAATTCGCTTACAATAATGCATTTCATTACTCTCTCAAAGTCAGCCGTTTCTTTTATACCTACGGCTTCCATCCCTCTACTTTCTCAACCCTTCTTCCACTTACGACAGCATTTCTAGACATCGACAATATGGTAGCTCAGATACAGCAAGGTCATAAGACGGCTTGTGCCGCTCTGCAAGAATCCCAGGACTGGATGAAGCTATTCACCGACTGGTGTCAGACTCCACCACCTGAGATTAAGGTGGGGGACAAGGTATGGCTTGGCTGGCTTCCCGGTTTTTCCCACGTTACCTGGTTTCCTCAAAGCTTTCTCCAAAGTACTTTGGCCCCTTTGTGGTATTAGGTCAATGGGGCTCTCCTGCTTTCCACCTGCACCTGCCTCCTTCATGGGCCCGCATACACCCGTTCTTTCATGTCTCTCAGATCAGAAAGGATGTCCAGGGTCGCTTTCGTCACTCCAGACCTGCCCAGCCTCCACGTGTGGCTACCTCCTCGGAACCTGCGTATGAGGTTGCGGGCATTTGTGACTCACATTATCGCAGGGTTACCCTGCAATATCTCATAGATTGGAAGGGTTATTCCCCTGCCGATCAGTCCTAGCAGCTGGCTTCAGTGATTCATGCTCCCCGTTTGCTGCATTGCTTCCATCGCCTACACCCGGGGAAACTAGGTGCCACTGCCCTTTGGAGGGTGCATACTGTCATACCTGGTAAGAATCAGTGGTCAGTCTGGAGCAAGTGGAAGCACTGTGGAGTGTGTGGTTACCTTCCTACCAAGATGGCGCCACAAACATCATGTAGTCTTCCAGTCTTTCCCGGATGCCTCAGGAGAGTGGCTCCTCCTCCAACGCTGATGGATGCTTATCAGGCAGCTCCCAGAAATGTGCATTATGTTACTACTGTTACAGAAGCCATGCTACGTAGGTCTGTTCCACTGTTGAGCTTTCCAGGCTCTCCCTACAATTAAATCTATACTCTTGTATTCATGCCCCTTTCTTGTGTTGTAGGCTCTCGTATCTTCCCCTGCGACTCACACCCGTGCTGTCCCAGCCCCGCATTCTGTTCCAGAAGCCCAGAGGCTCCTGCTCCACTGGTACGTCTCATTGCTTGTTAAGCCCTCTTCCGTGCTTCTTGCACACTGTGTCCGTGAGCCGGCTTCTCATTATCTCTCTCTCTCTCTGACAAACATTAGGAGCTCCCAATTCCCAGCCGTAGCTGAGCTACCTACCGGAAAACTATAGAATACTTCCCCTCATCCGACATTGCACAGACGTGGATCGGCTTCACCCGATTCCACAGACACTTCCGGGTAGGTGGCGCTTCGTTCCCTCTCCTCTCCCCTTCACACACTTCTGTTCCTTTCTTATGGAATCTCAGTCTTGCCTCTTTAGGACAAAGGTATCCAGTACAAGCAAGAGCAATCTTGCCCTGAAAGTGAAATATCACTGCCATAGTCATCCTGACAACAGGGTCCCCCACAGCAGGTACACATCTACTCTTCATAGGGAAATGCATTGGGAGCAAGACCATTCCCCCTAACCTTTTGGCTTTATATATTCACAGCCAACCTCGAGGACCCAACTCCTGCTGAAACCTAGATGGCATCTTTCGGCTCTTCTTACCAGAAGAAGACAGATCTCATCTTATCAGGACCCAGGGTTTCTTCCCCAGGGGGTTTCCCTGGAAACTCTCCCCTATTCTGTATTTGTCATAGAGTGGGGGAGAGTGACTAGGTGGATTCTCGTCTCGTGCCTTCCGCAGCCTCTGATTCAGGTCAGTGATCCATTTTTATGTCATGTAAGCATTGTTTTGGTGAAACCTTAACATTATAATTCTCACAAGATAATTCTATTACAAACCACCCACCACACATGATTGGTCAAAACCTATACAAAAGAAATCCAACCTTCTCTAATTCCTCCATTCTCATTGGTTACATTTATCTTAACTACCATCATCAGCTCATGTCTACAGCACACACGCTTTTGGGATTTGTCTGTGGTAGGTCATGACATCATCACATAGATACATATTTAAACGTAAACATAATTCATTAAAAGTTGCAGCTGGCCTGGGTGATAACTATCTCGCCCACGCAGACTAACTGGCATCTTTGTTTCACTATAATCTAAACAACTACCAATTCAACACGCATGACCTCTGGACACATTCTAAGAAAATAATGCAAACCTATAAAGTATCAGTCAACCCTGCCCTTAGGTGTCTCTTCACCCCAGGTTTATTACTCACCTGTGAACACATGGCCGGATTCCTTTGGGCAATAAATAACAAGCTCCAATGCACTTAAAAGACTGCATCTCCTTTCTGCATAAAAAACCCAGGCCCGCCTAGCTGTGACCATCATTCTCATAATGTTGCAACTGTCTGCCCTTCCATCAGCCTTCAATCTTGCAAAACCAATTTTCGCAGTCACACAGAGTTCACCTTGCGAGCCCTGACTGCAGTATCTAACCAAATTATAAAAGATCACACAGCATACAGATCTTGAAGCGTGCATGCAAATCTAAATGTATCAACTTAAACACAAAGTCACACTAAAGTAACACATATCTCATTCTCATTAACTTTGCAATATACACATAAAATTGCAACATCACGCCAACTTCGCCGCTCCCCCAGGCACCAATATGGCGCTTGCAAGGTGAACCCCTCCTTCTCATTGGGACCTTTCCTGACCACCCCAACAAGAGAGATCTCTCACAGCTGTCTTTTTGCTTGCCATGCTCACTTCTCACTTGATGTACAGTGTTCTGTTGAGAGGCAGAGAAATATGGAATTCATGGCGTCTGCCCCTCGACCCGCCTCTATCCCATAAACGTGAGATGAATACGTCATTCATGCCATCTGCCCTTCCCCCACCTCTTTACCACAAGTATGAGAAACGTTATGCACTAAGACACCCATACTGACCTTATCCTGGAACAATAGAAGAAATAAACAAACACACGCAAGATGAAATGAGCATGCTGTAACTAAAATAACAAGAGCAAGTGGCCTCACTGCCAAACGAACACACAAGAGTACAATAGACATGAAGCAGACATGCACTCAACATGAATAAACATGAACACTAGGTCAAATGCGCATTTAGACATGAAGAATATTGCTTGCACCTCATAGACATGAAGTATACAACATGGCCAATGTAGATGCTGAAACGCACTCAAATTATATACACATATAGCTGCAAAATGTAAAAATGCAACAGAAATGAGTGACCATCAATGTATAAAATGGACAGCGAAGCCCCGTTAGGGTAAAATGGAAGCCTAGAAGAAACCTTGAAGATGCAGGGAGAGTTAACGTGCTGAATTAGCTGAAATACAGTTGCGAGCAGGCCAGACAGTGGCTGCGTGCCCCCCTTCTAAGGTTACTGTGAAAGAAGGGAGGTCGGGATAGCTCTCAAGAGAACAGCAGATGATAATTCCCAAGCGTAAAACATATTACTCTTATATTAAATAGGGAACAAACAGCCTTTGAATATCAGGAGAAGTCATCAGTGGCCAGAGAAAGTAATAAAACCAGTATTAATAGGAGCTAGGATTACAGTAATAGCAGGGCAAAATAAGTCAAAACCTGGTCTCCTCACACGTGACCTGTAATTGGAAGACAGTGCCAATTCATTAGCACCAGACACAAACAGGCAACTGCTCGACTCCCTGCAAATTCTCAGAATAGAGATGCCAGAAAAAGTCAAGTTCAAAAGCTAGATGCCCTGGCTCATGGCCTAGTAAATAAGGGATTGTGTCTTATATAATTGGAAGACGCAGCTCCTAGATGTCCCTCCCACTACCACTATTTTTGCTCGGTGCGGATACTTGTCAAGTGTCCAAGGTTGGTGGGACCAAGGCCAACCAATCACAGCTCTCAATGTGATGTCTCCCTGTAATTGTTGTATTATCCACTCACCTGTTGCTAAGATGATGTCTTTCTTACCTTTATCAATTTTGGGATGGTCCATGGTGGGGCAATCAGGTATGCATATGAAATGAAAAGACAAACCCATGTACAAACTATATGTAGACAATTACGTTAATTAATCCCCGGACCCCGTAGGATTTTGCAACTAAGATTGTGATGTCATGTCAATTATGATGTATTTCTTGGTTAAAACCTGATTTCTTTGTATTGGAACAACAGAAAGTTCTTGAGACTTCTGTGCCTATGCTACCCCTGCTTTATGTGGATTGGTAATAAAGCAGACTTTGCCATTTACTTTGACTATTTCCATCATTGGGCGCCGGGTTTTCTTTCCTGTCTGTTCCGCTTTCGTTAAAGCCTCCTATTACAGTCCGACAAATGGAGGTCCGTGGCACCCAGTTCACGCACTACGCTTCTTTAACTTTTCCTTTACTCTTCCTTTTCAAATTGATGTGCAATGGTTGCAGAATCAGCCCAACTCAGTCACCCCCACTATCTATCAACACAGTAGTGCACATTCAGGGAGAAGCAACATGTGTCCCCTGCCTCCGCACCAACTGAGCGATCAGGGTGATCAGCAAAGGTACACAAAAAGGGAACTATCAAAGAAATGGGGAGGAGGGGCAGCAAGTGGATGCAAGTGAATTGCAGGCAAGACATGCCAATAAACGGCATTTCACTCGGGCCCTTCATGATGTGGATCTGCTAGCAAGGGGCTCAGCTCAGACACAACCAAGTAGAGCAAATGGAGCAGGCACAGAGCAAGCAGCAAGCACTAAACAATACGCAGGAAGAATATTGGAGGAGGAAAAATGTTAGAACATATAAACCAGTAATGATATTGCCGACCAAGAACTTGCTGGCCACATTGGTCGCCTCAGCACTCCAGCCGCTCACTTACCGGGAATATGTTTGGGATTTCGCAAACTCAACCAAAGAGCACTTTTACTTCAATGTACTTTCAGCTGTATTTAGACTGCGTTTGCGACGTTCTACTAGTACCAGGCGCCAATTCAGAGTCCGAAACTGAGGACTGAGATCCCCTATGTAAAGTGCCTGCCAGTCACCACTGGATACTGTAGGGCCTGTCATGCCCCTTGTTGTCCCAGTAGTTCACAACCTCCCAAGAGAGTAGAACATCTCAACACCACCTCTCACCACTGTCCCGCACACACAAACCGAAAGATGATTCAAGCTGCACCCTCCAGCGACAACACTGAGCCACATCTGAGCCTCATTGAAAAATCCAATACCCTATTTCAGGGTACCAGTAGAATCCTCCTCACAATGGGCCAAAACTGATCCATCTATCTATTTAACTCCAGTGCTTTAATGATAAATAACTTAAAACCATGATTTGAAAAAAATAACTCTTTACGAGACCTGCAGACAGTCTGGAGAGCAATGTGGGGATTGGGTGGGAAGCGGGAGTTGGGGGCAGGGGTTTGTTGCTACAGCCATAGACGTTTGTATTATGGCCCCTATGGCGAGGCGGTGAGGGGTCTTGGTTATGTGATTCAAAACTGTTGTTGCAGTGTGGTTTAACTGTATATCGTCGCACCTGTCTACTGTCTGTAAATTGCTGTGCTGGTTTGAAATCAATAAAAAGATTGGGGAAAAAAAGAAAAAATAACTCTTGTTAAAATTTAGCAAAATTATGAATTTGGATAGTAAATTTGGCCAATTTTTTTTCTCCCAAATAGGACACTTTCGTGTTCCACACATACAAATGTAAAGGATGACTGGACACTTCAGATATCTTCCAGAAGCTAACCTCATTTCCGGCCCCTGTGTGGCTCCGCCTCTTGTCTGATAGGGCTTCTAAATAGAAAATTACATTGTCCACCTCAATTAGCTGTATACTAGTGCTGATAACCAATTCCTTCAATTCACCGTCTGGGTAGTTTTATCAGTCATCAAGGTCGGGTGTTGTCCGGTGATTGATGTTCACTTTGTCCATTGTCATGTTGGGCAATCTCTCCGTCATCTGACCATTCTTCAGCTCCAGTATACCCTTGCACCTCATGCGGGTCAGCATATGTCATTTCCTCAACATATTTGTTGGCTGCGGAAGGGTATGTCGCCCTTTTAAAGAAAGATATGTTGCGAGTGACTTGACAGCCACATCATTCCAACATGACTATTGGGCACTTTCTATAAATTACTGTTGCTCACTTTGGGTCAAAAGGTGGCATACATTTATGCGCCTTGGGGTGGCGTACTAATACGCTGTCTCCTACCTGGATAAATGATGTACAATCTTTCCGTCTTTTGACTCCATGCGTTTTCATGTTTTATTTTGATTCTATTCTATTCCTCCTTGAATTAATTTCTTCAGGTGTTGCTCCTTCCTGTCGACTGTCATGCACAAGTCTAGTGCATACCTGTCTACCAAACATTAGTTCTGCTGGGCATTTCTCTGTAGT
The DNA here is from genome assembly GCF_040938575.1 of Ambystoma mexicanum. Taxonomy (NCBI): domain Eukaryota; kingdom Metazoa; phylum Chordata; class Amphibia; order Caudata; family Ambystomatidae; genus Ambystoma; species Ambystoma mexicanum. The sequence continues at coordinate 69,466,790 of NC_090928.1, forward strand.
GCTGTTAGGAGTATTATTGTGGTCTTGCAGTAGCTTGTAGATAGTCTGCTCTAACAGTTTTCTGGTAATGTTCGAGATTCATACTGTTCTCTTGAGGTTGGACATAAAAAGATCAACAGCCCCATTGGCTTGAAGCCATAATGGGGATCATCCTTCTGTGACGGAGCCCCATGTATGCAGCAAATGCCTTCAACTCACTGCCGGTGAACAGAGGTCAGTGATCCGACTTTACAATCTTGAATATCTCGAATGTAGAGAATATCCTGTCCATGCTGGTATGACAACAGATGCAGCCGTACACTGTCGTATTTGGATTTCAGGATAGCGTGAGTGTTCATCTAAGGCTACTAGTATGTGGATTCCTGACTGTAATGGTCCAAACAAATCCACTTCTATCTCTTATCAGGCAACAGGGACATGTGTAGTGGTTCTGTGTGTGTCTTTGGTTGCAGGCTTTGGCATATGTTGCACTCCCCTAAGGTTGATTCTAGCAGTTGGTCCAGCCTGGGGAACCATACCCTCTGACACAGTAGGCGTTTTGTTGATACCACACCTCTGTGCCCCTCATGGGCTTTGTTGATCATTCATTTATGTAAGGAAGAAGAGATTACAATCTTATTGCCTTTGAGTAGTAGGTGAGAGTTAGAGATGGACTGCTCCTCCTTCACAAGTCTGAGTGTTTGTATAGCATGAAGGTTCACTGATGCATTCGCCTGTGAAAGCCACTAAGCGTGTTTCCACTTACTAGACTTGAGGCATGTAATGACAATGTTGATCGCCAGGTCTTCTGCCGAGTGACGTTGTAATTCCTCAGCTGACAGCCTAATAAGGCTTGTGACGTTTACAGCATAGTTTATGTATTTATCAGCTACTGTTGACGAGTGAGAAGGCAGGGATGCGTGACAGAAACTCTGGTCCGCTTTGTATCCTTCCTTGCCTTATGGACAATATTGAATTTGTAGTCTTACAGACGTAAGCGCCATCATGCTATGTCGGGTGGCATGTGCACTGAAGGCTTCCCGAAGATGGTTGTAAAAGCCTGGTGTTCAGAAACTCTGATGAATGGCTTTGCAAAGAGAAATAAGTGAAAATTGTTGCAAGGCCACACCAAAGCAATCTCTCCTTTTCTGCCTGCAATTATGCTTGCTCTGTCCTACTGGCATAGGAGACAATTCTGAACCGGGACAGCTGACCCAGCCCTTTAAGACGAGGTAGCAATACTTTGAGATGAATGGGGATGCAGAAGATACTCAAACATCAATAATCAAAATGACTCAGGAAGTTGGCAAAGTTGAATGTTTTAATATCAATTATCTAAAACAGGGAGTACAATGGACATCAATGAACGTCTCATTGCATGGTTTCTCTCGAGACCTTTCAAAGCATTTCATAAAAAACATCATACTTAAGAGTAAAAATGTGTCATTGATGACGTTAACCTACATATTTACTAACATCATCCTACGTGGCAAACTACAAAAACCGAGTGGCAAATGTGATGGGCTTAAGTGGAACATCTAGGTATACCTTCCATACTAGTGTAAGAAAGTGATAGGCTCCTTAACATCAGGTGGGTCAACTAAGCCCTCCCCTCAAACAAGTCACTGTATACGTCACTAAATACACAACGTCCTATTGGTTATACAAACTATAGGGCCCTTAATTACGCGCCCCCCTATGATCGGTTTGCACTCTTACATCCATCAGTACTTTTCCACCCATGTTAGCAGCAACCAGGCTGGACTTCCAGGTGCTGGTGAGCTGGTCATAACCATAGCTTCCCACCAATTAGCATATCATCTATCATCCCCTCAGTGGTCTGCACGTCAATTAAGGCTTTGAACTTGGCCTTGGAAATGTTGTTTGCTCTGGAGAATACAGGTGAGTAGAGGCACGCTCTGCCCTTCTGCTTAGGTGTAGTTCGTCATGTTTGTCCAGTTCCATCCATCCACCTGACTGAAGACCACAAATTCTGTTTTTTAATAAACCTCTGACGTCTTCCGTGTTTTCTTCCAGGCCTTCTGAACAGGAGTTTCATTCTTTCTCTCGATTGTAACTAATGTCTGCTCATCCCAGTCTGATAATACTTTTGCTTCTTGGGGCTGATCCAGCCTCGCCTTTCTGAGATTCACTTCTGTAATTCAATTATTTGTTCAACTGTGACACACTGGAAAAGGCCTTCCTTCTCTGGTCCAGCTCTGCTACAACAGGTAGTGGAAACACCCATTCTTTACTTACTCCTATATATGTATACGTTGGCGCCTGCCGCAATCTATTCACTACATAGTTAGCCTCAAGAATACTTTGTCTCCTTGTGTTTCTTTGCATATGTACACGTGTAAAATAACTTGATATCTTCATCGTTTTTGTAGCATATGTTTCTCCATCTCGAGGCCGAGATGTCACTTATCTTTAATACTTTCTTGGTGCCTTACAGACTATATTCATTTTCTTGTCTCTGCATTACTTCTATGGACATCAGTCTAGCTTCGTGTGACATACCATTACGCTCTTTTATTTATTGGTCCTGCTTCTTCTGGGATTTCATTCAAATAGCCATCATACAGTCTTGTATGCAGGTGAGGCTTCCTTAATGGGAACCTTGCTTCCAGGATTCTCCTTGGTATCGGTATTTACACTGGTACTGCACATGCTTCACATTCTGGTTCCCAACATATAGGCAATATGGGCCAGATGGTCGAGGTGGGGGTACTTTGCTCCTTCTCTACAATTTGCAGAGGTGAAGACGGTTGGTTGTGTATTGGTCAAGGACCACTCCCAGGTGAACTGGGTTGGCATCCACTATGACCTCCATGTGCAGATTGGGATCGAAATACGACATTCAGACAGCAGATGTCATACCGTTGGCCTCCTGTCCATCCTGCAACCAGGCAAAGACCTGGTCTTTTTTCATGAACAAGCGCAACGAAGCGCTAACAGATGCACATTCAGGGAAGTAGCTTGTGCAGTAGCTCCAAAGACCCAAAAAGGATTGCACTTGACTTACATTCACAGGTTGCAGTGTTCAGTCAAAGGTTTTACTTTGTCAGCGTCTGGTTCAATGCCTTTTCGATGAAAACACATGGCCAAACAACTTCATGGTGTATTATTTAAATGCCTGTTAATGGTGAGGTTATTGGCTTTCAGGGCCTTAAACACCTTGAATAGCGTGGCATCATGTGTGTCCTGTGATGTGCCAAAAGCCAAGATATCGTTTCTTTAGTTGAGACAGTTGGATAGGTGGCAGATGACATTGCATATTTCCTCTAGGAAAATCCCAGCAGCGGACGATATTACAAAATGCAGCTGTTTATATCAGGAGAGTCCCAGAAGCATTGTGAAGGTAGTGATGTATCTGGAATCCTCACAGATTTTTAACTGATGATGACCCTTGCTCAAATCGAGTCTCAAAAATATTCAGGCCCCATAGAGGAGATGTACCATGCCTGTTATGCGTGGTGCCTGGTGCCTTTCCCAGATGACCACTTGTTTCGGCATTCTCATGTCAATGCAAAGACATATGTGGTCGTCCGGTCCCTTCTTCGGCACTGAGACAATTGGTGACACCCATGGGATTGGCCTTTTTGTTGATTTGATAATGTCAACTTTTATCAGGACATGGAGTTACTTTTCCACTTGGCCTTGGATATTACAATGTTGTGCTACGAGCTACACTGCTTGATCAGTATGAAGCTTGACTTGTCATCCTTTAAGCTTGCTTGTCCAATTTTATAACAAGCATCAGCACATGATCAGTCTTTGTATGTGCAACTGGCCATGAATGCACCTTTACATTGCAATGGTTGTTTGGAGTCATATGCATAAATGTCTGCTTGCCCTTTTCTTAGTGTTGGTAGCTGGTGTAGCTTGCCATATTCTTCTTCTGACATGGCATTTACTGTTTCCCCAGAGTTGATAAGAAATTGTTATGTCTGTCTGTTTATTTTGAAGGGTAGGATAGGACTGTGTTCTATGGCTGTAGGGTTGATAACGGCATAAACATATCCTTTCCGTCTCTCATCACGAGATGTTGAGTCGGATTCACTCATAAATGGTGTTGTCATCCTTAAATGAGGTAGTCTTCTTCATGGTAAGTGTGATTCTTCTGCAGTTGTTTTTTGTTGAATGAAAGTCACTTGCATCCAGCTATCACTTGGGATTTGAAAATATTTGAAAATAAGTGAAAGTCAAAATGTTTGTTGTGTGTGTGTGTAATCGTGTTACAAAGGTATCGCTTAATTTCACTTTGTAGTTGAGTTATGGTATATAATGCGTGTCGCTCTCAGTCCACATTTAAGTGGATCGCAAAATGCTCATTTAAGCGATTTTGAAATCTGTGTGTTTCGAAATCCTGCATCCATGTGGCCCTAGGATTGAGTTATCCGATCTATGAAACTGGAATGGTGCATCTATGGGAAACGCGTCAGCTAAAGCCTGAGGGTCTGGATCAGCTGGCGCTACCTGAACAGAGGGCTCCGGTACTTCATCTGAAGACTGACATGGTGGCACTTGACATAATACTTGAACAAGTAAAACTGTATTTGACACTGTTGGGTTCCTCTATTTAATTATTTAAAACCTTAGTTTGGTGAAACATGGTATTTCTTTAAAAAACATTTCCTTGTGCTCCCAGTATCCTTTAAATATGAGTAACAGGTGTGGCTGGCACTCACCCCACTGCCAGAAAAGACTTTGCCAATTGCTACCGGCACATGGAGCAGCTGGCTCCTCGAAGTGACTTCACATGGCAGGGAGGCCTGTGAAAATCACGGGAGTGCTCAGTGGAATGTCCACACTGAGGGGAGATGGAACAACAACCTTGCGGCTGTGCTCCGCAATGCGGCTGTGCTCCATGTCGTTTGAAGAGCATGTGCGTGAGGGCCACGCTAGGGATTTCCTGGAGGGCTGTGGGGAGCAGCAGAAGGCGTAGATCACAGCGCCACACTAACAGGTTCAGTGGATCCATATCCTTCATCCCCAGTTTTGTGTTCCACACACACACATAAAAGGCAACTGGACACTTCATATATCTTCTAGAAACTAACTTTATTTCCGGAGGCCCATGCAGCTCCTCCTCTTGTCACTTCCTCCCAGCATCCTCTTGTACATAAAACATAACAATTCTGATAGGCTTCAAAATATAACATTACAGACACATCTAGGGAAATGTTGAAAGCAGAGCCTACTTCAAAGGACCGTTCCAATGAAAAGTGGCTTATGTGTGTCTTTTTTCTAGCATGTCCAGCCCAGGCAGGATTGAACTGATTTGGATAAGAGTGGTCCCCTCCCAGAAGACATGGATGTGCTAAAACATGCAGAAACCCAATGTACTCTCAATTGGTATGAAGCATTATCTCTAGGTCTCCAAGTGTGTTGGCTATGTTCCGCTGTGAAACGTTTGCTCAACCTATGCCTAAATGGTGAGACCATAATGCATCTGGGGTGGCTTGGTGTTTTGTAAGAGACACACAGCCTAGCTGTTCTCCCTTGATATGAGTGGATGTTGGACTGATTTGCTTAGGATTAGACGCCTGCTGAAATGATTCCATAAAGCTAAACGGATGGAAAATACTTACAGCCTCATTATGAGTTTGGCATCAAGTGTTACCGCCAACTTTACCACTACAGCAAATTACGAGTGTCCCAGAAATTTGCAGTAATTCCGCCAGCGGAATCAGAACCAGTGGTAACCCTGCGGAACCAGCGCTGAGGCTGATTCCACCGCCGGAATTTCCACAAAATTCCAAAAACCCATTACTGTAAGATTACAAGCTCAAAAACAGCATATTACTTTATAAAATCAGAGGTAATTCCTCCAACAACTCAGCACAACCACCTCCACAAAAAAGGTGGAGGTACATGCATATAGGTGTCACAAATGAAGGCCCAGGTGCACAAGATCCACTCAGGTAGAGTATAAAAGGCCCACCCCCACCCACAACACACATCTAAGCATCAAGCAGCCACAAGCAGACGTAAATAACGGGCTCTACATCGAGCTACAGCAGCATGCTGGACCACAGCAGAGAAGGAGACAGGTGCAAACAAGGCGTTGGAAACGCATGCTGCAGAGGGCAACAATGCCACATGTCTGACCATCCCCATGGACACTCACTGACAGCCAGTTAGTCACCTTATATAGACTGGATCGGGCAACCGTTTCCACCTGCTCACCCTGACACAGGCACAACTGCAGAGTGCCATTTCCATCAGGACAGCTATCCCCCCTCCTGTTGAAGTTAGTTGCAGTCCTACATTTCTGTGGCACAGGTGTCTTCAAGCACACAGTAGGGACACTGCACGCCATGCCCTAGCCTACAGTTCTCAAAGGTGCTGGGCCAAGTCCTTGCTGCCCTAATGATACAGGCACATCTTCACATCGCCATGACCATCAACCAGGCACTGGTGCATGCAGCCAAGGCAAGATTCTACAGCATTTCCCATTTCCGCAACACCATTGCATTCATGTGGCGTTGGTACCACCCCAAGCAACAGAACAGGCATACCACAACCGGAAACAATATCACTCGATGAATGTCCAGATGACCTGCAATGCCTACCTCACCATCAGTCACTGCTGTGTACAATATCTTGGGGCCACACATGATTCACTCATCCTGCGCAACAGCACCCTGCCTCTGTACACAGAGAGGCACAGAGGACAGCACACCTGACTTGTGGGTAAGTAGCACTCAGACATGTCTTGCAAAAGCACTGACACACACCCGGGACTCCTTAGCAATAGCAATGTGAATGAACCACATGTCCCATGATGCAACAACAATTCAAAGAATAGGCCAGGCACCCTGTCTGACCCACCCCAGGACACAGACATGAAACATGTGATGACACAGGGCATCCAGCCATGCAAGGAAGCACCACACAATTAGGCCCACGCACAACCCAGATAAGCATTGGCATGTACCAAACATGGCATACTGCCACAACATAGTTGACCAGTGCAATGACAATGTCACAACAGTGGCTGACACCACATGACTTGCGACTTCCATGATGTGTATGACTGCAAGGGAGCCATGTAGACCATGTCAAATCTACCCAGATGCACACAAAGTGCACCGTGCCCATCCACTGAGTCATGCACATTGGGGCACACAAGTCAGGACCACTGACTTGTTCCACGGCCCTCGCACCATCATGGACAGTGTGACATTCCTGTCTTGCAGGTGATGCTGGACACCCACAGTTGGCATGGCAAATGACCCCTGTGAGAAACCCTGCTACACCACAGGAGACAGCCTATAATGAGATGCAGAGGAGAACAAGAGTATGCATTGAACGGACATTTGACCTTCTGAAATCCAGGTTCAGGTGCCTACATCACACAGGCGGTGAACTGATGTGCAGCCCTGAAAAAGTAGAGCAAATCGTAGTGGTCTGCGCCATGTTGCACAACATGTGCATACGCTGGAATGTCGAAATGTCCACAGATAAAGAGAATGACCCCCATAGCTCTGATGAGGAAGAGGATGGAGGAGGGAACAGGGCTCCACAGCCCATACGTGGGGAAACAAGGGAAGGCCGGATGGTATGCCAGGAGCTCATGGATAATAGATAAAGATTCATGTGTGTTTATTAATGGCAAAAAGGTTATCCCATCGCCAACACCAACTCCCACCCCCTACCCACATCCCCAACATCAACACCCACATCCACCCTCCATCCCCACCGCCAAAACCAAGAACTGCTCCCATCAGCGCTTGCCCCCTGGTCCGCAAGCCTAGCAGCATTTGAGGCACGCCGTTGTGAGCGCCTGGGTGCAGTGCTCGCCAATGACATCTCAGTAGGGGTGGCGGACTGTGAGCTCCACAGGACGCTCCCCCGTAGATGGTCCATGCTGAGATGTATGGTGCTGGCCATGGTCTCATGTGACAAGGACATTTGTTCAGCCAGCTCCCTCACGCTTTGGCTTGTCAAGCACAGGCTGGCATTGCAGATCACTGTGCTCCTGCAGAAATGGTCAATTAACTTAGACAACACTCTCGATGCCCCCTCGAAGTAGTCACACATGTCCTCAGCATGCCCCAAATGTTCCTGAGCAAAGGCGCGCATTTCTGCCTGCCTCTGATGCATGCAGTCCAGACAGTCCCAGAGGGTCTGGAGTGTGGGGTCAGGCACTGGCTGTGGTGATTGGCCATGTTCTTCATGCTGCCCTTGACGATGAACATTCCTGGCCTGATTGTCAGATGAGTCCCCCACATAGTGCAGAACATGGCAGGAATCATGGTGGGATGGTGGTGTGTGTGTGTACAGTAGGGAGAGGCTGCGCAGGGGGGAGGACTCAGGTGTGAATTGGCAGAGGTGGGAATGTAGGTGGCTAGATGCAGGGGAAGCACCCTCATACTCCTCAGCACCCATGCTTGCATTGGTCTACTCTGATTGGGGATGTCGTCCAAACTCTGACCCACCCGTGCGTCTGCAGTCCGACCCAAATGTCATTGTGTCCTGGCTTGTCACTGATGGAACTGATTGCACGCTTAGGGTATACGGTGAGTCCATTGGCATGTCCGTCTGGATGACTGGAATGGCTGTCGGTGGCACAATCCCACTCCCCGAACTGCCTTGGCCTGGCTGCTTGCTGGCAGTAGTTGGTGCTGGTGTGGTGGAGGGGCCAGCCTCCTCGGTCCCTTCCTGTGTGTCTTGTATTCCTGTTGGGACAAATTGAGATTTGCACTAAAACATCGTTGATGAGGTGGTGCTTGTCAAATCAACATTCACTGACATTTGTTCTTTGTCATCATTGTGTGTAGGGCCTCCTGGGACGGCTGGCTTCATGCATCGGCCGCTGTGTACATGGCATACATTGTGTCTGGTCAGCCAGGTGTGGGATGGCCAGCTTGATTTGGTGGTGCATCCATGGGATGTATTTGGTTACAGGCTGTCCTGTCCAGTGGTGCGTCATGTCTGTTGGTGGCAAGTATATAGTGGTGCAGTCAGATGGGCACAGTGCATTTGGTTGTGTGTGGGGCCAGGTGGCCATGTTATGAGATATGTACTCCTCAATGTGTCTGCACATGTGCCATAGTTGCTGAGGGGCTAGTGGCTGTGACACAACTATCAACAGTTGTGCATCAATGGGCTGGGACAAGTTGCATGTTTGCATGGTGGCTATGTTGACTCTGCATGAGAGTCACGTCGGGGGGTGGTCCTGTAGCCACTGGTTGCTGTCATTGTAGCCTGGTGCCTCACATGGATGGTGATTTCATGCTGGGAGTCACATTGCTTGATTGCATGGCAGTGTGGGTGTTCGTGCATGCCTGCAGGGTTGTCCATTTATCAGCGAATGTGTCACTGTGATACTCACCAGATTCAGCTTGGCTGCTGGCTCCTAGCTCTGCTATGCCCACACCCTCGATCCCGACAATGTGCAGTATCCCACTAACAATCTCCTGACCATGTCCTCCCACGGTGTCAGGAGCAAGGGTTCAACTGAGCCACCTCCAGTGGCATCTCCTGGCAGTGGTTAGAGATGAGGGTCCTGATCCTGGCCTTGAGGTCATTCCACCTCTTCTTCATGTCCTCAACCTCACGTTGGACGTACCCTACGGCCACAATCTTGTCCCTGATTTCCGAGCACATGTTGTTTTTGCACTGTTGCCTGGTCTTCCTGTGAGATGCTCCATACAGCTCCTAAGAGTGGGCAACCACTGGCTCTGCCAACACTGTGACCTCCTGCTCCGTGAATTTGGGCTTACGCTGTCACATATTGGGCACCCTGCGTTTTCCCTTTCCCAGGGACATGTTTGGCCTTAACTGGGTGTCTGGATGGCCATCCGATCTCGAGATATTCGATGTATTGTGATTTCCAAAATGCCTACCGTGGTGCTTCCTTTTATAGGGATGACGAATTTCCTCTGGTGGAATTTCTGCCAGAGGAAATTCTGCTGACCGCCATGGCGGTAATGGTAATTCCACCACTGTTAGGCATAATTAGGTAGCACCACGGGTTGTATGGCGGAATTACCATTACCACCATTGACAGGTGCGTGCGCCCGCCAGGTCGTAGTTCAGTGGAAATTCCGCAGCAACACGTGGCAGTAATGCTAATTCTGTTACGGCGGAGTTAATGCCAGTATACCACCATACTCGTAATGAGTCCCTTATACTTGGGCTCAAGCAATTTCATCACAATTTTATTTCTTTTTTCTGATGAATCTCCCCACAGTGAAATGTGCATGTTCAGGGTAAACCTTTTGCTCATTGCTCCTGCATACTTAATGTACACGTCACTTGCAGTGCAATTGAGGACTGTAGTCTCACACCGAGGGGATGTGGCCGAGCTATTTAGGCCAGACTGGTGCTTTTTGGCTGGGGATGGTTGGTATGCATACATTTGCACCATTTACATGGTGGCACGGACTAGCTATTACTTATGGAAACATTATGCCCACTGATTTCCCAGGGGTTTAGATTTGCTGACACAAGCATTTCTGTCGCTTCTGCGTCCTTTGTTGAGTGAGACTGGTCGCTCTACACGTGCACCAGTTACTCACTTTATCTAGTGACGAGCAAGTGGATCTTGCCTGAATGATTGAGTCAGGTCATTAGCCCAAGTACAGTATTTCAACCACAGTTGTTGTGCCCTGCTAGTAGGGTCCTAACCGACATCCGTACAGGGCAGGTTAGTGAGGAAAGGGCGCCTGCTCTCCGGACCCTCCAGATTGGCCTGTGTATAACGGCAGGTAGTGGGCATTAATTTGGTATTATTCCAATGCCTTCTAAATAACACACCAGTATTTGCTTAAATGTGTTCTCTGCGGCAACTGGAACAGATTGGGCCTCATTACAAGTTTGCCAGTCCGGAAACCGGTAAGCTTGCTGGTACCGTTGTTTCCGGACCTGCAAACTACGGGTTCTGTGAGTGGGACCTTTCAGACCTGGCAGGCACAACGGCACCCGCTCGCAGAACTCGACGGATGCACCCACCGGCACCATTCATGAATGGTGGCGGTGCATCCGTCCTCCCCATTCCCATTTGAGTCCAATAGTGCAATAGAACTCAAATGGGAATGGGTACTAATATTTTCCAGCGCCTGGCAATTAATGGGTCTGTCCATTCCCGGGCGCTGTAAAATTCATGACTCTGGCGGCAGCCGTGCTGGTATTTACCTGCATGACCCCATTCCGGTGCCCTTGTTCTTTAGGTCCAACATGTTTATAAAACATTCACAGGGAAAACGAAGGGCGTTGAGAAATGTTCTTAAGCGTGTTTGCTTTGTAGTGGGGCATGCCCGCTAGCGTTCCATGTTGGGTTCACAATGTTCCAGTAAAATATTTGGCAGCTACTAGGATGTACTCGTTTGTTTACAATTCATTTAATACATGAGGAACTAAATGTTTCATTTTAGCACACGTAAAGTCAATCTCTGGTACTCAGCGCAAGCACAAAAATGCAACTCACTTTAAAATGTGTGCGATTTGCAAACCAATTTGCCCAGCTGTTCTCCACACTGGCTATTTCTGCTGATTGGCAGCCATCCCATGTCTTGGTGTTCCTATCTTTGCACGCGGGAGAGATGAAGAAACAATTTCACCCCAAAGAAGCAAAGAAGACCACTCATGGACCCCTGATCACTAAACAGAAACAGTTGTTTGAGGTAAAACTGCTATAACGTACACCCTCTTCTGTAGTACCATTCAACAACTGCTCGTATGCCATCCCCACCCACACATCCATTCATAAAAACAAAAACAGGCCTGTTCAGTCTCAACCCTATGTCACACACACACAGCTTTGCAGGGACACATATTAAGGCAGGGTGTAGTTTCACTCCTCCACAGTCATGTAAAGGCTGCACTTCTATGCCACCCACTTTCCAGTGCAGTTAAACTCTTATAATAGACCGTTGTGCTATTCTGCAGTAGTATTTTTTGTATGCTATTTCATGCCATCTTTTTCCATGCTATGCCATGGTATGTGTTGTTACACTATGCTATGTTATTCTAATATATGGTTATTAAAGTTATGTGTTCCATGATATGGTAAACATGGTATATCAATCTGCAATATACACAAGCACAAGGCATGCTTTTGAACTGATGTGTATGCTCGCAATGCATTCTTCAGTGGCTCTGAACTGGAGCTTAATTCCCACGGGTGGCTATTCGGCTGCACTATAGCATGTGTGTCTTGTTAATGTAATGGCATATTCAACTTTCAACTTTAAAGTCACTGGGATATCCCAGTTCCAGATTCATAGAGGCTCATTAGAAGTTTGGCGGTGCAGGAAAAAATTGGCGGTAATTCTGTTCCCACCACTTTTCCCGCACTGCCAAAAACAGCTGTGGGACTCCATGAAATGGGCAATTACTGGTATTCCCGCCACCTGTAAAATGCCGTAAATTCTGGGATATCAGGTGACTGGAAAGGTAATACAGTTTGGCGGTATCCCCCAAGAATTACAATTAGCAGAATGTGCTGTGGTAGGTCAGAAGAATGAGGCAGACCCGTTTTGGCATTCTTGCAGATGTTTTATTGAAATAAGTAAAAAGGCCTCATTATCCCTAAACTGTGCATTTCCCTTCCTAACAAAGCTAACTAGGGTGCTCGTCGTCTGTTGTGAAATCCAAAGCAAACAGTCTGTCCTCTGTCCAAAACTAAGCTGCACTGACCCTGCCACTAAGACAAAACAACTAAAACCCAGGGGAATTACTCCCTTCTCCTGGATAGGCGTGCCCAGCCTTAATGTATAATTATTAGATTGTTTCTGGCTATCTCTTGTATTAGCTTGTACAGTTCCTTTAGGGGACTTTTCCAAGTCTTTGGTTCCCCTTACTCTTGGCTATGTAAAATTCTCCTCCACAGCGTTCTTGGCTTGGAATTTCTCTTATTATACTTTTCTCAAGTGTCTCTGAAAGTTTCTCTTTCTCTGTTATCTCTGGGACAAGATAACCCCTATTTACGTTGTTCCTGTTCTCTGTATTCCTATGGTTGTTTAGCTCCTCATGAGTAAGATATCCCATATCAGGGTTTCCCTTTTCTGGTTTACTGATTTTCTCTTTGGAGCAAGTATAATAGAACTAACAGTTATTCTTATCTTCTTGGCCACTTTGTGTATTACTGAGACAAGTAAGATGAGTCTGGTAATGATTCTCACTCTCTTAGTTCTCTTTCGTATAACTGGGATGAGTAGGATAAGTTCTGTAATAAGTCTCACTCTCTCTGCTCTTTTTCGATTCACTGGGATGAGTAGGATGAGTCCTGTGATGTGTCTCACTCTCTCGATTCTTTCTTGTATCGGTGGGACAAGTAGGATGAGTCCCATGATGGATTTCACTCTCATGGTTCTTTTTCTTATCACTGGGACGAGTAGAATAAGTCCTGTGATGGGTTTCACTCTGTCACTTTTTTCTCATATCAACGGGATGAGCACGATGCTGGTACTCGTCATAGCTGTGTTCCCTCCAGGGTCTCCCACCATTCCAGTTACCTTTGTTCCCACTTGTTGGCGTCACCCGGACTGCATGCGGGACGGGGACTTCTTCTCATTTGGTCAGGACGGCTTCTGCTTTCCCTGCAGCTCTCTCTGCTTCTTGTCTGCAGATTTGCGGGGCCAGCTTTACAGCAGTCTCGGAATCGTTGCCAGACTGTACAGTTCACCTCTCATGAGTTACGTCAGCACTCCCTACTGGCTCTCTCTCTTGAGGTTTAATTTGACTGTTCTCTTCTGCTTTCAGAGCTCTTGGTGCTTCTAGCACACACGACAGCTGGTTGCTTCCTCCCTACCGAGGATCTCCTTGTCTCTATCAGCTTCTTCCACGATACTGCTGATTTGAAATTAGCGGGTTTCACCTCTCTCTGACAGTGGTCCTTCTTCCCTTTTTATGATACATTGCTGGGTCCTCCACAGAAGAGGATCATAGTCTTATTTCTGTTCCAGTTGAGCACTCTTCTTTACTTGCTCATTTCTCCTCGTCACAATATTGCTGTTTCTAACCACTGAGAGATCAGTAATACTCGCTCACTCTTCTTCTTAGTGGTAGTTTTACCAGATATTTCTTCAGGTGGAATCTTGGATGTTGTCACAATAGCAAAAAGTGGCCTGGTCTGTTGGGTCTTTCTGAAGCCCTGATGTTATTGTAGGTCCCTGAGAGAGGGCTTTAGAGAGTTCCTCTGCAGCACAGAAGTCCTTGTCCCCAATAGGTCAGTCTCTCCCTGTGAGGTCCCGGTTGCTGCCACCTCTGGGGGGAATATTGCATAGCGGTTTAACCTTCCAAGCCTCACAAGGAAAGCTCCCCTCCCCGGGGGAGAAGTGATGATTCGTCCCATTGCCCAGATGGGCTATCATATTCAAGATATCGTCAAAATGTCTAGATATATCCACAAATACAGAGGCAATCTCAACACAAATCAGAAATAATCAGAAATAAAAGCCCTTAATTGAAGATAGTGGTGCCAAAGGACCAATATGTTGCAGATTTCACTCTGTGTAAGAACAGAAGCTTTCACAGAACTTAGAAATGCTCACTGTCTCACACAATACATAGGTTCCAGCACAATGACATCTTCCAGAATACACCCTGCTTCACTCAGCACACGTTAGAGTGTTTAGTCATATATGCATAAAACGATTGTTATGCATTTATGACTATAGTCTAACCTTCACAAAAGTGCCAGTAAAATGTATGTTTGCTTTCTGGCGAACTAAATGTATGTGCTAAATGTATACTATTGCTACCTGTAATGAATAGTCTATGAAAATAATTTCTTTGTATGCATACATTCCTTGACCAACAACCAAGAGAATGTGATACCCACTGCTAAGTACACCATGTGTTTTAGAACAAGAAAAAAATATTTGGCTTTGAAGACTACAGAAATACAGCAAGTCAACATACCACAGTATTGTTACTGTGGTCCTGTTGTTCTGGCTTTTGGTTGTAAGTAGAAAGGGAGCTTGAGAAGCATGTGGAGGGGAGGCATTACAAAAGGGGTATTACCCTAAAGAAAATCCCATATGGTCACGGGTTATCCTCCGTGCAATGTACCAAAATTAATTACAGCAGCTATTTCCCCCAAAGACCCCAAAAGAAGGGCAGGGGAGATGATACCCACATGCAAAAGAGGAATTGGATTGTACCAGGCCAAGGTAGGCCATGGTGGGCCGCAACAAAAAAGCCCAAAAACAGTTTTGAAAGGAGGCTGGAGCCAGAGGCAAAAGAGATGGGCAGTTGGGAAGGATTGGCTTCTGGAAGGGGGGGAATAGCCAGAGTTTTTTATTGTAATTTAATAAAATGCTGCATGAAATTCTGTCTCTGAAAGGAAGGCCTGCTAAACAGGCCCCCATTTTACAAGTACTCCATGCCAAAAGTATAGTGCACATGCACCTTTGTTGTAACCAGTCTCCTCACACCTACATCCCTACCTCAGTTGTGGCACAGAGTGGGTTCAAAGGTCACATGTGCAACCCTGATAGCTTCTGGAACACTCATTGCCTGCAGGCAGATGTAGTATATTAACTGTCGGCACCTGTGATTTAAATTCAAATGATTGCAGAATTTAGACGGTCCGGTGGCATGTAAATTTGTGAATATAAGGCATGCCTGGTTTGTCACAGTGATTGCTAGACTAACACAATTATAAAGACAACACAATCTGGTATTGCACTAGTGTCAGCTCTGTGAACAGGGCCTAACTATGACAGAACTGATGTATGTTGACCCCTAGTCAGATTGCCTCCACAGTTGCCATGTGAAACAAAAGTCAGTATGCCACCCCTTTGGTTCTCTAGCATGAATGGTAACACCGTCCCACTCAGAGCCCCAAGTAGGTCCCCTGGGAACCAGGATTTAAAGTCAGGCATTGACATTACAAAAGCCTCACTCACATCAGGTTTCAGACCACTGGAGTCACTTTAAAGTCAGGATTCATGGGAAGGGGTCATGATCAGGGCTCTTGGAGGACAACAGAACATATTCCCGGCTTCACCATACAAAATAGGTAAAACGTCTGTGGAGTGGGAAAGGGTGGAAAGGCAAGACGGCCCAAAGGCATTCTTACTGGTACTGTAATGGAAAAGGAACACAATAATGAATACAGAATGATCCAAGTAAGGACAGAAAACCATCCAACAACCTCAGTATAAAACTCATTAGCTGGGTACTCAAGGAACCAGAAGTAGGGGCACCAAGGCCAGAGAAACTGTTAACCCAAGCACAAGGGGAAAAAAGAAAAAAAAATCAAAGGACCTAACACAACATCATGAGGACCATACTAACACAGAATAGGGGAGCCAACACACAAGGAAGTGAATCCCCAAAGCAAGGGCCCAGAGAGCTTGAGGAGCAAGGAGTCAGAGCGAAGGCAAAGATCCTCAGGAAACAAAAATCAAAGCTTGAAGAAGTCAAACTCCACAAGACAAAGCCAAGAGTCCAGAAACACAATAGAAAGTCCAAGCTTTAGAAACCTAATCAGAAAACCAGAGGCAAAACTAAAACATCAAAGGTAGTTCAGCTCCAGAGTAATCCACAAGACAATCCAGGAATCGCAAGAATAAATATCAGGCAAAACAGAATCCAAATGGAAAAAGGCAGGCAGGTAAAAGGGTTCGACGAGAAGATCCATGTGTCAAAACAAAGTGAGGCAGGCAAAGGTAGTCTCAGAAGCAGGAATCCAGAGTCCGAAAAACAAGTACAGGTAAATGCTGGCAGAACGCAGTTCAGCTCTGAAGAGTGCTGAGAAGCGCTGTGGTGTTACAAAGATAGAGATTTATTTCCGTCTCCCTCATCGGGTAGAGTGCTGTGTGCCTGCGTCGCTACCAGCATATCACCTGGCAAGGTTTGCTTCTCTTCAGGCGGCAGTCACAGGCCCACCAGGGCAGTCTCCATGGCCCCAGTGGCACTGTGACATGCCTCCCTGCAAGGCCCATGTTCCACACGGGTGATAAGGATGGTGAGGATGTAAACTAGCCACCAAGTGGGGAGCTTGTACATGGTGAGCAGGTTCCAAAGTCCGGTCCTTCTGACCATTACTCTTCCAGTCAATGAGGTATTGAAGGACGCCCCTCACCACTCTAGAATTCAGGATGTCGTTAACCTTGTATTCATCTCACTTCTGTGCCAAATTCAGAGGCGATTTAGGAGTGAGGCGTGTTATGGGAGTAAAGGGTTTTTTGAAGGCATAAGTGGAATGTTGGATGAACCCGCCATGTAGGGGAGCCATACTTTGACCAAGGTTAATAATACGGGTAGTACAGTAAGGGTCCACATATTTCAGCATGAATTTCCTGCAACCCAGAAGGGTAAGTGTTTGGTGGCTAGCCACACTTTATCCCCAAAAGCATATGGATAAGCGTATTATCGGTCTCGATTAGCATGGTGTAGAGTGCTTTCTTGGGCTATGTGAAGGTGGTCTTTGACAGATGCCTGTACTTGTAACAAGCGCCGTATGTAATGGTTAGCTGCTGGGGCCTGGGAGGATGGGTATATTGTTCAAGTTATAGTTTGAGCATGTTGGCCCCACAGGGCATAGAATTCTGAACAACCCTTAGCTGTATGTATGGTGTTGTTGGAGTGAACCCAGAAAAACCCAAAAGGGAACCCAAGTTTCTTGATACTGGAGGCACATGCACCGCTAATAGTGGTCACAGCTAATAGCGGTCACCATAAATAAGCTGAACCGGAAGTAGCGTCATCTCAGAGGAACGGGAAGGAGCACAGTGGCCATCTTTAAAAACACAAACCATTGCCATGCTCAGCACACAGGACCTGTGGGACTCTGCTGTTTGTCAGAATACCTTCTCCAAACACACCACAATGCCCAAGGCCCTTAAGAAGGGAGCTTCCCGCCAGCGCAAGGAGAGATTCGACGAGGATGAGTTGGATATGCTAGCCGGGACACTGCAGGATCATGCTGGGATTGTCTTTGCCAACAGCATGAAGAGGGAGTCCATCTTAAAAAAAGGAGATCTGGGCACTTGTGGCACAGAAAGTTAGTGCTGTTGGAAACACCCCGCACCACCAAAGACTGCCATAAGTGCTGGGACGACTTGCGACTCAGAGTAAGAAATATACTCTCCGTCAACAGGAGCCAGGCAATGGCAACAGGAGGAGGTCCCAGCTCACCCATCAAGCTGACCCCATGGGAGGACATCTGCGCCAGCATGATCGGAATGGAGGGGATAGAAGGTGTCGGCGAGATGGAGTGTGGCGCCACAACATCAGCCGATGGAGGTGAGTGTCCTAAGAAAACACTGTAATGCTGAGTCTGATGAAAGTCAACCAATATGTCAGTCCAAAGAGTCAAGCCATGGTCCAACACACACACACTCCCAGCAAAGTAGGCGGACGCATCACGGACACATGCAGATGCCTGCAGCAAGGCAATGCTGTAGCTGACACATACCACACAAAGATGTAAATGCCATAAGTCACACAGCATGCAGGCACCAACAAATAAACATGTCAGATAGCATAGCTCTTGGCCAACATGAGTGACCCCGACGTATGCCTGCATAACTCAAATGCCTATTACCCTCAATTGCGTGGATGATCAATTGTCCAAATGTATGTATGATGCCTATCAAAACATCACTCATGCCGTCCCTCTCTTCGGCCCCCACAGGCTCTGACCATGACAGCGATGGGCAGGACGCAACCCCCGCAAAGACCACACCCCGGAAGAGTGTTACGCTCACCTGGACCCCACAGGGGTGTCGATCGGACCCGGACAGCTGCGGTCTCCTTCAACGTGATGCGTAGTGCAGAGATGACTGTCTGGACTGGCCCGCCTAGTCTTGTCTGCTGGACCCGAAGAAGTATTTTCCTGCAAGTGGAGACAGGGATTAACCACCTGTGGGTTTTAGTGATGGCGTCCCAACTGTTCTCACTCTCCCCCACTAATCACATCCGATATCCCCTTAGTAACCTCACCTTATGTTCGTAAAAGATGAGCTCTCCATCCTGCGCGTTTTGCAGGGGCGCGTAGATACCAGTTACTTCACTGGTTTGAAGGCGTTGGGAGAGTTCCGGTAAGTATTGACTCTGAAGTCCCTGGCGGGATTGGTAAGTATCAAGTTCAAAGAGTTCAATGTGCCCGATGTTCACTCTTTTCCCCTTCCTTCCTTAAATTGCAACTGAGTTCGTGAGAAGAAGGTCTCGTAGCTGCTGCTGGCGTTCAGGTAAGAGTCTGTGTTACCCAACGCTGTCCGGTAACTATTGCATGCGTTAACGTGTTGTTTTTCTCCTTCTTTACAGATGCGGCATATGAAAATGTGGAGAGTTATGGAATAATACCACCGGTGGTAAATCAGGTAAGTCTCTGGTGGTAAGAGGTTATATTTGTTGATTCCCTTGGCTCACCTTGTTTTTTCTTGTGCCCCTAGGTGCAGGATTACGGTGAAGAAATGATGGAGACAGTGCCGGATCGAAAGATGCTGTGAGAACTGGTGAGTATGGCGCCGTGCTGGAGCTGGCGAAGCAACGTGTGCAGGACTGATGTACTTTCCAGGTCCAGAGATGAAATGGTTCCGGAATTAGGTGAGGAATTTGAAATAAGTTTGTTTTCTAACCTTGTCCTTTTCTTCTTCTTTATTCTAGGAGCTCCGGATTCGAGGCGGGCGTGGCAGAAGACTGGATGCTGGCTGTAGGCACGCGGGCGTGGCAGAAGACTGGATGCTGGCTGCAGGCACGGTGAGCGTCACGCTGCTGGATGCAGAATAACGTGAAGCATGTGCTGCTGTTCGGGTGTGGTTTAAATAGCCTCCAAAGTAGTTCCAGGTAAGAAGTTCCCTAGAGCCACGCCCGAGTAAAAAATAGTCCCTGTAACAAAATAGTCCCATCCTGGCCTCATGTAGGCTTGGACTCTTTTGCAGCATGGTCTGCATCAGGTAAGTAAAGTCTATGAGCCTGGCGCCTATGGCGCCAGGACTGATTTCTATGATGAGCCTGGCGCCTAAGGCGCCATGACTGAACCCAGACAGCCCCTAGTCGGGGCTGCTGAGGTTTAAACAAATGTCTGGATGCCTGCTCCCGGAACTGAGGGCCTTGGTCCTGATGCCCGGGGGTAGGCATCATGACAAAGAGGCCCCGGGATGATGCCAACCGCCCTTTGACCTCGAAGGGACAACCCAGGGGCCGCCGTGCACCACCAGGCAAGACACGCCAGGTTGCCAGTACGCCGGTGCCACCAAGGGCCGTAGAGGCCGAAGCACCAACACACATTGGCCAGCCTGGGGAATTAGGCGAGGCACCACACTCTGAGGAGTCAAGTTTGGCTGGGGAGGTGGCAGTCACAGCACCCCAGGCTGTGGAGGACCCACAGGATGAGGTATGGGTGCCCGTTGAGGACAATGCATCAGAAGTGCTCTGCATGCCCAGTCCAGCGGCATCCCCCCAAATATCATCCCTTGAAACTGACCACGCCACCACCCCGGAGCAGTCTGGGCAGGAGCAAATGAAAGGGCACTTCAGTCCCATATTGCCAAGTATTGAGGCTGAGCAGGCTGGGCAGGACAGCCAGGAACCATCAACCTCCACAGGTGCACCCGCAGGGCTACAGCGGTCAGAACAGCTGACTGCCCTTGTGCAGCAGTTTGTTGAGGACAACTCACTGGCTAGGCAGGAGTGGCGGGAGAACATCGCCTCTCTAGGCAGGTGCATCTATGATAACACCACCTCCATTGCCAAAATATTTGCCGAAAAAACTACCCGCCTCTGCGAGGAGGTCTCCGCCCTCCGCCAGGTACTAGGCCGCAATGGAAGATGCCATGGAGGCAGGGCGTCCGACTACCCAATTCGAGCAGGCGGCCACACCGTCATCGTCTAGCTCGACCCAGACGAACCCGCTCCGCAGGTCAGCACGCACTCTGTGCCGGCCAGACATGCCGCCACCTGGTCCAGGGAGTGCAAATTGATAGTATGGGCAGCCTTATGTAGGCATTGGAGATTTGATGGGACATGTGTGGCGGAGTTGTGGGGGGAAGCAGAAGGGGGAGGGTGTGTGGGGGAGTTGTGAGGGGAGGGGGTGATTGTGTGTGGGAGAGTTGTGGGGGGGTGAGGGTGGTGGAGGGTTTTTGCACTATCGTTATCATTGTTATATTTAATAAACCTGTTGTGTCAAAAGCAAGACCTGAGTGGACATTCATCATTGTGCATGTGTCATTTATTCATATACAGTGCATAGTGTGCATGTACCCACACACCCAGTGGCCTCTGTCAGCGTATCATGTCACCCTCTGCATGTCTGTCAGTAATATTGTGCAATCACTGACTGATGCACATCCCTCCTGTGCATCGGCACCGCAATGATGTGCAGCCACTTCTTCTTCATCCCCTTCATCATCACCAGGTGGTAGCAGTTCAATGTCAGGGGTCAGGGGCACGTTGCGTCAGATAAACATGTTGTGCAGCATAACACATGCCATGATGGTCTTGGCCACCTTCTCATGCATGTAGAGGAGTGCCCCACCTGACGGCCTAAGGCAGCAAAACCATGCTTTCAACAGGCCAAATGTCTGGTCAATGAACACATGGGTAAGGGTGTGGGATCGATTGTAGACCTCCTCATGCCTGTTCTGTGTGGTTCAGACATGGGTGTTGAGCCACGGCATCAAGGGATAGCCACTGTCACCTGCATGGGAGGCATTAAAAGCTATATGTCAGTCGATTGATGATGGACAGATGTACTAGTCACACATTTTGGCAGATTATCGTTGGTCACATGCACATGTCCCTGGTTGTATGGACCCTTTCTAGGCCCTCAATGTGTCCTGTGCCATGGAATAATGGTGTGGGTTGCATCTTCAAGCATCTTCAAGATGATACACGGTGTGCTCTGCCGTATTGTAGCTCATGCATTGTGTACGCATACAGCTGTGTTTGTGTAAATTTAGTGATGTGTTGTGTTCTGCAGGATGTTCTGATGGGGAGCGTTGGCAGTAGGCTATGCAATGTTAGGCATTCTGCGCTCATTTTTCCCATGGTGACATGCAGCATTCCTGTGGTTGATCCAGGATATCGGGCACAACAATGTGTGATGATCTTGCTTGCGTCGCCTTCCATCTGCACCTGTTTATAGTGGTATAGTTTGCGATTGCGGTAAACCACCTCCATGGCATGGAGGCCACCTTTTGTTTGAAGAATCTCCTGGGGAGTCTGTGGTAGGGATATGTATTCCGTTGTGTGCTTGAGGAGGGCATCCAGCACTTGCTTCAGGATGCAAGTGAATGAGGGTGGTGATACTCCATGCATGTACCACACTGTGTGCTGGTAGGCGGCTGTGGAAAGGAAGTGGAGCACCGAAACTACCTTCAGTAGAGGGGGGATGGCGGTGCGTATTTCAATGAGGCTGACAATCGTGTATCATGTCCACAATGGTGTTGATGGTGTCCCGGTCCAGACGGTACAGGGTGTGGTTGTGCTGCGGGGTTGGGTTGGAGGGACTGGCTCTGATATTTGGGATTGGGGGCTGCATGTGTGGTTACGCTGGCTGCACTGGTGGGGCATGCTGGGCCTGTCTCACCCTCCTTCTCCTGCTGTGTCTCCTCTGTGGTGTCTGCTGTTGGTGTTGTTGCTGGTGTTGTAATGCATGCATGTCCTCCAGCTGAAGTGTTGATGCTACTATTGGATTGATCTTGGCGTGGAAAGGGGTGTGGTGTGTGGGTGTGCTCCTTTTGGTCATGCCCAGACTCCATTGCCGCTACCTGTGCTTATGGTGTGCACCTGTGGCAATTGGGAACACTGCACATAGCATTTTACGGTTGGTCAAAGATGCCGGTATTTACGGCAGGCAGGAAACCACTTTTAATGCCTTCATGATGCCGGTATTTGCATGTCCGCTTCACTTGTGATCTCCTCCAGTTTACGGCATGCCGTTATTGCCGGTATGATGGCCCGCGTGCCCGCGCCCATGCCACTATTAGAGGCACCGTAATTTACAATGCTGCTAATAGCGGTTTGGCTGGTCGGAATAGCCCGTAGCCCGTAGTGGTAAGCGATGCCGGTAATTCTTTACCGGCATCGTTTATCCCTTAACTCCAACCTCGGAATGACCCCCAAAGTCAGACTCTGGAAGAAGTCCAAGAGTCAGAAACAAAATCAGATGACCAGAGACAAAACCAAAACTGAACCACAGTTCAGTGCCAAAGTAATCCACAAAGCAAGCAAAAAACAGCATTTAAAACAGAATCCAAATTGGAAAAGGCAGAACCGTAACAGGGTTCTACGAGAGGATCCAGGCATCAAAACCAAGTCAGCAGTTAAAGGCAGTCCCAGAAGCCGGAATCCACGGTCAGAAACATGAGTACAAGTAAACCCTGGCAGAATGCAGCTCATCTCCAAAGATTGTCAAGAAACACTGTGGTGTTACAGAGATGGAGATTTCTGCCTCCGTCATCACGTAACGTGCCATGCTCCTATGCTGCAGGGCCGCCTCTGGGTCACCTGGAAAATGTTGTTTCCATGGCGGTGTCTGTCACAGAGCCACAAGGGCAGTCTCCACAGCCACATCGGCACCGTGACAGAAGGAGGTGGAGTTAGAGTAGCCAGAGAGGAAACGTAGGCCTGGAGAAGCGCCGCACCACCTTGATTTCTGCTAGGGATTCCTTCCATTTTCCTGTCCCCTCCATTTACCGTGGGCAAGGTATTCTAGGTGTGATGCAATAAGGTGGTGGGCACATATTACAACAACCTGGATTGGACCTCTTGTAGAAGACTTGCTTTTGACCAATCCCCTGTGACATGTTGCCTTTAAAAGGAGAAGTGCACCTATTCATTCTTTATTAATATTTGGAACATCAAGAGAAGCAGGATACACTTTTGGACCTCTGTTGAGAGTGCCGTCCCTTCTAAAGTCCCCTACCATAGAGGTGAAGACAGAAGGCATTCAATGCAGAGGGGAGCTCTGTCCTCTAATGTTAAAAGGCAATTATATAGTGCCTCCTTAGTATTTATATTGGCCTAAGCCTATCCGCGCTACACGGAAAACCGCATTGCAAAAGTTCAGATTTTTGGGTTAACTTCGCCGCCATTTTAAGATTCATCTGCCATTTTGATTTCCACTTGTGTGTTCTACGTTCTAAAATGGTGGACTATGTTTTCGACTTGCAGCCAAGCCTTCCGACCTTTGAGTTCTGTTAATGTTTAGGTTGTCTGAGAGCCGACTGTTTAAACTGAGCAAAGAGACCTTGTGCTTCATATGAACTGTCATCTAAGTGTTGTCTGCGCTCACAAGCCTCATCCTTGTATAAACATTGGGACAATGAAGAACAAACCTCGAGCGAATGCTTTAGCTGAACTACATTGTGAAGAGACTTGAAACAAGGCTTACCGCGGGATCCGAGAACATACATCACTATTGTGTCTTCATGGAAATTCAAACCTATGTAATCCTTCACATAATATTGTAAAATCTGTATGTGAACTAGGCACGAACTCTAGACCACAAATTATTAGCACGAAGAGAGACTGGACAATATTGTATGAAATGTATAAATACGCTACTGTTTAGATGTTCAGCACTCTCTCACCTATCTTTTTCGGCTGGTACACACTGCGAGGTGTTGGGAGCCAGATAGCAATCTGTTTTGCTTTGTAAACTGTACAGTAATAAAAGATCTGTGAATCTTTTTAGCCCATGATTGGTGTATTTCCTTTGTGGTACTCAGCCTCGATATTTCTTTGTTCTTTCAGATGGCGCCCGAATAATGACCCTCAAGATTGATGCCACCTCGTTGAAGAATAGATGCGGCTATCGGTCTGGGATCGGACGGTGAGAAAGGGGGGCCCCTTTTGGATGAGACAGGACACCTCAACAGTACTGCACAATCCGATCCCTGGACGGAGAGCACGCGGTCCAGGACGGCATCTTGATGGTCCATATATCGAAGCGGGCAGTTTTGCCGAAATCAACAACCACAAGGGTCCTTTGTAATCCGATCGGACCTCCCTTTGTCCTTTGAATCAGGTGAGTCATGCCCCGATTCCTAAGTATCCTGATATTTGGTTGTAGATTTGTACTCGCAAGCACAAACGACACCATGTAGCACCAGTAATCTGACATGCCTGGGAAATTGTCTGCCTGTTTCAGGGGATTATTCCACAGACACTGACAATCTTTGGAATTTGGCCGACCGGCACCACAGGAGGTGTCGCTGGCATGTATTATGTACTGTAAGTACGGCATTGGTAGTATAGTATTCAACAATATTTTGCACAGACAAACTAGACATGCTTCCGAACTTCAGTGGCCAGTCAATGGTAGTTTTGAGATTGCCCAAATAGAGTATTTAGAATCCATATTGTTAAAGAAAAAAGCTAGACCTGCAGCATTTGATGTAATACAACACTGGAAAAAGGAAGCTGTGCAGCAATTTAAGAGTAAAGAGAAGCATGCTCGTCGTCATATGTCAAATTCAGAAAAGGCATTATTGTATAATCAACAAAAACAGTCAGACTCTGTTAGAAACATGGATAGGGCTTTTCAACTTGGTATACAGAAAATATATCCATCTAAAGATTTTCATGCCTCAGATGAGCTAATTGATAAACTCTTAAATTAACGCAGGCCTGGTGCCACTGCACCACCTGCGTATGTTTCTATTCCTGCTGTCTTACCTCTTCCCGCTGTCGCTCCTCCTCCGGTAGCAATTCCTGTTCTTCCTGTTGCTCCTCCGCCGCCAGTTATTGCTCCGCTTCCTGTTGTTGTTCCTCCATCTGTACCTTCACCTCTACCGACTGTTACTGTTCCAGTAAATCTGTCTTTGTTGCCAGTGGTAGTGTCTCCACTACCTGTTGTACAGGATTTGTCTACTCTCTTTACCAAACGGTTCTGCTCCGCTTGTAGCTGATAAAGGGGAGAGTGCTGAATCAAAAGTAACGCGCAACACAGTTTCCAAATAGTAGAGGAGTGATTTGAATACATGGGCTAAGCAATGTAAAGAGAAAGGTGAAACATCTACTGTCTTAGCTACACTCCTTAATCTAGAAAGTATTCCCGCTCAGAATGTCTTTATTGAGGGGATGGGGATACATTTGGCTGTAATGTGGAATATATTAACAGTCACGGATGTCCCACAAGGGTTGAGGGATTGGAATGTTTTAGCTTATTCAAGGGATACTGCAGAGAAAGTACATGAGCATGTCAAGAGAGTTTTTGAGTTTAGTAGGGAGTTAGAACGGTTACAGAATGATGAAACAGATTGTGATAGTTTGGACGCTTTTTATGTGCAGAAATGGTTCCTTCCTCCTTGTAAATCAACGAGTGAAGAAACGCAAATTTGCACAAGGGATGCGCTTAGATGGATTTCAGATATGTCGATATCTCCCGTAGAAGTATATGATACATATAGTCAATATACTCCAGAAATGCAGAGGAAAGTGTTACAGGTAATGGTAGAATACCTTCAGGATGAATGTATAAAGAAAAAAGTTTGTTGTCCCGTAGAATTATTGAATATTTATAAGAGAACTTTTGCGTCTGATACTGCTTCCACCATTTTAACGCTCAATTTGGCACTGTTGCTTAGTAAACATTCGGAGTTCCCTACTTCTCAGCTGTCTATGAGAGAGGTTCCTCCAACATTCGTTCCTAAAGTTGAGATTCCGGCTAATGTTACAACAGGGGCAGCAGCCATCGATATTGAAGTTCACTATGTATCGCAGTTTGTTCACGTCCCGTTCTCAAGACAGGAAGTGAATACTATTAGACAGTCGATTTCAGACATTATGAAAAATCCAACAGGGTTTTACAAGGAAATAGAGTCTGTTCTGCATTCATCAGTTTTCACTTTGGGTGATATAGATTTGTTGTTTCCTGTGATCCTATCTGCTGATTTATGGAAACAGATTAGGGCTATAGATGATCCAGCAGGGTTAGGTGACATGTGGGTTAACTTGGTTAGGTTAGAAGGAGAAAGGAAAGCTGGTGAAAGACCACTGCAAGTGATACTGACTTTGCCGGATAGAATAGTAACGAAATTAAAGACTTTGATTCCAGAGAGAAGGATTGTTTGGGACAAACTCACTGCTTGTACCCAAGGAAAATCTGAAGGTGCTACCAAATTCTTTAATCGGTTCGACCAAGTATTCTCAGATTTTAGCTGACAGGATTTAAGCACTGCGTCAGGCAAAAGATTGTTTGTGGACAAATTTGTGCGTGGATTGTTGCCTGATATCCATTCACAAATTATGACTTTCCGAGAGTGCTTGGCAAGCTAAATCACAGTCCGAAGTATTACATATGGCTCAGTATTACGAGAATAGAGTCAATAATGAAAAAGAAAGGATCCAAAAGAAAAGGGGAGATTTAAAAACCAAAGTATTATTGCAACAGATGGTTAGAGGGCCGAGAGGTGGAAGTACACAGTTGCAAGGTCAATTCGTTCCACAAAGTAATGCGCTGTCGGGTCCTGTACACGTGAACCAATGTGCTTATTGCAGACCAGAGGGTCATTGGCGTGCACAATGCCCAATCCTTCAGCAAAGGTCGAATAACACATATGGGGTCTCATTACACGGTAGGCGGTAACCATGGCGCTATTAGCGCCATGGTTGCCGCCGGTATTTTACCGTGTCTGCCTTGGTGGATGGCGGAATTACCGCCCTACTCCAAGGTGAGCGGGGGCGGTAATTCCCCATTCACCAAGGCCCTTCCCCATTCCCATTTTTGCCCCCATATGGCATAATGGGAATGGGGAAGGCGCTAATTACGGTACCGCAAATTGCGGTACCGTAATTAGCACCAAGGTCCCTTTGCGGGTTTGTTTTTTAACGCCTGCTTAAAGCAGGCGTTAAAGTACCAACCCGCAAAGGGACCTCGTAATAAGGCGGTAAGGGTTAACGGTCACCGGTACCCTTACCGGTGACCGTTAACCCTTACCGCCTACCGTGTAATGAGGCCCATGGTGTCATGGGTAGACGATCCAGAGGCCGCCCTGGGGTAGGGGGCCCTGGTAGAAGCTAGTTGGCTCAAAATTCTCAGTCATTTTCGCAAGATAATCAGCAACCTAGTGTAGATAGCCGAATATTTTTTGATAATCCTTCAAATGCCTATCTTTCTGAAGATCTTGTCTTTGACGATATATTGTTTCGTTAGGACAGCCCGAAGCAGGGTCTGGAACTGACGCCTATTCCCGTTAATCAGAAAGGTCCCTACATTGAGATGATGGTGGGGAATAGGAAGCATCTATTTTTGAGAGACACAGGAGCACAGAAGTGTTCCATTTATCATTCACAGGTTCCAGACATTCCACTGTCATGGCAGAATAACATTTTTGTAGGGTTTTCTGGCATGCCAGTGGTTAGTCCGGTTTCTCTGCCGGTACCGAATTCACTGGGCCATTCACGGATCACTGTCCGTTTCTTCTGACAACGAACTGTGGAGAGAATTTTTTGGGGTTGAATCTGTTGAAGGAATTAAATGCGGTAATTCATTGTTCTTCGGATGGAGTGCATTTGACGATTTCACCTCAGCAATTTTCTGCCTCACAGTTCTTGACTAGACCTTTGCCGCCAGATTTTAGTGCAGTTCCGGCATGTTTATGGGCGGTTGGCAACAATAATTTTGGCATTTTGCAAATTGACCCTGTTGAAATTGTTTTGAAACCAGGAGTTAAGTTGCCACGAATTCCACAATATAAGATTTCAGTTGATGGTGAGCAAGCTTTGATGTGTATAGTTTCCGACTTTGTACATCGTGGAGTAATTGAAGAAATTGCAGGAAGTTTGTGCAATAACCCAATTTTACCGGTGTACAAGAAAGGGGATAATGCGATTCATTTCTGTTTCATTATCTATTTGCGCGCTATCAATAAGATTGTTGCTCCACAATTTCCAATTGTGCCTGATGTAACGACAATACTAACAATGATTCCAGCTTCTGCTACTCATTTCAGTGTGGTGGATCTCAAGAATGCCTTCTTTAGCATTCCCATACACGTGGATAGTAGATATTTGTTCGTGTTCACCCTCGGGGAACACTCGTTTACATTCACAAGTGCACCACAAGGGTACACAGAGAGTCCGAGCATTTATAGTAGGGCTTTGAAAGAGCAGCTCGATACACTTGAGTTGCCTTCTACTTGTAAATTGCTACAATACGTCGACAACCTTCTCTTAGCTGCAGACTCAGAAAGTGCTTGCAAGGAAGGCACTGTGTTATTGCTTATTCATCTAGCAAAGCATGGACATAAAGCTTCACTGAAAAAGTTTCAGTATTGTCGACAGGAGGTCACCTATTTAGGCTATCTCCTGTCAAAGGAGGGAAGAAGATTGACACCTGAACAAATTAAAAGCATTTCTAGCATGGCTGTCCCAAATACACAGAAGGAAGTCAGAGCCTTGATAGGAATGGCTTCTTACTGTAGAAAGTGGATCCCAAACTTTTCACTAGTGATAAAACCAATGTTGGCATTCACAAAGAAGGCCATTTCTTTGCCACTGCCGTGGAACTTGGAACACCAGAAAGCTTTTGATCTGCTCAAGACTGCACTGTGTTCAGCACCGGTTTTGGGCACACCAAATTATGAGAAGGCCTTCGAGTTGTATGTGCATAAACGTGATGGATGTGCTTTGGCTGTGTTAACGCAAGAACATGGGGGGAAGAATAAACTGTGCGGTTATTTTTCCTCCACACTTGATCCTGTTGCATGCGCTTTGCCGAGATGTTTGAGAGCTGTCACTGCTGCTGCTGCGTCTGTAAATCAAAGTGAGGGCATGGTTCTAGGTCACACTTTGACCGTGATGGTACCTCACTCTGTAGACGTTCTATAAAATAGAACGCAAACGCAACACCTTACTTCCGCACGATTAACAAAATATGAACTGATTCTATTTGCATCGCATATCCAAATTAAGAGATGTTGCGTATTGAATCCGGCTGAATTGTGACCTCTTCCGCAAGACATTGCTTGCAGTGACGAAATGTCACATGACTGCATCTACACTACAGAGCAAGAAACTAAAGACAGGATTGATTTAAATGATACACCTCTGAATGATCCACAAGGGGAGCTATTTTGCGATGGCTCCTGCTTCAAACTTCCGGATGGTACATCCACTGCTGCTTATGCCATCACTACACTAAGCACGATTGTGGAAACCAAGAGAATTTCGCATAACTCCACGCAGGCCACAGAGATTATCGCACTGACTCGAGCTTGTGAACTTTACGAAGTGCTTAGAGTGAATATATTTACCGACAGCCAATATGCCTATGGGGTGGTTCACAACTTCGGTAGACTATGGGCAGAATGAGGTCTCTTGACCTCACATGGAACGAAAGTCCAACATAGCACCTTGATAGTTCAGCTACTCTGAGCACTTGCGCTTCCTACTCAACTAGCAATCATGAAGTGCACCACACATCTGAAAGTAACAGATGATGTAGGGAGAGGAAACACTTTTGCTGACAGGATAGCTAAACAGACTGCTACTGATTTATATTCAGAAATGTATGTTACAAAGGAAACCACAAATACTTGTACAGTAAATGAAGGGATTGACTCGATAAAGAATATTCAAGCTGATGCCACTCCAGAAGATCTTAAATACTGGGCTAAGGGTTTAGCAAGTTTGGATGAGGAAGGGTGTTGGGTAGACAGTTTAAAAGGAAGATGGATGCAACCCGATGCATATGTCATCGCCATGGTCAAAATGGCTCATGGTCCCACTGACATACGTGCTAGGAAAATCTGTAAATTACTAGAATCTGTCTGGGTGAATGTTAGCATCTCAAAAACTGCTGAGCGTTTTGTCCAGAATTGTATTGTTTGCTTACAGCATAATGCGGGGAAGGATACAACAGCACCAAGGGGTAGTTTTGGTCCCCCCTCTGTGCCTTTTGAAGTTATTCATTTCGACTTCATTGAGATGGAGCGCTGCTATAACTACAAATATGTCTTGGTAGTCATTTGTGCCTTTAGCAAGTGGGTTGAAGCCTTCCCTGTGAAAGATGCTTCAGCAATGACAACGGCGAAAACCATGCTTAAGGAATATTTTCCAAGGGTCATCTGGTCGATATAATGGTCCACATTTTATCACTGCTGTCATCCTGCAGGTATGCGCGGGATTACAGATCAATAAACGATTCCATTCGGCTAGACACGCTCAGAGTGCTGGACTTGTAGAACGCCATGATGGTATCTTGGAGAATAAACTTGCAAACGTCTGTGCCAGCAGTAATTTGAAATGGCCAGACGCCTTACCTATAGCGCTACTGTCCATGCGGACAACCCCACAGACTAGAACTGGACTCTTCCCCTATGAAATTATAATGGGGAGACCAGCAAATATTTAGAATTTGCCTAAACCTAAGAAACTGAAAGATGGGGAACATTTGCTTCTTGCTGAATACTGTGACCAGTTAACTTAGAACTTGTATTTGATTTATCAACAGGTGCGAGAAGCCCTGCCAGTTAAATACGAGGGGCCAGGTCACAGAATTCAACCCGGCGACGGGTGCTCAAGAAGTTATTTGAGAGAGCATCCAGTCTCGCACCGCGCTGGAGAGGATTGTTTCAGGTCCTGTTAGCTACACAGACTGCTGTACGAGTAGCTGGAAGAAAACACTGGATACATCCTACACACATCAAGAGGATACCTTTCCCTTTGCCACACGACATAGAAGAAACTAAGGAAACTGTTTACTTTGCTTCTGGTGATCAATCGGTTTTGAAAAACATCAAGGGTATTTCAGATACTCATCCTGAGTCTGTGGGGCCTGGGGAGACAGCTGCTTTGTCTCTGAAGTCTTCTTCGGATCTCTCTGCACCCTTGAGAAACCTTGCCTCTGTTTCACCACTTCCATCAGGAAGCAATGACACACTGTTCGCAGATCACGCAGTGCCTCGAGTCTTAAGGTAGGATCTGCATCCACGGCACTAGACTTACAGCTCAGCATGGTTGTGACTACAGGAAATGACTGTTGAGCTCGTTCTTTGCCACTCTCTCGCTGAAAACATAAGTAAGTGGCTGGGACGGGCAAGAGCTATCTTCAATCAAGAAAAATCATGTGGTCAGGAGATCACCAACAAACAAACTTACAGAGTCTATCGCACTCGTACAGAGCAACCGATCAATTGTGTGGCTAACATAGACATTGGACAGAGAAATTCATGGTCCGTGAGAACGTACTGCTTTCTTGTAATTATGTCAACTGGTCTGACAGTAGTAATCGCTCTTGGGTTTTGGTACATTGAGGGGGTGTGTCCACTTGAAACTTTGATACCCATTGAGAGTGTGCCCACTATGTCTTCTCCTTTCGTGCATCTGCACACTCTATGTTCTAGGGATTCCCAACACAGAGCGAGTTATCACAACAATACGCTTTTGTTAATTATGAATGCGACCCATGCGATTTTGAACAGAACTAATTGCTGGATATGCTCACATCTGCCACAACATGGGGAAAAAGAGTTGGGCTGGTATATTCATCCTTTGCCTCTAACTACTGCATGCTATGCCTCTCTAAGGGCATTATTCTTTGGTCGATGGAATAACTGCATCTCAGGGAACTTCGACGGGACTAATTTGAATGAGTTTGAAAGGCGAGTCCTGATGCCCCTGGGATGTTCCCTTTTCGCAAATAGGAGCAAGCTTAATGTTGCTTCTATTAGGCCTTCCGATAGACTTTCTAGACCTTTCAAATTGTTAATTTCTTTCAAGATGGCTCCCATAGGCAATCAGGATGCCATGCCTCCTTCTTACACTATTAATCACAGCCCCAACTCTGTTTCCTTCTGCATACAAAGGAATGGTTCTCAGTCAATGGGTACTTTTGAGGGTTGTACCAATATTGCGAATTTGACTAGTGAGGACAGACTCTTGTATGTAGGTGATCCTGTTTATTTCGTTTGTGGCAATGAAGCTTATCCTTGGCTACCTAGGGATTGGCAGGGTACTTGTTATTTGGGTATCTTGCTACCAGGGGTATATGTAGCTAGAACCTATGAGGTCTCTAGGGCTCGTTGAAGGCGGGACGAGAACAGTGATACTCATTCACAAGTCATGGGTGATGTAGCGAAATCCTTTGTGCCATGTTGGGGACAGATCATGAATTCCGAGGATATTAGGAGACTATCAAGAGTATTGGAGAGAACCATTAACCGGACCACCGATATACTCTACAACATGACGTTAGAACAGAAAGCAATTAGATAAGTGGCTCTACAGAACCAGATGGTGTTGGACGTCATCCTGACTGAGCGTGGTGGAGTATGTAAATTGCTGGGTTCTGCTTGTTGCGTTTTCACACCTGACTTCTCCTTTACAATTTTCAAGGCAATACAAAATCTGCACGTCCAAAGTACAGAAGTACATGTTCCCGAGGGAAACTGGGATCTTAGTACCTGGTTCTGGGGCTTTTTACGATCTTGGGGATGAAAACTCTTTTCAGCCTAGTGGTAATCCTTGGTATTCTGTTGTTCTGTTGTTGTTGCATACAATGTCTTCCTACCATATGTTCGATGTTAGGAGGATGTTGTGCGCAAACTGTAGGAACATTAGGACCGAAAATACATGCACCGAGAAGATGACTAATGTTTTTGTAATGGAGGATATTACTGTCAAAGATTTGATGGCAATCGATGTATTTGATGAATGTGATTCAGGATGTTCGGACATTGAAAAGTGGAGTTACGAGTAAAGCGAATATTTTTAGTAAAGCTCTTGGCTTAGGCCAAAAGGAGGGTTTGTTAAATGGTAATTATATAGTGCCTCCTTGATATTTATATTGGCCTAAGCCTATTCGCGCTATATGGAAATCCGTGTTGCAAAGGTTCCCATTTTTGGGTTAACTTCGCCGCCATTTCAAGATTCATCTGCCATTTTGATTTCCCCTCATGTGTTCTATGTTCTAAAATGGTGAACTATGTTTTCGACTTGCAGCCAAGCCTTCCGACCTTTGAGTTCTGTTAATCTTTAGGTTGTCCGAGAGCCGACAGTTTAAACTGAGCAAAGAGACCTTGTGCTTCATGTGAACTGTCATCTTAGTGTTGTCTGCGCTCACAAGCCTCATCCTTGTATAAATATTGGGAGAATGAAGAACAAACCTCGAGCGAATGCTTTAGCTGAACTACATTGTGAAGAGACTTGAAATAAGGCATACCGTGGGATCCGAGAATATACATCACTATTGTGTCTTCATGGAAATACAAACCTACGTAATCCTTCACATGATATTGTAAAATCTGTATGTGAACTAGGCACGAACTCTAGACCACAAATTATTAAAATGAAGAGAGGCTGGACAATATTGTATGAAATGTATAAATATGCTAGTGTTTAGATGTTCAGCACTCTCTCACATCCCTTTGTCAGCTGGTACACACTGCGAGGTGTTGGGAGCCAGTTAGCTATCTGTTTTGCTTTGTAAACTGTACAGTAATAAAAGATCTGAGAATTATTTTAGCACATGATAGGTGTATTTCCTTTGTGGTACTCAGCCTTGATATTTCTTTGTTCTTTCACTAGCCCTTCGCAGGGAACAGTGTGAGAGACTGCTGCTTGACCCAGGCCTCTCTACTGGATATACTGGAGTTGGGGGTAAATGCATTATCTTTCTGCCGAATTTCTTTGTAATTACCACAGTGCAATTACCACTTCAGCAATTGCACTGAAAATTCCCCATTGAGTACTAGGCACTAAAAAAGAAATGGGGACTTACACAGCCACTTGAATTGCGGTGGTAATACCTCCGGACTTAGTGGCAGTAACAGTAATTGAGTTGGGTGGTATTGCAGTGGATTTACCGCTGGGACACCACCCAACTCCTGATGAGGCCCATTGTGTCAATTACGTGCCTGAATACCCCTGATCATCTACCCGGAGTACCTTTCTACAAAAGTCTGCATTCTGTAACGTACTTAATGGGCCTCATTACGAGCATGGCGGTAGCCATGCCTGTATGGCAGGCATGGCTACCGCCATGCTCGCTACCGGCACCGTCTCCCGGGATTGGGCAATGACGGGCCCATTACGAGATGAATGGGATGATAATTGCCCATTTGCGGGTGATGGTAATGCCGGGCTCCCGATCCCCATTCTGCCCAAAAGGGCAGAATGGGGGTGGGGAGCATGGTTGCACCGGCACCGTTTATAACATTCACGAGTTCTGCTTGCGGGTGCGCACAGCCCACCAGGTAAGACCTGGCGGGCTGTCAGGAACCTGCAAGCAGAACTCGTAATGCGGCGGTCCGGTATGAAAGGTGCCGGTGCCTTACCTGCACTGTTCATACCGTGACCGCCACATTTATAATGAGGCCCAATGTAATATTGGCTAGTGGTTCACATAGACGTGACATGACAAT
Organism: Ambystoma mexicanum; assembly: GCF_040938575.1. Taxonomy (NCBI): domain Eukaryota; kingdom Metazoa; phylum Chordata; class Amphibia; order Caudata; family Ambystomatidae; genus Ambystoma; species Ambystoma mexicanum. The sequence continues at coordinate 69,502,051 of NC_090928.1, forward strand.
TTCACACCTTCTTTAATATAATCCCACTCCACAATTCAGAGCAAAGAACAGACAGTGGAGTATTCAAAAATCGAAATGTATTTAAAATAATTAGATCAATTTGAAACAACTGGGTCTCCAGCTTTACCGTTGAGCCCACTACAATATGGTGTGCATATAAAACAATTATTAACACCAAAATGAAAATGATCCTCCCTATATGAATCTCACTATTAAAAATTCACAAAGGCTTTCACTTTCAATCACAGCAACCTCAATATAAATCTGTGATTTTCTAATAAATGCTAACTATACTAAAATTCCACATAGCATGGGCTTCTCTGTGAATATTGCTAACATTGCAACGGCATATTTCATTGTGCAAGCATCCAGACTATATTATGGCATAGAATGGCTGTATCAAAGCATACTGTCATCACAGGCAATAGTACTTATCTTAGCAATATGGCACACCATGACACCAGCTTCGACCACTAACTATATGTGCAAATAATTACTAGCTTTATATATGTTTATATACATATATATATATATATATATATATATATATATATATATGGGAAACACAGGGCATGCATGTATCAATACCCGCGTTCCTGTTTTTAAAGGGCACACCCTTTGAATTTCCAATCCTTTTATCTTCCCAGATTTTACCCAATTTTCACAATGGGGCAATGCAGGGATTGTGTTTGATTTTCCTTTTCTTGTGTAAATTCTGTTTTTTTGGGAATACCAGCTAGGGGCACAGTGAGGCCGGCATCATCCTTTCAGCAAACCCTCAATTCAAGGTGCTTTTTAGAATCAATCACCAACCGCCAGATCATCATCCATCTATGGGCTTCTCCTGCTTTCTTCTCTCAATAGACAGCTTGCATGGACTGGTGGGCTGTCATCTGCTAAGCATCAGTTATCTTGCTCTGCATTCTTCAGATGGATTACTCCTATCTATTCCTCACCCAATATTACATAATCCATCCTTGTGTCCTATGGCCATCCAAATATAATTCCATCTAATCCCACCTATGGTTTGGCAAAGAGGAATGTTTTGTTTTCCACATGACCAAAGGGTGGGAGGAAGCGTATTCTTTCTGAAGAGAAACTAATTTAGTTGGTCTGCTCTAATTTCTGACTCATCTATACTACCTTGATAAAAGTTGTCTTTTTAGTTTCTGCACTCTGATCTAAACACTCTGATATGTTATATGATGAGATTCTGATACTTTTGATGATTTTTAAGCCATTTCCAAAATGACAACATGACATTCAGTTTCATGATTCTGATAGAGCTTACTTTTATCTACAACATATCAAAAGCTCAGATCAATTGGAGCCTGCATGGAGATGTAAGGCTTACTTTTGTTTCTCACATTTGCAGAATTATTTTTGTTCATATGAATGCAGTAGGATTTCTTTGGTGTGTTATTGCAGCAGTTTTCCAGAAGAGGGCAGATATGACATATTGCCTATGTATTCCCTTTCTATGTCACCACTTATATATCTTGAAGTGTGTATTCTAAATTACCCTCTACCATGACTGATCCATTCTGCATGCTTGTGCCATGCATCTTAATGAGAGTGACCAGATCTTTTAACCATTCATATGCTAATGGCTTTGGTTTATGAGTTAATGTCAAATAAATTATTTGACGTCAATGGGCAGGTGTCATGAGTGATCGCCTTAAGATAATGTATGGTCTTCACATACTGTGAAAGCCTACATGGAATAAAGTGGACAAGCATCTCGAATAATCTAAAGAGCAATCTGGCCTGACCATAACCTGTAATTATTTTCTATCCAATTCCCACTAGACCTGAGAGCTTTTTTTTCTCTTCACTATGCCTATACATGCAAATAGAAACTTAAAATGCAATCCGATTCTATTCTTTAATTCCATCTCCCTTAGGTTTGATGTCTTCATTTTTAAATGCAGACATATCTTTTCAATGTACATCAACGAGCAAAATGAAATACAATAGCATTTTCATTCCTATTCTTTAGTTGTAAACAATATACTGTGAATGAATTACTAAAATAGCAGAATAAAGGAGCGCATACTAATTCTCACATTGACTGGAATACACCTTTGCTGTAATGACATAATCTTTACATATGCTATTCATGTTGGACAGACACAGGAAGAAATCCAAGTATACATTTTTGCTTAAAAGGCTTGTAGTATTCCCTGCTAAATAACTACTTTAATTCTGGGCATGCCTTTCACATGTAGCATGGTTCATTCTTGGAAAATCAAGGAGGTTCCCTTTAAACCTTACAGTTTTCTCTTCTCCAATTGCACTCAACTGAATAATATCCCGTGCATGAAGTTTTGGATCAGGATTTACCACAGTTAAGTATGTTTTACCAAGAAAGGTTGTGTACTCCACAACACATAGTCAAGATGGGCATTGATGCTAATACACTTCTGATAAACTTTGTATGCGTTGTACAATGGCTGAAAGAAACAATGTCACTGTACATTGATATTATGAAGTCTAGCTTAGTAAATGTATTACATGAACAGTTATTTCCCAACATTTGGGCGTGCTGCACTATTTAATATGTGTTCCTTTTTAACATGACAGCAAGCAAGAGGCAGACATTCCTCCAGTGTTGGTAAATCTTATTCCTCTTGCTCTTGCCAGAAAGCCTCTTGTTGTCCTCTAGTATGGCAGACAATTGTCTGAATTTCCTTTCCATGGTTGGGATTTCTAGTGTTTTCTAGATAGTTGTTTTATTGTTTGTAAGAAAAAGTCTAACTCTTTATATAACCTTCTTTGGACATTTTTTTATTTTGAGATCATTCATTGTACATGAGTTTCTGTGTGTTACTGTTGTCATCAGCTTACAGGCATCTTGGAGATGTAGCCTGCCCTTGGCCTCCACCACCACATGAGGGAAATCCTGTGCCTGTCTGCCCTTTATGATAGGGATTGCAGCTGGTTTAGTAGTAGAATGGGTTCGAGTAGGCTGTTGAGCTACGAAATACAATTTATATAAGAATGTAGAAAACAGAGCCAAATTTAAAAACAAAATGTGAGCTGCAATCTGCGCACAGAATCTGAAAAAGACATTTGCGAGGAAAGATGCAATGTCAGTAGCCCACCTACGAAAAGATTGTGTGTTCAAAGTAAATGACAAGGCACACGAATAAATATTCCCAGTTAACATGAAAGGATCCATCAACTTTTATTAAATGGGACACAGTCCATCTGGAATCATCACATCAAGTTACAGAAAAATAAATTTGAACTTGAGCCTACATTCTTCTGTTTATTTCCTTACAGGATTGAGAAGCAGCATTATAAAACATACAGGAACTCAAATAGGTAATATATTGACAGCAGTTCGATTGAAAAGGAATGTTATAATGTTGCCCTATTTTGCAGAACTGAAAAAGCAATGGGGAAAAGAAAATAATATTAAAGGTTGCACTTCTGAATGAAAGCCAGCAACATGGCCCTGGATAGTCAAATTACATTCCTTCCCCAATGGATACAAGGGATGGGGGAGGTTGCTCTCAAGGAAATGCAGCCAGGCTTTGAAGCGGACTATACAACTTTGACACTCTCTGGACTTTGGCAAATGACCAAATGTTTTGCTTTTTTTTAAAAGATAGGTCTTGCCGAGGAAGACAAATGCCTTCTAAATATACACAACTGATTGTGAGCATTGGTCTGCTCTCCAAATAACCTGATCTTCCATCAGCCAGTCCTTCCAGGAGGGTACGAGTCACACCTTCAGAGACTTGGAGTCTAGTGTAAGGGATAGAACGTTGCTGTAATCACTGAAGAGCCAGGGACCTGTGTCAACAAATGGCCCGGGCAGCCTAGTTTACAAGAGTCCTGAAACTAGGTGTCATTCCGAGCCTGCCTCTCTGAGTCATAAATGGCCCAGCTTTCAGATTGAAAGGAACTAACATTACATGACACGAGATGTTCTGTTTTGAGGCAGGAGATGGTATGCCATTTCAGAACATGATTCATCCCATTATATGTCAAAAGAAAATACTCTATGTAAATTTAACACATTAAATAATATTTATGTTTATAACGTTTGGACAAAATGTCATACAGACTTGCTTTAAAAAAAATATTCAAGGCGAAAAGCTCTATCAGCAGAATGCAAAACAATATGAGATTTGTGCACATATACATTGCAAATCATTGATCAATAAATACCAGTGTCAGTGCTGGCAAACCCGTTAATCTGATATAGAAAAAAAAATGTTTGTACAAAAATATTAGCTTGTAAAATATCAAAATGTGTAACTCACACATCACATTTCGTGGCAAGATAAAAATCACATTATTAGATTTACCGAGTCAGAGCAATCTGTTAAATTGATAAGTAACATGATCACTTGTGAGGAAAATGTTCTTTCACAAAATTACAAATGTTTAATCTTGAAATTTCCAAGAAGATATCACATCAAGTGGGAGGGAAACTGGGGGGGCGTGGCCAACCGCCATGTGAGAAAGCCGCACTTCGTTGCAGCTCCGCCGATGCGCCCATCATTTTGCCCACAATCTGCATCTAACTTGAATTAATCTATACCTGCAACCCAGAGATCGCCTCAGTACTGTCTGCTGACCCTCTGACGGTGGTCCGAGACCTGTGCGCGCTTCCAACGAGGAGAAACGCCGTGGTGTTGGTGGAAGCGCGCGCCCGAAAATGGCGGCTGCCTGCTGACGGCGGAAGAGACGAGCGCTGCACCGCGCCGCAGAACAGAGCGGAGGAGGAGGCTTGCCGCCGGGCTACGGCTGTCCGGGGAACTGCTGACCCCGCCGTCCATCGGCTGGGGAATGTGCCCGCCTCCGTGTGCCTCCCCGGCGCGTGGCCCGCAGCGCCTACGGCGGAGGCACACATCGAAAGGCCTGGACCCGAGGACCGGACGCGCCCGAAGGCAACACCACACTGCGAGGTACGGAGTGGAAGTGGGGATGGGGGGACTTTTTACTCGTGTCCGGCTCTACTAAACGAGCCCACGACACCACCCTGGAGAGGGGCCGCACCCCGCTGCCGGCTGAACTCGAGGCCGAAGTGCTGGCCGCGGAGGCTAGATTTGTGCTCCGGCATCAGGTGCCCGCCAGGACTGCAACCCCCCCAGCGCCCCAGGATCGCTGCTCGCCGGTGCCCCCACAAAGACCACTGCGATAGGCACCACGGCGCACACATTTGCACTGAGTTGAACTGCATAGCCACGCGCTCTAGGGCAGCGCCACAGTGCACACTCCCGACCCCGACTCTCAGCCCCGGCCCCGGTACCGCTGGCAACCATTCCAAGCTCACCTGCACAAGAGATGTCCGTAAAAGGCGCCAGGAACAAGCACAGGCAGACAACAATGGAGCATTTGCAGCCACAGGTGCCTCCAAGCCGGATGCCGCTGTCACAACCTCGGCGGCCTCGGAAGAGGGGCCCCCCGAACCCACGAACTCACAACTACTGGAAGCCATCTTGGTGCTCCAAAAAACCATGGAGGGCAAAATAGATGCCGTGGCCATCGATTTAAATCTACTGAGACAAGAAGTGCGCTGCCATCGCAGGCAGAACAGAAGCATTAGAGTCCCAGGTAAAGGAAAACACTGAAGCCAAAACCCACCTCTTGAGAGAGGTAGATGCCCTAGCCCAAAAAGTAAAGAACCTCGAAGACAGGGCGGACGAGGCGGAAGGGCGGGCGCGCCGCAATAACATCAGGATCATTGGACTGCCGGAGGGAACAGAAGGAAATGACCCTACAAACTTCGTCGAGAACCTGCTGCTGCAAGGGGTCGGAGCCGGGAAATTGTCTCAGGGGTTCACCATCGAGAGGGCGCACAGATCTCTCACTAAACGCCCACCACCTGGGAATCCGCCAAGGCCGATAATCGCCAAAGTCCTCAATTATAAAGATAGAGAGACTATCCTAGCCCACTCACGGACCGGGGGCCGCATAGAATTTGGCTCTGCCAAAATCGCAATCTACCCGGACTATACCCTTCAGGTTCAGAGGAGTAGAGCTCAATACGCCCATATTAAGGCCAGATTGAAAGATGCAGGCTTGCGATACATGCTACTGTACCCGGCCAGACTAAAGGTCATCCGTAACAATAGAACGCACCTCTTCGAATCGCCGGCAGAAATAAACGAATGGATGGACAGGGAGCAGATTCCTGACATAGACGGAAGGCAACAGAAAACACGAGAAAACGGCACCCCCAGGGAAGCCTAATGAAACCTCCTTATTGGAAAGCACGTGAAGTAACCTCAACTTGCAGATTGTGGCACCAATGAGTGTCTTGGAGCTGACCGAATGGCACTGTGTGGTATCAGACACTACCAAGGGGATTGGCCCGCACCCCCGATTCTCTTTGGGTGACTAACCCGCCCGTAGGGCACCAAGAGACCGTAGGTCTAATGGAGCGGAAACGGGGATGTCAGAACGGGGGGAACCCCGCTAGACTAGTTCTGTTAACGGCTAACGCCAAGTTCACTGTTCGTAGGGATGGGAACCCGCCTGTTGGAATAACGTCCCAGTTAGTTAAAGGGGAAGTCCAGGACCACCTTGATCACCACACATCACCTACCCGATCTAGAGTCAGCAGGGGCTCCTGCCAGAACAAGCCACTGAACCGTATACAGATAGGCCAGAGGGCGACGCCACTATGCAGCCCACCCACATACCCACACACACGCCACACTCATGAATAACGTAGTCAAAGTCATGTCATGGAACGTCAGGGGCCTGAACAGCTACATTAAACAGCACAGGGTCCACACCTTCCTTAAACGCAACAAGATAGGAATTGCCCTATTACAGGAGACCCACCTGAATACACAGAAGCTAGCAGCATTGGCTAAGAGTTGGAGAGGAACCCTGATAGGCACCACGTATTCCAACTATGCACGGGGAGTTCTGATATGGATCACCCCCTCCACTCCCATCAACCTAAAATACACTAACATCGATAATGAAGGTAGGATGGCCTTGCTCAGAGGCACCATTGAAGGCAGAGAAGTCTGCCTAGTGAACACTTACGCCCCCAACCACGACGCGACGGTCTTCTTCCGTTCGTTATACACCCGGCTCAGTCCGGATAGAGACGGCACGCTCATATGGGGGGGGGGGTCACAACTGCACCCTTGATCCACGCATGGACAGATCGGATAGTAAACATACCCGCCCCTCCCCTCCCGCTAAAATACTGAAAGCCCTCTTACATCAATACGCCCTACAAGACCTCTGGAGGGCTCAACACCCAGAGGGCAGAGTCTTCTCCTTTTACTCACCCCCACATGCGGTACACACTAGAATTGACAGCTTATTGGTGAGCGAAGAACACTTAGACACATTCGAGGTTACGCAATACCTTGCCAGAGTACTATCGGATCATTCCCCCATAGTTACCTCTTGGACAATAATGGCACCTCGACCCTCCATACCCACATGGAGACTCAGAGGCGAAGCACTGTTGGATAAGGCATTTCAGGAACAGATCAGACAATGCACTGCAAACTATTGGCAGACGAACATGGACAGTGTCCAGCACATCCGCACGGCATGGGAAGCTTACAAAGTAGTGATCAGAGGGGAAATGATAGCCATCACAGGGGGAGCCCAAAAATCCATCACAGCTAAGTTAGCAAGCGCCGAAGAAGAGCTGAAGCAATTAGAATCTATAGCCTCCTCAGACCCAGACCACTTACACAAAATAATCGAACTAAAGAACTGGGAGGCCCTCGGAAAACTCAGCTATGCCAAATATATCGAGGGAAACCACGCCCTCGGTGATAAACCGGGCAAGCTACTAGCGTGGCTTTACAAGCGAGAAACCCCCAGAACACCCATCTGCCGTATACACGATGATAACGGCATAGACACGCACTCACAAGCTGCCATAAACCACGCATTCGCTGGGTATTACCAGGCCCTCTACACTGACACCCCACCGCCTACAGACACTGAAATAGAGGACGTACTGGACATCATTAGACTACCACATCTTGAGGAACACGCAGCAGAATCCCTGGAAGGGCCAATAACCCCTGAAGAGGTTGCAGTTGTTATTAGTACGCTTCCCTCTGGGAAGGCGCCGGGCCCGGATGGACTCCCAGGCGAGTTCTACAAGGCCTATGAAGACGAACTAGCCCTGTTACTCTCTCAAGTCTTCAACGAGGCATACGAAACAGGCCAACTACCTAGCACCATGAGGGAGGCGATCATCATACCACTCTTAAAACCTGACAAAGATGGCGCAGAGTGCGGCTCATATAGGCCCCTGTCCTTACTAAACACAGACAGTAAGGTACTCACGGCAATACTGGCCATGAGGTTGCGTAGAGTCATCCCGACCCTGATCCACCAAGACCAGACGGCATATGTGCCCGGCAGAACCATCACAGAAAACCTACGCAGACTGCACCATGTCATCCACAGCACCGAAGGCAGACAGACGCAATGCGCTGTGGCGTCCTTGGACGCCTCCAAAGCGTTTGACTCAGTGCGCTGGAAATGGCTTCTGGCTACCATGTCCAAGTTGGGGATAGGGCCTAGCTACATTAAGTGGGTCACACTCATCTACACCAACCCTGAGGCCAGAGTACGCACCAACAACACTTTCTCAGACAAATGGAGGCTTTCTCGGGGAACTAGGCAAGGATGCCCCCTATCACCCATGCTGTACATTATGGCTATAGAGCCAGTGGCAGCATACCTAAGACAAGAATATGGAGATGGGGGCATAATGGTAGACGGGGAGAACCATGTGATTTCTATATACGCCGACGACATGCTCCTCTATCTAACGAACCCTGCACACATACTGCCCTACGTACTAGAAACTTTAGACAGATTCCACAGATATACGGGGATCCAGATCAATCAGAACAAATCATGCCTGTTCCCCCTAGCCGCCTTGAGCGGAGAAGTGGCCAGAGAGCTTCCCAAACTAGCCTTGAAATGGGAACCCTCCTCCTTTAAGTACCTGGGCATTAGGGTGCACAGAGACCCCAAGACAGAGCACGCTCTGAATACAGTTAGGGCAAAGGAAGGACTGGCAAAATCAATGGAGTTCTGGAGCAGGCTGCCGCTATCGGTGGCGGGCAGAGTGGGCCTACTAAAAATGGTGGCGCTACCCAGACTTCTCTACTTCTTCACCAACGTACCATATAACATACCACGACAATTCTTCAATGAACTACATAAGCTGTGCAGGACATTTCTGGGGCAGGACGGAAGGCGCAGAGTCGCCCTGGAAACAATGCAGAGACCGTATGACAAAGGGGGTCTCAGGGTGCCTAACTTCGAACTGTATTACCTTGCTGGACAATTGAAGCACGTGATACAATGGATGGCTGACGAGGCCACAACAGACACTCGCCTGCTACGGCCAGGAGTCACGCAACTGCTACTCAGGGATCTGCTGTGGTCTGAACCTAGAACCAAACAACCTCACTCGCACCTGATCCTTCTAGGTATCCAGATATGGGAAAGGGCCTGCAAGGCCGCAATGCTCCCGAAGTCAAAGGATAATAAGAGACACTTGGGAACCTAGCGGCATCGCCACCCTGGGCGACTTGGTGGACGACCAAGGAATCTTAAATTTCGCCGAGCTACATGAAATCTCTGGAATCCACACGGGACAGTTCTTACTGCACAATGCAGTGGTCAAGAGACTAGCAGCTCGCTGGCCCACGATGGAGAACTTGAACACCAGACATGAAAGCATTGAGAGCCTGCTCGGGGCAGCGGACGGGGGCCACGAAACCTCCAGAATATATGATACTTTGCTAGACAGCGTCACCCAACAAAGCCTTATGTGTAAGGAAAAGTGGGAACAGGAATTTGGCCTACAGTTTGAAGACAAAGAGTGGGAGGCCATAATGGTATACCACAAGAAGGTATCCAGGAATGCCAGGTTCCAACTCATTCAATTCTACATTACGAACAGAGCGTACCTCACGCCAGACATCATTTCCAGATTTAGTGGAGCCGTGAGTACGGGATGCCCCAAATGCAACGAACCCCACGCAGTGATGACACATATGTTCTGGGGATGCCCCACCATACAGTCCTTCTGGGCTCAGGTCAAAGCCAAGGTGGCCGAGGCGAACATCACCCTGGAGGTCCAAACTCCAAAAGCATGTATCCTCGGCAGATACCCCAGAAGTAAGAAGAATAGACCACTCAATAAACTAAAAGACCTCATGTATATACTGGCAAGGAGATGCATTGCCATGAACTGGAAGCGCCCACAGGCCCCCTGCTTGTCAACATGGTGGGAAGACCTTCGCAAATGGACGAATGCCGAAACTGCGGCTTGGGAGATGGCCCAGAGCCGACAAAGACAGGACACCTCAGACGACCTACTACAATGGGTGGCGCTAATTGTTACATTGTTCAACCCTAATGCAGAAGGCTCCTCTGGCGACGACACAAATGACTCACAACAATCACAAAGCTGAAACTTGTGGTGTATTATGTTTTGGTCCGGACAGTTGGGAAAGGGGGAGGGAGGGAGGGTGGGGTGGGTGTAACTGTACTGTTGTATTGTTGAGTAACCACGTTATTGGTACAATGTAAACAATAAAAACAGATTTTAAAAAAAAAAAGTGGGAGGGAAACTGGGTGTAGAAGTCACTCCCATTAGACTGCCCTTTTCATTCATTTGCCCAATGAGTATGAAGTGGATGGTTTAGCTTGATGTTATTTTGGAACATTATCCAATCACATACACTGAACAATTAGGTTAGAGAAATTAAACCCTCTTTTAAAGGGAGAGGGTTTCCAATCTATAACAGGTCCAAACCCATAGATTCTGAAGACTGACATTGGCTTAAACACTCACTAGGATGGACTGATTGATGGACTAACAACAGCAGAAAGGAGAATTGAATAGATTGCTTTCCTTTTGGACTCATTTTGGATTTCTAGCAGCACACTGTAAAAAAAGGCCTACCTGGAGCTAAAGTCCCAGGCCTTCTTCAATGGAAAATACAGCAGACAGGGCCAATACAGAAAAGGGAAATGAGGTTGTGGTGGGAAGCTGACCCAATCTTGCTGACTGATGCCCACCTGGGGAATAGATCAAATCTCAGACCCTTTTTTATTTGTTAATGAGGGAAGGGGGTATTTAAAATGACTGGACATCCTGGTAAATTTATATTCTTTTCTGAAGCGTATGTGCTTCTAGAATTATAGATTTTATAGATTTGATGAAATATATATATATTTTTTTATTTGATTTAGCTGAAATCAATCAACTTTTCAAACTTACAAGTTAATACAAAGTAAAATCAATAAACAATTCAAACTTCAATAAACAATTCAAACTTCACATTGGGACCAACAATGTTGAAGGACAAAGAGGGACATGGGAGCAACTTAAAATTACATATATGCGTAAAATACACAAAAACACATATGCATGTGAAAACTTCTCAGGGGAAACCAAAAAAACGATTCATCCATGTTAAATAAAAGCCCATATCAAGTGGGAAACAAACATACATATATGGACTTGTAATATAACAATAACACATTTTAAAATTTTGATGAAATATATCTTATGGTAAATACTGAGAGATCTCTTGAGTCCTTCTCTGTTCAGTGTACAAGCACAGAAGAATTATCGTGGAAACTAAAAGGATATCTCACTGTGTAAACGTCTAGGAAAATAAATCATTCCCTGGTTATATCACCAAGCAGAGTTCTGTTACTGGCACTGAACCTCTCGAGAATCCGATAGAAAGGGCTATTAACTGCTACCCATTTCCCTACCTTTAATTTGTCAATTGAAAATGACAAATGTATACTTTTACACATGAATGCAATAGAAACACCACTGAAGGGAATCTAGCAAACATACATGCTAAACATAAATATTCCTTTTAGCATGCAATTTACATGCAGTAGTAGTAAGTAGCCTGTCCTTTAAATTGAGTTTCTGGAATGGTGTTTGACTGTTAATTCCAAAGAAGGAGAGGGATTTAAATAGACAGGGATGTTCTGATATAAATGTGTTTTTATCAAATGATAGCTTTATCCTTAACTAGCGGGCATTTTTCAATCCCTGGTGGATGTGTGCTCAGGCAAAAACAAATGTATATATGGTGATGTGTATTACAAAAGGCTCTATTCCTGTAAATTAATTGAGATGACTAGTGTATTCATAATTCTTCAGGGAAGTCAGCATTGCCATTGAAATTTCATAGATCAGTCATTTATGTATATTTAAGTTGATTCAATTATTTCTATTTTATTAATATATAGACCTTCGGTGAAACACTGTGTGTTTCTTGTCCCAAAAGAGGAAGTAGCCTGTATAGAATCAATATTTTTTAATTAAAAGAACTTTATTTAATAACACAAATTTTGAGTGGGTGGAAAATCCTCCTGAACTACTTGTTGCCCGATTTAGATATTCTACAGTTACTACTCATCCCTGTACTACTCATTTCATCACAACAATGTAGAAGAGGAATTACTGTAAGAGGCTCTTAGGGTCATCCAAAAAGGAAAAAGGGAGCGACAGGACTACCCCAGGATGCTCGTATCGGTCTGGATAATGAGAACCCATGGTAAGAGAACCCCAACCACCCACTTTTTCCACTGATATATTTCAGTTTTCTTTTAAGCACACTACTATCCTCCCCTTTCTAATAAAACCTTCTGTAAACTCCCCCCTTCCTCCTAATTGTCATTGTACCTCTCTTCCACTTGGAAAGGGCTGTCCACTCTAGGCAACCCCTTTTTCTGGAATCCATTTCCCTTCTCTTTTCCTTAAAATCAGATTTTTACTCTGCTGATTCTTTTTAAAAATATCTCTTTTGCATGCAGCATAGATCCTTGCCTCTTCTCATGACACTAAACAATATGTTATTCTTATTGTTTTTGTCTGCTGCTTCTATTTCTTCTCATGTTATTTCTGTCTCTGTTCTATCCTGGCTTTCATTTTAGCTCTCAAACAGCACTTATTGAGTTTCAGACTGGTGAATCTTTTTTCTCCCTACTCTTGTGTTTTGGGGTTTTCATAAGCCTTGGTCCTTAGTCTTTTACTATTTTCTCTATACATATTATTCCTCTCTCCGCTAATATTCTCTCATTTGGTTTTCATTGTTCATTTTTGGGCTGATGATTATCAGATCTTTTGCTCCTTGTTCCACTTTTTCTGATCAGCTTTGCAATTTTCTAACTGAACGGTTCACATCTGCTAAGTCTTGGACTGTGAGTCTCTTTCATCCTATGAAAAAAGGACCACGGCTAGATAGTCATCAGTGAGGGCTGTACACCCTTAAGACCACTAAGTTGTTACAATTTTGGGTTCTTTTTCTCTTCTAGTGTGCGTCATTAGGTACGTAGAATAATCAATTTGAATAATGTTTTTGTGGTCATTTTTATTGTGTCTGATTAATTTGCAGATGCCAATAGGCCAATGCATTTCAGACTCTTAGGTCCATCATCAGAGCAATAATCTATTGTATTTCTCCAACCAGAACAGAAATTGGTCATATAGACCACATCAATCAAATGTCGCCATGGGTTCACAAAGATTAAGGTTATATCAATCAAGGTGACTGCCATATTGCATGGGGACCGGCATAGGCGGTGGAGAAGAACATTGTCATAAAGATAAAGTCAACAGAAAAACATAAAAGTATAAATCGGACAGAAAACCACAAATGGGAATTCAATCATACAAGTGTGCAAACCAAAAAACAGTAACGATACAGAAAGCATAATGTAAAGAAACATGAAATTGAAAAAACATAATAATGAATGATGATGAATGACACAAAGTAAATATATCAAAAAACCATAATAAGGCCCCAGACAACACACAGAGAACATGTAAAGAGAAAATATGCAAAAAAACACTGTTAATATGCTGCATCAGGAATGTCCTTCATTGAAATTCAAACACTGGTGACACTAGCTTCTTAATGGAACAGTGGGCCTCATTACTAGTTTGGGGGTAGCCATGCTCTTAATAAGGGCATGGCTACCCCTAAACTCAGGTCTGGTTCCGGGTCCCGCAAAAGGGGACTTACCGGGCCATTCCGCCCTTGGAGGGCCCAGTAATTCCCTTTCGCGGGACCCGGAGCCGGTACGTCCCCATTCCCATTTGAGCCCCCATTTGGGGAGGATGGTAGCAGCGGTACCGTCCGCTGCTACCATCCTGGACTGCCCACGGGTGCCGCTCTGAATGCCTGGTCTGACCAGGCACCCAGAGTGGCACCTGTGAGCATGGCAACAAAGGCACCGGTAGCACTACCAGCATCGTTATTGCCTTACCGCAACAGTCGTAATGAGGCCCAGTGTGTCTGCAGCAATTAATCATTGAAGTAGCTCTGTGTTACTCTTAAGCGTACATTCTAATTGATCTACCATACCTTGTGTCACATGCAAGGCGATCAATCGTTCTTTATCAAGGGGCACGAAGGAACACAGTAGAAATAAATACTGCAGTGATCTGGTGAGTATGAGTGATGTGAAATGGGCTGTGCCTATCTACTTAGTCCTAGTTATTGTAAAGTAAGTGCACAAAACATTGTGTTAAAGGAAGCTCAAACCTGCATTAATTAAACTTGCAACCTCTATGATCACAGACACCTGCCCGAAGGCTGAAAGCAGTGGCGGCTGGCCAATAGGGGCGCTAGGGGCAGAATCCTACCGACATTCCAGGAGCCGAGTCCACCACTCACAATCATGTCCATGAGTGACATTAAAATCATGTCATTCATGGACATGGTGGCTGCACTAGTTGCACTTCGAATGTGCAGTGGGGAGTCCCAAGGAGCCATCCCATTGCACATGCGTAGTGCTGCTTGAGCTCAGGCGAGGCATAGAAAGCCAAGAAGCCCGGCTCAAACGGAGCCCTGGGGTCATTAACAAAGTAACGCTCTGAAGGCTTACTTTGCTCTTGACCCCACCCCCTATTCTGTCCCTCATACATGCTGGGGTGGGGTCGGAATGTATAGGACGCCAGCCCAGTCTGTGCAAGAGACTGGAGAGGGGGTGGGTTACTTCATGAGACACAATGATGCCACAAGCTGAGAGAGGGGCCAGGCCTTTAGTCCCAGCCTTGATCCTCCCCCCTGAGCTTGTGAATCTTGCTTTGCTGTCAGAGGAAGTCCCACCCCAATGGGGTGGTCCTTACTCTTGCAGGAACTCAAAAAACGAAAGTTACTCCCCTGGAGCAGAGCAGCAGAGGCCTGTCCAGAAGAACGATGTAATAGTGAGTGATTTTTCTTGTTTCATTTTAGCAATGCCTTTTCTAATTAGTTTGTCAGGCACACTCAGTCTTGTTCTGTGGGTGAATGATATCTAAAGTATCAATTCGGCATGGAGTGCAGAGTTGAAAAAATCAGTATCTGAAAATGTCTCTCACCTTTGATTTAAGTGCGAGAGCATTGTCAATAGTGGTACAGAGATTCCTTAGATGGAGGACGATATTGTTCATGGACAATATTATCAGGCTAGGACATAGTGGTGGCGGTAAAAGAAACATCAGTTTAGTTTTGGTAAGCCTGCTTTTTATTTTGCTTGAAGTAATCCTTGTGTTCACTTTTGCAAGGCGTGTTTTTATATCTGGAGGGGTTGTTGCTAGATTGTAACAGAGTTTAATATAGACGTTTGTTCCAGATGTTTCTGATGGATTTGTATAAGTTGGGTGTACAAGGATCTTTCAGCGATCCTTTACAGTTTCAGGATTCAGTGGTGAAAGGAGGTTGGAGAGGGCATCATTTGTGAGGTATTAGGGCGAACATCCTTTATTATTCAAATGATATTCGATTTGGAGGATCTTTTGAAATAGGTTACAATCAGATCACAGAGTTCTTCAGTTGGAATGGGGGTTGTATTGCAAGCTGTTAGGGTTCTGAATCTGGGATGATCATAAACATTTCTTTTGGATGTGTTGTACCAATTCTATGCCTTGGAAGTCGTATGCTTTCTTGGCAGTTGTTGATGATAGGCAATGTGTTTAATTCTTAGGGGCGATCCCGCCAAGTTGAAAATAATCCAGTTAAGAATGTTGTGGTTTCTCATTCAGTATAGGTGTTGGTCTATCTGTAGTGAAGGTTGGTTTGCGTGTTTCTGGCCTTCCCAATATAATGTCTGTTTGTATGTTTTTCCAGTGTCTGGTCGTGGTTGTGAGCCCTATGTATGATTCAGTGATAATGGTGTTTCTGTAAATATTTTGAATGGCATATATAAGTGGTCTCCCAAAGCACAGAGCGCTGGAGGGAGAACAAACACTACCTTTTGGTTGCAGAAGATTGCATCCAGAGTGTGTCAAATATGTGAGTGGGTCCCTTAACATTTTGTTTGAGGTGTAGTGCAGTAATATTTTCCGCAAGAGATTTTGTGGCAGGGTTTCCTTTTTCTCAAACCAGATATTGAAGTCCAAGAGTATGGCTCGAAATTGGCGATACACAGACAGTTTGGTAGCTCTATTTGGGTGAGCACATCAGGAGGAATTTGCAGATGAAGGTTGTTAGTGATCTTCTGAGTTGAGGGATTAGGATTCCTTTACAGTCGCTGGCTGACTGATCTGAAGCAGTGCAATGTCTCAAATCTACTCCATACTCTTTTGGTGTTGTCTTTCATTGGTGCATCATCCACAGAAGCTAAGTGTCCTAAATCATGAAACCAGTCATCAAAGGGGTTTTTCCCAAGCATTTCAATTTCTAAATCTGACCCTTTAACACAACCGTATGTGCTTTATGAATAAGCTCATTCAACGCAGTCACAGCTAAGATATTGATGAATGGTAATGTGAGAGTGCTTCGGTGGCTGACTTAGGTTAGTTATTAGACTCAGCCTACTAAACATTCATCCCAGGAGTATCCATAAAACCAATCACAAACTGTCAGGATATGTCTTTAAATTCTCAGATCTTTGATTCAAAATCAACAATGGTTATTTCACTGTAAACCTAATGTTTTGCTGACTAATTGTCAAGCTAGGATTTGCAATACTGTTAATAATTCTTGACCACTGTGCACCATCTATTGTAATGGCCAAATCGCTTTCCTGGGATGCCTAATCAACTGGTCATTATCTTGTTCAATGAGACCCTTGAGTATCCTGGGTATGCGTGCCTAAGGTTGGCGACCGACTGTCTCCTGTATATTATGAGAAGCTATTGGGTAGAAAAACAATCATTGCTTGGTTTCTCTACATAGGATCACATATTTGTGATTTAACATCCTAAACCTCAGAGTACCTAAGTGTGGGCAGAATTGATGCCTGGACACCCTTTTCCATCTACACCAGAAGGCATTCCATCACTGGAAGCCCATGGTAGACCAAAATAACCGAGCAATACAGTTTTACAGTACAAAAGGAGAAAATGTCTTCCAAGATCGCTAAAAAGTCATCTTGCTCTACCACTGCCTGATAGGGATCAGAATCCTGTTGAGCATATAGCTAACCTAGGCCTTCCATGTAGAGTCGAGGGACCAAGAGCTACTAGGTGCCCAGGAATTCTTAATGAATATGGAAGCGGATTCTGAAATGTCTTTGGGTGCCCATCAATCCCCAACACCAGCAACTCCATGAGAATAAGACTGCTGTTCAACAATAATGGGTGATGTTCTCCCACTGGACCCATCAGATGGTCAGCAAAGGATGGTCATAGCTTTGCACTATATATGGCCAGTTCTAGTGCTATTAGAAACCAACCCTGGGAAAGCCAAAATGGAGCGATGTGAGCAAATGTTGCCCCTTCAACAGTCCCTGTAATAGGATGCAAAGAACCAATATGAATGGAGGGAATACATACAGAGGACGTTAAGGCCATTCCTGTATGAAGGTGTCCACTGCGTGAGGCGTTTTATCAGGTCTCCATCAGCAGAATCCCCAGGGGCAGGCGGCTGAGAGGCATTGGAGAGAGATCTAATGGGAACATATACAAAATTCTTGTAATTCCTGAAAATATGCCTCTTTAGGTGCCAATCCACTGGATCCCCACAATGCCCAGATCACCAGTCTGCAACATTGTTGTAGGATCCCGGATTGAATTCTGCCTGAATCTTTACCTGTCTGGGAAGGCAGAACTCCCGTATGTCTTTTGCTAGGCCCATCAGTTGCCTTGATCTGGTTCCCCTTCACTTGTTGATGTAAAATAGGATGCAAAGAACCAATATGAATGGAGGGAATACATACAGAGGACGTTAAGGCCATTCCTGTACGAAGGTGTCCACTGCGTGTGGCGTTTTATCAGGTCTCCATCTGCCCCAGGGGCAGGCAGCTGAGAGGCATTGCAAAGAGATCTAATGGGAACATATACAAAATTCTTGTAATTCCTGAAAATATGCCTCTTTAGGTGCCAATCCACTGGATCCCCACAATGCCCAGATCACCAGTCTGCAACATTGTTGTAGGAGCACGGTGTTCAGGCTGTTAGAATGCATGTTCAGATCCCAGCCCCTCCCAAATGATTTTGATTGTGGGAAATATACTAATATGTGGGAAATACACATGAGGGGACACAGGGGGGAGGAGGGATACTTGCAGGTATAGGTGAATGGCACTGAGCATGTTTACTATAGGGCTTTAAAAGGTAAAAAAACAACAAGCTTCAAAGAATGCTAGTCGAATGCATTGTATGCGCACGACATACACATCGAAAGGATCTTTGGCACCATATTCGAAGGTAGGCCTGAATCCTTGCAAGCTGTGTTAAAGCATGAAATAACGAGGCTTCATGGTTCAATGTTCCCCCACCCGGGGCGAATTAGGGAACACAAACACACACACACACATACATCTTGTTCGAGCTTTGAGAAATTAGATAGGAATGTGAGCGGCCAAACACGAGTAAGGTCTGCGGCCAGCTGTGAAAGACAAACCCATGGGAGCCAGGGCAGAGGTCTTGAGCTGCCAAAATGCAAGCAGATACTTAGGACATTAACACTCCCCAGGATAATGGCCATCCCATTAGAACTGCTGGATGCCCTTGAGCAAAACTCCTAAATCCTTCAGTATTCAGACTGATTAGTGGGACTTGCAGGAAACCCAGGGCTACCCCTTGGGAGGGGTAGCTGATAAAGGGGAAGCAGAAGACAACGAAGTCTAAGATTTGTATCAGGAGAGCAAAGGATGATGCTAACTCTTGGAAGATCTCGGCGAGGAGATATGACGAGGGTGCGTGTTTGTCTGGGATGAGAAAAGGATGCTTTATTCACAAGAACCAGACTGACCTCAAAGTTATCCACTGAGCTCATTTTGACAGCCTGGTGCACATCACGTGATTAGGTCCTAGGGCAGGGCAGTGTTTTTAGAAACCTAACTAATCATTTTCAGTGATGCAAGGTGAAGAGATCATCACCCACGAGTGAAGACGTTGGTGTCAGAGAAGATGTGACCAATAAACTAGAGGACTATATTTGATTACTAGTATATAAATAGACGGCAGCCAATGAGGGTGGGGGATAAACACTGTATATTGTATGTGTCAAAAATGACGATTTTTGCACTTATAAGGTGCTGCTTGCTTTGAAGAAGAGATAGAGCTCTATGGCAAATAAAGCTCTTGTTCTCACAAAAGGGCGCACCAAGCCTTTTTCCCTAGAGGGTTGTTATTTCTTGGTCTCGTTGTCGAGAGGTTACTTTACAGGGAATTGCAGCAATGTTACTGTTCTAAGGATATGTTCTTGAAGAATAAGCCCAACAGAGGGCTTACAAGTGGTCACTATGGTCCCAGATATTAGACCAGGGGGACATGGCCTCTTAACAGTACCTTATTCTTGTCTTGAGAAGCATCAAGCTAGGCCTTTTGACACTTTTTACCATGGTTGACCCGGTTTCAAGATGATATGAGTCACATTGATCCAGTGGAAATCTGACGTGAAGTCGGCATCGGGACTGGGGTCTATGTGGTTCGAGACGGTGCTCGAAACAATACGGTTCAGTGGGTCTAACAGGTTCAAGTCGTGATGAAATGATGGTTCCACTGGTTTGAGTCAGCAAGTGACAAGATGACTTCTAGTGGTTTGAGTCAGTGTTTGAGTCAGGTCAAGACAAGGTCCTGTTAGATTGTGCAGTGCTCAAAGATGCAGAAAGTCGATGCGTCCACAGCTCTTGTCAGAATTCGAGTTTAGGCGGCAAAGAGCACTACTGTTGAGAGGTGGCATCAAAAAGGTTTGAAGATACAGTCAGTAGTTTGATGATGCAAAAGAGTGCCAAAAGCAGCAATGCGGGTCCTGCAATGGCTCACCAGCATTGAGCACAGTTGAATTAGCTTGAACATGGCTCGAAGTGGCAAACCAGTATTTCAGTTTGCTTTGGTATCCTCAGGATGCTGTGAGCTCAAATCCAGGGGCTCTAGGAGAAGGTGAGTCCTTCTTACTATGCACTCCCTGTCCAGAGACCTTGTCTGAAACCTTTCAGGGGTTCCTTCACCTGCACGGAGGAGCCTTGTTCTAGTGTAACACGCAGAGTGGCAGGACTTGGACCAGAGCAGTTCACCGCCAATATTCACCAGTTTTCTCATAAAGACACAACCTCACAGGGGATTGGACAAAAACAAGCCTCCTGAGAGGGGGCAATCCCTGTTGCTGTAACAAGTGACCCTCGCCTTCATGCATTATACCCAGTGTGCCTAGTCCTGCAGGAAATGGTGGGCAGAGGAAGGAAAGGATCCCCAACAGAAAACCAAGTTGTTGGAAGTTCGTCTTGGGTCCACCCTGTCTTCTCTGGCTACTTTAACTCTGCCCTCTTACCAAGCCTGCTGATTCCAAAGGCCCTTTGTTGTGCAACAGAGCCATCTCTAAAGCGAACCGCTTCAGTATCTCCTTTGCCTTGAGCATTGGCAAGAGTGAGCAACTTCAAATCCCCAATAAATCATAATGCTCTTTCCACCCAGGCACTCATCAGATCCAGATCCAGAAGTTTCTTTGTGAACGAAGCCTCTTCCACAAGGTCCATTATTAACAACACGGCATCAACCGCATTTTTGTAAGCGGTCCATGCAAGAAGCCCAGGTCTTATCAACACCCCTCGCTATATATGCTTACCATAGCGAGAATAGAAAATAGACATTTTCGGGTCCACACTAGGAATGTTGTTTCAAGCTTATAAAAGGCTGGGGGCAATCTCTTTTCATCTTCTTCCTAGAATTGTTATTCAACTTTTTCCTCAAAAGATTCGGTGCAAACCTCTCCACATGTGGGAAGAGAAACAGATCAGCTGAATTTGGCTGTGTGAGATCAAAATAATTAAACAAAGGTCAGCCTCAGGGTCCTGAACCCCAAGGTGAACTAGGGTGCCGACCGACCAATGCCAGTCCTCACTCAGGCAGGTTGGGAACCCTCAAAGACTGCGCCTTTGAGGGCTCATAATCCATGTCCAAGGAATGAGGCTATTTAAACAAGGAGATACCACAGGCTCACCTGCCATTTGACTGACTAACATAAATAACCCGGCTTTGGCTGCCAAATCAGACACCTTCCTGTTTTGCCACCCTTTTGCCCAACTTAAGCAGCCTTCTAACCTTTTTCGCTTTGCAGTTGGTGAGCAGGTGCAAGTGAAGCTATATCATGTGGTCTAAGCCCTGCCCACCTGTCAATCACTGCTTAGTGTTGGTGCCTTCTTGTTTTGCCGCCCTTTTTCCCTACTTAAGACACTCTCCAGCCTGTTTTCCTTTGCAGGTAGTGAGCAGGTGCATTTGGATCAGGTAATGTGGCCTAAGCCCCACCCACCTTCTCAGCCGTACCTCTTCCTTTCTGCTCTTTATTTTATTTTATTTTATTGGACATTTGGATTTGTTCTATACACAAGTGTTTCCAGCAGGCGCTACAAGACAAGAAGGTGGGGAGGGGGAACATGGGATATCATACGAAAAAACAGCAACAAGAAAAAAGAGACGCTTATGTTGGCCTTGTGGTAATCCTACCGTGCAAGTGCTTGAGGAAAAGTGCCGCGGTGGGGGGGTAAAGTAAGAAGTGCAAGAGAAAGGGAACCCCCAAGGGCAAGTGCTGGCAAAGGATGCTGGGAAGGACTGGTAGGGGGGTGGTCTAGTCCCTGTATAACTCAGAGGGAACCAGGCCCCAGGCATAGTGGCAGGTAGAGAGCTTAGCAAAGGAAGGGGAGGAGGAAGGAAGCGGAGAAAAGGAAGGTCTTCAGAAGTTTCAGCAACTTAAGAAGATCTGGCTCAAGTCTGATGGGTAGAGGGAGGATGTTCTAGAGGGAGGTGCCAGCCGAGGAGTGAGATCTACCTCCCACTCTCTGCTTGGAGAAACATCTGACCCGCAGAGAGTTGGAACCAGAGCACCAAAGGATTCTGGCTGGGTGGTATTTAGGGATGGAAAGCTGGATGTAGAGAGGTCCCTGGCCCAAGACAGACTTGTGGATCATGCAGAATGTTTTGAATTTGATCCATCCTTGCAGTTACTGGGAGCCAGTGGAGAGACTTTAGGGCTGGAGCGATGCATTCCATGGGCTTGAGGCCAAGGATAAGTCTTGCAGCCCTATTCTGGATTAGTTGGAAGGGGCGAAGGAAGGAAAGAGGAAGGTTGAGGAAGAGGCTTTTACAGTGATCAAGTTTAGAGAGAACCAGGGCTCTGCAGACATTGAGCTTCTGGGGGAAGGTGAGGAAAGGTAAAGTGCCTCTAAGGAGTAGGAGCTGAAAGTTAGACTTCTTGGCAATGTCCAAAATGTGTGGAGAGAAGGAGAGAGAGGAGTCAAAGATGATCCCAAGATTTTTTACCACACAAGTGGGTGAGTTGTGGGGACCCAACAAGTCAGGCCAGAGAGTGAAGAGAAGCTGGGAGCAGGTGTCCCAATGAGAAGGATCAAAGTCTGGCTGGCATTGAGGCAGAGATCATTGGCAGAGCACCATGCCTGAACAGCAGTCAGGTAGTCAGGTATAAAGCAGGATGAGGAGGAGAGAGTTGTGGGTCGTCTGCGTAACACTGGAAGTGAGGAAAATAGGTTGAAATCATCTGGTCCAAAGGGGCGAGGTAGATGTTGAAAAACCATTGCGATAGGATAGAGCCCTGAGGGACGCCACAAGTAGAGAGTGAGGTGGAAGACAGAAACTGACCCATTTAAACTTGGGAGGGTCTGTTAGAGAGGAAAGCGGTAAGCTACACCAGTGCCCTGTCCATGATACCTAGGGTATCACGTAGACGGTTTATGAGGATGGAGTAGCTGACAGTGTCAAGGTCAGAGGAAAGATCGAGGAGGGTCAGCACAGATGGAGAGTTTGAGACCAGATTGGAGACATGGTATTCACGGATATTCAGCAGAGCGGTTTCAGTGCCTCTGGCTGCCCTGAAACCAGACTGGTGGTCATGGAGGCAGCCAGCCATTTTGGTCTGGGACATTTGTGGGATGACCGGCTTCTCCATGACTTTGCCCAAGAGAGGGGTGATAGAGATAGGTTAATAGTTAACCAGACAAGAGGGGACAGCAGGGGTCTCCTTTTTAGGAGAGGTTGCACAAGGGAGTGCTTGAGAGGTTGAGGGAAAGAACATGTGGCAAAATAGTGGTTGCCGAGGTCAGCAAATCAGGTGCGAGAATGTCTATATTGTCCTTGATGGTTCTGGAGGAGCAGAGAAGCACCTGTTTAGAGACTTTCATAGAGTGGACAATTCTAGAGATCTCATCTGGTGCAATGGGAGAGAGGGAGGAGAGTATGGGGGAGAGGGGAGTCAGAAGAGATGGAATGAGTACGGGTGTGGGAAGAGGGAGCAGATGACGGAGAGGACAGGATGTCAAGAGTTTTGGAGGAAAAGTGGGAGGCCAATGCATAGCATAAGGCCGTGAGGGGAGAGGAAAGATGAGACTGCATGAGGATTGGCAAGTTCTTTGCAAATTTTAAAGGATCAGCCATGTTGTTTGTGGAGCAGATGGAGAGTCGGTATTGCCTTTGGAGTAGGCGGCAGGCCAGTTCGTCTAGGGATGAGCTAGATGTCTGCCACTTCTGCTATGCCGCTTTGCACTTTCGTTTCAAAACGGCCAAGTTTGAGCCATACCAAGAATTGCATTTGGGGACAGCTTCGTGCAAATCCCCATGACTGGGGCAAGGATGTCCAGGGCGTTAGTGATAGAGAGATGGAGGTTAGTTAGGAGAGAATCAGGGGAGAATCCAAAGTAGGGGATGGGGGAGGGATGAAGGAGGAAGCAAAGGCAGCAACTGACACACACGTCATCAGTAGCATGACGGAGAAGGAGATTGGCAGTGTGGGAGACGGAGACTGGGTATAGGGGACGCCAAGGAAGGAGGAGAAGAGGGAGTGGTCAGACCAGGATAGAGAGTTACTGAGGGGGTTGGAGAGAGGAATGTCTGATGCTATCAGATCATCCAAGGTGGGCCCTGTGGAGTGGATAGGGCGAGAGGGAGGGATAGTGAGGGAAGAGAGTTGCAGAGGGCACGGAAGAGAGAGGTGAACACATCATGAAAGTTGAGATGAATGTTGAAGTCCACAAGGAATAAAAGTTTGGGGAAGGAGGAAAGAAGAGGGGTGGAGAGGTCTGCCTATTCTTAGAGGAAAAGGGAGGAAGGAGCAGGGGGTCCGTAGATGGCAACAAGAGTAACAGAGAAAGAAGGGGAAATAGACAGCCTGCAGACTAGACTTTCAAAGGAAGAGTAGCATTGAGTGGGGATGATGGTGGCAGAAACCCAATCTGGGAAGATCAGAGCCACTCCACCACCAGACAGAGAGGGTCTGGGGTTGGATATGCTCTTATAGCCATCAGGAAGAAGAGTGTCAAAAGCAGTGACAGAGCTGGCCTTGAACCAAGTCTTATTAAGGGTGAGGACGCCAAGGTCAAGGTATTCAAGGAGTCGACAGATGTCAGAGCAGTGTTTAATGCCAGAGCGAGAGTGGAGTGTAGCTAAGTGAAGCTGATGAACCCCTTTGAAAGATTTGTGAGAGGGGAACAAGGCTGCGGTGCAACCTCGGGGAGGAGGGGATGGGGTGGATGAGGGAAGGAGGGGAGGAAGGCGAGGGTGGAAAGTTGAAGAGGGAAGGAAGACACCTGTCCAGAAGGAGAAGGTTGGGCTGAGAGCCCTGGGCCATGATAGTGCCATTGTAATAGACATTAATGGTGAATTTGTAAAAACCAAAGTGATCCAAGAGCACTTCACATCTTGTGCTGCCGGTAATGGTTGAGAAGGAGAAAAGGAAGAGGACAGAGACCATATGAGGGGTCGATAGGTTAGTTGAAGGAACAGTCAGTGATAGCTTGACTGGAGGAAGCATTTATGTAGGTGTCTGTGATGGTGTCAACTCCGAGAACCTCTCGCTCTTCAGACCCCCACTCCTCCTCACCTGAGTCTTCTGTTGAGGATTTCTTCTTCAGTCCTTTCTTCTTTGGAGTCTTCTTTTTTGTGAAGAGATAGGGTCGTCCCTGGAAAGAAGCCACCCTGGGACCCTAAGTAAACAGGGAAGCAGGGGAACCCCTTCTGGAACACGCCGATGGAGAGGAAAAAAGCTATGCTCAAAAAACCCTCTCCGGATATTAGTTGACTGGTTGAGATGGAAGAGTTCGTAATTGTTGAAGGAAGTATGCAAAGTTCTTTATGGTCGTATCACCGGAAGCAGAACTCTTCTGGGATCGACCCAAGATGTGTAGGGCCGTGGAATAGGTTAGTATATCCAAAGGAGGCAGGCGATTCCAGGATCTTTCGTGGAATGGCAGCAGAATAGCGTGGCCAGACAGACAGGAAAGTAAACAGCAGGAAAGAAAGAAAGGCAGAACGAGCGGGAAAGCAAAGGAAAGAGGTAAGAAAGAAGGAGAAAGAAAGCCTTAAGAAAACAAATGCTAGGAGCGTAGAAGGAAAGGGAATAGCTAAAATAACAAACCGGGAACCACACAGGGAGAGAGAGCCGAAAGATAGAGCGCGCCGTTCCGTGCCTTGATACCGGGTTCCTAGCGGCAGGCGAACAGCGCGCAAAACTCAAGCGAAAAACGAATCAGCAAAAGGGAAAGCCAAAAACACAAAGAAGGAGAAAATCCAAGACTGAGGAAAAATTACAGCGGGCAGACAGCGTAAGCGGAAAAACACTTAGGAGATACGAGTGAGTGAAAGCACCCGAAGCGGAATGCGAAGGGTTGCAACGCACTGGGAAATTGGTGGGCGGGACTAAATACCGGAAGAAAAACACCAGAGAAAGAAACTAGACTGGTGAATCAGGAAGTATAGAAAGGCTAGTGGATCCATTCAATGGCAGTGGAGCTTCCACTTACTCCATACTTGCCATGATGGAGTGCGTTGATAGCGCATGACAGATGGGCAGACCAGGGTTGGATCTTTGAAATGCCTTTTTTAGTTTCTTCCTTCCAGACTTTGTGAGAGAAGGAGGAAAGGAAATGGAGAAACAGTTTGAGAAAATAAGGGTGACTAAGAGCACCATGGGAGGATGGAACTGGAAGGGGGTTGGTCAGTGGAGGCAGGGATACAGCCAGAGTCACTATGCAGCAATAGAATCGCACCAGCTAAGCAGACACAAAACAATAGGTCTGGTGCAGGTGCTAAGGTGTGTTGACACAAAGACAGGAATTTTAAAAGTAAATGATTCTCAAACAAAGCACTCTAAACACATAAAATGAAAATGGCTGCACAGTTGTAAGGACACCTAAATAAATTGTTTTGCTAAAGGTCACACTAAAACACAAAACGAAAATGGCTGCACAGTTGTATGGTATACTCTGAAAGACATTTTTGACTAGACAGGCACTCAGAGGCATGATAAATAAGGTCATGATATTGATTGGTGCTATACAGAAGCAAATAGAAAGGTAGTACAGAAAGGAGCACGCCACAGTATCTGCAGGGATAGTGTCATGGAAAGAAGAAGAGGGCATGCCTCATGGTTGCTTAACAGGACTGGTGGATGCTCCTTGGGAGTCCTTTAGGGCAGAGAGGTCCAGCAGGAGATTGTAGGGAGAGGTGCCCCATGCTCTGACGGACTCAGACAGGGGCCTTAGTACTGGGCCATAGAATGGAGGCTGGCTTAGCATGCCGGCACCCTGAGTGAATGTTAAAGACCCTGCTGGCCAATCACAGGGGATGCAGGCCTGGCTGGTCAGGCAGTGCACTGATGCAGATCGTGTCGGCCATGATGGAAAGGAAGCCCACACTATGAGGAGCAGCAGCCCCACCAGGGCTAGCAGGATGTTATGTGCACGAAATTTCACCAGGATGTACAGCCTGATTTAAAGGGCAACAGGCCTCACTCTGTGAAATTTTCTGATTTTTATTTCAATTTTCGATTTTTTCCCCAAAATAAACACCAGCATCGAGGCTTACCTGTGCTGCTGGGATGCCATCTGAGGCTGTGTGGAGCTTTGAAGAAAGGTCTCCAGGCCATAAGGCGTGCTGACATGGCTTCTGCCCCTTCAAGTGCATCTCTCGCCCAGTCATCCGAAGTGAAGGGCAGACAGAGAAAAGAGTAAATCCTGTTTGGACTGGGAGGACCCAGGGCCCGAACCCCTGCTCAGACAACAGGTAAGCACGGGCCGACATGTTTTCTCCCTGCATCCCACTGGCCATCCCCACCATCACCAGGCAACATCAATGTCAATGACATTGCCCCTTCTCTAAGGCATGGAATCCGCAATTCAGCAACCTCACTCAAATCAGCCTCAAGATCATCAGCATTACAACATGGAAGTTGATGCTCGCCAACGTCTGCTCAGCTATCACCCATGCAGCAGACATTGCCGACCTCATCACTACACACAACCTTGATGCCATCTTCATCACTGAGACCTGGCGGATACCCACCTCCACCCACATCTGAGACGTCCTTGTCTCTGATGACCACAGCAACCAACACAGAGACCAGCCAAGCAAGACAGACAGAGGACTTGCAGTCATCCACAAGAGCTTGTGGCCCTGCACCAGACTTGATGTCGACAACATTGGCCCCTTCAATGCCCTCCCCTGCCACTTCCAGCTCTTCCCGACAGACACAGTAACCTTCCATCTCATCTACAGACAGTGACTTTTAACATCCTGCAAACCACCCCAGTCAAGCATTCCCATCATAGATAGAATTGTAGACATTAGCATGACTCGCATGTAGATAGAATTTTGGAAACCAGCATGCATCACACCTAGATAGAGCTGTGAAGATAATCTTGCCTCAAATCTAGATATAATTGTGAAGATTAGCATGCGTGACATCTAGATAGAATTGCGAAAATTACCATTACTTGCATCTAGATAGAAATTTGGAGATTAGTATGCATCACATCTAGATAGAATTGTGGAGATAAGCATGCGTGACATCTAGATAGAATTGCGAAGATTACCATTACTTGCATCTAGATAGAAATTTGGAGATTAGTATGCATCACATCTAGATAGAATTGTGGAGATTAGCATGACTCGCATCTAGATAGAATTTTGGAGATTAGCATGCATCACATCTAAATAGAATTTGGGAAATTAGCAAGCATCACATGTAGATAGAAGTGTGAAGATTATCATGTGTCACATCTTGATAGAATTGTGGGAATTAGCATGAATCGCATCTAGACAGAATTTTGGCGATAGACATTTGGAGACAACCACAGACAGTCATTCATACCATTATGATCACTCTCCTCTTTAGATCAACAAACAATAGACTGCAGCTACACCCCTCGATCAATTCGGCCTAGCTGGACACATACCTATATCAATCATAAAACACCTCAACAGCCTGGTAGAACGCAGCTATACTCCATGAAAAAAATCGGGTTAGCGGCACACATATTCTCCTACACATGACTCACGGCAGCGAGAATGCAGACTCGAAAACCACCTTCCTTGCTGAGCACATTACACTGATCTCTCACATCCACTGCACCACACTTAGTATTAGAATGCAGTCAACCTGTGAAATCCACCCTGGTTGCTCACAAACTAAGTGTACCCAAGCACTATATGCTACACTAATCTTTCAAGGATACAGACTGCAGTCCCCAAGGGCGTTCAACCAACAGCGCTTTGAGATTATACGAATGGTAGATAAAGCGCTATATTAATGCACTACAACATAACATAACATAACATAACATAACATAACAGAAACCCATCAGACAAACCTTCAGCTCCTTCAAGAACTTTCCGGTGGTAGCCTTCATGAAAGACCTTGCCAACCTCCACCTCACATGGACTGAACACCCCCAACAGAACTGAGACTCTCTACTGGAAGCACTGAACGCCACCCTCTCAGCCTCCATCAACCGACACGCGCCTCTGAAACAACACACCTGCAAACCGAAACCGTCAGCGCCCTAGTACAGCACCACATCAGCAAAACAACAACAGAAAACCTGCCTCTGCTCCAGGACCACATCCGACCTGGCGCTCCTCAAGGAATACTAAACCAATCAACACAGCCAAGGCCTCCAACTATCAGAACACTATAGCATAAGAGGAAAATAAAGGCAGAGCCCTCTGCAAAGCAGACAAGCACTCTGTCAACCTGCTACCTAACCCTGCCTTGCCACACCCCATCAAAAAGTCCACCGCCATCAACACCTTCTTCATTGACAAAATCAGCAAGATTTGCCAGCACATAGACACCAGCTCTGCATCCACAGACCCACCTCACATCCCTACTCGCAAAATGTCAACACCCTGGACAACATTCAAGACACTCTCTACAGAGGACCTGGTAGAAACCCTGGCCGCCCTCAAAGCAACATCGTATACAGATGACACCCTCCCAGCATCCATCCTTAAGACCATCTCCTTCGCTACCTGGAGATAATCAACAGCTCCTAACTCACCTTCCCATCGACCCTGAAGGCAGGACAAATCCTCCCTCTACTAAAGAAACCCACTCTGGATCCCGACAACCTAGGTAACTATCACTCATTGTCCCTTCCTAGGCAAAATCATCAAGAAAGTGGTAGCCACACAACTTCAGCAACACATCAACACCAACAATCTCCTCCAAACCTAACAATCCTGTTTCAGACCCAGAGGTAGCATGGAGACGGCAACCAATCAGGTGGTCGACGACGCCCTCAACATCCTTGAAGATGGCCACCCCTGCCTCCTGATTCTACTCCACCTCTCCACCGCTTTCAACACAGTAGACCAGCAGGCGCTCATGGGCACCCTACTAATGCACATGGGGATCAGCAAACTCTTCCTACACTGGTTCAAGTGCTACCTCCCAATCAACAGCAGTTTGTTGAGATGGACTCCTCTACGCAGGGTTCATCCTCTCCCGAGTGATTTTCAGTCTATACATGGAGACACTAGGAGCCCTCCTAGCCACACACAACATTCGCATCCATAAATACACCGATGACACATAGTAATACCTCAAGATCGACTCCATCAAGGGCATCCAGAGGCTCAAAACCTGCCTCTTGCTGATAGAGTCTTGGATGTCCAGTGCATACTTGCAGCTCAACCCCTCCAAGACCGAATTCCTACTCCTCACCAACAACACTGAACACCCAGACATACAGACCTGGTTATCAACCACGAACCCTGAAGGCATTATAGCTGAGCTCACCTCCTGCGTCAAGTCCTCAAGTTCCACATCGACAAACACCTCTCCTTCAAGACACAGATAGCTAAGAAATGATATGATATGATATGATAGTTTATATAGCGCCTATACACAATGTGTTTCAAAGCGCTTCAAGGCAAGGGAGATAACAAGGTAAAAAACAATGACATTCTTACAGGCCATGAACAGTAAGGATGTGAAATTAACTATCGTACTCGGCCTGACGACATTTCAGCTAAAACATAGATAAAGAAGGGAGGGGGAGAGTGGGAAGGAAATGGAAACAGACAGGCGACTACCGTACTAGGCCTGACAACATTTCTGGTAGAACCGGAAAAAAAACAAGAGGTGAGGGAGAGGGGTGCAGAAAGGTAGGGGAGGAACAAAACAAGTGACTATCATATTAGGCCTGACGACATTTCAGATAGTGCTGGAGGGAGGTGGGGAGGAAAGAACCAGTAAGGGGAGGGAGGAGGAGACAGACGAGGTTGCTATCATACTAGGTCCAGGGACAATTCTGATAGAGTAAGTGCATAGAAGAAAGTAAGGGGAGGAGATAGGAAAAGGGAGAAGGGAAAGGAGGAGAGAACAGAGAGTTAGCAGTCAAAAGAGTGGAGAAGCAAGAGGGGAGAGTGAATACAATTGCAGAAGTCAGTAGTAACACAATGTTGCAAGCCAGGATACAAGATGAAGATGGGAACAGCATCATTCAGGGCCACCATGAGTACAAGATGCAAAAGAAGTTCAGCATGAGAGTTGAGAAAGGGCGACGCACCGTGAATGAATGAAGTCCATAAAAGTAAAATCCAGCATTGGCCACAAGACGGTGATGGTGAAACCAGAATGTATCAGGACAGACTCCTGCAGAAGTAGGCTGGAGTGGCGTGAGGGGGGAGCAGGGCAGAAGAAATACCATAATAATATTTATAATGCCACCTCATCCAATGGATTCCTCACTACGGGGCCCCGTGGACTCCTTTATTCTTGTAAATAGAACATTCAAACACAGAGGGGATCTGTCACAGTGCTAGGGACAGAGCTGTGCTGTGTGCTCCCTTCCCCCGCCCTCTGGCTACTTTCAAATCCTGGTGCACACCCGTGGTGATCCCATAGTAGTGAAAGGATATTAAGCAGTGGGTGCTCTGTGAGGTGCCCTTTGTCCCTCGGGTATCAAAACGTGCTTCCACCACTTGAGGAGATCAAAGTAAATAGAATATTGCCATAAAATTTGATCCTGATTTTTTTCAAATTAGAAAGTACTGAAATGCTCACAATTAAAACAGAATTGGTCCTGCTACAAAATCTGATGGAACCACATTATATTATAAACACACAGATGAATTTTCGTTTCTGCACTTACCTGTCTGAAACTGCCAGCCGTGTTGCAGTGTTAGCCCCCATAGCAGATTGCCAGTATTATTCAATCCCAGAATTTCAAAATATTTAGCCGTGTGCTTTATTAAAATTTTATACAACCCCATCCGATGTGTATACAGCCAAGGGTTAATGATTGTTTGGTTATCTTGCTTTGGGAATTCCGCAATCTCTGCAGGGCATTCGTCCCAGTGCAATGGATACCCATTGGCAGAAGCAGGGCCTGCAGCTTCCGCAGAGCTCATGTGTATGAGAGCAGTGCAGAGTGCCAGCTTGAGGACATCAGTTGCCACGGGCTGCCAGACCATGGTGGACCCTCGACTCCGAGTCAATGCTGCACTGCTGGAGAGGGTGCCTTGAAATAGATGCAGGAACTGCCCTCTGACTCAGGACCTGGCAGTGCATCATTTTCCAAAACGTGTTTCGCAAGAGCCGGTGTGTGCCTAGGTCGATGAGGCAAGCAGTGTTAGAAGTGTTACAAAACAAGAAGTGGGACTATGACCCCGCTGGGGGACAGACTAGGCAGGAAGGGAGCAACGTGCAACACATTTTTCAAGGGTTGCAGTCATGCTGGTTGACAGCCGATTGAGTTGAAACAGATTTCATTTTAGCTGTAACTGCTCTCGGGCGGTAAAGTGGGGAAGTGTGCTTTAACTTCACAAAGAACATTTCCAGTATGGTGAAAATGGTTGAGAAAAGTAGTGGAACTGTTAACAGTAAAAAAATAAAAGTAGTGGAACACCGCTCCAGACCGTTCCCACTCACTTCGACCACTAGAGGCAAGTTTGTTTAAAGCTCTCTTAAAAGTTTTATCATGTATGCTAAATAAACATGCATTCAATGAACACTGTTGGGTTATGTTACAGAAACGTTTCAGCAATGAGAGTTCAAATTTGCACTCGGGCAAATATTGCCCTTTTTCAAGTATCTATGTTACATTACATTTTTGCAAATCGACAATGTTTGCCCATGCAAATACACTGCAAAGTAGAGTTGCACCCAGAGGTGTACTGGGAAACAAAAGTGGTCCTGGAAATGTTTTTCAAAGTGGCCCCATATTACGGCATGTGAGCAACCCAAGCCCTTCTAAATCGGTCTTGGAGGTCTTTTCCCACAGTAAAATATAGAAAGAAATGGGTCCTAATAGTTAATTTTAAAACACATTTGCCCCTATTTGGGAGCTAAACATAACAAAAAATGGCATATAAGCATGGATGTGGGGGTTGCAGAGAGATTGAAGCAATGGGGAGGTGTCCATGGGAGAGGGTAAGAGGAGCTGAAAAGCAGGGTGTCCGCACAAAAGAGGGCTAGGGTGCAGCGGCCCACCAGGAAATGTGTGCACCCAAGGCTCCTGCAATTCGGCCATAGCGGAATAAAATGCGAGGCGGCTTTAGCTAGCTTGGACCCCCTCACGGCGAAGACCCTGTGAAACCAGCCCTACTCTGACAAGTCCACACAGACCATGAGGAATCCTAACCCACGACGACTCGAGAAGATGGAGTGAAGAGGCTCAAACCTCAGTATCCAATAATCACAGCTGATGGATCAAATCTAACAGCAAGAAGAAGACAGGCAGCGCTGGCATGGCCTGCAAAGGTCTGACTTCAATGTATCCTCAACAACTGTCTAAACCGCGGAGCCACAGCCAGAGAACCTTAGATCCAATGTAAATTTACAGCTACATATCCCACCCTTTAAGAACGCAAGAACAGGCAGCTCCTGCTCCACTCTAGCAGCTCCTAGAATTTGGAATTCACTCCCTGCCGACATCAGTAACGAACACACACTGAATACATTTCAGAAACTCCTCAAAACGTGGCTCTTTAATAAATACTGAGCACCTTGGTCATTCTCGAATGCTACCTTGCACAACTGATGTAAATATTGAATATAACTTGTAACCACTGTATATAACTCATGTAACCATTGTATATGTAACAACCAAGACTAAGGGCCTCATTACACGGTAGGCGGTAAGGGTTTACCGGTACCGGTAAGGGCACCGGTATCGGTAAACCCTTACCGCCTTACTACGAGGTCCCTTTGTGGGACCCGACCTTAACGGCTGGTGTAGACCAGCCGTTAAAGTTGGGACCCGCGAAGGGACCTTGGTGCTAATTACGGTACCACAATTTGCGGTACCGTAACTAGCTCCTTCCCCATTCCCATTATGCCCTATGGGGCAAAAATGGGATTGGGGAAGGGCCATGGAGGAAGGGGGAATTACCGTCCCGCCAACCTTGGAATGGGGTGGTAAATCCCCTTTCCTACATGGTGGTACCAGTATGGTACCGGCGGCAACCATGGTGCTAATAGCACCATGGGTTACCGCCTTCCGTGTAATGAGGCCCTAAGTATTCGTAGTATTCTGTTTTACATGCAACCAGCAAGTCAAGATCTCCCTGTAACTACGCCGTGATACCCTTGGGTTTGGGCGTACAACAAATGCAATACATAAAATCAAATCAAACAAATATCCCAGAGAAATCACACTTTGTTAGCTCTACAACAACACCAAAGACACATGCCTAAAGCGCAAACATGACAGGACTTAATGTTGAATATCGTTTTCAATGTCAATTTGTATCCTCACATTTTGATAGCATGTGTGTACTTCGTATTGGGAAGTGGCAGCATTATACAAGAGCATCTATGCGGCAGTGGCCAGCAAAACGCATCCAGGTCCTCAGCACGAGCATTCACAATGGAATGATCTGCGTGCATGTGTCTGTATATAGCGTGCATGCACGTGAGGTTGTGCATTGCACATTTCCTTATGGTTGGTGCAAACTCATGCTCTCTGTTTTGTCCTGGCAGCGAATTCCACAATTCCACTCCAATAGAGTTAACCGTTTACATGGCACGAGTAAGCATGTTGCACTGTTGCTTGGCAGATTTCTACAAGCTGGTTCCTGGTATTTTCGACAGCTGGTAAATTATGAGCTATTTAGAAGATTAATGATGTGTTGGCGAGTACGTACAAGTGATCCAATGAATCCAGCAACGGGCACCACCTCCGTCACCATGTTCGCCTCCGCATGTTCGCCTCCGCAGCCTGCTCTGCTGCCTTTTGCAAATTCTTTAGCTGGGATGTCAAAAGGTACTCTACTCCTGCAGTTTCGGCATTCCTGTTCCTCGGGAGGATAGCTCAGGGGCAACGT
Source organism: Ambystoma mexicanum (assembly GCF_040938575.1). Classification (NCBI taxonomy): domain Eukaryota; kingdom Metazoa; phylum Chordata; class Amphibia; order Caudata; family Ambystomatidae; genus Ambystoma; species Ambystoma mexicanum. The sequence continues at coordinate 69,537,038 of NC_090928.1, forward strand.
GCTCGCCTTGGAAGCAAAACATACACAGAGCAACACAGATTCCATCTCCACGCTTGCGTGCGCGGTGGTGGTCAGTGAAGTCAACCGTCATTCGCGTTCTCCTGCTTTTTGAGATGGTAGAAAACACACCAAGGGCCCGATTCATAACTTGGCGCAGTGAACGTGCTTAAGAGCACGATTCACTGCGCCAAATGAGGACGCCCAGGCTCCACCAGTATTCTCAAGTGGGTCTGGGTGTCCTCGTAGTGCACGACAGTGCACCTTCAGGATTGCGCCTGTTTTTCTTATAATGGGTGCAATCCTGAAATCTCGGCAGCATTTTCGGAAAATGACGACATATTTGTTATTTTGCAAAAATGCTGCCGAGACATAGGAAAGTGTACATATACACCTGTGTAAATGAAAGTGTTCATTCATTTACACCAAAGAAAGCAGCTTCAACGTTGCAGACTACAACGTTGAAGCTGCCTGCTTTGGTGTAAATGAAAGTGTTCATGTACACCCGTACGGTGTACATGAACACTTTGGTGTAAATGAAAGTGTTCATTCATTTACACCAAAGTAAGCAGATTCAACGTTGCAGACTACAACGTTGAAGCTGCCTGCTTTGGTGTAAATTAAAGTGTTCATGTACACCCGTACGGTGTACATGAACACTTTGGTGTAAATGAAAGTGTTCATTCATTTACACCAAAGTAAGCAGATTCAACGTTGCAGACTACAACGTTGAAGCTGCCTGCTTTGGTGTAAATGAAAGTGTTCATGTACACCCGTACGGTGTACATGAACACTTTGGTGTAAATGAAAGTGTTCATTCATTTACAACAAAGTAAGCAGATTCAAAGTTGCAGAATGCAACGTTGAAGCTGCTTGCTTTGCTGTATATGAAAGTGTTCGTATACACGTGTGTATATGAACACTTTCATATACACTGAAACAAGGCATCGTGTGGCACTCCTCCAGTATAACGGCACCAAAATGGTACCATTATATGTGCGCGATTTTAGCGCACATATAAAACTGGAGGGGTGCCACAAGAATACCCTTCTATAATGCCAGGTAACGAATGTGGCGGTTGATAGGTTGATTTCCAACCCATTTTAGCAACCGCCACATGTATTCCGAAAGTGGCGCATTCCTACTGACTTCAGAAGAATGCGCCACCTTCAGAATAGGTCTTAAGTACCGGAAAGGTTGTTATCCCTTTTAACAACCTTTTCGGTACTTAAGACCAGGTTGAGAATCGGGCCCCTAGACCCATAGGGATTCAAGCCTATCTGCCCACATCAAAATCAGAGGCATTGTCGGTTTTTCCCTGATGGACCCTATTTCCCACTCCCAGCCCCGCTCTGTAGGGGAAACCCAACAAAAATTGAACATATTGCTAAAAACACACGAGAGCTTGTCCCTGTGTGCTTTTACAGTTCCATGCCATTCTTCGTCTCAATCAAAAACAAGACATGTATTCTCAGGATTTTGCTTATTTATTTATTTTTGTATTTGTATAGCGCACTAAGCCCTGAGGCATCAAGTCGCTGTTACATGACCAGTTACTCAAATGACAATATAATACATTTGTTACACAATTGAACAAATATCAAGGTTTTTGCGATTCACATTACACTTGGAGGATCACTTTAAGTGAACAACAGTGTTTTTGGGGCTCTTCGGAAAACCCAATAGGAATGCTCGGCTCTAACGGTAGGTGGGAGATGGTTCCAGTGTTTGGCTGCAATGGCCGGTAAACTGTATCCTCCAGCTTTGGCCCATTTGAATTTGGGCTGATGCTATGGGCTCACAAATAGGTAGACAGTGGACCTTTTTTCGCGCTGCAGTGATATGTTCAGCTTTGGGGATGTTCAGAGCTGCTCTAAGTGCATTGTTTTGGATGAATTTCATCTTCCGAATGGTTTGGGCCATGGCACCTGCAAAAAGGGCATTACAATAATCAAGCCTGTATCCTATGGTGGCTTCAGCAATTGAATGGCAGCTATCCGGGGAGAGGAAGGGTCTGGAGGCATTGATAAGTTTAGTTGTGTAGGCGGCAGAAGAGGCGATGGCGCTGACATGCCGCGTGAGGGATAGGGTGGCATCCAAATAAACACCGAGCGCTTTGACAAAAGGTGAGCCTGGGATAGTGATGCCATCAATCTTAAAGGAGGAGAATTGTGTATCGAGCCTTTTGATCATTGAGGGGGGCTTCACCAGGAGTAACTCTGTCTTTCATCGTTCAGACATAGGCGGTGTGTGGCCATCCAGGCCTGGATGGTCGAGTAAACAGAGTTTAGTGTGGAAGAGTCTTTGAGGTAGTCGCCGGAGAGGAGAATTTAAGTATCATCGGCATAGTTTATGTATGATATGCCAATTGAGGTCTGGAATGTGAATAGTGGTATTGTGAATATGTTGTACAATTTTGGGGATACGCAATATCCTTGAGGTACGGCACAGGTGATAGGTGCGGGGGCTGCAATGACATTGTCACAGAATACTCTCATGGATCTGTCTCCTAGGAAGGAGGCAATTCAGGTTATGGCCTCAGGGGAGACGTTAGCAGAAGTGGATAGGTGGCGACCCAGGATTTTGTGATCCACCAGGTCGAATGCCGCTGATAGATCAAGGAGTAGCAGCAGAGTCAGTTTGCCCTCATCTCTGATTTCGTCAATTTGGATGTTTAAGTCAAGTAATGTCGATTCCGTCCCGTGGCCTGGGAGGAATCCTGACTGGCGAATGTCCAGGATGTGGTTGGCCTCAAGATGTTGCTAGATTTGCAAATAGGCTGCTTTGTCCAGTAATTTTAGGAGGAAGGGGATAGTGGTGATTGGGCAGTAGTTGGTCGGCATTGTGGGATCTAGAATAGGTTTTTTGATAAGAGGGAGTTCCCAAGCTTCCTTGAGGCTGCTGGGGACTGTGCCAGTGGAGGAGGAGGCATTGATGAAGGAGGCAATAAGGGGTGTGAGGATGTCAGAGCAGTCCTTGATAATGCCCACTGGGCAAGTGTCAACTTTGCAGTGCGATGCTTTGAAACCTTTTAAAATGGTTGTGACTTCGTCTTCAGAGACATAGGAAAAGTAAAACATGGGAAGCACTTGGGGGTTGATAGTAGGGGGTAGGACTCTTTGTGATGCTTGGGAGGGTTTGATCAGGGATTCTTTAGAGTACATTTTTCTGTGCAAGGATTACATTTTGGTAAGCATGTCATTTTGGATGTTGGTAGAACATGAGACATCTTTGGATATAGTAGCCGGTGGGTTGGTGGGGGTTTCCAGTTCCCTGAGAATGGTGAACATTTCTCTGGTGTTAGAGTTGGCCTTGTCAATGCGGGCATTGTACATGGAGGATTTGGCAGAGAGGATTGCCTTTTTGTAACCTTTGGCGGCTATAGTGAACAGTAACTTCTTTTCTTCTGATGGTGATTTCTTCGAGTTGGCTTCAGCTAGCCATTTTTTCGAGCGAAGTGGTTGAAGTTCTGGGTGAACCACATGTTTCTGTGGGCAGATGGTTTGAGTTTGCTTGCCTTAAGCGGAGCAATGGTGTCAATGGTTGTAGTTAGTGTTTTAGTGTATAAGTCTGCAAATGTTTTAGGGTCTTTGGCGAAGGGGGGCTTTGGTAAGAGTGAGCAGAGTGAGGGGCGAGGTGCTCCGTGGTGAGGTTTCTGGAACTGCAGGCAAGTGAAGGGGGCAAAGAGATAGTAGTAGATGGGGTGTGCCCAATAGGTGATATAGTATAGTGTACTATGTTGTGGGCAGACCATGGGCATGGGGAGTTGGAGTGGATGGACACCTGGCAGTTGTGGTTGGCAACCCAGTCTAGGATATGACCTTTGTTATGTGTTGGGGTGCTGATACATTGTTCAAAGCCAAGAACGCTAATTGAGTTGGATAGAGAAGTGGCTGCTTGATCACTAGGATCATTGTATTCTCGTTTGAGGTCTCCCAAGAGAAAGGATTTAGAAGAAGGTTTAATGTGGATGCCTATGGTGTGTACAAGGTTTTCTTCAAAGGACATGGCTGGGCCCGGAGGGTGATAAATAGTGTGAAGAGTGATGGTGTCAGAGTCTGAGAGGGTCACTTTGACTGACAGTATATTGCAGTTGTCGGTCAAGGTGGAGTTCATTTCTCTAATAGGGAGTGAGTCTCTTGCTATTAGTGCAACTCCTCTGCCTTTAGCCTTCACTCTGTCAGAGTGGAAGACGGAGTATCCCTGTCGGAGGGCAACAGAGAGGGCGGGACCAGATGCAGCATGTAGCCAAGTTTCTGTGGTTGCTAGGATGTCGAGGTCTAAGGTGGTGATGAGGTTGTGTATGTCGAGGGCATGCGCAGCGATGTACCTTGCATTTCTTAGAGCACATTGTAGAAGTGGGGAAGGTGGCAGCTTGTCATGCAGGCTACGTGAAGCCTTAATGTTGTTCTACTGGATTAAGGGCTTTGCGCGTGTGTGGGTGCTGCGTGTGGTCTACAACCTAGTTCTAGGTCCAGGGGAGGTTGCAGTCCGCACTCCTAGGCATGTGTTCCTTGTGAAAGTGGATTGTCGGGCGGCCTTCAGGCTCACTTATTTGTCATGGGGAGGTTACAGTCCGCATTCCTAGGCAAGTGTTTCTTGTGGAAGTAGATTGCTGAGCAGCCTTCAAGCTCCTTTTATGTCTAGGGGAATGTTGCAGTCCACCCTCCTAGGCGTGTGTTTCTTATGGAAGTGGATTGCGGGGTGGCCATCAGGCTAGTTAGGGAGCCAGGTGTCCCTAAGGAGAGGTGATCCCTGAAGAACAGTGCTGCTTGGTAGGTCTGGAGGTGCTTGTGACTGTGGGCCACGCAGAGAGCCCTGATGCATCAAAGTAGTGTTAGGAGTGCATATGATGGTAGTATCAGGATGATTAAGGGCGGCCCTAAGGATATGCTTATGGTGGCTGCTAGAGTACTCTAGCGGTGGAAAAAAGGTGCTAGGACTGGGGAGTATATGACACTTGGCAGAGTGGGCTGTGGTGCTAAGTGCAGGAAGTTGAATGGCATTGTCGTAGCTCTTGGGCCAAATGGGTGCCAGCAGTGACTTCTCTAGTGCTATGGGGAAGTGATCTAGAGGTGCTCTGGGAGGGTTTGGGTGAAACATGCACAGGCATGTTGTCGGGGGTTTGTGTGGCTGTGGTCATTGGCCTCTACGCTAGTTCTGTACGCTATAGCTTAGAGTGGGCAGGGAGGTCTATAGTTGCGTTCTGGAATGCGGTGTGACATCAAGCTTTTAGATATCCGGGTATGTGGAGCATCATGGAAGAGTGGAGGGAGGAAGAAAGTCGAGGGCAGGAGGGATTGCAAATAGGGGTTGAATTCCAGCATGCCACATAAGCAAGATTCGACACATATGCAAACGAAGCGCAAGCTCAGTGAATGCACTTTACCTCGTAAGAGTGGCACGGTGGTAGCTCCGGTGAGTTTGCTGTGAGGGATGTTTGTTTGCGGGATATGAGCATGCACAGAGCTAGATGAGGGTGCCAGTGTCCAAGTCTGGCCAGGCTGCTGCCTGTTGTAGCTGGTGCATCAGTGGCAAAGCGTATGGTGTCAGTGTGAAAAATTGCCATCTGCCAAGGGTTTAGAAGCCCTGCCTTTTTTATTTTTATTAAGTAGAAAAATTATGTTGGTAGTTCCATCTAAGATCTCCATTTCATAAGCTCCATACCAAAAGCATAGATGCATGGGCCTTGCTGCATCAGTCTCCTGATATGCAGTGTCTGCTCTGCAGTAGTACAGAGCAGGTTCAGCAGTCACAGGTGCTCTTTTGGCACTGATCTGACAGCCAAGTCACTTCAGCGTGGAGGCTGCATTCAAAGTCTACACCTCTGTTACAAAAGCACAAAGTAAGGAAGAATTACTATTCTGGTGGCAGTTTAATCTTGAAACATAAAGCCATACCTGATTTTAGGGTTTGGTTGATAGTAATTCACATAACTAAAAGAAGCCATGTATAATTTATATCATACATGTGTCAGCATTGTAAGTGCAGCATTGCTGTGGAAGGGTTATGTGTAAGCTGGTCAGACAGCCTTGCCCTGCCAGCCTGCAGGGTACGACACTGAAAGACTGTTCCTCCCGTTTGATCCTTTGTGAGGTCTGGTGACACCTCTCTTCAGTAGGACAGCCCCCAGCATGGGCTGACCTGGAAACTGTCATCAAAGGGCAAGACAACCTAAAGGGACTATCCACACACCAGGGCATTGCATACTATTGCTATTTGAGAACTTTGATGAGATTTGGCTGAGAAGAGGCAGAGTTAGCATAGTCAGGGAGACCTCAGCACAAGTGGGGAAAGGGTTCCACCATTTTGTTTCTCTGTTTACCTCTCTTTCCTTCCTGTCCGCTCACTTTCTTTAGCACAAATCACTTTGGGTATGATGACCGAAAGCAAAGATAACCTGTCTCAAGAACAGGGATTAGACTCCTTAAAGCAGGGTTAATTGTGTTCAGTCACCTGTGGGCTTTTGCCTATAAGAGATGCAGTCTCACACTCATTCTTTGAATCACTTCTGCACCTTCCAGGCATTAGAAAGAATTCACATGGTCCTTTTTAGTGAGAGTTGACAATCCAAAGCACTACCTAAGTGAAATGAAGAATGAGTGTCCAAGGTAGAGGCAAGCTCTGTTCCCTAACCACACCCATGGAACATTTGGGGTTACATGCTTCTTTAGCAAGACCTGCCTCTCTGCCAACTACACCAATACCCAGGACCTCATTAGAGGTGACGGAAAACTGCAGGGGCTTGTCAGCTCCCCTACCCCCCTGTTTGGAAGAATGAGTAAAAGGATCTATCTTGTCCCTGAGCCCCTGGATTTCGACTCACAGTAACCTCCGACCCACAACAGTCAGGATCCCTGTGTTTTCACCACCAAGCCACTTTGAGCCATGCTTCAAATCTGTTCATCACAGTCAAACCAACAGCCCCTTCCAGAGCTGTTTTTGGCACTCGCTTGATCTTCAAGCCGCTGTGCCACACTTTCAAACTAGTTTGCCGACTCATTGTGCCAGCTGAGGGCGTCCTTGCCCTGACTTGAACTGTAAGCTCATCACTGCAACCCACATGTTCAAACCGGCCATTCGAACCACCAGCCTCTTTGTCGCTGATCCAAATCAACGGTGAAACTGACCCTTGTGACCTCATCGCATTATAAACCTCAAACTGTGCATCGGATCGCTCAACTCAAACTGTGCATCCATTCAACAACATCGTATTTGTTGGACCGACTGTACACCTAGTCCTGGTGTCCCTTAATATCCCCACTACTTCAAATGCTGTTTCAAACTGCTGTGAACTTAAACTCGACCCCCAGCACAACACCTGATCCCTGCGTTGAACAACGCGACTTCTGCATGCAAGCCTGGTTTAAACCGTTCGCACAGCACCAAGAATAACTCATGCTCAAATATACAGGTTTGAGCCACTCAAATATTCACATTAGAATAGAGCCACACTCAAATATGCACATTACAGCCACACTCAAATATTCACATCCAAGCCTCATTCAGATACACACGTTTCTCCACAATTTGGCAAATAATATGACATCACTAAATGCCTATGGGAGTAATGATAGGATTTGCTGGGAAATGTTTGAAGGTGCAACACTTATATTGCTGAAAACTGCATTCCATTAAAAAAACTGGAATAGGAACCTAGCAAACTGAGCCCAAGGGTCAAGTGCTGGGTTACGTCACATATCTGGGCTATTTTACCCGGTGGTGCTAAACTGCATCTTCTGTTGTAGCAGGATGAGGACCAGGTGCAGGATAGTACAGGAATGAGAGCAGAGTTTAGGAGGCTGAGGAGCAGGTGAAGTGTAGTAGAGGAATGAGAGCACAGTTTAGGAGGTTGAGGAGCAGATGTAGCGGCAGTGACAGGAGGACTGAAGTAAGGGGCAGAAGCAGAGGGCAGTGGCACTATTGGCCCCTTCCAGATCTCTTTTACCTCTACCGATTTAACCCCCCAAGCAACTATGTAAATTAGGCCAAAATAATAGAGACTCCATAACTCCCCCTACGACTCCCTCCCCTTCCTTCAATGGTGGTTCACCCAAAGTACTGTTGGTAATGCAGTGATTTTTAGTACATTGAGGGAGGCATAGACCCACTCTGCAGTAGAAGGCTACCAGGGTAGCTCAGCAGGTTGGCAGATCTTTGCTGATATGTTATATATTCAAAATGCGTTATTAATCATATGACTTTTTGAAACTGTAGAGGAGGTCCCAAATGTAGCCCGCACTCCAACCGTCCATTTTGAAGTACCAGGAATGTTTACGCCAAAATATGTGACATATGCTGAGCAAATAAACCAACAGAGAGCCGCAGTGGGGCCCTGTCCAGTACCTATCAGAAGAAGAGCACCTATTAAAGTACCAATACCAAAAGGGTCTTAATGGAAGATGAATGGTGACGTCACAAGAACGTGGACTGACTCATACATAGAAGATATAATGACCTGAGAACGATAAAAAGAGATGAAACGCCATTAATAAACAACATCATGAACCCAAAGTGAAAGGGCGATGTCAAATTTAAGAAGCTTAAGCTATGAGCATGATGAAGATTGTCGACCAGTTTACACATGTACATATGCTTGAAACCGCAAGAAAGCTGAGAAAATTGTGTGGCTTGCTATGCTTAGTAGAAGGATAGTGCGGCAAGCACCACCTACACATATCTACCTCAATAGAAGCATGCTATATAAATATATTTCCACTTTGCACAAGAAGCAGAATCAACCAAAAGGTCAATAAAGGCCACACGAGAAGAGCTTCGTATTTAGAAAAAATCAAGAATAAAGCAACAGAAACGAAACTCAGGCGAGGCAAATCGTGCCAGGAGAACCAAGGTCGTAGCTGGCAAGATGGACGAACAGTAGCTACAATTAATTGAAGCAAAGAACAGAATATACTGCTCTGAAAGGTCAAGATAAGATGCCAAAGGCAGGTGGTGGGTGAAACGAAAATCAAATACTCTAATTGATGAAAAAGAGGCAAAATTCATGGTGGTTGAATCATGTGACCAGCCAAGCGAGCAGAAGCAAGACCTTCACACCTACCCATGGCAACAGGCCAGGAGAAGATATCAGACCTTTTCCAGAAAGGAGATGCAGTCTCGAGGCCAACCACAGTGAAATAATTGACACATGGCCACTAAAGTGATGATTGATTGTAACAATAATTGGAAGAAGGCCGGGGGAACTAAGAGGCACCCTGCACCTGTCCGACCATTCTGCGTGCTGCTAAGCAAAGTGAAAAAGTACCAGTGGGGTTGGTGCCAACCCAATCACAATGGACCAAGTAATCTATTGTCCTATAGTTAGTAGAACCAATGGGACGTCATACTTTTAGTGACGTCTACAGTAGCCTGTTTGAAGCTAGGGCTTAGATGCCCCACCTGACAGAGTTTACCCAACCCTATATACAGATATAGTACCTATAGTAAAGTTACCTTTTCCAAACCAATAGAATTGTATGACAACTTGTAAGTATTAAACGTCAGTGATGATGAGTTTTTAGTATAAATGATGTGTTTTTTATGAAGTTTGTTGGAGTTGTGAAGCAAGAAGGAAGATCGCACATCTGCTGAGACTCCCCGTTTTTTGTACTTGTCATTAAACGGACTCTCTTTGCCAAATCGTCGAGTTGTCATTATTGATTTGGTGTTGGAGTATTAATCTGCACCCCCATCCATCTCACGGGTGCTGCTATCTTGTCTTAAAGTACTTCTGAGCAAACCCCGACTCTTTGGGCCGGTTGGGGTTCTCAGAGCACAAAACACCTTATAAAAAAAATGTGCTATAAAATGTGTTTGGCCAGGGGATTGGTTGGGTTGGTGGCCTGTATTCAGGGCGGAGGTGGGGGTATTTTTGCCCTTTTAGTGAAAATCAAAAGTTGGCACGGACGAATCCAGTTTAATTTCTTAATAACTGCTGTAAGCATAACAGAAGCATTTATTTGTCATTAACCAGTTTGACAAGCATATACCATGGCATCTTTTATGTAATTTGTGTGCCCTCCTTGCTTTGTTACAGAGTGCCTGACAAAAAAAAGCATTTCACAAAGAAATCTAGTGAATGCAAGCAGCATTTTTGATTTTGAAATGGTGTCCTGAAAGGAACAACACACCACTGGAATCAAAGGGCTGTGTTGAAAGCAGGCATTCTACATGCTGGGCACACTGTGCACAGCAGCATGTAGAAGGCCTGCTTTCAACACGGCCCATTGATTCCTGTGGTGTGGTGTCCCTTTCAGGATAGAAGAAACTGAGACACAACACCACGGGAATCAATGGGCCGCGTTGAAAGCAGGCATTCTACACGCAGTGCACAATATTGTAACAATAGGGTGGCCAGCAGCATGTAGAATGCCTGCTTTCAACACGGCCCATTGATTCCTTTGGTGTGGTGTCCCTTTCAGGATAGAAGAAACTGAGACACAACACCACGGGAATCAATGGGCCGCGTTGAAAGCAGGCATTCTACACGCAGTGCACAATATTGTAACAATAGGGTGGCCAGCAGCATGTAGAATGCCTGCTTTCAACACGGCCCATTGATTCCTGTGGTGTGATGTCCATTTCAGGACAGAAGAAAGAAATCTTTTTGAGCCATTATTCGGAAAAGCGCGAAGGACGGCTGAAGAAAGGAGCACGCAGCGCAGATTAAGCCATTGAGCCCCCAGCTTCCCACGGCAAAGCTGGGGTCTTAGTGCCTCGTCAGGGCTGAGGCAGGCCGGGTCCCGGCATTGGGCGTTCAGGCATCTCATGCCGGATTCCGGACCCAGCAAGAGCCACTGCCAGCCCAGCATTGATGACCAGCACTGGGGGTAGAGGCAGGAAAGAGACAAACTTACCTTTTCGGCCCACAGTCTGGCCGACCCAACACCTTCTTTTGGTCACTGACTGCTGTTCAGCCTGACCCACGTGCAGGAAAATCAAAAGTTCCTGCATGTGGATGGGGCCCAGGGCTGGCACACAGTGACATCACTGTGGGAGGAGGACGAGTCCCCAGGCTCTGAGCATTCACCCTCCTCCACGGAGGCTCGAATGCTCACTTGACCCCGCCTAATTTCCCCACCCCCTGTCAATTTCTTGCACACACTGGGGTGGGGTCTGCAAAGTAGTCAGACCCCAACATAGTCTGTGAGGGACAGGACAGGGGCATGGGTGTCTGAATAAAAGGATGCCTTGGGGGCGATTCTTTTTTAACACTCCCAGCCGCGTTTTTTATCTTTTAGTGCTGGCCCGGGAGTGTTTACACTCAGCATGTGCAGCAGGGATGGCTCCCCCACTACACATTCAGTGCACCCCCCACCATGTCCATGAGTGACAGGATTTTGCTGCTACTCATGAGCATGGTGTGGTGCAGTATCATTGGTGGGGCATTGCCCCTCCCGCCAGTTACATGTGATTTTAACGAATCACAAAACAAAACATTAATTTTTAACAAACCCCAAATATCAACAAAAAAAACAACAAAGTTGTTTTTTGGGGTGGGGGTTCCTCCTCCAGACCTCCTTTTTTTAAATGTATTATTACTTTTCCCCCACCCCAAAAACTAATATTCCCATTCCCAACCCCATATATATATATATATATATAGGTTTAACAAATTTGTAATTTATATTTTTTTAGACGTTTTGGGTTCATTAAAAATTCAATTTGTTATTTTCAATTCGACAAAATCACTGCATACCCCTCCCACCCCATGAGCCAGCTGCACCTGTTAGCCAGGCAAGAAGGGCCGGCAGATGTCTTTTTTAGGATGGGTACACAAGGGAGTTCTTGAGGGGTTAAGGGAAGGAGCCAGTGGCAAAAGAGTGGTTACAGAACTCAGCCAGGGAGGGAGCGAGAGAGGCAATGCTGTCCTTGACAGTTCTAGAGGAGCTGGGAAGCACCTGTTTGGAGGAGACTTTCGTAGAACAGACTGTCTTGATAACCTCATCCGGTGCTATGGGTAAGATGGAGTAGAGTAGGGGAGGGAGAGAGGGGCCAGGGAGGTCTGCATGCAGGTGGGAGAGGTAGGGGCATAGAGGAGAGGAGAGGTAGGTCAACATGTCCTGAGTTTTGGTTGTGAAATGGGTGGCCAACCCCGTGCAGAGGGCCTGAGAGGGAAGAGGGGAAGTGGAGACTGTGGTAGGATTGCCAAGTTCCTTGCAGATTTTGAAGTTCAGCTTTGTTGTTTGTGGCCCCAGAGATGCAGGATTGGATATGGGCCCATTTCTTGGACCGGATAGAGAGTCTATCAGGCCAGGCGACGGGCCAGTTTGCAGGAGGATGTGCTAGAAGCCAGCCACTTCAGTTCAGCAACTACTGCACTTTGAAGCAGGATTCATACGGATCCTCATGGCAGATGCAAGGATGTCAAGAGTGTTGGAGATGGAGAGGTGAAGGTTAGCAAGAGCTGAGTCAGTGTGAGAGTGAATAGTAAGAGTGGGGGAGTGAAGGAGGCAACAAAAGCAGATACTGACACTCGCTTCATCGGTCGAATGACAGTGAAGGAAACTGGCAGTGCAGGCAGAGGCTTAGCCGGGAAGCCCAGGAGCTCCAGATGGGAACAGAGGAGAGGATGGACGGCCCCGGAGAGGAGTAGGTTATAGAGGGAGATAACAGTAGTGATGAGCACATTCACAGTGTGCCCTGCTGAGTGGTTTGGGCTAGAGGGAAGAATGGTGAAAACAGAGAGAGTCGCATAGGTTGCAAAGGTGTAGAGTGGCTGCATCAGGAGAATCAAGATCGATATAGAAGTGTCCATGGAGGATAAGTTTAGAGGAAGAGGTCAGCAGAGAGAAGGTGAGGTCGGCCCATTCCGAAAGGAAGGGGGGGTCAGCCCAGGCAGCCTGTAGATGGTAGCAAGAGTGAGTGAGAAGGTAAGAGAGATGCAAAGCTTGCAGACAAGACATTCAAAGGAAGATTATATTGGGTGGGTATGATAGAAACAGGGACCCATTCAGGGAAGTCAAGGGCCATTCCACCTCCAGTCTGTTTAGACCTGGGCTTGAAGAGGATCGTATAGCCCTCAGGAAGGAGAGTGTCAAAAGCAGTGACAGAGCTGGCATTGAACCACATTTCGGTGACGGCGAGGACGTCAAGGTCAAAGTCTTCAAGGAGCTGACAGATGTCAGAGGAGTGTTTGAATGCAGAGCGATAATTGAGGGTAGCTAAGTGAAGTTGGCTGCGACCTTTAAAGGCCATCTGAGGCGGGGTATAGGGATGGGGTACAACCATCAGAGGGGGCAAAGCAGCCATAGGGGTGGCAGATGGAGGTGTGAAAGCAAAGGGGGGGAAGTTAAAGAGAGATGAAAGATGCCTGCCAAATAGGAGGAGGTTGGACTGAGAGCCCTAGGCCATGATAGTGCCATTCCGGAATGAGATTTATGATGCATTTGGAAGATGAGAATTGTGCCAGGAGTACTTCCCATCTTGTATCACCCTTAATGGGGGAGGAGGAAAGGGGGAAAGAGGATAGACACCATATGTGGAGTCCATAGCTCAGGGGAGGGGACAGTAAAGAGGATGTCAGTGATAGTATGTCTGGAGAAAGCATTGAGGTAGGTGTCAGAAATGGGCTGTCCAGGGTTGGAGACCAGGAGGGCTTTCTTATACTTTTCCCTTCCAGACTTCAAAAGAGAGGTCAAAAATATAATAGAGAAGCAGTTAGAATAAATTGGGGAGATGGAGAGCACCAAAGTTGAAGTTGGTGGAGGCTGGAGAGAGGATGGAGGGAACTGCACAGAGCACGAGGAACTCACCGATCGGCCTAGCAGCTAGTCAAGTAACGAGAGTCAATACAACAGGTAAACAGTAGGTCAAAAAAGGGCAAGGAGGGATATGACCAACGTTACAAAATGCTGCGGGAAGCATGAGCAATTAGCAATTAGATATGGAGGTGTAGATAGTACATGGGAATCCAGAGATTACAATCAAAATTATGGTAAATGGCATGGCACTTGACATAGCAGCATTAAAAAGTTGTAATCTACTCTTGCCACTTTGGCAGTGCCTCCACCCAAGGCTCTTATCCCACCAAAATGTGCCCTTTGCAACCATTGTATTCTATTTGTCAAGTACATAAGCCATTATTCTAAATTTCACTAAAAGCTTCCTGAGGAGAGCTAAGCCCTGCAACAATAATTAATATGTGTACTGCATCTCACCCTTCCTCTGTGGACCTTGGCATGCTGAACACTTGTTGGGGAAAGCTGGAATAACATTTAATTAAACAGAAAGACATCGGCTCATGGCTTCAGCCTAGTGCCCTAATGACAGAAATCTACATACTCTGATGGGGCATACTTTAAGCTGGCAGAACCCTGGCTACTGTGGCAAGAGGCCCTTATTCTAATTAAAATCAGTAACAACATCTTTGCTGAACATTATTCTACCATGTATGTGGTAGCATAGTGTTCTTTTAAGATGTGACAAAACTAAAGCAAAACTAAATCCCATTTGAAAATGACCTAAATCACTGCGACAAATAACAGAAGTACCAACACTGAAAATGGTAAAAGAACTTCTGCAGCGTGTACTTCTCTGCACGTTTTGGGTGCTGCACCTGTATACCATCATTACTTATGCGTTCTCTGCCACCTTTCACCCACGGGTTTGTTGAGCGGTTCAAGAAGACCCTGAAAGGCATGATAGGTGGCTTGGAAGAGCACCTAAGGAGAAAGTGAGATATTCTCCTGCCATGGCTTCTGTTTGACAGCAGGAAATGCCAAAGAGCAGTGTAGGGTTCAGTACCTTTGAACTGCTGTTCGAACATCCAGCTAGCGGTCCACTGAGTCAGTGCAGGAAGGATAGGAGAGCTATTCCCAAACTCCTTCCCACGACATAGTGGATTACGTTCTTGTCCTCAGAATCAAGATGGCAAAGTATAGAGAACAGAGCACCCACCAATTGAAGGTCAATCAGGAACTCAAAAAGCAATGGCATGACCACAAAGCCACATTGACAGAATAATCGCCAGGACAGATGGTTTGGATTATGGGACCTATCAAGTCCACTGCCCTTCATGACAAGTGGACTGGGCCCTATTTGGTGATGGAAAAGATCAGTGAGGTTAACTACCTCATTGACACAAAGACTGTGATGCATATGCACAGGGACTTCCATGTCAAGCACCTGAATCCTACAGCATGGATCACTTGGTGTTTGCTCTTGTGACTGATGAGAAACATATTCCCTCCCAAACGTGTTGGACATAGAGTCCACAGATGGGTCTCTGGAGGTAGTTCAGATCTCCCCAGACTGAAAAATAACAGCTGCTTGGCCAGTAGGCGGGTCTGTTCTCACTGACGCCATGCAGAATTGATTGGTGCATCTATGGCATTGACACTGGAGCCAGGAAGATGATGAAAGAGCGAAATTCACGGGATGTCTGATAAGGTAAAGGACACCATCCAGGTGGAGGGCTCCAAGATGTTGGACTTCGGGGTGAGTTATGCTTCCCACTGTGCATGGGCTAGACCTGTTGTACGGGAATCTAAAAAGTCTGATTGTGGGAAGATTGAAGTCTGCTTTTTGTGGACTACAAAGGACTGCAAAGGGTTTCATTCGATCACCAAGGCAAATGCACAGCCCATACCTAGGAGGGATTGATTTATTGACAGATTAGGTGCTGCTAAGTTTATTAGTACCTTTGATCTCACCGTAGGATACTGGCAAGTCTGCCTAACTGACAAAGCTAAGGAAAGGTCAGCATGTTGCACTCCAGAAGGGCACTGACAGTTCACTGTGAAGGCATAGAGCCATGTACCCTGCTTCATCAGTCTCCTGATCTGCAGCACCTGCTCTCCTGTGGCACAGAGCATGCTCATATGTCACAGATGTCCTTTAGACAACTGCTGTGACAGCCAAGTCACTTTGGTGCAGAGGGGGCATTCAAAGTATGCACCTCAGTTCCAAAACCACATAGTCATGAGAAATTACTATTCTGGTGGCAGGTTAATCTTTAAACATAAACCCATGCCTGAGTTTAGGGTATGGTGGATAGTAATTCAGGTGACCATAAGAAGCCACATATGATTTATACCATACACGTGTCAGCAGTGCATGCCCAGCTAAGCTGTGGAAGGGTAATGTGTATTCTGGTCAGACAGCCTAACCCTGCCAGCCTGCAGAACCAGAGAGAAAAACTGTGCCTCTCCTTTGATCTTTTGCAGGTCTAGTAACTCCTCTCTCCAGGAGGACAGCCCCCCAGGCATGATCCTCACACCAGGCAGTTGATGCTATGGGTCTTAGAAGGGTCAGAGTTAGTGCAGTCAGGGACAGTTCCGCACACTTGGGAAATATTTCCACCATCTTGTTTCTCACTGTACCTCTCTTTCCTTCCTGCCTCCTCCACTTCCTTTAGAACAAAGTACTTTGGGTATTATGACAGGAGGCAAAGGTCACTTGTCCCAAGAACAGGTATTGGACTCCTTCAAGCAGACTTGCTTTTTTCCAATCACCTGTGGACTTTTGCCTATTAAAGAGGGGTATCCCACTCCTTCTTTGATTCACGTTTGGATCATCCAGTCAGAAGGAATTCAGGTGGACTTATTTTAGGAGAATAGACTTTCAAAAGCCTTCTGCCAATGAGGTGAAGACTGAGTGTCCAAGGCAGAGGCAATCTCTGCTTCCTAATCATTCCCTGGATACATTTGGGGTAAACTGTTACTAGAGAAAGTTATGCCTCTCTACCAGATACCCCAATATCCTGAACTTTACTTGAGGTGAAGGACTCCTGCAGGTGTTTGCAAGACTACCCCGTATTTGGGAGAACGATAAAAAGGACCTATCTAGAGCCTGAGTCCCTGGATGGGGACTCATAGAAGGCTAGAGCCTGAACAGCCATTATCTCTGTGTTTTCGCTGTCAAAGCGCTTCAAGTGCATTTCAGCCCCGTTCAACACAGTCAAACCAACAGTAGCCTCCGAGCTGCAGTTGCCACTCACTTTATTTTCAAACTGCTGTGCCGCACATTCAAACCAGTTAACCACCATTACATGCAGGTGAGGATGTTGTTGCTCATGGCTCGAACTAGAAGATCATCGCTACGACCGGCATGTTCAAACCACTTTTTGAACCACCAGCCTCTTTGTGACTGATCCAAATCGACGATCGAACCAACTGTGGTGGCCTCATTGAATCACGAACCTTGAACGTTGCATTGAACCTCCTGACTCAAACTATACATTCAGTAACCAGCATCTTTGCTATCAAACCGACTGTCGAACTGATCCTGATGGCCCTCAGGAACAGCACTTCTTCAAAATGCAGCAAAGTTCAGCTTGACACCTTCTCCACATCTGAAACAACGCAAATGCCACATCGGTGCCTCATTTGAGCGCAGCACCAAGAAGCCTGGTTACGATATGATGATATGATGAGTCATTTATAACGCGCCTGTACACATGTGTTTCAAGGCGCGACAAAACAAGGGAGGGTACAGAGGGAGGAAAGACAAGCAATCTTACTAGGCCTTGTGTCATTCAGATCGTGCAAGTGCAGTAACGCAAAGTGCAGGGGAAGGGAACCGGTAAGTGCAAGGGGTGGGAAGGGGAAAGAACAATCAGGGCAGCATTTCTCTGAGTAAACATGGCTCTGGGTAAGTGCAAGGAGGCAGGGGACTGTAGAGGTTAAAGTTACAGGCCCTGATGCGTGAGAGGCCTGGAGGCAGTGCAGGAGAGACTGGTCAAAGAGGGGCCCGGTATCCAGTGAGACTCTGAGAGTAACCAGGAAACCAGTCGGTGCAGCAGAGAGGTAGGTTTGCAGTGGAGGGAGGGAGAGAAAGCAGAGG
Source organism: Ambystoma mexicanum (assembly GCF_040938575.1). NCBI lineage: Eukaryota > Metazoa > Chordata > Amphibia > Caudata > Ambystomatidae > Ambystoma > Ambystoma mexicanum. The sequence continues at coordinate 69,554,819 of NC_090928.1, forward strand.
AGAAAAGGAAGGTCTTGAGCTGCTTCCGGAACTTCAGGTGGTCCAGCTCAAGTTTGATAGGGCCAGGGAAGCCATTCCAGAGGGAGGCAACTGCAGAGGAGAGAGATCTACCCCACCATCAGCCTGGAGAAGCATCTGATCCTCAGAGAGTTTGAGATAGCTGAGCGACGGGCTCGAGAAGGAAGGTATTTTGGAAGAGAGAGTTGGATGTAGTGCAGGCCCTAGCCCCAGAAAGCCTTGTGGACAATGCAGAGGGTCTTGGACTTGACCCTTGGAGCCACCGGGAGCCAGTGGGGAGATTTCAGAAATGATAGCTGCAGTCACTGAGTTTACAAGTACAAGTCTTGCAGTGCTGTTCTGGATTAGTTGCAGAGAGCGGAGAGTAGAGCAAGGCAGATTGATAAGGAGGCTGTTACAGTAGTCCAAAGTAGAGAGAACCAGGACTGCTAAAACAATGAGCATCTGGGGGAAAGTGAGAAAAGGAAAAAGTACCTCTGAGGAGGTGCAGGTGCCAATGGGCCTTCTTGGGAAGTTATGTGATGTGAGGAGAGAAGGAGAGAGTGGAGTTGAAGATGACACCAATGTTCTTTGCCTCACAGGAAGGCAAAGGAAGAGGGCCCATGGAGGGTGGCCAGAGTGAGGGAAAGAGGGATCAGGGGTCCCGATGTGAAGGATCTCTGTCTTACTGGCATTAAGGCAGAGATCGTTGGAGGCACACCAATACTGAATCGTGGGTAGACAGTCTGGAATGCACGAGACAGGAGAGGAGGCTGTAGGAAGCCTGAAAGAGAGCTGTGTGTCATCCGCATAACACTGAAAGTTAGAGCAGAAAGTAAAGATTAGGTGGGCCAAAGGGGCCACGTAGAGATTGAAGAGCCATGGTGAGAGGTTAGAGCCATGGGGAACACCACATGTGGAGATAGAGGCGCCAGAGAGAAAGGACCCAAGTTGGACCTGGGAGGGTCGGCCCGGGAGGAAAGAAGTCAGCCACCCCAGGGCCTGATATGTGATGCCCAGGTTCTCACTGAGTCAATTTATCAGGATGGTGTGATTGACCATGTCGAAAGCAGAGGAAAGGTCAAGGAGGATGTGGACAGAAGGGGTGCTGGTGTCGAGATTGGAAAGCAGATCTTCACGGGTGTTCAGGAGAGCAGTTTCTGTGCCTCTGGCAGCTCTGAAGCCAGACTGGTGGTCATGGAGACAACCAACAGTTTCAGCGTGGAGAGTAAGCTGGGAGATGGCCAGATTTTCCAGAGGTTTGCCTAGGAAAGGTGTGATAAAGATTGGGTGATAGTTAGCCGGACAGATAGGATTGGTGGAAGGTTTTTTAAAGACAGGGTGCACCAGGGAGTGCATGAGGAGGGAGGGGAAAAGCACTAGTGGTGAAAGAGTGATTGCAGAAATCGGCCAAGGCAGGAGCAAGGGTGTCAATGTGGTCCTTGATGGTTCAGGATGAGCAGGGGAGCACCTGTTTCGACAACAATTTCATATATCGGACTTTTCTAGAAACATGGTTAGGTGTTATCAGAGAGAAAGAGAAGGGAGGGGGGAAGCGCCAAGAGGGGGGCCGTAAGCGGTAGAGGGATAGGAAGAGGAGAGAGAGGACAGGATGTCCTGAGTTTTAGTAGTGAAGTGAGAAGCCAGGGCCATACAGAGGGCCTGGGAGGGAATGGGAGAGGTGGGGACTGCAGAAGAATTGGCCAGCTCCTTGCAGATTTTAAACAGTTTGGCCTGGTTGTTAGAGGCCACAGAGACGCAGGCTTGGATGTGGACTCTATTCTTGGACAGGGCAGAGAGTCTGTATTGCCGTTGGAGCAGGCGGCAGGTCAGTTTGTCAGATGATTCACCCGAAGCCCTCCAGTTCCTCTCAGCCATGCTGCACTTGCGTTTCAGGGTTAGTGAGGTCAGAGGTATACCAAGTGTTGCACTTGGAGAAAGGTTTCAGATGGATTCTCTTGGCAAGGGCAAGAATTTCCAGAGTGTTGGAAATGTCAAGATGCAGATTAGGGAGGGCTGTGGCAGGGTGTGAGTGGGCTGCAGGAGTAGAAGGGGAAGAGAAGGTTGAGGCAAAGGCATCAACTGACACACGGTACATGGGCTGAATCACAGAGAAGGTAGGCAGCAATGCTAGGGAGGGGTTAGCCTGGGGGACAGAGAGTTTGAGAGGAAACAAGAAAGTGGTCAGTCCAGGAGAGAAGAGAAGTAAGTGGGTTAGAGAGAGGGATGTCTTAGGAGATGAGAACATCTAAGGTGTTTCCGGCAGTGTGTGTCGGACCAGAGGGTAGAATAGAGAGAGAGAGGGAGTTGCAGAGGTTGTGAAGAAGCCCAATGGAGGGATCAGAAGCATCCACATGGATGTTGGGGTCTCCAAGGAGGAGAGGTTGAGAGGTAGAGGCAAGGAGAGAGGTGGAGAGGTCAGCCCACTCTGAGAGGAAGAGGGCAGCCTGGCAAGGTGGCCTATAGGTGGTGGCCACAATCAGAGAAAGGCCAGGAGAGATAAAGAGCCTGCAGACCAAGCATTCAAAGGAGGAGCCGGCCTGCCTAGGAAGGACAGAGGCAGGGACCCACTCTGGAAAGATGAGAGCTACCCCCCTCCGGGTTGGTTGGTTCTGGGCATAGAGAGGATCTCCTAGCCATCAGGGAGGGGAGTGTCAAAACTTGTGACTGAGATGGCCGTGAACCATGTCTCAATAAGCGCAAGGTCATCCAGGTCAAGCTTTTCGAGGAGGTAGCAAATGTCAGAGGATAGTTTTACTGCCTAGCAAGAGTTGAGAGTGTCAACGTCGAGCAGGTTGCCGAATTTGAAAGACTTCCGGGAAGAGGTACAGGCTTGGGGTACACCAGGCAGAAGTGGTAGAGGGGCCCGAGAATGGGCAGAGGTGATAACAGGTGGTAGCAAGGTAGCCAGAGAGGAGGAGGAAGGTGCCAAAGAGGTGGCAAAAGGAGGGAGTGTCAGAGGAGCCAAGAGGTGCTGTTAGGAGTAGCAGGAGAAGGAAGTTGATAAGATGTGGGAGAAGCTTATCAAAAAGGAGGAGATTGGGCTGAGTTCCCTGGACCAAGACGGTGCCATTATGGGAGAGGAGGAGATAGGAGAGAGAGCCGAAACCATGTGAGGGGTCCATAGGTCTGGTGAGGGAATGACAAAGATGATGTCAGTGAGAGTCTGTCTGGAGGAAGCACTGGTGGAGGTATCAGCGATAGGGAGGCAAGGGTTGGAGACCCTCTTGAACTTCTTCCTTCCAGACTTAGTGAGAGGGATAGGATAGGAGATAGAATAGCGGTTAGACAAGATGGGGGAAACGTAAAGCACCATAGGGGGTGAAACGAGGGTAGTAGGAGGAGGAGGGGGTGGTGAGAAGGAGAGATGCACAGCACAGTGCCATGCAGCGCAGGATGCGCAGAAGGGGAGGGCGAGGGTCAGAAATTGTGGAACACACAAGAGAAATAGACAGGTGATGCACAACAGTAAATGGAACCACAAGTGGGGTGGGGACCTAGGAGTGGGAGAGAGCCTACTGAGACTACACTGCAGCAGTGCAAAACACCCAGATTCAACTTTCCCTAAAAGGGGAATCAATGCCACGTTATTAACACAGCAGCAATGCAGCAATGCTGTTGAACAGTCAAGAACAGTAGGAAGATATTATTGCCTGCTAACTGCCCCCCTGGACTATCTTTGGGCTCTACGGACTAGTTAGGTCACTTTGAATCCCTTTTTCGAACAAGAACGTATCCTTTTAGAACAATGGAATTTTCTATTGCTTTTCACCTCTGTTTTATTTACAACCATCTTAAGAGTATAGGTTGCCCTCGGCCCATGTTACCAAAAAAGGTAAAGGAGGTATATCAGTTACCAGTGCCTGTTTCATCTTTATGATTGCTATGACTCTTGCTTTGCAGAAGTGTGAGGGCTGAGAAGGCGGTTTAGCCACTACCCATCCTTTTACTCCCACAGGGCAGAAATCATTTTGTCCCAGCCAGGAATCTCAGGCCAATCAGATAGCTTCCCACTGCACGGGTGCGGTGCTATGTTAGTGCGGCACCGCCTCAAGTCATAACAATCTTTTGAGTAGTTCTCCCATGTCTCTTTGCCAGGTGCCCCTCTGTCTGTTTGGATATTCTTGACACCTGAGGGGCGAACCCAGAAGGCATTGCTCAAGTACTACACACTGTGGACTCATCCTCGTGTTGCCTTTGACATGCAGGTTTCCTGTGGAAGCGGTGATCCAGGTTTTACAGCTAGGCAGAGATGTCTTTTAGGGATCGCAACAGGGGCACTTGCCCCGAGCACCCACCTTGGAGGGGGGCCCCGCAAGGTTGCCTGATGTAAAGAAATCTGTTTCCGTTCACCAAACATAAATGGCACACATTGGGATATTTTATGGCATGCTACTGAGGCCAGACCTATTGCCTGTCTGTTGTTGACAGTTACATTCTGCTAGGATTAATTAATTCTCTAATGCTTTCTGTGTTCACTGTGGTATACATAGTTTGTGCATTAACTACTGCACAACTCCGGTAGCATTCTGACCTTTCTGTGGGGATCATAGTGATCATGTGCAATAGCCGAAGTTGAAATGCATATTGATACATTCGATTGCTGGGATGGTTCAGAACATAGCTCAGTGTGTTAAGCACTCATTGCAGAGATCTGTGCTCATATGCAAGATTACAAAACTAAGTTCCATGAAGGCAAATTCGGACATTCCTATGTCTGAGGTTGACAACCTGCATCTATATGTACTTTGTTTGGTAGCACATCAGGTGCTATTATCAGAAATGTACCTGCACCAGAGAGCGGCCGATATAAAAACAAACACAGCATCAATATGGTGAGGGTCCAGAAATTGGTCTTATTACAGCAAGACTGTACAGGATAAAGGGATTAACCATGCTTATTTTGATTGCTGCAAGCCTGCATATCAAGCTATGGGTGGTCATCGCGAGAGGGGTGTGACCGGATATTCGTATCTCTCAATCCCTTTGGTTTGGTGCAGGGGGCCCCAAGGGTGTCCGTGCCCCGGGCTCCAAAAGTGCTTAAGATGGCCCTGCAGCTAGGACTCACATATGATGCTATTGGGGCCTGTGATGCGTAATATCTGGCAGTGGCCTTTTGGTGCAAGCACCACAAAAAAGGCAAAGGTTGTTGAGGACCTGGTTGTGGCACATTAATGTTGCAATAGCTACGTTTTCAGATTTCTGGGGAAATGAACTCTGTTCTCCATTTCCCCAATAATGAAACAGAGGGAAAGATGCGCAGTCGTGGAGTGCGTGGTTGGAAAGACCAGCTATGCTGTGTGGTTTCTTGATTGGGGTGATCTACAGCAGGCAGCAGTCATACTGGGTCTTCATGCTATTGGCTGATCTTTCTAGATTTCGCTGCGCATAGACAAAAGCGTGTTGAAGGTGTTTTCTTAAATTTTCAACATACTCATGAGTTGTGGAGGCATTGATCAATGTCTGCTCTTGGGTCCTGTAAAGCAGATGCTGGGGAAGCACCATCCTGCGTCCAGTCATCAACTCAAACAGTGACATTTTAGTTGCAGATGAAGGGGTAGATCTGATGGCCATTAGGACAAGAGGTAATCAGATATCCCAACTTGGCCCAGAATCTGTCACAAACTTTTTAAAGATGCTCACAATGGTTTTGTTGTAACATTCTACTGCACCAGAAGAGGCTGGCCAGTAAGCAATGTGTAGCTTCCTTTTAACCCCAAGTATCTCCCACATCTTTGTCATTACTTCGCTGGTGAAATGGCTACCTCTGTCTGACTCAATCTTTTGGGGTAGTCCAAAACGCAAAAAGATGTGATTGATCATCAGGGCAGCTGCTGTTCGTGCCTTGCAGTTTGGGGCCGGGAGACACTCCACCCATTTGGTAAACAAGCATGTCACTGTCAACATGTACTTATTTCCCCTAGAGGAGTGAATCACAGGCCCTATGAAGTCGACTTGCAAATCTGACCATGGCAGTGTCATCCCCCTCTTTTGGAGAGGCGTACGGTGTGTGAGGGATGTCGGCTGAAATTGCGTACACACAAGACACCCCTTCAAGTATTGGTCGAGGTCCTGCCCCATGTGTGGCCAGTATGCAAGATTTCAAGTGTTGTATGAAACCACCTATGACCGGCTGGGGCCGCATCATGGCCGTGACTTAACATCAGGCTTCGGAATGAGGTAGGAACCACCCACTGATCATGGCCAGCTTGGGATTTCCTTACCAACAAACCGTCTTTGATTCGGAACATTTTTGGACATTTCATCAACACTCTGAGGTCCTCTTTCCCAATGTAATTAGTATCCGTCAGGGGAAAGTTCTCAGGGTCCTCAATGTGTTGGTAAAACTTACCAATTATTGGATCCCCTTTTTGAGCCGTAATCAAATCAGCATCGGGGGTCTCCTTACTCCATTGTGCAGTTGAAAGATCATTGTGAGCATTTGTCTGGGACCTAGTGATTGCAGTGACCTGGATTTCCCCCAACAGGGACTCGATCTCTATTAAATCCCCTTGGTTGGCCCCGGTTTTGGCCAGCCGATCAGCTAAGTCATTTCCAGTTTTGTCTGGTTCCTCTACTTTGGAATGACCATTGATCTTTTTCCAGTAGATGGTCATCCCATTCACGGTGACCAGATCATCAATGTTTTGAATTAACTTCCCATGTTTCAAGGTCTTGTTATTAGCACATAGCATGCCTCTGGTTTTCCAATTAACCAGGTGCTCCACGAACCTGTTCCGTACATAATCTGAATCTGTGATTATGATCAGTTTGTGGAGTTGATGTTGGACAGCAGTGAGGATGGCTTGATGCACAGCCATCAACTCTGCCACTTGACTGCTTCGGGGACCAATCTTATACCCAGAGGAGGGTTCTGGGGACTCATTCACCCATGCATTCCCTACGCCGGCCACAAGTTCTTTTTCCCCGTTGTTATCAACATGGTAAGAGCATCCATCCACATAAACGATGGGCATTCCCTCAAACTTGTCCTCTTCAAAGATTTTGTGGGGGGAATGGAGGTATGCCTCCATGCTGTCCTTGATTTTTAGACTTTCGTCCTCGAGACAGTTTTCTCTGGCGCAATCATGCAAGTCAGCCAGGACTTGCGCGAAGGGACTCTTTTTGTTTTGGCCATATCTGACCTCCACAGGAAAGCCTTGCATTGACAGAATCCAGGAAATAATTTGGGAATTACTTACATTTCCGGCCCGGATTCTTTCACTTTGGAGATATTGCAGAGGCTGGTGTGGAGTCTCCACTATGATGTGTTCACCCTGGATAAACGAGCGGAAATTCTTCAATGCCCACACCGTTGTCAGGAGGGCCTTCTCACAGTCGTTGAATTTTTCCTCCACGGAGGATCACGTTTTACTCGCATAGGAGATTACTTTATTGACCTTGTCATGCTTTTGGTATAATACTGCTGTCAAGCACGTATTAGAGAACCTTGTCTCCGGGAAGAACTCCTTGTTTCTGACAGGGTAAGCTAGGCAGGGCGCTTGTGAGAGGCTTCTTTTGAGTTGTCTTACTGCTTTGGATTGTTCTGGACCCCATTCCTACTTGACCCCCCCTTCAAAAGATGAATCAGGGGTCTGGTGATCTCTGCGTAGCCCTCAATGAACTTTCTGCAGTAATCAGTCAGTCCAAGGAGGCTCCTTAGTTCCCGCAGAGTTGTGGGGTCTTTCAGTTTCTGGAGTGCTTCCACTTTCTTTTCCTGGGGACAGAGACCCTGAGGAGTAATCTCATGCCCCAAGAAATGAACACGGGTTCTACACCACGGTGCTTTCTGAAAGGAAAGTTTTGCTCCGGCGGCCCTCAACTGGGTCAGAACATAACGGATCTCCGCTATATGTTCCTCCACAGTTGAGCTTTTGATGAGGACATCATCTACATAAGCCAGGTTACCCCTTTCACCCAGTTCGGGTATGGCCTTATGTAGGAAAATGTTGAACTCATTGCCGCAGTTGAGGTATCCGAAGGGAGTCCGGGTCCATGTGTACTGCTGGCCCCCCAATGGTAAAAGCCAGCTTGTATTGGTCCTCCCTACTGACAGGCACAGTCCAGTATCCATTGGTCAGGTCTATTGCAGTGAATACCTGTGACCCCTGGATCTGGTCCAGCCCTTGGTCAATGTAGGGAAGAGGCCATCGGGAAGTATAGACACGTTTGTTGAGCTCCCTAAGGTCGGCGCAGAGTCTCCACTGGCCATTTGGCTTCAATATCCCCAGCACCGGATTATTGAAGGTGCTGTGGACTGGACGGATTATCCCCGGGACTCAAGGTTCTTAATTATTTCAGTAAGGGACTCCATTGATGCGAGAGGCAAGCGATATTGCTTCACAAACACTGAGGTCATGTAGGGGTCTGTGAGAATTGTTGTTGTGTGGATGTCGGTACGACCACAGTCATATGAGTCCACAGCAAAGATATCTTGAAAATCCAAGAAAACTTGTTTCAACTTTTGCTTCTGCTCCAGAGTCACGCAGGCATCAGCTAGGTTGACTATCTCTTCAACCATCTGCCTGAAGCCTGGAAAGACTTCTGGTTTTGCTATCTCAGCGGCATCCTCCAGCTGGGTGGAGAAGTCCCTGGTCAGAGTGCTGATTTGGACTGGTGGCTTCAGGTGGGAAAGGCAGCCCTCATGGACCTGGAAAATCACCTCATCCCTCATGAAGTCACAAGTCACATCTTCCTTACCATAAGGGCAGGAAGTGTACACTAGGAAGTTCCCCCCATGCTGGGTGGAGATCCTGTCTGGTGTTGTGTTGTCATCACTGTCACGTGAAAACAGTCCTTGGGGATCGGTTCTAACAGTTCATTCCCTAAATCAATTAAAAAATGTCTGTCCTCAACCACCATTCCAATAATGGTGCCTGCGGCTAGAGTAATACTCTTTAAGTCACTGTTATCCACCTCTATTGGAATGGTGTCATGTTCTATATTGACTAATGGTGTTGGGTTTACCCCCAACCCTTGCTGTTGGAGAGAAGCATTAAGATGAATATAAGCATCAGGGTTTTTCAATTTTTGTCCTCTTTTAACTTTCACTTCCAGGGAGAATTGTCAGGTCCTTTCTGGGATGGTGATTCCTCTCCAATCTGAATTTCAATTGCATAAGGTAGCAATTGAGCTGACCTAAATGCTTTTTCTGGATCATCAAAGCCCGCTAATCGGGACCAAGATTTGAAGTTTATTAGGTCCAAACTAATGGCAAAGCGATTGAGAATGTCACTGCCTAAGTAAAAGGTGGCAGTGACGTCTCGCACGACCCAACAATTATGGACTATGCTCTTGTTGCCAATGGAGATTTTGAGCATACACCTGCTTGGCAGGAGATGTTTGGAATTGGGTGCTTCCAGATCCCTTTCCCATTTGTCTATCCGTTTGAATGTGGGAATGGCTGGATCTTTTGGGAGTTGGCGGAACATGGCTTCGCTGATGAAGCTCTTACCGTTGTTCACACACACTCGAGCGAGAGCAGAGTCCTTCCCATCATTTAACTGAACAGGGATGAACAACTGCTCTCCAATTTGCGGAACATCAGCCAGGCTCTGAGCTGATTTCTCATCTTTCTGGACTATAGGAGTGGGAATGTCTGATTGTGGATTAGTAAAGAATTTCAGAGTGTTCCTTCCAGTGTGGAATACCACCTTAAACTGGAGGGAAGGTTGATTTTCAGAAATAGAGAGGACCCCCCATCACCAGTCTGTTGTCCTACTGCTATTACTGTCACGTCTGGAATTTGGTTGTTCTGGAAGTGAAATTCTACTTGGTCAGATTTTTGTTCAACCATGTGGCATGTGCCGTTGAAACTAACATGGTTGACACTCTGTTTTAACTTTATTGGTCAGCTAGTCTTGGTCCAGAGGACCTTGTTTACGCAATCTATTAGGGGTGCCCTCTGGAGTCACTACTATGACCGGGTGTTTCACCTTGTGTCGCCCAATTTTAATGTCCAAATCCGCAGTCCCCTCGACGGGAATTTCTGTCCCGTCAAAGTTCTGAAGTTGTCCAGGAAGAGAGGTGAGAGGAATTTGGTAATTCTCCCCCCTTCCTGAATTTGGTTAATCAAAGGCCTTTTTAGACAGAAGGATAGCTTGGGACCCAGTGTCCACCAGTGCCAAAATTGTACCCTGCCCCTGTACTTTAACTGGGGCATAGTATCTTCCCTCCTTCTCCGCAAGGGGGCACAGATAATGCACATTTTTGGACAACTGGTGGGCTAATTTTCTGGTTTTGGACATGGAGAAAGAAGAGATTTGGGCAGAATTCTGAGGAGAGTCTTAGGAATCTGAAAGAAAAAGTTGGCAACTAGAAATAGGAGAAGTTTTGGGTTCCCCTGGTTCAGGTTCTGGGATGCCCCCCCTTTTTGGAGGCAGTCACCGGGATGGGTTTGAACCAGGGGATTTTCTTGTTGTTGTTTCTGCGATGGGATGATGGGCGGCGCTAGCTCAGTCCCCACATCTACCCAGTTTGGATGTGAATCCCTTGGGACCCATTTTTCTTTGGGAGGAGTTCTCCCATCTCTGAAGGAGAAGATCCTTTTCCCAGGATCCTCTGTGGATCCCTCTCCCTCAAATTGGAAGATCTGTATCTCCTCCACAAAGTGGGTCTGTTTGGGTCCATTGTTTCTCCTATCCCCCTCTGCTCCTTGGGTGGCAGACTTTCAGGGGTAGGAGATTTTGTTTCCGGTTCCTGGGTTTCCAGGGGCTGTTTACAAGTGGGGAAGGAAGCTTCCTCCAAGGCTTTACACCGCCCTTCCCCATGTGCCTCCTCCCTGGGAACCGGTGGTTTGTCGGGGTGCTGCCCCCGTCATTGTTCTGGAGCACCAGGTCCAGAGTTTGGGGCATTCTGTGCCGGTATGCTCATCTGAGGGTTCTGCTGAGCCCTCAACATGCGACCCAGATCCTGTACCATATTTTGGACCTGGCACTCTAACTGTGAAACCCGCTCAGGCTGATACGGGATTCTGTTTTCTCCCCTGGGCTGATCCCGGGAAGGGTAGCTATCCCTTCTCTGGTAGTACCGTGGGTTTGGAAGATTTGGCTACCCCTTCACCCCTGGCCTCCCCTCTCCCGTATTAGGTGGTCTGGGCTCAGGGAAGTGGGGAAAGAAGGATGGATGATTTTGGGGTTGGAAATTCTGTGGGTACCTGGGGAAAAAGTTCTGGCCAGGATTTGGTGAATTTCTGCCATCCTGGGGAAAGTTAGGAGGGAAGTTCCCTGGGTTAGGTGCTTGGCTGGACCCCCCCCTTGGGCTGGAGGGGTCCACACATAACGCAGGTTGGGTCGGTTTCCCTTGAAGCAGGGACTTACATAGTCAGGGGAGTGAGGGACCCCATTTGTGGGACTACCTCCTTGGCTCCCTGTCTGTGACTGTCCCGAGGGCCTTCTGGGCTTGGAATTATACTGTGCAGGCAAGTCTTTAGGCCCCCCATCTCCAAATCCAAAATGGGGGCAACCTTTACCTCTGCCACCTTGGCAGCAGCAGGGGTGCTGGTTGGTTTGGGGTTTTTCTGATCATTATTTTTATTTTCTATGGGCTTCTGCACCTCATAGATTCGGGTGGCCTGTTCAATGACCCAGTCTAGTGACCTTTTCTCATGAAAATCTCTCACTAGCTGGGTCATGATGTATTTGGGTAGCGCATGGAAAACCGTGTTAACAAATTCTTTATTGTCCGTGCGCACCCTTTTGGTAGTCTGCGCAAAGGCACGCTTCAACTCCTGGACAAATTCTTGTGGGGCCCGATCCTCCCCACATTGCAAATTGTAGGCTGCCTTGCGAGCCTCTTGGGGATTTCGGTGAACAGAACGGTGTTTCAAGATGGCCACACGGTATGTGGACTATCTTGAATGATTTTGGTCCTCCAGCCCCGCAAAGAAACTGGAGTATTCTGGGGAGAATGTCCATTTTACATACTGAATGCAGCTACTGCTGTCCTTCAAATGGAAAGTCTCCATCATTTGCTCAAAGAGCTCCAAGTGTTCCCAACCAGAATACTTGGAGTTCTTATGGTAAGGAGTGATGACACTCCTTATTGCTTTGATCTGTTTTAAGGGGTCCTTAAGCAAAGCCCTTTTTGCCTTATTGGCCTTCTTGGTTCGGGTAACTCTGGCCCATTCATCCTCTGACTCAGAAGCACTGCTCCCAGAGGTGCCCATCTGATCTCCCAGGTTTTCCCGGATTCTGCAAGCCTGGGAATGGCTGGCAGAATGTGGGGACCTGGACTCCTGTGTCCTATGATGCCCAGCGGAGTCTTCAGATTCCTCCTTGCTGCGACGATTTGATCGGTACCCCCCCTCCATTGACCTAACTGGGCAGAGGTTTTCAGGCTACCCTTAGTGGGCCTACTCTCCTGGGGTTCCCCACTAGATTGCACTGTACTTGGGTGCCCATACCCGGATGCCCGCCCATCCATTCCTGGGAGGTACTGGCCTATGAGCCCCATACTTTTGACTGGATAGTAATCTGCCATCCCCGTGGCCCTGGGCTCATGTGCGCCAGGGGAGATGGGGGTGGCAGAGTCCAGGGACTGGGAGAGATGGAGGCCTCTGGTACTAGGGCTCCTGAGGTTATGCTCAGGTGTTTCCCTTTCCCAGCGAACCTCATCTCTATCAGCCCCTGCTCCCTGTTGCCCTGCCAGAGCCTGTGCTTTCAGTTCCTCAATCAAGGCCTTACTAGACTCTATCAGTCTCTCCTGCATGGCTACCTGTTGCTGGAGCCTATCATTGTGCTGGCAGAGAGCCTCATTCTTTCGTTGTGTTTCCTGGTTGGTCTTGGAGCACTGAGTCAGTCTTTGCTGCAGGAGGGTTACCTCCTGGGTACCGTCCCTACTGGCCTGCTCCTTTCTTGCCAGAGCATCTTCCACCCTCCTAGTGTGCTCTAACAAGTTCTGATGCTCTTTTTGGGGGTCACCCAGTCCCTGGAGGGCCAGGTGATTTTCTTCTATTTTCCTTTTTAAGTGGCAGACTTCCTGGCCTAAGGTGTCCCTTTCCTGAGCAAGAGCCTGCCTCTGTGCCACCAGGTCATCCCTCTGCCTTTGAAGGGCACCAGCTTTCTGGCGCTCTTCATCAAACTCTGCCTGGGTATCCAGGTCTTTCAAAATCAATTTATTGCTCTCCTCTTTTTCTTTATCCAATTGGCTTTGCAGGGTGGCTACCGGCTTTGTGCATGCCCTGTTGAAATCTATCTGTTGCTCCAGCTTTTTCTGGCTCTGCAGTAGGGAGTCCAAACCTTCTTGATGCTCCTTCTGCAAGGCCTGAATTCTGGTATCCTGGTCTGCCCTTTCCTGTTGCAGGATACCCATATCCTCTTTTATTTTAATTATATACTGTCTACTATCATTTTCTGACTCCTGGCTCCTCTGCATCCTCTGCTCAGAAGAGTCCAGATCAGATTGGGGCTTCTCTAATGCTAACAGTTGCCTACTTGCCAGATCTTGGCCTTCGGCACATTTGTCCTGTATGGCTTCCATATATAGATATAAATATGCTGCTACCCTGACAATCTTGCTGTGCTCATCTTTGGCTTTCAGGGCCATATGTAGTTCACTCAGGGCCACATGTAAGGGACCCTGATCTCTCCAGTTATCTGACCCAGTTACAGTGACCTGTTGTGTGATCGCCTGCAACCACACATTCTGGTCCTGCTCAGTCCACTCACCTCTCACAAATAGCTTATGTAAGAGGTGTTCTCTAGCTATCTTGATATCTACCAATGTCATCATTCTGGAAATTGATTTCCTTCCTGACTTACAGAAGTTTATTATTTTATTTTGCAAAACAGACCGTTTCCTGAGAACATTCCTTTTTGAGGGGTGCTTTTACACAGCGTGGTAGCCCAACAGGATTTATGTATCCTATTAATTAGCACACTGTATTAAGCTGCACAAGTGGTAGTTCTAATCCAGAAGTCCCGCAACGAGCCCCCAATCTGTAAGTGACTTCAATGCAGCACTACAACTAAGTCAATGCCTAGTCTGGGATGCCCAATGGAAGCCCTTATTTATATATTTTGATGTCAAAGTTCTTAAATCTGGATGATGAACCCTTATATAACGCCCCTCTCTATGGCTCTCCCCGACCTCACTGAGCCAAGAAGTAGGTTTGCTTTGCAAATTAAAAGATTTATTTAAATAATTAAACAATATATATATATTAAAAGATTTATTTAAATAATTAAACAATATATATATATATATATATATATATATATATATATATATATATATATGTTGTGAGCAAGCGACGAGTCAGTCGCGAAACGCGTTAACGCCTCGAAATAGGAGGAGTGTTGCACTTGGGAGGACCCACACTGGGGTCATTTTTCTATTTTGTGGAAACGAATTTCCATTGTTTTTTCCCGTGTAAATCAATAAAGGAAGATAACAAGAAAACGAGAAAGCGTTGGTGTGGACTTTGAATCCCCCCCCCTTTTTTGTGGAGACTGGGCGAACATGGCATTGTGGAGAGTGCAGCTCGATTTTGCTACCTGAAGGTAGAATTTGCCAATATATATATATATATATATATATATATATATATATATATATATATATATCACACTTTTATGAACAAAATAATATCTGAATAGCACACTTATGAATATGGGTGGTAATCAACAATAGGTAATATTACAAAATTACAATCTCTTTAATCACTTAGGAGTATGAATATGAAGGATACTGTAGCAGAGAATACTTATGTGATTCAAGGAAATGCAATAATGGGAAAGAATGCAACATAGAAATAGACTTGATATGATTTCAATCAAAAGATAATAGGGTCACTTTTTCCCCTGTGACTACTCACTCCCCCACTATGCAGTATGAAGAGATGGGAAGGAGAGTACACAGGTTTCAAGAATACAATCAATAATGCAGTTCAATTCCAGTTCCCCCAGCAAGCTTAGAGAGAACAGGTATGATTTTAAAACAGGCAAAATACTTTTGAATGTAATTGCAATGGATGGGAAAATATACTAAAAATGCTCTTAATTCACTAAGGGATATTAAGGATAAGTGAGAGGTACTCTGGATTAGTTCAGGTCAACACTAGCAATGATTCATGAGTGATTACCAGGTTGAAAACGAATCTAAGCAGTTGAAAGCAAGAGCAGTGATTTTTAACATGGGGTGAAATTGAGCTAAATTGCAATTCGCTGCACTTTTTCCACGTGCGTAAAATGGTTTGTTCGAAAGCTGAGGATCTTACCTTTAAAATGACAGTTAAATTTCGCTTTTGGGACGTGCGGTTCAAAAGATACTGACGTTTTTGTGAAGGTAGACTTTCAGAAATAAAGTCAAGATTTTTAGAATGACAGATGGCGCTTTTACAGATTTGAAATCACAGGATGGACACAAAATTCTAAATGCAGTTCTGAATAGGTTGAAATGGATGGGATAAGATTACTTTAGACTAAGAGATTGGTTCTGTACAGTTCTAGACTAGATACTCACTGCTAGTTTTGGAATGGAATGCGCCTCATCAAAGATCTGGTCAAGGGGTTTGGACTGCACTCGCCTCCGGACAGGTCTCAGGCACAGAATTCTGCTCACAGCACGGCCTCTGGTCTGCTCGGTCCCTCGGTCTGGAACTGACGGTTCTGGGTTACAGCACTGCTCTCTCTGGATCTTGGTTCTAGCACATGGTTTGTGGCTAGAATCAAACAGCACGGCCAGGCTGTTGAATAGTTTGGTTAGGTTGCTAGATTCTGAGGCCTGCTGAGAAGAGTTCAAATTTTGGGTTAGCCCCTGCTTCAGGTTCTAGAGCTTGGTTCTAGAGTCTGGTCTCTGGATCTATCTGGAATCTGGAGTCTCTGGAGTCTCTGGAGTCTGGAGTCTTTGTCTGGAATCTTCTTGCAGAGTGCTGCGCAAGAAATTGGTTGAAGAGTGGAAAGAGAAGTCCCTATCTGGTTCTCAGCAGTCTCTTTTTATGTGTTTTCAAAGTGGGTGTGGCGGCTGATTCTACATGCCCAACCCACTAAGGATTTGATAGGTTAGAGGATTCCCTGTGACCTGACTGGAGAAAGGAGTGGTGAGTCATTCTGTGTCATCAGGTGTCATGTTTATGGCTTAAGGAAAGAACACTCCCCTTTGTGTCCGTACAGCATATATTCTTTTTCATAAAACACATATTTTCAATATACACAACGTGTTAATATTACCTAAATTGGATGAAAGATTGCTTAAGGTACAGTTCGGTTCAAGTCACATGTTTCTACGAGCTTGCATTCAGAAATTACAAGTTATTTTCGTTTTTGGTAGGTTTTCCAATATCGGCTCTACACCAAATTTTACACAGACATACACACCCTCTCTGAGCATATTACTGTAAGTTTTCATATTTCTAGCATAAACACTGTATCTACAATATTAATAAATCCCGGGGTTTGGTCTCAGAACATCGTATGGATTTCAGCTTAGTCTCAAACTGTGAGTGCATTTTTCATATTAAGAATCCCGAAGTTGTACATTTCTGTCAGCTTGGTAAACTTTGTAAATTGCAATTTTATAAAACATATATTTGCTCTCAATTGAATTCACATCTCAGTCTGGTCCGCCCCAAGAAGCTTGGTTCTGACTCAGAGGTCACATGGCCTGTTTCCTGCCAGGAGTTGTTTGACCAGTTACACCCAAATCAGCATATTCTATTCAGCTGAAAGAATCCATTGTCTCTTTTTCCTGCCAGCAGGGGAAATCTCCTCTTGTCACAACAGTTCTAATTAACATGTCCATGCAATCTCCTGTCCTGTTGCTGGGAAGGCCCAAGGTGTGAAGGATTCTCATGTAAGCAAGCCTTTTGGGGTTTCAATTAAATCAGATTGCCTTCTAGTCAATTTCAACAGAGTTCCTTGTAAAAAAAAATATATAACATTTATAACTTAAGGTAAGCAACATATATTTAAATCAAGTCTTCTGTTTCAGAATATAGCTTTAAATTGTATCCACCTCTTAGCATGTCTTTCTTTGGCATAGTTTGAGTTCAATTGTTCACTTTACAAAGAAACTGGTAGTGACGGCACTACACCCATTTTTGACAGCTGTCTATCTTTTAAAAGGGGATTTAGCTTGATAGAATATGATTCTTGCTGACATTGTATTGATGTGGATTCTTGCAGTAGAATAATGTGGAACACCCAACAAGAAGGTTGGATCTTTTTGGTGATTTGTGAGCCTTGATTTTAGCACATTTTTGACAATCAAGAAAATGAATTCCCAAACAGCTCTGGGTTGCTTTTGGCAATCAGTATTGCTATTTCCAAGTGGTTTCGGGCTACTGTGTGTGTAGTCCAATGGTGGTTTTAGGCAGTGACCTCCTGTGCTCACTAATATAGGCAAAAGTGGGTGGCATCCTATTTTTCAGATTTCCACTGTGCATTTTTGGATGATTTCTGGCGAGCAGCATGCTTTCCGGCGGCCATTATGATGTTTCTGCTGCCAGCAATGCCTAGTGATGTTGCAGGGCTTGGATGAGTGGGTTAAAACATCCCACAGACCAAAACAGAATGTTCAAGAAAATGAGCATACACCCCCGAAGGCCGTGCATAATACTCATTGGGAAGTACCGAAATGAGTGAGTTCTTGCGTAATGGCCTCGAACTTTTCTTCTGTGTATCCTTGTATCCTTGAAGCATGGAGACTTGTTTGCCGGTTATGCGTTACTGTAACCTGACGAAGTTAAACGAAATGATTCTGGCGTTGCGCAGTCGACTGTCAGAAGTGACCGAGCCAAAGGGAGACTGTGGGAAGCTGAATGCCAAGGTTTAATAGCAAAGGATAGACAGTGTTTCGGCAGCGGTGTTTCGGCAGAGGACTTGTGCGTCAGAGTGCCTTACCTGCTTCGAAAGATACCGAGGAAGGGGCACGATTGCAGGGAAAAGTATTAAGCAATGTAATGGTGAAATATCAGAAACATTATACGCCAGTTTTAGGACAAGGCAAGGGACATCTCCAGATAAAGCCAACATATGCCCAAAGACATCCTCACATGCGCAAGTGCTGCCATATGACAGATGCAGCATTGCATGGAGGGTTGCTGAGTGCCTATGATGGGCGCAGCATCAGTTACCAAGGTTCAGCCAAATACACCCACCTGCAGTCAGCCTATGGCCATGTCCAGCCTTGCCAGGTGTACCTATTATTTATCCAGGTGAAGCTCGTATGCCAAATAGAGCCTTGGATGTTAGGTAAAGCCTCACATGCCCACATGCCCCGGTAACATGCTGTTTGCCATCATATGCTTAGGCAACCAAAACACATGCTAACATGCCTGCTCCTTCATACAGTGCAAAGACACCAGAGCACAACCCACAGAATCATTCAGTTAATGCAACTTCTTATCAACTATTATTATAATACGGGCTCAAACCACATAGCCATGGCCATTATATGCTCACAGCCTGCTGCGGTGTTATACAGAAAATCACCCAGACTTCTTTGTGTACCTTCTGCCAAGTAACCCAGTGACTGAGTGTTGATTGAGCCTTTTCAACAACCCCATTTCTGTTGGCTGAGGGTCACTTTGGTTGAGCTGTCATCGATCTGGACGAAGGACAACTACGGATTCTGGAATTCGTAGTCCCTTTGCAGTTTTCATGAAGATCATTCTTAATGGCTGTGAGCATTGCTCTCATTTAGTAATTTCGTTCAGCCCAACAGGTGCCTGTGAACACCTTGTAAATAGCAGAGGAGCGAGTATGAATCACAGTGACGTAATATAAATACCAAATCTAGTGTCTCGCGCTTTTTTAACACACTCAACGAATTGAAACATCGTGGACTTCTCTGAATGATGTTCAGAACCTTGCCTCTGAACTGGGTCACTGTGTGGTGAGTCACTTCAAAAGGACAGGCCACTGCTGATGTAACTAAATTGCTCCTAAAGTCGGATTTCTGTTCGATTATTAATTTCCTCAGCATAGGAGTTGTGTCCCCTACACATGTTATTGCACAAGGGCACGGAATCATGTAGATTAAATATTGTTTGTGACGGTTTGCACAGTGTTTTAATTTGGTTTCCATGCCCGTTTCCGCTTATGGAACATTCGCAACCGTGGATGGCCGCACAGCCAATCGGATGGCTGAGAAGGGGGGCGGGAAACTGGCAGTGTCTCCCTGCATTCCCGCAGCCACCATGCGTGTTCCTCAGGTGCCACTTTTCTTCTTTTGCCTCACCTGTGCTGGCTCTCCTTTTCCCTCCCATTGACCACCTTGACAACCCGTGCCCTCTTCCCACTCTCCCGACATACCTGCTCGCCAGGGAGGCTACTTCCTGCTGGCTGTGCCGCTTTGCCACCCGCTGCAGGGGAATAGAAGGGACACTAAGCTCCTTTTTAGTTTGGGCTATTAGGTGGTGCTTTAGCGCTACCTATAAGCCAAAACTATTGCATTGGAAAACAGATAGGGAGGAAAGACATATGAGGAGGGGCATAGTGTCTGTAGGTGTTGTTTGGTTACGTGCCCACCCATTGCCTGCCCGTGGCCATGCTAATCCCTATGGCCATTTCCACCCATTCCTGGCTCTTCCTGCCCCAAAACACATCCTCATGGGAACAATGTCAGCTCACTTTAATCAAGCCTTATCATCAGGCTTTACATTGAAAGTGCCTGTCAGTCCTCTGAGAGTTAATGACCTAGTTGGAGTTGTAAACACGCTACTGGTGTCATGTCTTACCAGGCCTGCCTTCAGCCACTCTATTTATAAGCCCTATGCCTGTCCTTCACTAAAGTCCTGTTAATAACAAACATTGGCAAATCCACTATAGTCCTGTTTGAAACAAGAATCGGCAAAGCCGACATTTTTGACTTGTGCATAAGGTTTAAACCTTTGCCAGGTGCTGAGATTAGATAGATGCCCATGTACTCGCATCATGATAGATCAGCTGCTGCGATCTGCAGATCGAAGGTTCAAATCCCAGCAAGGCCAACTCAGCCTTTCATCCTTTCGAGGTCGATAAATGAGTACCAATTTTGGTTGGGTGATATTGTATGTAAATATGTGCTCTGTAAAGTGCTTTGGTTTAAGGCGCTATATAAATAACACATCATTATCATTATCAATGGCCAGTTAAAACTACGGATGTGCCTGGCAATTGCCTTTCCTATGCATTCACAACATTGCCAATGCTTGTTCTTTTATCCTATGGCAGTGGCCCTCTTTGTTTTAGTTTTTATTTGAGGGAGGTTGGGGACCTGGACAATGTGCGCATCCCGACCTGCGTAAACAAAAAAGGAAATACCTTTTAAACTATTTGCACCCGAAACGGCCCTTTGAAGTGAATACCGATCAGCCTCTTGTCCCGGGGCTTACAGGGCCAGCAACATCCCGCAGCTCTCCCTAACACCTTCGCTTCATTAAGACCTAACTAGGCAGAGGCTGGTGGGCTGCCGCAGCTCTGTATGCCCCCAAACCTGTGGGTGATTGCTACAGAACTTCCTCTCAGGAAGTAACTACATATAGTGCGTTTAAGCATGGGAATGTCCTTTCCCCTGAGGTCCAAAAATTGTTTATCAGATGAGAGTAAATCGGTTCAAACCAACATAGCTTTTAAATAGGGGCCACGCATGTCAATAAAAGGTGGCATTTGCATCAATTAACATTCGTTTGAAAAGAATTGCATTCTTTTAGTATATTCCTTTCACGCTCTGGGCTAAATTATTAAACGTTTGCGGACATGTACATGCTTGTGATGTTGATTACCTATGTGATCATATTATCTTTGATAATTCTTCCACTCCATTAAATTCCTGAATCGCATACTCTTTTCTATTTCCTCCATCATGGAATCTGAGCGCCATCTCCTGGCCAATGTTCTGAAATTCCTCCTCGAACCGTCAGATTTTTCTTATAGGACAGTTGTCAATTTCGAAGCGATTGAAAAGCAGTTATGTAATGGCATGACTGGCCGTGTAAGTGGGCGTCCGGGATGCTGTGCTCTGCAAGCAGTTATGAACCACAGTATGTAAAGCAGTAATAGACTCAATTACATATGCTACGGGGCGTCTTCCATACTTACTAAACTGTTGTGTATATTAAAACTTTAGTCTTTCACAGCTCAGTAAGGGCAATGAAACAGGAAGTTAGTAAGTCTTTCTCCTGGATGAATCAGCCAGGAAATAGTTGGGAAAATACCCCTACGGCCGATCAAACAAGCAAAGGTGGGGGAAATACCACAATCTCTTTTCCAGGCTGCAAATAAACAGAAACACGTCAACATACAATGCGTGCAATGTAATACAAACAACCTCCTTCCTAGATGATGTCGAAGAGTACCTTAGAGAGATGCTGGAAAAACTGTAAACCTAAGTGCCAACCCCTACCTGGAGAAGGACTGTGACTATAGACGAGGAAAGGCTGCCCCGTCAGGGTAGCTCAGGGACATCAAAACGAAAAGGAAATGTGCAAGGTCCTATCTCGTATGGAATCAGGCCACAAACCAAGGGAGCAGCCAAGGGCATCCAATGGATGAGTAGGGAACGAGACTCAAACCTGGGATGCAGAAGGGTACAGAAGCTGAAGGGAGAACAAGTGTTGAGGACGGATTGAAAGGAAGAAACACTTCCATAGCGGTACAATCAGCAGGAAAATCAAAAGTGTCAGTTAGTCCATGCCAAAGCCATATAATCAGTCCAAGCACCAAACAAAGGGGAAATCCAAAAATCAGTACATGAAAGGATGCATAGGTTCAAAACTCCTGAAAAGACACGAGCACAAATACTGAGGGGAACCCAGAAGAGTAGTCAATAGCCAGCCTAGGTCGAAGAATGAGGAACCAACCACAGGAGGACAGAAACAGAACTAGAACACAACCACAGCAGCGCATGCCTTTCTGCGAAATCGCAGGGACAGAAGCAGTTCTGCATTCCTGCCTCACTGAATTTCAAGGGGTGCGATGACAAGTATTCCCTCCCAGTTCGCGCTTTGCTCCTGGACTGCCAGCAGGACTCCTGGGACAGCATGTCCATGGCGGTGGCCTCAATCAAGGAAGCAGCTGGGCCCAGAGGACCATTCAAGCTGCTCTTGAATGGGCTGCAGCGTCAGCCCATGAATCAGAAGTATTGCATCAGGATTGTCATTGGTTATGTTCAAATCATACATAGAAAATACCCACAGCCAGTCTTATAGACCATGGCCTTTCCTGCCCCACTAAGGGGAAATCTCATGGGATGTGGTTTCTGGGTCTTAACTAGATTGCAAGTTGTTCCTTTTAGGTTAATTTTACACAGGCGAGTGCATATAACAGGATGGCTCCGCAATGATTTCTGATAAAGCAAAAGTCTCAGTGAGAAAGTCTCTGTGGGAAACTGTCCTATGCTCCTGATCCCCAGAGTAAAAGAAGCCAAGGCATCATAAGCACAGGACGGGTTCTGCATAGTTTTAAACCTGTCTCTTGAGTACAAATGCTGCTCTGCTTCTTCTCATACTGGTGACTCTGGATCCCCGAATACACTTTCTCCTTCGTCTGTGGACTACGTGGTCTCGAATGTTTGATTTAGGCAGAAGTGTGTGGGGGCTGAACGTCTCCAGGCCAGGCCCCAGAGTTTTCACCAGGTTCTGGTGGGCCCCTTTAGGCTGTCATGTAATCTGGACTTCATAGTGTGTCACCTTTCCCTGCTCAGGGGACTCACCTCTCCGGGATCATCTCATTGCTGAGGGTACCTGTGCTCTGGCTCTCTTCTTCTGATACATACTGCACTCGCGTTCGTCTGCATGCTGGTTCCTCCACCTCTTCTCATTTGCCTTCTCTCCGGCCTATAGCATGCCTGATTCTCCCCTGTCCTATCCCCTTATGGATATTGCCTCTCCACCTCTCATCCTGTGAGATCTTTCCTAACCTCTTCCACTCTTCTCTTGCTTTCCCCCCTTTGGGTTCTCTTTAACCTTCTTCTCTTTTTCCTCCTTCTTTTGGACAACTCCTCTCCTTCTTCACTCTCTCCTCCTTCTTGTGGGCGTTCATTAAGTTCATCTTCACCACCTTGTTCTTATTTGTCACCTCACCCTCCTTTATCCCTCTCCTCCCTTTTCTGCTTTCACCTACCTTCGTTCCACCTTCCCATGGTCGCTTCCTCATTTCTCTCCTCACTTCTTCAGCCTCCACCTCTTCTCCCAGCTTCATCTTCTCCTTGCTAGCCCCCTTTCTACAGCCTTCTTTCTCTTCTCCACATCTTCACCTCTTCCTTTCTGTCCTCCTTTCTCCAGAATCCTGCACCACACCTCTACTGTCTCCAAATGCCAAGCACAAACCCACCTTTGATAACATGTGGGTCTGATCTAGGGGCATTACCCCTTCTCAGAGGGCCACCCTTTACATAACTCTTGCCAGATTTAGGGATTTGTTCTGGGGAATGTCATTGGTTACACACAGAGGGACCACAGGCTTCCTGCTGCTCCATTGGCCTCGCCTCCTTGCTACACAGACCACGCCCTTTTATTGACTCTCCTCCATCTTGTAGTCTGTGGTTCCACATATTCGACAAAGAGCAGTCACAGCAGAGCTATCTGCTCAACGATCTACGCTCTCCTCACTTGCTCGCAAACTGAAGCTGGAAAAAGAAGATTTTTTAGTACAAAAACCTGCGCATGCAAGCTTAGTTTTTTCCTCACTGGTACTGAGGTATCCCGATCTCTGTCCTCCCTGCCAACTCCACTAATGGCCTCACCATTCCCCATGCACATAAATGACCACCATGGGACAAGGCATGTCTTGAGATGCAGCACATGCTGGGGGGGGGGTGTGATTTTCATATGTTTCTCATAATGTAAGGGCCCCTTAAAGGTACAGAATCTTGAGTTATGTTCATTCAACAAGCTTCTATGACATATGGTGTTATGAGTTACTCCAGGGTATCCTCCTCATATCTCCCCTGGGCCCAGCATTGCTTTATAGGTGGCAGTGCTTATGTCAGCATCGTTCCTTTCTGGAACCGCTCGTGCCGTGTTGCATGGATAAGGAGTGTCGTGCCCTCCCTTGCAGATGGCTGTCACCGGCTGCGCACGCACTGAACGTTCTGAGAAGGAACAGTCTAGTTGTGCGTGCCTGGTGTCAACATGCAAGTCAGAGCACATTTTAACAGGCCTTTGAGATTCGTTTAGGTGTGCTCCAACACTCTGGAAGTGCTCCCCCTGCTGTGGCCGCTGGTTCCTGGTCTTGCCCCTGGTCCTTGGCAAATAAAAAGACATGAAAATAAAGAACATATTCCAAAACATTATCGGTGTGACACGTTAATTCTCTAGAAAGAATGCCTAGATTTGGTCAGCTAACTAAGGCTTTGTGCTGACCTTCAGAATAAAAATGTCCCATGTTCAGTTCTTAATACCGTGGTGTAAAAACAATGGCTTGTTAAATGAGCCATCACTTATAAATTGCTGCCACTTTAAAGGCTCTATTCATCCCCTGGAGGGGGGTTGATGGTATGTGTCTCCAGAGCACCTCAGACGCTGCGTTCGGAATATGCATTCCTTTATTTGAAGCAAAGCAAATGAATATTTAACGTTTGACCAGAGGCGAGCTCAGAGGCATCTCTGTGTGGGCCTCTTCCAGCGTCACTGATACTTTGAGTTTGGGTGTCTTTAAACTGCGCTCGTACTGCTCCTGAAGATTCTAATTGAATCCATAAAAAAAAAAAAAATCTTCTACCTAATTATATTTAAACTTTTTGTCCGAATTCAAGTGTGGTGCCCACTTTTTTTGCCTGGCTACTCCCTCTTCCAGCGCCCCCCCCTGAGCTGCTTAAGCTCTGTTCCCCAGGCAGCCGCCTCTGCCCGCCCCAGGAAACGGGTCTGATGTGGGTGAATGTGAAGGGGGTAGCGGAGCTAGTGGTAAGATAAATCAAGGTGCCAAATTGAGTGATGGACAATGTACCACATATTGGCACAGTTGGCAAGCAACATTGTCCAAGATGTTTATAACATAAGACAACAATGGCTTGCCCCAGCAGTGTTACATTGGGGAGTTAAGCGAGCGTTAGGAACCACTTGAGTCGAATGTCTGCACAGCCAATGCTGGCATGGAATGAGGTCTTCTTGGAAGGTCACAGCTGGAACACAGATATCAGATTTTATATATTCTTAGATGGAAGTGTAATATCGATCATCAGTACTGCGTACCACTAATCCTGAACGCATTTCCTATGCCTGAGCAAACATATAGAATCGGCTGTAATCGGATGATTTCCGAGTCAGGCAGAGGCACAAAGTGGGCCTCATTAAGGGTCCGGCAGTAACCCTGCCAGTGCTACCGGCAGGTTGCTGCCGGACCCGTAAATAATTACCGGCGCCTGACTTCCCACTGCCACCAGGCTATTCCAAGTCCGGGGGCCGGGAAGTCAGGTGCTGACAATTATTTTAGGACTCTATGGGAATGGGGACACGGAAGCACCAGTACCGTTGTTATTGGTGCAGGTGCTTCCCTGGTGGCTTTCCCTAACCTGACCTGACCGCTGTGTCTGGCAGGGTCAGACCTTTCGGGCACAGCGGCACAGCGGCACCGGCAAGTAAACCCATAGCTTACCAGCACCGTTGTTTCCAGACCAGTAAACTTTGAATGAGGCCCAGTGTCTGTGGCACCTCCTTACATGCTTTTCTATTATCTGCAGCAGGGCCTTTTTTAAAGCATGATGGAAAATGTACAACTGAAAGACCTCTCATAGCACCATTAGCTAGCAAGTTCGTGACAGTTAAAGGCAGTCGCACAATTAATGTCCCTTTTAAAGATGTGTTTATATCCATGTCTACTAGTTTGACAAGCATAAAAAGAAAAAGGTGTGTTGTCACGTCAAAAGTCAAATAGTTCTTATCTTGTATAACAGCAAGTGGGAATGTGGAAATTAAGAATCTCCATAACTGAGTCTATTTCACAACTTATTTGTTTGACTGTCTTAAACCGCTGAAAGTGTACAGCTGTGTTATTTTGCATTCTGGGACTTCGATTTCCATTCGGAATGATATTATTTTGGCTTAACATGTTTCTACGAGCATTTACATATTGCCATGGTTCTTTAATGTGTTTTTTGTATTTTCAAGTAAAACCCATACAACAGTATTATTATAGGCCTTCAAATCCAAAACTTGAATATTTGTACCAAGTTAAGATTGGAAGGTATGTGGTGTGGTGCCTAAAATTGCACAGTGGGTTAAACTCCCCCTCCACCATTAAGCCAAAATGTGTGATACTAGGCAAATAATGTATCCTCACTCTGGCTTAATTGAAAAAATGGAGTCCTTAGAACTATGTTCACATCATTTGAAAAAAGACATCCTTAGATCTCTGCATATTGAATGATGATAAAGATTAAGGGCCTGATTCATGGAACTGTTTTATAATGGCGCAATCCCACAGGAAAACATTCCATGAATCAGGCCCTAAATGGTTTACCCTCATGCTGAGCTGTTAGTGACCCCCCAGACTTTGATCTATGATTGCATCATTATTGCAGTGATCCTCCCTTATCACTTGATTTGAAAGGCAGATATGTTGTGCCATCAATCGGTCAGTGCACCAGAGCTTCTAGTATAGCGGATTAACTGTGACAGAGCCAACATCCATTTCCTCCCCTGTCGCTGCCAGTCACCGAAGTTGTTTGGACTGTCCAGAGTGTTACCCGACAGGAACATTAGTGAAGCTATTTTCTATGCTAATTTATTGCATCCTGAGAGTGTTGTTTGGTTATTGACCTACCCATTGGCTGCCCATGGCCATGTCAATCCCTATGGCCATTCCCATCCAATTCCTGCACCTTCACGCCCAAAACACATCTTCCTATCTCTTTTAGCTTGCTCTATCAGGCAGTAAAATCAAGTGTTGGCCTGCCAGTGATGTTTATAAGTTGTCTGCTGAGAGTTTATGGCTTAATTGCAGCTATGAATAAACTAGTGGTTAATAAAAATGTCTTAGCCAAGTGTGCCTTCAGCCACTTGATTTATATCTGTTTCCTGAACTAAGATCCTGTTTAAACAAACATTCACAAAGCCAACAGTTATGGCTTGTGTATAGGGATTAGATAAGGCAAAAACGAGGCATTGCTATCATACTTGCATCATTTTCTGTTTCCATTTTATAGCCAAGGAGTACCATTATGGCACTGCCTGCCATATGCCTATTGGACTATTACGTACCTACACAACCATCAAAACTGTTGTATTTGCCAATGCTTGTATTTAATTCAAGTGACTGCAAACAGGTGATTACCGACAACTACAAAGTGTAATGGCTCAATGTAGGGTACGAGTAATGGACCAAATTATTGAATTTCTGTTTTGCCCAATTACTTTTATTTACACATACAATGTTTTATTAAGAGAAAAGGATGCAGTAATACTTTAAAATGAACACTAAAGCATCACCCGGCATAGTTAGATTGGCTTCCTGTGCTATTCATGTAGGAAAATAAAATTTTACCTACAGACACTGTTTGAGGCCTGTACACTTCTAATTTAATGCCAATCACAATATATGTATGTCTGTTATTGTGTGCTTTTGTGTAAACAATAATGAATAGATAACACTTATAAACACTTTCCGAAAAGGTAGATGTGTCAAAAGTATCCTGTTTAATTGACATTCACTGTTGGATCAAAGATTTCGATTTATTAATACATTGTTTTGAGATTATTTTAAGGTAAGAAACCAATGCCATGTTTTAGAATTACAGGCAATATCTAGTCTATCCACAATGCAACAATGAAGATGACAAACCATAGGTTAAGCCTTGTCCTGCCCATGCCCTTGCAGCCCTGCCCATCCCCCACCTCATGCCATCCCACTCCCTAATTTCTGGATGTATTCAGAGTACCACTGGTTCCTTTTCTTCACTTCAACCAGTGAATATAATCTAGTCATAAAATAGTTGTGTGATAGAAGTATAAACTACTCTATTTAGGTTCGCTATCATTGGTTGCAAACACTGCCCTGAGCTATCAAACAATTTTGATTCGTTCTTAGGGATGTCATTTCACCAAAATGCCAGGGGTTGCGAAAGTGACATCACACGAGTCTTTACCTCTGATGACATCACGGGAAGTGATATCATTTGACCCCTGCACAAGTGATATCACAGGAAGCGATGGCAAACAACCTTTCACCTCTTGACAAAACAGAAAGTGACATCACATAGCATTGTTCCTCAGTACACTAAGAAAAATATGGGTACGATAGCACTGTAATATGATATATATTTCATACAAAAATGGATGACCATATGAAGTGTTAACATTAGTGTATATAGAGCCATATTATAAAATGACTGTGAATATAAGCAGACGTCCAACACAACAAGCTGGACTATTGTACATCACTCAGGCTAAACTGTAAACAGACAGAGCATCTCAAAGAGGCCTGAACCCCAAAGTGCAGACATTCAGTGCCTGCCAAGTGCCTGGCCACATACTGGACACAGGAACTTACCAACACAAGTCCAACCAGAAAAACGATATTCTGGGGGTTTGCCCAGAGTGCCAGTAGTTATGAATGACTTGAAATCTTCCAAGCATGACCTTTCTGTTTTGGTCTGGGGTGTTGCTCGGACTGGAAAGGTTTCAGTGCTACAACAATGTCGGGACTCAGGGCTAGCTAGCCTTTTGCTTCTATCCGGGACTACAACCAAAAGACCCAGGGCTGTAGCGCGCTTAGCCCTCCCTGCACCCTCCTGGTAATGCCTCTGGTTTTGGTTATTTGGTAAATAACCCACAGTTTATTTTGTTAGATGGGAGTTAGAGGTGAAGGAAGTGTTGCAGGTCACTGTAATTGTGGTTTTTTAATGTTAAAATGTAAACAGCAGCAGTAGCTCCATGATATCACCCCTAGAAAAGGCCCATTTTATTATTTTCTTTGGTCCTTTATATCTTGCTTAATGCCAGCCTTCTCCAGCTACTAAGCACTGGGACAGGAACTGAACCCAGTTTGCACTGCATCCTCTTTTTCCCCAAACAAGTGTGTTGCCCTTCAGCTATCCTTTCATATATATATATATTTTTTGCTTGAGGAAGCAACCTATGGTTTACTTCAAAGCCAGAGGGCAACTTCATGTACATTCATTATCTACAGTGTGCCTGTGATGCAGGTCTGGCAGATCTGGGTCAGGTCATACAGTAACTTTCATCACAGGTCCAGTGGCTCACTAGATGTGTAAAACAGACATTGAGAAATGCTGATGAGATTTGAGTTCGTGCTGTACTGTCACTGAGTACTGAAGGCTGCTCTTACCCATTCTCAGCTAGCTAGACCTAGCCCACATTCCCTTCCTGTTGCTACAGTACTGAGTGTGAGCTGCACAGACAGCCCCGCCTCTGAACCCAACAATTTAGGCATTCTTCACTAACGGACTGCCAACCTGTTAGTGATGGCGGCTTCATGGTTTTTCCTGCATCCCTGTTATTTCTCCAATTAACGACATCTAGATTCCAGATTAAAAAAACTGTGGCACATTTAGCTGCATTTACAACTACGTTTCTCATGTGCAACACAGATATCTACTCTTGGCACTGCCTCTTCGCTCAGTGGGTGCATTTGAAGGGGGTAATGCACACCTTGTCCTCAAATAGGTAGTAATGGTTCAAGATTATCTACTTAATGTATTTAAAGGTGCAGGGATTCGGTCCATGTGTGTGCAAAGTGGAACACTTTACATGTCCTTGATGGTAAAAGGCTCTTTTTTTGGGGTGGGGGTATTTTCTGAAACAGTGTGATAGAGTGTGCTAGCTTTTTTGAAATTACAGTTATAACTTCAGCATTGTCTTCCCCACAATATAGACAATGCAGACAATGCAATGCAAAGATCACACAGACGGTTGAAATGCTGGCGCCATGATTTATTTTGTTCGAGCTGCCGACATGACAGCTTTTTAAATCATATTTGAAGTGAAAATATTGGGTCCTAGCAATTAATATTAGAGGTTTTATCTTTCGCTATGTTTTATAGAATATTGACAATGCTGATAATGTGAATTTATAGTTTGCCTGGCAGGGCTCAACAGGGGTTGAGAATGTGTCAGAGATCACACATTTAGTGAAGTGCGATAGCTGAGATTCTTTTATATAAATGGATTGAAATTTCAATTTCTTAGGGGTCTTGTGCTTGGTTGCGATGCTGACATTGTAACATGTGGTGTGATGTTAGAGTTGTAATATTGTTGGTGAATATTGTAACACACGGATGCTCGCTGTGTAAAAGATGTTCTATTCTGATTCTATATCGTTCTTGTATTTTTAGTTACATCATGTACTCCAAAAGATGGAGGGCACAGAGAAAAGACTCTGAAACAATGGCCTGTGGAGCCCAGCACCAGGAACCTGTTGGATCTATGGAGATTAGTGCATCTGATTCAGCAAATGTTTTGAGGACCCGAGGATGGGCTCGTATTTATTTGTCAGATCAGCAATGGACAGTGGATTGGGGGCCCAACACATTGGAGTTGCTCTTTGGATTTGGCAATGGGCACAGGTAGATTACAGCCCTAGCAAAGGCAGATGAAATGTTTGTGGGCCTCAATGAGTGATAAAGGAGCATCTGAGACCCAAGTGGCGAATGATGGTTTCTGTGCTCTTCCCGCATTGGATTGTGACAACCAATGTCTTGGAAATGGTCCGACAAATGAATGCCTCGCGGGGGCCTGGTGGGGGAATCCAGTTCTCTGTTTTCTACCAGTCCAAATACTACAGCAACGGGGATAGCGCATTTAACACATTATCAGCCCGACAGCAATATACAGAGAGGCCTGGTTTCAAACCATAGCCATTAAGTTGATTTCTTACCACCGGTGCACTCGATGGTTCTGGCGGATATCACAGGGCATTTGAACGCTCCATCTTCTTTTGCCAGGGTGGCTATGGGGGCCCCGATATTATCAACGTCTTCAGGCACACCTGCCACTGGTTTGGGGGTGCAATCCTGCTTTAAAACTGTGCAGCCTCAGGCCAGATTGGCTCTGAAGAGTAAGTACGGTTGTGGGGGTGTAAATTCTGGATGCACCTAGCGCCAAAAGTCACAGCACAGTGTTGAGAATGATTCCAATGTCGTGTTGTGGGTCCCGACTGCGGCTCAGGAGAACGTAACCGTTGATACTTTTGAAGGTGCTGCACCAACAACTAATTCTAAGAATGTAACTGTTTCTAGTTTTGAAGGCACTGCACCAATAACTAATTTTGAGAATGTGACTGTTAGTAGTTTTGAAGGCGAAAAGAATACCCGCAGCTCAGCCATTGTTAAAACTTTAGAAAACCTAGCTAATGCAGCAGTTAAACCTGATGACAGCTCATCTGTTCATTCTCCATCTATTCACTGGGGCGAGCTTGCACCGCCTCTGCAGGAAGACCCTCAGGTGGTGGGGAATCAGGGGGTTGTGGGGTATACAACCGGGTGTTATACTTGCTACCCATGGTGACACAATGTGCAAATTAGATGTGTTGATGACTGCTTTGCAGGGGAAAAGGGTACAATTTAATACCAGGCAGCCACCCCAGGAGTTTTCAGATACTGCAGCTACTAGCTGTTATATATCCCTTGAGGCGCTACTAAAGGATGCTGGCATTGTTCATACTGTCAGTGTAACAGGTGCATTTATCTATACTACTGACACTCAGGATGCTGGTATCATTAATATTGTTTCTGTTAATGCACACAAGGGGGTTATGCACAATTATGGAGAGGGGTACAGTGCCAATGCTATTAATATTGCAAATGACCAGGCAGTAAGTGTTCAACCTCATGCTGATGCTCTCTCTGAGCTCACATCAGTCTCATACACTAGCTGCAATATAGTCACTGAAACATCTTCCAACAAACCCCCTGGATAGTGATGCTGTTGGTACAACTGAACAGTGGGGTTATGTGATAGTGCCTGGATTTAATGTTCAAGAGCTGGGGGTTAGTAATATGGACAGTGAAACAGGTGTATGTATGACTGCCAATGCAAACACCCAGAATGGCGGTGGTCATGATGTGGTGATGGGTCACAATGTTGGTGTCATTAGCATTTCATATGACCTCAGCGCTAGTGTTATTATCATCGACAATGCTAAGGGTACATATGGGTATACAAGTGTTATTAAAAAAAAATACTTTTTTTTTAAATGAAAGAGTTGTATAAACCAGATGGGTGCCCACAGTTTAAAACAAGGTTTTAAGAAAATGCTGGCCTTTGCCAAAGGTTTAAAACCGTACTGCAAAAGAAAAGAGATTGTGCATTCTGTGATTCAGGGCGCTTTTGAAGATGTAGAAGGGGCGATTTTAAGCTAATAAAACAGTTGAGTGGTGATACTACCGTCTTATCAACGGAACCTTGTAAGTCAGCCATAGGGGTGCAGAAGGATTTTACCGTAGCCAACTGGGCATTGTTGAGCTCAACACATGAATCACAGTGTTGTCTTGTAATGCAACTTGTGAAACTTCCATAGGGACATGGCCTGACACTGCACTAGACACATCTCCACAGGTTGACAACATCGCACTAACCCTGAGCCACACAGAGATTTCAAAGATCACACCACAACTGATATCCCAAAGAGACTTGTTGTTTCTAAGACTGCCACCCCCGTTACCACCCTTCCCGGGCATGGCCCTGTTATCAAATATATCAGTCGAGTACAAAGACGTGTGACTAGTAATTTACGACCCCAATCCAACATTATTATTAAAGAACAGAAAACAAATCGAGAACAAGCACACATCTCCCTGTGCCCCAGGGACTCTGGTGAAATTAAAAACAATGGTATTGTCACAGATGAGGTGATTGTCCAGAGCGGGGGTGGGTGTCTGTTTCAACGGTGTCCCGAAGACACAGTGTGGAACTTAAAATGGAGCAGAGCATGAGCTTGGAGGTGTTGGATATTTAAAATCTTAAAAAAGGCCTGCTTCTTTATATCCATACACAATCTGCCTAGCACAGCACAATCACCAACCCCGCAGACACCGGATGATCCAGTTTATTTGGAAAGGGTGCAGACTAATCAAAGGAGTTATAAAACTTTCTCAGACATGGAGCATTATGAGGAATTTAGATTTGTGAACTTGTACCACTTGCACTCCCTGGAACACAGACTAATGATCATAACAGATTCTGTGGAAACACTGGTCCATCAGATATTGGAAACTGTCAGCCCCAATGATTTTGTTAAAATAAGAATGGAGGCTGAGGGTTTAAACAGACCCTTGTTTACAAGGCGACCAACTTATGATACTTTCTGAATTTTGCAGTTTTTGGAGAATTTTCAGAGGCTTTTTAGAGTAAGACCGCGATCCTGTGTTTTGAGCTGCTAAGAATTGTGGAGCTAGTTGTCAGGCCATGTGCCGGCGGTGCTTATAAACTTTTAACCAAAGTTCTGCACAGCAACATCAGAAAACCCAGGCAGATGTTTGTTAAATTCCGATCACAGCCCCTTAAACCTCTGCCTCGCATCTAGTCTCATAGGTTTAGTCGAACCGCTGAGCATAACAGATGCCAATATATGTGCAAAAGTGTAGCAAGTACACGAGAAGTTGAGGCTTCTGACGGACACTTCGGTAGGGTTTGAGCAGCTGAATCTCTTTGAGAAGTATTTGATAGACCCATCAAGATACTCTACTTTAACAATGGGATGTGGCAGTATTTTCCGCTAATGGATCACACAGCCTGAAACACTTTGTATGTTTTACACCACAATTACCATTTCTTGGTATAATCAATCTAGAAGGATTTCTGCGAGCTAACTAAACATTTCCATCAGCACTGCCATCACATTTTCAAAAACAAACATAGACACAATTGTCAGTATCACTGTCGCTTGTGTTTAAGAGAAGAATGTTGAACGCTTAATGTCCTCGACATCACGCATTCACAAGGTCTTCTGCCTGTCTAGACATGCACACCCAGAAAGCGGCATTGGGAGCTGCCAAGTGCAAACTGCTATTGACTGCCCAGCCTGTAAAAAATGGCTTCCCGAGAGTCAACACGGCTGAACACATGTGTTACATGACAGCTGGTAGACCTCAAAATAAATCCGTGCACTACATAGTGTATGACTAGGAGGCCCGCCAAGAGAATGTAACCCACCAACCAATTGATATCTATACCAGACATCTAACAGGTGATAGTTTTGGGAAATTTACAGAAGACTCATGGGTGGCTGCCTCTGTCTGCACTTTCGTAACAAGCAAATTCAACGGCTACATCTTTCAAGCACATAATTCCAAAGCCTATGATGGATACTTTGTACTGCGATAATTGGTTTGGGAGAGAATTAAAGTGAAACGTATCTCCCAGGGTAGTAAGCTTATGGCGATCTTTGAGCTACCTCTACAGATATGTTTAATTGACTCCTACAACTTTTTACCCATGAAACTCCGCAAGCTCCCAAGAGCTTTTAGTTTCCCCGGTTCAAAGGGCTGCTATCTGCATCCTTTTAACACAGTGGCTAACCAGAACTACATAGGCCCAATTCCAACCCCGGAACAGTAAGGCGTTCAATACATGATGCCTAGTGAGAAAGATCAGTTCATGGCGTGGTACAAGGCGAATGAACATGCAGTGTAGACTTTCGCCAAGAGTTAAGGGCTTACTGCCAAGAAGATGTCAACATTTTAAGACAAGCATGTAATTTGTTCAGGGATTGAATCATTCAAATGACTTGCCATGAAACACCTATAAATGGTGGGCTACACATGTCATACGTTGATCCTTTTTAAAGTATCACAATGGCTAGTTGTTGGTTGCAGATCTAGAGACAAGTATATCTAAAACCTGAAACAATCGCCCAGCTTCCCCATGATTGATACCATGGGTGACAATAACGTCATTCTACACCATCTATTCAGTGGCTCTTATACATCTCAGACACAGAGAACATTTCCATACAACACACCCTAACTGGCAGGGTGAAAGACAATATTGGTTGGACGGCTAAGTGGTTGTTCAGGGAGTGGAAACAGTCTATGAATTCAACAGCTGCTTTGACCATGGATGCCCTGATTGCTACCCCGCCGGGGGTTTCAACACTTTTACGGGTACTACCTATGAACAGCTGTATAGACGCACCCTGTTAAAGCAGACATTTCTAGTCAGTCGGGACGCCTTTGTCATCAGAATCTGGGAACACGATTGCCGCACGATAGTGCAGAACAATTCTGATGTATGCTGTTTTCTTAAAGAGAGAAATCTGCCGACCCCATAAACCCCTGTGATGCACTGTACGGCGGCCATAGAAATGCTTTAAAGCTCAGAGGGTGGCCTACAATACCTAGATTTTACCAGTCTACCTCTGTAAATGTACCTCTATAAATAATGACAAACCCAATCCAGCGGGGCATCCATAGTTCATCTCTAATAATTTTAGCGATATAGACCTGTACTTGTTCAGAGAGGAATTGCCATAGCATTTCGGTGCTGGACTGCCCATGTGGGCGGGACAAAGACTGATATGCAAATCGTTATTTCCCATCTGTGAAAGCTACAGTGAGCAAAAAGCGTGTGCTGCAAACTCTCATCTCAGAACAGGTTATCATGCCATGTTCTTTCTGGAGAGGAGCGCCTGCTACCTTTTTTGAAACATAGACCTGTATTTTGGTCTAATCAGGTGCAAAGTCTATCCACCCCTATAGATGTGACAGTAAGATAATGTTTTCGCTGTGCCGCACTTGCGTGGAATAAAAACAATAGCGTCGCAGTCACACAAATGAAGAACAACAGTTGACAGGTTCTTGGTGTACAATTGAGCTGTAGGCGGCTTTAAGACAAGGATATCGCCTGGGGCGCATAGATGAAATATGGAATTTTAAAACAATCACCCTCAACCTTTTCTGTGATTATAGCTGCATGTTCTTAGCACAGAAAAAAGAAGCCTCTGGTTTTCCTGTCTGGTGTGTAAATGATGCCACTAAACAGGCCTACATAGATGATTATTATAAACATCAGGGCATTAAGGACAACCCCGCTTGGTGGTTGTTGGCCAAACTGTGCCTTAACTCGTTGTGGGGTAAGTTTGTGAAAATAATTAATTTGCCAAACACAACCATAACCCAGACCCTGATGCACGTCACGCCTATCTATTTCATAACTCTTATGACATGAGCAGCTGTTTGTTCATAGACAATGAAATAGCATGTCTGTGCTGGCCCTATACCGTGGAATATCCAACAACTACAGACAACACAAACATATTTATAGCAGCGCTAACAACCGCTCATGCATGCTTGAAGCAGTAAGCTGTGATGGAACAATTGCAAGAACAGGTTCTGTACTAAGATACCGATAGTGTTGTTTTTGTCAGCCGGCCCAGAGATGTCAACTAGCCCACCAGTGATTATCTAGGGGATCTAACTTCGAAGCTGGCTCCTGACAAATCCTTTTTAGAGTTTGTATTTGCGGGGCCTAAAACATACGCCTATCGCACATCTCTAGGAACCGTCAATATGAAAGTAAAAGGTATAATGCTGAATGTTAACAACACTGTTGCATTACATTTCCCCACAGTCTGTGATAAAAAAAACTGTGGGAAATTAACAGCGTTACTCTACATAAGACTCTCACTATTATATTTAATAAAATAATATTGGCACCGGGTGACTTGAAGCACCGCTACGGCTATTAAATATTTTGCTGTTAATCTCTTAGCCACCCCCTCACTATTTCACACCACCCCTGACGTCTCTAGCTCTGAATCATCTAGGTCACACAGGAGATGCACCCCTCCTAGCAGCATGTCTGAGAGTTGGTTGTTTGACTCTGCATGCTTATTTTTTCTTTTGCATTAAATTGCTTTTACATTTATAACTTTTTTGTCTGGCTCTGTATTATGTGTTCCTATTTATTATGTATACCAACACCTGCCACTTGTTCATATTTTAAAAATTATTCAAGAAAGTGCTGGTGAAGTGCTGTTTGGCTGTCCTACGCTGTCTAGACTCAAGATCACTGCATAACAAAAACGAGCTGATCTTTACTGTTATCTTTGGAAGTATTACATTAGAAAGTGCTTTAGCTCCTCCCACTTACCCAGAAGCCCCATATAATTCCAGCACGCACACATTTGCGCAAGCACACTTGTGGATGTGCTGGTGAAGTGCTGTTTGGCTGTCCTACGCTGTCCAGACTCCAGATCCCTGTATAACAAAAACAAGCTGGTATGACTAAGAGACTTTTATCCCTACACCTTTCAACGCTCAAGGACTACTACAATTGAACCTGTTTCCATTTCACTAACTGGACATTATTCTTTTCTTTTCAATCCATAGATCTGTACTGTTATCTTTGGAAGCATTACATTGTAAAGTGCTTTAGCTCCTCCCATTTGCCCAGAAGCCCCATATAGGTCCAGTGTGTTTTTGCGCACGCATTCATGGAAGTGCGGTTGAAGTGCTGTTTGGCTGTTTAGTTATGCAGCGTCGAGCGGCTTCACAATCTTACCAATTCAACTCACAGGTGAGCAAAAGTTCTTCCTGTGCTGATTACACCCTCCAAGCCAAAACAATCGATTTGCATCCCAAGTATTTAAGTAAATTTACCATGCCGACCGGTTTATACACATTAAAAACCACCATGTCCCCGCAAAAAGAATTTACCAAACTAGTGATCCTCCCGAAATGAACCCTGCCAAGGGTGTCTCACACGTTAAGCATTGCCAAGAACAACGCTTCTGTGCGAACGCGCACGCAGTCGCTTACCTCTGACATTCAAGGCTTTTACTCTCCCGAATCCTCTGTCCCTGAGCATCCTGCCCTGAACAAGAGCAGCCTGACAATAGCTCCTCTGATCCTTTCTCTTGATAAAACATTAAACACGATCTCTCCCATAATTGACCTCGCCACCCTGCCTGACTGTTTAGTTGCAGCGGGTTTCACAACTACACCATCTATTCTGGTCCAGTCCACCTTTCCTGATCCTTCTACAACATCCCTGCATCAAACTGATAACTCCTTCCATACAAACAAGGACACTAGGCAAGGAGATACTACTGTTACTGCACAAATTCACAGTGAAGCGCGGGACCCCAATCTTGCAGCGACTTCCTTAAACACAGAGACAGTGATACTCTGCAGTTGAGCACAGACCCACATCAAAATGTGGTCATTAAACTGCCCATGCCACAGGAAATCCTTGAACCACACCTTCCCTACCCTCCCCTCTCAGGTACCACAAACCTTTCCCAGTCGCTGATTATGTTTGCAAATTCCTCACACAACTCGTCTACCCTTTCCATATCTTTTGCGAATCACACTCCGAGGAAACACACATCCTACCTATCTGCCCAGCAATCCTTATCCCTTCGAACCACTATAGCCCCTTTCATGGATCTAATACTTGCTGCCATCAACAGAGCTCTTATCTCGCTGACTAAGTTATTTGAGAGCTTGGACAATACAATTAAATCACAAACATCCTTAATCCTACAATTACTGCAACGAGAACCATGCATCTCTGATTTCCCTAAACTTCAAACTGAGAACTCTGTAACCTTGAAGGTCACTCCACTTGAAACGTGCCTAAGGAAAACAATTCTATTGCAAACTGCACGAGAAAATAACCATATCATTGACATCTCAACTGACTCTGAGACAATTTGTCCACTTGCAGAGACAGTAATGGAACATCCTCCATTGCATCCAGTTTTAGACAAGCCTGCCTTCTCTATGTTCATAGAAGCTAAGAGAACATTTGTAAAGCCCTAAAAAACATTTTAAAAAACCAAAAACATGAAAGCGAGCACATCTCAAACTCGCTCTAGTTCAAGGCACTTTATACGCTCCTTGCCGTTGCCCGACAAGCAGATCGAAGCAGCCAAAACAGCAGTCATTAATAAATACGCAATCATACAATCATAGCCCAGAATAAAAATAAACATGAACAAAAAGGGTTCTTCAGGTGACCTACAATATGAGAGCTTAGATGAACAGCAGCAGGAGTGCAACTCCCTTCCCAAAACGTGTCCCCAAGTAACTTCATCTCTTACAACAAACACACCTTCTGTTCTGCACCATTTGGTAGATGACAACACATTCTTAACCCTAGAACAGAATAGACGTGCAGAAATAGCTAAACCAATTGCTATGTATTTCAACTCACCACAAGGCGAACGCAGTAACTCTATTCATTATACTTCTCCCCAGTTGACACCACTCAATTACACCCAGTACCCAGCAATTTGATGCCCAACGTCCAAACTAACATGAAAAAGACTTCCAGTCTTGCTAAGCAAACAAAACATATTGCTTATCAGTTACACTACCACCATCTAATAATCCAATGCAGAGCTAGACCCTATCTGGCCTATGACATGAACAGAACCAGAATTCTAAACATATTTAGTGACATCCCAAGCTTAGAAGATCTATCATCGTCTGACGCAAATGAAGTGGAATTCTTGAGAGACTCAGATTTAACCAAAGCAAGACTTTGGCTACAATCTGGGGTTGTCGTTAATACCATATGGCAAGCTAGAGCTTCAATATTTGATCTGGGATTTCTTTTCTCCCAAGAGCTCTTGTCTCATTTGACAAACCCTCCGAACCCAAGTGGCTAGATGAACCAATCTATCTGAAAAAGAACAGCAACAGCGTTACCACCCTTGAAAGTCACATGTACACAAACACTTCCTCATCTCTCACGACAAGTAGAGACCACCACAAGAAATCAGATTCCCATACATAGGCGTATTGTCATCCAAAAATAACAATCCAAGATAGAACCTACACAATGCTACAACCTTGCCAGCTGCAACACTCAAGGTTTTAAACACCTTATGAACACCTTCATAAATGATCTGAACAATTATGATGTTGTCGCTTTACAAGAAACATGGTTATCCGAACCAACCGTTTGGGATAATCATAACATCTTACTACTGCCCGCGAACACTCCCTCTAAAGGAAGACCCATGGCAGAATTATTAATTGCTGCATAATTATCATCCGGCCTCCAATTAGAATCTTGGGCCATGCCGAATATCTACACCCAGCTGACAAAGATAAAGTTTCCATCTAAAACAATAGTGCTGATAAATGTCTTCTGGAACCACTCTGGTTTAAACACGGATACCTTTTCTCATGACCTTGAAAGCATTCTAGATCTAGATACATCTATAACTCATACAATCCTAGCTGGTGATTTAGATTTGCATTGCATCTCTAAAACAACAGTAGCTGAATCTCCCCGTATACGACGTTGGTCTAGCCTCATGGCTGATAGACTGCAAGTCATGCTAAATGGAGCCTTTCCAGACCTCCAACAGGAATTGGAAAAGACTCTGTCAAGAAGCCATCATTGATTAAATATATACTGACAAAGAGCTATTTGCAGTTGCTGAAAGTTTTCAGATAAAGCCTCAAAAACACTGCCACCATGAGATACTTGCAGTAACCTGGAGATGGCTCTCCCTACCATCGGCAGGAGAAACACAGAGCTACGACAACAAGCTCACCCTAACTGGAGGCAGAAACCGTGTTGCTGGTCCCCCAAATCACTAGAACATCTAAGCAGCCACATTTCAAATAACACTCATGACCTATGTCCGATAACAACTCAATCTGAAGGTCATTATGTTTAAACAGCAGCCTTCCTTGACAACAAAGTGCAGGCACAAACATAACTACGATCCCGATTTGCAAGAAAGGAAAGCTGCCTTTCGTTGGTCAAAAAGAATGGCTGGCCTCCTACCCCACGAGACGAGATGTAGAGTGTTATGGCAGGTCAACACTCAATACAAAAACTGGGTATGAGGGCGTAAAGCATTATTATTCCAGAAAAATGGTGAACAAATGCTACAAGCTTTGGCAACAAAAAAATCTGCTTCCATCTGGAGTCTATTGAATCAGGCGAACCATATTACCCAGGTTCCTATGCAGATAAATGCAGTCCCAGAACAAGTGTGGAACTCCCATTACTCTACTTTATATGCACCAATTTCTTCTAGTAGACCTGCTATACTCAAGTCAACATCTGGCAATGTTGCCTGGCTTTCGACAAAGGACATCTCCTATTCTATATTTCGAAACTTAGCTCTTCTAGGGCTCCAGGCCCTGTTGGCCTTAATAACGCCATGCTTAAGGCTCATCCTGAAGCATGGGCCAAAATACTCCACACCATATTGAAACAAGTATTAACATCGAAAGTTATCCCTCCTTCATGGCGGAAATCGATAGTGGTCCCGATCTTCAAAAAAGGAGATTGACAATCTCCGGCCAACTACCGACCCATTGCCCTCCTCGATGCTCTGGGCAGATTATTTGCCCGGCTCATCCTAATCACTGGGTAACTAAACAAAAGCTACAAAATCCCTTCCAGATGGGATTCATACCTGGCCTGGGGACTACCATTAACCTGCTAACCATCACCGCCATAAAAGCTCATGGCCTACAGATGAAGCAACCAATTTACATGGCTTTCATTAACTTCAGAACTGCCTTTGACTCAATATCTAGAGAATATCTGATGACCAAATTGAATAACGCGAGCTGTCCCCATTCCAAATGTTGATCCATCAACTCCACACCGACACAACGGTATAAATCTGATTGACTTTGGATAGAAAACTCACCTCTCATATCTCGACCTTCAGACGATTAAAGCAAGGGTGCATTCTAGCATCTGCACTGTTTCACTTTTTTCTTCCGATCTGAGGCAAAATCTCATTAAGGTCATCTCCGACTCACCTGTGAGGATAGCAGCCCATACCAGGGGTACTTTATGCAGACAATTTGGTTTTGTTGTCCAAAACCCCCAAAAGGACTGCAAAACGTCTTGACTGTCCTAGGAAAGTATGCTGACGAAAATCTTATCATTTAATCCAGACAAAACTAAAATCTTGCACTGTGGCAAGAGACAGAATGGCAAGTGCTCTTACAAATGGTCCCTGCATGAAACAAGGCTCCAAGTAGTCGACGAGTATCGCTATTTGGGCTTAAATATATGAAACAAGGCTCCAAGTAGTCGACGAGTATCGCTATTTGGGCTTAAATATGAACAACCATAGCTCTGACCTTCCATACATGACAGAGCTTAAGAAAAAGTTGACAACTACTATTGCACAAGCCCGCATTATCCATTACAAATACGGAACATGTTCCTGTTTGCCACTACTAACATTTTACAATCAGAAAGTAGTGCCTATAGTCTTGTATGGTGCAGAGAGCAAAACTTGGAGACCTGCATCATTCTGCCTCTGACAAGAAGGGATGTTTTGGAAGCACGTTCTCTCGTTACTTCTCACTCAATCAATGTGCATAATTAGGCACAGACTAGGTTTACAAGAAATTGGTTCTGTGGGATCGGTCCCTGTTGGTGCGCTAGTGACCACCCTAAATTAGTATCAAAAACCCAACCTATGAAATAGTTCACAATACCTGGCAGCGAGATAATCCTACCCCCTCAAACTTCCCACAAAGTTTGTAAATAACAGTACAAATTAAGATTAAGCTTCGGGGGAGTATCTTGCACTCGAGG
Source organism: Ambystoma mexicanum (assembly GCF_040938575.1). Lineage (NCBI taxonomy): Eukaryota > Metazoa > Chordata > Amphibia > Caudata > Ambystomatidae > Ambystoma > Ambystoma mexicanum. The sequence goes on from NC_090928.1 coordinate 69,597,222, forward strand.
TTACCCCGAGCACAAGATACTCCCCCAAAGCTTAATCTTAATTAATACAAACTAGGATTACTCTGTAGTGCTTAGGTCTGGAAACTATGCTCCCTATGTAGAAAGTGCCTTTTATCCACCAATTCATTCAGGATCTTTGCTACAGATTCTGTCTGCTTATCTCACGTTTTCCAATCATCGCTTTATAGCGACATGGAAGCAAGAAACTGTGAACATTATGGGAGCGCCAGATATGTCTGTAGAAAAATCCAACACGTGCTAAACAAAAACTCTGCCAACCTGACTGGATTAATTGTCGGAAATTGTGCATGAAATACACCGATTTCAAAAACATTCCATATGCACTAAAAAAAAATCTTACATCTGAATCATATTTAGTCAAATCTCTGGTCCCCACTTATAGAAATGCATTTCTAAGATTCTGATTTAATCTATGGAGAAAAAATGATGTACTAGCAAAGTGAAAACTCATTCCCAAATCTGATAATGTATGCAGATTCTGTAAAAAAATAGAAAAGCTTGAAACTTTAAAACACCTATTAACAGCATGTCCAAGGCTTGTAGCAATGCGAACCCTTCATTTGAAAATGTACTTTAAAGATTTCAGAATTATAACACCTGAAATACTGTGGCACTAAATACTTCAAACCTGACGCACGACAGTTAGAATTGCTGTCATCAGATTTCTTTTATCATTGGATGTAACTTAAAGAGATCAATTTACATCACAGTTTGTTCTCTTAAAAACCATGGACATTTTGTCTTAAATCTTTCATTTTATGTGGCTTTATTTTCTTTAATCCAACAAAATGTTTCAAAAGAATGTTTCCTTACACCATTGTGATTTTTTATTCACTGCTTTTTGTCCCTCCTGGTATCATTTTGAATCTTTGATTGTAATCTCACCAATTCCTAATCTCTAGATGTAGCCCAAGTGGACAATTCTGATACTCCAGACGTCACCTCTGAAAGATTTAGTATTTGTATTCAAGAATTTTTCCAGTCAAAGTGTTTCTATATCTTAATATTTTATAACATATTTTATGTATGAATTTTGTATCATCGCAATTTGTCTTCTCCATCTGTGAATCATTGACTGTAATATCATGTATTGAAAGGTTGATGTTTTTATTTCTTATTCAACCATAACAATAAAAAGAAAAAAGTTATTTTATTCAGAAGTTTAACGCTAGGATGGGGTGGGGACCTGAAATCCGATATGGGCCAAAGAAACAGTTTCTATGTTTTTAATCACACAGTGTAAGTTAAGACACAGGGCCTCATCGCGAGTTGGGTGGTATTCCGACTGGGATACCGCCCAACTGTATTTGCGTTACCACCCACCCGTCTGGCACTATTAGCACCGGATATAGGGTTGGGCAGTAATGGGTATTCCCCATTGGGTCCTTTGGACCCAATGGGGAATTTTTGGAGCAATTACCACTGGCAGTATTACCACATGGTAATTGCACCAAAAATTGGCATTTGCGGTCGCTTTTAACCGCAGCTTAGAGTTGGGGGTAAATGCTGCCAACTCATGTTTGGGCGGACCCTTAAATGCGGCGGTAATAGTTACTAAATGTAACTGCAGCAAATGGTAAATGTTATTGCAGCATTTAATGGCTACCGCTCAACTTGTGAGGAGGTCCAAAGAGTAGAACTCTGTTGTTGTTCCAGATGTTGGCTTTTTAATTTTCACAGATGATGCTACAAGCTGTTAACATCCTTCCATACCTGTCAGCGTCCCTTTGTCTTAATATATTTCCAACAACTGTTCGCCCCATAACAACATAAAGACACAACTAGGTGTTATAAACAACACATTTGTATTAACATTTAAAACAGCCATTTCTTTCAGATTTTATTCACAATAGTTTGGGTAATCAGATGTTGCACAACGATGCTATTGGCTACAAAATGCACGGTATCAGCAATTACTTCATAGAAAGACTGTCCTCCACTGCGTCGATAATCAAACATACAAAGTAGAGAAAGGAGTGACAAAAATTCATAAAGTTCCCTTTCAAACAGCTACTGTCCTATAACGCAGCAAAAACTCTGTTGCAGGTTGGCCAGCCTTCAATCACAATGAGGGCCCCTCCAGCGATGTTAAATCGCCAAAACCCCCTTTGTGGTGCTTTTGCCACTAGTTGTCCATTAGCGGGTGGCTGGTGTTGTCGCATATGTTTGCGATACATAAAAGATTGTTACATTTCCTTCTGCATATCTCTGTTGGTGCTTCCAGATAACACAGCAGCCGTGGACATATAGGGCCTCATCACGAGTTTGACCTGAGCCCTGAAATGCAACGGTATTGATATTACCACCTCATTTAATGGCTGGCCAACTCTTAAGTTAGGCGGAAAATGGCATTTTTACCTCCAGTTTTTTGGTGGAGGTAAAAATGACAATTTTCGGGCCGTTTCCGGACTTTTTCAGCGCTATTACTGCTGGCGCAATTACCACTGGCGATAATAGTGCCCCCCCACCCCACCCGCAACTCGTGATCCGGCGGACGGAGTTGCAGTAGCGCTATTAGAGTTGGGCGGTATCCGGTGATACTAACGCCAGGATACTGCCAAACTCATGATGAGGCCCATAGTTATCAAATGCTGTTTAAGTAAATCCAGCAATAATTGTTGTACACATCCAATGGCAGGTTTCACATGAAATTGATAGCTTTCCAGCAGATGTTCATTTTTTATTTCCTGTAAATAAGCGCAAATACATATGAAACATCTACAGTCTCAATCCTTGTAGGTGTGTTTAAGGGGCCCTATTCACGTACTTCTATCATACTGTTTTTGAAACTTTATCCCCCCACTTGCAAACTGTTTTCTCAATGATACTTATAACACACATCGGACAACCCTGTCTAAACTGCTTCATTTTCAAAAAGGGATTATTCACCGATTGTATAGCCCACAACGTTATAGAGATGCATTGTTCAGTCCCTACGCCAGCCCTTAGCTGTGTTAGCGACTGTATCACTTGCATGATTTCTAAAAGGCGTTTAGGGCTCAACATGTGACATATTTTGCTTAGTGAATTATCCATGTAAGATATTTCCAAACATTCATGAGCATACTGCCGGGGGTCATCAATTTTGTGCTGTAAGCACCATCTGTGAAAGTGTTGTTTTAAAAAAATGTCACCACAATGGGCGTACGTAAAACCTTGAATGGCCATAATCTCAATCTATGTCACAGAAAATGTGAGCATTTAATCTTTAATGCTATCAGTCTCGAGTAGCGAAACACAGACCTTACACAGGCTATTATTGCAATCTCCGAGATTTATTTTTTGGTTTGATCAGCAAACACAAAAAATATTGATAGACGCTGCTACAGCTTTGTTCTCTTCATTACCGTCCACTTTATCGATTACAGGCTGTAAACATAACGAAGATGCATAGGTATAACTAAGGTTAGTTCTTACACCATACAAAATACAAAAGCTCACTTCAAAATATACCCACCAGATAACAAGCTGTCCGATAGCCAAAGTACTTGAAGACGCGTTTAGCCCGTGGCCCCTGTGAAATGGGTTTACTCTCCGGCATCATGGATGCATCCACCTGCAGAGTCATAGATTCATATCCACTGTCATCAGAGCATGCCTCGGCCATGAATGGTCACCCAGACACCACACCGAGCGGCTGGTCCAGAACCATGTTGTCGCCATCCCAGGTAGCCAATTCCAAATTAGCAGCTGTTATGGGCAGATGCTCCTTAATGCTTTGAATGCAATCTCCAAGAGACTACCCCATAACCGTAACAGTAAGCGGTGTCTCATTGTCAACAGAGAGTGTAGCCATGTTCTCGCAAAACTCACCAGCCTCATGATTTGCCATCAAGTCCTGAGTGGCCTCCAGCTCATCATTCTCCTTAAGACAGTAGCTTCAAATACTTAGCCCCCAAACATTGGAATTCCCTTCCCAATAGCATCAAAGAAGAGGGCTCCTTTTCAGGCCTCAAAAAATCACTCAAAACAGGGCTTTTTAAATAATTTGGAGGGCAATAGCCCTGAGTGACTGTAAATATAACTAACTTTTTCCTCATGTACAAATCTGTAACTATATTCTGCCTGCCATATTGTTTGAATGATTGGATGCCTAGAACTAAGCATTTCAATCCCACTGTGTAACTATGTGAATATTCTGTCTGTAATCATGAACAATGCTTCTGCAACCTCGCTGTGATACCTGTGGGTCTGGGCGAGTAACAAATGTAATAAATAAATAAATAAATAAATAAATAAATAAGGGGTGTAGCTATCCTCGGAACCCCTGGGGCTTCCTGGGGGTGTGCCATTCATGATTGCTGTTTCCTGAATATCACGCCCGATAGCCCCTAGAAAGCTGAAAGAGCGCTTGTGTTTTCCATCCCTACCACAACAACTATATATCTGGGTTTTAAACCCTACCCCTGGCCTTGTCATAGCCGTAGAACCAGACCAGACCTATTTATAGCTCCATCATTTTATATCAAAACTATTTACAAGTTTAATGTTACTACCCGTGGCTTTCACATTATAACAGCATGATGTCATCTATACTCTCTATAAAGTTTATAGCCGGTTCCTATAAAATTAAAGGCCATACCCACTCCTGCGTTATCGCAGCATCATGCCGCAAAGCCCTAAGTTCACAGTCCCTGTCTTCATAGCTCACTTCACCCTCCATAGTCGACCAAACAGCACCACAGCCTGCTGCTCCCATGTTTACATAATTTAAAAAAAAATGTATATTCACTTAATATCAAAACTGATATGAATTATACCCACCTGATATCAAATATACATTTGATATAAAATCGATATAAAAAGTTGATATCTTTTTTTATATAAAATTGATATTAAATTGATATAAAAACATTTCAAAATTAAGGCAGGACTAAGGCGGAAGCAGAGGGCATGACCACCTGTCAAAATGTACTTGATGTGGTAAGGGGGCCCCATTAACTACTGCAGTAGACCACCAGACACTCACCAACAATCTGTATTGTTGCATGGAGCTCATTAAGAGCATCCTATACTGGTTCAAAACCTACCTTGCTAATCGCCACCAGTTCATGCAAATGGATTCCTTCAGACCATCAACTCTATCGATCACATGTGGACTCCCTCAAGAATCCATCCTCTTTCTCATGATCTTTAATCTTTACCTGGTACATCTCAGACCCTCTTGGCACCACCAATACACAGTTGACATGCAATTCTACCTCAAGATATCCTCCACCGAAGACATCCACAAGCTCAAGACCTGCTTTGCATTGATCCAGTTCTGGATGTTCAGTGCTTACCTGAAGCTCAACCCCTCCAGGATTGAATTGCTACTGGTGACCAACAACACTGAACATCCTGACCTGGCTTTCTGCTATGAACCTTCAGGGCTTCATACATACCCCAGCTGGCCGCCTGCGCCAAGTTCCTTGGGTACTACATCGACAGCCACCTCTCCTTCAAATGGCACATAGAAAAGAAGACACAAATGGCTTGGTAACAACTTTCTCCCCCATGGGAAATCAAGCCCTTCATCTCAGAAAACAATTTCAGATCTGCAGTCCAAGCCTTGGTCCTCTCCCACCTGGATGATGGCTACGCCTGTTTAGAAGGCCTTACAGCGACTACTCTGACATCCCTGAGGTGTGTCCTGCATACTACAGCATGACTCATCAAAAGACTCTACAAATTCAACCACATAATCCCATCCCTCTTTGAACTGCACTGGCTCCCACTGCAAGTACATATAATTGTGAAATCCTGCTGCATCATCTACTAGACTGTTGTCATGGAGTCCCCAAGCTACCTCACTGAGAAACTCAGCATCTCCAGCAGCCTATGATCCACCAGAAGTGAGGACATGTGTAGACTTGAATTCCGCTTGTGCAGGAAGGAAAGAACTGGAAAATAGGCCTTCTGTGTCTAAGCCGCAAGAATTTGGAACCTCCTCCCCATTTGTACTAGACTTGCCCCCTCGCTTATACATTTCAGGAAGGAGCTCAAGATCACCATCTTCAAGGAATGGATCCTCCCTGTAGGGAAGGCATGACATCAACAGTAAGACAGACACAACTGACCCCATTTCAAGGGTGTTTATTGAACTTCAGAAAAGTTTTGATGAACGCCTATCTAATCGTAAATCTACAGTCGTGAGCAAGCTACGACCATCAAATAATAATAATGCAGTCCTAGTGGTGTCTTGTCAAAATAAAAGGGCCTATGCTAATAAACATATTGCCAATCCTTACTTCTAAATACAAATATTGTGGAAAACAAGGGTTACAAAAAGAAAGAAGTGTTCACAAAATGATATGTGAGGATGTTCAGGCCGTTGGCCTCCCTTCCCACGTTTTCAGCACGGGGCAAGGAGGCACACTCAAGCTTAGCACACACTTTGGCTTCTCCTGCACGAGGGTGCAGTTCAGAACAAACACCAGGGCCTTCTGCGACAAAGTCTCCTTCCCCTTGAAAGTCTCTTATTCGTAGAATGCCATGGAGTGCAAAATAATATTTAAAGTTTGCTTCTCTTTCAGGCTTACACAATTGAAATAGGATATCCTTCCCCAACCTTCTCACTTCCAGATTCACTTTTCTTTACTGTCAGAGACTTTTGAAACTATATGGCTTTGATTTAATCCCATACATGACCACTCCGACACTTATGTATTTTGGTACTTGTATTTCCTAAGATCAATTCCTTTTCCTTTACATTCAGATCTGTTTCAGACAAGTCTTCTTGGGGATTCTATTCACTTTTCCTCTACTTAGTGATTTTGCTGTTTTGGCTTTTAGTTGTGTTTGCTTTTCAGTGTTCACATCACTTCCCTTCACTTCAGGGACTTCGATTTCATTTTACAGAGACTTCCGATATTGTGTTCCCTCACACGGGGTCACTCTGTTACTTTGGCTCTTATTATCTTTCAGGTATCACTTTCTCAGGTGATTCACGGTTTACCCCGGATCCCACTAAGTCGGGATCAGATCCTCTTAACACAATGTTCAATTAGTCTCCCTCCACCGGGCTTGGACCAATTTCAATTCAACTCTAACTTTCTTTATGAAAAAGCTCTTAGCTGATCTCCCTCCGCCAGGCTCGGACCAACTTCATTTATTTAGTCATCAGCTTTCCCCTGACGTTTTGGGTTCGGGCGACTTACCCGCTTTACTTGGTGCCTTCCCTCACGCGCACTGCTTCCCACCTGCTCGCCCAAGTCTCTCTCATCACTCTCTTTTGATCAGACTCAACGGGCAGCGTTGCAAGGTCAGCGGTTCTGTCCTTTGGTGTGGGGATGAGGTCAGGGTCTCACCACCTGCCCATCTACATCCTTGGGGTCGGCACTGGTCCCAAGAGAACAAGCAATTTTCTGGACCTCAACAGCGAGGTCCTGGCTGACTGAATCCAACACTTAGGAGCCACAGCACCTGTGACAAACTGAAGCTCTTTCTTCTCACTGGGCCAGTTTCGCGGGACGCTGTCAGCCTCTGGATTCATCTGACAGCATCCCAGCCTCTTGGTTTCTCAGCTCCAGACAATCCTCGCAGCGTGCTTTTGGTGTTTGGTATTTGAAGAGGGATCCTCTGCCAGTCTCAGCCTTGCAGACTCCCTCTTGCTCTCCCAAATGCATCTGACCTTTCTCCCTCAGCAGCCTCCCTTTATACAACTATGTGATCTTAATGGCCAGAAGGTGTATGATTAGGGTTGGTTCTGCCTGACCTTGCCTTACTTCATTAAGTGGACAGCCTGTTGTCAGAGTGTTGTAGTCTGTCTTCTGTGTCTTAGTGGGTTTTTCACTGGTAAGCCTTACCCCTTCAGGTTGCCTCTTCTTCTTCTCAAATGGGAGGTTGTGTGTTTGAAAATACCCCCAAAAGACAGAGGGGTTATGTGATTGTACAAAAGGGGTGAAAGCGGGATACCGAATCGCCTAGAGTCTTACCATGAGAATGACCCCTTACTCCCCTACCCGGGTGATCCCCCCGCACTGGTCCACGCCCAGGGTCTGGATCCAAAGGCAATGGCTGTGCCCTGGCCACCCAAATAGAGGATTCTCAGGGTCCAAATGTGAGAATACCCCTAGGTTTTTCAAATCCCTGATACCTAGGTCCATGCCCTTCATTCCCCACCCTCCCTGAGACTGGGTGATCTGCTCCCCACCGTTTCCTCCCCTGGTTGCTTGTGGATCCCTTTTTGCCAAATTGCCCCCCCCTTTGCTAGCTCTCTGTTCCCCTGTATCTCTGCATCTCGCCCTGTGTCCTTACCCTTATGATTTGTTAAGCGTTCCGTTGCTTCCCAGAGCTAGGTCTGCACTCAATAAATACCCTAAAGATAATACAGAAAAATAATATGCTCTGTTGCTCGAGCAGATTTAGGGGGATATTAATGCCCCTCCAATAAAATAAAAGAATAGACCTGCCAGCACTCAGATTCCTGGTCCATAAACTAATTAATAAAGAAACCCTCGCCCCCAGTTACCTGTTTTGCTAAAATCAATAAATATCATCCCATACGTATGCATCTGTCTTCGAACCATTGCCTCCTGTTGACCTTCTGTATTAAGAAAACTAGATTGGAAGTGAGATCTCTTTGAGTCTTTGGCCCGATGATCTGGAACAAGTTTCCCACTGCCCTCCATCGGACCAGAGCATTACCCACCTTTAGGAAAGAACTGAAAAGCTTGCTACTCACGTAATTACTTTGTTATCTTTGAATTCCCACTTTCAGGTTGTCAGATGTCCAGCACCTTGTGTTGAGTTTATTCTGTATGAGTGCGGCATACAGATGCTCTTGATTCACTCTTTCTGATCCGGATCAAAGTGAGCCCTGCCTCAAGTTCCTTGCTGAATAGTGACCCTTTCCTGTTTAACCTTATTCTAATCAATGTTAGGTTGAATAAACATGATCTGTTATGGTGCAAAAACACTGTAACTTTAGTGTAAAGAGTTGTCTTGCGGCACAGAAAGAACAAATCCAATTTTAAATTTGAAAAATAAGGTGAAATAACAAAACTAGCCTCTCTGGTGAAAATCATTATGTGAAACACTGGCTCAAAGTTAGTCTTTAAGGTGTTCATTTTCTAAAAAGTGTTAATTGCTTGATGGGCACCATTAAATTTGCTCTTAGGTGCTCTAGGGTCCCCGCCATGGAATGTTCCACAAGTACAAGATGGAATGTAAAACAAAGGTATACAAATTGGCAAATCCTCTTAACAACTTAGTTTTAGGTAGCCCTGGTCTTTTTGCCCTGACCTGTTGGTGCGGATCCTAACCCAACAGGCCAGTGAGAGACAGACCACTGGAACTGGAACCACCCCCCAACTCCAGACTAGCTGGAAAGGAAAAGGGAATACGACAAACTCAAGAGAATAGTCATTAGCATGATTATAGCAGAAGATGGGCTACAGACCTGAGTTCCCATATACGCCATTTCCAACTGTACATTCCTTGTGTCCCCACATACTTTCTATACATGACACCAGAGAAAAGAGGATGAATGTTTGGGGTCCCCAGGGAGACACATATCATTTTTGTAACAATAACATAACACATAACTTCAATTATACTGGTGGTTACCCCACCATGATAATGCAGTAATATACCCTTGCAAACCCTCCTATGAGAGCCTGCTCAGCCTGCCCACCGCCTCTCAAATGGAGTCATAGCAAAACCCCCTGAGACAGACAGTCCGAGCGGACCACCTCTGCAGCCTTTTCCATAGCAACTTGATTACATGATGGGCACTGGTCTATCCAGGCAAAAAGACCATACCGGGCAGTGGAGGTGACTGTGTATGTCACACCCTGGGGACACAGGGCCCTGCACAATTGCAATAGGCCAAAGGCGATCTGAGGAGCACGGAGCAAAGGATGCGAATTACTCTGTGGGCCCCTGAGAGAATGAAAGGCATGGCTGGCTGCAGCATCCATACAGACATTTCTGTGCACATGTACATTTTTTGGTACATCTATGTTTGTATATATTCCTGTGCCTAGTTTTAAGTGAAGTTTTGGTATAAAGGCTAGCAGGGATTCAACTTTCAATTTTGCCCGCGGTCGGTGGACTGACCGCCACATACCGGAACAGGCTCTGTGACCACGCTAGAGGATACGTCTTCAGAGCCATGGCCAGGACTGTGCATGTTCACTTTCTCCAGTGAGTACAATGGTGGTGGGGCACACCCAATCCTCTCACTGTGGCTGTGCGTTAATGCAGGGTGGTGGGACAAAATGACTACTGCCCTACAGGAGAACAAGGATGAGAAGAGGCTAAACCGCTTGCTCAGCCTTCACACTTCCACAAAACAACAGAGATCCCAATCATAAAGGTGAAACAGACACTCTGTTTTTCACCTCCACATCAGAACATCTTGCACTTTTAAAATGGTGTCAGCAGCGATCCCGCAACTCGGAACCCAGTAGAATGAGTATTTAAAAGTATTGCGACTTAAATGGAGGCAGGCCGAGCACAGGTGGAGGAAATCATGCCTTCTGGACGACTGCGTGCCACATCGCTCGACCACACTTGCCTACCATAATGCCATTAGCATGGCTAAAAAGAAGGTCTACTCAGGCAGGATTGAAGCAGCCCCTAATCAACCCAAATAATCACTTAAAGCTATTCAGGTCCTCTCCTCTCCTCCAGGCAAGCGGGCTGGCATTACCCCTTCTCAGAAGCTGTGCGACCCCCTATCCACCTTTTTCAGTACCAAAGTTCTTTCTATTCATGATCAAATTTCTGTCTGCTTTAAAGACCAGCAGACCCTTTCATCGCCAACATTTTTTTTTTTCATTTATGGGGGGCTGCACCCACCCAAACCTCCCCCTTACTTAAATAATAACAACCCAAACCCGCACAAACACACCCCCTAAAAAAAAAAATTAAAATAAAAATGTTGACGATGAAAGGGTCGGCGATGAAAAGTCCCACGACCAAAAATAGGTCGGCGAAATGCGTGTATACCGGCTCATCCACTAACACGTCCTCCAGTGCTACACATATGCTGATGGCACGCAGATAGACATTCGGCTGCACCTGTCCTAACCCAGTCCGGCATCTCAGCTGTGGGGGTGCCTGGAGGTTGTGGGCTGTTAGATGGCCGACAACGGGATAAAGATGAATGGGGACAAGATAGAAGATCTGGTTGTGTCTCCCCTCTCTGCTCTTAGTTCCCTCTTTTTTGTCTTCTTCACTCTGGTCGTTCCCATCACCTGTGTCTTCACTGAGGGACTTGGGTGGTGTTAGGCTTTCTTCTTCTCTTTTTCTTGAGGCACAAGTGGCTTCTGTCTGTCAATCTGGGTACTACAAGCTCAGGGTTCTGCACAAGGTGCTATTTTTCCTTCCTACCACTCCAGCACAATCGACTACTGCAATTGTCTCTATCTAGCCCAGCCACTCTATTTAATGCGCCACCTTCATCTCACGCAATATGCTGCTGCCACACTGGTAACCCGGACCCCCTTTTCTATTCACATCTCTCGTGCTCTGAGACAACAGCACTGTCTTCCTGATGTCTAAAGAGTTCAGTACACATCTATGTGCATAGTGCATCAGGCTTTCTATGGTACTGGAGCAGAATACCTGCAGCTTAAAATGTGTCCATATGTGCCTAATCGCCCCTTGCAGTCTCTTACCATCCAATTGCCCCTGGAGCCGGCTCACCCGTGTAGGTGGCCATGCCTTCTCTGTGGCTGCAGCTGAGTTGTGGAACCTGCTTCCACAGCCGATACGCGCTATTACAGACCACCTCTCTTTTCAGCATCTTTTGAAGACCTTTCTATTCAGATAATCTTCCCCTGCTTAACTAACTTACATAGCTGCAGCGCCATTGTTAAGACGGATTTCTGAACTCTGTCCTGGTGGCGCAGAAGTTCAGAAGGCCAACCTAATTACTTGGAACAGGGTAACCTCTGGACAAGCCAGACCAATCAAGGTAGCGATCGCGGCGGTCAAGACTAGGTCTCAAGAGGGGTGAGGGTGACTGAAAGCCCGCAATGAGCACACAAAGCAAGGACACTTACAAACTACTCCAAACAGGTGTTATATTAAAAATATATAGACATTTATCCCAAGGCCTTTAAAACAATGACCGTAGCGAGAAATCACAATACAACTCTAGTAAACCAACACATACCATACCAATACAATATATATACAAATACTAACAAGTCTCAAGCATTAGATGCACGAAATGTGTAGTCCACCTAAAAGGGAAGGAAAACAGGCAGTGCGAAATAATGCTTAGACCCAGTCCGCCTTCAAAGGCACCTAACCAAAAGGAAGTCCGAGCCCTACGAAGAGTGGAGCCTTGTGCTCAAAAGTACCTGCACACGCTGGTGCCAACGGGCAAAAGGGGGAGTCTCTTCGAGGGAATCAGGCAGTTCAGTTTAGTGCACAAATGAAGAAGAACAGAATTCCGCGACTCAAGCGCAGCCTCCACTGTGGGCAGAAGCAGAGCGCGAGTACGGAAAGGCGTGCTGTTTTGACACAGCAGGGAAAAGCTATGGGCTCCTGCAGGAGGGCGACCAGTTCCTAGCTATGCTACTCACCGGTCCCCGATGCAAGCAGACCCAGGCTTCTCCGCGTCCGTTTCAGTCGCTGGCAGGTTCAGGAGAGCAGGGGACGTCTCGTCGTCGTGTTGAGTCTGCAGCAGCAGAGTTGAGTAAAAGACGTCCCAAACGAAGGAACCCGCACAGTTTGTTACCACAGCAGGGCAACGGAGCGGCCGTGTGTATCTGAGCCAGATGTACACTGCTCACTTCAGACCTGGGAACGCCAAGTGTACGAAGCGTGTGAGAGTGACAAGGACTCGAAATACTACACAACCTGGCGGCGGTTACAGAGCAAGACTCCTGTGTAGGCTGGTCAGTCTGCTCTATGGCCCAGAGACGCTTCCGAAGGCTTACGAGCAGGAGATGGTGAAGATGCCGAGAATAGCTGTTCCCGCTATTCCAAGGGTCGAAGTACCAGTACAATCCTTCTGGTTCGATCAAAGGTAAAAAGGGTTTCACAAGGCGACAGCAGTGCAGAGGAGCAGTCCTTCAGCGGGTCACCAGCGATTCCTCGGTTCAGCCTCTTGGTTGCAGGATACTTGGCTCCTGTATTCCTTCGTTCGTGAGAACTCAGGAGATCGACATGGTAGTGGCGTTTCCAGCCCCCTCTTATCCACGGTTCCCTTCGCGCCAAAACGGAGGGGACCCAATGGGAGATCCGCTCATCAACACTCACACCATACGTGGACCTATCACGGACCATGGTGGTCCCAGGCATTCACACCACCCTAGACTCTCTGGCACCCAGGATGTGTATTGGGACCAGACATCCCAGCCCACATCCTGGAGGCACACACAAGGCCTGTAGAAGCCCGCGAAAGCATCTGTGTTTCGCGGGAAAGTACATGCCCAAACAAGGAAGGCCCCGGGTCGGCTGGACCTGGGGAAGGTGAAGGGAGCAAGACGGTCAGCAGACAGGACAAAGGAGCCTCGTGGTCTGGCCATTTTTGGAGCCAGGCCACCATTTTGGGCTAAGCGCGAGAAACGTGCTTAAAACGCCAAAAGGAGCTCAAAACACAAGAAACGATCGCTGCCACCATTCCCGTCCGTGATTCACTTGCACCGATCAGTTACAATCCAAAAAGAGTATCTAGGGCCTGTAGAAGGCTAGAGACCCAAGAGAGCAGTTACTTAGCTTACAGTGCCCTCTTGTGTCATGTTGCACGAAAGCCGCAACATGATAAAGAAACTACGGAAAACAGCGTTTCCCGCTACTGACTGTTTTAAGGGCATGTCAGTTTCCCCGTAAGAATGGAGCGAAAGCCCAGAGGAGTGCGGCAGAAGGCTGCACTTCTCTGGCAAAGTCTATATCATGGTGAAAAACAACAGCAAAAAGTTTAGGGGTTGCCACATGGAAGGAAAATTACCCACAATTACGAAATCTTTCCTAACACTCGCCCTTCCCAGACTATGGACAGGGGGAACTAATGCACCCCTGGATGAGTCTCTTGTTCAGGTCGGTTAAACATTCTGGACAACCCATCAGCATTGCTATGTTGGACACCTGGCCTATGCTCAATAGTGAAGTCGAAGCCTTGTAGACTTATGGACCACCTAGGCAACTTTGGATTCTCCCCCTTCATGTTCATTAGCCACTTTAAGGGCTTATGGTCAGTTTGCACAGTGAAGTGGGTCCCATAGAGGTAGGGCCTCAGCTTCCTTACCGCCCACACATCAGAGAAACATTCTTTCTCTACCGTGGACCATCTGAGCTCTCTGTCCTTAAGCTGGCGACTAATAAAACCAATAGGGTGTTCCTTACCCTTCTCATCTACTTGCGATAGTACAGCTCCTATCCCAGTGTCAGAGGCGTCCATCTGCACGATAAAAGGTCTTTGATAATCAGGGGCCCTGAGGACAGGGGCCTGGCACAAGGAGTCTTTTAAGCCATTGAAGGCCTTCTCACACTCGTCGGTCTAAGTTACCTTCTTGGGTTTCTTCGGAGTTGTGAGGGCAGTCAGAGGGGCAGCTATGGTGCCATAGTCTGCCACGAAATTGCGGTAATACCCCGTGAGTCCTAAGAAGGCTCTCACTTGGGTTTGCGTAGTGGGGGTAGGCCAGTCTTGTACTGCTTGTACTTTACTGGGTAGAGGCTGTATCCTCCCTCCACCTACTTCATGTGCAAGGTAAACCACTGAGCCTTGTCCAATCTGGCATTTACTAGCCTTTATGGTCAAGTGTGCTTTCTGAAGAGCCTGGAGCACAATCCCGAGGTGTTTCACATGGTCTTCCCAGGTGGCACTGAAAACTGCTATATCGTCCAGATATGCAAGACAGAATTCGTCCAACCCATTCAACACATGATTCACAAGCCTCTGGAAAGTGGCAGGTGCATTCTTCAACCCGAACGGCATTACCCTGAATTGGTAAAGGCCGTCTGGAGTAGAAAACGCTGTCTTCTCCTTGGCATGTTCTGCTAAAGCTATTTGCCAATAGCCAGCAGTGAGGTCAAACGTGCTGAGGTACTTGGAGGCACCCAAAGTATCCACCAGCTCATCTGTTCGAGGCAAGGGGTGCGCATCTGTCTTGGTGACAGCATTCAGAGCCCTGTAATCCACGCAGAACCTCAATTCAGAAGTGCCTGCCTTTGGAACCAAAACCACAGGGCTGGACCAAGGACTACTAGAGGGTTCAATCACCCCAAGGTCTAACATCTTGTTGACCTCGGTTTTGATATAAGACCGTACTTTGTCTGACATCCTGTATCCCCTACTTTTGGTAGGTACACTGTCTCCTGTGTCTATGTTATGTTTGCACCAAGGTGTCAAACCAGGCGACTGTGAAAACAGGGGGGAAAACTGCCTAAGCAAACTTTTCACCTCAGCCTGTTGATCAGAAGTCAGGTGAGGGGCCACTCGGACACCCTCAAAGGAGCTATATGAAGGACCGCTTTGGAACAGGTCGGGGAGAGGTTCAGACTCCTCTTCCTCAACATCTGAAGCCAGTAGCAGTGCTGCGATTTCGACTCTTGGGACGAAAGCCGTCAGCCTATTTACGTGAAACACTTTTGGAGCCTGTCCAGGCCTTCCAAGGTCCACTAAATAGTTAACCTCAGCCAGGGGCTCCACCACTGTGTAAGGGCCTGACCATTTGTCCTGTAAAGCTCGAGGCCTTATAGGATTCATGATCAGGACTTGCTGACCAGGTGTAAAGTTGATGAGGGAAGCTTTCTGGTCGTACCAATGTTTCACCAGCGCTTGTCCTGCCTTCAATTTATCACTAGCCAAGCCCATCAGAAGTACCATCCATTTTCTGAGCCCCAGCACATAATCTACTACGTTGGTAGTAACAGGGGGAGTGGGCATCTCCCATCCCTCTTTGACTATGGCTAAGGGTCCCCGTACAGGATGACCGAAAAGAAGTTCGAAGGGGCTGAAGCCAACACCTTCCTGTGGTACCTCTCGGTAGGCAAACAGTAAGCATGGTAAAAGAAGATCCCATTTTCTTCTCTGAGGCTCTTCCAGAGCCCCAATCATGCTCTTTAACGTTCTGTTGAAACGGTACACCAGACCATTGGTCTGGGGGTGGTATGCAGAAGAGAACTTGTAGGTGACCCCACATTCTTTCCACATAGCCTGCATATACTTCGACATAAAGTTGCTGCCACGATCCGACACAACTTCTTTAGGGAAGCCAACCCTAGTAATTATGCCAAGTAACGCTTTTGCAACTGACTTGGCAGTTACCGTTTTCAATGCGATGGCCTCAGGATATCTGGTTGCATGGTCGACCAGCACCGGGATAAACCTATTGCCTGAGGATGTTTGCGGGTCAAGGGGACCAACGATGTCGATCCCTACCCTTTCAAAGGTATTCCCACAACTGGGAGTGGTACCAATGGAGCTTGGATTGTCGAGCCAACCTTCCCAGATAACTGGCAGGAGGCACAACTCCTGCAGTGACTTTCTACTTGCACCCCCATCTTGGGCCGGTAGAAGTGCATGGATAACCTTTGCTTGGTCCTCTTAATACCAAGGTGACCAGCAAGGGGCACTTCATGCGCCAACTGCAGGAAGAAGGGCCTAACAGCAAGGGGAACCACCAACCTCCTATGGTCTCCTTCTGTAGACTCGTGGGCTCACTATACAGGAGTCCACCTTCCCAATAAATCCGATGCGTCCCAGGAGGTTCACCCTCAAGCTGGGAGCAGGCCTGTCTCCTTAGGTCTTCCAGAGATGGGCACTCACGTTGGCCTTTACTGAATTCGTCCCTATCAGGACCACCTTCTACTAACAAGACTTTTAGTTCAGGATGGTCGTTGGGGTCAAATACTTCAAGCATCGCTACCTCCTCGTCAGGCCCGGGAGATTGACCAACTTCCTCCACCGCAGTGGTAGGCGAGCTCGGGGGAATATTCTCTTTCCCTCGTCTTGACTTGTTTACTCCTTTCGCCTTGGGTTTCCCCGTCGGCTGGGGGGTTCGTATTGGTCTTGGCCAATGCTGCCCGTGTTTGAGACCATGTGCAGGGTCTGTCGGCAGTGCCTCCTACGAGCCCTAAAGCTCTGAGATCATTACCTAACAAGACCTTTCCTGGGACGTTTCTCTGAATGCTCACTGGAATCCTGACTGCTGTACCATTTAAAGTAAGATTTACAGGTATTACTGGGAACATACGGAGTGGGCCGTCAGCCAACTTAGTGGGCATCAGAGTAGCTCTGGCAACTTCCTCTGAGTCTACCAAGGTAGAATCCACTACAATTCGACTGCACCCACTATCCCTAAGAGCTGGAGTATCTACTCCATTGATCAGCACACTGTCTTTAAAGTAGTGCTTGGTATTATCTGGAATCCTAGCGTAAGCCTCTGCGACTTTAGGCTCCCGGGAACCCAGGGAAACTAAAACTACCTCAGCTTCTATCCCGCTGGGGAATTAGTCTGAGGAGAAGGATGTCCTGTAATCTCTTCTACTCGTAGTAGGAGAAGGCCAGATTAGCGGAGTGGACCCCCAAAGGTTTAACCTTACACCGGGGATCCCCCTTCACGTGGTCAGTTGCTCCACAAGCAAAACAAGATCCATTGGGTCTGTTTACATAGGGAGGCTTATTGTAACCAGAGTTCTGTTTCGGAGGCTGACCTCGACTACCCTGTGAGTTCTCTTGCTTCTTACCCTTATTTTTCTTTTTGTGGCCCTTTTGAGAAGAAGATTTATCAGATTCTCCACCCTCCTTATCTTTGGACTTTTTCCCTTCCTCCTGCTTACCAGGATGAGTTTTGTCCTTATGGGACACTCGATGTGGCACCCATAAGTCTGCTGCAATGGCCAGCTTCTTAGGATCTATCTCCTTCGAATCGGCCAAATGCTGCTTAAGCTCCGGGGAAGAAGATGCAAAAATGTGTTCCAGCATGACAAGATTTATCATGCCTTTGAAGGTAGAAACCTTGTAATCTTCGACCCAGCCAGTTAAGTTTTTTAAGGATTCGGCGACATAAGATACCCAAGTACCACCTTCTTTTTTCTTATACTCTCTGAATCGTTTTAAATATTAGGCCGGAGTCTTTCCAAACTTTAAAATGAGAGTTTGCTTTAACATTGCGAAATCAGCTCGCTCAGCCTTTGACATTTCCATAATGGCACTACAGCCAGAATGGGGCAGTCTGCTGAGTAACCAGGCAATCTTATCAGCATTGTCAACTTCTTGAACTTCACATGCATACTCAAACGCATTCAGCCAGTCCATAATGTCATTCCTTTCCTCATACACACTGAGCAGATCTTTCGGAAACCGTGGATGAGAGGAGGCCCCAGACCCATGTCCAGGACCCTTGGACCCATTTGCAACCTGAAGCTTGGCCAGTTCCAACTGGTGATCCCTGTCTTTCTGCCTGTTCGATTTTTAGTTTGGCTATGCTGAATTCAAGCTCCTTCTGCCTAAACCGCAGCTCTTGCTTCTTGAATTCAAGCATAGCCTCCCCATCAGCACTGGCAGAGGAAACATTAGACATCTCATCCTCCCTGTCCTCGTGGTCACGGTGGATCAGTGCAGCGGCAGAACCGTCGGTTCTACCAGTGAGAGCAGCCCCACCTCCTTCCGCACTGTCCTCAGAAGTTATAGCGTCAAGCTGCGCTTCTTGCCACGCCACGATTCTTTGGATCATATCCAATTTCGTGCCTTGAGAGGAAACACCTCTCTCCGCACACATCTTTTTCAATGTTTCTGATTTGGAAGCATTTAAAGTTAACAAGGTATTTGTTTCCATACTGTTAGATAGGACTATGGCCTTTTTAAAGTTATACTATAACAATTCACTACGTGTCCTGGTAGGAATAACTTGAAATGCCTTAGTTCGTGCGCAACACTGGATACCTTCAGTCGTATCCCACCGCTGTACACCAATTTGTTAAGACGGATTTCTGAACTCTGTCCTGGTGGCGCAGAAGTTCAGACGGCCAACCTAATTACTTGGAACAGGGTAACCTCTTACAAACTACTCCAAACAGGTGTTATATTAAAAATATATACACATTTATTTCAAGGCCTTTAAAACAATGACCGTAGCGAGAAATCACAATACAACTCTAGTAAACCAACACATACCATACCAATACAATATATATACAAATACTAACAAGTCTCAAGCGTTAGATGCACGAAATGTGTAGTCCAACTAAAAGGGAAGGAAAACAGGCAGTGCGCAATAATGCTTAGACCCAGTCCACCTTCAGAGGCACCTAACTAAAAGGAAGTCCGAGCCTTACGAAGAGTGGAGCCTTGTGCTCAAAAGTACCTGCACACGCTGGTGCCAACGGGCAAAAGGGGGAGTCTCTTCGAGGGAATCAGGCAGTTCAGTTTAGTGCACAAATGAAGAAGAACAGAATTCCGCGACTCAAGCGCAGCCTCCACCTTGGGCAGAAGCAGAGCGCGAGTACGGAAAGGCGTGCTGTTTTGACACAGCGGGGAAAAGCTATGGGCTCCTGCAGGAGGGCGACCAGTTCCTAGCTATGCTACTCACCGGTCCCCGATGCAAGCAGACCCAGGCTTCTCCGCGTCCGTTTCAGTCGCTGGCAGGTTCAGGAGAGCAGGGGACGTCTCGTCGTTGTGTTGAGTGAAAGACGTCCCAAACGAAGGAACCCGCACAGTTTGTTACCACAGCAGGGCAACGGAGCGGCCGTGTGTATCTGAGCCAAATGTACACTACTCACTTCAGACCTGGGAACGCCAAGTGTACGAAGCGTGTGAGAGTGACAAGGACTCGAAATACTACACAACCTGGCGGCGGTTACAGAGCAAGACTCCTGTGTAGGCTGGTCAGTCTGCTGGATGGCCCAGAGACGCTTCCGAAGGCTTACGAGCAGGAGATGGTGAAGATGCCGAGAATAGCTGTTCCCGCTATTCCAAGGGTCGAAGTACCAGTACAAGCCTTCTGGTTCGATCAAAGGTAAAAAGGGTTTCACAAGGCGACAGCAGTGCAGAGGAGCAGTCCTTCAGCGGGTCACCAGCGATTCCTCGGTTCAGCCTCTTGGTTGCAGGATACTTGGCTCCTGTATTCCTTCGTTCGTGAGAACTCAGGAGATCGACCACGGTGGTCCCAGACATTCACACCACCCTAGACTCTCTGGCACCCAGGATGTGTATTGGGACCAGACATCCCAGCCCACATCCTGGAGGCACACACAAGGCCTGTAGAAGCCTGCGAAAGCATCTGTGTTTTGCGGGAAAGTACATGCCCAAATAAGGAAGGCCCCGGGTCGGCTCGACCTGGGGAAGGTGAAGGGAGCAAGACGGTCAGCAAACAGGACAAAGGAGCCTCGTGGTCTGGTCGTTTTGGGAGCCAGGCCACCATTTTGGGCTAAGCGCGAGAAACGCGCTTAAAACGCCAAAAGGAGCTCAAAACGCAAGAAACGATCGCTGCCACCATTCCCGTCCGTGATTCACTTGCACCGATCAGTTACAATCCAAAAAGAGTATCTAGGGCCTGTAGAAGGCTAGAGACCCAAGAGAGCAGTAACTTAGCTTAGAGTGCCCTCTTGTGTCATGTTGCACGAAAGCCGCAACATGATAAAGAAACTACGGAAAACAGCGTTTCCCGGTAAGGGCATGTCAGTTTCCCCGTAAGAATGGAGCGAAAGCCCAGAGGAGTGCGGCAGAAGGCTGCACTTCTCTGGCAAAGTCTAGATCATGGTGAAAAACAACAGCAAAAAGTTTAGGGGTTGCCACATGGAAGGAAAATTACCCACAATTACGAAATCTTTCCTAACAGCCATGATGCCCCTCAGCATACGATGCGCTTTACCAATGCCATTAAGATAAGATAAGACACAGACAAGAGATATATCTCCTTTGCTTTTTGTGGTAACATGGGCTGGGGGCAAGGCTATACTCTTAAGAGGGTAGTGCATGCCAGACACCAGACACCCAAACAGTAATAGCACAATAGTGCAAAATAAAGGAATGGCCAATCAAGGTTCTACAAAAATATGCATATTTTAACTAAACACACCAATATGCAATACAAACTGCACTAGAAAGCACTAGCACAAGCTATGAAGAAAGGCTGGTAGTTACACATTTTTAATTGGAAAATATCCATTAACAAATTCAATAAAACAAAGCATCTCATCTAAAACAAGCGCATCACAAATAATCAAGATAAAGATAAAAACCTCAGAATGCTCTAGAACTTCTTCTAAAAGATCATCTAACAAAATGAAATGTAAAACATCATATATAAAATCTTTATCATTATAATTCATAAACAACTTCATGGCATCCATACATGACCTAGTATTGTTTTTGATTAAATGGGGCACAAGCCATCTCCTTCGAAAATCGGTAACATTTTTGCAAATCAGTAGAAAATGCACGAGATTCTTGTCTTTATCCATCCCGTGTGCACACAGCTTGCTTGTACCCAAGCAATTCAATTGGGCCTTTAAAGAAAGCACATGTAAGCGAACCATCAAAGCTGTCCTACACTCTGGCGAATTAAATTTACTTATAACGTTTTTAGGCTCGCCTCCCAGACAAGCATTGCTATAAAACTTTCACTGCAGTAGACTTTTAATACTGAACGGAGTTGAACAATGCTGAATTTCCACCACACTTTTTTTAAGCAAAGTATTGTCTAGTAGTATAGGCATTTTGCTAATGACTAACATATCCCCAAAACCCCACCTCTTCATCAACGCAATCCATCTTGAATACCAGCAAAAGCACTTCTGCAATCCAATATCAACATTGTGGTTGACTCTTCAGAACTGGGACTGGGGCAGTCCTTATCTAACTTGCGTTTTTCCCCTTTCAGTCTGTTTAATTTTAACATTCCAATTCTGCAAGTATTCTCCATACACATTTTTGTATATTTCATAAGCACTTATTCATCTCTGATAGTATGCATTTATAACTTCTTAATATTTTTAATGTCTATTTTTAAAATCTTTACTAAACTGATTCCTTTGTATTGTATGCTTCTTACTGTTTGCATTACATCTTCCTGTCACGAAAGACTCAATAAGGCAAAAGTGTAAATAAAATTCAATTTTCTCAGAGGGAAAAGTCACGATCTGTAGGAATGTGTAACCTCTCTGTATTATGGGGACATGCTTGGGGCTCAGGTGAACCCCACTCCACGTGTATACTAGCGCCACAAATAAATGAAGAGTACACACTCAGAAGTGTTAAGAAGTTGATAGTATATTAAAAAAAATACCCTTTCTGAGACACGCGTTTCGGCGACTGACTCACCTTTTTCAATCAGGGCTAAAGTAATTGATCATAATATTGAGCAGGTTGCAGTTAACAATAATGTAAGAAATTAAAACAAAGGATTCAATGACATATTCATAACATGAAATTAAAGCAAAGGTAAAAATGAAGTGATACACAAATTTCAAATAATGCAAAAAACAATATTACAAACAGTTAAGCACAGAAAAAACAGGGGAGGGGGAAGGGGAAGGAAAAATATGGGTGAGAGAGATAAGGGGAAAAGAGTACAATGTGTTAGTTAGTATATGTAAACCTAATTTGGCCTGATAATATATAATTATAGCAATGAATATTGTCTCTTAAGTATGTGTAATATCTTACCTAATGGATGTCAATTATAGGTCAATTCTACAGTTTGTTGGAAGCCATGTTCATGGGATAAATCCTGCCTGTTAGAAAATGCACATATTAAAAAAAGGTATTCACAGAGGTATTGTGTGGTGCCTTAGGGTTAAGAGTGAGAGGTGAGCAGCATAGATGGGATACAAACTATGCGTTTTGGATGTGAAACGATTTTAAATAGTTAAATAAGTTGGATAGAAGATGGACAGTGGCCCTAAATCCATAGGAGACACTACATTGGTTAATTACGGCGTAAACATGATGCCATAGGATATGGCCAATGCGGCTTCCTTGATCGCATCATTAGCATATATGCAGCTTATGACAAATTTCACACTTGTAAGTATACTGTGATTCAGAGATAGTATACATCCATTACTAATGTACAATACTAATCCTCATGCGGCATGCAGATGGACTAGATATTAGTATGCAGTGGCTTTTAAAATCAACGGGGAGCCTCCCGTGATTTATATCTAATTGTGCAGTTAAACCTCATTCATCCCTGCATCGCTCGCGCGGCGCTGTGTAGAATTACAGCGAGCGCGGGTGGAACGAGCGTGCAGATGGTGTGAGGCTTCTTAGAGCTCACCTCTCAAGAGGTGGTTCCTTTCCTAAGCCTCGGCGTCTGGAATGAGATCACAGAAGCCGCGCTTCTAGTTTGTATTGTAGCTTCAGTTGCCATAGCGACCACAGTCCTACTTCACTGTTCAGGATGTTTGTAAAACGCAGGGCGCCATGTTTAAAATGCTGAAACTGCATGATGCAGGTTGTAGATTAGATGTGGTACATATTTAACATTGACTGGTGATCCCAATCGGGGAAATAAAGGTAAAATACCCTAGAACAAATAACGTTATGCATATGTATGTGTCATGGTCAAAGCATTGGTACAAAAAGATAATGAACAAAACATACAAAGTCTGCCTCAGTCGAACGTTTTCTCATTCATCTGGGTATACTAGGTTACCGTACATTCAAACAATTAAAAGATTCAATAAATGGCAAAATGCTAGAATTTAAGTATACATTAGCTTTATGCCCTTGATGGAGGTATTAACAGGGCAAGTCCTCATATTATATGTTAATTATGTAGGTGATGGCCAGGCCAGATATAGTATTAGCATGCATAATAATAGTGCTGACAATTACTATTCCAATCTGATTCCAGTTTAAAGAAAGAGTCTCATTGGTTCACAGGAATGTTCCCATCTCATTGTCTGAATTCAGACCCACCCGAGTGTCTCTGAAGTGACATATGGTTCGGGCTTCTTGTCGCCTAAGTGTTAGTTCCTGGTTGCCCCTCTTCTTCCTGGGCGGATTTTGTTCAGGCCAATAAATTTAAGTTTGCTTTTTTCATCCAGTTGGTGGTGTAGTTGCCAGTGTACTGCGAGAGGCAATGTGGAGTCTTGACTACCTATTGTTGAAAGGTGTTCTCTTATACTTATCCTTAATTCATGGATAGTGCTGCCCACCTATATCTTGTGAGAAATGCAGATGATTGCCTACACATCAAATTTCGATTTGCAATTAATGTTATCTTTGATCATAGTTGAAATGCCAAAGCTGTCTGTGCATTTAGTGGTGGGGCCATGTGCATGTTTGCACATCGTACAAATCCCACATTTTCTAAATCCCATGGTTGTTGTTTGTAGCCATGTTTGTCTTTGGGGTTTGTCTACTTCTGGCAGCATGGATGGACTGATATTCGACTTGAGTGTCCTAGCCCTCCGGTAAGTAATTGTAGGGTGATCATCAATGTATTTGTAGATATGTTCATCCAATTTTAGGAGGTGCCAGTTTTTGCGTAATATTGTCCGTTTTGTTCCATTGTTTGCACAGTAGGTAGTAATGAATTTCACAGTTTCAGGTCTTTTCTCCGAACGTAGATTTGTAGGTGTTAGAGTGGAGTCTCTGGTTGTCTTGTGTGCTTTTTCAGATGCTGCTTTGATGAATCTAGTTTTATATCCTTGTGCTTTAAATCTGGTGTGCAAAATTTTACATTCTTGTTCAAAGATTGTTGTATCAGTGAAATTACGACGAGCTCGAATATACTCTCCTTTCGGGATGTTATTCTTCACTGGATCAAAATGGCAACTTGTTGCAAAGAGAGTTGAGTTGACCTCTGACTGCTTACAAAACGTTCTTGTCAACAATTTGTTGTCTTGCGCATAAATGGTAAGGTCTAGAAAGTTGATGTGTGTTTTACTATGAGTACTGGTAAAGACAATTCCTAGAGAATTGCAGTTTGCTCTCTCCATGAATTCGTCCAGTTCTTCAGGTGGTCCTTTCCATATTAATAGAACATCATCTATATAGCGTGTCCACATCACAACATTCTTGTTGTCTGCTATATCTATATAAATATGTGTGTCTTCATACGGTCCCATAAACAGGTTAGCGATGGCCGGGGCATATTTAACACCCATCGCTACACCTATTTTTTGTCGGTAGTACTGGATATTAAAAAGGAAGATGTTATTGGTCAAAGTTAGAGAGAACATTTCTTTGAGCATTTCCATGAAATGATAGTGTGAGGCAGATTCTTCTCTGAACGTGTATTGCAGTGTTTGGATTGCTGCCTCATGTTTGATCGAGGTGTACAGAGCCTTAACGTCCCAAGTTGCTAACAGATAATCAGATTGCCATACAATTTCACTGAGTCTCTTGATTGTGTCTGTTCAGACTTTTAAATATGCCTGGAGTTTGGGTGCCCTGGGTCTGAGTGCATGATCTAAATACTCAGCAATTCTTTTGGTGTTCCATCCAATACCATTGACTATTGGTCTACCTACCGGTATGGATTGATAGGTTTTAGGTATCTTAGGCAAAAAGTAAATTATGGGGGTGGTCGGTTGTTTGATCCACATCCACGCTTTTTCATTATCAGTAAAGAATCCTTTCCTGTACCAAGATTGTATTTGATCCTCTACTTCAGTTTGTATTTCTTGTCGAGGATTGGTTGGTAGTAGTTCATAGCAACCTGGGGTGCTAAGGCGATTATTGGCCATTAGCAGGTAGTCTGATCTGTTCATGATTACCACGTTTCCGCCTTTGTCGGCTTTCTTGATTACAATCTGTTTGTTGTTTTTGAAGTTCTTAAGTGCCAGTTGTTCCAAAGGGCTCAAGTTATTTTTCCACATTAAATTCTGTTTCAGATTGCTGTGTCTCTTCCTGCTAGTCAGTTTCTCCCTGTCAAGATCATCTGTCACAGCCTTGTAGAAAGCATCAATCATATTTCCTGGACTCAATTGTGGAGTGAATTTAGATTGGGGTTTCATTTCTTCCTTGATAAGGCTGATAGGTGTTATGTCAGACAATGAGATGGGAGCATTCCTTTAAACCAATAAGACTCGTTTTCTTTAAACTGGAATCAGATTGGAATAGTAATTGTCAGCACTATTATTATGCATGCTAATACTATATCTGGCCTGGCCATCACCTACATAATTAACATATAATATGAGGACTTGTCCTGTTAATACCTCCATCAAGGGCAGAGTGCGAACATATACTTAAATTCTAGCATTTTGCCATTTAGTGAATCTTTTAATTGTTTGAATGTACGGTAACCTCGTATGCCCAGATGAATGTACCAATGCTTTTTGTACCAATGCTTTGACCATGACAAATACATCTGCATGACATTATTTGTTCTAGGGTATTTTACCTTTATTCCCCCAATAGGGATCACCAGTCAATGTTAAATATGTACCACATCTAATCTACAACCTGCATCATGCAGTTTCAGCACTTTAAACATGGCGCCCTGCTTTTTACAAACATCCTGAACAGTGAAGTAGGACTGTGGGCGCTATGGCAACTGAAGCTACAATACAAACTAGAAGCGCAGTGTCTGTGTTCTCATTCCAGACGCCGATGCTTAGGAAAGGAACCACCTCTTGCGAGGTAAGCCCTAAGCCCCTCACAGCATCCGCACGCTCGTTCCATCCGCGCTCGCTTGAAAAAGGCGAGTCAGTCGCCGAAACACGTGTCTCAGAAAGGAATTTTTTTTAATATACCCTCAACTTCTTACCACTTCTGAGTGTGTACTCTTCATTTATTTGTGGCACTAGTATACAAGTGGAGTGGGGTTCACCTGAACCCCAAGCATGTCCCAGTATTCACCGAAGTAGGGGGTTCTACTTCGTTACTCTACTGAACAGCTGCCACCCCTTCTTCAGCGCAGGACATGGATGGTTGATATTACAAAAAAAACGGTTTAATTGTATCATTTTGAATATATATCAACAGTCCTGCTTTGCTTGACATCTGACACAGGTACAGCCAACTGCCCACAATGGCAGAGTATCTAAAAAACCGTCAAAAAAGACGCAACAAATCTTTTTGCTCCTAGATGAAGCACTTTGCATGTGTTCAAGAATATTAACCCCAAAATAGAAGACCTCAGGTCTAAATTTGTTAAACTTGAAAGAGCCTTCAGAAAGGAAATTGACAAATACTGGGAAATGATATCATTCCAGAATTACTTAACCAACGAACAAATCCCTAGAGGATTACGGATCTTGATATTCCCAGATTTCACAAAGGATGAAGATAAGGATCTGGCAGATCTCTGGGAAAGTAATTTGAATCACAGCTCCAAATCTATGCTAGAACTACTTGTGGAACATGCTACATGTGAGTACAAGAGAGCCACTGAAACAATTGAGGATCTGAAAAAAGAAATAGTGAATGCACAAGCATTGGAAGCGACAAAAGAATGGAACTTTGTGAAAATGTATGAAATGCTCAGAGACTACCAAGAGGAAATTAAAATTCGTAAACTCCGAAAATATTTAAGAGACGAGAGAGACTATTGTGACAATCGTGTTTATACTTTTCAAGATAAATATAACCATTTCAACAAACCACTTTCGAAAAAACAGTACTCCTAATACCTCGTCAGGTAGCTCAGATGTTGAGTCTGACCCAGAAAAAGACCAGGGAGAAAAAAACACAGAACAAGCACCTAACAATCAACAAGGCTTCCTCAACCAAATTCGCAGATATAAGAAAGGAATTTGCAACGCAAACCTCACCAAACAAGTTTGTTTTCAATTACCGGCTCAAACCAACAAGAAAACTTTTACACTAGGGGAAGAGGAAGGTGTGGAAATGCAGCCAATCTAGGCGAAACAAACAAAGACAGAAGACAAACGCGATCGAACACCAGAGAAGCAGCGCATTGCAACAAATAACTAATCTGGTGCACAACCTATCAAGTCTACATTTGAGTAAGGAGGGAATCTCACTTCTAAATAAAGGCTTGTCCTTTGCCCCCACACACGAGTATGACACAACAGAGGTACACATAGACCTCTTTAAATTTGTTCGCAAATTAAAATTAAAAAAATATTTTGAAACTCTAGTGTCACAACCCAGGCATCAGGAACCACAACGAACCAGAGTGACATCACCAGTGAAAATCTGGAAAATATTTTTGCCATCAGGTTTTTTCAAGAACCACCCTCCTATTTGATACATCAAATGCTACAAGAATTTAACATAACACCTATCAGCCTTATCAAGGAAGAAATGAAACCCCAATCTAAATTCACTCCACAATTGAGTCCGGAAAATATGATTGATGCTTTCTACAAAGCTGTGACAGACGATCTTGACAGGGAGAAACTGACTAGCAAGAAGAGACACAGCAATCTGAAAAAGAATGTAAAGTGGCAAAATTAACTTGAGCCCTTTGGAACAACTGGCACTTAAGAACTTCAAAAACAACAAACAGATTGTAATCAAGGAAGCCGACAAAGGCGGAAACGTGGTAATCATGAACAGATCAGACTACCTGCTAATGGCCAATGATCACCTTAGCACCCCAGGTTGCTATGAACTACTACCAACCAAACCTCGACAAGAAATACAAACTGAAGTAGAGGAGCAAATACAATCTTGGTACAGGAAAGGATTATTTACTGATAATGAAAAAGCGTGGATGTGGATCAAACAACCGACCACCCCCATAATTAACTTTTTGCCTAAGATACCTAAAACCTATCAATCCATACCGGGAGGTAGACCAATAGTCAATGGTATTGGATGGACCACCGAAGGAATTGCTGAGTATTTAGATCATGCACTCAGACCCAGGGTACCCAAACTCCAGGCATATTTAAAAGACTCAACGGACACAATCAAGAGACTCAGTGAAATTGTATGGCAATCTGATTATCTATTAGTAACGTTTGACGTTAAGGCTCTGTACACCTCGATCAAACATGAGGCAGCAATCCAAACACTGCAATACACGTTCAGAGAAGAATCTGCCTCACACTATCATTTCGTGGAAATGCTCAAAGAAATGTTATCTCTAACTTTGATCAATAACATCTTCCTTTTTAATGGCCAGTACTACCGACAAAAAATAGGTGTAGCGATGGGTGTCAAATATGCCCCGGCCATCGCTAACCTGTTTATGGGACCGTATGAAGACACACATATTCATATAGATATAGCAGACAACAAGAATGTTGTGATGTGGACACGCTATATAGATGATGTTCTATTAATATGGAAAGGACCACCTGAAGAACTGGACAAATTCATGAAGAGAGCAAACTACAATTCTCTAGGAATTGTCTTTACCAGTACTCATAGTAAAACACACATCAACTTTCTAGACCTTACCATTTATGCGCAAGACAACAAATTGTTGACAAGAACGTTTCGTAAGCAGACAGAGGTCAACTCAACTATCTTTGCAACAAGTTGCCATTTTGATCCAGTGAAGAATAACATCCCGAAAGGCGAGTATATTCGAGCTCGTCGTAATTGCACAGATACAACAATCTTTGAACAAGAATGTCAAATTTTGCACACCAGATTTAAAGCGCGATGATATAAAACAAGATTCATCAAAGCAGCATCTGAAAAAGGGCACAAGACAACCAGAGATTCCACTCTAACACCTACAAATCTACATTCGGTGAAAAGACCTGAAACAGTGAAATTCATTACTAACTACTGTGCAAACAATGGAACACTACGGACAATATTACGCAAAGACTGCCACCTCCTAAAATTGGATGAACATATCTGCAAATAAATTGATGATCACCCTACAATTACTTACCGGAGGGCTAGGACACTTAAGTCGAATATCAGTCCATCCATGCTGCCAGAAGTAGACAAACCCCAAAGACAAACATGGCTACAAACAACAATCATGGGATTTAGAAAATGTGGGATTTGTACGATGTGCAAGCATGCACATGACCCCACCACTAAATTCACAGACAGCTTTGGCATTTCAACTATGATCAAAGATAACATTAATTGCAAATCGAAATTTGTTGTGTATGCAATCATCTGCATTTGTCACAAGATATACGTGGGCAGCACTATCCGTGAATTAAGGATAAGGATAAGAGAACACCTTTCAACAATAGGTAGTCAAGACTCCACATTGCCTCTCGCAGTACACTGGAAAGTACACCACCAACTGGATTAAAAAAAGCAACATTACATTTATTGGCCTGAACAAAATCGGCCCAGGAAGAAGAGGGGGCAACCAGGAACTAACACTTAGGCGACGAGAAGCCCGAACCATATGTCACTTCAGAGCCACTCGGGTGGGTTTGAATTCAGACAATGAGATGGGAGCATTCCTTTAAACCAATGAGACTCTTTTTCTTTAAACTGGAATCAGATTGGAATAGTAATTGTCAGCACTATTATTATGCATGCTAATAATATATCTGGCCTGGCCATCACTTACATAATTAACATATAATATGAGGACTTGCCCTATTAATACCTCCATCAAGGGCAGAGCGCTAATATATACTTAAATTCTAGCATTTTGCCATTTATTGAATCTTTTAATTGTTTGAATGTACGGTAACCTCGTATGCACAGATGAATGAGAAAACATTCGACTGAGGTGGACTTTATATGTTTTGTTCATCATCTTTTTGTACCAATGCTTTGACCATGACACATACATATGCATGACGTTACTTGTTCTAGGGTATTTTACCTTTATTTCCCCAATTGGGATCACCAGTCAATGTTAAATATGTACCACATCTAATCTACAACCTGCATCATGCAGTTTCAGCACTTTAAACATGGCGCCCTGCTTTTTACAAACATCCTGAACAGTGAAGAAGGACTGTGGTCGCTATGGCAACTGAAGCTACAATACAAACTATAAGCGCAGCCTCTGTGTTCTCATTCCAGACGCTAACACTTAGGAAAGGAACCACCTCTTGCGAGGTAAGCCCTAAACCCCTCACACCATCTGCACGCTCGTTCCACCCGCGCTCGCTGTAATACTACACAGCGCTGCGCGAACGATGAGGGATGAATGAGGCTTAACTGCACAATTAGATATAAATCACGGGAGGGTCCCCGTTGATTTTAAAAGCCACTGCATCCTAATATCTAGTCCATCTGCATGCCACATGAGGATTAGTATTGTACATTAGTAATGGATGTAGACTAACTCTGAATCACAGTATACTTACAAGTGTGAAATTTGTCAAAAGATGCATATATGCTAATGATGCGATCAGGAAGCCGCATTTGCCATATCCTTTGGCATCATGTTTATGCCGTAATTAACCAATGTAGTGTCTCCTATGGATTTAGGGCCACTGTCCATCTTCTATCCAACTTATTTAACTAATTAAAATCGTTTCACATCCAAAACGCATAGTTGTATCCCATCTTTGCCGCTCACCTCTGACTCTTAACCATAAGGCACCACATAATACCTCTGTGAATACCTTTTTTAATATGTGCATTTTCTAACAGGCGGGATTTATCCCATGAACATGGCTTCCAACAAACTGTAGAATTTACCTATAATTGACATCCATTAGGTAGGATATTACCATACTTAAGAGACAATATCCATTGCTATAATTATATATTATCAGGTCGAATTAGATTTACATATACTAATACATTGTACTCTTTTCCCCGTATCTCTCTCACCATATTTTTCCTTCCCCTTCCTCCTCCCCTGTTTTTCTGTACTTAACTTTTTGTAATATTGTTTTTTGCATCATTTGAAATTTGTGTATCACTTCGTTTTTACCTTTGCTTTGATTTCATGTTATGAATATGTCATTGTATCCTTTGTTTTAATTTCTTACATTATTGTTAACTGCAACCTGCTCAATGTTATGATCAATTACTTTAGCCCTGATTGAAAAAGTCGAGTCAGTCGCCGAAACACGTGTCTCATAAAGGGCATTTTTTTTTAATGTACTCTCAACTTCTTACCACTTCTGAGTGTGTACTCTTAATTTATTTGTGGCACTAGTATACAAGTGGAGTGGGGTTCACCTGAGCCCCAAGCATGTCCCAGTATTCACCAGAGTAGGGGGTTCTACTTCGTTAATCCACTGAACAGCTGCCACCCCTTCTTTAGCGCAGGACACGGATGGTTGATATTACAAGAAAAACCCGGTTTAATTGTATCTCTCTGTATTATGATTTGCAGAGGATCACACTGGATTTTTCGAAAAGATTCTAAGAATCTTCACAGCACTTTAATCGTAATACTAAGAACTCCTAAATCGCGCTACAGTGAATCTCCAAGGGTACTAGGCAACTGCACCGACACAACACTTTCCGGGTATTCAATCTTCCTCCGGTGGGCCATATGGCTACTCCGGGCACCGTTGATTCCGAGGAACACACGTTTTCCGCAGCCTGGAAAAGGTACTTCTTGTGGCCCTGCTCCAATTGGCTCTGGGACTGAACGACTGTTCCTCAGGTCAGGACTTCTCCAGGGCCGCCCTTACAATCAGCCCGGGTCTTGTTGGCCATTCATGGCCTCATGCTTGAAGGGTTCTTCATGCCACAGGGACACTTGAGACTGTGGTGCTCGCTCTTTCCCTCTCTCTCTCTCTCTCTCTGTCTCTCGTGCTCACTTTATCCCTTTTAAACTATGGTTTCTCACACACTTTTTTTTCCTCCTGGCATACAAAATGGCCCCTTAAGAATCGAAGGAAATATTATGTGATCATATTTGCATTTATGGTGATCTCAAGAGAATCTCCCTGAAAGATGGTTACTATATGTAAAAAGTGGAAAGATTTGTATTGTTCACTTGTTATTTATTTGAACTTCAGATATTTTTCAGAATATTTCTGTTCGAAAACGTGTGTAATTCTATTTGTGATTTGAATCCTTGGTACTCATATTCTTAAAAGGAGTAACTGCACTCATGGTACTGCAACCTGAGGATGGCTGGCAAATTTTGGTCTCTGAGGCAAGAATAATCTACTGGCCCATGACTCAATGCAGTGGCTGAGGATCACAATTCATCAGCCCCAGCTTCCAGAACAAGTAAACGCACTACCAACCTCGGCCCCTCCCACACCTTCTCAAGTATATAGAGAAGACATTATTGACATTACATTCATTTTATACAATATATCTTGGAGTTATGTTTATGATTGCTTAAAGACGTAGACCCCAAGAATCTCTCTCACATACCAAACATAGTACAGTCATTTCACCAGGATAATATAATTGGTGAAAATGGAAAGCTGATATGTGAGCACAGGTTTCCCTGTGTCTCAGTTGGCAATTTGACAGCAGGCTACATATCCTCCTATCTCACCCGATCTCATGTTTGGTTTTAGATCAATGCACAGGGGGGAGAAGCTAGAAAATTCATTTGGGCAGCCTACCCATAGCTGAACCAAGAGGTCTACATTTTCTCTCAGAGCCAAACAGGATTTGGTACAGAAAATGACTTGTACCTGGCTTCCTGCCTCCTTAGCCCACAACACAGTACCTGGCCGTACCTGGCACCTGTCTACCCTTCAATCCCATATATATAAGACCCTTACTTGGCAACTTGCCTCTGCACCAGTATGCATTGTGCAAATGGTTAAAATAATTATTATTTATGGGTTAACACTACAGATTACAAACCCATATGAGTGACACTTTTCCTATGGCTAGTTAAGAAAAATAAAGCACAGCAATGAAAAGTGATATGCTCAGGATCACATATTGTATGAAGTGTGTAAGGTGGGGATTTGAGCCCTGTGTCACGGTTCTGCAATTTCCAATTTAAAGAGTAGAGGAGATTTTATCTTCTCCAGTAGTATCTTTAATATAAATCTGGCTTTTGAAACAGCAAAGTATCTTCAAGAGTGAAGCCTCTTAATCATCTGTATCCTGAGGCAAAAACATCTGAAAGTATGCACAATTGTACAGACTCAGATTATAATTAAACCAGAAATGCACTCTAATTCTAATATTAATCTGTGCAATTGTGTCTACTTTTAAAGCACCAAGTCACATGATAAAGCAACCAGAATGAAATAGTCTTAATTTAAACATATGCTCATAAAGCAAATAGACATCACTTTGTCATAAAAAAGAAAGGGGTCAAACCACTCCCACAATCAGGTGCAGTGACATACAAGTCAGGCACAGTTCTCAGCAAAAGTAAATACACGTTCTAAACAACTATTTCAGATTTGTACCTTGCCTCATGTGCCCTATTTTGCATTCTTCATCACTCTCCGGTGTCCTTCCCTTGCACCACACCCTTGATGCCTCTTCAGCCCCCTCCCCTTCCTTCCAATTAACTTTCAGACCTCTGTTGCCCTTTTTCTCCATCCTTTAACCCTTAACTCAGTCCACTTTCCTTACCTTGGCCTCATCTTTGTCCCTTGCTCACATTCCTCAGTCACCAATTCTTTGTCAACCAGCCCCTTCCATTGCCTTGGTGCACATGTAGACAGTATTGATTTGCCATAACGCCTCTGCCTTACATGACAAGAAGCTGTAGTCTGGTTCTTGCGTGTAATTGTGGCTATGGGGTCTGCACTTTGACAATGCTGATCGAAAGACACTGTGGGAACTTCGTTTTCATTATGCTCTCTAGTTGCCCTTTTTTGGAAAGTCGACTGCATATTTCAATTCATGAAAGTGAGGGAACTGTGTGCTGAGCACAGCTGGATCTCGTGATGAAAGGGGAGCAAGAGTGTGACCTATCAGATTTATTTGTGTTTTTAAGGAAGGTGAAGTCTGTGCGTGTGTGTGTGTGTGTGCATGTCTGTGTGCCTGTAGGTGTTCATGTGTTTATGTTTCAGATTCTGCGACCGTGGCAATGGGCTTGAGTGCATTTGTGACTTTGTACAGTGTAGGTAGAAGGAAGTATCTGTGTTGATTTGACCAATTTATGAATCTGAATCTCTTGTTGGTTTGAATGGTTGTCTTTTGTTGCCACATGATAGTCTTCTGGACAAGACAGTGAAAAACAATCACATTCTTAAGGGGTCTCTCAGAATTGGATGGTAAAGGTAAAATCAACAGTATTTGGCTAATACTGCTTATTATACCATTCACCCAATTCAGGTTTTGATCAAATACCACCAGCGGTATTCCACAGAAATACCAGTGATAGTGTTTTAGACAAGGTTTCTGCAGAAAACTCTGTCCATTGTTACCTCCACCTAAAAGGTGGAGGTAAAAATTCAAAATTGGCCCAAATTATTAAAAACAATGTTTTGATGTACAGAACGAGAGCACAGGTGCTTCGTTCAATACAGTGAAATAGGTTTTTACTAAGGGCCATGTTAAGGGGTGAACATTTGGGCATCTCAGATGATCCCCTCTCACCACGTTACCGATGTAATGCACGAAAGGGTCAAAAATGAATTTCAACTGTGCCCGAAAGTGTGTAGCACAAACAGTCCAACAGAAATATCCATAACCATCATATAGTTAAATTCATGCGTCCTATTCATGGTGCGGGTAAACTCATTTTGTAATGCACTCACTAGTGAGCAAGAAATTCACCGAAACACTGGGGATGCTTTCTTACAGAATGAACCTCTGATAAGATGGAAACCCTTACTTCCTTGGCAAGTAGGCATTGGGATACGTTGCTGAGGATTGTAACAGGCCAGTGGTGTATAGGCGCAGTGATGCCACCATTACCATTCAGTGTCACAGACCTGTCCTTTAAATGCTTACATTGCAGCGGTATGAACATGCATCTCAGCTCAGGCTCTTCTCACTCGCTAACTGTGGAGGCCCATGTGTGGCTGCCACCCAGGGACATTTGCAACATTTCTGAAATCAAAAGGAGTGCTTCACCCCATCTACAAAGAAGCTGAGCTGGCCTTGAGGCAGACTGTTTTTTGAAGGATTATATCTTTTTGAATTCCTTTTTTTTAAAAAAACATTTTACAGCCTGGGAGCAACAGCACAGCCAGTCATGGGCAATTACCCCCCTACTCGCCACCCCTGTCCGCCCCTGACTGCAACAAGTGGCCACTTCATTACTCCTCATTCAATTATTGTTGTTTGCACTGCGACGTTCCAAAAATACATGAACATATGGCTGATCCAGGTTTACATGCATTTTGTTGTACTTTGTTGTGCAAACCGGTGTAAATGCACCGTGGGATTCCCCAGGAATCCTATGCATTCCCAGCATCAGCTGGCATCAGGCTGGCATTCATTCCATCTATTGTGGCAGGTAGAGTATGGGGCAGGCAGGCACGAATTTCGGTCTGTGCCTTGCCCTGCCTGCTAGAGCATCACAAAATCCCCTGGCATGCAAAAAGAGGTGTAAAAACAGATGTACAATGTCTGTTCTTGGATGAACCACTCTTTTTTTTCAGGGGGTTTGTGAAAGTAGTCCCTCAGAGTCTTTTCTCTCTACTTGTACTTAAACTTAATTTCATATATGTTCGATCCATATGGTCAAAATTAGATTGTCATTCCTTTCCCAATTGTTTGTAAATAATGATCCCACTGATCAATTATGTTGACATGTCTACATGTACCTTTTGGCCAGGCAGCCATGACATACATGATAAAAGACAATCCATGGAATACGGTGTTATGTTCCGCCCTGCGTCCCGCTACGCGGTGACGCAGGGCGTCTCTAATAAAAGCCCCGCCCCCGCGTTTGGGAGGCAGTTCCGGGGCAGACCAGCAACGCGTGTGGGTGTCTGTCCCTGCAGCTCGCGCTGGCGCTGCGCCACAGGCCGCGCGGCCTAGCCCGGACCTTCCAGCCCCCGCTTGCGCCCACCGCGGGCTGGAATACAACAATGGCGACGAGGCGGAACGAAGTTCAACACGCGCTCGGCGTGTAAAGCATACCGATGGCCCACAGCCATCGCGGTGAAATTTTTGGACACTCGGTGGGGGGTGGATCACTCTCGTGACCCCCCCACCCCAAAAAAAAAAAAAAAAAAAAAACATTTTTTTTTCTCTGCATTTCTCATTCGCCCTACGATCTCCTGCTGGGCATGGTGGAGCCACTTCAACATCTGGCACCCCCCCATTTGAGTGCAGCGACACGGATTGCCAACCAGGACAACGTGGAGACACCAGGTCCTGTGCTTCATCACTCAGTGGCTGGGGACCGCAGCACGTCCAGAGAAGGCCCATTTCCACGGCACTGGCGGTGATCTAAGCGAATCACGACAACACCGACAAGGTACACATCGACATGGCGGCCGGCACATCAACCCCTGGGCCCACCACGCCATCCAGAATTGCAGCAAACCTGTCGCTGTCATCCCCCCAGCCGCGCACGCAAGGAGGGTCGTCAACTCTAATCCAGCCGTTTGACCCCTTCACGGACCCATCGTCAAGCGGACCCAGATGGCAGCTGTGGATCCAGAAGTTTGAAATGGCGATGGAGTGCAAGGAGATTACGGCGGCCAGGAAGATGAAAGCACACCTACTGCTCAGTGTGGGTGACGAGGTATTGCGCATTTTCAACTCCCTCAATGTTGATGATGGCCAAGATGCATACCAAAGCGCGAAAGATGCCCTCACGGCTCACTTTCTCCCTCAACTAAACCCGGACTACGAGACTTTTATTTTCTGCACCACCATACAGGCAGCGGACGAAACCTTAGACGCGTATCACACCAGATTGAGAAAATTGGCTATGTCCTGCGAGTTCACAAATGTGGAGAGGGAAATCAGGAGGCAAGTTATCAACGGCATACACTCAGAAAAACTAAGACGCCTGGTCCTCAGCGAAAGAGGTATTCCCTTACAACGCATCCTTGAACTCGGACGCCAAAGGGAACAGGCTCACACCAGAGTGGCCAACATGGAGGCCACGCTACACAGATTGCAACCTACCCTCAAAACAGCCGTGGTGGCCCAGATTGCCAACAAACCATCCTCGAGGGATGATCACAGTAGGGGATATGGCCAGAACAGGTGGCAACCGCGCATTCCTGGGCCCACAGAGTGCAGCTGGTGTGGTGGCCCACGACATGGCCGTCGCAACTGCCCCGCACAAGGAAACACGTGTGGAGCATGCGGCAGGAAGGATCATTATGCAAATGTATGCAGATCAGCGGGCAGCTCCATCCAGCCTCTACAAAATCTTCCTGAGAAGAATGCGACCAAGAAAAAGAAGCAAGCCAATGCAAGGCGGGTCGCAGTGGCTAACTCCTCCACGGAGGAAGAAGGGGATGACGTCTCGACGATGCAGCAGAATCCCAGTAAAGACAACGACAGAAAAGGAAGGAAGGTATATCTGGTGCATGCATTGAGCCAAGGTCAAGGACCGCAAAGAAAATCTGCCCGAAGGCGCAAATGCATGGTCACCGTCCAAAACCAGAGCATCCTTATGACCATTGACACAGGCGCCTCAGTGAATGTGATGCCCACAAGCACATTCCAGACTCTAAACCCTCCACCAGAGCTGAAAAGCACAGACACGCTGCTATACGCATACGGCAGCCGGAAGCCCCTACCAGTGATTGGCAGATTCCGCACCATGCTGGAACACGGTGAAAATAGACTATGGTCGAAAGTCTATGTCGTGAGGGCAGGAATTGAAAGCCTCCTGAGTGGGGACGCAGCAGAAGATCTGGGAGTGGTTAAATGTGTCTGCCACGTCGATGCGGGCGAGGAGGTGGAGAACATACTGAGGCAATACCCCCAGCTGCAAGAGGGAATAGGCTGTCTGAAGGGCAAAACCATCAAACTACACATTGATGAAACAGTACAGCCCAAGGCCGTAAGACATCGGAGAACCCCATTCCACATGAGAGAGCAAGTGGAGCAGGAACTCAAGGCTTTGGAAGAAGCCGGCATCATAGAAGAGGTCACAGGACCCACACCATGGGTCTCGCCAATGGTGGTAACGCGGAAACCCAAACAGCCTGGAAAAGTGCGGATCTGTATAGACATGTGCCTCCCGAATACTGCCATTAAAAGAGAGCGCCACATCACACCAACAATCGATGAAATCGTGGCTGACCTCACCGGTTATCGTGTATTCTCGAAGGTTGACCTGAAGGCGGGGTATCACCAACTCAAGCTCCACAGGGACTCTCGCTATATCACGACATTCTCGACGCATTTGGGGCTGCGGAGATACAAACGCCTGAGCTTCGGGATATCGTCGGCAGCTGAGGTATTCCAGCAAACCATTCAAGAGGTCATCAGGGGCATCCCTGGTGTCCTCAATGTGAGTGATGACATTTTGATTCACGCCCCCGACACGGAAGAGCACATCAAGAGGCTTCGAACCCTACTGGACAGACTACAAGAGGCTGGGCTCACCATACACCGGGAGAAGTGTGAGTTCCTCAGATCAGAGATCACCTTCTTTGGCTACAAGTTTGGCAGCACGGGCATCTCCCCTGACCCCCAGAAGGTCGCAGACATTCAGGCCGCAAGCCCACCAATGAACCCCACGGAAGTACGCAGTTTCCTAGGCATGGCCACCTACTGCGGGAGGTTTATCCGAGACCTGGCCACCCTATCTGAGCCATTACGGGAACTGACGAAGGCCAACACCAAGTGGGACTGGGGGCAGAAATGCCAGGACTCGTTCGAAAGCATCAAAGACTCCCTGTCTGTCGACACCAAAATGGCATATTACAACACCGAGCTGCCCACTGAACTGTTCGTGGACGCAAGCCCGGTTGGGCTCGGTGCCATCCTGATGCAGGTAACAAAGGAAGGGGAGAAAAGGCCGATAGCGTACGCATCGAGAGCCCTCACGGAGACCGAACAGAGGTACTCTCACATCGAAAAGGAGGCCATCGCTGTGTTGTGGGGGTGCCGGCATTTTCACCTTTACTTATATGGGCGTCGGTTCACGACAATCACGGACCACAAACCCCTGCTGCCCATCTTCATGGGGACATCGTCGCACCCTCCGGCACGAATCACCAAATGGCTCCTACACCTTCAGCAATACGACTTTGATCTCATCTACCAGCCAGGCAGTGGAAACCCTGCGGATTTTCTCTCGAGAGATCCGCGAGCGGCGACCCACCAAGAGATCCAAGTGGCCGAAGAGACTGAGGAACACATATGCCAAGTGGTACGCGCAATGAGGCCTAAGGCGGTGAGCATCGAGGAAATTGAGTCGGAAACCCACAAGGACCCTTGTTGCGACTTGGTGAAAGATGCCATCATCTCGAGTGATTGGAAGACTTTCATGAGACACACCCACAACAGGACAGAGGAAGCGAAAGGGTTTCTGTCCGGCATGTTCACCGTCAGGCAAGATCTGTCGATCACTGAAGGGGGGGTGATACTCCGAGGAAACCGCATCGTAATTCCTCTCAAACTACAAGCCAGGGTTGTGGCCCTAGCACATGAAGGACACCAAGGACTGGCTAGAACAAAGGCCCGCATAAGGCACAGGGTATGGTTTCCCCAGATCGAGGAACGTGTAGAGGCCCTAATCAGCACGTGCCTATCCTGTCAGATAACGGGAGCCCCGCCAGAACCGGAACCAATTCTATCAGCTGAACGCGGCCGCTCTCGGTGGGAGGCAATCAGCATTGACTTCTGTAAGCTACGAGAAGGCCTCTACCTACTGGTGGCCATTGACGATCACTCGCGCTATCCTGAAGTGGAAATAGTCGAATCCACCGCGGCGGAAGTGGTCATTCCGGCCATCGAAAAGATGTTCGCAACTCACGGATTACCCACCTCCATCAAAAGCGACAATGAGCCGCCGTTCACAGGGGTGGAATTCAAGAACTATTTGCAAGAACTCAATATACAGTACCACCACATCATGCCGGGATGGCCCCAGGCAAACGGGGATGTGGAACGGTTCATGAGAACAATTAACAAAGTGCTAAGGGTATCCAAGGCGAATGCCAGCCCATGGAAAGTTGATCTGTACCGTTTCCTCAGAAACTATCGGGTCACCCCCCACAGCACAACCGGTATACCACCGGCGGACCTTATGTTCGGCACCGTTATCAGATCCTCGATTCCGCACCATCCGAGCAGGACCCCGGACGGGGTCAACGAAGAACGCACAGAAATGAGGAGAAGGAGTGCCAATGCCCACATGAGCGGCAAGAGGAGAGCCAGGCCGTCCAACCATCAAGTAGGGGATCAAGTCATCATGCTACGCAACCCCACCAAGGCAAAACTCGACACCAGATACGATGAACTGCCATGGACCGTCAGTGATCGGCGCGGAACCATGGTGACAGTGACACGAGGACGCCGTCAAGTGACGAGAAATTCGTCGTGGTTCAAGGCGGTGCCCCACACCATGTGGACAGACAAAGAGGACCACCGGGAGGATGAGGATGCTCGGTCCAGCGAAGAGGAGCCCGGATCCATCCCGGACGAAACAGGAGCGGGGGACAGGACTTGGGAACCGCTGGATGCCCCTAGCCTCGAGGATACCACCAATGAAGGTGAGCCAGATCCGGGGCCAAGGGGGGGTAGTCCCCGAGAAGGGCGATATACGGCCTGAGAACTGCCACGAGGCCGCCAGCCAAGCTAAGTGACTATGTGTGGTAGCCAACACACCCCGTAGACTACCGGTGAACGTCCAGTTGATTGCAGTTGTATTGTGTTTGTTTGTTTTATAATAAAGGAGGAATGTTATGTTCCGCCCTCGTCCCGCTACGCGGTGACGCAGGGCGTCTCTAATAAAAGCCCCGCCCCCGCGTTTGGGAGGCAGTTCCGGGGCAGACCAGCAACGCGTGTGGGTGTCTGTCCCTGCAGCTCGCGCTGGCGCTGCGCCACAGGCCGCGCGGCCTAGCCCGGACCTTCCAGCCCCCGCGTGCGCCCACCGCGGGCTGGAATACAA
Source organism: Ambystoma mexicanum (assembly GCF_040938575.1). Lineage (NCBI taxonomy): Eukaryota > Metazoa > Chordata > Amphibia > Caudata > Ambystomatidae > Ambystoma > Ambystoma mexicanum. The sequence continues at coordinate 69,638,870 of NC_090928.1, forward strand.
CATACGGGATCGTTTTTAGTTTGGGCTGTTAGGTGGACACCTGTAAGCCACAAGTACTGCATTGGAGTACAGGTGTGGGGGTTAGAGGGAGTGACATGTGAGCAGGGACACACAGCTTGTGGGTGTTGTTCGCTTAATTACCCACGCAGTGACTGCTATGCTAATGCTTATGCAGTGCTAATCCTCAAGGCCATTCCCACCCACTACCTGCCTCTCCCCCACCCAAAAACACATTCTCCTGGGATCTCTTTGAGCTCACTCTATGAAGCAGTAACATCAGTCTTCAGCCTGAGCGTTTTCTCAAAGCAGACTTCTGAGAGTTCATGGCTTAATTCCAGCTATAAATGGTTGCTGGTGTAATAAAAATATCCTAACCAAGTGTGACTTCTGAGATATTAGATTGGCATTTGCCATATACTCTTAAACAAAACATAGAGACAGGAGGGAAATTGAATGACCCCATTTAGGCACCCCCTCTGCAGGTCACTAACCTTATTTAAACAAATATGCCGCTGGGTCAAATCGTATCAGACGAGTTTGGATCGCACCTTACTTGTATTGTGATATTTGTAACGCGCACCTGACGAACTAAATCGTAACTGGGCACAGATGTTTCAATTGACATTTGTCTGTGAATATTTCACTGGATCTTATGAGAATTACTTAGTGAATATACTCTGTCAGAGGCCTAACAGAACAGATAGGTCTTTACAGCCCTCCGGAAAACCGAGAGTGTTTTAATGTTGCGAATTTCTCTGGGTAGTTTGTTCCACGCTCTGGGCCCGTAGACTGAGAATCTGCAGTCCCCTTTGTTCACACATTTAGTGCCTGGTATGCGGAGCAGATTTTGGTCTGCTGAGCGCAGTTGTCGGGTGGGAATGTACCTTCTGATTTTATCTGATAGGTATGTTGGTCCTATCTTATTCACGCCCTTATAGACCAAACAGAGGGCCTTAAACTCTATTCTCTCTTTTACAGGCAACCAGTACAAGGCTTTTCTCAAGATAGAGATTGAGGCTGATTTTTTTGCTCTGTACACCAGTCTGACTGCTGCATTTTGGGCCAGCTGCAGTCTACGCAGTTGGTAACCTGGAATACCCGACAGCAATGCGTTACCATAATCTAGCTTCGAATTAACCAGAGTACCGATAACTACCGTTCTATCCTCATTTGCAATAAAAGGTAGAATGTGTCTCAGTATACGCAATGAGTGGTATGCTGCCTGCACCTTCACACTCACCTGAGCTTCGCTTTCCATATTGTTTTCTCAGATACAGCCTAAATTCTTAATTGTTTGGGAGAAATTCAACTGCGTCCCCAATAGGCAGGGGGGATGCAATTTCTCCTTCTGTAGATGATGTTTTGAAGCAAATACGGATACTTCAGTTTTGCTGGCATTCAGCAATAACTGATTTGCACACATCCAACTCTGTATCTCTTGTAGACATCGTTCCACTATCTCATATGTTTCCTCTTGATTCTGTATCCTCAGGAACACCTGAGTATCATCCGCGTATGAATAAAACTGTATACCATGCTTTCTCAGGATATCCATAAGCAGTTCTACATACAAATTAAAAAGCAGTGGGGAAAGGGAGGATCCCTGAGGAACTCTACAGCTTTGTAATACTGAGACCGACAGGAAATCTCATAGTCAAACTCGTTGTTCTCTGCTGCAAAGAAAGGATCTAAACCATTGCAGGGCCTTTACCCCCACCCCTCCTACTTCCATCAGACGTCTCAACAGAGTCCCATGGTCCACCGTATCAAAAGCGGCAGACAGGTCGAGCATAACCAACAGGGACTTGCCCCCCTGATCCGCTGTTTCTAACAAATCATCCCACACGTTAATAACGCCGTCTCTGTCCCAAAACCTGGGCGAAAACCAGACTGTAATGGGTCTAACAGATTCTCCTGGTCAACATGGTTCTGCAATTGAGTGGTCACAACGTTTTCCAAAATCTTGGAAGGCCATGGTAGTCCTGCTACTGGCCTATAATTTTGAAAAATTTTAGGGTCTAGGTTCGTTTTTTTTTAGCAGCGGTGTTACCCCTGATTTAAGTGATTTATTAACACATTTTGTAATAAATGGGGTGATATCTGGGGCTATTTGGTTGGCTACTGATGATGGAATGGCAAAGAGCGTATCATTAGTTGGCTTCAAAGCGGAAAGCAAAAAGCAGATCCTTTCCTCCGAAACTTCCATGAATGTAAATGCATTTTTGCACACTCCGATCTCATCGTGTGCTATATGTTCTAGACTAATCTCTTCAATTGTTTCCAGATCCTCTTGGGGATCTAGTAATTTAATACCCCAAATTTCCTCTTGTATTAACTCTATTTTATTTACAAAATAGTTATTAAATGCATCTGCCTGTGCTTGTGAGGCTTCTGGCACCGCTGATGCACACCCAGGGTTCGCTAACTGGGAGATTACTGCATACAATTCACGTGGTCTATTCATAACCTTATCAATTTTTTTGGTTATAAATTCAGTTTTAGCTTCAAAGATTGCTCTCCTATAGGTTCTTCTGTGACCCTTAACCTGTTCCAATTATACTCTGTGCGATTTATTTTCCATTTTCTCTCTAAGGATCTCACCTGTCACCTTACCTTAATCAAATCAGGTGAGAACCAGGGGTTATTGGGTTTCCTAGGCTTTTCTTGTTGGAAAGGGGCCTGTTCATTGTATATCCTAGTCATAATTTCTGTTCCTCTATTGAAGAATTCCTCACATGGGAGAGCATCCTCAATCTGTGCTAGTGCATGTTTCAGTATTTCCCCTGAGATTTTCAGTAGGTCTTTTGGTTTACGAAACTGCTTCCTCTGACTTTCCATGTGCAAATCCAAAAGTTTTTTGTGCATTCTTATTTCAAATACTCTGGCATAGTGGTCTGTCCAGGATATTGGAATTGTCTCTATATATTTAATTATTTTTCCTCAATATAATAGGACGTCAAGGCAATGACCCTGGTAATGTGACGGGGATGATGCCAGGAGTTCCAAAGTATGTGCTTCCAAGATCTACCTTAAATTTCTCCCATCAGCCGTAGTTGTGTCTTGTGCCCATATTTTAAAATCCCCCAAACATAATAGCTCCTCATGCTTGCTCCCCATATCTGCCAAAAATACTTCTAGTTTTTCCAAAAAGGCATGTGCTGGGCCAGGTGGTCGGTACCCAAAAAGGACTTTTATAGTTACAACATGCTATTGCATCAAACCTTGTAGCATTTTACACATGAATGTAGTCCAATTCTTAATATTACAAAATTATTCGTTTTATTAGATTAACATTCTCTAAAATCGAGTTGAATTAATTGGTTGAAGCAAACAACCATAGCATCAGGTCGATATATTAAAAAATCAAACCAGGAAGAAAAACAATCAAAGCAATCCAACACGAAACCGTGAATAAAATGCTTTGTGCTCAACAATGATATGATATGATATGGCATTTGTAACGCGCCTATACACAAGTGTTTCAAGACGCGAGGCGCAATGTACACAATCAATTACATAATAAAAATCTATCATTCTAAACGTTAATTCTCTCAATCGAATTATTCATACTGCAATCACCCAACATTTTATTTTATAAAAAACAATTTTAGGAATTTCTTTGGGGTTCGCTATCTCTTGTTTTTCTTGTCTCTTTTCTCTGGGCCTTGTTAATCGGTCCAGTCTGTACCCTTTGTATCTTCTACTCGGTACGACAGGGTGTCTTTGGTCTGGATGGACCCACACTTACGTCTGAAATGATATGTGCATGGATATAAATAACCATGCTGGACAGAATCTCAATATTCTTAACATATTATTGTTAATTCATACCCTTAGGTGTGTCCATCTGATTAAGTGAAGAGAAAAGTCTCTCAAAGCATGTCCCCAGATGGGAATGTGTTCTGACGGAGAAGAGTACTTATTTTGCCATCGTGATGGCGGGAAATCAGCCTCATAAGTTGTGTACATTTGATTTGTGGCAACTAGAACCGTATCAAATACAGTGGCATTACCACCTGTCGTAGCATGGTAGTGATGTCTTTGGTATAACATACTGGTAGATTAAACGTCTATTTAGTGTCAACTAGAGATCTATTTAGTCACTATTCTGGCGATATTGACATGATATTACCCCCATAACCATGTGTAAATGACCAAACTCTTAATAGCACCTGATCGTTAACTTAGATGGACATCACAACGTAAGGAACAGATTGTCTCTTCTGATATTGCTCCTTAAGCCACATCTGCACGTAGACGTATTTGGCTCTTATGCCTGGGGAATGGATGAAATCAAAGAAAAATATACCATTTACCACCTGAATTGCAAAATTATATGTACCACTGTAGTCATATGTTTGCATAGTAGTGTATTATCTCATAATCCAACGGTCTTACCCTAAGGGAATCCTGGGGTAGCATCTTGGGTAGGGCCATGTATGGCCATTGTATGCCCAGGTACTCAATCAATGTTCCAGCTTTTGCAATCTTATGGTCAGGTAGTGCCGTTAAATTACTGGCGAGCAAACGCGTATCCAATAACTACACACACCGGCCGAAACTGTTGTCTTTGTGTAGTGACTTTCATGTGTTCTAAGTTCCATTGTTTTTGTTGCTAATGGTTGGTGCGTCTGTCTCGCGAGCCCTGCGAGTAGGTGGGGAAGATGCGGGCTCGCGAGCCAGAGGTGGACGGTTGAAGCTTGAGGAGTTGTGCGGAGGCTCCTGGCGGGCCCGTTGATTAAAGGCGTGTTACGTACCTTTTGCCTTTGTGTCCTCACTTCATTTGGCGATGAGGATGGGCCTGCCGCGGAGGGACGCGATAGCACCAGGCTGCGTCTGGATGAACCGGCCCCTCAACCTGCTACCCGTGCCCCAGCGTGCTGCCACAGGTAAGAGGAAGCAGGGGAGCCTCGCAATTGGAAGCGGTCGACATCAGCCCAAAGTAATTGGGTTTCCTCTGTCCCCAGAGCACGTTTCCTGGAGGGCGGAGCCAAGCGCAGAGCAGCGCAATACTGTTGTATCCAGGTTACGTTTTCCTTTCGTAACGAACCCGAGGGAAGGAAATAGGTGAGGTGCAGGGTACTGCAACAGCGCATCATAGGCATTTGACCAGGACAACAGACACTGATGCCATTTTCTAAGGCAAATACTAGCTACTGGCTTAGTGTAGATCTGTGATAGTTGGGCATCAGCTAAATGAGTCTTTCAAACATGGCAAGCCTCCCCCTCTGCCTTTTCTACGAGAACAGGGTACCCCAAGTATCAGATGGGATCGCTGGAAGAAATTGCTTGACACATATCTGGTTGCTATATGGGAGATAAGTTTGCCCTAGCAAGGAAGGAAGCAATTGTATTGTATAACCTGGTGGCAGAAGGCCGTAGTGTATTTGATGGTTTGCCAGAGCCACCCCAAGAGGGTCAAGGAGACGCAGATTAGTACAGCGTGACAGAGAGAAAGTTACTTTGTCATTCTGAGCCCAAAAGAAATATCAGTTTTGAGAGGCACAAGTTCTTTCAAAGAACTCAAGAGCTGCAAGAACCGGTGGAGAGCTTCATTGCTGCACTTAGAACTTTGAGTCACACTTGTGACTTTGGGCTTCTCACAGATTCACTCATACGGGATCAGCTGGTGCGCTGCACAAACAGCGCCAAGGCACAAGAAAGACTACTCTCTAAAGATCTTCAGTTGGAACAAGCCGTAGAAATAGCCAGAAGCATGGAACAAACTTGCAAGTACATGACTAGCATGAGGGCTGACAGGCAAGAGAATGAAGTTGCGGCAATCAAGGGTAACAGGAGAACTATGACGGGCAGAGAAGTCAAATGCTTCAAGTATGGGAGCAATCGCCATATATCCACCAACATATTTTGTCATGCCAGGAATGTCAATTGCCTAAAGTGTAAGAAGAAGGGGCACTTCGCAAGAGTCTGCCGGGAGTCCAGTCAGGTGGAGAATGTGGAATCTGGTGGAAGGTGCCCAGAACAAGAGGAGAGTTCAGTTGTTCCTCATAGCTTTCAAGGGAAGCACGTGCTTGAAGTGGGTGATATGCCCAACAGTGGAAGAGGACCGAAGGATGTGTTCCTGGTCAATGGAAGAGTTGTCACCATGAAAGTAGACGGCTGCTCTCTGTGTACAATAATGTCAAAGTATACCTTCGAAAGCTGTGTGCAAGGGCAAGTAGAGCATCTGAAGGAGCATGGGATTGAACCCTACGCGTATGGAAACGTTAAGATTGAGGTTTTGGGAACATTTTCGGCTACAATCAAGTACAAAGGCAGAAGTTGTGAAGCAGACGTCTTTGTCAGCAAGGAAGGATCGTCGCTTCTGGGATGGGGTAAACAGCGAAAGTTAGGAATAAGGATTCAAGTTAGCGCTAATTTCCCTATCACCATTGCCGAAAAGGGAGATAGATGGGAACAGGAATTTCCAAATGTGTTTTCAGAAGCTGTTCCCAAGGTGCACAAGGTGAGGTCAGTACCTCAACACCTCAAGGACAAGGTGAAATTGGAAATTGAAAGTTTGCTACAAAAGGGGTTCAATGAAAGGGTTGATAGATCTGAATGGTTGTCTCCAGTAGTGATTGCTGCCAAGGCAAGCGGGGAGATAAAGACTATGCGTGGACATGAGGGATTTAAACAGAAACATCTTGATTGATAGGCACCCACTCCCCATTAGTTGTGAAAAGGTGGCAACCCTGAAAAATGCAAATGTCTTCTCCGTCATTGACTTGTCACACGCCTATCACCAGCTACCACTTTCAGAGAACAATCAACACTTGACTGCATTTGTAACCACTCTTGGACCTTTAAGTATTGCAGGATGCCATTTGGCTTGGCGTCGGCAGTGGCTCTTTTTCAGAGGGTGATGGAGACAATCATGGAGGGGATGCCAAATATTTTTGTCTTGCAGGATGATATGTTGATTTGTGCTGACACAAATCTAAAACATGATGAGATTCTGAAAGTACTATTAAGCAGACTCGCAGAGGCAGGTTTGACAGTAAGAAGAAGTAAATGTAAAATAGCAGTAAAAAGTGTGGAGTATCTGGGCCATGTGATTTCGTGTAAGGGTGTGAGACCAAAGGATGGTTTAGTGGATGGGGTCAGGAAAGCGCCACCGCCAGTAGACAAGGATCAGATAAGGTCCTTTCTCGGCCTGGCTCAATATTACCATAAATTTGTAAAGGACTTTCTGGTCATTGCCACACCCCTGAGGGTGTTATTGAAGAAAAGGGTAAAGTTTCAGTGGACTGTAGAGTGTGAGGAGGCATTTGGCAAAATGAAAGAGGGTATAGCTAGAGTCCCCTAAATCGGCAAATTTGACCCCATTGATAAATGTGTCTTGGCGGTGGATGCTAGTGTGTTGGGCCTAGGAGCTACATTAATGCAATATGATAAGAATAACACTGAGAGGGTAATAGCCCTTGTGGTACTTTCTGTGGGGTAGGAGGTTCATTGTAAGATCAGATCATAAACCATTGGTTCAACTGTTTGATAGTGGCAGGTGGCCGTTAGGCTCGCCCAGAATAAGCAGATGGGGTTTGGGTCTTCGGGCCTACAATTTCGATGTAAGTTACCTGCCAGGGGAAAATAATGTTGTAGTAGATTGCCATTCTAGGTTGCCAGTAGAGAGGGGACAGGATGCAAAGACAGAGGAGAATGAAAAGTGTGTGGAGGCTGAGTTGGAGGGTGGTGTTGGACGTGAAGAATGGCAACAAGGTGAACTTATGGATGAGTATTTAAAGTTGGTCAAGCAATGGACTGTGGATGGATGGCCTAACAAAGAAGTTCTGGATAAAAGGTTTGAAGTCTGGTGGGAGGTCAGGGAAGAGTTGAGTCTTATTGGAGGAAGGTTGAGGAGGGGAGGTTACCTTATACCTCCGGAAGGACTTAGAGTTACCCTTCTGGAATTAGCGCATCCGAGACATCCAGGTGAGGGAGCCATGAAGAGAAAGTTAAGACAAAGTTACTGGTGGCCAGGAATGGATATGATGGCGGAGAGATGGGTGAAGAACTGTGTGTCGTGTCAGGCTAGTGATAAAAGTAGAGTGGTGCGGAGACTCCTTTGATTCCCAATACCGTTCCTGAACAACCCTGGCAATAATTGGCGGTGTATATTATGGGACCATTGCGGGTTTAGGTGATGGGTTTAAGTACTTATTTGTGCTTGTGGACTATCACTCCAAGTGGGAGGCAGTTAGGGAGGTGACAGCCAAGGAGTCAGTCTTATTTTTAGAACAGAGTTTCCTGAGAGAGGGGTGTCCATCTGAGATTGTGTCGGATAATGGTATTCAACTTGTGTCGGTTTTCATGAAGACATTTTTGGGACGTTACGGCATTGCACATACGAGGACAGCGTTGTACCACCCGAGGGTCAATGGGCTGGTTGAGAGAGTCAATAGGTATTTGAAGGGAGCTATTGAACTGGCTATGCGTACAGGGCAGCTGTGGAGAGAGGTACTTAATCACGTGATGTTGAGCTATGTGACCACACCGCACTCAGTTACCAGGGTTTCTCCTTTTGTGTCTCTCAAAGGAAGTGAACCGGGGACCAAGCTTTGCCCAGGATGGTTAAGGCTGGCGGGATCAGTTGTGGTGGGCAGGAAAGAGATAATGAGATTGGTCAGGAAGGGTCAAAGCAAGAACAAGGAGCAGTTTGTGTCATGACCCGATGGGCTCGCCCCCGCTGGAGATCGTGGTCACAACAGTACCGCTTTGCGGTGTCCATTCTTCCTTCCAACATGGCGCTGACATCTTTCCAGCTGCATTAGCAGTCTAGTTTTCCAGGATCCTTTTTACGTCACGGCAGATAGGCGCCGGACTCGAATTCAGCTGCATGTCTCAACGCTCAAACTCTGAGCTCAGTGCATCATTGCCTGTATTCCTTACCTGTTAGGCAGCCTCTCTCCTTCCTGCCCTTTACCTCTTTGCTGCTGCCTATTCCTCTCTCTTCCTGGCCTCTTGCACGTTTTTAGCCCGCTCTTTCCTGGTTATTCGTTCCTGGTCCTTCCAGGATTCTGTCCCGGACTGATACTGTCAACTCCTGAACGAACGGTACCTCCGGTGCCTGTCAATCCAGCCCTGGCTGATAGGGTGACGTCTGGCGACGCGCGCCCTTATCTCAGAGACACTCGCACCAAGAAGAAAGACAAGCCTCCTGTGACAAAGAAAAAGAACTCCAAGTGTAAACAGGTGAGTCCGAGGATAATTTGTGACAGTTTGAGACGCCCACTGACTGATAGTGAAAACGGAATGGAAGCTACTATACAGGATCTCCTGCATGGAATGCAGGAATTATCTACTGAGGTTCAGAACCTCAAGGCAGAGAACGCCGCCCTAAAACAATTAGTCTTGCCCAGAGATTCAGCCCTAAAGGAAAGCGCACCCACAGGCGGCATGGTTGACAAATATGATGGGAACCCCAAGACTCTGCGCCCCTTCCTTGATTCCTGTTTGGTCCACTTTACCTTCAAGCCCTTTTACTTTTCTACTCCTCAAGCTAAAGTAGGTTTTGTCATAGCTCACCTCTCAGGAAATGCCCTGGCTTGGGCCACGCTCTTGGTGTCTGCCGAAGATCCACTCCTGAATGATTATAATGGATTCATCACTGCCTTTAAAACAATGTTTGATCACCCAGATCAGGTCTTTTCAGCACAGGAGAAACTCCTGGAATTTCACCAAGGAAGTCAGGACATGCTAACCTATGTTACTCGATTTAACTAATTGGCCAAGGAACCCGATTGGAGTACAGAAGCTTGTTTTACCCTGTTTCGCTGAGGCTTAAACGAAGAAGTAAAAGATGAGCTGGCTAGGGTAGCCCGCCCAAGTTCCTTCCAGGCTCTATTGGATCTCACACTGCAGATAGACTTCCGAATCCAAGAAAGAAAGGCAGAGAAGAGGAAAACACGTAGCCCATGCCCAAAACTCACTCCGGTATATCCAAGCTCCCGAGAACCCATTTCATCATCTTCATCAGAACCTATGCAATTAGGAGCTTTACATGGGTTATCACCCCAGAGGAATGGATGCGTAGGATTAACAGCAGTCTCTGTATGTATTGCACTTCAGACAAGCACCTGGTCAGAAACTGCCCTATAGCCCCTCCAAGATGGTTGGGAAACGCCAGCTCCCGATCCTAAACGGAGCACAGTATCAGGAGAAAGAGAACCGCTCAGCCTTATCAGCCTCAATGGAACCACCATTCAGATCCTCCCTGGTGATCTTTCAAATCACACTCACTACTCAGACAGACAAAGCTCTTCCAGCCTTGGACTTGGTTGATTGTGGGGCCATGGGCATCTTCCTTGATGACGAATGGGCCAGACAACACAGTTTACCGAGGGAATCCAAGGATGTGGTGCAAGCAATCGAAGGGATTGATGGACGTCCCTTATCCTCTGGACCAACCATCAAGAGGTCCAGCAATTTGATATTATAAGGGCCGCTCATTATCCCATGGTTTTAGGAATGCCCTGGCTACAACAACACAACCCCTACATAAGCTGGAAAGCGGAATCCTTGTCGCTGGGATCAGAATACAGTTTAGCGCATTGTGTCTCTCCTAAGTCTTTTCCCAAAACAATCCCTGCCAATGAACCTCACAAACACAAGAACATCACCGTATCCAACATAACGCAAGTACCTGAGGCTTACCATCAGTTCTCTGATGTTTTTTCTACGGCCATAGTACAAAATCTACCACCTCATAGACCCGAGGACTGTGCCATCGACACCGTTCTGGATGCAGTTATTCCTTTTGGACGGATGTTCATCCTATCTGAGCCAGAAAAGAAAGCCCTATGAGAATACCTTGATACCAACCTGACAAATGGAACAATCTGTCCATCCAAATCTCTGGCGGGTGCTTCCTCGTTTTTTGTTCCCAAGAAAGACTCTAAAGAACTCCGTCCTTGCCTGGATTACAGGGGGTTGAATCAACATACCATAGACGATCGGTACCCACTACCACTTATCTCAGATATCCTCGAAGTCCTTCGTGGATCCACTATATACACCAAACTAGATTTGAGGGGAGCCTACCATTTAATCAGAATCAAAGAGGGCGACAAGTGGAAGAACGCATTCAGGACTCCCTTTGGTCATTTTGAATACCTTGTCATGTCCTTTGGACTCTCCAATGCTCCCGCTGTTTTTCAGCGCTTCATAGACCTGGTCTTTTCTGACATGTTACTCCTATTTGTGATAGTCTACCTAGATGACATCCTGGTATATTCCAAAGACCAAGCCTCACATCAGAAACACGTCATGCAGGTTCTGCAATGCCTGCGAGAATATCACCTGTTCGCAAAACCAGAAAAATGTATGTTTCACGTGTCCTCTGTGCGGTATTCGGGATTTGTTATAAGCCCCCAAGGAATAGCAATGGACCCATCCAAAGTCACTGCTATCCCCCTCTGGCCTGTTCCTTCCACGGTTGAACAGATCCAATCCTTCCTGGGCCTAGCAAATTTCTATAGGAAATTTATACCGACTTTCTCGTCTAGCATTCAACCCATTGTGTCACTGCTAAAGAAGAACACCCCCTTTCAGTGGGGCGACAAACAGGATATGGCCTTTCAGACTCTAAAAGACAAGTTCACCCAGGAACCCATTCTGATTCAACCAGATGTTACTAAACCCTTCCTGGTTGAAACCGATGCTTCCGAATGCGCCATAGGGGCTGTGTTGAAACAGGAGCTCAAGGAAGGGCAGGAGCATCCCATAGCTTACCTTTCCAGGACATTGAACTCGAGCGAAACACATTACTCTGTCCTAGAAAAAGAACTTCTTGCCATCCGTCAGGCGTTCAAGGAATGGCGTCATCTACTTCTAGGGGCCCAACATCCTGTACAAGTAAGGACAGACCACAGGAACCTCCAAGTGCTGCAATCCATGGAATGCAGGAATAGCAGACAAGCACGATGGACCTATTTCTTTGCTCAATACCAGTTCCAAATACAACACATAGCGGGCAAGGGGAACATCCTAGCAAATGTGCTCTCTAGGAGACAAGATTATGTACCATGTGAAGCACCTCTCTTTCCCAGACTACTGCCAGAGTCTGTAATCGTGGCTCAAGCCAAGACATTGCTAGATGACAGAAGAAGTGCTACTCCCCATTCTATCCTGTGGAAGAATTACGTGGACGTCAACCGATGGTCTCTAACATCCGAAGATGGACTCCTCTTCAAAGGCACCGATCTGGTCATTCCTACAGATTCCCTGAGAAAAAAGATTATGCACCTCTGCCACGACACCTTATTCTCTGGACACCATGGAATCAAAGCAACCCTTCTGACCATCAAAAGGAATTTCTGGTGGCCAAACATGTATGAAGACGTCAAGACCTACATTCAGACATGTTCTATGTGCAATCAGAACAAGACTGATAGTAGGAAGCCGGCCGGTCTCCTTCTTCAACCTGACTTACCATCATGACCCAGGGAAGCCATGGCCACAGATTTCATTGTAGACCTCCCTCCTTCCAAGGAATGTACCACCATAGTAGTGAATATTGATCTATTCTCCCACATGGCGCACTTCTCCCCCCTGCCAAAATTACCATCAGCCCATGAACTGGCACGATGTTCGTGAACCATATATTTTAGACTCCACGGATTACCCACTAAGATAATATCAGACCGGGGACCGCAATATACCTCAAGGTTCTGCAAATATCAATTGTTGGGGATTCAACGTGCCTTGTAATCGGGATATCACCCGCAGACAAATGGAATCACTGAAAGGGTAAATCAAACCCTTCAACAATACCTCAGATGTTTCTCCACCCAGGTCCATGATGACTGGTCAGTCCTAATTCCAGTGGAAGAATTTGCCTACAATAACTCTGAACATTCTACAATTGGAACCAGTCTGTGTTTCTGCAACCAAGGGTTCCATCCTTCTACCATACCCTTGGTTGCCCCACACTCCTCTCCGGCCCCTTCTGTGGATTCTTGGATAACCCATCTGACGACATTACACAAGGATGTTAAAGGTCATCTGGAAAAAGCCTGAGCAGACATAAAGAAATGTGCTTATGCCAAACGACGACCCTCCCCTTCCCATAAGGTTGGGGATAAAGTATGGCTCTCCTCCCGTTATTTATCCACACACCTACGACCTAATAAACTAGCACCCCAATTTTACGGTCCATTTACAATAATCAAAGTGGTCAATCCAGTTGCTTTACAACTCCGCCTTTCTGTAACTTGGAAGAGAATCCAAAATGTATTTCACTCTTCCCTTGTGAAACCATACCACCAGTCCACCAGGTCAGTTTCTCGTCTCCCTCCTGTTTATATCAATGATCAGATTGAGTATGAAGTATCCAGGATATGTGACTCCAGGTATAGGAGGGGTCCGCTACAGTATCTGGTGGAATGGAAAGGCTACCCGCCAAGTGACCGAACGTGGGAACCTGTTGGCAACATTAATGCCCCCCGTTTGCTACTCAGATTTCATTGGATTCATCCGGGCAAACCTGGTGGGACGGGTTTTTGGAAGGGGCATGCTGTCATGACCCGATGGCTCGCCCCCTCTTGAGATCGTGGTCACAACAGTACCGCTTTGCAGCGTCCATTTTTCCTTACAACATGGCGCCGACATCTTTCCAGCCGCATTAGCAGTCTAGTTTTCCAGGATCCTGTTTTCATCATGGCAGATAGGCGCTGGACTCGAATTCAGCTGCGCGTCTCAATGCTCGAACTCTGAGCTCAACACATCATTGCCCGCATTCCTTACCTGTTAGGCAGCCTCTCTCCTTCCTGACCTTTACCTCTTTGCTGCCTCCTATTCTTCTCCCCTCCTGGCCTCTTGCACGTTGTTAGCACGCTTTTTCCTGGTAATTCGTTCCTGGTCCTTCCAGGATTCCGTCCCGGAGTGATACTGTCAACTCTTGAACGAACGGTACCTCCGGTACCTGTCAAACCAGCCCTGGCTGATAGGGTGGCATCTGGCCATGAGCGTCCTTATCTCAGAGACACTCGCACCAAGAAGAAAGACAAGCTTCCTGCGACAAAGAAAAAGAACTCCAAGTGTAAACAGGTGAGCCCGAGGATAACTTGTGACAGTTTGACAAAAGAGAGTGTGTTAAAGTTTGTGACTGGGAGGTTGGTAAATCCGTATTTATTAAGAATCCTAGATTTACCAACAAATGTGTTGGAACAAGGTTTATTGGCCCTAAGAAGATTGCTGTTGTGAGGGAAGGAGTGGTGATTCTGGAGGGCAGAGAAGTATGGTCTAAAGGCAGATTGGCTAAGACCAAAGATGTGCAAGGTGGAGGAGGTGAGGAGGTGGGAGTGTTGGATGGTGTGCAAGTTGAGGGTGAGGACAAGGAACAGGAGTGTGGACATGAGACAGAGGACTGTGGGACATCTGGTGCGAGTAGTGGAGCTCAGTGTAGAATTCCGAGGAAACCAGGGTAGTTGAGTGATCATGTGCACTAGGTTAATTCGACTGTGATCCATTTGACAAAATGGCAGTTTAGTCCACTGCTTTATGTTTTGTTGCTTTTATTATGTTCTTTATGTTTTTTCATTCTGTTGTTGTTCACTGTTAAGGGGGAAGATATGTAGTGACTTTCATGTGTTCTAAGTTCCATTGTTTTTTTTGGTAATGGTGCGTCTGTCTCGCGAGCCCTGCGAGTAGGTGTGGAAGGATGCGGGCTCGTGAACCAGAGGAGGACGGTTGGTGAAGCCTGAGCAGGAGTTGCGCGGAGGCTCCGGACAGGCCGGTTGATTAAAGGCGTGTTACGTACCTTTTCCCTCTGCGTCCTCACTTCACTTTGCCAATGCTTTTAGCAATTATTTGGTGATGAAATAGGTCTATGAAACCAGCCAGCTCTGCTTGCCCTGTCACCACGTTCTGGATTCTGGTACAAGATTGTTAAAATGTATTTTGCGCACAGTACATTGCGTATAGGCGTCAACTGGAACTCTTAAAATAATGCAGATTCTGAGAATCGCTTGGCATCCTTAAGCGATAACTGCGTCACTGAAGAAACACTGCCAATGTCTCTTGGCACTCACCCCTATACATCTTGGCTTAACAGTTATCTCGACAGCACATTTCCTTTTTTTGTTGCTAACGTGTCCATCTGTTGTTATCCCAGTCGATGTACAACTGCCTTGTTTTATGTATTGACAGCGGACGTGACGTTTGGTCTGCGGAAAAGATTAAGTCACTGTTGATCAGTGACAGATTATACATGCGAAGCAAGCTCGACAAAGCGGTTTTATTAGCTGGAGGGGTGATTTTAACCATCATCCCATTACAAGTTTAATATCTTGTATTGTCGTGGCCAAGTTTTTACACAGCTTTTTATTTTTGAAGCTGTGATTTGGAATATTTGGGAGAAATATCAGAGAAGGGCTAATATGTTCTGCTAAATGGAGAATGTGTTTAGACATCTCCTAGCTTCACCTCAAAATGTTTCACTTTATAAAATATTCAGGAAGAAGGGTTTGTGTTTTACTATTTGGGGGCATTTTACAAATAAGAGAAGATAAAACATGTGCTTGCTATTTAGCAGTCTTTGGCTTCATTTGAGTTAATCGTTTACCCTTTTACGACACGAGAGCTCAAAAGCAGTCATGCCTGCCAATAAGTGGCTGGTCCGAAGCCTAAAACACGCCCTTCCTTTTATTTGTACTCTGTGGAGAAAAGGCAGGCAAACATGGAAAAGTGTAATTTTGCAGTAACAAAACCAAATGTATTTTGCTGCCATGTCTTCTTTCTGTATGGCTACCTTTCAGCTTCTAAAATATTCTTTTGTAAACCTTAAAACCAATTGAAAACTGGTCTCACCTAACTCTTGATGAACTGTTGTATGAGTATCCCTCCACTTTGACCTCACCATTTTTGGGTTTAGGCAGAAGGTCATACGAAACTGGGGAGAGAGGGGGCGTGCTACAGACGATGGCTCGTGGGCGGGGTGGCTGAGAGGGAACAGAGGAAACAAAGAGAGATTGAGAAAGAGGACTCGTACAACCCGAGAGAAAAAAGAGAAAGGACAGAAAAAGGTCAGGCAAAAGAGGAGAGGACAGAAAGAAAGAGAAAACAACACGTGGTATAGAGAGGATGGGGGATACAATTGAAGAAAGAAAACTAAAAGGATAAAGGGCAAATGTTAGAGATAAAGAACATGTCAAAAAGAAGAGGAATAAAGCAGAAAATTCAATAAATAAGAACTGCTCAGTGCTACAATGAAGCTCGAAGAGGAAAGTGAGGAAAGGAAGAGGTAAAGTATGTTTTAAACAAAGGAATTTTGAAGGGACGAAGAAGGAAAAAGTGAGAATGAAAGAAAGAGAACGTGTTATAAATGTAAGAGTGGGAAGAAAGAGAAGTGGAGGGGGAAAGGGAGAAAGCAAGGATGAAAATAGAATTAAAAATGCGTTGTTTTATACAGGGTCCTTGACCCCATACTTTGTGTCTCATCACAGTGATGTAAGTAACAGATATTTCTATTGCTCAAATTAATATGACTTCATTTATCGGCATATGATGAAAAGCTGTGTGCGGTACATATGATGGCCCCATCAAGGTAGCAAGAACATCTCCCTTGCATCAAGTATATAGTGTCAGAAATGTCAAGCAAACATTGAGAGACTCCACTCTTAATATGACTTAAGATTCTCCATCTTGTTTGCCACTCTCGTCCCACGGGTAACGTTTTTGCTCCTTGGCCCAATACTCTGTACACCTATCCTATTGATCATTCTGAGATATACGAGGGTCTTCCCAACTCCTCCTTCTTACCTGTGATGCTTTCATATGATATGGGATATTATTAATACGCTTTTATACAGCACTCATCACCACCCTAGTGGTCTTACAGCACTGGGGCTGCAGGGAAAGCTGTTCATTGCGCCCTGGCCAGCGGTAACCAGACTGTGGTCCGCTGTGGAATGCTGATCAGAAAGCAGAGAATATACGACATGTCATGGGAACCAGCATTTTCCACTGATGGCAGTATCTAGTGCATTGGAAGAATGTTAGGGTTGGAGCCAGCCTCAAAATATTTGGTGCCCAAGGACAGCTTTAGAAAGCGGGGACATGAGCGATCACCCAGTATCCCATGCCACGCCAAGTGCCTGCATTCCCAGTATGAGTTGTGTCTTTGCTTGGTGCACTTGCCATCCGTAACCCTCATACGTAAGCACTATTTCTGCTGCCAACTGTCCTGAAGAAAGTGAGGAATAAATATATGATTCAGGTTGATTCAGACCCACCTAGCCCATTAATCCATCCGCCCGGGCTATTCAGTAGGCAGAGTAGGACAACTGCTGCGCAAGCAATAATGGCTACATGCTTGCTACCATTACATGTATATGCAATGTTATGCGTATAGTTGACAGGGCATGCATATGTCCAAAGATGCCCAAAGTGCAAGTGAGGCTGGGCCACATACGGACCATACCAGAGGGAATGATGCCAACTCAAGAGCTGCCGCAATTATTGATTCCCCAAATTTGGCAATACTCATGCAACTCTATGGTTAATCACTGAATAATAACATACAATCGAAATGCAAAGCTCTTCCATTTTAAATACAGTAAGTCCACCAAAGAGTGTGCATACGAAACAAATGTGCGTATGCATTAAAGTTATGCCATGGACAGAGCAGAGAAATAGCCCCACATCATGGGCCTACCTGTTCTGTCATGGAGATGTGGCCCGGCCCTAGAGTCTGTGGAGGGACCATGCCATCCTCTTGTGTAAATATTACTGCACAGGGGCACCGCAAAAACTCTGTGACCCCTCTTGCACATTTGTCTCGCGCCCTGTTACCCTTACCCAATTCTCTCATTCAGATTTGAGGGTGGGTCGTAGTTCGCCACCCGCTCTTTATTCTTTTACAACACGCTTGATACCAGAGAGGTTTCGAAGCAGGAGAAAAGAAAGGAACTTGTGATTGAGTTGAGGAAGGCGGCCCTTCCCACAGAGACACTTAAGAATAGCAGAATATAATTAGGACATTATCCTGAGAAGTCATTGGGCATTTTTACATTTTTTAAATGCGAGCATACTGACCAAGGTGCCTTTAGCCCTGCGTATTGCGTCAAGTCTCCCAGGTAGAGACGGATAACTCCATTATACCCCACTGCCCACTAAATAACCCCTGGGTCATTAATGGACAAAAACTGGAGTCACAGGGAGGAGATCACCACCACAACACAGGTGCACACACACACACTGCAGGGGAGTCAGCGGTGGTGGTCATAGGGCACAAGGATGCAAGGAACTACATCTGTATCTCTTGTTTGTTTGCACATATTCTCATATTCTCAGAAGGTCGGGTTGGAGTAGTGCTGCATTGGTTGCAGAGGTTATTGGGAAGACGTCAAGCCCACTATCCTTTGTTGAACTCTCACTGCTGGTTGTTTATCAAAGCTGGCCAGCCAGCACGTAGGGTTTGGCGTAGTTGGATGGACACAAGCTTCAGGTATCAGTGTCCATACGTTACCGGAAGCTGGGAAGACACGTAGGACGTTACAAGTAGGTTTGAATACATATCCCAAGGCCGTCGGGGTGCCACCAGGATCAGACAGCAGTTTTGGAATTGTCTGAGTTCAGGAACTACTTTGGTCATCAAAGGTAGAAGTGGTGGGTGAATCCTTAAAGCAGTTTCCCCTCCCAGGGAGTAAATTTGTGTACCCTACGGTGTCTGCTCCTGCCCTGACCAAGAGGTGTAAAAGGGACAATATGAGTTTTCCTGCTCGGCAAAAAGATGCAGGGCCCTCTCTCCCCAATTCCCTAAATACCTGACCTAGAGACTGGCAGATCTCCCACTTGTGAGCCACTTGTGAGTGTCTACTCAGGTGATCTGCCCTGACATTGAGTGCTCTAGCTAGATTAATGGGTACTGGAAAAAAATCATTCTGAATAGAGCACATCCATACTGGGGCCAGTCTCAGTAACTGAGTGGATGTCGTCCCTCTGTGTTTTGTTTTTTGTAGACTATGGCCATTGTGTTGTCTGTTAGAACATACACCCAGGACCTTCAATTGCTAGTAGAAAGCTTTTTAAAGTTTTTTTAAAAATGACCTTTAAATCCAGGGTGTTTATGTGGCATTTGAAATTGAGCACTTTGTGGCCACCTCATGAATGAAGTTCTAAAGTGCTCCCTCCAATCGCATAAGGGAGATGTCCATTGCTATGGGAATCTGGACATCCTCTTACATAAAGGGGATCATAACAAGCAAGTGATGTACCTTCAACCACCAGGATATCTCTTTTGACAATTACTGGCACATAGATCATAACATGCTGTGGCTGTTTACTGTATCTTATAAATACCGCTACATAACAAAAAGTATTATCAAATAATGTTTGTTTTAGCAACTAGATATGCACTAGTTACAACGTTTGTTGTGAACAACAATGCAATTGGGAGAAACAACAGTCAAAGAGGTGGTGCAATTTATGTGTACTGTAAGACAGGCATGGTATAAAGAGAGACAAAGACTCAGAGACGTCAATTTCAAAACCTTTATTTACTAAGGTTCCTGGATTGGTGTACTACCTAACTGGCCCTAACTCTAAATGGCTGATTCCCTAAACTGAACTTTCTAAAGTCTGTCAATGTCTTATAGTCCAACTTAAAGTCCTCCGGTATGTAAACCTATTCATGCCCTCACTCTCTACATGAATGTGACAGGAAGTCTTTAAAAAGGAACAACAATGATTCAACAAATATAGGAAACCAAGGTGGGTTTCAAGTGGTCTTATTACCAGGGATAGCTTGGTCAATGTCACAAACATGAGTTCAATTTAAAAAGGGCTGACTTTCTCCACAGAGCCCTTGCACTTTTTTCAAATACTTTCACTGTCTTTGGTTCCTTGTGGCTCCATTCCCCAAGCTTCAAACCTTTTCAACTTCCAAACACCACAAAAGAAATATAACAGTTCCTCTTGAAGCTTCTCAGGATTCCCTTCCCCAAGCTTCAATCCTTTCAACACTGCAAAACAACCAGTCTTCAACTTGGTTAGGCCTCTCAGGGTTTCCTTTCCCGAGCTCAGTCACCTTTTCAGTTTGTGACATAAATTCAGTTCTGTTAGGATGTGCTTTGCTTTTTCAGTCAGCATCATGAAACAGTAGGTACTCCACTCTGTTAGGCCTGTTAGGGATCCCTTCCCCAAACTCAGGCCCTTTTCTGGTTTCAACACAGGTTCAGTTTGTCAGGATGGACAGGCCTCTCAGGGTTCCCTTGCCCAAGCTAAGGCCCCTTTTGCTTTCAAACACAACTTCAGCTTTGCACTTTTATTTTCTTTCATTACCACAAAATTAACAGGTATTCCACTTTGTTAGGCGTCCCAGGGTTCTCCTCCCCGAGCTCAGGCACCTCTTCATTTTCCAACACAAGTTCAACCTGTCAGGATAGACCTTTCGTTATCTTTACAGTTCTTTCACACACACTTCACTTGTGGGAGGGTTACAATCAGAGACTTTCGAAACCGCCTGGTTCTTCTCTTCTCCTAGGCGGGACCACTCTGATCTGTAACCCCCTCTTATCATTCCTTGCTCTTCCTTCTTTTCTTCAACTTGATTGTTCTTCGTGAACACTTGCACCTTCCCTTTTCTGTTCCTTGTTTTACACTGTGCACTCTTGCACCTTCTTTTGCCTTCTTATCATGCCTCTTGCGCACCTCACATATTTTCTTTTCCTTACGTGCACCTCTGCACTGATCTGTTTCTTTCCCGTGCTTACTGCACACTTATCCATTTATTTCCCATGCTTCCTGCACATCTGTTACACTGTTCTCTCTTCAACATGCACTCTGCACATTTTGCACTCTTTGCAAAAAGTCTTTATGCCACTTTTAATGCCTTTATTTCCAAATACTCTTCTTCCATTTTCTGTACTTCGCACACGTTATCTCACTTTCCACTCCATGCCGCTTTAAATTGTGTCTTTCTCCCGCTCCGCTTCAGTCAGACACACAAACCAGAGTTTCTCCCTCAACCACCACGTAGTGTCCTGTTGACAACCGGTCACTCTGGGTGTACGGGATTGAGGCCAGGGTCTCACCACCTGCCCCCCAGACACCCTTGTTATCAGCACACGTCCCAAGGGAACGAGCATTGCCCTGAATGCCACCAGCAGCATGAAGGTTGGGAAATCTGGCTCGTTGGAGCCAGAGCTCCCTAGCCACGCTGCAGACCGTCATAAACACTGGATCGACCAACCAGCTCAGCTACTCTGCATGTCCTAGTAACACACACACACACACACACACACACACTCTCTCTCTCTCTCTCTCTCTCTGGAGGTTCATCCTCAATTTATTTGACTGTACTGATCATTCTGTTCTGGTATTCCTCCAACATCTCCAGATTCTATACCTTGAGGCACTCCAAAGCCAGGGTGGAGAAAATGAAGGGCATAAGGAGGAGCAGGTGTGGTTGGTCACAGTCCTAGATGTAGGCCAGTCAGCATGGTATGAGAGGAAGGTAGACAACTACTCTAACTGCCTCCTGCAATTCCTTTTGTGTCGGAAAGATTTCATTTAAGTGCAATTTTCCCCCCATTTATGGACCCCCCAAACCTTTTGCTTTTGTTTGGCAAGCCTATCCTGACTTTTACCAGTGGAGCCCAGCCTTCAGCTGCACTCACCTGGGCTTTTGCTCTCTTGTTATGGGGAAACTGACATATCCCTCAGACTGCCAGTACTGGGAAACTATGATTCCCTGGGGTCACTTTCTATTGTATGGCCCTAAACACCATTGAAGGATTTTTGGGTGATTGTACGAGTGTGCCTGGGATGAACTGGGGCAGCAGTTACATTTTATAGTGTTTTACTTCTTTTTACTAAATCACATTGTGATTACCGCGTTTGGTACTGCAGCTGTGGCCCGGTCTGAAAATGGTCAAGCCACAAAGTCTTTTGTTCTGTCCCCATGCCCATCATTTTGTCCCTTGCCTTCACCCAGGTCGAGTAACCTGGATTTTCCTTATTTGGGCATGCAGACTCCTACGAAAACTGCTCTTTCGCGGGCTTCTGCCTGTCACGTGTGTGTGCCCAGAAAGAGGGTTGGGACTGTCTGGTCCCAATCCACACTACTCGTGCCAGGATGTCTGGAGTGCCTGGCTGACTGAGACCACCGTGGACCGTGATTGGTCCATCACTGGGATGCCTGCAATAGAGCAGATCTTCAATTGGAAGTCCTTGATTTTGGCACAGAGCTAAACCTGGATAAGAGAAGGGGATCTGCATCCATTCCAGGCCTATCACCTGAGTTCTCACCAAACTACATAAGGAGCCAAGTCTTCTGCACAAAAAAACAGACTTGTGAAACTGCTTGAGATGCTTTGGAAGGTTTTGGAACCCTTCGCCCTCTGCTGTCCCATCAGACCCCTGCTTTCTTCGATCAAGAAGGCCTGCTAAGGTGCTTCGCCCCTTTGGAGTAGTGCAAACAACTACTCTTGGCGCCCCCTGCTAACCCACCAAACAAACCCCTTAGGAAGTGTTCCTGGGCCATCTAGTGAACTGTCCAGCTCTACCGCAGGGAATCCTTCAGAACCGCTGCCATCTCGAGTGCGAGCCTGAGACTTGGGGAATTGCTTGGTTGTAGTCCTGTACATTCTTCTGCCTGATTCCGCAGGCCTAGCGCCTCTGGATCCCGAATTAGGAGAGTGTGTAACGATGTCCGCATCTGTGATGCCCGTATCACTACCTGTTGGTGACGGTCACTGTAGATCCCTTGCTGTTCTGCTCTCCTGGACCCTGAATCCTGCTGCACTGGAATTTTCTTCATACCTCCTTCGGTAGCTGAGAAAAGGCAACTATCCCATCATGGACGATCGTTCTACCCCGCAGCCGCTGAGGGTGGGAGCGCCACGAACCTGCAGGACTCAAATCTACTAGCGACCTTGACTAAACTGGCAGAGTTTGGTCTGGACTGTGCTAAGGGGTCGGTGAGTACTTGCATCACTTAACAGTGGCCCCCTGGCACAACTAATCACTTTTAAGCACGCGTATCCCTTAAAGGTATTCGATCTTGGCTGGATTAGACTGTGCTCCCTGGCAATTCTGGCCTTTTGATAACTGCTTTGCCAAGGGCAGGGCCTACTCAGATAGTGGGAACCAATTCTTCATCGCCTCAAGCCCCTTCCTGACTTTTTAAAGCCCTCCTAAGAAGCCCCGCTTTTTGCTTCACTTGCGCGATTGCGCATTTTTATGCACAACTATACTGTTGAGCACAAGGCTCCACTCCTCTTAGAGCTGAACTTGAAAGTTAGGGAACCACTCTGAAGAATTGCCTAATGCTATTAATGTGTTAACTCAACCCTCTCTTTACAGGTTGTGGCTGTGTTTTACCATTGTATTGCATTAGGAAACGTAATGTATATATGTTGTATAGTATAAGGATTTTGTGTGCTAACTGCTTTCGCGTTACTAAAGTTACTTGTATCTATTGGTCCGCTGACAATAAATGTATAGATATTTTTCATATTCACTTGTTTAAGAGTAATTTGTGGTTCATTGCTGTGTGTGCTCATTGTGGGCTTCCAATCACTCTCACCCCTCCTCAGACTTAGTCTTGACCGCCTCTCAAGCTACCTAAATTGGTCTGGCTTGTCCAAAAGGTTCCCCTGTTTCACTAAACCAAGGGTGGCCTCCTAAACGTCGGCCCACCAGGTCAGGGTTTAGAAATCCATCTTAACACCTTTCTGTCTTGCTTCCTTCTCCACAGCTTGTACCTCACTCCTCTGATCTTCAGGTTATCTCCATCGAAACTCGCCTAGTTGCTCCAGTAACTGTATCCCAGCCCTCTACATTGTATATACATTTGTCTTAATTGATGCACCAAATACTTCTCTTGTTCTCTTGACCACCCTCCTGTTTGCCACTCCTTTATCAACTGCTGTACCAACCCCCTCATCAATTTACTCGAACTCCTTCTCCCTTCATAACCACCTCCCATTGCTGTATTCACCCTTTCTACTCTACTTGTCTTCTTAGCCATCTTCCTTTTCACTAATCTCACATCTCTACAAACCCACTGTCATTCCCCGCTTCTTTGCCTCATCTGCCAACTTCTTTGCAACCAATATTCTCCAGGTCTTTCCTATCCCTCTCACCTTATTTTCCCCAATCAACAAATGTTTTTCAATGCCACTTCACAACTTCCAGCTTTCACCCCTACCATATCTTTTTCTCTATCACATCCTTCACCCCTTTGGGCGTAGCTTTTTCCATTCTCCAGATTCCTACAACTATTATCTTCTTCACCACTTTAGGTACACATTTCTCCCAGGTCACCTTTTCTATGTTTGGATAACACTCCCTCACTCCTTACCAGAAGCTCCTGTTCTCTTGGCTCCTCTGTTTAGGCTCCTGAGTTTATTCTCCAGCTCCCAGGCTCCAATGGAACTCGTCCTTCTGTAACTCTCAGGGAACTTCATCACAATTGTTTCAATGCAGATTGTCAGGCTGCTGCTCAAGTCGGAATGTTTGCGATGAGGTCTATATCAGAGATTGTAGACTCTTATTGTGTGCATTCTGGTTGGCTCTGAGGAGGTTGTATAACGGAATCCATGAGCTAATTTGTGGCATCCAATGAAGAAAAGCCGGCAACCTATAAAGGTAAGTACCTTTCTTTTTATTCTTTTTAGATTTCATGAATGAATCTCTTAACCGGAGTCAACGCGCTTCACCTCCATCTCTCCATCCTACTCCCAACCAGTCTTCCTGCTCATGCACTGCCATGGGCGAGCTGCCATGGACTGCTTTACCCGAGTCACCTGACCAAGCCCAGGACGCATTTGAGCTGTACACCCCGATGATGTCCACTGCAAGCCCAGCACTGCCGACTGCCCTTCAGAGGTGAACACAATACCGGGAGGCCCAGCTTTGCCGCAGCCCGCGGCAACCTATTGGTCCGACACCACATCACCCATCCCTGAAACATGCCCAATGATAGCCTAAGCATTTAAATAGAACACAACAATTAACTTCACAATGCCATTAGACTAAACAGGTGCTATTCACTATTGATGTAACCTAAAAGTTCTACTAGTGTAATGATTCACTTAACACATGAATCACACATGGATAGTATTCTTGTTCACGACATAATCCTCCTAAGAAAACTTTATTAAAGGGAAGTTATGGCTAAGTTGCATTAATAAAAACCTATGAAATTCCGTGAAAAAACTTTGTTAAAGGGACGTTATAGTTACAAGTAAAACTGAAAACCCCCAGAAATTCACCAGTTATGGTAGGCTAAGCAACCATAACTTGCACCACCACCGTGCACTGCTAAGACTAACACTAAGGACATCAAAGATGATATCACAAATGTCATTGATAACATCACTGGTTTAATTTAACTGAATTTCATAGGTTTTTATTAGTGCAACTTAACCGTAACATCCCTTTAATAAAGTTCTTTCAGTGAATTGCATAGGTTTTTACCAGTGCACCCTTAATTTGCTACAATTTTCTTATATTATACTCACCCCAATGTTGCCGTTGTAGAGTCTGCGAACCGTATGAATGTCGACGGACATCAGGTACCATTCACAAAACCCAGAAGCACAGAGGAGAACAAAGCATGTTCTACCCTTCAACCAGCAAACACATATACATACAAAAACATTGGGTACATTTACTACACCCAAATATTCCTTTTTGTACGTAATGATCATTTGAAAATGCACAAACCATAACTGTACACCTCATATTATCACCTCAGTACAATTCTGCATACAGACTCACACACAACAGGCGCTTATTTGAAAACAAATAATAAATTCATCTAAATAGTAAGTGCGCTGTATTTATTTTTCTTTTATCACCATTCATTATATAAACAATTCTTATAAGCAAAAAGCACTTTTTCTATTTTTGCAGAAATGGCAAACACACTTGAGTGGTTAAAAAACATTTTCCAAAAGAAGAAATGAGTGATGATAACATATCTAATGATACACAATGCATCTTTTAATATAAACAAATAAATTATGTCACAAATCATGCGATTAAAAACACTCCTTATCACTGTCCTTCTTGCACCTGTCCCCTTTGTCCCCAGCAATCATCCCCATCAAATTCCCAAAATGTAAATGAAAGACGCTTTGATAAAACCTCACTCCCATTCTTCCCTGATTATTATTGTACAGAAATGTCTAATTCTCCCATGTGTGTTTCCCATTCCAATACCCCATCCCTTTCCTAAGTAAATTTATCTTTTATAGTATAAGGGCCTAATTCACAGAGCGTTTTCCAATGCGGTTTTGCCCTTGTAAAACGCTTCTGTGAATTAGGCCTTAAAGGTCTTTGTATATTGTTCTATCATTTTTATTTTAAATGCCTCAATAATAGTCTGCGGACACTACGACTGGCTGGGACTGTCCGCATACTAAATGGAGGTGCCCCGGGACAGGTGAACTGTCCGACAGCGTGCCTGTTCTACGGACACCAATGCGCATGCGCCATGTGATTCCTACCCAATTGGGTGTTGGCAGGCGGCCGTGATGTCAGTGGACGTCCCCAGAGGTCTCTGACTAACCATTGCGCTGGTATAAGGTATCACTAATGTAATGATGATCATTGGTCCTCCATGTTTCACAATTGACTCCTTAACAAGGAACACATGGAAAGATCCCACATTAATAACAAATTAGAATCTATCTCTTTACTTTTACACTCACTATTGGTGACACTATGTTAACGCAATGTTTTTGTCTTATGTCAATGCCATGCATCCAATATCGGTTAATATGGATTTATGATATTTATATTGTTACATCAAATTGGAGAATTAGGTTGCTAATCTTTTAATTTTGCCTTGAAAAAGACCACAAAGGTCAAAACACGTGTTGGCAAACTCTTACAGTGGCAGAACTGTATTAATGATCTGTGCAATTACATATCTAATATATATACCAACCTCAACCACTTAACCAATCCATGTTATATTTATGTGACATTGATACTAATATTTGTTAGCTAAACTATACTTTGGAGAAGCGCATAGATACTGGCACACAGTGTTTCATCCTATACAGAGAAAGAAAAGGGTCATTATCAGCTGTTGCAGAAACAAATATCTGGAGAACACATTGTGATGAATCCTGCAGAGTCCTCACAGACTTCCAGCCTAAAGTCTCCTCCCAGGTGGCCTGGGGAAGACAGCCGCTACCAGATCCTAACCCTGGGGGTGATATTAGCCAGGTGGATCACCTGGGAGGAGAAGGCCACACAAGGATTAGGGTGACTTCGTTAGGAGGGATGCAGTATTAATCTTCTTCGGAAGGTGAGGTTGCCATAATACCGGAATACCTAATGGCGTGTTGTCAGAGTAAGGCTCCCATTCCCAAAAGCATCCAAAGTGTTGGTAGTAAAAACCCTTATGATTAGCATCGGAATGGAACATGTAAGGATCAAAACATCAATACCATTACTTCTGATAAGTGTGATTCCCCTTAGGTTTGAGCTGTGAAATCAAGACTCAGCCATTAATTCCTCTAAAGCCCTTCCCTAGAGGTATATTCTATGAACAGAGTTAGATGAGGTTGGAATTGAAGCCTTTGATTAAAGGAACAAGGACATTAGGGACTTAATATCCCATAATGCCCTAGCTACTGAGACAAGGAAGAGGGGCACCTAGGCACAGAACTTTATTATGCAGTCTAGTGTTTCTAATGGCCCAAACCTGAGCTGGACCTTTGATTATTTAAAGCCCCCTCAGAAGCAGAAGTAGTAGCAGCCGTCTATGCACCACAGGCAGAGAAGCGAAGACGCCGGGAATGCTGTCCTGTTATTGAAGCGGTTTATGGTGCCTACAGAGTCGTGGGAGGTAGAAGTCTGAAGTGCAGAGGTCACGCAGTAGAAAGCAGTGTTGTGCCAGGCTGCATCGTGGGAGATTGATTGATTGATTGATTGATTGATTGATATTTTATTTCTATCGCGCTCATACACAAGTGTTTCAGAGCGCGACAAGGCAAGGGAGGGGAACAGGGGAGAACAAAACAGTGATCTTACTAGCCCCAGTGACATTGAGAACGCGCAAGTGCATTGGAGAGGGGGGAGGGGAAAAGTGCATGGAAGGGGGAGAGTTGGAAAGTGCGAAGCAGAGGAGAAACAGATAAATAACAATAAATAAATAATAAAGGCAACAAACAGTGGTAATGCAGCCCGCCATTTGCAAGTGCTAGGTTTAAGGCAGCAGGCAGGGTAGGTCCGATAAGTGCAGGAAGAAAAAGGGGGGCTGTATGGGTACAGATACAGACCCCAGTGCAAGGGGTGGCCCGGAGGCAGTGTGGGAGGGTGACAGGATGAGCAGGTACCTAGGCCCAAAAGACAGAGGGTGGCCAGGTGCACGGTGCCAAGAGAGAACAGATCAGCAGGGGAGAGGGGGAGCGAAGACAGAAGAAAAGAGGAAGGTCTTGAGTTGCTTCCGGAACCGGAGATGGTTCTCCTCAAGTTTTAGAGTGGCAGGGAGGCTGTTCGAGAGGGAGGCCCCAGCCGAAGACAGAGATCTACCCCCAGCTCGTTTCTTAGAAAAACGACTGACCCTGAGTGAGTTGGAGGTAGAGGAGCGAAGAGCTCGAGAGGGGAGGTATTTGCGGAGGGATAGCTGAAGGTATTTTGGACCCAGGCCCCAGAAAGCCTTGTGGATAATGCAGAGGGTTTTGAATTTAGTCCTTCCATCCACCCTGGAGCCAGTGAAGAGATTTCAGAGCTGGAGAGAT
Source organism: Ambystoma mexicanum (assembly GCF_040938575.1). Lineage (NCBI taxonomy): Eukaryota > Metazoa > Chordata > Amphibia > Caudata > Ambystomatidae > Ambystoma > Ambystoma mexicanum. The sequence continues at coordinate 69,667,573 of NC_090928.1, forward strand.
ACGATCCCAGGGCTTCAGGCCAAGGACAAGTCTCGCAGTCCTGTTCTGGATTTGTTGCAGAGGGCAGAGAGTAGAGGCAGGTAGATTTAGAAAGAGGCTGTTACAATAGTCCAAGCTAGAGAGAACCAGAGCTTGAGATACCATGAGCTTCTGGGGGAAGGAGAGGAAAGGCAGAGTACCTCTGAGGAGGTGCAGTCGGAAATTTGACTTTTTAGAGACCTCAGAGATGTGGGCGGAGAAGGAAAGGGTGGAGTCAAAGATTACCCCGAGATTATTAGCCTCGTAGGTGGGGGTAGGAGGAGGGCCAAGGGAGGCCGGCCAGAGAGTGAGCGGAAAGGATGGTGAAGGTGTGCCGATGAGGAGGATCTCCGACTTGCTGGCATTCAGACAAAGATCATTGGCGGCACACCAATCTTGAATGGCAGTTAGGCAATCAGAGATGAGAGAGGGAGAGGAGGTGGCAGAGGGCAGCCTGAAAATGAGTTGAGTGTCGTCAGCGCAGCACTGGAAATTTGAGCAGAAAATGGCAATGCAGTGGGCGAGAGTTGCCAGGTATTGGTTGAAAAGCCAGGGCGAGAGGTTAGACCCCTGGGGAACGCCACAGGTAGAGAGGAAGATAGATGAAAGGAAGGACCCAAGTTGGACCTGGGAGGGTCGATCTGAGAGGAAAGAGGTCAGCCAGGCCAGAGCCTGATCAGTGATACCCATGTTTTCACATAGACGGTTGAGCAGGATGGTATGGTTGACCGTGTCGAAGGCAGAAGAGAGATCAAGGAGGATGAGGACAGAGGGAATGTTAGAGTCAAGGTTGGTGAGCAGATCTTCACGGATGTTTAGGAGAGCAGTTTCCGTGCTTCTGGCAGCTCTGAAGCCAGACTGGTGGTCATGGAGACAGCCAACAGAATTGGAATGAAGGTTAAGCTGAGAGATGGCCAACTTTTCCAGGAGTTTGCCAAGAAAAGGAGTAATGGAAATTGGGCGATAGTTAGCTGGACAAGAAGGATCAGCTGTGGGTCTCTTGAGAAGAGGATGCACAAAGGAAGCGCTCTTTATACTGTTCCCTACTCTAGTGGCTGGCGATCATCAGAGAATGCTAATGCTGTCAGAAGCTCTAGACCACACCAGCGAAGAAGGTGCAGCAGCAGCGAGTTAAGCGGACACGCAGGGAGAGACCGGTGAGTTGTCCTTTAATAGGTGACCCTAGGGCGCTGTGCAATAGATAGCTGACTGCTTACAAATGTTTTGAATACCGCACTAATGAAACAAAGTATTTTTAGCGCAATACTTATATTGAGAGGAAACGAGAAGAGAACGTTTGCAACTATCAGTTCCCAAGCAAAGAGGGGGCAATATTTATGAAATACTGTAACTATCACTACCCAAGTAAAGAAGGGGCAATATTGAACCCGGACTGTAACCATCATTGCCAAAGTAAAGAGGGGGTAATATTGAACCCAGACTGTAACCATCATTGCCAAAGTAAAGAGAAGGCAACAAAAAGCCATTGCAAATAAAAGGGGAAGCAGTTTTCTTTAACAGAGAAATTGAAATAAGAGACATTACCAGCAGTTACCTGATGTGATAGTAGGAATTCCAAGACTGCAGGAGAGAAGCCCTCCTTGTGGAGGGTATCAACGGGGAGAGAAAATGACCTGCAGTGCATATGGCAAACAAATAAGTGGAACAAACAGAATCAATGGGTGTTATATCCTTATGGAAGAAGTTGTGAATCTTATTGTTGTTGTTGAAAGTCAAAGGCTTTGCTAAAGTTTGAAGTAAGCCTGACCACAGAGTACTTGCTGTAGTGGTAGGAGTTTTTGTCCCTGGCAGTCAAGTATACCAGGAAAGGGATTATTAAGGGTAGTCCTAGCAGGTTAGTGGACCAGGAAGAAGACAGTGGAGTACTGCATTGTGGTCAAAGGTTGTGGTGGAAAGAAAGTGGCAAGGCCACTAATGTGTTTGAGGAGCTGTGGTAAAACCATCCTGATGAAAACATTGTTGTTTATAAAGAAGAAATTTGAAGTAGGTGACTTTTCCAAAGAAAACAAATTATATTGGAAAATTCATTGGAAGAATGACGATAAGGGCCTCATCACAAGTTGGGCAGCATCCCGGCGATATATCTGCCGGGATACCGCCTAATGCAAATTGCATAACTGCAACTCGGTCCGGCGTTATTAGCGCTGGATCTTGAGTTGCAGGGGATTGCAAATCCCCATTCCTATATTGGCACTATTACTGCCAGTACTAATAGCACTGCGGTCATAACGCCACAAATGGGGGGAAAGTTGCAGATTTACCTCCAGCTAAAAGCTGGAGGTAAATCTGCAACTTTCCAAACAAACTTGGGCGGAGCGGTAATGCAGCGGTAATAGCGTTACCAGCAGTAATAGCATTACCGCTGCATTTTTACTGCTACGCCCAACCTGTGAGGAGGCCCAAAGACTTCAATGCAAAGTAGTTGTCTTTTCCAAAGAAGACAAGTTATACATTGAAAGTGTGAAGACAAATACTTTTTGGTTTTATAAACAAGAGCTTGTGGAAACTTTATTCTGAAGAGTGGTGAACCTTGTTTTATCATAGGACAATATATGTGCCAAGTGAAACCCTCACGGAGGGAAGGAAAGTTGCGCTGCCATCAAAGCAGAACTTAACTATTGAAAGGAACTTTACTAATTGGAACTTTTATTTGGAAAATCCTGCATTAATCCTGGGGAAGGGGATCCGATCCTGGTTACAAGGATTTTTTATTTATTTATTTACATTTATAAAGCGCTCACACAGCCCGCAGGCATCGAGGCGCTGTTACAGGAATTGTTAGTTTTTTTTTCTTAGTTGTGCAATTGTGTTTTTTTTTCTTTGTCTTAGTTATGTATTTATAACGCGCTTAAACACTCAGAGGTTTTTAAGCGCGGACCCGGGGATCGAACCTGTTGTTGCTTTGTGTCGTCTTGCTTCCAAGACGCGCACGCTGCCGCTGTGCTATCCTCCCGTATCCTTCAGGATACTTGGTTATAAAGTTTTGTTTGAGAATATCTGTTATTTTGTTGAGTTTGTTGAGTTTGAACAGCCATATGAAGACCTGTATTATTTGTTGTATGTGTAAGTGTGAGGGACAGATATCTTTTGATGTTAGTGTTTTCCTTCAGGCTTAGTTTTACAGGCACTGAAATCCTCGTTAGGTTAAGGAAAGCGAGGCATTTCTTACACCCTTATAATTTAATAAAATGGCTACTTAGTGAAAAGCGGTATCAGGTAATATTATTCCCACCAATAATATCGCCCTACATATGGATGGCGGGAATGCCAAAATTATGGGGGTTGCAGAGTGTCCCACGCAGGTTCCATGGCTTAATATCGCAGCAAAAATATAGCGATATTCTTGTATGGCAATATTTTTGCAGGGATATCAACACATGGAACTGTGAAAAGCCTCTATCAAGTTGTCCGTCTCGCATTTCTGACCCCTCACAACATCTTCACTATGGCAAGATAATCTCATTCAGCAGAACTCAAAGATGAAGCAATGGAACTGTCAACTGCTTCACACATCCCCTCTGACTTGGTATTCCTAAATGTGTGCCTCCACCAGAGACAGGTTTGGCCTAAAGAAAAGGCTACTATCGATATGGCCATGGTCTACTACACAATGGTGTGTGCCCTGCACTTGGACAGCCCTCTGCCCATGTAAGAAAGAGCATTATTGGTTTTCTATCCTTATCGCGAGGCAGCATAGGCAAAGCCACGCCACAGTTTCACAGGACAGCCACTCGACATGCACCATTCCACAACTAGATTCAAATGACAGATCTTAACCAAACTGTACTTCTCCCATGCCCAATTGCCATTTCCTTGACTGCATCTTCACCCTTCCTGATGCACAGGACTCATAGGACACCATCTTCATGCATCTTCAGGTAAACCGACACCCGACAGAATTTCCCAACACACACATTCTAAACAGGCTACAGCTCAGCCCAGCCAACACCAACATATGTTCATAGTGATTGATACAGTCCCTTTCTCTGCAGGGGTATATTTTAGGTTTCTCTGTGATACAAAGACACTGCTGAAGATACCAATGTCTATGTTCTTAATTTCATTTTGAGAGCAATGGCCTAAAAACTGAAAAACACATGGGTCTAGTCAAGTTCGTGTATCGTTTTATAACTGAATATCAATGCACAGGTCATGATCTTGTTGTGTAACAGTTTCCTTCACCTGTTGGCAGGCCTTGACAAACGAAAGGGTCACCCGATCAAACTAAACATCGACAAAACAATCAAATTGGTGGTGCAATATTACAAGAATATGCATGTATTTATGTATGGGATTTATGGAGTGCAAACACAGTTGGGAAGTAGCAGAGCGCTGTCCTAAGAGGATGCACCCAGGGAGATACAGGTAGGGCGTGGGTTATCAGAGAAGCTGAGCTAGATAGGGGGAGCACCCAGGGCTACAGCTACAAAGAGGGAGGATTAGAGTTGAGTGCAGCAGGACCGTTTCATGTCCAATAACATGTCAAGAATGAAATGCAACCACTCCTGGATCAAGACATCATTGACATCATTGGCGGGGGTGGAGAGAGTGATCTGCGGTGGGAGACTACTCCATTCAATACATCTTTAATAGTGCAATATCCGAAGAAGCAGCATTTCCTTTGTGCCTATTGCTGGAGGAGGGTGCTGGTGTTAAAGCAGGAAGTTACAGCTTAAAAACCCATATCCCACGTGGAGCGGGCAACAGGAGTGGTGAGGGCGGTCTGTGGTGGGAGACTACTCCATTCAATACAGTTGTAATACTGCAATATCTGAAGAAGCAGTATTTCCTTTGTGCCTATTGCTGGAGGAGACTCCTGGTGTTGAAGTAGGATGTTACAGCTTAAAAACCCCTGCCCTGCGTGGAGCGCAGCGGGGGAGGGGAGAGAGTGGTCTGCAGTGGAAGACTACTCCATTCAATACAGCTGTAATACTGAAATATACAAGGAAGCAATATTTCCTTTGTGCCTATTGCTGGAGGAGGATCCTGGTGTTGAAGCAGGAAGTTACAGCTTAAAAAACCCTGTCCCGCACAGAGCACGGCTCAGGAGTGGTGAGAGTGGTCTGCGGTGGTCAAGGGTGGTCTGTAGTGGTCAGTGGGGGCAAGCAGAGCCAAGCTGAAGAAGTGCCCCCTTTCAGCCTGGACAACGGCGCATACTGTTGCATCGACTTTCCACTCTGGCAGCGACTGAGAGACTGAGATCTCTGCAGTGCAGTCATAATGAGATCTACAGGAAGCAGCTACACTGCATAAGGTATTTTGCTACAGCGATCTATAAAAGCCCTGGCCAGAATATTTCATACGTGAACTTGAAAAAAAAATTCTAAAAGAGTAATATCATCTCAAACAATGTTCCCTGTAAGGTGCGCGCCTGTGCGGCCGCGCACCTTTTGATTGTGAGCCGCGCATAGTGCTTATTTTGCCGCGCACCGCAATCATCATTTTGTGATTTTTTTTTTTTTTTTTTTTTTTTTCCCAGCCCGCGGCCAGGAAGTCAAGTCAGACTCCTGGGGTGAAATGATTATTTATTTTTTTTTTTTCATCCCGCAGCTGGGAAGTCAAGTCAGACTCCTGGGGGCTGGGCCGCCTGGGGCTGGGTTGGGCAGGGCAGGAGCCAGGAGGCACTCTGCAGTGTCTGCACACAATTCATCATCATAGCAAGTTAACACTAGATGTTGTTACCTTGCTTTGATGATTGCATCATGCATGCATCATAACTTATGATGCATGCAGATGCATGTGTAGCAAGCAGGCAGCATCATTCAAAATGGTGGGCGGGCCACCGGCGGCCGTGGTGGGCCGGTGCCGTGTGGTGCTCGGCCCGCGCTCTGCTCGGGCCGGCCGAGTTCAACGTTTACTTTGATCTGTGGAGGGAGGCGGCAGGCGGCTGAAGCAATTGCACACACTAAAGCAATTGTAACACCTGCCGCCTCCCTCCGAGTCCTGACCCTGGGGGGGCAGCCTGCCTGCAGGGCTGAGCTGGGGCCCAGTGACATTGCACACTAGTTGCTTCAACTTTGGAGGAAGTAACAACAAATTTGTTGTTGCACTTCTTTACAAAGTTGAAACAACTTCCACTTGTGCCTGGGGGAAGAACAAGCCAATGAAAATTCGTGTCCACCCAGACTCAGTGCCGCCAGGTCCATCACGGCGTGACGCACGTGACTGATGCTATTGGGCCTCTGACCCACCCTGGCCCTGGCCCTGGCTGGGCATGATTTATTGGGGTGCACCAGTGGACCTCAGTCACCAGTCACACCACCAGCCAGCCCAGTGCCCAGCCCACACACAGGACAGCCACACTGAGGAGGACCACCAGGCGAGGCGACGACGACCCAGGCCACAGTCAGCAGCCAACAGTCAGCCTGCCACTGTGCTACAAGGTAAGGAGGAGAGGACTCTCGTCTTATAAAAGGGTTTGGCAAAAAACGCTATGGTGTTTCCCCATGGACGTCACCCAGCCGCACCCTCCCCCCCACCCATGTGCGCCCCATGCTATGAGGTGCCCCGGTAGTTCTTGAAGCCACCCTGCCTGTTTTCGCGCCCAGGCCCTCCAACCTGAAGAAGGCCCAGCCAGCAGCTCCTGGGGATTTATGGGGGGGGGGGGGGTCTGGCTACAGCAGCTCCTGGGGATTTATGAGGGAGGGGGGTCTGGCTACCGGCTGCCGCCGGCCCCGTCCAAGCACCGATTGGGCCTTGCCTTCACGGCGTTGCCGTGTCCTGATGGGGGGCACCCCACCCGAGACGCTCCATTTAAGCGGGGTGACCTGTCGGCTCAGGAGGGCCATGGACCCTCCTGGGGCTGACGGGCCAGTGGGCCCACTGCACCAGGCCTGCTCACTATCCGACTGTGCCTGCTGGCTGGCGGCCAGGTCCGAATTTATGCAAATCTCGGGCCGAGCAGGGCCTGATGGGAGAAATGAACTGTGCTACAATGTGCCTCTTCTGCTGGGCTCTGCCTGCCGGAGCTTCTCCCTGCCTGTGGGGCAGGCAGCTCTGCAGACGCTCAGGGCTTCTGGGAGGGCTGGGTCTGGGTCAGTGCCGGCCTTCTCACCCTCGCTTAGCGGGGCTTCCAGAACAGGCCCCGCCGCCCAACCCCTGCCCTCTTGCTCGCAACTCATACTTACCTGGCAAGGGAGCATCTGTGATCAGAAAGGCAGAGCTCCCCGGGTGAGGCTCATCCATTGCACATCGGATTTGCTGACTCCTGCGATGTCCCCAAATGCAGGGTACTCGACTGCATTATTTCTAGTAGTGGGGGACTGCGTTCGCGATATCCCCTGATTTATTGGTAAAAGAAAGAAAAAGTTTAGTGTGCGAGTCAGCTGGTTTACACACAGAGCCCCTGGTCTTGCAGCAGAGTTTCTTTTGCTGTAGTCAAGAGGGCCAGCCCCGAGCAGCTCAGGGGTCCAGCCCTGATGCATTGGTGAAAGAAAGAAAAAGTCACTGGGACCCTTATTGGCCCATGTGGGCCAGTTTGATGAGTTAATTTACTCTGCTGTGACTAGTAGTTTTGACCAGTGTTGCTGAATAAATATTCTTTAAAATGTACAATTTGCACGTCACTTTATCAAAAAGCTCCCCTGGGTACTACTCAAACAGTATCACAAAAGGAATGAAAAGCTATTTGCAAGTGCGAGCCACTTTTTCTTTGGTGCCTGAGACAATTACATGGCCCAGTCTGACCCCGGATGATGCTAGCCTTTGTTGCTGTGTGCAGTTCGGAAGCACCGACCCCACAGTGTCTTTGTTGAGGGCATAGGGGCATTGGTATCCCGAAAGGGACCAGGGCAGGGAGTGGACAGGTGGTGATGTTGTGTAAGTTGGCTGTAGAGGCGTTGTCTGGAGTGTTGTAATGTAACAGACACATGAACCCTCAATATGTTGAATTGGGCATATGTGTAGAAGAGATAGAGCCATCCCGTGCTTGCCACACGATTGTTCTCCACCCGACCTGGTGTGTGGAAGGTCAGTACTCCATGGTGCGACAAGTAAAAACCTTGTAGAATTAAATCCAGTTGCAAATAAATACACAGTGGGCCTCAAATGGGCAGAGTATTGTAGAATGAACACCTCTTTTCTCCACTGCTACACATATGGAGATCACATGATCTAAAAGTTACGTTACAACAGACCTTATGTTTAAACACTGGCAGTCACATGACATTCACAAATGGCATTGGTGAGGTGAGTGGTGACAATCATCTGAGATTACATGATTACATGATTCAGTGCTTTTTATTTAACTGTCAGAGTGCAATGTCCATTCATATCCCGCCTTCTATTAAGCCGTCTTTGTCATTAATCATGTTCATGTACTGTTTATTTCATTAAACCAAGAGAAAGCATTTCCTTTATATTCCATACATTTAGTGAATAGAGAAGCTAATGCTTTGCCAATATTAATTTGTGAGGCAGAATCTGTGTTCCACTACAAGAACCCCTCTGTTCTTGTACCAACCCATCATAAAACGAAAGATCTTGGTTTAGAGATGTAAAAGGACACAATTTCAGAAGAGCTAAAGTCTTGGGAGGAGAATAGAGCACCCAAATGTCCCTTGAAGTAGAGCTTGTTGTGCTGCAAATTCGCATTCCTCGCTTGCACACTGTGGAATCTGATCACTAAGCTTTGCTCACTGGTATGGCGCTGCGCCGGCGCTGCGCCGCCGCTGCGCCGACGACCACCCCCGGTCTGGCAGCGCATCACTCATTTGCGCACATGACTGAAAAACAGCCCGCACACAACTATTCTTTGGCGCACACAGCCCAAAAAAATTAGAGGGAACATTGATCTCAAACCTTCGCCTAAAACGCTGGGTGCCTACTCCATGGGGCTAGTGTACTTCCTCATTGCCTTCCACCAGTGGAACTGTTTCCCAGTGCCTGGTCAAAAGTTAAAAGTTTCTTCCTTGAACAATCGCGTGGGCTACTAAACACGCCCTTCACCTTGTACGGTTTGCTCGAGGCTGAACGACTGAAATAGCAGCCTTTCTAAACCAGTATCAAAAACTGAGCAAGAAGCAGTTCGGTGAAAGTATGAAGCACCTACCACAGAGAGCTGCAGTGAATTCAGGAGGGGAGCAGGCAGGTTATTAATAAAAAAAAGTACTGGAAAACCAGAGCCCATGCTCAAACGTCTCCAGAGATACGCGACTCGAAGCAATACATGGAGCGAGATGGCAAGTGTCTCGTTATCTGATCAGACACTGATTACACACATGGTTGCAATACAAGAAAGAGACACTGTGCAGAATAAGGACCTGTGTGACACGACGTGCAGACCATCAATAACCGTTTGTGCTAATATACATGTGCAGGAGAAGTCCAATGCACAAAACTGTGCCATCAAACCCAAATCAAAGATTACTGAATATTACACGGCTCTGCCTGACAATGCGTACCTCACTGAAGTTAACCATAGAACTTTTATGAGGACTAGCCCGAGGGGGGCACGACCCGCAGACAACACTCCCAGAGCTCCCCAAAAATTGACAATAATAATGAATTGCTGAGACTTTGTTAGAGGTCACAAAGAGAGACGGGGTCAATCACGATGACTGACTCCCAAGCCTCTGGTGGAAAATATCCTTGGTCTATGCGAGCCGGCGACTATCAGCCATCTGGCTACACTAAATCACACTATCACATCTTCTAGCTCGCGGACAGTTCTGATTTTACTGGCGACAGTGCTAGAATGAGGATACATCGGGCAGATCTGTCGCATGAAGATCTATGATCACTTCTCAAAGCCATCTTGGAGCTGTGCACCAAAATGTATCAAGGCCAAAAGGTTTGCATGGAAATAATCTGTTGCTTAGAGAAGACAAGAGGCTAACTTGAACGTCTCTCCTCAACCTTTGCTGGATCAATGATGGCTTGCACCCCCCATAAGGAGAAAGACTTACTGTACCATCCCAGAGACAAAATGGGGATGAAAATTCAATTATAGAGATTGGAATAGAGGAGGAGGTGGATGGAGCAAGCGCCCCACATGAAGTGCTAGAGGAAAGCACCCCACAAACTACTCATGAAAGTAGAATATAGACTGTGTCTAACAACCAACTGGACTAATAGGAAACAGTGACTGACCTTCAGGCTAAGTCACTCTCAAATTGCCCCTCCTCTGTCTATGGACCGAGGCAGAGTCGATCACAGAGGAAAAGAAAAGCAAAAGAAAATTTGCCTCCGAGGAAGAAGCAAAGAAATTGTGGCAAGCTGAGGAAAAATTATGTTGTCCTGACAGAGACCGGGCAAGTTAATACGAGTTTATCAGCACCGAGAAAACGATGAAAGTTCAGAAAATAGCAGAACCTTTTGGAAACCGAAATAAGAAGAAACAATGATAATCAACATAAGAAGAATGTGGCTGGAACACTAGATGGCTCGGTTCGACACCCGAGAACTTGCGAGCGAGTGAGTCCTCGCCCCAACAGCTATCTGCCACAAGTCTCTGGAGGATAGCTCAGGAGCTACGTGCTCGCCTTGGAAGCAAGACGACACAGAGCACCACAGGTTCGATCCCCGGGTCCGTGCTTAGAAACCTCTCGGTATTAAGCGTGTTATAAATAACCTATCATGTCATATAAATAACCTATCATAAGTCACATGGAGCAGACATGCAGCACAATCCTGCCACCCAGCGTAGTCGACGTAAATGCAGACAAAGTCAATGCATCTACTGCTAATATTGGTCTGCTGAAATGATGGAAAGCATGGAGAACCAGAGTGCTGTGGTCACACCACCACTGAGGCAAAAAAGGCAAGCAAAAGAAATCGATCTGAGGCTTATAGGAAAATAATAACTATCAATGATATAATCACCAAAACAGACACCCCTACCCAAACAGACAAGAAATGCAGAAGCTTCTACACACGCTGCCTCTGATAACTTCTAAGGATGTGGCTATGGTTGAGCTTCCTGATAGTGGTTGGGAAGACAACTGGGCCTGTTTGTATTTACACAACAATGTCTTTCCCATGGACTACGCAATAAAGATGTTGTGCATGGGCTACATGTTTGAGATGGGCAGGGGGTGCAAGACAGGCCATGAGCATAGTAAAAAACGCTCACAAGTGGAGAGACCAAACAGTGAAGTGGGGAATCCCCAGAAGGGAAGGTGTAAACTCTCTAAGTACTCTCCCGATGGGGGAGTGGGTGGGGATTGCATGCAAAACACACCCAGGTGAGAGCAACACACCCAGGCGGGAACAACTGATCTCCAAAAAATAAGGCACTAAATCACTGCACCTTCTAATCTGGAACACTAGAGGCCACTCCCATCTCACTCAAAGCCTCTTGGGTCTTCCTCATCTATTAGAATGTGACATTTATTTATTGCAGGAGACCTGGGTGACGAAAACATTTGCCTTAGGTGGATTTGTGTGCTTTAATTGGGCTGCAAAAAAGGGTGTATAGGTTAGACGCAAAGGAGGACCACTGGATGGCCAACGAGATGGTGGTGCAGACGCTGGAATCCGAGAATCACAACAAAAGCACTTTGGCTGTGCAAGACCACAAACATAAACTCCAGAACACGCACCTTATTGCTGAATGTGTATGTCTCCCATGGGGGTGGGAACACACAGTCTATCATGAACTCACTCACTTCCATCCTCTCGGTGTGGATGGTCCGCTATCCATGGGGAGGGTCTTAATAGCAGGAGACTTTAATGCTAACCGCAATAGGGCGCAGCAGGAATTTAACTTATTGGCAATTGACTCGGCAGCATGCAGGGGAGCCCAGATAAAGACCCGCGCAGTAAAATAGCTTAACTTTATGAGAACGATGGGCCTCAACTTCCTAGAACCAAAACTGATAGATGACCTGATGGGCCTCAACTTCCTAGAACCAAAACTGATAGATGACCTGATGGGCCTCAACTTCCTAGAAGCAAAACTGATAGATTACCTGGAATAACCGACAACCTGGTCAAGTGGGAAATAGTCCAGTTGGATTGACTACATGTTTCTGAACTCTGATTTGTCTTTCAAACCTTCCCTTCAAGCAGTAACCCACTCCACCTACAGTGACCACAAAATGCTAATCGCCTTAGTACCCTGCTCAAGTGAGAGCAATCAAGCACTGATTGGAGGGGAAATATTGGTAAACAGCAGTGGGAACCGCATTCGCTGGTTTGATAAAAAGGTTGCAGCATTGAACAAGTGGATGGTGCTGGACCATGTGGATCGGCAGGCATTACCTAATGGGATTGAATGGACAGCCATGACAATCTCTTGTTATGCAAACAGATATGGTTCCTGCAGAAGCAGATCTGAATTGAAACATGCAACCTACTCAAACTCTCAAACTGGGGAATCAAGGATGAACTCTTATACATGATCAAGACTTTTTATACTGGTACATCAGCTGCCGTCAGAACCAGTCAAAAAGGCCTTGTAACTGAATTCATAGAAACTAGCAATGACCTAAAGCAAGGTTGTGTCTTGGTCCCTGAGCTTTTTAACCTCTATGTAGCCGACCTAGGAGCCACATTGGATGCCTGTGACTCATATCCACAGAAAATAGATAACAGACTGATAGCCTGGCTAACGTTTCCACATGACACAATCCTATTCGGCAAACACCTGTCAGATTGCAAAGGGATTTGACAGCATGGCAGGTGTATTCTACAAAGAAAATCCAGAAACTGAATGAGGCCTAGACGAAGATCATGGAAGTAGGAAGAAAGAGACTGGTAAGAAATTTGGTATGGAAACCGGATGACGAAAGAATTGAAAAAGTGGAAGCGTACACATATTTAGGAGCATGTGTTACTCCAACTTGCGCAATGCAGTCTAATCGTGAATACGTTACCAACAGGGTTTTAACGTAGTTTGGGATCATCAGAAAACTAGCTGCTACCAAGGCTGGTTGATCCTCAGAAGGCCTATTACTAGTATACTGCTCAAGCCTAGTCCCCAGAATCCTCTATGGCCAGGAACTACACAAGGAAAAGGAGGTGCTAAGGCACAAGATTTTAAAAGGAAATATATGGAGGCGAACTGTCGGCCTCCCCCGAGGCATACTTGTAGAGGCCATTTCGACTGGAGTTACAACACTCAATATCAGAAGAAGTATTACAAAGTACACAATATTTAATGATATGGGGGTGATGCAGTATACATGAATACTAACACATCAAGAAGTCAGCCGGTTATATGGGAACAATTGAAGGAATGAGATACATCAGGAGGGTCCTTACGCAATAAAATAGGCTTTATAGCGGATTATACAGAGCATGAGACTCTATTCAAGAATATGTTAACTAAGAAAGCGCAGGAGGGGGACCGTATGTCTAACGTAGAACATTGTTGCAGAAATCTACTTTCCAGGACTATGTTGGTCCCCAACCATTTCCCGACCTCACTCTGTGGGATGATTCCTGGGCAGGACTGTTTGCGCTAAAATTCAGATTTGATCTATTACCATCTCTCATGAGGATTGGCCCCAGAACAAATCTTCTCAAGGACAAAAGACTCTGCAAATTGTGCACTTTACATCTTGAAACCACTGAGCACCTTCTGACGGGGTGCTCCGCTCTGCAGGAACACTGTTTGAAAAACAATGCTGAAATGGAAAGGATAGGAACACGCAGTGAAGATCGATGATGATGGCACTTTATATATATGACATTGCATTCTTTAAAAAGGGCAGCCTATAAAGTATGGAAGTATGCAATAGACAACATTGAACTCCAGACCCTTGTTGTATGACGCAGTACAATTGCATCACTCTGATTTTCCTGCAGTCAGTCTCCCAATCTTGGTCTTATTAGGTCTATCCATTTTCTATTTGATATAAACAATTATTTTAGTGAATCCCAGAGGATATAGCTCTGATTAAATAAACTTTGATAATGTATGTTTTTATATCACGTTTTATGACATGATTATGTTTCTCTATGATTGTAGGTATAAAAATGGTGCAAATCATTTTTATGTAAACTATAAGGCGCATTAAAAAAAACATAATTGAATCTGTCAGTATCCCCACACCATGGGTATCTCCCATAGGGCACACATGACATAGAAGTGAGAACATGTGTATCTGTATCAGGAGAGATAACTTTGCCCAAGACTAAAAGCATGATTCGCTGTCTTTACAGTGCTCTTGGGTTCTCGGAACTCCATCTCGTCATCAATTGGAGCTGTATCCTGCATACAGGAAATGCAAAGGCCCGTACGCCTCAGGTGCTCTAGAGCCTTCTGGTCTCTAATGAAATCACTAGGTGTTCAGGTTTCCCTCCAAGCTCCACGGATTGTAGAGAACGTAGGGGTGGATCATTTTATAAATCTGTATGAAGGTAATTAGGAGATAAATCCCACCATTATGTCTGGTAATTCTAAAATATTGCATTTAGATTTTGAAGCTGAAGAGATTGTTGCCTGTATTAAAAAGATCTAAACCCTCAAGGGCCCCATGTACTGATGGTCTATCGAACGCAACTGTTAAAACTGATCCAATGCTATGGGCTGCAGTTCTGCAGGAGTTGTTTCAGAATATTATTTTGATACGGTCTATCCCCTATTCGTGGAAATCTGCCATAGTTATATTGGTATTTAAAAAAAGAGATGGACTGGATCCTAGAAACTAACATCTGATATCATTATTGGATGCAGGTGTCAAGATTTTCTCAGTGATAATATTAAAGAAATTGCCGTTGTTGTGCAACTAAGCAGAGGTGCGGGATGGCCACGAGGTTGGTTTTAAAAAAGGTTTTGGGATTCCCCACAACGGTTTTATTTTGAAGCTGTTACCCGGCCAATTTAAGCTGACTGAAAGGAAACTACATGTAGCTTTTTTTGATTTATTGCAAGCATTTGATTGCATGAATCGTCAAATGTTATGGTGAAGTTGTGTCAAAAGGGTTGTCCACCGACCCTATTAAATATTTTACCTGTGCTACATATGAATACTATGATTAAGATCAGGTTGGATTAGCAGCACAATTTCTCCAGGTGGATCAAGACACAATGTTGACTCTGCAAGGGATGTGTCTTGGCGCCATTCTTGTTTGATTTTTACATTTTACAATATTAGTTCTTCCCCATGTAATAACAGAACGAACCCCTGTGTTTAGGACTGGTGTGATTACATTATCTGGCTTAGCTGATAATCTAATCATCTGTGATTTAAACACAGTAAGTTTCCAGCATTCCTTAGATGCTGTCAACAGACATTTGCAAGCATTCGATCTAAAAGTGAACGTGGTGAAGACCAAAATCATGATGATGAAATTGAAGAATCATAGGGGTAGAAAGGGACTTACTCTAAACCATTTTCTTGATCAACGTAGAATTGAGGTAGTGTGCCAGTGCAAGTATTTAGGAGTGGTTAGTTTAGGAGGGCTAATAACATATCTGGACAAAGTTAAGCGTAAGGTTTATGAACATGACTGGATCTGTAACAGGGCTCAGATTTTGAATTATCAATTATTCTCTCCTTTTAATTTTGATATAAAAGCTTTTAATGTTCCATGTTTGGGATTATACGGTCTGGAAGATTATGTCGCTTCTGTCATTTAGAGATAGAAACTCTAACACGTTTAGTGATTGAATATGTTTCCTAATGCCATTGCGACTACAATTGCTTGGGAGATTTGTTCATCATGATGTGTCGCTATTGTCAGACCAATTTTGGCACCGGATTTTAAACGCACAGGAAATGTTACTATGCATTGGCGTTTTAGCTTTTGTAAATCAGATTTTAAAACCCACTTGATGTAATTTCTTTTATGTGAAATGATTTTAAAATTCAATTTAATATAATCGTGGTGTCTGTTTACGTGTAATGTGCAAAAGATTTTGTTGGAAACCATAATGCAATAAATAAATAAATAAATACATGAATAAATAGATAAATAAATAAATAAATAAATGAAAAAGCCAAGTGATACAGCAGGAGGGATACCTTAGCCCAAGACTAAAAGCATGAATCACTACCTTTACAGTGCCTTTGTGTTCCAGAACTGCATGACATCAACAGCTATCATCATGCAAAGGCCCATACGGCTACGGCGCTGAGCCTCTGTGTTTCTTCAGCTGCATGGGTTTTTTTAAGCAGAGATTTGACACGCTATCCTACACATATCTGACTGCACATTACAGCGATGACATTCTTACATTCTTACTTTCAGCACATCTCAAGATCTGCGCAAGAATGCACTCAAGCAAACACGCATGGCTTTGGAAAGAACTCAATTCATGCTAACCAAAGATGTAGGGTGGATTTAGCAAGACCAATCTCGCATTCTATGAGTTTATATTTTTAAAAGATGGTATGTGGTCTGAGTTGTTGAAAATCGATGCCCTGACATTTGGCCCCCCATGCCCTCGCTGCCTCAAATCTTCCTGCACTTTGTTTGTTCCTAGGAATGTCCAGCTAGTGCGCAAGAGCATCCACGATTTTGCATCATTAAGTTCACCTCTATGTCACCTCCCACTATCAGTGCAAGAGTTTCTGTAAATATCTGACTGAAAAGCAGAATTTGAGGATGTCAAACTCGGCAGTGCCAGAGCTGTCTACATGGTATCAGGCTGGTAGACTATGGAGCAAGTTTAGCATAACAAAAGCCCAGCATTGGCACCCCGAGGAAGATTGACTCATATGAGAGCCATACCTTCACTGACAGTGTAAAAGCCTACTCTCAGGCCGAGAAAGAAGGTTTAGCTGCCTTGTGGCCATGGAAGAACCATCATCTTTTCCCCTATGGAAAGCTCTTCACTATGATACTTGACCATCAGGTGCTACTCACCATTTATGGAAATCCTTCTGCCAACATGCCACTTTGCATCACAAGCTGGGCTCTGTGTCTAGACTACTGCTTCAAGATCCTTCAAAAAGTGGGCAAGGTACACAATACAGATAATTTCTTCTTCCAGCATCCAGTCCCAAGCGTGTCAATTTGTCCTTCTGTTCTGCAAGAATATGTCAACTACATTCTAGGTAATGCTCAGCCTCTCTTCATATCTATTGAAGACATCTTGGTCGCAACAGCACAGGACCACCCCACCAATCTGGTCATTTAGCTTGTCAACTCTCATCGGTGGGACCATGCATTGTAGATGGGTGATTCATCAGATGGCATAAATATGGATAATATGCTAGCGTTCAAACTTGGGCAAGCTGAACTGTCAACTGCAAGTAAATGCCCCCTATTCAGGGACAAACACATTAATCATTCATCCAGCCTCTGACAGCAGATGGTTGGAATGGCGCACAATGTTCACATAGTATTATAGCCACTATTATTTATTATTATTATTACTATTATTATTATTATTATATTTATTGAACGCACACCTAGCTTCGAGAAGCAACAGAGCTCTTTACAGAGGTAAACAACAGAGTAGACATACAGTGTGGGGTAGAATACAGAGGAACACAGAGGAGGGGCAAAGGTGTACAGGGTTGCAGGGAGGATGGGGCAGACGGCAGCGCAGGGGATGACGTGATGGCCTAGATGTTGAGGAGGAGAGACTCCTTGAAGAGGTGGGTCTTGAGTTCTTTTTTGAATTGCAGGAGCAATGGGCCAAGTCTGATGCTGACAGGGAGGAGGTTCCATAGTCTTGGGGTGTAGGCAGAGAAGGTTTGTTTTCTGGTCCTTTCCTTTTTGCAGCAGCAGATTTCAAGGCTGCACGTGTCCTGGCTTCTGGTGGTGCACTGTCTGCCGGAGATGCTGAGTTTCTCTGCGAGATAGTTGGGTGACTTAAGGGCGATTCGATTGAGGTCTTATAGATGATTCAGCAAGGTATCTGGTCTTTGCATCGAATTCCTTTCCATCAAATTCTTTTGCATCAAGGGTTTTGCAAGGAAACATATTCATCGAGAGCATGTTTTTGAGGGGTAAAGGCTTAATTTTTGTTGTGGTGGGTTTTAAAGGGTACAAATGGGGGGTTGAGGAGGGACCCACCCCACACCCTCCCAAAAAAAGGCATTTGATGCAAATTCCTTCGTTGCAAAAAAAATGATGGAAATGTCCCTCAATGCAGAAAATTTGATGGAAAGACCATAAACCATTCAGCAAGAATTGAAGGTGATTTGTGCATGCAGTTGGAACCAGTGAAGGTCGATGAGGGCCAGGGTGATGTGGTTGTATGTGCGTAGACCCTTGATGAGGAGTGCAGCCATGTGTAAGGCACTTCTCAGGGGAACAAGGGAGGACGACAGGAGGCCTTCGTGGAGGGCATTGCCCCATCCAGGTGAGATAGGACCAATGCTTGATCGGTGGATCTGACGCTGCCCAAACGGATAAAAGGCTTGACTTTCCACAGGGGGGGGAGCTGATACCAAGCTGTCTGAGTTTTCTTAGCTATGTGTGTCTTGAAGGAAAGGTGTTTGTCGATGTGGAACCCGAGGAATTTGGTGCAGGAGGGGAGCTTGGGGGTGAAGCCCCCAAGGCTGATGGTTGATAGTTAGGTCTGTATCTCTGAGCGTTCTGTGTTTTTGGTGAGGAGTAGGAATTCGGTCTTCGAGGGGTAGAGCTTCAAGTATGCTCTGGATATCCAAGATGTATCATTGAGAGGCAAGTTTTGAGCCTGTGTATGTCCTTGAGGGAGTCGATCTTGAGGTATAGCTGTGTGTCATGTGGATGCTGTATGTGCCTAGGAGGTCTCCCAGTGGCTCCTTCTATAGACCGAAGATCACTTAGGAGAGGATGGGACTCCAAAGGTGATGGGAGCATTGGCGATCTAGTGGAGTCCATCTGAAAAAACTACTGGCGGTCGGTGAGGTAGGACTTGAACCAGTATAGGACAAGGTTGCTGAGCCCCATGCGCCGATGTAGCGTGTCCATGGGCACCTGCTGGTCTACTGTATCAAAAGCAGCAGAGAGGTCGAGTGAAACCAGGAGGCAAGGGTGGCCATCGTCAAGGATGTTGAGGGTGTCGTCAACAACCTATATGGTTGCTGTCTCTGTGCTGCATCTGTGTCTGAACCATGATTAGTAGGTTTGGAGGACATTTTTGGTGTCTAAGTGTTACTGCAGTTGTGCGGCTACTGCTTTCTCGATGATCTTACCTAGAAAGGGAAGATGGGTGATCGGGCGATAGTTACTTAGGTTATTGGGATCCAGAGTGGGTTTCCTTAGTAGAGAGAGAATTTGTCCTGTCTTTAGGGTCGGTGGGAAGGTGCCTTGAGTTAGGGAGTTGTTGATGATCTCCAGGTAAGGAAGAAGAGCTTTTGTTGGGGGGGTCTTGGGGATGGATGCTAGGAGGATGTCATCTGTATACGATGAGGCTTTGAGGGTGGCTAGGATTTCTGCCTGGTCCTCTGTAGAGAGTGTCTTGAATTTTGTCCAGGATGTGGAGATTTAGCAAGGAGGGATGTTAGGTGGGTCTGTGGATGCAGAGCTGGTGTCTACGTGCTGGTGAATCTTGATGATTTTGTCGATAAAGAAGGTGTTAATGGGGGTGGGTTTTTCAATGCTGTGTGGTACGGCAGGGTGAGGTTGCAGGTTGACACAGTTCTTGACCGCTTTGAAGAGGGCTCTGCTTTTTTTGTCGGCTTCTGCTATTGTGTTCTGATTGTAGGAGGCCTTGGCTATGTTGATTAGTTGTCAGCAGGTTGCTCAGTGTTCCTTGAGGAGCGCCAGGTCAGATGTGTTCCTGGAATGTCACCAGGTTTTCTCTTGCTTCCTGATGACTCTTTTGCTGAGATTGAGTTCTTGCTTGTACCAGGGTGTTCACGGTTTCGGTTTGTAGGTTCATTGTTTTAGAGGCGCATGTCAGTCGATGGAGGCTCAGACGGTGGTGCTGGGTGCTTCCAGTAGAGAGTCGCAGTTCGGTTGGGAGTGTTCGGTTCATGAGAGGTGGCAAGGTCTTCCGTGAGGGCTTCCATCAGGAAGTACTGGAAGGAACTGAAGGTTTGTCTGCTGTGTTTCTGCTTGGAATGCTTGACTGGGGTGATATGCAGGATGTTGAAAAGCACAGGCAGGTGGTCAGACCCGTCAAGCGGGATATGAGAGTTGTAGTGGAGGGAAGGCAGTGCAGTGATGATTAGGTCGAAGATGTTACCTTTCTCGTGCGTTGGTTCTTTCATGTGCTGTGTGAGGCTGAGGATGTCGAGAAGGCAGAGGAGCTTCCTTCATCGCTTTGGTGGTCTTGTTGCCTGGGAGGTTGAAGTTGCCTAGGAAGATGCTATTGGCATGCGTGAGAGTCATGGTGGTGACCAGTTCAGTAATTGAGCTGACAATTTGCATCAAGTACCAGAGGATATGCTTCTCCATCGTAGGCAAGATTGTAGGATACATGCTAAAATAGTTTCTCATTTGACAAACCATGAGGACCTATCATACTCCGGAACCTCTGTAAATGCAGACCTTACCAACAGGAATCTGGGAACTAGTTGCTGTTGATTTGTAGGGGCCCTGAGGGAAAAATCCTGCATTCAGTCATAATAAACAAGTATTCAAAATAGCCTGAGCTACACCAAGTCCTATCTGCAGGATCCGCCTGAGAAATTCCCACCTTAGACAAACACTTTTAGCCTCTTGAGCCCCACTGATTGTCAAATCTGACAATGGCCCTCCTTTCAATGGGACTAACTACAAGGCCTGTACCATCTATCTCAGAAAATGACCATCAGAAAATGACACCTCTCTAGATGCAGAGAAATTGCCTTGTATCCCTAGGTACAGGAAAACTGTGCTGGGCCCATATTGCACTTGACTTGACTTGACAGAGGGGGCTGACCCAAAGCCCTACCGTGCAGAAGACCAGCTGCCTAGACATAGGTGGACCTAGCAAAGGGTCCATATTTAGGAATAGTAAAGCCTGAGGGAAAGCATTTTCTGACCAATGGCAGAACGGTGACAGAATATCGGCTGTCTGAAAAGCACCCTGAAGAAGGTGAGTAGAGAGAATGCCCATTCAAAACATGTTATGGGGAAACACCCACTGATGAGAAAGCTGAAAACCAGAACTTTGGAAGAGAGCTGCCGTGTTTACTGAAAATATTCACGGCCTGGAAAAGAGCTACTACAAGCATTGAGAAACCTGGGGTCTGAGACAGACTTGCTGTGTTTACTGAAAGAATCCAAGGTCTGGCAGAGACCTATTGCAAGTATTGTAACACCCGAGGTCTGTTGACAGACCCACTGAAGAGAAAACTGAGCGGTAAGGAAGCAGGCCTACTGAGTATACTGATGGAAACCAAACTCTAGGAGAGGCCCAATCACGAACCAGGGGACTGGAAGCTCCCTTTTGCCAACATCAAAGACATGGAAGAGACCTCCCACGAATACCGGCCAACTAACATTCTGAAAGGGAGGGCTTGCTGTGTGACCCAAGGCCTGTGAGAGGCGAGTGTGTGAGAAAATCCCAAGAACTTAGATAGAGCGATTGTGATTAATGAAAAATCTAAAGACTGGGAGAGAGTTGGTGTGTATATCAAAGTCATCTATATTCGAGCAGAGACCTGTTGTGCACATGAAGGAAACTCATTGTGTGTGGAAGACCTAATGTGAGGACTGAAGAAACCACAGACTGTGAGAGAGATCATATGAAGAGAAAATCTGATGCAAGGGACCAAAGAATCCAAATCTCCCAAGTGGTAGTGAAATGAGGAAAACTACAGCCTCAGCTCCCCCACGGCAGCCACCAGCAATCGACCATCTGTAAGCTTGAGAAATCGTCAGGCAACACTGCATCTGCCTGGAATTAATTGAAATAAGATCTGCATTTTACTCGTAGTGTTTTGCGCAGAGCGTGCGACATGTGTAATATTACCTGTTTTTTTGCAAACACCATGTCCATGAGTGCAGTGATCACGCACCTGCATCCTGGTGTTTTTGGATGCTTTCTTGAGGCATTTGTGCCTGTTACTGCATCTCACTGATGTTCAGTGTACTCTTCAAAATGGCCACCCTGGTCAGGGGCATTTGGGTCTTTCCATACTAACAGGCCGGGCCCTCCCATTGCCTGCATCCTATCTACATCAGCCAATTGCGAGCACCGGGAGGCGGAAGCCGGTCCCCAAACAATGGCCCGCTTCTAGGTCCTAATGGAGCTCCGTCCCTCATTCACCGTGCAACAGAAGAAGTAAGCTTCAGCTCCCCCACAGCAGCCACCAGCAATCGACCATCTGTAAAGAAGGTAAGCCCATGTGGGCTTGAGAAATCGTCAGGCAACACTGCATGTGCCCAAAATAATTGAAATAAGATCTGCATTTTTCTTGTAGTGTGCATGAGTGCGGTGATCACGCACCTGCATCCTGGTGTTTTTGGATTCTTTCTGGAGGCATTTGTCCCTGTTACTGCATCTCATTGGTGTTCAGGGTACTATTCAAAAAAGGCCCACTTCTAAGGCCCTGTCTACCCCTGCCCATGCATGGGAGGGCTGGAGCCCTCCAATTCTCTAATTCTCCTGTGCTATATGTGTCTCCGCTTGGTTCACGCTGGTTCAGCTTCTGGTTCCTTGCGCCCATCAAACCTGAGTGGTCCATGTGAGTACTGACTGATCATTACTGTTCACCTGGTCCTCTAAATGGTAACTTTTCGACTCCTAGAATCTCCTGCCAACTGACTCCACTTTCTCTCTTTTGTGCTCTCCTACATATAATCAATATTATTACCGTTCGGTGGGTTGCTTTTTACATCTGTGCACCTGGCATTGTGCTGTGTTGTTTTTTATATTCGAATTTAGGTGCTTCCCTGTGCCTTTTACATCTCTGCACCTGGCATTGCACTGTGTTTTTGTAAATTCGAATGTTGGTGCTTCCCTGTGCATTGTACATCTCTGCACCCTGCATTGCACTGTATTGTTTGTAAATTCGAATTTAGGTGCTTCCCTGCACTTTTTACATCTCTGCACACTTTATACGCTCAGCACTGCTGGTTACCTACCTGCACCTATATCCATGCAGCTGCCCTCTGTATCCACTCTGCACAGATTTACTTGCAACGACTGTTCAGTGTAGCCCCCCACCATTCCTTCTGCTTCCTCTCTTCTCTTCTCCTGCAGTCCCTCGTTAGTTCCTATCATCCTCTCGCTCCCTCCCCCTCCCTTCCTCTCCTTTCCTCCCACCTCCCTTCCTATCCTCTCTTCCACCTATTACACTTCTCATGCACTTATTCCATCAGAAATTCTGACTGCCACATATGATGGACTCATCGTCTGTTTTTCTGTTCCTATCCTCCCCCTCCCCACTCTCCTCTTTTATGTATAGCACTTGCAATGTTTAAACAACAGTACGTACAATAATTATGTTAAATGTGTATCTTGCTTGTTTTCCTCTTTGTTGTACGTACATAACTTAGAACTTGCCCATTCTGAATGCTCCAATGCCTAGTAAGAATGTTATTTTTTCCAGTGAATGCTTTCCCTCCCTGCATTGGACCACTTTGATATGCTTTTTTGTAATTATAGGCGCTATATAAATAACCAATAAATAAATAAATCTTGACTATCAGTAAATGCTGGAAGAGCCTTCACAGAGAAAACAGATTGTTTTCTTTGTTAAATTTGGAATGGCATATCAGATTAGGAAAAAGGAACTCAGTTGTGGCCCATATTGTGAAACGTTCTTGTTTAAAGCTTTCGGCAGTATGGAGGCTAAGGTGTCTTGATTCTTAGCCATGGGGCAGGACTATGTTTCCCAGCACCGTGCACCATCATTTGAGTGTTCCTCCATGCAGCACGTCACTCCCTGAACAGCCAGAGCTAGTGACCATACACAGAAGCATTTATGGAGCCGCAGCTGGGAAGGCAGCACCCAACAACATCTGATGTGAGTGTTCCCTCCTTTGAGAGCTTGTTTGACATGTTTCGGTGTTCTGTTGTCCTGGCACTAGTTAACTCCATTATCTGACTAGTTTGTCTGCCATGCTTCTGTGCTTTTGTCTGTTTACTCCTGTCGAACACGTTTCTCTGCAGTGGTCTGACACCATCTGAATGCAATGATTGCCAAGAGGACTGCCTTGCATGTCTTCCTAACTTTGTGATATACTGTGTACCGACACCACGCTTTCCTAAAGGACGGTTTTGCCTAACATTCTAAATCCACGCTATCCTGTGTATCAAATCCATGCCTGCCTAATGGACTGCTTTGCCTAACTCTCTAACCTTATGATATCCTTTGTACCGAACCCTTACTTCCTTAAAGGACTGCCTATCTTTTCCTGTTCTGCTGTGCATTTTTTCATCTCCTTCTTTATTGACTTCTGCTCCAATCTTGGTTGGCAGTAAACTCCTACTGTGAATCCTACTTCATCGCATTTCCCACCTTGTACGTGATACTGTGTTCTCTCCTCTATTCCCTTGGTGCACACCCTCTTGCGGCATGAGAGACCCCAGCGTTTCGTTCCTTATTTTTGGTAAACTCTTTTCATCTGGGTTGTTTTCCTGATCTTTCCTCTAAATCTCTGCCTTCCTTCCTTCCTCCACTACTACAACCTTCGCCTCTGGACCACATACAAGTACTTACATTACCATAGGATTTGCGGTAAAGAAGTAGGGATGGTTGAATTTCTTTCCTAATCTCTTCGTTGTTCTTCCTCCTAGATTTTGCAGATGTCCCATATCACCTCTTTGCTCTTCAAGTGAGTTTCTCCTGGTCATCTTGACCGGTTGGGACCCATTTGGGGAGTCGATGAGACTCACCTACGGATATCCTTCCTGGGCACTGTGGGAAACCTGAAAGTAGTCTCACATCTAAACACCAGGGATCTTCTGTTCAGGTGGCCAGGGAAGAGCCATAGTTTTTGGATCCCAACCCTGGGGGTGGACAAGGGAGGGAGGATCACCTGAGTGGAGGATCCTTAGGGGGAGAGAGGGTGTCCGAAGGCGAGATATGGTATCCCCCCATCCTGATATTGACCTATCCTCACCTCCCTTAGCCTTTATGTGTTATTGCCAATCTCATCCCATCTTTCCCTGTAGTTTTCATGTAAGTACTGAGAAGAAGAAGAAACAACTAGGAGTAGTGCAGAGCTCCTATTATAAATACCACTCTCGTACTGGGATTAAGAAGAGTGGTCTGGAGGCATGTAGTAATAAAGATCAGGCATGTCACACTAACAGGCTTAAACAGATCAGGCATGTCACACTAACAGGCTTAAACAGGGTCAGGAAATTGAGTATACCTCGTTTCATCTCTAGCCCATTAGTAGTAGAGAACAGTATAAAAAATGCAAATCAGAAGCATATAGGAGATGCAGTCGCAGAAGGAATAGAGAACCGAGGAGTTTCCGTGCTGAGAAGCGAGAAGCCTAAATGCTGAGATACTGACTGAGATCCCGAGAGTCTTGCTGAGGTGACTGTGCAGGACTGGGAACCCTTGTGAGGGAAGGCGTTCAGTAGGCACTGCCAGGGAGCAGAAGCAGAGCCAAGCACAAAGGCTGGTGTGTGCAGAGTGAAGCACCCAACTGGCAAGTTGGTTTTCCTGCTTGGGGAGAAGCCGCCAAACGAAGCTGCAGAGACCCAGTAAGTGTCGAGAGACACTAGGAACGCCGGGACGCTCCAAGGGACCATGGAAATGGTAACGGTCCACGGAAAAGAAATGCAAAATAGCACTTATTGAATATCAAACTAAGTGAAAGATGTTATTTAACACACAACTTCAAACTGCATTTATTGAATGCCGAACCAAATGAAAGGTGCTGCACAACTGAAAGGTGCTGCACAACTTAAAACTGCATTTTTTGAAAAGCAAATCAAAAGAAAGGTGTTATCTTGACAAATAAGACGCAACATTACATTTGCTGGATATTGGGCGATAGGAAAGTTGCGGTTTGAGTGAAACCAAGTGATTGCTACAATTATGAAGAATTGACTAAATTAAAGTTTTTACTTGATCAAACTATGAAATGCTAAAGACTGCATAAATATGCTGGAACAATCAAGTGTATCAAGTAACCCACAACCAGAAAACACCTTAGGAATAATGTGCAAGACATATAAGGGCATTGAAGGGTTGTCTTGAATATTACTGAACAATAGCCTTTGGGAATGCTCATGGTTGCGTGACGTGTGATGGGTGGAACGTGTGGTCTGAGAACTGCGCCTATACCAGGAAGTTTCCTAATCACTGACATTGCCAATATAATTGGTCGAAATACAGACAAGGCATGTGGTTTCTGGTTGCATGGCCTGTAGTGGTTGCACCTAGACAAGAAACCACTACATTTTGGAAAAGCAGCAAATAAGTGTGTGTACTTGGTGAGGTTAACCAAAAGAAGGGTCAAGTGGACCGGATATTCTTTTGCAAACTTATGAACAGAGGAAACAAGTCAACTACTCAGTATAAATCTTGGGGAAGGGAACCCTGGGATACCAAAGGACTTGAGAGTCTTGGGGAAGGGAGTTCCAAGATCACAGTGTTTTATGAACTTGATTACTTTTGAACTTGGGGAAGGGAAACCTAAGACCCACTTTTGATGCAATCTGTGATACCTGTGAATCTACAGAAGGTAACTTCTGAACGGGATCAAACCGCTCTGAAACAAAGTTACATTGGAACTGTATTGAACTTGAACACTTATATTTGGTTGAGAACATTTCCCCACTAGATTTTGTTGTACTTGTTAGGACAAGCCTATGTTTTGACACAGATAGACTTTTGATTTGGACTTGCACACATAGACTTTCCATAGAATTATTTAGGCAGGAAAAGTCCAACCATAGCATAGGGTTAGTTAGGCGTTACACGATCCTGCTCATTAATAATGTTTTTTTTAGGAATATATCTCTGCCATTATTATTATAATTGTTCTTTTATAATATTCTTAATATCAGAGATTGGTTTCTAAGTGTGCGATCGGGATTCAAGTCTGTGTTGCGCTGTGTTGTCTTGCTTCCATGACAAACGCGTTGCCCATGATCTATCCCCCCTCCTCTCTCTTGATACCATGCATGTCTCATATATGGTGTCAGGTGTGGGATGCAGCTCAAGCGAAACAGGTTGGGGGGGCCGTGGAATATGAAAAGTTAAAACTCAAAATATTAAGTCCATTATTTGCTTGTGTTAAAACATTGGAGAAAGAGTGGAGTGACATCACCTCTCTCACAAATGAATTTGACACCTCAGAGACCAAGATAAGTTCCAATCTCCTATTCTTTGTACTAATGAACAGATCTCGGCAGGTTATGTTGTCTACCAGTGGACTGAGACCTCTAGAGAGAAACCCTGATCCATCACTATTGGCTATCAAATCCATTCAGGAAAACAAAATAGGGAATGTTAAAAAATGTTCAGACCAGATGTCTGTCCAAGAGTTAGAGGACCAACCATCTCACGTCTGAGAGTCCAGAGTTTGGTATTCAAGGGAATTGGACGGTTGTACTATACAAACCATTATCAGTTCACCAATGGGAGTAACATTCCATCCATTAAGGACCCATTGCATTCTTCCTATATGAAAAAGAGTAGAGGGGAATAGCTACTATCTATTTTGTGCTAAGGAAGTAATGGTACCAGCTCGGGAGAAACTTGTCATCTCCTTAGAACTTTGGGTGAACCTCCTTGCTGATATAATTATGTACATCATACCTTGTGGAGGAAATAACAATATTACCTCTGCTCTCATGTGGGAACCACCTGAAGTTTGTGATACTGAGCTTTTCTTTCAGCCTAATTAAGATCAAGAAGGGCAAATTAATGGGAAGCCTGATGTATGATCACACATAGGAATATGTTCACCCGATAAATACAACAACAAAACATTTGCATGCCCCAAAATTAGAAAATGAGGGAATTAAAGACCCGGGAAAACCTGACACCTTCCCTGCCTTTTTAATACCATGGGAAAAGCCCACTTCCCTTAAAGTAGGAAACGAATATGTCATTGCCGTCCCCGAAGATCATGCAGTTTATGAATCCAAAACAGGAATTTGGACCCTCTCGTACTGCTCTGACTATGAACCTTATGAGCAAACATGTCCCATTCTTTTAACGGCCTCTGTATTTTTCACTGAAATACCTGCATATAATCCCGGGATGCAGTTGAAACAAGAAGAAAGTGAGAAACGTCAAACCCTAGTACAACCCTGAGGCTTATGAAGCCCTTTAGAATTAGTCAATAAAAATCCAGATGCAGGTGATCCTAGCAGGAGAGAAGAAATTGTGGAAATAGCATTCTGTGAATCCCCATCTCCACTGGAAATCAAAGCAGGATTTTCATTGGAGGAAATTGAATACTCACTAGAAGAGCAGGCCTTAGTAAAAGAAGATTGTGAGCTTTCAAACTTAGATCAAAAGCCATTAATCCTCTCTGATACAATTGAACAAGAGAAAACTCCAGCTACCTCAGAGAGAACCTTGTCTGAACCCCACTCCTTAGAAGGACAGGAGGGGTAAAAGATATCATCAGGCCAGTTACTAGTGCTCATGAATGAACCAAATCCCTCAGGGGCAGAAGATGAGCTTCTTTTAGGATATTGCTTCATGGGTCAGGAAATATCAGATATATTTTCATCAGAAAAAAACAAACCAGGGTCTACTAGAATTGAAGACATCCAGAGAGCAAACCAGGTTTTGAGATACAAAGATAATACTTCTCTTGTAGTAAATATGGTCATCTGATGAAATGGTACCCCTTGAATAAAATTGGTCTCACTACTACTAAACTGTTAGACGATCTTAGTGAAGATAGCATGGGTGAGAAGACAAAGGAGGCATCATTGTATCGCAGCATCCTTTATAACCAATCTCATGAGATACTAAGAGAAGGGGAAAAGTATATGGAAAAGCTGGTCAAAAAGGGCAAGAAAAAAAAGAACAGGAGGAAACCAAGCACTTTTCTATATAGCTCTAAAACCACATATAGAGTCCCTGCCGCCCTAGAAAGAAAAGACTATTTGGTCACAGTTGGACACCGGGAGTGAAAAGTGTGCAAGCAGACTTACTTCTTAAAAGTTGGAAAGCCGTTGGAAAGAAGAAGGTAGGCTGCATCCATGGCCACCTTGAGAAATATCTACAAGCACAGATTCCCATTTCCATCTTGGGGCAAGAATTACATATGGTGGTAGCCGTGGTTCTCAACCTCCCGACACAACTGGTTATAGGATGCAGTGTGTCACAGTTTGATCAATGGGTCTTTGAAATAGCCCAAATAAATTCCAAGAATCTTGAAACTGGGTCTCATGTCCCTTTTAAGATGAAATATCCCAGATTGGAAAAAAAGTCAGAAGTTCTGTTAAAAGAACATTACCTTGACAGAATGAGAGAGTGTTTATCTTGGGGAAGGGAGTTCCAAGATCACAGTGTTGTATGAACTTGGTTACATTTTAACTTGCGGAAGGGAAACCCAAGACCCTCTTTTGATGCAAACTGCGATACCTGTGACTCTAAAGAAAGCAACTTCAGAACGCGATCAAACATCTTTGAAACAAAGTTAAATTGGAATTGTATTGAACTTGAACACTTATATTTGGTTGAGAACATTTCCCAAACTAGATTTTTTTTGTAAGCGTGAGGACAAGCATAGGTTTTGACACAGACAGACTTTCGATTTGGGCTTGTAGACATAGGCCCTCATTACAAGTGTGCCAGTCCGGAAATTATGAGTCTGCTGGTGGGTGCCGTTCCACCCACCAGGACTTTCACTGAAGCGCCAGCACCTTTATTAATGGTGTCTGTGCTTCCGTGGTCCCCATTCCCGTGGAGTCCTATCGGACTCCACGGGAATGGGGATCAAAATTTTACCAGTGCCTGATTTACCGGACCGCTGGGGCTGTATTGCCTTGGTTATTCCGGCAAGTCAGGCACCGGTAGATCATTACAGGTCCGGCGGCTGCCTGCCTGTTTTTCCGGCACAGTTTCCGCCAGACTCGTAATGAGGGCCATAGAGTTTCCTTATTTAGGCAGGAAGAGTCCCACCATAGCATAGGAGAAGCAATTGGCAAACAAACTGATCATCACAATTTGCTTTAAATAACTGCCCCAACCTTTGAAAAGTGTCCCAACTATTGACTTATTGCCTTGACAAAGACCCATGCTCGAAACACGTGTTGGCAGAAGATTGGCAAAACGTAGCAGTCTCAATTACTATTAATAAGAACAAGAATATTATTAATTACTCAATTTCAACATCATGTCATGTAATTAACAAGAATGAAGTGCTTTATGCTTTTTAATACCATGTTTTAAAACTAATGCAGATATTTGACATCAATTGTTATTGGGTTTATCAGAATGCATATCATATGTAGGAATCAAATATGAATCCTTTAACCTGTTTGAAAAAATGACAATAAAAGATTTCAGTTGAGATCAATTCTTTGAGATATTGACTAGCTATCTGCCACATAGACGCATAGCAGTCTTGCTATTTTTTCTCATGTGTATTATTAGCGACATCTGACAGGGTATTGAATAATGGAGAGCAGCTTTTGTGTGTCATAAACAAAAGATATATATGTTCAGTAATTTCAGTGATTCTTTGGCGCAGGTCACATTAGGTACTAACACATTTTACTAATACAATATATTTTGCCTTCGGACCATCAATACCACAGGGTGTTTGGAAGAATAAGTTGTCCCGGGTCTGACACTGAACGAATATGTTGTCCCGGGATTGACACTGGACGAATATTTTATCCTTGCCTGACACTGTTTCCTACGGGTATACCTTAATATACCGTTATCGTTTATAGTTTATACCTAGTGTTGAGACCAACCCATTCCCTAAGAAAACAGAATAAGGGTTTGAAGTACCACAAAAATTTTGGCGCGCGTTTCATTGCTCTGCCATACCACAGTTTGACTCATTTTATGACACCTTCCATGCACTAGAACTAATACCATTTCAGAGATATCATGCCATTTATAAGTCATCTATGTAAAGACTGGAGGGGGGGTCTGTACTTCCGCTCTCTATATGGTAGAGGAGAGGCACAGAGGACCCCAGCCAAGATTCTCTATTATTGGTAACGTAGTCGAGCAATCAAGGCCTAGCTTCTCAGGAGGTGACGCAGGCTGGTTCTTAAGTACAGTGTAGTCCCCGAACCCCCACAAAGTAATGTCCACATACTGTATTACTGAAAACACAGTCTTTATA
Organism: Ambystoma mexicanum; assembly: GCF_040938575.1. Classification (NCBI taxonomy): domain Eukaryota; kingdom Metazoa; phylum Chordata; class Amphibia; order Caudata; family Ambystomatidae; genus Ambystoma; species Ambystoma mexicanum. Next base: position 69,698,605 of record NC_090928.1, read on the forward strand.
TAATTAATATTCAAAGGTATGTACACGATCACAATAACACACTTTGTACTCGGAAATCAACAATGATAAATATATACAATTCTAAAGTGGTACCACCAATGTTATCGAATCTCATTAAAGTGCATCAACTGTACGGTTAAAATGTCACACAGATCAATAACGTGGAAACCAGCAATAGAGATAGGAAGGAAAGCAAGATGGTTGACACGGTAGGCTGACTACTGGCCCCTACCACTAGGTACAGTTCTGTGTGGAGATCCCCCCACCTGGGCAACCTGTAAAATAAAGATATATAGCACAAGCCCAGTCCATATGTTGTTCAATAGCCTTATTTCCTCCTATTAAGGTTTTACCCCCCCTCCCAATGTACCTGGTGGAGTAGAGTTCTTCGAAGACGCATAGAAGGATCCTTCTTGAGTGACTCCCTTTAAAGCAGGAGCCACGGATCGTCGAGAGGCATCGAAGACGGTGAACTTGTCATCGACGGTGCCCAGACCCCAATGTCGATCCAGGCGGTGCTCGTCAGCGACGTCCTGCAAGGATGAGGTGTGCGGGGCACCTCGGCGATGGATTGTTCAGGACTGCAAAGAGTTTCAGAAGAACTGTGGCCCAACAAGGGCTTCAAGTCGTCGAAGTCTTTGTGGCCTTCAGGTGGTGGGAAACCCACCGGCGGATTCTCCTCGGCGCGTTGGTCATCCTCGACTTTCTCCGGCGGGACAAATCGGTCGACGTTGCGGACAAGGGAGTCCTTGGATTCAAATGTTTTTAGGCAAAGGAGCAGGCGGCTCCGGTCATCGGCGGCACGGGGTCAAGTGGTCCCCACGGCTGGACAACACAACTTCGACGGGCCTCCAGCGGTTACACAAACCTGCAAACCCTGGTCGACGGCAATAGACCACGACAGCGGCAAAGTCCGGGTGCTTTGCTTCGTTCTCCTCAGTGGTCCCATCTCGCGTCAGCAGCCTTTCGAGGGTCTGACTTGCAGGGAGCTTCGGCGAAGGTTAGCAGTGCTCGATGGTCCCTCGGAGCACGGGAAGAGGGCGCCTTACCAGGTCCTCTCTCGGATCAGTCTTCGACGAATTCGGCAGCTTTCAGATCAGGTAGAAGCAAATACAACAGCAAGTCTTCTTCTACCAGGTGGGCGTCGAGGATCAGCAGTTCCAGTTGCTCTTCAAGTGTAGATACAGCTTCTGAACAATTTCCAGTGGTGAGAGGTCCCCAGATATACTATCTTGTCTCTCATCCACACTGCTGGGTCACTCTCAGCAGCCAATCATACAGAAGGGCATTCATGCAGTCAGTCAGCCAATCAGGCACACAGTGCATTCAGGCCATCCTCCTCCCTCTCAGACACTCACAACAAGGAATGTGGATTGGGACAAGTACCCAGCCATTCAACACTACACGCTGCATTCAGGCCAGTTTCGGGCAGGGCTGTCTCAGTCTTTGTCTCTCATACCAGAAACCAGACAGCTACAACAAGAAGTGCATATTGGTCACACACTCCATTCACCCAGGTCCCACCCACAGAACGTACCCACAACATACAGTCACTGGGAAGGCTCCAGTCAGTCTGAACTGGACTTCACAACAACACCATATATAGAACTTCCACCCAACAGCCAGTCAGGGGGAAGGGACAGAGTCAGGGCTTCCCAGGACTTTGGGAAAACAAGGTAACAGGTAATAGAAAGCAAGAGGCCACAGGGGCCATCTTGTTTTCCATCAGGAATCAACTGACTCCAATGGCAGAGCCGGGGTATCCCAAAATGGAGGATACTCGGCGCACCTGTCAAATTCAGCATGGAGCTGCCACCAGCCCATACCCTGCTCTGCGGGCCACCCACAGGTGCCCAAAAAACATACATTAGGGACAGAGGGTTGTACCCCCACCCATGGGTGCTGTAAGGGTATCTCACGGGTCTGTTCACCAAACCAAAAGAGAGAGAGCTGCACCGCCAGGAGTCCCACATGAACTCCTGCGCGGAAAATATGACAGAACACACGATAAAAAGGCAGTAAAGGACAAGGATACTGAGGCCCTGTCCCTCCGATGCATTTCCAGCATCACACTCTAATATTGGTATATAATATTTTCTTATGGCAGAACGGCTAGGAGAAGTCAGACAAGCCTTTAGCCACCGCCAATCCCCATTCAGGAAGCCCCAGCTTGTCAAAATAGCCTTGTCAGTTAATGAAACTCTTGCAAAGATGCAACTTCAGCCTGAAAGTCCAATACCAGTCAGATAGCTTGGATGATTCTCTCTATGATTACTTGAATGTGTCTGTCTGCTGTGTGGGTATGAACTGAAATTGGAAGGGAATTTTGATGTTTGTTACAGGCCTTTTTGTTTTCTATGCTGTCTAGTCATGTAATGTTTTTCCACGAGCGTGTACTTTGGATAAAATTCATACAGAAAAAATGGTCAGGTTGAACTGTTAGGTTATCATTTTATTGAATAAATACTTGCTTAAAATATTGTTCTTTGAGTTTCTTTCAAAATTAATATATTATTCGAAAAACAAAGTGAAAATGTCTTCAATATAGCATTCTCCTGGGGAAACAGATCAAGGAGATGAGCAATGTGTGCATTTTATTAGCAACTAGATAATCCAGTTAAAGCCTAGATGAGTTTCTGTTGAATTAGACTCAGGTATGCAGTAAGCCCTTCGTTATGCGGATTGGGAGGGGGTATCATTTCGAGGGGCTGGGGGAGGGGTGCAAGCCTGCCTGTACCCCGGGCCCCAGAAACGTTAAGCTGGCACTGAGTAGGCAGGGCCCAACGAGAGTACACATGTGTGCTGTACTTTTTTTTAATCATGGAGCCTTAGAAAATGAGGACTGTCTAGCAAAGCACATTTTGTTGGAGAGAAACCAGCATCATTCTGCATTGCAAAAACCAAAAAAGCTCTGTATTGTCAAACCTCATAGATGGCATTCTGCGTCACACCTTCCATTTTGCGAACTCACAAGCTGCCCTGCTGTGTCTTTGTGCTTAGAGAACCCATAGCCCTCTCCCACACTCCGCCGCCAAAAAATGGACTTTTCCCATAGGGTGCACCTTTAAGTTCTTCCCCCTTCCTATCCTGCCACACTGGACCCTTCTCTGGTTGCAGGGCAGTTATACTTTCTAGACTATACAGTCTCCCCATTCCTAAGTGAGTCACGGTACGCAGCATTCCTGCTCCAGTGGGCGGCAATTGGTGAGGGGGGAGGGCGAGAGAGGGGTGGCGAAACAGAACCAGCACCCCCCTGCTTGCCCCTATTTGCTTTCTCTCTTTTTCTGTGTTGCCTGACCCTGGTCGCCCCCCTTTCAGCTCCGCGTCGCCCCTCCCAGGCTAATGAGGTCAGCTCATGAATAATATAGAGGCACTGCTGTGCTGCTCTTCCACGCACGTGGCTTGGCGGAGACTGGTACCCGGGACAGCGCGCGAGCAGCGGCGCAGACAAAGATATGGTGAGTCCCTCCCGGGCTTTATCGCTGCGTCGTCACGGAGGAGAGATACGCGACGCTTAGATGCGAGCAGAGACAGGCTCTCAGATCGCAGTGTTTTAAATAACCCAGAAATACATAGCGATCTCACTGAGAATGACCTGCGTGCAAAAGCACACGGAAACAATGGGAGGGCTGGCTGCCTGCCTGCACACATCCAGCGTCTGACAGTTTTTAGGGGTTCTGTTAGTTCAAGTTTTGGTCTCAGCAACTGTGGAAGGGTGTTGGACCTCTGCACGTGCGCCGAACCTCTACCCCCCAGTGGTCTTGAAAGCGTGGGGGTGCTCTCCCTACTCCTAAGGCTGACCCCATCACTTCAAAACTGCCTGGGAAAACGCGTTTCTTTGCCTGTGTACTTGGTAAGGCACTTATAAACATCCACGCAGCGTTATAACTGCGAGGTCAGAGCCCCACGCTCACACACACATGTGCATTTTGCTTGCCAGGCTTGTGCGCGATATTTTACACTTCACGCATTTATTCGAGAATTTGTGGAGGAGGTTCTTTCAAATCCCTTTGGGCGTGCTTGCCTTGCTGGAATATTGTTCATTGTATACGTTTGCTCCATCTGAAAGTTGCGTCGCTCCCAATGTGTCGCCCGGAATGATTTCGCCTTTAGTGTCTATGAGAGCGGAAGAGAGGTGCCATCATTTGAACGGTTAATGGAGAGTGTTGGCTGGTGGGGGCCCGACACATGTTAAAAGACCAGGGCTCTGCAACTTTCCTAGCAGGCAAGAAGGATGCCTCGCTGCATATCACCGGGTTAGGTGGATGGCAGGCATCGGGCTCAAGTAGGGGTGCAGTCCGGTAGACATCAAGGGGTGAAGCAATGTTGCCGCGTTGCCAATACTGCCGGGTAAGGCAAGCTGGCCCATTTCGCATTTGCGTTTAGCGGTTCCTGCACTGACAGCAATTTGCGATGGAGAATCGCTGTGGGGATGCGGCGTCCCTCCCTGGGCGAGACCACGTGACACGAGGAGGAGCTTCGGGCCTCTTCTGCAGTTATCTCTAGAGCTGATCTGATGCGGGGGAATAGGCTATCACTCAGAGAGGGGGGGGTGAAGACAGGGGGGAAGAGAGCGAGAGACAGACCGCGCAGAATGCCCGAAGTGCAGCACCAATATGACATTTGAACACTTTTGCTGAACAAATATTCTCTAAAAGGCACAGCCCACCTACCCCTTAAAGCATTGCGAGGGGCCATCTCCAACAATTCTGCCATCATTGTATATATGACTGTAAAATGTATATTTCACACCATTCTCGGTACATATTATCGACTTTATTTTGCCTTCATGTGTATCGATCTGTGGTACGACTACTCATTTAGTGCCTCGTGCGTACATATTTGACGTCTAATTGTAAAGCTGTATAAAAACGTAAGAACAGCGCTCAGTTGCCTCAGGGTTGGAGGCGCTATACAAATAAATAAGTACAAATACAATTTCCTACTACACTTTTTCAGAAAAATCTCCCCCTTGGGTATTGCGCAAACAGTCTGTCACAAAGGGAATTAATTGGCAATTGTGTCTGTGTAGGGCGCCGTTTCATTAGCGTCTGAATGCATCCTTCTGACCCAGGATGGAGGACTTCAGCTTGCAAATAAATATGTGCCCGGGTCCCACGGCTGGTCTCAGAGGGCTAGACTAGTGTTCTGCACATGCTTTTTGGGTGACATTTCCCCACTTAAACCTCTTCATGGTTGATATTGTGTATTGTCTGTGAGTATGTATGTAAGCCAGGTTAGGCGTGTTGACTGATTGTGTATTGCATCAGTTGCTGCTTGACCCTCACCCTCTTATGTGTACTTATAATAGCCCTACCTAGGAGTGTTGGCACTTTCCCATTTGAAGTGCAGAAGCTCTTCTAAAATATGAAAATAATCGGGAAAAAAAAATCAGCATATCTGGCACTGCCAGTGTTTGCTGGTAAATCTCAGGGCATTTGAGTCAAATATCAGGGTTTCATGGGTAAAGGCAACTTTCACAGGGCCACCCACGGATCAGCGAAATACATCAGGCAAGTACGTTATATCGGCCTTGAGCTCCATTTTATGGGAATAAAAAATGTGAGTATGTCATATACAATGTAAGTAACTTCATTTTACCATTGCTGGGCATCGTGTGCATGTTTGATTTCTGTCAAGTTGTCCAATCACTGACAAACATTAGGTGCATATTAATACTGATTTTCAATACTAGCGTTAGAGAAAGTCAAGATTCTATTAAAGACAGAGATGCAAAGGATTATGTTCTCTTCTTCATTTACTTCACTCGAGCAGCATTATCAAACCAACAACAAAATAAAAACCATTACAAAAGACTACATTTCCCAGTAAAACAGTCTTTTTGTAGTCCTTTTTTATGATAGGTTGTATATTTTAACATGTGATTAATTTATCCAATCTCCTTTCCCAGAGCCCATAACACTGACTTCTTTTCCTTGTCCTGCCTCTTTCTTTGACTCTAATCTTTAAATTGTGTGCCCCAGACGCTGAAACATAAAGGGTTTTTTTTCCTGCCTTCCTCAGGATCCCAGAGTCTTAGCCTCAGTTCCTGTCAAATAAATAAACAAAGCTGAGGCTAGATTTGATAGGGTGGGCAATCACATGAACAAAATGCCTCACAACACCATATTCCATAAACATTCCATCAATAAATCAATTATATATCATGCAGCAATTTACTGGGTGGGATAATCCTTCAACTCTGTTTCTTTAAAGGAATCTTGACTTTCTATAACGCTAGTATGGGGGCTCGGATTCTGCTTGTTCAAAGCGTACTCACCACTAACATAGTCACTTGGGGTCTGATTCATGGAATTGTGCGCAGAAATCCCACAAGGGGCGCACACGGAGAAGGACACTGCGCAAGCCTACATGCAGCGTAAAAAATGCGCGCCCTGTGTATTTATGGAATTGTTTGCGCAAAGTAACCGTATTTGCAAGTTGCAGCTGAAACATCCCCGACACGCACACACGCTAAGCATAAACAGCCAGATCAGCTACCTTGGCGCGCTCCCCTGGGCACAAATACACGAACCCTTCAAACAGTATGAGGGGTCCCCCGCAAGCAGACCTGCATCTTAGGGACCCTGCACAGGGTCCACCGTAACTGTTCCCGGCACCCCGACAACCTGCATATGAATAATCGTAACTCAGTCTAAACTCAGAAAATCCATGTGCAAACCCCCGTAAACCTTTCCTGCACCCCGCTACACTGCTTACGCACACCCCTAAGTTACATCGAACCCCGGTTGAGTGCATGCACCCTGAAATCCAACATGGAACCCCACCTCTGTGCTGCAAATCCTACGCGCAAGTGTACTTATGCCTGCCTTCGGGTGGTGGATCGTATGAAGGACTTGCGTGGCCATTTCCTGGTCGAGAGGTTGTGCAAGCGAATCCATGAATACGTCTCGTGCTGCGCAATTGTGGGCGTGCGAGGGACTGCTGCAGGCCATCTTTCGGAAAACCCGCTTTTTCGCATGTTCTTCCCTATTTTTGGTGTTCCGCCCCCTTCGCAGCCCTCTGTGCAAGCGACGCCAACGCCTTAGATATTGCTGATCTGATTACAACACAAGACCTTGACTTCTTGGCCATAACTGAGACCTGGCTACATGTCGCCTCAGGACCACTACTAGGTCTCGCTATTCCCGCCGGTTACACTATTATCAGATGTGACCGCAATACCAACCAATCTAAAGGCGACGGTGTCGCCGTCATCCACAAAATCTCCATTGGCATCAGAAGCATCAACTATCAACAAATACCATCTGCAGAACTACTTACGGTCAAACTCCCCATCTCCCCTAATCAAACGGCCACACTCCACCTCATATACCAAACACCGGGACCCATCTCCACCTTTTCAGATGACATCATGTCCATCATAGCTGACAAAGCCAAAACGCAGCGCTAGATCTGGCTAACACATTAACTGACCGGGGCTACACCCACCAGATTATGGAACCCACTCACTCCAAAGGGAGACCCTCGATTGGCTAGCTGAGTCTAACTGCTACATCAAACCTCCAGGACAACATACCTTGTGCATGGTCAGACCATCACACAATCCTCTTCAGTATTAAAGCCACCGACCAATGCCCCAAACAAGAACATGCCCCTGCCACACAGACCAGAAACAAAAGAGACATTACTAAGGAAAAACTGCTCCCCCTTATCCTCCCGCTATTAAACAACATTGCATCCTCATGCACGGATCCTACAGCACTAGCTGACACCTTCAACCAGTCCATGCTTAAAGCACGGAACGTCATTGCCCCAATCAAACTTAGGAAACCCAAACCCCGAGCTCAACTCGTGGTTCTCCCCACACCTAGGAGAACTCCATAAAGTGAAATGCTCTGCCGAATCCCAATGGAAAAGCCACCACTCCGACGCCAACAAAGACTACCTAACCATTGCCTCCCTTAACTACAAAGAGCCATCTTCCAGGCAAAAAAAGACACTTACAACGGCCGCATCATGGAAGCCAAATCCAACACCAAAGAGCTCTTCAAGATCCTTAAAGAACTTGAAACTCCCGCAACCCCCCCTGACACATGTAGTAAGAACAGCTCGTGGTGCACAAACATACAAGCTGCCCTCCTAGGTAAAATTACCATGCTCCAGACCAATATTAATGCCAAACAATCCTGTCTCCGGACTGACAACAAGCCTACTCTTCCCACTCTCACCACCTCCCCCGGCACTACTCACAAGCCTTTCAGCTTCACAGCCCGCAGTACCACTGAGGTTGAAAACATCATCAACAAGCTTAAACCAACCAACTGCCAAGGCGACCTTTGTCCACCCTAACTATTAAGGAAGCGGCACACAAACTAGCCCCTTTTATCACCACCCTCATCAACACATCCTTCAAAACAGGCATTATCCCTAACAATCTAAAAGATGCATGGGTCATCCTCTTACTCAAAAAGCCCACTCTTAACTCCTTGGTCTTAGGCAATCCGGCTTCATTCCTATGCACAGGACTGAAACTGCCCTTAACAATTTGAAAACACAAATCGAGGACCTTAAAGACAAAGGGAAACTGGCTCTTTTGCTCCTATTAGACCTATCCGCAGCCTTCGTCCTTGTTAACCACTGCATCCTTTGTCAACACCTCTCGTCAGCCGCCAATTTTTCAGACTCTGCCACTTCCTGGATTAGATAATTCCTCGACAATAGATCTATGAGAGTCTTCTCCCCCTCCGCGGCCGCTGAACCCTCACCCGTTCTCTGAGGTGTGCCTCAAGACTCCTGTGTATCTCCCACACTATACAACATGGTCACCAAACCTCTCTTTGATATTCTTGACTATCTGGGTGTCACATACACAAATTATGCAGACGACACCCAGATACTCATCCCTATCACTGGAGACCATTTGGCGGACACCAAATCACTGAATGATGTCTGCTTGGTCATACAGGCTTGGATGGCTCAACATGAGCTATGTCTTAATGATGATAAGACTGAGCTCCTCATCCTTGGTTCACCTCAGCAAACTTAATCCGGCTTTCAAGTCTTTCATCATTGACGGCAACACCATTAAGATCTCTAATGACACCAAAACCCTCGGTACATACCTTGATTCCACCATGTCTCTCTCCAGACAAACCAACTCTGTTACATCTGCCTCTGCCTACACGTGCAAACTGATTACCGCTTGTCGCCCTTTTCTCTACACGGCAAACTGCATTAGCTTAGCCAGAACTCTTGTCATGTCCAGGATCGACTACTGCAACGCTCTTTATCTGGGAACCAGTCAACGGAACCTAAACAAGCTGCAGGTCACCCAGAACAACGCCATCAGAGCAGCCCTTAATATTCCAAGAAACAACCACATTTCAGACACCAGACGCAACCTGGGCTGGCTCTCAATAGCCCAAAGAATTTCACTAAAACCTCTGACACTCACTCATAAGTGTCTCTCTAATCAGGCTCCGACATACCTCTCCAGTCGATTTACACCCCGCATCTCCATTCGCCCACAGCAATCTGCCCAAGCCAACTGTCTCACCCTCCCCAGGTTCAAGCAACAGAAAGCGGGCGGTTGAAGCTTCCCGGTGCTAGCAACCAAATTATGGAACTCACTTCCCTCCACACTCAGGTCCGAACCCTCCCCTCACGCCTTCAAATGTAAACCTAAACTGTGGCTTCAGGATAGTGACAATTAAGCAGCGGCCCTACTCGCAATCTGACCACATCCTACCATACTCAGATTCATCTCTGTATTTACCTGCTAATGTAAACATTGTATGCATATGACCTGTATATACCATCTATTGTAAATTTTGTAAATTGTGACTATACATGTCTCATGTTCTTTGCTGTACCACATGCTGTATTATATGTCTTTGTAACCTAACCTAAGATATGCGCCCAGATGCCCCTGGGCCAGGCACGCTTTACAAATAAAGAAATTCAAATTCTGCATGGAGTCTCGCACAAGGCCCTCGACGGCTCGCACAGACGCGCCGAGCCAGCGCGAACTGCACTCAAGTCCAGGAAAGTACCGCACATTTGATTCCATGAATCGATGAAGGCGGATTTACGTGCAGTTGCGCACGCAAGTACCGTATTTTACACGCAAATAATTCCATGAATCGGTCCCTTGATCTATTGGTCGAAAGTAAAAGTCCTTAAATGTTGACTCCTTCGATCAGTCCACTGCTTTTAGGATGTCCTCCAACCGTGCTTGTGCGTTATATTTTTTAGAAGCCATTGCTCCTCTAACTGAATACTCCCCTTAGGCTCCAATTTCGATGCACGCCCGACCACCTAGCTAGGGTTGCCACAGATACTGCTGCAAATGGTCTCCTTAAAGCGATCAACAATTGAGTTACCCCTGACGATCTAAGACTAGCTGTCATATAGCTTCATAAGTCCTCTGACAATGCACCGGGCATAGCCTGGGTTGAGCTGGAAATGCTGTGTATGAAACCGATTTAATGGCTGCCTTTGTTCTCTCATTGACATAAAATGTGACCCCTGAGGGGGTAAAAGATTTCTGGTCTACTTCTAGTGCTCTAACATCTGACATCCTTTTACATAATATGAGGCAAAGCAGTGCAGTGAGCTTCGCTGATAACTCTATCCTCGAAAGCTGTTAGTTGTCTGGAAATATTCAACACAACATTTACGTATCATGTCTAAGAGTACTTGGCTATCGCTGGCTGCAAAAGCCTTAAGGAGTCTCCAAATAAGCGGGTGCTCCCCTACTGGCAATCCTTCTATTTTAGGGTGTCCCACGAATATGGCTGATCTACAGGTATTCACTATCCTGTACGCTTTTCCCTGTGCTATCAAAGCTGCCAGAAAGTTCCCTACTTGAATTATATTTGCTCCACTGGGATGTATGTCCTGTGCCACACACCAGCTATTCCAACTTGGCCACATCCTAGTACCTGGTTCCCATGCCTCTTCAATGAATGTCTCAGTGTCTCCCAAAAGTCCTGGCCTCTGGCAGGTTGCCCGGAAATTGCGCATGCTATCAGTCTCAGGTTGCCCTCTTCTATCAGGGGATGAGTCTCGCCCGCTGGACCTTAAGTTATTGTTCTGAACTGCAGAAGTAACAGTGTTTTGTCAAATGCCAACTCTAAAAGGTCCGGGAATCAATCCTGACTCTTCTAGCCTGACGTCACCAACACTAACGTTGCCTGTTGTCTTCTGACCTGTGCTATCATTCTCAGAATCATTGCGAACGGCAGAAAGGCATACTCTCTCTCCGGACCTCATCTCTGTAGAAAGGTGTCCGTCGCTTCTGCTGCTGTATCTGGACTCCAGCTGAAGTGAGACAGCTGAGTGTTCAGCCTGAATGCGAACAGATCCATCCTGCATGGACCCCTCAGATTATTTAGGGTCTGAAATACTGTCCTGTCTAGTTGCCAATCGCTGGTGTCCCTCAAATGTCCCAAATTCCAGTCTGCCATTTCGTTCTGCAGACCTGGGAGATACTCTGCCATAACGCTGATCATGTTTTCTAGGCACATGTGACAAAAATATTTTGCTAGCTCTGCTCGTATGCTGGACTTCGTTTTGCCCAACCTGTTTATGTATCGTACTGCAGAGATGTTGTCCATTTTCAGTAACATGCAACAATTCACTCTGTCTTGGGTCCAACACCTCACCACGAAGGACCCACCTCTAGCTCTAAGCAGTTGATGTGGAGCTCTAGCACCCTGTCTGACCACTTGCTTCCTGTTGTCATGTCCCCGCAACTGGCTCCCCAGCCCCATTAGCTGGCATCATATTCTGTGATTTGATCAAGGGTTTTGAGCCAAATATTGCTCTCCTGTTCCAGGCTTCATGTGCCTGAACCACCACCACCACAGTTCTGTCCACGCCTCAGTGGAGATCGGTACTCTCTGTTCATACGATAAGCCACTCCGAAGGTGTTGAATTTTTAGATGTTGCAGTGCCCTGTAATGCAAATGCCCTGAAAAGATCATCCTGAATGGATGAGGCCAGTCGCCCTACCAGTCTCCCTACCAACCTGGATGACTTCCCTCGCTAGTATTGCCCAGATCTCTTTCTTGATCAGATTCACTTTTGCTATCGGCAAGCTGTGATTTGAATTGAAAATTGCCACAACAGGTAGAACAGAGCTAGAGATGAATTTAGGCAATATCGTTTTCTCCAGTAGTGATGGTAACTTTACCCACCCCTAGCCTTGACTAGGAGAGTGAAAATGAATCTACAGGGATTGGTGACAAAGTCCAAATATGGGTGTGTTGAGAGCAATGCATTTTTCTTTCTTATTTGTGTTTTTGTTTTCATAGCTTATCCTAACTTTCAAACGTGTACCTACCTTTTTTCAGTTTCAGTTTCTGAAGCATATTTTTTACATGTTCTGTTTTTGGGCTCAGTAACAGGTCTCAGAGCAAGCGAGTGCACTTTGAGGCCTGAATGCTTCCTCCACCAGTAGCAGGTCAGAGGGCTTCTGACAGCAGCAGAGAGCCTGTGAGGAGTGGCCTCGGGCAGGAGGGCTCTAGCGAGTCACCTCCTCTTCCCTGAGTCCTGTTCCTGGGGCTCCCAACTCTGTCTTCCTTGACCTTTCCATGCCCCTGCTCCAGGGCTCACCCCTGACCAACCAGGGTATGGGATAGGACCCTATGACCAAGGAAAGTTGCCCCTCCCATTAAGGACCTCATGCCAGTTACCTCAAACTCCAAGGTACAGACTGGAACTGACCCCATGCATACCGCTTATAGAGAACATGGAGACATGAGGCAGGTGGACTCGCCTATTTTTAGCCAACATGATCAGGAGGGGCAGTCCTTATATTACATTGATGAATATTCACCTATACCAAACTGAAGGGAAGGTGGCCAGACAAGTGTGTCATGGGAGACCAAAAATAGTCCTGTGAGTACTTCTGAGAGTGAAAACTCATATGATGAGAAAATCTGAGTCAGATTTACAGTAAATGATATTGCAACAAGACCACCTAGCCTGCTTTGCTACAAGAAAAACAAAAGCTGCAGCCTATGAAGGACATTTTAAAAACCTTCTAACCTTCATGTGAATGGATGGATTTCCCTAGACTATCTGAAAGGAGGCTTAGTACCCATTGACAACCGTCTAAAGAAGAGACTGTGTTCTATCCTGTGCCAAACAGTGACAACAGGGAAAGTGACCCTGAGAGCTCACAGCAGCATAGGTGAAAGGAAGAGTACAGGTCCCATGATTCAGCGAGGTATTCCCAAACTCATAGAGATAGGGCGCGCTTAGGAGACAGGCACTGGAGTGCCAATAGCAGCACTGATTCCGAAGTTGAATAGACTCAGGGTCAGGGGAGAAAAGGTCATACAAAACAGAGAAAGGGTTTTGTTAAAGACCCAATTAGGCAGATTAAAGCCATAAAGAGCTTCATGACCTCACACCACAAGAACGGCAAGTATTCAGTGTGGGAACATTTTGAACTTTATGAACAAATGATGTCATCATTTGAAATACAAAATTATGTAAATTGCATGGCGTTTGTGAAATGGATGTTTTCCCCGGAGCACGCCAGTTTCTTTGCATGACTGGAAGTCCAAGATCATTCTAAATGGTCTACCTATAAGGCAACCATTTGGAACAAAATGTTGACCCACAGGAACCCACAAGTGTCCTGCAAAGGCTGCATATAATTTACAATGTGGGGAAGATTAGAAACCTAGGGAGTTAGCACAAGAATTAAAACGTGCATTTACGCAGACTTCCAGGCTGGTGAATATGAATAGCTGGGAATTTGAGACCACATACTTCCAAGCTCTTCTTAAATATACCCATAATCACCCAACTAGTTCACAAATTCCATGAGCATAGGACATTGGATTGGGTAAAAAAGCAAGCCACCAGGATATATGACATCCCACTGACAATAAAAACAACCCATAAACCACCAAGCCAACTACCACACCTGCCGCTGCAAAGGTGGCAGAGGTGAAAACGACCCCTCCTTTGGACCTTGAGATGGCAGGGGCCTAAAAATACTCCTCCAGCTGAAAAGCAGAATGAGAGGCACAGGAGACTCTCCACCAAGGCCCAATCGAATGGTAGCCAGGCAGGGTATCAGCACAATGACCCTCTGACTTTGCCTCTTATGTAAGTCCTTGATACAAGGGTACAAAGTTGTTCCTAGGGTATGTGTTTACTCCCGGGGCCCATGGGGGGCGGGGGGATAGCAAACCAGGTAGATACTTGCCCAGGAAGTTTCTCTCCAAGCATCCCGCAGGAGAGAAGTATCATGCCAGCGCCAACCTACATTTTTTAAACAGGTACCCTCAAAATCCTAACTTCCAAGCAATACTCCTCCTTCTTTCAGGTTCAAGGACAATCGATCCCTGAACCCAGAATAAGGGAGAATCACTACTGAAAATTATTGGGGAAATTTCCAATACCCAAGCTACTTCGCTAGAAGGGACAGTTACCCTTTTAGGGGGCAGCAGCGGTAAGCAGAGACCTCCCTACAACCCAGAAAGCAAATGAAAAGTTACACAACTGGAGTCACTGGTCCAACAATTGACCAACGGCTTGGGGCACATGCTGAGCGCTCAGTTGAACCCTCAACCTGCCCATGCTTCTCAAAACGCCCAACACCTGGATCTGATGCCCGGGCAGGGTGACTGAAGGAAAGTCCTGACAATCAACAGGTTCCTGAGGATGGGTCTCTGGCCGAAGGGAGCTGGCAAGCCTTTGAGGAAGCTTCCTTTATTACCAGAACGGAACTCCTGGAAACCTCTTAGCTTGATAGTGTATCTTCTACCCCTAGGAAGCTAGAACCCAAAGAACAGAGGGTAAGTAGAAGAGGTTATGTTATGTTATGTTATGTTATTTTGCACTTATATAGCACCTTATATACCATTGGTATGGTCTGAAGGCGCTGGTAGGTTGAACGCCCTTGGGAACCGAAGTTCATATCAGTAGAGAGAGTAGAGAGAGTCAAAAAGGTGCGTGTGCGCACCGGGTATGTGTACAGCTCGTGCAGTATCGGTGTAATAGCTGCTTTCTAGCGGTAGGTGTGGTGGTTGAGAGGTCAGGAGTATGTGTTCGTTCTGGCAGGATTTATCCAGATCGGATGTGGCTGCGTTAGGCCTGAGGAGAACGCCTCGCTGGGGGGTGCGTAACCAGCAGTGATTACTTAGAGTGATGTGGGGTGAGCGGCAAATGTTGATATGAGAACAGTTATACCGAATGGTGTCATAGTATCTGTGTGTTCTATTTGAGTGGTGATGTAAGGAGAGGGTAAGCGTGTTGGTGAGATATGATGGGTTACATGCCCTTTCAGAGACTTCTAAATTCACAGAAAGGTTATTGGGTACACTTCTATATTCAACTTTCCACGGTCATGAAAACCTATCTTTGTGATGAAATTAAACAAGATCATTCCCTTTGAAAGAGAAGAATCCCCAGAGGATTCCGATAAGGAAATCTTCTCTTTCAGGAATGGGGGATCCCTCCCAATGAAAAACGGGTCTCAAGAGACTCTGAATCTGACAGGGTAGGTATGAAGACTGACCCAGGTCGAGAGATTCCTAGACCCCAACCTTGCGAGCCAGATGATCATACAGAGACTGTTGAGTTATCCTCCCCACAAACAAGTTCTGAGAACTGTCTTCAGACAAAGGTTGTCAGCAAAGAATCTGGGAGAAAGAGGATCCCCCAAGTACACACATTGCAAAATGTAAATTCCTTCCTAACGGTTCACAAACTCTGACACTAAAAATCACCCAAGATCACACAGTGACAGAGTTCAATATTTAGAAAATGACAGCTGAGCTGGCAAATAACTCACATTTTCTTTGGACGCTTGAAGAAAAAAATAGGGCAGATGTTATGGCCCGGTCAAGGTACAGGGTCACTGTAAATTATTGGCTATGTTGGATACTGAATCCCAAGCTACTCTCCTGTTCAAAAAGGCTTTCGACCAACTGAAATTAGCAAGGGGCTGAGTCACCAGATTCCCCTCAAACCTCTTCCTGGACAACTCTCAATTTTGATGGGAATTATATTTCTGTCAAAGGGACTGCGGATCTACAAATACAAATTGGACAACATTGGTTAAAACACCTGGTGATAGTCGTGAGTCCAGAGGGTACCCCTTGTTTACTGGGGATTGATTTCCTTCGGAGGTTAGCACTTTTGATTGACTGCATGAACCAGGTCTTCTGGACCCAGACTAACCAGCCTCTAAAATTCAAGAGCAGTACAAATTCTGTGAGTCAGAATGGCACCTGCCATTTAATTGAGCAATGTACTGAGCAAGTGGAATTTCACATCCAGAAACATCAAGTCCCACGAATCACCAACATCTCTGTGGGAGAGCAAACTGGTGATGGGAACCCTTTTCAACTATTGAAAATCACCTTCCTCCCACTTGCAAGTGGTATTCCACACTGGAAGGGAACACTTTGAAATGTTATAGTAGTCAAAAGTCAGAAGAAACACTGAATCCCTTGAAAGAGGAAGTTGAAAAACCAGCCCAAAGTCTGACTGACATTCAGGAAAAGGGCAAACACTTATTTTTCCTCAATCAGATGATAATTGAGGGGAGGAGCCAGTGCTCGGCATAGTGTGTCTGAATAATGGAAAAAGCTTCATCAGTGAAGGATTATTCAGGCGACTTCAAAAAAGACCAGACCATCCCCACATTTTAGTTGACTGATAAATGGGACATGAGTCTGGTAACACCTAATTCTAAACATTGCCTGCCTTGCAGCTGTATGCTAAAAATGTACATTGACGATAAAACTATAGAACATATTTGTTTGGTCGTTAGAGATATTCCTCCTTACTTTTATTTGGTTAGTGAAATTCTCAATTGATTCACAATTAGCTTAGATATAATGAACAACAAAGGATGGTCATGACTGAGGGGTAACCCCATGGGCTTTGACAATGCTGAAAGAGCTTTTCAGTCAGCTCAATTGCTGCCTTATGTGGTTGAAGTTCAAATGGGTGAAAAGGTTGCCATCCAGCACAGGTACGACTATTCACCATTCCCCTCAAAATTAAGCTAGGACAGAACTTCAAACACAAGGACACCTATATAAACTTGAACTCTCACCTCCAGCACCAAGGTTTATATTTACACCCAACACCTTTGGTGGATCTAGAACACGACACCATTCAAATATTGGTGGATAACAGCGAACCTCAAAGTAGCACTTTGGGCATGGACACCTCTTTTGCAATGGCAGTTGATGGCCAACACTATTCTACTGATTTTGGGAATTAAATCATCGGACCAATCCCATCCCGAACAACTGTTTCTACACCAGTGACGGTATTCCTCCAGAAAAGATTTGTACCCATCATGGGTGGAATTTCTTGGTGTATTCTTCATGCCCTTATGGGGTAGAAAAGTGACATCAGGAAGGATGAGGTTGTATTTAGAGTCAACAACAACTACCTCAAATCCATACAACCTCATGTCCAGGTAAACACCATCAAAAGAGATCTCTCCACACAACTGGAGGATACCGCTGACATTTCCAAGCCCAAGGTCTTTCCAGGTTTCATGCAGATGGTTGGGGAACAGATTCATCTCACTGATACCTATAAGAATGAAGAGTAAAGACAGAAGCTGAAACAGGTGTTCCTGGACTTCCCGGATATCTTTTCATATGATTGTGGACGTACATCTATCCTATCAACCACCATACCCACGGACCCAGGGATGGCTCCATCGTTAAACAATAACGGTTACCTCTAGCATCCATGGAGTCACTTGCAGAGGTTATTAAAAATGTGGAATCCCATGGGATAATTTATCTGATCCACATTACCTTTAACAACCCAGTACTGGGGATACTAAAACCAAATGGGCAATAGAGACTATGTGCAGTACAGAGGGAGTTGAATAAATGGGTCCACATGTCGAGATGGCCACTCCCCTACATTGATCCAGGGCTGGCACAGATACAAGGGTCCAAAGTGTACACGCCATTTATTTGACCAATGGTTACTGCATGGTACCCATGAGTAGGGAAGACCAATACAAGCTTGCCTTTACCTTTGGGGGCAGCAATATACATGGATCCAAATACCATTTGAATTTATAAACTACAGAAATTAGTTAAATATATTCCTTCATAACGCCATGCCCGACTTGGGCGAAAGGGGAAACCTGGCCTACGTGAATAATGTATTGGTCAAGAGCTCAACTGTGGAAGAACATATTGCCGAAATCTGCTATGTTCTGGACCAGTTGCAGAAAGCTAGAGCAAAACTGTCCTTTCAAAGGCACAGTGGTGTAAGACACGAGTGAACTTTTGATGGTACGAAATCACCCCTGAGAGTCTCAATCCCCAGGTGAACAAGTGGAAGCCTTATTGAAATTAAAAGACCCTACTACTCTACGAGAATTGAGTAACCTTTTTGGACTCAGTAATTATAATCGAAAGTTCATTGAAGACTACGCAGTGGTCACTCGACCATTGATCCTAGGCCGGAGTCAAGTGGGAGTGTGGTCCAGAGCAATCTGAGGCAGTTAAACAACTGAAAAGAAGTCTTTATCAAGCTCCTTGTTTCACTTACCCCATTAAGAATAAGGAGTTCATTTTGGAGACAGGGTTTTCAGATACCTGCCTGACAGTGGTAGAGTACCAAAAGAACGACAAGATCAACAAAGTCAACTCTTACACGAGCAAAGCTTTGTCCCCAGTGGAGGAAAAATACAATGACTGCGAAAAGGCACTCCTGGCAATGGTATGGGCATTGAAAACTACTGCCCGGTCATACAGCGGGAGCATATCCTCATAGAGGCTCCTCACAAACCCTTGCAGTACTGAAAAAGCGACAGCATATGAGCAGGGAATGTAAGTAATTCCAGAATTACTTCCTGGATTCTGTCCATGGGAGGCTTTCCTGTGGAAGTCAGACATGGCCAAAACAAAAAGAGTTCTCTAGCTCAAGGATTGGCGTACTTGCATTATTGTGTTCAAGAAAACTGCCTCAAGGATGAAAGTCTAATATCCAAAGACAATATGGAGGTATACCTGACATCCCCACTCAAGGTCTATGAAGAAGACACTTGTCAGGTGATGTCGACAGCTTATATGGAAGGGTGCTCCTACCATGTTGACAATAACGGGGGGGAGAGCTTGTGGCTGGCACCGACCATATTACTGATACCACTCAACTCTCTGTTGGTTACAAAATAGGCCATGAAGTAGTGTGGTGGCAGAGTTGATGGCCGTACATCAAGCCATCCTCACTTCAGTACACCACAAACTCAAAGATCTGGTGATAATCACAGAGTCTGACTATGTCAGGAATGGGATTGTGGAACACCTGATCAACTGAAAGAATGGAGGCATGATTTGTGTGAACAATAAACCATTAAAACATGGAAAACTGACCCGGTCGATTGATGATCTGTTGACCTCTAATGGGATGACCATATATTGAAAAAAGATAAGAGATCAGGGCCCTGATAAGACTGACCCGGCTTACCAGCTCGTTAAAACCAGAGCTCTGCAGGGGGATTTCATATATACATAATCCCAGCTGGGTGAAATCCAAGTCAGAGCGGTGATCATGTCTCAAACTCCTGCCAACAGTAAACTCTCAACTGCTCATTGGAATAAAGTTGCCCTGTATGCAGATTTGATCACTGCACACAAAGAGGACCTTAGTATTGGAAAATTCTATCAACACATTGAAGACCCTGTGAGTTTTCCTCTAGCTGAATCGGATTATAACGGTAAAGAGGCTCTCCTGCTGTTGATGAAATTTTCCAAAATGTTTTGAATCCAAGACGGTTTGTTGGTACGGAGAACCCTATCTGGATGTGACCAGTGTGTAGTACCTACCTCATTCCGGAGCCTAATGTTCAATCACGCCCATGACATGGCCACTCTCGCGCATAGGGGTTTTCAAAAGACATTAAAAATCTTGCAAGAGGTTGCATACTGGCCATACATGGGCCAGGACCTCAACATATATCTAAAGGGGTGTCTTGTGTGTGCTAAATTTCAGCCAAATTCCCCCACACACAGAGATCTCCTACAAAAAAGGGGAATGACACTGCCTTGGTCAGATTTCAAAGTCGATTTCATCATGCCAGTGATTCACTCCTCCAGAGGAAACAAGTGTCTTCCTGCCCTGAATTGTAAGGCGAAGACAGCTGCCGCACTAATGATCAATCACACCTTCTCTTATTTCTGCCTCCCGTAAAGGATTGAGTCGGACCGAGGATGCCATTTTACCAGTGAAGAGGAGAAGAGGCTGACAAGGGGTTGTTTGTCGTGTTAGGCAATAGCCTTGATTACAGGTTTTGAGTGCTTTCCTGAAGGCAAGGTGGTCCACAGTGCGGCGGATGGATAAAGGGAGAAGTGAGTACATTTTTGCCACAGGTATTCAAGTCCTTTGTTGTGGAAGGCTCGATGGGTGATACACATCACATTGTAGCCTGTTAGATAAAGGCATGTTACAACTACAAAGAAGAAAATATAAACAGCTCTTATCTGTGAAAAAAAAGAGGATATGCAAAAAGGTCCTTGGTAGCTCTGTACACGGCCATATTGGAAAGACATATGTCGAGATTTTGGAAATTGTTCACCCCTTGTGAGATGGGTGGCGAGCGGTCGCTGCAATGTTATATACTGAGTGTTGCTTGGAGGAGCCACTTTTCTAACTTATGCACCGATGCGGGTAGGTCGGCTGAGCTGGTGGAATTTGAAGTTCCACCAGCTGTTTGTACTGAATGGTTACTGGTTATTTCCAACAAGGAGGTGGAAGAGGCTTTGCGCTCCTAGAAATTGGGCAAAGCTGCAGGGCCCGACCTGATACCATTGGACTTTTATAGAGATGAACCATCAATTTGGATCCCGCTTTTGTCCAGAGCCTTTAATGCAGCTATTTGTGCAAAAGCAGTCCCTAGTACTTGGAGGGAGGCTACAATAGTTCCAGTATATAAAAAGGGAGGAAAGGAGCGGCCCGAGAACTATCACCCTATATCCCTACTGGATTGAATTGGGAAAACCGGTTCCATGTGTTAAAACCGCTGCAAAAATGGCCGTTTACACAAAAAATCGAGGTAAAAAGGCTCTGGTTATTTTGCCGCCGCAATCCATGTAAAGAATGCTGGGGACACTCCTGCAATCCCCAGACCTATTATGCCATTTAAGGGGAGCTGGAGACACCCCCACAACCCGCGGTCTCCTTAAATGGTATAATGGGGTACACCTTTACCGGGACAAACCACAGTATTTTTGCTGCGATTTTTGTAAAGGCGCCATTTTTGCCGCGATTTTATTATTGCATACCGGAAAACCTTTGGTAAAGTTTTACAAACAAGATTACAAGAGTGGATTGACGACACCAGCATTATTACTAACGCACAGGCGGGGTTCAGAGTCGGTAGAGGAACTGTGGACCATTGTGTTTTATTGTTCTTACTTATCCAAAAATATACTAAGTTGCATAAAATGAAGTTATATGTTATCTTTCTCGACCTGAAAACAGCGTTTGACTCAGTGCCTAGAGAAACCTGTGGTAGGTCCTAGAGAGAAGGAATGCTCCTCAATGTTTAGTTGAATCAATTAAATTGCTTCATGACAATACCTCAGCAACAGTCCCCTATGGGGCAGGAGGGGAACAAACAAGGGTTCCCTTTGACGTAAACAAGGGTGTTCACCAAAGATGCGTCCTGGCCCTATTCTTTTTTCTACTGTACATCCAGGAAATAGGGGATGCTTTGTTGTCGGGTGCTTTGGACGCACCTAGAATTGCAACCACGAGGTGGCCCACTTTAACTTTTGCTAACGATGCGACGATACTTGCAACATACTCTAATGGACTTAAATTAGCCCTTATTATCTTTTTTTGGGGAAGTTCAAGGAGCTCAGGTTAGAACTAAACGTCATCAAAATTAAAGGTGTGGTTTTCAAGCCACCATTTTCCAAGTCCTGCAAGTTGAAAGTCGAGATAGAAGGCTGAGTATTGGAGCATGCTAGGTGTTAGGAAAGATTTCGTAATTGTAGGTAATTTTCCTTCCATGTGGCAACCCCTAAACTTTTTGCTATTGTTTTTAACCTTGTTCTTGACTTTGCCAGAGAAGTACAGCCTTCTGCCGCACTTCTCTGGGCTTTCGCTCCTTTCTTACGGGGAAACTGACATGCCCTTAAGACAGTCAGTACCGGGGAACGCTGTTTCCCGTAGTTTCCTTTATCATGTTGCGGCTTTAGTGCAACATGACACAAGAGGGCACTGTAAGCTAAGTTACAGCTCTCTTGGGTCTCTAGCCTTCTACAGACCCTAGATACTCTTTTAGGATGGTATTTGATCGGTGCAAGTCATTCAGGGACTGGAATGGTGGCAGCGATCGTTTTGTTTATTTTGAGCTCCTTTTGGCGTTCTGAGCACGTTTTTCGCACTGAACGCAAAATGGTGGCCTGGCTCCCAAAATGGCCAGACCACGAGGCTCCTTTGTCCTGTCCACTGACCGTCTTGCTCCCTTCACCTTCCCCAGGTCGGGCGACCCGGGGCCTTCCTTATTTGGGCATGTACTTTCCCGCGAAACGTGGTTGCTTTCGCGGGCTTCTACATGTCGTTTGTGTGCCTCCAGGGTGTGGGCTGGGATGTCTGGTCCCAATACACATCCTGGGTGCCAGAGAGTCTGGGGTGGTGTGAATGCCTGGGACCACCGTGGTCCGTGATTGGTCCACGTATGGTATGTGTGTTGATGTGCGGATCTCCCATTGGCTCCCCTCCGTTTTGGCGCGAAGGGAACCGTGGATAAGAGGGAGCTGGAAACACCACAACCATGTCGATCTCCTGAGTTCTCACGAACGAAGGAATACAGGAGCCAAGTATCCTGCAACCCAGAGGCTGGACCGAGGAATCGCTGGTGACCCGCTGAAGGAATCCTCCTTTGCACTGCTGTCGTCCTGTGAAACCCTTTCCTCCTTGGATCGAACCAGAAGGCCTGTACTGGTGCTTCGACCTTTGGAATAGCAGGAACAGCTATTCCCGGCGACTTCATCATCTGCTGCCAAGTAAGCCTTCGGAAGTGTCTCTGGGCCATCCAGTTGACTGACCAGCTTACAAGGGAGTCCTGCTCTGTAACCGCCGCCAGGTTGTGTTGTATTTCGAGTCCTTGTCACTCTCCCACGCTTCGTTCACTTGGCGTTCCCAAGTCTGAAGGGAGGAGTGTACATTTGGCTTGAATACACACGGCCGCTCCGTTGTCCTGCTGCGGCAACAAACTGTGCTGGTTTCGTCGATTGGGACGTCTTTTTGCTCTACACGACTACGAGGCGTTCCCTGCTCTTCTGAACCTGCCAGCTGCTGAAACTAATGTGGAGAAGCCTGAGTCTGCTTGCTTCGGGGACCGGTGAGTAGTTTAGCTAGGATCTGGTCGCCCTCCTGCAGTATCCCATTGCTTTCCCTGCTGTGTAAAAACAGCACCCTTTTGGCCGTACTCGCGCTCTGCTTCTGCCCGCTGTGGAGGCTGCGCTTGAGTTGCGGAACCTGTTCTCCTTCTGCTGTGCACTAACCCGAACTGCCTGACTTCCTCCGAAGAGCTTCCCCTTTTGCCCGTTGGCACCGGCGTGGCAGGTACTTTGAGCACAAGGCTCCACTCTTCGCAGGGCTCGGACTTCCATCTAGTTAGGTGCCTCTGAAGGCGAACTGAGTCTAAAGCGTTACTGCACTGCCTGTTTTCCTTTCCTTTCAGGTGGACTACATATTTCGTGCTTTAAACGCTTGCGACTGTGTATTTGTATATATATGGTGTTGATATGGTATGTGTTGGTTTAATATTGTGATATTGTGATTTTCTCGCTACAGTCATTATTTTAAAGGCCTTAAAATAAATGTGTATCTATTTTTGATATAACAACTGTTTGGAGTAGTTTGTAAGCGCTCTTGCTTTGTGTGCTCATTGCGGGCTTTCAGTCACCCTCACCCCTCTTGAGACCTAGTCTTGACCGCCGCGATCGCTACCTTGATTGGTCTGGCTTGTCCAGAGGTTACCCTGTTCCAAGTAATTAGGTTGGCCTTCTGAACTTCTGCGCCACCAGGACAGAGTTCAGAAATCCGTCTTAACAAATTGGTGTACAGCGGTGGGATACGACTGAAGGTATCCAGTGTTGCGCTCGAACTAAGGCATTTCAGGTTATTCCAACCAGTACACGTAGTGAATTGTTGTAGTATAACTTTAAAAAGGCCATAGTCCTATCAAACAGTATGGAAGCAAATACCTTGTTAACTTTAAATGCTTCCAAATCAGAAACGCTGAAAAAGATGTGTGCGGAGAGAGGTGTTTCCTCTCAAGGCACAAAATTGGAAATGATCCAAAGAATCGTGGCGTGGCAAGAAGCGCAGCTTGACGCTATAACTTCTGAGGACAGTGCAGAAGGTGGTGGGGCTGCTCTCACTGGCAGAACCGTCGGTTCTGCCGCTGCACTGATCCATCGCGACCACGAGGACAGGGAGGACTAGATGTCTAATGTTTCCTCTGCCAGTGCTGATGGGGAGGCTATGCTTGAATTCAAGAAGCAAGAGCTGCGGTTTAGGCAGCAGGAGCTTGAATTCAGCATAGCCAAACTAAAAATCGAACAGGCAGAAAAACAAAAAGACAGGGATCACCAGTTGGAACTGGCCAAGCTTCAGGTTGCAAATGGATCCAAGGGTCCTAGACATGGGTCTGGGGCTTCCTCTCATCCACGGTTTCCGAAAGATCTGCTCAGTGTGTATGAAGAAAGGAATGACATTATGGACTGGCTGAATGCGTTTGAGTTTGCATGCGAGGTTCAAGAAGTTGACAATGCTGATAAGATTGCGTGGTTGCTCAGTAGACTGCCCCATTCTGGCTGCAGTGCCATTATGGAAATGTCGAAGGCTGAGCGGGCTGATTTCGCAATGTTAAAGCAAACTCTCATTTTAAAGTTTGGGAAGACTCCGGCCCAATATTTAAAGCGTTTTCGAGAGTATAAGAAAAAGGAAGGTGGTACTTGGGTATCTTATGTCGCTGAATCTTTGAAAAACTTAACTGGCTGGGTCGAAGGTTATAAGGTTTCTACCTTCGAAGGCATGATCAATCTGGTCATGCTGGAACACATTTTTGCTTCTTCTTCCCCGGAGCTTAAGCAGCATTTGGCCGATTCGAAGAAGATAGATCCTAAGAAGCTGGCCATTGCAGCAGACTTATGGGTGTCACATCGAGTGTCCCATAAGGACAAAACTCATCCTGGTAAGCAGGAGGAAGGGAAAGATTCCAAAGATATGGAGGGTGGGGAATCTGCTAAATCTTCTTCCCATAAGGGCCACAAAAAGAAAAACAAGGGTAAGACACAAGAGAACTCACAGGGTAGTGGAGGTCAGCCTCCGAAACAGAACTCTGGTTACAATAAGCCTCCCTACGTAAACAGACCCACTGGGGCTTGTTTTTCTTGTGGAGCAACTGACCACGTGAAGGGGGATCCCCGTTGTAAGGTTAGACCTTTGGGGGTCCACTCCGCTAATCTGGCCTTCTCCTCCTACGAGGAAGAAGAGATTACAGGAGCATCCTTCTCCTCAGACTCATTTCCCAGCGGGATAGAGGCTGAGGTAGTTTTAGTGTCCCTGGGTTCCTGGGAGCCTAAAGTCGCAGAGGCTTATGCTAGGATTCTGGATAATACCAAGCACTACTTTAAAGACAGTGTGCTGATCAATGGAGTGGATATTCCAGCTCTTAGGGATAGTGGGTGCAGTCGAACTGTAGTGGATTCTACCTTGGTAGACTCAGAGGAAGTTGCCAGAGCTACTCTGATGCCCACTAAGTTGGCTGACGGCCCCCTCCGTATGTTTCCCGTGATCCCTGTAAATCTTACTTTAAATGGTACAGCAGTCAGGATTCCAGTGAGCATTCAGAGAAACGTCCCGGGAAAGGTCTTGTTAGGTAATGATCTCAGAGCTTTAGGGCTCGTAGGAGACACTGCCGAAAGACCCTACACACGGTCTCAAGCACGGGCAGCATTGGCCAAGTCCAATACGCCGCCCCAGCCAAAGGGGAAACCCAAGGCGAAAGGAGTCTACAAGTCAAGACGAGGGAAAGAGAATATTCCCCCGAGCTCGCCTACCACTGCGGTGGAGGAAGTTGGTCAATCGCCCGGGCCTGACGAGGAGGTGGCGATGCCTGAAGTATTCGACCCCAACGATCATCCTGAACTAAAAGACTTGTTAGTTGAAGGAGGTCCTGATAGGGACGAATTCAGTAAAGGCCAACGTGAGTGCCCATCTCTGGAAGGCCTAAGGAGACAGGCCTGCTCCCAGCTTGAGGGTGAACCTCCTGGGAAGCATAGGATTTATTGGGAAGGTGGACTCCTGTATAGTGAGCCCAGAGAGTCTACAGAAGGAGACCATAGGAGGTTGGTGGTTCCCCTTGCTGTTAGGCCCTTCCTCCTGCAGTTGGCGCATGAAGTTCCCCTTGCTGGTCACCTTGGTATGAAGAGGACCAAGCAAAGGTTATCCATGCACTTCTACTGGCCCAAGATGGGGGTGCAAGTAGAAAGTCACTGCAGGAGTTGTGCCTCCTGCCAGTTGTCTGGTAAGGTTGGCGCGACAATCCAAGCTCCGTTGGTACCGCTCCCAGTTGTGGGGGTACCATCTGAAAGGGTAGGGATCGACATCGTTGGTCCCCTTGACCCGCAAACATCCTCGGGCAATAGGTTTATCCTGGTGCTGGTCGACCATGCAACCAGGTATCCTGAGGCCATCCCATTGAAAACTGTAACTGCCAAGTCAGTTGCAAAAGCTTTACTCGGCATATTTACTAGGGTTGGCTTCCCTAAAGAAGTTGTGTCAGATCGTGGCAGCAACTTTATGTCGAAGTATATGCAGGCTATGTGGAAAGAATGTGGGGTCACCTACAAGTTCTCTTCTGCATACCAACCCCAGACCAATGGTCTGGTGGAACGTTTCAACAGAACGTTAAAGAGCATGATTGGGGCTCTGGAGGAGCCTCAGAGAAGAAAATGGGATCTTCTTTTACCATGCTTGCTGTTTGCCTACAGAGAGGTACCACAGGAGGGTGTTGGCTTCAGCCCCTTCGAACTTCTGTTCGGTCATCCCGTACGGGGACCCTTAGCCATCGTCAAAGAGGGATGGGAGATGCCCACTCCCCCTGTTACTACCAATGTAGTTGATTATGTGCTAGGGCTCAGAAAACGGATGGTACTTCTGATGGGCTTGGCTAGTGATAAATTGAAGGCAGGGCAAGCGCTGGTGAAACATTGGTACGACCAGAAAGCTTCCCTCATCAACTTTACACCTGGTCAGCAAGTCCTGATCATGAATCCAATAAGGCCTCGAGCTTTACAGGACAAATGGTCAGGCCCTTACACAGTGGTGGAGCCCCTGGGTGAGGTGAACTATTTAGTGGACCTTGGAAGGCCTGGACAGGCTCCAAAAGTGTTTCACGTGAATAGGCTGAAGGCTTTCGTCCCAAGAGTCGAAATCGCAGCACTGCTACTGGCGTCAGACGTTGAGGAAGAGGAGTCTGAACCTCTCCCCGACCTGTTCCAGAGCGGTCCTTCAGATAGCTCCGTTGAGGGTGTCCGAGTGGCCCCTCACCTGACTTCTGATCAGCAGGCTGAGGTGAAAAGTTTGCTTAGGCAGTTTTCCCCCCTGTTTTCACAGTCCCCTGGTTTGACACCTTGGTGCAAACATAACATTGACACAGGAGACAGTGTACCTACCAAAAGTAGGGGATACAGGATGTCAGACAAAGTACGGTCTTATATTAAGACCGAGGTCAACAAGATGTTAGACCTTGGGGTGATTGAACCCTCTAGTAGTCCTTGGTCCAGTCCTGTGCTGTTGGTTCCAAAGGCAGGCACTTCTGAATTGAGGTTCTGCGTGGATTACAGGGCTCTGAATGCTGTCACCAAGACAGATGCCGCCCCTTGCCTCGAACAGATGAGCTGGTGGATACTTTGGGTGCCTCCAAGTACCTCAGCACGTTTGACCTCACTGCTGGCTATTGGCAAATAGCTTTAGCAGAACATGCCAAGGAGAAGACAGCATTTTCTACTCCAGATGGCCTTTACCAATTCCGGGTAATGCCGTTCGGATTGAAGAATGCACCTGCCACTTTCCAGAGGCTTGTGAATCATGTGTTGAATGGGTTGGACGAATTCTGTCTTGCATATCTGGACGATATAGCAGTTTTCAGTGCCACCTGGGAAGACCATGTGAAACACCTCAGGATTGTGCTCCAGGCTCTTCAGATAGCCCACTTGACCATAAAGGCTAGTAAATGCCAGATTGGACAAGGCTCAGTGGTTTACCTTGGACATGAAGTAGGTGGAGGGAGGATACAGCCTCTACCCAGTAAAGTACAAGCAGTACAAGACTGGCCTACCCCCACTACGCAAACCCAAGTGAGAGCCTTTTTAGGACTCACGGGGTATTACCGCAATTTTGTGGCAGACTATGGTACCATAGCTGCTCCTCTGACTGCCCTCACAACTCCGAAGAAACCCAAGAAGGTAACTTGGACCGACGAGTGTGAGAAGGCCTTCAATGGCTTAAAAGACTCCTTGTGCCAGGCCCCTGTGCTCAGGGCCCCTGATTATCAAAGACCTTTTATCGTGCAGACGGATGCCTCTGACACTGGGATAGGAGCTGTACTATCACAAGTAGATGAGAAGGGTAAGGAACACCCTATCGGTTTTATTAGTCGCCAGCTTAAGGACAGGGAGCTCAGATGGTCCACGGTAGAGAAAGAATGTTTCTCTGTTGTGTGGGCCCTAAGGAAGCTGAGGCCCTACCTCTATGGGACCCACTTCACTGTGCAGACTGACCATAAGCCGTTAAAGTGGCTAATGAACATGAAGGGGGAGAATCCAAAGTTGCTTAGGTGGTCCATAAGTCTACAAGGCTTCGACTTCACTATTGAGCAGAGGCCAGGTGTCCAACATAGCAATGCTGATGGGTTGTCCAGAATGTTTTACCGACCTGAACAAGAGACTCATCCAGGGGTGGATTAGTTCCCCCTGTCCATAGTCTGGGAGGGGCGAGTGTTAGGAAAGATTTCGTAATTGTAGGTAATTTTCTTTCCATGTGGCAACCCCTAAACTTTTTGCTATTGTTTTTAACCTTGTTCTTGACTTTGCCAGAGAAGTACAGCCTTCTGCCGCACTTCTCTGGGCTTTCGCTCCTTTCTTACGGGGAAACTGACATGCCCTTAAGACAGTCAGTACCGGGGAACGCTGTTTCCCGTAGTTTCCTTTATCATGTTGCGGCTTTAGTGCAACATGACACAAGAGGGCACTGTAAGCTAAGTTACAGCTCTCTTGGGTCTCTAGCCTTCTACAGACCCTAGATACTCTTTTAGGATGGTATTTGATCGGTGCAAGTCATTCAGGGACTGGAATGGTGGCAGCGATCGTTTTGTTTATTTTGAGCTCCTTTTGGCGTTCTGAGCACGTTTTTCGCACTGAACCCAAAATGGTGGCCTGGCTCCCAAAATGGCCAGACCACGAGGCTCCTTTGTCCTGTCCACTGACCGTCTTGCTCCCTTCACCTTCCCCAGATCGGGCGACCCGGGGCCTTCCTTATTTGGGCATGTACTTTCCCGCGAAACGTGGTTGCTTTCGCGGGCTTCTACATGTCGTTTGTGTGCCTCCAGGGTGTGGGCTGGGATGTCTGGTCCCAATACACATCCTGGGTGCCAGAGAGTCTGGGGTGGTGTGAATGCCTGGGACCACCGTGGTCCGTGATTGGTCCACGTATGGTATGTGTGTTGATGTGCGGATCTCCCATTGGCTCCCCTCCGTTTTGGCGCGAAGGGAACCGTGGATAAGAGGGAGCTGGAAACACCACAACCATGTCGATCTCCTGAGTTCTCACGAACTAAGGAATACAGGAGCCAAGTATCCTGCAACCCAGAGGCTGGACCGAGGAATCGCTGGTGACCCGCTGAAGGAATCCTCCTTTGCACTGCTGTCGTCCTGTGAAACCCTTTCCTCCTTGGATCGAACCAGAAGGCCTGTACTGGTGCTTCGACCTTTGGAATAGCAGGAACAGCTATTCCCGGCGACTTCATCATCTGCTGCCAAGTAAGCCTTCGGAAGTGTCTCTGGGCCATCCAGTTGACTGACCAGCTTACAAGGGAGTCCTGCTCTGTAACCGCCGCCAGGTTGTGTTGTATTTCGAGTCCTTGTCACTCTCCCACGCTTCGTTCACTTGGCGTTCCCAAGTCTGAAGGGAGGAGTGTACATTTGGCTTGAATACACACGGCCGCTCCGTTGTCCTGCTGCGGCAACAAACTGTACTGGTTTCGTCGATTGGGACGTCTTTTTGCTCTACACGACTACGAGGCGTTCCCTGCTCTTCTGAACCTGCCAGCTGCTGAAACTAACGTGGAGAAGCCTGGGTCTGCTTGCTTCGGGGACCGGTGAGTAGTTTAGCTAGGATCTGGTCGCCCTCCTGCAGTATCCCATTGCTTTCCCTGCTGTGTAAAAACAGCACCCTTTTGGCCGTACTCGCGCTCTGCTTCTGCCCGCTGTGGAGGCTGCGCTTGAGTTGCGGAACCTGTTCTCCTTCTGCTGTGCACTAACCCGAACTGCCTGACTTCCTCCGAAGAGCTTCCCCTTTTGCCCGTTGGCACCGGCGTGGCAGGTACTTTGAGCACAAGGCTCCACTCTTCGCAGGGCTCGGACTTCCATCTAGTTAGGTGCCTCTGAAGGCGAACTGAGTCTAAAGCGTTATCGCACTGCCTGTTTTCCTTTCCTTTCAGGTGGACTACATATTTCGTGCTTTAAACGCTTGCGACTGTGTATTTGTATATATATGGTGTTGATATGGTATGTGTTGGTTTAATATTGTGATATTGTGATTTTCTCGCTACGGTCATTATTTTAAAGGCCTTAAAATGATTGTGTATCTATTTTTGATATAACAACTGTTTGGAGTAGTTTGTAAGCGCTCTTGCTTTGTGTGCTCATTGCGGGCTTTCAGTCACCCTCACCCCTCTTGAGACCTAGTCTTGACCGCCGCGATCGCTACCTTGATTGGTCTGGCTTGTCCAGAGGTTACCCTGTTCCAAGTAATTAGGTTGGCCTTCTGAACTTCTGCGCCACCAGGACAGAGTTCAGAAATCCGTCTTAACACTAGGCACTTCAATTACTTGGGGATTGGATTTAATGTAGCGGGGGGATGGGCCGACCAATTGCTGAACACTAAGGTCAACCTAAGCAAATACAGCAGGGGTATCTCTTCCTTCTTCTTGAGTCATGGAAGTGGCGCAATCTCTCTGCTCATTGAGCTGTTTCACAAAAAAAGCCCTACCAGCAGCGCTGTATGGAGCCGAGATATGGTGTTGCACACCTACAAAAGGTCTTTCCTCAATTGAGAAAGGATTTTTAAATAAACTGTTGTTATTACCAAAAATACCCCGACTTTGCACTTCGACTTGCAAACCTGGCCTGTAGCCACACAGATTGCCCTAAAGCCAGCACTTTATTGGGTAAGACTCCGGCCCTCTCACCCTTTACAATTGCACTTAGAGACTTTCTAAAGCTGGATCGTGCTGCCGACTGTGGGCGGGTGCGTCATGCGAAAAATATGTTAATTGGGTTGAACGCAGGATCTTTTTGGGTTAATCCCATAGACTGCTGATATGCTTATAAAGCTGACGTCAAAGCAAAGGCCAAGACTATTGCTTTGATCAAATTGGTGACTTTAGGGCTAGCTTTTGAGAACGGTCCGGAATTTTTACCTTTTAACATGATGGGGAATTGTAAACCCATCCTGGATGGGATTCATCACCCTTACGAGCGTCCACTATATTTACGTTTTAGACTGCGGTTTTTATACACTGCGCACTATACCCGATTCTGGTCTGTGTCCAACTCTGGCGAATGTCCCCTTTGTAGATTGACGAATTAAACCTTGCTGCATTTTATGTTAATCTGTTCAGTCTCGCTTC
The DNA here is from genome assembly GCF_040938575.1 of Ambystoma mexicanum. Taxonomy (NCBI): domain Eukaryota; kingdom Metazoa; phylum Chordata; class Amphibia; order Caudata; family Ambystomatidae; genus Ambystoma; species Ambystoma mexicanum. Next base: position 69,730,511 of record NC_090928.1, read on the forward strand.
TTATGAGACGTCGGTACCTGAGACACATTTTGGTAGAGTCAAGGATAAGAATTGCTCGAGATGCCATGCAGTTTTTAACTTGCTCAATGGACTGCAAAGTTATTTTCTCTACTGCCAGATATGTGCATCGCGTTTGGCTTTTAAGAAGAAGGTTGTTGGTCAATGACTGATTTACTTGTTGGGTAACCCTGTGATGCTGCTAGCATTCTTTCCTCATAGAGGAAATTCACATGGTCTTACAAAAGTTCATATCAACTTGTTCTTTTAAGTGTTACAGTATTTGTGTATTTTAATCCGATCTATTAATTTTGTTTTGTACAAACTGATTATAGTGCTGGAGTTTGCTAAAGATCAATCCGAATAAAGCTTTTTAAAATTAAATGAATGAATCACCTTGACAGAAGCTTGCCAACCGACCATAAGCCAGTGGAGAACTGAGAGGGCGATAGAGATGTGCTCTCTAGGACCTAATGCTAGGAGGAGTCTTGCAGTAGTATTTTGCACCTGTGGGTTTTCTCACCTGCGAGGCGGGCGCTTCTAAGTTTTATGCATTGGCATATAGGCATGAAAAGAGTGATTGCAAAAAGACTCTTTATGCAAAGGTCAGAAATGGAAAAATGTGGCGAAGCATCCATATGTGGAGGAAATTGTTTTTGACAACTGAATTGATGTGATGTGTCTGAGTCCATAATGCAACCAACATCTTTTACTGTGTTCGAAGTGATGGGTGGTGGGTCTAGAGAGGGGGGCAGGGGCTGGGTTGTGGGAAGAGGGTGGTTTTCCCAAATAGCATGATCTCGTTTTTACCTGAGTTTAGTAGAAGGTGATTGGCCATCATCCAGCATTCAATCTTGGAGATGCAAGATGCGGTATCAGGAGAGGTAGAGGAAGGCCTATTAGAGATTTTAAAGATGAGTTGGGTGTCATAGGCATAGTTGTAGACAGATGAACTATGAGCTTGAATGAGGGCAAGTAGAGGTTAAAGAAGAGAAGGGAGAGAGAGGCACCTTGTGGTGGCCTTAGGGGACTGTCCGGGGTACAAAGGAGAACGGAGACAAATGAACAATCTGTGATCTGAGGGAGAGAAAGAAGGATATCAATTTCAGAACTATATCCCTGATGCATAGAGTTAGTATTCTCTCGGTCAGGATGGAGTGGTCTATGGTATGGAATGCTGCCGAGAGTTCAAGCAGGATTAGTACAGCGCATCCATCTGAGTCAGGGTGTCTTTTTATATCATCCCAAATAGAAACTACGCAGGATTCTGTTCCTCTTAACTGTCTGGAGCCTGATTGAGCAGCATCTAGGTTCTTGTTGGATTCTGAGAAGAGGCATATTGTGAGTAAGCTGCTTGGTCAGCTAGTTTGGCTATAGAGCAATTATTCAAGATAGGTCTGTAGTTGAACTGGTCAAGGTAGCCTTGATGGGTCAAGGAGGGCTTGATGAAGGAGGTCTTAAATTGTGCTGGGAAGATGCCGTAAGTGAAGAATTGATGATGGAATATGCAAGATTTCCTGCACAGGTGAATGTCAAGATCTCTTTTAGCAGGAAAGGGTGACAGGGGTCTCCTGGGGAGCCTGATGGACAGCTAAGTGATAGTTGTTTAAGGAATTCTGGAGGGGAGAGTGGATAGGAGGAGAAAAGTGGAAAGGCAGGTGAAGGTTCTGTTACTGGGGATAAGATGGCACGGGAGAGGGGGGATCAATATTTTAGAGATAATAGAGGTGTGTCTCTCTAGGGCTTTGTTGTGGAAGTTATCTGAGAAAGAGTCACAAAGGGATTGTTTGTGTTGGGGTGAGTTGATGGAGCATGCAGAGGTATTGAATTTAGCAATAAACTTAAAGAGTTCCCTGGTTGGGGCTGTAGCTTTTGAGATTCTGTTCCTGTAATAAAAATGTTGGGCTTTGTGGACTCTGGCACGATAGAGCTTGGGCTGGGAGGTGTTGGTTAGCCTGTTCAGTGAAGATGGGTCGGAACACCATGTACGCTCAAAAGTATGGCTCAAGGTTTTCTGTTTTTTAAAGGCTTGGTTGAAACATCTACCATCTGGGTGAGTGGTATTTACTGTTTGAGAAGGCTCTTGCAGGTGAGAGGGAGTTAAGTGCATCGGAGAGCCAGAAATCGAAGTTAGAGATGGTGACTTGAGCCGAGGAAAGAGAAAGGGTGGTAAGTAGTACCTCTGCCAGGCCTGGTGTCACTTTGATTTTTTTCCAGAGTACCCTCAGGATAGGAAAGAGAGGATAGCAGAATGGTCTAACCACATGAGCGTGCGAGGTGGCAATGTGGTGAGGTGGTCAGAGGATCCGAAGATTGCATCTAGCATAGTGGGTTGGGCCTAAGAGTAGCTGTGTTAGTTGCAAAGTTTCATGCTGTCCAGTAGCGATCGGGTCATTGGGGTAAGGGAAGGGGCATATCAGACCAAATGTTGAAGTCCCTTAACAAGTTTAGGTGGGGATGGGAGACCATGATTGTCATGGGTCACTATTCAAGATGGTCTTTGTGGAACCGCTGGCGAAAAAAAGAGGCATTAGACATTTCGGCCCCTACTAAATAGAACACGAACCATCAACGGAGTGCATTGCTTCATTCATGATTGCACTGCTCTGTAAGTATTCCTGGTCTTCTCTCTTCCCAGTTTCCAGCCCCGTTCCTTTCCGCCTTCCTTCCTCTTTCCTGCCCCCTTTTTCTTCGTTTCTCTCTGTCGAGGGATGTCTGCTTCATCGCCGTTTCAACAGAGCGCTACCGTGCACCATTCACGCCTCCTTTTCTGAAGCTCAACACGTTCCTCACTATAACATATTCTCACTATGCTGCTGTCCCTGTTATAAATGTAGCGGTAACACAGCAGTCTGGAGACACTCTGCTATTCTATAGCCTCACCTCTGCTTATAAACTTCTCAAAGTGATTAGACAAGGACATTGTGCCTTCTCGTTCCTCTACGGGCCCACATCAGAGCCTGACTCTGCATTTGGGTGCCTTGGCCCTTAATGCTCACAGAAAGCTATGTCCTATTAGGATTTCCTTCCAGTTACTTACTTTCTGTCACAACATGACAAAACCTCAAGGACACAGCTTCTTGTTTTATTCTGGACTATCCTACAATCCGGAATCTTCACCTCGAACACCAGGCATAAAGAAACTGGAGTCCTTTCACATACCAGTTTCTACAATCCATTGGGTTTTCTTTCCCAAGAGGGTTTCCCAGTCTCCCCACCTGGCCCCTGTCTCTCACTTCCAGTTACTTACTTTCTGTCACAACATGACAAAACCACAAGGACACAGCTTCTTGTATTATTCTGGACCATCCTACAATCCGGGATCTTCACCTCGAACACCACGCATAAAGAAACTGGAGTCCTTTCACATACCAGTTTCTACAATCCATTGGGTTTTCTTAGCCAAGAGGGTTTCCCAGTCTCCCCACCTGGCCCCTGTCTCTCACATCCAGGGACCAGGTGAAGGGCGTGGAAGGCTCCCTACTGTCTTCATTAGGTAGTCTGCACTACGTTCATGTAAAGGTCCATTCTCATTGTGGTGTATTATACAGTGAGCTTTGAGATCATAACAATGATGGCTGCGACAGAATCGCTCAGGGATTACGCAAAGATTCTATTGTATCCCGGGGTTGGTATATAAGCATCAAACTGTGTCTAGATGAGGGGAGAGCAGGAATTTGACCAAGAGGGATTCACACTCTCTGTTAGGAGGCGGGTTGTCAATGTGCGAGGCGGAGAGAGAGGCTTTGTGGAGGATGGCAATGCAACTTGCTCTGCTGGCCCGACCTTGGACAATTAGCTTGTAGCCTAGTGGGAAAGCTTCATGTGCTATCCGGAGGAAATCTTGGGAGAACAAGGTTTTGGTGATGAAGAAGCTATCAGGCATTCAGTTATGATTAGATCATGTATATTTTGACAATTATTTTAGGTGGATATGGCATTGATTAGAATGCATCTGTGGCGGCATTGTAATTGGTTCTTTGTGTCTTGTGGGGTAAGGTGCTGGGTGGGAGTTTGGTGTGGAGGCGGCGTGTCAGTGGAGGAAAGGGGTTGGCTCTGGCTTGAGGCAGAGGGTGAAGAGGGAGGTGGCAGACACGCTGTTGGAGAATGTGATGGGAAGGCTAGTTGTGGGTGGATTGATCAGGAGGTTGATTGGTGGTGTGGCTTGGAGAGTTGGGTGGTGGCTTGGTGTAGAGAAGGGCTGTCCGGAAGAGGGAAGGGATTGGCTTGAAGCAGAGATTAAAGAGGCAATTGGCTGATGTGGAGTTGGGGGTTGTGTGAGGAGGCTAGGGTGGTAGGAGTGGTTGGGAGGTGTATATGTAATGTGCCTGCGAGAGCAGAAGGTATATGCGAGGGAATGTTAGACCACCTACCTGGGGGACGGCGAGCCGCTGCCAGGCTTGGCGGGTCTACCCGAGGTTTCGGCTAGCCGGGAGAAGAGTCTCCCAACATCCGAACTCGCTGCATTGTTTGTCTCCGGGGGCGTGCATGCTCCGCAGTACTCGGAGGCCGGCGGCTTGTGTGTCAAGCCTCGTTTCCACTCTCGGCCGAGACTGCTGCACATTCGCGGTCCAGCCTGCGCCTCAGGCCTCGGCTTCATGCCGAGGACCGTAAATAGCGGCCGAGTCTGGGAACGAATCGCGTCTTAACACGGTTTGTCCCTGACTCGCCGTAGTTGCGCTTGTTTCCTGCCTTGCCTGCATCCCTCCGGATTCCTGCTCTCTCCAGCCTGCTTCCCTGGTTCTAGCCCGCATTAGGGGTTCCTGTTGCCTCCCAGTCTTGGTTTCCCCAGTCTTCCCCTGGTTTTCCCCTGTAGGACCCTTTTGGGGTTTTCTCGCCAGTGCTGCCTGCCCTGGGGTTCTTCTCAGCCTGTAAGCCTCCTGGGTTTAAACCACAGACTTCTGCCTTGCCTCACCATTTGGGTTCACCTCTCAAGTTTTTCCTTGGATCTCATTGTTTGCCTGCTCTCTACAACTTCTCCTGACTCCTGAACACCATTTTCGTCAGGCTCTGCCTTTTGCCATTGGGCGGTTGTGCCAATACCCTGCAAGAGCATCCTCCCAACTACTGAACACTGAGACTCTTGGGACTAATTGTCTGCGGCACCTAATCCCTCTCTGAATAGCCACATTTCTATGTCTCAGACCCACAGGGAGAAGTGTTGTGACTTCAGGAGGTGTTCCCCTGCACCCCTGTCCTACTCGGGCAGGGTTGGAGTTGCTCCTTGCGTCATTCCATCAGGCGGTGACACTAGACTCCCAGCCTGGCCTCTCCAGTACGGACGCCTCCCTGGAATCCAGCTTCTACAGGTGCCACCCGATCCCAGGACAAACACCTCAACAGGGAAAGGGTGAGTTAGTGTGCAGGTTGCCGGGACATTGTAGGTCTGGAGAGGGAGAGTCTCTGGTGAAGGTGGGAGGATTGGAGGCAGTTAGTCTCTGTTTTGGTGCTGGTGTGAGGGGTGACGTTGTAGAGGAACAGCTACATGCATCTGCAGAAATCCCCGTCCCCTTACCTCCCATATGTTGGAAGCCTGAGATTGTGCCATGTTTGACGCCAACAGTTGTGCCAACACCACAACGTGTGTTTGAGAGAAGATACCCATTGAGATAAACCTACTGAATGTATCCCCAAAGGGACGACAATTTGAGGGAGGAACTCCCTGAAGGAATATGAGAAGGAGCAAAGAAAAGAAGCCTGTGACGTCACAAAAGAGTATGAACAACGTCTTGGGATACTGGCTGAAGAAGATGTATAGATCTTGAAGATACTAATGACGAAGTAAAGAATCAAGCAAACTTTTAAATATGCATAAGAAGATTATACATGCACATAGTACTGCAGCAAATCAACCATTCAATAACTGTACAGACGCTGAAACACAAGTAGATTAAGTCATCATAGAAGCTGGCTTTATGTAGTGAATAGAAGCAGACAAAGCCGCCATTGTATAGAAGCAGGACATCGTTATCATCAATTTAATAAGCTAGGACCCATGAAGAGGAAATGGAAAACTATGTTGCAGCAAGAAAATGCTGAATCATGGGGCTGCATGGTGACGTTGTTTGGCCCGGTGTCAAGACTGAAGCAGCCAAGGTCAGCTATCTATACTGGAAAGGAGCGAACGTACGAAGGATGAACTATCCCTTGTTAAGGTGCAAAGAAAGAACACCAAGAGTGCCAAGTTTGATTCATTTAAGACATTTAAAACCTGCAAAATGGACCAAATCGTGGTCTCCTGTCACGTGAGTCAAGGCTGAAAATAGAGTTCGAACTTGGAGTCCTAGAACACGATAGTGAGTGCCCTCACTCTCGTGTATTTTCAGAGACAAGGATACTTTGCAAAGCCAATTTCAAAGACAATCTTCATGGCAGAAGGTATGGGCGATGAGAGATGTTGAGCTAATTGGGTGGGGAGGTAGTGTCATGCCCCATCTCCTTGCACCTGGGTCTGGGCTTACATGCTACTAAGTGAACCGAATGTTACAGACTGGCACAAGCATGCCAACCAATTGTAGTGGTCCATTTAATGAAGGACTTTATAGTTTGACAAGCAATGAGAAACCGTGTATCTAAGGTTTCTGAAGATGACATGTTTTAGAGGTATGCATATGTAGTCCACCTGACAGTGGGCAGCCAATCACAATCCTAGTTCCCATAGAATATATACTTAGATGTTCCCCTTAAGGCAATCCCAATCCCTAGTAGGTTTTTCATTATTGCCACATAGTACGACGTCACCTCTGATATATTTTTGGTATAAAGTCTACGTTTTGTGAAAAGATCGCTGAAAGAAATCGAGTGTACCTCCGTTGATGTTCATTGTAACTCCCTGTTTTAGATAATCATTAATAATAGAGTGGTTTGCCGTCTTCCTGAGATGGTTCGGTTATTTGGACTCAGACTTATTCTGTGTGAACCCATCCATTACATTCACGTTCCTAAAGGGCGCTAAGCTCAACGTGCTTGGTTTGCCAGCTGTTGTGCGGCTGTTTAGCAGGTTGAGGATGGATTTCACTAGGTCTGGAGGTGTGGGCGAGGGGAATGGGGCATATATGTGTGTGTTATTATTATGTCTTGGAGGGAGGTAGTGGGAGTTAGACTCGTTAGGAATTCTACGGGAAGTGAGTTGTCTATTTCTTGGGGGTACTTTGGGTGTGTGAGTAAGAGTGGGTGGGCCGAGTGGGGGGTGGAAGCAAGAATCACTCTTAAGGTGCTTAGTGATGCCTGGCTTGGGGTGGCAGTGGTGCAGATGGATGGGTAATGCTAGTTTATTTTTATTTAAAAAAAATATTTTTGTAGTTGGAGTGAGGGGGGTGTGGTTTATGATAGGGTGGACCCGGTGGGAGAGAGATGGGTAGACTGAGAGCCGGGGGAAGTTTGTCAGGGAAGTGGGGGGGGGGAGTCAGAGCGGCTGTAATGTGGTAGGGTATGGTTTTCCGCATGTCGTGAGATAGAAGGGGTTGGTCTACAGGTGAAGGCAGGGATGATAGGTAAGGGATAAGTAGAAGGTGCTACCTGGCGCGTCTCATGAATGCTAGGGTTGGTGGGGGCAATGGGGAGTAAAGATGGTGTCAGACTGGATGATCAGTGACCTATCTGGTGCACCATTTGTAACCTCTCATTTTGGCACACTTGTCCATTGTTGGAGGCTCTATGAATGTAGGAAGCAATCATTGTGGAGAGGATGTTAGTCACCACTCGGAATCACAAGAGGTTGTGATTGAGACCAGTACTGCCTTATTGTGGCCCTGCTCAGCAGCTGCAGGGGATATGGGTTTTTTGACATTAACAAACTTGACCTACTGCCCATTTGCCCTAGTTTCTTTTACCTCATTCTTTTTGACCTCCTGCGGGGGGAGACCCACTTAACCCCCTGGACTTCCCCCCACCTCACCCTATTCCCTTACCCCACCCCACAACAATTTCTTTTTAATTAAAGTGTTCCATTTGACCTACTGAATTAGGTCAAAAAGATGCGGTCAAATTGGAGTAGGTCAAGTTGGCATTTGGTCAACTATGCCAATACCGCTGCAGGGACCAAATCATTGCAGTTCTATATTGGCTAAATAGTAAAGCAGTGATGAGTAAAGCGGATCAGCTTTCGGAGGGAGAGTTACGAGAGCTGCGTAGTGTTGGCTCGGTACAAACCTGTGTGTCTTGCAGTAACAAATTCAGAAGGGGCGAAACCTCTCAGTGGCCAGGCGTGTCTTATTCCAGAGCAGCAGCACTCAAAAGCAGCAGAGCTCAAATGAGACCAGCATCATGTAAGCATAATTCAAGGGGCGGCCTGAAATAGTTTGCAGTCTCTCAGTAGTACAACTCAAGTAGCGATAATCAACAGTAGCTGGGATCAAATGAGCCAGGCATCAAGATAGCAACATTCAACTGGCAAAATGTGGTTGAGGCACAGCCAAAAATGGTTTCAGATCTCACAGTAGCCAAGCTCAAGGTGGTAGCAATCAAGAGTGGAAGTGTGCAAATGAGACAAGCATCATGGTAGCAAATTTAAATGGCACAATTTGGGGGGGGCACAACCTAAAGCGGTTTCAGATCTCACATTAGCAAAGGATCAGGTCACAACAATCAAGACCAGCAGAGTCCAAATGAGACAATGAGACAGGCATTATGGTGGCAACATTCAAATGGCTAAATTCATTGGAGGCACAGACTAAAGTGGATTCTGATCTCAAAGTCGTGAAATCAGGTGGCAGAAAATCAGGTGGCAAAGTTCATAGGCAGTAGGGCTTAGTAAGGTGTGAACCACACAGGGCAGAATTCAAAGTGTTCAAATTCAAAGCAACAATACCTAGACGGTGTAAACTTACCATAGCAGAGTTCTAACCTCACAGTGGCAAGTCTCAAAAGGGGATGAAAATGAATAGCTGCAAGGTTCAACTGTACTTCACAGTACCAATGCTCAAATGTGGTGAAACCTAACGGTCACAAGACTCAAGCAGTGCTTAATTTGTGCTGGTGTTTGCCGGTGGGCAACACCAGCACTCTTTTTTTTTTAAACCAGTGCACCATGCGCCCGGCGCAGGGCTTGTAATTGTTTTGTTTGTTTTTGTATTGTAATCTCCTCTCGAGTTGCGCTCTGCTTGCAGGCATATGGCAGGCTGGGCCAGCCCCTGCAGCCTGTCTGACTACAGCGCAGTGAAACAGCCAATGAAAATTGACATTCTGTGTTACTATTCAGTATTTGATACATTCTGTTTAGTAACACAGAATGTGCAGTTTTCATTGGCTGTTCTTCTGAGCCAATTAAATTAAAGATGGTCAAGTGTGGAGGTGGGGGATGATCCCAGCGCCACCTTCACTCAGAAGTTCACACAGTGTTATGGCGTGGTGACTCGTCTCCTGAGAACCTGCCTGAGCCAGCCCACGTGTGGTGTGCGTCACAGCCTAATTGCTGCCTGCAGCCGGGCCCTTCAGTTTGGTCGTTTGTGTGGCCCAGCCAGGCCCACCCCAGACCTGAATCACAATCTCCCGCAGCAGACGACTCCAACAGGTTGAACACCTTTTAGAATGTTAAAGAAGCTTTTCTTAAATGTTGCATTCGAGAGAATGTATTGCCTTGAAATTGGCCACGTGTGCATGTTTATTAAATCATTATCACTGCCGTGGGCCCATAAAAGCTGCTGAGGACTCCTTCCCCCACGCACACACAAACTGATGCATAGATGATCCTTAGTGTAGTGGCCCCGGATCGCCAGACTCGTCTGCAGTGTGGGGGAGCAGCCAGCATATGCAGAACACAGGGACGCACGCACCGGCCATAACCCCACCTTCAGTAAAACAGCGGGCCCCCGCCGCACTGAAGTGTTTCTGGCAGGCCCTGGCAGGAATGATAGAGAGAGGCTCCCTGTACACTGTACAACATAGCAAGATGCTTCCAGCATGCCCTGACAGCACTGAGAAAGCGAGGTGCTCACAGGACATCCCGACAGTACCCACGTAACCACAGAGACATTTGGGGTTAGCCAGACACCACTCACACGAAGGTGCTCCAAGACAGCACCAACACAGGGGTGCTAGGAGCAGTCGCACATAAGGGGGCAGGTGGCACCCAGGTGAGCCGGACAGAAGTCACACACAGGAGCTTCCTGCAAGGACACAAGAAGAGATGACCCGACCACAGTCACGCAGGGGCGCCTCCAGCAGGACCACCTTATAACCATGTTGACAAGCAGGGCTGGGTTTCCAAAGTCATTAATTACAATCCCCCCCCCCCCCCCCATTAGGAAGTTTTAGCATCTCAATGCGAACCCACCGCCAAGAGCCAAAGGAACTGAATTGTTTATTTGTTTTCCAGTAATTAGCAACTAATGCTAATGGGACACCACGGGGGCCTGAGAGACGGACAAAAAGGGTTATCTCTTCCAACCAGATTATCGATTGAACTTCCCCAAAGAGGCCTTGTAGGGATATTGCACCTCCGCATTATGCGATATCATTAATGTATAGAATGCCCCGGTTTCCTTGCTTTATGCTTTCGCGGACTCCAGCCACCTAAACTCGTCAATATAATATGAAACAAAATCTCTTAATGCTATTAGGCTAATCCTAATGAAAATGCCATTGAGCTGACCGGGCTGAAGCCATGGGTGGAAATGTTAGCTGGGGGGGAGTAGGACGTTTCTGTGTCCTTTAACAGTTCAGGATCAGGAACATGCTTTGATGATCAAGCACTGCCCATTTCCCTGAGTCACAGCCCCCCTGAGACACACAGGCTCTGTCCCTGGCTCTGCAGTGCCATAATGAACTCGGCAACACCTTTCTTTTCTCATCAGCAGGCAGCATAATTTGCCTTTCATATGCTGCATGATGGTGAATTTCCAACTGAAAGGCCAGCAGTCACCTTGCAAATCTGTGACAGTGAAAGCAAGCAACACAATAAAGCACCCTTTGAAAATGTGTTCATACCCATAATGTCTAATAGCTTGATATGCTAAAAAGTAAAGTTTGCTTTGATGTCCTTAGTTGAATGTTCTTAAAACCATGCATAACAACACGCTGGAGGTTTGTGACGAATCTCCCAACCTAAGGGAGTTTATGACAACTTATTTAATTGTGTGTCTTAAATCTCTGAAAATAAGGTGGGTAAATAGATATTTTGCCATTTGCATCTTATAGTTTTCCATTCAGGATGCGGAAACTAAAGGTACACTGATATTATTTTGGTTTAACATGCTGCTATAAGGATTTACATGTTGTCAATTTGTGTAGTTTGCAAGTAAACTCTATAGGACTGTATTATTGTAGGTATTGACACCGAAAACTTAAATATTAGGTCCATGTAAAGCGTGGAAGAAGGTGGCTGTTCCCAAATTGCAGAGTGGGTTAAAATCCCTGCTTCGCTGTTTAGCATAAGTGTGTGATCCTGGCAAAATAATGTAATCTCACCCTGAATTCGACTGCAAACATTGGAGTGCTTATAAGTGATTATGTTTACACCCTTACAATAGGATAGTTTTAATAAGTGTAGGGACACATTGGTGTACCCTGGTCCTCCTCTGCTACTGGCTCCAATACTGTCACATAGAATTGCATTATTGCTGCACTGGCCCTCCCCCAGTCTTGTAGTCTTAACACTTAATTTGACAGGCAGACATAGTCTCACCAGCCAGTCAGCGCACCAGAGATTCTAGTATGTATAGCAGACTAACTGTGGTAGAACCAACATTGCATTTTCTCACCTGTTGCTCTCATCCACTCAAGTTGCTTGGGCCGTCCAGAGTGCTGCCCCAGATTCTGAAATGTCCTCTTATGCTATGATATTTAGTCTTTCACTGCACACCATCTGCCATTTTCACACTTTCTAGGACCTTCAGGATGTGCAAGAAGTGTGGGTGCTTTCAGACTTAAAGGAGAGAGTTAACTGATTGTAACATTGAAGCTTCCCTAGAATAGTCTCATTACAATGAGTAATGAAGTTAGATGCCCCTACTCACGTAAGTTTGCCACTCCTCCACTGTCTCTGAAGTTAGCGCCTCTCCCTGAAGGGTTAGCCACCCACCCCCTGTACCCTGTAAATTTTAGCCTAGGTGCAAACCTGGAGGTGCGCATTTGCATTTTGTTAAGCAGAGAGTTGAGGGTATACGTCTTCAACCCATGTGTGCTGCTTCCCATCCATCCCACTATTAGCCTGTGCCAGGAGTTGCTGCAGCGCCAAACATGTGACATGAATGCAGCAGTGCGATGGGCTGGTGGTGGGCTGCTCTAGGTCTAGTACTGAACCGGTCCGGGCCACTCGTGCTGCGGGCAGCGCCCGCTGTCCCCGGGCCGGCATTAGGGGGTCAAGATTTTTTGGGCCCTGGCACTTCTTTTTTTAGAAAATTAAGAACTAGACTCAAGCGTAGTTTAACCGAACTGCAGCAAGTTACAAATGTGATTAGACTTAATAGCAACAAGCCTTGTAATGTGGTGAAACCTCACAGCAGCGAAACGCAAATGTGGCAAAACCTCACTGCAGCGAAACTCAACTGTGGAGAAATGTGAAGAAATCTAATAGCACCTAAACTCAAATGTGGCGAAACCTCATAGCAGCTGAACTCAATGTGGTGAAACCTAACGGCAGCAGGATTCTAATGTGGTGAAACATTACAGTAGGACAACTCAAATGTGGTGAAATCCAACAGCAGTAGGATTCAGGTATGGTGAGCCCCTACAGTAGCAGAGCTTAATTGAGGCATGACCTTCCAACAGTGGAATTCATAGTAGAGACTGATGAGGAAATAGAAGTGGCAAAATGGGAGGTGCAAATCTCAGTATTCAGAACATTTTATTTCAACACGGAGCAGAGTGACGGGTGAGGGAATGTTACATCGTCCCTTACCCTTACCGTATAGTTCCTGGTCCTCTGGGGCTGCTGCGCTGGGCACCCACCGAACAGACACACAGGAAACTTGCCCTTATACACTGCACTTCGCCGGCCTGCCCGAGCAAGGCTGCCCTGGGGATCTAGGTTAGGGCTGTTTTTCCGGGCCCTATAACCCTTTCCAGCAGCCAATCCTAGGTGGGGAGGACGGTGCAAGGGAATGAGGTGGGTGGGGAGGGGAAGAGGCTGAAAAGTATGTATTGCACTTTGTAAAAGGTTTTAACCTTCCCTAAAACAATATAGTGGGCAAAGGGAGCAGACAGTAGTCGGGTGCTCTTGCGAAATGCAGGGACTTATCTCTCTCTGTTTTCCAGCAGCTGCTCATGAGGGTCACGTTGTTCTGGGGCCTCAGTGGCTGTTGTTTACTTTTACCTGACATTTTCCAAGTCTGCGAGCTGAATATCACATATAAATACTTCTGCACAATAGTCAAGTACAGCAGCAAAAGGGGTGGTAAAATGTTACTTTCATTATGGGGGACAGAGACTGCTAGGGGCACGGCCAAGATGGCTGCTTGCTATGGGAGCTCTGAATGATCCTCCCCTATTGCTGCATTTTATCCCCAGAAAGAATTCAACTAACACCATCTGAATGGAGAAAAAGGCAACGACTGAGCATAGAAGAAATTGTTGCTCCCCAATCTGGTTCTTTGGGAGCCAGTTAACAAAGAGGCGCAGATCATGTGCCCTTCATCCGAGAGAGGAGCTGCAGGTGGGGAGGCCCAAGGCAGCGCAGAAACGTACAAACGGGGGAAGTCAGGCAAACCGGGCTTGCCAACCCAGTGCCGACGAAGCTTGAGAAGGTGAGGGTCTCCCCGCCCCAACCAACACAGCTTTTCGCAACCCCCCACAGAGTGTTGAGGGTCCCAGGAATGAAGCCTATTAAAATCTCTAAAACACAGCTCTCAGGGGTCTGCCCAGGGGCAGAGCGACTGACCCCCCACTCTTGGAAAGCAGGACACAAGAGGAAACACTGCTTCCCACCCAATTAAGAATTACATGGAACACAGAAACCAATGGCCGAACAAGAATCAAGGTGCATAATGAGCGCCGCATAGAGATGAGAGGAAAACAGATACATAGTGTGCACTGACTGGTTCTAGTTTAACACAGAAGAGGCACGGGTCATTAGAGGAGACAAATAGAGTTATGTGTAAGATCCATAGGAGATCTGGGTTTGCATCATTAACCATAGGGGTCTGCACGGAGACAGCTATGCAAACAGGAAAAATGTACCGTGAATGAAGCCTCAGATCATGGGCAGTGGAAGCTAAACAGTGTTGCATGTTGGCAAACTAGCAGCAGGCATTGAAAAACGACCCCACCAAAAGGCTTGAAGGGGCGGCCTCTGGGCCAGAGTTTCTGATATTATGCAAAAATGCAGACCTCGGTTGGAGGTTACTCACTGAACCCAAAGGCCAACGAGCACTCCTGCATAGGGGGTCAAGGTGGTGGAAAAGCGTAAAGCCTGCATAAAGCCTAGGGTATTGTGGCATCCAAAATAGCTGGCTTGTATGTTAGCTTCCTGGCAACTGAAACTGAAGCCTATGCACTTTAACCCCCATGCATGGAATTAAAGGTGTGAAAACAACTGCAGTGGTCCAGGGAGAGACAGAGGGAACCCCCTTAGACCTGGCACCAAAGCAAGATATGATATAAGAGGCATATTGTAGGAGATAAAAGCAATGAGATATGAGAATTAAAGGGCAGGGTTGAGAAACTTGAAGACCACCTAGACTTAAAAAACCATCAACTGTCATCAGACTTTCTGGAGATGAAATTTGAAATATGCCTGTCAGAATTGGAGGAGCAGGTCCAAAAGGTGGAAACTCAAACTTAAGTAGGTAGTAAACAGGAAGAGAAGTGCAATCTTAGAGTCTTCAGAGTCATAGAAACAGAAGGTGAGACTCTGGTACAAGTTGACAGATATATCTGGTAGATAGTGAATGAGCTGCTGCATGAAGATTTGGGAACCCCCCTGAATATCGAAAGAGCACATGGGGGGCAGGGGCAAGGGGAAAGAGGTTGAAGATAGATTAGATTCCAATGTCATCACTATGGATATAAGGAAAAGAGCAGGGAGAATCAAGCAGGTATTTGAACACAATGGGATGAAAGTGAGCATTTTATCAAGAACTCTCAGTTTATGATTTACTGAGGAGAGAGGAGTGTGAGGCGTTGGCTGAGAAAACGAGGCATCCCAATTGCACTAATATTTCAATTACAAGCAGAGCCATATAGCCTCATTGGATAAAGGAAATCAAACCATTATATTTTTTATTATTTATTTATTGTGTATTTATTAGGTGCTTATACAGTAAGTCAATTCTGTTTCAAAGTGTCCACAGGCCCTTGTGAGTGTTCAGAATGTGCAAGTGCAGCGAGAAGAGGGGAAGTGGGAGTGGGGGTATGTGCTAGAGTGTCCGTGCTCATGGGTGAGTGGAAGATGGATTGCATAGTGTGGTAAGTGTTACGCGGCCAGGAACCGCATTGGTAGATGAGTGCAAGCCTATCGGACGATGGCCAGTGGGTGCCGAGGCAAGTGCTGCGAGGCAGGAACATGTGAGGCGATTGGGTGTGGAAGGCCAGGACCCCGAAGGATACATAACTGCCCTGGTCACTAATCACAGTGACTGTAAGATTACCAGAGCAGGCAAGAAGGGAAGAGGAATCACTTGTAGAGCTTCTGGAATTTGAGGAAGCCCTGCTCAAGACGAAAAGGCAGGGGGAGGCTGTTCCATAAGAGGGAGCCAGCTGAAGAAAGGGATCAGCCTCTGTCCCTCTATTTAGTGAAACTCTTTACACACAGAGAATTGGTGCCAGAGGAGCGTAGAGTTAGAGAGGGAGTATTTGATAAGAGAAAGTTACATATAGTGTGGTCCCTGGCCCCAGACAGCCTTGTGAATGATGCAGGGGGATTTGAATTTGATCCGTGCAACTACCGTGAGCCAGTGAAGAGTTTTTAAGGCAGGAGAGATGTGGTCCCTGGGCTTAATGCCAAGGTTACGTTTTTCTACCCTATTCTGGATTAGCTGGAGGGGTCGTAGAGTGGAAGAAGGTAGATTCAGGAGAAGGCTATTGCAGTAGTCAAGCCTAGAGAGAAACAGGGCTCGGGTAAGATTGAGCTTCTGGGGGAAAGTAAGAAAAGGGAGAATTATTTTGAGAAGGAAGTGTTGAAAGTGGGACTTCTAGGCAATGTCCTAAGTGTGAGGGAGAAAGGAGAGAGAGGAGTCGAAGATGACTCCAAGGTTTCTGGCTTCAGAAGAAGGAGGAAGGGGAGAACCCATAGCGGATGGCCAGAGTGAGGGAAAGAAAGAGGAAGCAGGGGTCCCAATGGAAAGGATCTAAGTCTTGCTGGCATTGAGGCAGTGATGATTGGAGGTGCACCAGGACTGGATGGCAGATAGGCAATCAGGGATGATGGAAGATGCTAGAGGGTTAGCAGGAAGTTTGAAGAAGAGTTGTCTGTCATCTGCGTAACACTGGAAATTGGCAGAGAAGGAGGGAATGAGGATTGAGGAATGAGGATTACCAGCTGAGGTAAGTGTTAAAGAGCCCTAGTTAAAGAGCCATAGTGACAGGTTAGAGCCCTGGGGACACTACAGGTGGAGAAGGAAGTAGGTGAGAGAAGGTGCCCGAAATGACTTGGGATGAGTGGTCAGTTCGGAAGGGGGTCAGGCCAATCCAGTGCCCGCTCCAAGATACCAAGGGTATCATGGAGCCATTTTATGAGGATAGAATGGCTGACCGTGCCAAAGGCAGAGGAGAGATTGAGTAGGATGAGGACAGCTGAAGAGTTAGAGTCGATGCTCGGAATCCAGATTGATGGTCGTGGAGACCACCAACAAGTTCAGTGTGGGAGGTAAGTTGTGGAAAAGCCAGCTTCTCCAGCAGTTTCCCAAGGAAGGGGGTGATAAAATTGGGGCGGTAGTTGGCTGGAGAGGTAGGGTCTGCTGAAGGTTTTGTCAGGAGGGACTCACAAGGGAGTGCTTGAGGGAGGAGGGGAAAGCTCCAGTGGCAAAAGAGTGGTTGCAGAGATCAGCGAGTGTGGGGGCAAGGGAGCCAATGTTGTCCTTGATGGTTCTGGAGGAGCAAGGGGAAACCTGTTTGCCAGCTCCCTTGGAAGAGACTGCAGATGTGACTCAAACCTCTCTTCCTGCAACACTGACACAACGCTCCAACAATTAACTACATGGAAGTAGATTAAAGATGGTGTCAGGTTCCAGGAAAAAAAAATATTGACCTCACCTCTTAGTATGTCAAAGAGATGAAATGACTCACGAAACCGCACTGGGGTGGTTAATTGCAAAGAGGATGTGTGAGCTGAAGAGAAATGAAGATAGTGCAACATAAAAGTGTCACAGATGCAAATGAGCTCCAAGTTATTTAATCAGTGGAATAACATTTTTACACAGTCAGATTGATACCTATTTTTTCTTATTAGAGTCTCAGTGAATGTGAGGTAAAAAGGGAGTAGCGGGTAACAAGAATAAGTGAACTTTAAGAGGGTGTTATGAGGGAACGTATAATGATTAGAGACAAGAGAGAGAGTGAAGTGGGAGAAGCAAGCAGAGAAAGGAGAAGACGAAAAGGGGATTCAAAAAGAGAGGGGAGATAATAAGAGAGAAACAATATATTGATAGAATGGAGACAGATAGAGTTGAGAGAGATCGTTCAATTGGCAACCGGATAGCGACCTTACGTTTCAGAACCTCTTAAGAAGGAACAACTGCTAGTGTTGGAGTATTACAGTTTTTCTGGGTAGGAGGCAAGAAGAACACCAGATAACACTAAGGCACACCTATATTAAAGGTTCTTTTGGTTACATTTTTTTCAAATCAAGAGAATCATTCACAAAAACTGGGAGATCATAAAAACAGATCCACAACTGAACAACCTTTTTCCGCAACCACCAATGCTGGCATACAAGAGGGGCAGAAACTTTCGCGACAAATTGATTAAGGCTGAAAAACAGAAACCTGGTAATCAAACTGTGCTGTGTAAAATCAAAAATGGGACTTTTCCATGCCTTAATTGCCAACACTGTTCAAATGTGATTAAAGGCGATCACATCCGCTGTGGCAATACTGGCAAAAAGATACCTCTGAAACAATATGCTACATGTGACTCTAAAAATGTTATTTATGCCTTACGCTGTCCATGCAGGAAATATTATGTTGGCAAATCCACCAGGAAAGCAAAGGAGAGATGGACAGAACACAAGTCTAATATTCGCACAAAAAACATTAAATCACCAGTATACAGACACTTCAGAGACCATCAGCATACAGTAGCACAAATATGCTTTGTAATACTAGAAACTATACATCCACTTCCTCGAGGAGGTAACTTACAGAAGTTACTAGCCCAGAGAGAACTTTTTTGGATTCATTGCCTCGACTTCCTCTCCCCTTTGGGGATGAATGAAGACTATTATCTGGGCCCTTTTTTTATAAATTTGTTTATACATTTTATAAATCATGTATCCAAATTTACTGCCTTTCATCATAAAAAATGCAACTTTATTTCCATTCTTTTGTAATAGGTCTATTTTTCATGTGACTGTGTAAGATTGTACGCCCCTAGGTGGGCAGGCAGTACAGGTATTTTCTAAAGACTCTTCAGTTTTGGACATTTATGACATAGTCCCTGTAGGAAGACTGACAATTTCACTGATCTTCACTTATTTTATCATCTCCATTTCTTTCACTTAATGAGTATTTTACTGTCTTACGCTACTTTTTTTTCCGTAGTTTTTTACAGCCACCATCACGTTCTGACGCAGATCTTATCACTATGGTGACGGCGCTATGAGTATTCCACACTTTGCTTACTGCCTTACGCTACTCTCCTTCCTTACGTGAATACTTTTACTTTTTAAGCGTCTGCGCACGATAAATGACATAATTCTCATGACGCCCTACATCTTTCCATCAAACACACACGCATACGCCATCTTGATACGTCACGGCGCTGTGTTTACTTTCCTTCCTTAGGGTATTGCGCATGTTCGCATATGACGCAAGCCTTATGACGCTCTTGACCTTTTCCTTAGGCGCACGCGCAATCTACTGCGCATGCACTCCTTTACACTCCTTTGAGTATAAATAAATAGCACCCATTGGAACAACGCATCCTACTTTGGTGAGATGTGTCGCTCCTCGGCTCCCACGTTGCTCCCACGTTCGTTGATCTTTGGCGAATTCTGTAAGTAGTATAGGTACTTTTCCCTGTACCATTGACTGACTCGTTATTCGAACTGGCACTTATCCTTTTCTTCTTACTTTCAGCTTTTTGCGGTTAGGATTTATTCTGGGTACCGTTGAGTAGGACATCATTATCGATGTAAGTGTTTATCTATTTTCTTTTACTACATTCCACCGAGACTCTACTTCTTTTCCTAATTAGAGTTATTACTTGTATTGCAGACCTAATATTGATTACTGTTGGACGCGGGGTCCTATCAATCATTTACTTCATGAATATATACACCTCTAGGATTTTTTCCCTATCTAGACACCCACTTGCTGGGGTAATTGTTGTCCGCTTTTCTTCCGACCGTACTGAGTAAAGACTTTTTGACAGCAATCTCTCTCTCTTGACTGCATGTGCGGATTGATTCGATAGAATTCTGGTTATTTTGAGCCGAGCGAAGCTCTTTTTCTCCACATTTTTAATAATAGCTACACTAGCAGATTCACCTCTAGGATATAGAGGACCCTGATTGATCTAAGTATGTATTAATACGTGATTTGTTAAAAATTGTTAAAAATTGTTAAAAAGTAGTCACTTTGTTAAAGAATACTTTATTGTTGAATTACAGTGTGAAATATTACACTAAGATGTTTCTTTTCTACTTTTTAGAAATCTGATGAATTGTGATATTGCCCCTGAAGAAGAGTTTGTGACTCGAAACGCGTTGGGCTTCTTTATTTGTATAATAAAATATTGTTTTTTACTGAAATATTGAAAAAGAGAGTTTCATATATCAAATTGTCAATTATACCAAATGGTTAATATGAACTATTGATTACCTACTTGAATGTTTGGTCTGATCTTCAGACATTAGAAAGTGTACAGGGGACGGGAGTTCCTAAAGGACTCTTTAGGAACAACCACTTTTTTTGTTCTAGGAGGCAAGAAGACACAAGATGCTTAGATTCACAGGAAAGGGTTTGTTTGGTATTATTTGTGTTGCGTTGTTAAAAGGGCTACACAGGGGAGCAAAAAAGGGAAGAGCAAGAAAAGACAAGAAAAGAGGCAAAAAACATGTGAACCCCTAAACGAAGACTGAGCAGGGAGAGGAGGTGAGGTAAGACTCTAAGCATGCTACATATATACTTTGTGTAAAGAATAGGGAACATTACAACTGCCATGGAACAGTAGAGGGAAAATGGGGAATGTGGATAGCCTACTTGTAGCTTGTCTTCGAGAGCAAAGATCCACAGATATATTATGTTAAGTAACAAGGACACACAGTAACAGAGGATAGCCTCCCTGAATGACAAAGGTATTAACTCACCCACAAAAAGCTCCCTCCAATCAAAGGTATTTTAAAAACATTGCCTGGATGTATTTTTCATTCAAGAAACACATTATAAAAAGGGAGAAGAAAGAAGAATAGTAGGCACACCCATAGGTCTAAACTTTTGGGCATCTGGGCAGATGAAAAGAGCTTTGGTGGGGATATTGCTATTGAGAGCCTTTCAGTTGGTAAAACCTAAAATCAGAATACCCTTAAATGACAGATTGCCTATGGCACAAGGGAACATAAGAGGGACAAAGGCGGCGCTGTGTGGCTGTCATGCACCGAAACAAGCGCTACAGGAAATAATCAGATGGGCAAGAGGAATATTGATACCAGGGGGATTATAACCTTGTCTGGGATGAAATGCTGGATCATCTGCCAGGCGCCACCCACAGATATACACAGGATGGAACAAGCTCTCTATATTAGAGGAGCAGGTGACAAAACACAACCTATTTGAGACATGGAGAATAGTCAACCCCCAGAGAACCTTTCTCTGGAGGCCACATGCGACTGATTTCACATTAGACTATATGCTGTTGTAAAGGACTCAAATAAATATAGGGGGTCATTACAAGGTTGGCGGTAAGGGGTTAATGGTGCCAGTAAAGATGCCAGAGGCGTCAACCCCTTACCTCCGCATTACGAGGTCCTTTAGCGGGTCCCGCTAAGGGCGCCTGGTTTTACAACTCGATAGGGAGATGACAGGAAGTAGTATGAAAGCAATATTTATTTTTTAAAATGTTTTGTTGGTTATACTTTATAACCTTTAACATAAAATACAATCACTTTTATGATAGTGATAATGAATCTCCTAAACATCTTTGTCCATATGCTCCACCAGGTTCCCCCCTTTCATTCTGATCTGATGGGGGATCTGGATTCGTTGCTACCTCACAGCCAATATGATTGTCGTTTATGAATAATCCTGGCAATAGTCCTCCCTGTGGTCCGGGGGCAACAACTTGGTTCATCCTCACAAGCAGATGTTCGACGAACTTTAACAAGTCCAGTGTTTTTCCGAGCTTTTTAACTGTCATCAATCTCTCCCAGTATTCCTCTTCTGTGTTTTGATTTATGCGCGCCACATATTCCCCAACCATTTCTTTCTTTCTGGTATTAACCTTGGGCAAGATAGAGCCAGGTGCCTTGTTGTTTCAATGATGTTAGAAGTTATACAATATCTACATATTGCATCTTGTGGGGCAATCAATTTTCTTTGTAGTTTAACTTCATTGGTTAGTAGAATATTGAGTCTACAGCGCATCAAGAGGTCCCTATAATGGGATGATGGGAATTTCTTCAAGTAGAGTGGAGGCTCATTTACGATTTTACTTCCCAAATAATGTTGTAACATGATTTGTTTCCTTGCTTTAGGCTACTTGTTTCGTCCCAATCGTTTTCCTGCAAGGTCTTCTTAGCTTTATTCGGATTTGTTCTCAGGATTTCTTCTCTTATATTATATTGAGTTAGTACCATCTGACATTTTACTTTCCATGACTGCAAAATGTTGTCTCTCTCCTCCATTGATGTTTTCGCCAGGATCTCAAATGGCGGCGGAGGGGGCTCCAAAATACATGTCCTATAAAAGGAAATAGTTTTCCACAAGACTATTGATCTTAGAGATTGGAGACTTAACTCATGCCTGATCATCGAGACTGGCAAACAGCTTGGAAGTTTTAAGATCTTCTGCCAGAAAAAAGCTTCTACGATATCCCAAGTTTGCCACTGCAGGTTTAACATAGATTCAGCACCATATGATAACATAGCCACCACTTTTTGTTTGTAGAAAGTTAATATTGGTATTACTGAATACGTTCCGTATCTTCGATGTAAGGCTCTTCCCTGGTTTGTCAGTTTTAACAGTTTTTCTCTAATGAGTAGGTATTTGCCATGCTCATTTATATTCTTGTTTATTCTTATTCCCAGGTATGTCATTGTCTCCACTGAGTCCAAACGTTGGTTATCTATAGACCAAACAAAGTTTTTTCTTTTTGGTTTCTTCCCTCTGAGTGACTTCATTATTGAGATGACAGATTTCTTTATGTTTATCTTCATTTGGTTTCTATCCAAATATTGTTTGAATTCAGTTATACGTCGCTGAAGGCCTACGGCAGTTTGATCTATAAAGACCACATCATCCGCGTAGAGTATCCATGAAAGCTCCTCACCATTTATTTTCGGGGGAAAAAGCCCTTGTCTGAGCAATATCATGTAAGTAAAAAAAACTAAGGAGAACACCAGGTATTGATGGTTTGTTGCAAAGTTGTACAAAGAGTTTAAAGATATGTTAGCCCCAAAACTACTGGTGAACCTATTTAGCACTTTCATCAATGTGGTGGATATTCCACAAACATTCCTAGAGGCTTCCATTTCAGTTTTCCCAAAAGAAGGAAAAGGCAGATCGCTATGCTCATCCTATCGACCAATATCACTGTTAAAACACAGACATGAAGATATTCACAACGTAATATGTTGGAGTTCTTCCCTCCTTGATCCATTGTGATCAGGTAGGCTTTGTGAGAGAAAGACAATGGGCCTCATTACGACCCTGGTGGTAGGGGGTTAACGGCCCTGGTAGAGCTGCCGGCGCCATTAAACCCCTACCGCCTCATTACTAGGTCTGTTCGCGGGACCCGCTAAGGACGCCTGGTAAAGCCAGGCGTCCTTAGCGGGTCCCGCGAGCCGAGCAGGATGCTAACAACCGGCCGTTGTTAGCATCCTCCCCATTCCCAGTGAGCCCTATGGGGGCTCAAATGGGAATGGGGATGTACCGGGTCCGGGTTCCCTGAATGGGGAAATACCGGGCCCTCCAAGGTCGGAATGGCCCGGTATTTCCCCATTCAGGGAACCCGGACCTGGTACCCGGTAAAGCGGCATGGCTACCTCCATACTTGTAATGAGGCCCAATGAGCTGAAAATATTAGAAAACATATTCTTTTGATCCACACAGCATGAAAACATTCAAAAGATGTAATTTTACTCCCACTCAATGCTGAGAAAGCATTCAATCGGGTAAACTGGAGACTCTTATACACAGTGTTAGAATATTTTAGACCAAATTGGAAGAGGTGGGTTAGGGACCTAAGCTTCATCAGGGGATAACATCAGAGGCTAACTACTCGATTGATCCAACTGAAGAGAGGGACCAGACAGGGCTGCCTCCGGTCTCCAATGTTATTTGCTATGGTTATTGAACCCCATTGTAGCAATTCTTAGGCAATCCCCTGGAATAAAAGGTATAAAAGTACAGGACCAAGAATATAAAGTAAGCCTCTTTGGGGATGTATGCCTGGCAAAACCTAAAGACTTAATTGAAGTTTTGCTTGAATGTATTGGACACCTAGGGATCTGGTTGTGTAATGAATTGGATCAGCTCTTCAGTATAAACTATCCACCCCCATGGCAGAAGATTCACCACGACCTAGAGGGATGGAAACACCTAAACTGGTCATGGATGGGACGATTGTCCCCATTAAAAATGCTCTGCTTCCTGTTCACCACACTGCTGGTCATAATCTGGAAACAAATATTTGGGGAAATTAAAATAGCTTTCGGAAAAAAAGCGAGAATTCAACATAATTACTTAATGCTGGCCAAGGACAAGGGGGCATTGTGATTTACAGACATGGAAGGAAGCATTCTACATGGTGTCCCAACTGCGTGTTGTACGGGACTATTTGAAATCGGGAGATTGCAAACAATGGGTCACTCTGGAAAATGCAATACTCTATCCAGTAATGGCAGCAGAGTGACTTTGGGTCCCCAGGTCAGACAAAGGATGCATGAATGGGTAAGGAGCACTTCAATATCCAGTCAGTTTAAGCTCCAGAGGATAAAACTCCTCCAGAGGTGCCACCTGTTGCCGGCCTCTCTGGTGAGAGTATACCCAAGGGTCAGAGCAGAGATACTTTTTGGAGGGGGGTGTGGAGAATGGGGTACGCACTTCCATGTCTGGTGTAAATGTGAAACAGTCCAGAGCTACTGGACGGGAGGTTTCTGCTGGGTCAAAGAATTGGATGGCGTAAAGAGACAATTCCACCGGCTACTAATCCTATTTGGGATACACACAGATGGTGACACTCATAGGACTTCCATATATGGTCCATCAACCATAACTGGATGCGCGGGTATGTTTGGCCCAAAACTGGAAAAAGAATGCCCTTCCCTCTAAACAGGAATGTGTGAGAAAGGCAAAGTTTAGAATAGATGGGTTGTTCAAGGTGGGGGCCTTTGATTTGATAGAGAACAATACTTTGGGGGTGACAAGTGAGTGAGTGGATACTTAAAAGATGAATAGATAAGAGCACAGAGACAGTAAAACAAGTCTACTATAAATTGTTCCTCAAGAAACAGGTTTAATAGTGTTATGACTAGACAGACCTTACACAAAGATACTGAGTGTACTGTTATGAAGGGAGGGGAGTTGATGTTGGTTTGAACTGGAGATCCGTTGTTAACAATATGTACATAGACTTTGTGAGCAAGAAAAAAATGAATGGTTAATGTAAAACTCAATTAAACACACTATTAAAAAGAAATATGGGGGACAAGCTCAAACTGCACATTTATCAGGCCAATGTGATACTCATCTTATTCCATGGAAACCAGGTTTGTGGATTTAATTCAGCTGATATAATTTTACTTAAGATAATTGTGGGTGGGCATTCTGCTGAAAGCCTGTAGGTGCACCCAGAAGGGAGCTAAATATAC
This sequence comes from Ambystoma mexicanum, assembly GCF_040938575.1. Classification (NCBI taxonomy): domain Eukaryota; kingdom Metazoa; phylum Chordata; class Amphibia; order Caudata; family Ambystomatidae; genus Ambystoma; species Ambystoma mexicanum. Next base: position 69,755,628 of record NC_090928.1, read on the forward strand.
TGCTAATATACACTCTCTGTCGAATTCTGAGTTTGACCTTCTAGTGGAGAATTTACATCCAGCAAAAACGGGAGATAAATCCTCCACTTCGAAGGCCAAAAATGTGTGGATTTACTGCACACAGTTACTGCTCGAGATAAAACTGCCAAAAATCATCATGGGATCTGATGGACTATAAAAATGGGGACTAACAATACTCTGCCACTAATCATAAACACATTCTAAGCCCACTGGACACACTGCTGCTGGCTACTTCTTCTACTGTTTCTATTGCTGCCGATGGCCTGCACCTGAAGGGGCTTTAAATATTTAGACGTTGTGCTCAGGTGTGGCCTATTAGAAACACTAAACTGCACACTGCAGTTCTGTGCCCCTGAGCCCCTATGCCTCGCCCATACCTAGGGCACTATGGGGCTTTAAGTCCCTAATGTTCTTGTTTCTTTCATCAAAGGCTTATATTCTAACCTTGTCTAACTCACTCTGTTTATAGAATACACCTCTAGGGAAGGGCCTTTGAGGAATTAATGGTTGGTTCTTGATTTCACAGCTCAAACCTAAGGGGAATCACACTTATCATAAGCAATTCGACTGACTTTCTTGATCCTTACATGTTCCATTCCAATGCTGACCATAAGGGGTTTTAATACTAACACTATGGGTTACTCTGACAATACGTCATTAGGTATTCCATCATTATGGATATACTACCCTCCGAAGTTGATGAATACTGCGTCTCTCCTAACAGAGTCATCCTATTCCCTTGGTGGCCTTCTCCGGCCAGATGATCCACCCGGCTTGTTTTAATGCCAGGGTTAGGATCAGGTAGCAGCTGCCTTCCCCTGGCAGCCTGGGAGGAAACCTTGGGTTGGGATTCTGTGAGTACTCAGCAGGATTCATCACAGGAGGCACCTGTCTTCACAAACTTTTTTTGTCTTGTCTTTAAATCTCTTCACAATCTTGCCTCCCCCTACCTTTCTTCCCTCCTTTCCTTCTACTCTCCTTCTCGCCCCCTCCGATCAGCTGACCACTTCCTACTCAATGTTCCTCCTCCTCCTTGTGCCCCTTTCGATTCCGTTCTTTCCTGCTCCTCGCCCCCCTCCACTGGAACTCTGTACATCTGCCTATCCGCTCCAACTCCTCTTACTCTTCCTTCCGCTCTTCCTTAAAATCCCACCTTCTTCACCATCCCTCCTGACTGCTCTTACTACTTCCTCCCTGCCCCCCGAACCCAGATTCTTAATTGAATGTACTCAGCAAATTGTTCCACATACTGTTCTCGTTGTTTTGACTTGTGACTTGTTCATATTGCTTCTATTGTATCTTTGATGTTCTTATGTGAAGCACTTTGGATTAAAGCGCTATATAAAATTTAATAACATACAAATACAGAATACAAATACAAACTAATGGCTGTGTCACTTTAAATGTGCTTATGCTAGCAGTAGACAGACCTCAGCTGCCCCTGCAATCACCCAGGAGAACGCTTGTGAGAAAGGAGGGGAAGACAAATAACATCAACTATGCAGGGTTGAAATTGAGGGTAGCTCCTATTTAGCTCCTCCGTGTAGCCCAGAAGAGACACCAAATGCTACCAGGAGCTCCATTTGTCTCCCCAGGCCAAATGATGACGATTTAACACACCTATGTGAATTTAACATCAAGGCACATCTATAACTCATTCAAAGCATAAGGGGTCATAAATAATGGGCAAAATTATATGTCTGCATCTTGCATGGAAGCTAGATTTGCGTAACTCTATGTATTAGCTCCTCGTTCCCCAGTGGTAGCCCCTGTCTCTGGCCAATGCTGTTTACCAAAGAGCTGTGTTTAGCTCCTGCTTACCCATTCTTAATTTCGGCTCCTGACTTTGCTGTTTTGCATAGACCCATAGCTCTCAACTCACCCGCTTTTGGCGGGTGTCACCCGCCAAAGCATCTACACACCCGCCCACCCGCCAGCTCATCTGTTTCACCCCCCTTGGCAAAGGTGGGAGCTACGATTCATATTTTTGCCGGGACCCGATTTCGAGATCCCGAAATCGGGTCCCGGCGCGACTCTTCCTGCGCGAATGGAGGCATGAAAAGCAAGTGTCATGCTTTTCACGCCCACATTTCCTCCCCTTTCCCCTCCCTGGCGCTCTCCTCCAATGAGAGGATTGTGCCTGGGAGCATTCCTACCCACCCCCCTCCTGTAAAAGGTCAGCGACATAGAAGTAGGACTGCCGTTTCATGTTTTTACGGCAGTCCTACTTTTATGTTTATGGCCTTTCTGGGTTTTCACCCGCCTTGGTATCAAAAAAGGTTGAGAGGTTTGTAGACCCAAACAGCATTTTGGGAACATAAGAACAATCGAACAAGTTTTACATTGAACATATCTGTTACAGTGACTCAGGGTTGCAATTTATTCTGTGCACATAATGCAACCTGGAATTTGTGCTTATTTTATGTATTCTAACACCCTACCAGGAAAGTAACGGCAAACTTGTAGTAATATATATGAATGTGGCGAGTTATCCTTTTGGATCCAGGTACTGGCAGACCTGCCGTAGCAGGCAGATGGCTTTCCTGCATGCATTTCCTTCACAACATCCCTAACATATTGCCCAAAATGGCGCTGGGTTCTACAGGGACTTAAGGAGCCCAGCAGTACCCCAGCTCAAGGACACCATTTGGAGACTGCCTGCCTCTGCCCCGGCTAGCGACAGCCCACCCAAAGTCCTGTTGATGACATAACTATTTGCAGATAGTCTGCATTAAAACCTTTTGTGAAATTGATGCACGCCTAGAATTTGGAGGATATATTAAAATGAGCCTCTCAACGAGGGCTTGTAAATGTTTTACTAGAGTGCACTTGAACCAGCTGCCAGTAAAGGCAAGCCCATATAAATAGATCAAGGGCAGTGAAAAGGGCGAGCTTTGCTCTTGTGCAGTTGGAGGGTAGATGGTATCGAACACTTCCTGCTACTATTTGTTGATTTATTAGATCTCTGGAGGACGCATACATGTTCAAACATTTTAGAAGCGGGTGCTAAAACTAGACGTGATGCACTTCTATTCCTCCCAAAGGCTGAACATCTGTCATGTTCTTAGGCATTAGCTCACTTTATTGGGCTTTCTCCTGGGAGGTGATGGAAAGGGCCAGCCCCTGTCCATTTCCGGAATTCGTCTTCTGAGCCCATGGGTTCTAGTTAAAACGTGAGACATTCAGTTTCTGTATTGTTACTAGATATAGGGGGTTGAAAATTCTGGGCAAGAAAGTTATTAGCATTGATGTTAACGCTATAATATTGTTTGTACAGAGAACCTTGCATTTGTCAGATTTGACTCTAATGGACGAGGGAGGATAACTGAAGTATTCGAAAGGGAGTCTAGCCGTGCTGTGTTAGTGCTCCTGCAATCTTTAGCCTCTTTCTATACGGGGTGGTGCCCGGGAAGTGCCTGATTTGGGGAAGGTCACTGCAGATGTACCTTTCATTAATATCGGCCCAACACCTTTATACAGACAATGCCTCATTCTTGCAAGTACTGAATTGTCTCTCTTGTTCTGTGCCAAAGTGGAACTCGTGATAATTACAGACTAAAGGAAAGCACTGAAAATTGGCACACAGAGACACCTGAAAAATAAGCTTGAAATAGATCATATCTTTTTTGTTAGAGGTTTAACATTCTGACCTTAGGTGACCAATTTACGGCTGTTGAGTCTTGGTCACAACAAGTCTCTCCTATGAAAAACTCGATGAGCTATGTTACAAACGCTCTTCAGAGATATCACAGTAAATTGTGGAAGCACCTGGTCTCCTTGGAACTTTCGGTCGATGAGACAAAGGCCATTCCGCTGTCAGTTCATGGGGCAGAAACATGGTGGTCCCTTAATATTTACTTCCCCATTGGTAAGTATTGTAGGATGTATCTGATTTCTTCGAAAACATTTCTCCTAATGGAGATTTCACTGAATCCATTTCACTGTAAAAACGAAATTTACTTTTTACTTTTTCTACTTTTTTTTCATGCAGGGAGACCCCCTAACAGGCCCCCTAACCCTCCCTACCCTAACCTATCCCCTTACCCAAAACCCCACCTATTATGCATTGCACATATACCATTTCCCCTACCATTTTCGGTAAAATGGATTCGGTGAAGTCCCATTAGGTGAAATGGCTTTCAAAGAAATCTACGGTAACGAGTATTGTAATGGTCAACCTCACATTTTGCAGGTTACTGTGAAAGGTTTATTAGCATCAAACAATTTATATACAATAAGGGCGATTTGGCAACTTCAAGAGCCCTGGCTGTATTTGGCAACCATCAAGTGCAGAACCCCAGCAGCACCTCATGTTCTAGACGCAAGAACACAATCAAATAATCTACTACTAATGGATTTAGTGAGGAGGATACAACACAACTCCCCCTTTTCATTGGCTAGAAGAAAATGGCAGGGTCTTGAACCTTTACCACTTTGTTTCTAGTCCACACTTTACTCTGCTCAGTCCCCGTTCCTCCCTTACAACCCCTGCACCATCAAAGCTTACAAATTACCTCTTAGATGTGGAACCTGGTTTTCTAATTTGTATACAATCACCCACAGTCATATCTACCATTCCAGTTCTCCTACGCCTTCCAAACTTTGCTTTGGTCTTGGCTTGTTTTTCTTTGAAGTCCAGTCTTATCGACTGCATATCCAAATCAGTATAGTCATCACTTTCAAGGCAAAAAGGACAGGAGCATTGGATTTTCTCCCTCTGAGTAACATGCCTGTGATGCTGTGTGGTGAGAACCGCATTACCTTGATCCTGGAAGGAACTCCATCTTCACATCCTCTATCAAAACATTGGCTATGTGGATCACTTCCATACAGATCTGTTTAACGCCTCCACTGCCCCATTTGCCTGTGTGTTGGTGGACTGGCATTTTTTTCTGCAATGCATTGTACTCGGTGTTACTTCAATCACACCATAAAAAACGTGTGCTCAAAGGAGAGCACACACCGGGCAAGCAGCAACTCTTTTTATTACATCTGGGCAAGGACAAATTAAACAGAACAGAACTGATTGATGAGAGCTGACATTTTGGCGTACAGCGAACATTAGTTTTATACTAAAAAATACAATGGTCAAGAAGACACTTATAAACACTTGCAATTTAGTAGATTCATATTTTTGATGTTTCCCAAGAATCTCATTGGCTAGGCTACGTCATATCCTTAGTGCTGGACGTAGGTTAGTGATGCATGATTGGAGCAAACAGTTCAACAGTATCCCAATTTATCACCTCACCATGTGGTGCTACATCAATCCTCACCCCTCCCAGGAACAGTTTGCAATTAGTAAAAGAACATTTGTACTGACCGCCGGAAGTTTATTATACTGCCATTGGTCAGCACCATTGAGGAATCAACAAAGATAATCTGCTTCTGCTGGGAAGGGAGACATTCACACGGTACCAGCCTTCGCAAACCCCAAAGTGGATACTCTGAAGGCTGGCCACCCCCCAGAGACAACAAAAGGTACCTTTTGATTGGGCCTCCCAGGAAACCCACTCCATCCAGTTTACCCTTCCCATAGTCACCTGCCGATGGGCACTTGTGGCCATGTGAACAGTTCCCTGGCTCAAGTCCACTTTCCCTCTACCCCTGTGTGCCCGCGTGATTGGCTTGCCGCCCTGTCATTACATCACCCAGTGTTGTTTTAGCGTTTTAGCTGCTTCAGTCGTGCCTGTGACGCGCAGCTTGAGCTGTGCCTTCCTCCTCCCTGGCCCTTGGGGTGGTGATCATGTGTTTAGAGCAAGGCTTCGAGGACAGGGCCGTTCCTGGGGGCATCCCAGCTGAAGGTGTTTTCCGGGGCTATTTTCTCACTCTCTGGTGCTAATCATAGAAATGTCCCTTGGGCTGATAGTAAACACATTGCAACCCCCACCCTCATATTTCCCCATGAGGTCTTCTTTTATGGTGTAACTGCAGTTTGTTTGTGTTCCTGTGGTTTTCCACCCTAGAGGGTGCCCAGTCCCCCCTTGCTTACTTTCATAAGTGATAGGTGTGCCACTCTATATGGCACTGAATTAGCACCTTTAATACAGCATAATGCCATTTCTAGTAGGGAATTGTTCAAATACTCTGCCCCTAACTTGGGGCCATCATCCGTCAATATGGTAGCATGGAGACACTCACTTCCAAAAACATTTGATATCAATTATGCAATTTTGTTAAGCAGTTAAATCCTGCACAGGGTTCTAAGTGTGTATGCATACCCCTGTACGGTTATGTCCTGTATGATTTGCCAAATTCAGCCTTGAAACATGCTATCTTGCAAATAACACACCACACCACTCTATGAGCTATGTGCATGCAAACCACAACATCCACTGCAAACTCCTGCCATTTTTGTGCACGAAACTCAAGCAGTATAAAGGTTAGCATTTTAATTTGTATGTCTTGTCAGATTCCTTGCATTTGACGCAATCTTACAGTTTACGCACAAAGAAATGGTCATGCCCTGCCCATCAATAGACTAGCTTCAATATTTATTTCATTTATGTTATAACTATATGTCCTCCATAAGCTAGGTTTACCAGGTGGTGTCTGACTCCCGAGGGCACAATATAGGCATCCACCTTCAACAGTCAATTTCTCCCAATCCAATATTCACATTGAGCCTCAGGCAATACTGCTGTCTGCAGCCAAACTCAACCAACAAATGTGCAATGCTCACCAAAAGGCCTGGATGAACATTCCTGCAATAAACCTCAATCACTTAAATTTTGGGTGATTCATAAATGACGAACATCGGTGAAACTTTTGGAAAAGTTCTTCTGAAATGAGTCAACATATCTTAAAGGGGGAAAGTGGCTGGAGCTCTCATTCAGTCATAGGCAGCTTTCATAGATCGAGGATGTAATTGCTGAAGGCAGACCTAGGAAATGTAAGTAAGGCCAAAGCAATGGAGTGCATTTAGTTAAAAGGATAGGGAGCCGTAGTGTGTGACTGTAAGCCAGTCACAGAGTGAGGTTTAGGGTTAGTTTGCTTATGCAGTGCTGGGTGACACATGAAGAGATTTGGAGTGAGCAAACAACAAAAGTTCCATAACCAGACATTTGGGGAGGTGGGTGACCCACCAGTCAGTGTGTGTCTCTTAGAGCGAGTGGATGACACACGTGCCATTGGGTGATACCTGAGATGAGGAATGGGAGGAGGAACAAGAATTCCATAAGGGGAGAATGTGGGAGAGTCACATTCACCTGATTTTGCTGGAAAGGAGCAGTAGAGAAATTCTGGAAGGCAGCCAGTGACACAGCAATTATTGACTGTCACTTGAAGCGAATGGAGGTGTTGTCAGGTGACTCCTGGGAGAAGAAGGAATGGGTAGAGCAAGAAACCCATGAGGGGAGCTTCTGAGAGAGTCACACTCACCTGATTTTGCTGGGAGGAAGTAGGAGAGTTTTGGGTAGGTAGTGTATAACACACTAGTTAGAGTATGTCATTTGAAGGCGAGTGGATGAGGTGCGTGGAATCAAGTGACACCTAGGAGGAGGAGTGAGAGGAGTCAAGAATCTCTGAAGGAGGTCATGAGAGAGGCAAACTGAATTTGCAAGGAGGGAGCAGTAAATATTTGGGGAGGCGGTGGGTGGCACACAAGCCAGTGTCAGTCTTTTGAAGTGAGTGGACAAGCCATGTTTCACCGGGCGACATGTCAGAGGTGGGTGGGAGGAGCGGGGAATCCCTGAGGGCAGGTTCTGGGAGAGACCCACTTACCTAATTTTTCTGGGAGGGAGCAGCAGAAATTCAGGGAGATGGCCAATGACACCCCAATTAGTGTGCATATCTTGAAGCCTGTTGATGAGACCTGTGCCATCTGGTGGCCCCTGAGAGGAAGTGGGCGAGCTGGGAATCCCTGAGAGAAACATCCACTCTCACCTGATTTTGCTGGGAAGGAGCTGAATAGATCTGGGCAGCTGGCAGGTGACATCCATTTGGACACATTTGGAACAACATGTCAGCACCCAAACGAGCATTAGGCAGGGGGAGATGTGCTCCTCGTCATCTTTTCACTGCTGCAGCTGCACTTACTATGTGCACTGGGGATGCCAGAGTTAAACATGGTCAACTGAGAGTATCACCTAACTCATGTTTCATATCCCCTGTCACAAGTCACTCTGGGGTTGTAATTTGTATTATTATTTGTATTTATTAGTCTTATATAGCGCTTTATACCAAATTGTAATTATAATTGTTTATTTGTAAATAGCTTATACACAAGTGACGTGCTTGAAGGCGGGAACGGAACAAGGGAATACAGAGTCGTTCTTAGGTCCTGAAGTTTCCGAATGATCTTCATATGCCAGCGCATGAAAGTGCACAGGTATTTCACCACAACAAATGGGAAGGTGGGCAAATCTTCTCTTCTGAAGAGCTGGAAATAAACAGATAGCAAAGAGATTGAATATCCAAGGACTCGTATCACCCCAGCCCTCATTTATTGGGACAGAGAGTGTAGATGATAAGAGGGATGATCATGTAGAAAAAGATTGTGTTCCATCAGAGTCCAGAAGGGAACACATTTTGCTGTCAGAAAGCGGCAGTACTGAGGGTACAGAGGAGAATGACACCATAAATGCAGAGACTTCAGTATTAATAGCAGCACTACAACACCTATATAAGTACCTTTGAGATACTGGGGCTCATTACTAGCGGCGGGTTACCGGCAACCCCATAACACCCTTAGCACTGCCTGATATCCTGGTGCCACTGGGATATAATAAGGGCAGCGGTAACGGTAAATCCCCATTTCCGTGGAGTCCAGAAGGACTCCACGGAAATGGGGAAACAGAAGCACCAGCACAGTTTCTAACAGTGCCTCCGTGACAACCATGTTGGTAGGGGCCTGAAAACCTGGCAGGTCAGGGCTTGCGGGTGATCTGTGGCCCCCTACCGGCATTGTTGTGGTATGCCGGTCTGGAAAGGGTGCCGGTACGTTGCTACCAGCACCCTTATTTTCGGACCACCATACTCGGAATGAGGGCCACTGACGTCCTGTTGCAGATCAGAAAACACATAACATCGTTATGTGACATCCAGAACGCCATGGGAACTGCCAGCACCATCAGGCCCACATGATCCCAGCCTCTATGCCAGCCCACTACATAAAGTCAGAAGTCAGTCAGTAGCTTGCACAGCTTAAGGAGCAACTGAATTTGGTCACTTGCATCATCTGCTGAAAAATGTACTACTGAGTAACGGATTAAGTTAGGAGGATAACAATAGTCATGATAGAAAACAAATACAATCCTGAAGTATTTTATTATTGCGCCACTTGCTAAATCAGCAATTAAACCGCAACTGAAATTGGGGAATCTATGTGATCACTGCGCCGCCCGAAACTGCGTTGACGAAAATATCAGCACCAATTGCAGCGCTGTGATGAGATATATCACTTTGCCTGCATCCCCTGGCCTGCATTCCCCTACCGACTCCCTCACCCCACTTACCTGTATGGCAGAACATTTCTATGTGCGCCACCGACTCCCCGCTATCCGCGCGGCATAGTTCCTCCCACTTACGTGGGTCAGTACTGGCACTGCAGGGTGCTTTCTTAAATAAAACGTACTTGTACCCCGCTTACCACAATGGTAAGCAGGTGGACACCCCCGCAATCCCCGACTCCTGTTACTGCGCCCAATGAGAGCAGAGGACACCCCTGCAACCTCCGCTCTGCTTGGGTGCAGTAATGGGGGTCGGGATTTTCGTACCACGCTCCAGCACAGTTTTAGTAATGTCACCACAATTGTGGCGACATTATGGTACGATTCCAAATTGGGTACTAGACGTTTTAATTCTGTGATGGCATTAAGGCCATTGTTGTTCTGAATACAAACTTCAGCTAGGGTAGACACGGATCACTGAGACAGCACTACTAAGATGATTTGGTGAAGTTCTGTTTCAGTCATTTCCGCCTAACGAGGTACTGGAGTGAGCAGGAAACTACAGTCCTAAGGGACAAGGACATTGTAAGGATTGTATTGATTGAAGCTTTAAACGTGGATACCTTATTGAAATCTGATATTGACTACTTAATTATTGAAACCTCAGCTGGGTTTGAAAGTTATTTTGATACTATGTTGGCTGAGGGTACTTTTTTCAAGTTCCACTTACTGATCCTTCCAGTTGTGGCACTGCAGGAAAAATGAAGAGGTTGGCAAGCAGAGCCATAATGTGCTTCAACTTCCTGGGATATATTTAAACTTTAATTCATTTGTTTTCCTCTGCCTTCATTAAAAAGATTGTGGACCCAATAGTTAAAACTTGTACTAGATAGTCATTATATTAAAGAACTGAGAGTGGCCCATAATTTTTGTAGACTTACAGACAACCCAGTAGTGTGCTTTGCAGTCAGTCAATATTTGTCTAGAGCTGGGCTGCAAAGATGCAAGACTGTCCCGAACTCTAATACAGAAGACAGTGGACCTCATTACGAATTTGTGGTAATTAGGTGGTAAATCTGTAGAATTACCACCAAAATCACTTACTATTAACACCAATTGGTACTGTGGGTTTACCATAGGATTACAAGTGGTGGCATGGCAGTGTTTATTTTATTTTATTGAGCATTTGTAAGGTGCTTGTACAACAGAATTGTGTTTCAAAGCGCCACAAGGCTAAATGGGAAGGGAACAGGGGAAATAATAACAATGGCAAAAACAGTAAATATACAGTCGTGGTCCTACCAGGCCATGTGGCATTCGGGCGTGCAAATGCATTGAGGAGAATGCAGGGGATAGGCATGGAAGGAGGGGAGGGAGCAGAGGAGTGGACAAGTACTGGAGATGGGCCCACGAGGGAAGTGCTAAGGGGAGCCAAGGAGGGGAACCTCAGGCTAAATGCCAGTGCAGGTGTTCAAGGGTGAGATGTGGAGCCTCCAAGCAGGGCAGTGCATTGGGGCAGGCGTGCTGGTGTCAACTGGGAAGAAGCTCTGAGGATCCTGTGAGATTCATGAGGATTAGGACACCGGTCACATAGGCAGTGGGGTGATTAACAGGGAAGGGAAAGAGATAGAGAAGAGAAGAGTTTGAGCAGTTTCCAGAATTTAAGGAGGTACGTCTCAAGTCTGAGAGGGGCAAGGAGGCTGTTCCAAGGGGGAGGCACCAGCCTAGCAGAGAGAGCTACCCCCACTCTCTGCTTGGAGAAGCGTTTGACAGTCAAAGATTTGGAGTTAGAGGAGCATAGGGCTCTAGCAGGGGAGTAATTAGTGAGGGAAAGTTGGAGATAGCATGGTCCCAGGCCCCAGAAGCCTTGTGTATGATACAGAGGGTCTTCAATGTGATCCTTGCAGTCACTGGGAGCCAGTAGAGAGATGTTAGGGCTGGAGAGATATGGTCCCCGGGCTTGAGGCCAAGGATAAGTCTTGCAGCCCTATTCTGTCTTAGCTGAAGGGGGGGGCGGAGGAAAGAGGGAGATTGAGAAAGAGGCTGTTGCAGTAGTGCAGCCTGGATAGGACCAGAGCTCTGGAGACATTTAGCTTCTGGGGAAGGTGAGAAAAGGAAAAATGCCTCTGAGGAGGTAGAGCTGGAAGTGGGACTTCTTGGTAAGGTCCATGTTGTGAGGGGTGAAGGAGAGAGCGGAGTGAAAGATGACCCCAAGGTTTTTGGCTGCACAAGATGGTGGGGGTAAAGGGCCCGAAGAGGCTGGCCAGACGGTAGGAGGAAAAGAGGGCACAGGTGTCCCTATGAGGAGGATCTCCATCTTACTGGCATTGAGACAGAGATAGTTTGCTGCACACCATGCCTGAATGGCAGACAGACAGTCAGGGATAAGAGAGGAGGAAGAGGGGGAAGTAGAGGGAAGTTTGAAGGAAAGCTGTGTGTCATCTGCAAAACACTGGAAATTAGGAGAGAATGAGAAGATCAGGTGAGCAAGAGGGGCAAGATAGATATTGAAGAGCCATAGCGATAGGATAGAGACCTGGGGGCGCCACAGGTAGAGAGGGTGGTGGTGGAGTAGAAAGGGCCTAGTTGCTACTGGGAAGGACGGTTAGTGAGGAAAGAGGTCGGCCAATCCAGTGCCTGGTCAATGATGCCGAGAATAGGAATGAGGATAGAATGCTTGACTATGTCAAACGCAGAGGAGAGATCAAGGAAATTGAGAACAACGGGAGAGTTGAGATTTGCAAGCATGGTTTCACGGGGTGGAGGCCCAGTTGGGGGAGGACCAACTTCTCCAAGATTTTACCCAGGAAGGGGGTAGTGGAAATGGGCCGATAGTTAGCCGGGCGTGCTTGAGGGATAGAGGGACAGAGCCAGTGGCAAAGGAGTTGTTGCAGAATTCAGCAAGAGCCAGGGTGAGAGAGGAGATGTTTTCCTTAATTGTTCTGGAGGAGCAGGAGGCACCTGTTTGGAGGAGGCTTTCCTCGAGTGGACCACTTTAGAGACCTCATCCGGTGCTAAGGGCAGGAGGGAGCAGAGTGAGGGGGTGGGAGAAGGGGAGCCAAGGGAGGTAGGGGAGCAGGCGTGGGAATGGAGATTGGGTGGAGGAGAGTGAGGACAGGATGTCCTGAGTTTTTTAAGTGAATTGGTTGGCCAAGGCAGTGCAGAGAGCCTGGGAAGGAAGGAGAGAGGTGGAGGCTGAAACTGGATTGGCGAGTTCCTTGCAGATTTTAAGAGGCTTGGCCGAGTTGTTAGTGCCTCCAGATATGCAGGCTTGTATGTGGGCCTGCTTGTTGTAGCGGATAGAGAAGCAATATCGTATTTGGAGCAGGTAGCAGACCAGTTTGTCAGAGGATAAGCACAAGGTCTGACACTTTGTTTCAGCAACTCTGCACTTGCGTTTCAGAGATGCTTGATCGGAGTCGTACCAGCTATTGTTCTTGGAGGCAGGTTTTAGGTGGATCCTCATAGCAGGGGCAAGGATGTCAAGGGTGTTAGATATGGCGAGGTGCCGGTTAGCAAGGACAGAGTCAGAGGGAGAGTCAGAAGTGGGGGTACGAGGGAGATGAAAGTGGAGAGAAAAGCAGCGACTGACACTCGCTTCATCGGTCGTATGACAGCAAAGGATGCTGGCTGTACTGGGGGTGGCTTGGCTAGAGAGCCAAGGGGCCCCAGGTGGGAGGAAAGAAGAGAGCGGTCAGACCAGGAGAGGGGGTGGTGACCAGATTAGAGATAGGGATGTCACCAGAAATGAAGGCATCAAGAGTGTGGCCGGATGAGTTATTCGGGCTGGATGGAAGAATAGAGAGAGAGAGGGAGTCACAGAGGACCTGGAACTGAGAGGTGGATAATTCAAGAGAGTTGAGGTAGAAGTTGAAGTCACCAAGGAGGAGGAGTTTGGAAAAAATGGTTGAGAGGGATGAGGCAAGATCGGCTCATTCTGAGAGGAAGAGGAAGATAGGGCCAGGGGGTCTGTAGATAGTGGTGAGGGTGAGAGAGAGGGTAGATGAGACCCCAAGCCTACAGACAAAGCATTCAAAAGAGGAGTAGGCTTGAGTAGGAATGATGGAATCAGGGACCCCCTCAGGGAAGATGTGGGCAACACCACTACCAGGCCTGTTGGGTCTGGGTTTGGAGAGGATTTTGTAGCACTCTGGAAGGAGACTGTCAAGAGCAGTGACAGATCTGGCATTGAACCACTGCTCTGTAAGAGCGAGGACGTCCAGGTCAAAGTCTTTGAGAAGGAGACAGATGTCAGAGGAGTGTTTGACAGCAGACCAAGCATTCAGAGTAGCTAAGTGAAGCTGGTTACCACCTTTGAAGATTTTCTGAGGTGGGTGTACAGGGGCATGGCACTCCCATTCGTGGTGGTGGAGAAGTTAGAGGAGAGGAAGAAGGGGTGGCAGGAGAAGGTAGGAAGTTTATGAAAGAGGGCTGGTGCTCTGTTCTGTACAAAAAGCACAGTCAGGAGAGCGGCAGAGCGGCATTGTAACACAGACTGTCTGCCGCTTGAGAAAGAGCAACTACTTACGAATGCCAACCCTGTGGAGCAGCTTTTTAACAAAGACTATGATGCCAAGGACTTGAACCCTCACAGATACTGGAACTTTGATCATAGTGGGCTGCATCTGACAGCCTGTCGTGTTCTTTCATCACAGAAAGGGGCATCGATTAGTCCCCCTTATAAGTGTTCTAATGTATGTAACCGTTCCTGGGTGGGCAAGAAAGGGAAATATTGGTTGGGGAACCAGAAGGGGAGAGCCAATGTCGGTAGGAGGGAGGGGTGTAAGGGACAACAGGAAGGTGTGAGTTGTTTGAGTGAGGTCAGAGGAGGAGGTGGCAGATGAAGAGACCAGAAGGCGGAAGGATGGTGGAAAAGAGTGTGGTGGTGGATTATAGAGAAGGTGAGGTAATGAATGGTGAGAGAAAGTGGTACTGTGTTGTTAGTGTGCATGTAAGGTGGGTGAGTGAAAGGTGAATGCCGGAGTGAAAGTAGGGTGATTGTGGAGAAAGTTGGGCGGAGATGCAGTGGTGTGACTGTTGCAATAGTGGTAGATTAGAGATGGGAGTAATAGAGGGATGGAGGTGGAATATTAGTGGTGTGGAGGTGGGAGGAGTGACAATAAAGAGGTAGGAGTAGTAGAAGTGTGGCAGTGTTGTAGTATTAGCGTGGAGGTGGAATAATTACATTGTTGAGGTGGGATTAGAAGCAGTGGCAAGAGTAGTAGTGGGGCATAAGTAGAAGAGGCAGTAGAGAGGAGAGTGAGAGTAGGAGGGTGTAAGATCAGAGGGCAGAGGCAAGATGTAGGATGAGGACCATCAGAGGGACAAGAGTGGATGTAATAGAGAGGGAGAGAGAGGGAAGATGGTTGGTGGAGTAGGAAAAGAGGAGGAAAGTGTAGAAAGAGAAAGGGAGAGAGACAGTAAGATCCAGGGAAAGACAAAGAAGGGTGTAGAATTCCCCATGAGTGCCCAGAGTAATTAGAAGGCACATCCAACCGGGGTACCTGATAGGTGTCACCTAGATTGTTCCCAGGGAAATTCTAGGTAGAGAAGGTATTTGCCTTTAGGCCATCACTTATAGACAGATATCTTTTAGATATTAGGTGTTACAATCACTAGTATCTCTTTCAGGATGAGCGAAGCCTGGGTTAGGGTGTGATGGCCCATCCCTAGGTTAGAGAGAGAGACAGCCACTAGGTCCTTTGCTTAACTGACAATAAAACCTCTTGAACCTCATCTGGGGGTTGGTGTGTTCTTGACCCCATCTCCTACAGAGGGGCTAGTCTCTAAAATGTGGAGGTCTGGACTTATATCCAGAGAACACCCCCTAGCTAATTGTTCTACTGGGGAAGTGACAAAACTGCAAAATGGCTTCCTTACATAACAAAATATCTTGAGAATAGAATGGAGAAAATCATCATGGAATGATTCCTGGAGGATCTGCCACTAATGATAGATATATGGCTCCTCCAACATCACCAACCATGCCTTGAAGAAACACTCAATATTGCTTTAAATTTCAATGATCCAGCATATGTTGTGTCATGCCGATAGAATTGTTTCGGTCTTTGGGCCCAGAGATTGGAATGTAAAAGAAGTGACACTTGAAAATGGTCAAACCATTCGAAGTGTCGACCAAGTGACAGTGAAGAGAGTGAACCAGATGGTGAAGGACAAGCTGCAGAACCTAGTCAAACAGAGGTAGAGTCTACATTCTGACTAAGCAATCCCAATGAGAAAGGATGAACATCCTTAGAGAAGCTAGTGCAGCCTGGTGGAGCAAAAGAAGAGGGAGCCTCATGTCAATTTTAGGAACTGTAAATGGTGTTAAAGTTGCCAAATTACAGTGCATGCAGGGAAACTGATTACAAGTTCTAAAGTGATCAAAAAGCATTGTGCAAGAGAGGCATTGAGAATACCTTCTAGAGAACTGAGTACAAGTCTCAAAATGTCCAACAAGACTTGTGTTAGAGAAGCATTGAAGTTGCATTCTGGAAAAGTGAGCCCAAGTATCAAAGCATCAAAAAAGCTTGTGTGAGATGAGCATTGTCAAGAAATCTTGTGGAGAGAAGCACTGATGATGTATTTTGGGAAAGTGAGGACAGTACCTAAATGTCACAGATGGCCTTAAAAATACCCATACACTAGGAATATGTTCAAGGTTTCTTTTTTAACTTTACTAGTAAGATTATGAGTTTTGACAGCAGGCTGAACTGTGGCACACTAAAGGCCATCCCTGTCTCAACTCCTGTGGGTGCCCTACCTTCCTAAACCAGGTGTTACTAAACACCAAGTTAACTACTACTGATAGGTAATCCCTATTTTACTAAGGGGATCTTGCCCCTTTCCATCTTTCTCCCTCCTGACGTTTTCTAGGTTATATCCTGTCCTGACTTTTCCCAGGAATCAGATGCGAGTGATTCTCTTTATTGTTCTGGTGCCATTACAGTTGCCCAGCTCTGGTCACCCTGGTCTCTCATTTCGTCTTGTTCCTTTCCTGATGTTATTGCTCCCTCTATTCTACTCTCTCTCTCCCTCTGCCATCCTACCTCACTCACTTCAGCCATCTTCCTGCTAACTGTCGTCTGTCCATTTGATGTCCACACTCCCTTTGTTCTCTTTTCCGCACTCCTCTCCTCTCTATACTTTATTCTCCTCTCCTATAGCCACTCCACTTTACTTTCCTCTCTGCTGTCCACCCTACTTTCCTCTTCCCTTTCTACTTTACTCTCCCCTTCCATCTCCTCTCCCTTTTCCACTCCACTCTCCTCTCCATTCTACTCTCCTCACTACTTTCCACTCTCCTCTCCTATCCCCTCTCCACTCTCCTCTACATTCCACTCTCCACTCTACTCTACTTTCCCCTCTTCCACTTTCACTCACTTCTTTCACTTTCTCAATCACCCCTCTTGCCACACACTCTTTCAATCAGGCATCACTCTCTCTCACTACCAACACCTCACCTGTTACACGCTCTACCACAATCTTTGAATCAGTCTGCTCCACCATCCTTCCATTGCCTTTGTCTATCGGTCTGCCTCCTCTGCACTAGAGCTCTCATGAACAACTCTCACTTTTTCTACTTCTCATAGGTTTTTTAAACCCCTGACATTCTTTGTATTCCATATCCTCCTTTGCGTATTGGTTCCTTAGATCACCTGTTTTCTTGGACCAATCCACCATTCTGGATTGCCCTGACGTTGTGCCACAGGTTATAAAAGTCTTAGTAGCCCAGCCCCCTTCTCATTTTGGGTGTAAATTGCCAATGCGGAGATGAGGTGACCATGGAATAGGCAGTGAAAGGCCTCACTGGACTGGCAGAGATGTTTTCCTCTCCTCGGCAGCGATAGTGGTTTCCACCTCCAGAGCGCAGAGAGCCCCCTCCTCTGCATGGATTTCTGACCAGAATGGGGTACAGTTTGAACTGAGTGACAGATAGTTTCCTGGTACATGCAGCATGGCACAACCAGGGGGAACAGAGACTGGGGCCCTTCCAACTCCCTCATTTCACCTCTGGGTTAGAATGGCTCTGCTGAAAATCGCGATTGCCCTCCTGCCCCATGCTGATTGGGATCCCTATCCCCCTGATGGGGTCATGCCCTTGACTCTGTGACACAAACCGCCAAGACATAGGGCCTCATTACGAGTATGGAGGCAGCCATGTCCTTCTTTTCTTATTAAGGGCATGGCTGCCTCATACCGAGTTCCAGTACCAGGTTCCTCCAATGAGGATTTACCGGGCTATTCCAACCATGGAGGACCCGGTAAGTCCTCATTGGAAAAACTCATTCCCATTCCCATTTAAGCTCCCATAGAGCTCAATGGGAATGGGGAGGGAGCTAATAACGGGCCCGTTAGTAACAGGCCCGAACGGGCCCGTTATTAGCTCCTTGTTCCCCTCACAGGACCCGGAAAGGACGTCTGGTTTTACCAGACGTCTGTTCCGGGTCCCACTAGGGGACCCCGTAATCAGGCATCCCGTAATGAACGGTGCTTGTCCCATACCGGCACACTTCATTACGGGAGCACCATGGCCGTAATGAGGCCCATAGTGTCAAGGCATACAAGCAATCTGTGTGAGAGCAGCGTTGACACTGCTTTCTGGTAATCTGAATGCATATAGCAAAAAAAAAAAATTGTTTGAAAGAAATACAGTCCATTCTAGGACAGTGATTATAAGCTTCAAAGTATCTAGAAGCTATGTAGGAGTGACTGACACATATTTCCCAATGGAGTCACCATACCCCTTTCCAATTCCTACCCTGTTCTTAACCAAAAGATTTCACAGAGGCCAGTGCATTACAATAAACACTATAAACCCTTTAACAAGAAACAACCCGCCACTTTTTTTCCTCTAAATAATCACTCACCTTGTCTTTACTGACACCTCAATCACCTCACTCTGGGCTATCATTGGCCCACACTAAGCACGCCTACATATAAGACAAATACGGTATAAAAAAAACAAAAAACACCATAGTTCCTCATCATATCTCCTTCACTTGAAACCAATGCGTTTACCCCTGCACACACACCTTTTTATCGGGACAGGGAAGTACTGCGCATCCTCCATATAACGGACTGCAACTACAGCACTTTCGACTGCAACACTGTCTTTCCTTGTCACTACTTGACTACGAATATGAAAAGAAAATAATAAACAAAGTAGTAATACATACATTTAAAAATGGACTTACAACATCTAACAATTCACAGTTCCATTTGTTTCCTCTACACTCACAATGACCTTTCTCTCTCTTATTCAATGTCGACTCCATTTAACCTCAATGACCTCCTTGACTCCATTCAACTTCACACATTCCCATAACCCCAAATAATCACCTTTCCCACTTTCCCCTTGGTTTTCCCGCAAAATGCAATCACCCAATAGCCTGCAAAGCTGGGCCACGGTACCATGCATCTGAGAACACTACAGATAGGTGCAGGAGCCGGGTGTGCGGCAAGGAAATCCCTAGAGGGCCTGGAGTTCACGTGGGTCACCAAATGTAAAAGGGTAAACCCAAACCCCGATACAATAAAAAAAAACTCAAAAAGGGCGTGAATTAATGTTGCCCGAAAACAAAATGTTTTACATGCAAACTGGGGGTATTAGTCAGCTTTGTAAAGCTGAAAACGAATGACTCTTCCCCATGCTCAACAAAGTTATGGCTTTTATTCACAAAATGAAATAATTTACATAGTTACATATAACAGCACCATCATTCCACAATCTCCATTGACTAAAACCTATACAAAGAACCTAAACATCCCCTATATTCTTTAACCCCATTGGATACATTTATTAAACACAAACCTCTTTTCACGTGGTCTCATTATGCAGCCAGTCATGACATCCTGAAATATAATTGGCCTGTTATTTCAAACAATTTTCAATAGTTGACTCACCCCATTTGTCATAGGAATTCAAACCCAGTTTGTGATTTATATAACCTCAATAAGATCCCACCAAAGAGAGGGAGGAGTAAAGACAGCAGCCATTCCTTTGATCACACAATAGCTTCCTCATTACCCCAGGCAAGCTGGCATCTCAAACTGCTCCTCAGCATTCCTTTGCAACACCTCTTGCGACTTCCTTCATAAATCATATGGCCTCCCCACCACGTATCCTGCTTATCTTCCTGGAAACCAAAATGAAATCATAAAACACTGGTGAATCTCTGCCCTTGAGCATCCATTTCATGTATTTATTGACTAATCCCAAGCTGACCCTCTCTAAATAGACCCACTGGCCATTCAATAACAAGGGTTTTTGTTTCCAGGAAGTTTGTTCCTCGCATATACACATCCATCTAACCATAAAAATAAACCTAATGGCAGGTAATTCCATCTTCGCCTCCAAGATCCATTAGGCCTGCTATCTCCATTTGCCCGATGTGTTCTGCTATATCCCCCTCTCCTGACCTCGGTCATTCAAAAACTTGCGGAGGGAAGAAACTCAACCTCTGCAAACCAGAAATTCTGCGGCCTAAGGCTCTATCTACAATAAGCCTGCAATCTTCGAGAAGGCTTTATGTAAAGACGGCAACACTTCTTGATAACACGATACCCTCACTACATATTTATCCTAAGTTATCCTAAATCCCCATGTGCCCACTTCACAAGTTTACTGCATCCCTCTGCAACAGCCCTCTCCACCACAAAAACTCTTCCCTCTCGTTTAGAGCAAAAACAACACTGTTTTCTTGCTTACGAACACTGAGCTCCTCACAGTTCAATTCTATGCGCAACAAAGTTGTACCCCGCACAATGATATGATAATGATATGATATGATAAGGCATTTGTAACGCGCCAATACACAAGTGTTTGAAGGCGCCACGAGGCAGGGAGGGGGGAACAAGGGGAGACAGACAACGATCCTACTAGGCCAGGTGTCATTCAGATCGCGCAAGTGCATAGGTAAGGGGGACGGGAAAAGTGCAAGGGGGAAAGGGAGAGGGGAAAGTGCAGCACAGGGTTTGTAATGACCAAGATAAATAATAAGGGCCAGCTGGTGGCAAGTGCAAGATAAGTGTAGACAAGTGCTGGGAAGGGGGGCTGTAGGGATACAGAGACAGTACCGCAGTGCAGGGGTTGCCAGGAAGGCAGTGCAGGGGAGAGTGGCTGGGCCAAGGACCGAGATTGGTGAGTGGCCCAGTTGCTGATCAAGTACAGTTTCAGTGATTTAGCAGGGGAGAGGGAGAGAGAAAGCAGAAGCAAAGAGGAAGGTTTTGAGGTGCTTCCGGAACCGGAGATGGTTCTCCTCAAGTTTCAGGGGGGCAGGAAGACTGTTCCAGAGGGAGGCCCCTGCTGCGGAGAGAGATCTCCCCCCAACTCGTTGCTTGGAGAAGCGGCTGACCCTGAGGGAGTTGGAGGCGGAAGAGCAAAGTGCTCGAGAAGGAAGATATTTAGGAAGGGAGAGTTGAAGGTAATTTGGCCCCAGGCCCCAGAAGGCCTTGTGGACAATGCAGCGGATTTTGAACTTAATCCTCGCAGCCACAGGGAGTCAGTAAAGCGATTTCAGTCCTGGAGAGATATGGTCCCTGGGCTTGAGGCCATGGACAAGTCTTGCAGTCCTGTTCTGGATGAGTTGCAGAGGGCGGAGAGTAGAGGCAGGCAGATTTAGATAGAGGCTATTACAGTAGTCCAGCTCCGAGAGAACCAGGGCTCTGGAGACAGTGAGCTTCTGGGGGAAGGAGAGGAAAGGAAGGATACCTCTGAGGAGGTGCAGCTGGTAGTGTGACTTCTTAGAAACATCAGAAATGTGAGGAGAGAAGGAGAGTGTGGAGTCGAAGATGACACCGAGGTTTTTTGCCTTGCAGGTAGGAGCAGGAAGAGGGCCAAGAGAGGCCGGCCAGAGAGCTGCAGGGAAAGAGGGAGTGGGTGTGCCGATGAGTAGAATCTCGGTCTTACTGGCATTAAGGCAGAGGTCGTTGGCGGCACACCATTCCTGGATAGCAGAAAGACAGTCAGAGATGAGGGAAGGAGAAGCGGAAGCCGAGGGTAGCCTGAAAATGAGCTGGGTATCATCCGCATAGCACTGGACGCCTCTTATGTGCTACAAGTGTTTTAGGGAAAGGGTGTATCACACTTCCTGTATGAAGTGTAATTTCCTCTACGGAAGAGGATTTTCAACTATCAAGAGCTCCAACAAATATACAACAGGATGGAGTGGGTTCCCAATCCATTTTTAAATTAATCTTGTCAGGGGGTTGATGGCTTCCAAGCCTCCTAGTAAGATTCAGTGGGGACCTGTAGTGTTCAACACTGGAAGCAGTGAGGAGGCAGGATCAATGCTGCAGGAGGTAAGTAGAAAAGGAAATGTACTTTTATTGTGTTACAGGTTATAGATATGAATGGTAATCAGGAGAGCAGAGTATGTAGGTCCATTCAGTTACAGCTCCCACCCTGAAAGCCTAACCGACTCTCTAGGAATCCCTGAGGGAACCCCGGGTTCCATGCACCGCTCTACATTCCACCATCAGTGCCATTACAAGTGGGATAATACAGGACCCCTTCCTATAAGAGTGGGTGGACACTCTTTTGCAGCAATTCGAGGAGTTTCCTGCTCCCATTGCAGTTACTGCAGAGATAATGCAAAACGGTGAAAATAATGTTTCTGATGCCAGGCTCTTATTTTGCCTTGGCTCTGCTTATGTCCTACAACCCTAAAAAGGGCCCTTGCTGCAATATCTTTCCTTTCCCAGATCACTCCAGCTGTGCAGGCACCAATGGTTTGTATTTCCTACTGAACGTTGTTCATAAAGCAGCAACTCCCCGACTTCAACAAAACCTTGAAGTTTCTGGTATTCTCCATCCTAAATAATCTGGTTTCTGTGCTAATCACGGAACAGAAACTGCATTATTAGATCTCCAGACACACATGCTCGAGGTTTTGGAAGAAAGCGGGTCTCGCTACTGATACTTTTAGATCTGTCAGCCACTTGTGGCCTGGCTGACCATACACACCTACTCGATACCTTGTCCACCATCAGCGAGTGTTCTAGCGAGGCTAGAAATTGTATTGGCTCCTTTCTGGGTGACAGGAATTCACGGATATACTGGGGCAATGCTTCTTCTGATGTTGAGCCAATACACTGTGGTGTCCGGTAGGGTGCTTGTTTGTCTCCCTCATTTTTCAATCTATACATAAAGCCCCTCTGCGACCTCCTACCTACCGAGGGACTTCATTTTAGGAACTATGCCGATGACACTGAACTCTTGATGGAGTTGAGTGGAGACTATAAGGCAGACTCAATCAGGGTAGACTACATCTATAGCTCGGGAAAATGCTGGATGCCCAGGATTTGGATGTTTTTTAATAGTGCATAGACGGAGCTGATGATCTTTGGATCTACGTAGACCAGATCCAAATTAGGTACAGAGTACACACACACATACATTGAGGGAAATTGTGTAAACATCATGGATAGTGTTAAGACTTTGGGTGTTTATGTTGAAGCTTCCGCTGGCTCTGAAGCACATGTTGACGGAGTGGTTGGCGGCACACAGTACCATCTGAAGGTGTGGAGGCACACCAAACCACTGTTGTCCCTTAAAAATCACCATACTCTGGTCCAAGCCATTGTCATGCCACACTTGTATTATTGTAATGCCCTCTTGTTTGGGGTGACCAAAAACACCATAAAACGACTCCAAATACTTCAAAATGAAGTGGTGTGAATCATTTGTGACATTGGAAGGAGGGAGCATATGTCTCAGGCTAGGTAGAATCTTCACTGGCTGAATGTGTCTACAAGAATATGTTTTAAGGTCCTTTCTCTGACTCATAAATGTATCAAAGGTGATGCACCTGCCTACCTCAAGGAACGAATGAACGTGTATGCCCTTTTGAGATCACTCTGCTCAAGTAATTGTGGATCATTGATAGTTCCAAGATGTAAAAGACCTAGAGGCTCGGCCGATTCTTTCCCATTCTTGCTGCTCAAGCTTGGAACAAGCTACCAATGTACTTATGTGGGAAACCACAATACTTGCTGTTTCTGAAACTTTTAAAAACCTTCTTACTTGGATAACTTCCTCCCTGCTGTTCTCATTGTCCCTCATGCCACCACCCCTCGGTAAATTAGCCATGCTTTAGTTAATGCTTATTGTCTCGTCTTCTAAGTCCATTGTGTCTATGTAAGCACCCTGATGCTTGAGGGCATTGGCGCTATATAAGCAAATAAATAAAATAAATGGAGTCAGCCCAGTATTTAAAGATCATGCCCATAAAGTGCTGTAGTGCTGTGACACTACCACTTGAGTGTCACAAAGAACTCCCTGTGAAGGACTGTCATCATCTGATATCGGTTCAGAAGAGAGGAAGCTTTCATAGCAAATATTCCATTCATCGTGAGGACCAATTAGCACAAGGAAAGTTTAGTAACTTAATCTCTGAAAAAATTGATATGGTTGGACCCTTTTTCTAATCATAACACACCCTTTTCCTTTGGCATAATGTTGCTTGATATTTACTTCTATCAAGCAGCCAGACAGGGTGAAAATACACTGCCACCAGTGATGATTGGACATTAGTAATACCAATCCGTTTTTACATGAGGCATTAGGGATTGAATTGGTGCCGGGCATTCTTGAGCGATAGCAGACTTTGATGTGAATTAACATACTTTCCCTGGCATTTATTCATTTATTCATTTAGTACTAATTGGATCGGGGTGCCAAAAGACATTTGAATACTATTAGTCAACTGCACAGTCTCTCCTCTAAACATTTCAAGCTTTGAAACGTTTGTTTTTGAAATGTGGCCATTTCACCGTCTGGTGTGGCTTCCAACTGTGTACAATAGGTATTTAGTGATAGTGTTGCTGAAGAAAGGGCCGCCGGGTGGCGACAGTTCCCTAAACATGCACCCTCCAGATAATCAAACACTTTCCCCAAATATTGTAACATTGGAGGTAATAATATATAATGATATCCCTCCTAGACTATTTGGAGAAAGAATATTAGGGATCAGGGAAAATAAGTTGTCACCTTATCACATGGAACCCTACAATAGAAGTATACATGTATTCATTATATGACTGACAGGATTTTGCTATTTACCCACTAAGACAGAAATCAGCTGAGGTGTAGTCGCCGGCACCTGTTTTTAACCACAGTGCATATGAGAAAGGGTCGATTTAGCAGACCACTTATAATTACAGCAAAAATAACTTTACTTTGTGTTACAAAAATGTACCCAGGGACTTAAATGAGGTCTCTAACGTCCTCTATTTACGTGAGGCATGCTTTTTCCCAATTAGGGGCATCAAATCATTTCTACTATTTTGGATGATGTTTACAGGTGTGGAGATAATGATAGTGCCAATGCGTTGATTTGCATGGTCCTCCCTGACAGTGTGTGACAGTTCTGTCGATCATCTGCTGACACTGTGTTTAGGAGGAAGCCTGTACAGGCAGCACTGCCCTTGACTGGTTGAATTCCTTTTTGTCTGAAAGGTCACAATCTATTGTGTTATCCTCATTTACATATGACCGCTTCCTTCGGGGGTACCACAGACCTCTTCACTGTGCCTGATTCTGTATAACCTCATATCTGTGTATTTTCTGTCTATTTTACTTTTAAGCCAAAGACACTCAAAAAGGGCTCTGGATGGACGGTGATTGTGTGTCATTGAAGATAATCATTTGGCACTGCAAGATGGCTGTGGATGAGGGGAGAGTGTACCATTGGTTAAAGGTGATCCCTGATCAAAATGAGATGATGTTTATTGGGGTGGCAACAACCTCTGGGTGGCTTACTTTTGGTCCAGTTCAATGGGTGCACCCTTACACCTATACCTCTTGTGAACAGTTCCGGTTTAAAATCAATACCACACTTTCCCTTCACCTCAGACTCACAAACTCTTGCTTTTATCACAGAAGGTCTTATGGAGACGTTTGCTGCAGCTTTCCCATACTAACCAAATTACTACTGCAGCTGCACCCATCTCATCTAGATTGGACCTCAGAAAATCATCGACTCTTGGCTCTCTGGCCTTTCTTATCAAACGCCTTCAGATGGTATGAACTGCAACTGTTTGCTTGCTGGGTGGGTGGGATATGCAGATCAGACCTAATCTCGTCTGAACTGGATCAGGAATTTACTAGCAGCATATTTGGTCAAAGGAGAATTTGCTGCAGTATCTTGGATGAATTTTCCTACAAATGTATGTGGGAGTGTGTTGTTAATGACTTCAATTCAGCACTCGCACTAAGTCAATGCCTTTGTCTGGGATGCCCAAGGGAAGCCCTTATTTATATATTTTTATGACAAGTTATAATCTGGATGATAAACCCTTGTATAACGCCCCTCTCTTTGAATCCCCCTGATCTCACTGAGCCAAGAAGTAGGTTTGTTTTGCAATTTAAAGATTTATTTAAAATTAAACAATATATATATATCACACTTTTATGAATGAATTAATATTTGATAGCACACTTAGGCATATGACAGTGATCAACAATGGATAGTATTACAATAGTACACTTATTTAATTACTTAGGAGTTAGTATAGAAAGGATAAGGTAGCTGAGAATACTTTTATGGTTTCAAGGAAATGCAATGATGAATAAAAATGCAGTACAGAAATAAACTGATATGGTTTCAACAAGGAGAATCTAATCACTTTTCCCCTTGTGGTAATTCACTTCCCCCTATGCATTATAAAGAGATGGAAGGAGAGCACACAATTTTCAGGGATACCATCAAATGCAATACAGATTCAGTTCAAATTCTAGTAATCTTGGAGCAACCGGTATGCTTTTAAAATATGCAGAAATATTTTGAATGTGATTTGTACTGGAGTGAAAATATGCTAAAAATGATTTTAATTCCCTATAGGAGATTCAGGGTAGGTGATAGCTACTTAAGATGGGTTAAGATGGGTTCAGGTCAACCCTATCAGTGATTCATGAGGGGTTATCAGGTTGAAAACGGATTTCAGCAATGCCAGCAAAAGACAGCTATTTTTGACAGGTGAAGAAGTTTGAGCTAGTTTTCAATTTGCGGCACTTTTTCCGAATACGTCGAGGGTAAGGAGTAGAAAGCTTTGGATCTTAGCTATAAAATGAAAGTTAAATCTTGTTCCTAGCACACACGGTTCAAAAGATACGGACAATTTTGTGAAGGTAGTTTTTCAGAAATGAAATAATGATTCAAAATGGCAAAATGACACTTTTACAGGTTTAAAATCGGAGAAGGGACACACGATTCTATGATGCAGTTCTGGACAGGTTAAAATGGTTTGAATCAGATTATTTTAGACCTAGAGATTGGTTCTGGCCCAGTTCTAGCTGAGTACTCACACTATTAATTTGAAATAGGCCGTCAGGGTCTGGTCAGGTTTGCTCTCTCTGATACTGGTTCTGCTCACAGCGATCTGGTCTTGGTCTGCTAGCGGCACTTCACAGCGGTCTGGTCTCTGGTTCTGGCAAAAGTTCTTGGAACTGCACAGCGGTCTGGTCTCTGGTTCTGGATACAGCTCTGCTTTCTGGGTGTTTCCGGCACAGGGTTCAAGGCCAGAATCAAACAGCCCATCCGGCTGTTGAATAGTTTGGTTAGGTTTGCTGGATGCTGAGGCCTCTGAAAAGGATTCAGTTTGTTGGCTAGGTCTCTCTGCTACAAGCTCTGGAGTTTGGATTCTAAGTTCTGGAGATGGTCCTTCTGGATATTGTCTGGTCCGGCAAAATGCTTCGCAAGAAAATGGAAAGTGAGTGTCTTGCCTGTCCAAAGCAGTCTCTTTTTATGTGTTTTGAAAATGGGTGTGTGCGTGGGCATAACTAAGCCTGCCCCTCATAACTTATCATTGGCCAAGTCCTCCTCTCTCCCTTGATTGGGGGAACTCAGTTGTGAGTCATCATGATAAGGTATGTTCATGGGTCAGAGGATCCTCCCCTTTGATTTCACTTCGAAAAATCAATTTTACCAAAAACACATATTTCTCAGATACACTGTTTGTTGAAATTACACATACACATCATATATCACTTAAGGTGGGCCTCTGTTCCAACTCTGGTGTCTCTAAGAGCTTGGGTTAAGAAATGACAACATATTTTCGTTTTTGGTAGCTTTTGCAACATTGGTTTTTCATCAAATCTTTACACAGACCTGTACCCTCTCCCTGAGCCTATTAATATAAGTTATCATGTCTCTAGCATTAATACAGTGTCTGCAGCATTAATAAATTGTAGGGTTTGGTCTCAGAACACCGTACAAAGTGGAGTTTGGTCTCAAATCGTGAGGGCATTTTTCATATTAAGGATCCCCAAATTGTACATTTCTGTGAGCTTAATACAAGATTTTATAAGCAATTTAATCAAACATACATTTGCCCTTAATTAAATTCACATATGAGTATGGGTCCGCCCCCAGAAGTTTGGCTTGACTCAGAGATCAAATGTCTCTCCTTCCCCCAGAGAACTGTTTACAGTAACAGCTCAAATCAGCATATTCTATTCAATGGAAAGAGTCTATTGTGTTGACTGAGGTCACCAGACCAGGGGGCCACTCTGGATTTGGTTAACAGAAACCTGTGATTTCCTGCCTTCTTGTGTGGAGTTCTGAGGTATGAAGGCTTCCCAGCCTCTTGGACTGTTAATTGAATCAGACTGTCTTCTGGGAACAGCAGGTGTTAAAAATTTTCATTAACCAGCAAGGCTTTGAAGTCCAGGCTGGCTAAGGCTCCTTTGTCAGCTACTGAAATACAGTTCTCCTGTCAGAGTTTAGACCGCTAGCGCCGGTTAGTGTCCAATGCTGGTACTGCACCTATTTTTGGAAGCTGTCTTGAATTAACACATTTCAAAAAGAAAGGATTTCACTTGATAGCATATGATCGCTGTTAACATTGTATTGACGTGGATTCTGCAGTAGAATAATTTTGTGCCCATAATTTTAGCCATTTTTGACATCAATTAAAACGGATTTTGAACAGATGGTCTCCTGTATTAACTATCTTGCAATGTTTGAAATAGACATTTTGAGCTTGAATTCAGAGAAACAAAGGTGATTTCAAAGCGCTTTTTGAGCTAACAGGCACTGCTGTTTTTCCTTTGGCACCACATTACACTCATGGCGCTTCCGGTCCATCACACTCGCACTGGTGGGTGGCAGGTTAGGCAACCATTTTGGTGCGCAAAAACTGCACGGTTTTCCTGGATTCTGGCGCAATGTGAGCTTTTCGGCCAACTTGGATTTTCTAAGCCCACAGCACCAAATGTTGTAGCCTAATTATTCAAACGTGGGTCAAGACACCCGACAAGCCCCCCGCCCGACTGCACTTTGATTTCGAGTCGAGGGGGAGTCGGGTGCAAAGGATGTTTTGATCCACGCACTGGGATGTCCGCATCATCTTCTTCCGATTCCGTAGATGGCAAAGTTGAGCATCTTTTTCTCCATCAGGGTGGATCGATCGGTTCTCCTCGCCGGTCCTGATGGGAGTATTGGGTGGTACCCCGGGCCCCTCGGATCTTTGCTCTTGTTCCCCGATCATCCTCCTTGGTCAGTCTCCATGGTTTATCTCTCCTAGGATGACAAAGCAAAGCGGCAATACCTATTCGTAGACATTTCTCCCCCACTATCGATATAGTGGAGCGGGATATAAATTTTATAAATCGAGAGACATTTGCATTCTCATTTTAAAAAACAAGATATAATCAGGAGACATTTGCATTCAAGAATCATAATATTTTAGAGACTATATGTGGGATATTTTAGGGTTGGAACTGAATTACTCTGGAGCGGCCCCCTCTGGTATTGCAGAGGACTCCTCCAGTTGCTGCAGAGTGGGCCTGGGATGGAAACACTTTAACTTATTTATATGGACCCACTTGTCTTCCCCTTCCGCCAAACTACCTTTGGGGATGCGGATCTTGTAAGCGACTGGGGAGATCTTGTCTACAATTTCAAAAGGTCCCTTCAATGTAGGCAAAATTTTTTGCTGTTTGGCCTGGTTCCTTTGGAAATTGTATAGATAGACCCGGTCTCCCACATTGTATTCTTTCCTGGTAGTTTTCAAATCGTAATGGGTCTTCATGCTATCAGCTGATCTTTCTAGATTCCGCTGAGCATAAGCAAAAGCATGTTGAAGGTGTTTCCTTAAATTCTCCACATACTCATGAGTTGTGGAGGCATTTATCAATGTCTGCTCTTGGGTCCTGTAGAGCAAATGCTGGCGAAGCACCATCTTGCGTCCAGTCATCAGCTCAAATGGTGACATTTTAGTTGTAGATGAAGGGGTAGATCTGATGGCCATTAAGACAAGTGGTAATCGGATATCCCAACTTGGCCCAGAATCTGCCACAAACTTTTTTAAGATGCTCACAAGGGTTCGGTTGCATCTCTCCACTGCTCCAGAAGAGGCCGGTCGGTAAGCAATGTGTAGCTTCCTTTTAACCCCGAGTATCTCCCACATCTTTGTCATTACTTCACTGTTGAAATGGCTACCTCTGTCTGACTCAATCCTTTGAGGTAGACCAAAACGGGAAAAGATGTGGTTAATCATCAGGGCAGCTGCTGTTTCTGCCTTGCAGTTTGGGGCCGGGAGGCATTCCACCCATTTAGTAAATAAGCATGTCACTGTCAACATGTACTTATTCCCCCTAGAGGAGCGAATCACGGGCCCTATGTAGTCGACTTGTAAATCTGGCCATGGGAGTGTCATCCCCCTCTTTTGGCGAGGCGCACGATGTGTGAGGGATGTTGGCTGAAATTGTGCACACACACGACACCCCTTCAAGTATTGGTCGAGGTCCTGCCCGATGTGTGGCCAGTATGCAACCTCTCTTAAGATTTCAAGTGTTGTATGAAACCCCCTATGACCGGCGGTGGCCACATCATGGGCTTGACTTAACATCAGGCTTCGGAATGAGGTAGGAACCACCCACTGATCATGGTGAGCTTGGGATTTCCTTAACAACAACCGGTCTTGGATTCGGAACATTTTTGGACATTTCATCAACACTCTAAGGTCCTCTTTCCCAATGTAATCGGTATCCATCAGGGGAAAGTTCTCATGGGCCTCAATGTGTTGGTAAAACTTACCGATTCTTGGATCCCCTTTTTGAGCCGTAATCAAATCAGCATCTGGGGTCTCCTTACTCCATTGTGCAGTTGAAAGATTATTGTGAGCATTTGTGTGGGACTTAGTGATAGCAGTGACCTGGAGTTCCTTCAACAGGGACTCTATTTCTATTAGATCCCCTTGGATGGCCCCGGTTTTGGCCAGCTGATCAGCTAAGTCATTTCCAGTTTTGTCTGGTCCCTCTACTTTGGAATGACCCTTGATCTTTTTCCAGTAGACGGTCTTCCCATTCGAGGTGACCAGATTATCAATGTTTTGGATTAACTTCCCATGTTTCAAGGGTTTGTTATTAGCACATAACATGCCTCTGGTTTTCCAATTAACCAGGTGCTCCACGAACCCGTTCCGTACATAATCATAATCTTTGATTATGACCAGTTCGTGGAGTTTATGTTGGACAGCAGTGAGGATGGCTTGATACAAAGCCATCAACTCTGCCACCTGACTATTTCGGGGACCAATTTTGTACCTAGCGGAGGGTTCTGGGGACTCATTCACCCATGCATTCCCTACGCCGGCTACCAGTTCTTTTTCCCCGTTGTTCTCAACATGGTAAGAGCATCCATCCACATAGACAGTGGACATTCCCTCACACTTGTCTTCTTCAAAGACTTTGTGGGGAATTAAGGTATGCCTCCATGTTGTGCTTGATTTTTAGACTTTCGTCCTCGAGACAGTTTTCTCTGGCACAATCATGCAAGTCAGCCAGATCTTGCGCGAGTGGACCCTTCTTGTTTTGGCCCTATCTGACCTCCACAGGAAAGCCTTGCATTGACAGAATCCAGGAAGTAATTCGGGAATTACTCACATTTCTGGCCCGGATTCTGTCACTTTGGAGATATTGCAGAGGCTGGTGTGGAGTCTCCACTATGATGTGTTCCCCCTGGATAAACCGGCGGTAATTCTTCAATGCCCACACCGTTGCCAGGAGTGCCTTCTCACAATCGTTGAATTTTTCCTCCACAGAGGATAAAGTTTTACTCGCATAGGAGATTACTTTATTGACCTTGTCATGCTTTTGATATAATACTGCAGTCGAACATGTATTAGAGAACCCTGTCTCCAAGAAAAACTCCTTGTTTCTGACAGGGTAAGCTAGGCAGGGCGCTTGTGAGAGGCTTCTTTTGAGCTGTCTTACTGCCTCGGAATTGTTCTGGACCCCATTCCCACTTGACCCCCCCCTTCAAGAGATGAATCAGGGGTCTGGTGATCTCTGCGTAGCCCTCAATGAACTTTCTGCTGTAATTAGTCAGTCCAAGGAGGCTCCTTAGTTCCTGCAGAGTTGTCGGGTCTTTCAGTTTCTGAAGTGCTTCCACTTTCTTTTCCTGGGGACAGAGACCCTGAGGAGTAATCTCATGCCCCAAGAAATTAACGCGGGTTCTACACCACTGTGCTTTCTGAAAGGAAAGTTTTGCTCCGGCGGCCCTCAACTGGGTCAGAACATAACGGATCTCCGCTATATGTTCCTCCACAGTTGAACATTTGATGAGGACATCATCTACATAAGCCAGGTTACACCTTGCACCCAGGTCGGGCATGGCCTTATGTAGGAAAATGTTGAATTCATTGCCGGAGTTGAGGTATCCGAAGGGAGTTCGGGTCCATGTGTACTGCTGGCCCCCAAAGGTAAAAGCCAGTTTGTATTGGTCCTCCCTACTGACAGACACAGTCCAGTATCCATTGGTCAGGTCTATTGCAGTGAATACCTGTGACCCCTGGATCTGGGCCAGCCCTTGGTCAATGTAGGAAAAAGGCCATCGGGAAGTATGGACCCGTTTGTTGAGCTCCCTAAGGTCGGCACAGAGTCTCCACTGGCCGTTTGCTTCAATATTCCCAGCACTGGATTATTGAAGGTGCTGTGAACTGGACAGATTATCCCCCGGGACTCAAGGTTCTTAATTATTTCAGTAAGGGACTCCATTGATGCGAGAGGCAAGCGATATTGCTTCACAAACACTGGAGTAATGCCAGTGTCCGTGGGAATTGTTGTTGTGTGGATGTCGGTGCGACCACAGTTATATGAGTCTACCGCAAAGAGATCTTGGAAATCCAAGAAAACTTGTTTCAACTTTTGCTTCTGTTCCAGAGTCACACAGGCATCAGCTAGGTTGACTCTCTCTTCCACCATCTGCTTGAAGCCTGGAAAGACTTATGGTTTTGCTATCTCAGCGGCCTCCTCCAGCTGGGCGGAGAAGTCCCTGGTCAGAGTGCTGATTTGGACTGGAGGCTTCAGGTGGGAAAGGCAGTCGTCATGGACCTGGAAAATCACCTCATCCCTTCTGAAGTCACAAGTCACATCTTCCTTACCAAAAGGGCAGGAAGTGTACACCAGGATGTTCCCCCCATGCCGGGTAAAGATCCTGTCTGGTGTTGTATTGTCATCACTGTCAGTGTCAAAACAGTCCTTGGGGATTCGTCCTAACAGTTCATTTCCTAGATCAATGGAGAAATGTCGGTCATCAACCGCCATTCCAATGATGGTGCCTGCGGCTAGAGTAATACTCTTTAAGTCGCTGTTATCCACCTCTATTGGAATGGTGTCATGTTCTATGTTGATTAATGGTGTTGGGTTTACCCCCAACCCTTGCTGTTGGAGAGAAGCATTTAGATGAATATACGCATCAGGGTTTTTCAATTTTTGTCCTCTTTTAACTTTCACCTCCAGGGAGAATTGTCGGGTCCTTTCTGGGATGGTGACTTCCTCTTTAATCTGAATTTCAACTGCATAAGGTAGCAATTGAGCTGACCTAAATGCTTTTTCTGGATCATCAAAGCCCATGGGATTATCCGCTAATCGGGACCAAGCTTTGAAGTTTATTAGGTCCAAACTAATGGCAAAGCGATTGAGAATGTCTCGTCTCGCACAACCCAACAATTATGGACTATGCTCTTGTTGCCAATGGAGATTTTGAGCATACACCTGCTTAGCAGGAGATGTTTGGAATTGGGTGTTTCCAGATCCATTTCCCATTTGTCTATCAGTTTGAATGTGGGAATGGCTGGATCTTTTGGGAGTTGGTGGAACATGGCTTTGCTGATGAAGCTCTTACCGTTGTTCACACACACTCGGGCGAGAACAGAGTCCTTCCCAACATTTAACTGAACAGGGCTGAACAACTGCTCTCCAATTTGCTGAATATCAGCCAGGCTCTGAGCTGATTTCACATCTTTCTGGACTATTGGAGTGGAAATGCTGATTGTGGATTAGTAAAGAATTTCAGTGTGTTTCCTTCCAGTGTGGAATACCACCTTAAACTGGAAGGAAGGTTGATTTTCAGAAATAGAGAGGACGCCCCATCACCAGTCTGTTGTCCTACTGCAATTACTGTCACGTCTGGAATTTGGTTGTCTGGAAGTGAAATTCTACTTGGTCAGATTTTTGTTCAACCATGTGGCAGGTGCCGTTTAAGCTAACATAGTTGACACTCTGTTTTAATTTTATTGGTTGGCTAGTCTGGGTCCAGAGGACCTTGTTTTCGCAATCTATTAGGGGTGACAACCTTCTCAGGAGGTCATTCCCTAGTAAACAAGGGTTGCCCTCTGGAGTCACTACTATGACCGGGTGTTTCACCTTGTGTCGCACAATTTTGATGTCCAAATCTGCAGTCCCCTCGACGGGAATTTCCTTCCCGTCAAAGTTCTGAAGTTGTCCAGGAAGAGAGGCGAGAGGAATACGGTAATTCTCCCCCCTTCCTGCATTTAGTTCATCAAAGGCCCTTCTGGACAGAAGAGTAGCTTGGGATCCAGTGTCCACCAGTGCCAAAATTGTACCCTGCCCCTGTACTTGTACCGGGGCATGGTATCTTCCCTCCTTATCCTCAAGGGGGCACAGATAATGCACATTTTTGGACAACTGGTGGGCTAATGTTTTGGTTTTGGACATTGAGAGAGAAGAGATTTGGGCAGAGTTCGGCAGGGAGTTTTGGGAATCTGAAAGAAAAAGTTGGCAATTGGATATTGATGCGGTTTTGGGTTCCCCTGGTTCCGGTTCTGGGCCGCTCCCCCCCCTTTTTGGAGGCAGTCACCAGGATGGGTTTGAACCAGGGGTTTTCGGTATTGTTGGTTCTGGGATAGAATGATGGGTGGCGACAGCTCACTCCCCACATCTACCCAGTCTGGATTGGAATCCCTTGGGACCCATTTTTCCTTGGGAGGAGTTCCCCCATCTCTGAAGGAGAAGATCCCTTTCCCAGGATCCTCTGAGGATCCCTCTTCCTCAAATTGGAAGACCTGTACCTCCTCCACAAAATGGGTCTGTTTGGGTCCTTTGTTTCTCCTACCTCCTCTCTGCTCCTTGGGTGGTAGACATTCAGGGGTAGGAGATTTTTTTTCCGGTTCCTGGGTTTCCAGGGGCTGTTTACAAGTGGGGAAGGAAGCTTCCTCCAAGGCTTTACACCCCCCTTCCCCTTGTGCCTCCTCCCTGGGAACCGGTGGGTTATCGGGATGCTGCCCCCGTCATTGTTCTGGAGCACCAGGTCCGGAGTTTGGGTCATTCTGCGCTGGCATGCTCATCTGAGGGTTCTGCTGAGCCCTCAGCACGCGACCCAGCTCCTGTGCCATATTTTGGACCTGGCGCTCAAGTTGGGAAACCCGCTCAGGCTGATACGGGGTTCTGTTTTCTCCCCTGGGCTGATCCCGGGAAGGGTTGCTTTCCCTTCTCTGGTAGTACCCCGGGTTGGGAAGATTTGGGTACCCCTCCACCCTTGGCCTCCCCTCTCCCGGAGTAGGTGGTCTGGGCTCAGGGAAGTGGGGAAAGAAGGATGGATGATTTTGGGGCTGGAAGTTGGGTGGATACCTGGGGAACAAGTTCTGCCCATTATTTGGGGAATTTCTGCTCTCCTACGGGAAGTTAGGAGGAAAGTTCCCTGGGTCAGGTGCTTGGCTGGATCCCCCCCCTTGGGCTGGAGGAGTCCACACATAACCCAGGATGGGTCGGTTTCCCTTGTAGCAGGGACTTACATAATCAGGGGAGTGAGGGACCCCATTTGTGGGACTACCTCCTTGACTCCCTGTCTGTGACTGGCCCGAGGGCCTTCTGGGCTTTGAATTATTCGGTGCAGGCAGGTTTTTAGGCCCCCCCATCTCCAAATCTAAAATGGGGGCAACCTTTACCTCTGCCACCTTGGCAGCAGCAGGTGTGCTGGTTGATTTGGTGCTTTCCTGGGCGTTATTTTTATTTTCCACCGGTTTCTGCACCTCATAGATGCGGGTGGCTTGCTCAATGACCCAGTCTAAAGATCTTTTCTCGTGAAAATCTCTCACGAGCTGGGTCATTATGTATTTGGGTAAGGCATGGAAAAACGTATTAACAAATTCTTTACTTTCAGTGCGCACCCTTTTTGTAGTCTGTGCAAAAGCACGCTTCAATTCCTGCACAAATTCTTGGGCCTGATCCTCCCCACATTGCAAATTGTAGGCTGCCTTGCGAGCCTCTTGGGTATTTCTGTGAACAGAAAAATGTTTCAAGATGGCCGCCCTATATCTGGACCATCTTGAATAGTTTTGGTCCTCCAGCCCCGCAAAGAAACTGGTGTATTCTGCGGAGAATGTCCATTTGACATACTGAATGCAGCTACTGCTGTCCTTCAAATGGAAAGTCTCCATCATTTGCTCATAAGGCTCCAAGTGTTCCCAAACAGAATACTTGGCGTTCTTGTGATAAGGCGTGATGCCCGTTATTAGCTCCTTGTTCCCCTCACGGGACCCGGAAAGGACGTCTGGTTTTACCAGACGTCTGTTCCGGGTCCCACTAGGGGACCCCGTAATCAGGCATCCCGTAATGAACGGTGCTTGTCCCATGCCGGCACCCTTCATTACGGGAGCACCATGGCCGTAATGAGGCCCATAGTGTCAAGGCATACAAGCAATCTGTATGAGAGCAGTGTTGACACTGCTTTCTGGTAATCTGAATGCATATAGCAAAAAAAAAAAACTTGTTTGAAAGAAATACAGTCCATTCTAGGACAGTGATTATAAGTATCAAAGTATCTAAGAAGCCATGTAGGGTGTTAGAGGAAGCATTACAAAGTAAAGGCAAAAATAATTTAACATTATTTTTAAAAAAAAAGAAAGTTTCTTTCCTGTTTATATATTGGCTCCTGGAAGTTCTTTCGGGATAATTCCCAGCCCTTCAGATGTGTTACTTTTTTTTCTCTGTTCCATGAAAGTGTGAAGGCATCATGCAGTAAGACACAGACAAAATAGTCACTTTTTCTAAAATAAAGGATTAATTGCTTAGTTGTCAGGATGGAGTAAGGCCTAACTTGCCCTATGCTGAGGTGGGATTTTCCCACCTAAAGAAACTAAGGATAGTCTGTGTCATTAAGTTCAAATCAGAAGTAAGTCTATCTGTGTGCAAAACCTATCCTTGCCCTCACAACTAAAGATATACAATGTGTAGGGATGTCATCAACCATATAAACAGTGTTCAGCAATAAAGTTCTGAGCTTCTTCCAGCTCTTCGGCTTGCATGTCAGCCCCTTCCCTAAGTTCAAAACAGTTCCACACAAAATACCTCAGGGTTCCCTTCCCAAAGTTCAACACAGTTTCAAAAAGGTCTTTGGGTTCCCTTCCCCAAGTAGGCAGATCTTTTAACTTCCAAACCACAGTCAGCTCTCTTGACTTTCAATAAGTATTCCTAACCAACTTTGCAACGTTTCAAGCTTTTCAACCGTTCACTTAGCTTGCTCTTTCCTTGAATCACTTCAATACTTGGTAGGCACAACAACTTTAGTAACTTAACTTTCTTTGGTTCACTCCAAGTAGGGGGTTACTCGTTCTAGGCACAGTTGTTGAATCCTGATAACACGTGGCACTTAGATATATTCACTCATTGGACTTCCTTGCCAACAAAGGCTCCCTCTTTGAACCTGTGTCATTTGTCCACTTGCAGTTCTTATTTCCGTTGGCAGTTTCTTGCCTCTGCCATAACGTGACTTTCACACCATTCACTTTGTGGGGTGTTTTTCTTGTCACCACCTTGCTTTTACACTTCACAATAGTGCTTATAATTTGCATTTCACTTTCTTCCTCAGCCCTTGTTACTGGCTTGTGTTTGGTTCATACTTTCACATTCTACATACATGCTTTTTTAATTGCTTTCATTGTATTTGAAATTGCACATCACCTTAATTTCACTTGTGCAGTACTTTCATGTACTTTGCATAACATTTCCTTAGTTCGTTGTTCAATAAGGCATGAAACACTTTACAGTTGGTTTGGTATTCACAAATCTTTCCTTCGGTCTCCTGACCTTTTTATCATAAGTTTTCATCTGATCAGCTTCTCCTTGTGCCCAAACCCAGCCCCTGAAGTGCCCCGGCGTGACTGTTACCTCTCCGTCACTCACCAGTATCCGGCAGCTCCCCCGATGCTTTCTGTTTTCTCCTTTGTGGTATCTTGCTCTTCTTTCACTCGCCGGGAACTGCGACGAGTAGCGCTGGCCTCTTCTGAACCTTCCTACTGCTTTTGACGGCTCCCTGGAGTTTTCAGTGTCTCCCAGCTCAAGTGGGGGACGCACAGCACTAGATTCTGCAGGGCTCATGACCTTCTCACAGCCTGTTCGGGCTACACCGTCTTTCTTGCTCTCCTGCAGCGCCTCGTGTCCTTTTCACCGGCCCCT
Organism: Ambystoma mexicanum; assembly: GCF_040938575.1. Classification (NCBI taxonomy): domain Eukaryota; kingdom Metazoa; phylum Chordata; class Amphibia; order Caudata; family Ambystomatidae; genus Ambystoma; species Ambystoma mexicanum. The sequence goes on from NC_090928.1 coordinate 69,793,740, forward strand.
CTCCAGCCTGCTCCATATCAGGTTACAGCGTCCTTCTCCCCAAGCAGGTTTCTTCCTCCAGGCGCATCTCTCCTTGCCTTTCGCTTGTTTCTCCTTACCTGTAGCCTTTCAACTGGCTACAGGTGTAAGTTCTTTGCCTGACCCCAATTAGTTGGACATGCCTGACCATGGTAGTGGTGTTTCATAGTCCTCTTCTTCTTCTCAGTACCAGAGTGATGTGCACAAATGGAAGTGTGCATTACTCCTAGTTGCCTCTTCTTCGTCCCAGTCTTAAAGGCATATGAATGTGGGAGAGAGAGAGAGAGAGACAGAGAGAGAGAGAGAGAGAGAGAGAGAGAGAGAGAGAGAGAGAGAGAGAGAGAGAAAGAGTGTGTGTGGGTGGTGTGTGTGTGTGTGTGTGTGTGTGTGTGTGTGGCAGACTGATTATAACCTACGCAGGTTGGGGCAGGGCAGGGTCTATTCTGACAAGGGAAAGGGGGAAACCATGCCTCATCTGAAGATATCCTCTCCCCACTCCCTAGGTCCCTCTACCGAGGTGATCCTCCCTCGCATATCCCCCCAAGGGTCAGGATTCAGAAGTGATGGCCTTTTCCTGGCCACGTGCAAAGAGGATCCAAGGGGAGTAAATGGGAGGATGCCCTCAGGTTCCTCACAGTAGGTGTATATGTTGTTTGTGCTATTTGACTGCACTGTACATTGATGGATTGTAGTTGTGAGCATGGTGCAGTTATGGGTGGATTCTTCATCACTGTTCATGCTGCTTCTTTGGAATTACAGAGCCGACGGCTGCTTGACTTCACTAGATGGGTGTTATGTAGCTGCGTGGCATCCACAATATGCTAGACCACAGGGTGTATCTTAGAACTTTTATGTGCTATCTGACAGAAGAAAAACAAACAAATTCCCTAGGAGTGAAGAATGTGCATGAACTTAACGCAACTCGGCTGCCGTAACGTGTCCTGAGACGTGTTCCACCATGGCATAATCTCAATCATATCTCTTGGTGCTTCCCCCTGTTCTTCATCTGTTACCCAGTCCCCTTCTTATGCTACTTCTGCTTCCCTTTCAGTATTCACAGAATCATAGCCTGCACTACTGCGGTGCGCCATTACATGTGCCGGAACTTCAAATATCCCATCTAGACCGAAACCTTCCTCGTCCAGATCCACCATAGCATCTCTAATAACCGTGATATCAATCTTAAAAAGAATCTGAACCAATCTCCACTTATCCATACCTGTCTCTGTACTCTGCTCTTCCCTGTCTCACTGCATCACTCTTGCTAACTGCTCCTCTCCTCTTTTTCAGTGCTTCTTCTAAACCCCTACACACTTGATTCTCTATCTCTATCCTTAACCATTCCCTTGTACTGATGGTTGGAGCCACTGTCGGTTCCAGCATAGATTCTACTGGGGCAGAAACCCCGGGGATTGGTATATCCTGCAGCTGGCTGTAACAGGAAACAATTATATGGTGGCATGGCAGGGTGGTGGGACTTTCTGGGTATACATGCATCTGCCTTATTGATTCGATCTCATCCTCAGGGGCTTTGCCTACAACCTCAATCATTTTCCACAACTCAAGGATGCTCTGCCTATTGTCCAATTTCTTCCTCTTGTATTTTACCGACAAATAGGTGCACATGTAAAATACCCCTATCATATATATCCTCTTTAGGCCAGGATTTAAACATCCTGCGTTTAGTTCCCAGAACCCACTCACGGTGCTACTTTAGAATTTATTCCTTATACCGTGGAAGTGACTGATACATATTTCCCAATGGAGTCACCATACCCCTTTCCAATTCCTACCCTGTTCTTAACCAAAAGATTTCACAGAGGCCAGTGCATTACAATAAACACTATAAACCCTTTAACAAGAAACAACCCCCCACTTTTTTCCTCTAAATAATCACTCACCTTGTCTTCACTGACACCTCAATCACCTCACTCTGGGCTATCATTGGCCCACACTAAGCACGCCTACATATAAGACAAATACGGTATAAACAAAACAAAAAACACCATAGTTCCTCATCATATCTCCTTCACTTGAAACCAATGCGTTTACCCCTGCACACACACCTTTCTATCTGGACAGGGAAGTACTGCGCATCCTCTATATAACGGACTGCAACTACAGCACTTTCGACTGCAACACTGTCTTTCCTTGTCACTACTTGACTACGAATATGAAAAGAAAATAATAAACAAAGTAGTAATACATACATTTAAAATGGACTTACAACATCTAACAATTCACAGTTCCATTTGTTTCCTCCACACTCACAATGACCTTTCTCTCTCTTATTCAATGTCGACTCCATTTAACCTCAATGACCTCCTTGACTCCATTCAACTTCACACATTCCCATAACCCCAAAAAATCACCTTTCCCTCTTTCCCCTTGGTTTTCCCGCAAAATGCAATCACCCAATAGCCTGCAAAGCTGGGCCACGGTACCATGCACCTGAGAACACTACAGATAGGTGTCGGAGCCGGGTGTGCGGCAAGGAAATCCCTATAGGGCCTGGAGTTCACGTGGGTCACCAAATGTAAAAGGGTAAACCCAAACCCCGATACAATAAAAAAAACTCAAAAAGGGAGTGAATTAATGTTGCCTGAAAACCAAATGTTTTACATGCACACTGGGGGTATTAGTCAGCTTTGCAAAGCTGAAAACGAATGACTCTTCCCCATGCTCAACAAAGTTATGGCTTTTATTCACAAAATGAAATAATTTACATAGTTACATATAACAGCACCATCATTCCACTATCTCCATTGACTAAAACCTATACAAAGAACCTAAACATCCCCTATATTCTTTAACCCCATTGGATACATTTATTAAACACAAACCTCTTTTCTCGTGGTCTCATTATGCAGCCAGTCATGACATCCTGAAATATAATTGGCCTGTTATTTCAAACAATTTTCAATAGTTGACTCACCCCATTTGTCATAGGAATTCGCACCCAGTTTGTGATTTATATAACTTCAATAAGATCCCATCAAAGAGAGGGAGGAGTAAAGACAGCGGCCATTCCTTTGATCACACAATAGCTTCCTCATTACCCCAGGCAGCTGGCATCTCAAACTGCTCCTCAGCATTCCTTTGCAACACCTCTTGCGACTTCCTTCATAAATCATATGGCCTCCCCACCACGTATCCTGCTTATCTTCCTGGAAACCCAAATGAAATCATAAAACACTGGTGAATCTCTGCTCTTGAGCATCCATTTCATGTATTTATTGACTAATCCCAAGCTGACCCTCTCTAAATAGACCCACTGGCCATTCAATAACAAGGGTTTGTGTTTCCAGGAAGTTTGTTCCTCGCATATACACATCCATCTAACCATAAAAATAAACCTAATGGCAGGTAATTCCATCTTTGCCTCCAAGAACCATTAGGCCTGCTATCTCCATTTGCCCGATGTGTTCTGCTTCATCCCCCTCTCCTGACCTCGGTCATTCAAAAACTTGCGGAGGGAAGAAACTCAACCCCTGCAAACCAGAAATTCTGCGGCCTAAGGCTCTATCTACAATAAGCCTGCAATCTTCGAGAAGGCTTTATGTAAAGACGGCAACACTTCTTGATAACACGATACCCTCACTACATATTTATCCTAAGTTATCCTAAATCCCCATGTGCCCACTTCACAAGTTTACTGCAGCCCTCTGCAACAGCCCTCTCCACCACAAAAACTCTTCCCTCTCGTTTAGAGCAAAAACAACATTGTTTTCTTGCTTACGAACACTGGGCTCCTCACAGTTCAATTCTGTGCTCAACAAAGTTGTACCCCGCACAATGATATGATAATGATATGATATGATAAGGCATTTGTAACGCGCCTATACACAAGTGTTTCAAGGCGCGACGAGGCAGGGAGGGGGGAACAAGGGGAGACAGACAGCGATCCTACTAGGCCAGGTGTCATTCAGATCGTGCAAGTGCATAGGTAAGGGGGACGGGAAAAGTGCAAGGGGGAAAGGGAGAGGGGAAAGTGCAGCACAGGGTTAGTAATGAACAAGATAAATAATAAGGGCCAGCTGGTGGCAAGTGCAAGATAAGTGCAGACAAGTGCTGGGAAGGGGGGCTGTAGGGATACAGAGACAGTACCGCAGTGCAGGGGTTGCCAGGAAGGCAGTGCAGGGGAGAGTGGCTGGGCCAAGGACCGAGATTGGTGGGTGACCCAGTTGCTGATCAAGTACAGTTTCAGTGATTTAGCAGGGGAGAGGGAGAGAGAAAGCAGAAGCAAAGAGGAAGGTTTTGAGGTGCTTCCGGAACCGGAGATGGTTCTCCTCAAGTTTCAGGGGGGCAGGAAGGCTGTTCCAGAGGGAGGGCTCGTTGCTTGGAGAAGCGGCTGACCCTGAGGGAGTTGGAGGCGGAAGAGCAAAGTGCTCGAGAAGGAAGATATTTAGGAAGGGAGAGTTGAAGGTAATTTGGCCCCAGGCCCCAGAAGGCCTTGTGGACAATGCAGAGGGTTTTGAACTTAATCCTCGCAGCCACAGGGAGCCAGTGAAGCGATTTCAGTCCTGGAGAGATATGGTCCCTGGGCTTGAGGCCATGGACAAGTCTCGCAGCCCTGTTCTGGATGAGTTGCAGAGGGCGGAGAGTAGAGGCAGGCAAATTTAGATAGAGGCTGTTACAGTAGTCCAGCTTCGAGAGAACCAGAGCTCTGGAGACAGTGAGCTTCTGGGGGAAGGAGAGGAAAGGAAGGATACCTCTGAGGAGGTGCAGCTGGTAGTGTGACTTCTTAGAAACGTCAGAAATGTGAGGAGAGAAGGAGAGTGTGGAGTCGAAGATGACACCGAGGTTTTTTGCCTTGCAGGTAGGAGAAGGAAGAGGGCCAAGAGAGGCCGGCCAGAGAGCTGCAGGGAAAGAGGGAGTGGGTGTGCCGATGAGTAGAATCTCGGTCTTACTGGCATTAAGGCAGAGGTCGTTGGCGGCACACCATTCCTGGATAGCAGAAAGACAGTCAGAGATGAGGGAAGGAGAAGCGGAAGCCGAGGTTAGCCTGAAAATGAGCTGGGTATCATCCGCATAGCACTGAAAGTTGGGGCAGAGAGCAGCGAGCGGTGGGCGAGAAGTGCCAGATGAACAGCCAGGGAGAGAGGTTAGAACCCTGGGGGACACCACAGGTAGAGAAAAAGATGTCAGACAGGAAAGATCCCAGTTGGACCTGGGAGGGTCAATTTGAGAGGAAAGAGGGCAGCCAAGCCAGAGCCTGACCAGTGATACCCAGGTTATCACAGAGACGGTTAAGCAGGATGGTATGGTTGACATCGCAATTACATTGTTGCTTGTTATATTGCTACATAATGCAATCTAAAATATATACAAAACTAAAAACAAAGTGACATATACACTGATTCTCCAAACTACACAGGACACATGCTAACTACAAAATGAATGCATTTAAACGAGCCGCACTGTGGACTAATACATCTTACGTAGAGTAAACCTTTTTCCCTTGTCAAGATGTTGTACGTACATCCCAACAATGCAACAAAAGCAAATCAACTAATGTAATGGAATTTCCGAATATGCTTGCTTGAATATGATTGTTTAGTATCTGGTGCAGCCCAGCTACCCATGCTACCTTGTTGTTTTATAGTTCAACTATTCTTGATCTTTTTAAAGCTGCCAAGTTCTGCCCTATTTAGCTATTGCCCCCTGTATCAAAGATACGTGAGTAGGCAGTGTGATCAAATGCTATTCTGGCAAGAAAAAGTACAAGAGGGAGCAAAGGTGTCTTTGTGCTATGCCCGCACTTGTACCGCAAACTTGGCTTAGAGTTAGGTCAACCATGAAGGTAAATCGGACAAGGTAGATAGTATACCTCCTTCAACTTTGATAACAGTTGACAAAGGCAGGCTATACTCTCCGGAGATGTAGATCTGCACTGCAGTAATTACCAAATTAGGTCCAAGCAAGGTTAAATGAAAATACAGGCTTTACTAAAAAAAAAAAAAAAACACAAAATAATTTAAAATACTAAACGCCCACCCCTACAAATGAAAATAAATAGGAAATACAGGCTGGATCTATATTATGATATGCAGAATACATAACTGGGATTTGTACTAGTGGGATGAAAAATGGGCAGATGGTTTTTAAACTATCTTTTGATAAAGTTGGGAAATGTGAATCAGACTGTCGCTAGGACCCAAGGAGAGGACATGGGAAGGATCGACAACATTGGTCAGGACATCCCAGCGCATCTTTTGGGTTTGAGCTTCAGTCTGAAGGTAGGAGAAACTGCAAAACCTCAGTAAAGATGTCTCAGAGTGGGCAAACTGCTTCAGGATGCTTAATCGCAGAGTAGTTGAATTCGAAGCACCTGTATTCACACTGTTTCCCTCCGTGTAGCAAGGTGTCCTGGTCTCTTCGTCCCCAGCTGCTGGGAAGCTCCAACATTCTTCAAGCTAACGCCTCTTATGTGCTACAAGTGTTTTAGGGAAAGGGTGTATCGCACTTCCTGTATGAAGTGTAATTTCCTCTACGGAAGAGGATTTTCAACTATCAAGAGCTCCAACAAATATACAACAAGATGGAGTGGGTGCCCAATCCATTTTTAAATTAATCTTGTCAGGGGGTTGATGGCTTCCAAGCCTCCTAGTAAGATTCAGTGGGGACCTGTAGTGTTCAACACTGGAAGCAGTGAGGAGGCAGGATCAATGCTGCAGGAGGTAAGTAGAAAAGGAAATGTACTTTTATTGTGTTACAGGTTATAGATATGAATGGTAATCAGGAGAGCAGCGTATGTTGGTCCATTCAGTTACAGCTCCCACCCTGAAAGCCTAACCGACTCTCTAGGAATCCCTGAGGGAACCCCGGGTCCCATGCACTGCTCTACATTCCACCATCAGTGCCATTACAAGTGGGATAATACAGGACCCCTTCCTATAAGAGTGGGTGGACACTCTTTTGCAGCAATTCGAGGAGTTTCCTGCTCCCATTGCAGTTACTGCAGAGATAATGCAAAACGGTGAAAATAATGTTTCTGATGCCAGGCTCTTATTTTGCCTTGGCTCTGCTTATGTCCTACAACCCTAAAAAGGGCCCTTGCTGCAATATCTTTCCTTTCCCAGATCACTCCAGCTGTGCAGGCACCAATGGTTTGTATTTCCTACTGAACGTTGTTCATAAAGCAGCAACTCCCCGACTTCAACAAAACCTTGAAGTTTCTGGTATTCTCCATCCTAAATAATCTGGTTTCTGTGCTAATCACGGAACAGAAACTGCCTTATTAGATCTCCAGGCACACATGCTCGAGGTTTTGGAAGAAAGCGGGTCTCGCTACTGATACTTTTAGATCTGTCAGCCACTTGTGGCCTGCCTGACCATACACACCTACTCAATACCTTGTCCACCATCAGCGAGTGTTCTAGCGAGGCTAGAAATTGTATTGGCTCCTTTCTGGGTGACAGGAGTTCACGGATATACTGGGGCAATGCTTCTTCTGATTTTGAGCCAATACACTGTGGTGTCCGGTAGGGGGCTTGTTTGTCCCCCTCATTTTTCAATCTATACATAAAGCCCCTCTGCGACCTCCTACCTACCGAGGGATTTCATTTTAGGAACTATGCCGATGACACTCAACTCTTGATGGAGTTGAGTGGAGACTATAAGGCAGACTCAATCAGGCTAGACTACATCTATAGCTCGGGAAAATGCTGGATGCCCAGGAATTGGATGTGTTTTAATAGTGCATAGACGGAGCTGATGATCTTTGGATCTACGTAGACCAGATCCAAATTAGGTACAGAGTACACCCACACATACATTGAGGGAAATTGTGTAAACATCATGGATAGTGTTAAGACGCTGGGTGTTTATGTTGAAGCTTCCGTTAGCTCTGAAGCACATGTTGATGGAGTGATTGGCGGCACACAGTACCATCTGAAGGTGTGGAGGCACACCAAACCACTGTTGTCCCTTAAAAATCACCATACTCTGGTCCAAGCCATTGTCATGCCACACTTGTATTATTGTAATGCCCTCTTGTTTGGGGTGACCAAAAACACCATAAAACGACTCCAAATACTTCAAAATGAAGTGGTGTGAATCATTTGTGACATTGGAAGGAGGGAGCATATGTCTCAGGCTAGGTAGAATCTTCACTGGCTGAATGTGTCTACAAGAAAATGTTTTAAGGTCCTTTCTCTGACTCATAAATGTATCAAAGGTGATGCACCTGCCCACCTCAAGGAACGAATGAATGTGTATGCCCTTTTGAGATCACTCTGCTCAAGTAATTGTGGATCATTGATAGTGCCAAGATGTAAAAGACCTAGAGGCTCGGCCGATTTTTTCCCATTCTTGCTGCTCAAGCTTGGAACAAGCTACCAAGGTACTTATGTTTGAAACCACAATACTTGCTGTTTCAGAAACGTCTAAAAACCTTCTTACTTGGATAACTTCCTCCCTGCTGTTCTCATTGTCCCTCATGCCACCACCCCTCGGTAAATTAGCCATGCGTTAGTTAATGCTTATTGTCTCGTCTTCTAAGTCCATTGTGTCTATGTAAGCACCCTGATGCTTGAGGGCATTGGCGCTATATAAACAAATAAATAAAATAAATGGAGTCAGCCCAGTATTTAAAGATCATGCCCATAAAGTGCTGTAGTGCTGTGACACTACCACTTGGGTGTCACAAAGAACTCCCTGTGAAGGACTGTCATCATCTGATATCGGTTCAGAAGAGAGGAAGCTTTCATAGCAAATATTCCATTCATCGTGAGGACCAATTAGCACAAGGAAAGTTTAGTAACTTAATCTCTGAAAAAAATGATATGTTTGGACCCTTTTTCTAATCATAACACACCATTTTCCATTGGCATAATGTTGCTTGATATTTACTTCTATCAAGCAGCCGGACAGGATGAAAATACACTGCCACCAGTGATGATTGGACATTAGAAATACCAATCAGTTTTTACATGAGGCATTAGGGATTGAATTGGTGCCGGGCATTCTCTAGCGATAGCAGACTTTGATGTGAATTAACATACTTTCCCTGGCATTTATTAATTTAGTACTAATTGGATCGGGGTGCCAAAAGATATTTGAATACTATTAGTCAACTGCACAGTCTCTCCTGTAAACATTTCAAGCTTTGAACCCTTTGTATTTGAAATGTGGCCATTTCACCGTCTGGTGTGGCTTTCAACTGTGTACAATAGGTATTTAGTAATAGTGTTGCTGAAGAAATGGCCGCTAGGTGGCGACAGTTCCCTAAACATGCACCCTCCAGACAATCAAACACTTTCCCCAAATATTGTAAGATTGGAGGTAATAATATATAATGATATCCCTCCTAGACTATTTGGAGAAAGAATATTAGGGATCAGGGAAAATAAGTTTTCACCTTATCACATGTAACCCTACAATAGAAGTATACATGTATTCATTATATGAGTGACAGGATCTTGCTACTTACCCTCTAAGATAGAAATCAGCTGAGGTGTAGCCGCTGGCACCCATTTTTAACCACAGTGCACATGAGAAAGGGTCGATTTAGCAGACCACTTTTAATTGCAGCAAAAATAACTTTACTGCGTGTTACAAAAATGTATCCAGGGACTTAAATGAGGTCTCTAACGTCCTCTATTTCCGTGAGGCATGCTTTTTCCCAATTAGGGGCATCAAATCATTTCTCCTATTTTGGATGATGTTTACAGGTGTGGAGATAATGATAGTGCCAATGCGTTGATTTGCATGGTCCTCTCTGACAGTGTGTGAAAGTTCTGTCGATCATCTGCTGACACTCTGTTTAGGAGGAAGCCTGTACAGGCAGCACTGCCCTTGACTGGTTGAATTCCTTTTTGTCTGAAAGGTCACAATCTATTGTGTTATCCTCATTTACATATGACCGCTTCCTTCGGGGGTACCACAGACCTCTTCACTGTGCCTCATTCTGTATAACCTCATATCTGTGTATTTTCTGTCTATTTTACTTTTAAGCCAAAAACACTCAAAAAGGGCTCTGGATGGACGGTGATTGTGTGTCATTGAAGATGATCATTTTGCACTGCAAGATTGCCATCCGCAATCGCCACCGCGGGTGGCGGCTCCTTCCACGTTGGAGGCTAACCGGCAGGTAGAGAGGTTTTAGTCCCTTTTTTGTGTCTGGTAACAAGTCATAGCCAATCACAGCACTGCCGGGTGTTTATCTGCCCTTCTAACCCGGCAGTCGCTGCGTTTCAACCCATTGCTGGATCTTGCACCAGCGGCTCTGGTTTTTGCGCTCCCAGCGTTTGCCCTCTGCTCGCCTCGGCGTGTGGCGGGTTTTCTCTGTTCGCTTTTCCCTTCTCCTTGGGATAAGTTCCTTCTACTTACCTGACGGCCGTTTCAGTTTCTGCGGTGGCCTTCTTTTCTGCAGCCTCTTCCTTGCCGATCCCTCGGCACTACTTCGCTTTTTCCTTCTAGTCTCGCCGCTCCGGCGGCAGGCGTGTTTTTTCTCTTCTCTTTGCCGCTCTTTTCTCTCGCGGCTCTCCAGTTTTCCCTAGTTTTCTCTGTCCATTGTTTTCTCTCCTGTATTTACTCTCTTTCTTACCGCGCCTGGTAGGTCCTTGGGCCGGTGGTGGCTTCGGCTCCCTTCACCTCTCATTGGTGTCGCTTTGGACTTCTCTCCTGTGTTCAACCCTGTGGACCTCGCATCTGCTTCCAGTCCTACTGGTTACAAGCTTGGATCTTCACCTACCTCATTGCAAGAAGTATCCTAAGGGTTTTTCCCACATGTGGGTTTTTTCCCTTTATTCCGGCCTGTTCCCGGTAACGGGGCCCCAGGACGGCTGTCTATTCACTTGTCACTGTGGCTTCTCACCGAGACAGGCAAGTGCTACCTAAAAAAGAACGGGACTACCTGAGCCGGCGGAATCTACGGAACGCAGGCAACTCTGAAGACTCAGGTGAGGAGAGTGTGGAGGGACGGGAAGAAGAAGGGGTTCTGCAGCTTACACAGTCACAGATTGAAACGCCATTAAGGACCAAGATGTCAGCCGAAGATCAAGTTCAGGAGTTATGGAAGGCTTTTCAGGCCATGTCACTGGAATTATAGGGGGTCAAGACGGATAATGCCCTGCTAAAACAGATGGTAGCGGTCCGGGAACCCTCACATCCCCCGGAATTGCCTCCTATGGCTCTTTCGTCAGGAAGATTTGATGGATCACCTAAGAGGGTAAAGGAATTCCTGGAGGCCTGCAATGTGTACTTTACCTTCAGACCACACACCTTCTCCACGGACCAAGCCAGAGTAGGGTTTATGGTATCAAATATGACAGGGAATGCTTTAGCCTGGGCTACTCCACTAGTTACTAATAGTAATGCCGTTCTACAAGATTTCTCGGGTTTTCAGAACCTACTGAAACAGACTTTCGAGCGACCCGAACTATCTTTTACTGCAGGTGAGGAACTGCTGGATGCACGACAGGGTGCTCTAGATGTGCTGTCATACATCTCCTCCTTTAAGACACTGGCAGCAGGAGCGGGATGGTCCGAACAAGCACAATATGCGGTATTCCAGAGAGGGTTGAGAGATGAGATCAAGGATGAGCTAGCCAGATCCCCACGCTCTCCCACATTTCCGGACTTACTTGCTGCCGCTCTCCACATCGAGTACCGTCTCCAAGAGAGAAGGACAGAACGCAGAAAGCAAAGAGGATCAGGAAATCCCATGAACCCTCCTTCACACTCTCCCTCTGGACGTTTCTCTTCTACTCAGAGCGAAGAACCGATGCAAATCGGAGCTACCAGAGCACCTCTGTCATCAGCAGAGAGAAGGCGAAGAAGAGAAAAAGGATTGTGCGCCTATTGTGGTTCCGATCAACATGAACTGAAGGATTGCTCTGAGGTTCCGGAGAGGAAGGCGGAAACGAATACCCTCGGCGTCAATAGGGATGGGCAGCCGAGGGTACTCCGATCTTTTTCAGCGTCCCTATGTCACACTTTCGGTGTCGGCTTCAGAATCCCAAGAGGATTCCAGACTGATGGTACTATCGGTTACCTTGAATCTAAACGGAAGACTGGTGGAAACTTTAGCCTTATTGGATTGTGGAGCGGCAGGGAATTTTGTGGACACTCTGGGCTGACAAGATGGGGCTCACTCGGATAGTTCGGAAGGTGGGTCAGAAAGTGGAAGGAGTGGACGTTACACCTTTGTCGTCTGGACTAATCACACATACCACCGAACAACTCTCTGTGGTCATCAACCAACACACAGAGGCCCTGCAGTTCGACATTATTAGAGCCGCACATTTCCCCATAATCCTAGGCATTCCTTGGCTGCGCAGGCTTAACACGTATATCAACTGGACGGAAAATTGACTAAGTTTTTGTTCTACGTACTGTTCGGTCAATTGTCTTCCTCCCAATACCAGGGAAGATCAACAGTCAGATAGGGTTCTCTCCAAAGATCTTGTAGGTATTCACGCGCTTCCTTATTTTTGTGCACAATTCTCCGGGGTATTCCAAGAGAATCTTCACGCTCAGCTACCTCCTCATCGGCCAGAAGACTGCTCAATCGATCTCGAACCTAATGCACTGGTTCCATTTGGGCGCATGTTGTCTCTCTGTCAGGCCGAAAAGAAGGTATTAAGAGTCTATCTGGATACCAACTTGGAGAATGGTCTTATTCGACCTTCGAAGTCACCAGCTGGCGCCTCCCTGTTCTTCATCAAGAAAAAAGACACAACTGATCTCAGACCATGTATCGATTACCGGGGCCTCAATAAGGTTACCATCCGTGATCGGTATCCCACGCCACTCATAACCGACATTATTGAGGCGGTACAAGGGGCTCGAATCTTCACCAAATTGGATCTCAGGAACGCATATCATCTGCTTCGCATCACTGATGGGGACGAATGGAAGACGGCTTTTCGAACTCCATACGGTCTTTTTGAGTACAGAGTGATGCCTTTCGGTTTAGTGAACGCACCGGCTGCATTCCAGAGATTCATGGATAGGCTATTTTCAGATCTGCTGTCGGTCTCGGTGATAATATACCTCGACGACATTCTGATTTTCTCCCCTAACATGGAGGAACATATTCAACACGTCACACAGGTTCTGTCTCGTCTTCAGGAAAATCAGTTGCTGGTCAAGGGCGGGAAGTGCAAATTTGCAGTACCCTCGGTTCACTATCTCGGATTCATTCTTTCCGAAGAAGGGGTGGCCATGGACCAAACCAAGGTTAATGCTATCCTTGATTGGCCAGCTCCTACTTCGGTCCGAGAAGTCCAGAGATTCTTGGGATTAGCGAATTACTACCGCAGATTTATCTCAAACTTTTCGGAGGTAGTATACCCGATTACGCGCCTACTCAAGAAGGAGGCCGTTCCATTTTTTTGGTCTGATCAGGCAGAGAAGAGTTTCGATTCTCTCAAGAGATTGTTCTGTACTGCCCACATTCTCCAGCATCCTGATCAATCACAACCATTTGTTTTGGAGACCGACGCTTCTGCGGTAGCTGTAGGAGCGGTATTGCTCCAGATCATACTAGGAGTGGAACACCCCGTGGCATACATGTCAAAAACTCTTTCTCCTAGCCAGCTCAACTATTCGGTACTGGAGAAAGAACTCCTGGCCATGAAACTTGCCTGTGAAGAGTGGCGCCATCTCCTACTAGGAGCCAGACATCCATTTCTGATTAGGACCGACCATAAGAACCTCAAGGTACTACAAGATTTGGAGTGTTCAAATTCCAGGCAGGCCAGATGGGCCCATCATTTTGCACAGTTTGAATTCCAAGTCTCGTATATCCCGGGATCACAGAACAGTCTAGCGGATGCCTTATCCCGCAAAGACTCCACCAAGGAACATCCGGAAATCAAGAGGGAGTCCATGTTCAAACGCAACCAAATCCTAGCCTTTGTTGGCTCTTTCCTTAAAGAGGTGAAAACTGCCCTCATTCAGGAAAAGCCCCAACTATCCCTACGTATTACCTCTCCTTTTCAACAAAGAGGTGGCTGGCTTTTCTACAAACAAAAAATGTACATTCCCAAGGGTCCTCTTCGTTCTAGAATCCTGAAGTGGAGTCACGACTCTCGCTCGGCCGGACATAGAGGGGCTGAGAATACCTTTGAGCTCCTCTCTAGAACGTTTCTTTGGCCAAACGCTAGAAAGGAGACATACGAGTATGTCAAGGCTTGTCCAATTTGTGCCAGAGCCAAATATCGCCTGGGAAAACCGTTGGGTCTACTCACTCAGGTCGAACTCCCAACGCGCCCCTGTGGTCTCATATCTACCGATTTCATTGTCGATCTGCCGGTATCGGAATCCTGTACCTGCATTATGGTCACGGTAGACGCCTTTTCTAAGTTGGCACATTTTTCTCCTCTTCCAGGTCTGCCCACTGCGGCTAAGATGGCGGAGGTCTTCTCTCGAGATATATTCAAGCTACACGGTCTCCCCGATAAGATAATCTCGGATCGGGGAAGTCAGTATATCTCGAAGTTTTGGACTGCCTTCTGCAACCGTTTGGGCATTGAAAGAGCTCTGCCTTCAGGGTTTCACCCGGAGACCAATGGTCAAACGGAACGCCTGAATGCGACCCTGGAACAATACCTAAGGTGTTATATATCTCAACATCAAGACAACTGGGTCTCGCTGCTTCCCACGGCAGAGTACTCGTACAACAATACCAGGCATTCCGCTACAGGACTCTCTCCTTTCTTCTGCACTTACGGGGTTCACCCTCGTGCTGTGTTTCCGGAGGTTCCCAGCTACACCAACTCCCCGACGGTAGAAGAGGTATTAGGGAATATTAAGGAAGCCCAGACTTCAGCCATGCGGAGTCTAGAGGTCAGCAGAAGACGGACAAAATCCTGTGCCGATCAACATCGGAAAGAATGTCCAGTATGGAAGCCAGGAGATCAGGTGTGGTTGTCCACCCGGTTTCTGCCCAGATGGACAAGACCTTCTAAACTGTCTCCTCGTTTTCTTGGACCTTTCACTATTCTCTCTAAAGTCAATCCTGTGGTTTTTCGCCTTCGGCTTCCCTCCTCTCTTCGCCGCATTCATCCGGTTTTTCATTCCTCTCTTCTCAAACCTTACTGACCCGATCTTCACCATAGAATCATTCCCAGATCTATCCTAGCACGGTCCTCGGAGCCTGATGAGTATGAGGTATCTAAGGTCCGTGATTCCAGGTATTATCGCGGACGTCTTGAGTACCTGCTGTCTTGGAAGGGATACCCTGAGTCGGAGGACTCATGGGAACCGGCTTCTCAGGTTCATGCACCAAGGTTGTTGGCTACTTTTCACCGCCGCTATCCAGGGAAGCCTGGGGCGGTTAGGAGGGGAGGGGGTCATACTGTCATCCGCAATCGCCACCGCGGGTGGCGACTCCTTCCACGTTGGAGGCTAACCGGCAGGTAGAGAGGTTTTAGTCCCTTTTTTGTGTCTGGTAACAAGTCATGGCCAATCACAGCACTGCCGGGTGTTTATCTGCCCTTCTAGCCCGGCAGTCGCTGCGTTTCAACCCATTGCTGGATCTTGCAGCAGCGGCTCTGGTTTTTGCGCTCCCAGCGTTTGCCCTCTGCTCGCCTCGGCGTGTGGCGGGTTTTCTCTGTTCGCTTTTCCCTTCTCCTTGGGATAAGTTCCTTCTACTTACCTGACGGCCGTTTCAGTTTCTGCGGTGGCCTTCTTTTCTGCAGCATCTTCCTTGCCGATCCCTCGGCACTACTTCGCTTTTTCCTTCTAGTCTCGCCGCTCCGGCGGCAGGCGTGTTTTTTCTCTCCTCTTTGCCGCTCTTTTCTCTCGGGGCTCTCCAGTTTTCCCTAGTTTTCTCTGTCCATTGTTTTCTCTCCTGTATTTACTCTCTTTCTTACTGCGCCTGGTAGGTCCTTGGGCCGGTGGTGGCTTCGGCTCCCTTCACCTTTCATTGGTGTCGCTTTGGACTTCTCTCCTGTGTTCAACCCTGTGGACCTCGCATCTGCTTCCAGTCCTACTGGTTACAAGCTTGGATCTTCACCTACCTCATTGCCAGAAGTATCCTAAGGGTTTTTCCCACGTGTGGGTTTTTTCCCTTTATTCCGGCCTGTTCCCGGTAACGGGGCCCCAGGACGGCTGTCTATTCAGTTGTCACTGTGGCTTCTCACCGAGACAGGCAAGTGCTACCTAAAAAAGAACGGGACTACCTGAGCCGGCGGAATCTACGGAACTCAGGCAACTCTGAAGACTCAGGTGAGGAGAGTGTGGAGGGACGGGAAGAAGAAGGGGTTCTGCAGCTTACACAGTCACAAAGATGGCTGTGGATGAGGGGAAAGTGTACCATTGGTTAAAAGTGATCCCTGATCAAAATGAGATGATGTTTATTGGGGCGGCAACAACCTCTGGGTGGCTTCCTTTTGGTCCAGTTCAATGGGTGCACCCTTACACCTATACCTCGTGTGAACAGTTCCGGTTTAAAATCAATACCACACTTTCCCTTCACCTCAGACTCACAAACTCTTGCTTTTATCACAGAAGGTCTTATGGAGACGTTTGCTGCAGCTTTCCCATACTAACCAAATTACTACTGCAGCTGTACCCATCTCATCTAGATTGGACCTCAGAAAATCATCGACTCTTGGCTCTCTGGCCTTTCTTATCAAACGCCTTCAGATGGTATGAACTGCACTGTTTGCTTGCTGGGTGGGTGGGACACGCAGATCAGACCGAATCTTGTCTGAACTGGATTAGGAATTTACTAGCAGCATATTTGGTCGAAGGAGAATTTGTCGCAGTATCTTGGGTGAATTTTCCTACAAATGTATGTGGGGGTGTGTTGTTAATGACTTCAATTCAGCACTCCCACTAAGTCAATGCCTTTGTCTTGGATGCCCAAGGGAAGCCCTTATTTATATATTTTTATGACAAGTTATAATCTGGATGAAAAACCCTTGTATAACGCCCCTCTCTTTGAATCCCCCTGACCTCACTGAGCCAAGAAGTAGGTTTGTTTTGCAATTTAAAGATTTATTGAAAATTAAACAATATATATATATCACACTTTTCTGAATAAATTAATATTTGATAGCACACTTAGGCATATGACAGTGATCAACAATGGATAATATTACAATAGTACACTTATTTAATTACTTAGGAGTTAGTATAGAAAGGATAAGGTAGCTGAGAATACTTTTATGATTTCAACAAAATGCAATGATGAATAAAAATGCAGTACAGAAATAAACTGATATGGTTTCAACAAGAGAGAAT
Source organism: Ambystoma mexicanum (assembly GCF_040938575.1). Classification (NCBI taxonomy): domain Eukaryota; kingdom Metazoa; phylum Chordata; class Amphibia; order Caudata; family Ambystomatidae; genus Ambystoma; species Ambystoma mexicanum. The sequence continues at coordinate 69,810,957 of NC_090928.1, forward strand.
CTAATCACTTTTCCCCTTGTGGCAATTCACTCCCCCCTATGCAGTATAAAGAGATGGAAGGAGAGCACACAATTTTCAGGAATACCATCAAATGCAATACAGATTCAGTTCAAATTCTAGTAATCTTGGAGCAACCGGTATGCTTTTAAAATATGCAGAAATATTTTGAATGTGATTTGTACTGGAGTGAAAATGTGCTAAAAATGATTTTAATTCCCTATAGGAGATTCAGGGTAGGTGATAGCTACTTAAGATGGGTTCAGGTCAACCCTATAGTGATTCATGAGGGGTTATCAGGTTGAAAACGGATTTCAGCAATGCCAGCAAAAGACAGCTATTTTTGACAGGTGAAGATGTTTGAGCTAGTTTTCAATTCGTGACACTTTTTCCGAATGCATCGAGCGCGATCATGGAAGAACTATAAGGAGTAGAAAGCTTAGGATCTTAGCTTTAAAATGAAAGTTAAATCTCGTTCCTAGCACACACGGTTCAAAAGATACGGACGATTTTGTGAAGGTAGTTTTTCAGAAATGAAATAATGATTCAAAATGGCAAAATGACATTTTTACAGGGACACACAATTCTATGATGCAGTTCTGGACAGGTTAAAATGGTTTGAATCAGATTATTTTAGACTAAGAGATTGGTTCTGGCACAGTTCTAGTTGAGTACTCACACTATAAATTTGAAATAGGCCGTCAGGGCCTGGTCAGGTTTCCTCTCTCTGGTACTGGTTCTGATCACAGCGATCTGGTCTGGGTCTGCTAGCGGCACTTCACAGCGGTCTGGTCTCTGGTTCTGGATACAGCTCTGCTTTCTGGGTGTTTCCGGCACAGGGTTCTAGACCAGAATCAAACAGCTCGCCCGGCTGTTGAATAGTTTGGTTAGGTTTGCTGGATGCTGAGGCCTCTGAAAAGGATTCAGTTTGTGGACTAGGCCTCTCTGCTACATGTTTTGGAGTTTGGATTCTAAGTTCTGGAGATGGTCCTTCTGGATATTGTCTGGTCCGGCAAAATGCTTCGCAAGAAAATGGAAAGTGAGTGTCTTGCCTGTCCAAAGCAGTCTCTTTGTATGTGTTTTGAAAATGGGTGTGTGCGTGAGCATAACTAAGCCTGCCCCTCATAACTTATCATTGGCCAAGTCCTCCTCTCTCCCTTGATTGGGGGAACTGAGTTTTGAGTCATCGTGATGAGGTATGTTCATGGGTCAGAGGATCCTCCCCTTTGGTTTCACTTAGAAAAATCAATTTTACCCAAAACGCATATTTCCCAGATACACAGTTTGTTGAAATTACACATACACATCATATATCACTTAAGGTAGGCCTCTGTTCCAACTCTGGTGTTTCTAAGAGCTTGGGTTAAGAAATGACAACATATTTTTGTTTTTGGTAGCTTTTGCAACATTGGTTTTTCATCAAATCTTTACACAGACCTGTACCCTTTCCTTGAGCATATTAATATAAGTTATCATGTCTCTAGCATAAATACAGTGTCTGCAGCATTAATAAATTGTAGGGTTCGGTCCCAGAACACCGTACAAAGTGGAGTTTGGTCTCAAATCGTGAGGGCATTTTTCATATTAAGGATCCCCAAATTGTACATTTCTGTGAGCTTAATACAAGATTTTATAAGCAATTTAATCAAACATACATTTGCCCTTAATTGAATTTACATATGAGTCTGGGTCCGCCCCCAGAAGCTTGGCTTGACTCAGCGATCAAATATCTCTCCTTCTCCCAGAGCACTGTTTACAGTCACAGCTCAATTTAGCATATTCTATTCAATGGAAAGAGTCTATTGTGTTGACTGAGGTCAGCAGACCAGGGGGGCACTCTGCATTTGGTTAACAGAAACCTGTGATTTCCTGCCTTCTTGTGTGGAGTTCTGAGGTGTGAAAGCTTACCAGCCTCTTGGACTGTTAATTGAATCAGACCGTCTTCTGGGAACAGCAGGTGTTAAGAATTTTCATTAACCAGCAAGGCTTTGAAGTCCAGGCTGGCTCAGGCTTCTTTGTCAGCTACTGAAATACAGTTCTCCTGTCAGAGTTTAGACCGCTAGCGCCGGTTAGGGTCCAATGCCGGTACTGCACCTATTTTTGGAAGCTGTCTTGAATTAACACATTTCAAAAAGAAAGGATTTTACTTGATAGCATAAGATCACTGTTAACATTGTATTGACGTGGATTCTGCAGTAGAATAATTTTGTGCCCATAATTTTAGCCATTTTTGACATCAATTAAAACGGATTTTGAACAGATGGTCTCCTGTATTAACTATCTTGCAATGTTTGAAATAGGCATTTTGAGCTTGAATTCAGAGAAACAAAGGTGATTTCAAAGCGCTTTTTTGAGCTAACATGCACTGCTGTTTTTCCTTTGGCACCACATTACACTCATGGCGCTTCCGGTCCATCACGCTCGCACTGGTGGGTGGCAGGTTAGGCGATCATTTTGGAGTGCACAAAAACTGCACGGTTTTCCTGGATTCTGGCGCAATGTGGGCTTTTCGGCCATCTTGGATTTTCTAAGCCCACAGCACCAAATGTTTTAGCCTAATAATTCAAACGTGGGTCAAGACACCCGACAAGCCCCCCGCCCCACTGCACTTTGATTTCGAGTCGAGGGGGAGTCGGGTGCAAAGGATCTTTTGATCCACGCGCTGGGATGTCTGCATCATCTTCTTCCGATTCCGTAGATGGCAAAGTTCAGCATCTTTTCCTCCATCAGGGTGGATCGATTGGTTCTCCTCGCCGGTCCTGATGGGAGTATTGGGCGGTACCCCGGGCCCCTCGGATCTTTGCTCCCGGTGCCCGGGTTGTCCTCCTTGGTCAGTCTCCATGGTTTATCTCTCCTAGGATGACAAAGCAAAGCGGCAATACCTATTCGTAGACATTTCTCCCCCACTATCGATATAGTGGGGCGGCATATACATTTTATAAATCAAGAGACATTTGCATTCTCATTTAAAAAAAACAAGATATAATCAGGAGACATTTGCATTCAAGAATCATAATATTTTAGAGACTATATGTGGGATATTTTAGAGTTGGAACTGAATTACTCTGGAGCGGCCCCCTCTGGTATTGCAGAGGACTCCTCCAGTTGCTGCAGAGTGTGCCTGGGATGACAACACTTTAACTGATTTATATGGACCCACTTGTCTTCCCCTTCCGCCAAACTACCTTTGGTGATACTGGGGGGATCTTGTCTACAATTTCAAAAGGTCCCTTCCATGTAGGCAAAAATGTTTGCTGTTTGGCCTGGTTCCTTTGGAAATTTTATAGCTAGACTCCCACATTGTATTCTTTCCTGGTAGTTTTCAAATCGTAATGGGTCTTCATGCTATCAGCTGATCTTTCTAGATTCCGCTGAGCATAGGCAAAAGCATGTTGAAGGTGTTTCCTTAAATTCTCCACATACTCATGAGTTGTGCAGGCATTTATCAATGTCTGCTCTTGGGTCCTGTAGAGCAAATGCTGGGGAAGCACCATCTTGCGTCCAGTCATCAGCTCAAATGGTGACATTTTAGTTGCAGAAGAAGGGGTAGATCTGATGGCCATTAAGACAAGCAGTGATCGGATATCCCAACTTGGCCCAGAATCTGCCACAAACTTTTTTAAGATGCTCACAATGGTTCGGTTGTATCTCTCCACTGCTCTAGAAGAGTCCGGTCGGTAAGTAATGTGTAGCTTCCTTTTAACCCCCAGTATCTCCCACATCTTTGTCATTACTTCACTGGTGAAATGGCTACCTCTGTCTGACTCAATCCTTTGAGGTAGACCAAAACGGGAAAAGATGTGGTTAATCATCAGGGCAGCTGCTGTTTCTGCCTTTCAGTTTGGGGCTGGGAAACATTCCACCCATTTAGTAAATAAGCATGTCACATGTACTTATTCCCCCTAGAGGAGCGAATCACGGGCCCTATGTAGTCGACTTGTAAATCTGACCATGGGAGTGTCATCCCCCTCTTTTGGAGAGGCGCACGGTGTGTGGGGGATGTTGGCTGAAATTGTGTACACGCACGACACCCCTTCAAGTATTGGTCGAGGTCCTGCCCCATGTGTGGCCAGTATGCAACCTCTTTTAAGATTTTAAGTGTTGTATGAAACCCCCTATGACCGGCGGTGGCCGCATCATGGGCATGACTTAAGATCAGGCTTCGGAATGAGGTAGGAACCACCCACTGATCATGGCCAGCTTGGGATTTCCTTACCAACAACCCGTCTTGGATTCGGAACATTTTTGGACATTTCATCAACACTCTAAGGTCCTCTTTCCCAATGTAATCGGTATTCGTCAGGGGAAAGTTCTCAGGGTCCTCAATGTGTTGGTAAAACTTACCAATTATTGGATCCCCTTTTTGAGCCGTAATCAAATCAGCATCTGGGGTCTCCTTACTCCATTGTGCAGTTGAAAGATCATTGTGAGCATTTGTCTGGGACCTAGTGATAACAGTGACCTGGAGTTCCCCCAACAGGGACTCTATTTCTGTTAGATCCCCTTGGATGGCCCCGGTTTCGGCCAGGTGATCAGCTAAGTAATTTCCAGTTTTGTCTGGTCCCTCTACTTTGGAATAACCCTTGATCTTTTTCCAGTAGACGATCATCCCATTCAAGGTGACCAGATCATCAATGTTTTGGATTAACTTCCCATGTTTCAAGGGTTTGTTATTAGCAAATAACATGCCTCTGGTTTTCCAATTAACCAGGTGCTCCACGAACCCGTTCCGTACATAATCTGAATCTGTGATTATGACCAGTTCGTGGAGTTGATGTTGGACAGCAGTGAGGATGGCTTGATACACAGCCATCAACTCTGCCACCTGACTACTTCGGGGACCAATATTGTACCCAGCGGAGGGTTCTGGGGAGTCATTCACCAATGCATTCCCTACGCCGGCCACCAGTTCTTTTTCCCCGTTGTTGTCAACATGGTAAGAGCATCCATCCACATAGACAGTGGGCATTCCCTCACACTTGTCTTCTTCAAAGACTTTGTGTGGGGAATTAAGGTATGCCTCCACGATGTCCTTGATGTTTAGACTTTCGTCCTCGAGACATTTTTCTCTGGCACAATCATGCAAGTCAGCCAGACCTTGTTCGAGTGGACCGTTCTTGTTTTGGCCATATCTGACCTCCACAGGAAAGCCTTGCATTGACAGAATCCAGGAAGTAATTCGGGAATTACTCACATTTCCGGCCCGGATTCTGTCACTTTGGAGATATTGCAGAGGCTGGTGTGGAGTCTCCACTATGATGTGTTCCCCCTGGATAAACGGGCAGTAATTCTTCAATGCCCACACCGTTGCCAAGAGTCCCTTCTCACAGTCGTTGAATTTATCCTCCACAGAGGATAAAGTTTTACTCGCGTAGGTGATTACTTTATTGACCTTGTCATGCTTTTGATATAATACTGCAGTCAAGCATGTATTAGAGAACCCTGTCTCCAAGAAAAACTCCTTGTTTCTGACAGGGTAAGCTAGGCAGGGCGCTTGTGAGAGGCTTCTTTTGAGCTGTCTTACTGCCTCGGATTGTTCTGGACCCCATTTCCACTTGACCCCCCCCTTCAAGAGATGAATCTGGGGTCTGGTTATCTCTGCGTAGCCCTCAATGAACTTTCTGCTATAATTAGTCAGTCCAAGGTGGCTCCTTAGTTCCCGCAGAGTTGTGGGGTCTTTCAGTTTCTGAAGTGCTTCCACTTTCTTTTCCTGGGGACAGAGACCCTGAGGAGTAATCTCATGCCCCAAGAAATGAACACGGGTTCTACACCACTGTGCTTTCTGAAAGGAAAGTTTTGCTCCGGCGGCCCTCAACTGGGTCAGAACATAACGGATGTCCGCTATATGTTCCTCCACAGTTGAACCTTTGATGAGGACATCATCTACATGAGCCAGGTTACCCCTTGCACCCAGGTCGGGCATGGCCTTATGTAGGAAAATGTTGAATTCATTGCCGGAGTTGAGGTATCCGAAGGGACTTCGGGTCCATGTGTACTGCTGGCCCCCAAAGGTAAACGCCAGTTTGTATTAGTTCTCCCTACTGACAGGCACAGTCCAGTATCCATTGGTCAGGTCTATTGCAGTGAATACCTGTGACCCCTGGATCTGGGCCAGCCCTTGGTCAATGTAGGAAAGAGGCCATCGGGAAGTATGGACCCATTTGTTGAGCTCCCTAAGGTCGGCGCAGAGTCTCCACTGGCCGTTTGGCTTCAATATTCCCAGCACCGGATTATAGAAGGTGCTGTGAACTGGACGGATTATCCCCCGGGACTCAAGGTTCTTAATTATTTCAGTAAGGGACTCCATTGATGCGACAGGCAAGCAATATTGCTTCACAAACACTGGAGTCATGCCAGGGTCCGTGGGACTTGTTGTTGTTGTGTGGATGTCGGTGCGACCACAGTCATATGAGTCTACCGCACAGAGATCTTGGAAATCCAAGAAAACTTGTTTCAATTGTTGCTTATGTTCCAGAGTCACACAGGCATCAGCTAGGTTGACTCTCTCTTCCACCATCTGCTTGAAGCCTGGAAAGACTTCTGGTTTTGCTATCTCAGCGGCCTCCTCCAGCTGGGTGGAGAAGTCCCTGGTCAGAGTGCTGATTTGGACTGGAGGCTTCAGGTGGGAAAGGCAGTCCTCATGGACCTGGAAAATCACCTCATCACTCCTGAAGTCACAAGTCACATCTTCCTTACCAAAAGGGCAGGAAGTGTACACCAGGATGTTCCCCCCATGCCGGGTAAAGATCCTGTCTGGTGTTGTATTGTCATCACTGTTACTGTCAAAACAGTCCTTGGGGATTGGTCCTAACAGTTCATTTCCTAGATCAATGGAGAAATGTCGGTCATCAACCGCCATTCCAATGATGGTGCCTGCGGCTAGAGTAATACTGTTTAAGTCGCTGTTATCCACCTCTATTGGAATGGTGTCATGTTCTATGTTGATTAATGGTGTTGGGTTTACCCCCAACCCTTGCTCTTGGAGAGAAGCATTTAGATGAATATACGCATCAGGGTTTTTCAATTTTTGTCCTCTTTTAACTTTCACCTCTAGGGAGAATTGTCGGGTCCTTTCTGGGATGGTGACTTCCTCTTTAATCTGAATTTCAACTGCATAAGGTAGCAATTGAGCTGACCTAAATGCTTTTTTCTGGATCATCAAAGCCCATGGGATTATCTGCTAATTGGGACCAAGCTTTGAAGTTTATTAGGTCCAAACTAATGGCAAAGCGATTGAGAATGTCACTGGCTAAGTAAAAGGCGACAGTGACGTCTCGCACGACCCAACAATTATGGACTATGCTCTTGTTGCCAATGGAGATTTTGAGCATACACCGGCTGGGCAGGAGATGTTTGGAATTGGGTGTTTCCAGATCCATTTCCCATTTGTCTATCAGTTTGAATGTGGGAATGGCTGGATCTTTTGGGAGTTGGTGGAACATGGCTTTGCTGATGAAGCTCTTACCGTTGTTCACACACACTCGGGCGAGAACAGAGTCCTTCTCATCATTTAACTGAACAGGGATGAACAGCTGCTCTCCAATTTGCTGAATATCAGCCAGGCTCTGAGCTGATTTCACATCTTTCTGGACTATTGGAGTGGGAATGTCTGATTGTGGATTAGTAAAGAATTTCAGAGTGTTTCCTTCCAGTGTGGAATACCACCTTAAACTGGAAGGAAGGTTGATTCTCAGAAGTAGAGAGGACCCCCCCATCACCAGTCTGTTGTCCTACTGCTATTACTGTCACGTCTGGAATTTGGTTGTTCTGGAAGTGAAATTCTACTTGGTCAGATTTTTGTTCAACCATGTAGCAGGTGCCGTTTAAGCTAAAATAGTTGACACTCTGTTTTAATTTTATTGGTCGGCTAGTCTGGGTCCAGAGGACCTTGTTTACGGAATCTATCAGGGGTGACAACCTTCTCAGGAGGTCATTCCCTAGTAAACAAGGGGTGCCCTGTGTAGTCACTACTATGACCGGGTGTTTCACCATGTGTCACCCAATTTTGATGTCCAGGAAGAGAGGCGAGAGGAATACGGTAATTCTTTCCCCTTCCTGTATTTAGTTCATCAAGGCCCTTCTGGACAGAAGAGTAGCTTGGGGTCCAGTGTCCACCAGTGCCAAAATTGTACCCTGCCCCTGTACTTGTGCCGGGGCATAGTATCTTCCCTCCTTCTCCTCAAGGGGGCACAGATAATGCACATTTTTGGACAACTGGTGGGCTAATTTTTTGGTTTTGGACATTGAGAGAGAGAAGAGATTTGGGAAGAGTTCGGCAGGGAGTTTTGGGAATCTGAAAGAAAAAGTTGGCAATTGGATATTGATGCGGGTTTGGGTTCCACTGGTTCCGGTTCTGGGCCGCCCCCCCCTTTTTGGAGGCAGTCACCAGGATGGGTTTGAACCAGGGGTTTTCGGTATTGTTGGTTCTGGGATAGAATGATGGACGGCGACAGCTCACTCCCCACATCTACCCAGTCTGGATTGGAATCCCTTGGGACCCATTTTTCCTTGGGAGGAGTTCCCCCATCTCTGAAGGAGAAGATCCCTTTCCCAGGATCCTCTTGGGATCCCTCTCCCTCAAATTGAAAGACCTGTACCTCCTCCACAAAATGAGTCTGTTTGGGTCCTTTGTTTCTCCTACCTCCTCTCTGCTCCTTGGGTGGCAGACTTTCAAGGGTAGGAGTTTTTGTTTCCAGTTCCTGGGTTTCCAGGGGCTGTTTCCAAGTGGGGAAGGCTTTACACACCCCTTCCCCTTGTGCCTCCTCCCTGGGAACCAGTGGGTTATCGGGGTGCTGCCCCCGTCATTGTTCTGGAGCATCAGGTCCAGAGTTTGGGGCATTCTGCGCTGGCATGCTCATCTGAGGGTTCTGCTGAGCCCTCAGCACGCGACCTAGCTCCTGTGCCATATTTTGGACCTGGCGCTCAAGTTGGGAAACCCGCTCAGGCTGATACGGGGTTCTGTTTTCTCCCCTGGGCTTATCCCGGGAAGGGTAGCTATCCCTTCTCTGGTAGTACACTGGGTTGGGAAGATTTGGGTACCCCTCCACCCTTGGCCTCCCCTCTCCCGGATTAGGTGGTCTGGGCTCAGGGAAGTGGGGAAAGAAGGATGGATGATTTTGGGGCTGGAAGTTGGGTGGATACCTGGGGAACAAGTTCTGCCCAGGATTTGGGGAATTTCTGCTCTCCTGTGGGAAGTTAGGAGGGAAGTTCCCTGGGTCAGGTGCTTGGCTGGATCCCCCCCTTGGGCTGGAGGAGTCCACACATAACCCAGGATGGGTTGGTTTTCCCTTGTAGCGGTGACTTACATAATCACGGGAGTGAGGGACCCCATTTGTGGGACTACCTCCTTGACTCCCTGTCTGTGACTGGCCCGAATTATTCGGTGCAGGCAGGTTTTAAGGCCCCCCCATCTCCAAATCTAAAATGGGGGCAACCTTTACCTCTGCCACCTTGGCAGCAGCAGGTGTGCTGGTTGATTTGGGGCTTTTCTGGGCGTTATTTTCCACCGGTTTCTGCACCTCATAGATGCGGGTGGCTTGCTCAAGGACCCAGCCTAAAGATCTTTTCTCATGAAAATCTCTCACGAGCTGGGTCATTATGTATTTGGGTAAGGCATGGAAAAACGTATTAACAAATTCTTTACTGTCCATGCGCACCCTTTTTGTAGTCTGTGCAAAAGCACGCTTCAATTTCTGCACAAATTCTTGGGGGGCCTGATCCTCCCCACATTGCAAATTGTAGGCTGCCTTGCGAGCCTCTTGGGTATTTCTGTGAACAGAAAAATGTTTCAAGATGGCCGCCCTATATGTGGACCATCTTGAATGGTTTTGGTCCTCCAGCCCCGCAAAGAAACTGGAGCATTCTGGGGAGAATGTCCATTTGACATACTGAATGCAGCTACTGCTGTCCTTCAAATGGAAAGTCTCCATCATTTGCTCATAAAGCTCCAAGTGTGCCCAAACAGAATACTTGGCGTTTTTGTGATAAGGCGTGATGACACTCCTTATTGCCTTAATCTGTTTTAAGGGGTCCTTAAGCAAGGCCCTTTTTGCCTTATTGGCCTTTTTGGTTCGGGTAAACCTGGTCCATTCATCCTCTGACTCAGAAGCACTGCTCCCAGAGGTGCCCGTCTGATCTTCCAGGCTCTCCCGGATTCTGCGAGCCTGGGAATGGCTGGCAGAATGTGGGGACCTGGTCTCCTGTGTCCTGTGACGTTCAGAGGAGTCTTCAGATTCCTCCTTGCTGCCAGGATTTGATGGGCACCCCCCCCCCCCCACTGACCTAACTGGGCAGAGGTTTTCAGGATGCCCTTAGTGGGCCTACTCTCCTGGGGTTCCCCACTAAATTGCACTGTACTTGGGTGCCTATACCCGGATGCCCGCCCATCCATTCCTGGGAGGTACTGGCCTATGAGCCCCATACTTCTGGTTGGATAGTAGTCTGCCATCCCAGTGGCCCTGGGCTCATGTGCACCATGGGACATGGGGGTGGCAGAGTCCAAGGACTGGGAGAGATGAAGGCCTCTGGTACTAGGGCTCCTGAGGTTATGCGCAGGTGTTTCCCTTTCCCAGCGAACTTCATCTGTGTCAGCCCCTGCTCCCTGTTGCAATGCAAGAGCCTGCGCTTTCAGTTCCTCAGTTAAGGTCTTACTAGACTCTATCAGTCTCTCCTGCATGGCTACCTGTTGCTGGAGCCTATCATTGTGCTGACAGAGAGCCTCATTTTCTCTCTGCGCCTCCTGATTGATCCTGGAGTTCTGGGCCAGTCTTTGCTGCAGGAGGGTTACCTCCTGAGTCCCATCCGACTGGCCTGCTCCTTTCTTGCCAGAGCATCTTCCACCCTCCTGGTGTGCTCTAACAAGTTCTGATGTTCTTTTTGGAGGTCAACCAGTCCCTGGAGGGCCAAGTGATTTTCTTCAATTTTTCCTTTTAATTGGCAGAGTTCCTGGCCTAAGGTGTCCCTTTCCTGACTAAGATCCTGAATCTGTGCCGCCAGGTCATCCCTCTGCCTTTGAAAGGCACCAGCTTTCTGGCGCTCTTCCTCAAATTCTGTCTGGGTATCCAGGTCTTTCAGAATCAGTTTGTTGCTCTCTGCCTTCTCCCTATCTAGATGACTTTGCAGGGTGGCTACCTGCTCTGTGCATGCCCTGTTAAAGTCTAGTTGTTGCTCCAGCTTTTTCTGGCTGTGCAATAGGACATCCAAACCTTCTTGGTACTCCTTCTGCAAGGCCAGAAATCTGGTATCCTGGTCAGACTTCTCCTGTTGCAGGATACCCATATCCTCTTTTATTTTAATGATATACTGCCTACTATCATTTTCTGACTTCTGCAGCCTCTGCTCGGAAGAGACAAGGTCAGATTGGGCCTTCTCTAATGCCATCAGTTGCCTATTTGCCAGATCTTGGCCTTCAGCACATTTGTCCTGTATGGCTTCCATATATAAATATAAATATGCCGCTACCCTGGCAATCTTGTTGTGCTCATCCTTGGCCTTAAGGGCCATATATAGTTCACTCAGGGCCACATGTAAGGGACCCTGAACTCTCCATATATATGACCCTGTTTCAGTGATCTGGGGAGCGATTGCCTGCAACCACACCGCCTGGTCAAGGTAAGGCCACTCAACTCTCACAAATAACATATGTAAGAGGTGTTCTCTCGCTATTTTGATGTCTACCAGTGTCGTCATTCTGGAAATTGATTTCCTTCCTGACTTACAGAAGTTAGTATTTTATTTTGCAAAACAGACCGTTTCCTTGAAGCGTTCCTTTGAGGAGTGTTTTACAGTGTAATACAGCGTGGTGATCCAACAGGATTTATGTATCCTATCAGTTAGCACACTGTATCAAGCTGCACAAGTGATAGATCTAATCCAGACGCCCCGGCTCGAGCCCCCACTCTGTTAATGACTTCAATTCAGCACTCCCACTAAGTCAATGCCTTTGTTTGGGATGCCCAAGGGAAGCCCTTATTTATATATTTTTATGACAAGTTATAATCTGGATGATAAACCCTTGTATAACGCCCCTCTCTTTGAATCCCCCTGACCTCACTGAGCCAAGAAGTAGGTTTGTTTTGCAATTTAAAGATTTATTGAAAATTAAACAATATATATCTATATCACACTTTTATGAATAAATTAATATTTGATAGCACACTTAGGCATATGACAGTGATCAACAATGGATAATATTACAATAGTACACTTATTTAATTGCTTAGGAGTTAGTATAGAAAGGATAAGGTAGCTGAGAATACTTTTATGATTTCAAGGAAATGCAATGATGAATAAAAATGCAGTACAGAAATAAACTGATATGGTTTCAACAAGAGAGAATCTAATCACTTTTCCCATTGTGGCAATTACCTCCCCCTTATGCAGTATAAAGAGATGGAAGAAGAGCACACAATTTTCAGGAATACCATTAAATGCAATACAGATTCAGTTCAAATTCTAGTAATCTTGGAGCAACCGATATGCTTTTAAAATATGCAGAAATATTTTGAATGTGATTTGCACTGGAGTGAAAATATGCTAAAAATGATTTTAATTCCCTATAGGAGATTCAGGGTAGGTGATAGCTACTTAAGATGGGTTCAGGTCAACCCTATCAGTGATTCTTGAGGGGTTATCAGGTTGAAAACGGATTTCAGCAATGCCAGCAAAAGACAGCTATTTTTGACAGGTGAAGAAGTTTGAGCTAGTTTTCAATTTGTGGCACTTTTTCCGAATGCGTCGAGCGCGATTACGACAGAACTATAAGGAGTAGAAAGATTAGGATCTTAGCTTTAAAATGAAAGTTAAATCTCGTTCCTAGCACACATGGTTCAAAAGATACGGACGATTCTGTTTTTCAGAAATGAAATAATGATTCAAAATGGCAAAATGACACTTTTACAGGTTTAAAATCGGAGAAGAGACACACGATTCTATGATGCAGTTCTGGACAGGTTAAAATGGTTTGAATCAGATTATATTAGACTAAGAGATTGGTTCTGGCACAGTTCTAGCTGAGTACTCACACTATAAATTTGAAATAGGCTGTCAGGGTCTGGTCAGGTTTGCTCTCTCTGGTACTGGTTCTGTTCACAGCGATCTGGTCTGGGTCTGCTAGTGGCACTTCACCGCGGTCTGGTCTCTGGTTCTGGCAAAAGTTCTTGGCACTGCACAGCGGTCTGGTCTCTGGTTCTGGATACAGCTCTGCTTTCTGGGTGTTTCCGGCACAGGGTTCTAGGCCAGAATCAAACAGCTTGCCCGGCTGTTGAATAGTTTGGTTAGGTTTGCTGGATGCTGAGGCCCATGAAAAGGATTCAGTTTGTGGACTAGGCCTCTCTGCTACAAGTTCTGGAGTTTGGATTCTAAGTTCTGGAGATGGTCCTTCTGGATATTGTCTGGTCCGGCAAAATGCTTTGCAAGAAAATGGAAAGTGAGTGTCTTGCCTGTCCAAAGTAGTCTCTTTTTATGTGTTTTGAAAATGGGTGTGTGCGTGGGCATAACTAAGCCTCCCCCTCACAACTTATCATTGGCCAAGTCCTTCTCTCTCCCTTGATTGGGGGAACTGAGTTGTGAGTTATTGTGATGAGGTATGATCATGGGTCAGAGGATCCTCCCCTTTGGTTTCACTTAGAAAAATCAATTTTACCCAAAACACATATTTCCCAGATACACAGTTTGTTGAAATTACACATATACATCATATATCACTTAAGGTAGGCCTCTGTTCCAACTCTGATGTTTCTAAAAGCTTGGGTTAAGAAATGACAACATATTTTCGTTTTTGGTAGCTTATGCAACATTGGTTTTTCATCAAATCTTTACACAGACCTGAACCCTCTCCCTGAGCTTATTAATATAAGTTATCATGTCTCTAGCATAAATACAGTGTCTGCAGCATTAATAAATTGTAGGGTTCGGTCCCAGAACACCGTACAAAGTGGAGTTTGGTCTCAAATCGTGAGGGCATTTTTCACATTAAGGATCCCCAAATTGTACATTTCTGTGAGCTTAATACAAGATTTTATAAGCAATTTAATCAAACATACATTTGCCCTTAATTGAATTCACATATGAGTCTGGGTCTGCCCCTAGAAGCTTGGATTGACTCAGAGATCAAATGTCTCTCCTTCGCCCAGAGCACTGTTTACAGTCACAGCTCAAATCAGCATATTTTATTCAATGGAAAGAGTCTATTGTGTTGACTGAGGTCAGCAGACCAGGGGGCCACTCTGCATTTGGTTAACAGAAACCTGTGATTTCCTGCCTTCTTGTGTGGAGTTCTGAGGTGTGAAGGCTTCCCAGCCTCTTGGACTGTTAATTGAATCAGACTGTCTTCTGGGAACAGCAGGTGTTAAAAATGTTCATTAACCAGCAAGGCTTTGAAGTCCAGTCTGGCTCAGGCTCCTTTGTCAGCTACTGAAATACAGTTCTCCTGTCAGAGTTTAGACCGTTAGCGCCAGTTAGTGTCCAATGCCGGTACTGCACCTATTTTTGGAAGCTGTCTTGAATTAATACATTTAAAAAAGAAAGGATTTTACTTGATAGCATATGATCGCTGTTAACATTGTATTGACGTGGATTCTGCAGTAGAATAATTTTGTGCCCATAATTTTAGGCATTTTTGACATCAATTAAAATGGATTTTGAACAGATGGTCTCCTGTATTAACTATCTTGCAATGTTTGAAATAGGCATTTTGAGCTTGAATTCAGAGAAACAAAGGTGATTTCAAAGCACTTTTTGAGCTAACAGGCACTGCTGTTTTTCCTTTGGCACCACATTACACTCCTGGCGCTTCCGGTCCATCACGCTCGCACTGGTGGGTGGCAGGTTAGGCGACCATTTTGGTGTGCGCAAAAACTGCACGGTTTTCTTGGATTCTGGCGCAATGTGGGCTTTTCAGCCATCTTGGATTTTCTAAGCCCACAGCACCAAATGTTGTAGCCTAATAATTCAAACGTGGGTCAAGACACCCAACAGTGTTTAGGGAAATAATGAATGTAGGGTGGTTAAGGAGTGGTGGTGGGGTTCTTCCCCCGCATACATATGCGGCAAAATCAACATGTCCAAAAATAAAAATGTGATGGATTCTCATTTGACCAAATGTTTTCGATCAAGTCACCCTAAACCATCTAAACTGCACCTGCTGCATTGGCTTTCAGCGGGCCAACTCAAACACTGTCAGGTTCCAGGTGCTTTGTATGCAGAGCCCCACCTCCTTCATAAAAACCTTTCAGTTGGACACACCCTCCATCCATATGTTAGAGGTCCCGTTCTTTTGATGCCGTTCCCCATTTTTAACTAAAAAAAGGAGGGTGCCTCCTTTTCTTCTTTGGTCTCCGACTGTGGAACGCCTACTCCAGGCATCACCAACCAAATAGTGCTTAGAAAGGCCTTAAAAACCTAGTTATGTTCTATCTGATTTTATTTGCCATGTGTATGCCTCCTCAGCTTTTCCTGCTACAGTGCCCCCATGACTGCTGTATAGGTTTAATAGCAATAGCACACCCTTATAAACGGGTGTCAAGATGTCCACATAGGCTTTAGACATAAAACAATATTGCTTTGCTTTATAAAGCGCCTTATGACAAGATATTTAGACCTACTCTAGGTTTCAATGGTTGAAGTCAGTCATTGTTTTTAGTGATTTTAAGTAGCACAGACATTTTTAACATAGAAAGTGCATGCTGAACATGAAGTGAGGGAAAGTGAGGAACAATGAAAGTATGGTGTGAAGATTCTCAATGAGAGCGCATTTGAGAAACCAGGATGTGGTGGCGATGGAGTGCAGGTGTATGAATGTAAGACAGTATTACATGGCATGCATGCTGCATTTATTGTTCCATGTATTCACTTTGCATTGCCTCTATTTAATTTTAAATTTTGCTGGTACAAATAAAACATACACTTGGGCAAAGCCGGTTTATTTTGGTAGAGCCATTATGGAAGCAATTTTGAATGCTGTTTTGGCTGAATAAGGAATGATACGGGACACACTGGATAGATTTTTTGTGTTCAGTTGTTGAGGACGAAGATAGTGAGTTTGCAGGAGTCGGTTGGAAAATTCAGAATAAGGAGGAGGCACATCATGGAAGTAATTTTTTAGAAGAGATTTGCTTTGGATGAAATGAAACCCGGGTATTGTTTCTTAATGTTTTTCTGTAGTCAATCAAGGTCCAGGGGAGTGCATGAAGTGGCCGGTTCTAGTGACTCTATCGAAAAAGTCGTACAAGTGGCCTTTGCTGTCGACGGAGGGCGTGAAGTCATGGGAGTCTAGTGTATCTTAAACCAGAAGCTGAAATAATCACTATCAGGGTTTGGTATGTTTGCAGGGCTCACGAAGTTAAGAGTTCTGGATTTACAGTGGACTATAACGAGGCATGGTGTATTCCTTAGTCCTAAATTATTCTTGCATATGCTATTCTAGAGTATTTCCCAACTTCCCATGTGCATCGCTCTTCTGGTCTTAGTGGCAGCACTGCCGTACTGCTTAAGTATTTGATCATGCTTACTATCGTCACAGGGAAATACCCAAATGGACTGCATACATGTGTATGAATGGTACAAAAAACCGAGCCTGTACCATTCGTACGAATCTGAAAATACTGAACAATCCGATTTGGGGTTGCAGCGGTGTCCCCTGCTTCCTCGACATTGGAAGTGGGGATACAAATAAAATAAGAAAAAAGAAAAAGGGACCCTAGGGTATGATATCCGACTGCGTTAGAGGGACGGAACTGACACTGCGGGGGTACAGGAGGCGGCGGCCAGGAAAAAGGTAAGTAGGGTGGATGGGAGGGGTGGAAAGGGGAATTTGCATAGTTTAAGTACTTTTGGGTTGCTTTACTGAATTCGAAATGCGACGAAATTGACTATGGTCAATTCCGCCGTAAACATTTCGACTTTGGTAAAACAACCCAAATATACATTGTACACCTTATCACACCCACACTTTAGGTATGAAATGGTGTCCCCAAGAATTCAAATACTTGGGTATCCACATAACTGCCTCCAACAACATTATTTGTAAACATAACTCGGACATCTTGTTAGCCAGAGTTAAAGAATTAGTGTCCTCATGGTCCCTCCGTTATCTCTCCTGGTGGGGCTGATTGGAATGTATTCAAATGATGATTTCCCCCATTATACTCTATCTTCTCTATATGTTGCCAACTCCCCTTTTTCCTTCTTTTTTTAAATCAATTGATTCCTGTCTTACTAATTTCTTATGGGGGAAAAAGAAACACAGAATTTCACTCAATAAACTTAAAAAACCCTTTCTCAAGGTGGGGTTGGTTTCCCCGACTTCAAAAAATATCATATGGCTTTTGTTATCAAACAAACACAGTGCTGGTTTACTCAGGATGAATCATTCCGTGTACCTAGGTGGGTATGCCTGGAACGAGCTATGGAGTCTCCAACATCCCAAGTTGATTGTCTTCATAATGATTGGAGAGGTGATTTTTTACTGTTGAATAGTCATTTCTTCTGGCCCCCTCAATGGCAATACATCTCTAATAATTACAGCGTCTGCCAGTCTACTCCAAACCCTATTCTTTTTTCATCATAGAGAATTTATTACCCTGTCTCCCTTTTCAAATGTGGCTTATCACGTAATGATAACTGTTGGAGCTGCTTACATTCCCAAGGCTCTTTCAAGCACATATTCATAGAACGACAACATCTCAAGCCATTTTGGAACTCTGTGTGGAACACCATCAAATGTATTTTTAACCTTCATCAAGATGTCTGTTTTGATTTTCTTATTCTAGGAAGTTCCATGTTGCATAATAACTCTGGCAATAAACATGCACACTATTTGTTTGATGTATGCTTAATGGTTGTGATTCAAACTATCAGTACCAATTGTAAAAACCTAAATCACATTCATTACAAATTCTGGTGGAACTCTATTTGCAATATCCATAGATTAGAAAGCTGTAATGCATCTTCCTCTGACCTCCTTTGTAATTATCAGGTGAATGGCAATTTATTCTTGATTTCCAATCTGTTGCTGACCCACAGTAGTAATCTGTAAATTATTATCCTGAAAATGTTGCCTTCAATATTTGTACCCACACTTTACCCCCTCCCTCCTATCTCCCTCCTCTTGTACATGTCTCTTCCTGTCTGTCTTGTTTTGCTGTTTGTAATGTTCCCCCATTATTTCATAAAAGCTCTTAATTCGGCATTTCATAATATGACATAAGGATACTTGCCATACATTTGCATTAATTATCTATTCACTTCTTTTATGCTTCCTGTTTATATTTGCCATAATTTCTGATACATGATGGATTTATCACTTGCCTTGTATACCTAATTTCTATCAATACAATCTTTAAACACAAAAAACAACCCAAATCCTTGTCACACTACCGTCTATAATACACATGGAATTTCTGGTGACAGGGCTTTAATTAGTTTTGACTCTTCCTTTTCCTTTCATATTTGCTTACCACTTTGGTTGTGGATTTAGCATTTATATTCCATCCACGTGCACTTCAAGGTGCTTTTGTTGTGTCATATGATGATCATACGGCCTCTGGGGCCTTTTGTGGAAATATAATACCACAGTTACTCCTTCTCCCAAACCTGCTGCAGTTCTTACTAAAACTACAATGCATTCCCATATGTCATCTCCCAATGGGGCCTCATCCTGATGATCGTTACTATGTCTTTGATTGGTTGGAGGCTCACTTTCTCTGGTCAAATCATAGATCCTTTGACTTTTGGCATCATTGAAATAGCACCACTATTGCTCCTTCCAGTAATGCAATTCTCAGCTCTTATTCTATTTCTGGCAGAGGTAACTAGTCACCTAAGGAAGCATAAAATACATTGCATTGGATCCATCCATGCTTTCTAACTTTCATGTCATCATGTCAGCTTTTTATTTCATGTTCTTGCCAAGATTTTGAATTTCCATGTTTCTTCTTGCCTTTGTTGTGTTTAAAACAGTACATTGAATTCTGACAGAGCAATTCCCACTGGTTAAGAAACATTGCCTAGAGCAGTACCCCTGCTTATGTTTTATTTTCTCTCAGTGAGTCTACCTTAGTGATAAGGCTTGAGGATCCTTGCTCTGGGTGCCTGGGCAATGAAGCAGCACATCAATGAGGAGTCTGCAATATGCTGAAACTTAGAGCTGGTGGTTGCTTGAGTTTGCAAGCAAGGGGGACGTGGCTTAGCGGAGACAGCTGAAATGTTGTTCTTAAGGGCAGATTCAAAACGATATGTATATGGTTGTCTCTCTTTCTCAGTGCTGCAGACACAATAAAGAAGCATTGACAAAGCTGCCATATGATAAGTCAAGTGTAGCCTCAAATTCCCCAGTAAACTTCATACTGTGACTTAAGGACAACAGTAGAGCTGACACCATCACAGGTAATAACAATCGTTAACCACTTCTTTGCATAACATAACACGAAACATGCACACATTTCTTTTGAAAGTCCCGAAAACTAACACTGCTCTGTCAAGCCTGGACATCTGGGGCCCTTTCCATTATATTGACAAGAGAGCCAACCATTTCCAACTAAAGCAAAGTCAGAATGTCGCCACAATGAAAATCGTGAAAATGGTTTCTTTCTGTGTTATTATTCTAGTACTTTTTACTTTGTGCCAAGCTAGTTAAACACTTGTCCTTGAGAAAGCTGTGTAAAGCGGGAAACAAGTGTCAGAAAATAGACAAAGTAGAAAAGGTTAACGAAATAATACTGAGTGCAAAACATCCAAAGTGTGGGACCATTTATTTCTGGCACTTCACACAGGAGTTTTAGCTGCTACTCACACCAACACATGCAGCGACCAATCACCAATAAGGAGGTTGCATGGAGGTGGCATCCACTGACCCTCAAGAGTCACTTTGAAGCCAGTTTCCAAAGGCAGAATGTTCATCTTTCATCCAAACCCATTGACAGAAACATACAAAAGAAGAGAATAGTGACACATGGCTAAGGCATCCGTGTATTCACATATATTTACCCGCGAATTAGCTCATCTGCACTACTGGCCATGAATATGGAGGGCAATGGCCAGTAGTGCAGATGAGCTAATTCGCGATTCCAACAAATTGAGAGTGGGATCCAGCATGCAGCCAATAGGTTTGCAGGCTACTGCAGCTGTGTGTGATCCAGAGGCACGGAAGATCAACGTGACTGTCGAGGTGTGACCCCGTCCAGTATTTAATAATGGGAATCAGGATTCTGGAATGTCAGCTGACCTAGCAGCAGCCTACACCCAATGCCCAATGCTCCTATTCTCCCTGTTCTCCTATTCTCCCTGGCCTACAGATACTATAAAGATAACTGACACTTCCAATAGTAAAAAGATTGAAATAGTATCCCACCCGAAGAAGCCTAAGCCTGAGATGGAAGAAGTACCCAGCTCCAAAAGATAAATACAGCCTTTTATGGCAGGTGGCGCAAGATGTGGGGGAAATGACGTCTACTCTGACTGACTTGTTTATGAAGGAGAATCATCTTGAAAATAGAGTAACTCAGGTGGACAAAGATCAAGCCTTTTCATGGCATGTAACGAGCTGAAAGGCGAATTGTCCAGAGTAACGTCCAGCAATGCTGAAGTGGAGTTGAGGAGCAAAAACTATAATTTAGATCTAATGAGACTGGAAGACATAGGCGTGAAGGAAAGAAACACCAACAAATACATTATACCAATATATGACAGATGTCTATGGTCCAGGGATACTCCATCCATCAGATCTGAATGCTGCTTACAGAGCTGGGCAGATTCTGCTGCTCCTTACAAGAATGAGTGCCAAGGAAAATATCTTAAAGGCCGCCAGAGAGCAAGGGGTGTGCTTGTGGCCAGTGCCGGCCTTAGAGACAGCAGCAGCCCGGGCAGAACAAGAACAATATGGCGCCCCCTCACCTCCCGCCACACCCCTGGTCAATTGGGGAAAGGGGGAGAGGCGCCAAATGTTTCTTTTGTGGTGGGAGAAGTGTTGTTAAATGTGCTGCTCCCGCAAGCGAATTTCATTTCAAAATGAGACTTCTCCAACCACGCCAGCTCGGGGTAGCCCTTGAAAGGCTCCCCTGAGCTGGTGCCCCAGGGGGCTAATGGCACCCTGGGGGACTATGGCACCCCGGGGGGTCTCCCGGCCCACCCTGCCCTAAGGCCAGCTCTGGGTGTGCATTGTGTCGAAATAAGCCTTTGACAGTGTTTCCAGATTTTCCTAATGATGTGGTGCAAAAAAAGGAAAGCTTTCGGAGAGGCCAAGACACTGCAAAAGAGATGAACATCAAGGTGATCCTGGCCAAACTGGCGATACTGAAATTATTTCTGCCAGGAGTCAGGAGCTCTGATGATCCCGTTGAAGCCCAGGGTTGGCTAAAAGGGGCTCACCCAACCTCTTCGATCTGAACCTGGATAATCCCTGCTCCGGCTTAGAAGACTATGTTGCAGATATAACATTATTACAGAAGGAGTGTTTTTATATGACATTGCTACAAGAGACTCACTGGACAGAGATGGCGTCACAGAAAGAGATTGGGCGTGCCAGGCATTTCATTCCTCATACAATTCAAAATGGATGGTTTTATCATATGAAAAGGATAAAGAAAGAAGGATTGTTTCAGTGCTGATGAAAATCCAATGAACATAGGTGACAATTTGTAACACGAACCCCCCCCCCCCCTAGAAAGGGAATAGATACCTTGTGAAGGACATTGGACAACCTTTGCAGGACCATGGGGTCAACAAAATATTTTTCGGAGAAGGCTTTAATGAGGTACTGGACAAAAGTAGTAGGATTGTTAAAGGGGAGAGGAGTGAGAACCGTGAGGCTCTAAAGGCATAATTGGACGTATCTGACTTGTTAGATGTCTGAAAGGTAGACCACCCGACTGACAGAGACTATAGTTTCCATGCATCAGACATGACGTATACTCACAAACTGACTTTATACGAACAGCTTCCAGGATTACTTCCGAAAAACGTTCTGAAGACTTTCTGAAGTGTCTAAAGAGCGAGCTCGGCAGCATTGTCACTTCTGATCATGGTCTGATCAAGATAGAAGTATGCCTAGATTGTTCTCTTAAAAGATATTGCTCATGGAAGATGAACACATCCCATCCATATGGAAGGACAAAGGGGTGGTAGACCAAGTAGCGCAAGAGGCAGAACACTCTATGGAGGCGGCAGAACACTCTATGGAGGCGAACAGGAATGACGAGTTTGAGGATCAAATGGTCTAGGAAGCCTTTAAATGAGCCATGTGTGGTCTACGGATGGGCCTTTCCAGTAAACAAGTATTGACAATTCAACAGTTTGGGCTTTTTTGTAGGCATGGGAAAGGCACTTGACAGACACGGCCAGAGTGGAATTAATTGGTCATTGAGGGTAGCAGGTGCCAAATGATTTGAGTACATGTGCATCTAACAGCAGCAGTTCCTGCAAAATATGTAATACTTATACACAAGCCAAAGCTTTTGGCTTTGCCATTGCTTGCTTTTGACTCTCATTAACTCTCATAAGTCATTAACTCTCAGAAGACTGTTTTGAGAAAAAAAAATACTAACAGGAACTTCGTATGAAGTTTGATGGTAAGGCTTGAGTAAAGTGAGCTCAAAGAGTTCCCATGAGGATGTGTATTGGGCTGGATGAGCAGGAACTGGGTGGGAATCGCCATAGGGATTAGCATTGCCAAGGGCAGTCAATAGGTGGGCAAATAACCAAACAACATCTACAAGCTTTACGTCCCTCCTAATATGCCATTTCTCCCTCTACACTAATGCAATCATTTTGTCTAATAGGTCGCTCAAGTCACCTAAAAGCTCAAACTAAAAACGTAAGATCAAAGAGCAGGATTTGGAGTTCACAGTTAAGGGACTAGGGAAAGATTTGATGAAACATCCTAACAAAGAGAGAAAAAGAGTGCTCTTGCTGAAAAGTAAATAAGTGACTGAACAAATTGTTATCCTAAAATGCAGAATATGCATTATCTAGAGCTAGATGCACGTGCTGTGAAGGAGAGGATATGTGTATCATCTCCTTCCTCACTGGTTATGATGGATAAGGACGGAGCGATTTGTGCCATTGAGAAACGGTCTGGGGGCCTGACGTATTATTACCCAGATGTCGTCAATGAGGCACTCCTGCAATTCTATGAAGGTTTACACATGCAGAGAAGGCAGCCAATAAGGGGGCCTTGTCAGTCGTCTTGGAGACAGTGACTGTGTCAAACTTGACGGAGGCTGAAAAGATAAAGTTTGAAGAGCAGTTTTCATCAGAGGAACTGAAAAAAAGCAGCTAATAAGCTAAACACTGGGAAACGTCCAGAAGGTCTGATGGCAGAATTGTACAGGATAATACCTGACAGCACATTCGACCTCTTGGCAGATATGTACAGCTCTTCTGGTGAAGGGGGTCTGCTCCCGATGTCGGTAGGATACGCCACTGTATCAGTCCTGATGAAGAAGGAACACACTCCTACATGGCTGTGTGCCTATAGGCCTATGAGCCTTATTAGTTCAGACTGCAATATACTGGCAAAGACAATGGAAAGACGATTGAAACAGGTTTTACCGAGACTGGTGACCTGGAATCAGACGGATTTTGGGAAAGGAAGACACGCAGGTATGATGAACATGAGGAGATTGTTTCTGATGCTCGTTGAAGACCAGACACATGACACTGGGGTTGCAGCTCTATCATTGGATGGCGAAAAAACATTTTACCGCATTGATTGGCGATTCCTCTTTCGTACACTTGAAAAGATGGGGTTTGGAAACCGTGTTATAGGGTGGGTCAAATTGCTATATTCGCACACTAAGGTGTCTGGAGTGATGAGTGGTAATTGTTCAAAAGTCAACAACCTGGAATGGGGAACCAGACAGGGATACCCTCTCTCGCCACTATTGTTTGTGTTAGCATTGCAACCCATGGCAATCTTTATTAGAAATCATGACAACATTTTGGGGGTTAAGATTTGATGAAGTGTAGCAGAAAATGTGTCTTAATATGGATAATCTGCTGTTGGTTATGCAAAATTTGGCCAGTTCCTTTCCAGCCCTGATGCAGGGATCAAACTATTCGAGGTGGTGTCAGGATGCAAGAAAATAGGCTGAAGTCCGAAGCTATGCCAGTTTCGTTAGCTGGTACGAAAGCAGTTCTTGTGGAACACTGATTTCAATGGTGCCCATTGGAAATTAAATGTATTGGGATTTGCTTATCCAGTGACATAAGCCAAATGATGAGGGAGAACATGGAAATGGCAGTGAAGAGATTGAAAGTAGATTTGGAAAAATGATCGGCTTTGAACTTATCGCTATGGGACAAGGTAAATGCTCTATAGATGACGGCCGCGACACAAATTAACCACATCTGGGCTAACATAAAGTCACAGATAAAATAATTTAGGAATTCATCTGAGAAGATAATGCCCTGAGGATGGAATTATGGATGGTCCAGCTGCTGTGCGAAAGAGGCGGGAGGAATGTGTCTAATTTTGCTGCATACCATCTTGCTTCCACAGTGCAACATATACAGCCATTTCTGGACAATTCTCCTGATGAGTGGACAAGGGCGAAGGCGAATGTGAACAGCCAGGGCGGTACTGACATCAAGGAACGGCCAAGGGACAGAGACCTTCTCTCTGACTGAATTCTTCAGAGACTGTTTGGTTGAAAATGTACAAACTACTGCCCCATGATGCATTTCGTTCTCGAAACACATCTGTCTGGCTTAAAACAGAGGTGGAAGTCAAAAAGAGAGCTCTGTTCTGGCCTGCTTCTATATAGTGCGGTGAAATGGATAGACGATCTGCTTGAGACTGGGCCTGCATTCCGTTTTGGAAATTTAAATCAGACCAACAACTCAATAACTGTACATATAGTGAATGCTGAGTCTTGAAAGCTGCTACTGGCACCACAAGGCCAATTATGTAAAATGATAAATTCGTGGTTGGCTCTAGGTGTGGAAACAGCCTGTGCTAGGCTCTGTTGTTGTCCAAGACTGATAAAGTTGTTCTCGTGTTGCAATATCACAGGAGCTGTTGGGGTTTAGCCAGCACCCCAAATTGTTAAGTAGAAGTAGGACGTTTATCTCCTGGTTATCTTGCTTCATTAGTTAAAAGTAATAGTTCTAACACAGTAGTTGATGCGATACAGGTTTCGCTTTTATTTGTGCTAGTGCTCGGTTGATTTTTCACATTTAATTGGTATGCATTGAGTACACTTGAAGGCAATTGTGTGCCTTGTTTGTCAGCCGACACGTGTTTCGACCCGTAGGTCTTTATCAAGGCTGATAAAGATTCAAAAATCATGTGAGGTGTGTGGTTCGTGACATTTGTGACATAGATTGTATAAGTGCATAAACAACGGTGTTTAGGTGAGGTGAATTTGTTTAAAAATAACATAGCACGTGGTTCAAAATAACATAGCACATACATTAGATGCATTGACATATTCATTCAAGGTAGAAGGAGAGAGGAGAAAGCACAGAGTAAGGTTAGCAGGGTAATGGTAGGGGTAGTTAGTCATGATTGTTAATGGGGAGGATTGGTGCCTCTTACCTATTGTCAAAAGTCTCTAGCCCCCTGTGGGGTCCTGGTCTGCGGTATAGGTTCTGTCCTGTAGACCACAGTGGCTCCTGTTGGGCCCTGAAAGATAGTAGGTTGCTGATAGGGTTGATTGTTGTTAAGGGCTCAATGCATGATATAAGCAATTCTCAGGGAGTCTGGATGCCTGTTTCCATGTGTGATGGGGTTGTTATGCAGAGGCGAAAGGTTGCCTGGGATGGGTCCTTGGGCTGTGGTGTTAGGGGTTTGGTAGGCTGGGTTGGGTTGAGGAGGCTCCTGTGCGAGAGGTTGGGGTTGGGGTGGCCTCACGCCCCCTGGGTTATTCATCAGCATAGAGTCCCGGTGGGCAGGAGTGTGCAAGCGTGGCCCCATTTTCAGTTGGGGGTTGAGGTTGGGTGACCCAGGTTGTTCGGGGTGCTGTTCCCCTTGCAAGGGTAAAAGCTGTATTCGGTGCCTCGGAAAAGTGTGGCCGTGTTGGGCGTGGTCCTTGTAGTAGTTGACCTGGCCGACCGTGTTGGGTGAACACAGCGGTGAGGTTCAGGCATTGGCAAGGTAAAGGGCGATTAGTCACTGTAAGGCCTGTTAGGGATGGAATGATATAAGCCCTGCTACCCTCATGGGGGTGCTCTGCCCGTGTGATAGGGAGAGGCATGCCGTGCTGCACTTGTGTTTTTAAAGTGAAACTCCAATGAGTGTCTGCCCGGCCGTTTGGAGCTAAGGAGCGGCTGGGTCCAGTTGGCGTGGTGAGAGGCTGGCCTCAACAAGGAGCATGATTTCAATGTATTTCTGTAAACCTCCGCCTCTTGACCAACCCACCAGCCCCCATCCTTTGGACAAAACCACGACCCACGGCACACTCCTGGACTACCGCGGCAAACTCTTCTGTCCAGAAGGGCCTTGATGAACTAAATACAGGAAGGGGAAAGAATTACCGTATTCCTCTCGCCTCTCTTCCTTTCTTTTTGTGGGTAACACACAATTTTGACAACCTGCCCTTCAAAGGGGCATTTATTCTCTGAACAATGGCATTGGCCTGAGGGTGAAAGATGGAGCACATATTGTGCCGAATGCCTAACAAAGCAGCTATGTCTTTAAACAGGTCATTAAAGAAGTGCGTGTCATTATCTGATTTTAATACATTGCACACTCCTCAGCGGGGGAACACTTCTCGAGCTAAAAATGTGGCCGCTGATTTTGCATCTGGATATGCTCATGGCTCAGCCTCAATCCAATGGGAGAACGGGCAGGAAATGACAATGAGGTACCGATAGGTAATGCACTGCTCTTCCATGTCGGCCAAGTCCATATGTCATTGTCAAAATGGTCCACTGGTGCATAGTAATGTGCCTCAGAGTGTACTCAATGTTTGTCCCGTATTATACATATGACAAGTAGTGCAATTGGCAATGAAAACATTCAGCAATTCTTGGATGTTTGGCACAAATCAATCCTCTTGTATGTCTGCAGCGATGGGCTGCTTCAACATGTGTGAGGATTGGTGCAACTTTTCAAGGGCCGACCATCACTAACTCTTGGGGCAAGAAGTGAGTATCATTATCTGATTTTAATACTTTGCACACTCTTCAGCAGGGGAATACTTCTTGAGCTAAGAATGTCACCGCTGATTTAGCATCTGGAGGTGCGCACGTGAAGACCTGTATTCATATCAGGTTAGTGAGAGATTGCATAGACCCTCTCTTTTGCCATACCAGTTTCTCTTCCTGGGGTGAATAGCCCTGTAGTTCGATAATCTGGGTAATCGGTAGTGCAGCATTACAGACCACTATTTGTACTTGCACGCTGGCCAATTTTGGGAAGGCCACAATATCTGACATTGGGAGATAGGCATCTATTTTGACCACTTCATCTACTGCCTCATTGACAAATGAAATGGGGTGAGTGTTGTTAGTATGCGCAGCACACTTGATGATTGCAACAAGTGTAGGCCACGACAGAGCATAAATCAACGTGTCTTATAGTTCTGCATGCTGCACAGAGGACCTGTCAGCCCTTCAAAACCCCTCCTCTTCCACTGAGATAATTCTGAATGCACAGTGATGCTGACGTATGCTTTATCAGAGTAAATTGTAACCCGACACCCCTGGGATGCCTCCAGCGCCTCAATCAGGGCAATGAGCTGTGTAGCTTTGGTAGAATAATGCATGGGCAAACTCTTCTGCGCTAATACCACATACTCTGCTTCTACTAGGCAGACCACTGCTCCCCTATGTGCCTTCTGCCCATCTCCTGGTCAATGGTTTCTGACCCATCAACAAAAAATACTTCCCCATTCTCGAGAGCACAGTCCCTTGTCATGTACGTCATCCTCCTCAGTGATTGGTTCAGTGATAAATGTGGCTGAGTTCACTGTCTTAGATCTGAAAATGTGAATGGATGGGTTGGATAGAATTTCCTCATATGCCAAGGCCCTTTGTGTTGTCAGTGTGGATTTAGACCTTTCGATTATTGCATATACTGTATGTTCTACAAATAATTTCACTGAACACTTCATTGTAATAGTAGCATATTTTTCACTGGCGAAGGCTGCTGCTGCCAGAGCCTGTTCAAAGGGGAAATTATCCTGAATTACTGAGTCCATGTCATGCTGAGAACCTGGTGTCTGCAGAAGCTGCTGGATCCCGACAATCCACCCAAAATGTGGCACTCTGAGCTGACATATATATAACTGCTCAGTTTACCTCACTTTCAGGGGAAAGGGGGAAGGGACAAAGAAACAAACACCAGCCTGGAAGCTATCAACTCGCTGGTTCTTCACCTGTAGTTAAAACATAAACATGCAATATACCTCATTACTCATGGGTTACTATACTAACCTTAAACTCTAAATCCTTTACCAAAATAGTTTTAAAACCATACCTGGTACTTCTCTTCAGAATGCCCAGAGAAATGATAAGCAGACAAGACTTCCTTACTTGTGGACCAGAATCTTATGGATCATTCAGCCTTCTCAGTAGGTCCATGAATGTATTTTAACTTTGTAGTTAGTCTGCTAAACCCTAAGATTCTTGAACAAGGTCTTCAAATAAGTTTTAGGAAGTTCTTTTAAGTTCTTATATTTGTTTTTAATATTTTCTTAGTAGAGTGTCTTTTTCTCAGGACCAATTTTAACTTGCGATGGAATCTTCACGTGGAAAGCCAGCACACGCGCTAAAATCCAAAACCGTGGAAAAAATCACACGTGCTTTTCTCCAAGTCGCGGGAAATTCGCACACGCGCTGACAATCCAAATCGCGGGAAAAAACACACACGCTTTTCTCCAAGCCGCGGGAAAAACGCACACGCGCTAACAATCCAATACGCGGGTAAAACGCACTTGCGCTAAAGTCCAAGACGCAAATAAATACGCGCATGCGCAAAAAAGCAAAGCGCGAGAAAAAACACACGCGCTTATTTTATCACGCAGAAAAAACCCTCGCGTTAACAAACAGTAAACGCGAGTCCAAAGTTCACGCTCGCGCTTCTCTCTCATGCGCAGAGACACACACGCAGGCTCAAAGTAACGGGAAAAAACTCATGCGCTAGTTTGAATTGACACGTAGCGATAAAAACAAACGTACGCGCTTCAATCTTTTTAGATACAGATTTTCGATTTCAATCCCTTAGATAAAAATAACCTTTTTACAAAGTTCAACAAAACTGGAAAGTCACTTATCTTGTGAATGAGACTTGAAAACTTCTTTTCACAGAAAAATGGAAGTTTCTGACTCCTGTCCTGTGTCTCCACCAAAATCCAAACACGACTCCTGTTGTACTTTCAGATCTTCCGCTCAACTGCTAGAAACTTGTCACCCTTGACAAAGGTAAGCAGGAGCTACAAGGCACACAACCTCTCAACTGGGCAAGGACGATGAAAGGCAGTTTAGAATGTTCATTGTCCTCCCTATAAACAATCTCCAGCCAATCAGAATTTAGACTGAGAACCTCCATCTTGGCTTGGGGAAATCTCCATAGACTGCAATGAAGGTTAAGGGCAAAATTGGCTGTTTAAAAATATAACCCATAATAACTTCCTAAAACCTTTCTAAACTAAATATGTGTCTCCCCTGACCCAATGTAAATGAGTATATGATACTGTATGTAAAGAATATGTCACTCCAACCTGACAGTACCTGACAGTCCAGCATGCGGCTGTAAAACGTTAAGGGCTAGTTGGCCATGGTAATCTTTTGCATCAGCACTGCTGTCATCATCTATCGATCTGAGTGTGAAAACAAATCATACTCTTGTGCGTTGTCAGGGGTTGCTAAAACAGGGGCTCTGCCAATAACGTCCATGAGCTCTTGGAAGCTTGTGAGCATCTCTTCTGTCCATGTGATAGTGCTTTTTGTCTTTTGGGCCCCCTTCAGTTCATGAAATAATGGCCTGGTGTATGTGGTGTAGTCAGATATACAATGGGATGCAGTAAATACAGAATCCTAGGAACTTTTGCATGTCTTCAACTGTCACTGGCTGAGGGGTACAGGGCACAGCTGCTGCACACTCAGACATTACCTTCTTACCATCACGGAAATCAGTTGACCTAAATATAGCACTTCCTGTTGGCAATACTGCATCTTTGCTCTGTCTACCTTGTACCCTTTGTCTGCCAGCAATTTCAACAGCATGATGGAATCCTGTCAGCACTGCTGCTCATTGGAGCTATGCACCAGCAAGTCATCAACATACTGGATGATTATACTGGGCACATGTATGTATCTCAAATCAGTGTGAAGCACCCTGTTAAAGATATTGAGGGATTCACAGTACCCCTATGGTAATCGAGTGTGCTGGAACCTCATTCTGCATTAGGTAAATGCTGTGAGGTACTGAGAATCAGGAAAATAATGCATTCTTTAAGTCAATAACAGGAAAGTGGGTCGCTGTGGTGGATATGTTACAAAGTATTGTGGCTGGGTTCGGTACAACAGAAAACTCATCCTACACTTTACTGTTTAGGGGGCGTAAGTCCTGTATCATCCTCCAAATTGATTCCTTTGCTTTCTTGACGCGGTATATAGCTGTATTGCAGGAGGAGTTTGATGACATTATAATACCTTGATGTAACAAATCCATGATGGTGTCATATATCTCTCATCTGTCTCCTTGGGCAATGTTTACTGTCTTACTCTGGGGAACACTACTCCTGATTTGACTCTTTAACAGTCCTATTTCATGAGGGTTGCTTGTCCACAAACTGTCGGGCACCTGCACTAAATCACCTTCAGCAAATTGGGAGACACTGCCTGCTAGCATCATGGGGCATGGAACATTTTGATACTGAATCATTATTTCACATGTGACACACACTGCCAATGTAATTTCCCCATCATTGTCCATGCCCTCAAACAGCTGACCATCAGACACCCCTCTGAATGGCTGGGCTGGGTCGATGCACAGGACAGTGTGCCATTCTCCTCCCTCCGCATCTGTCCCTTTCAACACGATCTTGTCCTTCTAAGTTGAGTGTAATAATCTTCCCTGCTACATGGTCTTGGGCTGGGCTGGTGTGAACAAAAATTCTGATGGTAGTCTCCATGACTGTTAAGTCACTCCTCGCACTGTGTTAAGCAATACTGTAGCCCCGTACATGAACACGTCTGGATGCACGGGTACCCCCTAGTTCCTCCGTCACTTCCCAACGCCTGCACAATGAGCATAGCCCTCACATAACATATACCTAGGGTAGAACACACTACATCTTTCACTGTGAATTAAATCGTCATGTCCAATTTGCTTAATACATCTCTTTGCAGAAAATTTACAGGGGATGCGGTCAAAAACATGGCTTTGCTGATGAAGCTCTTACCGTTGTTCACACACACTCGGGCGAGAACATAGTCCTTCTCATCATTTAACTGAACAGGGATGAACAGCTGCTCTCCAATTTGCTGAATATCAGCCAGGCTCTGAGCTGATTTCACATCTTTCTGGACTATTGGAGTGGGAATGTCTGATTGTGGATTAGTAAAGAATTTCAGAGTGTTTCCTTCCAGTGTGGAATACCACCTTAAACTGGAAGGAAGGTTGATTTTCAGAAGTAGAGAGGACCCCCCCATCACCAGTCTGTTGTCCTACTGCTATTACTGTCACGTCTGGAATTTGGTTGTTCTGGAAGTGAAATTCTACTTGGTCAGATTTTTGTTCAACCATGTAGCAGGTGCCGTTTAAGCTAAAATAGTTGACACTCTGTTTTAATTTTATTGGTCGGCTAGTCTGGGTCCAGAGGACCTTGTTTACGGAATCTATCAGGGGTGACAACCTTCTCAGGAGGTCATTCCCTAGTAAACAAGGGGTGCCCTGTGTAGTCACTACTATGACCGGGTGTTTCACCATGTGTCACCCAATTTTGATGTCCAGGAAGAGAGGCGAGAGGAATACGGTAATTCTTTCCCCTTCCTGTATTTAGTTCATCAAGGCCCTTCTGGACAGAAGAGTAGCTTGGGGTCCAGTGTCCACCAGTGCCAAAATTGTACCCTGCCCCTGTACTTGTGCCGGGGCATAGTATCTTCCCTCCTTCTCCTCAAGGGGGCACAGATAATGCACATTTTTGGACAACTGGTGGGCTAATTTTTTGGTTTTGGACATTGAGAGAGAGAAGAGATTTGGGAAGAGTTCGGCAGGGAGTTTTGGGAATCTGAAAGAAAAAGTTGGCAATTGGATATTGATGCGGGTTTGGGTTCCACTGGTTCCGGTTCTGGGCCGCCCCCCCCTTTTTGGAGGCAGTCACCAGGATGGGTTTGAACCAGGGGTTTTCGGTATTGTTGGTTCTGGGATAGAATGATGGACGGCGACAGCTCACTCCCCACATCTACCCAGTCTGGATTGGAATCCCTTGGGACCCATTTTTCCTTGGGAGGTGTTCCCCCATCTCTGAAGGAGAAGATCCCTTTCCCAGGATCCTCTTGGGATCCCTCTCCCTCAAATTGAAAGACCTGTACCTCCTCCACAAAATGAGTCTGTTTGGGTCCTTTGTTTCTCCTACCTCCTCTCTGCTCCTTGGGTGGCAGACTTTCAAGGGTAGGAGTTTTTGTTTCCAGTTCCTGGGTTTCCAGGAGCTGTTTCCAAGTGGGGAAGGCTTTACACACCCCTTCCCCTTGTGCCTCCTCCCCGGGAACCAGTGGGTTATCGGGGTGCTGCCCCCGTCATTGTTCTGGAGCATCAGGTCCAGAGTTTGGGGCATTCTGCGCTGGCATGCTCATCTGAGGGTTCTGCTGAGCCCTCAGCACGCTACCCAGCTCCTGTGCCATATTTTGGACCTGGCGCTCAAGTTGGGAAACCCGCTCAGGCTGATACGGGGTTCTGTTTTCTCCCCTGGGCTGATCCCGGGAAGGGTAGCTATCCCTTCTCTGGTAGTACACTGGGTTGGGAAGATTTGGGTACCCCTCCACCCTTGGCCTCCCCTCTCCCGGATTAGGTGGTCTGGGCTCAGGGAAGTGGGGAAAGAAGGATGGATGATTTTGGGGCTGGAAGTTGGGTGGATACCTGGGGAACAAGTTCTGCCCAGGATTTGGGGAATTTCTGCTCTCCTGTGGGAAGTTAGGAGGGAAGTTCCCTGGGTCAGGTGCTTGGCTGGATCCCCCCTTGGGCTGGAGGAGTCCACACATAACCCAGGATGGGTTGGTTTTCCCTTGTAGCGGTGACTTACATAATCACGGGAGTGAGGGACCCCATTTGTGGGACTACCTCCTTGACTCCCTGTCTGTGACTGGCCCGAATTATTCGGTGCAGGCAGGTTTTTAGGCCCCCCCATCTCCAAATCTAAAATGGGGGCAACCTTTACCTCTGCCACCTTGGCAGCAGCAGGTGTGCTGGTTGATTTGGGGCTTTTCTGGGCGTTATTTTCCACGGGTTTCTGCACCTCATAGATGCGGGTGGCTTGCTCAAGGACCCAACCTAAAGATCTTTTCTCATGAAAATCTCTCACGAGCTGGGTCATTATGTATTTGGGTAAGGCATGGAAAAACGTATTAACAAATTCTTTACTGTCCATGCGCACCCTTTTTGTAGTCTGTGCAAAAGCACGCTTCAATTTCTGCACAAATTCTTGGGGGGCCTGATCCTCCCCACATTGCAAATTGTAGGCTGCCTTGCGAGCCTCTTGGGTATTTCTGTGAACAGAAAAATGTTTCAAGATGGCCGCCCTATATGTGGACCATCTTGAATGGTTTTGGTCCTCCAGCCCCGCAAAGAAACTGGAGTATTCTGGGGAGAATGTCCATTTGACATACTGAATGCAGCTACTGCTGTCCTTCAAATGGAAAGTCTCCATCATTTGCTCATAAAGCTCCAAGTGTGCCCAAACAGAATACTTGGCGTTTTTGTGATAAGGCGTGATGACACTCCTTATTGCCTTAATCTGTTTTAAGGGGTCCTTAAGCAAGGCCCTTTTTGCCTTATTGGCCTTTTTGGTTCGGGTAAACCTGGTCCATTCATCCTCTGACTCAGAAGCACTGCTCCCAGAGGTGCCCGTCTGATCTTCCAGGCTCTCCTGGATTCTGCGAGCCTGGGAATGGCTGGCAGAATGTGGGGACCTGGTCTCCTGTGTCCTGTGACGTTCAGAGGAGTCTTCAGATTCCTCCTTGCTGCCAGGATTTGATGGGCACCCCCCCCACTGACCTAACTGGGCAGAGGTTTTCAGGATGCCCTTAGTGGGCCTACTCTCCTGGGGTTCCCCACTAAATTGCACTGTACTTGGGTGCCTATACCCAGATGCCCGCCCATCCATTCCTGGGAGGTACTGGCCTATGAGCCCCATACTTCTGGTTGGATAGTAGTCTGCCATCCCAGTGGCCCTGGGCTCATGTGCACCATGGGACATGGGGGTGGCAGAGTCCAAGGACTGGGAGAGATGAAGGCCTCTGGTACTAGGGCTCCTGAGGTTATGCGCAGGTGTTTCCCTTTCCCAGCGAACTTCATCTGTGTCAGCCCCTGCTCCCTGTTGCAATGCAAGAGCCTGCGCTTTCAGTTCCTCAGTTAAGGTCTTACTAGACTCTATCAGTCTCTCCTGCATGGCTACCTGTTGCTGGAGCCTATCATTGTGCTGACAGAGAGCCTCATTTTCTCTCTGCGCCTCCTGATTGATCCTGGAGTACTGGGCCAGTCTTTGCTGCAGGAGGGTTACCTCCTGAGTCCCATCCGACTGGCCTGCTCCTTTCTTGCCAGAGCATCTTCCACCCTCCTGGTGTGCTCTAACAAGTTCTGATGTTCTTTTTGGAGGTCAACCAGTCCCTGGAGGGCCAAGTGATTTTCTTCAATTTTTCCTTTTAATTGGCAGAGTTCCTGGCCTAAGGTGTCCCTTTCCTGACTAAGATCCTGAATCTGTGCCGCCAGGTCATCCCTCTGCCTTTGAAAGGCACCAGCTTTCTGGCGCTCTTCCTCAAATTCTGTCTGGGTATCCAGGTCTTTCAGAATCAGTTTGTTGCTCTCTGCCTTCTCCCTATCTAGATGACTTTGCAGGGTGGCTACCTGCTCTGTGCATGCCCTGTTAAAGTCTAGTTGTTGCTCCAGCTTTTTCTGGCTGTGCAATAGGACATCCGAACCTTCTTGGTACTCCTTCTGCAAGGCCAGAAATCTGGTATCCTGGTCAGACTTCTCCTGTTGCAGGATACCCATATCCTCTTTTATTTTAATGATATACTGCCTACTATCATTTTCTGACTTCTGCAGCCTCTGCTCGGAAGAGACAAGGTCAGATTGGGCCTTCTCTAATGCCATCAGTTGCCTATTTGCCAGATCTTGGCCTTCAGCACATTTGTCCTGTATGGCTTCCATATATAAATATAAATATGCCGCTACCCTGGCAATCTTGTTGTGCTCATCCTTGGCCTTAAGGGCCATATATAGTTCACTCAGGGCCACATGTAAGGGACCCTGAACTCTCCATATATATGACCCTGTTTCAGTGATCTGGGGAGCGATTGCCTGCAACCACACCTCCTGGTCAAGGTAAGGCCACTCAACTCTCACAAATAACATATGTAAGAGGTGTTCTCTCGCTATTTTGATGTCTACCAGTGTCGTCATTCTGGAAATTGATTTCCTTCCTGACTTACAGAAGTTAGTATTTTATTTTGCAAAACAGACCGTTTCCTTGAAGCGTTCCTTTGAGGAGTGTTTTACAGTGTAATACAGCGTGGTGATCCAACAGGATTTATGTATCCTATCAGTTAGCACACTGTATCAAGCTGCACAAGTGATAGATCTAATCCAGACGCCCCGGCTCGAGCCCCCACTCTGTTAATGACTTCAATTCAGCACTCCCACTAAGTCAATGCCTTTGTTTGGGATGCCCAAGGGAAGCCCTTATTTATATATTTTTATGACAAGTTATAATCTGGATGATAAACCCTTGTATAACGCCCCTCTCTTTGAATCCCCCTGACCTCACTGAGCCAAGAAGTAGGTTTGTTTTGCAATTTAAAGATTTATTGAAAATTAAACAATATATATCTATATCACACTTTTATGAATAAATTAATATTTGATAGCACACTTAGGCATATGACAGTGATCAACAATGGATAATATTACAATAGTACACTTATTTAATTGCTTAGGAGTTAGTATAGAAAGGATAAGGTAGCTGAGAATACTTTTATGATTTCAAGGAAATGCAATGATGAATAAAAATGCAGTACAGAAATAAACTGATATGGTTTCAACAAGAGAGAATCTAATCACTTTTCCCATTGTGGCAATTCACTCCCCCCTATGCAGTATAAAGAGATGGAAGAAGAGCACACAATTTTCAGGAATACCATTAAATGCAATACAGATTCAGTTCAAATTCTAGTAATCTTGGAGCAACCGATATGCTTTTAAAATATGCAGAAATATTTTGAATGTGATTTGCACTGGAGTGAAAATATGCTAAAAATGATTTTAATTCCCTATAGGAGATTCAGGGTAGGTGATAGCTACTTAAGATGGGTTCAGGTCAACCCTATCAGTGATTCTTGAGGGGTTATCAGGTTGAAAACGGATTTCAGCAATGCCAGCAAAAGACAGCTATTTTTGACAGGTGAAGAAGTTTGAGCTAGTTTTCAATTTGTGGCACTTTTTCCGAATGCGTCGAGCGCGATTACGACAGAACTATAAGGAGTAGAAAGATTAGGATCTTAGCTTTAAAATGAAAGTTAAATCTCGTTCCTAGCACACATGGTTCAAAAGATACGGACGATTCTGTTTTTCAGAAATGAAATAATGATTCAAAATGGCAAAATGACACTTTTACAGGTTTAAAATCGGAGAAGAGACACACGATTCTATGATGCAGTTCTGGACAGGTTAAAATGGTTTGAATCAGATTATATTAGACTAAGAGATTGGTTCTGGCACAGTTCTAGCTGAGTACTCACACTATAAATTTGAAATAGGCCGTCAGGGTCTGGTCAGGTTTGCTCTCTCTGGTACTGGTTCTGTTCACAGCGATCTGGTCTGGGTCTGCTAGTGGCACTTCACCGCGGTCTGGTCTCTGGTTCTGGCAAAAGTTCTTGGCACTGCACAGCGGTCTGGTCTCTGGTTCTGGATACAGCTCTGCTTTCTGGGTGTTTCCGGCACAGGGTTCTAGGCCAGAATCAAACAGCTTGCCCGGCTGTTGAATAGTTTGGTTAGGTTTGCTGGATGCTGAGGCCTCTGAAAAGGATTCAGTTTGTGGACTAGGCCTCTCTGCTACAAGTTCTGGAGTTTGGATTCTAAGTTCTGGAGATGGTCCTTCTGGATATTGTCTGGTCCGGCAAAATGCTTTGCAAGAAAATGGAAAGTGAGTGTCTTGCCTGTCCAAAGTAGTCTCTTTTTATGTGTTTTGAAAATGGGTGTGTGCGTGGGCATAACTAAGCCTCCCCCTCACAACTTATCATTGGCCAAGTCCTTCTCTCTCCCTTGATTGGGGGAACTGAGTTGTGAGTTATTGTGATGAGGTATGATCATGGGTCAGAGGATCCTCCCCTTTGGTTTCACTTAGAAAAATCAATTTTACCCAAAACACATATTTCCCAGATACACAGTTTGTTGAAATTACACATATACATCATATATCACTTAAGGTAGGCCTCTGTTCCAACTCTGATGTTTCTAAAAGCTTGGGTTAAGAAATGACAACATATTTTCGTTTTTGGTAGCTTATGCAACATTGGTTTTTCATCAAATCTTTACACAGACCTGAACCCTCTCCCTGAGCTTATTAATATAAGTTATCATGTCTCTAGCATAAATACAGTGTCTGCAGCATTAATAAATTGTAGGGTTCGGTCCCAGAACACCGTACAAAGTGGAGTTTGGTCTCAAATCGTGAGGGCATTTTTCACATTAAGGATCCCCAAATTGTACATTTCTGTGAGCTTAATACAAGATTTTATAAGCAATTTAATCAAACATACATTTGCCCTTAATTGAATTCACATATGAGTCTGGGTCTGCCCCTAGAAGCTTGGCTTGACTCAGAGATCAAATGTCTCTCCTTCGCCCAGAGCACTGTTTACAGTCACAGCTCAAATCAGCATATTTTATTCAATGGAAAGAGTCTATTGTGTTGACTGAGGTCAGCAGACCAGGGGGCCACTCTGCATTTGGTTAACAGAAACCTGTGATTTCCTGCCTTCTTGTGTGGAGTTCTGAGGTGTGAAGGCTTCCCAGCCTCTTGGACTGTTAATTGAATCAGACTGTCTTCTGGGAACAGCAGGTGTTAAAAATGTTCATTAACCAGCAAGGCTTTGAAGTCCAGTCTGGCTCAGGCTCCTTTGTCAGCTACTGAAATACAGTTCTCCTGTCAGAGTTTAGACCGTTAGCGCCAGTTAGTGTCCAATGCCGGTACTGCACCTATTTTTGGAAGCTGTCTTGAATTAATACATTTAAAAAAGAAAGGATTTTACTTGATAGCATATGATCGCTGTTAACATTGTATTGACGTGGATTCTGCAGTAGAATAATTTTGTGCCCATAATTTTAGGCATTTTTGACATCAATTAAAATGGATTTTGAACAGATGGTCTCCTGTATTAACTATCTTGCAATGTTTGAAATAGGCATTTTGAGCTTGAATTCAGAGAAACAAAGGTGATTTCAAAGCACTTTTTGAGCTAACAGGCACTGCTGTTTTTCCTTTGGCACCACATTACACTCCTGGCGCTTCCGGTCCATCACGCTCGCACTGGTGGGTGGCAGGTTAGGCGACCATTTTGGTGTGCGCAAAAACTGCACGGTTTTCTTGGATTCTGGCGCAATGTGGGCTTTTCAGCCATCTTGGATTTTCTAAGCCCACAGCACCAAATGTTGTAGCCGAATAATTCAAACGTGGGTCAAGACACCCAACAGTGTTTAGGGAAATAATGAATGTAGGGTGGTTAAGGAGTGGTGGTGGGGTTCTTCCCCCGCATACATATGCGGCAAAATCAACATGTCCAAAAATAAAAATGTGATGGATTCTCATTTGACCAAATGTTTTCGATCAAGTCACCCTAAACCATCTAAACTGCACCTGCTGCATTGGCTTTCAGCGGGCCAACTCAAACACTGTCAGGTTCCAGGTGCTTTGTATGCAGAGCCCCACCTCCTTCATAAAAACCTTTCAGTTGGACACACCCTCCATCCATATGTTAGAGGTCCCGTTCTTTTGATGCCGTTCCCCATTTTTAACTAAAAAAAGGAGGGTGCCTCCTTTTCTTCTTTGGTCTCCGACTGTGGAACGCCTACTCCAGGCATCACCAACCAAATAGTGCTTAGAAAGGCCTTAAAAACCTAGTTATGTTCTATCTGATTTTATTTGCCATGTGTATGCCTCCTCAGCTTTTCCTGCTACAGTGCCCCCATGACTGCTGTATAGGTTTAATAGCAATAGCACACCCTTATAAACGGGTGTCAAGATGTCCACATAGGCTTTAGACATAAAACAATATTGCTTTGCTTTATAAAGCGCCTTATGACAAGATATTTAGACCTACTCTAGGTTTCAATGGTTGAAGTCAGTCATTGTTTTTAGTGATTTTAAGTAGCACAGACATTTTAACATAGAAAGTGCATGCTGAACATGAAGTGAGGGAAAGTGAGGAACAATGAAAGTATGGTGTGAAGATTCTCAATGAGAGCGCATTTGAGAAACCAGGATGT
Organism: Ambystoma mexicanum; assembly: GCF_040938575.1. Lineage (NCBI taxonomy): Eukaryota > Metazoa > Chordata > Amphibia > Caudata > Ambystomatidae > Ambystoma > Ambystoma mexicanum. The sequence goes on from NC_090928.1 coordinate 69,850,594, forward strand.
GGTGGCGATGGAGTGCAGGTGTATGAATGTAAGACAGTATTACATGGCATGCATGCTGCATTTATTGTTCCATGTATTCACTTTGCATTGCCTCTATTTAATTTTAAATTTTGCTGGTACAAATAAAACATACACTTGGGCAAAGCCGGTTCATTTTGGTAGAGCCATTATGGAAGCAATTTTGAATGCTGTTTTGGCTGAATAAGGAATGATACGGGACACACTGGATAGATTTTTTGTGTTCAGTTGTTGAGGACGAAGATAGTGAGTTTGCAGGAGTCGGTTGGAAAATTCAGAATAAGGAGGAGGCACATCATGGAAGTAATTTTTTAGAAGAGATTTGCTTTGGATGAAATGAAACCCGGGTATTGTTTCTTAATGTTTTTCTGTAGTCAATCAAGGTCCAGGGGAGTGCATGAAGTGGCCGGTTCTAGTGACTCTATCGAAAAAGTCGTACAAGTGGCCTTTGCTGTCGACGGAGGGCGTGAAGTCATGGGAGTCTAGTGTATCTTAAACCAGAAGCTGAAATAATCACTATCAGGGTTTGGTATGTTTGCAGGGCTCACGAAGTTAAGAGTTCTGGATTTACAGTGGACTATAACGAGGCATGGTGTATTCCTTAGTCCTAAATTATTCTTGCATATGCTATTCTAGAGTATTTCCCAACTTCCCATGTGCATCGCTCTTCTGGTCTTAGTGGCAGCACTGCCGTACTGCTTAAGTATTTGATCATGCTTACTATCGTCACAGGGAAATACCCAAATGGACTGCATACATGTGTATGAATGGTACAAAAAACCGAGCCTGTACCATTCGTACGAATCCGAAAATACTGAACAATCCGATTTGGGGTTGCAGCGGTGTCCCCTGCTTCCTCGACATTGGAAGTGGGGATACAAATAAAATAAGAAAAAAGAAAAAGGGACCCTAGGGTATGATATCCGACTGCGTTAGAGGGACGGAACTGACACTGCGGGGGTACAGGAGGCGGCGGCCAGGAAAAAGGTAAGTAGGGTGGATGGGAGGGGTGGAAAGGGGAATTTGCATAGTTTAAGTACTTTTGGGTTGCTTTACTGAATTCGAAATGCGACGAAATTGACTATGGTCAATTCCGCCGTAAACATTTCGACTTTGGTAAAACAACCCAAATATACATTGTACACCTTATCACACCCACACTTTAGGTATGAAATGGTGTCCCCAAGAATTCAAATACTTGGGTATCCACATAACTGCCTCCAACAACATTATTTGTAAACATAACTCGGACATCTTGTTAGCCAGAGTTAAAGAATTAGTGTCCTCATGGTCCCTCCGTTATCTCTCCTGGTGGGGCTGATTGGAATGTATTCAAATGATGATTTCCCCCATTATACTCTATCTTCTCTATATGTTGCCAACTCCCCTTTTTCCTTCTTTTTTTAAATCAATTGATTCCTGTCTTACTAATTTCTTATGGGGGAAAAAGAAACACAGAATTTCACTCAATAAACTTAAAAAACCCTTTCTCAAGGTGGGGTTGGTTTCCCCGACTTCAAAAAATATCATATGGCTTTTGTTATCAAACAAACACAGTGCTGGTTTACTCAGGATGAATCATTCCGTGTACCTAGGTGGGTATGCCTGGAACGAGCTATGGAGTCTCCAACATCCCAAGTTGATTGTCTTCATAATGATTGGAGAGGTGATTTTTTACTGTTGAATAGTCATTTCTTCTGGCCCCCTCAATGGCAATACATCTCTAATAATTACAGCGTCTGCCAGTCTACGCCAAACCCTATTCTTTTTTCATCATAGAGAATTTATTACCCTGTCTCCCTTTTCAAATGTGGCTTATCACGTAATGATAACTGTTGGAGCTGCTTACATTCCCAAGGCTCTTTCAAGCACATATTCATAGAACGACAACATCTCAAGCCATTTTGGAACTCTGTGTGGAACACCATCAAATGTATTTTTAACCTTCATCAAGATGTCTGTTTTGATTTTCTTATTCTAGGAAGTTCCATGTTGCATAATAACTCTGGCAATAAACATGCACACTATTTGTTTGATGTATGCTTAATGGTTGTGATTCAAACTATCAGTACCAATTGTAAAAACCTAAATCACATTCATTACAAATTCTGGTGGAACTCTATTTGCAATATCCATAGATTAGAAAGCTGTAATGCATCTTCCTCTGACCTCCTTTGTAATTATCAGGTGAATGGCAATTTATTCTTGATTTCCAATCTGTTGCTGACCCACAGTAGTAATCTGTAAATTATTATCCTGAAAATGTTGCCTTCAATATTTGTACCCACACTTTACCCCCTCCCTCCTATCTCCCTCCTCTTGTACATGTCTCTTCCTGTCTGTCTTGTTTTGCTGTTTGTAATGTTCCCCCATTATTTCATAAAAGCTCTTAATTCGGCATTTCATAATATGACATAAGGATACTTGCCATACATTTGCATTAATTATCTATTCACTTCTTTTATGCTTCCTGTTTATATTTGCCATAATTTCTGATACATGATGGATTTATCACTTGCCTTGTATACCTAATTTCTATCAATACAATCTTTAAACACAAAAAACAACCCAAATCCTTGTCACACTACCGTCTATAATACACATGGAATTTCTGGTGACAGGGCTTTAATTAGTTTTGACTCTTCCTTTTCCTTTCATATTTGCTTACCACTTTGGTTGTGGATTTAGCATTTATATTCCATCCACGTGCACTTCAAGGTGCTTTTGTTGTGTCATATGATGATCATACGGCCTCTGGGGCCTTTTGTGGAAATATAATACCACAGTTACTCCTTCTCCCAAACCTGCTGCAGTTCTTACTAAAACTACAATGCATTCCCATATGTCATCTCCCAATGGGGCCTCATCCTGATGATCGTTACTATGTCTTTGATTGGTTGGAGGCTCACTTTCTCTGGTCAAATCATAGATCCTTTGACTTTTGGCATCATTGAAATAGCACCACTATTGCTCCTTCCAGTAATGCAATTCTCAGCTCTTATTCTATTTCTGGCAGAGGTAACTAGTCACCTAAGGAAGCATAAAATACATTGCATTGGATCCATCCATGCTTTCTAACTTTCATGTCATCATGTCAGCTTTTTATTTCATGTTCTTGCCAAGATTTTGAATTTCCATGTTTCTTCTTGCCTTTGTTGTGTTTAAAACAGTACATTGAATTCTGACAGAGCAATTCCCACTGGTTAAGAAACATTGCCTAGAGCAGTACCCCTGCTTATGGTTTATTTTCTCTCAGTGAGTCTACCTTAGTGATAAGGCTTGAGGATCCTTGCTCTGGGTGCCTGGGCAATGAAGCAGCACATCAATGAGGAGTCTGCAATATGCGGAAACTTAGAGCTGGTGGTTGCTTGAGTTTGCAAGCAAGGGGGACGTGGCTTAGCGGAGACAGCTGAAATGTTGTTCTTAAGGGCAGATTCAAAACGATATGTATATGGTTGTCTCTCTTTCTCAGTGCTGCAGACACAATAAAGAAGCATTGACAAAGCTGCCATATGATAAGTCAAGTGTAGCCTCAAATTCCCCAGTAAACTTCATACTGTGACTTAAGGACAACAGTAGAGCTGACACCATCACAGGTGATAACAATCGTTAACCACTTCTTTGCATAACATAACACGAAACATGCACACATTTCTTTTGAAAGTCCCGAAAACTAACACTGCTCTGTCAAGCCTGGACATCTGGGGCCCTTTCCATTATATTGACAAGAGAGCCAACCATTTCCAACTAAAGCAAAGTCAGAATGTCGCCACAATGAAAATCGTGAAAATGGTTTCTTTCTGTGTTATTATTCTAGTACTTTTTACTTTGTGCCAAGCTAGTTAAACACTTGTCCTTGAGAAAGCTGTGTAAAGCGGGAAACAAGTGTCAGAAAATAGACAAAGTAGAAAAGGTTAACGAAATAATACTGAGTGCAAAACATCCAAAGTGTGGGACCATTTATTTCTGGCACTTCACACAGGAGTTTAAGCTGCTACTCACACCAACACATGCAGCGACCAATCACCAATAAGGAGGTTGCATGGAGGTGGCATCCACTGACCCTCAAGAGTCACTTTGAAGCCAGTTTCCAAAGGCAGAATGTTCATCTTTCATCCAAACCCATTGACAGAAACATACAAAAGAAGAGAATAGTGACACATGGCTAAGGCATCCGTGTATTCACATATATTTACCCGCGAATTAGCTCATCTGCACTACTGGCCATGAATATGGAGGGCAATGGCCAGTAGTGCAGATGAGCTAATTCGCGATTCCAACAAATTGAGAGTGGGATCCAGCATGCAGCCAATAGGTTTGCAGGCTACTGCAGCTGTGTGTGATCCAGAGGCACGGAAGATCAACGTGACTGTCGAGGTGTGACCCCATCCAGTATTTAATAATGGGAATCAGGATTCTGGAATGTCAGCTGACCTAGCAGCAGCCTACACCCAATGCCCAATGCTCCTATTCTCCCTGTTCTCCTATTCTCCCTGGCCTACAGATACTATAAAGATAACTGACACTTCCAATAGTAAAAAGATTGAAATAGTATCCCACCCGAAGAAGCCTAAGCCTGAGATGGAAGAAGTACCCAGCTCCAAAAGATAAATACAGCCTTTTATGGCAGGTGGCGCAAGATGTGGGGGAAATGACGTCTACTCTGACTGACTTGTTTATGAAGGAGAATCATCTTGAAAATAGAGTAACTCAGGTGGACAAAGATCAAGCCTTTTCATGGCATGTAACGAGCTGAAAGGCGAATTGTCCAGAGTAACGTCCAGCAATGCTGAAGTGGAGTTGAGGAGCAAAAACTATAATTTAGATCTAATGAGACTGGAAGACATAGGCGTGAAGGAAAGAAACACCAACAAATACATTATACCAATATATGACAGATGTCTATGGTCCAGGGGTACTCCATCCATCAGATCTGAATGCTGCTTACAGAGCTGGGCAGATTCTGCTGCTCCTTACAAGAATGAGTGCCAAGGAAAATATCTGAAAGGCCGCCAGAGAGCAAGGGGTGTGCTTGTGGCCAGTGCCGGCCTTAGAGACAGCAGCAGCCCGGGCAGAACAAGAACAATATGGCGCCCCCTCACCTCCCGCCACACCCCTGGTCAATTGGGGAAAGGGGGAGAGGCGCCAAATGTTTCTTTTTGTGGTGGGAGAAGTGTTGTTAAATGTGCTGCTCCCGCAAGCGAATTTCATTTCAAAATGAGACTTCTCCAACCACGCCAGCTCGGGGTAGCCCTTGAAAGGCTCCCCTGAGCTGGTGCCCCAGGGGGCTAATGGCACCCTGGGGGACTATGGCACCCCGGGCGGTCTCCCGGCCCACCCTGCCCTAAGGCCAGCTCTGGGTGTGCATTGTGTCGAAATAAGCCTTTGACAGTGTTTCCAGATTTTCCTAATGATGTGGTGCAAAAAAAGGAAAGCTTTCGGAGAGGCCAAGACACTGCAAAAGAAATGAACATCAAGGTGATCCTGGCCAAACTGGCGATACTGAAATTATTTCTGCCAGGAGTCAGGAGCTCTGATGATCCCGTTGAAGCCCAGGGTTGGCTAAAAGGGGCTCACCCAACCTCTTCGATCTGAACCTGGATAATCCCTGCTCCGGCTTAGAAGACTATGTTGCAGATATAACATTATTACAGAAGGAGTGTTTTTATATGACATTGCTACAAGAGACTCACTGGACAGAGATGGCGTCACAGAAAGAGATTGGGCGTGCCAGGCATTTCATTCCTCATACAATTCAAAATGGATGGTTTTATCATATGAAAAGGATAAAGAAAGAAGGATTGTTTCAGTGCTGATGAAAATCCAATGAACATAGGTGACAATTTGTAACACGAACCCCCCCCCCCTAGAAAGGGAATAGATACCTTGTGAAGGACATTGGACAACCTTTGCAGGACCATGGGGTCAACAAAATATTTTTCGGAGAAGGCTATAATGAGGTACTGGACAAAAGTAGTAGGATTGTTAAAGGGGAGAGGAGTGAGAACCGTGAGGCTCTAAAGGCATAATTGGACGTATCTGACTTGTTAGATGTCTGAAAGGTAGACCACCCGACTGACAGAGACTATAGTTTCCATGCATCAGACATGACGTATACTCACAAACTGACTTTATACGAACAGCTTCCAGGATTACTTCCGAAAAACGTTCTGAAGACTTTCTGAAGTGTCTAAAGAGCGAGCTCGGCAGCATTGTCACTTCTGATCATGGTCTGATCAAGATAGAAGTATGCCTAGATTGTTCTCTTAAAAGATATTGCTCATGGAAGATGAACACATCCCATCCATATGGAAGGACAAAGGGGTGGTAGACCAAGTAGCGCAAGAGGCAGAACACTCTATGGAGGCGGCAGAACACTCTATGGAGGCGAACAGGAATGACGAGTTTGAGGATCAAATGGTCTAGGAAGCCTTTAAATGAGCCATGTGTGGTCTACGGATGGGCCTTTCCAGTAAACAAGTATTGACAATTCAACAGTTTGGGCTTTTTTGTAGGCATGGGAAAGGCACTTGACAGACACGGCCATAGTGGAATTAATTGGTCATTGAGGGTAGCAGGTGCCAAATGATTTGAGTACATGTGCATCTAACAGCAGCAGTTCCTGCAAAATATGTAATACTTATACACAAGCCAAAGCTTTTGGCTTTGCCATTGCTTGCTTTTGACTCTCATTAACTCTCATAAGTCATTAACTCTCAGAAGACTGTTTTGAGAAAAAAAAATACTAACAGGAACTTCGTATGAAGTTTGATGGTAAGGCTTGAGTAAAGTGAGCTCAAAGAGTTCCCATGAGGATGTGTATTGGGCTGGATGAGCAGGAACTGGGTGGGAATCGCCATAGGGATTAGCATTGCCAAGGGCAGTCAATAGGTGGGCAAATAACCAAACAACATCTACAAGCTTTACGTCCCTCCTAATATGCCATTTCTCCCTCTACACTAATGCAATCATTTTGTCTAATAGGTCGCTCAAGTCACCTAAAAGCTCAAACTAAAAACGTAAGATCAAAGAGCAGGATTTGGAGTTCACAGTTAAGGGACTAGGGAAAGATTTGATGAAACATCCTAACAAAGAGAGAAAAAGAGTGCTCTTGCTGAAAAGTAAATAAGTGACTGAACAAATTGTTATCCTAAAATGCAGAATATGCATTATCTAGAACTAGATGCACGTGCTGTGAAGGAGAGGATATGTGTATCATCTCCTTCCTCACTGGTTATGATGGATAAGGACAGAGCGATTTGTGCCATTGAGAAACGGTCTGGGGGCCTGACGTATTATTACCCAGATGTCGTCAATGAGGCACTCCTGCAATTCTATGAAGATTTACACATGCAGAGAAGGCAGCCAATAAGGGGGCCTTGTCAGTCGTCTTGGAGACAGTGACTGTGTCAAACTTGACGGAGGCTGAAAAGATAAAGTTTGAAGAGCAGTTTTCATCAGAGGAACTGAAAAAAAGCAGCTAATAAGCTAAACACTGGGAAACGTCCAGAAGGTCTGATGGCAGAATTGTACAGGATAATACCTGACAGCACATTCGACCTCTTGGCAGATATGTACAGCTCTTCTGGTGAAGGGGGTCTGCTCCCGATGTCGGTAGGATACGCCACTGTATCAGTCCTGATGAAGAAGGAACACACTCCTACATGGCTGTGTGCCTATAGGCCTATGAGCCTTATTAGTTCAGACTGCAATATACTGGCAAAGACAATGGAAAGACGATTGAAACAGGTTTTACCGAGACTGGTGACCTGGAATCAGACGGATTTTGGGAAAGGAAGACACGCAGGTATGATGAACATGAGGAGATTGTTTCTGATGCTCGTTGAAGACCAGACACATGACACTGGGGTTGCAGCTCTATCATTGGATGGCGAAAAAACATTTTACCGCATTGATTGGCGATTCCTCTTTCGTACACTTGAAAAGATGGGGTTTGGAAACCGTGTTATAGGGTGGGTCAAATTGCTATATTCGCACACTAAGGTGTCTGGAGTGATGAGTGGTAATTGTTCAAAAGTCAACAACCTGGAATGGGGAACCAGACAGGGATACCCTCTCTCGCCACTATTGTTTGTGTTAGCATTGCAACCCATGGCAATCTTTATTAGAAATCATGACAACATTTTGGGGGTTAAGATTTGATGAAGTGTAGCAGAAAATGTGTCTTAATACGGATAATCTGCTGTTGGTTATGCAAAATTTGGCCAGTTCCTTTCCAGCCCTGATGCAGGGATCAAACTATTCGAGGTGGTGTCAGGATGCAAGAAAATAGGCTGAAGTCCGAAGCTATGCCAGTTTCGTTAGCTGGTACGAAAGCAGTTCTTGTGGAACACTGATTTCAATGGTGCCCATCGGAAATTAAATGTATTGGGATTTGCTTATCCAGTGACATAAGCCAAATGATGAGGGAGAACATGGAAATGGCAGTGAAGAGATTGAAAGTAGATTTGGAAAAATGATCGGCTTTGAACTTATCGCTATGGGACAAGGTAAATGCTCTATAGATGACGGCCGCGACACAAATTAACCACATCTGGGCTAACATAAAGTCACAGATAAAATAATTTAAGAATTCATCTGAGAAGATAATGCCCTGAGGATGGAATTATGGATGGTCCAGCTGCTGTGCGAAAGAGGCGGGAGGAATGTGTCTAATTTTGCTGCATACCATCTTGCTTCCACAGTGCAACATATACAGCCATTTCTGGACAATTCTCCTGATGAGTGGACAAGGGCGAAGGCGAATGTGAACAGCCAGGGCGGTACTGACATCAAGGAACGGCCAAGGGACAGAGACCTTCTCTCTGACTGAATTCTTCAGAGACTGTTTGGTTGAAAATGTACAAACTACTGCCCCATGATGCATTTCGTTCTCGAAACACATCTGTCTGGCTTAAAACAGAGGTGGAAGTCAAAAAGAGAGCTCTGTTCTGGCCTGCTTCTATATAGTGCGGTGAAATGGATAGACGATCTGCTTGAGACTGGGCCTGCATTCCGTTTTGGAAATTTAAATCAGACCAACAACTCAATAACTGTACATATAGTGAATGCTGAGTCTTGAAAGCTGCTACTGGCACCACAAGGCCAATTATGTAAAATGATAAATTCGTGGTTGGCTCTAGGTGTGGAAACAGCCTGTGCTAGGCTCTGTTGTTGTCCAAGACTGATAAAGTTGTTCTCGTGTTGCAATATCACAGGAGCTGTTGGGGTTTAGCCAGCACCCCAAATTGTTAAGTAGAAGTAGGACGTTTATCTCCTGGTTATCTTGCTTCATTAGTTAAAAGTAATAGTTCTAACACAGTAGTTGATGCGATACAGGTTTCGCTTTTATTTGTGCTAGTGCTCGGTTGATTTTTCACATTTAATTGGTATGCATTGAGTACACTTGAAGGCAATTGTGTGCCTTGTTTGTCAGCCGACACGTGTTTCGACCCGTAGGTCTTTATCAAGGCTGATAAAGATTCAAAAATCATGTGAGGTGTGTGGTTCGTGACATTTGTGACATAGATTGTATAAGTGCATAAACAACGGTGTTTAGGTGAGGTGAATTTGTTTAAAAATAACATAGCACGTGGTTCAAAATAACATAGCACATACATTAGATGCATTGACATATTCATTCAAGGTAGAAGGAGAGAGGAGAAAGCACAGAGTAAGGTTAGCAGGGTAATGGTAGGGGTAGTTAGTCATGATTGTTAATGGGGAGGATTGGTGCCTCTTACCTATTGTCAAAAGTCTCTAGCCCCCTGTGGGGTCCTGGTCTGCGGTATAGGTTCTGTCCTGTAGACCACAGTGGCTCCTGTTGGGCCCTGAAAGATAGTAGGTTGCTGATAGGGTTGATTGTTGTTAAGGGCTCAATGCATGATATAAGCAATTCTCAGGGAGTCTGGATGCCTGTTTCCATGTGTGATGGGGTTGTTATGCAGAGGCGAAAGGTTGCCTGGGATGGGTCCTTGGGCTGTGGTGTTAGGGGTTTGGTAGGCTGGGTTGGGTTGAGGAGGCTCCTGTGCGAGAGGTTGGGGTTGGGGTGGCCTCACGCCCCCTGGGTTATTCATCAGCATAGAGTCCCGGTGGGCAGGAGTGTGCAAGCGTGGCCCCATTTTCAGTTGGGGGTTGAGGTTGGGTGACCCAGGTTGTTCGGGGTGCTGTTCCCCTTGCAAGGGTAAAAGCTGTATTCGGTGCCTCGGAAAAGTGTGGCCGTGTTGGGCGTGGTCCTTGTAGTAGTTGACCTGGCCGACCGTGTTGGGTGAACACAGCGGTGAGGTTCAGGCATTGGCAAGGTAAAGGGCGATTAGTCACTGTAAGGCCTGTTAGGGATGGAATGATATAAGCCCTGCTACCCTCATGGGGGTGCTCTGCCCGTGTGATAGGGAGAGGCATGCCGTGCTGCACTTGTGTTTTTAAAGTGAAACTCCAATGAGTGTCTGCCCGGCCGTTTGGAGCTAAGGAGCGGCTGGGTCCAGTTGGCGTGGTGAGAGGCTAGCGCGAGAGTGATGGGGTTAATTTGGCTTACCTTATCTGCGGCATATATCCTGGGTCCGATGCGGCTCCTGTCGGGTGCCTCTGATTCAGACTTTAAATATCCTCCGTTCATGTATGCCGAGTCACGTATTGTGACTAGGGCGCATGTGTGGATGATTAGTGTCCATGCATGCGCGTGTGCGCATGAGAAGGGAGAGATGCAGTGGGGGACAGCACATGCGCAGCTGTGCATAGTGTTTTGCACTGCTTGCTGTATGACGAAGGGATGGAGTCCCTTGCGCATGTGTGAGGGGAATAGTGTCCCCATGGGGCACGGTGTGCCCGAGGGTGGTGGAAATCCAGAAGGATTCCGGTTTGGGGTGTGCGTGCTGGGTGACGGGCGATGCTGTGGGTTGGGCGGGGCTTTTTTTTGGGGGGGTGGTGGGGGTGGTTTGGTGGCATCGTGCCACATGTCATATAGACATATATGAAAAATGGGCATGATTCGGAGGATGTGATCATTTGCACAAAGTTGGTGACGAGGGTATGAGGCCCCTGTGGGCCTGGGATTGGAAGGATTCCATGATCGATGGAAAGGATGTGGCATTGATGATGTTCTAAAAATTATAATAATAAAATTGAATAAAGATCCATGCATTATGAATTTGAGCAATATAAAAGAATTCCAGGAGGGCAGTAGTGTTGTCTTGTCTGCCTGATGGGTGTTGTGTTCGAGGTCTGTATTGTTGGGGGAGAGAGACCCCCAGATTTGTGGGCCGGTGGTCCACTGAGGTCATTTTGTTAGTTGGGACCATGGGGTCCATGGTGGTCCTAAAGAGTTGTGTACAGACTGAGTGCCGTGTAGGCAGAGATCGTGCCCTATCCGTCAGAGGGGCTGATGGGTCAGAGGTCATGAATGAGTGGGGAGTGCCCCATGGGCGATGGGCCGGTAGTCCATTAAAGTCATTCAATTGGTTAGGGCCATGGGTCTCGGTAGTCCTGGAGTTTGCCGCGGTAGTCCAGGAGTGTGCCGTGGGTCGTGGTTTTGTCCAAAGGATGGGGGCTGGTGGGTTGGTCAAGAGGCGGAGGTTTACAGAAATACATTGAAATCATGCTCCTTGTTGAGGCCAGCCTCTCACCACGCCAACTGGACCCAGCTGCTCCTTAGCTCCAACGGCCGGGCAGACACTCATTGGAGTTTCACTTTAAATGCACGAGTGCAGCACGGCATGCCTCTCCCTATCACACGGGCAGAGCACCCCCAGAAGGGTAGCAGGGCTTATATAATTCCATCCCTAACAGGCCTCACAGTGACTAATCGCCCTTTACCTTGCCAATGCCTGAACCTGACCGCTGTGTTCACCCAACACGGCGGGCCAGGTCAACTACTACAAGCACCACGCCCAACACGGCCACACTTTTCCGAGGCACCAAATACAGCCTTTACCCTTGCAAGGGGAACAGCACCCCCAACAACCTGGGTCACCCAACCTCAGCCCCCAACTCAAAACGGGGCCATATTCGCACACTCCTGCCCACCGGGACTCTATGCTGATGAATAACCCAGGAGGCGTGAGGCCATCCCAACCTCTTGCACAGGAGCCTCCTCAACCCAACCCGGCCTCCCAACCCCCAACACCACAGTCCAAGGGCCCATCCCAGGCACCCTTTCGCCTCTGCATGCCAACCCCATCACACATGGAAACAGGCATCCAGACTCCCTGAGAATTGCTAATATCATGCATTGAGCCCTTAACAACAATCAACCCTATCAGCAACCTACTATCTTTCAGGGCCCAACAGGAGCCACTGTTGTCTACAGGACAGCACCTATACCGCAGACCAGGACCCCACAGGGGGCTAGAGACTTTTGACAATAGGTAAGAGGCACCAATCCTCCCCATGAACAATCATGACTAACTACCTCTACCACTACCTTGCTAACCTTACTCTGTGCTTTCTCCTCTCTCCTTCTACCTTGAATGAATATGTCAATGCATCTAATGTATGTTCTATGTTATTTTTAACCACATGCTACGTTATTTTTAAACAAATTCACCTCACCTAAACACCATTGTTTATGCACTTATACAATCTATGTCACAAATGTCACGAACCACACACCTCACATGATTTTTGAATCTTTATCAGCCTTGATAAAGACCTATGGGTCGGAACACGTGTCGGCTGACAAACAAGGCACACAATTGCCTTCAAGTGTACTCAATGCATACCAATTAAATGTGAAAAAGCAACGGAGCACTAGCACAAATAAAAGCGAAAACTGTATCTCATCAACTACTGTGTTAGAACTATTACTTTTAACTCATGAAGCAAGATAACCAGGAGATAAACTTCCTATTTCCAATTATGTAAAATGACCTGGGGGGCACTGTGTTAAAGCTATATGGCCTCAGTGCTATATTATCAGTTAGTGAGGGCCAGGAAGGGAAACTCTACATGATTGGAGACTTGGACTAAACATCTTGGAACAGAGATGACTGGAGATAGGGGCCATGTGTAGGAACATACCTCAGATGTCTTTGAATTGGGACAAAAGGGCCCAGTAAATTAAGTTGTTATACCGAGTTCATTGGACACCTGATAGAATGCATATGGGGCGGGGTTAGGGGAGGGTGATCCCAGTGCATGTTGGGGATGCAGACTTAGAGCAGGCACATTGAAACATACGATATGAGAATGCAGTAGGGAGTGTTCCTTCTGACACAAAGTGGTAGACATATTAAATGAAGTGCTAAGCTAGATATGGAATACGACTTTGAAACATACATACATGGAGAGGGTGCTCTTGGGGGGACTTGATACGTTCACAGAAAAGCTGCTTATTTTGAGCAGCTAAATGGCCTACAACGTTGATTATGAAGGCCTTTAAATCCAACAAGCATCCATCTACAGTGGTATGTGTTAAGGAATTACATAAACTCTAAGATTGAAAAAGTGATACGGACACATCAGAAGAAAAGTTAGTGGTATGTGGACATTTGGAGCAGGTTTTTGGAACTGGGTTGGTGTAATGACTTATGTTCCCAACTAAATACAATAACTTACCTGCAGGCTTGTCGGGAGGAGGTAGAATGAGGGGGAAAAGGAATTGGGTTTCTATATGAAATAGGTGTTTCTATATGAAATATCTTTTTAACTCATGCTTGAGAGTGATGTGCTATTGTAAACCAATACAATTGTAATATTAATGAAAGGCGTGTAAGGCAAGACCTCCAGACAGCCACACAATAAAAAACACTCCCCTAAGGAAAAAAGCTTAGTGCACCTCTTTGAAAGGAAAACAAGATTTATTGTGTATACAAAAAGGAGAAAGGTGAGAGCAGGTCCTGTAGAACCAAACTGCCAGGGACCTCTCTGTTAGTTCAAAGCAGTCACAAGGTTTTAAAGGAAGAAAGCGTCACTCATGTCGTAAACGATATACATGTTAACCCCTCACCCTCATTGGCCACCACCTATATACATACTACCAGTCCCTATAGTCCTTTGACTGATTGACCACATCAGGATCTACCCCTGTCCTCTAATACATGGTTACTCTACTCCAGCATCTTAGTTTCTTGCTACTGGATTGGTGGGCTACCTGGAATATTACCCTCCCCATGGACCTTGTCACATGGTGTGCACCTGTTCCTTAACATGGGCTCAGTGGATACCTTTGGGGTCAAATTGGCCCTTTAGAAGAATTGTGTGCTTCTTTTGATAACAGACATGCTAGCGCAATCACCATGCCTCCCCGTCGCGGGACTCCATTTGTTGGCATCACCTCTTACTCCTTTTATCACAAATCACAGGATCTTTCACTCCTTGCTCCCCCCTTGTCATTTGCCCCTCCCCGGAGCTTCTCCTGGCCTCTCGGGGACCACACTAATCAACCATGTTCTGATGGATTTAGGTATTTTATTTTATGGTTGTCTGGCAGTTTAAATGGGATGGTCATTTTTATGGGAGGAGCTAGTGCCCTAAATCTAGGTCAGGCATTTTGGCAGCTCAAGACCTCCACCTCGGCTCCCTTGAGTTTGTCCTTCGGGGTAGCGGTAGCTTTGCCAGTCACATTCCCATCTGGTTTCGCAGACCTGCTGCTCGATACAGTTACATGTTTATATCATCTGCCTGAAGGCCTCTACTCTCAGTTCCATTGCTGGGGCTTGGGAAAGGAAGAAGGATTCAGGCTTTTCATTGCTACGCTGCTACACCTTCATTAGAAAAATAACAATACTACAACTCACTTCTATTATGGCAGTGCTTCAGTATCTCCCGCACCCAGGCCCCTTGTCTACTTTGTCGCTGTTATATGTCATATTACACCATTACTACACAAAATCACCCATGCCCTATATGTGGGCCTAACTCTGCTTCTATAACTACTATAAAAATGGATTCATTTGCCATCCTCACTTATGAGTCTCACCCCATGCAGCAACGCATGTTTATTTTCTCGGGCACTAATATATTTTCTACAGCCTAAATAGTTTGGGAGGGCATGGAGCTGGACATACATCTCAACATACCTGCCTTAAGTTATTCCTTCATTAACTAACCCAGCTGCTTCTCTTATCCTCAATTATGATCTTTGGGGCACCATTCCCCTACATACGTGACGTAGCCCTGCCCCATCCTCGGCATACTTTTCCAGGGCACATGGGAGAAAAAGGCAGTCCCCATCTCCTGCTAGGTCAACCCAGTATTCTATATAATTTTCTGGGTCTGGTGGGGGTGATGTTACAGTCCCAGAGGAATATATAGGCCAGTCAATTCACACTATGCATAATTTAATTGGGTTCCCTGTTTGAGTATGCCTGTCTTTTCTGATAGAAGGAACTCCAAATGCCCTTATTGAGACCATCTTCATGGCACTGTTCCGGAAAGTCTTTGTGCAGCAGCGAAGTACCATCAGGCAGGTGCAGAACATCAACAGCAGGAACACCACGATTGGGACTAGCATCTTCACTGTTATCCCGATTCCCGAATGGTGTGCCTCCAACGATCTCTGCCTTAATGCCAGTAAGATTGGGATCCTTCTCATTGGGACCCCTGCTCCCGCTTTCCCTCTTGCACTCTGGCCGTCCACCCTCACCTTCCTGTGAGGCAAAGAACATTAGTGTCATCTTAGACTCCATCCACTCCTTCTCTCCTCACATCTCTGACATCTGTAAGATGTCACACTACCAGCTGCACCTCCTCAGAGGTTTTCTTCCTTTTCTCACTTTCCCCCTGAAGCTCACTGTCTCCAGAGCTGTGGGTCGCTCGAGGCTGGACTACTGCAACAGCCTCTTTCTAAATCTGCCTGCCTCTACTCTTTGCCCTTTGCAACTAATCCAGAACATGACTGTAAGACTTATCCTTGGCCTCAAGCCCAGGGATTGTATCTATCCAGCCCTTAAATCTCTCCACTGGCTCTTGGTGGCTGCAATGACCAGGTTCAAGGCCCTCTGCATTGTCCACAAGGCTTTCTGTGGCCGGATAACATACTACATCCAACTCTCTCTTCCTAAGTATCTTTCTTCTCGAGCCCTCCGCTCATCCACCTCCAACACGCTGAGGTTCACACACTTCTCCAGGCAGAGAGTGGGGGAAGATCTCTGTCCTCGGCTGGGTCCTCCCTCTGGAATAGCCTCCCTGCCTTTCTCAAACTTGAGCAATACCACGTAAGGTTCTGGAAGCAACTGAACACCTTTTTGCTTCTGCTTTCTCTCTCTATCTCCCCTGCTGATGCTCTTGTCTGCTGTGCTAACTGATTATCTGGCTACCCACTGGACCTCATGGGCACCCGGCTCCTGTACAACCTGTGACCAGTAGCCCCTTGCGCTGCCCCCGGGCCTCCTACCCACCTAGGGACTTTATCTGCACCTCTACAGTCCCCTGCCTCTCTACGCTTACTTGTGCCACCACCCTGGCAGCACTTACCATGTCTTGCTACTGCACTCTCTTCACCCCCTCCGGCCCTGGCTCTTCTCCTCTTCCCTTCCCCTCCCATGATCTGAATGACACAAGGCCTACTAAAATCGTTTGTTTTGTCCTCCCTCTGTCTACCCTTCCTTGTCTTGTCATGCCTAGACACACTTATGTAGAGGCATGTTAGAAATGACTTATCATATCATATCTTATCAAGTATCATAGGTTAATGAATTCTGGATGGTGCACATCTTTAATTGTTTCAAACACTACCTCTTTATATTG
Organism: Ambystoma mexicanum; assembly: GCF_040938575.1. Classification (NCBI taxonomy): domain Eukaryota; kingdom Metazoa; phylum Chordata; class Amphibia; order Caudata; family Ambystomatidae; genus Ambystoma; species Ambystoma mexicanum. Next base: position 69,867,295 of record NC_090928.1, read on the forward strand.
GTCATATTCTTTCTCTTCTTCAACCCCTCTCTTAACACGTGGCTTCTAAGGCCACCTATCATTGTCAAGTATGTGTGTTCTTTTCATATTGGCCAGCACATTTGGGAAATTAGCATCCTGAAAAGTACTGTATTCAAATGTTTTATGTTCTGCAAACGTTTCGTGTTCTGTATACTATATAATATACCACCTTTATATGTCCCCACCATGTAAGCCTACTTAACGAATATATGCATAACCCTACAATAAATCCTAGAAGAACAAGACAGCCAATGCAGTACGTACAGTTCTTTTCATTGAACCTAATATGAAACCTAGTGTTGTTCACCATTGGTGGAATGCAGTCCTGAAAGAAAAACACAAAATCCACTGAGCTCAGAATCTACAAAAATAGTATCAGCTGACCGCTTTAACCAATTACTGACATTTTTATTCTGACAAGTGCTGTGAATCTGGCAAACGGGGAACTGTATGGAGTGCCTTCTGAACATCAGCAAGGTGTTCCCAGTACTGTAATTCCTTAACTTTCATTGCAAACGGCGTGGTGCACACTGTAAGGTCTGTTGAATAGTGGCCACTCAATCTTCAGACAACACTTCAAATGTAGATGGTGTCTCTAGGAAGTAGCTGGAGTGGTGGCAAGCACTCAGTTTCTGGTGCATACTCTCTTTCACTCATCCTCTTCTTGGCGCTATCTATCGAGAAAGAAATGTTACGCCTCTTGTTAACAGGGCAAAACAGTGGAACCATTTCTTTTTGTGGGTAACACACAATTTTGACAACCTGCCCTTCAAAGGGGCATTTATTCTCTGAACAATGGCATTGGCCTGAGGGTGAAAGATGGAGCACATATTGTGCCGAATGCCTAACAAAGCAGCTATGTCTTTAAACAGGTCATTAAAGAAGTGCGTGTCATTATCTGATTTTAATACATTGCACACTCCTCAGCGGGGGAACACTTCTCGAGCTAAAAATGTGGCCGCTGATTTTGCATCTGGATATGCTCATGGCTCAGCCTCAATCCAATGGGAGAACGGGCAGGAAATGACAATGAGGTACCGATAGGTAATGCACTGCTCTTCCATGTCGGCCAAGTCCATATGTCATTGTCAAAATGGTCCACTGGTGCATAGTAATGTGCCTCAGAGTGTACTCAATGTTTGTCCCGTATTATACATATGACAAGTAGTGCAATTGGCAATGAAAACATTCAGCAATTCTTGGATGTTTGGCACAAATCAATCCTCTTGTATGTCTGCAGCGATGGGCTGCTTCAACATGTGTGAGGATTGGTGCAACTTTTCAAGGGCCGACCATCACTAACTCTTGGGGCAAGAAGTGAGTATCATTATCTGATTTTAATACTTTGCACACTCTTCAGCAGGGGAATACTTCTTGAGCTAAGAATGTCACCGCTGATTTAGCATCTGGAGGTGCGCACGTGAAGACCTGTATTCATATCAGGTTAGTGAGAGATTGCATAGACCCTCTCTTTTGCCATACCAGTTTCTCTTCCTGGGGTGAATAGCCCTGTAGTTCGATAATCTGGGTAATCGGTAGTGCAGCATTACAGACCACTATTTGTACTTGCACGCTGGCCAATTTTGGGAAGGCCACAATATCTGACATTGGGAGATAGGCATCTATTTTGACCACTTCATCTACTGCCTCATTGACAAATGAAATGGGGTGAGTGTTGTTAGTATGCGCAGCACACTTGATGATTGCAACAAGTGTAGGCCACGACAGAGCATAAATCAACGTGTCTTATAGTTCTGCATGCTGCACAGAGGACCTGTCAGCCCTTCAAAACCCCTCCTCTTCCACTGAGATAATTCTGAATGCACAGTGATGCTGACGTATGCTTTATCAGAGTAAATTGTAACCCGACACCCCTGGGATGCCTCCAGCGCCTCAATCAGGGCAATGAGCTGTGTAGCTTTGGTAGAATAATGCATGGGCAAACTCTTCTGCGCTAATACCACATACTCTGCTTCTACTAGGCAGACCACTGCTCCCCTATGTGCCTTCTGCCCATCTCCTGGTCAATGGTTTCTGACCCATCAACAAAAAATACTTCCCCATTCTCGAGAGCACAGTCCCTTGTCATGTACGTCATCCTCCTCAGTGATTGGTTCAGTGATAAATGTGGCTGAGTTCACTGTCTTAGATCTGAAAATGTGAATGGATGGGTTGGATAGAATTTCCTCATATGCCAAGGCCCTTTGTGTTGTCAGTGTGGATTTAGACCTTTCGATTATTGCATATACTGTATGTTCTACAAATAATTTCACTGAACACTTCATTGTAATAGTAGCATATTTTTCACTGGCGAAGGCTGCTGCTGCCAGAGCCTGTTCAAAGGGGAAATTATCCTGAATTACTGAGTCCATGTCATGCTGAGAACCTGGTGTCTGCAGAAGCTGCTGGATCCCGACAATCCACCCAAAATGTGGCACTCTGAGCTGACATATATATAACTGCTCAGTTTACCTCACTTTCAGGGGAAAGGGGGAAGGGACAAAGAAACAAACACCAGCCTGGAAGCTATCAACTCGCTGGTTCTTCACCTGTAGTTAAAACATAAACATGCAATATACCTCATTACTCATGGGTTACTATACTAACCTTAAACTCTAAATCCTTTACCAAAATAGTTTTAAAACCATACCTGGTACTTCTCTTCAGAATGCCCAGAGAAATGATAAGCAGACAAGACTTCCTTACTTGTGGACCAGAATCTTATAGATCATTCAGCCTTCTCAGTAGGTCCATGAATGTATTTTAACTTTGTAGTTAGTCTGCTAAACCCTAAGATTCTTGAACAAGGTCTTCAAATAAGTTTTAGGAAGTTCTTTTAAGTTCTTATATTTGTTTTTAATATTTTCTTAGTAGAGTGTCTTTTTCTCAGGACCAATTTTAACTTGCGATGGAATCTTCACGTGGAAAGCCAGCACACGCGCTAAAATCCAAAACCGTGGAAAAAATCACACGTGCTTTTCTCCAAGTCGCGGGAAATTCACACACGCGCTGACAATCCAAATCGCGGGAAAAAACACACACGCTTTTCTCCAAGCCGCGGGAAAAACGCACACGCGCTAACAATCCAATACGCGGGTAAAACGCACTTGCGCTAAAGTCCAAGACGCAAATAAATACGCGCATGCGCAAAAAAGCAAAGCGCGAGAAAAAACACACGCGCTTATTTTATCACGCAGAAAAAACCCTCGCGTTAACAAACAGTAAACGCGAGTCCAAAGTTCACGCTCGCGCTTCTCTCTCATGCGCAGAGACACACACGCAGGCTCAAAGTAACGGGAAAAAACTCATGCGCTAGTTTGAATTGACACGTAGCGATAAAAACAAACGTACGCGCTTCAATCTTTTTAGATATAGATTTGCGATTTCAATCCCTTAGATAAAAATAACCTTTTTACAAAGTTCAACAAAACTGGAAAGTCACTTATCTTGTGAATGAGACTTGAAAACTTCTTTTCACAGAAAAATGGAAGTTTCTGACTCCTGTCCTGTGTCTCCACCAAAATCCAAACACGACTCCTGTTGTACTTTCAGATCTTCCGCTCAACTGCTAGAAACTTGTCACCCTTGACAAAGGTAAGCAGGAGCTACAAGGCACACAACCTCTCAACTGGGCAAGGACGATGAAAGGCAGTTTAGAATGTTCATTGTCCTCCCTATAAACAATCTCCAGCCAATCAGAATTTAGACTGAGAACCTCCATCTTGGCTTGGGGAAATCTCCATAGACTGCAATGAAGGTTAAGGGCAAAATTGGCTGTTTAAAAATATAACCCATAATAACTTCCTAAAACCTTTCTAAACTAAATATGTGTCTCCCCTGACCCAATGTAAATGAGTATATGATACTGTATGTAAAGAATATGTCACTCCAACCTGACAGTACCTGACAGTCCAGCATGCGGCTGTAAAACGTTAAGGGCTAGTTGGCCATGGTAATCTTTTGCATCAGCACTGCTGTCATCATCTATCGATCTGAGTGTGAAAACAAATCATACTCTTGTGCGTTGTCAGGGGTTGCTAAAACAGGGGCTCTGCCAATAACGTCCATGAGCTCTTGGAAGCTTGTGAGCATCTCTTCTGTCCATGTGATAGTGCTTTTTGTCTTTTGGGCCCCCTTCAGTTCATGAAATAATGGCCTGGTGTATGTGGTGTAGTCAGATATACAATGGGATGCAGTAAATACAGAATCCTAGGAACTTTTGCATGTCTTCAACTGTCACTGGTTGAGGGGTACAGGGCACAGCTGCTGCACACTCAGACATTACCTTCTTACCATCAACGGAAATCAGTTGACCTAAATATAGCACTTCCTGTTGGCAATACTGCATCTTTGCTCTGTCTACCTTGTACCCTTTGTCTGCCAGCAATTTCAACAGCATGATGGAATCCTGTCAGCACTGCTGCTCATTGGAGCTATGCACCAGCAAGTCATCAACATACTGGATGATTATACTGGGCACATGTATGTATCTCAAATCAGTGTGAAGCACCCTGTTAAAGATATTGAGGGATTCACAGTACCCCTATGGTAATCGAGTGTGCTGGAACCTCATTCTGCATTAGGTAAATGCTGTGAGGTACTGAGAATCAGGAAAATAATGCATTCTTTAAGTCAATAACAGGAAAGTGGGTCGCTGTGGTGGATATGTTACAAAGTATTGTGGCTGGGTTCGGTACAACAGAAAACTCATCCTACACTTTACTGTTTAGGGGGCGTAAGTCCTGTATCATCCTCCAAATTGATTCCTTTGCTTTCTTGACGCGGTATATAGCTGTATTGCAGGAGGAGTTTGATGACATTATAATACCTTGATGTAACAAATCCATGATGGTGTCATATATCTCTCATCTGTCTCCTTGGGCAATGTTTACTGTCTTACTCTGGGGAACACTACTCCTGATTTGACTCTTTAACAGTCCTATTTCATGAGGGTTGCTTGTCCACAAACTGTCGGGCACCTGCACTAAATCACCTTCAGCAAATTGGGAGACACTGCCTGCTAGCATCATGGGGCATGGAACATTTTGATACTGAATCATTATTTCACATGTGACACACACTGCCAATGTAATTTCCCCATCATTGTCCATGCCCTCAAACAGCTGACCATCAGACACCCCTCTGAATGGCTGGGCTGGGTCGATGCACAGGACAGTGTGCCATTCTCCTCCCTCCGCATCTGTCCCTTTCAACACGATCTTGTCCTTCTAAGTTGAGTGTAATAATCTTCCCTGCTACATGGTCTTGGGCTGGGCTGGTGTGAACAAAAATTCTGATGGTAGTCTCCATGACTGTTAAGTCACTCCTCGCACTGTGTTAAGCAATACTGTAGCCCCGTACATGAACACGTCTGGATGCACGGGTACCCCCTAGTTCCTCCGTCACTTCCCAACGCCTGCACAATGAGCATAGCCCTCACATAACATATACCTAGGGTAGAACACACTACATCTTTCACTGTGAATTAAATCGTCATGTTCAATTTGCTTAATACATCTCTTTGCAGAAAATTTACAGGGGATGCAGTCAAAAACACTAGTGGTGCTCACACCTCTTTGATAAATACCTTGATGGGCAATTCTTCTGTGAACTGAACCAATTTTATTGCCCCGGAGAACCCTTGCAGGTCCATTACCTCACCCGATAAAGGGAAATACCCCTCCCTAATACATGATTTTGGTGTACCTGTGTCTGGCATGAAATCAAATGGTTTATTTCATATCTCTACATCCAGCAATGGTTTCCTCCTCTGGGTTGGCAGTGACTGACACAACTGGGCATGCTAAAGTTGTCTGTGGGCTGTACTAGCGCCTCATCACAAGTGGGGAAGTATCCCTTAAATGGTGCAGTAATGCTTTTACCACTGCATTTAAGGGTTGGCCCAATCATGTGTTGGGTGGAAAGTTTGGAGTGTTTCCTACAGTCTCCCGCTTTCTGCCCGTTTCCTGCCATTTTTGGTTCTATTACCGCCAGTGATATTACCGTCAGTGGAAATAGCACTGAAAATCCCCATAGCGTCCTATGGACTCTTAAAGAATTGGGGAATTGCAGCCTTACCACTACTCGTGATCCAGCACAAATTGCGCTGGACGGAGTAGCGGTAACACCGTTTGCATTGGCGGTATCCCAGCAGAATTACCACCGGGATACCACCAAGGCTGTGATGAGGCCCATAGTCTGGATACGTGTTTGCCCCTGGGAAGGTGAAGGGATTCCCCACTACCACATTGGCCCTTTGTAGTTACTGTGCCACGGGGTATTGCATTACTGTTGGGCATTTCCGGGACCTGTGACCTCCCCAGATATGTTGCATAAGCTGGTGTGCTATTTGGTTCTGGTGCAGGTAGCTGTGGGAACTGGGGTTGAGGTGCAGGAGGGGCCATAAGCAGTGGTGCACCATAAGGGACATTCGGGGGTGCCACAGCATAAGGCTGTGGGTACTGTGCTGGTGCGCCCTGAGCATACGGGGCAGTTGTGGGTTGTATGCAGCCACTGGTCTGCTCCTACACTGCTGTGAGAAGTGGCCTATACTCCCACAAGTCCAACATTGCCCAATACCCCCACAGAGCCCTCCCTCCAAATCCTCCTCTAACTTCCTGGAATCCTACAAATCCTCCCCTCTCTCTGGGTTACCCTTCCTGCGGTCCGCCTTGATGCAGTTCCTGGTAATCAATGTTCCAATAATACCCTCCTCCCCATGAGGGGGCTCATTGTGCCACTCCCAAAATGGCTCTCTGCTCCATCTGCCCTCCTGGTGGCGCAGTAACTACCACCCCCTCCACAGTCAACTTTGCTAGTTTCTTCTGCACTGGTTTTGTTTGCTCAGTCTATTCTCTCTCTGCCATTTTCTTTGCTTTCTCTCTCAGCCGTTTGCAATGGTATACTATTATGGACTATATCTCTGCCCACTCTTCTGATTCAATCCCCGCCACCTTTTCTAGTGCATTTTCTTGGGTAGGCATTTGTTGACCACAGAATAGAAAAATGCTATGGACCTGTCCCATGGTTCCACCATTTCTGCCCTCCACATCTCTTGTATTTGTAATATGTATTGTGCTGGGTCCTCATCGTCCTTCATAGTTCGTGCCATTATCGACTGGAGGTCAGGTGTGTCAGGGTATGTGCACCACAGCGCCACCCACACTCAGGCTCTACAATCATTCAAATGGGACCCATCATGACCCATCATGACTGTTGTCCCCTATCCACACGCCAAAATACCCTGCCTTGACCCAGATATTTTCTGCTTGGTTTCCTAACACTGCGGCGAACAACCTCTTCATGTCACCCACATCCAGGCTAATTCCTGCTGTCTGTTTCTCAAGTGCATATATCCACTTGCCCGCCAACACGGTGAGGGATGATAATGCCTTTGTTAAATTATTTCTGTCCATATGTGGTCAGGGTACATATTGTGCCCTCCCAGGGCCCTCATTTACCAACGTAAACTGTGCCCCCACCGGCCTTACTCACCTTTTTCCCCCTGCTTTCCCTTCACTACACCATGCACCCCTGGCACGCTCTCAACATAGGCCCCCACAAACTTTCCACCTGCTGTGATATCATGTGTGGGGACTCCTCCTCCCCCTTCCTGTCCTCCGTATCCCACTCTTCCTCTTCTACATCTGTGGCCATATAACTGACCCATAATCCAAACATCCGGTCTCTGGCCTTCGCCTATGCTGCCTTTCAGAATACTGTCCATTACCCTCTTTTTCCACATGCACATCCCTGATCGCCGTACTGTCAATTCTGAACAAACTGTCCCCCGCTCTCCACTCTTCACTTCAGATGGGTGCTCTCTGCCCATCTCCTCTGTCTAACTTCAATCAAGCTAACTCTTCTTCTGCCCTATTTAACGCCTCCGCTAACTCCCTTTGTGCCCTCAGCTTTGGTTCGCTATGCAATTAAACTCGATCGGCTGCAGGTGCTATGAGGTTCCAAATATTTTGATACTGGGCGAACATTGGAGGGAGAACAGTGGTGGGCAGCGGGACATAGGTTGGCTTTGTGTACACTGACGCAGCACGTATGGGGTAGCACTCTACTACTTGGGCTAAGGTCGGTGGGGCATACATGGTGCATCACCATACATTTACCACAATACACTACAATGACCAGAAGGCGTCCCAGGAAGTACAGTACTAGGGAAGCCCACTGGCTCCCACCACCCAGGATACATCATTACCATCTGCCCTGGGTGGAATCTCATACACTCAGCATTCCAGTCACACTCCAGGCATTCCATTCATGAACTCACACCTGCAGACACAACGCATGCATTCAAGAAGTGGAATAAAGCAGGGGATAAACATATAACAGGAATACCATTCCTAACACCTACCTTCCTTCCACACCTCCCTTTCTTCCAATCAACGGACACATACCTCAAGACACGCACTCAACCCAATTCCAAATACAAAGGAATGGTTACTCAAACAGGTGTAACTAACCCACTGGCAGTAGGACGACATCAACACGACTACCATCTCAAATCAACAAAACAAGACTCAACTCCTTCTGCTCACTGCTGCCACCAGAGAGCCTCAAACCTGCCACATTTTCAGCACTGCAACCAAAAGCCATTAAAAAACTGACCACCTTCTATCCACCACTGCACACTAATGGATCTTGGAGCTGCCATCCCAAACACAAACGGTCCCTATATGGACTTGCACGTAGTCCCTCTGCACCAACACGAGAAACCTAACTAACTTTCAGATACAACTAATCCAAGAAGATCTGACAGGAACACCTGGGACACACAACCCACACACTCAGCACACATACCTAGACCGAAACGCACAACACACACCTGGCAACAAAGACGCAGAGTAGGATTCCAATCAAAAGAAAACCCTCACAAACCCCAGTTTGGTGACCACACAAACTGAACCATGACACCTTGGATCTCAAACCAAATCCAACACTTCTACACACAAAATGAACCTCCGGCGACATGATGGGAAAAAAACTAAAATTGCCCCATTATCACAAGAAATACACCAATCTAATTGGAATACACTGTGAACAAATTGAAAGCATAAAAAATCAGGAAACCTACATTGACATGGTGGGGCTAACCCTTCCCCCCAAATACACTCCATCCGGATCCTCTAACTCTGGACTTGGATCCTTATTACAACTCTTGAGAATGAGGACCACTCCCGTCCGGTTAAACCCAACGGCCTTACCACTGGACACTGTTAAACTGACAACAAGATGTGAAGGTGTCCCAACCCACGACTCCGGCCAGCGTAACAATTGGGGGAGTTCTGCCGTCGATAAATTGGTCATATGAGTTACTAGTTTCAGGATGTTGGCAAAAATAAATGTATAAATTTGAGATCCGGTAGGCAAGGTTATAGGCCCTCATTACGACCCTGGCGTTAAGGGGTTAACAGCGCCGTAAAAGGTGTCGGCGCCGTTAAACCCTTAATGCCTTACTACGGGGTCCCTTTGCGGGACCCGACCTTAACGGCTGGTCTAGACCAGCTGTTAAAGTAGGGGCCCGCAAAGGGACTCTCAAGGTAAGTACGGTACCACAATTTGCGGTGCCGTTCTTACCGCCTTCCCCATTCCCCTTATGCCCTATGGGGCAAAAATGGGAATGGGGAAGGGCCATGGTGGCATAGGGAATTACCACCCCACCAACCTTGGAATGCGGTGGTAATTCCCCATTCCGCCATGGCGGACTCCGGCATCGACCATGGTGCTAATAGCACCATGGTTTTCCACCGGAGTCCTAATGAGGGCCATAGACATAGATAAAGTAAATACTAACATCTTTGCTGACAGTAGCCTTATTCAATTGGCTATTCCTTTTGGCTTTATTTCTTTTTTTGTTATTTTGTGTGGCACTTATAAAGTATTTTGGTATTGTATCAAGCTGATACCTGTTATTTAGCTGGAGATTTATTCTAAGCAAATAATGCAAGAAATGAAAAACAAACAACATAGAATCGAATTGTTTGCACACAGTAGTTAGGGAAAAGAGCAGCGTAAACATTTTTTGTCATGTTTCAAGACAAGAACAGTGCAAGCAGGAGTAAAAACATGAGCAAATAATGTAACTTAGAAGCCAAATTACATGAAAGTGTCCTTAATCGTGCAACATGGAAAGAAATTCCCATAAGAGTATCCTCAAAATGAGACCTGATTAGGGTCTAACTGCCGGTGGAAAGTGACCAATCCTAGTTCTACCTCTGAGACAGGTTCCCTAGATGTGATGTGGACCAGCTGGATGTTGACTGAGTCCCTGGACGTTTTGGCTGTGATTCACGGCGCCTTCTTCCGGGCAGTGGATTGTGTCCCTCAGTGAGGAAGACCACACATAGTAAGGACTATTTAAAAAAAAAAAGACTGTGACCTCAATGGGTTCAAGGTGTGTGGGTGAAACCATAAAATGAGCAAAAGGAAGAACAGGCCTGTTGGAGCGGCAGCACCAACCTTGGCACGGGTCCTGGAGGATGAAGGGGGGGCCATACAGATGACTCGGGAGGGCAAGGTGGTGCGACTTGATGTTGTAGTGGGGCAGTGAACAGGCTGGAGCGAATCTGGCCTATCTGGGCTCTGTCCTCCCCCCTGTCGGTTGGGTCGATCTATGGGCATGAAAAAGTTGGGGTCAGGTGTGTGGGTGTCAAACGGCGGACAGGATGTCCACCAGTTCTCAAAAAGTTCACGCATCTCAGCAATAACATTATAAATTAGAAATTAGAACTCCCGCCCACAACAGTTTGTGCACAGGGGACTGGTCACTGCAGATGGGTGTCCCTCCGGATGTGCAACCAGAAATTATCCATCACTGCGTAGGGTCTGGGATCACGTCAGGGTCATCAAATGTGTAAGGCAAGACCTCCAGACAACCAGACATTGCAAAACACTCATCTAAGGAAAAAAGCTTGGTGCACCTCTTTGATAGGAGAACAAGATTTATTTTTTACACAAAAAGGAAAAAGGTGATAGAACCAAATTGCCACAGAACTCTCTGTTAGTTCAAAGCAGTTCCAAGTTTTTAATGGAAGAAAGCATCACTTGTGATCTAAATAATATAGATTGTTAACCCCAACCCTCATGGGCTACCACCTATATACATACGGTTCCATGTAATAATGTTGCCACAAAAATCTCGCCATGCAAAAATATCGCCGAAAAATTGCCGTTTTTTGTGGTGACATTTTTACATTTTAACATTTTTTTTTGCCCCTGTCCCCATATATATGTTCACCCACATAATATCGCTGCAACCTTTTCCCGGCGATATTATTTACGGTGACCATATATATGGGGATAATATTACCTGATACCATACATACTACCAGTCCCCTATAGTCCGTTGACTGATTGGCCACATCCTAGTATACCCCTGCCCTCTAACACATGGTTACACTACTCATCTTGATTCCTCACTACAGGATTCACAGGCTACCTGGAATATTACCCTCCCCATAGGCCCAGTCACATGGTGTGCACCTCATTGTTAACATGAGCTCAGTGGATACCTTCTAGGTCAAATCGTCCCTTTAGAATAATGATGTGCTTCTCTTGATACCAGACCAGTGGGCGCCCGGACCATGCCTCCCTGTCACGTGACTTAATTTGCGGTCATCACCTCTTAATCCTCATATCACAAATCAAGGATTGTTTCACTCCTTGCTCCCCCCTTATCATCTGACCCTCCCCAAAGCTTATACTGGCCTCTTGAAGACCGCACTAATCAACCAAGTTCTGATGGATTTAAGTATTTTATTTTATAGTCGTCTGGCAGTTCAAATGGGATGGCCATTATTCTTGGGGGGGGTGCCAGTGCACTAAATCTGGGCTGGGCATTTTGGCAGCTCAAGACCGCTACCTCGGCTTCCATGAGTTTGTCCTTCGGGACGGGATCAGACCTGGCCGTGCTTGGCCATTCACATTCTTATCTGGTTTCGTAGACCTACTGCTCGATACAGCTACATGTTTATCTCGTCTGCCTGAAGGCCTCTGATCTCAGTACCACTGCTGGGGTTTGGGAAAGGAAGAAGGATTCTGGCTTTTCATTGTCATGCTGCTATGCCTTCATTAGAAAATGCACAATACTAGGCCTCACTTCTAATATGGCGGTGCTTCAGTATCTCCTGCACCCAGGGCCTAAGTCTACATTATCATTGTTAGACGTCATATTATACCATTGCTACACACAATCATTTGTGTCCTATACGTGGACCTACATTTGCTTCTATAACTACTATAACAATTGACCCTTTTTCCATCCCCACTTACGATTCTCACCCTCCTGCAGCCACGCATGTTCATTTTCTAGTGCACTAATATATTTTCCGCAGCCTAAATCCTTTGAGAATGCATAGGAGCTGGATGTGCTTCCCAACTGGGGTCACTGAATCATACAGTAGCAATGCATGCTAGACCTTGCCAAAAGGTGTCGGAGCGCCCTTTATTTAGGAAAAGTAGAAGCAAGGCACAGTGCAGACATGTGTAGATACATTGGCATAATGGGAAGGCATTCAAAGGCCACTGACTTGTTAATTTGAGGCATTGATTGACAGTGTTTGCTGGTGCCAGCATGTTAAATGAATTTCTAAAAAAAAAAACTTTTACAGCACAGAGTTTATAAGCACTGTCAGGAAGGTCTCCTTTAGCCATGCATGCATACTTTATGAAGCAAACATGTTTGTTTAGGTGTTTAACTTTATTTTATTAGTCCTGTTGGACATTTGCCAACAACTTGCCAGTTCATGTACAAAAGTGGGCATAGGAAAAGCCTGATGGACATATAAGACGACACTTTTCCTGTGTCAATTGATGTGCCCCTGTTTTTTGCACTTGTCTTCATAAGTGGTGCAAACGGTGGGGCACCAACTGTGGCTGAAATAGTTTTTATAATATGCCGCAGAGCTCCATGAAAAGCGTTTCCCGAATTACCATAGAAATCATTAAATGATAATAAAGGAAATGTCACTAGAGTTCCCATTGTTTGTGCCAGGGCAAGTATCAAGAAAGGAGCGCTTCTGAGTACAAATGTATACAAATAAACTGCATGGTGTGCATGTTAGCGATAATTTTCCTTTTAGAGCTTAATACCTCCTACCTTAGAGACCCCCAGCACTCATGCTGGAATTTAGGACTTTTTAATTTTAACCCTGGAGTGAGTGAGACCTTTTGCTCCATTTCTTGTGTGTTTTGACCTGATTTTGATTATGTATTTCCACTGTTCTTGGTGTCTGACAAACTCCATGGGCATCTACTTTTTTTATTGTGACACACTTCACCTTCAGTGCAGTGTCACAGAGAAATCCTTTAGATTTCTCATAAGGTTACAATACCTTTTCTTGTGTGAACTACTGTTCCCAAGAATAGTAAAGTGAAATTGACTTTACTTACCCCTTTCCCCTTGTAGGTCCAGCACACACCATCTTATGTGGAGCCCCTTATCCTACCTATTCATGTATCATTTTTTATGCTACACTCACTACTTTAAATGGCTGGTGACAGTGGTTTCATTTTCCTACCATTGTTCTTTTCCCCCGCAGGCTGAATCCTATGCTGCAGTATAGCACCCATGGATGACCATTTTGTCAAAATGGCCCTGGTCTTCTTTTTTTGCCATTTTCTGTTTGTGAGGTCTTTCTTGTGTTTTACTCTCCACGTCAGGTCAGGTTTGGGCCCTTTGTTTCGCCTTTGACAGGCTTCAGCCCTGAAACCCGCCTCTGGCTCCAGTGTGTCTGGAAGGGCAGGAAGTGAGGGGTGGGCCCTGAAACTCCCCTGTCCTTTGTCTCTAGGAGCGCCTGAATGCAATCAGTCCTGATTGGCTGGCTGTCCTTTTAGGACAGCCACCCTGCTGTGTGATTCACAGCCTAGGCTGTGCATGAATGGGAGAAACCTGTTTAAAAGGCAAGGGTTTTGGGATTAGAGGCAGAGTCAACCACTGGGAAGAACACCAGATGAAGAAACCATGAACAAAGCTTGATGCATCTTCTTGGACCTTTGAATTGCCCGGTGAAGCCTTGCTGCTGTGCTGAAACTCCTTTTCCTGATCGACAAGAGAAGCTCTGGAATGGACAACTTCTTTCCTTGGGTCAGTGGGACCAACTATCCCTGAGACGAGCTTCATTTTCCCCGACTGGCTGAACTTCTTTGCTGCTGCAGGAACCGAGTACCAGGGGTCGAGAAATCCATAGTCGAGTGAAACGCCTGAAATCCGGCCAGAAGCTCTAGGAGTCTCCTAAGGACCCTCCAGAAGCAGGATGACCAGAACTGGAGTCCCCTGCCAGAGTGCAGGACTCAAGGAGTGAAGGAAGCCCAACTGGTATCCATGATTTGCATTGGTGCTGTGTACTGCGCGCTGGAACCGCAAAGTACCGCTGATCCGAAAAGAGCCCATAGCTGCCGACGACCTCCAAATTGCTGCCACAGGAGTCCTCCAGATGTCCTCCCTCTTGTCCCCACGACTGAGGCTCAGGAACCCAGGATCTGCATTGCTGCAACAGGACAGACTCCAGCTGGGCCACTCTTCTTCAAACCAAAGGTACTGTTCAGACTTGGGGTACTATTCTCAGTGGCTTTAGCTTTGCTCTTCTCAGCTGAGACTTGCAGTGGCTACTTTTGGTAGAGTTGATTGCAACTCTGCTTTCCACAAGTGTAACAGCTTGTGACCCTACACGTGATTTCTACAAAACTCCCTTTGTGCAAGGCGTTTATTAACTGAGAAGTGCCTCAGCTCCATAGACTGTGCTTCAATGGCTGTCCTGGCTCCCTGCAGACTCTTCTAGTCCTTTGACTTTGATATTTTCTGTCCCTCAAAGGTGATAACTTGGATTTCGACTGTTATTGCTGGGAAAGGTTTTGGCTAGACTTCATTGGAAAATTTAAGTATACTCACATGCCCTGGGAACCTGTTTAACCTTTTCCCTTCCTTTAACCTTTCCTTTCTGCAACCTCAGAATCTGCAAAGTGTTCTAGTGATTTATAAATGCCATTACTGTCCTTGTGAATGAAGTCACCTACGGGTGTAGAAACTGTATAAAAACCATCTCTAAAGAGTATCCACTAAACTTATGCTGATTCTGGAAATGTGTTTTAAAGTATATAGGATTGTTACATATTGTGCCCTTTTTAAAGAACGCTTATTAAAAAATGGATGTTAAATAAATAAATAACTATTTATAACTGAAACCTTGAGTATAAGTGTTACTTAGCTACTTGTATTTGCGAATTTCATTGCTACAGCTCTACAGCTCACATTTATCCCTCTTGGGATAGGCCTGGTCGCTCGGTCACGCTACCAACTTGTGTACCACAGTCCTATACCAAAAGGTGGGTTACCTAATACCAAGTAGCAAAGTGTTGTGTAGTCTCACACAGTGTTACTACATCAATTTTTGCCTGGCATATTCTAAAAAAAGAACGCAAATGCAAAAAGCAGAGGTCGTGCTTTTTTCCATTTGCGTATTACTTATGTATTACAACGTCCGGAGCGCATTTCTAATAGTGACAGGCCTTTAAAGTGCCTGCCGGTGAAGTGATGCATGTTTTAGTAAGCATTTCTATCCCTGGATAGAATGCAGGAGGGACAGCTGCGGTCAGACACTGCTGTTCCACTAAAAAACGAAATCATGACAAGGTCAGCAATGACCCTGCTGGCATAATCCTGCGCGTGTTCCAAATATGCGCAGGGGGGGTGTCATGATTTCCTGTGCATTTTCAAGTGCATCACATTTGTGAATTTGGGATGTACTTTCAAATGCACAGACACGCTCCTGGTGCGCACATTCAAATGCCCTTTGAGAATGGGACACATCTTTTATTGGCACAAATAAGGAGAGGCGCTAGAAACTTTGAGACTTTAACGCATTATTTATTAAATCGGCGCCATTGCTGCAGGCAATCGCAGACTGACAGGCTCATTGTGTGTGTGTTTTTTTTTTCAAATGTCTTTCCCTCACAGTACAAATGCAAGCAAGCGTCATGGCATGGGGTGGGGACATGAGCCCAAAGCATGAAATGAAATGCATGTTTTCTGACAGTAGAGCACGTGGGTGGGTGTGTGGGAGGAATTTAGCAGCATGTGGAACCCGGTTCTTAGTGCAAATCGGTTGTCTGTTATCGATGAGTAAGTGAACGATGAACAAATGTTTTAAAATGAAGGGACAAGACGGAGAATTTGACAAAGGTTCGATATTCTGTCTGATACTGTTTAAAATGAAACGCGTGTTTTGCAGGAACGCCACTAACATGTCTTTTCTTTGCATCGGCAGCCCTCCCTGTGGCCACAAGTTGTCTGACCCCTGAGATGGATGTCCTCGGCCGCCAACCCTCCCTCGCCCATTAGTCGCTGGCCGCAACATGAGCCAGCAGCCTGCAGGTGGCGGTGCTGCTGAGCCCCGCCTGCATCCAGAGGGCAGCAGCAGCAGCAGAAAACAACGAGCCTCGTCACCGGCCAAGCCCAGCATCAACGGCGGCAGCAGGGAGAGTCCGTCCAGACAACAGGCCACCGTCAGCAGGAGGCCCCTTACCATCCCCAAGGGCGCCGGCCGACAGCAGCAGCAGGCGGCCTCCACCAGAACCAGCCGTACCTCCGCGGCTCCGGAGCAGGGAGGGACCAGGAAGCCGCTGCATCCACAGGGAGCTGTCCAAGGCCGCGGTGGTGCTGAAGCTGCAGGCAGAGGTGCTGAGGCGGGCTGCCCCGGGGAAGAGCTGGAGGGGCAGCCTGCACACCGCGATCCGGCAGCGGCAGCATCGCCGTCCAGGGCGGGCGCCAAGCGGCCAGACGCCTCTGGGAACTCCCGGGAGGGCCAGGAGGAGGAGGAGCAGGGTGCGGCCGAGGGTAGCGGCGTCGCCCCGAGAGCTTGGAAGCAGCGGGGGACCCCCGTAACGCGGGGGGAGGGGGGCTCGGCCGGTAAGGGAGCCCCCCAGCAGCCGCAGGGAGCCGGCGGCGGCTACTGGCGGGAGGGATGCCTGCAGTCTGAGCTCATCCAGTTCCACCTGAAGAAGGGGCTGGCGGCCGGCGCCATGCTCCCTGAGGGCGTGGGCCCCGAACCCCCTGAGGGAGTGGCGGCACCTGCCGGCGCCCCGCCGGAGCCCCCCGCCCCGAGCCCACAGGAGCTGCAGCTGCAGGAGGAGGTGGAGAAGCTGCAAGAGGAGAACGAGAACCTCAAGGTAAGGGCGTGGGGACGGTGTCATCCCTGATGATTGACTCGCACTATTAAACATGAAGCATTGTTATCAGAACGCCTCCAATGTGCTGCAATAATGGTTTTATCCATAATATGGGAACACAGTGTTAACCTCCCTCTTCCCAAGATGTCCTCTATTGTTTCAAAATGGCCTAAATGAAATAGAAACGTCCATCCTTTTGGAAGGATGCGCACCATGCTGGGGCATATTGGCACTTCAGATGCCAGCTGCGTTGCTGGGCTTTGGCAGCCTTGTCTGGGCCTCTTTTGTCTGAGCATGACTCAGGTTTTTCCTCACTGGCTAATGATGTCTGCAAAAAAAAAGGGGGGAGGGGGGAAGGCCTGCAATGCGATGGTGCTTGCACACACGGGTCAGTCAGTGCCTGGCAACCAAGAGAAGGGGGGGTGCCTTGTCCACTGCAGGTGATACAGCATGATGTGTGCTGCACTGCACTCCCATCACACGCCGCTAATGAATGCAAACTGCAAAGCAGCGGTAGTCATGGGGCGCCGTGGTAGCCAGCCCACCTGCATCTGCCCTATGCATGATGCACCGTGCTTAGCATTTAGTCCAAATGCCAATGCAGTATTACATAATTAGGCAGGTTCTTTTCAGCTCGAAACCCGATGATTTAAAATTTCTGTGTAATTATATCGTGTACTTTTACCAAAGCTATGTTTGCTGTAAGGATAACATCAGCTTCGGTTGCTTTGTATCCTCTAGTGTTAATGGGACATACGTGGTCCAGAAAGCTCGCAGCACAAAATGTATATTATCTTAACACAGGCATCATCCTTCCAAGATTTCTGTCATGTTTTAAAGAGTTCTGACCGAGTTTCTGAAAGGAATCCCCCCTGAATTCGCTGTTAATGTGTTCTCTTTATTTTTCCCTTCATCCCTCAGAGCGAAATTGACGAGATGAGGACCGAGATGGACGAGATGAGAGACAGTTTCTTCGAGGAAGACGCCTGCCAGCTGCAAGAGATGCGCCATGATCTGGAGAGGGCAAATAAGAACTGCCGAATCCTGCAGTACCGCCTGCGCAAGGCAGAGCGCAAAAGGTTGCGCTACGCCCAGACCGGAGAGGTAGATGGTGAGCTGCTCAGGAGCATCGAGCAGGACCTCAAGGTAAGAAGACACACAAAGCCCAGCACCCACATCTAGTAAGCGGTGTGCACCGGTGCACATGACTATCTAAATAGATTCTTTACAGGTGTGCTGACAATGTCTGCTCTTAGGGTAATGTACACACCATCACACCATAAACAAGCAAAGGCAAATTGTCATTTGGTAGTGCCAAGTAATACAACATCAATACACAAAATACATATTTATTCATATAAACTCCATTTTAAATCACTTATAAATACCCACAATAGTATAAAACACAGCACAGAAAATTCCATACACATTTAAGAAGAGTGTACACTACTAACCATAAAAAAGGATATTACATTCATTGATCCTTTCTCTGTCTGCCCTAATGTACCAATTGGAGAAGCACAATATTCTTTAAATGTCAATTCTCATACGTTAATGTGTTAATGCCTATAGCCAACATGTTTCTGTCGTGTGCCTATAAATGCTCGACATTCTTCAGGTGTGATGAAACCAACGTTTTATCTCCTCCACCTATATTCCGCATACATATAGGAAACTTGTCTATGTAACAACATGTGTTCACACTTTACTAATTACACTGTCACAATCTGCATCGCATTCATAAATAATCCACATGTATTTTGTAAATTGAAAAGTATGTTGAGTGTATGGGCCTAATTCACAGTGCATTTTCTAATGGGGTGTTGCCATTATAAAACGCATCTGTGAATTGGTACCCATGTCTTTTTACCCCTCCTAGCATGGCGCTCAAGGCACACACTTGTGTGCTCCTGTTCCTAATTATTCTAGGGTGATTTATTCATAAAGTCCATTTCAGTAAGCACCGCAGGGGATTTTAAAGAGAAATTACATTGCTTTGTTCGTCGCAGTTATTACGCAGGTGGACCAGTTTTAATAAAACAGAACAATGTATGGCCCACTTTAAGCCTGTGCTGCTCTTGTGTAACACCTTACCCGATTCTTCAGTGGACACACTTTTTCCAGTTGACTTCCCTACAACCTCCACTACCCTTCGGTTACCATAAGGGTTGCAACCCTGCCTCCAGGAATGGCAGAAGGTTGAGCAGAAGTGTGTGGTGGGATATAGGTATGTCTGGACTCTGTTCTCCCGATAAGGCCTGTAATGCGAGCCGGGGTACTCAGGTTGAGCCCATAGTGGGCTCGTCCACACCCTCTTCCCATAGTTTTCTAGGTGTACCTCTGGGGGTTGTGGGGAATCCTCATCGGGCATTACTTCACGCCGAGCAGCAGGATTAAAGAAATCTGCCCCGTATACAGCACGTTTCCTGGAGTGGCATGTAGAAGGCAGGAGTCCAAGAGCAGTAGAAGGAGTTGCCATCACTCAACATACTAGCATTCTCCCCCGCCCCTGTTCGCACAAGGCAGTACTTTATGCTCTACTTATCACCTAATGGTACCAATTGGTGTTCGACCTCCTCCCCAGTTGCCTCACAGCTCTGAGTCAAGAATCAGATATTTCTCTTAATGGTAGCTCTGAGGTGCCGATTAGTGGTGTTCAGTTCAGCGGGTGATGGCTCACAGGTTTCTAAGTTCAAGTGAGTGTTGTAGCTTTTGTGGGTCAGCTACGTCGAATAGTTTCTTGCGGTTTAGGTTTGGGAAGTAGTCTCAGTTGGTTCAGGTTCCCGGGTCTGCGCTTGCAGAGCAGTTTCCAGCGGACTTGGTTCCTCAGGTTCGGATTTGTTGACTTCGCTTGCCAACGAGTTAAGATGAACCGAGATTCATTACACCAAGCATGCGCAGACCGTAAACACAGTCTTTTTGAATCACAAACTCAACATGCTCGCTACGACTAGCACCTCTTGCCAAATATTACAGTGCCTCACAGCATTTCGTCTCTCCATTTCCAGGAATGTATTAGACGATATAAGAATTGACGGCAGATCTTTTTATTGGTAATGAGGTGTTCCTTCAGGTTCTAAGAGCTGGTGCCAATGTTCGGAGGAGTCCCCTTTCCTGATGTAACGGTAGTGTCTGGGAGGAGTGAATGGGAGTTTCTCTACTCAGGTCCATCTCTGTTAAATCTGTCATGATTGTAATCACAACTTCCGGGGAGGTCCCAAAATGCCTTACAACTTTTGAAGTGCAAGACCTCATGCTGTAGGCAGCAAAGATAGTTTGGATTCCGATTTTCTGTGCAATATAATGAGGTGTTCTTTTGGGGCGGGTGAATAGGAGATGTCCTGTCGCAATTGGTTGAGGAAGGATGACTTGTGATACAGCTGATTGACAGGTAGCATTGCCCAGTACTGCTCCCTTTAAGAAAGGATATATTCGCAGCAGCAAATAGGACAACCCGTACTCCACAGCAATTTCAAAGATCGTTGTTAAGTATTTTTAAATTGCAAATAAATGTCCATTACTTTGAACCATTTTTCAACAAGCAAGACATTGTTTTTGTAAAGCAGTTAGCTGTTGAGGCTGCTTTTCCATGTACCCCTGTTTTTGGACCATCAAAAACAGTAGTGTAAGTGTTGAAGAACTATAATTAGTGGATGGTCGATCCTTTAATATCTCTTGGAACTCTCAAACCTCTGACCCCACTTCTCTCTGTCATCATCAACAAAACCTTATGCGGCCTACAGGCTATCAAAGTACATCCTATCACAATTTACAGACAAAACCCAACACGCTGCCACACATCATAGGTCACATCATAGGAGAAAGGAAACCATCAGGAGAAAACCCGACCCTTTTCAAGATAGCACCGGCACCGAAGGCCCAGCCACATTATTCCCCGCTAGGCCCATTCCCAGAGGAGTAAGGTTCGCTCCAGTGAGGGGAGTATTTCTCAGGGGTTGCCTGGGTAGCCATCAAGACCAGTGCAGTGGAGCAGGCTGATTCGAATCCCACTCATATGCAACCGACCACCCCCCGCCCCCTCTTCTTCCCATGACCCCTTCAGCCACTCTCCAGTCCCAGAAAGACAGTTTGACATTGTCACAGGAGTTCTGGTTTTTACTTTACTTTATTTTACTTTACTTTACAACACCCCGCTATGGCTTCCCTTGAAAGAAAGTCACAACCTCCTGTTGTTCGCAACCAATGCAGGCCTTTATTTAGCAAGGCATCCCTTGGTTCTGGTTTGTTCGTCACTAGTTCAGGAAGCCCTTGGAGGTAGATGGTGGCACATTGGAGTGATCATTGCACTTTGGGCTTGCCTCTGCCACTTCTTTGCCACGTTGCTTGGCCCCTGATTGCCCCCAAGCTAGTACGTTTTATATCCGCCAGGCTTGATACATGACCCCCAGCTGAGTGGGCTTTGGCTTGGGTTTAATCACCCCTTTAGGCTCCCCGATCTTAGTGATACTTTTGCATGAGGCTATGATGTTGACAAGGCTTTGTTTGCCAAAATCCGAATGATGGTGATCAAAGTTCCCGTTAGTACGCGTTGTGATCAGGGGCACCTGTACAATAGGGCTTTCTATGGGTAGATTAAGAGGACCCTTTCCAGCAATGAGAGCGGTCCAGGGATCTCCCTCCCCTGGCAGCTTTACTCCACCCATCCCCAAAGCCTCCATCATGCCTACAGGCAATATTCTGATTATTGCCAACTCGGCGAGTGCTTGGATGCACTTGCACCCTTTGGTTGAGCATTCATCCCCTTGAGATGGATTGGAGGCTGTCCCGACACCCAGAATAGTTGCATGTCGAGGGCCGGTGGGGGCCCTAAGTGGGGTTAGATGAAGAAAAGAGCTGGCCCCTGAGCAAGTGGACAGATGCTCATTCCAGGCACTGATGGGGGAGCCAGAAAGGTTTTTTTTAGCAACCATGGGGTCAGTGATACCTCTGCCTGCTTCCTCCTTGGAGGGGGGTGGGGCAGGAGTTGATGCGGTAGCAGTGCCCAGGTCATTTGCTAGCGTGAAAGCGGGGGCCAGTCTGGGAATTACAGAGAGCGTACTTGAGGCCATGCTGTAGCTTGCGGGTGCATCTGAGATAGCATCCTCCTTCACTTCCTCCTTTGTGTGGGGCACAGACTTTATTGTCCCAGGATATGGGGCTTCAGGTAACAAGTGCTCCATGATGGTAGCTGGGGGCACGTGGGGTCTTGTGGGTTCAGTGAGGGTTGGGGGGTGATGATCAAGCCGCTCTGTCTGTATCAATAGCACTGTATGTGACGTTCCTTCCGGGCATTGGCAAATTTACTACGGTATCTGAAAAAATGCCTAGGTGATCTGGCGTCAAGGCGGAACTGACCTCCCCAGGGTACGTAACAAACAGGCCCTCTATGTTGCAGTACTTTGCTCGGTGGGCTACTGTAGGGAATTCTATTGACTCCTCCTTCATCGATCAATAGATGGACCTCCCCGGTAGGATTAGATAACTTCTTGGGGAGTAGCGTGGGTTGCCTATTTACCCTCCACTACCACCCTGGGGCAGGATCACCAACAGTGAACAATGGATTGGGGTGGGCCACCGTATTGCTGCAGCCTTCTTACTGTCAACATTCTGCGCTGGGACTTAGGAGCAGGGTGACCTTTGTGGGCGTGAAGTTGGGTATAGAAGAGGAGCGGGGCAAGTGGGAAATCGGTGAGGGCTCCATGTGCTGGGTTTGGGGGAGATGTTTGGGGGTAACACTTTGCCAGTGAGCCAATGTGCCAGGGTAAAGTTGTGTTATGTTGCTCAGGAGGCGTGACCAAAACAAGCAGCAGTGAAGAAAGTCCCAGTAGGGGAGGTCTCTGGGCCGCCATACACCTCGCCTTTGCCCCGCCACAGGCTTCACCACTACAGGGTCTGTGGCAGCGTTATGTTGCTCAGGGGGAGTGGCCAAAATGAGCAGACACCGCGCCCTTTCCCCTGTCAGCGTTCCCCAAGGATCAGTCCTTGGACCTCTGCTCATCACCCTCTATACCTCTGCCCTAGGAAGACTTATCTCATCCTTTGACTTTCACTGTCCACTTTTTGCTGATGACACTGACATATTTTTCTTATTTAACTCCTTCAATCCAGCCATCACAGAATGGATTGTCTCACTGCAATGTGTCACAAGATGGCTCTCCACTGCCTCATGGTGGTGTGAACTTTTCAAAAACGGATGTCGTCTATATTTTGGTTTCCAATGCCTTCTCGACAGTCACCAATCTCCTTCCTGCTGTCCTTCTTGCTCTCTCACCCAAGGCTTGCAATCTTGGGCTCTTCTTTGATAGTGATCTACGAATTCAACAATGCATCACTACCTATGCCTGTGTCGCTCATATTTAGTTCCTCGACATTTAAAACATGTGTCTTTTTTACTAACCACTCTATAAAAACTATAATCTCCTCTCTCGAGCTTATCAAACTTGAAAACTGCTCAAGCCTACTCCTTGGCCTTCCTCTTTACACTGTCCTCACTCTAGACAAAGTCCTCAGCTTTGTTACCCACACTCTCTACAACCTACCCAGATCCTCCCCCATGTCTACCTACTGACAACATGCTGGTTGTCTCTCCATATAAAAAAATCTCGCTTTTCAAGTTCCTTCTCCCAGTCGACAACGCTAACAATGGTCTTGCTCCTCAGTACCTGCCTGATTGTATTTCCGTTTACAGATCATCTCGTTCCTTCCGATCCTCTTCTGCTCTCAACCTCATGCCCCATATCCTTCCTGTGCCACCTGTCGCTTACGCTCTTTCTCCCTACTCACCCGCTTCACTGGAACCCACTGCTCATAATGATCAAAGCCAGCCCAACTGTGGATCTCTTCAAATCTTGTCTTAAACTTTACTTACTTACTCTCCCCCATCCACTCTAACTCGCCCAACCACTGCCTCCAGTCACTCGTAATAATGTAATTTTTCTATATTTAAATATAGACTGATATGCAAATGGTATTCCTCCTTTGTGAAAAGTACAGTGAGTTAAAACATGTGGCGGCGGACTCTGAGTGGGTACATTCCCACAGAACAGGTTATCATGCTGTGTTCTTTCTTCCAGAGGGTCGCCCTGACCTCTGTTTGTATTAAAATAGTACTCCTATTAAGTTGGAAGCACTTGCCCCTCAGGCTAATGTTACCTTTGTAAGTCACCTTTGTAAGTCACCTTGTTTCCTATATATATACATATATATATATATATATATATATATATATATATATATATATATATATATGTATATATACACACGAAAGGTGGAGCCGCCAAAGCGCAACCTGCACTCCGAGCAGTGTAAAAGTGTAAGATGCGAGAAAGTTCTGGGAAAAAGGGAAGAAGAAACATGAAAGTCTACAGACATCAAGTTTATTTGCAAATGAAGCAAAAATGCAACAACAAACAAACAACAAAGGCAGGACACCAGTAGGACATGTCCCGTTTTGACGCGTTTCGTGCTTTACATATCGCTTGTTCAAAGACAGGGGGCAACACAAACAAGGAGCTTAAATGACTAAGGGTATTAATTTCATTATGTCTACTAGTTTCAGAGCTCACCATGTAAATAGGTGACACAAACAGCAGACATCTGCTAACATATCAGCATGGTAAAATACAACAGACAAAGGGCCTCATCACAAGTCTGGCGGTAACCCTTAAATGCGGCAGTAGCGCTATTACCGCCGCATTTAAGGGTCCACCAGATCATGACCTTGGCGGATTTCCCCCCAGAATCCGCTACAAATTTGCCAATTTTCGGCACGTTTATCGCCGACGGGAAATCCGCCGGCGGTAATAGCCCGAATTTTCCCCATTGGGCCCAATGGGGAATGAGGAATTCCCGAATGGGCCCAATGGGGAATGGGCAGTAACCGTTCTGCCAAACCCGTGATCCGGCGCTAATAGCGCCGGGGGGCTTGGCAGTAGGGCTATTAGCACCAGCGCTAATAGCGCTGGCGTTACCGCCCAACTCGTAATGAGGCCCAAAGCATGCACACCATGTTAGTAGTCAATCTGCATATAGTCCAAAACTAACCAAATGGTATGTAATGAAGTTACAAAAGAGGACCCAAAGTGGGTACAATGGTCAGACATTTTTGACATATATACTGATTAACAGAAAGTAAAATGCAATGTATAGATATATATATATATATGTGTGTGTGTATATATTCAAGGAAAAAACTTTAGTTGCAGGGACGTTAACGTCTGAACTTAGAGCAACAAAACCCCTGAAATTCAGCTAAAGCCACCTTAATGTTGTGCCGCCTGTTGCGCAGCCTATGACCACAATGATGACATCACATATGACATCACTGATGGCATCACAGAAGACATCACCAGTGACATTACTAATGACATCTATGACATATACACAAGTCAATGTATTAAAAAATTGGATACTATTTAAAGATTACTTTTGCTTTGTACAGTATATGTTTTATTCCAATGTTAACATGGTAATCACTTACATAAGACACACAGAAAGAAATATACATCTATGTACATGTGTTCAAGCAAATGTTGAATTTTAAAACGTCATTTATTTTCTGTAGATATATATATTTGGAGTAATAATCACTTATTTTCAATACCCATGTATGAAAATCTTAAAATATATCCTAATACTAAGAAGTTCTTTGTTTTAAATCAATTCTCGTATCATTTTGAAAATGATACATGTACACATTTTTCTTACAGTAAAACAATTCAGTATTTACATACGTTTATTTTAAAATGTAGTAATTGATTAGGGTTTAACATGTGTCGCTTTCTATTTCTACACTTTGTTTTGTAAATGTATACAGAGATTAAATTATAGTGAATATTTCTTAGATATGTTTGTACTATGTATAATTCAGTTATCATCTTTTACCAAAGTACTACAAAGGAAAGCTTCACAAGTAGTGATATGATTAATGTGTAGCTGTTTACTGTTGTAAATAGTGCACTGATTGTTATGAACTATTGTAAAATGCTATCACATTTGTAGAAACCTAAGGGTGGTCTAAATATGGGCAAATACGTACAGTAATCTTATGTCTGATGCCATTCGTTAAATACTCATTGAAGTCATATATGATGCTATTAGTGATGTCACCAGTGATGTCATTTGTGGTGCCATCAGTGTTTCCATCAGTGTTTCCATCAGTGATGTCATTAGTGATGTCACTGATGATGTCACCAGTGATGTCACCTGTGATGTCCTAATTGTGGTCATAGGCTTGCGCAACAGGGGGCACGAAGTTAAGGTGGCTTTAGCTGAATTTCAGGGGTTTTGTTGCGTTAAGTTCTCACCTTAACGTCCCTGCACCAAAAGTTTTTCCCTGAATTTCAAGGGTTTTGTTATTTAATAGATATTTAGAATACTTCCAAACCACCATGGCCAGTGGGCATGGCCTTCACTGTCCATTTTAAAACACTACCAGACCAGTAGTCATGGCCTTGGGTCATTGCCGGTGTGCACGGCCACTCTATATTTTAAAACACTTTGAACCCATCGCTCAAAGAGGTTCATCAATCACAAACTGATTTTGACCTGTTTTGGCAGTGGTATTGTTACGTATAAAAGATTGCAGGCTTTGAGAACTAAACATGTTTTAGGCAATGCACAGTGAGATTAAATTATTTGCCATGGATCACACACTTTGGTTAAGCAGCGTGCTACAAGCCCCTTGTTTTTTGGTCTGCCTCTTGCTGACTGTTGCGATACACCACACAACCCCAACTAACGGCATTTAAGCAGCACGGAAAAGGGAAAAAATGACTGGCTGCGAGAATAACATATGAGCAGGTACTTTTGTCCCCATAGCGAAAATGCAGAATAAAATGCCATGCCACAGTAAGAAAACATTTCTTTGTAGGCTGTGAAAATACCCCCCATCCCGATTTAAGAACACTCACATCATGTTGGCTTCACCCATAACGCCAGTATAGAATGTCATGCCATAGTAAGAACACCTGTCTTTGGTGGCTGTACAAATGCACCCCTCGAATGTAGAAACACTCATTGTGTTGGCGTTGCCCTTAATACCAGTATAAAATGTTGTGCCATAGTATTAAAACATGTCTTTGCTTGCTACACAGACGCACCGTATGTAAAAATACTCATGTTGTCTGTTAACCTAAATAAAACAAGTATCAAATGACATGCCATAGTAATATAAAATGTCTTTCCTGACAACAAAATGCTCCCCCATATATGTAAGAAGAAGAATCATGTTGGCTTTGCCCTTAACGCAGTATAAAATGCCATGCCATAGTCAGAAAACATGTCTTTGCTGGCTACACACGTCTCACCTGCCCTGCTACCTTTGCCCTTATCGCCAGTAAAAGATGCCATACCCCATATGCATGAATACCTGTTGTGTTGGCTTAGCCCTTTACACAAATACAAAATGCCATACCATAGTAATATAACATGTCTTTGCTGGCTACCAAATGCCTCCACCACCCCATATATAAGAACACCCATCATTTTGGCTTTACCCTTAATGCCAGTATAAAATGCAGTGCCATTGTAAAAAAAAACATGTTTTTGCTGGCTGTGAGCGCCAGTGCCAGCCCCAGCATCGCATGCGCACGAACATTCAAAGCCAACACACAAGCAGTCACGCACCCGAAAAGCCCTGTGCACGCAATCATGCATATGTCATGATTAAACAAATCAAAACAATTCACTAGCCACCCGTTCAGCAGCATTCATTCACTCCCATTTTTGCCAGCATTCGTTCATTCACACATTCAGCAATCATGTGCATTCGTTCATTCGCACATTCAGCAATCATGTGCATTTGTTCACTCACACATTCAGCAGCATCTTTATTCATTCACTTACACATTCATAATTATTCATTCACTTTACTTCCTTCAGGCCCACATAAACCCTCACGCATATACATACAGCACCCACAAACACACACACAACCTTAAATTTGCTCATATACATGGATGCACACATGTACAGTTTCTTTTTTTTTAATGAATCAAATACCTTCCTGCTCATCGGCTATGCTGCAGACTCTCGCTCACTCCACTGCTTCTCTGGAAGGCCTGCCCTATACACCCTTTAGGCATGAAACAGGGAGTCGAGTTGTCTATCAAACATCTCTTCCATGATTTCCAGTGACTGGAGAATGGGGGGAGCAGCAACGACAGACTGCTCCACAGACCCTCTTGATCCACAGGGAGGCGCAGCAGGACCAAAGGGACTGGGAAGGCATAATTCACCCAAGGGGAAAACTTGTTTCCCCAGACACAGCTGAACCAGGGACGCTCCTACAGCACTCAGTGAGTTGGTTTTGTTTGGCTCGTCCAAAATGGGTGGGAATGGGGAGATTGGCACCCCATTGCCCTTTATGGACGAGCCGCCCCTGTTTTTTTACAGATGACAGCACATCAACCTTACCCAGCGATTTGTTTGCGGCATATGGTAGAGGGAATTTAAAGAGCGCTATAAGGGTAGCAAAGAAAAAAGGAAAGACAGAGATGAGGGGAACAACGGGGAAGGATGACAGAGAAAGAGAAAGCGATAGAGAGAAGCTGCAGTCCTTTGGGAAACAAAGGTGGTGTGAATAGGTCAGATATAAATGAAAAGACGTAGAAAGGAAAAATATGGGAAAAAGACCACATTGGAAAGTAAAGAACTGTCAAACAAGCAGCAAGAACAAAAGAAAAAACAGATGGAGGGTAGAAAGCAGAAAACAGGAGAATGTAAAATAATGGAAGTGGGAAGATAAAGATGGGATGTAGTAGAGACAAATTGTGTGATACAAAGGAAGAAAGATGGAAGCAAACAACTATGCCTGTCGATGCTGACTTCAAAATGCGCTCTTGGGCAATAAAACCTGACTTGAAGAGCTTTGGTGTTACTGGTGTTGCCTTGTAAATGCTTTCTTCTCTATGACTCATAGAAGTACTACTACCAACAGTACCTTCCATATTTGCACCCAGGGAAGAGTGCTAAGCCAATCAGGTGGCATGAAAAGTGAGTGAGAATACACTGTATACCACCTGCTTTTTCAGACACCCGAGATCCTTTGCGCCATCTTGATTGTGGGGAGGCCCCCTGTTGCCTCCCCACACCCCCACCCTACTCCAAAGACATCCCAAACCCTTTCCCCACCCCTACATTCATAATCCCACCAACTCCTAAACCAAAACAATCTGTGACGTTGTTTTACATATAGTAGAAAATGTCTGCCAACAAAGTAATAGAAGAGTCTGGACAAGATTGATAAAATAGCTTAGCGGGTTAATGTGTTCTGCCGCATAGGCTATGCCCTTCCTATACACACTTACACACGAATTGCATTTTGTTAGGCTGGTTTGACACATACTGTTGAACTCTGCTAAAAAAAAACAATATTTTCTGAAGAATTTCTAATTTGCAAAAATATTATAATGTTAAAGAAGTTTGAATTAAGAAGTTCACTGGAGCTTTTTTGCCAGGTTATAAAGGCCTAGCTCTTCAGTACAGAGGCAGAAGTCTGGGGGAAAGTCTTCAGAGAGTGGCAAGGGTGGGTTTAGCTCTGGGTGTAATCTAGGTGTTATTGTAAACCTTAGGTTAAATTACTGGGAATGATGTAACAGGATTGTAGTAAGGATGAAATTAATTTAACAGAGCTTTGCAGTTAATTTCTTTTACTCGGGGGAAGGAACATTTATTTGTTGCTGGAGAAAATTTATGAATTTCCGGACTCAGTCCAGGGACATGGCTTTGTTTTTTACAAATTCGTCTATACAGATTGGAAGTTGTAGCTCAGCTTTTGTATTGTCTTTTGAAAATTGAACACACTTAAGGACTTGCAGCACTCCTGAAGACACTTGAAAGAAACATATATATGGCTACCCATCTTTTGGTGCATGGGTACTGTGAAGATAGCGTGGGACTGGTGCGGGACAAAATGCTAGTTTCAGTGTCCTGCTTTGGCAGGCATCGCGATCCTTTATTCTCTCCCCGGCGTCATGACGAAACACGTCATGACGCCCATACAGCCTTTTCCTTAAACCACATCCCTCCCCAACTTTCATAACGGAAACACCCAGCAGTTGGTTGCCGGGTGTGCAACAGCCTCTCTTTCATCGAGTACTTGGACTTGCACCCCCCACCTCCCCGGGATATTATGGAATGGTTTCTGTGGCTTCTCGCGGCTCTGAGCAGGCATCAGTGTAATTTTGGCTTGGACATTGAGGGCTGGCTACGACTTCCTCCTCACCCTGGTCTCCTGTTGGCATCAATGTTTCTGGGGGTTCATCTTTGCTGGATGTCGCCCCACTGACTGGGGAAAGTTCTTCTCTCGACATGGTGGGTCGTACTCTTCAGAAATGGAACGCGTTTTGTCAATGACTCTTGGTTTCTCCTGGCAGTTACCATCCTGTTTTCATTACCTAAGACTGTCCACAAGGCCCGTTTGTATGATAAGGCTAGCTTTTTTAGGGGGGGATCGGTTCTTGACCAATACCATGTCCCCTGGGGCCAGGTTGCTTGGGGCGGCTCGTCAAGCTCAGCTCTCTCGCTCGTTCCAGGCTTGTCTGTCCACTTTGACCCGCTCATGGTTTATTTCTGACGGCGTCCAGCTGGTTTGTATGGGGGTCCCAAACATGAGAGCTGCTGTGCATGCATGAGTTGAAGAGTGAGGTGTCTGCCGAGTT
The DNA here is from genome assembly GCF_040938575.1 of Ambystoma mexicanum. NCBI lineage: Eukaryota > Metazoa > Chordata > Amphibia > Caudata > Ambystomatidae > Ambystoma > Ambystoma mexicanum. The sequence goes on from NC_090928.1 coordinate 69,898,152, forward strand.
TGCAGGAATCAATATATTTCGGGCTGCCACAGGACTTGTTGGTCCCTTGCAATGCGGATGACCTTGGTTAGCGAGGCCATGAAGCGTTCTGCATCCCACGTTTGCCTAGGGTCAGCAGGGGGTAATACTGTGGTGTCGTAAATTAAGGTTGTCTAAGAAGCCTTGCAGCTCACACCCTTTGAATGTGTGACCATTGTTGCGCTTGAGTTTGTTTGGTATGCCTTGGACGACAAACATTTTCTCGAGCGCAATGATGACTGACGTTGCGTCGGTGGACCGGATTGGTTCGACTTCAGGGAATCTACTAAATTCATCTACTGCCACTAGTAGATATGCTTCGTTTGCGACTGAGCACAAATCTACACTGATCGCATCCCACCTCTGCTGCCTACGTGGCGGGTTTGGGATGGGTTCTGGTGGGCTTTGTCTTTGTGATGCTTGACACGCCCGACAGGCTCCCACTATAGGCAACACCTTTTGTTGCATGTTCGGTAACCACACGTGTGATTTGAGCAATGCCTGCGTTTTGACAATGCCTTGGTGTCCTCCGTGGGCCAGTAGCAGTGCTCTTTCCTCCAGCATTGTGGGCTGGACAATGCAGTGTTCTTTCAGTATAAACAGAGAAGAGGCTGTGTAGTAGTTCTTGAGCTGCTGGTGTCTGGTGGGTTGTCGCTGCCAGGAAGTTCTTCCAGTCTCCTGATATGATTGATTCTTTCACTTGTCTTAGACATGAGTCCTGTTCTGTCTCACTGCGGATTTCTTCTAGCTTCATGCATTTCGGGCAGGCACATGCGATCATATGTCAGACATGTTCATCTGTCTCTTGCGTTTCGTTCTGTTCAGCTCGGGTTGCTGGTTGTGGGTGTCGGGAGAGATAGTCGCCCGGATTGTCTCCATCCACCCGTAGAGCACTTCAATGTCAAACGGCTGCAGTTGGAGCATCCATCGCTCAATCCTCGCCAGTGAGTGTGGGGTGGAGCCCTTGAAAATTGGCACAAATGCTTTATGGTCTGTGTAAACTGTTGCGTGGTGTCCTAGGAGGTATACTTGGAAGTGTCGGCACGCCCACAGGATTGCAAGGGCTTCTCGTGCGATGTGAGCATAGTTCTGTTTAGTCTTAGTCAGTGCCCTGCTGGTGAATGCAATAGGATTCGTGGTCCCAGTCTGGTCTTTTTGTTTGAGGACAGCGCCCAACCCTATGGGGCTAGAATCCACCAATTGCTCTGTCTTTCGCATCATGTTTTAGAATGCCATTGTCATGTTGGTCGTGATTGAATCTTTGATCCGCTAGAAAGCGTCTGCGTGCTCCTGACCCCACGTCCATGGTGTGTTCTTCTTGGTCAGTTCTCGGAGTGGGGCTGCAATGGTTGCTAGGTCAGGTATGAACTTGCTGCAGTATAAGGCCATCCCCATGAAGCTCCAGATCTACGTGGCTGTAGTTGGCGGCTGGGTGTTTTTATTGACATCTGCCCCTTTGCTTGCGTCGGGCGAGACCCCTTTTGCGTTCAAAACCTAACAATATAACAATATAAAAAAGACAGTTTTGGCTTACTAAATTCTCATTTTTCGGCATGCAAGGTCAGGCCTAAGTCTTGTAGCCGAGCTAACACTGCGGCTAAACATGTGTTGTGGTTCCCCTCGGAGGTGCCATGCACAAAGATGTTGTCGGTGATGTGTGTGGTATCTGGCAGGTCCTGCAGTATTCGACGAATCTTGTTCTGAAAGACTTCGGCCACTGACGAGATGCCAAAGTTGAGCCTGCTTTACCGCCGGGGCCCCAGGTGTGAGGAGAATGTTGTTATGTACTTTGACTCTTTGGGCAGCTGGATCTGGTGATAACCAGACTGCAGGTCTAACTTGCTAAACACTGTTGCCCCAGTTAGGTTGACGATTAAGTAATCGATAGTGGACGTTATGTGTCATTCTCGCCCAACAGCTTGGTTTGCGAGCCTCATGTCAATACATATTTGAACAGCGTTTGGCTGCTTTGGCATCTTGGTGACCACCATCGGGGACACCTATGGGGTGGGTCCCAATGTCTTCTCTATAATCTGAAGGTCCTTCCTCCAGTTTCTTCAGCTCTGCTTCTACTGCTGCTCTGATGTGAAAAGGGGCTCTTCCGTGCAAGACGGCTTTCGGCTGAAGGGTGAGTTCTATGTGGAGCGTGACAGTTCGGTTCTTCAGACAGCCAATCCCTTTGAATAATTTTGCATGTTTAGCTAGCAGGTTGTCTATGGCCGTATGTCACAGTTGAAAAGCAAATTGGATTATCCTCAACTTCTTTGCCTTTCTGAAGCTTAGCAGTGTCTGACTGCTGGCGTCCACCACGTAGAACATAGTGTAGCATGTTTCGTCGTTGTAGGTGACATTGGCCTTGGATGGCCCTTTTACCGGAAGGGCACCTTGCTCCCATACACGTAGTTTTGATTTTCAGTCTTCTCTCAAAGTTGAAATTCTGGTGTTGCTCCGTGGCTTAGAGCTAAGAATGACTGAGGCAAAATGATTTAGCTTGCCACATTTCCGGCATGCTGTGCCAATAGCTGGGCATGGCCCTTCCTGGTGCCAGGGTCCGCCACACCATTCGCATGACCGTTGTGTCAGTGGTGGGCGTGTGGATAAAGCTGGGGCTTTCCCACAAGGGAAAAATTCTGCTTCCACGGCCCCAATGTTGGTAGCTGGTTGTTCCGTGCCAATCAGCAGACGGCTTATCGCTGCTTTCATAGCTGCTGCTTGAGAGTCTGTCCTCTCCCTTTGGCGACCAATTTCCAGGATGCGTTCGAGGGGTAGGTTTCTTTCAGATGGAATGTCTCTCTCTCCAGAGTTTCGTGGAGGAAATTTCATGAATTACTTGTTGCCTCACTGAGAATTCTTCATTGGGGAATTCACAGTCGATTGCTAGCTCACGAATCTTTGTGTGAAAGTTATTAATGGGTTCAGACGTCCTCTCTCTCATTAGGCATAGCTGGAATCTTTCATGATCTGGATTTAGCTAACCTTCTTATTCAGTGCTGTCCTCGCTGCTTGATAATCGTCTTCCTAGACTCTGTTGGGCAAAGTGTTGAATAGATTCAGGTTCAGCATGAGCAAAGTGCGTTTCTCTTCGTCTGCTGTGACCTTCCTCGATTTGAGGTGGAGCTCAAACTGCTGCAGCCACAGCTCCCACCGGAGGGCGCACCTTCTGCATACGGGTCAAAGGGCCTCATGAACGAGCTGTGCGCCGAGTCCACGTGCTCCTGCCTGCATGTGCATCCAGTGGGCTGGAGGATTCCCTCGGGGACCTGGGTGTGTTCTGGCTGGTGGACGGTGGCTGTTGTCTGTCTGACATCTTGCTCTGTTCAGCGAGACTCTTGTTCTCTGTCTGTCACAGCTGTTGCGCCGGGTGGGCTGTGTAGGCTTCCTGGTGTTGTTTATTTTCTGGGTGACTCTTTTTGATGAGTGTTCATTAGGTCTGCAGGATGCAGGTGTGTGTCCTGTCTTGGGTAGGGGCTACAAGAGGCTTGGTCCCTCTTAGAATACCCCCTCCTTTCACTGCCAGAGAAGGTGGATGCCCCAACCTACTGTGTGTCCCTGTGGGCATCTGTTGGGGCCCCGGTAAGATGCGGTCTAGCTTTTACTCTGTGTGCGCTCCTGCTCGCCACCTAGCTGCCAGGGAGTCAGCAGGAACATGCAGATGCAGTCAGTTCTCCCATTTGTGAGCGCTGCCGTGCTCATTGGGGGTTCTTTTCTGTTGCCCAGCAGTGTTGATATACTGCTTAAGTGCTGTTAGTACTCACTATTTAATTTCACCATGCGGGCCCAGGTTACGTGTCTGCCAACGCCTAGTGGTTGTGGCGGGGCTGGGCGTTGTTGGCAACCTCACTCTTGCTACTGGCCGGGTGCTGCATACGTGAGCCCCGACTTTGTCGCCAGTGTGAAGACTGCGGGACACGTGTGCGCAGTCTGCTACGTGGGTCAAAATGCACATACACTTATTTTCAGGGTCATACGCAATGTCCCGTTTTGGCGGGCATTGCAATCCATTATTCTCTCCCCGGCGTCATGACCTAACCCGTCATTATGCTCATACAGCCCTTTCTTTACACCACAGGTATGACACGAGCCTAGGTTGTGGTGTGTCACAAAACAGATGTTAAAAACTTGATTTCTGCAAATTGTACGCTGCTTTCTATAGAGATTTGCACCAAACAAAAACAAATTTGAAAGCAACTTTTCTGAGAAAGTTGATGCAATGCAGAGCTGATGTGTTCTGTGACATAATAGCTTTCACAACTCTTTCGCATGAGCCGCTAGAGGTTGACTGTACAAGTGTAACTTTGCACACGTAGGAGATTTGCACCACACTGACAAAGGCCTCTAAGCAAACCTTTGGCTTTGCTAGCTTTTCAGGTGGGTGAGCACAGCACAAATCTCAGTTGCTGTGTGATCAAACAAAATAGTTAGATATTACGGCAATGGCATCCTGAAATTAAGTGGCCCAAATTCAATCCTGAATATTGGAAGATTTGCACCACCCAGATATACATTTGAATCACACTTTTTAAGCCATGCTAGATGTTTTCTCGCACATGGTTGCTTGCTGTAATGGTCTGGGTTGTGTGAGTCCACAAATGTCTGCAACACTTGGCGCAAGCCACTTGGACCCATTGTGTGCAGATTGATTGCTACACACTTCATAGATTTTACTTCACACTCGGGGATCATCATCCCGTCAGACATTTTGGTTGTTAGATACACCTGAGTTATTGTGTGAAAAAGTATACCTGGAAGCTCTGGCACTGCATACCGGACCTTGGCTTGCACAAACAAAACTGTACACATTTTAAGTTTGTAGCAGAACAGGATCTTTAAGTGGGTGGGAACATTGCAGCCTCAGGTTGTCATGGGTCACAAAATAACCATTGGAAAGCATCAGTTGTTTCAACTAGAATTAGAATGCAAATATTTAAAGCTGCACATTTCAAGAGGTTTCAAGAGGCGGTTGAAGGCATCCTTTCTGTGGTGGTAGGTTTTTGGTAAGTGCAGCATACCTTGGTTTTTTGTTAAATGTAAGACTCTTGCTTGAAATTTCCTTAGCATGTTCTTCAATACCTTTTTAGAAAATAGGCTAAGCCTGTCCTGTTAACCTGTGGGAAGCATGAGGCAAAAAAGATAACATATTCTAATCAGCCTAACATTGAAGAAATACAGAAAGATGTGGGACCACTGTGAAGTGTAAATGTTGTCCGCTGCATGTTTTGGATAAATTGTAGCAAGAACGGTGCAACCAACAGCAACTACAAGTAACACATTGAGAATGGCTGCAAGCGTATTGAAACACTGAGGTCCTTCTGGGTACTGCAGTCAATATCAACATCTGCAACATAGCAACAGTACTTCGCTGCTAACGGCACAACGTAAAACTGCTCTATGATCACAAACGAGCACAAGTGAAAATGTACACTATAATTAAATATACTACTAGTCCACATACCCGTTGGCAGCAGGATCAGATGGGGTTGAAGGACTGTGGCCCTCATTATGGGGTTGCCGGAAAACCCGCCGGTACACAGCGGGTTTTCTGGAAATCCTGTAACAGCCATACCACCGCCTGATATCCCGGTGGCACCGGGATAGCACAAGGGCAGCATTAACGGTTACTTCCCATTTTTAAGGAGTCCCATAGCACTCAATGGAAATGGGGACACGGACGCACCAGCACCGCTGCTAACAGTACCAGTGCTTCTGTGCCAACCATGCCGTTGGGGCCTGAAAACCCAGCAGGTCAGGCCTGCGGGGGATCCGTGGCACCTACCGGCAACGTTGTAGTATGAGGGTCCGGAAAGCGTGCCGATACGTTACTACCATTGCCCTTATTTCCAGACCGCCATACTCGGAATGAGGCACACAATCTTCAGCAGCAGTTCACAATCTGGGGAAACCATCAGATCCAGAGGAGCATAATCTTTCACTGTTGGTGCTGCACATCAGTATTTCTCCCTCTCCAACTCCCAGCTCTGTGGAGTATGATTTTGACGATGATAATACCTGAGTACAAAGTACACTCATCCTAATAAGAGAAGACTGAGATTCCTCTTGCACCACCACTGATAGTGGCTACATCCCAAGTGACTTGTAGCCGTTGCAAAAGTGTAACAAGAACAAGCTGAATTTGCACCAAAAAAGCACTTATACTTTGTGAGATGGAAAATGTACAACCCAGAGGTTTTCCTGTGCACACTCTTTTTGTGAGACCTCAGAGATAAAAATGTTTCAATGAAACAAGGTGTTCTGGGCTTGATGGTCGTGTAGATTAATGATACCTGCGTCCCGAAGTACCGCACGGGCATGAATAAATCCACTAACCTTGCAATCCTTGAGGCCACAGGTGTAGAGTGCCGTCAGGCAGGAACCAGGAACACCGGAAGGACCCCTTGACCACTGCAATACAATGGATTGTTATGGATACAGCAGCAATGAACAGTGATGTAGTGAACAGTGCTATCAAAAATTGGCTTACCTATGTGTGGTGACAATAATGTCTTGACGGGTAAAGGGAACAAGATGGGGTTAAATGGCAACAGGAACTGGCAGCACTCTGATGGAATCACAACACCTGAGCCAAGAATCTAGTGCACAGGGCGATCCTAAGGCACTCCAGAGAAACAGTTCCGAGGTCGAAAACCAGTGAAGCTAAAGTCAATATTGTTATTCTCTGAGTTCGTAGCAGCAAGAGAAGTTGAACACCAAAAGGCAAAGCAATCCGTAATAGCGTTCCGAGGTCGTACCAAATCCAAAGTATTTCTTGTTCCAAGGGAAAAAGCCAAAGAAGTCCGTGATAACGTTCCGAGGTCGTAGTAACAACAAGATCCAAAAGATAACCAGGCGCCGACAGTACTTGAGAAACAAGCAGCTGAGAAGTGTCGCTTCAGTGTTACCCCGTTCCATTTATCTATATCAGGTAGTCACCTGACATGACGTGGATCACAGGGAACGTGAGAGCCGTTTCACGTGATTCGTGTTGTCGATGGTACCAGCACTGAATGTTTGGTCACAGGGGACGCGGCACCTGGTGTGCTCGCACGGAAGCGCCAACCATACGATAAACGCCATGGCAACTGCCAATACAAAAAGGGGCACAAGGAACTTCCAGCCGGAGTTCTGCCCAAACCAGTACGTTGTTGCCATGCCCTATGTGGGTGAGTGCGGGGATCGCAGCGGACTCTGCAGGGAATGTGTGTAGAACCAGATGGGTGGGGATTGTGTGGTTTTCTGGTTGAATGGGGATGTGTCGCAGTAGACGTGACACAAGGCAATCTGCATCATCATGATCAAAATGCACCCCAGGCAAACTAGGCCAATAGCACCTGCAGGCTGTAAAGAGCGGCAACATGTTTGATCCTCTTCAGTCCAAAACCCTTTGTAGCATATCAGCCATATTTCATTGTGGAATCATTTGGTGCAACTGCGTTCAGGACCAGACACTTGATACCAGAGGACCATAAACAAAGCTGGGATTAATGCAGCTGTGAGAATGGAAGGGAAGACTTCTGAAATTCGTTTTGCATGGGCAATAAATATGCAGATAATCTGCTTTTTGTAAATCTTGCAAAACTGTCACAACAGAACACAGCATCTGTATAGCTTGAAAACATTTACCAGTAAGACAAGAAGTTAATTCTACCTACTATTTGCATGTCGCAAAGGAATGCACTACGGCAATCTACAAGAACTATCTGGATCGCACAATCACCATATCCTCTTTAAATTAAGGCTGGTATAGTTTAAAACACAATGAAAATGCTTATACTGTTTGTGCAGCAGTAGAGAAGTAGAACATTACATTACAACAAGAAGGATTGATTTTGCAATAAACAAGATATCCTGCAAACTGTTCATACAGGTGAATGTGCATGGCAATGACCCACACAGTATATTAGTATTAGTAATCACTGCTTTATTGTTTTAAAATATTTAAATGCTGTTCTTAGGAAACATAGGCTTTTGATGCCTGAAACATATATGGGGCTGCATGGCCCAGAATTCCCTTTTCTTATATTGCACTGTAACTAGTATACATATTAATTTATTAACAACATTCGTATGTTTTTGTATGGCAACTGTTTTGTCTTGTAGATCATGAATCAATTAAGAAATAATAATGAAAAAAGAAAAAGGAAGAAGAGAGTTGTGACATGCCTTCCCTTGTTACCGGAGTGCCTTATGTTTGCACCAGTACCATGTGGCAGGAAGCGTGTTCCAAAGATCATTTACAATCAGAAAACTCACATCTCTAAAACCAAAAAAGGAAAGAAAAGGATAAGAAAGCAGACATCTTGAAACAATTTCTCATAACTTATTCATAGAAAAGTCTTTAACTGCCAGAGCGCTGCCACTTAGGAATGCAAAGATGAGTATTACACTGCTATGTAGCCCACAATGCCCATGGCATCACAACAGACCCATCTGCCAGAACCACAAACATGGATCACATGTGCCAGATTACAACCATTGTGGCTCGGAATAGGCTTTTGGCCAATGTGGTTACTTCATCATCTTTGCTGATCCATATGAAACAGAACTGATCTATCCACAATGCAATTCAGTACAGTACAGTACAATACAGTACAATAATGCTTTATTTGCAATACACACAGACATATAAAGTATTGCCAAAGCTGAGATGAATAATTATATTACACATTTGATGAATATTAATTATATAGCAAATGGTCGGGTCTGATTTGGTTGCATTTTGTACATGTATATGATTCGTGTTACAGTGTCTGTTTAGTATCATAGATCCTCCTGGATGGTTTAAGGTATTGTGGGTTTCTTTTTGTGTGACATGCTGCCAGGTAGTTTGCCACTTTTTCTACAGCGTGACTTTTTCACCCAAGATAGCTTCTATTTTCTGTTCATCTTTTAGTTTTGAGAATCTTCTTATGAAGCTTTCAGAAATAGCGCATTTTCATGGCTTCTGATTCGACGCAATTAAGAAGAAAGTGAGTTTCGACTTTGATTTGTTCCATGTTGCACTAGTTATAGATCTTGTCTTCCTCAGGTTTCCAAGTGTGTTTGCGTTTACCAGTTTCGCGATTCACGCCTGCTTTTGACTGTTTGGTGTTTGCTTCATACGAAGGAGCATCGCTATCTTTGAGGTCTGTCTGGAACAGCAAGGATTGTTTTATATCTAGCAGAATGGGGTACCTCCCTAGTTCTACTCTGCTTGTGCTGTTTGGTGTGCTTCTGTGGATCCTGAGTGCATAATAGTAGGTGCATGCTTTCTTGAGAAGTTGTTTAATGTTGTAATCAAACAATGTTATCCTGAGTCTTCTAGATGTGCTCAGTTCAGTTGTTCCAGATTTTATGTTATAGTATGTCCATAATCATTTCCCATATAGTATTTTAATGTCCTGTGAGAAATTTCCAGAGTCACTGAAGATTGTTCCCAGATACCTGCATTCCATTGTATGCTCTAGTGTTTCCATTATGTTGTTTACTGATTGGAAATTCATTCTTTTATTTTTGTTTGTTTATTTTTTATGGACCATTGGTTGCAGTTTTTTCCCAAGCTTTTTGTAGTCCTTCTCATGTGGGTAATAGAAGAACCAGATAATTAACATAGACAAGGCAGGTTGTCTTTGTGCCTCCTATTAGTAGTCCTGGTGTTGAGGCTTCCACTTGTATAGGTAGGTCAGTCATGTATAACTCAAACAAATTGGGCTCAGGCAGCATTGCCTTATTCTGTTTGAAAGGGTCTGTGTTCATGTTCATTTTAACACTCCATGTAGCCATTGAGAACATTTTCCTTCATTATGGCCAATGCCAGTTGCAATGAGTTTCATAGATAGACCTCAGGGCCAGATTGTGACAAATGCCTTTTGGAAGCCTCCATAGTAGATACATAGTTTTCCTTTAGAGGTTCTGTGGACATGTTCTCCGATCAGTGAGTGTAGGGTGTATATACAGTTTGTCATTATCTGTTGAGGGAGAAATCCTATCCGGCTCCTCTGTAAAATATCTTTCTCCAGGACAAATGTCTGAAATCCTTTGTTGGGGATATTACTGAAGAGCTTCCCTATTGTGTCTCCAACATAGATGCCTCGATAGTTAATTGGGTCGACCACTTTTCTATAACAGGGTGATGATGCTTCGGTCCATTCTGTGGGGAAGTGGCCAATAAAAAGGATGTGGTTGAATAGTTTTGTTGAAGCATCTTGTAGTTTTGCTGTGCTCAACCTTTGCATCTTTCCTGGTATGGAGTCTGTGCTGCTGGATATATTCCAGATTTCAACTTCTGTAGATCATCTTTGGTCTCTTTTACTGTGATTTCTGTTTCCTTTGGGGCTGTTGATCTTTTATGGTGTCATGCTAATGTCTGCAGTGTGTCTAAGGGGTCATTCCGAGATTGGAGGTAGTCATGGCGCTGTTTGCGCCATGCCTGCCTCCAATAATGGGACCGAGTCCGGTGTGGTGCAATGGGGATTTACGAGTCTAGTCCAGCTCTGGCGGGACCGGTAAGTCCCCATGGCACCAACCATTCCCCATCCCATTTCAGCCCCCACAGGGCTCTATGGGAATGGGGAGGGCGCAAATAACGGGCTCGCGAATGGCAAGCCCGTTGTTTGCACCCTGGTCCCTTTGCGGGACCCGTAAGGGACGTGTGGTCCGACCACACGTCCCTTACGGTTCCCGCTAAGGGACCTCGGAATTGAGCGGTAGGGGATTACCGGCACCGGTCTCCTTACCGGTGCCCAGTATACCCTACCGCCCACCTCGGAATGATCCCCTAAGGCTGCTATTTGTACTCTGTTCAGTTGCTATCTTGATATGCATATAAGTGGAACCCAGTCTTTTTAGTGACCCTTTTTTTACCAAACATTCTTTACAGCACTTTCTTTACTGGTTTTTTTTACCCCAAAGGTAGATGGTAGGTTTGGGTGAGGCAATATTGGATGGAGGGAGGTGGAAGTGGAACTCAGAAACTGTCTTGCCACTATAGGCAAATGGATGTCTGCCAATTGGTTAAAGCTCAAATTCAATTAAGATGTCAGAGGTGACATGTAGCGATACAGTTGTTCAGTGCACATCTGAGCATTCACACTTTGGTATATTTAACATTGCCCGAGGGTGGCTACCACCATTGTTTAGTGTGGAAAACCATGCATCGGCACAGGTAGTATACCTTGGTGGTAACGCGCTCGTCTTGGAAATAAGACGATGCAGAGCAACACAGGTTTGAATCCCGGGTCCGTGCTTAGGAACCTCTTCAGTATTAAGGGCGTTATAAAAACAATTATAATTGTAAAACTAAAACCCAATTTTAATGATAATTTTGCCTCATGAGGCGTTTGGTGGCTGCTACCCTTCTGTGACCTTTATGATGAAAATCCACTAACTTTTGACAGATGCAAGGGCACAGCAATGCAGCAGTTTCTGAGAACGAGCCCTTCATGCATAGTTGACAGTTCTGCTTGTACCAGTTTAAGCAATAGGTTTTCGATATTGACACCTCCCATTTTTTCACTCATTTCGAGAGCGTGTTTCCACCTTTGAGAGTCAACAAGCTGTATGACCATCTGGATGATGCAGTCTTAGTTGGTCAAGATGATGATCTCCTCCAGTGATGTGGACAGGAGTGGAGCATCTTGTACTAGGTATTCCGTGGTTTTACCAACTGAAATCACTTCGAAGTAATTTACTTTGAAGTGATTACTTCGAAATATATAAGGGGTTGAGGGTTTAATGGTTAAAAGGGTGTGGGGAGGGGCTTGGCGTAGGGGAAGTAGTGAAGGGGAAGGGGTAAGGTGGGCCATGGGGGCGGGCAAATTTAAAAGAAAAAAAAGAAGTCAAATTTGGAAGTAATCACTTCGAAGTAAATTACCTCGAAGTGATTACTTTTGGCAAAATGACATGGAACCATGTTCATATAGTGAACATATTCATCTGCAGGGGAAGGGTCAGTGACAGTGTGAGATATTGGATATATGAAAAAAGGTCAGCTGGATTATGATCTTTTCCAACTGTGATTTATTTTGAAGTGAAAATCCTGTAGACACAAGCCCCATTTCTCGATGTGAGGGCACCTCAGGATTTTGGGGTTCCACATATAGCTAGATGCATCTATAGCCTTGCAACACTTTCTTTCCCAGGAGAGACTGCATGAGCATTCTGAAAATGGAAAACCTGCACCTGGTATCAAGTCAATCACAGAGTCATCAAGGTGATGTGGACAAAGACATTTTTCACCAGACTCTACAAAACATCCACGAATTCCTCATACTTGTTAGGCACATAAGAGATACTGGCTAGTGTAGACATAGGTTGGCAGGGCAGTTATAAACCATATACTTCAAAAGGCTTGAGGTTTTCTTGAAGAACGCAGTGATTTTTACAGTATCATGAAACTAAAAAGAGTCCTGGCCGTCCAGCTGATACACTAATTGTGTAATTCAAGCCACGTCATACCCAATATGATAGGAAAGTGGTCAGCACTGATGAAGTCGAATACATCATGCTCTTGACAGTTATTGATCTGCATTACTAATAGAATACATTGTTCTGTGGCCGGTCTGGATAGCAATTGGCGCCCATTTTTACCTTCCATGGGGTAAGCAACTTCTTTGGTAAGTCGAGGGATATCATGGGCAGAAGACCATTTGCTGCCCCCAAGCATTCCATGCTGAGGCAACAATAGAGATATCAGATTCATGGCGAATTATACTTGTAGGATTAGCAATGACGGTCATATATCTCAGAAGTGACCAGAGGAGGTATTATGGGACAGTGAATGTTCTCCTGGCCCATTGTCCCTTTGTGGACCAGGAGCGGACGTTTCACAATCAACGTGGAAGAGCAATCAGGCATTCTCAAACTAAATGTTATTTTGAACCGCAATACATACATAGTCCAAGGTTCGGCCTTCTCTCCAACTCTTCTTCTGATAAGGGACCTCCAGTAGTCCCATTCTGCATAGGTTCTAACTCATTGTGATAAGTGGATCTGGAAGGGGAGACCTGCAACAGAGCCGCCTGGTTTTAAGGAGCATAATGTCTTCTTTGGTCCTTTATTCTTTTTTGTAGTTGTAACATCTTTTTGATCAATGCTGAGCTTGTGGTAGGGCGGGGACCCCTAGCCAGCTTATCGGCAATTCTTCGCTGAAATTGTGGAAAAAGAGGGCAAAGTGGGTAACCTGATTCAGCTGCAACTTGTTTAAAGCGGGTGCCATCCATAGATACTTGCCATATGTCAAGCAAGGTCTCTTGGGCAGTGTTCGATAGTTCTAGTAGATCGAACATTTCTTTGAAGGAAACAAGGACATTTTCTTACTGATTTAACAACAAGCTTTGACAAGTCACCAGGGGAGTAGCCCTCTCAAAGGGCATTCCCAGTCATGTATGAGATTGTATCGCCAATTTTAGCTCATTAGGTGCTATGTAAAAATGTCTGGAAGCTGATGTGGACTGTACATGCACCAGAAACCCCATTTAACTTGTTAGGCCTTCCACCACATTTTTCCATAGTAAAAACGTTTAAAGACAGGTCAAGAGATACAAATTCCCAGGTTGCTACCAACCAGCAAAGCATAGCATTTTCTGTTTTCAGAGCATGCACTTCGTTAGTAAGGAATTGTACCATAATCATGTGCTCTTAGACTTGGTCCATCCTATCTAGAAGGTGTAGGCATCTCAAACTATCACAAACCAACCTTTCCTGTTTTTTCTGGGACAGCCGGGACGAGTAGAGGTATGGTTGATCCTACCGCTTAGCCACCGTGCCCCAAGGATAGAGACAGCACTCATAGCAGGGAGGCCACCCAAGGATTAAAAACCCTATGAAGCACGAAGGTAGAAGGTGCAGAAAATCCAATGCTCAGATGAGAAGAGGAGACAATAGGAGCCTGTGCGAATGCAGGCGGTGATCTGCAAAGGCTTCAACACTACAGTATTAATGAGGTGAAAGAGAATGGAGGAGAATAGGTCTGAACAAGGAAAAAAGCTGAAGTTACCACAGAGAACCATGCGGCAGAAAGAAGGAAGACTGTGAAAGGGACAGTAACAAGAGATAAAGATGGACACTGGGAACAGCGTTAGATTCTAGGGAATGTAACAAAACTGAAGCGATGCGACTTGTCTGCTGGAACCCCTTCTTTGAGGACACAGAATTCTGAGAAGCACCTACAGCAACTTTTGCTGTCCTCTTGAAGGAAGACTGGACCGAAATATCAATACGCAGATAATACAAGGTTGCATTGCACTCCACCTCTTCGGCTTCCAACGAGATGCCATTAATGCCACAAAGAGTCGGACCTGACACTGAGACCAGTTGTGGAGTTCAGATTGAGAGGGCCTTGACATGTACTGGTGGAAAATGTCTCTGTTTTATTCAAATAACCCAGGAAGTGCAGTGGGATTTCTGCCTGTTGTTTGTAGTCCTGCTGGATTTACAGACAGTAATTAATTTGAGGGAGGCACTGGGGAAAAGGGGACAACTATCTCTGGTAATTCACCTGTATCTTTCACTGATAATGTAGTGGGCCTAGAAGTGCAGACTCTGTGCCTTTACTCTCCTGAGTAGATAGCTAGTGACACATTTGCACTTTTTAGTAGCCTTAATGTTCATGTGCATGCTAATAGAAGTACAGGCCATGTGGTTGGTGCTGGCGCACTTATGAAGCTGGTGAAGACAAGGGGCCTCATTACGAGGTATGCCGGTAAGGGAAAAATGATGCCGGTATTTAAATACCGGCATCATTTACCGTTCCGTAGCATTCCGACCCGCAAACCCGATATTAGCGGCATACCAAACAACGGTGCCGCTAATAGCGGCATAGGCACGTACACGCGCACCTTCAGGGAGCAAATACCGGCATGCCGGTGATAGGGGGTAATTCCAACCCACGCATACATGCAAATACCGGCATCGCGAAGCCGGTAATCACGGCCTGCACGATGCCGGCCATACAGGCATCCCAGACCACCCGCAAACAGCAAGCAAGATACAAGGCATTTGCCACAGGTGCATACAATCCCCACAGGTGGAGTCAAAGGAGGCTGTGCCAGTATGAAATGGGCACACCCACACACCACAACCCCCCTCCCCCCCGGTGTAGGCAATGCAGAGTTGCCCAGTACAAAAGGAGCACAACTAAACACCACACCCCTTCCTACACCAAAATGCCACCACTAGCATTTGCAAACATGGCGCAGGAGGACCTGCCTATACTGATACAACTACAGCAACAACTGCAACAAGAACAACAGCAGCAAGAACAGGCAGCACAGAGGAGGCACAGGAGGAGAAGGAGGTTGAGACAGGCCCATCCATCACCACCAGTGCAGCCACCAGAGCCTTGCAGGCAGCCAGCAATACATCGCACCAGACCCAGCCCATTCAACCCTACCCTTAAGCAGATCCACACCCTGTACCGGTTGGACCGTAACAACATCACCACCATAGTGCACATGATACAGAACGACATTGCCAGACACATACGAATATGCACTGCCATCCCCCCACTACCAAAGGTGGTGTCTGTGCCACACTTCCTGGCCACAGGCACCTACCAACACACAGTAGGCCAGCTGCATGGCATTTCACAACCACTATTTTCACGCATGCTGAACCAAGTGCTGGATGCCCTCCAGAAGCACGCAAGAACCCACATATCCCTACCACGGACTGCCCAGGAGATAGCCGAAACCAAAGTATGCTCCCAGGCACTGGCAGGCATGCCCAATTGTGTCGGTGCCATTGACTGCACCCATGTGGAATTGATAGTCCCCCATGCCATAGAGGCCGTGTACCGCAATCGCAAACAACACCACTCCATCAATGTGCAAATGGTATGTGACTCCAGGAAGTTCATCACCCGTTGCTGCGGCCGATTTCCTGGATCAACACATGATGCCATGTTATTGGGTAAATCCACGGTACCCCATCAAATGGAGCGACATGCCGGACCACGTGCCTGGCTGCTTGGTGAGTTGCACAACCGTCCTATAGCAGTGCTTTGGGGTACTGATGTGTGGGGATGCATGAGGGGGGGGACAATACTGCACCTGGGTCGGAATAACAGGTGATTGGAGAATGCATGCAGAGCCAAGCACTCCTGACCTGAACCAGTCAAACTGTACATGACACTTCACTGGGCCACAGATCACAAATAATGCATATCAATGAGAACAAGTAAGAGGCACAACCAGGCCACCATGGTGATGGCAAGCAATGCATGAATGAACAGACGGCTAGTGTGGCTATGTGGGCAGTGTGACCATGCATAGTAAATAATGAACAGCATGAATTGGAGTCAAAACATAGTTGCACTACCACAGCATATCTACCTCAGCATGCATGATTACACCCTGCATCATCTATTGAATGCCAACCAGACTACCACACCTCATGACAGTACAGATTGCACCTAGATAACATTTTTTCATGCTAACAGGGACATGTGCATGGCCACACCAAATAGTTGGCGGCATGACTGTGCTCCCTGAATTACGGGAGTTCAGAGTGACACACACCTATTTGAATCTGCTTGCTGGTGATGGAGGATATCCCTTGAGGCTGTGGCTACACACCTCTGTGCCTAACACGCAGAATGGCCATGAGGAGGAGTACAATTGTGTGCCAACCCGTACCCGTGTTGTCATTGAGCAGACCTTTGGCCTGTCGAAGTGGCGGTTCCACTGCCTCAGCAGGTCTGGTGGGGCACTCCTATATAGGCCTGAGAAGGTGGCAAAGATCACCATGGCCTGTGTCATGCTGCACGACGTGAGTCCGGATAAATGTACCATTGTCACCTGACATTGACATGCATGGGCCGGGTGAGGATGATGAGGACGGAGACGGAGGTGAAGTAGCCCCACTGCCAGTACGTGATGCACGTGATGGCCCTGCCGTACGGCAAGCAAGAATTCAAGTATACTTCTGAAACACAGGGACTATGAAAGACTTGTGTCAGTCAGACACTGGGCCAATATGAACATACCCACAGGGAATGTTGGGAGTTGGTCACTGAACACCGTAACACATTAAATGGATGCACACGAAAAATAACAATGTCCAGCCATGGATTTTTCTTCGCACAACTTGTGTATTATTCAAAACTGGAAAAATGTGCCCACTCCCCCCTCCCAGACCCCGCCAACAAACTCCCTCACCCACCTCACAGATCCCAAATGTCCCCATGTGTGCAACAAACAGTGTTCCCTTCACCAATGTAGTTCTTCACATTGTCATTACCCATACAGTTATTTCCTCAAGACTTTTGGGTCTGGGGGTGCCATGGCCGAGCGACGTGCGCTCCTGCGCGTTAACCGCACAGGGCTCGATTGCACCGAGGTGGAAGGGGTTGTTGTAGTGGAGGTGTCTATTGTCAGTCCCATGGCTGGGCCGAGGTGTTGACGCTGCATTTGCGGGATGTTGGCAAGAAGGGCCTGTGTCAGTGACCCCATGCACTCCCTGAATTCACACGTAGATGCCTCCACGGCAGCTGTATTGGCTGCAATGGCCTTGGCTATGGCCCTCATGGCCTCATTCCCAGGGTCTACCTGTCAATGCATGATTTGCAGCATTGACTCTTGGCGGGCCTCTATCCTTGCCAGGCGAGCCTCGCAGGAGGTGTCGGCCGCAGATGTAGTGTTGGCTGGCAGGGTGGTGGCTGGCAGGGTGGTGGCTGGCAGGGTGGTGGAAGGCACCTGCGTGGGCTCCTCGTCCTGGGCACTGTCCTCCGGGAAGATCCCAATGTCTGATTCTCCAAGGTCTGAGTCATGGAGACACGGATCGTCCAGGCTCTCAGACTCCGCAGGTGGGTGGGGGCTGGCTATGGGGCTTGGGGTGGGTATTCCAGACATGATTCCAGCCTCATCATCCACCTCTGTGGACACAACGTCCGTGGTGGCTGGCGGAACGGCTCCCACTGTTGTGGGTGCCTGCTGCGGTTCTGTCGCTGCAGGTGCCCCCTGTAGGGTTGATGCCTTGCGTGGCACACTGGGTGTTGCTGCAGGCATTTTCTTGGACGGGGGGTGGTGGTGGCCCTGGTCCCTTTGTGTGCACTGGATGTACTTGCACCCCTGTCCTGTGTTCCACCTTCCTCATCAGTGCCTGGGAGATAGAAGAGATGCAGGTCATCAGTGATGTTGTCAAATGGCAGCTATGATGTATTGCGGTGTAATATGTTCATACATTCAGGCATCATTTCATTTCTGGTGAGTGGCATTTGGTGTACTGAGGGGACATGTTGGCAATCAATGCATGGCTGGTGGCATAGCATTGGTTTGATGTGTGTGTGGTGGGTCCCATGGGCATGGTTGGGTCATGTTGCACCTCTGTTGGGATTGGGATTTTAACTCAGCATGCGTGTGGTGCAGGGTGTGGCACTCATTATTCTATGGATGTGTTGATGTAGCCTTGGAACATGCATTGCCTTGCCTAATCTAACTTCCACATCTAACTTCCACATCACTTGTGCCACATCATGTTTTGGTATACGTGGATGTGATGGTTCACTCACCTTCCTCTGTGGTAGTTGCAGCGCCGAACTCCTGGTCTCCTATTCCCTCTATTGATTCCGGGTCAATGAATGCACTTGCAGTCTCTTCCCATGCGGTGAGCTTCACAGGGGAGTGTGGGCCACCGCCTTTCGCCATTGTGGCCCTCCTTTTATCCGCAAGAATCTGACTGACCCGGAGGCAGAGGTCGTCCCAGCGCTTCCGGCAGTCACTTACACTCCTTGGGGTGCTCCCCACTGCCGACACCCTCTGAGCGACCTCATGCCAGACCTGTTTTTTTCTGGTTTGTGCCGCATGCTTGAGGTCTGTGCTCCTGATTGTGTCTGCCTGCTGTTCGAGGGTGTTAGCAAGCATAGTCAGTTCAGCATCAGAAAAAAAAAACTGCTTGCTCTTCCTTTGGTGGCCTTCGACATCCTGCTTCAGTTGTGGCACACAACAGCACGAGTGTAGTGGTGGTTATGGAGGATGGCAATGGATTGTGTTTTTAAAGATGGCCGCCGGCTCATTTCCCGTTCCGACGCGATGACGTAATTTCCGGGTCCTTTTTTGCGACCATGGTAATACCGTGCCGGTATTACCGTGCCGGTGTTTAGTGGTTGTTATGATGCGGTTACGGAATGGGCGGTACCCGCAATGCCGGTATAGGGGGGTTGGTGGGCCGTTACCGGCATGACGGTTTTGCTACTACCGGCATGGGGTAACGCACGTGCTTGCGCACTCGTAATCACCCACTATTAGCGGGTTCATACGAACACGGACCTGCTCATTCCGGCATGCCGGTAATGAACCCGGTTTTACCGGGCAACTCGTAATGAGGCCCAATGTCTCTGCTTCTGTTTTGGGGGTTTTAAGGTTGCCCGTACATGTTGGGAGCATTAAATGTATAAGTCATACATATTTTTTATTGGAGGACTTATAACAGGCTTTAGAGTAGAAGGGCAGGGCCTTTGTAACCCACTTCCCTTCCACAGGCAATGTTTAGTGCCAGTACTCCGGCATGTCAGGATGCAGCAGAGTCTTGCATGTGCCAGAACTCATTCAGCAGACCTGTGGGTGAAAGATCCAGCATGTTTGCTCATTAACATATTTTTAATTAGCAAACACACCTATCTGATTAGCAATGTTGTACTAATATTTTTGATGTCACCAGAAGCTATGTGTACCCAACACATAAACTGAGCAACATTTATGTGTACCAATAAAGTAAGACATTAGTGAGATGAGTCTGTAAAATGTAAAGGTTTGCTGCATGAATGACACTGGTTAACAATTATTTGAAAAAGAAAGAACTTTTCATGACTAGCCCTCATGCACAGGTCTTTGCCACTTTTAAGAGTAGATGATTACTGCTGCACTCTCTCCATTAGCCCATTTGGACTTGCAGTGAACAGAGAAAAAGAGGGTGTAGAGAGCCCTGTGGGCAAGAGATAAATGCAGTGTGGGCTGTGCTTTCAATGAACAGGGTAATTTAAATAGCTAGCTTATCTACACAAATGTCAATTTAATTAGCAAACCCACAG
This sequence comes from Ambystoma mexicanum, assembly GCF_040938575.1. Lineage (NCBI taxonomy): Eukaryota > Metazoa > Chordata > Amphibia > Caudata > Ambystomatidae > Ambystoma > Ambystoma mexicanum. Next base: position 69,918,169 of record NC_090928.1, read on the forward strand.
AATGCCATTGCAAATTACTATGCAACACTGCTTATTTTATGCCTTGTATGTTAATTGGAAGTGTGCAGATAATAAGAGGATTACCTGATCAATGACAGGCTTGCATCTTACTATAAACACGGGGGGGGGGGTCACAGCCTGGAAAGTGCTGTATATGCATCCCCTTCAAGGGCTACAACTTTGCTTGGGTTCTGTATGACCCTATCTCCCTGACTGTGCCTTATGGCAAGTAAATGGTGGAGGCAGTAGCAGATTGCCCTGCTCATAAGGCAGCAGATTGCAGTTTGTGGGCAAGAAACTGATCCAGTTCCGGAAGGTACCCCAGGCTCCCACCCTACTTACGAGCATGTTCACTGGTTCAAATAATGAAATCTGATGGTGCATGACGGACCAATGAGTTTCCAATTTTGTTTGTATAAAAAAGTTCTAACCATTGCTTGACCCTTAGGTCTTGCTGGTTGTTTGTCATTGCAGTTCTGAACACTAACTGATTTATCTTGTTTATTTGTTATAAGTGACAGGTAGTCATATTTGCCATGAAAATAGTTCATTAAAACACAAACCTGCATACAACATTTCATTTGGGCAACAGGCCTATTGTTGAAAGAATATCTTCTATATAGACCCTGACTATCCTCTCCTTTTGATCAGTGTCTATGTACTGAGCATTTCCATTTCCAAGCAAAGGTCAGAGTTATATCTCTGTTACATTGACACAACTCCCTCCATGAAGACCTACTTCCTTACTGCTTCTACTATCCAGACACTGAGAAAACTCTACTTTCACTGCACCTTGAGGTGATCCATTTGATTGGCACTCTATGTCTTGCACCTAGGTACACTAAATGGTAGTTAAAACATTTGAACTGTTTAAACTAATGATGGTTTGTTCAAGGATAAACAGACTTTTCAGATCCCAGCTCACTATGTGCCCACGGTGCTGCATTAATATTTGTTTTCTCATGTGCATGATGAAGGATTATTATAGCGATGTCCTCAAAAGCAAGTGTGAGCTAATATTGTCAAACACAAGAATATAGTTTCTGTGTTTATGTGTACGTCCATGATGCAACAAATAGAAAAACATTGGAAAACATGCTTAGATGATTCAGAGTACACACCTAAATTAGGCCCTAGTGATAGCCCTCCCCTGTTGTCAGCTCCCCGCCCCCTTGTTTAAATTCCTTGCAATCTGCTTCCCTCTCCGTGAACTTCCCCCATGACTTGTAAAGCGCTTTGTTGCAACCTGAAGCTAGGTTAGCGTTAAATATGCCATGATCGTAAAAATAATAATTGTACTTTTTAAAAAATGTCCCCTAAAATGCTGAACGATTTTTATGGTTCATAATTGAAGGAAAAATATGTAGTGCATGTTAACCCAACACATTGCATACATCTTCAACCAAAACTGCATATGCCCTTTTAAAAACTAGCTTTTCATTTCATGTGACTTGTTTAAGGTCTATAGCATACTGTCTTTCTTCATTCGCCACCGGCCGACTGACTTTTCTGAGATTCAGCTATCACAAAGTCTTTTGTCACCATCACGGATAAGCACAAAATATATCTGATTGATATCAAGATGTAGTGTTAGCAAAGGTCACTAATCATATCAGGGTGCATAATTTGCACTCACCACTAGCCATTTGCTAGTGATATTTCACTCTTGCAGAGTAGGTAATGGTTTACTGTGTGTATTTGTAGAACTGTGATGGCAAGTGACTTTTCTATGGCTGGCTATTAGCTTGCAACTTGAATTGTTGCACTCTCCTCACATGTTGCGTACTCACAGCCGGACCATCCTGTGCGGCACTTGTGAAAATGGCCACCAATGCTCTGCAGGAATCCACAAGACTAACAGGCTTATTTTTAGATCGGTTTAGTCTAGTCAGGTAATGGCTGTGTACGTGTCTGATGTCTCCCGTTCGCCCAATGATCTCCTGCCCCTCCCCGAGCATAATGCAATTGTAAGAACAGTTTTCTCCACCTCCGGACACTGGCTTTTGCTCCCATGCTCCCTACACACCGTACAATAGAACACTTTCCTTTTCAAATCCAGTTACTTCCATTTATCCTCAATTAGCTTTTAAAAGTGCTCCATATCAAACACCATCAATTTGATAATTAATGTCTATGTGTGTGGGGCGGGGGGCAACACTGTGTGTAACCTGACTATGGAATAAAAGAATTCACTTTTAGGATAAGGTAAATGTATGAACAAATTAATGGTCTAATTCATTAAATCTTTCATGTCAATTAGGTTGCAAAGGATGTATCTGTTCGACTGCACCACGAACTTGAAAATGTAGAGGAAAAGCGTACGAAAACAGAAGAGGAAAATGAGAAGCTAAGGCAACAGCTTATCGAGGTGGAGATAACTAAGCAAGCTTTGCAAAATGAACTGGAAAGGGTGAAAGAGGTAAGTGGTTTTTTATAAGCCATCTGACTGGATGATTAAAAACAATTCCTGGCACCACTTGCAAAAATTGATTTTGAATCATGGGTTGTGTTAGGGAGCAGAAGCCTGAGAAGGACACAGATGTGTCATGATTGTGGCTAAAGACTTTTATCATAAAGAAAATAAAACCCTTGCTTTCTCTATCTCTAAAAGGGGTTCCCTGCCTCAACTAAAACACTATGGATTTGGGCAGGATATCCAAAAATAAAGAGTCCACCGTCCTGTGTCAGAAACCTATCACCTTCCCTTACTCATATAACTAAACTAAATGATTGGTGACTCTTCTTGGTGCAGAAGAATGGCTCTCTTCTTCTTGAGAGCGGACTATGGTTCCAGTGGTCCCGAGGGACTGTTTCCTGAGGGAATGACTCCCTCCCCCAGGTCGCAATCCCCTTCAAAGGCACAGCACAAAGTACCAGATTGAAAGTCCCAGTTCACTTATAAAACATTGTTTCAATACCAAAACATCAACATTCCTTATTGCTCGTAGTGGTTCTTCACCATGGGCGCCCTGAAGAATGCCTCCCTTCTCCATGTGCTTTGTTTCTATGTCCAGGAAGAATGTCTCCCTTCTACTGGTCTTCTTAAGTACAGTTCATAACATCAGAGGTAATGCCTCTCTTCCCCTGGCTTTATTTAAGCAACCTTCTTTACATTATGGTTCCTGAAATACCAGGAGGAATGACTCATTTCCCTTCGTCTGTTTCAGGCTTCTCATAATGCTCCCAACTCCAGGGTGGAATGACTCCCTTCCCCTGGTATTTCTTACATTCAGATTACTATCTCCCACATTAGATTTGGCATTCAGCCTTGTGGGTGTGGTCCCAGACCTTTGAGCTTCTCTGTTGGTTATATAGCCACACTGGTTCACTAAAATGCCAGGCATTGCAATTGTCCTTACAATGTTTACACTCTCTTCCGTGTCGTTTGGGTTCTGCGACCCTTATTCCACTTCTTTTTTTTTATTTTAAAATTTTATATTTATTGGTTTTACAAAGAACAGAAAATGCAAACAATGTTTAAACACAGTTGTACGTCCCTCAGGAGGGCAAGTCAGGCACGAGATGCAAATTAGAACGATATGCCAAGAGTCTCTTAGTCGTGCGACAGTCCCAATTACCTGAGTATGCTTCGTTGGCTGTTTGCCGTACTTCCTCCCCACCCTCCCCCCCCTCCCACTTGGTTTATTGTACATCACAAATGCAATCATCTAACATTAGTATCGGTATCGTGCGGTTGGCACAGGGCTAAGCATTGCAAGATATTGGCAGCCGGACTTAGGTGACTCGCTTCTTGTATTTCGTATCGTCCTTTGGGCGTGGTATCATTCGGTCGGGTTTTGAGGCTCCTCTGATTGGGAGGCAGAAGGGGGTGAGATATATGTGTTCTTGAAGTCCATCCATAGGGTTTCACATTTCGCAGATTTGTTGTGCAAGGAGGCGGTGATCTTTCCATCACATAAATATTTGTAGCGATTTTGATCCATTCGGCCTTCCCTGGGATCAGGTGAGACTTCCATTTGGTCGCTATAAGGGCTCTTGCCGCCAACAACAGCTGGGGGGCCAGGCCTTTCACCCGGAGCCACTCTTCCTCGTCTCTTTCAAGGCCAAACAAAACAAGGTGTGGGTCGGGTTCTCTGTGAATATCATCTATCTCCTTAATCCATCCCAGAACCTCAGTCCAGAACAGCTTGATGCGCGGACAGCTCCACCACATGTGCCAATAATTGGCATTTTCTCCACACCTCCTCCAGCATTTCGGGCTCATGGATTGGGACATTTTAGAGAGTCGGAGTGGGTCATAATGCCATCTGTGTAGGAGCTTTATTGCATGGAGTTTGTACTGGCTGGAGATGGAGGATTTGGGTGCGGCTTTGCACATCAGGTCCCATTGGTCGGGGAGTATCTCTTCACCTAAGTCTTTTTCCCATCTGGCTTTGAGGGGTTCCGTGTTGCCACCTCCTGCTGCTAAAAGTGTTTGGTACATCACGGATATGAGGCCTTTCATTTCTGATCTGGAGTCCAGAAGTTTTTCAAAGGCGGTGAGGTCTCTTCTCAATTTTACTCTCCATTCAGGTTTTGTCAACACCCCTTTTAGTTGGATAAAGTGAAATGTCGATAAGGTACCTATCCCCAGCGCCGTTGTCAGGTCCGGTAGTGTAATGAACGAATCTTTTCTCTGAAGTTGTCCTACCCTTTCAAGGCCCGCTTCATACCATGACTGGAATCGTTCCAGGTTCGGAATATGGTCATTTACGCCAGGAGACCATAGGTGACTGAGCGGGGATGGCCAGGTGGTGACTTCTCGCATCTCTTTCCCGGTGCGCCATATGCTCAATATAGTACTCAATATGGGATGATGTCTGATTTTCCTCTGCACCCGTTGGTAAGGGGACCAAAGCCATTCTGCTACTGTGGCGGGGGACAGATAGTGGTTATCCATCTGGACCCATTGTAGGTGTTTGTGGTCCCTAAGGTGTGGGATTAGGACACGTAACTGGGCAGCTTTATAATAATTCCTTAAGTCAGGAAGACCCACCCCTCCTTTTTCTGTGGGGAGAATAAGCGTGTCGTATGAGACCCTCGGTCTCTTCCCCTGCCAGATGAACCGCAGCATGGTCCTCCGGGCCTCGACAAAGAATTGGTTGGGTATCACGGTCGGTAACATCTGGAAGGGGTATAGAAAGCGAGGGAGGCACACCATCTTGACGGCGTTAATACGCCCCAGCCATGAGATCGTCAGTTTACTCCATTTCTCGAGGTCTCTTTCGAAGCTTCGGAGAAGCGGGGGGAAGTTGGCCTCGTAAAGGTCATCTAGGGTTCTAGTAATCTCTATACCTAGGTATTGTAGTGCCTCATGTTCTATTTTGAGCCCAAGGGAGAGGAACTTTGCCTCATTTTCAACTGGGGCACCTTGGAGGGGAAAGAGGGTGGACTTAGACATATTCACTTTGAATCCGGAGAACCGACCGTATTCTTCTATTAGGGCTATGGCATGAGGGATTGAGGTCATAGGTCTGGTTAAATGTAGGAGGATGTCATCAGCGTACAACGTTGCTTTGTATTCGGTCCCTCCCAGCCATATTCCCTCTATTCGGGAGTCGTCTCTGAGCTTTTGTGCCAGAGGCTCCAGGGATAGTGCGAACAGGATCGCTGAGAGCGGGCATCCCTGTCTGGTCCCCCTTTGCAGTTCAAACCACCTGGAGTATTCTCCGTTAACGAAGATTGACGCTGTGGGAGAGGTATATAGTGCTCGTATCCCATCGCAGAATTTGGGGCCTATTCCTACTTTCTGGAGGACTGCACCCAGGAAGTCCCATTCCACCCTGTCAAAAGCCTTTTCCGCGTCAATTGATAGGAGGGCCGGGTCATTTTGAAGACTGTGTCCGGCGTGGACAAGGTGCAGAGTCTTACGCATGGTGTCGGCACCCTGCCTGCCGAGAATGAATCCGACCTGGTCGGAGTGGACTAGTTTGGGCATTAAAGTTTCTAGTCTGGCAGCCAGTACCCTAGCATAAATCTTCGCGTCCAGATTGAGGAGGGAAATGGGGCGATACGATCCACATAATTTGGGGTTTCTACCTTCTTTAGGGATGACAGATATGAGGGCTTTCTTAAAGGAATCTGGGGCGGTCCCAGAGCTCACTATCTCGTTAAAGAGTTCCGTAAGGAAGGGTGACAATTGATCGGCGAAGGTCTTATAGAAACCGGCCGTGTAGCCATCTTCGCCCGGCGACTTCCCTATTTTAAGTCGCTTGATTGCATCTCTCGTTTCGCTTTCAGTTATGGGACTATCAAGGAGTTCGGCTTCCGTTTGCGTTACTGTAGGGATGGTGATTGGGGACAGATAGGACGCTATGTCAGAGTGAGCCGATAGGAGCTCGGATGTATATAAGTTTTCATAGAAGGTGGCAAAACGCTCGGGTATTGAGCAGGGTAGGTGAGTCGTGGGGCTAGTGGGTTCTGATATCTCCTTAACCTTGCGTTCCTCTCTCCGTTCCCTGAGCTTGGCAGCTAAGAGTGCATCGGCTTTGTCACCTTTTTCATAGTATGTCTGTTTCAGAAGTTGCAATTTCCGCACCACCTGGCCATGTTCCACCAGTCGTAGCTCTTCTCTTTTGCGGTGGGCCATGTCCAGTTTGGCGGGATCCATTTCTGTTTCATCTCTCAATTCGCTCTCGAGTTGGTGTATTTCACTGCGTAACTTGTATTCGACAATCCTCCGCTCTCTCTTTTTAGAGGAGCCCTCGCGTATTAGCACGCCTCTCCACGTAGCTTTCCCAGCTTCCCAGATCACTTGTTTGGAGACCTCTCCATTGTCATTTGTCCTGAAATATTCTTCAATCTCGGTCTCCATTTCTCCCCTGAAAACCACATCAGTCCAAAGGGACTCGTTGCAGCGCCAAGATCCTCCGGCGACCGGCAGATCAGCCCAGTCGACGTCTGCCAGTACCATATCGTGGTCTGTCCATGTAATCGGAACTATACTGGAGTGGCTTGTGGACTTCGCAAGATCAGACGAGAGGAATATATAGTCTATGCGTGTGAATGTGCCATGAGGGTTCGAGTAGAAAGTGAAGCCCTTTTCGTCATGGTGCTGTGCTCTCCATACATCACGTAGATCGTATAACTCCATCAGGGCTGCGAATTCGGTGCGGGACCCTCTGTGCTGGTTCCGCGTGTCGGGGTTGCCCGGTCTCCAGTCTACGGATGGGTCCATCCACTGGTTGAAGTCGCCTCCCACCACGAGATGGCCTGCAGTTTCCAGCACTATTTTGGGAATCGTTTTCCTAAGGAATGCAGTCTGTCCGGTATTGGGCGAGTACACTGTGGCAATCGTGACCTGGATCCTTGCAATTTTCCCCACAATCAAGAGGGCTCGTCCGCTCACATCTGACCAGGACTTCTCTAATTCAAACCCAACTCCTTTCTTAATGAGGATTCCAACCCCTCCCTTTCTGAGCGGACCAGAGCCCCAAAATTCCGTGCCTCCACTAGTCCCCAGAACTGTCCGCTCCTCACCCCTCGCAAATTTCGTCTCCTGTATGAGGAGAATGTCTATGCCAGACCTTCGAAATTCTCTATGTACCAGTGACCTCTTGGTAGGAGAGTTCAGTCCCTTCACATTGATTGACTCAATTCTGAGAAGGCCCTTGCCCTTGACCTTCTCATGTGATGCCATTGGCGGTTTGTAGTCTGGAATCCTTCGCCACCAGAGTCCGGAAAGACCTGCGAATACCCTGTGTCATCGCAAATACGACATCTTGAAGCGAGTGCAGTGTTATTTGTACATTTCCCAAGTGTTCATTACCTCTCTCCCCTTCTCTTGTGTCCCACCATAGTCGGTGGCGTTCGTTTGAGCGTAGGAACAGGGTGTGCTGCGTCAGCAGCCGTTGACGGCGTCCGGAACGGACTAGGTGGAAACGTATGGTCCGTTGGCGGACCATCAGTGGGAACCGTCGTCCCACGGTCCCAATCAGATTACCCATCGCTACTTAAGGATGAGCCCCCTTCTCCTTTCCCCCTCCCCCAAACATTATACAGTCTCAACAACAGTAACAACAAAACAGGTGAAAAATTCCAACGTTACGTGTGGTTTACTGGTCTCTCCGCGGGAGTTCACATCACTTTTCGGTCCGGAGGGATGCCCCGCCAGCGGCGGCATCCATTCGGCGGGGTCCGCCATGTAACAATCTCCGCGGGAGACAGCACCGCTTATTGTGGCTATGGATGTGGTCAGCTCGAATTTCGCCTAGGTTCCTTGGCTCAGGTCTGCTCGGGAGTGTTGTTGGGATGCCTATATTTTCTTGATCCCTTCACCCTCTTGCGCCTAGGGCCCTGGAGTTCCCACTGCATTCCCGGGCGCTCGCCGTCGTCACCTTCCTTGCTTCCCTGGTTCGCTCCAAGGAGATCGGCGATGCAATCTTTGATTTCTTCTTCGGAGCGTAGGATCAATTTCCTCCTGCCATGCTCGAAGGTAAGCGAGAAAGGGTATCCCCATCTGTACCTTATGTTTTGGTCTTTCAGCCATTTCGTCAGGGGGCTGCAAAGGCGTCTCAGGGCTAGCGTCAGTGAAGACAAGTCTTGAAAGATGGTGATTTGCGCGCCCCCCATCGTGAGCGGGCCACCAGACCTGGCTTTTTCAAGAATTCTGGTTTTGTCTTGATATCGGTGGAATTTGGCCAGTACAGAGCGTGGGCCGCCGGGCGGTCCTCCAGCTCTGTGTATGCGTTCAGTCTTGGGTTCATCAATGTCTTCATCAGCTGTTAGTATTTTGATGATGTCGTGGATGGCATCTCCGAGGTCTTTCTCAGTTTCACCGTCACGTTCCGGAATGCCGAAAAAGCGAAGGTTATTTCTCCTTTCCCTGTTTTCCAGGTCATCCATCTTAAGCCTTGCCTCAATCTCCCTTTTCTCGATGTTGCGGATTCGTACATCCATTTGAGTTTCGAGGGTGTCAATTGAAGTCTGATTGTTCTCCACGCTTTCCAATCGTTCCTCGAAGCTGTCCATTCTCTGGGTGATTTTGTCGATTTTGCCGCCAAGGCTGGCACCCATGTTTTTTATTTCAGACAGTAGAGTGGCAATGTCTCCTTTGGTGGCCGCAGCTCCTGCCTCCGATGGGTCCGTGGCCATAGTGTCTATGGTCCTAGAGGGTGCGGGGAATGGATCGTAGGCAAATTTGGCCAGTTTGTGGCGCGGGTCCATGCGCCAAATCCCGGGTTAGAGGAGGCACACGCCCCTGAATAGGGGGCCCTACCCTCTGGGAGGATGTACGGGTGGCAGGCTCGGTGTTGTCGTTTGTTCTCGGCACTTCGTGTGATATGGGCCGATTCCTCGGGTCAGGTCAGCGGGGGGTCACGGGGTAGGGTATTGCTGCTATGCTCGTCCAGGAATGGGGTCACCTGTGCGTTCTAGGCGACTTCTGTTGAGACCCTCCCTGCCAGATTGCTGGGAATCCGTTGCACGTGGAGCGCGATGTTTGGGCAGTGTTCGGTGTCCCCCACGCAGGGTTTACATGGTCCAGAAGCGTGCCTAGGCGGGGGTTGCCCCGTATGTAGTGCTGGGTTAGCGGGCTACCCTTGTCCCTTCAGTATGGCGTTTGGCGCAGGGAGCGTATGCCAGGGCAGTCAGCAGTTAGGGGCGATGGTCACTTGGAAATCGGTCTTTTATACGGACCGTGTTGTAGGCTGTGTCCTTCCCTGAATGCGGCGTCTCGCGGTCTTCTCAGCCTTCGGGGGGGTCTTTCCGCACCTCTACAGCAAGGAGGGAGGACTCGGGGCCGTGCGCCGTGGTTCAGGGCTCACCGTCGGGATCTGGCGCAGCCCGGTGTGTAGAGGCACCTCGCTACCCCCGGTGGAGCCGGGGGCAGCAGCACAAGTATAGGGGTCCGGGTCCAGCAGGCAACAACTGCAGGGATCAGCGCCCTGCTTGATCCAGAGCGTGTTCGGTTCCCGGGGCACAATTCACCACACGCGCCGTCCGCAGTGGGGGAGGTGCGTGTGTCACGCGGCGCTGCCGGGGCACGGGCCCTGGCGCCGCGGAGTCTCGCGGTGGGGGTCTCCACTTATCCCGTGCTCATATGCCGGTCCCGGGGGGCGTCACCTTTCTGGGGTCCCGCGTCTGGTCTTCTCCATGGGCCTGGGGCGCGGACCGTCACCGCCAGAGAGGCCCGTCACGGAAGCCGCCGCACTCGAGTCTCCTGTAGTGCGGCGGGCGGGCGCTCCTTAAAACACCTCGTTCTCAGCGAAAACGGGCCCGATTTTCGTCGGGTTTCTTCTCCTCTGCAGGGGGGTCTCCTCAGACCATAGGATTTAGCACTTTCACAGTGGGGGGGCCGTCAGCGGGGGCTCGTGCCGCTATTTTGGGACCATGGGGGCGGTGCTCACACGGAGAGGACGTTCATCCGTGCGCCCCCTGGTGGCCAGTCTCCTTATTCCACTTCTAATTGCCTTTTCATAATCTTTCTCATGGGCTCCCTTTCAGCCCTTGTCTTCAGGGTATCTTCTCCCTTCATTATGGGGCCCTCTGCCCTTCTTCTGTCCCCACCATCTAGCCCCGATAAACCCCTACCTCCAGGTGGCTTCAGTTTGGGCTCCGGATGGCCCAGGACTCAGTCTTCTTCTTTGTATGCTCTCCACGGGGTCTGTTCCAGCTACGGCAACTATGTTGCTGCTGCGTCCCGCTGGTCTGCCTTTCCGATGCTGAGCTCTCAGTCCCTTTCCTTCCGTCAGGGTTAGCAGCTTGCTTCCAGTCTAGGTCAGGGTCCTTCCAGCTCTGACCCTGCAAGGAGGCTACAGCTTCTCGCCTCGCGTCTCGGTCTGCTCGGATTCCCTTTGCCGTACTGCCGACCTGCTTACGGGTCCTCCAGGGAAGGATGAGCACTGTCTCAAGTCCTTCTTCCCTTTTTCTGTTCCACATATTATTACATTGTCCATATTGACTAAAATGTTTAACTTTGTGGGCATTCACCATTGCTCTGCGGCTCTTCTTCGTCTCAGTCTTCAGGTCTATTTCTCTTCCTCGTCTCAGCATTGGTGTTACAAAGATATATAGAGGAATGAGCTAGGGTAGAGGAAGACAAGGAAGGAGGTGTGTACGAGGTGTTGAAAATACTGCGTTAGCTCATGTTGTCCCCCTCAGAGGGGGAATCCTTCCCCATGTGATCCTCCAGCTGAGTACCACCACCAGGGGGATTATCGGGTAGCGGCCTCACCGCCCTGGCCTCCTGAAGAGGGTCTCCCCCTCGGGGAGATGGGACAGCATCATAGCATTCGTCATAGTTGGTTTTCAAAAGATACCTTTTGGCAAAATATCTCAAATACAACATTGAGGGGGCTATTTTCTAATGAACTGGAGCATTTTACATTTTCCTTTTGTGCTTAAGTACATTTTTCAGCCGCCCTGAGGCGCAAGAGGGCAGCAAAGTGGAGATAGCATGTACCCTGTGCTTTCTACCTCCGTCTAGGGAGAGCATTTGGTTTTATGCCTGCATGAGATTTTCATGCAAGCATAAAAGCAAAGGTTCCAATGGAATACACTGTGCTTTTACACCTGGTGTACAACAGGTGGATAGAAAAACAAAAGAGTTTATAGTTGGAAGGTTTACATTTAATCTTAGACTCTCACATAGCTCTGGGCAACCACCCTTATCATTGCTCTTTAGCATGTCGAGCCATTAAAGAAGGGGGAAAAACATATGCTAATCAGGCTTGCTCCCACCATAAAATGGGAAGTTCAGCCCGAACTGCTTGAACGCATTCCCTGTGCAAGACATGAAGCAAACCCAGACATGTTTCAGCATCATTGGGTGTCATCAGTGAGGTGCAGTTTAGGTCTCTCATTCTCAGCTTGGAGAGAGACAATTACATGCAGTGGGCCAGCAACACGTAAATGTAAGCGTTAGTGGTCCCCTGCATGCAAGTACCATTTTTCCCAAAATGGCCCCTTGAGTGTTTTTTCCATGTTCATGAATACCTGCAAACCTTTTGAATAATTAAAATGTTGGATCCCTAATTTATCTGTTTTCATATATCTGCATGTCTCAAATGGTGAATTGGAAAATATTTTTTGGAGTCGAATTAAAGCAGACAGGAAAATCCAGCATAAGTGCTGATTGCTGGAACAAGCTATACATTCTAATCATGTGGGCATTCATTTCTTACCTACATTTCCTTGGGCCCATCTTGTGTCTCAAGCAATAGGCAGGGCAAGAGGAACAATTCTGGTGCCGATGAGATTTGATAGCTTGTATGGGGTTTGAATGGTTACCATGCTGATATAATCCAATCACAAACAATCTATGTTGTGTTTGTTTATTGTTTTTGCACCTGGGAGAATAACAGTGCCCACAAAGCGGTTGAACATTTAAAAAAAAGTGTCATGAACCATGGACATAGCCCCTTCTGGTCTTCCTGGTCCTGGTCCAGACGGAGAGTGTGCTCCTTGATACTTCCAACATGGCTGTGCCCCGTGCCGTGTTCCGTACTAGCCTGTACGTCGGACACGGCACGTTCTATAAATGGGCCACGCCCCCGCGTCTCCGCGCGTCTCAACGCTATCACTAGGTAGTGTCTCGACGTGTGTGTGCTGCTCGGCGTTACCCTTCCAAGTTCCTGGCCAACTCCCTTATTCTTTCTTCCCTTTTCCCCTGTTTCCAGTATCTCTTACCTTTCTTCGATCCTCTTCCTGGACGTCCTGGAATACGCGACTTCCTGGAACTTTGAACGCTCGCGCTGGAGTCAGACTCGACTCGCGCGCACTTATACAAGTCCCGGTCCGGCCGGGAGAAGGAGTCCTCCGCGCAACGGCACAAGAAGAGAACTCAGGTGAGCCTGGGGGAAGCCTTTGACAGATTGAGACGCCAAACGATCAACACTGATACCGCTATGGAGAAAGCGGTCCAGGACCTCATGCGCGGCATGCAGGAGCTAACAACCGAGGTACAGAACTTAAAGGCAGAAAACGCAGCCTTGAAACAATTAGTGCTGTCACGTGACTCTGCCAATAAGGAAAGCGTGATACTGGGTGGAGTGGTAGACAAATACGATGGCTCGCCAAAATCCTTACGTGGATTTCTGGATTCCTGCTTGGTGCATTTTACATTCAAGCCCTATTATTTTTCAACTTCCAGGGCCAAGGTGGGCTTCATAATCTCCCACCTTACAGGGAATGCGTTATCTTGGGCCACTCCCCTAGTGAACTCTGGAGACGTCCTCCTGGACGATTATGATGCATTTATTCAGGCACTCAAGTCTATGTTTGACCGCCCCGAACAAGTGTTCAGCGCCCAGGAACCCCTACTTGATTTTCGGCAAGGATCCCAGGATATGCTAACGTTCGTTACCAGATTCAAACAGCTGGTAAAGGAGGCTGATTGGGCCCCTGAAGCGAGTTTCACCTTATTTCACAGGGGTCTAAATGACGATATCAAGGATGAATTAGCCAGAGTGGCTCATCCCAGTTCGTTTCAGGCTTTGGTAGATCTAGCCTTACAAATAGACTTTCGTATCCAGGAAAGAAGGGCTGAAAGGAAAAAGGCTAAGACTGGCTTTCAACGAATCCCTCCGGAGTCGACTGTGAAATCCGATCCTGTCTCAACCCCTGATAACGACTCCGAACCAATGCAAATAGGCTCCTTTCTTGGGCCAATTACTCCACAAGAAAGCATGAGAAGAATTCACACCGGCCTGTGTATGTATTGTGCCTCAGACAAGCATCTCGTAAGAGAATGTGCTTTAGCCCCTCCACAGCGTTCGGGAAACGCCAGCTCCCGGTCCTAGATGGAGCGAGGTTTCGGGAGAAAGATGTCTGCTCCACATCAATCACATCCTTGAACTCTCCTGGACAGAATAACCTGGTGGTGCTACAGGCCTTTCTATCGCCCTCCAAGCACAAGACCTATCCCATACTGGCCCTGGTGGACTGTGGAGCTATGGGAATTTTCATTGATCAAGACTGGGTTATCAGACATAAAATACCATATGAGTCACGGAACATTAAACAGCCGGTAGAAGCAATTGATGGGAGACCTCTCTCTTCAGGACCCATAACTCTACAGACAAAAGAGGTCCGTCTCTCCATAAACCACCACCAAGAGCAGATTACATTCGACATCATCAAATCAGCCCATTACCCTATGGTTCTGGGTATGCCCTGGCGCAAAGACATAATCCGTACATTAATTGGACAGCAGGGTCATTGTTTCTGGGCTCTGAGTTTTGTATGTCCCACTGTTTATCTCTGGATCTCTCATTAACACCAGCTATTGAACATTCAGGAGAGCAAAAAACCTCACTCATGGTTTCCAACATTGTACAAGTCCTAGAGGTCTACCAAGGATATACTGATGTCTTTTCGACTGCCATAGTCCAGGCTTTACCCCCTCACAGACCCGAAGATTGTGCCATTGAGACAGATCCCTCGGCAGTAATTCCGTTTGGCAGAATGTTTATCCTTTCAGAACCTGCGAAAAAGGCCCTCCGAGAATACCTGGACATCAATTTGGAAAATGGCACCATAAGACCCTCAAAATCTCCAGCGGGTGCCTCATTGTTCTTCGTTGCTAAGAAGGATTCCAAGGAACTCAGACCCTGCCTCGACTACCGTGGTCTAAATCAATGCACCCTCAAAGATCGGTACCCTCTGCCTCTGATTTCAGATATCCTGGAAGCTGTCAGAGGCGCCGTAATATTCACGAAGTTGGACCTCCGGGGTGCCTATCACTTAATCCGTATCCGGGAAGGGGACGAATGGAAGACCGCCTTTAGAACGCCCTTTGGTCACTTTGAATATCTAGTCATGCCCTTTGGATTAGCTAATGCCCCTGCAGTTTTTCAACGTTTCATGGATAGGGTGTTTTCTGACATGCTTTTTCTCTTTGGCATTGTCTATCTAGACGACATTTTGATTTATTCCAAGGATCCCTTGAAACATGAAGAACATGTCATGGTGGTACTACAATGGCTCCGTGAAAACAAGCTCTTGGTCAAACCTGAAAAATTTCTTTTTCACGTGACTTCAGTTCATTACCTTGGATTCATCCTCAGCCCAGAAGGAGTTGGAATGGACCCTTCAAAGGTAAAGGCCATACTGGCCTGCTCCTACATCGGTGAAACAGGTTCAGTCTTTCTTGGGACTTGCTAATTTTTATCGAAAGTTCATTCCTACCTTTTCTGAGCTCGTCCAACCGATCGTTGCTCTGCTGAAGAAGGATGTTCCCTTCATCTGGTCTTCCTCGCAAGAGAAGGCTTTTCAACGCTTGAAGACAAGATTCACGCAAGCCCCCGTCCTGGCTCAGCCTGACTTAGTTCGCCCTTTCATAGTGGAAATGGATGCCTCCAACCATGCCATAGGAGCAGTCTTGAAACAGGTGCTTGAGGACAAGATGGACCACCCAGTGGCTTACCTCTCTAGAACCCTAACAACCAGCGAAACCCATTACTCCGTCCTGGAAAAGGAGCTGTTGGCAATCCGCCAAGCCTTCACAGAATGGGAACATTTACTCCTGGGTGCTAGATATCCAGTCCAGGTCCGTACGGACCATCGAAATCTACAAATTCTCCAATCTATAGAGTGCAGGAACAGTCGTCAGGCGGGTTGGGCCTACTTCTTCGCCCAGTACCATTCCAAATCACTCATGTTCCTGGATCACAAAACGTGATTGCGGACGCCTTGTCCCGGCGTCCTGACTATTTAACCGCTGAAGATAGGACCTATCCTACAATGTTTCCCAACACAATCTTTATAGCTCAAGCGATCAACCTCTTGGAAGAGATTCGAGCCAAAACCCAGTCCTCTGACCTCTGGAAGGACGTCTCTAGGAAGAATCCCTGGAACTTAAGAATCAAGGAAGGATACTTATTCAAGGACAATGCCTTGGTCATTCCCACACCGAAATTTCAACATAAAATAATAACTCTCTGCCATGATACTTTTCATTCTGGACATCGTGGTGTAACCAACACGCTCCGTCTTATACAAAGACAGTTTTGGTGGCCAGAAATGAAATGCAAGGTACAAGAGTACATCAAGACCTGTACTTTCTGCAGTCAGAATAAGCACGACAATAAGAGACCGGCGGGCCTTCTATTGCAACCTACACTGCCAACAAGACCATGGGAATGTATAGCTACAGACTTCATCGTGGAATTACCACCTTCCTGGGGTTACGCAACCATCATGGTAACCATATACTTGTTTACTCATATGGCACATTTCACGCCTCTCTATAAACTTCCTTCCTCTTCAGAGCTCGCAGGAATTTTCCTAGAACACATTTTCCGTCTTCATGGACTCCCTTCCAAGATCATATCGGACCGAGGACCGCAATGTATTTCACAATTCTGGAAACATCTCTGTCGTGTTCTAGGGATTCAACGCGTTCTTTCATCTGGATATCACCCACAGACCAACGGGGCCACAGAACGTGTTAATCAAACCCTGGAGCAATATCTTCGTTGTTTCGCAACCAAGGTACACGATGATTGGTCCCTCCGTATACCCTTGGCCGAATTTGCCTATAACAATTCAGATCACTCAGCGATCAACGTTAGCCCCTTCTATTGCAGTCAAGGTTATCATCCCTCCGTGTTACCTTCAGTTCTTCCACATCCAACTCCAGTACCTTCACTTGATTCCTGGATTGAAACTCTCCTCAACATCCACAAGGAAGCCAAGGAACAATCGGGAAAGGCCCAGATTCGCACTAAGCGATATGCTGATTCCAAAAGAAGACCAGCACCCTCCTATTCTATTGGTGACCAGGTCTGGTTGTCCTCGAAACTATTACCACGATATCTACGCCCTAACAAGTTAGCCCCCCGATATTATGGTCCATTTTCCATAAAAGAAATCATCAATCCTGTTTCTTATCGGCTCAAGCTACCAGACTCCTGGAAGAGAATACATCCAGTTTTTCACACTTCTCTACTCAAACCCTACATCCACTCCACCCGGAAAACCGGCAGACCCAGTCCTGTGATTGTGGACAATCAGTTGGAATATGAAGTATCCAGAATCTGTGACTCCAGGTACAAACAGGGTCGGCTTCAATACCTGGTCGAGTGGAAAGGCTATCCTCCTAGCGAGAGAACATGGGAACCACTATCCAACCTAAACACCCCTCGATTGCTGAGAAGATTCCATCTCATACACCCTGGCAAGCCTGGTGGGACGGGGTTTCGGAGGAGGCATGCTGTCATGAACCATGGACATAGCCCCTTCTGGGCTTCCTGGTCCTGGTCCAGACGGAGAGTGTGCTCCTTGATACTTCCAACATGGCCGTGACCAGTGCCGTGTTCCGTACTAGCATGTACGTCGGACACGGCACGTTCTATAAATGGGCCACGCCCCCGTGTCTCCGCGCGTCTCAACGCTATCTCTAGGTAGTGTCTCGACGTGTGTGTGCTGCTCGGCTTTACCCTTCCAAGTTCCTGGCCAACTCCCTTATTCTTTCTTCCCTTTTCCCCTGTTTCCAGTATCTCTTACCTTTCTTCGATCCTCTTCCTGGACGTCCTGGAATACGCGACTTCCTGGAACTTTGAACGCTCGCGCTGGAGTCAGACTCGACTCGCTCGCACTTATACAAGTCCCGGTCCGGCCGGGAGAAGGAGCCCTCCGCGGAACGCCACAAGAAGAGAACTCAGGTGAGCCGGGGGGAAGCCTTTGACATAAACACTCAAATAAGCTTGATAAAGGCTGCGGGGAGTAATGTTCATGACCTGTATTGACAAGTAAAACTGCAATGAAACAATTGGTTGGACGAGCACTGTTTACTACCCTAAAGATAGGATAAACTAAATATTGTTAAAAAAAAGTATGTGAATACTTCACTTTTACTATACAAAATGCATGCAACGTCTAACTAAATCCACTTCCCACATATAATTGGAGGCAAATGTTATGTAAATCCTGCATAGTCGACTCCCAGTTTTTACTGTGATAGGTGTTTGTTTGTGTGCAGGGATAACCTGGTAAGAATGGAAAAGTGTTTGTGATCATAGTTTATTGAAATCTTTTAATGTTGATGATGTTTCTTCCTTTTCTGTTGTTCTTTGTTAATGTGAAGTGAAGAAACTCAGGAAAATGGAGAGAATGTAATTAAGCTATTTTTTAAAGGAAAAGTTGGCAGATGATATAGTGCGTTTTCACAATAAGGGAGCAACACGCCAAAATTACTAACACTTGCAGCATTTTTCACACCAATCCAGAATCGGAAAGCAAGAGGTGTCCGAATAAATGAGCTGCACAAAAAGAAGGACACAAGGATAGCGTTAAGGTCTATCTAAGACTGCCTGTGTCCCTTCTAATGCTAGTTGTTGCTGGTGTGCCTCTTATCTAACAGCAGACAGGATAAGAAAGGAAAAAACGATCTTAATGTTCTGCAGCTCAACGAAGTACTCTGGGTCAACCTCTTGCCCATATGCGTCATGCACACTTAAATAGCTATTCAACTTGTGAACAAACAGGCAGTTAAAACATGCATTCAGTGTGTCTATTAACGACAATATAACAATTTTAATGACCTATAGACCAAACTGAATGTATCCAATTTTTATGTGGAATGTAACAAGAATCGTTTAAAAAATGCACAGGTTGCTAGATGCAACGTTTATGTCAATTGAAGACCAAATTAGCAATCACTGTCTTGCGTCAGCCTCTGTGATTCACAAGGGGACCTGGTCGAGATTAAAGCAACACTGTGTAACCTTGGTTGTACCCTTAACCCCCTCACAGTTTTTTAGTCTACCCGTTTCAGTGTTTTTAAAAATAGTTTTACCCTGTTTCTTCAGGACAGTTTTCATTAGATGATAGAAGTCTCAGGAGGATAGCTCAGGGGCAACGTGCTTGCCTTTGAAGCAAGACAACATGGAGCAACACAGGTACGATCCCCGGGTCTGTCCTTAGAAACCTCTGAGTATTAAGTGCGTTATAAATAACCTATCATATCATATCACTAATTACTATCTAACAGAGAAATATACAGAAGTATATATCTAAGAAAACTGAGTTAAGAAATGAAAGCTAACATCAAACAAATAAGGATATATAATTGTTTTACTTTATGAAAAACAGAAGAAAGGAAACAGAAAGTAAGCAAAATAAAAAATAAAAACATGTTTTAAGTTTGTAAAAAATGTTGTCTTTAGAAAATCATGTACTCACTATATTTTTAATTTTTACAACCTGAAAGATTTATAGAAAACAATATCTTTATGAAATCTGATAAAGAACCATAATAGACCTGTAAATGTCAAGAAAATGTCCTTTTTCAGCTCAATGGTGTTTTTTATGTTTATGTCTGGTGCTCATGCTGTTATGTAATTTATAACTATTGATTTTTCGGCATTGAATATTATGTAAATGATTGCATGTTTTAACTTGATTGGACTGTTTATTATGGATAGTTAGTCAAGACACTGAAATGGAAATAAATAAGCAAATAAAAGAAATGGCTGTTTTATTCCCTAAAAGCCCAGCGTTGAATTTCATAAAGGTCTTTTAGCTGATCCAATATACGTGAGAATGAAAAGGCAAAAGTAGCTTTGGATAATGGTGTATAAAAATAGTACTTGCGTCCTACCTTGATAGGAAATAGGAAACTGTGCCACAGCGAGATGTCACCGGCCAAATTATTATTAATAAATGCTAGGCCCAGGAAAGACTTAAGGGTCTCATTATAGGTTCAGCTGATTCTTGCAATACTGTAATTACTGTTAGAGCATAATGTTTGAATCTGTCTGGTTACTGGAAGTCTGCCAATTCTGTAAGGGATGTAGATTTCCAGAACTCCTGCATACAGTGTTCCTGAAAATCAGCTTGCGTTCCTTTTAATATTTGTTTATCCATTTCCAGACTTATTTTAAGGATGGAACAGGATTACGTGTATTACCAGATCATTGAGATATTGTACAGTATGTGGTGATGCAAAGTGCGTTATGTTTGACCCTTCCCTATCTTTAATTGCAATGGGGGTGAGGAGGATAGCTCAGAGGCAACGTGTTTGTGTTGGAAGCAAGACAATGCGGCGCAATACATGTTCGAATCCCGATCCCGCGCTTAGAAACCACTCGCTGGTATTAAGCGCAATATAAATGAACAATAAAATAAATAAAAATAAGGTGGGTATCAGAGTTCATATATGTTGGATATTATGCACATACTCTCTGGTGTAGTTTAAAGATGTTACTTGATTGCCTCTTTATTTTATCATTCTCGTCATTGGTTCAGGCCAATAAAATGAGATTCATCAGGTACTGAGTAGTAGAATTTACGGATTGTTTTACTTGCAAACCTACAGTGACAGGTAAGAGGAGTTTCACATTGACTCGTCTTCATTTTCAGCAATAGGTGTATTTTGCCACACGTGGTATGCTAAGGGAAGAGAATTTGACAAGACTCAATGTAAAGCGGCAACATATGTTACTATATGGCACAGGCACTGGATTGTAAGCTATAAAAACCTGTTTTCTAATGCAAAACCACTTAGTACCGCTCCTTTGAATATTACTACCAGTTTTGTAGGAAGCGTGCATTTTTCACATTGATAAAGTATGTCTGGTTTGCTTACGATATGAGAACAGAAAATTGAAGTGTGGTAGGTAAATGGAAGAAGGCAGCAGGTTCAGAAAGTAGGTTCAATGCAAAGCAGGAAGGGGACAAGTAGGTGTTCCTCCTCCCTGTGGGCAGCCACTCTTATTAGTATGCAATTGGTTGTAATTTGGGTGCAGGCATTTGGCCTATTTGTCAGGTTCTTGGTTTTGGATGTGTTTTGCTCTGTCATTGTTTAAGAAAATCCAGGAGCTAATAGGAAAAAACTTCTACTTTGGTAAAGTTAGGATTCCATATCTTAGTGCAATTATGTTCCAGTATCTGTAAAATATTAAAATAAAAATATTTGTCTGTCTGAAAGAAATGTCCTTTCTTAGCAATCTTCCAGGCCACATGTAGATAGAACAAGCATGGATTTAAAGACAATAGGATTTTTTACCCCTGCTTCAAATTCCCTGCATGCAGTAGCATACCTGAGCGGGTGGATGGGAGGATCAGCTGGCCCCCAGTGTCTCTTTTGTGAGCAGGACCAGGACCTTTCTACCACAGGCACAATGACACATTGCCTTGCCATTGTTCTGTCAGAGGGACATCTTTCCTGTTCGGCATGCTCATTGTTAATGAGAGGGCTGACCAGCACAGGTGTCCTTCTGGCAGGACAATGCGGGGGCCCAGCAGGAGCACACCACGGGAAACAGGTGTCCATGTCCCACCCTGCTTTGGGCCACTGCAGAGGCCTGGAGCAGTGTGGGAAACTGACACCAGTGTCGCTGTGGGCTCTGCTCTGCCTCCTGAGCGCATTCACTCCGACTTCAGAAAGAAGTGGGAGCATTTCTTTCTGGAGTCTGAGTGCATCCAACTCCAGAATTAAATGATCTGACTTCATTCTGAAGTCAGAGTGGATGCGTTTGTTAGGGAGATGTATCATGTTCATGCTTCATCCCCTCTCCTAGTGTGACCCCCAGCATTTTTTGCTGGACTTCTGGGCCTTTTTCTTTATATCCTGAATGAGTGGAACATTTTTCCACTCATTCATTCTTATGGGTCTTTGGAACTCTGCTCTCTGTGTTTTACTTTCTCTATGGAGTCTACCTTCCTCCATATATCTTTTAAGGCATCTGTAATTTACTTTTGCAGCACACAGCTCCTTTTGGGCAGTGTTGCTAGGAACACATGGGGTTCTCCTTGAGATGACCCTATCCTTAATTTCCACAGTTCTTAAGGATAGAGAGATACTTTGGATGTCTCCTAAAACTTTAGCCACATATACAACCTTCTAGTTATGGCTGCTGGCACTGGGGTTGTTCTACCCACTATTGTGCTATGTTTTACCACAGACTGTGTTTACAGACCCGGTTGTGCACAATAGGGGCATCTAAGTACTAACTTAAAAGCTTCTTTATTTTTTCACCATTTCTAGCGTGTTTTTTCTTTGTTAGCCCTTCTTCTACTATTCTGGGAGGGGAAGGTCTGTGGGATTGTTTTGCCTTTGGTGGGAACCTGGGTGTCCCCATCTAGGCTCCAGTGTGTCTGGGAACACAGGAAGTGGGGGAGGAGTTTTTCACTCCCCTGCTCTTTGTCTGCCTGAGTGCCCAAATGGAACCAGCTCCCACTGGGGGAATGGCTTTCTTGATTGGACAGCCACCCGTCCCTTTCTGTAAACTTCTGAAAGAGATTGTGGAGTGTCTGCTGAAACTGAATAAAAGGTGAGGTTTCTGAGGTGAAAGGCAAGTCGAGCACTGGAAACTGAAGTAACCAAAGAAGAAGATGATCAGAGATTCCTGCAGACCCTTTGCAACACTGTGAAGCGACCACTGCAATCCTGGCCTCGTTTTCTGTGCAACAGAAGAATTCCAAAGAGGATGTGGTGGGAACAACCTGTGCCTACACAAACTCCAATCTGAGCCATCTCCTGAGGTGCTATGCCTTTCCAGAGATGTGGAACCCCACTAACAGGAGACCGCTGACCCAATTGAAGTGCATCATCTTTGAAAGGTGGAATTCGTCCAAGTCTTTGCTGGACTCCAGGTGAACATCCAGAGACACAATCCAACACATCCAAGTCTCCTCCGCAGAGTGCTGGACACCAGGAATCGAATAAGGGTGACCGGGCGATCATGTTCTTTGTTGGTTCTGAAGAAAAGGTGCCAACACTACAGACTGACCAGAAGAGCTGAAGAAATCTGTGCCAGAGGACTTCCCTCAGGACTGCTGCTGAGAGATCCCGTCCATTGTCCTGCATTTTGTCACCAGACCAAGGAATCCGGAGGTCGGATCCAGCGCTGTCATATCGAGGAGAATCCAGCCACAAACATTTCTTCAACCTAAGGTATTGTGGGGATAAAGGTATTGCTTACCTTGATCCGAAAAGTCGCTGCAGAGCGTTGGCGTGCACGTAGAGGTGTCCAGGGTGCCCCTCTCTTCCCTCCGACCGAAGCTGCTGCTTGTGTCCCTTTAGCAAATCCTGGTTTGATCTTTCGGCATCGTAAAGACTGGAGACTAGAAAGTATACACAGGAACTTTTGAATTCTGCTGCTTCACAAGACTTTGAGCTTCTCAGAACTGCCTTTTAGCTAGGATTGCGTTTTGGACTTTAAAAGCCTTGCTCTGTGAAGAAACCGCCTCTATAAGCTTAAGCTCTGCTAGTGTTACCCTAATCAGTTGTTTTCCTTCCTAAAAGTCATTATCATTATGTGGTTTTGCTAACTAAATACAACTACTGTATATCTTTGTGCGTGAGTGCGCATTATTACCAATAGTATGGTAGAAGTGTCATTAGTGTCAAAAGCTGTAACAATTGTAACCGCAAGCAACCACAAACTAAGCAGTGGTCTTTGAAAAGTATGTAAAAGTATTTCTACGTGTTTTAGTTCAATGTACTAAGCATTTAAAGACCTATTGTGTGTAGTTATAATAGATCTATATTTTAATATACATGTATGCGTGTTTCTTTGAATTGCCTTTCTAACTAGGTTCAGAGTACTTACCTACAGCTCACATCTTCCTCTTACGATAAGCCTGACTGCTCTGCTACTCTGCCAAGGTTCCATGACTGGTACAGACTGATGCTAAGAGTTGGGGATCTAAAAACCATTGGGATAGTTTTGTAAAGTCTTACCTCACAGTGGACTTTAGGAAAACTCCCCTAACACTGGTGGCAGTGGTGGCATTTGTGTAGGTCGGATTACATTGACTCCTGGTTGTATTGTATTCAAAGAATCCATCCTCAAGGCTACTAAACTGTAAAAGTACTAAACCATGTCCACTATGGAAAACCATAAGGCAGAAGCTCTTGTCCCTCTTACTGTTGAAAAACTGAAAGAAATGTGTAAAGAAAAAATGCCTTTGTACTAAAGGAAAGAAAGCAGAGTTACTCCAAAATGTGTTGGATTGCCAAACTCTGAGTAGGCCTGTAACCCCTACTTCCCAAATTGATCTGGAAAATAATGATGGTCAACGTTTAACCCTTAGCCCTCATCTTCCAGAAAGTGAGGTAGATAAAGATGTGGATGAAAATGTAATTGATAATTGACCTCCCAATCCTCTGACCTCACTCCTACCTATGTCTAACATGTCGGCAGAGCTATTGATAGAATTAGAGAAAATTCACCTCCAGCTTGAATATAGAAGGATGGAGGTACAGCCTGAAATGATAGACAAAGAAATGAGAAAGGAATCGCAACTCAGGGAAAAAGAGGTGCAGCATGAGCTTGACATGAAAGAGCTGTCCCTTGATTCCACTTCTATTTCAGGGTCTTCTATGTGTGACACCTCCAGGAAAGGTAAGCCTCATATCCCCAAAGATTTGGTGAGTGCATATGATGCTAAAACTGATATTCTGGATTGGGTGGGTACATTTGAGTTTACATGTAAGGTGCAAGGTATTTGTGACAGTGAGTGTGTTCCGTGGGTAATCTCTAGGCTCCCCCAGAGTGGCTGTGATGGAGTTGAATGAAGCTGATAAGACACGATTACCAGTTGGTAAAAAGTGCTCTCATAGCCAGGTTTGGGAAGACCCCTTTCCAATACCTAAAAAGGTTTAGGGACCACAAGAAGATAGATGGTAACTTGTGGGTCCCTTGGTTGTGTGAAAGTCTGAAGAACTTAGATGGGTGAATTAATGGCTACAAGGTGAGCACTTATGAAGGTTTGAGATGTCTCTTCATGCTTGAAAGTATGTTTGATGCCTGTTTCCCAGAGCTGAGCCAGCACCTTGCTGACTCTAAGGAACTGGACCCCAAGGAGCTAGCACTTGCTGCTGACTTGTGGGTGGCCAACACAGCTACTCACAGGGATTCTGGGGCACCTCACAAGAAAGAGGATGGGAACAATCATACGAAATATCAGAAGGATCATTCCAAAAAATTCCCCACCAAAAGAGGGCCACACACATAACAAGGGTAAATATCACCCTAAACAACATTGTAGGGCTAGTGAAACCTCTGGGCCCAAACCAAAGGGAGGTTATCAGAAACCCCCATCCCAAAAGACATTTGAAAAATGTGTGGTTTGTGGTTCTGGTGACCCTGTGAAAGGAGATCCCAGATGTAAGGGTCAACCTTCATGTACTCCCTCTGTCAGCGTAGCATTCACATATGAGGTGAATATACCAATGACAGGGGCTAGCTTTCACACTCAGCTGAAGGTATCTCTAGTATCTCTGGGACTGTGGGAACAACAGAACATTGACGTCTGTATTTCCATACCAGATAATACTAAAGAATACTACAAAGACATGTTACTTGTTAATGGTCAGCACACCCCTGCCATTAGAGACATTGGGCCTCATTATGACCCAGGCGCTAAGTGTTTAACGGTGCCGTAAAAGGCTGCGGCGCCGTTAAACACCTAGCGCCTAATTACAAGGTCCCTTTGCGGGACCCGACCTTAATGGCTGGTTTTACCAGCCGTTAACGTAGGGACCCGCAAAGGGACCTTGGTGCTAATTACGGTACCGCAATTTGCGGTGCCATAATTAGCGCCTTCCCCATTCCCATTGAGCCCTATGGGGCAAAAATGGGAATGGGAAGAGCCATGGCGGCATGGGGAATTACCGCCCCACCAACCTCGGAATGGGGTGGTAATTCCCCATTCCGCCATGGAGGACTCCGGCATGGACCATGGTGCTAATAGCACCATGATTTAGCACCGGAGTCCTAATGAGGCCCATTGGGTCCAGTATAACTGTGGTAGATTAAAGTTTCTTTCAACTTGAGCAAGTTGCTAAGGCTCCCAAAAGGCTTACCAAATTAGCAGCAGGTCCAGTCCAAATGTGTCCCATACTGCCAGCTATCATTAAATGTAATAACATGACTGTTAATATCACTGTGAGTGTCCAGTCTGAAGTGCCAGGCAGGGTACTCTTGGGCAACGACTTGAAATCTGTGGGTGTAGTTTCCAGTACCCCATAGCCACCCTCTAAGAAGTGAAGGGAGCTGACAAGGAAAGCAAGGAAAGCAACCTTAAGAGAGCTTCCAACTGAGACCAAGGGGAACCCCAGAGTCTTCAAATGAAAGAAGGGCCCCAAGACTTCCTCAGGGAAGAAAGTTCATGTAGAAGAGAAACCAGAGGTCACACCTGTGACCCCACCACCAGCTGAGGCTGAGTTGGTGCCAGAAGAATCCCCAGAAGAACCATCTTCTGATGCGTTATAGGTGGAGGAGATTCAACCGTGTCTGGAAGATCTGGGTCCTAGAGACGATCGTGAGCTGTAGACTTTACTTTCAGAAGGCGGACCCTCAAGGACACATATCACTAGGGGACAGAGAGAGGATCCCTCTCTAGAAGGCATTGGAAGCATAGGCTGCACAGGGGGATGGACTCCTCTGCAGTGAGCCTATGGAACGTATTCCAGTGGACCTCAGGAGACTGGTGGTACTCCAGGAATTACGATCCAAATTCCGACAGTTAGCACATGAAGTCCCCCTGGCTGGTCACTTCAGTTTTAAGAGGACCAAGGAGAGGATATCATTGTACTTCCACTGGCCCAAGATGGGTGCAGATGTTGAGAAACATCATAGAGTTGCCACACTTGCCAGTTATCTGGTAAATGTGGAGCGAAGAATGTGGCACCTTTAGTGCCTCTCACAGTTGTGGGAGTTCCTTTTGAGAGGGCAGGGATTGACATTGGTTCCCCAGACCCTCCAACTTCTTTAGGCAACTGATTTATCTTCGAAATAAAGTTCAAATGATCTTCAAATCAACATTCTTCAATCTTTTTGTGAAAAAGTCTGAGTATCGCTTTTTGTTTCTTCATAAAAGGCAGTAGTACACATCCATGGTGTATCCAATAGAATTGCAAATGCATTTCAGAACACTGTCCATCATCAGGGCTGGACACTGTTCATATAACATTATGTATATTGTAAGTAGTAGAGTGACATATAAAGAAATACAAACCATTCGAATACGTAACCCATAATTGGTGGTATCAACATTAAGAGAAAAGAAGGCAATATACAGTCAGGGCAGTATCACAATATATTTAAAAAAAGAGAAAATACATAACGTTCCTCTGGGAAATCTAAGAAAATTCAATGAATTTACCTGGCTGTATAGCATCTGCAAAACGAATAACACCTGAAAATGTAAGTGTTGGTTGTGCTTAGTAATGAGAGGAGTACAGCAACTCTTGCATCCATCCAATATATGTCAAATCTTTACCTGGGAGCTTGAAGTTGTCCAAGTAAGAGACTGTAGTTACCTTTGTCTACCTGCTGCTAAACAGAGACAAAGTAGTTTAAAAACCAACTGAATTCTGTAATAAAGAAAGTCCACGGTATCCCTCAAAAGCAGGTGAAGTGGAGCTCGTACGACGAGCAACATTGTTCTTTGTTTACTGGTGGCTGTTATCTTGAGGCGTCGTGAACATGATTGCGATGTCGTCACGTGCACATCGCGTCCCGCGCACTCTGTAAAAAGCAACCGCAGGTGAGTAGGTCAGAATAGAGTTTGTCAATGTTAGCCTTTGATTTCCATGGTACAGACATGGGTAACGGTCAAACAAAGTTGCAGGGCCTTAAATCACAAACATGATAAAATAGCGGTACATTGATAATGTGTATCGATAAGGGAGGCAGGACGTAAATACTGAAATAAATACTGAAATAACCTATAAGTACAAAAAAACATATTGTAAAATAAAGAAGTTACAGTATCATATGAAACACACAAAGTTGACCTCTTCGTTCATGCCACCAGGGGCCATGGCATCCAGTCGCTCAATCCAGAAGGTCTCTCTTTGGTCTAGACTTATGGCCAAATTCTCATGTACATCACGCTTCGTGATTGTCTCAACTATTTGAAAGCGGATCTGAGAAATGTTGAGTTTTATTTTTCAAACCAATGTCAGGCTACTGCTGAGTTCACATTTTTGTTTCTAATACAGGATCTATGTTCATTACATCTCAACTTTCCTTGTAGTTTCTATTGCCCGACATAACAGATGCCACATGGGCATTTGATGGTATAGATGATGTTCCGTTATCACATGTGGCAAAACTGTTGATTCCGATTTTCTCTCCTGTTCTTGGGTGATTTATGGTGTTATCCTTTGTCACAAAACCACAGTGGCTGCAATGCAAGCAAGGGAAAGTACCAATCCCTGTTGTCATTGATTGTTTCCTTTCTGGTCTTGTCCTAACAAGATGGTCCCTGAGGTTAGTGCTTCTCTGATATGCAAATGTTGGCGAATCTTGTAACAAATGTTCTACCCTTAAATCACAAGTAAGAGTTCTCCAGTTCTTTTTAATGACAGACTTGATATGGTTACTTTGTACAGAGTATTTGGAGATGTATACAAGTGAGGGTGTGCTTTTTTGTTTCTGTGTCTCTGTTAGTAGATCCATCTGTGCCACATTGGTGAGGCGGTCAATAGCTGCTTTGATCTTCTATTTTGTAGCCACAGGCTAAAACTTTCTCTCCCATTTTACTTATTTATTTGATGTATTAATTGGAATCACTGACAATTCTCCTGACCCGTAACATCTGGCTAAACAGTAGGTTTTTAATAAGACTAGGTTGGTGAAACTGAATCTATGCAATACGTTTCTCTGGTCTGTCTCTTTCCGGAAAATGTTTGTGACATATCTGTCTTCTTGTACCTTAATCGCTACACCGAGAAAATGTATGTAATGTTGTGATGATTCACTCGTAAATTGAATGCAGGGATCAATCATGTTCATGTAAGAAAAATCCTTCTAAGCTTTCTTGTGATCCCTTCCAGATTCCAAACATGTTGTCGCTATATCGTACCCGCAGTGATATGTAATTGCGCCATACTGCATGTTCAAGAATATACTCTTTTTCAAATTTGTGCATGAAACAGTTAGCATATGTGGAGGCCATGGTGGCCCTCATTGATGTTCCTGATATCTGCAAATAAAAACGGTCCTTAAATTGAAAATAGGAGTTCTCTGAGATGAATTGTAGCAGTATCAGAATGAATTCTTTGTAGGCTCTTATCTCCTCTTCATTGAGAAGGAACCACGCAATGGCTTCCATGCCAAGATCATGTGGTATTGATTTGTAAAGACTTTTCACATCTATAGTGAACATGATGGATCCTTCAACATATGTGGTGGTTTTCAGTTGTTGTAAAAAAATGAGTTGTGTCTTTAATATATGTACTGGTCTTCTGTACTAACGGTTGCAGAAAATAATCAATGTGTTTATCAAGATGCTGGAGTACACTTTCCATCCCTGCTACTTTCGGTCTCTCTGGAGGACAGGTGGGGTGTTTAAGTACATAATAATTAGGTATCCTTTGGATGATTGTTCTTAAGAAACTGCTTAGTATGGTTGTTAATCAGTCCTAGATATTCAGCCTTGTTCAGGATGTTCGACAAGTTAGACATTATGTCAAGGGTAGTGTCTGAATAAAGTATGGCATATACAGTGGAATCACATTCGTGATCGTAGTCTACGCTGTTCATTATGACCAAAGCGCCCCCTTTATCAGGAGGGCGAATGGTGATACTCCTTTCCCAATAAAGATTTTTAACTAAATGAAGTTTGTGTGGTTTCAAATTGCAGTATGTAGGACTTTTAAATGAGATCTTCTTGAGGTCTTTAAGAGTGTGTTTATGGAAAATATCTAAGGATGGTATGTTAATGGGGGGATAGTCGTGGCATAGTCATGGTCTTTGATGTTCTAGTGTGGAAGTCTGCAGTCTACGCAGCAATCTGAGGAGGAGGAGCCCCAGCATAAGGACTCCGGTAGAACGCGGAGCATTCGCAGAGGCATGGCAGAGTCGTGGTCTTTGGCGGTCTAGTGTGGAAGTCTGCAGTCTGTCTACGCTGCAATCTGAGGTGGAGGAGCCACAGCATAAAGATTCTGGTAGAACACGGAGCGTACGCGGAGTCGTGGCAGAGTCGTGGTCTCTGGCGGTCTTCGGTGCATGTAGGAAGAGGTCCCTGCACCGGTGCATTGCGCTAAAGGATAGGAGATGCTGACCTCTCTACACTTTTAGATCTCCAAATTGAGATCATTTAACTGACTGCCTAAGGACAAACTCAGGCCTCCAAACTGACACCTTATTGGAATGTAAACCAGATGACTGCAGAATTTTCTTCCCTTTGAGCCCAGCCCACAGCATTACATTGGAAGCTGACATCTAACGCTTGTTTACTGGACACCAAGCTACATGCAGTACACACACCTAGTCTGCTCTGAAAAACTTGTCAAATGTCTAAATTCTGTAACGGAAAAAGGGCGCTCAGCGCTATGAGAACATGACGTGTCTGAAGGGCTGAAAGAAGGTTTTCAGACCCAAATGGAAAGCGTTCCCCTGGACTTAACTGCACCTCAAATTGAAGTGGAAGCAAATCCGAACGGCGAAACCACTACTGAACTTGAAGCAGATAAGGCAGCAAAAGGTGGAGCTCATAGTGATACGATCTATGAACCAACCAGCACTGCTAGCCCATACTCTGAAGTCTTGGGGAGTAGTTATGCTCCAAAGGGGCATAACTGTATTGTCGGAACATACTCCCCTGTAACTGTAACTCATCTTTTTACTGATCCGCAAGCCATGAACCTATTGTACCATGTTTATATGTATATATGCAACTGATTAAGAATGTACTTCAAACCTTTATAAGATAAGCTCCAAGATGCCTATGGGTTAGGTGTGCTATACAAATGGCATAAATAAATAAATAAGTAAATAAATAAATAAATACACACACAAACAAACAAGAGGCGGCCTAAAACCATGATATGGCACGTGGGAGCAAACCCTATGGAGAGGGTTCAGTCCATGAGATATTTGGGCTATATCATCACTAACAAAAGCTCTAGGGAGGGTTGGAACTACTCTCTCAAGGAGAAATTCCCCCTCTGCTAGCAAAAATGAAACGGGTAAATTCTCATTTTTCTTTACAACCCTTGTTGCCGTACTACTTACTAAGTGTGGAACCCACTGTGTTGTATGGCTTAGATATTTCTTTATGCAATTCGGGGGCCTACCTAGACTCCATCCAAGGTATGCTCTGGAAACACACGTTGGGCTTAGCAAACTGAGTACCGAATCCTATCACTAGACATGAGTTTGTTTTAATCTCCCTGGCAACCAGAGCTAAATGGAGGAAACTGGCAGATTTCACCAAATTATTAAATCCGCCATCCATGTCCTTTTACCAGAGTTGGGGGGAAGATCAGACAAGAGGGTTGGGCTTTACTATCACTGAATTTTGGGCACAGATGACCAAAATACTCTTGGTAATTGGGTCTTCCATAGAAGAGCTTACTACCAACCTGGTTACAGTAAAGAAAAAACTCTTCAAATACGACTGGGCAGTTACTAATGACAAGTTGGGTACGTACGCGCTCTTTGGAGAATACGTGAAATTCCACACTAAAATGGAGGAGATCTCTGAATATATACTTATCTTCCCATACCCAAAATTGGTTTCGGGAAACCAGGCATGTAGGTATTGCACAATATGTTCTGTTCGGGAAACCAATAAACATCTGGTAACGTATTGCCCAGCCTTTGGGGAGGAAAGAAAAATATATCTTGGGACACAAGTGTGAGCGAGATTATGTGGACTGGTCTGATGCGAGGACAACGGCAAAGTTTGATACTTGCATTGTGTGGCTTCTAGGCTTTACTACTGACGAACGTTGAGTTAAGAGCTAGTTTAAATATGCTTAATCAATGAATGAATTAAAATGTGATGATTTTAATGTAAACATTCTTAATGATGAAAATTGATTTCAAAATGATAACTAGACCTACCTTTTTCAGGATGTGTAAAACAATAACTTCTATTTGTTTATTGTTTTCTATGTTTTTATTTTCTTTTTGTATGTAATAGTGAAAGCTTTTTACACTTGTTGTTTGAACCAAAACACTAATAAAAAAAAACAAATCAAATGGGGGGCATAAATGAACTTTTACTTCTGAATTCCTGAAGATATTCATCTCGCTCCATTGTTCTCCCTTCTTCGTCATTGTCCGTTTAGTCAAAAAATTCCTTGAGTTTGAGTTTTCTAATGAATCGAAACAGCTCTATTTTTGTGTCCCTAGCATAGACGTCCATAAAAAGACGCTTTATTCTGTCCATCCATGATAAACTAAGCATGGTATGTGTTATTACTTGCCCATTCTGGCATTTTGGGGCAGCGAGTCTAGCCCTTTCTTACTGTGGTATGACTTGGTTTCTAGGCATCCCGTCCTGACGGCAGCGTTGTTGCGTGCTCCTGCTCGACCTGGCTGTAGAACAGGGGCTGAGCCAGATGCAGAGCAGGAGCACACATCTCCATGTCCCACTCTGGTCCGAATTTTGCAAGCAGAGGGGGCGGAGCCAAGTCATCAAATGGTGGTGGGAACAGGAGCAGTAGTGTCTCTGGTCTGCCTGTTGTGTTTAAATCCAGGTGTTTCATTTGTTTTTTCATATGCTACAATGATTGTGTGTCAGTTTAGCATTCATTCTCCAGGGTACATTTAAAGGAGAAAAATAGCAGCACTTTTCCTTGGCTCGGACCTCCTCCCATTCTTGCAATGCTGGGTACTCCCTGGTTTGCATGCCAGCTTATGGACCCTTACCAGCCTTCCCTCCTTTAGTACAATTCTGAAAAAGACTTCTGCTGAGAGGCTTTCCCTCCATAAAGTGCCCCCTACAGAACCTCCATCTGCATACCCATGTGAGGGACCCGGCCCCTTCACATAAAGGATCTTCCTTTCGTCTTCTGCCTCCAAGATTTTCATTTAATAGCGAACACTTTTGCAAATCCACTGCAAAAGAATGACAAAGAAATTCTCACCACTATATCACACAGGTGGTGAAATCAGCACTATGAATTTATGAAAAGTCAACATGTCCTGCTTAGCAACCACCTAAGTAAGAAATTAATATACATATATAAGGTGCTGCTAGATCAAATGTTGTCCAAGTGCTGAATACATTATTAGTAGCAGAGGGAACGCTCTGGCTATGTGTTGAAGTAAAATAAGCTGTAATGAGGCAATAATGGCGGATGGAATATGCTGTACTGACTGCTAATGACATGGCAGCCAGGGTTTGAGCTAGCCTTCAGTGTGGCCTCCAATATCCCCATTAGTACCTGGCTGAATGCTTAGCAGAGCTGAAGAAATGCTGATAAAACAAAGATCGACAGAGAACCAGGCAGTGCTTAATTAAAAAAAAAAAGTGCTGGGGCTCAAATATTTTCTAAGACGCGAATGACACATCAGGATGGGCAGATCTCCATCCACTGTTGCTACCACCCACAGCTGCTTAATATGCTGTCAACATATATGGGTGTTAGGAAAGATTACATAATTGTATGTCATTTTCCCTCCATGTGGCAACCCCCAAACCTTTTGCTGCTGTTTTACACCCTGATCTAGACTTTGCCAGAGAAGCGCAGCCTTCCGCCGCACTCCTCTGGACTTTCGCTCAATTCTTATGGGGAAACTGACATGCCCTTAAGACAGTCAGTACTGGGAGACTTTGTTTCCCTTAGTCCTTTCCTCATGTTGCAGCTTTTGTGCAAAATGAAACAAGAGTGCACTGTAAACTTACTTTACCTCGCTCTTGGGTTTCTAGTCATTCCAAAGGCCCTAGAAACTCTCGCTGGTCTTATTATGAACTGTGCAAGTGTGTCACGGACAGGACTGGTGGCAGCTATCGTTTCTCTTGTGTTTTTAACCCTTTTTCGCCATGTTATCTGTGCTTACCGCGTTTGGCACAAATGAGTGGCCTGGCTCCAAAATGGCCATGCCACGAGGTTCTTTGTCCTGTCCTCTGACCGTCTTGCCCCTTCACCTTCCCAGGTCGAGCCGATCCGGGTCAGTCTGTATTTGGTCATGCACTTTCCCGCGAAACCCAAAGCTTTCGCGGGCTTCTGCATGCCTTGTGTGTGTGCCTCCAGGATGTGGGCTGGGATGTCTGTTCCCAATACACATCCTGGGTGCCAGAGAGTCTGGAGTGTCCTGAATGCCTGGGACCGCGGTGGTTCGTGATAGGTCCACGTATGGTGTGAGTGTTTGTGAGCAGATCTCCCATTGGGTCCTCTCCGTTTTGGCGCGAAGGGAACTTTGGATAAGAGGAGGCTGAAAACAACACAACCATTTCGATCTCCTGAGTTCACACCAAACAAGGGATAAGGAGCCAAGTATCCTGCAACAAGAAGCTGAGTCGAGGAACCGCTGGTGACCCGCTGAAGGTTTGGCACCCTGAACTGCTGTCTTCCTGCGAAACCCCTCTGCATCTGATCGTCCTAGAAGGTCTGCAAAGGCGCTTTGACCCATTGGAATAGTGGGATCAACTATTCCCGGCACCTTCATCAAACTCTGCAAATAAGCCTCTTCGGAAGTGTCCCTGGTCCAACCAGTGGGCTGACCAGCATACACAGGACGCTTTGCTCTGTCACTGCCACCGTTTCGGGGAAGCACTCAAAACTTGTTCTACTGCTTGCTCTACGTCCACTGCACCCTCACACCGAATTTCGTACAATTGGCATTCCCAGGTCTGAAGTGAGACGAGTGCGCCCGGACCAGAGTAAACGCGGTTGCCGTGTTGCCCTGCTGCGGTAACAACCTGTGCACGTCCGCTGCATTTGGGACACCCTCGACCCTGTATCCTGCTACACAGAATCTACACGGTGTCGAGACGTCCTGATCATCGCAGCTGAACCTGCCAGCAGCGTGAACTGAACTGGAGAAGTCTGGGTCTGCCTGCGTCGGGGACCGGTGAGTAGTCCATACCCCAACCGGTGGCCCCTCGCGCAGGAGCCTGTTTCTTTTCTACCGCTTTTGCGAAATAGCGACTCTATCCCGCACTTTCACCCTGCCTCTGCCCACAAGTGGAGGCCTTGCTTGAGTAGTGGGGACTTGTTCTGCATCCCTTCATTCACCTTCCTGAAGTGCCTGAGACCCTTGAAGAGACTCTACTTTATCCATTGGCACCAGCGCGTGCAGGTACTTTTGAGCATAAGGCTCCTCTCTTCGTAGGGGTCGGACTTCCTCCTAGTTAGGTGTATTTCTGATGTCGAACTGGGTCTAATGATTACTTGCACTGCCTGTTTTCCTCCCCATCTAGGTGGACTACATATTACGTGCTCATAACTCCTTAGACCCCTCAGTCTTGTATATATATTGTATTGATTGTGATGTGTTGGTTTACTTTAGTATTATTGTGATTCTTTGCTATGGTCGATGTTACAAAGGCCTTGTAATAAATGTGCCTATATTTTTAATATAACACCTGTCTGGAGTAATTTGTAAGTGTCCTTGCTTGGTGTGCTCATTGAGGTCTTTCAGTCACCCTCACCCCTCTTGAGACTTAGTCTTGACCGCCGCCATCGCTACCCTGATTGGTCTGGCTTGTCCAGTGGTTACCCTGTTCCAAGAAACTAGGCTGGCCTTCTGAACCTCCAGGTCCGGGTTCAGAAATCCATCTTAACAATGGGTTTAAAGCTGCAATTCCCACCGAGTTAGTCTGGTTGATAGTTGTACGCACTACGGCAGATGTGTGTAATTACAATTACCAGTCAACATACACATACAATAACATGCTCGTTGTGTCTTGACATGAGACAAATGTTTAAGTGTGTCTTTAAACACAATCATCATTTACATTTTGCTCTGATTCTATAGTTGTTTATTATGTGACTGGCCGTTTAAATGATAAGTTGCCTAAACACGACATCATAATCAAACTGAGTCTGAGACAATAAGTGCCAGAGCTCAGAAATAAGTGCCAGGGCTGAGCCCTGACAAACACCACCACAAATAAAGCACTGGAAACAGGCCCAGGGGTGGCAGGGTTGCAGGAATACGATGCTGAACGGGCCTTGGAAAGTGGGAGCTAACAGAAAAAGTGTCTGCCTCTGACAGTTTACCTGGCCACAAGTAGTTGCACAATGGTTCCAGAGAGGGCTCAGAGGGGACAGCGAGAACAGCGGAACAGGCCAAGTAAATAGCATTGATAAAATGCAGTAGAATATTGAACTCTACTTTTAAGTTCCAGGTTCAACCCACGTTTCCTGCTTCCTGATTACTTCCTGATTTCAGGAACAGGACGCACAGGCTGCTAATCAGCTTGTGTTTGCAAGAAGACTAATTCTGACGCTGTGATGTTCTTTCTCTGGCTGTTCAAATGAATACAATGCATTTTAATATGCAACTTGGACAAACATTTTAACATTAATGGGCCCACTTAAAACACGTGAAAAGTTGGAAGCTATGGACAGCACATTAAGGTTTGGCAAAAAAGCATGAATATTTCAATCATAACAGAAAATTCAGCTGCTCAAGAAGCACAATCATCTTTAACTTAACTTTGATGCAACAGACCATAGCAGTCATTAAGACACCAAATTGCAAAATGAGCACTTTATTTCACAATACTCCCCAGTTCCTGAAATAGTCTCACAAATATATGCCTGAAAACTAGAGGGAACCCTAATTGACAGTTTTAAAAGCCCACAACACCAAGATTGCACAATCCTGTAGTACCCTAACCACCATCTGAGGGG
Organism: Ambystoma mexicanum; assembly: GCF_040938575.1. Taxonomy (NCBI): domain Eukaryota; kingdom Metazoa; phylum Chordata; class Amphibia; order Caudata; family Ambystomatidae; genus Ambystoma; species Ambystoma mexicanum. The sequence continues at coordinate 69,954,662 of NC_090928.1, forward strand.
GCGCATAGAAAAGTTGCTTGCAAAATCATACATTTATTTTGCAAATTTTGCTAACTTCTGGACTTTGTGTACCAGGGCCACCTTGTCTGCTCCCCATGCCACATATTCAGGTGCCATTACCCTTTCCTTTTTGGACTCATCCAGGGGGCATCTACTCCTAAGAGCCAAACAGAAAAGGGCTAAAAAGCTAAAGTGGTGAATTCCTATTAAGGCCTGTTAGGGCCAGAAAATGACCAGCTACAGAAGCCATGCAACACATGCAGCCAGCAAGGAAGGATCACCGTGTGCATGAAAAAACACACCACTTTCCAACACGTTAAATGTTCTCCTCCAAAAACATTCCTCACTAGTACTTCCTACCATCACCAACAGAAAACCTCATCTGCATTCCAATCTCAGCCTCTATGCACCGAATGTCATATCTGCCATCTAACATGTGGAAGACATTGCTGATCTAATTTCACACCAAACCCTAGGAGAAGACCTTTTTTTTCCTGTGATCCACCTAAATACTGAACAAACCTATACCTGGAGGGTTTTCCAATTCTGCATCAAAATCTAAACTATACAGCTGGGGTGGTGTTACCAACAGGCACATTGCTATCTGGCATTGCACTAACATCGCACATCATCCCTGCACCCTTATGAGAACATTCCCTAGCAGTTCTCTGTTTCTTCCACCAAATGTTTGGAGGCCCCTGTTCCACAACCTCAACTTCCAAACGAAGCCCTCTATATTAACGTTATATCATCACACATCCAAAACATCAGTGCTCGGCCAGCCCCAATTAAATGCGGAGTTCCACAAGGATCAGGTGTCTCTCCCACGCTATATAACATTTTTACGAAGCCACTCTTCGACCTTCTAGACTACCTCGGCATAACCTACACCAATTATGCTGACGATACACAAATTCTCCTGCCCCTCTATGGTAACTATGCAAATGACGCTGACACTTTGAGCGCAGCCTACGCAACCATGCAAGCCTAGATGGTGGCGCACAGTCTTTGCCTCAATGGCGAGAAGAACAAGCTCCTTCTTGTCGGATCAGCAATAGTGCTAAATAAAACTTGACCCTAATTACTCTGCTTTAAATATCGATGGCACCCATATTCCAATCTCCCCAGCATTTAAAACACTGAGGATATACCTTGATGCAACCCTATCATTAACCTGCCAAGTGAACGCCATCTCCTTCTCAGCGGCGTACACAACCAAATTGATGAATGCCACCAGACCCTTCCTATCCACACATTGCTGTCTAACTATTGTGCGCACAGTTGTCAACGCCAGGCTAGACTATTGTAATGTTCTCTTTGCTGGCACCTCTGCACATAACATATAGAAACTGAAGCCCATCCAAAACAGCACTCATCAAGCGGCCCTAAACATTCGTAAATCGGAACACATCGCGGCCGCATGAGGAGAGGTACACTGGCTGCCAATTCGAGAAATTATTATTTTGAAAAATCTCTTAATCATGCAAAGGTGGGTTTCCAGGTCTGCCCCGCCTTACCTGGCCCAGAAAATCTCTGAGACTCAATCGTCCAGGCCCACCGGAACACCATACTCCCAAAGTCTGGTTCAACCCAAGTTCAAACACTCCAAAGCGGGAGAGTCGAACTTTCCATCGATTGCAGCAAAACAATTGAACTCTCCCTCCTGCCCTCTCCCTTCTGCACTCAGGGCAGAAGAGTCTTATTGGGATTTCGAAGAGCCCTCACAACTTAGCTGTTTGCATTATATGATGTACACTGGCCTGATGCTCCATCCTGGATTATGACTCTCTGTATGTAACCTCAATTTATTTTCATTTCTACTCTGTATGTCATTTTTATTCCACCCTGCATTCTACTTCCTATTGCCAACTGGCTATATGTCACTGACACCTGTAACAGCTCCTCGATGCCTAATGAATAAATAAATAAATCTTCGAATTCTCAATCAATGGAAACTTCACACAATTCATAATCACTCTCACCCAAGACAAAAGCAACACAGCAGATCTCTTCTTCAGTCTTCCAAACATCCTTAACTTTCTCTCCCTCATTTCTCTCTACTGGTCTGATCCCCTTGACATTGCATTCACAACATCCCTTGCCTCCTACCCCAAAACTAATGATTACCAACTGTTCAAACTCACAACCAGGTGATTTAAACATCCAAGTATCAAACTTCTGCTGTACCGTTTCCATTGTCACACACTCGGTGTACTGTAAAGTGACAACTTTACATCATAAAACCCTCTCCTTTACCAATAAACGTATATCCCCTAAACTGAAATCAAGCCAAGGTGATTGACCATTAAATACTTAAAAAACATCAGACAGACCAAAGTAGGATAGCATTCGTGGCCCTCTGCTGACCGTCTTTATGTTGCTATATCAATTTCTTACTGCCCCTACAGAATGCCAGTGCCACATATTGCCCTCAGAAAATGACCATAAAATGTTTAACAGTGTGATGCCAGTGGGACATTAGTCAGGCCCCCTGTCAAGCTATTTCCCATATTGTGACCAGGAAATGACCAAAGCATTCCCTCCAGATAGTTGTCATGACAATGTTAACAGTGTCATGCAAGTGTTGCCCCATTTAATCACCTATAAATGTCAGTTTCTTCTTTGCCCCCAAAAATAGTTTCACCACAAATACCACAACAGTATTGGAAGTCCCTAATAAATGGTTGCATGCATGGGCGTAATTTTAGGGGGGGAGAGGGGTTTTTGTCCCCCCCAACTTTCATGGCACACCATTTTGTCCCCATTCATTTGGCTGGGGCACCTTTTCTTCAGAGGTCATGTCCCCCACAACATTTTCAGCAAAGTTACTCCACTGGTTGCACGCCATTTTGACATTACCCCAGAAGGTTACCCCTTACCTTTTTCTGATTGCTCTTTGGCATTTTCAGATTTTCCAATGCATGTTACACATTTTTTCTAGAATTGTGTCATACTACACATGCCTAGAATTGGCCTATCCCATGTTCTTGCATCACACAGAATTTCCCTATGTCTTTGTCATTGTTTAGCTCTTGCTCAGAGCTTTCCACTCTCCTGAACTGCGGAAAGTGCTCATCTCACCCCAATCATATTTCTTTTACTATGACATTATTCTTTTCACCTTTCTGAAACAGTGCCACCCCATTCAGGCCAAGGGATGGTGTACCATGCACTTGGAGGAAAGAACACTTCACCTTTTATATTTCCTGAGACAGTGTCTGTGTCCTCTGGATGGAAGGGGTTTGAAGCTTAGTGGAGACACTAAGGTAGACTTCTGATTGAAACGACGAGGGATTCTACCTTAACCACGTTCAGTTGGTAGAAGGCCTGTCTTGAAATGCATTTCTGTGTTTACAATCTTTGGACACTTTTGAGCATTTCTTGCAATTTAATGATTCTCAGATCCAGCTTCACAATAAATGGAATGCATAGCAGTTTAGTTCTGATTTTACTATGTAGAACTAAATCTAATTGCTTTCTCTGTTTGTTATCTCTCCTCCCAAAGTTTTAAATATGTTTGTCGATTTAGCTTTAATATCTGTGTTTACGGGAGTAATGGCCAATAAAGGCAAGCTAGCCCGAGAGCGGTGGGCCATTAATGGCCATCATCGGCCCCAAAAGCGGGTATGAATGCTATTAGCACACCAGTCATTCACATTCATGAAGGGCTGCATTTGTGCGTGTGCCCTTCATGCACTCTTTCGTGGAGAGAAAGCTTTCCCTTAACCAAAATATCTGCTAGAGGCACATCAGAAAATCAGGAGAGAGTCCCTTGGTACAGAGTGGTGGGACAGGCGGTAGGCCGGCAAATCAGGAACTTGCATAGGGAATGGGTAAAACGTAACTGAAGAAAGGAGTGGGGGGGCCTTCTGACGGGAAGTGCAGTGCATGGCAGGGAGGTGGGGGGAAGGTGGGGGCAGCTTGAGGGGCATAGCACATGGGGCCTGAAATTCCCTCCAAACACAAGCTTTGATTGTGCGTTCATCCCGGCATTGGAGGAAGGCCATTATCTGGCTCCCACACGCTGGGTGCTTATTTATATTATGTAACAGTGGGCTTTTAAGATAGGCCACGTAGTGTTTTAATCAATATGTAATGTCCAATTGTAATCTAATAACATAATGTACTGAAATGTTGTTGTATTTTGGTTTCTGAGGTTTTCGGATCTGCTTAGAATCACATGCTCTCATAGGCCGACATCCAGTCGTTGGTGCAGAGTTTTACATCATTTCTTTTCAAATTCATAAATAGGACATTGGCAGGGCATTTCTGTAATACCATCCCTACTTTGATTTGTGCCGTACCCATGGTCCTTCACACGTCACAGTCCTCAGAATGTTTTTTTCCCCCATCGGGTTGGTCGCACTTTGCAGAGTTCTTCAAAATCGTAGTTTGTTGCTCGTGATCGAGCATACTTCATTTAATATTACTTAATACTATAGTTCTTCTGTCATCGCCGACACTGCTGTGAGTGGAAAACCTTTGTAATTACACAGAAAATGAAAATGTTTCCATATGTTTTACCCTTAATACCTACAGTCTCACTGTCCACCACCTTTGGCCATGGACAATACTCCATTTAAATTGTTCCCCAAATGTAACCGAACATTTCCCTCTAAGGTACTCACGATGGGGACTGGAATTTGAAAAATTCCTAGGCAGTAGTTAACTTCGACCTGATTTGGCTCCTCAATGGCGGTAACTTGGAAAAGGAAATCGTGGGTGACCCAAAAAGAAAGATTTCTTCTTCAAATTTACAAGTGAATTCTTCAATCTCTAGCGGATTGCAGGGTTTGTATAGGGGGTTTTGCTCAATTTTTATGAACTTCCCTTCACAATTGGTGTGTACTTGTATTGACACTTTATAGGTTATCTGTGATGGTTTCTATAGACTAGGTTTTATACCTAGACTTCCTAGTTGCAGGAGGTCTTTGGTGGTTTTCACAAGATTTTTCTTCTGGTTGGGTCCAGCTGAATAAACGGGAAAGTCTAGCCACATCAGCTAACGGCCTTCCATTAAAAAGGAGCTTTTGTTGGGATATGGGGATTTTGAACTTGGCTAGAAGTGATTGCTTAAGGGTATAGATGGGCTAGGTTGGGGAAACCTTTAACTGGACCTCCTCCCCTTGGGAATCTTTGACTATTATTAACATGGAGAAAGGAAACAAAATTGAACTGTTTCAAGAACCATCTTGATGGTATCAGGTGGTTCAACATCCCTCTGGTAGAAAAAATTATCTGTCTAAACCTTTTCTCAGACGTAGAAATAAGGAACTGTTCTCTGTCGTGGTACTCTGCAAAATCTCGGGGTCCCCCAGTTTGTGTCAACCATGTCTATCTCACCGTTGACACCATATGTAAGGGTGCAAAAGTATGTGTTGATGTGGCATGATACCTATGCTATGGTATGCTATCTATATGTTCACTAGGCCCCGACTATCCTAGCTCAGCCCAGTCTGCAGCGTCACATAGCACATGGCACACATGATAAGTCTATGCCCTGATTGGCAGATCTAGCATGATCCAGCAACAGGTAATAGGACACGTCACATCCACCAACTGTGCCCATTGTCTTTCATCCGCCATTCTCACTATTACCATATATAGAATATAACAGTTGTTTTGCATTTGCTGCTCGCCTGTATTACAACAGAATGTATACATATACCTATTTGTGACACAGCTTTCAGTTGCTACAATAATCCACCACTGTTATGTAAAGTACCACCTGGACTCATGCCAATAATTGCCTTTATAAGATGTGCTGTGAGGTAAGAACCTCAGAGCACTTCTGACAAATGCTGACAAATGCTGTAAATTGTCGTAATGCGCTGAACCAAACCTTAGCTGACTGTTTGGTGTATTCTGTCTATTTTCTGCACAGTAAGAAACTTGTTTTATTCATCAGTTTGGCTTTGTGTCTATTTTTGCTGCTAGGCCCCTCTGAGGACTTCTGGGCTTTTAAATTATTCTTCAGAGTCTTCAAACAGTTGTGGTAAATTGTTTGTCATAGCTTTTATTTGCAATCAGCAAAAGAAAAGAAAAGCCTATCTTGCCCTACTTACTATGAGGAGTTGCTCTACCTCAACAAAAATACTAAGAACCCAGTCAGGGATGTCCATAAAGTAAAATGTATACCGTTGTGTGTCTAAACCTAATTCCGTCCCTTACATATTTAAAGTTATCTAAAGAAAACTGGATGTCTCATTAACCCAGAAGGAGGCCCCTCTCATTCTGGATAAAGACTCCAGGGCACAGTTCTTGTTAAAAAAAAATGTAGTTAAATGTTCACTGCTTGAATGTTCAGACAACTCAAAGAAAACCCAGTTCCTCAATCTCCTGTGAGCAACCTCTTCCTTGGTTCTTGCTTCCAAAAAACAAACCACAGTTTTCCCCTCTCCTTGAGGGCAAATTTTCCTCTATTTGACTCTTCGCCTCTTATTCAAAACACAGTTCTCTCCTCTTCTGGAGGGCACCTTCTTCATAAACAATACACAGTTCCCCAGTCTTCTGGAGGGAGCCTCTTATTTAAACAAAACACACAGTTCCCCAATCTCCTGGAGGGAACCCTTTTCACTGTCTGTGAATCAGAAATGAACCTTTCCAGTCGTTTATCAGGCCTGGCTACTAACATGCCAGATCTGGCTGTAGACTTTCCCAATGGTGTATCAAGTCTGGTTCACTAACCTGCCAGACTTGATTTAATATCTTTGAGCTCAACAGATGTTTGCTCTGTCGCTGGTCTTTCCTATTTTATCTTTTTTATACCTTCTCTGGGTCTCCCTGACTGCTTCTGGGCTCCAGCGCACTGGTTATAGGTTGCACTACTGTGAGTCTTCAACCCTATACTTTACTGATGGCACTTGCCCGTTTCCATTTGGGTCCTAGACCTTGTTGTACGCTGGCAGGGCTTACCCACTTTTATATGGGTCCCAGACCCTGCTCTTCTGCTTGTGCAGGATCCCTGACTCTGCTTTACCTACTGTCCACTTGGACAGACCTGGTATACTCTCCTGCCAGGTACTATCCCACATAGGTTTATTCTCCATGCTCGTATCAGCCTTTATAATTCCTCTGTTATCCTCCTGTGCTCTTCTGGATGTGTTTTTCTGGTTTACAAAGTTCGTATGAAAGTGTCCAGTTACTCTTGTATCCCCTTGTTCTCTTTGAGATGTATTTAAATGGTTTGTAAAGTTCGTACCAAAGTGTACAATTGCTCTTGTATGCCCCGTGTGCTCTTCTGGATATATTCACAAGGCTTTTCAGTTCATTCAGCTCCCTCAGTGCTCCAATAACCGGTCCAATCCTTTCCCTAGGTTTGGGAAGTGTCAGGGCAGTCTCTGGTCTCTTCTGGAAATGGAGCGTAGCTTCTCTGTTGCTGCCACGCTCTGTGTTCATTATCTCGAGGCTCTGTAGCTCCAAGCTTTTCATCATGTCTCCGGCTACCCGTGTCCTCATTCTCGATCTGCTTTTGCCGGTCTAGCTTCCTTTCTCTCTGCCACCGGCCAGGTCTCCCTTGCTTGGACCTCTCGGATAGTACATCTCTCTGCGTCCCGGCTTCCAGCCTCCGGGTCCCCTGTCATGGAACAAAACGTCATGTTCCTTGCTTCTCCAGGGCTGGCTCGATGGCCCATTGAGTTCTTTCCTTTTTATGATTAGGGCTTCCTCTTGACAACTGTACCACGTGTGTTGGTTCCACGGTGGGCGTTTGCCTCCGTGTTCCATGTTCCTCGTCTCGTGATATTTAGTATTAAGGTTGGGTAAGTCTCCCTCTTCCTCATCCCAGTATTGTCAATGAGACCTTCTACTCTATTATAACATATAGAGTTATGGGGGGGCCAGAGGGGCCTGAGTGGGTCATAAGGAGAGTGGGGACGCCATGGGTGGTAAGTGAATACTGTGTTCTCCCAAGGCCCCCCAGGACGGATTTGCCTCCCTGTGAGATCCACCCACTGAGTACTTCCCCTAGGTGGACTATTGGGTAGTGGCCTCTGCTCCCTGGCCTCATAGAAAGGGGCCTTCCCCATGGAAACAGTGACAATACCCTGGGATTCATCACACCTCCTTCATGGGGCTCTTAGATCAGCATTCAATAAAACACAAACACATTACACATGAGGAGGAGGTTCCACATAAAAGAGCAAGAGTAGAACCTACACCTACTTATGAGGAGTCCATTGAAATTGAGCTTTGTTCCGATGAGGAGGAAGAGCTTCTGAATTTAGAACCAGGCACTGATCCAGATGACTTCCCTGTTCGATCCCGAGGCATCATAGATGACCTTATATCATCATTACCTATAGGTGACTATATTTTATGTAACAACCTCCTAGAAAAGCTGCAGACTTTGTCAAAATTGAAACTCTTGAGTCTGAGAAGGACAATATGAGTCTGATGATATCCTCAATGAGAAAAAGCAGATAGGTCAGTATATTCCTGTATTACAATCGGTCAAAAGATGCTTAACACTATTCCTTTCTATGCCAGCTCTAAATCTTCACATCGAAAAGCGGTTTAGGCCCGCACCTACAGACCACCTATTCATCCAAGGGCATCTAAGACCAGATTCACTAGTAGTTACTACAACCCGCAAAAGTAGTGAGACACCTTTATCCTCGTCAGAATCTCCTCTGCCGAATGAACTCTATTTAAACGGCATGCATGGCTAATGAGCTCCGGTTTTAGATCGTAGATATAGGCTACACTGTTTAACATGCCTATGTGGGCTCATTATAAGTTTGGTGGAAAGTTGGAGGATTCAACCCCAGCACTGAGCTGGAGGTAAATCCTCCAGATTTCTGCCAAATATTGGCAGAATTAATGCTGCAGCAATTCTGCCAAAAATCCCCCATGGAGTCCTATGGGGATTAACACAGTTGACCGCCATTGTAATCCGGCGGTAATACCGCCAGACTAAGTGGTGGTAATGGTAATACATTTTGGTGGTATCTCAGTGGATTTACCTCAAAGATAGCACCAAACTTATAATGAGGCCGTCTAGGTTGGATTATGCCCTGGAACTACAAAAAAAGGAGCACACAACACTCAAAACATAGGGAAAAATTACAAATAAACCATATCAAGAGAGGGGTTCCTTTTTACACAGCTGTATTTTTCATGCCCAAAGTGTCCCAAGGTCCTCAGGGCAATCTGGCTATATACCCCAGGTGTAGGTCCATTCCAGTTCATGGTTTACCAACCAGGGTCAGCAGTCATCAACACAGTTTTCATTTCATAGATAGTTTAGAAGAGGGCGTAGCAGGGGTAGAGACCAAGCCACTAGAGGTTCAGCCACACCCTCAAAGCAATTACTCCCTGTTTCAGGTTCCCTCTCATGTCACCCTGGTAGGGGGTCGCATTAAATGATTCGCCCACCTATGGGAGGGCATCATGTCATACAAGTGCGTGTTGTCAACACTAATGGAAGGATATTGCATGGAATTTCTAGAACAACCCCACGATCTTCCGCCAAGACACAGGAGAATACCATCAGAATAGCTACAGATTCTACAGCCGAAGTAGAAACACTATACAAAAGGGACCCATAGAACTTGTTCCAATAGAGGGGAACAAAGATATGTATTCTGTGTACTACCTTGTTTCAAAGAAAGACAAGACAAATCGACCATTGCTCAAGCCAAGACCGGCAAACACCTATGTCAAACCACAGAAATGCAGGATCCTGTTGCTCAAAAGGGGAGACTTCATGGCAACACTGGATATTAAAGATGCCTACTTTCATATTTCATTGCTGCCAGCGGATCGAAAGTATCTAAGATCCTGTGCATTACCAATTTAAGGTGCTTCCCTTTGGGATCGCATCAGCCCCTTGAATATTCACAAAGGTGCTAGCAGTGGTAGCGGTGCATCTATGCAGAGAAAGCATTCCAGTGTACCCTTATCTGGACGACTGGCTAATACCAAGAGAGACACCAAACATTTGGCGAAACAGTACACAAAAGATAATACATTTTTTGCATGAGCTGGGCGTTTCAATCAATGAAAAGAAGTCAAGTGTAATACCCAGCCAGCAAAAACAGTTCCTAGGATCAGTGATTAATTCAAAAGACACCTTAGTCTTTCTCTCTGTTAGGTACGTTTTTATAAAGTCCAACTGGCGTGGGACTTCATAAGACTTATCTCTTGGTATTAAGGACCCAACTCTTAATATAGGCCTGTACTACACAAGTCGGTAGAGTGATTGAGCAGCCAAGCTTATCTTAGATGGGAGTTATGTGAGCTGTAGAGCAGTACAAAGAAATCAGTACATACATAAAACCCAAGAAACCACTTACTCACTTAAAGTTATGTTACAATTATTTTTATTTATATATACACCAGGCACAATCAATTTTAAAAGACAGCAACTAACATTGAATTAGACATGGAATTACGTAATACATGGAACAATAATGCAAGTCAGTAACTTTTGTTTATACTTTTTATATCCAGCACACATAGCTATGTCAGGTAAGGTCAGTAAAGCACTTATAAGTCTCACCTTTGCAAAATTGAGGATGGAGGGAAATAAAAGTTATACAGTACACAGTCTAGCAACTGTTAATAACAAGTACACTCCCCCAGAGGGATATAGGCAGTTTGGTTCCTAGCAAAGAAAGTGTTCACAATTAAAACCTTTTGGAGGACCGAGCATTGCCAAAGCCAGTAGGATCAGAAGATGGACCTTTAGGGAACCAGTACAGCCAAAGTCAAATGGGCAGTTCCAGTTCTGATGAAGATCTTCAGAGGAAAAGTAATTAAAGCATGAACAAAAATACAGGAGTTCAAGGGGTGCCTACCAGAGAGTACACAGGCTGCAAAGCCTGCACAGAGATGTTGAGGTCAACTCTTACTTGAAGAAAACAGCACTTCCCAAGCCAGGATGCGCCGAAAATGGTGCAAGGTAATTACACCTCAAACCCCACAGTACCTTAAGGATGAAGAATAAAGTGTAGCTGGCTCCCTTCTAGGTGCAACGTTGCAGACCCTGATTCCTGCTACTTGGTCGTGGTGACGAAAGGGGGGACCTTTGGCGGGCTTCTGTGGCTGCACTCGGGAGAAGGGGTTGGCAGCAATGGATTCAGCTCACTTCGGCAGCTCTTTGTGGTTTTGGCGCCTTTTTCTCAGCGCCAAGAAGAGACTAACATCGCTAGTTGTATTCTTGCAAGACATCGGGAGATGGCCCAACATGAAGAAAGTCTTGCGGCCAGTCGGTCCCACCAACCTAAGGGAGAAAGTCGTCCTGGGCGGGTCATCCCTGTCGATTTGAAAATTGGGGTCAGCACAGCTGCAGGGCTTCACCTATGCTTCTGCAGTCCTGAAAGGTGCTGCTAGCATCTCTGCTCGTCTTCTGCTTTGGATTCCTTGTTCCAGTGGTTGACTCTGCCTGTAGTCCAAAAATCCCTGCCTTATATCCTGAAACCCATCCATTCACTCCCATGGATGTGTCACTCACCTGGGGTTAGGTTGCCCGCCCAGTTGGAACTGGTTTCAGTTAGGCACACCTACAGACAAAGGACAGTGAAGTTTTGGGCTCCTCACTTCCTGCCTTCCCAGACACACTGGAGCCTGGGCAGATCTCAGGGCTGAAGCCCGCTAAGGATTCAAATCTACTCTAAACGATAGAAGAAAAGCCCAGAAGGATTTGACAGACATAACATGGTGAAGAAAGAAGACAGGGACCATTTTGAGAAAATGGTCACCCATGGGTGCTGTACTGCAGCTTAGAAATCAGTCTGCCAGTATCCTGCACAAAAGCTAGTAAAAAAGAAACCACTGCCACTAGCCATTTAAGTTAGTCAATTAGTTACATGAGGATTGGGAGAAGCAGTTACAATGTAACCCACAGCACCCCACATAGGGTTGTGTGTGTTGGGCCCACCCAATGAAAAGGTATGTAAAATAAAAGTTATCCTACTATTTTTGGGCACTGTAGTTCTCACAAGAAAATGTATTTAAACATAAAGAGGAGTCCAAGGGACTCCTCCATTACACTGCACAGAGGGTGCTGGGTGTCACCAAGTAAAAAGTAGACACCTTTAGTCCCATATGGATGTTACCAAACTCTGTAGCACTGTAGAGAATACATGATCCCCGTTAGAGAAAAAGAATGAGTGGCAAAAAATGTCCACTCACTCAGGAGTTTAAAATCTAAAACGTCCGGAGTCCAGCAAACGTGCTTGGGGTCTCTCAGGTTAAAGGGAATTAGCAGGGACACTGAACATCCAACGAGAGGGTTGAAAACCTTCTATAGCTAATCCTTTGTTATGCTAGAGGTTAACAGATAACAGTCAGATAGGTAATTTGCCTACTCGGCATGATGGCGTCATGCATATTCATCATAGCTCACGCAAGGTTACATATGAGTCCAGTGCAAGAGTAGTTAACAAAACAATGGTCACAGGCAGATGGCATGTGGGACGATATAGTGGGAGTTTCGCAAACAGTGGTGTTAGCACTGCATTTAGTAAAATGGTGGACAAAAGAAAACATGTTGCAAGGAAAACTGTTTGTCAACCCGCCAACACACCTTACGATCACAACAGATGCATCACTTTCAGGACGGGCAGCTCATTGTCTACACCTTAAAGTGCAGCAAGAATAGTCTCAGCCACTTCCAAAGCAACACATGTTCTGGAGATGCTTCAAGCATTCCAACATCACTTCGTGGGAAGAAATATGCTCATTATAACAGAAAGCACAACCACCATGTTTTACATCAACAAACAGGGCAGGACTCACTCTCTATGTTTTTCCAGACTGGCATAGAAGATCTGGAAATGGTGTCTCCAGAAAGGGATAAACCTCCAAGCACAACATGTTCCACGGGAACGCAACTGCCTAGCAGAGACACTAAGCAGAAATCAACCCTCAGAACACGAGTGGGAGTTACATTCGGACATACTCTACAAACCTTTTACGTGCTGAGGGCAACCACACAAAGATCTGTCACAAAGGAAAACACTTAAGTTACGCCTCCAGGTTCCCGCAGAAGGAATGCAACAGGAGCGCACTGCGGATCAGTTGGTCAGGGATATTTGCATATGCTTTTCCTCCAACCCCGCTTTTGAACACAGTAATTCACAAAATGCACCAGGAGCACTTAACAATGATTCTAATAGCTCTAATATGGGAATGACAGATGTGGTATTCCCACCTCCTCAAATTGGCCATTTACCCACTAATCAAGCTAACGTGCATTTACAACATGTTGTTATAGACTCACGGGTTAATCCTCCACTTTCAACCTCATACAAGCAACTTAGCAGCTTGGTTACTGAGGTCATAGAGTATGGACACCTTAATTTACCTGTTAGGTGCTTGGAAATATTAAAGGAAGCCTGTAAGCCTAACACTAGACACTGTTACTTTAACAAATGGAAGAGATTTGCAGTGTGGTGCAAAAAGTCAAATGTCAACCAAGTTGCTTGTTCACCATTGCATATAGTACTCAGGCTTGGTTTTCAATTCATTGAAAGTTCATTTAGCCACACTATTTGCATATTCAACACTGCAGAGCAATGTTTCATGGTGGAAAGTTCCAGTCGTAAAAGCCTTCATGGAAAGAGTAAAATGACTTTACCCACCGATTGCAAACCCAACCCTGGGATGGGATTTAAATATTGTCGTAAACAAACTCGTGCATTCACCTTTTGAGCCAATGCATAAAGCAAGCCTCAAAGATCGCACTTATAAACCCCTTTTCCTTGTAGATATTACATCTATTTGGTGAATAATTGCGCTACAGGCATTGTCTGTGACAGAACCTTTTGTAACAGTACATAAAAACAAGGTGGTCTTAAACACACATCCGCTTTTTTCTCAAATTCATTTCTAAATTCCCTATCAACCAATTCATTGAACTACCAGCTTTCTTTCAGAATCCACAAAACTCTGGGTAAAGGGCACTCCACACACCAGTTGAACAAAACAAAACCACTTAGGGAGACAGACCAGTTTTTTGTAACTATAGCATCTGGGAGAGTGAGGGGTCCTGTTTCAAAGGCTACCATTGCTTGATGGATTGTGAGATGTTTCAGGCAGTGTTATACTTGATCAAACAAGACACAGCCATTTACACCTAAAGCACACTCCACATGTGGCACCAGCGCTACACTAGCTTTCATTGCAAATGTGCCAATTGAATCTATCTGCAGGACAGCTACAGGGAGTTCAGTGCACACTTTCACACAGCATTATTGCGTTGACACAAGCCAGAAATTACTAAGAGGTGGGACAGGCAGTGCTAAAACATTAATTTGTCTCTGTTCCTTCTATCAACCCACCGCTTCATCGGGTACCGCTTGCTAATCTATGCAAAGCATGTGATTCTAAGCAGATGCACAAGACTCAGAAGACAAACATTACATATCTGTAATGGTCTTTCTGAGGCTTTTATCTGCTTATATTTGCATGCGCCCACACATCCTTTCATTGTTGAGAGAAGAAGGTATCACACACAACAGGTTATATGTGAGGTTTTCCACATAGTTATTCACATTCATATTCCACTAGGCACTTCATGCAACTTTAGGTCAGAAAAATAACATTCTGAGGACCCCAACGTATGAAGGGTCATGGGTACGATAGATGTCAAAGTAGGGATAATAATACAGAAACGCCCCATCGACCGCCTATTTTTGAACTCGAAAATAAATCATTTAATACTCAACAACCAGTAGATGTCGGCCTATGCAAAGCATGTGAATCTGAGCAGATACAAGCGGAAGCCAGACATTTCGGTTTGGCTCCTTTGGTGCCAGACATTCAGCTGCGGCTCCTTCGCCGCAGTTCCCATTTTGGCATGCCCTGTTTGCTGCGGCCAGTAGGGCGCACAGGCCTATTGGTGCCGGCATGTTTCAGCATGTGACCATGCAAGGGGGGCTGTCATTAAACAATATAAACAATAAACATGCCAGGGGGCTGTTATATAATTCAACTATTTAATTACTAAATAAACAATTGCTACAAAGGGGAGATGGTTGTCATAAATTAAAGTAGCTAAAAAGTCTCTGTCAAAATGTAAAATACCATATTTCACGGCTTAACGATTTAAAGAGTAAATATAACAGATTTTACAGCAAGAACAGTTCGGCTTTGTTAGCCTTGTGGTTAAGAGCCCAGAATTGGGGATCTGCAAGCTGGGTTTGTATACCAGCAGTGTGACATTCTGCAACTTCTTATACGTTTTTTAAAATAATTCGCCAAACACAGAGCTCCTTTGGAGCAAGGCTTATTTGCAAATAGGCTGTAATGTCACCTGCACCAAAATCACCCTCTAATGAGTAGCGCTGAGTTGGCTGTCGTGTTCCTGTGGCGGCACCAAAAGGCTACGCCAAACCACGGCCTAGCAGATACAAGCATCAGAAAGACGATTACAGGTATGCGAAACCTATAATGATTGATTTATGTGCCCCTCACCAACCTGCCCATGGAAGTATCGTCTGACTGCTTCCTACACTAACACGCTAAAATTCTGTGTTGCAACACACTAGAAGTATACCAACTAAGACACCCACACATGGCAATAGGTTCCAGCTGATCCAGGAAACGTTGTACTCCTTAGTATTTCATCATTTCTCCTCTACTGCCACTCTTAAGTCTGCCAATCAATGGTGCACATCACAATATATATCAAAACCAATGAAATAATTAAACTACCATAGTATTTTCATACTGCCCAAGAATTCTGCCATTTTCATATTACTCTCAGGATTCAGCCATTGCCTTATTTGCCAGTGCCACTGTCACAGAATGGCCTTGTGCTGCTTTCGCATTTTTAGATAACATTATCCAGAGTGACTTTCAAGATACTTCTTGAGTTCCCTATGTCAATTTTACATTGTCCCAAAAATTGCTATATACCACTTTTCCCTAATCTCCAAAACTGTCCCTTGCCACTTTTACTTTACCATCAGAACAGGGTCATCACACTTTCGCATTGTCTCCAAAGATCTTTCAGTGACACTTTCATGATGCCCCACAATGGCCTCATTCCGCTGTCACAGTAGACCCCAAATTGCCATGTGCCTCTTTCAACTCCATAACATTGTCCTAAGTAACTTTCCCATTACCCCATAAATACCCCATTTCACTCTCCATGATTGCCCCATACCACTTTCACATTGCTGCCACAATTGCCTGAGGCCATTCGTCTCAATGCCTCCAAATGCCCCATTCCCTGTTACCTCGAACTCTGATGCAGACACCGCACACTTGCACCTGCCCACACATTCAGCACACTGTCACATGTGCACACACACACACACACGCGCGCACGCACGCACGCACGCACGCACACACACACACACACACACACAGACACACCACCACCACCAACCAACAAATAACATATCCCACATTAATACCTTGCATACTTCTGCCACGGTGAACTTGCACAGGCACACTAAAGGCATGTGAGAAAGGGGTCACTTGGTGCTATCTGACTAACCTTTTATGCAGAGCCGTAATACCTGCTTTGGCCAGGAGGGGAGCCTTTCAGTGCTCACCCCGCCTTGTCCTCGCTTGTGCTGCAAACTGGGGGTGGGGCTGGTTTGCTAACCTCTTTCCCATGGCAGGCAATTTGGCTGCCAACATCTTCGTCTGGCAGCCTTGATCTCCCGGACCCCCTTTGTATTGCTGTGCATGCGTCTGTCATGAGAACGCTCTGAGGTGCACCCGGTTCCGGACCAATTTGCATGACCTATGAGCATGTCAGGTGGCATCAAGGAGCTGCGCATTTTTATAATTATATATATGCTACAAATTATGCTGCCATTAAAAGAATGATACACGTTTACAGGACACAAAAAGTCCATAATTTGATGATCCCTTTCTAAAAGTTGTGCATTTTATCATATGGTCTGGACGGATAGCCCCCACTAAGCGCAATCGGATTCAGTGACGGTAATGCAAAGATAAACACCTTGAGGAACAACTTAGGAAATGGGAATGGGGATTAGCTCCTATACTGTTTAAAGGCCCAGAGGCAGACTATCGAACCATCGAAGGTGACATCTTTGAGTGACAACAACTGTAAGAATCCTGACTACGTGTTGTGGTAATTAGATGAAATGCCAAGTTAGGTGGGAGGACTCCCACATGAAAATCTCACTTTAGGACAAGATTAATCTGCTTTCCACGTAGAAACCATGTCTCTCTTTTCTTGGTTAAATGAGTGATAATGACAACACTTTAAAGCATGAGTCATACTGCTACTATCATTTGCCTGTCAGTATTCCGGGAAAATTCCAGATCAGTGGTAGTCAAGCAACTGTTAATTTCCAACCCTTTCACTCATGACGCAACCGTTTAATTTCTTTTGTTCTTTATCCATGAACTTTTTTGTAAATAGAAAAAACCTGTCAAGTTAAGTTTACTTTTCTAACTGTAAATTAATGCAGTTCTAAAATGTAAGAAAGCATGTTCCACATGTTATGCTGGTTCACCGGCAGCCTTAACAAACTAAAACTACTAACATTGAAAAGTAACCGCTAGTCCTTAATCCAGGAGGGGGAACAGTGCTGCTGCGACCTGCTCCCAAAGAGTTAACAGTAATGTGTTCAAATGAATGAGTGAACTGCAATGTATGGGACCCTGTGTGCATGATACTGTTAGTAGGGAGCCATCATTTGCATCAATGGGCCTTGGAAATCATTTTTAGAATTCCATAAAGGGCAATTTACAGGCAGAGCCATATATTTGACACCATATTGAGAACGGATTAGGTCGATGGCAGCAGTCTGCAACCTTTGGTACTCCAGAGGTTTTGTACTACTACTGCCATCAGCTCTAGCCCGCAAAGTCAACAGTGTGGTATCCTGGGGGCTGTAGTCCAAAACGTCTGAAGAGCCGCAGGTTGCAGACCGTTGGTCTATACGGTGCTGCCAGTACTATAGGGGACTGTCTCCCGGATCTTCTCTTGTGTATTTCCTCTTTCTTTATTGCAGCCCACTATGTTCTTGTGCAGCATAAACAAGCCATCTTGGACAATGCAGTCTCTACTTGTCTACTCTCTGACTAGGTACATTCCAAGGTGCTGCTCATCTTGCTCATTCACACCAGTAACAGTGCTTAGCCAATCCTTAGCAATGGCAGGATATCAACACATTCAGCACATATTCCTATCAGAGACATTTGCCTGACCATGGCTACGAATATCCTGCTATCACTATAGTCCTTACAACCTAAAGCCCTTTATTATTATTATAATTATATTTAGCGTATTTATTTAGTGTGGACCTAGCTTCAGGAAGCAACAGAGCACTTGATGCTCATAGGGGGGAGAACAAGGAGAGGGAAGCAGAGAAGTAAGCATGTGTGGAGCTAACAACAGCAGAGGGGAAGGGCGGGCAATTTGGCAGCAGGGGATTTACAAGCAACCAGGGGAGGAAACATTGGGCAGTACATAACCCGGTCTCAGGTTGGGTGAGGAGTGGAAGGTGTGTGGGCCTAGGTGTTAGGGAGGAGACATTCTTTGAATAGGAGGACCTTGAGCTCCTTCCTTAACTATTGAAGTGAGGGGCGAGTGTGATGTTAATGAGGAGGAGGTTTTAGAGTCTTAGGGAGTAGACAGAGAAGCACCGCCTTCTTGTTCTTTCCTTCCTGCACCAACAGTGAAAATCAATGATCCTGTAGGTCCCTGTTGTGAGTCGCTTATGTAAATCAATGATCCTGTGAGGTCACTGTTCCGAGTCGCTTATCGTTTAATGTGCTTTACACTCTTCACTGAGAATGGGCGCATGTGGCTTGTTTGCATTCCCCGGACCAGATGTGGAGGGGAGGTGAGAGTTGGCATGCAGCAGCATAATGGGACCTTCTGTGTGTTCTCCCCGCCTGTCACCTCACACTGGCGCCGTTGTTGCGGTGCAGATATCTTGATAACGATGTTTCCTAGGGCCTTGTAATGTGGTTTTCAAGGTTCAAAAGGGACCTTTGAGTTTTGTTACAGGCATCAAGATGCTTAAAATGACCTTTGCATTCGAAGATGGCCGCCAGCACTAGGTAGACGTGCTGACGGTGAGCTCCTGGACCCAGCGACACGGAGGTGCCGACCACCCAGTCCGGTTCCTGCGGGGGGGTCACAATGACCACCCAACAAAGAAAGGGACAGCCGGAGGGGAGACCGACAGCTGGAGACAGCTTCCTGCCCCCCACAGCGAGAGCCGTGCCAACCGCTGGGTTGGCGTGGGGCAGACCGAGGCTCCTGGCTGTTGCACCAGGCAAGGCAGCCTTGAGAGGTTAACCACCAGGGGAGACCGCAGCGGGACAGAGATATGGGTAGCCCCCACCGGCAAGGCGTAAGGGGGGGTGCTACGGTGAGGACGGTCCCCCCAGCGTACAGACGAGGCAGGACCCGAGGCGGCGACCCCGTGTCGGACTCCAGGAGGAGGCATGGCGCCTGAAGGAAGGGAGGAGGCACGGCGCCTGAAGGAATGAAGGCGCCGTGAGCGGGAGACCCGGGGTCTCGGATCCGGAGCCTCGGGTGGAGGGGCCCGCTGGGGTTGGCCCGCTCCGGGTCCTGACGGATTGAGCGGACCAGAGCAGTGAGGCGAGGAGGAGCCGCGGCCACAGGAGGAGGCGACGGCATTGCTGAGTGGAGCGGCCTCTTCCTCACGCTGGTTTGAAGGAAAGGACGCTCCGCCGAGGGCCCCGCGGGTGAGCTGGTAAGAGGGGATAAGTCGCACCAACTGGGAGCAGTGATAGAGAGGACCCCACGAACCCACCAGAGACATTGGAGCAACCAAAGCGTGGGGGAGATCCAAAGCACTCCTGAAGGGCTTACCAAGTGGACACCTAAACCGCCCACAACCCCACCAGGGATTTGATACAAGAACAGGGACATTGGAGAAGACCCTGAGTAGCCCCACACACCCCCGGGGAGATTGAACTTGAGGGGGGCATATGTAGCGAAGAATCAGTGGCGGGCAACAACCCATGAACTGCCCCTGCTGGGGCACAACTGCCATCGAAGCAGCCTGGAGGAGAGGGGGGAAACGCTGGCATTAAATCCCACCACATTAGCACCCTGGTTGGGACACGGTTCAAGGGGGTGAATCTGGAAGAGGCAAGCCCAATTGAGACGGCGGAAGGCGAGAAGTCTAAACGGGGGAGAGCACCTAAACGATTGAGAAGCCGCCCTACTGGGAACAGGGGAAAAGGGGGAAAATCCCCGGAAGTACATCGAGAGCCCTGCTGGGTCCTGGAGGGCCCGGTGAGGAGAGCAAAACATCCACCCGAAGGTTCCCACCGGGGGAAAAGGTCCAGCAGGAGTAAGAGGGGCAGCAATGTCCGTGAAACAAAAGGGAAAGGGCGGAAAAGTCCCACAAAATCCAGTGGACGCCCCAGGAACACTCCCCAACATCTGGCCCTCGCAGGACAGCAGGGAAATGGCCAAAGTCACGCTTGAGGGCGCGAATGGAGGAGCAACATCGGGAGATGGAGACGCGCACGCCCCAATGTCAAGGCAGGACTTTCGGGGAGAAATGTTGGCCCTACAGAACAGTCTGTCCAAAGCATTCCAAGAGCAATTTCAGCTGATGAGATCAGATCTTAATTCAGCCTTTGGGGAGATCAGGCAAGATATGAGGCAACTGAGGGAGAGGACGGACCTCCTGGAAAAAGGAATACAGGAAGTGGACAAAGAAACAACGGCTAACAGCGAAGCTATCGAAAGACTCGACATAGCAACACGGAACCTCGAAATCCAGATAGAGGATATGGAAAACAGGTCCCGTAGGATCAACATTAGGGTGAAAATGCTGCCGGAATCGGTTACAGACAAGGACTTAAAGGAGGTGGCCCAGTCAATCTTCGCGGAGATCCTGGGAGAATCATCGCCTGAAAGGGTGGAACTGGAACGCATCCACAGGGTGGGGAGAATAGTGAAGGGACCGGCGGCAAGACCAAGGGATGTATTGGCAGCATTTACCAGATACGCTCAAAAAGAGACGGTCCTCCAGGCGGCAAGGAAACAGGAACGGATCATGTACAAAAATCACAGAATAGCGTTATTCCAAGACCTGGTAAGCAGCCCGCTGGTGAAGAGAAGATTGATGGGCCCAATGCTCAAGGCACTCAACGAGAGAGGAATTCGCTACAAATGGACCTTCCCATTTGGTTTGGCGTTCGACTGGGAGGGGACTCAGAAGCGCATCACATCAGCGTGAGAAGGAGCGAACATCCTGCAGATTGACCTGGATGAGGGCGCTACGTGGGAAGGAGGACAGCCCGTGGACAATAGACCAAGGCCGAGGCCATGGTAATGGACAACGGAGGGAGAGAAAAGGAGGAGGGGGACAAGATTGACCAAGTTGCAGTCAAAAGACGGGACCAGCTGGAGAAACGGATCTGCCAGAATGGGAGGAGTCATGAATGAAACCAGCATTTTCGGGGTGATGGGCCTCTAAAGGTAGTAATAGAGAACAGGGGGGAGAGCAACCGTCTGAGAATCAATAATGGCGAGGGAGCCCGAGGCAGGTGACGTGGGGAACTGGGGAGGGCAAGTCCCTCCAGTGAGGGTGAGGGTGTTAAGGGAGAGGGTGGAGGGGGTGTGGGCTCTAGGGAGGGGGAGCGGGGGAACGAGGGGGGGTGGAGGCAGATTTCTCACAGCACATGTGGCACAGAAGGCAGAGGTCCAGGGTTTACTAGGGGACAAAAGGGCAGACCAAGGGGGCGAGATCGGGCGAAAGGAGCCCTGGGGTACCCACGGGAGAGAGGGACAGAGGGCCATAACAAGCTGGGAGTAAACACATGCTGATACCCGTTCAAGTGGTTAACACACAACGTTAGGGGGCTTAATACCCCCCTCAAAAGGAAGAAATGGAACAATTTATGAGGAAAGAGGGCCCAGACTTTCTGGGGATGCAGGAAACACACTGTTAAGACGGATTTCTGAACTCTGTCCTGGAGGGGCAGAGGTTCAGAAGGGCAGCCTAGTTTCTTGGAACAGGGTAACCTCTGGACGAGCCAGACCAATCAGGGTAGCGATCGCGGCGGTCAAGACTAGGTCTCAAGAGGGGTGAGGGTGACTGAAAGCCCGCAATGAGCACACAAAGCAAGGACACTTACAAATTACTCCAAGCAGGTGTTATATTAAAAATATATACACATTTATTACAAGGCCTTTGTAAAATTGACCGTAGCGAGAAATCACAATAAAACTCAAGTAAACCAACACATACCAAACCAATACAATATATATACAAATACAAACGAGTCTAACAAGTTAGACGCACGAAATGTGTAGACCACCTAGATGGGGAGGAAAACAGGCAGTGCGAATTATAATTAGACCCAGTCCGCCTTCAGAGGCACCTAACTAAAAGGAAGTCCAAGCTCTACGAAGAGTGGAGCCTTGTGCTCAAAAGTACCTGCACACGCTGGTGCCAACGGGCAAAAAGGGGAGTCTCTTCGAGGGAATCAGGCAGTTTAGTTCGGTGAACAAATGAAGATGAACAGAGCTCTGCGACTCAAGCGCAGCCTCCACTGTGGGCAGAAGCAGAGCGCGAGTACGGAAAGGCGTGCTGTTAGACACAGCGGGGAAAAGCTATGGGCTCCTGCAGGAGGGCGACCAGTTCCTAGCGATGCTACTCACCGGTCCCCGATGCAAGCAGACCCAGGCTTCTCCGCGTCAGTTTCAGTGCTGGCAGGTTCAGATACGAGCAGGGGACGTCTCGGCGTCGTGTAGATTCTGCAGCAGCAGAAGTTGAGTTGAGGACATCCCAAACGCAGTGAACCCGCACAGTTTGTTACCACAGCAGGGCAACGGAGCGGCCGTGTGTATTTCAGCCAAATGTACACTACTCACTTCAGACCTGGGAATGCCAAGTGTACGAATCGTGTGAGAGTGACAAGGACTCGTAATACAACACAACCTGACGGCGGTTACAGAGCAAGACTCCTGGGTAGGCTGGTCAGTCTGCTGGATGGCCCAGAGACACTTCCGAAGGCTTACGTGCAGGAGATGGTGAAGATGCCGAGAATAGTTGTTCCCACTATTCCAAGGGTCGAAGTACCAGTACAGGCCCTCTTGTTCGATCAGAGGTAGAAAGGGTTTCACCAAGCGACAGCAGTGCAGAGGAGCAGTCCTTCAGCGGGTCACCAGCGATTCCTTGGTTCAGCCTCGTGGTTGCAGGATACTTGACTCCTGTATTCCTTTGTTCGTGAGAACTCAGGAGATCGACATGGTAGTGGTGTTTCCAGCCCCCTCTTATCCACGGTTCCCTTCGCGCCAAAACGGAGGGGACCCAATGGGAGATCTGCTCACAAAACACTCACACCATATGTGGACCTATCACGGACCACGGAGGTCCCAGGCATTCACACCACCCTAGACTCTCTGGCACCCAGGATGTGTATTGGGACCAGACATCCCAGCCCACATCCTGGAGGCACACACAAGGCCTGTAGAAGCCCGCGAAAGCATCTGTGTTTCGTGGGAAAGTACATGCCCAAATAAGGAAGGTCCCGGGTCGGCTCGACCTGGGGAAGGTGAAGGGGGCAAGACGGTCAGCGGAAAGGACAACGAGCCTCTTGGTCTGGCCATTTTGGGAGCCAGGCCACCATTTTGGGCTAAGCGCGAGAAACGCGCTTAAACGCCAAAAGGAGCTCAAAAACACAAAGAAACGATCGCTGCCACCAGTCCCATCCGTGATTCACTTTCACTGTTCGTTAACAATCCCAAGAGAGTATCTAGGGCCTGTAGTAGACTAGAGACCCAAGAGAGCAGTAACTTAGCTTACAGTGCCCTCTTGTGTCATGTTGCGCGAAAGCTGCAACATGATAAAAGAACTACGGAAAACAACGTTTCCCGGTACTGACTGTCTTAAGGGCATGTCAGTTTCCCCGTAAGAATGGAGCGAAAGCCCAGAGGAGTGCGGCAGAAGGCTGCACTTCTCTGGCAAAGTCTAGATCCTGGTGAAAACAACAGCAAAAAGTTTAGTGGTTGCCACATGGAAGGAAAATTACCCACAATTAAGAAATCTTTACTAACACTCGCCCCTCCCAGACTATGGACAGGGGGAACTAATCCACCCCTGGATGAGTCTCTTGTTCAGGTCGGTTAAACATTCTGGACAACCCATCAGCATTGCTATGTTGGACACCCGGCCTATGCTCAATAGTGAAGTCGAAGCCTTGTAGACTTATGGACCACCTAAGCAACTTTGGATTCTCTCCCTTCATGTTCATTAGCCACTTTAAGGGCTTATGTTCAGTTTGCACAGTGAAGTGGGTCCCATAGAGGTAGGGCCTCAGCTTCCGTAGGGCCCACACAACAGAGAAACATTCTTTCTCCACTGTGGACCATCTGAGCTCTCTGTCCTTAAGCTGGCAACTAATAAAACCAATACGGTGTTCCTTACTCTTCTCATCTACTTGCGATAGTACAGCTCCTATCCCAGTGTCAGAGGCGTCCGTCTGCACAATAAAAGGTCTTTGATAATCAGGGGCCCTGAGGACAGGGGCCTGGCACAAGGAGTCTTTTAAGCCATTGAAGGCCTTCTCACACTCGTCGGTCCAAGTTACCTTCTTGGGTTTCTTCGGAGTAGTGAGGGCAGTCAGAGGGGCAGCTATGGTGCCATAGTCTGCCATGAAGTTGCGGTAAAACCCAAGTGAGTCCTTAGAAGGCTCTCACTTAGATCTGTGTAGTGGGGGTAGGCCAGTCTTGTACTGCTTGTACTTTACTGGGAAGAGGCTGTATTCTCCCTCCACCTACTTCATGTCCAAGGTAAACCACTGAGCCTTGTCCAATCTGGCATTTACTAGCCTTTATGGTCAAGTGTGCTTTCTGAAGAGCCTGGCGCACAATCCCGAGGTGTTTCACATGGTTTTCCCAGGTGGCACTGAAAACTGCTATATCGTCCAGATATGCAAGACAGAATTCTTCCAACCCATTCAACACATGATTCACAAGCCTCTGGAAAGTGGCAGGTGCATTTTTCAACCCAAACGGCATTACCCTGAATTGCTAAAGGCCGTCTGGAGTAGAAAACGCTGTCTTCTCCTTGGCATGTTCTGCTAAAGCTATTTGCCAATAGCCAGCAGTGAGGTCAAACGTGCTGAGGTACTTGGAGGCACCCAAAGTATCCACCAGTTCATCTGTTTGAGGCAAGCGGTGTGCATCTGTCTTGGTGACAGCATTCAGAGCCCTGTAATCCACGCAGAACCTCAATTCAGAAGTGCCTGCCTTTGGAACCAAAACCACAGGGCTAGACCAAGGACTAGTAGAGGGTTCAATCACCCCAAGGTCTAACATCTTGTTGACCTCGGTCTTAATGTAAGACGGTACTTTGTCTAACATCCTGTATCCCCATCTCTTGGTAGGTACACTGTCTCCTGTGTCTATGTTATGTTTGCACCAAGGTGTCAAACCAGGCGATGTGAAAACAGGGGGGAAAACTGTCTAAGCAAACTTTTCACCTCAGCTTGCTGATTAGAAGTCAGGTGAAGGGCCACTCGGACACCCTCAAAGGAGCTATCTGAAGGACCGCTTTGGAACAGGTCGGGGAGAGGTTCAGACTCCTCTTCCTCAACATCGGAAGCCAGTAGCAGTGCTGCAATTTCGACTCTTGGGACGAAAGCCTTCAGCCTATTTACATGGAACACTTTTGGAGCCTGTCCAGGCCTTCCAAGGTCCACTAAATAGTTAACCTCGCCCAGGGGCTCCACCACTGTGTAAGGGCCTGATCATTTGTCCTGTAAAGCTCGAGGCCTTATGGGATTCATGATCAGGACTTGCTGACCAGGTGTAAAGTTGATGAGGGGAGCTTTCTGGTCGTACCAATGTTTCACCAGCGCTTGTCCTGCCTTCAATTTATCACTAGCCAAGCCCATCAGAAGTACCATCCGTTTTCTGGGCCCCAGGACATAATCTACTACGTTGGTAGTAACAGGGGGCGTGGGCATCTCCCATCCCTCTTTGACTATGGCTAAGGGTCCCCGTACAGGATGACCGAACAGAAGTTCGAAGGGGCTGAAGCCAACACCCTCCTGTGGTACCTCTCGGTAGGCAAACAGTAAGCATGGTAAAAGAAGATCCCATTTTCTTCTCTGAGGTTCTTCCAGAGCCCCAATCATGCTCTTTAACGTTCTGTTGAAACGTTCTACCAGACCATTGGTCTGTGGGTGGTATGCAGAAGAGAACTTGTAGGTGACCCCACATTCTTTCCACATAGACTTCATATACTTTGACATAAAGTTACTGCCTCTGTCAGACACAACCTCTTTAGGGAAGCCAACCCTAGTAAAGATGCAAAGTAACGCTTTTGCAACTGACTTGGCAGTTACAGTTTTCAATGGGATGGCCTCAGGATATCTGGTAGCATAGTCGACTAGCACCAAGATAAACCTATTGCCTGAGGATGTCTGCGGGTCAAGGGGACCAACAATGTCGATCCCTACCCTTTCGAATGGTATTCCCTCAACTGGGAGTGGTACCAATGGAGCTTGGATTTTTGAGTGACTCTTACCAGATAACTGGCAGGAGGCACAACTCCTGCAGTGACTTTCTACTTGCACCCCCATCTTGGGCCAGTAGAAGTGCATGGATAACCTTTGCTTGGTCCTCTTAATACCAAGGTGACCAGCAAGGGGCACTTCATGCACCAATTGCAGGAGGAAGTGTCTTACAGCAAGGGGAACCACCAACCTCCTATGGTCTCCTTCTGTAGACTCTGTGGGCTCACTATACAGGAGTCCACCTTCCCAGTAAATTCGATGCGTCCCAGGAGGTTCACCCTCAAGCTGGGAGCAGGCCTGTCTCCTTAGGCCTTCCAGAGATGGACACTCACGTTGGCCTTTACTGAATTCTTCCCTGTCAGGACCACCTTCTACTAACAAGTCTTTTAGTTCAGGATCGTCGTTGGGGTCAAATACTTCAGGCATCGCCACCTCCTCGTCAGGCCCGGGCGATTCACCAACTTCCTCCACCGCAGTGGTAGGCGAGCTCGGGGGAATGTTCTCTTTCCCTCGTCTTGACTTGCTTCGCCTTGGGTTTCTTCTTCGGCTGGGGCGGCATATTTGTCTTGGCCAATGCTGCCCGTGTTTGAGACCGTGTGCAGGGTCTGTCGGCCGTGTCTCCTACGAGCCCTAAAGCTCTGAGATCATTGCCTAACAAGACCTTTCCTGGGACGTTTCTCTGAATGCTCACTGGAATCCTGACTGCTGTACCATTTAAAGTGAGATTTACAGGTATTACTGGCAACATGTGAGGTGGGCCGTCAGCCAACTTAGTGGGCATCAGAGTAGCTCTGGCAACTTCCTCTGAGTCTACCAAGGTAGAATCCACTACAGTTCGACTGCACCCACTATCCCTAAGAGCTGGAGTATCCACTCCATTGATCAGCACGCTGTCTTTAAAGTAGTGCTTGGTATTATCCGGAATCCTAGCATATGCCTCTGCGACTTTAGGCTCCCAGGAACCCAGGGAAACTAAAACTACCTCAGCTTCTATCCCGCTGGGGAAGGAGTCTGAGGAGAAGGATGCTCCTGTAATCTCTTCTTCCTCGTAGGAGGAGAAGGCCAGATTAGCGTAGTGGACCCCCAAAGGTTTAACCTTACACCGGGGATCCCCCTTCACATGGTCAGTTGCTCCACAAGCAAAACAAGATCCATTGGGTCTGTTTACATAGGGAGGCTTATTGTAACCAGAGTTCTGTTTCGGAGGCTGACCTCCACTACCCTGTGAGTTCTCTTGTGTCTTACCCTTATTTTTCTTTTTGTGGCCCCTTTGAGAAGAAGATTTATCAGATTCTCCACCCTCCTTATCTTTGGACTTTTTCCCTTCCTCCTGCTTACCAGGGTGAGTTTTGTCCTTATGGGACACTCGATGTGACACCCATAAATCTGCGGCAATGGCCAGCTTCTTAGGATCTATCTCCTTCGAATTGGCCAAATGCTGCTTAAGCTCTGAGGAAGAAGATGCAAAAATATGTTCCAGCATGACAAGACTTATCATGCCTTCAAAGGTAGAAACCTTATAACCTTCGACCCAGCCAGTCAAGTTTTTTAAGGATTCAGTTACATAAGATACCCAAATACCACCTTCTTTTTTCTTATACTCTCGGAATCGTTTTAAATATTGGGCAGGAGTCTTTCCAAACTTTAAAATGAGAGTTTGCTTTAACATTGCGAAATCCGCTCGCTCAGCCTTCAACATTTCCATAACGGCACTACAGCCAGAATGGGGCAGTCTGCTGAGTAACCAGGCAATCTTATCAGCATTGTCAACTTATTGAACTTCACATGCATACTCAAACGTATTCAGCCAGTCCATAATGTCATTATTTTCCTCATACACACTGAGCAGATCTTTTGGAAACCGTGGATGAGAGGAGGCCCCAGACCCATGTCCAGGACCCTTGGATCCATTTGCAACCTGAAGCTTGGCCAGTTCCAACTGGTGATCCCTGTCTTTCTGTTTTTCGGCCTGTTCGATTTTTAGTTTGGTCATGTTGAAATCAAGCTCCTTCTGCCTAAACAGCAGTTCTTGCTTCTTGAATTCAAGCATGGCCTCCCCATCAACACTGGCAGAGGAAACATTAGACATCTCATTCTCCCTTTCCTCGTGGTCGCGGTGGACCAGTGCAGCGGCAGAACCGTCGGTTCTACCAGTGAGAGCAGCCTCACCTCCTTCCGCACTGTCCTCAGAAGTTATAGCGTCAAGCTGCGCTTCTTGCCACGCCACGATTCTTTGGATCATATCCATTTTGTTGCCTTTAGAGGAGACACCTCTCTCCGCAAACATCTTTTTCAATGTTTCGGATTTAGAAGCATTTAAATTTAACAAGGTATTTGTTTCCATACTGTTAGATAGGACTTTGGCCTTTTTAAAAGTTATACTACGGCAATTCACTACGTGTCCTGGTAGGAATAACTTGAAAGGCCTTCGCTCGTGCGCAACACTGGATACCTTCAGTCGTATCCCACCGCTGTACACCAATTTGTTAAGACGGATTTCTGAACTCTGTCCTGGAGGGGCAGAGGTTCAGAAGGCCAGCCTAGTTTCTTGGAACAGGGTAACCTCTGGACGAGCCAGACCAATCAGGGTAGCGATCGCGGCAGTCAAGACTAGGTCTCAAGAGGGCTGAGGATGACTCAAAGCCCGCAATGAGCACACAAAGCAAGGACACTTACAAATTACTCCAAGCAGGTGTTATATTAAAAATATATACACATTTATTACCAGGCCGTTGTAACATTGACCGTAGCGAGAAATCACAATAAAACTCAAGTAAACCAACACATACCAAACCAATACAATATATATACAAATACAAACGAGTCTAACGAGTTAGACGCACAAAATGTGTAGACCACCTAGATGGGGAGGAAAACAGGCAGTGCGAATAATAATTAGACCCAGTCTGCCTTCAGAGGCACCTAACTAAAAGGAAGTCCAAGCCCTACGAAGAGTGGAGCCTTGTGCTCAAAAGTACCTGCACATGCTGGTGCCAACGGGTAAAAAGGGGAGTCTCTTCAAGGGAATCAGGCAGTTTAGTTCGGTGAACAAATGAAGATGAACAGAGCTCCGCGACTCAAGTGCAGCCTCCACTGTGGGCAGAAGCAGAGCGCGAGTACGGAAAGGCGTGCTGTTAGACACAGCGGGGAAAAGCTATGGGCTCCTGCAGGAGGGCGACCAGTTCCTAGCGATGCTACTCACCGGTCCCCGATGCAAGCAGACCCAGGCTTCTCCGCATCAGTTTCAGTGCTGGCAGGTTCAGATACGAGCAGGGGACGTCTCGGCGTCGTGTAGATTCCGCAGCAGCAGAAGTTGAGTTGAGGACGTCCCAAACGCAGTGAACCCGCACAGTTTGTTACCACAGAAGGGCAACGGAGCGGCCGTGTGTATTTCAGCCAAATGTACACTACTCACTTCAGACCTGGGAATGCCAAGTGTACGAATCGTGTGAGAGTGACAAGGACTCGTAATACAAAACAACCTGGCGGCGGTTACAGAGCAAGACTCCTGGGTTGGCTGGTCAGTCTGCTGGATGGCCCAGAGACACTTCCGAAGGCTTACGTGCAGGAGATGGTGAAGATGCCGAGAATAGTTGTTCCCACTATTCCAAGGGTTGAAGTACCAGTACAGGCCTTCTCGTTCGATCAGAGGTAGAAAGGGTTTCACCAAGCGACAGCAGTGCAGAGGAGCAGTCCTTCAGCGGGTCACCAGCGATTCCTCGGTTCAGCCTCGTGGTTGCAGGATACTTGGCTCCTGTATTCCTTTGTTCGTGAGAACTCAGGAGATCGACATGGTAGTGGTGTTTCCAGCCCCCTCTTATCCACGGTTCCCTTCGCGCCAAAACGGAGGGGACCCAATGGGAGATCTGCTCACAAAACACTCACACCATACGTGGACCTGTCACGGACCACGGAGGTCCCAGGCATTCACACCACCCTAGACTCTCTGGCACCCAGGATGTGTATTGGGACCAGACATCCCAGCCCACATCCTGGAGGCACACACAAGGCCTGTAGAAGCCTGCGAAAGCATCTGTGTTTCGCGGGAAAGTACATGCCCAAATAAGGAAGGCCCCGGGTCGGCTCGACCTGGGGAAGGTGAAGGGGGGCAAGACGGTCAGCGGACAGGACAACGAGCCTCGTGGTCTGGCCATTTTGGGAGCCAGGCCACCATTTTGGGCTAAGCGCGAGAAATGCACTTAAACGGCAAAAGGAGCTCAAAAACACAAAGAAACAATCGCTGCCACCAGTCCCGTCCGTGATTCACTTGCACCATTCGTTAACAATCCCAAGAGAGTATCTAGGGCCTGTAGTAGACTAGAGACCCAAGAGAGCAGTAACTTAGCTTACAGTGCCCTCTTGTGTCATGTTGCGCGAAAGCTGCAACATGATAAAAGAACTACGGAAAACAACGTTTCCCAGTACTGACTGTCTTAAGGGCATGTCAGTTTCCCTGTAAGAATGGAGCGAAAGCCCAGAGGAGTGCGGCAGAAGCCTGCACTTCCCTGGCAAAGTCTCGATCCTGGTGAAAACAACAGCAAAAAGTTTAGGGGTTGCCACATGGAAGGAAAATTACCCACAATTAAGAAATATTTCCTAACACACCCCTTAGGCTAAAAGACCAGGGGCGCCTGAAGCTGCGTGGGTTCAATTAGATATTGCATGCCTCCGGGAGGAGCAGATCCGGGCGAGTAGCTTTAACCATTAGAAACTCGGTTGACTTTAGGGTCGCTGAAACTATAAGGGATAAGGAGGGTAGGTACATTGTAGTTAAAGGGACATACCAAGACAACCAATATACCTTGAAAAATAAGTATATTCAGATATATATTGTTAGTTGAGGAGAAATGAATAGAAAATAAATTAGAGTCCCTAAATTCCTATCCAGTCTGCTGGGGCCTTACTACCTAGCAAGCGATTGACTTTGTTAAATTCTTTAATATTCTTTTACACCATTCAATGGGGATTTCATGACTCGATGACGTGAATTTAGAAATTAGGAATATTCTTTAGCAATCTGAACGGTCGTTCATCAGCCACCAATAAGATGCCAATTGGGTAGGTATGAGCACGTGGATAGGAATTTAGGGACTCTAATTTATTTTCTATTAATTTCTCCTCAACTAACAATATATATCTGAATATACTTATTTTTCAAGGCTAGAACTTGCCTGTGGAATAACATTGTGACCATCTTTAGATAAACTTGACCCATGACTGGATTCGTTTATCTAATCAAGACACGTCTCCGAATGTTTATTCAGACCGTGGCTCTCTGCACGGACCTCAACTGATAACTATGATTCCCTATTCTAAATTGCTTTGAATTATTGATTTAATCTCATTTAGAGATATCCTGCGGGATTACCCATATTTTATTCTATATTAGAGTTTCCTTTCCTTGATGAGTTCTCTCTATTTATCCCACCGTGACATCTTGCTATTTTCTTCTTCCAAAAGACCCCGTTTGTTTGGGGACCACTCGAGCCTACCTCGGTATTTCTACCGTTATAACCATTTGTTGAGTGAACAGCTCATTCCTTTTCTTGAATGCAAAAGACACCCAAGAACAGTTATAGTAGAAAACTTCTTTAATGTCCATACCAAATTAAAATGTTAATGTAAACAATGCAATTCTGTGATAACACCGGAACTTGACTTGAATATTGACCATTTCTTTAAGGGTAATAATTGGTGTATCAAGTTTTCTGTAGAACATATGTTAAACTGTATAAACATAATGTAACAACGTGAGTATAATATTATACACTATTGTCTCCTTCCTTTAAAGAGTACGTACTGGCCATTTGAAGAAGAGGAAAGTAACCTCGAAACGCGTCGCCGAATATTATGGACTCCACTCCTCTTTATTTCTTTATTTTGTACCACTTTCATTATGTATACCATGATGTTGTATTGTTTTCTTATTTGCAAACAAAAATGTCCTTGTATTTGACATCTAATTATATGTTTTTTTCTAAAAACAATTATTTGGTAATATCTTGTTATTGACCTACACAGATTGAATTTGTATAATATTGGATCATATCTCTTTGACTAATTACAGTAGTGGACTTTTGTCCAAACAATTGAAAGTGTGCAGGGGATGGGAGGATTCCCAGGTAGAATCTTCTTTCTCTCAGCGATCAGGAATATGACACAGTTTGAAAAGTTCCTCTTATCTAATGACGGGTCGAAGGGGTTAATATCAAACCTCTACAGAATCCTAGATAGCGCACTACCCAGACAACACTGGCCATATATGCGGAGATGGAAACAGATCTTGGGGAGGGAGATCGGAAGAGAGGAATGGGAGAGACTATGGAGAAAGATACCCATACTAGCAAGAGCATCCCCACTGCAAGAGGGGTGGTATAAGATACTGTTTGGCTGGCACTACACACCGGCCCACCTGCATAAAATATACCCAGAGACCTCGGGAGCCTGTTGGAGGGGGTATGGGATGGAAGGCATGGCAGAGCACATCTGGTGGAGATGCCCAAAAATAGAACCTTTGTGGCAAGAGGTGCAAAAGGCGGATGAACAGGCCTATGGTCCGGGAGGCAATAGACCACCGGAGCAAATCATACTAGGAGTTAGGGGAGATACCGAGGAGGGGGAACCCAGAACACGGGAAAAAGCTATGAAAATAATAGCGCAAAAGTGGAAAATTACAGAGGTATCCATGGTACAAGACTGGTTACGGAAAATATGGGCTATTGTGGCTCTTGAGTGGGCAACGTATGCTACACATGACAAGCTTCAAACCTTTGCAAATGACTGGGGAGAAACTCTGGCCTTCCTCAGAGACGATTTCTGGGTTGGGTGATGCCCCCAGCGCCCAAGACTGTTGGACTTACAGTGAACCTCGGCGATCGATCCATTAAATTAATGGACCGAGGACTATGTGGAATCTGCCTCCGGGGGTGAGAGGGAGGGAGGGAGGGAGGGAGAGGGAGGGGATGTTGGGGGGAATGAGTTTATATGTTGTAAAACTAATAAAAAGATTTAATTAAAACATTTTTTTTTTTAAATGACCTTTGCCCAATCCTTCTACGACCACATTAATGCTTTGTGCGTTGCGGTGCAAATATCTCGGAAACGATGCGAACTATGGACTTGATACGTGGTTTTCAAGGTCTCATTGGGACCTTGAACGTTTGTTCCTCCTGCCCAGGCACTTGAAATTAGCTTGGCCCGGTCCCTCTATGACCGCCTTGATGTTTAGCTGCTTCCAGGCAACCATCTCATGTGTGCAGGGGCTGAAATCCCGGGAACTGTGTGGGGTGTCCACATGTAATGTAGCCAGTGACGTCCGTATGGTCCCAACAGGTTATTATGCACAATCTGGCGCAGATTGGTGGTACAGTGTGGAATTGTATGAGGACAAACAAACAGATTATCCATTTTATATATAAATATTTCTGAGGCTTGTGGAATCTGCTTAGATCACATGCTATGCAAAGGCTGGCATCTAGGACGCTGCAGAGAATTATCCCTAGAGTGACATCTACTCTACCCATGGTGCTTCACGCATCGAGGTCCGTCAGATTGTTTTTTTCCTCCATCATAGGCGGACTCATATCGCAGAGTTCCTTCTTGGCTGTTGCAATTGCTTAGAAAAGTTTCACTTTGTATTTCTTACTGTCCTTTCGATATCCATCTACCGTGAGATCTTCGGCGACGGCATCAAGGAAGAATTACCATCGTCGATGACTACGACAGCTCGTCTCGACAATCCTTTGTCATGGCCTCGGAAGGCCTCAAAGGCCTCGGTCTGCACAGTAGGCAGAGTGGGGGGAGGTTCATTCTTTAGTCTCGTTAAAAGAATGCATATTCCCCTTTCCGCCCACTTATTTCGCCAGGCTGCCATCCCCATACATAATGGAGAATACACCCTTTAAGTTTTGCCCCTCTTGTAATAGGAAATTCCCCTTGGAAAGACTCGCACCAGGTGCGCAATATCAGTTTCACCAGGGATCACACAGAAGGACAGTGCAAGTCATGCAAACTGTTCAGGCCCAAAACACCCAAGGACCACAAAATCAAATGCTGTGCCCTGCACGCTATGCAGTCAGAGGCCACCATGGACGTCGAGGGAGCCTCCAGCGATGGCAGCATTGACGTCTATAGTGCCGCCGAAAGCGATCGGGATCTGGCGGCTGGGATACCACCCGGGATAATAGTGTTCTCGCCAGCCGGTCCGGCGCTATTAGCGGTGGATCAAGGGTTGGGCAGAAATGGCCATTTTCGGTGCAATTCACGCGCGCTAATAGCGCTGCGCTAATTGCACCCGAAAATGGATGTTAAGTTGGTGCATTTACCCCCAGCTTTAAACTGGGGGTAAATGCTTCCAGACTCGTGGTTGGGCAGACCCTTAAATGCGGTGGTAATAGCGTTACCGCTGCATTTAAGGGCTCCTGCCCACCTCGTGGTGAGGCCCTGTCTCTAAAGCCGTGAAATCCTCAAATGCTGACGACTGGACGTCGAAAGACGTGTTGACGGCTCCCATACATGCTGACCGTCGAAAGACGAGTCAAAGGCCTCCTCAAAGACTACACCAAGCTGGAAGATGAGCGAGCTGATCAAAAAACATATCCCAGATACACTGTTAAAACGTCAGGTGTCGAAAAACCATAAGTCTTCGAGGACCCAGGGAGAGGGCACTATTTCGGGGACAATGACGCAGGGAGAGGCACTATTTCGGGGGCTATGCACCATAAAAGAACCCCTGCACCAAAGCCAACACCCACCACCCCTGCCTTTGTTCAACCTGTAATTGCAAGTTCATCACAATGAACAGCAGAACAAATTGACAAGGTCATGAGGCGAATGTCCTCTCTCGCTAATTTCTTTGATGACCACCCCAAGGTCCTGCAAAACCTTCAGGGTGCTCCACACAGCGGCCCAGTAATGACACAAAGCGGGGCAGCAGTTACCCAGTTTACCGCCAAAAGGGCCCGCACAGAAATCACACAAGCTCTTAGGGCAGCATACTTATTGTGACACCATGCAAGACTCCCAGGACCATGGAACTTACACAGACCCAGACGACCAAGGAGACGTGGGTGATGTCGACCAATATTATGATGATGACGACAAGGATGTCTATGTCATCCAGTCACCGGATCATTCAGGCCCACCGGCGGCAGACTCACCAGTGGATAACCAAATACAATATAACGACCTGCTCCTAAAGGTGGCAGAGCATTTCAAGATCGACACACAAAAAACCCAAGTTGATAAGGACTTGGTTGAAGACATACTACGGGATACGAAATCAGCAACCCAATTTATCCCCCTGCTACAATCAGTACAGAGACGCATCCAACCCTCTCTGCTTACTCCTAATTTAACACAGGCAGTCTACCAGTGCATCGAGACAGTATTCAGGCCAGCCCCGTCAGACCTCCTATACATCAGGGGACTGTTAAACCCTGATTCTTTAGTGGTAACAGCTACTAGAAAGAGAGCGGCAACCCCTCTGGTCTCTTGCGAAGCCTCTCCTGATAAGGAGAGTAAGAGGATTTACACTTTTGGGAGTAAGGTAGCCCCTTTGGCGGCTTACCAGACTAGAATTGCTAATGACACAACTCTATTAGCTGGTCACAATGGTCATAAGTGGGATGACACTGCCGAAAAAAGAGCATCGGTCCCAGAGCCCCTCAAAATACAACTGTCGCTCTCCATTGCAGAGGGTAAGCAAATAGCAAACTGCATCCTGAAGAACAACTTGGATGCAGCGGACAATGCAGGAAGAATCATAGCAGATGGGACGTTGATTAAACGCCATGCGTGGCTACGACAATCAGGCTTCAAGCTCGAAACCCAGGCAACCTTCCATAACGAACCCAACGCTTTTTTTGGCAAAGCGGTGGAAGATGCTCTAAAGAGCGCAAAAGAGGAATATGACACCCTCAAATCATTAGGGCAGCTCACCAACAAACCCTCCCGGGAAAGAGGGGGCTCTAATTCTAGCAGTTTCAGAGGGCAAACCTCTCAACGAGCTTCAAATTATAATCAAGGTGGCCAAAGCTCGTCCTGGGGTTCGTCTCACGGACAGTCCTCTAAACAGGGGTTTCAAAGAGGCAAAAAAACTTCTCGAAGTAGGGGCAGATCCTCCTCTTCCAGAGGCAGCTCAACGCCCCCCAAGCAATGACCACCCACTAGAGGTTCCCTCCCATGCCACTCCAGTAGGAGGTCGCATTTCATACTTGACCCACGCATGGGAGGTAATCACCTCCAAAAAGTGGGTACCTTCCACCGCAGTGGGCGGTTATTGCATAGAACTGATACAACAACCAGCCAACCACCCACCAAGACAAAGGAACACCCCCCAGGAAGAACAACATATCCTGTTGGAAGAGGTGAAGGCGCTGCTCCTAAAGGACGCTGTAGAATTCGTCCCGGAAAACCAGGTCAACAAGGGTATGTATTCAGTGTACTTCCTTGTGCCAAAAAAAGATCTAACGATGCGCCCTATACTAGACCTGCGCCCTACAAACACCTATGTCAAGCAACAAAAATTCTGCATGACAATGCTACAGGAAGTATTCCCACTGCTGAAGCAGGGGGACTACATGGCAACCTTAGATATGAAAGATGCATACTTTCATATTTCAATGTTCCCAGGGCACAGAAGATTCTTGCGTTTCAAGTTAGCAAACCAGCACTACCAATTCAAAGTGCTACCCTTAAGCATAGCCTCCGCTCCAAGGATATTCACCAAGGTACTGGGGGTAAGGGCAGCGCATCTACGCAGGGAGTCAATCCCAGTGTAGCCTTACCTAGACGACTGGCTGATTACAGGGGAGAACCCACAAATTTGCAAGCAAAATACCCAAAGAACAATCAGCCTACTTTTTCAATTGGGTTTCTCAATCAAGTACAAAAAATCAAGCCTTGTACCAAACAAGACCAAACAGTTCCTAGGAGCTGTTCATTAAAACAGAAGAGAGTCTAGCCTTTTGGTCAAATGAAAGAGTAAAAAACATACTGCTGCAAATACCTCAGTATCTAGTCGGTCGCCAGATACCCGTACACAAACCAATGCGCTTGCTTGGGATGATGGCATCATGCATTTACCTGGTCCCACGCCCAATGCAAGAGTGGTTGGCGAAACAGTGGTCTCAGACAAGTGGTCAGTGGGACGATCTAGTGGTCGTTTTGCCAACTCTAGTACAAGCTCTGCTGTGGTGGACAAAAGAGAACTTGTTAAAGGGGAAACCCTTTCACAACCCCTCAGTGCAAGTGGTTGTCCCAACAGATGCTTCACTCACCTGGTGCAGAGCCCATGAACTTCATTACACAGCACATAGTCTGTGGACTCAGATCACAGACCAGACTTACATCAACCTACTGGAACTTCTAGCAGTGCTCAAGTCTCTACAAGCCTTCCAAGCACACCTGTCACATCAGACAGTACAAATACTCACAGACAGCACCACTGCCATGTTGTACATAAACAAGCAGGGGGGCACACACTCTCCAGGTCTGTCCAGGCTAGCACAGAAAATCTGGAAGTTGGCACTCAAGCAGAGTATGTTCCTAAAATCGCAACATGTTCCATGGGAACTCAATTCTCTAGCAGACTCACTATGCAGGGATCCTCTACCAGATGAGCATGAGTGACAACTCGAACTAAGATATTGTAGACTGGAGCCTCACGCATTGGGGCTACCCCCCTCTAGTTTGCAACAAAACAAAACACGCAATGCCCATACTTCGTATCCAGGTTTACCCAACACAGCTCCAAGGGGAACGCCCTGTGGATGAACTGGTCAGGGAAGTTTGCCTATGCTTTTCCCCTATCTCCTCTGATGACCCAAGTGGTGAACAAAATGCACAAGGAACAAGTGACATTAATCCTAGTTGCTCCTATCTGGGCGAGACAACCTTAGTATCCACATCTGCGCAAATTGGCGATGTGCGACCCAATCAAACTCCTGTGCCCCTTCAACATGCTCATACAGCAAGGGGGGACAACGTTACACCCTCAACCTCAGTCTATGAACTTGCCAGCTTGGCTCCTGAAGTCATAGAGTTTGGCTATTTAAATGTACCCCAAAGGTGTTTGGAAATCCTCAAGGAGGCACGTAAACCAAACACTAGACACTGTTACTTTAACAGGTGGAAAAGGTTTGTATTATGGTGCCAGTCAAAACAATTAAACCCAATAAAGTGTACTCCATCTCACATTCTCCTTTACATGCTTCATTTCCTAGACTCAGAGCTAGTATTTAACTCAATCAAAGTTCACTTAGCGGCTCTATCCGCATACACCACTTTCAAAGTAAGGTGTCCTGGTGGAAAATCCCAGTCATTAAAGCGTTCATGGTGGGAGTAAAAAGGTGGGATAAACACAAATGGACCTAAGCTGTGAGGATGGCAAACAAACCTTTCTTACACACTTTCTTTACAATCAGGGTTCAAATTTATTACAAAACCAAATTCAAAAAACTGTTCACATATAAAAAACCCATATGTAGTCCAAAGTTAGACATCAAAAATTAATTCCACCATGCATCCACATGTTTGCTCATCACACATCCAAAATGCATTCATCACTAACATGGGTTATCAGTTCCATAAACCCCTTTCAACAAATACAAACTTCCAAAGTACCAATGTGTATATTTGTTAAATAGCTAGCACAAAACAGCTTATTAACACAGTCTACACGTGTTTCGGTTGGTGTAGGGCTTCTGATTTAGCCTTGAGTTAGTCTGACCTTCTTCAGGATGATAGGCGTGGCGTAAGTTTCCCCTCACCCTTACAACAAAATCCAGTGGAAGATGTCTTATACTTGTGGAGGTAGCTCAAATTGTGGAATTAATCCTCAGTGCTCCAGTGATATGACCCGCTCTCAGCAGAGCTTGCAGTATTCGGGCATGTCCAACTGGGTGCCGCTGTGGCTTAAAATCCACACTTCATAGCATACAATTGCTGAGTTATATTCCTTCAATTGGTATATGTTGTGATTGGATACACAGGTACTTCACTGTACTGTACACTGCAACAAATGCAGCGTACTGCGAGCGAAACGGGAACAGCTGCATTTGTTGCAAAAAGACTCCACCCTCCCATTTCAAACCTGACGCCAGGGTGGGACCTAAATGTAGTGCTGGCAAAGCTCATAGGACCCCCTTTTGAGCCTATGCATAGATCCAGACTTAAACACCTCACATATAAGACAGCATTTCTGGTGGCTATCACCGCCATAAGGTGAGTCAGTGCAAAACCCTTTCTTTGTTATCCACAAAGACAAATTGGTATTAAGAACGCACCCTAGGTTTTCACCTAAGTTCATTTCAAAGTTCCATGTCAATCAGGCCATTGAACTACCAGCTTTCTTCTAAAATCCATCAAGCTCGGCTGAGAAAAAACGCCATGTACTAGATGTGAGGAGGGCGGTCCTTTACTATGTAAAAAAGACCAGACTGCCGAAGGCGACCATTCCCCGACACAATATCCAAAACTCAGAATAATGGACACACCCCAATAGGGAATGAGACCAGGAGATAGAATGCAAGTAGACAAAGGTTTATATAAGATAAATTGTGAACGCAGAGAATTCTGCTGCCCAGAGAGCGCTCTGCCAAACATTACACGGGCAGCCCATTATAAGGGAAAAAATTGTCACTGGAGACATCATGTTATAAATACACAATGCTGTAATGCATTTGGGTTGAGTGGTCAGTACTATATGGAATGTAGGCGCTGACCACTTAGGATTGGTTGTTGCTTGGGTGTCCCTCTCACAGCACACGGGTCAGCTGGGCTCATCTCCATGAGGTGAAGCCAGCAATAAATGACACTTTCCCTGACTAACTGATTTTACAATAACAGGATTTGAGAGCATGAGACAAATGACAATCATAAAGTCTAATAGGAATGTGGGTGCTTCCCAGAGTTCATAGACAATTTTTATAGGCATGCATTGTACCCTCTGCACCCCCCGGTACCCATAAACCCCCGACAGAAGTGCCCATTTTGGAGGTTTTGATCTACCTAATGCGTCATGATACGAATTGACAAGTGTTAGGATTAGAAAGAATATGTGAGTGTTTGGGGTCAGGGCTCTCGGGGGTGTTTTCGTTTAGCCACTATGGGAGGTCAGATGTGTATCTGTATCAAAGAACAGAGGGGCATGGGCCCGGTAGATTACAACTTAGCATGGTGGGGGTCAGAAGAGGCACAAGCAGGTTAGTGGAGATGAATGGGCACTCAGGCGGGGGCCTGTTCTGGTCTCACACGGTGCAGTGAGCTCATCTGTTCTGGGACGATACTGAAGGTTGCAACAATGAATGGCTGGACTTCCGTGAGAACAGGGTTTGTGCGAAGCTGGCAGGAGGCAGTGGGGTGGGGGACTGGGCTGCCGGTGTGAGGCGCAGGGCAGAGGGAGGGACAGGTTTTCAGAGATAATTTACAGTCCCAGTAAAAGATGGCATCTGGCGAGCTACCTAAAATTGAGTCTTTGCACTAATGCTTTGTTACATGCTTTCTTTGTTAGTAATTAGTAGGTGATTAACACAGATTACAGTTGGAGGGAAGGGAGGACGTCTCCCCACTTCAGCACAAGTGAGATCCGTGCATGCAGGAGTGGTGAGATGGGTTGGAAAGACCACCTCTCCCCCAACACCGCTAAGGAAAACTTAGCAGCTATATGGAGCTCTATCCACACTTTTACTCAGCACTACTGCATTGCCACTAAAGCAGATTCCAAGGTGCGACAAGCAGTGCTAAAACACATTTTTGCTGCTGTACCTCCTCACAACCCACCACCTTCTCCAAACACTGCTCGCTAATCTATGCATAGCATGTGATGTAAGCAGATTCCACAATCCTCAGAAGGGATACATTACTCACTGTAATCGTATTTCTGATGCGTGTATCTGCTTACATTCAGATGTGCCCACAAGGGTAGGAAGGCCTCCCCTTGGAGTAGAAGGTGCATAGATGTTTTCTGAGCTTTATCTGATACATAATCTGCTTCACTACACCTGTACTCACGCTACACTTCATGCAACCTCATGTCGGAAACAAAACAATCTGAGGGACCTCGAGACGTGAAGCATCATGGGTACAGTAGATGTCACACTAGTGATAGTATTACTTGCACGCCCTTTCAACGTCCCTTTTCGAGTTTCGAAAACAAAGACTGTAATACTATGCAACTTCCACTAGATGTCGGCATCTGCAGAGCATGTGAATCTAAGCAGATACAAGCATCAGAAATACGATTATGGTGAGTAATGTATCCCATATATATATAGATTGTGAATTAACCACAGCTTCATGAACCAATCTTCATGGTTCAGAATGTTCAGGATTTCTTTCATAGCCATCAGACATTTCATTTTACAAACTTGGGGGGTGGTTGGTGAAATCTAATGCCAAGTTACATTACAATGCCGGTCCTTCCCACTGCCATGTCCTACCCATAAAACACAGATGTGTACCGTAGGACATCAAATACCCATGTTAATCCCAAATCCTTGTGGACAATGACATTTTCTGTGGAATTGTGTGCTCCCACTAATTGTTTAAAACAATAATTTTTAATACAATGAAGACTAGACCATGAGTGATTCCCACATATTTCTCAGGACACTGCATTCGCTCACAGACTTTTAGAGCAGACTTTACTGAACATCGAGCTCCCGATTCTGGGATTGAACAACTGAATTGCTGAGTGTGAAGCAGACTTCCAGATAGTTATAGGTTGATGCTATTTTAGTGAGGGGAAAAACAGTTTGTTCCATCAATTGCACGTTGTCACT
Source organism: Ambystoma mexicanum (assembly GCF_040938575.1). NCBI lineage: Eukaryota > Metazoa > Chordata > Amphibia > Caudata > Ambystomatidae > Ambystoma > Ambystoma mexicanum. The sequence continues at coordinate 69,996,901 of NC_090928.1, forward strand.
ATTTTTGTTTGATAACTATTCTTTTTTAAATTAAATAATAGTTGTAGATAAGTTATCTATTATTTATTGTTTTTAATTGCTTTAATTGTCTGTTGGCCGACATATTTCACACACTATGTTTTCCCAAAGGCCAATCATATTTCAATCAGACTATTCCAATCAAATAATGAATGGAAATAAGAACACAACGAAAGGAAAGGATGATTGAAATTCCCACATCGAATCGGTTTTGTATTATATATGTTTGGCAAGCAACTCGTCCTTCTGACTTGGTAGTGCATCTTCAAGAATGCACTTTTCCTTTTGAAATTGTTGAAGAATATGAGTGTGCTTCCTTAGTAAAAACACGTGTTCAAATAATGGTTATTTATTTCCTATTTATGTTTACAAGCATATCCGTTTCCAATGTAGTTAGGAATGTGTTCCTGTTTGACTACATCGGACTATTAACAGGCCTATATGTTTAAAGTCACTTAGACCTGCCATGGTCTTTCACCAATTATCCCATTATATATAGGAAAAATGGATGAGATAACATGCATACTTGTGAGTTTCTATTTTTAAGCAGCTGGATTCTTTTTTTAGCTAAACAGCAGTTACAGATGAGGCATTTTTCAGAGATAAGCCAATTTCCTATGTCTGAATTTATGTTCTTGCAATGGGCTATGGCTCTTTTTGCACGGGTTCATGAGGCTTAACCTTCTCCTGCAATGAACATGAAATTAATAAGAGGCATGCTGTCAGTCCAGGAAGATTACTGAAATCATGGACCATTCGAAACTAACAGAAACTAGAAAATGTCATCATTGTGCACATACAAGTTGTTTGTTTCCATAATTCTGTTCCTGATGGGTGTCAGGGTTAGGAATTGACTGGCCTCATAGAAAAGTGAGTGAGAGAGTAAAGGATGCGTGCTCTGCATCTGGGTAGTTGGGCTCAACTACTTACAGGCAGGAGTCTATTAAAAGCTCCTTGTGATGCTCTTTGCGAAAATGTTGTAGCTGGGCCTACCTGAAGGCTTAAACCATGGGTGCACACCTTTTGGCTCTCCAGATGGGGTGGACTACAACTCACATCAGGCCTAGCCGTCACAGTGAACAGTGAGAGATCACTGGAGCCATAGTCCAAAATATCTATAAAGCCAAAGGTTGGAGACCCCTGACTTAGGGCATGGAGGTGGCACGAGATGCAAAACACAGCATACTAAAATCCAAAATGATTAAAGTGATAAAGAAAGTCATTTCCATGCATGTAGTCCTCCCAAAAGTGTAGAAATGTATTACTAATAAACACCAAGCTTGACAGCTCCAAATAAAGCAATGATATTCCAACAAGGATATTGCAGGTGCTCGTTCTGAGAGAGTACACAAATAAGCAGCGCCCTTGTACCGGATCAATAATGTCCCTATTCTGTTACTTTGGAATCATTAAAGATTAACTGGCTAGATTGTTGTTCACAGCTAGTCCGGCTAAATCTTAACTTAAACTGCTATTCATATTCAGATCTACATGTTTCCTTCTTGCTATGGAGTGGAAATGGCAAACATTCATAGGCTGTTTTTCATGCTAAAATAATGCGCGTGATACATTGTTGTCAGCCTTTCTAATATGTATTGTAGGGAACAACCCCTATTTAGAGACTCATTACAGCTGTGCCAGATTTATTTTAAGTAGATTACAGCTGTCAGTAATTACTGCTACCACCAGTGGTAATTTTAAGGGTTCTGCCCAATGACTGGAAAGGGGTTTGGAGGCAGGCTCTCAGGAAGCAACATAGGCAGGCGGGCGCAAGGGTGTTGAATGACTCCTGTGAAAGTCCTGAGGTCTCAGTACCAGGTCATGGTTATGGTTATGTAAAAGAAAGAGTGGGTTAATTTAGTGGCCTGTGGAAAGCTAGGGAGATTTGTCACCCCAAAGCCAAAGAGGTAAAAGACTATTGTCACTGTTCACCTGGAGTGCACAAGGAGTCAAGGAGCATAGCCTAAATGTTGTAGCAGATATAAATGAGGAATCTTGGAGACTTCATTTTGCCTTCCAGTATAAAGTCAGGTCTTTTCATAAAGGTCCATTTTAAAGTCTGCAATTTGTTTGTGCACTTCTGATCAAAATCGACGAACTGTATGCATACATATCTATGTAAGTATGTATGTACATAGCTATGTCTCTATGTCTATGTATATGTGTACATGGGGCTAGGAGAGCAAGGGAGGTAGGAGATGATAAGAGATACATTCGTGAATCAACCTTATCAGGAATCCGAGGGATTTTAGGTTTTTGTCTTTTATCCTGCATGTGAGTAGAGAGCTAGTATCTCAGAAATCTAGTAAAGGCACTATCCCAGACAGAATTCCCTTGGATATTTTTAGGACTGAAGAATGTATCTGTGCCTCATTTGTTTCTCTTTTTTATTATTACAAAAATGTCATAAGGGTGTTAAAAACACCAAACTCTGGGTAAATACTTGTGATAGAGCCAGTTTCTAAGAGGGCAACAGCAGTTCCCTGGTCAATTATCGGCCAAATTCCCTGTTAGGTACAAATGGAAGAAAAAGGAGTGAGTGAAATAATGAGAGGGACAGAATAACAGAAGAACTAACAGCAGTGGGGGGAAGAGCAATGCATATATGTCACACATATCAGAATAAAAGAGCGTTGAGAGATTCTGGAACTGTGCTTTGGTGGGGGGTGGGGAATATGGTGCTGTTTTGGGGATTCTTCATTAGACAACTACATGTCACGAATGTAGCAGTGTACCATTTAGGAGCTGATTTCGATGGGCTGCATTCGTTTCAAGGAATGTATTTTTACTATGCTGGGTTTTGGGTTATGTTGAATGTTCCAACAGATGTTGTCCAAAGTTTCTGTCTTTATTTAGGATAGCAGCTATCATAAATACATAATTCAGGGTATTTCTTTTATTTTTCATTTAGCTTTCTCTGAAAAGAAGAGGGAGTAAGGACACTCAAAAGTCCGAAAAAAAGTCACAGCAGACACCAACAGAGGTAAGTTCAGTGTTGAAGTCTCCAACCAGCACTTGTTTTGGTTCAATGATTTCTCTGGTCTGAAATTAAATAATAAAGCAGAATGTGAGGAATATTTATTTCATTGACTTATTGGCATTTATAATGCATCTGTGCACTATGTGTTTGCTTCAAAGTGCAGGGAGACAAGGTGGCAGACAGTAGCTACGATTACCAAGGGAATGTATGTAAGCAAAAGAGAAAAGATAGGTCTTTAGGTGTAGGTGGAACTGTGTTAGATTTTCTTTACTTCAAGGTGAATTGGTAGGCCAGTCTACATCTTTGGGGCTAGGGCTGTGAGTCTGCAACCTCCACATTTTGCTTTCTTGAAGGCCACTACTTGCAGAACTAGCCTGCAGAACAAAGAGGTATAGCAGGGCAATATATCTTCAAAGGATCCTGTTCTTATCTAGGCCCTGATGCATGTAGGAACCATGATTCAAAGCAGATGCTATGGCTAAAGTGGTGTAGATTTGGGGGGCTCCCAGGAAGATTAGCTTGACCGGTTTGTTCTCAATCATCCCCTGCAGTATGTCCAGAAGGAGTTGGGGGTGGTCGATTGTAGATAGTGTTTGCGTAGTGGAGCCTGGATGGGATAATGGCTCTGATAATTTAGGCTCAGTGATGGGTCTGAAGGTAGTGGGAGATGCTTTTTTAGGCCAAGGTGATAATGGCAGTTATTGATTATCCGTTTTCTGCCCTTAAAAACACCCCCAACATTCCCATATAATTTGTTTTATTTTTTATTTGGGGGTCCCCACTAAACGCTGTTTTAAAAATGTAACCCCTTACCCCACCCAAACATACATAGATATATTTTAGATTAAAACAAATTCAGTGAAAGATTTTTTCAATGAAAAAATCTTTCAATTAACATTTTTCAGTGAAAAACCTCTCGATTAAAAATCTTTAGGTGAATAGTCTGTATACTGACAGAAACCAGAGAGTGCATGCAGACATTGAAAGGAAGGGAGGGGAGCTGCTCTCAGTGATGTGTGAGGGCCGAGGGTAAACAAAAGGGCCCAATTGGACTTATTGCTATCGTTGGTCTAGTAAGGAGCTGATCAAGGCTAAGGCAAGGTTGGACATGTTAAACCAGGATTTGAGGCAATAAAAACAGGGAACAGTATTTAGCCATGAAAAAGCGACATTAAGCCTCACTGACTGCTATGAATGAATTTCAATGGGTTTTTTTCAAATTTTATTTAATGAATGTGTCTGCAGTAGTCGTTATATTTGTTTGATTTTTAGCTGAGACATGTACAGGAATATTTGAATGGAAAGTTTGATGTGCTATTCCCCTTTCACATTTCTTAATCCTTGCTTTTACCTTTCTTCTGAGGAGGACAGTGACGATTTGAAATGTCAGCTGCAGTTTGTCAAGGAGGAAGCCACCTTAATGAGAAAGAAAATGGCGAAAATAGACAAAGAAAAGGATAGAATTGAGCATGAGCTTCAGAAATACAGATCATTCTACGGAGACCTCGACAGCCCTCTACCCAAGGGTGAGGCAGGGGGGCCTCCCACTACGCGAGAAGCAGAACTAAAACTGCGCCTGAGGCTGGTGGAGGAAGAAGCTAACATACTGGGAAGAAAAATCGTAGAGCTGGAGGTCGAAAACAGGGGCCTGAAAGCAGAACTCGATGACCTCAGAGGAGATGATTATTCAGGGAACACCAATCCCCTCCTGGGGGAGCACAATGAGTCGCTGTCGGAAATACGTCAGCACCTGCAGCTGGTCGAAGATGAGGCAGAGCTGCTGAGGAGGAACCTGTCTGACCTGGAGGAGCAGAATAAGCGCATTACAGCTGAAATGAACAAGTACAAGTACAAGTCTGCAAGCCATGAGAGCTCCCGACACTCCGACAGTGCCAAAACCGAGGCACTGCAAGAAGAACTGAAAGCAGCTCGGATGCAGATCAATGAGCTTAGTGGCAAGGTCATGCAACTGCAGTATGAGAACAGAGTGCTCATGTCCAACATGCAGCGCTACGACCTGGCCTCCCACCTGGGCATCCGGGGCAGTCCCCGCGACAGTGACGCTGAAAGTGATGCAGGGAAGAAAGAAAGTGATGATGATTCTCGCCCACCTCACCGTAAAAGAGAGGGCCCGATTGGAGGAGAAAGTGATTCCGAGGAGGTTCGTAATATCCGTTGCCTAACGCCAACTAGATCTTTTTATCCACCCACTTCAGGGTGGCAAAAAAACTATGCCGACAGGCAGCATATGAAGGACATCCGTTCAGAAGCGGAACGTCTGGGAAAGACAATAGATCGCCTAATTTCAGACACTAGTACCATCATCGCAGAGGCAAGAATTTATGTGGCAAATGGAGATCTCTTTGGACTGATGGACGAAGAAGATGAGGGTAGCAGAATAAGAGAGCACGAGTTGCTTTATCGGATTAATGCCCAAATGAAGGCATTCAGGAAGGAACTCCAGACATTCATCGACAGATTAGAAATTCCAAAGTCATCAGATGACCAAAGTGCAGACGATCCATTATCAGTCAGCCAGGTAAGAGTGATATGCAGTTACTTGCATGTGGTTTGCATGCTAGTTGCAGTAGCCTAGTTTGAAAACACACTTTTTCATTGTTGATTTATCATGCATAAAGTCCATTATTCCGAACAATACATAGTATACTGTACTCTGAGAACTCCAACAAAAATACTCATTGATGCAAGGAAATGTATCAGCATTGTACTGAGTTTTGTCCCGCGTGATGTTTGCTTGTTTCCTCATTGAATGGGTAAACAAACTACTCCATTTCACCTGCCGCCTTCAGTAGCCTACAGCTGACATCATGCAGCCCAGGTGTGACATTGTTCTATTTAAGTAATACATTATCGAGGCCCCATTGTGACAGAGAGCACTGTTTTCGGCATATTATCAAATTCCTAAATTGTAACTTGCTCCTCTTTCGAGAAACAGGTTACATTTGTGTTGCTATGGGTATTTTCAAATGACAAAACAGGGAGAGTGAAGACATTCTGCAGTATTTGGCTATAACGAAAACAGGAGCTGAAGCCTCAGCAATTGCTCCAAATGATTTTCAATTCGTTTTTACATTTCAAATAATGATATGTCCACAGCACTCCATGTAGTCATTTTTTTCTAAACCAGATTTTTTTAGTTTTATCTTGTTTGTAAGACGCTTTGAAAAATCACCACATGCAAATTAGTCCCCCATTCTTTTCTTCCCCAGAGTTCGCTGCTACGGATGTCAATCAGGGCTTGTTTTGGTTTCAGCACTCTGAAAAAGTGAATTGAAGTTCAGAAAAGGGTGTGGATGGCGTGTAACTAATTAATCACACCCCATCATACATGAACTTTCAAGTGTGAGTAAAGGAAAAAAGACACAAACTCCACAAAAGGCAGACTGATTCCAAAAATGTTACCTGAAAAGTAATTCAACTCTGACATTGAATTTCAGAACTTATAAAATATTCAACCACATTGAAAGCTCTTGCCAAAATGGATGTACATGAAAACGTGAGTTTTTCATGATAAAAAACACTTTTCATAATGAAAATTAAAAACAAACGCATTATTGTATGTTAATGTCATGCTTATTGTCTGTGTGAAAGAAAATAATTGTTCTATGCCAACACATGTAAATAAATTAAAATCAGAACACATTTGGTTGTCAAATATTACAAGTATGGGGAGAAAAACACCTCCTTTATTAAAAATAGGAAGAGACACAAAAGGAAAGTGTGAACTCATTAGGAAAAGGACTGACAAAATTATTCAATAAGAACGGCAAGCAAAAATAAAATGACATTGCATGGGAAACGGATAAAGCATGGGTTACAGGTAAGAAGTATATTTAGAAAATGTAAGGCTTATAGTACCCTTTTAGGCTACATTATATTTATATTATATTATTCAAAGCTATTAGTAGATGGCTTAATTCTAATGTTTGCAAAATAAATCAGTGTATGGTCTGCCATCTAGCGTTTGATCAGGAGTATTTCAACTTGTTTACTTTTAGTTATACTAGAATTTAAGCTGGTCAGATCCTCAATACAATCCATACATGACACCTATGTACCAACCACAATGCTCGTCTGTGGAGAAGCCATCTTGTTATTCGAAACAACATTAGAAAAAATAACAATATGACTTACTGAAGTCTGGCTCTTTTCAGATTTGACTGAGAGCAGGTCGTGTGAAATTGCAAATCATGTTTTTTTGCAGGGTCATGTGTCTTTTATGTTATGGGCTAATAGAGAAAACTTCTTTTAAGTTGTGTCCTGGTTGTAATCAACAGTTCCTATTTGTGCAATATGAGTCTTCCAATGGAGCAAGACTCATTAGGAGTGTCAAAGCATCAGGCCCAAAACACTAGAAACAAGAAAGGTCTGTTGGTGGGCAGCGTATGCCAAAGAAACCGGGAGAACCACAGCTTAAGTGATCGTTAAGGAGTCCCCAATATGGCAGAATTGAAGGCTGACATGGTACCAGTGTCTGAGGTGGAGTACTGCAAACATGAGTCAAAAGAGGCTCTGAGAAATAAGGCGGGTTCTAAGGAAATTCTATCAGTGAGGATCACTGGTCCGTGCGGAGTGTATTTCCCAAGGTTACTCAGAGGCATCTTCAGATTCTCAAAGAATCCCCAAAAAGTTACGGAGAAGTTTCATGAAGAATGAGGAGGACTTCTAAAGGTACCAAAGGCTCAGGCACAGGAACTCAAATACACACCCACAATGCATTAGCACCAAAGAGCAAAACAACTCTTCACAATTGGATATTGAATCAGCTGCCTCGACACTGAAGCTTGTCTCAGCGCCATCGTCCCTGAAGGCTATGGTTTCAAAGTCTCACAGACTAGCAGATATTTTACTGAAACTTATATTTATAATGGGTGACTGCTGAAAGGCATGATGATGAAAGTTTAGGGGCAAAAATTACATTCATGCCATAAAAGGTTTGGGGCCATTAATTTCACCTTTATAAGCACAACATCCACACTCCCAAAGGATGGAATTAATATTAATACAGTGCAAAGACATTAATTGAGGAGAAGGCGTTAGTTGGATGCAGACTGTCATACCTATATAGAAGCTACTGAAGAACAGAAATATGGCACTCGAGATAAAGAGTTGTTTTATGAAGAAACCTTTCAACATCCTTATAGATACATGAAACAAAGAGTCCAATAAAGGGGTCAAAAGCGACATTTATTGACCTACTAGATGCCAAAGATACAGATTTAGCCAGATAGAGATGATACTCAAAGTGATATTGTTTTCTCAGAAGCTGAGGAACATATCCCGGATGAAAAACAGAACAGAGGTTTTGGGTTACTATGGTTTGTATCCGTTTGAAGAAAAAATTCCACTGTTATCTTCCTCTTCTTATGATGACCAGTCACCCCAAGGGCTGACTTAAGGTTTCTGTAAAGATACAGAATGGAGAAAATGATGCAGATTGTGTAGTAGAAACTATAAACATACCACAACACCAGTCACAAACCCTACCTCTGATGGCATAAGTGGAAAAACAACCTATACACACAATATATTTAAAACATTTTATTGGGTGGTTTAGCTCAAAATGTGTAATTTTCACATATTACAACACAGTAACATACAATGATTAAAAACATTATTACCTCAATGAAATACACTTAAAAATAATCTCTGTAAATACAGACTGGTTCTGACACATTTAAAATCCAACAGTTTTCAAAAAATCTAAAACCCTTAGCAGTAAGGACATTTCATTTGTATTTAAAATCATACACCAGAGCTCCTCTTCACAACCTGGCTCATCAATGATTATCTTCTTATTCCTTCGCAGTTGAGCAAGGACTGGGTACAATAAGCAGATATGTTTTTAGAGATTCATCCTCGTTGAGGCAAAAGCAACATCAACAGGAGTCCCTTGAGACATTCCCGCTCCTACCACTGTCAGCAGGAGGTTTAGGATTAATCTCAGGATTTTTCCCCTGAACTCCCTAGATGGATGCCTCTTCAGAAAATCCGACACTACATTAAAATGTTTAATTGACCACCTAAAATAGTCAGTAAAACAATGATGCGCCATTTCCTCAGACCTTAGTGCAATCCAAACATATCTGTACAATTTCATTTTAGTTCTGTTCGCATTACCCATCAACTTCTCAGATGGCTAGCCAATTTTTAATACAATTTCGGAACACTGTGAAACCCATTGATCCAAAACTCTACAAGAGCCGTTAGACCACATACCATTCAGGTATACAAAGAAGGAGGCAGCAGGGGGCACCAACATTTCTGCGAAAAAAATTGTAACTTCTGCCACTCAATAAAGGTTTGGATCGGGGGTTGTCGCAATTCATGCAATATTCCAACCAAAGGCACAGGCTTAGGGAGGCCAAAAACCTACCTCAGCAGTTAGGTCTCCAATTTAGACCAGGGGATACCAGTTTCCTGTACTTCTGTGCCAGAAATCGGGCGAGGTAGGATGTTTTACTTATAGAGTTTTAGCTAAAGGAGCGTGGAAAACCTCCCAAACGTATGATCAATCTGCCTCAGCTTTGCCGCTGCTGCAACAAATTTTGCTTTTAATATCGTTACAGGGACCCAGCTTCCCTTTGGAGGTGTAGATAATAGATCCTAGATACTTAAAGTGATTTATCACTTCAACAATCTGTCCGTTCAGGGACCATCTACAATTTTTCCATTTAGAGTTGCCTTCATTAAATACCAAATTCTGTATGGATAGACCTCTATTGGTATCTATCCATACAGAGGATGCCCTATAGGAGTCTAGTCTAATTTCTATTTTCAACCCCATATATAAAGATTTCAACATGTCAATAAGTGGCCGCGGGCACCCGTCTTCATTAAGCTTTTGCCACAAAACTGCCCTATTAACATGTCTATGCACGCAATTTGCAACCCAGCTGCATTGAAGGCAGCTAATTCAAGTATCAAAAGGAAATGTGAGCCAGCACCACAAGAACCTGTTAAGAGGCCATTAGAGACCATCCAGTACCAGATACCATGGTTGTCACTACGACAAGAACAATTTCTAATACTCTAGCTGCAATGTTAGATGTCCCACGTGCCACTGAAAGCGAAGGCTTGAATGATGTAGGTAAACACTTCTACAGTCTTGCAATATCAGATTCCCCCACGTTACTGATTAGATACGTCAATATTAAATGGGATGCGATGGAACCCATCATAAAGATGCTTGCAAAGGTCGTCCAGTCAAAAGCACTGTGCATATTTCCTGAAGGCCAAATGATTTCAAATATACTGGTCGACCAGCCTGAACACTGGAAACGGCATGCAGGCAGTCAGCAACATGTTTAGTTGTAAAAAGAGACACGTGGCTGAGGATCTCTGGATTTAGAGCAGAAACACAGGCATACATTCTTTACATGCCCTATGACGACCATGCACTGTTTGGAAAATAGGTGGACTGAGATTTTTGAAAAAACAAAAAGGGAAAAGGAAACAGCTGTAGCCCTGTAACTTCGGCCAGCCATTCCTGGGCATCAGACAGTTCTTTCAGAGCCAATTTCCGCCATGGATAGAACAGTTACACTCTTCTTGATGGACCAACACCTTTGGCTCTCAATTAAGATTTATAGGTGCTTTCTCACGGGAGACTCCTTCATCAAAACAGTGAATCTCCGACTTTGGCCTGGTTGCCAGCACCCCAGTGGAGGACATATGTAATTATTTCTACTATAGTAGAAGGAGAAAGCTAACATCAATGTGTGCGAGACACACAATGGTTATTGCGCGGATTCATGAAAACACTTTGTCCAATACCACTTCAAAGGTGGCACAAGATACAAACACATTTACAGGTTTGATAAGAGGAAGTAAAATGACTGTTCACAATGAGACCCCGAGAGAACATTCTAAAAGGAGAGTGGAATAAAGGTATCCATTCCACAAACTTATTTGCTCCACAAAAGACAAAACTCTGGACTTCCCCTGCTGACCTCCAGCCAAGGCACACACATTCAGAATGACAGCACTTGAAATTACAATTTCTCTCCTGCAAAAGATTAACTACTTGACCACAGTCGACAGCAGGGATGCCTATGTTCATGCTTCAGTGCATACACATCCCAATAAATATCTATGGTTTCAGGTGGAAGCCAACCATTGCCATTTCGAAATCCTCCCAGCGCAGATAAGATCTGCACTGGAAGTTTTTAACAAGGCATTAACTGTCGTGGCTGTACAGCTTTGCAGGATCACGGAACATGTATATCCATAGGTGTAGGATGGGCTGAAAGAGAAGACAAAAATAGAGGTAACCCTGTGGAGCTTGGAAAGGACAGTACAACTACTAGATTCTCTATGTCTCACTACTAATGTATAAACGTTACATCTGCCTCTAGGTAAAACAAAACAAAAAGGCAAATATCTTAGGAGTCCACAAAACGATGATATGCTGGCTGTGGTAGTTCCTTCACAGTAAAGGGTGCAAGCCTTTGTGGACATAATTCCACTTTACCAGTAGACAAAGTCTCAGACAGTGAGGGAGGTGATAAGAGGGATGTGCATGATGTCACAGGGGTCATCTGAAAGAAGGGATTGAGAAGGACTGGTGGTTGTAGAATATAGGTCAATCGCTAGTTTGGTGGAAGTGCAGAACTTATCAAAGGGGCCATCGTTTGCAAAACGTCCTTATCGGGTAACATTAACCACTGATGCTTCCCTATCGAGCTGGTGGCAAATTATAACGCAGGGAGTATGGACAAAGTGGCCACATACACTGTACAATAACATACTCGAAATATTTCCCATATCACCAGTTTTTCGCCTGTCAATCTAAATACAGCACCAAAAGGTTCTGATAAAGACAGGCAACACAACAGCACATTTCTACATCAATAAACGGGGAGTAATGTTTCCTCAGTTATCCAGGACCGCACAGTAGATATGGAAATGTTGCGTCATAGGGAACATACCGGTAACAGCAGAAGATGAAAAAGGAATGTCAATCCCTTGGCAGACCATCTAAGCCAACAAGGATAGGACATACAGGATTGGTGAATAAAAACCAATGCACCACCACCTCACAGGACACTTTTCAGCAATGGTGTTCTCCAGAAATAGATAGGTTTGCTATATTCAAAAACAGAACATGTCTGAACTTTGACTCCAGTATCTCATACGAAAGGTCACAAGGGAGAGCAGCATGTTTCTCAGCGCTCAGGACTTCCAGGAGAAGTTGGGTGGGAGTCCACTGATGCTGCTTCAATAAATTCAGATCCGCGCAGCCCTTCACTCAATGTGGCAAAGGTTTCCAGAAGAACCAACCCTGCATAAGTGTGTGGACTTTATGCATGCCTCACAGGCAAGTTCATTACTGTCTATTATAACCTGGTTCAGACTTAGTCGAAAGGTTGTTCAGTGAAGCCCCCTCTGGGGTGGGCAGACAGTATCAGTGTAGAGATAACTGATGAAATGTTGTATAGGGCATGCGTGCTGACAAAAGAGGTGTTGTATAATTCCACGTACAGAAAATTAGCTTTAAGATTTTACACAAACTACACTATCCGCCAGCAGTACTGAGTAAATTCAGTGGAGGGGACCCAGTGGGCTTCCCAAGATGCAAATCAATAGACGTGGACCACATGCATATGTTCCGGTCGTGCCTACGACTGCAGGAGTTTGCACAGAGCTAACCCTAATTTTGTGCCTGTGGTTCCTGCGGATCCCTGCTAGGACCTCTTAGGTTGCTACAGTAAAAGGGGGAGAAGGGGGCCTGAGGTGGACGTTTCTGTATATGGCGTTCTTATTGACCAGAAGAGCTATACTGTTTCGGTGGAAGCATGGGGTGCCACTGGGTAGCTGGATGGGCAAACAGCGGTGAGGATGTTTATCCCTCACTCCAACCTATTGGAAACCGCCCAGAGGATATATGGATGCACTATTGTGCTTATCTTTGCAACACAGTGATAAGGGTGCCAGAACAGATATCCCTGAGTAAAAGACAGGAGCGAGAGTGGTGTAGCAATTTGGGCATGTTAATGTGATTGCTTCATTGATATGCGCATGTAAAAATGTCTGTCCTGTCACCAAATGTTGTATGTCTGTATGCAGTCATGTTCAAGCTGTGTGGTACACCAAGGGACTGATTCATGGATTTGTTTTCATGGTTCAAAGTGACGTTGCACTGCTGAAAAGTGACTTTGCACTGCTGACACAAATCCTGATTCATGGAACCGTTCAAAGTGTATTTTTGCCGTGCAAAGTCTGTGCAAAGTCGTTTTGTACTGCAAAAATGACTGCACGTACTTTGCACTGCAAAAATACACTTTGCACTGTTCCATGAATTAGGGTTTGTGTCGGCAATGCAAAGTCACATTTCAATAGTGCAAAGTCACTTTGAACCGTGGAAAGCATTCCATGAATCCTGCCCCAAGTGTTTAAATATTCTTTTTAATTTTTTTTTAAAGAAGGGCTACAAGGCAAATTCACCATAAATGACCCAGCATGAGGTATCTGCTTTCACCCCCGTACCTCCAAATCTGAGGATTTAAAAGCTCATACTAAAATCTGCTACAGCGATACAGGTACATTTCGAAGCAATCTCATAAACGCTTTTTTAAACATAAACATGTACATTTTTATATAATGGTGCTAATGGCGAAATATAACTTTCCTGAATTGTTTGGAAAGTATTTCTTACATTAAGGAATAGACTGACAGCGTATATCAACAAAAGCAATTCTTTATTGGGGTTAAAGGTGCACATAGTCCATTGAGTACAATAGGCTCCCAGGAGAACCCTCACACTAACTGCTCATGAGCTCTTAATCTGTCCCCTGGAACTTTCCTTCCCCAACCTTCCAGAACAGAAGAAGGATTATCGGTACACTGCTTGACATGGATGAACACATAATCAGGTGCAAGTATACTCACATTCTCATCTGCAGTCTTAAATACCTCTCCCTTCTTAAGCTCAATCAGGTGTAGTCAGCCCCTAAGGCAATATGCATATAAACCCTTTCTCCAGTCACGTCTATGACAGCAAAGGGTTTCCTTTCCTTTTGTCGCACCCATCCTCATTCTCTTTCAAAACCATACCCTCAGCATCACCACATCCCAGGCAATTTCCTTGACGGAGCCTGGTCCAAAATTCTCATCACATCATCCAAAGTGACATTTCCCCCCTCAGTTCCTACATTCCATGCTATGTCCCACACATCCTTTAGTAGACGCCAGCAATCATGTTAAGCGTGTACAATGCATCCCTCAATTTCCTCAAAGGGGTCTTCTTTTTTCCAAATCTCCTTCTTTTGCCAGCAATGTTGTGCATAAATTGTTTGCAAATATGCTTATCTTGCATAATTCCAAAGTTGCATTTACTTGTCAACTCCCTTAATCCAGTTACAAATTACCCAACAGTCTGCACCACTCTCTGTTTCTGTATTCTAAAAGAGTTCCGCTCTAAAATGATGGTAACCTTTAGCTTTTTGGTTATAGTGAAGGCCCGGTTTTCTCGAACCAGTGTCAAAATCATGACATAACTCATAACCGCCCCCTTCCTCCCTCACATCGGGTGGATTACCCATTGGCCCGTGAAACCCAAATATAATAACAACAGTAATGCTGTTTTGCACTCAATGCTGAAGTTCGCCAAGCCATTGTGTAGAAGCCCTTCCTTCAAGGCACTGTACCTTAACACAGGTGTCCTAGGTGAAGGAAAGAAAAGTGCAGGCCCATTATATTCTGCATGTCATTCTTGCCAGTGCCAGACTAATTCCTCCGACACCATGCCAAGTTTGCTCCAGGGTCTGAGTGGGCACTTGGATCCTGACAAAACACCAATAACATCACAAACACAACAAAGATGAACAAAAAAAGATTACTGTCCAAATTGCTTGGAGTGGTTATTGTGACAAGACTCTATGGACCAGTCTTCAAAGCCTGATCACAGAAACCTTTTAATTGAAGTTGTATCATCACTTCCAGCAGCATATGCAATGATATATTGGCACTGTATAGGTTTGTATTTGACTGTACGTACCACTGCTCGTCAAGGCACTAAGGAGTAGGCCACAAAGCATTTGGAGTAAAGTGTGGACAAGAGGGGATGTTGAGGGACATTTTGCACCGCAAAACATGTTGATGCTTTGGTGAATTCAACACTCACCCTAATATAAGTTATGACAAGGCCAGCGTTGTGGGTTATGCTGCTGCTTAGCTAATTAAGATATCAGTTATATCTGCTTGTACCTGATATGCTTTCTGTGACATGCTTCTGATTCCTGTACTCTGAGGCAACTGCAGACTGTACAGTCCATTCTTGCTATATATATATATATATATATATATATATATATATATATATATATATATATATATATATATATATATATATATATACACGAAGAGGGAAAACATGTGAGCAGCGATGCTATTGAGTGATACCTGTAAACTGGGGCGTGGCTACGAGGGCCATGTAGGAGGACGCGATCTGGAGGAGCTCCCGAGATCCTGCAACGATCCGGGCAAAAAAGTCTGTGAAGACGGGCTGTTGACCGCTGAAAATACACATGCCGGTGTGTGAATGATTGGGCTACGCGTGGTGAACTTCTGGATGGTGCAGGAGGGACGGCGGCAGAGATCGGTGCGGAAGAGATAAGGAGCACCGGAGACGAAAGACAACACAAAATGGCCGACCAATGTCCGGAACAAAAGAAGAAGCAGGCCACACGGTGACCTAGCGAAAGGGGCGTACTGAGTGCACATTTGTCATTTGCGCAAAATACAGGTCCACTGGGTCATGTCGAATAGAACGGTGAGGCCGAAGGCGAAACAGCCCACCTTAGACGACTTCGCTAAAACGTCCCCGGGTCAAGACATTACCAAGAGCAGAGACAAGCTGCCTGCAAGCGGCATGACGACCTCGGGCGCCAACCAAGAACTTCTGGCTGCGTTTGCGGACCTAAGGGCGGCCTGGGAATCTAAGCTCGAACTAGCCGTCACTGAACTAAAAACGGCACTGGACCTCAAGGCCGGAAAGGTGCAGGAGGACGTTAACCTACTCCGACAGGATGCCAGGGCCTTGGCAGAGCGCACGGAGTCCCTTGAGAAGGAAGTTAGCCCGAATACTGCGGATTGCGCCTCCCATAAGGCCGAACTGCACGCCCTGATACAAAGAGTGGGCAACTTGGAGAGCAGAGCAGAGGAGGCGGAAGGACGAGCCCGACGAAACAACATCCGCATCGTGGGCCTGCTGGAGGGATTGGAGGGCCACGATCCCACGGAATTCATTGAATCCATGCTACTGCAAGAGATACCCGGAGGAGCCCTATCCCAAGGATTTGCAGTGGAAAGGGCACACAGAGCCCTAACAAGGAGGCCGCCACCGGGGAACCCGCCTAGGCCTGTGATAGCCAAAATTCTTAATTACCGTGACCGGGAGAGGATATTGGAACACTTTCGTAAGGGAGGAACGATCACACGAGGAGCGGCAAACATCACGGCTTACCCGGACTACATCCTGTCTGTGCAGCGTAGCCGCATGAACTTTGGGACGGTAAAGCGGAGATTGAGAGAGGCGGGCCACAAATATATGTTACTGTATCCGGCAAAATTGAAAGTCATTCATAAACATAAAACTTGGTTTTTTGAGACCGCGGAGGATGCCATGGGATGGCTCGATGCGCAAGGATGTCCCCAGGAGTCAGAAGTTCGGACGGAGAAAGAGCTCGGAAGAGATAAGTGATGCATGAAGAAGGTGCCGCAAGATGGCGCGGCACGTGGGACTTGAATATAGCCACTTGCGCAGCCTTCAGTAGAGAAGGTCAGACTATTGCACTATTTGTCATAAGCACCGTGGTTAATGTTGACTTAACGGGAGCCTTACGGAGCGATTCTCTCTACCCCACAACAGTTTTAGTTAAGTGGCCACTAGGGCGACTTCACCCTACTGTGCTCTGGTCATCGTTCGGTGATTGCAGGGCTAGATGTGGTGGTGCCTGAGCTCCGAGGATGGAGCTGGGCAGCAGTTGGGGTGTATGATGTTGGGGAAGGGACGGGTGGGGGGAGGGGAGGGAAGTTGGGGATTTACTGTGTACATAGTTATGGGGAGTTTGAGCTGGTACAAGAAGCTACAAGCAAAACTGGAGGGCTGCATCTGTATCACGTGGGCAAAGGGGAGTCGCTACATGGGAGGCAGGAAGACACTCATGAGCCATGGGAGACCTTAAGATCGTAACATGGAATGTCAGGGGACTTAACAGCTACTTAAAAAAGAACAAAGTCATGATGTACCTAAAAAGACAGAGGATTGATATTGCGCTGTTGCAGGAAACACATCTGACCCAGCAAAAATTGGAACTGGTGGGGAAGAAGTGGAGAGGTACTGTAGTGGGCTCTCCGTACTCTGCCTACGCCAGGGGAGTGCTGGTCTGGGTGGCACCGCACGTTCCGCTCCAACTCACACAAGAGGTGGTGGACATGGAGGGTAGGTTGGTCATATTGAAGGCCTTGGTAGAGAATAAAGAGGTGTGCATTATAAATACATATGCCCCCAACCAAAACACTGCTACGTATTTTAGAACCCTATGTACTCATCTGGGCGTGTGTGTGGGGGGAGCGGTTATCTGGGGAGGGGACTTTAACTGTGTGCTCGACCCAAAGGCAGGCAGATCTGATGGGAAGATTGATCAGCCCACCCCGGCGGCCAGGGTATTACAGACATTACTAGATGACTTTGGGCTGGCGGATGTTTGGAGACTGAAACACCCTAATGAAACACAGTACTCGCACTACTGAGCTCCGCAGCACCTGCACACGATGCTGGATTATTTTTTTGCCACGCCAGATGTGATGATAGAGACCACCCAAATAGAATATAGAGCGAGGGTCCTGTCGGACTACTCGCCTCTGGTGCTGACCTGGCAGCACTGCCGCCCCAGGGCGCGGATACCGACGTGGCGCCTCCGGGCGGAGGCGCTCAGAGACCCAGTCTTCAGGGAAGATGTCAGGGATGCGATCTCACAGTACTTTGAGGTGAACACAGGCAGCGTAGATTCAGCGTGCACACTCTGGGAGGCCTTTAAGGTGGTGTTGCGGGGTGCTGCTATTGCTAAGTCAAAAGGCCTACAGGGTGGGGTCCTAACAGAACTAGAGGAAGCGGAAGAGAAACTGGACCGCGAAAGCAACAGGGCAGGAGGGGACGCAGACCTTGTACTCGAGTTGCAGCAGAGGTGTGCGGAGCTTTGGGAAAGGCTCTGCAACCTTAACTACAAAAAGTATGTCGAGAGGCAACATGCAGGTGGAGATAAAATTGGCCGCTTGTTGGCGTGGTTATATAAGAGCGAAACCCCCAGACTCCCGATTAGGATAATAACCAGAGAAGACGGGGAGGTGGTTGACACCCAGGAAGGAGTCAACGAGGCATTCTTGGACTATTATAGAACATTATATGAGGCAGAGGAGGGGACAATCAGGAGGAGATTAGAGAAACACTAAAAGACATCGAATTACCTAAGATCAGTGATGAAGAAAGGGAGGAACTAGATGCACCGATTACCCTGGAGGAATTAGAGGAGGTGGTAAAACAGCTGCCCACCTGTAAGACCCCGGGTTCGGACGGATTCCCGGGCGAATTTTACAAAATATATAAAGCAGAAGTACTCCCCCCTATGCTGGAGATGCTCAATGAGTCTTTTGAGAAGGGTCGGCTACCGGACACGCTCAGAGAAGCACTAATCGTGCCGCTCCCCAAGCCCAACAGGCCAGGGCATTGCTGCGGCTCCTATAGGCTGTTGTCAATGTTGAACCAGGACAGCAAGATCTTGACGGCGGTCCTGGCTAATAGGCTACGAAGGGTCATCAGTAAACTGATACACCCGGATCAGACAGGTTATGTCCCCAACAGAAATATAACCCACAACCACAGGCGACTCCACCGGGTGATTGAAGAGGGAAACAGGAGTGATGGGGAAATGGCGGTGGTGTCCCTAGATGCAGTCAAGGCTTTTGATTCAGTGAGGTGGCCATGGTTGCTGGCGGCCCTGGAAGAATACGGGATGGGGCCGGGTTATGTTAGGTGGGCGAAATTGTTGTACAGTGAACCACTGGCCAGAGTACGCACAGGATCGGTGATATCTGAGAGGTGGCAACTCAGTAGAGGCACCAGACAAGGGTGCCCCTGGTCCCCGATGTTATACATTCTGGCCCTAGAGCCCCTGGCAGTGTACCTCAGACAACAATATGACATGGTCGGTATTGAAGCAGGGGGAGAGAAACACCTAATATCCTTATATGCTGACGATTTGCTACTGTATTTGAAATATCCGGAAGAAAATCTTCAGTATATTCTAGAGGTCATGGAAAAGTATGCAGAGCTGTCCGGCATAGCGGTGAACCCCCAAAAATCGGTTGCCGGTGCTGTCCGTGCCTTGGGCGGCTGATTCCTTCCACTACCTCGGAATAGATGTGAACCATACGGTGGAGGAGGAACACTTGCATACCACCGAGGTGGCTGTGAAAAAAAACCGCACAAATATGAAGTTTTGGGAGAAGCTGCCGCTGGCGATGATGGGACGGGGGGCGATGCTCAAAATGGTGGTCCTGCCTAGACTGTTACATTTCTTCAGTAATATACCATACTTGATACCCAAAAAGTTTTTTGTCAAACTGAACAGCATGTGTAGGGACTTCCTATGGCACAGCACTCGCAATAGAGTGGCGCTATGGAAGCTACAGAACTTCCATGATAGAGGGGGCATTAAGCTGCCGAACTTTGAGGCCTATTATGTAGCTAGTCAGTTGCAATATGTGACCAAATGGCTCTCTGATGAAGAAACTCCTGAAACAAGGCTGTTTGGGCAGGACTGCACCCCGTTTTACCCAAAAGAGATTATCTGGGTTCCTAGACTTGAAATGAAAGAACGCCCGGGTATGCTGTTGCTTGGGTGGAAGATGTGGCACAGAGTATGCCAACTGATGGAGAACCCGTGCCCGTGTTCCCCACAGGTGCCGCTGGTTGCCTTGGCTAGGGGAGACAACCAGCTCAGGATGATAATCAGGACCTATTGGGAGTCGGTTGGGCTGGCCACATTGGGAGACATATGGCAAGAAAGGGCTATTAAAGATTTCGAAGACCTGGGAGAAGAGACAGGCTTGCATGGAGGCCAATATGTCACGTATATTAGGCTAGTGCAGACTATTCGCAAAACCTGGCCGGAGACTCTACTGGCGGAAGAGCCAGACGTTCTAATGGGAACAATATATGACATATCGGAGGGAGGGCACGAGATCTCTAGACTATATGAGATGGTGATGACCCGGGTGGGGAAGGATTTGACTCATCTGAGGCTGGACTGGGAAGCGGAGGTGGGGGCACAGATGGCCGATGGAATGTGGGAACGTGCTATAGGATACCACAAGAAAGTGTCCAGAAATGCTAGATTGCAGCAGATACAGTTATACATAACGCATAGAGCCTATATGACCCCAAAGAGAATATCTAAGTTTGCAAACGCAGGAAGACAAGCATGCCCAAAATGTGATGAGGAAGACGCTGATATGACACACATGTTCTGGTCTTGCCCAGTGATTAAAGCTTTTTGGGGGGAAGTGGCACGGAAACTAGCGGATAAAGGTGTCCCGCTCAACATAGATACGGCCTGGGCCTGCCTGTTGGGAGGGTTTCCCAGACCACGGAACACTAAACACCTTGGGGAACTGAGGGTTCTCCAGCATGGGGTCTGGCATGGATTCACATGCTCATGAATATTCCCCGTCGTCAGGCTGGGAATCCTCGGTAAAGAAAAAACCAGTATCAGTTTCGTTTCTGATCTGTCTTTCGTAGTAATAACCAATCACTGGTCTCTGCGTCATACTGACCACAGCCAATGACTGCCCTCTACCTAAGCACCGCCTCTGGCAGCCATCTTCAGATTTTTACCGCACGTTCATGTGTTGGGATCCTCGTGCTATTGCTCTCGAGCGTTAGTGCTATTTTTTCGCGCTTTTTCACAAAAACTTCGATTCTTTCGGTCAAAAGAGCCTCAAGCTCCACCGATCCTACATCCGATCAACGGGGACCCGTGTCGGATTCATCTGTGCCCCTCAAGGGTGAAGATTTCGTCGAGCTACACTTCGGAGGACTCCAGAAGCTTCTCAGGCCCGGTCTCGGAGATGGCCCAGGAGAAGGGAAGCTCGACGCCCGGAAAGCTGTTCAGGGCCTGCCCTGGATGCCAGCTGCAGAACGTCTTCAAGGAGGACGAACACTCTTTCTGCCTTTACTGCCTTCATGGGGACAAGACGCACGTGGAGAAGGACTGTGCGTTTTGCGGCAACATGTCGGAACGGACCATGAAGGACCGCCATCAACGTCTCGCCAGCTGGCTGGAGGGTAAGAGCCCGTCTGGCGAGAAGAAGAAGAAATCTGAGCGGTCTTCTAAGACCTTTGAGGGCGCCCCGGCGACGGGGGCCCAACATAAGGCCAAGCACCGCGAGTCCGCTGGCACCGGGAGCGCCGAACGGTCGGGCTCTACGGGCGCCAGGCAGGGCGCACCCTCCCCGGCACCATCAACCACGAGCCAACGCTCTGGGTCGGGTAAGAGGAAGGCCGAGCACCCGGCGAAGCTCCTGGAGAGACCCCGGTCGAGCTCTAAGGCAGAGGAGGAGCGTGGCAGTGCCCCCTCCCTCAAGGATAAGGCGGTGAGCGCACCTAAGGTGGTGAAGGCCTTGATCCATTCGACCAAGCCCTCTATCGAAACGGTCGCGGCGGCCCTGGCCCAGCCTGTGGAGGCTGCACCAGTGGTGGCGGCCTCGGGGCCCAGAATCTCCCTGCCTCCTCGGAGGGAGTCTTCTTTCGTGCCCATCGATAGGACCCCCGTGAAACCCTCCGTGGGGAAGAAGGGGGGGCAGGGCGTCGTCGTAGATTCGGCCTCAACCTCAGAAGAGGAACTGATCGAGGTCTTAAGCCACGGCCTAGGCGTGGAACAAGACCAGCCCGTCGGAATGGGCCCCGACGCAGGTGACGACGACGACATCGTCGAGGATACCGACGGGGCCCCTGCTCGCCCGTCGGATTCCCCTCTGCCAGCGCCGCAAGACAACTCAGCGGCCATTTTGTTGGCTATACAGTCCTTATGCTCCGAGATAAGGACGAGACTACCGTTACCGACGGAGGAACCTCTCCCGTCGGGGGATCCAGAACCGGGACCTTCTGGTGTTCCCCCTACCAAGAAAAGAAGGATCCATCCACCGCCTCCTTTTCAACCGTCGCGCCCCGTCCAGCCCTCCTCCCCGTCCACCCGAGGGGATGATACGGGGACTGACACGGCAGCGACGGGTACGGACGACGAGGCATACGACGAGGATTTTCCGTCGTCGCCTCCCACCAGGGCTTCTCCGCCCGACGAGATTGGATCGTTCCACTCAATGATCGCCAGGGCATCCGAGCTTTTCCAACTCTGCCCTGAGGAGAAGAAAAAGGAAGGCTTCCTTTACCAACGGCGCGAGACCAAGAGGAAGACGGTCCTCGCAGTGCCTCTGTTGGACGACATTTGGGATGAGGGCCTTTCCCTCCTCAAGAACCCTTCCACGACGCCAGCGAAAAGAGACCGGTACGAGAAAAAGTACCGGGTCCCGGACTCGGCCCCCCTATGCCTCCGGGCGCAGCCTACCCCGGACTCCGTCGTCTCCGCGGCAGCCAGGAAGAAAGCGGGGGGGGGGTGCGGCCTCCACGTCGACTTCCCCGCCGGACGGCGAGGGAAAGAAATTGGATGCCATGGGACGCAGAGTCATCTCGTCGGCGGCGACGACGATTAAAGCGGCCAACGCCTTGGCTATCGTGGCCCGCTACGACAGGGAACTCTGGTACAAGATAGCTCCCCTGCTGGATTTTCTGCCGGACGACAAGAGGGCGGAGGCCCTTGAGATCCTGCAGGAAGGTGAGGTGGCCTCGGACCACGCCATCACCGTGGCGACGGACATCGCCGACACTGGGTTCCGCCAGATGGGCAACGGCGTTTGCCTTCGACGTCGCGGATGGCTCAAGGCTACGGACTTTCGGCAGGACGTCCAGACCAGGGTCCTGGACATGCCCTTCGACGGGAACAACCTGTTTGGGAAGACAGTGGACGATTCCCTTCAGGCCATCAAGGCGGATACTGAGACGGCCCGGGCCCTTGGAGTACTGCAGCAACGGCGGACGCCCTTTCGGAGCGGCGGAGGCAAGGGCGCCTCCAAAGGTTCCGGCGGCGGTTTCGCTTCCTACCGTCAAGCGGCCCGCTCGTCGTCGCAAGAGGCCTACAGAGGACGAGGCAAGTCTGGCGGCCCCCGCCGTCGCCGCCAAGGAGGCCAAGGCGGCAAGGCCGCGTCCAAGCAGGATTGAACCGGCCGTGGGGTCGGGCCCCCACCGAAGCACCCCGGTGGGAGGCCGGCTGGCGGGCTTCGTCAGCGTGTGGGAGTCCATCTTCACCGACCGTTGGGTGCTGGACGCCCTGGCCCGGGGCCACGCGCTCGAGTTTCAAAGAAGGTGCCCGCGCGTCCCCCCCGTGGCCAGGAAAGAACTTCACGTCCCTCAACTTCTCCTGGAGGTAAAGGCGATGCTCAGAAAGGGCGCCATCGAACTCGTCCCAAAGAGGCTTCGGGGCTCCGGAGTCTACTCGCGTTACTTCCTCGTGAAGAAGAAGACGGGAGGATGGCGCCCCATCCTGGACCTGCGACGCCTGAACAAGTTCATCAAGGCGCAGAAGTTCCGGATGGTCACCCTCCAGCACGTCCTGGGTCAGCTGGAGGAAGGAGACTTCCTATCGTCGTTTGATTTGGAGGATGCCTACTTCCACATTCCCATCCTAAAGGGGCACCGAAAATTCCTCAGATTCGTGGTCCAAGGGCGTCATTACCAGTTCAAAGCCCTTCCCTTCGGACTGCGGTCGGCACCCAGGGTTTTCACCAAGTGCCTCGCACCGGTGGCGGCGCAGCTGCGCCGCGAGGGGATTCACGTCTACCCCTACCTGGACGACTGGCTCATCCGCGCCAAGACGAGGGAGCTCGCCGTGGTCCACACGGCAAGGACCGTCCAACTCCTCACGGACCTGGGATTCTCCGTGAACTACGCCAAATCCCACCTGGTGCCCGCGCAAGTCGCACTGTTTCTGGGAGCGAGGCTCGACACAGTGTCCCTTCTGGCCTCCCCGTCGGAGGAGAGGACCAGGACCATCTTGGGCAAGGTGCAACGGATGTTGGTGGCCGACGCGGCCAAGGTGAGGTCCATCAAGTCCCTCCTCGGGATGATGTCTTCCTGCATCTACCTCATTCCCATGTGCAGGCTCCGGATGCGCCCGTTGCAAGAGTTCCTGGATGCGCGCTGGATCCAGACGACGGGCAGCTTCGAGGAAAGGATCAAGCTCGACGAGAGTTTCCGACGAGCGATACGGTGGTGGGGCACCCGCGCGCATCTGACGGCGGGCATGGACTTCCAGACCCCAGCCCACCAGGTGACTGTGACCACGGATGCCTCCCTAGAAGGGTGGGGAGCGCACACCGAAAATCTGCACGCAAGGGGACTCTGGCTCCCGACGGAGAAGTCCCTGCATATCAACGTCCTGGAGCTCCGTGCAGTGTTTTGGGCCCTCAGGTCCTTCCTTCCGTCCCTCAAGGGCAAGGTGGTGAGGATCTTCACCGACAACACCACCACCATGTTTTACATCAGGAAACAGGGCGGAACCAGGTCCCCAGCGCTGTCCAAGGAGGCGCAGGACCTGTGGCATTGGGCCGTCGCCCAAGGGATTCTTCTGGTGCCGTTTCATCTGGCAGGGATAAAAAACACCATCGCCGACTCACTCAGCAGGGAGCTGCGCTCGTGCCACGAGTGGGAACTACGGCAGGATCTGGTGGATCGCCTCTTCCGACGGTGGGGCACACCCCAGATCGACCTGTTCGCGACGGCGACGAACACCAAGTGCCGGAGGTTCGCCAGCAGGTTTCCCCAGACGAGGAGCATGGGCGATGCTTTCTCGTTCCCCTGGGAGGGCCTGTTCCTCTACGCGTTCCCTCCCTTGCCTCTGCTAATCCGGCTCGTCAACCAGCTCAAGAGGTCACGGTGCAGGATGATCCTCGTCGCACCTGCGTGGCCGAGGCAGATATGGTTCCCGGACCTTCTGGACTTGTCGGCGTCCCCGCCAATCAAGCTGCCGGCGGACGCGGATCTACTCTCCAGGGAAGGAGGCGCCATCCTCCACCACGACCCGAAGTCGCTGAACTTGCAGGCCTGGCTCCTGCAGCGCTAGAGTTTGGAGGATACGACATACCGGCCGATTGCAGAGAGGTTCTTGCAAAGGCCAGGGCGTCCTCGACTCTTAAATGCTACGGACACAAATGGAAGAGGTTCTCTGTCTGGTGCCACGCACAGAAGATTAACCCTCTACGGATTACGGCTCCCCAAGTGCTGCCGTACCTGCTGACGCTGGCCAAAGCTGGTCTGGCACACGCGTCCATCAAGATTCATCTTGCTGCGATCTCCCGATACACCAGAACCACGGGCCGGACGTCCTTGTGGTCTCATCGTCTGGTGAAAGAGTTCATGAAGGGACTGTTCAGATCGTTCCCGCCGGTGAAGGCTCCGGCCCCGGCGTGGGAGCTCAACGTGGTGCTGACCAAACTCATGGGACCCCCGTTCGAGCCTCTGCACTCGGCCCCGTTGAAGTTTCTATCGTGGAAAACAGCTTTTCTCGTGGCCATCACCTCCGCACGACGAGTGGGAGAGATCCAGGCCCTTTCCTGCAAGGCCCCGTACTTGACTTTCCACGACACGAGGGTAGTGCTCAGGACGCACCCCTCCTTCATGCCCAAGGTACCGTCGGACTTTCATCTCAACGAACCCTTGGTGTTACCTGTGTTCTTCCCGTCGCCTTCGTCGCCGGCTGAGAGGACTTTGCACTCGCTGGATGTAGCTAGAGCGCTGAAGTTCTACGTGGACCGCACGAAAGGTTTTCGGAAGACGTCACAACTCTTTGTGAACTTTGGACCTGTCAATCAGGGGAAGGCTCTCTCGAAGGCTTCCATCTCCAGATGGCTCTCCGGCTGTATCATGTACTGTCACCGGTTGGCAAACCGACCGCTGCCTGGCCGTCCGAGAGCCCATTCCACCAGAGCGATCGCAGCTACCACGGCGTTCCTATCTGGTGTGCCCCTGCTGGACATATGCAGGGCTGCTACGTGGAGGTCGACGCACACCTTCACGAAATTCTACTGCGTCGACCGGGATTCCAGGGAGGAGTCCAGGGTCGGCCAAGCAGTGCTGCGCAACCTGTTCGCCTGAGGTGAGCCTGGTGAGGAGGTAAGATGCTTAATGTTGAGTTGATGTGATGCTTAATGTTGAGCCTTTGCCACCTCCCGTGGTTGTGCATGTGTGTACTGCTATGTATTCTTTATTCATGAGCATGTGAATCCATGCCAGACCCCATGCTGGAGAAGGAACAAGTTACTTACCTGTAACTGTTGTTCTCCAGCATGGGTCTGGCATGGATTCACATGCGAACCCTCCCGCCTACCCCTCTGCGGCTCTTCACTTGGTCATACTGCCACTTCACGTGCTTCCAAATCTGAAGATGGCTGCCAGAGGCGGTGCTTAGGTAGAGGGCAGTCATTGGCTGTGGTCAGTATGACGCAGAGACCAGTGATTGGTTATTACTACGAAAGACAGATCAGAAACGAAACTGATACTGGTTTTTTCTTTACCGAGGATTCCCAGCCTGACGACGGGGAATATTCATGAGCATGTGAATCCATGCCAGACCCATGCTGGAGAACAACAGTTACAGGTAAGTAACTTGTTCCATCTGGCAAATGTGCTTGCTAAAAGAAGGATAGCTATGGGCTGGAAGCAATGCCACAAGCCACGGGTAGAGGTATGGTGGTGGGACTTGCAAAAATGGGCGGAGGCAGAAACGGTGGTGTGGCAGGAGGCATGTAGCAATTGCGGGGAAGAAGATGTAGGTAACCTGATGGCTTGGAGAATGTTAATAACAGGACTGTTTGGCACAGTAGTGGATCCTGCAGCTTCGGAAGGAAGCGATACCCAGCCACACGCAGTGGATACAGAACTAGAAATGTAAATAAGCTCTTGAGGGGGGGGGTTTGGGGAGCAGTAATGAGCGTTAATTGATATTCACGAGTTTATTGTAAATAATGCTGCAAGTTTGGTTTGTATTGTTTATTTTTCAAAATAAAACATTTTCAAAAAAAAAAATACCTGTAAACTAGAAAATGAGAGCATTTGCACTGATGTCACTTGTGCTAGCATTGCCCAAATGTCAGAAGACATGTCTACCTCCATCGAGGATCTGTGGAGCCTTGATCTGCGAAAGGACTTGGGCTGATTCCTGACAATTGTCGGCAGTTTCACATAACATAAAGGAATACATGTATCAGCATCAGCGATCCTCTTTATTGGGGTTACAAGTGAACACGGTCAGTTTGGTTCTGTCAACCCCCACGAGAATCCTCACACCAGTGGCACATCAGCTATCAAACTACCCTGAAAAGGAACTATCCCCCCTCCCAGAAGAAAGGTTTCTATGTGCACTGCTTAATGTGGATGAATTGAACACATAATGAGGAACAAACATGCTCTGTGAATACCTATATACAGAATGAAAATGGCAGCAATGTGGGTACTTAATAAATGCTTCTACTATACAGTGTTCTTCAATGTAGTTCATTTAAAGTACATCACAGGGAAAGTTAACAGTGGCAAAAAACGTTACTGACATGTGAAGAGACTGTGCCCACCAGTGGCAAGAATTGCCCAGCAATCGGATCTTAATGTGCTATTGCAAAGGCGAATGCTGCTTCCTTTTAAGCCTATGCACAAATATAATGCCAATCACATTTCAATAAAGGTGGCAGTTCTAGTGGCTATAATATCAATCAGAAGGCTTAGTAAACTACAAGCTCTATCTGTAGAATATCCTTTTTGGATCCACACACAAAGTTTGCTTAGCTGAAATCGCCCTTGTTTCTCAAGAAAGGTCCTCTCAAAAAGGAGAAAAACAAACACTTCACTTTGTTTCCGAGATTGTTTGCCACACACGTCAATAACAACATTTCTCCCAATACGGTTTCTCTTTTCCAGACGGTAACAGAAGAATCATTTCAGGTGATGAGTTACTCTAGATGCCCATGCTTGATACAATGTTGAAAGTTCACTGAACTCTCTATGAGCTCCAGACCCTTGCTCTTGTGGCAAACCTGCACGTTCGGGGTTCCCTATTGACAATTTTACAAATGCGCAAGAGAAAGTTACTAGTTCTTTGTTCTTCAGCAAAGTATCCCCTCTTCAAGGGTACAATATTACAAATCTACTATGAATTGACAATTCCTATGCATTCAGCAAAGTTGAATTTACCTAGAGAGATTCCAGCTTGTAAATCACATCATAAGGGAATAGATGGCCTTAGCCTTGCACAGACAGATACAGAGTGTGATAGATGCGGAGGGCTGGGATTCAGGATGGTAGACTGGCCAAATGAAAGCCTCCCCTCCCCCAGACCCAGAATGAGGAAAAGTAAATCCAGGTGTTGCAGCCAAACCTTACCCTGCCCCATTTAGCAAACAATGGTACAGCCACTCAGAAAGAGCCCAGCAGAGGAGAGCACTATAAATCCCAAGTGGGTTGAAGGAGCAGGAGGTTATAGTTTGGCTGAAGCCTTGAGATTAAAGAGATTTGGAGGAAGTTGGGGATGTAGAGATGGAGGACATTGGAGAAATAGAAGCGAAGAGCGGTGATGAGAGCTAAGAGATTGCACAAGGAGGTGGGAAGAACTAGGTTACAAGAGGAATTGGTGGAGCAGAGGCTGGAAGCCAAAACTTTGTGGGAACATCAAAGGGGTGGGAGGCCACAAGAGGAGATGCTAAGACCAAGGTTGCATGAGGAGGTGGAAACTAGAGGAGAGGGTGGAAGTAGGAGGAGGTGGTAAGATCAAGGTGATAAAAACATTAGGGCCTGAAAGTTATACAGTCGAGGTGATACGTTCAATTGGTGCAAAGAAAATGAGGTAATAAGGGAAACATCAACTGACTCGGGCGGTAGCAAAGGAGGTTTTGTGGAGTTGAGAGTTGTAACTTTGAAGGGAGACGGTGGTGGCCTGGAGGAGTCAGCATCAAGAAACAAAGGTGCCTGTGAGTTGGCAATAGCAAATAGTGCATTTGTCAGTGGACGAGACAGAAAAGGATAGGCTAACATCAGCAGATGAAGGTGATACAGAAGAGGAGAAGGCGGGAACATCAGGTTGTGAATGTGGAACTGAGCAGAAGCTGGAGAACATTTCTTGGCCAGGCAGAGCATGAAGGTTCTGGTTGGTCAGGTTTTCCCAGGGCAGGCCCATAAAGTGGGAACAGAAATGAGAGTGGACCATGAGGTACATTGAGATAAGAGAGATGAGAGAATAAGAAGAAGGACACGGGGTACGGCAAACGTCCAGATACACAACTCCAATGCTTCCTGCTGACTACTCGCACTGGACCATCTGCCATCAAGACAACCAGCCTGCTTGTGTCTTGGAGTAGAGTACCCTGAAAAGTCAGCAAGTAGATAACGAACAAAGGGTTTGGGGAAATGTAAAGCCTGCAACTACCCGAGAAAGTGGTAACAGAACCTCTTTGGAACTGTAAGGACTGGAACTGGCATTCAGGGAAACAGTAAACCTGACAACCCAGAGAACCCAGGCAGACATTTGAGGGGTCCCCTGGGAGGAGATGTGAAAACAAAGCGAAGAACCATTCTGACTATAATGTTTGAAATATCTCATGTTTACTTTTAAGTTGGCCTCTTAATGTATCTATTTCCTTCAAGGTTTTAGCGTCCTTCTTGGTCCCAGACATCCCTGTGACACAGTGACCACATTTGCCAAACTCTATTTTATAGACACCCAGATGCGGACAGACTCACAAGTGGGGCAAACAGTGCTGCACAATATATTTAATACTGCCCCAACTCAGAGAGCCATCAGCAATATCTCAGACTAGTGTCCAGTAAATGTATAGAATGTCCCATGTATTATTTTACTATGGCCTGTTTTGATCTGGCACCGAAGCTTGTTCAGATAATTGTGTATTGCGTCTCTGCACAAGATTAAGAAGACTTCGGTCTTTGGAGGAAGATAAGAGGGAAGGAAAGGCAGAAGTAAGATTAGGAAAGCAGACCGAGTAACAATTGTAAAGATATCTGGGATTGAGCGAGAGGGAATGTGATTGTAGCGGTGGTGTGCATGTGTAGTCATTGATAGTGGATCAGAGGGAATGCTAATAAGAAAGAGTGAGGATAAAACATGATGTTGCAACAATCGTTTTCCAATGATGGCAGTTCCCAGCACTTGGTAGGTGGTACTAGAGTGCATTGTGCTTGCGGTAGAATCTCAGCATACATATACAACTTCCACTGGACACGGGGACATTGTTTGTTATACAGAAACATTATAGATGGATTTTATTATGGATTCCCCCAGCTCAACACCTATTATAAAAACCTCAAGTAAACAAGTTGAAATAACCCACACTAACGCTAGGTGGCAGATTATGCATATCATGTGCATGTAAAACAGATGCAATCTACAATAATACTGTTATAGTGACGTTGTTCACTACTAAACATGAAAGGTAATGGGTAAAGTAGCAATATATGTTACAGACAAATCTCTCAATGGCCTAGATCAAACATTAAAGTAGAAGATTTAGGGACCATCATTATAGAATCGTGTTCCCACCAAGCAGAAATTCCTGGAGGAAATTGGATTACAAAACAAATCCCAACCAACCTCTGTGTGTAGCCTACACGGCCATTTCTGCCTGGCCCTCTTCAGAACCTCTGGCCTTAAATGTCTTTGCTATGAGGAAGGGAGCTTTGTGATATAATTTCCCTGGAGATTGGTGTAAGGGTTCCTTTCCACCAAGTGGCACTCCTCCCCTGTCCTGATCTCAGAAGGATCCATGTGTGCCAATCAACAGTCACCTAGATTAAGACCAGCAAAAGGTGTACTCATTCTGGGCAGTTTTTTGCTCAGTTTCTTTCTCCTCCATAATAATTATTTGGTATACTGGACCTGGTGACTCCTGTTGGTGGACCTGCGTTCTCATGAGGCACACACCCAACAAAATTCATCCCTGCCTGTACTCTATCTAAAGTGGTGTTGGGAAGAAGTTCCCACCTTCAGGCACTTTCCTCACTGCCCAGGGATTAAACCCTTCAGTCTAGGTCTTCACTAATGAGCAGGAGGCTATAGTGTCAGGAAAATGTTGTGAATCCCTTTGGAATTTCCCTTATTTCATGTAGTGCAAACCTTGAATGTTGTGAAGCCCCAATCATAGATAATGATAACCTGATCACATAAACAACATAACATGATACTTTTTCAACATTTATTTATGCACAAGTGATTCAAAATTCAATATCCATGTGTGACAAGCTATGTCTACTTTTAGATTGAGTAGTTGGTGGCCCACCAATTCCGTAGCAATTATTTCAACACATCATGTTTATTATCTGTTGATCAGTCATACACATTTGTTTCAATGGATTTCAACACATTCCTCCTTATAGAATTGCTACGTGTAAGTAAGATCTGATTGCTTCGTTTCTTGGAGAGTTTTCTTCAGGTCCTACCAAAACACTTCAATGAGGTTAAGGTCTGGACATAGACTAGGGCATCCACTAAATGGAATTTCTTCTTCTGCAAACATTATTTTGTGTATTTGCTTCTATGTTTCCGCTCATTGTCTGTCTGAATGTCCCACTCTCTGAGCTTCAGCTCTGGGATATATGGCCTGTCATTCTCTAGAACTTCTGTCACAATGCAGAATTGATGGTTGTGTCAACTATGGCCAGCCATCCAAAGCTAAGGCAGCTACTCACTTACAGACCATCTCACTTCCATTACCATGCTTGACAGTACGGATGAAGTTCTTGCGTTCAAATACAGTGGTTTTTGCCAAAATATTGTTTCTTATGAAGGCTACCACATTCTATCTTTGTCTCATCAGTTCAGAGAGGATTGGTTCAGAAGTATTGAGAGGCAGCAGTTTTATTTAGAAAACTTAAATTTTATTGTCACATTCCATGAACATCATTCTTCTGCACTTTTCTTTTGATAGTTGAATCATGGATGTTAGGGAGTATTACTAAAGTCCACCTATGGTAGGACAAGAGAAGACTCACTCTTAGGTGTACAGGGCTCAAATTCGTAGGTTTGGCCTGAACTACTGAAAAGGTTTGATAACTATGGCTAAGGCAACTAACACAATATTACACTCACAGGTAAGTAAACGTATTCACATTTATACAGTAAGACAATTAAGCATTACTCAAAGTAATGGACTTTAGATAAATACAAGTAAGTAGTCACAGTAGTAAAACAGTCTATACTTTAAGAAGTCCAACCCTATCTAGGGATAAGAGTCTCAGAGTCAGACAAGGCGCTGGGGAACCGGGGCCTCTGGACGGCAAAGCAAAGGAGGCAGAGGCTGTCAAAGTTGTCACAAATAGCAGGTTTCTTCTGTGTTGCAGGTAGGTAAAATGTTTGGTTAAAATGTGTTTCAGGGAGGTTGTCAGAACTCTCCCTCAAAGCACACAGAAGATGCATAGTTGACCCCTTAGTGTAGGAGAAGAGTTCTTCCTACTAATGTACTCCTGTGAATGTCCAAATATACATAAAGAGGAGTCAATGAAAGATAGGATACAGCACGAGACACTGATTGCTGCAAGGAAACACAAGAACATATGCGTCACTTAAACAATTGGTAATCACAGGACTTTGCTATCAGTTAAAATGACAAAAGCTAACCTTTGCCAATAAACAGCAGAGGATGACTGTAAGGTCGGTGTAGCAGTGGTAGGGGGTACAGTGACAACAAGTCAGAAGTTCTGTAACGAAACACCAAATAAATATCAGTGCAAGATACAGGTGAAGCTGAGTAAAAGACTCAAAAAAAGACAAAATGGCTTACTGTGTTGTAGCAAGTTCATGAACGAGGGATTCAAACTCCTGGTTGAACAGCAAATGCTCCATAAAGTGAATGTCTTGAAGGCATGAGGGAGTCTACATGAGACGTGCAGAATGCAAGATCCAAGTGGAAATCCTGACCCAACGGCACACGGACGCCTAGCAAAACTCTGAGTACACTTGAGGAAGTCTCTAGTCCGTGTACTCTGTATGCGTCGGTTTGCAAATAGTCAATCACTCGCGGGTAAATTCCAATTAGCAGAACAAGTTTAAACAGTCTGAGTTGCGGTCCAGGTTGAAGTTGAATCGTGTGGCAAGGTACAAAACAGTAACAAGAAGTCCAGGAGGCAATCCAAGTCATTAGGGAAATGGGCAGCTGAGTACAGAGTCGGTGGGCAAGGCAACCAAGTAGGCCAGGCAGAGTCGTTATCAGAACCCCAAAGCAGAATAGGAACAAGAAGATGCAAGGTCTTAAGAACAGAAACAAGGTTGGTAACAATATCCAAAGTATTCACAAGAGAACGCAGGTTTGGGCTAACTGTGCAAATTCAGAAACACTGATGAGTGCGTGGGAGGGTCGTAAGTCTCTGAGGTCACATGACTGCGTTCTCTGACGCTTCTCCGTATGGGAGACAGAAAGCTGCGCCTGTCCAAAGGACGCCAATGTTTCTAAGATAACTGCCAGCCACCACGTAATAAGGTTTTGTGTTCACCCCAGCTTTCTTGTTAAAGCGAACATTTTTCCATCTGAGAACCGAACAAAACGAGGAATGGGGTGTACCCTGAACATGAGGAGAATGTTTTGTTGCGGTTGATGTGGGCGTAACCGTGGCTGCACTGAGTTTTATCCTGTTACATGAACTGGCCTTAGATGGCATCCTGACAGCATCCTCTCGTAAAGGGGCCCTCATCCTCTGGGAGGACCAGAAACTGGAGAGAAGGCCAGGAGCATAAATGTTTCCCGCAGGTTCCCAGGTACGATCCTCCAGACCGTAACCCTTCCAGTCTATGAGGTAGAGACACACCCCCCCATGGACCTTAGTGTCAAGGATTGTATTCACCTAGTATTCGTCCTTACCCAGCACCCTCATGGGGAGGGAATGAGACAGAACCCTCGTAGAAGGATAAAAGGGTTTCACTAATGACATGTGGAATACTGGATGCACTTTCCAAGTAGCTCAAGACGGATGGCAACAGGTTTTATGACTTCCTTGATGGTGAAGGCACCTACGTAACAGGGAAGCAGGGATCTGCGACCGGGAATACGGAGGTTCTTGGTCGACAAACAAACCTGCATACCAACTAGATATGCTGGAGCGGGGGTAGCGATGAGCATCAGCAGACATCTTCGCACAATCCTGTGCATCCAATAGGTGACGCTTAACATCCATGTGCACCCCCGACAAGTTGTTGATACAGGCCAAAGCAGCCGGATTGCCCAACGGAGCTGCAGGTGGTATCGGCATGGTATATGGTTGTTGGCCGTAAAGGGCAAAGAACGGTGAAGAACAAGTAGAGGTATGCACAGAGTTATTGTATGCAAACTCTGCCATAACCAACAAGCCAAGAGTCCTGATGTTGTAACGTAAGACAATGTAAGAATTGTTCTAAGGTTGCATTTAAACGCTCAGTTTGGCTGTCCGTCTGGGAATGATAAGCACTCGGGTATCTCTCGTCAATGCCAAAGGAGGGTGTGAGAGACTTCCAAAAGTGCAAAGTAAATTGAGACCCTGATCCAGGATTATAATGGTGGGAAGCCCAAAAAACCTGAACACATTCCTGAGGAACAGGTCGGCCACAGCAGGAGCAGTCGGGGATCCCTGGCATGGAACGAAGAGAGCCAGCTTTGTAAAATAGTCGATGGCGACCCAGATTGTGTCATACCCACTGACAGTGGGTAGTTCCACAACAAAATCCATGGAAATAATGGCCCAAGGGCGGTCGGTCACGGGCAATGGCTGCAAAAGACCCACAGGCTTAGTAGGAATGCTTTTTCACTGTGCACAAATAGCGCAAGAGACAAGGTATTCAGCAACATCTTTCTTCATTGTTGGCCACCAACACCAATGCATTAGTAGTTCCAGAGTCTTTCTTCTGCCGGGATGTGCTGCTATCAAAGAATCGTGGCACCATTGCATTGCTGTAATGCGTGTAGCTGAGTCTGGTAGGTACATCCTGCCTTGCACATAAGGCAGCAAATGGACTATATCCACATTGTACTCCCCTACCTCTGGTGGCGAAGTTCCAACTCAATCTTGAATGGCAGACTTGAGAGAGGGCCGAAATCACCTGGTGGGGAAGCAGAAGAGCACCCTCTGAAGTACGCGGCGCAGACGCACCATGTATGCGAGACAGCACATCCGCCTTGGAATGCTACGACCCCAGACGGTATGTGATAACAAAGTGAAACATATAGAAGAATTCATGCCAAAGGGCATGACAGGCTGTGGTACACCTGACAGATTGAAGAGCCAGCAGGTTTCGATGATCCGTGTATACCTATACTGGGAGAGCCGTACCCAGCAGATGGTGTCTCCAAACCAGAAAGGCATCCCGAACCGCTAGTAGTTCTCGCTCTGTTATGGTGTTGTTACACTCATAAGGAGTCAGTTTCCTTGAATGGTAGGCAACTGGGTGTAGACCACTGTTACTAGGGCACTGCTGGGACGGACAGCACCAATGGCAACGTCTGAGGCATCCGCTTCAACAATATAGGGAAAAGCAGTATCCAGATGCTGCAAAACCAGAGCTGTTGTAAACACGGCTTTTAGGGCTTCAAAGGCCTGCTGAGCCACAGTCGTCGCTTAAACTCTTTCTTTGAACTGGTCAGAGCCATGAGAGGCCGAGAAATCCCTGATGAACCGCCTATAAAAATTGCCAAAACCAAGAAACAATTGTAACGCCTTCAAGGTACCTGGGATCGACCATTCCAAAACCGCGTTGACTTTGGACATGCTCATCTGTACTGTCAGACTCTGTTCCCCATGTAGTGTAGTAGGTGAGCTCTTCTCACTAATGTACCAGTCTGGCTAATCAAAGAATTACAACCAGAACAGTCAATTAGCGAAAAGATAGGATGCAGCACGAGGCCCAGGTGTGGCAGATGAGGCTCAGCTGTCGTGGTAGGAGACACAGGATATGCAGGAGATGATTCTGATGGCTGCAAGGAAAGCAAGTAATTAACACAATGCTACCCACAGCAGGGCGTGATCACAATCAGCTAAGATACCTACTAACCTGATATTACAGAACCGGTAAATCATCAGAAGTGGTAAACAGACAGGCTGCAATCCCTGTGCCACCCGGAGACTCCCCTGAAACAAGACACCCCAATAAGGGTAAGTACTAGGTCTAAATCCTGACTTTATACAAAGGAACACAATATTTGCTGGAAGGCTTACCGTACAAAATCCTATTCCGGATGACAGAAGTTGTCCAAGAGTTCAATGATACACTGAAGATTCCAGAAGAAGAAGCAATCCAAAGAAAACACACCTACCCCGACGGCACGCGGACGCCTCAATTAGAAGTACACCAAGGCAGTCTCTAGTCCGTGTACTTTATTTTAAGTTATACACACACCGTGTGTGTAAGTCTGTCCTGATGCAATCCAAACACAATCTGAGGTTGAAAACCAAACTGGCGTGGAAATAGCAAAACAAAACGGCAGGCAAGCAGGTCCAGAAGCAGTCTGTAGTCGAAAGCAATGAGCGGGCGGCAGAGTACAAAATTGAAAGCAAAGCAGGTCCAGAAACACTCCAAGGACAGTTCACAAAGCAGGCAAATATGTAGACAAAAGTATCCGAAGGCAATCCAATTAGCAGTCCGGAGTCAAGGCACAAGGAAGTCTGAATGAGGGAAAGGAGGGAACACTAGATGGGTTTCAAGGAAATGGGATAAACGAGGAATGGGAACAGGAACGAGGATTCAATATCGCAGAACGCTACCGAAGACAAATTCAGAAGCACCGATGAGCGAGTGCCGGCTGAATTTGAATACATGTCACCTGACCACGCCACGGTTAGTTTGACGCTGGAGCCTGGAAAAGAAAGTGCGTACAGGATGCCAGCGTTGCCATGCCAACTTCCAAGCACCTGGCTGTACGCGTATTAAAGGGCTATGCGCCTTTAGTTTACAACACGCAGAACGCCCAAACATGACATGTACTCCCTTATTGGTGATGTCACATCCAAGGAATTCCACCTCGGACACATGGAACATACACTTCTCCAATTTGGCGAACAGGCGGTTCTCCCGTAATCGCTCGTGAGACAGGTTGTACATGAGAGTCATAGGAGGGAGAATAGATCAGTATATCATCTTGATACACAACGAGGAACTGATAAGCATGTCTCTGAATACATCATTGATGAAATACTGAAAGGCTGCCGGTGCATTGCATAAGCCGAACGGCATTACGCAATACTCAAACAGTCCGTATCTTGTCTTAAAGGCGGTCTTCATCTCGTCTCCCTTGCGTATTCGTACAAGATTGTAATGCCCCCGCAAATCAAGTTTTGTGTAAATCACAGAAGAGCCCAGTTGGTCGAGGAGTACCAATATCAATGGTATGAGATATTGGTTTCGTATGGTTATAGCGTTAAGGGCCCACTAATCGTTGCATGGCCAGGGGTCTCCCTCCTTCTTGGGCACAAAAAACAACGGAGATGCTGCTGAAGAACGAGAGGGACGAATGAAACCGCTTTTCAGTGCTTTGTCAATATATTTTTTAAGTACAGCATCCTCCTTCTGGGTCAATGAGTATACACGACCAACCGGGATCTTTGGACCGGGTACCAGATCAATAGGACAGTAGTATGGCCTGTGAGGGGGTAACACATCCACCACCCCACGTCCAACACATCCCGAAAATCGTCATATTCCTTCCGGAGAAACGTGTTAGTGACTGCACCGATGGTAGGGGCTGTGTCCAATAGGGGACGACAGGGGTTCCTTGGCTCTGTGCCTGGAACCAACCAATGCATCTCACAGAAATCCGATAGGAATGCAATATCACCCTTCTGCCAATCGGTCGCAGGGTTATGACGTTTTAACCAGGGCAAACCAAGGATAAGCTTGAATTGAGGTGCAGCAATTAAGTCAAACCTGATCGTCTCCTTATGACTGACCGCAGTGAAGGGTCATGGTTAGGTTCGCAGTGCGTTCGGGCATCAACTCAGACAGTATAGTGGTCCCATTGACTGCATTAACAAGTACAGGACATGACTTAGGAATGATAGGTATGCCCATTTCCCTGGTATAATGACAGGCAACATAGTTACCGGTAGATCCAGAGTCAAGTACCGCTGTTTCTGTCCAGGGATCTCTGCAGGTATTTTCAAAAACGACTAGCATCGTGAAGGAAACATAGACAATGGAGTCTGGAAATAGATGGCCCGGCAACCGGACTCCCTCTATTGCTGGGCTTTGGCGTTTCGCTGTTTCTTAGCCAGTTTCCTTGGACATGACCGCAAGAAATGTTCAGAGGAGCTGCAGTAGAAACACAGATTATTGCTCTTTCGGTACTCCCTTACCTCTGGGGACAATGGGCCCCATACTGCCCCAATGTGCATGGGTTCTGAGGAACTGGAGGTAGGGGAAGAAAGTACTGGTACGACAGGAGGGAACACCCTCTTTTCTTCGCTTCTCTCGGCCTTTCTGGCATCAATTTGTAACACCAGGTCCAGGAGCTCGGGAAACGCAGTATGAACCACAGGGACCGTAGCCAAGGTGTCCTTTAAGGACTCGGAGAGTCGTTTATAAAATAACAAGGCCTTATTGTCCTCTGGCCATCCAATTTCTGCCACAAACTGGTTGAACTTGGCCAGATATGTAAGAAGCATGGAGTCCCCCTGTTGAAGGCCCAACAGTTCTATGTTGGTAGCATGTGACTTATAGCGTGTATCAAAAACACGATTTATGGCGTCAATAAGGGCATCACAATTATAAAGCAGATGGCTGCCCTCTTCCAACAGCTGGTTGGCCCATGCAGCAGCTGTATCCCCCAAATGAGACAAGACAAAAGCAGATTTCATCAAGTAATCCGGGAAAGAATTGGGTCGACATAAGAAATGCAGTCAACATTGGTTCAAGAACGTCAGGAAAGACCTGGGATCCCTGTTGAATCGCTGAGGATTAGCCAACAGAAACTGTACTGTCATGTACACAGGACCAGACTCTGGCCGGGGCTGGGCTAAACCAGAACCGGACGCCACTGCTTGCGGGGGTGCCTCAACCCCGGGAGGCCGTAAACCAGCTTGTAGGTCATCAATACGATGTTGTGCGGCAGTATGGGCTGCCACCTTATCAGCACGTAATTCAGACACCAATTTAACTATGCTTGCCAAGGTCTCATTTGCATCCATTGAAGGCTTCTGAATATGTTAGAACTCTCCCTCACAGCACTCAGAAGATGTTTAGTTGACCCTGTAGTGTAGGAGAAGAGTTCATCCTACTAATGTACTCCTCTGAATGTCCAAATATACATACAGAGGAGTCAATTGATTGAAAGATGGGATATGACATGAGACACAGATGGCTGCAAGGAAATACAAGAACATAGGTGTCACTTAAACAATTGGTAATCACAGAACTGTGCTATCAGTCAATATGACAAAAGCTAACCTGTGGGAAATAAACAGCAGAGGATGATTGTAAGGTCAGCGTAGCAGTGGTAGGGTGTACGGTGACAACAAGTCAGAAGTTCTGTAACAAAATGCCAAATAAATATCAGTGCAAGATACAGGTGAAGCTGAGTAAAAGACTGTCTATCTCAATGCTGCATAGGTGTAGTTCCTTCCCCGCCACCTCACTCTCTCCCTGCTTGCTCTCCACTTCGGCCACTTGCAACCGGTTTGTAGGAGCCGCCGGGTGGTTTCTCCCACTTGACCGGTTCCAGGTCTTTGGCCTCTTAATGCAGACAGCGTGTGGGGCTGGATGGCGGTTCTCTCTCTGCTGCTTCTTGCTGCTGCTGAGGTCTGGCACATTGTTTTTAGAAAACACATAAAATCTCTGTGAGCATCTTGCTTAAGAGGCATGGTGTGAGTTCAAGGTGTACTGCATCCCTGATAGGCCTCATACCCATGGCTGAGAGGGGTTCCCACCCCCTCTTGACAAGGTCAGGGTACTGGTCACACCTATAAAAGCAAACCAGCACAGACATCATTTGTCAGCACTTGGGAGATCTGCTAGCAGGTAGACTGGATTTCCAGTCAGACCCTAAGCAGGATGCTTTGGTTACAAAGAAGGAGGTAGGTGGGAAGCCCAAATCCCAGGTGCTGGTGAGATGTACTGAGTGACAATTGTGGGAAGCTTAAAGTTAGTAACAAGAGCTTTATTACCCTTTGAGGAGGGAGGGAAATACTCCAACAGTTTTGAGCAGTAATAACATTGTGAAACTGGAAAAGGAGAGAAAGTTATAGTTGTCTGATGAAAGCGAAAGCTGGCTGAAGCTATATTTTATGGTAAATTAAGATACTGAGATGGAAAGCTTAGTTAAAGGTGTACCGAAGACTGTGGAGGGGGTCAGATTTTAGAATTAAGAATACTTGTGTAAACGGAAAGTGCATGAAGTGAAACCATAGGCAGATTGTAAGTCCCTAACAGACATAGGAAGAATTTTGGAGTTCACCTATGAGATAGAGAAGAGGATTAGCATCTAGGCAGAAGAAGACTGTGAGGAATCCTTGGATATCGTCAGTTCTCTCCAAGGGGGAGCCCCTTCCCTTAAAACCAGGGAGGTGAGGCCGTTACCTGACAGTCCCCTAAGGGTAGTATTCAGCTGGAGGATCTGATGGGGAGAGACTCCCCCTCTGGGGATAATGATGACCATCCAAGGGAAACTTGGTATGCCAATCTCTTATCACCTCATCCCACCTCCTACACATCCCCCTACCCCTTCACTCAACCCTCTGTAGCCCACACTTCATTTTGCCTCTGTAACATTGAAAACCCAATAGTAACTAGGACGAGGAAGAGTAGGGAAGACTTAAGGAGGACTTTCCGGGAAGGGACTGGGACAAGGAAGAATAGGAATAACTTAAGGAAGACTTCAGTGGAAGGTACTGGGATGAGAAGGATATGCAGAACAGGGAAGAATCCTCATTAGAACTTACAGGCACGTTCTATTTGTTATGCTCTATTCAGAATACACGTTGAGGAAGGACTTATCAAAAGGGAGAATCCCTCCCAGTAGGAATCGCGGGGAAGGAAGCGGTTCGACAGAGTACGGAGAAGAAGCCAGTGACTGGAGCAAAAGAGCAAGAGAACTGGGAAGTACCTCGGTCCGCAGAGGCAGAACCAAACCGAAACACAGCAAAAAGAAGGTCTAGGCGTGCAAAAAGCCCAGACAGTGTGCAACAGGGCTGACACGCACGTGGAGCAAACAACCATGCTGGGGAGCCACATCAGCCCACCAGAAGAGCAGAAGCCAAAGCCCCGGATAGCCCCAGAGCAACCGGAGGAAGCGAGCAAGAACCCAAAAGGTATTTGGGTTGCTGGGAAGGTTGGTGAGGGCGTAACAGGGTTGTGGAAAGCTGCAAGAATGCCAAGCAGGGATGAGGAGGAAAGCCTTGGGAATAAGACAAAAATATGGGTCTGGGATCCACACCCGAAAAGCGAGAAGAGTCATCCAAGTCATCCTCTTTGTGGCAGTATCTGGCAGGAGAGTGAACCAGGTCTGCCAAAACCTAGAGGAACTTTTGTAAATTATCTTCTTTGTGGTAGTGTATGATTGAGAAAGGCCAGGTGAAGGGAGACATTCCCCCTACCGTTGTGAACTCTAATAAGACGCCCGAGAAAGGCCAGGGGAAAAAAGACATGCCCCTGACTGTTCTGAATTGTATTAAGAAGCCTGAGATAAGCCAGGGGAAGGGAGTCCCCTGGTATCGTTAACTGGGAAAGTAAAATTCAAGAGAGTGTGAGAACAAAGCCAAGGAAGGAGAGGGGAAGGGAGTCATTCTACTGGCATTGTGAAAATGTGAGGCCAAGTAAAGAGAGAGTCCAGGCGAAGGGAGTCATTCCCCCTGGCTGTGTGTGGAGAAGAAACACTGAGAGTCAGACAACTGCAGTGGGGAGTCATTAGCCTGGCAATTCTATCTTCAAGATACTTGGAGAAGGGAGCCATTCCCCAGGAACCCAATAGTGAAGAAGCAACTATGGGTAATAACATATGTTGATGTTTGAACTGGAACTTTACCCTTTGACTTCAACTGAGAACTTTACTGTTGTTTGACATTTCAACTTGGAACTTTGTTTTGTACCTTGGAAACGAATTGAGACCTGGGCAAGGGAGTCATTCCCTCAGGCAAAGGTCCCATCTACAGTTGTAACTGTGATCCGTTGTCTAGAAGAAGGGAGTCATTCTTCTGGACCAAGAAGATCCTCTACCTCTGTTAGTTTAGTTATAAGTGTAAAGGACAGAAGTAGGGTTTTGGACACAAGACGGTGGACTTTTTGATTTATATGGACATCCCGGCCGAGTCCTTAGTATTTTAGTTGACATACTACTTGAAACTTCTCTTAAGAGTTAGGGAGAGGTAGGCTTTCTCATTGTTTCTGGTATAATAAAGGTCTATGCCTACAATCATGTCACCTTTGTGTCAGTCTCCTCCTTTGGCACCCTTTACAAGGTGTATCATGTGGGGAGAGGAAAGCAACAGCTTGGTGCGGAATACAAGTGAGGTTGCTAAAGAGAGTCTAGAAGGAAATACTAGAAAGGGGACAAATTCAAATGTTGGTAAAAGAAGGAAAGTAGGAGACCATAGGCCAGTGAGGGAGATGAGCAAGGTTGTTGGCGAGTGTGCAGGAGGGAATATTAGCACAGGGGCAGAATTGGATATTTTTGAGAGACCGGCAACATGGGATAACAGCTTGAAAAGAGATAATAGAATAGAAGGAAGAGAAACCAGAGGGAGAATATTCAAGAGACTATGGGCAAAGAAACCGTTGAGAAACAAATAAAGGTCATACATTGGATGAACGGAATGTTGTTATAAGGAGAAGAAGGTAGATGGCCGACAGGTATTGGAAATTTAAGGACACACAAGATCGAGTGAGGCAGGAAAGGGTAGGGAGCCTAGAGAAGGGAAGAGGCTTAGACCCTTGGAGAGAAGAAAGGCAGACATTTCACATAGATTTCAAGAGAGAAGAAAGAGAGGTCCCGGATAACCATGTTGA
Source organism: Ambystoma mexicanum (assembly GCF_040938575.1). Classification (NCBI taxonomy): domain Eukaryota; kingdom Metazoa; phylum Chordata; class Amphibia; order Caudata; family Ambystomatidae; genus Ambystoma; species Ambystoma mexicanum. The sequence continues at coordinate 70,040,038 of NC_090928.1, forward strand.
ATTAGGGCAAAGTAGAAAGGTGGGTTGAGGAAGGACAAAGCAAACCTACACCGCAGGGAAAGGAAAGACCAGGAACAGAAAAGGCATGAAAAGGGACCAGGGTGAACAAAAGGAGAAAGAGGGGTAGAAAAGGAAAAATAGCTAAATGCTTATCTACCAAACCGCATCAGGGTGCTACAAACATTTACAGGATCACCAGCCTGGGGCGCAGCCTGACGGTAAATGACTGACACCCCACAAGGAGAGAGCGTGATGCAACAACTGCCTAATAGACACCAAACGGGAGGAACCCGAAAGTATCAGATTCCATTAGAGCCACTAGGTCACAATTAGTTAAGGGTCAAAGAACAGGTTGGCCGCCACCAATCTGTCCCTGTGAGAACTGAACCTTTTTGGTTTGAACTTTTGTTGAGACTGAGACTGAGATGAACTTTTGGAACACTTTGATTTCCCCCATCAATATATTTGGATTTCTTTGAACTGCTTGCTGAAACATTGATAAAACCATTTATTTGAGAATTCCTTTGCAGCAAGAGGATGAGACAACCTGCTTTTGTTAAGACACCGGCTCTTCTGCACTCCATCTTTTTGCGCCCTCACAGTTCATTGCCCATTCAGCTAGCTAGAACGCTACGAACATCTGCAGAATCCTCAAGTAGAATGAACTGATATTGCTGTGATTAACATGAACATGGTTCAATGACACCATCACCTTGCTTCCTTGATGAACTGCTTCTAACTAGCTACAAGCTTCTATTCAAAAGCAGATCTAATCAACCAGGGTTTGGAATACCACTGGTTCTGGCAACATCTATCCAGAAGACTGGTCAAACCTTAGACAAAATATTCACCACCAACACCACCATCAGCAACGTAGTCGCGCCTAAATAATTCTGGTCTGAACACTATCTGATAACTGGTCACAGTGATGACGTGCCAACTCGCATTTGTGACAACAAAGTTAAAATGCAGGTCCCTCATTTGGGCAGAGGTACTAGACAGGGGTGCTCCCTCTCCCCATTTTGTTCGCCTTAGTAATGGAAACCTTGGCATCCTGTATGCGGTTTAATGGGGCCATTTTGGGTATACTGTTTGGCAACAACCAGCATAAGATCAGCTTATTTGCAGACAATATCATACTATCAATAAGTAATCCCAAGGAGTTTCTGCCGCCATCAAGGAAGATCTTCAACAAGTTGGCAAGATCTCTGGCTTCAAAATAAGCCACCCTAAATCAGAAATATTGGGCCTAAATATCCCCCCAGTCCTTAGGGCTAAGCAGGGATTCCGGTTTTCATACACCCACGTGCCAAAGGCTACACATTATCTCGCAGTAGAAGTTACCCCTACCTTCAGATGGCGTGGAAAGCGAACAAGCAAGAGAGTCTGCGGAACTCTGCGGCCTGCAGTCAGCCAGAGAGCCAGAAACTCGGGTCTGCCGAATACCAAAGGGAAATGAACAACCCACAAACTACTGACTTGTGCTTGTGGAATCTGCTCAGAAGTTCTGTTGCATGATAATGGGAGGAACCAATGCCAGAAAACTAACGTGGCAATGCAGAAGGGACCTGGAATAGCGGTTCCATGCTGACGAAACAGACCACGACACCCACCACCCAGGACAAGAAACCAAGAAACACAGCACAAACTGGGAACCAGGAGGAGGGCGGCAAGGTCCAGAGATGACCGAAGAAGGAGAAAAAAAAACTAGAAGCCCAGAACAGGCTGGGATACTAAAAACGGGTGAGAAACCCAGAATCCCAGAACGGTGCAAGATACCAAGAAGGGGTGAGAAACGCAGGAACCCAGAAAGGGACGAGATACCAGATAAGTGAAGAAGGGATGAGAAATCCAGAAGCCAAGACCGAAGTGAAATGACAGAAAAGCCAAGAAGGGGTGAAAAACCCAAACGTTCAGAAGGGACAAGTTAAACAGTATCCCCAGACCAGGTGACAGGTAAGATAGCACCAGGCGTAGCGTGAGAAGCAGGACCCCAGTGTAGGGTGGAAAGCACAAGCCTCTCAGGCAGGGAGTGGGAGACTGTTGTACGGGACCAAATAATTATTGGCAAACCCAAGGGCCATTTTAGGTGGCAAGAAAGAATACCAAAACACTGGATAACCTTAAGACTTAAACTGCGCAAATGGTCTGGAAGAAGACATACAGAAATGTTTGTGGAGATGAAGCATCAGCAGGAAAAGAGCCTAAAACAAAGACACTTTGAACTAAGTAATCAGGCAAGCGGCCTGAGAGAATCCATAGAGACATTGGGGAGGGCGTCAGAAACCAACCGCTATTGCCCAGATTATGCAAAAGGCCCTTATAAAACGTACTCGCTCAGGTTGTTGTTAATTTTAAGTAGTACTGTTAGGGACAGACCGTAGGTAGATTGGGATTTGGACGACGGACAGGTATCCTTTTATTATTTTCCATAGCTTGGGCAAGGATCATCGTAGAGGAAGGCATAGGACAGGGCTTATTTCTTTTAATAAAAACATTAACTCTTGTCCGTCCCCTGAGACTGACACACCAGAAGTGATGTCAGAAGTGGGATTCCAACGAGCAAAACAATTCAGCTAGCAGCTGAGGTTCCTTATAGTGAATACATTATAACCTGACCAGCTCTTAAAGATTGAAGTCCACACTCTGCGTCATTTTGAACTCTACTTCTTAGAGCCTAACGTGAACTAAGGCGTTAAATGGAACGAATGGCACAGAGACCAGCTCTCTGACTGCTGGTTATCATCAGTGCCATTTTGAATTGGATTTCCAAGACAGAGTGGGCATAGAGTGGTAAATCCATGCCCTGCATTTCCCTCTCCACATTGGAAACCCCCAGAGGTTCCACATGTACTACTGTTGATGTGATCGCCTTTTAGGTACGTGCCCGCTGCATTACCTCTTGCGTGCTAGTGTGTCTGTTTTCCCCCCTTCATCAATAAACAACCAAAATCCATTAGCAAGGTCTGAGCATGTGGTTGCAGTCCATTTCCGGGGGATTGTGAGCTCGCTCAGGATGAGCCTGTTAGCAGTTAAGACAATCAGAATTCAAAACATTTAGAAAAGATGACCTTCATGTTTAAGTTTCCTCAGCCTCATAAACGTGACTTAGTCGACGTTTAGCACTTGTAATACTTCCATTGCCGCTGTTTGATTTGCTGAAGTGAATACAAGTGTATGCCATTCCAAATTGCCATTTTTTTTATTTTAATCTTGCCCGGTTTACGATTGGTAAAGATTCTGAAAATACACATTTGCACAGGTGCTCATTAATGAGGGTGCATAAAATCAGTTTCCGTTTGCGTGCCCTTGGAAGCGTTGACGTAATGACTGGCAAATATCAAATAGTGTGTGCCTTTGATGAGTACACAGATCAAGTCAAACTAACTTAAAAAACAGACACAATACCTAGCATTGATTGATCATCAATGGTACGGTGATGCAAGCATGTTTATAGTGTGTATCAGAATGAGCCAGTGAACATGCAGTGAAGCAGAGCAACATATTAATATGTCTATTTCCAAATGCATAGAGTTGTGTCAGGGGTCCCCCAAAGGCAGGTAACAACCGGAATGCCAAAGTAATCCAAAAAGGAGCGTACACCAGGCAAGAAGGAACAATGGTTATTACAGCTGGTCAAACACAAATCAAACAGCACAGTTACACGTTAATTGCATAGTGAGAAAACAGTTGCGAGCATTGTTGCAAAATATTAAACATCCTACAGAGCTGATTGGTGGGACTACGTCAATTCCCTGTAGTTAGACATAGATGAATCAAAAATGATTGGAGCAAACAATCTTGACCCCTCTGTTCATTGCCACCCATGTGACGTCACATACCTTCCCGCTCCGACCCCAGAAATTACTTTTTATTAGCAATACGTGATCGTGCTGACCTCCGGAACTTTATTAATCAGCCGTTGGTCAGCACACATGAGAAACACGAGAAACCCTGAGCTTGTGGGAAGGGAGACATTCAAACGGCATCCAACCAATACGTTGCCTTGCGGACATCAGCATGGATACAAAACACTGTTGCATCTTAGGTACACCAAACCTCATCTACTGATTGGTTCCCTCCCGTCTCGTCCCCTCGTCCCACAGCCCTCTTCCCGGGCTTATCTGCCATGGGGCAGTTTGAAACCTCTGACCCCACTGTGAATTTGCCTTTCAGGGCATGCATTTATGCATTTTCATTGCCTGGCTCGCTGACCGTGTATGTATCTGTCGATTCACTTTCCCAGTGACTGCTGTCTCTTTTGAAACAGCCAGCTTGCAACAGTTGTCCAGAACACTACTGTTGTGAGGCGCTTGTGAAAATCATGTCTACCCACTATGCTGGGCCTGTCAGTGTGAAACCCAAGTGGTATGCTTACCTGTGGCTTTTTGCCCAGTGATGGCTGCTGTGTTGGTTCACATTACATTATATTACCACTTCTACCACTTGTTTCTGCCCCGAGTCCCCATGTGTGTCCCACTCGAGCACCCCCACCCCTGCCTTGCCCCCAGACTTCTCGAACGGTGGATACAAACTCGGCACATATACAACACATTGCAGATGTTAACGATGTCCCTTCCCCATCTAGGGATACCCTGTCGCGGCTCCCATTATTCCCACACTTGGTAGGTGCACCCCCTGGGCAGCGCTGAATCTGCACCTTTACCGCAGAGTGCAAACTGGGTAATGTGTATTAATGCCTAGAGAGCTATTGTGGAGGCTCAAGTTTGCCTTACATGCCCATATACAACATGATCCCCTTTGTTAATTTTGCGTTACATATTTTTTTTTAAAGTGTTGGCTTTCTACTGACCGAAAATTCTTATCTGGCAGGCTAAGCATCATATCTGTGACGACTGTTGTTGCTTAATTAGCATAACTTTGGGTTATTGAAGTACTTCTCTGTGTTAAATAAATGTAGCCAATTTGGGTCATAGAATAAAATTGTGGGTAAAGCCAGGTCGTCGGTAAAGCGGTTATTGAAAGTTATCAATGAAACGTGAAATTTTGTAAATATTATTTCCCACATCAACAATGGTCTTCATTTTAAAGTTTCTGCAGTCCTAAAGAAAATGAGTGTGCTGTTGCATCATTTTGTTTTCAGTGGCAAGTGCATTGGTTGTTTGCTGGTTGTATTTTCTCTGCTTGCTTGGCTTCACTGCAAACAAATAACTCTCTCTTGTCTTTGCATTTACCTTCCCAGATGTTCCAGCCTATCATTTTACTTATTCTCATTCTTGTATTATTTTCATCCCTTTCTTACACCACTATCTTTAAACTTGTCTTCCTTTTTACGCTGTTTTTTGTACTGTAAGCCTCTCCTCATTTACCATTCACCGTAGTGTTATTTTCAGTTTGTTTCATTTTGTCCACTTGTCCAAGTCAAGAAGTACAGAACATACATTTACTGCTGTAGGAAACACTGAAGACTACTATTTTTATATGAAGTAGATGCTGCTTGTGATTTTTTATCTGGTAAGTCATTTCCTTAATTTTGTATTTTTGTATATTTATTACATTGATGAAGCGCCTTGCGCCAAAGGCGAATGAGTACATTTTTCCTTAGTTTGATAATGCCATCGCATTTGTACTTAAGTATTTATTATTGGAAGGTGCTTGAAGTGCAATGAAACGTATCTTGATTCAAGAACTGCGTTTTTTGCTTATTGATTGTTGGCATCTCACATATTATCCAGCATACCTGCCATTCTGAAATTATTCTGCTACTCGTACACACATTTCCATAATTTCATTTTATTCCTTATAGGTAAATCCCCTTCTAATTAACCCTGTAAGTGTCAGGAGCATATATTTTGGTCCTGCATGAATTCCTGCCACTACTGCACGTATGTTCCACACTGAAAACCTACCAAAAATATTTTCCTTTATTTGAAGTTGCTACTCACATGGGCAGGGGGCGGGTGTAGCAAATGGAATTGACACAGATGACAGGCAGCACTGGTGGTGTCAGTTCATGTTTCCCACACTCTGAGCACCTGCTATTTATTTATCTTGATGCAATGAAGATTTTCCATAATAACTTGTAGGAAAGTCTTGATTCTATTGAAGACACAGAGGCAAGCATATTACGTCTCTTTTATTTGGGATCACAGACAGCAACAATTTAAAGCAAAGAAATGACTCATATAGTCAAATAAAACTATATTTCTCAAAAGAAAGGACTATAATTAGCTGATCTGTATTCGCGAATCCAGAAGCTTCCTTGACCTATACACTGTCCCTCTTCTTCCCCGATGCTCTTATCTTCACTGCTATCCCACAGGTAAAAAGAACATAACCATGAACCTTAGCCGAACCTGTAACTGCTGTACTCTTCTGTGCTGGCCGTCCTCCAGGTACTCATGTCAACCCTTGATCACCGGTCACTCCATTTGCCCTTCTGCACCTAAAATGAACAATATATCAAACATGCAAGAAAAATATTTGGAAACATTCACCACAAATAGACTATTTGATACAAATCATATTGCATGCATTGCTAATTTCAATGTATGTGGCTATCACACCTCCAGTAAACATCAATGTATCCTTCTACAACAGAAGTGAAACATCATTTATTGCGTGCCGTGGGATAATGTTTGCCTCAGTGTCTTTAATAGAATCAAGACTTTCCTTTCAGTTATTCTGAAAATCGACATATGTCAAGACCTGAGCTTTGCATTATGCTTGCTTAAACCTTGCTCACCTCTAGCGATGGCAGCTGATTAAAAGATTTGGGGGCCGATTAATGTAAAAGAGCACATTAATCCCGCAAGGGCAGCGCGCCGAGAATAACGCTCCGGGGACCTGCGAACAGAATTAAAAGGACACGCTGCGCGTATTCATGGAATTTTCTACGCAATGTAACTATACGCAAGTCACGGCCGGATCGCCCCCGACATGCCCCCACGCAAAGTGAAATCAGCCAGAACAGCTATATATGCGTGCTCTGCCGGGCGCGAATACACGCACCCTTCAAACAGTGTGTAGGGTCCCCTGCAAGCAAGCCTGCATCTCGGGGACCCTGCGTGGGGTCCGCCGTATCTGTTACCCGCACCCTGACAACATGCGTTCGATGTATCGTAACTTGTGTAAAACTCGAAAAATCTGCATGTTAACCCCGTAAACCGTTCCTGCTCCACACTACACTGCGTACGCGCACACCTATGTCCAATCAGATCCCCAGCTGTGTACACACACCCCTAATTCTGACATGCAAACCCTCCTCCGCACTGCGATTCCCACACGCAAGTGTACTTTCGCCCACCTTCGGATGGCGGAGAGATGGAGGGATTTGCGTGGGCATTTCGCAGGCGAAATGTTGCGCAGTCACATCCATGAATACTCTTTGTCGTGCGCATTTGTGGGCATGCTATGGACTGCCTGCGGCCCGTCCCTCGTAAAACCCACTTGTTCCTTTGTTCTTCCTACTTTTTTGAGTTCTGCGCCCTACTCCCCCCTCTCTGCAGACCTCGCCCATGCTGTGTGTCGTGTCTCGCACAAGGCACGTGACCGCTCGCAGAGACGTGACGAGCCTGCACAAATTCCATCTAAGTTACGAAAAAAAAGCGCAGTGTAGTCGATTCCATGAATCGACAATGGGGTTCTCAAGCAGAATGGCGTGAAAATCCCTGATTTTCCACGCAAATAATTCTTTGAATTGGCTTATTGAGGTAAAAATCTCTAAAGACCTATTCATCAATCTGCAATCGTCATGGTATATTCTAGCTTGACTCCAACTTGAAATGCTGTAGACGCCATCAATGATTCCTCTGGCAGAATGCACCCCCAAAACTTAGAAATATCTACTCCTGCCTATGCCAGCATCCAGCAGACCCATCTCGCTAAAGTCAGTGAAGTGACAGATTTGTGAGCCTTTCTGATTGCTACAAGCAATTGCTTTTTAGGATCTCCCAGCTTGCAGACAATGTACTAAACAGAATTTTCGATGGTCTTGGCAAATAGTGACAAGTGAAAACCTTAGAATTGCACTTGGTGCACCTTGGAGAGTTACGTGATGCTGTCCCATAAATACAGTGGTCATTATATGATATCCTCCTTTGTGATATCAAGCAAAGCAGGGTAGTAACTTTATGCATTGGGGCTATGTGTGATAGTTACACATTATCCACCTGTTCTTCAAAGAGTTTTTTCAACATGTATAACATCCCACAGAGACACGCACTGAACAGACGCTGGCAACAACACCCTTACTCCCTTCAACATCCAGCTCCCCTATTGGCAACCCTTCTAGATTATGTACTGTGGAAATGGCAGATCAGTACTCATTTATGGTCATGTATGCCTTTCATTGTTGTGCTAAGTCCACCAAAACATTCAATACTGGAGGTACTGGGGCTGCAACTTGATGTATACTCCTCTCCTTGCACTAGCAACTCCATATGTAAAAAGAGGCTGCTAAACTCCTAACAGTGGTGGGAGCTCAGCTTTCTCGCTAATGTGGCTGGGACCGTTTCCCGAAAAAGCCTGGGATACATCAGCACACCCTGAAATTCTTCAAGAATCCAGCACTAGTCAACTATCTGCTACCAGCGGGTGTGCAAGTCCCTTGAGATAAGTTAGAATATACAAAGCACAGGGAAGACACTTAGGAAAATGTGAACAAAGTTCAGGGAGTACTGGATACCTAGCATGCGAAGTCCACAATTGGGTTACTATAACAGATTCTGATTGCTCCTGCCAGATCTTTGATGAAGCTTGAGCAATTAGAAAAAAGTGGGGCAACGCGTAATTCATTGTCGTCCCCATGCTTTAAACAACACGCCCGAGGCTATCCCTCTGGATTTGGCTTCCAACTGAAGAATCTCAGCAACTGGGTGTTGAGATGCAGTGCAAACAGAACTGTGCCAAATGTCCTGACCTCATTATCTTTTAGATCGACTCCTGTTCTTTTTTTAATGTTGTAGTCCTCTCCCGTACTGTCCCCCTTAGCCCCTTTCCCATACCCAATCCCACCCCTACATACACCCCTACACATGCAAACATACATATGTTTTGGTCGTGCGACATACACAAGTCGAACTAACAATAAAGTTTGGTTGATGAAGCAACATATTACCGACCTCCAGATCTGTTTCACGGAGGCAAAAATGCTCTGTCTCTTTGCCAATCACTGAAGTCCCTGAGGTGTTTTGAGTTCCAATTTGACACTGCATTGGACAAGCCTGGTAAGTATACTATTATAATCGAAATTCAGAAGCGTCAATAGCCAGAGAGTGCGCTGCACCCCTGCTAAGGATCCAGGCAGCTACCCAGTCCCAGGAATCTGTGGTCCTGCTGCTCATCTATCTGCTGGCCAACACCCTGCTGAGCACACCTGAAGGGTGACCCGTGGAGACACGCTGGAGCTGTGAGTCGCTCATCGCATGTACCGAGTGCTTGACATGATGTGCTTTCAGAAAAACGATTATGTAATAAATAATGTATGACTAAAAATATTAGAAAAATGAGACACATGCCCTAGACTGTATCCCCACAGAGTGGAGTCCATAAATATTCTGCACTCCTGCTGCACATTCCCAATTAAAGATGTACAAATCACTTACGAGGTGAGTTATTAAACGTATAAACCCAGAAGAGTAAAATGCCAACGGTACATATGTGCTGCTTCAACATAGAAGAAAGAAGGCATCAGGAATGAAGAGAGATGGTGTACAGGGACAGGGAACCTCTGGATTGGTGGGCATCGATCAGCTGTGTCCCTTCTTTGTTTTTGAACCTGCCACAATTTGCCAGGATTCATGGGTAATGTGGTTTTGTTTGACCATAGGAGTAATTTCTTTGCTTTAAATCGTTGTTGCTTGGGTTTCTAAATAAATAAAGACAAGCATATGCAAGGATCCGGTCTTAACATAGGATCATTGGACCCTCTGTCAGAGAATCATGTCAATGTCTGACAATGGCTACGGTGTGCTTCTTAGGAGGAAGGTCATCTTCTACTGGAAAGTGCACTCAAATCAACAGCTAATTCAATGTAAACCACTGGGATAGTGTTGTGTGAAAAACATGAACAACATTTGTTTAATTTCATGAAGAATTTTTGGCATTTCAAAAAGACTGGGGTTTTCATCTGGATAGGAGTAAGGTGCTTCCATAATGGTCGCCTGAAAATGATTCAGTAATACATAAGCACTTAGTTCATACATGTTTGCGTGGAATTACTGATTGCGATAAAGAAGGGAAATAGTGTTGAGAATTAGAATATTTGTTGGACATGGCGGCTTAGTTCAGTTAAGAGGCACATATAGTTGTGCAGGTGTTTGTGATGTGGATGGCACGTGGCATGCACAATACTGGTGCTGCTGCACCTGTGCAAGAACAGGAAAATAGGTCCAGGGTCTTGAAAAGCCAGGCTCTGCCCTTGTGTCAAGTGGTATGCTCCCAGAATAGGTGCTTCCAAGGTGCCAGGCCTCTGACTGAGTCTTAATCATGCGCTGACAGGTGTTAAGGGATTTCTGAACTCTGTCCTGGTGGCGCAGAAGTTCAGAAGGCCAACCTAATTACTTGGAACAGGGTAACCTCTGGACGAGCCAGACCAATCAAGGTAGCGATCGCGGCGGTCAAGACTAGGTCTCAAGAGGGGTGAGGGTGACTGAAAGCCTGCAATGAGCACACAAAGCAAGAGCGCTTACAAACTACTCCAAACAGTTGTTATATCAAAAATAGATACACATTTATTTTAAGGCCTTTAAAATAATGACTGTAGCGAGAAAATCACAATATCACAATACTAAGCCAACACATACCATATCAACACAATATATATACAAATACGACAGTCGCAAGCGTTATATGCACGAAATGTGTAGTCCACCTGAAAGGAAAGGAAAACAGGCAGTGCGATAACGCTTTAGACTCAGTTCGCCTTCAGAGGCACCTAACTAGATGGAAGTCCGAGCCCTACGAAGAGTGGAGCCTTGTGCTCAAAGTACCTGCACACGCTGGTGCCAACGGGCAAAAGGAGAAGCTCTTCGGAGGAAGTCAGGCAGTTTGGGTTAGTGCACAACAGAAGAAGAACAGGTTCCGCAACTCAAGCGCAGCCTCCACAGCGAGCAGAAGCAGAGCGCGAGTACGGACAAAAGGGTGCTGTTTTTACACAGCGGGGAAAAGCAATGGGCTACTGCAGGAAGGCGACCAGATCCTAGCTATACTACTCACCGGTCCCCGATGCAAGCAGACCCAGGCTTCTCCACGTTAGTTTCAGCAGCTGGCAGGTTCAGAAGAGTCGGGAAATGCCTCGTCGTCGTGTAGAGAGAAAAGACGTCCCAATCGCAGAAACCTGCACAGTTTGTTGCCGCAGCAGGGCAACGGAGCGGCCGTGTGTATCCGAGCCAAATGTACACTCCTCCCTTCAGACCTGGGAACGCCAAGTGCACGAAGCGTGGGAGAGTGACAAGGACTCGAGATACAACACAACCTGGCGGCGGTTACAGAGCAGGACTCCCTTGTAAGCTGGTCAGTCAACTGGATGGCCCAGAGACACTTCCGAAGGCTTACTTGGCAGGAGATGATGAAGTCGCCGGGAATAGCTGTTCCTGCTATTCCAAAGGTCGAAGCACCAGTACAGGCCTTCTGGTTCGATCAAAGGAGGAAAGGGTTTCACAGGTCGACAGCAGTGCAAAGGAGGAGTCCTTCAGCGGGTCACCAGCGATTCCTCGGTCCAGCCTCGTGGTTGCAGGATACTTGGCTCCTGTATTCCTTCGTTCGTGAGAACTCAGGAGATCGACATGGTAGTGGTGTTTCCAGCCTCCTCTTATCCATGGTTCCCTTCGCGCCAAAACGGAGGGGAGCCAATGGGAGATCCGCTCATCAACACACGTACCATTCGTGGACCAATCACGGACCACGGTGGTCCCAGGCATTCACACCACCCTAGACTCTCTGGCACCCAGGATGTGTATTGGGACAAGACATCCCAGCCCACACCCTGGAGGCACACAAACGACATGTAGAAGCCCGCGAAAGCATCTGCGTTTCGCGGGAAAGTACATGCCCAAATAAGGAAGGCCCCGGGTCGCTCGACCTGGGGAAGGTGAAGGGAGCAAGACGGTCAGTGGACAGGACAAAGGAGCCTCGTGGTCTGGCCATTTTGGGAGCCAGGCCACCATTTTGGGTTCAGTGCGAAAAACGCGCTCAGAACGTCAAAAGGAGCTCAAAATACACAAAACGATCGCTGCCACCATTCCAGTCCCTGAATGACTTGCACCGATCAAATACCATCCTAAAAGAGTATCTAGGGCCTGTAGAAGGCTAGAGGCCCAAGAGAGCTGTAACTTAGCTTACAGTGCCCTCTTGTGTCATGTTGCACGAAAGCCGCAACATGATAAAAGAAACTACGGGAAACAGCGTTCCCCGGTACCGACTGTCTTAAGGGCATGTCAGTTTCCCCGTAAGAAAGGAGCGAAAGCCCAGAGGAGTGCGGCAGAAGGCTGCACTTCTCTGGCAAAGTCAAGAACAAGGTGAAAAACAACAGCAAAAAGTTTAGGGGTTGCCACATGGAAGGAAAATTACCTACAATTACGAAATCTTTCCTAACACTCGCCCCTCCCAGACTATGGACAGGGGGAACTAATCCACCCCTGGATGAGTCTCTTGTTCAGGTCGGTTAAACATTCTGGACAACCCATCAGCATTGCTATGTTGGACACCTGGCCTATGCTCAATAGTGAAGTCGAAGCCTTGTAGACTTATGGACCACCTAAGCAACTTTGGATTCTCCCCCTTCATGTTCATTAGCCACTTTAACGGCTTATGGTCAGTTTGCACAGTGAAGTGGGTCCCATAGAGGTAGGGCCTCAGCTTCCTTAGGGCCCACACAACAGAGAAACATTCTTTCTCTACCGTGGACCATCTGAGCTCTCTGTCCTTAAGCTGGCGACTAATAAAACCGATAGGGTGTTCCTTACCCTTCTCATCTACTTGTGATAGTACAGCTCCTATCCCAGTGTCAGAGGCGTCCGTCTGCACGATAAAAGGTCTTTGATAATCAGGGGCCCTGAGCACAGGGGCCTGGCACAAGGAGTCTTTTAAGCCATTGAAGGCCTTCTCACACTCGTCGGTCCAAGTTACCTTCTTGGGTTTCTTCGGAGTTGTGAGGGCAGTCAGAGGGGCAGCTATGGTGCCATAGTCTGCCACAAAATTGCGGTAATACCCCGTGAGTCCTAAGAAGGCTCTCACTTGGGTTTGCGTAGTGGGGGTAGGCCAGTCTTGTACTGCTTGTACTTTACTGGGTAGAGGCTGTATCCTCCCTCCACCTACTTCATGTCCAAGGTAAACCACTGAGCCTTGTCCAATCTGGCATTTACTAGCCTTTATGGTCAAGTGGGCTTTCTGAAGAGCCTGGAGCACAATCCCGAGGTATTTCACATGGTCTTCCCAGGTGGCACTGAAAACTGCTATATCGTCTAGATATGCAAGACAGAATTCGTCCAACCCATTCAACACATGATTCACAAGCCTCTGGAAAGTGGCAGGTGCATTCTTCAACCCGAACGGCATTACCCAGAATTGGTAAAGGCCGTCTGGCGTAGAAAATGCTGTCTTCTCCCTGGCATGTTCTGCTAAAGCTATTTGCCAATAGCCAGCAGTGAGGTCAAACGTGCTGAGGTACTTGGAGGCACCCAAAGTATCCACCAGCTCATCCGTTCGAGGCAAGGGGTGTGCATCTGTCTTGGTGACAGCATTCAGAGCCCTGTAATCCACGCAGAACCTCAATTCAGAAGTGCCTGCCTTTGGAACCAACACCACAGGGCTGGACCAAGGACTACTAGAGGGTTCAATCACCCCAAGGTCTAACATCTTGTTGACCTCGGTCTTAATATAAGACCGTACTTTGTCTGACATCCTGTATCCCCTACTTTTGGTAGGTACACTGTCTCCTGTGTCAATGTTATGTTTGCACCAAGGTGTCAAACCAGGCGACTGTGAAAACAGGGGGGAAAACTGCCTAAGCAAACTTTTCACCTCAGCCTGCTGATCAGAAGTCAGGTGAGGGGCCACTCAGACACCCTCAATGGAGCTATCTGAAGGACCGCTTTGGAACAGGTCGGGGAGAGGTCAGACTCCTCTTCCTCAACGTCTGACGCCAGTAGCAGTGCTGCGATTTCGACTCTTGGGACGAAAGCCTTCAGCCTATTCACGTGAAACACTTTTGGAGCCTGTCCAGGCCTTCCAAGGTCCACTAAATAGTTAACCTCACCCAGGGGCTCCACCACTGTGTAAGGGCCTGACCATTTGTCCTGTAAAGCTTGAGGCCTTATGGGATTCATGATCAGGACTTGCTGACCAGGTGTAAAGTTGATGAAGGAAGCTTTCTGGTCGTACCAATGTTTCACCAGTGCTTGCCCTGCCTTCAATTTATCACTAGCCAAGCCCATCAGAAGTACCATCCGTTTTCTGAGCCCTAGCACATAATCAACTACGTTGGTAGTAACAGGGGGAGTGGGCATCTCCCATCCCTCTTTGACGATGGCTAAGGGTCCCCGTACGGGATGACCGAACAGAAGTTCGAAGGGGCTGAAGCCAACACCCTCCTGTGGTACCTCTCGGTAGGCAAACAGTAAGCATGGTAAAAGAAGATCCCATTTTCTTCTCTGGGGCTCCTCCAGAGCCCCAATCATGCTCTTTAACGTTCTGTTGAAACGTTCCACCAGACCATTGGTCTGGGGGTGGTATGCAGAAGAGAACTTGTAGGTGACCCCACATTCTTTCCACATAGCCTGCATATACTTCGACATAAAGTTGCTGCCACGATCTGACACAACTTCTTTAGGGAAGCCAACCCTAGTAAATATGCCGAGTAAAGCTTTTGCAACTGACTTGGCAGTTACAGTCTTCAATGGGATGGCCTCAGGATACCTGGTTGCATGGTCGACCAGCACCAGGATAAACCTATTGCCCGAGGATGTTTGCGGGTCAAGGGGACCAACGATGTCGATCCCTACCCTTTCAAATGGTACCCCCACAACTGGGAGCGGTACCAACGAAGCTTGGATTGTCGCGCCAACCTTACCAGACAACTGGCAGGAGGCACAACTCCTGCAGTGACTTTCTACTTGCACCCCCATCTTGGGCCAGTAGAAGTGCATGGATAACCTTTGCTTGGTCCTCTTCATACCAAGGTGACCAGCAAGGGGAACTTCATGCGCCAACTGCAGGAGGAAGGGCCTAACAGCAAGGGGAACCACAAACCTCCTATGGTCTCCTTCTGTAGACTCTGTGGGCTCACTATACAGGAGTCCACCTTCCCAATAAATCCTATGCGTCCCAGGAGGTTCACCCTCAAGCTGGGAGCAGGCCTGTCTCCTTAGGCCTTCCAGAGATGGGCACTCACGTTGGCCTTTACTGAATTCGTCCCTATCAGGACCTCCTTCAACTAACAAGTCTTTTAGTTCAGGATGATCGTTGGGGTCGAAAACTTCAGGCATCGCCACCTCCTCGTCAGGCCCGGGCGATTGACCAACTTCCTCCACCGCAGTGGTAGGCGAGCTCGGGAGAATATTCTCTTTCCCTCGTCTTGACTTGTCGACTCCTTTCGCCTTGGGTTTCCCCTTCGGCTGGGGCGGCTTATTGGACTTGGCCAATGCTGCCCGTGCTTGAGACCGTGTGTAGGGTCTTTCGGCAGTGTCTCCTACGAACCCTAAAGCTCTGAGATCATTACCCAACAAGACCTTTCCCGGGACGTTTCTCTGAATGCTCACTGGAATCCTGACGGCTGTACCATTTAAAGTAAGATTTACAGGTATTACGGGAAACATACGGAGGGGGCCGTCAGCCAACTTAGTGGGCATTAGAGTAGCTCTGGCAACTTCCTCTGAGTCTACCAAGGTAGAATCCACTACAGTGCGACTGCACCCACTATCCCGAAGAGCTGGAGTATCCACTCCATTGATCAGCACACTGTCTTTAAAGTAGTGCTTGGTATTATCCGGAATCCTAGCATAAGCCTCTGCGACTTAAGGCTCCCAGGAACCCAGGGACACTAAAACTACCTCAGCCTCTATCCCGCTGGGAAACGAGTCTGAGGAGAAGGATGCTCCTGTAATCTCTTCTTCCTCGTAGGAGGAGAAGGCCAGATTAGCGGAGTGGACCCCCAAAGGTCTAACCTTACAACGGGGATCCCCCTTCGCGTGGTCAGTTGCTCCACAAGAAAAACAAGCCCCATTGGGTCTGTTTACGTAGGGAGGCTTATTGTAACCCGCGTTCTGTTTCGGAGGCTGACCTCCACTACCCTGTGAGTTCTCTTGTGTCTTACCCTTGTTTTTCTTTTTGTGGCCCTTATGGGAAGAAGATTTAGCAGATTCCCCACCCTCCATATCTTTGGACTTTTTCCCTTCCTCCTGCTTATCAGGATGAGTTTTGTCCTTATGGGACACTCGATGTGACACCCATAAGTCTGCTGCAATGGCCAGCTTCTTAGGATCTATCTCCTTCGAATCGGCCAAATGCTGCTTAAGCTCCGGGGAAGAAGAAGCAAAAATGTGTTCCAGCATGACAAGATTTATCATGCCTTCGAAGGTAGAAACCTTATAACCTTCGACCCAGCCAGTTAAGTTTTTCAAGGATTCAGCGACATAAGATACCCAAGTACCACCTTCCTTTTTCTTATACTCTCGAAAACGCTTTAAATATTGGGCCGGAGTCTTCCCAAACTTTAAAATGAGAGTTTGCTTTAACATTGCGAAATCAGCTCGCTCAGCCTTCGACATTTCCATAATGGCACTACAGCCAGAATGGGGCAGTCTACTGAGCAACCACGCAATCTTATCAGCATTGTCAACTTCTTGAACCTCGCATGCATACTCAAACGCATTCAGCCAGTCCATAATGTCATTCCTTTCTTCATACACACTGAGCAGATCTTTCGGAAACCGTGGATGAGAGGAGGCCCCAGACCCATGTCCAGGACCCTTGGACCCATTTGCAACCTGAAGCTTGGCCAGTTCCAACTGGTGATCCCTGTCTTTTTGTTTTTCTGCCTGTTCGATTCTTAGTTTGGCTATGCTGAATTCAAGCTCCTTCTGCCTAAACCGCAGCTCTTGCTTCTTGAATTCAAGCATAGCCTCCCCATCAGCACTGGCAGAGGAAACATTAGACATCTCGTCCTCCCTGTCCTCGTGGTCGCGGTGGCTCAGTGCGGCGGCAGAACCGTCGGTTCTACCAGTGAGAGCAGCCCCACCACCTTCCGCACTGTCCTCAGAAGTTATAGCGTCAAGCTGCGCTTCTTGCCACGCCACAATTCTTTGGATCATTTCCAATTTCGTGCCTTGAGAGGAAACACCTCTCTCCGCACACATCTTTTTTAGTGTTTCTGATTTAGAAGCATTTAAAGTTAACAAGGTACTTGTTTCCATACTGTTTGATAGGACTATGGCCTTTTTAAAGTTATACTACAACAATTCACTACGTGTACTGGTTGGAATAACCTGAAATGCCTTAGTTCGAGTGCAACACTGGATACCTTCAGTCGTATCCCAACGCTGTACACCAATTTGTTAAGACGGATTTCTGAACTCTGTCCTGGTGGCGCAGAAGTTCAGAAGGCCAACCTAATTACTTGGAACAGGGTAACCTCTGGACGAGCCAGACCAATCAAGGTAGCGATCGCGGCGGTCAAGACTAGGTCTCAAGAGGGGTGAGGGTGACTGAAAGCCCGCAATGAGCACACAAAGCAAGAGCGCTTACAAACTACTCCAAACAGTTGTTATATCAAAAATAGATACACATTTATTTTAAGGCCTTTAAAATAATGACCGTAGCGAGAAAATCACAATATCACAATACTAAGCCAACACATACCATATCAACACAATATATATACAAATACGACAGTCGCAAGCGTTATATGCACGAAATGTGTAGTCCACCTGAAAGGAAAGGAAAACAGGCAGTGCGATAACGCTTTAGACTCAGTTCGCCTTCAGAGGCACCTAACTAGATGGAAGTCCGAGCCCTACGAAGAGTGGAGCCTTGTGCTCAAAGTACCTGCACACGCTGGTGCCAACGGGTAAAAGGAGAAGCTCTTCGGAGGAAGTCAGGCAGTTCGGGTTAGTGCACAACAGAAGAAGAACAGGTTCCGCGACTCAAGCGCAGCCTCCACAGCGAGCAGAAGCAGAGCGCGAGTACGGACAAAAGGGTGCTGTTTTTACACAGCGGGGAAAAGCAATGGGCTACTGCAGGAGGGCGACCAGATCCTAGCTATACTACTCACCGGTCCCCGATGCAAGCAGACCCAGGCTTCTCCACGTTAGTTTCAGCAGCTAGCAGGTTCAGAAGAGTCGGGAAATGCCTCGTCGTCGTGTAGAGAGAAAAGACGTCCCAATCGCAGAAACCTGCACAGTTTGTTGCCGCAGCAGGGCAACGGAGCGGCCGTGTGTATCCGAGCCAAATGTACACTCCTCCCTTCAGACCTGGGAACGCCAAGTGCACGAAGCGTGGGAGAGTGACAAGGACTAGAGATACAATACAACCTGGCGGCGGTTACAGAGCAGGACTCCCTTGTAAGCTGGTCAGTCAACTGGATGGCCCAGAGACACTTCCGAAGGCTTACTTGGCAGGAGATGATGAAGTCGCCGGGAATAGCTGTTCCTGCTATTCCAAAGGTCGAAGCACCAGTACAGGCCTTCTGGTTCGATCAAAGGAGGAAAGGGTTTCACAGGACGACAGCAGTGCAAAGGAGGAGTCCTTCAGCGGGTCACCAGCGATTCCTCGGTCCAGCCTCGTGGTTGCAGGATACTTGGCTCCTGTATTCCTTTGTTCGTGAGAACTCAGGAGATCGA
This sequence comes from Ambystoma mexicanum, assembly GCF_040938575.1. Taxonomy (NCBI): domain Eukaryota; kingdom Metazoa; phylum Chordata; class Amphibia; order Caudata; family Ambystomatidae; genus Ambystoma; species Ambystoma mexicanum. Next base: position 70,058,835 of record NC_090928.1, read on the forward strand.
CATGGTAATGGTGTTTCCAGCCTCCTCTTATCCATGGTTCCCTTCGCGCCAAAACGGAGGGGAGCCAATGGGAGATCCGCTCATCAACACACGTACCATTCGTGGACCAATCACGGACCACGGTGGTCCCAGGCATTCACACCACCCTAGACTCTCTGGCACCCAGGATGTGTATTGGGACCAGACATCCCAGCCCACACCCTGGAGGCACACAAACGACATGTAGAAGCCCGCGAAAGCATCTGCGTTTCGCGGGAAAGTACATGCCCAAATAAGGAAGGCCCCGGGTCGCTCGACCTGGGGAAGGTGAAGGGAGCAAGACGGTCAGTGGACAGGACAAAGGAGCCTCGTGGTCTGGCCATTTTGGGAGCCAGGCCACCATTTTGGGTTCAGTGCGAAAAACGCGCTCAGAACGTCAAAAGGAGCTCAAAATACACAAAAAGATCGCTGCCACCATTCCAGTCCCTGAATGACTTGCACCGATCAAATACCATCCTAAAAGAGTATCTAGGGCCTGTAGAAGGCTAGAGGCCCAAGAGAGCTGTAACTTAGCTTACAGTGCCCTCTTGTGTCATGTTGCACGAAAGCCGCAACATGATAAAAGAAACTACGGGAAACAGCGTTCCCCGGTACCGACTGTCTTAAGGGCATGTCAGTTTCCCCGTAAGAAAGGAGCGAAAGCCCAGAGGAGTGCGGCAGAAGGCTGCACTTCTCTGGCAAAGTCAAGAACAAGGTGAAAAACAACAGCAAAAAGTTTAGGGGTTGCCACATGGAAGGAAAATTACCTACAATTACGAAATCTTTCCTAACAACAGGCAACTGCAATTGCACTGCACAGTCGCAACAACAATTAAAGGGGCAGAGGGACATCGAGTGCAGAGAGGACACCAACAGGAGAATCGCCTGCTAGCAGCTCCGCCACAAAGGCAAGGCAGAGCCTTTGCTTAGTATCAATCTATATAAGTGGGTCTCTCTAAGATGTTTGACAGGAAGTTCATCGCTTCAGTAATGATTTTGTCTGCATTTGTCCTTGACTATACTAGAGGAATGTGTTGATATATTATGCCCATGAAAAAGGAAACTGCATTTGGCTATGTTGGGCCTAAAAAGTGCTGAACTTGGAAACCACACTGTTGGCTGGGAGAGGCCTAAAAAGTGCAGAACCTGGAAAACATTCTATGAGTTGGCATATAAAATGGTTGTATTTCCTTTTAAATTGTCACATAAAAATGCTGTCTTCGAAGAAGGAGAAATACACTACTAAGTGGGCCTTGCATGCAATTGTCAATGCTCAAAAACAGAGGCCTACTTTTCATGAAATGTCACAGATGCCCAAAGTGATAAATGCAAACACAGAAACTGCTATCATAGAAATGTGTGCATTTGGAGCTTATTGTGAACATATCATAGCATAGTGGATAAATTAACATTAATAGCAAGACGCAATTATCTTAAAAATGAACAGAATTCTGCATGTTACCTCCACAAGCATCAGTTTCTGTTTCCTGAGAAGGGCTCAGTTTCTATTCAGAACACTCAAGCAGTGACCCAGAAGGAATTTATGAGGGGCTGCTACCTAAAATGTTTTCCTAGCTCCCCCAGAACATGTTCCAAAGCCGGAAATTGGGGTGGTGGCAGCTTATTTTATATTAATAGATAGATAGCTATAGATATTAGTCTAGAACATTTCAGTTTGATAACTGTTATCATTTTTGAGTACATTGCGAAGAATTGCCATTTGGACATCCAACCTTGTGCCAAAATGGGACATTGTTTGTCAAATGCGGCATGTTGAGAGGAACCCAGAAATATCTATATTGTTATGTTTATTTGTCAAATATTATGTTTTGCCACGTAGGACTGTTTCCAGTGGATAATTGACATGGGGGAAAAATGTAACACCCAGTGGGTGTATCCATGCCTCCCGTGATTTTAATTACATTACTCCGAGAACCTCTTGACAGAGAGAAGGCTGGACCTTGGGGGTGGAGAGGAGAATAGTTGTCCAATCAAAATGGGGGGCCAATCAGCTGGCACCTCCTAATTTCAATATTAGGGGGGTGAAATCAATATAATGCATTGCACAATGGGAATCAGGGGAAGTTTGCTTGGAACCATCTGGGTGGAATGACAGACAAATTGCTGCAGGATTAACCTTGCCTGGGGGACAGCAATTGGGAAAGCCTAAAAGCTGACTGGGCCCTGTGACCGAGGAGCGCCCAAGAGATTGGTGAATTCTGGAGTTTAAGGACTGAACCTGAGAGACTTTTTGACCAGACCCATGTGTTCCCCTGAGCATTCAGTATTGATGTCTTTCCTGATCACCAAAAACAGACATTTTCAACGTAAGTACCTTGCCCAACAGAACCGAGTGTGTGTGTGGGATCTGTGCTAGTTAATACCTTCCCCTTAATTAGTGCGTCCGGGGATGGTAGTAGACCCTTAGTATATTTTGATAATTAAAACCCTTATAGACAAATGACAGGTGGTGAATTTGTAACATTTGTTAACATTTGAAATTAAACTCACTCCCAGTGTGAATAAAAGCTATAGGGCCTCATTACATGGAAGGCGGTAAGGGTTAACGGTCACCGGTAATGGTACCGGTGACCGTTAACCCTTACCGCCTTACTACGAGGTCCCTTTGCAGGTTGGTACTTTAACGCCTGCTTTTTAGCAGGTGTTAAAAACCAACCCGCAAAGGGACCAGGTTGCTAATTACGGTACTGCAATTTGCGGTACCGTAATTAGCACCTTCCCCATTCCCATTATGCCCTATGGGGCAAAAATGGGGAAGGGGGAATTACCGCCCTGCCAACCTTGGAATAGGGCGGTAATTCCCCTTTCCTCCAAGGCGGTGCCGGTATTTTACCGGCATGGACCAAGGTCCACCGCCTACCGTGTAATGAGGCCCATAGTCTGTTAATGTAATCTGGTACACCTATTTTCCTTGCCAATGCCAGAATTCCTTAAAGGTGTCCTGGTCTAAAAACAAAATTTCTAACTTGCCATTCCTCAGACCTGGCCTTTTAGCAGAGGGGTGCTGAATGTAACTGAATGTCTGGGTTTTGGTGCTGGGGTAGAGAAGTGTCTTGCTAAATGAAACAAAGTGAGGTCTGTGAGTGAAAAACGCACACTCTCTCCACAGAGGGAGAAAGTGAGAAAGTGGCCCAGAAGAGAGATTTTGCCTTGCACAGGGACAAAAGAAGGAAGGTTCCATAGGTGATAAATATGCCTTTTTTACAAAGTCTGTTCTGCTCCAATACATCTAATGTTATAGGAAGGATCTCAGGTTGAGAATGGGAAGGAGTTGGACATCACCTTTCATGTTATAGGAACGGTCTCAGGTTTGGCATGGGAAGGAGTTGGATATCACATCTCATGTTATAGGAAGGGTCTGAGGTTTGGTATTAGAGGCATTGAGATATCACATCTCATGCTTTAGGAAGGGTCTCAGGATTGGATTGCAAGGCACGCAGGGAGACGAGAATACAGATCGCTTCATGTGTGAAATTGTTTTTACAAGTTAGAAAATTATTGTATGTTATTTCAACCAACTTTAGGTAGAGTGTATTGTTAAGTGTATGATCTGGTGAGATTTCAAAGTGCTACATGTTATAAAGTGAATCTCATGCAAAGTATTTTGTGCATTAAGAGTATTTTGTGAGTGACCCAAGTAATTGAAGTACCCCATAGTCCCAGGGTTCTATGTAACCGGGGAGGAAAAGAACCCCAGGAAGGATGAGTTTGGATTGTAAAGTCTGTGATCTGTGTTATCCTGAACCAACTAGTGTTTTCAATTGTGTAAAGAGAAAAGTGTTGTTAGGAAAGAAAAGCATTTGGGCCACAGAGTGGTGCGGCGTGATTGTTAATTTTGTACAAAGATTGATTGGATGTATTATTTAATAAATATATCTTCTTTCTGCACGCCGGACTGGTTCTTGCTTTTCCATGGCACAGGGTGATGGTTCTATGTGCCTCTATATTGGGTCAGAGGTGGGGCTAGATTGAACTTTAAAGGTATATTGGCTGGTGCTTTTGATGGGGAGGGGATGAATGAACTCCCCATGTTAAGGGTGGTCCATAAATATACTGTTACAGGACAAAATAATATTCATTGTATTTTTTGTGACTAGGTAATATCAATATTCCACTAGCCACTTATACAACCATGGGAAAATAATAACAAGCTGGATGTGTTTAAAAAATGAGTTAAACATTTGGGGCCCGGTTCATGCAAATGGGTGCAGAAATCCTGCAAGCGCTGCGTGCCGAGGAGGATACTGCGCAAGCCTGTGCACAGACAGAGAAATTTGCGACACGCGTATTCATGCAGTTGACAGCGCAAAGCAACCATATTCGCAAGTTGCGCATGGAACGCCCCTGACACACCCACACACAAAGCATGAACGGCCAGAACAGCTACCTTTGCGCGCTCCCCTGGGCACAAATACATGAACCCTTCAAAGAGTGCGTGGGGTCCCCCATAAGCAGACCTGCAACTGTATCCGGCACCCCGACAACATGCATATGTAAAATCGTAACTCAGCAATAACTCTGAAAATCTGTGTGCCAACCCACGTAAAATGTTCCAGCACCCCGCTACACTGCTTACGTGCACCCCTAAGTTACATTGTAACCCCGATTGAGTACACGCAGCCCGAAATCTGACATGCAAGCCCACCTGCGTGCTGAAAATCCTACGCTCAAGTGTCCTTACTCTTGCCTTCGGATGGCAGATCGTATGAAGGACTTGTGTGGCCATTTGCCAGCTGAGTCATGCACTATCGAATCCATGTATATGTCTTGCGCCACGCAATTGTGGCCGTGCGAGGGACTGCCTGCAGGCCGTCCCTCGGAACACCCACTTTTTCACAAGTTCTTCCCCATTATTGGTGTTCCGCCCCCTTACTAGCCCTCTGTGCAAGCCACACCCATGCTCTGCTTGGAGTCTCAAGGCCCTTGACAGCTCGCACAGACGTACTGAGCCAGTGAGAACTCCACGCAAGTCCAGGAAAAGTAACGTGCATTCGATTCCATGAATCAAAGAAGGGGTATTTGCGCGCGCAACTACCCTATTTTCTGCGCAGATAGTTCCATGAATTCTGGCCCTTGGTGTCTCATTTTCAGACACAACTTGTATGTTATGGCCCTGATTCATGAAATTATCTGCATGGAAAATCTGGGACTTCCGTGCAAGTCCCTGTTGGGCGATTCATCAAATCGAATGTGCGCGACTTCTCCTGGACTTGCGTGGAGTTTGTGCAGTCTCTGCAAGCCGTCGAGCACCTTGCACGAGATGCAACGCAGAGCGTGGGTGTGGCTTTCGCAGAGGGCTGGAAGGGGGTGGCACACCAAAAATGGGGAAGAACTTGCGAAACAAATGTGGGCTTCTGAGGGACGGCCTCTATGCAGTCCCTTGCACGCCCACAATTGCGCGGCACAAGACGTATTCATGGATTCGATCACGCAACCCCTCGTCTGCGAAATGGCCACACAAGTCCTTCATACTATCCGCCACCTGTAGGCAGGCGTAAGTACACTTTCGCATAGGAATCGCAGCGTGGAGGTGGGTTTGCATGTTGGATTTCGAAGGTGTGTGTACCCACCCGGCAGAGGCGTTGCTAGGGGGGGGGCTGAGGGGGCTATAGCCCCTGGTCTTTTGGTTGTAGCCCCGGATAGAATCTCAGGGGCTACAACCAAAAGGCTAGCTAGCCCCCAGTCCCTACAGTTCCGACATTAGCATAGCCCCGGGTATTTTCCTGACCTAGCAACACCCCTGCCACTCGGGGTTCCGATCTGACTTAGGGCTGCGTGTACGCAGTGTAGCAGGGTGCAGGACGGTTTCCCGGGTTTGCACACAGATTTTTCGAGATTTCAACTGTCACGATTTTTCATACGCATGTTGTCCGGGTGCCGGATACAGTTACGGGGGACCCTGTGCAGGGTCTCCGAGATGCATGCCTGCTTGCGGAGGACCCCACGCACTGTTTGAGGGGTGTGTGTATTCACACCTCTGGGGAGCGTGCAAAGGTAGCTATTCTGGATGTTTATGCTTAGCGTGTGGGCGTGTCAGGGGCGTTTCAGCCAAGACTTGCGATTACGATTATTTTGCGTAGTAAATTCCATGAATATGCAGGGCTCGCACTTTTTATTCTGCGCACAGGCTTGCCCAGTGTCCTTCTCGGCACGCAGCCCTGGCAGGATTTCTGCACACATTTCCATGAATCGGCCCCTATGTGTTTATTATTTTTATTGTATTTATTTCGGGCGAGGTGGTGTCGGTCAGCAGGTGGGCTTGGCGGTGGTGTCTACTGTGCGTGAAGAAGGCACTCCTTGGAGAGGATGGTCTTAAGCTCCATTCTGAATTCATGAGGGTGGTTGTGAGTTTACCGTCAACGGGCAGTATGTTCCACAACCTGGGGACGTAGATCGGGGAAGCCTGCTAAGTTGATTGCTATTTGTAATTCGCTCATCTGCCTTTAGTTGTCTATCCATTATCCCAAACCAGCCTGTCGGAGTTGTAGCTGTAACATGAAATTTGTTGGCACTGTGGCTAAAAGCAGTGGATGGTGGTGGCAGTGAGCGACTGGGTGGCGTGTATTTTAGAGTTGAGAACAATCTAAAGGTCCTCCCCTTTTTTTTAATTTCTGGTGTACCCTCTTTTGAGATAAAAGATTCTTTACCTCGTTATTTGCTTGAGTGTGCTAATCCTGAGCTGATAAGCAGTTCACAAATGTGCAGGACAATTGAGTGGTGCTTCCTGGCTCTCGCGTGTAAGTGAGCATGGGGCACTCACCAAGTTGGTCGAGAGTACAAACACATTTTTTACTGTTTTTTTTACTGCATGTTTTACCGCAAGTAAACGGGGCGGGGGTTTATAGAAAGGGGGACTGTGGGGTAAGTGAGGGGTGAGAGTGGCCCTGCATTTTGCGTAAAAAATGGTTTAAATAATCAGTGTTTTTACCCACAAACTAAAAAAAATGTGGTGATTTAATATAGACCCGGAAATTGGACTGCATAAAGAGCTTGCCCTGTTTAAAGAGGCATATTTTGGTAAATGTAATGTTCAAGTGGAGAAACCAAGAAACGGGGGCAGACTCGAAACCATTCCATTGCTCTTTCATCAAAGGCGTTTCCTTTAAAACTGTGCCAAACGGTACGATTCCCGCGCTGGATTTTTATGCTCGTATAATCATGAGTGTACGGCTAAAAAAGTGGTGATATGGAGGGGGGGGGCTAAATAAAAGCAAATTAACAATCGTTGCTGTCATTGATATGATATGATATGATATGATATGATATGATATGATATGATATTTGTAACGCGCCTATACACAAGTGTTTCAAGGCGCGACGAGGCAGGGAGGGAGGGAAACAAGGGGAAGACAGACAAACGATCCTACTAGGCCAGGTGTCATTCAGATCGCGCAAGTGCAGAGGTAAGGGGAAAAGGAGAAAGTGCAGGGGGAGGAGGTGGGGGGGAAGTGCGGTACAAGGTAAGTAGCGTAAAAATAAATAAATAATAAATAATAAATAAAAGGGCCAGCTGGTGGCAAAGTGCGAGGTAAGTGCAGAGCAAGTGCTGGGAAGGGGGCTGTAGGGATGCAGTGACAGTCCCACAGTGCAGGGGGAGCCAGGGAGGCAGTGCAAGTGGAGAGTGGCTGGGACCTGGACCGAGGTCGCTGAGAGTGGCTCAGATGCAGGTTTAGTGCAGAATTCAGTGGGGAGTTAAGCAGGTTTAGCAGGGGAGAGGGAGAGAGAAGGCAGAAGCGAAGAGGAAGGTTTTGAGGTGCTTCCGGAACCGGAGATGGTTCTCCTCAAGTTTCAGGGAGGCAGGAAGGCTGTTCCAGAGGGAGGCCCCTGCTGCGGAGAGAGATCTACCCCCAGCTCGTTGCTTCGAGAAGCGGCTGACCATGAGGGAGTTGGAGAAGGATGAGCGAAGGGCTCGTGAAGGAAGATATTTAGGAAGAGAGAGTTGAAGGTATTTAGGCCCCAGGCCCCAGAAGGCCTTGTGGACAATGCAGAGGGTTTTGAACTTAATCCTCGCAGCCACTGGGAGCCAGTGAAGAGATTTCAGTCCTGGAGAGATACGGTCCCTGGGCTTGAGGCCAAGGACAAGTCTCGCAGTTCTGTTCTGGATAAGTTGCAGAGGGCGGAGAGTGGAGGCAGGCAGATTAAGATAGAGGCTGTTACAGTAGTCCAGCCTTGAGAGAACCAGGGCTCGGGAGACAGTGAGCTTCTGGGGGAAGGAGAGGAAGGGAAGAATACCTCTGAGGAGGTGCAGCTGGTAGTGTGACTTCTTAGAGACGTCAGATATATGAGGAGAGAAGGAGAGTGTGGAGTCGAAGATGACCCCAAGGTTTTTAGCCTTGCAGGTAGGGGCAGGAAGGGGGCCAAGGGAGGCCGGCCAGAGAGCTGCAGGGAAGGAGGGAGTGGGTGTGCCGATGAGTAGAATCTCAGTCTTACTGGCGTTAAGGCAGAGGTCATTGGCGGCACACCATTCCTGGATAGCAGACAGACAGTCGGAGATGAGGGAAGGAGAGGAGGAGGCCGAGGGTAGCCTGAAAATGAGCTGGGTATCGTCCGCATAGCACTGGAAGTAGGGGCAGAGAGCGGCGATGCGGTGGGCAAGGAGTGCCAGATACTGGTTGAAAAGCCAGGGAGAGAGGTTGGATCCCTGGGGGACACCACAGGTGGAGAAAAAGATGTCAGAGAGGAAGGAGCCCATTTGGACCTGGGAGGGTCGACCGGAAAGGAAAGAGGTCAGCCATGCCAGAGCCTGACCAGTGATACCCAGGTTATCACGGAGACGGTTGAGCAGGATGGCATGGTTGACAGTGTCAAAGGCAGAGGAGAGATCGAGCAGAATGAGAACACAGTGAGTGTTGGAATCGAGGTTCAGGAGCAGGTCCTCACGGATGTTCAGGAGAGCAGTTTCCGTGCTTCGGGCCGCTCTGAAGCCGGATTGATGGTCATGAAGATTACCAACAGATTCAGCATGGAGGTTAAGCTGGGAGATGGCCAGTTTCTCCAGGAGCTTGCCCAGGAAGGGAGTGATGGAGATTGGGCGATAGTTGGCCGGGCAGGAGGGGTCGGAGGAGGGTTTCTTGAGGAGGGGGTGCACAAGGGAGTGCTTGAGGGGGGATGGGAAGACTCCAGAGGCGAATGAGTGGTTGCAAAAGGCAGCCAAGGCAGGAGCCAGGGAGTCGATGTGGTCCTTGATGGTTTTGGAGGAACAGGGGTGAACCTGTTTAGACGAGGCTTTCATAGATCGGACTTGTCTGGAAACCTCATCAGCAGAAAAAGGTGGAAAAGCAGAGAAGGAGGGCGGAGGGGAGGCTGCAAGAGAGCAAGAGGAAGGGCCGGGAAGAGAGGGAGGGAGGAGAGAGGAGGAGAGCGAGGACAGGATGTCCTGAGTTTTTGAGATGAAGTGCGAGGCCAGTGCGGTGCAGAGGGCCTGGGAGGGGACAGGAGAGGTAGAGACTGCAGCAGGGTTGGCCAGCTCCTTGCAGATTTTAAAGAGTTCGGCCGAGTTGTTAGATGCCTCAGAGATGCGGGCTTGGATAAGGGCTCTCTTCTTGGTGAGAACGGAGAGCCGGTATTGCCTTTGGAGCAGGCGGCAGGCCAGTTTGTCAGAGGATGAGCATGAAGCACGCCATTTCCTCTCTGCCACCCTGCACTTGCGTTTTAGGGTGACGAGATCCGAGTCATACCAGGAGTTACATTTGGCTTTGGGCTTCAGGCGGATTCTCATGACGGGGGCAAGGATATCGAGAGTATCAGATATAGAGGAATAGAGGATGGAGAGGGCTGTGTCAGGGTGGGAGTCAGCCGAGGGGGGAGGAGGGGGCGAGAAGGTAGCAGCGAAAGCCTCAACTGACACGCGCTTCATGGGTCGGATGACCGAGAAGGTGGGTGGCAATGACGAGGGTGGCTTTGCCTGTGGGGTAGGGAGGGAGAGGTGGGAGGATAGGAGAAAGTGATCACTCCAGGAGAGAGGAGTGGAGAGAGGGAGGGAGAGGGGAAGGTCAGAAGAGATCAGAGCATCCAGAGTGTGCCCTGCAGAGTGAGTAGGCCCGGAGGGGAGGATAGATAGTAGCCACGGTAAGGGAATGGCTAGGAGAGAGAGAGAGTCGGCAGACAAGACATTCAAAAGAGGAGTAGGTCTGCGTAGGAGTGACAGTGGCAGGAATCCACTCAGGGAAGATAAGGGCAACACCACCCCCTGAGCGGTTTGGCCTAGGCATGGAGAGGATCTTGTAGCCGTCAGGTAGGAGTGTGTCGAAGCTGGTGGCAGAGCTGGCAGTGAACCATGTCTCAGTGAGACCGAGGACGTCGAGGTCCAGTTCCTCAAGAAGGCGACAGATATCAGAGGAGTGCTTGATGGCAGAGCGAGAATTTAGAGTGGCAATGTGGAGAAGGTTGCCACCCTTGAAAAACTTCCGGGGAGGGGTACAGATCAGAGGTACGCCCTGCGGAGGTGTTAGAGAAGGAGTTGAAGAGGGAGCAAGAGAAGGGGCAGGGAGGGAGGGGAGAGGCAAGGTAGCCGAGGACAGAGGAGGGGGGACAGCGGGAGCGGAGAGGAAGTTGATGAGGCGTGGGAAGCGTCTATCAAAGAGGTGAAGGTTGGCCTGCGGGCCTTGGACCAAGACGGTCCCGTTAGCATAGACATTAATGATGGCCTTAGAGGAGTGGAAAGGGGCCAAGAGGACATCCCAACGGGTGCCACCATTAATGGGAGAGGAGGAGAAAGGAGAGAGCACAGCGACCATGTGAGGGGTCCATAGGTCAGGTGAAGGCACGAAAAAGAGAATGTCATTAATCGTAAAGCAGTTGTTTCCATTGATGCTACTGTAATGTAATGTCCGCATAGTTAACCCTCAAACTGAGGACGCCCCCTCGGGTCTAAAAATGTCCTGGACGTGAATTTGTTTACATGGAACACTGGCAGATCTAAAGTTACAGGGTAGGCCGGGCTGGATGCGGAGGCTTTCAACCCATCCTGTGTGCGGCTTACGTAACATGTGACCAGCCAGCCCGCCTGATGTTAAAACTGGAACGTTGTGTTAGATTTGGGGGTGTGAGGGAAGTTCGCAAAGAGCGCTCACTGCTTGGCTGTGATCGGAACCGTCTGCTTTCTGTCCCTGTTCCCAGGAGCCAGCATCTGCAAACTGGAGGTGCAGCTTGCGTTCGCTTTTTAATTTCTTGCCATCTTCTGTATCGAATTCTCCATTTCTACAAAAAGGATTGGCGTCCTGTAAAACTTTCCGGAAACCCCACAGGTACGTGTCCTACATTGCTTTTCTTCCCCATCCCGTGTGTGTGTTCAGATGACTGCACTTGACGGACACGTGTGAATATTGTGCACAATGTAAACAATGCTGCTGGCTTGAGGGGTGACGAGGCGCGGGTGTTGGGAGCGCTGCCTGACGACCCACAGAGTTTGCCTGAATGTAAATAGACGTGTCCGTGGTTGAGCTCGCATCTCCTAATAACGCTTCAGCTGTCCAGGCAGTGTTTTCAAACGTGCCGTGATTTATTAACGAGGCCGAGCTGACAGCGCTATCCAGTACCGAAGCACTGCCCCCCTCCGAGTGTGATCCTCTCCAGGCGCCAGGCAGGCGCAGGCAGTAGGGCCAGGACTGCCTGAGGTTTAGTAATGCACCCAGACGGAAATAATGCTTACTTAAGAAGAGGTGTGCGTGCGCCGAGTGTCCCCCGCAAAAAAAGTGCACATTGTTCTCCTTAGCATACGCATTTGGTATATTTTTTTACAATGGATAGGAAGTGCCACAAAACTGCACAGGTTTTAGTGCCACGGGTTAAACATTCCAGTTCCTGCACTGACGTCACCTGTGGATTATATTTAGGCACTGCCATAACCCTGTCAGAGGTCCACTTCAGGATCGTTTACCTTTTCGTGTTAGGGGGAGAGAAAAGATTTAGACAAAATAGATGCTCTGCCATCTGTCCGATTAAGCTGAATGGAAAAGACGGAGGCTGTCGCAGTTCAAAAAAGGGAAGTTAGCAGCCGATGTGAAGCTAGACTGATTTTTGTATTGCTAAAGTAAGCATTCTATTCGGAATGGGTGACCTTGTCTAGGGCGCATGGAAAGTGCCGATGCAGCGACAGCAGTGACGCAGATACTGATCTGAGGAGAAGGCGCCTCATGGCCGGCTTTGGGTGATAGATGCCACGGGATGTGCGCATGAACCGGAGGAGTCCATTTGGCTGCTTTCTGCGTTTACGGCAGCTTTTCAGGCCATGTGGAATGCCACCGGGAGCCATTCGGGGTGGGTGCAGGGCAGTGGGCGCACCAGCACCGTTCAGGGCGGCGATTACTGCCCCGACTCTCCGGGGGGTGGACCTGAAGAGCGAGCCAGAGGCAGGAGTCGCAGTCCAGTTAGGAAGTCCACCTGCCTGGCGCCAGGCACAAACCCCCAAGGGGCCCAATCTCCTGGATTCAACGGCAGCAAGTATGAACTTCAGCAGCAGCACGTGCGCCTGAGGAGGAAATTTGAGGAGCGGAAGAAGCGCTATGAGCAAGAAAAGGAAGCGTGGGCGAATGAGAAGGAAGCCCTCTTGCGAGAAGTCCTGGAGATGCAAGTAAATGATGGCATGAACCCCTCCTCGCCCCCACCCAAGCCACGCTTCTCTCCCAGAACCCTAAACTAAACGAGAAGGCAATAACATGTAGATCCCATTTGGTAACATTTAAAAATAAGTTCCTCGATAATGACGTCAAACTAGTGGGGGCACGCCCCTCGCTGTACAGAGATTCTGAGTGGCCATGTTGGGCACGCCTTTTAGGATCATTAATATTAACATGATGTTCATTCAGCCTTGGGTTGGCGGCAATAGCTAAATGGTACAGTGTAATCAATTCAGTTCTTCAATTACATGTTGTGTGTGGCACTGCAATGTTTTTTCCACGTGATGTGCTCGCATGCCACATGTTTCTGCTGTACTGGACAATTGAGCTGCTGTTAAAATGCTGGTGTCTCTTGAATACAAATAGCTTAAACAAATAAAGGAGCACAGCAATAGCGTTACCTGGGTACCATTTAGAAACAAACAATGGGTCTGGGACATGCATGTTCCCTGTGGGAGTCACTGACTCTGCAGGTTACCTTTAAGGAGTTCTTGTAACATTCAAGGCAGTCTAGGAGCTGAGGAAGTAACTGAGAGTGAAGACTGGAACAGTGGGAGGAGGTGGGGGTGGTGAGGGGTTGGTTTTAAGCTCTCTGCTTTGGCCCTCTCCCATATTAAGTCAGAGATCTGGCCACACAGCGGAATTGGCACAGCTTAGGGAACGGCATCTGAACAGTGCACAGTTGTGTTTCCATAACAGTTCCTCCACGACGTGACACTTGCTTTCTTGTTTTAGGCAGGTGAAAACCGGAGGATTTTGTTGGATTTGAAATCTCTCTTGCAAGTAGTTCAGATACAGCTGAGGAAGGAGGAGAAGAAGCAGAGCAGCCTGAAGCTGCAGTACTCCAGCGACCGGTGTGCCTGGGAGCTTGAAAGGGCGCAGCTCAAATGCCACATTTCCCAGGTAAGAAAATCTGTACAGATCCTTTTCTGATGTGAAAAAGATGGGAGAAGATGATAAGGAAGGAGGCATGAGTGGGGCACGCGAGAGGGGTAAGTGTTCATTTATTGAGCTGGCACCCTTAAATCATTACTGTTGAAGCAGAGGTGTATGTCTCCACACCGCGAGAGTTGCAAACTAGTCAGCTTTTCATGATATCCATCATCAATATCGCTGCAAAGAGATTGGATACAAATTGGCAATCCCTCACGCAGAGGAGCCGCTAGGGGGTGTGGAGGGCTGAGGGGGCCCCTGGTCATTTGGCTGTAGCCCCAGATAGAATCTCAGGGGCTGCACCCAAAAGGCAAGCTAGCCCCCATTCCCGACAGTTCTGACATTAGCGTAGCCCCGGACCTTTTCCGGACCTAGCAACACCCCTGCCCTCATGCTTGTAGTAGTTACCTGTTAAACCCGGTTGGTTGGTAGACTCGGCCCGAATTGTGCACAACTGCCAGTGGAGGCAGGGTGAGGAGGACTGGAGGGTGTTGGCACTGTTAGTTCTTAGCTGATCCAGCTACTCTTTTGTAATCAACAAGACTTCCGGATTTAGTGTCCGCTTGGCATGTGATAGTCCATCAGAGCAGGCAGTGAAAGGCGGCTGTGATAGAGTGGCTGCAGCTGCTTTTTCCACATTTAGAGTGGCAACAGTTATGCAATAAAAAATAAACCATTGCCCAGGCACAAAACTGGACCTCAATACGTAATGGAAACCTCTGCACAATCTCTTCAAACTCTTGTTTTTAAATAGGAAATCACACAATTTTTTAAAATAAAAAACGCAAGCCACTATCTGTGGTAGATGGCACAAGTTGAAGGTTTAAAGGTTCTTGGAAAGTGCTTTAGGCCAATATTTGTCCCTAATCATGATCTTTCTATTGATGCTTTCTGGCTCTCCCCACCCCTCCCCCCCGTACACACACACACACATACACCCCCCCCTTGGGATATAGCCTCCCAAGACAGAGATGGATTAAACTGGATTTGTTGCGATCATGATCCCACCCTAAAAAGAAAGAGCCCGTATTCTGCCTGTCGTACTATAGTTGGTGTTTCAGCACCGCCATTAGTTTTGGTTCATATGTGACACTTTAGCACCATGAATAGTTCCAGCTTAGGGGACAATTTAGCGCTACTCTTCGTTTTGGCTCCTAAGTGGTGTTCTGGCATAGGTGTTCATTTACCTAATAATAGAGAAAGCCAACGGCAGTAATAAGGATGAATAAGAAGTGACATGCAGCAGACAGCGCACACTGAAAGGCTTCAAAGAGGCAAGCGGGTCTAGGAGAGTGCAATGATTGGCACCGGGAAGGAACCCCATGCAGCCAAAGGAGTTGAGTGTAGCTGTGCCAGTACTGTTGGCTTTGCCAGTATGTCTTGCTTGTTCCTCCAAGGCTCGGTGCCCTAAGGTCCAGTAGCCATCTTTTTGAATTCCGTATGGCTGATTCCCTGTGGGTCTTGTGCATCCCGGCTGCTCTAGTTTCCATGAAACCTGTACACCATCCTACGTTTTTCTTCCCGGTAGTCCTACCTAAGCCTGTTGCATTTAATCAGTTTTCACACCTAATCCTGGTCCACCAGAAGTTGTCACTACCCCCTCCCAGATGTGTTGTGATTTCAGGTTTTACTATGCCGTGCGGTGGCATATTAAAATATGCACACACTTACGTGTCTCCGGCAATTCATTAAATAGGGATCGAAATAAAGATTTGTGGAGCAGAAGCCAAGAGGAGCTCATAGGTACGAGCCCTCACGCAGAAAGCAAGAACTACCTCTGCAGAACCAGGAGCCTCAAATCTAAAGTCTGCATGAGAAGAAAAAGATATCTTTTTGTCCGTTATTTGTAACTAAATTCTGTTTCTAGATGTGTCTCAATTATCGTTCTGATCCATTGCTAAACATGCAGTTCATGTCACACAGGTATGTTTGCGGCATTAGTTGGCCTGGGCGCTCAAACATAGCTCTGGGTAACTTGTGGTTTGAAGATAAGCAGGCTCCCACAGGCTCAGAGCAATTTCCAGCCCTGTTATCAGTGGGATCTCAATTGTCAGATTGCATTGCAGGCCTCCAGGTATTCTGGTGCTTTCTCTATTGTCTCTGTGAATTTGTATGTTCTGCTCATCTTTGCGCTCTGCGAAGCTGTTGCTCTGCCTGCAGATTTCTTTAGAGTATTTTCCCATATCTTCTCATATTGGGGCAGTGTAAGAGGATGTGGATCTTGTTTCTACCCGCCTGACTTCACATTCTTGGCAGAGCTGGTCTTGTTCTGTTTTGAAGATTGTTTGCTGGCCCCTTCCATTATCAAAAGTGTGGTCACTGACTGTGTGCACGATTGCCTGTCTGTGTGTATCTTCTCTTTAGAACCCTGTATTATTTAATTGTGTTTGTGTCTCTTGAGTGTGGGCTGCCCATTTCTTGATGTATGTCTTTTTCGCCTTTTCTGTGAGAAGGTGCAGTTGGTGTAATTTGTGTGTTAGGAGTGATTCCAATGTCCTTTATTTTTTGCTTACGGGGCCAGGTTTCTGATTCCTCTTTGCATTCAGGTTCTTCTCTGTTTGTAGGTTTGTTGCTTTTTTTTTGGTTGTGTTTTCAGACTGTTGGGGCCTCTGTTCACTGGATGACTGAATCCTTATAGTGAGATTATTACAAATCTGCTGTTATTTCTAAACAAACCCAGAAATGATGCCCAGGAGCTTTAAAAAAGGCACTGGGGATCACAGGCGTCGCTAGAGGGGGCTGAGGGGGCGTAAGCCCCCGGACATTTGCTTGTAGCCCGGATAGAAGCTCAGGGGCTACAACCAAAAGTCTAGCTAGCCCTGAGTCCCGCCAGTTCTGACATTAGCGTAACCCCGGACCCGGTAACACCACTGGTGGGGATATAGACAACATACTGACTATGCTGCCCACAGCACACCGGCATACCCAAACAAACACACGCACACAGTCTCTCTCTTTCTCTCCTGCCCTATCTCTCTTCCTCGCTCTCACTGCTCTCTTTCTGTCACTCACTTTGACTCTCTCCAAGTCTGCTTAAAGACAACCTACGATAAGATTTTTCTTTAAAAATCGAACCTTCCGAGAAGAGCTCCAGATCTGGGTGCGAGAATACAAGCATCTGAATCTATAAAAGACATCCACTTGAGCATTTACCATTGCTCATAAGCACTTTTTTGCATTTTTGTGCATTATAAAAAGAACCAACCTACTGTCTGATTAAAAAACAAGCATTTTAGATTTTATTCAGGTTCTTATATGGTGTTACTCACACTTGCAGCTGTAAATACGACCTTTGGCTGGTTTAATTTATTTTTGTGTGGCTAATGGCTATAGAAGCCGTAAGTGGTCGAAGGTAGTTTAATGTGTAGAGATGAATTGCAGACTTGCTCTGTATACAGATATTTAATTCACCCTGGTGAAAGTATTGCAAGTGCCTATATCCTCCCAACAGTGTACTGAGACTGTGCCTGTTTGCAGTAGCTGCTGCCAGACAGAAGGTGCCAGTATTTAAAACACCTGTTGCCTCTCTTCGTTTACGGTTTGATTGCAAATAGAATGGGCGTGACTCTTGTAAGGCTCTTGTAAGATTGACTGCATCCCCAACCTTTCCAGTGGGAGAACCCACTGCTTCTAAATCTGATCCCGCTGCCGGAATCTAAAACCTGGGCCCTCTGCTTTGACGGGTGTGCCAGGGAGATCCACTCAAGGCAAGACTTGGCTCCTTAACCGTATGTAAATAAAGCAATGTTGAGGGATATGTCCTCATCGCCACATACACACAACACACTCACAGTGTTGTTCTTGAAAACAGTACCTTATGGTTTTTGGCAGGAAACATAAAGAAGACTTAGTGTGACCCTGCTGTTTGGTTGGTTATCTGGAGCAGTATTTCAAAAGGCCTAGTCCAGTTTATCACTGCACCCTGAGCGAAAGATAAGGGGCGGAAACTTATCTCATGGCACCAGTGCCCAGGACCTTCAAAGTGGCCTTGATTTCCAAATCAGAAATGTGGAATAAGGCAGTCGTTAACATTGAATGAACGAGTTTGAAGCAAAAGCGTGATACTGGATTGACCACTCACCCTCAATGGCAATAGGATAAAAGCTGCCCCAGAAGCCCTTAAGGATGTAATTGACTTAGTCAATGATTGAGGCATTAGCCTCCGGCTGATGAAGTTCTGTCTCAGAATACATTGCATCCAGAACTCCCACAAAACCTGACATCTACACTGACAACACTGCAGGCCATATGAACTCCACTAATTCTATAGATACAGTCCAAGGGATGTTACCCCAAAGTTGCATTGCAGAGGAAAGATAAGATAAGGACCTGTTATAATGGAGTATCACCTTAACCATAGCAGATTCTGAGCTGATCAGATTCCTTTCAAGGCTTGTGTGATGACCTTCCCACTCGTGTGCTGGTGTAAAAAAGAACAGAAGATGGGAGGATGCTCTAAGCAAGAAGACAGTGGGCCAAGCCAATACTGACGCAACCTGCAAGGTTAGGTCTGCGCATCAGCTAATGCTCACTTCATCACACCCACTACTTTTTCTACCAGCAGCACTCTTTGGAAACATTCTTGGGAACACTATTGTTTGTAGTCAGTGGCTGGCTTCAAATATACTATCAAATATTAAGTTTACCATACATATGGCACAATTGATATCAGGATGGAGAAGTCTTGCCAACTGATTTAAATACAGAAATGGGTCAAATTCAGTCACACCACTTAGTGGTAGAAATAGATACGCATCATTGTGGCACACTCTTTCTAGGGGCTTGATGCCTTTCCAAACATGAAGGCCGGTTCTATCAATAAAGCAAAAGGCTTTGGCTGAGATTTATATCTCAGATGAGGATATGTTTGTGCTGATTATTGCGCGCAAAACCGATTAAGAGTTTGTGGGCTATAGGGACATATAATAGAGGCTTCTTGATGCACCAAATGCTTGCCATGCACAACAAGGCTCAGAACAACATTGGCTTTTTTATGCACAAAAAGCTTGTCATTCACCTCAATGTTCAGTTTGGTTTCACTGCTCCTAATTGCCAGCCGCTGACTAGAGCAAATGCCCAATAAGTCCAACCTTACACATTGAAACTTGAGTTGGCATAAAAGAATATTTGTTGTTCAGTGCAACACTTACACCTTATCCACATCTGAAATCCCAATTTAAGAATGAAGAATTTGAAAGCACAACTTAATGGGAAACCTCAAAATCCTCATTGTACTGGAGGCCAACTGAAGGGGCACTATGGCCCTCATTATAAGTGTGCAGGTCTGGAAATGAGTTGCTGGTAACAGCATTACCGGCACCTTTTCCAGACATGTTTCCTCCGAATCTTCTGGTAGGGGCTGTAAACTACCGGCAGGCCTGACCTGCCGGTAGTTCAGGCCCCTACCGGCAGATAAAACACTGAAGCGCCGGCACCGTTAACAACGATGCCGGTGCTTCAGTGTTCACAGGAATGGGAATTTACCGTTCTGCTTCCGGCCATAATATCCTGGTATTACCGAGATATCAAATCGCGTAAATTGTCAGCCGAGGTTGCTGCTAAGCCTGTGGTAATACCGGCAGCCTACCGGCAACATCGTGATGAGGGCCTATGGGCCTCATTACGGGTTTGCCTTTGCAGAAATAACATTCCAGTATTTCCATATAGCGGTATGTTTCCGGACCGGCAAACTACAAGCTAGTTGGGGGGGGCCTGATTTACCTCCAGCTCTTTAGGCATCCCACCAGCCAAAAACAGTCGGTAATTCCGGCAGAGCAAGTGCCGGTAACGGTAATTCCATCTGGTGGTATCCCGCCAGTTTCCCGGTGGGATAACACCAGACTTGTAATGAGGCCCTTACTTTATGTGAGCAAGCACTCATAGGAAACTTACTTACTGATAAGACTGTTTTTCTTTCAATGATTCACTTTGCGAATAGTACTAGGTTAAGCATTCTGAAAGCTACCCATGGCCTAAGGGGCTCAAAATAAGTTTGACTGATTTTTCCTGCTATTTCCTCATGTGGAGTCTTCCGTTACCATGAGGACATCTTGGGAATCAGTTTCATTATTTTAGCCAACAAACCAAGGGATAAACCACACATCCCCAGCAGTAGCGGATTGCTATCCATATACCAGGGCACCTGGAGCCATTTCAGCATATACCGTTGTTGTAGACGTTGTAGATTCTTCATCTGACCTATCACTGACTGAGGATCCGCCCAGAGCTTCGGGTTGGATACAACCCCATGGAAGGGGAGGAACGAGTGGAAATGGAGAAGCTCTAATCACCCTGGCCACTGAAAGTTTGACTTTCAATAAGTATCCAGCAATGAGCCCCGTTGCCACCCTCATTGATATCCCCCCTGCTATGCACAGGGACGATCCAGTGTTGGTATCTGTGTCAGTGCTGGATAGCACAGGCTAGAATCCCAAATCTAACCCAACTCCAAACTGGATACTGGGAATGGGGGAGTTAACCAGGAAAAGTCCAAGGAGAGACCATAAGGCCAAGGAGACCCTATTTCCACAGGGGCCCAATCCAGACTCCAAGACGTTGGCATCACCCCCAGCCCTGAATAGTCTGGCTGTAAACACAGCGCACATGGAACTTGAGGATGTGGATGGTAAACGGCGCCCTGACCTAGTCTCCGACATTTGATACTAATCCCCCCCTTATATGCATAGCACTGAACAAACAAAATCCAGATTTGTGCACTGAGAGAAGCCTGCTGCTGAGTTCTAGCCACCCAAGTTCCCTCATACCATATGGCCCACACACTGGGCACACTGCAGTCTCGATCACCAAGGGGGTATCCATGGACTGTGGATGTAAATGCAGTCTTATTTTGTCTGAGTTAGTAGATCTAAAGTCTGCTCCTGGCCCTCATAGAAGCCCAGGGCAGTGGGGGAGGCATGGGGGCTCACCATTGGGGCTGGAGAACGCCACAGGGGTAAACCAACCACCTAGCAACGTCCACAGTAATACTGATCTCTTCACAAATACAAATACAAAGAATACCAGTATGATGGGGTTGGGGCCCATCTGTACAAATGGAGAAAACACCGGCCCTAACAAGGCCTTGGGTAACCATGTGCCCCAGGCCCCTACCCATTCTGGTTGCCCTATGCCCATCGCAAGACCACAGAACCAAGTTGTGCAATTGCCCCACCAGTCTAGACCCCGGTGTGTGCAGATTGTGCATCCAGTACTAACCCAAAGAATGATAAACCAGCTGGTAGGTCTGGATATGCAACACAAAACCATGCCCCAGGGTACGTAGATCACAGCCCGGGAAGTTTATGATTAATACCAAGTGGAGGTGGGGCTCGACAAAGGGCACAGTATACCTGCATAATGTCCACAAACTGGCCCCAAACCACCTGAAATCTAGGCATGTGCACATAAACAAATGTACGCACTGGCTCCACACTGTACGTGTTTGTCCATTCGTACCCGGGATTCCATCCTAAACTGTGCCAGACTGGGCTACCTGGGGAAGAGTGCTTGTGATTTTCTCCAAATAGAATTCAGGGATCAGAGGGTGGCCAATGGCACCCTGGGCAACAGCTGTCAAACACCCAATAGTACGATCGTAAGTAGTCCCTACACCCATTACAACACAGTTTACCCCTTTAAATCCAGATCTCAGCATTATCTGTTATCCCGGGCTAATGCAACACCACCTGGGAAAAGGACCCTGGACATTTCCAATTGGCCAGTGGTAAGTGGAACTTTAATCGGTCTCTAAATGAGCAATGGGCCTGAAGGCAAGCTGAGGGACCCTGGGACTATTCAAACGCCACATTATATTATGGAAGGATGCCTATTATTGTAATTCTGTTGCAAATTGTATCTGTTAGTATGCACTTTTATGGCCGAAATAAAGTTAATGACAGATTATGGGACTTTCATGGGTAGAGCTGCCTCAGATGTGGATTTTGTGAAATACTCTATGCAGTATTTCACATGATGTGCATGTTATATTTTTGTCTTTAAAAAAATGAAATGGAAGAAGAATAGTAATGAAACCTTTCCTTACCCAGAATAGAAATAAAAAATGAACTGTATGGACCACTGTGAAATAATACAAAATAAGATAGATCATTCACTACAAAAACATACGGTGGAGACATATCAACAATACTTATACCACAAAGTCCAAACTTAATTGTCCATTATTCTGTTTATCCAGCCAGCAACTATGTAGGCAGTCACTAACATGATCTATTACCCTCTGAATTGAGTGGCACTGAGACGTCACCACTGTTATCAGAGACTTACTGTGGTGTAGTGTCCGTGCATGGGCCAAATCACAAAGACCACAGTACCCGGATGAGCACCTATATCATCAGTGCTTCACAAATGTTGCACTGAACTCTGCATCAAATATACCCATCTAAAAACAAAAAATACAAATCCAGCACAGAATGCGGCGTGCGGATGAATTAGATGATTAATCTTCTAGAAGAGTGCAAGTAGTTATTGAAACATGCATTCTATCCTTCCCAATCACCTAACAGAGCCTTGCTTTCTTCCACTCTATTTCATTCATTCATTTGTGTTCTTTTTATAGCGCCTTTCACCATAATCATTGTCCGAGGGTGCTGTTTGTTTGAACGCCTTCTTAAGGACCGGCGTCCAATTTCGGAGAGAATTGGGAGGTGCTTTTATGCATGTGTGCATTTCGGCCATTACAGTTATGTGAGCAAGACCCTTCTAGTCACCCATGTCTGAATGGCGTGTGGATGGGTGCAGCGGAGCTGCACTATGAACTAAAACGAGTGGGTTGTCTTTAAAGCGATAGAGAATTATGTGGGAAACTACAATTCGAATTGTGTGTAATTAAAGGTAGTTTAATTCTTATGGCACAGGTGTTGTGCAACAGTGTTTGTGTTATATGTGAGTGCAGGGTGTGTGAAATGAGCCTGTGCCTTCCGCTACAGTTCTATTTGGTGAAAAGAAGTTGCTTATGTGATATTCGTTTAGTGTATCTGGGCGTTGGGTTGTCAGTCTAACGCTTAGCTTTCTTTTTAGCTGGAATCCAAGGCCAACAGGACATGCTCTGACAAGAGAACCCCCAACCACCAGGAAGCACTCAAGACCGAAAGAGAGGATCAGAAGCGGCTAGTAGCAGACACCCACTCTGCAGCCATGGACCTGCGCAAGCAATTGGAGAGCACTGAGAGGGACTGGAAGATGGAAAAGATGCAGCTGCTAGAGCGATTTGACAGTGAGCGGAAGGAATGGGAATGTCAGTGGAAGGTCATGCAGAAGAAGATAGAAGAGGTATATGGTTTTTGGAATTGTAACATTTGGGCAAGGCTCAAAGTTTGGTTAAAGTGATCGGCAATGTAACTACCCATTATGCTCAAGGTATCATCAGTGCCTTCTTAGCATTGTGTCTTTGATCGACAAGCTTTGGTGGACTGAGCTCAACTGTTAACTGACAGTCAGTAATAGCTGATATTCTCTGTGATGAATGCTGGGTGTCCACTGATAAAGTCGCCTGAGAAATGGCTGCCAGGGGGCGGCATTTTGCAAAAAATATACACCCTCATTAAAATCAAAACTTTCCCCAAATACGATGGGAGTTTATAATATAAAACTATACCCCATCTAGAATATTTGGTGGAAGTATTTTAGGGGTCAGGAAAAAAAAGTTGCCTACCTGGCGACTTTTTCCAGGTGACATTATCACATGGAACCCAATCATGATGAAGGTATTTAAATTGATTCAAAGAGTTTAGTGTTTGCCAAAAATACAAAGCCATATTAGAAAGAAATTCATATGGAACAACTAAATAATCCAAACTTGGGCTGAGATAGATTGTATATTGAAAATTAGTACCTGGCGAGAGACAGTCAGATTGCTAGTCGCAATCTGATTGGCCCTTGCCCGGTCCATACCTCACGCAGAATCCCTCGAATCTTCATCCCTGGCAGGGGGGTGTTGCAGCCTCTGAACTAATGAGGAGGCTCGAAACGGGTCAATCCCCGCTCCGAGCCTCCACACGGCTGGAGGCTGCCATCCTCCCCCTCAAGGAATCAGGTAAGTTTTGTCTTTCTTCCTCCCCTGCAAACAATCCCTTCCCTCCCAAACCACTTACCTTCTTTTTTCTCCTTTTTTGGAAGGGAACGTGCTGGGAACACTTCTGTCCCCGGCGCGTCGGCTCCCAATGGCTGCAATGGAAAGGGAAAACTGACTCCGTTTTCCCTTTGCCGGCGGCCATTTTATTTGACTTTTTTTTCTGTTCTGAAAAACATAGCAGCATTTCGGAACAGAAAAAGAGTGCTAGTAGTACCCCATCTTGCGGGCTGGGATATTAATAGCAATAAGCCCTTCGCCACAGGGCTATTACCGAGTCAGGTAATGCCCTGAGGCTTTCGTTAAGGATGGGCTTTGGGGCATTACCTGACTCGGTAATGCCCCTGCTGCTTGGGGCTTATTGCTTAAGTAAAACATGCGGCCAGAAAGCACAACATGGCATGCAACTGGCAACCAGCAGAGTCATAAATCAACAGCACATGCACTCAATCCAAACATGCACCAGTTCACATGCACTCCATTACAAACAAATCAAAACCTCACACAGAAAATATCTTGCAACGAAGCGTGCACTGCCAGTTCAACAATCTGCTTTATTTTATAACTAATGTTTTCAAAGAAACCGCTTCAAAAACCTCAAAAAGTCCTATTCCCGCAGGCAGATGTTAAAAGGAGCCATATGGAGTTTTACGAAAGAGAGTCATCAAAGTAACCCTCATCAAGAATATTGTCACAGAACCTAGGGTAACAGATTTAAGACACAGCTATGCATGCTCTAAACAGTCTGCAAATACACACAAAGACATGCATCACCCAGCACTGTGCAAATGGTAGATCTCTTGTGGCTAACAACTGCCGGTCCCTTGAATAGCCAATGAGCTCTACAAGTTGAAAAGTCATCCGTGCATCTGCCTAAACATATGCACTTGGGACAAACAACAATTTGTTAAACAATCAACTACCCCTCAATGCATGCAATAGTACTCTCCTTGAGTTCCCCTCGCAGTGGTGGCATACTCATTGCTTCACAGCATTGTGGGCTACATACAGCATTACAGCTGTCTTAACCCCTCCTTGCCTCCTCATGTTATGTTATATTATATGGCATTTGTATAGTGCAACTACTATTGGTATGGCCTCGAAGCGCTTTGGGATAAATGCCCTTCGGAAGACCGTAGTCAGAGATGTGACATGTGAAGGAAGTCCATAGATGTCAGATGAGAAGGTAGGTGCTGTTACACATTCTCAGGGGAGTAGGAGAGTCAAGGAGACAGATTATGTGAGCAGCTGGACCGATTTATTTTCGGGACTCAGCTGCATTCTATTGGAGATCATGATGCGTGTTTGCGTGGGTGAAGTTGAGGAGTGTTTATTGCAGATGTAAGGAGGTGGGTGGCCGTGCCCCCGGGTGAGAGACAGCTATGTTTCGTTGGAATGGAGTGGAAGTTCCAGCAAAGAAAGGCTGACACCTAGTTAGATGTGGCCTTGCGGAGCCTATCATAAGGCACAAATGAGATGCATTTCGTTGGGGGGCTTTGTCCCACCTTGTTGACTCCTCAGTTGCCCATACATACCTGTCAAGGGTGGATAGTAGCTCATCCAAGAGATGGAATAAGTCTATGAGGAGGCTGTAGAGAAGAACCAAGTTTTGAGAGCCTTCCTGACGGCAAGGTGATCTTCTATGTGGCACATGGTACATGAGATCGAGTTCCAGATGGTGGGTGCTTGGTTCGAAAAAGAGGATCCCCTATTCTGGTTGATTTTGCCACTGAAATGATGAAAAGTGCTGCACCTGATCTGAGGTTTCTGATATGCCTGTAGCCTGTAAGGTTATGCTACAGATATTCTGGTCCTGTGTTCTGTAGAACTCGGTGGGTGATGCACATTGCCTTGAAGGTGGATCGGCGTCCAATCGGAAGCCAGTGAAGACACAGGGCGGATGTTGTGTGTTCTCTAGGACCTAGGGATAGGAGGAGGCTCACATCAGTGTTTTGTACCCATTGACGTTTTTTGGCGGGGGCCCCCAAGTATAGGGCGTTAGCATAGCCTAAGCATGAAAGGATGATAGCAACTATTGCAGAGACTCTGTGTGGGTAGGCCAGGCAGGGAAAGATGTGGCGGAGAACACGCAAGTGTACGTAGCAACTTTTTGTCAAAGAGTTGATGTGGTAGGGTCAAGTCTGCGTCCATAACGCATCCAACGTTTTTTACAGTGTTGGAGGTGGTGGGGATGGACCTCGAGAGAGCAGCCACGGAATAGGTTATGAGTAAGAGGGTGGTCTTCCTGCAGAGCATGATGTTGTTTTTTCTGGGTTGAGTAGGAGGTGGTTGGAAGTCATCCATGTAAATGTAGTAATGCAGATTTTACAACACCCTTGGTAGCCTTGACAAAAGCATGCAATCCTCCCACCTGTGAAGGTCAGTTCCCCCCAAATACCCAACGCTCTTTTTCTTCTATCTGGTTCAACTGTGACAATTTGTTTAAAAAGACTATTGCACATCTCAACTAAATAGGATATTCGTATAGAAAATCATTTGGCTACAGTTTAGCCATTTTTCTTGTAGAATCCTGTCCATGTTGCGAAAAAGTCTTTTCTACTCTAGTGTTGTAAGCAACTTATTTTAACAGTACTCATCGCACACGCTTTGCCTATTGCATTCCTCAACAGCCTACAAAGCTGCCTTGTGCAGTGGCTTAAGTGTGGATACCCGCTGCTCAGCTATCCCGTCCCCTTTACTGTGAACAATATTAAAGTTCAATGAGAACTTGAAAAATCACGACTAAGTGTCCCAGTCGTGGACTTTTAATTCTCAATCATTTGCATCTTGGGGTTCACTTCAAGTGAATACATCGGACTAAAGTAAATGCAAAGCCCATAGTTCAACAAGGGGCCATGAATTGCACCAAAAGGGGTCTCTTCAGTAATGTTATCCTCTTGCTCACCTCATTTTGTGAATAAATTACCTAAGTTATGGTAGATATTTAAAAGTTGAGGGGACGATTCACCCATAATCTTGGAGGCGTAATGGAATTGTCATTGGTTATTGCATGTAGTCCTGCCACATGTCCAGCGCCGCCCCCGCCAAAAAAACTCCACTGCTTTTTCTTTTTATTTTGTGCAAAAGACTAGTCCTCATAGCAAAAAAGGTGACAGCTTTGCAGAATTGAAGCCTTTTGGCAGTTGATGTCTACCTTGGTCCAGGTGCATTTCCATTTCAAGTGGGGGCGGCAGGAGCAGCAAACAACCGCATTGTGGTAGACAGCAATTTCGACTGATAGGCAATGAAGGCCCTGTTGCATTTATGTTTGTCAGTGTACAGTATTTGGAAATGACTCCTCTGGAAAGTATGGACATCCTAATGAAATAATGTATATGAGCCCTTTTGTAGTGCACTCCATACACAGCTGTTATTTAGAAATTTGAATATTTAATTGATTGATCTTTTTCCCCTGGCACCATCACAATGTGTCATATTAATATGGTCACTTAGATCCACTAGGGAGTGGTGGGGTAATATGCATCCCTCTGTGGATGTTGAAAATAAATATGATGCAGTTGCAGGTTTTGAAATTGATTGAGTGTCCTTATAGTTGTTGAATTTATTCCAATCTTTAGCATATGGATAGCCCTACATCATGTCTACCTTCCCCAATACCATAGCAGTTTCTGTTTGTGAGAACAGGGACAAAGCCATTTTTCAGAAGAAAAAGAATCCCTCTGTTTGATTGGTTCACGGTCTCGTGTGCACAAGTACATGTGTCCAGATGCCCCCGGGCCTCGCCCGGCTAGCCCTTTTCTCTGCGTCAGACGGATTAGAGCCTTTAGCACCGCGCTCCTCATGTAGTTCCCTAATTCTTTCCTTCTTTTTGAATGTTGTGATTTTCCCCATCTGTCTGTGCTGGGCAAAACCTTTTCTGTTGCACACGCTCCGATCACCATGTGCCGGCATCAGACCCGCACTCCCTGCGCCTCTATTGATTGTTTATTTATCATGTGCTTATACACAATTGTTTCAAAGCGCAAAGTGTCTGGTGCCGGAGCACTGGTGGGACATCTTCTTGTGCTGTGATTCTCTTTCAGTTTGTGAGCTCTGCGGAAGCCTCTGGAGCTGGGAAATATTCTCACGGCCACCTCCTGGACACAGTTCCTGCAGCTCCATAAGAAATTGCGAGTGAATGATCTTCCTCCTTTCAAGGAAACCTGGCCTGGGGACTCCTTTCTGGGACTTTCTCACTTGGGGAAGGGATTCTTTGGGCTTTTCTTCTACCAGCCATGCGCTGAGGTACCCTTGGCAGGGGACAAGACCCAGGCAGGAGCAGTAGGTTCCCAAGAAAGGGGCTAAATCAGGGGCTAAGGCATCTGTCTCATCCAAAGGGTTAGACCGCAGTTACTTACTGCTGTACACGCCGAGGTTCCCGGATTGCCTTCTGAGGTAACTTGTTCTTATTTGGTATTGTGCAGGCCATGTGCTTCAGACCACTTGAGGGTCATTCGCAAAATGGCTGACAGCCAGACAAAATAGTCGCAAGGTCTTTCAGTCTAAGTCTACTGACCTTGGACCTCTTGGGGCCATTTGGAATGTCACTGATGAGGGGGAGGCATGTACCGTCTACTATAGAGAACCCTTTTACACCATCAGTACAATGGTCAGCACGTACTAGAATGTCAATACTGTTCACATTAGACTTCCCTTGCCTGCCTTCATGCCTACGTGCAGGAGAAAATCTTTGATTAGCAATTCATGTTTCTGGACATGCGGGCTGTTGAGGAGTTTTATCACACCCAGAGGGGTCAGGGCTTTTCTCCAGTCTATTCACAAGGCCCGGGAACAACCAGGTAGGCCACCCACCATTATAGATCTATCATCTTTCAACTTAGAGAAGTTCAAGATGTTCAAGATCTCTTCCCTTAGATGAAGTTCAAGATCTCTTGCCTTAAAGAAGTGCAAAATGATCACGCCATCACAGATGAGACCTGCTCTTTCCATGCAAAATTGGCTTGGCTCAGTGGATCTGAAGGGCACATACTTTCATGTCCCAACCTGGGAACCCCACCACCACTTCCTATGCTTCTCGCTGAGGAATGATCGGGTTGCCATAAACTCAGCCATACGGGTTAGCGAGCCTCATACTATATGATCTGTTGAGCCTTATAAGGTTGTTCATAGAAATAAGGGGTTGCGTAACACCCATCATTCATACCCAAAGTAGTCTCTGATTTCCATAACATCCAGGAAATATACTTGCCCACCTTCTGCCCTCATCCTCAGTCAGATGCTGTAAGAGTTTTACACACTCTTGACATCCATAGTGCCTTGACGTTCTTTCTGCAAAACAAAAGAGGTGATGGCTGGAAGGTTTAGAATGAATCTTAACCTCTGGCATTGCTCTCGGCTACCCTCAAGACCATTGTTATTTACCCTCAAAGGCATTACAAAAGGGGAAAGACCATATGCAAATCAGGCTTGGGCTCACCCCAAAAGGGGCAGTCCAGCATGAGCTGCTTGGTCACATCCCATCCCACTCTAGGTGACTACAGCAAAACAAAAGAGGTGATGGCTGGAAGGTTTAGAATAAATCTTAACCTCTGGCATTGCTCTGGGCGTCCCTCCAGACCATATTTATTTTGCCTACAAAGCCATTTAAAAAGGAGAAAGATCATAGGCGAATCAGGCTTGGTGCCACCCTGAAGGGGCAGTCCAGTCCGAACTGCTTGGTCACATCCCTTCTGCACGAGACCACAAGCATCACCAGACATGTTTCGGCCTCATCATTAAGGAATAGCTTGTGTGTCTATGCCTAGCAGGCACGGGACCCACGTCTGGGCATACCTGAATAGGCAGTCCAGTCCGAACCGCTTGGTCTCATCCCTTCTGCACGAGACCACAAGCATCCCCAGACATGTTTCAGCCTTGTTGGGCCTCATCAGTGAGGAGTAGCTTGGGGCTCTAGGCCTCACAGGCACACGACCCACGTCTGGGCATAGATGTCCCACTCGAGGTGACTACAGCAAAACAAAAGAGGTGATGTTTGGAAGATTTAGAATGATTCTAACCTCTGGCATTGCTCTGGGCAACCCTCAGACCATTGTTCCTTGTCTGCCAAGCCATTACAAAAGGAGAAAGACCAAATACAAATGAGGCTTGCTTCCACCCCAAAAGGGGCAGTCCAGCTAGAACTGCTTGGTCACATCCCTTCTGCACGAGACCACAAGCATCCTTAGACATGTTTCGGTCTTGTTGGACCTCATCAGAGAGGAGTAGCTGGGTCTCTAGGCCAATCAGGCATGGGACCCACATCTGGGCATACCCCTCCCACTCGGGGTGACTACAGCAAAACAAAAGAGGTGATGGCTGGAAGGTTTAGGATTAATTTTAACCTCTGGCATTGCTCTGGGCAACTCTCCAGACCATTACAAAAGGAGAAAGACCGTAGGCAAATCAGGCTTGGCCCCACCCCAAAAGGGGCAGTCCAGCCCAAACTGCTTGGTCACATCTCTTCTGGATAGGACAAGTCAGTTGTACTCCTCAGACACACTTTCTGTCCTTTATGGCAGTTTTTCTAAGTGAAAGCTGGCTTTCAAGACCACTATAGCCAGGTGGGTTGCTTCCTGCGTTTGAAAGAGTTATCAGTGTCAGAATGGCATAAGGACAGAGGTAGCCTCTCTGGAGTTTCATCACCATGTGCCATGGGAGGTCATCGACAAGGCCACCACTAAGGGGTAGCCATTTGCTTTCTGTAGGGATTACTGCCTGGGTGCCAAATCTGAGGCAAATACTTGGTTTAGGCAGGCGATATGCAAAATGTATTTGGCTTTACCAGTCAGGGTCCAGTCTTCTGACCTTACTTGCTTTTGAGTATCTCATTAGTAGAGTAAAAATGGGGCAGAACATAAGAGTATGTAAAAGTTAGCCACCGTAGTGGCTACTGTACTCCTAGTCCAATTCTTCCATAAAACCACCTACGTCCCTGTTAAAAAAAGTCACGAGTTAGTCAAAAGGACAGGTGGGCAAATCCCTTGGTAGCACCTGAATGGGCGTGTCCTGCAGCAAAAACCAATCAAATAGAGGGAATTTTTGTATCCCAAAAAATTGCTCTGTTCCAATATCCGTAAGCGGGAACTTCCATGAGTATGGTGGAAGTGGGACTATGGACTATGCGTACAGTTGTCACTACGTTGAATAACCTTTACTATTTGCACGTTGCAACCCACCACGGAGAGAGTTGTGCTATGCAGTTAATATTGCTTTAGTCTTATTGATGGTAGGCAAAAGATAACAAACACATAGTACATTGCTTGCCAAGATGAGGGATATAGTATTCTGGCAGGTGGTCCAACGTGTGTCGATGAGATTGCAAATGTCCATTTACAAGAACTGTGTAAACGTCATTATGTGTTAGTGTTTTGAATTGTAAATTTTCCTGTGCAGAGAATGACCCTCATATTTTTGATCAGTATGCATGCCTAACATGATTTCACAGTGTTTGGCCTGGTACCTTTCTGTGCTATTTGGCAAGGCGAAACAGGAGTAAGGTATAGCTGCCAAAAGTGGTCTGAACTGAAGTGTGGATGGATCATCCAATATAGGGTTTGAAATGAATATTCGATGAGCAGGAGCTAAATCCATCTCGTCAGTGTCAGGCATCACCTCGTAGGTAGGAGCTATCGCTAGAGAACGAGCGGTGAGTACACAGCACTCTGCACATCTAACTTCCACATGAGATGCACACTGTAACCTTTTGCCCATTATATATGATCCAATATGCTTAAATGTGTAGTAGATGTGTCCTAATTCTTCTTTCGTTGACACTCGCAAAAACACAAAAAGTTAATGTCCCATATGCATATTTGTAAGGCATCATTTGGCCTGTGGAGCCAAAAGTGCTCCTGGCAGGTGTTTCCTTCAAGGTAGCAAGGGTCTTCCAGGCAAGCAGGAGGAGCTAAATAGCTCACAGCAATTTGGAACCATGCAATACAGAAAAGCCTTTACTCTGTTATCAAAGTGCATTTTCCAACGCTTACCTTTCACAGACAGTTTAAAGTATTTCAATACTGTGGCCAAAAGGAGCGTGGATTCGTGAAACTAAAATGTTTGATGTTTTTACCTAAGCCATCTGAAGATGTCTTGATAAGAGCTATATGCTGTTATGCCACTCTACTTGCCTATGTTGAAAACACAAGTTATCCTAAAGCGCCAGATAATTTAGTTCTAACTCTCCAATACCTAGATCACCCACTCATTTTTGCATGCTAAACACAAGGAGCACACATTGTCCATATCACAACTGCTCAATGCACTACAGAGCTTTGATAATTGCCAAGCAACGCCATTATCCATTCTGCTGTTTTTTCCTTTTCTGGCTATGAAACCTGATCAGATGCTTATGTCTAGCCTAATATTATACTAGTTTCTCCAAGAGTGTTTATCTGGCCCAGCTTGTAGTACCCTCTATAGGCTTCAGCATGCTGACCAATTCAAGGTATGTTTCCTGCTTGGTGAATGCTATCTTATTCATGATAGCTAGTTTGAATTCACGTGATCCGACCGCGGTTGAATTTACCGCGGCCGGAATGTCCGCATGAGAAAGGTGCGGACTACCAAAAGTTTGCATCTTTCTCATGCCAACATACATACATACCCACACCCCCACCCACACCCACAACACACCAATGACACACACCCCACCCACACCCGCCACACACCCCCACCCACACCCCCAACATAAACAAACCCCACTTACCTTCTCTTCACGCTGGGTCCCTACGGCGCCAGTTCCCTTTCACTTACGTGATCGGGAACTGGCGCTGCAGGGTCCTTTTCTTTTTTTTCTTTTACGGGGGGCTACAGGGGTTTCCCCCACATCCCCCGCTCACTATAGTGTTAAGTATAGTGAGCGGGGTGTTGCGGGGGACACCCCCGCAGCTTTTTTTTTTTTTGCTGGGGTGTCCGCCGCAACTCCCTGCTCATTATACCACACGGTATAGTGAGCGGGGTGTTAGGGAGGCACCCCCGCAGCCCCTGTGTTTTTTTTTTTTTTTTTAACTTACCAGCAATGTTAGCACCAAAAGTTCGAACTTTTGGTGTTCAAACTTTTGGTGCTAGCATTTGTAGAACCTTTTGTACATGCAGCCGTTTAGATACAGGCCCTCATTATGAGGCCGACAGTCTTTTTGTACAAACCCGCTAGTTTACCAGGAATAGCCATAAAGTGAAACTCCTCCCTCTCTGTTCTTTACGATAGAAGATGGAGAAAGACTGATGGATAAAAATACTTAAAAACAGACAGGCTAGGTTAGCGAGTGGAAGAATGCCCTGATTTATCCAAACTCCATATGTTCTTTATCACATTATAATATTGTATAACTTCCCGACCTGGCATGATTGTGTTACAAATGGGATATATGTCATACCGTTGGTATAGTCATGTTACTTTTTTAACAGTCAAATGCATTTAGGGAAAATGACAACTGTAGTAGTGCTATTTTCTGTGCATGAATTGTAGGGCAGTCCAAACATGCACACTAAAAATAACAAGTCATGTCATGTTACCAACAGAAGCCAGTTAGTGTTATAATGAAGTCTTATTAGATGGCAGTATTTTATATACTCGTATGTTATCTCTTCTTCCTGAGATTGCAGGATATGTCTCTTCTGTACATCTGCTTGTTTTTGCAGGGACCACTTACACAAGTGACTGTCTTAAAAGAAGGTATTCCATAGTCTCAATTGGCACTGTACATTCCCTTATGGGATGATGCACCAGAGTCCTATGTCTTGCATTATAAGAAGGGAAATGTAACCTTGTGGAAACCAACTATAATATCTTTCCCTAGAAAGCCAGAGTTCTGGCTCAGTATCTGGCAGGTAAACTATCCCTGCCTGGTGTGCCCTGTAAATAAGGCATCCAAATGTACCCCTAATTCTCACTGAGGGTGTCTTCACAAAGACATAAAGAACTTCTGTAGGTAAAGACATCCCTGTCTGAGGTTGTTATTATGAAAACTTTATTGATCTGGTCAATGCACTGCAAAGGAATGTGGGTGTCATTTGTGAAAAATGGGTACACCCCACCAGCCATTGTCTCATATTCTCCCTTAGCAGCATCCGATATAAAAACGGTATCTGTGTGGTCTATGGAAGAACTCATAATGAACAGTTAAAATAGGTGTTGTTCCATCTTTCTGTCGTAAGGCGCTAGGACGTTCAAATCATAACCGAACTCCCCACTGCTATGCACAGCATGAGCGGCATACCAGGGAACTGACCACGAAGCGGGAAGGAGGACAGAGAGCCAGAGGGAGAGACACAGGGAGCAAGAGAAAGGTAGGAGCTTTCTAATGACTTTGTCTCAGACACTGACAAGACCAGATTGTGGGCAACAAGGACAGCTGCAAACTTACTTAGGGATGCATCTTTGACACTGCTAAAGGAGAGTGCTACAGGTCTACTTATCTGCTGTATCTCAGATTCTGTCAGGAGCCAGAGACCAAGAAGGGGAACCAAGATTTTCTATGTTTAGCCTAGGAGAGTGACCTATGGCTGGTCAGTAAGAATATTTGTGTCTGATAATACTCTAATCAAGGGGCCTGAAAGACTGGTATGAGTGTGTCTAATGTATTGCTACAGGCCCAGGAGGATAACTCATTGCTAGAGGGTGCAAATATCTATGCCAAGAGTGTACCCAAAGCGAGGGGGAACAAAATACTTGCTGGTAGGGGTGTGTCTACATTATTGCTAATGACGCAGAGGACACAACCATGGCTGGAGATAGAGAATATCCGCGACAAAGGGGTACCCTAAGGAAAGGGGGGAAATACATGAAGGTAGAAATTTGGTCAGGAAGCGTGCTGGGTGCTATTTATCCAGGATTTGAGAAGACAAGAAGTGTCCTTGGCAATTTGTGCATGAGACAGTGAGTTCTGAGCAAATAAGCATGCTGTGCACTGGATTCCTGAAACTGCTTATCAGCATCGGGAGTCTGGCAAGGTCATATTGCTCTTTACATAATTTTGTCATAACCCATATATCAAGTTAATTGAGCCTAACCGCTTTATTCCAACACATTCAGTGCCTCTATCCCTTTTAAGTTCCAATCCGACATCTAGGCGTGTAGGATTTCATCCCACCAAACCTATTTTTCTGAATAAATGTGTTGAACTTAATTTTTCACTTGTGTGTTCTGTTAATCCTTCGTCACACTGTGTATTAGAACTTCATTATCCACCAGTGCTCTGCTTTATCGCCCCTTCTTTTGACTTCTGCAATACACAACCATGGGCTCTCTTTTTAGATCTCCTTCCTCGACATTCAGTCCTGTGACCTTACATTGTAAATTTTTAAACATCAAACCCGGTGCAGGGTTTGAAATTGCTGGCAGCTATTTGGCTCTTGCTTCTAGCCTAGCAGAACCTGTTTAGCGTCAAACCAGCAACTACAAAGAGCGACCTTTGGTTCCCCACGCTAACTGGTACCTTACAAGATGGCTATGTCATATTAACTTTGTGTATTGGAGATTAAGAATGATGACACATCAAGTACACATTTAAACATAGTGGATCATACCTAATGGGCAAAAGGTTAGTTTGCGTCTCCTATAGAAGTTAGATTTGCAGTGTGCTGTGTACTCAGCTCCTGGTTTCCCGGCAGTAGCTCCTGCCTCCTGGGTGATGCCAGACACCCAGGAGCTAGCTTTAGCTCCTGGTCATCGACTCTTCATTTCAAACCCTACCAGCAATATTACTTTGATTTGCAAAGATTTTAACTGCCCAGCATTGCTTGACAGCACAAAATATGTGATGAAAACAGAGAGCAAAATGGGTGCAAACGTAGGGTGCTACAGTTGTTGCTAATGGGTATATCTACCTGAACTTATTTAATTATAAAGGGCTAAGAATTTTAGGCCCAGGAGAGTGACCTATGGCTGGTCGGTAGGAATATTTCTGTGTTTACCAGTTTGTAAATATGGGGTGACCTGCCTTCACTGGTCATATCAAACATGGGCAAAAACACTCGATTTTCCTACCTACAGTGCAGCCCCACTCGTCTCTGCTGCCAGGCCTCCTCCTCCCCAGCCGCCTCCTCACGGTCTCACTCCTCCCTGCGCTTGACTCATAACAGTTACCTCTCTGAGCCCGCTGCCACGAGCCAAGCATCCACGCGATCAGTTCAGCCTCCACCCCCGTCCGGGTTCCTGGTACCACGGCATCACCTCACACATACTGCTCCCAGCCATCACACACTGTTGCTCAGACATGCACGCACAATCTTATCGATCACTCACCCTCTCAATCGTATTAAATCCATCCCATACACCCTCTGCACGCACTTCACACTCATGCACACAGAACACTACTCTTTCCCTTCACACCCACACATACATGCACTCATGCACACACTCGCACACCACAAATCCAATCCAAGCACACAGCACTCCTCCTTTCCTTGACACACCCACACACACTCTCCCTGTTGCCTGGCACATTCATTTCTAGCCATCCTATCTTTATTCCATAGCTGCCACTGTGGTCATTTCACTGCACACTCAAATCCTCAGCCACCACCACCTTCTCGTATTTTGACATCACACCCACACAAACACCCATGCACACAATCACACACACACACAAATCCAAGCACACAACAGAGTACAGTAACATACAAAATAGAAAACAAAAAAAGATGTGTATATCAGTTATACGTGCATTCTGTGTGACCACGCATTATCAGTATTCACTACAGCATGTTACATAACCATTGACAGATACATTTTATTAGCTTAGGGTTTGTATATCTCTTATACAACGTTTTTTAAAGACATACTCAAGCAAAAAATAAACAATCTGATGAGCGTATCTACTAGATGGAGCATTACAATTAGCACATACACATTATACACAGATTCAATTACTGCTCCGCCCCTGTCAACACCAACATAAAATGTAATGAACAAAGTGCAATAATCTGTGCCATTTACTAAATTACTAAATGGTGGACAATGCTAAGCATGTGTGTCTATAATAGATGCAAGCTTCAAAATACTATTGCACATAAGTAACTTTTCCCATACATTTTATTCAATTTGGAGAAGCCTCTTCACTTTCATTAATAGCTGAAAGGTAGTGAATTAATGCTTTGCTCCTTACAGATTGTGCCAGAGTAGGAAATCCTATAGGAAGATAAAAGAGGTTGGACCCAGTCTCTTTCTGGCTTTGATCGGCTCTCAAGACATGGGTCTCATTAAAAGCTTGATGGTGCAGAGAAAAAACAGGTGGTAATTAATTTTTGCCATTTTTCCTTCATTGCTGAATTATGGATTTGGAGGCACAGTGGAGGGTTTATGTCAAGCAGCAAATGAGGCGTAACTATAAACCCATGGGACCAGGTAGCAGCAATGGTAATCGAGTTTGGTAGTAATTCTGTGATTTATTGGCAAATTACCACCAAACTCATAAGGTGGCCCGTTGACTGGGTGCACACAAAGCACTCAGGTACTGACAAAAGCCAGAAGAATAGGGGAGCGCTGGGGGAGGCCTCCTGGTGTCCAAGCAGAGTCAATGGTATGGTGCAATATGGATCCTGCTGTCCTGGCAGGTTGTGTTCAACACAGGAAAACAGGTCCTGTAGGACCACTCTTCCTTGGATTCTCAGGTGACCCGTTTCTCAAACCATCAAGGCTCCTACGTCAGGCGGATGATCCCACTTTGTAACACTGATTCTGTTGTCTTCTCATAATTCAGATGATTATGGGAGCAGGGCGGTGCCCCCTGGTGTCCAAGAAGTCTCAGTGGCAAAGTATGTTATGGGTATTGGCGTTCCTAGAGGTGGTGTTTCAGGCCTGGACTCAAGTGCTGCAGAGTCTCTCCTTGATTTTGCTGGTCATCCCTGCCTCAAGTCCTCAATGCTCCTGGACATGTAGGTTTCCCCCAGTAACTGTGATTCCATTGTTTCAACAATGTGCTTTACTGTTACAGAATTTCAACAATAATGAAAAACAAGAAGAAATATCATATGCCCGATTACAGCATTGCAGGGAATATAGGAAACCCTGCAATTTACCCAAACAAACATATTTTATTTGCAGAATGATATTCACGTTTCTATTGTGTTTGATATGTTTGTTTTATCTCCCGGCAAGTAGGAACTATCATGTGCTACATAGAGAAAACGTCTTTTGTATTAGCCACAAAATTAAGTGGTCCCTTAGGTCAAGCATGCAGCCCTCCACCATGACAAATCCCAACTTGTTTATAGAATTTCAAGGTGCTTTCTTGTAGGAAAGTAATATTTACTGAAGGATGTGTTCTCCTTTCGTTTACCATTCTCGCTTTGTACCTTTTTCAGCTTTATCAGGAAGTGAAGTTGAGAAGGGAGAGCAATGGAAAGAGTCGGGATGAGGCGATCAAGGATAAAATATATCAGTTTTCTGTACACTCGCCATGTTCAGAATACACCAGGCAGAGTGGCCCTGCAGAAGATGGCAGTCATTTGCCCAACAAAGACATCAACCTTCACCAAAGTGTTTCCAAGCAAAAAATAAATGAGCTCTGTGTGGACTATCTGGTTTGTGACAGCGCTGAAAAGACTGATAGATGCAGCGAATCAAAAATGTCTAAAAAGGAAAACGGCACGCTGAATGAAGTGAGTGGAGTTCTCAACTGGGATGAAATACTGTTGATCTTTTCAAAATGTTCATTTTTGCTGAAGCTAATAATGCCCCCTTTGTTTTCTGCCAAGGCTCTGAGTGAAATTGCGAAAGTTAGCAAAGAATTATGCAGTTATCAAGAGGAAATTCGAAAGACATCCCATCGAAGAAGGTATGTATCAATATATTTTGTATACATCCTTATCTACTTATATTTTGTTCATGGATGAAAATACAGATTTCATTTGCAGGAGCTAGAAGCCTGGCTCTAAGACCACAATAAGTGTGTGCTGCGTCTATCAAAGGTTCTTTTTTCAGATTGTGAAGACGGGTAGACATTTGTAATAGTGGTGGAGACATTTTAACCTGATTGGCACTTGATGAGGTTGTAAAATAAATCTGTGTGGTTGAGAGTGTCTTCATGGAGTTCACACTTTACTTCAAGATAAAAGCCCTATGGAACGATGCAGGCGGCGAAGTTGAACATCTCAGCACATTGACCCACGTCTTTGTGGCGCAGTGTAGGCCATGTTTGTAGTTTTGTGAGGGGTCATTTTCATTGGCTGATGTTTATTAGGGAGATTGACAGCAAGCCATTATTACTGCCTGAATGGTTTGGATTCGGTTTTTGCGACATTGTTCACATGTATGCGGCTTTTGGAGCCATGGGTCTACATGATTTTACCCCGAGTGTTCACCACAGGGTGGCACGCTCTGTCATGCAAAACATGCGTTGGTCTTAGTACTTAACTGACAGACTTGGCCTGCGATTAGATTTTTACTAGCTGGAACCACCCAGCGTTGCCCTGGTCTGTAGCTGACATGTACGTGGGGAGGTGCTATAGCCTTGTGTATGTTGTATTGTGTCATAACTTCTTATTTTTGAAAAATTGCCTGGGATTTCAGTGCTGGACTGTCCTTGGGCAGTATAAAGACTGATATGAAATGGACATTTCTCTTCTGTTCAAGGGATAGTGAGCTAAAGAATCTGGTTGAGACTCTTCCGGGATATAGGCTGGTAGAGAGATACTCCCAGGACCACCCCTTGTTTGCTTCAAAAGACTTTAGACATATTTTGAGTAGCATGTTAATCTGCATTATATTGTTTGATCTAGTGGTTGAATGGCCTTCCTTTCATGCTCATTAATTCTAATAATTCACTTAATTGTTTATTGTGTGTGCCAGCATTAGTTAGCTCTTCTTAGTTATTGTCAATTGTTACTTTTCTTATCAGCAATTGTCAGTCAATCAGTTTTCTTCATTTTTAAAACAATATATTTTAATAAGAACAGACAAAAACAGGAAAACAATTATGAAATAAATAGATATAATTAGAAAAATAAATATATTTGAAGCTTAAGTGTTACACAATCATTGAAAAACATCTAGAGAATCCAAAATTAAAACTGTGATCTTATTTTCAAAATACCAATTATAAATCTTTCAATAACGTAACACACTAGAGCCTCCTTCAACATCCATAAAAACTTTAGAACAGGACCACATTGAAATAAAATGATAATTCCTTATAACAGGTACTAAAGTGCTCAGATGAATTTCATTATAACTATTTCAGAAGACTATAATGTA
Organism: Ambystoma mexicanum; assembly: GCF_040938575.1. Classification (NCBI taxonomy): domain Eukaryota; kingdom Metazoa; phylum Chordata; class Amphibia; order Caudata; family Ambystomatidae; genus Ambystoma; species Ambystoma mexicanum. The sequence continues at coordinate 70,098,706 of NC_090928.1, forward strand.
TGGTATATGTCAATTAACAAATACGTTACTCTAGTAACTGCTGATTCAATGTTCCTTATCAAAATCCTCAGATCAGTTGTAACCATTTGCCTTAATATTTGATATGTTATGTTTACCAGCATTTCTACTGCAACCTTCGACACCGTAGCAGTCTTACAGCGTTCATGCCTTGTCCGATAATTAGGAGTTTTGTGACCCCAGCTGGGTGTTGTCAGATTCTGAACTTTCTGAAGAGCAAAAATCGGGTTAGAAATGGAACAGGTAGTACTTTGATAGACATGGACTGGGAAAATGAGGAGAAAAGAGGGAAAGGACTGATGGAAAGCATGTGCAGAAGGGAAGAGGGTGGTGGTATATGGTTGTAGATTATATGGCTCTGTGTGTGATAAGTGAAGGTCATTATCTGAGGGAAATGAGTAGTCCGATTTATGGTGATGGCTTAAACTAGGCCAGTTTAATCTGGGTACTAGATCGGGTTGATTAATTAGTTGTGCGATGGACATGAGAGGTCATCAAGCAGGCCCTCGCATTGATATGCTCATTAATACTGTTTGTTGTATTATTCGCTTGCTCATCAATGAGTTTATATTAACTTTAATCTGCTGTGTTGTAAATTTTTAATTTGCTCATCAGTACTCACAGTTTAACTCTAACCTGTTATTTTGGCAGTTGTTACTTTACTCATTGGTAGTAGCATATGTATTATTAGTGGCTGATTTTTCTTTTTCTTTAATCCACCGTCAGTGCCTGTGCTTAACCATGTCTCTTACTGTAACAGTGATTAATTTATATTTCCTAACTTATATAATAACCTCTGTCAGTATATGATTTACTTCTTGGGACTTGTGTATCACATCTGTCCTATTCAGCAGTAGGGTTTGCTTGAAAGTTTACTTATATTTGTTGCATTATGTGCTCTTTAATGCTATAAAATGTACTGTCCAATGGGTTTCTGGGACAATGGCTGATGGCCCAAAGCAGGTGATGGAAGAGGTATTGTAATTTCATCTCAAGTTTGTCACTCGTTGTTATCACCTCACGCAAGGTGGAGGAGAGATAGTCTGGCTGTTAGTGTAGTCTCCATAGGGTCATCCCTTGTGCCCAACGATGCTGGCTTGTACTGATGCAGTGGGTGGTGCAGCAGGTGGGGCATGGCTTCTTCTTTTGTGGGTTTTACTTTTGTGTTGAATTAGAAGGTAGGTGGGAGCCTGGCTGTCCTTGAAGTCTTCACCGGGACCTCTCTAGAGCCTGTTGATGCTGAACTCTTGAATCAAAGCTAATTGAGCAAAGTGAAGAATTCCCAGCAGAACATCTTAGCCAAGACTTTTTAAAATCAAAAAGCAAAGCTTACATCAGTGTATTTGAAACAGTTTTGCTAAAATATTCTAGCAAGTGAGTAGTTAGAGAAGCACAAGTTGCACCAAACGATATTCCTTTTTAGCTTTGCAAATGCTGAGGTTATGGTAACCTTCTAATCGAATCACTTAAAATGGATGTCTAAAAAAATACAGAGACTGTACTTCATTGCATAAATTATTTTAAATGGGCTAGTTGCACACAGTATATCCAACCAGGGTGCCACATATCAACCAACATGCAAATACGTAGGTACCTTCTATCTATGAATCTGACCTGAATGGCTAAATGAAATGTAGGAACAAGATTACTTTTGAAAATGTAAAACGATACATAGGCAGTAGAAGGACTCAGTGAGTGAAGTGCTTTCTTCAGAGATCTGTTTCTAAAGTCACAAGATTGAATTCTGGTAGGCCGCACCCAGCCTTTGACCCTTCCCAGGTTAAGAATTTGTGGACCTGGGAAAGGATAACAACACTCAGTGGAACATCGCTGAGAAGGAGGCGAGATCTGCGTTAAAGTGCTATATCGATATTATTGTTATTATTGCTATGTTTTATCCTTTAATAGAACATGTATTTTAAATAATTCTCAGTACAAGATAGCCCTCGTGATAGTAAAAAATGATTAAATGTTTCACTGCATTTCAACCAGGGTCTATTTATGTCTATAAAGTATGGTCTATAGGGTATGGTTGCATCTTTGTGGGCTTCAGTTTGGCCTTCACCAGCCTTTTTAGTATGTTGCGATCTTGGTGAAACAATTGACTGAAAAGAAGATAAGCAGAGCACTCTAAAAACAGAATGGCTGTAATCTAGAGCTATTGCTCTCTCTCTGTTATGGTCACTATCTTTGGTTCTAAACAGTATGATGCACATACATGTGACTGAGTCCATAAATCCTTTATATTGCACTTTGTTTTTATTGCACTTAATACATTACTGTTAATGTAGTGTTAATGCACTGTCTGTTAACTTTGTTACTTAATATAAAACATTTCATATTTTATGAATGTTACATTATGAGCAATTCATCACATTGTGATTTATTTATCTCAACTACCTATAAACACAGTTGTCATAATACTTCATTAAATAGCCATAGTAAATGCATTTCCTTTAAACACCTCACATAATCTAGTTCCCGATCTTCAATTAGCACCCAGAGAAGTTAAACCAACCAATCGGGAGCCAGGAATATAAGCAAACATCTATGATCACTGACTGCGTTATTTGCAGACCTCTGGTGTACTTTCACCCAAACTGCCATTTTCTTGGGCACATCTTGGCCAGCTTTCCTCCTCTCCATAGGATCCCACTGATTCCCATTACCTCCACTGCTATACCCAACCCCACTTACCTCCTCATGGCAGTGTCGTGGACAAGCTTACCACCATGGAAATAGAAAGGGGACTACAGCATTTTCTTTGTTATTGCACTGCACCCATTTCCTGTGCATAAAAGGATTTTGACCTATTAGCACCTCGAAGGGAACCCCAGAGAAAATAGTGATGAACTACACAATGAGGGGTTGACAGTGCCTACCTTACTCAGTCTTGCGTGTCTTTACCAGCCTTATCCGCCGACTATTGCAGGTTTATCTCTATTTCAACCTCACACTTAAAAATGAGCTATGTTCACTGATTACCCTACTCATCCGGTATAACTCCTCACCCATCATGCTTTTGTCCTTGTTCTAGTCTCTTCAAGGTTTTTTACGTTGAGGGCTAATTCCAAACATTTTGCATTGATTTATCCTATCGAGGTGGCTCATAGTTTTCTGATCATTTTTCTTCCCTATTATTTGTTTGCAAAATGTGGATCGGAAGCCGAAATACTCAACTAAACATTACTTGGTTCCTAAGTAGACTCGCAGTTCCACTTAATATGAATTACCCTTTGTTACCTGAAATTGCCAATGAGATGTAACTGATACATTCTTGAATTCCTTGCGATCCTTGCGATCATCTGCTAACAGTATCAGGGGTCCTATTAAAAAAAATACACCACCAAATTATTGAGTCCTCATCACCATAGTTTATGTCGAAGCATTAACCCATAAACCTAAGATACAACAAAAGCATAAAAGCTTAAACACCACACCGGTGCATGTGAAAGAAGAACATTTAAAGCCAGATGGTGGTGGGTGTAGCCTAAAACATATAAACAGGCTGTACTCCAAGCCAAAAAAGTATCCTACAGTGAGGGAATTTACAAAGCCCAATCAGGCACTCATGAGCTCTTTGCAATGTTGTGTGAACTTGAGAAACCAGCTACTCCGCCAGATAGCTGCCTCAAAGACCGTTTCTGGTGCGCAAATATCCAGAATGCACTACTCGACAAAATCTCACTTCAATCAAAAATCACAGCAAAAAAAACAACTTATGGCCAGCGGAACACCGCTAACTAAAAACCCAGCACCACCTGACTACGCCACCCATCTGTTTGAATTCACCCAGGTGTCGGACCTAGAAGTAACTAAAATCATCAAAAGCCTAAAGTCCTCCAAATGTCAAGGCGACATTTATCCTGCCTCTGTCATCAAAGACTGCACGGTAGAGGTAACCCTTTTCATTGCCTCACTTATCAACACATCAGTACAGTACCTACTAACCTCAAAGACGCATGGGTCCTCCCGCTTCTCAAGAAGCCAACACTCGACCCTAGTATCCCCACCAACTATGGCCCAATCACAATCGTCCCCGCCTGGACAGAGCAGCATACTTGCAGATCCAAAAGCACTTGAAAACCTACAATCATCTCTGTGTGCGCCGGTCTGGCTTCCGTCCACGTCATGGTACGGAAACTGCACTCCTAGGCCTAAAAATTCAAATGGACGAAATTAATGTCATACTTGCCCTCCTCCTCCCGCTAGACCTCTCGGCCGCCTTGGACCTTGTTGATCGCAAAATCCTCTTCCATCATCTTGCCTCAGCACCCACTTCTCCCCCATGGAAATTACCTGGATTGAATCCTTCCTGTCCAACAGAACAAGGAGAGTCTTTGCGCAGTCAGCATCAGCCTTGCCTGCCCTAGTCTCATGCAGTGTCCCCCAAGGCTCCTGCGTCTCTCTCACGCTATACAACATCTTTACGAAACCCATATTCAACCCCTCGACTCTGTAGGTATCTCTTAACTACATGGACGACACTCAAATTGTCCTTCCCATCTCAGGTAACTAGGATACCAACGCCAACTCTCTGAACTCAATTTACCAAAGCCTCCAGGCGTGGGTGGCCCTCCACTCACTCTGCCTTAACGATGACAAGACCGAGCTACTTCTCCTCAGATCCCAAAATCTTCTAAACAAACTTGACAGAGCCTACACAATATTTACCATCCCAGTCTCCAAAGAAATCAAAACCCTTGTGGTCTATCTGGATTCATCCCTCTCACTCACCAGACAGGTCAACGCCATAGCCTTGTCCTCAGCTTGCACAACCAAACCCATTAATGCTGGTAGACCTTTCCTTGCCATAAACAGCGGCATGACACTAGCGGGAGCCCTCATTGTTTCCAGCTTAGACTATTGTAATGTTCTCTTCGCAGGAGCCACCACGGGCAACATCCAAAAACTACAGGTAATACAAAGTAATGCCCTAAGAGTAGTATTGAATATCCCCAAAAAGGACCATATCTCCCCAGCCAGAAGAAGTGCCCACTGTCTCCCTTTACACGACAGAATCAGCTTCAAAATGCTGATCCTAACTCACAAATGCTTGGCACTCACTGCCCCTAATTACCTATCTAATAAATTCAAGAAATCTCAATCCAATAGACTAACGAGGGCCTCCCACGCCCACTTACTAGCCCCCCAGATTCAAACTGCAAAAAGCAGGGGGCCGCAGCTTCCCTGTGGTGGCAACAAAATACAGGAACTCTGTGCCTCCTCATCTAAACGTGAAACCTCCTTTTGGTCCTTCTGCAAAGGACTCAAAGCACGGCTCTTCACACAAGATGCATAACCAATGTACTTCCGGCGCTCCCAAGATCTTACAGGCTGTCTTAATCTCTGTATCTGTACTTGGGCGCCTAAGGCCTTAAACGTATGGCTTATTTGCTGCAACTGTACTATGGTTAAAGGATAACTGCCTGTAACCACGCATCCTGTAACCAGTGCCTTGATGCCCACAGGTTTGGTGCGCTTTACAAATGACAAAATAAATAAATAAATGCATATGAATCGTAAGAAACAAGGCCAGCTATTGGATGCTTCTAATACATTTATTTGTTCTCCAAAAATCAGAAGTCTGTGAGGATATAATATCCAGGACTCTTTGTGCCAAACATGAATCATTAAACGGACAGGATAACCAAAACTAGATCATGTAAAGAGCACACAGATTTTTTTAAAGTCACTTTGGTATTAGGCATACTGATCTAGCTCACCTAGTTCATGCTCTCTTTAAATAAGTGCTTACTGCAAAGTTACATGTTTGTACTGTGTTCATGTGCAGTAGTCATTAGCCTCTTTAAGGCATCTTTTCTGACTCCCCCTAAGACTGGGCTCCCACCATCTTTTCCTAATATCTGTGTAAAGTGGACGGCAGAAGAGGAAGGGGCACATGTCTTCCCTCCTCTGAGCACAGAAGGGCCATTTATCTGACAAACCTTCTTTCCATTTATCTGTACCTGTCGCCTGTTATAAGGTGCCCAGACAAAATGTAATATAGTCTCAAATACAAATGGCCACTCACACTGAAGGTACGCGTGGTAGCTCACCCAACATTTTTGATACTAAATCATTAGGAGCCCAATCAACATCAAGTAATGTATGTTTCAGATAGTTCCATGAAACAATTGCATCATAAACAAACAAATACAGTAAAAAGAACTGTATTATGTAACACTAAAACATAGCGCTAGAGTATCAGCAGATCCTTTAAAGTGGATAGTGCTGATTTAACAATCCCATTTAAAGCCTTGTTTTATAAGGAATCGTAATTGCATGCAGCAGAGCATCAACTTTGGCCCTTACGTGCTGTTGGGCCCTTGCATGCAATTTTATATATTCACAAGCCAGAGAGAAGAGGAAAACAGTAAATCGAAGCAAACTTGGTTTTGCTCTTTTCATCTTCTTCTCTGTTTTAGGAATAATTGAACAACGCCTCTAAATTAGGCATTGCAGGTAGGTTTTACTAATGGATTCCTAAGGAATATGCCTTAGCAGGTGCAAAACAAAGGGAGGGTCTATAATATAATAATCTATTTGTTTTCCACCTACATCCCATTCAAGCATAAACAAAACACACTGATAAGATGGAGGAGGAATGCACAGCAGTCCTCTTATCTCTGCCCCATGCCCATCCTCTGTCTTGGCACTACTGCTAAACAGGGCTCAGCATTAAATAGAGACGTAGAAACGTTGCACCTTCATATTCACCTCCATTTAACACATCCCTCCATTAGTAACGAAGCCCATAACGCTGTGTAAATTAAACCAGCTCCAGAATGTGCATAGTCATCCAAAGCCTGTTCAGGAATTTTAACACAACATTTCCTCCCGGTAAACTTTGTGAGCAGCAATTTCATTAAATATGCAAATGCATAAAAAAGCTCTGTGTAAATGCCTTCTTTGTCACGTGTTTGATGTTAGCTTCTATGGAAGCTGGTATAACCCACAACCTTTCCTTTCCTAAAGCAATGGATGTTTGTGTTACACTTGCTAGCAGAGGCCATATGAGAGCTCTTGTGCCCCTAAGTGCTTCCTTATGAATGAATAGCCATCTTTAGGGTGGAACACACACAGATTCGATTCACTAGCTGGAAGATCTTCGTTTCATAGTCTACCCCAAGCAGGCCTACTTTGAGTTCAGCGTGATACTTGGGTTGCTTTTGGAGATATGTGTAAATGCTTGAAAAAAAGATTCTCAATGTTGGAAAGATGCAGGATGTTAACATGTCACCATAACTTAGCCCAATGCAGGACCACTGACAGATATTAGGCAAGATAAACCACCAAGGAAGGGGAAATTGCTCATCCTCTGAAGTATTTGGCAGATGTTACAACTAATCCACTATGCCTTTTTGATGCATAAATCAGTTTCGACAACATGTGGACCCCAGAAGAGATTGTCATTAAATAGTCAAATGTATTGGCCCACTCTATGTTTTCGTTTGCTAAGAAATGTTTGAATATAGGTGTGCGTCAAAGGTAGCTTACCATACATTTTGTTTTTGGGACATTACTGAGCATGCGTGTTGCCATACATAACTAATTAAATCTATTTACTTGTTTTTGAAGGCCTGACAGAGTTTAGTTTTCAAAGCCAAGGCCCCTTGGGCCACAAAAATAAGTATGCCATGGCTTTCACCACATAATCTAGGGGCGTCAGTGGTAAACCGGCAATATCTATAGCACTGTCTTTAGTTAAGAGGTTAAAGATCATTGGGTGAGAAAACATCCCTGCCACATTCCCTTCTGAGCAGGGAAAGATCGTGTTGCCTTGCCACTAATGCTCCACCTAACTACTACTATAGGTAAGGAGTAAACTACTTTATTTGCTGTTAGCAAAGGATCTGGTATTCTCAGAGGACCCAATGTATGCAGCAGTAAGACACATGTCGGACCCTGCCAAATACAGTTTTCAAATCAATGAAAAGAATTGTGATGAGGTCCCCTGCCTTGCCTTCTGGGGACATAAAGTGGGGGTGTCAAAGAGGCAGTGGGCTGGCACAAGCTAGTGGATGATGGACCTAGATTATGTATATGGGGGTCCCCAAACTATCCCAACTGGTTTCCCGCACTAAGACAGGAGGAAGTCACCGGAGCATTCACACGCCAAAACCCCTGCAGACACTGATGACCACTACAAAGAAAAACAGGAATCATAATCATTTAAAGACAGTTTTATTGCAAGATTTATATGCTTCCATTTCAGCTCCCCAGACAGACCCAAACATTGTGCATAGAAATGTCTCCTTTCCCCTTTAAGGGAGTGAGTTAAAGCTTCCTTAATTTACTGGTTGTTGTTTTGATACTTTGTTTCCTTCAGTACAGTTGCTGAACAAAATAAATTAAACATTTTCTACTTCGGCACAGTTGTTGAAGGAATCCTCCTTCAACATGAAAGCTGGTACAGACTTCCAGAGTTCCGTGGATACAAAGTTGCATTTGCCAAAGATAATAGATGAAGGTAAACTTACGCATGATGATTGCGTGAGTAACCAAACAAACATGGTTTGTCCGCTAAATTGGCAGCGGTTATAAAGTTACCATTGTTTCATGACAAATACATTCTAAATACATTAGACCGCTTCCCCAGCTTACCAAATGTTTACTTGACTCCATATTTACTTTCCAAGACAGAAGTTGAACTAACAGTAGAGCATGCAATGGCAGAAGGTGTACAAGGGGGAGGGGATGAGACCACACACATGTCTAGGACCTTGCAGAAATCCAAGATGGCTGTAGGCCTTAGTGTAATATCGTGCCAACCCCCTTTCAGCCCACATAACCACATGGCCCAATCCCAAGACAGCACAACCCACGCTACACAGGCCTAATCGATCTCTCTAAGCATCATTCAAGGGGAAGCGAGTCCAGTCTGTAAAAGCCTTCCATCTCAGTTCAGCAGTGAGGGGAGTTTGAGAAGGAGCTGAAGAAGTTTTTAGAGGAGATTGGTGAGCTAGAGGCCATACAAGGGGAGATCTAGGAGCTTAGCGAAAAGAAGTGGCGGTTGGAAGGAGAATATCAGAATGGCAGGAGGGAGAGTGGATACCACCTGGAAAAGAGAATTGGTTTAAGGAGAGAGTTGGTGGTTGGAGGGAGAATATCAAGAAGGCAGGAGGGAGATGGAATACAAGCTGGAGAAGAGAGTTGTAGAGAGAGTACTGAGGAGTTGGTAGTATCTGGCTAAAGAGATATTAGGGAAGTTCGACAAGAGGGGTTATCTATTGTGAAGGAGTTGATAAGAGTGCCCGAGTATAGAACGCATGCCCTCTGAAGAGGACGTCAGGGGAAAGCTAGGAGGAGATAAACCCATCAACCTGAGAAGGTGGGAGGAGGACAGAGAACCCCTACAGATATTAAGAGAAGAATGGTTCTGTCAGGACAGGTCGTTCATGGGCTGACTCCAGAGGTGCATGGTGATGTGAGACAGTGCAATCTTACTGAGGATCTAGGAGATTGTGACATATAAAATCAGGAGGGGGCTTGTGCCATGGGCAATGAACCTAGCACCAGGATGTGGCCAGGCAAGAGCAAGCCAGAGAGTCCATTCACCAGACTTTGCTAGAGCAATAAACCTGTGGAGAAAGCCTCAATCCTTGGGCATAAACCATCAGAGGGTTACCGTTTAATACGTGTGTTCCAATACCCTAACCCAGAGGAAGATGTTTAGGAACCCCAAAAAGACCCCAAAAATCTGCAACCCGAAGACAATGTTAAATATCTGGACATTGGCACGTGGCCAGAATGACACTTGAACTTTGTCTCATTTGATCATCATGATTCAGTACTTGAGAAATATCCTGTCCTTAAAAACAATATAAAAATCTGTAGATTGTGGAAATAATTGTGAAAAAACTGGTGTGTTTGCTAGAAAGGCCAGCGAGCTCCAATGACCCCCTAGTCATTAGACTGCAGTGAAAAATCTGAAGATGGCTGCCTGGGGTGGAGCTAAAGCCCTGCCAACTCATTGGATGGATGCGAAAAGACCAACATGAAGTGGATAGGCTACGAGGAAGAAGCTGTTAAAGCTTTATTAGCATTGTCCATTGCTTTGTATGTGATATTTCATTTACCATGGAACCCAGTCTCACACGGAATACTAATTCAAGCATGTGAATCTATGAAAGATACCAATGCCGGAGAAATACGGTTACAGGTAAGCAACTAAAACATCTTTGTGCCAGCCTCTTCCTGCTTCATTTCACTGTGGCTTTACAGAATGTAAAGCGGCACTTATTTAATTACACATTTCTGGATAATAACATGAAGTCAAAAAGCATAATCAATTATAATACATATCCTTTAGAGTTGCTACCCCAACATATTGTTTCACCCCATACCACTACTCAAACGTTATAAAGTGTTATCAAACAAAATATATCACATATATCACAATATGCTGTGCAGTGGCAGCTGGTGACATTTCACTTTGGAAGGGTGTAAATATGTTCCATAAAAGAGTGCAACTGACCAAGCATAGCGAATGAGTCACAATCAAGCCAGAGGGAGACAGATGTGTCCTTCCCGCTAGAACGTTTTGAAATAATGGGATAACATCATACTTTTTATAGCAAACATTTTTGTTTAAAAAAAAGGGGGGAAAAGCAGTACAGTTTAGTATCTGGTTTTGTAGGGTGAGACGTTTAAACATTTTAATAAATGACAGCTCACCAATAGTACACAGGAATATATTTCCAATGCATGTTCATGATGCCTTTTCCTCAACATATGCCAGTATTCTGCCTGCATAAGAAGCCATTTTCATGTTGGCTAGGTCCCTAATGACAGTATTTCCACTGTAAGAAAGCATATTCATACTCTCTGTGCCAATGTCTCCCAGTATACCCATATTACAATGCTCATGTTGGCTTGGCGTTAAGAGGCAATAATGCAACTGTACGAAAAGAAGCATGCCCGTGTTGGCTGTGCACAGACATGCCACAAACCCATGTAAGAGTGTGCATGTTGGCCTTTGCGATAATCACAATAATGCCACGGTAATAAGAAATGTGCATTCTGGCTGTTTCAATATATGTCAGTATTCTCAAGTAAGAACAGTCATGTTGGCTTCGTTCAGAACACCAGTAATAATGCCAATGTAAGAAAACATGACAACTCTGGTTGTGCCAGTATCCCCATGTTAGAACACTCATGTTGGCTTTGCCCATAATGCCAGAAATAATGGCACTGTAATAAAACATGCCCATGCTTGCTGTGCAATATTTGCTAATATCCCCATGTATAAATACTCATCTTAACCGTTCCCATATAACCTATAGTAATGCTTCTGTAATAAAGCATGCCCATGTCTGCAGAGCCAATATATGCCAGTTTATCCCTATGTTACAAAACTCATGTTGGCTTTGCCCATACCGTCAGTAATAACTAAGAATGCTTGTGTATGCTTTCTCTGGTGTTATCCCCGTGTAAGAGCTGTCACATTGGTTTTGCCCACTATGCCAATAATGCTTTCACTGTAAGAAAGCATGCCCATGGTGACTGAGCCAATGTGTGCCAGTATAGGTCTTGCCAGTATAGGTCTTCAGAAGAAGGCCCATGTTAGTTCTGCCCGCAAAGCCAGTAAGAAAACATGTCCACACTGGCTGAGCCAGTAAATGGCAGTTTATCCCCATGTAAGAACACTCATGTTGTATTTGGCCATAATGCCATAAATAATGCCACTGTGAGAAAACATGCACATGCTTGCTGTGAATTATGTGCTACTATCCCATGTATGAACATTCAAGTTGACGTTTCCCATATTGCCAATAGTAATGCCTCTGTAAGAAAGCATTCCCATGCTGGCTGAGCCAATATAGGCCAGTGTATTACCTCTCTTACAGAACCCATGTTGCCTTTGCCCATCATGACACTAATATTGCAGCTGTACGTAAACATTTTGGCTTTGAATCAAATCAGCCAACCCTTTCTCTGCACCCTGCCCTTCATCCTCAGATTATAGGCAGACCAAGCGTCCTCTGGCGAAAGTCTCACTCATGAATGCACACATGGGCTCTACTAACACATACACACAGATACACATGCATGCTGACACATACACACAAGTGGCCATGTGTACATAGACACACAGTGTTAGGGAGAATTCTCATTTATGGCTAATTTCCCCCACCTCGTGAGTCCCTCAGCAGCTTTGCTGGATTTCTGGGGTTTATTTGTTCCACCTGGTAAGAGTGTGAGCCTTTTTTCCCACTCGTACATGTGTTTTGCCATGTGTATTTCTACTGGTTGTGTGATCTTGGGCTCTAGAGCACACCACTCCATGAGCCCCACTTTTTGTGTGTGTTAGACAGCACCTTCAGTGCAGTGGTGACACAGGGTTGTCTTTTAGACTTCCCACTGACTCAATTTTTCTGGGGCTGACTACTGTTTTAAAGGAGCGCACCTTTTATTCACCGTCGCTGCTGCTGGCCTCATCCCTGGGAAGTGCAGATCCCTCCAGACGTCCTCCTTCTTGTCTCCACGACTGAAGCTCCATGAACCGTGAGTCTGCAGGAAACTACCAGGAACAACTGCCGTGGCACCAGCGTTCTTCAACAAATAAGGTACCGTGTCTGACTTCGAGGAATTGGGGTGAACCCTTCTTCATCACCAAAGGCTTGTCCTTTTCTTCCTTCCCTCTTATGACTTTTGCCTCCTCTTCTGACAATATCTAAGTACTCCTGGCAACCTTGAATCTTGAACTGTTCTAACTGTGTGATCCTCGGCAACAGGGACCCTGTTCCACTTGACACTGGCTCAGGCCTATTGACTTTTATTTTCCTGTTAGAAGGTGCCCTTTGATTCTCTCTGCCTTGGCAAAAGTATTGCCTATGATTTTTATCCCCAACTCCCTTGTGTTAATTCATGTGCTAAGTGTGTTTGACTACGGTTACATTTCTTCCTGCAGGTACGCGTAACTTCAGTAAGACCGAACGGTCATTACTGTCAAAAAGTGATCGCATATGTATTCCCGTTAACGTCTTTTGCTTCATAACACTGGTCTATCAAATCCTAAGGTACTTACCTTGAATTGTTCTGCACAAGGGGAATTGGTTGTTTGAAGTGTGGTTTTATTTTACTAGAAGTGAAGTTTTTTGTGAATAGATGGTTGAGAAATAAATCTACTTATATTTTATAACCAGAAACCTTGAGTCAGTGTTTCCTTGAGTCACAGTAATTGTGGTCCTTTGTGTAATCTCCACTACTGCTCATTTGCTCTTGAGATACGTCTGGCTGCTCAGTCACTGCTACCACTCTTTCTGTGTAGTACAGGCTTGTACCAAAGGTGAACTTGTATTACCACTAGTAGTCTTAACTCTGTGCAGTGGTCCCTAATGGCACTGCATAGGATTCTGCCTAACACTGGTGTACAGCAGTGGGATTTTTAAGTATACTGATTAAACTTAGAGTGCTGCTATTACCTTGGGTCAACTAACCACAAAGCTAAATACCACTATAGTATAATAACTGAAAAATCATGTGAAATATGTTAGGAGAATCTCTTAAACTACACTGCTGAGATTTTGAGAACCATGTGTAGAGAACAGAGACTCTATGGAGAAGGAAAGAAATCTGAACTGGTTGCTAAGTTATTGGGAAAACAAAGTCTGGAGAGTGGGTCAGAAGGGCCTACCACTACAGCAAATGTGGATAATAATGTTTCTGATTCTGAGAGGGTTGGTTTAGACGAAGTAGAGGAATCTTTGTTATGAGATCCTACCGCTCCCTTACCTGCTCAGAAACCACAACCTCTGACCACAGGGAACCCCACAGGTCCTACACTCACTCCTGAATTTATTGCCCTTGACAAAATGAGACTTGAATTGGAAGTGAAACGTATTGATGCACAAACTGCCATGAAACATCAATAGTTAAGGCTCAGGGAAATGGAGATGGCTCATGCTTTAGAGATGAAGAAATTGTCTTTGGAAAATGCTTCTCTCCCAGAATCTACTAGGTCTTCCAGCCCTAAGAGACCCCATATGCCAAAGGAAATGATTGGTATGTATGAGACTAAACTTGATGTTTTGAATTGGTTAGCAATATTTGAGTATAATCATGTGATTCAGGGTATCACAGGGAATCAGTTGATTCCTTGGCTTTTCTCTAGGCTTCCCCCTGTTGCAAGTGATGCTGTAATGAAGTCGGGGGAGGAGGATAAGCAGGATTATGAATGTGTGAAGCTAGCTTTGATAGCTAGATTTCGGAAGACCCCTTCCCAGTACCTTAAGAGGTTTAGGACCCTTAAAAACCATGATGGTATCCCTTTGGATATCTGGGTGTGTGAATGTTTGAAAAACATAGATGGCTGGGTTAAGGGTATCAAAGTGAACACTTATGAAGGTTTGAGGAATCTTGTTATGTTGGAGTCTATTTATGATGCCTGCTCTCCTGAGCTTAGACAGCACTTGGCTGATTCAAAGGAGATATCCTAAGAAGATAGCTAAGGCTGCTGACTTGTGGGTTGCAAACAGGGCTGCTCACAAGGATTCTGGGGCAACTCAGAAGAAGGAGGAGGGAAAGCAGCCAAAGAAAGATGACAAGGAGAATTCCAATACCTCCCATCCAGAAGAGGTCCCCAAATATAACCAGGGTAAGCCACAAGGGAAACCCAATAGGGCTAGTGTACCTCCTGGTGCCAAACCAGAGGTAGGTCAGGACAGACCCCATTCCAGAGAGCATTTGGTAAATGGTTTAGTTGTGGGTCAACTGACCATATGAGAGGAGATCCTAGATGCAAGGGTAACCCTTCAGGGGTCAGCACTACCTCCTTAGCCTTTTCCACAGAGGGAGAAGTACAGATGGCTAGTGCCCTCCTTCACTTGTTTGCTGAAGAACCCTTGGCTCTTCAAGCAACTGTATCCTTAAAGTCCAAGGGTCTGGGTAAGAAACCACATAGTGATGTGTATGACTCCATTCCTGAAAACTCTACGGAGTATTATGTGGACAGTGTTCTTGTCAATGGCCAGGACACCCCTGCCATGAAAGATACTGGGGCCAGCAGAAAAGTTGTGGACGTAAGATTTTTCAGGCCTGAGGATGTTGCTAAGGCACCCAAAGGTCCCACCAAATTTGCTGGAGGCCCTGTCCAAATGGTTCCTATTCTACCAGCTCTAATTCAGTATAACAAAAATGACAGTAAGGATCCCTGTCAGTATTCAGAGTGAGGTGCCTGGGGGAGTCCTGTTGGGGAATGATCTAAAAACTCTAGGAGTAGTATCCAGTACCCCCAGGCCTCCCAGTATGGAGAAGCAGAACCAAACCAAATTGGCTAGAGAGGCCACCTTAAGGGACCCCTCTGAGCATGTTGGAACCCCTACAGAGAACCCCACTATAAGCCCCGGTGTTAGTAAGTTGACCTCTAACCCAGGCAAATTTCAGGCTAGTATGTTAGGGAAATTGTACCCCAAACCAAGCTCCATCATTGATCCCCCAGTTTTAAAGTCTCTGACTCCCCCTGCTTCTGAGGAAGAGGTGGATAGACCAACTGGACCCCTGTCTAGGCCTAAGAGAACTTGTAATTCTCAGTGCTGGTGGAAAAACCGGAAAAGAAAAGTCTAAGGCCGAAAACCTTCAGGCTGTTGGACCTTCTAGAGAAGACTCCAACCCAAATACTAATGTTAGGAGAAAAACTCCTCAAGTAACTAACGTTAGATCTAAGAGGAAGGGGAAGCATGTACCTTGCTTATCCCCAACCCCTCCAACCAAGATGCCTGAGACCCAACCTGCTCCCAAAAGAGAGGTGGTGAGGAACCCTGGAGGCCCTTCTAGATCTAAGGGAATCCTGTATAAGGTCCCCTTCAAAAAGCCTATCACAGGTTCAGGAGTTGTACCAACTTCTGAGGGACTAGTCAACCAGAACCCCTATAGATTTAAAAAGAAAGAGGTTTCTCAAAGGGTGTGTAGGTCATATAGCTTACAAAGGAAAACCTTTCATTGTACCATTGAGCACAGAGCAGGAAGTCACCACCAAAATGCTGATGGTCTCTCTAGGATGTTTATAACCGACTAGAGGTATGAGATCCATCCAGGAGTGGATTAAATCCTCCTTTCCCTTAGTGTGGGGGGGGGGGGCGAGTGTTAGGGAGAATTCTCATTTATGGCTAATTTCCCTCACCTAGTGAGTTCCTCAGCAGCTTTGCTGGATTTCTGGGGTTTATTTTTTCCACCTGGTAAGAGTGTGAGCCTTTTTTCCCACTCTTACATGTGTTTTGTCATGTGTATTTCTACTGGTTGTGTGATCTTGGGCTCTGGAGCACACCAGTCCTTGAGCCCCACTTTTTGTGTGTGTTACACAGCACCTTCAGTGCAGTGACACAGGGTTGTCTTTTAGACTTCCCACTGACTCCATTTTTCTGGGGCTGACTACTGTCCCCCAAAAACAGGTAAAGTTTCCATTAACTTTATATAGTCAATTTAAAACTGCAGACCCAGTACACCCCATCTTACATGGTAGTCACTTTAAAACTGCAGACCCAGTACACCCCATCTTACATGGAGTAGTGGCAAGGGTTAATTCCTACCCCTTTTTTGTCTGTGCCTCTCTGAGCTTTGTTTTGCTCTTTTAACATTTAGACTTGACTGGTGGCAGTGGTATTTACCCTAAACCGTTCTACCGCGTTTATACTATATAAACGTGGTACTGTTCCAGGCTAGTGTGGTAGCCTCGAACTTAAACCCGCTTGCCCAAATACTTTTTATTTCGGCTGCGGTCGGGTTTAGTCGCCATTTCTTTTTGTTAAAGTCCTTCTTATGTCTTACTTTGCGCGGCAAACCAGGTTTGCCTTCTTTGTTCACCGTCTTTTGGCGGGTTTCTACGAAGAAGCCCTCCTTTGGCGCCTGGGTGTCTAGGTGGGCTGAATGTGAGGGAGGGTTGTAGTCACCCCTGCACCGGGTCTCCTTGGAGACCCAAGTCGCACTTTGTGATGAGTGGCTGAGGTGGTTGTCCGGGCCAGACAAATTGACAGCCAGGCTGTGTGAATGGGGGATTTTCACATAAAAGGCAGGACTCTTGGGCTGGAAGTCAGAGTCGCCACTGGAACTGCAAGGAACCGAAGAGAAGCGGAGAAGAAGACGGCTGCTGCAGCCTCGAGTCCCGGTGAAGCCCTGCTACAGTCCTGAGCTATCTACCCTTCAACGACCAGAGAAGAGCTAGTTCGGAGTCTTCTTCCCTTGAGCCTGGTGGGGTCAACAAGCACATCTTCCACAGCCAGAGAATCCTCTTCGTGGTCGAAATCGCTGCACACTGCTGTAGTGGTCCGGATAGCCATCTGAAGAGCCTCTCCTGTTTTAAAGGAGCGCACCTTTTATTCGCCAATGCTGCTGCTGGCCTCATCCCTGGGTAGTGCAGATCCCTCCAGACGTCCTCCTTCTTGTCTCCCCGACTGAAGCTCCAGGAACCATGAGTCTGCAGGAAACTACCAGGAACAACTGCCGTGGCACCAGCGTTCTTCAACAAATAAGGTACCGTGTCTGACTTCGAGGAATTGGGGTGAACCCTTCTTCCTCACCAAAGGCTTGTCCTTTTCTTCCTTCCCTCTTATAACTTTTGCCTCCTCTTCTGACAATATCTAAGTACTCCTGGCAACCTTGAATCTTGAACTGTTCTAACTGTGTGATCATCAGCAACAGGGACCCTGTTCCACTTGACACTGGCTCAGGCCTATTGACTTTTATTTTCGTGTTAGAAGTTGCCCTTTGATTCTCTCTGCCTTGACAAAAGTATTGCCTATGATTTTTATCCCCAACTCTCTTGTGTTAATTCATGTACTAAGTGTGTTTGACTACGGTTACATTTCTCCCTGCGGGTACGCGTATCTTCAGTAAGACCGAACGGTCATTACTGTGAAAAAGTGATCGCATATGTATTCCCGTTAACGTCTTTTGTTTCATGACACTGGCCTGTCAAATCCTAAGGTACTTACCTTGAATTGTTCTGCACAAGGGGAATTGATTGTTTGAAGAGTGGTTTTATTTTACTAGAAGTAAAGTTTTTTGTGAATAGATGGTTGAGAAATAAATGTACTTATATTTTTTAACCAGAAACCTTGAGTCAGTGTTTCCTTGAGTCACAGTAATTGTGGTCCTTTGTGTAATCTCTACTACTGCTCATTTGCTCTTGAGATAAGTCTGGCTGCTCAGTCACTGCTACCACTCTTTCTGTGTAGTGCAGGCTTGTACCAAAGGTGAACCTGTATTGCCACTTGTAGTCTTAACTCTGTGCAGTGGTCCCTAAGGGCACTGCATAGGATTCTGCCTAACACACATTCACACAAAACCTATGCGCTCACATTTATACCATAGACAAACATGCGCACACACACTCACATGCCCCTATTCAAACAAGTAGTTTTTAAATGTAGCTTTCCTTGCAATGGAAACAGGAAGCAGGAGCCAGGCAGGGGAGTTGATGTATATTTCCCCCACCGAGTCCTGACATATCCACGGCCCATAGAAAGACACGAGTTAAGCATCCAAAATAAACTTCTACATTGCTTTCTATGGGCCATGCTGCCAGGTACATCTACTGGCTGCAGAGGCATTGCAGGCCTCCACTTAGGACCCCATATGGTGAAGCTGCAAGGCTTCTGTACTTGCAGGCAGTAGGAAACCATTCTATCGTACTATCACAGATGGCCCCAAGAAATACACCAACTCCCAGAAACAGATTAATGGTAGTCATATGTAATTTTATGGGAACTGGCTCTAAGGATCAACACTCTCTCTCACTAACCTAGGGATAGGCAGTTCTGCCCTAACCCAGGCGTCCCTCAACCCCAGACTGGAACTAGTATTAGGTAACCTCTACAAGCTGTCTGCCTTCATATGATGGCTTATCTAGACTTCTACAGGGAACAATCCAGGGGTTCCTACTCAACAACCTCCCCAATAGGGCCTCCACCCTCTCTGGTCGTTCTGTGCTGTTATATTCCTCTTCCTATATCTCTTTATCACTCTCCCTTATCTCCTCCTACTCTCCTCCCTCCTACTCCACCCACTATCTCACCTTCCTTTCACTGACACTTCCTCTCCTGTCCCTCCAATGTTCCTCTCTCCCTTTCTCTCCTTTCTGCTTGCCTCCACTCTGCGACCTTACTTGCCTTACCACTGCTATTAACCGCAAATTGCCATTATCTGTGTGTGTACACTGTACACTGTCATGTTTCTCACAGATCTCCCCATCCGCACTTACCTAAAACCTTTCATCCTACTTGTGCTGCCTGTGTTCAATTGATAGTGCATGGGCTCGGGGGTTCTCTTTTCATGTCTACCTCTGGAAACGTTTTAGTGCCTGTCGTCCCTTTCACCATTGTTACCGGTTGGCTGATGGGTGTGTGGATTTCAGGAAGTCCACGACTGTCGTGATAATGTGTTGCATGGCTGCCAGTCTTTCAGTAGGCCTGAGTGTAGACAGATCTGCTTAGGGGAGGTGAAGGGAGTGCAGAAAGGTACACTACGCTCAGGCCTATGTTCAATCCAGGGATCTGAGAAATATGTGGGTAGAATAAGCTCCCGATTAAGATTAATTTCAGTTTGAAAGTGGCCAGTCAGGTTGTTAGTCATGGGTCCTAGGCTACCCCATGCCAGTAGAAAGCTGCGGTGGTTATAGTCGGTATGGGCTTGAATATTTGCAGGCACCTCTTAGTTCACTGACTGATTTTGCCATCACTAGAGGTAGGCTGTTTACTGAAATGCTGCGGTCTTGCTGGAGTACATTATATAAATATCTGTATGATCACATTTTCCAGTCAGCAGGTTCCGTGATGGAATCCTAAACGTTTGCGAGCACCGGTTAATCTGTCATGAGCTCTTGGCAGCTTCTCATTAGAACCTTTTCTCACACCTCCTCTTCCGCGGATCTTTCATCATTCCCCTAGTTGCGAGGGCTAGTGTCCAAGCTTTTTGCAAAGGGAGAGCTTCGCCTCCTGCGCGTGAGCTGTTCGAGCCACCGTTATTTCATATTGCTGGCGGTTTGTTGCCAGAGTTGATGATGCATTGTACTGGCGCTGCCCAAGCTCAGCCAATTAGAATGTTTACACTTCTTTCCAGATGGGGATAACGGCTCCTTGCCAAATGGAGTGGGAAGAAGAAAGTAAGTTATCCCTGGCCTTTCTCAGAGGAAAAAGGTTTACTTTTACAAGGTGGCATCCAGTGCTGCCAGGCCTAGTTACTGCACGAGGACATTTATAGCACACTGCAAAGGAAAGCTAATAAAACATATATAACTATGAGGTGATTTGTTCTTTGCTTGTTCTTTATATATGCACCCCGCTGTGTGGGTCTGCCAGCACGGCAGTTACCTGCATATAGGCAAATGTGTCCTTCTCAAACATCAGCAATAAGCTACTGCCAAGGGCGAGCACCCATTTATGTCATGGATTTACCCTGCTGTTGCTAGGCTGTAAAGCTTCTGTCAGCTTTTTCCAATTGGATTTTAAAATACTCCTAGAAATAATGTTGACTTCACACTGCTCGAGTGAGGAGCAGAAAGTATCTTTTTGGACAACAAATGCAAGTAGGTAACCGTCCTGGGTCATTATAATCAACAAGAAAATTAACAAGGACATTTCCAACCATTTTTCAGGCAAATAGGTCAATCTCTCCACATTTTATTGTTTTTAGCTTGAAATTGAATGTATAGAAGTTTACATAACATGTATATTTACAGCTAAAATATATTTCACTAGAGACAAATGACACTTCAAATGGTAAATTACTTCCTTTATCCAAGAGGTGGCTTGAAAAACATCATGTGATTTGATCCTTGCGTTAGCTGGACCCATTTACAAGCTATAATTGATCAACAAAATCATACTAAGTCATCAACTCGAACTGTCATCCCTATTTGCCAATATATATGTAATGGTCAGGAATGCTGCTTTAGTTTGGCTCATTATTTAAAATGATCTGCTCATCACACCCTTTCAGAATGAAATATGTAATTCTTGTTTGTGAATTTGTCAGAGAGCTAGCCTGTGCATGGCTAGTGCTGCATGCATAATTGTGAAGGTGCAACAGATGATCCACAGCACCCAAAACACAGTATCACCACCATGCTTGGGCAGCATGTTCAGAGGGACTACGTGAAAAGTATACCACAAAATGAGAAAAATATTCAGTGGAACGCGCAAGATGATTTGCCGCATCCAACAGGCATTAGAGATCCCATTCATGGCCATTGGATTTGGGGGGCCAAAGAGGAATGTATAACATGTTGCACATTGAAAAATATGTCACTAACCCCCTGCGGGGATCCACTGCCCTCAACACACACTATGGCTTGCCATACGTGCCAAGTAGGTTCAGTGAGACCAAATTAAATAAAAAGTGTGCCCTGAAATTAAGATATCCAGTGAAATAGAAAATATACCAAAAAATAATAAACTTTCAGCCAAATCAAAAAAATGAGACAAATGTTCTGCAAAATCTCTCTGGACTGATGTGGATGACGTAAGACAGCTGTAATGTCATCAATCTTTCATGCCTCTATATTCGTGGCAGAATGGGCCAAGAGTGGACTTGAGAGGTGAGAGGGGACAAGACTGGAGGACTGCAAGCTAGGCGTTGTCGAAATCCAAATCAGGAAGGGCTCACAACTGCACTGTGGGATGCTGAAGACAGAGGCGGGGGGTTGATATTCTGAAGTAGTTACACTTGGAACAAGCTAGCACTGCCGTTTTGTTGAGGGGATGTGAGAGATTAAGAAAGGGGCAACAACAAGCATGGTATTTATCAAATAAATAGGGTCAAGCCAGGCAAAAGACCACAGGAGACAGTTCTGGGACATTGTTTGTAGTGTAAGGGGATAACAGAGACATCAGCAAGATGTTTGGGTTGGTGCTTTTTGAGAATGTGAGGGAGCATAATTGTATTTTTAAAAAGTCAAAAGCCCCCACTTAAGAAGGCAGCAAAACACTGTACAACTTATTGATGTGCATTTTACAGCAGGTGGCAGAACATTCCAAGGGACTGGAACTGCACTTAACAAGGTGCCTCCTCAACCATGCACCACTTCAAGCACCCTCTGAGGTACTCCCAAATCTGTATATGCGACCCATTTTAGGGTATGTGTGTACTCGCGATCTGGCGTATCAAACTGGCCTACAGTGATAAAAGCTTTAGAAGACATGCTGACCAACCTCTAGTTCACCTAGAAGATTACCGGAACCAGTGCTTACTGGGGGGGTTGAGGGGATGGGGGTGGGGGGGTTACATAAAGTGCAGAACATCTTGCGCCATTCAAGCTGCAACTTTCTGCACCAGGTGTGGTTTTCAAGTTAGGCCCACACGGATAGCCTTACATGACGCATTCTTCAATAGTCCAGCGCATCAACTAAATCAGTGCATCAATAAAAGCATGGATCAATGTTTCAAGCACAGGAACACATTGACTACGAATATAATAGGACGTTTCAAAATCTAGAGTAGCAATGAATTTGATTTGGTGATATTGAAAACCGAACCTTAGTATCTCGTACCAACCCAGGCATCTTCAGAGGAGAAAACCTTGCCTCTTCCTCATAAAACCATGTCCCCCCACTTCGAGATAATACCATAGCGTTTCCCTATAGGTTGATATGGCTAAATATTCCTTATTTCAGAGGGCTTAAGTGCTATTGATGGTTGCCATCCTAAGGAAATCTGCAGGTAACAGACCCACCGCACTGAATTATCTACAGAATCTAAGATCGCTGTGGCTAGCTCATTATTTACCGGATATAAACCTGCAAATAATTCGATACTGTATTGATTAATGGGTTAAATTAACAGGACTAGTTTGTAATATAGGTTTTTTGGTGATGTGGTAATTTCTGCAACATTAACCCTGCATATTATTGAATTATGCAGGTGAAGAAATCTAGTACATACGTCCCATGCAATTCTCTTAACATTGCAAGTTGGGAATCAATGGCAACATAACCTTTTACACTTTGCACAAGCAAGGTGAAATGTTGTAGGAATTCAGTAATTTCTTTTTAAAAGGCACATAGATTCTTCAAAATAGTTCCCTGAATATTCTAAGTTTGTCTCTAAACACCAACAATTGTTTGAGATTTCCTAAAATCTGTAGTTTCCCAATAAAATGTTAGAAAAGTTATTCACATTGTTTTACTAGCCAGTTCAACTCTTAAAACCACTCCTGCAAATGTAATAATTTCGAATAACATTGGCATACATTGCTTCAATTGCACTCTTTTAGGGTAGGCACGTTTGCTATGATCCAGGCGTATTTGTCGCCTGAGTGCGAGGCACACTGGGGACGTCCTCTGAACAGGGGCACAGATCCTCCAACTCACAAGCCCTTCATCACACACACGCTGCCCATTGAGCACCCACCCCGACATTTCAGTGTTTTTCCCCCACCGCCTTTCTTAGACAGCCCTTACAGTCCTCCCCCAACCCCACTGCAGTTGGAGGGGAAGGGATAATGATGGATAGTGGGAACAGGGCTTCAAATGATGTGCACAGGGAAGCTAGAATGACAGCAACAACATCGTCTGCCCTATGGATCCATAGGACTTTAAGGCATTCCAGATGATGTGGCCAGCTGGAGCTCTACTCCTCTGGGAACTTCAGGACTTTCAGCATATTGGGCACGGCGTCTGCTGATCTGCCACCCGTTCCCTCTTTAGGACGGGCTCTGTTGGTTCAAAGATTCATGCAGCACTACCTCATATTGTCCTTATCTGCACTGCATGGCAATCATGCTGTGCCATTGGCTCTAAAGCTACCACACGGACCCCCTGTCCGCGTGCCCCTGGCAGAAGCAGTCCCATGACTGCCCAGAGATAAGAGAGCAGGGACGTTGGACTTTTCTCTCTTCTCCATCAGCGCCAACCCTTGCTATCCTACACATGCAGCACTGCAGCAGTGACAGCCCTCCCACCTCTACTTGTATGACTTTTACATAGATGGATGATTAAATGTTCCCATGCGAGGAATGTCTTAGTAACCATTCTCCAACCTAATATAAATTCTTCTATGTTCACAGTGTCAGCATGTGAAAGGCACTTGCTACAATTTTGGGGTCATGCTTTGGATTGTTAGTCTAGCAAAATCTCAGCAAAACGCAACCTTTTGTGTTTCCACTTTGATTTAGAAAAGCCCTGTCATTAACCAACACATTGACACACTCAAGTGTTTCTGTACTCGTTATTTTAGCAGTATTATAGAACGAGTACTGGATTTAAGCTTCGTAGCTCTCTCCCATGGCCCACAAGGAGAT
This sequence comes from Ambystoma mexicanum, assembly GCF_040938575.1. NCBI lineage: Eukaryota > Metazoa > Chordata > Amphibia > Caudata > Ambystomatidae > Ambystoma > Ambystoma mexicanum. The sequence continues at coordinate 70,122,959 of NC_090928.1, forward strand.
AATAGCCCAGAAGGCCCATTTACCATGGGTTCATGGACATTACGAGCGGCAGGGCACCACTCCGGTGGTGATAGTGCACGGTACAAATACTCTTTAACATTAACATTACCACTCAGTGTGACCTAGAGGGGAGGGCTTTAATGCTACTAATATCCCAGGGATAGACTGCACATGCCGTCACAGTCTGGGACACTAATGGCAAATCGAACATGAAAGTAAGATAGGCCTCTGAAGAGCATCGCCAGCATTCCCCCTGAGTGCTGGCAATATAAAGTACATAAGGTGATCCCCATATGGCTCAACAACAAAGTCAGCCCCCAACCTCTAACAACATCGTCAAGGACAATAAATGGTGCCAGAGCATTCATGATGCTTTTTAACTCAAGATTGATTCTCACAAGGAAAAAATAAAAAAAGCCCTAGGTAATGTAACATCTACGCAAAACCTCACAGACACCACTTCGCCCAGCAACTGCGAAAACGATATTCCTCAATTCTCTTTTACACACTATACTGAAGATGAAATATTTAAAATCATAAAAGACCTCAAAGACACGTCCTGTCCTGCTGACGACTGTCCTACAAGCACTCTTAAAGAGTCTTTAGAAACTCTGGTTCCTTGGATCACTAAATTGGTAAATCTCTCTTTTGATGAGGGTCTGGTGCCGGAACTGTTAAAGTCGGCATGGATCACACCCTTACTGAAAAAGGAGAACCTCAATCCAGCGAATAATGACAACTACAGGCCTATTACCAACGTGCCTTATGTTCTCAAAATAATTGATAAATTGGCCTATTTACAGCTACAGGCCCATGTCGAAAAATACAATATCATGGGCACCCGTCAGTCGGGCTATAGGGCACGTCATGGGACTGAGACAGCTATGCTAGATCTCAAATCGACCTTAGCTAGCATAGCTGATAATAATCAAGCTGCCCTGCTCATGTTACTTGACCTCTCCGCAGCCTTCGACCTAGTTGATCACAGCTTACTGGTGTCAAGGCTCAGAGAGGTCGCCAAGTGCTCCGCAAATGCATCCAGATGGATTACCTCCTTTCTGGGTGCCAGAATGGTGAGGGTTTGCATGGGCGATAGCCAATCTGCTCCAATTTCTCAGACATGCGGAGTTCCGCAGGGCTCCTGTCTATCGCCCTTGCTCTTCAATCTATACATTCGTCCTCTTCTTGACCTCTTAAACAAACTAGGCGTACAATACACAAACTACGCCAATGTTACTCAGGTGGTTATACAGCTGAGTGGCCTTTATAGCAGCGATTCTGCAACCATCAACAAAATATACAAAGCTATACAACACTGGATGGCCTGCAATTCTCTTGCCCTCAATGATAAAATAAACTGAAATTCTCATTGTGGCATCTAAAAACACTAGGGCGAAACTAGATCCCGATTATGCTAGCTTCCATATTGCTGATAACACCATTCTCGTTCAGAAGAAGGTTAAGACATTGGGAGTTGTTCTTGACGAAGATCTCTCAATGAAATTTCATGTCTCCAGCATCAAATCAAGCTGTGGTCTCATAAATAAGAGAATAGGGTACATTCGCCCATTCATATAACAAGAGAACTGCGCTCTTATTTCCACCGCACTAATTAATTCTAGATTGGATTACTGTGACAGCCTCCTAGCGGGCACCACAGCTCTCAACATCCAATCATTACAAGTGGCTCAGAATAATGCTGTGCACAATATCTTCATTCAGTCCCGTCGCACACATATTTCCACTTTCAGGAAAAAACTTCATTGGCTTCCCATTAAACATCGGATAACCCGTAAGATACTAACCACGACTCATAAATGCCTGAGTCTCAGCATCCCACCTACCTGTCAGACCGTATAAGCATTAAGCCAAACATTAGGAACCTTCGGTCTTCCTTGGCCATCATTCTCAAACAGCCCAAAATTAGGACAGCTAAATTTGGAGGCACAACTCTTGATGCACAGGGACCCCTACTCTGGAACAAACTTCCATCCCAGATGCGGCAGATTCAGAACTACTCCGTATTCAAACGCGCCGTAAAAACCCATTTTTTCAACATGGAATAACTCCTTGACCTTGCTCCTTCTCTGCTCTATACAGGCTACTTTATATGTTTGTCTGTCCTGTTAAGTTTCTATGTACGCCCTGAGGCCTACGGGCATGTTGGCGCTTTATAAGAATTAAAATAAATAAATAAATAAACAGTGCTCCTGAATCCTGAGCAAGCACGGGAGTGGAAAGTCAATTTAGAGAGGCAGATGGAGGCTTGAGCGAGGAGTGGCAGCATGGACAGGTAGGCCCCAGGAGGATTGTGGCATGGCTGAAAGTCAGGGCAATACCAGGAAATATAGATTATCGATAAGCCAATAAGAGAATGCTATGTCACTCTCAGTGACTCTAATACATGTTAGGTTGCTGATGGTAACCATGGGATCTACTTCAGTGTGGGGTCATCCAGCAGAACCGTGATATTTTTAAAGCTGAAGGTTTCAAGAGTTGAAATCAGGGATGCTATGTCGCAATGTATTTGGGCCAGGATTCACCCAATCCAGGGCCATGTGATTCAGTCCATGACTGCAATCAAGGTGCAGAATTTGCATTCCCTCTGAAACTGTGCTTACAGCTGTCTGTCCAAAAATATGTCCTTGCCTAATTGATTTTTTCTATCCAACACATCGACTTTGTGTTTCCCCTCAAAATTGAGAACTGTGCAAAGTGATTCTACATTTTCGTACATTCACATTGCTCATCAACTTGTAACTTGAACGGGCTGACCTCAAACTCATCCTCTGATAAACTGACCTGTCGCCTTCTCCAAATGTTAATGTTAAAGGATATTTGTACCATGTGCTATCACCACCGGAGTGGCGTTCTGGCGGCTCTGAAAAAAAAGGCGAAGGGGGGGGGTGAGTTAGTGGGAATAAGCTGGAAAATTGCAAGAGAGCACTGATGTGCTGTTGGCAGCCTCAGCCCGGTGGGTCCGTTGGCTGGGCTTGGGGTGTTTTTTTACGGTCGGTAGTCGTCGTGTGCTGTTGTGCGAGTCTATGTGTGGTTTGTTTTGTTGTTGCAGTGTAGTGAAGTTTGTGCGGATTGTTGTGTTTTAGGGTTGTGGTTGTGTTTGAGAAGTGTATGCAGAGGGGTGAAATTGTTAGTGGATTGGTTAATTGGCATTGCTGTCCTTGCAATTATGTCTAGGTGTGATGCTTGCTATCATTCACTATTCCATCTGAGGGTGGCGCTTCCTAATCTTCAATATCCTATCTAGATGTGAGGCAGGATAGTGATCACTATTACATCTTAGTGTAGCACTTGTTAAGATTCACAGATTTGTTTAAGTGTGGCGCATGCTAACATTCACATTTCTATCTAGATGCGACACAGGATAAAGTTAAGAATTCCATCTAAGTGTGGCGCATGCTAACATTCATGATCCTATCTAGATGTGACGGAGGCTAAAGTTAAGAAATGCATCTAAGTGTGGCACATGCTAACATTCATGATCCTATCTAGATGTGACGGAGGCTAAAGTTCAGAATTCAATTTAAGTGTGGCGCATGCTAACATTCACATTTTTATCTGGATGTGGCACACGCTAAGGTTCAGAGTACCATCTAAGTGCTAAGATTCATAAACCTGTCTAGATGTGACGCAGGCTAACCTTCATAATTCCATCTGAGTGAGGCACACGCTAACAATCATAATTCCATCTAAATGTGGTACATGCTAACATTCATAAACATATCTAGAAGTGACGCAGGCCAACGTTCCTGATTCCATCTAAGTGTGGTACATGCTAACATTCATAAATCTATCTAGAAGTGACGCAGGCTAAGGTTCAGAAATTCCATCTAAGTGTGGCACATGCTAACATTCATAAACCTATCTAGATTGCCTCCCCTGTGTCCATTGGCCTCCTATAGGGAGGTATGGGGGCAATTGCCCCCTATCGGTTGTTTTGCCCCTCCCCTATTTGGTGCCCCCCACCTCCTTGGCAAGGAACTCTTTCCAGCAGCCTTAAAGGTGCTCCTTCGCTCAGCTGTCATTGGCACCTTTGCAGGGTCAGGTTGCTCAGCCAGACGTCTTTCCTCTGGCCTGAAAGGGACACCACAGGAACCAATGGACCATGACTATCACTGGGGTGGGGGCCATCACTATTAAAAGCAGGCTTCCTAAATGCTAGATATAGTATTGTTTTCCAAATGTGCATCTTAGACTTGTTTATAAAAAAACAAAAAAGACGTTTCCAATCTGAAACATGCTCTTAAATTTATACTCACTAGTTTCTTTTAAAAGAGTTTATTTTTTGTCGGACTGCCACACAAATACCCTGTGATTTTTGTGCCCCTTGCTGTGTTTTTATCACAGAATATATTTTTAAAGCTGTTAGTTATACGCTGGTCAAACTGCTTAATCACAAACAAATGCTTCAATTGTGCTGACAGCAGTTTTTAGGAAATTAAACTGAGTCCATGGGTGCCAGCTTTTGATTTTCACTTTGGGGGCAGAAATTCCCCCACCCTCACCGCGAATATAAGCAAACTACCACCCCAATCCATCCCCTGGTCAAACAGATTTTATCACACTTGTTTGTTTCTGAAAAGGAATTACAAAAAGTCTTAGGATTTACAGCCAGTTTTAAATATATAACATCTTAGCAACAGTCACTCAACTTGCTGAGCTACCCTGGTAGCATTCTACTGGAGGATATCTCTATGGATCCCTTAATGTGTTCAAAATCACTGCATTAACAACAGTGCAGCCATGTACATGACTTCAAAGTCAACTGTATTTAATCTCCATTTACACTGACCCTGTGCATAGATTAATTGATGGTGTACCAGTGTCAGATTCTCCATAATGGGCGAGGGGCACAGACCCATGGGCACCCTCGCCCATTATGGAGGAGCCAGCCCAGTGTAAACACTGAGCACTGCCTTTTGCAGCTGAGGGAGAGCTCCTCGGCTGGCTTGAACCGTTATAGGAAAACGCAGTTTCCGTTTGACAATTCTGTTCCCCAGCTTTGCATATCCAATGCGCCATGCAAAGCCGGGGCGTTTTGCTTCCCTAACATTGCATGGCCCATTGGGGATGCTAGCTGAGGAACTGCATGTTTGTATGTGCGATGGGAAGCAATATTGTGCCTCTTTGCACATACAAACAGAGTGGGCCACTTCATCATCAGCGCTCCAGCTCATGTGCGCATGTGCATGAGCCAGGAAGCGCTCTTTGCTTCCTGTTCATGCTATGTGGAAGCTGGAGCGCTGGGAGGGAACATCAGGACTAGGGCAAAAGGTATGTTAATTCAAATATGTCTTTGTATGTGTGTGTGCTGTATTCTGTGTAATGAGGGAGTGTATGATGATGGGTTGGCGTGTGAATGTGCGACTGCATGCAAAGGTTTTGGGAATGTGTGTGCACGTGCGTTTGTACTAGGACGTGGCACTCATTTTGGCATAGGTTGTGCATCAGCCAAAACCAGCAATCTCATCTCTCCATTCACTCCAAGTAGAGGGCTCACATCCAGGCCTGCATCTCTGGAGTTCTAACAACACAGCTGAACTCTTTAAAATCTGCAAGGAACTAGCCAATCCATCTGCAGTCTCTACCTCACCTCTTCCCTCACAGGCCCTATGCACTGGCCACCCACTTCACTGCTGAAACTCAGACATCCTGAGTTTGCTCTTCCTCCCGCCCCCTGCGACCCTAGGCCCCTCCTCCACGATACACTCTTTCCTCTTTCTCTCCTATCACAGCGGTCAAGGTCACTAGAGTTGTCCGCTCTATGAAGGTCTCTTCCAAAGAAGATCTCTCCCTGTACTTCCAGAACTATTAAGGACAATATTGGCTCACTTGCCCCTGCACTTGCTGATTTCGGGAATCATTTCTTGGCACTGGTTCTTCCCCTCTTCATTCAAGCACTCCTTTGTGTGCACCCTCCTGAAAAAAGCCTTCAGCTGACCCCTCATGCCTGGCTAACTAACGCCCTATCTCTATCACTCCCTTCTTTGGGAAACTTCTGGAGAAGTTGGTCTTCCCCCAACTGACTCAGTATACTGAACTTGTTGGTTGCCTGCACGACCACCAATCTGGATCCCGAGCACCCAGAGGCACGGCAAATGCTCTCCTGAACACACCTTTAAGAATTGCTTGCATCTCTTGACTCCAACTCACCCGCTGTTCTCACTCTACTCAATCTCTTCTCTGCTTTTGACACGGTCAACCACTCCATTCTCATAAAATGGCCCCATGATATCCTTGGTATCTCGGTGCAGGCACCAAACTAGCTGACCATCCTCACTGATCGTCCCTCCCAGGTTATCCGCCCCCTCTATTTCCACGTGTAGCATTCCCCAGGGCTGTAACCTTTCACCTTGGATCTTTAACACCTATCTCGCCCCTCTTGCTCACCTTATCTCCACTGTCTCTCCACACTTCCAGTGTTATGCAGATGACACCCAACTCTTCTTCAGTCTACCCTCTGCATCTCTTCCGACTTTCTCTGTCATTCCTGATTGCCTGTCTGTTATCCACTCTTGGTGTACCTCCAATGATCTCTGTCTCAATGCCATAAAGACTGAGATTCTTCCTATCAGGACTCCTGTTCGCTCTTTTCTCCCTTCACTCTGGCCACCCTCGATGGGCTCTTCCCCCTCACCTTCCTCTGGAACCAGAAACCTGGGAGCTATCTTTGACACCGCTTTCTTTCATTCCTTACATCATGGACCATGCAAGAAGGCCCATTTCCAACTCTATGCCCTCAGGGTCATCCTCCCTTTCCTCACTTTCCCCCAGAAGTGTAATGTCTCCAGAGCTCTGGTACTCTCCAGGCTGGACTATTGTAACAGCCTCTTCCTTAATCTACCTTCTTCTTCTCTCCGCCCCTCCAGCTAATACAGAATAGTACTGCCATCCTTGGCCTCAGGCCCAGGGACTTTATCTCTCCAGTCCTAAAATCTCTCCACTGACTCCCGGTTGCTGCAAGGATCAAATTTAAATCCCTCTATATCACCCATAAGGCTGTCTGGGGCCAGAAACCGCGCTATCTGCAACTTGCTCTCACTAAATACTCTCCTTCCATATCCCTCCGATCCTCCAGCTCCAACTTGCTGCTTGTCAAGCGCTTATCTAAGCAGAGAGTGGGCGGCTTGTTCCCTTTCTTTGGCTGGCTCCCTCTTCTGGAACAGCCTCCCCCTTCCTCTCCGTCTTGAGCCGGATCTACTCAAGTTCCACAAGCACCTCAAGACTTTCCTCTTCTCAACCCTTCCCTCTCTCCCTCCCATGCTAAACCCCACAGTTGCTGTGATTGGTGGCGTTGGCCCTTATGTATCCTCCTGGCTCCCAGCCTTTTCCAATTGCCCGCAGCAGCCGCCCAACCCCACCCGCTCCGGCACTTGCCTTTGGGCACCAGTGGCCTGTGTTGTCTCACAGGCCCTGCACTTATTATATTGGCTGGTGACCCCTTTTCCACCAAGTGGTCTCTGCCTGGCACTTACCAGTTGCCTTTGCAACGGACACTCCGGCACTTCCCCCCTCTCTGGAACCTCTAGCATTTACCCCCTTGCCCTTTCCCCTCTCTCTCTGCACTTGCATGCTCCAAACGTTCACAAGGCCTAGTAGGACCGCTCTTTAATTTTATTCATCACTATGATCATATTATATTGTCTTACTGTTCCCTTGTTCCCTTCCCTTTGCCCTGCGGGCGCTTTGAAACACAAAGTCTTGATGTATAAGCACCTTACAGATGCCCAACAAAATAAAAGTAAAGTAAATGTCCATGCGTTCAAATTCTGGCATTGATGATTATTGGCGGAAGTCTGTTAATAATTCATGAATCATGACTCGTCTGTCCGGGACAGTTTTAAGATAAATTACAGAATGTAAAGTCATAAAATAACATCTTGGCTATTATTTTTAGTATGACTCCTGATTAGTGCTAGTCCAGGGTAGTGCAGACTTTTTCATATCCAAAGCCCTGTTGGGGCGGGCATAGAATGAGTCAGGCATTGTATGGAGAATGTTCCCCAAATGCTCTGTAAACATCTTAGAATTACTACCTATAGAAATCAGGCATCTCCAAATCTGATTCCCAAGCCATATCTACTCCATGTTTTCAGGATATCCACACAAAAGACCGTTCAATGCAGTAAATCCAAACCAGAGTTATTTATAGTGCCAGTGGCTAACCTGAAAGTGAAATGAGGTTAGAGCACTGAAGCACATCAATTGACGATCTCTGGTATAGATAGAGATGATAACCTTTTTTATACGCTTTTATAGTGGGAGAACTGCCTTTATTTATTGACAGGGTTTATCCCTTGCAGAAAGGATTCTTTCTGTTATGTTTATTACCCCCCAAGCTGCTTCATGCAGAATGTGGTGCCCCACAAAATTCCAATGGCTGTTTCAGCCGTAGGAGTTTGCAAAGTTCCTGGGGTGATCCTGAAACACATATGTAGCCGGGAAACATTTATACGACCGGCAGTAGCCGTGCAGGTATCATTTTTTTTCTGGCACCCGCGAATGGGCAATTACCGGGTCATTACGGCCCCGCCGGACCCGGTAATTGCCCATTCGCGGGTGCCAGAACAAAATGCTCCCCATTCCCATTGACCCTGATAGGGCTCAATGGGAATGGGGCGGTTGGATGCACCGGCACCATTCGTGAATGGTGCCGGTGCATCCGACATGCTCTGCTCGCAGGTGGTGGTACGCCCGCCAGGTCAGACCTGGCAGGCGGGAAGTCACCCGCAAGCAGAACTCGTAGTTTGCCGGTCTGGTAACAACGGTACCGGCAATCTTAGCGGGACCGTTGTTACCGGACCAGCAAATTTATAAGGGGGAATGTCTGGACGAGTTGCCCATGCCTCCATTCAGAATTTCAAATTAGTGAAGGAAATACTGAAATGCTGAAAAATACTGAAACATCAGATGTTCATATAATGACTATTTTATATGCAATGAACAAAATACGTAAACAGAAATTGTATTGAGTGCTTAATGTTTTCCAGGAAGCTTTTGATGCCAGACCGAGTAAATGTGACAATGGGTCTCTTTACGACCCCGGCGGCCGCGGTATGAACCGTTCATACCGGGCCGCCACATTCTGAGTTTCCTCGCGGGTGGCAGTATGCACGTCTGGTCTGGCCAGACGTGCATACCGGCACCCGCGAGCAGACCAGGATGCTAACAACGGACCCGTCATTAACAGGTCCGTTGTTAGCATCCTCCCCATACCCATTGAGCCCTATGAGGGCTCAAATGGGAATGGGGACGTTCCGGGTCCGTGTCCCGAAAATGGGATTTACTGGGCCCGCAAATGCCGTAATGGCCCAGTAAATCCCATTTTTCGGAACCCGGACCCGAGTTTGGGGGTAGCCATGCCACTAAAAACGGCATGGCTACCTCCAAACTCGTAATGAGGCCCATGTATTTAAAGGTTTGTAGATGGTAGGTACACATGTTGCAAATGATCCTACATTTTACAGATTAACTGTTTCGCTATACTTAATTTGTTTCCATCGGTTCATATTAATAATTCACATACTAAAGCTAACAAATACATTTTCTTCTAAACAGATTGAAATCGTACCCACTTTTGGGTGAGTACGAAGAACCTGAGAAAATGTCCCTCGCTTCCAAGATGAGCCTTGTGTCTAGCAGTGTCCAGCAAGCATCTTCAGCCATGTCACAAACCGAAGTACACAACAGGAAGAACCAGAATGGTGTCAGAAGGGAAATGAAAAACATTCCTTGCAGTGGTATTAATGGGGAGCTGGGCCAGAAGGGTTCACCTACTTTTCGAAACAAAGAAGCCCCACCTATTCCTCCCAGGGGCACATCGTGGCACCTATCAAGCTCGCTTACGGTATGCCCTCCCGCTTACGATGTATCAACTCAAGAGTTAAGCTGCAGCTGGGTATCCCAACAGTGTAAATCCGGGAATACAATTGGCAGTACCGACTTTCTGAACAAATCCAAAGCTACTTCTCAGGCAGGCCCAGGGATGTCCTCAAATGATGTTGGCAGGGGTTCTAGCTCTCCGTTTTTAGACAAGAAAGGTATCGGCTCCAAATGCAATGGAGACATTCGCCAAAGCCCGCGGTTGCACAGAGATGGCAAGCTTGGGAAAGAAACTGATAGCTCCTCAATTGAAAGTATGGACTTGAAACAAAACACTACATCCCATGCAGGCCTGAATCACATCAACGGATGGAGTGCTAATACAGCCTTGCCACGTGATGATGAAGTTAAGTTTGGGGAGAACCTTGAGCAATATTTAAGTGGTGGAAAACTTGCAGCAAAGACAGATGAGTTTAACAGGATTGTGTTTCAAACAAACAAATGCAGCAATGCTTTGCAGGATAACGAGCAGTCCCTAATGTTCACTGGCAATCAGAAACATTGCAGCAATTCACTCTGTAGCTGCAGAGATAACTCTGTTGACATTGAAAATGCAGTTGGCGGGTCAAGTCCTAGCCCGTCAGCATGTAGGAAACTGGGATCCTCTTGTCCTGTTGGCAGCATAAAAATATCAGGGCAGCCAAAGCACATCAATGGCTTTCACAGCAGTAGCAGCTATCAACAGATGCTCTACGAGCATGATTGGAGGCCAAGCAATTTATCTGGTCGTCCACGATCAGCTGATTCTCGGTCCAACTATGGGGTTGTTGAGAAACTTTTGAAAAACTATGAAAAATCTGCAGGGCCTTCTTTGTGCCACGCTAAGGGTCCCAGTGGTAAGCGGACATTATCTGGTTCTGTTTGCAGAGACAGAAGTTCAGAAACCCTGAGCCACTACCTGGAAATGCTTCAGATAGACCAGCCAACACCGGAATTGCAACGAAACACAGCCGTGTCATCCAGGCATCCATGTAAGCAAGAAACTGGAAAATTGAGCTTTCCAGAGGTAAGAGATTAATTATTTAAACAAACTTATTTGGGTGTGTTTAGGTGCCACGTTTGCTTGTTTTGCTCTAAATGTTTTCTAGTTGGAAAGGCTGCTCTACAGTCAGTTGACTTTGTGCAGTTGATGTTGTTTGGTCCTTAGAACACAGAACTTAAAAACATTCTCCCAACGCAATGTGGGATTACAGCAATTGAAGCCTTCTAGAACAGGAATTGTTGAAACTGCGCTTTTTTAACTGCTTGTGAGGTACAAGATGGGGCTCGGTTTTCTGAATTGAGATATGCAAGAGTTCTTTACAGTAATAGTTCCCGAAAGGAGACAGGGAACCCATCATCCCCACATCTCCCAATTCTACCAATTCAAGGGACACCCAATCCTTTTGACTAATTGCCAATATAGAATATAGAAACAAGTATATCTAGCTATATAGAACATTGTAGATATTGTGGATGTATAAGTCTCTGTTTTTACTGACATGCGTTTGTGATTGTTTCGTTACTGAAGTGTTTTTTTCACCGCCAGAACTTATTCACTTTGCACTACAGCGGGGTCCCACATTTCAATGAGAGGTGCCTGATATTTTTGCTGGACTCCAAAACATGCCAACCTGGAGAGGTTATTACAATCAGTACTAAAATGATAGAATGTTCTGTTTAATACAAGTGGGTATTATGGGGGAAGATCTGGAAAGCTGCATTGAAATATATCTGTAATAAAAAATAGCCAAAATGTCTACTGGGCCATACTCCACTTTCTCGTGCGCAGCTGTTGAAGATTTGTAACCAAGTGCACAGCTTTTAGTGTGCATCAGTGTCTCCCACAACCAATTCTGTCTACCGACCTTAGTATGCAACAAATGATACATTGAATGCCTGCCATCACTAGAAAAAGGGCCACATTTCTCAGTTGGATGGCGGACCAGTATTAGTTGTAGTAGAAATCTGCACTACTTTGAGTGGCAGCACTAGAAAACATGTCCTTCACCCTCAGATCTGCCAAGCCCGCCTGTTCACGATATATGAAAACTCATTCAACAATATTACAAAAGTAAGGCACAGTAGGAGTTCGAACAAATCTTCAATTCTTTTGAAATGTCTCTGATACTGTGTGAGGTGTGCTGAAAAACTGAGAAACACTCTTCTTATGGGAAACCATCTGGATCACATCTGCAATGAGATGCCAGAGTCCTTGGGTGTATGCTATACTTCAAATACTGAACTGCCTCATGCATCCCCAATGTAGTTATAATGATCTTGTGTGATAATGATAAAACTGAATGGTTTTCTCACATTCAAATGGTGAAAAAATGTACTCAGGAATATCTAGACTGAGGGTAGTAGTGGATCATGGACAGACAAATGTCCTAGTTCACGCAAAAGCCTGAATCGACCTTTGGAATATATAATGGGTTATCTTCTTTTTTTTTTTTTTAAAGGAATGTAAGGTTCTGTAGCTCACTAATACTACTGTCCGATAAACAGTCACAAACAGCTGTCCTCTTGGCCACTATTTTCCTGTATTAGAAAGGATTTGAAAAACAAATATGTGAACATAGCACAGCCTTAGAGTATGCACCCCTATACTGTCAGTGATAGGATAGGAAATGGCTATGGATCAAATCATAACTCAAAGATAAACAATACCTTTAAGACACAACTGATTTTTCGATCATAATGCATGGAGACAGCGTTTTAATCATAGTGTACAGCAGACATCATGAACACGCCTTCTTGGGCTTTTTCCAGGCTAATAAATAAGGTCACTACTCTGTGTAATCTTTAAATACATCAAAGCATTCTCTGTTGAGTACGTACTCCTTCAATCCCTTATTAAGTACAACTAATTTCAACATGTATATATATAATTCATAGTATTGTGGTGCACACTGTAAGGCAGTAATATGTTCACATATTCTGACTTAGCATAGGGTTTTATGCTATGGCTTTTTCACAATGGCAGCCCTACACCAATACGCGTGTTCATCTATACACTTTACTAACCTAATTATAGCCAAGAGGCGCGGTTACATAAACTGACAACCCAGCTTTTTTGCATAATATTTAAAAACAAATTGCAGGAATACCTAAACTGTTCATCAGTTCCCTGAGTGGGAGTTATTTCCTGACGGGATGACTTATATGCCTTGATCTGATTGGCCTCATTTGTTTGGGGCAACTACCCATGTAGAGAAGTCTTGACAAACTGATCAAAGGAGAGTATATCAGGCATTGAGGCCAATAATAGAAACTGGGATACTGTCCTTCATACTGTGGTCTTGTGCAATACTTCCCAGTTATCACAGCTAAAAGAAAAAGTTTTAAATGTGATGAACGGGTAGTTCTTCTGTAACTGCTTTTTTGAGTTAATCAGTTAAAGAATTGAAATATTACCCACCCTACACTATATAAGATATCTAATATAAGGTAATAGTATTGACTACAACAAGTTGTTACAAATGTACTGTGTAAGTATAATGGGCCTCATTCTGAGTATGCCAGTATCCTGGCGGTAGAGCCACCAGGATACCGGCAACTGGTACTTAGCTTTAACGGCACCCGTGCCGCCGGATTACGGGTGCCGCGGAGCAGTGTTAATCCCCATTCATGGAGTCCCATAGAACTCCATGGGGGGATTTGCCATCGCTACCGGCAATGCCGGTAGTGGTAACAAGAGCTTTTTTGGCCGGAAGGGCGCCTGTAACCCAGGTGCCCCACTGGCACTCCCGTAGTCGGGCGATCTGGTAAAATGACGGTATCCCCGGATACCTGCCCTTTTTTATCAGACCGCCCGAATTGGAATGAGGCCCAATGGGCTGCTGTGCCTGTTCTTTCATTTATGCAAGACTTTACTGATGGCTGACAGTGACGACAACATCTTTTTTTTTAAAACATATTTTTTATTGATTTATAAGTAATACAGAAAGTAAACAATCCCCCGATTTCCTAACCCGCCTCCCCAACCCACCCTCATCCGGAAGAGAAGTCCTTGTTCAAAAGTTCTCGGGATCGATTAAGAAGTGAATAAGTCCGTTATTTTTATGGAGTGCGGGCACCACTGAGCCATATAGTCTGATTGGAGATATTCTAGTACTCCTCCCCATTCTTTTGTGAAGGAGCTTTGTGTTCTTTGGAGATTGTGTGTTATTTTTTTCATAGACAATTGGGACCAGACCTTATGTAACCATGTAAACAGCATTGGTGGGTCTTTTTTCTTCCATCCCTGTGCAATCGTGGCCCAGGCAGCTATGACGAGGCCCATGAGGCTCCTCGATGGCGCCTTAGTGAGTGTATTGGCATGTTACTCTTTGAGTCCGCAGAGCCAGATTTTCTCAGTGAAACGATCCACTTCTGGATAGATCTTTTTCAGGTCGGATATTACTTATGTCCAGAAGCATTTGACCTTTGGATCTCTGGGGTGTAGTGCCATTGTATGATGATGTTGATCCACATTTCTTTGGTTTGGACTGCTCGGGTCAGTTTGGAGATATTTCGGCCCATAACGACTGCCACTGCTGTGTCGTGATGTCTTCTCCCAGCGTCTTTTCCCATCTTTTCATGTATGCCCACTTTATGTCTCCTTCCTGTGTATTTATGAACCCATAGAGAGTGGAGACTAGTTTTCTGTCTCCTGAGTTGTTAAGGAGAAACTTTTCAAAGGCGGTAAGTTCCCTTGTCGCTGCTTGAGTTATCTCGGGCGTGGTCAGCCAGTGTCTGAGCTGTTCATATTTGTATCCTTCCGCATTTGTGAGGTTCCAGAATGATTTGCAGTCGGCGAAAGATCTCACCTCCTTAACCACAAACATTTCCCCAATTTTTCTGCATCCGGCTTCCTCCCAGTTCTCGTATGCGCCTTGCTCTGTCCCTGGTGGGAATTGCGGGTTCCTGCAAATTGGAGTAAACGGGGCCGTTGCAGTGGTGATGTTTACTTTTCGTGTCTGCTCATCCCAGGCATTCACCGTGGCCTTCATGATCTCGCTGATGCGCAGGGTTGGATGCCTGTGCTGCTTTGGTTTCCATAAAAGGTCTTCCAATGGTGTTCTTGCGACCGCCCTGTCCTGAGTCACCCAGATCGTTCGTTGATTGTCCCCCAGCCATTCTATCAGGATCCAGAGTTGTGCCGCTTGGTAGTAGTTCCTAAAGTGTGGGAGCACCAGGCCCCCCTCCTTGATGTGGGACGTGAGAATTGTTCTGGCTACTCTGGGGGGTTTCCTGTTCCACATGAATGACGAGACTGACTTTGCCAGTGCTCTGAAAAAGGAATCGGGGATCCTGATCAGGAGGGATTGGAGGTAATACAGCGTTTTAGGGAGGATGTTCATTTTTATCGATTGGATTCTCCCGCACCAAGAAATATTCAGGGGACTCCACCGCTCTAAATCTTTTTGAACTGTGGCCAGGAGTGGGGGGTAGTTTCTTTTATACAGTGCCTCTACCTTATGAGTGAGAATTATGCCCAAATATTTTATGCCTTCCTCCGCGACTTTTAAGCCCATTTGCCCTGCTTCCCTTTTTAGTGTTTCACTGCTCCCAGCTAAGATTAAAATTTCTGACTTTTTCTTGTTTATTTTTAGGCCCGATATGTTCCCAAATGACTCAAGTAGATGGATCGCCGCAGGGATGGAGTGGGTTGGGTTTTCGAGTGCCAGTAACATGTCATCTGCGTAGGCTATTACCTTATGTTGTCTTCCCGCCATCTCGATCCCCCTGATTTGGTCTGATTCCCTTATTTTAATTAGTAGGGGTTCTAGGAACAGCGCATATAGGAGTGGTGATAGCGGGCAGCCCTGTTTCGTTCCCCTAGAGATTTCCACCCTCTCCGTGATCTCCCCGTTTTCTGCTATCCTTGCCGAGGGGGAGGAGTAATTGGCTTTGATCATATTAATATATTGATTCCCAAATCCCATGTGCGCCAGTGTTTTAAAGAGCATAGACCATTCTACACAGTCAAAAGCCTTTTCGGCATCTAAGGATAGTAGTACTGCTGGGGTGAGGGATATGCTGATTTTTTCTGTTAAATGGACTAGCCTTCTCGTGTTGTCGTGTGTCTGCCTCCCTGGGATGAATCCCGATTGATCTGGGTTAATTAAGGAGGGAAGCAGCGGGGAAAGTCTGGCTGCCAGGATTTTCGTAAATATTTTTGAGTCTAGATTAATCAGGGCAATAGGTCTGTACGAACCCGGGAGGGTGGAGTCTTTCCCTTGTTTGTGAAAAACCAATATTTTGGCCTCATTCATGGATGGGGTAACATTCCCACTATCTTTAAAGGTGTTTAGCAGTCTAGTGAGGAAGGGGGCAGGAGGTCTTCGTATTTTTTGTAGAATGGGGCTGTGAAGCCATCCAGGCCTGGTGCTTTGTTGAGTGGAAGGTCCTTTATTGCCTTCTTCACTTCACTTTCAGTTATCTGGGCCTCAAGTTCCGTTCTGGCTTCTTCTGGTATATTCTGCAAGGGGATCGATGCCAGGAATCTATTTTGGTCAGCTTCGTCCGGGTGTTCAGTGGCATAAAGATTCTGATAGAACTCCCTGAATGTGTCCCCTATGTCTTCGGTGCGCGTCAGCAAATCACCATGTGCGTTTTTGATGTTCCGGATGGTCATTGATTTTCGCTTCGACGAGAGTATTCGAGCGAGATATTGGTCTGCCTTATTGGCTTTTATGTAGTATCTCTGTTTGAGGTATAGGAGAGATCTCTGGGCTTGTTTGCTACAAAGGTGTTCGAGTTGTCCCTCTGTGTGTTTGAGTGTTCTTTTTAAGTCCCTCGAGGGGTTTGCCATTAGTTCTTCCTGGATATTTGACAGCTTCTTTCCCAGTTCTGTTTCCCACTGCTGTGTTTGTTTATCCCTTGTTGCTTTGATGGCTATTAGATGGCCCCTCATTACTGCATTGAACGCCTCCCATACAGTGCTCAGGGAGACCCAAAGAATTCTACGATTTTGTCCCTTATGGATTCTCCCATCACTGGATCTGACAGTATCTCCTGTGGGAGTTTCCATCTCCATATTCCCTTTTCCTTCCTTGGGGTCGACAGATCCATCCAGAGGGTGCATGGTCTGACAGAGAGATGGGTCCTAGCTCCATGTCTTGTATTTTACCCAGGTTCCCCACTGACACCCAGAAGTAGTCAATTCTTGACATCGTGTTGTGAACGTGCGAGTAATAGGTGTATCCATTGGTTTGACCTTTATGTTCCCTCCATGCATCACACAGAGCCATACCTTCCATTCGTTTTTTAAGACGCTCCGATGGGGCGCCCTGGTGGTGGGGTCCACCCGCACTCCGGTCTATCTGGCGGTGCCAGGCCATATTAAAGTCCCCTCCTATAATTATTTCACCTTTCGCGTACCCCTCAAGCCTCCCCATTGTGTCTCTCAAGAAGCTATCTTGGCCCGTGTGTGGGGCATAAATGGAAGCAAGTGTCAGTGTGGCGTTGTGTAGTTTGATATTGGCGAAAGCGTATCTTCCTTCCTTGTCGGATTGTTTGTCGATCACACTTGCTTCCAAACTCCCTTTCACTGCGATCATCACCGCTGCCCTTTTTTCAGCTGCATTGGATTGTGCAATTATATCGTAGCCTCTTAGGCGTATTTTCCCCCTATCCTGGGCTTTAATGTGGGTCTCTTGGAACAGTAGCACTTCAGCCTTTTCCTTCCTTAACATGTTCTCCACTTTTTTCCGTTTCACAGGGGAGTTCAGGCCCCTTACATTTAAAGTTACGAATCTTATCTTCCCCATTTCATATAACCTATCTGGGTGTGCTTTTTGTCCGAGTTAAGTATTCCCCCCTCACTTCCGGAAGGTCCTCCCCCCCAAACTGTAAAATTGTCCCCCAACCATTAACTTTATTCCAACTTTGCACCCGAGGAGGGCCCGGGTACCTAAGGTAGCTCTGGCGTTTCGCCTATCGCTCCCTGCCCTCTGTAGACTCGAGGCTAACTTTGCGGGGAGTCCTAAACCCCACGTCATTCCCTGACCTTGATGTGGGTGGTTCCGGTTCCTCGCCGGGCCAACTGAGTCTGTTAAGTACGAATTCCATCATTGGGTACTGTTCCGCATACCATGTTCAGCCACATGGCACTGGACCTCTTGAACTTGTAGATGCGCGTCCTCTAATTTGTTTCGTTTGACATATCTTTTCCCCTTCCGTGCCGTTTCCCTGTCTGAATATCCATGATGCTTAGCCCCTCTTTCATGGTGGTCACCCTCCTTTGCTTTCCTTCCCAGTCGAACAGCAGACCAAAAGGGAATGTCCATTTATATTTTATCTCTCTCGTGACCAGTTCCCTTGTGAGTTTGGCCATCTCTCTTCTCTTTAGGAGTGTTACGGCAGACAGGTCCTGGAATAGCTGAATGTCCACCCCGTTCATCCTGATTTGTTCTAGCTGCCTCACTCTCCGTAGTATAAGTTCTTTTTGCGGGTAGGAAGATAGAGCTGCCAGCACATCTCTGGGTCTCTTTCCTGGTGCCCCAGTGCGTTTCAGGCCTACTCTATGGATGCGGTCGATCCCCACTGCCTCCGAGTCTTGAGCTTCTATGATATCACTGAAGACCTCCTGCACCGATTTCCTTAGATCCCTGTCCATGACCAATTCTGGCATGTTTTTAATGTGTATATTCGATCTGCGGGACCTGTTTTCTAGGTCTTCGCACTGTATTTCCAGATTGTGGGCCAAGCGAACTAGGTGCTCTTGTGTTTCGCCGTTCTGTAGAGCCTCTTCTTCTGCGTTTTGCACTATTTTTTCTAGGGTGTCTGTCCTTTCTTCCAGGTTGGCAATGTCGTGTTTAACGCCTTGTATTGCCTGCTTCATGTCTTGCTCGATTGCTGCGAATTGGACCTGAACCGTCGACATTAGCTTATCTTGTAGCTCTTTAAACCAGGTATGCATATCATCTTTTGTCAGAGGTAGGTTGCTAGAGGTGGTGCAACCCGCTTCCGACGTGTTCATGGTCTGCACGGTTGGGTCCTCCTGCGGTCTACTCTTCCTCGAAACTGGGGTCTCTACTGCCCACATCTGTATAAGGCTGGAGTCCTGTTTGGAGGGCTGCTGGTTCTGTTGGGTTCCCCCCCTTTCCCTTTCGCTCTAGACATAACCTCCTCAAAGAGCACTGCCTCTGTTCTCGCCCGTGCCTACCCCCTCTCTTGTTTGATGGTTGTGCAGAGCTCTCTTGAGAAGCTGCCCTTGTAGTGTCCTGCTGCGTGCTTCGCGCACTTTCTTTGTGCTGCTGGTGGTTGTGCTTCTCTGTCCCCAGTCCAACCTCTGCGTATGCGTTGAGTGTAGGAGGGGGGGGATGGTCCTCCCTCGCTTTAGCTGTGTTGTCAGGCCGTCCTATGAATCCTGCTGCCTGTTTTGGCTGTGTGGGGGGATATGGGGTCCCCCGGCGTTATGCTCCCAGAGTTCGTGTGCCGCTGGGGCCGAGGGGGGGATCCGAGGGCCTCACCTTCCTGTCCACCGGACTGGGGACTGCAGCTGGTGCCCCTCACCTCAGGGCGTCGGCTTGCGTACGGTGCATCTCCTGGATCTCCCCCGCACCCTCCGCGGAGTTCGCTGATGTCGGTGGGCGCCGAATCCGTCCCTCGAGGCCGCCAACTCTATGCTCGTCCCCACGGGCGCTGCAGTGCTGGGGCTCCCGACAGTACTTCCCCGTTCCAGACAGTCCGTGCCGTCCGCCTCCTCTTTGTGTCTATGGGGGGGCCAGGCGGTCCGCCTCGCCCTGCTTCGTTCCCTCGGTGTGCCTCTGCCCCTGGCTCTGGGCCGCGTAGGACGGTTCTTGGTCGCGGTGGGGGAGTGGGGAACTCCTCTCCGCGGCACGGCTGGGGGTCGAGGTACGGGGAACAAACTCCTCCCGTGTGCGTCCAGTGTCTTTGGACGATGCTCAGTGCTAGATGTAGGAACTGCCACCCTCCGGTTCGTCGCTTTTTGTGGTGCTGCTGAGTGGCCCGGCAGGAGCGAGACTTACTCACGTCTCCCTGCGCCGGCGGCCATCTTGGAATCGACAACATCTTTTAAGCAATTAAACTCAGCCTTTCCTAGTGAACTAAATGGATGCAGGAAGCCTTGTTATACAAAGGTCTGTGATACCATGAATATATTTTGCTGCACTTGCTGTCAGATATTATATCTGATAACAAGTATGTGCTTCTTTTGAAATTCTGTGCATTTCTACTTCATTGTCTAATATTGCTGTTACTGTCTCCAGCCCCTGACATTGTTTCAAAACATACTATAGATTATGTCAAGATAATCCTGGGTCAGTGTATAGGGCACCATCGATAGGTTTTAAATGTTTAGCATACATGATAAGCTTTGAAATCCAAATATCCACATATCAAAATAGATGAAGGACCTGATAGGGTAAAATGGCATTCATTACAAGAAGGACTTTTTTGAAAATATTGGTGGTCGAATTTTAGCCGAAAGTAATAGCTGTATTTTGGCTGCAGTGAATGCTCTACAATTCTGACTATAACTGATGTCCTTCCTTACTTATGGTGAATAATGGAAAGAAATCAACTTCTGAGACCATCCTAACGTACATACCTGATACTCGGAGCACACCCTCATTTAATTTGATGGACTGAATCGTCTTATTGAGGACTGAAGAGTAGGCCTTGCTTTGGATGACTGGCTAGAAAAGAATAGGTGATGTTGCAAGTTATCTGAAGTTATGATTGCCCGTGAGGTTCATGTATCCCCCCCAGTCTCGTATATTTTCACATAACCATAATAAAATATGGTGTCAAGTCAGGTGTAGTCAGTATTCTGGGGGCAAGGAAGTCCAGTGGGTACTTAACTACATACACCTATTGTTGTTTTGGGCTATCGGGGATGGATATGATATGATATGATATGGCATTTATAACGCGCCTATACTGGGCCTAGTAAGATCGTTGTTTTTGTTCTCCCCTGTTCCCCTTCCCTTGCCTTATCGCGCTCTGAAACACTTGTGTATGAGCGCGATGGAATATCAATATCAATATACACAAGTGTTTCAAGGCGCAACGAGGCACGGGAGGGGGAACCGAGGGAAGACAGACAGTGATCCTACTAGGCCAGGTGTCATTCAGATCACGCAAGTGCATGGGATGTTCCTACGTTTTCAGTTAGTGATTCAGTGAAGGCCACTTTCACAAACAGCCTAGGGGAAAACGGCTTTGGACAACTGCTTAACGGACGAAGATAGAGTGAAAGGGATTGATGGAAAACCTTCAGCACCTCACTTGTTCAAAATTGTATGTCTGCAGGCAAGCAGGTAACTGTGGGGTGGAGTCGGGAGCTGGCACTCGAACTAGTGTGAGCAAGGCCCCACAAAAAGTATTATGTTCAAGACAGAAGAAATGGAAAAGAAACCGGGTTCACAGTCGTGTTCCACCGTGTAATGTTAAAAAGGTTACATGTGATCTTATCGACCACAATTACAGAGTGGTACATTTAATTGTGGACGAAACACGGAAAAACTGCGATTTTATCTATTTATTTGGGGAGCTTGGGGGCTCCCCTTTTTTTCCACCCTTTTAAAGCCACCCCACCCATTTTAACCGCTTACCCCACTACCCTTTATGTATTTATGTAAACTTTTCTGTGTTTTTTGGTTTTATTGTCCACTCTGTAATGTACCACTCTGTTTTGTTTTTAGATAAACTGACTGGATACCGTTGAAAAGAGTATTGACCAGAAAACTATTTTACAAAAGCCTCAGTGCAAAAAAAATGATTCTTTCAAAATATCTTTGCACCAGGCCAAAGTTTGCCATAGTGCTAATACACAAAGGTATTAGCAGTAGAACAAACTTTGCCCAGGCGCAAACATGCATTGTATGTGTATGTTTTTGAAGCAGGGCAATGTTCGCACTAGTGGTAATACCGTGTAAAATGGCACTTGCTTTGCTGCAAAGTTTCTCTAATCGGGGTCGCTCTTAACATGCACCCTCTCTTTTGCATTGTGTGACCTCTGACAAGTATGCCAGTCAACAGGTACACTTATCAGGCTTTCCCTTTAATGCTACTAAACCTTGAACACATTCAATCAGAGGTTAGGTGCTTTTTCCAAGAATGACTGTCCTAATATGTATGTGTTGGGCCTTAGCCTGTCCTAACTCATCCATGTCAGGCAGTGACATACCACTAGTAATCCCATCACAGTTGCTATACATTGTGATGAATGCCCATGAAGGAGAAGGACACGTTACTTATCCTGTCCCAGTATTTCCCTATGGACGATTTCTTTATCGTTATTCATAACCAACCCTGCCATCCTCCCTACCTTCTGGAGATTGGTCACATTCTCAAGATAAGCACAGAGTATAACTCGAGAGCAGAGCTGCCACAGTGCATGCTGGATGACTGAATGGCCGGCAGCCATAAAGGGATGGTGTGTGTGTGTGTGTGTGTGTGTGAGAGAGAGACTATGTTAAATAGTATATATATATATACATATATATATTTCTGAGGCTTGTGGAATCTGCTTACATCACATGCTGTGCATAGGCCGACATCTAGTGGAAGCTGCGGAGTATTACAGTTTGTTTTTCGAAACTCGAAAATGGGCGTCGACACAGGGCGTGCCAGTAATACTATCCCTAGTGTGGCGTCCACTGTACCCAAGATCTCTCACGCGTCTAGGATCCTCAGATTGTTTTTTTCCGCCATACTGGTCGGAAGCATCTTGCGGAGTCCCCTGGCCATAGCCATACTTTTGCTAACATTTTAAAATATTAATCTATTGACATCCTTCCCCACCCCAACGTCGAACTTCGACACTCAACGCCGGCTGGAGAAGAAATCGACCGTCGGCTACTGCACGACGGATTTGGGCCTTGGAAGGCCGCTGGCCTCGGCCCGGGCCTGGTAGGCCGCTGGCCTCGGCCCTGCAAGTAGGGAGAGTGTTCATACTCTACACTCTTGGTATATAGGTACACCTTATACATTTCCTACACTTAACAGCCCGCTGCCTCAAGGTGCGTATGGAGGGTACCCCTTTTCAATTCTGCCCCAAGTGCAACCGCAAATACCCTTGGGTCGACAGGCACGCCACGTGCAATCTCTGCTTGCCGAGGGACCACCCCGAAGAAAACTGCAGAGCGTGTAGTAGGTTTAAACCTAAGACACTTAAGGACCGTTCGACGAAGCGTTGGGCCCACCACGCCAGGCAGGCGCCCATGGCAGCGGAGGGCGCCTTCAGCGATGGCAGCGACGCCGTACTTTCGGACGGCGAGGGCATTATGGCCTCGAAAGACAGCCGAGCGCAGCTCCCCGACCTCGGAAGGTCGTCCGGCAGGGCGGCTATGGGGAAGACCCCCGGCGACGCAAGCGCTTCACATACTACACACACTAAACACACTAAGTCCAACCGAGACTCGACGACGTCGAGTTCTCGGAAAGAGGCACAGACAGAACGGTCCGATTCGGTGTCCTCTGGGCGCTCTCGATCAAGATCGCCGCATGACTCCAGGCAATCATCCACTCTTGCCAAGTCGCTCCCTAGGCTAACAGAAGTTCGATCGTCAGAAGACGAAGATGACTTCCACCCCCAGGCCGCGCTCCAGGAGGCGGAGCCCGCAATTAAAGACGGCGAGGCCCCACGCTCGAAGGACAGGGACACCTCTCCCGATCCTCGACGCCAGGCGTCGAAAAACTCCGGAGCCACTAAGGGACAGGGAAAACATTTTTCTACGCACGGGGAGGGGGGAAAACAGCAGAAGAAACTACCTGTACATTCTTCCACACCTGTGAAACACTCCACCCCCCCTAAACAGAGAGACAAGCCCAGGTCTGCTGATAGGTACACAACCAGCAAAGCTACTCAAGATAAATCCCATAGACTTGCTGAGAGAGTCATTCCCAGTTCCAAAAAATGGTCCACTGAAGACATAGATAGGGTCATGTCAAGAATGTCTTCTTTGGCTCATTTTTATGATAAAAATCCAGAACATTTCCTCTCGTATGATCCACAAGGGGCCACACCCTCAGGCTCTACTGATCCTATCCCCCCGAGTAAGAAAGCCCGGTTTGAAACCCCGATGAGGTCTGAACCCTTCGAGTTACAACCTTACACAACACCATACTCACGGTATCAAGGAGAGGCTACCTTTTGTGGAGACCAAGAATTTGGTATGATAGAAGAGCAAACCGGGACGGGCTACTATGGGGATGATGAGGACCAGGAAGAAGAAGAGGATGACCCGGAAACATACAGAGTAGATTCCCCGGTAGAGAACAAAGCCCCGGTTACCGACTCCCCGGTCGATAACCATCCCCTCCTAAATGAGGTTCTCGCTCGCGCAGCAGAACATTTCGACATTGACACCCACGGTGTACAGGAGGAAAGCGACTTCGCAGAAGAGTTAGTGGGAGAAAGGAGGCCGGTTGCCCAGACCATCCCTATCCTTAAATCCATTCAGAGGAGAATAGATCCGTCCCTGGTGAACCCAAACCTCACCAGAGCAGTCAATCCCAGGGTTGAAAAACTTTTCAGGGCAGCTCAGTCTGACCCTCTCTATATAAGAGGACATCTGAAGCCAGACTCCCTAGTTGTTACCAACACTCGTAAGAGGGCTGGAACACCCTTGTCTTCATCAGAAGCTCCTCCCGACAAGGAGAGCAAAAAACTATACGGTTTCGGCAGGAAGGTAGCCTCAACGTCTGCCTATCAAGCAAGGATTGCTAACTCCACCACCCTGTTGGCCAGCTACAACTGCCATCAGTGGGAAGAAGTCGCGGCTCTCATAGCCTCTGCTCCTGAACCGTTAAAGGGCCAATTAGCTCGGATTTCCTCAGAGGGTAGAGCCTTGTCTGGTTGCATTTTGAAAGCAACCTTCGACACTGCGGATAACGCAGGCAGATTGATAGCAGAACGTACTGTTATCAAGAGACATGCGTGGTTACGGCAGTCTGGTTTTAAGGCAGAAACTCAGGCATCATTGTTAGACAAACCGTTGGAAGCCGATCTGTTGTTTGGTAAGGCGGTCGAAGACGCACTGAAAAATGCCAAGGACGAATACGAGACACTCAAATCCCTTGGCCAGTTAACCAATAAACCCCCTAACCAGAGAGGGAATAGTAATTTTCGTCGCCCACGCGGCCACAATTCCCAGAGAGGATCTAACTATTCCCAGGGGCAGGGTACACAGTGGAACAACAACCAACAGTCTACCCAGGGTTACGGCAGAGGTAATAGGAGAGGTCATGGTAAAGGCAGAGGCAGCCCCAGCAAGGGAGGCGGCACGCCTCCACCAAAGCAGTGACGCTCAGTTCAGGGTCCCTTCTCACGCAACCCCAGTAGGGGGACGCATTTCAAACTTCACCGAGGCTTGGGAAGGGATCACATCAGACAGATGGGTGCTTTCAACAGTATCCACGGGATATTGTATAGAGCTACTGCAGCGTCCCCGGAACCATCCTCCACGACAAAGAGTACACTCCTTAGAACATCAGAAGATTCTCCTCGAGGAGATCGCCATTCTTCTACAAAAGGACGCGATAGAACTCGTCCCGGAACACCAGGTAAACAAGGGTATTTATTCAACTTACTTCCTTGTGCCAAAGAAAGACTTGACAATGCGCCCAGTATTGGATTTACGGCCTGCCAACAAGTATGTCAAGCCCCAAAAATTTCGTATGACCACGCTACAAGAGGTAATACCCCTCCTAAAAAAGGGGGATTACATGGCAACCTTGGATATGAAAGATGCTTATTTTCATATTTCCATGTTCCCAGCGCACAGAAAGTACTAGCGCTTCAAGGTGGACAGTCGGCACTACCAATTCAAGGTACTGCCCTTCGGGATAGCTTCGGCACCAAGGGTATTCACCAAGGTACTGGCGGTGGCGGCTGCACACCTACGCAGGGAGGCAATCCCAGTGTACCCTTATCTGGACGACTGGCTCATAACGGGGGAAACCCCAGGAATTTGCAGGACAAACATTCAAAAGACTATCGACCTCCTCCACGAGTTAGGCTTCTCAATCAACGAGAAGAAGTCAAGCCTGGTGCCAAGCACCTCAAAACAATTCCTAGGAGCAATCCTGGATACCCAGGAGGGGTTGACCTTTCCTTCAGAAGAAAGAATTCGGAATATACTACTGCAAATTCCGCATTATCAGTCCGGTCAACAAATAACGGTACGCAAAGCAATGCGTTTACTGGGCATGATGGCGTCATGCATTTATCTGGTCCCCCAGGCACGCCTGCGCATGCGTCCCATGCAGGAATGGTTGGCGAAACAGTGGTCTCAGGCAAGTGGTCAGTGGGACGATCTAGTGGTCGTTTCGCCAACACTGGTACAAAGCCTTCACTGGTGGACAAGAGAAAATCTTGCACAGGGGAAACCCTTTTACGATCCCGAGGTACAGGCAGTAGTCACTACAGATGCATGTCTGACGGGGTGGGGAGCTCACCATCTCCACCACACAGCTCAGGGTCTCTGGTCTCACTCAGTGGCCAAGAACCACATCAACCTGCTAGAGCTTCTGGCAGTATTCAGAGCGCTTCAGGCATTCGAGCCCCACCTACTAAACCTGTCAGTGCAAATCCGAACGGACAGCACTACAGCCATGTTCTACCTGAACAAGCAAGGAGGGACTCGCTCGCCAAATCTGTCCAAGCTTGCCCAGAAAATCTGGATATGGGCACTCAGACGGAACATCTTCCTGTCATCACAACATGTTCCAGGGGACCTCAATTCCCTAGCGGATGCTCTCAGCAGAGACTCCCTCCCAGAGGAACACGAATGGGTTCTTCACAGAGAGGTCGTAGAAGATCTCTTCTCTCAGTGGGGTTTCCCCACTATAGACTTATTCGCCACAAGCGAAAACAGACAATGCCCAGGATTTGCATCCAGGTTCCCCCAACCAGACTCCCAGGGGAACGCCCTGTGGATGAACTGGTCAGGGATGTTTGCGTACGCTTTTCCACCAACTCCTCTCATCAGGAAAGTGGTGAACAAGATGAACAGGGAATCGATGACGCTCGTCCTAGTTGCTCCCATGTGGGCAAGACAACCCTGGTTCCCACATGGGAGCAACTAGGACGAGCAGGATGGCGGTGTGCGAGCCCATCAAACTTCCAGCCTGGTACAACCTACTGTCCCAGCACCAAGGTCAAACAGTGCACCAGCAACCCAACTCAATGAACCTGGCAGCATGGCTCCTGAGGTCATAGAGTTTGGACACCTCAATTTGCCACAGAGGTGTATGGACATCCTAAAGGAATCTAGGAAACCAAACACAAGGCACTGTTACTTTGACAAGTGGAAGAGGTTCGTTATCTGGTACCAGAGTAGACAAATCAACCCAGTTGATTGCACTCCTTCCACTATTGTTACATACATGCTCCACCTGCTAGATGCAGGATTGGTTTTTAACTCACTGAAAGTACACCTGGCAGCCCTCTCGGCTTACACCACTTCCCATAGCAAGGTGTCGTGGTGGAAAGTACCAGTAGTTAAAGCCTTCATGGAAGGAGTAAAGAGACTTCACCCTCCTATTTCAAACCCACCGCCAGGGTGGGACCTTAATGTGGTGCTAGCCAAGCTCATGGGCCCCCCTTTCGAACCCATGCATAAAAGCAGTCTCAAACACCTGACTTATAAAACGGCCTTCTTAGTAGCTATTACTTCTATAAGAAGGGTCAGTGAAATTCAGGCTCTGTCAGTGCAGGATCCCTTCTTTACTATCCATAAAGACAAACTGGTTTTACGCACACACCCTAGGTTCTCACCTAAATTTATATCAAAATTCCATTTAAACCATTCCATCGAGCTTCCGGCTTTCTTCCAGAACCCGCAAAGCTCGGCTGAGGTGAAACTACACACCCTAGATGTGCGTAGGGCGGTCCTCTACTATGTAAATAAAACAAGACCGCTAAGGAAAACAGATCAACTGTTTGTCTCCGTAGCTACAGGCAGAGAGGGGGATCGCGTCTCTAAAGGTGCCATCTCGAAGTGGATTATTAACTGTATCCAGCTGTGTTACTCACTCTCTGAAAAGACTCTGCCTTTTACGCCAAGGGCCCACTCTACTAGAGGCATTGGGGCCACTCTGGCTTTCATTGCAAATGTTCCCCTTGACACCATTTGCAAAGCAGCTACTTGGAGCTCTATTCACACTTTTACTCAGCATTACTGCATTGACACCCATTCCAAGGCAGATACACAAGTGGGACAAGCGGTTCTAAGACACTTATTTGCTCATGACCCTTCTCACATCCCACCTCCTTCTTCTGGTACTGCTCGCTAATCTATGCACAGCATGTGATCTAAGCAGATTCCACAAGCCTCAGAAGGGATACATTACTCACCGTAATCGTATTTCTGATGCTTGTATCTGCTTAGATTCACATGCGACCCACCCTTCCTCCCCTCCGAGAGAAGGCGCATGATTGCTTGTAGTCTTACCTTTCTGTCTATCTGCTTGGATTATCTGTACTCACGCTACTCCTCATGCTACCTCATGTCAGAAAAAAATACAATCTGAGGATCATAGACGCGTGAGGGATCTTGGGTACAGTGGACGTCACACTAGGGATAGTATTACTGGCACGCCCTATGTCGACGCCCATTTTCGAGTTTCGAAAAACAAACTGTAATACTCCGCAGCTTCCACTAGATGTCGGCCTATGCACAGCATGTGAATCTAAGCAGATACAAGCATCAGAAATACGATTACGGTGAGTAATGTATCCCATATATACATATATATATATATATATATATGTTCTCTCTCTCTCTCTCTCTCTCTCTCTCTCACAATTAAATCAGAAGCAGGTTCATATTAGGCCATTTTAAGGAGTCATAGGTGCTTGTGGGATTGCCAGCGCATTACTAACCCCAGTCGACAACATGCTCTTTGTTTTTTCCACATTTGCCCTCTTGAAATGACACACTTAAGCGGCCTTGCCATGACATCATCGGTAATTTAAGATTGAGGGGCTCATTATGAATATGGAGCAACCGTAATAACTTCTCGAATTTTAAATATCTCTTTTTTTTTAAATAGCACCTAATTATGAATTGGTTCCCATGGGATGTCTGTCAATGCGTAATTAGAAAGTACTCTTTGTATGGTAAATAAATCCATAGTTAACCCATGCAGTATTTTGTATATTCCCTTGCAGTAAATATCCAATGAGCTCAGAACTTCTAGTTGGGTGGCAGGTGATATTAAACATGCCACATATTTTGACCAGAAGCAAAGTACTCACAATGAGTCCCTATGTATTTTAAACTCTTGAAGTTAATTCCATCCGTGAACACGGAAGAATGGAAAACTGAATAGCTAGCAAGGGCAAACCTATGCATCCAAATAATGTACTGGGCACTGATTCTCAAAGTTTGTAATTAGGAGGTGGCGATTGGCACATGAAGATCCAGAGCCCTTAATAGTGGCCATTACAAAAAATGACAGAAGCTAGATTGGCTTCACAAAGAGTAACCAACAGTGCTGTAAATCCATCTCAGCTACATAGTTAATTGCAGCTGAAATACCCAATTTTAAATGTCTCCTGTTGAACCAGTGTTATGCATAGGCATATAAATACCCACGCCGCCCTTGGCAGGCCCTCAAACAACTATTTCAGTGCCGCCATTGCATACTGAATTGCAATAGTTTACTTGACAGGCTCATGCTGTAGCACGGGTGATTCAGATTGTAATCAGTCGCATGTGTTTGTGTTTTAGATGCCATCTCCAGGAAAATCTAGCAGTCGCAAAGGATTCTCCCGTCCAGCCCGCCCGGCCAATCGACGCTTACCTTCCAGATGGGCATCGAGGTCTTCTTCTGCGCCTCTTTCATTCGGGGGATGTGAGCACAGTTACTCCTTCGCCTTCCTGTCGGAAACCTCAGTGGTCTGAAATCAAGCATCTGCCATTGCTTCACCAGTTTTTCTTCTTTTACCTTTGATGGCAAATTTGATTCTCTTGCACCCAGTGCACTAGCCAGTGGGCATCTTTCCACTTCACCTGCCATGTGGCTGGACTCATGGCCTTTACAATCTTACATCACAAGTCTTCAGTGTTTTCAGATCAGCAGACTACTTATTCCTCTGTACATTCTGTATTATGTATGTTGCATTTACTTTTTTTATTTTTTACTTCATCTGTTTTCATGGATTGAACTGTTCAAAGTAGACTGTAGGGTAGGCATTTAATAGACTCCTGTACAGTTCTGTATCTTGGGATTTTGCTGCCAGGAACAGAAAGCTTAGCCATTTGTATGCATGTGAATGTGTTTGAGTGTACAGCAGGCGCATGTGTCCGAAAATGGATTCTTCTTGTATTTATTCAGACAAGCCGGGCTGCAAATGTACGATATTATTAACACCTAGTATTTTCTATATCTTTTTACAAAGGTGCACATCTCTTGCCAAAGGGGGGAGGGGGACATGTGACAAAATTTGCAAGAGTGTATTGTGCATAAGGGGTTGACTTCACTTGTGTACTTTTGGATGATTTCAGGTCAGTGGATCTACATTGGTAATTAGTCAAACATACTCAGTGGATTTGTACATTTGATAGAGTGATATCACATAGAGCCAACCTTTCTCGTGCCGATCACCTTCATGTTACCACTAGTTTAACTAGAGCGTGTAGCGTGGTAGCCTTTCACCTTATTATGATATTCTGGAACATCTGTTTAATGGAAACAGCACTTAATGTGCAGAACCTGAACTTTAGTCAGCTTACAGAGTCTTTGTATTCTAAACAAAACCCATTCCAAGGGATTTAAACATCAGCATTCTTTTACCGCTGTCTCACATCCTTATCCTGCTAACATTTCACTAGCATGATAGGGAATCTAATTTTTGTGAAGGCAGTATCTATTTTGGCTTTCATGTCATGGTTAAATGTTGTGAGATAAGATCTTCAAAATCATGGCAGCAAAAGATTCCCCTTGCTCATTTGGTAAACGTTTCATACACAGAGCTAGTGCACAGCAGATGCACTGATGAGTTAATGGTAATCTTCTTTACTTCAAGTCATAGTATTCCTTATCGGGGTTCATGGGGGTCATTTGAATTTAAAGGAGTAAATTGCACAGATGGGGCCACTCAGCGTGAAATGCCTCTTAGGTGCAATTCTAGTCAATTTAATCGCATAGTGGTAAAGTGTGAAACACGTGCAAAATCACCTTTACACATTGCTTTTCCAATACGCGATTGAGAATGTGTAAATGCCTCACAGCATTAATGATTGCGGGAGGCATTTACAATAGATTCTTTTGAAATCTGCCTGCTTTTACCAGGTGAACAAGTCTAGTGCATTGCGTAGTGATACATTCGTTTTTTGCCAGCATTACCATGCTGGAAGAACACCTGACAGATTTTACAGGCAGATTAGAAAAGCATTCCACATTCCAAATCCTCCAGCCTTAAAATTGAAAATGCATCAGTTTGGGAAAAGTGGTGGCAAAAGGGTATGCCGCTTTTGCAGCCACTTTTTTTGATCCTCTGGACTTAGAAAATGGCCTTGTCTTGAATTCACCCAACCTACCTCATTAAGTATTGTGGCTTGGGTAGGACAGAACAAGAAGCCAGTAAGCTAGTGTTTTACACCCGAACAGGAAGAAGGTCTTAGATATTGTAATAAAATAGGAAATAAACATAGAAGAAAGACTATTGTAAACACGACCTCTTTGTTACATTTGTAGAAACTGGTGTCATTGGGTGCCTCTGCCTGGAGACTACTCTCCTTACTAAGTAAGACTTATGATGAGGAAGATAGAAAAACCTATTAATAAAGCTGTGTCTGAGGCAGTTGAAACAGCACAGGAAAGTACACTCCTCTTGCAGTGAGGCAGGTTCCTTTATTTTTGCACCCAGTGTTTAAGGACTGCTATCATTAACAAGTTGAAAATGTGTATTTACAAACAGCTTGAAGGGGTTTGTAAAAATACTCAATGGGGATAATATGACAATCTAATGTTAAACATAATAGACTGTTTTATGGAATAACATATATGGCTTAGTGAGAGCATAACTTGTGCAGTTCATTTTAATGTGCTGTACTTTTATTCCCCTTGGTTCATTTTGTGAAGCAGAGCAGGGTGAAT
The DNA here is from genome assembly GCF_040938575.1 of Ambystoma mexicanum. Classification (NCBI taxonomy): domain Eukaryota; kingdom Metazoa; phylum Chordata; class Amphibia; order Caudata; family Ambystomatidae; genus Ambystoma; species Ambystoma mexicanum. The sequence continues at coordinate 70,154,903 of NC_090928.1, forward strand.
AAATGTATCTATCAATCTCTTTCACATATAACCCAAATACTATGGGCCTCATTACAAATCGCCCGGTATGGAAACAACGGTGGCGGTAAACCCGCCGCCACCTTTGTTTCCATGCCGGGCGATCACAACTCCTGCAGGTGGGAGGTGATGTTCCCTGCAGGTGGACGAGGAAACACCGGCAGCATTTCGAGATGCTGCCAGTGTTTCCATGATCCCCATTCCCATTGAGTCCCATAGGACTCAATGGGAATGGGTATTAACACCATTCCGCCTCCGGATTCCCGGAAAACCGGGGTTATAATGCCCCGGTAATTTCGGGAATCACGGAAGCGGAATGGTAATACGAGTCTGGCGGTAACCAGGCGGTTTTACCGCCTCGGTTACCACCGGACTCGTAATGAGGCCCTATATCCATTAGCTTGTTGGGCGATCACAATATGAACGATAGGTTGTGGCCCTCAAACAGACAGTTCTGGAGCAGGTTCACCATCAACACGAAGTAGAAGGATTGGCCTGTTCATTTGACTAGTGATCTGATTCTCAGTGTACACAAGCAAAGAGCTGTCCCTTCCCTGCGATGTATAATTAGCACCCTTATAATGAGGTAAGCTTGCATTTTGGCACTGCTGAGCACATACAAAGATTGCATCAACGGCTGGAGGAGACACGATAGCTGTGGTGCCAGAAATCCTAGACCATTGGCATCGTTGCCATGTCAGGCCCTCTTCACTGTACCATTTTGTAAATGGCATACTCGCGTGTATTTACAATCCGATACAAGTCAAGGTTGCCTGAGGTTATTATTGATGGCTTCAAGGTGAACGTGTCTTTATTGCATTGCTGTAAACTCGTTGTGATCGGATGGTGAATATGACAGTAACGTGATGTTTAAATAAATTAAATAAAAATAATAATTTAGCATTTATATAGCGGGAATGAAACTTTTCTTTATTTTGGTGTTTATTAATGTATTTGTCCTTCACAATACGCTAAGTGGCCATTTTAGATGTTAGTCGGCTTTGAAGCAGTGCTAAGCCTTTGAGTTATTGTGGTGATATTGTGTAGTTTACATCTGTGCTATGTTGGCACTTACTCCACAACTGTCATGTGCCCAGCTTCTAATCGGAAACATAATGGGCCTTGATGTATTGTAGGGTTTGTCTTTCCCTCACCACCCGCACCCTACCATCCATTTTATCCTGACAGTTGGTGAAATCACGAGTTCATCTTGAATGAATTCATTGATTTACACAACAGTCTAAGTTACATACCAAATGAATTACTGTGTAAATGTAACAGTAAACCATAAAAGGGTTCAACATAACACAAACTGACAGCACTTTTTTGCTTGCTAACTACCTTTCTTCTGTATATGAACTTCTTCAGGTTTCCGTTAACTACTAAACCAGGGAGCATGTGCCAGTATCAGCAGCGCAGCATGACACAGAATAGGCCGCGGCAATGCCTAGTACATCAGTGCCTTCAGAACCCTGCCTCCGGATACTGACGTACGATATAACTCACCTCTGGTAGCCTTATTTCAATTACGAAGCAGTACAGAGGAGAATGGGATCAATGCTTAGATTGTTTTAAAGTCTGCCTTATAGTGTACACCGCTGTTTCTGCCACAGTGAAGCACCTGTAGAGTCACTTGTTGGAAATTATGGAAATTACTTATATTAAACAACTGTATTATGTATGATTGTGCAAAGGATCGCCAGGGGCGAGGGCCTGGAAAGTTCGAAGACATGTTTGATGTCAACATTTGGCACATTTTTCTATCGTGTTCTTCTGTGATTTGATATGTACATGCTAGGACCTCACAGGCATTACACCTTTGCACCTTTTACCATCCAACACGTTAAGACCATGTACATTATCTGTGTTGATTAAGGTAGATCAATAGTTGTCCATTGTCTTTGTGAAATGCATTGCGACTTGATGACTTTATCGTGTAGACTCAATAAAGTATTTTAAATTGGTAGTAGTGCAGATGTGATGTTAACAGAATAGGTGGCAGTGCCAGTATGTGTGTGGGTGTGTGTTTGTGTATGTGTGTAAAAAAAATCCAAATGTTTCTACAGTTGAAAAGAAATGATCATTTGACTAGATAACAGTCACTTTGACCATGTGTTTTTCGAGTCAGTATCACAGAACAACCATCATTAACATATCCATTTGGACACGGTCAAAAGACATGCCAGACTTAGACAGTGGGGACTTATTTGCTGGAAAAGAAACATAAAAAATATATATCTCAGGTCTTGCAAATTCTTAAAATCCCACTTGACCTGAAGGGTGACTTCATTAGTTTATAAACTAGGCCTAAAAGAAATGCATTCACCCTATGGTGACGGGTGTCAGCACATTTACCACTGCTTTCTGTAAAGTGGTGCATGCCACCATAAGCGTACTTCATATTCGGTGCCATGCTGCCATCCAAAGGGCAGCCATGTACAGTACAACTTGTATTTGCTATTTACTGCAAACAGATTTTGTATGGAGTAGATGGCAAATAAAAGTTGCAAACCTCCCCATAATCGCTAGCAAGGTCAAGTATCATGCAAAAATAATCTCCACGCCAGTGCTAGTGGGCTAGTAGATTTTGTGAGCCATGTCTCTCTGTAAGTTTGTAACTTTAAATCACTAGTAAGCATCTTCTTCTGAATAGCAGGTGTTACTGCTCCAGTGTGGAGGATCTGTTTCATCTACATAAAGAGGCTGATTTTGAGATTTTGTTAGGTGATCCTCACATGTTTTTGTCACTTTTTGGTGTCATTACCCTTCACAAAAAGATCCAAAACAGATTGTACCTCTGTGTACTGACTTTTAGTAAAGCAGCCTACAAAACTTGCTTCATGTATTCGAAATTTGATGGACGTTTTATGGACAACCCCATTATAATTGTATTGTTTTCTTGGAATACCTTACTCTCTCTGAAGATTGTGCACATGCAGCTATTGCACAGTTTATTTTCGTCACTGAGGAAGATATTCCATCACAAAGCGGTTTACAGTTGATAAAGAGAAACCAAATTGTAGGGACGATTGCTAAGAATTATTGTAAAGGAAAGCTCCATACTTGGTTGAATTTGATCCCAGACGTAGTGTATGCAAATTCCATACACTCTCTATCTTATTTTGTAACATGACCTGATTGTGTATTCCATAGTAAGTCACTTTACTGGCGGTTGAATGCCACAGGCATTAAAACATGTGCCTCGGAATTACTTGCACAGGGATTTGGGTGCATGCCAACTAGTTTTCGGCAACATTATTGTAAGATCAGTGGAACGGAGGAACCACATACGAATGAAATGTTCCAAGTATTGGAATTCATTGCAAGGCTTGTACCCTCTAGATGCAGTTCCTCACGTGAGAGACTCAACACATGTTTGCTAATATTCTGTACAAAGAGCTCATCTAGTTGGGGAGCACATGTTACATTTGTAGAGGCAAGGCTTCCCGAAGTTTATTGAATAATTTTATTATCTGCCACCTTTAGCTCTTTGTGTATATATGTAATGCGCTAGGGATCCACTTGGGTGCTGATTTTGTTGTATAGCAGATGCATAGTCTATACATTCTGGAAATGTACTGCAGGTGCTTTGAGCATCCAGGTGCGTAGTTCAGTGTGATTATGACTGAGACACCAGCCAAAAGTGGTAGGATACATTGGATCAGCAATCAGATGGCCATTCTGTTGCCTTTTTGTAAATCTGCAATACGTATATGTTTGTAGGACCAAGGATTGGCTTTTGAACTTGCTTATTGTATGGGTAGAGTACTACCCAGTGGAAGTAACAGTTCCATGTGGTCATTTATTCTCAACATAATTGCAGACTGAAACTTGCATTTCCAACATTTCTTTAATAGTTGTCTTTAAAGAAAAATAGTGCATGTCTACCAACACAATAAATATTGTGGACCCGATTCTCTGAGAATCGCTCTGGAGATAATAAGTATTTGTCCATGAGAATCTCAGATTTGCACTTGCTACCTTCTATTTCATCCTCAAAGCCCAAAACTGGAGCACATCTAGAGATGCCTGTATCATCTCTGAGATGCTCCCGTTCAAATGTATTCACAAAGATTTGATAAAGGGCATTTCTTAGCTACCCCGGGCATTTACACATTTGCTCGAATGTTGGACTTGCATGTAATGTATAGAGTAGCTGGTGTAAATCTGAGATTCCTGCGTGATTCAACTGATTTGAACGAGTGTAACTCTTCAAGAATCAGGTCCTCTATTTTTTGAGAATTGGTCAATAAGTGCTCCTCTTCTAAAAAAGTTCCAGGTTGAATTTTGCTGAGTTTCTAATTGTATGTCCTTTTAGGTGCACACTGTGTTAAAAGCGCTGAGGTAGAGTGTCACCAAGATGAAGATCAATAGGTGGAAGTATGAGATGAGGAGGCAAGTAGAGACAGAAAAGGATGTAAGAATCAGAGAGGAAAAGGAGAGGGAAAGAGAGCAGTTAGCTTAAAGCAGGTAGAAAGAAAGAGAAAGTTAGTACAGGGATGGGTGTGAGACTGTGTTAGAAGGTAGAATGAAATGAAAGTTGAGAAGTAGAAGGGTTAACAAGAGTAAGGTGAGCAGTGAGGAAAAAGGCCAGAAGGAACATGTCACAAAAGACAACCCGCAATGGAAACAAGAGGCACATTTGAGATGATGAAAAGGATGTGGATTTGGCAGTCACTTCGAGCCATGATTAGTATTACATTTTATTAATTGCACAAAGAGACAGCGCTCTTATTGGACATCTGTTGTTTTGATCTAATGCAGTACTTTTCCTTTTCCCAAAATGACAGGAATGAACTGTTTTTGTATCAAACAATATTAAAGAGCAGCATGTACATTCTCATGCCATCCAAAGGGATTTCAGCACCGTTTCCAGGATTATATTTTCGTAAAGAAAATAAATAAAACATCAAAAAGCTGTTATGCGTTTGGTTGGCCACAAAAAATATTTGAAGGGTAAAATGATAGTTGTGCAATCAATCCTCGTTTCTGGCACTTTTTGTCATAAAAAGATTTAGATTAGAAATGGAAAAAATTTCAAAGGTTTTATTTTGGGAAGATGTTGAGAAACATGGAGTACATTCTCCCCTCTTCTGCTTGACCCCCATTGAGGCAAGGTTTTCTGCCAGAAAAATATAGAACTAAATCATGTAATCTTATTTTCCAAGTACGTCACTAATATGGAGCTCCTGGATCCACTGCATACTTAAAGGTTGGGCAGATATGCAGGAAGGACTTTACATGTGCTGAAATTGCTCGCAGCCCATCCCCTCCATGACAATCAGATCTGCTTTGAGAATTAGTGGAAATGCTTGATGGGCTTTACATCACAGTGATGAGATGTCAATATGATTAATATCTCCTTTTTTCTTAGGCAGCCCGATTTATGCTGTACGAGGTGGAGCTTGGCTGATCGGTTACCTATAGCTGTGATGCTGATTCTGATAGTAAATTGCCCTAAATGTGTGATAATTGCATAACATGTCCAAAATAACTGAGCTATATAAAATATAGAGAATGAGAATACATTAATCGTAGTACAAAGTCTCTGAAATTGGTTTAGCCCATTATCTAGCACTGCTTTTTCTCCCTGTCGGTCTTTCAGCATTTTCTTTTTGTAAATTTTTTACCACTATTCTTTTTCTCTGTTTCTCTAGCTATCTCTCTAACTCCATCATTCTATCTATTTATCTACCCATCTGTCTATATGCACATCTACCCTTCTCTCTAAATATCTCTCTCCTTGTTCAAACTCACCCTTTCCCTCAGAAATCACCATTGCATGTTGGAACCCCTGTCTCATTTTCAATCACATTCTCTTTGTGCGGATGCACAAAGGCTACGGAGGACATCAGTGCTCCCCTTCATCATGCATTACAAACATTGTCCACAACCTAAATGTCACTAAATGCTAGAGGCACCTCCTTTGAAGTGCATGCTCTGCAGCAATACCAACTCTTTCGCTAGGCTTTCCATTTAACCACTGTCCTTTCTCATCCAGTACAAGAAGCTAGTGGCGAATGTGGCCACCACAAGCATGAGTTCCTTTTATTTACTCATTTTGGACATTTCCATGATATTGGCAACAAAACAAGCCTTTGAATACAGAAATAACACTCCTCAGGAAATGTCTTTCTACTTTATGGTTGTACTGATTGACCTAGCACATAGTAAAATCCAGTCCTTTTTTCAGTATTTCCACATTACATCTTTATGAGAAAAAGGCTATATTAAGCACTCAATGCAGTATATTTGTATGCGATTTTGAAAACCCATTGGCGTTTATTATTCACTCCATCAACAAATCCAGCTCTAATCTACATCTCTTTCTAACAGACATAATATTTGAACTCTTTCTTCAGCAAAGCTCGGACTCTCAAAATACACCTCAGACATGGCCTTAGAAATATCTCACATCCTATGGGGGAAGGGAAGACCTAGATTTCCAGGTGATTTAAGTGGTCTGAGGAGTTTCTCTGTGCCACTCTTGTGTACTTAGACGTGCATTGCTTAATCTTTGAGACCCGGATTTTCAAGTAGCAGGTGCTTTCAAGTAATTTCTTCCCTTAATTTCACTTCAATATATCTCCAGCCTTTTTTATGTTTTTCTCTCTTTTCCAACCTTAATGGCATAGTTAATAAAGATGAAAACATAGTTGCTAAGCTTATTTAAACGGCATGATAATGTCCACCAATAAATTGCTTGTCGCATTTGCGTCATGGTTGTGCACCCACGTTTCGTGGTATGTAGGTTCTAGACTGTTTACACCAGAAAGTCAGATTTAAATAATGAAGAAGCTGAACTATATATTTGACTTTAGAAACATTTGTAATGGGAATATCTCCTGCGTTCCAGTTGCTGATTGGCGAAACAAATGCAGCACCAGATGGCCCAAAGGCAGCACAGGCAAAGTAGAATAATATTCTGTAGGAAAAGATATGGAGTTCCTTGGTGTGCACAAGCATTCACTTTGATTTGTTAAGGATTTCAAATAGAATGTTTTTCTTGGTGTAATAAATAATTTCATATGGTTTGGTTGTGTTTCTGTATTTCGTTATGCAATCCTCAACACCTGTATCACTGTGTGAATACAGCTACATCTAGAGGTCAGTAATCCAAGATATTATACATCTTTGTATGTTTATCTTGCATATGTAGTTACATGACACAAACACTTAATTTGAGTAGGTCCACTTATAACCTTGGAAAACATTACAGGGAGTGTATTCTACTATTCTACTAAAGGCGGCATTACTGGCAAGTAGACGTACGGGTTTCCAAAGTGCTGCTGTATTCACACAGTGAAACATGTATTGAGGAACACGCAATCAAATGTGATTTATTTCACCAATAATAAAATGTCTTTGAAGTCCTTAACAAATCCAAACGAAAGTTTGTGTACACCAAGTAACCTCAGTTTTCCTTTCAGAACTATATACATTTAAGAAGATGAGACTCACGTTCTCGAATGTCATATTTGAGGAAACAAGATATGAAATTTCTTTTGGAAAAGGGAGTCTTCTTATGCATGGTGGACAAATCAAAGGTCCTGCAGCATCCTCTGTACCTACTGCTACTAGTAGTATTGGTGCTGCTACTACAACTAGTAGTCAAATTACTTCAGCTAATACTTAGAATTATAATAGTTGTGATAATAATAGTTTATTTTTTATTTTTATTTTTTATTACGACTTAACCATCTTTGGTTTTTTACAAAACTTCAATTTTAGGACAAAATATACATAATACTTCCAATGACCATATTTTAAAAAAATAATAATAGTTGCAATTTGTTTTGCTTATGGCACAAATGTAATTGGCTCCTAGCGCTTAGTAATAGCTGTTTGTTTTTATGCAGCTCAGGGAGAATTCTCTAATGGCGAGTGTAAGATCTGAAACTATCTCACTATTCTGCTATTTGATCCCAGCTTGTGTTCCACTGTCTCCTTGCTAGTGTTGTTCATTTTTCAGTGGCTTTGTATTCTAAATGGATTGCCTAGGTCACCTGGGTGCTTTTACCACCAGATGGTTTATGTGGTCTAAGAAAGTGATTTTGCCTTTGGCTTATGGGTTCATGGGCGGCAAACCCTTTGCTGCTCCTTAAAAGGAACCAGTATCACATTTTAAAATTGTCATGCCTGGGCAAACATCAGAGTTAGAGGGAAGCAACACTTCACTACAAGATGAGTGAGGGCACTATGTTACACAGTCATCCTTGTTCATAGGGTAGTATACTTAGCTTGTTAACACCTTTCTCTGACAACTGTTGCAACACAATATTGCAAGAGATGGAATAACTGCAAACAGGGATCTTCTGCAGATCCTGTATGCAGCAATGTTCCTATGACTGATGGATGCTGGGAGGGCTACCGTTTTAAAGCCATATGTATTGGCATCATCTGCAGCAGAGGTGTTATTTGTCACTGTTAGGGTTGCAGAGTCATCTTGCCAATCTCTCATGCATTTTTACCCATCGTGCCCCTGTATCATTCCGCATTGGATGAGCTTTGTCCATCATGATGTACTTTAGGTGAAGGGTATGGTATGGTATGGTGTGAAAGAAAGGGGCAATCAATAGAAAATATGCAGTTATGTGTATATTGTGTCGTGTCTGTGTGATACAGAGGGAATGGTCATTTGAGTGTTTTCCAAAATGTTAAACAAGTGTCAAATAAGTACCCTTGAGAAACATTTTTGGGCCAGACTTTCTTTTAAGCAAACAGCCTTATGTTAACACTAGAATGTTTTATGACCTTCTTATGTGGAATAGAACACTTCACTTATACTTTTGAACTTTTCTGGAGATGCATTAGGATAAAAGAAGGGATATATATTCTAAATGTGATCAAATGAAGATGTCTTATGGGATGAGCAGATGTAATGGCTTTATGGTGCTTGTAAAAATACATTTTGTTTGTTTAATAAACTTGCTCTTGCTCTATTCAAATAGGTTTAATGTCTTTGTGTGCATATTTTCAGATATCACTAATATGAGGGGGAATCTTCAAGTCATGCATTGATTTATAGCCAGTGATATGTATTTGCATTATGAACATCTGCTCTACATGTTTAACTTGGCGAACATCATAAAAAAGACACAATCCTGCGATACTCTCCTCAAAACTCTACCTGTCCTCGGGGAGTGAGCCACAGGTAAGCAATGGTAGGTGCTTCATGCAATACTGGTAGCAGAGAGCAGAATGTGAGTTTAACAAACATCAGATGTGGCTTCATTTCAAGGGGAGAGCACCGATATGGCAGTTTGCCAGAGTTGTAAGAGGCCCTGGCGTCGTCATGCCTCCAGTCCTTTATGTGGGGATTCTAACTGTTAATATAAGACTGAAGCAGAAGGTATGCACATCATTTAAGACTGTCCATATTTTAGTATCTACTATTCCAAGTACATCAGACATGTCTCTTGTCAAATTCAAGAATCATAGGGAGGTTTCTCACAACAAGTTTAATCCAGAGCACTGTATGTTGTCAATCTTGCCTGATTTCACTTTATTTACTTACAGTTGGAAAATATACACTGGAAGTGAAACATAGCATATTGTAATGTTCATACAGTCTATAGCAAATACAGTAAACAGGAGGAGCATTCAGTGTTAAAGAAGTTCAGAAAGTAAACACAGAAGAAATTTCTTCCATTTAATGGGAAATGAAAAACCTCTTTTTCTCCCTCGCTGAATATACAACCATTGTAGGATTTGCATACAATTAGGGTAACTTCAGCCAATAAGTTTATTAGGATGTACAAATTCCATAATGCATCAACATTATTATTAACAAAATGAATCTAGATACAAGTGAAAAGGTTATTAGAACAAGCTTATAACCAATTGTGACTAAAATAATCTAATACAATTCAATGATTCATTACATTGGGGCTGAATACTTCATGCTTAGCGCCAATAGGATAATACAGCCCACCCTATAACCTGGGTTTCTGCCTTTAATGAAAAGTATAGCACAGGACAGCACTATAAACAATCTGCACCTCTTAGCGCCAGTGTTATCGTTCTTCGTCTGATATGTGAGTACGCCAGACAGAAAAATAAGAAATGCAGTAGGTCTTCCCAATCAGCAGTGCACATTATACATTTCTTTATGCATTCTAATCCAGACCAAGTTGCTAACAATGTGCCCAGCTTGATACAATTAAACGGTGCCCTCATAATCAAAGATCTGTTTAACATTGGATTCCTCCATTATATTTTGTTAGAAGCAATAATCCTATATCTACGATTGGACATTTTGGTCAGTTCCATCAATTTCCTTCTATCATGAATAAGGAGCTTCATACGTGAGTACAGACCTTTTTCATGTAGAAGGAGATCATGGGGATTGATTCAAATAAAACAAATTGTCTTTCATCTGCTTCTCATTGGGAGTGAGGTCCTGTCTCCACCCTCCTGGCCATCTGTTGTTCTCCTGCACATGTGGAGTTTGTGCCTGGCTGCTGACCATTCCATTAGGTAGGTGCACTTTCTGTACATTACTGCACCTCCTGGGGAATTATTCAACCTGAAAAATTGAAATTTGAAAAAAAAGAAGAAAAAGAAAAATAGAGGAAATTTGCATAATATTGTTGGAAATTACTGTTTTATTTGGCATTTTCATCGTGCAGCCATTTTTTTTAGCTTTTTAATACCTGGAGCTGCGTTGCTATTTTGAAAGCACTCGTTTTTTCCTCCTATTGCTGCTTATTCGACTATTTTTGGCCCTTCCAAGATGGCTGCCGTGGTTTTCTTTGTTGTGTAGACAGGCTGTGCTGAATCACCTCTCCCTGTGCTGCACGGCCATTGGTTGCTGAGTGTTTTCTTCCATCCAATCAGGAACTGGCAGGCTTCAGCCGGCCCTCTCAGCAAAGGCCCACTTTCAAGGCCCCTGTCTGCTCCCGGTCTGCTTCCAGAACGCTAAGTGGGGTCCTCCCTGCACCTTAACCACAATGATGCTGCCACCTCACTCCTCTAAGAAATCCGGACTGCCTTGACTTTGCCACCTCCAGAACTATGGGTTAGTTCCCTCCTTATGGACTCACTCCTACTGCCTTTGACTATCACTGTTCTTTCTGCTTGTTGCTCCCATGTTGTCATCTTGCTGCGCAGTGCTTCCTAAACCCTTTGCCAACATCCGATTCCAAGATTGAAAAAGTCAAATCCTGCTGTTTTTGCTTTGTGCTAAAAAGTCATATCTTGCTGCCCAGTGCGAAATTCTCTGTATTTTGCTTGTAAACTGTTTCTTCTCTGTAACTTGCCAGCCCAGTGACCTCACCACTCTCTTTTGTCTCACACCTGCCTGCCTTAGCCCCCCAGTATCTCCATCCTCTCCTTACTTCCACCCCAATGGCGCTTTCTGTTTCTCCTATCTTCTCCAACTGCTTCTCCATTGACTATCCTTCCCTTCTCACTAAGTCTGGTAGGAAGAAGTTCAAAAAGGATATCTTGGCCTCTAATCCTGGTCTTCCTACCGCCGACACCTACTCCAATGCTTCTGCCAGACAGACCCTTACCGACATCCTCTTTGTCGTTCCCTCGCCAGATATATGGACTCCTCATATGGTCTCTGTGCTCTGCCCTATCTCCTCTTCTCCCATTAATGGTGGCACTCGCTGGGAAGTTCTCATGGCTTCCTTCGACTCCTCTAAAGTCATCATTAATGTCTACCTAAATGGCACTGTCATGGTCCAAGGCCCTCAGGCCAATCTCCTCCTCTTTGATAGGCGCTTCCCCCACATCATCAATTTCCTCTCATCTCCTGCTGTCCCCTCCTCTCCCCCCTTGGCTACCTTGCCCTCTCTCTCCTCCTCCTCCTCCTCTGCCCCTCCTAGGGCTCTTTCTCCTCCGCAGGGCATACCTCTGATCTGTACCCCTCCCCGGAAGATCTTTAAGGCTGGCAACCTTCTTCATATTGCCACTCTCAACTCTCGCTCTGCCGTCAAACACTCCTCTGACATCTGCCACCTCCTTGAAGAACTAGACTTGATGTCCTTGGTCTTACTGAGACATGGTTCACAGACAGCTCTGTTACGAGCTTTGACACTCTCCTCCCTGATGGCTACAAGATCCTCTCAGCACCCAGATCCTCCCGGTCCGGTGGGGGTGTAGCCCTGATCTTTCCTGAGTGGATTCCTGCCTCTATCATCCCCACTCAGACCTACTTCTCTTTTGAATGCCTTGTCTGTAGGCTTTCTCTCTCGCCTACCCATTCTCTTACTGTGGTTACCATCTACCGGCCTCCTGGTCAAATCACCTCATTTCTCTCTGAGTGGGCAGACCTCTCCTCCTCCCTCCTGGCCTCTACCACTCAACTCCTCCTCCTCGGTGCCCTAAATATACATTTAGACTCTCCTTGCTCCTCCTCTGCACTCTTCCGTGACCTCTGCGACACCCTCTCCCTGTCCATCCTCCCCTCTTGCCCGACTCACTCTGCAGGGCACACACTCGATGTCTTGATCTCCTCTGACCTCCCCCTCTCCATTTCTCTGACCACTCCTCTCTCCTGGAGCGATCACTCCCTCATCTCATCTCTCCCTCTCTTCCCCCCAAGCCAAGCCTACCCCAACACTGCCACCTACCTTCTCGGACATCCGGCCCATGAAGCGTGTGTCAGTTGAGGCTTTTGCCTCCACTTTCTCTCCCCCCCTCCACCTTTGGCTGTCTCTCATCCTGATACAGCCCTGTCTCTGCTCTACTCTTCAATTTCTGATACGCTTGATGTTCTTGCCCCTGTCATGAGGATCCGTTTGAAGTCCAAAGCCAAGTGCAATTCCTGGTATGACTCTGACCTAGCTACACTTAAACGTAAGTGCAGGGCAGCTGAGAGGAAATGGAGGACTTCCTGTTCATCCTCTGACAAACTGGCCTGTTTCCTGCTACAAAGGCAATACCGACTCTCTGTCCTCACCAAGAAGAGAGTCCATATTCAAGCTTGTGTCTCTGCGGCATCTAACAACTTGGCCGAACTCTTTAAAATCTGCAAGGAGCTGGCCAACCCTGCTGCAGTCTCTACCCTTCCTGTTGCCTCCCAGGCTCTTTGCAATGCCCTTGCCTCTCACTTCATTTCAAAAACCCAGGACATCCTGTCCACCCTCTCCACCCACACTCCTCCTCTTCCCTCTCCATCTGTGCTTGCTGACCCTCCTTTAGCCACCCTCCCACCATCCTTCTCGTCCTTTGCTCTTTTCACCCCTGACGAGGTTGCTAGACAAGTCCGATCTATGAAAGCCTCTTCAAAACAGGTTCATCCCTGTTCCTCTAAAACCATCAAGGACCACATTGACATCCTCGCTCCGGCCCTTGCTGATTTTGCAACCACTCCTTTGCCTCTGGATCCTTCCCCTCCCCTCTGAAGCACTCCTTTGTGCATCCTCTTCTCAAGAAACACACAGCTGATCCTTCTTGTGCAGCTAACTATCGCCCAATTTCCATTACTCCCTTTCTTGGCAAACTCCTGGAAAAGTTGGCCATCTCTCAGCTTAACCTTCATTGCAACTCTGTTGGCTATCTCCATGACCACAAGTCTGGCTTCAGAGCTGCCAGAAGCACGGAAACTGCTCTCCTAAACATCCGTGAAGATCTGCTGACCAACCTTGACTCTAACATTCCCTCTGTCCTCATCCTCCTCGATCTCTCTTCTGCCTTCGACACGGTCAACCATACCATCCTGCTCAACCGTCTCTGTGAAAACCTGGGTATCACTGATCAGGCTCTGGCCTGGCTGACCTCTTTCCTCTCAGATCGACCCTCCCATGTCTAACTTGGGTCCTTCCTTTCATCTATCTTCCTCTCTACCTGTGGTGTTCCCCAGGGGTCTAACCTCTCGCCCTGGCTTTTCAACCAATACCTGGCAACTCTCGCCCACCGTATTGCCATTTTCTGCTCACATTTCCAGTGCTACGCTGATGACACTCAACTCATTTTCAGGCTGCCCTCTGCCACCTCCTCTCCCTCTCTCATCTCTGATTGCCTAACTGCCATTCAAGGTTGGTGTGCCGCCAATGATCTTTGTCTGAATGCCAGCAAGACGGAGATCCTCCTCATTGGCACACCTTCACCATCCTTTCCCCTCACTCTCAGGCCGGCCTCCCTTGGCCCTCCTCCTACCCCCACCTGCGAGGCTAAGAACCTCGGGGTCATCTTTGACTCCACCCTTTCCTTCTCCGCCCACATCTCTGAGGTCTCTAAAAAGTCAAATTTTGGACTGTACCTCCTCAGAGGTACTCTGCCTTTCCTCTCCTTCCCCCAGAAGCTCATGGTATCTCAAGCTCTGGTTCTCTCTAGCTTGGACTATTGTAACAGCCTCTTTCTAAATCTACCCTCCTCTACTCTCCGCCCTCTGCAACTAATCCAGAACAGGACTGCAAGACTTGTCCTTGGCCTCAAGCCCTGGGATCGTATCTCTCCACCTCTGAAATCTCTTCACTGGCTCCCAGTGGATGCAAGGATTACATTCAAAACCCTCTGCATTGTCCACAAGTTTTTCTGGGGCCTGGGTCCAAAATACCTTCAGCTATCCCTCTGCAAATACCTCCCCTCTCGAGCTCTTCGCTCCTCTACCTCCAACTCACTCAGGGTCAGTCGTTTTTCTAAGAAACGAGCTGGGGTAGATCTCTGTCTTCGGCTGGGGCCTCCCTCTGGAACATCCTCCCTGCCACTCTAAAACATGAGGAGAACCATATCCGGTTCCGGAAGCACCTCAAGACCTTTTGTCATGTCACGCGGGAGACTGGGGTCTGCCGCTCCCATTTCCTCCTGGCGAGTCTACCCGCGCGTTTGCTTTCGGGGACTCGCCGGGAGGGGAGCGACGGGCTACGGGGCTGGCGGCCTTCGGCGCATGCGCGGAAGACCTCTCTCTCGGTTCCGCGCATGCGCCGTGGACCGGGCTCACCTCCTTGGTGGGGCTTGCTTTCCAAGCCTCGTTATGGGTCCGCCGGCGTCCGGAAACGGAACGGCTTGCATTCCAGGCCTCTCGGGCGCCGGCGGCCCATAAAAGAGGCCGCGAGTTTCAGCGAGTCGCGTCTCAACGCGGTTCGCTTTGCTCGCCTCGTTGTTCCTGCTTCCACATTTACCTGTGGCCTGTCCTGGGTCCGCCTGCCTCCAGCCCTTACCTGTGGCCTGTCCTGGGTCAGCCTGCCTCCAGCCCTTACCTGTGGCCTGTCCTGGGTCAGCCTGCCTCCAGCCCTTACCTGTGGCCTGTCCTGGGTCAGTCTGCCTCCAGCCCTTACCTGTGGCCTGTCCTGGGTCAGCCTGCCTCCAGCCCTTACCTGTGGCCTGTCCTGGGTCAGTCTGCCTCCAGCCCTTACCTGTGGCCTGTCCTGGGTCAGTCTGCCTCCAGCCCTTACCTGTGGCCAGTCCTGGGCTAGCCTACCTCCAGCCCTTACCTGTGGCCTGTCCTGGGCCAGCCTGCCTCCAGCCCTTACCTGTGGCCTACCTTGGGCCTGCCTGACTCCAGCCCTTACCTGTGGCCTGTCCTGGGTCTGCCAACCTCCAGTACTTACCTGGGTCTTGCCCTGAGTCAGCCAGCCTTCAGCTGTTCTCACTCTTCCTGTTTTGCCTGTCTCCGAACTTTATCCTGCAAACCTTTGGAACCATCTGCACCAATCGAACTCCTCTATCAACTGCAAATACCTCGCTGTACACTGGACCTGGAAGATTCATGGTCTCGACAACCAACTCTACCTGGACTGTGGTGTCACCCAGCTGAGCCTTCAATCCTCTTGTCACGCTTTTCTGGAGAGTACTTAACGTGACATTGGGGGTCGGTCCATCCTTCACCCAGTTCCTCTTTTGGGTGGTGGAGGGGCTGATTCCTCGTGCCGCTATTTCATCAGTTTCCGGACTCCAGACTGGCGGCCTCTGCAAGACCATCCACCAAGACTACAGGTACGCGGTCCTCTAGGGCCAATCAGCTTGACACCTTTTCTTCTGCCTTCGCTCCCCCTCTCCCCTGCTGATCTGTTCTCTCTTGGCACCGTGCACCTGGCCACCCTCTGTCTTTTGGGCCCAGGTACCTGCTCATCCTGTCATCCTCCCGCACTGCCTCCGGGCCACCCCTTGCACTGGGGTCTGTATCTGTACCCATACAGCCCCCCCCCCTTTTTCTTCCTGCACTTATCGGACCTACCTTGTCTGCTGCCTTAAACCTAGCACTTGCAAATTGCTGGCTGCATTACCACTGTTTCCTTTATTATTTATTTATTGTTATTTATCTGTTTCTCCACTGCTTCGCACTTTCCACCTCTCCCCTCCTCCATGCACTTTTCCCCTCCCCCCTCTCCCTTGCACTTGAACGTTCTCAATGTCACTGGGCCTAGTAAGATCGTTGTTTTGTTCTCCCCTGTTCCCCTCCCTTGCCTTGTCGCGCTCTGAAACACTTGTGTACGAGCGCAATAGAAATAAAATATCAATCAATCAATCAGTTAGCATTCACTTTGTTAAGTAAACTGTTAACATATTTGAGCTATTGGATGGCTGTAGCCCCATTTCTTGGACATGATATAGGTCAACATAAACTGTATCAATTCTGCCTTGGGATTGGACCAAATGCACAACCAGTGTGCCAATAGTTGAAAAGATAATTAATCTTCTAAAAAGCCCAACCCCAATTCCCTGTGAAATCTGAAATTCAGCAAAGACTGAGGAAGACGTAATATCTTGTTCAGAAAAACATTTTCTATAATTTGTAGTTCTGAAGAATCTGCTAACCACCATAGGGCAGCACCAGACTTTACAATGGCTTTGAAATTTGCTAGATATGTCTTCTAAATCATATTCATAGATTGGGCTTTCACGTTTTCATGAACTGAAAAATCACACTAAGTGATTGCCCCATTCTGACAGCCTGTTTTTCTAAATGTGAGTTAGTCATTAGACCACCTGAGAAGCGAATACCTAGGTAACGTCTGCATTGCAACCCAAAAGTGCCTGTTGCAAACCGCTGACATAGATAGAAATTATTAAAGGCTTCAAGACACAGCCTTGACACACTTGGTCCATAGTTCCACTCCTAAAATAAGCCTAATTGCTTTCTTTAATCTAAGGTGTGAGAAACCTGAGGGCGTACTCACACTTAGCCCCCTGGATCCTCTTCTAAGTTGGCCACGGAAAGGCCATCCCTTTTGGATCCTGACTGGGGGTGGAGAAACAAGGGGGGGATCACCTGGGTGGAGGAGCCTTGGGGATTGGGGAGAGGACGTCCCTCAGGGAGACACGGTACACTCCCTTCTCATTCCATGATGAACCCGTAATCTCAGAAGCATTTATGGGATAGTGTTACCCCAATCCCTCTAGCCAGGATAAAATCAATATTATAAACCCAGAAGCCACAGAAAGAAGGTAAATGGGAGGAGGGTTAATCATGAGACATGGGGCCTCATTACAACAAGTGCGGTAGAGGGTTAACGGCGCCGGTAGAGCTGCTGGCGCTGTTAACCCTCTACCACCTCATTACGAGGTCTGCTCGCGGGTCCAGCAAAGGACGTCTGATAAAACCAGGCATCCTTAGTGGGACCCGCTAGCAGACCAGGATGCGAACAACGGGTCCGTCATTAACGGGCCCGTTGTTAACATCCTCCCCATTCCCATTGAGCCCTCCGGGGGCTCAATGGGAATGGGGATGTACCGGGTCCTAGGAAAAGGACTTACCAGGCCCTCCAAGGTCGGAATGGCCCGGTAATTCCTCATTCCTGGAACCAGGACCCGGTTCCTCCATACTCGTAATGAGGCCCATGGTCTCCCCCTTTCCCTTCTGAAAACCAGCCTCACCCTCCCTCAGCCTTCAGAGGCTATTTGTAAATCATTTCCCCTTATTCAACCCACAATGGTACTGGGACAAGGAAGAGGCAACTAGGAGTAGTGAACACTAGTAAACCATTTCGCCACTCTAGTACTCAGACAAGTAAGAGGCCTGCAGAGTATTGTAAAAGTCAAGCATGTCTCAACTGCTCCACTAATTGCAACCAGGCAATTACAATTTGGGACTCACACCTGAAACCTGTCAAGTGGTTGCAGGTGTATAAAAAGGGAGGAGACCAGGAACAAAGGGACCAGCAGGGAATCCTGTGTGCGAGGAGGCTGCCATGATGGGTCCTGCAGGAGAGCCAGGACACCGGCAGACGACCCAGGAAGCTGTCGAACCAAGGTACAGGCGGGCTGCGAGAAGGCCACAGGTGGGGAAGCCTCTGTGGTCAGAAGTTCGCAGCCGGAGCTGCAGACACAGAAGAGCGGAGAAATGTGAACGACAGCATCTGCGGAGAAAGACAACAGAGCTGCCAGCAAGATCCAAGTTGAAAGTGAAGTGCCAGCGGGGCTCGCATGTGAAAGCAAACATGTCGGTGGAGGAAGTGAAGTGCAAGCAGGGCTTGCGTTTTAAAGCAAACATGTTAGCATAGCCAAAAGGGAAAGCACAGCTGCCCGGAGGAGACACCAGGGACTGTTGAGTGTAGCTGGAAGGGCACTCGAACCGGGGCGCTCCTATGGTTGTGTGAGAAAGCTGATTTAGATACAGAATAAATGGGAAAGCCTACGTCAGCTGAAATTAACCCAAAGCCAAGGGTTGAAAGGGAAATACAAGGACAATATAATATACAAGCAGCAGAGTGAAAAATCACAACGATTGAATAATGAACTAAAGGAGGGCTTTTGGCAAAGATGTGCCTTAATGTCAAGTGTGTGTGTGAAATTCAAATATTGTCTGTTGAGAGCGAAGTACAAGTCGTATTAAGCATAAAAGAAAGCAAGTATGGAAGATTGCAAGAGAGCATGAAAGTACAGTGGTGAAGGAACAAAACCACCACAAAGTGAACTATATATGAAAATACATTGTGGCAAGGCCAAAAGACTGGAAAAGGAGAGAACACATTGTGGCAAAGCCAGGAGGCTGATAAAGAGAAGCCAAGTGAGTGTGAACCATCACACAGGTACAGATACAGAAGAACCTGTGTGCGCTAGAGAGCCTATGGTTCCTGGGTGCGCGGCCTGTAATGGGTGAACAATGTGGTCTGGCAACTGTGCCTAGACCAGGGAACCCCAATTGTGAAAGCCAAAAAGTTTGCTGAAGTGAAACAGGAGAAAGCAATCTGGTAGAACTGTTAAGAAACCAGAAGGAGTATAAAGTAGAACTGGAGCTGCTTTTGAATATTGAAAGATTGAGAACAAGGTTTTGTGGAACTGTCTTGAACCTGGGGAAGGGAACACCAAGGTTTTGTGGAACTGTTTTCAACTTGGGGAAAGGAACCCTGATGTTTTGTGGAACTGCTTTAAACTTGGGGAAGGGAACCCCAAGGTTTTGTGGAACTATTTTGAACTTGGGGAAGGCGAGCTGACAAGTAAGTCCGGAGCTGGAAGAAGCTCAGAACTAAAACACTATTTTTTATTGCTGACATACCTACACATTGTTTAACTTTAGTTGTGAGGGCAAGTATAGGTTTTGGACACAGACAGACTTTTACGTTGAGCTTTCTGACTCAGACTTTTTAATAAAATAATTCTGTTTGAACTTTGAATCTGTTGTCTGTGTCTTGCTTTGTTGTCTGTGTCTTGCTTCATGATGCCTTCAAAAATGGTCGCAGATTTGTTGATATTGCCAGGGTTTGTCCACAATGCATGTTCGTTGAGTTCTATCAACACTTTCTCACATGCCTGACCCACAACAGGCACTTTCCCCACTGGAGTAAATCAGCGCACCAAAGCTTCACGATATAAATCTAAACTAGGGGTACACCATAGTCTCAACTAATATAACACAGGTTTTATTTGGAGATCAATGCTAATGGGGCACAGATCTACTTCCATGTGTTAAAGAGAATTGGGAGATCCTTGGGCTAGCATACTCATACTCTTCAGAAATGTATTTTCAACTTTATCAAGCTCCAAAGCATTTGCATTACCCCAAGTTTTGGCACCATAGAAAGCTGAGGTAACCGCCTGTTTCCTGTACACATTTAGCACGGGGTAAATGGCTCTTTTACCATTTTTGTTGAAGAACGATCTAGCTCCGCCACTAAAATTTTCCAAATTGGTGAGTGTTTTTTGTGACCTGTGCAGTCCAGGAACCGTTCTCATGAAACCTGACCCCCTACACAGTCATAGAATGCTACCTGCTCAAGGGCAAAGCCTTCAACTCTGGCTTTTAGTTTCTGGTGTTTCACAAAGTTGTGCTTAGACAACATAGACTTTGTTTTGTATATATTCAGAGTGAGCTTAAGTTCCCCACATTTTCTCGCACACAAATCCACTGTTGTGTGCATTCCCTTTGGCGGTATAGATAACAACATGGTATAATTCGCAAAGAAGTGTGACGGATATCTCCGAAGGGCCAATTTGGGAGAATCCTGGCACTTTTCAAGAATGGTGGTGATGTCCTCGTCAATACAAATACAAAACAAAAGAGGGAGAGGACCCACCCCTGCCTCACCCCTTTCGTCAACTCAAACGTGGGCATCCCCTCCCCTGCCAACCCGTAGTGGACTGACTCTTTATTACCTGTGTACAGCGATCACACAATTGTCAGGAGATTTAATGGCATCTTCCAGCCTTGTAAAATGTGCCAGAGTATATGGTGTGGAACCATGTCAAAAGCCGTCTTGAGGCCGATGAAGATAGCATATACATTTGCCTTCCTTGATACGGTATATATTTTTGGATTAGCATAAAATGGCAGAAACACTGGTCCACAGTCCCTCTGCCCTTGTGAACCCCCCCTAAATGGAATGGATAATGTTATGCTCAACTGTCCACACTTTGTGTGTTTTAAGATCACTTTGGTGAAGATTTTTCCCGTGCTGTTGAGTAGGGAGATTGGCCTGTAATTGTCTGGATTATCACTGCCCCTCTTTTTGTAAATTGGTATGATTTCAGCATTACACCTGTAGGCGGGGACAGAATTCAAGTTTATCCATGCTGAGAAACCATTCCATAAAATGGAGGCCCATATAGATGGCTCATCTTTAAAAAGATGGGCAGGGGCTCTGTCAGGGCCAGATGCCTTTTCCCATTTCTGCCAAATTGATTGCTTTGACAATTTCTTCAAAGCCGACTTCCAAAATACCATCCCTTAACCCGCCCACACTGGATTCTAACTCTGGAACCAGTCCCCCTTCATAAAGTTCTGCAAAATGGTTGCACCATTCATCAGGGGTAATACTCCTTTGGAGGGCATCCTCACCTATATATTCTGTATCAGAGACCAGTTTCCAAAACATGTTGGTGTCCCCCCCTTTCGTGGGCAGTGGCAAGATGATTCCCTTTTAATTTTAGGAACATGTCTTTTTTTTTACCTTGATTAGATTCTTGTAGGCCAACCTACTTGCGGGCAGATGCACCCTATCAACCAATGGACCGGAGGATAAGGTGGACAACATCCGGCATTTGTCTTCTTACCATTTTGACGTAACTATTGCATGCTTTTTTACCACCCTCCCAGCACTTCTGACAAAAGGAAGGATCGCCTTTAGCAGGTCCATGTACACCTCAAGGATGGGTGCGTCCGAAGTACCGTCCCTACAAACGCTTTCTATATAGGGTGTAACGGCCTCACAAAGGTCAGAATTGTCATGCTCCACAAGTCTGGTCCCTTTAACTGTTCTGCAGGCAAGATCTACTACGGTAATTGCCTGGGCGGGTGTTTGATCTCCATCAACCCTAATGGATCACCTCAAACTCCAAAACCCAATCCCAGTCCTTGGCCGAGATAAAAATATAATCAATGACGTAAGACCCTTTTCGTTCAAAGAACATCTACCGTACAGGTTGGTCATTCTCAAAGCACCATTTGAAAGCCCTGAGCTCAAGTGTATAAATAGAGCAAGTAACATCTGCATGTCAAGCATTTTTAACTGGCAGAGAAGCACTTATTGAGGGGATATTCCAAACCGAATCCTGATCGTCCCAAAGAACTTCTAACTCTTGCAGATGTATATCATCCACGGCCAAGATATGGGTATCAGTTGATGACAAACTGACCATTGTGGTTGATTAATCACAAAGGCCGTGGAGTTAGTCATGTTATACATATTGAACAACAGGAATTGGATTCCCTTAGGTGTCCAAATCTCTAGACATTGTAGATCTGCCAAACCAGCATCCCATGCAGTTGCATGCTAATTCAGAGTGAGATCAATCCCTGCAATAAGGCCCCCACTTGGTCTTCCCGTGGGGCCTTTTGAAGCTGGAATCTGAAAGGTCTGGAACCTTTGTAGGTCTATACTATCTATCACCCAGGTTTCTTTAAGGAGAATTACTTGAAATTCCCTCATAAACATACACCAATTTGGTTTTTGAAGGTGTTTAGAGACTCCTGTGATATTCCATGAGAGAAGCTTACATGCATTGGCGTAGAGTCTCTGCAGCAGTCAATCCACTTCCTTAAGATCCTGATCCAGGCCTGCTGTTGGGATCTCAATGCTGGTGGGTCCAATTGATTCAATCCTAGGATTGATACCCATATCTGGAATACCCCCCTTCCGGCCATACTCACAGTGAGAACTAATATCCTGCCGTGTGGAATGTGAACACCTAGGTGGGTATGTCCTAATGTCAATTGCCAAACGCCCATCCACTAAAACCTTTTGGACAGAAGGATTTGGAAACAATCAAGGTTGGCATTTGGCATTTTCAGCCTTTTACACCCAACAATGTCCTCTCTGATGATGGAGGTACACCACTGCACAGTCCTTATCCAGTGGATAGATATAATAACCAGTGATTCCTGGTGCTCAATGGATGCAACTGGTAGCCTAGGGACATTGTATTTGGTTACCAATGGTGCGGGAAACCCTGATGGCATACTGGTTCCATAACCTTCTATGTTGGACCCTCTTCTACCCAATACAGAAGGGTGGGTCCCGTATGGGTTTCCTGGATGACACTAGGGGGTGGTTCTCCACACAATGATAGATGGTACTAATTATGGGGCCAACTCCAGCTGGGGGTCCCTCAAATCTGGACACTCCTTGATTGCAGGTGCGGGAGGCCTAAGTTCCTGCAGTGCCACAATGTGGGCTGAGCGACGGGCCTCCAGGTGAGTTGATATGTTTCAGCACTCAACCCTCCTTAGTCCCCCATTGGGAGTCCCAACCCACCTCTTGGGTTACCCCTAGACCTTACTGCAGGCCCAGAACAGGGTTATGTTACATCATCCCTACTTTGGTCTCAGAGGGAGGAGGGGCAAAAGCCAAGTTGGCGATTGGACTGAATCCCAAAGGACACCTATTTCAGTTGCCAATTTTGTAAAGGAATTTACAGAGAAGGATTCCCCAAGGGTTTTGATCTAATTCATCAGATCAGCAATAGTGGCTTGACAGCAACAATCTTTGTTTTTTTTTTATGTTTGGCTCCTCTCATAGCCACAATATCGTCTTGCTTGGTACCCATCACTCTAGGTTTGGAAAATTTACTACAAACGTTAGCTGGAATTTTAGTTTTCCCCTTCCTTTTGCATGAGCCCTGTCGTGGTGAGCCCTCCACAGTTAAGGGGCTAGCCTATTGGATACGGGGGATAAGTGGATCAATTTCAACTACATCGCCCTGCTGTGTGTCCTCCAACACATGGTGAACCTCATCAAGTAGCACACCATGATCCTGTGGTTCATTGAATTCTACATTATGTTTATCCATCAGGGTGGCATGAATCACTTCAAGTTTTCCAATGGCTTTATTGGCAATGTTTGGGTCAGCCAAACCCATGGCAGTAAAAAGATTCTCCCCCATTCTTGTTCTTCCTTATTATCAAGAAAAAAGTTATGGCAGAAAAAGTCACGAGTCCACAGCGCTTATACAGTGATTAAGAAAATAAACATCAAGGCTGCGGGTATCTGGGCGGTGTGGGTGTACTGCCAATACACATCCACAGGAATAGTTGAGGAAAAACAAAGATGTTCCCAGTCTCACTGCGCCAAGAAATTATAATTAGTTGTTTGTGCAAAGAAAAGCCTTTATTGTTTGTGCGAAGAGAAGCCTGACACGTGTTTCAAGCTGTGTACAGCTTTTCATCAGAGGCTTAAATTGCATAGTGCATCATTTCCATACAAATTGGGTAAAGTTAAAAATAAAACATACACATGATTGTTTTGTGCAAAGAATTGTTACATAAAGAACATAGGCACAAGTTGTGAGCAAGCAGTCCAGGGCGCGATGCAACCACAAAAAATATAACACATGTACATCACATGTAGGAAGAGTAAAAAAGTAGAAATTAAGTTACCACAAATTAACCAATTTCATTCGTAGTAGTCCGTTGACAGACAAACAAAAAAAGAAGAAAAAGAAACATGATTTTAGAAACAAAAGTTGGACATAGCAGCGCAATCAAGTTCCACTTAGTAAGCTAAGTCTTAAATCAAAGACTGTAATGTATTCCAAAAATAAGTACCTTAGGTTGCAGCAATAAGAACTCCACATTTAGAGTAGGACAATGCCAGATACAGTTCTGTAGGCAGATAGATTAAGTAAATACTGGAAAGCCAATTGCAGAAAAATATTACCTAAATTACCAAAACAAACCGTAATGCTGTCAAAAAAATCAATAAAAACATACCTCAAAATGCCTCGCAGTTGCGGAAAGCTAATTTAGCCAAAGAAACCAGGAAAAGAAAATAAATCTCAAATTAGTATTCAAAAAACCACCAAAGTACCCATTAGATTAACTCCAATTAACTCGTGATTCAAAAGGACTGTGGACAATTCCTGACTGGTTAACCAAAAAAGCCAACTGAAAGTTAAAACTACAACATGGGGAGAGCAAAATAAACAGACCTACCTCAATGACCGCTTGTTTCAGTCTACTCGTGTTACCATTGCACAATGCACGAAAGAAAGGTAGGACTAAATATACTGGAATGCAGTATAGCACAATGCATGGCCTTCCAAGTAAGACAAACAGAAAGGGGCAAAAAGGATCGCCATGTTGGGTGAACTAAACACACCTTTAGAAAAGCCTAACTTAGTGAAACCGGTCCATAAACCCAAATTAGCCAAACAATTAAAAGGAGAATTTAGCAAACAATTATTACTCACTCATGTGTTGCTGATGAAATTTATTTTTTGTTTTTTGTTTAAATTTATTTATTTAAATATATATAATTTGTTTTTTTTTTATTTTTTATTTTTTTAGAGACAAAATTAATTTAAAAGTAACAAGCCACCGCTAGTCATGAATAATTGAAGTGGTATTTAAATAAACCAACAATTCCAATGCACTAAAAAAAGTGTGGGGCCTGAGTGCGCTGCTACTGAACAACATTACAAATAAAGGCACATTGCACAGTAATAATACACGTGGAACAAGAATATAATTACAGGAGGGGCTCCCCCCAAGAGGATAATTAAAGGCACTTGTCAACCCCAACAGAGGAAATATGATTTATAAAAATATGGCAAACTCATGATCTGAATTAAGTCCTTCAGAAACAGTGCGATACTTACAAATTAATTTGGCCTCCAATTGTCGTAATTTTACATGACACTTTGCACAGCCCCTCCTTATTATCAATCTTGTATACTAACTATGGATTCCGAGCCCTCTTGGCCAAAAAGGCTTTGGAACGAATGGCTACCAGTGCAAATACCTGAGCATCCCCTATCAACACTATACCCTCAACACCAAACACTACACTATTAGTCCCTCGCCCCTGATGGCACTGTCGTTCCATTACCCTCCCATACTTTTCCACATGGAGCCCTCGGCCCACCCTTTCAATTAAGTCCATTATCACCCAAACAGATAATGGGCCTCATCCCGAGTTGGGCGGTAGCCCTTAAATCTTTAGATAACAGTATTAGTGCTGCAAATACCGCTCTGCCAAATCACAGGCCAGCGCAAATACCCCAGACCCAAAACATACCAGCGCTATTACATCAAGCCCTATTACAGCCAACGCTATTACAGCCGGCGCTAATAGTACCGACAACACATGCATGCACAGCGGTATTAGTGCTGAAAACCGGCGCTAATACGTCTGAGAATTACCTCCAGCTGGAGGTAAATGAACCCAGGTGACAGGAATCATGCCACAGGTGAACACTATGCGTACCAGAGGTGCTATGTAAGACACACCCAGGCCCCAAACACTGTTCACAACACCATGCTGCCATTATTTGCTGCAAGCTGGGGCAGGTAGATGCTCAGGCTGCGTCTGTCCCTTGAGATGCAGGACAAACAGGCCACAGGGAGTACAGGGGTGGGTGGAAGGAGGAGGAGGAGAGCACCACCAGCAAGGCAAGCACCCATCCCTAGGGTCCCTGTTCAGGTGGTAACTGAGTACCACTTGGACAGGGAGACAATCACTGAGCTGCTGCCCACAATACATGAAGACATTGGGAGCAGGATTAATATCCATACAGCCGTGCCCCCACTAGTGAATCTGGTGGCAGCCCTGCAGTTTCTAGGGACTGGCACCTTCCACCACTCTGTGGCCATGATGCATGGCATCGCACAGTCAACATTCAGCGCAGTTCTGGGCCAGCTGCTTGATGTCCTTCTGTGCCATGTCAACCAACACATCGCACTGCCCACCACCCAGGCCCAGGTCAGTGACATAAAGATGCACTTTTATGCCACTGCACAGCTACCCAATGTGATAGCAGCCATCAACTGCACCCATGTCGCGTTGGTGGTGCCCCACACCCATGAGGTCGTATGAAAATACAGGTGACCTGTGGCCCTGACCTCATCATAGCCCACTGCTGTGCCCACTACCCAGGATCCACCCAGGACTCCATGTTCCTATGCAATAGCACACTGCTGGGATTTATGGAGAGGCACAGAGGACAACGGATCTGGATAGTGGGTGAGTGCAAATTCTGCCCCATATGCACGTTGAAACACAAGAAAAAAAGCACCGGATAGCCACAGGAAGCATTGCATGTCAAGAGGAGACACTGCCAGCACTCGTGAACCCCCGGCTGCATCAATGTGGGCATCCAAGGGTGCATGCACACGTTTGACCCACCTGTACACACAGATGGTGATGGACACACTGCTGCCATCACAATTACACATCAGACCACATGTCCCACAATGCAACTTGAATGTGGCACAGCACAGATCCACACATCAGCACCCAACAGCATGTCCACCCCTGCCACAGCTGTCTGCCCATGTGCAGTAAACTGGGACACGCCACAACACCTGCCACAAAGTCACCGGGTGCATGTATAGAACAAGTAATTCATGGCATGATATACAAAGGATGCACACCCATCACACATGCACATTGCATGGGCCTGATGCACACAAGAAGGCCCACGGCTAGCAATTGCCAGATACATTGGGACTGTAGACCCATGCATGAGACAAATGACTGATGTCTGTATTCCCACCCCATGCAGGTGACTCAGGAAATTCGCAGCTGGTGTGGCTGATGACTCCTGTGCGTGACGCATGTACACCACATGAGATCGCCTGCAACCATGTCCACAGCTGGACCCGCATATGCATAGAACGCACCTTTGGGGGGGCCCTCATGTATGCCCCTGACAAAGTAGGCAAAATAACCTTGGTGTGTGCTATGCTCTATAACATTTGCCTGGGGAGGAATGTGCACAACCCCTGACGCTGACAGGCCATACCCATAAGAAGATGGAGATGTCGACCATGTGGCAGGACCAACAGCGATGAAGAGAGGGAAGGGAGAGTGGCCAGACAGGCGCTAATAGACAATTACTTTTAGTACGTTGACCTGACCCAGTACACAACCAGCACAGTGTAAATAAAGAGCACAAGAACACAATCATGAATCTCCTTGCATGTTATTTTTTCAACAGATTTTTATGTAACTTTTTCAAACTACATCTCACCTCCCTCATTCCCCCACAACACCCCAGCACACTACACCCTCCTCCCAGCAACACCCCAGCACGCAATCCCCCTCCCCACACCAACACAGCAGCACACAATCCCCACTCCTCCCTCCCCCAACCAACACCTCAGCACACAATTCCCCCTCCCCTACCTACCACCGTGTCCATAACATGGCCGCTCAGGCCAACAAGGGTCATGCAATTCATGATGACTGTGCCCTTTTCTCACGACCGCCAGCATCCAGGGAGCATGGGCTCAGCTGGTGCAGGGACCACCGCCTAGGGGTGCCTTGTTGGAATTCCTCTGTGGGGGTGGTGGAGGTGGACGCAACAGAAGCTGCCACCTGCAGCCGCTGGCATTGTAGGACATTGCCCTCCCTCATCTGCTCGGTCAGGGCAGAGACCCCGTGGCACATCTCGCACAGCCTCTGTCCAAACCTGTCAGTGAGGCTGTGCTGGATACCACAACTCTCCTGGTCCGCACCTTGCTGCGGGCCATCCTCGTGGCCGCTTGGATGGCGTCCCTAATAGCCTGCATGTGCTGACTGTGTGCAGTGCAAATGTTTTCAATTCGCATTAATCTGCTCAATGACAGCACCCTGGGCTCCTGTCAGCTGAGATGGAGAGGTGGTACATCGCCTGGTGGGCATGAGAGCTGGGGTGCCATAGGAGCTGGTGTCAGTGTCTGTTTGCAGGGTGTGTGCGCCCCAACGGCTTGCTGGGTTTTGTCAGCTTGGGCTGCGCTCCATTTCCCGGACTGGTCTCTCGGTTGTGTTGGGTGGTGGAGGGCGGCGACTGTGGGTTGGTGTTGCGGGCGCTGCCACCTGGTGGCCATCACTGCTGCTGCTACTCGCCCCTTGCTCCTTCTGGGTGAGGGTTGTCGGGGCTGTGTCCTCCCTGGCAGCCTGGACTGCCACAGTGGTGTCCTCACTCACAACAGGTGTCCTGGCAGGCTGGCCTTGTGGTGGGGTGCGTCTTGCACCTGGGTGACCATTGGTGTCCCCTTACTGTGGTGTTGGTGCTGGTGGTGGCAGGGGAGGGAGTGCATGTAGATGGTCCTGCTGCGCCCTCATCCCTTGATGCCTCTGGTGAAGCTTGTGTGCCTGTAGGGAACATAGGTGTTGGTGTTAGGACACATTCCCTCATGTTCATTGGCAGACATGACATGGTGAAGGGTGTGGCACAGGGCTGTTGTACTGATTCACGGGCCTGGCCTGCTTGCATTTGGTAGTGGATTGGCAAAAATGAGGACATGTGCTGGAGGGGAGGGGGCACTTTGGGGGATTTCAATGGGCCGTGGTGGCATGGCAGGGGTACATTGGTGGCCTAGCCGTTGCTTTACTTTCATGAATCTGATCCCCATTACCAACTTGACTGTTACACATGATGATTTGGGAGGGTTCTGGTACTTGCCATTGCCAGGTCCCGATGGGGCACTGCTGTGCCCCCGCCCTAGCAGTGCGGTGCCTGGTGCTTGGAGGTGTCCCTTGGCTGCCCACCACACTGCTCTGGTTGACATGGGTGGCCTTAGTGCACTGACACATTGGTGCTGCTGTAGGTGCTTGGAGTGGATCCCATGCACTGCCCCCAGTCACAGTACCTGGCTCATAGGTAATTCCACTAGGGATGCTGGGCTGGGCTGTTGTAGTTAAATGCAAATGGGTGGGAGGGTTTGACTCACCTTCTGCCACCTGGCTTTCAGCACCCGCCTCGGCACCTCCAACTCCCTCAATCCCCTACATGTTGAGGAAGGTACTGCACTTCTCCCAGGGCGTCAGGTCGAGTTGCGGAGGTGAGCTTCCCCCAGTAGTCAGGCAGTCCTGTCTGTGCTGGGCCAGGTTTCCACGGACCAGCACAAGCAGGTAATTCCACCTTTTGCAGCAGCGTTGCCTGTCCCGGGGTACACATCTGACTGCCGACACCTTCTCGCAGGCGGTAGCCTGCCATAACTGGGCGCAGCGCTGGGAGGATGTCTTCCTCTGTCTGCCAACATATAGCTCTGCATGGTGGGCCATGACCTCATCCACCAGGACTATGAGCTCTGCCTCCATGAACTTCGGTTTCTGCAAGCAATCTTGGGCTGCCTTGCCCTCTCCTGAGACATTTTGGATGTTCTACGGGTGTGGATGGCTGCCAGAGGCTCTGATTTTGGATGGATTGTTATTTCCAAAATGGCAGTAACGCATTTTCCGCCAGCATTATTAGCAAGTGCTAAAAAAGTGCACTAATTCTGTGTGCAAATTGCGGCAGTAGCGCTATTGGTGCTGGGATTTTGGGCAGTAGCCCGCTTTTCAGCGATGTTTCCGCCGAGCGAAATTAGCGTTACCTCCAGGCCTGTGTGCGCTTGCATGCTTACTTGTGATCCAGTGCTATTTGAATCACGGATCATGGCGGTAACGCTAATTGCGCTTACCACCAGACCCGTGATGAGGTCTAATGTCTTCAATGCGGTCTTGTATTTCCAAAATCTAAACATTGACCTTGCTAATGGCTTAAAACATTTTGTAGAACAACTTCTTCTGTTCATCCTCCAGGGCAGAAGGGGTCATTGCCTTCCCCTTCGACATGGCGGCTATCTTTCCCAAATGGGACAGGTAACACAATTGACCCAATTTACAATCACCATCAGAACACTGGCAGCAAATATCAGATAATAGAACACAGGGAAGCAACAGACTATACAAAGCACATGCAGGGCACATCTGCAACGAACCGGTGGGGGGTGTCTGTACTTCTGCTCCCTATATGGTGGAAGAGAGGCACAGAGGACCCCAGCCAAGATTCTCTGATACGGTAGCAATGGGCGAGCAATCAAGGCCTAGCTTCTCAAGAGGTGATGCAGGCTGGTTCTTAAGTACAGTGTAGTCCCCAAGCCCCCCACAAAGGAATGTCCACTCACTGTATTGGTTAGAACACAGTCTTTATATAATCAATAGTCAAGTTATGTACACTTATCGCAATAACTCACTTTGTACTCCGGAAAATCAACAATGACACATGTATACAATTCTAAAGTGGTACCACCCTTTGTACTAGATCCTAGTAAAGTGCATCAACAATACTGTAACAATGGCACACAGATCAATAGAGTGAAACCAGCAATAGAAAGAGGAGAGAAAATAAGATGGTTGAGCAATAGGCAGAATACTGGCCCCTACCACTAGGCACAGTTCTGTGTGGAGATCCCCCCACCTGGGCAACCTGTAAAACAACAATATAGCGCACGCCCAGTCCATATATTGTTCTGTAAGTCTTATTCCCTCCTATAATGTTTTTACCCCCCCAATGTACCTGGTGGAGTCGAGTTCTTTGAAGAGGCGTCGACAAACGTTGAGGAACTCGCTGTTCGGTGACGGGGAATCGACGGCCCTTCTTGAATGCCTTCCCTTTCAAGCGGGAGGCACGGGGCGTCGAACGTCCGTCGACGAACAAGGTAGACCGGTGTCGATGAGGCGGCAGCTTCGTCCGAGCGGTGCTCGTCGGCGTCGGAGCGTCGGCGTCCTGCAAGGCAGAGGCGTGCGGGGCACCTCGGTGACAATAGTTCTGGACCGCAAAGATTGTGGAGACGGAGGCCCAGCAAGGGCGTCGAGTCGTTCGAGTCTTTGTGATCTTCGGGTGGCGGGAAACCCACCGGCAGGTTTCTCCTCGGCGCGTCGGTCGTCCTCGACTTTCTCCGGCAGGATAAGCGGTCGACGATGCGGTCGAGAGAGTCCTTCGATTGAATGTTCTTAGGCAAAGGAGCGGACGGCTCCGGTCGTCGGCGGCACGGCGTCAAGTGGTTCCCACGGCTGGGCAACACAACTTCGACGGGCCTCCAGCGGTTACACAAACTTGCGAACCCTGGTCGACGGCAATGGACTTCGACGACGTCGATGTCCGGGTGCTTCACTTCGATCTCCTCGGCGGTCCCGTCTCGGGTCGGCAGCCTTTTGAGGGTCTGTCTTCCAGGGCGCTTCGGCGAAGATGGAGCGGTGCTCGATGGTCCCTCGGAGCACAGGAAGAGGGCGCCTTACCAGGTCCTCTCTCGGGTCAGTCTTCGACGATTTCGACAGCCTTCGGATCGGTCGAAGCAAATGCCACAGCAAGTCTTCTTCTTCCAGCTGGACGTCGAGGATCAGCAGTTCCAGTTACTCTTAGAGTGGAGACTCCACTCCAGGATGCTTCTGAACGTTCCTGAACGTTCCTGAACACCTGGCTGCTTCTGAACCAATGGTTGCGTCTGAACCAATGGTTGCTTCTGAACCCTTTACCAGTGGTGAGAGGTCCCCAGATATACTATCCTGTCTCTCATCCACACGGCTGGCACACACTCAGCAGCCAATCATACAGAAGGGCATTCATGCAGTCAGTCAGCCAATCAGGCACACAGTGCATTCAGGCCACACTCCTCCCTTCCAGACACTCACAACAAGGAATGTGGATTGGGACAAGTACCCAGCCATTCAACACTACACACTGCATTCAGGCCAGTTTCGGCCAGGGCTGTCTCAGTCTTTGTCTCTCATGCCAGAAACCAGACAACCACAACAAGGAGTGTATATTGGCCACACACTCCATTCACCCAGGTCCCACCCACAGGAGGTACCCACAACATACAGTCACTGGGAAGGCTCCAGTCAGTCTAGCTGGGCCTTCACAACAACACCATATATGGAACTTCCACCCAACAGCCAGTCAGGGGGAAGGGACAGAGTCAGGGCTTCCCAGGACTTTGGGAAAACAAGATAACATGCAATAGAAAGCAAGAGGCCACAGGGGCCATCTTGTTTCCTATCAGGAATCAACAGATCCCAATGGCAGGGCCTGGGTATCCCAAAATGGAGGACACCCAGAGCACCTGTCGAATTCAGCATGGAGCTGCCACCAGCCCATACCCTGCTCTGTGGGCCACCCACAGGTGCCCAAAAACATACACTAGGGGCACAGGGTTGTACCCCTACCCATGGGTGCCATAAGGGTATCCCATGGGTCTGTTCACCAAACCAAAAGAGAGAGCTGCACTGCCAGGAGTCCCACATGGACTCCTGGGCAGAAAACATGACAGAACACACGGTAAAAAGCAGTAAATGACAAGGATTCAGAGGCCCTGTCCCTCAGATGCATTTCCAGCATCACAGTCGCCCCCCCCAGACTGAGGTGGAGGGTGTCTAATCTCCCACGGGATAGACACCCTCATCCAGACGGTCAACATACCTTCTGAAAAGGCCATCTGCATTATCGTGACTCTTCCCTGGTCTGTGCTCTATGGTGAAGTCTAGCCCTTGCAGGCTAATGGACCACCTGAGCAATTTCGGATTCTCACCCTTCATCTGCATAAGCCACTTCAGGGGCTTATGATCTGTTTGGACCTTGAAGGTAGACCCCGTAAGGTAGGGCCTAAAACGCCTAAGGCTCCAAACTATGCTAAAACACTCCTTTTCAACAGTAGCCCACCTAAGTTCTCTACCCTTGAGTTGTCTACTGATGAATATGATAGGGTGTTCTCTCCCTTTTTCATCTAACTGGGACAAGACAGCTCCAATTCCGGTGTCGCAGGCATCCGTCTGGACGATAAAGGGTCGGCTGTAGTCAGGCGCACACAACACAGGTGCCCTACACAGACTTTCTTTCAAGCCATCAAAGGCCCTCTGACAGTCTTCGGTCCAATTAACCTTCCTAGGCTGCTTGGGTGATGTTAGAGCTGTCAGGGGGGCAGCTATGGTTCCATAGTCTGCCATGAAATTGCGATAGTACCCAGTGAGGCCCAAAAAGGCTCTCACCTGGGTTTGAGTAGTGGGAGTCTCCCAGTTCTGTACATCCTGTACTTTACTGGAGAGAGGTTGGATTTGACCCCCTCCTACCTCATGACCAAGATAGGTAACTTTCCCCTGAGCTATCTGGCACTTGGTGGCCTTGATAGTGAGGTTAGCCCTTTTCAAGGCCTGCAACACCTTATCCAGATGTGTCAAATGCTCTTCCCAGGTGGAACTGTAGACGGCAATGTCGTCTAAGTAAGCCACGCAAAAGGCTTCCAGCCCACTGAGCGCATGGTTGACCAATCTCTGGAAGGTGGCAGGGGCATTCTTCAACCCAAAAGGCATGACCCTAAACTGGTAGAGTCCCTCAGGTGTTGAGAAGGCCGTCTTTTCCTTGGCATGGTCCGTCAGAGCTATTTGCCAATATCCTGAGGTAAGGTCAAAGGTGCTCACAAATTTGGCAGCACCTATGGTGTCCACAAGCTCATCAGCCCTGGGCAATGGCTGCGCGTCAGTTTTGGTGACGGCATTGACTCCTCGGTAGTCCACACAGAACCTCCAATCCTTGGTACCCGCCTGGGAACTTGCCTTGGGGACAAGGACCACTGGACTGGACCAGGGACTGGTTGAGGGTTCAATAACACCCAGATCCAACATCTTGGCGACCTCAGCCTGGATGTGGTTCTTGACGGTATCTGACATACGGTAGCACCTGCTTTTGACAGGTACACTGTCACCAGTGTCAATTTCATGCTTACACCACGGTGTAAGGCCTGGCTTCAGTGAAAACAGAGAGGCATACTGTTGGAGCAAAGCCCTGCAGGCCCTCTGTTGCTCTGTTGTCAAATCTGGAGAGAGATGTACTCCCTCCACTGAGCCATCCTGAGGGTTGCTATGCAGCAAATCAGGAAGGGGCTCACTCTCATCCTCTTCTTGCCCGGAAGCTAGCAAGAGACATGAGACTTCTGCTCGCCGGTGGAAAGGCTTGAGCCTGTTGACATGGAATATCTGAGGGGCTACCCCAGCGGCTCCCATGTCAACCAGATAATTGACTTCGCCCATCTTGGAGATGATCCTGAAGGGTCCAGTCCACTTGTCTGCCAAAGCTCTAGGCTTGGTAGGCTCCATCACAAGGATTTCCTGTCCCGGAGTCCAATCCACTTGCGAGGCTTTAAGGTCATGCCAGTACTTATTCAATTCCTGGCTGGCCTTGAGATTTGCTGTTGCCTGACCCATCATCTGTGTCATCCTCCGTCTGAGGCCTAACACATAGTCCCCCACTTGCTTGGCGGGACCCGGAGGGGTGGCTTCCAAGCCTTCTCTGATCAAGGCGAGGGGCCCCCTCACGGGATGTCCAAAGAGTAACTCAAAGGGGCTGAAACCAACACCCTCTTGAGGTACCTCCCTGTAAGCAAACAGCAGGCATGGCAGGAGGAGATCCCATTTCCTCCTTAGGGGTTCTTCCAAAGCCCCTAGCATGCCCTTGAGAGTTTTATTAAATCTCTCAACCAGACCATTGGTCTGGGGGTGGTAAGAGGTGGAGAACTTGTAGGTTACCCCGCACTCTTTCCACATGGTTTTCATGTAACTAGACATGAAGTTGGATCCTCTGTCAGAGACAACCTCCTTGGGGAATCCAACACGGGTGAAAATGCCCAAATAAGAGCCCTGGCAACCACCTTGGCAGTAACAGTCCGAAGGGGTATCGCCTCAGGGTACCTGGTGGCATGATCTACCAAGACCAGGATGAACCGATGTCCACCTGAAGTGGGAGGGTCAAGGGGACCGACGATGTCGATGCCCACCCTCTCGAATGGTGTGCCAACCACTGGCAATGGCTGCAGTGGGGCAATGACACTGCCTCCAGTCTTGCCAGACAACTGACAAGTTGGGCAGGTCCTGCAGTGGGACTCCACCTCTACTCCCATCCGTGGCCAGTAGAAATGGGCAGAGAGCCTCTGCTTAGTCTTCTTGGTCCCAAGATGACCAGCCAAGGGCACCTCATGCGCCAACTGCAGTAGGAAGGGCCTGTAAACCTGGGGTACCACCAACCTCTTGCGGGTACCAGGTTCAGGCTTAGTGGGCTCACTAACAAGGAGCTCACCCTCCCAATAAATCCGGAATGCCTTAGGCACTTCTCCTTGTGCCTGGGACAGGGCCTGTTTCCTCAGTCCCTCGAGAGAGTGGCACTCTCTCTGTCCCTTACAGAAGTCTTCCCGGGAGGGTCCCCCTTCAGCTAACAAGCATTGAAGGTCAGGATGATCCTCCGGGTTGAGAACCTCTCCCACAGGAGAGTCTTCTGTCTCTTCTCCCACAGGAGTTGAGTTTGGGTTTTCCACTGGACCCAGCCCGTCCGGAGCATGGATCCCGGTGGGTGCTGTCGGAACAGCAGGAAGAGAAGGTGTTCCCTCCACAGAGGTGGCCTTCTTGGTCTTCCTTCATCTTGCCTTAGGCCTCGTCTTTGGCTCGGGTACCTGACCCACAGCCAGACCCGGTGTCACCTGTGACCTAGTGACTGCAGCAGCAGTCATGGGAAGACCATCCGAGATCAACCCCAACTCTACTAGATCATTTCCTAACAGAATGTTAGCAGGGACATTGTCCTGAACCAGGACAGGAAGCTTTGCTGTCTTGTCTCCAATCACGAGTGTGACTAAGGCTACAGGTGATAATTTGGGAGGCCCACCAGCTAACCTGGTGGTTTGCAGAGGAGCACCTTCATAGTCCTCTGGCTTGAGCAGGGTCCTGTCCACCACTGTCATGCTTGCCCCAGTGTCTCTCAAACCAGTAGAAGGCTGGCCATTCAAGAGGACACTTCTCAAAAACCTACGGGTGTTCTGTGGGATAGTCGCCAGTACTTCTGCATACTGGTCCCAGGCCCCAAGGGACACTAAGGAAATCTCTACCGGAGCACCAAATGTGATCCCGGCAGAGGAGGGGAGGACAGTGGCCTCCACCTCAGACACGGGGTAAGGGTAGGTCAGGCTGACAGCCTGTACTCCAAGTGCCTTACCTTTACACTTGGGGTCACCCCTTTTGTGATCCAGAGCCCCACAGTCCCAACAAGCGCCAGGAGTGCGGGGTACGGTACTGGAACCACTGGGAGCCTGCTTTGCAGCAGGTGGACCGCTACTCTTATTCCCACCCCCAGATGACTTATCCCCACTAGATTTTTGGGTCTTAGGAGAGGAAGGTTTTGGTTTACCCGACTGTGACTGCTTGGGGGACTCCTCAGCTTTCTGAGAGGCCCCCTTCTCTTTGTCCTTGTCCTTCCCACTGGAGTCCTTAGGGGACACCCGGTGGGAGACCCACTTGTCAGCCAACCTAGCCAGCTTAAAGGGGTCCAGAATGTTCTGGTCAGCCACATACTGACGCAGCTCTGGTGAACAGGCTTCAGAAAAATGCTCAAAAAACAAGAGGTGGGACAATTCAACAAAAGTCTTAACCTTGTATCCATCGATCCACCCCATCATGTTCATGTGCGCAGCACTCACCCAGTCAACCCAAGACACATTCTCTCTTTTCTTAAAATCCCTGAACCTTCTAAGGTATTGGGTAGGTGTCTTGCCAAACTTGGCAATCAAAGCAGACTTCATACACTCATACTGACCCCTTTCTTCCACACTCAGCTTCAGAATACAGTCATATCCGGTTTGAGGCACTCTGCTTAACAAACACTTAGCCCAATCTCTTTTATCAACATCATGAATCGCACAAGCCATTTCAAACGCTTCGATCCATTGGAGGATATCTGAACCCTCCACAAATACACCCACCAAATCTTTCATAAACTTGGTGGCTGGGGACCTGACACTCTCACTGGTTTTAACTGAAGCCTCCACTCTAGCTTTCTCTAGCTGGATTCTCTGACATTCAGTGTCCTGGCTCTTGAGTTCAAGGTCCTTATTTCTGAGTTCAAGATCCCTATTCTTGAGCTCCACTTGTTGAGCCAACTCCTCTTTCTTAAGTTCAGCATCTATTTCCAACTTGCGGTATTCAAAGGCCAATTTCATCCTTAATAACTCAAGCTCCAAGGAATTGCTGGGGTTTGGAACAGAGGCACCAGGAATGGCGGCATTCCCAGAAACAGATTCAGCAGAAACCCCAGGGGCAGAATCCTCATTGGTTGCATTCCCCCCCTCATCAAGAGTTTCACTATCAGTCTGGTAGTCCACCAGGGCAGCTATCAGCTCAGCCCTACACTTATCCACAAAGTCTAACTCTCTGGCTTCACAAGCACTCTGGAGAGCCTCCAAGCTCATCCGAGTCAATTTGCCATTTGCAATAGATTCCATTGTTTGTAATGCAGTTATCTTGTACACAACTAAACCTCAATTTAATAAAGCGCAGATATCCTTTGTAAGTGGCACGGTTATACACTGATTCTTAAAACCATAAGCATCCCACCGCTGGCCACCAGTGCAACGAACCGGTGGGGGGTGTCTGTACTTCTGCTCCCTATATGGTGGAAGAGAGGCACAGAGGACCCCAGCCAAGATTCTCTGATACGGTAGCAATGGGCGAGCAATCAAGGCCTAGCTTCTCAGGAGGTGATGCAGGCTGGTTCTTAAGTACAGTGTAGTCCCCAAGCCCCCCACAAAGGAATGTCCACTCACTGTATTGGTTAGAACACAGTCTTTATATAATCAATAGTCAAGGTTATGTACACTTATCGCAATAACTCACTTTGTACTCCGGAAAATCAACAATGACACATATATACAATTCTAAAGTGGTACCACCCTTTGTACTAGATCCTAGTAAAGTGCATCAACAATACTGTAACAATGGCACACAGATCAATAGAGTGAAACCAGCAATAGAAAGAGGAGAGAAAATAAGATGGTTGAGCAATAGGCAGAATACTGGCCCCTACCACTAGGCACAGTTCTGTGTGGAGATCCCCCCACCTGGGCAACCTGTAAAACAACAATATAGCGCACGCCCAGTCCATATATTGTTCTGTAAGTCTTATTCCCTCCTATAATGTTTTTACCCCCCCCAATGTACCTGGTGGAGTCGAGTTCTTTGAAGAGGCATCGACAAACGTCGAGGAACTCGCTGTTCGTGATGGGGAATCGACGGCCCTTCTTGAATGCCTTCCCTTTCAAGCGGGAGGCACGGGGCGTCGAACGTCCGTCGACGAACAAGGTAGACCGGTGTCGATGAGGCGGCAGCTTCGTCCCAGCGGTGCTCGTCGGCGTCGGAGCGTCGGCGTCCTGCAAGGCAGAGGCGTGCGGGGCACCTCGGTGACAATAGTTCTGGACCGCAAAGATTGTGGAGACGGAGGCCCAGCAAGGGCGTCGAGTCGTTCGAGTCTTTGTGATCTTCGGGTGGCGGGAAACCCACCGGCAGGTTTCTCCTCGGCGCGTCGGTCGTCCTCGACTTTCTCCGGCAGGATAAGCGGTCGACGATGCGGTCGAGAGAGTCCTTCGATTGAATGTTCTTAGGCAAAGGAGCGGACGGCTCCGGTCATCGGCGGCACGGCGTCAAGTGGTTCCCACGGCTGGGCAACACAACTTCGACGGGCCTCCAGCGGTTACACAAACTTGCGAACCCTGGTCGACGGCAATGGACTACGACGACGTCGATGTCCGGGTGCTTCACTTCGATCTCCTCGGCAGTCCCGTCTCGGGTCGGCAGCCTTTCGAGGGTCTGTCTTCCAGGGCGCTTCGGCGAAGATGGAGCGGTGCTCGATGGTCCCTCGGAGCACGGGAAGAGGGCGCCTTACCAGGTCCTCTCTCGGGTCAGTCTTCGACGATTTCGACAGCCTTCGGATCGGTCGAAGCAAATGCCACAGCAAGTCTTCTTCTTACAGCTGGACGTCGAGGATCAGCAGTTCCAGTTACTCTTAGAGTGGAGACTCCACTCCAGGATGCTTCTGAACGTTCCTGAACACCTGGCTGCTTCTGAACCAATGGTTGCGTCTGAACCAATGGTTGCTTCTGAACCCTTTACCAGTGGTGAGAGGTCCCCAGATATACTATCCTGTCTCTCATCCACACGGCTGGCACACACTCAGCAGCCAATCATACAGAAGGGCATTCATGCAGTCAGTCAGCCAATCAGGCACACAGTGCATTCAGGCCACACTCCTCCCTTCCAGACACTCACAACAAGGAATGTGGATTGGGACAAGTACCCAGCCATTCAACACTACACACTGCATTCAGGCCAGTTTCGGCCAGGGCTGTCTCAGTCTTTGTCTCTCATGCCAGAAACCAGACAACCACAACAAGGAGTGTATATTGGCCACACACTCCATTCACCCAGGTCCCACCCACAGGAGGTACCCACAACATACAGTCACTGGGAAGGCTCCAGTCAGTCTAGCTGGGCCTTCACAACAACACCATATATGGAACTTCCACCCAACAGCCAGTCAGGGGGAAGGGACAGAGTCAGGGCTTCCCAGGACTTTGGGAAAACAAGATAACATGCAATAGAAAGCAAGAGGCCACAGGGGCCACCTTGTTTCCTATCAGGAATCAACAGATCCCAATGGCAGGGCCTGGGTATCCCAAAATGGAGGACACCCAGAGCACCTGTCGAATTCAGCATGGAGCTGCCACCAGCCCATACCCTGCTCTGTGGGCCCCCCACAGGTGCCCAAAAACATATACTAGGGGCACAGGGTTGTACCCCTACCCATGGGTGCCATAAGGGTATCCCATGGGTCTGTTCACCAAACCAAAAGAGAGAGCTGCACTGCCAGGAGTCCCACATGGACTCCTGGGCAGAAAACATGACAGAACACACGGTAAAAAGCAGTAAAGGACAAGGATTCAGAGGCCCTGTCCCTCAGATGCATTTCCAGCATCACAACATCCGACTGGTTTAGGGGGCTGCTTGAGTCTGTCGCCCTGTCCGTGGTCCACATGCCACCAGCCAAACTGAAGTGAAGACCAAAACCAGTCTGTGTCGCATGTAATCACAAACCATCCATAACCAGCTGAATAATCACGAAGCCGATTAGCCAAGAAAATGCACCATTTATCAGTCAGTTGATCAGACAAGTGTGCACAACAGTAATGCCACTTGCCTCCTGGCACTGCCCTTGAATGAGAAAGCCAGGTCAGTAAGGAGTAGGACTTGAGAGCAGTGGGAGCAGTGTGCTTATCAACACACACATTCTGCACTCAAAAGCCAAACACCTCTCCAATAACGCATGACTTGCAGGCAGAGGAGCACAGGGGTACAGGGCCTTACATGACCATACACTGGAATACCTGCTGTCAGTGGAATTAGCATGAAATGATGGTTCATCAACACTCCATCCTCTGTCCTTGCAGCTCCAAGCTCTTCATGGTGGCAAACACCTCACGGCGCACAACACTGCATATGCCCTTTCCATGCAGGCTTCACCCTGCAGACATCCCTCAGCCCTTTTGACTGCAGGGGTGTGTGGCTCTGGGCAGCTTTGCTGTTGACAGCTGTAGGGAATTAGGTGGAGAATGGAGCTCTCCTCGCGGCACACACCCCTGTGTGTGCCCTTTCTGTCGGGGCTTCACCCTGAAGGCTTCCCTCAGCCCTTTTGACCGTAGGGGGGTATGGCTATGGGCAGCCTGGTTGTTGACAACTTAAGTGAATTAGGTGGACAATTGAGCTTTCCTTGCTGTGCACAACTCTGCATGCGCCTTTTCTGTGCAGGCTTATCAAAAGCAGTGCTTGGGTCCATGAAGGCCAGATATATGGGGTCTTGTTTGACAAATAAATAGTGTGTAATGAGTAGATCAAGATTTAAGGCTTGTTTTGCAGTTCCCAAGCCTGACCAGAAGTCCAACTGAATATTTCAGAGGATATTGTTTTTTTCCACCCACCCCTCCAATTTAATTAGCAGGCAACGACCAAATATCTGGAAGCTCGTCTCTAACAATAAGATTGGATAGTAGGATTTCAGTGAGCGCCTATTGTCCTTTTTAAATATTGGGATTTTCCAGGAGTCTGGAATTCTTCCCGTTTTTAGTATTGCATCATATACAGAGGTTAATATCAGAGACCAAACATCACTGAGGTCTTGGAACAAATCATTCAGTGCTCCGTCCGGACCTGGGGCACAATTATTTGCCTGTGATTTAATAGACACGTGGATGTTTACAGGGGAAACGTACTTTCTATTTGACACATAAGGTGCTACTTCTTTCAGGGTGCCTGGCTCTTTATAAAGTATTGTAAAATGATCAATTCACTCTTGATCTAATACAGATGCTTCTAGGCCAGTGCTCACATGGTTGTGGCATTGGCTGTTGGTCATAAGTTGTGATACACAGTAGGAAATAAGAACAATTGAATTAGCTACTGTCTAGAATGTTTAAATGAGTGTATAATTTGAATATGTGTGGAATAATTACCACTTTTATAACATTGAATATTTTGTATGTGATGTAATGAATATTTTTAGTGAATGTTTTTTGATATTTGTGCTGTTTAGCAAATGAATTAAATATGATATTTTAATACTGGATACATGACATTTATTGTACATGACATAACCTGCATTTGGTTAGATAGACTGTGTGATCGGGTTTCAGATTGCTGAGGTCAAACATGTTGTGTTAAATAAATATGTCCCTTCTTTTTGATTAAATTTGGTCATGATATCCCAACATTTCTTAGAATTTACTTCTTTTGAGGCTTCTTCAAAGACCTGCCACATTATATTATCCAGCTCTAGTTTCCATTTATCTAGGACCCTTATCATTCTAGCACTCCTTATTTGGGACATTGATGGTTCTCTTTTCTCGAGGCAGGATAATAATTTGGTTTTGGCTTGAGTGCAGTGCTAATGAAACCACCCCTTGGCAATTAGATTCTTTTGAAAGACACACTAATAGCAAATCCTTCTGCCGATTCTGGGACAAGACGACAAGTGTATCTAAAATTAGGTCTGGATTGACCTCTTCTTTGAATAAAATTGCAAAAGAATCAGCATTTGTTTTCAAGATATTTGCATGAACAGAAAATATTTTTAGGGAAGGCCACCTCAATCGTTTTGTTCGGTTAGTTGATAAATCCAGGTTGATCAAATGGGATAAGTTATTAGCACTCAAGTTTTAATGCAAGCTTTATAACATTGTGATCACTGTATACATCAGTTATCAACCTAAACTGGTTAATAAAAGGCCACTGTGTGCTCATTATGCCCAAACCGTCAATTGATGAAGTGCCCCTGTGTCCCCTAAAAGTAGGTTGACCCGTGGGGTCATCTGGAGTCCATTAATTGAATACAGACCCCACTCCATTAGCCATATTCAAAACGATAACCCTTCATACATATGCAAGGATTAGACATCCCTGGTTCTGTGATACCTAAAACTGTAATTTTAATGGGATCAACTAAATCATCAGGGGACCATTACCCAATTTCAAGTTAAGGTCACCACTCAAAATTATCATTCAGTCCAGAGACCTCTCTTTCACGAGTAGTTCTTTGATGGTTCTTTTGAAACTGTTCAAACCAGATCTCTTCTACAGACTATTGCAAACATTGTACAGACTATTGCAAACATTGAGTAGGACCACTCATCTTTCTTGGACTGACCACTTTCTGCTGGAGAGCCAGGTCCCAGATGAAACTTCTTATCACTCAGACAAAGCCTATTCTAGCACTGCCATCTTCCTTCTCAGTCATTCGCCCCTTGAAGCGAATGTCAGTGGAAGCCTTTGCCTCTATTTTCTCTGCCCCTCCTACTCCTGCGGCTGACTCACACTCTGACACAGCCCTCTCTAACCTTCATCTTTCTTTCTCCAACACTCTGGGCATCCTTGCCCCTCTCATGAGAAGCTGCATGAAGCCTAACTCCAAGTGCAACTCTTGGTATCACTTCGACCTCGCCACTTTGAAACGCAAATGCAGGGTGGCTGAGAGTAAGTGGAGGGCTTCAGTGCTTCATCTGACATGCTGGCCTGCCATCTGCTCCAAAGGCAATACAGACTCTCTGTCCTCTCCAAGAATAGGGTCCATATTCAAGCCTGCATCTCTGAGGCATCTAACTCCAAAATCTACAGGGACCTGGCCAACCCTACTGCAGTCTCCACCTCCCCAGTTCCCTCCTAGGTCCTTTGCATTGTGCTGGCTTCTCATTTCACCACAAAAACTCAAGACATCCTGTCCTCACTTTCCTCTCTCTCTACCTCTTGCAGACCCCCGCTGGCCACCTCTCCCTCTCGTCTTGCTTTTTCCTCCTTCTCTCTAACAACACCCAACAATGTCTCTAGACAAGTCTGATCTATGAAAGTGTAGTCCG
This sequence comes from Ambystoma mexicanum, assembly GCF_040938575.1. Taxonomy (NCBI): domain Eukaryota; kingdom Metazoa; phylum Chordata; class Amphibia; order Caudata; family Ambystomatidae; genus Ambystoma; species Ambystoma mexicanum. Next base: position 70,198,704 of record NC_090928.1, read on the forward strand.
AACAGGTGCTTCCCTGCTCTTCCAGAACTTCAAAGACCACATTTCCACCCTTGCTCCAGCCTTGGCCGACTTCGCTCTTTCGCCATTGGATCTTTCCCTTCTCTCCTCAAGCACTCCCTTGGGCACCCCCTCTTTAAAATCCTTCTGTCAATCCTATCACCCCTTTCATGGGCAAACTACTGGAAAAGCTGGCCATCTCCCAGCTTATTTGCCACACTGAAAATCCACGACCATCAGTCTGTCTTCATAGCAGCCAGATGCATGGAAAATGCTCTCCTGAACACCTGTGAAGATCTACTACCTAATCCTGATTCCTGCTCTCCCTCTGTCCTCATCCTCCTTGATCTTTCCTATGCTTTTAACATGATTAATCATGTCACCATGATCAACCGACTCGGTGAGAACTTGAGCATCGTGGATAAAGCCCTGGGCCGGCTGTCCTCCTTCCTCCTGGACCGACCCTCCCAGGTCCAACTTGGATCCTTTCTCTCCACCACCTCTCTCTCAACATAGGGTGTCCTCCAGGGCTCTATCCTCTCATCCTGGCTCTTCAATGTCTATCTGGCCCCTTTGGCCCACTTGATCTCTGCCTTCTCTTCTTCCTTTCAATGTTATGCAGATGACACTCTGCTCTCTTTCAGGCTCCCCTCAGCCGCCTCATCTCCCTTGCTCATTCCTGACTATCTATCCCTGATCCAGGATTGGTGTGCCACCAACGATCTCTGCCTTAATTCCATTAAGACAGAGATCCTTCTCATTGGGACCCGTGCTCCTGCTTTCCCTCTCTCACTCTGTCCACCCTCCTTGAGCCCCCTACCCTTGCCTTGCTCCGAGGCAAAACACCTTGATATCATCTTCGACTCCACTCTCTCCTTCTCTCCTCACATCACGAACCTTGCCAAAAAGTCAAATTTCAAGCTGCACCTCCTCTGAGCTATTCTACCCTTTCTCACCGTCTCCAGAGCCCTGATTCTCTCCCAGCGGGACCATTGCAACAGCCTCTTACTCAATTTATCTCCTTCTACTCTCCACCCTCCCCCAACTAATCCAGAACAGGACTGCAAGATTTATCCTTGGCCTCAAGCAGAGGGACGTATCGCTCCAGCCCTGAATTCTCTCCACTGGCTCCCGGTGGCTGCAAGGATCAAGTTCAAGACCTTCTTCATCATCCACAAGGCTTTCTGGGGCCAGGCCAGCACTACATCCAACTCTCTCTGCCAAAGTACCTTCCTTCTAGAGCTCTGCCACCTCCAACTCTCTGAGAGTCATACGCTTCTCTAGACAGAGAGTAGGGGAAAGATTCCTCTCCTCTGCAGGTGCCTCCCTCTGGAACGGCCTCCCTGCTCCTCTCAGACTTGAGCCAGATCACCTGAAGTTCCGTAAGCAGCTCAAGACCTTCCTTTTCACCTCTGCTTTCTCTCTCTCTCGCTTCCCTGCTAACTTATCTGTCTGCTGCGCCGACAGGCTGCCTGGTACCCTCAGAGTCTCACTGGGCACCAGGCTCCTCCTAGACCAGTCTTCATTGTACTGCTTCCTGGCTTAGCACGCATTTAGGGGCTGTAAGCTGTAACCCTTACAGCCCCCCTCCCTACTATCACTAACCTTAAGCCACGCTGCCTTGGCTGCACTTACTCAGATTCAAACTGCCCTGTTCACACTGGCCCTTCCCCTCTTCCTTGCACTTCCCCCTCTCCCTTCCACTTACACTTCACATTGTCGCACTTGCACGATCCGAATGCGACAAGGTTTAGTAGGATTGTTTGTCTTGTCTTCCCTCTGTCTTCCCCCCCTTGTCTTGTGGCACGAAGAAACACTTGTGTACAGGTGCAATATAAATGCCATATCCTATCATACCATTATTTTCCAGCATTGGATCTTTCATAGATTCACATGCTGTATGAATATTCCTGTCGTCAGGCTGGGAATCTTCGTGTAACATAGAGCAGTTTCTTTTTAAACTGTAAAACCGCAGTCACTTTAGTACAGTCATTTTGAGTCATACTTCCCACAGCCAATAGAAAGGGTTCCCTTAGCTACACCCCTGGAGGCCATCTTCAGATTTTTGACAGCACGTTTCATGTTGGGAGTCCGAAGAAAAATCTCTCTTTATTATTCAATGTAGAAGATGAAAGCACCATTACTAAGGTGTACGACCTCATACAGGCTTGGATGTTACATAATGGGCTAGCATTGAACAAAGAAACAACTGAGCTGATGGTAGTAGGGACCCAGAACAAAATAAAGAAATTAGGGACAGACTATGAGGGTTTCTCCATCGCAGGGTGGAATATTGTGACTAAAAATAAAGTGAAAACATTAGGTATCGTACTTGATCAGAACCTGCACATGAAAGCTCAAGTGAGCAGCCTGGTCTCCTCTTCAGCCTACTATATAAAGCTGCTAGCTCACCTCCGGCCATTTATTTCTCAGAAGAACTCTGAAATAATTGCAAGGGCCATTGTGGGCAGTGACAGAGTGTTCTGGCACCACACGGGTGTTCAGTCGAAGGTCTTTGTAAGGTATTCAGCCAAGAAATGGCAGAAACATAACTAAAAGATTGACAAGAACATTGTTTGAAGTGAATCGAAGTGGTCCTGCAACAGTTTAAGCAAAACCCATCGCACATTCGAAAGTCTTCGATTTTTTATATCAAGAGGAAAACGTAGAAAGTGAGATTAATAGATCCGAGCTCAAACAAGGGCGATCAATTGTGTGAACATTGTGCTAAAAGGGGTCCAAACCCGAATGAGGGAGATCCATGGTCTGAGCCCGAACGAGGGAGACCAAATGTAAACATTGTGGTTAAAAGGGATCTGAGTCTGAAGGAGGGAGACCCATGATGACTAATGGAAACAAGAAATTGGGAATGTGAAAATCCTGATAAAAAAATAATTTTGGTGCTTGTTTGTTACAACAGGCACTCTGCAGTAAGAGACTGTTATTGGGAAAGAGGTTTTGGCAGAAGGCCCTGATACCTATGCTTTGAACTGTATCCTCGCGGCAGCGAAGCCAGACTGTGTGTGAAGCTCGAACGTGCCGCCTTGCCCCGTGCTGAAAATGCAGGGAAGGGAAGCCAACTGCTCAACTATCCTGGCATATTATTTCGTAAACACTTTTCATTTTGCATACACTATTGTCCCACACCATTTTGTATTTAGAAGTAAGGATTTGCAATAGGTTTATTAGTATAGGCCCTTTTATTTTAACAGAAACTCGACTAGCACTGTGTTAATATTATTTGATGGTCGTAGCTTGCTCCCATCCTTAGATATATGCCAAGATAGGCATTCAACCAACCGATTGAAGTTCAATAAACACCCTAGAACTGTGATTACTTGTGTCTGTCTTCACTGTTTGATACCATGCCTTCTTTATATGTGGTGTCAGCAGTGGGATATGGTTCAACTGACAAAAATTGAAAATCCATGCTGGTAATCGTCATACCACCAGAAGGAGAAAATAGGATTATTGAACTCCTTGAGTCTGATAGAATCCCCACTCTAAAAGAAGCCTTGTTTTCCCAGCTTGAAGTCCCAATTGGTCAAAGAAATCTTTTTTTCAAAACCCATGTATTGTTAGGCACACTTCCGATCTCCCACTATAACATCCAACAATGTGATCGAGTAGTATTAAAAAAAGACCCTCACTCAGCTTCATTAGACCTAGCGCCCTGAATCCGCCTTTAGCACGAACCTTTCTTCTTTGGTATCAGGCTAGTTCCGGTCCCTGGTCCATCTGGCAAAGAGATCAAATACCCAGATCCTCCCCTCCATCCTGATCAAGCCCGGAGGAGTCTAACAACTTTGAGACCCTGTCAGAAGACGTTGAGACCCTTTTTTTCTCAGACTCAAAAAGTATCACAGAGGGAACCCTTACTCCCCCAGAAGACATTGCTAACCCTGAAGCCATCATGGCCCAAATAGCTACCCATCAGATTCAGGCCAAAGCCCGACTTCAAGAAAACTTAACAGAATGAGTTAGTTACAGGTAAGACCCTTACTGCCTCAAGGGATACTACAATCTTATTAGGAGGGCGAAGACCTAGGGAATAACCTTTTGAATTTCGAGTGATTAGCTGAGCAATTGGGATGGGAAGAAAATCAATTTTATTTTTATTTGGGACCCCTATTGAAAGGCAAACTACAGACCACCTACCAACTACTTAACCTTGCCCAGGGGGCTATCTTTTTATCCCTAAAAGAGGGGCTTCTTAAAAGGGTAGGCCACACCTGTAACTTCTAACAACAGAAATTAAGGGCCTTTAGATTAAATCCCGGTGAAATCCCTCTCGAATTGGCAGAACAAATTAAGAACACAGTATCCTTTTGGATTAACAACAGGACCATGGAAGAATTGGTAGAAATGATCACTCTGGAACAATTCACAAATTCTTTGCCTCCCTTCTTAGAGAAAGCCGTATTGCAGCTAAACCGACCCACCCTAGTCATGGCTATTGAGACTGGCCAAAACCACTCAGACGCAGTAAAACACTTTCACTCTGTACACAGAAGCGAAGAGCGGAAAGATCACAAAACCCCTTATCGCTCCCAATCCCAGGTACTAGATAGAAGGGGAGGCTCTCTAAACCAAAGAGTGGATCCCGAAAGAGAGAATAGAAGTCAGAAGATCGGACCCAAAGGGTAGAGTTGAAAGAAGGAGAGAGGAGAGGAACTTAAAGGAATTAAACCGTCACCTCCTATTTGTTTTTCATGTGAAGAAACAGGCCATTTGACCCGACATTGCCCTAAAAATCTAAAACAAGAATCTGTGGAAACAGAGTGCCTAAGAGGTGACGACTGGGAAGAAACAGAGGCAGATCTAGAAACCGTCCACATTTGTCTATGCCAGTCTTCAACTGACTTTACATATGAAAAAGCCCTGGTGAAAGGAAGACCAGTAAAGGTGCTAATTGACTCAGACAGCAAGCAGACCCCATTAGGGCCGATTTGGTTACAACAACAGACCTAGAGAATGTGACTCTACTTAGAGTCATATGTGTACACAGAGATAACAAGGTCTATCCCAAGATACTTTTGTACATTTACAGTAGGGGAGAATCACAGCTGGTGTCATCAGCCATTATTTCTGGGCTCCCCGAAGAAGTAATTGTGGGAAGGGATTTCCCTGCATTCTCTACTCTCTTCCAAGAACTTCCAAAACCCCAAAGGGAATGCATGCACCAAAATCGTGGCAATTTAATTGTTACTCCCAAATATCTCCAGTGTGGGAGTGGATGGAAACAGAATCTCAAGTACCTACCATTCACCAAGAGGTACAATTAAAGCCTCAGTAATACCTAATGACAAAATCACCACCCGGGTCCCGGTTTGGTGGATACATTCGGGAGACAAATAGGAGCACCCTGCCTCTATGAGAATGGAGGAAAAGAAACCCATGGAATATGTGAAAGGCTTTGGATACATCTTTCCCTTGTTTTCTCCAAGGTCCTAAAATTGGAGGACCTTGGAAAAGACCAAGTGTATCCACATCGCATAGGGGAGGGGTATGTGAGAAACCAGAATGTGTTTTGGCCGCTACTCCCCGGGGATCTGTCATCCAGGTGGCCAGGATACGGCCATTGCTTTTGGATCCAGTTCCTGGGGGTGGACTAGTGCGGGAGGATCACCTGGGTGAGGAGTCTTCTGGGAGTGGTACACCTGATGGCGAGACGCATTATCCACCTCCCTGTAAGACCTTTACCCCATCCTACCCTATGGGATATTTAGAAACGCTACCCCGCACCCCTTTCCCCCTTTCCCTTCATGAACACTTAAACATGGACAGCCCGCTCTGGCAGAAAACTGACTCACACCCGAGCATTGTACCTGACATGTTCCACTACTATGGTTAGTCAAGGTCAGACAATAACTGGTAATCACTCACACCTGACTTACATTAAACTTCCCCACATGGATAAAAGGCAGAGCACGAGAGCACACTATGAGTGAGGCAAAGAACATGAAGGAACAGTACTTTCCTGATGGCAGCTGAACGAAGGAAGGAAGATGGCAAGGACCGAAGAAGGGTACGCAGGAGGGAGATACCCTTGACCATTTCGGCGAGAAAGCGTTACTTTCCAGAAACCTTCAGATTCGAAAGAGTAAGGCCCGGAAACCAGACTGAAGAATCTTGTATTGTGTGTCCGAGATACCCAGGACCCCGCTGCATGGCTGACCAAGTCGGGGAGGAACACCAGCCACTGTGGTACCATCCTTGGCTCCAAGATCAAAGCAGCGCCAGAACTCAACACAGCCGGTGAGTTGGGGAGACTGATGCAAGACCAGTCTGTGTTGAAGTCAAGGTTGCAAGCGACAACATTGTATAAAAAGTGCAAGAACGAAGATTGAAACGCGTGTGATGAAAGACGCGAGGGAAGCTTAATTGCTGATGAATGTTTGAACATTAAAGGAGAAAAGATGCAATACCAGTGACAGAGCTGGCTGGCACCAGGGTGCTCAATCAAAGGTCTGTAAGGTATTCAGGCAAGAAGTGGCAGAAAGGAAAGTAAAAGATTGACAAAAACATTGTGTAAAGTGACTCAAAGTGGTCCTTATACGGTTTAAGCAAAACCCCACTGCACATTCAAAGGTCTTTGATTTTTGATATCAAGAGGAAAATGTAGAAAGTGAGATTACGTGAACCGAGCCCAATCAAGGGAGATCAATTGTGTGAACATTGTGCTAAAAGGGGTCCGAACCCGAATGAGGGAGATCCATGGTCTGAGCCTGAACGAGGGAGACCAAATGTGAATATTGTGCAAAAGGGGTCCAAGCCTGAATTGGAGAGACCAATTGTGAACATTGTGGTAAAAAGGGGTCCGAGCATGAAGGAGGGAGTACCATGATGAACACTGGAAGCGAGAACTTGCAAATGTGAAAATCCTGATAATAAAAGAACTTTGGTGCTTGCTTGTTACGACTGGCCCTCTGCATTAAGAGACTGTTATTGGGAAAGAGGTTTTGGAAGAAGGCCCTAATAACTATGCTTTGAACTGTATCATCGTGGCAGAGAAGCCAGAGTGTGTGCGAAGCTCGATGGTGCTGCTTTGCTCTGTGCTGAAAACATGGGAAAGGGAAGCCAACTGCTCAACTAACCTAAAATATTATTTCATAAACACTTTCTTTTTGCATGCATTATTGCCCCACACCATTTTGAATTTATAAATAAGGATTGGTAATAGGTTTATTAGTATCAGCCCTTTTATTTTGACAGAGACTCAACTAGGACTGCATTATTATTATTTGATGGTCGTAGCTTGCTCCCATCCTTATATATTTAGGCTTAGATAGGCGTTCAACCAACCCATTGACATTCAATAAACACCCTTGAACTTCGATCACTTGTGTCTGTCTTCACTGTTTGATACAATGCCTTCCTTACAACACTTACATGTATGGGTGGATGCCTCGGTGTGCCTGTTGGTGAAAGGGTGCACACTTAAATGTATGGGTGACTGGGTGTGCATGTGTGTATGGTGAATGGTGTGTGTGCTTGTTTTCAGGGTAGCAACGAAATCTACATTTTGGGGCGGGGACTAACCCTTCAAATGTTGGAATAGACGCTAACTTCACAGGTGGTGGGAGGGGCACATTTTTTTGGGTGATGGCATCTAACCTCTTTACACATTCTAATGAGACTATTCTAGTGCAGCTTAAATGTTAAACGCAGTTAACTCTCTCCTTTATGCCTGAAAGCACCCACTTATGGACTGCTATGAGAATGAGTGGTCTCCTGTGCCCTCTCTACCCTTCTAATCACTCCCCTGGTATGCAAGTACTAAACCCACATCACGATTTCAATTGCCTAAAAAATTAAACATTTGAATGCAGATAATAACATTGTAATGCTTTACGTTAGTAATTGTGGGCCTTTGTTAACAGCAAGACCCATGTGCTGTTTAACATCTGTGTCCTGTTCTGTCCGGCAACGGCTCTGTAGGTCAGCCAGGTCGAGTCAACATAGCCCAAACAGGGTGGAGGGCCAAAGCCCAGTCAGCTCAGCAGTGTTGCGCGACTGCTTGTGTTTAATGCCTTGATTACTTATTGGTAATCTTCATTACTCATAACTCTATTCTTCCTCATTCCAGTATTTGTGTATGAGGCACTTTGCCTAATACACAAGTACTGGGATGAGGTTGCGGGACATGGAGTTACTACCTGGCTTAGTTAATTGTAATTGTAACCCCCCGTCCCATTCTTCCTTGTCCTCCCAGTATGTTCCTATGAGGCAAAGTGCCTCATATGTAAGCACTGGCACAAGGAATTGGGACGTGGAGATAATTCTGGGCAGAGGAGCTAATTCTGGGGGTTGGGGTAGGGCGTGGGAGGTAGAGGGGATGTGTTGGGGGCAGGAATTGTGCGATAACTCCTAATAGTCATCCATGTCCATGCTAAGCAGGCATTATATGTGGTATTAGTGGCTAGAGAGGCATTTTGGTGCAGCCAGTCTAGTCATTTATTAGTTTGGCTTGACCTTTTTTAACTGGGCATCTCTGATAAAGCAGTCCTGCTAAGTGTATTTACCTGGATAGACTGGCATTTGAGTGCTTCCAGTCTAGCCATTTCTTACTGTGGCATTGTATATTTTTCTGGGCATCTGTGATAATAACCATGATAAGTGTTATTGCTTCGACTGGCATTTTGGTGCAACCAGTCTAAGTATGTCTAAATGTGGCCTGGCATGCTTTACTGTAATAGGTTATTACGTGTCTAGACTGGTCTACATTCTGCAGTCAGTTGGACATGTTTCCATTGTGGCATGGCATTTTTAATAGCAGAGCATTACATTAATTAAAGCATTAATGTTCCTGTGCACTGTTGGTGACTTACATTTATTGGATTTTTGGATTGGTGTTACCCTACAAAGCAATTGCAAACGCTTTGGCTTTTTCACCGCTTTTTCTCAGAAAGTGTGCTGTATAATGCATTAAAACACATTTATATCTTTCTCCTAGTACATTGTGTGGCATATCCCTGCAGCAACACGTTTGTGCGTATTGTGCAAGTATCGTAATCTAGGCTGGCCCAGAGAGTGGCGAGACCCGTGATTTGTTTCCAAGCAGGGGGTCAGGGGAATCCCCCTCAGCATGGCGGGGTGCCCTTAAATTGTGTGCTACACCACTGATACTCAGGTATACTCAATTTGTTCAAATGAGAAATCTGCTCTTGCCTTCCACTCATCCATTCCAAAATCACAGGCTCTTCAGTACCAGTTCCAAAGTCTTTCTGCTTTCTTCTTATATTTACTCATTTGTTTGCTTCCACATCATTGTCGAAACGAGTTTATAAAAAAGAGAATTGGGTTAATATTGTGTCATGAAACGCATGTGGAGCCTGTGAGAAAGGTGGAAGAAATGGAAGAAGGACTGATGTGCACTTCAGTCTTTCCAACCAGTATTGAGGTATAGCCCTTGTTGGAAACAGAGGCTATAATTAGCAGTCAGGTGTTGCAACCGACGCATTGCAACTGTTTTCTCTTGCAACTGTTTACTCTTGTATCCTGCTAGTTGTAGCTCCTGCACTGTGTTACTCCTAATCTGCTCTCCCCTGACCTTTCTTCCGTGCTCCCCTGCAGAATTTTCCTTCTTGTGCTCCTGTTTTAAACACGCGCCTTCACAGTGTTTGTTTTTCTTTTTGTGTTTGTTTTTCTTGTTGCCGCCGCGCTGCTCTCCAAGCGCACGGCATCCACTTCTTGTGTCTCTCAAGGCATGAAGCAGCTTGGCACACTCATGCCTGCTCCCAGCTGTCTAAACTCAGGTAGGCTGACTGGGTTATAGACGTGCGTTCCTGAGCCGCATTCCAGTCCGGGGATATACTCACGGACATCTGGTCTAAGGATTCTAAGGCAGACCCAGGTGCATTCTGGATAACGTAAATCCCTCAAGTGGATTATTTGTTTTTTCCAAAGAACTATCTGTGAAAACTACTCAAAACATCTATCGTATTCCAAGCAGTATTGTGAATACCTATGAACGAACTACTGCAAGCCTCATCAACTACCCAGGGTTTTTCTGCTACAGCTTTTCCCTGGTTTGGGGCGGGCTCTCCGGAGTGCCTGCTGCCGGGCATATCGCCTAACTGGCAAAGTGGCCTCCGGAGGAGCCCGGCCTTTTCTCTTCAAACAAAAGGGCAAGACAGTAAGGAAGAAGAGGAACTTGAGCACGTGGAGAGAGAAGCCAGTTGATATGTCATCAGAAACCAGAGCAGAAACATCAGGTGAGGAGTGGGAGAGTGAAACAGGTATTATGGTAGACACAAGTCAGTCTAATCCTGAGATTTTGTTTTGAATCCTAAATTGCATTGAGGGGACCACTCCTGTTTGTACCTCTTTGCAAAAGGACACCTAGAGGCAATTTTAATTGTTTCCACCAAGTACTGGAAAAGTATATAGCAAAACATAGGCAAAATCACCTTTTCTCTTCACTTTTACACTGCGTGTCTGGAAAAGTTAAAAATCTTTCTGAGGATTTGATGGTTGTATTTGGTTTACATCGGAGGGAGTTGCGAAGGTATAATTTATTGGCTGCTCTGATGTTGAAGAGGAGTCAGATGATTGACCTGCCTTTGTTGCAAAGACCTAAGAGGTGTGATCTTCTCTCCGCTGTGCCTCATAAGGTGTTTAGTTTGTTGAAACTCTTTCCGTCTGATGATCGGTCCTTGGTATCATGGGATAAATTGAGGTGGGCATGGTCTGATGCACTTGGGCAGTCATTCTGCTGAAAGATTGGGAGAATATGTGGAAGGTTCCAATTAGGGCAAAGGCTGATTTGAGTTTGCGCTTTATTCATCAGAGGACTTTAGAACATCTTTATTGGACGCCGGATAAGATGTTTAAATTGGGACTTTGTGATACGGATAGATGCTGGGGTTGTTTGAAAGAGAAGGGAACTTTGCTACACATGTTATGGTATTGTGAAAAGGTAGTGGGGTTTTGGAATGATGTCTTAGACAGAGTTGATATTGTGTGTGAGATCGCTTTTTCTAGAAATCCATTAGCAGTGATTTTGAAATCTTCGTGTAGTGTGAGACATCTTGAATATCTGATGTTGTGTTGGATTGCTAATGTCTCCTTGGTTGCTGTCCGTCTGATACTGAGAGTCTGGAAGACTAGGAAAAAGCTGTGTGTGGATGATTGTGTGGTTCAACTGCAAGTACTTTCTCGTTTTGAGAAATTGAAATTGAGTAGGCTTCACAAAGAGGATATTTATGATGTGCAGTGGGGTAAATTCAATGAGTTTTATGCCTGATGCTCTGTCAGATGTATTTATTTATTTTCCTTAGGTGGTAGGGGGTGGGAGGGGAGGGTTGATGTTTGTGTTGTCTTTGTTATGTATTCTTGTTGGTTAGGTGTAAAAATTATATTTAAGATAGTTAATTAATGACGAATAGTCAATTAAGGATTATAGTGTTTTCTTTACAATGTTGTTGACTTGTTATGTTTATTGCATTTTATAGTTTCTTATGCTTTGATTGTTTAATTTATGGTTGTCTGTTCTAAGTTGTAATTCTTTTGGAATAACCTAAATAAAGTGTTTTTTAAAAAAAGTCTTTCCGACAATTAACAATGTAGAATCCGCTTGCTTTTACCAATAGAGCTGCAATCATATGTGGTAATTTCCCATGTCATGTGAAGTGGGCAAAGTGGTGGCAAAATTATTTGATTGCAGCTTTACTTTCGCATTCTGAATGGAAGCCTACAATCTCCAGAATACAAGTTAATGAGAACTAACAAAACAATCTCGTAAAGAGTCAAACACAAAGTGAAATGAAATGCATTAGATAGTCATTGTTTCACAGAGCTTGTCTGTACCCCATCAGTTCAAAAAAGAACTTATTAAAAGCTTATATAATTTGAAGAAGTTACATTTTACCATCACTAATCACTTCCTGTTTTAAATAATCCGCTGCTGAGACGCGTTAAAAAGATAAGGCCTCACTGGGAGGGCCTGTGCAGCCTTGGCTGACTTTGAGAGGAGAAAGGCCGAGTAAGGGTGCCCCACTGGCATTTGTCCCTTGTCCGACTGTTAAATAAACCTCTGATTGCACACTGCAAGAAATATTTCAATAAACCTTTTTTAGGTTTATCATATGTGCACCGTTTATACTTTGCCAGCAACATAATAGGAAATGCTCCTTTCTTTTGTTATTTTCAAGGTTTCATGATCAATCTTCTGAGAGCCAAATGTTTATTTGGGGGGTGGGAACAATACTCCAGTCCCACTACCCCCACCTGTAACTGGTGGGATCCCACAGTAAATAACTCCCATTTCAGGCACTGCCTAAACACCCAGCAGTTATAACATACTTTTCAAACAGGACCCACAACACACATGATGTATTCTGTTTGCATACAAATAATGAAATAAAGTGGGCACCACACTCTGTATGCTAATATTAAGAACTCAAAAAAAATTGAGTCAAAAATAGGACCAAAGCTCAAATGGATGCTTACAGGAGCTGGCTGCAATAAGTCTGGAGACACCCTGACTCATGAATGCAAGAACCAAAGAAGGCTAGATAAGAAATCTAGTCAAACAGCCGCTCTCCGTACATACCCTATACGGGTGGTATAGTTTAAACTTAGATTGAAATGTAAGTTCTCTTCTTCTTATGCATAAGTTCAATAAAGAAACACTTGAGCGAAAGTAGTAGTGAGAGTAATATGTTTATCAAAAACATATATTTCGAACAATGAAAAAAAGAGAGAGAAAATCACTAATTCTGTCTTAGTGAGGATACAGCTGATCCTCACTAAGACAGAATTAGTGATTTTCTCTCTCTTTTTTTCATTGTTCGAAATATATGTTTTTGATAAACATATTACTCTCACTACTACTTTCGCTCAAGTGTTTCTTTATTGAACTTATGCATAAGAAGAAGAGAACTTACATTTCAATCTAAGTTTAAACTATACCACCCGTATAGGGTATGTACGGAGAGCGGCTGTTTGACTAGATTTCTTATCTAGCCTTCTTTGGTTCTTGCATTCATGAGTCAGGGTGTCTCCAGACTTATTGCAGCCAGCTCCTGTAAGCATCCATTTGAGCTTTGGTCCTATTTTTGACTCAATTTTTTTTGAGTTCTTAATATTAGCATACAGAGTGTGGTGCCCACTTTATTTCATTATTTGCTTCTTATTCCTCCTTTTTTGAGACACACATAAGTGGAGGCACACAGTGATCACATCTATTTTAGTATTTTCAATTTTCATATTTTTCATAAACAACATGTCCTTTGAAGACATCGAAGGTCTATCATCGAAATGTGCAGAAACCTTAGGGTTTTCGACTGAGGAAGCAGCTGCCATTCTCGAATTGATTAGCGAAACGACCTTAGGCACACATGCCACTACTACTAAGGATCCGGCGAAACGCATCAAACAACTAGAATATCTAATTCGCAAGGAAATCAACCGAAAACTTCATGCGATCACACTAGGTCGCTACTTTAAAAATCAACGTATCCCAAGAGGCTTACGCATCCAACTCCGTCCTACCCTTTGTAAAGAAAGCAAAGAATTTGTACGCAAGTGGGAGGCTATTCTGAACAAGTGTTCCCTAGACTTGATTCTTTTAACCATCCAGGAACTATCTAAAAATCTAATCTCTCTGAACTCCGAGATCCAAGAAATAGAGAAAGAGCTTGCGACGTCACTGGGGAAAGAAGAATATGATATTATCTTAACAGAAATTAACACAAAACTTGAAGATTATAAAACTGAGTTAGAACAGAAAAAGGTGAAAAAATTTAAACGAGATACCTACGACTATATTAACGAAGAAGTATATACGTGGATGGAAAAATACGGACCAGTAGCCTCAAAGAAACCATATAAATATCCAACAGACACCACATCTAGCTCTGATTCAGAAACACAAAGGGACACCGACGTACACACGGAACGACCATCGGGTGACGACAATCGCCCAGTCAGTCCTTCAATCCAAACACCCGCAAGCTCGGCTTTTTTAGGAGCGCGCCCAAAAGAACCCGTAGGGGGAGGAGGAAACCTCAGAAACAAGCCACAAACACGACTACAACTGAGGAAAACCTAGTTATCAACATATCTCAGAGAGCATTGAGCAAAACTGAAGTTAATACACTTCAGAAAGGGTTAAGCTTTGTGCCCACATATAGTACAACCTTGTTTAATTCCAAGATCGAACTCTACAAGTTCATTAGAAAATTGAAACTCAAGGTATTCTTCGAGGAACTTGAACCTTATGAGAGCACCACCGATATCCCAAACTTTCAAGAGTTTCGAACTAAGAGTAGTTTTATACCACCAATCTCAGTTCCATCGATCGATATCTTTCAGAAAATGGTTACCAAGGATCTGGAACGTATTAGTTACAAAATCCCACCATACAAGAACATGAAACCACACGAAATGAAATCAATTCGGGACCTATATTGTGACAAAGAGATAACTATCCGCCCAGCGGACAAAGGAGGAGCATTGGTAATCATGAATACCACAGATTATGATGCTGAGTGTATGAGACAACTACAAGATCGTACTGTCTATGCACCCTTGGACCATGACCCCACTGTGTCCATTAAACAAAACTTGGAAACCCTGCTGGATAAAGCATTCGAACTTGACTGGATAAATGAACATACTCGTAAATTTCTTATTAATACTCACCCTAGGATTCCGAACTTTTACACATTACCTAAAATTCATAAAGATCAAGTCAGACCTCCAGGAAGACCTATTGTCGCTGGTATGAACAGCATTAACCAACCACTCGGAGTTTATATCGACTTTTTTCTCCAACCTCTGATACAAAAAACCTCCACTTACAACAGAGATACTTCGCATTTTCTACAGAAACTCAATGACATAATATTTAATCAAGAGCACTTCATGTTTACAATCGATGTTAAGAGTTTGTACACATCCATTCCGCATGATCTAGGCATTGAATCCGTTGAATGGCTTTTACTAGAATCGCCACCAATCCGTGCACAGAAAGAATTTATTTTGACTCTTCTTCAATTCATTGCGGAGAATTCATATTTTCAATATCGCAATAGGTTCTTTTTACAAACTTCAGGGACATCGATGGGTGCCACAATGGCACCATCATATGCTAACTGCTTCATGTACAAATTTGAATCTGAGCATGTACTTAAAAAACAAGAGTGGAATCAGAACATTCACCTATGGTTACGCTATATCGACGATATATTTGGAATTTGGACGGGCACTTATGACATGTTTATGGTCTTTTTTGAATATCTTAACAGTATCGATCCACGCATTCAATTTACGAGCGAGATATCTAGAGAACAAATCACATTTCTTGATGTTAGTATTGCCAAGAAAGATACTGGCTACAACACCACTTTATTTCGCAAAACTACCGATCGCAATAATCCTTTACATCGTCTAAGTTTTCATCAACCAAGCCTTCTGAAGAATTTACCATACAGCCAACTTTTACGAGTGAAAAAAATAGTGAGCGATCCTGAAGAATGCTTAATTCAACAGCTAGCTATGAAAGACAAATTCCTAGCCCGTGGCTACACAGAGGAAGAACTGAACTCAGCATCTCAAAGAGTACAAACTGTTGAGCGTGATACACTCCTTACCGGTACCACTAAACCCAAGAGGGAGCGACAAACACCGGTATATGTTTCAAGATTCTCCATTCAGAGTAACAAGATAAAGAATTCCATTAAGAAACATTGGAATATCCTTAAGAATGATGTTAGAGTACAGAAACTGTTTGAACAATTACCGGTATTTGCTTATCAAAGAAGCAAGAATTTACGCGATGAATTAGTACGCACACGACCTCCCTTGAAAGAACCCAGTACTCAACGCACAGGGACATATCCTTGTCTTCATTGTACTAATTGCAACCTGGTCATCAAAGGCAACACTATATACCATTCCAGCACAGGCAATAAGATTCTGTTGAGGACATTTGGCACTTGTGATAGTGAGAATATCATTTATGGAATAAAGTGTCCCTGTGGGAAATATTATGTTGGCCAATCCATGAGAGCAGCTAAAGTACGTTGGAACGAACACCGCTCTTGTATACGTAACTTTAATCCCAACTCGGCAGTGGCTCGCCATTGGAACGAGAAACGCCACAATTTGACTCAAATCAGATTTTTGATTCTTGAAGTGCTAAGCAAAGTCAATCCACATGAGGATTTGAGCCTTCGGCTTAACCAAAGAGAGACATATTGGATTGACAGATTGGGGAGCCTGTATCCCAATGGCCTAAATGAAGAAATCAATTATCATTGTTATCTTTGAATGTGATGCATCTATGTTGATTTCATGTGACATTACATAATGTTCTTTGTATTAGTTATTGATGATTTTGTATGTTATACATAATGGTTTGATTGTTAAGCCAGTATCCTTAGGCATTGATAATACTTACGTAGTGTTCCAGATCTTCAGAGTCGTTATGTTAACACTTGCTAATTTCCTTAATTGACACATTAATTGCACGCATTGTGCACATGCATCTTTGCAGCCTTTCCCGGACACCCGTCTGGGACCCAAGGTGACACCTCTAGTGCCACCTACCACGGCTGTGATGCTAGTTCACTATCCCTTACCTTCACATGGGCTACCACATTTGGTGCCTGTGTAGTTCTATGTTTCTATTACTTTCCCTGTTGTTTACTTTTCTACAGTATTTTTTCTATGTTTATTATTTTTGTATATTCTTTTTTCTTTTACTCATTTTTTCTTTTTATCTCACCTGAGTGTTGATAATTGGATTTTTAGCTCCTAATATGCCTACATAGCTCATATGTAGTCTCCCAAAAGTATGTGCCGCATCGCGCCGCTCTTCTGATGCGATGCGATCACGTGGGTATTTATAGCAGCGTTACCATTAGCAACGCTTGCTTACAGCGATGCAGAACGGCGTTTTTCTGGCCGGCATAGACCCTGATTGTCTTCCAGGTAATCATTGGAGACGACTCTTTCTAATCACAGCGCTACAGCGCCTCATTGACTCCGCTTAAAACACACTTTTGCTTCTTACAGCTTTATCGATTTGGCTGCACTCTGCACGCTGCTGTTACCGACAACAGATCACATATCTGCTTGTGATTGTAGATTTTTGTTTCTACGAGGCCAAACACTTCTCGTGAGTCCATTTACATTGTTTTTCCCTCCATTTACATGGTTATACTCCCCCCGTTACTTGCACCTATTGACTCTTGGTTTTGTCTACTTCATTTCATTACATGTTCTACTTTGACCTGAACCCTCATCTACTTTTTGGTATGTGATTTTTAATTTATTACCTTCTTTTTCTATTGTGATTTATGATTGTATATTGCGCCATTTTTTACGTTATTTTATATGTCATGTGTTATATATTCCAATTCTATGTTATTAGATTAGACTCACCCTGATGAAGGAGTTATTTGCTCCGAAATGCATTGGTACACAAAGTCTATTTAAAATATGAGAAGTGGCAGCTGTATCCTCACTAAGACAGAATTAGTGATTTTCTCTCTCTTTTTTTCATTGTTCGAAATATATGTTTTTGATAAACATATTACTCTCACTACTACTTTCGCTCAAGTGTTTCTTTATTGAACTTATGCATAAGAAGAAGAGAACTTACATTTCAATCTAAGTTTAAACTATACCACCCGTATAGGGTATGTACGGAGAGCGGCTGTTTGACTAGATTTCTTATCTAGCCTTCTTTGGTTCTGTTTGCATACAAACATTGTTAATGGTTACTCCAACAGCATGATGTTATCAAGTTAGTACTTATCTGTTTATTTAATGAAAAGGTCTGGCTGGGCAGGCTAGGCTTCCGTACAGACAAAAGATAGATACTATTTAGGTTGGAACCCTACTGGTAAGTATGCATGAGAAGATCTGAAGCTGGTCCATACTTGCCATCCTAGCCTTGATATGTTAATGTAGGTTTTTGTTGGACCAACTGTTACATTCACCTGGTCTCTGCGGAGGCGTTGGGACACAGTTGCAGCCCTTCCTGAACTTGAATCACCCCCTTAAGGCCTCTCCCTCAGTAGAAAAGTTGTGAGCGGTGATACGTGGTGATACTGCTCCTGCGTGCAGATAAGAGTGTGTGAGTGCGCCAAACTGTGATTGTTGTACCTCTCGAACCCTTGACCCCAAAGTACGGTTTCTGTGAGCATACGCCAGCCCATAAAGCTCACCTGTGAATTATGGAAGATAAGCTCTCCGTCCTGCTACTTCTGGCAGGGGCGCGACGAATGAGATCTAGTTTCTTTACAGATCCCTGATAAGGATTAGTCCAGTCCAGCTGCGACTATGCTTCTCCTTATGATTGGTAAGTCTTTCTTGAGCTCTTGTGATGCTGTTCGTTCTGTTTAATGTCTTTATATGTTGCTCCTATTTATGCCCGCAATAATGTCTCTCTTCTGTTTTCTTCCCTTAGATGGAAATGCGGCCCCAATGCAGCTGTGAGACGCGCGACGCGGCCGGATGGAAGATGGATGCTACCGCAATGCTCGACAGAAGGTAAGTGATGGTTTAAGGAAAGCGTGAAGTACGGCAAAGCGCAACCTTAAACTGACTGTCTAACCTTGTCTTCTGTTTTTCCTTGCAGGCGCTGCTTTCGACGATGGAGCGTGTTGTGCTGCGGTACCAAGATGAAGATTTTGGCATTACGGAAAGTGTAAAGATGAATACTTGGTTCGCCGAAGAGATGTATAAGTAAGTACAGCTTCCCCCAGTTGTTAAGTATGCTGGCAGGAAGCAGGATGTCCCGGAAGCAGGATCTTCAAAGGCAAGTCTGACCTCAGGCGACAGTGAGCGTTACGCTGCTTGCAAGTTCATAATAACGCGAAGCGTCTGTCTTGAGGATCGGGGCAGCTTATATAGCTGAGATCGTGGGCACGCCCATTAGGGCCGGCTTACCAGCCACACCCTACCACTCCTAGAGCGTGAGCACGTACTAAGGCAATCCATTAGCAGCCACACCCAAGAATACACTTGGGGCTGCTTAATGGATGGAATGGTCAAGGTTAATGCATCCTGCTTAATGGATGGAATGTTCAAGGTTAATGCATCTGAAGTGCTATGTCCATAATAAAAGCTTTTTTGGTGTTAAATGGATGTTCTTGTTTACTTCTGTTCATGAGCCTGATGCCAAAGGTGCCAGGACAGTGTCCACCCAGGCCTCCTGTGCATGCGACCCCTGCATGCCTGTGCCCCTGACTTCATGACCATGACAGCACTCCCCCTCAAGGCCCCTCCCATGGGTGGTTCTCCTCCCGGTCCTGGTTTGGTGGGATTATTGCGATGGAGCTGTCTGATTAAACGCAGAGCATGGATGTGTTCACTGGGTTCCCAAGTTCGGTTTTGAGGTCCATAACCTTTCCAGTCAATTAGGTAATACAATTTTGATCAAACCACCTTGGAGTCCAGGATGGATTTGACTTCATATTCTGGTTCTCCATCTATTACTTCGGGCTCTGGCGGAGAACTAAGCCATGTATTTGACTTCATTGGTTTGAGGAGAGAGATATGAAATACGGGGTGAATTTTCAGGTGAGATGGTAACTCCAATTTCATGGTGACAGCATTGATTAGGGACTTTATATTATAGGGGCATATGTATCTTGGGTAGAAAGCTCTTGGCCCCTTCAGGGGAATATATGTGGATACTAACCACTCCTTTTCTCCAATCTTTTAGGTGGGAGCTTCCTTCCGATGTCGATTAGCAAACAGTTTTTGTCTTTCCTTAGCCTTGGTCAGATGCTCTGTGTCACCTCCCTAAGAACCTGAGTGACGGTTTTATGCAAGTTAGTTATGGCTGGCATTTCCAGGGTATCGGGTGGATCAAATACTGATGTCCTTGGATGTCTTCTGTGCACAGTGTAGAATGGAGTTTGCCCTGTGCTTGTGTGAACTGAGTTGTTGTATGCATACTCAGCTATCCAGAGTATATTTTTCCAAGAATCCTCGGACTGTTGCAACATACACCTGAGATATTGCTCTAAAGTTTGGTTGGTTCGTTCAGTTTGCACACCAGTTTGAGGGTGATGGCTTGTGGACAACCGGAGATCGATTTTGGCAATCGTACAACACTTTCTCCAAAAGGCAGAAACAAATTGCGTTTCGCAATCAGATACTAATATTGATGAAAATCCATGCAATCGAACAATTTTCTCTAGGAACACAGAAGCGAGAGTTGACGCAGTTAGGAATCCCTTTAGAGGGATGAAATGGGCCATTTTGGAGAATAAATCCACAATGACTAATATGGTGTTGTATCCATTGCAGGGTGGAAGATCAGTGATGAAGTCCATCGACAGGGTATGCCAAGGTGCTGCCGGTAATGTTAGGGGATGGAGTAAGCCAGCGGGGTTCTGTTTCTGAGACTTGTGTTGTGCACAGACACCGCAGGTTTCAATAAATTGGGTGATGTCATTTCGCCATGTTGGCCACCAGTAGTTTTGTTTTACCTTAGGCTGAGTTTTGGCTATTCCTGGGTGTACTTCCACTAATGAATTGCGATCATTTGTGATGATTTACTTTTGCAGTTCTTGGTCTTGGACATAAAATCGTCCTTGGAAATATGGTAAATTGTCTTTGATGGTGTGCTGGTCACCTTTTAACAGCCATTCCTGTTGTGTTGATTGATCCATCGGGGATTGCAAACTGGTTCTTTGGTCATCCACACACGTGGTGGCAGCTATTCTGGTTTGAATCCTTTCCTCAGGAATTATGGCCACGGGGTCAGATGCTGGACAAGCCTCTTTTTCTTCACTCATGCCTGACAGAGCGTCTCCTTTCCCATTGCGTACTCCAGGTCTATAAGTGATAATAAAATCGAGCCCAACGAAGTTGATGCCAGGATTGTGCGTTGGCGGTTTTCAAGTATTGCAAGATACGGTGGTCCGTGATGACAGTGACCGTATGTCTCGCCGCAAGAAGGTAATGTCTCCGGGCAAAGTATGCTGCTTTAATCGCCAGTAATTACTTATCTGTTATTGCGTAGTTCAACTCGGGGGCTGAATATTTGCGGGACCAGAATGTGACGGGGTGTAGTTGTCCTGTTTCAGGGTCTCGTTGTGACAATACTGCTCCCATGGCTAATTTTGAAGCATCTGTCTCAACTATGTAAGGCAGGTCTGGTCGTGGGTATCGAAGGACTGGTGCTTTAGTGAATGCTAGTTTCAACTTCTGGAAGGCTTCTTCAGCTTCTGTCGACCAATGGAACTTTTGATTTTTTTTTTAACAAGGAGGTAATTGGATGTATAATTTGTGAAAACCCAAGTATAAACCGACGGTAAAAGTTGGTGAATCCAAGCACACTTTGCACTCCTTTCGTGGATGTTGGTGAGGGCCATTGGAGGATTACATCCACCTTTCGTGTATCCATATGTAAGCCTTGTGGTATAAGAATGAAACCGAGAAACTCGACCTTAGTTACATGGAAAAACCATTTTTCCAACTTTGCATACAATTGGTGTTGTCGAAGCTTCTCTAAGACTGCCCGGACATGGCCTACATGTTCTTCCATGGAATTTGAGTAGATAAGAATGTCGTCAATGTAAACAAGAGCGCAAACGTCCAGTAGTTCACGGAGTACATCATTCATAAAGAATTGGAACGCCGGTGGGACATTGCATAGCCGAAGGGCATGACCTAGTATTCAAAGAGGCCGTACTTTGTGCGGAAGGCCGTTTTCCACTCGTCTCCCTCTTTTACTCTTACAAGATGGTATGCTCCTCTTAAATCCAGTTTTGTGTAGATTTGAGCATGTTTCACTTGGTCCAGGAGCTGCGGTGTAAGTGATAAAGGATATCGATTTTTTACTGTGATCTGATTGATGGCTCTATAGTCGATGCAAGTTCTTAAGTCCCCCTCCTTATTAGGCACGAAGAATAAGGGCGAGGAGGCAGGTGATTTGGATGGGCGAATGAAACCGTTCGCCAGGTACTGATCCAGGTAAGTTCTAAGATACTAATTTTCCTGTTCTGTCAGAGCGTAAATTCAGCTGCAAGGGATCTGGGCTCCGGGTACAAAATCTATTTGACAATCGTACGGTTTGTGCGAGGGCAGAACTTTGGCTTGCTCTTTTTTGAAGACATCCTGGTAATCTTGGTATTCAAGCGGTAAGGAGCTGATGAGGCCCATCACAATTCCTTTCTTCGGTTTCAGATTGGTGTCATCTTTTTTGTAACATGTGTCGGCACAATCATGAGGAAATGTCAGAACTCGTATTCTCCAGTCGATCCTAGGATTGTGGGTCTCCAGACAGGGCATTCCCAATATCATCTGGAACTGAGGAGCACCAATGAGATCGAAAGTAATGTCCTCTTGATTCCCATCCTGACACAGAAGGTTGACATTCTCTGTGTATTGCGTCACCGGGCCGGATGATAGCTGAGAACCACCCACAGCAGTGACGTTTTCCGATTTCTGCTTCTGTCGGAGAGCAAGGCCTATTCGGAGAGCCAAATCTTGGTCAATGTAGTTACCCACAGCTCCACAATCAATATATGCCTCCAAGGCATGTATTTATGATGGTTGCTTGTGATTCACCAAAAGCATTGGAAGGACTAGAAGTGAGGTCTGTATGGATTCCTTTTTCATGCTCCACAAGCGGATCCCTACACATGCCAGGCATTGGCATTTCCTGAGTTCTGTTCTTCTTCTTCATCAGTTTTGTCTGTTGCCCCAACCGTTTTCTTGGGTGGTTTTACCGGGCAGTCACGGAGGAAGTGACCTGCTTGTCCACAATATAAGCAAAGCTGTTCTTGTCTTCATTTTTCCCTTTCTGCTTTGTTAAGGGGACTTCGTAATCCACCAATTTGCATTGGCTCACACTGTTCATGTGGTTTAGTCTGATTCTCACGAGGTCGTATGTAAACTGACCGTTCCTCTGATCTAGCTCAATCCATTTTCCGATTATGCAACCTATGACCGAGTTGCACCGTCAGGTCTATGTAGTCCGCACACCTCTCAGGGGGATTCACCACTTGCGCCAACACATCCTTAAGTTCTCCACGTAACCCTTAGTAAAAGAGTGTAGTCCTCTTCTCTTCTGGCCAGTTGGTCTGCGCAATGAGACGATTGAAGGTTGCAATATAGGTTAATAGATCTCCCTTGTCTGAGTGACAGCAACTCGTTGTCCAGAGCATGTTGGAAATTCCCAAAGTTCCAGAGTAAGGGGTCATCTTGATTTACCAAAGGTATAGACCAGTCCGCCGCACTACCTCCTAAATACAAAAGTACAAACGCCACTTTGGCTTGGTCATTAGGAAAGGTTCCTGGTCTGCACAAGAAATGAAGGTGACATTGGTTCATAAATACAGCAAACTTGTTTGGGTCGCCGATGAAGCGTTCGGGAGGGGCTAGAGGCACTGCTCCTGGAAGAACCACCTGAACCGGTGTTGATTTTGATTGTTGTGGTGTGGAAGAATGAGAAGAATGGGTCACTCCAGGCTGTGGAACCTGTCCTGCTTGTGCTTCTAGCATTTGTGTTGCCAATTCGTCAGTTCTTTCTCTAGTTACAATAAGATCCCTCCGTAATGCATTGGTTTCCTGTCTTGAAGCATGTACTTCAGCCCGTAATTCCCCTAGTAAGAGGGCTAACGATCTGTTTCTGACATTTCCATAACGCCCAGGCAGAGAGTATTAGAGGCTTCGCATTTTGTTACGCTCACCTGGTCTCTGCGGAGGCGTTGGGGCACGGTTGCAGCCCTCCCTGAACTTGATTCACCCCCTTCAGGCCTCTCCCTCAGTAGAAACTCTGTGAGTGGTGGTGCATGGCGATACTGCTCCTGCGTGCAGATAAGAGTGTGTGAGTGCGCCAATCTGTGATTGTTGTACCTCTCAAACCCTTCACCCCAAAGTACGGTTTCTGTGAGCATACGCCAGCCCATAAAGCTCACCTGTGAATTATGGATGATAAGCTTTCCGTCCTGCTACTTCTGGCAGTGGCGCGTCAAATGGGATCTAGTTCCTTCACTGATCCCTGATAAGGATTAGTCCAGTCCATCTGCAGCTGTGCTTCTCCTTATGATTGGTAAGTCTTTCCTGAGCTCTTGTGATGCTGTTCGTTCTGTTTAATTTCTATATATGTTGCTCCTATTTATGACCGCAATAATGTCTCTCTTGTGTTTTCTTCCCTTAGATGGAAATGCGGCATCAGTGCAGCTGTGAGACGCGAGACGCAGCCGGATGGAAGATGGATGCTACCGCAATGTTCGACAGAAGGTAAGTGATGGTTTAAGGAAAGCGCGAAGTATGGCTTAAATTGACTGTTTTTTCTATGTCAAATCATGTCTTCTGTTTTTCCTTGCAGGCGCTGCTGTCGACGATGGAGCATGTCGTGCAGAGGTTCCAAGATGAAGATTTCGGCATTATGGAAAGTGTAAAGATGAATACTTGGTTCGCCGGAGAGATGTACAGGTAAGAACAGCTTCCTCCAGTTGGTAAATATGCTGGCAGGAAGCAAGATGTCCAGGAAGCAGGATCTTCAAAGGTAATTCTGATCTCAGGCGACGGTGAGCGCTACGCTGCTTGCTAGTGCAGATAACGCAAACCGTCTGTCTTGAGGATCGGGGCAGTTTATATAGCTGAGATATTGGGCACGCCCATTAGGGCCGGCTTACCAGCCACACCCTGCCACTCCTAGAGAGTGAGCAAGTGCAAAGGCAATCCATTAGCAGCCGCACCCAAGAATACACTTGGGGCTGCTTAATGGATGGAATGTTCAAGATTAATGCATCCTGCTTAATGGATGGACTGTTCAAGGTTAATGCATCTGACGTGCTATGTCCATGATAAAAGCTTTTTGGTGTTAAATGGATGTATTTGTTTATTTTTTGTTCATGAGCCTGGTGCCAAAGGCACCAGGACAGTGTCCACCCAGGTCTCCTGTGCATGTGACACCTGCATGCCTGTGCCCCTGACTTCATGACCATGACACCAACTCAGTGAGGTGCAGTTTGGTTCCCTGGTTGTAGCAAACAAGGCACCCACATCTGGGCATATATGCTTTCACTTAGGGAGACAAGCTGAAACCAATGCGATTCGGCAAAGCCAACAGTATGGGCCAGGCACTGCCATAAGGTTATCATTTGGCAATAATGTAGGAACATCTAGAAAATGGTGTGAGTACCTAAGTATATGGTGTAATTGTCTAGCAAATGTCTGTGCAATACCTATGCACAAATCAAAACGGTTGGCTTTGCGATTGCTAGTTTTAGGATTCCAGTGCAAGGAACAGATGCGAGGACACCCATATTACTTTCTATATCTACTGGCTGAAATAACACATTGTCAAGAGATTTCTTTTTACAACAGGAGCTCATTTATAGATATAATTAATTCATTAAACACTCAAAAGAATGCTTAGACATAACACAAAGTGGCCCTATATAGCACAAAATGTGACTTTACTTCGTGACAGAGCTAGCTCAAAGAGTACCCAAGATGGTATGTTTCTGCAGGGATGGGGCAGGTAGTTGGTCGGAATACCATAGGGATTAACATGGCAATGGATGCGTAAACCATCCAACGTGTCCATAGAATCTAGGTCCCTTCTAACATCCTTTCTCCATCCTACCTATGACCCAATGTAATCTGGCTTACACCTAATAGCCTAATACCAAGCCTTACATCAAATCACTTTTTGATTTTAGTACACTTTCCCCTCCAGAATTACATTTTTCTTACTACCAACCTTATTGTTTCACTTATACACAAGTAGTTCATGCAGAAGAATGTATATTTTGAATCTAATTTGTAAGGGCCATTAGTCTGATGGATGTAAGTTTGAATCAATCATAACCGCTGGCATTGCTTTCGTCAGGCTTCAATACCGTTGTTTGCAAATCAGTCGTGGCCTCCCTGCCACTAATAAGAGCAGCCCTGCCCAACCCACTGGACCACAAGGCCTAAAAATGCTTGCAGTGGCTTGTGTTTCAGTGAATGTAATTTGTCAGGGTCCTCAGCCGTTTATGCACCTGCTGCGGAAATCGGTGTCCAAGCATCATCACCTGCCATTTATTGTTTGCTATAGTTAGCCATCTTAATAAGCATTATGGGAACCACAGTTATAGTCCCACACACAGAAAAACGACTTTAAATTACAGCAATCAAACTGATGGTTTTGAAAACGATAGCTACAATGTAAATGAGAGGTTTGAAATGTAAGATGAACAGCGCAGTTAAAGAAAGCAACACCGGATCTTGCTAGACAGTTGTAGGCTGCCTGCTTGAGCAAGTGTGCTACCTTACTTAGAGTTGTGAATGAAACTCTACATCCCTGGTCCTTTCTGTGTTCATGGCTGTGGGGCATAAATCATTGTCCAAGGCAAGCAAACAAATCCTGGCCGGGCCTCCTGCAGGGCAGCCCCTCGGAATGCTAATCACTAAATCCCCCTTGCCTGCAACCCCTATAGTTCTTCTCCCCCGGGTCCAGTGGCAGTTAACAATACTGACAAGGCCTCATTTCTAAGGGGCTTGGGAGGTAGCCGGGGCGGCTGGCCCCCCTTTACCCCCTGCTGGTGTGCTGGTGATGGGCCTGCTTTAAACAGACAAATGTAAGAAATGTGTATGGTGTGCCTCGGGAACCCTCATTACCCCAGCACCCTGGCATGGCACTGCATGCTACAGTACAGTGTCTTGGGACTGGCACCCAATCCAACCCTTTCACGCTATCCATTCCTTTTCCAACCATCCCAGTCCCCGATCCCTCATCGACACCTTGCCCAGCCGACCTGACTGTGGGCCTGAGTCTCCCATAACTCAGTTTCCTGACAGGAGAACTGACTATCGCCCTCCTCATGGCATCCCTCCCCAAACAAGGAACTCAACCCAGGTGGATTATGAACTTGCTTATGTTATTGTTATTGTTATTGTTATTTTGCATTTATATAGCGCCTTATATACCATTGGTATGGTCTGAAGGCGCTGGTAGGTTGAACGCCCTTGGGAACCGAAGTTCAGGTCAGTATAGAGAGTAGAGGGAGTCCAAAAGTGCGTGTGCGCACTAGGTATGTGTGCAGCTGGTGCGGAAATCGAGTGGTAGCTGCTTTTTAGTTGTACGTGTGGTGGTTGAGAGGTCAGGAGTATGTGTTTGCTCTGGTCGGTTTTACCCAGAACGAGTGTGGCTGCGTTAGGCCTGAGGAGAACGCCTGGCTGGGGGGTGTGAATCCAGCAATGATTACTTAGAGTGATGTGGAGTAAGAGGGAGATGTGGATATGAGAACAGTTATACCGAATGGTGTCATAGTATCTCTGTGTTCTAGATGAGTGGTGGTGTAAGAGGGAGAGTAAGCGTGGGGTGTGGTATGATGTATGTTTTCAAGTGTTTCCTTCATTCCAAAGCATATTAAGCATCGTCTGTTGTACAAATTCGTCCGTTCCTCATATTCGTCCGCTCCACACATTCGTTCAGTCATTATCATAGTCTAGTTCACACCCTCGTACACTTCTAAACGCTGCTGGGAACAGTTCTGAATTCAACTTTCACAGAGAGGCTATTGGGTGCAACTTTCAAGTGTAACTGGGTACACTTCTAAAATGCTATTGGGTACACTTCTAAATTAAGGTGGGAACCGTTTTACAATCAGCTATCAGATAGGCTATTGGGTGCAGCTTCTAAATGCAATTGGGTATATTTCTAAAATGCTGTTGGATACACTTCTAATTGCAAGAGGGTACAATTCTAATTCAACTTTCTCTGAGGAGGTGCGGGGTACAGTTCTAGTTGCGAGTGGGAACAGTTCTTTATTCAACTTTCACAGAGAGGCTATTGGGTGCAAACTTTCAGGTGGGTACACTTCTAAATGCAAGTGGGAACAGTTCTAAATTTCAGCTTTCACAGAGAGGCTATTGGGTGCAGCTTCTGAATGCAATTGGGTACACTTCTAAATGCCGTTGGGTACATTTCTACATGTAAGAGAGAACAGTTCTAAATCAACTTTCTCACAGAGGCTAACCGGCGCAACTTCCAACTCTAATTGGATACACTTCCAGGAGCAGGTGGGAGCAGTTCTAATGCGGGTGGTAACGGATTTAAATTCAACTTTCGCAGAAAGGCTATTGGGCGCAGCTTCTAAATGCAATTGGGTACAATTCTAATGTAGGTGAGGACAATTCTAAATTCGACTTTCTCAGAGAGGCTATTGGGTGCAGCTTCTAAATGCAATTCGGCACACTTCTAAATGCCGTTGGGTACACTTCTACATGCAAGAGGGAACAATTCTAATTCAACTTTCTCAGAGAGGCTATCCGGCGCAACTTCAACTGCAATTGGGTACACTTCTAGATGGAGGTGGGAGCAGTTCTAATGCGGGTGGTGACAGATCTAAATTCAACTTTCACAGAGAGGCTATCGGGCGCAGCCTCTGAATGCAACTGAGTACACTTCTAAATGCAGGTGGGAACAATTTTAAATTCAACTTTCACAGAGAGGCTAATTGGGGACAGCTTCTAAATGCAAATTCTAGTGCATCTTTCTCAGAGGGCTATCCGGCGTACTTCTAAATGCTAACCTTCACAATTCCATCTAAGAGTGGACATGCTAACATTCACAATTCCATCTAAGAGTGGACATGCTAACATTCACAATTCCATCTAAGAACATGCTAACATTCACAATTCCATCAAGGAGTGGACATGCTAACATTCACAATTCCATCAAGGAGTGGACATGCTAACATTCACAATTCCATCTAAGAGTGGACATGCTAACATTCACAATTCCATCTAAGAGTGGACATGCTAACATTCACAATTCTATCTAAGAACATGCTAACATTCACAATTCTATCAAGGAGTGGACATGCTAACATTCACAATTCCATCAAAGAGTGGACATGCTAACATTCACAATTCCATCTAAGAGTGGACATGCTAACATTCACAATTCCATCTAAGAGTGGACATGCTAACATTCACAATTCCATCAAGGAGTGGACATGCTAACATTCACAATTCCATCTAAGAGTGGACATGCTAACATTCACAATTCCATCTAAGAACATGCTAACATTCACAATTCTATCAAGGAGTGGACATGCTAACATTCACAATTCCATCAAGGAGTGGACATGCTAACATTCACAATTCCATCAAGGAGTGGACATGCTAACATTCACAATTCCATCAAGGAGTGGAAATGCTAACATTCACAATTCCATCAAGGAGTGGAAATGCTAACATTCACAATTCCATCAAGGAGTGGACATGCTAACATTCACAATTCCATCAAGGAGTGGACATGCTAACATTCACAATTCCATCTAAGAGTGGACATGCTAACATTCACAATTCCATCTAAGAGTGGACATGCTCACATTCACAATTCCATCTAAGAGTGGACATGCTAACATTCACAATTCTATCTAAGAACATGCTAACATTCACAATTCCATCTAAGAGTGGACATGCGAACATTCACAATTCCATCAAGGAGTGGACATGCTAACATTCACAATTCTATCAAGGAGTGGACATGCTAACATTCACAATTCTATCAAGGAGTGGACATGCTAACATTCACAATTCCATCTAAGAGTGGACATGCTATTATTATGGCACTCTATGTTATTGGTAGGTAAGATAGAGTGGCGGGGGTTTTCTGGAGTAGAGTGATTGCTCTACTCCCCACCCATGCCACACTCACGGTTTTTGTTGGTGTTTGTTGGCTTCCTTGGCGTCCCCTGCGGACACCTGCTGACACATCCTGGAGCCGCCTCTGTAGGAGCCGCCCTTTGCCTTGGGGCCCTTCGCCAGAGGGGCTGCCGGGCAGAGGGCTGCCCTGGGAAAGTCGGGGATAAAGGGGAGGTGGACGAATCAGGGCAAGGGGAGGACAAAGGGGGCGGGACTGAGGGAGGAAAGCTGCCGTGCAGAAGGGAGGCAGCAAGGGCCTCCTGGCCCCAAAATGGTGGCATGGGGGGGGCAGGGGCACAGAAATTCCTTTGTGGGGGGCATCTGGGGTCGGCTTGCCCTGCGCAGCACTCACCTGCTTCCCGATGGTAAAGGAAGCAGGGAGGCTGCCGCGGGTCGCTAGACCCGAGCCCAGTTAGCCAATGGGGAACGGGGGGCGGGATGGGAGGCGGGAGCAGGGATCCAGGAAGGAGCGGGGAGAGGGGACGCAAAGAGGGTACAGGGGCCTGGGGGCACAAATTCCTTTGTGGGGGGCATCTGGGGTCGGCTTGCCCTGCGCAGCACTCACCTGCTTCCCGATGGTAAAGGAAGCAGGGAGGCTGCCGCGGGTCGCTAGACCCGAACCCACGGGCCCAGTTAGCCAATGGGGAACGGGGGGCGGGATGGGAGGCGGGAGCAGGGATCCAGGAAGGAGCGGGGACGCAAAGAGGGTACAGGGGCCTGGGGGCACAGAAATTCCTTTGTGGGGGGCATCTGGGGTCGGCTTGCCCTGCGCAGCACTCACCTGCTTCCCGATGGTAAAGGAAGCAGGGAGGCTGCCGCGGGTCGCTAGACCCGAGCCCACGGGCCCAGTTAGCCAATGGGGAACGGGGGGGCGGGATGGGAGGCGGGAGCAGGGATCCAGGAAGGAGCGGGGAGAGGGGACGCAAAGCGGGTACAGGGGCCTGGGGGCACAGAAATTCCTTTGTGGGGGGCATCTGGGGTCGGCTTGCCCTGCGCAGCACTCACCTGCTTCCCGATGGTAAAGGAAGCAGGGAGGCTGCCGAGGGTCGCTAGACCCGAGCCCACGGGCCCAGTTAGCCAATGGGGAACGGGGGGCGGGATGGGAGGCGGGAGCAGGGATCCAGGAAGGAGCGGGGAGAGGGGACGCAAAGAGGGTACAGGGGCCTGGGGGCACAGAAATTCCTTTGTGGGGGGGCATCTGGGGTCGGCTTGCCCTGCGCAGCACTCACCTGCTTCCCGATGGTAAAGTATTTACTTTTATACTGGGCTCTGGTAGCCTTGCTCCTCGCCCCCTGTATGATTTCCAGATTGGCTTGGGATAGGTTGAGATGGCCGAGTGTCACCTGCTCAGGAACCATGCCGGGAGGGCCAGCTTCTGAGGGGTGGGGTGAACGACATTGCCCCCCTGCTGTGTCAGAAGATGTGCTGGGCCCGTTGGGAGGTGGAGTAGAGGGACCTTCGAGAGGCTGAGCAGCTCCGAAAACCATGGCCTGGCTGGCCACCACAGAGCTATCAGAATGATGATCCGGTGAGACTCCTTGAACTTGCAAAGCACTCTGAATAAGTGGAGTGGGCGGGAAGACGTATGCTGACATGCCGTTACACTGGATCCATAAGGTGTCGCCCAGGGAGTCTAGGCCCTGCCCTCACCAGGAGGCGAACTGGGAGCACTTCTTGTTGTGCTTGATTTCAAAGAGTTGCACCTGGGGGAAGCCCCATCTGTGGAAGATCTCCTGTGCAACAAGGTTGTTCAGCTGCCACTCATTGTCTGCTCCCAACCTGCTGAGCCTGTCTGCTTCCAGGTTGGATTCCCCGGAAGGTGGACTGCCGTGAGGAAAATCTCCTTCTCCAATGCCCATTCCCACATGTTGATCGCCAGTCTGCACAGGGAAGGGGACCTGCTCTCCCACCCCACCCCCTTACTTGTTGATGTAGTACATACTGGTTGAGTTGTCTGTCTGGATGAGGAAGGCTAACCAGATGGCATTCAGTTCCAGCCAATTGATGTGGTATTCTTGTTGACGGGTCCACGTGCCGTGCACCGAGAGGTCCTTCAGGGACGCACCCCAGCCCTCTAGTGAAGAATCTGTGGTATCCGTCACCTGTGGGACGGGGGGGAGGGGCGTGAAGGGCTTGCCGATCCACAGGTTGCAGTCCCTGGACCACCATGTGAGGTCCGGGTGGAGAGATATGGGGGTCTTGATAATCTGGGCCTGACAGCCCCTCTCCTGGTTCCACGACGATGCAAAGTGGAGTTGATCCTCCTCATCATGAGTCTTGTGTGGGGGACGGCCAACAGTACAGCTGCAAAAAGGCCCTAGTAGATGCCGGTACCACCAAGCCGAAGTAGCACCTCGGCTGAGGAAGTGGGGCGTGGTCCTCCAGATGGCTGCGATTTTGACCTGCGAGGGGGAAGACCCTCTCGGAGCGTGTGTCCCAGATGAGGCCCATGAAGGAACAAGTTACGCATGAATAACTTTATTTATTATAGATAAAAATCATCAATATCTTTATGAATCAATGGGGGTCATTCCGAGGTTGGAGGAAAGTAACTGTCCTTACCGGCATGGCGCAAATAGCGTGTTCGTGTAGTCAAGAGCCCGCTAATAGCGGGCTATTACGACTTTGCGGGCACGAGCTTTGCGCCGTGTCGGTAAGGGCATTACCGCCATGCCGTTAAAGGCACGAAAAATGCCCTTAGCGGTATCATGCATAGCGCAGATTGCACTACCGGCATGAACCAATGTGGCATTAGCGGCCACCGCTTATAGCGGTCACCGCTATTAGTGGTGACCGCTAATAACGGTCACCGTAAATAAGCGGAACGGGAAGTAGCATCATCGTACAGGAATGGGAAGGAACACGGTGGCCAACTTTAAAAACACGATCCATTGTCATACTCAGCACACAGGACCTGTGGGACTCTGCTGTTCGTGGAAAGTCATCCTCCAACACACCACAATGCCAAAGGCTATTAAAAAGGGCGCCTCCCGTCAGCGCAAGGAGCGCTTCAACGAAGACGAGTTGGAGATGCTAGCTGGGACCCTGCAGGAACATGCAGACATTGTGTTCATCCCAGAGCATGAAGAGGGAGGCCATCATTCGAAAAAAAGAGAGCTGGGTAATTGTGGCGCAGAAAGTGAGTGCAGTCGGGAAGACCCCACGCACCATAAAAGACTGCAGGAAGCGTTGGTACGACTTGTGGCTCAGAGTACGGAACATACTCTCTGCAAACAGGAGCCAGGCAATGGCAACGGGCGGAGGAGCCAGCTCCCCCATCAAGCTGTCCCGATGGGAGGACATCTGTGCCAGCCTGATTCGCATTGAGGGGATAGAAGGTGTCAGAGACATGGAATGTGGCGCCACAACATCGGCGGATGGAGGTGAGTGTCCTAAGAAAACACTGTAATGCAGAGGCTGATGAAAGTCAACCAATATGTCTGTCCAAAGAGGCAAGCCATGGGCCAACACACACACACTCACAGCAAAGTTGTTGGACGCAACACAGACACATGCAGATGCCTGCAAGGCAATGCCGTACCTGACACATACCGCACAAAATGTAAATGCCATAAGTCACATTGCATGCAAGCCCCAACAAATATGCATGTCACATACCATAGGTCTTGCCCAACATGAGTGACCCCGAAGTATGCCTGGATCACCCACCCATGTAACAAACAACGTGATCATCCAAACTCTAATGCCTATTACCCTCGATTGTGTGGATGATCAATTGTACAAATGTATGTATGATGCCTATCAAAACATCACTCATGCCGTCCCGCTCTTCGACCCCCACAGGCTCAGACCTTGGCAGCGATGCCCAGGACTCAACCCCACAGAAAACCACACCACGGAAGAGGGACCGGGAGGAGGCCAACCGCCTTCAACCTCGAAGGGCCAACCCAAGGCCCGCCGTGCACCACCAGTGAAAACACCTCAGGTTGCCAGGGAACCGGTGCTGCCAAGGGACGTTGAGGCGGAAGCACCAACACCTGTTGTACAGCCACAGGAAACAGCCGAGGTCCACACTCAGCAGAGTCCAGTCTGGCTGGGGAGGTGGCAGCCACAGCACGCCAGGCTGAGGAGGAGGTACAGGAAGAGGTATGGGTGCCCGTGGAGGACGATTCCTCAGAACTGCTCTGCACGCCCAGTCCACTGCCATTCCCCCAAATCACATCACTTTAGTTGGACCACGGCACCACCCCAGAGCAGTCTGGGGGGAGTTAATTCAAGGGGCCATTAGTCGCATAGTGGAGAGCAGTGAGGCCGAGCATGACACCCAGGCACCGTCCACCTCCACAGGTGCACCCGCAGGGCCGCAGCGTTCTGAGCAGCTGACTGTCCTTGTGCGGCAGTTCGTGGAGGACAACGCCCAGGCAAGGCAGGAGTGGCGGGAGAACATTGCCTCTCTAGGCAAGACAATCACAGACAACACCGCCTCCATGGGCAAGATATTTGCGGAGAATACTAGCTGTCTGTGCGAGGAGGTATCCGCCCTGCGGCAGGTACTCAGCCGCATAGCCGATGCCATGGAGTCGGAATGTCCGGCAACCCAATTTGAGCAGGCGGCCACACCATCCTCGTCAAGCTCTACCCAGACCAGTCCACTCCGCAGGTCGTTGTGCACCCTGCGCCGGCCAGACATGCCACCACCAGGTCCAGGGAGTGCAAAAAAATTGTCTGGGCAGCCTGATGAAGGCATTAGAGACTTGTTGGGACATGTGTGGGGGAGTTGTGGGGGGAGGGGGTGAGGGTGTGTGGGGGAGTTGTGGGGGGAAGGGGAGGGAGGTGAGGGTGTGTGGGGGAGTTGTGGGGAGAGATGGAGGGGGTGAGGGTGTGGGGGAGTTTTGGAGGGAGGGGGAGGAGGCTGAGGGTGGTTGAGGGTTGTTGCACTATCGTTATCATTGTTAATTTCAATACACCCGTTGTGTCAAAAGCAAGACCTGAGTGGACATTCATCATTGCACATGTGTCATTTATTCATATACAGTGCATAGTGTGCATGTACCCCCACAACCAGCGTCCTCTGTCAAACTATCATGTCAGCCTCTGCAGCCATCTGTGTCAGTAATATTGTGCAATCACTGACTGACCCACAGCATGTCCCTCCTGTGCATCGCCACCGCAATGATGTGCAGCCACTTCTTCTTCATCCCCTTCATCATCACCAGGTGGTTGCAGTTCAATGTCAGGGGGCAGCGGCACGTTGCGTCGGATACACATGCTGTCAGATTATCGTTGGCCACATGCACATGTGCCATTAAGTATGCATGCCATTTTTATGCCCTCAATGTGTCCTGTGCCATGGAATAATGGTGTGGGTTGCATCTTGAAGATGATACATGGTGTAGTCTGCCGTCTTGTTGCTCATGCATTGTGTACGCATACAGCTGTGTCTGTGTCCATTTAGTGATGTGTAGCATTCTGTAGGATTTTCTGATGGGGAGCGTTGGCAGTAGGCTCTGCAATGTTAGGCATTCTGTGCTGATTTTTCCCATGGTGACATGCAGCATTCCTGTGGTTGATCCGGGATATCGGGCACAACAATGTGTGATGGTCTTGCTGGCGTCGCTTTCCATGTGCACCTTGTTGGAGTCGTATTGCTTGCGATTGCGGTAAACCACCTCCATGCATGCGGGCCAACCAACCCCACGTGGGTGCAGTCAAGGGCACCTATACAATTTGGCATGCCTGCCAGTGCATGGAGGCCACCTTTTGTTTCAAGAATCTCCTGGGGAGTCCGTGGTAGGGATATGTATTCCGTTGTGTGCTTGAGGAGGGCATTCAGCACTTGCTTCAGGATGCAAGTGAATAAGGGTGGTGATATGCCATGCATGTGCTCCACTGTGTGCTGGTAGGTGGCTGTGGAAAGGAAGTGGAGCACCGACACTACCTACAGTAGAGGGGGGATGGCGGTGCGTATTTCAATGAGGCTGACAATCGTGTATCATGTCCACGATGGTGTTGATGGTGTCCTGGTCCAGACGGTACAGGGTGTGGTTCTGCTCTGTGGTTTGGTTGAATGGACTGGCTCTAATGTTTGGGATTGGGGCTGCATGCGTGGTTACGCTGGCTGCACTGGTGGGACATGTTGGGCCTGTCTTACTCTCCTTCTCCTGCTGCGTCTCCTCTGTGGTGCCTGCTGTTGCTGTTGCTGGTGTTGCAATGCAAGCATGTCCTCCAGCTGAAGTATTGATGCTACTATTGGATTGATCTTGGTGTGGAAAGGGGTGTGGTGTGTGGGTGTGCTCCTTTTGTACAGGCCCAGACTCCATTGCCTCCACCTGTGCTGATGGTGTGCACCTGAGGCAGTTGGGAAGACTGCACATGGCATTTTACGGTTGGTCAACGATGCCGGTATTTACGGCATGCCGGTATCCACTTTTAGCGCCTTCATGATGCCGGTATTTGCATGTCTGCTTCACTTGTGATGTCCTCCAGTTTACGGCATGCCGATTTTGCCGGTATGATGGGCCGCGTTATTACGTTATTTATGGTGCCGCTAATAGCGGTTTGGCATGTCGGACTAGCCCGAAGCAGTAAGCGATGCCGGTAATCCTTTACCGGCATCGTTTTGCCCTTACCTCCAACCTCGGAATGACCCCCAATATCTTCAAATAAATAACACAAAAAACTGTTTCGGTCTCTGCATGGAAATAAACTGGGTTGGGTTAAACCTAGCCCTGTGGGGAAATGAACAAGTTCATGCTGATTGACATTATTAAACATTAATAAAACACTTTACATTAGTACACCTTCTGCAGCAACCCAATTATCAATCTCACAGACCAATTCAACGACGAAGCCGCCTTCACAGAACCAACATAAAATCACCCCAACTGAACACCCACAAATCAAAACCGGGAACAACAAATAAACCAAATCACACCAAAAAGACCCACTGCAAACTAATTATTGCCAGATCAATGTCCAAACACGCCAACAAAATCTACAACCTCCTAAGTGATGGAGGCATGGACATCCTTTTCATAACTGAAACATGACTAGATGACAACTATAAGATCACCCTCAATAACTGCCTGCACGATACCTTCAAGTGCATCCAAGCAAACAGGAAAACCAAAAGAGGTGGTGGACTGGCAATCATCCACAAGGAACACTTGCAAATTAAAGCGTAAGACCTATTAAACATCAATAAATCTGAATCCATAACCATACGTCTATCAACAATTCCCAGAACA
Organism: Ambystoma mexicanum; assembly: GCF_040938575.1. Lineage (NCBI taxonomy): Eukaryota > Metazoa > Chordata > Amphibia > Caudata > Ambystomatidae > Ambystoma > Ambystoma mexicanum. Next base: position 70,235,537 of record NC_090928.1, read on the forward strand.
AACCTGAAATTTATACTGGTATACAGACCACCAACGTATGATGCAGCCTTCGTAGATACCTTCATAGGAGCAATCACCAACCTAACTATCGAGCATAACCACCTGATTATCCTCGGAGACTTCAACATCTAGTTCGATGAAGAAACCACAACCTCACAAAAATCTCTTACCAGCCAACTAACAATAATTAAGCTACATCAGCTGGCCAAAGGAGCAGCGCACACAGCAGGACATACACTGGATGCAATCTTTGCCAACAGAAAACTAATTACCACAGAGCCAACGATTCAGATCCTCTGGAGCGACCACCTCATCATCCCCTTTGTAATCACACTACCCTCCCCAATAACCAAGAAACAGGAAAAGCTACCGATCATCATGAAAAGAAATTGGAGAACCATAAAAAACTCCAACTTAACGGAACTACTGGAGATCACCAAACCACAAGCAACAACTATGGACGAAGCTGACCTAAACATAAAATAGATATACTTTGCAACTGGATCACCACAACAATTGACGAGATCGCCAAAGAAAAACGTTTCAATCCATCCCGCAAAAGAGCAATGGCAAAATGGTTCACTCCACTACTAGGCACCATGAAAAGGAAAAATTAAAACTATAACTGGAATGGACGACCAATAAAGACTGCAGACAGAAAAAAAATCAAACTTCAACAACATACCCGTTCATACAAAAAGGAAATACAAAAAGCAAAAAGGAAATACTACGACAGCAGAATCCTCAAAGCACCAAACACCCAAAAAGAACTATTTAAAATCATAAATGAAATTTAAAAAACACCCGGCTGCAACAACGCTCTGCTAGCATCAACAAAAACTATGCAGTGACCTTGCAGATCATTTCAAAAATAAAATCATGAGCATCCAACAGACCATACAAACCAGACCATGCAACCACAACACTGAAGACACCCACTGATGCAAGGAACACCTTAACAAACTCTGAAACTTCCTGCACATATCAGTGGAGACATTCGTCAAACTGGTAAATCAAAGCAACAAATCAGGCTCCCCTGCAGATCCCTGTCCCCCTGACATTTACATATCAATCGTCTCACAAGGAACACCAATGGAATATTACAGGAACGTCCCCAATCAATCGATCGCAACAGGGAAAGTGCTGCAATCCTTCAAATCAGCATACAGCAAACCACTTCTCAAGGATACAGCAGGAAAGGTAGAGGACCTCTCCAATTACAGACCCATCTCCAACATCCCCTACCCAGCCAAACTCCTGGAAAAACACATATATGGAACAGACCAAGAATTCATAGAAGAACACTGCCTACTAAACCAGGCACAAATAGGCTTCAGACCAATGAGAGGAACAGAAACAGCACTTATCTCAGTCTGGAATGATCTAAAGGCAAACACAGACTCAAACAACAGCACCGCTCTGATACTTTTAGACCTCTCCGATGCATTTGACACAGTTAAACACGACATTCTCATCATGAGACTGGAAGAATTCGGAATCACTGACAATGCTTTACTATGGATCAAATCCTTCCTAACAAACAGAGCAGAAACAATGTGGATGAAACCTTTCAAATCAAGCCCAAGAGAATAGAAATGCGGGGTCCCACAAGGATCATCCTTCTCGCCACTGCTATTCAACCTCTCCCTGTCTCATCTAATTAAAATCATTGAAAGACAGAGCCTCACCTGTTTCAACTACGCTGATGACACACAAATAGTCTATAAAATACAAAACTCACAAGAAGAAAACTCAACACTAGAGAACTGCCTTCGTGAAATATACAACTGGATGAACTCAAACTACCTCAAACTCAACCATGGCAAAGCAGAAATAATGACCATCACAAAAAACGGAGAAGACAACCTCTACATCCCATTGCCAACAGAACTTGGTGAATCCCCAGCCCCATTGTCGATTGTAAAAAATCTGGGAGTCCTGATGGACAACAAACTCACTCTAGAGCCACAAGTAAACACCCTAATCAAGAAACGCTTATTTCTCCTCCAAGCGGCACAAAGTATCCTAGCATTCCTCTCATTCACCAACAAAACAACTACTGTCATCGTTCTCATCATGTCCAGATTAGACTATGCCAATAGCTTATATCTAGGAATGCCTGAACTACTCCTAAATAAACTCCAGCGCATACAAATTGTGGCAGCCAAACTGCTCCTTAAACTACCTCGAAGAAAACACATCACACCAGCGCTGAAAACGCTACACTGGCTACCCATCAAACAGCGGATCAAGTTCAAATCAATGTGCATAACGTACAGAGAATTCCACGACCAAGGGGCAGAGTTCCTTAGAAAGAAAAATAAATGTACATCACACAACAAGGCCACTCAGATCCAGTAGCGACATCCGTTTGAAACCCAAACCATACATCAAAAGAAAACTCAGAGGATCCTCTTTCTCTCACCTCGCACCAAAAACTTGCAACAAACTACCAAAGAACATACGAACACAAGAGTTCACCTACAATTCAGGAAACCCCTCAAATCCCGGCTCTTCATCCCATAACTAGAAAGAATGCCCATAGGGGCATACACAGCAGAGATAGGCTGAGAGAGGAACCTATCCCCTATTCACGAAGCCTTTGACCATAATAGAAGTAAGGAAATACTGACCTGCAACGGATCTGCTTAACAATTGAAATATAGAACACCTAGAATCATACCAAAGAACATCCACAGATCAATTGGGAAGGAAGGCAAGGTGTGACCTAGCAATAACACCATGGCACACATTGTAATCACAGGCAGCAATGGACCACTGACAGTAAATTGATAGGAAAGAGCAGGGGGATGATAATATAACACCATTACCTAAATAGGGACAATGCTCGGCCAACTAGGTGGACTAAGCTCAATAAACTTAGCTGGGAACCAGCCACGCCATCGCCCTAGAAACTAGGCAGTCAGAAAAAGGGAAAAGAAAGAATATTCCTACCCAATGGACCACTGACAGTAAATAGACAGGAAGGAGCTGGGGAATGATAAAATAACACCACTATCGAACTAGGGGATAATGCAACCCAACCGGCTGTACTAAGCTCAATAACTTAGCTGGGAACCAGCTACGCCATCGCCCTAGAAACTAGACAGTCAGGAGAAGAAAGAGAAAGAATGTACCTACCCAGTATGACAACTGGATACATAAAACAAAACTACATGGATTAAGAGACATATAACCCACAACCCAAAACCTCAAATTTATGCATACTTAACTCACACAAGAACCCACACAACCACCTCTCTCACAGCAACCCACACACACTTCACCACACCGCAACAACAAACAATCAACACATAAATCAACCTAACAGCACACAAGGACTTGCTTCGATCCTATACTCACACCCAAGCTCAGCGCACAGTGAAAACCAAACTGAAGCTGCCAACAGGACACCACCTTCTCACGTTCCTACGCCCTCTTCACCACTAACACAACCCCACCTCTTTGTTTACAGATCCGCCTGAGCGCCTGGAGACCAACTCCATTGGTGACGGTGCGCTATTTAAATACGTTTAACATTAACATATAGTGTACGTCTGGAAGCAGGGTTTGAAATTGCTAACTGCGGGTCGCAAGATGTTTTGGACTACAACTCCCACCAACCATCCCATTGAATTTCTTGAATTGGGGAAGACAGAAAATTAAAAAGATCTCATCAGTTGCTATTAGTAAAGTTAACTTAATCCAAACACATGCCATTACTTGTGTAAGGTGTCCTTGCAAACATATACTGAAGTCGGGAATATATGTGTGTGTGCCTCTAGTGCACCATGCCCCCACCCACAAAAATACTATACAGTAAAGGAACGCACACATAAGAGGGAATTTACCTTCAAAGAATAAAGTGACCAGATGGGGACATGTTTCGTATGCACTTTAGTAAACAGCTTCTCTCGGGGCAATTTTCGTCATTTGCACTGCAAAGTGCAAAAAGGAGGTGTGAAATGCCAGCAGAAAAGCCATTACGTCTCCCTTTTGCACTTTGCCTTGCAAATTGAATAAATGCATCCAACCATTAATGCATAGCAACAGGCATATACAATGGATTCCTAGGGAATGTGCCTGCTTTTTGCTGGTTTCATAGGAATCCACAGAAATGTATTTATTCAAGCATTTATAAAGAGATTTAGGCCCAAAGGCAAACGGGTGCTGCAAACAAACAAAGAAACATAGAACAATGTAAAAACAGGAAAGCCTAAAATACAAGAAAAGCAACATTAGCTCCTTAAACCCCAATAAAACCAATGAAACAAAGTTAAATTAACAAATGTAAACAACACACAAACGACAGTGCATGAGACAGCCGCAGGAGTAAAAGCACTAAATGTAAAAACAATAATCAAGTCAAAGCTAAACATAGCAAATAAATAGATGCAGAGCAAGTAAAAACAGATTTAAAACTGCAGCTTGAGTAAAATACAAAATCTTGAGCATTTTCTTAAAATGAGACATAGGGACCTCTGAGCGTAAATAGATAGGCAATCCATTCCATAGGTCGCGGGCCAGAAAATGGAAGGAGCGTTTGCCTGCTCTTTCCAATTCATGCCGTGGCACAGATAACATATTGCTGTGTAACATATTGCTGTGACTTGATCTGAGCATGCAACCATTTTGTTTAAAGCTCAATCTCTGCTTAAAATAAGCTGGAGAGCTGCCAAACAGACATTTATGTGTGATGGTAAGCAGTCTGAATTGATCTGTTCCCTAACTGGGAGCCAGTGCAACAATCTTCTGGCCTCAGTGACATGTTCTCTGTGCTTTAAGCAAGCCACCAATCTTACTGCATTGTTCTGGATTACTTGCAGCTTCATAAGAATGCTCTCAGAGGTACCAAGCAGAAGACTCCCACAGGAATCTATTCTGTCTCCAACAATTGCACGAGCAAGAGTGGCACAATGATTCTGTGAAATGAAGGGCCGAATCCGGTCCAACAATCTCAGGTAATAGGCAGAAGAGGATGTAGCAAAATTGACATGATCGTTCATAGCCAAAGTTGAACCAAGATAAACCTTAAGGGTTTTAACCTTGGGAAGCACATTGATTGGGCAGCCTGCTATGGAGAACTTCCTTTAAGACTCAGGAAGTGTGTCCAATATTTGTTGTATACCAACTAAGACTAGTTCTGGTTTAGTCTCGTTGAGGGCCAAACCATTATCTGCCATCCATCACTGAATGAGATCGAAAATAAAACTGACCTTAGCAGAATCTTCAACATAATTACCTGACAACTTTAACAAGGTTTGTGTGTCATTAGCGTAATTTGTGTAGGGGACATCTTCTTGATCAAGTATATTACAAAGTGGTTTCATAAAGATATTAAAAGTGTGGGGCAGGGGCTAGAACCCTTAGGTTCACTACACTGAAGTTCAAATGCATCAGCTGTTGTTTTGCCACTAAAAACTCTTGGCTTTCTATGCAATAACAAAGATAAAATTCAAGCCCCTGGTGATCTGGATAGGAATACTTCAGCTTGAACTTTTGAATTAAATGTTAAAATCCACCAAATGAAAAGCTACCGAAAGATCTAACAATAAAAGCAGGGAGACATATCCCTGATCAATATTCGTTGACAGGTTGGCTTTAAGGTCAAGAAGAGCCGAGTCTGCACTGTGAAAGGCTCGAAAGCCATGACTGCCTTGGGCCTAAGAAGTTGTACTGTTCCAAATGAGCCTGAATTTTCAAATAGACCACCCGGTCTATAATGTTTTAACGAAAAGGTACATTTGTAATGGGTCGACAATTCGGCACAACTTTTGGATCCAGGGAAGGTTTTTTTTTAGCAGCTGGGTGATCCATGCTTGCTTAAGAGAAACCTGGAAGAAGAAAGAACAAATTTAGAGATCGAGACACACATTTTAATAACTTTGGAGGGACAAGGATCCCCTGGGCATCTGGTGGGTTGAAGATTCTGCAGTAATTTTAAAACATCAGATTCGGTCACTTTTCGAAATTCAAAAGGAGGTATAGAGGTTATAGAAGCGGAACACATATTCTCAAGTGCCATAACATTTGCCCACTTAGCAGCAACAGTCTTCAAGTTAGCTACCTTGTCAAACAGAGCCTGCTGGATCTTAATACACCAGTCTATATCCTGCTCCACATGATGGGGTAAGATTGGGCTTTGTATGCTCTTTCAAGATTTTATACAACTCTTTTGTATTCGTGGAGGCATTACAAATACGCCCATCAAAATATTCCTTTTTTTGCCTCTAATGCACCATGCCCCCTACCCACAAAACTACGATACAGTAAAGGAAAGTACACACAGGAGGCAATTTTCCTTCAGGGAAGACATTGACCGAAGGGGACCTGTTGCACCAACATGAGAAGTATTAGCGGCATAAATGCTGGTGTAAGGGGGTGATGGAACGTACATTCCGTTCAATGCCTCCTCTCTGCCATACAAATTAATGAAAATACGGCGTGGCATAAAATGCATGGCGAACATTTTTGAGCATGCATTTTGTGCATGCATTTTATGCTACACCATGATAACAATGACTCCCACTGTGTCGTCAGATTTTCAGAATCAGGATTATTGTTTGTTAGTTCAAAAGTCTGGTGTTTACAACATATAGTCTACGAGTAGTCGACAAGACAACATTGTTTTTTATGGGCACAAAAAGGCTCCTTTAAGGTGCCCTTCGGCTGGCCATATGGAAGTACACATGATAGTCGCTCTCACCAAGGCTGGGTGTGGAAGCTGCCCCACAGAATGAGTGTGGGTCCTATCGATCTGCTAGAGTTTACACTACTCTGCATAAATGGGCCTTGCTGTTGCTCAAACGTGCCATGCATTGGGTACCGAGACAATGGGGCCAATTCACAAAGATTTGCACTGGAGCAAATTAGGAGATGCCCTGTCCATCTCGGATGTATCCCTGCTACCTCATACAGAATTCACGAAGTCTAAAAACTAGAACACATTTGGGGCTACCTGGAGCATCTTGGAGATTGCGTTGAGCAAATCTTTGTGAATGGCATTTGCACATGAGCATCCCAAAGGTGTTGCTGCACTTTTAGATGTACTCCAGGGTTAGGATTTGTGAATAGGGTAGAAAATGCATTATGAGCTTGGTGACTCAAGTCTGTATCACTCAATAACTGCTGCAGTGACCAATCATGTAAGGCGTGGGGCCTGCGAGATGAAGAGCGTGAGGACGGAGAGAATTTGCGTAACATTGATCTGAGGCTGCACTAAGTACCAAAACCTCCCCAGCTTCCAGGCACAGATTGCCACCTATCCCCACAAACCAGGGCAGCGTAATGTCCGTCTACTGCCACAGCAACCCCACCCAAAATACAAATGAAAGAAACTAAAATAAAGTCATTTGATCTAAACCGTGAGGGTAATTGTGTTAGGGAGGGGTCAGGTGAGTCTCAGGAAGACCTATATGACTTTGACTGTATGTGAAGAGGAAACAAAACAGCTGTGTGTTTCCTAAAGTATACATTTATGTATTCCATTTGTGAATGGGTAAATAAAATCAACTGATATCCCTCCAAGAAGAGCTACGCCGGCCTTTGGGTGAGGGTTTTATAAATTGGCAAATCCCCTCGCAAATGCACTATGGTGCTATGACTGGCTCGCCAGCCCCTTGGCCTTATTTAGGCACTTTTAACCTATTTCTAGTTAATGGGATACATATGCCCCTCCCACTGTAGGGGGTCCTTTCTACTTTTGAGAGAGTGGCTTTTTGAGAGTATATTTGTAGGTTGTTGTTAATATTAGGAACTGTCGTGATCCTATCACTTAGGCGTATTACTTTTTTGGTAGTAGAGGGCGAGTTCCTTCTTTGGCTATCCCTATTAGATAGGCAGCAAACCAGCGCTCCCTAAGGAAAGTGTTTTCTTTTCCCTTAGGGCCTGCGTAGTTCTTCTTGGAGGGATAGTAGTAGTGATAATAATGCCACTCATTGGGCAAAAAGAAAACATTTCTTTATTTTTTTTTGTCTATCCCTAATTCACCTGTGTATAGTATAATGTCTGTTTTGGTGATTGAGGTAGCACTTATTGTGCCTAAATGTTTCATACCTTTCTATATGGCTAGTCAACAAAATCAACAAAATAAAATAAAGTAAAAAAACACAAGGCCAATTATAGTAGGCTCTAGCGGAGTTGGTGGTCAAACACAGCTCTCATGAACTCCCCCAACTTCCAGTGCTATGCTGATTATACACAACTTTTCTTCAAACTTCCCACCGATGCCCTTGCACCCTTCTTCATCCCTGACTGCCTGTCTGCCATACAGGTCTGGTGCACTGCCAATGACCTCTGCCTCAATGTCAGCAAAACTGTGATACTCCTATTGGGTCCCTTGCACCATAATTCTTCCCTGTACTCTGGCCTTCTACCATGCCCCCGCACCCCTCTACTGTAGCTAGGAATCTCAGAGTCATCTTTGACTGTCCCTTTCTTTCATCCCTCATATTCAGGTCATTGTCAAGAAGTCCCATTTTCTGCTGTTCCTTGGCAAAGGGACTCTACCGTTCCTCACCTTCCCCTAGAGACTCAATGTTACCTGTGCTCTGGTTCTCTCCAGGCTAGACTACTGCAATAGCCTCCTCCTTAATCTTCCTTCCTCCAATCTGCGACCCATCCAGTTTACCCAGAATAGGGCAGCGCGACTTATCCTTTGCTTCAAGCACAGGGACCGCATCTCTCCTGCCTTACAAAGCCTTCACTGGCTCCCGGTCTCAGCACGGATTAAATTCAAATCCCTCTGTATCATACACATAGTTATCTGGGGCTAAGGTCCACTTTATCGTCAACGCTTCCTGACCAAATACTCTCCTTCTAGACTCCTCTGTTCCTCCGGCACTAACTCCCTGCCTGTTATACATTTTGCCAAACAGATAGCTGGGTGGAGATCACTTTGCTCAACTGGCTCCCTCCTGTGGAAGAGGCTCCCTCTCCCTCTGCGTCTTGAGCAAGACCTCCTTAAGTTCTGGAAAAGCCTCAAGACCTTTCTCTTTACCTCCTCCTTCTCCTCTCTTCCATGCTAACCCCACAGCAGCGTGACTGATGTGCAGGGCCCTTATGTGTCCTCGGGGTCTTGACCCCCCACATCTCTCATCTCAGCCGCTGTCTTTCCTTCTACTGCACTTACTTGGCTCACCCACTCATTGATGGTTGCACTTACGTTCTCCTCTCAGCACTTACCCTGAGCACTTCTTCATGATCATCAAAGCACCTTATCCCTCTCCCCACTCCCCCTCTGCACGTGCACGTTCTGAACACTCACAAGGCATAGTGGGTTTGTCTCCCCTTCCCTCGATTCTGAATATTTGTTTGTACTATTAATGTAATTATTTATCCTTGCTGTAATTCATTGTCTACCTCCCCTGTCCCCACCATGTTTGCCCTGTGGGCGCTTTGAAACAGTTATTCTAACTGTACAAGCGCCTAATAAGTGACCAATAAACATAAACAAACACAAACATACTGCTCCTTATTCAAAGGCCAGTATGCCGATGACTGCACAATTCAGTGACATACACATGCAGCCGGAAGAAGCATAGATAAACATTGACACAGTGCCATACGTTACTGTGGGTTTGACTCAGCCAGACCATTGTGCAAGGGCAGCAGAGCTTCTGTCTCGCCCCACATCCTGCGAAGCGATGAGAGGTGTTGTTCATTACTCTTTAGGCCTATTGACAATGAAATAATTATGAACCTGAGGTCACTAGCTGAGACTAAACTTCTCGCATTCGGCCAGACAGTGTATCATGTGTAGGCAGAAGTGTTGCTGGGAGAGCTAGTGGGGGGCTTACGGGGTATAGCCCCGGGTCTTTTGGTTGTGGCCCCAGATAGGTCAGGGGCTACAACCAAAAGGCTCACTAGCCCCGAGTCACAAATCTTTTCCAAACCTAGCAACACCCTGTGTGTATGATGATATGTATAACGTGCTTAATACCCAGAAGTTTCTAAGGGCGAACACAGGGATCGAACCTGTGGTGCCCCTTGTGTCTTGCTTCCAAGGCGAGCACGTTGCCCCTGAGCCATCCTCCCGAGACTAAGAGTGTAGGTATTTCAAATGCCAATGACAAGTGCAGTACTGTATTTAGTGTAGAGCAAGCTTGAAAAAACTGCATGAAGAGTTAATGCATATTCTTCAAACAATTGGCAACTAGAAAACGTGCTTATATTTAGCCTTCAAACTGACACTTTTTCTTTTGCCCAGTATATGTTATGTTTATTTAATTTTATTGATATTTTGCACTACAGATCGTTGAAAGATAATGGTGCTCCAAAGCGCTACCACTAAAATCAGCTGTGCAATGGGATTGGATGGAAGGGGTGATGAGGCAAAGAGACATGGGTGGAGTGGTGTAGAGTCACAGTATAGAAGTAGTACATTACTTACTCACATATCTGGGAAACACATGTTTTCTTTCCCAAGTAGGTAATACAGTGGGATTGGTGTCTATCTGACCCTAGATCTGGCAGCTCAGGTCTACTGGTTAGTGTGAAGAATCCATAATTAAGAGCATTTACGCTCTTTATAAGTTAAGAGCCAAACAGGACCATAGTATGGCCAATCAAAGGTATACCTTAAAAGAGGTTTTCCAAAGAAAGACATTGGCCGGGCCACAGAAGCTACAGGCTGCACTCTGGCAGTGCACTCCTGCCATAGCACATGCTCTAATGCCTGCAGTCTCAAGGGATGCTGTTGATCCTGCATATGAAGTATGTGGATTGATGCAATAAGTACATACATTCATCATGCTTACACAGCCACACATGCCTGCCCCTGGAGCATTATTTCAGCGCATTATGCATCTTTTGGGGGGCACTTATGCAGAATGAGTGGCATATTTGGCAACTCTCTGCTGGTCAAACGCTTCCCCAAGCAGAGATCTGGGGGCAGATCTCTCTCTCTTCAGCTGGCTCCCTCCTCTGGATCAGCCTTCCCCTGTCTCTCTTCATCTTGAACTGGATATCCTCAGGTTCCACAAGCAACTCAAGACTTTTCTCCTCCTACTTCCCTCGCTCCCTCCCTTGTTAACCATCCCCACAGTCGCTAAGTTTGGCAAACTGGTCTCTCATGACTCTTATAGGGTCCAGGCCATCTGACCAATCGCCACCAGCATCCGCACCCCCCTGCACTAGCCTCTGGGCCCACACTGTCAGGTAGTCTGTCACAGGCCTGCACCTACCGGTTGAGTGGTAGACTTCCCCTTTGCTTGGGACGTCTCCGCCGTTGCACTTACCTGTTGCCCCGCAACAGGCAGCTCTAGCACTCTCCCCCGCCCCCCGCAGACCCTCCAGCACTTACCCGCGAATACCCCGTTCTCTTCTCTCTGCACTTGCACGTTCCGAATGCCTAGTAGGACTGTTTTATGTTTATTCATTGCTTATATTGTTCATTTTATTCCCTTGCCCCCTCCCTGCCTTGTGGTGCTTTGAAACAATGTCTTGCTGTATAAGCACCTCATAACTGACCAATACATTAAATTAAATATTTGGCCGATAAGGATTTGTTTGCAGGTTGGAAGCAGCCTACACGAGGAGGCTGGACGGAAAGAAGCAGCAGTAGGTTCAATGTCCTTCTTTCCAAACATTAAAAGGTTCTGGGATAAGGTCAAGGTATTGAAACATTAAGGCAGAAGCACAGAATAATGTTGATTTGAGCTATACTGATACTTGGGGAGACACCAAGGTTGGTTGATATACTCCCGCTTTATTTGGTGATTTTGGCAGTAAAGGGATTTAGTAGATTTGGCAAAAGAGGTTTTCTATTGGAGAGTACCACTCATTGGAACTCCAAGGCAGCCTTCGCAGGCATGGTTTGATTTGCAGCAGTGGTGGCGTGGCAGTGCATATTTGTGAAGTCGATATGGCCATAGCATGGTCTTTGCTTAGAGTGTGATTGCTTAGCTATGTACTAACTCCCAAGCACGTCTGTTGTGTTCGAGGCTGCAAGCATTTCCGAGAACCAGACACTGGTGCCAGCTGGAACAGTTTCAGTTTGTGCGTTCTAAATCCTTGTGATGTACAACTCTATTTTGCCTTGCAGCTCATTGTCAGCATGATTGCCTGTAGTATCCTGTGTTGCTATGGTGGCGCTCGGCAAACTTTGTACTGCCAAGACTTGGAACTTTTGTACTGAAGACATTCCTGTTTGACACTGTTTATATTTGAAGTTGATGAATCTCAGTGGCCGAAGTGTACCAAACGAAGAAGTGGAACTATGTTCCCTGGTCGTTTGCCCCCGCTCCCCACAAACCCCTTCGCCACACCTTTCCCACGCGCAATCCATACCCCCAAAACCAGGGGCCTGCTGTTCAAGAGAACGTTTAGTGCATGTTTCAACTTCTTCCTACACTTTTATCTTAAAACTAGCCATTTTAAAATAAACGTATAGGAATGTTCAAACTTAACTAAAAAAAAGTAGAGGAGCACTGCTCCCGCCCACTTCGACCACTATTGATGATATATTGGAGGGAGTTTAGTAATCTGCCATTATTTTAAATGACTGTAGCCAGTAAGTGTGCTCTTTCTTTCAAATGGGTAGGTTTTGAAACATGTCTACACTCAACCTCCTGTAGGATGCTGATCCCAGGTGTGGTGATGTGGTTCACGTGATGCCTGTGGAGCGATGCAATTCTGTTGCAGTGAATAAATGGGGTTTCCCGCGCATGCGCACCAGAGTGCAGGCAGTGCCCAGACGGAACACACGTGTGGTTTTTACTCATTAGGGGCCCAGGGGCTACCATCCTGCAAAGTCGTGAGGTCACACAACAATGGCGACGAGCAGGTCGCTTTCTCGGATCCGCGTGTTCAATCAGCTGTGCTGATGGAGGAATCGGAATGTTTGCTTCGATCACAGCTGTGCAGGCACACAAGGGGAATGTGAAACAGGCTATTTGATGCCGTGTGGAAGGAGGTTGCGGCTTCCCAGCTAAGGAAGTGCACGTGTGCCTCCAGCACAATTTTTGGAGCGCCTGAGGGGACATTTTGGTCTTAAAAAAAAAAAATAAATAACAAAATTGTCTAATTTCTTTTCTCTTTTCTCCCTGAGTAAGAAGAGTTTTGAGAGTTTTTCTTCATCCTCAGTTTTATTGACAGTGTTCCTGTGCATGTCTTGTCTGATGGTCGCGCTGTGTTGCGGCCCTTGATCAAAAGGGGGTGCCTGTGGGCACAGCGCAGTGTGCATTGCTAAGCCAGTATGGCAGATAGCTGCAGCTGCCCCGTCGGTGGCACAGGTGCATCGCCAACAAGGGGCACTTGCTCCCCTACCAGAATTTGACATTTCGTACGGTGCCGGCGGCCATAGGGCCCAGATGGAACCTGTGGCTGAAGCGCCTGGAGATGTATTTCTCAGCAGTTGGGGAGGTGGAAGACCAGGCGAAGAAGCCAAAACTTCTGTACGCGGCTGGGTCGGCTGTGCTAAAGCTGTTTGAAACCTTGAGGCCAGCAGAAGGCTCCTTTAACGATGCAAAGAACTCTATGAGGGACCATTTCATCCCGTTAGCAGTGCTTAAAGTGGGCCGGGGCCTGCCGGGGCCGGGCCCCGGTAGTCTCCAAAAAGTGGGACTGAGCCGGGGCCCTGCTGGGGCCCCCGTCCTACAGCAACATTGGCGGGAGTTACGGGAAGCATTATCCCGTCGCGGCCGCAGCCGCGACGGGAGATGCGCCTGCAATGAAGTCAGGCAAGCTGACAGAAGTGGCAGCCAGCCACAGCGATGCTGTGACTGGCTGCCACTTCCAGTAGTCATTGTAACTGCGTCTGGTGACCCCTCGCGTGAGAGGTCACCAGAGGCAGTTACTGACTTACTGTCCCTTTGTTTCCCCAGGTCGCCGAGGCGAATTTAACCCTCGGCGAGCCTGGGGATTCCTCGACATATTTCGAGGTTTATAAAAGATGGCTTTGAAATTACACATTTCAAGCCATCTTTTTTAAAGCTTTGCCGACGGACAATTTTGTCCGTAGTCAAAGCTTTATAAAAGATGGCTTGAATTGTGTACTTTCAAAGTCATCTTGTATAAACCCGAAATGTTTAAAAAAGATGGCCTGAAAACTAATCAAACCGTAGGTTATGCACACAAATATATATAAATGTTATGTATTTGTGTGAGTACCTTACTATGGTTTGTGTACTTTGCAAGCCATCTTTTATAAACATAGAAATATGTTACGTATTTCTATGTTTAGAAAAGATGGCTTGCATAGTACACAAACCATAGTAAGGTACGCACACAAATATATAACATTTATATATATTTGTGTGTATACCCTATGATATTCGTACTTTTTAGGCCATGCCCCTCCCACAAGCCACGTCCCCAAATGAGGGCCTCCCCTCGATTTCTTACCCCACTTAAAGCCCTGCCCGTTGGTGAATTTGGATTACGAGAGGGTTGTGATTTGTGCGGCCAAGCAGAGGGATGACGAGTCGCTAGTCTCATTCCATGGCAGGCTGAGACACCTAGCAACCATGTGCGCATGGACTAGTGAGGAAGAGATGATGTGCAACCAGCCGATTCAACAATGTGCCTCAGGGAAACCGAGGAGACAAATCCTGAGGGAGCTGAGACTCACCCTGGTGAGAATCCTTGAAATGGGACGATCCTATGAGCTTGCGAGCACAAGAGATTCCAAAATGGACGAGGCCATGAAGATGGTTAAGCTAGAGGATGTGTGCGCCATAGGACGCCAGCAAGGCGCAAGGGGTGGTCGGAGAGGCATGGACCCCCAGAGGGACAGAGGGACAGAAACACTGGCTCAATGCACACTGTGCGTGTATGACCTACCGCATGCAAACGAGTGCCTGGCAAAAGAGCGCGTGTGTGGGAGATGTGGGTCAGTGGACCACTTTGCACTCATGTGCAAAGCCCCGGGGCCGGTTGTCACACCGCAAGGCCCTGCCAAAATGATCAGGTTTGCTCAGAGACGATTCCCGAGGCTTGCCCAAGTGGACCAGGATGACGATCAGCAGGTGCATGACCCAGACCCAGAGGATGAGGTGGATGATGCATTTTTCATCTCCACCCTGAGTGATTTAAGAAGTAAGAGGAATAGACAGCTGAGATGTGCAGTATCAGTGGATGAGTGCGAGATCCCCGGTTTGATAGACACTGGCACCTCTGTGAGCGTAAGGGCTGTGGAACACCATGAGGGGCTACCAGGTCCACCGCCCCTAGCACAAGCAAAAGTAGGGATCTTCACTTTTGGCAGCAAACAACCACTCCCTCTAAAACGGGCCTTTGCATCGAGAGTGGGGCATGGGCTAAACACCATCAAAGTGAGATTCTTTGTAACTGACGTCAGCAAGGACACTCTGTTAAGTTGTGCCACAGCTGAGGCCCTGAAGATTGTCAGCTTCGCGTATGGAGTGTAGCTGGAGGATATCCATGAGTTGCTGTGAAAATGTAAGGAAGTGTTTGTCGGCGTGGGTAAATTGAAAGGGGATCCTGTCAAGCTGCACATTGATGAATCCTTCCGCCGTTTGGTGCTCAAATACAGGAGGGTCCCATTTAATCTCAGGGACCAAGTGGATAAGGAGATAGAACGTGTAGTGGAAAGGGACATCATCGAGACAGTGGAGGGGCCAACCCCGTGGCTGTCACCAATCGTGGTGGCCCAGAAGCCAAAACAACTGGATTCAGTCCAGATTTGTGTGAACATGCACCTTCCCAATAAGGCCATCAACCGAGAAAGTCACATCATGCCCACCTGGGACAACAACATTGAAGAGTTAAAAGGAGCAAAGTTCTTCTCTAAGTCGGACTTGAGAGCCGGCTATCATCAGGTGGTCCTGCACCCTTGAGTCGCAATACATCACAACATTTATGACTCACAGAGGCTTGTATAAGATACAAGAGGCTTAGCTTTGGTGTGTCGACGGCTGTGGAAGTGTTCCAAAACATTGTGCAGGGGGTGCTGGCCGACCTGGCCTGAGTGATTAACATCAGTGATGACATTTTGGTGTTGGCTGAATCCAAAGCTGAGCACATGAAGAGACTAGAGAAAATGCTAGAGAGGATTTGGTCACTGGGACAGACTCTACACAAGGAAAAATGTGAGTTTTTCAAAGAGAAGATTGAGTTCTTTGGCTTCAGATTCCAGCAAGGTGGAATGTCACTGGACCCCAAGAAGGTGAAGGACATCAAGGAAGCCATACCACCAGAATCAGTCACTGAGGTGAGAAGCTTCCTCGGTATGGTAACATACTGCGGGTGCTTCATCCAGAACCTAGCGACGCTCTCAGAACCACTGCAAAACCTGCCCAAGACGGAATGCACATGGCAGTGGGGCCCACTCGAACAGAATGCATTCGAAGGCGGCACTGACGGCTGAGAGCACTATGGAATTTTAAACCCGGCCAGGCCATCAGAGATCGTAGTCGATGTGAGCCTGTTTGGACTGGGAATAGTACTGACCCAGCAGAACTGAAAAGGATATGTCTTGCCAGAAGCGTTTGCAAGAAGGACTCTGACAGACACTGAGCAATGTTACTCCCAAATAGCGCAAGAGGCCCTGGTGGTGCTCTGGGGGTCATCATGAAAGCCCCCAGCACGAATTTAGCGGTAGATGCTAGCTCTCCTGGAGTATGATGTTTCTTTGGTATATCGACCAAGGGCAGACAATACTGTGGACTATCTGTCCAAGACTGGGAAGTCTGAAGCAGGGGAGGCAGACATGGATGTCGAGCAGTATGTCAACATGGTGGTGGAGTCCAATGTACCAAACTCCATGTCAGTGCAGCAGATAGCAGAGCACTCAGCTGACGACAAATGTTTCTGCTTGCTCAGGGAAGCTCTCAGCAAAGGAGACTGGAAGTGATCCCTGATGGAGTTGGACAAGCGCACGCAATAGGCGAAGGTCACGCTACAACAGTTATGGAAGGTGAGAAATTAGTTGTCCTTCACTGAGTCTGGGCTGCTGTTGTGAAGGTACGCATGCATATGTAACGTTGTGCTCACACTTGGAGTTTGTACTAATCACCATATGCGTTAAATGAATGTACCTTTTGCTAAAAGAAGAGGCCTTCTCTTTTATACGGCGGCGTTTAAGACCTGCTGACCCGGCAAGAACTTGTTTTTAACAGAAGAATTGTGTTTGGTCACTGTATGTCGAAGCATGCTGAGCCTGCTAAAACTATCTGCAGAATACGGGTGGGGGGAAGGAATGAGTAAGCATGGCCTCGAGCACAGAGATACGGGCACAAAGGGGCACGAAAGAATGTGAAGACCGGGATAACAGGAAACCACGATAGACCACGATAGCAAATGTGCAATGGTTGTTCGTTAAACTCCAACTGGATACTTCAGATAAACTCCAACTGGAGATCCGCCCTGGGGTGGACGTGTACTATGTGCAAGGCAATGTAAACAGAAAAGTATAAAAGAGCACGATGTGTAGAGGAAGGCGCGGCACTTCGACGACTTGCTTAGCGAGACGTTTGAACTTGCGGCCCATTCGCGAATGCTTGTGCATTAATAAAGTAATGTTTACTTGGCTCTTTTCTGTCTGAGTTATTGCAGGGTCCCTCATTGTACTGGTTATGGTGACGGCGAGAAATCGCACCCACAATTTTGGTATCAGAAGTGGGATGCAAAGGAGCGACAGTCCGTCACTGGGTGAGGAACGCCGCGGCGGAACCGGAGAAGGAATTGATCACGGGGCCCCAACAACTGAATCCGCACCTTTGATTGCAACCAACGCGTCATCCTTGTTTTTCCGGCTCCGTCGGCGGTGGAACAGCAGGCTGTCGCCCTTCGGGTCCGGAACACTCTGGCGGGACCCTTAAGGTAAGTGGTATGGATGGATGCATGATGGAATAAGGAAATAACGATTTAGGGTTTATGAAGAGGACGGTGGTATGTCCGTCTATGTAATAATAATGATGAAACGGTGATGTATTGATATTGGTATGGCGATACATGTCAGGAGGATGTACTGTTAATGTTAGCCTATTAATGCACATTTGGGAAAGGTGAGTGTTTTTAGGCAATTGCGGTATACCAACAAAATGGGTCAAGCGGCTTCCAGCAAGAGTGGTATAGGCAAGAGACACTATGCCCCTCTTGAAGGAACCCCTGCATTTGATATGTTGATTAAACATGGATTGAATTCAACATTGTTCTTAAGGGAGTGGTCTGAATATACAAAAGATTCGATTGAGCATAAATAGCCAGACACCGGGTCCTTTGATGTGGACCGCATATCCAAAGTAGAAATAGAATTAGTAAAAAGACGGGTCAGACCCGCACAGTTTGAGGCTAAACGACTATGGAGGGTAGAAGCAATGCGCAGGCGCAATGCTCAGAACAAACAAAAGGCAAAGGGGCAGAAGAGAACAGTAAATCAAAAATTACGTGACCTAGAGATAAAAGAGAAGGATGAGAAACTAGACCAGTTGGATAGACGTATGATGATTAAGAATAGCGGGGGTATGTATCCTGCCTTGCCGGCGCCTCGGTATGAAGATGTGATAGGACTAGAAGCAGAACAAACAACGACTGAATTGTTATTTCCAGGGGCTACGGCTCCTCCGAGAGAAGGTGAGGGTGAGAGGGCGGAATTCCCAATGAAGTATGGGGACCCAGATAGGTTGATAGACCATAGGAGAACGACTACTGTAGAAAAGGATAGAGATGGAGACTTGCAAATCCTTATGACCGGGCTGTATGGCACACCCCTCAATCACAGTCTACGGGACCAATTGGGGCGTTTGACACCTTTGGAATTTAGGGCAGTGGCCTCTAAACTAAATACCTTTCATGAGGGTAACTGTAAATTGAGAGGACAGAGTACTGCGGATCTGCCCTCAGCATATCAGGACGCTGTCGCGTTACTACCAGTGACTGCGTCCAGTGTTCAGTTATGGGGATGTATGTCCAACATAATAGCGGAAGTCATAAGGGGCAGTGTTGAATGGGAGAAGGAAAAGAGGGCATGGGAAAGAGAGGTGAGGGAAAGAGAGGCTAAACTCAAAGATGCAGACCAGGCGGGCCAAAACGTAGCTAATCGTATGATAGCATCCATACACTCGCAGTCCATGTCCACCCTGGTGAGTCTGATGGAGGGCCTTGGCTGGCCTATACAAGTAAACGTAATTAAATATCTTCTTATTAGGGTGGATGATATAGAAGAGGAAAAGGAGCCTAGATATGTGTCCCAGTGGAATAGGATTAAGACGGAATTGGATAAGAAACTGCTACCTAATATAAGAGTGGATGATTCTGGGGCGGAAGAATGGAGAATGGCTAAGGTGGAGAAACTGTTAAAAGATTATAAAAAAATAAAAGAGAAAAACCTTAGTCACCAGTCCTCTGCTTCATCACCAGTGCAGGCCCTTGTAAGTGAACAAACAAACACGGAAAAGTTACTATCAATGCCAATGAGAGAGTGTCAACCCACCATAGATGCAGTTACTGGTAACATGATGCGCACCTATGTGTATGCCCCCTTATCTCGAATAGAATTGATGCATATCACCAAGTCCATCCCCGACCCCCGTATAGACCCGGCAGGATTCTACAAAGAAGTAGGAAAGCTATTCAGACCCGGGTTATTTACTGTAGAGGATGTAGATAACATATTGTTAGCTATTGTTCCAGAGGAAATATGGACCCCCTTTCGTGCCAAAGACAATGATACAATAAAATGGAAAGATGTAATGGAGGCGAGTAAAAATAGGAAACTGCATGAGGAATATCCCGAACCCCTAAGGGGGCATGGCATGCCAGTCCTGAGGGCTCTAGAAAAGGTATTACCCCCATTTGATGTGAATGTGGAGAAACTGTCTGCTGTGATACAGGGCGCAAGTGAGGAAGTAGCACAGTACTTCCTGCGTTACGAAGCAGCATTTAAAGCACACAGTGGGCTAGAGATAGGGTCTGAGACGGGCCAACGGTACTTTGCCACAAACTTTATAGAAGGGCTCCACGGGCCAATCCAGGAGAACATTAGGAAGGCAGAAAGTACGTGGATGACTAGAAACCCCCGGGATCTCCTCGAAATGGCCAGGTATTATGAAAGAGGGGAAAGAGTAAAGGGACAACAAAAGGCACGACAAGAGAAGGATCTAAAAACCAAAGTGTTGATGCAACAGTTGCATCAAGGGCCCCAAGGCAGGTATAACTACAATAATAATGGCCCGTCACAGGGCTATAGTAGCAACCTGATAGGGGCCAAGGGACAGGTAGAGGTACAGTGCAAGGAGGTGCGCTATATGAGAGGAGGGTTGGGCTACCCCAAGATGTATGTGCCTTCTGCAAGAGACCCGGACACTGGAAATCCCAGTGTCCCCAGAGTGGTGGGAGAGGAAGGGGCGTACGGCCCCCTTCACAGACAACATTTGCCCCAGGAAATAGGACTGGTGGGTACGGCAACCAAGACAATAGAATGTTTAAACCCCCTCAACCCAATGCCTTTGACGGACAAGCAAGAGGGGATGTTCCCTGGCCGGCCCCGCCTCCCCCCAATCTACTGTATCAGCCACGACAAACAACACAAGTACAAGGTGTATGCCAGGGCGAAGGATGTGGGGAAGGGGCATACTATAATGACGACTTCCAGGATAACACAAGTGATATGTCCTGAGGAGGCTGAAATGAGTCAGCGGGAGTGGTACAAGTACCTATAGATCAGAGGGGGCCTTATGCCTCCATTAGGATCGGCCCCCACCGAAACTTGAGATGTCTGGTAGACACGGGAGCTGGAAACAGTTCCGTGAATATCAGAGCCGTCCCCGCTGTCCCATTATCGGATAAAAGCAAGCTATCAGTTGGATTTGGGGGAAATCCAATAAAGACTCCTGTAAGTGAAATAGTAGAAGCGGAACTTCATGGGGTAAAATGGGAGAATGGGTGGCTATTGACCAATCACTGCCCAGAAAACTTGTTAGGTATTGATGCATTAAAGACACTAGGGGCCACAATATATTGCTCCCCTCAGGGGGTGAGAATGACTATAAGCAAACCTATGGGTATGATAGGAGTTACGCAAACCCTGCCCCCGGAACTCCAAGACATCCCGAATGAACTATGGGCCACTCATGGGAATGATGTAGGGGTGTTGGATGTTTCCCCAGTAGTAATCAAACTAAAGCCCGGTGCCAGGTTGCCCAGGATAAAACAATATCGCATATCACACGAGGGAGAGCAGGCACTATATCAAATAGTACAGGATATGATACGGTTAGGGGTGGTAGAGCCAACAAATGATAGCCCTTGTAACTCTCCGATCCTTCCAGTACACAAGAAAGGTGATGAAGCCGTACCCTATCGTTTCATTATTGATTTGAGGGAGATAAACAAAATAGTAGAACCCAGATAGCCAGTTGTCCCTAATATTGCAAGTGTACTCACTTTAATTCCCAAAACAGCGAAATGGTTTACGGTAATTGATTTGAAAAATGCCTTCTTCAGCATTCCTATTGCCGAAGAAAGCAGGTACCTGTTTAGTTTCACTCTTCGAGATAGACAGTACCAATTTACTAGAGCCCCGCAGGGATATACAGAAAGTCCCGCCATATTCAGCCAAGCACTAAAAACACAGCTGGATAACCTAGCCCTACCCGCTAACACTGCTCTGATACAATATGTTGATGATTTGCTATTATGTGCAGCCACCGAAGAGGAATACCATTATGTGACCAGATTGGTGCTAATGCACTTAGCAGAGAATAAGCACAAGGTAGCCCTAGCCAAAATGCAGTATGTAAAACAAAAGGTCCATTATTTAGGCTTTGAGTTGTCCGAAGAGGGGCGAACTCTGTCTACTGATCGCATTGCTTTGATACAGTCCATAAAGGGCCCCGACACGGCAAAAGGTCTCCGAAGGATAATTGGTGTTTTATCCTATTGTAGGCACTGGATTCCTGAATTCTCTTTATTGATCCAGCCCATGCTAAAAGCCTTAAAAGAAGTACAAGAAAACGGACCATTAGAATGGACACCTGAGATGGAAAAAGCCCTGACAGCTATGAAAGATGTTCTATGCCACGCACCGGCCTTAGGCACACCTGATTATACCAAGAGATTTTGCCTTTTCGTTGATGAACAGGAAGGTTGCGCTGTGTCAGTCTTAACGCAGGAACAAGGGGGTAAACAGAGACCATGTGCATATTTCTCCAGTGCTCTGGACTCAGTAGCTCGAGGCCTACCCCCATGCATGAGAGCAGTGGCCGCAGCAGCGGCAGTCCTAAAACAAAGTGCAGGTATCATCCTAGGGAGCGAAGTGACAGTAAAAGTCCCACATGCGGTGGACGTTCTCCTGAATAGAGTGCATACACAGCATTTGACCACAGCTAGACTCACACAGTATGAGATGATTCTGTTTGCCAGTAATGTAAAAATCGAACGATGTAACGCTTTGAATCCAGCGACACTGCTTCCTTTGCCCGTCTCACCTAATGACATTAGGCATGATTGTGTGATCCAAATGGAAGAACACACTAAGGGTAGAGCAGACGTGCAAGACACCCCGCTGGTTGATAATGAGGGTATATTATTCTGTGATGGTTCCTGTTTCAAACTGCCAAATGGGGAGACAACAGCAGGGTATGCTGTAACCACAGGGGAGCGGTTGATTGAGAGTGGGAAAGTGTGTGAAAAATCGGCCCAGGCAGCAGAATTGATTGCGCTAACGAGAGCATTAGTGTTAAGCAGCGGTATGAAAGTGACAATTTATACTGATTCAGCCTACGCTCATGGGGTGGTTTCCAGTTTTGGTAAACTCTGGGGAGAGCGTGGGTTTTTAACCTCCCAAGGTGATACTATTAAACATGCCCAATTGATTGCTGAATTATTACAAGCCCTTACGTTGCCCAAGATGGTGGCCATAGTGAAATGCCCAGCGCATAAAAGGACTCTAGATTATGTCACGCAAGGAAACTCCTTAGCCGACCAGATGGCTAAACTAGCTGCCACAAGGGATACACGGTGGGAGGCCCGACAACTCATAGTGGGGAGGGATGTGACTATGGAAGGGACGAAGGAGCGCGTAAAGGAAATCCAAGCAGATGCAACCATTGAAGAAAGACTATCTTGGCACAAGGATGATCAATACGAGGAGACGGTAGATGGGCTATGGGCACATACCAATACGAATACTTGGGTACTACCTGATGCATACTTACCTGTGATAGTGAGTGTGGCTCATGGTCCAACTCACGTTAACGCAAGGACTATGGAAGAAGTTTTGAGTGCTGTGTGGTACAACAAAAGATTGGGAATGTATTGTCGTCAATGGGCAAAACAATGTGAAATATGTGTTCTATACAATGTGGGGAAAGTTGTACCAGCCCCGGCGGGCCGCAGTAAGTTACCCACCTGCCCTTTTGAGGTGGTGTATATGGACTTTATACAGCTGGAGCCTGTAAATAAACATTCCTACTGTTTGGTGATGAGATGTGGGTTCTCAGGATGGGTGGAAGCATATCCCCTGCGGGACAATAGTGCCACCTCCACAGCACAATGCACATTGAAACACTGGGTGCCCTTGTATACGGTCCCCAGATATCTATGGTCTGACAATGGGACTCATTTTACTGGTGAAGTAGTACGCAAAGTTTGCAAGGCCCTTGGTATTGATCAACGCTTCCATGCAGTTTTTCATCCTCAATCAGCTGGGATTATAGAGGGCACAAATAAGGTACTGAAGAACAAACTGGCAAAGGCTTGTGCTGAAACCGGACTGAAATGGCCGGATGCATTGCCTATTGCATTATTGAGTATGCGTACTATGCCTAAGCGTACACATGGTTTATCTCCTTTCGAAATTGTTATGGGGCGTCCACCAAGTATTGCGACCCCCATATCACCTAAGAGATTGTCTGAGCAAGCATGGCCTGCATTACAACAGTACTGTATTGGGTTAACTAATAGACTGATTTCTATTAATGCACAGGTGAACGCAGTAGCTCCATCTCCTCTGATAGGAGAAGGTCACGACGTGCAGCCCGGTGACTGGGTTGTTATAAAAGCCTTCGATCGCACCAGCGGACTGCAACCCAGATGGAAGGGCCCGTTTCAAGTGCTCCTCGCGACACAAACTGCGGTAAAAGTTGATGGCAAATCGCACTGGTACCACGTGAATCACGTCAAGAAGACGCTTCCACTACTGATTCCTCCAGAAAAGGGAACCAACCAACCCCAGGTTGCAACAGTACTGCCAGACGCCATTAGTAGGTGTGCCCATCGTCTCCGATCCCGTGACGTGTATGGGCCAAGCAACGTGTAAGGAAACTGTTTTGAACTTTGATCATTAGGGAGATGAACATTTGAACTCTCTTGTTGGTTTTAGCAGGATTGTGTCTTACTGAAGACAATGGGCTTGTAGCCTGAAGGGCCTCCGGCGTTCCCCTCATGGGACAGGCACTACGAGGCGTGGGACAGATCGGATGAAGGTTTTCAGTGAGACCTACCACTATTAGAGTAATAAGGACACTGGTGCTTTAAATAGGGAATACAGCTATATCGCTAGGTTGCATCTGATACGCATACGTACCTATAATTGAGCCACATACTGAATTATGTCTGCACCCGTATATGCTGGTTTAATCCCTGAGCAGATAAATGTATGCTCCCCAAACACAGAAGGTAAGAGAAAAACACCACTTTGCACCACAAGGAACAAAATCTTATTTTTCGTATGCTCGATAGTAGTATTAATAGCGTTCGCCATATTATTCTGGTATTTGGAACATCCATCTAGATATGAATTAAAGAACTTGTTACCCGTGTCAAACGGAACAGGGAGAATAGATCGGGTCAAGAGCAGGAATCGAGATGCCTATGACCAACACGACCCGGAAGACTATGCTAAAAATGAATACGTGAAGATAATAAACACAACATATGGGGTAGTGAATAAAACTGATTGCTGGATCTGCACCCACATGCCCCGACATAGCAGTGAAGGCATCCCAGTGTACGCGTCGCCAGTTACTGAGGATGCCGGGTGTACATTTATTTACATGAGAATAGTGTCAGCACAGCAATACATGATACCGAATACCGCTTGTTATGTTAGAGGAGAGAACAAAACCCTTCTAATGGAAAAGATACGCTATAAAATCAAAACTGAGGGAATCAGGCTTGCACCTGCTATGGTACAGATAGTAAGAGAACCTCCTCCCCCTATCACCATCACACAAGAGTTTAGGCCAAAGAATATATGTTTTAAGAGAAGCGCAAGAGGTAATCAAAGAATGATCTTGGGGTGCAGTCAAATGGTGAATCTAAATAACTACACGAAGGGATTGTTACAGATAGAAGGACATGCCTACGTCTGTAACAAGAGGGCTTATTTGTGGTTAGCGAAAGATTTTGTTGGGGTATGTTACATAGCCAGAATAATGCCGGCTGTGATGGTATATGCCCCGTCTACTCTGCATAAAGAAATACACAGCAGAAATAAACGAGCAGTAAACCCAAAAATTCCTACGTATCAACCTACAGGACGGGAAACGTTTATAGATCTGATGGGGGCCCTGGTTCCTCCAGCGGGCATCTTTATGAACAGTCAAGAAATCCAAAAGCTAAGCAGGGCCCTTGAGTTCGTAATCGAAGAATCCGCAGACCTAATGGAAAACATCACGTATGAAATGAAAGCAATTCGGCTAGTGGCTCTCCAGAATAGGTATGTCTTAGACATACTCACTGCAGAAAGGGGCGGGGTCTGTTTCATGGTGGGGTCCCAATGTTGTGTTTACATACCAGAAGAAAGTACAGGAATCTTAGATGGAATAAACAAACTACATAAAATAACGGATAGTATCCACCAGGAGGAAGGGTCAGGAGATAGCTGGTGGATGAAGCTCCTAAAAGAAATCGGGTGGCAGCTCCTTACGCCCATTCTGGTTCTAGCGGCAATAGTTGTAGGAATTTGTCTCTGCATCCAATGCTTCCCGGTATGTGTGTCGTGCTGTGTTTCCATGTGTTCTTCCAGCATAACGCGCCTAAATCCAATGGATAAAAGCCATGTACAACAGGAATATTTTGACATGGGAGGCCTGGAGAAGATTATGGTACATACATTATGTAATGATGTTGCTTTCCTGACATCTGCTTATGCTAGGACTGCTTAAATTGATGCTCAAGTGTGAGCAAAGGGTGGATTGAAGGTACGCATGCATATGTAACGTTGTGCTCACACTTGGAGTTTGTACTAATCACCATATGGGTTAAATGAATGTACTTTTTGCTAAAAGAAGAGGCCTTCTCTTTTATACGGCGGTGTTTAAGACCTGCTGACCCGGCAAGAACTTGTTTTTAACAGAAGAATTGTGTTTGGTCACTGTATGTCGAAGCATGCTGAGCCTGCTAAAACTATCTGCAGAATACGGATGGGGGGAAGGAATGAGTAAGCATGGCCTCGAGCACAGAGATACGGGCACAAAGGGGCACGAAAGAATGTGAAGACCGGGATAACAGGAAACCACGATAGACCACGATAGCAAATGTGCAATGGTTGTTCGTTAAACTCCAACTGGATACTTCAGATAAACTCCAACTGGAGATCCGCCCTGGAGTGGACGTGTGCTATGTGCAAGGCAATGTAAACAGAAAAGTATAAAAGAGCACGATGTGTAGAGGAAGGCGCGGCACTTCGACGACTTGCTTAGCGAGACGTTTGAACTTGCGGCCCATTCGCGAATGCTTGTGCATTAATAAAGTAATGTTTACTTGGCTCTTTTCTGAGTTATTGCAGGGTCCCTCATTGTACTGGTTATGGTGACGGCGAGAAATCGCACCCACAGTTGAGGGGCCAGAAAATGGTGATACCATCAGCGATGGTGGACAAAGTCATAGCTCTAACACATAACCGGCATCAGGGGTCAGCAAAAACCACGTCCCGACTAAGGTTGAAGGTGTGGTTTCCTAATCTGGAACTGCTTGTTGATGAGTTTGTGAGGAACTGTGTGTGGTGCCAGGCTGCCGCCCCCATGCAGAGGGAACCCCAGATCGAGTCAATGCGATGAGGGATCAAGCCGTGGAAAGTTGTGCACATGGATTTTGGCTCGGTAGGGAGAGAGACACACTTCCTCATGGCGATTGACAAATGTAGCAGATACCTGGAAGTGGAGTTTATTGAGTCAACATCGTTTGAGAACATCGTACCAGGGATGGAGAAAATGTTTGCATCTCATAGGTTCCCGGAGGAGGTGTTCACAGACAACGTTCCACCCTTCGGCGGGGATATTTTTGCAGCCTTCCCGTGAGAGTGTGGAGTGCAACACCTGAAGATTTCTCCGCTATGGCCCAGAGCTAATGGGGAAGCTGAGCGCTTCATGCGGATGCTGAACAAAGTATTCCGGATGGCTCATGGACAGGGACAATCTCTGCATCAAGCCCTACATCAGTTTCTGAGGGAATATTGGACCACTTCACACAAGTCCACTGGTGTTGCCCCCGTGGAGCTCATGTTCCAAAGGTTCCCGCGCGGTCTCTTATCAGATGACACAGACCGAGAGCTGGGGGTGATCGATGAGGAGCAAGTGGCCGATGATTGCCGGAGTGGAATGAGAGGGAGAACATCCGGAGGAAATTGCGACCACCCGACATATCACGGGGGATGAGGTGCTAGTCATGAACCGGAACCCAGAAGAAAAGATGTTGCTGCCTTGTGACCCACAGCCACTGGATGTGTTAGGAGTTAAAGGGTCCATGGTGACCGCATCTGATGGGAACAAGACCATGACCCGCAACTCCAGCTTCTTGAAGGGGCTCGTGCCCATCACCCTGTCGATCAAAGACCAGTGCGGAGTGAGACCAATCTGCGTCCTGAATGCGTCCTGAATGCACCCTGAATGCATCTGGAGCCCTGCAGGAGTGACAGATCGGGGGCCCAGGTGGGGAATACGAGGCCTGAGGACATACAAGTAGGAGATATCCACAGAGGGAATCCTGATGTCGTCTGTCACGCCTGAAGGACTATGTGCTTGATGAATAATGTGCTGTTAACATTGAATTGTAATAAGGCACAGACTGTTACAAGTGTGACGTTTTGAAGTTTAGTTAGACTCATGTTAAGTACCTGCTGTAATATCATGTTTGGTTTTGTGAGGATATTTTCATTGTTATGAAAAAGGAGGGATGTGGTGATGTGGGTCACGTGATGCCCGCGACTGAGTGGCGCAACTCCGTCACGGTGAATAAATGGGGTTTCCTGCGCATGTGCACCAGAGTGCAGGCGGAGCTTGGACGGAACACATGTGTGGTTGTTACTCTGTGGGGAGCTGGGGGCTACCGTTCTGCAAGGCCATGAGGCCTCACAACACCAGGTAGTAACTATAAGTCTAGTAGCAGGCATGTGTGTTCCATCAACTTGAGACTGTATGATCCCCTATGGTTGCTGCGTTGTGATTTTGAGCCGCAAGTAAAATTACTTCTGCTGAAATTAAGCCTTTTAGGGCAATACAGGAGAGAGCACACACACACAAGATATGAGTGTGCGTTCAGTGAGATTAGCAGGTGGGCTGAAGCCACATTGAGTGCAGTGCTGCTTGTCTGCCTTTCTCCACATTTGGAGAATCAGATGTCCAGAAGCTGCCTGGAATTTACTCTGTTGTACAGTAGGCAAGCTCTCAAGTCCCATGATAAGGAGTCATTTGTAATTATATTTTGGAGCCCGATGGCTTGGGAACTCTGAAGGGGATAGTTGGATCTTTGGAAAGGTGCAGGGGGTCAATACAATGCATCACACCCTTCTCTTTTCATTCCCCTCTCCTAGTTATCCACTCAGAGAATAACCATTGCCAAAGACATGCAAGAAGTTTATTCAGGCGGTCTAGCAACAATGTGAGGGGTTTTCTCATTAGCAGCTGTGGTGTGCCTCAGCATGAGTAAGAGATATGGAGGGGCCCTTTCCTGAAGGTACTTTCCTATGATTTCTGCAGGCAGCCTTGAAGTTTGTGTCTTGTGGTACAAGTGGCTATTCAGAAGCAGTTAAGGCAGATGGAGACCTTGCAGATCAAGAATTATTTAGTGTTGCTGCTTGCTGTACTTCGGCATCTCCTCCTATGCCTTATCTTGAATATCCGACTGGATCATTCAGAAATAAATGGTGGCGTTCCTGTTATTGCAGAGTGGGCAGGGTGGGCACAATAGTCCCTCATATGATTTAAAGAAGGCTAGAAGATTTTCTCACCAAACCAACCAGCCACAAGAACCTGGCTGTGGGGCTATTTTGACCTTTCAACCTGCAGGGAGGAAGACTGTGCAGGGGGACAAGTACAACGTTCTGGTCACCCTCTGTAAACATTTAGTGAGGTGGGTACAAAGATCTAAGCAGTGCCCATTTGACATGATGGTCATGTGTAATCACATTTGGATGGGGTATGCTGCCACTTCAAACAGCTATGTGCAACCCATAAATAACCCATGCACCAACCACTCAGCCCTCAGCTCGGCCAATAACGCTGAATATGGAACAGGTAATCCATAGCACCACAGGCAGACCGCATTAAACTGAGCCCACATGTGCACGTCTAGTTAGAGTAGCAGCAAGCAAAATGGTGCAGCTGGTGCAGCATGTGTTGTCTGGCACTAGACAGTGGAAGGGAGCAGCACAAGGAGGTTGTTTCGGATGCAGTGAAAAAACATATGCTTGAGCACCATATCACCCGCATGCAAGTAGCTGGGCATGGAGGAAAGAAAGAGACAGCCATCTGAGACAGAGCTATATAACATATATTTATCTGGCACAGGTCCCAACAAATTAACCAACAATGATGATCCTCGTTTGATTGTGACTTGTGATAATGCCTCCTCCAAGGTCCGCAGAATTGTCCAGAAACATTGGCGTGTACTCGCTTTGGACAAAGATCTGTGTCCTTTACTTTCTACACATCCAACATTAACTCATAAGCAAGTACCCTCTTTCAAGGACAGATTGGTTTCAAGTTTCTTGTCTCCACTACAAAAGAATTCCTTTTCTAACTGGCTGACTTGTGCACCGTTAGGTTTTACTAAGTGTCATAAATGTAAGCTCTGTGCTCATGCAATGGTACAAAAATCTTTTAAACATCCAATTACTGATGTTAACTATGAGATAAAATATTCTATCAACTGTGATACTGCATGTGTAGTTTATGTTCTCTCATGTCCGTGCTCGAAGTATGTATCTATCTAGGGAGTACCACCTGTAAACTCAAACTGAGAATTCTCCAGCATTTGAGAGCTATAAAAAATTCCGACCCTACGTATCCTATGGCAAAACACTTTAAACAGGATCATGGTAATGATTTCCATCTTTTAACCTTTTTTGGAGTGGCACACGTTCCCATACATCAAAGAGGGGGTGACCAGACTCTGAATTTAAGGCTAAAAACAAAGTTTACTCTTGATTCTGACACTACAACTCCGAATGGTCATAATATAGATGAGGAGCTCTATACCTTCCTTTGATTATAAACATCAGTACTTGTCTCACTGTCCTGCCATACATTGGGCTAAATTTTTTTTTAGGTTCATCCTGTATTTCATGTCCTTTGTATCGGGTTTTTTTCTTTTCCTTTTTTGGTTTTTTTGGCCATTGACTTTTTTAATTTTTTCGAAAGGCAAAGAACACGTTCTGTTGTCTGCCATTACTGTGCAGACTAGTGAGGGATCATTTATTTATTTTTTGCTGGTTGGAGTTTAAATTGTTGCTCTATTCCTTTGGGTTTCCTTCAGAGTTCTTTTGTGCTTGAACATTTAGATGCATATGTTTTGTTACTACAGTATTTCTGTGATGCAGTGCTCAAATTGTCCATGATGTTTTTTTTCTCTTTTTTTTAACATCATTAATCACTTTGATATTCTAAGTGGAAATTGTGAATTTTCTTCAGTAGCTACAGCATCTAAATTAATTGACTTGATGCACTCATGAGGTTTTGCTGATAGGTACTTATAGCTGTCTGCACTTGCATGTCAGTCAGCCTTTTTCAGCATGGTTATATATCATTTTAAATAATGTTTCATTGTGATATTCTGCATTTTATTATGGATCTGCTCAATTGTGATGCGTTTGTACTTTATTTTAAAGTCATATGCTCGTGATTTCCCATTTCCCTTAATTGTGCAATAATTTAATATGCTGACTTTTTTACTTCTATGCTACTATACATTAATTTTGATTGTATATTGACTTTGCATCTCATGTTGAATTCTGTCAGTGGTGTGCTGTCAACATCCACTATGCACTTTATCATGTTTTTACTTCATCTTGAACTAATACTGTGTGGTATTTTAAAAGCAATGATTGCACTGAAGCACTGTACTGCACATTATCATGTATGCTGCTAGTCTCAAAGCGCTGTAACGAATTTGCACTTTATTTCGAAATGCTGCTCTCTTTAATTTATACAAGTTTGTGGATGTATTTGGAAACCTGTAATGATCTGATGCCTTGTTGGACTTGTGTTTGGTTTTTGGCTATGACTAATATGTTTGGGTAAATGTGGGTGTCTAGCCAGTTAGCGCATTGCAAAGAAGGGTTCTTGTGTGGAATACTTTTTGTGTTCCATATATATTGTCACTCACATAGAGTATTGTATTGGCTGTATTCTACTCTGCACTGTGCTACTAATTGGTACTACACCATACTGGTGTCTCCAGTTCCAAGATATCAGCCGAATTATCCACATTGCAACTTCTCTGTTGCTGCTGGCAGTGGACACAGTAGTAAGACTACTGCTGGTCTTTTTAACACTGCTTTCTATTCTGGTCCCTCACAAGTGAACAAGCGGCGAGTGGAGCGCGAAACACGTTGTGTGCAGTAGGATGTGCCCCATGGTGTCCTGCCTCTGTTGTTTCTGTTGATGTCCAACCATTTGACAAATATCTTTTAATAATAAAAGTTTGTAATTTATTACAATGTGAGTCTGGCTTTTGACTCAATACAGTGAGTGGAGATTGTTCCTCGCCTGGAGTGCGGTTTGGATTCCTTCTTTTTTTCATGTGTGTGTATATATATATATATATATATATATATTGAAAGGCGGGACTCCCTCACTCCTATGCACTTTTTATTCGTTTGTTTGATGTATCAGACCTGCAGCCTGAGTCCTGGTTTGTCTAGGGACCAACTCCGAGGTTCCTGATTGTTAAGACGATTTGTGGGGTTTGACAAACTATGGACCTGTAAGGCGCTGGTAGGATTGGGTAGTCCGGTGATAGCTGTTAGGCAGCTTGCTCAGGTAATGGATGAGTCCGATTTTTTGTCAAACAAGAGGTTTGTTTTATTCCTTAGTTAATCAGCACCAATACAAAAACACCATTGGGCATAGAGGTGACAGTTTTAACATGTTGATACGTTACACAGCCGACGCACGTTTCGACCTGAGTCTTTTTCAAGGCTGTGATTTTGTGAGTTGGTGTGGTAGTGATTTGGTATACCCAGTGAGGTGACATTCAAAGCCCATTTGTATTGTGGATATTCATTTTACATCCATTATGCATACATTAATAGACAGTTTCAAGAGATACAACCAGTTGCGAATTTGAACGGAACATATTGTGACACCCAGGAGAGGTGATTTATCATGTTTGGTGATGGTAAGTGATGGTAACACGGTGTAATCAATTGAACAAAGCGATATGATAGTAAAATAGAGATGCCAATTTGCGATATGATTTACAGCAGGAGAAGAAACAATGTACCAAGGGAGAAGAACAGAAAAACAAAAGTTTTGGTTAGTTAGGGGAAGGGCTACAGAAAGTTCTAGAATAGCCCAATAGGAAGAAAATTCCAAGGTCTTAACCAATTGAGTTATTTGGTGAGCTTCAAGGTGCAATGGGCTGGTCCTACCCATGTAAGGGTGCATCTTGGTGTGGGAAGGGGTGTGGGTAGGGGTGTGGTGTGCTCTTTTGTGCTGCCTGTCCCCATAGCATGCACCTGTGCTGATTGTGTCCACCTGTAGTTGATGGGTACACTGCTCAGGTCTCTTAACGGGTGCTTTTCGATGCCGTTATTAGCGCCATGCCGGTAAGGGGTTTTTGGGTGTTTTACATGCCGCTGATACCATGTCTGCATGGCTTGTGATGGCCTGGTATTAGCGCCATGGCGCTAATTCCGGCATGTGGGTCGCGCGCCCGCGGCTTTGCCGCTATTAGTGGCACCGTAATTAACGGGTGCGCAGATAGCGGTGGGTCCAGGTCGTGATTTGCTTAGGGAATTAACGGTACCGGTAAATCATTACCGGTAACGGTATTCCATTACCGCACAACGTGTAATGAGGCCCATAGTCTGGTTCCCTAGGTTCCATCTAGCTAAAACCAGGCACAATTAATGCCGTTTTTCCAATGTTTCTGTTTTTTCTGTCCTACTGTCCAGGCAGACGCTTGCAGCTTCTTTCTGATCCAGCATGCTAGGCTCTCCCCAGCACGCCATTTTTTAATCCATACCTTGCATAGCAGCATCAAACCACAATGGGGTTGGTGTGCAGCACCACCTAAAGGTACTTCATACTTCCATTACTTACTCACTCCATGGTTATATCATTGGGCAAATGGAGGGAGACATTTTGGATTTATAGTTTTTTGTATTTTATGTCATATCAGAGCCACTTTAGTGCTTTGCTTCTCCTCTATCTAGTATATTGTGGCACAAGCCCATGTCACTCACAGAGGAGCATTTTATTGCATTTTATTACATTTCTACTAGCCTCTGGCATCTATCCAGAACCCAGGCCGGTGTAAGGCCACTCTCTGTTTACCTTTTCTAGTCAACTAGACATGTTCTCTTTAGTTTTTATTAAAGGGTCTTGTATCCTTGTGACAGTGACATATGTATGTACATGCCCTTTAACCACTGTGCATCTTCTACATTTTTGATAATTCACTTTAGTAACTCGAGTTCCCCTTAAATCTTTCACAGGGAATTCCACTTCTTGGCTCCATGAAGAAGGCTGTGACCCACCAAAGCCGAAACGTCCTGGGACTCCTTCACCCTAGTGGTGTGACGGGATCCCCCTTAAATCTTAGTTGAGATTTATTTCAGTGACGTCGATCAACTACCTTTTTGGTAACCCTTTAGCCTGGCTATGATAGACCCTCCCAAGGTCTTTATACCTTTTGAGGATTATTAAGGTTACACCAGTTACATGTTGCATTGGGTAAACCTGTTATTAACCCATTGGGTAAAACCGTCTTACAATTAGAAAAACATAAAAACAGAATGTATTAGTGGCAACATGATGCCTTTATACTACTGTCTTGTTTTGGATCAATGTTAACACACAGCACATGCTTGTATGAACTGACTTTATTTTTTGTTTCATGCTTTGCACCTATACTGGTTTGTATTTTGTTGTGAGATTTGGGTGAAATATGCGCACCCTTTTATATGATACTTACAATTCCTTCATAAAATGTTTAAAGAAATAAAGACAGCCACTCAATAAAAGCTGTTCTATTACAAACTAATGATCTAGCACATGTGGATCATTACCGTTGTTTTTCATGTACTGCTATCTTTGGTAACTATATAAATTGTGACACTCAAAGATAGTATACTGTCTCTAAACTTACTCTGCAATAAATAAACTGCAGCTAGCTTAGACTTCTCCAGTCAGGACAAACCCCACCATTCTGTACACATTTGTTAATAGCCCTCAGTCCTGAGTCTGGTTTGGGCTCTCCCTCCCGTATATACTGTTCTTGCCTCAACTCAGCCAAACGATCTTGCTTCTCTAACCTTCTCCACTCTCAATCCTCTCATCCTCGATGAATCTTTCAAACCCTGACTCGTCTTCTCTCCCCTCCCACTCCCGACCACTCCATCGCCTCTCCTCTTTCTCCCTCTGCCTTCGCGGATTTCTTCTCCTCTAAGATACTCTCCTTACAACAAAATATTCTTCACTCCCACGCTTACTCCCCTCCTCCTCCTTCTCTCTCCACCCCATCGCCCTGCATATCTTCGTTCTCTCCTGTCACTCATTCTGACGTTTCACTCCTCCTGTCTAAACCTCATCCCACTGCTGCGCCCTCTGACCCACTTCCCACCCCTCTTATTCCCAAAATGTACCCCCTTCTCATACCTTACCTAACCTCTTTCTTCAACACCTGTCTTACCACTGCTACCTTCCCTACAGCCTTCAAACACACCTCTATCATTCCCATCCTGAAAAAACCATCTGCTAACCCCCTCCTGGCCTCCAACTTTCACCCCATCTCTCTTTTTCCTTTCCTCTCTAAGCTCCTTGAACGTCTAGTATACTCCCAACTCTCTACATATGTCTCCAACTCTCTCTCCTCCCCCCTACACAATCTGGATTTCGCCCTAAACAATTCACTGAAACTGCTCTTATCTCGGTCCTAAACTTGCTCCTCATGGCTCGCTACTCCAAACACTCTTCCATTCTCAATCTCCTCGACCTCTCTGCTGCCTTTGACACTGTAAACCACCCCTTACTCCTCAACACTCTCTCTTCCTTTGGTCTCAAAGGCTCAGTCCTGAACTGGTTCTCCTCCTACCTTTCCAACCGCTCCTTTGCTGTCTCTTGGGGCAGCTGTTCCTCCCCCACCCACTCCCTTGACTTTGGTGTTCCCCAAGGCTCTGTTCTTGGCCCCTTCCTTTTCTCACTCTATACCTCTTTTCTAGCTCCTATCATCTCCTTGTTCAGTATCTCTTATCATTTCTACGCTGATGAGACCCATCTTTTTCTCTCCTTCTCTTCTTTTACTCCTGTCATCCACCTCAAACTCTCTTCCTGTCTTACCGCTATCAAAAACTGGATGTCCTCCCACTTTCTCACCCTCAATACTGACAAAACAGAGGTTTTATTTCTTCCCGCCAACACCCTTCCTCCCCTTTCTCCCCCCCCTCCATCCTCTTTCCCCCTTCTCATCTCCCCTTCTCTGGCTCTGCCCGCAATCTAGGCCTCCACTTTGATTCTAACCTCTCCTTTACATACCACATCTCTCTAACCTCCCGTGCTTGTCGTTTCCATCTCTACAATGTTCGTAGAATTCACTCCTCCCTTACCTTCCATGCCATCAAACTTCTAATTTCCTCCCTCATCTTCTCTCGTCTATTCTACTGTTTACCTCTCCTCTTTGGTCTCCCCGCCTCTCACCTGGCCCCCCTCAAATCCCTCTACCACTCTGCAATCCGTACTCTTTGCTCCCTCTCTCCTCATGATTTCATCTCGGCTTCACTTTTTTCTCTCAGTTGGCTCTCCTTTCACTCCCAACTTAAATTCAACTTCCTCTGTCTTGTCTTTAAATCTCTTTACAATCTTGCCCCTCCCTACCTTTCCTCCCTCCTTTCCTTCTACTCTCCCTCTCGCCCCCTTCGATCAGCTGACCACTTCCTATTCAATGTTCCTCCTCCTTGTGCCCCTTCCTGATTCCGTTCTTTGCAGCTCCTCACCCCCCTCCACTGGAACTCTCTACCTCTACCTATCCGCTCCATCTCCTCTTACTCTTCCTTAAAATCCCACCTACTTCACCTTCCCTCCTGACTGCTCTTACTACTTCCTCCCTGCCCCCCCGAACCCAGATTCTTAATCTAACGTACTCAGCAAATTGCTCCACATACTGTTCTGGTTGTTTTGACTCGTGACTTGTTCATATTGCTTCTATTGTATCTTTGATGTTCTTATGTGAAGCGCTTTGGATTAAAGCGCTATATAAAATCTTATAAAATACAAATACAAATATTTAACTCCAGCAGGGTTCACCTTGCAGCTCTGTCCGCGTACACCACTTCACAAAACAAGGTGTTCTGGTGGAAAGTCCATGTTGTTCAGGCTTTCATGGAGAGAGTAAAGAGACTTTAGCCCCTCTAAGAAACCAAAGGGTGTCCCACCCGCTAGTCCTCATTGA
The DNA here is from genome assembly GCF_040938575.1 of Ambystoma mexicanum. Taxonomy (NCBI): domain Eukaryota; kingdom Metazoa; phylum Chordata; class Amphibia; order Caudata; family Ambystomatidae; genus Ambystoma; species Ambystoma mexicanum. The sequence goes on from NC_090928.1 coordinate 70,272,329, forward strand.
CTTGTCATCCTGGCGGCCAGGACACAGCCATAGCTTTTGGATCCAGTTCCTGGGAGTGGACCAGTGCGGGAGAATCACCTGGGTGAGGGCTCTTCGGGGAGTGGGGGTGAGGCAACCGATGGTGAGACGCGGTATTCCCCTCATTTTTGCTCATCTATCCCATCCTATTTTATAAGATTTTCTGAAGTCCCACTCCCTCCCCCCTTTTTATACAAACACTTGGATGAGGAAGAGGGTGACTGAGAGTAACCAGACTAACTCTCTCACATGGTATTGGACATGTCCCGTTAATCGGGTCAGGCAAAGTCAGACACTTTACACTAAGTGCATACACCTGATACAAGTTAGCTCTCCCAACACGACTCTGTGGGTCGGCAATAAAACGCTGGAAGAGTTGGTAGAAATGATCATCTTGGAACAGTTTATCAACTCATTACCTCCTTTCCTACAGAAAGCTGTATTACAATTAAACTGACCCACTCTTAACATGGCTATTGAGACTATCCAAAATCATTCAGATGCATTAAAAAATGTCCATTCCTTCCATAAAAATGAAGATAGAAAAGACCAAAACCACCCTACTGCTCGCAGAACCTGACATTAGAGCGAGGAGGACTCTCTAAAATCCGAGAGTGGACTCCGAAAGAAAATGTAGAAATAAAAAGACCTGACACTAGGATTAAAAAAGAATTAAGGAGGGAGGAGGCAGAGGGGTTAAGCCATCACCAACCATATGTTTCTCATGTAGGGAAACAGGTAACGGGTAATTCGCTCGGCATTGTCCCAAAAATCTAAAAGAGGAGCCTATGGAAATAGGATGCTTAAGAGGAGAGGAATGGGAAGAACAAGAGGAGGATCTAGAAACCATTAGCATTTGTTTATGCCGACCCTCAGTGGACTTTCTCTCATGAATAGGAGGATAGTGAAAGCATTAGTTGATTCTGGAATTACACAGGCAGCCATAAGAGCCGATTTGGTCTCTTCAGCAAATCTAGAAAATGCAACCATGGTTAGAGTCGTCTTTGTACATGGAGATAACGAGATTTACATGTGTACATTAATATCAGGGGGTAGTCCGGGCTATTATCATCAGCCATTATCCCTGGGCATCCGGAAGAAGTTCTTATAGGAAGAGATTTTCAAGACTTTTCCACCCTTCTTCAGGAGCCTCCTTTCCCATCCAGAGAATTTACACCACAAGAACAATGGAAGTCAGATTTCTATAACCAGACCTCCCTGGTATGGGAATGGATGGGAGTAGATCCTCATAAAGACATTAGTAGTGTCAAATCTCCTCTATCCCAGTTAATGGGCTATTCGTAGGGAACTAAGTTTAAAATCCATGGCCTACCAGCACAGCCAAAGAGAAATTACATGGATATGCGAGAGTCCCTGGATAAAGTTTTCACTTATCCTCTCCAGAGTCCTCAGACTAGAGAACTTCGAAGAACACACCTATCGACCTCGCATAGGGGAAGTGTATGTGAGAAACCAAAGGGTGTCTCAACCGCTAGTCTGCAAGGACTCGTCATCCAGGTGGCCAGGACACCATCATCGCTTTTGGATCCAGTTCTTGGGGGTGGACCAGTGCAGGAGGATCACCTGTGTGTTACGCTCACCTGGTCTCTGCTGAGGTGTTGGGGCACGGTTGCAGCCCTCCCTGAACTTGAATCACCCCTTCAGGCCTCTCCTTCAGTAGAAAAAGCTGTGAGCGGTGGTACGTGGTGATACTGCTCCTGCGTGGAGATAAGAGTGTGTGAGTGTGCCAATCTGTGATTGTTGTACCTCTCGAAACGTTCTCCCCAAAGAACGGTTTCTGTGAGCATACGCCGGCCCATAAGGCTCACTTGTGAATTATGGAAGATAAGCTCTCCGTTGTGCTACTTCTGGCGGGGGGCGCATTGAATGGGATCTAGTTCCTTCACTGATCCCTGATTAGGATTAGTCCAGTCCACCTGCGACTATGCTTCTCCTTATGATTGGTAAGTCTCTCTTGAGCTCTTGTGATGGTGTTTGTTCTGCTTAATGTCTTTATATGATGCTTGTATTTATGCCTGCATTAATGTCTCTCTTCTGTTTTCTTCCCTTAGATGGAAATGCGGCCTCAATGCAGCTGTGAGACGCGAGACGCGGCCGGATGGAAGATGGATGCTACCACAATGTTCGACAGCAGGTAAGTGATGGTTTAGGGAAAAGTGCGAAGTATGGCGAAGCACAACCTTAAACTGACTGTTTTTTCGATGTCTAACCTTGTCTTCAGTTTTTTTCTTGCAGGCACTGCTGTCGACGATGGAGCGTGTCGTGCTGCGGTGCCAAGATGAAGATTCCGGCGTTCCGGAAAGTGTAAAGATGAATACTTGGTTCGCCGAAGAGATGTACAGGTAAGAACAGCTTCCCCACGTTGGTAAGTATGCTGGCAGGAAGCAGGATGTCTAGGAAGCAGAATCTTCAAAGGTAAGTCTTACCTCAGGCGACGTGCAGAATAACGCAAAGTGTCTGTCTTGAGGATCAGGGCAGCTTATATAGCTGAGATTGTGGGCACGCCCATTAGGGCCGGCTTACAAGCCACACCCTGCCACTCTTAGAGAGTGAGCATGTGCGAAGGTAATCCATTAGCAGCCACACCCAAGAATACACTTGGGGCTGCTTAATGGATGGAATGTTCAAGGTTAATGCATCCTGCTTAATGGATGGAATGTTCAAGGTTAATGCTCTGAAGTGCTATGTCCATATAAAAGCTTTTTGGTGTTAAATGGATGTTCTTGTTTACTTTTGTTCATGAGCTGGTGCCAAAGGCGCCAGGACAGTGTCCACCCAGGTCTCCTGTGCATGCGACCCCTGCATGCCTGTGCCCCTGACTTCATGACCATATCACCGAGGTTTTCATTGAGTGGGGGTGAGGCAACCGATGCTGAGACGTGGTATTCTCCCCTTTTTGGTTCATCTATCCCATCCTATTTTATAGGATTTTCCAAAGTCCCAACGCTCCCCCCCTTTTTACACAAACACCGGGCAGAGGAAGAGGGGGACTGAGAGTAGTCAGACTAACTTTCTCAGATCATACTGGACATGTCCTGTTAATCGGGTCAGGCAATGTCAGGCACTTTACACTAAGTGCATACACCTGATACCAGTTAGGTCTCTTCACATGAATAAAAGTCAACACCTAAAGACACACTCTGAGCAAGGCTGAACACGAGTATAAGCAGAACATCCGGGACTAGGGCACACCTACTGGAGCAGAGCAATGGACCAAGGGACGAGAGCAGTAGGCCGAACACCCCAAGGGTTTCCTACTGGAGGTCATTGCCTCTGACAGACCGCAAAAGACACATGGAGAAGGCCAGATCCCACAAGTGAAGATTTCATTGTGTTCCAAGGATGCCACCGACCCTCCCGGGAGAACAACAGAGTTGGGGAAGCAAGGTCAATCCTGTGGTTCTAACCTTGACTTGTGAATTGAAAATAGTAAAACAAGATAGAAACACACAAATCCGATGAGTTGGCAAGTGACTTGAGAGACTGGTGCGTGTTAAAGCGAATGAAGTAGCAACATTATACCACAAGCGGAGGCTGCACGTGTGTGGATGAGATGCAAAGAAAGGCAGACCTGTGAATGAACTTTGAAGTAAAAAGCAGATGTGCGATCAGCAATACTAAGTAACAGAGTGGTTCGGTGAAAGGAAGTAGCCCATTTGAAAGTCTCTTTGAAAGGTACATAGTTTGAAGTTATAAAGCAAACAGACAGCAAAAGTGAATCAAGTGAAAGTAAACATGAACTTTGAGTCGAAGTGGTCCTGCGGTGGTCTGGTAAAAGAAGCACGCACATTCCAATGTCTTCGACATCAGAAAGGGGTCCCAATTGAAGGAGACCCGAAGTACAATAAGCTTGGGGAAGGGAGCCCCCTTGCAAGTTTGTGTTCAACTGTGACATGAAAGATCTGAGCCCGACAGAGGGGTACCTAAATGAACTGTGTGCTGTAAGGTCTGAGCCTGAGAGAGGGGGACCTTGGTGAACTTTACATTGAAATACATTTTGAAAATCAAGAAAGAGACTTTAACGTGGAAGGCCTGGCAGGCCTCAATCCACAGTTTGGAACTGCTTATAGTGTTAGAAACCATAGTGTTAGAAACTGAGCCAGAATTTGTCATCCTGCCTACAAGGACAGCCTTACTCTGTAAGGTGTAACGTAAGGAGGAGAGCTGGTTCAACTACTTTTATACTTTTGAACATCGATTTTTCCTTTTGCATACATTTATACTTGTTTTACAGGAGATAGGGCAGGCATTGGGTTTTTGTTAGTATAGGCCATTTTGATTTGACAGACTCTACTAGGACTGTTTTCTTTTATCGTTTGATGATCAAGACTACTGCCGTCGTAGTTATAGGGCAAAATAGGAGCTTCTCCAACCCCCACATTTTCAATAAAGGTTTTACAAATTGTATCCATTGTGTCAGTGTTATACTTGCGATACCATTCCTCCCCTTCACCCCCCATTTCCAACCTGCCTCCAGGTTGGGATCTCAATGTGGTTCTCTCAATGCTCATGTTTCCTCCCTTTGAGCCTATGCACAAGTCCAGCCTCAAACACCCAACTTACAAAACAGCTTTCCTAGTAGCCATCCCCTCCATAAGAAAGGTTAGTGAGCTACAAGCTTTACCAGTGCAAATCCCTTTCTTTGTTATCCACAAAGACAAGTTGGTTCTAAGAACGTTCTCTAGGTTTTCACCTAAATTAATTTCCAAGTTTCATGTTAACCAATCCATTGTACTACCAGCTTTCTTTCAAAATCCTTCAGAGAAAAACCTCGATACACTGGATGTAAGGAGGTCAGTTTTATAATATGTAGATAACACAAAACCGCTAAGAAAAACAGATCAACTCTTTGTCTCGATAGCACCAGGCATGGAAGGTGATCACGTTTCAAAAAACGCCATCTCCAGATGGATAGTGAAATGCATACAACTCTACTATTCCCGATCAAACAAAACTCTGCCTTTCACACCACAAGCTCACTTTATCAGAGGTAGAGGAGCTACTTTGGCTTTTTTTGCAAACTTCCCTCTAGACACTATTTGCAAAGCAGCTACATGGAGTTCCATACATACCTTTACTCAGTACTACTGCATTGACACAGCTTCTAAAGCAAATTCACAGGTGGGAAAAGTTGTGCTAAAACATCTATTTGCTACCGTACTTTCTCACAACCCATCTCCTTCTCCTGATACTGTTCGCCAGTCTATGCATAACATGTGATCTAAGCAGATCCACAAGCCTCAGAAGGGATACATTACTCACCCTAATCATATTTCTGATGCTTGGATCTGCCTAGATTCACATGCGCCCACCCTTCCTCCCCTTGGAGTAGAAGGTGCATAGATGTTTTCTGGCTTTATTGACTCTTATCTGCTTTATTACATCTGTACTCATGCTACACTTCATGCTACCTCATGTCAGAAACAAAGCAATGTGAGGGACCTCGACGCGTGAAGGACCATGGGTACAGGGGATGTCACACTGGGGATAGTATTACTGGCACGCCCTGTCAACGCAGCTTTTCAAGTTTCGAGAAAAAAAATAATGTAATACTCTGCGGCTACCACTAGATGTCGGCCTACGCATAGCATGTGAATCTAAGCAGATACAAGCATCAGAAATACTATTACGGTGAGTAATGTATCCCATATATATCAAGTTGATAGAACCCAACAGTTACAATGGCCCTCAAGGTAAAGGGAAAATAGAATGTTGAAAAAAGATGAGCCGGCACTTGATTTAGGAAAAGTGCAAAAAAACTTTATTGTATTAGTCCGTGGGTTAAATAGCCCAATTAATCTGTGCAGACACGGATATGAACAGTTTAAAACACCCATTAAAAGGGGTGAAAATCCATCCCAAACGGGACTTCCTCAGGCTGGTAACTACTTGTTAAAGCTCAGCATTCGTATATAAATCGGCACTTCTTGCATTTCAAATCTAGTCATGTGGTTGTCACATGTTCCTTAGTAGCAGTTCTAAAATAAAGTGCTACGAACATGACGGGCATCTTAGCCTAACTCCTTGGTACATTAATGTAACTGCTGATGCAGATTGCTGTTTAATTAATATATATTTCTGTGTAAGAATGGTGCTAATCTAATAAATTCCACAACTGTTTTAAGGCAAGGGTTTCTGCTTCTCGTTTTAAGTATCAATTAGCCAAGTAAAGTGCTTAGTGCTCCAATTATAAAAAACACTGTGAATGCTATATAGTTTCAACATTTTTCCGTTTTTTTAAAAGTAATTGCGACTCGACATCAGCAACTATAGGTACCTGTTAAAAACACAATCAAATATTCTCTTTCTAATCGTTACTGTTCTTTAGTTTTCTTTTATTGAAGAGCATTGTACCACTTATTAAGTATGTGTGAACTGTAAGGAACTCATGGTGGCAACAAGTAAGACAGACACAAGTGATCACAGTTCAAGGGTGTTTATTGAACAATGAATGCAGGGTGGAAAAACGCCTAATCTAAACCTAAATCTAAGATGCAAGCGTCGACCATGAAAAGAAAAATAAGGCAGCCCTAGTGGCATTGAGTCAAATAAATAGGCCTATCATAAGAAACCTATTGCCAAACCTTAATACCAAAAAGGGTGTGGGACAGTTTTCAAGAAAAGAAAGAAGTGTTCTCAAATAATATGTCAGGATGCGGTAGCCTGGGTCTCCCTTCCCCACGTTTTTAGCACAGGGTAAAGTGGGATCTTGGAGCACATTACGTTCTTGAGCTTCCCAGCACGAGATCAAAGTTCGTTTCAGCTATCAGGGCCATCAATGGTCCAGTCTGGTTTCTCTTGAAAGTCTCTTGCCTTCGATGACCTAACGTATTCAAATAATCAAACAAACAAAAGTTCCTTCAACAACTGAAAGTTCATATCTTTGTTTTACTTAATGTGAGAATTCTTCAGCCTTGGGTCCCCCTCTTCTGGGCGCTGACCCCTCTTGATTCTTTCAGCCTCCCTCCTCCAGGTTCACTATGGCTCTACTGCTTTCCGCAAAGCTTAATGTCCTTTTTTAACATTTCAACGTGGACATCCCTCTACCGGGTTCACTCTTGTCAACACACTGGGCCTCATTACGACCCTGGCACTAATGGGTTAGCAGCGCCGTAAAAGGCTGCGGCGCCGTTAACCCATTAGCACCTGATTACGAGGTCCCTTTGCAGGACCAGACCTTAACGGCTGGTCTACACCAGCCGTTAAAGTAGGGACCCGCAAAGGGACCTTGGTGCTAAGGACGGTACCGCAATTTGCGGTACCGTACTTAGCGCCTTCCCCATTCCCATTGAGCCCTATGGGGCAAAAATGGGAATGGGGAAGGGACATGGAGGAAGGGGGAATTACCGCCCCGCCAACCTTGTAATGGGGTGGTAATTCCCCCTTTCTCCATGGCGGAGTCGGTAAGTTACCGGCATGGACCATGGTGCTATTAGCACCATGGTTTTCCGCCTGGGTCGTAATGAGGCCCACTGTTTCCTGGGACTTTGAACTTCACTCCTCCTTACTGGCATCCCTCCTTCAGGTTCACTCTGGCTCTCAATTAAGGTGATAGTAGCTCACCCCTGAGTCCCCCTCTTCTGGGCGCTGACCCCTCTTTATTTTCAACAAAGCTCTTTTACACAGTTCAATGCTTGTGGGATAATCTTCCCTTGTTTTCTCTTTATGCAGGATTCACTTCCCTTGTTTTTCAACTGTTTGTAGATCAAAGTCTTTCAATTGTACAGGGATTTTGCTTGACCTCATGTATGACCACTTGGATGTATCTTGGCAGCCTTTCTATGGCCTTCTGGTATCTGTAATTTCGCACAGACGGGGAACGACTAAAGTCTCTCAAGTTAGCATCCACATGGTGCTGGTTCCCTCTGCAGCTGGTCTCCTCATTTCACTTTTACAGTTTGTTTAGCCTAGTTCAATTTGCCACTTTGCAACTTTCGTTCACCACAGCCCGGCTCTTATCGGTCCTCCCCTCGACTCACCGGCTGTGATGAACCGCTTGGCTTTCCATCTTTTGGAGTCAAGGGGCCTCATTACACGGACGGCGGTAAGGGTTAACGGTCACCGTTAATGGCAACGGTGACCGTTAACCCTTACTGCCGTACTACGAGGTCCCTTTGCGGGTTGGAGGATTTAACGCATGCTTCTTGCAGGTGTTAAAATCCAACCCGCTAAGGGACCTCGGAGCTAATTACGGCACCGCGAAATTGCGGTGGCGTATTTAGCGCCTTCCCCATTTCCATAGTGTCCTATGGGGCAGAAATGGGAATGGGGAAGGGCAATGGCGGAAAGGGGATTTACCGCCCCTCCAACCTTGGAATGGGGCGGTAAATCCCCTTTCCGCCAAGGCGGTGCCGGTATTTTACCGGCATGAGCCATGGCGCTAATAGCGCCATGGCTCACCACCTACCGTGTAATGAGGCCCAAGGCCATTACCACGGTGGCAGGAATCTTCCTCGTTCCTGCTTATCGGCATAGGCTTGCCCCGTGTACTGTTGACATCTGCTGCAAGACACTTTTTTCTTTTTATTGCTTTATTTCGAGAAAATAGTCATAAAAGCAGTTCATAAAGAACAAATAAAACCACATCAGTTACAGCGTCACAATCACATAGCCCACAAATCACTTCCACAAAATTACACGTTCATCACTTTGCCATAAGAGCAAATTAAATAGAATCAACATTATGCAAAAATAACAACTCCTGTAAAAAAATATCGTTATTCCATAGCACTGCTCAGCAACTTGTCCTTCCTCATATACATTTTTCTAGCCCAACTCAAATAACTTGTAGTGGCAAGCACAACCATCCATCGCTTCATCCAGACATATTGCCATAGCCAGAGCTAGGGACCTGCAACCACGGCTTAGAAAAAGAGGCTTCAAAAAGCGTTTCCTCAAAGGCATGGTGGCCGGGCAAAGTAACAAACAATGTTGTACCGTCTCCTCAGTCGCACCACAAAGAATGCATGACACATAACATTAAATATAGGGCTCTTTCCCACCTGGGTGAGACATAATCCAGGTATTCTTTGCAGCCCCCCTGCATCTTTATTAGAAGATATTCGGCCAGCTGCTCAGCAGCCTTGGATCTTCCCATTATATCCTCCCAAGCCTTTCCCCCTGCTGCACTCTTAATCACTTCCCTTGAAACTGATGTGATCATTGAGGGGTTTGACCAATAATCCTCCAGACCCAGCAAGCCGAGATAGCTTTTCACATGAGCTTCCCACTTTAAGGAGCTGCTCCCCTGCTGGGACAAACATCTGTAACTGCCTCTCTGTATTTACAAAGGTGAGGATTAGACCAGAGTTGAGCCCAATGCAAAACTGGGTGTGAATTACAGATAATCTCAAACCCCTCTAATCAAGTTTCCAAAAGCACTGGGATGTTCGGGGCGGCAGTGGGCAACCCAAGGATGCTTTTCAAAAATGTTGTCTCAGCCACAGCAAGAGACTTAGGGCCTCATTACGGCCATGGTGCTCCGTAATGAGGGGTGCTGGTACGGGACCGGCACCCTTCATTACGGTATGCCTTATTACGAGGTTCCCTTGCGGGACCCGGTAAGGACGCCTCGTAAAACCAGGCATCCTTAGCGGGTCCAGCGAGGGGTCCAGGGAGCTAATAACGGGCCCGTTATTAATGGGCCCCCATATTAGCTCCCTCCCCATTCCCATTGAGCCCCACAGGGGGTCTCCACATGCCCCCAAAGTTCCACTGCATACAATGCTGCCTGGCGTGCTTGTGCTCAATAGGCCTCCAGCAAGACCCTCACACACTCCTGTTCCCATGTTCATTAGTAAATCTAGCGAGGGACCCACTGTATCTGACCAAGGTGAGACTGGCCTTATCAACCTGCATTTTTCAGCTGCATGATGCCATAACTCTCATACTTAAATAATCGTAGGACTGAACCTGCTCGATTGCAGCCCCCCACTGCAAAGAGAGATAGGGGCTTCTGCTTCTTCTTGCGATTAACATTGAAGTTCATAGCGTTAGTTTTTGTAATATTCAAAGAGAACCCATTTCTCTTCGAAAAAGACACAAAAATCTCCAATAGTTTATGCACGCCAGACGGTGTGAGGGAAAGGAGCACAACATTGTCTGCAAACAACAATGCAGGAAACGTATCACCTGCTAATGAAGGGACATCAGTCTGGGCAGCCAGAAGCCTCCTCAGGACTTCATTAATGAAAATGCAGAACAGCATAGGCGCCAACACACATCCTTGCCGCACTCCCTTCTGTATGTCAATACTACAAGAGGTGCTTCCCTCTGTCCTCTAGCAGACCACTGCTGAGTACTCCGTGTAAAGGCTGAGGGTTGCTAAAAGCAGAGCCGCCGGGATGCCAAGCTACTCCAGGACCTTCCACAAATGTGCCCATGGGACTGTATCAAAGGCCGTGCAAAGATCCACAAACACAGCATAGACGTTAACCTTTCTCAGCACAGAGTATTTTTCACAGATCAAACGCAACCAGAAGCTTTGGTCTATCGTGCTCAGGCCCTCAGAAAACCCCACCTGGTGATGATCTATTACCTCAGTGCTAATCACCCACTCGTCCAGGTGGAATAAAAGTGCCCTGGCAAACGTCTTCCCCCCCGGCATCCAACACGAAAATGGGTCTAAAATTAGCAGGGTCATTGCGTGTGCCCTTTTTATGTAGTGGGACAATGTTACGCTCACCTGGTATCCACAGGGACGCCACCCAGCTGGGTTACTCGCTGTTATGCTTCTCAGCTTTGCCCTGATGTGGTCTGCGGGGAAGGTTCTGCCTGAAAATACAGGAGGACTGTGTTCAAGACTGACCGACTGGGGTAAGTATCCTCCCTCCACACCCGTATGCTTTAAGTCCCTCTGGCAGCCTCCCCTCACCTTGTGGTAGAATTAGGCGTGCTCTCCGTCCTGCCTTCTTTGCAGGGGCGCGTAGTCTTTCATGGGCGAGTGCGGTCCAATTACTTCACTGACGCCGGCCCGTTTGATATTGTTCAGGTAGGTCTTATTGCTGTTCTTTAGTTTTGTTGCTATCCTGCATGCCTTTCTTTGTTTAAAATGTCTCTTTTTTCTCACTTAGGTATGCAGAGCTTCAGCGCGGCGAACTGGCTTGGTTGAGCCCCGCTGGTAGATGATAGCGCATTAAGAGCGCTATGATGCGGTAAGTAAGCGCTATGCGCAGCGCTGCAAAGTCTTGCCTTTGCTAACCTGTGTTTTCCTTCCTTGTAGGTGGCAGTGTTCTTCAGCTCGAATGGAATGACCAGAGTAGTGCCAGCCGAGAGGCGACCAGCCAGGTAAGCCTTTTGAGCAGTTCATAACTTGTAAATGTCTCTACAGCCTTCTTTAATGTTGCCTCTATCTTCCTCTTTCAGGTCGTACTGTCCGGGAGGCGTGCAGATTCGAGGAACCTGTTCTCAGTAGCTGTGAGTGTTTAAAGATGAAGACTGCAGGTAAGATACTGCTGCTAATGATGTTCCTTTTGTCTCCTTGCAGGTTCTGCTTCTCCGAGGTTCGAGGGAATAGCTGGACATGCTGAGCGTCACATTGCAAGCTGCAAAGTAACACGAAGCATGTTCTGCAGTCAGGGTGTGGTTTATATAGCCCAGGTAAAGAAGTACCAGAGAAAGTAGTTCCAGGCCTGCCACACCCAAAACACTAGACCGCATATCTTGGTTCTTAGGAACCAACCTATGTTGATGCCTCCATGTTGGCTGACAATACAATAAAGTAGTTCCCAAGCACATTGTTGTTCATGGTGTATGAGCCTGGCGCCATAGGCGCCAGGACTGGCCCCATGAGGGCTTTTGAAGAGGATACCAGGCTCTAGAGGCCCGAGTCCTGACTCCACCTGGCCAATGGGTTTGCCAGAGGGGGTTTTGGGCGAGTATCGTGACAGCACCCCCCCTAAGGCCCCTCCCATGGTGTTCCTTCTGTCTGGCTCAGGTTTGGTTGGGAAGTTCCGATATTGGATATTCTCAAAGGGCTCCCGGGATCTATCATGTGGTCCATATCCTTTCCAATCGACGAGATAATATAGTTTGGTCCTAGAGTATTTAGAGTCCAAGATATCTTTGACTTCGAATTCTGGTTCTCCGTCAACAAGTATGGGCTTAGGTGGTGTCCCAATCCATGTGCCGGGTTGCATTGGTTTCAGGAGAGACACATGGAATACCGGGTGGATGTGTAGATTAGTTGGTAAATCCAGTTTCACGGCTGCTGGGTTGATAATTGCCTTAATGGTATAGGGTCCTAGGAATCTGGGATGAAAAGTCTGGGTTCCCTTGATGGGTACGAATTTAGTGGCTAACCAAACTTTGTCTCCTACTTGATAATCAGGGGCCTTTTTCCAGTCTTGGTTGGCGAATCTCTTTTGTTTTTCTTTGGCATGAATAAGGTGTTCCTTTGCCCTTTTGAAAGCCTGAGTAATGGTTGTGTGTAGAGTCTTTACCGCTGGCATTTCCAAGCTGGCTGGAAGGTTTAGTTCAGAGGTACGTGGATGTCTGCCATGAAGGGTATAGAAGGGCGTTTGTCCAGTGCTTGAATGCAAAGAATTGTTATATGCATATTCGGCTATCCATAGTAGGTCTTTCCAATTCCTTTGTTCGAGGTGCAGCTTGCATCGTAAATATTGCTCGAATGTCTGATTGGTTCTCTCGGTTTGGCCGACCGTTTGGGGATGGTGACTTGTAGATAGCCGAACCTCGATCTGCGCCATTGCACAGCATTTTTTCCAGAAGTTTGAAACAAACTGGCTGCCTCGATCAGAGACCAGAACCGAAGGGGAGCCATGTAGCTTAACCACGCCCTCACGAACACTTTTGCAAAAGTGGCTGCGTCGGGGAGGCCTTTGAGAGGAATAAAATGGGCCATCTTCGAGAATGAGTCCACAACTACAAGGATGGTGTTGAACCCTTGGCTTGGAGGTAGATCAGTGATGAAGTCAAGGGAAAGAGTGTGCCATGGAACTGGAGGAATGTCCAATGGTTGTAGGAGACCAGATGGTTTTTGTTTCTGTGATTCATTTTGTGGGCAGACACCGCAGGACTGAATATACTGAATGATGTCCTTACGCCAGGTAGGCCACCAAAAGTTCTCTTTAACCTTAGCTAGGGTTTTGGCGATCCCAGGATGCCCTTCTATCAGTGAATTGTGATAGTTTGAACTAATATGCTGTTGTAATTCCTTCTTGGGTACATATAGGCGATCCCTAAAAAAGGGTAGGTGGTCCTTGATGGTATATTCTTCTCCTTGAGTTTGCCATGCGAGGTAGGCATCAGGATTCATTGTCCGTTGGATTTCTTTTTGTAGTTCTGCTTGTGTTAAGGCTGTCATGATACACAAGAGTTTGTCTTCAGGTATAATAGGTACTGGGCCTGGAGTTGTATATACTATTTCATCTATGCCCATGAGAGAGAAGGCATCCGCCTTTCCGTTTCTGACTCCTGGTCAAAATGTGATTACATAATCATATTCGGCGAAGAAAAGGGCCCACCGTAATTGGCACGAGGACTGGGCCTTGGCTGTTTTGAGATATTGCAGGTTTTGGTGGTCTGTGATGACTGTAATGGTGTGTCTGGCCCCCAGAAGGTAGTGCCTCCAGGCTTTAAAGGCGGATTTGATAGCCAGGAGTTCCTTGTCTGTGATGGCATAATTAATCTCTGGAGGTGAGAATTTTTTCGACCAGAAGGCCACAGGATGTAGCTGGCCGGTTTCCGGGTCTCTCTGTGAAAGGACAGCTCCCATTGCGAGATTGGACACATCAGTTTCAACGACATAAGGGAGGTCTGGACGGGGATGTCGCAAGATTGGAGCAGAGGTAAACCTTTGTTTAAGTTCCTGAAAGGCTTCTTCGGTCCAAGCAGACTTTTTATTGTTTTTTCATAATAGTACTGTGATTGGGTACACACCCTGAGAGAAGTCTGGGATGAACCGGCGGTAGAAGTTTGCAAAGCCCAGCATGCTTTGTACCCCTTTCAGAGACGTCAGTGAAGGCCATTTCAGAATGGGGTATACCTTGTGCCGATCAGTTCTGATGCCTCCTGGAGTAAGGATAAAACCTAGAAATTCTACTTCGATGACGTGAAAAAAGCATTTTTCAAGCTTTGCCAACAAGCGATGTTGACAGAGCTTGGTGAGGACTGAACGAACGTGCCTGACATGATCTTGTTCAGAGGCTGAGTATACTAAGATGTCGTCTATGTACACTAAGGCGCACATATCAATTAACTCACTTAAGACGTCATTCATGAAATATTGGAATGACGCAGGAGCGTTGCATAACCCGAAGGGCATAACTTGATATTCAAACAAGCCGTACTTAGTACGGAAGGCGGTTTTCCATTCATCTCCTATTCTGACTCGGACCAGGTGGTACGCTCCTCGAAGGTCCAATTTGGTATAAATCTGGGCATCTTTAACTTGGTCTAGCATCTCAGGGATAAGTGGCAAGGGGTAGCTGTTCTTCACTGTGATCTGGTTCAATGCGCGGTAGTCAATACAGGTTCTCAAGTCTCCTTCCTTTTTCGGTACGAAGAACAAAGGACAGGCTGCGGGGGTCTTCGAAGGACGGATAAATCCATTTGCAAGGTACTGGTCTAAATAGGATTTTGAATTAAGGTTTTCTGGTTCTGTGAGAGCATAGATCCTGCCGCAAGGGATTTGTGCACCACGAACAAGGTCGATCTGACAGTCATAGGGCCTGTGCGGCGGCAATGTATTGGCTTGGTCCTTTCGGAAAACATCCTGGAAATCATGGTATTCACTTGGCAAGGTATTAGTTGCTTCCAGGGTTGATACTGTCGCTCCGGGAGTCATGGGGATACAGACGTCGGGTTTCTCCTCTTGGTAATAGCAGGCAGAGGAGCAGTCACCGGGGAAGGTTAATTTTCGTGCCCGCCAGTCTATCAAAGGGTTGTGAGCATCTAACCATGCCATCCCTAGTATTAGCCTGAACTGAGGTGCCTTGATGAGATCGAATGAAATAGATTCCCGATGTCCGTCCTGACACAGCAAGGTTACCCTGGCTGTGCACTGGGTTACTGGTCTGGAAGCGATTTCTGTCCCATCCACGGTGGTTACCTTGTCCATAGTTGGATTAGAACACAAAGGAAGCTCTGTCTCTGCTGCCAGTTCTTGACCAAAAACATTTCCAACTGCTCCGCTATCGATGTATGCTTCAACGGGATGCATTCTTGACGACTGTTGGTGGTTAATTAAGATCACTGGGATTGCAAAGTGCGAGGTCAGCAACTCTTTCTTCTCACTCGAAAAACTAACCTCTACATTTGTCGAGCTTGGTAGTTTCCTGATTCCTTAGCTTCATCCTACTCTGTGGCCCCGACTGTTCTTCTTGGGGGTTTTACTGGACAGTCCTTCAGGAAATGTCCTGGTTTCCCACAATACAAACAAAGCTGTTGTTGTCTTCTTTTGTCCCGCTCTTGTTTTGTTAATGGAGGCCGTATACCTCCAATCTGCATGGGGTCTACAGCATTTTCGTGTACACAGGGTGTGTTTTCCCTTGGTCGAACATACACGGTCCGAGGTTCCGTCTTAGACCGGTCTGCCTTTCGGTCCTGCAACCAGTGGTCTAGCTGCACGACCAGATTTATGAATTCTGCACAGTCTCTGGGTGGATCAACCACCTGGGCTAAGACGTCCTTTAATTTGCCTCGTAAGACTCGATGGAATAACGTTGTTCTTTTATTTTCTGGCCACCTAGCTTCGGCAACCAGTCTGTTGAAGGTAGCAATGTACGTTAACAAGTCCTGATTCCCCTGTCGGAGGGACAAGAGTTCATTGTCTACTGCTTGTTCCTGGGTATGTCGAACAAAAAGTTTTTCCATTTCTCTCCGGAACCCCCCAAGTCAAGTAATAGAGGATCGTCATGGGTTACCAACGGCACCGACCAATCTGCTGCACTACCACTCAGGTATGATAAGACAAAAGCTACCCGAGCTTGGTCGTTTGGAAATGCTGCAGGCCTACAAAGAAAATGAAGGCAGCACTGATTGATGAATGCCGCATACTTCCGTGGGTCGCCTGAGAACCTTTCTGTTGGTGCCAGGGGCACTGTTCCAGGTAATGTAATCTGTACCGGAGTGGGTGGTATGGCGGGGTTTTGCATCGTTGGATTGCTTCCAGGTAGAGGCATCTGTCCTGCCTGTGATTGCAAGTATTGCCTGCTAATCTCTTCAATGCGTTCTTTGGTCACTATTAGGTCTCTCCGGAGGGCATTACTCTCTTGTCGGGCAAAATGAACCTCAGCACGAATCTCTCCTTGTAATTGGGCCAATTGGTCCATTTCTGATGTCTCCATGGCGCCCAGGTGGATTTGTTATGGTAGGCTTCGTGTTCAGTTACGCTCACCTGGTATCCACAGGTACGCCACCCAGCTGCGTTACTCGCTGGTATGCTTCTCAGCTTTGCCCTGATGTGGTCTGCGGGGAAGGTTCTGCCTGAAAATACAGGAGGACTGTGTTCAAGATTGACCGACTGGGGTAAGTATCCTCCCTCCACCCCCATATGCTTTCAGTCCCTCTGGCGGCCTCTCCTCACCTTGTGGTAGAATTAGGCGTGCTTTCCGTCCTGCCTTCTTTGCAGGGGCGCGTAGTCTTTCATGGGCGAGTGCGGTCCAGTTACTTCATTGACGCTGGCCCGTTTGATATTGTTCAGGTAGGTCTTATTGCTGTTCTTTAGTTTTGTTGCTATCCTGCATGCCTTTCTTTGTTTAAAATGTCTCTTTTTTCTCCCTTAGGTATGCGGAGCGTCAGCGCAGCGAACTGGCTTGGTTGTGCCCCGCTGGTAAATGATGGCGCATTAAGAGCGCTATGATGCGTTAAGTAAGCGCTATGTGCAGCCCTGCGAAGTCTTGCCTTTGCTAACCTGTGTTTTCCTTCCTTGTAGGTTGCGTTGTTCTTCAGCGTGAGTGGAATGTCCAGAGCGGTGCCAGCCGAGAGGCGACTAGCCAGGTAAGCCTTTTGAGCAGTTTGTAACTTGTAAATGTCACTACAGCTTTCTTTAATGTTGCCTCTATCTTCCTTTTTCAGGTCGTTCTGTCTGGGAAGCGTGCAGATTCGAGGAACCTGTTCTCAGTAGCTGCGAGTGTTTAAACATGTAGACTGCAGGTAATATGCTGCTTCTAATGATGTTCCTTTTGTCTCCTTGCAGGTTCTGCTTCTCTGAGGTTCGAGGGAATAGCTGGACACGGTGAGCATCACGTTGCAAGCTGCAAAGTAACACGAAGCATGTTCTGCAGTCAGGGTGTGGTTTACATAGCCCAGGTAAAGTAGTACCAGGGAAAGTAGTTCCAGGCCTGCCACACCAAAAACACTAAACCGCATAGCTGGGTTCTTAGGAACCAAGCTATGTGGATGCCTTCATGTTGGCTGACAATATAATAAAGTAGTTCCCAAGCACATTGTTGTTCATGGTGTATGAGCCTGGCGCCATAGGTGCCAGGACTGGCCCCATGAGGGCTTTTGAAGAGGATGCCAGGCTCTAGAGGCCCGAGTCCTGACTCCACCTGGCCAATGGGTTTGCTAGAGGGGGTTTTGGGCGAGGGTCGTGACAGACAATTTCGGCCCTGGTCCAAGACCCAGGGACCGTGGTACTGGCCAGCACAGCATTGAATAACTTAATCAAATAGGGTACCCATTTTGAGGTCTTGTTCCTATAAAAGTCTATCGGGACTCCATTTTACCTAACTTCTGGCACGCCAGCGGCTGCTCCACTGGGACCTCTGCGAACACCAGGGGGCATAGGGGTAAAACCGGAGCCAGTACAGAGTAATCACCATCAGTGCACAACACTGTTGTGGTCCCATGGTCCTTGCGTTACAGAGCACCATAGTAATCTGCCCATGCTGTTTCCGAAATTGAACCACACAACTGGGTTTGACTCCCCCGATATGCACCCCCCATCTTGGGCCAAAATCCCCTATGATCCCCACAGATAATTGCTTCAGGAGATCCCCATAACTCCTCATGCCCACCCCTTTTCTTCTCGATCAACATTGTGCGGTAATCAGATCTTGCCTGTCTGACCAGAACACATCTCAATAGGCCTTTGCACTTAGACGCAGTTATGAGCCACCCCTTAGCTTCCTGACGCTCCCTATCATACCAGGGTGTCTCTTTCTCCCTTTCAGAGTCAAGGCCGGTACCACGTTGGCAGGAATCTCCCCCGTTCCTGCTTATCGGTGTAGGCTTGCCCCGTGTACCATTGGCATCTGCTGCAAGACACTTGTGCTATTGTTCGGCGCCTTATGTCCTTTTCCACGAAGGTTCCGTGGGCCTGGCACGAAAAGGGCAAGATCGTTTCACTCCTCGCCACCCTCTCGCTTCCTGACGACTTTCACCTTCTCTTGAACTGCCATGCCTATTTAGCTGTCTCATCATGCTGTCTGCCCTGCTCATCCTGTGCTCTCTTGCTCCACTTTTTATCCCTGTGGGGAAAGGAAAGAGCCGTCAGGTGTGTGTGATTCTGATCAATTGCCTGACTTTGCCCGAGCCTTGTATTAGGACCTGTCAAGTAAACAGCTCTGGTGTGAGTCTGTCGTCTTTCTGTGTTGTGTGAAAGGGTTTGTGTCAGAAAGGGGGGGGGTGGATGGGGGTTTTAGGAAATATTCTCTTTATTGCACCTTTCCTTCCATCTGTATAGAACCCCCAAACTTTTTGCTTTTATTTTTGAATCTGACCTGTACTTTTTGCAGTACAGTGAAGCCTTAAGCTTCACTGCTCTGGCCTTTGCTCACATATTATGGGGTAACTGATATGTCCTTAAGGCTATCAGTACTGAGAAACAGTGTTTACCTTAGTCGTGCTACTATGTTGCTACTTGTGGTTACTTTTGTTTCACTTGTGGTAACTTTTTATCATTGCAAAAACAGTTTACACTGCAGTGAAATAGGGTGCATTTTTGTTTGCCCTAGGCTAACACTCAAAGGATGTTTTGGTTACTCTATATGTGCTTAACAGATGGGCTTGAGGCAGCAGTGACATTTCCCCACTTTTTGGGGAATTTCATTTTAGCTTTGCTGCGTCCACCACGTTTGGCTACTGACTGTGCCTACTGGTCAAATATGGCCGTGCCACAAGGCTTTTTGTCCATTCCTTTTGCATCTTGTTGTTTAGCCTTCTTCCTGGCCTCACAGTCCAGGAAGATCCTTAAAAGGACTTCCAGTGCCCGGGAAAGCAGCAGCTTTTGACGGGCTACTGGAGGGCTTTGTGTGTTTGACAGGCAGGATGTGGGCTGGGTCGTCTGACCGTAATCCACATACTGGTATGTGTTTGTCTGAGTGGTATGAATGAGTATTCCCGCCAGTGGTCTTAATTCGACCACTGTGGGGTGTGTGTGTGGGCTAGTTCTACTATTGGCTAGTGGGAGTTTTCGACTCCTACCTGGCTTTTAGGATAAGAAGAGGACTTTTTTCAGAGATCCTGAAGGACCCAAGTATCCTGTCCATCTGAGAAGACCCACAAAGAAACCTGATACCTGGCTGAAGGAGGCCTGACAACCAACTTCTGCTGCAGCTCTGGTGGAGCCCTGTTTGCCTCGTGATCTTTAGTAGCCCTGCAAAGGTGCTATGACCCTTGGAGTGGAGGGACCATCAATTCCCGATGTCTTCTCAGTACCTAACACAAAAACCGCCTTTGGAAGTGCCTGGGAATCGTCCTGTTACTGACCAACTTCGTTTTTCGGCTACCAGGTTAACTTTGTTGCCGTTCTCAGTTTTCACTTGAAACTTGGCACACCCTCAGCTGCTACTGCTAAAACACCCTCTGCACAATTTCAGCATCCTAGTGCCAAGGGGACCTGAGAAAGACCTGAAAGTCTGACCACAGCTACTGAGTCCTGTTGCATCACTGTGCGCAGCGTGCACTGTCCGAAACCTGCTTTTCCGACACGAGTCCAGTCCCTGCATCGTTTGTTTTTGCATTCTTCGACCGAGAGTCCTTGCACCAGCAATAAATCCCAACCAGAGTCATTCTTGAACCTGCAACCCCTGGAGATTGTGGGCCGCGGATTTCAATGTGAAAAGCAAGCCAGGACACCCTTCCTTTGTTCCACAAAGACTTGGGAAGATTCAGAGTAAGCGGGGTAAGTTACAGAGCTTTTAACATACCCCTATACTCCCAATGTAGGTCAATGGGCTTATAATAATCCTATTTCTTATACTATTGGTTTTGCCATTACTTGCCTTGGCAAAACCTCTGACTGTTGGGGGTAATTTTGGGCACTTGTCTACATTGAACCCTAACTCTAAGAATCCATCACTGGACCCCAGACACCCTACATTTTTTCTTGCATCCTAAGTTCTGTGGAACTGTATCCTGAACATTATGGAACAAGGCCCCAGACAGTTTAGGGTTGGACAATGTTAGCTAGGGATCCTCTCTGTGGACGTTTTTGTGTATGGTACTTACCTATTCATTCCTTTGCAGGAATATTTTGATTTGTATTGTGCATTTGAACCTGTGACTGTATATATATATTTTAGTTTGATGGTATTGGTTGTTAAGTCTATCTGCTTCTATTCTATTTCTTATAGTGTGTTTTGGACATAATTAAATAACTGTATTTTTATACATCCAGTCTAAGTGCAATTTGTGACTCCCATTGTGTGACCTCATTGTGGACCCTTTACACTCTCACCCCTCTGAAGAACTTAGCCTAGACCGTCTGTCACTGCTACCTAACTGGTTTGGCTACAGCTTCCCAGAGTTGTCCCTGTTACAATATAGGTTGGCCTTCTATACATCTGCACACCAGGCCAGAGTATAGAAAATCAGTCCTAACAAATTGGTGTACAGCGGTGGGATGACCCTCTCCACATAACATCTGGGTGTTTTGTGAATAGGATCTGTATTGGGTACCACAGTGTAGATCACTGGTGGTGTTTCCATATGATACTTAGATAAGACAATATATTATTTGATTGTCTTGTAGATATAAGTCACCTACTATACTTAATAGCATGGAAACAATCACTTTCACCACTTTGAGTGCGTTAAAGGTGGAGCAATTGAGAATGTTTTGTGTTAAGAGAGACTTGACAGTCTCAGGCTTAAAAGCAGAGTTAATTGTTAAAATTCTGGATTTTGAAAGAAACAAAGTTGTGCCGAACTTAACAAAAGGTCCTGATAGTGGAGCTGGGGCTAGACCCAGCACCAGTATTGTCATTACTGTCACTCGAGTGACTGGTGTTGAGGATGAGGAGGGAGAAAGTGCATCCTCTGGACTTCCGGTTGAGGCCTCCTCAAATGCTGAGGCATGTCAGGATTGCATTGTATTATGCCCACGGCCTGTAGACGAAGAATTCTACCCAACAATATAACCCTGTGTATGGATAGAAGGCCAATACCAAGGGATCTATTATTTGGAAGAATGGACCCAAACGCATGCAGCCGATCTCCTAGAACTGGAAAGGAAAGGCACATTAGCAACAGCCCTTTCTTAGACAAGAACAAAAGATTACATACAAGTGACACCAACCTCAACTGTGGTATAGCTAGCAATGGATAACACTGCACTGGCTGGCAATACAGGACATAATCAACAGGTGTAAAGGGAGATCTGAAGCATCTGTAGAATGACAAAGAATCTATAGACAAGATAAGATAGCGTTGAGCAGGATCAGAAGAGTGAGAAAAGAAATGTCAGAGGGTCCTTACCATGTGCTGAGATAGGACAGCGTCTATGATGTAGCAGCAGAGTGGAGACGCTACAAGTAGGCCTGGAAGCACTAACAATGTGACAGGACTATACTTGATGAAACGCGAACGCCTAGAGGCCAGGAAGTCCTTTGCAGTACCTGACGAAACGAGGACGCTCCCCATTCACCCCCCAAGGTGCACAGGAAGTCTCTAGTCCGTACCGGGATGATAGAGAGTGGAGTGTGGCTTCCGGACTTACAATGTAGCGTGTGCAGCAGGTAAGGATCCAATTGAAACAGCAGTCCATTGAGCAATCCGGGTCAGCAACAGGACAGGCAGTTAAGTATCCAAAAGGGAGCCGAAAGCAATCCGTAATGAGTTCCGTGTTGGCAACGGGAGGTCTAGTAGAATCCAAAGGAAGAAAGAAAGGCAGTCTGTAGAGAGTTCCGGGTTGGCAATTGGAAGGAGCAAGACAGAAGCAAAGTCGTGGTTGAACAAAGCAAGGTTCACAAGTTTTCAAGAGCAGCAATAAACCCAAAGTGACTCTTAACAGGCAAGGAGTAGGAAGAGACGGAGTCCAAAGAACAAGCCAAGAGTCACGAAACCAGGAAACACAGTAAATCGTAAACACAGGACGTAAGACACTCTAGCCCAAATTAGAAGCGCTGACTACTCGGCAACGAGGAGCTTAAGAGCCGTGAAGTCACATGACTAAACGTGCGTGTGACGTCGAGTTGCATTAATGTTTATGCCCTAATCTCCATGGCAACCACCACCGCGTAGGAAAAGGGCGTATGTTTCCTTACTGCTGTAATTGTTGAGAAATGACTCCTATATCGCAGTGAACCATATTTGATCTGATTGCGAAGAGGCAGTAAGCTTGATTGTGTGCATGGTTTTGGGACACTGGAATGCTTAATCAAGAGAGAATGTGACGGAAGACTGGAGGTACCACCTGGATTCCTGACAAGGCATTGTTCAATTTGAAAAGAGACACTCTCAGGTTCAAGGAAAAAGAACTTGAGTTTGCTATGGCCAAATTGGAAATTGAGAGTGTTGAGAAGCAGAAAGACATCACTAGCTGGAGCTTGCCATTCACGTTTCACATGGTTCTTCCAGAGGACCTGGAGATGGTTGTGGGTCCTCTTCACATCCTAGGTTTCCTAAAGATCTCCTGAGTATGTATGAGGAAAAGAATGATTTAATTGACTGGCTTGTGACTTTTGAATATGCATGTGAGGTACAAGGAGTGAGTGATGCCGGCAGGATTGCATGGTTGATCAGCAGACTGCCCCATTCTGGCTGTGGTGTCATTATGGAAATGTCAATCTCTGATCCACAGGTTTGGGAAGACTCCTGCCCAATACTTGGGGAGGTTTAGAGAATACAAAAAAAGAATGTATGACCTATGTAAGTGTTGTTGCAGATTCTGCGAAAAACTTGATTGGCTGGATAGAAGGCTATCAGGTAACCACCTTTGAGGGTATGATCAAATTGGTCATGCTTGAACATATTTTTGCTTCTTGTTCCCCAGAGCTTAAGCAGCATTTGGATGACTCAAAGGAGTTAAATCCAAAGAGGCTAGCCATTGCTGCTGACTTATGGGTTTCACATAGAGTGTCCCATAGGGACAAGCCTTCTTCAGGTAAGCAAGAGGAGGGAAAGAAGCAGACAGAGAAGGAGGGTGGGGCTACTGATAAAACTATGTGCAAGAAGGCCCATGAAAGGTTTAATAAGGGGAAGTCATTAGAATCAGGTCAGGGTAGTGGGACTAACCCTCCCAAGTAGGTAAGTGGTTACACCAACCCTCCCTATGTGTCAAGTGCCAGTGGGACTAGTTACACTTGTGGAGCAAGTGACCACAGGAAGGGGGCCCCAGGTGTAAGGGTAAGATCTTGGGGGTCCACCCGGCCAGTCTGGCCTTCTCTCAGTATGAGGAAGAAGAGATGGCAGGGGTGTCCTTCCCTTTAGACTCCATTCCCTCAGAGGAAGAGCCTGAAGTTTGTCTAGATTCCTTGCAATCTAGCAGTGCTGAAGCCTTGGCTCCCATCCCTGTCCTATTGCACAGTGATAATTCTGTTGAGGATATTGTTCAGGTTGTAGGTGTAAATACCTCTAATTTTAGGAAACTGGGCCCAGTACTACTGAAGTAGATTCCTTCATGGTATAACCACAGATTCTTGCCAGAGTTCCTGTGGGGGATACTCAATTGGCTGATAGGCCCTCTCTTAATGTTCCAGTAGCACCTGTCATTCAAGCTGTGAATAGAGAAATGGCCAGGGCATTTGTCAATGTAAGGGGAGTGGTCCCTAAAAGAGTGCTGGGTGAGTTGAGTCTTCAAGACTTAGGTCCTGATAGGCCCTCCCCAGACCCTTCAAGCACTATGTCTCAAAATCAGGCTGCCTTAGCCAAGCCTAAGAGAAAGCCTAGGCCTAAGGGGATGTAGCAGGGTCCCAGGCCCAAGAAGGCCTTGTGGATGATGCAGAGAGTCTTGAGCTTGATCCTTGCAGAAACCGGGAGCCAGTGGAGAGATTCTAGGGCTGGAGAGATGCGGTCCCTGGGCTTGAGGCCAAGGAGAATACTTGCAGTCCTGTTCTAGATTAGTTGAAGGGGGCAAAGTGAGGAGGTAGGCAGATTAAAGAAGAGGCTGTTGGAGTAGTCCAGCCTTGAGAGGACCAGGGCTCTGTAAACATTGAGTTTCCGGGGGACGGTGAGGAAAGGGAGAATGCTTCTGAGGAGATGAAACTGAAAGTGGGCCTTCTTGGCAAGGTCTGTGATTTGAGGAGAGAATGAGAGAGAGGAGCCGAAGATGACACCAACGTTTTTTGCCTCAAAGGAGGGTGAAGGGAGGGGGCCCATGGAGGGCAGGCAGACTGGGAGGGAAAGAGGGAGCAGGGGTCCCAATGAGAAGGATCTCTGCCTTACTGGAAGAGGAAAGAAGCTTGAAGGAGAGCTGCATGTCATCAGCATAACACTGTTAGGAGAGAAAGTGGAGATCAAATGGATTAGAGGGGCCAGTTAGATGTTGAAAAGCCAAGGTGAGCAGATAGAGCCCCGAGGGACACCGCAGGTGGAGAGTGAGATGGTGGAGACAAAAGGGCCCAGTTGAACCTGGGAAGGTCGGTCTGAGAGGAAGGAGTTCAACCAGTCCAGAGCCTGGTCTGTGATGCCAGCTGTATCACAGAGCCAATTTATCAGGGTGACATGATTGACAATATCAAAGGCAGAGGAAAGGTCACAAAGGATGAGAATGGAAGTAGACTTGGAATCAAGATTAGAGAGCTAGTCATCTTCACGGGTGTTCAGGAGAGCAGTTTTCATGCCTCTGGCAGCTCTGAAGCCAGACTAGTGGTTGTGGAGACAAACCACAGATTCAGTGTGGTGGATAAACTGGGAGATGGCCAGCTTCTCCAAGAGTTTGTCCAGGAAGGGGTAATGGAGATAGGGCAGTAGTTTGCCAGACAGGACGGGTCGTCAGAAGGCTTTTTGAGGAGAGGGTGCACAAGTGAGTGAGGGGAAGGATTTAGTGGCAAATGAGTGATTTCAGAAATCGGCCAAGGCTGACAATTTATTTTTATTTTACTTTTTGATTTTTTACATTTTATTGTTCATTTATAACATGCTTAATACCAGCCAGTGGTTGCTATGCGTGGGATTAGGATTCATCCCTGTGTTGCGCTGTGTTGTCTTGCTTCCAAGACAACCATGTTGCCCTTGAGCTATCCTTCCTCCCACTTGTACTTGATAGTTCTGGAGGAGCAGGGGAGCACCTGTTTGGATGAGACTTTCATAGAGCAGACATGTCTAGAAACCTCATCAGGTGTTATGGGACAAAAAGAGGAGAATAGATAGGGCTAAGGGAGGCCTGAGAGCGGGTGAAGGAGAAGGGAGTGGAGTAGAGGAGGGTGAGGACAAGATGTCCTGAGTTTTAGAAATGAAGTGAGAGGCCAGAGAATTGCAGAGGGCCACGGAAGGCAGAAAAGTAGAGGCTGCAGTAGGGTTGGTGAGTTCCTTGCAGATTTTGAAAAGTTCAACCACGTTGTTAGTGGCCACAGAGATGCAGGCTTGGATACAGGCCCTCTTCTTCGAGCAGATGGAGAGTCTGTATTGCCTTTGGAGCAGGCGGCAAGCCAGTTTGTCAGAGGATATGCACGAAGCCTGCCACTTACGCTCATCTGCTCTGCACTTGCGTTTTAGACCGGACAGGTCAGAATCACAATAGGAGTTGCAGTTGGAGGCAGGTTTTATGCGGATCCTCATCACAGGGGAGAGGATGTCAAGGGTGTTGGAAATGGAGAGTTGAAGGTTAGTAAGGGCTTTGTCAGATTGAGAGTCAGTGGCAGGATTAGGAGGGGGAGTGAAGGCGGCAAAAGTGGCAACTGGCACTCGCTTCATAGGTCTAATGATAGAGAAGGAGGCTGGCATTGCGGGAGGAGGCATAGCCGTGGGGATCCCGGAGGTCCAGATGAGAGAACAGGAGAGAATAATCAGACCAGGAAAGAGGAGTAATTAGAGGGTTGGTGATGGGGATGTCTGAAGAGATGAGAGCATCCATGGTGTGTCAGGCTGAGTGCGTCGGACCAGAGAGAAGAATGTAGAGGGAAAGAGAGTCACAGAGGTTGCGGAAGAGCCAAGAGGCTACATCAGAGGAGTCGAGGTGAATATTGAAGTCTGAGAGGAGAAGCCTGGAGGAGGAGGCCAGGAGAGAAGATGAGAGGTCAGCCCATTCTGAGAGAAAGTGGGAGACCTGGCCAGTGGGCCTGTAGATGGTGGACAGAGTCTGAGAGGACAGGAGAGACACCAAGCCTGCAGACTAGGCATTATTAAGAGGAGTAGGCCTGAGTGGGTATGATAGTAGCAGGGACCCACTCAGTGAAGATGAGGGCCACTCCATCCCCAGGCCGGTTAGGCCCGGGCTTAGAGAGGATCTTGTAACCCTCGGGGTGGAGAGTGTCAAAACTTGTGACAGAGCTGGCAGTGAACCACATCTCAGTGAGAGCGAGGACGTCTAGGTCAAGGTCTTCAAGGAGGTACGAGATGTCAGTGGAGTGTTTGATGGCAGAGCGAGAGTTGAGGGTAGCTGAGTGGAGCAGGTTGCCACTTCTGAAGGTCTTCTGAGGAGGGGTACAGGAGTGTGGTACACTGATCGGAGGTGGCAGAGGGGCAAGCAAGGTGTCAGAAGGAGGAGTGGCAGGAGAGGGGAGGAAGTTGATGAGAGATGGAAGATGCCTATCAGGAAGGAAGCGGTTAGGCTGAAAGCCCTGGACCATGACAGTGCCATTTAGGTAGATATTAATGATGACCCTAGAGGACAGGAATGATTCCAAGAGTACCTCCCAATGGATGCCACCAGTAACGGGAGAGGAAGAGAAAGGGGAGAGCGCAGAGACCATAATGGAGACTCCAAAGGTCCAGAGAAGGAACGACAAAGACGATGATGGTTAATGTCTGCCTGGAAGAAGCATTGACATAGGTGTTGGTGATGGGGCAGGCCAAGATTGGAGACCGGGAGAACCTTCTTGAGATGTTTCCTTCATCAGAGGGATAGGATAGGTGACAGAATAGCAATTTGAGAAGATATGGGAGATTTGAGATCACCATTGAGGGAGAGTGCAGCGAGAAGGAAGGGGGAAAGAGGGAGAGAGGGGGAAGTGCTGAGCATGTCACCAACTACAACCACACAGCAATGTTACAGTCAGAGTCAAGTGTCAGGAAGGAAAAAAGACCTAGGTTACATCATACAGCAGAAAGCAGGACACCTAGAAGCAAGTTATCTGGACAGAGGGAAGATCCTAGATAGAGGGATAGAGGGAAAAGCCTAATTTTTAAACACAGCAGCAAATGCAGGAGTACACAGATTTGAGTATCCTAGAAAAGAGGGAAAAGCCTAATTTCAAACAAAGCAGGAATGCAGGAATACACAGATTCGAATATCCTAGAAAAGAGGGAAAAGCCTAATTTGTAAACACAGCAGCAGATGCAGGAATACACACATTCGATTATCCTATAAAGAGGGAAAAGTCACATTTTTCAACACAGCAGCAGATGCAGGAATACACAGATTCGACTATTCTGAAAAAGAGAGAAAAGACACATTTTTAAACACAGCAGCAAATGCAAGAATACACAGATTCAACTATTCTAGAAAAGAGGGAAACGCCCCACAGGCTAATTATGACAATTCACCAATGCCAGATACGAATAACATACAGCTGCCAAACACAGCAGACTGCAGTATTAGATAATAGAAGTAATAAGAGAGGAGGGCAGTTAAATAGGGAGCAGTAATGGTTTTTCCCGCTGCCCGCATCTTTCTTACCTTGATAGTTGCTGCTGATTGACAGCTCTGCTGCATGCTCCCACAGCGAACACCGGAAAACACTCTGCTTCTGTAGGAGCTGCCCTTAGCCTCAGGCCCTTCACCACAGGGGGCTGCCTAAGGGCACGGTCCAATAGGACCCAGGGTCCAGTCAGGGCTGTGCAGGTGGAAGGACCCGAGGGAGCGCTAGAGGGTTCAGCAGGAGAAGGGGGCAAGAGGGCTCCTGCAGAACATCGCAAGATGGCTAGAAGTTTCACAGAACACTGCAAGAAATTCACAAGGCTACACTGCACATAGGCCATGAGACTGCAAGATATTAATTATAAAGCATGGAATGAACTTCACTAGGAAACACAGTAAACAGGCCAAGAAGCAGCAGATATTAAGGCTAACTCTAACACAGGCAGCAGTTTCTGTGAAGAACAGAGACGCAGCAAGCTTACCATTGTGCTTCGGCTGCAAGGAGGAATGCCACCCGGAGAACAAACAGAGAATACACTGCGAGGTGTACGGTTGATAGGTGCAGAGGACACATGCTTCTGAGTGATGGTGCAGACGCTGAAGGCTAAGATAATTTTGTAAACCTTTGGTTCTGAGTTTAACCACTGAGCGGCCTCTTTGAAGGTTGACTCACTTGTGCAGTGACTGAGGGACTTTTCACAATTCCTATAATTTGGTTGAATGATGCAGGTTAGTGGTGGCAGGACTATGGTCTATTTTTCAACTTTCTACTAGTGGAATGTGTAAAACAAGACATTAAATATGTCGCTGTACACATATATCTTATCATATCATATAACATCATAACATATACTTTCAGGAATGCATAGCCATAGAACAATGGTGAAATGATCACACCTGATAGCAGCATATCATCATACACAATGATGGTTAAAGTGCAACCTTTGATGGGTACATTTTGCTGAAAACAGAGTTTCAAACGAGAGAGAGTTTTGGCACAATAAATACACATCTCTTATGGTAATAAATGTGACTGTCCATTTAAAGAAGTACAAGTCAATGGCCTGCATTACCTACCAGCAACCTCGACTTACCGTTTCCACTGCCGATATCCCTGTGATATCGGGATATTATGTGCGGTGTTGGTACGGTAAGTTCCCATTCCCATGGAGTCCCAGGTTGTTAACGGTGCCGGGGTTTCAGTGAATTATCTGCCGATAGGAGTGTGAACTACCGCCAGGTCAGGCCTGCCAGTAGTTCACAGCCCCTACCGGCAGACTCGCAGTGACCCGGTCCGGAAAAGGTGCCGGTAACCGTTGTTACCGGCACTATTTTCCAGACCGGATCACTCGTAATGAGGGCCATTAATGTGTACCTGTACAAACAGTAGCCAACTGAATGTATACCTTATGCAACAGGTGTATTTCTGGCACTTATTCTATTTATTTTGAAATTTGTTTATTGGCATTTAGTTAGGGTTACAAAACAACACCATCAGCGGGTGCATCTGTCAATATCAAATGAGCAAATTTTCCACATAGTACAGCAACATATTAAACAGTAACTACAAACAACAAATTAACATTAACTGTCTCCTGAGTCGTCTTGAACAATGTTCTACTGGTCTCCGACAGGGTGGATGTTTGGGTTGTGGGGGGGGGGGCAAAACCAATTCAGGAGCCTTCTTGGGCCGTGATGGTTTAGTTCCAGGTAACTTAGTTGGCTGCATGGACCAGCGATTCGCCCCGGCGAGTTATTCAAGGAGGTTTGTCGTCTGGAGAGTGGAACAGTTTTACCATGGTGTCTTTCCATGCAGTTAGTGCCATACTCGAGTCTTCGGAAGATCTGGCTACACTATCCTCCCAGGCCCTTGTTTCGGCGTTCGCCCATTTCTCAAGTTCTTTATGCCATACCGTGAAGATCGGACCTGTGGGCTTTTTCCATGACATGGCCATAGTTCTTTTTGCCAATATGCACACTAAGTCCATCAGTTTAACTGAGTGCTTGAATTTAGCTAGTCTGGGGTAGGTACCCAAAAGGCATTCATGCGGAGTCCATGTATACCTGGTCAAACCAGCCTTTTCGCACATTTGCTTTATTTTTGACCAGAGGGTCTGAGTTTTGGTGCAGTTCCAGAGCATATGGATCAGGTTTGCATTATCAGTCCCGCACCAGGTGCAGTTCGGTTGTGTAGAATTGTTGAATATAGCCAATTTGCTTGGGGTTAGGTAGGTGCGGTATAATACATTTATCTGGATCAGTCGAAATCTGTGGTTTCTAGAGACCTCCCTAGGGAACGCCAGTGCTCTATCCCATTCCTTATCTGACACCTCCAGTCCCATGTCCGTTTCCCACTTAGACCTAAGTACTGCACTCCGGGGGTTAGGAGTGTCGATTAGGTGACCGTATATTTGGGACACCACCCTCCCGCCTTCTCCGAGATTATATAGTAGTGTTATGAAGGGGTCCATTTCCGGTTCCTCTGGCCAGGTTACCCATTTTATTTGTGCTATTTTTCGAATCTTCTGGTACCAAAGGTATTGGCCAGAGGGAATACCATCTTCCGCTTGTAACATGGGGAATTCCCGGAAGGTTCCCTCAGCATATAGATCACCCCAAGTGTATACCCCTTTCCTTTCCCAGAGTCTGATATTATGCAGATCGGTATCGGCCTTGTCCTGCCCCGAGATTATTGGCATTTCCGGGGAGTATGGCTGCTTTAGTTGCATAACCGAGTTGGTTCTATGCCATATTTTCCTACCCAGGGTCACCAAAAAGGGTGCATTGCGTAGCAGGTTTTGGGGGGCCCAAATCAGTTCTTTCAGTCTTACCGGAGATATCATGTCCTGTAGCAGGGGAGTTTCAGACGTGGTCTCGTCTGCTAACCATTTAGTTACAAAGCCCAGCTGAGCAGCAAGGTAATATTTCTCTAAATTCGGTAGTTGAATTCCACCTTGTTTGTATGGTAGAACCAATGTGGATAGGGCAACCCGGTGTCTACCACTTCCCCATAAAAAGTCCCGGATTATTGCATCAAGTAATAGAAAGAAGGGTTTAGTGATGTAGAAGTGCACATTTTGGAACCCATATAAGAATCTAGGAAGAACAATCATTTTAACTATAGAGGCCCTACCCATCATTGATAGAGGTAGCTTAGCCCAGAATCCCATGGATTTACGCAGTCCCGGGAGTGCCGCCCTCGTGTTACGTTCATGCATTAGCTCTGGGGTGTGCATTATCTGGATCCCGAGGTAACGGAATGAAGTAGTTTGCCAATTTATGCCCACCGAAGGAAGTTCTTCAGCAGACCTACCTTTTAGTCCCGCTAGCGGAAACAAGCAGGACTTGGTTTTGCTGAATTGTATGCCCGAGACCTTCGCATAATTGTCAAGGACTTCCAGCATTGTTGGCACATTAAGAAGAGGGTTGTTGACATATATAAGCACATCATCGGCATATAAAGAAACAATGTGGTCCACCCCGCCTATCCTTATGCCTGCGTCAAAAAACTGCTTTCTAAAGTAAATAGCTATGGGCTCCAGACCTAAGATATAAAGCATGGGTGAGAGAGGGCAGCCTTGCCTAGTTCCCCTACAGATGTCCCAGGCCTCCGACACATATCTCCCAGATTTTAGCCGTGCTCTTGGTTTATTATAAAGGATCTTAATCCACCTAATGAACCCCTGGCCAAAGCCGAATCCCTCCAAAACTGCCACCAGCCACTCCCAATAAATAGAATCGAATGCCTTAATGGCGTCTAAGGACAGTAGTGCATAACATTCCTGGCTTGTGTCGGTTTGAGCTATTATGTGCTGGAGCCTGCGCAGATTCATGGTCGTGTTACGACCAGGCACAAAGCCGTTCTGGTCCGTATGTATTATGTCTCCAATTACTCTGGATAGCCTCTTAGCTAGAATTGATGTAAGTATTTTAACGTCATAATTAAGCATAGCAAGGGGGCGGTAAGAGTCGCACCTATCTGCGGGTTTATTAGGCTTGAGCATTGGGACAACCAGAGTTTCCCTCATGCTATCAGGTAGGGTCCCCCTTTCATAAGATTCCAAGAAGACTTCATGTAATAGCGGTGTTAAGGAGGGTTCATATGCCTTGTAAAATTCCGGAGGCAGCCCATCTCTGCCCGGGGCTTTACATGTCGCCAGGGATCTAATTGCCTCAGTTATGTCCTCGGGTGTGATGTCCATGTCTAAGGTCTCAGATTGTGTGGGAGTTAGTTTAGGCAGGCCAATCTCATCAAGAGTATCTAGTATTTGGTCTTGGGGGACTCGATCAGTGTGAGAGTATAATTGCATGTAGAAACTCGTAAAAGTATCATTAACACCCTGTTGAGTGTTGTGAGTTTCATCAAATTCATCCCGCAGTGTGGTGGTTATGTGTCTGGGGTGTTCTTTCTTGCAGAGCCAAGCTAGTAACCGGCCAGGTTTGTCTGCTTCTGCGTGTGCTTTGTTTGTTCTAGCGACAAAGTCAAATCTAGCTAATCTGCTCCATGCTTCAGCGCAATTCTCTCTAAGCGTACTAAGTTCTTCTTCCCTCTTCGGGGTGTCTATGGGGGCAGCTTCCAGTTTCACAATTTCCTGTTCCTTCCTGCCTAACTCGCTGCGCAATAGTTTCCTGATGCCACCCGCCTTAGCAATGACTTCTCCTCGCGTTACTACTTTTAGGGCATCCCATAGAGTACTGACGTGGTCTACGCTCCCAGTATTTTCTGATATGAAATTGTCTATGGACTCATGCAGCTCCTCTTTAAATGCCGGATCTTTCAGGGCTTCCACCGGCATTCTCCACATGGGGATGGGAGGTTTTGGGCCAGTGTGATTCCATTCCATTAAGAGTGGAGAATGGTCTGAAATGGTTCTTCCCAGATATTGCGCATCCCCTATCTGAGGTAAGTGCTCTCTACCCACAAAGAAATAATCTAACCTAGTTTGAAGGGCATGTGGAGACGAGAAGTACGAATAACCTCTTTCCTCTGGGTGTAGTTCCCGCCAAACATCTGCCAGATCTAGTCCATCAGTCATAGCTTTCAGGGACGTGGTGGCAGTGGAGGGCCCCGTTGTTGGAGGCCAGGACCTATCCAGCGTTGGGTTGTGGACACAATTGAAATCACCCCCCCATATAAAGAAGCCATTCCTATATTGTAGCATTTTGGTACTCAGCTCCCTCAAGTGCGTTGGGATATTGTGATTGGGGAAGTACGAATTCACAATACATATTTCCATCTGCTCAAAGGTCCCCCATATTACCACATATCTGCATTCTGGGTCTTTTTCCATCTTGGTGAGTCGGAACGGTACTTGGGGGTTGATCCAGGTGTAAACCCCTCTTGCAAATCTGGAGTAGGAGGCCCCAAAGCCCTGTCCCACCCAGTGTTCCCTGATCTTCGCCTCTGATTCGGCAGTGCAGTGCGTCTCTTGTAGCAGAACTATATCCACTTTTTTCCTATGCAGGTAGGATTTAATCCTATTTCTGCGGAGATAGGTGCCCAGGCCCCGCACATTCCATGTCATTATCCTGAATTGACCAGCCATAGTGGTTTCAGAAGGGTCCGGGGTCAATCCACCTCTCATAAGGGCCATCTGTTAACTTGGCTGAGTCCTCACAAAGTCCCCTTAGCTGTAGGTTCAAACCCATCAAGTCCACTATTTCCGCCCTCCCATCCCTTATCCTCATATTGACGTTCGGAGACTTACCAACTTTCTCAACTTTCATCTCGAAGGATGTATCAACCAAAGGGAACAACAAGTAACTGCCCCCAGCAGTTGTTTCAAACTCACAACGCTCGGGGGCTCCCGAGCCTCCGGGGCCTCTCCAGGCCTTTCGGTACGGGTGGTGTGTAGGCATTCGGCCAACACTGTATTGGGTGGGGCGGGTCGCTGGCGTTCCTGCACTTGGGCCCTCGTGCTCCTGCCCAATTAAGACTTCTGTTTGTTGCAGCGTTAATTCAGGCTCCGCAGACAATGTCGTGATTGCTTAGTGTCGTGATCCTTTTCTCAGGCAGTTTCAATCGTTCCTTTATCGCTTGTTTCCTTTCTCGAATTTTTCCGTGTCATCGGCGAGGTTGTTGTGTTCAAGCCACATATTTGCAGCCGCTGGAGTTTCAAGGAAGATTGCCTTCCCTTTGTACAGTATTTTAAGTCTGGCTGGGTACAGCAGCATATACTTCAGATTGAGTTCCCGTAGTTTAGCTTTTATCGGTATGAAGGAGTTCCGCGCTCGTTGCACCGTGGGGGTGTAATCAGGGTATATGACTATTAGAGAATCGTTCCTTCTGATCTCTCCGCCTTCTCTTGAGAACCGCAATATTACCTCTCTATCTCGGAAGTTTAAAATTTTAGCTATTATTGGGCGTGGGTATGAACCAGGTGGCGGCCTTTTCTGGAGAGACCTGTGGGCACGTTCCACAGAGAATCCCTGGGTGAGTTTGCCTGCTCCAATTTCCTGAAGTAGCAGCGTTTCAATGAACTCAGTGGGGTTCAGGCCCTCCATGTCTTCCAGAATCCCAAGAATTCGAACATTATTGCGGCGGGCGCGTCCTTCCGCGTCCTCGGAGCGAGATTCAGCCTAGCCACTATTGATTCCAGTTCTTGGACTTTTGCCTTCAGTTCACGTGTGTCCTCACTGGTTTCTTGTAGGGAGGCTTCAGTTTTGGTCACCCTTTCCGTCAGGTTGCGGGCGTCTTGCCTCATTAGCTGTATGTCTGACCTAATTTCTCCTATCTTATCTTCCATGGAAGTTCGTAGGGCCGCAATAGCCTGCAGGATTTGAGTGTCTCGGGGGTCCGCCACCGGAGTGGGTGTCTCAGTCGGGGGAGTGATCTCCTGCGTTGGTTGCTGCCTTTGCAAAGTCGTTGTGAAGGCGTCCATCGTCGCAGTTTTTGATCTGTTCTTTGGAGGCGACATGGCCCGGTTTGGGGGATCCAGACTTGTAATCTACGCTATAAGCTTTAGCCTGTAACCAGAGGTTTGCTGCGGGTGGCCCTTGATCGGGCGGTATATGGTTACAGGTCCAGTGCGGATCCAGTATCTACCCCACCGGGCTTTATGAGCTGTATTTGGCCTCTAGTCTTCGTATTTTGTGCCACCGGCAGGCGGGGTGGGAGCTCTACCTTTTGGGCACACATGTGATTATTCAATTCTCCCCAACCATTAGATGCCTCCGGCGGTCCCGTCTGGTTAGCGGTGTCTCTTGCCCTGGTAAGATCTGTGGCACTGAGGGGCGGTATTTGGGTTAATAAGGAGCAGTGCAACAGACTGTTGCGGGTTTCCGGATGGTGGTGGTGCGTCCGGCCCCAGCCGCCTAGTCCAGAGGCTCGCCTGGCGTATTACTTAACCCGCCAAATTTCAGGCATAGAATTACCTCCTGTGGATCCTCCGTATTGTGGGTGCTTTGTGGTTCCTTCTACCGGTTAAGACAACCAGATGCGTTGTGTATGGGACTATTCCCAGCGTGCCTCAGTTGTTTCCAGCAATCGGGTTCACCTTCCGCCTCCAACCGATGGGACCGTGCTGCGAGGAGTTATCCGTTGACAGCACTCGCGGTCTCCCGACCAGACGACTCGGCAATCCTCTTAACAGGTGCCGGCAGGAGCGGGCACCGAACGGTCCGCTCCGTCCCTGCTTCAGTGCACCGCTGGGATTCCCCGCTACCTCCTGTGCTCGTCCGCCAACTGGGATCTCCCCTCGCGCTCAGTATGCCGTGTATGCACCGAAGTCACAACGCTCGTGCCGGTGTTAGTCGTGCTTCGTTTCGGCTGCTCGCAGAGGGGCCCGAGACATCAGCCTCATCCAGCAAGCTCGCCGGCACTCTAGTCCGTCTCACTGTCGCGGCACTCCGCCAGCCTCCGTACTAGAAGCCGCCATCTTGGGTGCCACCGGGGTGCCTTTTCCGATGCTCCGTTCACTGCGTTGCTGGTGCCGATTTCTTCCAGCGACACGGTCAAATGCGGCAAAAGGGTTCTCCTGCGAGCACGTTGATTTGTGTCTCGGCTCTTTTAGTTCAGACGCCGTTATATCGGCCGTTGTAGGATCATGGGCAGGAGCACGGCGGGTTGCTGACTTCACTCCATGCGTGCAGGCCACGCCCCCCTGGCACTTATTCTATGTATGGTAGGTAGGAATAAAAAAAGGAAGTAACAGAATCACCGCCATTTTTACCACCCTGTTTTATCAAACGTTTGGAGAGAAATGAGCATGAATACATTATAAAAAAAATTAATGGTCTGTCCACTGTGCATAATCCATCAAAAACTCTCCCACAGAACCATAATATAGAAACAATTATTAATGAATTCCACAAGTAACTAGGTAAACATGAATTGGTATCAGTCAGAAACTTTAACTATTGTTCTATGTTGTTGATCTGATTCTTTATTCCATTCTGGTGATTTTCATACTCCGGCCAACACCTGTTTTGACCTCACAATACGTAGGCCTTCATCAGGGCTGGTGAATCACCCTTATGCATATCACTATTGTATTATATTCATATCATCACAACAATATATCAAACATTAATCACAATTAATGTGCCTTCAAAGAAAAGAAAAATAATATATAAAAACACATAAATAAATATTGAATATAGACCAGGTCATAAACCAGGGGTTTTGTTCCACATCGGGGGAAGCAGGCATAAAACAAAAACATATATAAAAATAAACATTGAGCAAGCAGGTCATCAACTTACACTTATTTCATATTACATTATAACCTCTCCAAGCCAGTGCCATACACTTATCATTGTGTATATTATAGATAAGTTCCATTTAGCATGTACGCACCGCTCACCCGCAGTGCATCAGTGTGTCCACCACCACCTTCAATGCCAGTGGTACTACTGTCCACTTATGTCATGCCTGCGCCATGGGCGCGCACATTGGCAACCATCATGGACCATTTGTTATTCATTTATCTTCAGAATACTCTTGGAACAACCCCTATTCACACTTTGGTACTTAATTCCCATTTGCGTGACTTTGGTGCCTTCTTATATAACTCAACTAACTACATGTACCACAATGCACTTTGCTACAGCTATCAATTCCTGGCCATTCTCATTCATCAGCATTGGAACCACAATCCCCAGAAGCCCTAAGGATCAGTGCTGCTTCCACCATCTCAGGACCAGAGAGGGAGGAGGCAGATTGTATTCAGGTGTGCTGCTCCAGGTGCTGCCAATTAGCCTGCCTCAGTAGAGGGCAGGGCAGTATTTAAGCAGCTGTCTGCAGGAGCTCAGTCTCTTGCATCAAGAGTCCGCCCAGCCCCTTTTTGCCTTTTGTCTCAAATTTGTATGTTGTTCCTGCTGCTGCATTTTCCTGCTTTTGTTCCAGTGCTCTTTCTGGGCTTCCTGCCTTGCAGCCTGCTACATCCTGCTGCCTACAGCCCTAGCCTTTTGGGCTCCCTGCCTCACAGCCCTGCTCCGCTGGGCTTCCTGCCTTGCAGCCTGCTACACCCTGCTGCCTACAGACCTAGCCTTTTGGGCTCCCTGCCTCACAGCCCTGCTCCTCTGGGCTTCCTGCCTTGCAGCCTGCTACACCCTGCTGCCTACAGCCCTAGCCTTTTGGGCTCCCTGCCTCACAGCCCTGCTCCTCTGGGCTTCTTACCTTGCAGCCTGTTACACTCCGCTGCCTACAGCCATAGCCTTCCGGGCTCCCTGCCTCGCTGCTCTGCTCCTCTGAGCTCGCTCCTTGCTGCTCTGCTCCGCTGGGCTCCCTGCCTTGCAGCCTGCTACTCTCTTCTGCTTTCAGCCCTGACCCTCGGGTCTCTCTACCTCTACGCCCTGTTCCTTTGGGTTCGCTCCTTGCTGCCCTACTCCTCTGGGCTCTCTGTCTGCCGTCTACTACAGCTCTTAGTCCTGCTCCTCTGGACTCTCTGCCTAGCAGCCTACTATAGTCGTCTGCAATCCACTACAGTTTTTCTGTACCTTGTACCATTTGGTACTGCAGCCCTGCTTCCTTGTTTGCAGCCCCCCTCTTTCCTGGCTGCTGCTCCCTTGCTCTCTTCCTTGTTTGCAACCCCTTGTTCTTGATAACTGTCCTTCTCTTCCTTGTATCCTCTGTCCTCCCCTTTTAGTTTACCCATTTCTATTGTACTGTTTCTTCCTTCATTCTCTTCTGCTAGATTTCTTAGACTTCCTTGCCCCTGGTTATTTCTGTTCTTGTCTCTCTTGTGTCTTATGTTGATCCTTTGTACAGAGCTTGACTGTTGGTTTCCGGCAGGCAACCTCTGCCCCTTCCCTTGTCGCGTGGCCTCTGTAATAGTAATCCGTGCAGAAGGGTGCAGTTTCCAAAGGTCCGTGGAACACTCTTTTTCCATATCTGCGTACACCCAAGAGGGAATCCAGTTTGTTTGTATCTTTGTATTTCCTGCCCCTTTCTGTTCACAACTACAGTTGCCTACTTTTATTTCTTGATGAGTTTCCTGCTGTGTGTGTACTTATCTATCACCTTACATCAACACAGCCACCCAAACCCTACTTGAGGGCCCTGTGCCACTCTTGAAAGAGTGCCATCCTTGACAACTTAACAGTTATATCAAGTCAACCTCTTCACCATATTAAATCCAATCTATATGACGCCAAATCCTGCGTGGATAAACCGTTTCCGAATCACCCTGCATTAATAATCATGCATCTATCCCAACCTCTCTAACTCCTCTTACCTTTCTTCGTAAATTGTTGTCTCTCTATGTAAGCTGGTCCATACCTCTCCAAAACCGTGTTATGCCAAAAACATAACCAAATCACTTCTCAATCACTTCTCTTAATTCTTTTCTGAACGATTGTCTCTAATTAACCTGTAAATTGAAAAGTGCAAAATCACACAAAACGTACTAACGTACGTTATTCGCCATTGGTCTTATAAAAAAGACTCATAAAACAAAATCAAAATCAAAATATTCAGCCTATTAAACCTATTCAACTTGTCTTCACTCCATTCTTCAAGGTTTTCCTAATTTCCCGCGATCTAACCTGCTAAAAATAGATTCTGAGATTGATGTTGCTGAAGTATGTAATGCCATTTCACAGATGAAAGACGGAAAATCTCGAGGGCCAGATGATATAGTTTCTGAGTTTTATAAGAGGTTTGCTACTCAGCTGGCACCTATTTTATGTGAGGTCTATAATGAATTTATAGCGTCAGGAGTTATGTGTGACTCGATGAAAGATGCTTTGATCATTGTAATTCCGAAACCTAATAAGGATATCAAAAAATGTGGAAACTACAGGCCAATTTCGTTGCTGAATGTGGATCTAAAAATGTTCACTAAAATATGGGCCAATAGATTGATGTCATGTATAGGGGAACTAATTGATGAATCTCAGGTGGGTTTTACTCCAGGACGTTTTGGGTATGACAATATAAGGACTGTGTTGAATGTAATTGGGGCACATTATGGAAAGGAGTCAAATGGAATCATAGGGTTTTTTGATGCTGAAAAAGCCTTTGATAGGCTTCATTGGAAATGTATGGAATACACATTGTTGAAAATGGGGTTTGGAACAGTGTTTATGAAGATGGTTGAGTGTATTCATCGTGATGTTAGGGCTCAGGTATTGGTTAATGGATTGATTTCGAGGTAATTTCCTCTATCTTAAGGTACACGACAAGGATGCCCATTGTCACCGTTTATGTTTAATTTGGCACTGGAACCTTTAGCTGCGTACATCAGGCAATGTGAAATGGTTAAAGGAATTAGTGTGGGGAATACTGAGGTCAAAATATTGTTTTATGCAGATGATATTCTGCTTTTACTGTCAAACCCAGAAGTATGTGGATCTGTATTAAAAGTAATGTTTGTGGAAGTGGGCAAATTATCGGGACACAAGGTAAATTGTGACAAAACTGAGATTTTTTCCATTATCTAGGACATATGATTTAAAAAAAATGGAATCTTGGAATTATAAATGGTCGCCCGGGGGTATTACATATTTAGGAATACATATTATAGGAGATTTAAATAAAATAATTCAATGTAATCTAGATCAGATAACAGCCAAAATATCATTAATAATTAAAAGGTGGGAAAGATTGAATTTGAAACTGTGGGCAAAAATTAAAGCAATCAAAATGGTTCTATTGCCTAAAGTGTTGAATGTTATACAATCAGTCCCACTATTAATCTATAAAAAAAAAACAGCTGTCGAAGTTTGATAAGCTCTTTCAATCCTTCTTGTGGGGAATCGGAAAAAAACCTTGTGTTCCAAAATACATATTGATGCAAAAAACTGAAGAGGGCGGATTTGGATATCCAAATCTAGTGAAATATTATGAAGCCTTTCTGCTTAAGAAGAGTTCATATTATTTTAGAGAAGAAAGCATTAAAGAGTCAATCTGGCTACTTATGGAAAGAGAGATTTGTGCACCGTATCATGTAGAAAATATTTATACTGTCGGAAAACTGTCTAATAAAAGTCTAAAATTACAATCAATAGTGGCAACTGGACAGGCCTTGGGGTTATGGTTTAGGGAAAATGGCCAGAGTTACGGTTTCAGCCCAGATGCATCTATTTGGCATAATGAGACATTACAACTTAATAATAGATGTCTGAGTTAGAAGAGCTGGATTAAAAAGGGAATTTTGAAGTTAGGTGATATACTGGATGGGAACAGGTTGTTGCATTTTGAGGAATAACAAAATAAATATGATCTAGGACACACAGAGATGAGTAAATATTTGGACTTGGCTTCCCTTAATAATCAAAGGAAAGATATGGCAGGTGGCTCACTTGGAATGAAACCAGAAATTAGTAAATTACTGATTGGACAAGAGTACAGTGCGTGGATTTACATGCGTTTCATGCCCATGGAAATAGGACATTTTATAGCTTGGAATGGGTTGAAGGAAGCTTGGTCGAATGATGTCAATATGGTTATTTCAGAAAATGATTGGAGAGATATACTAAGGGTGAGTATGAATTTGGGGAAAGATATGAACTTGCGTCTAATCAGACAGAAAATGATTGGAAGAATATACTTGACACCAGCTAAAATGTTCAAATTGAAACTAAGATTAGATGAGATATGCTGGAGTTGTGGTGCTGATAGAGGTACTCTTATACATCTATTATGGGACTGTCCAAGAGTACAAGTCTTTTGGAAGGATGTAGTTGATAGAATTGATTTAATTTTTGGAATCAGTTTGCAAAAATTTGCGGCAAACATAATCTTGCTTTTACATAAGGATAGATGTGTGAATACTAGAAAACACAATTTCTGGATTGACTCGGCCATGATGGTAGCGATTAAGCTAATCCTTAGGATTTGGAAGACGAGGAAGAAACCCAATATTGAAGATTGGTTGGTGGAATTACAGGTTCTATCAAAGTATGATAAGGTATCAATGAAGAATAAGGGTAAAGAGGAAGACTGCTTAAAGTTAAGGGGATCGTTTGAAGCCCTTTATGATTGATATAGTAGTGAGACTGTGAGAGGTGGGTAAGATAGATGTGAGAAAATTTACCCCCCCCCCCTTTTTTTTTCTTTCTCTTATTCGTTCATTGTGTCTTTTGCGATGTTTAGTGTGGGTTAGTGAGTACCTTTGGTAAAACTTTATTATTTTATGTTTCACATAGAGTGGTTATGTTAATTGTTAATGAAGCATACAATGTGAAATGTTCAGAAACGTTGGCTATTGAATGCTTATTGCAATATTTTATTGGATCTATGTGATGTTGTTATGAATTGCTGAAAATCTAATAAAGAGTTTAAAAAAAATATTAAGATTGGGGAAATATATAACCCTCTTATGTTAGCGGCCTCTCGCTTATCTATAACGTGCTCTTCTTAGCATTGTTGAAAATCTCCTTCTCTTCTAAATTAACAGCTTCACACTAGAGCACCAGCTCCTCTCCAATGTTTATATAGTTGCTAAGCTACCCGTGTGAGTATGTGACAACGTTATGTGTTGTGCAGCCAATCACTGCGCTTTTCTACCGCGCATGTGTAACTCACTAACACTTCCTAATAGCACATGCACCTCTTTTGAATACTTGCTTTTAGCGTATGCACCTCTTCCAAAACTGCCTCTCAATTCTCAGATTTCCTGTTACATATCGTTTGATGGTGGTATATGCCACCAAACTTGCCAAACGTGCATGCGTCTCTTTTCTCTGCTATTAACACGATTGTTACCATAGCTACTAGTCACCCTTTTCTCATTCATTTGAATAGATGTCACCCGTGCCTTCTCAAACTCATGTTTAAAACAAGGATCTTTCAATGAGTACGTTAGTTAGGAAATAGCAGTAATTATAACTCAGAGAACATGGCTCCAAGTACAATAATAAGTCACTTGAAGTCCATGCATTGAATAATATAAAGCCATAATGCCAACTCTCTATGCCAAAATATTGCCTCTACCAACTCACACTACTAATGTTCATTGGTTATGGACACACCGATGGACACGCTTCCAAAACCATCTTGTTAGTCCCCAATTATATTAGTTACAAGACACTGTTAGTGCAATCCTTT
Source organism: Ambystoma mexicanum (assembly GCF_040938575.1). Lineage (NCBI taxonomy): Eukaryota > Metazoa > Chordata > Amphibia > Caudata > Ambystomatidae > Ambystoma > Ambystoma mexicanum. Next base: position 70,314,784 of record NC_090928.1, read on the forward strand.
CTGAGATAATTCTACATCACACGATGTGTAGTTATCTGTTGTAGTTTGTCAACCAGACATCTTATATAGAATGATATTAAGCAGTTTTTCGTTGTTAAATGGTGGTGCATACCATTCCCCTGCATAGTATTTCAAACTTTCATGATTTGTTCAGACACTTTAAAAAGAACAGTCACATAAGAACAATCGTGCCATTATAGAAAAAAAAACATCTTGTGAGCCGAATTTAAGCCACTTAGCACTGTTCTATATTTGCAGATCATTCTTGATTTCAATTTGCGAAGCTCTTTCTGTTTTTTCCCCTTTTGGGTTCCTGGACACTGTTCTTATCCCAGTGAATCTAATCCCTGTTTTGTTCTCCATTTGATGTTGTTCCTTTCAATGTGTCGCCAATGGTAACCTGTTATCTTCTTTCTGCAGTGTGTGAATGTGTTCCCTAACTCTAAATCTTAGCTCTCGTATAGTGCTCCGAATATATACCAATCCACATACACAAATTATGGCATACACCACAAATTTCGTTTTGCAATTAATTAACTCTCGTATATATACTTCTTCTTGGATGTTGATTTTCAACGTTCAACATTCGTATGCATACTGGCACATGGTGCAATGTCCACACTTGTGGAAGCCATTCAAATTCTGGTGGCAACCATGTAGCACTTGTAGCCATTGGTCCTAAAAACAAGGGGCTTAAGTGATTCTTTAAGGTAGGTGCCTAAGTATATCCAAGTGTAGGTGTATTCTCAATATAGTGTACTAAATCTCTATCTAGAGTGAGTAGTTTCCAGTGTGTATACAAAATGCCATAAACTCTCTTACTGTCAACAGAGTATTGTGTTACCATGGTTACTTTCTAGAAGTTGTCTGTTCTATTTCTCACCTTGGGTCTTAACAGTTCCATTCTGTATATTCTCCAACTGTTATCTCTAGCTCTCACAAGAGACTCCTCTTCATACCCTCTTTTCCTAAATCTTGTGTTGAGGATTGTGAGCTATATTGACCCACTCAAAAGCATTTGCCCACACCGCCAAGCTGCATTTGCGGAAGAAACATCATCCTGGCTGTGCTGGCTCCTGTGAGCACCAGGACCTTAAAACTGCATTTTGGCAGCAACAAAAAAATGGCTGCACCGTCCTGCCAAGCACACTTCAGGCAGGATGGAACAAGGGGGCACACTGAAGGAGTTTGCCAGTGTGTACTGAAACATTTAAATGGAATAAAGTGAAAAGGAAGCACTACTTTGCTGGAAACCCCAAATTTCCCTTCAAAATAAAACTTTTTCCACCCTTTAAAAATGCTGTTTTGATGCTAATTCCATCTGTTCTGTCTTAAACTACTGTGATTAAAAAGGCCCTGCCATGCCCAGGATAGTTCATTGTGCCTCTGCAAAACTAGGCATAATTCCTGAATGACAGGCCCAGTCAAACCAACTCAGAGAGAAATCAACCAGGAACTTTACTTTTACTCGCATGGGAACACGCGTTTGTTTCTTTACAAAAGTATCCAAAACTCAGCAGTTTAAAGAGAATCTAACTCTCTGAGTTAGGTCAGTTCCAATATATCTGTGCTTCAGACAAAACTCCTGATTTCAAGAAAATGACTATGGCTGCAAAGACAGTGTGGGAATCAGATGGAGCTGCCAAACCAAATTTAAAGAAATAAATGCTAGCATTCTTCAACACATGTGTAAAAATGGGCTTTTGCAAAACTGAAGGAGAAAAATGCCAATTTAAGAAATAAACTGTTGAATGAAAGCCTGCCTATTTAGCAATGTTAAGGGGTTATGTTGTTGGTGATAGTACACACATGGGCTATTTTCTTTTACAGGTTTGTTTTAACTCAGGACCCAAAATAAGAAAATAAAGGTTTTAAAACACATAGGCTGAATTTGCAAGCTCTCCAAAACCAGTTATTCCAGTTATCAACCACTGAAACTTCCCCCCTTAGGAAGGGAGTCACACCATAAACTCTCAGCAGAGACTAACAACCCACTGATAATTACAGGGTGGGAAAGAATCTAGTCTAGATAAACCCACTGACAATGGGACTCCCAGGGCAAGAAAGTTGGTAGTGTGAAGGGCAATAAAACCTCCAATAAAGATGAGAAACTCCCACCTTGCTTTGAAGGAAATGACGGTTGCAGTTGAAGGAAGGAAAACAAAATGATCTAGTGACAATGGACTGCCTTTTGTTTCCAAAGACTGTTTTCATAAATAAACTTTAAAGACTTTTATCTCAGCAGCAAGACTTTGTAAAAATGGAGAATTTTCACAGTGTAAAAGTGAATTTTTGGGCTTGCTTTTAAGACTTGGCAGAATTCACTGACACCTTGGGGACAGAAATGGGAGAATATGGAGGATTACAAGAAAAGCATCCATGTAGCAAATGCAAGTGTGTGTACATACATCCTTGATGATCATCCACATCCATCTATAACGTTATAGAATTTTGAGTAATATAAATCCCATTGAAAAGTGCAAAAAACTGGTAGAAAGGTGAAACAAGGTCTCACGGACTGGAGGATTGGACTGCAATGTGCTGCACAAAATATGTAACCTGTTTATATAATTTGCTAAGAGATTGCAATTGTATAAATGTATGTTTGTGGCAAAATCGGATTTTAGTTAAAGTAACTGTGGGAGGTTTTTGGACATTGTAAAACTCACATCATAAATCTGACATCATTTTCCTGAAATCCAAACAGCTGAGAGCGAGGCAGAGACTATCACCCTTGTCCAGTCGCGTTGTTAGAGGCGTGTTTAGTTAAGCCGGCCCCAGTCATATACTTTGATGATGTCCCTGACCAGACTCTAGACACACATACTCTTCCTGATTTTCCTGTGCGCCGGCGTCCTGTTCCTGTTCCATCCATCCAGACTCCATATCCGAACCACAAGGCCCAAGCATTGCTGACCCTACTCCAGGGCTCAGTGCAAAACCCAAGCATTGCTGATCCTGTTCCAGCAAGGCCTAAATTCTGATAACCCACTAAAATTCCCAAATAACCAAAAGGGAAAGCTGTGGTGTTTTTGGGAAGCATCCTGATACCTGTGCCATCCAGCTGACCTGTAGTACCCAGTGATCAGAATTGCCAATCCAGAAGTGCTACCCAGTGAACTGAACTGCCCAGCTGTTTGCCAGTCGCGCTGCCGTGTAGTAACCAGAACCGTTGACTGTCCAATATCCAAAAACTAAAAAGTGGACTGTGAGTATCAATTATCACCCCATCTAAACCCATAGCCTATCTTGTCTTTGTCCTCATCCCACTCTCTAAGTCATCCTATCCTTATCCTGATAACTTGTTCAAACTGTCACAATCATTCTTGCAACCCTGCCCTTGATTTCTAGTGTTAGCGCCACGTTTGTCTTCATTTCTGTCTTGCATAGATCCTAAGTCATTAGCGATATTGTATTTAAATAAATACATTTTCCCTTAAGAAAAGGGGTACACTGCGTGAGGGTTTACAACTGCAGCATAACTTTTATATTCATGGGTGGCGTTCCTCTTTTCTTAGCCATTAAATCTAGTTTAAGTAAGATTTGCATTTCAATTTTAAAACCGATTCTTCTTTTCACTGCTCTATTTTCCTAAAAACAAACCTTACTGGGTAAGTCATAGAATTCAGTGCAGAAGTAGCGCATGCGGCCAGCGCAGAGCGGGAGCTTGCGCCAGCCGGGTGCGCCAAACAGCATTCAGGCGCACTGTGTATTAATGAATTTCCCAATCCATTTGCAGCCATGGCGCAGCGAACATCCAGCAGCGCCAGTTACGCCCCCAAGAACACCCCTTGAAGCAGGAAAAGCCAGAGAAATCCCCAATATGGCGCAAAGGGACACGCTAACCCTGGACCAGTTTACAGGCCCCCGACATTGTAATTGCATGAAAAACGACACATACCCCACTCGTGGCAGACAAAACGCGTGAAAATGTACTCACACACTCCCTTGAATATGCGTACCCCGCTCGCGGCAGGCAAAACACGTGAGAATCTCCCCGCGTCCCACCTCTTGAATACGCGTACCCCGCTCGCGCCTACAAAATCGCATGGAAAAGGCCTACCGTAACCCCGTGAATATGCTTACTGTGCACAGGCAGCCAAATCGCATAAAAATCTCCTTGCGCCCCCCCCTGCAATACGCGCACCCCACCTGCACCAGGCCAATTGCATGGAAAAAGTCCCCCTGTGGTGTGGACTTCCTGCAGGGCATGGTAAGGGGTTTAAGGGGGTCCCCTGTGGTGTGGGCTGCCTGTGGGGCATGGTCAGGGGTGTTGGGTGGTCCCCTGTGGTGTGGGCTGCCTGTATGTGGTGCATGTGGCTCCTCACCACATGGGTGTGCGAATCTGGGGGTACGTGGGTGCGCTTTCCACGCAATTTCGCCGGCACGAGCAGGGTACGTGTATTCCGGGGTACACAAGTGTGCTTTTCATGCGATTTCACTGGCGCGAGCGGGGTACGTATATTCCAGGGTACGCGAGTCTGCTCTTCATGCAGGCACGAGCGGGGTAAATGTATTCCGGGGTACGCAAGTGCGTTCTTCACGGAATTTCGCCGGTGCGAGTGGGGTACGTGTATTCTGGGGTACGCGAGTGCGCTCTTCACGTGATTTGGCTGGCGCGAGCAGGGTACGTGTATTCTGGGGTACGCGAGTGTGCTCTTCACGCAATTTTGCCGGCGCAATTAGATTATGTGTATTTCGCGGTACGCGAGTGCGACTTTCACGCGATTTGGCTGTGTGGGCCCTCCCCACCTCTCTATGCCCCGCAGGCAGCCCACAACACAGGGGACCCCCCTACACCCCTGACCATGCCCCGCAGGCAGCCCACAACACAGGGCGCCACCCAACACCCCTGACCATACCCCGCAGGCAGCCCACACCACAGGGGACCACTCAACACCCCTGACCATGCCCCGCAGGCAGCCCATTACCCCTCACCATGCCCCACAGGCAGCCCACACCACAGGGGTCCCCCCTACACCCCTGACCATGTCCCACAGCCAGCCCACACCACAGGGAACACCCCTACAACCCTGACCATGCCCCGCAGGCAGCCCATCACCCCTGACCATGTCCCACAGGCAGCCCACACCACAGTGAACCACCTAACACCCCTGACCATGCCCCACGGGCAGCTCATCACTCCTGACCATGCCCCACAGGCAGCCCATCACCACAGGGGACCACCCAACACACCTGACCATGCACCACTGCACCACAGGCAGCCCATCACCCCTGACCATGCCCCACAGACAGCCCACATGGCACCATGCACTTGTGAGCCCCAACTCATGTCCCCCCCACCAGTGATGGGCACCTGCCAGCAGGCCCCGACTCATGTCCCCCCCACCAGTGACGGGCACCTGCCAGCAGGCCCTGACTCATGTCCCCCCACCTGTGATGGGCACCTGCCAGCAGGCCCCGACACATATCACCCCCACCAGTGATGGGCACTTGCCAGCAGGCCCCGACTCATGTCCCCCCACCAGTGACATGCACCTGCCAGCAGGCCCCGACTCATGTCCCCACACCCCCCACCAGTGATGGCAACCTGCCAGCAGTCCCCCGTTCATGTTCCCTCACCCCGGTGATGGCAACACAGACCCCAGCATCGCATGCACACCCAAAGGTAACCCCATAGCAAACCCCCACAATGCAAATCCACGACCAACCATTGTTGCCACTCCCCAGCACATGCCCCATCCCACGTCAATCACAGAAGCACACATGCATGCACCCCTAGACATGTGCAACATAGGCACACAGCAGTGACACATGACTGAGCCAAGGACAACTGACACATGCATCAAGCAAATAATAGCAGACCACACCAACACTGACCATGAATGAAATGTATTAAAAATAAAATAAATATGACAAAATTAAAAAAGAATCATGGCCATGAATAAACAAATAATGAAAATGTAAATGAAAACAAAATCAGAAAGTGAAAAGAAATCCATGATAATATGAAAACGAAAAAATGGTCCATCGTCCAAAATAACTTCTGCATATCCACAAGGAATTACAATTTTAAAAAACCATTACTTCATGGAAAAAAAAATATGAAAATCCACAGAACATCCAACTATTTACATGTAATATCCACAAGGGTCCATGATCCAAAAATAAATAAACAATCCAAGGTCCATGAAAAATCCAACTATTTACAAGAAATGTCCACAAGGGTCCATGATCCCAAAAAAAAATAAGCAATACAAGGTCCATAAAAAATCCAACTATTTACAAAAAGTGGAGCAATGTACCATAACTCCAAAATAAACAAAAACATAAAGGAAACTTATACCTAAAAAACTATTTATAATGGCGGTGGGCTAGTCTTATGGCTCTGCATCGATCTGCTGGCCCAACCGCTGCCACACGGAAGACACACGTACTCCAGGGTCCTTCTGCCCATCAGCCGATGCCTGCTCACGTGATGTAGATGGCCCCGAGGCCTGATGCCTCCCACGTCGAAACTGCCGCCGCCTTAATGCCAACTGCCACTGCAACCACGACTGCCCCCGTGCATGTGCCCTAATTGATGGTGCCTGCACATCCTCCACTGGCTGGGGTCCAGTTGTTGGGATGACCACCTCTGCTGGTCCTCTGACTCCCGACTGTGGCAGGGATGTGTTTTCCTCCAGCCTGGCCGCGGTGGATGGGGCAGGTCCACAGGGTGCCCAGGTGAGACATGGGCGGGAAGACGGCACAGAGGATGACTGGCGCATAGGGTGTGCAGATGAGGAATGGTTTGCAAGAGCGTCCAGCACACGGAGGAACCCTGTGCCAACGACCTGTGCTAGCAAGTCAAATTATGTGCGTTGTCCTGCCTGGAACCACGCACATCATCCCGAATCACCCATGTGCGCAACGCTACACAGACCAGTACAGGATCAACCCTGTCATAGATTGCCTCGTCAACAGGTAGAGGACGGTCAGTTGACATAGACACATCCCCTACCTGCGAACGGGCCTCGACAGAGGCATCCCTGCTGGTGCAGGATGATGTAGTCACAGGATCAGGGACAGGATTACACACAGGCACCTCCACGGCGACCTGTGCTGCCTCCTGCCCCTGGAATGCACCACTTGCACCAGTGGAACCACCCCCTCCAGGCCCCATGCGTGGGTCTGATACGGCCTCCTCCTCAACCACACCCCCACCAACCTGGATGACTCTGTGCCGTCTTCTGTAGCATGCCCCTGTGCGGGCTCACCTGCCCCTTCTTCTGCCGAGGAGTCCACATCCAACATTGGCCTCTTGGAAATCCCCTCGGCAGCTGAGGCCATGGACGCGGCACCAGTCCTCTAACTCCCGGAAGATATTATTACCTGGGAGGGGAGCAGCACCTTGCATCTCCGGCTTGCAGTGGCATCCCTGACGCTGGGCTCCACAGTGCTGTCTCCGCCCTCTTCATCAGTCGACGCTGCAGACAGGGAGAGACAGAACACAGGCATCAGGACATCGTACAATGGTCTGCTAGACACATGACTATAGTACATGAGTGGCAGTGTCAAACATCACAGACGGCATCACACTCCCCATCACTCAGGTCAATTGAACCCACACACATGCACAAACAAGCAGGGAAGGTGCAACAGACCTCTGCATCCATTCACATGGAACTGCATGGACATCCTAAGGGTGGCATGACGTCACAAGCATCATGGAGCATGCCATTCAGATGCACACACGCCACCAGACAGACATGCATCTGGCCATCTCTACCTGCTGTCACAGTGCAATCATTGTCCACTATGTCACATCTGCCAATCAAGTACCTACATGTCTGTGTCACATGCATCCATGGCGTCTCACAGTCACACACACCAAACAGACACACGCACATGTACATCGTGCACGTAATTGACGGTGGGACGAGCAGCCATGTGTCACACCCCAAACATGGCTGAGTCCACACACACGCATGCAAACATGTGTGCATCTTCACATGCAGTTGTGCATCATGCATCGCAACACATACAGCATTGATGTGCAGCACACATGACTGAACTCACATGCAGCACAGTCATGTCCCAGCACATACACATCCATACATGGGCCATGTCAGACATATGTCCAAGCTGCTCACTCCTGCCACACCTCAACATGCACTGTGTCGAATGAGAATGCATGGACACTTACCGCTCGACTCCAGACGGGTCTGCCTCTCAAAGACCTTGTGATGAAGCGCTGGGTGAATGCGCTCCAGGATCCTCATCTGGTCGGTGGTAAGCAGGGCCTTCCTGAGGGTCCTGGACTTGAAGTCCTCACAGCGCTTATGGACGTGTTTACAGTCGCAGGGTGCCACCCCCTTTGCGTTGATGGCACCCACGATGTCCAACCAGATCCTCTCCCGTCCATCCTTGTCGACACGTGCTTGTCCGAAGAGGGCATCATAATGCCCCAGGACTTTGTCCACCAGGATGATAACGTCTTCAACATTGAAGCTGGCAGCCCTCTGCCTTCCTGCTGGGGGGTCGCCACTGGTCCCAGATGGTGTTTGGCCTGACATGGCAACCCCCGAGGCAGGTGTGGGTGGGCAACTGAGTCCTGGGGCTCGGCTGTGGAGCGATGGACCACCAGTCGGGAGTCTTCTGTTCCAGCAGGGGTGGTCACAGCAACTGGACCCCTGGTGATGTACAGGCACCTAATTGCAGGGCACATTGGTAGCAGGCAGTCTGGAGGCAGCAGATGGCTCATAGGAGGCTGCTCGGAGCTTCGGGGGGAAGGTAAATGGTCTTCTGGGCAGGAGCGTGGTCTTCCATGTGCTGTCGTGTGGCCAGCTTGATGCAGACTCGGCACATGAAAAATAAGCATGTGTGCGTGTAATTTGAGGAAAGGCCCTTAGCGCGTAAGAGCGTAAGTGACATGGCACATGTAGGCGTTGCTATGCACATGGGTTAAAGGTCCGCGTAGGACGCCATTTTCCTGTATGTGCTTTTTGTGGAGACTGAGCGTGTGATTCTTATACTTCTTGCGGGTTGACACGCGATTACTTCACAAAGGTTGCAGTGCGTACTCCTTGTTTACTGCGGCAAAGCTCATTTCTTGTTTTGGCGGGGGTGTTGCCAATGGGCACACGTGCGTTTTTTTTCCATTCATTTTCCTGGCAGATGATGAGTCACGCACGCATTTTTCCACTGTGGTTGCCCCTGTGTGTCGCGTACCCATTCAGAGGTCATTGTAGCCTGCGTGATCCACACGTATGCATTTTTTGTGTTTCTGGGTGTCACAGCGTACTGCGGGTCCTTAATTCCACGCATGTGGGCTACCGAGGGGCTGTGTGCACATTTCTTTTTGTTTTTGGAGTGCCTGAGCATTGCGTGACCCGTCATTTTTCCCCAGGGGTCACAGACAGCCTTGCAGGAGCACAGGGGTACCTATTCCATCTAGTACCCTGCCCCCTTCAGCCCAATTGCCCAGGTAATTGTTTTCTGCACCTCCCATTCGCACAAGTACATCAGTGCCATGGTTGCCATGGTTGTGAGGCGACCAAGTGGTAAGAGAGGCAAAGGTGGCCGACCTCCAAGAGGTGTCCACGGTAGGGGACGTGGCCAGGATGAGCAGGGTGGCCAGGGTGGCCAGGGTGGCCAAGGTGGCAGCAGTGTGCAACGTGGGCAGGGTGGCCCAAGAGGGCAGTGTGTCCAGGACCATTCAGGGACAGCTATGCCCCCACCCCCAGTGGGTCAGAGATATGGAGCTGACACCATCCCAGCTCAGGCCCTGCTAGCCCGTCCCGGATTGGTCACGGAACAGGCACGGGATGACCCACAGGCCGACTTCTGTGTCTTCTGTGTCACAAAGTCCAAGCCACGTGTGGCAGTGAAAGTTGCTGTCACCAGGCCACGTGGATCTGGGGCAACAATGTCATCTGCCGGCCCGAGTAGCCAGGGTGCGGAGGCTGGTCTGAGTTACCCAGCCGGGACAGTGTTGGTCCCGGCCCCTCACACCAAGGCAGTTGTGCCACTAGGTCCTGGCAACAGCACCCAACAGCCAATGCCTGCAGTGAGACCTTTGGTCTTCGTGCCATTGCCTTCTTCCAGTGGCCAGTCCACCTGCACTTCAGCCCCTACAGACTGGAGCGGCGTAAGCCACTCAGGGCCCACACCACCTCTCAAGAGGAAGAAGTGTGCTCTTGCAGGACAGGCTGGGACTCCAGACACGGCTCGCCCCTCCGGCACGTCAAGGAAGCAGAGTTTCAATAATGTGGAACTAGATGCACTTGTGGGCTACGTGTCGGAACATGACCGCGACATGCTGGTGACGGCAGGGTGCAAGACTACGCCTTCTCAGCGTAGGGCCCACTGGCAGTGCATCGCAGACCACATTAGTTCCTTGGGATTTGTGAAGCGCACAGCTGATGATTGCTCAAAGCGCTGGAATGACCTCAAGCGCCGAGCAAAAAACAAGCTGGCTTCTAATTACACCTCTACTCTGGTGACTGGCAGTGGGTCACCACCAGAGGAAGATGAACTCACAGAACATGAGGCAATAGTTGGAGGGTTAATCGCAGAGGATCAGATCCAAGGTGTGGGAGACCTACCAGATCTTGAGACAAGGCTATATGTATGTTGCTTGGGTGATGTGGTGTGATCGAGTGCCAGGTTAGGCTGTGTAGTCTTAACTGGCATATGTGACCCATGTATTGCCTCCAAGCCATCCCCCGCCCTTGGGTTTGGGGTTCACTGTAGCCCTACTGACCACTGTAAACACTTTGCACATGATGGCCTCATTATGAGTTTGGGCCTCCAAACTCGGGTCCGGGTCTGTGGTCCCTGAATCGGGAAATACCGGGCCATTCCGACTATGGAGGGCCTGGTATTTCCCCATTTAGGGAACCCAGACCATCCCCATTTGAGCCCCCATAGGGCTCAATGGGAATGGGGAGCATGCTAACAATGGGCCTGTTAATGACGGGCCTGTTGTTAGCATGCTGGTCCCCTCACTGGACCCGCAAAGGAAGTCTGGTCTGACCAGACATCCAGAGCGGGTCCCGCGAAGGGACCTCATAATGAGGCAGTACGGGGCTAACGGCGCCGGCACCTTTATTGGCGCCGTTAACCCCTTACCGCCTCACTTGTAATGAGGCCCGATGACTGCACCTGCCCTTAAACTGCCATCATGCCACGACATTGTTATTACAGTTTTTTCTCTTTATTCTGCCTGATTCATGGAATTATTTGCATGAAAAATGCAGATTTGCTTGCCTTTCGGCCCGAAAATCACCACACTTCAGACAGGGATTTTCGGCCAGAAAGGCGCGCAAATGTGCGCTTTTCATCCAAATAATTCCATGAATCAGGCTGATTGACTGCTACGCACCTACACATGTACAGCACCCGCTCACTTCTGAGCCCTGTTTGAACCTTCAACATGACAATTCACTTGTGTCATGTCAAAGTGACCCACCATTGATGTATCCATGTGCCTCCCATCACTGTATTTGAACACACTGGTGTTGTTGCAGCGTGTGACACATGTGTGTTTGTTCCACACTTTTGCATTTTTTGTTTGATGATATGTGTTTTACATGGATGGGGGACAGTAGTGATTAACTTCCATCTGGGTGTCCTTGTCAGTTCTGCCATAGCTATGTACTGGCTATCTGTGTGCTGGCATGTGTCATGTTTGTGGATGGTCCATGCCACTCACAGGCTTATGTGTGATGCAGGTGCTATGCACCATGCAGTTTGTGTCATGTGTGACATTTCTGATTAATGTATTGGATGTGTGCATTGTGATGGCTATGTGTATCGGCTATGCTGTTCATGTGTGTCTTCATGACTTCTTCTTTCATTTTGTACAGGTGATGAGGCACTAGATGCCGTGGAGGAGGAGGAGATGGCGCAGGGGCAGGAGTACTTAGAGCCCCAACCAAGCACCACTGGAGGACGTGGGGTGGTGCCGCATAAGAATGCATTGCTCCTACAGACCATCCTGTCCATGGGTGTCTCTGGGTACACCTCCGAGGATCTCTATGGCCCAGGTGCTGAATCAGACATTGACACAAATGTCCCGTTGCAGGTAGTGTTTCTGGCAGGGATGCTGTTCTGTCCAACGCACCTGCACTGGGGGTAGACACCTCAATGGCCCATTCAGTGTTGGAATGTACGCCTCTGGTTACGGATGCAGGGTCACACTCCACACTATTTGCTCCTGTTCCTGGGGCAGCAGATCAAAGGAGGAATGCAGTCCTGCAGCCTCAGGCAGTGCCAGCACAGGAGGGTGCACATCACCTTGGGGCTGACATGTGTTGTGTCCGGCAACGCGGTGGCCGTGCACCACCGGGCAATACTGTGTGAGAGAACTCCATGTATGCAATTGCACAACAACAGGGGGCATCATGTGAGATGATGGCTCAGGCCGTGGATAGGATGGCCACTTCCATTCTCCCCCCGAAAGGCAGGTGGAGTTCCAAAAGCAGGCAACGCGGTCCACGTGCCACTCACACAGGCAGGACATGTTGGCCGCCAACAGGGACCGGCGGGCTGAACTGTGGGCTCTGCGGACAGCCATATCTGCAGAGGCACAATCTCACAGGGAGGCCCTGAGGGAAGATAACACCTCCCTCAGAGCTACTCTGGGTGCACTTGAGGTGTTCCGGAATAGACGGTCAGAACAGCAGCTGGAGCAGCTAACACGCAGCATCTCAGTTGAGCTCCAGACAACCCATGAGGATATCTGTGCATCATGTGAGGTCTTGCAGGCAGAACTCCGTGCTACCCGTGACGTGCTGCATGGGGACCTCCGGACCATCATCCTGCAGAACCAAACCTTTCAAACCCGCATGCTTGCTGCCATGGAGGAGCATGCCAGGGCTTTGCATGCTCCTCCAAGGGCTCTACCTTCCGTATCACGCACACCTTCTCATGTAACGCTAGAGGGTGACAACAGCAACAGCAGTTCTCCCACTATTGGGTAGCCGTGCAGGCCATGAGCCCATGGAGGGATTTTTTTTTCTCAACATCCACGCAAGTGGGTGTTGGGGTGCACCCTTCACCTCCTCCCTCCTGGGTGGTCCCCCACATACCCTGGTCGCCCATGGCCATTTTTGATTTTTGTTTTTTCTTTTTTAATTTTTATTTTTCCTCTTTTTTTGTCTATTGTGCATTCATGTTACAGTGTGTTGCTCACATAGGCATCCACTGTGTGTTCCCACTGGGCCCATACAGGCTTGTCTTGTGTTTGTGTTTGAGGCTTGGGGTCCAGACACATATGCCACTCCTGCTTCCTCTTTCCATGGGCTCGCAAGGATGGCACTGTGTGCCAGTAACTCACACAGAGGCATTGGGCTTCCATCAGTTGTGTGGCTAGTCTGTAGTCCAAACTGTGTATACACCCCTATTGGGGATTAATGATGGTTTCTCCACTGCATGGTTGATTTGTATATTGCATTCAATATTGCTCATTATGCATATTTACATGTAGCTTCTTCATGTGTTACCTTGTCTGCCTCCATTGCAGATGCAGTTCATGCTGTATTCAGTACCCTGACACATTTACCTACCAGGAAAACACTGAAGATGGGAGGGGTCAATGGCTGCCTTTGTCAGATTGTGACACTTGGACTATTGTGATTGGTCATTGTCCGACATTGCCACTGTTGGGTCCTGCATTCATGATTTGTCATGCTGGTAAGTATATGTTCATGTGTGCAGTTTCTTTTTCATATGTGAGAGCGAATTGTCTGTGGCCTGTTTCCATTTGTGACGGTGCACTTTGTGACAGTTGTGTCATTGTGTCATGTATTGTGCATTTATTTGGTTGCTTTCACATTGCATGCCATGCCATGGTGTCTCGGGCGGGTGACATGGGGTTTGGGAGGGGTTGGGTGACATACACATACACGTATTTGGGTGTGCTGTTTTGCAAGGGGGTAGTCCTTTATGCAGCATGAATGTGTGCCTTTTGCTGACACGGCATTGGCTCTCTTTAAGTAGCTAGGGATGCACACAATGTAGCACTTCCAGGAAAACAATCTCAGGGTGGTAGGGTTGTGACAGTTGACTGTCCTTTTGTCATCATCGATTGTCGCCTTGTATGTGCCAGGCCTGTGTGAACTCTGCAGGGGTGGGATTTTAGATGGAAAATGTTGCCACAAGCTGGGTACGGACTGCCTCGCCACTTGCCCTTTCCCCTCCCTTGCGCAGTGGGCGTGCATGTGGTTGGGGATGTGGGGACACCACCATGTCCACCGGCACGCCCCGCTGTGTTGCAACATTGTGTAGGATGCATGCTGCCACAATGACCCAGCACACTACTAGGGGCGCATATAGCAGCTGGCCACCAGAGCGGTCAAGGGAGCGGAAACATGACTTGAGCACTCCGAATGTGCGCTCCACTATGCCCCGGGTTGCAATATGGGCTGTGTTGTATCTTACCTCGGAGGTGTGGTGGGGTTCCGTATTGGCGTCATTATGTAGGTGCTCAGAGGGTAGGCACTGTCCCCTGGGGAGGTGATAATGGTTGTGATTAGTTGGGTTTTGCCATTTCTGTGTGTGTGACATGCATGCATGTGCACAGGCATTTGTACTCACCAATGAGCCATGTGTCGCCATGCCTCCCAGCTTCCAGGTCCCGGTTTAAGGGTGACATTCTGAATATGAAACTATCATGGGTGGCCCCTGGATAGTTTGCGTAGACATAAGTGATTATTCTCTTGGCATCGCATACCACCTGCATGTTGATGGCATGCCAGTGCTTGCGGTTGCGATAGATGTGCTCAGTAGCCCTAGGAGGAAATAAAGCCACATGGGTGCAAACAATGGTAGCAAGCACTTTGGGGAATTGTGCCAACCCGTAAAAGTCCTGGATCACGGCCTGCCTTTCTGCTGGTGTTCTGGGCATGTATATGTGCCTGCAGACTGAGGGGCGTGCAATCATGATCGCCAACACCTTGTGTAGGCAGCGTGACTACGTGGGCTGTGAGACGCCCCCAACTATGGCACTTGTCCGCTGAAATGACCCAGTGGCCAAGAAATGCAGTAAATTGAGCACCTTGTAGGTGATGTGAGGTCATCCTCCCACTCAGCAACCAGGTCTAGGATGATATGGGGTGGAAACCTGTACCTGCCATAGACCTGGTCATCAAGCATCCCAAAAAGGCTGGTCCTGGGTAATAAAATGCAGGGCCTGGCTATCCTCCTCCTCCTGCGGTGTCCCACGACCACTGCTGCGAGGAACGGTACATTCATTGTAGTGGTATGAGCTTATTTGTTGTTTGCGTGCACTTTTATGCCGCGTGCGAGCGCTTACGCCAGCTTTCGCCTGGCGTACGTGTTTCCGGGTTAGCGTGTCTTTTGTGGCGCGCTGTTTTCCCCTGTTCGATTCCATGAATACGTGTTGTTAGCGCGCGTGTGGGCTTTGTGAGGATTTGGCAGCGGTACTTCCCCCATAACGCCCACATTTTCACGTGTTGTTCCCCATTCTGCGTGTTCCGCCCCCTTTTTAGGTGTGTGCGCTGGGGGGTGTGCACCTTCACTGGCTGTCTCACGCACAGCCTTCGAGATGTCGCAATGACGTGTGCGCCACACGCAGATTCAGCGCAGGTCACAGGTAAGCCACATGCAGCGCCTTCCATGAATTGCCAAACGGGCGCTTCTGCGGCTTTCGCACGCGTGCGCTGCGATTTTCACGCTTGCGCCCCCGTTTTCAGTGCACCTTAATTCCATGAATTACCCTATCTTGCATAGCTCACCCAATTTACCAGCTAGAGACTCAATTTCACTTCCATTGTGTACCTGAGATCTATAGCTATCCGCAACCAAAGAACCACACTCCAAATCAGTGTATTTCACCCGTTTTTATTAAAAATCATTTGGGTAATTTCAGGCGGGAATTGCAAAGTTTGCAAAGTTTCCAACGTGTCATTTTGCTACAATCTGTTTTAACCCTGCCACTCATTTTTGAGCTGTATGCTTTTGGTAATCCATTCTTTGTGATTATTAGTGTATTTGCATTGTGGCTTTAGTGAGGAATTATATTTGCTTCTAGGTTTTTAACACACATTCATTATTTAATTGTCCATTTCCGAGTGTCATTTTATAACGCAAGGGGATTAGGGAGGGAAGGTCAGATTTGTATTCCGAATATTGCATATTATTCCTGATTACCTGCTGCTTCTGTTTATCCACTCAGAATTAATTATTTGTGGGATGAGGGAACATTGCAGGGGAAAATTCTAAATTGGGTGCTATCTCTCCTAAATCAAAAAGTGCTCCTATTTAGCTGTGCTGTGTATCTGTTCCACTAGAAGGTTAAACCCAGTGCATTGCTCACATTCTAATTGTAATTATCACCCCATTGGTGATTGCTGCCCCATATTAAAAGTGTATGATTTCTTTTTAATTTCAAAATAAAAAAATAAATATTGTATTTCACCAACCAGCCTGGTTCATGGTCCATTGTGACCCGGGGTATTTGAAAAGGGGGTGTGATATGAGTGGTGTATTATCTCAATATTGAATCTAATATAAAGAGATGAGCATTTCAGGCATGTGCTGCATACTAGGCCGAGACCAAGGTGTCTGTCGCCTGATTGAAATCCTTAACAGCATATCACATTTTCTTTTTTTATTCACATCCTTTCTACAGTTTCTATGAGCTCTCACATATTCACCAATAGGTATATTATGAATAACACTCGATTTGTGACAGCTAGTTGCCAACAAAACTGAATTAACTTCTGTGGGTTTTCTATCAGTTGCAGACATGATGCGATTTCCGCTCACATCAAGAGTTGGATCCAAAAACTCTATCTGGGCCTGACTACTGTTATATGTGAATTCTATGCCCATGTTGTTTTCATTTAAAGAACTCACAAATTGACTGACGTTAGTTTGGTTGCCATGCCAGATCAAAAACGCATTGGCCCTCATTACGACCCTGGCGGAAATCGAAAAACGATGGCGGAAATGCAATACCGCCATCGAATAGCGCTCGGTGCGACTATGACCCGTCACCGCAAAGTACGAAGCCATTAGCGACACCGTAGTGAACGCCAACGCTAACTGCACCAAGCACGCGCGCGCGCGCCATGCCAAACCGCAAACACCACCATGGTGCAACGGTACGCCAATTCCGACCCTAGCGGACATGTACCTAACGCCAACAGGCATGGCGTAATGTACCATTCCGCCATGGCGAGAAGTACGGCATCGCGAATCAACCGTAAACGGCCCCACTGAGTGCCTGTACACCGCTCCCTGCCCACAAAGTACAACTCCCCGTAGGTGCAATGAAGCCACAATGCAACCATTGAAATGTACAAGTCACCCATGCATGCCAACGAACAAAAGAAACACAACAGGGGCCAATGGGAGCTGCAGGGCACAGATGGCACGAATACAGAAGCCATCCCAATGGACATGACCACAGTCCCCCACCAAGAAACGCACGCAAACACAGGCACCTGTGACCAGCAATATTCCGAAAATCACATCATTCCACCAGTCCACCTGGCTGACCGGCATCTGTCACACAAAACCCAATCCCCCGCCCCTGAGCATGACAACATTCAAACTGTCATATTGCCAGCCCCCATCCCTGACCTCACTGGGCTTCGTAGGCAAACGCAGCGAGTACAGTACCACGCAACTAAACCCCGAAGCCGGAACCCGATGCAGATCTCCTCACAATACATCGCCCCCCAAATTGGCATATGCCACATCACTTGCAAAGAAAAACGCTACACGGGCCAAATCCGAATAGAAATTTAATGCACATCAAAATCACCAAGCCCATACAGCCATCAGGCCATGAACTCCAAAACACCAATCACCATTGTGGGCTGCTTCCGCAAGAAATGACCAGCCACTACCTGTGTGTCGCCCTGTTCCCCCATGGTACACAGAGCCACAATCACGTACGAAAAGGCAACATGGAAGCGCACAGAACCGCAGGCCCGTCCCAATGGGGAGGCACTAGTCCAGCTGAAAGGCCGAAATGTTGCTCCGAGCCACCAGTACTGCGTAAGGGCATGTGGCCCATTGGCGATCGTCCCATAAGATCATAATGCTGCTCCACTGATTAACACGAAGCAGCAGGTGTCGGGAGTAAAATCCATCTGCAGGAGTGGCATACAGATGGCAGTGGCAAAAGGGGAGGAGATACCTGTCAACCAAAAGAAAAGAAAAAGAACAGAATGGCCATCAGAACTACATTCCAACTACTCACTTCAATGATCACACGAAATCCACAGCCATATGCATGCTAGCCCAACCAAAAGGATCATCACCACCCCAAAACCACTTGCGACTCATAGCCATCTATATCGAGGTGCAAACACCATCACAAACGAGTGTACCTGTGCATGCGTCTGTCAAAACAGATTCCATCAGATGGGAATGTTAACGTGCATGGACACAAGTGTCTGAGGGCGCCTCGAGACAGGGAGGGCTCAACAAGGCCAGATGGACGATGGTCCCACAATGGCAGCCCTGCATCACATAGCGTAGGGGAGGCGGATAGATCCCAAGAAGCCCTGTACATGGCAAACTCTGTATCAAATCACCTGCCCGTGCATCCATCCATCATTCCCTCATCCCGGGATCAAAATGCCTGAATAATTACTCACATAACATTAGAAACATCCATTGAGTCCGTGCGTTATGCAGCCTGCTAAATCCACAGTGCCCCAGCCCGTAATTCCAGTGTTGTGAAGTAACATGTTTTTGGGAACGGACGGCCTCATCGCCCACGTAGCTATTGCGCATCCCAAACTATTCATATCAATCATTGCTCCCTCGCCATGGGCCCTGTCTCAAGGACATAGAACAATAGAACGTTACATTTGCAGTCAGACCTGTGGGCATCTCCTCGCCGCTAGCTGGAAACCGAAAGCGCCGCCCCTCGAATTCCTCATTTGCAACATCACGTCGAAAAGGCATCTGTGGCCGTTTGAAATCACTAATTATTCCATCGAGTGCGGCTGTGTGTGAAAATGGCAACTGCCTTCACCCACGAATGGGACGCCCCGCCCGTCGTTGAACCTCGGTGCAGTGATGCATGAGGGTCCACCGTTACTCGAGTACTACGTTCCACTGACCCCTCACAAGTCAGTTCGCGACTGCACAGATAGTATGTGAAACAATGGGACCACAGCAGAATGAACATATCAACCAATCTTACACGGCCATCGGGTACAAATACATGATTGCAATAGCAAGATACAATTCCCCGAATTTCAGCGTTGTGCGCGGGACGTGCTCGGCCAAAGGGGAGAGCAGTTTGCACAGGTGGAATCAATCACCACAGGTGGAGGCCATACAGCCTGAAAACACATAAATTGCACAGCCAGTCTCCTCCCACAACCACACCGAAATGCTACCGGCAGGACTCGCGATGTTGGCCCTGGGGGACCTGATAGCACTGCAAGCGCTCCGACTCCAAGAAGAAGACGAACACCAACTACAACCAGCCGCACGGAGGAGACGCAGGAGGAGGAGGAGGCCAAGGCAGGGCCAGCAAGGGCTGCCAGCACAGCCACTACCACCACGCAGGCAGCCCGCAATCCCACGCCTCCGAGCACATCCGTTCAACCTCACTGATGAGCAGATCCACACCCTCTACCGTCTGGACCGGGACACCATAACCGCCATTGTGGACATGACACAGGCTGACCTTGTCAGCATGATAGATAGCCCAACCGCCATCCCACCCCTACTGAAGGTGGTGTCTGTACTCCACTTCCTGGCCACAGGCACCTACCAGCACACAGTCGGACAGTTGCATGGCATTTCTCAGCCACTGTTCTCACGGACACTATTGCAAGTGCTCGATGCCCTCCTGAAGCACGCAGACGACTACATCTCTCTACCACGCTCGGAGCAGGAAATAACCAACACAAAAGTGGGATTCCATGCACTTGCCGGCATACCGGGTTGCATTGGTGCCATCGACTGCACCCATGTTGAATTGGTCATCCCACATGCCATGGAGGCCCAGTACCGCAACCGAAAACAATTTCATTCCCTGAATGTACAGGTGGTGTGTGACTCCAACAGGATCATTACACATTGTTGTGCCCGATTCCCTGGATCAACCCATGATTCGATGGTCTTGAGGAACTCTACAATACCACGCTACATGGAGCGACACGCAGGGAACAGATCCTGGCTACTCGGTGAGTCTCATTACATGCATGATGATGTGGGGTATGTGAATTGGCATTGACCTGCCAGGAAGGGGGGGGGGGGTGTGCGTACGTATCAATGGCATTCCACATCATACGTTTCTCGTCCACATACAGGTGATGCTGGATATCCACTGAAGAGATGGCTCCTCACACCAGTCCGGAACCCACGGGACCAGCATGAGGAGGACTACAACCATGCCCACTCACGTACCCGTGTAGTCATTGAACAGGCATTCGGCCTACTGAAGACCCGTTTCCGCTGCCTCAGCAGGTCTGGCGGGGCACTCCTGTACCGCCATGAGAAGGTTGCAAAGATGGTGATGGCATGTGTCATGCTCCACAACATGTGCGTACGTAGAAATGTGCCCATGCCCCCTGACGCAGAACTGCAAGCACCTGATGATGGTCATGATGAGGGTGGGGATGTGGCAGCACCTCATGGAGTCTGCGAGGCACCGGAGGCCCGTGACATTCGTCAGCATCTCATTGATGTATGCTTCTAGCACTCACGCCTGGTGGCTGATACATGGACACGGGACTCGTGGCACTGCGTGTGTCTGGGACATGCACAATATGGACTGTACGCCTATGATGGCCTAGTACACAAAGATCAATGTCCACACATCTCATTGGTTGATCATGCACTTTTTATGGCATATGTGATATCATGTTGAACACCCTATCGACCCGCCACCCAAGTGAGCCCAACACACCCCCTCCACCCTCCTACCTCCCCCCCGAACACCAGTGTCCAGAGATGCTCATTGTAAGTGGGCTGTCGCTATTGCATGCCCCCTCTGCGGGTATCAGGGGCACCCCTGCCTGTGGAGCGCAGGTTCCTCCCAGATCTACGTTGGGGGCTGCCCTGGACGGAACTTGCAACGGATGATGTGTCTGCCTGCTCACGTCCATGCATGTCCCTAAGGGTTTGCGAGAGCTCAGTGAGCACACGGCGCACTGCGGCAAGTTCGGCACATACGTCTTTGGACGTCGCATGCAGTTCCCCCCTCAGGCTCTCGGTGCTTCTCTCAATTTGTGCCCTTAGCGTCTCTGTACCTCTCTCCATTTCTGCCCTAAGTGTCTCAGTTGATGTTTCTATGTCTGCCTTAGTGCCCCCACATTCATCGGCATGGTCCTTGAGGAGTGTGGCCAGTTGCTGCTGTTGTTCGATCAACTGGTCGAGGGACTGTTGCCTCTGCTGGGCCATGGCCATTTGCGGGGGTGTCACAGAGGGGCTGTTGTCCTCATGTTGCCTTGCCACAGGGCTTGTGGGGGATGGCCAGTCGTCGTCTGGTGGGTGCCCCTGCGTGGTATCCTCATGTTGTACGGGATGGAACAGACAGGGGGATTGGGACAGGTCATGGATGGATCTGACTTCGGCATCCCCGTTTTCTGTGTCCGAGCATGCTGCCATCAATGGGGTGTCACCTATGGTGCTGCTGCCACCAGAGGCAGTGCCTTCTGTGGCATCCATTGGGGGGACCTGTGGTGGTGGTGTTGTGGGCATGCTGGCTGCTGGGGTGCCTGTTGATGTTCCCTCCTCTGTGCTGCCACCTGATTTGTGCTGCTGCCGTGTCTTGATGCGTGCAGCTGAGGTGGAGGGTCTCTGGCCGTTGGTCTTGGCCCTCTTTGCAGGTGTGCTGGTAGGGGTGTCCTGTAGCTCGTCGTTTGGATCGGACCCTGTGGTGGAGTAAAGGAGGGCGAGGGTTATTGATGGGTCTGTGGGAATTGGAATGGCATTGTATCACATGCATTGGGGTGGTACCTGAGGGTGATTTGGGTCGGGGCCTTGGAGGTGCTTTGATTTGTGTGTGGAGTGAGGGTGCAGTTGTCTGGCAGCCTGCAGTTAGGGTGTGCCTGCTGCACGTGTAGTGCGTGTATTAGGGGTTTTTAATTATTTATGTATTTATTGTGGGTTTTAACGTGCGCTTGCAGGCCGATGTGTGTGGACGTTCTCCTGGACATGTGTTTCTGTTGCACTATGTGGACGCATGGTACTTCACATGGATGGACTGTGTGGATTTGGCATTGTTTTATCTGGCCCACCTACCTGAATCTTCGGATGTCTGCACTCCTTTCTCCATCCCTCCGACTCCCTCTATGCTCTCCATTCCGATGGTGGAGGCACAGATTTCTTCCCAGGGGGTCAACTTGATGGGTGATTCAGGACCTCCCCCGGTGGCTGTGGCAATGTTGCGGTTGGCAGAGAGTATGCTGCGGACGCGTATCCGCAGGTCGTCCTATCGCTTGCGGCATTGCTGTGGGGTGCGGGGTGCGGTCCCCACCGCACTTACCCGCTGTGCCACCAGAGCCCATATGGCCTTCTTGTTTGCAAGTGCCGTCCTGGTCATTTGCGTGCAGAAGACGACGGCAGCATTCTCCTGGAGGGTCTCTGTTAGCACGGTGAGTTCCTCACGGGAGAAGTGGACCTGCCGCTTGCGGTCGCACGCTTTCTTCGCTACTTTTCCCATTTTTCTTGGTTTCGCTAGGGTGGTTGACGGGTTGGGGTGTGTTTCAGGGTAGTGATTTTAGTGGTTGTGTGGTTTTAGTGTATTTATAGGTAAACGCCGGGATGTTTCCCGTTCCGGGCCCATGTTTTAACTTCCGTTTCCGTATATTTCCGGCCACCGTACTTTCCGGTAGGCGCACACTGCGGTGACCGCTAAGAGGGGTGGCGGTATTGCACCTAGGGCGCCGTACGGCGGCGGTGTGGGCCGTTTTGGGGTCATTTCCGCCATCGCGGACTTTGCACTTCCGCCATGCCGTGGTGCTCGTGCCCGATGGGTCGGAATGGGCCGCACTTTGCTCCTTCGTGCAATGGCGGAAACGCTATTTACGCTGTGGCGCTCCGGTCAGTCGCTTTCCGCCAGGGTCGTAATGAGGGCCATTGTCTATGATTCTCTTCCATAGTTTTATTCTCGGTCTACAAAATATTCTCAGAATAGACTTATATAAAAAAAATATATAAGCAAGTTTGCAAAGGGGGTGCATAATTAGCATAATTGCCACACCTCTCAATTGTTCATACAGGCATTCATCAAACAGGAATACATTATTCTTTAGCTGTTTCAAGGTATATAATGCCTTGACGTCTAATTAACAACACAATATTTGTTGTCCCACACAAAATCTTCCATCAGTTATAGAAGGTGCATAGTGTCTCTCAAATAAACTGGGAGGTTAGGGACCTCCTCTGCCAAGATGGCATCAATTTATTTAGAGATTTTTCCTGATACCTAACCCAAACCACTCACAATCGGTCTATCTTCAGGGAGCTTAATGAATTCCTTATGTATTTTAGGTAAGACATATATGGCGGGTAGCTTTGGGTTAACAACTCTCAAAAACTGTTTCTTCTCTTCAGTAAGTAAACCTGGCCTCATCCATTTTTCAATCAAATCTCCAGCTTCTTTACTGATCCCTTTAATTGCTTTGGACTTTAGTTTTTCATCGCAGTCAGGTGTATATTATGTGTTCTTATATATTATTTTTCTTTTCTTTGATGGCACATTAATTGTGATTAATGTTTGATATATTGTTGTGATGATATGAATATAATACAATAGTGATATGTTTAAGGGAGGTTCACCAGCCCTGATGAAGACCTATGTATTGTGAGGCTGAAACACATGTTGGCGGGAGTATGAAAATCACCAGAATGGAATAAAGAATTAAATCAACAACATAGGACAATAGTTAAAGTTTATGACTGATGCTAATTAGTGTTTCCCTAGTTACTTGTAGAATGTATTAATAATTATTTATATATTATGGTTCTGTAGGAGAGATTTTGATGGGTTATGTTCAGTGGACAGACCATTATTCTTTTTTATGCATGTTTTGGAGTCAGACTTGCGAGGGGACTTTGAGTCTGTTGTGGTAGTCCTTGCAGCAACTTTTCCCACACCCTATTTTTAGTTGTAAGTTGATAGAATTTAGAATCAACACTATACTCGTATGCACAGTGGGGTATAGGTCCCACCCAAGTTTTGTGGGTGGTTTTGTTCAGTTAATAAATACATTCTAATTATGTTTTCAGTGGTGCAGTAAAAACGTGGTGGTAATTCGATTACCAACACTTTTTTTTGGTGATAATGGAAGTACCCCCCTTTTTACTGCACGACCGAATTCAGAGTTTGACCTTAAAGTTGAGAAGTTAACTGCAGCATTTTGAGGAAATTCCTCCACCTTAAAGCCAAAATTCGGTGGAATTACTGTGAGCGGAATTCTGCCAAAATCCTATTCACTCGCAAAATGGGGATTAACAACGCCTTCCTCGAGATCCTGTGGTAAATCCACCAAACCAAGGGGTGGTATGGCAATCACTTTTGGTGGTAATTCAGCAGATTTACCACCAAACTCCTAATGGTGCCGATTCAGCAGATTTCTGGAGGTATTAACTGCAGAATAAAGGAGCAATTATCAGGAGGCGGAATTATCGCTGGCGGTAATTCCTCCGATCCCTAATGGAGGCCTACCATTCGTCATAATGGGAATAACACTGTATTTAGAGGATGTACCTCCTTTTCCGACACGGGAATGGTAATCGAGTGTGATGGATTCAGCAAGGCTAATTTCGCCAAACTCATTATGGGGGTGTTCCAGACATACACGTCACCGTGCGCCATTCCCCCAGCAAAAAAGGATATTGCATGGGTGACTATCCATTTCACTTTTTACGCAGCACTGATACACATTTAGACAGACTTTCCATTGCATATCACCTCCTCCAAATGAAGTTTTCCAACAGCTGCTGAAAAGAGGCGCCATTACAGCAAGACCAATAAAATACAAATAGAAAGAGAGTAGCATTCTTTGGAATGCCGTCTTGTGACCCGCTGTCAGGGTGCATCAGTGCACTGCTTCTTCGATGACATCAGCTCTTTCGCTGGGAAATACCTCAGGGCGTCTTCTACGTAAACACAACCGCCGAGACAACGTGAAATGCTCTTATTCTAAAATGGGACACTCACTCACAACGATAACAAGCATTGGCAATGCCAATAGTTTTGGCTTTTGTGTAGACGTGAGAAAGACATTTGCCAGGCACTGCTGCAGTGGTATTAACTAGTCGTCGATGATAGGGGCTGCAAAATGATGGGAGTACCTGGGCATATAACCGCAGTGCCTTGCATATGCCTTACACACAAGCCAAAACTGCTGACATTGCCAATGCTTGCTTTTTTTAACAGGACTCCCGTGATCGACACGCACAGTGCTTATAAGTGACTGAAGACAGACCTGGGTAAGACATTTTTTACGACACCAGTTGCGCGCTTACAGCTCCAATTAAGTCATCATTTCTCAGAAGACTGCTTTGCTAAAACATTGGCTGGCACTTCGAGCACAAAGTTTGATGGTAAGGATTTGGAAAGCTAGCTCAAAGAGATGCCAGGTGGGTGTGCTTGGGGTCGGTGGGTATAGCATGCCAGGGGCAATCAATGAGTGGGTAAGAACACCTACAAGCTTTGCATCCCTCCCCATATGTATTTCTCTTTAGCTTTACTCTAATGCAATAGTTTCGGCTTATAGGGGGCGCTTTTGCGCCTCCTAACACTAAAAATGTCCCACTCTAAACAGTGGGCATGGGGACTGAAACACAGCTCACAGTTGTATTGGGAGGCAAAGCACACGTCTCAGTAATGTGTTGGGACAGCACTGGTGTGCTTGTCTCCGTTCTAGCACAGAAGAATTGCAGCCAACAAACGGATGATATTCAGTGGCGGGTCCTACCGCTACCATACATGTTGGGGTCATGCAGAGCGGGGTCATTGTTTACCCTTTCTGCATTACTTTGCAAAGGAAGTGAGAAGGTGAGCATCGGATGTGGCCGCTTTTTCACCCCCGTTCGGCTTGCCCATGCAGAGGTGTGCCCCCCCCCCTACCCGCCACACATCCCCCGCCCCCCCACAGTGAAGCGATGCCCTTCAGCTTCTCTTTACTGCAAGAAATATAACAGACAAAACCTCCAGAGGAACTTAAACACGTTTTACCTCCACCTCTTGGATGCAGGTGAAAGCTGGAGGTAATGCATGGCAGTATTTCACCTTATAATCAGGCTGTATTTACCACCAGCAGTATTTCCTTGGCATACCACTGGCACTAGATACCACATACCGTTCAATGGGCCTCATTACGTCTGTGGCGGTAAGGCAACAACGGCGCCGTTGTTACCCTGCGGCCACATTATGAGTTCTGCTCGCGAGTGCCGCTCTTCACGCCTGGTCAGAACAGACGTGCAGAGCGGCACCCGCAAGCAGTACAGGGTGGTAGCAAGGGTACCGTTATGAGCGGTACCTCTGCTACCATCCTCCCCATTCCCATTGAGCCCTGTGGGTGCTCAAATGGGAATGGGGATGTACCGGCTCCGGGTCCCGCGCAAGGGGAATTACCGGGCCCGCAAAGGTCGGATTGGCCCGGTTATTTCCCTTTGCTAAAAACTGGCAGGAATTGCAAATATGACTCGTGTTTACCTTTATTACCACAGCTGCAATAAAGTCTTGAAGGTGTTTGCTTCAAGGCACTATGAGTGGAAAATCCAGCAGTAGAAAAAGTGCACCAGCTGTATAAAGAGGAACGAAATGCCACCCTCAGCCTACAGCACAAAAGGTGCTGGGGTGCAGTGGCAAAACACAACAACCAACAGTTAGACTTCCGCCCGACAGTATCCAGCCACAAAGCATCGAGAACTGGCAACCATCTGGCGCTGGTGGCCTCTGGTTCATTTCTCCGAGGCCATTCAATGGGTGACGCTGCATGATAAGGTGACCAGGAATTATACATCGCAATCACTCAAATGCGTGGGCGCTGAGCATGGGCGCAGCGCTGTTGCCCCGCCCCCGAAGTTCTGGGCCTTTCTCGAAGGCACTTGCAAACTGTCAGAGCCTGGTGAGCAGGACGAAATCCCGGAGATGAACCGAGGAAAGTTCTGCGCCATTCGTTTCCTTTTGTTCCCAGCAGTGCCTTTCTTGGGCATGAATTGTTAGGCAATTGGCAGTGTTATTGGGGATTTCCACCGGAAAGACCCCTGTGCAGCGGCAATTAACTGGCAAACCTGCGTCTGCCTCCAAGACAATTTCAGTCTGCAAAACAATAAAGCTCCCATGGAAAGATATGTGTATACCCATGATGTACTCTGCCTTGACATGCAAAGAAAGGGTTTGATTTGACGTGGATATCAAATGTTCTTAACACCATGCATTACAGCAAGCGGGAAGTGGGTGACAAACGATCTCTAAACCAGGTGAGATTGTAAGAGTAGGGGTCGTGCATAAAACAGAGTGGAAAAACGAATGCATACAGATAGTTGCACCTGCATTTAAACCTTTATTCTGCGCTTCATAGTGCAAATGACTAAAATTGCATGTAGGGACGTGTTTATACGCAAGGAGAAATGTAACAGACTCCCTCTGTGCAAGTTGAGTAAAAGGACCCCCTGTACTTCTTAAAATGCTAAAAGCACAGTGCTGTGCAATAGGGGATTGTTCGGGGTACCATTATTTTGCATTCTAGGAGAAGTAGTTTTACTTTTAGGATGTGGAAAATAAAGGTACATTGATATCTTTTAGTTTAACATGTTTCTATACGTACGAATATTGTCAGGTTTATTTTCTATGGGATTTGTGTTTTCAAGTAAACATTATACAACCGTATAACTTTAGTCCTTGAAAGCCAAAATGTAAATATGTGTAGGAAGCTGAACTCAGAAGGTAGTTGGTGAATTGCCTAATTTTCTGAGGGGGTTAAAAGCCCCGGTTGCTGCTTAAATAAGCTGTGTAATCTCACATAGGGCCTCATTAGGACCCAAGCGTTAAGGGGTTAACGGCGCCGTAAAAGGTGTCGGCGCCGTTAAACCCTTAACGCCTTACTACGAGGTCCCTTTGCGGGACCCAACCTTAACGGCTGGTCTAGACCAGCCGTTAAAGTAGGGGCCCGCAAAGGGACTCTCAAGGTAAGTACGGTACCGCAATTTGCAGTACCGTACTTACCACCTTCCCCATTCCCATTATGCCCTATGGGGCAAAAATGGGAATGGGGAAGGGCCATGGTGGCATGGGGAATTACCACCCCGCCAACCTTGGAATGGGGTGGTAATTCCCCATTCCGCCATGGCGGACTCCGGCATCGACCATGGTGCTAATAGCACCATGGTTTTCCGCTGGAGTCCTAATGAGGGCCATAGACTTAACTGCAGAAAGTGGAATCCTTAGAAGTGATTAAGTTCACACTATTAAAAAGAAGATAGCCTTACGGTGGGGGGAGATTTTATGGTTTTACTGACAAATTGGTGTTCCATTCTGCCCCTCCATTAGTGGCCCTTGAGTTCGCCAACCAGAATTGTGTTATTGTTGCAGTGACCAACCCTCAGTTACCCTATCACTTTTTTTTGACAGGCAGAAATTTAGGGCCTCATTCCGATTATGGTGGTAGGGAGTTAACGGCACCGGTAAGGATGCCGTTGCCGTTAACCCCCTAGCGCCACATTCCGAGGTCCCTTAGCGGGTCCCACCAGGAAGGGCTGGTCTGACCAGCCGTTCTTAGCGGGACCCGTTAAGGGACCTTGGAGCTAATAACGGGCCTGCAATTTGCAGTCCCCTTATTAGCTCCTTCCCCATTCCCATTGAACCCTATGGGGGCCCAAATGGGAATGGGGAATGGTTTTCTGAATGGGGACTTACCGGGTCCTCCAAGGTTGGAATGACCGGTAAGTCCCCATTCAGAGACACCGGACCTGGAACTGGGTTTGGAGGCAGCCATGGTGCTCATAGCACCATGGCTAAATCCAAACTCGGAATGACCCCCAGAGTCTCACCAACTAGTCACTGCACCATAGATTATAGCATACTAGACTGATATTAATTTCCCGCCCTTTTGATGGCAGTTTTCGAATTTGCCTGGGCCTTTCAGAGTGATACCTCAAATGAGAATGAGTGAAACTCTGCTAGGCCCAGTTATGCTATGTTATTGAGTCTTGCATCCGTTTTCATGGTTTCCTGGAGCCTCAGGATCTATAAGCTGTGGGCTAGGAGACTAACAGAGAGAAGGCCAAGGATGCATTTTTGCAATGCTGATGTGAGCAGGTCTGAAAAGATAATGCTGTCTGTAGTGCACGTTTGAGTTATTTTGTGACTTGATCAGAGCAGTGGTTAATTTGCGCCTCAGGTTGCTAAAGTAAATTGTTTGTGTGGTTGTCTTTGGTGTCTGTCAGAGTGGGGTTTAAGGAGGTTGGAGACTTCTGTTGGTGTATCTTTGGTGGACTAGTGGTGTTAGGCTAGGGGATGCTATTTCAGGTGACACTTTGACATGGCGGAAATTCAAGGACTACAGTCTGTAGTCAATTTCCTGGGACCTCCCTTCTGACTGTCCGCTGACAACTCAAATACACTGCAACTGTAGCGGCAGTCAGTCCTGCATCAGATTATGGTACAATGCTGCTGGCAGTTACCATCTAAATGTGCATTTTGTATTTAAAACATAGTGGAGCTAATTTTGCATTGGGACGCAATGTAAATAAAATGAATAAGTAAAAGACTTGCTTTTCGGCCTTTCATTCACAGCACGCCCATTTTCATAAGGGGGAGGGACAGATGGTAACTTACGATTCGGCTACCCCCTTCCTCTCTGCCATAAAAATACTACAGCATTTATGCCAACATGGATTTTCATGTAGGCCCAAATGCTCTGGATTGCTACAGCATCGCCATCGCCTGACTTTTTACTCCAGCAAAAAGCAGGCAGACTCATTAGGAATCCATTGTAAATGCTGCCTGCCATGCGGCTATGGCAGGTGGCGTTTACTTCATTTAGGCAGTGCAAAAAGGCAGTGTTCAAGCCTGAACGCTGCCTTTTTCCACTCCCCTTTTACACTCCGCCATGCGAAGGAGGACCTTTTGGTGGCAGGGACCTGTGCGTGCAAAAATGCAAACATAACAGGTCCCCGCGGCCGAATTACGGGACACTCCAACAGTGGTGTAACTTTGCTGAAAATGTTGGGGGGGACATGATATATGAAGAAAAGGTGCCCCAGCCAAATGAATGGGGACGAAATAGTGTGCCATGAAAGTTGGGGGGACAAACAACCTTGTACCCCCCTACAATTACGCCCATGCACTCCAAAATGACATCCATCTGGTTTTTGGGCAATGCCATTGGCTAAATGGCCGTTAAATTTCACCTTGGCTTGCTAATATGACATTAGCGCCCAAAAACATTCCTTTGATAAAACAGGAATGGGGGCCGCACAAGTAAATTTGACCTGACCACACAATGTCTCTGAAGGTAGCTCCTCCCTTAGCATTAGACACGTTACCCCATCTATCCCAAAGTTACGTTCTAATTGCGCCCCTGGTGCCGAGCACTTGTAAGGTGCTTGTGCTTGCTTTTTGTTTTGCTAGGATTTCATTTGATATGTGTTTGTAGTACACAGTTACCTCTGGGTCCCTTAGCACTGGAGAATAAGGAGGAGAGATTTGCCACAAAAAGGACTTGCCTTGAGGGCCTTTCTGAATGGTGCATGTTCACCTACATCTCTGATAGCAAAAGGAAGACTATTCCAGAGGCTGGGAGTCTCCAAAGAGAAAGCAATCCTGCCCATTTTCTTTCAACTGAATCTTGGGATCTGGAGAAGCAGGTCTGCAATCAAGTGCAAAAGACAAGTTTAGGTACAATAATACTGTCATTTTTCCATGGTTATGTTATGTTATATAATATTTGTATAGCGCCTACTGCCATTGGTATGGCCTTGAAGCACTGTGGTGGAGGAACACCCTTCAGAAGACATGTAAATGAAAGGAGCGATACAGTGCGTGCATACATTTATTGCCGCATCAGTGATAAGCAGAGAATGAATAGATTTAAACCAATTGTGTTTAGTCATGCAGCGCATATTGCAA
Source organism: Ambystoma mexicanum (assembly GCF_040938575.1). Taxonomy (NCBI): domain Eukaryota; kingdom Metazoa; phylum Chordata; class Amphibia; order Caudata; family Ambystomatidae; genus Ambystoma; species Ambystoma mexicanum. Next base: position 70,345,817 of record NC_090928.1, read on the forward strand.
AGGCATAAGGAGGAGTGATGTGTCAGTGGCTATGTGACAGCTGGACAACATTTTTCGTGGGATTCAGCCGTATTCTATGGGTTTCATGCACCGTGAGAGAGGGCAAGGGTGAAGTAAGAAGCCTGTCATTCCCCAAGGCAACTGTCTACAGTTGAGGGCTCTTCTGTGTGTTACATGCAGAACACCTGTCTTCAGGGCCAACATAAAGTTGACATGCAAATGACATGCATAAATGTAAGTTAAGACACAGATACCACCAGCGTACCTGCTCTTGTCTGTACCATCTTTTCTGTTGAGATACTACGTTGGATTCAAGCGCGGTGATGATAAGGCATACTCAGCGAAGGAAGATCGAGCTCGTCATCCGTGCCACTGCCAGTCTCCAGGAGTACCCGATCCTCTGGAGAGAAACCGCATGCTAATCCCCCTTTGATCATCCACCTACCTCAGTCCCCTGGATGGCCGATACCCCTTAGGGGAGGGTTTTGACTGCCTAGTCCATATTGCTCAGCTAAGGTAGGGGAACCTGATGGAGAGGCTAAGTATCTACGGGTGTGCTAGGGAGTGATGGGTTGCGGATGGTCCATCAGGGGAAAGAGAAGCTTGTGTTTAGGAGAGCCTACTTTATAAAATACAGCAACGAGATGCAGTGGATGAAAGTCTGGGAGACGGTGGTTGCTGAGAAAATCACATCCCAGCGCTTAGCACCAATGGTGAAATTCAGGAAATATGGGCACCGTTTTTGGAATATGCAGAACGAGTCCCTGAGATAACACCCAAAACCCCATCTCTCGGTTGGTTCTCTGAAACATGAGTGTTGTTTTTCTTTCTAGTTCTGGTTAGCCTCTGCACTATGTATATCTGTACCTTAGCTAACTGTAGAATTTATAATTGTATCATGACACTGAAACTGTTGTAAGCTCCTGTAACTGTTCCTTTGATGGTTGAACTTCTCGAAAATAAAAAGATTTAATTGAAAAGAAAAAATACTGCAATGAGCGTTCTCCGGGAGGTGCTAAATCAGCTTGAGTTAAGAGAGCCTACAGTAGTTTATATTCAGCTAACAGGTGGGCTCTGTGAGGGGCTAGAGGGAGTTATGCTGAGAGGGGGAACACGATTCCATTCAGTCTCATTTGCTGGCACTTGTCAATCAGCCAGGTCTGAAATGAGTAGGTAAGAGGCTGATGGATGGGTTGTGTAGGTTGTGTAAAGGGGAGCAAAGTGGGGTGCTGAGAATTTGTAGGGTGGATGGGCTCATGAGGGGGATGTTTACCTGTTGGGCAAGTGGCTCAGATTACGTATGCAAGGGTGCATGAAGTAAGGCTGATGGAGAGGGTTGAATGGGCTTTGTGAAAGGGGGGAGAATGGGCGTTGAGGATTAGTGGGGTGGATGAGGCTGGTGAGGGGGTTGAAAAGAAAGGTAAAACGAGAGAAGGGCGGGTATCTAGAGAAAGCAGTTTTTTACCACCGAGTTGATGTGATGTGACAGTGTCCGGTCCGAATCCATAATGCGCCTGAGATTTGTTACTGTTTTGGTGGTGAGGGGGGAGGGGGTAGAGAGGGGGAGCCGAGAGTGGGTTGATGGAAAGGGTGGTTTTCCCACATATCATGATCTCAGTTTTGCCTGAGTTTAGTAGAAGGTGATTGGCCGACATCCAGCGTTTCATTCTCAGAGAGGTAGGTTGCAAGATCGGGAGAAGTAGAGGAAGGGGTGTTCGAAATTTGCGAAGATGAGTTGGGTATCATCGGCGTAGTTGTAGCATGATAAACTGTGAACTCGATTGAAGACGGGCAGCAGGCTCAGGTATAGGTTAAAAAATAGAGGGGAGAGAGAAGCACCTTGTGGTGCCCCGTGGAGGACTGGGAGGGGAGTCGAGCAGAACAGAGGCAAATGCTAGGATTTGAGATCTGTTGGAGGGGAAGGAGGATATCCATTTCAGAGCTATATCCCGGATGCCTAGAGTGTGTAATCTCTTGGTGAGGAGGGAGTCTATGGTGTTAAAAGCTACAAGAGAGATTAAGCAGGATTAGAGGAAGCACAGTCGTCTGAGCCAGTGGGCCTCATTACGACCCTGGCGCTAAGGGATTACCGGTAAGGGTAATGTAAGGATATTTGGCGTGTTACAGCACAGAGTACAGCACTACTGCACAGGTAGCAATTTTTTTTTGATGCAGCACCACCACATGGGTGTGGTGCATTGCTATATGTGTTGCCAGAGTAACATGGACATATAAGTAAAGACAGGCTATTCAGTCAAAAACGATTTTTACATATAAGATGCAAATCTATTTTTACAGTTAAAAGCACACATGTGCACCTTCAAAAATGCACACTATTTTTCACCTGAAATGCCTATGTTGCAAGAGACACATTTGAAAATTAATAACTAACCTTATTAATAGCTAACCTGACTAATAAAACTTCATTTAACATAACCCACTAATAAAAATGTGTCTCCACTCCAGAATTAGGCCTACCCTGAAAGTGAACTTTTAAACGCACATTATTTTTTTTTCTCTGCTGCCCTGTACACATAACTACAGGAAGCAAAGAGCTCGAAGGAACAGGAAATCAGTTTGTTACAATTTCTACTGTAGAAATGAGCCATTGTGTAGTGAGGGAGGAGATGACATGATTGATTCTGATTGGAGCAGCGTCATAGCAAGTATCATGCTAGAGGCTGTGATTAGAGTTTTGCTGGGGAAGCTTGAGGAGAGGGGGAGGACAATCGAGATCTTGCAGAGCTGGGAGAAGGACCTGTTTCCTGGCTGAAGCATTCCTGCTGCAAAAGCTGAGAATTCCAGGCAATAACCCCGGTTTGAGAACGGCAGACGCTTGTTTTCACTGGGGTTAATCTTCAAGGGAGCCAAATTCAGAAAGAGAATAGCCGGAGAAAACTCATGCTGAACAGATAAGGTAATTACAGAAGTGTGGGAGCTGTGCGAAAGTGTGCGAAACTGTTCAGTCAGTGTATTCGAGGGAGTCCCAGTCCCTTATCAGCATATTTAATGTTACCAATTGAATATTCTCGCAGCTCTCTGTTCATTTTATCACAAATAATGTTGTACCATTTCATTTATTTCTGTAAAAAAAGGTTAAACTGTGTTTAAAGGAAATTTCTATAATACAAAAATATCTGAAAACAGATAGCTAGTGTGTATTATTTCTCTCTTTCATTTTGCATGGGAAAAGGTTTAAACGTGGGTAGATTTTTAAACAGGGCAATTGTCATTTTAAAACAGATGTGTGCATGATTATATCCAGTATGGACAGTTGTGAGTGACTGTTTGTAGCATAGCTTGTTGGAGGTACATGAGCCAACGGGAAGAGAGACTCTCTGGACATAGTTCCATACCGTATATAAGGTAGTGGAAATGACCACAAAAATACTACAATAGCCCATGGTGGCACACAACACTAACACTGAAAATGTGGTATCCCTAAAATGTAGGCCTGAGGTCTCTCTAGTGATCAAGAACAATCTAGATAAAAAAAAGGGATGTTGGATATTGGGGCCACAAATAAACCAACCACTATACCAACCAACCACGCAAATTATCACGCACATTATCTAAATAGGTCTGAATTCTGAAATAATGCAATGTATTATTGTTATGTGTGACCCAATATGAATACAGAGAGTGATTATTGCTAAAGGTATTTTGGCGGTAAGAAAATAGCGCAAAGCCCCAAATATCCACAAAATACTCAACATATATATGGTGCGTTGCAGGCCGGGAAAGTGATCATAGAGTACCTACTGGGCGTGGCAAGCGTGTCTCACACTGCCATTTGCACATTAAAGGGAACCCATTTTATAATAGCAGTGTGCCACTAAAAACAAATTTCAGAATGTCACAAAGGGAAACCACATTTTCAGACCTAGTGCAATATTTAGAGGCAAAGTTGTTTGCACATGGGATGTGGTCGTCGAACAGCACCTTAGAATGGCGTGACCGCATTCAGGGTGAGGTGCAGGAAGAAAAACTAGACAATATTTTTGCAGAAGGCAGCATAATTCAGGTCTGCCTTACAAGATTATTGAATGTAGCTGATAAAAGTGCAGAGAAAGACTGTTTAATACGGCTATGCGGCAAAATATGGTTTATTTTGAATTCCCTGTGAATGCAGGAGAATGATGCCCAGCTAATTAACAGGTTAAAGACTGAATTAGATGGGGCAAGTAAAAATCAGGAAATGTTAAGAGCAGAATTGGATGTATGCCAAAAAGACATGCAATTAAAATGCAGAGACTTTGATGCTCAGTTATCCAAAAGCAAGAAACAATTTGAGGATAGTGAGCAAGAATTGGTACACTTAAAAGCCTTAGTGGACCACATTAGACAGGATAAAGATGAGGTTGTTTCAGAAATGCAGATTTTACAAAAAGAACATTGTGAAAAAGAATGTGATCTCCAGAGTGCAGAACAAGAAATGATTAAAATGATTCAAGAAAGAGACAAGAGAAATAAAGAGTTCAATGAATGCCAAATGCAAATGTGCGACATGCAGGAGGTGATTAATAAGATGAGTGATGAAAACAACTATTTGCAAAATGAAGCAAACAGACTCCTTAAAAAGTGTAAGGACTTAGAACAGCAAATGTGCATTCCCAGGTCCCAGGAGAGGCGGCAGGGTACCACATTCAATGGAGTGTAGGTGAATTCTAGCTCTGCCCAAAGAGCTAGTGCTCCAGTGACTGGGCCGGTGACTGAACTTGGTTGCAGTGCCCTTGGGGGATTTGATACTCCCATTGGGGGCAGCCACCAATCTCATACACCTGAAAACAGGATTGAATCACAAAATAGTGCAATTCCATGCATTGCAACAAGTAGCCCCATAAAAATAATGAAATCCATTAAAGCCCTGATCAAACCATTTAAAAAGAGAGGTGAATGCTGCATTGAGGATCACTTAGAAGCGGTGCATGACATTTTTAAAGCACTCCAGATACCTAAGGAACAGTACAGACAATATTTTCATTTAACTTTAGATGCCCCGACGGCCAGCATCATAAGGGGATTAAATGAACAGCAGAATATGACCTGGTTGGAGTTTGAAAAAGAAATTAGGCGTCATTTTTCTCCTTTTCAGTCATTGCAGGAGGCAAACAAAGTCGCTTACACAATTACTGCTGGACCTAATACATCCCCTCGCCAATTTTTACAAGACTTAAAAAGAGCATTTTCTCGCTTTGATGTATCTTTTGACCCAAATTCCAATGAGTTTAAAACTGCATACTTCTATGGGCTACAGAAAGACATCATATCCCAATTGGTCCGTGAATTTGACCGTGACAAGTCCCTTGAATGGATTAAACATCAAAGCACAAAACTATATGAGGTACTCTATTGTCAGGGTAGAGAAAGTGATAAAATGAAAGATACTAGACCTAAATCTAAAGAACCCTCAGCCACAGTAATGGAAATCAGGTCAGCCAAAATGTCCCTTGAGTCTGCTCAAAGCCAAGGTAAAAATAATGTGACACCTGAACAAAGGGGTAATCAACAAAGATCGCCATTTCCTGTACCAATGTTCCAATCACATGATCCTAGTAATAGAGAGAGCTACATCAGCCCTAGGTATTTAGGGGACAGACCCCGGGTAGAATATCGGCCTGATATGGCAGGTATGAACAATAACGAGAGACAAAATCAAGATCAAAGAAATGATGGTCCCTACCAGTCATTGGGGACACAGAGCAGATTTGATCCCAACACCATGATATATGGTAATCAGGATAGACCCCGATATGTGGATCGATTTACTGATAATGGAAATCAAGATAGGGGCTAGTACCCACAATCTGAGAGACAGGACATGAGGCAAAACGTGAACTACAATCCACATCAGTACAATGATTCCCCACCAGGGGACTATAATCAAAGGATGGGTGCAACCCGCTCCCCTCCACAAATGAATCAAAAGTTCAGAAACCATCCCAACCGACATCAATCACCTGAGAGGTATCAGAATAGATCCAATCAGGGGGAAAACAACCAATATCGACCTAGGCCACAGAAAGAGGATCCTAGAGAGATGGAAAGGTTCCAGTGCCTTGAGGCCCAAGTAAAAATGTTAGCTGAGCAAATAGGAAAGCTCTATACAGCGCAAAAACAACCTTCCAAAGAGGGGGCTGATGGCCATAGCAATGACCGGGGGGCTTCAGAAAAGTGACTAAGTACTCATGATAACTGCAGTGCCAAAATTACAGATTGCTCTGATATAATTTTGCATAACGACTCTGAGATGCCTAATGGATTAAAAATGAAAGTGCCAGTAAATGAACTTGTGACAGAAAGTGCAAATACTTCTAAAAAAGAGGTACGGTTTAACCTAGAGCTAAATAAAACAGTAAAGATTTGCACAAATGAAAAAGAAACATTAGGAATTCCAAAAGAACAAAGGGACAGATTTAAGAAAAATGACTCATGCATGGGGAATACCAGTGAACAGGGAGTAAGTGGGGATGCTATAGCTCCTTCCCTGGGCAAGCAAAACAATGACCAAACACAGACAGAAAAAGGAAATACTCAAAAGGATGGTACAAGTCAATCACCTGAAGAATTCTTTGAGCCTCATATTTTTGAAGAGGCTGAAAGGGCTGGTATCACACTAAATGATCACAAATGCACAGAATTAAAAAATGACAAATTGCTGAATGATGTTGTTACACATGTTCAGTTGGAAGGTTGTAATGTGGTCTCTGATGTTACCCAGATGGATGGGCGAACAGTGGCCACACTCCAAAAAACCTCTGATCATGGAGAAATGAATAAAGTCTCTCGCGCAGAAATGGGTAAAAAGTAGGGAAAAATGTCTTTCCATTTACCAATGTGCTTAGCCAAAAGTGAAAAAGACCTGAGAAAGGTGAGCCCTTAAATCAGTAAGAATTCACACTTCTTATGTGTATTAGAGGAAGTTGAGGACAGATATTATGCACCCATCACTGTAGAAGAAAAATGCCACACCTTTGCTATGATTGACACTGGCGCACAGGCCACAATTATGTCCAAGGAGCTGGTAAAGAGTATCAATGAAGGGAGACCCCCCACAGAGTCAGATCACAGTGAAGGAAAATCAAGGTCCAGTGCATAACTTTAATGGGGAGGAGGTGCCCATCATAGGTGTAACTGAGGTTGACATAAAAATAGGAAAGCACAGAATGAAACAAGAGGTATTGATCACATCTATTTGTGAAATTCCATTTCTGATGGGCACAGATTGCCTGAAAAGATTGTCTCCTCTCATAGATGGGGTGAATGGAGTGCTGTGGTCCTTAACCAAAACAACATTGAGGCCTAAGAAACTAAAATCACAAAACAGCAATATAAATGAATGTCACACCGTTGCCAACACAAATGATGCTGTGGAGGTATATCTCCAGAATAGCTGCATACCTAGTGTCACTGTTATATTAATGTGTCAAGACAAAATGCAGAGCAACAATGAAAAACTACCTGTACAAATATACTTGGACCCAAGGAAAAATTGGCAGACTGCCATAGATGAGCACACATTATGTTTTTATTTAAAAGAGAAAACATGCAAACAGAATATTGCTCCTAAAACAGATTCAGAAAAACACATTACCACTCTGGCAGAAATACACATGGAAGATGAGCAACCATGGGTTCATGTTGGTATAAATGACTATTTTAAAACAATAAAAGCCACTTTTGCGCTTGGACATGAAAGGAGTTTCATTAATGAGAAATTGTTGCAATAAATAATGGAGAGGGAAGAAATCCCGAAATTTAGGATTAAAAACCAATATGTTTCTGGGTTGGACAGTCCAGACTTTGAAAACCGAATTGCAGGCAGATGCATGCTTAAAATTAGCATTGGGCAGAAAACAATTTACCATAATGTATGGATAGTGAGTGGAGCACAAAATGAATTTTACATGGGCAATGACATCATGTACAGAATGTGTATGGTGTTAGATTTCCTTAATCAAAAAATATGGTCACGCCTAGGTGGTCAGGCACCTGAATTTGAAGACAAAAGAAGGGCTTATCATTGTGCACAACTGGTTCCTTATGCAATCGAATTACAAATGAGGAAAGATACTATTATTCCTGCATTTACAAAACAGTTTGCAATAACACTGAAATGGAAAAAATGGACAGCAGATGAAAGGCTCTGATGCATTTGTATGCCTGAATGAATCCATAAAACAGCAAGGCCTGTACTATGAATACATTCCATTGGTAGACATTGGTGAAGGATCTGTAAAAGTTATGGTAAATAATAAAGGTTGTCAGGATATTCATTTAGAGGAAAACTCCCCATTAGGAATGGCCATACAAAAATCACATTATACGGCAGATTTAAATAACATGGTGATTGGAAATATCCCTGAAAAGTATGTAGATGCCAAGGGTGAGTTGCCAGAACACCTGGATTCTCAGCCCAAAGGAATATTTAAAATTCATTCTGTGTATCCTTATGATTCAAATGAGACAGTGTGCTGCCATCAAGAGGATTGCATAATATTTAATTTAAATGAAAATGAAACAGAAAATCAGCCCATTGAAGTGGAAGCTGATATGCCAAAATATTTAAAAGTGGCAGCTTTACAAAAAGACACAGCCACACAGTTAGAGGAAAGCGCCGAGATTCCCTTACCAGAAGATTTTCCAGAATTTTCCAAAATGGTAGAAGAGCAGATCTCCTTAGCGGATGCGTGTGAAAGCAATGAGGATAGGGACAATCTGAGGGAGATATTTATGGAGTTTAAGGATGTATTTGCAAAAGATGCTTATGATTGTGGTTTAACTGATTTACATGTGGCCACACTACCAGAAGGGTGTAGCAGAAATCCAGTGTTTGTACGCCAGTATAGACTACCACTGGCATGTTTAGAATCATTGCCAGAGATTATTAAACATTTGGAATCACAAGGAATCATCAGGCCCATTCATAGCACATCCAATACACCTATTTTAGGTGTGTTAAAGCCAAATGGTCAATGGCGGCTATGTGCAGACTTGAGAGAGTTAAATAAAAGAGTACCAGTATCTAGATGGCCACTGCCATTCATTGATCAGGGCCTAGCTCAGGTACATGGTTCAAATGTATTTACCACATTAGATCTCACCTCTGGATATCGGTGCATGCCATTGGCAGAGGAGATACAACATTTATTTTCCTTTACATTTGACAGGACTCAATACGCCTGGATTGGAGCTCTATTCGGGTACATCAATAGTGGGAGTGAATTTGGCATATTTTTGAGAAAGGCCATGCCGGATGCAGCGGAAAGAGGAACAATAGTTTACGTGGACGATGTCCTGATAAAAAATGAAAGCCTGAAAAGCCATTTTGATGAAATAAGACATGTGCTTGGCCAATTGCAGAAAGCAGGCGCCAAAGTATCTTTGCAAAAAGCACAATGGTGCAAGAAAAAAAGTGAACTTTCTAGGGCATGAAGTGACTGAACATGGGCTAAATCCACAAAAGAAGAAAATAGAGGCCATACAAAGATTAAAAGATCCTAAAAATGTGAAAGGAGTAAAAAGTTTATTAGGGATGAGAGGCTATAACAGAAAGTTCATTGAAAATTATGCAGAAATCACTCAACCATTGACTAAACTGCTTAAACTGAATACTCCCTGGAAATGGCAAAAGATCAGTCTGATGCAGTGGCTAAATTAAAGGAATGTCTTGTAAAGGCACCATGTTTAGCATACCCCATAAAGGACAGGGATTTCTTTATAGAAATAGGTTTTTCTGAACATTGTATGTCAGCAGTGTTATCACAAAAACATGATTTGAATCACAAAACCATTGCCTATGCAAGTAAGGCATTTTCCCAAGTTGAAATGAAATTTAATGAATGTGAAAAGGCCCTATTAACCACTGTGTGGGCGCTACAACATTTCTGCCCCATTGTTCAGGGAGAAAAGGTGATTATTGAAACAAATCATCAACCTTTGCAATTTTTAGAGAGTAAAAGAATTAGATCAGGTAATCTAGCGCAGTCCAGAATCACTTCATGGACGCTGGCATTACAAGGTTTTCCCGTAGAAGTGAGATATGGACAAAATAAAAAGAACCCAATTGCTCAAGGGTTAGCTGACTTACATGACTGCGCAGCTGAACAAATACCAAATGAAATGGAAGTGGAAACTAGTTTGCAGGAATTTGAACAATCACCACACAAAGCTTTTGATGAAAAAACATGCAAGGATTTGCCAACTGTATATGTGGATGGTTGTGCTTTTCACATTGAAAATGACAGTAATAAACAATTAGTGGCAGGAATAGGAAATGTCTGGTTGAAATGTGAAGGCGTCCCCAGTATAGGGATGAGGATTGGAGATAGGAGCAGTCAGGTGGCGGAATTGGCAGCCATTTATAAAGCAATTGCTACTGCAGTTGATAAAAAGTTCAGTGAAATTGTCCTGGTGACTGATTCTGACTATGCACGGAATAGCTTTGTGGAGTATTTGCCTGGTTGGAAAGCAAGAGGCATGGTTACATACAACAAAAAGCCACTTAAACATGGAAAAATGATACAAGCCATAGACAAATTGGTGTCAGAGAATAATTTAACAATATACTGGAGAAAAATGTGTGTGCATTTAAAAACACCAGGAGAGGATAAGGAGGGAAATGATAAGGCAGACCACCTGGCTATGTTTGGGGCTGTGATGGGAGAATTGCTACCTATTGATTATTTAATGGGTGAAATACAAATTGATGCAGTAACACGTTCTAAAGCACCAAAGGAGGTAGATCAACCAGTGGTACAGTGGAGTCATGACACGCCAGACCAAGATTTGATTGAGGCACAAAAGAATGATCGAATTTTGGGAATCTATTATAATCATTTGATAGATCCTGAACAAAATTCTTTAACAGAAAATGATTGTATGGGAAAAGAAGAGTTGAGGGTGCTATTAAAGAACAAAACACGAATTAGATTACAGGATGGACTCATGATTAGAGAGTCCATAACAGGACAAATACAGTGGGTGGTACCCCTTTCATTCAGAGGGCTAATGCTACACCATGCACATGATGCCATAACTGCAGGCCATAGAGGTTCACAAAAAACATTAGAAATACTAAAATATTATGCTTACTGGCCACATATGTCCCAAGATGTGGAATTATATACTAGAGGATGTCTAGTATGCACCCAATTTAAACCTGCTTCACCAATGCATAGAGCACCATTGATGAAAAGAGGCCTAACTCTCCCATGGTCAGATTTGCAAATAGACTATGTAGGTCCTTTAAAAAGGTCGAGCAGGGGAAACCGTTATATTTTAAGTGTGGTATGTTTGATGTCAAAGTGGATTGAATGCATTCCTGCACCAGATTGTAGTGTGCAAACAGCAGCCACATTGCTGGTGAACCATGTGTTCTCAAGGTTTGGGTTGCCACAAAGGATTGAGTCAGACAGAGGAAGTACTCTAATGAGTAAGGTATGGCAAATACTAGGTGTGGAAAGGAAACTACATATCGCATATCGGGCAGCGTCTTCAGGTACAGTTGAAAGAAGCAATAGGTCTGTTGTGGATATTTTAAAGAAATTTGTGGCAGAAGCAGGTTCCAGCTGGGATTTACGTTTACTGTTGGTTTTGATGGCAATCAGATCAACTCCTGCCAAAACAACTGGTGTTAGCCCCCATGAGGTCTTGACAGGTAGGAAAATGGTATTACCACAACACCTACTATACAGAACACATGAGCAAACACTTGTGAGTGCATCCACAGTTCATGAATATATTGATGAACTGAGGAGGCATTTGCAACATGCATTTGCTTTTGTGCAGAGAAATCTGGAAAGAGCTGCTGACAGTGCAAAGTCTTATTATGACAAAAAGACATCAGTAAAGGAATACAGTGTAGGGGATCAGGTGTACAAGTTTCATTTTGGAAAAAGTAAACAGAAAAATGCTAAATTTCTAGCAGCCTGGCAGGGGCCATTTCGAATTATAGATAAGGTCTCTCCTGTAGTTTATAAAATTTTGAAAAATGAGGGTGAAACGGCAATAGAGCAGTTCGTCCATGTAAATCAAATCAAACCATGCCATCCCAGACATGAGATCAGGCAGCTTGAGCATGTAGAAACAGATAAAGTCCCTTGAACACAAAAAGAGAAAATAAATGGGTACAATCAGGAGGCAGTGACAGAGAAGTTAAAAAGTTGATTGTTATAATTGCACATAAACACTGTAATATATGTAAAAATATATAATATAAAATAAGTAAATAAATAAATAAATAAATATAATGGAAGCTCATGGTTGGTGTGCAGAGAGAAAATGTATTAAATATTGAATGCTGTTTTATATGTGTTTGTTTTCTTTTTAACTTGTGTTTAATTTCAGGAAAAAAAAAAAAACCAAAATGTTTTTACCAAGCATGTTTTATTTTTGGCAAAAGGGTGAAGTTAGTTTTGTGCTATGTACTTAATTTGTTTCTTTTCTATTTGATTTAGAAAATTAACATTATTTGGTCAGAGGTTCCGGGATCAGAGGCCACGGGAGACGATGGAGTCCTGGAGTCCCCTGGATGAAGACCAAAAGATGCCTGCCTCCAGGTGGAGGTGAAGACAAGATAACCAGAATGCCAGAAAAGATGACTCCTATGGATCCAAGATTGCCAAGATGAAAGTGTACTCGAATGAACCAAATGACATCGCTGGTCGGGACATATCAAAGGCGGACAAGAGTCCTGGCATATGGAGTTCCACGTATTTATTATTTTAATTATTTATTTTAATTTGTTATATTAATTATTTGTTTTAGTTAGTTGTTTTATTTTATTGTTTTTAATTGACTTGTAAAATCGAAACTTAGAGTAATGCCACTTCCACCGAGAAGGCAAATGTAGAACATTTTGTAAACTAATGAACTCAGATGAATACTGTGTTGATAGCAACTTTTTCATTGATGCACATGAATATTCATTTTGTTGGATTGCTATATTGTGAAAAGAAGAAAAAGAACAAGTTGTTTTTAGGAGTTGGCTTGGATCGTAGCCAAGTTCTAAAAACAAAAGGAGGATATGCAAGGATATTTGGCGTGTTACAGCACAGAGTACAGCACTACTGCACAGGTAGCAATTTTTTTTTGATGCAGCACCACCACATGGGTGTGATGCATTGCTATATGTGTTGCCAGAGTAACATGGACATATAAGTAAAGACAGGCTATTCAGTCAAAAACGATTTTTACATATAAGATGCAAATCTATTTTTACAGTTAAAAGCACACATGTGCACATTCAAAAATGCACACTACTTTTCACCTGAAATGCCCTTGTTGCGAGACACATTTGAAAATTAATAACTAACCTTATTAATAGCTAACCTGACTAATAAAACTTCATTTAACATAACCCACTAATAAAAATGTGTCTCCACTGCAGAATTAGGCCTACTCTGAAAGTGAACTTTTAAATGCACATTCATTTTTTTTTCTCTGCTGCCCTGTACACATAACTACAGGAAGCAAAGAGCTCGAAGGAACAGGAAATCAGTTTGTTACAATTTTTACTGTAGAAATGAGCCATTGTGTAGTGAGGGAGGAGATGACATGATTGATTCTGATTGGAGCAGCGTCATAGCAAGTATCATGCTAGAGGCTGTGATTAGAGTTTTGCTGGGGAAGCTTGAGGGGAGGGGGAGGACAATCGAGATCTTGCAGAGCTGGGAGAAGGACCTGTTTTCCTGGCTGAAGCATTCCTGCTGCAAAAGCTGAGAATTCCAGGCAATAACCCCGGTTTGAGAACGGCAGACGCTTGTTTTCACTGGGGTTAATCTTCAAGGGAGCCAAATTCAGAAAGAGAATAGCCGGAGAAAACTCATGCTGAACAGATAAGGTAATTACAGAAGTGTGGGAGCTGTGCGAAAGTGTGCGAAACTGTTCAGTCAGTGTATTCGAGGGAGTCCCAGTCCCTTATCAGCATATTTAATGTTACCAATTGAATATTCCTGCAGCTCTCTGTTCATTTTATCACAAATATTGTTGTACCATTTCATTTATTTCTGTAAAAAAAGGTTAAACTGTGTTTAAAGGAAATTTCTATAATACAAAAATATCTGAAAACAGATAGCTAGTGTGTATTATTTCTCTCTTTCATTTTGCATGGGAAAAGGTTTAAACGTGGGTAGATTTTTAAACAGGGCAATTGTCATTTTAAAACAGATGTGTGCATGATTATATTCAGTATGGACAGTTGTGAGTGACTGTGTGTAGCATAGCTTGTTGGAGGTACATGAGCCAACGGGAAGAGAGACACTCTGGACATAGTTCCATACCGTATATAAGGTAGTGGAAATTACCACAAAAATACCACAATAGCCCATGGTGGCACACAACACTAACACTGAAAATGTGGTATCCCTAAAATGTAGGCCTGAGGTCTCTCTAGTGATCAAGAACAATCTAGATAAAAAACAAGGGATGTTGGATATTGGGGCCACAAATAAACCAACCACTATACCAACCAACCACGCAAATGATCGCGCACATTATCTAAATAGGTCTGAATTCTGAAATAATGCAATGTATTATTGTTATGTGTGACCCAATATGAATACAGAGAGTGATTATTGCTAAAGGTATTTTGGCGGTAAGAAAATACCGCAAAGCCCCAAATATCCACAAAATACCCAACAGTACCCGTACCAGTAATCCCTTAGCGCCTGATTATGAGGTCCCTTTGTGGGTTCCCACCTTAACGGCTGGTTTTACCAGCGGTTAAGGAATGGACCCGCAAAGGGACCTTGGTGCTAATTACGGTACCGCTATTTGCGGTACCGTAATTACCGCCTTCCCCATTCCCATTATGCCCTAATGGGCAAAAATGGGAATGGGGAATGGCCATGGAGGAAGGGGGAATTACCACCCCGCCAACCTTGTAATGGGGTGGTAATTCCCCCTTTCTCCATGGCAGAGTCGGTAAGTTACCGGCATGGACCATGGTGCTATTAACACCATGGTTTTACGCCCGGGTCGTAATGAGGCCCAGTGTGTCTTTTTAGATCGTCCCAGATGGAAACTAAGCAAGATTCTGTTCCTTCTAAAGGTCTGAATCCTGAATGAACAGCGCTTAAGACCTTTTTTGGATCTGAGAAGGGGCATAGTTGTGAGTAAGATGCTCGGTCAGCTAGTTTTGCTATATAGCGGCTATTCGAGATGGGCCTGTGGTTGTTCGGGACAACTGGATGGGGGATCCTCTCCTCAAAAGCCTCTGTTTCTAATCCAGAATTTCTAGAATAGTATCTTCTGATGTACCAGAATCTAGTGCAATTGCTTGATGGTAAGGGAAATATGTGCCCTGTGGCCAGTGAAAAGTCTGTCTACTACATTTTAAATGATTTTTAGATGTATAATTCGGTAGGCAAGCAAATCGAGATAAAGGGTGTCTCCATAATCCAGTCTGGATACAATTAAAGTAGTAAAACCAGGGGGCGTGCCAGCTGCCCGCAAGATGGCCACAAAGTAAACGAGCTCTGGGCCCTGAAATCACTTAAATTCAATGCTATGTGGGCACTTACCTTTATCTGCTTCATGCTCCCTGGGTCTAGGCTGGGATAACCCAGTGGACCGCACTGGGCTGCCGTTGTTCTGTTTTGGGAGCTTACAGTGATGTGCAGTGAGGGACAGATGGTGAGAACTTTTGTGCAGATGGCAGGGCAGAATACTGTTGGCTTTGTGGTGTGGTTGGCTCTGTATTGCGGACTGGAGTGCCCAGCTCCCCTGCCGACGGACTACCTGTGGATGCCTGTGAACTGCAGGAAGGCCAACCATGACCGTTGGCTCCACACTCATGTAGTTACACAGAGAGTCACTCTGACGGTCGGGGAATCCTCTGAAGGTGAAGCGAGGGAGACACAGAGTACTTCTTCAGTATCTGATAAATAATTGGTACTTGTAAAGGGGGCAGCCATGTTGGAAGGTCTGGCCACAACTGCAGCCCATTGAACAGTAGTGGTTACTGCATGCTGGAAAAGCATTTATCATTGAAGAATCCTTGTGGACAGCAACAGCACCTCGAGAAAGGAGAGTGGGCTGTAAGGCTACTGTAACGCAGCACAGATATTCAAGCTTGAGGGATAAGAAGGCACTGAAATTTGAAGCCACCAAAAGATCACCGCCTAACTCACCCCAAAGAGCATCGCCTTGCACCATGCCTATGGAGCCACTAAGGGGAGAGTTAAGTATAATAATGACGAAACTGGCATGGATACAGAAAACTATATGGGCGGACCCTAGTCAATGGATGGAGAAGTGGCTAGTCAAGACACTCTAACTCAACTTCAAGCCATGCTTGGAAATCCAAAGGGCACGGAGGGTGGGCACAGCAGTGAGCAACAGAGATAAGAAACCACAACCCTTCATAGCTTGCTTACTTTACCACAACCAGATGGTCCAGATACAAGAGGCAGTGGAGAAAAAGTTGAGAAAGATGAGATTTGAGGGTCATCGGGTCTACGTAACTCAAGACTTTTCAAAACATACATTGAACTTAAGGAAGCAGTTCCTCGCTCTTTGGTTGGAGTTTCGTGTAGGGGTCTGCGGTATGGCCTATTAGCTCCTGCTAAAATGGTGATCACTACCGATATGGGGGCCTCTAAGTTCTTTGATGACCTATGGCGATATTTAGAGGTGACATCAGATCTTCAAGTGGACACTGCTCCTCCGGTAAACAATGACTGAGTTATGTGATTGTCAGCAGCGGCGATGTCAGTGCGAATTCGATATCCCTCCTGGGCAGTAGAGCCAGGCTATCCCGATATAAATGCCAGAATGGCCCCATAGGCAGGGCCGGGGCTGATTCACGAGATACTGGATCTGTCAGCTAGAAGACCATGAGCCATGAGACAAATCCCAGTCTCCACTGAAGTCTAACAAGAAGGTGGAGCCAGAGCAAAGTTTAGATTGAGAACTACCACGAGTGAGCTGGTTATTGAGATAGGCAGGGAGAATGTTACTTAAAGTTAACCCACACTTCTATAATTCTATATTGTACCTTCTTTGGGTGAGCACAGGGCTTTTGCGATACTGGTGGTTTACCCCACCATTCCCTGGGGCACCCCAGAGTAGCTGAGGAGGCAAGTGGTATGGGGTTGAATTTGGAATGTTGTTTCCTTGGCCGACAGCCGGTATGGAGGCTGTGCGGGGGCATTGGGTTGGGCAATGGGTTGAGCTGGGAATGATCGCAGCTACTTTGTGTGACATTGTGTATTTGGGTGTTCGTGTCTTAACCCTTATGTGTCTATATCTGTCTTTTCTTCCCTTAGTAGTGAAATGCCTGAAGTGAAACTGCAGATGGGGAATAGGATTGGAAGTGATGGTGTCTTGTGGGATTGGGAGTGGATGTGCCAGCAGTAAGGATGTTGCTCCATGATTAACTTTGTTACATGGAATGTAAAAGCGCTTTGGGGCCCCATTAAAAGGCGATGACTGCTTAAACACCTGAGGAGACTGGAAGCACAGATATCTCTTTTCCAAGATATATTCTTCCTTCCGGTGCAAGATGCAGAGCGGTTGAGGAAGCAGTGGGTCGGAAAGGTGTGTGCATCTCCAGCTGTGGGTTAGAGATGGGGGATAGCAATTCTCTTTCATAAGACTCTCTCAGTTATCATTGGTAATACCTTTGCAGATGAGAATGGCAGATGGGTAATGGTGGAGTGCACTGTCGACAATATTCTGGTAGTTTGAATATGTATTGCCCCAATGAGGTTGAGCATGCATTTGCACTCATTCTGCCTCTGTGACTGGCTGCCTGGATCCCTCAGAGTACTACATGGCTCCAGGCTCCCCTCATAGTCCTCACACATATCTGCACTTCCTTGCACTTGCCCTCTGGCCTCCCAGTTGCACTTGCATCCTCTCTCTTTTTCCCTCCTACCTCAGCACTTCTTGCAGACCGGCACTTGCCCCCTCCCCCTCTCCCCTTTTTTCCCTAGCACTTCCTCCTTTTTCTGCACTTACACGTCGGAATGTCGCATGTTCAAGTAGGACCGGTATTGTTATTTCTCCCCTGTTCCCCTCCTTTTTCCTTGTGGCACTTTGAAACACATTGTTGTATAAGCACCTTACAAATAACCAATAAAATAAAAAAGAAAAAGCAAATATTGGCATAGGGTTAACGGAATGGTCAACGCTTAAACTCCCTGAATGTGATAATAGCGGGTGATTGTAATCTCCCCATCGATCCCTTCTCGGATAGGAAATCTATAGGTGGTTTCAAAGCCTCCAACATGCACAAGGAATTCCGACTTCTATTCAGGGCAATGGCTTAGAGGATGTCTGGGGACTCTGTAACACCTCAGCATTGGAGTATACATTTTATTAGCTGGTGCACGCCCCTCACTCGGTAATTGATTTTGTATTTGTGAGCAGAGGCCTAGTGAAGAGGGTGGTTAATGACAAAATATCGCCCATAGTCATATCAGATCATGCCCCGTTAACACAGCCTTGGAATGGGAGGGAGGTGACTCTGGGAATGGGAGATTGCATCTAAATATGTATCTGCTGGGGTCCCTGGATTTTAGAGACTTGATAGTATAATTTACTAGAGAGTTATTTCAGCTCAATGATGATGCAGGGCTAGATCCTAATGTGGTATGGGATGCCTAGAAAACCTCCCTCAGGGGACACATAATTGGGTACACTCCGGGTAGAAATAAGAGAGCAAAAAAGGTTACTCGGGAGAAACTTGGGGAGATTAAGGCACTTGAACTCCAATATGCGAAGGAACCATCGGAATTGGTACTAAGAGAGCTGCTCAGAGTGAAATGTTCCTATAATAAAGACACTATGAGTAGGCCCTCAGGGGTACTCTTGAAGTGTAACTCCCAATTTTTTGGGGCACCTTGCTGGATAAGTATCTTAAGGCCCAACGCCAAAATAATAAGGTCTCAGCATTGGTGGTGTAGGGTGGTAAGGTGTGAAAGGATATCGATATTGCAGGCGAGTTTGCAAAATATTATGAATCCCTTTATTCCCTGCAATGTAACCCACTGGCTTATCTAGTCGAGGTGTACCTTAACGGCACCTCTCATCCACGGCGGGCGTGTATTCCTCGGGAGGTATATGGGTCATTAGAGCAGGACATTTCCATGGATGAAATAATGGAGGCTATCGGCAAGCTGAAGAAAGGCAGGCACCTTGTCCCAATGACCTACTCATTGACTTTTGTTATGCATTTAAGGAGGATCTAGAACCCAGACTACTGAGACTGTATTCGCATTGCACTGTGGGAGAGGCACGTATGGGGCCATTTTTTAGGCCATGATTAATGTCATCCTTAATCCCGAGAAAGATAGTGTGGATGTTAAGATCTATAGACCCATTTCAATATTCAATGCAGAGGCAAAAATGTATGCCAAAATGCTTGCACTCAGGCTAGACCCAGTGCTCCCCAGATTAGTACCTAGGGATCAAACAGGGTTTGTTAATGGGCGACTTTCATCAGCTAATACTAGTCTCCTTTGCGATGTATTGGAGCTGGGGAAGAAAGCAGTTAAACCCCCGGCAGCTGCCACTCTGAATGCAGAGAAGCTTTTGACAGGGTGAGCTGGGACTTCTTGGAGAGGGCGCTGAGATGGCATGGTTTCGAACCTACAATAATATCCCTGATTATGTCCTTCTATAAAACGCACCGAGCCACAGTCTTTGTAAACAGTGTCTTCTCCCAGTATTTTCCCTTGCACAGAGGCATCAAGCACAGATACCCTATATCCTCACTTCTCTTCATTCACGCCTTGGAGCACTTGCTGCAAAAGATTTATGTCAATGAGTCTATTAAAGGGTTGAGCACTTTAAGGTTTACGGTCAAGGTCTCAGCGTATGCTGATGATATTCTGCCTTAACTAGAGGATCCGGCGACGTCACTTACCCCCTTCCTGCATGAGATCGGAAGGTATTCTGAGGTATCTTGATACAACCTCAATTTAAGCAAAACAGAGGTTATGGTCCTAAAATATTTTTGTTTCAGTTTGCATATCAAAGGACAGGGCTTCAAATGGGAGCAGGTTAATATTAAATACCTCGGTATCGACTTTTCCATTCACACTGCGGATATCCTTAAACTAAACTGTACAAGAATCATGTCCAAGTTAGATGAGGTATTGAATAAATGGTCCCTTCTAGTCCTCTCCTGCCTGGTGGGGACACTTTGCAATGATTAAAATGTGTATCTGCCCAGTAATTGTATACACTCTAGTGATGTTGTCCCTCCAATGGGCCACTTCCTTTTTATGTGGACTTTGTGATGAATCCCATAATGTCATCACTGCTTCTGAAGGGAAAGCCTCTTCCCATGAGGCCATGGTGGTGAGCCCACTACCCGATAGTCCCCCGGGGGGGTACTCAGCGGGTGGATCCCATGGGAGGGGAAACCCCTTTTGAGACCAGTGACAACTACATCAGGAGAATGCAGTATTCCCACCAAGAACATGACCCTGGTACTCCTTTTCAGTTACCCCACCTTTCCTTCCTCTCCACGTTTGTCTTCAAACCTACCCTCATTACCTATGTACTTTGCTAAAGCATTCCAGATAGAGAGTGCTAAGACGAGGAGGGGTCTTGTTGAGTTAACATACCAACATTCACTTGGTACTAAGATGAGGATAAAATGCAGAGCAATAGCGAGTAACCATTGGAACCACTTTCACCAGTCTAGTTGTTCAGGGAACAGTGATTGGAAGAAACAAGATAAACACAAATGAAGAACTTAACAGGACATCAAGCCATCCCTGGAGGAACCTACAGTGCCAGGACGTGCCCAATGTGTGCAAGCAGGTACTGAACGGGTCGGAGAGAGGAAGGAGAAAGAGTCCGGGGTCAGTCCAGGACATGAGGAATGCACGGCCCACACGTAGACCAAAACTCCAGACACCCCAGAGATCTGGAGGCTGTGAGACTGCGAAAGCACACCATCTCCAAAAGGAAGAAGTCTGCGGAGACACCACTGGGATAAGGAAGCTCCTGAAAGTTACTGGAGTGCCGCAAATGTGCCCAACTGCCTCAAGAGAGCCAGCCCTCACACAAGCCATACCTCAAGGTACACAGACAACCAAACAGGCTTGGAAACCTCAAGGAGGCGGTAACAAAGCTAGAAAAGGTGGGGCTGGGACACTAACACAGTGGGAAGAAAGCAAAAACGTACATGGACTTGTACTAAGGATTGGAAATATACTAAACCACGCCTATAGAAGGGAAAACTAAAGCCGGAATTGCGGGTCTGGGATTCACACCCAAATCGTACATGGACTAGTACTATGACTTGGCAGGAGAGTAAACCAAGCCCACAGAAGGGAAGACTAAAGCTGGGATTGTACCCAAATAAGGAGAATGTGAAGGTAGTGGAAGGTCCACACTGTACTTGGCAGATTAGTGAACCAAGTCTGTCTGACCCACTGCAGCCTGAAAGTGCATCCAGGCAATGCTTCTTCATCGCAGTATCTGGTCTGCACCCAAGGGTCAGGGACCCATTTCAGCTGGGAAAGAGCATCCAGGCAATGCTTCATCATCGCAGTACTTGGTGATAGGGAACCAAGTCTGCACCTAAGGATCGGGGACCTATTACAGCTTGGAAAGAGCATTGAGGCTTCTTTGTCGCAGTACTTGGTGAGAGGGAACCAGGTCTGCACCCAAGAGTCAAGGACCCATTACAGCTTGGAAAGAGTATCCAGGCTGTTCTTCTTCAATGCAGTATCTCGTGAGAGGAATCCAAAGCTGCCAACCAGGGTCTGGGGCCCCAAGAAACTACCATGTAAGCCTGAGGAAAGATGTAGACAGCAAGACATTTCTCCAACAGCCATGGAGTGGCTGAACTCACATTAGAAAAATCATATCAAGACAAGAACTGCCTTTTGCCCAGGGGAAGGGAGGGATTCCTCTGGATCAAGAAGCCATATCCTTTGATTTAGTTCGCTTAGTGTGTAAGGGACCGAGGTAGGATTTTGACACTGGACATTGGACTTCTACTTTGGACATTCAGGCACTTGTTATTTCAGTTGAGGCAGTGAAACCCCTCTTAAAGGTAGGGCGAGATAGGGTTTCTTTTCCTTTTTACCTTTGAATAAATGTTTATAGCAAACACCATGAGTAAGTGTCAGAGTCTTACTTCTGCACCCTTACAATGTTTTTAAGGTCTTAACCAACTTCTTATGGAAATGGAAAATACATAGGATATCCCTCAATAGGCTGCAACGGCACCAGTCACAGTGGTGGGTGACATTCCCTATTTTTACAAGGTAACTGACAGCTTTTGGTATATATCAGGGCAGGGGATGACTGCCTGCGAGGAGCCGAGATCAGCAGCTGGTAGGGATTTGGAAGCATTGTTAGCTTACCCCTATCACTTAGATGACATACCTCAGATTACGGGCCAAACCTTCCCTGCAGGGGATTGATTCAGTAACATGTATCTGCAATGCATTGCGCTTGTGGGAAGTTGGCGGGGGAGTAGGGTGGCAGTTCTCGAACGGGAGGACACTGCTATGGTATAATTTAAGATTGGGAACGTCAGGCAAATTCCTAAATTGGTCTACTTGGGAGAAGCAGGAATACTGTATTTGCATCAGGTATGCTCAGCCTTGGGGGTCTGCCCCTTTGCAGAATTACAGAAGGCGTTCAGCCCACCTGCTAGTGAATTCTCAAGATATGCTCAACTGACTAGCCACGTAGCGAAGATGGTAACGGGGGGGGGGGTATAGAACAGTGCCCCATAAGGGGTCTGGTGTATATGCTATATTGAGCCAGAGTGCCATGTCGAATCCCAATAGGAGAACATACATAGCATGGAATGGGACTGTAGGGTCAGGAATTCGGTGAATGCATGGCAGTGTATATGGCACAGAATCAGGCACACCTCCTCTGTGGCGTCCACATCTCAGACGCGATATATGATATATAACAGGGATCTTTTCACTGCATCAAACTTTAGAAAGGTGTACAAGGACAGAGACATGACATTCTGCTGGTCTTGTACGGAAAAGGTCGGTTCCCTGGCTCAAATGTTATTTTGGCATAAATACCCCAGCTAAATTTGAACGGGGAGATGGCAGAGAATGCTCCGAATCTGTGAAGCCGATATACCATTTTCACCTGCAGAAGTAATCACGGGGCGTGTGCACCCCTCGCTTAGCGTGAACCATACTCAGGGGATGCTCTGATAGCCACAGCACTTAAAGTCATAAAGTCAAAATGGAAGGAGCTGTCCATACTGCCTGCACTACTGTGGTGGAATCAGGTGGCGTATACTCATCAGTTAGAGGCTTACTTAAGCAGGAAGTTGTTGGGCTCAGGGTTGAGTCCCTTGGCATCACTTTGAGACTTTCTTTGCGCTACTTGAACGAGTAGGGCCCTGATTGGGGTAGGTGGTAGGTATAGCCCTTCCTACTCTACAGTACTCTACTCTAAGCCTTTTCATTTGCACAGCCGCAAGAGATGCTCCATTGTGCTAAGAACACCTGTTTAGTGTTAGTGTTTGTGTAGGTACACAATTCACTACGTCATTGTATTTCTATCTCTTTCCCTCCCTCCTTTGTTATTGTATCCCTCATGTTCCTTGTCATCTATCCCCTTTTACTTTTATCGTCTCTTGGTTCTTTTTCTATCGATGTCCTCAGTGCCCTGCTCTGATGTCTTGCTGTTCTGGTGTTATGTTGTTCCAATGCTTTGATGCATAGTGTGTTAACTAAACTTGGACCTTACTGGACTCCTATGGTTATTCGGCTTATGTTGATGATTAGTGGATGATATGAGGGCCAGATGTAATGTCTCACAATTGCAATAGACCACTGTTTGGTTTAATTTTTTCTCGTCTGTGGCCCATGGCTATAGAATATGATGTATTGTTTCAGGGACTCGCCCCAATGATTTATTTCTATGAATTATTTCTATGTATTCATTCTAATGAACTTCAATGTATTCCTTTACTACTTTGTAAAAACCAATAAATATTGTAAACAGAAGTAGTAAAACCATCTATTGGCACTCTACTGGGAGGAAGGGTAGATTTCTGCATTAAATGCTTATTTAGCAAACACATGTGCCAGTGACAGAGTTGATTTGAGGTACAAAAGTCAGGGATTCACTGATTTTAAAGCCCATATTATTTACCCAACGTGAAGAGTGGACCAGTTATCAAGCATATCCTTCCTTTGAATGCATGGTCTGCAGGCTCTCTCTCTCTCGCGCCTGTCTCCTCTCTTACTCTGGCCACCTTCTATCGGCCACCAAGCCAGTCCACCCTCTTCCTCTTGGAATGGGCCATCCTGGCACCTTCTTTACTTTGCTCCTCCTCCCAACTCCTCCTACTGGGGGATCTTAACATCCATCTTGACTCTCCTGACTCTTCAGGACCCTTCTGCAACCTATGTGGCTCTCTCTCCATTCTACCCTATGGTCTGATGTACACTGCTGTCCACACCTTGGATGCTTTCATCTCCACAGACATCCCTCTCTCTATCCCTCTCACTAGCTCACTCTCCTGGACTGATCACCCTCTTCACTCTTCTCACTTGAAGCTTACTGCACCTTTAACACTGACACACCCAACATTGCCTCCCACCTTCAAGGTCAACTGACCCATGAAAATAGTGTCAGTGGCCGCATTTGCCTCTACCTACTCTCCTCCTCCTACTCTTGCGGCTGACTCCCACCCTGACACAGCCCTGTCTAACTTTCACCTTTCCATTTCCAGCACTCTCGACATCCTCGCCCCTGTCATGAGGGTTTCACTGAAGCCTGCCAAAAAGTGCAACTCTTGGAACAACTCTGATTTGGCTGACCTTTAACGCATGTGCAGGGCAGCAGAACGGAAATGGGGATCTTCAGGTGCACCCTCTGACATACTGGCCTGCCGTCTTCTGCAAAGGCAATACAGACTCTGCATCCAGTCCATGAAAAAGAGTCCATATTCAAGTATGCATCTCCGCGGCATCCAACAATACAGCTGAACACTTCAAAGTCAGCAAGGAACTAGCCAACCCTACTGTAATCTCATCCTCTACTGCACCAACCCAGGCCCTTTTCTCTGCTGTACACTTCACCGCCAAAACACAGGACATCCTTCCCTCTCTCTCCTCCACACCCACTCATGCACCATCATCCCTTGGGCCCCCATTAGCTACCCAATCCACTCGCCCTTTTCTCTCCTTCCTCTCCCGTCTATGAAAGCCTCTTCCAAACAGGTGGATCTCTGCCCCTCCAAAACCATAAAGGACAACATTGACTCTCTCGCTCCAGCCTTGGCAGACCTCCGCAACCTCTCCTTTGCCACTGAAGTCTTCCCCACCTCTCCCAAGCACTCTCTTGTGCACCCTCTGCTCATAAACCTGCTGACCCTTCCATTCTGGCAAACTATTGCCCAATATTGTGGTGGGTAAAGGGCCTGTGAATGCGCTCTGCCTACCTCTTACTATATATGTTGGAGTGAGCTGCGGCTGGCATCAGCAGCCAGGCGGGCATCACATTCCAAGTGTTTATCGCCCGATATCTGTCAACCCTTTCCTGGGCAAACTATTGAAGAAGCTGGCTATCTCTCAGTTTACCCTACACACCAAATCTGTTGACTGTCTTCATGACCATCAGTCTGGCTTTAGAGCATCCAGAGGCACGGAAACTGCTCTTCTGAACACCCGTGAAGACCTGTTTTCAAATCTTGACTCTAACTCTCCCTCTGTCCTCATCCTTCTTGACCTCTCTTCTGCTTTCATTATGGTAAACCTCAACATCCTGATCTCCCATTTGGGTGATACCCTGAGCATCACATAGCAGGCCCTGGTGTGGCTAGCGGCCTTTCACTCAGATTGTACTTCCCAGGTGGAACTTAGGTCCTTTCTCTCCGCTATCACTCTCTCTAGTTGTGGTGTTCTGCAGGGATCTAATCTATTCCCCTGGCTCTTCAATTTCTACAAGGCCCCTTTGGCCCACATGATCTCTACCTTTACCACTATCTTTCAGTGTTATGCGGATGACACACAGCTCTCTTTCAGGCTACCCTCAGCCTCTTCCTCCTTCTCCTCATCATTCATCCCTGTCTCTCCACAATTCAGTCCTGGTGTACTGCTAATGATCTCTGCCTTAATGCCAGTAAGACAGATCATCCTCATTTGGACACCTGCCCCAATGTCCCACTTGCACTCTGCACCTTCACCAACCAGTGAGGCAAAAAATCTGGGGGTCATCTTAGACTCCACTCGCTCCTTCTCTTCTCACATCTCAGACATCTCTAAAAAGTCCCACTACCAGCTGCACCTCCTCACAGGTATTCTTCCTTTCTCACTTTCCCCCAGAGTCTCACTTTCTCCAGAGCCCTGGGTCTCTCTAGACTGGACTACTGCAACAGTCTCTTTCTCAATCTTCATACTTCTACTCTCCGACCTCTTCATCTTATCCAGAACAGAAAAGTGAGACTTATCCTTGGCCTCCAGCCCAGGGACCGCATCCCTCTGGTGCTGAAATCTATCCACTGGCTCCCAGTGGCTGCAAGGATCAAGTTCAAGACCCTTTGCATAGTCCACAAGGCTTTCTGGGGCCGGGGGTCAAACTACCTACAATGCTCTCTCCCTAAATACTCCCCTTCTAGAGCCCACCGCTCAGCCTCTTCCTACTCTTTGTGGGTGAGCCGTTTTTCCAAACAGATTTGGGGGTAGAACTTTATCCTCTGCATGTGCCTCCCTCTGGAACAGCCTCCCTGCCTCCCTGCCTCTCTTCGTCTTCAGCCGGATCTCCTCAAGTTCCGGAAACTCCTCAATGCCTTCCTCTTCTCTTCCTCTTTCTCTCTCCCTCTCCCCTGCTAACCCCCTTTCTCTTCTTTCCTGCTTTCCTCCCCAACTCTGCTCAGTTTCACTGACTGATCGTCTGGTGCACCTCCAGAGCCACGCAGGTCCCATGCTCCCCCACCAGTCCTACACTTGCCTCTGGGCCTCTGCACTGTGCCTCGCACTTCTGCCATCCGAATGCATTACATGTGAGAGGCAACCTCTTCTGCAATATACCCAGGCCTCTGATGGAATAGGCGCACTGTTCCCCCTCCCCCTCCATCGCACTTCCTATCTGTGCACTTGCACAACCTTGAATGCACTAGGCCTAGCAAGATCGTTTCTCCTGTCCTCCCTTTGTGTTCCCTTTCTAGCTTGGTTACGCCTGAAAAACACTTGTGCATAGGCGCATTATTGATGATGACTAGCACAGTAGTTTATTGTTCTGTATGTCCTTTTCCCCCTCTCCTCCTCTCCACACTCCTTGTCATGCATTTGTACTATCTGGCTTGTCGTTAGGCCTAGCACGGCAGCTTATTGATTGTTGCTCTTCCCTTATCTCCCTCCTTTCTCTCCTTCCCTCCTGTCGTGCACTTTCACTAATAGAAATGTCTCTGGCCTAGTATACCAGTTAATTTTGTTAGATCATTCGGAAACTTCAAGGCCTAAAACTGACTACAGTTTCCATTGTTCCCTCCCTGCTTTGAAGTGCTTTGAAGCACTTCACTTGTGCATAAGCGCTTTACAAATAAACAATCAGAATTATAATATGCAGCCAGAAAGGTGAGCCCAGCTATTTTTTAGGCCCCCTACAACGAGAATCTCCATCTTCTAAGAATTTCGCTTGAGCCAGGTCTTGTCCATCCGCTCCTGTCAGGCAGCTCAATGACTCTCTATCTCCATCCATATAGAAAATGGAAGCCTTGAGATTTCCCGCTGGGCTTCTGCAACATGGACCTCTTTTGTGTGGTTATGCTACATTTTTTACATTGCTGTTTTGCATGCGCATAATGATGATGTTAATAAAAACAGAATTATGTATGCCTAATAGCTTCTGGTGTACACAGATCACAGAGTTCTGCTTGTTTCTTGAAAATGCAAGACGGTAGACACTAATGCTCTTTACAAATCTGGAAACCAGGTTCTGGCACGAAATGCATCCTGCGAAGGCAGACAAATGATTTGGCAGGACAATATTAGAACCTTTCTGCATGTGCAGCACTGGAAGGAAGTGTCTGTTGCATATTGTGACCTGCCTCTAGTCATAGAATGTTGGTAGCGGGGCTGGAGGGAGAGGCCAGGATGCAGAGACGGTTTAAGAATAGAGTGGGAGGCGGACGGTGCCAAGCGTTGCTCTGGGAATAAACCTGTTATA
Source organism: Ambystoma mexicanum (assembly GCF_040938575.1). Lineage (NCBI taxonomy): Eukaryota > Metazoa > Chordata > Amphibia > Caudata > Ambystomatidae > Ambystoma > Ambystoma mexicanum. The sequence goes on from NC_090928.1 coordinate 70,373,942, forward strand.
CTTACCTGAACAATTCAGTGCCATCGTTATACCACTAGCGATGAGCTGGGTATCAACCCAACACCTCCCCTTCCAGGTCAAAGGGCATCCATATGAGCTGATATGAAACAAAGGGTGTGATGAAGGTGTTAGTTCCCTGGATTCTTCCGTCAGTTTGACCCGGTGATATGCACAGTGCAAATCAAGCGTGGAGAAGAGCTTTGTTTCGTCCATTTTCCTCATTATCTCCCATATGTTGGGTAATGGGTGTGAGTAAACTTTGATATTGTTGTTGTTCAGGCTACGGAGGTATATGCACATCCATATGTCTCCATCAGGCTTGTGAGACAAAACTATGGTAGCTAGCCATGCTGTGCCCTGCACATGTTGTATTATTCCCACCTGTAGCATTTCTTCCATTTGTGTCTGTAACTGCTCTTGCAATCTAAACGGAACTTTACATACTTGATGCTTAATTGGTTGCGCTCCCTTCTTTAACAATATTTGATCCTTGAAGTGCTTGATCATTGCGATTGATGCCAAACAAGTACTTTGGGAAACGTGTGCGTCAGTTCATTGAGCAGGCTCCCCAGTTATGTTGTTCTGGGCTCTTCACAATTTGATCTTTTGTTATTATAAACCTATTATAAACCTATTACGTATCCAGTTGAAATGTCGAAAAAAAACTATTCTAATGCAAAAATGTTGAAAAAAAGAATGCTGGGAAAAAAATTCGAATGTTTTTTTTTATTTATGTTTTTTTGGATTTAGGTAATAAAAGTACATTGTACATTTTTTAAAAAACAGGGGGTTGAGGGGGGAACCCCCCATTAAAAAAAAAAAAAAAGAAATAATTTTTTCCGGCATTTTTTTCGACATTATTGAATTCCAAAATATGTCATTCGACATATTAACTATAAACCACCTATTACCTGAATGATTCTGTTTCATCATTTTAACAGGGTCCTGACTTGCGAATAATAGCTGCCCTCTATTTCAGCTGCACTGTGAGAGAGGAATACTTAAGAGGCAAGCTAGTAGGTTGCTCCATTTGTTTGTGGCAGGAGAGCAGGATTTCATGACTTATATTATCTAGCGCTTTTAGAGAAAATGTGAATTGCAATGCTAGCATGGAATATAATTCTATGGCCTAATGCAGTTACTAGTATTAAACAATATGAGTTATTTGTAAAGTACTAGTATATTTATTGTAAGTACACACGTAAGACCCATCGCTAAGGAATACATGAATACATTGCTTGGTTCGCTCATCCTTGCTATTTCATGCTATTTGGCACAAGAACAAGGCACTCTCTAAACACAATGGACGCTGTCAACAAGAAATGATGCATGAAGCTAGCTTGTTTATTAAGTCAAACATATATTAACGTATGATCCCCTATTCGGCTTTGGGTATGCCGGAGAGCAAGTACAAAACAAACCAACTCGTGACATGCAGACAGTGTTGATTCCTTGGGTGAGGGAGCTGTTGGTGCATGTGTGTGTGTGTGTGGGAATAGTAAACAGCAGTATAGTGCAGGATACCATTTGCTTATTTCCTGCTCTTGGGGACAAAACATGTTAGTGCAAGAGTGATGAATCCCTGAATTGGGGGACTGTCAGGCAGCTGCCAACAGTGCCGAGCCTTGATTTCGGGCACCTATAATTATAGTAAGAGGTGCTATTATAGAATGCCGTAGACACAGGGATAATCTGTGTTCTAGTCCGAAATAGCCAAAATGTAGGTAGGATGCGACCAATGTGGCAGAGCACACTTATGGTAAATAGGACCCTATGACTCCAAGACCAGATCTAGGGTCTCTGCTCTGCTTACCCATAGATGCAGGATCCGAACATCTCATTCTGCTCCTGCAGTGGTTGATGTGCTGGCTTCCAAGTCCTGTAGGACACAGAAGATCATCACGCCCCATAAACAAACATTCATGGTGCACGGTATAAAGTTGCACCCCTGATGACATAAACGACCAAAAGAAATGTCAAATTCATGCGACAAAACAAAAAAAAAATCTCTCAGTTTCGATTACAGAACCATCATGAACAAAAATCACTTATCTTATTCAATTTGATTTGGAATGTTTGCCCCCGTTCAGCCTGGCTACCTGCTGTTTCAGCTCACATGTAATAAAGTGCATCGTTACCCGATTGGTAAAGCTGTCAAAGTGTCTCTTTCATTGGAGCAAATATCAGCTAATTAAAATAAATTCAGTCCATTCTATTCTCACAGCATCATCTATCTGTACAGTGTGTTCCTTTTCTTTGTTTCAGACAGAGTATCATCCTTCAATACATGGGAACAAGGTAACATGGAAACATGGAAACAAGGTAATGGCTTAGTCCAGGCAGATGGTGGTTTCAAACAACCGCAAAGGATGGCATGGGGGTGGGGGGGGGGCTTCCATGAAGTCCTTCACTTCTTCTGTGAACAGCCACATCTTGTTATTTTTTGACGGTGAAGCCACTCCTGGGATGGAAGGTCCAGTCCATTTCTGAACCTGCAAAGAGTTCAGTGCATTACGTCATTCCTGGCTTTTTTCGCAGATAACGGCTTTGATCGTTTCTGGCACTGGCTGCATTACCGTAGCCTACGGCACAACACGATGACGAGGGGCCATCTTTCATTTCTGTGACACCATTGGCTGTCTTTTAAACTTCAACCAGATCCATTACACAAACAATGTCGGGTCCCTGTTGGACTAATTAGAGAGTGGCCCAACCCTTAGTATGTGCCCTGAGGCCTGCGAGCATGTTGGCGCGTTTCAACCATTTAAATAAATAAATAAATATAATTCTCACTCTGATGTCACACTGCCAGCCTACGGGGATGCTTCAGATGCACCTCTCCCACCAGTTGAAGTGTCCAGTTGGCTGGTTTCAAAAATGTCCAAAGCAGCCGCCAACTTCCTTTCATTTAGATCCCATGGCATTTCTTCTTACACCCTACATTACTCAACAAACCAGCTCCAAAACCAGTCTACAATTGAGGGTGATTTCATCACAGCCAATTAGCCCCACCTAAATGCATTGGCATCCACCCTACAGTGCAGTACCAGCTGACCATTGCAAAGAATTCCCATGACATTCTCTCTATGCCCAGACCACCAACATTCATAGTGCCTAGAATCCTGTATCATCATTCTAATCACGTTGGAGAGCTTCACCCACCTTCTATGCCGAGCAGGCTATCACAGGAGTAAGTGCTTGCCTCTGACGGAGGCCCGGTTTGCACTTCACAAGCTTGCAGCAGACTGACTTCGCCCTTCATTCTTCTGAGGTCAATACATTTTGTAACATTAACTTGGGTAGTAAAAACACCTGTTATTGCAGCATGTACAAGAGGAAGGAATCTGCCATGAAGTGCTACACAAGAGCACACACAGTTAAGTATGTTTGCTTCGTGTGTGCTCAAACCCAGAAAGGCCAAAATGTTGCATCCTCACAAAGGGGTGCCTAACCATTTGTACTATTGCCATTGTTTTCTTCTCTCGTCTGCAACTTGTTCCACATCTTCTAAGCATCATACCCTGCATTGTGGGGTCTGCTTGTTTAATGTACGCCTCAATTATCCAGCGTTACCTAAAATGATGGCATTGCTACTCCATAGCGTCACGACTCGTTGTCAACTGAAGAAGTGTCGTAAGTGTAAAACACCTTGGGCTAGTTGGCTATATATTGATGCATCACATTATTGCTTTACATTGCGTAACAGAACAGACATTGAATATAAAGCTATCATGTTGCACTATTAGACCATCTACATGCTTAGAAGGCCAATTACTTCCACGTCCCAATACTACTGTCATGGAAAATGTTGGGTGAAATGATGAGTCACAAGTATGTTAAGATGTAGAGCAGGGGTGCACAACTGATTTTGACAGAGGGCCGAAAGTACCTTACATGATGGCTATAATGGGCCGAAAAGTTAATGTGGGTGGGGCGGAAAGCACAGCGGGGCGTGGCAGGAGGCTTTTTCAAACACCAATTTTTATTAAACAGGTGGAAAAAGGTTTTTACATCTTTGGCGATGGGTATGTTATTCCTGTCTATACAAATGCTGGTGAAGTTTAGGCTGAGTTTCTGTAGGTTGGTATGTGATCCAACCAGTAGAATCTCGGTTTTATAATCATTCGGGCAGAGGCCGTGAAGGGCCATCCATGCCTGAATGATAGTATAGATTTCACTAATCCTGGCTATGTCTATGTCATAGGTACCTGATGGTCATAAAGTACCTTGTGGTCGACCAAGTCAAAGGACCCCGACAAGTCAAGGAGGAGTAGGATGGCCACTCTATCTTTATCTTTTAGTTCGTCAATCTGACTTTTGAGGTCAACAAGGGCAGTTTCCGTTCCATGTTGTGGTCTGAAGTCAGATGCTCGTGATCCAAGTAGTTTGTTAGTTTCAAGGTAGTCTTGGATTTGCAAATATGCAACCCTATCTAATATTTTTAAAAGAAAGGGGGCAGTTCTAATTGGTCTATAGTTTGTGGGTATCGATGGATCTAATGTTTGTTTCTTGAGTAATGGGAGCACCCATGATTCCTTTAAGTTACAAGGTACAGAGTTGTTGGAAAATGAAGAGTTAATTAATTTGGTGATAAAAGGGGCCACATTTCTGGCTGCATCTTTTATGATCTGTGCTTGGCAGCTGTCACCTTTGCAGTTGGACAGTTTCAGTGAGGCTATAATTTTTTGTACCTCTGGTACTGTTACATTGGTGAAATGAAAACCTGAGTCAATGTTTATAGGGGCTGTAGTGATCAGGCTGAAAGGATTGCCTGTGGTTATTTGGTGTCATTTGTTGGATATTTTAGTCTGGAGACCAGTGATTTTATTGGTGAGTGCATTTTGGATGCTGGTGCACCAAGGTTTATCCTTCAGGCAGGAGTTTGCAGGTGGGTTAGGATTTTCCAACTCTCTTCAGATGTTCAACAGTTCTTTGGAACTGGAGCCTGCTTGGTGTCTCCTATCATTGAAGGTTTTTTTCTTTGTACGGATAATCTCACTTTTATAGGTAGCAGTGATGTTTGCTAGGTTAGTTTCGTTCTCAGTGGAAGGGGTGTTCTTCCAGAGCATTTCCAACTTCCTTTTTTCTGAGCGTAATAGTTTAAGTTCGGGGGTGAACCAAGAGTTCAGATGTGCTCTAGGCTTTCCACTACACATTTTTTTAATGGGGCGATAGTATCTAAGGCTTTGATTATAGATTCATTGTATAGATCTACCATCTGGTTCAGGTCACCCGTGGGAGGTAGAGCATTGAGTATAGGGATAACTAGGGGTAGGATGGCCTCAGCTGTGATATTGCGTTTGTTTCTGGTAAGGCAAGGTAGTGCAACCTGACTTTTTATCAACTCTAGGTTATTGATGTTAAGCTCAAAGGAGAGGAGGTGGTGGTCAGTCCATATTAGGGGTAAAGATTCCTTTACTGTGATATTGCAATTTAGGTCTGCTACCCAGTCGAGAGTCCTACCTTTCTCATGGGTAGGTTCGGTGATTTTTTGTAGGAAGCCATGTTCTGACAAGGCATTAGCTACCAAAGTGGCAGCTAAATCATGAGGATCATTGTAGCCAAGGTTCAACTCACCATAGATAATCCTTTGTGCTGTGAGTTTGGTGTTGTCTGCTGCTATAGCAGAGATGTCTTCTTCAAATGATCCTAATGGACCAGGGGGCCTGTATATGATTTGGAAGGTGATAGTACTTTTAGGTGATGTTTGGAATTTAATAGATAGGAGTTTGCATGAGGTGACTGGAGGCGAGGTGGCTATCCTCATGTCTAGTGTAGATCTAAAGATAATGGCGGTACCTCCTCCTCTAGAGTTAGGTCTATCAGCTCTGAGAATAGAATAGTTTTCAGGGACTGCTAGTACAATAGACGGGCCAGCTGCATCATGCAGCCAGGTTTCCGTTTCTGCGAGGAAGTCAAGATTGATGGACAAAATGGTGTCTGCAATCTCAGTTGCATGGGCAACAAGGGACCTGGCATTTAGTAGAGCCTCTTTTATGGGGTGCTTCTGAATTGAGTGGGGTTCTTATTGGCTGGGGTCCCTTTTAGCTTACGGTGATGTCTTTTGTGGTTCACTTTTTTGTCAGTGTGTACTGTGGGTGGTTTAGTAACGGTTTTATGATTATGCCTATCTGGTCGGCTATAGCCCGTAAGGAGCCTAGCTCTTAGTCTGTCATTTCTGTCAATGGTGTTCGGGTGGAAGGTGGATATGCCTGTAGGTATGTTAGGTGTAGTGTTGCCATTAATAAGGGTAGTGGGAGTATCATTATTATTCTAAGATGAGGCTGTGTCTAGGTTAGGAAGGAATGGTGTGGGCCTCATACTTGAGTCCCGACTGAGGGTACTCAGTTTATGTGTCATGCTTACATGTTTCTCTTTCTTTGGAATTCTGTGCGCCACCTTTGGTTCTGCTGGACACTGTTTCCAGCATGGAGCCTTCTTGAGGCTAGGATGTGGCGTTCCTTGAATAGGGCGGCTCAAAGGCCTGGATCCCTCATTCCAGTCCTCTCCTATTTCAGACCCGCCTTGTACTTTAGCAGGTTCGGGTGTTCTCCCTGCTTTCCTGGGAATTTTCAGTGAAACTCTGGAAGGGGATCCTTCCTTTTTGGTCTTTCGCTTGGAGGTTGGCCCTTCACAGAGCAGGGAGCTTCTGTCTCACGTAATCCTTTAGACTCATAAACTACCAGCTTTCCATCATGGTGTTGGGTCAGTTTTCGATGCTGCTGTGTCATTATGTTGCAGGTTGTCTTTGTTGTTGGTATGCTTCATGTGTAAGTACCGGGACGAGGAAGATGACGAGGGATGCAGAGGTAATTCTCTGACTGCTTACCAGTAATCTTTATTGCACCTAGTCATACTCGCCTCAACATCCCCGGGGGTAAGATCGTCCTGGTTCCTTTGATAAAGATGGTAGGATTCTGAGTGAGGACATGTGCTTATACAGCAGACGTAGAGGAGGGTATTTTAAAAAAAATCTTTGGATTTGTAGGATATGGTTCTGTTAGAAGGTGGATTGAGCTTCATGGGTAAGTACTGTGAAGAGGAAGGATAAGAGTAGGAACAGTGAAGATTCCCTGTAAGCAATGGAAGCATTTTCTGTTCTGCATACCGTAAAAACACCGCCCATAAACACTCAGCCTCTGTTAAGCGGAGTAATAGGCATCAGCTTTTCTGAAGCACTGTTCTTTCTAAAGGCAAGAAGCAACTGAAGAAAATTCTTATCTGATCAAATTCTTCAGGGGGCAGCAAAGCACGTGATGCAGCCGGCGGAACACTGTGTGATGAAGCACACATGTGGTCCAAACCCCTATGCCCTCTACCACAATCAAACACTGCACGAGTCCGTTGATTTCATACCATAAAAGGAACGGCAACAGTGGAGGGCCCTTGAACACCAGCTTGATACACACATTCGGCTTCAAATATCTCCAGAAAACCGCACATTTAACAGTTGAGCAAAGAAAAATTGCTCTTAACATTTACATATAAGATATTATCAGGAACATTATCCCCAAACTGACTTTATACTAAAAAAATGTCTTTTCTTTTTATAATTCAGCCACCAACGTCTGCAGCAGTCGAGTTATTCGGCCAGGCACACAGGCTCGTTTTCAGGATTCACAGCTGATGTTATTAACTCACGAGCAAAAGGCGTGCATCACCGGTCACTTCGAAAAACAGCTGTCTTTAGAATTTCAAAATTAATGTAACTGCTGTGACGCGGTGTTACATGCGCTCCTTAAATTGTATAATAAGAAGACCTGGGCAATGCGACAAGGCCACACCATGCCACAGGTTTACTGTGAAGCCCATTACAGTCCACAAAAGGTGAATGAAATTGAAAACAAGCATTGGCAATGCCATAGTTTGGGCTTTTGTACAGGCATGAAAAAGGGCACTAGCCAGGCACAGCCTTAGTGGTATTAGCTGGCCATTGATGGTAGCAGGTGTAAAATGATGCCACGACCTGGGCATCTAATAGAAATGTGTGACAAATGCCTAATACTTATACACAAGCCAAAACTGTTGGCTTTGTCAATGCTTATTTTTAACAGGACTTCCGTGAAGGAGATAGCTCATAGCTTATAAATCGATAGCTGATGATGGCAGACCCGATAAGACATTTTTCTGACACCAGTAGCGGGTTTACAACTCCAATAAAGTCATTACCTATCAGTAGACTGCTTTGAAAAAATACTGCCAGGCACTTGGAGTTCAAAGTTTGATGGTAAGGCTTGAAATGAGCACAAAGAGTTCCCATGAGGAGGTGTGTTGGACGGGGAAGGGCAGAAACTGGGTATGAATGGCCATAAGGATTAGCATGGCCATGGGCCGGCAATGGATGGGCAAATAAACAAACACCACCTGCAGGCTGTGTGTCCCTCATCATATGTCATTCCTCCCTATATGTACTCTAATGCAATAGATTCGCCTTATAGGTGTCAATAGCCTGTGACGCACGTCAGGTCTGGTAGAAAAGATGGGGCACAGCGCACACGTGACACCACCCAACCTCCAGGAAGGCTGTACTCTAGAAAAAGCTGCGAGTTGCTTTATGCCCTCATATTTTAGCATGGAGCCTTTGCTATCTCCTGTCTGTGTCGTAACCATCTTTTATTTTTAGCACAATGTGTAAAATTCCAGAAAGGCATTTTATGGTCTGTTTTGCTTTCTTGACAGACACCAACAGTGCTCTATCTGTTAGAAATTGTGGGTCAGGTGGCGGAGGAGGGTACAACGTCCTTTAATCGCGGGATATTTTTTCGTGGGTTTTTTTACTGCAAATTTTTCAATGAAAAACTCATCAAATTTTTTTAGGGGGGGTTAGAAATTATATATGTTGCCTTACACCCACACCTAAACATTTAAAGGGAATGGGAGTTTCGAGGGAAACCCCCCAAAAATAAAAAAATAAAAAATGTGTTTTTTTTTCATTAAAACATTTGCGGTAAAGAACCCAATGAATAAAACATCCCGCAATGAAATGACAGGGAACCGCGGTGGAGATCCGATGGAATGATGGAATTTTCCTAGAGAGTGTGGACTTGGAGGGTTGGAAATGGTAGGTTGGAAGAAACAAACTGGAATATCTATGCGAAAAAGCTATTATTTGTCACTAGTTGGAAGAAGACGATCACCACCAGTCAAGAGGGCAGGGTGTGGCGGGATCTTGTTTCCTGAATAGCAGAGAGGAAGTGATGGTCACTGCCAGGGGTGGACTGTGAACCAAAAGAGGCCCTGAAAATAATATTGAAAGTGGCTCCCTATTACACATTTTTAGCAAGCCCAACCCTTTTGCTATGAGAAAATGCGGAAATAATGTAGGTTACCACACAAAAGAGGCCCAAGGTGCAGAGGCCTACTGGGAAATCGCCAGAGTTCCCTATAGGCCAGTCCACCCCTGGTCACCGCACGCACTCAACTAGAGGTTAGGGACCCACGGATTCACCTTGAGCCATCACTGTCTGGAGAGGATGTCAAAGATTCATTTGTAACAAATAAGTGCCAGGCCCCAAATATTTTCTAGCATGCCTGTGACGTATCAAGGCAGGCAACTAGCTCCCTGTCCACTGTTGCCAGCATGCGCTTCTGCTCCCCACTGTGTCAACATGTTTGGGGTTAAAGCTACAACTCCCAACGGCTCATTGAAGGAAATGGATGCGCTGACTACGACAGATGTGAGAATCATAACATAAAATAGCATAACATACCAGCTGTGTCTAGAAATAAGATCCATGTATACATGCTTCTTTAAACACATCGTCATTGTTAACATTTTGCTCTGAATTTAGAGGTGGCAAGTGGAACATGTTGACAATCTATCCACAGAAAAAAGAGCAAACCTGCTATCCTCTAGTGGTAAACGGATGGACAAATGCAGGAACATCATCCGAGAACTGATGAACTTGCCTGTCAAACACTGAAGCATGATCTTGCATAAGTTGGTACTTGGGACTGGCACTCCTCTTCGGCAGTGTCGTTTTCCCTGTCCTTGTCACTGCGTTACTTGTGCTGGTTGGTGACTGTCCTGTTGCCAAACCAATTACAGTAGCAGGGTGCCACCAACGTCATGCAGGCTGACTGGAGCAGTGTGTAACCACAGCCAGCGCCCAGCGTTATCACCTTCCACCGAATTGTAATAACTAAAAATGGATAACTAGATCTGCGCTGCCTGCCTGGCTCATCAGGTTCATGAATAACAATGAGCTGGCACATGATTAAAATACACTGAGCAGTGCATGCTGCTATGGCTAGTTGTGTGACTATGACTGACTGACAGATACAATAATAAACATTACATCACAATAAAATTGAGTTTGAGACAATAAGTGCCAGAGCTCAGAAATAAGGAGCAAAAATCTCAAAGGGCTAACAACACAGAATGACATACATCAGCAACCACAAAACAAATCACCCTAACAGAACAACGGGCAATGAGCAAACCAGCTGAACACAGGGCCTGCGGAGGTTGCAGATGCTGTGCTCAAACGGAAAGGTCAAATGAGGTAGACATCGGTTTAAATAAACCTTTGCAGCAGAGAAGTCTTACTAATTCCAACACCTCATGGGTCGTAGATGTCATTTGGTGCCCCTTTTTTAAAGAAATCTACATAGGGAAAACGGAACAAAAAATCAAAACACGAATATGTGAACATAAAAGTTGTATTAGGAACAGAGTACTAACTGCACCTATGGTTGGACGCAGAGGCAGACCTCAATAGTGATGAATTAAGATGGTCTGCAATTAGGAAAATAAATCTCGGCAATGACAAGAACTTGACAAAAAAATATATATTTCTCTCAAGGAGTCTTCTAATAGGGCTGAATGAAAACTTTGATTGGCACAATATGTGTAGCTAACAAATTCATTAGTGAACCCGAATGAGCTGCAATACATCTTTAATATATTTTTACACAAAATATTTGATTAATCAATGGATGAATGATTATACGGCTGCCTTATGTTGGTATTTATGATATAGAGTGGACCATTGCTGGTTGCCCAATACGATTGAGTCACATACTAGTGTATACAGAATATTATACGACCATCTGAGTAATGGCTACTATGACCCCGCTAATTCTGTATTACGTAGCTTGAGGGAGAAACAGAGAAATATCCCATTGTAGGGTGTACATCGGCTGGGTATAGCGATAGCTTCACATTGCTAATATGGCAGCAGGCAAAAGCAATACGATTGTGAGCCGTGTGCCACTTACTTGGAGAAGCATTTGAATAGTATATATGCACATAACACAAGGAGTCACACTTGAAGTATGATGAACAAACCATAGTCCGTGTATTTATATTTTACTCCGCAAATGCGCGAGGATATAAAATCCAGTATGCTAATGTGATTTATGTGATTATACTGAGTAACGGTACGGAAGTGAAACAACTAAAATTACTTCATATATACCCTAGAGTTTATCCTTCAACATAGGACCAACAAGGTAACATAATGCACACTGTCGAAATAATCACGTTGTTCTAGAGATACAACACCATTTAAAGATGGCAACCAAGAAACACGCTGGAACCGTACCACAGTGCATAATAATCAAAGCGTTGCAAATATGTATTGTGAGGAAGCAGTTAGATGGAGGAACAGAGAACTGAGTACCAGAGTGACTGCGTTAAAACAACATACCATTTGAACGGGTAACCGAAAAGCAGCTCAACGGCATGCCAATTGGAGGTTTTATACAGACCGTATTAGTTTCAATTAAGAACAATGAAGCGGTATACACTGATACCTTTTCATGTTACATATTTGCACAGGACTAATAAGTGAGACACTCATTGATGGCTACTCCGAACAAGTAACCATGACAACAGTAAATACTTCGTAACCAAGAATAGCCGCCAATCCTGAACCTGGACCTTCTTGATTATGCTACATGAATAATGCTAACCATTAGCATAACAGACATCCTAGTTCCACTGACTTAATACAAGTAAGCAATTGTTTCCCATTATACAGTTATTTCAATGTGAATCTTCATTCACTCTGGTCTATAGGCTATTCACAGTGACTGAATAGACAATACAATGTCTTTTTAGATTTTCACTTCCTCTGTAAGTTAAACCTGACCTTTAAGAAGCTTTGATTTGAGTAAATCATCTGAAATTGAAGATGTGTCATGAAATAAAATAAGTAGCACTTAATAAGTATGTGGGATATTAGAGACAGACACCTTCTCATTAAAACGTGATTTTGTCAGGAGTGACCGATGGGTTTAAAGTTTATGTCTCCATAGGACGCCTGATAAGTGAGAAATTAAGCTTCTCCCAAAAAGACCTATTCACAAAAGATACAATAGTTAAGAAATTAAATAAAGCATGGCACTGCATTGAAGTAATGCCATTATAAGCTTATAACCTAATATGCTTTACAACTATAACAGCATCAAATTAGAGTTGTGTATATGTTTTTTGTAATACAAGATACCACAGAAAGATAAGGAATGTGTGATATTTACCACTGCATTCAACTTAAATATGTTTGTTTGAAAATACAAGAGACCAGAGAACACTAACAGAAAATCCTCTGAAGAAGTTCCTGCAACATCTAATATTTTTTCGGAAAAGAACGAAACATGTTGGGTCACGATTAGCCTTAGTTCTACGGCTAAATGGATTAGAATTGAATAGTCACTTCAGCACTTTATCAAGCTATTTAATGGTGCTGCTATATTAGAACTATTGTTATGTGCAATACTGTCTATGTATTGAAGAATTGTGTGTTTGAGATTCACTTACTGTGTTACGTGTTGTTTTAGTGTTTTAGTAGGTATTCATTCCTGTATTATAGAGTCCAGAGTACTAGGCCCCTTATTATATTGTCTGTATTGTATGTATTGTTTACCCAGGACTGACTTGTGTACTTCTATTCCTGGTGTCCCCAACAATATTAAACGCTCAGAAATAAGTGCCACAAATTAAACACTGGAGGATGTTCAGTTCTTGTGGAAATGTTCCCTTCTTGCACTAATGAGGAAGGGTTTAAAGTGCAGGTGGCATTCTGTACGACTGCTTATTAGACGAAGACAGTCATCCCTGCCATTTTTTTTAATTTCCTTTTCCCCTGATTCTCTCTTTCCTCTCAGCATGTGCTCATATTCTTGGTGTTATTTTTGACTCCTCATTCTCTTTTTCCAATCGCATTTATTCCCTTGTCAGTTTTTCACCTTTTCGTCCAGTGAAATTCTCATTCTAACCCAGATCATTTCATGACCTGACTGTTGTTCATCTCTATTCTTCTGGGCCTTTCTGCATATGCGCTTCCTTCTCTTCTTCTCTGTCATTAATTCTGCTATGCATTTTCTGTTTGCTTCCTACGCTTTCTCATGCTCTTTGCTGGGTTTCTTTCCCTGCTCACATTTGGGTCCTTTTTTCATGCATCGTGATTAATGGCGTCCATCTTTTAGCCCTTCCTAATCTCTCTTTCCTCCTTCCTGTTTATATTCCAACTGTAGTTTTGGTTCTTCTTCTCTGTATCTTCTGTCTGTTTTTGCTCAATCTCGTTTTCTTTCACGTACGTTTCTTGCTCCTGAACTCTGAAATGCTCTTTCTTTGTACATTCTGCTCCAACTCGTTCCTCCACTCGTTTCTCCTACTCCCTGAACTATAAAGTAATTAAAGGATTGGGTATACAGTTCTTTTGCAGCGGGATTTTTCGTCACAGGACTTTTCATTGCGGTTTTTTTATCGAAAAAAAAATCTTTTTTTTTCTTCGGGTGGTTTTAAAATTAAATAAATATTTGTGGGTGAAAGGGAATCATTGTTTTAAAAAAGGGGGGTTTGGGTGGGTAACCGCCCCCCCAAAAAAACAAAAAAACGCTGAGTTTTTTTTGATAAAATAACGGCGATGAAAAGTCCTGCGACGAAAATCCTGCGGCAAAATAACGTAGAACCAAAGGATTGCTCTTTCTCTGAAATGCTCTTTCTTTGTACATTCTGCTCCAACTCGTTCCTCCACTCGTTTCTCCTACTCCCTGAACTATAAAGTAATTAAAGGATTGGGTATACAGTTCTTTTGCAGCGGGATTTTTCGTCACAGGACTTTTCATTGCGGTTTTTTTATCGAAAAAAAAATCATTTTTTTTCTTCGGGTGGTTTTAAAATTAAATAAATATTTGTGGGTGAAAGGGAATCATTGTTTTAAAAAAGGGGGGTTTGGGTGGGTAACCGCCCCCCCAAAAAAACAAAAAAACGCTGAGTTTTTTTCGATAAAATAACGGCGATGAAAAGTCCTGCGACGAAAATCCTGCGGCAAAATAACGTAGAACCAAAGGATTGCTGCCTCCTGTAGCATTATTATTTTGTTACCCTTAACTTTGGCAAAAACAACACTATCAATTCAAATAAGTATGTAAATAAGTAAATTGGTTAAACAATTCCAACATGAGAAAACATGTTTCTGAACATTTTCTTTTCTTTAAATTGATTTATTTGATTATGCAACAAGAAAAGAAAGGCAATTCTTGTTCAGAGCTATAGATGTTCGCATTTTCTTACCAGTTGATATGGCTGCCAAGAACTTTTGATAAAACTTAATTTTTTGTATTGGGTCAGGAAGGCAAAAGACGTTTCATTTTTATTTTTAAAAACTATGAAGCATAAACCCTAACACAAACACAACAGAATACAAGAAAACACTAAACTACATAAGTGACATAATAAAATGAAAGCAAGATAAGTGTAGGATAATAATAACAGTGAGAAAATAAAACAGGATCAGGATTAAAGAAGCAAATCACGAAAAGCCAAGTTGACAATAGAATTATGGGTGGGCTAAAGAAAAAAGTTGAGATTTTAAAGACTTTCTGACTGAGCCCTCTAAAACATACAGTTTGCTATCCAAATACTGTGGTTTTTCCAGCACCACTGCTTTATGTTGTGAGTAGGTCTTAAAAAGTGTGTTGAAGTGGGTAGGAAGCCAAAGAAGAGAAACCAAAGTCGGGTTATGGCAGACACTTTTAGCACGCCTGATATCAAACAATCTGCGAAAGCGGAAACGTTTTCAAAGGAGCCAGAGATGAAGACAGAAGGCCAACTAGTCCAGTTTGAATAGGACCAAAGCATGGACAATAGTATGGACGTCTGAGGGAAGAAGAAATGGAGTTAGCTTGCGCAGTAAGGATAAGTACAAAAAACATGAGCGTGAAATAGAAGAAACATATGATTTTAATTGAAAAAATCCAATAGATGCAAGTCACAGAGAGCGTACAGAGTATATTCCAAACTCATTTTCAGGATGACTTTGACCAGACATGTCCATGCAGTCTGCACGAAGACATGCCACAATGACCATATAAGAACATGATCCTGTTGTGTTGGACAGATAATGTTTCAGTGCAGGTCGTTTTCACAGAAGCCCAGTTCCCCCAGGCTGGGTTTGGCGCTGAGAGGACACGCGCTCAGAATGGCCCCTTCTCTCTCCCAATGCGGGGAACACCCGAGCAACCCCCGTCCCCTCCATGCCCTCCTCCCCCCACTCCCTGCCCAGTGGTCCGTGGGGGAAATACCTGCAACCCTCGGACTCCTGACCCAACCCTCCTTCTCCACATAAACACACACACACACAGGCTTATCCACACACACTCTCACCCCCAATTCGTCTCCTTACCTCACTGATTGCCCCAATTCCGAGACCTAGCTTATGCACGGTAAGCACGTGCGTTGTTCCCCGACAGGCTGTTCAGCGTAGGGGATTTTTTATAGATGAAAGTGGAAGAAACTCTACCGTTGGCTTTGCCAATAAAAAAATGGCATATTGCCGTTAGGAAATATGTTCAGAGTAGCTGCAGCACTGATTCCAAACATATGCTGCCTGAACTGAAAAGGATTGCCCTAGGACAGATGAGTGATGAAAACAGGGTAATTAATCAGAATATATCAGAAAACAGTGCTTCATATAGAGTGGCGGGTTGCCATATACGGCTTTGTGTACAAGCCTCAAAGCTTTAAACTTGACTAGGGAGCTGACAGAGAGCAGATTAATTGATCAGTGAATGAAGACAATTTGTTATGTATTTAGGTGCTCAACGGAATAGGAGTTGCGGTAGTCAATCCTCCAGCTAATACAGGCGCGAACAATGATTCCTAAGTGATCTTGAGTCAAGAAAGGTTTGTTCTGATGAAGAAGCATTAGATGGTATGCAGCATTACTCCATCAATACGCACATTATTTTTTAATCGGAGCGTTTCAGTGAAACCAAAAGAATTTCAGTCTTGGAGGGGTTCAGACCAAACCAGTTGTCTCATCCAAGAATTGATCAGGCCGAAAATGAAATCAATTCTGGACAGAATTTGAGAGGCGTCCCCTTTGAGATTGAAAAGCAATTGAGTGTCACTTTTTGTCATTTTGAAAATAAACGTTGTAAAACAACAGCAGATTGTGAAGCGGTTTGACATAAACATTAAAAAGGAGGGGGCAAAGGCAAGTCCTCCCGATTCCAGTTGAGCAACCTTAGAAGAGAAAAAGCCTACGCAAACAAAAGTCTTGTGATCGCTAAGGAAGGCTTGAATCCAATTCACTGCATGGTTTGAAAATCCTGCTACTTCAACTAGTCGAGAATATGGAATGGGGTGGTATAGGGTATGAAAAGCAGACAACAGATCCAAACGCATCAACAGTCCGTCTTGGACATTGTCTGTCAAGGATCTGAAGGAATTCTTCTTTGATATCCATCAGAGCAAGTTCAGTGCTGCGGTTAGGCCTAAAACCTGATTAAAAATCCCTCAGGATATTGTTTTTTCTTCCATGTGTTCCTTGAGTCGACTAGTGGCAATCTTATCTAAAGTCATTATTAAGCAAGCATTGGAAAAGCCTATTGTTATGACGTTTATGGCTGTTCTTTGCGATTTGCATTTAAAGGCACCAAGGTTCAAGGAGGAGAATGCAAAGTTTCAAAGGAGGATGTGACAATAGGCGTGGGTGTGCAAGAGAATAAGAATGAAGGAGAATGGAGCAAGGGAGGGAATGATTGAGAGAGGGTGCCATCGATGATGAGCACGAGGAAATATGAGCGAGAAAGGTTGAGTTTGAAAGGATAAGAAATAGTGAGAGTGTAAGAGGAAGGGTGAGAGGGAGTAGAGAATGGCGGTGGGTGGGTTGTAGAGAGATTTGGGTGAGTGGGGGTAGAGAGCATGGGGATAGGGTGGGTGGGGGTAGATAGTGGGGTTATTGTGGGTGGGGAAGAGAGTGGGGGAATGGTGGGTCAGGGTGGAAAGAGTGGGGGTTGGTAGAGAGACTGGAGGTAGGGTGAGTGGGGGTCAGGGGATAGGGTGGGTCAGTCGTTAGCAGTAGAATGAGTGGGGTAGGGTAGGGTGGGGTAGGTTTGAGTGGGTGGTGTAGAGTGTGTGGGTGGGTGTATAGAGCGTGTGGTAGGGTGGGTGGGGGTAGAGAGCATGTGTTGTTGGTAGAGAGAGTGCAGATTGGATGGGTGAGGGTACAGATGGTAGAGTAGAGATAGTGGGGGTAGAGGGAGAACAGAGTGGGTGGGCATAGAGAGAGTGGCGGCAGAGTTGGTGGGTGGGGGCTAGAGAGAGGGGATAATGTGGGCAGGTGGAGGTAGACAGGGTGGAGTTAGTAGTTTGAGTGAGATTTGGGTGGGTGAGGGTAGAGAGGAAGGGGTTAGGGTGGAAGGGCGGGGGTAAGGTGGGTGAAATTTGAAATCACTGTGCAGCTTAGCAAATGGAAAGCCAAGCACCTGACTTGTTTCTTACAAAGCTACTGATTGGAGCAAATATTGTTAGGGAATCTCTCATTGGGTAGTACGGCGGAGGAGTTTGGTAAAAGATTTTAGTGATTTGATAGTTTATGGCATTGGCCAGGTTATGCCAACCACATGTTCTCAGTTCAGAACCCAAATTCCCTCTCTCTCTTCTCTAACAATGGTTTCTGCAATTTTGTGGTGCGAGCGACACAAACATTCACCAAAAAAGCTTTCCATATTCCACTGCGGCTCCTGTGTTATTTGTATGTGTCCTGTTCATTATTTTTTAAATATTTGGTTTAAATTACATGCTGTGAACAACAGAGAGCACTCCACGATTCCTAACGGATTGCAGGTGGAGAATCTGGATTAGTGTATTTGATGTCCCTGCAGATTTCACAATCTGTTTATGTCAAATGTTAAGACACAAGAGTTATAAAGGGTGGACTGGCCCACAGGGAATTCTGGAGATTTGGGATAAAGTAAAGAATGTGTGTTACGGAGCTTCTGTTATATGTTACTATGCGCCCACTTTGAAAAACATTTCCTTGGCTCCTTTTGGCTCCCAGTCCAGCCCTGCGGGTTGCATGAAAGGATTTTTGAGACAGGGGTCTTGGTTGCCTCAGCTACGTTTCGAAGCACACCATTTAATTTTTTTAGGAGGGATATAACAATTGCTCCATGGTATTTCTTAGGCTACAATTAAACAAGGAAATCAAATAATACTCACAATTTACTCCGGCGTTCCGGTGTCATTTTCATTCACATTTGGCAACTATACATCATGTATCAAGTTAGTGATATGATTAGAAATTCTTTCATCTCAAATGTTATTCATTGTCTCAACAGCCGCCAGAAGAAAACGACTCTATCACATTTTTATAGTTCAGACTTTGACAAATTATCGTGAGGGACAACGTTAACCTTTATTTCAAATACCAATGCGGTCTAAGAAAATGATTTCTTGAATGTGAGCGTTGCGCGAGATGACGCACTTGTGATGTTGAAAAGCATTGCCTCAGCCTGACCGGAAACCGTGAAGAAATTTAATCTGCTCATGTGGAAATGTCTTGCTAATATCTACCTATGAATGATGTCTCTTATGGGCGCAATCAGTCCCCGACATTTGGCATCTGTCCCACATGTGCATCTTTACATGCTGCTTTTTTCTTTCTATAGTTCAATGTAGTATTTCCAAAGTCAAATTGTTCTTTGAAATGTTGAGCATAAGATCTGATGGCACCGCCTACCAGGATGCATCAAGCTGCAACCCCCACATACATGTAGGGGTTACGAATGTCCTCCCTAGTGTGGTTTACATTTATGAAAGCATTCAGCACTCTGCCATCAAATAATGCCAAAGATACAGAAACATTTTTGTAAATAAATGTTTTATTTTGTACAGTCTAAATGTGCAAAACATGCTGAATGTATGTGTCTATGGAGTGTTTGATGGTGTAAATGCAATCAGTAATGTATTTAAGTGTAGATAATGTTACCCTCTTTAAATGTAAACACTGACACCATTTTAAAACACATGTTGCTTATGTGAATGGCCATTTGTCCCCAAATGACCACGCTTGGTGAATCCTAGCAGGGGGACATCTGTGATAACTTAGAACGAAAACAAATGTACTGTCAACCCCCTGCGGCCCTTGTACAATGCTATACCCCGAGGCTGTCTGAAACGTGACAGTCCACCAAAACAGAGGGAAGAGCCCGAGTGTGAATGCATTGAGAAGGGATGTTAGCCACTCGTTTTTAGGGTCATGCCTCTTCCTGGGACAGAGAAGAAAGTGGGGCATACGCCACGTCTACTGCTGTCTGTGTGGTGGCCCTAAAGTCCTCGAACGCCCTCCGACAGCAGTCCAGTTAAAGACAAAATAAACTTTTCTGCTGTGGGCCCCTGGCACTGTCTCAGTCCTGGCACACCCATGAAGAACATGAAAGAACCAAAAAGGCCACCCACATTTGCTGCCTTCACCCAGCCCCGGATGATTTCAGCACTCTGGCACCAGGAAAGAAGGGGTGTTCCTTCGTCTGTAGCCCTCAATATCACTGTTGTAAATGTTATTGTAATTGTTTATTTATACAGCGCTTATACACAGGTGGAGTGCTTCAGAGTGCTTCAAGGCAGGAGGGGGAACAAGGGAATACAGTGATCATTCTCAGGCCTTGAAGTTTCCGAATGATTAACAGAAAAAACTAGCAAACTAGGCCTGATGGCATTTCTCCTAGTGCAAGTGCATGAAGTGTTACAGTTGCGACCAAGCTAGGGAGGGGGGGCAAAAGAAAAAGTGGGGGCAGGATAGACGAAATTACTAGTTCTAGTACATTTAGGTCATACATGCATACAGAAGGAGGTGCGAGGAAGCAGGATGGGGCCACAAATGCGTTCAGTCCAACAGGGCCCTAGATTAAGTGCAGAGCGGTTGCACCACTCATGGAATGTAAGCTGAAAGTTCAGTAATGCTGAACAAAGTGCAGCGGGCCGGAGACAAGTGCGAAAAAAACTGGCGGAGGAGCCTGGGACCTGTAAGGCTCTGGAGGTGAACCAGGCAACCAGACAGCAACCAGACAGCACAAACTGAACAGAGTTAGGGAGGAGAAGGAGGAAGGAGGGTGAAGAGAAAGAGAACAGAGGTTAGCAGCGTAGAGGGAGAGAGAAGGAGGAAGATAAGATGAAGGTCCTGAGGAGTGTCCGGAACTTATGGTGCTCCAGCTCAAGACGGAAAGAGAGGCAGGGAGGCTGTACCAGAGGGAGGCACCTGCAGAGAATAAGGATCTACCCCCATATCTGTGCTTGTGAAAACAGCTCACCCACAGAGAGTTGCAGGAGGACCAGCGGAGGGCTCTCGAGGGACAGTATTTAGGAAGGAAGCACTTTATCCTTGTAGCCACTGGGAGCCAGTGGAGGGATTTTAGTGCCGGAGAGATGCGGTCCCTGGGCTTGAAGCCAAGGACAAGTCTTACGGTTCTGTTCCGGATGAGTTGTAGAGGACGGAGAGTGGAAGTAGGAAGATTGAGAAAGAGGCTGTTGCAATAGTCCAGCCTAGAGAAAGCCAGGGCCCTCGAGGTGGTGAGCCTCTGGGGGAAGGTGAGAAAAGGTAGAATGCCTCTGAGGAGGTGCAGTTGGTAGTGGGACGTTTTGGAGATGTTTGAGATGTGAGAAGAGAAGGAGAGAGTGGAGTTAAAGATGACCCCTATATTTGTTTTCCTGTGCAGCTGCCCAATGTGTTTGCCTACCATGCTCATGCACCACCAGAGAGAAAGAAGGGTACTGCTTAAGTCCAAAGTTATGCTCCCATAGTGGCCTGGGTGAAAAAGAAGGCAAACAGCCCAGTAATTAAAAAGAAGGAAAGGGCCCTGAGTTTTTGTCGTGTTACCTGCACTCCATGCAGGGTGTTGTATGGAGTTAGTGGGTTGCCCAGACCCCTCAACATCCAGCGATCCTGTAGTTTAGACATCTAAGCAAAGCAGTCATATGCCCCACCCAGTATTTCCCTACAAGTAGAGAGAAAAATTATCTGCAGGAAAAGCTGTGCCAGCCCAGTGCACTGGGCGCTCTGCACACCACATCCCATGGATGAAGTCAAGTGGCAACTGCCGGTGCCCTGTGCAATGGTGTCCCAGTGACAGAGAGCTTGGCTCATGACTTCCTGGTTGCTCTCCACTCAGCTAGCCAGGGCAGAAGAAAATAGAAAAATACTGGCAACCCTCACTTGCATGCTAAAAGAGAGCACCTCACCACCCCCTGAAGTAGCGTATAGCTGGCAGGCCCAGTGGAGAAGGAAATAAATGACAGTCACACTTAACAGCCCCTCCTGTATGCATAGCTCTCAACCATTTCTGTTGCAAAGGCGGGTGAAATCACCCGATTTTGTTTTTGGCGGGTGAGACGCCCATTGAAATGAATGGGCGTGCAGGAGGCTTGGCGGGTGAGTCAGCCCTTTACAAGGCGGGTGACACCCGCCAAAAGCGTGTGAGTTGAGAGCTATGTGTATGTCAGGCAAAGCACTGCATTGGGCCTGTGCTGTTGCGTCAATACCAGAGAAGTAAAACATCCTTATCTGAGGCCCTCCTGCCAAAGGCAGCTCGCATGTGCCGCACATCCATGTCTCGTACTCGCCAGTTTTTGGTGCCCTGTCCCAGAGCTGTAAAAAGAAAACAAGGACTGTGGCCCAGCCTTGCTAGCACTGAGCAGGGGTTTGTATTCACAGAAATAGCCACACTCCTGTAACCCTCCGACATTGCCCAAGCCTCAAGAGAAACCAGAAAGGAACATTTTAGTTGTCTACGTCACACAGTAGTTGAGAATCTGTGCTCTTTTAGCTGTCACAATTGTGAAATCTGCAACATTTGTAAAGGAGCAACATGCAGCTTCATTGAATGGAACTGATTACGATATAATTTCGGAATGAAAAGTAGTTATTTATTTATTTATTGGATATTTGTATAGCGCCTATACACAAGTGTGTCCAGGCGCCACAAGACAAGATGAGGGTTGGGGGGGGAGAGGGGAATAACAACAAAACAAAAGCGGTTATATTGCCCTTGTGACAATCCTACCATGCAAGTGCTTGAGAAGGTGATAAGTACAGTGGGGTAAAGGGTGAAGTGCAGGAGTGGGGAGCCCCCAGGGAGGGGGGGCATGGAAGTGCTGGGGAGGCCAAGAAGGCAAGGGTCAGGGGCAAAAAGGGGGGAAGGAGGGATGAGTGTTGTGGGCAGGGTGGACTAAGTTGGGTTAGTCCAGGAAAGGGAGCCTTAAGGCAAGTGCTGGTAAAGGGTTTATGGTCTTTTCATTGAAAAAATGCATCAAAAAAGAAATGCATCAATGAAAAACCATTGAATGTAAATGCATAGAAATGCTATATTTGACATTAAAGTACATATCCATCTAAATTTATCCATCGAATATAGCAATGGCCAATTTCCATGGATATGTACTTTTAAATGTAAAAGTTAGCATTTCGATGTCTTTATTTTCCACGTTAAAATGTTATATGGAGCTGTCCAGTGCTGAAATGTCGGCACTGGCCAGCTCCTTGCAATGTTTTAATGTGTGTTGTATATTGGGCGAGTTCCCCCCTGCCCTCGAAACCCCCCTCTTAACCCTAACCACATGGAGCTGTCCAGTGCTGAAATTCCGGCACTGGCCAGCGCCTTGTAACTTTTTAATGTTTATTGTATATTGGGGGGGTGCCCACCCAGCTATCCCAGCCCCCACGCCCCCCCTAACCCTAACCCTAACTGTAACCTAACTCTAAGCCTAACCCTAACCCCAACCCTAACCCTAACTCTAACCCTAAATCTAACCCTTAATCTAACCCTTAATCTAACCCTAACTCTTAATCTAACACTTAATCTAACCCTTTGAAGGGTATCTGGTGTTTCCATCGAAATTATCCATCGAAATTCATTCAATTAATATGCTTTTCAATGGAAAAGCAATTCAATGAATACATTTTTATGGATAGGAATTCAATGGATAGGAATTCGATGGAAACACCAGATACTTTGGCGGCAAAGGATTCAGGAGGTTCTGTTGGGGGATGGTCTGACCCCTGTATGACTCTGAGGGAACCCGTCCCCAGTCATAGCTGCAGAGGGAGAGTTAGCACGGGAGGGAGAGAGGGAAGGAAGAGGAGAAAAGGAAAGTCTTCAGGAGTTTCCAGAACTTTAGAAGATCCGGTTCAAGACAGAGGGGGGAAGGAAGGCCATTCCAGTGGGAGGAGCCGGCCACAGAAAGGGATCTACCTCCCACTCTCTGCTTGGAGAAACATTTGACCTGCAGAGAGTTGGAGCCAGAAGACCAAAGTTCTCTGTTCAGGAGGTATTTAGGGGGGAAAGCTGGATGTAAATAGGCCCCAGGCTCCAGGTGGCCTTATGGATGATGCAGAGTTTCTTGAATTTGATCCTTGCGGTCCCCGGGAGCCAGTGTGGGGATTTTAGGGCAGGAAAGATGCGTTCCCTGGGCTTGAGGCCAAGGATAATTCTTGCTGTCCTATTCTGGATTAGTTGGAGGGGACGACGGGAGGAAAGAGGCAGATTGAGGAAGTCAATCCTAGAGGGAACCAGGGCTCTGGAGGCAGTACATGTAAGTAACTGCCACTTGATGTGACCAGGTGCAAAATGTTGCAACACATGGTTCGATAGCAGTGGTTAAAAAGAGAATATGCTTTTTGAGATGCCTATTACAGGGCAAGTGGAAGAAACTCTGTATATATATATATATATTTAGAGAGGTTTTTTAAAAAAAAATACTTAAAAAAATATAAGCATACCTGTACTATGTTTTGTTAGATGTAGACATTATTGAATCTGCCAATAGAAATCTTGGAGAGTTTCACAGTATTTTTCGATGCAGTAGGCTGTGACTAACAGGAGACATGTTCTCTTAGAGTTGCAACATACATCTGAAGTGTTGAAGTGAGGTGACAAGGTTACATGTAGAGTTTTTGGATGTGATTGGTGGATGGATGTGTGACTGTTTGAAAGTAGCCAGTGAGGGAGTGTAACAAACATAAAAGTAAAAAGGGCAGAAAGGGTGTCCTGTGCTACGGCATCCACAGACATCCACGACAATAATCTGAGGACCTGCACGTGTCATATGAGTCTTTTAAGGATGCCTGGCATGGAAAGAGGACTGTGGAAACTGCAGACGTCAGGTGTCAAGGTTGTTGTGTGCAGGAACACAGGGTAGTAAGTGTTTTCTTTCTTGTGTGGAGTGAAGATGACTATGGTTATGGCTATGAAGAAGCAGAGTGTGTGGATGGTGGAAGAGTCTTGGATCCATTAGTTAAAGGTTTACTCTGAGCAGTGTGGATTGTCTTTGAATCTTGGATTAGAAGACTTTGAAGGTTCTTGTTATGGAGTTCGGGGATTGAAATGAATGGAAGTGTTGCTGTTTTGCAAGAATATGGTTCCTTTGAAACATCCAGACATCATTGTAGTCCACTGTGGAGGCAGCAGTTTGGGCTATGTGACTGGAATATCCTTACAGATTGCCATGAAGGATATATTTACAAAGTGAATGGAACTGTTTCCTGGTTCGAAGATTATTTTTTATCGGATAGCTCAAAGTCAAATGTGGAAATATTCTAACTTGTTTTGTCCACAAATTGAAAAAGCCAGGAGGAATTTTTTTGGGTTTTTTTTTTGTATCTTTCTTTATTGGTTTTACAACAATGAAAAGATAAGACATTACCAGACCGTGCACTGGTCAACAAGACCCCTTAATCCCCCTCCTTCCCTTGGAATGATCCCCGCTTGATATTTAGCACAGTTTCTTATCAGTTCTAGTGTTTTCGGTATTCGGCACTCGTGGCTGCTATTGAGGTATCCAGTTGCTCGTGACAGTTCTGTGTTGGTGGCGGAGACTGTGAAATCGAGTTGTCTGCATTTAACAGGTATGCTATGTAGAGGCCCCAGATATCTGGGGGGCGTGCGTGGAGGGGCAGAGTTCGTAAGTAGTTCATTTCGACATCTTGACAGTAGGTGACATCATGGCGCCATTGCTTTAGTTTTGGTGGCGGTCCCCTGCCCCAGTTGCAAGCTATTCGTCTGCGTACCAGGACCAAAAGTAGGTTCGCCAGTTTTCTGGTATGTTCTGGTAGTTGGTTGGTTAGGCTCAGCATGGTCAGTGTTGGGTCGGGGTCTAGTTGCACTCCGATTATAGCTGAGATTTTCTCTAGGACTGCTGTCCAGAACGCTACAATTTCGGGGCACGACCATGCCAGGTGGACAAAGTCAGCTTCCGAGTGCCCGCAGCGAGAGCAGGAGGCGGATATTGTCGTCCTCTGGGCGTGTAGTTTTACTGGAGTGGGGTAGACCTGATGGACAAAGTTGAAGTGAATTTGTTTGTACCTTGTGTTTATTGCCACTTTCTTTGTGAGTCGAAGTATGTATGACCAGTCTTCATCGAGTATCGTAATGTTCAGAGCTCTTTCCCACCTTGTTCGAGCTTTTGAGCAGCGAGTGAGTTTTTCCGTTAGCAGGGCCTTGTAGATATTTGACACCAGGCAGCCATCGCCTTGGGCTTGTATCACTCCGTGGAGCAGTGGCCAAGTCGGTGGTTGGAGTGGGAATGTAGCAAAGATGGTCTAAATGGCGTGTCGAGTTCGGTAGTACATGAAGACGTCCAGGGCGTTGTTTCCACCTTTGTCACGGGCTTCTTGAATCGACAGGAACAAGCCATTTGGAAACAGATCGCCCAATGAGTGGATTTGCAGTTTTTTGGTCCAAAGCTGAAACACTTTTTCAGATGTTATAGGTATCCCTGGAATGCTTCTCGCCGGAAGGAGGGGAGAATATCTGATTTGGATTCCATTTCTTTTGGCGATTTTCTTCCAAATCGTGTGCGTCGTGACCATGGTGTTCATTGGCGTTGAAGGTGTCGGTGGTTCGTTGAGTATGACTGCACGGAGTAGATAGGGTGTTGCCAGAGCTCTTTCGATTTGCACATGTGGCCGGATGAAGTGTGTCGCATACCAATGGCTCAGAAACTGGGCTTGCGCTGCCCAGTAGTAGCCTTCTATATCGGGTAGAGCCAATCCGCCTTGCGTTATGGGCAGGATCATAATGATGTATGCTATTCGGGCAACCTTGCCTGCCCAGACGAGGTCAAGAAGGATGGACTTAATTTGTCGTAGGAATTTTTGCGTGAGTAGTAGAGGGATGTTTGTAAAGAGGTTGAGTAATTTGGGGAGGATTACCATTTTCGCTAGGGACACTCTGCCCCAAAGTGTGAGGGGAAGCGTTTTCCATCTGTTCACTTTAGTTTGGATAGTGTCGAGTGTCGCCTCGTAGTTGTCTTGCATAATGTCAGTGCTGGTTCTGGACATGAGGATCCCCAGGTACCGGACCTTAGAGTGTTGCCAGTGGAAGCTAAAGTCATCCTGGAATTCTTTGGTTGATTCTGTCAGAGGGAAAATTATCGATTTAGCATTATTAATTTTTAGTCCTGAGAAGTTGCCGAATTTGAGGACTGCTCGCATCACCGGATTCAGGTTGTCGTATGGGTCACGAAGGAAGAGTACTATGTCATCGGCATAAAGTGAAACCACCAATTTGTGCGGGCCGAAGGCTAGCCCTCTGTGCAGATGGTACAGCCTAAGGTCGGACGCTAGGGGTTCCATTACCAGGGCGATGAGTAATGCTGACAGCGGGCAGCCCTGTCTGGTCCCTCTGCGTAAAAGGATTTCGGAGGAGCTTTTGTTTCCAAGTTTAATTTTAGATGTTGGGTATTTGTAGAGGAGGCCTATCATTTGGATGAATCGTTTGCCGAGGCCCATTCGTTCTAATATTGCAAATAGAAAGGGCCATTAAACAGAATCAAAAGCTTTCTCGGCATCGAGAAGCACTGCTACCGCTTGGTTTTCTGGGTTGAGGGCCTCCATTGCTCCAAACATTCTTCTGAGGCCGAATGTTTTGTTTCTGCCTGGAACAAATCCTGCTTGGTCTGCCAGAACCATTGCGGGCATGAGTGGCATCAACCTTCTAGTTAGGATTTTTGCAAAGAATTTGCTATCCAAATTTATTAACGATATGGGCCTGTAGGAGGCACAATCTTCCTTGGGTTTACCTGTTTTGTGTAGGAGAATGATATTCGCCGTGTAAAGGGTTGGTGGTAGTTGGTCTTTGGCTATGGCTTCTTCGTAGACCTGGAGTAAGAGCGGGGCTAGAATATCAGCGAAAAATGTGTAAAATTCACCTGTTAGGCCGTCCAGTATAGTTCAGTTGTATTTAGGTATTCTGTTATTTCGGTGGGCTCCCTGGAATAATTGGAGCCGTACAGGTTTTGGTAAAATTTGCGGAAATTTTCCAATATGCCGTTTTCAGAGTACACGAGGGCTCCCGACGTGTCAAGCACCACCTCAACCGTCGTGGGTTTTCGTTCTGCGGTGATTAGTCTTGCAAGTAGTGCACCGGGTTGTTGCCCTTCGCCATACTGGCGGATTTTGTTGTGGCTTGCTAGGAATTTGGCTTCTCTGTCTGCTAGTGATCTGAAAGTTTCCAATTCTGCCTTGAGTGCAGCTAGCGAGCTGGGAGTATTTGTGACTGTTGCTGCTTGTTCGAGTGTTTTGAGGCGATTTTCGCATGTGTTTAATTCCTCCCTTAACCTCTTTAGGATTCCATTTTCTTTTGCTAGGCACACTCCTCTGATAAAACATTTCAGCGTCTCCCAGAGTGTTCCCGGCAAAGCCACCGTGCCTTGGTTTGTCTCAAGGAATGTGTTCAGTTCAGTACGCAATTCATCGCCAAAGAGTTGATCATGGAGGGCTCTGGGTTTGAATCTCCATTGGGGCCTGGTGAAGTCGCTCCGAGATGTTGTGCACACAAAGGTGACCGCTGAATGGTCTGAGATGGACCTGGGTAGTATTTGGCAATCGCCCCATTGGAGACTACTATGAGCCGACACGAAGATGTAATCAAGTCTCGAACTGGATTTGTGAGCCCATGAGTAAAAAGTGAACTCCTGGGAGTCACAGTGTTTGCTTCTCCATATGTAGATGAGATTGTGTGCTTTGCATATTTCGGTTATTTGCAAACTCGCCTTGGAGCGGGGGGCGGTTGTCTTGTGTGTTTTATCTGTGCGTGGATCAAGCGGGGTGTTTAAATCGCCGCCCCATATTATTGTGGCTTCCCTGTTTGAGGCAATGTGGGTTTGGATCCAGTCGAAATTGTTGGAGCCATCGATGTTGGGGCCATAGGAGTTAATCATGATTATTTCTTCCCCGTCTATGGTGCCGTGGCCTAGCAGTGTTCTCCCTTCGGAGTCACTCTGGGTCCGAAATAGCCTGAAGTTTGTTGTTTTGTTGATGAGTATGGCGACTCCTCTTGCGTATGAGGAAAACGAGGCTAAGTATCTGTAGCATCCCCATGTTTTTGCCCAGTGGTTTTCTGAGTTAGGTCTCAAATGCGTCTCTTGGGTGAGGGCCACATCGACGTTGTGGCGTCGGAGGTAGTGTAACAACTTCCTGGTTTTGGTAGGCTGGTTGCCCCCTTTAATGTTCCATGTAGATAGTTTGAATTTGCTTAGAGTTGCTGCATTGTTTCCGCTGCTCTATTGCTGTTTGGTGATTTTGGGTGCTTAAAGCGGTTTTTCTTGAGTGCCTGTCGATTCGAAAAGGATTTTCGTATATTCGAGGTGGAGGCGTTGGTCCCGGTCGGACTCGGGTGGGGCTGGTTTTGGCCCCGGTCGGTGCACGTCTTAAACTGTTGGCTCGTTTCTTCTGGGAACTCTTTCCCCAACTTGAGTTCCATCTCCCCTTTTCCCCTCCCGGTCGGGCAACCCCCAACCTGCCCGAAGATGACCCCTCCCTAGATAACTTTGTGAACAGTGCTGCGCACAGGGCGCTGGTGCCCTCCAAGAAACACGCATCCCGAGGTGTGCGTAACTGACTTTTGCTCATTTTCCGATTCCCCAGGTTGAACTGGATGTAGCGCACTTTTCAGGGCGGATCGCTCCCGTTCCTCTCTCTCCTTCATGGTCTAGGCATTTCGCATAATGGGCGACATCCAATATTGTCGAGAAAGATGTTGGCTTCTTCTGGTGATGTGAAGAATTGTGTTTTTTCAGCATGGAGGATGCGTAATTTGGCTGGAAAAAGCATTGAGTATTGGATTTGATCCTCTCGGAGGCGACGTTTAACTCCACCGAAGGCTCTGCGGGACGCTTGCACCGCCGGTGAGAAATCAGGGAAGATTTGGATTTTGTCGCCATCAAATTGAATGTCGCCTTTGTCCCTGGCCAGCCTGAGTATTAGATCGCAGTCTCTGAAATTCAGCAGTTTGGCGATAATAGGGCGAGGTGCCATTCCTGGTATTGGGCGGTTGGTCGAGATCCTGTGAGCCCTTTCAACCACAAATAGTGGCGAGAAGGTGGTTGATCCGAAGATTTCTTTGCATAGGTGTTCCACGAAGTCTTCCATTTTTGCAGGGTTTTGTTGCTCTCTGATCCCCACCAGTCTAATGTTGTTGCGGCAGCTGCGCCCTTCTAAGTCTTTGTTTTTGGCGACAATTTCTTTTACTTGGCGCTCTAGGGATGACACTTTGGAGGACAGGGATGTGGCGTTATCCTCAAGGTCAGAGACCCTCTGTTCAACGGTGTCAAGCCTCTCGTCGTGTTTATCAAGGCGGTGTTGTATTTGGTCGACTTTGGATGAGAGGGTGTCAATTTTGGCATCAAGGTTGCCTAGGCTTGTTTTGAGTTTGAGCAGTATTTCTCTTATGTCGAGGGATTGGGGGGGTGTCGATCCGGTTTCCTGTTCCATGCTTGGCGATGGTGCTATCTCTCGATTCGTCTGCTTGGGAGTTTTGGCTATGGCCCCGGTTTCGAACATTAATTTTCGCTGCGATTTGTCTGTTTTGCCCATGCTGGTATGAATTCGTGACTTTGCTGGGCAGGCGTGTGCAATTTGAATTTACGCCGCAGGATGCGTGGGGCCCACTCGACTGGCCCTGGTGGGTGCTACCGGACTTGTGCGGCATTGGCGGGAGATTGAGTGGGCGGCTTGAGTGATATTTATGCGGTGCTGTGGTTGTCGCGCCCCTCTGTCGGGATTCAGAATAACAGCAGGAGCCTTCCTCGCGGCTGCCGCTGCCGTGGAGTTATCGCAGTGCGGTGCGGGCCAGGCGGTGAATTTTTCTGCTGTGTTCGTTGTACGCTTGGCCGCGATCGGGGTACCCCCGGCAGGGCGTTTGGCGATGGTGGGGGCCTGGGGCTGTTAGGGTTTGGGGAGCTAGAGAGTTCGTAGCACGCCGTGAGCTTTAACGTACTTCCTCGTCCGGGCCCAGAGGGCCTGGATGCGGTGGCTGCGTAGGCCTCTTGCCTGTTCGTTGCGTGGGGTGTCTGGCAGCGGTCTTCGATGTTGACGGATTGTTTGCTTGAGGTGGGGATAGGGCTAGGGCGTTTGGGATTTTGAGGAGTCGGAGGCTTGTGGATCGTCACTCCCACGGGGTCTGGCTGCTGTATGGGAATCTGCAGGCCGGGCCCGAGACCTGGGGTGGGGTGGACAAGGCCGGGGCGGCGTCTCTCCTACCTGACGCTGTCGTTGTGTGCAGGTTCATTCCCTCTCCGCTCCGGCTGGGTCTGGAGGGCCCCGCAAGTTGGAGGCGAGCGGCAGCGCCCCGTCCGTCCGGAGGCCTGATTATGCAAGTAGGGCGAGCCGGATCTCAGCTGCCTCTGCTATTCTCAGACCGAGAATTTCCGGCCCCTTCCGCAGGCACCACCTCCAGGGGACCGGTGCACCGCTCTCTTTGGTCGAATCCGGGGGTGATCACTTGGGTAAGGATGTTGCTGGAGGATCGAATGCCCCGTTGCCGTAATGGAGCGCTGCTGCGGCCTCACCCCCGCCACCGCTGCGTTGACCAGGATGTTGGCGGATGGGGTTGAAATTGGTATCCGCCAGGCGTTTGCGTCTTGGGACACTATATCGTGACCGATGGAGGGGGATTCGGGGGTGTATGAAGGTATTTTATCAGGATCTTTCTCGGGATCGGGGCGGAGCTCTCTAGTGAGCTGCCATCTTAGACGGCTCTCCAGCACCCTCTGAAAAAGCCAGGAGGAATGTAAATACAGCTGTATGTGCTTTTTACAGGATGTTGGAATTACATCTTTCCACAATGAAAATATAAAGTTTGATGGAGTGAATATTTTTCAAAGAGAGGGGGTTATTTGACAGATGTTGGAAATTAGATTTTTCTTTCCAGTGTTCAGCATGCATTGAAACATTTTAAGTGAACATGTAAAATATGTAGTGAAGTATTTGTTAGTAGCTGTAGTAAATAAAAAGTAAAAACAGAAAAAAACATTTGAAGCAGTTTTTAAAAAAGTTATAAAAACAATTAAGTACAGTAAAACATTTATTGGTATAGTATATAAACCCCCAAAAATTCAAAAAACATTAAAAGTTTCTTTTAAAAGGCACCATTTTGAAAATGTTAAAGTTAATTGACTTTAACCCCCCACCCGACCCCTCTGTAATTATCTGGGTGGTGCACAGATTATTATACTGTCCGTGGACTATTCAGGCTACAAAAAGGTGCTTAGGAAGTTATGGTACTGATTTCGTGCTAGAGAAAAGTATTTGGGACAGAAACGTATTTCTGTCCTTTTTTCTTAATCTCTAGTATACAATGCTCCATTATTTCAATTAGCATAGAACAAAATGCTAAAGGAAATGTTGGAGAAACTAATTGGATCTAACTACTTTACTTTAGTTCTATTTCTTAACTATGAAAGACGGCTGGCTCCCAATTGAACCTTTTTTGTCTTTTTTTATTTTGTCTTTTTTTCAGTTTTTCCAGGAACTAGAGGCAAGGAGGTAAGGTGTGGGAGGGAAGGGACACCAACCACTGATACAGAGCGACAGGTGGGCAGGGGAAGATATTGGGCATGCCTTAAATCTGAGGTAGGAGGCAGTGTTTCTCGTGCTCCTTGACAGCATCCTTGAAGGCATTTCAAAACTGATCCCCCTGCAGAGAGGTGTGTAGCAGTACATACAGAGTACTGTTGTCCTAGAAAGATAAGGATCAACAGCCTCTTGTATGGCCTGTGAGGCAGCCGCTGGAATCCTCTGCCACACAGGAGTAAACTGTGTAGTGGCAGGAGCAGCTGAGCAAGATGGGGTAGAGGAACGAAGCCTACTCTCTGAGAAAGGAACAGCCTTTCTCAGAGCACCCGGGTGGTTTGTTTGGGTGTGGCGGTGCATAGAGATGATACTGAAGGAGTACTGCCATGTTGTCCATGACTGAGTAGGACTCCACACTCAATGCATTCAACACGGGCAGGCCAAGCCTTTGGTATGCCTCCTACGTTCTTAAAAAACCACCACATCCAAGATTCTTTCTGGGTGCTGGAGGTAGGTACTTCCGCTACCTCATCTTCATCTTCCTCTTATTCCTCCTCTGCATCGATGTGCCTGTTCCCATGTCCAAGCCTTCAAGGTGGTGGTGGCTACTGGGGGGGAGGGATGGGCATAACTGATGCCATTTCCAGCCAAATAGCAGGTGTTGCAAATAGGTCTGCAAAACAGGTCCTCTCTCCTGGATTCTGTGAAAAACAAGAGGGTGTGTCACAACCTAGTCCCCGGTGATCCCGTACTCAGGTGGCCAGGGAAAGGCCATCCCTTTTGTATCCCGACCCTGGGGATGGACAAGCAAGGGAGGATCAACTGGGTAGGGTGTCCTCGGGTAGAGGGGGAGAAACACTTGATGGTGAGACATGGTATCCCCCTTTTTCCATGACCTATCTAACCACTATCCCTACTTATTTCATGGGAAATACAGTGCCCATAATTCATCCCCACGTTACATTGCTAACACTACTGAGCCGAGTAAGATGAGGAATAAGGTCAGGCAGATTACCTCTACTGACTTGCAATGGCTCTGTCCCTGTAATGAGGCTAGGCAGAGTCGGGCACCTAATTCTAACTATATGCACCTGCCACTTGTTAACCCTCCCATTCAGCGAATGAAAAGGTGGTGCGCACAGGTACAATTTGAGCGAGGCTGGGTAGGCGAAGGAACAGCTCTTTCAGGGCTGATGCGAACCAGGTGATGTAAGTCGGAAGGCCAACGTTTGATCTGCAGTTACAAAGATCGAGAGAGAGCCAGGCGAGAATCTCACACTTTTGGGAAGCCGTAAGCATTCCAAGCTGAAACCGAGTGAGCGGAAGAAAGAAACCTTCATGGTACGTCAGAGCAGTCCGCAACCCTCCCAGGTGAACGACTTAGTTGGGGAGGAGCAGAGGTGGTGTTGGAAAGGACCTTGACTGCTGCATGAAGAGTGTTGATGAAAGAAAGCTGATTAACACAATCAGTGAGCTATCAAAAGCAACAAAAGTCTGGTTGGTATTAAAAGCAAAAGTAACTGTAACTCAAAAATTGAAATGTGTGCGTATGCCGATAAAATGCATAATGGAAAGGACAATTGTTGAATGTAAAAGGAATGGATACAAAGTAACAGAGTGGTCCTGCAAGGTGAAATCGCACATTCAAAATTCTCTGTGGAATGTTCTGAGTTTATTGGAAATCAAAGGCAAGACGTAATCACGATCCCGAAAGAAAGTGGAATGACAACAAAATCAAACTAAAGTTGGCCTCCCTAACCCATAAAGCCCTCAACAATGCCGCCCCCAGTTATCTGATGGACAAGGTAAAGAGAAAGTCCTCCATCCGACAAACAAGAACTATCAATTCCAACCGTCTGATAATCCCCAGATTCAAACTCTCCACCATTGGTGGGAACAGTTTCCCGGTGAAAGCTGGCACGCTCTGGAACTCTCTGCCTCACAACCTAAGAGCTGACCAACCATACTCGCACTTTAGAAGACACCTCATCAGTCACCTTAACTCCAATAACCCTTGTATTTAGCTGCACTTTCCTACACCTATGTATAGATAGCGATACTCTTGTTCGTATCTCTGCCTTCGCCTCTAACAGCCCCGCACACTTCTGTACACTTACCTCCTGTATAGATATTGACTTTTAATGTTTGAAGACTTGTATACCTCTTATTCCTTATTAACTCTGTAATCCTGAATATTCCTTTAGGTTTACCCGCCTCTAACAGCCCTGTACATATCTGTATATTTACCCCTGCATAGATATTGTCTCTGTATATATGAAGATTTGTATATTTTTTATTCCTGTAATTCTGATTATTTTTATGACTACCTCAAAGTGTATATTTCTGCAACATTGTAAGCTTCGAATTATCTTTTGCCTGCGCCCTGTTGCCCCTGGGTAAGGTGCGCTATACAAATAAATAAACAAACAAACAAACAAACAAACAATGAAAACCAAAGTATGTGAACTCTGAATATGCCAAGAGGGCAAAATATATGAACTGTGAAAGAAGCCAAGACGGCAAACCAAAGAAAATAAGAAACTACAAGTACCAAGAGTCATTGGTGTTGAATGAGAAGGAAGATTATGGATTGTAAAACTATTGAAAGAGAGGTCAAAGTGGTCATGCAGAAGTCTATGGAAAAGAACCTTGCCGTTTTGAAAGTCTTTGACAGTGGAAAGACACCTGAGACAAAACATGGGAACGTGAACCCCATAAAGAGAAAGACAGACTTGAGCCGGGCAGAGGGAAGCCTGTGCAGAATTGTGTGGTAAAGTAAAAGGTAAAAGACAGGCTTGAGCCTGGCAAAGGGAAGCTTGTGCAGTAAAGGTGAAAAGAGCAACTGTATATTTATGAAAAGGCAGACGAAGCCTAAGAAACTGATTGAACTACCTGAAGCTTGAAGCCCAAGCCTGAACTGTTAAATTGTACCACTAAGCCAAAGTGTGCAAGACTGAAAGAACTGTGCCATCCACCAATACGTTTTAGGAAACTCTCTAGACTCTTTGATGCTGAACGTGGGGAAGGGAGTTGTTATTTAAAGCCACTCTGACATTTCTTTTGAGACACTGTTTTCCTTTTGTATTCCCTTAACACATTTGTCATTTTGAGAAGGGCAACGTTATATGTTCTTAGTATAGGCCCTTTTATTTTGACTAGACAGACTTGGACTGTTTGTTATTAATGTAATGGGCGAGATTACTCCCATTGTAGAGTTAGGCCCAGTTAGGAATTCTAGCAACCCAATAAAAATACAAAATAAAGGCTTTTGAAACTTTTATCCATTGTGTCCGTGTTTACTATTGATACATGCCTTCCTTACAACTGCCAGATTGAGAATGACTACAAGTAATCGGTGGGTCCCTTCAGAGGAACTGTCCGCAGAATTCTCTGCTGTCTGCAGACTCGCGTGTTTAAAATAGGTCTTGGAAAGTTGTTGAGAGATCAACTGAGAATGGCACTAGCAGCTCTGAAAGGGTAAACCTTCAATGTCAAACTTCCTAGATTGTCCACAAATGTAGTTTCAAAATGTCAATGAAGCATGGACACCGATCGCAGACTCGTCATCATGACCCACGGTTGTGGCCACATGAGGATGTCCGGGGCGTCCGTGATGCAGTAGTGATGTCTGCGGACCATGACGGCAAAAGCCGACATGCACATGCGTGGTGATGTTCGCAATCAGGCATGTATGTTCGCGGACTAATTTAAAGTGCATCATGCTAAACCAGACATGTCCGGACTAGGTGCGATGTCCGTGAGCGCCATCCATTCCGTGAGCAGACCCGAACATTTGCATAGTCTGTGGACTATTAATTGGGTTTTAAAAATGTTTTTTATGACACAACAATAAACAAGAAATTCATAGTATAAATATTTTTATTTATGAAAGAGATGGGGTACCGGAATGTAAAACATAAATGGGAGTGTTTGGAGTGTGTATAAAGTCATCATCAGGGGAGAGATGGAGAAAGGTTTTTTTAAATTGTCTGTCTTTCATGTTTTCTGGATTTGATTGGGGTGATTGCTGGGGGCAATGGGAACAGGTACAAGTAGGGCAGTGATAATCAAGATTTCTAATTACTTGATTTCTAACATACATTACAAGTTCTTTAAAGTCATTGCTAAATTCATCTAATTTTGAAGACAAATTCATGATTTGATTCTGTGCAGTTGGGGATTGGGATTGTCTTTCTGATTGTTGGGATTCTTCATAATTAATCTGGAGTGTGGTTTCATTATGTAAACTATGTACTATAAGAAAAGAAGACATTATTTAAATAGTCGCTGTACAAGTTACATTAATTAATTGCATTAAAACATGCATTGTTTAGCATTAGAGATTTCATCATCACTAATTTCTTCTTTGGGAAAGTTTTGTTCTACCCATTCAAGTGTGTTTGCCATTTCTGTCAAAATAAAAAATGGTGATATTTGCTTTTGAGAAATGTTTATATAATGAATGGTAATAATAGAGACATAAATAGAGTGCACTTACTATTTGGTAACAGATTTATTTTCTACTGAGCTGTTGCTGTATCTCAGTGTGTATGAAGAGGTGTACTAAACTGATAATATGAGGTCTACAGTTATGCTTTGTGTTTGGTACATTCCGTAATATGGTGTGCTAAATGAAAAACGTGTTTTTACATTTGTAAATGTTGAATTGTACATAAATGTACATTTGGGTGTAGTAAATATTAGTAATATTGCTTTATGTATATGTTAATGTTCTGCTGTGCCCTGTGCTTCTGGGTTTTGTTGAGGCTACCAGCTGTCCGCAGACTTTCGTACTGTCTGAGGACTGCACAGCTGCTACATTGGGGATGAGTATGATATAAGGAACTTGTAGCAGATTAGGGTGCTCTGGTAAAAACCTATGAAATTCAGGGAAAAAGCATTGTTAAAAGGACATTATAGTTACAAGTAAAATTGAAACCTCCCCGAAATTTGCCAGTTATGGTAAGCTAGGCAACCATACCTCGCGCCACCACTGTGCACTGCTAAGACTTACACCCAGGACATCAAAGATGACATCACAAATGCCATTGATGACATTATTGATAACATCACATCTCAAATAATTCTGATGAAAAGTCTGTACAAGGGGTTATGTTTACAATGTTGGTAGCAGCATATCAGGGATGATCGGGAGTCTGCTCATGAACTACTTAATATATTAAAACATTTACTAATTTAAACAAAATGTTATATTGGAGTGTTGTCGTTAATACAGCAACCTAATAATACATACACATAGGCAATGGGTGCAGCATGTAACATAGAAGTACAGTCTTTTTAATCTGGTGTTGGGATGGAAATTACCATATCCCAACACCCTTAGGTGCTTCCAAATATGGCGATCAGCATATGAAGCAATATAACATACAAGGGGGGAGCAATCCGCCTCGTCGGGCTCTATATGAGCGCCCCACAGCACATAGAAGTAGGTGCATAGCACTAGAAATGCCCACAGCCCACGATGCCATATTGTGTTAGGCTCAGAAGGGGCAGGCTGCAGACTCACACTGCTCAAGTTCCTGGTTTGCAAAGCCCAATTTTTGCACAAAATGCTGGCTCTGTTTGAGCTTTGTTCCCACGGAAGTCCACTTCCCTCGCATCCCTTTAGTGTTGTGAATATTTATTATCTTTCACTGGAATGCGACCTGCAAGAGCGTGAGACAGCATCAGGCTCTGCGCTGTGCCCATTCATCTCAACTAAACTGCCATCAAGCTCCTAGCCCTCACCCAGCCAGGCCAGAGCCAGCCTCACACCACTGACTCAACCCCCAGACCTTTGCATTCTTGATAAGCCTGAGACCCCTATGTCCTAACCTCCATAAAGTGTCCATCAAAGATCTAAGCCTATGAAACTGTATTTATTTCTAGCAGCAACACACATCCCCTGTAACATGAGGCACTGGGAAAGGTAAATTAAAGATCAAACCCCAGGGGGGAGACCTTGTGTGCGGGAACTGCAGTATCAATGAAGCCCTGAATGTATAGGTCGGCACAAATGTGTTCTATCCTCCCTTCTGCCTTTCACCATTTCCTGTGCTGCCCAGGTGCCTACCACAATGAGTTATTATTCCATCATAGCTTGTTTAGTTTAGATAGGAACATTGTAGTTTATGCATGACCCGTCCTTCACCGCGAGGATGAGCCCAGCTGACCCACGTGGATCAAAATCGACAGGGAAGAACCAGCCAATTACTTCCTGGTATCCCCTATGCAATAGGCCCATGTGTAGGGGTCCTCCAATCAGTGGCACCAGAATGTACTGTATAAGAT
Organism: Ambystoma mexicanum; assembly: GCF_040938575.1. Classification (NCBI taxonomy): domain Eukaryota; kingdom Metazoa; phylum Chordata; class Amphibia; order Caudata; family Ambystomatidae; genus Ambystoma; species Ambystoma mexicanum. The sequence continues at coordinate 70,412,311 of NC_090928.1, forward strand.
TGGCGATTTTGGTGTTTATTAACCCATGTTGTTGAATGTAAGTGCCAGAACACTCTCGGGCAGCCGAGTCCTTTGCTGGTAGTTGTATTCTGTACAATTAAACCTTGTTATCCTTGCAAAGCTATCTCTTAGCCTATTTCCCTAGCCAGTTGTTTTTACTCTGGTGTGACGCATAGAGGGACTTGCATTCACTGGTAATATTGGTCAGTAAAATAATAAATGCAAACCTATCAGAATTTTGACTAATGTCAAACTTGGAATTAATAGCTAACAATACAAGACTTACACTTGTTTTAGTACAAGTGATATATATATGAAGAGCCAAAATGCATAGAAATCTGAGACACATACAGGGAAACTTCAGTACGGAGAAAAGAAATATCACCAGAAAATGAGAAGATTAGAGTCCATCATCACATATACAAATGAATTGTGTATTTGAGGCCTGCCTACTTTCCCATGTATGTGCACCATGACCTGAGGCCAAACCCTATGGAAAGTACCTTAACAGAAGACAAGGTTAACGTCTACATATACAGCACTTTTTGAATTTTTTGAATTTTTTAATTCTATCTGTCAGTGAACACAACTTTCCTAGATTTGTCAGTGAACAAAAACAAGGGGGCCAGATATGTGATGTCATCAGTGATGTCATCAATGACATTTGTGGTGTTGTCATTGATGTTCTGGGTGTTAGTCTTAGCAGTGCACGGGAGTGGCGCGAGTTATGGTTGCGTAGCTTACCATAGCTGGCGAATGTCTGGGGTTTTTCGATTTTACTTGTAGCCATATAATACCTTTAACAAAGATTTCACTGAATTTCATAGGTTTTTATTAGTGCAACTTCTTTGAGGATATCTTTGTTGTCGGCTTTGCAACTTGCAAAGTCACAGTACACAGGAGAAAAAAGAAAGCAAGGAATTGTTCATGCCGCCAATGCACCTTTAAGAACAATGCTGTATAGGAAGATCCACTCATAAGGATAACCTCACTTTCCCACCTCCCACCTCTTTCCCTCCCCTTCTTTCCAGTCAACTCCAGGAGTAGGCCAGGAAAACAGATCTTCGCTGTGCAGAAAATGGGAGTGGTACCCCTGCTTCTGTATATGCAATGGAAATAGCAGCATCCTCGCTGCCCCAGCAGTCCATTGTCCTTACCGGAAGCCACTGGTTTATGAAGACATGTGGGCTAAAAGGACCTTGGCCTTAATTCCTGCTGAACAGCACTTTTCCAGTCATACCCCCCTGGGCATGCTTGAAAAGCCTGCTACAAAGTCCATTGAGCAGATTAATGTTCAGTAAAAAGGCAAAAATACATCCTAGAGCCTTTACCTGTGGTGACGCCTTTGGGTGTGTGGCCTGACCTTTATATTCATCCATTATTTATTTTTGTAGTCTTTTTTGTATTTCTCATGTATTCGCCCACACGCCTAAATCAGAAAACATTCGTCCTGATTAAGCAGTCTGCACAAGTCACCACGGTAGCACTGTCCATGGTTTTAGTCATGGACCACTTAACAATGGTCGCGATTTGCATGGTAAATTGCTCAAAGGTGCTCAACAGAAGGATTCATGTGGTTGACCCAGCAGGTAAACAAAGCAGCATAATGTAAATCCGCCATTACGATCAGATAACGTGGTAGCGCCGTCACTACTGCTAACGCTCAGACTAGGCCTTGCACACCGATTTTCAAATAACTAAGTAGATGCCCTGTCGCCTTTCACATTATCAGCGGCAGCCAATAAGGCATTCCGGCGTCCTTCCCGAGCTCCGTTACATTTCATCACTCGTCCACTTATACTTCCCTCCTGCCCCCGAGTGCCCTCCAGTTCTCCCATTTCACCGCCCAGCAACGCCAACTATCTCCGAAGCTGACATACAGCACTTGCTGCGCATGTCAGTGGCCTTTATTTATGGGCTGGCAGGCGACAGTCTCTGTTTATTAGTGTCGTGTAGTAAGGTGAGCGCGCAGGAATGGAGAGGGGGATGTCCCGGCCCCGCCAGCCTGCACGGAGTTTGCTAATGTGAATGTACAGTATGTAGTGGGCCAGACTGACGGGACTGGAAGTAGCACCTCGATGAACAACTGGGCTGGAGTCTCTGTCACAATTAACGGCTGGGACTCTACCGTCCTCATATGTTCCGGGCTATTCACCATATCCATGGGTTTGTTTGCTGCATGGTCAAAACGCTGTCTAACGTCTGGCGCTCTAATATAATAGGAACAGTATCTTTCGCAATAAGCGTTCTATAATTGACAAGACTGTATTGATCGTTCTGTATGTGTTGTCAATTAATTATTTCCCCACTGTGTATATTCGATCCATGTCATTTCTCTTTTATGTCGACTTGTAAGCGTGGGGGCATTTCCATATTACTTGATTCGTCCTCAGATGGTGAGAATGGGCCTAGCGCAGAGCTATGGCTCAGATTCTCAAATTATTTTGAAAATGCACACGGGTCTGTGGTGATGCCCACTTTAAGGCTGTGAGCCATGACCACGTCATGTCATGCTCCCAATAAAAGGTGCCTCCTGCCAGCGCGTGCAGACTCCATGAATGGCAACTCTGTCTCCAAATCATTTATTATCTGTCTGACTGTCTGGCCCGTGTGATCACGGATCCATGTGTCAAGACCACGTGATCCTGGCAACTGCCCCACTGTGTGACCACAGCAACATCCTGGCATGGTGTGTGCCCACAGCCATGATCTGGCTGGCCCGTGTGCCCACATGGTACCCAACAACAATGGCGATGCGTTTGTTTGTGCTCCGTGATCGTGTCATGTTGACGTTCTAGTTGTGGGCGAGTGGGCGGCGGAAGGCGGGATGGGAAGTGACGTGGTGGGCGGGGATTTGTCAGTTGCTGGAAGATGCCAGAATAAAGAAGCGGTTGCGAATGAACGCTCTGTGTCGACTCCTAATTAAGCGCTGCATAGGCGAGTGCACCGAACCGCAAGCAGGCCATCACACTGGCGACGAGGGGGAGCGCACTATCTGAGTGCAATAACTGAGCGCTTACCCGGTATTACACGGAGCATTGCGGGTGGCTGGTGACATGGCCGCGGCGACCGGAGAGTGCATATCATGGCAAACAGCTGATCCCGGGCCGCACGTTCAATCACAGTGCCCCGCCCATGGATGAATGCTCACAGGAGAGCAATCACAACCCGGGCTGCAGCAGTGACTTCAAATGAAACGTAGTTAGTGGGGAAGGGGAGGAAATCAATGGTGCTCGTACCTGGAGGTGGTAATTGACAAGGTAGCCCCAGTGGAAGGACCCAGAAACTCCTCACTGCCATGGTGCTCATGCCAACTGGCGGGCATGTGGGATCACAAGATGCAGGGCATTAATCACCAGGGTGAACATGTCTGCCCAGGATGGGGTGCATGCCCAGGATGGGGGCCAGGACATACAGGATCACAGGCCAGCGGTGCCACAGGAACAGGCCCCATATAGACTGCCAGACTCCTTGGCTACCCAAATGCCAGGCACTTTTGACGTCGCGGACACCAGTAACATGGGGCCAAGATGGTCTTTTCATGGAGGCCACAGGGCCCATTGATGAAATGAGGCAAAAATGCTTGCTTAAGCTTGCAGTGGGACTGGCCACACGTGATATTATCAATGAAATGCCTCCCACATCCATCGATTCACTACAACACCTAAAGACAGCACTATCAGCATATTTCACTCCCCACACCATTGTGAATTATGAGTGTCACCTCTTCCACAGCATCAAACAAGCCAAGAGTGAGACGATGGATGCATATGTAATGAGATTAAGAATTAAAATGAAACATTGCGACTTCGCCAACTATTCCAATACAGAGGCCCTGCGATCACAAATCATAGCAGGATGTGAGTCCCAGACATTCAGGAGGAAGTTACTACAAAAAGCAGTGGACTCACAGGTTGAAAGTTTCAACACCACAGCAACAGGAGAGACCGTACATCGACTACAAAATGAGAGAAGACCCGAGGAGCCATATTGCTTCAAATGTGGTTTTGAGTACCCCCACAAAGGGTCCTGCCCTGCTAGCGGCCAACGATGCGCCACATGCAGTGAAGGGGGACACTTCAAAGCGGTCTGTCGACTCAACAGGGACAAAGGAAGAGAGAGAGGAGGGAGAAGCAGAGACACCCCGCCCAGGTACAAGCCTAGATCTCTGCCCTCGACGTCTTAACCAGCGGGGGTGACGTCACGTCCCTCAGTAAAACCATCAGACCCAGATCCCAAGGATTGGGAATCAGGGGACGAGAGGAACCGAAGAGAAAGACGGGAAAGAAGAAGATACGTGACCCGAGTTAGACCCGAGAGGAGGTCCCAACGCCATGTGCGATACCTAGTGGAAAAGTCTCTGTCTGAATCTGAAGTCAGCTCATCGGGAAGTGAACATCGTAAGAAAGCATAAGTGTATGCTCTAGGCAATGCAGTGGCCACCGAACACAGCCCCACACTAATCGTGAAGTTAAATGAAAGGCCTACGGAATTCCAAATCGACACTGGGGCAACAGTGAATGTGATCAGTGATGAGGTTTTCAGAGAACTGCCACTATGGCCAAAATTGGTCCAAGCCACTGTGGAAATATAGGCCTATGGAGCCACCACACCCCTCAAGTCCCTTGGACAATTTGAGGGCTCGAAAAGAAAGTTCAGATACATGTACTACAGATGAGCAAAGAAAGTGGGTGCATACTCAGTTTCAAGACGGCCATTGAAATGGGTCTCATACAAGTGCTGTACAAGATCATGGTACAAAAAGACATAGACCCAGTGCAGATGATAAAGAACCTATACCCTAAACAATTCTAGGGCATTCGCAAGCTCCGTAATAGACTCATAAAACTGCACATAGACGAATCAGTATGCACCGTAGCCTAACACTACTGGGGCATACCAATAAACATCCAGAAAAAGGTGGAGGATGAATTGCACAAGCTGTTAGAACAAGACATTATAGAGCCTGCTACAGGACCCACCACTTGGGTCTCGTCCCATTGTTCTGGTACTGAACAAAGATTCTGACGCAATAAGGTTGTGCGTGGATATGAGACGACCTAATCAAGCAATCCAGCGGGAAAGGCACATGACTCCACACATTACCGATATGATCCATTTGCTAAACAGGGACAAAGTCTTCTCAAAACTGGACCTGAAGAAGGACTACCACCAGCTGATCCTCAGCCCTGACTGTGGGAACATCACGACTTTTGTCACACATTTAGGGTTGTTCCGGTACAAGAGGCTGAGCTTTAGGGTCTCATTGGCGGTGTAAATCTTTCAGGCCGAAGTTCATAACATAATCAAGCACATCCCAAACTGTCTGAACTATAGTGATGACATATTGGTATTCAGAACTGATGTAGGGAAGCACGATGAAACACTGGCAAAAGTATGTTCAGCCCTAGAGGCTGCCTACCTAACCCTCAATCAAGAGAAATGCAAATTCAGGAAGAACACACTACGCTTATTCGGACAAGTGTTCTCTGAAAATGGGATGACACCTGATCCAGATAAAGAAGCAGCCCTCAATGAGGCACCGCCACCTACCAATGTCTCAGAACTCAGGTCCTTACTGGGACTCGCGAGCTACTGTTCAAGATACATAAAAGACGTTGCCATTCTAGCTCAGATCGACGAGTGGGACCCAACCCAAACACACATTGGCGCCTACGCCAGCAGGAGCCTCTACACCACTGAACAAGCCTACTTGGAGGTGGAGAAAGAAAGTCAGGTGGTGTGTGGGCGTGTACACACTTTCACCTTTTCTTATACGACAAGCTATTCTGAGCTGTGACCGAGCATCCGGCACTCCTCTTCCTATACGGCAACCCACAAGCTAAAATGCCACACGCATCGTGAGATGGGGGCTAAGGCTGCAGGACTATGCTTTTGAAATCACACATAGACCAGGAAAAGAAGAAAACCCGGCGGATTTTCTATCATGTCATCTCCGGGAAAAATGCATTCCAGAACCATCAGTGGCAGACCGCTAGTTGCGATACTTGATTCAACAAGCCATGCCCGAGGGCATTGAACCATTGCGGTTGGCCCTAGAGACCGAAGCGGATCTGGCCTGTCAAATCGTGTGTGAAGGAATCAGGTCGGGCCAATTGAGGGGAGCCAAAGAACAGGGCCGTCTCGCCTCAGAGGAGGTACGTCAAGAAGTGGACAGACTTCTGCAGGTCAAAGAGGAGCTAGCGTTCTCGGAAGAACACCTCCTGCTAAAGGGCCACAAAATAGTGGTCCCCTCCTCGCTGAAAAGGAAGGTGATAGAACTGGCTCATGAAGGGCATCAGGGTTTCATCTCCACAAAGTGCATGCTGCACCAGAAAGTCTGGTTTTCACAGCTGGATTCCATGGTCGAGGAACTCCTAAAGCAGTGCTCCATCTGCTGTCTTTTCTCGCCCAATTGGCATCCTGAGACTTTGAGGCTCAAGTCATATCATCCACGGCCGCTCACCATGTTATTCCGGTGCTAGACCACATCTTCATGGTGTATGGAGTCCATCAAAAGATAAAGACAGATAATGGACCTCCATTCAACAGGCATAGCTTCACCAAATTCAGTGAGTATATGGGATTCCACCACCACAAAGTCACTCCCATATGGCCCCAGTCCAACGGCATGATTGAGAGGTTCATGTCCAACCTCAAGAGGGCCCAGCAAGTGGTGCGACTCACGGGGCAGCCCTACGAACAAGTGCTTCACTAGCTCCTGAGGGATTATCGTAGCACCCCACACAGCACCACTGGGAAAACCCCAACAGAGATCATGTTCGGGGAGACATAAAAACGCGGTTACCCCAAGCGAGTCTTCCAAAAGAGCGAGCCTCAATAGATGCTGAAGTAAGGGAACGAGATCAGGCCGCCAAAGAACGCATGAAGGAATATGCTGATGAGAGACAGCAAGCTTGGGAACTCTAGCTTGAAGTAGGTGACGTGGTCGCTGTAAAACAAACCCAGACCGACAAGCACACAGCGGTTTTCCATGAGGAACCCCTCGTCATCACGGACAAGAAAGGCTCCATGATTACAGCTCGAGGAGACCGAGGCTCGACCACGCGCAAACTCATTGCACTTCAAAAGGGTCCCCCTTTCGGGCTCAAGGCGTCTCAGTGGAAGAGTTGAGATACCCAGTGACTATGCATCTGATGATCCATATCAAGGAGACCATGAGAACTCTGAAATGTCAGACCACGAGGACTGTGGTGGAAGATCTTACTCAAAAGGAACCCCACACGGTTCAGCTCTAGACCTCAGCGAGCTAGGAATAAGCCTTGACGCCTCATAGAAGAACTGGCCTAGAAACAGTGTTCCTGTGCCATGTTATCCCTGTTGGGTGACTGTTTAAATTGGGGGGGATATCATGTTGACGTTCTAGTAGTGGGCGAGTGGGTGGCGATTGGGAAGTGAAGTGGGTGAGTGGGGATTTGGCAGTTGCGGGAAGATGCCAGAATAAAGAAGACGTTGTGAATGAATGCTCCATGTCGACTCCTAATTAAGCGCTGCGCAGGCACTTGCCCCGAACCCTAGGCAGGCCATCACAGATCGGAGCTTGGAAAAGAAAGGTTTTACGTGGCACTCCAAGACCGCAGCGGAACAAAAGTGAATTTTGTTGAACTCCGTGATCAGAGTGGTGAAAATAAAAGGTGCATGCTGTTCATTTGGGATCAGAGCGGGAAAAGGGTTTGGTGCACTCCATTATCGGAAGGAAGCGAAAAAGTGTATTGTGTGCTGTGAATGGAGCTCTTTCAAAGAAAACAAAAAAGAAGGTGAATTCTATGCATCTATGAAAGGACCTGTAAAAAAGGGGAGAAGTGATTCCTGCATGCTCCATGCTCAGAGCTGAATTCAAATAAAGAAAAGGAAGGTGATTGTGTCGAATTAACTTCCGGGGCTCCAGTGGTCCAGGGATGAACATCGGTTTATAAACCATCAATCATCTCCACACCTCTAGTACAACAGAAGGGAACCAAAGAGATTGGGAACACAAGTAAGTTATAAACCTCCTTGTTCAATTTTGGTAACGTGGACAGAATGGTAGACTTATCTCCACAAGGTCATGAATTGTTGGTTAGTAGCAACACAGCTAAAATACAATTATTACCAAATGATAAAACTGTCCAGTCAATGCTGTATAAAAATATATACTTTATTATTATTATTTCAACAGGCAGTTCTAGAACACTCCAAAAATACAACCCACCCTGTAAAGGAACACAGAGGACAGACAGTTTTCACAAAGGAAAGGGATGCACTTTGGATACTGAAAGGAGGGTAGTCTGTAAAGCAATCAGTCTTAACTGTTCAAGGTTAATGGGTTTCAGCACCAAGGGAGCAAGGGGTCGTAAATGTCACTAGGGGTCTTCAAAGAAAGACCAGGGGGACAGAACCACAATGTACCTGGTTTTTGGGATGATCGAGATGCGTGACAGTGTAGAGTCGGTACAAGGACACTTTGCAGCTCCTGCAACAGAGTTCAAGACGGGAGACAGCTGTGGGTATCAGGCGCCTGGCAGTTCGGCAAGCGAGGCTGGACAAACGGCTGCAGGCTGGCCTAAATGGCGGCTCAGGGTCAAGAATCGCTGTCTCCGTGCTGCTTGGTGGATCTGGAACGCTCGTCGAGGTATCTCGGACGGCTTTAGTGACTGCAACATGACAACAGTCAGTGGTGCAGCCGATCGCGATTCGAGGGCTCGACTGTCTCGAAAATGTCATTAAAAGATGGACGCTAATTGATACTTGTTGTGGCACTCCTCCTAGCTTCTTCGCAGGGCTTGTGTCGTCCTTTAAGGCGGATGGCCCAAAGCTGAGAAGACTGTTTGCAGGCAACGGCCTTGTCCTTTGTTCAGAGAGTCTCTGGCACTTCCTACCTAGGAAGCTTGCTGGCAGAACCTAGCAGGGCACACTATGTGCTGGCTGGGTACCCATTCTGGAGCTGCTGGACGGGTCCTCTGAGTTCCGGTATCTTTTTCTGTTCCCAGTGAGATGTTTAGGGGAGGGATCTTGCTTCTTTCTTGGAAATCCTGGCCTTCCTTCACTGGCGGAAGATGTAAGGCAGACTGTACCTTCAGCCATGGTCCAAATGAATCCTACTTACTCCTTTCGAAGTCGTCAGATGATCTGCTAAGTAAGGGGTCAGCTCTCTTTTAAAGACAAAAGGGCCCCAGTGATTGGTGCATTCTAAGCCTACCTTAATTAACCAATCCTGGGTCCCCACCAACAATCTTCTGTTATGTGTGAGGTCATAACCAGAGTGCTTTGCAACAGGAAAGGAAAGAGGTGACAACATGTACTACTAAGTCTCACCCATCATCCTGACTGTTGTAGATCAAAGTGTCTCACTGGTTAATTGAGCTCTCTGTGGCTCCTGATCAAAGCATGGGTGTCCCTTGAAGTTTAAGGCGAGAACAGACTTTTTGTCTCCACATATTCACATACTTCTTCCCCCTGAAAGGGGGTCTCCCTACAGAGGTTGCCTACTGTAAACTGTTGTCCCAGACATGCAATTCACTGCCCTTCATACAGAGAGGTGTGAGCTAGCTTCAAGTTGACACATTGCATATTAAAGAGGTGTTGGGGTTTCCTGTTCCCTTTTGTCAGTTCTGCGGTCAGGCCTATCGCAGGGCTATTTCAATTAACTCTCATCATCCTGCGCTGCCGCCAGCAGAACTTTGACAATAGAACAGGGCGGTTCCATGGAGCCTTTGATATTTTAATTAGGCTGGACATGGCAGGAGGAAGGTGTTGCCGTCCCCCTTCAGAGATGCTTTGATGTACCTGTGGCTGTCAAATTCCAGCTAAATGTGACAGGGAGGAATCTGCCTGTAGGCTGTGTCCCCCTAGAGTACACATGACTACGTGTTTGTTGTGAGGTGAGCAGAGAAAAATGTGTGTGAATTAGCCCAACACATTTTCTGAGGTTCATCTCGCCATCATTCATTTTCATTATGAAACTTCCCGTGCGGATGGTCGAATTCCTCAGAGTGATTTCAGCACGCTCTGAGATCAGAGCTAGAACAAAAAAGAAGGGGAGGGTTAATGTGCGCTCTGTGTTCGGAGCAGAGAGAGAGAGAGAGAGAGAGAGAGAGAGAAAATGAGGAAACAATAGTGCACATTTGCACTTGCTGGAAGCAAACAGAAAGCAATAGTGCACACTTGCACTTATTGGGAGTAAACAGAGGATCAAAGTGCACGTCTGCATTTACTGGAAAAGAAGATGTTTGCGCAGACAGTGGGTTACAGATGCACACGAGCCAGGTGCCTGAAATTACCTGATAAGGTTGCAGCTTCAATGTGGAGTACCCGTGCTCCCTGGTTGCTGGCAGTGTTTTGCCTCCAATAGATGCAATGTACCTGAACACTCTCCAGCATTTGCTCCCCACATATTACGCTCTGATATTAGAGAGTATGTGGGCAGTGAGGCAAATCACATAAAAGCCTGCATTTCCATAGCTACACACCAAAACTGTATCAAGACAGGGTGCATTAGCCCCACAGGGTACACCGAAGACAGATCATCTCCTTGGAGCACCCCGAACTGTCATCATGGCTGATGAAGAGGATGGAGCACCAGTGGCTTGCAGAGCACCCCCATCAACATGGACAAATGTCACTGCTAGTTGAGTTCAACGCATCTTGCGCCCCATCCAGCCCTGGTCCTCGGTGGACCTCATGGATTGAAGGACTCGATATATACTTTGAGACTGTCAAGATGCCCGAACGTGCTAAACGATCTAACCTGCTGTACTCTGCAGGCCAGCAGTCCACAAGCTGTTTAAGACACTTCAGCCCAGAGACAACTCCTACACTGCTGCCATCGAGGTGTTCAATGACTACTTCACTATTGGGTCAATCTCGACTGCAAGCGCTTCCAGCTGAGGTCAGCGAGGCAGAAGGAGTGTGAGAGCCTAGATGCCTTTAACGAGAGAGTGAGAAACATTGCAATATCCTGTGCATTCAAAAATAACGAGGAAGAAATAAGGCAAAAGATACTTTTGTGTGCAGCTCTTCCAAAATGAGGAGACTTATCCTTACAGAGCCGGGCATAAATCTTGCTAGAATCCTGGAGGTGGGGTGATCCTACGAGCTCGCAGAGGTGAGAGCATCTGCCATGGGCATGCCAACAGAAGATGTCACCTTCCTTTTCAGCATACAGGAGGATGAACAGGATTTCAAATACCAGCCCAAGTGCGACACATTCATTGACAAAAAATCACTCTATCCCCAAAAGACACAGATGCCTCTGAGAATGTAGCGAAGCCCTTGGGAGTGAAGAATGGAAGAACCCCAGGGAACGTGTCTAACAATTGCAGCTCTCTAGGAGCCTGTCATGATATGATATGATAGGTTATTTATAACGCACTTAATACCCAGAGGTTTCTAAGCGCGGACCCGGGGATCGAACCTGTGTTGCTCTGTGTCGTCTTGCTTCCAAGGCGAGCATGTTGCCCCTGAGCTATCCCAGTAAAAGAGCACAGTTGCCATTCAGGCATACAGGAGAAGCAAGGGACATCACATCAGTCAGCAGGTCAACAGTGGTTACAAGCCTGGCACAAATGGCATTTATACCATTCATAGCATGTGCACCCATAGGCTCTCATAGTGTTTACAGTGGTTTTCATACACTAAACATGGGCGCCGCTAGGTCCATTGATAACTTCTATCAACACATTCTATACCTATTGCAGAGGGAGCTACTTAAGCACTGCCTCCGCTGGAGCGCTCGCTTGACGTCTGCTCTGCTGACAGCGGGTAACGCTACCGGCGTCTCTCATCACAGAACCTGTCAAAGGAGGAAAACAGAGACATTAGTTTTCACAGAAAAAACAACAGAATTCCATAGTTATTGAAAGAACTTACTGAACCGAAGTATTTTCCGAAGCGTTTTTTGAGTCAGCTGTTTTGTTCATAGCCGCAGCATCTCCTGTCAGAAGTTTCCTCACAGCCGCAGCATCTTCTTCACAGCAGTCTTCGTTCGCGGTTGCAGTACCTTCATTCAGAAGGTTCCTCAGCAGACTCTGCATCTTTCGAAAGGTATTTCTTCTACAATTTTTCCGAAAACCTGCAAAACAAAAGGTATTTCATTAACGAAAGAACTTAATTGAAGTAAGAAAGAAGATGTTTAAATAAGTTACGTACCTAAAGTTTCTTCAAGTTTTCACCGCTTAGTTGTTACCGCGCTCTTCCCTGAAGGCTGCAATTACTCTGTATAGACAAACTTACGTTTGTAAAGTTTCTTCATTCTGAGTAATGTCACAGCCATTCCGCAGCCATTAACCTCTCCAAAATCCAAGAACATGCAAGATTAAGGGAAAATATTAGAAAGAGAGATCTCTCCAACGTAAGGACTATTCAAAATCTAACGAACTATAATATTTTGACCAAAAACTTGCCCAAGACAACTCTAGAAAAGCCAGGACATTATAGAGACAATAGTCTATTGAACACTGCAGTCTTCCAAGTTAAAAGTTCTTCATACCAACACGCCCCTGTAGAATAGGATGGAGAGCGCCAAAAAACATAACCACAGGTGAGAAGGGAGGGATTACCAAAGGCATACTGCTATACAGTCATTTCCCAGAAAATAGATATTATAGTAGTTCTATTGTTATTATTGTCGTTTTCACAGAAAGGGAATCCTAAAAGTGCCCAAGTAACAGATCCACTGGCTGAGAAGGCATTACACTCCCGAGGAGTCCAGGTAAGTGTTACAGAGCCACCACCTGTGGCGAGACATCCAGCAGAGAACTGGCCACCTTATCGGGACCGCTAATGAGCATCGTCAGAGGTGGAGGAAAAGGGGTATGGAGAAATCTAATTGAGAAGGGGACCCTAACCCTCGAATGGGCCCGCCCTGAGGCATCCATGCAGGAGAGTATGTGGTAACAGCCTCAAGTGGATATGCTGCCTTAATGAAGAGCCCCTCGTGGGTTACGAGCCATCAGAGCCTAGATGATGGGCAGATCGAACATTCTGCGGTTGAGTTCTACCTGAAGCCTGTGTCAAGACTCCACAGGATGAACTGAACAACATGTTTGACCCAGGAATAGAAGCTCACCAGTCTAGTCGCAAGGCTAGTGACCCAGATAGTCGCCGAGATGGGAGCAAGGACTAGAATGCACCCACCACTGTGATGTTGTCTAACGTGGTACATAAATGTGGTTGTTCTTTGTTGTTGTTAATTGTTTTTTATGAAAAAGGAGTGTGGTGATATCCCCTTTATGGCTGTGAACCATGACCATGTCATGTCGTACTCCCACTAACAGAAGCCTCCTGCCGACACATGTAGTTGGTATGGTGGCAAACTGCATGAATAATAACTCCATGTTTAGCTCATTTATTGTCTGTCTGGTTCGTGTGATCCCATCAACTGTCCTGCTGTGTCACCACAGCAACATCTTGGCATGCTGTCTGCCCACAGTCCTGATCTGGCTGGCCCGTGTGCCCACGAGGTCACTCACAACATGGTCCATGTCAAGGCAGATAGTGTGTGTTGCGGGCGCTAACATAGTGTTCTCTTTTAATCTGGTGTTAGTATTTCCTTTTTGCAGGCTCAGACATAGATTTAGCAGGAAGTCTTATCGACCGCTGAGTTAGCTGATATGTTAGTCGCATTCAATGTTCCCAATTCCTGTGGTAATTAAGTTGCGAACTACTGAAATTGTACCAATTGTATTCAGTGGTGTTTTGTTTGTCTAGAAAAAAAAGCTGTGATTTTCCTCTTAGTGGCATTTTCAACATGGGTGTGTCTTGCGCCATTTCCAAAGGCTGTTCAGAGCTCACGCGGCTTATTAGATGATATGCCATATAGCGTGGGTGACACGTTATTTGGTCCAATGCAGCTTTACAAGGCAATTGAGCTCAGAGTGCTTACCGGCTCATGTCGATTGTTATTTCTCTGTATTTAGAAGGACCTTCGGCATATGGCAGACTGCCCGTAACTCAAAGTGCTGGCACTTCCTGCGCGTTATGTGCAGGTGAAGCTTTTAAATGCACGCAGTTTCTAGTGACAAATGGGTGGTTCAGCTTCACAAACCCAGTCAGGTAAAACTCCAAAACACCAAATAGCCAGGGCAGCCTCCAGACGACAAAGGCACTTGCTGGCACTTCGCACACGTTATGGGCAGGAGCAGTTTTTAAAAGCACTCCACTTCTGGTGAGAAATGGGTGGTTCAACTTCAAGAAATCAGTCGGGTCAAACTCCAAAACACCACATAGCTAGGGCAGCCTCCAGAAGCTGATTGCACTTGCTAGCACTTTACGCGTGCTATGTGCAGGTGCAGCTTTTAAAAGAACGCTTCTTCCAGTGAGAAATGCTTGGTTCAGGTTCACCCAATCAGTCAGGTAAAACTCCAAAACACCAAATAGCCAAGTCATCCTCCAGACAGCGACTGCACTTGCTGGCACTTCCCACCTGTTACGCGTAGGCCCAGTTGTTAAAAGCTCTCCACTTCCAGTGAGAAATGGCCAGTTTAGCTTCACGAAATCAGTCAGGTAAAACTCCAAAACACCAAAGAGCCTGGGCAGCATCCAGAAGCTGACTGCACTTGATGGCCCTAGGCGTGCGCTATGTGCAGGTGCAACTTTTAAAAGCAATCAACTTCCAGTGAGAAATGAGTGGTTCACCTTAACAAAATCAGTCAGGTAAAATACCAAATCACCAAAGATCCAGGACAGCCTCCAGATGACAATTGCACTTGCTGGCACTTCGCACCTGCTATGTGTAGGTCCAGTTGCTAAAAGCACTCCACTTGCAGTGAGAAATGGGCAGATCAGCTTCACAAAATCAGACAGGTAAAACTCCACAACACCAAATAGCCCGGGCAGCATCCAGATGCTGACTGCACTTGATGGCACTTTGCGCTCACTACGCACAGGTACAGCTTTTAAAAGCAATCAATTTCCAGTGAGAAATAAGTAGTTCAGCTTCACAAAAACATTGAGGTAAACCTCCAAAACACCAAATAGCCAGGGCAGCCTCCATATGGCGACTGCACTTGCTGGCCCTTCGTATGCACTATGGGCAGGTGCAGCTTTTAAAAGCACTTCACTTCCAGTGAGAAATGTGCTGTTCAGCTTCACCAAATCAGTCAGGTAAAATGCCAAAACACCACATATCCAGCTCAGGCACTGACTGCACTTGCTGGTGCTATGCCAGGTGCAGCTTTGAAGGCACTCCACTTCCATTGAGAAATGGGCAGTTCAGCTTCACAAAATCCGTCAGGTAAAACTTCAAAACACCAAATAGCCAGGGCGGCCTCCAGACGCTGACTGCACTTGCTGGCACTTCGCACATATTACGCGCAGGTGCAGCTTTTAAAAGCACTCCACTTCAGGTGAGAAATGGGCAGTTCAGTTTCACGAAATCAGTCAGGTAAAACTCCAAAACACCAAATAGCAAGGGCAGCCTCCAGACGACGACTGCACTTGCTGGCACTTTGCCATAATTATCACAATAACTCTGAAATAGGACATGGTATACTTTAGCAGCTGTCACTTTGTGGGGGTAAAACCCCATTGCCAGGCTGTCCATCCACCCTCAGTGCTCATCCACACATAATGACATACACATGCAAAGAAATTGGAAACTGAAATAATTAAAGTCGAAGGCAAAGAAAGACACACCAACTTGGCTTGAGTCGAAAATAGGTCTCAACCAGTCGGTCATTATTAATTTAGGGGGCCCCCTTAAGTGCAGCTTTTGAAGGCACTCCACTTCCTGTGAGAAATGGGCAGTCCAGCTTCACGAAATCAGTCAGGTAAAACTCCAAAACACCAAATAGCCAGGGCAGCCTCGAGACACCGACTGCACTTGCTGGTGCTATGTTCAGGTTCAGCTTTTAAAAGCACTCCACTTCCAGTGAGAAGGGGGCAGTTCAGCTTCACAAAATCAGTCAGGTAAAACTCCAAAACACCAAATAGCCAGGGCAGCCTCCAGACGCCAACTGCACTTGCTGGTGCTATGTTCAGGTTCAGCTTTTAAAAGCACTCCACTTCCAGTGAGAAGGGGGCAGTTTAGCTTCACAAAATCAGTCAGGTAAAACTCCAAAACACCAAATAGCCAGGGCAGCCTCCAGACGCCAACTGCACTTGCTGGTGCTATGTTCAGGTTCAGCTTTTAAAAGCACTCCACTTCCAGTGAGAAGGGGGCAGTTCAGCTTCACAAAATCAGTCAGGTAAAACTCCAAAACACCAAATAGCCAGGGCAGCCTCCAGACGCCAACTGCACTTGTTGGCACTTTGCCACAATTACAACATCAGAGTCGCAGGCAAAGAAAGACACAGCAACTTGGCTTGAGTTTAAAAATAGAACTCAACCAGTCGGTCATTATTAACCCTAGGGGGCCCCCTTGGAAGAGTTCATCTGCTTACACAAGCCACCAACATGACGGCTACCTGAAGGGACACCAAGAGGGAGTTTAACATTTCTGGGGCGAAATTCCTTTTCAGTGGCATCTCTTGAAATCAAAATTAGAGAGGGAATTAGGGGGCAAAAAAAAAACAAGCAGCGCAGCTGAGGGCAAAAACATATACGAGTCAATAGGCCAAACTGGTTTAAGTAAACATGTTTTAGTAAAATGTGTCTATTTATGACAAATGTGGGCATTGTAGTCGTTCAGTCTAGGTTTGATAAAATATAAGTTAGTATACGCACTGAAAAGGTAACTTATGTTCAAAAGTTTTTTTAAAAAAAGGCCTCCCAAAGAAACCTGCAAGGGCATTTGGTCATAAAAAGTGTTTTCTGTGTGTTCTTCATTGAACGCATTGTACATCTTTGTTACTGTAGCTTTAAATCAATCAAAGAACAAACTAACAAAACAAAGGAAATGTACAACCTGCAATCACCCCCACTCGTGCACTTCATTATGTACATTCAATGTCACCCTGAAATGCACCTCAACCAAACTTACATTTTACTACTCCACCATGACAGTCCAACGTTCTTGCATAATGTGCCCACTCAGTACTCTAAGCTGACAACCCAGAACAATATTCCATCTAACGCTTCTTCGTAATTTCAAGTTCAACAATAATATCTCACTAAGTGCTGTATCATCTAAGTACTGTAATAAGTGTTATTGTTACCCAATTTAACCAATGTAACACAATATAAAGTGATCTTGTATAGCACACATCTGAAATTCAGGGTGACCTTGGCACATGTGGCTTTCCCAAAAATTAAGGGTGTGATTACAAGGGAGAGGCAGGAGCAAAACATATGCCGTTGATGAGTGGGCCAGAGTCCTGAGTATATGTATGGTTCTATGTGGTTTGTGGCATTGATACTTAGGTTCTATGTGGCATGAGTCCTATCCATATTTATTAGATGGCAGTGATGGGACGCTGGGAGACCCCCTCCCAGGGCACAGTATGTGATAGAGCTAAAGATGACTCATGCTGGGTGATGAGCTCTGAGATGTACCCTCACTTTACCTGTGTTTGGATTGATAACATTGGGCATACATCTGCTCTGTGCGTTGTGGTCTGTGTGCATAGTTTAAGGGGGCTCGTGGATTGAAAGATGGGCTGCTTACTTGAGAAAGGGAGAGGTGGTTTGGGGCTCTATTATTGGATGTTTTTGGGGCGAGACTGACGCAATTGAGTTCAAGTTGTGGTGTTATCCATTAAGATGAGGTGTTGTTGCTTTCTGGCTTCCCTTATATGATGATTGTGGGGTGGTGTCAGTGTCTTCTGTCTTGTGAAGGAAAAAAGTCATGAGACTGACGCGACTTGGTTTTGATCTCCAAGGTGTTCTTGGTTTACTTGCTGCGTACATGACTATCACACAGGACAGTGAGACTGACTGAAATGGCCAGTCTCTATTTTGTCCTGGTTTGAGAGGTGTGTGCTCTGTTCAGTCTTTGTGACCAGAATTGTCATGACTATTATGTTGTTAAAATATGAGTGGCGCACTGGGAGTTAGAAGACTGCTGGTACGTCTGAGTGGTTCTGGTGAGTTCCAGAACTGGGCAAGTATAAGTTAAAGATTCTGGTTGGCCGTTTCTTTAGAGGGTGCTGTGCTACTTTGTCTACTGTGGCACGCAAGCAGCCAGGATTTGAGAGATTTTCTGAAGACTAGGTGATTGTCATCTGTGCAGTGTCGCCTGGGCTTTCAGTTCCATAGTTTGTTTCCCAAAAACGGAAGGAGGACCTTCAAAGTAGGAAATGTATCCGTTTATCAAGGATAAAGGGGTAAGTCGACCCTGCCAAAATTGAAATGTGCAACTGCAGCTTCCATACAGATGCAGAGGTGAGCGCTTACTTATTCAGAAATCCAGCTGTGAGATTTCCTTAGTTTGAAAACTTTTCCCACACTATTCCTGCATAACAATCCCTATGTTGGCTCCCAAAACTGAAGGGTCATCCTTCAAACCTTGGGCTTGACTAACGCATAGGGAATACTGGGCCCAGGACCCCACTACCAGTGAAAACTACAACCTGTCTCAGAATCTGAGGTTTCTTTGGAAGAAATATTTTTCTGCCATCCTTCAAGCATAGGATGCTAGAGCTTGGGTGGAGGTAACTATCGGAAAAACATTTGCCAAATATTAAAAGTACAATAGAGGTGGGTGAGGTACGCCAGTGGACAGAGGGGCCACACAAGAAAAAGAGAATAGGAAGGCGTAGGTTTAGGCGTAGTTAGCAATTTCTGTGCCTATTCTGTATGAGTGTGTAGCTTTCACTTCTGCTGCCGTGACACACATGTTGCCTGTGCTGCACTTAACCTAATGTGTTTCTGCACACTTTATTTGCTGATTTTTTTCAGTCATTGTAGTTTTAATTCAAGTACAATATTCCAATGTACTAATGGTTTAGCATCTCACATCTGACACTGGTTAATTTGAGATGTCTTTAAAGGGGAAGCTAGCTCAGAAATTGTATTGGCCCAATCAACCACGCATGTATTTTTAGGCATACATCGATCGATCTTAAAAACAATTCCAATGCAATTTACCTCAGTTTTTCTCTCTTTTACACATGCGAAAACAAGGGGTCAGGTGCCGCCATCTTGTGCTGATCTTATCTGTTGACCCATCGCCCTAAATTCAAGTGACCTATCCCTAAAGCTTACATCACTATACACTCACCCCTTCTTTTCACGACTCCAAATCTCATCTCATGTCAACGTCCTCTGTGCGCAATCTATTGATGAGTATCCACAGAAATGCCAAGACGCCTCTTTCCTCGGCATGTATAAACAAACCCTTTCTGATCACACATAACTATGGAGTTTCTTTTTCCTCTGTGTCAGTGTATTTCGTTTCGAGGCTCCCTGACTTGTTTCTGCTCTGTTCAGCTATCTTCCCAGTACAACACACTGAGAACAGGTAATTACACTGCCTAAAATGAATTAACTGAATTAGTAGTCGCTTCATACTTAAACATTTCTTATATGATGTACAAATGTCTTTACCAAACCATGTTTAAATTCTATTTTAACATGGCTTGTTCTTTACATGTGTCCTTCCAAACTTTCAATGTTTGAGCCTATTAATCTTGTCTTTGCACAATGGGTTTTTGTAACATAGCTGTTTCTTCTCTTGTCTTTCTTTAACATTGAATTTTAATGTAAAACCTCATGTTGGCACTGTATACAAACAAAACCATTTTTATTTTTCTCACTGTTGATTTTGTATTTCTTCAATATTCAGGAACTATGGCAAAAATTCAGCCCTACCTGTACCAGCCCAAATATTCATAAGAGGAAATCCTTGAATGAGAAAGAAGCTGAGACAAAGGGGAATCAGATCAAAGTCATGACGATCAATCATCGGAGCCTGCACCCAGTCACATGGAAGACGTTTCCATTCCAGCTGCTTGGCCTACATTGCCGAAGAAGACACACCACCGCTATGCGTTACTGAGCTGCATGACTTGAGGGCATCCTGCCTTACAAAATCCATATTGCAAATGATGAGGGTGCTTATGCACAAATTCTGAGCGACAGCTTGCCCTCCTATTCCAAGTAATGAGTATGTTTACTCTACATATGTTGTAGGTTTGACAAACGAGACGCCTAACATTTTATGTTGTTCTCCTACATGATTATAACTTGGATATGATGGATCATTGGTGAAAACATTTTTTGGTAAATTGAATACATTTCTCTTTCTAATCTCTAACCAAAGTATTCCTCATTAGATTTAACGTCCAAACAATTTACGTTTCTTTCACTTGGAAGTTAAAAACAATATTTCCCTATGCCCCAAACTATTTTAGCAGGAACGGGCATTCACATTTCTAATGGATCCATACTTGTAATCACAAATACTGTCCGTACTTTGCACAAAAAGGTGCTTTTTAAAGCATAATATTGCCTTACATTTTATAAGGTAGTGCAAACAAAATAAATGCAAATCTTGGATTCATTCAAGTAAACTATTTGTGTATCTCTTTCTCAGGTAGAGGCTTGTCGTCTATCATGAGTTTACATGGTGGATTCCTTGAAGACTCGGATGCCGAGTTCAATGAGTAATACCTGCCTGTGTGGTTCGAGCCATTCGTGAGAAATTCGCCAGTGACTATGGAAAATACTGGGAATGTATACAGACAGTGCCACGACTGCACCAGTACAATTTGTAGTTTGTCATTGCCATCCACTTCACCAAACTAAATAAAAGAAATTTAAAAAATAGTTAATATGAAAAGTTGTTAGAAATGTATTGTAAGTTCACAACACGTCCAAACATCAAACAGGATCATGAAAGATCAGTGTGCTTTAACAAGTTTACGGGCCTATTGCACTCACCTCATCCACATCCATCCCTCTCCGGTATCAATGGCAGTTTGCATCTGTGGCCGTGCGCTCGCAAGGGGGCTGGGTGGATGGGAACGTTGAAGGTGCCGAATACCATGTACACCTCAAAGGGTTCTTTCACACAGGGACCATTGGCCGCATGGCCACCCCAGATCCGGTGTATCCAAACTCCCCATTGAAGACCCCGTCCCTGCAATCTAGATATCTTTGTGTCATTTCACTATGTTTTGGGCCTATTGCACACGCCTCACCCATATCCACCCCCCTCTGGTATCAATGGCAGTTTTCACCTGTGGCGGTGCTCTCAAGAGGAGGCTGGGTGGATGCGAGCGCTCAAAGTGTCCAATACCATGTACACCTCAAAGGGTTCTTTTGCACAAGGACCATTGGCCATATAGGCACCCCAGACCGGTTGTCTTCAAACTCCCCTTTGAAGACCCGTCCCTGCAATCTACATATCTTTGTGTCGTCTGACTATGGTCCAGGCCTATTGCGCTCACCTCATCCATCCCCCTCCGGTGTAAATTGCAGTTCACACCTGGGGCTGCACTGGTGGGACTGAGGAGGTCAAACATTGGCAGGTAGGTCTGGTGGGTGTGAACGAACATGTCAGACATTCACATACACAAACACTTCTCTGAGACTTTATAAACACAGTGGATGTTACAAAAAAAATCTCTGAAATCTACATTGATCTACATTAAATATCACCATATATCCACTTTTTACCTTGCTTTCTGCATCGGCTCTTCTGTTCTTCCAAGTAATGGTTAGTCAACTATTACTATTAGTTTCTAGAGTGTCATCGTTCTCTGCTCGGCCACTTTCTATTGCTTTATACTCAATGTATACCATATTCTAATTTTAATTTATCCAAAAGACTTCATCATTATCATCCATCCTATGTATCCTCATCTCTGGAAACAGCACATAACATTACATAGTATTTTTTCCAAATGTAATGCTTTGTAGTGCATGTTTTCAATGCATGTTTGCCTTAGGTATGTAACACATTTTTTAATATCAAAGCAATGTGATGGTTGATTTACTGTGATATTTTTTTATTGCACTATTTATTCATATTTTTTTAACAGATCATAAGGACAATCAATCAATGCCTTCATGTATCGTTTTGAGTTACCCTAATATCAGCCATGCAAAAAGACAAAGTACAGTGATGCATGGATTTGCAAAGGATTTGAAAATTGCTGTTGAGCTGCAGATTTTCAGTGGCTGACATTGAATGCAGAGCCAAAGAAGCCTTCTATGACGTGAGGGGCAATCAATCCGCGTCTGCAGCATGCACTTCTCAGAAGATATGTACAAACTATCAAAGTACACTAAAAAGCGTTTCCCCAGACTCCTTCACAAATTACTTCCCAATGCAGTTCCAACTGAATTTTAGCACAGGCTGACCCAGGTGCGTATTGAACGCAGATTTTTTTATGTATGTATGTTACTATGTACTAAATTTGTCTGCATGATATGTCTTCTAAATGATCACTCAATAAATTGAAATCGTTTGTGAAAAGGTAACATAATGAACGGTTTTGAGTTTTTGGTGAATATTTCCATCAATATTTTCTTGCACAAGTTTCTTTTGTGACACAATGTACTGTGGTTTATACATTTTTCACTTTAGATTACTTTGTGTAACCCTGCTTTAGGGATACACTAATAGTTCAGTGCAATGGGAGCCCTTCGAAGCACTTACATAGCATCCTTTAAAAATAGGTTATTTTGTTAAATGTGTTAATTACCATGTCTATCTTTACGTAGACCACACTGATGGAAGTACAGACCGTTACCATGGAGGAAACCACATACATGTCCAACATCCAAACAGTGAGGCCAAGCAACCTGCACGAAAAAATATTTTTGAGCTTTTGATGTGGTCTAAATTATAATACTAATGCACATTTTCTATTGAACACTGGTAAGAATATTTACATTGAATAAAGGACAGAGATTCTACATCAATCACTATTCCAGAGTCAACAGCAACCTCACTCACCTTTCAAGTAATTGTTTTATACTAATCCTTCAGATGCGACTACATAATATAGTTATATTGTAGAGCAAGGATAGCTCAGGGACAACGTGTTTGTCTTGGAAACAAGACATCACAGTGCAACACAGGTTTTAATCCCAATCCCGCGCTTAGCAACCACTCACTGGTATTAAGCATGTTATCAAAGAACAATTATAATTATATGGTCAAGTTCAACTTAAATCATTGATCATTGTTATGTATAACATTAGGTATTGATAGAAAGTGGCATGTAGGCTTGTATGCCTGTAGGCTTGTATGCCAATATCGACCATCTTTTGCATGTTAGGTTTTTTTTTAAAATGTTGCTGTTAAATCCTTATTATTACAATTACTTTGCTATAGGGGGATGCTGGAACTTCAACAACGTACTATTCTTCTACTGCAACCAGTTTGAGATGAGATATGAGAAGTGAGAGTTAAGTGAATTATATTAATACTTGTTTATTTAATTTTTTTAATTTAAGTTTTTAGTTACAGAAAACCTTTAACACTGCTGATTAGAAAATGTATCAATTACAACATTCATATGAGTATCACAATACATAATTTGTTTAAAATTATTATAGATCAATTTCATATTCAATTTCTTTACATTTATTAAACTCTGTAAGAAACCTAGAGGGTGCTAAAGAGCTGTCCAAGATGGCAGCTCACTAGAGAGCTCTGCACCGATCCCGAGAAAGATCCTGATAAAATAGCTTCATACACCCCCAAATCCCCCTCCATCGGTCACGATATAGTGTCCCAAGACTCAAACGCCTGTCGGATACCAATTTCAATGCCGTCTGCCAACATCCTGGTCAACGCAGCAGCGGCGGGGGTGAGGCCGCAGAGGCGCTGCATTATGGCAAAGGGGCATTCGACCCTCCAGCAACATCCTCACCCAAGCGACCACCCCCGGATTCAACCAAAGAGCAGGCTGCCGAGCAAAGTGAGCGGTGCCCCGTTCCCCTGGAGGCGGTGCCTGTGGCGGGCCCGAAATACACAGTCCGAGAATAGCAGAGGCAGCTGAGAACCCGCCCAGCCTACCTGCATCATCGGGCCTCTGGACGGACAAGGCGCTGCCGCTCGTCTCCAACTTGCAGGGCTCTCCAGACCTGGCCGAAAGAGAGGGGAATGAACCTGGACACATCGCCGGCGCCAGGTAGGAGAGACGTCGCCCAGGCCTTATCCACCCCACCCCAGGTCTCAAGCCCGGCCTGCAGATTCCCGTTCGGCTGGCCGACCCCGTGGGAGTGATGATCACCAACCTCCGACCCCTCAAAATCCCAACGCCCCAGCCCCACATCCAGCGAACGATCCACCAACATCGAAGACCGCTGTCAGACACCCCACGCGACAAACAGGCGAGAGGCCATGCAGCCACCCCATCCAGGCCCTTCGGGCCCGGCCGAGGAAGTACATTGATAACTGACAGCGTGCTACGTACTCCCCAGCTCCCTAAACCCAAACGGCCCCGGGCACCCCGATCGAGGCCAAGCGTACAACGAACATAGCCAAAATTCACCGCTTAGGCCCGCACCGCACTGCGACAACTCCACGGCAGCGGCGACCACGTGGAAGGCTCCTGCTGGCACTCTGAAACCCGACAGCGGGGCGCGACAACCACAGCTCTGCATAAATATCACTCAAGCCGCTCACTCAACCGTCTGCCAATATCACCCAAGCCCGGCAGCACCCCCAGGGCCAGTCGGGTGGGCCCTCTCCATCCAGCGGCGTAAATTCAAATTGCACGTGCACATCCGAGTTGAGAGCCACGCCGCCAACCCAGCAAAGTCAAGAATCCATACCAGCATGGGCAAAACAGACAAATCACAGAGAAAATTAATGTTCGAAACCGGGGCCATAGCCAAAACTCCCAAGCAGATGAATCGAGAGATAGCACCATCGCCAAGCATGGAACAGGAAACCAGATCGACACCCCCCCAATCTCTCGATATACGAGAAATACTGCTCAAACTCGAAACAGGCATAGGCAACCTTGATGCCAAAACTGACACCCTCTCATCCAAAGTCGACCAAATACAACACCGCCTCGATAAACACGGCGAGAGGCTTGACACCGGTGAACAGAGGGTCTCTGATCTTGAAGATAACACCACATCCCTGTCCTCCAAAGTGTCATCTGTAGAGCGCCAAGTAAAAGAAATTGTCGCCAAAAACGAAGACTTAGAAGGGCGCAACCGCCGCAACAACATTAGGCTGGTGGGGATCAGAGAGCAACAAAATCCCGCAAAAATGGAAGACTTCCTGGAACAACTATGCAAAGAAATCTTCGGAGCAACCACCTTCTCGCCACTATTTGTGGTTGAAAGGGCTCACAGGATCCCGACCAACCGCCCAATACCAGGAACAGCACCATGCCCCATTATCGCCAAACTGCTGAACTTCAGAGACTGCGATCTAATACTTAGGCTGGCCAGGGACAAAGGCGACATTCAATTTGATGGCGACAAAATCCAAATCTTCCCCGATTTTTCACCGGCGGTGCAAGCGTCCCGCAGAGCCTTTGGTGGAGTTAAACGTCACCTCTGAGAGGATCAAATCCAATATTCAATGCTTTTTCAAGCCAAATTACGCATCTTCCATGCTGAAAAAACACAATTGTTCATGTCACCAGAAGAAGCCAACATCTTTCTCGACAATATTGGATGTCGCCCATTACGTGAAATGCCTAGACCACGAAGGAGAGAGAGGAACGGGAATGATCCACCCTGAAAAGTGTGCTACATCCAGTTCAACCTGGGGGATCAGAAAATGAGCAAAAGTCAGTTACACACACCTCGGGATGGGTGTTTCTTGGAGGGCACCAGCGCCCCGTGCACAGCACTGTTCAGAAAGTTACCTAGGGAGGGGTCATCTTCGGGCAGGTTGGGGGTTGCCCGACAGGGAGGGGAAAAGGGGAGATGGGACTCAAGTTGGGGAAAGAGTTCCCAGAAGAAACAAGCCAGCAGTTTAAGACATGCACCGACCAGGGCCAGAACCAGCACCACCCGAACTCGACCGGGACCAACGTCTCCACCTCGAATATACGAAAATCCTTTTCGAATTGACAGGCACTCAAGAAAAACCGCTTTAAACACCTAATATCACCAAAGAGCAATAGAGCAGCAGAAACAACGCAGCAACCCTAAGCAAATTCAAACTAGCTACATGGAACATTAAAGGGGGCAACCAGCCTTGAAAAACCAGGAAGCTGTTACACTATCTGCAGCGATTTGGCCCTCATCCAAGAGACGCATTTGCGACCTAACTCAGAAAACCACTGGGCAAAAACATGGGGATGCCACATATACTTCGCCTCGTTTTCTTCGTACACAAGAGGAGTCGCCATACTTATCAACAAAACAACAAACTTGAGGCTATTTCGGACCCAGAACGACACCAAAAGGAGAACACTGCTCGTCCACGGAACCATAGACGGGGAAGAAATAATCATGAATAACTCCTATGGCCCCAACACCGATGGCTCCAACAATTTCGACTGGGTCCAGACTCATATTGCATCAAACAGGGAAGCCACAATAATATGGGGTGGCAATCTAAACACCCTGCTCAATCCACGCACAGACAAAACGCACAAGACAACCGCCCCTCGCTCCAAGGCGAGTTTGCAAATAACCGAAATATGCAAAGCACACGATCTCATCGACATATGGAGAAGCAAACACCGGGACTCCCAGGAGTTCACCTTCTACTCATGGGTACACAAATCCAGCTCGAGACTCGATTACATCTTCGTATCGGCGCATAGTAGACTCCAATGGGGCGAATGCCAAATACTACCCAGGTCCATCTCAGTCCATTCAGCGGTCACCTTAGTGTGCACAACATCCCGAAGCGACTTCACCAGGCCCCAGTGGAGATTCAAGCCCAGAGCCCTCCAAGATCAACTCTTTGCCGATGAACTACGCTCTGAATTGAACACATTCCTCGAGACAAACCAAGGCACGGTGGCTTCGCCGGGAACACTCTGGGAGACACTGAAATGTTTTATCAGAGCAGTATGCCTAGCAAAAGAAAATGGAATCCTAAAGAGGTTAAGGGAAGAATTAAACACATGCGAAAATCGCCTCAAAACACTTGAACAAACAGCAACAGTCACAAATACTCCCAGCTCGCTAGCTGCACTCAAGGCAGAATTGGAAACCTACAGATCACTAGCAGACAGAGAAGCCAAATTCCTAGCAAGCCACCACAAACTCCGACATTATGGCGAAGGGCAACGACCCGGTGCACTACTTGCAAGACTAATCACTGCAGAACGAAAACCCACGACAGTCGAAGCGGTGCTGGACACGTCAGGAACCCTCGTGTACACTGAAGACGGCATATTGGAAACATTCCGCAAATTTTATCAAAATCTGTACGACTCCAATTATCCCAGGGAGCCCACCGAAATAACAGAATGCCTAAATAAAATCGAACTATACTGGACGAGTGCCGAGTTACGTGAGCCGTTGAATGCACCCATCATTACGGCAGAGATCCAAGAAGTCATCAAAGAATTACCGAACACCAAAGCCCCAGGACCGGACGGCTTAACGGGTGAATTTTACAGATATTCTAGCCCCGCTCCTACTCCAGGTCTACGAAGAAGCCATAGCCGAAGACCAACTACCACCAACCCTTTACACGGTGAATATCATTCTCCTACACAAAACAGGTAAACCCAAGGAAGATTGTGCCTTCTACAGGCCTATATCGTTAATACATTTGGATAACAAAATCTTTGCAAAAATCCTGACTAGAAGGTTGATGCCACTCATGCCCGCAATGGTCCTGGCGGACCAAGCAGGATTCATTCCAGGTAGAAACACATCATTCGGCCTCAGAAGAATGTTTGGAGTAATGGAGGCACTCAACCCAGAAAACCGAGCGGTAGCAGTGCTACTCGATGCCACGAAAGCCTTTGACTCTGTGGAATGGCCATTTCTATTTGCAATATTAGAACGAATGGGCCTCGGCAAACGATTCATCCAAATGATAGGCCTCCTCTACAAATACCCAACATCTAAAATTAAACTTGGAAACAAAAGCTCCTCTGAAATCCTTCTACGCAGAGGGACCAGACAGGGCTGCTCGTAGTCAGCATTGCTCTTCGCCCTGGTCATGGAACCCTTAGCGTCCGACCTAAGGCTTTATCATCTGCACAGAGGTCTCGCCTTCGGCCCGCACAAACTGGTGGTTTCACTTTATGCGATGACATAGCACTCTTTCTTCCCGACCCACACGACAACCTGAATCCGGTGATGCATGCAGTCCTCAAATTCGGCAATTTCTCAGGACTAAAAATTAATAATGCAAAATCGATAATTTTCCCTCTTACAAAATCAACCAAAGGATTCCAGGACGACTTCGGCTTCCACTGGCAACACTCGAAGGTCCGGTACCTGGGGATCCTCATGTCCAGAACCAGCACTGACATCATGCAAGACAACTACGAGACGACACTTGACACTATCCAAACTAAAGTGAACAGATGGAAAACGCTTCCCCACACACTTTGGGGCAGAGTGTCACTAGCGAAAATGGTAATCCTCCCCAAACTACTCTACCTCTTTACAAACATCCCTCTACTACTCACGCAAAAACTCTTACGACGAATTAAGTCCATCCTTCTTGACCTCGTCTGGGCAAGATTGCCCGAATAGCACACAGCATTATGATCCTGCCCATAACGCAAGGCGGTCTGGCTTTACCCGATATAGAAGGCTACTACTGGGCCGCGCAAGCCTAGTTCCTGAGCCATTGGTACACAATGCACTTCATCCGGCCACATGTCCAAATCGAAAGAGCTCTGGCAACACCCTATCTACTCTGCGCAGTCATACTTAACGAACCACTGACACCTTCAACACCAATGAACACAATGGTCACGACACACACAATTTGGAAGAAAATCGCTAAAAGAAATGGAATACAAACCAGATATTCTCCCCTCCTTCCGTTGAGAAGCATTCCAGGGATACCTATAACATCTGAAAAAGTGTTCCAGATTTGGACCAAAAAACTGCAAATCCACTCATTGGGTGATCTGTTTCCGAAAGGCTCATTCCTGTCGATTCGAGAAGCTCGTGACAAAGGTGGAAACAACGCCCTTGACGTCTTCATGTACTACCGAACTTGGCACGCCATGCAGTCCAACTTTGCTACATTCCCTCTACAACCACTGACTTGGCCACTGCTCCATGGAGTGATACAAGCCCAAGGCGACGGCCGCCTGGTGTCAATTATCTACAAAAAGCTTGAACAAGGTGGGAAAGAGCTCTGAACATTACGATACTTGACGAAGACTGGTCATGTATACTTCGGCTCACAAAGAAAGTGGCAATAAACACAAGGTATAAACAAATTCACTTCAACTTTGTCCATCAGATCTACCACACTCCAGTAAAACTACACGCCCAGAGGATGACAATTTCCGCCTCCTGCTTTCGCTGCGACACTCAGAATCTGACTTTGTCCACCTGGCATGGTCGTGCCCCGAAATTGGAGCGTTCTGGACAGCAGTCCTAGAGAAAATTTCAGCTATAATCGGAGTGCAACTAGAACCCGACCCAACACTGACCATAACCAGCCTAACCAACCAACTACCAGAACATACCAGAAAACTGGCGAACCTACTTTTGGTCCTGGCACGCAGATGAATAGCTTGCAGAGGACCGCCACCAAAACTAAAGCAATGGCTCCATGATGTCACCTACTGTCAAGATGTCGAAATGAACTTCCTATGTACTCTACCCCTCCACGCACGTCCCCCGGATATCTGGGGCCTCTACATAGCATACCTGTTAAATACAGATGACGACTCGACTTCACAGTCTCCACCACCAACACAAAACTGTCACGAGCAACTGGATACCTCCATAGCAGCCACGAGTGCCGAATAACGAAAACACTACAACTGATAAGAAACTGAGCTAAATAACAAGCAGAGCTCTTTTCGAGGGAGGGAGGGGGGATAAGGTGTCTCGTTGGCTGGTGCACGGTCTGGTAATGTCTTATCATTTCATTGTTGTAAAACCAATAAAGAAAGTTACAAAAAAAAAACTCTGTAAGAAACCTGAAGGTGTCTCCCTAGCTAGTCCCTGGGGATCTGTCATCCAGGTGGCTAGGACAAAGCCAACGCTATTGGATCTAGTTCCTGGGGGTGGACCAGTGAGGGTGGATAACCTGGATGGGGGGTCCTCAGGGATTGGGAGTGGGACACGGATGGGTGAGACGTGGTATCCCCTTTTCTTTAACACCTTTGTCCCATCCTCTCCTGTAGGACATTCTAAACCACTGCCCCCCCCCTTTTGTAACTCTAACACTTTCGCACAACACAAAGAACAACAGACTAACACCAGAGCCGTTCATCTGACATGTCCCAATACAAGGATCAGGCAATGTCAGGCAATTGATCAGAATCACCCACACCTGATGGCCCTTTTCATTCACCACAGGGATAAAAGGTAGAGCCAGAGAGCACAGTACAAACAAGGTGAGCACGGCAGACAGCACAACGAGGCGGCTAAAACGGCACAGCAGTTCAAACGAAGGAAAAAAATGGCAGGGATCGAGAGCGTGGCGACGAGGAGAAAAATGACCTTGCCCTTTTCATCCCAGAACCACAGAACCTTTGTGGAAGAGAGCCTAGGACCGTGAACAATAGAAACGGTATCTCGTAGCAGATGTCAATGGTACACAGGGCAAGCATACGCCGATAAGCAGGACTGAAGGTAGCTCCCGTAACCGTGTTACCGGCCTTGATTCCGATGAGGAAGAAAAGCCAAACAGTTCATCACAGCCGGTGAGTCGAGGGGAGAATTGATAAGAACCGGGCTGTGTTAAATGAGTAATGCAAAGTGGCAAGTTAGAACCAAGTTAAATGAACTGTGTAAGGAACTGTAACCAGTGTTATGGGGAAGCAAGCAGCAGAGGGAAATTGGCACCACGTGGGTGCTATCTCAAGAGACTCTGTTCGATCCCCATTTGAATGAAACTACATATACCAGAAGGCCATAGGAGGGCCTGCGAAATAGGTCAAAGGGGTCATACAGAGGGTCAAGCAAAATCCCTGTAGAATCAAAAAACCTTGATCTACAAACTAAGTGAAAGAAACAACCGAAGCAAATCTCAAGAGGTGCTAAAGCTAGATTCCCAATAAACAGTATGTTTGGAACCATTTAAAAACACAATAAGATTTGTGGAATACGATATAGGAGGGGTCAGCACCCAGAAGAGGAGGACCCAGGAGTGTAGTCATCACCCTGCATGAAACTGTACTAAATATTTGAGAAGGATCATTGCCCAGAAGAGGGAGGACCCCGGGGTGAACTATTATCACCCTAACAAACTTTTCAGTTGTTAAAGGAACTATTTGTTTTGGTGTTTTGAATATGGCAGGTCCTCGAAGGCAAGAGACTTACAAGTGAAACAAGACTTGGCCATCGACAGCCCTGACTGCTGAAAAAACAGAGAGCTACCAATGGAACTGTCGTCTTGTGCTGGCGAAGCCAGAGATAGTACTGTGCTCCAAGCTCCCATCTGACCCTGTGTCCAAAACGTGGGGAAGGGAGTCCCGGCTACTGCATCCTGACTTATTATTTGAGAACACTTCTTTCTTTTCTTAACAACTATCCCACATCCATTTTTGGTATTAGTTGTGAGGTTTGGCAATAGGGTTCGTAGAATAGGCCTTTTAATTTTGACACAACGCTACTAGGACGATGGTCAAAGCTTGCTCTCGATTTAGATCTAGAATAGGCGTTTTTCCAACCTGCAAACAGCATTTATTGTTCAATAAACACCCTTGAACTGTGATCACTTGTGTCTGTCTTACTTGTTTTTACCATGAGTTCCTCACAACTCCTAAAACCAATAAAAAATGATTACAATTCTTCATTTTCTCATTTCTATGCTTTCAATAATTTATTAATATCAGGTTGGTGCTTGAATAATATTTGTTTGAACTTTGAATCTATTGTCTGTGTCTTGCTTCATGATGTATTCACACATCTCTTTATATTTACCCACCGCTTTTCATCCATCTATATCCATGCATCTGTACTCCACACTTTAACCATCTCTATATGTCCAATATGATTTCTGAAATAGGTTTCTGCGTCTTTAATACGCACTGAAGGTGGGTAGCAAATAGCTAGTTAGCTATCAGAAATATATACTTATCAGCTGTTAGGAACTGGGTGCATTGAGTAATGTTGCAATAGGTTGCAGAGTCCCAACAGTGAAATTATTTAACCAATGGACAGAATTTCAGAAGTCGTTGTATTGGGGTCAAGATGGAAAAGCCTGTTTTCATGGCGTTTATTCAAATTCCTTTTTTTTTTAGAAGTGAGGAGATGGCTTGGAAGTGTATAGGTACAATACAATTTGTTTATGTTATGATGTTGTTGCTTGGCTTTAGATTGAAGAAAGACTGGCACTTATTTATAAAAACTGTTTTGACAATAATGCAATCACCACATAGCCCGATCTGAACTGTATGGGCAGACAGATCTGCACCCCAACAACACTGCTGCAGGATGGACTCTGTACTGTGCATGATGCATCCATATCAAACAATACATACATGCATAGGGCACAAATGCTTGTTTGTGAACACTAGCAAACAACAATGTGTGGTGTACGTTTTCTGCACCATGGGTCGAACTGTGGCATAAAATTGTGTTAGTCAAAATGAAAAAGTGGCCCACATTTGCAAATGTCAATTTGTTCCCTTTGTAAAAGACTGTTTGAGGAGTACCGAGGGGAATTGTTTTGATAAAATTAAATACACATTGTGAAATGTTACTCAGCAACAATGGTCAAAACTACTAGCCACATCATGAAGTAACTCATGTAAGTGGCCAACATTGGCCAAAAAAGTGTACCACTGTGCCCATAAAAACGGGCCCACACTAGTATTTTGCGTTTTTGTTTCAGACATTAACCTATTGTCCTATAGGCCAGTACGAGCCTGCCTGCACCTCGCTTAGGTTCATCTGTGAAATAATCTGTAAATGTTGTGGGACCAGGCGCATTGATACGGTTAAAATGGAAGTAAATATGTTTCTATGTGGAACACTTGAAATATTTAATTGTGTTTCACTGCAAAGCTTGCCACTGAAAGCAGATAATAAGATTGTTCATTGTTGTGGCATGTGCTCCCTGAAATGACCAGACATGGGTCCCTTGCTCGCTTCGCCATAGGCAACCAAGCTGCCCCCCACTTAGGAGGCACAACAATGCCGAAACATGTCTGGGGTTGCTTGTGTTTCTGTGCAGAGGGGACCTGTGCTAGCAGTTCAGGCTGGGCTGCTACTATCGGTGACAGTACCTGACTGATTTGCATATAGCTGGATCCCTTTTTCAATGGCGCAGACGGGCTAAAAAATGGTGGTGTGGAAGGTTTCCCACAGCATTGCCAGTGGTTCAGATTTTTTCAAACCTTCAACCCCTCGTTTTTTTGGTTGTAGTTTGTTTCTTTTTTTTGTTTATTGTGATATACTTTATTACAAAAACCCTTTCACAAACATAAAAAAACTCCCACCGCAGGTAGTACAGTTCAGAACTATGCAATTTAGCTCAATTGCATACACACAGTAGCACAGAAGACCCGTGCCCCAGCAACTTCAAGTTAAATTGCTCAGGATAAAAGTTCAAAGATGTTAGCAATTTTCCTCCAGAGCAAAGAAAAAAAAGTAATACAGGCGTGGCTAGTCCCATTCATAAACTCCTCCCACAACAGTTCCCGAGGCAAGCTTCCCGCCATTCCCACCGAGCATAAGGTTCCAGCCCTCAGTTCCATGAGAGATGGACAATCACACAACAGATGCCTTACCGATACCAATTGCCCCTCCCCACATAATGTGCACTCCCTACCTACTATGGGCACCTAGTGCCAAGCCCCCTCGATTTCCCTTGTTCTGACGGTGTTAAATTTCAGTTTTAAGTAGTCGAAGATCAGGTAGTTATCCACGAACAGTTGGATATATGTGGGAGTGCTTTTCCTTTCCTGAATATAGCCTACAAATTCGGCAACACGATTATCTGTATGTAGGTTAACAAAGGACTGGCCTTTACCAGAGCCGAGAAAGATTACTTTCAGGATTTTCTTATAGCTCTGAAGTGAAAGAGCCAGGGCATTCTCGGGTGCTAATGCTAACCATTTATTTCCCATAATGCTTAGCTTTACAAGATTTCTTAAAGGCATCAGGGTAGCTCTAGAATTATACACTTCGAAGATTAGTATCTGAAAGGAACCTCGGGGGCATTTGCTAGCTTCCAATAAATAGTTAGGCAACTAAGGTATATTTTATATTGAATTGGCATGATGTTAAATTTCAACAGAATTAGTTCAATTACAGTCCATGGGGGAAGCATATGCGTCAACAAATAGTGTGTCCAACTCAGCAAGGTTTACTAGCGCCCAGCTTTCAGCTCCATATAATGACAGGGAAGCTATCTTGGCTGGGTATAACTGTACCAATGCGCCAGAGGAGTACCCCCTACCCTCTGGGCAAATGAACGAATATCAAGGTAGCGTGAGACCTCAATCTGACTTCTTCCATATGTATATTATTACCCTTTAGCTTAGAATCCAAGTGAATATCCAGGTGTTTGTAAAATGACGCCACTTTCATCTTGTCTCCCTCTATCACCCAGCTTATTTTTTTATTTTCCTTTTCCCAAAGTTGAAGACCATGATTTTTGATTTGCGTGTATTAAGAGGAGTGCATTAGTGTCAAGAAAT
Organism: Ambystoma mexicanum; assembly: GCF_040938575.1. Classification (NCBI taxonomy): domain Eukaryota; kingdom Metazoa; phylum Chordata; class Amphibia; order Caudata; family Ambystomatidae; genus Ambystoma; species Ambystoma mexicanum. The sequence continues at coordinate 70,446,871 of NC_090928.1, forward strand.
GCTTTCAATGTATTCAATGAGGCTTGAAGTCCTCCAGGGGTAAGATCCAAAATGGTGAGTTTATCCACATAACCAAGCCACTGGATCGAAGTGGAGCCCAGTTTAGGAGGAATGACAGCAGGGTCTTTAATTGCTGCTCCCAAGTAGGCAAGATAGAGGTTGAATAACATGGGGGCACTGCAGCCTTGTTTGTGGCCTTTCTGTGTCGGGATCCAAGTTATAGTCCCCCCTTTCTGGTCCAATCTTCTCTTAATCCTAGTATGCAAATATAGGAGGATAATTATCTTTAGCAGGCCAGGCAAGTTATTTCTGCTATAGAGTTTCCCCAACAGCCTATTCTGATCCACAGTATCAAACGCTGCGCTCAGGTCAATGTATGTCACGAATACCGAGATATTTCCAATCATCTCCGCTTGTTGAATCCAAGTGGACAGGGCAGGAGTGTTTATGGTGGTGCTCGATTGCTTGTGAAACCCTGTCTGATTATAGGGGATGATATTAAAGGTGTCAGCCCAGTCATCAAGTTCTTTAAGCAGTACCCGGGCAACTATTTTAGCAGAGACATCCAGCATAGCAAGCAAATGGATCATCACGCTTCCCTTTCTTCCAAACGGGCACAATTATGCTGTCCTGCCATGAGGCAGAAATATTCGGCAAGGGCTCTATAGAGCAGAAGAGCTGATGTAAAGCATGCAACCAGACTGTTGAGTTTGACTTTAAGATAGTACTACAGATCCCATCATGGCCCGGTGTCCTAAATCGATTACTGACACCAATTATCCTGTAGATGTCGGTAGGGCCAAGGGCATGAACCCAGTTATTCAAGGCCTTCACCCAGCCCTGAGGATCTACTTCAGGGCCTTCAAGCTCCTGCTATATGAATTTAGCCCAGCCGATTCCGGTATGCCATTTAAGTCTCTAGTACTGGCGTCTCTGCTATTGACAATCCTCCAAAATTCTGTGATGTTACTAGACAGGGATGCCTGCACCAAAGCGTACCAGGGGAGTAAATCAAGGACATATCTGTGGTGCTTCAACCACTTATGGTACTTAAGTTTGGAAAGCTTCACCTCCTACAGGTTGATACACCAACCTGTTAATGGCCCTTAGCTCCCCCCTCAACAGCCTTTTTCTGTTCCTAAGTTCACTGTCATATGGATGCTGATGGGGGTTCCTAAGGCCATGACCCACCCTACCCAGAGAGGAAGTAGAGATCAACGAGCACTTCTGAATGGTTATCATATCTCAAACCGGGCGGTGGATAGCTGGCCATGTTCAATAGGAGAAAGTGCAGCATCAGGTAACCCTGTCGTATCTACAGGGACTAAGATGTTCCGTATGACCTTCAAAGCCTTCTGCAGGATCCGCTCATCCCACTTGATGCGGTTCAGGCTGGGGTTCACATTTATTCACCCAGTGGGTCTCTGGTCAAGCGCCGATACATGAAGGTTTAAATACACCAATAAAGGGAAGTGGCCACTCTCTGATCACTGGCTGCACCCCTTTATCAATGGCGCAGACGAGCTAAAAAACAGTCGTGTGGAAGGTTGCCCAGAGCAATGCCAGTGGTTCAGATTCATTCAAAACATTCCACCCATCATTATTGTGGTTATACACCCCCATGCCCACCACAATAGTGGGCAAATTAGCAACAAACAGGTAACCTGTGTGCTACTCCCTCCATTTCCCACCCGTGTAAAGATAGCAGGCATGTCCGAGGGACATGCCCCATTAATCATGGAAAAAACATGTGCAAATAAAATTCAAGCCCAGCTCGTCCCCCATCGATGGGCCCTGGAAGTACCTCCACCCTGCAAGAAATCCCCATCATCAAACAATTCATCTCCAGTGCAGCAGTGTTGCATAGGGATTTTGGCATTAAAGTGTCCACCAAGTAGCATCAATTCCCCATAATTTAAGTCCTTTAATATGGACTCTAGTTTTCTAAGTAAAATGGAGACACTCCCTGCATAGGGGGGGGGGGCATAAATATTAATGAGGAGGAATTCCCCAGTGCAAGAAGTGTAAGCCTGATGGACAGGTGACACTTTGCCCATTAAGATGTTAGCAGAGGATGAGGGGACTTCCACGAGTCCCGCAGGATACCTTACGCCCATAGCCAGGCCCCCTTCAGGGCGGCATCTAGGTCCCTGCACCGCCTCCTGTGTGATAAAGCTGCTCCAAACATTTGACCACCAGATAGCCTGTGAACCAGGTATCCTGAAGGGAAATGACACTAAGCCCATCTCTGTATGCCAGAAGGCCATCCTGTTGAAATAGATGAGCATGCCAAAGAGTGTTCCAGCTCAGAAACAAAAAGGGCATGGTGAGCCCCCGGTTAGGAGTGAGAAACCACCTCCTCTCCACCACAGTCGCCAACCATGCCCAATATGAGTCCATCCCCCAAACGTCCCTGCTCGTCAGCAATGGCCGGGCTTTTCCACATCATTTGGGCCATAGGCGTGATACTCTAAGTGTCACAGAACGGCACCCTTTTGGCCTCCTCCGTTTGCTGCCCATTAGCACTCTTCACAGTTCCAACCTTGTCCCTAAATGTTTTCCCATTAAAGTCCTTCACTTCAACTACTGAGCATTCGTACCGCAGTTTATAAATTGTGGCACGATGTTCCAATATATAAAAAAAGAGGATCATCAGGAAAGAAAAAAAACCCAATTGAGGTGGCTAGGTTTGTGTTCTCGCACATGTCCACAATCATGATATTGCTACTGTTAATGTATCACAGAGGAACCACAGCATCTAGAAGGTCCAACAGGCGAGAGCGATTTTCTGTAAAAGCTGCCACCCTCACAAAATAGATTTTGTACCTGCAGCGCTGTTGTGGCCTTAAGGGACGACAGGACGCTGTAGTGAGTTCTAACTGACTTTATTAAAAGACAACCGGTGTGGACCCTTATATGTCCAAGCTCAAAACAAGCACTTACTTACAGTTCAGTTCAAGACTTCCCCAGTTGAATCACTGTGGGAAGTGTGTGCACTATGATGGCACGCTGTAAGCTTCTAGGGCCCCCATGTAGCCTCCTGTGGCTGTGGTGTTACACCCTAGACGCTGTGCTGTAGGGCTGCTGCAAGTCCTCACTTTCTCAGCTCCTCATCAGGAGCAGCGCTGTGGTGCGACAACTTCATCTGGCGGGCTGCCGGCTCTGAAGCGGGAACGTTTTCCCGCGGAGCGTGGGCTCGCGAGATCACGTTATATGCGATCTCGTGAGAACACGCTCCCGCAATCGTGTGATGTCCCCACAAGCGCCTTTACAGTATTGAACCAGTCAGATTGCTCCAGTACAGCAGCCACCGGGAGGGCAATCCCCTCCACCCCCCGCTCCTCAAATTCACCTGGGACATGACATTCTTCCTGATACAGTTAGATGCACCTCCTTCTGCCACTTGATTAGAAGAAAATAGGCCTTCAAGATTATAAACTGGATCCTCCACATTTTGCATGGGGCCAGAGAAGGTAAGAGAACTTTGTGCCTGAGCGCCCTTTTTTCCAAAATGCTCTGAGACTGGAACAATGGGTACTTCTTCAGAGCCCTGGGATGCCTGCGTGCTTCAGGTTGGCCCAAAGCGCCTCGGCTGGCTCTTGCCTCCGCTCCCTCAACTTCCAGGATAGGTAACATTGCACAGTTTGAGAGATCTGTAGCCTGAGTTAAGCTATTAGGCTTCCTTGGGACCATTTGCCCACCTTCCAGAGTACGAGCCACAGGAGGACTCAAGCCCAGACATGCTAAAGGTTTTTCCTTAGTCACCTTGTAATTGTATTTTTTTTTTTTATCAGCCAGGTGTTCATACATACCTGCTTGTTTCATGACTCTCTTTCTTCTCTGTTGATACCATGAGGGGGAATCCAGTGAACTAGGAGCAGCAACTTCCAGTCCAGTGACCCCAGCTTGAGGCACACCATGCTCCTGAGCGACCGCTAAAGGTGGGGGAAGCATTGAGGACACCTTTTTGCTAATGTTGTCCATGCTTCTTGCCAGGGGATATGGGGTATTCAACAACTTGTTCAATGGGTGAGCTAGCTTATCGAAATTAGAACAGAAGGTCTCCAATTTTGCTGCATTAGCATCACATTTGTGTGTCAACTGTATAAGCAAGGTTTCCAAAATCGAGAACATAGCCGCAGATAAACTACTGGCCTCCAAGTCTTGAGTGTGAACACTCTGTTCTTCAGCTGGATCATAAGCCACCATGGACAAGTTCGGCATAAGAAGAGCTGGGAAGGATTTGCTAGTCACTTGCTGAATCACGTTGCCTAGGTCCCCACCACTGCCCTCCAGAAAAAAGTTGTCATCAAGCTGTGTGTATGTGTGTGGCAAATCCAACGCGTTCGTTGACCTTTGTGGCCCTATACCTGCTGTTACCGGGCTAATTGGTATACAAGTTGAGGGTGCACACGATATTCGTGAACTAATAGTCCCTTCAGTATAGAAGTCGGCGTTGGGGGTAATCAATCTGTTAACAACAGATTGAATTGTCTTCGTGCCCAAGCAGGGAATGGAATTCTTCCGCCATGTCCTTGCAGAGGTCAATTGCATCCTCTTTACTCACCCGCCCCTGAACAGGATAATAGTCTGAGATTTTCAAATCCTTTTTTGACTGGCCTCCCAGTGTCAACAAGCATCACTGTTCTTTGAGGGCACCCACGTGCAGAATGAGCTGTACTCTTAGATTTGAGTCAATTTCAGCCTCTAAGGGTCCCTCTACCCTTGATGAAGTGCGGGCCGCAGTAGGGGAGCCAGACGATTGGCAAGGCTGAGCTCCACTGTTAGCCGTATTTACCTAGCCCTCTCCACCTTGTAGCAAAACTAGAGATCGAGATAGAGATAAAATGCTCCGTAGCAGGCGCCTACCCACGGCACCCGTTTAGTAGTCCCTCCCTCAGCGGCAGTAGGAGCTCTGCGCTTTGGCATCAGATATGCTGGTGGGTATATTAGAGGAGCTAAAGGAATTGCTTATATTCAGGCCTCGGGTCGAGTGAATTGGCCCCCACGCAACATAGATTTTTGTGCTTACCGCACCAGACAAGCTGGAGACAGCAGTAAATGTCCCAGCTGTAGATGCTTCAGGCGATGGAGAATCAGGCCGCCGTCTGCACTGCACCCAAGCACCAAGACACCAGGACACTCAATTACACTCTACTGTATGATGCAGTTTGGTAGGAAGTACGTTAGCGTAGCAAGTGAAAAAAGACTCTGCAGGCTCTAGTTCTCTGAGAATGCCATCTCTACCAGACACACCAGAACACTCAATGTCACTCTATAAAACAAGACCAAACTGTTGCTGCCAGTGAACACGGAATAAAGGGTCTCATTATTATTTGTCCTTGAATCAATCATACTAACAATTTTGAAGGACAAAATGTGTCTCATAACCACAAAGAATTGATAAGATTCACTATATTGAAAGGGGACATAGCAAAGTTATGTTTCTATTACTGAGATCTGTTGTTTAAAGCGGTTGATCACCATCACATAGAGGGAATGGAAATTCCAGAGATAATGTAAGCATAGCTTTCCATAATATGTATGTGTGTGAGGATGGCATGTGTGCTCTATGCTTGATGGTTAACAATGTGATGGATGAATGCTCAATTTGATGAAAAGAATAGATATTGTACCTGTTCATTTTAACATAATTGATAATTAACATGTTTATGTACTGTGCATATTCTATTATAAACTGGGTACTGAAATATATTTTTGCATTTTCAAAATCACATAGCTATGTCCTACTGATGTGAGCTTGCCATGGTTTTAATCTTCCAGTTGATGGCTTCTGCAACCGGAACAGGAAAATAATCATCAACTGCACATCTGTGATAACCATTATCTGGTATGATCACCAGACAGCAATCTGTCCTTTTGCGGTCACAGTAATAAGGAGCAACATGGCAGTGTATAGGGTCTGAAAACATGCAGATGCAAAAGTGTTGCATTTGAAAGTGAAAATACACCTTTCTTCTCACTAACGGAATGACATTTCTGTTGATCAAATATCAGTGATGGAACATAAGAACTCTCACTAAAGAATGCAAATGCTGGAATTAATCGATCCACGAACGGAATCAGCATTATAAGATCACAGTTCACAGTTATACATAAAATGCAGAGTATGCAATGTTTGTTAGCTACAACATCTATTGGGGAAAGTTATCAATGTTTTTGTGGATATAATTTTCTCTTTTGAGCGTTATGTAAAAAATAAAAGTACTTATTACGTTCCAGAGTATTGCTGTTTACTTCAAAATATATGTTTTTTAAATTCTTTTTCTGAAAAGAAACCAAACATTTGCATTTTTTGTGGATATCTGTGTTTATGTTCCTGGTTCTGCATTAGGTAATGTTATGACATTGGTGATGACAGGGTATGTTTGGCTACGCTGCCCACGAACGTCATTAAAATAGGGGGAGCATTTTGTTTTTGACTGCTGATTTCAGCTTTAGGGGCAGTTGATCTGAATTAGTGCCGTGAGGACACTTGAACCTAGGACGATGGACCCCTCATTTTCGCATGTGTAAAAGTGAAATAAAACTATAGTAAAATTCATAGTTTTTTTATTTAAGATAGATCGATGTATGCTCAAAAATGCATGCCCATTCCATTGGGCCAATAATATTTCTAAGCGAACTTCCCCTTTAAGGAGCCAGATGTTAGTGTGCAAATAGGTCCAAGGTTGGGTGGGCAAACTATCCCCCCTGCAAACAAGGGCAGAGCAGCACAAATCCACTCCATTACGGACAGAATGAGAGTGGGCCACATCATCTGGAAGGCAGCCCATGTAATAGCCTTGTGTTGATCTTGGTCACTAGTGGGGAGATGACATCAGTCCACACCCTTAATTCACATGAAGCTGATCATTTATCATCTACAGCCGCAACATACTTAGCATCTACAACAGGGAGTCCCATGGCACTCTGACCAGATGCTCCCTCAGACAGATCTATACTAGAGGTAATGGAAAGATCGCTTGACAGGCTACAAGCAAAGAACTGCCAGGGCAAAAGCACAAATTAGCAACAGAGCATAGTGAGGCTGGCTGAAGAAAGCCTGGCACATGAAGGCATCCATGTCAGTGACAGTGATAGGGACAGTAAAGGCATCCCAGCCAAGGTTCAAGACTGGGCGCAGGATACACAGCTATTGGATTTATCCCTGGGGCACTTAGTTCAGTGGGGGAATGTCCAAACCCAGATGGGAGCTGCAAACAGCGATTTCCATATATGAGGCAGTTATAACAGAAGAGAACTCAGTGGCCGCACGCACACAACACCTTGAAGGCCTAGAGGATAATGGGCCAGGCGAGGAGTGAGCTACAATCATAAGGAGTAATTTTCCAAGTCCTGCGGATTGGAAAAGGTGTACTTTTCTAGCACTTTTTCTACTCTGCAAGACTTGGAAAATTACTCATTAAGATTGTAGCTTTATTGGTAAAAGCAGGCAGGGTCTAAAAGAATCCATTGTAGATGGCCTTCACAATCGTTAATTGTGGGACGGATTTACACTTTTCCAGACACACAGTGGAAAGGTGAAGAGAAAAGGTGATTTTGACTGTGTTTTACTATTTACTTTTCCAACACTTGGTGGGAGAAATAGAAATTTCCTGGAGGGGCCCTTTTGCAAAAAGGTGAAAACAGGAGGGGTCCCCTCCATGCAATTTAGGATTCAGAAAAAAATTACCCCTTACTCTTTTTCATCAACATGTTCCTACATTTATGTAGATATACATTGTCAGGTCGGTTTATCATGTGAGTTGTGGCTTCTTAAATTAATCTGTATAAAATTGAGTATCATTGAGTATGTATTCAAAACTAAACTTCAAAACATATTTGTACCAACTTGAGATGGAAAGATTCATGTTCAAGTACCCACATTTAAGGCTGTGCTCAAATTCTGGCTTTATTTATTGGATATTTGTAAGGCGCCTATACAACAAATGGTGTTTCAAGGCACCACTTTACTACAAAAGTGTGTGATCCTGGGCAAATCATTTAATCTCACTGTGCCTTACCTGCTAAAATTAAGTGCTCATAGAAGTGATTCAGTTTACAGTATGAGCTACTCCAAAAAGGCCTCACTCATGGTTCAATAGATGGCAAGCACAGGGGTCAGGGCCTGCCAAGGAGCCACACACACATCTTTCTTCGGAAACTAAAAGACCACATTTATTGAATGAATTTGTGACATTCAATAGCATATTAAAGTAAGGACATCAAGGACAATTGCATATTACACCAGACAATGACGTATAGGGGTTGCCATGGAGCAGTCTCTCCTCCTTTCTGCCATGCCCCACCAGTAGTGTTAGCAGGGGACCGGAAACCCCTCAACTTGCACTGTATGCCTCCTGATCTCGCTCCCACCGACATGGCTCTTTCTCCTGTATGCTAGAACTATCTCACATCCTCAACTCAATTAAAATGTGCTCCAAAATTGAAGAACAAAAAAAAACATTTTGTGCTATAAATTGCCATTTTGAAAGACACAAAATGTCCTATTCGTTGCTTCAGTAGTCTGGAGAAGTATTGCCGGTCTGCCTTTCACAACAACCTGGCTTGATCAAAAGCACTTCCTCCGTTGCCTGCTATTAGTAGCCACAGTGATCAAGGAGGTATTGAGCACACACCACTTGAAATGGAATAAGGATTGGGGGCCTTTTTGCTCAGCCCTGGCAGAGGGGGACGCATCATCCTAGAATCGCACCCGAGGTAGGGTGCTCAGCCAATCGGGTGGCTGGAAGAGAGGTGAGAATACACTGTATACTGACTGCTCTTTCCAGTCACCTGGGCCGTTCCCTGAGTATCTCCCTGTTGCCTCCTCACGCTCCCCCTGCCTGCCAAAACAAAACATACCTCTCCCTTCCTCCAAACTTACCTGCTGCGCCAGAGCTTTGTGCTCCAGTCCCGGTGTTCCTCCTGCCTGTGGCCACCATTGCATTGGAAAAGGGACTTGGTCCCTGTTCCTATGGCAGTGGCCATCTTTTTTTTTTCTCTGAAAATTGGCATCGTGCAATACACGCAGCTAAACTCCTGGGAAAAAACAACCATTTGAACCACAGAGTGCAATCAGGGGGGCAATCATGGCAAGTAACGGCCAGTAACATTGCGCAGCCCTTGCCTAGGCTTGGGCTGTTGGGCCGGTACCACCCATGTCCACCCTTGACGTGGGCGTGATTGCCATATTCTCCCCAGCCAGGCCAACAAGACATGGTGTGGGTAGGGTGGGGTAGGTGAGAGTGGTGGTAAATGATACTGGTGGTAAAGGGGAGCTGTGAAAGATGGATAGAATAGAAAGGGCTGATCAGAAGGGAATGGGAGAGAGTTAGATTGATATTGCCACACTATTTTTCCTGCTTCTCTTTTGCTCTGCACTGTTTTTTATAGCTCAATTTTAGCATTATGTTAACATCAAGGTACACAATTTCTGTTCTTAGGGCATGATTAACTGGGATTCGTCTCTTAGGTGCTTGTTCAGGAGTCTGCAGTATACTGTTTCTATTTGTCATGCTTTGGCAATATTTTTTCTTATGAAGATGCTGGAGTGGATGGAAGCTGAAGGGAGTTGCCAATAGAATGTCAAAAAGTAGTGAGGGAGCTCATGGAAGGAAACAAAGGAGCAGATGGATCTGAAAAATCTGGCTCAATGGCACAACTTTGTTTAGGGTACTTCTACACCCACACCCAATGGAACGTTGGGCCCTCCTGATCACAAACTTGGACCACCCAGCGGCATATTCCTGGAGACAGGCCGGGCTCCCACAGCGCAGCATGACCCTGTAGACCCATTCCCAAAGCTGACACCATCCTGCACAGCCCTCCCAACCCTGCATGCTTCCCCTAGACCTGAACCACCCAACCATCAGATGACACACAGCCGTTCATGCACCCAACCATTTCCTCCTACTGCTGACTCCCTCCAGCTCTTCATGAATCCCACGTAGCTTATATTAAGCACAATATTGGCCTATTTTTCTGTGTTCCTTTCAACAAACCCAAACTGATTTAATGAGTCCTCCGCCTTTTATGTGGCCAGACAATGTCTTTTACATCCATTGTTTGCATTTTAGATAGAGGAGCACCGTGTTTATTTTTTTATTCTTGAACTATAACATATAAAGCTCATCTGTCTAGTGATGAGATTTATTGAGTGATGTACACAGTCGCAACGGTCCACAAAATAATAGGGAGCAGTGTAATGCGCCAGACACAATGGGATATCATTGCACCAGCCGCCAAATACTAATAAATGTATTGAATTTCTGAGACTAATTTACATTTGTTTATGATTCAGTCCAGCTATTTGTTGTTACTGAATAAAGGTACAAGACCCCTTTAAGAGAAGCACACACCAGGGCGGGAAGAGGGCGGAAAGAGATGGACATGGGGGAAGCAAATCAGTTGAAGTTAGAAAAGGAATAAAGAGAGTTGATGATACGCACGGCTCCGTGTGTTATTGGAGAAAGCATGCCAGAGTGAATGAGGTAATTAGCTCCCAACAACTGGCGACGAAGCGGCCGTCCCAGGCGTGCAGCAGGAGAGGCTCGTCGGCCTAACAGGTCGACAAGGCAGCAAGGAAACATCGTGGTCACCTGACCGCAGCAGAGGAGGACCACTGCCCCCAGCGTGTGGCCCAGCAGTGTAAGAAGACGCTGCAGGAGCAGAAGCCCCGCAGCAGCAGCAGAACGTCGCTGGAAAGGACCTCCGGCAGCAGCAAAAGTAAGACACTAGACCGAGGCCCAGCAGTGGAAGGAAAGTGTCGGTGGACCACGAGCCCAGCAGCAGAGGAGGAGTGCCGTCGGACCGGAGCCTAGCAGCGGAAGAGGAGCGCTGTCGAACCGGAGCCCAACAGCGAAGGAGGAGTGCCGTCGGACCGAAGCCCAGCAGTGGAGGAGGAGCGCTGTCGAACCGGAGCCCAGCAGCGAAGGAGGAGCTCTGTCAGACCGGAGCCCAGCAAGAGAGAGGGAGCACCGTAGGAACGCAGGCACAGCAACGGAAGGGCGCACCGACGAGAAGATAAAGACACCAGGTAAAGACCCCACGCCCCCCCCCCCAGCCAATATATGAACTAGGAACAAGGAAATAAAGAGGCTGCAGCACATGCCTGAGCGCATAACAAAACACTTGCACCACGTGTAAGCCTCGCCACCATAATACGCCTGAGAACATAATCAAACGCTCACGCCTCGTACCACCCAGGACACCAGTAAGACGCAGGTGCGCACCCTGCCAGCAGCATACACCTGAGTGTACAATGCAATGCTCGCACCACGTGTGAGTCCCGCCAGCAACATATGCCTGAGTGCACCATCAAATGCTCACGCCTAGCACCACTGATGTTTGAAGACGCGTGCGACCACCAAAACCACAAGACACACCACAAGGAAAGAAAGACTACCACTCAGCCCCTTACACACAAAAAAAAGGGAAGGAAGATAGACCGGTCCAACCACAAGGCTCCCAGGACTCAACCCTTTACCACCAATACCATACCCTGACACCTCCCAAGGTGCAACCATGACCGACCAAGACAAGCAGCGGCTGATGCAGGATCTCCCCCAACCGCCCCTACCAGCCTCACTTCACATGCTAGCCTCATGAGGAGACCAAGCCCTTTCACACTTAACTCACATCATGATCAAGGTCAGCGATGGGAAGAATGGGTCGAGGAATTTGAAGACTTCGTAGGTGCCATTGGGACCCAAGATCCTCCCAACAAGTTCAGTATCTTTACAAATGTAGCAGGAAGAGAGATCAAGAACATAATATGTACAATTCCCCTGCAAGAGCGCGCCACCTACCCACGTCTCCTTGAAACCATCAACGAGAAACTGGTTATAACGCCAAATCGTGACTATGAACGCTATACCTTCAATCAGTGTGCCCAGCTCCCCCACGAATCCATAGGGGAATTCGTTATTCGCCTCCAAAGGAAAATAGCAAAATGCGACTTTGCCATCTTCAACGACGATGAGGCCATCAGACTGCGCATAATAGAATGATGTATCTCATCCATGTTCCGGAAACACCTCCTGAAGAAGCCCCTATCCCTCAAAAAAGTGCTAGACCTGGCCAGAGTGTACGAAAGAATAGATGTCCAAGCCACAGCCATAGAAAACCCAAAAAAAGAGGACATCATCGCGGCCATTACCCCGTACACCCGATACCCGAACTTCCAGGTTCGGCAAAACCCCAGAACCACTATGCAGCGAACACAAAGTCACCGTCAATGCTACCGCTGTGGATTTGAGTACCCACACAGATGCCCATGCCCTGCCATCGGGCAACGATGCATGCGATGTGGCCAGGAAAACCACTTCCAGGCCATGTGTAAAGAACAACTTCCTGAAATGGGCCCAAGCCGCCCACAGAATACCAGTCGCATTCCAGAATCACACAAAGACCAACCCGTCCAGCGACCCAACGAAAGAGGATTGACATTCCCCGCAAGTACCCACCAACGCCCGAACACCATGAGAGCGCTAGAAGGCCTACAAATTGAACCTGACAGGAAAGCTCACGAACTGTATGACTTCCACCACTATGACCAAATGCAAATGGCCACCCCGGAGAGAGCTTATGCAAGGGAGCGCTTGCCACCACAAGAACAAGAAACCCACACCCAACCATTTCCCCTGGACTACGATCCATACAACAACTCTGCTCCGAGATATACCCAAGAAGAGGCACACCAACCCCAATACCTACAGGATGGATATTACAGGGAATCTGTCTGGCTCCTCAACGCCGACATTGAAGACACACCTGCCCCCAAGGTCACAATACAAATGGGGAACACCAGGAACAAATTTGTCGTTGACACTGGAGCGACGGTGAACATCATAAACAAGAAACTATATCACGAGCAGCCCTCTACCCCCTGCAACAATCAAGAACCCACATCTTCCAGTGGGGAGCCGCATTACCCATGACGTCCAAAGGACAGTTTCAATGTGATTTGACCCACAGAAACCTCACAAGAACCACCATAATACACGTCATACGGAGTCCCTCCATAGGACGCTGCATCCTCAGCTATAGAACTGCCAGGGCTCTGGCATTAATCGACCTACAATACGAACAAACTGAAGTCATCAAAGGACACCTATCAGTTAGCGGTGACATCATGGCTATAACCTGCCGTCCCCTTACCAAAGAGGCCCTCAAAAACCCAGTTCCCCAAACTGTTAGAAGGGGTAGGAATGCTTAAAGACTCAGTCATCCAACTGCACATTGACCCCACAGTCACACCAGTGCCACAGCACCCCCGGAAAGTGGGCTTTCACCTCCAGGCCCAAGTATCGAAAGAACGCCAACTCCTACTACTCAACGACATCATTGAAAAAGCAGAAGGGCCGACACCATCGGTATCCCCCATGGTAATAGTGCCCAAAGACAACGGACGATTACGCATATGCATCGATATGCACATCCCCAACACCGCCATCCAAAGAGAGAAGCAACCCGGACCGAGCTTGGAGGACATGCTCATCAGACTGAACCAAGCAACACACTTTTCAAAACTAGACCTCAATCAGCGCTACCACCAGCTTGTCATAGACCCAGCCTGCAGGCCAATCACCACCTTTGCAACACATGAAGGACTATTCAGGTATAAACGCCTCAACTTTGGCATATCATCTCCCGCAGAAATCTTCCAAGAGACAATCAGATGTCTAATATCAGCTGAAGTAAATGCCCTCAACTACAGTGACAACATCCTGATCTTTGAGAAGTGCCAAGAAGAACATGACAAGGCACTCGTGGCAGTCTTCAAGATACTTCAAGATGCTGGCCTAACCTTGAATGGCCCCAAATGCGACATCAACAAAACCAGCCTCAAATTCTTTGGGCACATATTCTCGGACAAGGGCATAAAGGCCGACCCAGATAAGATAAAAGCGATCACCGATCTTCAAGCCCCCACAACGACAGCAGAGTTACAATCATTCCTAGGGATGGCAGGATACTGCGCACGCTACCTCCAAAACTATGCCACGATCACTGACCCACTCCGTACCCTCCTCAAGAAAGACAAACTTTTCAACTGGGACCCACAATGCCAGGCGGCTTTCCTGACCATCAAAGAAAGTCTCACCAACCATTGTCAGCTGGCATACTTCCACCCGAGTGGCACACTATCATCACAGTAGACGCCAGCCCAGTTGGCCTTTGAGCCATCCTGACTCAAGTCGACACCAAGGTCAACAAGCGACATGCAGTAGTAGCCTACGCCAGCTGTGCCTTGTCTCACACCGAGAAAACTTACTCACATGCGGAGCGAGAAAGCCTTGCAGCCGTATAGCCTGTGAGACGTTCCACCATTTCATAATTGGTTGACGGTTTACCTTAGTGACAGACCACCAGGCACTACTCTCACTATTTGGAAACCCCAAAACAAAAATCCCCCCCCCGAATAGAACGCTGGGGAATAAGACTACAAGAATACAACTATGAAATCATCCACAAGCCAGGAGGAGAAGCCAACCCAGCCGACTACTTGTCAAGACACCCACTGGCAGGAAGTGACAACTCCCTAGTCCGTGAGGCAGAAGAATACATTTCATACCTGTCCTCCAACGCCATGCCACCGACCATCTCGACAGCAGTCTTTGCAGCCAGGAGCAAAGCCGACCCCACGATCAGGACCGCCATTGATCTCACCCACACAAACAAATGGAGAGAATTGCAAGAAAGAAGAAACAGAGGGGAGGGGACGGACAAGAAAGACTTAAACCACCTGGCCAAGATTCACTCAGAACTAGTGGCCACGGACCAAGACATACTGCTACGAGGAAACATACTAGTAGCCCCGAAAGACCTAAGTAAAACACTAGTGGCACTAGCACACAAAGGCCACAGAGGGATTGACATAACGAAAAAGATTCTTAGGAACCACATCTGGTTCCCCTACATGGACACCGTAGTGGAAGACATGCTGGCACGCTGCAGACCCTGCCAGCTAGCAGCAAAGAAGTCATCCCCAAACCCCATGCAGCCGACAACACTTCCAGAGAGGCTCTGGAAAAAGGTTGCATTGGATTTCGACGGTCCCTTAGAGGAGGGAGGCTACCTGCTTGTAACCATCGATGACTACTCAAGATTCCCATTCATCAAACAAACACCGTCGACATCGTTCTGCGAAACAGCACCCATCATAGATGAACTTTTCAGCGAATGGGGCATCCCCAATGTTGTCAAAACAGACAACGGTTCTCCGTTCCAGCAACGTGAGTTTGCCAAATTCGCAGACCACCTTGGCTTCCATCACCAAAAGGTGACTCCTCTCTGGCCTCAAGCTAACGGAATGATAGAACGATTCATGGCCACTATAAAACTAACAAGGCAGAAAGCCCTAGCCGAACAAGTGTCACACCCACAGGCTATCTGCGGCATGCTCAGGAGCTACAGAAACACACTGCACAAATCAATGGGAAAGACACCAGCAGAACTAATGGTGAGATACAGACCCCGAACACGCATCCCCCAATGGTAAGACTACACACCAGAAGAAGACGCAGCCATAAGGGAACAAGATGCCAAAAAGAAAAGGAAAGCCAAAGAATTGGCCGACAAAAAGAGGAATGCGAAAGAACCTCAGCTCGAAGTAGGGCAGACAGTCCTAGTGCGACATAACCAGAGGAGGAAAACATACACCCGCTACGACCCGGAGCCTCGAATCATCACGGCCATAAAGGGGCCCATGATAACCGCAACAGGAGAACCAGGGGAGATAACACGGAACGCTTCATTCTTCAAAAGACTGTATCTCGAAGATCCAGAGGCCCCTCGGTTGAAGCGATTGGTGAAACCAGGGAGTCTCCAGGCAGACCCCACCGGACAGTGAGGAGACCGGTGAGACTCATCGAGCAAATGTGACCTTGGCTTTCATGTTAAGCACGGGGGAGGTGTTGTAACTGAATAAAGGGACAAGACCCCTTTAAGAGAAGGACACACACCTGGGCGGGAAGAGGGCGGAAAGGGAGGGACATGGGGGGAAGCAAATCAGTTGAAGTTAGAAAAGGAATAAAGAGAGTTGATGATACGCACGGCTCCGTGTGTTAGTGGAGAAAGCATGCCAGAGTGAATGAGGTAATAAACCCCCAACACTATTACACTTGCATTTCTTTTGACTTTAACTGTGGGGGTGAAATGTGACCCCCCAACTTTCCTCCTGTCCTGCCCTGCTCTCTGCCTTTTATAGAGCGTCTGATAGTGATAACGCAGATAGGACTGCGGCAGTGTAGGGAGCACTACTCTTCTGGCGCCAGCAACCCAAAGGTGCTGGTAGTGGGGATGAAGTGTGGTGTTCGGCAGCTCGCACTCACCATGCCAATATCTTAGCCCAATTACCATAGGCAGAGAGCTTGAAGAGTGAGGGAGGCTGAGCACAAGGACTGGAGTGACACTACCCTTCAGTACTCTGGGAATGGTGATGTTGGCTCAGATGGATACACAGAGGACTATTTTTCTGAGTCAGAGCTCTGTATGCCTCTGCGAATCAGAACGTGCCAATATGCAGCATTATCTTTCCTCTTTCTGTGGGGAGGGGTGCTCCAGGCTCTGCGTGCAAGATTGATGGGGGCACACAGGAAAGGGGGGCTTACCTGTCTTCTGGTGGTCACCATTGAAATGGGGTTGCCCTCTTTCCTCTGCTGCGCCCGTTGGATGTTTTGCTTGACGCACCTATCGGAGTCCTCATCTCAGCGACTC